>NC_045768.1:73917076-83917076 GCF_008692025.1 Phocoena sinus | reverse complement strand
ATTTGGTACAGATCAAATCACATAAGATGAAATTCCGAAAGAAACTTAAGAACGTGCGGGCGGGAATGAAATGATATCTGAATAATTTCTTATACTATGAATACTAAGTTATACCACAGTTAGCATTCTTATCACTTTGCATTCTAGTAGCATATTTTCTCTGAAGAAAATTAACCGAGTTAGCGAACTTGACTTTCTTAAGTAAACTTTTGAAGTAATCGTAGTTTCTAATTGTCTTGATACAGAATCATCAGAAGCGCTGAGTCTAATCTGACCCCATTTGGGCACCTTGACATTTTGTTTATTAAATGGATTGCAAAATTTGCCAAATTCCTACTGACTTTCCTCTTCAAATTGTGGAGTTTAGGAATTCTCAAATTTTGGTAACTTTATAAAAAGTGTTTGTGAAAAAATATTTATTTACCTATTTCATTGTGTCAGGTATATTGTTCATACGTAGGGACTCCTCAAGTCATAAATGAATCTAGTTACCAAAGTCCATTTCCACGTTGATTATTTAGAAATGGGAGTCATTTTCTCATGGAGACATTGCAGTTATACTTAGAATGACAAGATTATCCCCTAAATGCCTTTTAAACCCCTGTGCTACCATACCTTCCAAATCACAATTTGTATGCCTTAACCCATCATGAGTTAAATATTTCCATGTTTAGAGACCTCTAAGAGCTCTTTGCAGACCAGAGAGGGTAACCAAATTCAGCAATTCAAATGGAAAGGTTGCCTAACTTCTGCTCCTAACAGAATCAGAGGAGAATTTAACTTATTAGCCATGTCAGATGCCTGGTGAAGTAGAGACGTATTTTTCTCCCAAAGCTACAGTATAGTTACAAGCACAGCAAATACACTTATCCATTCATGTGTTCCTTCAGTTATTCACCACATGTTAATTATGCAATGTCCTGGGTACCGTTCTAAGAGCTGGAGATGCCAAAGCACTTGTTTGTCCATTGAACAGTCTGTGGTTAGAAACTTACACAATTGTCAATAAGTCTTTCCATCTGCGATTTTCAATATCATTCGATGACTACTGCCACTCAATTCCCGGGTAAGACGTGACTTCCTGATTATACACATTCATCATCCGACAAAGACATATGATTATACAGGCTGAACCAAATCTGAACTTTCATCCTCATCCCCTCTATGCCGCCCTATCTGGGAGTTTCTTTGTTAAAGATTTCACACAGTATCATTAGTCAGAGATTTGTTTGATTTCATTTCATTAGGAAACTTTTCCATATTGGCAAATGGTAGGTACAAGCAAAACACACACAATACTTATTCCAGGGTAAGCAAAAGACTCATCAAATTCTCTTTGGAAATATTTCAACTCTGCTTGTGTGAAGTCTGATCCTCTGTAGTCTCTCCAAGCCGCTCTCGGGCTGCATCTTAACGAACACTAAAGGGCTGCCCAAGCTTTACAGCTTTGTACTGTTACAGGCATGGGTGTCTAGGGGGCCTAGAAGTCTCCAACAAACAATAGTTTGATTGTAACCTTATTGGTTATGATGGCCTTTGAACGGCAACTGAATAATTCATACCCCGAACTCTGGTCTTTTCTGAGTTATTAAGATAATTAAGAGAGTAAAACATTGGGTCAGAAAAGAATTTATTCATTTTGGCTAACCTCCCCATTTCTAATTCATCTGCACTCGTCATGCTCAGTGAGGCATTGCTATGTGATGTTTTGGGGGAGCACGTTTTACTCTACTTATTACAAGATTACCATGAAGTCACACTTACAAATCTGTGGGTGTACATGCCCCTGTGACAAAGTAGATACCTTAGAATATCAGCTCCCTGACCTTATGAAGCTCCTGATGCATGCTCTTCCCATGGAAGAAATGCCACTTACCAAAGGTGATTCCTGTTTTTTTAAAAAGACTCCTTAAAGGCTAAATATCTATAAGAATCTTGACCCCTTTCGAGTAGGCAATTTGGAAACATGGACCTTTGCATGGAAAATGAAAACAACGAGTCATAGAGGGTAAGCCAGAAAAGTGACTTGTCTGTCCTACAAGATGTTCACACATGGCTGGCATTGAAATTGGTTGTCTGTAGAATGGTTATCGAGAAGGCAGTATTAGCCTGTGTCCTCTTGGTCTCCCTGGAACAGGGTGACCCAGGCAGATGCTGTGGGTGCTTTAACCCTCGCAACACTGGTTTACAAACCTCAGTAAATGTGTGCACTTCATCTGGCTCCTAAAACTCTTGGTACTCTTTGAACTCTGTCTTTGGAGAGATAGACATCAAGTTCACCTAGGAAAAGTGATGTGCTTATCTCAGAGGAGTGAAGGTGTCCAAGAAAGAGTCAGAGATCTATGATATAGGATTCTTTTCCTAGGGTTTTCTGAAATAAAACAAAAAAGGCCAACATTTTAGAGTGGGTTGGGGTGGGGGAAGAGGGATTTTACATGATTTTAACCAGCAAAAAATAAAAATAAGAGTTTATTATTCATGATTATTTAGTACTTCTGGTAACGACTCCATTGAGAAGACCTCCCTAGTGACCCCTGTGTCAACCCTTACATTAGAGACTGGGCCCGGGGTCAGCCTACTACTGGCTCCTTTCTCCCCAGCAATAAACCCACTCCCCACTGTCTGGCACGACCCGGGCCGCATGTTTGAAGGTCAATACTCTCAGCCTACCTTGATAAGCCCACATGAAAGGTACAACACCAACATTACAATTCCTCTTGCAGAGTTTCAAAATTGCTCCATGCTATTTTTGGAAAAGGTCAGCAGCGCACTCAGCTGGAAAGAGCCCCAGACTTCAGGGAGGCCGACCGGGGACTGAACAGAAACTCCCCCACATTGGGACTGTAATTTGGGTTCATTATTTTTCCTCTCAAGCTCTCCGAGCCTTAGTTTTCTCATCTATAAAACAGAGTAATAATATCTATCCTGCAGTGCTGACAGGGCTTCCTCTTTTTTTTTTTTTTTTTTTTAATGTGAAAATGCAACTCATAAGGCCTGGCACATAAAAGGCATTTGATATTGGTTGTTTAAAATAATCAAAAATGCACACATTACAAAAGGGGCTCATGACATTAAGGAATAGGCTAAGTGAAAATGGAGTATTTTAAATCTCAAAGAGTATATATCTCTAACTTAGCAAATCTAACACTACAACTCCAAATGTGGGGAAATGAAGCAATATCTAATATATTTTTAAATTTCACTTATATTTAAAAATTTTATCCAATTTTTCCCTAGATTAATTCTCAAATTTGCTAAGAAGATTCCTGGACCCTCCTATCCCTTCTGCCTTTTTAAAAGAATCTCTCTTGCTCTCTCTTGTCTTTCTTTCTTTTCTTTTCTTTTTTCTTTTTGTGGCAGTCTTGTTCATTTCCTCACTCTGGAGAGTCACATACAGAAAAAAGGCCATCAGAAGATGAGAGTGCCCATCTATGCAGATATTTCAGCAGATAGCACAGGATGGTTAGTGCCAGGGATGCTGAGGCTGGCTGAGCAAAAGGGAGTCAGAGAAATGTATCTCCAGGGGCAGATGGGATGGAGGGAGGAAGGACAATTAGGCCAGGAATGTAGGAAAGGAGAGAAGACCGAAAGCTAATCAACCCAGCAGCTAATGTATACGAAACAGAGCTTTGCAAAGGCCAGAGGTTTACACAAGATCCTGGCCAAAAGGCGCCTGAGTCCAGGGCCAAGCTAGGGTGAGGGGAGTGAGATTCTTGCCTTGTGCACAAAATTTAAGGGAGCACCACAAATTCAGTAATCAACATGAATAATGTTTTATTTTTTCCCTTTATTTGTTTAAATTATTTTTTTAGAGGTATAGTTGATGTACAATATCATATGTTTCAGGTGTACAATATAGTGACTCACAATTTTTAAAGATTATATTCCATTTATAGTTAATATAAAATATCAAAACATTATGAATAACGTTTTAATGTAATATTAAAAAAATAAAATTTAACGAAAACATCTATGAAGAAAAAAACTTGAAATTTCAAATAACGACAGTATTTGACCTTGAATTTGTAGCACTCACCTCACCCTAATCCCCACGCTCTCAATCCTGTCTTAATTAAAAATTTTCTTCATAGATTTCTTTCATTAATTTTTGGCTTTTAAAATATTGCATTGAAATATGATTTACCTTGATGGCTGAGTTTGTTGGTGCCCCTTTAAATTCTGCACTTTAATTGAGGGCCTCCCCACATTACCCTAATCCTGGTCCTGCTGGGTGCAGAGGGGGCTGCTTGGTAGCTAAATGGAAATCAGCGGGACAACTTCTAGGATGCTGTCTGTAGTGCTTTTAGGAATCCCAACACTGAATTATATTCTCAAGTTTATGTAAAAATAATTATTAGTAGGTGATAAAAAGTAGGCAATGGAGACCATTAATCTGACACTCTTGTCTTTATTGGTGTACGAGTTTGGTTCTGACTGATCAACTACATCACAAATTCCAATACAACCGATCTCATTTCCATCAGCGTGTCTGTATAATAAAGATTTCCAAGCTCTATTATCATTTATACATATGTGTGGACAAGCCCTGGAGGTTCTGAACATAGTAAAAGAATGCAGGTCATGTTTCAAGTCCACTCTCTTCAAACATAAGAGAGGGAAATAAAGTTAAGCAACACGTAGCAGTCAACAGAGACCCCTCCGTCTCCCACCTCTGCAGATCGTGGTGCAGCATCAGAGGGAGATGCCGTGCTGAGACCAGCACGGCAAAGCAGCAGGCAGGTGCCCAGCAAGCGGTAAGGGGTTCATTGCTTGTCATGGGGAAGCAGGGAGACCTCCGAGAGAGGACCACGCTAACACCCACACTGGGTGCCCGTTAGCAGAAGGATCCGCTTGGGGAATGTCATCCATACCAATCCACACAAGCCCCCTCTTTCCAAAAGTGGGCAGAAGGTGTGAAGACCATATGGATTCACCCCCAACCTCACAACCCCCTCCCATAGCTTGGCCCCCATGCAGAAGCTTGGCCCTCGAAAACACAGATCTCTTCTACAAGAACAAAAGAAGGCCCTGGGTTGTTAACACCAAGGACTGTACCCATGCATCAGTCATTAGACCCCATTCCGGCTAAGATCCACTTTAATTTAAAACTTGGGATGCAATGTGCAGGAAACAGCAGAGAGTATACACAAGCCCAGAGGAGACGCATGACTCAGGAAGTGAGTGATAAGGTCATTCCCTTTGCTACTTGGCCGTTGTCTTCTTCCTCAAAGCTCAGGAGTTCAGGAATCTAAGGCAGAGCTCCCCATCATCAAAATGTTACTAAGAAAATGAGAGTTTTCCTCTTCCAAAACCAATGTTGATAAAGGTCTAGGTAGGGATCAAGGAAAACTAAAACCTTATATGTACACAAAGGTATGTTAGTCAAAACTAAGGCTCTTAAGAGGGAGAGAAATATCCTAAAAGTGAACAGCACTTGGAAAAGAAGAAAATGGTCCTCTCAAAATAAGGCTTAAGCAGTGAGACAGAATCATAACTGCTTCTCTGGATATCAGGAAATGGCGTTAATGGAACTAGGAACTTGGATGAAATGTCATCATTTAGCATCATCGTTCCTGAACCCTAATATATAGAGAAAAGGAGGGAAGATGACAGAATGAGATGGGCAAAAAAGGACTTGATGTTTATGGGTCAGAGGAAGTAAAGCCAGGATAGAGACAATGTGAGGCCAATTAGTCCAGCTAGCCGGAGTACTCTATTAATAGAAAGTAAGACTAGGTCCCTGGGTAACCAGTTAGCTTCTCTCTGTTCATCAGCAACTCACTCGTAAAAGCAAACTCACTTGTAAAAGCAAACTCCTTTCAGGAGCAAGGGTGGGGATCGGTAGTGGGTATGAGAGTATAAACAGATCTGAAAATCCATCATTCTTTCAGGAAAACATGTGAGGTGGCTACTCAGTGGTGTCATCTCTGCTTATTTTATAAGCAGATATATCATGTAATCTCCTCTAAGGAAAGCATTCCATAATATGCAGACTAGCTCTTTTGATATAATTAGATAGTGTGGGATGGTATCCTGTCCCCTCTCTATCAACCACTTATTGGAACATTAGGAATATTGCACTTAGCCTAAATGCCATCATTATCTCATAATGACCTAGGTTCTACTTTAATGCACCCAGAAGGTCAATGGCATGGTTAAATAAATGTGCTAAATAATAGCAACAGGGTAAAAAGAATGTTGATGTCTACCCATACTCATAACGTATATAGTAACTGATAAGCATAACAGAGAAACTAGGCATTAGATTATGGTTTCCTTTCTAGAATTCTTCCCACCCCCTTTGGTTCAAAGTCACACAAATCTAATCTCTTACAAATCATAGGAAAATATGTGTTCCGAACTCATGTTTAGAACCTATCAACCTTAATATTACCGTGCAAAATGCCAACTCTGAAATACTCCTGTATGTCATACTATTGATAGAAGTCCCCTGGCCAGAACCCCAGCTTGGGCTTGATGCCTGAGACATGAGAACAGGAAGCATTTCATGAGGGGAAGACTGGAGAATATTAGGCTACTGACTCCATCAAGTTTAGGTGAGGCTGAATGATTAAGGGGAGATTCCAATTCATCAGAGGTCCTTGCACAGCCGAGGAATCCTGGGTGGAAGAAAAGGCATCTCTAAATAGTGAGAATCATATCAGATGTAACCAGACTGGCCCTTTCAGATCCAGCACACTTGGCTCTCTGAAAGGAGCTACCCAGCTGGGGTGAAGAACTGGGGGCAAAAACTGATCATCTGCTCCAGCTGAGCAGACAACTACATTTGGAGTCATCCAGAGAGCTGACCCTAAACTGGAGTGCTCAGCTTGCCTTGGCAGATCCGGGACCCTTTTGATCCCTGAGTCCTGCAGGCCCATAACACAAGGCTCGTCTCCTCTGTGACACTCACCCTGGAAAAGCTAAGCTCCCCTGGATTCACGGTCCCTCGAAACCTGACCTGCCATGGCCAGTCCAGCCCAGCTCTGTCTTAATCCCTATGCATCACCAAGCAAATAGAAAATCTGACACGGACAATAATATACCCAGCGAGCCTCCTATGGACCTTCCAACACATTTCACCCAAGACAAGCCTTTACTATAGAAATACGAACAAAGCCCAGGGTACAAGTGGTTAGACTTTATATCACAGGAGGTTAAAAGGACACTCATAAGACAAGGAAGTTGGATATCCAAAGGATATTATCAACAATTATCTCTGTTGGAATTATAGATGAGTTTTTATTTCATCTTTGTTTCTTATGTTTTCCAAATTTCCAACTACAACCTATATTATTTATTTTAAAGAATCACATTTTAGGGTACCTGCAGGCATTTTGGGTAAGGAGGACTTAATTCTGTCTTACTAGCAGAAATCATCAGAGCTATACCAACTAGGGTGACCAATCCATTATCATGTGCCCAGGACTGTCCCAGTTTTAACACTGAAAGTTTTGCAGCCTAAGAACCTCCTCAGCCCTGCGGGTGGAGGGGAGGTCACTGTGATACTGACATGTCCTTCTCCTTTGAGCCACAAATGCCGCCTTCTAATTTTTCCCTCCCTGAGGGAGCCCAAGCATTCAGAAACACACAGCATCTTCTCAGCCAAAGGGAGCCGGCTCAGACAGAGGGCAGCGTGGACTCAGGAACCCTTTGGGCTGCTGTCTCCATCTCAGGAAGCAGCTTTCCTCCTAGAGGCTGAGCTCAAGGAGTGAGACTGCCTTTGTGCTTGGTTATCAGGTTGAACTAAGTAGATCTCTCTCCAATTCTTTCCTGTCCATGGTGTGGAGCAAATTCATCTTACATGCCTTTCAACAGAAGTAACAACTACCAAGAAAAACAGCAAACAAATAAACAAGTACAACATCGTGAATGAAAGGCAGCATGGCTGCACTTCATAAGGAGAGCTGGCATAATGACTAATCTGAGAAGATCCCAACCATGGTGGCTTACCCTCTCTGGCTGGCAGAATTAGCAAAGGCAGAGAAAACTTCACAAGGAGAAAACCTGCACTCTGTTACATTAGCTGCCATGAAGAATTGAACTGTGAGTGAGCATCGCATCCAAGAAAAACTCCCGTTCTTTCATTTCTCCTTAACGACAGGGAGCATTCAGTGTTCAAAGCATCTGGGTAGCAGGAGCTGCTTAGCAACATAAGAGGTTCCTCTGCATATGTGTTTGCTGAGCTGGTCCTGGCCCCCAGTCTGCTGGCACGTGCAAGAGTGGCCAACCAGATACCAAAATGGGGGTGCATTTGATAAATTCATCATGCTGGTATCCGCTCTCCAGTTGGGCTGGGCGTTGGGAAATACCCAGAAGATAGGCAGTAGCATCCTGCATCTGCCTGCATGCTTCCAGCACATCACCGATGATTTGGTGAAAGTGGACTGAACTGTCTGATGTGTGAGGGGTGCATTGGTAGGCCGATAACGTGGAAGTAAAATCAGAATACCACTGTGAGTGTCTCCCTGATCTAAATCTTTAATTGTTTTTCCCTTTTAGTCATTAAATGTAAGGTGGACTGTTTTCTCTAAGAGGTCTAGGTACCCGGTAACTGGGTGGTATTTCTTTTTTGATAACAAATAATATCACCCAGCGGTCAAATGCTAATAGAATGATGTCTCTTATTTGACTTAGTTGTAAATGTGCTTGAAACTGGTTTCCTAACAAATCTCCTTCTCAATAGAGTTTGTAACATGGCTTACGTTTTACATGTAATTGTGCAGCATGTATTTGTTTCCTTTCTTCGAGGGAACTCAAGTTGCTTTTTTTAAGCATTATTTGATAGCTTCTTACCATCTCCTCTGGAGTTGAAAGGAGAATATAGTATCAAGCTGTTATAGCTGGCAATGGGGGACTATGGCACCAAGAGACAGAATTGGACTGGGACCTACAGAGGCTGAGCAATGTGCCATGAAGACCCCCATGAAATGAGTCATAAGCTCACTGTGCCATAAATGAAGCAATTTCTAAGGATCCTAAAATAACTGCATTCTCTCGCCCCTAACACTCATGCTGGGCAAAACAGACTTAGGTTATTTTTAAAGTGCAGGCCATGGCCTTCAAAGGGATATAAACAGTTCCCAAAGTAGTTATTGTTTGGCCAATTAAATACTTAGAAGAAAACATACTTTTGAAAGACAAAATTAGTAGGCAAAGGACCTAGGAAAGTGCTATAGCAATTGTTTCTGCCTGTTTTTACTTCCATCAAATGGACCATCAAAATGGACCATGGGCACAGATTGCACTGAAGTTCAAAGATAACCTCTGATAACTCTCATCCCTTTGACATAACGAGCTCCTGAGGTCTTGGATATGATTCAGAATTTTTGCTCATGTGTACTCAAAGTAATGTTACAAACATTTTTAAAACCTCTGCAGTTCTGTGAAAAATACCACTTCCATTCCCTCCCCTGGTTGGTAACACAATGACAGGGTGGGTATGGCAGTTAAGGGGCGCAAGAGGGGTGTCCTGTGTGATCTTTTCAACTACTGTTAAAACACTCCCTCCCTTTATTATATTTAATCTCCTTAGTCTTAGCTGGTCTATGAATCTGTGCTTATCTACATAGTTGCCTAATAAGCATGTAACCAATGGGAAAACACACACACAAACATATATACACACGTGAACTATAATACTTGAAGTATGGCACACGCTGCAGGAAATCAATAAACATCCATTTCATTGGAAATGGAATTAAAGTGGAAAAAAGTCAGAATTCCTTATCTGCATCTGCCACAGAGTTACTAGCCCTAGATATACATAGAGGGCATGCGCTGTAAGAACAAACACATACAGTATGTATTTCAGGACAATTCTCATTTAATTTAGGCCCTCCGCCTAGGACCCTAGCTAATTTACAAGGCTGCTCTAGGAAAGACACAATTCTAGGGATGACAATGAGTCTATGGCATTTGCTTTTCCTGCAGGGGAAGCTATAACGCATTCCCACCCTTCAAGAGAACCCAAGATTGATGATTCGGGGGTTTTGCTGGTTAGAGTGGTTTTTTTTCTCTTTCTTTCTTTCTTTCTTTTTCTTTCTTTCTTTTTCTTTCTTTCTTTCTTTCTTTCTTTCTTTTTTTTCCAGCTCAGAAGGTGTGTTTCCATTGTACCCTGTCAAAAATGTTCTTAGCAGTCAAGGAGAGGATAGCAGCACAGCTGCCCTTGAGCCGGGTTGGTCAGTCCTACTGGGAAAACACCCCGTGCGGACAGATGATGTGGTTTTCAGACACGTCTACACAGACTAGTTGAATTAAAGACCAACTCCAGCCTTGATGTTGCTGAGCTCCTCAGCTCCATCTTGCCATCCTGATTGATCGAGGAGATGGGTCTATAGTTAGAGTGGCATAGCACTTTGAGGGTTTAGTCATTAGAGCACACTGCTTTCTCTTGGGAAGGCAACTTCTTGCTTGGCTAGGTTTTGGAAGCTAAGGAGTGACGTCAAGTTGTTCTCTGGCCAGAATTTGCAGATAACCATAGAACTCTTCTCCTCCATCAGGCATGGATTTAGCCTCCTTTAGTTCCTGCAGTGACACAGGAGCCTCCAAATACCAAATTATTATCAGGCGGTCTTGGGGGAACCTCTGGGCCCTGCAATAAAGTAGACAGACTTGCTATTGGAAAGTGCTCAGGAGCAATTCAGCCCTGTTCAGATTGTTCTAAAATCCTGCAAACAACCTCTGGACTTTGTAAATGAAAACCTCACATAGCTCCTGAGAGTGAAAAATTACTTAGGGGGCTAAAATTTATCATCATCCTTCACTCAAATGATCTTACACATCATTTAAAGAAATATGGTTTAATCATGATTTTTTGTTTGTTTGTTCTGTTTTTAGAGCAAAGCTACACGAGTAGGGAGGCTGTATTACTTTTGGACAAGCCATTTCTGAGCATTGTCTGTAAAATAAGGTGTATGTATTCATTGATCCTTAAGGTCACAAACAGTTGGTGGATTGTGGACCAAATCTGACTCTGCTGATGTATTTTGTTGGTTCCACCCAGCGTTTTAAATCTTGGAGAATTCACATAAAATATAAAATGCCTGCTCTCTCTGGAAAAATTGGAGTATCTGGTAATACCAAGCCCACATGCCATCATGACCTTCACTATACCATATCGTCTTTCTGATCTAGCCTGTTTCTCTCATATTGACCTGCCTGATCCTTGTCAGGGTTTAGGATCCTCGCTCTAAGCTATGCTATCATAGTGCATTGTGATTATACGATGAAGTCTTTCACCACTGGCCTCCCCAAGGAGACTCCCTGAGGGCAAGGAACATGCCATCATTATGACCGAATTTCCAATTCTTAGTATTGTAGGAATATTGTGGGTAGCCAATAAATATGTAATGAATTGAACTTCACCTTCTACATTAGATTCTTACAATTCAGTGAAATAAGCTGGGATCACTGTTTGTAAGAGCACACATATAAAGCCAACATCTTTGAATAGCAGGCAGCTTTAGGAAAGAGAAGTAAAAGTGCTGGTTTGTGACCCAAGCCTCTGATGGATCCAGAGCTTGGTGGTATACTGTCTATGTGATATTTTGCTTTAAGCACATGGGAAAAATTCCATACTTTTTCTGAGAGCTTCTTAAATTTGTTTTTCAGATGTAACCTATCCAACTTCTTGGAAGAGCCCTTCTTTAGAGATTGGTTGTAAAAATACTTGATGGGAATAACTTAACTGAAAGCTAAGCTCCCAAAATATCATGGGTCTATAGCAACAGATCCCTCTGTACATCAGATCTATGCATTTTGAAATATTTAAATTTCTGAATGACTACAATTAGGATCTTCAAAGAAAGGATTTTTTGTTAAAGGCTTATTTCTGCTAAATTTGCTATCTAAATCTATTTAAACTGGCTAACATGTTGTTAAAAATACATCTAACAAAGTCTACCCAGGCAAATTTAATAGGAAAGGACCCAATGTAAAAGGCTCAATGTAAAAGGTCCTCTATACTTGTTACAAGTCTGTTAGTAATTAATATTTCAGCAATATATAGCCATATCTGGTCAACATCTGGCCAACATCAAAGGCACATCATGTCCCATGCTATGAAGATGTAGTTCAACAAGTATAGTTTCTGCTCTCTAGGAGCTTACAATCTAACCTAATCAAGACTAGAGAAACATACACCAGAGTGGTCATACTCAGGACTTCACAAAAGGCAACAGATACACTGAAGATAAAGATAAAAAGTATGGGGTAAAGGATGACATTTAAGAAAGGGTAGAGGGAATGAGAGAAGTAAATTGTTTCTTCATTCCCATTTCTTTGAAAAAGGATTTATGGAAGATGTGTTATTTTAAGTGTTCTTAAAATCATGAAAGAGCATATGGCTTGATGCTTGGAAGAAATAAAATTTCTTCTGATATAAGATACTAAGTGATTGAGAACACTGAGCCAGTAAGGACTGCTGAGTGAAGGACCCAACAAGACTTTATAAGGAACAACTAAACAATCAATGGTCTGGCGCCCTCTGGTAGAGGGCAGAAGCTGAGGGGAAGCTGCAGGTCTCCTCAACTCTTCCAACTCTTTCTAAGTGGGAGTGGCTGAGCCACAAAACCAAGACTCCTCCAAAATTACCAAAATGTCTAATCCAAAACCTTTGTAAAAACTTCTATGAACTCTAGATTAGGGAAATGACCTTTGGAAATTTTCTTGTGGAATTTCTAAGGGAAGAAAGCACTTCTAGAAAGAACCACAGACTCAGAAGCCATCTAGCTCACTTGATTCTACAGGCTCTCATTTGTTTGCTTTCTTGCTGATTGGTTCATTTTCTCTTATTGGTCTTGCTAGGCTAATGCTCTCTACTTGATTATTCAGCTTTATCTTTCCTCCATTGACAAAGAAAAGCAAATTTTTGAGTACAGGTTGGTTTTAGTCAACTTCAATTTTAATGCAGTCTCAGGTTAACTAAAGTACATCATACAGACTGGTGCTGGTGGTGGTGACAGGGGTGTCAAAGTACTCTGCTCCTAGGGGGAACGATCAAAATGATGACAGAATCTCTCATTACACTATCTTGCTTTGCTTTGTTCAGTATTTGACTGTTACACATGCAGGGCATTTCAGGAACCATTGGAGGATGCTTATCTCAACAAAGAATGCACATTTTAAGCAAACCTCCACACATCATGTTCACACCATAATAATAATATTAGAATTAATAATACTTTGATTTCAAAGAATACCTTTTATTTCAAGGAGCACAGTATTCTTCACATATGCTATTCTATTTATCTTGTCATATTACATATTCAACTGAAAGCTATGTTGAGGTTCTGTCTCACACATTACAAGACTGTAATACTGTTCACCCTAATGATTAAATTCAAATCCATTGTTAAACGTACCTCAGGATAAATTTGAATGAATAGGAGGAAATTACAGATGTTTCTTTATATTTGAAAAGATACTCACTGCTAAGTCCCCTTATCCATGAGCATTCTCAATGGAAAGTCAGTCCCCAATATCTAACCTTGAAATAGTCCTACCTTACCTGAGACAGGGCAGGAGAACAGTATTTAAGATGGGGCAAGAACATGCAGACAGACAAAAGGTACCCACTTGTCAGTGCCAGAGAACCCCTGGGACCTTAGCCACCTGATATTCTAGCCCTCATGGCCCCTTATTCATGTGTAAGGGAAGGCCTGGAGTTCCAGTGGCATAAGGCTGTTTGTCTACTGTGACTTTATTTCTTGTCCTTCAGACTGTGTTCCAGTCTCTATATTTGAGCACTGGCTCAGAAGATAGGATAAGATAAAGATTCCAAGTTTCCCAACAGAGGCTAGTGGGTTAATTTGGTTCTTAGAAATATAACTCAGTGTACTTAATAGGCAGACCATCTGTTGTGATGTCCCTTTGCTATTGTGATATCATAACAAGCCTCATACTGGGAACTAGGACTGAACAAAGAAAACAGAACTACCTAAGTTGATACCACCTGTGTGCAACACAGAGAATTCCTGACTACCATTAGTGTATATTTTAAGGACTTTCAATAAACCAAATTTAAATCCCACCAATTGCTTGTCTTCTGTAACTGATGTATGTGCATTCTAATGACACTTCTAGTTTCTGTCTATCTTTTTCAAGATAAGCATGCCTTGATTCCAACTTCATGTTGACAAATGGTTTTGGAAAATGGATCTCAAGAGAAGTCAGTATCTTCCCACAGTTTCAATCCCAGCAGGAGACACACCCTGAGAACTCCATAATCAACAAACTAAATGATCTATTCCTTGGGCTCAAAGCCCCAAGGATCCTCAGACATTTCACACTGTACCCTCCCCTCAGTCATCCTCGTCAGGGACTCTGATAAGCATGCTGCTTGATAACAGCTATGCAGCAAATGGGCCAATAAATATAAACAGCTGTACTTACATGTGTCTGGCTTGAGCTGACTATTGGTGATGCCAAAGTACTGGGGATTTTCAATGACAGGAATCTTGGTCATTCCAATAATGACAGCATCAGGGCCACCCTCTGAAGACGACGGAGTGTTACTCCCATTGGAGATGTGATGGAGTGGGCTGGCAGAGTCATCATCATTGCTGATAACTGAGGCTGGGCCTGGAGTTGGAAAAATACATATTCTCCTGTAATTTTTCATGGTTTTGTTGAGCTATAATTCACATACCTAAAATTCACCCGTTTAAAGTGTACAATTCCGTGGGTTTTAGCATATTCAAAGAGTTATGAAACCATCACTACAATCTAATTTTAGGAGATTTTTATCATCTCAATTAGCAGTCGCTTCCCATTCTCCCCACTTCCAGCCCTGGGCATCCACAAATTTACTTTTTATCTCTATGGATTTACCTATTTTGGACATTTCATATCAATGGGATCATATAATATGTGATCTTTGGGGCTTCTTTCACTTAGCCTAACGTTTTTAACGTTGATTCACGTTGTAGCATGCATCATTACTTTATTCCTTTTTATTGCCAAGTGATATTCCATTGCATGGATACGCCCCATTTTGTTGATCCATTCATCAATTGATAGAAATTTGGGTTGTTTAAAATTTTTGGCTATTATGAATAATGTAGCTATGTGCATTCGTGTACAAGTGTTTGTGCGGATATATGTTTTCATTTCTCTTGGGTGGAAGTGCTGGGTCATATAGTAGCTTTACGGTTAACCTTTTCAGGAACTGCCAAACTGTTTTCCAAAGTGGCTGCACTACATACTTTATATCCGCAACAGCAATGTGTGAGGGTTCCAATTTCTTTACTTCCTTCTCCTGTAATTCAATATGCAGCTTTCCTCTCTGTTCTCTGAACATCTTTAGAACACTCTCTCATTGAAACTCCCAGCATGAATCTAGGATTCCTGTTGTACAGTGTACTGAAAGACGTCCTAGAAGTTCAAAGATCTGATCCTTTCACCACTCTCTGGACAAATCACTTAACTTTTTTGTACCTCTACATCTGCTTACATGTGTAAAATATGCAAAATAGTATCTGCTTGTTACTTTCTGAGACTGGAATGAAACTACTGATATGAAAATGTGCTTCATGAGTATGAATTACTACTAAGTATTACTAAATAAACTTACGAATAACTGGTCGACTAGAATTGCATTGTCCTGTCCTACTACTATGCTCCACTTTCTGTATATTCTCTCAGCAGCGGCACCACTTTTGCACGCAAAATACTTTCACAGCAATAATGGACCAATCCCACGGCAAAGTTCCCTGTTTTGCCTTTAGCCATAACATTACTTGTAGTGTCATTACATGGATGTCTTTATACTAAAGCAATAACCAAAACATTTTTCATACCAGATTTAAACTTTCCAGGCCAGAGTCTCAGAACGCATATACCCATAAATACAGTCTACTGTACCTTATCTAAACAATTCAACCATTGACCTATAATGTTTGCAACCAAAAATACATTCACAAAGATAAAGGTCTACATTCATTGAAAACTTGCAAACAATTAAGATCTCAGTGGCTTTTGACAGACACGCCCTGCAGGGAAAGTAGACAAAGCCCCCTAGTATAGTACACAGGATTCTACAGTATCCTGAATAGGTGCAGGGTCTTCCAGAAGGCTCCCACTGGCCAGGGCTACTATAATAAGCTAAGAGGAAGACAGGAAGACAAGGATATGGAGGAAAGACAAAGGGAGGGCAATGAGAAGGCAAAATCCAATGTGCAGAGAAGACACATGTGTACTGGGGAAATGAAAGCCTTAATCGCTATTTCCTGAGCAAGACCATGTGTGTTTGCCCAGCCCCCCAGGATGTTTCAGCACCTCCAGCAAATCTCTACCTCTTCCTCACATTTTACTTTTTCTGTAAGAAGCACAGCGATAGAAACAAAAGTTGTTGTATCATACTTTTTTGAATTCCCTACGAAATATCACGGTAATCCATCCCCCAACCTCCAAGATCCATTTTCCCTCTTATATGGGGATTATCACAGTTTGTAGGGATAACGACATTCCCCAGCTAGCTGAATCTTAAACTAGGCAGGAGGCAGCCAACTGCTATTATAGGTAATTTTTTTTTTTTTTTTCGGTACGTGGGCCTCTCAATACTGCGGCCTCTCCCGTTGCGGAGCACAGGCTCCGGACGCACAGGCTCAGCGGCCATGGCTCACGGGCCCAGCCGCTCCACGGCATGCGGGATCTTCCTGGACCGGGGCACGAACCCGTGTCCCCTGCATCGTTAGGCGGACTCTCAACCACTGCGCCACCAGGGAAGCCCTATAGGTAATTTTTAAAAACACTCTCTCAAGGGGATGTGTATTTAAGTTGCTTTTAATGATACACTCTGGCTTAATTCTGCAAGCAAGTCCTCACACAGCCAACTTAGAAGCCACAGAACACTCAAAGCAAAGGCAAACTTACCAGTTGTATTCATCTTGAGCCTAGCTCACCAGTGTTAGTAAACAGTGGAAATTCTGCCAAGAATAGCTACACAGACAAGTCCTTTCTAATATCCTTAACCATCCCTGTTTTATGATTCTTGACAGGCCCCGATCACCCAGAGCTTAAACCCAGAAGTGGAAAATGGAAATGTGTTATGCTAAGCTTTCTGCATCTTGTCAATAAAACCTTCCCATCATGGGCTCCCTTGCTCCAGTCCCCGTGCAGCTGTCCCCTCCTTCGAGGTTACCAAAGCACGCTACTGTCCGAGCTCCCCGGGAAGGGTGCAGTAGAGGCCACACATTTCTCAACAGATTCCAGGCTTCACATTTACCCCCAGAAATGCAAGAGTTGTCATGTTCAAACACTCCACATGCTGTCAGAAGGCCAGCGATATCTGCTTCTGGACTCCCTGCAACAATTAGAAACGCACTGATCCCAGTTGCTTTTCCTCTGATTCCCTTTTGGCCCAGGACAGGCTATCCACATTCCCATAGCATTCAATCATTTTGGAGGAGGATGATACTTAGAAGACAATGTTGAAATTCCTCCAGGAATTTGGGCTCTGAAGCATCTGCCATGCACACAGTGGAGCCTTACTTAAAGAGTTCAACCAAGGGACTTGCTCTTCACTTCTCCATCATCAGAGGACACCCTTTCCTTCCTGTGGCCTCGCTGAGTAAAACCCCCAACTCTGAGGTAACAGATTCCAAGGGGAGAGGTTCTCTGTTTGGGGGGAAATTTTTTAAGCACAGAAGCGGTATAAAGCACCAGAGGTAATCTTTCAAAAGCTTTTTCACTTTGCCAGAAGGTCACTGTTGACAAATCTGAGCAACATATAAACCTCAACAATTTATCAAGTGGAATGTTAATTCAAGTGCTGTTTTCTTCATTATTGATGTTCCAAACCCTGGAAGATTGATACAGCTGGCAAGGTTGCAGAGATTCAGCCATTTTTCTATGAACATTTTGATCGAATGGAGCACAGCAAAGCTGCAAAGGGGGAAAGCTCTCGGGGGGAAGATGAATGTCTATATAATTTGACAGCAGCCTGTCTGCGCATATCATGGATGTCTCGTTATGTGTCTGTGCACGTGGGGAAAACACCCCAAAAAGACAGACAGAAGAAGAGTCAGGGGCACATCACAGTGGGTGAGAAATTCATAGGAGGACTTGAAAAAATGTCTTACAATATTAACAGAAAGTTTTAAATTGCTGGGTATGTGCAGCTTGCTGAGTTTGGGGTACATAGTTCTAATTACTGAGCTGACAAGTAGGAGCTATGCCTGGAAACATTTTTAGCCCATTTTTATTTTAATATGGCTCACATGCAAAGAGGCATTTTTCTTTTACCAGAGCTGCTCAGTAACGTATCCTGCATAAATGACTTTACAGACATTTTTAAACCTGACTGAGACTTTTTTCCCTGATAAGAATTGATGTAAGTCATCTGGAGAAAGAGATTCCTTCTCTCAAGACCAACATGTCTTCAAGGAGAGAGACAGATTATTGTTCTTAAATAGCTGTATTAACCATGTCTTTTATTTTCTGTATTCTGTTGCTTCAACATCTGAGGCTTTGGTGACAGAGGAGGGACTGCCAATTCCTAGAGATAATAAAGTACCTGCCTACGAGAGTACGTTTCATATACAAACTGACCAATCCACAGTCTACGCCCCCAACCGCATTACTTACCAGGCTCTCACACTCCAGGCCGCTATCCACCTGCCCCATCACCCCAGAGCCAGGTATAAGACAACTGGGGACTGTCCCTACATCCCAGAGCCCACTGGCCTTACTCAACCCAGCCAGTCCTAAACCTGCTTACCCTGCCTCAGCCATTCCTTTCTGCAGAAACCACAGTAGAGGCTCTTGTCTATGTTTTCCCCTTACTCCCTCTGCCTCCTGATGGACCCTGTGCCCCCTTCAGCACCACAGTCCCCACTGTGTCATGGCCTGCCCTCTTCTCTTGGGATCTGTGAGCAACAAACGATATTTTCAGTGGCAGTCGTCTCCAGACCTGTGGCCTCCCCACAGCTGAAAAATCGTAAAACCTACATTTTAAAGCAGCGGCACTTCTGATGAACTATAGCTGAAATAACAATTATGGAGAAGAATTCCCTCTGCTGTAGCCTAAAAGGGTGAAGCCCAGTTTTTGAAGCTTTCCAGGAACAAGTGCCTCTCTGCAGAGCAAACTGGCCTGGAAAACATGTACATGGTTGCACCATGTAAAATGCCAATAAGCATAGTTAACTATTAATTTTATTTTTAAAGGGGAGATAAAGAGTAAGAGTACGGCGTATACATTTTCAAAGGATCTATATATGCCATAAAATTTATTTTCTTTGTAAGGACGTAAGAAATATGTGATAGGTACATCTCTTGGGAGAGAGCTGGTGGGGGAAAACCATGGAGGTGGGTAAGAGAGACATTGTTTAATATTTACATTTCTGTACTGTTAATTTTTGAAAAATCTTATGGATGTATAATTTTTCTCTATGTTAACAAACACTCTCTGGGTACAGGGATAAATGGTGTTTTCGTTTGTTTGTTTTATTCTTTATCCTTTTCTGTTTTAAAAAAATAAATATTACTTCAAAAAAATTTAAAACAAAACCAAAGCAAAACATTTACATGGTTGCACCGATTTGCTGTTTAGTGGAAGGAAGACCCCATTTCATGGCGCTGTTGAGAGAGTTTGTCACTCAACTCCCCTCTTCACCTCCACACACAGAGTGAGCACAAAGCCTTGGAACAGGGTGCCTTCAAGACTGTATGGACAATCTCTCTGCTATCTTGGCAAAGTGCCTATGATCAGCTGGATCTGAAATTTGTCCCTGGGGAGTCACAGACAAGTCCTGAGCTGGTGGAGCTTAATGTTCCAATTGTGCCACACTCCACTTTCTCTTTGCTGGTTAAGAGCTTTAGTCTTGGAATTCCTGGGGCTAGCTAAGGGTCAGGGTGACTTTCCCCCTTCAGGCCCTCTCTGGCTCAGTGTCTGCCACCTCTGGGTTCAGTGATTTTGGATCACTGGACCGACGCTGAGAAAGGCTGTCCAATAGGAAAGGTCTGCTATCGGGCTCAAAAAGAGAAAGGAAACAGGCTTCCTTGTATGGATGGGATGAACACGTATGGGGCGGATGGCACAGAACGGGAAGGCTCCATGACCCTGGTACACTTCCCCTATTTTACAATTTTCCCTATAGCCAACCTTGCTACCAAAATAAATACTAACCAACAGATACGAAAGATGGGGCCAGATCTTGGAAACACACAGGCAAGATGTAAAGACAGTTTGTGTTTTCATGCCTTCTAAGCAATTCCTGTTCATTGTCTCTGTACCCATAGAAAATACTGAACAAACTGGAGGTCCCAGGAGATCACACCTGATTCCAGTCCCAGTGATGAGTTACATTATCTGCATTCATTTCATAGCTACAAACTCTGCTTTTCAATTTCCAGCACATAGTCTGAATGCAAGGAACAGAATGCAATCAAGCACAAATCATAGCGTCTGGACGTTAGAGTCTTGCTTTGAAAAAGAAGTGGTCATAAATGAACAGCTGATTTCCCAATTCAGAAATTTATTACATGTTGGCCAATGGAAGAAAGTTAAGATCCGAACTTGCCCAGACTTGAATATTCAGCCAAACGTTTGCTGTACATGGAGTTGGAGTGTAGTTGCATTTTATTTCCTTAACCTTCTTAAAAATGCAGCAACAAGCCAGATCTGGATGACAGTTAACACTCCCCCATAGGATAAAAACAAGGTGATGTCAAAAATACAAAACCATTTACTAAAGTCAATATTCCTTCTCTGGAAAGTTCTAGGCATCTTTCTTCGGCAAATCAGAAACCGGAAACACAGAAAAAGAATCAAGGACCGACAAGTATAAAGAGAGTCAAAGCAGTTTCATCCTAATTAAACAACACAAACTCATTACTTATCCAAAGAATGAGGAACTACTTACCAACACCTTGTCTTGATTTTACTTTCCCAAATCCAAACCATGAGAAATCTGAAAACCACAACAAAACATAAAATAAACTTCGAAACAGAAGCGTAAACCAGAAGCATTCAGCACTGTCCCTAGAGAAATAACAAACTGCCCCAAAAAGCTCCACTGGGGACCGAAGCTTCCCCTCAAACACCTGGAAACTAACCCTTGGATTTTTATGTAAAGATTTATTTCTCATCCTGAGAACATGGAGGTTGGAATAAGATAAGAGACAGCAAGAGCTTGTCTTTGAGAAAAATGGCCCAAACCTAGGGTTAAAGGCACTGAGCAGATTTTCCTTCTCACTGTCTCTCTTCTCCCTAAGTATCGAATCATCAAACAGGGAACTGCAGGGATGAAAACAACACAGTGCATTCAACAAATGCACCATGGCTCTCAACCATAGACATATGGGAAAATAATCAAAGAAAACAGATCTTTTCTGGAGCTATGACAGACAGTACAAAAAAGGAACATGAAATCCTCTGGGAGAACTGACACTTGGGCTAGATGGGAATTCAAGAGGAGAAAAGGGGACCACAATTCTACAACTGACTTGCTGTGTGACGGTGGGCAGCTCCCAGCAGCTCTGCGCCTCTTTATAACACAAGGTTCCATGAGGCACGTGTGGGAAAAAGTGTGCCAAATGTTTGGAGGTCCTCCAGTGAATAATGCCACAATGAAATGCCTATTTATTTCCTGGGCCTGACTGTTCCCTTCTAGGTAATTTCCGCTGGGTTCAAAGTAAACTCTGCACAGCGGGGAAATCCCTGGATAAGAGGCCAATAAAGGGAATGGAGCCCAAATAAGTAGTAACTGTGTTTCTCAGCTCCTTACATCTGTAGTGATTTTTACAGGCAGGATAAAAAGCTACATAATAGAAGAACCCATCGAAATGAAAAATACATACGAAAACACTTTGCACACTCAAAAATGCCTTACAAAGTTGTCACGATTACTATCTTTTTCAAGTACATTTAGCCTTTCCTTTCTTAGTATTCTACAACTTCAGCTCTAAGCCAATTTTTACTTCTGATTGGTATTCCTCTGAATGCTTTCTTCCAGATTTTAAAAGGCAGGAGGAAGGTCTGGCCTCTATCCAATGCCAAAGAAAGATTCGTTTGCACAGAAGAAAGTGACCTCATTCACTGGGTCCTCAGTGTAGCGAGGCCAGGCTGTGCCTGTGGATTTCTTAGTTACGACTTATCTCTTTCAAAATGGAGTGTATTTTCCTACTGGTCACTTTTTGTTTTTCTATATTTGTTTGATTTACATAGTTTTAATTAAATCGTGGATTGAATATCTGGACTCCTTTTTTCACTTGAGTATTTTTTCAAAATCATGTTTCTGTCTTACAGAGAGCCCACTGAAGGGCAAGACCATAGCACTCCTCACTGGTTACCTGATTCAGATTATTGTCCACCATCCACTATCATAACCACAACTGCAATGAACATCTTTGCATGTCTTAGGTGCTCCCATCCCCATTTTCAGAAATCATTCCCTCAAGATAAATCCCAGAAATGGAATTACTGTGTCAAAAGGGGGAAATATTGTTAAGGTTCTCAATGCACGTTATCTAATTGTTTTCCCACTACATGAGGTATTACTTTCACCAACAGCGTATAAGAGGGTGGAGTGTATTTCCAATGGGAAAGCTAAGGGTGAACCATTTCCGACGTCTATCCTGCCATTAGTAAGTAGGTCTCCACCTAACTGAACAGAGACCTGGTAAGTACTCCCCTCCCATCTGTGCCACATGACACCACTCACCCCCCACGTGTCCTAGGCTGGTGTTTGACACAGGTGCAGTAGGGAGAACTACAGGTATGAAAAGCATAAGAATAAAGCAGGTAACACTTGTGCAGTCATCATAATTCACAAAATGCCTCCCCCTCCTCAGACACTTCTCCCTTAGTCCTCAGTCAAACCCTGTAATATATCCCAGTTCCTTAACAAGGGAATGAGACTCAGAGAGGCCGACAGACTTAGCAAAGGCCACAGCCTTTCGATGCCAAATCCAGTTTTTCCATTCTTTCTTAGTTGCCTTTCCAATCCTCCAAAATACTTAGCCAAAATTAGCCAAGCTGATGTAAATGTTGTAGCGTTTACAACACTACAATTAGGATTCAATCTTATATATAGAAAAGCACTAGAAGTAGTTATTCATTCCTCATTTATTTATTCAGCAGGTAGAGCAGAAGATTCAAATACAAAGAGCTGTATGGCGCTCAAGGAGTTTACAATCAAGGATCAACTCTCGTGGAAGTACAACCAAGGTGTATGGGAACTCAAACAAGGAGTATCTAGCTGAATCTGGGAAGCGGGTTGGGGGGGCGGAGCAGGTAAGGGGGGAGAGCTCTCTGGATTCTGGACAATAGATTAAAATTTGCCAAGAATGGGAAAAAGCAGAGGAGGACATTCTCACTGTAAATAGTCCAGTTCTGGTTAGAGAGGGAAGCATTCATTTGTCAAGGGGCTGATGAAGCTGGAAAGCGGAAAGAAGCTGAAACACATAAGCAAGGGCCAGGTTAAGAGTTTGGAATCTATGGTGAAAATTGCAGGTAGGCCCTAGAAACAAACCAACCAACCAACTTCAGGCCAGGAAGGAACATAATCACAGTTAATTTTAGAAAGTGGTTGCAGGATGGAAACAGGATGATGTAACGGAAAGACTGAGGGCAAGAGACTGATTGAAGAGGCTGCTGGAGAAATCAGGGCCTGAGAGAATTGTTACCTGAGCCAGGTAGTGGGGAGGTGGGGCAGGGACGAGGAGGGGATGGCTGTCCGGCCTCTTTACGGGAATCAAGAGGACTTGGCGATCGATTGCAAGTTGAGGGGAATATCGGAAATGAACAGGGACATTCTTGGGTTTAGACAACAAGACACATGGTGATGCTGCCCAGTGTCTCCAAGGAACCTGGCAGGAAAATAGGCAAGGGGTTCAACTCACAGCATGCGTGTGGGGCATAATTCCCAAATAAGGTGACTATGTGCAGAAAGCCTCAGAGGGAGGCATCCAGTGTCTGGGGCTCAGGTCTGGAGCTCAGAACCCAGGTCTAGTGTCCCAAGTGGATCTGCTCAAGTTTAAGCGGAGCCCAGAGTCCAACTGAGAACAGAAGCTGGATGCGGCAGCTGGGACACATTTCTTCTTGGACACATAAAAAAACACCCTTTTTTGTAGGTACAAATAAAAGGATATCCAACGAGGCTAACTTTTGACAAACTTATTCCTAAATTGCTAAAATACTTCTAAGTTCTTTTTAACAGTAACACAATTATTACATAAGAGAGACTATAATCTTCTTGACCATATGCCAGAGTTCTTGGAAAATTTAACAAATTAGGCAGAGCATCATCACATTGATACGTCTCCCTTCCAAAAACTGTCCTTTGTTCGACTTTTTCTTGATGAATTTAAGCAGTAGTCTTAAAACCGTGGTACTAAATTTCACCCGCAAAAATTTCCCATAAGGCCAAAAAGAAACAATTTCTCAATTTCCTGTGATGTTTCACCCATTGGGAGCAGAGTCCTGCCAAAGATTCATTTATTTTCTACTTAATAAGAGACACTTTATTCACTGCAACATAAAGGGCTCCTTCAAAAGCAAATGTAGTTGCAGCGAGCTTAAAGGAACTCCTTCTTTTGGAATCTAGACCAACAAAGAGTCTAAATTATGAAATTAACCAATTAAATCCATCTCTTCTTGAAGAAAGTTCAATCTTCCCTATCCAGAGAAGAGGAATGTAGAAAAGAAAATAGCGTATTAACACATTAACAGCTCTAAAATGGGACTCTAAATAAAATAAATAGCAATAAAGATTCCTTTTCAAATGTCTCTCAGAGGAAATCACTAAAATTTAGGGGGTTGAAAAGGAATATTTATGATGCAAAGGAGAGAATCAGAGGAAAGAGTGAGAAACAGGCAACATGGAAGAAATTTAATCTTCCCTGTGGTGATGAATGGTACAAACACTAAATGTGATGTTTAGAAGGGCTCTGATCTCAAGAGAATGCCATGTCTGGATTATTTTGTAAGTTTCAGAAAAAAATTGATTTTGTATATTAGAAGGAAAAGCAGCTCTTCTAACTCTGGAGGAATTAAAATTTGCTGTGTTCTCAATTGAAATTTCTTTTTTTATATACATATATTTTTTAATTATTGAAATTTCTTTATATTTTAAGGCAAAACTCATCACCCTCTGCCCCCAAGAAAAGCATCTCTAATGATGGAAGCTAATGGGAGAATATGATTCACTGACAGAAATGCACTTCACTTCCAACTTCTTCTTCCTCTCCTTTGGGGAGTGGGCCATACCCACTCCCCGAAGGACACATAAGAGAGGAGCTATGGGCTCCTTGCTGCAGGGAAAGTGTTGAGCCCGGAGTAGACTCCATAAGTGCTTGGGTGAGCAGCCGACTGCCTGTTACCTCACACAAAGTAGGATGACTGGTCATTGCAGTGGAAAGGAAATGAATGCAAAGGACCGCTTTGTGGACAATATAATCATCTCTCTTTCCAACTGACACATAATCGGAGTGAGTAATAGTTTGCTTCAAATTAATTCCAGTTCCTCAGGGCACAGAATAGTGTCGTTTGGGGCCAAGTTTCCACTTCAATTTAAACTTAATCTTTTACTTAAGGACACAACCTTTATATATAAGTCCCATCTCCACAGACCAAGAAGAGGGCTCACTTTGAGTTAAACTAGTTCCTGAAATCACAGTTCAAAAGGGTCCTGGAGGGCTTCCCTGGTGGCGCAGTGGTTGAGGGTCCGCCTGCTGATGCAGGGGACGCGGGTTCGCGCCCCGGTCCGGGAAGATCCCACATGCCGCGGAGCGGCTGGGCGCGTGAGCCATGGCCGCTGAGACTGCACGTCCGGAGCCTGTGCTCCGCAATGGGAGAGGCCACAACAGTGAGAGGCCCGCGTACCAAAAAAAAAAAAAAAAAAAAAAAAAAAAAGGTCCCTGGATTTCTCCTGACCAGCCTTCATTGGCTCCATCCTTTCCCTTCCCTCAAACTTCCAATGTGAGTTATGTCCACTGTTCTTAAGAAAAGGAACACTGAAGACCTCCAATGTGACAAATATGTTTTGTGGCTGAAACTGCTAGCTGCTCTCTGAAGTCTGTATTTCCCTCTTTTTCCCTGGGCCCACAGCTAGACTACATTTTCCAGCCCTTCCTGCAGTTAGTCGTGGCCATACTATTAAATTCCAGCCAATGGAAGGTGTGCAGAGCACTGAGCACCACTTCTGGGCTGGATGACTTATAAATGTATGCTACCCCACGCTCTTTCCCCTTCTAATTGTCCAGAAGGAAGACTGAAGACAATGATTACAGTAAACTTGGAAGTTATGACTTGACGATAGCAAAGAAATTCCCTGCTCATTCTCCCAGTATTGTTTGGTGAATGCAGACAGTGGAGAAACCGAGTTCTTCTACCTGAGGTCCAGTGAAGCTGAGCTATATATCCTCCAACTTTCATCCATATGCAAGAAATAAACTATTGTGTTTGAACCATTTTCCACTTCAGGACTTTTTTACTATGGTAGAGAGCCTATCCTAACCGGTACAAAGGGAAAGATATACACACATGTACACACAGAAATTAACTGACTCCATAACCTCTAAATCCCCCATCACAAATTCATAATTGTGTTCCACGTATATCTACATTTTTAAATCCACAGTGTGAAAATCCACAGATTTCATTAGATTTTCCAAAGCTACTTGCAAAATGCTAAGAACCCCTGAAATACATACAAATGGTTTCAGAGACAAAGATATCAATGCATAGGTGCTCTGCATTTCAATTCTATTTGATTATATTCCCTATCAACACTTGAACCTGGGTGCTGATAACCATCTATCATCTCTCACCTAAACTTCTATAGCAACCTTCTCATTCATCTCCTGCTCTGTTCTTGCCTCCCCGGAATCTCTCCTCTGCAGAGCTACTGGGATAAT
The DNA here is from genome assembly GCF_008692025.1 of Phocoena sinus. Classification (NCBI taxonomy): domain Eukaryota; kingdom Metazoa; phylum Chordata; class Mammalia; order Artiodactyla; family Phocoenidae; genus Phocoena; species Phocoena sinus. The sequence goes on along the minus strand of NC_045768.1, from coordinate 83,890,217 downwards.
TATTTTCTATCAGTCAGATTATTGCATTCCCCTGCTTAACATCATTTAAAGGTTTCTCCTTGCATCTAGAATAAACTCCTGATGATGACTAGAGTCCCGTACGACGTGGCCTCCCCCAGCCTCCCCCACCCCCTCCATCTCCTGTGAAACGACCACAGCGGCCATCTCCTGTGAAACGACCACAGCGGCCTCTTTCCTGTTCCTGCTCACTCTGCATGTTTCCTTGCCTCCTTCCAGAATCCTCTGTTTGGGCTCTTCTCATGCCTAACCACCACCTCTCATCCTTCGGGTTTCAGGGCAACTATCACACCCCAGAGGAGCCCCGACCTCACCACTAACCCGAGCCTCTCTCAGCCCCTCTCACTAACTATCATCTCCTCCTTCTCAGTATGTACCAAGAAAGGACCTGACTCACTTCAGGTATTATTTCTTGTCTGTATCCTTTACTAGAACTGGAGCTCCACAAAGTCCGTGACTGTCTTAGAAGAGGCTCAGCCCCCACACCCCCACTGGAAACAGACTCTGACACAAGGATTCAAGTGAAGGCAGTTTAGTAGGAAGGGATCCAGGAAAACTAGAGGGGGAGTGAGCCGGTGACACAGGAAGTGAGGGAAGCCTGCAGTGGATGCGTTATCCAGCAGGTTACACTGTGGACAACTAGAGTTCAAATCCCTGGGGTGCTTGGGGACAGGGTGTAGAATGCATCTCAGAGTTTTCCCATCCAAAACATGAGGAAGTTGGGTCATTTACCTTCCAACTACCATCTGTCATTCTGCTAAGAGAGAACACTGGGGTAGATTCCCGGGTGTTTGCAGCAGGACACTGGGGGCCAGCACGGAGGCCAGCATGGGGATGGTGGGACTTGGGAGGACCTGGTGGGGCACCAACAGGATTTGCTACAGGGATCTTATCTATGTAGCTCACCACCACTTTCAGTGCCTAGTACAGACCCTCAATAAATACTTGTTGAATGAATGCATGAGAACAACCATTTTTAAAAGCATAACAATATGAAGTACAGCAAGTGTAATGAAAATACCAACAGGCAAATTATACACTCAACGTAAAAACCATAATATTTTGCAAGCATATTTGCTGCCCTCTTGGATCATTTATGGCCCTCCCATGGAATCTCATGGTAGACAGTATTTAAAAGTGAGCAATACCCAGAACCCAGCATTCTGGGCAGGAGTGTGGAATAAAGATGCTGGATCAGATGTCAGGCGCGGGATCTCTCTAGATGCTGTAAGAAATGAACTGCATGACCTTGGGTGAGTCACTTCCCTCCCTCAGAGGCTCTGCTTCCTACTCCATGAAGACAGAGGTTGAGAAGTGGCATCGAAGGCCCGTTTGAGCCCTAGCAGTCTATAGTACTAACCATCAGGCACATATGACTGGAGTAAATTGCCACATGGCCGTATATAGCTTTCCTGAGCATGGGTATTTTGGGAATGTGAGATCATGTGCAATTTAAAGAAAAGCACTCAGTCAACTGGCCGAGATTTCCTCCTACTCAGATGCTTTGGGGTCACTGTTTCCTCATCTTGCAAGAAGGGCCTGTGCTCTGCAAAAGCAATTTTTGAAAAACAGTACTTATTGATTACTTGCTAGATGCTAGGACACTTACTAGAGATTAGATGTTACTTTAATCAGGGAAAATTGGTCAGCTTCTATTGCAGCATTAAAAAAATAAAATCAGACTCAAATGATTTTTAAATGCTACAAAGTTCAGAAGCCTCAAGTGGGAGTAGATGAAATAGACTTGCTCGGAATGTGGAAAACTGTCCCCTTCCCATATTTCAAACATTTAATTTTGAGCACAAAATGTTGCCAACTACTTCCCTCTTTCATTTGAACGTGTGGAATATTTCAAAGAAAATTCATTTGGTCTACATCTTAGTCATTCACAGTTAAACATTACAAAGTGTTGGAGTTTTTTAAATCTATTGTAAATTCTGAAGGCTTTTTCTTTAACAAAGGAGGTCACACGATCTTCTCTGAGTGGGTAAAAAATGGAACCTGGGACTCCTAATGGCTCGTTTTAAACTTGGGACTTTGAGAAAGGTAGAGGCAGCCTCTGTTTACTAGTAATAGTTGAAAGAGATGAAAGAGGCATATCCAAGCTTTGTCTCTGTGGTACCACCCCAGTGAGAGCTCAAAACACTCTATAAACAATCTTTTTCAGCTGTCACAAGCTCCCTGCAGGGAAGACAGGCGATGTCTGGTTGTACACACACAAAATTTCCCTAATACTGTCTTCACATTGAGGGAATGACTGCCTGAGACTCATCCCCAAACCCCCATCTCTCTGCAAAGCAACACTGGTAAGCACTCAGAGCAAGTCTTTTGGGAGGGAAACTGGCTGATACTCATCATCTGAGAAGTGATATTAGTGGCCCTCAAAGAGAGTAACAAACCCAGAGAGGCTGGCAAACACTTTATGTCAAATTCCCCTGAGCTTTCATTTCCATGGAAAACCTAAACAATGACTCAGAGACCTGAACTGACTTGCTCAGACCTATGTCTTGTGCCCAGTCACCGAGTGAGGTCAAAATGTGCTCTCTGCTCTTCCTTGCACAAGGACTGTCGCCACATGACATGCATTTGAAAATGCTTTTGTAATTGCTGCTATAAAGACATAGTTATATTCATATTTATGCATATATATATATATATATATATATATATATATAACATGCAAATTCTTTTTTCAGTTCCTCTAAACCAACATTTGCTGCAGCTAATGCAAAGCACCATGTAGGAATTTTTTTGTGTGGTTCTATTATGGAATTTTGGAAAGAGCAGGAGGATGGCAGCATTTCTAGCCATCTCACTTTAAAATATTTTCAGTTGTATCCAAATTCTTCTCTCCAGTCTTGGAAAGACCTGCTTCATGCACCTTTGTCTTTTTTTTTTTTTTTTTTGCGGTACGCGGGCCTCTCACTGTTGCGGCCTCTCCCGTTGCGGAGCACAGGCTCAGGACGCGCAGGCTCAGCGGCCATGGCTCACGGGCCCAGCCGCTCTGCGGCATGTGGGATCCTCCCGGACCGGGGCACGAACCTGTGTCCCCTGCATCGGCAGGCGGACTCTCAACCACTGCGCCACCAGGGAAGCCCCATAAATCCCAACTTTTCACCTTTGAATTTTTCGATCACGAGCCCAACTTGGTGTGACATGGGATCCCGATTGTGTTAGACACCACACTGTCCCCTCTCCTTCCTGGCCCAGCAGAGGATTGGAAACCACCCTCCACCACTACCATCACCAATCCACATTGCTTGCATGTGCCAGTGAAAAAGGAGCAGAAATGACATGTGTTACTCCTGGGCAGAAGACTTAATAGTTAGCAGTAGGTTTTCCACTTCCTCTTCATCCTATCACCGTGAACCATGAAGTCTCATGTTTGGACAAACTGTGTTGTACATGGAGCAGGAGGAGAAATAATCTTCTCTGTCTTAAGGGTTATTTGTTTCTGCAACGTAACCTAGCCTATTGTGACTGATATAATAGTGAAGTTCCAAGTGAACCTTACTAAAAGGTAATCTTATCTATAAAAATATCAGGCTTTTATTTTATAAAAAGATTGACATGTACGGTTAAGAGACTATATGCTCACATATGTACTCTCTAAAGCATATGCAGGTGTGTGTATAAATACATAATGTATAAATATTCATGATAAAGTAATACAAGAAGTTTTTAAAAGCTCGTTGTAACTCACATTAAGAAATCAGAGTTGTAACCCTGCAAGCAATTCCTTCATTGGCCTTCCTGCAAGGCCATGCCTTCTTTGCAAAGATACTGTTCCTGTTTATCACGTTTTCAGAGCTCGTCTTGGGGAATTATCTTTAATTAATGTAGCAGAGTCTTCAAACTATGGAAATCTTCATTATTTGAGAGGAAATTTGAGAGGAAATTTTAACATCCAAAGATCATTTGCAGCCAGATCTGATAGAACGTGTGGGCGATTAAGATGGGCCACATCACTGTTATTCAAAATGTCAGGGGGTCTGATTCTGTAGTCTCAAGTCTCTACCTTTACTGTGGAGCTCATAACTTTTCACTAAGGCACTTCTGAAAGATGAGTTCCAAAAAGGCAGAAGGTCTCTTTTCTGGTGATTCTCAAACTTTTTCGTAGTCCTAGAATCATAACTAAATGTCAGTCTCCAGGAACTTCCTTGGTCCCTTAATTCATGGCCGTTAAGTAGATGCAACCTGATTGAATGCATGGCTGGGTGTTCCTCACAGCATCCATTAGAAGCTACCTAAGCACGTTTACTCTCAGACTATAAAATCATAAAAACAATTGACTCCTGGTGGATAAAAGCCCACCTAAAACAGGATTAATTAGAGATGCACGGCTGGGGGTTATCATTGTTGCTTGTGTTCCACACTGAATTTTACATCCCCAAAATTCATATGCTGAAGACCTAGTTCCCAATATAGCTGTATTTGGGTCTTTAAGGAGGTAATTAAGGTTAAATGAGGCCATAGGGGTGGGGGTTTAATCTCATAGGACTGGTGTCCTCTCTTTCTTTCTCCACGAGCCACAGAGAAAAGACCATGTGAGGACACAGTGAGAAGGTGGCTGTCTGCAAGCCAGGAAGAGGGCCCTCACCAGGAACCTTACCGGCTGCACCTGCCTGATCTTAGACTTCTAGGCTCCAGAATTGTGAGAAAGTTGTCGCTAAGCCACCCAATCAGTGATCTTGTGTTATGGTATCCTGAGCAGAATATTCTAGTTTGTTTATTTATTTCATTTATTTGTTGTTGTCATCACTGTTTGGATTGCCACCCTGTAACCACTTCCTCCTGCTCACTGATCATGACTTTCATTTGGTTATCCACCCACCCCCCAGACAGCCAATGTGATTCAAGATGGAACCAATGGCTTAGGCATAAAAATTCAGCATAATTCCATTCCCTGCCCACAGCGTGGCTTAAGAGGCGGCATGTGACTGAAATTAGGCTGATCAAATCCAAGCCTGGGATGTGTGTACAAAGGTTGACGTAAGTTATGTTTTCTTTCCTGCTGGATGGACATCTGGGAGGATTAGCACCAGGACCGAATGGAACTCGCCTTTGCGGCAACCATGAGAGAAAAGTTTGTCTCCAAGTCAAGCCAATCCAACAGAAGAGAGCCACAGTGTTTGGGTCTTGGATCAAGCCATATCCAGAGCTTGGTATTTACTCCTGGATGGTATATTTATTGTTCGAGACATTTGCAACTGTAAGATGCCAAACGAATACAGGGATGGGGCAAAAGAGTAGTCTAATTGTCAGTAAGTCACTCCTGTGTCCCCAGAGGCTGGAGTAAATGGGTACCATATTCTAGAGTCCTTCCATGCCCCCAAGTTTTATTACCACTAACGTTGAGCTGGCCTGTTATGGAGATGTAAATGTCCTGCTCTTCAAAGGCATGTTTGACAGGATGAAAAGCTTTGGGATTTCAATGACTTTGACTCCTCAGGAGATGGGGGGACAGCCTATTTTAGCAATTTCCATGGGAATGAATAGACATATACTTCAGCTATTCAAATATTTAACTAGCTCTTTTGTTGCTGTTTTGAATTCCAGCGAGCTGCAGCTGCCTATTTGTGTCTGTTGTGCCTTTAAGGGGCTTGCTGATTCAGTGGGATCCCTTGAATGCATTAATTAGCCTTCTCTCATTTTCCCAGCCCATGCTTATGAAGAAATGAGCAACTGCAGCTCCAACTGTGGAACCATGTGAGTCTTGAGGGTACCAGATAAATGGAGACTCAGAATTGCCTGTTTTTTGATGGGCATTTTTATGCCGGCAGCAGCCTGCATGATGAATTTGCTGGCGATCACTATTGGCAGGTGAATGAAACACAGGCCCTGGATTAAAGTGTAACAGGGGAGATGGGGCATTAATCAGCCCAGGTACATGAGTCAGAAAGAGTCTGCATCTTTAGATGCAGAGAAAATAAAATGTCATGGAAGGCTGGAAAATGATTTATCATTTTTAATATATATGATCTAAGCCCACTCTTTATCACTGCTTGTAGGCCTCCATGTTGGTGAAGACTTGTACAATAAAATACTCCTTTTCTAAAGCACTAAAGTGAAACATGCTGGTGAGGAAAATAAAGAAGCACGAAGAGTGAACTGCCTATAAAAGAAAAAAACTGTTTGGCTTAAAATTAAATTTATACTCTTTTCTTTTAAAATGACTTATAGATACAGCTTTTGCTTGGAAAAACTGCATTCTATTGATCAGATGGAGAGGAAGATGAGAGGTCTGTCTGCGAGGGTCCATTTCTCAGATCATTTTTAAAATTATTAAAATATGAGACAATGTACTTTCCAAGAGTAAGTGTCCACGGTAGGCTTAACTGTTAAGTCAGCTGATTAAATTGCCATTAACATTGAATCCTTGAGCTTGGAAGCTTGGTTCTACACAATTAAGTATTCTCAAATATGGAAGTTAGCAAGAAGAAAGTCTAGCAGCTAGGTTAAAAATTATATGGAAGTCTTCCTTGGGTTTTTTCAACCCAGGAAACTGTAAAAACCTTTTTCAGGAAGGTTCCCCTTTCTGTCATGGGCAGAAACAAATAACAGCACATCCCTCAGCATTCTGTAACACTTTATAGCTTCCAACAGTAACTGTTTGTCTTAGTTCCCCTTCAGAAATGTCAGGTGTTTCTAGCAAACAGGCAAAGACCAAAGACCTAGGACATGTACACGTTACCCAGAACCATCAGGAAATGTAGTAAGAGAATATCAAGGGGTCCACTGTCTGCTTCTTCATTTTATCTCCTTTATGAACGTTCTCTGACATTCTATGACAGGCTACACATATAAACATAGAGCCTATCGCTTTTCTTCCAAATAGTGGACCATCTATGGCCAGACTAATGCTAGCTGAAAAGGCAATGTCTGCTGCTCTGGTCCAGGCCTCTCCAGCTTTCATGACAGCTGCTACCTTGGCCTACTGCAGCCTCCTGCCTTTCTTTTGCCCTCCTTAGGTCCATCCTCCATGCTACAGCTGGACAGAACTTGCTAAAATGTGCAGATCCTCTTCTTTTCGTCAACATAATTGAGGGCTCCATGTCACTGCCTTACAACCCAAAGTCCTAATCTGGGTCTTGGCTTCAAGTTCCTTTCCAGACTTCTTTCTTCCAGTCCCTTTCTCTCATCTTAAGGCCCAGCAACTGAGGTTGCGATTGGTAGCTCTATGCTTAAATTGTGCTGTGTCTTGTCTGTGTCTTTGCTCTATGTCTTTGCTAACTCCAGTCCTTTCCCTAGTTTTTTCCTATGCATCCTTTACTACTCGAGGTTCACCTCCTTCAGGATGCCTTCCTGACCACTTCAGACTGGACTAAACGTGTCTCTTCTCTGCTCACATGATACCCTTTGCAGATCTTGATTAAAACCACGCATTATAACAATCTTTTCACATATCTAACCAAGTCCTCAACTAGATTATACAGCTTTGAGAAGCCTCTAGTCTTTCAAGGGTTTATTGATACACAGTGCATGGCGTACAGCTCCCCCTGCCCCACAACAGGCACACACAGGGGCTGATGCATTGCACACTCCCTCGCTGGTGCCCCTGGAGTTGTTCAACTCAGGGCAGGGCCAGGCTGCAAGTGGTCCTCAGTAGAGGTCCACACCTTTGAGCTCTAGCTCTCAGCCTTCAAAAACCACTGTGGAATGTGCAACCATCCCTGGCAATGAGAACACATCAAACCAGCATAGCCATGAAGACCAAACACTGTTTGACTGAGGTGCTGGCCAACCTGTCAGTAGGGCCCTGAGGAATGAAGGACAGTGGGCAGCCAACTTACATGAAGGAAAGTGAAAAACAACTATGTACAACAGCCAAGACAAGGAAACATCCCAAATGCCCATCAACAGATGACTGGCTTAAGAAGATGTATATATACAATGGAATATTACTCAGCCATAAAAAAGAATGAAATAATACCATTTGCAGCAACATGGATAGACCTAGAGATTATCGTACTAAGTGAAGTAAGTCAGACAGAGAAAGACAAATATTATATGATATCACTTATATGTGAAATCTAAAAAATAGTACAAATGAATCTATATACAAAACGGAAACAGACTTGCAGACACAGAAAACAAACTTATGTTTACCAAAGGGGAAAGGGGAGAGGGATAAATTAGGAGCATGGGATTAACAAACTACTATACATAAAATACAGAAGCAACAAGGATTTACTGTATAACACAGGGAACAATATTCAATATCTTGTAATAACCTATAATGGAAAATAATCTGAAAATACATATATATATATATGTATAACTGAATCACTTTGCTGTACACCTGAAACTAGCACAATATTGAAATCAACTATACTTCAATATAAATAAGAAAATCCTGGAGCTTTGGAGACTTCCTGGGGTCTGGTAGAATCCTGTACTGGGAAAGGAGGCTCTGAGAGGGGGGTGAGGGCTACAGGAATCAAGGTTTATCTGCTTTACATCTTCAGGTATAAGAACTGTTCAGCTATTGTAGACCCAGGGAATCAACCCATCAACTAAAAGTGTGCATTATTATGGGAAGGACTAGCATTTACTGAGTTCTTCCTAGGTAGTAGGCATCTTATTATTGGATCCTCACCATTACACCATCAAGTAGGTATTATTATCCCCATTCCTAAGATGCAGAGGAATTCAGTAATCTTTGGATCATACAGATGGGAAAAGGAGCAGAGGAAATGTATAATCAAGAATTAGTCAGGGACTTCCCTGGTGGCACAGTGGTTACAAATCCACCTGCCAATGCAGGGAACACGGGTTCGAGCCCTGGTCCAGGAAGATCCCACATGCCGTGGAGCAACTAAGCCCATGTGCCACAACTACTGAGCCTGCGCTCTAGAGCCCTCAAGCCACAACTACGGAAGCCTGTGTGCCTAGACCCCATGCTGTGCAACAAGATAAGCTACCGTGATGAGAAGACGGTGCAACATAAGGAAGAGTAGCCCCCTCTCGCCGCAACTAGAGAAAGCCTGCACACAGCAACGAAGACCTAATGCAGCCATAAATAAATAAATAAATAAACATTAAGAAAAATAATTAGTCAGAAAGGCTGGGTCACAGTGATAATTTTTGGGGTCATCTAAGTATGTACCCTCTCTCATACTTCTCCACACACAAACACTCATGGTCTTACATAAACTTCTGGAAAACTGGGTGTTCACAGTCTAAGGTCTCCTAAGGCCTTTAAGTTGGCTCTAGTAGTGTGTATAGAACTTGTCTGTCCAGCTGTTTTCCCAGATGTTCAACAAAGTCTAGCTCTCCCCAAATTTAACCTAAAGAATGGAGGATTCGGGCTTCCCTGGTGGCGCAGTGGTTGAGAGTCCACCTGCCGATGCAGGGGACACGGGTTCGTGCCCCAGTCCGGGAAGATCCCACATGCCGCGGAGCGGCTGGGCCCGTGAGCCATGGCCGCTGAGCCTGCGCGTCCGGAGCCTGTGCTCCGCAACGGGAGAGGCCACAACAGTGAGAGGCCCGCGTACTGAAAAAAAAAAAAAAAAAAAGAATAGAGGATTCTCATCAGTGCTGCCAGACTGTGGACAAAGTGAGGTTCCAATTCTCATACAGAGGAAAACCCCAATCCTTCGCTGAAATCAGGGGCCCAGGGGGAGGGCAGGTTCCCAAGGGCATGCAGGTCACTTCCTGACACACAGTGTGACAAGCGAAGCAGCACTGAGTGGAATGACAAGGAGAGGACGAATTGGAGTCCCGGGACCTCAGTCAGATACCAGCAGTCCTGGACTGGAGGGAAAGTCCAGACGCAAACCGACAACTTTGGCCAAGGGTCTTCCTTTGAGCTCAGAGCTGATTTTATTAATTCATCCAGGATGAGGATGGCATTCACACACAGTGCCTGAAAAATAGTGCTTATCCTCAGATAATGTAAACATATGTTTATAAAGATAACCCTGGCAGTCATGGGAAAAATGATTTACAAGAGGGCAAGACTTGAATCAGGAGGGTGATGGGCTACGAGGTCACTGCTGTTAATCAAAGAAGTCCAGGACCTCTTCACATGGAACAGAACTCCATCCCCAAGTATGTCAACACCCAGACTAAGATTACTTAGTCCCTTACTGTGCTTAAGAGCTGCAGTGGCATGCAAGGGTGGATGGAAATGGAAACAGGAGGAGAGGTGGGATTCCAAAGTCACTCACATTGGCTGGGTCATCAAATTTGGGGGAAAAGGATTAATAATTCTGCCTGTTGCTTTAATGTTTTGTCTATAAGATGCAACATATCTGAATGTGTAGCATGTCTGCTAGTGATTAGTGCCCCAGAGACAAGTAAGGGAGGGAAGAGGGACGGTGACCACCAAGCAGGAATAAGTACCGCAATTTGATAAATGGTTAGGGAAGTTAGGGAAGGCCTCCCAGGGGTGATATCTGAGCAAAGATCTGAAGGAGATAAGGAGAGCATTTCAGAAAGAGGAAACCACAGATACAAGTTCGTGGGGAAAGAGTGTGCCCAGGGCGGGCTCTGAAGAGCAAGAAGATTTGGGAGGCCAGGTAGTATAGGAGGGAGATCAGGGAAGAGAGAGATGGAGACAGAGACAGAGTGGGCATCAGCGTTTGTGGTCTGGGGAGATTGAAGGACTGTTGGCCCGTGGCAGAGAGTGAGCTGGAAACGGGATCGGGGAGGGGGGTTCTTGAAATTACGAAGAGGCTGGTAATGACAAGGTCAAGAAAATGTCCCCAGGAGAGCAGGACAGACGGCACGTTTCTCACAAAGGACCAAACAGGCTGTGTATTTTTTTCCTAATCAGTGAGAATAATCCATAAAGAGATCTGATTTTATTTCTAAAGTCTTCAGGAAGGGAGGGGAGAAGGGAGGGAGAGAAGGAGGGACGTTGGTGGCAAAACACAGTACTCAAAACACGGAATTTATGAAAGTTGAGCTTGAGAAAAAGGAACCGAGAAACCCAACACCCTGTATGTAGTTCAGAGCTTCCCCGAATCCTTCGTCCGGACCTCTAATAAAGGGTAGCAATTTGTCTGCATTTTGCAGACCCGCTTGACGTGCTGGCAGCCTCCTCACACACTGCCGGTTTGTAGGGATTAGGGGGAAGGCGGCGGCAGGACTCCCGGGCAGCAAAACTGAGAAAAGCCACAGGCACGCTGGGGCCTGGCCTGGAGAGGGAGCAGCCTGTTCTGTGCTGGCTCTGGGCTCTGAAATCAGCTCCACATCAGAAAAGCTCACGCTTGGCCAAGTTCAGCACAGAGCCAGGCATGGCACAAGCACTCCAAAAATGTTTGGTGTTGTCCAGATGAAGGAGACCACCTCTGCTCTGGATCTTTCTTTTTGGCCCTTCAGATGAGGGCCAAACTCTGCCGAGACCCTGCTGGGGGAGGGACGTGTCCCAGTGAAAGGAGACTGTGGGGACAGTAGTTTGAAGTCCCAGATTTTATTCTCATTTCCATCCAACCCACAAACCTATAGTGAACAACTATTACGTACTAACCTCTGTGCAAAGAACTGGGGGTCTCATGTAATCCGTCCATATTACATATTTACTAAAGCGGATAAGATAAAATAGAGGCCAAAGGAAGTTAAATTAAAATTTGTGCTCACCTGTGGTCTATATTGTTTCAGGTTTTTTTTAAAGTATATTTTGACTCTTCTGGTGAGAAGTTGTCAGAAGAGAAGATGAGAACTACCTCAATGTTTCACACACAAAAATAAAAAATACCCATTAGGTTGACCACCAAACCACAAATGGAGAGTAATAAATAATACATAGCATTCGTCAGAATCAGTACAAATGTGGGTTAATTACTACAGTAATAAAGGAAGTGAGGTAATTTATTTTTTCTAAGAGTTAATGAAATAGATGTTTCACCTTCCAGGGCCATCTTGTACCTCTTGGTGTTTTCTTTGTTCCAGAAATTGAATCCAAGTCTTGTAGGAAGACATTATGAAAAAAAAATCATTAAAGCTTCTGTGCAGAATTTCAATTATTTTTACAATGAAGCACAAGGTAAATAGTATTGTTCTATATTTTAAACACAAGATCTGGCTATTTTCAGTAAGTAAGCCATTATTTATTTTCCTTAAATTATACATCAGCAATAAAAGTTCACAAAATAGTATATGTTATGGGAAGAAAAGTAACACTAGGTAGGTGAACTCACTCCTGTGGGATTAATTTTTTCCTTAAAAGCTTTTGAATAACTTTTTGCATTATAAAACATGTGCTTGCCTTTTGTTGAAACATTGAAAAGTGCAGAAAGTATAAAAAAGAGAATAGAAATCACCTATAATCCCACATCTCATAATGATTAACATTCTGATGCTTTTATCTCATTTTTTCCGTGTAAAAAATAAGTTTGAGGGCTTCCCTGGTGGCGCAGTGGTTGAGAGTCTGCCTGCCGATGCAGGAGACGTGAGTTCGTGCCCTGGTCCCGGAAGATCCCACATGCCGCGGAGCGGCTGGGCCCGCGAGCCATGGCCACTGAGCCTGTGTGTCCGGAGCCTGTGCTCCGCAACGGGAGAGGCCAGAACAGTGAGAGGCCCGTGTACCCCCACCAAAAAAAAAAAAAAAAAAAAAAAGTTTGAAATCAGGATCCATATAGAATACAGTTTAATACTCTAAACTTTGGACTTTACATTGGGAGCACATAATTTATCTTACTATCTTTGGAATTTCACCATCATTTAATTAATCATTCTCATATTATGGAACATTTAGAGTTTTTCTTTTCTTTTCCTTTTTCTTTTCTATTATAAATTCTATGGAGAGTATCAACTTTATACACACAGCTTCCTCCCCATCTCTGTCCCTGTTTTGTTCTGGATGTGCTGTCGTGATTGCTGTTGTTGTTTTCCTACTCTGAGGGACATTTTTTTTTTACCGTTCTATTGTCTCACACTATTGCTAACTTATGGATGAGCTACTAAATAATCTGTCTGGTATCCTGCCAGATTATAGAAACTTTAGATTCAGTACTAGGTTTATAAATTGGTTCTCCACCATTTTCTAAGCACTCACAATATCTATAAATATCATATCTTTCCCTTTTCCTTAAATAAATCTCTTACATTTGCTGTCTCAATCCATTAGCTAGCACTTCCCAAACATGATAAAATCATAGAGATGATGTACAGATTCTTGTGTTGCTTCAGATTTTAATAGGAAAAGCTACTGAAATTTCACCATTAAGTCTGATGGTGATCGTATCAGATGTAGCCCCTTTATCACACAAAGAGGGTATTCCTTCTCAGTCTAGTAATTTTTACAAGTTATTTAATTTTGTCAACACCTGAACCAAATGGGGACCACCAGATTTTCTTCTGTGACTTAGTCACTGGATTCTTAGCTTATTATAGTAGCATTAGGGTTATTCTTTTACTATTAGCTTGTATGAAAAGCTATCTGAAGTTTTATCTATTTATAGCTAAAAGCCCTCTTTATTCCATTGGACAAAATGCCAGGTGACAAAATCTCCCTCCAATGTCTCAGATTTCACTAACATTCATTGAGAATCTATTAGTTCCAGGCAGTTTCTGAGCACTTTACATACATCTCTAAATGACCCTATGAGGTAGATATTATTGTTATTCCCATTTTACGATTGAGGAAATGTAGGCACAGAGACTTCAAACCTTTCCTTTGAGTTCACACAGACAGTGAGTGATAGAATGAGGACTTGGACCCCAGACAGCCTGACACCAATGTGTGCTCACAGCTGCCACGGCCATACCCCCTAGTTGGGATCACAGCTGTATCACCTGCCACCAGGTTGCCTTCGGCGGGTCACTTGACTTCTCCTAGAAACAGTTTCCTCATCTCTAAAGTAAGGATAATAGTAGGAGTACCTAGCAGCATTGGTGTGAAGCTCTCTATGTCTGCCATGGAATAGACATTCAATGAAATAATAGTTAACATTTCTTATTAGTGCTTTTATGTTCTTAACAAATATTGACTGAATGCCTACTCAGTGCCAGACATTATTCAGGGTATTTGGGAAATAACACTGCCCTCATGGAACTTCTGTCATTGTATATTCCAAAATTATTTGAGATTACATTATTCTATAGGACACTCTACCACAGATCCCAATTTATTATCTGCACTTCTGAAACCTGAAATGTTCCCCAAACCCAAAGTTAAACTCATTTGGTGCTAAAACCGGACCTGAACTGCTATGAGGCTATTTGTAGACTTGACTTATTCCTGTGGGTGTGACTAGTCCTCAGTTTCACTGAAGAAATATCACAGATTGTGACTACAAAGAGCTCCCCCAGGTCGCACTGGAGGTGGTAGTGATATTCACTGGAGGAACCATACTGTGTTTCTAAAGTTTAATAAATCCCCGAATCCAAAGCACCTGGTTCCAAGGGTAAAAAGGCCTGGTCCTGTACCACCTGAGATAATATTACATTATGCCAGAAAAGAATCACATTACATTCCAGTAGAATACAACAGCGTGATCAATTTCTTCTCTCAATTATAATGCAAATCCCGGGAAGTGAGGGGAGGGATAAATTGGGAGTTTGTTGGGATTAACATATACACACTACTATACATAAAACAGATAACCAACAAGGGCCTACTGTATAACGCAGGGAACTAGTGTCGATACCTTGTAATAATCTATAATGGAAAAGAATCTGAAAAAGAATATACATATCTTTATATATATGCGTATAACTGAATCGGTTTGCTGTACACCGGAAACAAACACAACATTGTAAATCAACTATATTTCAATAAAAATTTAAAAAATAAAAGAATGACTTTCTCAGAAAAAAAAAAAGAACACAGGTCCCTTGAAGGCACTGACTTGTCTTGCCCATCACACTGCTTCCCACAGTAATTCACATGCTTCCAAGTCCCCGGTGGGTTCCTGATAATCACTCTGCTCAAATTAATTCAATCCAAGAGCACGTTCCTTGATCCAAGATATTTCAGTTCCCTGAAGGGCTCCTTCCCTTGGATAAAAATATCAACAGAGCCATCGTTTTCTAACCAACTGTGGGAAAAATGGGCAGGACAGACCATAGCAAGGGCCGCCCTTGACTTGTACATTTCTGTATACCTAGAGATGCTTTTCTGCCTCGTATCAACATGTTTGGCCTTACATATCTGCAAAGTAGCTGTTTTATTAATAAAATGCTCAAAAGCTGTCGGCACATTTTAATAAATTTACTTCCACCATAAGGCTAACTCAAAACGTTTTGGCAAAGAACAGAACTATGGTGTTTGCTCAGTTGGTAAGGAGCTCTGTTTCTCTGAGGTTTCTGCTCAAGGATGGCCCCAAGATGTGATGGGATCCAGCGTTCTGCCTTGGCACACGGCATGAGACATTAAATCTTGTCTTACACTTCAACCACAAGGGCCTCTTATGTTTCTAGAGCTGTTTCATCTTGTCAATTGTTTTGAGTTGTATATTAGATTAGGATTTGCTAGCATTGCAGGGGAGATTCCGAAACTGCCCCAAACAGGTTCTATAAGCCATGAATAGGAAGAACAATGACTTACATTACTTTCGCACATTATATTTTTCAAAGTACTTTCACATACATGATGTCTGAATCGCTTCCCACCAGCTGGCTTCCCCAGGTCAACCTTCTGTGCCATTCCCACACGGCTATCTTCAGCACTGATGGAAAGAGGAATGATTGTGTAGGATTTTACAACAGGATGATCACAACGGATGTGGAGGGAGGACAGCTTTGATGTGTAGCCATCCTAATGCATCATCTTTGGATTTTTGTAGGTTAATTGTTATCTCTATCTGAATCTCACAGTGGCAAACGCCAGAAAAGTTATCCTATGGTTCTGGCACCTGACAGACACACTCTTTTTTGATGTGGAGAAATTCACTGTTCCAAAGGCAACAATGGCTGTCTTTCAAAGCCAGGATAGTTTCACTGACAGAAAATAGCTTAGCACACTCCATCTGGCAGTGCCAGGTCATGCACAGATGAACACTGAATACGTGTGCTGTGATGATTGATAATGATGATGGGACCAGCGAGGAAAGGTGCCCTGCACAGGGCAAGGTACTCAATAATCGCTGATTGATGAATGGTGACAGCTACTAAATGCCATCCTAAAAGATATCTACTCTTGAAAAGATATGTAGGTTAATTCAAGCTCCCAGATAAAATGTCTGGGATTGAATTGTGCAAGTCTTTCTTAACACAGGCATGCCTGGAGCAGTGGGAAGAAATGCGTAAGTAGTTGTTATAGCTTTCCTCTGCCAAAGGAATAGTGCTCACCCAAGAGAGAAGACTAAGTCCACATCTGTTACAAGGAATATAAATTAGTGCCTGGGCAAGAAGGCCACTAACTTTAGTCTATTTTGCCTATGTTTTGTAGTATGAGCTGGACCTGTGATATAATTTGCAGTGACCAATAGTAAATGAAACGGGGACCACTTGCTCATAAGTTATTAAGAATTCCAAAAATGTTGGCAGCAGAGTATTAAACCAAGAATGCAGTGCTTCTACAGGGGGCCTTGTGTGAAGGCACAGACTGACACCCGTGAAGCTGGTGCTGAGCGTGAGTAATGGTTTGTATGTAATGTTACAGTTATCCTTTTTATTACCTGTAATCGGTGGGCTTTTGGAGTCCCAGATGGCTTGACAGGTGGACAGACCCAGTAACCTGAGTCAGGAATGATTAGGTCAAGTGTTATCTTGGCTCCACATGAAACACTTCCCTCAAATAAGAAACGGAAAATGAATAGGCCACCTGAGGGTTCCTAGAAGCTCCAGGCTAAGGGCTGACCTTGATAATCAAGGGAAAATGTGATTAGGAGTTAACTTCATGAGGTGGGATATAAAGTCATTCCCAACCTGTGAAAAGATGCTCAGTGAACAGAGGCTCAGACGTTAGCACTCAGTGAAGAAGTGCTAACCCTTTGGGGCTCAAGTCTAATTACCCTGGAGGCAAGCACTAGGGCACCATAGGGCCTGCTAGCCTGGAGTTCTGTTATCAACTGGAAAGTCAGAAACCTGCCATTTAAAATTTTATTTTGACTTGATTTCATTTCCTCTATAGGTTGGGTAAATACAGGATGCCCAGCTAAATTTGCATTTCGGACAATCAGGAAATAATATCTTGTGTAAGCATTTCCCAAACATTGCATGGGACATAATTATAATTAACAAGTCATCTGTCATTTACCTGAAATTCAAATTTAACTGGGCATCTTGTGTTTCCTTACTAAATCTGGCAACCTTATTGATAGGTTCTTGATGGGTTCTGCCTCCATATTTTGTAAGGTTCTATAAAAAAATGTCAAATTCTCACAGCTAAGCTAGAATTTGAGGGAGATGACAGTATAATACAGGCAGAAGTGGCCCTGCAGACTGTAGCCAAGCTGCCTGAGTGGAAGGGAAACTCAAATGAACTAAGCAGTGGAGACACCTCTGTGCCCATCTTCACCTGTGTGCGGTTCTCAACACTCCCTGCACCCTGGGATCATCTGGGGAGTTTTAAAGACATTGACACCAAGGTTTTGTACCCCAGAAATCCTTATTTAACTGGTCTGGGAGGTAGCCAGGGCAGATGGAGTTTTAAAAGTTCCTCAGGTGAGAATTATTGCACTAAAACCCCAGTGGGTTACTGGATTTGGTTTATCAATGGAAGTCACTATTAAAACCACAAGTATATATATCCCCCAAATCCAAGGGTAAGAAATGGATTGGACATTCACTTTAATATCTACAGAAGTGATAATTTCTCTCTTTCATTTTTTCATGTAAAGCACTAAACGCATAAGCTTCATATTAGAACCAGCCAGTACCTGGACCACATCCCCAGATAGTTGTGTTTACCTAATCTGGTGGGGGTCAGAAGTATTTTTAGAAGCCCTCCAGGGATCCTAACAAGGGGTCTCAAGCTTCATTGTGTATCAGAACCCCTCGGGGAACGTTTTAAACATGCACATTCCTCCTTGCCCCAAACCAGCATCCCACGATGCATAGGCACTTTAACAAGCTGATTCGGTTGCAGCTCGGGCGGGTGGTGGGCTCCTGGATTGCAGGAATCCTCCTCCACCCAGCCTCGCCTTCACAGGACCCAAGAGAGGTGAGGGGTCTGCATGCACTCTATTGGGGGCTGGAACAGTCACTCATATCACTTTATGGTCCCAACAAGAAAAGCAAGGATTGGGGCCAATTCGCCTGCATCCTTCCATGAAGCCGGAGCCGTGGACAACAGTGTGATATTTTTAACACATTGAAGAACAGTGTCTCATCACATGACACAGCTGGGCCTTTTGCTGCTTCCATATCTCCCCCATCCTGACATGTGCCCCCAGGTCCCCCTCACCTCCATCTCTTACACATCTTACCCATCTTTCCAGAGCCGGCAGAAATGCCAGCTTCCCTGTGAATCCTTCTCTTGATCTCCATGAAGCAAGAAATTGTGTCTGTCTGTTCACTGTATCCCCATCATTCTTTAAACCTCTTGAATGGTATCTATCTTATTCTACCTTGCTCTATGTGTTTTGCAAACTTAAAATTCCCTGTGAGATTATAAACCTCTTGAAGCTATGCCTCATATCTCTGTGTCCCTTTTAAAATGCCCAGCATCACCACATGAACTGTGTACTGAATTAAATCGTGATTGTTGATATAGCATCTCAAGCCTATAACTAAGAATCCAGGAAACCCACTGCGTTTCAAGTTAAAGGGAGAGCAGCAGAGGTGACAAGAGAATACAGGAAGCTCAGGTTCATTGAATTCATGTTCTCAAGATCAGCATGAAAGGAAAATGCTTACTCCTCTTTCTATTTTTAAAACAATTATGTTTTCTGGACACAACCACAAATGTAACTTCTGAATATTTTGGAGTTGATTTGGATCTTACCATGAAGAATAATTTACAAATTTTGTTTTCTGAGACTATAAAAGACCTTTCTGTTTGAACTCAAATATTTTTCTTTCTTACAGATTTATCTTCCTTTAAGCCTGGAACCTACACCTACTTTCCCATTCACAGAGACCTGTGAGAATCTAAGTTTACTTCCATCCTGTAAGTGCCTGTGCTTACCACACATTCTGTCAACTGGCCTAAGCCCCGAAGCCTCCTTTTTCCCCTTACAGTTGTTGAAAGCTCTCCAGGAATGTTTGCGTGGAGACGGGAGACAGGAGAGCCTGATTGAATTCTGGCTGTGACACTTAATAGCTCTATGACCTCAGGTAACTCAATGCAGCCGCCTTGGGCCTCAGTTTCCACCTCTGAAAAATGGGGATAGTAGTAGCATCTACTATGAGTAGTATCAACCACTAGCATCCTATCTAATAGGAGTATTATGAGGATTACAGGTGTTGGCATACACAGAACACAAATTACCTAGCACTTGGTAGTTTACCTTTCTTGGCTCTGGGAGACTAGACACATTGTTCTTTCTTACTGGCAGTGAGTACACACACACACACACACACACACACACACACTCAACCACAGGTAGACATGTATACAAAATAGCACACAAAGATAAGGGGGAAAAAACTGCCAAAACTCAATGCAGAAGAAGTACTTCCCAGAACTACTGCTGCCAGTGTCCTTGTCTTGTGGTGAGCCATAGCCACCCCCCGCCTCTTCAGGAGACCCTCCAACACTAGTAGAGCAGTGAGCATCCTGATCAGACAGTGTCCTCATTTCTGGGGTCAAGAAGCAAGGCCTTGATGACCTAAATCGCTGTGCCTGTGCAGCCATGTGGCTGACAGGATCTTGGTGCTCTGGCCAGTTGTTAGGCCTGAGCCTCTCAGGTGGGAGAGCTGAGTTCAGGACATTGGTCCACCAGAGACCTCCTGGACCCACATAATATCAAATGGCAAAAGCTCTCCCAGAGATTTCCATCTCAACGCTAAGACCCAGCTCCACTCAAAGACCAGCAAGTTACAGTGCTGGATGTTCTATGCCAAACAACTAGCAAGACAGGAACACAACCCCACCCATTAGCAGAGAGGCTGCCTAAAATCATAGTAACTTCACAGACACCCCAAAACACACCACCAGATGCGGTCCTGCCCACCAGAAAGACAAGATCCAGCCTCATCCACCAGAACACAGGCACCAGTCCCCTCCACCAGGAAGCCTACACAACCCACTGAACCAACCTTACCTACTGAGGGCAGACACCAAAAACAACAGGAACTACGAACCTGCAGCCTGCGCAAAGGAGATCCCAAACACAGTAAGTTAAGCGAAATGAGAAGACAGAGAAATACACAGCAGATGAAGAAGCAAGGTAAAAACCCACCAAACCAAACAAATGACAAGGAAATAGGCAGTATACCTGAAAAAGAATTCAGAGTAATGATAGTAAAGATGATCCAAAATCTTAGAAATAGAATGGAGAAAATACAAGAAACGTTTAACAAGGACCTAGAAGAACTAAACATCAAACAAACTATGATAAACAACACAATAAATGAAATTAAAAATTCTCTAGAAGGAATCAATAGCAGAATAATTGAGGCAGAAGAACGGATAAGTGACCTGGAAGAGAAGATAGTGGAAATAACTACTGCATAGCGTAATAAAGAAAAAAGAATGAAAAGAATTGAGGACAGTCTCAGAGACCTCTGGGAAAACATTAAACGCACCAACATTTGAATTATAGGGTTTCCAGAAGAAGAGAGAAAGAAAGGGACTGAGAAAATATTTGAAGAGATTATAGTTGAAAACTTCCCTTATATGGGAAAGGAAATAGTCAAAAAAGTCCAGGCAGCACAGAGAGTCCCATATAGGATAAATCCAAGGAGAAACATGCCAACACATATTAATCAAACTATCAAAAGTTAAATACAAAAAAAATATTAAAAGCAGCAAGGGGAGTCGGCGGGAAGATGGCGGAAGAGTAAGACGTGGAGATCGCCTTCCTCCTCACGGATACACCAGAAATACATCTACACGTGGAACAACTCCTACAGAACACCTACTGAAGGCTGGCAGAAGACCTCAGAGCTCCCAAAAGGCAAGAAACTCCCCACGTACCTGGGTAGGGCAAAAGAAAAAAGAAAAAACAGAGACAAAAGAATAAGGACGGCACCTGCACCAGTGGGAGGGAGCTGTGAAGGAGGAAAAGTTTCCACACACTAGGAAGCCCCTCCGCGGGCGGAGACTGCGGGAGGCGGAGGGGGGAGCTTCGGGACCGCGGAGTGGTGCACAGCGACGGGTGTGGAGGGCAAAGCGGGGAGATTCCTGCACAGACGATCGGTGCCGACCGGCACTCACCAACCCGAGAGGCTTGTCTGCTCACCCGCCGGGGCGGGCGGGGCTGCGAGCTGAGGCTCGGGTTTCGGTTTTGGACCGAGCTCAGGGAGAGGACTGGGGTTGGCGGCTTGAGCATAGCCTGAAGGGGTTGGTGCGCCACGACTAGCCGGGAGGGAGTTCGGGGAAAAGCCTGCACCGGCCGAAGAGGCAAGAGACTTTTTCTTCCCTCTTTGTTTCCTGGTGCGCGAGGAGAGAGGTTTAAGAGCGCTGCTTAAAGGAACTCCAGAGACGGGCGCGAGCCGCGGCGGGAAGCGCGAGCCCCAGAGACGGGCGCGAGCCGCGGCTGAAACCGAGGACCCCAGAGACGGGCGGGAGACGCTGGGGCTGCTGCTGCCGCCACCAGGGGGACTGTGTGCGAGCACAGGACACTCTCCGCGCCCCTCTTCCGCGGAGCCTGTGCAGGCCGCCACTGCCAGGTTCCCGGGATCCAGGGACAACTTCCCCGGGAGTACGCACGGCGGGTCTCAGGCTGGTGCAGCGTCACGCTGGCCTCTGCCGCAGCGTCACGCCGCCTCTGCCGCCGCAGGCCCGCCCCGCACGCAGTGCCCCTCCTTCCCCCATCCCCCAACCCCCGGCCTGAGTGAGCCGGAGCTCCCGAATCAGCGGCTCCTTTAACCCCGTCCTGTCTGAGCGAAAAAACAGACGCCCTCCAGCGATCTGCGCGCAGGGGCAGGGCCGGGTACAAAGCTGAGCTCCTGTGAGCTGTGAGAGCAGGGAGGAGAGGGGGAGGTCTCTCCCGGCAGCCGCGGAGGCGGCGGATTGAAGCTCCACGATCAACTTGATGTGCCCTGCATTGTGGAATACCTGAATAGACAGGGAGTGATCCCAAATTGAAGAGGGGGAATTTAGGAGCGAGATCTGTGATTTTTTTCCCTTTTCCTCTTTTTGTGAATGTGTGCGTGTATGCTTCTGTGTGAGATCTTGTCTGTATACTCTTGCTTCCACCATTTGTCCTAGGGCTCTATCCGTCCATGGTTTTTTTTTTTAAAAAAAAAAATTTTTTTTTTAATAATTAATTTTAATTGTAATAACTTTATTGAACTTTACCTTCATTCTTTCTTTCTTTCTTTCCTTCCCTCCTTCCCTCCTTTAGACAGCAAATCACCCCAGGTTGAGGGGGTGGTCTCTGGGAGCAGGATTTATGATTTTTCCCCCTTTGCCTCTCTTTGTGAACGTGTATGTGTATGCTTCTGTGTAAGATTTTCTCTGTATAGCCTTGCTCCCAACAGTTGTCCTAGGGCTCTATCCGTCCATGGTTTTTTTTTAAAAAAAAATTTTTTTTTCTTAATAATTAATTTTAATTGTAATAACTTTATTGTACTTTACCTTCGTTCTTTCTTTCTTTCTTTCCTTCCTTCCTTCCCTCCTTTAGACAACAAATCACCCCAAATTGAGGAGGTGGTCTCTGGGAGCAGGATTTATGATTTTTCCCCCTTTGCCTCTCTTTGTGAACGTGTATGTGTATGCTTCTGTGTAAGATTTTCTCTGTATAGCTTTGCTTCCAACATTTGTCCTAGGGCTCTATCCGTCCATGGTTTTTTTAAAAAAAATTTTTTTTTCTTAATAATTAATTTTAATTGTAATAACTTTAATGTACTTTACCTTCGTTCTTTCTTTCTTTCTTTCCTTCCTTCCTTCCCTCTTTTAGACAGCGAATCACCCCAGGTTGAGGAGGTGGTCTCTGGGAGCAGGATTTATGATTTTTCCCCCTTTGCCTCTCTTTGTGAACGTGTATGTGTATGCTTCTGTGTAAGATTTTCTCTGTATAGCTTTGTTTCCAACATTTGTCCTAGGGTTCTATCTGTTCTTTTTTTTTTTTTTCTTTCTTTCTAAATATTTTTTAGTACAATAACTATATTATACTTTATTTTATTTTTACTGTATCTTCTTTCTTTCTGTCTTTTTTCCTTCTTTCCCTCCTTCCTTCCTCCCTTCCTCCCTCCCTCCCTCCCTCCTTTCTTTCCTTCTTTGCTTCTTTCTTCCTTCCTTCCTTTCCTCCTTTCCTCCTTTCCTTCTTTCTTTCCTCAAACTTCTACTAATTCTCTCTACATTTTCTCCTTCTTTCCCTCCTTCCTTCCTTCCTTCTCCCCTCCCTCCCTTTCTTTCCTTCTTTGCTTCTTTCTTCCTTCCTTCCTTTCCTCCTTTCCTTCTTTCTTTCCTCATACTTCTACTAATTCTCTCTATATTTTCTCCTTCTTTCCCTCCTACCTTCCTTCCTTCCTCCCTCCCTCCCTCCTTTCTTTCCTTCTTTGCTTCTTTCTTCCTTCCTTCCTTTCCTCCTTTCCTTCTCTCTTTCCTCAAACTTCTACTAATTCTCTCTACATTTTCTCCTTCTTTCCCTCCTTCTTTCCTTCCTTCCTCCCTCCCTCCCTCCCTCCCTCCTTTCTTTCCTTCTTTGCTTCTTTCTTCCTTCCTTCCTTTCCTCCTTTCCCTCTTTCTTTCCTCATACTTCTACTAATTCTCTCTACATTTTCTCCTTCTTTCCCTCCTTCCTTCCTTCCTTCCTCCCTCCCTCCCTCCTTTCTTTCCTTCTTTGCTTCTTTCTTCCTTCCTTCCTTTCCTCCTTTCCTTCTTTCTTTCCTCATACTTCTAATAATTCTCTCTACTTTTCCTCCCTTTTATTATGAGCCGTGTGGATGAAAGGCTCTTGGTGCTCCAGCCCAGGAGGCAGGGCTCTGCCTCTGAGGTAGGAGAGCCAACTTCAGGACTCTGATCAACAAGAGACCTCCCAGCTCCACATAATATTAAATGGTGGAAATCTCCCAGAGACCTCCATCTTAACACCAGCACCCAGCTTCACTCAACGACCAGCAAGCCACAGTACTGGACAACCTATGCCAAACAACTAGCAAAACAGGAACACAACCCCACCCATTAGCAGAGAGGCTGCCTAAAATCATAACAAGGCCACAGACACCCCAAAACACACCACCAGACGTGAACCTGCCCACTAGAGAGACAAGATCCAGCCTCATCCAGCACAACACAGGCACTAGTCCCCTCCACCAGGAAGCCTACACAACCCGCTGAAACAACCTTAGCCACTGGAGACAGACATCAAAAACAACGGGAACTACGAACGTGCAGCCTGAAAAAGGAGACCCCAAACACAGTAAGATAAGCAAAATGAGAAGACAGAAAAACACACAGCAGATGAAGGAGCAAGATAAAAACCCACCAGACCTAACAAATGAAGAGGAAATAGGCAATCTACCTGAAAAAGATTTCAGAATAACGATAGTAAGGATGATCCGAAATCTTGGAAGTAGAATGGACAAAATGCAAGAAACAGTTAACAAGGACCTACAAGAACTAAAGATGAAACAAGCAACGATGAACAACGCAATAAATGAAATTAAAAGTACTCTAGATAGGATCAATAGCAGAATAACTGAGGCAGAAGAACGGATAAGTGACCTGGAAGATAAAGTAGTGGAAATAACTACTGCAGAGCAGAATAAAGAAAAAAGAATGAAAAGAACTGAGGACAGTCTCAGAGAGCTCTGGGACAACATTAAACGCACCAACATTCGAATTATAGGGGTTCCAGAAGAAGAAGAAAAAAAGAAAGGGACTGAGAAAATATTTGAAGAGATTATAGTTGAAAACTTCCCTAATATGGGAAAGGAAATAGTTAATCAAGTCCAGGAAGCACAGAGAGTCCCATACAGGATAAATACAAGGAGAAATACGCCAAGACACATGTTAATCAAACTATCAAAAATTAAATACAAAGAAAGCATATTAAAAGCAGCAAGGGAAAAACAACAAATAACACACAAGGGAATCCCCATAAGGTTAACAGCTGATCTCTCAGCAGAAACCCTACAAGCCAGAAGGGAGTGGCAGGACATACTGAAAGTGATGAAGGAGAAAAACCTGCAACCAAGACTACTCTACCCAGCAAGGATCTCATTCAGATTTGATGGAGAAATTAAAACCTTTACAGACAAGCAAAAGCTGAGAGAGTTCAGCACCACCAAACCAGCTTTACAACAAATGCTAAAGGAACTTCTCTAGATAAGAAATGCAAAAGAAGGAAACGACCTATAATAACGAACCCAAAACAATATAGAAAATGGGAATAGGAACATACATATCGATAATTACCTTAAATGTAAATGGACTAAATGCTCCCACCAAAAGACACAGATTGGCTGAATGGATACAAAAACAAGACCCTTATATATGCTGTCTACAAGAGACCCACCTCAGACCTAGAGACACATACAGACTGAAAGTAAGGGGATGGAAAAAGATATTCCATGCAAATGGAAACCAAAAGAAAGCTGGAGTAGCAATTCTCATATCAGACAAAATAGACTTTAAAATAAGGACTATTAAAAGGGATAAAGAAGGACACTACATAATGATCAAGGGATCGATCCAAGAAGAAGATATAACAATTGTAAATATTTATGCACCCAACATAGGAGCACCTCAATACGTAAGGCAAATACTAACAGCCATAAAAGGGGAAATTGACAGTAACACATTCATAGTAGGGGACTTTAACACCCCACTTTCACCCATGGACAGATCATCCAAAATGAAAATAAATAAGGAAACACAAGCTTTAAATGATACATTAAACAAGATGGACTTAATTGATATTTATAGGACACTCCATCCAAAAACAACAGAATACACATTTTTCTCAAGTGCTCATGGAACATTCTCCAGGATAGATCATATCTTGGGTCACAAATCAAGCCTTGGTAAATTTAAGAAAATTGAAATTGTATCAAGTATCTTTTCTGACCACAACGCCATGAGACTAGATATCAATTACAGGAAAAGATCTGTAAAACATACAAACACATGGAGGCTAAACAATACACTACTTAATAATGAAGTGATCACTGAAGAAATCAAAGAGGAAATAAAAAAATACCTAGAAACAAATGACAATGGAGACACAACGACCCAAAACCTATGGGATGCAGCAAAAGCAGTTCTAAGGGGGAAGTTTATAGCAATACAAGCCCACCTTAAGAAGCAGGAAACATCTCGAATAAACAACCTAACCTTGCACCTCAAGCAATTAGAGAAAGAAGAACAAAAAAGCCCCAAAGCTAGCAGAAGGAAAGAAATCATAAAAATCAGATCAGAAATAAATGAAAAAGAAATGAAGGAGACGATAGCAAAGATCAATAAAACTAAAAGCTGGTTCTTTGAGAAGATAAACAAAATAGATAAACCGCTAGCCAGACTCATCAAGAAAAAAAGGGAGAAGACTCAAATCAATAGAATTAGAAATGAGAAAGGAGAAATAACAACTGACACTGCAGAAATAAAAAAAATCATGAGAGATTACTACAAGCAACTCTATGCCAATAAAATGGACAATCTGGAAGAAATGGACAAATTCTTAGAAATTCACAACCTGCCAAGACTGAATCAGGAAGAAATAGAAAATATGAACAGACCAATCACAAGCACTGAAATTGAAACTGTGATTAAAAATCTTCCAACAAACAAAAGCCCAGGACCAGATGGCTTCACAGGTGAATTCTATCAAACGTTTAGAGAAGAGCTAACACCTATCCTTCTCGAACTCTTCCAAAATATAGCAGAGGGAGGAACACTCCCAAATTCCTTCTACGAGGCCACCATCACCTTGATACCAAAACCAGACAAGGATGTCACAAAGAAAGAAAACTACAGGCCAATATCACTGATGAACATAGATGCAAAAATCCTCAACAAAATACTAGCAAACAGAATCCAACAGCACATTAAAAGGATCATACACCATGATCAAGTGGGGTTTATTCCAGGAATGCAAGGATTCTTCAATATACGCAAATCTATCAATGTGATAAACCATATTAACAAACTGAAGGAGAAAAACCATATGATCATCTCAATAGATGCAGAGAAAGCTTTTGACAAAATTCAACACCCATTTATGATAAAAACCCTCCAGAAAGTGGGCATAGAGGGAACTTTCCTCAACATAATAAAGGCCATATATGACAAGCCCACAGCCAACATCGTCCTCAGTGGTGAAAAACTGAAAGCATTTCCACTAAGATCAGGAACAAGACAAGGTTGCCCACTCTCACCACTCTTATTCAACATAGTTTTGGAAGTTTTAGCCACAGCAATCAGAGAAGAAAAGGAAATAAAAGGAATCCACATCGGAAAAGAAGAAGTAAAGCTGTCACTGTTTGCAGATGACATGATACTATACATAGAGAATCCTAAAGATGCTACCAGAAAACTACTAGAGCTAATCAATGAATTTGGTAAAGTAGCAGGATACAAAATTAATGCACAGAAATCTCTGGCATTCCTATATACTAATGATGAAAAATCTGAAAGTGAAATCAAGAAAACACTCCCATTTACCATTGCAACAAAAAGAATAAAATATCTAGGAATAAACCTACCTAAGGATACGAAAGACCTGTATGCAGAAAATTATAAGACACTGATGAAAGAAATTAAAGATGATACAAATAGATGGAGAGATATACCATGTTCTTGGATGGGAAGAATCAACATTGTGAAAATGACTCTACTACCCAAAGCAATCTACAGATTCAATGCAATCCCTATCAAACTACCACTGGCATTTTTCACAGAACTAGAACAAAAAATTTCGCAATTTGTATGGAAACACAAAAGACCCCGAATAGCCAAAGCAATCTTGAGAACGAAAAAAGGAGCTGGAGGAATCAGGCTCCCTGACTTCAGACTATACTACAAAGCAACAGTAATCAAGACAGTATGGTACTGGCACAAAAACAGAAAGATAGATCAGTGGAACAGGATAGAAAGCCCAGAGATAAACCCACGCACATATGGACACCTTATCTTTGATAAAGGAGGCAGGAATGTACAGTGGAGAAAGGACAGCCTCTTCAATAAATGGTGCTGGGAAAACTGGACAGGTACATGTAAAAGTATGAGATTAGATCACTCCCTAACACCATACACAAAAATAAGCTCAAAATGGATTAAAGACCTAAATGTAAGGCCAGAAACTATCAAACTCTTAGAGGAAAACATAGGAAGAACACTCTATGACATAAATCACAGCAAGATCCTTTCTGACCCACCTCCTAGAGTAATGGAAATAAAAACAAAAATAAACAAATGGGACCTAATGAAACGTCAAAGCTTTTGCACAGCAAAGGAAACCATAATCAAGACCAAAAGACAACCCTCAGAATGGGAGAAAACATTTGCAAATGAAGCAACTGACAAAGGATTAATCTCCAAAATTTACAAGCAGCTCATGCAGCTCAATAACAAAAAAACAAACAACCCCATCCAAAAATGGGCAGAAGACCTAAACAGACATTTCTCCAAAGAAGATATACAGAATGCCAACAAACACATGAAAGAATGCTCAACATCATTAATCATTAGAGACATGCAAATCAAAACTACAATGAGATATCATCTCACACCAGTCAGAATGGCCATCATCAAAAAATCTAGAAACAATAAATGCTGGAGAGGGTGTGGAGAAAAGGGGACACTCTTGCACTGCTGGTGGGAATGTGAATTGGTTCAGCCACTATGGAGAACAGCATGGAGGTTCCTTAAAAAACTACAAATAGAATTACCATATGACCCAGCAATCCCACTACTGGGCATATACCCTGAGAAAACCAAAATTCAAAAAGAGTCATGTACCAAAATGTTCATTGCAGCTCTATTTACAATAGCCCAGAGATGGAAAGAACCTAAGCACCCATCATCGGATGAATGGATAAAGAAGATGTGGCACATATACACAATGGAATATTACTCAGCCTTAAAAAGAAATGAAATTGAGATATTTGTAATGAGATGGATAGACCTAGAGTCTGTCATACAGAGTGAAATAAGTCAGAAAGAAAAAGACAAATACCGTATGCTAACACATATATATGGAATTTAAGGGGAAAAAATGTCATGAAGAACCTAGGGATAAGACAGGAATAGAGGCGCAGACCTACTGGAGAACGGACTTGAGGATATGGGGAGGGGGAAGGGTGAGTTTTGACAGGGCGAGAGAGAGTCATGGACATATACACACTAACAAACGTAGTAAGGTAGATAGCTAGGGGGAAGCAGCCGCAAGGCGCAGGGATATAAGCTCGGGGCTTTGGGACAGCCTGGAGGGGTGGGAGGGGGAGAGTGGGAGGGAGGGAGACGCAAGAGGGAAGACACATGGGAGCACATGTATATGTATAGCTGATTCACTTTGTTATAAATCAGAAACTAACACACCATTGTAAAGCAATTATACCCCAATAAAGATGTTAAAAAAATAAATAAATAAAAAAATAAAAGCAGCAAGGGAAAAGCAACAAAAAACATACAAGGGAATCCCCATAAGGTTAACAGTTCAGAGTTCAGCAGAAACTCTACAAGGCAGAAGAAAGTGGCAGGACATATTTAAAGTGATGAAAGGGAAAAACCTACAACCAAGATTACCCTCCAGCAAGGATCTCATTCAGATTCGATGGAGAAATCAAAAGCTTTTCAGACAAGCAAAATCTAAGAGAATCCAGTACCATCAAAACAGCTTTAAAACAAATGCTAGAGCTTCCCTGGTGGCGAAGTGGTTGAGAGTCCGCCTGCCGATGCAGGGGACATGGGTTCGTGCCCCAGTCCAGGAGGATCCCACATGCCACGGAGCGGCTGAGCCCGTGAGCCATGGCCGCTGAGCCTGTGCGTCCGGAGCCTGTGCTCCGCAACGGGAGAGGCCACAACAGTGAGAGGCCCACGAACCCCCCCCAAAAAAACAAAAACAAAAACAAATGCTAAAGGAACTTCTCTAGGCAGGAGACACAAGAGAAAGAAAAGACCTACAATAACAAACCCAAAACGATTAAGAAAATGGTAATAGAAACATACATATTGATAACTACCTTAAATGTAAATGGATTAAATGCTCCAACCAAAGGACACAGACTGGCTGAATGGATACAAAAACAAGACCCGTATATATGCTGTCTACAAGAGACCCACTTCAGACCTAGGGACACATACAGACTGAAAGTGAGGGGATGCAAAAAGATATTCCATGCAAATGGAAATCAAAAGAAAGCTGGAGTAGCAATTCTCATAACAGACAAAATAGACTTTAAAGACTATTACAAGAGACAAAAAAGGACACTACATAATGGTCAAGGGATCAATCCAAGAAGAAGATATAACAATTGTAAATATTTATGCACGCAACATAGGACCACCTCAATACATAAGGCAAATGCTAACAGCCATAAAAGGGGAAATCAACAGTAATACAATAATAGTGGGGGACTTTAACACTCCACTTACACCAGTGGCTAGATCATCCAGACAGAAAACTAATAAGGAAACACAAGCTTTAAATGACACAAGAGACCAGATAGATTTAATTGATATTTATGGGACATTCCATGTGAAAGTGGCAGAATACACTCTTTTCTCAAGTGCACATGGAACATTCTCCAGGATACATGACTTCTTGGGCCACAAATAAAGCCTCAGTAAATTTAAGAAAATTAAAATCATATCAAGCATCTTTTCCAACCACAATGCTATGAGATTAGAAATGAATTACAGGAAAAAACTGTAAAAAGCACAAAGACATGGAGACTAAACAATACACTACTAAATAACCAACAGATCAATGAAGAAACCAAAGAGGAAATCAAAAAATGTCTAGAAACAAATGACAATGAAAACACGACGACCCAAAACCTATGGGATGCACCAAAAGCAGTTCTAAGAGGGAAGTTTATAGCAACACAATCTTACCTCAAGAAACAAGAAACATCTCAAATAAACAACCTAACCTTACACCTAAAGCAATTAGAGAAAGAAGGACAAAAAGACCCCAAGTTACCAGAAGGAAAGAAATAATAAAGATCAGATCAGAAATAAATGAAAAAGAAATGAAGGAAACAATAGCAAAGATCAATAAAACTAACAGCTGGTTCTTTGAGAAGATAAACAAAATTGATAAACCATTAGCCAGACGCATCAAGAAAAAAAAGGGAGAGGACTCAAATCAACAGAATTAGAAATGAAAAGGGAGAAGTAACAACCGACACTGCAGAAATACAAAGGATCATGAGAGATTACTACAAGCAACTATATGCCAATAAAATGGACAATTTGGAAGAAACAGACAAATTCTTAGAAAAGCACAACCTTCCGAAACTGAGCCAGGAAGAAATAGAAAATATAAACAGCCCAATCGCAAGCACTAAAATTGAAACTGTGATTAAAAATCTTCCAACAAACAAAAGCCCAGGACCACATGGCTTCACAGGCAAATTCTATCAAACATCTAGAGAAGAGCTAACACCTATCCTTCTCAAACTCTTCCAAAATATAGCAGAAGGAGGAACACTCCCAAAATCATTCTATGAGGCCACCATCAACCTGATACAAAAACCAGACAAAGATGTCACAAAAAAAGGAAACTACATGCCAATATCACTGATAAACACAGACACAAAAATCCTCAACAAAATACTAGCAAACAGAATCCAACAGCACATTAAAAGGATCATGCACCATGATCAAGTAGGGTTTATCCCAGGAATGCAAGGATTCTTCAATATATGCAAATCAATCAATGTGATACACCATATTAACAAATTGAAGGAGAAAAACCATATGATCATCTCAATAGATGCAGAGAAAGCTTTTGACAAAATTCAACACCTATTTATGATAAAAACCCTGCAGAAAGTAGGCATAGAGGGAACTCTCCTCAACATAATAAAGGCCATATATGACAAACCCACAGCCAACATCATCCTCAATGGTGAAAAACTGAAAGCATTTCCACTAAGATCAGGAACAAGACCAGGCTGCCCACTCTCACCACTATTATTCAACATAGTTTTGGAAGTTTTAGCCACGGCAATCAGAGAAGAAAAAGAAATAAAAGGAATCCAAATCGGAAAAGAAGAAGTAAAACTCAATGTTTGCAGATGACATAATACTATACATAGAGAATCCTAAAGATGCTACTAGAAAACTACTAGAGCTAATCAATGAATTTGGTAAGGTAGCAGGATACAAAATTAATGCACAGAAATCTCTTGCATTCCTATACATTAATGATGAAAAATCTGAAAGAGAAATTAAGGAAACATTCCCATTTACCACTGCAACAAAAAGAATAAAATACCTAGGAATAAACCTACCTAAAGAGACAAAAAACCTGTATGCACAAAACGATAAGACACGGATGAAAGAAATTAAAGATGATACAAACAGATGGAGAGATATACCATGTTCTTGGATTGGAAGAATCAACATTGTGGAAATGACTATACTACCCAAAGCAATCTACAGATTCAGTGCAATGCCTATCAAACTACCACTGGCATTTTTCACAGAACTAGAACAAAAAAATTCACAATTTGTATGGAAACACAAAAGACCGCAAATAGTCAAAGCAATCTTGAGAAAGAAAACGAGCCGGAGGAATTAGGCTCCCTGACTTCAGACTATACTACAAAGCTATAGTAATCAAGACAGCATGGTACTGGCATAAAAACAGAAATATAGATCAATGGAACAGGATAGAAAGCCCAGAGATAAACCCACGCACACATGGTTACCTTATCTTTGATAAAGGAAGCAAGAATATACAATGGAGAAAATACTGCCTCTTCATTAAGTGGTGCTGGGAAAACTGGACAGCTACACATAAAAGAAAGAAATTAGAACACTCCCTAACACCATACACAAAAATAAACTCAAAATGGATTAAAGACCTAAATGTGAGGCCAGACACTATAAAATTCTTAGAGGAAAACATAGGCAGACCACTCTATGACATAAATCACAGCAAGATCTTTTTTGACCCACCTCCTAGAGAAATGGAAATAAAACCTAAAATAAACAAATGGGACCTAATGAAACTTAAAAGATTTTGCACAGCAAATGAAACCATGAACAAGATGAAAAGACAACCCTCAGAATGGGAGAAAATATTTGCAAATGAAGCAACTGACAAAGGATTAATCTCCAAAATATACAAACAGCTCATGGAGCTCAATATCAAAAGAACAAACAATTTAATTAAAAAATGGGTGGAAGACCTAAATAGACATTTCACCAATGAAGACATACAGATGGCCAAGCGGCACATGAAAAGATGCTCAACATCACTAATTATTAGAGAAATGCAAATCAAAGCTACAATGAGGTATCACCTCACACCAGTCAGAATGGCCGTTGTCAAAGAATCAAGAAACAATAAATGCTGGAGAGGGTGTGGAGAAAAGGGAACCCTCCTGCACTGTTGGTGGGAACGTAAATTGATAAAACCACTATGGAGGACAGTATGGTGGTTCCTTAAAAAACTAAAAATAGAACTACCATACGCCCCAGCAATCTCACTACTGGGCATATACCCTGAGAAACCATAATTCAAAAAGAGTCATGTACCACAACGTTCATTGCAACACTATTTACAATAACCACGCCATGGAAGCAACCTAAGTGTCTATCAACAGATGAATAGATAAAGAAGATGTGGTACATATATACAATGGAATGTTACTCAGCCATAAAAAGAAATAATTGAGTTATTTGTAGTGAGGTGGATCGACATAGAGACTGTCATACAGAGTGATGTAAGTCAGAAAGAGAAAAATGAATACCGTATGTAACTCACATATATGGAATCTAAAAAAAATAGATTCTGAGGAACCTAGGGTCAGAACAGGAATAAAGACACAGAGGTAAAGAATGGACTTGAGGACATGGGGAGAGGGAAGGGTAAGCTGGGACGAAGTGAGAGAGTGGTGTGGACATATATACACTACCAAATGTAAAATAGATATCTAGTGGGAAGCAGGCGCATAGCACAGGGAGATCCGCTCGGTGCTTTGTGTCCCCCTAGAGGGGTGGGATAGGGAGGGTGGGAGGGAGACGCAAGAGGGAGGAGATATGGGGATATATGTATATGTATAGCCGATTCACTTTGTTATAAAGCAAAAACTAATGTACCATTGTAAAGCAATTATACTCCAATAAAGATGTTAAGAAAAAGAAAAGATTAAAAAAAAAACTCATTGCTAACAATACTGTAAGAGGTGAGCATCCTGTACACCTTTCGTGTGACTACAAATTAGCCAATATTTCCAGAAAGTAAATATTATGAGGATCTTAAAAATATTAAAATGTCATGATTTAGAAACATTATGTCTGGAAATCAATCTGAAAGGGGAAAAAACCCCAAAGACATGGTTTAGGCGCAACGAAGCCCATGAAAGTGTTATTTTTAATAAAGAAATTGGAAATTATTAAATGCCCAATACTAGGAAATGATTAATACCTTATGGTTTACCCACAGGATGAAATATTATGAAGCCATGAAAAGTGTTATTTATGAGAAATGTTAATTTCAAGAAGAAATCTTTATAACACACTGTTCAGTATATATAATAGGAAATAAAAAAATATTTACATACGCTTGACCTTCGAACAACATGCGGTTGAGCTGTGTGAGTCCACTTATACTCAAAGTTTTTACGATAGTAAATACTACAGTACTACACATTCGTGGTTGGCTGAATCTGGGGATGTGGAATCATGAATATGGAAGGCTGACTATATGGAGGGTAATTTTCATTGGCACAGAGGGTCAGTGCCCCTGATCCCCACATTGTTCAAAGGTCAGCTGTACAGCATTATTTCAATACTGTAACAATTATATATAGAGAAAAGTATTGAGGAAAAAATAAAATATTTCTAGATGGCAGGGTTCTACTGTAACTTCTTTCTTTGTAATTTATAAATTTTTAAAAAACACAGTACCATGGGCTTCCCTGGTAGCACAGTGGTTAAGAATCCTCCTGCCAATGCAGGGGACATGGGTTCGAGGCCTGGTCCGGGGAGATCCCACATGCCCCAAAGCAACTAAGCCCGTGAGCCACAACCAGTGAGCCCGTGTGCCACAACTACTGAAGCCCGCGTGCCTAGAGCCCATGCTCTGCCACAAGAGAAACCACCGCAATGGGAAGCCTGTGCACCACAATGAAGAGTAGCCCCCACTCACTGCAACTAGAGAAAGCCCACGTGCAGCAACGAAGACCCAACACAGCCAATAAATAAATAAATTAAATAAAATTTCCAAAAAATAAATAAAAACACAGTACCAGTATAATTTTAAAAATCACTTGGGAAAGGACATAACATAGAATATGGACACCAGAATTAGTTCATTCATTGTATAGAAATTTCAGAACATTTTATGTGATGTTGAGAAAAGCTTTAGAGATTAAACTGCTCCTACCTGAAATGGGGTAAAGCACATTTGTGCAATAACCTACCTTATTTATCACATGATCTTTCTCATAGGCTAAGAACAGTTCAAAGAAAGATGAAAACAAAACAGCACCCCAACACACACACACACACACACACACACACTCAGGCCACTCAGTAAAGCACGAGAGGGAGAAAAGGGAGTAATAAGGAGCGTCGCTTGTTCCAGCTTCTAAGAGCTACTTATTTACGGATCGTCTCCATCACCTTTCTAACCAACACTGCCAAAGTGGAAACATTCATGAAAACTCATAACCCCTGCCTGGTTTAGGTGAGATGAGGTGGTGGAGAGCCTTCCAGGTGTAGGACACTACACAGACGCGAAGCTCACCAGAACTGGCAGGGGCTCTCTCTCAGGAAGGCTTGATCCAAGACAGTGTGACCCCAGGAGGGGGCTGAGAAAGGTGGGAGAAACAGACAACCGTGGGGTCTGAATGAACAAACATCTCCTAACCCGCTCCTACTGCCAGAGCCACTGAGTGTTTCCATATTCAGTGTAACTTACATGAATCTCATAACGCCTTAAATCCAACTGCAAGCAGGCTTGGTGAGGAGTGTCTACAGCTGGGGTGGTGGAGGGATCTAAACCACTCCTATTCTGGAGTAGCCCAGAGCAGCTCTGCCCCGAGATGTTTTTGATGGCATATTCCCAAGAATGACTAGTGTTCTCATGCACTGATAGATGAGAAACAATACACCTTCAAATTCAGTGAGGGGGAAAAAAATCCTTGCTATCTCTTGTGGAAAGGCAATGGCCATCCAGGAGTTCCCAGTACAAAAGAAAAACATGGAGCTTAGTGAAGAGGATTAAACTGCCTCATCCATCAGAGGCAAAAAGAGAGAGTCATAAATCCGTGAAGAGTCCCAGAAGGCGTCGGACAGACCCCACCATCCACCTTGGAACGTCAGAGAGGAGCGAGTGTGGGTCTTTGAGACGCACCCCCATCACAGCCTCCTCTCACACTTGATCTGGAGCCTGACAGCTACCCAATCCAGTGAGGCCAACAAGAAGATGATTTAACAAATCAGATCCCAAGAAGAATAAGAGAGCAAAATTATTTTAATTGTTCAATTTGGAAGAAGCAAAGCCATCCTAAACTATTGAGGAGCATGGTGTATGGTAGAAATGGCATCCAGGAGCCCGTGGAGTAAACTTGCCCTCAGATGTGCTTTGTTTGACTATTACATTGTTCAGAAAAATCTATACATGATCTGCCAATGTTTTAAAATCAGGAAATTTCATGCAAAAATACTGATTCCTGGCTTCTCTTTTAAAAAAAAAATGAAATGGACAACACTGCAGAATGATCTATATTCTGTCAGCAGAAATGAAGAAGTGACACCCTGTAGACAGGGCATGCAATGTGGCCAGGAGCCCACTGCACTGATTTATGTATTTGCCGGGACCCTATAATGGGCAATGAGTCCACACTCCCTGAATCACAGGTGATACAAGGAAATGTAACAACAGCTCACCCTACTGCGGCTTGTAGAAGAGACTGCCATTTTCTTCCTCCCCTTTCTTTGAACTTTACTAGGCAAAAACAAAAGTCAACAATAAAAAAATTTCATTTTTTTAAAGAAACAAAAACATATTGAGTGAGAGATACAAGAGAGATAATTCTCCTTTTATTGTTGGGGTTACTAATGAGTCCATTTGAGTCCTCTTTGGAATGGATAAGAGAATTCATCTGTTTGGAGGGGAGGATGGAAGGTGAGAAATTTGTCTTATTCTCTAGAAAATCTTCTGCAGCCTGAATGTCTCTAACGACAAGCAGAATTAGGGAGAAGAAGCAGATCTATGGAAATGCAAAATTTCCCTGTCATGAGAATAAATCCTAAAAGATAAATTTTTAGCTTCAACATAGACTGAAGTTATAGCTTTTTGACAAATGATGTTCTGGGTTGTCATGACAACTGGGCCTGTTAGAGGTGTACATAGAGAGGCCTGCCCATAAATCAGAACACTTTAGGAAGGGGTTAAAACAAACATTTCTAGACTATTCCCAAGATGTAGTGCCAAAAATGTAATTACAGACATTTGTATCAGTCTGCCATAAAGCATGACAGCTCCAATTTTACAAAATGTTAATTTAAAAAATCTATTAAACCCATGTCCCTCTGAGAGAAATTAATATCACACCTAAGGTTGGGAGTCAGTGCAACTCAGAGGCTGTGAAAATTGGGATGGCAGAGTCAGAAAGAGAGGCTTAGAAGCAGACTAATCCATAAGCATTTTAGTGAAGAGTTTGGGGTAGATTCTGACCCTCCAGAGAAGAAATGCTCAGGGCAGATGACAGTGCTCAGAGCTTTCTACAAGCTTGAGAGAACTCAAAAAGGAAAGACTTGGAGATGTCATTAGAAAGGAAAAGCTGATAGACGGAGGTTAGCTCACCTGGAAATACAGGGATGAAGCACCGAAGAATCATTCAATCCAGGAGGACACAGACAACAAGCAATAAAGCATTAGCAACTTCCATTGAGGTCAGGAAAAATGAGAGTTAGCTTAAAATCAGACACTAGAAAAATGCTTCTTAACTTAAAGGTCAGGAGATTCCACTCCAAGGGTCACAAATTGGCAGCCTGAGGCCAAATTGAGTGCAGAGAGAAGTTCTTTCTGGCCTGCACAGTGTTCTTTTAAAAATGTGCAGTGTTTGCCAACATTTAAAAATCAGGAGATTTGACATAACATTCTGGCTTCTTCTCTTTAAAAAGCAGATTATTTGGCAGCAACAGGCCTGGATTCCTGTGTGGCTGGTGAGAGGAGATGGGTTCAGAGAGCACAAACTCCATGAGGACAGGGCTTCGCCTTGCCCAGTCCTGTGGCCTGAGCACCAAGAACAGTGCAGGGCATGTAGTGGATGTAGAAGGTACACAACTATGTTTGAATGGATAAGAGCAGCAGCTGCCCTCTTTATATAAGACATGTACTCTCCGGGTGATTCCCCACCCACACTGTTACCTGCCTGGCCCCTAAAGGCATTTGAGTTTTCCACTTTGCACTGTAAGATTTTGTTTAGTTGGGACACTCCATGTTGCCTCATGACATGAATTCCCCATGGAACCCATTCTCATGGCCTCATGTGCAGGCCACTGAAGCAAAATGACAATGCAAATAATATTCTTTAAGGACTTAAATCATCCAAAAACAAGCTTCCCTTAGAGAGTTGGCATCAACGTTCATCCTGCAGGCAGAAAGCAGGCCTAAGAGACTTGCCAGAACCTCTTCCAGTGCTTGGAACAGAGCAAGCATCACTGATAGGCTTCAGATCTGAGCATTCACTTATTCATTCAACAAACACTGAACCATTTCTAAGTGCTAGTGGCCATGTGATATGTCTCTTTCCCCTTGATAGGCAGAGATTTAAATTTTTATTAAATGAATGAATGAGTAGTAGGAATCACTATAGACAAGAAATACATTGTGAATCTGCTATGTGCCAGGTATATACATACTTAACTAAACCTCGACCTGTGTGTTAGAAATTATTGTCCCTATTTTGTAGAAAAGGAAGCTGAGACTTGGGTCCGCAGCATGGGCAGAACAGGGATTTGAGCTTAGATCTGCTTGGCAGCCCCACTGTGTGCAATCCATTATGCTACCAACCTCTGAGCTAAACTCTGTTCTCAAGGGGAGTGGGTTCAATAGTGGCCTCCAAAAAGATATTTTCAATTCTAATCCCTAGAACCCAGGAAGGTGATCTTATGTGGAAAAAAGTCTTTGCAGATGTAATTAAGGAGCTCAAGATGCCATCATCCTGGATTGAGGGTGGGCTCGAAATCCAGTGACCATTATCCTTTAAGAGGAAGAGAAGACAGAGACGCAGGGAGAAGACGGTGATGTAAAGACAGAGGCAGAGACTGGAGTGATGCGTCTACAAGCCAAGGAGCTCCCGGAAGCATCAGCAGCCACCAGAAGCTGGCAAAGAGGCATGGGACCAACTTTCTGTCAGATCTGCTAGGACGAACCAACCCTGCCAACACCTCAACTTCAGACTTCTGGCCTCCACAATGATGACAGAATACTGTTGTTGGAAGCCACCGAGCGTGTGGTAATTTGTTACAGCAGCCCTAGGAAACTAATACATTAAAATATTCCTGGTCCACGGAATGGAGAAGCTCCCCAGAAAACTGTGTCTGTACTGTTCACGGTGAGGATTAGGCTGCATTCCAGATCCTAAAAATTTACTGATCTTCTTTACTTCAGAATCTCCCTATTTCTGAACAAGCCTTTCAGCCTGAGGCCTTACACAGCTGTATCCAAAAACCAGCTCGAATCTCAACAAAAGTGAACTCAACTGAGAATTACATATACTTCCTTTGCTTCTTTGCAAGTACAGTGAGTACCTCTGT
Source organism: Phocoena sinus (assembly GCF_008692025.1). Lineage (NCBI taxonomy): Eukaryota > Metazoa > Chordata > Mammalia > Artiodactyla > Phocoenidae > Phocoena > Phocoena sinus. Next base: position 83,850,307 of record NC_045768.1, on the reverse strand, counting down.
CAAGAATCTCATGTGGTCCATGGCTTTGGAGAAATTCAATATAAAGCAGCAAGAGAGGACCCAGGCTCTCCTCACCAGAGGATCAAATATGGAGCAATGCTACTACGGGAGGATAGGAAAGAAGGTGTGAATTCTGTGTGAGCCATTCTGGGGAAGCTTCTGGGAGAAAGGCGAGGATTGAGCTGGGTCTTGAAAAAGGACAAAAGTAAGGATAATCATCGTGACAATGCTATTATCTACTGAGCACCTACAACATGTCACATGCTGTCTTACTGACCTGCCATAAGTTTCCCATGTAATTATCCAAGTTACCCCACAAGCTCAACCTCTGCCCCCATCATTTTCTTGAGGGGAAATCTGAGACTGAGAAGGGCGTGCCAAGTTCAAGGTCACCCAGTCAGTAAGTGGCAGGACTCTGACAGCTGAATGTACAGGTGGTGAGAGGAGGAGGGTCAAACCAGGTGGCGTGAGTGCCTTGGGAAAGAGGAATAGAGGTGATAGATGGGGATGACGTGGCTACAAAGACAGGCTGGACGGAAAATGCCCTTTTGAGGAGCTTGGACATGATCTGCTTAGCTGTGTCAGTTGCCAGAGGTATATGAGTAAAGGCCCAACCAACGCAAGTCTGTATCTTGGGAGGAAAATTTCGGACTTTGGGATAGAAGCAAGGGGACAAGAACACCCGTTTGCTCCTCTCAAATATGAAGGGGCTGAGGGAAGGCAGCGGGGATGGGAGTGGGAAACACAGGGCAGGTGTGAAAGATTGGGGAGCAAGACCTGACTTGATTTCAGGACGGCCTTAAGAGGTGAGGGCGAGGAAGCCGTCCTGGCTCACCCGGAGGTTTGGAGGGAGGAGTGAGCCGTTAACCACAGCAGAGGACACAGGGCAAGGGCTGCAGGGGCCAACATGGTGAATTCAGTTAAAAAAAAAAAAAATCTGGGGCTTCCCTGGTGGCGCAGTTGTTGAGAGTCTGACTGCCGATGCAGGGGACACGGGTTCGTGCCCCGGTCCGGGAAGATCCCACATGCCGCGGAGCGGCTGGGCCCGTGAGCCATGGCCACTGAGCCTGCGCGTCCGGAGCCTGTGCTCCACAATGGGAGAGGCCACTGCAGTGAGAGGCCCGCGTACTGCAAAAAAAAAAAAAAAAAATCTGATTTTTTTGCCTCTGGGTCCCTCACACTCCAGAGGTGTCTGGTTAGTAGATGGTGCTGTAGCTTCTACCTTTTTGCCTGCCTCCAATGGATTCCCTGCAAGGCGAACTGGTTGGAGTTTAGAGGGTATATCTTTAAATTAAACACATGAAGAATTTTCAGCTCTCCAAAGGAAATAGGACACTCTAGGTTTGAATCAGGCAAGATGTGTCTTGTAAGCCCAGAGCTCAGCACTGGGGTACAGAGCACCCCAAACACTGTCCACATCTCAGATATGAACCACCAAACTCAGTGAGGAAAACTTGGAGCTGGGAGCTCCAAGCTTCCGGCTCGCAGGAGCCCTCTCAATTCTGACTAGGAAGTTGCTGGTTTACAGCACCTCTCTCGTTTCTATCGACCTGCCCCCCGCCTTCTCCAAAGAGCCACGCTGTCCTCCCTCCAGGCAACCCAAGAGGATGAGACCAGCTAGGAGTCTGGAGTCAACACACCAAGTAGTCAGGATCTAAGATAATCCAAACTCTGCACCCTGATCTCTTTCTGGAAAAAGTGTCAAAAAGCAGGGGACTGGACTGGTGTCAGAAGATCGAGGTTCAAATTCTGACTTGACCTGTGATTCTTATTACCTATGGGCTTGGCAAGGTCACAGCTCTCGGTGGTGGGATGTGCTGGGGCCCCTGGGGCCCCTGCTCTTGTGCGCCCAGCCCGGGCAGCAGCCAGCGCCTGCATCTCTTTGCTGGAGGGCTGCCCTTGAGCTACTGGAGCCCACTTTTGCCTGTTGGGACCCTCAGCCAATGATCTGTGGGTACACGAATACGAAAACCCAAGTACCAAATCTCTGGGGGCAACTTACACTCAGGGTTTCCCCCTCCACCGGGCTTTGTCTGAAACCAATCTCCTGTGAGGCCCCTGCCCTGTCCTGCCTTCCCCACTCCTCCCCCAGGCATCCCTGGGACACCCCCTTCACCCGTCACTCCCAAGGGCATCCTCAGGGCAGAGTCAGCCTCCAGGAAGCTCGACCAAAAGACCAGTGTCTGCTCTAGGCCATTATGGAGGAACGTACCCTAAAGGCAGCACGCTGAACATCCAGTACAAGGGTCACAAGAGGCAAAATCTGGCAAAAAGGCGTGTTTTGTTTGGCTCGCGGAGACTGTAAAAAATGTGAAGGGCCTTGCCAACATTTAAGAACTGGGAGATTTCACACAAAACCCCAGATCTCCCCTTGCCTTGAAAAATCAGAAGATCTGGCTACCCTGAGCCTGCACTGCTGCAGAGCAACATTGGCTGGGGCGGAGGGCAGCTGTGCCCATGCACGGGGCCAGTCCCCGCTGGCCCACCTACTCATTCCCATGACCCTTCTGGTCTCCGGAGTCAGTGGAGTTGGCAACCTATGGTGTAGCCCCATAGAAAGCACTCAGTAAAGTCTGCTGAATCCGAATAAGGATTTTTCTTGAAAATGATTCAACTCCAGGCTGCCGGAGAGCAGGGGTGAAGAATTGTGTAAGAGGACGCCTCTGTCTTTTCCTCTCCAGCTCTTTCCTCATGCCTGGCAAGGTACTGATGTACACTTCCATAAACACTCTTCCGAAAGAAGCTGAATCGATGAGGAGAGCTGCCACAACAGAACATTTGTTTGACAGGGAACACAAATTGAAATGAAATCGAATCACTGGTGGTTTGGGGAGATAGACGAGAAAAACAAAAGCAGGTCTTAGTTTCAGATGTTGCTTCATGTTGCCATAAATAAAAGGATGGCTGCATTTTAAACTTTTCAAAAATTTCAAAATGTTGACTTGCCCAGTCTGTGTACTTCTTTAAAAAAAAAAACAAAAAAAACAACTGATTATAGCTGAAGCCCTTTAAACCAGTGTAAGTGGTAGGAGGTCATTTAAGGAAGTAACAGTTCCCTTGAATGCTGGAACCCAGTGGTCCAAGCAGGAGTGTTCAGGGCACTGTCAGATGGGCAGTATGATTTACAGAGAGGGGGGGAGCAGAAGTTAACCAGTACATTGCTTAAGTGGAGGTCAGATAATACTGGTCCTATTGTATGAGAGCACTCTGTGGACCCTCAACTTCAGGGAGCGTGATTGATCAAGCCACACCCTGAAATCCATCTGTGCTCTGAAATCCACCCCCTCGTTTGCACAGAGTCCGTGCCCCCATGGGCTGCTCCAGCACCAATGACTGAGTGTGGTCAGAAATTCTAAGGCAGACGCATCCCAGGAGACCAGGGACAGCTCTGATGGCCCACTCTGGCTCACAGACTCCCAGAAGCCCCAAATCACCCAGATCTACCCCTAATAGCTCTGCCCACACTTCCTCAGATTGAATGGCAGTCTGGGATGCTTGACCCAGCCTTTCTTCTCTCCCCCCGTCCCCCGTGGCCATGCTTGCACTGCACTCTGATGCTCCGCAGTCTTCTCCAGTTCCTTCTCCATTTTCTCATGCAAGAGTTTCTCCTGATTAAAAATCCTTGCAGCTTTAATCCCCTCTTGGCACCCGCTTCTCTAAGGACACATTCTGCATTTGAAAATTCCTCCTGCCTGTATTCCGAAAAATCTGTCAGCTCTACCTAATAATAAGAGGCTCCCGAGTTCTGTGAGGTAACAGGAATCCAAAGAAGGAAGTACTTACAAAATGAGCTTAAGATGAGTGGGCTTCAAGGAACTGGGTATGGAGTCAAGAGAAAAAGAAAAAGGAGGAGGAGACAGCTTCTCAGTAGTTCCTCCGTTTTGACACTTTTCTACTGAGAAAATGGGCAGGGAGATCCCCAAAAGATGAGTTCACACCTCTGGGAAAAACTTCCTGAGACTTTCCAGATTACCTGTCTTGCTCTAGAGTCCCAGCTGTTAAATTGCCATTTGGGGACGAGATGTACAGTCCTTTAGAAAATTGCTGGCCAAGAAGTCCTCCGTGGTCACAATAAAGACCACAAGGCTATCGTTCTTCTCCACACCCCAGACCTCAACCTTTCCAACTGTCGTTTTGTGGAAAGGCAGAAAAAGGGAAGTTCACTGCCCATGTGAAAATGCAAAATGTGCCTTACAACCAAGAAAAGAAAGAACACAGTGAGACATACACACACACACACACACACACACACACTTATGATGCTAAGAGGGTTAATGTTAAAAGGAAGCCTTCAGGCTGGTTACTTCATAATTCACAGCAAAACAGAAAAGGGAGACAAAATCAGCAGCATCGTTTATAAGCCCTGGAAAATGGAAGTCTCCAAGCTGTCATAAATAAGGATGGAAGCATTTGCCAAGTCAGAAATTTTGCCAAGTTTGAAATCCACTCAATCCTTCTATCTTGGAGCTCAGAATGGAACACCAACCTTTTGGGATTTGTAATAACTTTTTCTCAACAAAACTTTTTGCTATTTATAAGGGAGTAAAAACAAAAAGCAAAAAATACAATATGGAAAGTCTTTCTTTAAAGGAGCATTAACGCCAAGTGAGCATTAATGGGGAGGGGATAATGGTAAAAATGGTATATGTACTGGGATTAACTTCCCATTTATTCAAACAAGGCTTAACATATGCAATATTCCTATTCCACAAGTGTATGTGTATGTGTGTGTATATGTGTGTGTGTGAATTGAGTCTTTCCTTGGTGTCTCTCTCTTGCTCTCTCTCTCTCTCTCTCTCTCTCTCTCATTCAGACACACACACCATCCCACTTCAATGAACATATTCCACCCAACCAATTGTAAATTTAAAGTTTAATTGTGAAAATTAAAGAAAGGATAAAGCATATTTGTGTGTGTTTGTGTTGGGTGGAAAGGAAACCAGAGGAAAAGTAGAGGGGAAAAATAATAAAAGGAAAAGAGAAAATAGGTACCAAGGCCTCGGATAGCTTTCACCAGTTTACACTGGGTCAAAAAGAATTAGAGCCACCAAGGTGAAGAGCAGAGGTCTGATGACCATCTCGGAGCAGGCAGCCGAGGCTCCCACAAGAGACGAAAAAAGCACTGTCCTTAGAGAGTCAGGGCCAAAAGCATGGATTTCCTAGGCAGAGAGATCTTATTTGTGTGACCTTGCACAAGTTACTTAACTTTCCAAGCCTTTTTTTCCTCGTGTGTAAAGTATGCATGATAACAGTGTCAACGTTACAGACACTGTAACTGTATAACCATAGCCCAGGAGGTCAAAGATGGTGTCTGTTTTGATAACTGTGGTAATCCCCCCAATGCCTGGCTCATGTCTGACCTATAATTAACAATTAATACTTATTGAATTTTGAATAGACTTGATCTAAGATGAAACAAGATAATGTATTAAAGAATTTAGTATACTTATGTCTCAGTTGGAGTCGTGTCAAGGAAAAAGAATTCACGGGATGATGTAGAGACATACGGGGAGGTTAAAGGGACACACAAGAGGCAGTGAGGCATGGAGACTGACCATAGTGGGAAGCTTTTCCCACCTCTAGGGTTGAAGGGACAGAGGAGCCCATCGGCATTCAACTCAACAGTATTTAGAGCAGGAGGGCCATGGAGAGGTAGCTGGCCTCCCCCAAATCCAGGTGCCTGGGTAAATGCAGAGAGAAAACTTTGTCCAGGGAGTGATCTCTGAAAAGCCTGAAGCACCCTAATAGACTGTCCTAGTTCATGTTAAAAACCTAGAACTCCCCCAAAAGGCCAAACAGTGCTGGCGCCTCTATACTTCCCACCCGGCTCAAGGGTCTTTAGTGAAATTGCATGAACTTATCTGAAGCTGAATGCCCATTCTTAAAGCAGTCTAATCTACAGTTTCATTTAGCGATTTAGCATGACTAATTACTGTATGATGAGAATTAGTAGAAAGTGATGGAAGGGTGGCAAATCAACACAAAAGAGGCTTTGCCTTTCCTCCTTGAGGACACAATAAAATTTTTAAAAGGAGAGAGAGAGAGAACTGTCTGTTCATTAGTTTATGGCTGAGCAGAAATTTTAATTCAGTAAACACAGGCGCCGGGGTCTTGCGGTATGTGAGATGTGACTTGACCAAATGACTGGAAAATTAGCATGTGCCCTTGGCAGTCTCTCTCAGTCACTGGCTGCAGACGAGACATTAGGGGACAGGAGCGACGATGTGACCGCACTGCTCAGATGCTGCCCTGTCTCGTTGTGTTTCCGAGGCAAGGAGCCGCTCAGGCATCTCCCAACACCTTGTTCCAAAGTGCAGATCCTCTCCAAGGAGGTGGCAGGATGTGTCTTCAAGCAAAGCTTCCCACCACGTCCCAGACCCACACCCTCCCCAAGGCGGTTTCCCTGCCATCACATACCCTCACTGAAGAGCAGTGATTGCTCCATTTGAATGAGAAGTACTCCAGCTCAAGAGAGAAGAGAAAATTCGCTTTACAAGCCATGAAAACCAACAAATCCTTCTTCAGGTACAATGGACAAAGCAAACATGCTCTGGGTTTTCATTAGCTGATTAGCAACAAATACATACTGGATGCAACTTCTCTGTTTCATAAGGTAAAATTTAGAAAGCACGTGCCAAGTTCACTATGGTGCCACGTACTGGCAAGTCAAGATTGGCAAGGGCTTTGTGAGAGGCACGAATTACTGGGGGTAATGGGGAGGTGTTTACTGGGATAGAAGAGCCTCTCCAGTGACTTCAATTAGCCTTACAATCCTGCATCTTTTTTTTAAAACATAAATTTATGTATTAATTTATTTTTGGCTGTGTTGGGTCTTCCTTGCTGCGTGTGGGCTTTCTCTAGTCGCAGCGAGCGAGGGCTACTCTTCGTGGCAGTGCGCAGGCTTCTCATTGCAGTGGCTTCTCTTGTTGCGGAGCACGGGCTCTAGGCGCGCAGGCTTCAGTAGTTGTGGTGGGCGGCCTCAGTAGTTGTGGTTCGTGGGCTCTAGAGCGCAGGCTCAGCAGTTGTGGCGCACGGGCTTAGTTGCTCCACGGCCTGTGGGATCTTCCCAGACCAGGGCTCGAACCCGTGTCCCCTGCATTGGCAGGCGGATTCTTAACCACTGTGCCACCAGGGAAGCCCCAATCCTGCATCTTGACAACAATAATCTCTGCTCAACTGCTAGTGCTGGTAGGAGTGACCACTGGGCATTTGCATGGTCCTGAGGGTGCCGTAGCCACCTCGCTGGCCTCACCCCAGCCCTGGCCCTGTTCAAGGGTCCAGCCCATGCCCGCTAGCTGTTTCAAGCACCGGCTCTCAGAGCCAGCCTACCTGAATTCAAATCCTGGTGTTACCACTTGTTAGCTAGGTGACCTGGGGCAAGCCCCTCAGTCATTCAGTTCCTCAGTTTCCTAACCTTTCAAATAGGAGCAATATTAGCTTCTGCCTCATAGGGCTGTTGGGAGAACCGTGAAGCACTTAAAACAGGGCTTGGCACACAGTTGGAAATCAACACCTATTAACTATGGCTACCTTTTAGATCCTATGGTAAGTATTGCTTTAAAATGCGCTAGAAAAGGTGGTAACAACAATATAAAAGTACCTTAAATTAAGTGCTGGTAAAAACTTCAGTGCCACTTACTTAAAATGATTTAACAAGAAAAAAGCCCAAATTACCAAATGTTTCCTAAATAAATGAAATTTTATTATTTCAAACGTGACCAATCACGTGTTACCTGCTAGAGCTATCACGAAAAACTACCTCAGGAAGCAGAAAAGTTATTTGTAACCCACTGCCTGTAAATACTTGTTTCTAAGGGAACTTGAAGCAAGTCTTTCCTTTCAAACAATCTCTCAGCCAATTTGTTTGTTATTTTTATTCTTAGGCAAAGATTTTCAAATGGATAATTCAAAAGTCAGTTAATGGAGACCCCCATCCAAATGATTAAAAATTCTGAATTAATGAAATGAGAACAAAAGAGGAAGACCATACTTGGGATATGACCTTCAATGCTTTTCTTCCAGAATCCTCAAACTACAGAGCATCATTCAAACTCACTGAATAATCATAATATAGGCCCGAACAGACCATGTCCTCCTATTTTATCAAAACCAAATCTGGTTATGATCAATGTGCAAGAATCACCTGGAGGGAATCTAGGAACAGAATTAGGATATCTCCTGAGAAAGTTCCAAAGTGGTCTTCACTGCTTGGATCACATCCAGAATGACCCAGGGAGGGAAGTTCCCCTTCACTTAGACTCCGTTATTTGTACCCACGCAAGCGTCGTATGACCAATACAGGCAAATGAGTCTGTGATTCCAGGGCATTTACGGAGGCACACCCAAGCGCAGTGCAAACCCACGTCCTTCCAAGTATTTTTATTAGTGATACCAAGTGCCCCCCCCACGTGCACCACCTCGTTCAACTCTCATAGGAGCCCAGTGCGGAGGCACTACTGCTATCGTCCTCATCTGAGGAATGGAGTCATGAAATAGCTTTCCCAAGGTCATTCAGTTTGTGAGCAAAGCTGGGGTCCAATGCCTACCACCTCAAATTACCATACAACTTTCCAATGGCCAAAAAAACCTGTTCTCAGCTCAGCAAATTTAAAAGGGCCTTTAGAGAAAGCACAAGTCACCAGCACTAACCAGGCTCTTTGAAGAGAGTCAGCATACTTGGCTCAGTAGAACATCAGGTCACGTTTTTCTAATCCCTAGGTCTTCGATTTGGAGCAAAAACCTTTGCAAGGTTACGAGAAGGTGAAAGCAGTCTCAAATGAGTCAGAGCTGGGAACCTTGCTTTTAGCTCCTATCCGAAAAGGGGAAAACGAAGAAGAGACAGTGTGGCCAGGCAGGAAATGGAGACCAAAGGAGTGTGAAGTACGGGCACCAGGTTAACAGTCAAGGTTCAAGATGGTACCTTATCTCCATGCCCACTTGTCTTCCTCTCTCTCCCCCTCCCATGAAGCACAGGTCATCATGTCCATTTGACCACAAAGTTACTTAGAATGGAGGGGCAGAGCACCAAGTATACCTCCTTCAGGAAGCCGAGTCATTCCAAGTTTTGGAAATACTGAAGAATTTCTCACTGGATATAAGTTTTACTTTTTTAATTCCCTTAAACTTTTCTGTTGTTTTTCAGGATTGCCTTTTAGCCAATGAAAATAGATCTGATGCGGGAATCAGTAAACCATAAATGTATTACTCACATTGATGAAAATCTTAAAAGTCGTGTTTTTAGAAGAGATTTATTTCAGAATCTACAGTGGATTTGGGACTCCCCCCAAACTCCCAGTGATATTTCTCACACTTTCTTCTAACACCTTTAGTCTTGGACACCACCAATGATACACGGGGTGATGGTATGTACTTGAAGAAGGGGGGAAACATACAAGTCCCTACAGAGAATGCAAGACACATGGAGATAAATTATAAAATTTTATTGGTTTGTTAAAAAAAATGAATGAATTCAGCAAGTACATTTATGGTCTACCCACATTGTTAAAACAGCACTTAAAAATAAAATAAAAATGATTATCCATTATTTACAGGAAACATGAAAAAAATGACTTTAAGACCTGGAACATTATGGGGAAAAAAACAGGGCATGAGAATGATTCACAAGCTGCCTATATGGATTACAGCAAATGGATCTGAACGCGAAATGAGGATTTGTCATTCTCTGGAGTCTCTTGCTATTTTTTTCCTTTTTGTCTTTTCAGCTTCACTGAGGTATAATCAACAAAGAAAATTGTAAGATATTGAAAGTGTACAGTGTGATGATTTGACATATGTATACACTGTGAATAGAATCTTTTGTTATTTTATATTTGTTTATAGAAGCTCCATTCATAAACAGACTGTCTTAAAATAAAGGTGGTGAAAATCTCTGTTCTTTTCTTTGCCTTTCACACACTTATTTTTCTGTGAAAACTAGGACTCCTGACATAGCCAATGTCAACCCATCTTGGGTGCTCACTAATGACCAGCCCAAGGCTCCAAGCCACATTAGCCTAAATTAAACTCAGGGTGATTTCTCTGTCAAAATCAGATGGCTGGAAGGTCCCTTTGTTCCTGAAGACCAAAACAAGGAAATGGGCTAACTTGAGATGAAAACTGCCTTCTGTAACAACCGTTTTCATGTCACTTTCTGGATTGGGAACTCTGTTAACTTAACTCAGCCTGGCAGCACCCTGCAGAAAATTACATCCTTACCCTGTCCAGCGGGGCCCTTAACCTTCCCAGGTGCCCTTGAATAAACCTGACATGGTTTGCAGGTGCTGTAGGTGTGTGAACACAACAGAACACACTTAAGAGAATAGTTACCTCTGTCCTAGTTTCCTGGGAGTCCAGTCTGCTGAGTGGCAGAACCCCAAGGGGTCCGCCGACCTTGACCACACAGGAATGGCACAGCACAGGTGGCTGCATGCAGCAACCCTGTGAAGACCCTGGATTTTATAGAATCTGTCTGTTACCTAGAGTCTGGACAAAAGAAGATGAAATGAGCTTCTACTGTAGTGGGAGGAAATTAGATGAAAACAAAGGGAGGAGTTCTAGACAGAAAACAATAGAGCAGGTGAAAGCAGAAATCATCCACTCTCTGGGGGAGGGAGAGAAGAGTTAGTATCCGTCCCGGTTACTGCTTTGATTCCATTTTGCAATGGAAAAAAAAAAAAAAATTGGTGTGTGCAAAGCAACCAATAAAGCAAATAAAAATAAACTCTCAGTTTGTCATGGAGTCAATTTGGAGTGTTAGAGAGAGAGAAAAGAGCCAAGGTTTTTAAGACAATCAAGAAAAAAATAAAGAGGAGAGGAAAAGCAGGAGCGCCTCCATCATGCTGGCCCTCACTCCTGGCAGTGACCTGAATTCCTGCCTGTACTCCTTGAGCTGTTTACTCCTACAGCTGCTGAATCCTGATGGCCTCTGCTCTGTCTGAGGGGGAGCTGCAAGCCTCAACCACTCTGGGTGTGATTCAGGATTACCTGAAGCACTTGGAGCTAAAAGCAAAGCTCTGGATTCTGCATTGTGGGCTTGGAGCTGGGATTGTTCACGTCTCATCTCTGCTCCTTACTCTTGGAAAGAAGACTCCGTGGGTCAAAATGAAACCAGTCCCTGCTGGAGACCAGGAGGGAAAATCCTTGAATCCGACTGTCTCTAAAGTATGTGGGGATTCACTTCACCTGTTGAGAGATGGACCTCCTTTGGCCTCAGACTGATGTATCACATGATGACAGTGGGAGTTTCTTCATCTTTCTCAGTTGCCTCGGAGGGTCTCAGTGGGACCCGATTCAAGATACAGGACCTGAACTACGCCTCTTGAAGATGACACACCTGTTTTTCTTTTACCAATGGCCCTATCGGTATGTTAAGGACATCCATGAAATGGGGCCATGTGCTTTCCCATCTGAACCTGGCTGCCCCTGAGAGGACCAAGCGACATGAACACCGGTGAAAAGAAAGTCGTGTCAGACAAAACAGGAAGCAGGACTCACTAGGTGCTTCTGGCCACGTGGAAGTGGGGACCACTGGGGGATTGGGGGAAAGCATTGCTACAAGAGAGTTCCAGGCAGGGTGAGAGAGCCAAGGTCCCAGCTAGCGAAGCTATAAGACAGCCCCAAATTAAGTGACATGCTGCAGATCCCCGGGTTGCTAAACTCAAGGGTACTAAAGCGCTCGACGGCGGTGCCAGGAAGTGTGTTAGCAAAGGCAAGATAGCGGGATACGTTAAGAGAACAATGATCTTGCTTTAAGACCAAAGTAACAAACTGGCAGCCCACAGACATGTTTTGTTGGCCTACATAATGTTTTAAAAATAACTGAGCCAACTTTTAAAAAATAGGGACATTTCAGATAAAATGTCCAGGTTTCAAGTTTCTCTTAAAGAATCAGAAGGTTTGGAAATTTGGGCCTATCCCTGGGAGGCACGAGTTGGCTGGGTCTAGGTGACAGCTGCCCCACTGGAGCGGAGGGTGTTCACTTATCCGGCTCACGTTGTTCATTTAGGGTACCTGCCTCGAACTGAAATGCCACAGCCTTGTTGGAGGGTGACAGACTTGATTTCAGCAAAACTGCCGCCTTTCCTTCTGTAATGCTGAAAAAATGCACAACACATGCCTTTAGGAAGCTCGAAAAAGATTCCTTATAGGGGACATCAAAAGCAAAGGATGACAGAGGTGGTCTGGAGTATAGAAATGAGAAGCTGGGCTGCTGATTGAGGTCTTCAGGGATTAAAAAAACATGAAAAGAACACAAGACCATACGAAACCATTTTCCAATAGGCTGATGGTTTCATCGTTCCCTAGGAGATGTCTCAACTGCTTGTTGATAGATTCAATTGCCTTATCTGTCCACTTTTCTCCATTTTAAAACAAAAATCTACCCTGCAATTCTTTTAGCTGCTGAGGGCAAATATTCTTTTTTTTTTTTTTTTTTTTTTAGGGTCTGGGATACTTCTAAAATAGTCCTTAAAGTGTTCACTGCCTTTTTATAGCTCCACGGAATAACATAAAAGCTTTAAAAAAAATTGTACCAAATGGCCGATATTTAAGAACTCTTGCCGTCCTGACAGCCTCTGCTTGGCTCTCAGTTTGAACTTCATTTTTCTTTCAGGGGGCAGGATTTCTACAATTAGCTGGCCTTTTTGTAAATCAACACTTTGGGGAAAGATCAAAATCTAAGTAGTGACAGGAACAGTCATTCAACAGTGAGCAAGAAAATGGGAATTCAGAGAATATTGAGACCTCCCCATACGCAGGGTCAGCTGCCCTCACACTCAAATATCTTTTTGGAAAGACAACTTCTGAGAACAGCAGCCTGTTTATGCTTTGGAGAAACCGCCCTTCTTTCAGGAGTGGGTATAGAATAGCCAAGTCAAATGCTGTAATCCATAGGACTCCGTGAAATGTCTGCATCAAGCAATAACATACTTAGTGGCTAATGTAAAAGATAGAGTATAAAATATTCATCACGCATAACCTTTTTATATCAAGCGGTGCCTAAATGGATCCTGGTTTATTGAGATTAATGCCTTGGTTACACAGGATTCAAAACAATGTTTCCAAACATGTTGGACTAGTTAAAAAAACTATAAAACCTTAAAGCTGAACTGCAAAACTTTAGTAACCATCTCCCCTCCAAAAAAGGCTTTTTGAAAACGTCAGTAAGTTTCCAGTTCAGCTGTGGCATCTATATGCAGACGCTCACAGTCAGAGCCAATTGTGTTTTCAAACAAAATGCTCCAGGCCTGGCTCTGAAGTTCCCCTAACAAGAAAGGTGTGAAGCGGGGCAGGGCAGCCAAACCTCACTTCAGGACAGGGATCCTGCCTGCTGCACACTAAGCAAAGCGTACAAAGGCCACCGTGAAGGCCAAGTGCGTGAGACAGTTGTCCACATAAGACTAAGGCAGAGATGCAGGATTCTGTAGCTCTAAGGCTGCCCTTGCAGCATTGAAGCTGGACATTATAAAGCACATATTCATTAGCGACCTGCCACCTCTGTGCTGCTGGGGTCAGGAAGAACGGTCCAGCCCAGGAAAACCCAGCAGAGTGTAGTACGTTGTAGGGGGACTAGGCTTCTTAGAATATAGTCTCCTGCTCACAGCAGGCCAGCCATTCTGCTCACAGGCCTTTTCAGAGTAGAAAAGCTGCACTTCTGTCATGGGAACAGCATGAGATGCTGCGGCCTTCTTACTCGGCAAACTTCTAAAAAGCAGGTGGATCACAGAGGTCAAATAAAAGGACATATGCACCATATGCATATATTTCACTCTTTTTCTGGAACTGACTATGACTAACTGAAATCCACAGCCCCTGACCAAATAGCTTTTTCTTTTCTTTTTTTTTTTTTTTTTGCCTGGTGATAAACTTTAAGGAAATCGTTACTGTTGACTGCGTGGCTCTGGACCTTCACGACCAGTGAAGGAAAGAACCTCTCAGGGATACCCCCGAGTCCCCACAGCGATGGTGGATATGCCCTTAACTCTTTTAGTCACTGCATTCTAGGTGGGAAAGTGAAACTTTCTGAATTCAGTACTGATTAAACAACAGCAGAAAACAATGCTAAAATTCATGTTAAATGGAGATTAGACTGTTTAGTGTGTACTTATACCTGTCCCTAAAGTTAGAGTTTTTTAAACTTTACAGTTCACCTTTAATAAACAGAAACATTGAAAATCAATACAATTCCAGTATGGTCAAACAGCACACCTTTCCAAAGAGAAGCACAATCCAATGGCATTTCATTTCCATTTTGTATTTGAACGATTGTGAGAACAAAAGAGAAGCATTAATTTAAGATGTTATCTTGACTTTCTTAGCTGCCTGTGAGCTGTCTCTGCATTGGTGTCCCCCATTCACAGCTCACAGCACCTGCAGGCTTCGTGCAGTATCTCCTGCAAACACCACCCACATCTACCAGAAAACCCCAGATCAGTGGCACTTCCCGGGAGAAGCCAATGCCAGCCCCAAGAGTCCAGCTTACAAGGCAGCATCAACCAACAAGCACCACAGCCCCCTTCTCTGTCTTTTCCTTTATTTCAGCTACCCATCCAGTGGGATCTTATGAAACAAAACAAAACCTAAAAGAAACACAAAATAAAACATAAGTCATGCTCAAAAGAAAAATCAATGGAAATTAACATGCAAGTACAGTCACTATTAAAAGAACATAATAAATAAAAATCAAAATTAAGACACAACATGGAATATGCTTGAAAACATAAATACAATATAATTACAAAACAGAAATCAGGAGAAAATGGGAGTCTCGTTACCGAGCAACTTAGTTTTAAACTTAAGACTGATTTTACGTGGCACATGAAACACAGGAAAGAAATGCAAAGGATTTCTGCACACGGTTCCTTCCACCCACAACTGTATCAGATGTTAACATCTTAATTTAAGGAGGAGAAATCTGTGCACAACATAAGATGACTCCTGAATAATTTTTATATATAGGGAAAAAAATAAAATTCAACAACAAATATCTACCCAAATTCTCATTTTCTTTTCCCGCCTATAAAACCAAGTTATTTCTAAAATAACTGATTAATTACTCAGCCATATCAGAGAACTGGCTGGCTTTAACCAGTACAATATTGAGCCCACATGAATATTTATATTCTTTTTCAGAAATCCTACTATTAAATAATTAACTGCCTATATTTAAGTACCATACCATACCTATGGCACATATATATAATCTATTACATAGCATATGGTATACAACATGAAGTATATTGTATGTATATACATTACTTACACGATATAAGACATATAGTGTCTAGTACATATAATATATAAAACATATATAATACTTAACATCAATTCATTCTACAAACATTTACTGAGAACTGACCAAATAGTAGACACTGTAATGCATGGTGCAAAAATAAAGAAAATGGATTCCTTGACTTCAAATGCTTCATTGGCCACAGATGGAGAAAGATGAGGGAACAACTTACACAACAGGTAAAAGCTAATCTACTTTCTGTGGGGCTGTCTTCTAAGCTCTTTGCCAAATCAGCCCTTTTAATGCCACTATAACCCTAGGAGATCGGTTCTATTATTGCACTCTCTTTACTGGTGAGAAAACTGAGGCCCAGAGAGTGAAGCAGCTTGCTCAAGGTTAGACAGCTAGTGTGTGATGGAGCTCAGGTTCTGACCCAGGCGCTCTGATGCTATAGCTACCCTGCCATGACCTTATGTGGAGGGACAAACTCTCTGTGAGCTTGCCTATGAAAACCCAGCAGGAACAGGGAAGGGTCTATCACATAGAATTCTGTGGGTAATGTGCATGAATCTTCATCAGATTCCTAAGTGACAAAATAGATGACATCATAGTAGAGACCCCCAAGATATTTCCAAGACGTTTTAAAGTTCAGCTTTGGAAGATGCTTCTAAACCCTACCCTCCAGACTCTCGATCTTCCTCAACCTGGTGTTTGGTCTGCCAAGGGCTGGTGTCATCTGCCTCCAGAGCTGTCATTACCATCACTAATCTGTATCATCATTTACTACAACACTAAAAGAGTCCACAGAGCTTAATTTCCATGGCATTTCTCTCTCCCGCCCCCCCAAGTCTCAGGAAAATAACTGGGGACAGAGGCCAAACATCGTTTATGGATTTAATCTCCCACAAAGCACTGAGAATTTAGGAAGTACACAGTGGGCACACAGCTCGAGCATACCAAATGAACTAACCAAACACCTGAGCTACCCTTTCAGGTTTTAAGAGGGTGGATCTCAAATTCCTTCCCACTGAAACAAGTGGATTAATTTGAGGATGCCAAGTTTGCCAAAACAGGAAACACTTGGTGATACAAATAGAAGACATCACCCCCAAACGAAATGATTTGTTGATTCAATATACCAGTTTCTCTGCACATGCAATTCTGAAGGGTTTATTTGATGAAAATAACAGAACAGATTAAACTGCTAATGAAAATCTTATTTCCACTGGGGTTATGGTACAGGAACTTGAAAAGTGTACTGATGTCAGAGTGTTTAATCGGAGCCAGGCCCCTCTTCCTTTGCTTCTATTTGCCACTTTCTTCTGTCATGAACTTCCCCAACCTCCACTACAGGCTCTTTAATTATTCCAGTTGGGAGACACAATTTGCTTGGCTAAATGCAAGCTCTCTCGGACTGCCATCCACTCAGGCTGCAACAGCATCTTCCCCATCTAGGCTGATGTCGTGTCGCTCTTTAACCTTCTTCTGCTTTGCCTTTGTACCCTTCTCAGAGACACACATCTCAGCTCCACACACCCATGCAAGAAAAGCAAGTGAAGCCACCCTAAAAACACACTCGATGACTTTCTTGAGGAAAAGCCAACTTGTTACAATGATAAGCAACATGCAGTGTCTCTGTTCAAAGCATCACTTATACCACCCCTCACCTCAAGGAAGGCACGTCAGCCTCCTCTCCATACCCTTGATTTTCACATACTGTTGATACACTTAAGATACGCCACCATCTCATGAAAAATTAGTTTGATTTAAAGACTTGACTATTTATAAGGAAATGCATCCAATGCTTCATGTTTCCAAGGGGTTGACAGTAAAATTCAATTAGGGCCCCAATTTACCTACCGGGATCTTATGACTTATGCCCTCTCATGTTATAAGAAACTCACAAAAGGGGCCACAGAATGATATAAAACAATAGATAATTATTTTCTCCTAGTGAGGGGGAAAGTTTTTAGACCACAACAAATGGCTGAACATCTTGTGGGTTTAGCAGCCAAATGAGCTGTCTAGCTTCTGAGCCTGAAATATAGATATTTTGACAATGTGACATTATGAAGCGTTTGCAGAATTCCGATGGTGTACGGTAGTTATCGTGACAACAGCTCCTTTATCAAAAACAACTCTAGAGAAACTCTGCCACCACTGCTTACACTTAGTTGAGCTAAGTAAGAACAAGTATAAAGCAGGTGCTGAATGAGAAATGTGATGTAAGGTTGAAAGCAGAGAAGAAAAACCCGGATGTGTCTCTGCTATTTGCTGATTCCGGATCTGCTCATTGACCTCTCCAAAGGGAAGGACTGGGAGGGCTGAAGGTCAGTGAAGCACTGTGCTTTCTTTGCCATTGGCTTCCGACTCATTTAGATTTCTTTACGTTCAAACGTGCACACATTTTCCTCCTATTACTCAGAAGCAATCAGCCATAAAATGGCAAGGATCTGCAGTACATTTAAATTAACAGCAATTTATCTGGAGCAAAAAGGAAAACTGCTGAGTCGAAAGGATGTGAAGGGAGCGGAAGAAAGATGCAGCTGCAATCTAAAAAAGCAAATCTTATCACATTTGTCTTTGGAGAAGTAGAGAACGGCCAGCTTGGTGTCTGCAGGGCACGGTGCCACTTTGGAGACAGGATGGCGGCTAGGGTGCCAGGATAGCAGCTCACCTTCATTGGAAAGCAAAGCAAAGCAAATGTCCCCAGAGACTTCTGGAAAATGTTTACCAGGTAAAAATCAGAGAATATACTCCTGTGTTCTCATAGTATTAGGTACCTAGGAAATGGTGGGGGCAAAAGTTTCCTTCACAATGTTAGACTTGAGCCAGGTGTAATTCCGTTTTATTTCAGCACCTGGGCTTAAAGCCCGATTGTCCTAACTTGACATCTGTGGAACATTTAATATCTGTTGGTTGTTGCATCAACTAGCCCTTGCTGTCATGCTTTTTCAATTTTATTTTATAGGTGACTCAGCCCGAATGGCTGTTGTGATATGTCCAAGGTCACCCAGGAACAGAGTGAGAGCTGATATCTAAACCTCTGGATGGTCAGTCCATCTTTTAAAATGGTATCACCTACACCTGTGGCGGAAATTTCCCAATAGGTAAGTTTAGGTCCTGGTACTTTCTTCTCTGCACTCATTCCAAAAGTTGCTTGACCATTCTTCAAACACCCCTTTTGCTTCCTTAAGGATGTTCCTTTTGTCTACACACCATCACGTCTCCTAAGATCTCCTTCCACCAAGCAAGCCTTCACCATTCTTGAGGATCCACTGTAAAAGCCGTCTCCTACGAGAATTTATTTCTCCCCCTCTTAACTTCGCTGGCATTCTCTTCCATTCATTCACATGTTCTTCTTTTGTACTTTTGCTAAACTCATATTTCTTTTCTGTTTACTTTCCTGCATCCCAGACATTAAGCACAGGAGGGCAGAGAGAGCACGTCTCCACATCTGCTATGCCCTACGCTGCCTCGCATGCTACCAAGGACAGAATGCATTTTAAGTTTTAGCATAGTAATATCTAAACTCTGAGTTTTATTGGAGAACTTTGATGGACTTGATAACAGAACCAAAATGGAAGAGAGGAGAGGAGACAATACAATGTAGGGTCCACTGCTTCTCATTGGTAACTGGGTTAATCAAATCACTTCAAACTTCCTGTACAAAATCACACATTTGGTCAGAAGTGTACTGAAGCTTGCAGACTTAGACACAAGAACACCCAGTGAGTTCCTCCTGAAGCATTTTAAGCTCCTGGGGAAAAAGGGCTAGACTTAGTTCATTCTAATTCTCATGATGATCAAAATTATGGGGTGTGGGAATGGAAAAAAGGAAGCTGTTGTCCATTTGTTAGCTGGAGGCCAAAAACTAAAGCAAATGGCTGAGGATAGTCAGCATAGCTTTTAAAGCTCTGGTTTGACTTTGCAAAATGAAGTTTAGTTATGAGCTGAAAATTAAAGCAGGAAACAAAGTTCTTGGCAAAGCTCGAATATGTAAGGAAAGCAAAAGCCACTGCACAATTAAAATTCAATGATTCTAAGGAGGATGTGATCTGATCAGCAGGGCCTTATGAAAAGTGGCCTGGTGAAAAGTGTCCAAGGCCACAAGCACTACCATGTCAGGGACTTCACATAGGATGGGGAGTTTATCCAAAGACCCAGGCCATTGCCGTTATCTGGGGAATCACCTAAAAGTGCTGTAGGCAGAATAGGGAAAAAAAAGATAAAGCCTGTGGTTTCAGGGGCATTAAAATACTCAGAAGGCTTTCACTACAACCACAGTGAGAAACCCGAATCAATCTATTGTTCTCCTGTGCGGTGTGTCTTGCTTTCTGGCTTATGACAATAAACATATATTGCAAAATCTATAGGGTAGCTCTTTGTAAGGTGAAATGATATCTTCTTAAAGACATTGCTTCATGATTCTCAGACCAGACACTCACCAATGACTCAAACATTCAGTGCATAAGCATGGCATTATCAATTTCATTATAGAAGACCATGTACTTGCTGCTGTCACAAATATAAATTTGTGTCTAGATTTGTTTTTGCCAAAATACTCCAGACAGTGATTCTTCTTAGTACCTGAAGCCAGAGTACTACAGTCCAGTGTCCAAACAGGAAACAAATGACACAAAACCTATTGCTCAATTAACCTATAACTATAGAAACCAGCAAGAACCTCAAACACACACAAAGGAAGTTGCTCAGCTCTGCTCAGTTGTGGGTGAAACCACTGCCCACAGACCAAAATGGATCTGGAAATAAATTTCTAGAAAAGTAAATAATGCATAACAGAAGCAACAGAAAAGAAGTGGACATGGGTCAGCCAGAGCCTGTCGGTTGGTGATGATGGTGGTGGTGGTAATGATGATGGAGGTGGTGATAATGATGGTGGTGATGAGGGAGGTGGTGATAATGATGGTGGTAATGATGATGGAGGTGGTGGTGGTGGTGATGATGGTAGTGATGATGATAATGGAGGTGGTGATGATGGTGGTGATGGTGGTGATGATGATGATGGTGATGATGATGGTGATAATGATGATGGAGGTGGTGATAGTGATGGTGGTAATGATGATGGAGGTGGTGGTGGTGGTGATGATGGTAGTGATGATGATAATGGAGGTGGTGATGATGGTGGTGATGGTGGTGATGATGATGGTGATGATGATGGAGGTGGTGATAGTGATGGTGGTAATGATGATGGAGGTGGTGACAAAAATGGTGGTAATGGTGATGGAGGTGGTGATAAAGATGGTGGTAATGGTGATGGAGGTGGTGGTGGTGATGGTGGTGGTGATGATGATAATGGAGGTGGTGATGGTGGTGGTGATGATGATAATGGAGGTGGTGATGGTGGTGGTAATGATGATGACAGTGGTAATGATGATGAGGGTGGTGATGAAGATAGTGACAATAATGAAGATGAAAGTAGGAGATTGAAGAAGGAAGAGCAGGAGGAGGAGGACTTAAAGGAAAAGCATTGCTATTGATACTCTTGGGAGCATGTAAAGAGGGTAACCCCAGTTATTGGAAAGTGAACATGGAGATAATAAGGTCTCAGAGCAGTACCACAAATCCACGTCCAAGTTTAAGCTGATCCTTCAAAGAAGAGAGTAGGTAAAAATAAAATTTGTCCTGGAGCACCGCTTTTTCATTAGGCACTCCAAGCCACTCTTCAGAAACAGAGTTTGAAGATTATTAATACTTAGGATGCTTGCTAAGGAAGCAACTATTGGGGTGTCTTTGGAGTGCCCAGTGTCTCTGCTTATTATTGCAAAGCTGAAAAGTCAGACCCACTAATGGTTCCAGTAAAGCAGAGGAAGGTCTAACAAATTACCTTCACCTGAATAGAGGTACCTCATAAATCTCATCTCCATTTAAATTAGCAAAGTGCACAAGATAATGAAACAGCTAAGCACCAAGTATTCCAGGAGGCAAAACAAAGAGAAGTGGAGTTGATAATCCCCACGAACTGACAGCAATAAACATGAATTATCCAAATTTGCCTGAGAACGGGCTCAGAAACAAAGGCCTTTGTGCTGTCTGGCAAGGGACATCTTGGGAGGTGGGGTGCCATCCAATGATCTGGTGCAGACAAGGTGAAACTGCCAGAGGCCACGTCCTGAGGACTTACCTGTGGCTCTTCAAGGAGTCTAGTTTGTGCGGCCGCTCCCCCATGCTGCAACGGTTCCCTCTCTCATGTGTTGCTGCTGCATCACTCCCTCCTCACTGCCCAGCCCCGCAGGCAATGACATTACCTCCAGCTGCCCTGGTTCCTGCCCCCAGACCACAGCTCTGCCTCCATGGCTGCTGCAGGCACACACAGCAAGCTGCCTGGCTTCAAAGATCCTTCTCTGGCCTCCGCCTTTCATCCAGAGAAGTGGATGTGCCCAAATTCAGAAACAGGAGATGATCACGGGGCGGCAAGGAGGTCCTCCACCCAAACGTGCCCTTTTTCTCTGGTACCTTTTCTCCAGGACACCATTAGCAGAAGGACTTCCATCATCTCAGATGATATCTCACTAGAATGAGAAATAAAACATGCCTCTGCTCCACAGCATCTGAGATGTGATGGGGAATTTTGGGTCTGGAAGGTGGTTCACCTGCCCTTGGTGAGCCTGTGTGGGACATGACCTGATACTTCTCTTGTAGGTAAAGGTTAAAAGTCCCAGATCAGACCCTTCAGAAGTGAATCCAACTCAAATTCCAGTGGTCATCTCTTACCCTAGCAAGGTTTATAAGGTAATATCCCAGAACTGCTCGTCAGTCTAAAAGAGTACCAGCCCATTCCCGCCACCAAGAACAGGATCTATGCTCCAAAAGTGTTTCCTCATCAGGTAGAACCCACAGGATTCTGGTGCCACAGCCAATGGTCTGCATGCTCCTTATGAGTAGTAGGTGACCCATTTCAAAATGCTTCAATAAAATGAAGGTCACACTCTATTCTCGATAGGAAACTTGAAAAGTGCAAAGTCAATCCCAGAGTCACAGCCTTATATGCATTCAGACTTAGGCAGCCAGCAGAACCCCTGACATGACTTAAATTAACCCCGAAGTTCTGGAAGTCTCCACTGTTGTGACATTTTTATTTGCTCAAAGAGTTCATTTTGGAAAAAGTCCATCCCACCTCACTACCCTGACTAACCCTGCAGCAATGCCTTACGGCAGCTGGACATATGCCAACCTCAGAGTTGGCATGGCAACACCCCTATCTGAGAGATGGAGAGATCCTCTCGATGCCTTGATTCTTTCATGTGGTAACACAGAAAGTCCCTTCATATTTCTTTGGTTCAGGTACAACTCACACATGGAGAAAACTCTGAATTTTCAAGAGAGTGCATTTTTACACACACCAGATTTCACAGTTTATTTTCCTTTTTAAATAAAGTATGCATGTCATACATGGCATACCAAATATAATAGCTTGGTTAAGAATTATAGCAACCATGCCAAGAAGCAACTAGAACCAAGACACTGGAAAAACAATGTATTCTTGGTTTTTTTTCTTTTAATGAAAATTTAGTATAGCCAAACATCTGACATTATTTTAAGGAATGTTTTCCATACCTTAAGGAAGTTCTTTGCTGAGTCAAAGTGATTAAAAGGAAAAGGCTATTTACCTTGTAACTCTACACATATTCTTAGTTCAAAACAGAAATCACCGTCTACGTAAGCACAAGAGGCATTCAAAGAAAGACATGTGAGGGACAAACACATCGCCTTATGTGAAAGCTGTAACAATTTTAAAATGTCACATAGACGAAAGGACAGAGTATAATTACATGGGCATAGCAGGAA
The DNA here is from genome assembly GCF_008692025.1 of Phocoena sinus. Taxonomy (NCBI): domain Eukaryota; kingdom Metazoa; phylum Chordata; class Mammalia; order Artiodactyla; family Phocoenidae; genus Phocoena; species Phocoena sinus. The sequence continues at coordinate 83,827,269 of NC_045768.1, read as the reverse complement.
TGACTGGAGTATAAGTTTTTTCTTTCATTCTTCATAATCATGGCCCTTTACCATCCATCGTTTAACTATTCAAGACCCTAGAACTTTACTCACAAGCTACCACTGGAATTAGAATATTAATTGCCTCAATTGCCCATTCTAGAACAGAGATGAAATAAATCTAATTTATTGTGATGACTAGAGTTGATATGAGTACCTAATACTCTCCATGCCATTTACAGTTTCCTCAGCTCAAGACAGTTGCTAGAATTATGACATTTAGACAAAGTGCCAAGCCTTAGAAATTCCAAACTGTCCCACTGATTAACAAAACACAGTTGGAATAATCTCTCTCCTGACCTTGGTCCACATTCATTGAGCCCATTTAGGACTTTGTAGTAAATGCTCACTATGACTTTGAACCAATTAATGACTATTTCCTTAAAGCTCTCAAGATTGGAAGATACCTTCACAAATGCTTGCCTGGTTCCAGGCTGTGTAACCAAGTGTCTTTCACTTTCATCTCCCAATTTTCCATCTTCCTGATTCGTTTTTCTGGGCTGTCAAAATGACTTTTTGGGGATATATATTCTCTCTCTCTTTTTCTCTCTCCTTCTCTCATGTCTTACTGTCTCTGCATCTCTGGGTCCTTCTCTCATTTTCTCCTGTGGACTGGGAAGAACTGCTGCATATGTTGACATCACTATATTTGTTTCTCGAGTGGAACTTATGTTCTAAATTTCAATATGATATGGTTTCCTCTTTAAAAATCCTAATATAGATTCTACTTTATTGGAAGTTATCTTGCCATTGTGCTGCTGTGGTTGTTTTGTTTTGTTTTGTTTTACTCTGATAAAACACAGGGGGCAAAGAACATTAAAGCTAAGTACCAATCAGAAATGAAGATACACCATTTCTGAAAATATTACTAAATAATGTAAGCAAAATAAATATGGCAATTTATAAAAACCTGGTTTCCCTACACCTTTTCAAGTATATATGAGTCACATTTAACACACTTCTTTTGGGAAGGGGGCTATCATTTGCTTACTGTGAAATGAAAAGGAAGGTTAGCACTTCCATTTTACAGATGAAAACAAAGGCAGAAGGGGGCTAAGTGATCATATTTCGTTTAAGTATATGATTTTTAATGAATTACAGTTGATTTACAATATTGTATTCATTTCAGGTGTACAGCAAAGTGATTCAGTTATACATATGTGTGTGTATACATATATATATTCTTTTTAAATTCTTTTCCATTATAGGTTATTATAAGGTATTAAATATGGTTCCCCGTGCTATACAGTAAATCCTTATTGTAAGTATATGTTTCATTCACTAGTCACACAGTAATAAGCCACCTTCCATTGTGATAACAGGATACCAAAATGTTTTTTAAAATTATCTTGTGTAATTCAGCCTAGCACTTTAGGACAAAAAATTCTCCAGCTTCCTATCCAAAGTAAGGACCTCTGTCATCCACCAAGAAACAAATGCCTCAGGAACCAAGGGGACTTTAAAGTAGATGAACCCTTGCTCCACCCACCACTGGGGTGTTGCTGGGATGCCCTTGTGCTACTCACTAGAATAATCCTGCCTCAGTGCTTTCCAGATTTCCAGTCACAGTCATGAGCAGGACACTCTAACCCTGCATACAGTCAATTCAACAGCCACTGCAAACAACTGCTTTCAACCGCATTTTCAGTCACAGGTCCAGATAAATTCTTTGTTATGAGCTATAAAGTAAAAACTCCCAGAAGGGAACTTTGCCCAAAACTTCCATCTTCACACTCCTGCAAAAGGGTGGTCCTCTCAGTTAGAAGCCCTGGGATTGCTGGAGGAGGGCTGTGCCGAACCATAGCTACCAGAGCCAATGGGCTGGCCAAGGGTCCTCTCCCACCACTCTCAGGAGGTAAGATGCTTTTTGATGCCAAAATGGTGGCCACTGGTTGGTGATATCACTGAGTCTGAAGACTGGCCAGTGCCAGGGATTCAGGGATTTCACACCCATGGTGGAAGACATCTGAGAACCATTCCACGGCTTCAGTTCACTTCCAGAACCACAAAACAAATTTGCAAAAGGATTTTGCCTTCATCCACAGTTCTAGGAGTCTACAGTTCCACAACTGAGGAATACACATAGATAACAAATATGAAACCTCACCTTGATAGATTTTCAGCTTGCCCTTGTCCTAGACACCTGCACCAGCTGCTCCAAGGCCAGGAGAGAGCCTCCAGATACACGTCCTCTAGATCCAGGTTTGCCTCTGAGACGTCGCTCGTTTCCTCCCATCTAACACCTTCCAACAGTAGCTAAATGAACCAAACCCTAACTAAATTTAACTGGCTAATTGCACCTAAATTACAGTCACAAAGCCCCTTCAGAAGATTCAGTCAATTTCTTGAGGAAGAAAGTAAATGTTTTACTATATAATTATAAACTTAATTAACATAAAATAAATTAATTAGGGACTTGTGCTCGTAATGAACACCACAGTTTAGCTGTTTATTTTTTTGTTTTGTTTTTTCTTTTTTTTTAACATCTTTATTGGAGTATAATTGCTTTACAGTGTTGTGTTAGTTTCCGCTGTATAACAAAGTGAATTAGCTATACGAATACATATATTCCCATATCCCCTCCCTCTTGCATCTCCCTCCCACCCTCCCTATCCCACCCCTCTAGGTGGTCACAAAGCACTGAGGTTTAGCTGCTTACTGCTGTATTTTCCAGGGGAAGCTAAACCTGGAGAAGAGGGCTAACTTGTGCTTTAACTAATTCCATCTCACCTCTTCCGCCCTCAACTGAACTGTTTAGATTTCTGGTTTATACTCACAGTAGCACAGCATCTAAAATCCTACAGATTTCACATGGAGAGAGTTTCTGTGCTAATCTCTAGGAAAAAGAAAAATTCCCATCCTAAACCATCACAGCTCCAATACTTCCTAGCTGGCAGTTTGCTAAAATAACAGATGATTATACAAAGCAAGAGTTCTCTGTCCCAGAGTACAATGACAAAAACTCACCTAGAGCCAAAATAACCATCTGCCACAGACTGTTCCACATGGTTTGTTTGCTTGTTTGTTTTTGAATTCCGAGAAAGAATTCAAAAATCGTTTTGGCAAAGAAAGATGATTTCACAAAAATGACCCAGTTTCCAACCTGTATTGCCTGAACTATTGTCCTAAATTTTTTTTTTATCTGACTTAGGAGAGGAAGAGGCTGAGAAGAGGACCCTTGAGGATGATCTTGATGGTGCAGAGTAAGTTTCTGGTAAGTGAAAAAAGTCTTGTTCTCATTTTCAAGTGTCCGTAATTTCTAGGAACTCCAGCCTGCATCTCTCATACTTGTTTTCCCCCTTGATTGCAGTGAAGATGGAGAATAGCTGCTATGCAAAATCTGACCCACGGGAAGGTAGGAGAAAAAGTGGTTGAGAGTAAGGGTCTGAAGCTAGAACACACAATGATGGTGCGACCTTGGGAAGGCAGTCTCAGTGTCCTCATCTGTGAAATGGAGCTAATGATAGTATTTAATTCGGGGCTCCTGCAGATTAAATAAGCTAATACATACATAGCAAGTGCTTAAAACAGGGTCTGGCACCTAATACACGTTCAATAAGTATTAGCTATTTCTGCACTGTAGCTCTTAGCTTTTGTCCCTTTGAAACAGCTAATGTTGTATGTTCAAAAAGAGTTGCAAATGTTTACTAATACAGACCTAATTTGTTGGACATTCTGGTCAATACATGCACCAAACGGAGAAGACAATTCAGGGTTGATATTGTGAATAAAAAGAATCCTCGTGTTTTAGATAAGAAATGATCTATGTTGTCACAGAATCAGAGAACTTAGTGAAGAAAGGAAACTCAGAGACCCTGCAGCCCATGCACCCCAGACAGTCTACCCCTTTCATCTCAAGGACACAGAGCTGGCAAAGGGCAAACTCAGGGCCCTGTGGTGCTGGCTACAGACTCAGAGCTGGAACAAAATGTCAACATGGTGAGAGCCTCTCTCTTTTGGTGGAAGCCAAAGACAGAAATGGAACCAGTTGATTTTTATTTGAAAATAAATGTCCCAGTGGATCTGGTCTGGGAGTTCTGAATGCATTTCTGCTAAATTACCTATTTACTTTATTTTATTTTTACTGAAACATTAAATTGATTTCCACGTGGAGGGGAAGTGGAACCCAGTCACTGTGTTCAGCTATCACAGAAGCACCCATGACTGGTTATACAGGGGTTATCAAATGTTTTCTGGGAAGAGCCAAATAGTAAATATTTTCAACCCTGTGGGATATATAGTCTCTGTCACAGCTAGCATGTCATTCTACCACTGTAGCATAAAGGCAGCCACACAATATGTGAGGGAATGAGTTGTCTTTGTTCCAATAAAAACTTTATTTATAAAAACAGAGGGCAGGTTGCATTTAGCCCATGGGCCATAGTCTGCCGATCTTTGATTAATGCAACCACCTGCCTGATAGTGTTTTTACCTTATTTCCTCTACTCTTTGCTACCTTAAGCTTCCTCCTTAAATGAACGTTCATACTGTTTCAATATTCTTACCATGATATGATCGATATGCAGTAGAATCTAATTTATGGCATACTAGAAAGAAAAGCCAGCATGAATTTATGAAAGCTCTAAATTATGAAATATGTTTAAAGAAATGCAGCTTTATTACTTTCGTATACATATAGGAATCGAAATTAAGCCAATAAAGCATTTCCAGCATGTTTTGGCAAGTAGGGGGTAATTCAGCCTTACCCAAAAGTTAACGAAGAACTTAAAATTACATAATTCATCAACTGTTTTCATGAGATTTCTTCTAAAGGGCTTTAAAGGTTTGTTCCCTAAGACAGTGGAATTTGATTCCTACCACCCCATCTTATTTCCACTATTAAACTATTAATTGATTTGGTGATTCCTTTGTTCACAGAAGATGCCCAAATACTCCACCAAGCCAATTTCTCACTAAATTTATGATCTGAGTCAGCCAGAGTTTTTGAACTATCAGAAAAACTACACAAATTGTAATCCTATGACATTATAGACCCATACCGTCTTTTGAAACAGCTTTACTGCTCTTTCTCCGAGTGCTTCTATCTGACCTTTGGCAGATATCGTGGGTTGGCTATGCAAAATCCATCCACAAACCCCTTTTCCCTTGTCTCCCTCTACTTTTTGAGGGAGAAAAGCCAATATAATTGATTTCCCAGTCTCCCTTGAAGCTAAGGGTGGGCATGGGCCACGATCCTGGTCATTGAGGTACAGCTAGAAGTCCAGGGGCGGGGGTCCTCTCTTCTGGAATTAAAAGGCCAAATCTCACTGCCTTCTTCCTTCTTTCTACTTGGGGTGTAGATTTGAAACCTGGAGGCAACACAGCCATCTTGAGACCACAGGTCATGAACACGAGGAAAAGGTCTACCTGCTAAGGATAGGAGAAAGGAAAAGCAGAAAGAGCCAGGGTCCCTGAAGACACCATTAAGCCACCATACAAGCTTTGGATCCAGGAATTCTGGCTCTGTGAAACAAATAAACTTCTGTCTAAGTGGTTGCTTGTTTTTGCTTGCAATTCTAAATGACACAATTCAAGGAAGCTTTGGGCTTTTTTCGTTATTCTCAGGAGTAGGGAGAAGGAAAGAGGGGAAAGATGGAGGGAAAGAATGACTCTAAACTAAAGAGCCCTACCTACAACCAGAGAGAAGTAATCAGCTTTCAAGTGACACTGTGGCATCTGTGTGACACTTGGACCTCTCCTCAATGACCCATGTTACAATAATGCGGGGCTGAGTGGGGAGACAGGACAGAAATGCCCTAGGGACAGCCACCCTGGGGCCCCAGAGAGCCAGGGAGTGGGGGAGCGAAACCTCCCCCATGCCTCTGAAAGGGTCACATAAGACCCCGAGAGAAGAATGCTGCCCTCAGCTACATGATCAAGGAGACAAAGAAATTTGGGGCAGGGGAGGGGGGCCCAGGAAACAGAAGATAAATAATTTTCCCAATCTCTAACAAACAATAAAACACAGCTATATCCAACCTCAACGCATACTGCATTGTACTGTTTCGGTTTGGTTTTCGTTTTCACTGTGCCGTTTTGTTAGCCCATCTGAATTGCCTTTTTAACCTGTTAACTCTCTCTCCCAAACAGGAAAGTAAAGAGTCCTCAAGAGCCTTTGCCCTTGTCCCATAAATAAATGTACCAGTGGCAATGGACACGGAAGCCCCCATTTTGAGGTGATGCCTCATTCTCATTACTAGTCAATTTCTTCCAAATCATCTTTCTTGTAGTTGGGTGTTTTCATAGATACAATGTCCCCTGGTAATACTGTCAAATGCTGAAGGTAGGGTTAAAATATTCCTGGATATAGCCCCAGGCAGATGCAAACATCAACACCTGAGACCACCAAGCCTCCCTCCTTGCCAAACTTGCATCTCTGGACATGAAAAGAAGGCAGCTTGAGCTTGTGTGGAGTCGAACAGGTTATCTGAAACCACCCCCTCTGTGTTCCACATCAGGGACTGGCATGGATTTTCTGAAAAGGGCCAGGTAGCAAAGATTCCCAGCTGCACTGTCTACGTGGTCTCCCTCTGAGGCAACCACTCCACTCCGCTCTTTTAGTGCAAAAGTAGCCATTGACAATGACACACGGACGTGGCCATACTGCAGTAAAACTTTATTCACAGAAACAGATTTGGCCCACAAGTGTTCTGTAGTTGTTTCTGTAATCCACACAGTAGGAGGGTTAGCTGTCCTCCCTCCGTCTGAAATAGAAGAGCATGGAAATTCTTTCACGTTAAAATATCTCAACCTGTGTAATATAAGCTTACCTATACGCTGTACCCCAAGTGTCTTCTGGAAAAATTCAAAATCTCGTTTCATAAAATTATCATCTGTGTTTGTGACTGGAGAAACGAATGCCTCAGGGCAGGCAAATGGTCCTGAAGCAGTGCGGCGCCAGTGGGACACAGCTGGGAGAAGATTCCTGGCTGCACTCACCATCCCCAACTTCACCATTTGAAAAATGCTGCCTCTCAATTAGTAGCGCAGACTCACGCTCTGCAATTTAGGTCATGCCTACAGCAGTCAATAAAACCCTCCACTTAGATTCTCCATGGCTAATTTGATCCCCCCCCACCCGCCCTAAACCAGAGACTTTTTTTTTTTTAGTTGTTTTCAATTAAGCCAATTTGTCACAGACACCTCTGTTCTCGATAGGGCATTTTCAACCCAAATTTCTCTTTTTTTTTGAAAATAGCAAAGTGGGTGAAATGCATGTGCCAGTGTTAGGCTCAAACCACTACAATGTGTGCAAGGAGTTACTGAAAATAGAGAAGAGACCTCAGTAATCTCACACACACACACACACACACACACACACACAGTTGCCTTCCTTTACCGTCTCATTGTGTGTGTTCTGTACACCCTTGAGTGAGCGGCATGTTAGACCCTGATGGTGGTGCTGACGGTGATGACAGATGCACTTTATTAAGCATCGCTACATAATGGACACCGCGGGACCCATTTCCCACGTGTCATCTCAAATCCTCATGACAGCTCTGCTCTCCCTGTTTACAGAAGAGGAAATCGAGGCTTAGGGGACTTATATAACGTCTATTCTACAGGGAGGCTATGAAACACTGAGGTCAAAAGATAGCTCAGAGTTTAAATCTCCACCTTTCTAATGTGTGACGTTGAGCAACTTTCTTAACCTTGGGCAAGGCTAGGTGTTCTCATTTGTAAATGGTGATAATTACATCTTCCTTAAGACTGTGTTGAAAGAACCAGATGAGATGATATCTATAAGCTCCTAGATGGATGCCTTAGCACATGCATTAGTCTGAATCAGATGGAAAGGCCTCTGTTTAACCACTGTCTTAGCCTAGGAAAGTGATAATTTCATAAGGCTCAAACTGATGATGGCTCAGCAAAGGGTAGTATTGTTATTATTGTCCCAGAAGGATAGCAGGTAGCCAAGAAGAGATTTTAATCTGAATGTGACTGATGGTAAAGGCCAGTCCTTTTTTGCTAACTTAGTGACCTTTACAGAAATACAATGATATTTCTTATGGAGGATTCTCTTGATAAACGGAAACTGACATCAGGGAGCTGGTAAATGACAAGAACAACATCAGTATTTTTTTATTTTACTAACAGCATTTTATGAACAGGACAAAGTCCATTTCATAATCAGCTTGGTATATCCAAAACTTGTTTGAAGTATATTAAACAAATGTCAGTTGAATAAAAATGTGAACTATCTCTCTCCTTTAATGTATGAAGGGTCATGATCTACTGAAAATTGGGATCTGCCTCATTAAATAGTTATAATTAACTCTGCTCATAATTTTCCACAGTGGAATTGCTGCTGTGGTTGATTAAAACTAGGAGGATAATTCAGCAGCATTCGATGAAAGAACAATCAGGTTTTCTCTTTCATATTCCATGATGGCAACTGGGATTAAAAATAACTTTCTTGGGCTTCCCTGGTAGCGCAGTGGTTGAGAGTCCGCCTGCCTATGCAGGGGACACAGGTTCGTGCCCCGGTCCGGGAAGATCCCACATGCTGCAGAGCGGCTGGGCCCGTGAGCCATGGCCACTGAGCCCGCGCATCCGGAGCCTGTGCTCTGCAGCGGGAGAGGCCGCAACAGTGAGAGGCCCGCGTACCGCAAAAAAACCAAACCAAAACAAAACAAAACTTTCTCTTCCCAGGATGTGGAATCTTAGGGTAAAGAGACTTCCCCTCAAATGCCTGTCTGCTCATGGACAGGCTTAAAAGAAATAACGTCCCATCTGAAACTAAACCATTTCTCGTTGTTTTACCATGTTCCCAGTGGCTACATATGTTGAAATTGAAAGAGTCCAGACATTTTTCAAGCTTGAGTTGCTTTTTTAGACAACATCTTTCAAACCCAGAGATAACTATAAAAAACCTTTTTCCCTAAAATATGAGATTCTAATCTCCGGGGTGTTGCCTCATAAGACTGTAAAATCCAATCAGAAAGAGGAATTTCTCCACTTGCTTTTTTTCTAAATAAACGACAAAACATCATTCTTTGGGTAATGAATAGAGAGGAAATACCACAGTCAAGAAAACATTTGAAAGTATTTGCATAGTATTTTGACTGGAAACCACATGTGTTCTCCAGAAGTTTTCAGGGTGTCTACTCCTGAGGTGTCCACAGTCAGAAAAACTCTGGAGAGAAACGTTTAAAAATAACTTATCACTGTTGGTTCTGCGCACCTTTGAGTCTGCATGGAACCAAGGATTGCTTTGGAATGTTGTAGAGAGAATGGTCAGTTATTTGGCTCTTTTTGTTTGTTTGGTTTTTGGCTGATGGAGACATAAGCAACTATAAGTAAATATTAGGGCAAAAGCAGTTAACTCTAAGTATTAATCTAGATATTCTGGTCAGAGTCCTCAAATAATGAGATGATCAAAGGGAACACATCTCCTGGAGGGAGAGGGGTCATAGGCCAGGCCCCCTTTCATCTCCCGGTCACCATTTTGATGTTGGGTTGTGCAACCATCAACGTCCCCTTCGTAAGTACCAAGAGAGCATCACACTTGCTCCATTCAGCAGAAGAGGTAAGGTGCTCACATTTCTCTAACAGTAGTCAGTCACAGAGCCTCTGTTCTAAAAAGCTCAACTAAGACAATGAATACTAAAGTAAATAAACAGAATACATGACTCTACTAGGCAAATCCCTAGGGGGCAATGTTACATTTGAAAGGAAAGAGCCAATGAAAATATGACACAGAAATAACTGAAGAGGAGACACATCGATTAATAAAACCACATTACAGCCAGGGTTCATTTTAGTAATAGTAATTGCCTCATCGGTGCAGATCAGCAATCGTAAGAGGGGTTTCTCTCTCAATTCCCTAGTTTCTATCTTGAACTAAATTAGTCTTTCAACCCCCTGAAACTGTACTGTAGATTCCCCTTCATATATCCACCACACATACCCACACTGCCTCCAACACCCGCATTGGCTCCACACTCAAAACCCCATCTCCCTGCACCATATCCACCCCAACCTTTCAGGATGGATGCATGGGATGGTTTACAAAACTCTAAAAAAGACTAGCTGACATAGCAAATACCATCCTTGAGTGACCTTGAGAATATTGATCAAGCCCTGTTTCTCTGTTACAAGGTAGGGAAGTGAAACAGTCTTCTAAATCATTAATGGATTCCTTTTCTGTTCTTCTATTCAAGTCCCCTGTCTCTCACCCAAGCCAGGAATCTTCATCCTTACATCTTGGTGGGAAACAGTAAAATTTCTCTTGTCAACATGTTCGAGAAGAAAGTTCAATTTTCTTTCACCACTACTTAAAATAGCCAAGGAAAAATTGATCCACAATCAACTGTCTTGGAAAGATGTATTATTTTTTGCTCCTTTTGTGGGACTGATGGTTAAGCCTCCCTTAGAAATTTATTAAGAAGGTAACAGCAAAGAAGAGAATAATTTTTAAGTAAAAGTTTGCTTGACTTCATTTTTCTAGCTAAAAGTTTTCTCTGATAGAATATTGAGATCGGCATATAGACCATTTAGATTACAGACTGAGAGTATGTCTATGCACTGGGGAGAAACCCATATTTAAAATGCAATGCAGCTGTATTACCTGGAAGAAATAGAATGTCACATCCACTACATCCACTGCCACCCTAGTACACAAGCTATTTATTATGTATCCCTAATATACAAGCTATTTTGTTAACCAACCACCTATCAAGACCCTGCGAAGAGAGTAGCAAGAGCTGTTATGGGTAGGAAGATAGAAAAGGGGTCAGAAAGTTTAGGGTTAAGATGAGCTTGACTGATAATCTCTGTAGCCAGAGGGCAAGAAAGGGCACAAAGCAGGGGGTGAAGAGAGAAGACAGAGGCTTTGGAGCGGTGTGTAGTGGAGTGTCTGCAGGTGCAAGAAAGCCCTCCTGGATTTAAGACTGCCACTAACTCCAAGCTGACCTTGGCAAGTTCAAGGGTCACTGAGGGCCTCAGTTTCCCCAAGGAAGCTGAACTAGCGGCCTTGGACCCGCATTTCCAGGTCAAACACCCAGAGGTTCTATGATGCAAACTTGTCTTTCTTTGGTATCCCTAGACCGAACCCTGAGTGTCAGCTCTGGGCTCTCAAGATCTGGCATGGATACAGTTAATTCAGTTCACCTCACCGGGGCCTCTGGCTATTCCCCAAGAGCTCAGCAATTTCACAATCTGCTCGGTTGAAGCTCGTTCGCCTAGTGGTCACTTCTTCAGGCCACACCTGAAGACAGGCAGCAGCTTCTCTCGGGCAGGTCCCCGAGAGCCTCTCTGCTTCTTCTCTCCCCTTCTCGTCGCAAAGGAGAGGCAGACACCTCAGCTCCGGCCATGTCAGAACCGAAACGTTCTTCAACTCGCTTGGAGCTGGGCCTCTGGGCCCTACCGCTCCTGGCCATCCCCTCACAGCCACCACAAAGGCCCTGGCAACAATTTCTCAATGGCCTTTTCTCCAGCCTCTTCCAGTTGACCAAGCTGAGGCCTTTGGTGTTGGTGAGCACAGCCTACTTCTAAATGTCTCCACTCCCTTGATTCCTCTAACACGATTTTCAGGCCTCTCTAGCCTCCATCTGACCATCTCTTCCCCTCCCCCTCCACAGTTTTATGGTCCCCAAGGCTCCCTGTTCCTCATTCTCTGGCAGCTCTCCTACAGCTATGTCTTCCCAATCCAGGTCTCTGGTCTGTGTTCTCTGGTCTGATTCTCCCTGCTGAGAAACAGACACCTGTTCTGGAAGGACCTGGGCCCTACCCTCAACTCATGGTAGCTCCCAAGGCTGATGAAGCCCCTCTCCTACCTAAGTCATCTCCAGGCTCCCTATAGGTACAAGTCCATCCCAGGCCACCCAAGCACCCTCTCCCGCTCTGTTAGCTGCCTTTGGTCAGTCTACCTGGATAGTACTTGACACTTTTCTGTCCTCATGCATCTGTCTCAGTCACACATGACACCATTCCCCCACAGCACCCCACCCTGCCCTCATCCCTCAAGTTCAAACCTCTGCACAGATTGCCCTTTGCTAATTCCCTGCCTGGGGGACTCTTACCTTCAACAGTCAAGCTCAAGTGCCCTCTTCTACATAAAACCAGCCCTGGTTCTCTGAGGCTGGGGCAGAAGAGCCCCCATCCAAGCCCCCAGAACAGACACGGATGACAGAGTATATCACATTGCTCTCTCTGACTGGCTCTTCAGCAAATTCATTCAGCAAATACTTCTCCAGGGTGAATTTCTCCTCTCTATAGCCCAGCATATAGAACAGAAGACACTCAACCAAATGCCTGAAAAATGGCAGATGGACTCAATAATCTGATCAGTATCAGCCAAATGTACATTCTTGTTCATTTTTATTTTCCTCCCATTTTCCCATTTCTTTAAAAATTTCACTTTCATTTTCTTATCAAGTATACTACTCCTGGTCTCTATAAAGTATTTTAATTCCCAAATGTAATATTATATTAGGAAATTATATATATTATAATAAAATATTACAATTGTGATTCTAATCATTAAAATTAATAATAAACTTACTGAATGTTATTTTTACACTTACTATGTACAGTCATATAACTAATAAGGGACGTCAACCATATGCTACACTTTCTTCTGAGTGCTTCACATGTATCAATTCATTCAATCTTCATAACAGCCCTATATGTAGTATTATCATTATTGCCTTTTAGAGGTGAGAAAATTGAGGCACAGAAAGCTTGAGTAACATGGGCAAACTCACAGAGTTAGTCAGTGCTGGAGCCCAAGTTCAAACCCAAGAAACTGGCTAGTGAGCTAGACCAACCACCTCTCTGCACACTATCCCACCCACCATAAAAGGCTTTTATAGAAATTCTCCTATTCAGTCTTGACAGCAACTCTGTAAAGTAGGGTAATAATCATCACCACGTTTTGCAATGAAGAAAAGAGAGGTTTTTGAGAGGTTAAGAAATTCCCCAAAAGTCACACGGCTAAGAAGGGGTGGACATTGGAATTGAAAACCCAGTGCTTTGCCTAACTTTTCACATTTGAAAAGATAAGGTGAGGAAAGAACATACAGAGTTCATTAAGTCCCATCCATACAGTCATTACTGTTTAGGCAGCCGCATTTCACCATGCCCCAGCACCCCAAATACCTGAGAGATCTGTTCACATCACCCTAATTTCACAGATGGGTAAGGAGCCAGTGCTTAGCTCAGTCTAGGAACCATGTCCCTGGGGTCCTGAGACTCCTGAGTTGGCCCTTTTCAGTTGTCTCTGTCATTATATATGAGATCATTTTGCACCTGGTCATTTGAATATGTGTTGTTTTCGGTAGCATCATTTCGAGCTTCCGGAAATCTGACTAGTGTGGAAATAGAATTGCTTCTCCCTCAGTTCAGGAACAATGACGTTTCAAAAAAAGGGATTAAAATTGAGAGTGGATTTTAAACATGTTTTTCAAGAAGCCTATGATTCCTTGTTAGAGAATCCCTACCCCCACCCACAGCAAATCCACAGCTCCTTAGAGCAAACAAGGCATTTGCAATCACAGATGTGTGATGATCTCTGGGACCTGGAAGTCTGTAATTCAAACATATGCAACATAAAATCTTTCTTAAAAATAACCTTCTCTCTCATTGTCCCTTTTTTTAGTTTTAAGGTAGCACCTTTCTTTTCATAAAGTTTACATTTTTCTGGTTAGATATTATTCGGCTAAAAAGATTAAAAGGTTAGCGTATAAAGATAAAGAAAACAACACGTCCTATTTTGGAGAAAAACAGAAAAAGGAACCAGAAGTAGAGACAGATGGATCAAAAAACCAAAAGGGGGGAAAAAAACAGAAAAGAATAACTAAAAGAATTAATACTAATACTGAACATCACGGACAATTTGTAACTGATATCTGCCCAGATCTGGATCCCAGTATCACCACTCATCAGGCAAGTTACTTCGTCTCCTGTATCTCAGTTTCCTGAGCTGTACCTTCCGCATCTAACTCATGAGGTTGTTGATGGTATCAAATGAGCTAACACATGTAAAGTATGGAGTCGTGTCTGGAACAAAGCACATGCTCAAAAATTGATAACTCTTTGTGGTGGTGATTATTTTAAGGAAGACATAAATTTCACCATCTTGATCATTCCCAGGGCACTATGGGAATGTGAGACCCTTAGAGGATTGGGGTTGGCAGCGAACAATGTAAAGACCAAGGGTTCACACTGGGACACAACATGCTCTGGTTTCTCCGGTTTTGTACAGAAGCATGCATGACTTTTGGAATTCTCAGGTCATGTTTCTAAGAGATTTCTCAGTTCCTTTCAGACCAACGTTGCACTAAATTCTGGTGCACGCTGCCAGGGGAGAGGCTCCAAGAGCATGGTGCTTGTGGCGTAAGTCACCGACTTGGCTGGGAATGAAAGTAACTTCAGTTCATCCTTTGTCTGCAATGATGAGCTTTCCCTGGCTCTCCAAACTGATGTTCTAAGAACAGTTAGTCCAACAATGGATGTCTTCCAAGGACATTTTTCTCACGTAATTTAAGTTACTAAAGAACAAACAAAAATCTCATAGGAAAAAATAAGGCACAGTACACAATTAAAAAGCATATGCCATTAACACTGTGTAATTAGGGATTTCTCAAACTCAAAGGTTCTTTAGGCCAGTATTTTGGAGGCGCAGTTAGAAGCCAATTTTTCTATGAAAGCATTTTGTTAGCATGAGCAAGAAGTAATCTTTCTCTCTGAAGGTCCAAGGCAATACCTCTGTCCCTCTTCTTAAAAATTAGTTAGCTTGGCCTTGAGTCATACAGAAGCCACTTGACTGCAAGGGCTACTGCTTATTTAGCCTCATAATCACACTCCGTTCTCCATGTATACACATAGCAGGCCCTTCACAAACATTCAATGTGTCAGTGAATACACTCTTTAGATTCAGAACAGTTCCTGTTTTTTTAACCAGTGTGGATGATAAAGACAGCTGGACTAGGGCAGCCAAGCTATCCCAGGAAATAAATGGTTTTGACCTGTGAAGCATGGTTTTGGTTGGGGTTTACCATTCCTGTTGTTTAAGTGGGGGAAAAGAAGTGGGGATATTCCTTTCTAAAACTTCTGTGGCACTATTTGCATTTTTAAATCGCTGCTAACACCATCTTGTTTATAGATCTCAGGAGGAATACAATGAGAGCATAAAGAAGGGGGCTTCTCTCATGAAATGCATGAACTCGCATTAAATAGGATTTATGACTCTCTGGTTCCTCTCTCCATTTATCCAACCTCCTAGAGAAAATGGATTCTTACTGGGTTCACCTAAAACATTTTATAAGTGTTCAGTCCCCAAGGTAACTAAAATGTGAGAAGGAAAAAATAATAAGATATGAATAAAACCCCCAAAGGGTTATTTTTCCCAACTGATCTGAATTAAAACGGTAATAACTCAGATGAGTGGTGTTCTAGTATTTTGATTCACACTGGACATTGGACACTTGTTGACAAACAATTAGTTGACGAACATTAATTATCAAACACTCTCTGCCCCCACCCCTCAGGAGATGTCACTGAGAGGAACAGAGTCCTGGCCTGGGACCTGGCACGTGGCAACCACTAAAGGAGGATTGGTTGAGTGTGTGACACTGTTTGGAAACCAACAGTGTTGAATCAGCACCCAGAAAATACATATCTGGGTGAAGGCCCTCTCCTTCTCTCTTCCCACGCATGCCCCAACACACACACTCACACACCTTCAAGGGCAGCTATCAAACTCTGCACATTTGTTTGTATCAAACAGATACAAACTCGTTTCATCTCACAACACACTCTGAAGAAGAAGCACCACCCCGATTGTCCGGAAGAGGAAGACGCCAGCTAAGAGAGATGAGAAGACCACCCAAAGCCACACAGCTAGCAACGGCCGCACGGGATTTTGAACCCAGATCTGCCATACTCTGCCCGTGCCTTTCCATCAGGCCACGCTGCTTCCTTCAACCATGCTGCCTTTGCCACAGCATTTTTGGAACTCATTTTTAAAATCTTACCCTGAAAACCCGCTAATATTAGTTTGAATCACTTGAACTCGGTAAACCCTGCTGAGAGCCCCACCGCCAGTCCCGGTCCCCAGCCCTCCCACCCACTCTTCTCACTGCCCCCAAGATCTTCCTACCACATGTACATCATTAAGATGCTTCCCTCACGCAAAATCCTCTGGGACAAATCCTATCCATGGGGTACCCAAAGGCCTCCAAGGTAGTCTCCCCAACTTTCCTCCAGTCTCTCCGCCCAATTCTCTACACCCACTCCGCTCAGCCAAACCAAAGTCCTTGCAAATGTATGAATGCCACAAGCTTTCTGATACGTTCATGTCTTAAGACAGGAAACTCCTACCCAGCATCCTCCCATACTCCTTCTCTCTGCCCCTCTCCCAACGCTCACACTGCCAGCTCCAAAGGCCCCTCCAGTGTTCAGCTCTAGGACTAATTTCTAGGCCAGTTTGGATATTCCTCTTCAGGGCTCCCAGAGCAACCTGCACTTACCTTCTCTCAAAGCACCTTTCAAATTATTGACATATTTAAAGTATCCACTGACTCTCTACTTTCCCAGTAAAGTGTATGCTCCTTGGAGATGGGACCATCTGATCCAATGCTTAATACGGACACATGTTTGTAAATGAATAAAGGTACGTAAGAAGAGATGACAGTAAACACTCAACCTTTGGGGGTGAATCTGACTCATAGAAATAGCTGAGAATTATTCAGAGCCAAATTGTGTAAATAATGGGATTGATCAAGTTGGGTAACATTGTTTAGTGTCCAAAACCATTTCAACAAAATACATTAAGGTAAAGACTATTATTGTCAAGAAAAGAAAGTCAATCCCTGTTGAGACAAAATGTCCCTTCACAGGCTGCTCAGCATTTCCTAAATATCTACCCACGAGTGGAAATGTCATCAGGAGTGCTTGTTACATTACACTTTGTTGGCCTCTGATACTGGGGTGTAGAGGGCAGTGAGAGGGTGTCCATAGGATGACAACAGCCATGCATTTCTTATCTGAGAAATTCTTGCAGGTCCCCCAGAAGAAGCTTCAGCAAGCCTCTCTTGGACTCTCATATACGATCTGCCTTTTCACACTAGGGAAGTCAAATCCCAAATTCCCACCCACTGCAGGATACAAGCCAGTGGATAACATAAGATTAAGCATCAAAGCTTGATCAAAGGCACTGGTTTAAGAAACATAATTTCTACAGAAGTCAATTCTCACCAAGCCATTAACATATCTGTAAGTACTTGCAAGTTAACAGACAGCGTCAGGCTAGGCTGTTAAGACTCCAGAGTGCAGTCCCTTACAAATGCTGAGGCAAAGAGACGTCACTGCCTCGGAAAATGTGGCACTTGGTGATATGAAAAGTACAATAATATTTATCAGCCGCATCCACGGCTTAATGGACATGAGCCATATCTGAAAAGGGAAAGGGTGGTTCAGCTTATTAAGTATGCAGAACATCATCTTTCAACACAAGATGGTCCTTGATGATTTTCTTTTTCATATCCAAAGGTTCCATCCAATCCAAATGGGAAAAATGGAGAAGCGGAACAAGCTACAGCTTTTCTGCTGGAGCTACGGTCACATTAAAACTAGGTATTACTGGGCAGGGGGGTACTCAACAGCATAAGTAAACAACCTCTTCTTTCTTCACAATTCTGTCCCCTAAAGAGGGGCCACACCTCATACTTAACTCTTGCTTTCTCTTTTCCCTACTTTCTTATAAATGATTTTACAAAGTCTTCTGAGAGCTAGATTTCAAGTGTGTTCAGATTAGAAATTTCCAAAATAAAGCTTTCTATAAAAACTTGAGTCTTGGCAGGCCTGCATCCCTGGCTCGGTAAGCATTCGCTGTTGAACTGAAGATGAATTGTCTAGCAGTTAATGAAACAAAAGACATAAAGTTGCCATTTGGTGAAACTTCAGTGTCAAACTGTACTCCTCCCTCCCACTGGCTTTTTTCCTAGCAGGGTATCTTACCTCCTTTAAGCAATTCTCTCTTATACAACTATTTAGTTTTAAAACACCCTCCAAGGTATTATCTAAAAGTCCTCCATTAAAAAATCATTACAAATGACCCTGCTATAAATGACTTTACCAGCTAAGAGATTCCCAAGTTAAAGTAAATGGCATTAAAGGAATTATCATAATAAGGGATTAGTTTAGCTCCTTGTTGAATCTTTTGATTTCAGTCAATATAAAAAAGACCCCTACAACTTGATGTTATATCTTCTATTTACTGCACTTAAATGGGGCATATGCTTAAAAAAATAAATAACTCTAAGCTATGTCAATTATATCCCTAGACTGCTCCATGACTATACTATACATATTTGTACTAGGCCTACATGGGCCCCCAAAATATAGCCAAGTGCAAATATTTGGTAATGTTGCCACCAGAGGGCATTCATCTCATTGAAAATAAATATTTTTAAACTGTTGGGCTAAATTCAGGGTACAAGAGAAAGAGTGCTAGTTATACTGGAATGACTAAAGCACATAATTTGTATATGAGTCTGGACATTGACACTTTCAACAGGAAGCATAAAGACTAATTCTTTTAGTGGGTTGTTCTTGAATCAGATGCTCTGTACATACGGAAAGATGTTATATGACTATGGGAAATTTATTCTTATGTTCTAAGAGGTAATATATGCTGGAGAATGCTATGAACTCAACAAACAAGTGTCAAGTGTCAACAAAACGTATATGTCAAGAGCACCCAGCTCTTAATTTTAAGGGATATCATTAATTTTAGATTAATCTGAGGAGCTATAACTGGTACTCTCTTAAAATTCTTCCACATCCTAAAAGTATTAAAAAACTCCGCAAAAGCAAGGATTATCCTTTTTTTAAAAAAAAATGCCTGCTTCTCAAACATTGCATCATCTTTCTTCTGACCGGACTACACAGTTACTTTGCACATGTAGGTCTGGACACTAGAAGACAGAAGAAACAGGGCTGTCCTTCTTTGGAAAAGCTATGAAAAGAGGAAGAAAAAAAACAATGGCATATACAAAGATCACCCATCTACCATTTTATACTGTGAATCCAACAGTCTTTTATAAAAAATAAAATCAGCGTAACACTATAACAAACTGTCCAAAAGGACTCAAATACTGAATTCCTAAGAGAATCCGTATCAACATCATTCCTTTGTTTTTTGTTTACCTCCCAAGAACATAGCACACAACGTCAGCCATAACCCTGAAATTACCACAACCCATCCAAGGCAGAAGACTTCTCATTTTTTTCTTTACAAAACAGATAGAAAAAAAAAAAAAAAAAACCCAAGTATAATAGTTTATATTTCTACCTATAATCATCTGATATGTTAACTCTTAACTATAAATCAATTGATCAATAAAGACTATTAATCAGTGAGGTCTAGCACCCGTCCTGACCCTGACTGTAGCTATGAACAAATCTCATTCTCTTTCTAAACTGTCTCCAATTTTGTATATAAAGCAAAAGCATCCGCAGTGGGGATCACAGACACTTAAGGTAAAGTTGCAACAGAGAGTTGGGCCTTGGTATTCCTTTCAGCTAGAACTGCCTTCCGCCCCCATCTCACTGCTTGTGCACCTGCCTAGAAGAAGTCAAAGCAGCGACCTGTTACAAGATTTGTAGAGTGCTGAATGGTGGGCTGTTATTTTATTAGCTATTCTGTTTGCTCTTGTAAGGCAGGGGTCAGCAAACTTTTTCTGTAAAGGACCAGATAGCAAATATTTTAGGCTTTTTGGGCTACACAGTCTTAGTCACAACTACTCGACCCTGACTCTGTAGCATGAAAGCAGCCATTGACAATTTCTACAGGAATGGGTGGGGCTGTGTGCCAATGAAACTTTATTTACAAAAACAAACAATGGGCCAGAATTGACCTGTGGGCCTTGGTTCAACAATTTCTGTCTTAAGGGGGTAGCTCAAGTATTTTCCCTTCTCCTGTACTAGTGGAACTCTGACATGTACCACAGCCCAAAGGGTCCTTAAGGGCAAACATATTAACCATAACTAGATTTTTAAGGGAAAAAAATAATGTACAGTCCCCACTATAGTGACTTATTTTCTATTTGCAAAATCTAGCTGCTAAGGATGCTTCTCTGACCCACTAGTGGTGTAGGTTGTTAATGCTGGTGGTTGTGATCAGAAGTGTCCTGATTTCTTCTTGGTACCTCTGCTGTTTGCTTTTCTCAGCAGTGGATAGAAATAGAGTGGGAGGCTTTCCAAAGAAAAAGTCCACTGTGGCACTGGAATTTCAGATCCAACACACTGAGAAAAGTTCCTCAAACTTACACACTCTTCTCCTATCTAACTAAATGCCTCACCTTCCTATTCCTGTAAATTTGAGGAGCAAGTAAGTCATGGGCACCTAGCTCAAAACAACCCATCACTACTGCGCCGTTCCCCAGACAGGGGCCAAAGAATGTGCAGCAGACATATGGGTTGGCACAGCACACACCCTTCTCAGACAATCTTCCCCTCTTGCAGAGCAAGAAAACTCCTGAAGATAATTTGTCTCAGTGTGTCTAGACAAAAATCTGGGACAGATAATGCAAAACCCTCTTTTTAAAAATGTACTTCTATTTTTGCCTTCCCCAAGAAAGGGAAGATGGGAGTGTGGGGGATGGGGAGAAGTTGACATCTCGAACATGGCAGATGAGTTGTCATTTCAATTTGGCCTTAGCCTAAACAGCAAATCTACGTGTTCCACCTCTTTGCTTGTTAATGCATTTGTTTTACGCTGGAAAGCAAGCCCCCCTGGAAATGGGTGCATCATATTATTAGAAAAGAATCAAGTTGTAATGCAAGCTCTGAATCAATGTTACCAGGTTTCCAACGGAGTTGATGTAGACCCTTCAGAATGTGCATGTATGTTTGGTGGGCCTTTTTATTATTATTACTCATTAATATTTTTACTCTTGTCCATGTGCCCGGAGACCTTGGCAAGATGAACATTTTATAAATCTGATAAATAATTGAAGCCTCCCAATCAATACCACCCAAGGGAGAGGGAAGGAGGCACTCAAGTCTGCATTAAAGTCAAGGTCCTCCCTTCTGGTAAATGCTGGGGGAAGAAGAGACAGGCCTGGGGAAAGCCAGAGGCCAGGAAAAGCTCATCTCACTGGGGTGAGCTGAGCGCAAAGAGCTGGCTACTTCTACTTGTCCCTCCATAGCTTGGGGGAGAGGGCGCAGTGGAGAGCAGTCAGTCCACCATGTGAGGCTCCACACAATGGGCACAGATAGGCCAGAAGATGGAAACATCACAAGGGTGCCCATGAAACCCATTCCCCCAGCGTGAGCTGGGCAGTTCACTCAGGAGGGCGACTTGCACATCATGAGCTTCATTGGAACTGCAGTGTCTGGGCTCACACTTAAACTCCCTGGGAAAATGTTTCTGTCAACACAACAGTAAAGCACTCCAGAGAGGGACTTCACAAAACTCTGCAGCCAAACTGAGCCCAAGGGGAATTCCACGGTAAGTCTCTTAAAGAGGCACAAAGCCTCATTAGTGCAAAGAGGATTCACCATGCTCCCGGTCCAACCACAGATGCAGGTGCCTGGTTCCCGAATTTATGAGTCATTATGATTCTACAGACCACCCAGTTATAAGGAATCATCACTGGCTGGCGCCCGAATAGCCTCCTGATCTTCCAGAAATATCAGTGACAATCAAACTACACCTACGGGCCTTTCCATAGAAGAGAAATACGCTGAGCTAGCAGCTGGTTTATTTAAAGGAAGCGAATAGCCAGGCTGGTGATACCCACCACGTAAAGGAAGACTTTTTACAAAAGATGAAATCGTACTGTTGAAATGAACTTCAAAAAATTATTTAGGCTGTCATCCTGCCTTAAGGTAAGTCCATCTATGAATCTCCAGGGGCAAACAGGACATACATTATTGTGAAAGATCTTGAGAAGCTTCTATAAGCAAACTTGCATGGTCAGACTGCCTTCACTGTCAAAAAATTACTAATTATGACTGTTTTGCAATGGATTGTTGGAACCAGCTCACACTGGTTTGTTAACTTTTTAGGAATTTTGTGAGCCACTGACTTCATGCTGACAGCTTGAAATCAGCCACAGTGGGAATATTCACACCATGGAAAACAGCAAACACTACAAAGTGGCCCCAATCCCACACTGCCCCTTTCATCTGTTAAACATTTATCGATATATCATTGTCATATGCTTTGTAAAACTTCTCCAGTTTTCTCTTCTCCAGCTCTTAAATTCTTTGAGAGCAGTGAAAAACTCCAGAAGTCAAAGAAGAAATCTCTTCTACAATTTTCTGGAAGGTTTAGCCTCCACTTAGACATTCAAAGCAAAAGGAAATCTATTTTGCAAGACAATCCACTTACAGGCAAGAAAACTGCTGTATCGGAAAGTTACCATTAGCCCAAATTTATGTCTGCTGTTCTCCCTACTACTATTTGCCAATCTTGTAAACATCCCTCAGAGTCTCTTCAGAGCTCTCTGAATTATGTCATATCTCTCAAACTTGAAGATAAGAACAGGTTCAGCATTTAAATGGTGCAAGTGACACCGTAAAGAGCCACAGGCGACCCCACTGTTTATAATGCACAAACCCTCTGTTTTCTTAATAGAACTTCTCCCCTCCTGTAAGGTGCTTAGCTGAATGCCCAGACTGGGAGTTATTTACCTCCTAGAGTCTTTCTGATAGAACCAACCCTCAGTACAATGCAGGGATTTGGAAATGTTTCTTCCATGGCCTCCAAAAAAATATTTATTGGCCCTAAAACCTAATAATAAAGATGTTCTACTGTCTATTGTTGGGAGATGGTACTCCATGGGTTCCTTGCATTTCCATACATCTTACAAAGAGAGGCACTCACTGCCATTTGCTCTGGATTATCGTTTTGAGGATGTTTGTATGGTGAACAGTCTTAGGAGACAGAGATAGTAATCTCTGGAGCAAAGGGAAATTGTGTTTAGTGCCCACTTAAAGAGATTCAGATTCCCTAAATTCAGGGTTCCTTTTCTCTAACGCCATCAGAATACGTGCAGGCTTCCATCAGGGCCCATCTGTATCACCACCGTGAGACATGGGGCAGAGAAAACTGACGTAAATACACTGTTCATGCTGCTTCCTGTGGAAAGAGTAATACAGCCCCCGGACTCTGACCTATGAGTCTCATGTCTTCTGCTGTCATCTGTGAAACTGTGGCACACCAGCTTGTTGGCTTGCAAGCAGAATAAAATCTCAGACACTTCACAGTTTTCAATACCTGCTACCTATAAAGCTTTTAAGAAGCAATTTACACCTATATTTATATCTCTATCTATCTGTCTACCCACCTACCTATCTAATGAGGATGAATTGTGTGCCTCAGAGATTCTTTATAGCTCTCTTGGGCAATCATGTATAAGACAGCCCACAATGAAGTTACTGGGATGGAACTTGCAGAGCCACTGCACTCTATTAAAGGTAGCCATGTGAAACTAGGTAAAGTGGGCATAAACAAAACGATGACTGACCTTAATGCCCTGTGTGTACTCTAAGGCAGGGCTTCTCAAACTTCAATGAACATATAAAACACCTGGGAATCTCATTAAAATGCAGATTTGAATTCAGTAGGTCTGGGAAGAAGCCCAAGATTCTATGTTTTTAACAATTTCCCAAGTGATGCTGATGATGCTGGTCCAAGGACCGCACTTTGACAGCAAGGCTCTAACAGCAACTAATATAAATTCTATATATATTAACACTGATATTTGCATAAACTCTAACATTTTTCATACAAATATCTCCACCAACCCAGGAAGTCCATGTGAATCATAGAACTATTACACTGGTTTAGGAAAGAATAATGAAAACATTCCTGAGTACACAATTATGGGGGCCTATATACTTACATGTGGGAAATACCAATATTGGTTATGAATTATCCTTCATTGCAACTTATAAACACATTCTATTCAAAGAACCAGGAGCAAAGGGAACATGCAGGAAAAGATCTTCCTAGGCAGTACAGTCTTTTAACTGTAGCAAGAATAAAAGAAACAGGGTCAATTACGATCTTACAGTTTATGTCGCTGATAAGTATATCTCTGGTGAAGTTAATGCTGATGGGTTAAGCATAACAGGGAAAGAGAAAATAATATGTGGACATAAGACTGACTCTGAGAAAGCAAATGTGCTGTGAGAGAAAGCCTAGCGGGCAGGGAGTCAGGGGCCTGGGTTGTGGTCCCCACCCTGTTACTCCCTTGCTATGGGAGCTCAGGGAAGCAGAGCTGGTCCCCACTGAGCCACTTCCTAACTCTTGCATCTTGGCCATAGGTTTCACCTGCACAGGCCGCCTCTCAGCCTCATGGACCATTTTTTAATACTGTCAACAGCCTGAAGAAATCAATCTTTCTGTCTCATCTTATTCACTTGGGGAAAAGTTAGTGAGCCAATTTGAAAAGCACGGGAGAGGGCCTAGAAATAAAAGAAAGGTGGAAATTTATTTTACAATTTTATCGGGAAATACTTGGTCACACTTTTACTTTATTCCTTTTCCTTCTTCCACTGTCTCTTTCTTTCCTTTCTTTGGTCTTCTCCTTTCTACCCTCTCCCTCTTCACTGTCTCTCTACAAAAAGACAGCTGGGGAGGCAGCAAGGTGGATTTCAGTATTCCACACACTAATTTCTCATGAGCTTAGTGACTTACTTTTGAAGAGATTTTTGTGGTTGAATATGCTTAGGAAATCCTGGGTTAAACAGAGTTCAAAGGTTTCTCTACTGAGGACAGTCTCAATAGAGATGGTCTTTAATAGGCAATGTATAACCTGACTCTCCGAGAAGGGACTGGGGGGTGCCGGGTCTTCTATCTTTGACCACAGGACCACAGAAACTAGCCCTCCCCCTGCTAGTGTCTTAAGGAATTCGCACTGAGAGAGTTCTGGCATGAAGATTTTGGATACCAGAGTCAAGCTATCATGTTTTAATTAGTTTTACCTTGAATAAACCTCGTGGCCTTGGGCAAGTCACATAACCTCTCTAAGCCTCTGGTTTCTTCACGCGTAGAAGGGGGTCAGTGACATCTAACAGATGGGGCCATTGATGAGACAAAGTACAAAAAGTGCCAGACACAGAGCCCCCTCACCAGCCAGGGCTTTCAGATTCACAGGTGAGGTTAACCCATGTCCCTCGAGGGCTTGGCGGGAAAAGCATCCATCCTACTCAAAATTACTCTTTGAGATGAGGCCACTGGCCTCTCCTGACTTGGCATTGTCTAGTCCCATCTACTCAAACCTGAATATTCCCTTCTAAGGGCTGCCCACCCGGCTGCGTTTGTTTGTGGTCAGTCCCAACAGATGACATTTACCAAATGAATGAGGGACAGAAAGAAAATATTGAGACAGAAAAGGTCACAGAAAATAAAGAGAGGCAGAAATGAGGCCAGGTCAGAGAGTACCAGGCATGACTGTCCTGAGGCAGCCTCAACTTTACCTCTTAGGTGGAACGTGGCCTCAGGCAAGTGAAACAACCTCCCTGGGTCTCGGGGTCTCCATTTAAAAGATAAAGATAATGATGCCTTATCTCACAGAGCTGCGCTGAAGAATTAAGAGAGATCAGATCTGTTAACCACTTAGCACAGAGTAGGAACTCAATAAGAAAAATAAAAACAAAGCTAAATGTTCTTTGGGGGGCTAAGGGGAAAAAACAGATGCAGTTATTCTCAAATCCAATTCTCTGATTTCTAGATTGGAAACTGAATATCATAATCCTTCTGAGGAAATGCCAGAAAAACGAATACACACAGGGCATCATTCCCTACAACTGACTTCAGATACACCCAATGAGTGGTGGTAGATGTAGTTTTAATGCTGCCATTTTGAGTGAGTGACTGATTGAGAGACAGTCTCTATTATCTACTGGATTCCAAAAAACTTAAGGTCAGCAATGGAAAAACAACATTTCAAATTTGCTGAATAAGGACCCCCGGACTCCCCCATCCCACAGCAGTCAGGTAGAGAGATCACTTCCTTAAGACAGGACTCTCCTCACCTCTTCCACTCACAACTGTGTTTTTCCCACGCCCTATACATTTATCAATCTAATGTCATCTCCCTCTCTCTATGTCCTCAGGGTCTATCACAGGCTGGCCCAGAGCAGGCTCTCCTTAAGTACTTGCTGAAGAAATGAACAAATCCCACATTATTTGTTTAATAATCATGACCACTTTAGTCCATCAAAACAATATGAAGACCATGAAAACAGAAATTTTTTTAAATTAGTAATGTTGTTATAACTCAAATGAACAGCTTTATTAATCACTTCCAAATTTAATAGCAAATCAAGGAAAAAAGTAAAAAGTCGTGGCAGGAGCCAAGAAATCAACATAAACAAGATCACTCTTCACATTGAGATTTTCTAACCCTGCCTCTCAACGACTTCCTCATCAATCCCTAAATTCAGTGGCTCCGCTGTGACCTCAGGACTAAATCTAAACTCCACGGCATGCAGGGAGGCCTTTTGCATTTTGGTCCTTGTCCATCTTTCCATCCTCATCTCCTGCCATTGCCCTCTTGTATCTTCCACTCCAGCACCAGCCAAACTACCCCGATACAGACCTCCATGCCTGACAGATGCCTGCTCCAATTCATCCACGTGTGACCTCCTACTCATCCTTTCGGACTCCACTTGAGAGCTGACAACCTTGTGAAGTGCTCTCTGATTTCTCTAAACAGAATAAATTAGTCCCCTCCTGTGTGGGGCTATTTAGAGTACCTACTGCCATGTCACCTTCTTAGATGTCACTCTTCCTCTAGACTACAAACTTCTTGAAGACAAACAGTGATGTACACATATTTATTCCCTGTGCCTGGTACATTGTACACCCTCAGTAAGATGTTTAATGGAAGAACAAATAAATGGATGCATGTCCACTGTTACACACTTTCTGTTCTCCCATCACTATCCCTCCCAACTAATCGCCTTTGAACCGTTGACAGGAAACCACTGGGAAGGATCTGAGGTGAACTTTATGGAACTTCAGGGAACACTTAATATCTGCTGAGCACTATCTTATTAATCTTTAGAATAAATCAAGATTCCTCTATGAAATTGGTGCTGGTATGTTCATTTTACAGATTAAAAAGAAAGAAAAAGAAATTCAGAGAGGTTAAGCCACCAGAAAAGAACCCAGCAGGACTTAGCGTCAAACCTGAGTCCATGCTCCTTCTGCTACCCTATCTGGCCTCAAATGCAAATTTCATTTCATCCTTTACCATTTCAAAGGATGTTCTTTTCCTCATTGTCCTCTATCATAATTCTCACCTCTTAAATCAAGACCCCAAGTAGCCCTCAGATGGCATCTGCCTACCAAACTTCTCCCAGCCTACTGGACACAACCCACATTCCTCTCTCTTCCGGATCCTCTTGCCCTAAAAGCCTGACCTAGTGTTTCCACTGCCTTCTAATTCTTCAATATCTCTCTGCCCAAGTCACTCGGATGGCTTTAAAACAATTTGCAAGAACATATCATGTATACCAAAAAGATATGGCGCTTTCTGCGTTCCTTACAGTTCAATTCAAAACACATTTACTGACTGTTAACTCTGACTTGCACCATACCAAGTACTAGGGACAGAGGGATAATAAAACAAAATTGGTGACCTTGAGAGCTTTTAGGTTAATGGGAGGACTAACAAGTAAGCATACTCTTTCAATATGATGGGATAAGCATTCTTCTGGATGATTGCTCATGGTACAAATACAAATCCACAAAAAAAGGATTTTGTCCATCGTGAGGTATCAGAGAAAGCTTCCTGGAGGAGGTCATGCCTAAGCTTCATCTTTAAAAGATAAGTAAGAAATAATCAGGCAAAGGGGTAGAGGAGGGCGCTTGAGAAAGAGAGAGCAGCTACAGTCTGTAACAAGTGCTGACATCACCTTACAGAAAATTTAAAAGTTTCTGATATGGCTTTTGTGTATTCTTGCTGAAATTTTTTACATGTGTAGGGTTTGTGTCAGCAATGAATAATTCACAACACAGATGCTTGATGGATGTCCATCTCGATGACCATGCCATCATTGCCATTACCTCTTCATTTTTTTTCTTTAAGGATCTTTCTTAAAGATCCTTTCCTTATCAGTGGAACAGACTGATAACTCCTGTGAGATGAGTTAGGGCTTTCAGAACACTATGCTCCACTTAGAGGCCTGGGGAAGTCATTTTCTAAACAGCATCCTGGTGCAATACAGTCACAGGACCGAGCGTGGCCACCCCAGAAGGAGAGCCAAAAGAGAAACCTCCATCCTCTGCCCCCGAAGTGCATTCCTGGTGCCCTGTCCTGTTTTCCACCTTCTCTGTAATTTTTTTTTTTCTATGAACCACCCTAGATTCTGTCGTAAACTGGACAGAGAACTTTCTGTATACAACAAATTGATGTGAGTTGATTCAAGCACTTATTAGATATAATTTTCAATCACTCTCATTCTGGGAAATTAAGTTTGGTGTTTGGTAATGCATTTTGTTATCACTTAATAAAGAGACAGTCTCCTCCAATTTTAGTAAGTCATGAACTTTGATGTTGGAATACCTCTTTGATAGCATATAGAAATAGACATTTTATACTCCAACAAGGCAACAGAGTCAGCAGGGCAGCAGTTGAAAAAGCTAAATCATTAAAAGCAGAAAGATTTGGGTTTGAATTGTGGTTCTGCCAATTATTAGCTCTGTGGCTTGGGCACATTAATAAACGTCTCTGGACTTCAATTAACTCATCCTTAAAATGCAAGATTACTATGAAAATCAAAGAAAATGTGTCAGTAAAGTGGCACACAGTGGTTCCCCTCAATAAATGGTAACTATAATCTATACCTCACTTAAAACTTTAATTAAATTTTAAGATCACCCACTTGCAGATTGTAGCCCAAATTAGCAAACAAGAGATTTTAAATAGATTTAAATATGTTGATAAAAAGCATCACATAACATATTCAATTTCTTAGAGCTCCTACAGAAAATGCTGTCTTAGGTCAGTTGCTCAGAAGTATGCCCAGAGAGCAGTGTTCATGGAAAGTGATTTATTAAAGGAGGGTTCCCAAGAGAGGGGGAAGCAGGAGACAGAGGAAGGGAATCCAAGCAAGGCTGCAATTTCAGGTGAAGTCTCAGCCTCCAGCTGGATCCTGCTGGAAGCTCTGGAGTGTAAATTACACCACAGATCCTACAGAGAACTTGTAAATTACCCAGTGGAGTTGGCCCAGCCTAAAAGCAAGGGAGTGAGCTTTCTGCTCCTAAACCAGTCAGACATCAGCAAAGGAGGGGTTGAGGGAAGAGAGAGGAGGGTACTGAACTCCCAGCCACTTCCAGCTGTGCGTGTGTGTGTGTGTGTGTGTGTGTGTGTGCGCGCGCGCGCGCACGTGTGTGTGCCCTGGGCTGGGGTAGGAGGCCCACTAGTTCAAGGCTAGCCCTTTGAAGAAGGTCTCAGGTGCTAGCCCATAGGAGCAACTGTACACAGAAACCAGGGAAAGTGCACAGGACCGGTGAGAGGAGTTTGAGGGCAGCTGGACAGAGCACAGACAACGTGTGCAACATTAATCAAGAGAATTTCATGGACCCACATCTGTGCTGACTCTGCCTTCTGCTCATTGGAGTTGGGTGATCACCAAATAATGTACAGTTCACTGCAAATACATTCATTTTTCTTTGGTAATGTACAAAGCTAAGTTTGAAGTAAATATTTCCTAGGAGTATGAAATTCAATTTTGAAGGTTTGCCCTGAGGCATCAAAAAATGAGCTCTTCAACCTATACGGTTATGGTTTTCTACTGAAGAAAGTTGTGGCAGTCACTAATAGAGGGCACAGACGCTGTTCAGACAGAAACGATGGAGAAAGGGCAGTGGGCAACTCCTCAACTACCAAGAAAAAACTGGCAGCAGCAACTCCTGGGCTCTTTCACACATGCATACTCATTTAACCATTCATGTAGCTAGGGAGCCTGGGATGCTATTTAAATTGAGCTGTGTAATCTATGCATCTGGTTAAGAAAGATCTATATTACACAGATTCAAGACTGCTTCATTCAAATAAGTTCTTATAATGTAAAAATATAATTTCTTATACCTTCACGTCCTTATCTGTAGAAAGGGTAAGGGGACTTTAAGACTTCAGGTAATAAGGACTCAATGGAGACAGACAATTGGATAGGTAGACTGGATCACAAGGTCACCTGAGGATTAACTAATATCTTATTATAAATGACTACAAAAACATGAAATATTACAATATTTTTAAATAACACATGTAATTAATTTTTTAGGGTCATAAATGGTTCCATACACCCCCTTTTCAAAATTTCCAATAGGCTTTATAATTTAGCAATTCATACTTAAGGCAATTATGTCAATAGATACATTAAAATAAAATTCATAGAGAATTTCTGAGGAGCCCAACAGACAGATAACACTGATGATTAACGGGCACTTCAAGTTTTTGCACCTAATAAGTTCCAATTATAAATAAATAGCCAGTACCCACAATGGCTTCCACCAAAGGGCAGGGGCTGTGTTCTACTTCTGGACTCTCAGAACACCTCAGGAGCTCAGCAGACACACCTATGGGTGTGGGGAGGGTGGGAGGAGGGGAAAGGATAGAGACTAAAAATGACTGTCTTCTTCAAACAAAATTGTCAACCTTTACTACTGTTACAAGATATCTGCAATGAGCTATCCTTTCAAGGTGAAACATCTGCTAAAGTTGGTGCTAAAACAATAGGATGAATCTACTAAGACGTGGTGTCCCCCACTCTCGGCATATTTGAATTCTGAGAATTCAGAGTCTGATTATAGCTCTCTGCTTTCCCATGTATTGCTTTGTGATGGAAAAGGTTTGTAACTGATAAGAATATGATGTGTAGTATAAGATGCTGAACAGAGGGAAAACTCAGAAGTCCAACCAAAATTAATGCTGTCCAAGAATCCGTACCAAAGAATGGGATTATCCAAAACCGTGGCCATTGTTTTCCATTTTAGGTTCTCATTATGCAAGTCTGTCCATGGCAGATGTATCTTTTCAAATATGCTTTTTTGCTGGTAATATCTGAGTTTGTTTCTTTGAATTTGCTAATCCATTAGCATATTAGGTGATGGGTAGAATAAATACATATCACTAGGCACTTGATAAGGAGGAAGATCTACATGACAATTATGAAGACTTGGGAAGAACCCAATGCACAGATCTTATGGGGGAAGGATGCAGAGGATTCTGCTCTAGACCACCCCAGCCAGAGGAGAGGGACAGTGGTTTGGAGAAAAGAAGAGGAAAGAATGTCCCCAAAGGTGATGGTCAGGTACTTCCCAAAGAAAGAGAATAAGAAGAGGGTGAAGCATAGAGATAGAAAAATACATTTAAGGAGATCTGGAGAACTGGCCATAGAATAATTACACTGTACCAAGCCCACCTCCCTTGGTGATTCAAGAAAGAAGACTTATCGACACCACAAGATGGCAAAGTGTTATCAGTAACTTGTTGGGAGGATAAGAAGCAGGAAAATCAAGTGCTTCCTCCTCTCTGAAAATGCACAGCTTCAAAAAATGCAGCCCAACCTTAAGTTCTAGCCCTGGGTTTCAAGCCAAAAATAAGAAACACCATGCAGAGAACATGGGTTCTACTTAACATTTAATCATCATGATAAGAAAAAACAGAAGAATCTCCACAATGTCTTTGCTCACTGTGAAAATGCATCATTTGAGTTTTCGAACAGTTGGTGCTTTTCTCCCAATGGCAATTGAGATCTCAAAAAGAGAGAATTTACTCAAATTATATCAGCCATGAAATTACCTACAGTATAATGACCCAGCCCTTGGAGTGAACTGGGTTGCATAAAAGCAATCAGAGTGAAGATAAGAAAAATTATAAGATAACTCAAAGCCTGGGTCCTACGCCTTTCTGCTCTCAAGTGGCCATGGTCTTGTGAAAACTAACAATCACAGTATCCTATGCGTATATAATGCTGGGTAATGCTGATAACAAAAAACTCTACAAACCATCATTTCAGAGTGTGTGTTGAATGTGTGTATGTGTGGGTATATGTGTATGAATGTTGCGGATTGGGAACAGGTGGGAATCATGGTCGTGATCTTGAGCCTGACAAGGAATTTTCTCCACACCCTTGTATCATGAACTTCTCACTCTTACCTCCAAGAAATACCCTTTCCCCCAGTCATCTTTTGTTATTAGACTCTAATTAGACTGTAATTAGACTCAGTACATTAATACCTCAGTGTCATCCACGTTTAAATTCTTCACAAACACTTTCACAACTTAGGCCTCATCTAAGTACCTTCTGTACATTAGCTCTCACTCAGGGAAAAGCCTTCTGAAGGCCTACAACTCCCTGTGCATTTCCGTCTCCTCTCTGGTCCCAATTACTGCTCCCCCCACCCCAACCCCACTCTGCTCCAGCCACACTGGCCTGTGCAGTTCTTTCAACACACAGAGCTCCCCCCAGCCTCCACCCCTTGCTTGTGCTGTTCCCTCTGCCTAGAATGCTGTTCCCTCAGGTATCAGCATGCTCACTCCCTTGCTGCCTTGGACTCTTGGCTCAAATGTCATCTGATCAGACAGGTCTTTTTTTTTTTAACATCTTTATTGGAGTATAATTGCTTTATAAAGGTGTGTTAGTTTCTGCTGTATAACAAAGTGAATCAGCTATACGTATACATATATCCCCATATCTCCTCCCTCTTGCGTCTCCCTCCCACCCTCCCTATCCCACCCCTCTAGGTGGTCACAAAGCACCGAGCTGATCTCCCTGTGCTATGTAGCTGCTTCCCACTAGCTATCTATTTTATACAGCCAACATTATTCTCAAGGGTGAAAAACTGAAACCATTTCCACTAAGATCAGGAACAAGACAAGGCTGCCCACTCTCACCACTATTATTCAATACAGTTTTGGAAGTTTTAGCCACAGCAATCAGAGAAGAAAAAGAAATAAAAGGAATCCAAATCGGAAAAGAAGAAGTAAAACTGTCACTGTTTGCAGATGACATGATACTATACACAGAGAATCCTAAAGATGCTACCAGAAAACTACGAGAGCTAATCAATGAATGTGGTAAAGTAGCAGGATACAAAATTAATGCACAGAAATCTCTGGCATTCCTATACACTAATGATGAAAAATCTGAAAGAGAAATTAAGGAAACACTCCCATTTACCATTGCAACAAAAAGAATAAAATACCGAGGAATAAACCTACCTAAGGAAACAAAAGACCTGTATGCAGAAAACTATAAGGCACTGATGAAAGAAATTAAAGATGATACAAACAGATGGAGAGATATACCATGTTCTTGGATTGGAAGAATCAACATTGTGGAAATGACTATACTACTACCCAAAGCAATCTACAGATTCAATGCAATCCCTATCAAACTACTAAAGGCCATTTTTAACTATTTACAAATAACAAAACTCTCACTATCCTCCTCTTACCTTTTCACTTTATTCATAGCATTTGAGATTACCTATAGATTACATCTAGATATCTTTCTCTGTTCTTCTGTCTCTCCCCTCAACTAGAGTTTAAGCTCCATGAGGCAGAAACTTTGTTCTGTTCAGTATTAAATTTCCAGTGCCTTAGAACAGTCCTACTCAAATAATCATTTTAAAATTGAAATCAGAATTATTTATTTAATATTTTTCTTTATTTCATATTTTTTAAGCTTAAGCTTTATCCTAAACAATAATATTGTGAAACCAAGGGTATGATGTGCCAGGTATATTTTTTCTAATAAATACTAAATATAGAACTATCAATATTAAAGGTGTTAGCCCCAAATATCCCTTCAAACCATCTTGCTACCACTGAGGATATACATCCCCAGCTTTGAGAAATACAGTATCATCCAACAGCAACACATACCAGTGGCAACACGTACTAGTGACATCCAATGGCAGTACATAAAAAGCAGTGAATTTGACATGGAAATAAAATTCGTTTATTCTTATAGTGTTTCTTAGTCTCACAGCATAAAACAGTAAAACTGGAGTCATGAGGCCTGGCTCCCAGCCCTATATCTGCCACAAACCAGCTGTGTAACCTTAGGCAAGACACTTAAGCTCTCTGGGCCCCAATGTCCTCATCTCTGTAATAAGGACTTGGGATGATTCCTAAACTCACTGGCAGCTCTCACTGTCTTTGACTCTACCAACAACCACAAAGTTGCAGGAAAGAATCCTAAAGCAATTAGGTTTATTATATCTACTTAATGTTTAATCATCATGAAAAGGAAAGATAGAAGAATTTCCACAAAGCTTGATGACTTTGAGAGGCACAAAGTAAATATTTTATAAAATAAAATAATATTTTGGATACAGTAATACTGTGGTCATAAATCTTTTCTGTAACCCCATGACCCTCCTAGTGTAGGCAGCTGGATACCAAACCTCCATGGCCTCAAGAAAGGGTTATCCAGGATCCAGGCAGAACTAAAACTAAGAAGTGGAAATTCTTGGTCAAGACCAGGATGCTCTTTTTTTGTTTTTTCCTTTTTTCTTAAGCAGAAGCTAGTATGTAGAAGGAATGATTGAATTAGAAAAACAACCCTCTGCAACCCTCAGAAATAAAATAATTTTTTCAGGAAAGGATCAGAACTGGGTACTAAGCCTATTATGTTCAAGTTTTGGGGAACAAAGATATCTGCTAGATGTCCAATTATAATTCTACAAATTACCTACCAACTGCAATGGGAAACTTGTATTTACAAAGAAAGGTCCCTACTGACATTTTTGGTGGCCACCATTTTTAAAAAGTGGTCAAACTTACAGTAACAGTGTATCAAGGTGACACGTGTTTCTAACTGTGGTATACTGTGAAGCGCTCAGCACCTCTGCTATAGTCTTCCCAAAAGCGTTTCACTGGCATCTAATCAAGCCTTTAGAAGTAAGTTCCAGTTCACAGGAAATATGGGAATAAACGACAAGTTCAAGAATCCCACAAGGAAACTACTGAACACCACCAGAATGAAGGACATTCTACAGAACAACTGACGGGTCTCTTCAAAAAGTCAATGTCCAGAGGGGGAGAAAATGGAGGTAGCAATCCAGACTGAAAAAGGCCAAGGAAAGACAATGAGCAAATACAGTGTGGTGAACTTTGAGTAGATCTCGGTTTGAAATATAAATAGCTATTAAAGGCAAGTTGAACAACTGGGGAAATCTGAAGCTGGACTAAGTATTATCTACTATTACAGAGTTGTTTTAACTTTCTCGGGTACAGTGATAACGGTGTTGGCGTTGTGCTTTTAGGAGAAATGTGCCAGAGAGTTTAGGAGTTAAGTGACATGATATGGGCAACTCGTAATCAGACAGCAAAATGTTAAACAGAGGTTGAATGCAGGTATTGAGTATACAGATGGAATAGTCTTTCAACTTTCCTCCATATTGAAAATCTCATAATAAAAAGTTGGAGAAACACAAGATTCATATGTATGAAAAAATTATTTGGAAGAAGAAATCACGAAAAACTGCTTGTCATATTCCTCTGTCCCCATGGGAAGCAGCAAGAGGCAGAGGGGAGATAAATAAGTTAGAGACAGGAAGGAGGAAGTGTGTAACCTGCCCCCTAGTGAAATATGGGGACTGGGGAACCAGAGAACCTCTAGTCAAGTTTGGAGATTCAAGAAAAGAGGAACCCCTTTTGGTGGGGGTGGACCTGAAAAGGCGGCCAAGAAGACAATCTCAAGCCTATAATGGCAGAAGTGAGAGACCATTTCTGGTCTCTCTCTCCAGAGAGAGCCTGGGCCAGTCTTCCAGCATTTCCTGTGTCCCCAAAGCTTCACTGACACCCTTACAGAGAGGTATGTGAAAGTGGCGGACTCTGGCTAGGAACACAGGATGTACAGCTGAGAACTACACCAACTGGTAGCCGAGGACAAGTGGGACAACACAGCGGCCACCAACATGGAGAAATGACCACCAGTGGCCACACAATGTCCCCTTCTGTGCAGTGGCACTTCAGCATTCCTAAACCCACACTCCACCTGAGGAAATGAAGATGAGAGTGAGAGAACCGGACCTGATGGGACAAACATGAAACGTTCTGTGATTGCCCATAATTTTTAAGATTACACAGAATGGTAGGAGGTTAGATTTCCACTACATAGTGCAAAAAGGGCAAAAAATAGACATTTAATTCATATATAGAAAAATAAAGTCACATATCTTACAGTCTGTGTCTGAGATAAGTGCCTGCCCCATTCTCCATCCTCTCCTAGACATTTTAATATTCCTTCACCCACTGCCATAGCATCACAGGAGAACCAAGATATAGTGTGAGGGATACATTATGCATATAAATATACATCTGAAATGACCTTGCAGTTGTCCACACTCATAGCTACATGGAATGTAACACAGCAGTTATTTACGGCCTATGGAATGTGTGTGGCTTTTAAATATGAATAAATAAAAATTTATTCAAATAAACTTAAAAAGCCATGCTGTGAAGTCTGACTCAAAAAAGCAGATCAGCCGTTGATCTGCTTCTTGAAAAACCCACACCATTCCAGGAAAAGAGAGCTAGGCAGGGTTGCCTCTCTTTTCTGGAGCTGGGATGTCAAAGGTACCCCTGCCAGGATATATGCTACATGCAAATTAATAGTAAACAGAATTACTGGAAATGTAACTAAATAAGAAATATCTTCTGTTTATAACTGAGAGGCAATATTTTCTTAAGATGACCATAAATTTGAAAACATATCCAGGATTATTTAGCACTGACCATATAGACACAATATTTCATATGTTAATAATAGATTGTGGTTTCACAGTGAAGAAAAAAAAGACTGTATCATTACACGCCATAATAATAAAGGACATCATCAGAAATGCATGGCAGACTCTTTTAGTGAGTGTGTCATTGTTTTGAATGGCTATGTTACAGGATGGTAGATATTAAAGCTCGAGGAGACCCTCAGATGTCTTTTGGTCCCATACTGCTAATTCTGGTCTTTACACAATTTTCTTTTACAGATGATCCAGGAAGTAAGTGCGGGAAAATCTCGGCTGACTCTACTCAAGCCTTGCCGGAACTACTAAAGATGACAACCATGATTGTAAGTAGGAATACCACCTCATTCCCAACATTCTCCCCTCCCACTCCACTCCCACCCTGAACTTGAGTCCCCTTCCTTCCTTCCACTGATACAGTTAGGGCTGAGATGACATCTCTGCCTTCAACTCAGGATATTAATCTCTTACTGAAGACTTGGTGAGTTAGAATGGACCACACACTCTCTCTCTCATTCTGTCTGTCCTCAGACCACTAAAGCTCCTAGGTGATCACAGAACAAGCCAATGTAATTCTATTTGTGTTGATGTCTTGATAAAAACAAAGATCTTCCACCACCACTTGCCTGCCAAAAGCCTTGGCTTCTCTGGAAATGGAGCATCTTGGTCTGTGATTATAATAACACAAGTGACAATCAATTGCATAAGGAAGAATTTATTTTCTCCAGAATGCTCTTTTCATCTTTTTCTTTTTGGAAGTTTTTAACTTTTTATTTTATATACAAAGAGCTAACATTGTTTCTGTGTAAGGTGGATGTCCTGGATGACCCATTCAGGGAAGCTGTAAATACAGTAAGTCCCCTACACACAAACCTTCAAGTTGAGAACTTTCAAAGATGTGAACGTGCGTTCCATCAACATCAGGTGAGTGAAACTGCAGCTTGCCCTCCGTCTCCTATTGCTGACGATCCTTCAGCTCTACCAACTCCCACCTCCTCTCCCTCCTCCAGTCAGTAACCCTTCTAGCCTGTTCACTCGATTCCAGCCTCTGTATGCCAGCAGTTGTACTGTACTTTTCAGTTACTGTACGATTAAAAATGTTTTCTTTATTTTTTGTTTGTTTTGTATGTATTATTTGTGTGAAAAGTATTATAAACCTATTACAGTCGAGTACTATCTAGCTAATTGTGTTTGTTGGGTACCTAGGTTAACTTTGTAGCACTTACAAACAAATTGGACTTACGAACGTGCTCTTGGAACGGAACTCATTCGTATGCAGGGGACTTACTGTATATCAAAAATTAAAGCCTATTTTTGTTAAATTATTTTAGCATTTGCAATCCCCCCTTGCAAAAAGGAAGCACATCAGAACAGAAGGCTCCATGAGCTCATGTTTCTAGACTTAAGCTGATGCTATTGAGGGAAGAGGGAGGGTCTCTCTTCCCCATCCCACCCCTGCCTGCTCTTTCTGCCCCTTCCCTACAAAAGTCTACATACCAAATCAATCAACAGATAAAACAGAGTCTTCATAAACCCCAAAACAATTCAAACAGATGAATTGTTCAAAGGACAATAAAGTTAAGAATTTGCAATTATTCGCACACCGTATCTTTAAGGTCTCAAAGGCTTAAAATAAGCATGTGATTCAGCAACTTTATATTCATAATACATACCCATAAAATATAACACATTAAAATTACAATTTTTTTCTATAAATTCAACTAATAAACCTTAAATATACACTGTATGCATTTGGGACATTTTTCTGCAATTCTGAATCAGTATAAATTCAGACAGGACTCTCCCCATACTCTTTTCCTTAGTGATATATTACTAAAACATAAATCTGAACAATAACTGCCTCAGAGAATTAGTTCAACGAGCCAGGCATGAAACTAAGCACTGATTTAATTCTTATAATCACTTAAGAGATGGGTATTATTGCATCTACCAGAGAGGAATCTACGATTTACAGAGTTTTAAATTTTGCCTAAAATTACAGTTAGCAGGTGGGAGACATGAGATTTGAACCCAAACTTGTCTGATTCATAAGTCTCCAATATTATATTTCTATAAACTCGTAGGTTTGAAGACTTAAGAGTTAACAACTTACAAACATGAAGGATGTGCAGTGTTCAAACAGGCTGTCTTCTGAATTACCACGTGACAGTTCCACTGATTTAGAGCTAAATTTATTCCCCGAGTCATTCAGTATTCTTGCCCAAAATAAAGTAGGATAAAGTCAGAGCATATGTTACAATTTAAGCCAAGTTATTATCTGTCTTCTTCACAAATTCTGAAAAGCTGGTCCACCAAAATCAGATGCTAGGAATGAGGAGGAAGAAATCCAAAATAGGGAGGGAAGAATGTAAAATGAGGATGCACAGAGATGTGGAAAGACAACATGGCAGGGAAAAAATGAAAGGTAAAAAAAGAGAAATGAAGGGTGAAAAGAAGAAGAAGAGTAGCAGACTTTACAGTTTGGGAAGTCTTTTTTAAAGTGCGTGATGATCTGTGTAAGGAGGTCAAAGTGAGTTCACCACAGGATTTATGGAGGACCAAAGAGGGGGTGGCAAGTTCTGATTTTAAGTACAAAATCT
Organism: Phocoena sinus; assembly: GCF_008692025.1. Classification (NCBI taxonomy): domain Eukaryota; kingdom Metazoa; phylum Chordata; class Mammalia; order Artiodactyla; family Phocoenidae; genus Phocoena; species Phocoena sinus. The sequence continues at coordinate 83,787,900 of NC_045768.1, read as the reverse complement.
AATTTCTTAAGGGACCCTTTACCTTTTCGTGAAACTAGTAGCGTGGCAAGTCCCTAAACAATACAGCTGCACGTTCTACATTACAGGCAAACCTGGGTTCTCCCATGAATCACACTGGGCTTATGGGATACCCACATAAGAGAGGGAATTTTAAAAGTTCGAGGTCAGTGTACTCCGAAAGCTAATGGGAAAAACGCTGCTGCTTCTGCTTCCTGTTTTGCCTGATCGAGCCAGTTCCTGAAAGTTCTGGGCCCATTTTCAATATGCTGCAAAGAATATGCATGTTCTGCCCTCACATAGGCATAACCCAGATGGTGACCCAACATGAAGAGACTTCAGAAAGTAGATCTTCACCTCACGAATATAAGGGTAAAGGTTTATATAACATCTCCAAAGGACAAGAAAAGCACACTTGGGTTAACTCTTCTTTTGATTAATTTCCACTTTGTCAAATTACTCAATAAACTCTTTCAACTGAATGTCTTTTATGAAATTTCCAAGGACTTGATTGTTATTGACAAATTTTGTTCTCTATTAAGAGAATGCTAAAATATACTGAAGCCGGGAAGGGCAGTTAAAAAAAAAAAAAAAAAACCCCTATATTCTCTGATACTCTTTTGCAAGAATAAAATAAGAGAACAAACAAAGCCTATTACTTACTTAAAAAAAAAAGTTAATCACTAAACTCTTCAAAATTTCTTTTTATTAATGACTTTCTGATTCCAGAAAGTTAAAATAGTACTGTTGGTCTCTCTGAAAATGTCAGGCAAATATCTTTATTACATATATATCTGAAAGAGAGAGTATTTCACGTCAAGTTAAAAATAAAAAAGAATTTCAAAGAGATTAAAGAGCATGTAAAAAAAACACAAAGTAAAACTAGTGAAAAAATATTAAAATGTATGTTTACAACCTCAGGGATGGGAAGACTTCCTCAGCAAAATGAAAAACTTAGACAGAAAAGATGGACAGGTTTCCTTCTATAAAAAAAGTAAATCTTCCTGTTTGCCGAAAGACACTATTTTAAAAAGTCAAAAGATTAGAAGAAAATATGAGCAATGTATATAACCAATAAAAGATTAGTACATATAATTTATAAGGTAAGTCAACAAATAAAAATAAACATTTCCTTCTATTCTTCACATGACAAAAATGCTTAACCTTATTAGTAATCAGAATAACACTGTAAGTGAATTGGCAAAACTAAAAAAGTTTGATAATATCTGATATGGGTGAAAGCATAAACAAAACGATGCCCTCATCTACGGTTGGTGGGAGTGCAAATTGATAAAGCATTCCTGCAAGGTAATCTATCAACATTTAAAATCAACATTTAAAATATACAAACCTTTTCTCTCAGCAATCCATTTCCAAATGTCTGTCTTTATAAGTAAGGTATTATTTTTATTTACTAAATGCCAGTAACTTTCCAAAGTGCTTCACATACATGAACTCCGTTTATCTTACAACAAGCTTCTGAGGTGGGTACAGTTATTGCCCCATTACAGATGGAAATACTGGGGCAAGAGAGGATGAGAAATTTGCTCAAAGTCACATACTTGTAACGGGCGGAGCCAGGATTCAGACCGAGGTAGCCTGACACCAGAGTACTCAGAAATATTATGGAATAGAATTCAGAAAAGAATTGATTCAGAAAGATCTACAAGGCAAACAGTTACCTTTAAAAAGATGCAGAACAAGATTGGTATTATAATGTCTTTATGCAAACAAAAATGAATATATTTGATTATCTACATAATGAATGAAGCTATATATCTTATTATTGACATAATATATGCACTGGGGATGGTTAAAGAAGGTTATCCCTAGGAGTGGAAATGGTAGTGGGAAAGGAAGATGAAGAGGAACTTCCCCTTTTAGCTCTATGTATTTCTAAAGTGCTTGAAATTTTGAAAAATGAGAACGCATTCATATGTTACTGTTATAATACTTAACTGTTATTTGTCTTTTTAAAAAAATGGTTGAGGGGGAAGGATCATATGGAAAACAGCCTGTCCTTACAGAAGTTTCTATAACTGTGTTTCTGGCTTTCAGTCACATTTTTCCCTCTTTTAAAAGTTGATACAAATATCTGCTAAAGTCAACCTCCTAAATTTTCCAGAATTATTTTCAGCTCATATAAAAGGCTTTAACCTTCAACCTCTTTAGCTTTGGTCTCACTATGTTTATGACTATTTTTGAAGAACCAAATTTTTGGTTGCTGTTGAAAGACATTTAGAAGATCATTTATATAAGAGGAGAAACTTAAACTGGGGACATTGAATCTGGAGTTAAAACCTGGCTCTGTGTTCTCAGGCAGTGTAGTTTTTTGGTCAATTATGAGTTGGAAATGCCTACTGCTCAATTAGCAGGAATGAAGACATATGAGCGGTTTATGTCAAGGACAGGAGGCTGCAGAGGAAATCTGCAGGCCATCAACCCTGAATAAGAGAAAAGGCTTCCTATTCCAGTTCCTCCTGCGGGACCTCTTCAGGTCACTTTTATATTTACTCCAGAAGGACAATGGATGCATCGGTACTTAGAGAATAAATATCGTATGTGGACTTCCATCAGGAAACGCAAGTAACAGAAAGCTGATGGTCACAGCTATTCTTCACCAGTGTGATGACTGCCAATCCCCCTCCGCCCTTTTGATTCCCTTATTTTTTTTTTTCCAACCCTGTTCATTATCAATGCCATCAGGCGGGGCTCCCAATGTGGATCACTCTCAGAAGACTTGGCAGCCCCTGTGCCCCTAGATGCTTCCATTTCCTCTTTATGTGCACTTCTACATTTTCAACGAAGAAAGGGAGCCAGGAAGCAATGTGAGAACTAAACATAAGACTTGGTTACAACAAAAATGAGAGCATTCAAAGGCTTGATTGCCTGTTCCTTTGGCAATAGAGCTGCTCTGGAAAGGTCCTTGAGCCCTACTTCAGTGAAAATTAAAATAAATCACAGGCATTCTTCAAAGAAAAGGGATAAAATTATACATTTACCTACAGGGTATCGATACAGGCATAGATTTAGATAGATGTGTTATATAGTTCATGCACCCATACTAAACACGCATATGAATAATCCCTATACAGATGGCCAAACGCTAACAGAGGAGCTTTATTCAGGACTCTGCAATTATGATAACTAGATATTCAACCAAAAGCCAAAAGGATGGTGTTAAGGCACAGAAATGAGCATGGAGAAATGGAATAGGATAAATTCTACCTCCTGACATCTTTATTGAAACAGGGCTGGTAGGCTATTGGACACTTGCAACAAGAGGCTTAAAACATATCAAACGATAATGAAACATAATTTCTAGGTTAACACCAAGATGAGAGCCACCATCTGGCACTTCTGCCAGCCTCAAAGCTGGACAAAGACACATATTACGAGGCCACACATTTGGAGGGAGAGAGGCAGAAACTGAAGAGGCTCATGTGCAAAATGGAAAGTCAAAATGAATCCTCCAAACTTCAACAACAGTAACAGTTTAAAACTGTGTGAAAACCCACATATCCTAAGACAAAACCTGGACAAAATGACCTCCTGTCTATGACCATTACTTATCTGGAATAATTTCTTTTAAGTTTAGAAGCTTAGAAAAGCTCCAATATCTCTCTTTAACCATCCATATACAAGCTGCCCTCCAAATATTAACTGTTTTCCAATTAACAACCTGAAGTGGATGGAGTTGAAAACTCTCTGTGATCATTCATTCCATCAATTAATATTTATCAACTGCCAACTTTGGCCTTGGCACTGGGTAAGTAATGATGAACAAGACCAATATGAACTCTGGAGCTCACAGTCTGGCCTCTGTGTTCTAGATTGCACCATCAGGATTTGGTTATAGTGAACTGACAGAACAGATGCAAAAAAATCCTATGAAGCTTACAGTCACATAGACCCATCTCCAAAGAACACAGCACAGCTCACTGCTGTATTCTAAGATCTAGGTTTAACTCCCTGATTTGGAATTTAGGGATCACCTTCCCATGGAAAGCAATGCCATCAATGATGTTTGGATTCTAGGGTTGATCCATAAATCTTGAGTTGCCCTGCATGCAGCTGCAGTGTGATTTTAAGAGATTTCTGGTTTGTGTTACCCTGCGAATCAGTTGAATCAATAGTATTAAACCGTAATCTATAATCCCAACGCTGCTACCATGGATTGAAACAGTGGCGGCTGAAGTGCACAATGCTGGGGATGCAAAAAGCTGGAAACACCTATGAGTGGGCTGGCTGCCCTCCTTCAGTCTCAATCTGTCCCCAGGACAAGGGAATATGCATGGCGGTAGAATCTTCCCAAAGGTGCTTAGGAGGGCAAGAATTACATTTGGGATAGCTCATTTGCACGTCAGCCATTGGCCTCTTACACAGAACCAAGGCACTTGTTCTGGCCAAGGATATGCACATTTCATACCATTATTACTCAGAAATCACAAGTGACATGTTTTCTGGCTATTTCAGGAAGTATAATAGTGTTTTTTTACACATTCTCCCCTTTTAAAAATGTATGTTTTTTCAACAGCTCTAATAGCATTTAAAGTACATTAGGTTACATTAATTTGCTGATTGAAGTATAGTTGATTGAAGAATAGTTGATGTTTCAAGTGTACAGCAAAGTGATTCCATTTTACATCTATATATGTATATATGTGTGTGTGTGTGTGTGTGTGTGTGTGTGTGTGTATATATATATACGCATACCAGAATATATATATATCTTTTTCAGATTCTTTTCCATTATAGGTTATTACAAGATACTGAATATAGTCCCCTATCCCCTATGCTATACAAGAGGTCCTTTTAACTTACATTAATTGTTAAACACCACTTTTTAGGCAGTTTCATTGCATGAGCCTCGTCTTCTCTTCCAGATCCCCTAAATTACAGCTCAGCATTTGACCAATAAAACAAGAACCTCAACTCAGGCCCATTTTGTCCAAACCACGGCACAGTTAGATGTGTAGCTAAAAATAGAGAAAAAAGCTATTGTAAACAAGAACCTGAGTCTCTGAGACAAAATTTAAAAAATAATTTTATTTATGTCTAAAAATAAGGGAGTAAAACATATGCTCTAGTAGTTACTGCCTGAAGAAAGTCATTTACTGGATCTGTGACAGGTTAAGTAAAATCTTTCTCACCAATCATTAACGGTACCCTTAGGTTATACCCGGAAAATATAGGTGCTTCATCAGTGGTCACCCCAAATTATCTAAATAAAATACTTTGTCAGCCTTAGTGACAGAGTCTCTATATGAAATACAATCTTCTCTGAAACAAAACGTCTGCATTTTATTCTCCTCCATCACTGCACTACAGAGAGTGAGTTCACATTTACAGATCATTCTTTTGTTGTTTTCTTAACACAAAGTGGGGGTGGGGAGTGACTCCCAAATATTGCTCCTAGGGTTCCCAAAGCCTTTCTGAGATCCCAGTAGGACCTGAACATACCCTTTCTCTGAAGAGCCCACAAGATGAAAGTTTCCAAGTCAACCCTCAAGACAGGAAAGTGACAGAGCTAGAATCTGGCTCTGTCCAGTAAACACTCTGCTTGGGGACATCCACCCCAACTGCCTCTAAGGAAAGAAAGCATCTGATCAGGATGAAGAGAACAAAATCCCATGGGAGGCGGCTAACACATAGAGAGGAGAAGCCTAGGCCAGACCTGGGCGCCAGCCGAACACGGGGACCCAGAAAGGTCTTTGAAGCCATGGGGGGGTTTGGTTTGAAATGCCTCTCCCACATCTTGTCATGCTTGGAAAGAGACCTGGGAACCCATGTTTATCCCACAGAAAGGTGATTCTCTGAGAATGCTTGGGAAAAAGCAGCATCCCTTGGAAACCATCAGAAATGCCCATTTCCAGGCCCACCGCAGACCTATTAAATCAGAAACTCTCAGGGTAGCCCAGAAATCTACGTTTTCACCAGCTCTCCATGAGTTTCTGAGGCAAAGTCAAGTTTGCAAACCACCACCATAGGATTAATTAAAATCACTGTAGTACAGTCCCTCTCCCAAGCCTTATTCATAATTGGAGAATGAGAGGTCTTTCCTCCTTCAAAAGAAATGTCAAGGATCAACAAGCCAAATAGGGAGTCAGGAGAAGGTTTAGGTGTTTTTTTAAGGCTTAATTTACCATGGCTCCTCCTCATTCATTTCAGGTTTGGGAATCTTGGTCATGGGCACCAACAAAGTCAGAGGAAAAAGCATCAGAAATGGATCTGATTCACCCCAGAGCCCAGTGTACATTGGACAATTTATTGCTACTTAAAGATCACTTTCAAGTAAGCAAGTGACATTAATGGTAATTGTAATGAACCGTACAGATCAAGAAAGCCCACCTGACTGTCTCCCCAACACAATTAAGAAAGACACCACTAAACCTTCCTCACAGATTTCCCAAGCGAGTGGCTACTTATAAGAGACCATGCAGAATTTAATGACAACATATGAGTCAATACATACGCTTAAATTTCAGAGCAAATGTTTTTTAATCACTGAAACTCTTGGCTACTTATATCACAAGAACATTTAAATACGTTTCCCCCATCCCCCAAAATGAATTTTCAATCCTCTAAAAGAGACCACTGGTCTACTGAGAGGCAACAGAGATCCTAATTTTTAATCGAGCACTAGGAACTTTTCCACTAAAATAAAAAGCCACTCATTCACAAAGCATCAATGTACCTCCAACGGCTGTTCTTATTTTGCTTCCCAACACTTTAAATTTCAAAAGATGAGAATCTGAAAAAGCAGCAGCAACACAAAAAGCACACCATGGAAATTCTAGAAGTCAAATGTACAACAGAAAGGACCTTTCTACACAAAATACATGTGTCCATAACTAGCCTACTGCCACCCAGCCTGGCCTGCCTTTCTGAAACAAAAGTAAAACTCGGGTACTATTTTTTTATATCATTATTAGGCACTTGAAACTCAAGAAACCAGTTCTGTGTCTTCTGGGATAACTGTCATTGGAAAATGAGTAGTGCTGAATAATCAACATGATTTTGTTCTGTCTTGATTTGTAGTATCATAGCCTTGTTCCTATTTTTTCAGCCTTCACCCCTAGTCATCGTAAATCTAGCTGCTTCCTTCTTTAGTGGTAATTAGCATTAGTCAGAAGTCAAAAATGATTCCACATAAGAAGTAAAATAAACACAACCCTTCTTACCTTTCATGCCAAACTTGGAGTGTCTTGCCAACTTCAGCAGAAACAGCATTACCAGCAGACAAAATCCTACTACAGATGCAATTACCACCACAGCATAGACCTAGAGAAAGGAAGGGAGGGCAGTTATGATCTTGATAATTAGTTTCTTATAGCCAGGTGGTGCTGATTTTGATGGAGATGGTTAATATTTATTGAATACTTACTACCTGCTTTTCTAAGAGCTTTATGGATATCAATTAATCTTTAACAACCCTAGGAAGATTTATGCAGGTCCTATTATTATCCCTATCTCTACAAATGAGAAAAGGTAAGTTAAAGCTTACAAAAATGGGGACCCAATTGATATTATACAGATTAACATATACTAATACATCCTATATTATTATATAATGTATAGGTAATAGATATTTTACCTCTCCCCATCCATCTATCTACCTATGTACCTACCTACCTATCTGGAGAGAGAAGTGAGAGAGAGAGAGTATATAAAACATGAATGACAAAATACTAATAATTTTTGAAGCTGCTGAAAGATACAATGGGGTTCATTCATGATTTTCTCTACCACTGTACATGTTTGAAAACTGTCCATGATAAAAAAATTTTTTTTAAGTTGACTACTGTTGCTCTTAGAAGTCAGGGTGCCCTAGAGCAGTGAGTAGGTCTGCAAGGGAGCAGGAAGGCACTTGTGGGTGAGCATAGCCTGTGAAAGCTCATGAGGCTGTAGACTTATGACATGTGAACTTTTCTGTATGTATGAGAAAGATCAATACAAAGTTGTTTTTTTAACTTAAAGGTGTAGCTGCAAGTTGTGAATCATACAAGTAGAGAGAGTAGATGCAGATCTTTGTGAATCCTGTCACAGCCCCAAGCTGGGGATCACAGAGGCACAAGTGCATAATGCTAAGTACACACTAACAATTTAGAAACAGAGATCGACACAGGACTATGCATCATCTTCCATTTTTGCTGTTTACTCCAAAGTCCCGCTTCCAAAATAAATTTGTTTCTATAAACCAGGAGTTGGCAAACTTTTCCTGTAAAGGGTCATGTATTAAATATTTTAGGCTCTGGGGGCCTACAGTCTGTGTTGCAACTAGACAACTCCCCTGCTGTAGTGTGAAAACAGCCACAGACAATATTGCAAACAAATGGGCGTGTCTGTGTTCCAATAAAACCTTATTTACCACAACAGATGGATAGCTGGATTTGGATATAGTTTGCCTAAACTGTCCTAGATGTCCATACTGACTTAAATGTCTAAGTTTCATTTAATCCACATAACAGTCCATATGACATATTATTATTGTCCCCATCTGTGGTAATCATTAGTGCTGTTTCCCAAACATTTCTGTTTTCCCCTATGTTTCTCTTTGTAGGATTCACTTCCCGGCTTCCCTGTGGTGAGATGGGTTCAGGTGACTAGTTCTGGCCAATGAGTTGAGACTTGTATCACTGCCAGGAGGAGGATTTCACTGCTTACGGCAAGATCTTAGACTAAAGCAGTGGTTCTCAACCAAGGATAATGTTGCGCCCAGGGGATATTTGGCAATTTGGAGTTGCCACAACTGGGAGAAAGGTGCTACTAGCATCTAGTGGGTCAAGGCCAGGGATGCTGCTAAAGATCCTGCAGTGCCCAGGAGAGCCCCCCACAGAAAAAATTATTCATCAATAATAGTAGCGTTAACAGTGCAAGGGTAGTGCTCTCCTTCTCTGTGCCATAATAAATGCTAACTTTTCAAAAGGCGGCTGCCTTGTCAGCCTCATCTTGGAATGAGGATGACGCTGATAGAGCTCCCAGCCGATACGTGTAATGAAACAATAAATAAACGTTTGTTGTTTTAAGCCACTGACATTTGGGGGTTTTTGTTACTGCAGCATAGCTTATCCTGACTGATATACCCAGCTCACAGTGAGAGACAGTGTCAAGTGGAGATTAAGAATATGGATTGTTCCTGAGTTTGAAATTTAGATTTACCACTTACTAACTACATGGTTTCCAAATTACTTAACCTCTCAGCATCTCATAAACCTCATGTATAAAATAGAAAATATAATAACACTACCTTGCAGGTTGTTATAAATCCTCAATTAGTCAATGCAGGTAATGGGCTTGACATAGTGCTTACTGTAATAAGTAATTAATTATGTTGGCTATAATGATGATGATAAAACTGAGATTTATAAAATAAATAAATAAATAAGCAGCCCAAGATCATACCTCTCAAACTTGGGGTTGGAATCAAAGTCTGCCCAAGTATAAAACCTGTGATTTATGTGTGATTTACCCACTACATTGCCTCTCCAAAGCATGTGGCTGAGAGCGAAGGCAGGATAATAAAAACATATGGCTAATCCCTCCACAGCACCTTCAGATGGGGTCAGATGGGGACAGCATTAAATAAGCTACAAAGCACAGAAAAGAGCACATGCCAAACAGTTGGCTAGGATGGAGCAAAGGTGTAATCATTCTCTCCTCTGGTGCTTCAGCTGTGAGTGGCTGTCCCACAGAACGCTTCTGCAGATGTCTGAGTACAAACTTAACTCTGTCTCTGTGGCCTATATATAAATAGAGTGGTAGTGATTCCTAAAAGGCTAGTTATAAATCAACTTGTTCTAACTAAGATCATTTCCCTCCAACTTACCTACTGATTTCGGATGTTTCTTTCTCAATCTTTATTTCTAACTAACATTTGCAAGGGAAAGAGATCATAATATTTTAGCTATAAGTTTCTCTACCCTATTATTAAATTCCAAAATTCTACAGATGAAAGAAGAATTCATTAATAAATGAGTTCAAACACTATTTTATAGATAAGGAACCTGGGACAGAGAGACATTTGGAGGACTTGCCCTGAGTCCCAGGATCACTCTGCAGAACCACAGTCTTACCCACTTTGGAAAGTACTCAACTGGCATTTAAGAGACCTATGTCCTAATGAACCCAGGATACCTTGCCTTTACCAGCTGTGAGACCTCTTAGGTGCTTCACTTCTCCCAGCCTCTGTTTCCTCACTTGTACGTGGGGATAATAATACCTGCCCTGCATTATCTACTTCATTAAAGAATATTTAAGTCATCTTAGAAAATGGAAAGGTGTTCTTCTCCAGAAACGCAGCTGATGATCTGCTAACAAATATTTAAACCTATTGAAGCAGTTCTAAATGTAAAGAATCCTTTAATAAACAAAAACTCCTGTGACAATGAGAAGAATCATTTCCTCAAAAACAAGTTATTTGATAAATACAGAATTTCATGTACTCTGTGCATGTGTGCTGGGGTGGGGGTGGTCTTCACATGGGAGAAAAGCAGGAGTGAGTTTGTTTGTTCGTTTGTTTGTTTGGTTAGTTGGTTTTTATCTGAGGCTACCACTCAGCACAGAACAAAGAACTGCTCTCCTCTGAAAATCCAGCAGGGTTCATGAGGAGCATCTGCTAGGCCAGAAAGGTGAATGCTTAAGGCTGTCTTGCAAATGCTCTGAAAACACCTTTGAATTTCGTATCAGCTCCCTGACTCTGAAACTCTTGCTAATCTAATGATCTTTCCTGTGATCAGGGACTGTTATGTATCAAATATTTGATCCACACATAATTTAAACATTTTCTTTAAATTCTACAAAACATTGCCTTGTATCTCTCATGCAGATTTCTAAGAGCCACAGGTGAAGTCGAAACATACAGACTTTCAATGAAGATTATTTTCACTCATCTTGCCTTCCAATGACACTACTATAGATAGTTCAAACATCAAGATACGCCAATTGGGGGCTTAAATTTATCATTTGGGTTCAAAAGAGAAAACTGAAGTTGGTATATAATTTTTAGTAATTGGAATACATACACATCTGTGGGCTTAACACATGTTCCTTGGATTCCTTACATATGCAAACAACGTTCTCAAACCAAGAAACATTAAGTGGTTTGCTATGAGAGTAAAAACTGAAATAAATGCATAAGGCAGGAATTAGAAAACATTCTTCAGTTGATTTAACACAACAGTTTTCCTTGTTATTTCAATGCAATGCATAAAGTCATCTGTGGAAATGTGTGTGTGTGTGTGTGTGTGTGTGTGTGTGTGTGTGTGTGGTGTGTGTCTCCAAATACTGGATGTGCATATTTTGAGTTGCAGTTAAATTGTATCTATTTATGAGCCTCCTGGTCCCACTGCATGGCCCTGGTTTAAATATCCATCACATCTCTTTATCATTGCACCAGACACCTAAATCATCATCACCCCACTTCTAATCCCTCTCTTCTGCAACCCATTCTATAGCGTTCGTCATTAGTCTAATCACCTCCTAGGTGCCAGGCACTACTCTAAGGACTAGGGATACAGCCATGAAAAACACTGAGTTGCCTATACTAAGAATCTTACTAAAGAATCAGGGAAGGGAAAATGATATTGAACATGTAAACAAATAAATAATCAAGGTAATTACACACAATAATAACTGCTCAGAAGAAAATGAAACAGGGTAATGGCTGCTGCTGGTCACTCTAGCTAAAGCTATGTGATGACCATTGGGAAGTGCATACCTTCTAGAGGGAACAGCAAATGTGAAGGATGTGAGACAAGAGTAAGCCTGGAACATTCAAGAGAGTATTTTAAAAAGATAGTTGGTAAACAGTGAAGAGAGTATGGAGATGAAGTCAGAGAGTCAGACAAGGTCAAGATATGTAGGGCCCTGTTAACCACCATGAGGAGTTGGTTTCTGTAACAAAAGTTTTATTACAATGCATTGGGAAGACTCTGAGAATGATAATAAAAGAGTGATCACTCAAGGGAGAAGGCTCAAGGGTGGTGTAAGAAGATCCTAAACTCATCTCCTACCATGGACACAGCAAATCTTTCAACTAAATATGAAATAATTCCCTCAGAAAGGGACCTGAAAACTAGATGAACAAAGCCTCCACCTGTGCCATCACAAGTATAAAATGGGGGAATGGGGAGTAAAAAAGATAAAGCTTTGGAATGTGTTCAAATTTAAGTTGCTACCAACTTAAAATAGGCTACTACTTACATAGGATGTTATATGTGAACCTCATAGTAACCACAAGGGAAAAACTTATAGTAAATCCAGGAAAAAAATGATAAGGGAATCTAAACATAACACTAAAGAAAACCACCAAAACACAAGGTAAGAGAGAAAGAGAATAAGAAAGGAACAGAAAGGAACTACAAAGACAGCCATAAAACAACTACCAAAATGACAGCAATACATACTGGTCAATAATTACTTTAAATGTAAAAGGACTAAATTCACCAATTAAAAGAGCAACTGAACAGATAAAAAAGCATGGTCTATCTATATGTTGCCTCTAAGATACTCACTTCAGAAGAAAGAATACACAAAGACTGAAAATGAAGAGATTGAAAAAGATATTCCAGGCAAATGAAAAAAAAAGAAAGCTGGAAAAATAGACAAAACAAACACAGTAATAAAAGACAAAGGGCATTACATAATGATAAAGGGGTCAATCCAGCAAGAAGATATAACATTTACAAATGTATATGCACCCAACACAGGAGCACCAAGATACACAGAGCAAATATTAATGTACTTAAAGGGAGAAATTGAGAGTAATGCAATAATAGTAGGGGACTTTAACACCCCACTTACACCAATGGATAGATTATCCAAACAGAAAATTAATAAGGAAACATCAGACTTTGACACATACCAGATGACCTTACTGGACATACAAAGAACATTCCACCCAAAAGCAGTAGATATACATTCTTCTCAAGTGCACATGGAAGATTCTCCAAGATAGATCACATGTTAGGTCACTAAACAAGTCAATAAATACAAGAGGATTAAAATCATATCAAGCATCTTCTCCACTGACAATTGTATGAAACTGGAAATCAATCACAAGAAAAAAATGGGAAAAACTACAAAAACGTGAAGATTAAGCAACATGCTACTAAACAACCAATGGGTCTTTGAAGAAATAAAAGGAGAAATTAAAAAAAAATACATAGCAACGAATAAAATCAGAAATACAACATACCAAAATCTTTGGAATGCAGCAAAAGTGGTTACAAGAGGGAAGTTCATAGCAATACAAGCCAACTTCAAGACACTAGAAAAATCCCAAATAAGCAGTCTAACTTTACACCTAAAGGAACTAGAAAAAGAATAACAAATGAAGCCCATTATTAGTACAAGGAAGGAAATAATAAAAATCAGAGCAGAAATAAATAAAGACTGAAAAGTAGAAAGGATCAATAAAACTAAGAGCTGGTTCTTTAAAAAAATAAACAAAATCAATAGAACTTTAGCTAGACTAATAAAAAAGAGAGAGGACTCATATATAAAATCAGAAATGAAAGAGGAGAAATAACAATGACACCATAGAAAAACAAAGGATCATAAGAGATTATCATAAACAATTATTTGCCAAAAAATTGGACAACCTAGAACAAATGGATAAACTCCTAGAAACACAATTTTCCAAGAATGAATTATGAAGAAAAAGAAAATCTGAATAGTCAAATTACTAGTAAGGGAATTGAAACAGCAATCAAAATTCTCTCAACAAACAAAAGCCCAGGACAAAAGGGCTTCAATGACAAATTCTACAAAACATTCCAAGAATATTTAAGACCTATCCTTCTCAAATTCTTCCAGAAAATTGAAGAGGAAGGAAGCCTTCCAAACACATTCTACAAAGCTAGCATTTTCCTGATACCAAAACCAGACAAGGACACCACAAAAAAAGAGAGAATTACCGGCCAATATTCCTGATGAACACAGATGCAAAAATCCTCAACGAATATTAGCAAAACATATCCAATAATGCATTAAAAGGATCATACACCACAATGAAATATAATTTATTCCAGGAATTCAAGGATGGTTCAATATTTGCAAATCAATCAATGTGATACATAACATTAACAAAATGAAGGGTAAACAATCACATGATCATCTCAATAAATGAAGAAAAAAGCACCTAACAAAATTCAACATCCACTTATGATAACAACTCAATGAAATGGGTACAGAGGGAACATACTTCAACATAATAAAGGCCATACATGACAAACCCACAGCTAACATCATACTCAGTAGTGAAAAGCAGAAAGCTTTTCATCTAAGATCAGGATCAAGACAAGGATGCCCACTCTTGCCACTTTCATTCAACACAAGGTTGGAAGTCCTAGTCATAGAAATTAGGCAAGAAAAAGAAATAAAAGGCATCCAAATCAGAAAGGAGGAAGTAAAAACTGTCATGATTTTCAGATGACATGATAAAATGTACGGCATTTCTATACACTAATAATGATCTATCAGAAAGAGAAATTAAGAAAATAATCCCATTTACAATTGCACCAAAAGAATAAAATAACTAGGAATAAATTTAACCAAAAGTGAAAGACCAACACACGGAAAACTGTAAAACCCTGATGAAAGAAATTGAAAAAGACACAAATAAGTGGAAAGATATTCCATATTCAAGAACTGGAAGAATTAATATTGTTAAAATGTCCATAGTACCCAAAGTAATCTACAGATTCACTGTAATCCCTATCAAAATTCCAATGGCATATCTCATAGACCTAGGACAAATAATCCTAAAATTTGAATAGTACCACTAAAGAACCCAAATAGCCAAAACTATCATGAGAAAGAAGAACAAAGCTGGAGGTATCTCACTCCCTGATTTCAAACTGTACTACAAAACTATAGTAATCAAAACAATACAGTACTGGCACAAAAACAGACACACAGATCAAGAGAACAGCAGTGAGAACCCAGAAATAAACCCATACGTATATGGACAATTAATTTACAACAAAGGAGCAAAGAACATACAATGGAAAAAGGATAGTCTCTTCAATAAATGGTGCAGGGAAAACTGGACAGCCACAAGCAAAAGAATGAAACTAGACCACTATCTCATGCCACACACAAAAATTAACTCAAAATGGATTAAAGATTTGAATGTAAGACCTGAAACCATAAAATTCTTAGAGGAAAACATAGGCAGTAACCTCATTGACATTAGTTTTAATGTTTTTGTGGATCTGAATCCAAAGGCAAGGGAAACAAAAGCAAAAATAAACAAATGGTACTACATCAAACTAAAAAGCTCTGCACAGTGAAGGAAACCATTATCAAAATAAAAATTCAACCTCCTGAGTGGAAGAAGATGTTTGCAAATCACATATCTGATAAGGGGTTAAGATCCAAAATATATAAAGAACTCATACAACTCAACAATAGAAAAACAAACAACCAGATTAAAAATGTACAGGAGATCTGAATAGACATTTTCCCAAAGACATACAGATGGCCAATAAGCACATGAAAAGATGTTCAACATCACTAATTATTAGGGAAATGCAAATCAGAACCGCAGTGAGATATCACCTCACACCTGTTTGTATGGCTATTATTGAAAAGCAAGAAATAACAAATGTTGTCAAGGATGCTGAGAAAAGGGAATCCTCATACACTGTTGGTGCGGCTGTAAATTAGTGCAGCCACTATGTAAAACAGTATGGAGATTCCTGAACTTCAAAATAGAACTACCACATGACCCAGCTATTCCACTTCTGGCTATTTATACAAGAACACGAAAACACTAATTCAAAAGGATATATGCACCTGTATGTTCAATGCAGCACTATTTACAATAGCCAAGATGTGGTAACAACCTAAGTGTTCATCAATAGACAAATGGATAAAGAAGATGTGGTATATATACACAATGGAATATTACTCAGCCATTAAAAACAATGAAATCCTGCCATTTGTGACAACATGGACGGACCTTAAAGGTATTATGTTAACTGAAATAAGTCATACAGAGAAAGACAAATACCATATGATTTCACTCATTTGTAGAATCAAACAAACAAAAAAAAAAACAAGCAAACAAAGAAAACAAAATAGAAACAGACTCATAGATACAGAGATCAGATTAGTGGTTACCAGAAAGGAAGGGAACTGGGGGTGGGCAAAATGGGTAAATGAGGTCAACTGTATGGTGACAGATACCAACTAGACTTCTGGGGATGATCACTTTTTAGTGTATTCAGATGTTGGATCACAAGATAGTACAGATGAAACTTATAAAATAAAAAACTTATTTAAAAAAGTCACTCAGGCTGCTATATGGAGAAAGGCCAGAAGATCACAAGAGTGGGAGGGGGGGACAGGGTAGGAGGCTGTGGCAGTCATCCAGGAACAAGCAATTGTGGCAAACTTTCTCGGCAAAGGGCCAGATGGTAAATATTTCCAGCATTGCAGGCCATACAGACTTTGCTGCAACTACTCCACATGCCCCTGTAGCGCAAAAGTAGCCACAGATGATATGTAAATAGGCATGACTGTGTTCCAATAAAACTTTATTTATGGACACTGACATGTGAATTTCATAAAATTTTCATTTGTCACAAAATGTCACGCTTCTTTTGATTTTTTTTTTCAAACCACTTAAAATGTAAAACCTATTCTTAGCCTGTAGACTGCCCCCAAACAGGCATAAGCCAGACTTGGCCCGAGGGCCATAGTTTGCCAGCCCCTGGGTTAGCCTGTGGCTGAGGCTGGGGAGGTGGGGAGATATGGATGGGTTGGTGGTTTACAAGGAGGCAGAACTCACGGGATGTTAGACTGGGCGCACAAGACAGGGAGGAAAAGAAAAGAATGGAGGAATCTGCTGGGTTTTGACCTGAGCAGCTGACAGACCAGCCCCGCCACACAGTCCTAGGGAGATGCAGCCCTGCTGCTCACTCACGCCCCCTTCAACGCTCCTCCCTGCGCCATAAAGCTAACTACCTGGCACTGTGGTTCAAGACCTCATGGCCCTGCCTCGGACTGCCCTCCCTCATACGCCTTACCTTCCAAGCAAGAATGCTTCCAGACTGCAGGCTCAGGCTCACACACCCAAAACGCCCTGCCCTTCGTTTCCGCTATGTCCAAATCCCAGGCATTCCACACAGGCCATGGAAAAGGCCACCTGTCCCACAAAGACTCCTCTGGCTCTCCCAGCAGGAAGGAACAGGGCGCCTGCCCCTCTCCTTCGCTCTCTCGCATTGCCTTGCTCAGCCTCTGTTTGTAATTTAGGTGCTAATATTCACGTCTCAGGTCTCTGACTTAATTTAAGTGTAAGCTCCAAAGGGACAGATATGTGTTTCATTCGTATGTTTATATCCCCCCACGGCCTGTCCCTTCCAGAACCTACTGGATTCCTTACATTTGGTGGGCACTGAAATTTTTATTAAAATATTTAAGGAGACAGGTGTGGAGACAGAAAGAACTCTACATGTCCCTGAATGAGAAAGCTGGTTTCTTGCTCTTCTAGTAATAATCTTTTAAAGGACAGATATTTAAAACAGGAATCACCAGCAATAGGTCAGAGGCTATATGGTACCTTTATCACTCTCTTAAACCTTTCCATTAGTTCCTCCACACTTCAACACTCTATTTATAGCTGAACAATAAAAATGTTTTGTTGAAAGACTCGCACTGAAGCAGCTCCATTCCTCCAACATTCAAGCATCCAAAATGCTCAGAACCATTCTACGAAACACTAAGTATCCCACTCACCGAGAGATGTTCCCGACCGGTTTTGTCAGCAACATCTGTGGAAGGGATTTCATTACTTCTGTTCGTGTGTCCCCAATGTCATTTGCTGCAGTCCCGTAATCTTAAATTGGAGAAAGGGGAAAAAGAAGGAAGCATGAAGTTGTCATTAGGCTGCCAACAAACATGAGGCCACAGTACAACCCAGAATGAAGCAAGACAAATTACAAGATTCCAAACCACTGACAGCGTGGCTGGGGAGAAGCGTGACCAGCCATTGGGTTAAATCCATTGCAGCGTTAGGACTGTGCGATGCGAAAATTATATTCAGCCCAGATCTTTACATCACTGTTTTGTTTGGTCAAATTCCAAGCCAGGTCTAGGATTTTTCTTTGCACATAGAATATATTCCTTTTCTGATAAAGTATTTAATGAAATACAAAAAGAATCGATCATGTAAGAGTCAGATTTACAGACCTGGAAGGGTCTTTGGAAATCGAGTCTAACCACAAGTTTTACAGCTGCAGAATGAGAGCTAAGGGATGTTAAATGACTACTCTAAAGTCAACTGGCAAGAAGGCATCAGAGCCTAGACATGAACCAGGCTTGAAATCAGCAGCTCTGATTTCCAAGGCAGAAGCACTCAAGGTAGAATGTGGAACCGGCACCATTAGGGAACTTGGGTCCACATCTGAACTTTTTTGAAGAGTTCTGAATTGCCAATATATCAGCTTCAGAATTAATGTGTAGGGAAACTTCACCCAATACAACATTTAGAATGTGAGGGTATGTTCCTCAGTTCTCAAATGTAGTTGCTCTTCTGAATCAATTTTAGTCTACAGGGATCAGGATATAAGTAAATGATTTTTTTGTAGGCAAAGTTTTTATTAACATATTACATATAAAAGTCATAAAAAGTTTTTGGTAAGCTTATTGCAGACCATGCTGTTTATAAATTTTTGTATTTTTATTCTAAATAGGTATGGTGCCTTCAATTTCCATCCTGAACAAACAAACTCATTAAGTCAGCCCTAGCTAATCTTCCCTTGGTAGAATTATCAAGCTGGCCTTAGGGCAACCAATTTAAATTATAATTTTACTAGCAGAGTGTTCCTTTGAATGTGAAAGAAAATTAACAGAAAAAGCATATATTTTCTATCTGTAGCTGTTTTATTTTTAACTGCAAAACTACATTCTCACCATTTTCATTTTGAATATATTAGAACTTATTAATATTTCAATCAAACAGTAGGAGATATCATTTATTTGCTTATTTTCCCTTTTCATATTATATCCAGCTACTCATGCAAAATTAAACCACTGAAGTATCTATAGTTTAATATCATGACATTGTAGCCCAAAGATCCAAAGTGTGACCTGAGACCAATGGAAAGATGACATTTTTAGAGTCTTAAAAGTTATTGGAAAGGAGTCCAAAACATAATTTTAAAACTGAAAATCACAATTCAAACATATTTCTCTGTGACACAATTTGACATACTTTCTTTAAGCCATATCAGAACAAATAAAAATAAAAATACACAAATCACATGCACAAAATTATCCAAACCACAGCTTGGAGGAAAGATGGCTTAACATGCATAAAGCAGGTAAAGACAATGTAATTCCCTAGTTAAAATTAGCTCAAGTTAAATATACACACGTACAATAAACATACAGAGAATTGTTTTATATTAAAATTATAAACTATATTTATAATATAAATATACACATTTGTCAAGGTGTGTATATAAAATTAAAGAATAGATTTTATAGAATAAATATATAAATGTATCTTTTTAATCAATGTAAGTTTTAATCAATCTTAAATTTCAAGCCAGGTCTTGAAATTTAGCCTGCCACTTCCCCAAACGGAAGCCCCCTGGTCATGAAGGTGGTTTGAAAACTGTTAAAGATGGATTTTCATACCTAGTAAAACAGCCCTGGGATTCAGTTAAAATAGCAAAGTAAATATATTTGGTAAGCTAATATAGTGAATCTTTGGGTTTCTCCCTTTCCACATTCCTAGAAGAACCCCATTTTATTCAAGGGGATCAAGCACATCCTCTGGGGAAGCTGATCGAAACTCTAGGCGTGGGTCTAGCTAGTCAAGGATAATCCAGCCCTCTTCTCAGCACTGGAGGCAAAAATGGACCATGACCCAACTGAGTCTTGAATCAGATACAGGAGGGCTTGGTGGAGGTCTCTGGGAAAGTTCTCCTTCTTCTGGAACACTTTCAAAAGCTCTTCCCTTTCTCTCATCAATGTGAATGACTCATCTTAAAACCGTAAGAGAAACCAGCCTTCAGTGAAGCCAGTACAATGGGCAGGAGAGTGCAGAGATAAAAAAAAAACTTGGATCCCTGATGACATGGTTGAGCTGCTGGTTTCACCAACCTTAAAACGTGCCCTGGGGCTTCCCTGGTGGCACAGTGGTTGAGAATCCGCCTGCCAATGTAGGGGACACGGGTTCGAGCCCTGGTCTGGGAAGATCCCACACGCCGCAGAGCAACTAGGCCCGTGAGCCGCAGCTACTGGGCCTGCGCGTCTGGAGCCTGTGCTCCGCAGCAAGAGAGGCCGTGATAGTGAGAGGCCTGCGCACCTCGATGAAGAGTGGCCCCCGCTTGCCGCAACTAGAGAAAGCCCTCGCACAGAAACGAAGACCCAACACAGCCATAAATAAATAAATTTAATTAAAAAAAAAAAAACATGCCCTGCCTCTGAGGCTCCTGTGTGTGAGCCAGCCTTCCTCATTTTGTAAGAAACATAATTTTGAATTGGCTTTACTGTCACGGCCAGAAACTGATACACCTCCCTTTTCTTGGTAGTCATGGCTTTTAAACAGGTAATTAGTTCCCAATTATGGAAACAAAATGTCTGTTGCAGCGCAATGGATTTACTACTTCCAAGAACAAGCAGGAGAGAGAAAACGTTATTTACAGGCATTGTAAATATCAAGGGAAAACAGCCATCAATACTGAATGATTTTTGAAATATTATTTTGGCCTATGTCATGCTTGAAGTATATACTTAACTGAGCTTAAAGTTAGTTCTTCTTTTAATTGTTTTATTTCATTTTAGACAAACATTTTGAAAAAAATACAGACCACAGGATAGCTACCTTCATAAATTACATCAGGATAATTTGGGTTTGCACCTAAAAAGAAAACAAAACAAAGATATCTTGTTAAGTATGCATTTGAAGTTTAAAAATTACTAACTTATACTCACTAAAATCAGCTAAATATACATTGAAAGTTTTCTAATTGAATAGACTATTTTATAGGACAGGGGAATAAAATCTGAAATTCTAGGTTTGCTTCATGTTAACCTTGTTGCTCTCTCCAAGCCCACAACCTCCATCCCTCTTCCAAAAAAGGAAAGAAAAGGATAAACAGAATTTACAAATCACTTTAGCAAGAAAATATTCAACAATGAATTATGACCATTTCCTTTTTTTAAAACTGTTTCTATTAAACACTTGGTCATTTTAATTGTAACTTTGGTATTTCTATTCCAGAAACAGATCATTTCTATACCACTTTTGTTATTCTCTGATGATCTGGGGGTTACTTTCAAACTATGTTGTGGCACGTCCATTTGTATTCACAAAGACGTTATTAACCAGCCTAAGACAATAATACCTAAAGCATAATTTTGCTCTCCACTTGGTCTTCAGGGACATTTCTATGACAGAATAAACCCTTATTTTTTTTTAACCCTAATACAACATAGAAAAACAAATGTACTTTCTCTACTGAGATTATAAATAAATGTTATATCACAGAGAAATTCAAGAGTATATCATTTAATTATTTTGGATGTGTCTTTAGTCTCCAAGATGGTCAGAATATTCATTTAAAAATATTCCTAAGAGAATTTGCAAAAAACGAAAAATTTTTTAACTTTTTAAAATCACTGTCAAAAAGAGCCGGTGAAGGCTTCCGGGAAGATGGCGGAAGAGTAAGACGCGGAGATCACCTTCCTCCCCACAGATACACCAGAAATACATCTACACGTGGAACAACTCCTACAGAACACCTACTGAATGCTGGCAGAAGACCTCAGACCTCCCAAAAGGCAAGAAACCCCCCACGTACCTGGGTAGGGCAAAAGAAAAAAGAATAGGGACGGGACCTGCACCAGTGGGAGGGAGCTGTGAAGGAGGAAAGTTTTCCACACACTAGGAAGCCCCTTCGCGGGTGGAGACTGCGGGTGGCGGAGGGGGAAAGCTTCGGAGCCGTGGAGGAGAGCACAGCAACAGCGCTGCAGACGGCAAAGCGGAGAGATTCCCGCACAGAGGATCAGGGCCGACCGGCACTCACCAGGCTGAGAGGCTTGTCTGCTCCCCCGCCGGGGCGGGCGGGGCTGGGAGCTGAGGCTCGGGCTTCGGTCGGAGCACCTGAAGAGGACTGGGATTGGCGGCGTGAACACAGCCTGCAGGGGGTTAGTGCGCCACGGCTAGCCGGGAGGGAGTCTGGAAAAAAGTCTGGACCTGCCGAAGAGGCAAGAGACTGTTTCTTGCCTCTTTGTTTCCTGGTGCACGAGGAGAGGGGATTAAGAGCGCTGCTTAAAGGGGCTGCAGAGACGGGCGCGAGCTGCAGCTAAAAGCGCGGACCCCAGACACGGGCATGAGACACTAAGGCTGCTGCTGCCGCCACCAAGAAGCCTGTGTGCGAACACAGGTTACTATCCACACACCTCTTCCGGGGAGCCTGTCCAGCCTGCCACTGCCAGGGTCGCAGGATCCAGGGACAGCTTCCCCAGGATAACTCACGGAGCGCCTAAGGCTCGTGCAACGTCATGCCGGCCTCGGCCGCCGCAGGCTCGACCCGCACTCCGAGCACCTCCCTCTCCCCGGCCTGCGTGAGCCAGAGCCCCCGAATCAGCGGCTCCTTTAACACCGTACTGTCTGAGCGGAGAACAGACGCCCTCCGGCGACCTACACGAAGAGGCGGGGTCAAATCAAAAGCTGAGCCCCTGGGAGCTGTGAGAACAAAGAAGAAAAAGGGAAATCTCTCCCAGCAGCCTCAGAAGCATCGGATTAAAGCTCCACAATCAACTTGATGTCTGTGGAATACATGAATAGGCAACGAATCATCCCAAATTGAGGAGGTGGACTTTGAGAGCAATATCTATGCTGTACAGCTTTGCTTCCACCATTTGTCCTACGGTTCTATCCGTCCGTTTTTTTTTCTTTTTTTTAATTTTTTTTTCTATTTTTTCTTAATTTTTTTTCATTTTAATAAATTTATTATATTTTATCTTACTTTATTTTATTTTACTTCATCTTCTTTCTTTCTTCTTTCCCTCCCTCCTTCCTTCCCTCCTCCCTCCCTCCCTCCTTTCTTTCTTTGCTTCTTTCTTTCTTTCTCCTTCTATTAATTCATTCTTTCTACTTTTATTCTGAGCCTTGTGGATAAAAGGCTCTTGGTGCTGCAGCCAGGAGTCAGTGCTCTGCCTCTCAGGTGTGAGAGCCAACTTGAGGACACTGGTCCACAAGAGACCTCCCAGCTCCACATAATATCAAACAGGGAAAATCTCCCAGAGATCTCCATCTCAACACCAGCTCCCAGCTTCACTCAACGACCAGCAAGCTACAGTGCTGGACATCCTATGCCAAACAACTAGCAACACAGGAACACAACCCCACCCATTAGCAGAGAGGCTGACTAAAATCATAATAAGTCCACAGACACCCCAAAACACACCACCAGACGTGGACCTGCCCACCAGAAAGACAAGATCCAGCCTCATCCACCAGAACACAGGCACTACTCCCCTCCACCAGGAAGCCTACACAACCCACTGAACCAACCTTAGCCACTGGGGACAGACACCAAAAACAACGGGAACTACGAACCTGCAGCCTGCAAAAAGGAGACCCCAAACACAGTAAGATAAGCAAAATGAGGAGACAGAAAAACACACATCAGATGAAGGAGCAAGATAAAAACCCACTAGACATTAATGAAGAGGAAATAGGCAGTCTACCTGAAAAAGAATTCAGAATAATGATAAAGTTGATTCAAAATCTTGGAAATAGAATGGACAAAATGCAATAAACATTTAACAAGTAACTAGAAGAACTAAAGACGAAACAAACAACGATGAAAAACACAATAAATGAAATGAAAAATACTCTAGATGGGATCAATAGCAGAATAACTGAGGCAGAAGAACGGATAAGTGACCTGGAAGATAAAGTAGTGGAAATAACTACTGCAGAGCAGAATAAAGAAAAAAGAATGAAAAGAATAGAGGAAGTCTCAGAGAACTCTGGGACAACATTAAATGCACTAACATTCGAATTATAGGGGTTCCAGAAGAAGAAGAGAAAAGAAAAAGGGACTGAGACGATATTTGAAGAGATTATAGTTGAAAACTTCCCTAATATGGGAAAGGAAATAGTTAATCAAGTCCAGGAATCACAGAGAGTCCCATACAGGATAAATCCAGGGAGAAATACATCAAGACACATATTAATCAAACTGTCAAAAATTAAATACAAAGAAAACACATTAACAGCAGCAAGGGAAAAACAACAAATAACACACAAGGGAATCCCTATAAGGTTAAGAGCTGAGCTTTCAGCAGAAACTCTGCAAGCCAGAAAGGACTGGCAGGACATATTTAAAGTGATGAAGGAGAAAAACCTGCAACCAAGATTACTCTACCCAGCAAGGATCTCATTCAGATTTGATGGAGAAATTAAAACCTTTACAGACAAGCAAAAGCTGAGAGAGTTCAGCACCACCGAACCAGCTCTATAACAACTGCTAAAGGAACTTCTCTAGGCAAGAAGCACAAGAGAAGGAAAAGACCTACAATAACGAGCCCAAAACAATTAAGAAAATGGGAATAGGAACATACATATCGATAATTACCTTAAATGTAAATGGACTAAATGCTCCCACCAAAAGACACAGATTGGCTGAATGGATACAAAAACAAGACCCATATATATGCTGTCTACAAGAGACCCACTTCAGACCTAGAGACACATACAGACTGAAAGTAAGGGGATGGGAAAAGGTATTTCATGTAAATGGAAACCAAAAGAAAGCTGGAGTAGCAATTCTCATATCAGAAAAAATAGACTTTAACATAAAGACTATTAGAAGAGACAAAGAAGGATACTACATAATGATCAAGGGATCGATCTAAGAAGAAGATATAACAATTGGAAATATTTATGCACCCAACATAGGAGCACCTCAATACATAAGGCAAATACTAACAGCCATAAAAGGGGAAATCGACAGTAACACATTCATAGTAGGGGACTTTAACACCCCACTTTCACCAATGGACACATCATCCAAAATGAAAATAAATAAGGAAACACAAGCTTTAAATGATACATTAAACAAGATGGACTTAATTAATATTTATAGGACATTCCATCCAAAAACAACAGAATACACATTTTTCTGTAGTGCTCATGGAACATTCTCCAGGATAGATCATATCTTGGGTCACAAGTCAAGCCTTGGTAAATTTAAGAAAACTGAAATTGTTTCAAATATCTTTTCTGACCACAACGCTATGAGACTAGATATCAATTACAGGAAAAGTTCTGTAAAATATACAAACACATGGAGGCTAAACAATACACTACTTAATAACGAAGTGATCACTGAAGAAATCAAAGAGGAAATTAAAAAATACCTAGATACAAATGACAATGGAGACACAACGACCCAAAACCTATGGCATGCAGCAAAAGTAGTTCTAAGAGGGAAGCTTATAGCAATACAATCCTACCTTAAGAAACAGGAAACATCTCGAATAAACAAACTAACCTTGCACCTAAAGCAATTAGAGAAAGAAGAACAAATAAAACCCAAAGTTAGCAGAAGGAAAGAAATCATAAAGATCAGATCAGAAATAAATGCAAAAGAAATGAAGGAAACGATAGCAAAGATCAATCAAACTAAAAGCTGGTTCTTTGAGAAGATAAACAAAATTGATTAACCATTAGCCAGACTCATCAAGAAAAAAAGGGAGAAGACTCAAATCAATAGAATTAGAAATGAAAAAGGAGAAGTAACAACTGACACTGTAGAAATACAAAAGATCATGAGAGATTACTACAAGCAACTCTATGCCAATAACATGGACAACTTGGAAGAAATGGACAAATTCTTAGAAATGCACAACCTGCCAAGACTGAATCAGGAAGAAATAGAAAATACGAACAGACCAATCACAAGCACTGAAATCGAAACTGTGATTTAAAATCTTCCAACAAACAAAAGCCCAGGACCAGATGGCTTCACAGGCAAATTCTATCAAACATTTAGAGAAGAGCTAACACCTATCCTTCTCAAACTCTTCCAAAATATAGCAGAGGGAGGAACACTCCCAAACTCACTCTACGAGGCCACCATCACCATGATACCAAACCCAGACAAGGATGTCACAAAGAAAGAAAACTACAGGCCAATATCACTGATGAACATAGATGCAAAAATCCTCAACAAAATACTAGCAAACAGAATCCAATAGCACATTAAAAGGATCATACACCATGATCAAGTGGGGTTTATCCCAGGAATGCAAGGATTCTTCAATATACGCAAATCAATCAATGTGATAAACCATATTAACAAATTGAAGGAGAAAAACCATATGATCATCTCAATAGATGCAGAGAAAGCTTTTGACAAAATTCAACACCCATTTATGATAAAAATCCTGCAGAAAGTAGGCATAGAGGGAACTTTCCTCAACATAATAGAGGCCATATATGACAAACCCACAGCCAACATCGTCCTCAGTGGTGAAAAACTGAAAGCATTTCCACTAAGATCAGGAACAAGACAAGGTTGCCCACTCTACCACTCTTATTCAACATAGTTTTGGAAGATTTAGCCACAGCAAGCAGAGAAGAAAAGGAAATAAAAGGAATCCAAATCGGAAAAGAAGAAGTAAAGCTGTCACTGTTTGCAGATGACATGATACTATACATAGAGAATCCTAAAGGTGCTACCAGAAAACTACCAGAGCTAATCAATGAATTTGGTAAAGTAGCAGGATACAAAATTAATGCACAGAAATCTCTGGCATTCCTATACACTAATGATGAAACATCTGAAAGTGAAATCAAGAAAACACTCCCATTTACCATTGCAACAGAAAGAATAAAATATCTAGGAATAAACCTACCTATGGAGACAAAACACCTATATGCAGAAAATTATAAGACACTGATGAAAGAAATTAAAGATGATACAAATAGTTGGAGAAATAACCATGTTCTTGGATTGGAAGAGTCAACGTTGTGAAAATGACTATACTACCCAAAGCAATCTACAGATTCAATGCAATCCCTATCAAACTACCACTGGTAGTTTTCAAAGAACTAGAACAAAAAATTTCACAATTTGTATGGAAACACAAAGGACCCCGAATAGCCAAAGCAATCCTGAGAACGAAAAACGGCGCTGGAGGAATCAGGCTCCCTGACTTCAGACTATACTACAAAGCTACAGTAATCAAGACAGTATGGTACTGGCAGAAAAACAGAAAGATAGATCAATGGAACAGGATAGAAAGCCCAGAGGTAAACCCACACACATATGGTCACCTTATCTTTGATAAAGGACGCAGGAGTGTACAGTGGAGAAAGGACAGCCTCTTCAATAAGTGGTGCTGGGAAAACTGGACAGGTACATGTAAAAGTATGAGATTAGATCGCTCCGTAACACCATACACAAAAATAAGCTCAAAATGGATTAAAGACCAGATGTAAGGCCAGAAACTATCAAACTCTTAGCGGAAAACATAGGCAGAACACTCTATGACATAAATCACAGCAAGATCCTTTTTGACCCACCTCCTAGATAAATGGAAATAAAAACAAAAATAAACAAATGGGACCTAATGAAACTTCAAAGCTTTTGCACAGCAAGGTAAACCATAAAGAAGACCAAAAGACAACCCTCAGAATGGGAGAAAATATTTGCAAATGAAGCAACTGACAAAGGATTAATCTCCAAAATTTATAAGCAGCTCATGCAGCTCAATAACAAAAAAACAAACAACCCGATCCAAAAATGGGCAGAAGACCTAAATAGACATTTTTCCAAAGAAGATATACAGAGTGCCAACAAACACATGAAAGAATGCTCAACTTCATTAATCATTAGAGAAATGCAAATCAAAACTACAATGAGATATCATCTCCCACCAGTCAGAATGGCCATCATCAAAAAATCTAGAAACAATAAATGCTGGCGAGGGTGTGGAGAAAAGGGAACCCTCTTGCACTGTTGGTGGGAATGTAAATTGATACACCCACTGTGGAGAACGGTATGGAGGTTCCTTAAAAAACTACAAGTAGAACTACCATCTGACCCAGCAATCCCATTACTGGGCATATACCCTGAGAAAACCATAATTCAAAAAGAGTCACACACCAAAATGTTCATTGCAGCTCTATTTACAATAGCCAAGAGATGGAAACAACCTAAGCGTCCATCTTCGGATGAATGGATAAAGAAGATGTGGCACATATATACAATGGAATATTACTCAGCCATAAAAAGAAATGAAATTGAGCTATTTGTAATGAGGTGGATAGACCTAGAGTGTGTCATACAGCGTGAAGTAAGTCAGAAAGAGAAAGACAAATACCATATGCTAACACATATATATGGAATTTAAGGAAAAAAATGTCATGAAGAACCTAGGGGTAAGACAGGAATAAAGACACAGACCTACTAGAGAATGGACTTGAGGATATGGGGAGGGGGAAGGGTAAGCTGTGACAAAGCGAGCGAAAGGCATGGACAATATATACACTACCAAACGTAAGGTAGATAGCTAGTGGGAAGCAGCTGCATAGCGCAGGGAGATCAGCTCGGTGCTATGTGACCGCCTGGAGGGGTGGGATAGGGAGGGTGGGAGGGAGGGAGACGCAAGAGGGAAGAGATATGGGAACATATGTATATGTATAACTGATTCACTTTGTTATACAGCAGAAACTAACACACCATTGTAAAGCAATTATACTCCAAAAAAGATGTAAAAAAAAAACAGTGCCAAAAAACATTTGCTACTTACTCTTCACTGAGAAGTAACTGGGTGTCTATATGAAAGCCTGCTTGGAATTAAATTTTGATGTAATATTTAAGTGATTACACAATGAATTTCCAAAGCCACTTTCTATGCTTTTAGTCTTTCCTTACCATGTGAAAAAGTAAAATTTGTAAACCATAAAGTTTACTTGGTTCTCATTTCATTTCTGAACTCTTAGCAGAAAAATACTTAACATAAGTGAAACTTGAGCCAAGTTTCTGTTCATGTGTTCCCCAGTGAAGAATCAAGGTTAGTCTAAATGAAGAACCAAATAAAAGTAGTCCTAATGCTAAATTAGAATTTCAACCCAGTTCAACTAGAAGAATATCTATTTTAGCAGGGGAAAAATTAAGTAGATTGTTGGGCACTTCGATTCAGGGATGCTACATACTGCCATGCAGTCCATGTTTTGTACAACTCCTGGGGGCACCATTAAGACTATCATCTATGTTAATGGAACCATCTGGAATTGTGCAGTGCACAACCTGTGCAGCCACTTCTGATGAATTCATGCTAAGTTATCGATTCCAGTCATTTTCAATTGTATTTTGAGTTTCATAATCTCAAACACCACTTCAAAGTAGCTTTGAGTTACAAAATGCTGATATGCATTGTCAGAATTATTTGTAGCTGATATGACATTCCTGAGAAGGATCTTGAAAGTTGCCCTGCAGGTTGAGGGGTAATTCAGTGAATAAAGCAGGAGAATATCCCAGGAGCAGCCCTGGGAATATCATTTGCAGGACACCCACTCATCCCCTGAAGTCCTTTCTCTTTGCAATGTCCCTGGACCTAATGGTGTCCCCTCAAGATGAGGATTTTCCACCCCTGCTGAAGGAAAGGTTCTATAATCCCAAGAGAGCAAGTCATTCTTTGAACTTGTAATTCTTCTAAAGTAACAGTAATCTGTTACTTTAGAAGAACCCACTCAGATCCCCTTCTCACTGTGCCCTCAACCTACCATCTGAATTTGCAAGGCATCCGCCCACTAGAGTGTACTCTTCACTTCTAGACCTGACTCCAGGTCCCTGGGACCCAGAGTTCCCTCAACACAGGCCCCCCACACACTTGCTGGGACTAGGCAGCCTCTCCCCTACATTGGTCAGCTCCAGGCGGCCTCACCATCAGTGTGAGCTCCCTCCCTCTGACTCAAGACCCCAAGGGTGGGGTGACGACTGAGCGAGAACGGGTGGGCTGAGGTGTCCACATGCACACCCATCCCCTCTCATTATACCTCTCGCCATGTAGCTGGAGGCACAGGGCAGGGGACATGGCCGGGACCAGCTCTACCAAAACCACTATGTTCTGGCTTGGAACTCCAAGAGTCTGAGAATTTGATCTTCAGACCCAGGCTTTCAGGTCATTATGAACATACATTTGCCAAGGTAGGAGGATAGAACCTATTTAACAATTCCTTAACTGGATGTACATTTTTTAAGTATTTGGATATAAGTATGTGGACCCTCATTTGTACTAGATTAACCAACCAACCAACCAAGATTGCCTGAGGCCAAGGAGTTTAAGTTTTAAAACTGGGATAGTTCCGAACAAATCCTTGCAAATTGTCCAGGATGAGGGCTTTCCCTGGACATAGGACTTGTAGTGCTAAAATTGGGACCAGTCAGTCACCCTGATTTATTCTCATGCTCTCAGCAACTCCACATGTAGCCACCACCTGATTCCATAAGAAAGTAAAAAGACTCAGGATTCAGAGCCAGATGTATCTACGCCACACGTGAAAGGGCTTCAGTGAATATGACTGACATACAGGTGTATTCAGGTTCATCGCAGAAAGGAACACCCAAACACATTACTCACACAAAGCCCCAGGAAGATCCAAAATGTCGAATCAATTCAATTTAGCAAATGTCAGGTACAGAAAACTGGGGTTTGGGGTGGGATCAAAAGGAAATAGGTTAGCTCAGAATCTGGAAAACAGGTCCTTTTCCAGACTTCCAATTCATATCAGTGCATGCCTTTTCTACCAAATTCACCATCAAAACCATTAGGTCATGTCTACACTTTCTGAGAAGCACTATATTTTCCTAGCTTCATTGTCCCAGATGCATGAGAAGTACTGTCATTTCACTTTCATTGTCAGGATTAGCCAAGTTTAGTGCAAGATTATGAAACTCACAGAAAGACAACGTAGGAGGAACAATAATGGGTTTTTTTTTCCTTCCCTACCGTACTGTACTATGTCTGACGAGGACCTACTCATCGAAAGAAAGAAATGCCTCTTTCTGTACGAAGGCTTAGGAGGCCTGCCGTGTGGACGGATGCACAGACCTGGACTTTATGAAAAGCCAGGGTCACATTACTCCAGCTGACCCCAGCTTATCAAGCAGATTATTTTGCTTCTAGCAACTTCTCAGTCAAGCTAACCTCCAGTGAGGTTTACACACAAATAGCACAGTAGTTATTAACATCATTTTAAATGCAGACACAGGAAAAAAAATCACCATTTCCTTTTTAGACTTTTGGCAATGGTCAAATTTTGAAGATACCCTGCCATTTTAAAGTCTAATTTACTTAGTTTAAATTCATTCATTATGTACCGTCATATGCTAAAGGTAGGAACCGCTGTTGGGAGATAATCAGGATTAAAAGGTGAGTGAGAAAAGACAAACATGAGCTAGAAGGGGAAAAGCCAGTGAAAAGAGAATGAATGAAAGATAAATGCACTTGAGTAATGCACTTGTCGTGGAGATTTGAGAAGGGTTATGTTTCCTCGAAGACTATCCGAGTAGCTCTGTTTGAGTAAGAAATCTTAGACAGAGGTAGCAGAGGTGGCCTCAAGACCTAACGCTTTCTGTTGGGAATCTCCAGAATAAAATATGGACATCCTGGAACTCCCTTAACCCACTGGCATTCTGAACAAGCAGCAGACCATCTCTACCTCCACAGCTCACCCAAGAGCAGAAGCTACACCAACCAAAACCAGACGAGTGCCAATGTCTGCTTGTCTGATGTTCAAGTACTATCTTCCCAAGAGTCTGCTGAGCATCTCCAGGTGCTACACTCACTAGTATCTCGTGCTTTTTTTTTTATTATTATTAAAACAATAAGAATAACAACCATTTATTTGCCCTACTTCTTCAATTTGGGCAGTGCTTAGTGGGCTCCACGTCCAGCTGGGACTGCAAGATCCAAGTTGGCTTCCCTTCCCTCCATGCCCCTCGGCTGGTATGACTGGGACAACTTGGGGCTGGCTGGGCTTCTCTCCATATCTTCGTAATCCTCCACAACCTCTTTCCCAAGGTTGGTGTTTATCTCCAACCAACCTAAAGTCTAGACTCAGAACTGACGCAGTGTTATTTCTCCCATTTGCTATTGGCCAAAAAAAAGTCAAAAGGTCAACCAAAACTCAAGGAGAGGGAAAAAGGACTGCATCTCTTTATGGTCTGAGAAGATGGGTGCAACAAATTCTTCCATTTCTGTCAGTACCTCATTCTTGACCCAAGGCATGTTGTCAGGAATTATGGGAAGAGGACTAAGGTCCAGAGTGCAGCCTGAAATCTGAAACGCCCCAAGTGAAAAGAGCAATGGAAACTGTATTATAACCACACACACACTCCTGACAAAGCTTTGTATTCAACGTGTCATGTCTGCACCTCCAAGACACAGACCCTTTGGGCATTTAGGCTTCTAAACATGGACGATAAAATCATTTTTCTCCCCTCAACAATATCAAACCAAAGCACTCCGCCATCCTCTTAATTCCATGCTAAATGACTTCATGCAAGGACCTGTTTACTTCCATTTTCTAATCTCATTTATAGCTGGTGAGTAAATCTTATGACTTTATATAAATCTTCACGAGAAAATCTTTATGACTTTTTAACTGTAAAACTCTACAGTAAAAGGAAAAGCACATTTGTAGGATTAAAAAAAAACTGTGGGAAGATAGGTAGCCTGACCAGAGGGTTCACTTCCATTCTGCTCTGAAGATAAAAATAATAGTGGAGGCCAAGAGACACATCTGTTTCTTTCCTTTAAGCTTTTAGTCTCTCTCTAATGCTCTAAAAAAAAAAAATTTAAGACTTTTCTTGCAATTCTTTTTGCAGACTCTTTTTAGTGTGATCTTAAAAAATATTTCAAAGAATTCCATATGATAAAGGCATAGCAAAAGATTTGTTCTTTTCAAATAAACTGCCCTTGCTTTGTCAACAGTGTTTTCTAACTCAAGGCAGTCTGCCTTTTGATTTCCAGATCCTTCTCCTCTTCCCTGTCTAAATGGCAGGCTGAACTCGGGGCCTGAAAACGTCAGGGGTTCGGACGTCTGGGTTTTCTTTCTGGATGAACCATTACTGTGCCATGAAGCACTGGGAGCCTCTTCCCATTTTCTGTAACAAAGGAGTCTGCATCCGACAGAAGAGGATAATAACATTGGCTTGGCAACTCCTCAGGTGCTTCAGGAGGCATAATTAATTAACATTAGTACTCTTGAGACCAAAAGAGCTATTTAAGTATAAATCTTAATTATCATGATTATTATGAGTCTATAGCTGAACTATACCCTTCTCCATTTTTAAGGCAGAAAAGCAAGTAAAACTTTCTGTCCTTTCACTCCCAGGACAAGACATGGGTCCTGACAAATGGCCTTAAGAACAAGTAGTGGGGGGCTTTATATTTTCTTAATGTGTAGCATTTGGAGAAATTTCCCCACCGTACATTCTTTGGCCTAAGTACACCAAACCTAAACAGGCCAGTTCGAGGGCAATTCTAAGTGCTGTAGAGAGCTCTAGTTCATCCAGACGTCATGAGTCCTTGGATAAAACGGCACAAATGAAAAGCTGTGGGGAAAACTCTTCCAATATTTATAGTTTGCTCCTGACGCGCATTTTGCATAGGAGGCAACTGCTCCCAAATTAGGCAGCATAAGTCACTGACTCCCACTGCTTGTGTGAATGAGCATTCTTGAGCTGTGACATTCTTCCTGAATGAGTGGGCCTTAAAGGCACTCTTTATGTACAGCCTAAAGAATGGAAAGCTTTAAAACCCGGGTGTTTTATCATCTAGTGCTCTGGCTAGGCTTGTTCCAAGCCTAAAGTATTAATCATTTGATTAATGATTTCAACAGGAGAATCCACTCTTAAGCAATCAACGTGTTCACGTTTACAGTAATATCTGACCTTGAAAATTCTTAGAACTTGTGCTATCTAATCAAAAGATGCTAACAAAGGCTCCAGGTTTCTTCCTCATGGCACTCACAAGCAATCTCTCTGCCATGAATTTCTGCTAGAATTGTGCTTAAAAGGTACCCTCACCACTCCTAATCTCCACTCAGTCTCCACCCACACATTCGTGCTCATGAAGGGACTTCTCTATAGGTGGGATTGAATTCCAGTGACATCCACATAATGGATCAATTTCATCTTAGACAAGTCTTATTTTTGACCTGTAAGCTAAATAGGATACAGCAGAATCTTTAGAGAATCCTCAGATAACCCCATGCTTTCTATGTTTGTGCCTGCACTGCTGTCTCTACTTATTCACTCTCCCAAACCTCCTTAAGCCATCCTACCTTTTGCCAAGCCCGATCAGAGTGCATCTCTGTGCACCAACTATTCCATATTTTTATCATTATTGCTGGTTAATACCCTTGGAGAGTCAGTGAGGTGACCTCGATGGATGCCTGACCAGTTCTTTCAGTGCTCACACCCCCACCCCCACCACTGACCCTGGCTAGGTTCTGCAGGGCAGAAGCGAACTACCCTTACTACTCAAAGCGTGGTCCATGGATTTTGAGCACCATCTGGGAGCTTGTTAGAAATGCAGACTCTAAGCCCTTCTCCAGACTCATAGCATCAGAATCTGCATTTAACAGGATTCCCAGGAGATCTAATTGCTCATCAAAGTTTGAGAAACCCTGGTTTACAACTCCATGGCAAGTTTGACCAAAGTCCAAAGGCCCCAGTGGACATAAAGGATAGTAATTTTTTCAGTGAAGCGTAGAGCAAACCTGAAAATAGCATACCTAAATGTTGAGGGGGGAGGGCAGCGACTGCAGAAAATATTAGGGGTAAGGGCAAGAGGTGTGTTTTGTCCCCAGTGGCACATGTCTGGACCCCACTCCAAATGGAGAGGGGGAGGAGACAGCTTAGACATCTGAGAGAGCTCACATTCACCCACCCTCTCTAGGAGCCCAATGCTGACTTAGTTTTCTCCTGAAAGGGCCTAGTCTAGAAAGCTCAGGTAGTCAGGGGGCAGAGTCTGGAGGTCCTCTTCTCTGGGCAAGCCCAAGTCTCTAGATGAGGGAGGACAAAGCCAAAGCCGAGAGAAAAGCGTTTCTGGTCAGCAAGTTTCTTCCTAAAGGCTATAGGGCATAAGCACAAAGGGACGTGAGGATGGGTACCGTGTCATTATGCTCTCACACCTCCCTCAGGAGAGGACCACACTGAGCTCCTCCCTATTCCGGGTCAGGTACCCTGAGGGCACTCCCAGACGCTCATCTTCACAACCACCTTCTAAGGAGGTGCTAGAACCCTACATTTTACAGAGAAGCAAAGCTAGGTTTAGAGGTGGTAAGGAAATCACTCAAAGCCACACAGGTCGTGAAAGACAGAACTCTTATGTGAATCAGATCTGAGTTCCAAACCCAAACCCTTCCCCCTGTGCCAAGCTTCCTTTGGAATAATGAGGAGAGAGGGATAACTATGTTTAAATTCCAAGCTCAAACACCAGATATGAATGAGTCATTTGGATCCATAGCAAAAGACAGGAGTTAACTCATTAAAAGTAAAATTTTTGAGGTTCTACCTATTCCATTTAGTTTTTCTGTTCAATGGCTTCCACAAAAAGAGAACATTCGAAGTGGTGCTTAATTCTTTATTGCCTGCAATTTCTGCACACTTTCAGCTGAACAGCTTTCCTTCCTGCCTTCCATGAGTAAATCCTGCCTAATAGCGGGACGGGGACATCCCTGGGAATTAGAAGCCAGGGTAAAGACCACCACAAACAGAAGCAGGGGACAGAAATGAAAGCCCAAGGGTTTCTTCATCTTTCATCATTTTATGGGTGGTTGCAGTGTTTTCTATTATTGGGAGAAAGGGCTTTGTTTTATTGCCTGTTGGTGGGTAGCCCAGCGCCCTCTGTTTGTTAAACCTCCAGACAGATCTGACAAATTGTTCAAAATCCTAGGTTTCTAGTACAACAGGATGTTAAGCAAGACTCTCCTGCCTTAGTAACCGACACCAAAGTGAACATGAGACACTCACAGGCGGAATTCACAAAGGAAATGGCTGAGAACTGAATCCACTGTCCTTTGAAACATCTGATTCACGCTGAGACTTCAAAAGGTCCCAGAGAGAAGAGAAAAAGGAAGGACTTATAAAGAAGTTTCTTTGGGGAGAAGTGTTACCAACGTCACCACCCCACCATGAGGCTTCCACCGGCTGCGCTTGAGGACGTGTCCTGTGTTCTCTGCAGGCGAAAGGCCCAGAGGACAAGTGTCTGGCTCTGCCAGAGAAGGCTCAGGCCACCTGTGGTGGAACGTTTGGGTTCCACCTGTACATCCAGAAATGTCAGGCAGAACAAGGGATCACTAGGGTTCCCCGTGGACCAGATGGAGGAAGTCTGCACGAGGAGTCCAGAGGGCCAGAGGGACCCCCAAAGCTGCATTCCTGGGTGCTGAGGAAGGAGGTGCTTCCAGCAGCCAGAACAGAAATGCATTTATGTCGTGGGAACTGCAGGAGAGGGGGCTGCAGAGAGAGGAATCTCCACAAAGGTCTCCAGGAAACAAGATCGGTGAATCGGCATTGAACACCGCCAGGTCCCAAGAGCACAGAGCCACCAGC
The DNA here is from genome assembly GCF_008692025.1 of Phocoena sinus. Taxonomy (NCBI): domain Eukaryota; kingdom Metazoa; phylum Chordata; class Mammalia; order Artiodactyla; family Phocoenidae; genus Phocoena; species Phocoena sinus. Next base: position 83,751,298 of record NC_045768.1, on the reverse strand, counting down.
CAGCACACTTCCCCACCCTCTGTACCCCAAGCCCAACCCCTCCGCCTCATTAGCGAGCTCCAGCCCCCGCCCCCATGCTGCCAGCCCAAACTGGGAGGGGAGAGGACACTGACCCTCAAAACAAGTCCAGAGTTGGTTTCTAACTCAGAAGAGACATCCTGTTTCTCAGTTGAGATTTTGTCTGCAACCTCAAGTGACCAAAGGATTGTCTGTTACTCAACAATGAGCAGAAAAATCTTACTTGGGTCAGAGCTCCCATCCAGACCAGTGACTCTCACACTTGGCTGTACATTGGAGTCACTGGGAATCTCAAAAATGAAAAATGCCAAAGCCGGAGCCACTGAATCAGAATTGCCAGAGATGGGCCCCAGGAATGTGTCTTAAACAATGAAATAAGATAAAACAACAATTAAAACTCACCGGTTGATTCTAACGAGCAATATAGAGTGCGATGCTACTGTTCTAGGAACCCGAGAAGATTACTCTTACTGACTAAATTGTAAAGGGCCGATGGAAAACCAAAACAAAATGAAATTAATTTGACTGTCACCAGTTGTGCTCTTCCATGTGTTAGAAAGATAAACACCACCATTCTCTAGATTGCACTGCATGTCGTGCTTTAGACATCTCAGAACTGACCAGAGCAGAGTTCAGTTCTAAGCATGGGATCCGAAACAATCGATCTAGTGTTTGAAGTTTGGGAAAGTCTTTCCTCCCTTTCTCAGTTGCTAGCCAGGCTGCCAGTGATGATCAGATAGAAAAAGCACTGGCCTGGTACCCGGGCCCTGCTGACATCTGAGGACCTGATAACACCTGTCCCTCCTCACAGCACCCTGGCTAGGGCTGGTGTCTGGTATCGGACTCTGCAAGGTCCCAGCACCCCGGAGAGACGTTATATGGGGATCTTTACTGCCTTTCTCCCAAACTCACACGCCATCGATGGCACCCTCCTGGCCTGGCTGATGCTGGCTCAGGGTCTCTCTGCCCCATCCTTGCTCCAAGTGGAAAGCAGAGTGTCTGCCACCACATCCCGCGTTTCCACACCATGCTGTGCGAGAGGCAATTGGGACTGTCACTAGGTTCAGTCAGCCATCCTTCTCCATGCTCACCCATTTTTCTTTTATCAGGGACTTTTTGTTTATTTGTTTTTATTTCTGTTTTAATTTCTTTCAACACGCTTCATTCTCTATCTCCAAATAGCGGGTGAATTCCTAAGCAAAGGGACCATTTCACAGAAATCTCAGTTCTGAGCTGAATGAGGAACACACATGCCCAAGGATGAAAGAGCTGCCATTTTAATTCTTCTGGCTTCATACGGTGATGCAAACAGCTTCACAGGGATCCCAGGGTGCCTGCTTCCTGGTAAGTCCAGAAACTCCCAGTGTGAAAAAAGGGGATCTCATCAAAACAACTAGGAAAAAAAGTAGCTGAAACTTCTTATCATAAAGATTTGTGGGAGCTAAACTTCTTGAGCAATTACTATAAGATGACAGCAGAAATACTGAAGGGCTATAAATCCAAATGTGACCTGATGTCCTTAACTTGGAATGTACATTGAGACCAGAAGGGAAATTACATATATATATGCTATTTGTCTATTTTTCTTTAGTTTTAAAGAGGGTTAAGAGGGAAAGAAAGCAATTCTAAGAAAAGCCGTTATCTGTGGGCTACGGCTACAAATCTCATAAATACCCACAAAGATTCTATCACACAAAGCCAAGTAAGGTCACACTCTAATTGGTCAAAGTGGTTTATGGCCCATAAGGCCCATTTATATCCACTATCAACCCAGGCCAAGTCTCTTTCATTTCCACTTTCATTTATTACTCCTTGATAGCTGGTCCTTGAGTAAATACTTAAAATGAAAAAAAAAACAGACTTTTCTAAAAGCCGTATTTACATTGAAGATCTGATAAAAAGGAATAAATGAACAAGAAAATGGAAAAAAACTGAGAGAAGAGAACATCTTTATAAAATGCAGCTTAATTTTTGCTTTAGATAAATAAATATTTCCTTTTAAGGGAATATTTGAGAGACTCCAAAATATTCTTATGCCAGAAAACCATTCTTTCCTATCACTAGCTAAGTTAAAACTAACAAAAGTGATCGATAAAAATGAGGCCACAGAGATAAGAGGAGTTAAGCTCTACCAAATATTGGTACCATACAGAAATGTTCAAAAGAAAATACATCAAAATCCTATCTAAAATAGAAGCTACTGGCTTTACACTGACAGAACAGTGCTCATATCAAAGCACACAGACCACTTCTAAAACTTTTAAACACCAGACCTTCACCCTGGAATCAAGTTCACCTCCAACTGTTTCAAAAGTCAGTTGTTGGCCAAATTCACATAAAGTCTGAAGTTTAGTTAAGAGTAACATACCAATGTCAGTTTCTTAGTTTTGACAAATGTAAGTAATGCAAGATGTTAGCATCAGGGAAACAAGGTGAGGCATATCTGGGAACTCTGGATACCATCTTTGCAACTTTTCTGTATATTTAAAATTATTCACAAATCAAAAGTTTATTTAAAAACAGACAAAAAGCACTTGTCCCAAAAGCAGTCTCTGAATTTAACTATAAAGCTGTTATCCCTCCAAACATGCAGGAAAAGGAACATAGCAATCTAGCTGTTTACTACAGCAAATGTAGCCAAGCAACTAAACTCTCAATTAAGAGGAAGATTTAATGAAACAGACAACAACTGCCAGGGTGTCTGGGTAAGTCATCCAAACATAGCTTGTTTTATGTGCTCCTGAAAGGCTGTTTGTAAATCAAACTTATATAATTCAAATCACATTTTGAGCACACTAAGGAAGCCTGTGCATTTAAAAAGCTGTTGAGGGGCTTTTTGGAAGATGGCAGAAGAGTAAGACACGGAGATCACCTTCCTCCCCACAGATACATCAGATATACATCTACACGTGGAACAACTCCTACAGAACACCGACTGAACGCTGGCAGAAGACCTCAGACCTCCCAAAAGGCAAGAAACTCCCCACGTACCTGGGTAGGGCAAAAGAAAAAAGAATAAACAAAGACAAAGGGATAGGGACGGGACCTGCACCAGTGGGAGGGAGCTGTGAAGGAGGAAAGGGTTCCACACACTAGAAGCCCCTTCACGGCCGGAGACTGTGGGTGGTGAAGGTGGAAAGCTTCGGAGCCGCGGAGGAGAGCACAGCAACAGGGGTGCAGAGGGCAAAGCGCAGAGATTCCCGCACAGAGGATCAGGGCCGACCGGCACTCACCAGCCCGAGAGGCTTGTCTGCTCACCCGCCGGGGCGGGCGGGGCTGGGAGCTGAGGCTCGGGCTTCGGTCGGAGCGCAGGGAGAGGACTGGCAGCGTGAACACAGCTTGAAGCGGTTAGTGCACCACGGCTAGCCAGGAGGGAGTCCGGGGAAAAGTCTGGACCTGCCGAAGAGGCAAGAGACTTTTTCTTGCCTCTTGGTTTCCTGGTGCGTGAGGAGAGGGGATTAAGAGCGCTGCTTAAAGGAGCTCCAGAGAAGGGAGCGAGCCGCGGCTATCAGCTCGGACCCCAGAGACGGGCATGAGACGCTAAGGCTGCTGCTGCCAACATCAAGAGGCCTGTGTGCGAGCACAGGTCACTATCCAAACCTCCCTTCCGGGGAGGCTGTTCAGCCCGCCACTGCCAGGGTCCCGTGATCCAGGGACAACTTCCCCGGGAGAACGCACGACGCGCCTCAGTCTGGTGCGACGTCTGGTGCGACGTCGCGCTGGTGCAACGTCACGCCAGCCTCTGCGCCGCAGGCTCCACCCGCACTCCGAGCCCCTCCCTCCCCCCCCCCACCCCGCGCCCCGGCCTGAGTGAGCCATAGCCCCCGAATCAGCGGCTCCTTAAACCCCCTCTTGTCTGAGCGAAGAACAGACGCCCTCCGGCGACCTACACTTAGAGGCGGGGCCATATCCAAAGCTGAGCCCTGGGAACTGTGCGAGCAAAGAGAAAGGGAAATCTCTCCCAGCAGCCTCAGGAGCAGCGGATTTAATCTCCAGAATCAACTTGATGTACCCTGCATCTGTGGAATACCTGAATAGACAACGAATCATCCCAAATTGAGGAGATGGACTTTGAGAGCAAGATTTATGATTTTTCCCCCTTTCCTCTTTTTGTGAGTGTGTGTGTGTGTATGCTTCCTGTGTGAAATTTTGTCTGTACAGCTTTGCTTTCCCCATCTCTCCTAGGGTTATATCCGTCCGTTTTTTTCTTTTTTAATTAAAAAATATTTTTTTCTTAAAAATTATTTTTTATTTTAATAAATTTATTTTATCTTTATTTTATTTTATTTCATCCCCTTTCTTTCTTTCTTTCTTTCTTTCTACTTTTTCTCCCTTTTATTCTGAGCCGTGTGGATGAAAGGCTGTTGGTGCTCCAGCCAGGAGTCAGTGCTGTGCCTCTGAGCTGGGAGAGCTAACTTCAGGACACTGGTCCACAACAGACCTCCCAGCTCCATGCAATATCAAATGGCGAAAAACTCCCAGATATCTCCATCTCTACACCAACACCCAGCTTGACTCAACGACCAGCAAGCTACACTGCTAGAAACCCTACGCCAAACAACTAGCAAAACAGGAACACAACCCCACCCATTAGCAGAGAGGCTGCCTAAAATGATAAGTCCACACACACCCCAAAACACACCACCACACATGAAAGACACCAGAAAGACAAGATCCAGCCTCATCCACCAGAACACAGACATTAGTCCCCTCCACCAGGAAGCCTACACAACCCACTGAACCAACCTTTGCCACTGGGCACAAACACCAAAAACAACGGAAACTACGATCCTGCAGCCTGCGGAAAGGAGACCCCAAACACAGTAAGATAAGCAAAATGAGAAGACAGAAAAACACACAGCAGATGAAGGAGCAAGGTAAAAACCCACCGAACCTAACAAATGAAGAGGAAATAGGCAGTTTACCTGAAAAAGAATTCAGAATAATGATAGTAAAGATGATCCAAAATCTTGGAAATAGAATAGACAAAATGCAAGAAACATTTAACAAGGACCTAGAAAAACGAAACATGAAACAAGCAACGATGAACAACACAATAAATTGAAATTAAAAAATACTCTAGAAGGGTTCAATAGCAGAATAACTGAGGCAGAAAGAACGGATAAGTGACCTGGAAGACAAAATAGTGGAAATAACCTACTGCAGAGCAGAATAAAGAAAAAAGAATGAAAAGAACTGAGGACAGTCTCAGAGACCTCTGGGACAACATGGAAACGCACCAACATTCGAATTATAGGGGTTCCAGAAGAAGAAGAGAAAAAGAAAGGGACTGAGAAAATATTTGAAGAGATTATAGTTTGAAAACTTCCCTAATATGGGAAAGGGAAACAGTTAATCAACTCCAGGAAGCACAGAGAGTCCCATACAGGATAAATCCAAGGAGAAATACGTCAAGACACATATTAATCAAACTGTCAAAAATTAAATACAAAGAAAACATATTAAAAGCAGCAAGGGAAAAACAACAAATAACACACAAGGGAATCCCCATAAGGTTAACAGCTGATCTTTCGGCAGAATCCCTGCAAGCCAGAAGGGACTGACAGGACATATTTAAGGTGGTGAAGGAGAAAAACGTGCAACCAAGACTACTCTACCCAGCAAGGATCTCATTCAGATTTGATGGAGAAATTAAAACCTTTACAGACAAGCAAAAGCTGACAGAGTTCAGCATCACCAAACCAGCTTTACAACAAATGCTAATGGATCTTCTCTAGGCAAGAAACACAAGAGAAGGAAAAGACCTACAATAACAAACCCAAAACAATTAAGAAAACGGGAATAGGAACATACATATCGATAATTACCTTATATAAATGGATTAAATGCTCCCACCAAAAGACACAGACTGGCTGAATGGATACAAAAACAAGACCCATATATATGCTGTCTACAGCAGACCACTTCACACCCAGAGACACACACAGACTGAAAGTGAGGGAATTGAAAAAGATATTCCATGCAAACAGAAATCAAAAGAAAGCTGGAGTAGCAATTCTCATATCAGACAAAATAGACTTTAAAATGAAGACTATTACAAGAGACAAAGAAGGATACTACATAGTGATCAAGGGATCAATCCAAGAAGAAGATATAACAATTGTAAATATTTATTCACCCAACAATACATAAGGCAAATACTAACAGCCATAAAAGGGGAAATCGACAGTAACACATTCATAGTAGGGGACTTTAACACCCCACTTTCACCAATGGACACATCATCCAAAATGAAAATAAATAAGGAAACATAAGCTTTAAAGGATACATTAAACAAGATGGACTTAATTGATATTTATAGGACATTCCATCCAAAAACAACAGAATACACATTTTTCTGTAGTGCTCATGGAACATTCTCCAGGATAGATCATATCTTGGGTCATAATCAAGCCTGGTAAATTTAAGAAAATTGAAATTGTTTCAAATATCTTTTCCGACCACAACGCTATGAGACTAGATATCAATTACAGGAAAAGTTCTGTAAAAATTACAAACACATGGAGGCTAAACAATACACTACTTAATAACGAAGTGATCACTGAAGAAATCATAGAGGAAATTAAAAAATACCTAGAAACAAATGACAATGGAGACACGACGACCCAAAATCTATGGGATGCAGCAAAAGCAGTTCTAAGAGAGAAGTTTATAGTAATACAATCCTACCTTAAGAAACAGGAAACATCTCGAATAAAGAACCTAAGCTTGCACCTAAAGCAATTAGAGAAAGAAGAACAAAAAAACCCCAAAGTTAGCAGAAGGAAAGAAATCATAAAGATCAGATCAGAAATAAATGAAAAAGAAATGAAGGAAACGATAGCAAAGATCAATAAAACTAAAAGCTGGTTCTTTGAGAAGATAAACAAAATTGATAAACTATTAGCCAGACTTATCAGGAAAAAAAGGGAGGAGACTCAAATCAATAGATTAGAAATGAAAAAGGATAAGTAACAACTGACACTGTAGAAATACAAAAGATCATGAGAGGGCTTCCCTGGTGGCGCATTGGTTGAGAGTCCGCCTGCCGATGCAGGGGACATGGGTTTGTGCCCCGGTCCGGGAAGATCTCAAGTGCCGTGGAGCAGCTGGGCCCATAAACCATGGCCGCTGAGCCTGCGCGTCCAGAGCCTGTGCTCCACAACAGGAGAGGCCACAACAGTGAGAAGCCCACAGACCAAAAATACAAAAAAGAAAAAAAAAATTATGACAGATTACTACAAGCAACTCCATGCCAATAAAATGGACAACATGGAAGAAATGGACAAATTCTTAGAAATGCAAAACCTGCAAGACTGAATCAGGAAGAAATAGAAAATATGAACAGACCAATCACAAGCACTGAAATTGAAACTGTGATTAAAAATTTTCCAACAAACAAAAGCCCAGGACCAGATGGCTTCACAGGCAAATTCTATCAAACATTTAGAGAAGAGTTAACACCTATCCTTCTCAAACTCTTCCAAAATATAGCAGAGGGAGGAACACTCCCAAACTCATTCTACGAGGCCACCATCACCATGATACCAAACCCAGACAAGGATGTCACAAAGAAGTAAAACTACAGGCCAATATCACTGATGAACATAGATGCAAAAATCCTCAACAAAATGCTAGCAAACAGAATCCAACAGCACATTAAGAGGATCATACACCATGATCAAGAGGGGTTTTTTCCAGGAATGCAAGTATTCTTCAATATACGCAAATCAATCAATGTGATACACCATATTAACAAATTGAAGTAGAAAAACCATATAATCATCTCAATAGATGCAGAGAAAGCTTTTGACAAAATTCAACACCCATTTATGATAAAAACCCTCCAGAATGTAGGCATAGAGGGAACTTTCCTCAACATAAAAAGGCCATATATGACAAACCCACAGCCAACATCGTCCTCAATGGTGAAAAACGGAAAGCGTTTCCACTAAGATCAGGAACAAGACAAGGTTGCCCACTCTCACCACTCTTATTCAACATAGCTTTGGAAGTTTTAGCCACAGCAAGCAGAGAAGAAAAGGAAATAAAAGGAATCCAAATCGGAAAAGAAGAAGTAAAGCTGTCACTGTTTGCAGATGACATGATACTAAACATAGAGAATCCTAAAGATGCTACCAGAAAAATACTAGAGCTAATCAATGAATTTGGTAAAGTAGCAGGATACAAAATTAATGCACAGAAAAAATCTGGCATTCCTATACACTAATGATGAAAAATCTTAAAGTGAAATCAAGAAAACACTCCCAATTTATCATTGCAACAAAAAGAATAAAATATCAAGGAATAAACCTACCTAAGGAGACAAAAGACGTGTATGCAGAAAATTATAAGACACTGATGAAAGAAATTAAAGATGATACAAATAGATGGAGAGATATACCATGTTCTTGGATTGGAAGAATCAACATTGTGAAAATGACTCTACTACCCGAAGTAATCTACAGATTCAATGCAAACCCTATCAAACTACCACTGGCATTTTTCACAGAACTAGAACAAAAAATTTCACAATTTGTATGGAAACACAAAAGACCCCGAATAGCCAAAGCAATCTAGAGAAAGAAAAACAGAGCTGGAGGAATCAGGCTCCCTGACTTCAGACTATACTACAAAGCTACAGTAATCAAGACAGTATGGTACTGGCACAAAAACAGAAATATAGATCAATGGAACAGGATAGAAAGCCCAGAGATAAACCCACACACATATGGTCACCTTATCTTTGATAAAGGAGGCAGGAGTGTACAGTGGAGAAAGGACAGCCTCTTCAATAAGTGGTGCTGGGAAAACTGGACAGGTACATGTAAAAGTATGAGATTAGAACACTCCCTAATACCATACACAAAAATAAGCTCAAAATGGATTAAAGACCTAAATGTAAGGCCAGAAACTACCAAACTCTTAGAGGAAAACATAGGCAGAACACTCTGTGACATAAATCACAGCAAGATCCTTTTTGACCCACCTCCTAGAGAAATGGAAATAAAAACAAAAATAAACAAATGGGACCTAATGAAACTTCAAACTTTTGCACAGCAAAGGAAACCATAAAGAAGACCAAAAGACAACCCTCAGAATGGGAGAAAATATTTGCAAATGAAGCAACTGACAAAGGATTAATCTCCAAAATTTACAAGCAGCTCATGCAGCTCAATAACATAAAAACAAACAACCCGATCCAAAAATGGGCAGAAGACCTAAATAGACATTTCTCCAAAGAAGATATACAGAGTGCCAACAAACACATGAAAGAATGCTCAACATCATTAATCATTAGAGAAATGAAAATCAAAACTACAATGAGATATCATCTTCCACCAGTCAGAATGGCCATCATCAAAAAGTCTAGAAACAATAAATGCTGGAGAGGGTGTGGAGAAAAGGGAACCTTCTTGCACTGCTGGTGGGAATGTGAATTGGTACAGCCACTATGGAGAACAGTATGGAGGTGCCTTAAAAAACTACAAAAAGAACTACCATATGACCCAGCAATCCCACTACTGGGCATATACCCTGAGAAAACCATAATTCAGAAAGTGTCATGTACCAAAATGTTCATCGCACCTTTGTTTACAATAGCCAGGAGATGGAAACAACTTAAGTGTCTATCATTGGATGAATGGATAAAGAAGATGTGGCACATATATACAATGGAATATTACTCAGCCATAAAAACAAATGAAATTGAGTTATTTCTAGTGAGGTGGAAGGACCTAGAGCCTGTCATACAGAGTGAAGTAAGTCAGAAAGAGAAAGACAAATATCGTATGCTAACACATATATGGAATCTAAGGAAAAAAATGTCATGAAGAACCTAGGGGTAAGACAGCAATAAAGACACAGACCTACTGGAGAACGGACTTGAGGATATGGGGAGGGGGAAGGGTAAGCTGTGACAAAGCGAGCTAAAGGCATGGACATATATACACTACCAAATGTAAAATAGATAGCTAGTGGGAAGCAGCCGCATAGCACAGGGAGATCAACTCGGTGCTTTGTGACCACCTAGAGGGGTGGGATAGGGAGGGTGGGAGGGAGGGAGACGCAAGAGGTAAGAGATATGGGAACATACGTATATGTATAACTGATTCACTTTGTTATAAAGCAGAAACTAACACACCATTGTAAAGCAATTATACTCCAATAGAGATGTAAAAAAATAAATAAAGAGTTTAAAATCAAAATAAATAAATAATTAAAATGCTGTTAAATAAATACCAGGATAACAGGAAGATGTATTGTGTAATGAGAATTATTGCATTCTCGTTTGGTGAAGGTGGCTTGCAGCCATCACCTTTGTCCATGTGGCTGCCCTGCGAGCCACACTAGTACATGCTGCCCAAGCAGCCCCTACCCCATGGGCCTCCAAGTTTCTGTTTTCCCTTCCCCTCTGCAAGGCTGTTTTTGTGTGGCTTTGATTAACTCGGGACTATTATGGTGAGGAATTCTAATCATGGACAGGTCCCAGTATCCGAACACAGGGCTCAGTCTCTACAATAGTACCAGGTATTTGGGCAACACAGTCAAGCAAGTAAGAATACTTCACTGAGCAAGAGTAACTGGAGCAGGTAAATGCATGACATCATCCCTGCTTTTACTGAGGCTCCCACTGAAATTCTTCTGCTGACCATGTACCGGACTCCTGATGCCAGCCATCCTTTTCCCAACCCAAACCATTGGTCAGATTGGAACTTTTACCACTCCTAGAAAAACAGTTCAGGATCCCATCAAAGGATGCCACAACTCAAGTCAGCCCAGGTAAGCAAAACATTCCACAACACTAGTTTCTCATCCATGGATGAGAGAGCAGGATTCTGAGTCCCAAATGGATAAGGGACTAGAAAATATATCTTAAATAGTTCATGAGCCAAACAAATACAGTTCACCCACTCACAGATTTGTTTGGGTTTTGCCATTGTGGACACAAAATCTCATGTAACACTCGAGAGAAAAATAATGTGTGTTTATCAGAATATTGTTCAAAGTTAGTCATCCCCATCACCTCCATGGAAAGAGTATGAATCCTTGCCCCTGGACTTGGCTTTGGCATGATGTTGCCAGTAATTGAGTGATATACCCTATCTTCTCCCCAGATGCAAAAACATCAGGTACTCACCATCATCGATTCCAGGCCAGCCCATGAAGTGAGCAGAAATCTGTTTCTCATCCTTCCCATACTCATTCTTGGCTACTAACTTGTAGTCCCCATTATTCATGTGAGTGGGATTATCCAGCTGGAGGCAGCCGTGGTACTCCGTGTGATTGGTAACATGGATTTTAGTACAGATGTATTTGGATTCATTCAAAATTGCCCCATTATAGAACCACTGAAGCGCTGGTTTGGGGTTGCCTTTCACAGTGAATGGAATGCACCAGTGGTGGTCTGAGGTTGGAGATTCGAGAAATGTGATAGTTGGAGCAACTAAATTGAAAAAGAGAGAGTTAATAGCATCAGAAAGCTCAGAATTCTCCCCATCTCCAGATCTCTGTGTCATCAATAGGGGATTTTTATTCAACCATTGTTTGGTTTAAGAAAACACATGGCCCACAACTCTGGAATCCATCAATATTTTGTATCATCATCAAGGTTGATTTAACTTCTACAGAGAGCTTCGGAGAGACTCCTTTCCCTGCTCTGCTTAAAGCCCATGCATTGTAGTCATTTTCACATCTATTCAGTGTGAGAACCAACTCCAAACAGATTCCTGAGATTTCTGACAGTGGAAAGCGTTCATTTGAAGTTGACTTTGGTTTCTAATATATATGCCTTTGATACTAGGGAGATTAATCACCAAAACATTGAGGACTACTATTTTTACAGGACTTCACTAAATAATACAAATAACAACAAAACTGACTTTGCAAATCTTGCCCGAAGCCCTGATCTTGCATAACTTTTCTAAAACAAGTAAAACTGGTCAATGCAATGAATGCTGCTATCGATGTTGATTGACTATTATAAAGTCTGATAAATTGATAATATTTTTCACCGATGGTCAATAGGAAACTCTCTTTAAAAGCACTACTTTTCATTACAGTACACCCATTTTTGCTGGAACTGGAGATATCAAAGTTTTGATCCTTTAAATGTCTGAGGTCCTATCTAAACCTGAACAAACAAACTAGAGATTATTTTAACCTGAAGTATAAAACACTTTATTCTTAGGGGAAACAAACATTATCAAGTAGCATCTTTAAACAGAGTACTTATCCTGAGTAAAGCTATTTAAAATCCCTCATAATTGTTTATTTTTATGTGATCTGACTTTGATAATTATAAAATCAAGGACTGGAAGAGACCTTTGAGACCTAATAGCATCATTTTTCAGATGAAGAAACCCAAGTACAATAAGGTTAAGTGACTTGGTCAAGGTTACTGAGTGAGGAAAATCTGGAACAGGAATCCAGATCTCCTAATACCTAATCCAGTAGCCCTTCCCCTCATGCACTGCTTCCTGGTTGTATACGTTCATCACACAAAGCGGGGGAAATCATAGCCTGCTAACAAATACACTCTGAGTGGGATCACTGCAAAGGATGTCTCAGTTGCTAATATTCTTTATCACTTATTCCTTCTACTTGTTATCTAAACTTTGATAGACAAGGCCAATTCTCAAGACCATGGAGACTACATAGATATTAACCTAAACTGAGAAAAATTTGAATTGGAGTGCCCTTACTTGTAGGTCTGTGTCACAAACACAAGGACCACGATGGGGCAGGGACAATACTTACCTTCCTCCTACCAGCCCAGGTGCCCATGCCTAGGCCTCACTTTTTCCTGTCACCACGCTCAAATTAGCTTTATGTGAGGTGTTGACTTAAGGACATAAAGTTGGAAACTGGTTGCATGTGTTTGGGGATGACATTGACTTCAAGCTTCCATGTGGGTCAAAATGATGAGAAATTATGAGTCCAGGACCTTCTGGGCATCGGGGTAGTATTGACAGTGACGAAAGGTTGGTGATTTCATTCACTCCAACAATCACATACGGAATGTGTGTTATAAGTGAATGTTAACCAGTGTATCAACCTTGTGCCTACATGTGTGTAATGCATATTCATACTTACACACATGCACACTCGTGTTTTTCTCATCCAAATCCTAATCCAAACAGAGTAAAACCTCGTTACTTTATACCATGGCAGCTCAGAATTTCCACTCATGTGAAGATTATGTATTTTTTACTGAATACATACACCGTTCACACTGAATGCAACAATCTGGAATGTTAAGTTATATGTTGTATTGCTTATGATACTGGAAAATAATGCACATATGCTTAAGAAACTTTAATATCGTATGTCTTCAGTAGAGAGAAATTTAAAACAGTTATAAAAGTTTTTTTGCGGGTGATAATAATTTTCAGTCATTTAAGTAGGACTCCTCCAATTCCCCACAGAAGCTTGATGTCAAATAAATGGGGTAATTTTTTTTTTGTATCAACAGTATAATTAGGTGTTTGTGAACAGCCAGCTCAGTACTTTAGGTATCACAACTTTAAAGGTTCATATTGTTTTTACAGAGAAAAAAAATTTAGAAACTGGTTTATCAGAATTTAAACTACAACTTATTAACAAAAAGAGGATAACCAGCTCAAAATACGTTCTATCAAGACAAGGCAGGGGAAGGCACAAGAGGACACGCTTAAAATTGGAAAAGAAGCTTAAAGATAACGCATGAACAAGAGAGATTAGAAGAAATAGGACAAGTGAAAGGGGCTGATAATATTTCTTAATTAAGGATACACAAAACACTGCATATACTTTTTTAATGCACTAAAGCAGCACCCAGAGTGCCCCAACCACAAATGTAGGTGTAGCCACAATCATCTGCTATTAAAAACACATGCCGATCTGATTACGTACAATGTACAGTGAGGTTGACAGAATCTTGATCTTCTCCTACAAGATTTTCTGCCACACAAGAGATTTGCTTTCCACTGTCATCAGATGAAATGTTAGTTATCCTTAAGGAGCCCTGTGTGTGGCTTGTTTCATTCTACAAATGAATTAACAGACAAACATAATCTTGGTTAGGACTGAACCCAAAGTAACAAGATTTGGGGTTTCTTCCCCTAACTGCAGAAAATCATCTATAACATTAGAAAAAAGTTTCTAGCCTAATCGGGCTTAGGCAAAGGAGTTAATCAGAAGCTATTCTATTTCTCTAGATTTCAATTATTTAATGTGTGAAAGTTGATTTAATCCTTGAATTCCTACCTACTTTCCTCCGAGGGAAAAGACCACAAGGAGAGTCACTCACCTTGCTCACAGTGACATAAAAAGCTTACTAGAGACATACAGACTTTCCAATCTATGGGGTATAAATAACTAAAATGCAACTTTCATTAGTCTTTGTTAAATAAGAATAGATAGAAAGTAAATGCACAGCAAAAACTCATTGTAAATCTCTCTATGTGGCCCTATAAAATATTAAGTGATTTTCACTAGGTTAATACAATCTCAAGTTCTGAGACACTCTCATCTCTATGAACACACAGTCAAACACAAGCCTTACCATATGCTTGGAAACCAGATTACCAACATCCCAGTACAAATTCGGAACTGGATCACCTGCAACACTACAAGTTAATGTGATAGACTTTCCCTCCTCCACAGTGAGGTTAGGTGCAGCCAAATTTGCTGATGGCAAACCTGTGCAGCAAGAAAAGTAAAGGAAGACATATACAGATAGTTAGATGCATTATCAAAGTAACAGCAACAAGCTGAAAACTCTTTCTGCTTTAAACTCAATAATTATTTACTTTTCTGAGACTGATTTATGTTGATCTGAAAAGGTGCCAGATTGATGAGCTTTACAGATTTGATGTGAACTAAAAGATATGTGATGAGATCTGAAAATAAATTTTGCACATTTCTTAAAACTATCATTGCAGAGTAACCTTTTATTTTTAAAAACCCCACTAGTTTATAGAGCTATGTCTTCTAGCTCTTGTTCTGTTTTACTGTTATCAATCCAGTTGTTGCACATAAATAGTCATTTTATCTGTAGATCATCTTACTTTTCCCTCAGTTTCCTCTCTTCCATTTTTTATAGTCAAGGACAAAAGTGTGGGAGGCATCTACAATTTTTGCATAAATCCACTTTTTGCATTAAATAACTCATAAATCTAACTTACTACCAGAACTAGATTTTGAAAGAGACAAACTATGATTTTGAAATATAAGTTTAAAAATCAGACCTACATTTTGAAAGAGTCCAACTGAGGAAGTCAGTTTCAAAGCATTTTTCAAAGACATGAAGCTTGAACCATAACAGCATTAGAATGTTTCAAAGCTATATAAATCATAGTTAAATATTATAGGTAAAATTAGTCACCCTATCTATGATATGATGAAAAAAGTTTTATGGATCGTCATTCCAATGAAAAGTTCTTTTTTGGAAAAACCTTGAGAAAGTATTTGTTATAGGATGAAATTCTGATGCTTATAAACATTTCTTAATATTTCAGGACAGCATCATTTTTATACTTTGATATTTTAAAAGCTGGCTCTTCTTTATTAATGCTATCACTTCATTAAACTATTACACCATTTGGAGGTTTATACTGGTTTTTTTGTTTGTCTGTTTTTGCGGTACGCGGGCCTCTCACTGCTGCGGCCTCTCCCGTTGCGGAGCACAGGCTCCGGACGCACAGGCTCAGTGGCCATGGCTCACGGGCCCAGCCACTCCGCGGCACATGGGATCCTCCTGGATCGGGGCACAAACCCGTGTCCCCTGCATCAGCAGGCGGACTCCCAACCACTGCACCACCAGGGAAGCCCTATACTGCTTTTAATCATAGTATTTTTAACATGAAGGTGGGTCTCAGAATACATCACGTCCTGCCAGTCAAGCAAGCCCCTCCCTTGGTATCAGAAACTCTGCTTAGGACTATATTCACCCCAACAGCTGTGTTCCATGGAACTATGACCCTCAGGAGGAACCCAGAGGTCAGAAAAGGCAACTGATCTTCAACGGCCATTAAACTGCAATTAATCTGCCCACCTAGTGGTATCTGACCCGTCATCTTCACCATACTATGCACAAATCCTTCTCCTACAATGCAGTCCTTACTGACAAAGCCATTGTTATTTATTACTGAAACTACACTATAGCAAGACTTATACAGTATATGTCTCATGGTATTCCCACCATTGATAGAGGACTTCCCAATAAGATCTGGCTTTCAGTGGCTGGTGTGACTTCTTCAGAGCCCTTCCTTCCTGCCAGCATCCAATAGAGAGCAATGTTATATATTTCACGGGGTTTCAAACAGCCCCCTAATACTCTGAGTTGAACAGGGCAATGAAGTGTATACAAATGATCAAGAGGCACTGCAGTTAACCGGAATGAACACTGGGTCAGGAGTCAGGAACCCTAGACCCTAAATCTGGAATGTACTGTGTGACTTTGGGTGAGTCATTTCTCCTCTCTCAATGTGTTTTCTTCTCTGTAAAATTACACTGTTCAATTAGAAGATCTAGCTCTAAAGTTTTCTAGCTCTAATATCTGATGACAACCTCCATGACAATTAAGCTTCCCAATGTAAGAAGCATGCCATGGCAAGATATAAGAAATGGGTTTATTTTTTTTTAAATCTCCTTGAAGCCAGTGGTATGATCTAGGTGACTTTTTCAAAATATGCATTTTTTAAATCAAAACACATAGTCGCATAGTTTAAAAAGTCTATAATTCTACAAAACTTGTTATATAAAACACTCAAACTACCTCTAAGTTCAGGAACAAGAGAATGATGCCCACTCTCGCCACTTTTATTCAACATAGTATTGGAAGTCCTAGCCACAGCAATCAGTCAAGGAAAATAAATAAAATATATCCAAATTGAAAAAGAAGAAGTAGAACTGTCACTGTTTGAAGATGCATGATACTATATGTAGAAAATCCTAAAGATACCACCAAAAAACTACTAGAGCTCATCAATGAATCTGATAAAGTTGCAGGATACAAAATTAATATACAGAAATCTGTTGCATTTCTATACATTAACAATGAACTATCAGAAAAGAAATTAAGAAAAAATTCCATTTACAATTGCATCAAAATAATAAAATACCTAAAAATAAATCTAACTAAGGAGGTAAAACACCTGTACTTGGAAAACCATAAGACACTGGTGAAAGGAATTAAAGGCACCAGCAACAGATGGAAAGATATATTGTGCTCATGAATTTGAAGAATTAATATTGCTAAAATGACCATACTACCCAAGGTAATCTACAGATTCAGTGCAATCCCTATCAAATTACAAATGTTTTTTTCACAGAACTAGAACATATAATTCTAAAATCTGTATGGAAATACAAAGGACCCCAAATATCCAAAATAATCTTGAGAAAGAAGAACAAAGCTGGAGGTATCATGCCCCCTGATTTCAAACTATACTACAAAGTTACAGTAATCAAAAGAGTATGGTACTGGCACCAAAACAGAAACATAGATCAATGGAACTGAACAGAGAGCCCAGGAATGAAGCCACACTTATATGAGCAGTTAATCTACTACAAAGGAGGCAAGAATATATAATGCAGTAAAGACAGCCACTTCAAAAAATGGTATTCAGAGAACTGGACAGCTACATGCAAAAGAATCAAAGCTGGACTACTTTCTCATACCACGAACAAAAATAAGTTCAAAATGGATTAAATATTTAAATGTAGGACCTGAAACCATAAAAATTCCAGAAGGAAGCAAAGGCAGTATACTCTTTGACATTGGTCTTAGTAATGGTTTTTTGGATACGTCTCCTCAGAAAAGTGGGGAAAAAGCAAAAATAAACAAATGTAACTGCAACCAACTTAAAAAACTTTTGCACAGCAAAGGAAACTATCAACAAAATGAAAAGGCTGCCTACTGAACAGGATAAATATTTGCAAACTATATATCTGATAAGGAGTTAATATGCAAAGTATACAAAGAACTCATTCAACTCCACATTAAAAAAAATCAATTAAAAAATGGGCAGAGGATCTAAATAAACATTTTTCCAAAGAAGACATACAGAGAGCCAGCAGGCACATGAAAAGTGGCTCAACATCACTAATCATCAGGGTGCAAACCAAAACACCCTGAGATATCACCTCACACCTTTCAAAATGGCTATTATCAAAAAGACAACAAATGACAAGTGCTGGCAAGGATGTGGAGAAAAGGGAACCCTCATGCACTGGTGGTGGGAATGTAAATTGGTGCAGTCATTATGGAAAACAGTACGGAGATTCCTCAAAAAAATTAAAAATAGAACTACATATTATCCAGCAACTCCACTCCTGGGTATTTATCCAAAGAAAACAAAAACACTAATCAGAAAAAATACCTGCACTCCCATGTTCATTTCAGCCTTATTTACGATAGCCAAGATATGGAAGCAACCTAAGTTCCCATCAGTGGATGAATGGATAAAGAAGATGTGGTGTATATATTCAGTGGAATATTAGCCATAAAAAAGAATGAAATCTTGCCATTTGCAACAACATGGATGGACCTAGAGAGTATTATGCTAAATGAAATAAGCAGACAGAGAAAGACAAATACTATATTTCACTTATAGGTGGAATCTAAAAACCAAAACAAATTAACAAACATAACAAAACAGAAACAGAGTTACAGGTACAGAGATCAATCAGGTAGTTGCCAGAGGGGAGAGGGGTGGAGGGAGGAAAGAAATGAGTGAGGGAGATTAAGAGATACAAACTTCCAGTTGCAAAATACACACAGGTATGAAATGTACAGTGAGGAATATAGTCAATAACTATGTAATATCTTTGTATGGTGACATACCATAACTAGGCTTAGCATGGTGATCATTTTGAAATGTACAGAATACTGAATCACCATGTTGTGTACCTGAAACTGAGTGTTGTAGGTCAGTTATACTTCAAAAACAAACAAACAAACAAGCAAACTCATAGAAAAAGAGATCAGATTTGTTGCTACCAGAGGTTGGCGGGGGGTGGAAGGAGAGGAAGTTAGATGAAGGTAGTCAAAAGGTTCAGACTTCCAGTTACAAGTAAATATTAGAGATATAATGTACAACACAGGGAAAACTTTTTTCCATTTCTTTAATTTTGTATCAATATGAGATGATGGATATTCACTAAACCTATTGTGATAATTTCATGATGTATGTAAGTCAAATCATTATGCTATACACCTTAAACTTATACAGTACTGTATGTCAGTTATATATCAATAAAACTGAGAAAATATAAAAACAACTACAAACCCAGGGGGAAAAAAGAAACAAAAATATTCAAACTATTATGTGAGAAATAGTACCCATGTGGCACTATTTCCTATTCCCAGAAGCACTCATTTCACCTCTTTTAACTTCTCTGGGTATTGATCTCTATATCACTAAATATCATGTTTATATTGCTACTTCTTGTTTTTTGTTTTAACATTATCTACTGACCTCTTACCCTGGAAGATGAGAACTAGGTTCATGTTCACACAGAAAGCCAGCTCTCCCCACATGCCCATACCACCACTCACACTATTCTGTCTTAATATCTCCATCTGCTAAGAAGTTTTTTGTTTTTTTGG
The DNA here is from genome assembly GCF_008692025.1 of Phocoena sinus. Lineage (NCBI taxonomy): Eukaryota > Metazoa > Chordata > Mammalia > Artiodactyla > Phocoenidae > Phocoena > Phocoena sinus. The sequence continues at coordinate 83,731,686 of NC_045768.1, read as the reverse complement.
TTTTTTGGTTTTTTTGCGGTACGCGGGCCTCTCACTGTTGTGGCCTCTCCCGTTGCGGAGCACAGGCTCCGGACGCGCAGGCTCAGTGTCCATGGCTCACGGGCCCAGCCGCTCCGCAGCATGTGCGATCTTCCCAGACCGGGGCACGAACCTGTGTCCCCTGCATCGGCAGGCGGACTCTCAATCACTGCGCCACCAGGAAAGCCTGCTATGAAGTTTTGTTGTCTAAATGTACAATAAAGTTTACTATAAATACATAAACTCTACAGACAGCTGAACCATTGTGTGTAATAGTTATCACATTTTATCAAATTTAAGACAGCTTTAATTATAGGACACAACACTGTGATATGTACCACTACGAAAGGGAAAAAAAATGATGCCAATTCAACTATGCTGTAATCCTTTCTCTCACCACTTAGCTCTCCTATTATTTGGAGGCTGGACCTTCTGGGTGGCCTATCTTTTTCAATCTTTTCTCTCCTATTTTCCATCTTTTTGTCTATTTGCTCTATTTCTGTCATACTTTTAGTTTTTCCAAGGCTTTTTGTTGTTGTTCCTGAATGGTTTTCTATTTTTTTAACACCATGTGTTTGTTTCATGGATGCAATATCTCTGCTGATCTCTAATATCTATGAACTATTAATTATAATTTCTTGTGAATTTTTCTTCTGTCTATATCAACTTTGTTTCTGCAATTTTTTTTCTTTCTCTCTGTTTTGTGTTTTTCTTTCATATTATAAGCTTTTCTCAAACAGTTGGTGATCCTTGGCTGTTCTTTAATTTTTTTTTAATGTAGATTTTATTTTATTTATTTATTTATGTGGTTGCTCTGGGTCTTAGTTGCAGCAGGTGGGCTCCTTATTTGGGGGTCGCTGGATCCTTAGTTGTGGCATGAGAACTCTTAGTTGCGGCATGCCTGTGGGATCTAGTTCCCTGACCAGGGATCGAACCCAGGCTCCCTGCATTGGGAGCGCAAAGTGTTAACCACTCCGCCACCAGGGAAGTCCCTGTTCTTTCATCTTTAAGAATGGGGTAATAGAAGCATTGCACATTTATTAACTGTCAGCATCACTAGAGCAGTATTACTGGCCTCTGTAATGGGTACCACCTGGTGTCAGTATCATTAAATCCTTTTGGGGATGGGATTGATCAAATTATTCAGATAATTCTCTTCCAGTGTACTGTTTGGAAGAGGAAGAGGCTGGAAACACAGGTTTTCCTGGCTATCAGAACGCAGAATGCTCCTATGAAACTTTTTGACGAAATGACATAAAGTAAAGAAGTAACTACCTTAGGACACCTCCTTCTAACAGATGCACAGAATAAATCAAAATAAAGCACAGATTCTCACAGACACAGTCAAAGCTATGGCGGCGTGATGATGAGATGCTGAGTGTAGCTCCCAGGAAGGAGCTTAGTGGTGCCCCCTCACTGCTTGGGATGTGCGCTGCCTCTAAAGAGCTCCATGTAAAACAAATGCTGAACGCTATCTTTGCTTTTCACCTTTTTTAGGAGAAGCAAAAATCCTCTTCCGATTGCTTTCAGAAAAGCGAAGTGGTGTAAAGAAAACTTCCAAAAACTGGAGGATACCTGTGTCAAAACTCAGTTGTATGTAAATCCATCATCCTCTCTATGGCTCTCACAGCCTCAGCTCTACCTGGAATTCCTCTGGGCCTTTGTTTTATCCTCTTTAGAGAACAAACTTCCAGTTTTTACACCTGAGATGTATGGAACAAAAATCTTTCAACCACTCTCCTGTGTTTGGTGTTACCTGTTCTCTTACTTCCTGAGCCTTGCAGTAGTTCTGCAATATACACCAAGCTTTCCTCTTGGCTTTCCCCATTGCCAACTTGGTAACCAGCATTCTCAGCCTTTAAGTCAGTCACTACTCATCCATCTACTTTCCAAATGCAACTGCAGAAACACAAAGCTTTGTTGACTCCTCTCCCATTCTCTTGTATTTATAGATTTATCTGGCTGCATCTGGAGAAACCACGGAGCCAGGGCTTGCCATGGTGCTTGCTCTTGAGGTATGAGCTCCCCCACCAGCAGACTCCACCAATGGATCTTGGTGACACCCTTCCTGGCACCTCGAATATAAACCCATGGTGTAAACTTCCACCTTTTATAAATGTATCTAAAAGTGTGGAAATTCTAAGCAGAAAAGAAGTTAAAATAAAGAGAGTCTCAGCAGAGAATGCTATGCTATAATCTTAATCTCCCCTGTAAAATCTAATGTAGTTTATTTTTTCCTTCAAGCCTAAATTTACATGATTAATATCTCTAAAAATGTCTGCTTAATTATAGTACTAGCAATAACATTTATGGGGCATTCACTGAACCAGAAACTCCTGTCTAGTACTTTACATTTTTGTTTTATTTAATTTAATCCTTACAACCAAGCTTGAAGTTAAGTATTTATCTTCATTTAATTAATAAAGAATGTGAGTTTTGGAAAAGTCCAATACATCTTCCGAAGTTGCCCAACTACCTAGGAACTGAACTCAAAGATCAAGATGTTCACCATTACAATATACTACCTTTCCCAGACTGTAATATCCATTTTAGCACAGACTATAAATACCAATACATATCCATAATCTAGGAATTTGGTTCATTAAAAAAATAATTACGTGTCTATCTGTGAGAGAAGAGTGAGTCTCCTTTATTTATAGAGAAATTGTATCACCCTGTCATAGCAGTTTCCAAAGGAATCTGTGCAAAATTGGCCAAGTCTAGATCTTTAAAATGTAAAGTCTTCCACAAATGAGCAAGCATCTGACTCACGTGAATTCTACAGCATTAATAGGCTGGCCAAAGATTCAATAATGGAAAAAACAATCTGTACTTGAAATACCACTTGAGGTTTAATTAGCACGATAAAAATGAATTGGGAATCATGAATAGCCGAGGCAGGATAAACCATGTGCCAGGCACTACTTCCTGGCTTAATAAGATTTGAAATCAGCACAAGTACAGAGCAAAGCTCAGTAATGTCTCCAAGAGCTTCTAGCACTATGGTAATGGGATCCTGACTTAAGTATCAGGGCTGTCCTCCTTTACACACTGGGAAACCTCGCTGGAGATCAGAGAAGACCAGCTGCCCGACAGACAGACACCTCTGAGGCATGGAAGAGCCCAGTAAAGGATGCAGCTGATCAGTGTATTGGTTAAGGCCCTAGACAGACAGATGTGGGTTAAAGCCAACCCCTACTCATTAGATGTTTACTCACGATGCTTGGTAAGCTTTCATTTCTCCAACTGGAAGTAAGGATACTAATGACATCTACTTTCTAGAGCTTTTAGGATGCCTAATAAGATAATATGGAAAATATTTCAGATGAGGTCTAGTGCATATTAAGTCCTTAATAAACGTTAGCTATTAATGTTATTACCAATATCAATATGGATATTTAGTTTTAAATATATTTTACATCTGAATTTATACGTGTGTATATCTGATATTCTGTCAAATTACTTCAAGTAAAAATAGCAAAGCCATAACATGATATCACAAAGAAATGGTATGTACTCAAACAACCTTGAGGACCATAAGATCAATGGAAGTTAAATGGTTCTTTTCGAGCAGGAATTCTTAGAGCTTTTAACATAGAAATGTGCACAGTGAACATCCAGAGTTACAGAATTTTCTATATTCTTTTCTTTAACCTTGGGTTTTTCTTTTTCCTACACAGAGCATCTCAAGGAATTAGAGTTGCACAGAACATAGAGTGGGGAAAATTTGGTGGACTAGATGATTGCTCAGGCTCCTGTCAGGTGTAAGAATAATAGTTGTACAAGCAAAAACCCAACGAATAGTCCAACACCCATTGTCTAAACCCTTGCTACTCAAAGTGTGATCTATGGAACAAGGGGTTTGTTAGAATGTGGACTCTCAGGCCCCAACCCAGACCTGCTGGCAAAGAAGCAATATTTTCCACAAGATCTGCTGGTGGTTCATACGCACATTAAAGTTTGGGAAGCCCTGGTCTAAAGAAAGTCAGCCTTTTCACTGAATGATTGATGATTTTCTGCTGAGGTCTACTGGCTGGTATGTCCTTTCCAACCATACTCAGGTCAACAGCCACTGACACTGCTCCATCCAGTGGTGCACACTTCTTGAAAGTTGACCATATCGACTAGGCCCTTCGATCACTAATTCAAAGTATGCACGTTCTCACTTCCTAATAATTGAGGAAAACTAACCTCTAAACTTTCTGAAATATTAACTTGGCTTTGCAATAAATGAGATGGGTCACGTTTGGGTTTTATTTTTCAATATCCACCTGTAGGCCTGAGTTGTGTTCTTTTTCACCTCATTTTAGTAAGCCTAAGCTCTGCTCATTTCTTATTGGATCATCACTCCATGGGTATAAAAATATTCAAGTAAATTATGATTTTTGTCAGCTCTCTGTCTTCTCTCCACTCACTTTCTCTCTTCTTGGGAGGAAATATCTTCCCATTTTTGTGTGCCCTAAACATACATATTTCACAACCAGGAATGAAGCCAGAACGAGCCTGACCTATTTAGAAGTGGCTGCTTTACATCTGGTTGCAAAAATGACAGAAAATTAGCAAAGTGACTTTCCCAGCTCAAATGGGAAACTGTGCTTCTAGGCTTGTGTGAGCCGTGTCATGACAGTGACAGCAACCACAAAACTTCTAAACACAAAAATCTGAATAGCAGCTGACAGGTTAGAAAACCTGCTTTATTTGCCTTTCTAAAAAGACAAAGAAAAGCACTGGTCCACTGTGTGGCTTGCTGTGTTTTAGTGGGTAAAACCTGATCTCTAATAAAAGGAAGCAAAGCAGTAAACCAGACTTTGTATTTGCTTTTCAGAAAAAAAAAAAAAATCAATCCAGCTAAGATGCTAGGAAAACAATGTTTTTTACCAATCTAATTTATACATGGAGTATTAATACAGCATTTCATTTTAATCTTCTGTGAATGCTAACAAAATAGAATTACTATCCTATTTTCCTAGTTTAAAACAAAAGAAGGAGTATGTACAAATATGCTAAACAGACATGCATTACTACAAATTATAGTGGAAACCAAAAGTAAATCTTAAAAATAAATCATTAAAATCAGTTTACCTCAAGGAAACAGGCCTCTCCTCCTGGGCACCTGTGAACCGACCTTTCCCAACATAAATAATATTTTGTCAATGTGTTGTAAGGAGGCTCTACACTAAAAGTTTGAAGGTTGGAAAAATGGAAAACTGAAATTGTCATTATAAATAAAGAAACCAAAGGCAAAGCTGATTTCAATCCATGGGACCATTAAGAGTGTTTTATATAGTAACTACACTCAACCCTCAACTGAATTACCATCTTATCTTCACTGTGGGGCTAGCATGTTCTACGGTAGCTAGTTACCAGTAATGGGTTGAGGGATTGTTTTGATTTGACCCAAAAGAATACTGCCTTTTAAATATATTTGTTGTCTGCTTAGAACAGAGCATATCATCCACTATTAACACTTCCTGAAGAAACTCTCTTCCAGAGATTTAAATCATAATTATAGTACAAAGAAATTAAAGTATAAAGTACACTGTTCTTTAATAATGCCATCCAGCCAGGGGAAAAGATTGAAAGCTTTGTACTGCAAACCTAACTACTGAAGATCAACCAAATGTACAGGAATTGAGTACAAGAATTTAGAATATACAATGTTATAAATAATGTCATTGAAAAACACTAAAAGAAGTAGCAGGAACACTTTTATCTGGAGTGATAAATCAGCACAATCTGGAAAAATAACTATTCTTCACTAACACTTGTGTAATTCAGTTTCTGTCTTCAGAACCACTGCTCATAGCACCCCTTTTTTTCTGATTAATGTGGAAATTTTACATGAATATGTTTTGTTGCCTGGTAATTAACAAAGCTTTTCTAAGGTTAAAAAGGACCTGGTGGAGAAACAGACCACAACATGTTTCACAGCATGAATAAATTTACAGTAATTCACAGCAGGAGGGGCTGTTAGAAAAATATTGTGAGACATTTTGACTGTGCTGTTAATGGGATCGGGAATGGCGCAGTTAAACTTCCCAGCCCCGCCTACCATGCTTGCTCAATCGCTAACGGCAGAGGAAAAAGAAGAAAGGAGATTCTTTCAAAATGCAATGATGACAGACATTTCAAAGGGAACTACGAAGTGCTAAAATACGGAATAATTTGGCTAGAATAATATAAATGTTTCAGTTATTTTTACTTAACTGAAATATCTGCACCGTCACATCAAAAATCTGTTTCAATCTGATCATTAATATAATGTGGATCATGCATTTATTAATTGATCAATTCAGCAAACATTAATCAAATGACTGTTATGTTCAGGGGATACATCAGGCACCATGGAGGAGACATTTTTGCTTATAAAATGTAGAGAATTTGTTCATCATATAATGCTTACATGATGAAATACTAAAAGAGGAATTTTTTAAAGAAAGCCCACCTCATAAAGGAATGAAATCCCAATAGCTCTTTTTTATGGAAATTAAAATATTACCAGTTGCAAACCAAATGCAATGGCCGTAGTTACTGGCAAATTGTTGGATTTACAGTGGTGAAATACACAAGACCATATTCTTATGAGTTACTTTTTGAGTTAGCTAACAAGCTTCATAAAGAAAAAAAAAAAAGTGGAAGTACGATGAACTCCGTGAATCTGTGACTTAAACACAACAGGTATATTTTAAAAGTTTGCTGAGGGTGAGACCTAAAAGAAAAGCCAACTGACCATGAATCCATGTTTTAAACAAGACATCTAACTTGAAGACTTGGGGATATTATCCAACTTCTCCAACATGGAATTTCAGAGACAGAATTTAAATTCAACAATGTAGCATAATTTACTGCTCAATCTGCCTAACTTCTCTTAAAGAACCAAAGTTGGGAAACCATCAAGAGGAAAATTAATACATGACTAAGACCCAAACTGAAGGCTCCCCCTCTCATCTCAAACCTCTAGAAATTATGTTCATTTTTTTAAAAAATCCAGAACCATGTTGGAAAATCAGAAGGTATACTGTTGGTGGATAAGAACAATGAGAAACTCCTGAACAAGAGAAAGTGGGGAAGTTAAGTGAAAGAAAAACAGCACAGTTCCCAACAGACACCTGAGTATGTGCCACACCAAACAGGGAAGCTGCTGGGCTGACCTGAGACCAGGGGTGGACGGCAGGGCAGAGTGGGGCCTCCCCTCCACTAAGCCACCGGGTCACTGGTTAAGAAAACAAGTAGAAGCACAGAGGAATAAACTTTCCACATCCTACCTTTGCCCTCCCACCTCAGGCACAGCATCCAACAACTGCTGCAGCTGCCCCCAAGTAGAAGCAATGAGGGTGGGAAGTTTACAGGAGAAAGTCAGTCATGCTAGGTACCCTAGAGATATGGTGAACCCCAGTATGGAAAAGCATATTTCAGTCACTAAAAAAAAAAAAGTCGGGCTTCCCTGGTGGTGCAGTGGTTGAGAGTCCGCCTGCCGATGCAGGGGACGCGGGTTCGTGTCCCGGTCCGGGAAGATCCCACATGCCGCGGAGCGGCTGGGCCCGTGAGCCATGGCCGCTGAGCCTGCGCGTCCGGAGCCTGTGCTCCACAACGGGAGAGGCCACAACAGTGAGAGGCCCGCATACCGTAAAAAAAAAAAAAAAAAAAGTCACTAGAGATTTCAGAAATTAAAAATCAACTGGCAGAAGGGAAAATTCAGTAGCTGGAGAAATAGCTGAAAGGCAAAGTAGTGAGTAAACAATTCTCCCATTATGCAGCACAAAAGGACAAGCAGATGGAAAGTATTACAGGAAGGGTGAGAGGTATGGAGAGAGGAGCCTGAAGTGTAAATAACCATCTAAATAAATTAGAAAATTCTTCCAGAACTGAAGATGTGAACACTCATATTGAAAAGGTTCACTGCATGTCAAACAAAATAAAATTTTAAGCATGCACACATGCCTAGTTACAGTGTAGTAAAATTTAAGAATAACATGGATAAGAAGAAAATCCTAAAAGCTTCTAGAGAAAAAGAAAAGCATAGGTTACCTATCAAGAAATAAGCATCAGACTGGCCTCGGGCTTCTCATCAGCAACAATGAACACACGGAGAACGTGGTATAATATCTGCAAAATTCTAAGAGGAAGTTATCTGGAGTCTAGAATTTTACACTCAGCCAATTCCAATGAGAAGAAAAAATACAGGCTGATTTTGCACTGGGCAAGAACGTGAAGTTTATTTTTTTAATTTCTCTGAAAGAAATATCAGAAGATATACTCCAGCCAAAAGAAAAACCACTCCAAGAGGAAGCAGTGGAATACAAAAATCAATGATATACAAAGAAAGAGTAAATCCTCAAAAACATCAAGTAACAGTCTAAAAATAAAATCTCATTACTTGAATTAGCTCTATGTGTATTAAATAAATTTAATTAATTAATTTTAAAAAGTAAATAAAATCTCAGATGATAACAATCAGAGAAGGGAGGAGAAAGTAAAGGGAAGTAAAAGTATCTTTTCTCATCTTGTTGGGGGTTCTTTCTAGATACTTACAGAAAATATGTTTAAATATGTGTGGTAAATATTTTGGCACTGGGCTTCCCTGGTGGCACAGTGGTTGAGAATCTGCCTGCTAATGCAGGGGACACGGGTTCGAGCCCTGGTCTGGGAGGATCCCACATGCCGTGGAGCAACTAGGCCCGTGAGCCACAACTACTGAGCCTGTGCGTCTGGAGCCTGTGCTCCGCAACAAGAGGCCGCGACAGTGAGAGGCCCGTGCACTGCGATGAAGAGTGGCCCCCGCTTGCTACAACTAGAGATAGCCCTCGCACAGAAACGAAGACCCAACACGGCAAAAATAAAAATAAAATTAATAAACTCCTACCCCCATCTTCTTAAAAAAAAAAAATTTTGGCACTGTATATTTACAAACAGAGAAACATAATTTATAACTTTCAAACAATTAAGAAAAAATAAAACAAAGAACACTGTCAGTGGAAGAAAAGGAAGGAAAAGGAATAACCTTGTAGAAAAATAGACAAAAGGTATAAATAGGCCATTCAAGGAAGAATAATCACGATGTCTAATAAACATAGAAGATACTCAATAGCAACCAGGAAAGTGCAAACTAAAAAGCAATGACATACCGTGTTTTAGAGATACAAAAAATAAGAAGTTTGCTAATATCAAGGTATACTTTGCTGGGGTGGCTATAAATTGGTACAACCACTTTTTAATGTGCAAACCATATTAACCAAAAATTCTGCTTCCCGCTATGTACTCTAGAAAAAACTTTGCATCCATATGTATGCATAAGGAGGCTGGTTGAAACACTTTTGTAGTAAAATGGGAAATGCCCATCAATATGGAAGATTTAACATAATCAAGATATATTCTACCGTGAGTAACACACAATGATTAAAAAGATAGGATAGATCGATGGCTTCTGACCTGAAATGGTCACAAACAAGTAAAGATAAGCTTTATGTGTAAATGTAGGAAATTATTTTTGCAACAAAATGTATCAGTAGTATATGTGCAATTATAAATAAGTAAAAAACACTGGGAAAGAAAATAAAAATTAGCAGAGAAAGAACAAGACAGTTTAAGAACACAAAAAAGTAAGTCTATCAGTTCACCTTTTCTAATGATGCTTTCTGAAAAGCATTGCTGACCCTGAAATTACCATAAATGTAATCATTCAATCCTAATCAATCAAACACACGCCCTCTGACAGCGGATTCAAAGCCTCACTCTCATACACACAATTCATTGACAAATTCATAGGAAACAAATTTTAAAACACTGAAAATTGACAAAGTGGTCAGGAAAAATTAGAACCAGTTCACTCCTACCCCTCCCCTGCTCCAGTCACAGCGGTCTATCAACAGCACATTAGGTGGGTACATTACAGGAATGCTGCCAAGACAATATGGCCAAAAATTAAAATTAAAAAAAAAGAGAATTGGTTTCAGGCAAGGGCAAAGCAGACGTCTATTAAGAGGCCTTTTGTGAAATCAGAGCAGGAGTCAGATGCTTTCTCTTTTTTCCTCTCAGTGGTTGCTGAAACAATGTGGCCACACAGCCATGGGGATCTGGGAGCTGGCCAAGCAGCCAGGTGACTCAACATTGAATTTCTTGTCCCTCTGGGCAATTTCTCTCAGCGGTACAAATTTATACCAGAACAGAGAACAGTTATCCTCTTATCAATCAGGAAAAGATAGATATTAAAAATTTTTTTTTAATATTGGCTAATAATGAAAGTCGAGGGAAGCTGACAAGGGAACAAAGCTTAATTCCCCCATTATGAAACCAAAGGGCTCTCATTACAACAAAAATCTGTGGGAAGAGTAACTGTTGTCTTCTAAGACCCTGTAGGGGAAGAAACAAACACTTATCACTCCTTTATTACACTCTCATTAAAAATGAGCAGCAGCTAGGGGGGCTTCCCTGGTGGCGCAGTGGTTGAGAGTCCGCCTGCCGATGCAGGGGACACGGGTTCATGCCCCGGTCCAGGAGGATCCCACATGCCGCGGACCGGCTAGGCCCATGAGCCATGGCCGCTGAGCCTGCGCGTCCGGAGCCTGTGCTCTGCAACGGGAGAGGCCACAACAGTGAGAGACCCGCGTACCGTAAAAAAAAAAAAAGAGCAGCAGCTATATTTCCCTTAAATAAAAATTGACTCCAAACAACAGGATCCTCTGAAAACAAAGACCTGGAAGTTTATGATTAATATACAGATTCCTCTCAGGCAAGAACCAGGTGCTATGTGGCTTTCTGCTGTGTCACCAGCCACTAGGCAAGAAGATCACATTTAATTGTTAACTGATTAACTGGTTGACTGATTAAAATTTCAACTCAGGAATAATATGCATATGTGGGTACTGCAGAGGCATGTCCCAAGAGCCCTTAGCAGTAAAATCCTAACCAGAACACTTGGATTTTCCCTTCTTGTAAACACACTGGCATTCACAGAGCTGTAATTTTATCATATGATACCCTTTTAAATTCTGGAGATTGTAAACCCAGAAATGGGGGAAAGCAAGTCAAAGGGCAGATTTGTGGTGCCCCATCAAGATACACTGACATCCGGCAACAACACAAGTGTAAGGGAATGCTCTGGATTGAACTGCATGTTCTTGTGCTGCCAGGACACTTTATCCCCCTGAGATCCTTCCTCTGCATGGCCTAGATGCCAACCAAGTATATACGTGGCCAGTGAAGTACCACACTCTCAGCCAATACTTTTTGGATGGATAGTTGGATGGATGAACAAACGAACAAAGAAACAAAGGAATAAACAGTGTATTTTTTTCTCTGTGCACTTTAAAGTCAACCATTCAGAATTAATATTCTACTGGCAAAGAACACTCAGCAAAGTTGCTCCCAGCTGATTTCTCAACACTGCACACGAAAGTGGCCCAACTCAGTGGAGACATCAACAGCATAACATATAAAATCCAGGTAGTCGTAACCTTCCCAGACTCTCTACCACACCAAGGCAATTAGAATAATTAATAGCAAGTAGAACTTATTGATTTAAAAGTAAATTACCACAATGGGATATCTGCAGGTTTGCCAGGGAAATATTCTTGCTGTTTTCATCGAGGCAGTACAAGTCCTGAGTTTCTGGACTGGGTTTAGTCTCCTGAAGAGTCTTAATCCACATAATGTCACAGGAGCATGTAAATGGGTTGCCCACCAGGATCCTACATGGAACAAAAATGAAATCCAATCAGCCTTCTCTTTTTCAGTTTTAGCTACAGAAGTGTTTATGAAGCACTAACAGCATTATGAATTTCTTCTAGCTGGCTATCTTTGGAAGTCACACCCATCTTTATAGCATAACGGTACTTATTATTCATTCATTTGCCTGATACTTACTGATCTTCTGCTATGTGCAAACACCCCTGTAGAGGCTAAAGGATGCAAAGTGATGTGAGACCTTTCGGACCCATAGGGAAACAAGGTAGGAACAGAAATAACTATAATATAGGATAGAAAAAGATGTCTCAAAAGATGGGGGAAAATAAGATACCATAACAAATTTATCACAGATATTATACAGTTATGAAGATCTTAAGTGAAGAAGCCAACGTTAAGTTTTCGGGAACACTAACATACTTATGTCTAACCAGGCTAGAAATTCAAGTGTTATCACTTAATAAGTTCGAACTTCAGTAGAGGGCGGAGCAATTTCATCTGAACTGAAAACGAGACTGTGAATACAAGGCTAAGACTAAAGTGTGAGAGCCAGGAGGGTGCACTCCCAGCTTTCCAAATGACACAACCACAGTTCAGTTTGACTGATGCAAGAAAGTTGGAGTGAATGTGAGAGACAGAACCTGGAAGGGAGCTCTCAGACCTCCTTCACACACACACACACACACACACACACACACACACACACACACACACACCAAGCTCAGGGTTTCTGAGAGCAAGTGCAACCAAGGTCCAGACTGAGCTACTTAGCCCATTGTGGGAGGGTCTGCAAAGAGAAAGTCACTATTCAGCCATGCTGCCTGGACTCCTGTGGCCTGTGATTGGTCAAGGAGGAAGTAGTCAAGAGGAAAATAAAAACCACAAGAAAAAAAATCTTTAAATGCTTATTTATAACACTCAGTGGCCTGTTTAAAATGACTTCCATTTATGGCAATGAGCCTTTAAATGAGGCCATTTAAAATCATTACATAGGCTCTGCCTGGCATTAACCACAATACTTAAGATTTCCATGAGGACAGGATCTGGGCTTTGCAACATCATTTACTCCTGTGGTTTTCTGGTTGGGTTCTAACAATCTCAGGGAATCCCTGGAGACTTTTCCAGGAGTTTCCTTGGAGAAAATGTGGTCCTGGCAGACTCATTTAATTTGTGTCTGCTTGATTGCCTCCAAATATCCCTCCAACACCAAAATAAGAGTTGAGACTACTAGGTATGGAATATAATGCAGATGATATCCACAATGTTTAAACCCCAACTAATCCAAGAGGTTTCCTGGTGTTCTGAGTCCATGAAAAACTAAGAAATCTTTTTTAAAAGCAGGTATGACTGAACCCACAGAAGAGATAAAGAAGCAAAGGGATCTTGAGCTACAAAGACAGCAACGTTCGTCTGACCACACAGCACGGGCAGACAGCTGGCTTCTTCCTCTCACACACCGTACAAACTCCTTTTGCAGGGATTGTTAGAGCATGTTGTACTTAATTTGTTCAGGCTTCTACCGCTCCCCCTGGATAGCAGAGTCCTGGAGTACAGATACCGTTCTCCTTATATCCCTATAGCCTCGTGCCACGTTAGTTTGATTTGCAACAGGTACACAATTAACATTTGTTGAATGAATTAATTAAATATGCTGCAGGGGTGGTATTGAGACACGTGAATTTGAAATCAGAACTCTAATTTTTAACCCATCAAGAAAATTCTCTGCAATGATGCTCAGAATTTTTACACTGAGTAGCCTATTTATTGCACATAACTTCCTTAAGTTTTTTATGCGTATCCCTGGGTCAGAAAGCCAGCGCTTCAACTCCCTGAATTAAGTCTCTCCCAAAAGAATTGCCACCATGTAACTCTCATGACTACCTATTAACTTGTTATCGCACTACTAGTGGCATCTTCTAATCTGCACGATTTCCTTGTGAATAGGGGTGGACCCTACAACTCAGGCAACAGATAGTTTTAGCAAAAGCTATTGCCTGGTATTCAAAGGCCTTGTCCATCTGGGCCCACCTCTGACACACAGAGCCTGTGCTTTAAGGTTCTTTGGGTACCTGACCCATAGGAATGTCAACAGTTTATATTTGCTTCACGGTGATAACACAAGAATTAAGCACACTTGGAAATGCTGGCTATTAGTAATTGATACATTTCAATATCTTCCCTATCATTTTTCAGCAAAGGGGATTTGGGGATAAGGATAAATCCTGAATGCAGTGGCAGACCTAGAAGGAAATCTCACAAGGATGGTTGGGTAGGGAGAGGACTGCCTCTCTTCAAATGTTCACTAAGGGAGCGCAGGCACTGTCGTCGGGGTATAAACTGAGGAGTTTTGCCCATTGCTGTTTCTCCTTGAATGGGTTTGCTTTCCATTAGTGCCTGGACAGAACAAGGACCAAACAGATGCTATGAGACATGTTGCCGCCTTTTTCACACAAAACCCTCATCTTTTTCTCATTTTCCCTCCTTTAGAAAACAAGTCTTTTATGTAAAAACAACATTTAAACTCATTATAAATGATATATTACTACTGAGATTTCCTTTTTTTTTTACTGCTGAATCATGTTTTCATGGAGGAATAAAAGAACAAATGACCAAAATTTAAGAAATCATTTTTCATGAGTTTTGATATAAAAATAGACCTGCAGCATCACTTATTTTAAAAATTACGTGATTACACTTTCCTTTGGAAATTTTTTCCCCAAATGCCATACAAAATCATTACTTACAGCTCAGACAAGTCAAGGTGACGAAAATGTTTCCTAGACAGTACCGTCAGTTTATTTCTGGTAAAATTGCTGAAAGGAATCAAAAACATTAAATGTGAATTACAAGTGTACATTTCAGGAATAAAGTATTCAAATAGAGTTTTTTTCAAAATATAATTTTATGTGATCATGGTTCATGCAGTACTTTAGATCCAGTAATCTCTTTCTTTCACCTAGAGTAGTAACTTAGTTTTCCCTGCCTCTCCTATAATTCTTGCTTGAGAGTGGGGTTGAGGGGGCATAATTTTCGTAATGGTTATTTTGAATCTCTTTTTTACCCAAAATTTTCTTTTTCATATTCAGAGACAAGTTATATACCTCCTAGAGATATCTGATCTACTGAACAATTAATAGGGAAATTAAATTAAACTAAGTTAAATTTAAACCATAAACTCACTAGGGGAAAAGATACTTTAAAACTAAAAAGCATCATGAATATTTTGAAATTACACGACACACAAAACTCTGAATATTAACTGAATTTAACTCATCCTAATAGGAAAGATAACACCTATTGATTGATAAACTCTGCTGAGATTGTTTATATATGACTTCCAAATAACTAGATAAATTCATGATGAGAATAACAACAAAATATCAGATAAAAATATGCCAAATTTTATCTGGAAATATTCTAGCAACATATCATTTTAAGATGTGGACCAACCAGATAATGAAAAGATGTCCTATTTGTGACTGAAAAATAATAATGAATTTACTGATGTGTTCCAAATATGTAGTTTTATTCAAGGGAATGGGAGTTTCGGTTTCCAATGATCAGTGCCATGAGACCTTGAGCTGGGAAATTCAGACCCTTAATCCTGGCAGCTGACTCGCTCTGTGAATTTGTTTACCGGTCAAATTTATTTAAAGCGTGTGCAGTGCTTGGTCCTCTAGACGTGTGTTTCATGAGTCACATGAATGTAAAACAAACATCAAACTTTACAAAACAGCTGAGCCCTCAACAGTTTGCCATGAGCCTTTCAGTATCTGATTCCCGTTCAGGAAGGTGAGCACCGGTCTGAGAGTCAGGTAAATACGGGAAATCTGCGGAGACAGCAATCCTGGCCTCACTGAGGCTAGTCTATTGCGTCTGTCTCACCAAATCGTGGGCTGAAGTCTGCTGGTCTGTCTGGCCAGTCTCTTTCACAGAGGGGTTAAAGACCAGGGGGAGCTAGTACATGAACTAAGACTAGTCAGCTGATGGATAAAGAAAATGCCACTTTAGCATCTCATAAATGAAGAAGGCACACGGCCACTCCCAGCTTAATTCTATATTGAGATTTCCTCTCATCCAAACCCCCATCTACAAGAGGGTGCCCTCTTCCTTCTACGCTGGCATCTTCTCTCCTCACACTGAGTGTAAAGTGCTCACCCACGTGAAAAAATAATCCAGCGGGAAGTTGTAAAATGTGCCCACATAAATCTTTTCTTTTGGAACGTGAATTAAGAATGGGTTTCAATGCAGTATAATACACTGACAAGTCACTCTGCCTGTCTTCACCAGAGCCTGTGAGGCACAAATGTTTTCATCTCCATCAGAAATCCCCATCCTTCTGAAGGAAAAAAAAAACAAAAACAGAAACAAAAACCCTATTCTTCCTCCCAAGAAGAAAGAGGAGCGAGGAGGCAAAGAAAGAGGACACACTCATTGTCAAGGTTCCGGGTCGGCTAGCAAGGCCGGCACCAGGGCAGCTGCCCTGTCAGGCTGCTAGCAGCACAGCCCAGAGCAGGGTTACACGCCAAAGAACAAGATGAGTTTTATGAACCATACTTATTATTGGGTCCAAAAGCCAAATGGGAGGAGGAGGGAAGGAAAAAAAATCAACAATCCTCTTACTGTTTGATTATAGAACTTTTGCAAAGGAGCTAATTAGCACCTCTGCAAAGTCCCTGGAAAACACAAATACTAGCTTTTCTCACAGTTTCTGGGTTCTCAGGGGCCGGGCAGGAATTAAAGGCACCAAGAAATAAACTCAGGGACCAGTCCTAGGGGCTCTGGACAGTCAGCATGGGATGCTAAATATGCACAGGTTAGGGGAGGAATGATGAAAGTGACAGACAGGATCCAGTCTGAATTCCGCTAAAACCCAAAGTGAAATAGATGCTCTTGTGTACATTTTTATTTTATTGGAGAAACTCAGAGAGATAATCATCATATCCCAAGGGTACAGAGAAACAGCCTCTCATACACATTTCTTTATCAGCTCCCTTGCAGCCATGGTGCTGATGTTCAACTAAAGATGCCGTTTACTACGTGCGGAAATCAGGGAGAACATGCCAGCACCTTCAGTCATAAGCAGGAGTTGAGACCCAGGTCTGGAAAGGCAGACAACTGACTTCATTTCCTCCTCCTTGCCATTCCCTAGAGCCAACTGCTTAATTTAATTTCTATTTTGGCGATTAGGAGGCTCTTTCATCACGTGAATATCTGAAGCTTACTGACATTGTAACTTCTTTCTAACTGTCTGAATATTAGCCTGACTTCCTACTGCCTTACCATTTGACAATGGCTACAAATATTAGTAATTTTTGCGGTTTGATCAGTAACTGGGCTTCCCAACTGTTGGCTTTTAAAGAAGCTGTATAAGATACGTCCACCTCCTTGGTTTCCTATTTTCAAATGACACCTCTTTGGGAGACTGGGACTAATATTTGGCTTTATGTAAGTATGTACAGCACACAGAATACCATTAAAATTATTCTACCGTAAATCAGCCTGAAAAAAATACAAAAGGTGGCTTTGGTTTTCATATAAATAACTTGGAACAAGGAAAGTAGGGAAAATATAAGAGGCATAGCAAAGTCATAAAAAGGTCTATTTCTAAAACAATTAACCATAGCCCACTATATAGATCACTACGTTAGGGGAAGTGATGTAGTAAAACAACCAGTAAAACGTGGTCGTTGAGTAATTCAGGTCTGCAGTCAGCAGTAATGAAAATACGAGAATGTAACCACTGAGGTCATTAATTACACTTAAGTGATTACATTAGAGCATTTTGCCTTTTTCTTGTGTCCAACTTCTCTCTTGTTTATGCTAGCAAGGCCTACGCAAGACATCAGAATTTGTGCAGGCAAACCAACTACGGAGATGTTGCCCAAAAGCCTCTACATGAAATGTGTTAATAAAGGTCCTTGGAGTTTTGTCACCTTTTTGCCAAAAGTTTTATATCTTAATTCTACTGACTTTATTTTTAAATTGACTTCCTCATTAATGCCACCTATGAAATATGAAGTCATTGTACTGGCTTGATGAAATTAAGGTTTTTCATAAGATCAACAAATCTCCATAGAGTGTCCAGGCAATCTGCTCGAAGAGAACGACTTCTTTTACAAACTAGCCTGGAAATCAGTCAGGGAACAGTTCTCCCCAAGAAAAAGAAAGAGGACAAATGTTACAAGAAGGGCTGATTCTCTCATTATATGGAAAACACACTTTATTTTCTGTCCTCTTACTAAAAGAACATAGCCAGGAGTGAGCCCTGAGTCTGCCACTTTCCATCTGTGGACCTGAGTCTGATTTTGCACTTATGAAATGGGAATCAAGAAGATCCTCCCTACCAACTGTCAGAAAAATCAAGTGAGATCAACCACGTGAGAGTTCTGTATGTAGATCGTAGTCTATGAAACACATAAGGTATTTTTGCAGAGCATCTGCAAAGCACAAAAGGGCCAATGAATGCAGGCAACCTTCCTGCCACAGAAGTTCCTACTGAAAACTCGGGGTGGAGGGCGCCCATCAGAGCTTAAGGGTGATCCTCTGTTTCATGAAGAAACGTCTCAGGAAGGCCACACCTTATTGACCAAGTGCCATCATCTAAGAAGGTTTAGCAGCAAACAACCTAAGAGCTCCCACTGTCCATATTTCCATTTGACTTCAGTTGATATCACCCTGACTTCGGTGGAAGCATTTCCTATTGTTACAGTTGCCTGAACCTCTGGCATGTTCCATGATTGAGTTTTCTCCACTTCCATCAATCATGACACATAGCTTTTGGGAAAAGAAGGTTCAAAAGAGGATCTGTTGGGGGAGGAAGAGCATTAGCAATTTTTAGTTCCCTAAAAAGGCCAAGGCCAAGTCAGTTTCTTTCAATTCCACTAGTTTGATGTCTTCCAGGGAACATGTCATGATTCCAAGGAAAAGAATCAAGGACGCTGTACCAGGACATAGTTTTCACATCAGACTCCTTGCTGTTGGCCTATTGCTCTGTCCAAGATGGAAATGGCCCAGAAATTCATGAAAGGGAGTAAGCAGGCTGTTCTAAGTACCCCTCTACAGCTATTCAGAAATCAAAGCTAATGCTTCCAAGCTATTGTCAAAGCTACACTAACTTTTTAAAAGGAGGTTTAGAGCTGGAGAAGAAGGAAAAATAAACAGAGGGGGAAAATATTGAATAAGCTAGGTCCTGGGAAGCAAAAGAATCAACCTTTACTTACATGTGCTGTAAGTTGTTGTTTTTCAGAAATGCTTTATGAGCTACAAATTTCAATCCGGAATCCACAATGGTCCTAAGAAAACACATAATTGCATGTATGTTAGAGCTAACAGACGACTGTCCCTCTGACGGTAACAGAGCATAAGAAAAAGTTCTGAGATAAGGTATGCAAGCCCTGAGTACTCACAGGTTTTTCAGTCCCACATAAGCTTCAATATCATCTTCGTTGATGATTTCTAATCTTTTCTGATTTGCAATGTAACTGCAAAAAAAGCAGAGAGTGCAAACTAGTAACTCAGAATTCAGGCAGTCCATAAAAAAATGGGTAATTTCCGTCCAACCTCACCAGGCTGCTCAAGGCAATCCCTCCCCGCCCACCTAGCCCCACCATTTATTTTAAATACAGCAAGGGGAGCAAAGCCGAATGAGACTGAGGAGAAACCATGGTTGAGCAGGTTTCACTGTCAATGACAGGATCACCAGGTTTCATTTTTTTCTTAAACTTTTATTATTCTTTCAACTAACAAGTTCAGTTTGCCCCTCCACTCAAGGTATCCCCTGTGTATAGAGGTGAAAATAACTTGGAAATGCATCCACTACCTCTCAAAAGCATTTCACCCTTATGGTGACAGCCACAGGGAGGCTGGCATCACCACACAGAGGACAAAACACATCTTTCCTCACATTCCAAGAGAAGCAGTCACTCCCTCCTTTTACCTCCTGAAACACTGAAGAAGATCCCCTCCCCCTTTCTCTCTCTCCCTCCCTCCCTTCGTTCCAACTCTCTCTTTTCCTGGCCCAGGATTCCCTCGTTCTGCTTTTGTCAGTAATAAAACCAAATTTCCCTTTCAGGAACCACATCTCACAAACCCCACATTGCCCTAGTGCGCTCTCTATAGAAATCTCCTCTTCCCCGTTCACCAAACCCTCAAATACAGGAGTAAACTGGTAACTCTGGCTGCATGGAGAGTTCCATCCCCTGGATCATGAGGACTGGCTTAGAAATGTGCCTGTGACCTCAACTAGATTAATGAGAAGCTTCCCTTAAATTAAAACATGAATGCCATGACAGAGTCTCTCTTTGCTTCTATGAGAAATATTTCTGGCACAAGGAAAGAGACTGTCCAAGTGTGAAGTCAGCACACAGGAGGAAAGAGAGCTAAGAGATATAAAGAGAGACAGAACCCTGAAAATGTTACTTGAGCTTTGGGATCCAATCATCTCTGAGGTTAGCTGTCACTAACAGAAGCTTGATCTGAACTTCTGTCACTTGCAACCAATAAAATCCCTGGTAACACAAACACAAAGCTATCAAACCTACTACATGGAATTTCCCTGTGCTACAGTTATCTGAGTATCTGTCTATTCACTTTTCTTGATCACGACCTCTTTTCGAAGACAGCTGGATCCTGCTTTATAATTCTTAACATGCACCACAGCATATAGCAAAGAACCTTGCACAATGTAGGTCTTCAAGGATGATGGATGGATGGATGGATGGATGGATGGATGGATGGATGGATGGGCAACACTTGGAGTTCCAAAGGCACTCCAGGAAGTTGTATTAGGATGGACTTTCCCCTTTCTTTTTTTTTTTTTTTGTGGCACGCAGGCCTCTCACCGCTGTGGCCTCTCCTGTCGCGGAGCACAGGCTCCAGACGCGCAGGCCCAGTGGCCATGGCTCACGGGCCCAGCCGCTCCACGGCATGCAGGATCCTCCCAGACAGGGGCATGAACCCGCATCCCCTGCATCGGCAGGCGGACTCCCAACCACTGCACCACCTGGGAAGCCCGGATTTTCCCCTTTCTTTTTCAAAAAATTTAAGATACATAACATTCCAATTAAGACACTGAAAACAAATATGTAGTTCTACTGTTAACAACATGAATTAAAATGAAAACAATAGTAACCAATGAGGGAGGAGATACAGCATCTACAGATTCCTTCCACCCAATCCAAAAGAAGGAAAAAAAAATAGATGTCAAAATACATGGTAAGTATTGGGGCACCCATTTTTAGAAAATATATTTTAGAAATAAAGCAAAATAAGTAAATGCTCTGTGGGAACAAAATTACACCAAAGATAAATAATTTTAAAAGGACCCACATAAACATTGCCCCTGTTACATAAAAAAACAACAACGTCCAAGATAGAAGGGCATCTTCTGCTCAAAGATCTTGGTTCTCAAACAACCATTTTCAACGTTAAGAGTTTTTACGAAATGTTTCAAAATTATCACACATTTTCCCAAGATTTTCAATCCACTAACATTTCCAGTAGAAACCACAGTGACCTCCCTCTTCTAAATTGTCTCCCAATAAGAACTGCATTCAAGAGGGCCCTACATTGTAATGCTTTTTTTCATGCAACTGGCAGAAAAAAGGACAAATAACGTTGGCAAGGTTTCCTCTGGGGTCACAACCAGAATTCCCGAGAAGCTTGTTCACTGCTTACAGCTGCGCTAGCATGGTGGCTGTCACTGTTCTGAAACTGTCTGAGAGATTTTCCAGCTCTCTTTGCTGGCTCATCACTGCATCCTCCATGCTTATGACAGGGGCCTGACACTCAGGAGGTATTTAGTCAATGTCTGTGGCACAAGGCATTTATTTTTAACTTTTTACTTAGCTATTTATGCCCTTTATTTTATTGGTATTTCATTTTTGTCAGATTTTTAATTTATAAACTCTCTAATTGTATTCAATAAAATACAGCGAGCTAACATAAATAAAAATGAAAGGCATAATAGAAAGAAGAGCCAGGGCAGAGACATCAGTGGAGCTAGGAATTGGGTTTAAAATGCTGGGAAAGGGCCACAAGCATAATTCTAAGCTTTCCAGTGACCACTGCCCCTGAAAAGAAGGAAAGGGGGATACATTTAGCCAGTGGTAACTTCACCGTGTTCATGAGGTGAAAATAAGTCAGATATTAAGCAAAGCGTACCTGTTCTTGAATCTAAGACCAGACAGGAGATTTTGTTGAAAACCATCAAAAGAACCATGTGAAAGTATTAAAAATGGTCATTAAAGAATGTTCTTCCACTGTGAAGGCAGGGATGCCCTGGATAAAGAATGAATTTTTCTCCTGGTCAAAATGGAAAAAAGCAACAGAAGAGCTGGATTAAAAGGTCAGCGATTGCCCCTCTAGATGCCAAGAATTCCCTTTCATAAGTTACCATCTGCAGAAAGGCCCACAACATAGCCGTGGGCTATAAATTGCTCATGAAATCTACCCCTTAAGAAACGCTCCTTAGACACCATTAAGTGAGGACTCATAGGGTTAGAATGGGAGCCAGTAAAGTTAATAACAAACAATTCACAAAGGAGAAGCCTCAACGGCCCAGGAACATATGAAAATCTGCTCACCCCTCAAGGAATATGAAATGCAAACCAAAGTCACATGGACTTACCATTCCTCTGCCACTAGCTGGACAGAATGTTTAAAATCTGACAATATTAAAGCATTGCTAAGGATGTGGGGTATTTCTCTTATATTGTTGGAGGGAGTCTAAATTGGCACAAGCACTTTGAAGAGTAATTTGCCAGCATCTTGGAAAATTATACATCACACGCTTTACAGAGTCCAGCAATTCCATTTCTAGGTTTTCACCTGAGAGAAATGCTCACTCCTGCACACAAGGAGACATATACAAGAACATTCATGGTAACACAGTCGGAATAAAAATCTGGCTGCGTGGAGAGTATCCATCAGTTAAGAAAGAGAATAAAATGAGGCGTGTTAAATAACTACGGTAGATTGAACCAGATCTTTATATCTGAGCAGAAAGAAATAGTCGTGCTAAGTGAGAAAGAAAAATAAGCAAAATTTCAAACTGATATGTACATATCATATAAAACAATTGATGTGAACTTTTAAAAAGACAGAAAACAATACCACATAGTGTTCATAGTCAAGGATAGTTGTAAAGTACAAAAGGAAGATTGCAAGGAAAGTCACCTTGGGAAAGGAGATGGATCTGCATCAGGGATAAAGAAACTTAAACTGTTAAACTGTTTTATTAAACTACTAAACTATTTCTTTTCTTAAAAGAGAAAAGCCTTTGTAACAAAAAAGACAAAAATGTTAAAGTGTCAGTTCTGAATATATGCACCTGAAGTTATTGTTATATCATTACATTTTTATGAATTTCTTAAATGTATGAAGAAAAAAGAAAGAAGGAAGGAAGGAGGGAAGGGAGGGAGGAAGGGGGGAAAGAAAGAGGGAGAGCCAAAAAAAAGTCGCAAAGGAAAAGACCACAGCGAAGGTGGACCCCAGGGCTTCTCAGTTACTAGGTGACCAAATACACCAGGGCTCAAGTCCTTGGTTTCTTGGACCACCCAAAAGCAAACAGTCTAAAAACCTTCTGATCCCTGCCCCAGAGCCCCTGGATGGGACCAAGAAGACTAAGGAGCATGCTGGGCCGCCCCCTACTGGTGACTTCCACGTGCCTCCAGAAGGACCTTGGCAACACCAGGTCTTTCGAGCTCTGCCATCTCATCACTGCCAGTGATCAGAAAAGCAGCAGCTGCAGAGACCAACCCAGGGTTAGGAAGGAGAGAGCAAAGGCCAGGCCAGGACAGACAGCTGAAAGATGTGTGGACAGGCAATGCGGTAGGCTCTCCCCCAGAAAACTGTTCCCTGTCACTCCAGTCAAAGTGCTGGCCAACTCTGAGGGGTCTTTACTAAGTCAAGCTTTGCTTAATAGAATCCCCAAGAAGGGTCCCACTCCCACTGAAGCAGTGGAAAGGACAAGCATTTTGGTACAGACCTTTCTCTCCATGACAGCCCCTAACTCCTCTGACCCAAGCCCACCGATCATCTGGAAAGCTTAGGCCCCAGGGGCTTTAAGGCACAAGCCCTCCCCCTAGAGCCCATGCCCCAGCGCTCACATGAGTTCAGCCAAGCTTTCGAGCTTCTGCCCTTCCAAGCTTAAGAGTTGCTCTCCCTTACTTCCTTGGCCTCCAGGTCCCTCAGGCCCACCCCTCCATCCACAATCTGTGTGGAATCATTCTCGGCCTTCGACCATCCTGTTTTGCCCAAATATGCCTTCTTCCTTTCTAAAAGCCATCTATAGTACTCTTTCTTGGGCCTCACATTATGAGGGTTGTTTTTTATTGTTGTTGTTTACTTTTACTACATCCCAAGACTACTGTCTTCTGCCCTTAAAGTTGGAACTTCTCAATGAATTCACCTAAAACTCTTCTGGGTCCCCACAATATCTGAGATGCTGCTTGATTCACAGGCAACATCAAAAAGCCTTTTTCCAATCAAAACATTTTTATTCCATCAGTTGGCAAGCATTTCTTTAGCATTTATTCTCCTCCTTAACTTTATAATTAAGAATTGGAGGGGATGGAGGTACTCTTTGTACCCACCATTGTATTTTTGTACTAATATACCTAACTCTCCTGCTGAACTGTTAACTCCTCAGATGGAAGAGTGTTATTCATCAAACTGCACGTCCACTTCCGAACACAGAGCTGATGCTCATAGAACACTGGCTGACTTAAAGCAATCAATCTGACCCACAGATCCTCCACTGGAGTTTTTGTTATCTCACTGGAAAGACCAGACATATACACACTATAGACACTAAATGAAGATTGTGGTAATAGAACATAACTTCATTTCTCACATAGAAAACAAGGAAAAAAAGTAACGACCATAACAGAGGAAGACAGCCAATTCTGAAAGCAAAATTTGTCCTATCTAGAAAGCAAATTTAGATCACAAGCATACAACACAGTCAAACCAAACACTCATTTATTTTTCGTAAATGATGAAAACTAATTGCCCTCGGAATATGAGCATTCATTTGCCATCTCAGTTTCAGAAATGTTAAGGCTAGAAAGAATCTTCAGATCCAGCTCTTCTTGACCTTGAGGGGTTGATGCTCCTGAAGGTCAGTGCTCACTGCCACGGTATTTGTTGAGCAAAAGAGAGAAGTTTCCAAGCAGAGGTCAAGTACGTGCACTGCGAGGGTGCAGTGGAAGGAATTACAAGATATCACTGGGCAGTGAAGGCTTCCATGAGGTCAGGCTTTGAAGGGTGCCCAGAAAGTCAACAGATAAAAAATGTGAACATAAGCAAAGTCCACACTATTTGCCATTTTATTTTGTGTTGTCACCAAAGCGTTTCCATTCTCAACATGACATCCAGGGCCTTCATTATGACATTTTCTTGAGGGTAAAGAATTTCCTTTCCTTAGGCTTACCAAAAAGCCCGTAGGTGGCTTTTTGGGGAAAAAAAAGAACAGATAATTTTAGGAAAAATTCGTGGAAACATTTTTGAATTACAGGTTCCTAGAAAGGATACTCATCTCATTTGAAAAGATTTCACATTGGCTTGAACAACCTATCAAATAATTCCTCCGGGCAATCTTTCCAAGTAACAAAGAGTGGTTTCTAATGCATCTTTTCTTCCTGTGTATTAGCTTAACAGCAGGCTCGCTCCAAAGTAAAATTTCCCTTTACCTTAGACTTTATTACCTGACCTGTAGGTTGACGATATATCAAAAAGAAATGGAAAGAGCCGTGAGTATTTCTAATGGTCGCCCTTCAAAATGGAATTGCTTCCCACTACCCTGGCTACCCTCACCTCACCCCCACCACATAAATAAATAATTAAGCTAATAAAAGTAGATAGAACTCAAATGTCACAAGAGATTGTGATACATGCTCAGGCTTACAGCCATGGAGTGAGGCATTTCAGCTCTGACAGGATCCTCTCTGCCATAAGATTTCCGTCACGGGGAAGAGAATAATCCATTTTTTAAAATGTGCCCTTGTTCCCTGAGTCCGTAACCAGGTAGCTTCAGTTGCTCAGCAAAATGCTAAGAAAGAGTTTTGAAAAGCAGTCCCTGATGGGCCAAAGCAGGATTCAAAAGAAGAATCTCTCAATCTATCCCTCCATTCCTAAGAGAGGGTCCACCACCCCACCTGTGACAACGTGAATGCAGAGAACACCAAATAAGTGGGCTCAGAACCTGAATTCCAGCACCAGCCTACTAGCACAGGCTGGTTAGCTGCAGCACTTCCATCTTCTTTTTGGCCACGGGAATAGAAGTAGCCCCAGTAATTTCCTTTTAGAGAGTGCTGTGTGCCAGGCACTGAGGTACCCAGGGGGTGTCTCCCTTAATCCGACAAAGCTACCAGGAGAGCACTATGATTGCTTCCACTTTTTGGAAGAGGGAACTGAGGCCCAACCTTGCTAGGTCATATCCCCAGGATTACATAACTGCCAAAACAGGATTTGAACCCAAATCTACCTGCCTCTGAATTCTGAGCTCATACCCACTCTACCGCCCCACCAGGACCATGGACTTATGAGTCCTGCACCTACAATGAAGAATACTTTCTAACATTTCTGCAAAATGCATCCTGACAAATAATCACAGCCTGAAAACAATAGTCAATGAAAAGGAATGAGGACATTTTACAGGTTGCTCTCTTGTGTTATACCTACAGAGGTAACAGGAAATAAATAAAATATCTTCTCAGATCCTTACACAATGCCAAGCTCTGAGAACTGCAGCTCCCCACAATGCCAAGCTCTGAGAACCGCAGCTTCCTAGAATAGCCTAAATTCCTTGGGAACTTAAGAATTCAAGTGCCTGTGGAGAGGGTGTGGACAAAACGGAACCCTCCTACACTGTTGGGGAAAATGTAAATTGGTGCAGCCACTATGGAAAAGAGTATGGAGGTTCCTTAAAAAACTAAAAATACAGCTCCCATATGATCCTGCAATCCCACTTCTGGGCATACATCCAGAAAAGACAAAAGATCTAATTCCGAAAGATACATGCACCCCAATGTTCATAGTGGCACTATTTACAACAGCCAAGACATGGAAACAACCTAAGTGTCCATCGACAGATGAATGGATAAAGAAGATGTTTTATAATACAAATGATGTACTGTACATACAAAACAGAAACAGACTCATAGACACAGAAGACAAACTTATGGTTACCAAAAGGGAATGGGGGGAGGGATAAATTGGGAGTAGGGGATTAACAGATACACACTACCATATATAAAATAGATAAACAACAGGAATTTGCTGTATAGCACAGGGAACTATACTCAATATCTTGTAAGAAACTATAATGGAAAAGAATCGGAAAAAAAGAATATACGTATATACATACATATATATATATATAACCAAATCACTTTGCTGTACATCTGAAACAAAATATTGTAAATCAACTATACTTCAATTAAAAAAAAAAAAAGAATTCAAGTGCCTGGAAAATAATAAGCGGTGTAAAGTGAGGGATAAACACACTCCACTAGCTTACCTCTTCCCAGTTATGTGACCTTGGGCAAGTCCCTACACCTCGGTTTCCTCGTCTTAAAATGGGGTAGGAACAGTACCTGCCTCAGGGAGTTGCTGGAACAATAAGAGAACTGCCCTAGCCCGTATGAGGACCACAGTCACTGTTGATTATTAACAGCAAGCAGCAGACTGGGGTTCAGGGACTGGCTTGGTCACTAACTAGCTGGTGAACTGAATCTCAGCCTGCCTCCAGGGCCCACGGGCATGGAACAGGAAACCTGGCCTGGAGAATGTCTCAGTTCCCATCAGCACTCAAATTATAAGAAAACTTCTGCAACATATTATGAAGAAAAAATTACACACTGAGTTTCTCTCTGAGTATTTATATAGCATCTTTCTCATCCACCTCTCTCAATGAGGTGGTGCCCAAAAAGAAACACTGCAATTTGTGACCAGAAAAATTAACTATGAAAAAACCCTTACAGTTGGCTTTCTACCTAAAACGTATCAGTCTCCAGCAGAAAAAATGTAAGTTTAATTTGACTTAACTAAATAATAGCCTCCATGAAAATTTAGGATTTGACCCCAGCCTACAAATAATGTGACGTGTAAACCTTATACTGGAGGGTGAGCAGGGTGTCAATATATTTAAAATTAATAAATTTTCTTTTTAGCTGCTAACTTTTCAAAATGGGAAGATTTCCCGCTTTAAAAATCTGAATTTCCACATTCTCTTAAGAAGCCAGAAGGTCCTCCAAACTGGACTAGCATTTCTTCCTGGCAACAGTCAGGGCGAGCTGAGTAACATTGCTCCTGGGGGTCTGCGACACATTTCCAGTTGGTCACATTCTGACCTCAGCTCTTTCACTGGCTCATAGAAAGATTTTTATGACACCTGATCTAATTCTTGCTTGTAATTTCCTCTGAGACTTCAATGCTCCGACCCTTCTCCTACATTGGTATGTCATCTGCACGCACAGAGATCCCTAACAGAGATCCCTAAATGAGTTTGCTCAGATAAAATGACACAAAGACCACAATAAAAATACCTCCTTTTCTTAAAGAAGTGGTCCAAGAATTTCATCTCCCGATGCTGTAATTATAAAACTCATACAATGCAGGATCTTAGTTGCCCATCCCCTCATACCCTTTACTGAGCCAGGCTTTGCTAGAAGCTGGACTGCAGATGATATGAAGTTGTCCCCTGTTCCAGAACCTTTAGAAGCTTCCTCTGTTTAGAAACAAACTAAAACTGACACAGACATAGCCAAGTATAATTTTATACTTGGTACAATGGTACAGAATCCCCAAGAGGAGCAAGGGATGTGTTTTTCCTGACAAAAAATTGTTTTCCTTCCCACTAATTTATTTAATATTTTACAATAGGTTTCAGATCTTTCGATAGATCATAGTAACTTGCCATAGCAAATGGAAAGACAATTAACTAAACGTGTACCATGGCATGGTTTCGCCATATCAGATGAAGAACCCAGGACAGAAATGGTCCTGATACAGCACTGCCATCAAGAAAGAGGCTTAAGTGATGTTTGAGCCAAAATTTTATTTTGGACAGGTGTACTCTAACATCAGTCAATATGAAACCACCAGAAATATGAGTCAGCTCACTGGGTCCCTCGGGGTACAGTCTGCAGCTAATTTATCCTGGCAGGCCCACAAGGGGCCATCCCTCTCAAGGCTGGGGGCACCCCGGGAGCCTGAGAGGGCTTTTCCTCTGGCTGGGAAGCCGTCTGGTCACACCTGCTCCTAACAGCTTCTAGGCTAAAACCATCTCTGCTGTGCTCTGTGGGTGGATCTCTGCCGTCTCAATCAAGCATCTGTCCACATTCCGAGGCAGTCATAGCGCTACTTCCCCAGGCAAGCCTGGATCTGCAGCCTGCTGGTACCCCCACATCTCATCTCGTCCGCAGACAGGGTGGCTTCCACCTGGATGGGCACACAAGCCAGGCTGCTTGGTCTTTGTAAAAGGATGTCAGCCCCACCATCTGCTTGTCTGGCTTCCAAAGAGAATGGATCTGGCTTCAACCAGGAACAGAAATTAACATATTCCAGCTCTGGTCAGAGGGGACAACTTCATATCATCTGCAGTCCAGCTTCTAGCAAAGCCTGGCTCAGCAAAGGGTATGAGGGGATGGGCAACTAAGATCCTGCATTGTATGAGTTTTATAATTACAGCATCGGGAGATGAAATTCTTGGACCACGTTAGCGTCCTTGCAGAATTGTCATCCTTGTCACTTCCCCCAACTTTCACTGACTTTCTCAGTAAGAAGAAAATGAAATCTACTTTCTGCATTTTTCATAAAAGCTGTGAATTACATCACTCATATTCTCTGCAAAAGAAACTCTTTTCAGAACAGAGTGCCAAACAAAGCTATGTTCCTGTGGAATTAGTAGGCATTCTCCTCCTTAATAATGAGCTTCTCTTTTCACTGCCAGGAAGTTGAGGACAAATGGTGTGCTCAATTACAGCAACTATGTCAACGGTCAGAGTTAGTTGGAGTTCTTGTCTCTTTTTTTTTTCTCACTCCTCCCTCTCATTTTTACCTTATTAACCTCATTGTGTAAAATAATTATCAGCAGTTATTCAAATACTAATGATAAATTGATTAACTGTGACATTTCTATACTCGTCCAATACAAATTATATGGCCATTACGATCAATATACTGGTATGATAGCATCATCTTACAGCTGTTTTCAAGAAATGAATTGGAAAACCATATTATCCACGATTTTTGTGTGTTTCAAAGTGAGTGTTTATAAAAAGTGAAATCTTGCAACTCCAATCGAACACAAAATTATCTTTTTTCCAAAAAAGTTTTTTCCTCTTTTCCCATTATTTCAGGTCAGTCAACGTTTCGTTGATGAAAAGCGAAGAAAAACTTCCAATGATTAGCCCAGGACTTAAGAATTCTAAGAAGCATTCAAGTCAGCACAAATCACAGCAGAACACACTTTTGAAAGCTCTTGGCCTCCAATCGGGCCAAATCATTCCATAGCAAGAGAATTTTTGGAACTAATATTTCTGCTCCAACTTCAGGATAGATCAAGCATGGCACAGGGAAAAATGAGCATCAGGCATAATGTCAAGAAAAGAGAATGATTCAAGCAGTAAAATTTTAGGATCTCTTCGAAGGTCTATTTTGATTTTGACACAATTTCTCGGCCCACATGGATAGGCTGTGGGACTAAGGAGAGTGATAGCATGTGAGGAACAATTCCAAGTTCATCTTCACTGGTTTCCCTTCACGTGTTAACCTTTAGTCGCTTTTATAGAAGGTTAGAGATTATTTTCTTTGGAGTTAAACTACAAAGATATTGGTGGAAAGGGATCCCAGTCATAAGTGGTCATGTAAGGCCACAATAAAGGGAAGCTATTTTACAGAAAGGAAGTGTGAGTGCATCAAAAAGTCCTAAACAAATCTCTTATAAAAACTTTTAATTCAAGGGATATATCGTTGCTAGAAAAGACGTATATTTTGGAAGTACCTAGAGGAGTCAAATTCATGGAGATGGAAAGTAGAATGGTGGTTGCTAGCAGCTAGGGGGAGGGGAGTGGGGAGTTGTCATTTAATGGGTACAGAGTTTCAGTTTTGCAGATGAAAAGGGTTGTGGATTATTTGGATAGCTGTGCTGGTTGCACAATAATGTGAACGTACTTAGTGACACAAACTGTGCATTTTTAATGGTTAAGATGGTAAATTCTGTTATGTACATTTTACCAGAGTTTTAAGACAAAGAAAAAAGGAAGATACATATTTTGTAAAGGCCTTGCAATTAAAAAGAGAGAAAGACAATGAAAAGAGAAAACGGAGTACAAATTGATAACCTCCAGAGTGCAGGGGAGCTGTTGTAAACAACCTAATAAATGAAATGGACCAGGACTGTTGAAGAAAACAGTTGCAGAACAAAGATCATGACCTGAGTCCCAGTGGCTAAATCTGACCCATCACTGCTCCGGTCAATATCCCAATCAGCTGAGCATGCCAAGATGAAAGTAACATGCAAACCAGGGAAAAGGCACCTAAGGAGAACCAACACCCTCTTACATCTATCCTCTTTAACCCCAGCGCCTGTCCAGTGCCACACTCAAGACAGATTCTTTTGCTTTTCTGTCCTCCCCAAGACCTACAGAGTCTACTCTCCTTCAAGACATAGTTGAGGATAACCAGACAATAAAAATAAAAATGAACAGTCCAACTCTAACTATGCGTTATGCACTGGTACAATTCTTTTACATGCATCGGCTCATTTTAACCTCACAGAAACCCCATGAGAAAGGTTCTATTATTGTCCACTTTTACAGATGGAGACACGGAGGGCTTTATAAACTAGTCCAAAGTAGCAGGGGCAGACCAGCTTCAGAGTAGGGCTCTTAAACCTCCAAGCCACCCAGCCTCATAACCTGTGTGATTCCCAGACACGAACTCCCAAAGAAAATGAAAACTTAATTTGTTGATCCACCTATGCATGGCAATGGACATATTCAGTGATTTTTCAATTTGGAAAAAAGTATATAATGAGAAAAGGAACTTTTTAGGCACAGTTTCCGCAATCCTAGGATCCTCCTAGGGTGCCAGTAAAAAAATTATTCCGCCATAATGAGCTGAATAATTCTTAAAATAGTACATTCAGATCTAGAGCTTTCAGGGTCAATGATAGAATCTGTACAGGGAAGAGAGAAGGGTAGAAACAGGTAGCTCCTGATGTTTAACAAGCCCCATTAACTTCTGGGGACGGATCTATGCCTTGCTGGTCTGTGTCTGTGATATCACAAAGCTCGCTGTAACACAAGTCAGGGAAGGAATCCTGCACAGCTGTTCTCGGAAACATGGACCCCCATGCTTGAGAATTCCCCTGAAGAAGGTGAGGGCGCTGCAATGGAAGGAGCAGTCTGGGGAGCCTGGCCACCCCCCTGCATGCTCCTATGCAGAAGCCCTGCACTTCCTCTATTCCAGAGCATCATCATGGCTCAAAACCCCCATGATGCAGAGGTCAGATCCACAAGGCAGAGGCCCAGACAGCCTTGTCCCTGGTGCCCTTAACTCTGGATGATGGACCCAGGCATGTCAGAGGCCCTCACTCTGGTATTCCTCCAGCCAAGTTCCTCCACATGAGGCAATGGGATGCCCCCACCTGGAAATCACTCCTTCCCTTCTTGACCTAGTAGGATCTCAAAATTTCCTACCCAAAGACCCTAAGCCCATTCCCAGGGCCCACGCAGGCCTTTTCTGTGGGTATGTCCTCCTGTTATAGATATACATGCTCCTAGGCACAACTTTGCGTGTGTGTGTGTGTGTGTGTGTGTGTATGTGTATGTGTGGGTGTGTTTGGGGTCGGGGGATCCAAGGCTGCTGTCTGTAGGGCTGTTGATGGAGTTCAAATGTGTAGGACAATGATCTGACTGGAGACCCTACAACAGACCATATAGATGAGAGAAGCTGGCCTAAGTCTTATCACCCAGGACCCAGAAAACCACCTGGTGGGAGGACATATTCACAGTATATTTGTTGGTTAACTAATTGACTAGATGAATGAATGAATAGATCAATCAAGCAATCAATCCATGCACGTATAAACAGTCAATTCCTGTCCTCCATTTCAGCTATCTGAGGGAAAAGATGACTTCGTCAAGAGAATGTCTATGGCACTCTGAACTGTACATGTATAGATATAAACTACAATGAAAGGAGAGTCATGACAGAGTGGACTCTAGGGTAGGCTGGGGTAAATAAAAGGCTCAGTAGTGCCTTCAAGGCCCCAGGCAGTTAAGCTCCAGAAAACACTTTTTTATTTTGGTGAGAGAGCAATTCCCTGAAAAAATAAATGAGATGGCAAAGAAGTTAAACCCCAGAGGGCCACCTAGGCTTACCATGAGAGCCAACAACTCAACCAAAAATAAGACTTTTCTCATAAGAATTAAACATTATATGCTGGTTCCATAATACCCACTCCTTTTTAAGTTTAAATTTCAGAATACACATGGAGTCTAAACTATTTTCATTTGTATGCATATTATGAACATACTGCATTGTGTAAACATAAATAAATGGATGTTATTTATCTCAAAGGAAAATTATCTTTTTGGATTACTCAACACAATCTGTTCACCTATATACTTCCCCACTCTATTTTTAAAAGCCTTCCAATATCGTATGTCTATCAGTTGTTTTATCATCAGTTTCGCAAACAACTATTGAAATTTCTAAGACGCCTGATAATGTCAATTATTATAAATATAAAGGAAGTCCCATGAAACATTATAGGATCAGTCCAATGCAGCTTGATTGTAAAGGTGCAACAGTATATGCATCAGATGCTTCATTAAATTGGACTTGACACATTGTTTATACTCCTGATGTCTGCAGTTCTTTAAGAAAAATGAACAGCCTCTACCATCCATACTACAAGAAGGATAAATCACATCTGAGATCTCACACCAGAATTGCTTTTTTTTTTACCCTGTCCTGCTCGCCTGCACTTTATTTTTTTAACATCTTTATCGGAGTATTATTGCTTTACAGTGATGTGTTAGTTTCTGGGGTATAACAAAATGAATCAGCTATACATAAACATATATCCCCATATCTCCTCCCTCCAGAATCGCTTTTTAAGTGAAGCACCATAAATGCAGTCACAGGGAAAACTGGAATTGATCCACTGGGATATGCATTATTAGCTATCACACAACAGAAAAGGCACAAATCTTCCCCATTAGACCCATTTGTTTGTTGGAGATCGGATGTTCCTGGAATGATTCTTCTTCCCTGGATTTACCTTGTTTTTGAGCTGGCCTGTTCTGCATCTCTCTTCATCTGCTTACATTCACCCTCCATCTCTTCCCTGTCTCTCCTTCCTGTTGGATACATAAAAGCTTCATCCTTTGCCTCATCAAAGCTTTGCCTTTCTTCCTTTCCAGCTATACTGTCTCTACGATGAATTGATTTCTTATTGTGTATGAACCAACATAGTGCTCCTGAATTCCATAAAGGTTATTTATGTAAACAAACATCTTAACCTGATGACTTTATAAAAGTCATGTCTAGAAATTTACACTTTGACAGCCCAAAGAACAACCTATAAATACTCTCATTTGGAATTCTAAATGACAGATTTGTAGGGGAGGGGAATACACATGCATATACCCTTGTGTCTGTGTATAACATGGAGATCTAGAACACTGTGCTGGGGAACAGCAATAAACAAGATCCACATGGTCCCTGCCTAAATTCACGCAGTTTATATTCTAAGGGGGTGTAGAGACAGGTACTCAGGTGCGCATTTACCATACTAAGTGACCTATGGTGGGATTGGGAAACACTGGGTAGGGGGCTATAAGAACACACAGAAGAGACACATAGCCCAGAGGTGGAGAGGCAGAGGAAGTTAGCCGGAGGCAGAAGCCATGAAAATGGTGTTCCTGGCAGAGAGAACAGCCAGTGTGAAGCCTGGGAGACTAGAGCTCCATAGGGGAATTTAAAACTCAACGAGGCTGCATCATCATCGTATGAAAGACGGAGAGGCAAAAATTAGGCTAGAGAAATGGGTTTGAATTTGATGATGCAAGGCTTTTAAGACTTGTTAAGAAATTGTGAGTTTTTAATATATAAATATAATGTTACCCTAATTTAGAACCTCAATATCATGCGGGGGGAGCTAGGCAAGCAGTTCCTAAAATTCATATGGAAAAAATTATCATGCAAGAACACTCCTGAAAAT
Organism: Phocoena sinus; assembly: GCF_008692025.1. Lineage (NCBI taxonomy): Eukaryota > Metazoa > Chordata > Mammalia > Artiodactyla > Phocoenidae > Phocoena > Phocoena sinus. The sequence continues at coordinate 83,696,747 of NC_045768.1, read as the reverse complement.
TCTGAAGGTAATTGATGAGTAAGACTAATACTTCAGGTAGAAAAATTTATATATATGTATATGAAACTTTAGGAGATAAAAAGTTTAGTGCTAGCATGTAAACAGACAAACTGATTAACAGAAGAGGACAGATGTCAAAATAGGCCAAAATACAAAGATGATCTTCATACTTAATCAAACTGTTATTTTAAATTAGGGAAAGTTCGAATTATATAATCAATGGTGTCAAGAGACCTGATGGGCTGATTAGCTCTTGAAAAAATATAAAACAATTTTTTTTGCTACTTCACTTCTTATATTTTAAAACTCCAGATAGAGCAAAGCTTTAAATACAGAAGCATGAAACAGTAAAGGTAACAGAAGAAAATATAGGAGACTTATTTTAATCTCTTATAGAAGGGAAGACTCTTTTTAGCTACATTTACAATACAGAAGCCATAAGGAAAAAATAAATTTTACTACAAAAACATTTAATTCTGCGTTACCGAAAAAAGAACTATAATCAACATCAGAAGACAAGCAAAACATTAGACAAAGCATAAATTTTTCTTATTGTTAAATAGATTTTAGGAATCAATTTTTTGAAAAGGTCACCAAACCAATAGAAGAAGCAAATGGGGGCTTCCCTGGCGGCGCAGTGGTTGAGAGTCCGCCTGCCGATGCAGGGGACACGGGTTTGTGCCCCCGCCCGGGGAAGATCCCACATGCCGCGGAGCGGCTGGGCCCATGAGCTATGGCCGCTGAGCCTGTGCGTCCGGAGCCTGTGCTCTGCAATGGGAGGGGCCACAGTAGTGTGGGGCCCGCGTAACGCCAAAAAAAAAAAAAAAAAAAAAAAAAAGAAAGAAAGAAAATGGTTAAGGGATACATAGTTCACAGGAAAAGAAATACAAATGGCTTACATGTATATAAAAAGATTTTTAACCTAGATCACAATTACAGAACTGTGAAATAAAACAATGATGAGATGCTATTTCCCAAGAATATGATTGACAAAGGTCAAGAGATTTGATAACAAACAGTATTGGCTTGGCTGTAGAAAAAGAGGTGCTTCCAGTTTGGGTGGGAGAATAAAATGGTGTGATCTTTTTGCCAGACAACTTGGCAATATCTATCAAATCGCAAATGTCTTGCAAATGTCCCTGCAATTCAAATTCTAGGAAAATCCTGCACGTGTGCAAGAACTTGAGCACAAGATTGTTCAACTGGAGGTGAGTTAAATAAAAACTATTCATTCAATGGGTAATGTGTGGCTGTGGGAAAAAAAAAAGGTTTGAGTACATATGCGGATACAGAAACATTTTTAAGATATGCTGTTAAGTAAAAAAAACACCAAGATGTAGAACACTATAGCATGCCCCTCATTTGCATAAAAATTGTATATATATATACATATATATACACATACTCACATACTCATGTTATGAGTAGACTATTTCTAGAAGCAGACACACAAACTAAAATCAAAGTTTCTACTGGAGAGAGAGGCTAAGGGATTATTAGCAGGTTGGAGACTAACTTCTCATGATACACTTCTTTATACTGCTCATATGTCTTATCACATTCAAATATTACTTTTTTAAAAATACTAATTACTAATAAAATTCCATACAATAAAGTTAATGCATTTCACAGAAAAAATGTGCAAAATCACTTTAAAGACTCAGAAAGGCTCCCAGGCTTGAGGAAGTCTTGGCTAAAGGCACTAACCTTTCTAAAGAAAGAATGTGTCAATCAGAATTGGTGCCTGGCAGTGAATGAAGGAGAGAGAAAGGAGTGTCGATCCAGGGGACACAGGTCTGGGCCAAAGTACTTCAAGTTCTGCATTCCCTTTTGTGAAGGCTCTCCCATTATGGAGATAGATGCCTCAGGCAAGCTTAGCTTAATGCCATTTAACATTTTAAATGCAGAATTAAGTGCCCTTGCTCTAATTCCAAGATCACCAAGCAAGCTTCCAGTTATAATTTGTTCTCCATTATAGATCTGCTAGTGTAGAAAGCAACTGTTACGTTGATCTGTTTATTCGGGTCTATGTGATAGTTATATGCTTTGCTATATAGCGATATACTGACAATCTGGTTTGATTTGGTTTTGTTTTAACCTGAAAAAAAAAAAATACCTTTGGACTTTATTTTAAGAGACACGGGGAGCCATGGGGCAATTAGAAGCAGTGACATAAGATAGCATTTTGGAAAGACCACTCTAGCGCAGTGTGGTATATGGGTAGAGAGGGGGCAAGACTGGAGACCAGGATGCCATGTAGGAAGCCGTTGCAGCATTGTAGGCAAAAATGACGGTGGAATGAATTAACTTTTTGGTTATGTAAGTACTTGTTTGATGTTCATTTCCCCTCCCAGACTGCAAGCTTGGTAAGGAGAAGAAATCAGGTCAGTCTTTCTTTTGACCAGATCCCAAGTACTTAGCATGACACAGAGCAGATCCCAGTTAATATCTGTTGGAAGGAAGAATAAACGAGAGAATGAATGTGGGCAGTAGAGATAAAAAGAATTGGACAAATTTAAGAAATATTTAGAGAAGTGAATTGGCAAAACTTGATAACTGAGTGAATACAGGGGATAAAGAGAGGAAGAAGCCAAGGTTCTGGACATGCAAAACCTTTTGACCAAGTGGGCAGTGGTGCCATCCATTAACATAGGGAACACTGGAGATGGTTTGGGGTGACCATGATGATTTAATTTGGAAATGTTGATGCACTATGACATATCCAGGAGCAATGTTCAGTAGGCAGACGACCCAAAGGCCATCCCTGATAGTTGATGGGGACGATTATTAGGACATAAACAGCATGCAGAAGGCAATGGAAGTCATAGGTGAGGATGACATATCCCAGGAAAAGAAGCAGCCCTAGGAACGAAGCCAAAGAGGCATCAACTTTTAGGAGAGAAGCAGAGAAAAGGAAGCCCTTAAGTAAGAAGACTCCCTAGCCAGAGGGATAGGAAGAAAATGGAAGGAGAGGGGACAGAGCTAAAGGAAAACTTTTCTAAGATGTAAGGGACCTGGTCCTGCTTAAATTCTGATGTTGACAAGAGAAAGAGACTGAAAATACAGATGAGAGAAGGATAGTCATCAACGGAGAAAAGTCTAAGGGGATGGGATCTGTAATAGAGGTGGAGAGATTAGTTTCAGCCAAAGGCGCTCCAGCCCTTCCCGTCTACTGGAAGAAAAAGGTTCATTTCAGATACAGGCAGTTTGTTCAAATGGAATATAAGTGGATGAGGCCACAAGAACATCACAAATATTGACAGAGAAAGAATAACCAAACCCAGCTGGGTTACTGCCATCATAGGAAGTAGAAATGGGGATTGCTCACATCCAGTCTACATGTCTAGGGCTCCCACTATTAACAGTATAAAGTATGCACATTTGAAAAGCAGCACCCTTTGTGATTGGCCCCACGTCTGGCTGAAGCTGAAACAATCACCATATAAATGTGGGTTTTAGCCTCATATGCACTGACTGTCCTTATCATATTATATTAAAATTAGATCTGTCTCTCCCACTAGATATAAACTACTCAGGGGCTTCTTGCTTCCGTAAAGTACTTTATTTGTCTGTAGCATCACTAATGCCCTCAATAAACACTAGTTGAACTGAACTAATGTTTGCATGAAGTTTGAATTAGATGGCAGGCAGCCCAAATGACAATCGGGAAACATTCCAGCCAGAAGGAAAGGAAAAGTTGATGGGGGCAGGAAGATGAGATTTGATTTCAGTGCACATTCCTGCTTTGGGGGGGTCATTGAAGATGGAGACTGGCAAAGAGGCAAGCCAGTAAGAGATCCCTCCGGAGCACCACCCACAGGAATGGACCAAGAGTAGGCTGAAAAGGTCAGGACACACCAGAGTGGCAGGTGTTCCGATCACATGTGAACATACGGATTAGCTGATGCAATTACCTAAAAGTGCAGGTAGAGAGTAGACGTTAAGAAAACTATCAAGAAAATGTTTGTTTCAATGAGTGGGAAACCTTAGGAGCACTGCCACCCAGGTTGGCAGGGAGCAGGTAACCTGCAAAGCCATCTGACCTGAGTTTAAGCCACCAGGAGGACTCGAGCAAGCTCTGGGCTGGCCCAGGGGAGGAGGCAAGGGCGAATTCCAGGACAGAAAAGGAAACACTGGTGCCCATGACTGACTGATTCAGAACCACAGAACCTTTCAGAAATTGGAGTCCATCTGAATCCCAACCTTCTGTTTCAGGATTAGGGGACTGGCTGATGAGATTAAATGGCTCACCCAGGATCCCAGGTTCTGATGCTGTGAGAGTGTGGATATGAACCCCCACTCCCATCTCCCCATCCAGGTCCCCTTTAGTTACACCAGGTTCCTTTACGCTGCTGCCTCTCTGACTACATTAACCTTAGCAGGCCAGGTTCAGGTGGAGCCATGGTGATGACCCACAGGTCCTGTAACCCAAGATTTCTTCACAATCCACGAAAGGGGCTTTGCAGCCAAGCACCTGCCTGAGCGTGTGTGTGTGTCTGTGTCTGTGTCTGTGTGTGCGCATTGGGGGCAGCGGGGAGGGGGATAAGAAACATCACCAGAAACAGAGGAAGGAGACTGAAGGGTCACAGAGGGAGAAGGCCAAACCTAGACTGCAAGGACAACACGCCAGAAGCAAAATCCCCCGTGACACTCTGAGCTCAGGGTGACAGCAGAGGGGCTGTGAAGTAAAGCTGAAAGCAGACCGAAAAGGGTATGTGGTTGGTTGGGTTGTTTGGAGAGAGGTGCTTGTTTTTCTACCATGCCTTGCCAGAGAACTTAGTGGCCAGCGTGTCAAGCTCTGTGGCCCACCACTCCCCGGCCCCGGGAGTGAATGGTAAGTAAGCCCAGGCTCAAGAAGGGAAGCGAGCTGTCCCCACTGCGAGCCACAGTCAGAGAATTTAGGCCCAGACCCCTCTACCACCTCACAGCAGGGAACTCCAGGGCACATGAAGCAGAAACAACTTTTATGACAAAGATTAGAGTTTAGAAGAACCCACCTTTTAAAGTGCACCATATTTCAGAGGTCGAAAACCAAAATTTTAATGTCTTTTGGTTTAAATGACGCTATTGTAGAACTGTTCAAAAATACTTCACTGAAATAAAATTTTTGTTTCTGTTGAGGACTGATCAAAGAGCACAGACACATGGGTTTCTGAGTAGCCAGGTCGGCTAACGGACTCGCTGCTCTAAAGCTCACATATTTAACCTAGAGAAGACTTCCTGTCAGGTCCTCATCGAGAGAAATGCAGAATGATTAAAACAAAGTTTTAAAAAGTCTGGGTGGGGATGTAATGTACAGCATGGTGACTATAATCAACAAGACTGTACTATATATTTGAAACTTGCTAAGAGAGTAGATCTTCAAAATTCTCATCACACGAAAAAAAATGTGCTAACTATGCGTGCTGATGGATGTTAACTAGATTTACTGTGGTGATCATTTTGCAAAATATGCAAATATTGAATCATTATGTTGCATGCCTAAAACTAATGTAGTATTGTAAGTCTATTATATCTCAATTTTTTTAAAGTCTGGATGGTTTAAGGAAGTAAATCCTAAATTGTTAGAAAAATTGTACAATTCAAGATAATTAAGTCGAAAGGACCACATCTAGTAGAGTTTTATACGTATATGTATATATTCATAGACACATGGTACACACATAAATAGAATTCTGGTGTGGGGGGGTGTCTGTCTGTCCAAGAAATTATTGGGATATGAAGATTACAGGAAAGGGTGGGGTACTAGATAGCAATAGGTCATTCTTTGCAGTAAAAAAGGGAACTGTAAATGATGTGTGATTATTAAAATTTTTACCCTATACTAGAAGATGCCATATTCCCAAGGACATACAAATCATTTATTTTTTAATAGTATAACAGGTTACAAAGGAGGAGATGATGGTAGAAGGGAAAAGACATGGATGAAGCCTCAGTCCTCCTCCTTCCCGTTGCCATGCTGTTTAACTTGTGAACATTTGAATATCTACTCCTCCTAAAATTGCTTGTACTCTCAAGGCGAAATTTGGGCAGGTGGGGCTGAGCAGACAAAGCCCTAAGCGAGACACTGGGTAAAATTCTCTCCTGAATTATTCTCTGCTTGACCAGAGAGCCCTGGGCAAGCCAATCAACCTGACAGTCCCTCCGAGGCTGTCAGGACCTTCCCACCTACTTCAGAGCGAGGTTTTAAACCTAAATAAGCAGATGTCTGTCAAGTGCTTTCCAGGCCCCTTGGGGAGAAGCCCTGCATGAAACCAGAGGTATTGTGTATGTCTCAGAAGTGTGCTCATTAACTGGAAAAGCCTTAGTGCAGGCTGCGTACAGCATACAAAATGGTAGCAGAATGAATTCTGAACGTGAGTCCATACCCCTTAAGCTTGTTCACTGGCTCAGCCATCAATCTTGGGGCAGTGAGAAGTCAGGGGAAAAGAGAAGGCTGGAAATAATAGTACTCTCTGGCCACAGGGCTTCCATGGGAGCTAAGACAGACTTTGTACACAGGGCTGTGGGTTCCTCCACGTACATAACCACCCCGACTGTGGCAAGGACTCCAGGGCAGCAGCCTCCATTCTGCTCTGTCTGCTCTGCCCTCCCTCCTATCCCAACCTACCAAGATGGTCCAGCAGGTGCAAGGTCAGCGTCCCTCACTGCAGCCAACTCATGAAGGCTTTTCTCTGTAGCCTGACTTTTGTGTATGCATTACTTTACAGAAGAGGAAGACTTAAAATTAAAACAAACAAACACACTCACAGTAAAGTAAACAAAAAAAAAAATGTATTTCTTCCCATGTAAAGATCAAGTCATTGCTTTGGGATCAGGAGCTCATGAACTTTTTAACTGCTTTGTCTCCAGTGGAGACGGGTTCACGTGGACGTAGCCAGACCAAGCTTGTCTGCACATCTCTGATGCTTCTCAGATGGTGAGCTGGAGTCAGGACCAGTCCAAGGACACAGAACAGAGGGGAGGCATCCTAAAGTGAGGACCTTGGCATTTCGGGATGCCAGGAGGAAGCTTCTAGGCCCCATGATGTCTTTAGTGCACCGTGGCCTTAAAAGCGACTCTCTTCACTGCCCCTTGTTCATGCAGAGGAGGTTGGAGCAAAGCATTTCTAAGGCCCCTTTTTTCCCGTGATCCTGATTTTAAGTGACCCTGTGACCTTGGTCTCATCAGCCCAGCACTAACATGCCACGAGTCTTCTGAGCAGCTCACATTTAAAAAGACATGGATGTACTCTGAAATAACCTATATGGGAAAAGAATCTTAAAAAATAAGTGGATATATGTATAACAGATTCACTTTTTTGTACACCTGAAACTAACACAACATTGTAAATCAACTATATTCTAATAAAAATAATCAAAAATAAAAATTTTTAACACCTTTATTGGAGTATAATTGCTTTACAATGTTGTGTTAGTTTCCGCTGTATAACAAAGTGAATCAGCTATACATATACATATATCCCCATATCTCTTCCCTCTTGCGTCTCCCTCCTTCCCACCCTCCCTATCCCACCCCTCTAGGTGGTCACAAAGCACCGAGCTGATCTCCCTGTGCTATGTGGCTGCTTCCCACTAGCTATCTATTTTACATTTGGTAGTATATACATGTCCATGCTACTCTCTCACTTCACCCCAGCTTACAACTTCCCCCTCCCAGTGTCCTCAAGTCCATTCTCTACGTCTGCATATTTAAAAATAAAAATTTTTTAAAAGACATGGATGGCTTGGAGAATTCAGAGCAGATACTGAAAACATGCACATAGGACATGATGACACTACAAGTCCTCAGATTCTCTCACTGCTGGGCTCTGAGCACACAGCACCACTATTACTTGATAGCTGACGTATAAACTGCACTTTCTCCTGAACGAAAGCTTTGTGGAGCTTCAGAATCAGAGCATGGAATCCAAAGCCCTAGGTTTACATCTGACAAGCTCAGGCCCAGAGACATTAAGGAGCTGTTTCAAGATCAGGTAACTCCTGACTCAAGCTTTCTGTAACATACGGGGTTCTTTGGAAATATGTGAGCTTAGTTACCTATGCATTATTTTTCTTCCCAGCTTTAGAACAAACACATGCATTCATTCACTCCTTCATCTCTGAGATGAATATTTATGACTTCCCAGTCCTCTGGACAGCCCAGAGAGCAAAGTGAGTGGTGAGAAGGCATCCTGATTATGTGGGATCTGGACACGGGGAGGGGGAAGGGTAAGCTGGGATGAAGTGAGAGAGTGGCATGGACATATATACACCACCAAATGTAAAATAGGTAGCTAGTGGGAAGCAGCCACATAGCACAGGGAGGTCAGCTCGGTGCTTTGTGACCACCTAGAGGGGTGGGATAGGGAGGGTGGGAGGGAGATGCAAGAGGGAGGAGATATGGGGATGTACGTATATGTATAGCTGATTCACTTTGTTATACAGCAGAAACTAACACACTGTTGTAAAGCAATTATACTCCAATAAAGATGTTAAAAAATAAAGAAATCAAATATGGAGCTAAAATTTTCAGGCCACTGCAGAGCTCAGATCTCTGCCACCTGGGTAGTGAGATTTGTGTTTTAAAGACTTAGACCAAATAGATTATGACAATGATCAATCAACTATTAATAACGCAAGGCTCAGGTTTTTTCTATCCCTTTCTTTCTCTCACACACATCAAACGAGAAAAACATCGCCCTGTCTAAATAACCACTCCCCCAAATCACCCAATTGATTTGTAAACACTAAGAAGAACCAAAACTCGGTATTGCTCTAAGGAGCAGCAGGTTCAATGCCACATTCTACCCCACAGCTTTTGAACCTATAAGAAGGTCTCTAGAGAAGTGGTAAAGTTAGTTGGAGGGATAATGTCAGGGTATGATATTCAGCAATGGCTTGATAATGTTTCTCTTCCTAACAGGCAAGATGAGCAATGAGTTAAAACAGGAGGCACTTGCTTGGTGCCAAAGGTTAAAAAAAAAAAAGGAAAGGAAAGAAGGAAGCAAGGGAGAAAAAAGAAAGAAAGAAAGAGAGAGAGAGAGAGACAGAGACAGAGAGAAAGAGAAAGAAAGAAAGAAAAGAAGAAAAAGAAACCTAAAACAGAAAAAGAAAAGAAATTCAATTCCCTTTCCCCAGCTAAATAAAAACTCTAGGTTTTATAGCCCTATGACCTAGAGATAGTCAAAGAAATCATACAGAATGTTCCTGAGGAGAAAGAGACCTCAACTCTCAGCTGCTCAGCCAACTTTTCGGCTTAGAAAATGTCTTTACAAGGGAATATTGAAAAAACACAAACAGAGGTTTATGGGATAGAAACAGTGAAAGATCTTAAACAGAACTAAACACAGTGCTAGAGAGCTATGACCACATCATCTCAACTTCCCATTACTTGCTTCTAATAGCATATAACCCAGGCTCTTCTCTTAACTCTAGTGCTCCGAATTCCCATAAGGAAATATCACTTTTCGGAGAAGAAAAAAAAATCAAACACATTTTCCTTTATGGTCAATGAGAGGTGATGGAAAGGGGGAGGTGGAAGAAAGTAGGGTCAGAAGAGGTCAGGGGATCTTTCAGTTGTTTTACCCAATGTAATAAAAACCTCCTCGATGTAGAGATAGAAGATATGAAACTAAGAAGATTTCAAATGGTTGTGCTGAGCTGAATTCTGTAAATACCTTCACCAGGAAGACAACATGCTTTCAACTCCAGCTTGCAAGTTGTATTGAATAATGAATGATGTAAATAAGACCACCTTATTTATTAATAAGTCCAGTGTGGCTTATGCAACCACACTCAAAACTTAGTCTGTGGTTCTTAAATGCATGTAAAGCACAATTCAAGGTTCTAGAAGCCCCAATGGAGGGGCTGAGAAGTAATATCAGAGTAATAAAATCCGATGCCTTTCACTGAATCCTTATAATGGATCCAGAATTTTTTTTAGTACAATTAATTGCCATGGAAAAGCTTACTAAGGTGAGAGAGCCAAAATCAATGGGTTAATGACATAACATTACAGCTGCTTAACCAAGCCAACAATAAATTCCATACAGAGGCTCTGGCAGCAGAAGCTACAAATTCTATTTATGTTGTACTAAGAGGAAAAATATTAGACTGGTCTCCAAATATTAATCCAAAATCAGCAGATGTCACCAAGGAAAATTAGAAATAAAAGGTCATTGCTGGTCTTCATAAAATATGGGCAATATAAAAATGCCCTTTCACAACCATGTGAATATACTTAACACTTCTGATACGGCAGACTTTATGTCATGTGTTTCTGACCACAATTTTTACAAATCCATGACCTATTTTATATTTCAACCATACCTCTTACCACTAGGTGAGACAGAACTTGTCCTTTGCAAAGCATTTTGCCACATTCTGAGACTTAAAGGTCTGGTTACATAACTCCAACCACAGACTTTACTCTTGAATCCTATTTATACGTGACAATAGTATTGTTCGTAAATTTAACTTAGCACTGTTTTGGTGTAACCATCTCCAAATAACAGAAGCTGGCACATACTGGCAGTGTGATGTTAGGCAGCTGTGATGTGTATCTATAGACAGATGTAGATCTAGACAGGGGTCACGTTAGTGGGTAAAGAGTATGAGACAGACACTGTGAAGGGGAGATTTTTAATAAAATAGGTTCAAACAGTGACTGAAAACGAAATGTCAGCGTGGCTTAAAATATGCATATAGAATCAAAAAATAAAATCCTCTCCCTTAATTAGTCTATACATATATTTGTAAAATGTTCTACCACGGGCTGTCTCTGCACCTTAAAAGGCACAATGGTTGTGCTTTCCCCCCAAGATACAGATATTAAAAGATTTACTATTTTTAAATGATAGGGTAAACTGTTGTTTCAGCAAGTTCTAATCACGGTTTATTTAGTTACATCGGTCCTATTTTTAAAAGATAGAAACATATAATTTCAGCTAAACTCCATTAAACTAGAACTTTAACACAGGTTATTTTAGGAATACCATTGGGTCTAATAACAAAGTTAAAAAAAAAAAGTGTAATTTGGTTCCAACTGCAGCTGGTATCCACTGGCCGAGAATTTAAAAGCTGTTTAAGCAAATATTAATATGTAAGAAAGACAGCACAGATGGTGTCATGTAAGGATGAGACAAGCCCTACCACTGATGTCACTTTGATATCAAAGCAGCAAAATTCAAAATAATTATACAAAGTGCTTTCCAAACAAAGATTTCAATACATTCTACAGATAAAGACACTGGGACACAAACTGCCCAGGCTCAAATAAAGCTGAGGGGATGAGCGGACAAAAGTACTTTTTCTCAGAGTTCACCCCTATCAGCCTGACTCATGTTTCTAACCTAATTCTCCATCATGAACACTTAGCCTACACACCTCTCCGTTCTATCAGTCTCAGTGGATTTTCAAATCAAAAGAAGAAAATGAGTAGAAATTAGGAGTTATGATTAGCCATTATTAAATGAATAACTGTGACAAATGTTTTGGTAAATGTAAAAAAAAAAAAAAAAAATTAAGCCTGAAAATAGGAACCTGCCATCAGACAAAAAAGCAACAACAACTGTGAGAACTAATACATGAAAGCTCTACTCAAGTCTGTTAATTTCATATATATCAGGCAGCTAAGACCACTAAGGCGTTAAGTAATATTTTTGAAATTTAAAGAGAGTTTTATTTTTCCTCCAATTATGGCCTTAAAAAGTACTAAAATGAAAAAAAAATAAGCCCTAGTTTTCCTCCTTCATTATGTATCTATCACCTAATACAGAATTTATAAACAATCACAAAAGAAAACAACATCGAACTGTACACAGACACTCCCCATGGCCTCAAAATAGTCTAAAGAGCTCTGAATTCCATATGGCTTCCTCCATCTGACTACTGACACCCCATCTCATGAAAAAGACACAGATCCTGACAGAGGGCCACGGACACTTTGACCAGCCTGGCACGCTTCCACCAGCCCAAGCCAGGGCCAGCGCAGTCGGGGCCGTACCCACCCTTCCTCTCCAGCCCTGCCTCTGCCCTCCTTGCCAAAACGATTGCCATCCGAGCATCCCAGAGCCAGCCTGACAGTTGGCTGCTCCCGGCACGTCTCAGCACTGCTGCGCCGGCACGTTTCTGCTCTGTTCTGTTGTCATTGCCTTCTGCCTGAGCCTTCTAACAGGAGCATCACCAGCAGAACAAACAACAGAGACTGGGAAGGTCCCTTACTTACATTAAAAAACAGGTTGTCTCGATCAACTACGTTGGCACAACCAGGGCGGGCGTTATCCGTGGGGGGGGGGGGGGGGGGAAATGCATGCGCACTCGCCAACCGGAAGGCCACAGCCCAAGCCCTACTTTCAGGGCTGCCTATCGTGGTGTCAAAGAGCCTCAAGAAAACCAGGAGAAACTTGGCCTTATAAGCCTCTATACGGATGAATAAAGTCTCATGTCAATGGAACATATAAAATGGCAAAGTCCCTGGGAGGTGAGGGGGGGCAGGGAATCTCTAATAGAGGGGACAGGGGCATGCTGGAGAAAGGACTGGTGAATTCCTACTTGGTAATGGATTTGTCACAAGGCATCAGAATAGGAGGACAGAAATACATAACTCTGCTTCTCCATTCGACCAGGACAAGCTCAAGCATTTCCAGGGACCTAGGGGTCCCAGGCTAAAGGTAGCATTCATCAGATTATTACACACTGCTTTATCATCCAACTTCGTCCTGGGGAACTATTCAATGGGCGATTAAGATTTATAATCCAAATGGTCTCAAAATTATATCTCTGGGAAGTCAAGTCCAAATTAAATCAGACCAGGCTTTTAGGCTTCCAACGATCACATTTTCTCTTTTGAGCCAGTGCATTTCAACTCTCAGAACTTCTCCTCTTACAGATCATTTTCAAGGCCATCTCTGGATGCAATCTCCTAAGCAAAATCTGATATAGAAAATGAAAAGGGAAATTGATGAACCCCAAACCTCAAAGAACGAAGCTAAGTGGGGGGACTCTAACTTCCTTCAACAGATTTTTCAAAAGTTAATTATTTTAACCTCCTTTCTCATAAATATGACTGGAACTTCTCCTAACACAATATACACAGAGCACCTTATGAAACAAAAATATCCAAAAGCCTAAAGCACACCCAGCAGGGCTTTGAAATATAAAGTGCATAGGAATATAATATAGTAGACATTTGGAACATTTTAAATTGTCACACTTCTCGTGTCAGCAGCCCCAAGGCAGTGATACAGGTAACTGACAGATGGTCGAGCCCTGCACCTCTCACCTCTGACTTCTCCCCAGACTTGAAACAACACTCATGCCCAGGACGGACCCGCCTGGCCAGCCCCGGCCCTAGAGGCCAGGAGAGGAGGAAGGAGGGAAAGCACCAGCAACTCACATTTCGGTGATGTTCTCGGGGTCTGCACTGGTAGACTCCAGCCTCGGAAATGCCACGATGCCAGGAAAAGGGTCGCTGCACCAGATCCGAGAGGCGCTGCATTTGCAGGATGTGGGACAGGCAAGAGCGGCCCTCCAGAAGCCCACGATCAGCCAGCAGAAGCCCCAGAGCTGCGCCATGGCGGGCCCATGCCACCTCGTCCAGGACGACATTCCTAGCCACCAGTGCCAGCCCGAGTCAGACTGAGTACGTGTCCCTGCGCGGCACCGGTCGGCCTCCCCTGCCGGTGCTGGGTGGCCTTTGCCCCGCTCGCCGCTGTCTCCTCTTGGTGCTCGTATCAGGGGTGCAGAGCCGAGCGTGTCCGGGGCTGAGCGTGTCCTGGCGGACGGCACCGTTCACAGTGGCAGGGGCATCCCGGGCCTCCTCACAGGGGGCGCTACCGCCGCTCGGGGCTCCGCCGCGGCCGCCGCTGCATGGCCCGGCGAGCCGAGCACCGGCCCGCGGCGCTCCCGGGACGCTCTGGGGCCCAGGCTCCTGGCTAGACTCGCGCTGAGATCCGGGACGCACCTCGGGGCTGAGGACAAACAGACACGCGTAAGACTGAGCTGAAGACCCCATACACCACGAATTGGGGTACTCTCCCTCCGCGCTCGCGTCACCCCCACCCCGAGCCCAGCCGGGGACTGTGGATGGATGAGTGCCCAGCTCCGGCCCCAGGAATAAACTGGCTCCTCGATGGCACTGACGCCGCGGGGCCTCCGGTGTGCTCACTCTTTCCCTGAGCCTGAGGTTGCGGGAGGGGAAATAGGGCAAGGGTCCCCGCGACAGGATTCCATGACACGGACCAGGGGGAGGACCCTTTAAAGGGAGACGCGGAGACTGCCAGGGACGATGGTTCCGCGACGGGGCTCCCGAATGATGCTGCAGAATCCGCCACGGCCCCTGGGCGCAGGGGGCGCGGGCAGGTGGCGCGGCGCGTCCCACCTGGGGAGCCGCCGCGGCCGCCCCAGCGGGGGGACAGTGAGGGCCAAGACGACGGAGGGCACTGTCCGCGCTGCTCACCCGGGCTCTGGCACCTACCGCCCGCCGGCGGCGCCTGGGTCCAGGCTCCTCCTGCCGCTGGGCACGGAGCTCGGAGAGCGCGAGCGAAGGAGCGAGCGAGGCTCCTGCTCCAACCCAATTCCGGGAGCCGCCGCCGCCGCCGCCGCCGCCTCTGCTACTGCTGGTGAAGTGACGTGAGGGCTGACGCAGAGCAGGGGCAGAAACTCCAGAAAATTAGTCTGAAATCCAAAAACACACACGCTCATACACACACAAACCCATAACAACCTCCAGACAAAAGCAACAGGGAGAGGAGGGGAATCTGGGGGCGAGCAGAGAGGAGGGAAGCATCGGTGCCACTGGCCAGAAGCAGACAGCAGCAGCATGTGGGAGTTCACACACGCGCACACCCGCACACAGCCCGGCCGTATAGACGCGCGCGCCTGTGTGTGCTTGTGTGTGCGTGCATTTAGACCCAGGTACCTCTGAGATGAACCGTTGCTCCGCTCTGACGCCTCCCAGTCCCTACACACCACGGTCTCTTCTAATAACGCAGTAGAGGCCGTCTCCTTTTTTGAAATGGAAACCCGTCTCGGTTCAGCTCTGAAAAATGCGCTGATTCTTATTATAGGAATCCTCCCTCCCTTCTCCCCCCAGGCTGCATTCTCCTTTCCCATCCTGCCTAAAAGGGAGGACGAGCTATCCTAAAAATAAATAAATATTGTAAACACCAAAACGTGTCCAGCATTGGTAACCAAGGATAACCGCCCCCATTCCGGGCCATCTATTTGGGGATCGGTGTTTTTGGAGGGTCTTCCTGTTTGTGCTTTGGCAGAGGAAGGGGAGTCTCCAAACGCAACTCTAGCTCTCTAAGTGGGTCTTTTTCCTGCTGTTTTCTGGCATCACACGCCCGGGAAACAAGAGACATGTGAGGGAAAGGGAGCGCGCCTGACGCGTATTGGGTTCCCTAAATGCGCGGCAGCAACCCTGGCCTGTCCGATGTGTGGCGCCGCGTCATTTTTTCTCATCCGTCAACCTGTCAGGATGAAGCCATTCCCAGATCTTAGCTTCATTCCCCGCGATGCCCACCCCCACGCAGGGCACCCAGAGCCCTTGCTCCCCTGCCGTACCTTGCGCCTTTTCGTGTGTGCGCGGGTGTGCGCGAACGCGTGCCCTGAGCCCGCGCTGCC
Source organism: Phocoena sinus (assembly GCF_008692025.1). Lineage (NCBI taxonomy): Eukaryota > Metazoa > Chordata > Mammalia > Artiodactyla > Phocoenidae > Phocoena > Phocoena sinus. The sequence goes on along the minus strand of NC_045768.1, from coordinate 83,681,139 downwards.
CGGAGCACGTCATACATCCAGCTACTGAGAAGCCCGGCGCGGGCAGAGCCTCGGGATCTCACTAGGGACAAATGAGGCGATCCGGGAGGGTCGGGTGACAAACCGTAACTGCTCTGCGGGTGCAGTTAAATGATGGCTGCGTGGCATTCGCAAGCCTTGTCTGAGAATCCGTCTTCCCATTTGCGGCTCGGAGAGTCTGTTTTTCCGCAGTCATTTGAAAGGGAACTGGGAAAATGCACCGCAGTGCCTCACACTTCCGAGGGCTCTGGTGCCCCCGCGCGGGAAGAGAGCGCCCGGCACGCTTGGGAGCACCAACCCACTGCCGCGGCCGCGCCGGGCACTGCGCGGGGGGCGCGCTCTGGCTCCAGATGCGCAACCGGCGGCGCCCGACGCGTGCGCGCCCCTGCCCGACTCGAGCTCGGCTATCCAGTCCTCGCCTAGCTTCCGCCCCGGGAAAAGGCGGGCTGCCCTCCGCGCGAAAAAGGGCGACGGGATGGGATCTCATCCAAAAGATAAGAATGGTCACCAATCTGTCCGAAGATGCTTGGGGTGGGAAGGATCGAGAACCCCGAACGTCAAAGTGAATGCTCAGATCTCGGCAACGCCTTAAATATTACAAGGGAACTGAGAGCATTTAGTGGGGCTTTTCGTACAGACCCTGGGCGCTGAGTGTAAGCGGGAATCCTTGCGCAGCATCCAAAAATCTCGTTGCAGGGCGGGAGGACAAGGCCAGTAGGCCTTCCTCTCTCCATCATCACTCGGCTGTGACACGCATTGGATGCTGAATGGCCAGACTGAAGTTCATTTCTAGCTCGGCCCCTGCTGGGTGAGGATGTGCCAAAGTAGGGAAGCCAAGGGCAAAAATGTCTTGGTCCAGGTCATACAATAACGCTCCTCCTCCTGCCTTGCTGATGTCCTTAATGGAGCTGCCCCTGCGGAACACCTGGGGGAAGAGTGTATACACAAATACCCACATCTCTCTCACACCTCCACTCTCATCCCATTTTTCCCAGAAATGGCCCCATTTGCACCCTAGTGGCTGCAAACTGTCAGTGCAACTTCCAAAGGACAGTTTTAGAGTGGTGTGCAGACCAGAAGATTCTAATTATGTTGGGATATCTTTAGAATTTGTATTATAATAGATATATAATACGATTATATTTAGATTCTAAATATGCCCCCACTGAATTTCTCTCACTTAAAATTAAAACTGGCGGCCTCACTTCTAATCACCCTTCCCTTCCTGCCCTGTTTCTTCTATAGTACTTACCATCTTTTAACAGATCATCTACTTATTATATTTACTATTTATTGTATCTCTCCCAGTAGAATGTAAACTGCATGAAAGCAAGGATCTTTATTTTTTCATTAACACATCTCAAGGATGTAGTGGGTATTAAAATATATGTGTGTGTCTAATGAAATAAACTGAAGTTGAGATTCCTCAAATAGGCCATCCACATTCTCACTATCTTTGTTTTTCTTTTCTTTTCTTTTTTTAAAAATATTTATTTGTTTATTTGTCTGCATCGGGTCTTAGTTGGCACCTGCCAGATCTTCATTGCTGCATGCAATGAAGCAAGCTCTTCCTTGCAGCTCGCTGGGCTGCTCTCTGGTTGTGGCACGTGGGCTTAGTTGCCCCAGGACATGTGGGATCTTAGTTCCCTGACCAGGGATGGAGCCCGTGTCGGGGAGCTAAGAAGGCAGATTCTTAACCCCTGGACCACTAGGGAAGTCCCCACATTCTCACTTTCTTAACCTCTAACCCTGCAAGTCTACCTGAATGATTGTCCCTGGACACCTTCCTTCCTGTCTCCACAATCTTCCCTGTGCTGTGAAAACTCACAGCATTTCTTGAAGCCTGACTTTCTGCCTTCTCTAGTGGCCAGGTATGTTCTGGCACTAGGTCAGGGAAGGCTTCCCTCTGGTTAAGGCTGGTACCTCAACATTTTCATGCACAGTGCCTGAAACATACTGGGCAATCAGTAACTGTTTCTCAACCCATAGAATTATGAATCTATCTCAGTTTAAGACCTACAAGGTATTTCACAGAGATATCACGGATTCTCAGACCATGGCTTTGTAGGTGATAGTGAACATTTTTCAGGTGGACAAAATAAAACAGAGATAATTTTCCCTAGATCATATGAACTCTTCAAGGCAGAGATGGAGACTAAGTATTGCAGACTCTTGCCTGTACTGGACCATGACGTACCTAGAACAATGTTTCTCAAACTATTTTCACCATGGCCTACAGAAAGAAATGCCTTTTATATCACAATCCAAGGCACACATACACATATGCATATGACTAAAAAAAAGTTTCACTAAACAAAACTTATTTTCTCTTAATGCATAGAATACAATGATATTTTGTTTTCTATTTTATACAATTTCATTTTCTAATGCCTGTAATGACACAATAAATTGATTTTAACATTCAATACTGGGTTATTAAAACAGAAACAGAAATACTGCCAGTTTCTGCTCTGACTAAGATGGAGTAATAGGGAACATTTAACCTCCCAGTCAAACCAACAACACACTGAACAAAACACCTGAAACAACAACTTTCAGGACAGTGGACACAAGACAATGAAGGCTGTGGCTCAGGGTGAGGGAACCCAGGCAGAGTCCAACTCCCTGAGTTAACGAGATATAGCTGAGAGTCCAGGGAAATCAAGGAGGGCAGAGTTCACAAGGACAGAGTAGCATGGAAGAGAGTGATGTAGTGAGAGAGCACCCCAGAGGTCTGCAGAGGGTCCCTCTTAAATATTCAGCAAAGTACTGATTAGCACATGCAGGTAATGAAACTACCTGAGGGCAGGGGAAGAAAAGATAAAAGGGAGAAGGGTCAAAGAAACATTCAGAAGGGAAACTGAAAATACCACATATCAGAATTTGTGCTCAATAAAGCTGGAAAAAAAGGCAGAAGTTAAACAAATTTTTTAGAAAAAGAATTTGTGGGATGCCACTAAAGCACCTTCAGGTATTTAGGAGGAATTCTATAGCACTAAATACCCGAAAAGAAGAAACGTTTCTAACCAATGACCTCAATTTCCACCTTAAAAAACCAGAAAAAGGAGAACAAATCAAACACAAAGTAAACAGGAGAGAGGAATGGAAAACAATGCAATAACACAAAAAATAGAAAAACAAGAGAGAAAATCTATGAAACCAAAAGCTGATTCTTTGAGAAGATGAGTAAAATTGATAAACCTCTAGCCAGACTGACCAGAAATGAAAGAGAGAAGACACAAATTATCAATAACAGGAATGAAAGAAATGACAACACTGGAGAGTCTATGGATATTAAAGGAATAATAAGAAAATATTGTGAACAACGCTATGCAGATAAAGCTGGCAATTTAAATGAAATGAGAGATAAAAGCTAACAAAGCTCACTATAGAAGCAATAGGTTACCTGAACAGTCCTGTATCTATGTCAGAAATTAAATTTATAATTTAAAATCTTCCTATAAGAAAACTCCAGGCCCACATGGCTTCACTGGTGAATTCCACAAAATAATTAAGGAAAAATAAGGCCAGAAAATGAAGAGTACCAAAATATACCAGGAAAATGAAGAGGAAGGAACACTTTCCAACTCATTCTGTGAGCCCAGCATTGCCTTGATACCAAAATCAGACAAAGACATTACAGGAAAAGAAAACAACAAAGCAATATCCCTCATGAATATAACTGCTAAAATTCTAAACAAAATTTCATCAAATTGAATCCAGCAAAACACCATACATCCAAAAACATCATGATCAAGCAAATGAATTTTAGTTTAATATTTAAAAATCAATCAATGAAATTTACCATATTTGCAGACTAAAAAGCTAAAAATTATATCACCATTTCAAAAGACACAGAAAAAGTATTTGACCAAGTCCAACATCTATTCCTGAAAGCTCTTGGCAAACTAGAAATAAAAGGTAATATCCTCAACTGATAAATAGAATCTACAAGAGAACCCTACAGCTAACACAATGCTTAAAGTGGAAGACAGAATGCTCTTTCCCAAATATCAAAAAGGAGACAAGGATATCCACTTTCACCATTTCTATTCAACATTCTGCTAGAGATTCTAGTGCGTGCAATAAGTCAAGAAATATAAATAAAAACCATCCATATTGGAAAAGAAGAATAAAACTACCTTTATAAACAAACGACATGATCTCCTACATAGAAAATCCAATAGAATCTACAAAAAAGCTATTCATATTAATAAGTGAATTATCAAGTTTGCAGGATGCAAGTTAAACGTTTACAAATTAATTGTATCATATACTAGCAACAAAAAAATAAGGAATTAAAAATTTTAAATAATACTAATTACAATAGCATAAAATATAAAATACTTAGAAATAAAGCACAATATATAAAAGGAAAAATGGATAAATTGGATTTTATAAAAATTAATAATTTCTGCTCTTCAAAACACTCTTTTAAGAGAATGAAAATAAAAGCCGAAAACTGGGAGACATATTTGCAAATCATATATCTAATAAAGGGCTTGTGGAGAGTTTATAAAGAACTCTCAAAACTTAATAATAATAAACAATTTTAAAACTGTGCAAATGATTTCAACCTAAACTTTACCAAAGAAGGTATACAGGTGGCAAATAAGCACATGAAAAGATGCTCAACATCATTAGTCATTGGGGAAATGCAAATTAAAACTACAATGAGACACCTACATCTCATTGTAATTTTAGAATGGCTAAAATTAAAAAGCCATTTTTAATGGAGCAACCGGAACTCTCATACACTGCTGGCAGGAGAGTAAAATGACACAACCACTTTGGAAAAGTAGAACAGTTTCTTAAAAATTGAAGCATACACCTACCATGTGACCCAGCCATTCCACTTCTATGAATTTACCGAGGAGATATGTCCACACATCAACTTAACATGAGTATTCATGCAGCTTTTTTTGTATAGCCAAAAACTGAAACAATTTGAATATTCATCAATAGGTAAATGGATAAACAAATTGTGGCATATCCATACAATGAAATGCCACTCAACAATGAAAAGCAATAAACTATTGATACCTGCAACCATATGGAAGAATCTCAGAATAATTATGCTAAGTGAAAGAAACCAGACAAAAAGAGTATACCCAGTATGATCCCATTTTTATAAATCTATAGAAAATGTAAACTATCATGACATAAAACAAATCAGAGATTGCTAGTGAGGTGCAAGGAGTGGGCAGGGAAGAGCCTGAAGGAGAAATGAAATAGGGACACAAGGAAGTTCAGAGGATGATGAATGTATTCATTATCTTTATTGTGGTGATGGTTTCAATATTATCAAATTGTATGTTTAAATATGTTTAGTTTATTATACTTCAATTATACCTCTGTAAAGCTATAACATGCTAAAGTACTTTAACTGTGATCTTAAAACTGAATAAAAAATATTTAATAAAAATTTGAAAAAAAAAAAAAGCAAGAAAGAAACACTGTCCTAGATCATCAGCTTCTTGTTCCCACTGAAATGCTATTAGCACCTCCAATTTAAGGAAGCAATTACAAAGTCTGGAAACTTTTTAATAAACTCAGATTCAGTGATGTTCTAATTTTAGAGGGACCTACAATGTAATAGTTTTCACATTTTGAAAAATGTTTCTGGAAACCATCATTCAAAAGATAGTGGCTCACACCTAGAAGAGCCCAAATGGCCATTAATAGTAGAGAAACTCAGTAAATTACAATGCTTCCATTTTTTAACATTACACACCTAATTAAAATGAGTTACAACTACATGCATTGACCTGGAGGCTTGTCCATAGTATATTAAGTGAATAAGGCAAGTCGCATGGTAATATATAGTCTGACCCTACAAAGAAAGCCGATAATGTGCTTTGTGGGTGTGTGCATATGGAGAAAGGCAGAGAATTATTGACACCAAATGTAACATTGGTAACCTAGAAAGATCAGAGAGGTTGTTTGAAGAAAGAGGAAGACAGATCAGAAAACCTGTGAAGTATTTCTTTGGCATTAGTAACCTCCTTACCCATCACATGCCTTTTGTTTTTTTCACCTTTTCCTCTTTTTGCTGCCTCTTTTCCCCTCAGATCCAGTGTTATCCTATTTCTAGAGTCCCTCCCTTTGGTGGAAAGAACCGAATCTAAAGCATGTTTACAACCTAAATAATGTTCACCACTGGATGTTTCACTTTCCCGAGAATATCTGTATGTTAGTAGAGGACACTGGGGAGAAGACATAATCCAAAGGAATTTCAGGTACCACAGCATCCATAAATGGGAAGTGTTTGGGGATGTAGCACCTTCAACACTGGAGCCAGAGGCTGATATTCATGATCAGCCCCACACTCCCTCTCACCCCAATCCCCTCTTTTGCTGTTCAGAAAGTTTCCAAACTGTTTTCAACCTCACACCCTCCAACTCTAAGTTGGGGTCTCACATTTTCCCATCTCTCCCCACATAGTCGGTGAACTCCATGCTGCCCTGTCACCCTGAACCATAGCCACACCCATGATCTCATCCCACTTCCTTCCTTCCCTGTGTCCAAACCTTCCACTTTTAACTCTTAGTCATACACTTAACACACGCTAAGTCAACGGACTTATGGAGATTTTACGAACACCTAAAGGTAAGAGCATATGGAGAATATTTGACAGAGCTCCAGGAAATTGAAGTCATGTATAACTGGATGACCCTGAAATATAAGTTTGAACCATCAGTCTGACTAGGTCTCATGGTAAACTCTAAGTTGTTTTCCTAGTCTATGTCAATAGTCTTATATCAATACCCATACCTGCCCCTGTGTTGTCCTATTTGATCAAGAGCTATCTTATCACACCATCAAAGAACTCTGTTTTTTACAAAGGAATTTACTTATTCCTCAATAAACAGTTATGGTATGTCTTTTCTGTGCCACCCAGCCTAGATTTATTAGGGCAGTCAAGTTCCTGGCTCCAATTCAACTGGCAATTACAATCCATGCAAAGAACAGTGTTTAGAGCCATAAAACCCTTAAAGGTAAAAAGGGAAAAGCATTCAATTATAACAGACCTCTACAGATACTTAACTAAAAGTTCCTCTAACTGAAGTAGCAACCCATTAATAAGTCAACTTAGTGGGTTGTGACGAGGACATTTCTAATGAAATAGACTAGGCTATACTAGAATACAAAACATCCAGGTATATCACACATGTAAAGGTAATATTATTTCATGAAGCTCTCTTTCATTATGCGGTGCACTGGATTGTGTTATGAAGGCATTTCTTACTGTGATTCACAAACAAGTTTGAGATCCACTGGCAAAGTACAATGTCTCAGTCATTTGCAGAAATCCTCTCTACAAGGGGATACAATTCTAAGTCGGCCTGAACACTTCCAGCAACCCTCCCTTATCAGCACGTTAGTAATAAGAACTTTACAGATTATATTAAAGTTAGTCACTAAATTGTCACCAACTCTTTGAGGGAAGTAATTCTCTTATTTGTCATGGTAACCTTGACATCTAACAGAATACCTTGAATGGAGCTCAATATATGTTGGTCGAATTAAAGTTAATCCCATTTTGCACACCTCTAATTACTAGAAAGTTCCATTTTTATGGAAGTCTGTATCTGCATCCCTAATAATTCTCATCCATTGCTCCTTAGTTTTAACCTCTTAGCTGCAAAAGAAAAAACAATGAAACCCCTTCTCCATGTCACACCCCTTTCAGTATTCAAATGTAGTGTTCATGTCCTTTTTAAACATCTCCAGGTTCTTTATCCATTTCTTATTACCTGTTTCCAAAGGTTTCAACATCATGGTTGTGATCTTCAACGTCCATAGTTTATGACCAATATCCTTCTAGACCCATGCTGTCCAATATGGTAGCCAGTAGCCTGAGTGGCTGAGTACATGAAATGCGGCTAGTCCAAAATGAAATGTGCTGTAAGTGTAAAATACACACTTAAGAGTAAAGATTTAGTTAAAGAAAAAGAAAAAAAAAAGAAAGAAAGAAAAGAAGGAAAAATATCTCAAAAAATTTTATATTGATTGATTTTATATTGAAATAATATTCTGAATTTATTAGGTTATGTAAAATATATCAATATATCTTTTATCTGTTTCTTTTTACTCTTTTGGTGTGGAAATTTTTATTTACTTTTGTTTTTAAGTTATCAACTCAACATTTATCCTTCCTAAAAACCCCATTGCTGTTATCTTTGAATCAATGACCCAGATCATTGAGTTTTTTTGAGTCTTACAAAATTTGAATCTTCCATCCAACAACCCCATTGTTCTTCCTATATTTTTTCACCTGCAGTTTTAATATATATGCTTTTCATGCATCCATTTAAATCACTGATAAAAATTATTCAACATGACAGGTCCAGACATTCAACTAGAGACATTATCTAGGCTGACATTCATTCCTTAACTAGTTAATTCATCTTTACATTGAGTGTGTCTATTTAACCAGCTAAGAATTCACCAAACTGAATTCCATCTGATGTCTCCCTTGACCCTTGGCCTGAGCCACCTATGTGCCACACACTCAATTGCATAAAGACCAAGCTAGTATTGCCCACTAGTCTACTACTAGTTCTTTGTTTGGGGGAAGAGGGTGTTGTTGTTTTGTTTGTGGTTTGGGGTTTTTTTTTTGTTTTTTTTTTTCTCAATCCCCTTGAACTCATCTCTCATGCCAACTCCAGATCTGTCCTCATTCTAACCTGATGTCAAACAAGTACTCATATGGCTTTGTGACCTATACCTCCATTTCTTCCTTTGGTCCCTTTTCATCCTTATACCCTGTTTCTCCAATATTAAAATATCAGCTTCTTCAAATGAATTTGTCTTGACTGCCCTCTCAGTACTTGTGGCACTGGGCTGTCTTGGATAGTAATTCCTCCTTCATAGCTTAGGCTTGTGAAACCCAGCTATGGCACCTGGCCAGTTATACAATCATTCCCCTTCCCCTGATGTGGAAAGACACATTTCTTCAAGAGAAGAAGAGTAGAGTAGACAAGGGAGGATCGGTCTGAGAAACAGAATGAACAGTAATTTAGGTACATTCTGGAACCCACTTTTGGTCCTTTTTGGATAACTGAGGCATTTTCTATTCTTTTCTTCAATGTACCATCTCTCCCCAAGTATTACCATCTGTTATTCCTTGATGACATAAATAAGTCCAGTAATGACCTTTATCATCTTTGCAGCTGTTTAAAATGTTACATTAAAAATGTTATGTCTCTTTCAGGTCTCACTTTGCTAAGATGTCAAATTCTTGTTAACCATATTACCTCTACCATTTCCAATGTACAGATCCTTTTTCTCACCAGAGAACACAGAATAAGAGGTGAATAATACTGTGTTGTTTCTATGATCTGTCTCACCATCTGCCCCAGCTCTGAGCTTGTCTCTTCATTCTTCCTCTTCGTACTCTAAGCCTGGTTCCAACAGCTCTTTTTTGTTGCTCTCTGTATTTTTTCACAACCTTAATGCATTCTGGGCTTCAAGTCCTTCTGCTACTGTTCTCACAGATTTGTGAAGCTCTATTGTGTTCAAAACTTGGCTATATACCTCACCTTCCAACTTGTTTCACACCAAAATCCACAGCCTAGTTACCTAAGGTCTCATTTCTTACTCATGGGGATCATTCATGCCTATGTGGTCAGAATTTTATATTTTAGAGCTTCCCTTCTCTCTCAAATTAATATTCTCTTATGGAGTCAGCTAGTCGAAGAATTTTATCTCTTTTTCCTCAGAAAAAGAAAAGAAAAAAGTATTCTCTGAAGTCTAGGATACATAACAGTCTTCTCAACAGCCCATACCTAGCCAGTATGATCTCTAGTGCTGCAACCAGGGCAATCTTGTGGGTTTCCATGGGCTTGTCATGAGTGACCTTCCCTCCCCATCCACTGAGTCCTAGGAACCCCTATAATAACCAAGCAACATTTCCTCAGGACCAGGACAATGGTATTATCCATGACTGAAGTGGAAGCATCCTAACAGAAAAGAGGAACAACGGGGCAGAATCAGGCTGAACCAGGGTTGTCTGACACTCCTTTTTAATTAGAGATGCTCTTTGTGAGGCTGAAACTTTGTGCTGTGCTTCGTCTTAATAAGAGAGGCCCCTCATTCCTGTGCCCATGTCTCCTCTTCCAAAGTTGTAATTTCAACTAACAGAGATGGGAAACACCTGTGTTGGAAGCTTATATCCCTAAGGTTTTCCATTTCTGTAATAGGTAGGGTAGAAGTTAACCTGCTTTGATAAAGAGACCCTTGAATACAGTAGCTCAAACAAGTAGGAAATTTATTTCTTTCTCATGTCACAGTTCAGAAAGAATGCACATTCCAAGAAGGACTCATGTACCTGTTCCATGGGCTTATCCACAGACTCGGACTCCTTCTATCTTGCTCCTCGGTCATTTTCCCAGGGTGTGTCCTCATATACTGATTCACCAGCCTGTAAGAAGGAAAGAGGACAAGAAATGGAGGGCAAATAACTTCCTTCTGAGGAAATGATGTGGAAGTTGTACATCACTTCCACTTACATTTCTCTGGTAAGAACTTAGCCAAGTGGCCATTCTTTTACTGCAAAACAGGTTGGGAAATATAGCCATTTAACTGCATCTGACCAAATGTTCTGAGAAATTTGAAGCAGAGGGTTCTATTACTCAGGAGAAGAAAAGAAGAATGGACACTGGGAACCAATTAACAGCATTTACCATCATTTCCTAAACAGAACTTCAGTAAGATATTGTCTAGATTTTTCCTGACTACATAATCTTTAACTTAAAGCAGAATTAAATGGATAACTTGAACTTCAGGTGACACCTTGACACATTCCCTTTCGGTCCCTGAAGAAAAACCATCTTTCTACCACATTGCTCCCTCAAGTCAGCTCTAAAAGTCAGCATTTTACACAGGACTTCTTAATAAATATAAGCATAATACTGTGAGTGGCAAGCACTACTGCCTTAATTTTCATTTCTGAGGATAGCTCTAAATTTTGACCATTATTCTAAAAAAACAAAATCTATAGGGAAAATAACTTGTTTGTGTCTGTTCTTTCCAGTAGCTTTAACTGAAGCTTTTTCTCCTTATCAAAAAAACAAAAAAGAGTGAGCTGACATAGAAGAAGTCTATCCACAGCGTCTCACAATATTCTCATCTTTGCTATAGAAATCATTAGGCTTGAGTTTTGTTTCTCAACTACGCCACTTAGTAGTTTGCGTGGTGCTTTTGGGAAAATAATTTACCTATCCTAAGCCTCAAGTTTACCTATCTGTAAAATGAGTATGGCAGTTTGGAAGCTGGACTGTGGATTCTTTGATACCACTCCAGCTGAGAAGTAGACTCCATATCCCCTCCCCTGAATCTGGGCAGGCTTGTGACTGCCTCAACTAATATAAAGTAGGAAAGGAATCACTATGTGATTTCTGAGGCTCGGTAACCAAAGGAGATGCAACTTCTGATTCTTGCTATATAAGACTTGTTCTTGGAATCCCGAATCACCATGTAAGAAGCCCAACTACCCCGAGGCTACCGTGATGGAAAATATCTCTGTCGACAGTCCCAGCTACACTCAGCCTTCCAGACATACCTAGACCCCATCCAGACCCCATTCATAAAATCATGAAATGAACCCTCTTGGACCCTCCAGACCAATCTGTCCACCAACGGAATACCACTGAGTGAATTATGTTGATGCCACTAGGAACAGAGGAATTAGTTGACCCTGCCTGAATTCCTACCCCACAGAACTGTGAAGCAGGGTAAAATGTTGTTGTTTTAAACCACTAAGTTTTGGGTAGTTTTGCTACACGGCAATGGATAGCCGAAATCATAAGGAAGTAGATACCCTCAATAGTCCCTTTCTGCACTGATATTCTAGGATTTTATGAGAAAGAAATGGAGGTATAGCTACCTTATTTTCACTGGGCACTAAATCTTCTCCATGTCTCTTATACTTCTCTTTGCAGATCCTTACCACTATTACATAATTAATTAATTAGCTGTCCATCTGTAAAGTAACTGGTCTCCAGCAAACAGATAATTTCTGTAATGATACAAACAATAATATTTGGTTTTTGATTGTGAAAGTGATATTTCCTATAACCTGGAACTTCTGAAGGCACTCTGAGACTTCCTTACAACCAGCAATATCTACAAGCCAGTGGAGAGCTACCCACATCAGTTCTCATACCCTGACTTCGAGGGAGATATTTGGGAATGGTGGTTCCTTAGCCATCAGAACTTCGATTCTCTTAATTGACAGACACTGCTTAGCACTGGAAATATAAAGAGAAATAAGACATAATCCCTGTCTTCGAAGCACTTTTAGTCCTATAGGAAGATGTACAAAGCAGATCTTTTCAATTCACATGATGTAAGACTGAAGGCATGTTCTGGGAGCTATAGGAAACAAAAGAGGAACAGAGATCTCCATCAGAGATGCAGCTAAGGTTTCAGGGAGGCAATGAAAAAATGACCCTTGAACTGAGTCTTGAAGGATGCACTTGAATTCTCCAGCAGAAATGACCAGGAGGATGATGTGAATAAGTGCCAGGAGGCCAGAAGCAGCATGGCCTGTGTGTGGGACCACACGCTGCTTGAGTGGTGGTCACCGCCTACACCTTTCCTCTACTCTACTCACAAAATTAGCACCAACTGTCTATGCTGGCCTCTTACCCCAAGACTAAACTCTAAGAAAACTTGGTGACTGCTTTCTTACCACTTCCTTTTGCTCTAATCAGAGTCTGCCCTATGACCGGTCTACCCTCAGCAAAGCAACAGCATCTCTGAAGGGTGTTTGTTGGTTCCTGCCAAGACCTGCATCGGACAGGCCCTGAAACTTTTGTTCTTCTTCTTTCCTTCTACTGAAAGACCCTAGCCCTTGGTTTTATATGACCTTAGAACTATTCAGTGCTAAGTCTGATGAATAGAAACCCTTACAGACACAAAGTCCGTATCATAATTGCACTTCTGAAGTCATCCCAGAAAAAAAAAAAAGATTTTTCTGTAGAACAAAATCTACCTCTTCTTGAGAGTCTGTTTTTCACCTATGTGGTAAAAGGACTTTCATATTGACTGACCTCATGCCTTATAATTACCTCTTTTCTGTCAGAAGCCTTGGAGATTCTGCAAGGCCCTTTATAGAAACTGCAGCTTTGGCCTTTCCTCCATTGCCCTTTTAAAGTTTCAGTATACCTTCTCTACTGTTGGAAGACTTCTCCTGTGCACAGGGTAAGATTTCTTGTGGATTAAGAGAGAGGGTCCTGGAGATGGGAGATGCTCTCCTACCTCCAGCTCTTCTTACCCTCACAAGTGAGCTGAGCAGAAGAGAAGATTCTGTCCCCAAAGGATATTTCAATTTCTCAGGGTAGATAAAGCTACTTCTGGGTTTTCCGTACTCCAGGATATTTCTAATAATCTTCACACAGGGTTATCAGATCCATAAAACACAACGAAAAAAAGCAATATTTTTAAACTTCAACTTGAAACATTTTGTCACTTGGTACTTTTAGATTAAGAGGGGACATCCTGAGAGCCATCCCCAGTAATCTTACGACCCCAAAGATGTTATCGGCCACTGCCTTTTGTTGTTTCTACAGTGTCCTTTGAATTCTTTGTTCTCTAAATAACTGAAAAAGAATATTCAAAGAAAGATCACAAGATTATTTATGAAGCAAAAACATGTGCAGCTTTAAATTCTCAACTTGCCTTTCTGTGCCTGTAACTCCACATTTAACAAACAAGGATAATGTTTTCGCACATCTCCTATCTCACAGGACTCTTGGATGAGTAATTAGATATTGTATTTGAGTGTCTGAAACTTTAACTCTGAAACTTTCTTTATGTGATGGATATCACCTCCAAAAGTGATGGTATTGCTTTTATTAATCTCATTTTTAAGTGAAGAAAGTCATACAATGGAGGCATCACATCACTTCATTGAAAGTTACTGAGGGATTGAAAGTGTCGAGGTAGCCCACCCTTTGCAGGATGGAAGAAACAACAGTCATCAGAGAAGTTACCTCTCTGCCTCTAAGAGGGACTGCCCTGCAGCTGGCCATCATAAGAAGCGGCAAGGCACAGAATGATCTCGCCTCATCCCAGCAGCAGCAGCCTGTCAGCTTCCTTTGCTTTGGGGGTTTTGACACAGTTCTGGGCTGGCTGTAAGGACTGGGCTACCACACCTCCTGGGCTATCTTGGGTGTCTCATTAGAGAGTGTCAAAGAGCTTCTTGCTAAGTTAGCCTTTCTTCCTTGTTCATCTTTTCATCCTGGGATATGATTTTCTTTGCAGAAAAGAGGGTGCCCCAGAGTAGTTAGTTTCCTCCTTCATTTTGGATTTCAGTGGCTACAGGAGAAAGAGAGGGTCTTTTACTCTTCTTTTTGTTATTTGCCTATGAGTTTGCTACATGTTTGCTTGCTAGAGTTTGGCATAGCTCTTTGTATAAAGAAGATATTTCTCATTTTCTTATTTTCACAAGAACACTGAAAAGAGGTCATCATAGTCTAGCCCAAGACCCCCTCCATCCCAGAACCAGGGCTCTTTGCCTGCCACCTCCCCAGCACATATGGTCTCTGCGTCCCCTACATCCCTTGACTTTCTTAAGACCTTTGCTCTAGAACGGCCAAAAATAACATGCACGTGGGACCCACGCCCACACGTATTTAGCAGAGACCCAAGACAAGGAATGGAGCCAAATTTTAAAACAAAGCAAAACACAGCACAAAAAACCTTGCATTTATTTTCGTGTCTTTCCTTCCCTCATCATCCTTCTTGATTACTATTTATTTTTCAGTATTTCTCAGCAACACGAGCAGTTTTGTTTCTGCTCTGTTTCCTATCACTTTTCTCCAGACAGCCGCAAGGAGTGAAGCAGACCTAAGACTGCCATCTTGTGCTCAAGACAGTTATCATTGTTTCTTTTGAAATCAAAAGTGATTTGTGGGATTTGAGAGAAAGCTTTGGAGTCCAGGTCTGACGTTCTCTGACCTAAGTTTTCCCAGAAGCTTTTGAAATTTCCCATCCTTTGGCATTACTCTTTCTTGGCCTTCTCTCTCCAGGATGCCATGAGTCATCCCTTGGTTGAAAGCCTTTTTTTCCCAAATGACACCAAGTGTGCCTTAGAATAATTATAGTTGATATGCCACTACCTATGCTTTTATGACTGAGCTCAGTGGCTCAAGTTATGGGCCACTAAATGCTCAGGGGGCATTAAATAACTATGGCATGACAGGTAGTTTAAAACCAAAGACCTAGTGGGTATTCTCCATACCCTACCACCATCTCCACTTTGGAAACTGACCACACACAGATGGTGTACTACATGTCTTGACCCTGGCGGGAGGTCCTGTGGGGCCAAGATCCCACAGGATCTAGGAACACCCAGATAGGCCACTCTCAGGTGACATTTTAGTGCCAATCACAGTAGAAAGTGGGCTTAAATCAATAAACTGGGAAAGACAGAGAAAAGGAGAAAGGTAGGGGAAATAGAGTGAAAGGAAAGAACCGCAGGCCAAGAAGAGAAACCTAAAGTGATCACACATACAATGGGCTAAAGTGAGCGAAGAGAGCTCCCTACAGGAACAAGCACAGGACAGTTAAAACAATAATGCCAAGAAAAAAATAACTAGGGGAGGTGACACTGACAAGAGCTCACAGCGCCAGGGAGTCCACAGGGATTGTCATAAACTGGAAAGGCCATGTCCCAACCAAAGAACTCAACTGAAGGACACAGTTGTCAGGGAGTAATATGGCTCTACAATACTGAATCTTCTGATGTTTAAGGAGAATCCATAAATCTACATTTGCACGTGAAGTCTTCACAATTTTTTAAAGTTGGCTCAAATTTTTTTAAAAAACACTGTGTGGGACAAATATGTATGGAGGCCAGAATCGACCTGTGGCTGCTAGTTTAAGACCCTCGTCTATGCCTGACACAAAAGTTTTATTGAAACATGGGTGCATAAATAGATACGATAGCTGTACCTCCATCCTGTCCCCCTGTCTCTCATTCAAGAAAGTTTGTGAAAACAGAAGTAAGGTAATATCATTGATGGTATGACTTACCTCATTCCTTTTCAAAAAACACTCACACAATTAGACATCTATTAAAAAAAATAAAAGTACCTTGACCTTAACGTCATTCCTTATACAAAAGTTTATTCAAAGTGGATCATGGACTTAAATGTAAAACATAAAATTGTAAAACGGTTATTTTAAAAAAACATAGGAGAAAATGGTTGGGATCTAGGCCTAGGTGAAGAGTTCTTAGATTTGACATGAAAAATGTAATCCATAAGAAAAAAATTGATAAATTGGACCTCATCAAAATTAAAATTATCTGTTCTGTCAAAGATCCTGTTAACAGGGTGAAAAGACAAATTACAGAGTGGAATATACATTTGCAAACCACATAGCTAACAAGAGGACTTATATCTAGATTACACAAAGAACTCTCAAAGCTCAGCATGATAAAAGTATAGAATCCAATCAGAAAATGAGTCAAGACATAAACAGATATTTCACCAAAGAGGAAATACAGATAGTAAATAAATACTCAGAGAAAGTTCAAAATCATTAACTCTTAGGAAAATGCAAATTAAAACCACAATGGAAATATCATTACACACCTATCTGAATTGCTAAAACAAAAAATAGCGATAACATTAAATACTGACAAGGTTCACTCACTAATTTTTGGTGGGAATATAAAATGGTACAACCATTCTGTACTATAGTTTGGCAGCTTTCTCTAAAACTAAAAATGTACTTACCGTATGACCCAGCAATTGCACTTTTGGGCATTTATCCTAGAGAAATTAAAACCTATGTTCACACAAAAACTTTTACATGAACAATAATAGCAGCTTTATTCATAATAGCCAGAAATCCCTTCAGTGGGTTAATTGTTGAACAAACTGTGGTGTATGTACACTGTGGAATACCACTCAGCAATAAAAAAGAATAAGCTATGGATACACACGACAGCTTGGAAGAGCCTCAAGGGAATTTCGCTGAGTGACAAAAAGTCAAATACTATACGATTCCATTTGTATAATATTCTCAAAATAACAAAATTGTAGAGATGGAGAACAGGCTAGTGGTTGCCAAGTGTTAAAGATTGGCAGAGGGGAGAACGTTAAGGATTGGAGGGTGGGTGTAACTATAGGAGTGAGCATGAAGGATCTGTGCGGTAATGGTACAATTCTGCATCTCGATTATGAATGGCGGTTACACAGAGCTACGTGTGTGATGTAATGCATGCAACACCACACACACACACAACTGAGTACAGGTATAACTGGTGAAACCTGGATCAGCTCTGTAGATTGTGCCAATGTCAGTGTCCTGGTTTTGATATAGTTCTATAGTTGTACAAGATATAAACGCTGGGCCGAGAGGAGGTAAGGAGGCTCATGGAACCTCCTTGTACATTTCTTTTCAATTTCCTCTGAGTCTGTAATTATTTCAAAATAAAAAGTTTTTAAAATTCACAAATTCTAGCACTTCAACTCTAAATAATAATATATCATTTCTGCTACACTCTGCAACAGAACATAGCACACTGTGCATCACTGCACCTGAACTGAAAACGCAGGCCCTTCTCCTTCCCTCCAAAATGGATTGCACTTAAATGACCTCATACAGTGGCTTTCACAATTACTGACTAACCCAATGGCCTCAGAAGAAACTAAATCAAACATCCCAGGAACAAAAGTGTCTTTGTCGTTCCCCAAAATCCCATCGATTCAGGACTTTCCCTCATGTTAAGTGAACTGTGAGTCACCTGCCTTAGAGATTAGCTGATGAATAATGAATGTTCACAAAGACAGTGGAGTGAGTGGCTCGGTGTATTAGCCAGGACAAGCTAAATGCTTTAAGAAACAACCCCCAATTCCAAGTGGTCTAACACAATGGAAGTTTATTTCTCACTATGCCAAGTCCAAAGCAGATATTCCTGATTGGATGAGTCTCCTCCCACAGTGACTCAGGGGATCCAGCCTCCTTCATGCTCATCTACACCATCTTCAATACCCACTCGCTCCGGCATCACCCAACTGCAGAGAGCAGGGCAGAGGGAATATACTAAATGGACCAGGATGCTTTCTGTGTCACCCTGGAGCAGCAGGCATCGCTTCCTCCAGTGCTCCTCACATGACTCCATCTACAAGCAGGTGGGCTGGGGGATGCAGTTCAGCTGGGTGCCCAGGAAGAGGAAATGGGTTTGGTGAGCACATAGCAAGTCTCTGCTACACGAACCTTTGTAGAGGCCCTTTTCCTGAAAGTGAAAGTTAGCTGTTGAAGGACTAAAGAGGAGATGACATATAGGAGGCAACATGGGATTGAAGTAGCTGGAGTGTGGGACACAGAAGGTTCTATATGGAAGATCTATTTGCAGGAACTACCAGAAAACTATAACTTGTCAGCATTCGGAGGGATCCTGAAATTTCTCCACGATTGAAAACTGCTCTCACAGCTGCAGTGGTGTGATCCCATATGTTTTGCCAGTTATTTTTCTTGTGACTTACACTGATAGTGTGCTAAAAATTATTCACTGCGTGTAAGAGTTCTGCATTATAAATTATTCAGACCTCAATTCTCCCCTCCCATTTCTTAAAGGTGAAATAATTCACCAAATAGAGTCACAAAAAGAGGAAAACTCTCCCACTAAACTCCTCCCTTATAAGAAGCTAAAGCTGAGTTAGAGCACGGAATGCCCATAGCTTCCAGAAAATGCAATTTTCTAGACATCTTTCTTTGCTGTACAGGGAACTGCCAGAACTTACAAATAAGGAATTCTGTTGCATCGTGAGGAGAGTAGACCCAGTAACACATCTCTTCCTTGGCCACACCCCTCAACGGGACTAAATTTGGCCTCTCAATGGTACAGGTGGGTTATAAAAAGACTTACTTATCATACAATGCTCTGAATGTGAAGCAAACCCTCTAAATATTTATGAAAGACCCATTTCTAGCCCAACATGGTTTATTTCTACCCAACATCCCCACTAAATACCCCACGGAAATGCCCCTCTGGTTCTGAACTCCCCACAAAATCTTTGCACGCACCCACAGTGCAAATACTGCTCCCACCTGCTCCTGGCACAGGCTTCTGGTGTGGTCTGTTCTGCTAATGGTGTCACCATGAATCTGATTGTCTGAGGTAGAAATCTGAGTCATTCTTACATCCCTCTTTCTCTCTCACTAGCATAATGAGAAGATCAACAAGCTACTTGGAAGAAGATGCCAGTCACTTCTTTAAATCAAGCAGCCTGGGCTTCCCTGGTGGCGCAGTGGTTGAGAGTCCGCCTGCTGATGCAGGGGACACGGGTTCGTGCACCGGTCCGGGAAGATCCCACGTGCCGTGGAACGGCTGGGCCCGTGAGCCATGGCCGCTGAGCCTGCGCGTCTGGAGCCTGTGCTCCGCAACGGGAGAGGCCACAACAGTGAGAAACCCACGTACCGCAAAAAAAAAAAAAAAAAAAAAAAAAAAAAACTGAACTCATCTTCTCCACAAAACTCACTCTGCCCAATTGTATCACTCAAGCCACCCAAGCTCAAAACTTTTAAGTCATTTTTGACACTTTTTTCTCTTCTCCCACCACATCTAAATAGTTGCCAATTCCTATTGATTGTTTCTTTGAAGTAGCTCTTGAGATCTGCCTCTTTCTTTGGGGTCACTGTCATTACTCCAGTTCAAGTATTTATTACCTCAAACCTAAGATTACCAAAAGAACTACCTTACTATCGTCACCTTCTCACCTGTCTACTGACTCTGTTCTCATCTGTCACTCACCTATTTAAAAACGTTTCTTGGCTTCTCATTCCCAAACTCAACCTAGCCTCAAGATTCTCCATGATCTGATGCTAGTATCCTTCTACAGCTGTTTCCACCCTTCCTCTTCGAACACCCTCACGTACCTCCAGCCAAAGTACCTTTCTTATTTCCCAGAAAGAGCCTCCAAGGTCCTTCCTCCTCAGCTCTGCTCATGCCAATCCTGACCATTTGGAGTACCCTTTCTTCTCCTTCATCTCCTCTCCTCCCTCTTCTATCAGTTATGAAACTTTGCTCCTTAAAGATTCAACTCAGTGATGTTTCTGCATTAGGAACCACTGCAGGTTTTAACCTACTCAGTTTTAAATCTCCAATTCCTATTCGTCTTCCGATCCTCCACAACCCTTCCCCCAGTATGAAGGAACTCGCTTCCTTGATGAGCAAATGCCCACTTAGCCTTCAAGTCCTACCTCAAATGTCACCTTCTCCTAGATGCCTTTCTTGACTCCCCAAAGGGTTACTTCCCGCACAATTTTCATGTCTCACTTGTGACTCTGATTCCCTACATTATCATTTTTTGCTTACATAGGTTTTATCCTACAGGAATGTAAGGACAACCATGTCTTATTCATTCTTTTTGATCTTTATGTGTTTCAAGCTTACCACAGGGCTTGCGTGACATGTAATACCCAGAAGCTGTAGTAGGTTTAGCTGTATTAGGACAGATTGCTGAAAGCTGGCCTATTAACCTGGTTTGACTGCGAGTAGTCTAATAGTCAGATAGGGTCCACCTGGAATCATAGTGAAAAACTGGCAACAATGGAAAGGTCCAAATCTGAGGATGGGTAAACAGACTATGCCATAACTACATGATACCTCGAATACAGCCTTTTAAAATTACATTTATGAAAGTCTGAAATAACACAGAAAATTCTAATCTTGTGTTGGTCAGTCAGCAAATCTTTACTGTTAACCCAAAGTTTAAAATGTAGAATGCAAATACATATATTATGCCAAAAAATTACGTCAAACATATGAGCTATTCTCAAGGAAAAAAATAAAATATCTCAAAATACATATAACTGTGTATAAGTAACACATAGTGTTTTCCCCTCCTTCTACTCTTCCTTTTTTCCTTGTCTTCTATAATGAATACGTATTTCTTTTTAATCTAAAAAGACAGTATATTCTTAAAGCCTTTATAAACTATCATTTCTAATACTTCATAGTTTTTAGTTTAAATTTTTGTACTTCAGGTTAAATTTTTATATTTCAGGTTTTGGTATAAAAGTTTTCCCTAGGGGCTTCCCTGATGGCGCAGTGGTTGAGAGTCCGCCTGCCGATGCAGGGGACGCGGGTTCGTGCCCCGGTCCGGGAAGATCCCACGTGCCGCGGAGCGGCTGGACCCGTGAGCCATGGCCGCTGAGCCTGCGCGTCCGGAGCCTGTGCTCCGCAACGGGAGAGGCCGCAACAGTGAGAGGCCCGCGTACTGCAAAAAAAAAAAAAAAAGTTTTCCCTAAATTATTCCCTCCACCTCTCCCCTCAGGATCATATCAAAGATGTCTGAACGTAGCGAGCTGAGTCAGCCTTATTTGAAATGATTCATAGCTGCTCTGTCAGAGAAAAGATGTTTGTCAAAGGGTGTGGAAGGAGCCAGCAACCTCTGCTGTTAGTATCCTGCCGCTTCCACAGGACAAGCCAAGATTTATTACCTCAAACCTAAGATTACCAAAAGAACTACCTTACTATCACCACCTATCTTAAAGCAACATTCGTTGTTTTTTAACATTTTTTGGCCAAAAAAAAAAAAAATCTCAGATTCTTCCTCTTTCTTTCTCTGTTATTCTGTCCCTCCTTTTTCTTACTCTCTTTCAAAAGTAAACCTCGAAGCACCCGGAGTTTTTTCCGAGTTCAGCACAAGGTATAAATGGCCGTTTTTCGGTTTTCCCAGACTAAAGAGAAAGTCTTCACTGTTTGAGTTCCAAATTTTTCTTTTGGGTACATCTTCCTATTTGAGATACCTGTTGGAGAGCATATCAAAGCAATCCTCAAGGCATTCTCCTCCCTGGAGTTCATACTATAGAAATTGAATTCTGTGATTATAAAATTATTTTTCTTAGGGAAATGAATATCTTTGTTTCGGCCTTTCCATGTTTTTATTACTATTATTATTACCACACGTGTTAATTGTTTGGGGTTAAAGCACATGCTGCTATTCAAGCACAAAGATGATACAGACTTACTGCTGAAATTACTTTTCTAACAGAGTCAATCTTGCAGACTTGTGCTTATGACATGCTTTCTTCCCTGTCTTCTCTTTCTTATTAAAAATAAAACTCCAGGGCTTCCCTGATGGCGCAGTGGTTGAGAGTCCACCTGCTGATGCAGGGGACAGGGGTTCGTGCCCCGGTCCGGGAAGATCCCACATGCCGCAGGAGTGGCTGGGCCCGTGAGCCATGGCCGCTGAGCCTGCGCGTCTGGAGCCTGTGCTCCGCAACGGGAGAGGCCACAACAGTGAGAGGCCCGCGTACCGCAAAAAAAAAAAAAAAAAAATTTACTCAGCTGAATTTTGCTTTTTAACAATATCTATATATTCTAATATAAAAAACTTTATTCTTTATGACTTTCACATACACTAAGCCGCTTCTTAAACTAAATTTTCAAAATGTAGCTGAACCAGAGGCAAGATGGTTAGATGGAAAAGGTAAGTATTGTAGATGGAAAATTGTAGATGTAGCCCAGAGAAAGTTGAAGATTTCATCCAAACCACCTTTACCATAAATGCCTAAGCTTGCACATGACGAAGTGAAGGAGGCTCTGTGTAAGTTCAGGAATGCAGAGCTCAGACCCCCATTCAAGAAAGGACTGGCCCTGAGGCTTCCAGGAGCCCGAGCCTCCAACTGATAACTCTCGCAGGGCTCATCTCAGCTTTCCTGCCCAGGTCACCCTCCTCCGGGGCAACCCCCGACAATGACCATGCTGAACAGTGGTACAAGGGCTCGGTACAAAGCCCCAGTGAGGGACTTGGCTAAAGGGCATCCAGTTCTTCCCAGGGTGTCTTCATCGGGGTCTGATGGCTTCTTCCACCCAACCCTGCTTCCCCTCTTTTCCTTTCACAGATGTTACACCCCACAGACGGGCTGCAGTCCCAACTCTGTCCTGGCATCTGCTTCCCTGAGACGCAAACTCCCATGGTATTTTTTCTAAACTTCCTTAGACCAATGGTATAGGAACCTCAACCAAGCTAGCGCCATGCAGAAAAATCTCCCCAAAGGAATTTTTTAGTGTTTCACTTTTTAGACATTTAAAATGTGCTCTAAGATTGACATATATACCCTAATTTGTATAAAATAGCTAACTAATAAGAACCTTCTGTATTAAAAAATAAAGTAAAATAAAAATAAATAAAATGTGCTCTAAGAAAGTAATTGTGTTCTTTATAAGAAACTTGAATATGACAGAAATTTATAATGTACAAAGCAAATATCTCCTGTAGCCCCAAATCTCTTAACCACCCTGTATTTTTACCTCCAGGCTTCCTTCATATGCACATGCTAATATGTCTGGTTGTTATTATATTGCAAAATAGAATCAGACTCTACTCTTTTGCAGTTTGCTTAAAAAATACATGCTAGATACATCTATGTCTATACATATAGAGATACCTCACTTGATTACCATCTACATGAAATTCCACTATATGAATATTCTATATTTTTAAGCATTTCAACACAAATAGGCATTTGTGTTGTGTCCAGTTTTTCATGATTGCAACAGAGCTTTTGCACTGTTTGAGTTTACATATTGAAATGTCTGTGAAAGCATATATATGAATTTCATCTTCATTTATTTTTATCATCTATTTTGGAATCTTGGGTGGGGGGTAGTATAAAATGGGATTTGAGGGACTGAATGCACATTTATAATTTTGGACCTTTACGTAGTAAAGATTTGTGAATCATTTTCCACTAAGTGGGATTTGGCCCATAGTGATGAGAGGTTCTCACTCCTAACTGTCATATTTCTCTCACTTGCCCTGTGACGTTAAGAGCAGGAAAACGAGAGCTGGTGGGAGGGCGAGGGGTGGTAACTAGTAGGACAGACCCAGCCGTTAGCCATGCCCATGGCTCCACCCTTTTAGATCTTGAGGGCTTTGTGCTTACAAAGAGATCCTACAAATACCAGTGTGCAGTAACATTCTAGATTCTAATCTAGGTTCCAGATACTGTAACATTCTACACAGTGTCTACTGTAACATTCTAAAATGTACAATAGGTCCAAACATAGCCTATACTCTTTTTCTAGAAAAGTACCCTTTTCTTGCCTTTAAGAACTTCTGTTGTATAGAAACCTCTTTTTGTCAAACTTTTAAAAAAGAAAACAATGACAAAAGATAAGGATATTAAAGCTATAAGCCCAATCAATGTTTGCACCACTGCCAGCAGAGTCTGTTTGGCCGGTGGATCAAATGATTGTGCCAAGGTGAATTCACCCCGTCAGACATTCCCCCGTCTTTGAGACAGCTTACGAGCCGCTCTGCAATTTCTGCCAGTGCTACCCTAGCAAAAATGTCCTTGGCTTACAAATGTCTGTGCATTTGTTTGGTTAAAGGACCCATATAACCTCTTGGAGGCAGCAGAAGAGGTCTCCCAGGTGAGCAAAAAGGGCTAAAAAGGCAAAACACATCATACAAATGCCAATAAATGGAGATCAGGATGTTAACAGAACATACGCGTCAGCGACTCATAGATAGCCTAAATTTCCTTGAAAATAATGAGAAGCATTTAAATGTCTGCTTTTAAAAAATAAAATAAACCAGAATTTTTTCTTTTAGTTTCTTTTTTCTACTTGAACCAGGAAAACAAGGATTGAGTTCCTAAATTTTTCAATTTATACACCCATGAAGCCCAACAGTGAAGGTATAGATGAGGTGAAAAACTACACCTAAGGATTAGCTCTCAGCCTTTAATGTGCTAAGGGCTGTCTAAGAAGCTCACCAAAATGGCAAACTCTTTGATCCACTTGCCAGAATTCTGATTCAGTATACTGAAAGCGAGGTCCAGGAATCTGCATTTTAATAACTCCAAGTGATTCCCATACAGGCGACAGGGACACGACTCTCTGAACTGGCTGAACACTGGCCCAAAGCCTGCAAGACTTCTTTTTCTATTCATAGTCTGTTAGTGAGTTTCAACATAGCTTTGGACCAAGTCACATTCATCGGGTCCCAATTTCAGTCTATAAAGTGGGGATAGTCATATTTGCCATCTACCTCATTACCGTCACATGTACATTCATGAGATGATGCCTGTGACGTCATTTAAATTCCTCAGTAGAAAGGCGCTATATTTCACGTATTATCAAGTATTTATTTCTAGCATTACAGTGACACTTTGTTTTTTAGGGACCTATAAAAAGTGGTACCATTCCTGTTAAAATATGTTAATAAGACTACTACACTACAGGTTCAGTCAAATTACATAACTTGTACACTGAAGGGGAATGGGTTTCTGCCTCAGCTTTGACTTGAAAACTCACTAACATCATGGTCAATGTCATTTTTCAACTACAAAGCATAATTTGACATTGCATGGTGTATCAGTCACACGGTTCTACCAGAGAAACAGAACCAGTAGAAGATGCATCCATATCTATATATACAAATACATATATACATATTTGTATATACCTATATGTGTAATATGTATTTGTATATGTATATACAGCATATGTATATACAGATACATATGTTTATTTACACATACATTGGAGTTTGATTGAATATAATTAGGTGCTATAGTCTAGCCAAGCTGACACATAAAACTAGCCAACACACACAGCTTCATGGCATTTTTCAATGATTGCCAGTTAAGGAATTTATTGGGATGGAAATAAGTTCTATCCCTAGAACTTAATAATTGCACTGATGAAGTAAAAAACTTGCCTTCAATTAATTCTTTTTATTACTGTGTAGCTTGATAGGGCAAATAGGCTAATCATTAGATTCTTCCTGGGCCTAAAAAGATCTTGTACCTATTTTCTAGGTTGTAACATGGCCTTTCTTTGTAAAGTCTTAATATTTTATAAGAAAAGGCATAAAGGTACCGAGCCTAGAGTAAATGACCGTTGTTTTTGCCTAGTTTGACTCCTTCTTGTGGTGCCAGCCCCTAGCTTTATCTATGGAACCATTTCTTCCCCATCTTTTTTTTTTTTTTTTTTTTTTATGGTACGTGAGCCTCTCACTGTTGTGGCCTCTCCCGTTGCGGAGCACAGGCTCCGGTCCGGGAAGATCCCACATGCAGCGGAGCGGCTGGGCCCGTGAGCCATGGCCGCTGAGCCTGCGCGTCCGGAGCCTGTGCTCCGCAACGGGAGAGGCCACAACAGTGAGAGGCCCGCGTACTGAAAAAAGAAAATCAAGTTAAGAATGTACTTTCTTGCAATTCTAATGATGTCATCTATTACCCTGTTAAAAGAAAGTTCTCGAATGCTATTCAAGTTTATATAACCCTGAAAAAGATGCTTCAGAATGGCATCGTGTGCGTTCGAATACAAGAACAGGCCTGCTTTACGACAGCAAGATGGCCACCAACTGCCACAGGCTGAGTTCACGTCCCCTCCGGGCCCAACAGAAATAGAGCTTCTCTTCCCCAGGATTCCAGCACAAGGCCCATAGCAGCTTTATTTGAAATATCAGTAATGTATAGAAAGATAGCAATAAAAGTAGAAGTAATCCAAATATCTACTAAACAGGTGAATGAATACACTAGTTGTGGTATATCCATAAACTAAAACATTACTTAGCAATACATAAAATGACCTATTAAAATACACTACAACAAGGATGAATCTCAAAATAATCATTCTGAGTAAGAGAAAGCCAGACCAAAAAAGAAGAGTACATAGTGTATGATTCCATTTATATAATATTACAGAAAATGTGTCTAATCCATAACAACAGAATACAGATCAGTGATTACCTGGGGATGGGACTGGAAGGGGCTGGGGGTGTGTTACGTGGGGAAAGTTGAGTGAGAAAGATTGTAAGAGGCAGGAGAAACTCTTGCGGGTGGTGGATATGTTTATTATCTTAATCACGGTGATGGTTCCTTGGCTATATACATATGTGAAAACTTTTGATATTATACACTCTAAATGTGCGCAGTTTACTGTATGTCAACTATCCCTCAATAGAACTGTCTTCAAAAAGCTAAAAGACAAAACCAAACAAACGAAGAACAGGCCTGAACCTAGCATTTGTTGAGTTCCTCACGTGAGCCAGGCACTATAGTGGAGAGTAGTTTCTTGCGTCCTGCATCCACTTACTATTATCTCCGGAAGGGTAAGCAACCTGATTTTGCTTCCAGGGAGACTCCACCCCTGACTCCAGCACACGACTTATGCCTGGCCAATAAGAGCAAGCATTTCTCCAGCCATGGTGATTGGTTGGAGCAGGGGCATGTGACTCAGCCCAAGCCAATCAGAGCTAACCATAACTAATTCCCGTTAATCCCAAAGCCATTGCTTTCCAGTTGGGTTTGAATTTGAAAAGTTCTGGGGTAGGAACCATCTTGACCGCACATGAAAGTGAGAATGAAAAGAAGAGAGCAAAACGGAACTGAAAAGTGGGGAAGCGACAACAAAACAAACAACATTGATCACTCCTTTTAGCTATGAATTCAGCCTGTGGTTTAGCCTGTGGCTTTTCAGTTACAAACGCTCTCTTGCTTAAACCCAACTTAAGTTGGGTCTGCAGTCACTGACAACTGAAAAAGTCCCAACTGGTACAGGCATTTTATATACTCTTCTTACTTGATGTCCCTAACAACTCAGTAAAGAAGGAAGTATTATCCTGAATTCAAAATAAGAAAACAAAAGGCTTAGAAAGATGAATTACTTGTCCAAAGACACACAGAGTGTCAACTGTAATTTTGGAGAATGAGGATCATTTTTAATCCTGTGACTATTTAAAATCATGCACAAGTTGCTGTCATAACCTAGAGTCTGTCATACAGAGTGAAGTAAGTCAGAAAAGAACAAATACCATATGCTAACACATATATATGGAATCTAAAAAAAAAAAAAGGTTCTGAAGAACCTAGGGGCAGGACAGGAATAAAGACGCAGACATAGAGAATGGACTTGGGTACATGGGGGAGGGGGAAGGGTAAGCTGGGACGGAGTGAGAGAGTGGCATGGACTTATAAATACTACCAAATGTAAAATAGATAGCTAGTGGGAAGCAGCTGCGTAGCACAGGGAGATCAGCTCGGTGCTTTGTGACCACCTAGAGGGGTGGGATAGGGAGGGTGGGAAGGAGGGAGACGCAAGAGGGAAGAGATATGGGGATATATGTATATGTATAGCTGATTCACTTTGTTATACAGCGGAAACTAACACACCATTGTAAAGCAATTATACTCCAATAAAGGTGTTAAAAAAAAAAGAAAAAAGTAACTATTAAAAAGAATAATCTGTTGAGAATCTGAGGATAGATAATTTGCCTTTTAGGTTTCTTCAACATCACGTGCGTGCACACACACACTAGCGAGCAAGCGTGTGTTTTTATTCAATGTCAAGAGATGGTCTGCACAACAGTTAAGAGCTTGGATTCTGGAGATAAAACTCCCCAGTTCAAATTTCAGCTCTTCCTATACTAACTGTGTGACCTTGGACAGATTAATCTCTCTGTGCCTCAGTTTCCTCATTTGAAAATTGGAATGAGGATAATGATAGCAATTGCCTTATGGGATTGTTGTATGAGGTGAGTTAACATATAAGAAGTGCTTAGAAGGTGTCAGGAAGGAGGAAATTTCCCCCACCCTTCTGGGTTCCTTTGGCTGATGTAATCATTAAAGTGACACAGAGAAATTAACAGGAGAAAAAAAATTAATTCACACATACAGAGGTCTCATAGAAGTGGAACCCCCAAAGTGACCAAAGCAGGCTGTTTATATATCATTTTTAGACAAAGAAACAATTTTTCATGAATATTTAACAAAACAAAGGGGTTAGTGCTTGGGGTAGCAAACTAAGGAAGAAGTAACTAGATTTGTCTCTTCAGCTTTCTTAGCCTTGAATTCCCTAACTCTGGTGAAAAAGATACTTTCTGTCTTCCTGATATAAGGAGGATACCTTCACATGGGAGATTTATTTCCTGCTTTCAGGGGAAAGAAGAGGGTGCCAGAATGAGTTTTTTTTTAATATAATTTTTATTCCACTGGCCGTTTCTCAAGTAACTTTAATTCAAAGTAATCAATATGCCACTTTGGCATATTTTGGGGTGGCCTGTCCTGAGCCTGAAGTATCCAGCACATAGTCAGTGCTGCTATTACTATGGGTATAATTATATGTGAGGTTATCCATATATCCCAAATTATAAATATATGAATTACTTTTATCTCCTGTTTGTTTATGCTGTTTATGCTTCCCTAAAAAAATATATTAAAGACAATCATATCTTCCCAAGCACAGTCTTTCAATAAAACCCTCATACAGCAAGGCCAGAGCAGCAAGAAATTGTCCAAGTTAGGAAAGACTGGCAGAGTGTATTGTCACTATTCAAAAATTAGTAACATTTGTATCAGCTTCTAAGCAGGAGTTGTTTCAGAGCCAAGTCACAAGAGATACCATTTCATTCATGAGGAGGAAGTAGCCACTTCCTGGCCCAGAGGGGTTAAGCAGCAGTTAAGATCCCTCACTAACAGCGCAAGTAATTGCAAAACCTTCAGTGTAATTGCCATCTCATTGTATTTTGCAGTTTTCCTGTTCCACATGTTCATGGACTTCAATTCCATTAACTCTTAGAAGCCCCCTTACTTTCTATCCTAGATACACTTAGCAGAGCTGGCTGGTCCAGAGAGGAGACCTGTGTGTTTTCAAA
The DNA here is from genome assembly GCF_008692025.1 of Phocoena sinus. Classification (NCBI taxonomy): domain Eukaryota; kingdom Metazoa; phylum Chordata; class Mammalia; order Artiodactyla; family Phocoenidae; genus Phocoena; species Phocoena sinus. Next base: position 83,651,488 of record NC_045768.1, on the reverse strand, counting down.
AAGCAAAGTGGGCTTTGTCCCAGAGCATCTATCTTGCCCCTACCATCTCGTTACCTTCACTCACTCTCCCTCCAGAGAAAAAGAAATGGAATCAGGCTTGCCAGCATCACCTAGACTCTTCTAGTATTGTACTGTTATGCAAGGGATAGGCCCCGCCAAACTCTTAATTTACACTACATGGGATGGAATAAGCAGGAACCTACTATTCTCTGATGGAAACAGCAAAGGCACCTGGTAAAAGGCAGACAGTAAGAAATGGAAGTACCTTAGAAAAGTGCAAAGTCTTCCCCTCTGCACCTATCACAATGGGAAGGAGTCGACCAGGCAAAGAACACTGGGGAAAGTATCCAAGCAGGGTGAGTGCTTCCACCATTGTCCAGACAGGATTTCTCTGGTTTGGTCTGCTAGCCCCCAGATGATCGAATCATGAAGTAGGCTTTGCTTTTCTCCAGCTCACACTGTGTAAAGTCCATTGAGAGTTATTTGGTATGGGATGGATCAACTACAATTAGGGTTAGCTGCAAGTGATATAAAACCCACATTGACAATAGTTTGAATTAGCTAAAAGTACATTTTTCTTGTCTAAACCAAAGCAGTCCAGAGCCAGTACTGCTCTCCATGAGGTCAAGGATCCAGGCTCACTCTCTTTGCTCCATCATGGTCCACCTCATGGTCCAAGATGGCTCCTGGATTTCTAATCATTATTTAAATTTCAGTTACCTGAAAGGAGATAAGCCAGAAGAAGGGACAAAGATTGCATGCTAGCATTTTCAAAAACCAATTTCCTGGAGCCTGTGCATATCCTCTACCTAATCTCCCTTAATAATGTAGAGTTACCAGATACTGTAATGAATACATATCAGGTCCAGTGGACCCTACACACAAACGCATGCATTATTACAGTCTACATCCTGGTCCCCAGAGCAGGTAGAACCGGTGAGCATCATCTCTTACTGAGAGTGCTGCCTTAGCCAGACTTCCTGTCTGCAGTGCCAGACGTCTCACACACAGACTACCAGTTTCTCTAGAGCCTGTATTAAGGTCAGTATTTTCTGTTTCTCTCTCTCTTCCCCCTCCCCTCTCTCCCTCCCTCCCTCCCTCTCTATCTCCATCTCTATCTCTATTTCTATCTCTTTTTACTGTAAAATAGACTTGCTTTCCCCTCAAAATTGATTTTGGATCATTGAAAAAACTTACTTTGAGTATTCTTTTGAGACTATTACATTATCTTTCTAATATTAATATTAATATTTTAACATTGCTGTCACTATGTTCTTAAAATATAACACTATCATCAAGAAACCAGGAGCAGAGTCCAAGATATTTAGACCATAAATCCGTGACACAGACCTAAGCTTTCAGACTCAGACTTACCATAGATAACCTAACTGCTTTGGTTCCCTGTCTCCTTCCTAAATTTGCCAACCTGGAAGGTGATGAGGGGTCCAGCACTTTCTATCTCTCTAGATCACTCTTGAATAAAAATATAAGGATCCCAGCTATGTGGTTGGGCCTGGTGGGCACTCCAGTGTGAAGAGGCTCTTCAGCAGATGAGTACTGTTTGCAGAGTGGTGCAATGACTAGGAGAACAGGCTTTCTAGCCAGACAGCCTGGACTCCAAGCTCACCTCTACAATTTATGGGGTGTGTGATCTGGGATAAATTACTGTCTGCCTCAGGTGAGTAGGATTCAACATATGTTTCATATCCCCCACCTCACAGGTGGTTTCTGAGATGATTCCATAGGTGTAAAATGCTTAGCAACAAGTACCAAATGGATAATGATGCTGTTAGTAAATGATTAGTTTACACTTTAGAGACTGCTTCTGTATTAAAAAGTAAGGTAGACAATACTTTTCCCTCTTAAGGATAATTAAAAGAATTCACTCATCAAATATTTATTGATAAAACACTGTAGTTTATCTCGGTTAAGCACTTTCACCTATAGTGGTAAAAAGGAGAGAGAAGAATAGAGAAAGGGAGGAAGGGAAAGAGGAAGAAAGAAGACGGGAGGGAGTTGGGCAAGCAGAACATCTAACAGAAGTCCTCTGAGCATGTACTTGGGGACCGAGACCATCACTGAGAACAAGGAGACAAGTCTCTTCCCGAATTTCTATGTATTCCCACTCCCTCAGGCAGGTTATTCTCTGAAACTAAAGGCTGTGTGAGCATCCAGGCAGGGAGAAGGTGTTAATTTACGCAGACTAATTAATAGCCATTAATAGCACTTTAAAATCCAAAAATCCAAGAAGGATGTTCTAACCATTCATACCAGAACCAGAATTCTGCATGAGGCTCTTCTTGTGTGGTAGCACACATCATCATCACCATCACCATCACCATCATCACCATCATCATCATCATCACCACCACCATCATCACCATCATCATCACCATCATCACCACCATCATCACCACCACCATCATCATCATCACCACCACCGTCATCACCACCATCATCACCACCATCACCACAACCATCAACATCATCATCATCAAGTTTTCCTGTCTTATTACCAACACAAACACTTCCTGTCCAGCACTGGAGATTAAAAGATGAAAGATCTGCTCTCTGGACCCAGAAGCCTATACAATGGAAGGCAACGCTGTCTGGAACCGACCACAATGTAACGTGATGACATGTATATGAGGAAAATGAACTAAGCCCCATGAGAGAATGTGATTAATGGTCTGTTTTCTGCCTAATATGGGACCTTTTACCATCAAATATTGTTCAAGAGCAAAGGAAGTTCACCAAACAAAACAGCAATGACGATACAAAACAAATGAACACAACTAACCACAAAGGAATGTGCTTCCTAAAAAGTCTTGTAAAACTTCAGGAAAATGGCAGACTGAGGCTCTATAGAGTATACTCCCTTTCCTTGGTCTGGCTCCAAACACATAGTGGATAAAATAGAACCATTAAAAAATTCTATTCTGATTTCAAATCAGGAACCAGGAAATAAAAGGAGAAATCAAAAGCTACAGAGCTAGATCCTACAGTTGATGCCATGGATGCCCAAAGAAGGGAGTTGCAGGTACTAGGGAAGATCCAGGAATTCTGAGGGGATAAGATATATGGCCTTGAGCCCTGGAAGGGCTATTTTCTTTGAGAAGAAGGGTCTAGAAAAAACCATTTCAATTGTAGCAGGGAAGTGTTATCTCCACCCATGGCTTTGGATGAATGGAACTAAAAATTACATGCCTGTGCCATGTGTGAGTTAGGGATCCCATGTATATACCCTTTCCTGTATGGGCACCTTCATGGTGCCATGATGCCAGCTGCAGAGAAATGGTCCTAAGCAAGTAAAACCCATTGGACACCTGGTAGAAACAAACAAAAACCACTCTGTAGGGATGCTTCCACATTCCAGAAATCAGAGACCCCTGTAAGAAAGAAAATAGCCCCCACTGAAGATGCGCTCACAACCAGAAATGAAAAGCTTATAATAGGAAACTATCTCCCATGAGAGAGACCCCATAGGCACAACACAAGAATACAATAAAATATCTGAAAGAGATTTTAAAAACCAACAAAACAATACAAACAAAACTGTACACGCTAAGTTTACATGGCTGAATAAGCAAACGTATTTAATATGACCAAATCTAGAAAGCCCCTCACCCAAGGACCACTCCCCCTCTAGAGTTTGAATTTCAACTTTTAGTAAATCATTCCTTCATATGAAATATTTTCTTCTTTCAGCCTTCCTTTTAAAAGATGCAAATACTCCTGGGAAAATTAATACAAGTTAGCCTTCTCAAATTTCAGTGTTTATTGGAATCATCTGTGGAGTTCTTCCAAAATGAGCCCTACCCAGTGAAATTCTGGTTTAAGTGAACTTAGCATGGGACCCAGGAATCTGGATATTTAAACTAGTGTCCCAAGTGATTGCCAGGGTACGGTGAGGATGGGTTTGAACTCCTGACCAAGTGGTCTACTGTAAAAACTGTTTAGGGGCTGGGAATCAGCTTGGTTGAGAACTTCTAGTTAAGAAATCTATATTTTGAATTAGAATAACTTTATGTATACAGAACAATATATAGTCCATAGATATTCTTCTACATACACATCTTTTAAGTCATATTGACTTTATACCTTTCTTTTAAGATTGGATTTTAGCATATGGTCATGGATATTGGTAGTAGAAGTGAAGAAGAAGGAAGAAGAGAGGAAGGGAGAGCTGCTAAGTCCAAAGCTAAGATTTAAGTAATAACAAGGAGGAATTGTTATCTCTATTATGTCTGCCTCAAATATAGCCTGGGGTGTCAGAGACATTTACTACTTGCCAGATATCCCTGTGCTCTTCCACATTTCCAAACCTCCCTGCAGGGGGTGTGGCCATGTGGCTATTTGTGGCGGTGAGCAACAGCGGCGTATGTCACGTGCAGAATAAACCCTTTAGAGCTGTGTGCGGCTCTCTGCCACTCCGTTCCTCTCCCCCAAGCATAGAGGTCGACGGCCCAGGGAGGGTTGCCTGAACCCAATCAAGCTTGTGTGAGCCATAAATAAACCTTTTGGTGTTCAGTTTGCTGAAATTGAAGGGAGGGTGTGCTTGTTACCACAGCAAAGTCTAGCCTAATGAGAAATGCCCAACCTAGTTGTTATAGATACAGTTCTTGTCTTGCACTCTGTTTTTCTATTTACTTTCTATCACTGCTCCCAACATCTTTAAATTGTTAAGATGAATAAAGATCCGAATAAACTCCAGGAAACTGCTTGTTCATTTTCTTTTCCTACTATCTAATCCTTTAGGCAGAGTTCCATGGAGCTATGCTGTGTGTGTGTGTGTGTGTGTGTGTGTGTGTGTGTGTGTGTGTTAAGGTATTGTTTTTAGGAAACAAAAGATACTGATATTTCTGGTCCATGCCTGGGAAGAGTAATAATTGGCAATGCTCACACTTTACTGACCTCTTTAGAGCTAGTTTCCTTTTAGTGTAAAGAGAATAGCAGAACCAAGCAGATGTTCTGGCCACTCTGCAGCTGCTTGATTTACAATGTGACACCACATTTATGAGATCAGCTGGGGGACCCCATGGCATCCTAAGGTTTCAGGAAGGGAAGTTCACGGGTGTGAGTCAATCCAGGTTCCAATGTTGTCAAGGGCTCTGTGATGGGAAGTTGCTGTGAGTTTCCCAAAGGACAGCCAAGGATGCTGGGGGAGGGCAAGAATGAACATAAAGCAACCTGCTCCCTTCCTTGACAGGACCAGTGGGAGGGATAGAAGGAGGAGGAAGCATGGAGAGGAACTCCCAAGAAGAAAGGAAAGAAACCCCATTTTTCAAATGGATACCTTCCCCCAAGTTTGCTTCCCAACTCCTACTCCAGCATGAGAAGGATTAAGGAACCATCTCCACCACAGTGAGGGAACACCTGCCCAGGGTTCGTGCAGAAGTTTGCACCATTCTCTCCACACTCATCCTACTCTTGTTATGCTTAGAATAAAAAACATGGTCTCTGTGGGCTGCAAAGAGGTCTGGTTTGGAGATTAGTGAGCCAAAGAGAACCAAATAAACTTTGACAACATCAGGGTTGAGAAAGCTATCCTGAGGCAACACACTTAGTAATTTGCAATGATATTTCAGTGCAGGAACTTGCAAAGACACAATCTTAACAATCTGTTGTTTTCCACTTCTAAGCAGAGTACATAATAATTGCATTTTTTAAAATGTCTTTGAACTTCTCTCTTGCTTTTAAAAAAATTACAAAACCATGGGTCATGACTTTTGCCAGTCACCCTTGTGATAAAAACAAAACAAAATAAAACTCAATTGTCCCCTAGGCATTGCAACATTTGTTGAATAAATGAGTGGATGAATGGTCAAGAGGAGAAGGTAACTGTGGGAACAGTGGGAAATGCAGTTTTAGACATATTGGGTTTAGGATGCTAATTGAAATATGTATGCTAGACTGACAGATTTGACTACTTAAAAGTTTTAAATTCTGTATGACAAAGGCCACCACAAATAAAATTGGAAGACAAGCAACACATTGGAGGAAAGTATGTACACGTACTAAATGAAAGATACTATCCAAAATATATGTATTTCCTAAAAAAATCTACAAAAGGCCCATATCTCACTAGTTAAATGAGTGAAGGCCATGAACAGGCAATTTGCAGAAGAATTACAAATGTCAATAAACAGATGGTGAAATGTCAATAAAAAGATAGTGAACTGCATTAATAATAAAACAAATGCATATGAACAACCAGATTTCAATTTTTGCCAGTTTGGCAAAAAAAAAAAAAAAAAAAAAAAAAAGAAAACATCAATGATTTCAAGTGTTGAAGATGCTATAAAGAAACAAGCTTCTCATTCAATGTAGAAGTATACATTTTAAAGTCTTTTGTGTGCAGTGGGAAGCAATTTGGCAAGGGTTACCACAATTTTAAATATGTCTACACTTTTAGCAAATTCATTGCTATCAACCTATCCTAGAGAAAATGCACATGTGCCAAAGAGCATGAACTAAGATGTTCTTCGCTGCTTTGTTTACAATATTGAAAACTGGAAACAATCCAAACATCCATCAGCAGTGGAGTAATTGCATATATTATGATATACCCATTTAAAGAAATTTCATACTGCTGTTTTAAAAAGAAGGTAGTAGATTTTTATATGCTGATATGGGAAGATCTCCAAATCAAAAAGCAAGTCAATTGGTAAAGTATAGAACACATGAGTCCATTAAATTACATGGAGGGCTTCCCTGGTGGCGCAGTGGTTGAGAGTCCGCCTGCTGATGCAGGGGCCACAAGTTCGTGCCCCGGTCCGGGAAGATCCCACATGCCGCGGAGCGGCTGCGCCCGTGAGCCATGGCCGCTGAGCCTGTGCGTCCGGAGCCTGTGCTCCGCAACAGGAGAGGCCACAGCAGTGAGAAGCCCGCGTACCGCAAAAAAAAAAAAAAAAAAAAAAAAAAAAAATTACATGGAAAGAGGACTGGAAATATATCCACCACACTGTTCATGTTCGTTTCCTTTGGGGCGGGTGATGGTTATGGGAAAGGTGGAGGGGTTACTTTTACCTTTTACTTCAACCATTTACATGTATTCTTTATCACAAAGGAACTTTAGGAGACAGGATATTGATGGAGTATAAGGCAAGATAATCCATTTGATTTTGTCGCTTAGGCAGAACAGTACATTAGTTAAGATCATGGGCTCTAGAATCTTACTGCCCAGTTTCAAATCCTGTCCACCCTGCTCTACTTAATACTATGTAAACTTTGGGCACGGTTCTTAATCCCTTGGACCTCTGCATCCTCATCTTTAAAGTGAGATTGGTAGATTTCACACAGAAGTGATACCATACAGTATGTGTCCTTCTCTGTCTGACATCTCACAAATACTGTAGGATATCACTTCTATGTGGAATCTAAAAAGCTGAACTTGTAAAAACAGAGTAGAATGGTGGTTACCAGAGGCTCGGTAGGGGTGGGGAATTGAGGAGATGTTGTTTAAAGGTACAAACTTGCAACTAGTAGATAAATAAGTCCTGGAGATCTAATGCACAGCATAGTGATTACAGTCAACAATACTGTATTATTATAAAGTTCACAGTTGCTAAAAGACTAGATCTTAATTGTTCCCACTGCAAAAAAGAAATGATAATTGTGTGATGTGATAGAGATGTTAGCTAAAGCTACAATGGAAATCATATTGCAATATATAAATGTATCAAATCAACACATCATACATCTTAAACTTGCACAGTGTTATATGTCACTATCTCAATTTAAATAAATTTTAAAATTTATTTTTAAATTTATTTAAAATAATAATTTATTTAAAATAATATTTATTTATTAAATTTAAAAAGTGAGATTGGTAGTGTTCCATATGTACTAGTGTTATTATTAATATTGCTTCTAGTGACAGCAGGTTAGGTTCTATTTTGTTCTTTCAGTGTCCAATCACAATAATCAGGCAATAAATAACATTTACATAATAAAATATCATAAATTTTGATTATTTTTAATGTTAAGAATGAACATGTGGACAATGCATAGAACAATGAATCACATTTGTGGAGCAGAAAACAAATGTTTTTAACATTAACACTATGAAAGTAATAGCTCTTAAAGTTGTATAAATAACAAAAAGAATTAAAAGGTAAGAATAGGGCTTCCCTGGTGGTGCAGTAGTTCAGAGTTCGCCTGCCCATGCAGGGGACGCTGGTTCGTGCCCCAGTCCGGGAAGATCCCACATGCCGTGGAGCGGCTGGGCCGTGAGCCATGGCCGCTGAGCCTGCGCGTCCGGAGCCTGTGCTCCGCAGCAGGAGAGGCCACAACAGTGAGAGGCCCGCATACAGCAAAAAAAAAAAAAAGGTAAGAATAGCTTATTTTAAAAACTGGAAAGGGAGGACTTAACATTTGTTAGTTTCAGTTGATTTAGTTAAAGTATTTCAAAATAGAGAATACTAGATCCTATCTAAAGTTGGTAAGTGAAGAAATAGAGGTATATGCATTTTATTCAAAGTACGAAGCTAGATATCAGAAGCACTAAAAAAATTAATGGTTCTAAGAATTTTCTTCAAGGAGAAGCATCAGAGGGCCTTTTATTTTGAAATTGATGTCTTCTCATGCAATTAGAATTTTATAATGCAATGCATTGTTTTCATGATATTCAAACAATTGGAGGCTCTTCCATAATGAAGGCATGGTATGTGTGTTGATTGCATAGAAATTTAATAGATGAGAGCGATACCCAAAAATCTGATGGCAGTTGTTGTCACTAGGGAAGGAAAGTGATGGCTGAGGGACAGGAGTAAGATGAGCACCTTTCACTGAATTTCTTTTGTAGCTTTTAAATTTTGTGCCATATGCATGTATCACCTACCCCCAAAACAATAATATTGTAAAGCCTCTGCCTTTCCACAGCATGGCCCTGTCCAACCCTAAACTTCCACATAAAAGTATCACCAAGGCTTGTACCGCTCTCCCAAGTTCCTGTGCTCATACTCACTGCTCCTTCTCCATCAGCCTCACCTGAATCCTCACTCACAGCCACCTCCAGAATTCCAGGAAGAACAGGTGTACCACCCTATGGAGGGCTGTGAATTCACATTTAGACTGTCTAGTTTTGCAAAAAGTCACAAAAAATAACTCACCTCCTACCACATTTCGGCCATTCAACAACTGTGGATGGTAGAGAATAATGCAAAGCAATGTATGTGACTGGTGACAAGGTGAGAAAGCAGGATTTTGTGGGGTGGGGGCTGAACCATGTCTGGGGCCAGAGTTGCATGGATAACTCTCCAGCTTTGTCGAACATGTGTCTGTAGACAGGAAGACTGCAGTCACACGCAATCTAGCACGATTAATGACAACGATAATTACCAAGTAATAATGAGCATAAATAGTATTTCAAGATAACTGTAACAAATGTAATAATATTTGGAAGTATCATTGGTTTATTTTTTTGATGGCAAAGTCCCAGAGTCATAGGTTCTGCTAATATTAATGGGGTTTGTTATTTACATTCATAATTCAAAAAATGCTGTGCTTCAGTTAGAGGTTAGTGAAAGTAAATATGTAATTGGTCCCATCTAAGATCACCTTGAATTTCATCTGTGGACCTGAGATGAAGACCCTGATCTAGACCCATGCATACTCAGAATTATGAATCCTGATTAAGATGGACTGGTTGGTCTGCAGTAAGGCTTGAAGATTTAGACACATTTTGAGAGCAAACAGAATCCACATGTTAGTCTAGAGAGAATTCCATATTGACTCACAGTCAAATATGCTAAAATCCAATAGAAGAAACCTAGACTTTTAAATGGATTACGGGGATGTGTAGCGTATCTCACAGTTTTGGGCAAATATAATTGTCCTCATTCACTTTACTTCCACAGGCTGGTAAGAGATAATTACAGAAATCACAAGTTAGAGATATTTTGCGCTTTTACTGAAACTTTACTCCTTTAGCTGAATGGCCTGCTTTATGTTATGTGCACAGGAATGTCAATTAATGTGCCAGTGTATATCAGTTTTAAAACACGGCCTTAAGCTTTTTGACATTCTTTCCATCAAGAACACCATCAGGTGGGGTTCTATGTCCCCTCTCCTTGCATCGAGATTGGCTTGTGACTGTTTTGACCAATAGTGTACTATAGAAGTGATGTCATGTGGCTTTCAAGGCTAAATCATAAAAAGTTATGGAGCTTCTGCCTTGTTTGCTAAAAATACTCACTCTTGGGGTCTTGACCCACCACGTAAGAAGACTGAATATACTGAGGTTGCCATGCTGTGTGGAAGCTCAAACCACATAAGGAGGAGACTTTCCTGGTGGTCCAGTGGTTAGGACTTCGCCTTCCAATGCAGGGGGTGTGGGTTCGACCCCTGATCAGGGAGCTAAGATCCCACATGCCTCGTGGCCAAAAACACAAAACCTAAAACAGAAGCAGGATTGTAACAAATTCAATAAAGACTTTAAAAATTGGTCCCCATCAAAAAAGTCTTAAAAAAAAAAAAAAAACATAAGGAGGCTCTGTGTAGCACCTCAGATGACAGTCCCAAATAGCCTAGGCTTCACATATATGAGTGAAGGAACCATCAGATGATTCCATCTCCCAGCTATTTGAGTAGGTCCCCAGGTGTTCAAGACTTCCCAGCTGAGTCCCCAGTCACAGAGAAGCAGAACCAAGTCATCCCTACTTTGCTTGCCTAAATTCCTGACCCATAGAACCCATGAGCATAACATCAATAAAATAATTAGGTGTTTTTATGTCATGAGGCTTCGAAGAATTCTGTTGCACAATCAAAAACAACAAAAAATAAAGTCCAGTATCTAACCAAGAGGAAGCTGGTGGAAAAGCTTAAGTGGTCAATATACAGATAGAGTGACCAGATACAAATAGAAATTCAAAAGAGCCTCCCCAAACCAGCCCTTTATATTCATTAAATTGTTCTAAAGCAATGCATTAGCCACAGGCCAAGGGTAAAAAAACCAATTGGCACAAGCACTTATTATCATACGTTACTTCTGAGCTAAGGCAGTGAAAAAGCTGACCCTTCTCCACCTTTTTTTTTCTTCACCCACCAGTTGCACACATAGGATTCCAAGGCTTAGATGGCTGAGCCATGAGATGGGTGGAGTCTGAATCCCTGAATGATTGTGTGGAGGAAGGCTATCCACTCCCAGAGACACCCACATTGGATTGTTACATGGGTAAACTGATATATTTCTATATATTATTGCAGCACTGGAAGGTCAGGGTTCATTTGTTACAGCATCTAGCATTTCCCTAACTGATACAGTAATGATGAATAGCAACTCATTTTTTTTTAACATCTTTACTGGAGTATAATTGCTTTACAATGATGTGTTAGTTTCTGATTTACAATAAAATGAATCAGTTATATATATACATATGTTCCCATATCGCTACCCTCTTGTGTCTCCCTCCCTCCCACCCTCCCTATCCCACCTTTCCAGGCGATCACAAGGCACCGAGCTGATCTCCCTGTGCTATGCGGCTGCGTCCCACTAGCTATCTACCTTACGTTTGGTAGTGTATATATGTCCATGGCTCTCTCTCGCTTTGTCACAGCTCACCCTTCCCCCTCCCCATATCCTCAAGTCCATTTTCTAGTAGGTCTGTGTCTTTATTCCTGTCTTACCCCTAGGTTCTTCATGACATTTTTTCTTCTTAAATTCCATATATATGTGTTAGCATATGGTTTTGTCTCTCTCTTTCTGACTTACTTTACTCTGTATGACAAACTCTAGGTCTATCCACCTCATTACAAATAGCTCAATTTCGTTTCTTTTTATGGCTAAGTAATATTCCATTGTATATATGTGCCACATCTTCTGTAACCATTCATCCGATGATAGACACTTAGGTTGTTTCCATCTCCGGGCTATTGTAAATAGAGCTGCAATGAACATTTTGGTACATGACTCTTTTAGAATTATGGTTTTCTCAGGGTATATGCCCAGTAGTGGGATTGCTTGGTTATAGGGTAGTTCTATTTGTAGTTTTTTAAGAAACCTCCATACTGTTCTCCACATTGGCTGTATCAATTTACATTTCCACCAATAGTGCAAGAGGGTTCCCTTTTCTCCAAACCCTCTCCAACATTTATTGTTTCTAGATTTTTTGATGATGTCCATTCTGACTGGTGTGAGATGATATCTCATTGTAGATTTGATTTGCATTTCTCTAATGATTAGTGATGTTGAGCATTCTTTCATGTGTTTGTTGGCAGTCTGTATATCTTCTTTGGAGAAATGTCTATTTAGGTCTTCTGCCCATTTTTGTATTGGGTTGTTTGGTTTTTTTGTTATTGAGCTGCATGAGCTGCCTGTAAATTTTGGAGATTAATCCTTTGTCAGTTGCTTCATTTGCAAATATTTTCTCCCATTCTGAAGGTTGTCTTTTGGTCTTGTTTATGGTTTCCTTTGCTGTGCAAAAGCTTTGAAGTTTCATTAGGTCCCATTTGTTTATTGTTGTTTTTATTTCCATTTCCCTAGGAGGTGGGTCAAAAAGGATCTTGCTGTGATTTATGTCATAGAGTGTTCTGCCTATGTTTTCCGCTAAGAGTTTGATAGTTTCTGGCCTTACATTTAGGTCTTTAATCCATTTTGAGCTTATTTTTGTGTATGGTGTTAGGGAGTGATCCAATCTCATACTGTTACATGTACTTGTCCAGTTTTCCAAGCATCACTTACTGAAGAGGCTGTCCTTTCTCCACTGTACATTCCTGCCACCTTTATCAAAGATAAGGTGACCATATGTGTGTGGGTTTACCTCTGGGTTTTCTATCCTGTTCCATTGAACTATCTTTCTGTTTTTGTGCCAGTACCATACTGTCTTGATTACTGTAGCTTTGTAGTATAGACTGACGTCAGGAAGCCTGATTCCTCCAGCGCCGTTTTTCATTCTCAAGATTGCTTTGGCTATTCGGGGTCTTTTGTGTTTCCATACAAATTGTGAAATTTTTTGTTCTAGTTCTGTAAAAATTGCCAGTGGTAGTTTGATAGGGATTGCATTGAATCTGTAGATTGCTTTGGGTAGTAGAGTCATTTTCACAACGTTGATTCTTCCATTCCAAAAACATGGTATATCTTTCCATCTATTTCTATCATCTTTAATTTCTTTCATCAGTGTCTTATAATTTTCTGCATACAGGTCTTTTGTCTCCTTAGGTAGGTTTATTCCTTGATATTTTATTCTTTTTGTTGCAATGGTAAATGGGAGTGTTTTCTTGATTTCACTTTCACATTTTTCATCATTAGTGTATAGGAATGCCAGAGATTTCTGTGTATTAATTTTGTATCCTGCTACTTTACCGAATTCATTGATTAGCTCTAGTAGTTTTCTGGTAGCATCTTTAGGATTCTCTACGTATAGTATCAGGTCATCTGCAAACAGTGACAGCTTTACTTCTGCTTTTCTGATTTGGATTACTTTTATTTCCTTTTCTTCTCTGCTTGCTGTGGCTAAAACTTCCAAAACTATGTTGAATAAGAGTGGTGGGAGTGGGCAGCCTGGTCTTGTTCCTGATCTTAGTGGAAATGCTTTCAGTTTTTCATCATTGAGGACAATGTTGGCTGTGGGTTTGTCATATATGGCCTTTATTATGTTGAGGAAAGTTCCCTCTATGCCTACTTTCTGCAGGGTTTTTATCATAAATGGGTGTTGAATTTTGCCGAAAGCTTTCTCTGCATCTATTGAGATGATCATATGGTTTTCCTCCTTCAATTTGTTAATATGGTGTATCACGTTGATTGATTTGCATATATTAAAGAATCCTTGCATTCCTGAAATAAACCCCACTTGATCATGGTGTATGATCCTTTTAATATGCTGTTGGATTCTGTTTGCTAGTATTTTGTTGAGGATTTTTGCATCTATGTTCATCAGTGATATTGGCCTATAGTTTTCTTTCTTTGTGACATCCTTGTCTGGTTTTGGTATCAGGGTGATGGTGGCCTCGTAGAATGAGTTTGGGAGTGTTCCTCCCTGTGCTATATTTTGGAAGAGTTTGAGAAGGATAGGTGTTAGCTCTTCTCTACGTGTTTGATACAATTCGCCTGTGAAGCCATCTGGTCCTGGGCATTTGTTTGTTGGAAGATTTTTAATCACAGTTTCAATTTCAGTGCTTGTGATTGGTCTGTTCATATTTTCTATTTCTTCCTGATTGTCTTGGCAGGTTGTGCATTTCTAAGAATTTGTCCATATCTTCCAGGTTGTCCATTTTATTGGCATAGAGTTGCTTGTAGTTATCTCTACATATTTGTATTTCTGCAGTGTCAGTTGTTATTTCCCCTTTTTCATTTCTAATTCTATTGATTTGAGTCTTCTCCCTTTTTTTCTTGATGAGTCTGGCTAATGGTTTATCAATTTTGTTTATCTTCTCAAAGAACCAGCTTTTTGTTTGATTGATCTTTGCTATCGTTTCCTTCATTTCTTTTTCATTTATTTCTGATCTGATTTTTATGATTTCTTTCCTTCTGCTAGCTTTGGGGTTTTTTTTGTTCTTCTTTCTCTAATTGCTTTAGGTGCAAGGTTAGGTTATTTATTCGAGATGTTTCCTGTTTCTTAAGGTAGGATTGTACTGCTATAAACTCCCCTCTTAGAACTGCTTTTGCTGCATCCCATAGATTTTGGGTTGTCGTGTCTCCATTGTCATTTGTTTCTAGGTATTGTTTTATTTCCCCTTTGATTTCTTCAGTGATCACTTCGTTATTAAGTAGTGTATTATTTAGCCTCCATGTGTTTGTATTTTTTACAGATCTTTTCCTGTAATTGATATCTAGTCTCATAGCATTATGGTCGGAAAAGATACTTGATACAATTTCGATTTTCTTAAATTTACCAAGGCTTGATTTGTGACCCAAGATATGATCTATCCCGGAGAATGTTCCATGAGCACTTGAGAAAAATGTGTATTCTGTTGTTTTTGGATGGAATGTCCTATAAATATCAATTAAGTCCATCTTGTTTAATGTATCCTTTAAAGCTTGTGTTTCCTTATTTATTTTCATTTTGGATGATGTGTCCATTGGTGAAAGTGGGGTGTTAAAGTCCCCTACTATGAATGTGTTACTGTTGATTTCCCCTTTTATGGCTGTTAGTATTTGCCTTATGTATTGAGGTGCTCCTATGTTGGGTGCATAAATATTTCCAATTGTTATATCTTCTTCTTGGATCGATCCCTTGATCATTATGTATTGTCCTCCTTTGTCTCTTCTAATAGTCCTTATTTTAAAGTCTATTTTGTCTGATATGAGAATTCCTACTCCAGCTTTCTTTTCGTTTCCATTTGCATGAAATATCTTTTTCCATCCCCTTACTTTCAGTCTGTGTGTGTCTCTACATCTGAAGTGGGTCTCTTGTAGACAGCAAATATATGGGTCTTGTTTTTGTATCCAATCAGCCAATCTGTGTCTTTTGGTGGAAGCATTTAGTCCATTTACATTTAAGGTAATTATCGATATGTATGTTCCTATTCCCATTTTCTTAATTGTTTTGGGTTCGTTATTGTAGGTCTTTTCCTTCCCTTGTGTTTCTTCCGTAGAGAAGTTCCTTTAGCAGTTGTTGTAGAACTGGTTTGGTGGTGCTGAACTCTCTCAGCTTTTGCTTGTCTGTAAAGGTTTTAATTTCTCCATCAAATCTGAATGAGATCCTTGCTGGGTAGAGTAATCTTGGTTGCAGGTTTTTCTCCTTCATCACTTTAAATATGTCCTGCCAGTCCCTTCTGGCTTGCAGAGGTTCTGCTGAAAGATCAGCTGTTAACCTTATGGGGATTCCCTTGTGTGTTATTCGTTGTTTTTCCCTTGCTGCTTTTAATATGTTTTCTTTGTATTTAATTTTTGACAGTTTGATTAATATATGTCTTGACGTATTTCTCCTTGGATTTATCCTGTATGGGACTCTCTGTGCTTCCCAGACTTGATTAACTATTTCCTTTCCCATATTGGGGAAGTTTTCAACTATAATCCTTCAAATATTTTCTCAGTCCCTTTCTTTTTCTCTTATTCTTCTGGAAACCCTATAATTCGAATGTTGGTGTGTTTAATATTGTCCCAGAGGTCTCTGAGACTGTCCTCAGTTCTTTTCATTCTTTTTTCTTTATTCTGCTCTGCAGTAGTTATTTCCACTATTTTATCTTCCAGGTCACTTATCCGTTCTTCTGCCTCAGTTATTCTGCTATTGATCCCATCTAGAGTATTTTTCATTTCATTTATTGTGTTGTTCATCAGTGTTTGTTTCATCTTTAGTTCTTCTAGGTCCTTGTTAAATGTTTCTTGCATTTTGTCTATTTCCGAGATTTTGGATCATCTTTACTATCATTATTCTGAATTCTTTTCCAGGTAGACTACCTATTTTCTCTTCATTTGTTAGGTCTGGTGGGTTTTTATCTTGCTCCTTCATCTGCTGTGTGTTTTTCTGTCTTCTCATTTTGCTTATCTTACTGTGTTTGGGGTCTCCTTTTTTCAGGCTGCAGGTTCATAGTTCCCGTTGTTTTTGGTGTCTGTCCCTAGTGCCTAAGGTTGGTTTAGTGGGTTGTGTAGGCTTCCTGGTGGAGGGGACTAGTGCCTGTGTTCTGGTGGATGAGGCTGGATCTTGTCTTTCTGGCGGGCAGGTCCACGTCTGGTGGTGTGTTTTGGGGTGTCTTTGGACTTATGATTTTGGGCAGCCTCTCTGCTAATGGGTGGGGTTGTGTTCCTGTGTTGCTAGTTGTTTGGCATAGGATGTCTAGCACTGTAGCTTGCTGGTCGTTGAGTGAAGCTGGGTGCTGGTGTTGAGATAGAGGTCTCTGGGAGATTTTCACCGTTTGATATTATGTGGAGCTGGGAGGTCTCTTGTGGACCAGTGTCCTGAAGTTGGCTCTCCCACCTCAGAGGCATAGCACTGACTCCTGGCTGCAGCACCAAGAGCCTTTCATCCACATGGCTCAGAATAAAAGGGAGAAAAAGTAGAAAGAAAGAATTAGTAGAAGTATAAAGAAAGGAGGGTGGGAGGGAGGAAGGAACGAAGGGAGGATGGAAGGAAGGAAAAACAGAAAGAAGGAATATAAAGTAAAATAAAATAAAGTAAGATAAAATATAATAAAGTTATTAAAATAAAAAAAAATTAAGAGAAAAAAAAAAACGGACGGATAGAACCCTAGGACAAATGGTGGAAGCAAAGCTATACAGACAAAGTCTCACACAGAAGCATACACATACACACTCACAAAAAGAGGAAAAGGGGAAAAAATCATAAATCTTGCTCTCAAAGTCCACCTCCTTAATTTGGGATGATTGGTTGTCTATTCATGTATTCCACAGATGCAGGGTACATCAAGTTGATTGTGGAGCTTTAATCCGCTGCTTCTGAGGCTGCTGGGAGAGATTTCCCTTTCTCTTCTTTGTTCTCACAGCTCCCAGGGACTCAGCTTTGGATTTGGCCCCGCCTCTGCGTGTAGGTCGCTGGAGGGTGTCTGTTCTTCGCTCAGACAGGACGGGGTTAAAGGAGCCACTGATTCGGGGGCTCTGGCTCACTCAGGCCTGGGGGAGGGAGGCGGACGGAGTGCGGGGCACGCCTGTGGTGGCAGAGGCCAGCGTGACGTTGCACCAGCCTGAGGCGCGCCGTGCGTTCTCCCGGGGGAGTTGTCCCTGGATCACGGGACCCTGGCAGTGGCGGGCTGCACAGGCTCCCCGGAAGGGGGGTGTGGATAGTGACTTGTACTCGCACACAGGCTTCTTGGTGGCGGCAGCAGCAGCCTTAGCGTCTCATGCCTGTCTCTGGGGTCCGCGATTTTAGCCGCGGCTCGCTCCCGTCTCTGGAGCTCCTTTAAGCAGCGCTCTTAATCCCCTCTCCTCGCGCACCAGGAAACAAAGAGGGAAGAAAAAGTCTCTTGCCTCTTCGGCAGGTCCAGACTTTTCCCCGGACTCCCTCCCGGGTAGCCGTGGCGCACTAACCCCCTGCAGGCTGTGTTCACGCCGCCAACCCCAGTCCTCTCCCTGCGCTCCGACCGAAGCCCGAGCCTCAGCTCCCAGCCCCGCCTGCCCTGGCGGGGGAGCAGACAAGCCTCTCGGGCTGGTGAGTGCTGGTTGGCACCAATCCTCTATGCGGGAATCTCTCCGGTCTGCCCTCCACACCCCTGTTGCTGTGCTCCCCTCCGCGGCTCTGAAGCTTTCCCCCTCCACCACCCGCAGTCTCCGCCCGTGAAGGGGCTTCCTAGTGTGTGGAAACCTTTCCTCCTTCACAGCTTCCTCCCACTGGTGCAGGTCCCGTCCCTATCCTTTTGTCTGTGTTTATTCTTTTTTCTTTTGCCCTACCCAGGTACATGGGGGGGTTTCTTGCCTTTTGGGAGGTCTGAGGTCTTCTGCCAGCGTTCAGTAGGTGTTCTGTAGGAGTTGTTCCACGTGTAGATGTATTTCTGGTGTATCTGTGGGGAGGAAGGTGATCTCCGCGTCTTACTCTTCCGCCATCTTCCCGGAAGTTACTTGTAAACTTTTACCACAACTCATTCGTGACCTGCATGTCAAGAGAATGGTAAGCAGTGGTAATAACTATTGAATCTGCAAACATCAGCCCCAACTCAACCCCAGCCAATTTCTGTCATGTGGAAATGTGAAATCTGTTGCCAGATGTTCCTATCTATTTGAGAGAAGCTAGAATATTTACATGTAATATTCTAATTTTTAATGGTCTACTTCCTTTAAAAAAAAACTCAGTGAAGCCAAGCACAACACACCTTGAAGCCCATTTCATGACATTGTACCTCTCCGAGCTTTATACCAAGATTGGTGGGATCCCTTTATAATGTTGGTATTAGATGAATGGGCTAACCTCTATTGAAACCGTGTCATCAGACATTTAGCTGATATGTCACATCTTCATCAGAGTTACAATCTCAGAACAGCTCATCTCTTCCTCAAAAAAGCCTTCCATTTCAACAGAATAAAGTTTTTTTTAGTTCAGCATTCAAGGCCCTCCACAATCTGGCTCTAGCCTAATCTCCTGCAGTATCTTTTTCCAGCTGCACCATTTTCATACTCTTTGCCTTCACCTGTAACTTCCGAACTCTGTGGTTTGCTCATGCTGTTCCATAGAACAATTCCACCTCATTGCTCAAGGTTCAGCTACTGGACAACACAGGAAGGAGTAAGAAAGTTGTGAAATTAAAGAAACTTCAGCTAAAATCAGTCAGGACAGGCCTGTAGGGGGGGCTCTCACACCCCACTATGCATCTGTCAATTACTCCAAACAGGAAGAGACAAACGCCTACATCTCCGACAACAAGGTGTCCTTACTTTACTATCCAACAGGAAGAAGAAAACTCTCTGCCTCAGGACAGCCCAGCCAATCAGAGACTGTAGCAGCCCAACCAATGAGAAGTCTTTATACTTTGGAGGCCAGGCTTCCTCCAATGGATCCTTTGGTTATCACAGCCCCTCCCAACTCCCCCCTTTTCCTTATAAAAGCAAGTTCTCCTTCCTGGTTCTCTGGATTTGCCTCTGATCCACCATAGTTGGCACATCTCAAATTGCAATTCCTCTGCTATTCCCAAATAAACTCACTTTTGCTGGTAAAATACCTGGCTATCATGTTATTAAATTGACAAAACAAATAGATCTTCCCTCAGAGTCTATGACACTTGTTGAGTGGCCTTAGCCAAGTCACCTAAACCTCTCTAAGCAGCCCATCAGAGAGGCTGAAAGTGCCAGGTGCCCCCAGCCATCTATTCAGCTAGTTCAGAGGTCAGCAAACTCTTTCTATAAAGGGCCAGATAGTAAACATTTTCAGTAAATAGTAAGTATTCTCTACAGAGTGGCATCAGCCACGGTACAGTGAAAGCAGCCTTAGTCAATGCATAATTAATTGAGCATGGTTGTATTCCAATAACACTTTATTTATGGACACTGAACCAAAACAGGTGGCTGGCTAGATTTGACCTATGGTCTATAGTAGTTTGTCAACCCATGAACTAGTTCATGTTTGTGTGACCCAACCCTGGCCAATGGGACCTCAGGGAAAGTTCTCTGGAGTGGCCCCCTGGAAAATTGTCCTCCTTGTTTTAAGAGAAATTGGGAGGAAGCACACCTCTTCTCGGGCCAGACATTGTCTTTTCTCTACCTAATGGCCTCTTGCGTCCTGAGAAGCAAGCCTGATGATGTTGCCAGGATGTTGAGAGGAATGAAAGATCCTGAATTTTTGTTGATATTATTTAATTGCCAAAGCAACCCTGAAACCATCTGACACCAGACTTTATTTCATGAGAAGATGAAATTTCCTCATTGTTTAGGCGGTGTTTTGCAGTGGTGTACCAAGTAGAGGGAGCAGTAGGGCCAATCTGTCCCAGATTCAGGCTGTAGGGGAGTGTGTAGTCCACAGAAAATTTAAAAACAGTAATAAAACCAACTAAAAGTCCATCTGCTTTTTATCATCACTATGCACCAGCAATTCTAAACCACGCCAGTGAAAAAATACTCACCCTTGTGCAGGCCCACTGCTCCCATGGCTCCCCAATCTTGGTACCCAACTGATATTTTGTAACCTGCCACCAAGTGTTTCCTAACTGGTGTATAGGCCCCAGCACCCAGCACAGTGTCTTGACTTTAAACATTCTGCCAAAATGTTGAAGAACCCATGATCCGTACACATGCACGTGAGGACACATATGAACCCATGCGTTCATATGTGAGTCATGTTATAATTGCATTCTACTGGCTTAAGAAAAGAAGAGTATTCCCAGGTTTCTGCCACTTGACATTTCTTAAACCCACAGTGGAATTATGAGGCCCCCATCCTATGATGGCCTCACATTGCTTTATCATCACCTCTCAAGGCCTGTCTGTGTTTATAAGGACTGTCCTGGAAAAGGGTGCATTTGATTGAAGGATAAAAGGGAAGAATCCAAATAACTCACTTGAATTTACTCAAGAAATGCTCAGTGTCCCCAAATAAGAAAATTAGCCCAACCTAGAAAAAATATAGCCAAAGCACCCCAGATTCAGAGCTATCAGAAGTGGGGAGGCATGGGCTGCTGGAGAGGACATGGCCCCTACACAGCATACCTCACGCCCTCTGGCTCTGCTCCGGGACCCCAAACCATTTAATCAAGACGGACTATGATTTAGCATGTCCTACAGCCATTTTCTATAGAAAATGGGTGTTCATGACTTAAACAACAAGCTTTCATTTTTAGCAAGGTTCTTTCTCAGCTGCATTTTTGCTGGGCTATAAAATCACACACATATACGCTCACGCGTACACATTCATACATATGTACACACAAAAACCCATATGTTGACAAATAAACACATGTACAGACTGCACACAAATGCATGCATGTATGCAGGCACACAGCACACATAAACATGCACACACAGGCAAAGACACACTTGCATATACAAGCAATACACATATAGATCTATACATAGACATGAACACAAAGACAC
Organism: Phocoena sinus; assembly: GCF_008692025.1. Classification (NCBI taxonomy): domain Eukaryota; kingdom Metazoa; phylum Chordata; class Mammalia; order Artiodactyla; family Phocoenidae; genus Phocoena; species Phocoena sinus. The sequence continues at coordinate 83,630,079 of NC_045768.1, read as the reverse complement.
AGGCATGCACACGTACACACACAACACAAATACGTGCCCATACTACCAACCCTCAGCACCTGGACATTAGATTTCTTTGGTTTAACTTAACTTAGCAGAGTTGATTAAGAGTGGCTCAAAACTGAGACCAAACTGGTTTGAAACCTAGCCCCAACTCTTTCTAACTGTATGATGTTGGATGAGTTACTTAACTTCTCTGCACCTTAGTTCTCTAACATAAAATGAGAATAACAGAAGTCCCTCTCTGATAGAATTGTTGTAGGAGTTAAGAGAAACGATGTTTATAAATGTTCAGCACAATCCCTGTCACTTAAGTACTGAATATTTGGGGGTTTTTATCACCATCATCATCATCATTCTCTGAGTCACATCTAGGCAAGCATATATAATAATCAGGAGCCAGACTTGAGGCGGTGCATGTGGTTACCTTGTCCAAAGGGCTTTACGTGGTCCACCAGCAGTAGGTAAGGGTACACTAGCCCACTGGGGGCAGAAACACGCTGCTGCCCCCAAGCCCCTGCCCTGGGCTGCCCGCCCTCCTACCCACTCAGACACATGTGCCAGCAGAGGCGCTGCTCTTGTTGGGCCCGGGGTCCGGGTGGCATGTCACCTGCTCACAGGCCCATTCCTAGCACAGGGTGTCTGTTACTGTGCATTTCTAGGAATCAGAGCAAGTGATTTTCACTTTGGAAGGTAGAAATCTCTTGACCTGAAGGTTGGACTAATGCTGCACTCAAAGTTCTCAGGGCTCCAGCAGGCTAGCCAGGCAGGAGGAGGTGTGGGGCACCGCTCACCCTGAGGCCTGACATTCAAGGCAATGATGTTGACTCCAACAGAAAAACACATCCCAGACTCAGGCAGGGTCCACACCAGGGAAAGGAATCAAGGGAATGGGAGAGGAAATGGTGAAAGTCCCGACGGGGCGTGATGATGGAAAGGGAAACAAGGACATTTTCCTGGCAATGTCTTAAAGCTGGCCTAGGACCTAACCAGAACCATCCATTATCTAGTGAGTCTCTCTCTCTCTGTCTCTCAGTCTCTCTCTCTCCCCAAGAGCACAATCAAAAAATTGCTATATTTTCCTATTACTTGGAACTAAAATTAAAAATAGGTTATGGTTTATTATTAACTGAGCCAAAACATCTGCGCCTTAAGCTGAGATCTACAATAAACAGTCTGCTGCTATCTTGTCTTACAGGAGAGCTGTTGCCTAAAAGTACAGACAGACACACACCCAAAATAAGAAATAAATAAAATAAACAAAATAAAATTCAGTGAGACAAACTCCAGAACAAATTTGCTCCATGTGCCCTCCCAAAGAGCAATAACGATGGTTGCCATTTTGAAATTGCCTTAGTGCTTCTTGTTTATCCAAGACCGCTGGCTTTCCTGAAATTTGTGATCATTTCATGTTTAACAGATACGGAGAAAATGTTAAAACCCCAAAGTAAAGTAGTTTTTTTAAATTGAAGTATAGTTGATGTACAATATCATATAAGTTATAGGTGTACAATATAGTGATTCACAATTTTTAAAGGTTATATTCCATTTAGAGTTATTATAAAATTCTGGCTACATTCCCCATGTTGTTCAATATATCCTGGTACAATAGTTTATTTTATACCTAATAGTTTATACCTCTTACTCCTCAAAGTACCTGGCAGCTGACAGAAATACAATGGTGAACACGGCAATTACAGAGCAAGATGCAAAGTGTTTGTCCTGGGCAAGGAAAGGAGTCTGGCTGAATATAAGAAGAAGATGGCTACAGCAAGACACTACCTGAGGGGGCATTTTAGGTTCCTCACAAGATGGAGATGAAAAGTTTGTTGAAGAACCAAACCCAGCCAACTCAAGCCGAATCCACTTTTCCAGCCTGCCTGAAATTTACCCAAGTTATTCTCCTGGCACTCATGTTGCTTCAACTCCTTCACTTATAGCCAAAGTCCAGCAGCATCTTAAAACAGTGTGCAAAACATTGACCAGCCTAACCTGGTTTTGCTTTCCTGAAACAGGTAGTCGATTAATTTAACCTGGAGTTATTTTACAGAGACTGAGCTGTGCATGTGCAAGACGGAAACCCACATCTCTAGCATGACCCCAGAACCAAGAATCTTCAGTCTATGGAATTCAAAGAACAGAAATTTTGCCACCAGAGCCCTTTATGAGGCGAGATGTCCTTCAATAAGGAGAATCCGGTTTCCAGCAGCACCAGTAGCTTCTGTGGACTGACTCAAGACTAGCTAATCATCTTCCAAGTTTAAAATTCCCCTAACCTCTTAAATTTTGCCTGAAACCCTGGATCAGGGGGACAGATTTGAGAGCCTTGCTTCCTCTCTCCAGTTGACCAGTTGACCTTGCAATAGAGCTCTTTCTTTTCTCAAAAGCCAGTGCCATAGTGTTAGCTCCTATGCGCATTGGGCAGTGAGCACTTACTAGGTAACACTCTCTCCCCAAATGACCTCTCCAACCAAGTTTTCATCTCTGCACCACCACTGCAGTCAAGCCAGACAGTTGCTCCCATCCTCTCACTCCCATCCTCTCACTCCCATCCTCTCACTCCCCATCCTCTCACTCCCATCCTCTCACTCCCATCCTCTCACTCCCCATCCTCTCACTCCCATCCTCTCACTCCCATCCTCTCACTCTCACTGCAGTCAAGCCAGACAGTTGCTCCCATCCTCTCACTCCCATCCTCTCTCCCCAAATGACCTCTCCAACCAAGTTTTCATCTCTGCACCACCACTGCAGTCAAGCCAGACAGTTGCTCCCATCCTTTCCTCTGTGTGCCTGGGAATGCCCCCCTTAACTTATAATCCCATGTACAGCCCACTTATATGTGTTCAAATTCTACCTAGTCTGCTAGACCAGATTTAATCACCACATTTTGGGGGGGGGTTAACATCTTTATTGGAGTATAATTGCTTTACAATTGTGTGTTATTTTCTGCTTTATAACAAAGTGAATCAGCTATATATATATATATATATATATATATATATATATATATATATATATATATATATCCCCATATCTCCTCCCTCTTGTGTCTCTTTCCCACCCTCCCTATATCACCACATTTTACAGGAAGTTTCCCCTGGCTCTTCCAAATGAAATCAATTTTTCCTTGCTCTCTACTTTTATATCTTACTCCCTTTTCTCTTTGCTTCTCTTAAAGTACACACCATTTTCCCCTTGGTCTTAGAGGTATATTTTACCCCTGCACTACATTAGAAGCTTCTTGTGGGTATACTTCATTTCCAACCTCATCTCTTTGCCATCCAAAGCTCCAGGGCAGCATTTCCCACACAGGCATTTTGTTGAATGCTTTATACTAGAAAGATCATCCAGGACAGCTGGCACGCATGTAAACTGTAAAATCTGATGTGATCACTCAGTAAACTCCAAATATCTACACTACAGGGAAAGCGATAATAAAGACGAATTTTGTGGCAACTCTTCCGTTCAGCTGTGCAGGCTTCCTGGCAGCAGGGCCTCACTAACAGAAACAAGGCTGAGCCATGGGGAGTCACACAGCTGGAGGACTCAATCGGGGAGTTTCACCTCTCTCTCTGAACCTAGTCTCAGAGCTCCTGGTCTTGGCATGAGCCACAGGCTCAAGTGGCCACTGCAGGGCATGAATCAGTCAAGCCTTGGACTGACCCAAACTTCAAGGGTGACTGTGACACATGTCTATTGCCCTGCCTTGGACTACTTGGGGCAAAGAGAATCATTAAAATAAAGTTTAGCCCTCAGACTCCCTGTGACATAATAAGAAATATATACACTTGGTCTCTGCCCCCAGTTCCACAAACAGAGCTCCCAAATCTCTTGTACCTTCCTGAGCGACAAGGGTACTAGGAGCATCTTTTGTTCTAATAGTTAGTCTTTGACCCTGGTTTTTGACACAGAGCCCATGTAATTTCCTGGGTGATAGGACCATCTTTTGTACTAGTGAGGTGACTCTTGGTGGCTCCTGGATAGGGGCTGATCACCAGAGAGACCGGGCATGATCAGAAGCTTGGAACTTTTGGCCACACCCTTCACATCCTTTTGGGAGGGGAGAAGGGCTGGAGATTGAGTTAATAATCAATCGTGCTTATGTGATGATGCCTCCATTAAAAAATCTCTAAACTATAGGGTTCAGAGAGCTTCCGGGTTGGCGAACACATGGAGGTGCTGAGAGGGTATGGAAGCTCTGTGTCCCTTCCCCATAAATTGCCCTATGTACTGTTTCATCTGGATGTTCTCCTGTATCCTTCGAAACATCCACTATGATACAGTTAAATAAAGGTTCCCCTGAGTTTTGTGAGCAGTTCTAGCAAATTATTGTACCTGAGGGGAGGGTTGTGGGAACCCCCGCTTTCGAACTGGTTGGTCAAAAGTACAAGTGACAACCTGGGACTTGCCATTGGCATCTGGGGGGGCAGTCTTGTAGGGTCTGCACTAACTCTGGGCAGTTAGTGTCAGAATTGAGTTAAAATGTAGGACACCCAATCAGAATCCACAGAGAACTAGAGAGTTACTTGGTGTAGAAAAACCCACACATTTGGTGTCAGGAGTATTCAGAGAGTAATAGAAAGTGTTTTTTTTTTTTCTTTTACTCCCCAAATCTACTTGCAAGTTTACCAACCCCTCCCATCCTGAGGAAAATGTCTAACATGGAAGGATGAAAGGAAGGGAGGGAGGGAGAGTAACAGGGAGGGAAAAACAAAAGAGGGAATAGGGAGGAAGGAATTTAGCTAACAGTGTGTACTTATAACCACCGCTGCTTGAATTGCAATCTGTTTTGTCCACCATTTGATGGGCTACAGCTACCTGCTACAGATTCTCACCCGGACGGTAATATGCTTAATGTATGCAGCCAAAAATGGCATTTTTTAACATTTATTTTACTGAAGTATAGTTGATTTACAATGCTGTGTTAATTTCTACTGTGATTCAGTTCTACACATACATACGTTCTTTTTCATATTCTTTTCCATTGTGGTTTATCACAGTATATTGAATATAGTTCCCTGTGCTATACAGTAGGATTTTATTGTTTATCCATCCTATATATATATACTAGCTTGCATCTGCTAATCCCAAACTCCCAATTCACTCGTCCCCTACCACCCCACCCTCCAGCAACCACAGGTCTGTTCTTTATGTCTGCAAATCTGTTTCTGTTTTGTAGATAGGTTCATTTGTGTCATATTTTAGATTCCACAGATAAATGATATCATAAGGTATTTGCCTTTCTCTTTCTTACTTCACTTAGTATGATAATCTCTAGGTCCATCCATGTTGCTGCAAATGGCATTATTTTATTCTTTTTTATGACTGGGTGGTATTCCACTGTGTGTAAGTGTATATGTTATATAACATATATATACATATATGACATCTTCTTTATCCATTCATTTGTCAATGGACACTTAGGTTGTTTCCATGTCTTGGATATTATAAATATTGCTGCAATGAACATTAGGGTGCATGTATCTTTTCGAATTATGGTTCTCTCCAGATATATGCCCAGGAGTGGGATTGCAGGATCGTATAGCAACTCCATTTTTGGATTTTTGAGGAACCTCCATACTGTTTTCCATAGTGGCTGCACCAATTTACATTCCCACCAACAGTGTAGGAGGGTTCCATTTTCTCCACACCCTCTCCAGCATTTATTATTTGTAAACATTTTTTTTTGATGGTGGCCATTCAGAGTCATGTGAGGTGGTACCTCATTGTAGTTTTGATTTGCATTTCTCTGATAATTAGTGATATTGAGCATCTTTTCATGTGCCTGTTGGTCATCCGTATGTCTTCTTTGGAGAAATGTCTATACAGGTCTTCTTCCCCCAAAATATGGCATTTTTTAAGTAGGGAAACTGACACCCTCTGGTTATCAAGTTAAACACTGAACTCTAACATGTCTAAATGGCCTCATTACAGTCCTGTAGGACCCTTATATGAGGCCTGGCTTGGCTTTATAAAAATACATCTCTCCTAGCCTTAGCTCTGGTGGAGAGTAGAGAAATGCTCTCAGATGAAAGCCATGGTGCGAGCAGGTTGACCAGTGGGAGGAGGGTTTCACAAAGGCTTTAGAATTTGTTCTTAAATAGGGTTTTCAGTCTCTCAAACTTTGTCTACTATGACACAGTATTTTCCCCTTCATTTAAACGCTTATTTTATTTTCAAAGGAAATTTAATTTAAACAATGTGTTATTATAATTCAATAAGGGACTCAACAATTCAGATACCAAAATTCTAGCTTGAAAATAAATCTTTCCTGGCTTCCAGGATGCCAGGGAATTTTTAAGAGAACTGCAGCAGGTTCGAGCTAAGAGTTTTCACAGAGCCAGGGTAAGAAACTTAACCAGGAATTTATCATCTCAATATGTTGTGTGAAGCCTGAGGTGGATGAAACTCCTCTCCTTATCCTCATACATTCTTACCACCAGCATAGATGAAGCAGTGACATTTCGGAGAAAACTCAGAAGCCTCAGCAATCCTTGATTCATGGTGAGTCCACAGCACAGTGTATCACGTTTGTTAAAGAGCAGCCCACTGTTCTGTAAACCCCAACGTGCAGTAAATGCCACATGAAAAATTTTGCGGGAGCTTCAGCTGTGTTAATCACCAGCAATGCTTCCCAGTCACTGACAACCAAAATGATGGGTCGAGCATTATTCTCCTGGAAAAATGTGAAGTTTTAAATGGAAACACAGAACAGAATGAGTATGCTGACAGAAAATTGAAAAACAGTGAAAACCATCTCAACAGCAAAGGACTGAATAACTTTCGGGGAGAAGACCAGACAAATTCCTTGACAGTGCACCAGGAAATTCCTGATTATTTTCTGGATTATGGCAACATCGCTCCCATGAATATGAGGCCATTTGCGATATGCTCAACCAAGGGCAAAGAATCCACACCAGTGTCTGATTCCAATTTGGTGTAGAATCCAATGGGTCAGCCTCAGACAAGGCCACCCCCCCAAAACACTGTCAAAGGTGAGGCAGATGGTGATACGGAGAGAGAGAGAAGGAAGCTAAGACCATAAGGGGCCATGTTGAAAAACAAACCTAGTCCCCTTTCCTCCTCTGGATAACCACCTGGATGGCTAGGTGTCCTCTTCAGGGTAAGGCCATGTCATTTCCCACCATGACACGTAGTGCCACTCATTTTATTTCAGCTCAGTACTAAAGATTTAGGAATTGATGAAAAGCTCACTCGTAGGGCAAAGGACCAGGGTCCTACATCATCACTCCTCACTAATCAGGGAAGGTCTCATGTCCTGGTGGCCCCAGAAGATGAGGGGGTGTGTGGAAGGGCAGTGAGTGTGGAGGGCAGGTAAGCTGTGATATAAAAAGTCGTATCCCAGGAAGACCTTTCAAGGTCGTGGGCGAGAAAGCGAGTCAAGCAAAGTTGTCAGTCTATAGCAGGGTGTGTAACCCAAATGAAAGTAGGGTAAACAACCTGTTCAGATGAGAGACAAGTGGGAAGACCAACAGGGACAGGTTATAATCTGAATGCTGTTTATAAAAACATGGGTATTAATGGATGAAACAGGCTTAGTTAAAAGAGCTGTGTAGGAACAAAGATGCCCGTATACTCAGCCTACAACTATAATTGGTAACATTAATTAAGCATTTACTGTGTGCCAGACACTTTTCTAAGGGATTTATGTATATTATCTCATTTCATCCTCACAGCATATCTCCCTGAAGTAGGTACAATAGTCATCATCCTCCTTTTTTAGTGAGGAAATCAAGGCACAGAGGGGTTGAGTAATTTGCTAAGTCACCCTGCAAGCAAGTAGAAAAGCTGAGATTCAAACCCAGAGAGTTTGGCTTCACTGTCTGTGAGCTGTAATAAACAAGCTGGTGGGGTCTTTAGGGTCTACTCCCCAGCAAGAGTCTGTATCCAGAACTCACTAGATATTCTGAGGCTCAGACAATACTCCCATGCATAGCAGGATTACTTTAGAGGTGGGGTAACATTCAATCTTGAGAGTAGAACTCACCCTCTCTCCAGCTCAGTAGACCCCAGAGCCCAAGAGATAAGCCGTGCCCAGGAACAGAGTCACCAGGAAGTTTCTATCCTGGAAGAATAGGAAGCTGCAACCATGGGTAGAAGGAACCCCCTGTTCCCTCTTGGGCCCTGTGGACCAGGATGTAATCTCCTCATACTCACAATGTTTAGTAAAACCCAATTTTAGAGTCAGTATTAACTAGCGATGCTTTCAGAGGAAAGTTGAATGGAAGAGTTATTTAAGGCATTAAAAGATAAGTGGAAAAGTTGAGCATGAAAGTAAAGACATCTCATAAAATGGTTAATTAGAAAAGTATTTGAGGGGCTTCCCTGATGGTTCAGTGGTTAAGAATCTGCCTGCCAATGCAGGGGACAGGGGTTTGAGCCCTGGTCCGGGAAGATCCCACATGCATGTGGAGTAACTAAGCCCATGAGTCGCAACTACTGAGCTCGGTGCTCCAGAGCCTGCAAGCTACAACTACTGAGCCTGCATGCTGCAACTACTGAAGCCTGCATGCCTAGAGCCCGTGTTCCGCAACAAGAGAAGCCACCAGAATGAGAAGCCCGTGCACTGCAACAAAGAGTAGCCCCCACTCGCCACAACTAGAGACAGCCTGTGTGCAACAATGAAGACCCAACGCAGCCAAAAATAAATAAGCAAATAAATAAGTTTGTCCAAAAAAAGAGAGAAAAGTATTTTAAACACTGTGAATATTTACACTTTGAACATCCCAAATATTTTCATAACTTTATTCCAAGAGGAGCCTTAACAAGGGTTTTCAAATTTTCAGAGGCTATGAAAAGACTTGGATATTGTTTTCCATGTGCTTGTTTTTGAGCAGACCTCAGGAATTGCCTGGCAAACCCAAAATGAGCCATATTTTCCCTCAGTAAATGTATCAGGATCTGCCCTCATTTCTGGACTAAATTCCCTACTCCTGCTATTTTATCATACTCATTACCTCCTTTTCATCCCAGTGTGTACTGAGCCCCAAGTGGACACTGCTTTAAGTGTCAAGGATACAAAGGGCGTCACACAAAACCCTCCAGTCCTGGAGTTTGCATTCTAGTGGACAAGGCGGATACTAAACAAGTGAACATTTGGAACATTTGCCGGTTGTGCTTAACAGTGTGAGGGAAATACACAGGAGCATATGATGAACAATAACAAGGAAAGCCTGCTTGAGGATGGATGACAAGGACAACTTCTCTGAGGGTGTGATATTTCAAACAAAACTAAGACCTGGTTTTTTTTTAAGATAATCAAAATTGACAAAACTTTAGCTAGACTAACCAAGAAAAAAGAGTACTTAAATAAATACAATCAGAAATGAAAGAGGAAGCATTACAACTGATACCACAGAAATACAAAGGATCATAAGAAACTAATATGAACCAGTCATATGCTAAATTGGATAACATAGGAGAAATATATAAAGCCCTAGAAATATACAACCAACCAAGACTGAATCAGGAAGAAACAGAAAATCTGAACAGCCCAATAACAAGTAAGGAAACTGGATCAGTAATCAAAAACCTCTCAACAACAAAAAAGCTCAGGACCAGACGGTTGTTTTACTGGTGAATACTACCAAACATTTAAAGAATAATTAACAGCAATCCCTCTCAAACTCTTCCAAAAAATTGAAAAGGGGAATACTCCCAAATTCATTTTACAAGGCCAGCATAACCCCAATACCAAAACCAGATAAGGACACTACAGGGTTAAAAAAACTACTGACTAATATCTCTGATGAATATAGATGCAAAAATCCTCAACAAAAGATATGCAAACTGAATTCAACAGCACAGCTATAGTAATCAAAAGAGTATGGCACTGGCATAATAATAAGACACACAGACCCATGGAACAGAACTGAGAGCCCAGAAATAAGCCCTTGCATATGTGACAAGGGAGCCAAGAGTACTCAAGGGGAAAATCACAGTCTCCTCAATAAATGGTGTTGGAAAAACTGGATTCACATCAGAAGAATAAAACTGGACCCCTATCTGACATCACTCAAAAAATTACCTGGAAATTGATTAAAAACTTAAACATAAGAATTGAAACCATGAAACTCCTAGAAGAAAACAGGGAGAAAGCTCCTTGACATAGACTTTGGCAATGGTTTTTTTGGATTTGACACCAAAAGCACAAGCCACAAAAGCAAAAATCAACAAGTAGGACTACATCAAACTAAAAACCTTCTGCACAGCAAAAGAAATGATCAATAAAACGAAAAGGCAACTAACAGAATGGGAGAAAATATTTGCAAATCATATACCTGGTAAGGGATTAATTTTTAAAACATATAAGGAATCACAACTCAATAGCAAAACATTAAATAATCTAATTTAAAAATGGGCAAAGAACCTAAATAGATATTTTTCCAAAGATGATATACAAATGGCCAAGAGGTACATGAAAATGTATTCAACATCACTAATTATCAGGGACATCAGGGAAATGAAAATCAAAACCATACTGAGATATCATCTCACACTTGTTAGGCTGGCTAGGATCAAAAAGACAAGAAATAACAAGTGTTGGTGAGGATGTGAAGAAAAGGGAACGCTTGTGCATGTAAATTTGTACAGCCACTATGGAGAACAGCATAAAAGTTCCTCAAAAAATTAAAAATAGAACTACCAGAGGATCCAGCAATCCCACTTCTTGGTATGTAACCAAAGGAAATGAAAACAAGATCTTGAAGAGACATCTGCATTACCACGTTCATTGCAGCATTATTCATAATAACCAAGATACAGAAACAACCCAAGTATCTGTCAGCAGATGAACGGATAAAGAAGATGTGGTACACATCAGTGAAATACTATTCAGCCCTGAGAAAGAAAGAAATCCTGCCATTTGTGACATGGATGGGCCTTGAAGGCATAATGCTAAGTGCAATAAGTCAGAGAAAGACAAATGCTGCATGATATCACTTACATGTGGAATCTAAAACAAAACCAAACATATAGAAATGGAAAGTAGAACGGTGGTTGCCAGGGTTGGGAGGTGGGGTAAATGAGGAGGCGTTGGTCAAAGGGTACAGACTGACAGTTATAAAACGAAGAAGTTCTGAGATCTAATGTACAGCATCGTGACTATAGTTAATAATACTGTATTATGTATTTGAAAGTTGCTAAGAAAATAGATCTTAAATGTTCTCACCACAAGAAAGAAACGGTATGTGAAGAGATGGGGGTATCGGCTAACGCTATGGTGGTAGTCGTTTCTTAATAAGTAAGTGCAACAAATCGACACATTTTACACCTTACACTTACGCAGTGCTATATGTCAATTACATCTCAATAAAGCTGAGAGAAAAAGGATTCCATTGTAGAGAAAGTCAGAGAAGACCTAGAACTTGAGCTTCTCCTATTGCACCAGATTTAGAGCCTACTCATGATGATCCAGGTAAAACAATGTTTGTGAATTTTTTATAGAAATTCTGAAGCCCCATCACTGTCTCCCACCTACTCTTCAAAACTTATCACTTTTCCTCCAAATCTCCTATTTTGATACAACTGGTCTATTTGGTACTCCCTATGCATGTGACATCTATCCTTACTTCCTCCTCGCCTTCTCCCCTGTGTTCTCTCCACCGGGATTGCTCTTCTCCCTTTCTTTGCCCAAGTCCAGCTGGTGTCACCTGCTGATGACATTTTCTCTGGCTAGCTCTATCTACAAGTGACCTGGGAACACCTGCAACCCACAGTGCATGCATCACTCACTTGATGCCCGGTGTATACGGCCTTGACTGTGAGCTAACTTTTCAGTATTTGTATCTATTCAAATAAGCCATGTACAACTTGAGGTCATGAGCTTCTTAGTATATGCCTTTGCTGACACCCAGTGACTAGCCAGGGGCCTCCATAGTCTCTTACAACATTTGGTCCACCACATTGCCTTTGGCAATCTACTTGGCTTTCTCCTAAATACCTCTTGCAACCAATTAAGCATGAAGTCCTACTGTGTCAGATTTCTTTATATCTCTTTTATCTATATATCTCTTACCATCATCTCTTCCACCCCTACTTTAGTCCAACCGACCATTATTTCCCACTTCAATTAGTGGAATAAAATCCCAACTGGTATTTCGGCCTCCATTATTGCCCCTACACACCACTCAACATGTAGGGCCAAAGTGGTCTTTCGAAACTGCATATTTAATTGTGTCGCTTCCCTGATGAAACCTCCTCTGTGCCCGTCCATTGCACTAAGCATGAAGACCAAAATTATCTCCTGGTCTCCAAGGCCCTGCCCGCTTCTCCCACTTTGGGCCACTCTTCTCCTGATACCAGCAAAAGTCTCTTCTGCTGCAAAACACTAATTTTGACTTGCACATGCCCCATCCATGTTTCCATCACGTTTATTCCTGCTCAGAGCACAGCTCACAAGTCCTTCCTCAGAGAATGTGTTCCATCATATCCTCATCGCTTGTGGTCTTATCCTTTGTGCCTCTGACTGCAAGCGTGAGTCTATAAATAATTATGCAATGTGTGACTTCATGTCAGTCTCCCTGACTACATCTATGTTCCCAAGAATAGAAACTTTTATTTTCTTGTTCACTCTTTTATCCTGAGCTCCTAGCTCAGTGCCTGGATCATAGTAAAACTCAAGAAATTCTTCTAAATGAACAAACAAATTCACAGTTTAAGTGTAAGCTCTAACAGGCATGAAACATGTCTTATTTACTATTTTATCCCCTACACCTAGCATAAGGTCTTTCACATCACAGACCCCAAATACATATTTTTTGAATAAGTGGCTGTAACTCATAGTGTTAGCTTTGTATTTTACAAAAGTTGCACGATACGGAGAAAGTGGTAAGTACAGAGGTTTGAAAAAAGAAACTTAAATGATGGAATTTTTTTAAAAATTGACTTTCAGTGCTGATTTAGGTCAAGCACATAACGCATATTTACATGTACTGCCTAGGGAGCTAAGGCCTGGATTTGCATGCGAAGCTATGATCTCCAATTTACCAATCTTCAAATAAAATATGACTCTGACCTAAAGTTTAGACATCATCTATGAATACAGATAGGAGCAATTTCCTATGCTGAGCATGGCTTAAAGGTCATTCATTGTTTGGTTGTTGAATTATGTGTTCTTACATTGTTGCATTTATAAAAACAAGCAGGACATTTGTTTTGAGTTATCAGAGATTTCAAATCTTGGCAGCTTCCACCTCTGCTGTATGCAGGGCCAGGGTCTCTCAGACATAAGCTACTCTCTTAGACATTTTCTAAAGCCGCATTAACTGCTTCAGGCGAGTCAGAAAATGTGCCAAGAACAAATGGAGACGCATCGCTAAGGAACAGCCTGTGGCAGTGATAAACCTCCAAGACTAAACTCAAGCCCGCACCCCTCAAGAGGGGATAGCTCCGGTGGGTACTGCTAATGTAGTAATGCTACTTGCCTTGTGAAACAAACCAACTGTGAGGCAGCAGTACAGACTGAAAGTTTCCAAAACTGCAGTTCTAATTTGCATACTTAGCAATACAACATGTGTTGATAAAGAGACTGGTTTGCTAAAGTTAAGTGTGAAAAAAAAAAAAAAAAGTCTTGTTGCCTGTTGCTTTAAAGTAGTGATTCATGAAATGTATTCCATGGAACACTCACATAGGATGATAAAGAGGAAGGGTGTCCTATAATCTCTCTTGGAGATTCACCATGCATGCAATCACATTAAAGGCCCTATAGTAAAGAAATCTGTTAAACCTGGCATTTCTCAAAATTAATTGGATATGGTGCCTTTTCCTATGTAACATCCTGTTATCATTTATCATTTTTTTGGCTGCCAGGCATCTGAAGCACCTTCCTATGTTTCGGGAATTCCCAACTGTGTGAATCTTACTGGGAGGCAAGGCCCGTCTCTCACTACAGAAGGTGAAAAGGCAAACACTCTCACCCTGCCTTACTTCGAGGAAACCAGGGCCAGCTGGCTGCTTCCCCTGGGACTCTGACTCGGAGTAAGCGACAGAGAAGCAGGAGCAGTAATGACTCATTCTGGTGGCTCTGAGAGGCACAAGGTTCAAAGTTCAGAGCCATTGGTGAGGCAAGGAAAGTGTTGCGCCTGCAGGTGGCGGCAGTGTTGTCCCCACCAGGCTGAACCGGTGGCATGATTTTGATTGTGATTCTGGCCACCTACCCCTCCCTTAGCGCCCGATCGTTTTCTCTACCTGCTCGTCAGTATTCCCATCATGACTGTGAATTCATGCAGTCCTTCAATTCACCCTTCTTTTCTTATTTAAGTCGTCCAGGGTTAGCTTCTGTGACCTGTAAATGAGGATTTTTTTATTACTAGTCTTTTAACATCCGGCAGAGCAAGTATTTAGCAGAACTACTTTAGAACATGCTGCATTCATACGTGAGTTGGATGCTAAGATGAAACTATAGTTAATCAGTGGGCCTTTACTGCTTTAGTGACCAGACACACTAATACAGCTTCCAAAAGCAATTTACTACTAGGTATGCAGTTTATGGAAAAAAAAAAAGGTCTCAGAAATGAGTTCATGTCTGAGCTCACTCCCAGATAATTTAAGAGGTTTTTAGTAGGCACCACCTAACTTCCTCTGATTTGACCATGACCCCTCCTTCCTGACCCTCCTCCACAACTCAGTTATCTGGTATTGACATTCCCTTTGTCCTTAAACATAGTCTACCCCCTCTATCTTGGTGGTAAGCAGTGTAAGTTTTGTTCTGATTATGTGGGTTGCAAAGCTAAAAAAAAATGATAATTGTGCAAGACAGAGATGTTTCATCCAACATAAGATTTTAAGCTGTTAAATCTTAAAGATGCTGAAATTCAAAAGAAAATATGTCAAAGTTTTCTAGGAGCAAGAATCAAGTGCAAATGGGCCACCTGAGTAGCAATAGGAGTTGGCATCTCCAGTGTCTCTGGCAAGGGGCTGAGGGTTATAAGCATGCAGATAGCTACAAGTGTTAGCACCGGAGGGGTATTTTTTCTCCTTTCCTGGTTGGCAAAAACAATCTCATATGTTTCTACCTAATAATGTCATATCATGAGGGTGGATATGACATATTTCTTCTTAGTGTGGGTGACCTCGGGACCTCTGCTTGAAATACACCATCACCAAATCTGATGTTATGTTATTGTCGATTTTGTCACCTTGGTCTAGCATTTCACCTGTGATAATGGGCTGATAATTGATGAAACGGGATTTTCTGCTTGTAACTAGGGAAAACCTTGATTTCCGAGCGTAGCCTCTCTCGTCGGAACACACTGGTAACTTCAGCTGATCCTACTTATACCCCTACACACACATCCTACTGGTTCTTATAAGAAAATAAGAAGCTCTATACTATGCCTTTTTTTTTTTTTTTTTTTTGCAGTACGCGGGCCTCTTACTGTTGTGGCCTCTCCCGTTGCAGAGCACAGGCTCCGGACGCGCAGACTCAGCGGCCATGGCTCATGGGCCTAGCTGCTCCACGGCATGTGGGATCTTCCCAGACCAGGGCACGAACCCATGTCCCCTGCATCGGCAGGCAGACTCTCAACCACTGCACCACCAGGGAAGCCCCTATACTATGCCTTTTTAAAAGCTTTGACTAATGCAAATGATTTCTAATAAGTTCTTCATTTTTTACCTTGCACTCAAAATATATCCAGTCAAAGAATTTGGCTTGTTTGGAGAGATGATACATTGAGACATTAACTAGGATGGTTTTTCCCTTTTCCCATCATCCATCCCTTGGGCTACAAACCTATAACTATCCTTTTCCCAGGGAACGTGGGAGGAGAGTTTAGAGGGTCAGAAAGAAAATAGATCAGAGGCATCTAATTCTTAAGTATAAAGCTCAAAATCTAGGGGTCCAGGTATAAAAGAAGAGAACTAAAAATGTGGTATGTGTGAGAACTGGAGTCTTCTCCCTTGCAACTACCCACCAAGGGTGTGATAAGCCCAAGGCAACAGCTCAGCAGGCCACTGGGCAGAAGTGGCCAGTTCTAAAGACCAGGTAACACAAGGTACACGTCAGGGGCTGGCAGCAGAGAACTTTACCAGATACAGGCCAGGGAGTGACCTAATGACATTTGAGTAAACAGTCCCCTTCCTAAACCTTGACACCAACCTGAGGAGCAATAAAGTTTATTTTTAAAAAGGGAGGGAAGGGAATCCCCAAAGTAGCTAATTTTTTTAACCTGAAGTGATTGAGAAATTACAAACGTTGACAGTTTACCTTCAAGTAATGAGAATCCATTTTTCTGTATCAGAAGAAATGGAAGCTCAAGAACAGAAATTAAAATTTTATTACCAAGAAAAGACTCCATTATATACTGCTGAACTTGAGAATTGTGAAGTTTGTGTCCACTTAGATTTGCTTAAAGGACTCAGGTCTGAGTGCAATCCAATAGGAACTGGCCTTTCTGATCAACCTGAATTTCTCCAAGTCTTCAGAGATGGTTGAACTGGGAAGAGAAGGGAGATGGGGAAAGATGTGGAAGGAGGCAGCACCTGGAAAGGTTATGAGAAGTCCAAGTCAGAAATGAGGGAAGGAGGAAAAGGGGAAGGACGCAAAGGAGAATACTTCATCGTCTGTCTTCTCTGAAGTCCCGGCGGGGACAGATTCCCTTACTCATCACTTATGCAGGCTCGGGGCAGCGCAAGAGGGAAAGGTCAGGAGTTTGGGGCAAGTGGGAAGATGTCTGCAGATGATGTCGAAAAGATGGATCGGATGCAGGCTTGGCAGGAGACATCTAGCTTGGAAACAGTGATTTTTGAGAAATTCAAAAATAAAACACTTTCATGCATAATAGTATAAGAAATATATGCGGTGAAATGGGCAATGAAACCAACCTCCATACTCCTTTATATTTGAGCTGACAGAGTGTTCGTATCACCTCCTTGCATCAGAAGTCTGATAGCTCATTCACTTCTGGTATTGTAGCCCAATTCCAGTACAGGTAATTATACTCTCTTACCTAACTCCTCCTGGAACATCTATTAAGTATGTTTCCCATCCTTTCTGGCCCCTGGTTATTCCTTATTCCAAACCTCTGGTACCCAAGGGATGGTGAGCCACGGCAAGAAGTATTTGTCATATACCTTGAGATCTCTGAATGAGAAGTGCTGTAAAAGTGCAAACTGATCTTCTTTAGCCAGAGCAGGCCAGCATTCCTCAAGCAGTCCAATTCATTTCCCCTTACGTATATCTCTCCTCCTTATTTGCAAGTCCCTCACATTTATCTTGACCCTTTCCCACTTCCTTAACTATAAGCATCTTGAGAAAAAGGAGTAGGTCTTCTCATTCTTTGGTAGCTTCCGTAAAATTATAAATATACCACGAAGCTTGGTGACAGATTACTTAATCACTCGATCACAAAGCTGCAGCCGAGTCCTCTTAAGGCCTGTCAGAAACTCATACTCCAGAACCCCCCTCACCAAGTCTGCTTTACAACTCATCTAACCTAAAATAGCTGTTAAAAATCATTTTCCCTGTCTATCTGACATGAAAAAAACCTATATGGTAAAGAGGCAAATATGGAAAGGTGGGTAAGGTGAACAAGATATGGACGGGAGAGCCCATAAAAGGTGCCACTTAGTAGGTACTTATAAACATTCCTGAATGGGCATTTACACCCATGAATGAATGAAGCCATCAATCAATCGACTGAAGTTTAAACTTAGGGCCCTTTGTTGTTGCAGTGACAGATACTCAGTTAGATCAAGAGCATAGGAGAAAATGCGTTGGGTCTCAGTTCAGAATCTAGGGAAAGTCATACTCCCAGGCTGCACTCAGGGCAGGTGCTTGCAGCTGGGCCTCAGGAGCCAAGGGAACCAAGCACACTCGGGCCATCTTTCAACTCTATATGCCTCCACAGATCTTTTTTTTTTTTCTTTTGTTGACTCTCTAAACAAGGTCTCTAAGAGCTCCCAGATGTTATACCTACAGTTCACTCACAGCCTGGAGAGAGACAGATCCTAAAATGTGTCCCAAGTCCAAATGACCTAGGAAGGCCCTCCTTGTTCTGGCTAGGGTCAGGTGTCCACCCCAGGACCATAGGATGTCATCATCAGGAGAGTATGAAGTGGGGAAATAGGCCGGGGGTGCTCCGGGGTGTGCAACCCCAAAGGTCAAGCAAAGAGCTAATAATGGACTAAACAGAGGTTATAAGACTATGTAGAATTGTGTGCATTCTAGCCTAAATATCCGGTCATGTCAGATGGAATAAAGAAATGTCAATGGTCTGACCTTGTCTCTGTCCCCTCTAGAAAGCCAGCCCTAATGCTAGATGGGGAGCACTGAGACCCCAGCCCACTCCCCAGCCACAGCCACCAGCTGCCTGTGTGGGATGCTGGAGGACCTCCAGTGCTCACCTAAGGGCCTTCCCAGATGCTTGGGTTTGTGCTCATGCCTGGAAAATCCATCTGCCAGGCCTCATGCTTCTCAGCGTGAGTTGAGGAGTGAAGGAGAGAAGAAAGGACAGACGCAGGGACATGGATGGGAGGACAGCGTGGGTCGGGGGGGGCGGTGTTGGCATGGAAGACAGAGAAGGTCAGGTCAACTCGCTGCGGGCCCAGGAAAGATCACCTCTTTGGGTTCCTTTTAGCCTTGTGGCTCCCAGACCTTCTCAGAATGTTGAAGCCCTGGTCCCAAGGCAGGCCACCCCGCCAGGAGGGAGGCGGTGAGATAAGCAGAAAGGACCCGGCTTTTCACCTGGCTCTCAGCAAGTCACTTCCATCCTTAGCGTCAGCTGCCCGCTTTGTAAAATTGTGGACTGGTCCGTGTGTTTGCCGTGGTATCTTCTCTCTCTGCAGCTAGTGCTTTTATCCCTGTGATGACAGCCAACCTAGGCAGGGGGAAAGATCAGTAAATTAACAGGTAACATTGCAACAAGAGACAAGCAAGCTGGCAGGCAATCTTTTCAACATCTTGTGAAGTCCCATTAAAATCTACTCTGCTCCTGCCTCTGGCTAGCAAATTCTGACCCAATCTCACCATCATCCCATAACTGTGACTTTCTTACCTTGATAAGAGTTAAGAATTTTGAGGACTTTACACAAACACTGCAATGATTTTGGTTTCACGAGCTGAAGTATAAAAGGCATTGGTCCCACGGTGATTAACTGGGGTGTTATAGGCAGTGTTTCAAACCAGCGCTGGGCAGCATGCCTACAGTTACTGCAGTTATGATTTCATTAGCTTCTCTGATAAATAATGCAGTGACTTTAATGATGCATTTCCTCTTTAAAAAGAAAAGAACCCACAATGGAAACTCCATTTCATAAAGCAAGGAAGAACAATGACTTGTTTAATTTTTATTACTTTTAAATGAATCTGTAAGGGTTTAATCAGTGAAAACCACCTTCTGAGGAAAAAAAAAAAATTAAAGGAAAGAAAAAGTTTAACCTGTTTAAAAGGTACAATCATTTCTGGGTGAGCGCAGGATGGATATAGGTCAAGAAGCAGAATGAAAGCCCCACCTTCCTCAACTGAGCACTTTCTAGATCACAAAAGGAAAATGGTCCTGCCAAATTAAAACCCTCCATAACAATAAAACCTGATTTAATGCGGTCATTATTTTTCCATTAAATCTGAATATCATCTAATGCATGGATGTTATTTTAAACCTACTACACTAATGCAAATCCAGCATTACCTGTAAATCAGGCCTAAACGTTTCATCAGTTGTCACTATTGCTACTGACAATCTCAATACTTCATCCCCAAGGACACCATCCCCTCAACCCCTGACGCCAAAGATGGGGTAGGGAAAGAATGAAGGAGATGTATTTTAATTTCGAACAGGAAGCTGCTTACTGAAGTGTAGAAGTTGGGTCAGTAACATCCTGGATGTCTCAACTGAATTTGGTAACCCTTGCTTCCCCAGACCACACTAGGCTGGCAAAAAATTCAAGGCTTGGGTTAGGAACAACCAGGAAAAGAGGAAACTCTATTAAGTTTTTAAAGCAAAGTGTATTGGTGACACAGGGGATGGAAGAGAATGGAAGAGCTGAGAAGCCACAGGGAGACGGTGGTGCGACCCAGAGATTGGGAACCACAGGGAGATGTTGCCACACCTTGGCTGGAGGGACCAGCTGAAGTGGTACCAGGACCCATGGGGCAGGGATGCTGAGAGGATTCTGGACCCACAGCAGGCCTAGAACGACACAGTGGGATTCAGAGCCACGGACTCAGAGGAGACATCACTGCTGCTGGATGCTGCCTGAGGCACACAGTGGCGGGGAGATACATTGGCTTCTCCCTTTTTTCTACCCTCCCATCTCCTGCTGGTACCTCCCATCAGCAAACCCAGCTGGAAAACAAGTGACCTCGGAGCCTGGGAAAGGCAGCCTCTGGACATCTGTCCTCTTGCGATGCAGAGCAATAGAAGGATGAGGAAAGAGTGGGAGGACAAACAGGCCCAGAGCTGGCAGAGGTTACAACTATATTAGTTTTTGAGGTCTGCCTCCCCAGGCTGGGCTCTTCCAACCCCTGCCTCAAACCCCACCACAGACCCCTGCTGAGAGCTACAGAAGTCTGAGGAGGGCTTTGTTCTGCAGTGTGATAGTTCTTTTAATCAACCTTAAATGACCAGACCTCCACGTGCAACAGTCCCTTCAACCCAGTCTGTGGGGTGGTGGGCATCCCAGTCCACTCGCCAGCATCTAGCCCACACTCTGTGGAGAAGACATGAGGGCTGCGAGGGGTTATCTCCACCCCCAGCTCCATCACAGCGACTGGTTCAGAAATGGGCCCAGGCAGGTCAGAGCAAGGCATCACCCTCATCACAGGGACTGATTCAGAACAAACTGGTGTAAGTGGACATTTGTTTTGCAAATGGAGGAAAGAAAAGCTATGCATGAGGAAGCATATGGCCCCAGGAACCAACCGATGTGGGACACTTGGCTACCAGCCTGAGGACGAGGCAGCTGCCCCACCTCAGAACTTTACAGCAATGAGAGACAACAAATTCTCTTACGGTTTAAACCATTTGAGTCTTCTGTTGCTTATAACAAGAGTCCTAACTGAAATAGGGAAACAGTCACTTCTTCAAAGTTTTGGCACGTGGTAGATGTGAATAAACCAGTGCTTGCTGTTGTTTTCTTATATAGCTATTGAGGATCATATACCAAGCTCCCTGGGAACTGGGGTGACGGTGGTCCGGCCCTCCCTGCATGACATCGTCTTACATGGGATTCCCAATATTTATGACCTGCACTAAACCTGTCTCCAACATAGGGCGCACATCCCACCAGTCCTCTCCACTGCAGGTGCATTTCCTAGCTTCCAACGGCCCCAGATTGGCACACCATGCACTCTCCCTACCACCTGAAGGATCTGAAGCCTCCACTCACCTTCTTTGTTCAAAGGGTTCTGAGCGTCTAATTGTTAACTGTTTCTCCTGGTGACAAGGGAGAAGTCGTAAATCACAGCCTTTCTGGGTTAAAAAGATTAGGCTCGGGCTTCCCTAGTGGCGCAGTGGTTGCGAGTCCGCCTGCCGATGCAGGGGACACGGGTTCGTGCCCCGGTCCAGGAAGAACCCACATGCCGCGGAGCGGCTGGGCTCGTGAGCCATGGCTGCTGAGCCTGCGCGTCCGGAGCCTGTGCTCCGCAAAGGGAGTGGCCACAGCAGTGAGAGGCCCGCGTACCGCCAAAAAAAAAAAAAAAAAAAAAAAAAAAAGATTAGGCTCACCCATGAATCTCCTCTTGTGGCATCCTTCCTATGAGTCAGGCACGCTAAAGGGTGCCAAGAATAAATTAGCCACAGCCGGAAGTTGTAGGCACAAGCTTTCCCATAACAGAAACTCATTTGCCTCGGCTTTCACAATCATAGGTAGAGGGCTCAGTGGCAGCCTTCAAGAGCATAAACTTGAGAAATAAACAGAAAATAGCTGCAAGAAAATTTTATTTGGATAGATGGCTTAAACAACGCTGTGTTTCATTGAGTGTGAGAGATATAGGCAGGTGATAACCGATGACATCCCGTGAATAAAATGTCTATAGAGACAGGGTCTACTTGGATGTCATAGTGGATGTTTCTCTAGGGAAGTGGTTCCCAACTGGGGGGCAATTTGTTGGGGGACATTTGGCAATGTCTGGATACATTTATGGTTCTCACAACTGGGGCTGGGGGTATTACAGACATCTAGTGGGTAAAAGCCAGGAATGCCACTAAACATCCTACAACGCACAAGACAGAGAATTATGCACAACAAAGAATTATCCAGCTTACAATGTCCATGGTGTCAAGGTTAAGAAACCCTGCTCTACGGTTTAAAGCCATAAGTAAACACAGAAGAAAAACCAATCAGATTACATTGCTCATTCCAATAGATTTGGAGTACACTCATTTGGCTTATTTTTTGGTCACAAGGTATAGGCAATCCTACAATTTTTTCCTTCCTTTCTATTTATTATACATTAATTTTTTTATATTGCCATAATACTCTGGCTAGGTTATAGAGCACATTAGAGAAAAAAGTAACAATTGCTTACACCCTTTCTTCTTCCCTTCTTCACCGTTGAGTGTGACATTTGTTGAAAGCTTTTTGTAGTTACCTATTATGAGGTAGAAAAGTTTCACTCTTAGCTTGCTAAAGGTTTCTATCATGAATGGATGTTAAATTTTATCAAGTGTTTTTTTTCTACATCCACAGAGGTGATCAAATAGTTTGTTGCCCTTTCTGCTATTAATGTAGTAATTACATTAATAAATTTTTAACATTAAATCAACTTCATGCCTATCATAGACTACACTTGGTCATGAGATACTGTGTTTTTATGTATGTGAATTCAGTTTGCTAGTATTTTGCAAAAGAATTTCAGTATCTGTATTCAGGAGTGAGAATAGCCTGTGCTTTTCCTTTCTTTTAATTCTTTTCTGATGTGGGATCAAAATTATGCTAGACTCTTTAAATGAGTCGAGAGTGCTCTCATTTCTACATTCTTTGGAAAAAGTTCACGTAAGATTGAAATTTCCATTCCTTGAGAGAACTTCCCTGTATAATCGTCTAGGCATGCTGCTTTCTTTAAAGTGAAGATTTTTAAACTATCAGTTAATAGTTATAGGACTATGCCCATTTTCCATTCCTTCTTGAATCTTTTGCAATAAGTTACATATATATTTTTAAGAATTTGTTCACTTCACCTAACTTTTTAACTTCTTTTGTCATAAAATTGGCTCATAATAGTTTCTCATTATTTTTTTAATCTCTGACACATCTGTAATGTCTTTTTTTTTCATATTTTGTTTATTCAGCTTATTCCTTTCTTTCTTGTTACTCTTGCTGAAGTTTTTGTGAATCTTATTAGTATTTACAAAAAATCCTGTTTTGGTCTTCTTGATTCTGCCTGTCTGTCTGTGTTTTCAATTTATATTCTACTGTCTTTGGGTTTATTCTATTATCTTGTCCTAATTCTTAAGCTGATGCTTACCTCATTAATTTTAGCCGTTTTTTTCTTAAATGCAAATCTATGGCTTTAAATTGACCTCCATATCCTAGTTTAGTTGCATCTTATAAGCTTCAGTGTTTTTACTAATGCTTTGTTCCATATACATTCTTACTTATATTATGATTCGTTTTTTCACTCATGGGGTAAATCAGTAATTTTTTTTAAGTTCCCACACTTATGAGTTTTCCTACCCATCTTTTTTGTGTATAAACAGATAACAAAAACATTTATTTTGTGGTCAGATAGCATGCTCTATATGTTGTCAGTCCTTTGAAATTTGTTAAGATGTGTTTTGTGGTCTATTAGGTGATTGTTTTTCACAGATTATTCATATGTACATTTAAAAATGTGTGTTTTGGAGTTAATTATAAAATCTGATCAAGTTTAATTGTACTATTCAAACATTCTATGTGTTTATTGACTTTTAAAAGATCCATTTTATTCCTAACATTGGTGAGTGAAAATCACCCACCATGATGGTGAATTTGTGTTTTACTCCTTGTACTTTTACCAGCTTTCGCTTTAGATGTGTTGTGGCTATTTTACTAAAAGTATACAAGTTTTGAATTTTAAATCTCCTGTGCATTGAATCTTTTATATTTATGTAGTGACTCGTTTTATTCTGCTAAATATTGTTTTATTAATATAATTATGCCAGCTTTTATCATTGCTACCTACTTGGTACATGTTTTTTCCATCTTTTTATTTTCAACATTCTTTGTCCCTAATTTTATGTTTTTATTAATAGCATAAAGATATTTAATTCAATCTGATAATCTTTGTCTTTTATCAGATTGATTTTCCATTGACATTAACTGGATTACTAGTATTTGGATTTATTTCTATCATTTGGTTTTGTACTGCCTATTCTCATTTTTCTCTTTTTTTCTCTGTTTTCTGTCTTGACCCTTTTTATATTGACTCCATTTTTATCTCATTTCAATTTTTCCCTCTAGTAATTTGAAAATTATAAAAGATTTTTTTTCTTTCTTTTTTGACGGGAGGTGATTTCCCTAAAATTTTAACATGAAAATTTAACCTAAAAAATCCAAAACTGATAACTATGTTCACCTTTGTCACAAAGAATCCAAGAACTCCAGAATATCTTAACTTTAATCACCTTTACAATTGACTTATATGCCACCCTTAATCAGTGTTTATGTTCTATTATTTTAATCCACAAATCAACATGAGTGTTACCCAATCAATATGTGTTTATATTGACTTTTATATTTACCAGTTTATATGTTTTTCCTTCCTTCCTGCATCTCAGATCTTCTATCTGGGATCATTTTCATTTTCCCTAAAATAGACATTTCCAAATTTTCTTTACAGACAGACATCTGTGGGTAGAAACACAATTTTTGTTTATCTGAAACTAGCTTTCCTTAACTTTGAAAAACAGTTTCATTAGATATAGAATATAGAGAATAGAATATCACTAGATATAGATTCAGCACTCACGAATATTATTTTATAGTCTATGACTTCTGTTTATGGAAGTCAGCTGTAAGTTGAATTGTCATTCTTTTGTAGCTGATTTTTCTTTTCTTTTCATTGTCTTCTTTGATTTTTTTACTTGTTTCTGGTGTCCTTTCTGTTGGTTCTAGATATGGATTTTTCTCTGTTTAACTGAATTCAGATTTATTGGGCTTCCTGAAACTGAGAATTGGTGCTTTCAATTCTCAAAGTACTGAGTATGGCTTTTTGCTTTTGAATGTTAAATCTATCTTATTCCCTCTCTTCTCTCCTTCTTGAATTCTCTTTAAACATAGCCTAGACCTGTTTCATGTTTTCCATTCCTTTGTCCTTTTTTTTGTTGCATTCTATAGAATTCCTTCAGCTCTATTTCTGTTCACTTATTTTCTCTTCAGCTGTGTCTTATTTGATGTTTAAACCAGCCAATGCCTCTTACATATTAACTGTGAATTTTTTTCCAGTCTTAGAAGTTTCAATTGGCTCATTTTATATCTCTTTACTGATCTTAATAGTCTCTTTTTCCATAATATTTCTTTCTCTTTTTTAAATTTCTTTTCATTCGCTCTGACCTTATATTTTACTTCTCCCACTTGACTCTACCTCAGCCATCCTGACTCCCTTCTATTCCAAGTATATCCCCATATCCAAATTTTTGCTCTGACTGATCTCTCTGTAGAATGTTTTCACTTGACTACAAGAAATATGCATGCCTTACCTCCTCACTTCCTTCAAGTTTTTATTTAAATGTCATCTTCCTTATACCCACTCCCTGCTTTATCTTCCTCTACAGCACCTCTTACCTTCAAAGACTATATAGTTGAGACATTTAACTTGAATGTATATGATTAAAAGCAGAGATATATTTTGGTTTTTTCATTATTATATCTCCAGTACCTAAAATAGTACCTGACACTTAGTGGACACAATAAGTATTTGTGAATAAATATTAAATACACTTACTTTTTCTGTTGTGTCTAATAATCTTGGTTCCTGCTTTTATTTATGATGTTTTGTTTCCTTGAACTCAAGTCCCTTGAATTTATATATGTGAATTCTTTGAGACCTGCTTTGAAGCTATGGTAGCCCAGAGATTTACATTTGCTTCTGCCAGGCATCTTGGATTACAATAAATTCATGGCCTTGCTTATATAATTTATTTGTTTGAAGTTTTTCAGACTGAATACAACATTGTTGCTAATTATATGTCAAAAACTATCAGAAATGCAAATAGTAGGGTACTTTAATGTACCTTTTCAGGGCACACCTTGAAAGCAAAAAATAAGTGAGTATATAGAGTAATTAGCACATAGATAAGAACTCACATCCCTGAATAGAAAAAATATGCTTATTTGTATGCCCAAAATAAATCAAATACTTGGCCATAAAGAAAATCTTCATAAATTTTAAAAGGTAAGAGTTGTTGAGGTCACATGCACAACTGTAAGCTTGATAATAATAATTTCAACTATTGTAAATTGAGAAACACTTGTATCCAATTCTTGTATCAAAGATGAATTAAAACTGATATTTAAAGCTATCTAGGAAGCCATTAAAATGAGACTACCTTAGAACAAAGATTTTGGGGATGCAGCAAAAGCTGTTCTTAGAAAAAGATTATAGCCTTAAATAGTTTCAGAGACTAAAATTAAAGATACTTAGCATTCATCTTAATAAATTTTTTTTAAAAAGCAATACAATTAGCTGGATGTAGAAAGAAAAAGAGATAGAAAATACGAAAGTAAAGAGAAAAGAGAAATAAAAACAAAATCTCATTTTCTGAAAAGACCAATAAAAAAGGTAAACCTTTCTCAACCTGATTAGGGAAAAAGAGAAAAATTATTTAAAATTAGGGTTGAGAAATGAGACATAATCACAGATACAGAAAAGACCAAAATAATCATAAGAGAATATTCTGTGAAAATTGATGGCAATGAGTTTGAAAAGTTAGATAAAATGGATAATTTCCTAGCAAAATTCCAATAAAAAACTTGTTTAGAGCAATTACAATAGAGAAGCTGGAGCATGTGATTAAAGGTCTTCTTTCAGAATGCAACTTTCAACACAGGAAAGCACAGCAACTTCTAGGGCTGAAGAATGCACAGTCTTCTGGGCAATTCCAAAGCAGACAGCTCCAGAAAAGTCGTGACCCCAACACTCTCCTCCTAAACACTGTAAATCCAATATTAGGATAATCGGGCCTAAGATTACAACATCACATTGAATCTTATTGGGAGCCCTGGATTCCAGAGCTAGCTTGGGGACAGGTTCAATGATAGATGCTGAGAAGATTAACAACCTATGAGGATGTTGAGTCCCTTTGGAATCAGTATGTTGGACAGGCTATAAATAAATTTCAGGTAAATCCATGAAGCTGTGCCCTCTTGGTTCCAATGCCTCAGCAGAAAATTCCAACAATTTCTCAAGACATGCAAATCGTCAAATTCAGCTGTGTCAAAATCTGCATTCCTGAGCTATTGTTGGTATTGGCCATTTCTTGGGAAAGTGTCAACATCATGTTCATATGATTACTTCTCAGATGGAAACATTTTAAAACTTATGAAAAGGAGAAATTAATGAGAATGCAGTCTCCAAGATCAGAGTCATGCATTTCAGTTAAAGTTTACCTCCTTCCAAAACACAAAAAGTGATATTGAACCACAGTTTCTGGTGGGGGGCAGAGGCCAGGAAAGGAGTAAATTAACCAGTATTTTATCAAAATGGGCTACAGAGATTATATATTACAGGGTTTTTTTGTTTTGTTTTGTTTTTTTTACCTATAGTCTCACCATTGAACCATGAAAGTTGCATGATTGTTTTTTGCAGCAGGGTGACAACCTGAAGCAGAGAATCCAGCTAAGTGGTGCCTGGAGTCCTGACCCACAGAAACTGTGAGATAATAAATATATGGGTCAGTTTAAGCTACTAAATTTGTGGCAATTTGTTATGCAGCAATAGAAAATTAATACACACCCCTCTGACTCTCTCCTCATGCTCTTCTCACTGCCTATACAGCTTCCCACCTCTCCCATGCATCCTCCAGATAGATAATTCCTACTCATCTTTTCAGGCTCAATTTGAACATCCTCTCTTTCAAGAACCCTTCTCTTCACTCACCCCTCCACCCCTGTTCTTAGGCTCCATAATACCAATAGATACCTATTATTATACATTTATATTACATGTATATTTGAAGCTTCCTCATCTTATACGTCTGCCCCTTTGACTGGATGTGTGCACCTTTGAAGCAAAGGGGCATGTCTTCATCATTTTTATATTCTCAGTGTCAAGCATGACGCCTGCCACATAGTAAACACTCAATAAATGTTTGTGTAGTGGGTATGCACCTAAGTCCAAAAACTCCTTGTTTTATATGTCAGCGAAATTGTCAGCCCCAAGCCCCCTCTTCACCAGGCTGGCAGGAAACTTACCCTTAGTCCTTCTTTAGTTTTCCTTCCCCCTTCCTGAAAGTCGTCTAAAAATCCAAGATCTTACCCTGTGCCAAAGTATTATGGGTAGGAGTCTCCATCATCTGTCCACCCTGGTTGCTGCTAAGACATTCATTGTCTCTGTCTACAGTTTCTTTTTTTTCTTTTTCCTTTTCTAAAGCTAATGCTGACTGGTTTAACTTCTACCCTCTGTGGGACACCTTTTATAAGCCCTCTTGATTTTAGAACACCTAAGGTGGACAGCTCTATGTGTGCTGCCAGCTTTGCATCTTGAGTCTCATCTCAAGGGCCTCCCTGCTTTTCTGCCTCCAGCCTTTCTCCTAAGCCCTGGAGGACCACTAAGCCTAGGCTCAGGCTCACCCCAGAAGTAGGGAGGAATTAACACCCCCCTCGGAAACCCTCTGCCCATGGGTCACAGGAGTTGGTGGATAAGTGTCCCAGGCTCCTGACATTCAGAAGGACAATTCCAAGGTGCATTGTACACAGTTCCCCAGAGGCCCACAGGGGACTGAGCCTCGTTGCCCACAGTGGTGACCAAGTTGATTTCACATTCTCTGTTGGCTTTTCCTCCTTCTCCATCTCACTCCTCACTCCCACACTTTGGCTTCTAGAAATCACTCCCAAATTAACTACCATTCTCAGGCTCAGCTTTCAGGGGGAACTCAGACAACTCACTGCACCTTTTCTGGAGAAGGTTCTAATGAGGAGTGATAAACCCAAGAGGGAAGTCCTAGACTGAGCGGAATGGGGAGGTGGGGTGGGAATAGATGAACAAAATAAGAAAATTGGATGATCACCTACAGAGCTGCCCCAGATGAAGAAGCTGAAACTGGCCTCTAAAGTTTCACGTGTGCAATGTTTGGACCGAGCTCAAGAGGAGCAGCACGCTGTTTCCAGGACCAGCATACTGACAGATCGCTGCTCATAGGTGGATGGAAAGAGCGCTAGCTCAGGCTCTGACTCCTTCAGCAATCCAAATGCTGATGCACCAGCCACACTGTGACCTCATCCTCAGCCTCTCAAAGTGGGACAGCAAGGGGAGAGGAGTGCTTAGACAGCTCTCTGGGAAGAGGAATGAAGCCAGCATAACCCAAAAGGTATAAGAATGAGGCTGCTGGGAAAGATCAGAGCATCTAGAGCAAGTCAATGAGGTCACAGTCAAGGAAAGGGAGAGAAAGGAGCAATGAGGTCAGGCATTTCCAGAGCTCCTCTAAGGTGCTTGGCACTGGGCTAAGAGCTAGACTTATATAACTGGGGTTTCCTTGGCCACACTAGTCCAGAATTAAATATGGGCATATATTGTTTCAAACTGTAGGTTTTCTCATTATTCAGGTATGAGGAGGCCAAAATATTAGGAGACAACTGCCATTGAAAAGAGAGCTTGCAGGCCATGCCATGCAGGGCCACGTGGAGAAGCACCAGGGTCAGTCAGGAGGGAGAAGGAGGGAGAGGAGATGGTGGGCAAGAGATTTTATTGTGCTTTCCATGGAAAGGAAAGGGAGAGGCAGGGTAAGCAGATTTAGGTTAGCTAATCTGAAAAGTTTCAGTGAGCTCTGGTATGGAGAGTCCATCCCCAAATTGTCTGGTATGATTAGGAATGATTAGGGCAGGGAGCTAGTTGCCTGAGGGTGACAGCCCTGTGAGAACCTGATGAAGGAGGTGCTTGGGGGATGGGCTTCAAATTGGCTACTTTGCATATGAAAGGCACTTTTCCAGTGAGTTGTTTGCTGTCTCTGGGAATTAGATAATCCCAGGAAGGACAGTCTCTTCCAGTGTCAGCAAGCCCCAAGATGTCAAAGCATCAAAAATAAAATATGCTCAATACACATATTAAAAGTAAGAATCTGCATTTCTAATCTGCTCTTGCCCCTACCTGCTACTGCAGGAGTTCCAGCCTCTACAAAGCCTTTCCCATTATTTTTGGCATGACCAGTGAGGATAATC
This sequence comes from Phocoena sinus, assembly GCF_008692025.1. Lineage (NCBI taxonomy): Eukaryota > Metazoa > Chordata > Mammalia > Artiodactyla > Phocoenidae > Phocoena > Phocoena sinus. The sequence goes on along the minus strand of NC_045768.1, from coordinate 83,599,764 downwards.
CTGTGCTTGGCAAGAAGTCTGGGCATTCACTACATAGCAATTATTTCCTTCTTCTCTTACTCTGAGACAATAAAAGTCTGTAAAGCTATGGGAAAGCAAGGGCACCACACTTGGCCATTGCTTCTGGAGTCTGTCATCAAGCTGCCTCCCACCAGACACCGTGACTGGTCCTGCTGGGAATCAGTGCTTCTGTCTAGCATTGCCATCTCTCGCATGCCTGCTAGGTATCACAGTTTCTACCAGAAACTACTTCTGCCTCCTCCGTGGGTAGTAACACAACCCTTGGGAACACCAGAGACACCTCTGCTAGAGACAAGCCCCGACAACACAGCACTGCTGCCATTTCCACGGCCCCTGTGGTGGGTTGTCATCCTCAAGGCACCAGAGCCCAGCGGTGTTCAGATCAAAGGAGAAAGCACTCCTATCTCCATTTATTATTTTTACATTCAGTTGAGGTATAAGAAAAACAGGAGTGGCCAATATATATGACGCTTTCAACTTAAGCCAATGTGCTGGCCACACAATAATGGTCCCTCAAAAGTCATGATCTCCAGAACCTGTGACCATATTACCTTACATAGCAAAAGAGACTTCGCAGATTTGATTAAATTAGGATCTTGAGAGGGAGAGATTCTCCAGGATTCTGTGGGTAGGCCCAATGTAATCAAAAGAGTGAAAGATGGAGGCAGGAGCATCAGAATCATAGATAGATCTGAAGATCCTGCATTACTAGCTCTGAGGATAGAGGGAGGGACCACAAACCAAGGAATGAAGCCTGCTTTAAGAAGCTGGAAAAGGCAGGGGAATGGATTCTCCCTCTGTCTCCAGAAGGAATGCAGCCCTGCTGACACCTTGATTTTAGATCAGTGAGACCCAGTTCAGACTTCTGACCTCCAGAATTGTAAGACACTAACTTTGTGTTGTTTTAAGCCATTAAGTTTGCATGTGTTTGTTACAGCAGCCATAGGAATCTAATACCGCCAAGTTCTGGGCCAAGTACTTTGCATGCATTGTCTCAATCCTTCCAAGAACTTGATGAGGAAATAGCACGATTAGTACCACTCAGTAAGTGAGGAAACTGAGTCATGGGTAGTTGGGTTAATTGCCCACAGTCTCACAGCGACTGAGTAGCAGAACCAGGCTCCACACCAAGGCCATCTTAATTCAGAGTCAGTGCACTTAACCAATTTGCAGCATGGCCTCCTGGCCATGCATGGCATTGTGCTCAGTGTTTTGCAGCATTTTCAGTGAAATGGTAGTAGCTAGAGAATGACAGGGCCACTCCTTTGCAGTCTCAAAGGATATGCCTTACCAAGACAGGGTGATAATTGGGGAATTCAGTCTTTCTCTGCTCCTCCTGGCCTGAGAATGTTCCGTTTCTAAACCTGTCCAGCCAGAACCCTCTAAAGAAAACTGGGCTGCCACTGCTGTCCCTGGCCTTAGCCTCACCCGCCTGATCTTGACCAATCATGTGCAAGTATGTGGGGTTCTTTACTAAGGAGTCTAATGGATCTCAGTGTAGGAAAACAGACACTGAAGCTTTATTGAATTTGCCATTATTTTGGATCCCTCAGGGGAAGGTCTGGTAGCCTGAGACCTTCTAAAGGAACATGCCCAATGCTGGCACCTTCTTTCCTGACTTGTGCCAGCCCCACATTCTTCTGTGAAGTCCCCTTTTCCAAGTACCCCCAAGTCTAGGGTCCTACTTCCTTGGGATTCTATGCCCCTCCTCATTTCTTCTTGCTATCATCTTGCAAACTGCGTGTTGATGGGGTCTTTCTCTGCTCTGTCGCTCAATCTGGAGAGGACATCTGTGACCTCAGGCTATGGGGTGAGGACAAAAGTAGTGGAAGTTGACTTTCAGTGCAGTCTCCCCACCAGTAAAGGCTGTACCTGATATCCTCACTCAGCTCAACAAGGGGAGCATAATTGTTCTCAGATTCAACACCATCTAGCCCAGTATGAGGAGAGTTCATTGTCCTAACAACAGGGCTGTGACTACTTGTGAATGAATGACCCTTTTCTCCTTGGCTAAGGATCATCTCGCTGTCTCAGGTCAGACTTAGAATCACCAGCCCAGCTGTCCTGGATCTCCCAGCCCAGCTGTCCTAGATCTCCCAGCCCAGCTGTCCTGGATCTCCCTTGGACAGCCTGGTGAAGCAACACCGGCTTTGATTCTATATGAAATGGGCAGGTGGGCTGCAGGAAGGAGGTTTTACCATTCATCCTAACCCTTCCATCCTCCAGCTTCCACTTCCAGGCTGGGCCAGGAGACAATTGGGCTGCAGATGCCATGCCGCTCTTAGGCCCAAAGTTCTGGGCCTAACTTGTCTGCCTGATTCTCCCTGACTTCGGGCTGCCTTCTCTCTAGGGATGCTCCTTAACTCCTTATGCAAAGAGATGACCAGAAGCCTTGAGCATATGAGTAAGTATCCAAAGTTTCTTGCAAAGGTCTTTGACACCTCTTGGAAGGTAGAAAAATGGACCTTTGTTATGATTATTGCTGCTTTGGTGGCTGTTGTGTTTAACTGTGCTGATGGTTCTTTGGGGCTTTGCTCCCCAGGGAGACTGAAGTTCATACACTAAGCAGCCCTGAGGGGTGTGAGTGTATGTTTGTGTGTGACCTTCCTCCAAAGCCCCAAGAACTCTGTGAATCAGTCTTAACATTGACCATTCGTCTAGACTGCCCAAATGGGGATCTGAAGCCCCATCAGGCCTCTCACCTGCCAAGCTTGCTCCTGCAGACAGAGAAGCTGTTGTCCTAGACAAGGCTCCCTCAAGTTCTGTGGAAACAACTTCAGAGCTCTTAGGGTGAGGAGGTGGGCAGTAGATCTCTTTAGCTTACAGGCAATAGCCTGAGCTTGAGGCCACATGAGTTGACTACATAGCCTTTCCTCCACCATAGCTTCTTCCTCTCCCTGGGTCCTCAGGCTCTCCTGAAGGGCTTCCTCCCTGAAAATTACCCAACCATCTCCCACTCACTCTGATCTGTACTCCCCAGCAAGGAAGGGGCAAACTGGGTGAAAGTTCCTGATAAGGGACATGGGATCCACAAAGGTGTGCCCCTCATCACCATCCCAGAACCTGAGTTCCAGTTGACATGAGTACCATGGCTGTGAATCAGGTGGGCAGGATGGAGACCAGGATGGTGGTAGAATAACAGGGGATGGTGGGCAGAAGCTATGCCAGACACTAAGTGCCAATACCAGGAGCAACTTCTTACACTCCAGCCTAAGCTTGGGAGAGTGAGTGGGTTTATTCTCACAGTTCCTGGACTCGGTCCCCAATGTCACCTCAGATCCTGCGCCCTAGCTTTGGACATGATTTTCTGGCTTTATTTGGCATCTGTCCTTGTCACGATTCTTATACACCACTGCCACAGCGGAAGACTATATTGGTTTCCTGTGGCTGCTATAAAAAATACCACGAACTTGGTGGCTTAAAACAGCACATGTTTTGGGGCTTCCCTTGTGGCACGCTGGTTGAGAGTCTACCTGCCGATGCAGGGGACACGGGTTCATGCCCCGGTCAGTGAAGATCCCACATGCCGCGGAGCGGCTGGGCCCGTGAGCCATGGCTGCTGAGCTTGCACGTCCGGAGCCTGTGCTCCGCAACAGGAGAGGCCACAACAGTGAGAGGTCCGCGTACTGCAAAAAAAAAAAAACAAAAAAACAAAACAGCACGTTTATTCTCATAGCTCTGGAGGACAAAAGTCCAAAGCCAGTTTCACTGGGCAAGAGTCAAGGGTGTCAGCAGGGTCATGCTCCCCCCAGAGGCTCTAGGGGAGAACCCATTTTCTGCCTTTTTCTAACTTCTGGTGGCTGCCGGCAGTCCTTGTGTTCCTTGGCTTGTGGTCCCTTCCTCCATCTTCAAAGCCGGTATGTAACATCCTCAAATCTTCCTCTGCTTCTGTCCTTATCACACTGCCCACTTCCTCTTCTGTGTCAGATAGCCCTCTGCCTCCTTCTTATATGAAGCCCACCCAGATAATCCAGGATCAGCTCCCCACCTCGGGATCCTTAACTTAATTGTATCTGCACAGACCCTTTTTCCACATAAGGTAACATTCCCAGGATTCCAAGGCTTAGGATCTGGATATCTTTGGGGGCTTTACTCAGCCTACCACAGGGACATCCCAACCTCCTCCTCAGGCCTGGAAAGAATCAGACTCATGAGAGGACTGGCTAGTAAAGAAAAGGATTTAAATCGGGATCTTTTAGCCTCTGAAGCCCAACTTTCCCCATGCCATCATATTGCTCTCATGGAATACCTGTGAACTTCTGGATCTAGGAGTTTACAAATTTACCCTGGATCCCCCAGACAGAAATAGATCCCTGAGCTCCCCAGCCACTTAGACGCAAGTGCCTGTGGCCTGAACTAAGGGTGACAGAGCCACTGCAATCCTTCCTGTGGCCGCAGCCCTCTGCCAGCTCCTGTGAAGCAAGCTAAGTCCTTCCAAACCTCAGACGGTCAGGGAGTGAAGTAGGGCGGAAGGAGGGTTTGCGTGGCCAGCAGAGTTTTCTCATGGTTTTAAAAAAACACCACTGGTGTCAGTTATCCTACGAGGAGTTGGTCAAGAGTATAGTTTTTATGGAGGCAAGAGAGCGTACTCATTATATTATAAAAATACCTGCGTTGGCTAAATGCTAAGTCAAATAATACCAAATAACACCGTAGCCATGGCTATGCCCCTTTTGTATGTCATCACGTGTAAATCCTAATTTCATTAATCTCACATGCATTCCATTTACCCCTTTAAGTTCTTCCCAGAGATGCAATCTCTCACCATCTGTGTGAACAAAGCAAATGCAAGTGACATCTCCCTCACAACCAGCTCTCAGCAAAGACAAATTTACATGTATTTCAGCAGCTTCTCCCTGCTGTAGTGGCTGTGCACAAAAGCAGCACAGCTGGACCCATGAATGCCATCACCTAAGATGACTCTCCCAGCCAAGCAGAGAAATGTTGGCAGTAAGATTCCACTCTGAGGGATTTTTTTTTTTTCATCAGACAGGTGTACTTTAGCATTCCTGAAGAACTGGCTATACTGTAAATTTTGTAAAACAAATCTCATTTTAACATTGATTTCCATTATGTCAGAGACGTTCCCCCAAATCTTTTGCTCTTACTGCTTAGTTGTGATGACTGTGCAGACAAGGAGGGAGGGGAGGAGTGAGCTTCTTAAGGGCCAGCTGTCTACCTGGAAAGGATGGTCTAAGAAACAGGGAGCCTCAAGCTGCAGAATATTCCTGAATCTCTCCGGTGGAATGACCCAAAGCCCGTTCCAACTCCCACAACCTCCAGTTCCTCAGCTACCATGAATTTGATGGAGAGGCAAAAGGGGGCAGAGATATATCACAGAGAGATGCCAAATCAAGGCACATTTTTGCTTCAGCAGAGGTGCAGGAGCTGGGGGTGGCTCAGTGGGGCAGGAAGGGCAGCCGTGGAGGTGACCTGGTTAGGTTAGGAAGGCAGAGGGGGTACAATGAAAGCTCTTGGACTCTGGTAACAGACTGGATAGAAGTCAAGTGTAGGTTTCATTCAGGCCTGGCGTGCTCATCCTCAGGCACGTCAGGTACAATTTCTGAACCTGTTTCCCCATTTGTAAAAGGATAGTAATACTTACCTGGCAGTCGGTTGTGAAAGTTAGACATAACCTGAAAAGGCCACATAATGAATGTTTTAAGCTTTGCATAAAGAGACATATGCAAAAACAGAGACATATGGTCTCTGTCCCAGCAAATCAACTGTGCCCAAGTAGCGTGAAAACAAGCATAGACAATACATAATGTAGGTTGTGACTGTGTTCCAGTAAAACTTTATTTATAAAAATGGGAAGTGGGCTGGATTTGACCTGTGGACCATAGTGTGCCAGCCTCTCATCTAGAATGTGCCTGGTGCACAGCCTGGTTGGGGTGCTGTTCCTGGGCCTGTTTGCTGTCAAATCCATTCACCATCCTTGTGTGCACCTCTTTGGACCACTCTGGGGAGTGACATCTGCAAACTATAATTCTTATCCTCCTTTGCCAGCTAGCTCCTGGATGGATTTGGCCAATGGGAGGAGTGGGTGGGAGTTTGGAGACGGGTTACTCTCTGTTTGGCCTGTGAGTCTGGCAGCATCTGTCCCACTAGACAGCTCGTCCCACCACAGCCCTGACTTCCAGTTCCTCAGAATCTGGGCAGCAGTGCCATCTCCTGGATTTCTCTTCCACCTACCTTGGCATGGTCATAGCTGATCTCTGGGCTGCCTCACCATCCCCTGCTGGCTTTCTAGCTCTCCTGATCTTCTTATAATTAGTTCAGTGACCTCTCCTGAACTATCTGGCTTGAACTCATTCATTTTCCTGACTGGACTCTGACTAAAAGAGTTAGTTCTCCACAAATAGTTGATGATCTTAATTTATTCATCTTAATACTTGGATATTTTTAATTTCACGAGGCAACATTTCTGCAGAATAAATTTCTGTAAATAGATTCTTACATAGTTCCTATAAGGAGAAACAGAATTTTTGTCATTCAATCAACAAGCAACTGTGTGGCAGGCATGTTTCTAGGCCCTGGAAATATAACAGTGAACCCAAGGGTATACAGCCTAATAAACTAGTTGATGAATTTATCTGTCACTCAATCCAACTACTTCATATTGCACACAAGGAAAAACAGACCCCCAAAATAATCACAGCTAATGTGTATTGGGAATGTAATTTGTGGAAGGCTTTCATCTAAGCACTTTGCCTGAATTAACTTACTTAACACTCATGACGGCCCAGTGACTTAGGCAGTACTGTTATTCCCCTTTTAGCAATGCACAGAGAGGTAAAATAATTTATCCAAAAGCACTTAGCTAGCAAGTGATGGAGCTGGGGTTTGAACCCAGGCAGTCTGGCTGCACATCTCAAGCTCCTAATCATATAGTAGACTGCCTCCCTCCCAAGAGAGTGAAGGATGTGTTCAAGGCCATGGTTAGTGGCGCAGTCAGACTAGAACCAGGTACTTAATTTCTAAGTATATGTTACAACCATTAATGAATTGGCAGCCACTGCTGCAATCATTAAGGCAACAACCATCCCTCTAGAAAAAATAACAAAAAATCACTGTATGTCTCTTTATAGTCTTTAATATACTCTGTAAAAGAATACAGAAGTCCATAAGGAATCTGCTGCACCGGCCATCAATAATAAGCACTTTACAAAACATCCAAAATCTAACAAACATTGGAAAAATCATGAAATCAGAAATTTGTATGTAAGAGATCATCTAGTTAAGTGCTTTTTGAAATTCTTTAAACCTTGTAAGCCTTTCTTTCAGTCAAAGCTTCTAGGGGATTCCAGTACGTAAAACAATTAACCCGGGTTTGGCGGAGCAGGTAACAGGGTCCAACCTGGGGACGCCAGCAGCACGGCTGCAGAAGGGATTGGGAGTACCAGCCGTGTGGATGAAAGGCTCTTGGTGCTCCAGCCAGGAGTTAGTGCTGTGCCTCTGAGGTGGGAGAGCCAACTTCAGGACACTGGTCCACAAGAGACCTCCCAGCTCCACATAATATCAAACGGTGAAAATCTCCCACAGATCTCCATCTCAACACCAGCACCCAGCTTCACTCAACGACCAGCAAGCTACAGTGCTGGACATCCTATGCCAAACAACTAGCAACACAGGAACACAACACCACCCATTAGCAGAGAGGCTGCCTAAAATCATAATAAGTCCACAGACACCCCAAAACACACCACCAGACGTGGACCTGCCCACCAGAAAGACAACATCCAGCCTCATCCACCAGAACACAGGCACTACTCCCCTCCACCAGGAAGCCTACACAACCCACTGAAACAACCTTAGCCACTGGGGACAGACACCAAAAACAACAGGAACTATGAACCTGCAGCCTGCAAAAAGGAGACCCCAAACACAGTAAGATAAGCAAAATGGAAAGACAGAAAAACACACAGCAGATGAAGGAGCAAGAAAAAAACCCACCAGACCTAACAAATGAAGAGGAAATAGGCAGTCTACCTGAAAAAGAATTCAGAATAATGATAGTAAACATGATCCAAAATATTGGAAATAGAATAGACAAAATGCAAGAAACATTTAACAAGGACCTAGAAGAACTAAAGATGAAACAAACACTGATGAACAACACAATAAATGAAATGAAAAATACTCTAGATGGGATCAATAGCAGAATAACTGAGGCAGAAGAACGGATAAGTGACCTGGAAGATAAAATAGTGGAAATAACTACTGCAGAGCAGAATAAAGAAAAAAGAATGAAAAGAACTGAGGACAGTCTCAGAGACCTCTGGGACAATATTAAACACACCAACATTCGAATTATAGGGGTTCCAGAAGAAGAAGAGAAAAAGAAAGGGACTGAGAAAATATTTGAAGAGATTATAGTTGAAACCTTCCCTAATATGGGAAAGGAAATAGTTAATCAAGTCCAGGAAGCACAGAGAGTCCCAAACAGGATAAATCCAAGGAGAAATATGTCAGGACACATATTAAACAGTCAAAAATTAAATACAAAGAAAACATATTAAAAGCAGCAAGGGAAATACAACAAATAACACACAAAGGAATCCCCATAAGGTTAACAACTGATCTTTCAGCAGAAACTCTGCAAGCCACAAGGGACTGACAGGACATATTTAAAGTGATGAAGGAGAAAAAACTGCAACCAAGATTACTCTACCCAGCAAGGATCTCATTCAGATTTGATGGAGAAATTAAAACATTTACAGACAAGCAAGAGTTGAGAGAGTTCAGCACCACCAAACCAGCTCTACAGCAAATGCTAAAGGAACTTCTCTAGGCAAGAAACACAAAAGACTTACAATAACAAACCCAAAACAATTAAGAAAATGGGAATAGGAACATACATATCGATAATTACCTTAAATGTAAATGGACTAAATGCTCCCACCAAAAGACACAGATTGGCTGAATGGATACAAAAACAAGACCCATATATATGCTGTCTACAAGAGACCCACTTCAGACCTAGAGACACATACAGACTGAAAGTAAAGGGATGGAAAAAGATATTTCATGCAAATGGAAACCAAAAGAAAGCTGGAGTAGCAATTCTCATATCAGACAAAATAGACTTTAAAATAAAGACTATTAGAAGAGTCAAAGAAGAACACTACTTAATGATCAAGGGATCGATCCAGGAAGAAGATATAACAACTGGAAATATTTATGCACCCAACATAGGAGCACCTCAATACATAAGGCAAATACTAACAGCCATAAATGGGGAAATCGACAGTAACACATTCATAGTAGGGGACTTTAACACCCCACTTTCACCAATGGACACATCATCCAAAATGAAAATAAATAAAGAAACACAAGCTTTAAATGATACATTAAACAAGATGGACTTAATTGATATTTATAGGACATTCCATCCAAAAACAACAGAATACACATTTTTCTCTAGTGCTCATGGAACTTTCTTCAGGATAGATCATATCTTGGGTCACAAATCAAGCCTTGGTAAATTTAAGAAAATCAAAATTGTATCAAGTAACTTTTCCGACCACAGTGCTATGAGACTAGACATCAATTACAGGAAAATATCTGTAAAACATACAAACACATGGAGGCTAAAAAATACACTACTTAATAACGAAGTGATCACTGAAGAAATCAAAGAGGAAATTAAAAAAAAACTGGAAACAAATGACAATGGAGACATGGCGACCCAAAATCTATGGGAAGCAGCAAAAGCAGTTCTAAGAGGGAAGTTTATAGCAATACAATCCTACCTTAAGAAACAGGAAACATCTCGAATAAACAACCTATCCCTGCACCTACAAACAATTAGAGAAAGAAGAACAAAAAAAACTCCCAAAGTTAGCAGGAGAAAAGAAATCATAAAAACCAGATCAGAAATAAATGAAAAAGGAATGAAGGAAACGATAGCAAAGATCAATAAAACTAAAAGCTGGTTCTTTGAGAAGATAAACAAAATTGATAAACCATTAGCCAGACTCATCAAGAAAAAAAGGGAGAACAGTCAAATCAATAGAATTAGAAATGAAAAAGGAGAAGTAACAACTGACACTGCAGAAGTACAAAAGATCATGAGATATTACTACTAGCAACTCTATGCCAATAAAATGGATGACCTGTAAGAAATGGACAAATTCTTAGAAATGCACAACCTGCCAAGACTGAATGAGGAAGAAATAGAAAATGTGAACAGACCAATCACAAGCACTGAAATTGAAACTGTGATTAAAAATCTTCCAACAAACAAAAGCCCAGGACCAGATGGCTTCACAGGCGAATTCTATCAAACATTTAGAGAAGAGCTAACAGCTATCCTTCTCAAACTCTTCCAAAATATAGCACAGGGGGGAACACTCCCAAACTCATTCTATGAGGCCAGCATCACCCTGATACCAAAACCAGACAAGGATGTCACAAAGAAAGAAAACTACAGGCCAATATCACTGATGAACATAGATGCAAAAATCCTCAACAAAATACTAGCAAACAGAATCCAACAGCACATTAAAAGGATCATACACCACGATCAAGTGGGGTTTATCCCAGGAATACAAGGATTCTTCAATATACACAAATCAATCAACGTGATACACCATATTAACAAATTGAAGGAGAAAAATCATATGATCATCTTAACAGATGCAGAGAAAGCTTTTGACAAAATTCAACACCCATTTATGATAAAAACCCTGCAGAAAGTAGGCATAGAGGGAACTCTCCTCAACATAATAAAGGCCATATATGACAAATCCACAGACAAGATCGTCCTCAATGGTGAAAAACTGAAAGCATTTCCACTAAGATCAGGAACAAGACAAGGTTGCCCACTCTCACCACTCTTATTCAACATAGTTTTGGAAGTTTTAGCCACAGCAATCAGAGAAGAAAAGGAAATAAAAGGAATCCAAATCGGAAAAGAAGAAGTAAAGCTGTCACTGTTTGCAGATGACATGATACTATACATAGAGAATCCTAAAGGTGCTACCAGAAAACTACTAGAGCTAATCAATGAACTTGGTAAAGTAGGAGGATACAAAATTAATGCCCAGAAATCTCTGGCATTCCTACACACTAATTATGAAACATCTGAAAGTGAAATTGAGAAAACACTCCCATTTACCATTGCAACAAAAAGAATAAAATATCTAGGAATAAACCTACCTAAGGAGACAAAAGACCTGTATGCAGAAAATTATAAGACACTGATGAAAGAAATTAAAGATGATACAAATAGATGGAGAGATATACCATGTTCTTGGATTGGAAGAATCAACATTGTGAAAATGACTCTACTACCCAAAGCAGATTCAATGCAACCCCTATCAAACTACCACTGGCATTTTTCACAGAATTAGAACAAAAAAATTCACTATCTGTATGGAAACACAAAAGACCCCGAATAGCGAAAGCAATCTTGAGAACGAAAAACGGAGCTGGAGGAATCAGGCTCCCTGACTTCAGACTATACTACAAAGCTACAGTAATCAAGACAGTATGGTACTGGCACAAAAACAGAAAGATAGATCAATGGAACAGGATAGAAAGCCCAGAGATAAACCCACGCACATATGGTCACCTTATCTTTGATAAAGGAGGCAGGAATGTGCAGTGGAGAAAGGACAGCCTCTTCAATAAGTGGTGCTGGGAAAACTGAACAGGTACATGTAAAAGTATGACATTAGATCACTCCCTAACACCATACACAAAAATAAGCTCAAAATGGATTAAAGACCTAAATGTAAGGCCAGAAACTATCAAACTCTTAGAGGAAAACATAGGCAGGACACTCTATGACATAAATCACAGCAAGATCCTTTTTGACCCATTTCTCTAGGAGAGAAACAAATGGGACCTAATGAAACTTCAAAGCTTTTCCACAGCAAAGGAAACCATAAATTAGACCAAAAGACAACCCTCAGAATGGGAGAAAATATTTGCAAATGAAGCAACTGACAAAGGATTAATCTCCAAAATTTATAAGCAGCTCATGCAGCTCAATAACAAAAATACAAACAACCCAATCCAAAAATGGGCAGAAGACCTATATAGACATTTCGCCAAAGAAGATATACAGAATGCCAACAAACACATGAAAGAATGCTCAACATCATTAATCATTAGAGAAATACAAATCAAAACTACAATGAGATATCATCTCACACCAGTCAGAATGGCCATCATCAAAAAATCTAGAAACAATAAATGCTGGAGAGGGTGTGGAGAAAAGAGAACACTCTTGCACTGCTGGTGGGAATGTGAATTGGTACAGCCACTATGGAGAACAGTATGGAGGTTCCTTAAAAAACTACAAATAGAACTACCATATGACCCAGCAATCCCACTACTGGGCATATACCCTGAGAAAACCATAATTCAAAAAGAGTCATGTACCAAAATGTTCATTGCAGCTCTATTTACAATAGCCTGGAGATGGAAACAACCTAAGTGCCCATTATCAGATGAATGGATAAAGATGTGGCACATATGTACAATGGAATATTACTCAGCCATAAAAAGAAACGAAATTGAGCTATTTGTAATGAGGTGGATAGACCTAGAGACTGTCATACAGAGTGAAGTAAGTCAGAAAGAGAAAGACAAATACCATATGCTAACACATATATATGGAATTTAAGAAAAAAGAAAATGTCATGAAGAACCTAGAGGTAAGACAGGAATAAAGACACAGACCTACTAGAGAACGGACTTGAGGATATGGGGAGGGGGAAGGGTGAGCTGTGACAAAGTGAGAGAGAGGCATGGACATATATACACTACCTAAACGTAAGGTAGATAGCTAGTGGGAAGCAGCCGCATAGCACAGGGAGATCAGCTCGGTGCTTTGTGACCGCCTGGAGGGGTGGGATAGGAAGGGTGGGAGGGTGGGAGACGCAAGGGGAAGAGATATGGGAACATATGTATATGTATAACTGATTAATTTTGTTGTAAAGCAGAAACTAACACACCATTGTAAAGCAATTATACTCCAATAAAGATGTTAAAAAACAAACAAACAAACAAACAATTAACCCCCTGAAAGTGGACCTGCCCCAGTCCGATGGGTGGAAGATGCTAGAAGTTTCCTCTCCTGGCCTCTGTCTCCATTTTCCACAGCCCCTGAGCAGACTCCTCGGTGCCCAGTTCTAAACCAATCAGGTCCAGTTCACCCCAGTCTCTCTAAACCCCTGAGTAGTGAGGGGACTTCCCCAAAATTATCTGGGGCAGTTCCGGCACAGTCAAGATCAGAGCCCAGGCTCTGAGTCCCTCACCAATGCTCTTTTCAACTTCACCACTATATGCTCTTTTGTCTTGCTTTCTGGGAACCGTGAGTATCTTTGCAGCAGGGAAATGTGTCTGTGACTTTTGAGCTCATCCACGTGGGCAGCAATAATAGAAGCCGGAACGGCCAGCAGGGGGAGGATAAACGAGCAAAGCCTCAGAGCAGGGCTCATTTCTGAGGCTCTAACCATCCCCGGCTACAGGGTCAAGGCTGTACTGAGCCAAATGGAGAAGAAAACAGCTCTTTGATCTACTTGTGGGGGGCACTCGAAACCGCTCAGGAAGAAGCGTTTCCCAAGATATCAAATGCCTGAACTGCTGGGACTGCTGTGAGCTGGAGATGCGTATCTGCAGCCCCAGGCTTGCTGTTCCGCAGTTGTTTTTATGGCGTAACAGCGGGTCTGCTGCAGCGCTGGAACCCAGAATCAGAGAGGACCCATGGGTTTCCATGCTGCAGTGGCTTTTACACATGATCTGTTTCTCTGAGTCTTTCCCTGATATAGCCAACAACCTCCAGCTGCCGTTTAGACTTCACGGGGGTTCCCAGTTCTCAGCAGGGAGAAAGGATAGCCCTGGAAACCCCAGCTTTGAGACAGCTCACTTAGCTTTGGAGACCAATGACCCAGAGACAAATCCTTGATGACTGAGCAGGGCGGGCTGGATAGAGGAATCAGGGTGGCAGACCGGGTCCCTACTGCCCTGGAGTTTTTGTTATCTGCCATACACGTTCCAGCCCAATGGCCAGAGCAAGGTCACTGAAGATCATTGTCATTGACCAAGGTGGTTTCACCTCCAAGATCACTGGCCAGGTTTCACATCTGCAGCTACATATCAACTCTTTGTTCAGATTTCCTCTCCTTCTAAATAGACTATATTATCCAAATGTACTCTCTGCAGAACCAAACCTTTTCTCTGAATGGTTTATTTTCTTTACCATTAAGGTCTGGTTGAAAACTCAGAAGTTTTGCTTGATTTACCATCAAACCAAGTCTTATAAAGACATAAGCCCCTGACAGTTTTCCATTTATGGATTAGGTACTCATTCTTTCTGCCTTTTAACAGCTTTTCAATCTAACTTGTCATTCCAATGTTCTTCCCATTCCAAGATGACAACGCAAATTGGACACAGTGTGCACTTAGACCCGCCCTTCCAGAAAGCCTGAGCACCTAATGGTTTGTGAGGTTATTGGTTTGTTTTTATTTTTTTCAAGTAAATTCTTTAAAAAACTTCCAGTAAATTGGTTAACTTCATGTCTTAAAGAAGAAAAAAAGGTCAATGTCCTTAATTGCTCTCTCTTCTCTTAGGGTGTCTTCCCATGGGAATGGGCTTCTTCAGACTTGGCTGAGGGTCCAACATGGTCTGCCTTCCTCTAATGTTCCAAGCTTTCCCTCTTCCTTTCTGTAGTCTCCAGCCTGACCTTGAAAATTTCATTCAGGAGCAATGACCAAGGCCCACAGTGCAGCAGGTTCTACCCTGCTCTGCTCTGGATGCATCAAGGTTCATCATTCAATTCCAGATTCTTCCCTTCTTAAAAAGGTGCAAAAATATTAGCAGTGGTCATGTCTAATTGGTAGGATTTGGGGAGATTTGAATTTTCTTCTCCTTTGCCTATTTTTTCCTGTATGTCCCATGGAATAAAGGAATATTATCTTTACTTCTGTGATAATCCTCCCCCCTGCAGACATCTTTAAGTAATAAGTCTTTTAGTTTCAATTGTTCTGAAATTTCATATAAAAAGAACCATACATTTTTTACATTTGTAAGAGTTTATCCAATAAAGGACAAAAATGTGATGATGCAGAAGGAAGCTGTCTAGAACTATACTATCCAATATAATAGCTACCAACCACATGTGACTGTTGAGTACTTGAAATGAGACCAGTCCAAATTGATACGAACAGCAAGTGACAAATGCACACCAGATTTTGAAGACATACTTTAGTATGGGAAAAGGAATGTGAAACATCTCATTAATACTTTTATATTGATTACTTATTGAAATGTTAGTATTTTCAACATCTTGTTTTAAATAAAATATATTATCAAAATTAAGTTTACTCGTTTCTTTTTATTTTTTAAATGTAGCTACCAGAAAACTTTAAATTACACACGTGACTTGCATTATATTTCTATTGGATGGCACTGGTCTACAAGTTCTCTGAATTCCTGACGTTCAAAATTCCCACAAAACAACAGTTCTAAACAGGTTTTGGTGCCTACTGGACATCTATCCCAAGCCACTCATTTTGTTGTTGTTGTTGTTGCTGTTGTTTTCTTTTTGACTTCTTCTTAGTCTAACTCCTTACAGTACAAAGCTCCTCCCACACCCCCTGCCTTTCTCTCCTGCAGCTCTTCCACCCACCAACCAAAATGCGCATTGTGCCAATTTCTCCATGCCCCGACAAGTGGTCAGTCAGTGCTGTCATCCTCCAGTTCCTTTAACATCCTCTTCTTTCTCCTACCCACACCGGCCCTTCATTCCTACACTTGGGCCCTCCCTCCCCACCCTCACCCCATCCTCTCATCCAAGACATCCCTTAGCTTTGGCTTACATGTGACTGATCATCATGGCCTAATTCACAGCCACATCACCATTGCAAGAAGACCTTCCTATCTCCTAAACTAAAAGGCTTTACACCTCTTTTTACGTATATAATTGACATATAACATTATATTCGTTTCAGGTGTATGATGCAACAATTCGATATTTATATACCTTGTGAAATGATCACTACTATAAGTCGAGTTAACATCCATCACCACATTTTTTTCTTGTGATGAAAGCTTTGAAGATATACTCTCTTAGCAACTTGCAAATGTACAATACAGTATTATTAACTGTAGATACATCCCCAGGGCTCTTACAGCTGAAGTTTGTACTTTTAACCCACTTGACCCATTTCACCCACCCCCACCTTTTTTTTTTTAAAAATGTTTATTTGAGTATAATTGCTTTACAATGGTGTGTTAGTTTATGCTTCATAACAAAGTGAATCAGTTATACATAGGTTCCCAAGCCTTTTTTTTAAGGCTTTACATTTTAAAACAAAACACCTCATCATTATTTCTGCTCTACAGCAGGTTCTTTGAAGAGACAGGGCATCCATCGCAGTGATCCTGATGCCGTGATGTCATGATGTGATATGCTGGAGAAGCGCTGGATCTAGAACCCAAAGGCCTCTCTCTGGTTATGCTTGTGCCTCTGGGCAACCTGCTTCTCCTCCTGGCAGCACAGATTCCTCCTCTGTGAAGCACAGTGCTGGATACTTATTATTTCAGACGAGCACGCTGGTTTCTGCAAAGACCAGTAACAGCCCGTTGGGGAGCGTATTATGCTCATTTTAGTGTATGCTTACACTCGGTAGTTATTACTTCAGAAAAGTGTGCTGAATTTATTTTTAATTCCTTGGATCGGGCCTCCTCTCAATTTCCTCTCTCCCTGGCTGGTTCAGATCAGTTTCCAGCAGCAACGTGGACAGTGGAATCATAGCCCATGCACGACTCTTTTCAGCTCTCCTCCATCTCCCGTTACTTCTCTGTCCAATATCCATCCAGATGTTTTCTCATCACACCCAACATAAGAGAAAACAGAATCTTAAATCACCCTTTTGCTCACTTTGGAGACACTATCTCAACTTCTTCCTCCCTCAAGCTTGGAGTCCTATCATTGTTTGAGATCGTTTTTTACCTCATCAGAGACCCTATAACTGCACACGTGACTATTGAGCATTTTAAGTGTGGCTACTCCAAATTAAGATGTGCTGAAAGTTTAAAATATCCCCAGATTTTGAAGAGTGAGTGCAAAAATAAAAAAGGAATTAAAAACTTTTTTATATTGATTACACATTGAACTGATAACATTTTAGACACATTAGGTTAGGTAAAAATATATTAAGAAAATTAATTTCACCTGTTTATTTGACTTCTTTAATACGGCTACCAGAAAATTTTAAGTCACATGTACGATTTGCATTATATTTCTATTGGCTAGTTAGTGCTGCATTTACAATGATCAGCTTCTACTGCTTACTACTCTGGAGTAATAGCACAGAGCCTTCCTTGTAAACTACTGGACTGCAATCAGTAAATGGAACAAATGGACATTTTAGGTGTAAGAATAGTGGCTTATTTTCTTCTTCCATTATCTTTTAACTCTCTCAGGAGGACTAGGCTGGTTTTCCCCTGCCCCTCCATGAAAATCTGACTTCTGATCACTCTTAAGTATTAGAAAATCTCAGAGTCATCTGAGTCACGAAACACATTCAATTCGTACTTAGAATTCCAAACACACTACTAGCATCCAGCTTCATTTAAAGTTTGGAGGACTCACCCTTTCTTAGTTAGATCTGCTGTGGGGAAAAAAAACAGCTGCAGTCAGTGAAAGAGGCAGGGCTGTCATATTCCTCTTTCTCTCCCAGTCACTCTCCCCCAGCTTCCTAACCCAGGCTTCCAATTCCTCCAGCGGTGGAGAGCAGGCAGGCAGGGAGGTGTGGTCCTGCTGAGAGCAGGCTGTGGGCTTTCCAGGCCCTGCTGCTGTTCCAAACTGGCTCTTCCTCTCAGATTCCATGAGGTCTTTTGAAACCTCCCTCGTTGCTGAGGACCACTCACTCGAAATTCCCTGGGTGTGGTGGATGTGTTCTCCAACATTTTGCTTACTGTTTCCACAGCCTGGAGGACTCCAGCAATGCTTTGCAATTCTCTCTGATGAGGCTTCTTTACTCTTTTCTTTTAGTTTTTATCGAGTATAATGTATGTATAAGTGGACCATGTGAAATGTCTCTTGGTGAGCAAACGTGTGTGACCATCACCTGAATCGACAGGCTTCACTTTTCTAATGGCTCCTCTAGACAAGGTCAACCCTTTCTGTGGTGTGGCCGCATCAGGTCCTGGGGGTGCTCATGCACCCTTTGCCTCCACAAATTCCGGGAGGACGTGCCCACGGCCATAGCAGCCCCTCCTTCACTCCCACCAGCAGATCAGAAAGCAAGCTTTATGTTTCTTCAGGTGTGGATTACCCCCTTGTCCACCCAGCTGCTGGGACTGACGTCAAGCTCACTGAGTGTACTCAAAGGCCCTCCACTTGCTTTAGGGTGAAGGAGAGCCATCTTTACCCCTTGTCTTGGGTAGGGATGGGACTGGGACTTGTAGCACTCCCAAAAAATTTTCCTCCTTCATCACCACTCCAGGTGGGACAGGGGGCATTTGAAACGGTTCTCAGCTCCCTGCTTTGAACGTGTTCATCTTGATCTGGTGCCTCACTTGATCTAAAAATTATATTCATTTTGGCATAGATCAGAGAGCTGTGAAGACCTTGAGATAACATGTCTCTGGTCTCGACCCAGAGCATGATACATGTCCAGATAAATCTTCTTGACTTTCCATGTCTTATGTGAATGAATATCACTGCTCCTAAAACTCAGATTACCTTTTCTTCCCCAAATATACGTTTTTCCAAGCAGATTCAGTTAAAACTCTACTGCCCCTAAAAGAACAGATACATGGGTATAGTTTATACAGTACTTTGAACTTGTAAGAAGTTTGGGTTTCTGTTTTACAGCTGAATCCCAATCATTGCACTTTGATGTTTCTTTGCTTTTTACGAAAAATAAAAGGTCTCACAGTCATCTGCCTCTAACACTGACTTACATGTTTCTCTGAGGATGCCACCATCCTCAGCTTCTCAGGGCTGCGTCTCAGACAAGGCAATCCACAGGTACAGTGGGATAGCTGAGAAAACAGTGAAAAGGGTCTCCGGGACGGCTCACACCAAGGAGTACTTCTCAGAACTTGCGCTGCCAGTGTCCTTGTCCCCGCAGTGAGCCACAGCCACCCACAACCTCTGCAGGAGATCCTCCAACACCAGCAGCTGTGTGGATGAAAGGCTCTTGGTGCTCCAGCCAGGACTCAGTGCTGTGCCTCTGAGGTGGGAGAGCCAACTTCAGGACACTGGTCCACAAGAGACCTCCCAGCTCCACATAGTATCAAATGGCGAAAATCTCCCAGAGATCTCCATCTCAACATCAGCACCCAGCTTCACTCAACGACCAGCAAGCTACAGTGCTAGACATCCAATGCCAAACAACTAGCAACACAGGAACACAACACCACCCATTAGCAGAGAGGCTGCCCAAAATCATAATAAGTCCACAGACACCCCAAAACACACCACCAGACGTGGACCTGCCCACCAGAAAGACAACATCCAGCCTCATCCACCAGAACACAGGCACTAGTCCCCTCCACCAGGAAGCCTACACAACCCACTGAAACAACCTTACCTACTGGGAACAGACACCAAAAACAACGGGAACTACGAACCTGCAGCCTGCAAAAAGGAGACCCCAAACACAGTAAGATAAGCAAAATGAGAAGACAGAAAAACACACAGCAGATGAAGGAGCAAGATAAAAACCCACCAGACCTAACAAATGAAGAGGAAATAGGCAGTCTACCTGGAAAAGAATTCAGAATAATGATAGTAAAGATGATCCAAAATCTTGGAAATAGAATAGACAAAAGGCAAGAAACATTTAACAAGGACCTACAAGAACTAAAGATGAAACAAACACTGATGAACAACACAATAAATGAAATGAAAAATACTCTAGATGGGATCAATAGCAGAATAACTGAGGCAGAAGAATGGATAAGTGACCTGGAAGATAAAATAGTGGAAATAACTACTGCAGAGCAGAATAAAGAAAAAAGAATGAAAAGAACTGAGGACAGTCTCAGAGACCTCTGGGACAATATTAAACACACCAACATTCGAATTATAGGGGTTCCAGAAGAAGAAGAGAAAAAGAAAGGGACTGAGAAAATATTTGAAGAGATTATAGTTGAAACCTTCCTTAATATGGGAAAGGAAATAGTTAATCAAGTCCAGGAAGCACAGAGAGTCCCAAACAGGATAAATCCAAGGAGAAATATGTCAAGACACATATTAAACAGTCAAAAATTAAATACAAAGAAAACATATTAAAAGCAGCAAGGGAAAAACAACAAATAACACATAAGGGAATCCCCATAATATTAACAGCTGATCTTTCAGCAGAAACTCTGCAAGCCACAAGGGACTGGCAGGACATATTTAAAGTGATGAAGGAGAAAAACCTGCAACCAAGATTACTCTACCCAGCAAGGATCTCATTCAGATTTGATAGAGAAATTAAAACATTTACAGACATACAAAAGCTGAGAGAGTTCAGCACCACCAAACCAGCTCTACAGCAAATGCTAAAGGAACTTCTCTAGGCAAGAAACACAAGAGAAGGAAAAGACCTACAATAACAAACCCAAAACAATTAAGAAAATGGGAATAGGAACATACATATCGATAATTACCTTAAATGTAAATGGACTAAATGCTCCCACCAAAAGACACAGATTGGCTGAATGGATACAAAAACAAGACCCATATATTTGTTGTCTACAAGAGACCCACTTCAGATCTAGAGACACATGCAGACTGAAAGTAAGGGGATGGAAAAAGATATTTCATGCAAATGGAAACCAAAAGAAAGCTGGAGTAGCAATTCTCATATCAGAAAAAATAGACTTTAAAATAAAGACTATTAGAAAAGACAAAGAAGGACACTACATAATGATCAAGGGATCGATCCAAGAAGAAGATATAACAACTGGAAATATTTATGCACCCAACATAGGAGCACCTCAATACATAAGGCAAATACTAACAGCCATAAATGGGGAAATCGACAGTAACACATTCATAGTAGGGGACTTTAACACCCCACTTTCACCAATGGACACATCACCCAAAATGAAAATAAATAAGGAAACACAAGCTTTAAAGGATACATTAAACAAGATGGACTTAATTGATATTTATAGGACATTCCATCCAAAAACAACAGAATACACATTTTTCTCAAGTGTTCATGGAACATTCTCCAGGATAGATCATATCTTGAGTCACAAATCAAGCCTTGGTAAATCTAAGAAAATCGAAATTGTATCTAGTAACTTTTCCAACCATAATTCTATGAGACTAGATATCAATTACACAAAAAGATCTGTAAAAAATACAAACACATGGACGCAAAACAATACATTACTTAATAACGAAGTGATCACTGAAGAAATCAAAGAGGAAATTAAAAAACACTTAGAAACAAATGACAATGGAGACAAGACGACCCAAAATCTATGGGAAGCAGCAAAAGCAGTTCTAAGAGGGAAGTTTATAGCAATACAATCCTACCTTAAGAAACAGGAAACATCTCGAATAAACAACCTATCCCTGCACCTAAAGCAATTAGAGAAAGAAGAACAAAAAAAACCCCAAAGTTAGCAGGAGGAAAGAAATCATAAAAACCAGATCAAAAATAAATGAAAAAGAAATGAAGGAAACGATAGCAAAGATCAATAAAACGAAAAGCTGGTTCTTTGAGAAGATAAACAAAATTGATAAACCATTAGCCAGACTCATCAAGAATAAAAGGGAGAAGACTCAAATCAATAGAATTAGAAATGAAAAAGGAGAAATAACAACTGACACTGCAGAAATACAAAAGATCATGAGAAATTACTACAAGCAAATCTATGCCAATAAAATGGACAACCTATAAGAAATGGACAAATTCTTAGAAATGCACCACCTGCCAAGACTGAATCGGGAAGAAACAGAAAATATGAACAGACCAATCACAAGCACTGAAATTGAAACTGTGATTAAAAATATTCCAACAAACAAAAGCCCAGGACCAGATGGCTTCACAGGCGAATTCTATCAAACATTTAAAGAAGAGTTAACACCTATTCTTCTCAAACTCTTCCAAAATACAGCAGAGGGAGGAACACTCCCAAACTCATTCTATGAGGCCACCATCACCCTGATACCAAAACCAGACAAGGATGTCACAAAAAAGAAAACTATAGGCCAATACCATTGATGAACATACATGCAAAAATCCTCAACAAAATACTAGCAAACAGAATCCAACAGCACATTAAAAGGATCATACAGCATGATCAAGTGGGGTTTATTCCAGGAATACAAGGATTCTTCAATATACGCAAATCAATTGACATGATACACCATATTAACAAACTGAAGAAGAAAAACCATATGATCATCTCAATAGATGCAGAGAAAGCTTTCGACCAAATTCAACACCCATTTATGATAAAAACCCTGCAGAAAATAGGCATAGAGGGAACTCTCCTCAACATAATAAAGGCCATATATGACAAATCCACAGACAAGATCATCCTCAATGGTGAAAAACTGAAAGCATTTCCACTAAGATCAGGAACAAGACAAGGTTGCCCACTCTCACCACTCTTATTCAACATAGTTTTGGAAGTTTTAGCCACAGCAATCAGAGAAGAAAAGGAAATAAAAGGAATCCACATCGGAAAAGAAGAAGTAAAGCTGTCACTGTTTGCAGATGACATGATACTATACATAGAGAATCCTAAAGATGCTACCAGAAAACTACTAGAGCTAATTAATGAATTTGGTAAAGTAGGAGGATACAAAATTAATGCCCAGAAATCTCTGGCATTCCTATACACTAATGATGAAACATCTGAAAGTGAAATTGAGAAAACACTCCCATTTACCATTGCAACAAAAAGAATAAAATATCTAGGAATAAACCTACCTAAGGACAAAAGACCTGTATGCAGAAAATTATAAGACACTGATGAAAGAAATTAAATATGATACAAATAGATGGAGAGATATACCATGTTCTTGGATTGGAAGAATCCACATTGTGAAAATGACTCTACTACCCAAAGCAGATTCAATGCAATCCCTATGAAACTATCACTGGCATTTTTCACAGAACTAGAACAAAAAAATCTCACAATTTGTATGGAAACACAAAAGACCCCAAATAGACAAAGCAATCTTGAGAATGAAAAACGGAGCTGGAGGAATCAGGCTCCCTGACTTCAGACTATACTACAAAGCTACAGTAATCAAGACAGTATGGTACTGGCACAAAAACAGAAAGATAGATCAATGGAACAGGATAGAAAGCCCAGAGATAAACCCACGCACATATGGTCCCCTTATGTTTGATAAAGGAGGCAGGAGAAAGGACAGCCTCTTCAATAAGTGGTGTTGGGAAAACTGGACAGGTACATGTAAAAGTATGACATTAGATCACTCCCTAACACCATACACAAAAATAAGCTCAAAATGGATTAAAGACCTAAATATAAGGCCAGAAACTATCAAACTCTTAGAGGAAAACATAGGCAGGACACTCTATGACATAACTCACAGCAAGATCCTTTTTGACCCACCTCCTAGAAAAATGGAAATAGAAACAAAATGGGACCTAATGAAACTTCAAAGCTTTTGCACAGCAAAGGAAACCATAAACAAGACCAAAAGACAACCCTCAGAATGGGAGAAAATATTTGCAAATGAAGCAATGGACAAAGGATTAATCTCCAAAATTTACAAGCAGTTCATGCAGCTCAATAACAAAAAAACCAACAACCCAATCCAAAAATGGGCAGAAGACCTAAATAGACATTTCTCCAAAGATATACAGACTGCCAACAAACACATGAAAGAATCCTCAACATCATTAATCATTAGAGAAATGCAAATCAAAACTACAATGAGATATCATCTCACACCTGTCAGAATGGCCATCATCAAAAAATCTAGAAACAATAAATGCTGGAGAGGGTGTGGAGAAAAGGGAACACTCTTGCACTGCTGGTGGGAATGTAAATTGATACAGCCACTGTGCGGAACAGTATGGAGGTTCCTGAAAAAACTACAAATAGAACTACCATATGACCCAGCAATCCCACTACTGGGCATATACCCTGAGAAAACCATAATTCAAAAAGAGTCATGTACCAAAATGTTCATTGCAGCTCTATTTACAATAGCCCAGAGATGGAAACAACCTAAGTGTCCATCATTGGATGAATGGATAAAGAAGATGTGGCACATATATACAATGGAATATTACTCAGCCATGAAAAGAAATGAAATTGAACTATTTGTAATGAGGTGGATAGACCTAGAAACTGTCATACAGAGTGAAGTAAGTAAGAAAGAGAAAGACAAATACCATATGCTAACACGTATATATGGAATTTAAGAAAAAAAATGTCATGAAGAACCTAGAGGTAAGACAGGAATAAAGACACAGACCTACTAGAGAATGGACTTGAGGATATGGGGAGGGGGAAGGGTAAGCTGCGACAAAGCGAGAGAGAGGCATGGACATATATACACTACCAAACGTAAGGCAGATAGCTAGTGGGAAGCAGCCGCATAGCACAGGGAGATCAGCTCGGTGCTTTGTGATCGCCTGGAGGGGTGGGATAGGGAGGGTGGGAGGGAGGGAGATGCAAGAGGGAAGAGATATGGGAACATATGTATATATATAACTGATTCATTTTGTTGTAAAGCAGAAACTAACACACCATTGTAAAGCAATTATACTCCAATAATGATGTTAAAAGAAAAAAAACAGTGAAAAGGCTGTTATGGGAGCAGACAGGATATAGTGTTTGGCATCTGGTACAGGACAGAGAATGTGTTATGAGGCTGCTCAGCCTACTCAAGAATCCCACACATGTTTTCTGAAGTTCATCCCTGGATAATCCCACTGTAATAGGAAAAATGGTGGCCATGCTTGGTCTATTTCTACAGCTGAGTGCAAATGTCGACTGTGGAAAAGTCTACACAGGAGAACTCTGTCCTCAGTCACAGACCCTGGCCAGAGAGCATGAAATGTGTGTGGTTAGTTCAAAAGGGACCAGGACAAAAAGTACTAAAGGGTCATATTACCCATTCTCTTGGTTGGGAAAACAATTCTGTAACAGTCCCACTGACAGCGGGGCATCTTGGGAGGGAACCATCCCATGCTGTGGGGAGGTGTCGCTGGTCCTACGTGGGACTTTCAACCACGTTCACACACCTGGCTACTGGGTTTCATCAGATGCACCATCAGGAATATGAAAGGCCAGAAATATAATAGAAACCAAAGAGTTCCTGTAGTTGAGAGAGAGATGATGTCTGAAAAGCAGGGCAGAGTTGCCTCTTGTCTGGTCAGTGACTTACTATGTCAGACAGAAAAGGAAAATGTCTGTTACTATTTGTAGGACATAAAACAGGAGTAATAAAAGCTGCGTTCAGCACCAAAGGACCCATTGTTATAAAATACTACAAAATACCCCTGTTGGTTCTTAGAGTTTATAGAAGCTCCCCAGTGGAAGCTGTAGTTTTGCCCTTTGTGTTTTTTTGACTCCAGATGCAGCTCCTATACTCCTGCATGTTCGTCAGAGGGACAAGGAGAGCTCATTTTGCAGCATCTTTCCCTTTCAACCCAGATGGATAGCCTGTGTTTACCTTTGCACGCAGAAAACATCTTTGGAAATTTCTTCTTCCCACTCTGACTCTACCTGCCTAAACCAGTTTGTGTTCCATGAAGAGAAATAGGCAATGAATTCTTAAACAAAATAGGAGACCCTTCCAGCACACACACACACACACACACACACACACACACACACACACTCTAGCCTTGCCCTAAAACTCCCAGGGCAATAGAGTACGTTTCCAAGCCCAACCAGCATCTGAGTAAGAGTCATTTTTTAATTAAACAAACCCAATTTCATATTTCACACAATGATGTAATGGCAGATCCTTGTGGAAACTGTGTGACACACAGCAACACATGTGAAATGGAGGTAAAAGGAAAGATTAAATGAAAATACATATTTGAGCTGGTTATTAGGAACAATAACATTTCCAGGAATGGGTCACTTGGGGAAGCAGTTGATTTGGCTGGGGATAAACAGTGCCTCCTAGGTGTGCCCTGAGAAGAAACGATCAGAACTTAATTTTAAATCTAAAGATTGTAATAAGAACTTGGTTATTTAAAGTCACTGCCAAAGAGAAGGGAGCAAGCATAAGCCAACCCCTAGAGGATGAATCATGGAATGCTCATGTTGCCCTTGAGGTCAGAAGGAGGGGCAGAGATTAGTTCAATATGCTAAAGCTAATTTCTTCTGGTCTTTTCCAATGCTGTAGCAATAGGAACCCTCTGGTTACACAGTTGTCTGCCGCAACAATGAGTTTCTGAGATCTGCATTAATGTATGCGGCAGAAAGGAGAGAAAAGATTCATTCCATAGAGAGCTCTCTGCCAGCTAAGGGTTTTGGTGAAATGTTTGTAATCTGATGCTTTTGGTCTTAATCTTCTCATTTATAGACTGATTTTACATTGCTGGACACTCACTATGTTCCTCCCAGACCAATGCTATTTTTGCAGAAGAATAAATACACGGTAGACATGAAATGACAATTCTTTTTTTGCCCGGGCTGGAATCTAAAATTTGAAACAGCTGATATTCTCTTCCTTAAATAACTAAAACACAGATTTGGTAGTTTACCTTGGTGTTCTACCAAGAGTGTGCTCAAGTGGGCATACTTGAACTGTGCAAAGGGGTAGAAATTGAATGGTTGGGTGGGCGGGGGGGAACAGCAGGATTGGGTGCAAGATGAGCCATTTCCTGAGGCTGTGCAGGGGAGGACAACTCAGGGCAGTGCTTGGAAATGAAGAATTTGCAGTTAACAGTCCTTTAGGTATAACCCTGAGATCAAGAGAAAGCTAATGAAAGAATGATTTTACTCTCTATGTCAGAATCAACCAAAATTAACTAGGCTCTTAATTTTACATATTATCATAAAGTCTATAAATAGATTATGTCAGGTTTAAGCTTCCCAGAGATTAAAATTGACTGTATTAATTTTTCTTTAAAGCATCATTATATTTCTCTGGAACACAAAAGCAAATGCTATGAGTCACAAAAGTATGCAATTTCAAGGTCAGTTGATACTGTGTCACTCAAGGCTTCCCAGATACCAGATAAAAATTCCATTGCTTTGCATGTGTGTCTTACTGTCTTGCTCCCCTTGCCTGACTACAACTCAATGACCTTCAAATGCAATATCTATTGTTGCAGTAACTTTCATCTTTACCTAAGTGCAGCAGAATCAATGCACTTGACCAGCAATTCCAATTAGGCCACTATAGTCAATCCTGCTGAATCTGCAAGCTTTGGATTTATATTGAATTAATGAAAGCTGAAAGGGGTTCCCATATTACAGCCACACTTAATGCATCCTTGTCAAAAAGAAATGTAATTACAATATTACACGTACATAGTAGGTTGATCAAGTTATGCAAGGTGACAACTATGAATTGATCATGTTAGAGTGTCAATTAAAATCCCTGTAACTATTACATAATGTGCTGCTTTTAGATTATTTAATTCCCTAGAGCCTGGATGGTTCAGATGATTGGTAAAGAGATATACATTTAGAGTCACTTATTTTCATGTCAATGGTTTAAATAGACTGGTAGGTAGTATCAAAGGCAACTGCTCCATATCAATTAGCTTTTATTGTTTAAACAAAACTCAGGTCTTAGTCTAACAATTTATTTCTATATGGGTAAATTCAAGAAAAAAATATTTTTAAATATTTACAGTTAATATTTGGAGTAAAAAAAAAAAATCCTGAAAGAAAGGAAAAAAAAAAAGCAAGGGAATGGATAAGATGGCAAAGAAACATTTACATCTACTGTCTGAGGGTGCTGATTTAGGCATTAGACATGCCTTAAAGCATTAGCTTTGCCAATCACCTTTAATATTAGTTTTTGGCTTGCTAGATTAATTAGAAGAGAAAAAGAATCTAAGCTCTAAAATGTTTTAAAAAAAGAGAGAGAAAGGTGCATCTAGTTACCTAAGTGTTACGATCAGTTAACCTCTGTAGTAATGTTGACATGATGGTTGGCAAACTGGACTATCTTTTTTCATCAACAATAGTATCAATAGTATTATGTTAATTTCTTATTTGAGATATTACAGAAAAGAAGTCCCTATTCCCCTTTGACTAACAAAAAAAACCAAAAAACAAGGAAAAATAGGAAACACCATAACCCTGAACCAAAATTTATGACGAAGGGTTACTGAATGTACTGGAAACTGTGCCCAAGGAAAGGAAGACTCCAAAAGAAAAAGTCTGAGCTCTGCAGACCTTGAGATAACATGTTCTCCAGACCAGATGGCCCACCAGAGGGGTCAACCCAGCTGCTTTGACTGGAGCAGCAAGGTCAGGGTGTGTGGGCTAGCCAGGCGAGCTTCGCACAGAGAGGCAGAGGACTTACTTTTGCAAGAAACAGTCTGTCAGTGAGACTGGAGCTCGAATAAACCTGGGTACAGCTTTGGTTACATGAAGATAAGTAAAATTTAAATTGCCAAAGAAGGACCTGTGTCCAAGGAGCCAGAGTGATTTCCCCCATCTGAAGGCAGAATCATACCAACCAGGCAGAATGCTGTGACAAAGTAGTCAGAGGCAACATAGCAATTGTTTCTGTTATCCCAGTTTATCTCTGCTTATCCCTACACTTTTGTTCTCCAGACAGCTAGTCCAGGAAAACTTCCACCATTCAATGATGGACACCAACATGGAATTTATACACATACTGCAAGAAACAAGGAAGAAAGAAACAAAACAAGTGAAGAATACACATCAGAAAATTATACACAAATCAGTTTGAGATTATGATCAAACATCTTCATGAAAATTAAAGAAAGCAAATGTGATATGACTTCAGAGGGAGAAAAAAAACAGAAAGAAAAAAAAATCAGGGCTCATAAGAGAAAAACATAAGAGAAAATGATTTGCTTTTTAAAGGACATGAAATGAAATAAAATATAAACATAGTGAAAGTCCTATTAGAAATAGAAATTACTGGGAAAAAGTTACAAACATATAGGAAATGCTTTAGAAATTTTGAGCATATTGAAAAGGAAAATAAATCATTTTTTTAAAAAATGACTTAAGGGTAAACGTTAATCATGTAAGACAGTTAAAGGAGAGCAGCCTCTGTATCTTGAAGAAGATAACCAAAAACTAGCAGAAAAAAATTCAAACATAAAATAGAAGACTCCTATAATTTAAATTAATTAATTAAACAGAATGAAGGACCATACTAAGTCCCAGGAAAATGATTTGATACAAATAAGTTCTGATAAACCTTTCTATAAAAAAGTATATAACTTCAACCTTCTAAAAAAATAACAAAGAGGGCTTCCGTGGTGGCGCAGTGATTGAGAGTCCGCCTGCCGATGCAGGGGACAGGGGTTTGTGCCCCTGTACGGGAAGATCCCACATGCCGCAGAATGGCTGCGTCCGTGAGCCGTGGCCGCTGAGCCTGCACGTCCAGAGCCTGTTGCTCCGCAACGGGAGAGGCCACAACAGTGAGAGGCCCACAAACCCCAAAAAAAAAAAAAAAAAAAAAAAAGAACTAAGAATATCATTAGGAATGGTGGGGACTACTGAATCAATTTAAATATAAAAGTAAGTCTAAATATACTTGAAAATTATTGTTACATTTCACAATATTTAACATAATAAATTAACATGAATGACAATGTAGAAATAATAATCTAATTAACAAAACAGGGAGAAAAGTTAGAAAAATGGCAAAAGGAGGTATTCAAAGAAATAATGGTAGAAAATTTTCCAGGATTAAAGAAAAACATTCTCCCAAAATTGAAAGGCCCTCTGAACCTCAAAGAGGATAAATAAACATAAAGTAGTCCTTACAGCAAAAGGGCAAGAATAGCCAAGACACTATTAAAGAAAAATTAATCTGGGGTGTTGGCCTTGCTAGATATAGTAATTTTTTAAGTATATTATTGACACTGAGATAGAAAAATAGCTAATGAAGCAGAAAAAAGAAGCCATAAACAAATCAAGTATATATAGAAACTCGATATATGACAAACTGGTAAGCCATATCAATGGGAAAGTAGAGACTATTCAATAAATGGTTTGGGGACGACTTTTTATTCATATGAAAAAAGTTAAAAATGGAGGCCTACCTCACATAATTTCCAACTATCAATCCCCGATGAGTAAATGTGAAAAGCAAAATTTTCAAACTTTTAAAAGTTAGTAAAGGACTTTGGTTTCAGCTCTGATGTGTTAAAAGCTTAAAAGCCACCACTCTTATCCTTACAACAAGAAAAAAGCTGAACAAAGTGAAAATCAACAACTTTTCTTGGAGCCATTAAAGAATTGAGATCACAGGTAAAACCACCACCTGAAATCAGGAGCAGCTGATGAACACAGAAAATCACAACTGAGATTAGCTTACCCGAAGCAGAAGCAGCTAGAGCCCTAAATTGATAGGAACACTGAAACAGTAACTTTGACAAATTGCTGGAGGCACAGTATAGAATAGCGTGAGAATGAGAAACTCCCAGGGGCTGCAGCCAGAGAGGGTACCACACTTGCATGGGTTTTATCTCCAGAAACCCTACCAGGGTTTCATAGTGAACAGACAAGAAAAACCCTCTTTTCTGAAAGGGGGAGAGGACAGAGGACAGCACTTTGAAATATGCTCAAAGCATTCTCCATTACAAAGGCTTTTTCAATAAATAAAAAGAGCCTAATCAGATGTGATAGAAGGGAAATTATTCAACTCTACCTCTTCTAGTCTTCCTGTCTCTCCTAAAAAGGAAAAAAAAACAATGTTGAGAAACACTTGTGAAGGTCTTAACACAGGGACACAGGCCCACTAAAACACTGAGATATAGTCATAAGACTGTAGAACCCTTCCCTTCATCCCACATCTGACCACCACATCAACAGGGCTCCAGTATAATAACAGTGGGTTACAGCTGAAAGAGCAGCAAGACACAAGCTCTATTTAAGAAGGAACTTTCAGGGAAACCCAAAGCCAACAGAGGAGGTAAAAACAAAGACACCAAGGGAAATTGAAGCCTCCTAAAACCTACAGCTACAGCAAATACTAAATCCAGGACAACTTCTAGCCAGATTTACATAAAACCTCACACTAAAGGCCTATTTACCTCTGTTTCTATTACTCAGTTCACGATATCCAGCTTTCAACCAAGAAAAAATACAGCCTGAAGAAGCAAATAAAACATCAGAATGAGATTTAGATATGGCAGAGATTTTGGAATTATCAAACTAGGAATTTTTTAAAACTATGTTTAATATGTTAAGGGCTCTAATGGAAAAAGTTGACAATATGCAAAAACAGGTAATGTAAGCAGAGAGATGAAAACTCTAAGAAATAATTTTAAAGAAACGCTAGAAATCAAAGCACTGAAACAGAAATGAAGGAAGTCTTTGATGGGCTCATCTGAAGACAGGACACAGCCCAAGGACAGAATCAGTGAGTCTGAAGACATGTCAATAGAAAATTCCCAAACTGAAATGCAAAGAAAAAGGAGAGCAAAAAAATAGAACAAACTATCCAAGAACTGTGGGACAATTTCAAAAGGAGAAACATATGTGATGGTGAAATATCAGAAGGAGAAAAAAGAGGTGACAGAACAGAAAAAAATATATGAAATAATAATGGCTGAGAATTTTCCAAAATTAATGAGACACAAAACCATAGATAAGAGAAACTCAAAAAACACCAAACAAGATGAATACCAAAAAAAAAAATCTACTCCTGGGTATATTATATTCGAACTTCAGAAAATCAAAGACAAAGAGAAAATCTTGAAAGCAAACCAGAAAGAAACACACTGTACCTATAGAGGAACAAGAATAAAAATTATATCAGACTTCTCTTCAAAAACCATGCAAGCAAGAAAATAATGGAATAAAATATTTAGTGTTGAAAAAAACCCCACCAACATGAATTCTATATACAGTGAAAGTATCCTTCAAAAGTAAAAGAAAATAAAAGAGTTTTTCAGTCAAACAAAAACAGGGACTCCATCACCAGCAAACCTGGTCTACAAGAAAAGTTCAAAGTTCTTAAGGGAAAAGGAAAATTATATAGGTCAGAAACTCAGTTCTACATAAAGAAAGGAGAAGTGTCAAAAAAATAAATGAAAATAAGAAAATGTTATATTTTTCATACTCTTAATTGATCTAATAGATGACAATTTGTTCAAAATAATAATAGCAATAGTGTATTGGTTGATTATAGCTTATGGGTAAGTGAAATGAATGACAGAAATGTTATAAGGGATGAAAAAGGATAATTGGAAATACTCTGTTATATCTATACCACCCATAAAGTGATACAGTGCTCTTTGAAAGTAGACTAAGATTAGTTGAAAATGTATATTAAGATTCTTGAAAAACCAATAAAAAAATTTTTAAGTATAATTCATATGCTAGAGAGGAGAGAAACTGGAATCATATAAAATGTTCAATTAAAATCAGGGAAGGCAGAAAAAGAGTAAAATATTTAGAAAGAAAGAACATATACAATAAATCAAAAGTTATAAAACTTGAAGATATCAATCCATATATATATCAATAATCACTTTAAACATCAATGGTCTAGTGCCCTTCAGGTCTTGGAAGGTTTTTTATTCGTTTTTTTTTTCAAATGAGGGACTCTGAACTTAAAGCTTTATTACCTTCATGGTAAATATACCTCTGTATTCTGTTTAAAAACAAAACAAAAAGAAACTAATGCATAGAAAAAGACTGAAAGGAAATACCCTGAAAATATTGACAATGTGTTTAGGTGTCATAACTACAGGTAGATTTTATTTTTTTCTATCTACTTTTCTGTACTATCAAAATTTTCTTTAAATAACCTTCTTTTGCTTTAGCATTATATTAGTTTAAGTGATATTTCTTCTAGCTTTAACTGTTCTACAGGCTGCAATCTTTTGATTAACTTTCTATCCAGCCCTTTCATGTTTCTAGGCTTGTGAATTGTTTATTCACAAGTTATAACTGCTCAACAAAATCTTCTCTAAAACACTATGTAGATGCATATATAAAGTTGCAATGCTAACAACTTCATTGATAACAAAGGAAAGGCTTAGCTGGCAGATAGCCATAATTCTTACAGATTATGAAACAAACATGTAGGCAAAACTTTCTCCTCTGGCATATAAGCAAAACGTTTTATAAGAGGCAAAAGTGCTCTCAATTTTTATTTAGTGAAACATAGTCATATTCATGTTAAACTACATTTGCCGAAGTGTTCATGGATAAATCCAAGAATAATTTTATTCAATCTTAGAATGAATTTCCTTGTGTGTTTTCCATTTAAGGAAGGCCTGTTGCTTAAACAGTGTAAAAATGCTGCACATTCCCAACATGAGTAAAATAAAAAACCTAGAAGGGTCTGTATATGGTCACAATTTGTTGATGAATTTAGGGCAAATTTTCCAAACTGGAATTCCACAGAATATCCTTTCAAAGGGTATTTAAAGATATGGGATGAAAAATGACTCTTCTCAAAATATTTGGTAACATTGGGTTAAGCAAATGCTGTTTGTGTGTGTGTGTGTGTGTGTGTGTGTGTGTGTGTGTGTGTGTGTGTGAGACTTTGTTAGTTGTTGCTTTTAACTACCATCCTACTGACCTTAATGGGTAATAAGTATTATAAATTGTCAAGAGAAAATAGAGTATGCTGCATTTTCCAAAATTTTTTTGATCATGGAGCACATTTTTCTTTCTTGAGCTATTAAAGTCACTAGATGAACATTTTGAGACCGATTATTTGGGAAATGTTGGCTTGGGTTCTAATGTTTGTTCCAATATGTGTGTCCTATGAAGTGTGATATATGGAATCAATGAAAATGAGAGTCATCTGTCAACATTGAAAACTAAACAAAAACATTGCTACTGGGGAAGTGGTTTACCTTTGCTTGAAGGCAAATTCCATATTTATATTTTTAGCATAATTCAATCTGGAACATTGCAACATAGGGAAATATGCTATATTTTAGCATAATTCAATCTGGAACATTGCAATCACCCAGCCCCAGTATAGTCACTATGGAAACCTGTTTTTTTAAAAAGTGGGAGAAGGGAGAAGGAGAGAGATTGTGCAAAAGAATTATTAAAATATCCAAGATAAAATTGTAAAACGTGAGTTCACAAATGTATTCAGTTAAATGCGTGTCTACCAGTTACCCATCTCTTTCAAGTAAAAGTGAAACATTCTAAAGGAAAGCACGGGTGGGAAAAAGGATTTCACATTTACCTTTCTCCAAGTTTTTGCTAGAAATGTAAAATTCAATGAAGTAAATGATGTATTCCAAGTCTGCCACTTTAAGTAACACAAAATACTGTTGACAACAAAGCATTACACCAAATTACAAGACTGACTGTGACACCAAATACATGAACCATAAGAATGGCACATACGTGGTTGACAGAGCAGTTCTGGAAAGGCAGATGAATACCAGGTGAAGGTAAGATAACCAAAGTTCCCATGGAAAAGGGGTGCTGCACATAGGAAAGACGGAAAATACGCAAATACCCACAATAAGATCTTTGAAAAACACTTACAATTTTCTAAATTCAAGTTAGATATCCTCTTCAAGATAATATCCCTAGAGTAGGAACCACTTATGGTTTTAGGCTGCAGATAAAAGAATTTGCAGTCAGGCTTTGTCATCTGCCCCTCAGATCTGCCCTCTGCTGCAGCTGTTGGCTGTCTGGGACAAGGCAATGCTCAGCACAGGACTTCCAAGTTTGTGGCCGTTGCCTGCTGGAAACTTTTTTGGACTGATTATTCTTTGAACTTTGAAAATCCAGTTTCAAAATTGTCACTAATAATTGGAATACGAATATTGATGTCCTATTTTATGTGCTATGCATACTATGTGACCCAGTGGTGTGCTGGAGACAATTTTATATGTCTTTCTTCCCAACTTCATGTTCAGTGATATCAATACAGTGATAGCTTGAAACCTGCGGTAGTGGAAGTATCGACACTATAGACATTCGCAAATACTACATATCATGGCTTTTTCTTTTCAGAAAGCCAATTGTTTGACACTTGCCAGCACCTCTGTTAATGCCTATTAGTGTTCTGCAATTCTCTTGATTATTGATTGTTACTATTAACCTTCATTAAAAGATGAGGCTGTTCTGATGCTTTTACCTAGATTCACATTTAGGATATAAAAAGTGGGGGAAAAGTTATGATAAAAGATCTGGGCTCCCCCCCCCCAACCGGTTTGCAAGGCAGAAATAGAGACACTGAGATAGAGAATAAACATATGGACACCAAGGAGGGAAAGCGTGGGGAGGCGGTATGAACTGGGAGATTGGGATTGGCAATATATATACTAATATGTATAAAATAGATAACTAATAAGAATCTGCTGTATAAAAATAAATAAATTAAATAAAATAAAAAACAAAAAAAAGATCTGGGCTCCCTCCAGAGTCTTGCCTAAAACACAGAGTATAATCTACTGCAAGAAATATCAAACTAACCTGACCAGAGCCCAAATGCCAGGGGAATTCTATCAGTACTCACACAGGAACAGGAAAAACTCTGCATTAATGTATAGCAACCAGGCTTTTTGGTAAGAATTCTGAAAGTACCATCAGTAGGTTCTTTCAACGTGCTAATTGTAGTTTATAAGCACCAGCTATTAGTAACCCTTAATAATTCACTTAGCAAGTTTACTGTAAACAGAGCCATTGTATGGGGAGTTTTGGGTTCTACACTGCACAAAGGAATCTTTGTAGGGTTGAGCAGGGTCTGAAGTGCAGTCTGCCCTGCTGCGGGGCTGCAGCCACCTGGGCACCTTGTAATTTTTACAAAGGTGTAGTATGTGCTAAGGACTACACTGATAGTAAATAACCCTTGGTCATAGGTAAAAATAAAGAACTGGAGAATTGGGAGTCTTTCAAAGACAAGAAAAACAAACAACGAGATTTGCACTTTTCAATCAGAAGGCTCCTCCTAAAACCAGGGCCTATTTAGGATACTTTAAAATTTATGCTAGAGTATTCCAGCCAGGACAACTCTGCAACTTCAAGTTCTGACCCACCCCTGCTACTCCAAGTATATAACAGTGATAGATTTGTTTTTTAAGTAGGACAAAGAAGTCACCGCCAGACTCCAACACAAGACAAACATGTCTGTGGACAAGAAACAGAAGACAAGTACAAACTGATGAGCAGAGATGGAGCCTTGGCAAAACAGTAGGCAAGATGGGGAGAGAGAAGTCAAAAGATTAATGGAGAGAGAGGTGAACCGAGGGTCAGACATCTGGATGGACGTGGGGATGGAGATGGTGCAAAAGGTAAAACCAAAACTCTAGAGAAAATAATAAGATGGGCCAACAGTCACCGAGTTGGTCCAGCACATGGAGGTTCTATGATCTCTGGCAGAGGGTAGAAGCATCACAAGACTTGCCATAATGTGAGGTGCTATATTGTTAAATATGTGTGTTAAAATGTTAAGGGTAACCACTTCAGCTTCCAAACCAGCAGATGAATGAAAAGGGAATACAGGAAAGTTTATCAGTCTGTCAGACACAGGGAAGGAACAAAGTAAAAGAATGTGAAAGGACGTGAAATAAGGCAGCAAAAAGTAACTCCAGTTCAGCAGTGCTCACAATGCAACTCACTATTAAAAGACAACATTTGT
Organism: Phocoena sinus; assembly: GCF_008692025.1. Taxonomy (NCBI): domain Eukaryota; kingdom Metazoa; phylum Chordata; class Mammalia; order Artiodactyla; family Phocoenidae; genus Phocoena; species Phocoena sinus. Next base: position 83,563,033 of record NC_045768.1, on the reverse strand, counting down.
CTGAATGCATTAAAAACAAAACTTCTGTGCTGGTTACGAAAAGCATACCTGAAACAAAATTACACAGAAAGGCATAAAATGAGGTGATAGAAAAAAATATATATCGTATAATATAAATGTAATACCTAAACATATATTTTATAATATAGGTATATGTTTTTTCTTTCTATCACCTCTTTTTATATCTATCTATAATGATAGTTAAGTGATAGATAGATAATCAGGCAAATATCTAGCCAAAACAAAGCTGGTATATCAGTATTTGGATTAGATAAATAGAAGCTAAAGGAAAAATCATTAAGAGAGATCATTTGGAACCCCATATAATAGTGACTAGAACAATCTATCAGGAAAATACAAAAGTCATGAGTTTCTATACAACTAACAGCAGAGCCAAAACTAGAGAATGGCAAAAAAGGAATTTGGCAAATATATCATCACTGTGGGTGATTTGAACATCTTCTAACAGAAACTGATAGACAAGCGGACCCAAAGTTTAGTAAAGATATAGAAGATTTAAACGGCCAAGTTAACAAGCTTGATCTAACGGATATATGTAACCCAGCACCAGCAGAGAATATACAATCTCTTCAAGTAAACATGGAATATTTACAGAAACAGACCATGTGCCAGGCCACAAAGGAGGCCTCAACAAATCCAAAGAATAAGTATCACGTAGGCCATGTTCTCCAACAGTTAAAGCAATTAAATTAGAGAGAAATAAAAAGATCCTTTTCAAAGGAGAAGAAACACTTCTAGAATAGGAAGAACAAATGGGACCAAGAACCCAGAGAGATATGCATTTAATCCCAGATTCAACACGTGCCTGCTGACTGTCCTTGAAATAAGGCACAACCTCTCTGGGCCTTGGTTTCTGCACATGTCATATGGGTATAATAATACCTCTCTCACAAAATTCTTGTTGCAGATTTAAATGAGGAAGTATCTTAAAGTCACCTAGCACAGTACCTGGCAGAAACTCAAATACTAGTTTTAGTCCTTTCACATAGTATGTGTTCAATAAAAATGGATTGAATTAATAGCTGCATAAATAAATACCAAGTAGAGATAAAATAACATCTTTTGCAAGTGGAATTTAGAATAAAATTTAATAATCAACAAGGTCCTCTTTTAAACAGAGACAAGAAAAAATATGGCACATTCTACGTTTTAATTATCTCCGATTTGAAAAGGAAGAAAAGATTTTTGTCAGGACCTCTGGAAAATCTGATGCTGTATCCTGTTTTTCCCTCTCATGTTCATTTTACTAATTGGTTCAGATCATGAGGTCACTTCATCCAAATAAAAAACGGCTTTGCTTGTGAAAGAAGAGAAGCTTGGAGGACAACGTCTGATAGCTTACAGCTCACAGTGCAGAGAAAAGCAAGCCGTGGGCACCAGTTTTCAGAGGGAACCCAACTAAATTCAAAGAGCCTAAGTCAGCTAGATATAAGAGAGAGTTTCCTGACAAAAAGGGCTACCACTCCATCACATCAGGCAGGGGTTTGTGTGATCTCCTTCCATGTTTGATGTTTCCAGATGTCCTGAACTTAATACAGGCTGTGAGGCAAGCTGAGATCCACCCACCTAGCGGCCACGACAGTTAATGAGGTGGGTGCAGTGATGTGACACAGAGACGCTCCCATCACTCTAATCCTCACATTGGCTGTCGCTCCTAGAAGGCTTTTCAACTTGTGTTGGGCCAGTTATTTGTTTGGTTGCTGCTTTCTTTCAGAAGAAAGCTTTTCTGCTCCCTTCATTTTTTCACTGGTGCCAAGAACTTGTCGATTTACTTGTTAGATGGAGCATGATATTCCCAAGGCTTTTTTTTTTTTTTTTTTTTTTGCGGTACTCAGGCCTCTCACTGCTGTGGCCTCTCCTGTTGCGGAGCACAGGCTCCGGACGCGCAGGCTCAGCGGCCATGGCTCACGGGCCCAGCGGCTCCGCGGCAGGTGGGATCTTCCCGGACCGGGGCATGAACCCGTATCCCCTGCATCGGCAGGCGGACTCTCAACCACTGCACCACCAGGGAAGCCCTTCCCAAGGCTTTGATCAAAGAAGAAAACTTATCCAGATCTCAGATAAAGGTGGCATTCATGACAAAGCTGATAAGGCCACTGATGGACAGTCCAAGAATTAAGCACTGCTACCAAGAAGACAGCTTGTGGTTCTTATGGAGCTGGACTTCAGTTTCACCCAACAAGTATAATGTCTTGGTTTTTCTCTCCCCACTAAAAATACTAAACATTTCCAAAGCAAATATGGATTAATTAGTGAACAAATAATTTGACTAGCTAGGTCAGTTCTTTATGTCATATACCAAAATAAGTTCCAGGTAGATTCAAAAATTTAAGGTAAAATTAATATAGGTGAATGCTTTTATAATCCTAATGTGGAAAAGATCTTGAGATCAACTGTAGAAACTAAAGAGAAAATTTGACATATTCTAAATGTTTGTATGGTTAGAAACGTCATAAATAAATTCAAAGACAACACACAGGAAAAACAGCTTTAACATCTGTGACAAAGTTCATGTTCTTAATATATAAAAAACAGTTATAGCCAAAAAGAAAAGAAAAAGGGAAAATGGGCATGATCAGTCACTTCCCAAAGGAGGAAATACAAGTGACTAGTAAACAGACCTAAGAAAAGTGCAACTTTAGTAGTAAACAAGGAAATGCACATTAAAACAATGAAATACCATTTTATTATCTTTACTTATTTTTTATTTTTTAGTTATTGCATTGGTAAAAATTCGAGTGAATACCCAATATTATTGAACCCATTGTTGACAATTATGTGGGGAAATAAACACTCTCTTACCAAAACCGAGAATAAAAAAAAAAAAAAGTACAATTTTCAAGGGGTTGGGGGAGGGAGGGAAATGGAAATAGACATAATACATTAAAATCCTTAAAAATGGACACACTCTTTGATCAAAGAATTCTATTTCTAGGAACTTATTCTCAGGAAGTAATCAAAAAGAAGAAATAGATGTGCTTTTAATCATCCAGGCTTGTAGCAATAAAGCAAATAATCAGTGTCATTCAATAGAGGAACGTTTAATTATGAAACATACACACAGTGAAGCAGTTTGTAATGATTAAATATGAAGATGTGGAACTAGAGCTATTGACATGCCAAAACGTCCACATTACATGAAGTGAAAAATGCAGGTAAACAAGATTGTATAGCCTTATCCATTTTCCCCCAACCTTTCATCTAGATATGTATATACGTATATAAAGACACAGGGAAAACTCCATAGAGGATAGAGAGTGACATTTTCATAGATGTTTCCTCTCATTGGTAGGATTTCAAGGAATTTTCACTTTCTTCTTTGGTTTTCTGTTATCTTTTTTTTTTTACTTTAGGGATCAGAAAACTCATAAGGTAATTCATACTGAGGAGAATAAAACGAAGGAAGCTATAGTTTAATGAGGCAAAGAAATTCTAGTTTGGGAAACTTCCAGTTTTGCTACAGAATTTAAACAAATCATGAATTTTGTTTAACATTTCTTTGGGTGTCTCACTGTAGCTCAAGAACTTTTTTCTCTTTTTCTTTTTCACTGAGCAGCAACTCTGTGCAAACATCCAATAGACATCCTTTCATTCAGTCCCACTAACAACCATTAAAGCCGCTGTCAGGGCTCTTGGTTCAACTCTAAGGAAGCACTCTGGGACCTGTACCCCAGCAGGTGGTGGAGGAAGTCCAGAGAAGCATCATGATTTGGCTACCTTCTCTGGGAGAGACACATGGTAGGAGGTTTATCAGACTTCTGTGTTCAAATCCAGCTCTGTCACCATGGCTGCATCACCTCAGGCAAGTTATTTTGCCTCAGATGGTTCCATTTTCTGACGTGTAAAATAAAGATGATGATTTGGGAGGTTGGGACTGACACATATACACTAACATGTATAAAACAGATTACTAATAAGAACCTGCTGTATAAAAAATTAACAAAATAAAATTCAAAAAAAATTTTTTTTAATAAAAAGATAATGGGGCTTCCCTGGTGGCACAGTGGTTGAGAGTCCGCCTGCCGATGCAGGGGACACGGGTTCGTGCCCCGCTCCGGGAAGATCCCACATGCCGCGGAGCGGCTGGGCCCCCGGAGCCTGTGCTCCGCAATGGGAGAGGCCACAATAGTGAGAGGCCCACGTACCACAAAAAAAAAAAAAAAAAAAAAAGATAATGAAAACGGTCCCTACCTTAAGAGCTTGTTGTCAAGGATGAGTACACGTAAGGCACTTAAAATAGTGCCTGGCTCTTGGAACTGTTCTGCGTTTGTTATTATTCAGCGCGTGGTTCACAGGCTCCCTGCTTCCAAAAGCAAGGATTGCATGATGGCTTAGCAATGACCGTCTCCACCTACTAGTGTAGAATTATGGAAAAGACCTACTCTAAGGGAAAGTCCATGAGGGTGTGACTCGCGGGTCCCCACCTCTCCTCCTCTCAGCTAGTTGTGGGTTGTTGAGTCACATGCAGGGGACAAGGCTGATGCTCCGGTAGAGTCAGAACTCAGACCCACCTCCACCCAGCTCCCCTACACCCACCGTTTGCTTTCTACTCTGGCTAATATCTAAAGGGGTAAACGTGTATTTATACTACTAGGCTTACCAGGTCAACAGAGATGAAAATGTACGTGCCCAGTGGCCTGTAGCATGCATCTGGTCCTGTGTGCGTTTTTGCTCCTTGTGGCACCTTAATTTTTTATCTTGCAGAAGGCATCCTTGTGGAATTGCCAAACAAAAATATTTGCCTTCCGAAACGATGATAAAAGTGATAACGAGTGAATCTTCAAAAAGGGCCAAATTTTCTTTTAAAAATAAAAGCAACCCGGTATGTGCTGCCTGAACTTGCAAAAAACTTTAGGAACACGAAGCATGTAACTTCCTTTTAGAAACACTAACCCGAACTATTTTGCATATTCTGGTTTAGGCTTCAAAAGAGATTTTGATTCATGTTTCACGTTTTTAAAAAATTAGTACTACTTACTGACTGATTGTCGGCGGTGGGGGCGGGGTGGGGGGGAATTCTAGTTTGCCTCAATTACACTGACACCCAACAGTGTTTATGGACATTTTTCTATCATCTAGTGATGGTAGCTTCTGAAACAGCAACCAGGACATGTGGTTTGACAATCAGCAATCTGTTTATGTGGGCAGAATAGTTAGCAAACCAGAAAATTCAGGGCATATGCATGACATTAACTACATGTAATGAATAATACGTGTGAATAATGTATGCATATATGGGATGGCTAGTGTCTTTCAACTGGTTAGTGTACATGAACAGTTTTTGAGAGGGTTAACTAATTCATGTCTTTCCACCTGCTTATTTATGTCAACTGTCTTCATTAGACCAGTTAACCTGACAAAATGATAGATTATCCTTACATTTGCTCTTCTCTAAGACAAACATAAAATTATTTTTTAAACCTTTTAAACCTGCTAAGAGACTTATGAGAACTATTGTTAGAGGAAAATTGTATTAATTTGCTGTTGTTGATGGGAAAAATCACGATGACCCGCAGATGTAGTTTGAAATGATAAACACATTCTAACGCAAAATAAGCATCATGGCCCATTTCTGTAAACAGGGGCGTATATTTGCAAAAGAGCAGGAAAACCCTGTCTAGATGTGAAGTAGGATATAATACCTAAAAGTGCCTACATCATAGGGCTGTGGGTTCAATGAGTTTATGTTTGTGGTACTCTTAAAGCAGTGCCTGGCACATGGTAAATGCTGTATAAATGCCATTTATGGTGCTGGCTTTTAAGATGGAATTAACTTTTCAAAAGTCTTTTGAAAAATCCCATCAGAGGTTTCAGCTAAAGTTTATTTTTTGATATGAGGTATATTTTACTTTTCAAATATAAACTTTGTGCATTAATCATCATGAATTAAAACTCACAACCCATTTGTACTTATTTATGGTTTGTTTGGTTTTTTCCTGCAACCGTGTGGGTGATGGCCTGGAACCGAATCTTTGCCTAAACACGATCTGCTGTTCCCTCTTATTCTGGCCAATATGACCAGTCAGAACATGACAAATATGCATATACAGCTCTACTGTGTTCCTAAATATGGACTCAGAGCAAACATGACAAACTATCTGAAACCTTGAATACGTAAAACATGTTAAATAAATTTGGTTAATTACAATATAAACAGGCTCTCCATTGTACTGAATGAGTCATTGATTCTCCCAGAGGATCTGAATAGTTCAATGGAAATGAAGGGAAAACAAGGTATGTCTTTAGTTATTCAGGAAGCTGAGGTGAATAGAGCAACAGGGCAGGTAGAGTCAGCATGTTTCGTGCGGGGAGAGAACTGTCTGAACCTGCCTGATAAACACGCCTTCCAGAAAAGTCTATTCCATGAAGGCCTACAGAGTTTTATGGGAAAGGAATCCCATAAGACAACCTTGAGCTGGCAGAAAAGCCTAGCATTGTGTTACAAAGATATGTCTCCAAACTTTAATCTGTGTCTGAATTTTATATGGGTGTGTGAGTGTGTGGGTGTGGAGTGAAAGTCAAAAAAAGTAAACTCTACAAATGCCATTCCACCCAGTGTGCCAAGACATTGAGACATGAGGCACACCACTTTGATACTCCCCTAACAAATTTAACCTAAGGAAGTCAGATCTTCTTTCCGTCCTCTCCACAGAATACCATTCAATTGAGTGTCTGTACCAGGAGGAGAGGTAGCTTCTGGAAGAAGCAGGGGAGGAACCAGGTGGCAGCCTGGGATGTGCAGGGGCAGCACAGTTAGCAGGCCTAGACAAAGGGATCCAGAAGAAGTGGCTATATCCAGCAAAGGGGCTCAGAAGACTGTGACCTGTGAAGACACAGGGGACATGGCCAGAAGCATTGTCAGGGCATGAAGATCCCGTGTCACCCAGAATAGCAATAGCCAGTTGAGGGGTTCAGATGGCAGATCTGAGCAGGCAGAAGAAAGAAGCAGCCAACTTTAAGATAGGACAGTTGAAATTATTCACTCTGAGGAGAAGAAAGAAAAAAGGATGAAGAAAAGTGAACACTCGTGTAATATACTAAACGCACAATAAAGCCTGCTCCTACATTTGAATATGTGCATATAATTATTTTATGCAATAAATATGGCTTTGAAAATCAATAGAATTTTCAAAAATAAAATCATCAGTCTTTTTTTTTTTTTTTACAGAACATGTTGATAATGAATAACATTCTACAAATATATTTGTCCAGTGCCTACTATGTGTCAGATATTCTGTGTGCTTAGGATGAAAAGGTGAACAGGTCAGGGAGATCAAATTCCAGTGAGTGGAGCCAGGGCAGCATCACGGGTGTATGAACTGGGCAGTCACACACTGCACTCAGTTTATTGCCCTAGTGTTGCTGTACAGAAACTCATAATCTTTGAACAAGGGCCCTGCTTTCTTAATTTGCACTGACCCCTGTTAAGTTATGTAGCCAGTTCTGAGGGGCACACAGATAACAGATGAAGTGTGATAGTGCTGGGTTTCCCTGGTGGTGCAGTGGTTAAGAATCCGCCTGCCAATGCAGGGAACATGGGTTCGAGCCCTGGTCCGAGAAGATCCCACATGCCGCGGAGCAACTAAGCCCCTGCACCACAACTACTGAGCCTGCGCTCTAGAGCCCACAAGCCACAACTAGAGAAAACCCGTGCACAACAGTGAAGACCCAATGCAGCCAAATATAAATAAGTAAAAAAAATGTTTTTAATTAAAAGAGTGATGGTGCTAGGGCTTCCCTGGTGGTGCAGTGGTTGAGAGTCCGCCTGCCGATGCAGGGGACACGGGTTTGTGCCCCGGTCCGGGAAGATCCCACATGCCGCGGAGTGGCTGCGCCCGTGAGCCATGGCCGCTGAGCCTGCGCATCCGGAGCCTGTGCTCCGCAACGGGAGAGGCCACAGCAGTGAGAGGCCCACGTACTGGAAAAAAAAAAAAAAAAAAAAGAGTGATGGTGCTAAGACAGACACTGGGAGCCCACCAGAGCCAGCAAGTGCCTGATCCAGCCTTAGGGACAGGGCTGGGCAGGGTGATAGGGTGAGACTCAGGATCAGAGAAGATCTCCTGGAGCAAGTCACTGCTGAAGAGCAATAGGAATTAGCCCAAACTCTGTTCAGATCTATTTATTGTGAAAATTAATACGTTTGGTAGTTTAGTTTTTTTAAGGTAAAACATACAACGATGCACATATGCATAATGCTGTTGAGAAAAATCCACACCTTTAAATCAAGGCTTCAGGGTCATTCTACAGCATTTCCTATCAGGCCTATGAAAGGGTCATTGGCCTCAGCCTCTAGACCTGGGGCTGGAAACTCAATAAAGGGCCAAATAGTAAATGTTTTCAGCTTTGAAGACCATATGGTTTCTGTCACAACTATTCAATCTGTCAGAGTAGTGTGAAAACAGCCATAGGCTATGCTAAATGGAAAGGCGGTGGCTGTGACCCTAGACTACAGAGAACAGCCTGCAGGCAGAGTGTTTGCTGCCCTGACCCCTGCTCTAGGACAGGTAACTTTAACTCTCGTTTTCTATGATAAAGCCACAGACTAGGTAAAGTTAGATGTTAACTTGTAGATCAGTCAATGATAATTGCTGTATGGCAGAGACCATAGTCTCACAATGTGCCGCATAGGGCCCTGCCGGACATCCTATCCCAGTGATCCTGTCCCACTCAGACATATGTAAGATATGGAGATGAAAGAAAGAGAGAGGGCTTCCCTGGTGGCGCAGTGGTTGAGATTCCGGAAAATGCAAATCCGCCTGCCGATGCAGGGGACAGGGGTTCGTGCCCCGGTCCGGGAAGAACCCACATGCTGCGGAGCAGCTGGGCCCGTGAGCCATGGCCGCTAAGCCTGCGCGTCCGGAGCCTGTGCTCCGCGGCAGGAGAGGCCACAACGGTGAGAGGCCCGCGTGAGAGAGAGAGAGAGAGGGAGGGAGGGAGGGAAGAGAGAAAGAAAGATCAGGATAGGTATCAGTTTCTCATAGCTGTCTTTGTAGCTGCTTTGTCACCTTGCTGGTACCCTCATTGATTAGTTAAATCTTTTATATATGCTTTCTATATATTTTTATAGCCACTGTGTTTTTAACTTTTTAATATTGTACTTTGTCAGCATATATGAAGAAAAGCATAGCCAGATACAGAATGAATCAAGAGTTTTTAACAGGCAACTTTGCAAATATGATTCCTGTAAAGTAACTGCAACTTGCCTCAGTAAGCCTGAATGAATCTACTCCAGTACAAAGATATCAGAATCTGCCTTATATTTCCATGCAAACCAGCTACAGGAAAGGGATCTGAAGAATGCCTTTTTAACCAATATTAAGTGATCATCATTAAAATAAATAGCAACCAGGAGAGGAACCTTCAGGTGAGGAAGGATCAGGTCACTGGGTTCTCCCCATTACCGCCCCCTCCCTGCAAAGCTCTGCTCCTTTGTCCGTCCCAACCCCCCTCCTCTAAGCCAGGAACGTGGAAGGCCAAGGTCTCCCAGTCCGTGCACTGAATTCCTCCACATTCTCCTGACTTAGTAACCACAGAACCCTCCCTCCTTAAGTCCATGAAGATGTAGTTAGAATTTTTCAAAATAATGTTTACTTTAAAACCAAAGGAAAACGAAACGTAAAAGGAGATCACCCACAGGGGATGCTGTCAGCCCAAACTCCCTAGACTATGGTCCACATCTTGTGGGTGACAAAGCTCACATATAGCTACAAAGTGCCGGAAGCAAAAGAAGATCTCATGGTATGAATGGCTACACTGGGTCAGTCTACTGGCTCATGTTTCTAATGACTCTTTACTATAAGAATAGAGAGAAGTGTGTGGATTTTAAAATCAGTATTCAGTTAAGCTAGGGGTATAAACTACTTTGGAAATGGAAGCAGAGCCAGGACTATAAAGGAGTTGGGAAGGGAACCCCTACTGACAACTTCCCAAATTCCTTTCCATTACTCTCCGACTATTAGCCAACAAAAATATACGTACTAGTTCACATTTGAACTCTATCAAAAAAGAGGAGTCTAATAGTAATTGAATTGGAAGGAAAGAATCTAAACATTTGTTTGCAGCATGTTCACTAATTACTTTCATTTTATATTGTTTCCATAGCTTTCTGACATAATTGTTTTTAACCGATAAGTAAAACAAAAATAAATGAAAACAGAAGAGATTTTGTAGAAGGGACAGAAGCACATTTGCATTTACTGTCACACATGGTACTTCCTGTGCGGATCTGTCTAAATCAGAAAAGGCATAACCATTGCTGTTTCCCTTTAAATCTCCCTCCTTCCAAGTCATCTCAACCATAAAGTGAGGGTGTCCATTCTTTCTTATTTTGCTCCAGATTTGTTACAACCCAGCTCACTTGCCCTACTTAAAATGCGTCTTGTTTGGGTGTTTTTACAAGCTTATCTTCTAGTTTTCCTCTTGAGCGGACAGCACGGTAATCAAGAATTTAGGATTAGTGACAAGACAGTTGAAAATTGCAGTATCCTAAGGGGAGAAAAGCTATACACACCTACCCTGATCATTTGTTAAAATGCTATTTATCTTTGAAATAATTTCTTTTTTGAAAAAGTTTGTAATGTATTAGAAAGGTGGACATTTTAAAATGTATCTACATAGACATATGTTTACATTACATATATGTATGTATGTATATATATATATATATATATATATATATACAAACACATATATGAGTGTGTATAATATAAAATTCAGTCCAGTACAGCACACTGTTTGTTTCTCAATCTGAATGCTAACCATTGCTCTCAGCCAATGAAGTGACATGACACAGATCCTACTGAAGCTCCTGGCCAACGGCTGTTAGTGTCCCATACTGTGAGATCTCTCAGCCAGTGAGCACATGCTCTTGATATCCAGAGTTGTATGTGTTTTGTCCTATGTGTTGTTTACTCTCTTATCTCCCTTTCTTCCATTGATAAGTATTCTCCTGAGCGATTTCTATCCACTCTGGCTGATAGAAGTTATGCAAGTCATTCACGATGTGAAAACTCATTTTATAGCAACTCAAAGAGTCTTCAAGAATGGTCAAGAAAACATTAGAAAACAGGGTTTCAAGACCCATCAAGGTCTTTTCAAGACTTACCTAGCCAAAACAAGGTTTAACTTTTCTTGTAAAAGCAAAGCCACAAAAGCCTGTAACAGATATGCCTTACCAAGTCAGTTAGTCACAGTCCTGCATCAGAATAGGAACAAGTTTTTCCAGCTGGGGACTGCAAAAAAAGTAGCTGTGTAATTGCCTACTACAATTCTTATTTAAGAGACTGTGAGCGTGAAATCACAGGCCAACCCTGGTCCCAGAAGAGTCAACCTGCTGGTGCCAATACAAGGAGGAGAGACACTAGAAACAGAGCTCAGCCAGGGTCAGCTGCCCGCAGATCCATGGAAAACAAATGACTGCTGCCTTCGCCACTGGGTATTGAGATGGTTTGTTATGCAGCACTGTCGTGGGGATAGTTAACTGATAGACTCCATAAGATTCTTTTGTCCTCCATTACCAAACTTGGCTTATTCCTGTTGGTCTAGGGGCTAAACTGACCTATTAACTGATAATAGTAAATGATAATAATTAAATAATAAAATCCAATGATAAATAATATAATTATTAAGCAAAAATAAATAACAATAAATGATTAGAGCTACCATTTGTAAAGCTCCTACTATGTTCAAAGGTCATGCTAAAAGCTTTCTAATAAGTGTTATGTGTGAAACTCATGAGTTTCCAGACATAGAAGATAGGATTATGCTTAATTATAAAAGCACAAACTGAGGCTCGGGGAGGTAAAGTGACCTGCCCAAGCCCTCAAAATGAGGACTGCTTCTCCCCTAGAGCTGTCAGAGAGAGTGTGGCCCTGCCAACACCTTAATTTTGTACTTGAGCCTCCAGAACTGAGACAATAAACTTCTATTGCTTTAATTCACCTAGTTTATGATATTTTGCTACAGATTCTGCCAGGACCTCCCGATTCACCTACCAAAGGCCCCCAGACTTGGCCTCCTCCCCCGTTTAATTGAGGCCTGTGTATGGGAGCTCTGGTTTCCGAACACTTCAGGACTGTGTTTTCATGTTGATTGGGCAAGCTGCCAAGACGCCAGAGAAAGTCTGGGTTTGTGGTGGGACATTTCAAGCTTATCTAGAACTATCCACTGAAACTATGGATGAAATCAGAGATGGGCCAAGGGTATGTGATGCAGGACACAACATGTGAGTGCTTAATGCTGCTTGCCAAAACTCTGCATACTATCCAACACACATACCTTAGCAATTGCTTGGAATTTGAGGTTCAGTATTAAGTAACAACCCTAGCCTATTTTTAATCTGCTACCCCAAAACTATGTGTTTCTCATTCAACAATTAGGCTTATAGAGTTGTTACCTAACATGACTATCTCATTGAAGGCTCAGGGCAAGGCTTGCCATGTAGCTAAGGGGAAAATTTGCTCTTAAGAGGATGGATATTACCAGCGTCAACCATGAAGCAGAAAACAGGGTCTTCTGTGACCAGGAAAGGGTCACAGAGGCAGAAACTCTGGCTCTAGGCCACTGACAAGTTAGAAATTTGCCAGGTAGACCAGAAGGTCATTCTAACTAAGGTTACATGGTGGTGAGAATTGCATTTCACTTCAAAAAAAATCCTGTTTTATTGAAACTCTGTCAAAAATTTCAGTCTAAGAGAAGCCAAGATTTAAATCCATATTCCCTAATGACAAGTCCCATCCTCTTTTCCCTACTCCAGAATGAATTCTTCCACCTGTCAATGAGGGTTGAAAGGAGAATGTTTAGATTTGTCAAGGATAAATAGGCAGGGTTCAGCCCTCTGCCGTCTGCTACTGGCAGATGAAGAACAGGGCAGGTTTCCAGCTGTACCAAAGGTTCTCCATGGAGGAGAAGGCACCTGAAGGAGAGGCAGGCTCCCAGTGGCCAGGAGCAGAGCATGGACCAGATGAGTAGAAGTAGATGGACTTTTCTGGAGGCTCAATGTTGTCAGGTATCCTGTCCTTGCCCCAGGTACCTTCTGATGGACTGTTCTTGCTCTGTTCTTCAAAGAAGGAACTTTACCTCTCTATCTCTCCTTCTCCCAGGTTTTGCAGCTCTCTATGGATGTTTTTCCGCTCAGAGGTTGTGATCCTTTTTTATCCCAACTCCACCCAACAAGATCCAGAGCTCTTTATTTTTCTGGGTGTGTCCCGAACAGAAGCTTCTGAACTTTTGCTCACAGTTTGGATGTTTGGACAACCTTTCCTGCCAGTTAGTTTACCATAGAGGTTCTGTGCACTGTTCTCCTCCACATTGCCTGACACTTGCCCTCACCAAAACCTTGGGTGTTTTGAATGAGTCATGCAGCAAAATAGTTCAAATCAAGCACTGCAGCAACTTCCTTTGCTCAGCCATTCTCTGCTGAGTCCCCTGACTGCTGTTTCAAAGATTTTCCTCCTTGTCATTTCCAGGAGAGCATTAACCAGTCTTTTGGAAACCAGTCCAAATCCAAGGGTCCTAGGGTCCTGTGATGAGATGGGCATTCTGTTTCATACAAAATTCTGGTTTATTGAAATTTTGTAACGGACTCTTCATCAGTCTAAGAGCCATTATGCACCGTTAATTTTCCTCCAGTCATGAACACTTGTTCAGTCCTGTAGAAACAGATTGAAAGGAAATATCTTTCCCCAAGATTTCTGTATTTCTTAAGTGCAGCAGAAAATAGTTATTTTTGGATCCCTCTGAAGCACTCTGTCTCAAGATCATCTCATGGTTGGCTCTTGTCATTCATCTCCCAATTCAGATGCCACTTTCTCAGAGAGTTCTTCCCTGACCACCAATCAAATGGAGCCACCCCATCACTCTATCACATCACCCTGTTTTATTCTCTCCATAACATTTATCAAGTTCTGAAATTGATCCCATTTGTTTTCTAGTAGGGTTTTGTTTCTATTTTTTTTTTTTTGTCAGTCTCCATCTTTCACAGAACATAAACTCCATAAGAACAGGGACCAAGAGAATAGGCTCTTTTCCCTTGTTGGAGGAGTCTCCAGGACTGGTCCCCCATTTTCAGTTTCCTTCCTTCTCCATGTGTAGGAGTATATGTCCCCTCTCCAAATGAACTTTGGCGCCGCCATGTGATTTGTTTTGGCCAGTGAAATGTGAAGCACGGTACTCCTCTCTTCCTGGAGGAAGGTTTATGAACTACTTGCCATGTAAAGATGAAGTGGTCGTGGAAGCATGCGTTATGATGGTTCCTCCATCAGCCTGGGCTCCTGGCTGACAACAGTGAACAGAGCCCCCATCTGGCCCTCACTGGACTAGTAATGTGAATAAGAAATAAGCCTTTGCTGTGATAAGTCAATGAGATTTGGAAGTTGTGTGTTACCACATCATACTCTAACTCTTCTGTGTTTGTTTCCTATTGTTGCTGTAACAAATTACCACACACTTAAGGGCATAAAATAACACAAATTTATCCTCTGGCAATACTGGAGGTCAGAAATCCAAAAGGAGTCTTATGGGACTAAAATCAAGGTTGAGGCAGGATTGTGTTATTCTGAAAGTACTAAAGCAGAATCTGTTTCCTTGCTCTACAAGATTCTAGAGGCCACCTCCATTCCTTAGCTAGTGGACCCTCCCTTCATCTCCAAAGTACATCACTCCACCCTCTACTCCCATCGTTACATCTCCCTTGTGGCTCTGACCCTCCTCCTTTCCTCTTATAAATACTCATGACTACGCTGGGCCCACATAGATAATCCAGAATAATCTCCCTATCTCAAGATCCTTAACTTAATCACACCTGAAAAGACACTTTTCCAAGTAAGGTAACATTTGTGTGTTGTGGGTTGAGGAGGGGATGTCATTATTCTATTTATCACACTGATTAATACAATAATGAGTCCATCACACCTGGGATAGTACCCGCCCTACTAAGGTCACTCAGTTAATATTTGGGGGGTGAATAAATGAATGAACAGACCAGAATAGCATAGCATAGCATAGGAGAACACAGCATAGTACACCATAACATAGAATACAATGTAAATAGATTTCTTTTTTAGTAAATAGTATTTGGAGTATAGCTACAGCTTTAAAAAGATGGGTCCTCATATGTCTTTTTATTTAAAGTTCACCATTTATTTGCCTAAAAATGTCATTGACAGAGTCTAACTTCAACTTTAAAAAGAAAATACTGGTTAAGATCAGCCAGGAACATTACTTTTCTAAGTTTTGTTGTTGTTGTTCTGTGTAAGTTACTCAAACTTTCTGTGTCTCAGTTCCTACAACTATAAAGAGAGGAGAGTTGTACATAGTACCTCATGCTGTTGCTGAGACAATTCCATAAATAATACATACAAAACTCTCTCATAAGGCTGAGCACAAAGCAGGCACTCTCTAAATGTTAGCTTCCTTCTCCCCACCCCTCACCATCCACTTCCCACTCCCCTTACGCCACAGAGAATTTTTGATACACTATTTGAAACTGCCCCTTCCCCAGCTGTCTACATCTGAGGAGCTATGGCTGTTCTCTGGAGGAATGAAACCTCTGCCCCTAACAAAAACTTGCATTCAAAAAGATACATGCAGCCCAGTGTTCATAGCAGCACTGTTTACAATAGCCAAGACTGAAGCAACCTAAATGTCCATCAACAGATGAATGGATAAAGAAGATGCAGTACATATATGCAATGGAATATTACTCAGCCATAAAAAGAATGAAATAATGCCATTTGCAGCAACATGGATGAACCTAGAGATTACCACCCTAAGTGAAGTAAGTCAGACAGAGAAAGACAAATATCATATGATATCACTTATATGTGTAATCTAAAAAAGTGATACAGGGCTTCCCTGGTGGCACAGTGGTTAGGAGTCCGCCTGCCGACGCAGGGGACCCGGGTTCGTGCCCCGGCCCGGGAAGATCCCACACGCCGCGGAGCGGCTAGGCCCGTGAGTCATGGCTGCTGAGCCTGCGCATCCGGAGCCTGTGCTCTGCAACAGGAGAGACCACAACAGTGAGAGGCCCGCGTACCGCAAAAAAAAAAAAGAGATACAAATGAACTTATTGACAAAACAGAAATAGACTCACAGACATAGAAAACAAACTTCTGGTTACCAAAATGGAAGGCAAGGAGGGATAAATTAGGAGCTGGGGACTAGCAGATACACACCACTGTA
This sequence comes from Phocoena sinus, assembly GCF_008692025.1. Taxonomy (NCBI): domain Eukaryota; kingdom Metazoa; phylum Chordata; class Mammalia; order Artiodactyla; family Phocoenidae; genus Phocoena; species Phocoena sinus. The sequence continues at coordinate 83,546,833 of NC_045768.1, read as the reverse complement.
CCTAAAATAGATAAACAACAAGGACCTACTGTATAGCACAGAAAACTCTAGCTAATACGTTGTAATAACCTATAATGGAAAGAATCTGAAAAAGAATTTACATATATATATGTATAACTGAACCACTTTGCTGTACACTTGAAACTAATACAACATTGTAGATCAACTATACTTCAATAAAAAGTTGTTTAAAAAAAAAAAACTCTGGCCCTCTGTAAGCGTGATTATCATCATCACAAATAATTCTTTTTTGAGAATTTGTAGCAAGAACTGTTCTAAAGCACCTTATACCTAACTATTTTCTTAGTACTCACAACCCTGTGAAGTGTGTATTATTATTATTTCCATTTTACAGATGAGAAGTTAAGGCTCAGAAGTCATATAGCAAAACTCAGGTAGAAAGGTAAACTGACTTTGGAGTCTCCATTTCCAATGACCATGCTAAACCCAGTGTACCCACGACATTCTGGGGACCAGGAAAGATATCTCCTTAGTAAGTCACAGAAGAATTAAAAGCCAGATTGAGTTAGTAGCCTGGGGCTGCTATGTCTGGCTTCTCCAGACAACTGGCCCTGCCAACTGGCCATGAACAAAGCAATGGGTGAAAGACCCACAAATAACATGGGGGTTAAAGTCAAATCAAGGGGGAAGAGTTTTCAGCATTAATGTGTCTTTTCCATTCATCTAGAGAACCTAATAAAGTAACACTTAAGTACATTTCCTGAAAATCAGAAAAACGAGTTAGAAGAGAAAGAAAACACCAAGTTGGAGGTTGAACCCAGCCTTCTGGGGCTAGACTAGTTATCCTGTGCTTTTGAACTTGGGTTCTGTTACATAAATCATATTTTCCAAGATGATTTCTTCTTGCTTTACATCTTTTTTTTTTTAATTTTTTGGCTGTGCTGGGTCTTCGTTGCTGAGCCTGGGCTTTCTCTAGTTGTGGTGAACAGGGTCTACTCTTTGTTGTGGTGCATGGGCTTCTCATTGCAGTGGCTTCTTGCCGCAGAGCACGGGCTCTATGGGCGCGGGCTCAGTAGTTGTGGCACGCAGGCTCTAGAACGCAAGCTCAGTAGTTGTGGTGCACAGGCTTAGTTGCTCCGCGACATGTGGGATCTTCCTGGACCAGGGCGCAAATCCGTGTCCCTTGTGGTGGTGAGTGGATTCTCAACCACTGCACCACCAGGGAAGCCCACCTTATATTCTTTAATAATGTTATTTTAGATGACGTTTACCTGTCTCGGCTGACCTGAAGAATACAGAAGGAAAAGACGGGACCTATAAAGAGGGAATATGATTCATTGGAGGCTGAGTGTGGTGGTAGCAATAGGAATGGGAATGAGAGAAGTGAAGCTGGGGAGCAAATGCCAGCTTCCTGGAGCCACCACTTTCTGGGAGGTACCTTCCTGAAGCTCTTCTCAACAGAAACCATGGCCCAACTGGTGATGGTGGAAGATGGCTTGTTTGAACAAGGGCATGTCCCCTTATAACCTATTGTAGGCTACAGTTAATGGACACTCTCCTCTTGCTGGGTCTGTTCAGTAATAGTCTCCATAAGCCCATGTGGTTTCTGGCTAATGCTACTGCCAGCAGCCTCTTAAATTTGTTGGTAACATAGGCATGGAAATAGTCACTGACCAACTGCTCTAGCCAAGTAACACTTAACACTGACAAATAAAACAACAGCTGGTTTCATTTTGTGAGTTCCCAAAGTGCTTCCCAAGGATAATAGGCGATGAGTGTGGAAAATTCATAAATGCTCTATAATTATTTCAGTGAAATCCATTTGGGAGTGGCTCCACCATGAATTATAACCCTTCAAAGACTAAGGACTGTACCCAGAAGCATAAAGACTCATAGATGCACTCTAACACATGGCCTGAGGAACAAGGACCTTTCCAAAACTCCTTTGGTGGCATTTTACTTGGATCACTCCTTGACTACACATTCTCTCAGCAAATTATGACCCTAAGCTGCCCTGTGGGCTCTTGCAAGTGTTTTCAGAAGTCATGCAAATGCTTCCTTGTTAATTGTTTCCAGTGATAAAGATGGCCACCCATTCTTTACTCTTCCTACCTTTGAGAGGTATCGTCCAATTCTCCTCCCCTTGAATCTTGGCTGACTTGCTTGACTAACAGGATGTGGTGGAAGTGATGCACTGGGAACTCTGAGACTAGATCACAAGAAGTTTTACAATGTCCACCTGCATTTCTTGGAATAGACTCTTGGGAGCCCCACCCCACCATGCTAATGGCCAACTACCCTGAGGCTGCCTTGCTGGAAAGACCACATGTAGGCACTCTGGTAGACAGTCCCAGTTGAATTCTACCTTCTAGATATGTCTGCCAGTGTGTCTGACTAGTGAGTGAAGTCTTCTTGGAGGCTCCAGACCAACCCATCACAAGCTGAATACCACCAAGTAACCTCACTGAATCACACATGGAGGTGGAAAATTACACAGCCGTCCCCTGCCTTAATTCCTGACCCACAAAATCATGTGATATAATAAAATGGTTGCCCCTTAAGCTATTAAGTGTTAGGGTGGTTCACTACACAGCAATAAATAACCAGAACTACCATCTAATCAACTATAAATTCCTGGAAATTAATGGATTTTACTTTCTCTTAGTTTCATTTTAACTGTTCTTTCCCCACACTTAACTTCACTGTTATCCACCAAATACCTTGCTATGCATGAAAGATAAACCTAATCAAGTTTTCTGAACTAAGTGTATTTTAGTCTATCTCTTTCTGTTTTAATAAACATCTAGAAAGATCCCTCGTTTTTACAGTGAACAGATTCATTTTCGTTATCGAAAAAACTCTGATTTAATTTGTCAATTCCCTGTGCATTTTACAGATGATCAGTTTATGGGTTTAATATTTCCATTATCATCTTCATGATGAGTTCCCGCAAAAAGGATATGTGACTTTTATATATGCTCTACTTCATTTACATTATTTGGGACCATTTGAAAGCCCAATCTGATAGCTGACCACAATACAATAATTGTAGAAATTAACAACAAAAAGATAGTGAGGGCTTCCCTGATGGCGCAGTGGTTGAGAGTCTGCCTGCTGATGCAGGGGACACGGGTTCGTGCCCCAGTCCAGGAGGATCCCACATGCCGTGGAGTGGCTGGGCCCGTGAGCCATGGCCGCTGAGCCTGCACATCCAGAGCCTGTGCTCTGCAACGGGAGAGGCAACAACAGTGAGAGGCCCGTGTACCGCAAAAAAAACATAGTGAATGTGGCCAAAGTAATGTCTGCTTTGGGGAATTTAATAAGATTTCGTTTGGGTCTAATATTTAGACCACTACTCAGTATGTTGTAAGCACTCAATAAATGTTAGCAAATATGATATTAAAGACATATATAATTTTCAAACCCAGTTTTTAGCCCAGCAGGAGATAAGCTACTCTGCTGAGTTCAAAAACTCAGAGTCAAAATTCCAGAAATGTGATGCTTTGATAAGCCAGTGCACCCTCATCAGAAAATAAGTAATGTTTCTGCTAGACTCTTTGGAATATTATAAATGATAGGAGTATCCACTTGTACGCCCCAACTGGAATCACTAATATACTCTGTCCTTTACTTACAAGTGAGGCAACCAAACTCCAAGATGATATTGGAAATGCTTCCATGACTCTGTCTATTCATGCTGCCTCTCTTGAAACAAACCATAATGAACCATTGTTTAGAACAAAGAAAGGGAAGGGGGGAAAAGTCTCCTGAACTCGGCTGAACTCATCTGTCTTAGAGATGATGGCAGAACATTGGAATAGACTCTGTACTGACTTTTACAATGTATCAGATTAAGAACTCAGAGTATATATTTTAATTTTTTTTAAGATTTATTATTTATTTATTTTGGCTGCATCAGGTCTTAGTTGCGACACGCAGGATCTTCGTTGAGGCACGTGGAATCTTTCTTTGCAGCCCGCGGTCTTCTCTCTAGTTGTGACGTGCGGGTTTTCTTTTCTCTAGTTGTGGCGTGCAGGCTCCAGGGCACTTGCACTCTGTAGTTGTGGTGTGTGGGTTCCAGAGCACGTGGGCTCTGTAGTTTGCGGCACACGGCTCTGGTTTGAGGCACGTGAGCTCAGTAGTTGTGGCACTCGGGCTTAGCTGTCCTGAGGGCATGTGGGATCCCAGTTCCAAACCAGGGATCGAACCCGTGTCCCCCTACATTGTAAGGTGGGTTCTTTACCACTGGACACCAGGGAAGTCCAGAGCATATTTTAGAAGATATAGGAACCTTCTGTAAGATTTTTTTCCAGCTGTGCCCTTAGACATCCAAAAACTTCTTGAGACCTGGGTCTCCTATGAAAATCTTCTGTTATAGGGAATGTAATTTATGAAAAGGAAATATTAACTGGCACCTTGTACAGGTCATATCTCAGGCCCTAGATTTAGTCATCACACCAATCTATTTTTATCCTCTAGCTACAGTGTATATCGTAAAGCATTAAGATTTACAATCTTATTATTGTACACTCAAATGAAATATTCCCAAATATGCAGGAGGTTTTTCCCCAAATCCTCCTAAGAGATGATTATAGTCCTTTTATTCAGTCCTTATAAATTCTTTCATAGTATGAGGGTACCCCTTTAGTTACCTTATTTTTTAGAGCCACATTAGCCTGAACAATTTCAATAAATGGTAGTTTAGCTGCTCAGAGAGATTATGTCATGAAACTTACTTTTTAAAAAAAGGAGGGAAGGAAATATATTAATCAGTATAGGGTAGGCCATGCTGCTGCAACAAATTAATCCTGAAATCTCAGAGGCTTTAAACATAAAAATTTACTTGTCACTCATACAAAAGCCAGTATGGGACAGAGTTGACACTTCAAGAAGTTGCCTTTCAAGGGGCGGCTTACCTTTAATCTCGTAGTTTCACACTCCAACACAAGACTTTCTTAGTTGCCAATACAGACGAGAGAGAGAGTAGGAATGTCATGTAGGGGTTTCTCACTGCCTCAGATAAAAGTAATCCATGTGTTTCCACACACATTTAATTGACCAGACCTGCTCGACTACAAAGGGGTCAGGGAGGATGGTCTTGGTCTTCTATGTGCTCAGGAGAGAGGGATATGAAAAGAAGATCTAGTGAATGCAATGCATTTTCTCTTTCACAGGAGGCAAAATCTTAATACATATTTAGTAATTGTATGAGTTGAAGGGCATTATAAACAAGCTTTTTAAAAAATCACCTTTAGGGCTTCCCTGGTGGCGCAGTGGTTGAGAGCCTGCCTGCTGATGCAGGGGACACGGGTTCGTGCCCCGGTCTGGGAAGATCCCACATGCCGCGGAGCGGCTGAGCTTGCGCGTCCGGAGCCTGTGCTCCGCAACAGTGAGAGGCCCGCATACCGCAAAAAAAAAAAAAAAAAAAAAAAAATCACCTTTAAAAGCAATACTGGAGCAATACCCCAACTGGAACAACTGGATATTCATTTGAGAAAAAGAAATAATCTCAACCCTTTCCTTAAGACATACTTGGAAATTAATTTGATATGAGCCATAGATCTAAACTAAAAGCTAAAACTATAATAGTTCTAGAAGAAAACATAGGAGAAAATCTTCAAACTTAGGGTAGACAAAGATTTCTTGAATAATAAAAAGTATAAAACTTTTTTTTAAACTGGGCCACATTTAATTTATTTTTTTTCTTTCTGTTTCTTTTTTTTTTTTTGGCCACGTCATGCAGCTTGTGGCATCTTAGTACCCCAAAAAGAGATTGAATCCAGGTCCATAGCAGTGAAAGCACAGAGTCCTAACCACTGGACCGCCAGGGAATTCCCCTCAAAGAGTAAAACTTTTGCTCTATGAAGGAAAATAAAAAGTCAAATCAGAGTCAAAGAAAATATTTACTATATCCACATTCAGAATATATATACAAATATTACAATTCATTAATAATAAGAAACACAGTCTGATTTATTTTGATGGCAAAAGATTTGAACAAAAACTTTTAAAGAAGACATGACAATAGCCAGTATAGGATGAAAAGATGTTCAACATCATTAGTCATGAGGGAAATGCAAATCAAAGCCCTCATGAAAACATGAAACTTGGAAATAATATTTTTTAGATCGGGCACCAAAAGCACAGGCAACAAAAGCATAAATAAACAAGTGAGACGACATCAAACTAAAAAACTCTACTCTGCAAAGGACACAATCAATAAAATGAAAAGGCAACCTATAGAATAGGAGAAAATATTTGCAAATCATATATCTGATAAGGGGTTAATATCCAGAATACACCAATAACTCCTAAAACTCAAATAGCCAAAAAACAAATAACCTGATTTTTTAAATGAGCAAAAGATCTAAATAGACATTTTCCCAAAGAAGACATGCAAATGGCCAACAGGCCAATGAAAAGGTGCTCAACATCACTAGTCATCAGGGAAATGCAAATCAAAACCAGAATGAAATATCACCTCACACCTGTTAGAATGACTATTATTAAAAAGACAACAGATAACAAACGTTGAGAACGATGTGGAAAAAAAGGAACCTTTGTACACTGTTGGTGGGAATGTAAATTGGTGCAGTTATTATGGAAAACAGCATGGAGTTTTCTCAAAACATTAAAAACAGAATTACTGTATGACCCAGCAATCACACTTCTGGGCATATATACAAAAGAGATGAAAACAGGATCTTGAAGAGATACCTTAACTCCCATGTTCATTGCAGCATTATTCACAATACTGATGATATGGAAACAACCAAAGTGTTGATTGACAGATGAATGGATAAAGAAAATGTGATACACACATACACACACACACACACACACACACACAAACAGAATATTATCCAGCCATTAAAAACAAAAAGAAATTTTGCCATTTGTGACAACATGGATGAAACTGAAGGACATTATGCTAAGTGAAATAAGCCAGACACAAAAAGACAAATATTGTTTGATCTCACTTGCATGTGGAATCTAATTGTGTCCAATTCACAGAAGCAGAAAGTAAAATGGTAGCTGCCAGGGGCTCAGTGGTGGGGAAGGAAATGGAAAGATTTGGGTCAAAGGATACAAACATTCAGTTATAAATGTACAGCATGGTGACTATAGTTAATAATACAGTATTATATACTTGATATAGTTAATAATACAGTATCGCATACTTGAAATATGCTAAGACAGAGATCTTAAGTGTTTTCACCGTAAAGGAAACAAAAGGTAACCATGTGAGGTGGGGTGTGTTAATTAGTTTAATTATGATAATTATTTAATAATATACAGGAATATCAAATCATCACATTATACATCTTAAATATATACAATTTTGCCAGTTACACCAAGAAAACTGGGAAAAATAAAAATTCATTTAAAAAAAAGTCTAATGAGATACCACTGCACTCGGAAGGCTAAAATAAAAAGCAATGATAGGGCTTCCCTGGTGGCACAGTGATTAAGAATCTGCCTGACAATGCAGGGGACATGGGTTCGTGCCCCGGTCCAGGAAGACCCCACATGCCGCGGAGCAGCTGGGCCCGTGAGCCATGGCCGCTGAGCCTGCGCGTCCGGAGCCTGTGCTCCGCAACGGGATAGGCCACAACAGTGAGAGGCCCGCATACCGGGAAAAAAAAAAAAGCAATGATAATCCTAATTGCTGGTGAGGATATGAAGCAACCAGATCTCTCATACATTGTTGATGGGAATGTAAAGTGGTATAACTACTTTTAAAGGACAATTTGGCATGTTCTCATAAAGTTAAACATGTACGCCATATGACTCAACAATGAAACTCCTAGATATTTACTCAAGAAAAAAATTTTTTTCACACAAAGGCTTGTATATGGATTGTTATAACAGCTTTATTCATAACCCCCCAAACTGTAAACAACCCAAATTTCCATCTAAAGTAAATAGATAAATTTCACTTAATCCATACCAAGAAAAAAGAAAAGTACTGATACACAGCATGACTAGATTTAAGAATCATTGTGTTAAGAGAAAGAAGCCAGACACTAAGAAAACATATTATATGATTCCATGTATATGTTATTCTAGAAAAGGAAACGTTAATTTGTAGTAACAGAAAGCAAACAGTGCCCTGGGATGGATGGATTGACCATAAAAGAGATTGAGGGAACTTCTGGGGATGATGAAAATTTTCTACTTCTTGATTGAGTCAGTGGTTACACAAGTGCTTGCATTTGTCAAAGCTCACCAAATTGTTTGTACGCTTAAAGTGTCTGAATTCTATTTTGTATAAATTATACCTCAATACAGGTGATTTTTTAAAATACTATAAGTGATCGTATTTAGTGATCACAAATATATACTAGAAGGATGAATGGAAAAATGTTTTAATATCATGAAACCTGTGCTTTGGCTTTAAGATAAAATTACCTGTGGCAACATTATAGATGATTTTCAAAAGTTCTTTCTCTAAACAACTTTAATAGAGATTAATATACTGTATTGCAAAAGCCATGTTAGTGGACCAAAATAAAGTGGCTATTTTAAGGACAAAATCATTAATGTAATGACCTTGAATTAATGTAAATGGGGGAAATATTTCTAAATTAATATATAATTCTTAACACATGATGGGAAAATTTTATCAAATCTCTCAGAATCTCATCAGAAGACAGAAACTACTTGAATATTTAAAACAGAGAATCTTTAATACTGGGATTGATTGCACAGTGAAGGAAGCCCAGGAGAAAAGCAGATGATGAGGCAAAAAGTAGACGAGAGGACGACAGGGAGTTGAGTTGTTTGCTTTTTCCCTGTCTTTGAATAACATTACAGAGCCCACAAAGAGGGCTCAGCCCTCGCTGACTTGGGGACAGAACAATTACTCAACTCGCCATGCTCACAGTACACACAACAGGAATCCAAAGGCAGAAACCAAAGATAAAGCTTGCAGACCACGAGGTGGTCCAGGCGGGAGTGAACAACAGGTGTCAGCAGGTCAGGCAAGATTCAAGTGAACGTGCCTCTGTGACAGCTGTCCTCCATCCTCAGGCTCTCCTGTGGGACACTCCAGCCCTCACGCTCCTGATTTTCAAAAACTGGACAGAGTTGAACTCCAGAAACTAATTGTGCAGGGGTGCACCTTGACTGGCCTTCACCAGATCTGGAGCCCCGGACTGTGTGTTTGGTCAATAACAATTTACAAAGAAGAGATTTTATATAGACATCCAGATTTCCAACTTCCTCAGGAAATTCAGAAGATCTGGAAAGACACTGCAAAGTCTGGAACAGAGGCGCATCTATCCCTTTTCACAGGGACTGCCTTCTCCGTTTGCCTCTGTCCTCGTCACCCCCAACTTTACATCCTGCCTACTTCATTCATTTATATGACCTACGCCCCCACTCCTGGCCCCTGAATTTTCCCTGATGTATGGCTTTGGACCTCCTCTATCTTCTGAAATTCTTTAGTAAGACAGGTCAGGAATGTATTGATTGCTCTGCTACTGGCCAAACTTTCTAGCACCAATGGTTGATACCAGCCTCTCTGTCCTTCCACCCATCCCTTCTTACCAATGTGTACTACTGACTCTCTCCTCTCACTGTCAAAGTTCTTGGAACTTAGTTCCAAAGTCAGAAGAACATGAGTGGGTCCCACACAGGAAAGCCCCTTCTTGGCCCCAGGCACACATTTGCCTGAGCACAGGACAGTCCTCGTGGCTCTGCAGGAATATCTGTGCCTTCAGAAGGTAAGTCTCGGCTCGGCCTTCTTAAATCATTGTGCAGGCCAGACACTAATAAGTTCTAACGACATGTATTTTTTTTTAACATCTTTATTAGAGTATAATTGCTTTACAATGGTGTGTTAGTTTCTGCTTTGTAACAACGTGAATCAGCTATACATATACATACATCCCCATATCTCCTCCCTCTTTCATCTCCCTCCCACCCTCCCTACCTGACCCCTCTAGGTAGTCACAAAGCACCGAGCTGATCTCCCTGTGCTATGTGGCTGCTTCCCACTAGCTATCTGTTTTACATTTGGTAGTGTATATATGACCATGCCACTCTCCCACTTCGTCCCAGCTTACCCTTCCCCCTCCCTGTGCCCTCAAGTCCATTCTCTACGTCTGCGTCTTTATTCCTGTCCTGCCCCTAGGTTCTTCAGAACCTTTTTTCTTTTTTTTTTTTTTAGATTCTATATATATGTGTTAGCATACGGTATTTGTTTTTCTCTTTCTGACTTACTTCACTCTGTATGACAGACTCTAGGTCCATCCACCTCACTACAAATAACTCAATTTCGTTTCTTTTTATGGCTGAGTAATATTCCATTGTATATATGTGCCACATCTTCTTTATCCATTCAGGACATGTACTTTAATATAAAATTTCTAAGTAAGACCAAATTCAAGTGATTAGAAAAGCAAAAGAGCTTTGGATGACACCCACTAAATCCCAAAAACCAAGATGGAAGGGGAGATGTTGTGTTTCAAAGTTTGTCAGTATGAAGCAAAGAACATGACTCTCTAATCAGAGAGTAGTTTTATTATCTCTTAGAGTTTCCCCTGCAAGGATTTTTGGTAAATACACTTTACGAGTTTCACTCTATGATTTGGGGGCCTAGTCCAGTTGCCGAAAGCCTTGAAGCAAATGAACTTTGGGGAGATGCCATGCAGAAAGTCAGGAAATAGCCTTGGGAAAATGCAGGGCCTGAGTTTCTTTCTGGAGGAATCTGCCTCTTGTGTCATGAAGTTGCCTTGGTGCAGAGGCTCCCAGTGCTGGTCCAGCCCACAAACCTGGAATCAGAGCTGCCCAGACTTGGAGGGAACACAGCTGGAGGGACATGCAATTCCTAGTTCTGTACCAGAGTTTCCAGACTCAACTGAGCCCTCTCCTAACTATTTTCATTCCGAAAGTTCTTAGCAATCTGGTCTACACACAGCCCAAAGGGTTTCTATCTGTACTAAATAAGTACACAGTATATATTATTGATATTTCCAAATACTGGGGGTCATTCCCAGCCAAAGTGAGAATAATTGTTTTATCTAGTATTTTGTATGAACAGTAAAAAGTTCTTTAAATATTTTTTATTGTGAATATATTCTTTTTTTTTAAATTGGGGTATAGTTGCTTTACAACGTTGTGTTAGTTTCTGAGTTTATTTCTGAGTTTAAGTCAGAAAGAGAAAAACAAATAACATATATTAACTCATGTATGTGTAATCTAGAAAAATGGTACAGATGAGCCTATTTTCAGGGCAGGAATAGAGATGCAGACATAGGGAATGGACATGTGGATGCGGGGAGTGGGGGGGAGGGAAGAGGGGTGCGATGAACTGGGAGATTGGGATTGATGTATGTGCACTGCCATGCATAAAACAGGTAGCTAGTAAGAACCTGCTGTATAGCACAGAGTGCTCAGTTCGGTGCTCTGTGGTGACCTAGATGGATGGGATGGAAGGGGGTGGGAGGGAGGTCCAAAAGGCAGGGGATACATGTATACATATAGCTGATCCATTTCGTTGTATGGCAGAAAAGTTCTTTAAATATTAATCCATTTTATGAATGTGCAATAACATCTTGAAGAAAGCCTACTGGCATGTCTGCACAATGGGGGTGTCTGTACAGGGGCAAATTTCCCTTTTGTAGGAAAAATCTCCTTCCGATTATCTGACCTTTTACCCATCTGTCTGTCCATCTAGCCATGCCTTTCTAAACTATCTATAGGGTTTCTTGACTCCCTCTAGATAATTTGTCCCTGTTAACAAGCAGAAGGACAAAAGAATGGATGCACACTCCTCATTATCAGAATAATCCTCTTAGAATGTTTCCCCTAGACCTTCGAGAAATAGTGCAGTCAGAATTATGTCACTGCTGTACCCAAAGATCTATGACAAACTGAGCATTTCATTATTACAAGTCAAACACTTAGCATAGATGCAAAAGCAGCCATAATTTTTTTTCAGTTTTGCTGTTTATGCTAACATAGTTCATTATTCTGTTTTCATTGTTCCAAACTGGCATTAAACAATGCAGATTACTCTTCACTGAGCCCCAGCCCCACCTATAAAATAATGAGGTCTTCTTAGGCAACTTGGTAAAGTGGAAAGAGACTAGACCTATCAGAAGACTGGGGTTCTAGTTCTAATTCTGCCCCTAACAACCTTAGGCAAATCACTTAACCATCAGGGGTCAATTTTCTTATCTGCAAATGAGCTAGGTGGACTATTTCATCTTTCAGGGCCATTCCAGCTCTAACTGTCTGAAGTTTCTTCATCAGAGACCTTTTGTTGCTTTCACCACCACCCTCCATTCTATGGGCATGTACTAGGTACTCGGAATGCGAGTGACCCAGACCATTGGATGTGCTCTAGGAACTCCAGGTTGATGAGGGAGATAGAAATCCAGTGTGTGTGAGCCATATACATGTCTCATTGATAACAGAGGTGGATCCAGAGGGCCCCTGGTAGAAATTGACAGTTGGACATGATTTAGAAGAAAGTCAAGTGTTTATGGAAGATTCAGGAATACATGTTGTCTTTTTATCGGTAGCCTTCAGAAGACTGCAGATTTTAAATGTAATTTTAGTGGAAGACGCTTGAGGTGCTCAACATTATATACTTAATTAAATTTAGCTTCTATTGTAATTACTGATTTTCAAGATTGCTAACTGAAAATCCACATCAGTAGTGGGTAAGTTAGGTTCTAACAGCCTAGAAACTCAAAATGTGTTAACAAGGGGTAGTGATTTACGACCTTGACTGAACCTTAGAATTATCTGGCGAATTCTTTGACCATACCAAGGACTGGGTTCCACCCCCTGAGAGATTCTGATTTAAAAGATCTTGGGACCCAAGCATTCATACATTTTTAAAGCTCTCCATGTGATTCTAATGTACAGTCAAGATTGACAATCAAATTGTGAAATTTTTTGTTCTAGTTCTGTGGAAAATGCCAGTGGTAGTTTGATAGGGATTGCACTGAATCTGTAGATTGTTTTGGGTAGTAGAGTCATTTTCACAATGTTGATTCTTCCAATCCAAGAACATGGTATACCTCACCAACTATTTGTATCATCTTTAATTTCCTTCATCGATGTCTTATAGTTTTCTGCATACAGGTCTTTTGTCTCCTTAGGTAGGTTTATTCCTAGATATTTTATTCTTTTTGTTGCAATGGTAAATGGGAGTGTTTTCTTAATTGCACTTCCAGATTTTTCATCATTAGTTTATAAGAATGCCAGAGATTCCTGTGCATTAATTTTGTATCCTGCTACTTTACCAAATTCATTGATTAGCTCTAGTAGTTTTCTGGTAGCATCTTTAGGATTCTCTATGTATAGTATCATGTCATCTGCAAAAAGTGACAGTTTTACTTCTTCTTTTCCGATTTGGATTCCTTTTATTTCTTTTTCTTCTCTGATTGCTGTGGCTAAAACTTCCAAAGCTATGTTGAATAAGAGTGGTGAGAGTGGGCAACCTGGTATTGTTCCTGATCTTAGTGGAAACGTTTTCCGTTTTTCACCATTGAGGACGATGTTGGCTGTGGGTTTGTCATATATGGCCTTTTTATGTTGAGGAAAGTTCCCTCTATGCCTACTTTCTGCAGGGTTTTTATCATAAATGGGTGTTGAATTTTATCGAAAGCTTTCTCTGCATCTATTGAGATGACCATATGGTTTTTCTCCTTCCATTTGTTAATATGGTGTATCGTGCTGATTGATTTGCGTATATTGAAGAATCCTTACATTCCTGGAATAAACCCCACTTGATCATGGTGTATGATCCTTTTAATGTGCTGTTGGATTCTGTTTGCTAGTATTTTGTTGAGGATTTTTGCATCTATGTTCATCAGTGATATTGGCCTGTAGCTTGGGACCTAATGAAACTTCAAAGCTTTTGCACAGCAAAGGAAACCATAAACAAGACCAAAAGACAACCTCAGAATGGGAGAAAATATTTGCAAATGAAGCAACTGACAAAGGATTAATCTCCAAAATTTACAAGCAGCTCATGCAGCTCAATAACAAAAAAACAAACAACCCAATCCAAAAATGGGCAGAAGACCTAAATAGACATTTCTCCAAAGAAGATATACAGATTGCCAACAAACACATGAAAGGATGCTCGACATCACTAATCATTAGAGAAATGCAAATCAAAACTACAATGTGGTATCACCTCACACCGGTGAGAATGGCCATCATCAAAAAATCTACAAACAGTAAATGCTGGAGTGGGTGTGGAGAAAAGGGAACCCTCCCACGTTGTTGGTGGGAATGTAAATTGATACAGCCACTATGGAGAACAGTATGGAGGTTCCTTATAAAGCTAAAAATAGTATCCCTTTGACAGATAAGGAACAAGGGTTGCATTCATTTGATTTACTCCCACTAGAGGCAACTGTAGACTCCACAAGGTCAATAAACATTATGCACTTAGTTTATTCCTGGAACAAAGTGCTCAAACAAGTGTGTCTTAGGTGAGCAAGTGAAGGAATGAAGCAAAGAGCTAGTGAGTGGTAGAGCTCGTATCAAGACCCAGATGATCTGACCACAGAGTGGCTGCTCTATCCTTGTAACAGTAAACCCAGCATAGGAGAACATCCAGCTGGGGAGAGGCCTGACCAAGCTCCTTTAGATCCACTCTTTCTGGCCTTTCTATACGTGGTCTGAAAAGAGTAGGGGAAAAAGTACCTGACCAATCTCATAATGGTTCTGAGAAGAGAATTTAAGAAACATTTTATGAAACCTTAAAATAATAAAATAAACACTATAAAATAATTAAATAAATATGATTCCTAATATCAGCATTTAAGGTTCATTGTTTCTTTATGGATCTTGAATATACATTCTTTTCTAGGATTAAGGGAACAAATGAGTGAAATCCCTTCTTCATTTTGCATCATTCTTACCGTCTCATGTCGCCCTCACCATCAGGGTTGAAATGGAGATGTGAATGATTCTTATGTAACCTCTAGAGGGGTTTTTATGAGGTCGCACAGATCCATACATGTCTGACAGATTTATATCAAACACTCCTTGTAGGAAAAATACATTAACTAAAATGAGGTGTATTTGGTCCAGGTTTAGACATTGCCTATTAAACAAAATCTATTACACTGTCAAGGACACTAAATCGTTTAATTCAACATTTTAAATGTGAGAAGTTAATGTTGGTGGGAAAGTTAAGCACATCATACATGTATCATCCTCAAGACAGAGACATGAAAATGTCTAAACCATTAGCCACATAAAGTTTCAAATGCTTTATTCTGGTAACCTTCAATCAGTTAAATTATAAGACGACAATTTAGAATAATTATCCCTGCAGTAGTCAAGTAGATGCAGAAACCCCAAGAAGTAGACAGCTTGGCTCAGTAATATATATTAGCTTACAGCCTGAGTCTGTCTGAACAGTGATGGACTCACCAGTTTTACGTCCCTCTAATAATGTTTCATAAAATATCAAGGAAGACGGGACTTCCCTGGTGGCACAGTGGTTAAGAATCCGCCTGCCAATGCAGGGGACACACGTTCGAGCCCTGGTCCAGGAAGATCCCACATGCCGCAGGGCAACTAAGCCTGTGCGCCACAACTACTGAGCCTGCACTCTAGAGCCCACGTGCCACAACTACTGAGCCTGCATGCCACAACTACTGAAGCCCATGCGCCTAGAGCCCGTGCTCCACAACAAAGAGAAGCCACCGCAATAAGAAGCCTGCACACCGCAAGGAAGAGTAGCCCCCGCTCACCGCAACTAGAGAAAGCCCACGCCCAGCAATGAAGACCCAACGCAGCCAAAAATAAATAAATAAAAATTAAAAATAAACTAAAAATATATATGTCAATGAAGAGTTTGTGGCAATGAGCAAAGAAAGATTTCAAGATCCTAATCCAAATCTATGCCCATCTAAAACAGGAAGTTAAAATACTCCAGAAATGATTTTTTTCTTGTTTAAGTTCACACAGATGACATTAAATTCTTCATTTATTAAGTCATCCATTTACAAAACTATTCTGTAAACCGTAGCTTTAAAAAGACTTTGCAACTATTAAATATAGAACAGATAAACAAGGTCCTACCAAGTGGGGAAAGTGGGGCGTGGCTCGGTGGTGGTGGGATGAATTGGGGGATTGGGGTTGACATATATACACTAATATGCATAAAATAGATAACTAATAAGAACCTGCGGTATAAAATATAATTTAATTAAATTTAAAATATAATTTAAAATATAATTTAATTTAATTTAAAATAAATAAATTAAAAATAAATTTTAAAAAAATGAAAGATCACTGCCAAAAATATTTCTTACTAATGATTGCAGATAAACCATTATGGATTTTTTTATTAATAAAAAAATACAACAACAAGGTCCTACTGACAGCACAGGGAACTATATTCAATATCCTGTGATAAACCATAATGGAAAAGAATATGAAAAAGAATGTGTATATATATATATATATATATATGTATAACTGAATCACTTTTCTGTACAGCAGAAATTAACACAACATTGTAAATCAACTATATTTCAATAAAATAAATTTTAAAAATAGAAAAAGACCTTGTATCTGTCGATTTCAAAAATATTTTTGAATTGTAATTTTAAGTATTTTTATGTTGATCAAAACTAGCTGATTCCTAATATATATGTCTTTGGATCATTACTTCCAAAGCTCTCCCTTCAAGGTCTGTCATGTTTATCCTTCTTTTTTTTCCATAATGACCACTCCAGGTCATATCCAAATGTGACCACTCAGTAAATATTTGTTGAATGAATGGATACATGAATGAACAAATGAAAGACTGGCAGGCCTCACAAAGATATGTGAACGAGACCGCAGCAGTTCTACCAACCTTCCAGTCTTCCTCTGTTCTTGTTCATCCTATAGACTTGCCAAGTTAACCCTGTCCCAAACATCACTTTCTATGCATCAGCCTCTTGCCCAAGGACTACCACCTCTTTGGTAATTGGTTTAATGATGAGACCCTGCCTCACTTAGTTCCAGCTGACTGGACTTGGCCCCTTTGCTCTCATTGGTCCCCTTCTTGGGAACGAGCTGTCTGCTCAGTTTCTGAGAGATTACAGGGCTTCCCAACATGTCAGAGCACAAATGCAGCCTTGGGGGCCCCCAATACACCAGTCCTCTCAGTCCAAAGGCCAACAGTGAGGTCCTGAAACAAACAGCTAGAAACATGCTGACACTGGATTAATGCAGCTGCGTTGAAATGCTCTCAGGTTTTGTTAGTAATAAACATGAATCCAAGTTTTTCTCCAATTTTAATAAGCATAAGAATCACCTGGAGGTCTGAGAGCCTGCATTTCTAACAAACTCCCAGGTGACATTGATGCTGCTGGTCCGTGGACTACACTTTGAGTATCAGGGCTCCGGGGCAGGGGTTGTCAAACTTGGCAGCACACTGCAATTTTCTGGAGCGTCTTACAAATGCTAATGCCTGAGCTAAGCCCAAAGATTCTGATTTGATTCGTCTGGGGTGCAGCCTAGACATCAAGATTTTTAAAGCCCCTCCAATTATTCTAGTGTGCAACCAAGGTCGAGAACTTTAGACCTTCTTTTTCAAACCATTTTTTGCATTATTTCTCCCTGAAGGAGACTTTTTAGACCTTTTTTCCCTAAATCTCCCTCATGAAAGTTTAATATCACAGGTATGTCATATATCAGTTTATGTATTCTCTGCATACCTGTGCTTCATACATAAGAAGATTTTTCCATTCCCCAAGAAGCAATTTCATGCCTTTAGGGGTGAAATCACCCCCATCGAGAAGGCATGCTTCGGACTATGCCTAAAGACCTGGTTTTGTCCAAGCATCCGCATGTCACTCTCCAAGACAAATCCCTCCAAACGGAAGCTCTCCATCTCAGGCACAAAAGGCCAGGCTGGAGAGAGACGATCGGAAGGCGATCAGATCAAGGTGCCCACAACCCTGCATCCTAAGCCATGGCGGGCTGCATGGCGTGAAGCTCCCGTGTGCTTTCTACCACCTCTTTATCCTGCAGCCACAAAGGACAATATATGTCCTGTCCAGTTAAAATAAGTAAGTTACAGTGCTTGTCTATGTATCCCTACTCCTGCTCACAAGCCAAGCCTCCTTTTATATTTTGCCAAATAGCAACCAAAACATCTGCTTGGAAACAAACAGGCTCTCCATCACCAAGTAAAGCAAAATGTCTTCAGGAGACTTTTTAATGTGTGTGCTAATTCCTAACACCAGCTCAAGTTACACCATAACTTGTGAAAATCATGTAGGAGGGGTGGGTCACAGCTATCAGGGGAAAACAGCAGTGCATTCTAAAGACAGAGGAAGCTAGACTCCAGTTCAGGTGTAAAGCCCTGGCTGTAGGGAAGGCAGAAGGAAATGTGGTAACAAAGGGGGAAGGGATGGATTAAAAGAAAGGGAAGGAAAAGAAACTAACATTATTTCATGCCTACTTTGTGCCAGGTGATGAATGAACATTATTTCCTTGAATATTCCCTCATGAGCCTAGGAGGTAGGTATCATCCTCCCATTCTACCTACAGACAAGAGTCCAGGGATTGTGAAACTGCCCGAGGTCTACTGCTAGTAATTGGGGGAGCCAGCATTCAAATCCTTATCTGTCTGGCTCTAAATCCAGTGTTCTTTCTAGTCTACCATGCTGCTCTCCCAGCCCCATGACAATAACACAAAAATGAACCAGTCATCACTAAAGACAGCCCTCCCTATTTTAAACCAGGAAGAGCAGGAGGACCCTGACATGACAGCAGGGACTCTGAGTCCTGCAGCAGTTTCAGAGTATAAGTCCGAGGCTAAAATGGATATTCAAAATTGGCAAGGGCGGGCTTCCCTGGTGGCTCAGTGGTTGAGAGTCCGCCTGCCGATGCAGGGGACACGGGTTCGTGCCCCAGTCCGGGAAGATCCCACATGCCGCGGAGCGGCTGGGCCCGTGAGCCATGGCCGCTGACCCTGCGCGTCCAGAGCCTGTGCTCCGCAACGGGAGAGGCCACAGCAGTGAGAGGTCCGCGTACCGCAAAAAAAAAAAAAATTGGCAAGGGCGCATCTGCAATCAGGACCCTCACAAAGCATGGGTTCAAGTGTCTGAACCCCACTGAGGCACCTGAGGTCCTGAAGACCAAGCATAGAAGGAAGGGAGAAGTAGTGATGGGACAGGGCCAGTCTACAGCTAACCTTAAGTAGGGCGGAAAATGAGGGTCTTGAGTTTCCTAAGGACACAAAGACAGCAGAAACTATGGGGGAAAGAGGGGAGAGGTGGTGATGGTGGTAAGAATTCCAGGAAGTGGGGAAAGGACTAGAACATGGATGGCCCCAGAGCAGCACTAACTTACTTGCCCTGCAAAGACGGGGCCCTGAGCCGACAGCCCTCTGCTCTACCTGGGCTGCTCCAACCTCAATGCAGAGAAGACAGGAAGGAAAACAGAGTTGAGCAAACCCCCAGCAGTCTAAAAATGAGATCTGCTCCTCCAAGAAAAAAGCGTGATCTTCCCCATTCTCCACCCAGACCCAAATCATGGCCTCACATGCACACAAGGACACAGAACCAGTGATAAAGCTGACCATTAACATCTGCTTTCATCCAGGAGAGAATCTCTTGCCCGCTCATTGGTTCCCTCTCTCTGTCTACACCGTGCAGCCTGAAACCCATCCAGCGCCATGACAGGCCACCCCTGAATTACAGGGCTGGCCCACACATCTCTCTACTGGAGTTGCAGAGGAAATCCTGGGGGTGAACCATCTGTCTTACCATCACCAACTGTGCTACTGACCACAGCCCTCTCCCTTCCCAGCAACACCGAAGTATAAGGTTCGCTGTGAGGGAGACCACTTCCTGTGGACGTCCACATCATGTGTTACACTTTTCAGAATAACACATTTGTGGAAAAAGGGAAAACTCCTGAATAATATAATACATTGAAAGCCAAAAGTCCCCCCAAATTTTCCACTCATAACCACCCAGAGCTGGAAATCACCAGGGATGTAAGAGCTGCTTCAGGCAGGGAAGAGACACAGGCATCCACATCTCACAGCCATAACAACCTTATCATGCCTGAAAGGCTAAGAATGCTTAGGAGGCCTATTGGAGCCCTCACCATGGGAGGAAAACTAAAGAACCACCACATAAAAGTTATCTCCTCCAAGGAATTTGTTCAGATTATTGTCCCAATATTTTTAAATGGCCAGACAGACTAAGAGCAGATTTATCTCCAATGCCTCCCAGAGTCAGGTGTCTGGCAAGTTCGTATCAGGTGAATCCTGTCCGTAGGGCAGAGA
Source organism: Phocoena sinus (assembly GCF_008692025.1). Classification (NCBI taxonomy): domain Eukaryota; kingdom Metazoa; phylum Chordata; class Mammalia; order Artiodactyla; family Phocoenidae; genus Phocoena; species Phocoena sinus. Next base: position 83,526,594 of record NC_045768.1, on the reverse strand, counting down.
GAAGGGATCTGTCCCCGTTTACAGGAACGAGGGAGAGAGCTTGTGCCCCGTTCCTCATCTTGTTACATGTTCCTAAATTTGTTTAGCTCCACAAACTAACCAGTTGGTTTCTACTCAACATGTTTATTAAAATATTGACTAAGAATTGGCAGTGTTGGGTAATGCTGTCCTGGCAGGAGAATCCCCACGTGGTGTTTTGACAAGAGCAGTTCAAAGGGCCCCTCTGAACTGGCATCACAAAACTTTGCATTCCCAGGAGTAGTGAAGCAGAAATAGTTTGTTTAACTCCCAGAGGCATACTTTACTTTGAATCTCTCACTAAAGCTGACAAGAGGGTATCTGAACATTCTGATGGAAGACAACCTGCCAGCAGAGACCCGTCTCTCTTTGGCATAAGCAGTGCTGTGCAGTGAGACCAAATTTGGGGGAGTTGCTCAGTCAGAGCCTTATGTCTTGGCAACAAAGGTCAAGATCAACAACGTCTGGGCAGACCAAGAGAGTAGCAAGTACCTGGAGTATGTACCGACTCCAAAATAAAAAAAAAACAGGGAGCGAGGGAGAGAGAAAGAGGGAAAAAGGAAGGAAAGGAGGGAGGAAGAGAGAGAAGGAGGAAAAAAATGAAAGAAGTCCAATACATTCTTACTAGTCCGAACTCGTAGAGATTCCTCAGATTCACTGCTCAGTAAATTCACTGAGTAATTGTGCAAATTCCCTGGATAGCTGTCAGATACTCTTCTTCTCCTCCTCCCATCCCCCATGGAAAGGTTCATTAAATTAAAAGTGCAGTATTGGACACCATCATTTTTTGTAAAACATCTGGACATAAGAATTTATAGTGTTTGCTTGTATTTTTATGGACACCGCCCCCCTTGCACCCAACCTGGAAATACAAACAAGTAACAGCAACAGTGGTTACCCTAGGGTGGGATGCAGGGCAACTGGGGGTGGGGTGGTGGTGAGACAAGGGTGGAAGGGAGATTCTTCCGTGGATACCTTTTTACGCTTTTTGATATTTGAACCATGTGAACGTGTTGTCCATAAAAAAATTAAATGAAAGGATGGGAATATAAAAAAACAAATTATTTAAATAGCAGCCAGCAGAAGCCCCATGATAACATCAGATTAGGAAGAGGAGGAAAAGGGAATATTCAACTAGCATTCCCTCTTTCCCTCCACTCCCACCCTCTGCCTTTCCCCAACCCTCCCAGTCACACCTGGGGTTTGATCCTGCAAGTCACTGGGACATCGCAGGGCTCAGCAGAAGCTGAGACTGTGACAGCTGCCTGGTCCTTGGAGCAATAATAGGAAAGCCCCAAACTTGACCTGAAACCTAAAGCAATCAAAGAAAGTCTAACTCAATCAAGACTAGGAATAGAAGCACGTGGCAGGGAGAGGTGCCCGAGGATCTGTGAAGAGCAGCAGTTAGGAGCATGTGCTCTGTGGTCAGCAACTTCAGGGCGATGCTTCTCCTCGAGCCTCGGTTTCCTCCTCTGTGAAGCTGGCGTAGTGAAGATCCAAAGACGGGATGCGTGCGCAGCCCCGCAGCCCCGGGCCCGGAGGAGTGCGGAGCTCAGGGTGTAGCAGTCACTGCTCCGCTGAACCACATCCTGAGACCGCTGCTCGTAGCAGCGCAGCCTTCAGTCCTGAGCGTGGAGCAAAAGAGTGATCGGCACGAGATCAGCAAACTCTCTAAGTGCTCACTGGACAATCGGAGATGATGAGTTTCTGCTCTTCAGAAGGAGCACAATGGAGAGGCTTTGAAACCAGAAAGGAAGGCTTCACTCCCAACCCCTTCTACGTAGTAACCATGAGCCTTCACGCAAATTGCTTAATCCCTCCGCTCCCCAGTTTTTACATCCGCTAAATAGGATGACCCCAGGATCTACCTTATGAGGATTGTACGTGTGTGATACAGCGCCTAGCACAGACTTGGCACCCTCAAAATGGAACTGTTCATTGAAGTGGGAAGGCGGGGGTGACAGGGACAGACCAGGATCCAGATGAATGAGTAACTTCTTCCGCCCAAAATTTTGTTAGTGTTACTGTTATTAATTTTGCATTTAGTTCTCTGCCTTAACACAGAAGCTATGATTTCTTGTTTCCGTTGCTGGTGCTTTTTGTTGTTCATTTGTTTGTTTTAGGCATAATATTTGGATAATGCTGAAAAGAATGCCACAGGGCCAATGTTGAAGGAATCTTACTCACTTCGCCACGGCAGAAACACCGTTAACCAACAGCATTATTGCTCCAAATCTGCAGGGACCTTGAGACACCTCTCACAGAGGGCCTATTATATTTGACACTTGGAGCAGACCACTTTTTTAACACCTGCTTCTCGTCAACCAAATTATTTTCAGTTATACTCATGTTATATGAGTAATAACCATTAGGTTTTGATGTGTTTGTTCTTTAGCTATAAAACAATTACAATTTAAAAAGAGGAAATTTCTATTTTAAGGATGTTATTCAAAATTTAGTAAAGTATTTCATTTATGAACTAATATTTGCACTTACCAAATAAAAATGTTACACTTTGCAATTGCTGTTTTAAACACAAGATCTCCAGGTGGTCACACAGGTGACAGAATGAAAATAACTCAGGCCCTGGTCTTTGTCTTTATATTCACTGGGATATCATGGTTCATTTCAAATCTGCTATTTAAACACAGAATCTGCAGTATCATGGGGTTTGGAGGAGTATACTCTGCCCAAAGCAAGCTTGAACAGTTCTAGACCATTACACATTTTCTCTCAAAACTCAGAGGTCTGCTATATAATAGGGAGTTCACCAAGTTAACTTGCATGTAGAATACAGTCTTTATTAAAGAATAAGGAAATTTAATTTGGGGCTGACATATGTATTATTAAATCTCAACAGCAATTTTAATAATTGTTTAGAATATAGGCAACAAAAAGATTTTTGGGCGTAGGAGTATCTTATCACTGACATGGTTTAGAATTGCCCACACATGGTGATAATAAAAAGCAAACCAACTTTTAGTTGGTTTCATTGTTTTTAATCTCTTTACAGACATTGCTTCCACCCAGGGCAGACACTCCCACCCATAAGCAGACATTGCTTCCACCCTGGGCAGGCCCCCCTGCATGGGGGCCTCTCATCAATCCAGCTGCCATGGTTCCAGCTCCCAAACTTAGCACATTTAAAGTGGAGGTTCATGTTAATCAAAAAAACATCCGTTGACATAGCTACTCCTGTAGTCCTCTTTTCATAATTCTTTTGTATGTCAGGCCATTTGGCCTTGAGATGGATTCATCTGTGGTCTAAGACATTTTTGTTGAAATTTGAAAACAAGAGGGTGTTGCCAGGGGAAAACTGGCTGGTTGGCTGGCAGCAGAGGCATTAGGAGGCAGGAGGCATTAGGTTGGTGAGTTTACCATGACTCAACTTTGTTCCACAGCCTTGCTGGTCTGGAAACTGGGCTTTTCCACTATTCCCAGATGCTCCAGCTTGAAGCCAATGAATAATACAGACTAGTTAGTGTATTCATTGACAATGGGGAACACAGCATTCCCATGACTAGGGGCCTAACTCCTCCATCTGGCTCACCCCTGTGGTGGACCTCTGCCACTGTCTCTGTTTTGGGGGACCTTTCCCCACATGAGTGGTGTCTCCCAAGGAAGAGTCAGAGAGGGTGATTTCCTGACTCCCTTGAAGCTAAGGGAAGCCATGTGACCTAGATTTTTCCAATCAGACACACCCACCTGAGATTTTGACCTAGCATTGTGCAAAATCAGAATTTTTTGAGGATGGTGCTGAAGGTGCTTTTAAGGCAGCAGTGGCCAATGAGTGGGTATCAGCTTTCCAGCACATCTTTGACCAGTGGTGGTGGCAGCAGTGAGATTGTCCCTGGAGCCATCCCACTGTGAGGTCTGCTTCAGGCCACAGAGCATCCAAGCATAACCCTCCAGCTCTCCCAGAGAGGACGTGAGCTGTCCAGAATCCTGTAATAAACTTCATTCCTGCTTCATTTAGCTGGAATGGGTTTTGGTATTTCCAGTATCCCAGGAAGCCACATTAGTAATTAGAAAGTTATATGGAGACCATGTAGTGTAGGTAGATATAACAAGGGATTTTTTTATGCAAGCCAATAACTTTATAGGAGAGCACATTTCCAGTATTTCACCCTGTCCCCCAAATAGGTAACCTACCCCTATAGTGATGGGCATGCATTGGCAGAATTTGCTTCTCTTAAATCCACTTTGTATGCTATAATAAATATGTTCTTTCTTGTACTGTATTAACATCACTGGTTAAATTACAAGTCTGAGAGCTATTCCCACAGACTGACACAGCCTATTTCATCTTATTTAAGTGGTCTAATTTATTTCTACTTAATTTGGCAATCTTATTTCTAGACTCCCATGAGCCAGCTCCTCCCATTTAATTATATTTAATTAGTCTAATTTATTTCCATTTAATTAATCCACCTTATTTCTAGGTTACTGGTGGGCATCTCACTGATACCCTCATATCCACCTACAGTTGACATAGTTCTTAGAGGGTTTTTTTTCTCTCTAGATTTCTAAAGATAAACTCATTGAACTCATTGCAGTGTGAATTAAGGACCCCACTCAAAGCAATCAAGTTCTTCATACTCACTTTCTACTGAACTTCACCACAAGCTGTTCAGTATTATAGAAAATTCACTTTAAAGGTTGCCATTGTGTTTCAAAATAGCAGAACAAACCACAGATCAAATGTAAGGCTAAGTGACACCAGGGAAAAATTACTCATTCATTTCCAAAGTTGATGTGATATATACCTAAACATTAACTGATGAGAGGTTCTGCTGAGAAAAAAAAGCTCACAACTGGTCGATCAGCCCCTATAGCTCTTGAGTGATTTTCAGGCAGCCCCGGCAAAGGCAGAGGGATGAACAGTTGCCCCTTGATTTCCACAGATTCTAAAATTCTAGAATTCTATAAGATCAGACTCCTATGGGACCTCTAGAAGCCTGGATGTATTTAAATCATGTTTGCTATCTTATGACGAGTTATTGCCAGGTAAGGTAACTGTTGGCAATGTGGAATACTGACTTTCCAATATAGCTTTTCTGCCAATATTGTTTTATTTTTTGTATTGTCTTTGTTCTATTTTAGCTTCATACGGTGAAACAAAGTTTACCTAGAAAGATGCTTTTGATAAGTTCACTGCATTTAGAAGATTTGTCAGCTGTCAAAAGTTTTCCCTGGTCTTTCAAACATCCTGCTTTACATTTTTTTTTTTTTAGCTGATATATGTACTTTACTTCAGGGTTTACAAGGTGCAAAGTGTTCTCACATTCTTTTTTTTTTTTTAACATCATTATTGGAGTATAATTGCTTTACTTGCGTCTCCTTCCCACCCTCCCTACCCCACCCCTCTAGGTGGTCACAAAGCACCCAGCTGATCTCCCTGTGCTATGCGGCTACTTCCCACTAGCTAGCTATTTTACATTTGGTAGTGTATATAAGTCCTGCTTTACTTTTGACAAGAAAATGTTCACTAAGCCATTTAAATCATACATCAAAAGTAAGCCAGAAGTTTTAAAGGGAATACTCTATACTGGGCCAGGATGAAACTTCCTTTAACAAGAGAAAAATAATATACTTAGGCTGGAAATGAGGTTTTTTTACTCACTCCCAAGAAGGAAATTTTGAATGAAAATTAAATGTTCATTCAATTGTGACATGGCAGAGTGTTAAAAAATGAAGTCCCCTAGACGTTATTTTTTCCTATCCTAGATCTCAAAAGATACTGATTTAAAATTTCAAACTCTTGAAATTGCAAACTAACAGCCCAGGAACCTTGCAGAAGACGGTGGTGTCCATCAGCTGCTATCCTCACAGAAGCATATTGTAGCCAAAAATGTCCCCAGGGCCGTTATCTTGTTCAGGGTCACACAAACTTCAGCTCTTCAGCTACCACTTCAGGGCTTCTGTCATAGTGCGTACCATCTGCATTAGTATTTACTTTTTCTTTTACAATATCTTTCTTTAAACCAACGTTTTTTATATTAATGTAAACTTAACTTTGCTTTAAGCATTAATATCCATGAAGTCAAGGATTTGATGTGTGTGATAAAGTCTAGTTAGATGCTCACCGAGTTAATTTTCTCTTCTGGGTGACACAGGAAGACAACCCTTCCCAGCTGCCCTGCATTAGGTTGGCACCATGTAACTGGAGTATGGCCAATGCAATCAGGGCGGAAGTAATACAAGTCTGGTCTCTGAAACATCCTGCAATTCTTCCTTGCCCTCATTCTGCCATCTGAATGACTAGAAACAATGAACTCTGAAATGGCAGCAACCAGTTCCCTAACTATTCAGAGTGTTAGTCAGAAGGTCATCCAGCTCTCCACCAGACTTTACATGAATAGCAAAAAAACTTTTGTTAAGCTTAATTTTTGTTAAGCTTTCGTAGTTGTGTTGAAGGGTCCTCAAGATTACCCTTGGATTCAGTGATTCTCTAGGACCCACAAAAGCTAGTACACTCACAATGACCATTTGTTACAGTGAAGGATAGAGATTTAAATCAGCAAGGGAAAAGGCACATAGGGCAAGGTCCAGGAGAGACCAGGCACCAGCATCCACTTGTCCTCTCCCAGTGGAATCCTGTGAACAGTAATTCTCCTGCAATGACATGTGACAATATACATGAAGTATTGCCATCCAAGGAGTTTACCCAAATCTAGTATCCAGGGTTTTTATTAGGGGGAGAGGGGTCAATCACATAGGCATGGCTGAACTTAATTCCACCCTCTGCAGAAATCAAACTGGTACTATGTGGCCCAAGACCCCCACCATGAATCACACTATTAAACTTTCTGAAGTGACCCAAGGCCTCAGGTAAATAAAGACACTCTTAACAGGCAGATTGTTCCAAGGGCTTAGAGGTTATCTCCCAAGAGCTGGGCAAGGGCCAAACTATTTTTGGAATGTTTAGGGTTTGGACCTCCCAGACTTGCTAAGTCAGTCTTTTACTGTGCAATATCCTATTTGTTACACAGCATGGCCTAACCTATCCTGACTAATATAATATATAAATTACAGATTTGTCTAATACATGTGAAAATATCCAAATGACAAAGAAATGTTTATCTATGTACTTTCTACATGTACTACACATACTATACTTTTTTTTTTTTTTTACCCCATACTATACTTTGAGAAACATTGATCTGGTCCAACCTCTCACTTTAAAATGTGTGAAAAACCCCACTCTGCTGTTGCGCTTTCTTCAGAGGGAGGGACGTTGGTTGGGAGAGAGCATCGTTGGACAGAGTGGGGTCTGAGGCAGCAACGGTGTAAGGTAAGTTCTGCAGCAGCTTCTCTAGGCAGGACATCCAAAGACTACAATAGGATGTTTCCAGGAACCGTCCACTCCTTGCTCCCACCAATCCCTGGTCTCCAGATTGTTTAGATAAACTTGACACACCCTTTCCTGAAAGATTTATTACAAGGGTTGTGATGGTTAAGTTTATGTGTCGACTTGACTAGGCCTCGGGTGCCCAGATATTTGGCTAAACATTACTTATGGGTGTGTCTGGGAAGGTGTTTCTGACATGAGATTAACATTTGAATCTGTAGGCTGAGTGACGCAGACTGCCCTCCCCAGGGTGCATAGGCCTCGTCCAATCTATTGAAGGCCTGAAGAGAATGAAAAGCTGAGTAAGAAAGTATTCTTTTTCTCCATGTAACTGTGTTTGAGCTGAGGCAGCCACCTTCTCCTGCCTTTGGACTCATCCTCCAAATGTAACTTACACCATCAGCTCTCTTAGTTCACAGGCCTTTGGACTCAGACTAGAGCTACAGAATTGCCTCGCCTGGGTGTCCAGCTCTCCAGTTTACTGACTGCAGATCTTGGACATTTCAGCCTCCATAATTACATAAGCCAATTCCTTCTAGTTCATATATATATATATATATATATATATATATTATATTACATATTAAATATATATCTATCTCCTGTTGGCTTTTTTTTCTGGAGAACCCAGACTAACAGAAGGATATCAGTAAACCAAATACTAACCAGGCCTCAACACTCAATCTTTCTCTCTTTTCCTCTATTTCTCTCACCCTCTCTCTTCCTCTCTCTCCCTCTCCACTTGTTTCTAGAATCTATTCAATACTTCATTACGATCTCTTCTGTGAGGACCAGCTCACAGCATGATAGGGTGCAGAGAATGGGAGGGCAGGGTCCTGAGGCCATGACTCTGGCCTAACTCAAAGTGAGCTTACAAACACAGACTCCTTAACCTCCCGATTTATTCCATTTCTGTGTCTTCTAATTAAAATCCAAGAGAGAGGGATTCCCTGGTGGCACAGTGGTTAAGAATCCACCTGCCAATGCAGGGGAAATGGGTTTGAGCCCTGGTTCGGGAAGATCCCACATGCTGCGGAGCAACTAAGCCCATGTGTCACAACTATTGAGCCTGTGCTCTAGAGCCCGCGAGCCACAACTATTGAAGCCCGTGCACCTAGAGCCTGTGCTCCGCAACAAGAGAAGACACCGCAATGAGAAGCCCGCACTCCCCGCAACTAGAGAAAGCCCATGTGCGGCAACAAAAACCCAACGCAGCCAAAAAAAATAAAATAAATTTTTAAAAAATAAAATAAAATAAATCCAAGAAAGATTGGTCCAGCTTGACCCAACTGGCTGTGACTACAGGATTGGCAGGGAAGGTGGTCAAATGACACTAACAAAGAGATGGAGCTCCTGGGAGAGGGGGGATGTGGAAAAGTGAATCCAGTACAATAGAGAACCATGAAATAATAGAACCAGTGATGAAACCCACCTTCCAAGAAAACTACAGATGTTCCTGGATGAGAATCTGGCCCTGCACTTGGAAATTTCATTTTATCTAAACTAACCTTTTCTTCAAAGTGTCAATTACTTGGGACAAATACCAGTAGCTCTCTGATACACCCATCAATCCTCAGAGGAGGTATCTGAAAGTCCAGGGGCTGAAAAGAGAAGCAGAGTCTGTTTCATGGGAGGTTCAGATGGCTGTTCTGCATGAGTAACAGTTTAGAATTATAGTTTAATGGCTCCTGGATGATATTAGTTCAAAAAGACCAGTGGGAGATCCCTGGTCTTCCCACTTTTCTGTATTTGAGAAGGCTGTGAAGGACTATTATGGTTCTGCTACCAATTTTCCTTAAAGCCATTTTCATTTCTTAAATGCCAAGTGTGTATAAATTTAGCAAGGACCAATAGCATCAGGTTTTCTTTTTGTTTTATAACTCTAACTTGTTCCATTTCAAAGTTCCCTGAGAAAGAGAACCAATTTGTACAAACTCTCTCCTGGAAGCCAGTATGATACAGGTCCACAATTCCTTATCCAAAATTATGAAATCCCAAAGCTCTGTAAATCAGAAATTTCATAAGATAGCTACAAAATCATTTGGCAGCCAAAAAATGAGGCTATTTGTACTTCTATGTATCCTATTTAGTTTCAATGTTGATATGTTTCACTGCTAAAATATTAATGGGTTTGATGGGGTGCTACTCTAGACCCCACTGGGAGTATTAAGTGCTATATGGGATGTGCATCTTATCCCCATTCTCTACCCTACTGAATTTCAAAACACATCTGACTCCAAACCTTTTCGATAAGGAATGGTGGACTTGTTCAATAGAAAAATCAAGACTTTTGGCTCAGACAGACAGACCTGAAATTAAATCCCCTCTCTAGTTGTGTAGCAAGTGACTGAACTTCTCTGAACATCAGTTTCTTCCTCTGTAGAGTGCAGGTAACAATGGGAACTACCTCATGGAGGGTTGGGATGGGGGATAGTTAGGATTCAATGAGACAAGTTGCATAAGGAGTTTGACACCCTCCCTGGTACTGGTCCTTGCACAACAAAAGGTTTTCTTCTCTTCTCCTCATAAAACCCCCTCCCTTTCCATAGAATCCAGGCACAGTGCTATGAAAATCAAAACACAGAAAGTAGAGAAAAGAAAAAAAAATCACTCTCAATACAAGGAGGACACAAAAGCGAAGACTGACAGGATAATTTGTCAGAAATGTCATCCTGCTAATAAAAAGTCAGGTGCTCAAATGGGGCTGTGAATGAAGACCAATAATAAGAAAGACCTACCCTCCTATGAAGCTCTTTATCCTTCTCTGAGATTGATTTTTTTATGGCCTGTTAACTGATTCTAGCAATTGGTGCAATTATGTGGGCAGGTGGGTAATTTCCTTTCTCCATTGCTTCTGTCATCCTGGTAAGTGATTGGTTGTAAACAATGCCAGTGTTATTGACCATATCGACTTCCAGAATCCCACACTTTACTTTATTATTTGCTCCCCTTTTGAGATGTATTCTTTATTTAAAGACTTCACCACTCTGCAATCAACTGCAAAGACCATAAGGCATCAAGATATATTTTTCTTCATGTGAATGCAATGAGCATGAAAAGCACAGGAACATGTATATGGGTTCAAAGAACTTTGCTTAAGACTTAGAAGAAAGTCAGGAAGCAGTAGTATACAAAATTTTGACTTCTATTTTAACAATATTTTTAATAAATTGAAGTTGCAAGGAAGAGTATTTATGCTTTTAGTCCTCTCGAGTACAAACTATGATTGATTGCTACTTTCTATTTGTAGTTCAAACACAGTGTGAGGGAGCCTCTCCAGCCCCCAGAGAGATAGGATCTGTTAGCCACACCTTTCATGGGCCCAGAATTGGGAAATGGCAGCACATATGCCCAAATTTTGCAAATCCCACTTCATATTTTCCAAGGTTTTCTCTCTATCCATCCACCCATGCTTTTTCTCTGTCAAGCAGTGAACTAACCTGCGGGTACACAGCTGAATAAGACAATCCCCAGTGGGTGAGACTGATGTGTTTTTCCTTTAAGAGTTCATAATTAACTAAAATAATGTTTTCTTTTTATATTAAAAACCTCATCAGCATCGCAGGAGCTCAAACCCTACCCTCTGAGCAGGGTGAGATCTGGTCCCTGGAGGTCCTATTTTTACTGAGAGAGTTAAGATAGGTGTGGTCTGCAGGGTCAGATGTAGAAGGTGGGACACAATGAACTCTGTGTAATAAAGGGATGGAAAGCATGAGGTTTCCCAGAGAAACTGGAGAATATGGAGACCAGCAAAACTGAGCTCTGAATGGAGGGAAATGCTGAGAACTGGAATAGCTAATGGCTGTGTGGGAAAGAGGAGTTTCCAGGGAGGGAGTCATGGCATCGAGAGTCAGAAAATGTCTCATGGGGAAAGTGGGCCTTTGACGATGGTTTGAAGAGGCTCCAGTTACTACTGTTGCATAATAAGACACCCTAAAACTGAGTTGCTTAAAGCAACAATTGTTTTATTATTGCACACAGTTTGTGCATGTCAGAAATTCAGGAAGAACTTGGACAGAAGTTTTGGCTCAGGGTCAGATGATGGTTGGAGCTGGAAAAGTGTAGGTTGGGGGTGGGGGAGGAGCAGGGAGCAGCTGGAAAATGGCCCAGCATCTCTCTCTCTCTTCAGGTAGTCTTGGGGCTTCTGCATGTGGTCTCTCCACATGGGCTAGTTTGAGCTTCCTCACAACGTGGCGGCTACAGGGCAGCTGGACTACTTATAAGGTAGTTCCAGGCTCCAGAGCAAGTCCACTGTTCCAGTGCACGATACATAAGCAGCATTGCTTTTCATTACCTAACCTTGAAGTCATGCCACATCACTTTCACCACATTCCATTGTCATAAGCTTGCCTGGATTCAAGGGGAGTGGAATTAGACCTCACTGTGTGATGGGGGAGTAGCAGAGATCCAAAGAGCAAAAGGGATGGGAGCTATAGTTGTGGCCACCTTTGAAAAGTGCAATCTGTTCACAGTGATAGAGGTAGGGGGCTGAGAAATCTGTCCCCACCTGAATCCCTAAGTGCTAACTGCTCCTACTACCAGCCAAAAAGTCCTCCTCTAATCCTACTAAATGAGAAATCGGGGAGAACCAATTAGCCACCACTTTCATTAGGTACCTGGTGCCACCTCAACAGACTGTCTCACCTTCCAGCACCTCTGAGTCTTCACTGCCCACCTGTAGTCCAAGTTCTGCTCACCCTCCCCCTCTGCCCTGAGGCTAAAGTTGATGGCTCTTTGCTTACTGTCCTAGTCTCCTAGGCTGCCATACCAAAACTGCAAATTGAGTGGCTTACAGCAATAAAAACTTATTCTCTCACATTCCTGGAGGCCAGAGGTCTGAAATTCAGGTGGTAGGCAGGGCCATACACCCCCTGAAGCTTCCAGGGAAGAATCCCTCCATGCCTCTTCCTAGTTTCTGGTGGTTGTTGGAAATCCTTGACATTCTTGGCTTGTAGCAGCATCATTCCAGTCTCTGCCTCCATCACTACATGTTCCTCTTCCCTCTTTTATTTATTTATTTATTTATTTATTTATTTATTTATTTATTTTTGCGGTACGCAGGCCTCTCACTGTTGTGGCCTCTCCCATTGCGGAGCACAGGCTCTGGATGTGCAGGCTCAGTGGCCATGGCTCACGGGCCCGGCCGCTCCACGGCATGTGGGATCTTCCCGGACCGGGGCATGAACCCGTGTCCCCTGCATCGGCAGGAGGACTCTCAACCTGCGCCACCAGGGAAGCCCTTCCCTCTTTTGTGTAAGGACATGAGTCACTAAATTAGAGGCCACATTCATCCTGTATGATCTCATCTTCACTTGATTCAACTGCAAAGACCCTATTTCTAAATAAGGTCACATTCACAGGTACCAAGGGTTAGGACTTGCACATAGCTTTTGGAGGGGACACCATTCGATCTACAACACACCACTGGGCCATTAAAGTTCTCCAGTCACCTCAAGGCTTCAGGACTGTTCCTCCTTCCCAGCCTCAGCCCCCTCATGCCTTTGAAGCAAAGCTACCACGTCCCCACCCAGGGCACATCTTTTAGTCTTTTTAATGGAACTCTTAGCCACACAGTTTGGCAGGAATTCATCGATCCCTCTGCCGCCATCTCTACTCTATTACAACCCCCTCTTGCAGCACTAGTGTGTGGCTTCACCCACGGACACACACACGCAACAAAAGCCACCTGATTCCTGACTGCAGAGAAGGGTATTCACACACAGGGGATTACTGATTTTCTCTTCTCTCGGCTTTTCACTAGTGCCCACAATTTCTTTTGTCCTCACGGCTTCCTTTACCTCGCTTTCTTTAGAATGAGATTTGTTAGCAGAAGGATCTCACTGTTTTTCTTTGGCGCTCATGGAATACAACAGAGCTCTCTGGAACCCCAGATCATCTTATATCTTCTTTAGGACTATCAGTCCAGAGGGCCCTTTATGAGTCCAGAAATGTGCTATACAGACCTCTTCCTAACAGGCTTCTTCAATTTCAATAAGAGGTAGAACTCTGCAGCTGAAAGACTTAACCTGCATTTTGCAGGTTCCACCTGAGAAGGAAATGGGAACCCAGTGTGCGTAAGTTCTTGTGTGAATGAACGTGCGGTCCACTACGTTGTGAGAGACTAGGCTTTAAAGAGCCACATTCTGACCCTTTTATCTGGGGAACTCTGCCTGTCCCTTATCCTTTTCCCCTCTGAGACATGGATAAAATAAAAAAATCATCCACATGGCCACTTGTTCCCAATCATGATCAAACCACATGGCTCCATCAGAAGGGACTCAGCAATTCTTCTTAGACATATAGTGTGTTTTGTGTGTATGTGTGTGTTTATATTCATACACACATTATGGCTGATATCTTGAAATAAATCCATTACAGCACATTTGTTCTGCAAATGAAATGACTATATCATCCAAAATAGGTAAAAAGTAGTCTTTTTTCTGTGTAGAGAATTTTCTGCTTGCCTAGATACTCCTACATGGAGTAAAGAGTAAGGAGCCCTCCTTCCCTAACTTGGAAATTGAATTCAAATCATAATTGATCTAAATAGAAGTATATTTAAAAAAAAAAAAAAACACTGTCAGAACAGAACACAGTCATGACAACAGGACCCAACACCTCGGATTAAAAGAAAAGAGTGAGGCAGGAAGGGGGAGGGGGGTTGGTCAGTAATGAAATCTTAGAAATAGGAGTGGTACTGTAACCTCACCCCCCCCCCCCCCAGTTCAGTTCTGTGCTGCGTTTTGGTTTATAGGTGGCCTTATCACTATTATGGGCTCTGAGGCCTGAAGCCACATGCCTCTGAGGTGTATTCCTGTGGAACTTTGCCCTAGTCCATGTCCTCCCATGACCTTCAGAGAGTCTGGCTTCTAAATTCACACAGAGGCAGAGAATACGTGGGGCCTCCTGAAATAGATTTATCAGGCCTTTTTTTTTTTTTTTTGGTCTGTCTATTTTGTTTTTAGGCAAAGCCACTGGAGCTTTCGAAATTCCTAAATGGAGATAATAAATATAATCCTACCCCAGTGGGTACTATTTCAAGCCCCCTTTCAAAGTCATCAAACCCAAATTACCTTCAAATGTGTTTTAATATTTAATTCATTGTATATGCTGTCAGGGAAAGCAAGAGACCTACAATTCTGATCAGCTTCTCTCTAGGTTGTTGACATGTGACCCGATTTTTAAAAGGATTTCAATGGTTCTCCAGTTTTGAATGAGGCTATTGAAGGTCTTATGAGCATGTTTTTGTCCATATGGACTGTAACATACGTGTTCAATTACATACTGAGAAGTTGGACAAGCTTATGTTTAAGAGCTCAAGCCATGGAATCAGCCAGAATTGAATTCGAATTTCCATTCTGCCTCTTCATAGCTGTGTGACTTTTGGTGAATTTAACCTCTGTAAGATCAATTTCCTTAGTGGTAAGTAGGAATAAAAATGACTGCCGGGCTTCCTTATGGTGGCGCAGTGGTTGAGAGTCCGCCTGCCGATGTAGGGGACACAGGTTCGTGCCCCGGTCCGGGAAGATCCCACATGCCGCTGAGCGGCCGGGCCCGTGAGCATGGCCGCTGAGCCTGCGCATCCGGAGCCTGTGCTACGCAACGGGAGAGGCCACAACAGTGAGAGGCCTCCGTACCGCGAAAAAAAATGACTGCCTCCTATGGACAGTGTAAAAATTGAATGAGATAAAACGTGTCACTCGTATTAGTCAGCTGTGTAACAAACAACTCTAAAATCTTAGTGACCTACAGCCACGAAGGTGGAGTCCCTCCTCGTGCTCCATACCCAGCTCAGGTTGGAGGGAGGGTGCCAGTCCACACCGTCCTCACCCAAGTACCACGCTGACCAAGCTGCCATCGCCTGGAGCCTCACTCCTCAGCCCCACTGGGAGAAGGGAGTTGTAAAATAGCACACTAGCTCTGAGAATCTTCCAGGAGGAAGTGACACACACAGCCCTTCTGCTCACATTTCACTGGCCAAGCCCAGGTCTGTGGCCACGCCTATCTTCAGGGGAGAGAGGAAGTGCAATCCCACCACGTTCAGGGAAGGAAGAAAATCAGAGTGGCACTGATGTCAGCCACACACGGAGTGCGTGTACTGGCGATGCAGGATGCTTGCATCTTGTTGCTTTCCTCCTACAATTTTGACTCATCAGGTATCCTGACCCTGGAATCTGATACAGGGAAATTTTTGGCTGGTTTTAATGACCACAAACATGTTAATGCAGAATTTGTCTAAACCAATATTAGGTGAGCCTCCTGCATGACAAGCTCTCTCGGAAATATTGCAGACAAAGCCTTGAACCAAAGCCTTTGGAGCTGACATTCTGTTCAAGGAAGTAGACAAATAAATAGAAATAATAATGTCAGGAAATAATAATTACTATGAGAAAATGGAAAGCAAGGTAAAGGGGTGGAGAGTGAGTGGAGTGACATTTGAGTAGCAGCCACCATGAAGTGACAGAGTGAGCTAGGTGATATCTGTGGGAAGAACATTTCAGGCAGAGGAAACACCAAGGCCCAAGGCCCGAGGAGCACATGCTTGGCACGTGGGAGGAACGACAAGAAGGCCATTGTGGCTGGAACACAGGGTGCTGGAGCTGGGCGGAGGAGATGAAGGCAGAGGGGCCAAGGGCCAGGCCACAGAGGTCAAGGCCAAGGCAAGGACTGGGGACTCAAGCTGATGCCAGACACCACTGGAGCCTGCTGTACAGCAGGGAGGCCTGAATCACACCAACATTCATACCTTTTCATAAAGAGGTAGTTTCAGAAGTTCCACTAACTCAATTTAAATCCTTAATTAGTTAAATGATACCCAATCATTTTTTTTTTCCATTTTCATTTCTGTTTTAATATATTTTCCAGAACTTCCCTGGTGACACAGTGGTTAAGAATCCACCGGCCAATGCAGGAGACACAGGTCCTAGCCCTGGTCCAGGAAGATCCTACATGCCGCTGAGCAGCTAAGCCCGCAAGCCACAACTACTGAGCCTGTGTGCCATAACTACTGAAGCTTACACACCTAGAGCCAATGCTCCACAACAAGGGAAGCCACCACAATGAGAAGCCCACTGACTGCAACAAAGATTAGCCCCCACTCGCTGCAACTAGAGAAAGCCCACGTGCAGCAACAAAGACCCAACACAGCCAGAAATAAATAAATAAGTAAATTTATTTAAATAACTAAATAAGTAAATAAACATATTTTCCAGAAACAGACTCACAGACATAGAAAACAAAATTATGATTACCAAAGGGGAGAGGCCTGGGGAGGGACAAATTCAGAGTATGAAATTAACAGGTACAAAAGACTACACACAAAATAGATAAGCAACAAGTATTTACTGTATAGCACAGAGAATTATACCCAATATCTTGTAATAAGCTATAATGATATATAATCCGCAAAAACACCTGAATTACTATGCTATACCCCTGAAACTAACACAATATTTTAAATCAACCACACTTCAATTTTTACAAATAAATAAATAAGCTTGTTGCCATTGGGATTAATTCTTTTCCTTGTAAAATTTATAGCATAAATTGTTCATTGATTCGTTTTATGGCCATATCAAATTTTACAAAATCTAGCACCTGCCACTGCCAGGTGTTTGTCATTGTTTTGTCTTATCTTTCTGAGATCAATATTTTTGCCAAATCCAATTTTTCTAGCCCTGGCTTTTCAGATCTAAATTTTTTTCACAAATATTTTATTTTTCCATCATAAATTTCAAGCAAAAGATTCTGTGCAATTTTAACTATTGCCTTGTTTATTTTGTGTTGATTATTTCTAATTTCTACCCAGGCAAATTTTCCCCAGGTCCCTTTTTTGCAGTTTTCTATGTATCTACCATGATGTAATTCTTCAGTCAGGGTTTTGTTAGGTGATTTGTTTTGTTTTGTTTTGCATTGCTTATATCTACCAGTATTATAAACTGGATAAAGAAGAAAGAAAAAAAAGTTTGTACTGGTTTCTGTTTAAATCTGCTCAGCCTGCTATTACAAAATACCACAGACAGGGTGTTTTATAAACAACAGAAATTTATACCTCACAGTTCTGGCTGGACTTCTGGCTGGAAGTCCAAGATCAGGGAGGCAGCATGGTCAGGTTCTGGTGAGAGCCCTCTGCTGGGTTGCAGACTGCCTACTTCTCACTATGTCCTCACATGGTGGAAGGGGCTAGGGAGCCCTCTGGAGCCTCTTTCATAAGGGCACTAATCCTATTCATGAGGGCTCCACCATCATGACCTAGTCACCTTCCAAACCTACCTCCAAATACCTTTGGGGGTTAGGATTTCAACATATGAATTTTAGAGAAAACAAACATTCAGACCATGGCAGTTTCTTAGAGCAGAGAGTGAAGTGTAAAATCTGGGTGCACCAAAAGATCAAAACAACAGAGCCAAAGCTTCCTGCTCTTACCACATACAAACTTCTCAGAAAGCAGTAGTCCTTATGTCCCCTGTTACAGATGAAGACTACATACCTGAATTCCCATTTATGCACTCCCAAGTGAAGACTTATATTTACATTTTTATTGCAAAAGACAGGCATTATTAGCTCAAGTAGGATTCCATGCCTTCATTTTATACATCAAAACAAAAAAGAGTATCTCTGAAAAGCAAGATGTAAATATCAAATTTACCTGTAGAACTTATTTGTACTCACAGATACAAATTATGTCACTTCGGGTTGATAGAAAACAGATAGTCTTATCAACCATAGCCCTAATTAAATTGCCCAGCATTCTTTCTTGATACACAGTACAAGATTCTATCTCTATCCTGTGACCATCACATGGCTCTTCAAAGATGCCAAGAGATTTCTGAATCTATAGAGCTAGAAGCTGACTGACTGTGCTTCTTCTCCAGAAGTACAGGGGAGGAAAAACTAAAATTATTTAGCATTTGTCCAGGTGCTTTGTGTGTGTCAAATCTTCTACTCTTCAAAACATCCTTATGAAGCAAGAATTTCCTCCCAATTTTAAAGACAAAAAAACTGATGTTCTGAGAGATTAAATAACTTGCCCAAGGTGACACAACTGGTACATAAATGGCAGAGCCGAAAATAAAATCCAGAGGTCAACCTGCCTCTAGACTTTAATCCCATATAGCCCAGCTTCATAAAGATCTGTATTCCACAGCACCGGCGTTTTCAAGCACCAGAGGGTACCTTTTCCTCAGACTCTATAAGCATTTCCTCCTGCACGCTTTCGACCCCTACACCTCTCTCCCAACGTCAGGAAGCATTATTATGAAGAGACAATGCCCAGTTTTGAGCTAATGCAGGATACTCATGATCAACGATGGAAATCTGAGGTATGTCTCTCACAGTACTGTCCCCAGGCAATGCAACCTTTACAAGAGTGTTCCAGACACACTATTGTACTTTGCAGTGTGCAACATTGAGTGTTGTATCCTGAGCCACCCTGTTCCACATTTGCATTTCAGGAAAATAAATCCTAATTTCTCTGGCTCTGTGACATATGTACCACATCATGCAAAGCCTCCTATATCATCTGGCCTGTTATATATGTTACAACCCAAGTACACTTGCTTTGTCAAAGTAAGTCATTCCTTGGAAATGAACGGCAAAAATTTTTAAAGTATATATAACAGGGAACCATTTCTTTTCATGACTCCTTATCCAACCAAAGATATCTATTTTAAACAGCCACTCAAAAACGTATTAATCATAAAGGCCAACAAATGTACTTTCTCTGACTTTACGATCTGAAGAGCTCCCAGTTAATGGCAGTCACTGCTTTTCATCCTTCCTCTCTGGTAGACAGTGCAACTGGCCATAAAGGGCTGGACCTGACCTGTCTGATTTATTGTTACCATTGTATGCTGTAAGTTACTCATAAGCACTGCAAATGCTGAAACATTATGTGAACGGGAGCACTATACTAAATTATAGATGGCCAGTGTGAATAAGGGTAATACATGAGGTCCCATCAGCACAACGTAGAGCGCAACACTTCAAATAAAAGTCTCTGCTTTAATGAGCACCAAAGGCCCATCCACATTAAGCATACGAACTCGAGAAAAATAAATCAGAGGATCACCATTTACGATCCAAAAGGGATGCATCAAGTTCGGGAAGAGACTAATTGCTGAGTTAAGGAAGCAAAGCAGTTCAGCAAGTTAATAGCACAAAACACCACGTAATACCTATCTAAACATCCTCAAGAAGGCTTTAGACCCATCTAAAAGCCCAATTCCAATAGAGTATACTAGGAATGAGTAAGCTAAGGAATAGTGTCTTGGGTGGATTCCCTAAGGCACAAAACTAAATTATTTCTCCAACCGGGAGCGGAATGAGGGAGGGGTGGGAAAGTGAAACGATTGGGAAAGCAATTCTGGGACCTCTTTGCACTGTGTGTATAAATCATTAAACAGCAGACAAATGATTTAACACTAATACAAACAAGGGTTCCCAGAGAGCTAAATTTCCCTTCCCACAAATGAGTCAGAATAAAAGTGAATTGGACACATCATCCTCTTACCAAATGCCAGGAAATATGGTGCCATTATAAAATACACCTTGTGGGGATTGATGTGATTGTATTTGAAACTGTCCATGGTCCCGTGAACTCCTCCATCCATGCAGGATCTATCCTAAGCAGATGAATGAAGTCAGTTCTCATCTAACACACACATGGAGTCCCCAAAGGCCAGTCCCACAACCTGGGGCTCACCATGAAGCTATTTAAAACATAGCAGACGCAAAGGTGGAAGATACCAACTGAGCTTCCTTAGGAAGGAGTGTCCTTTATTCTGAGATCATGCCCTTCCCGATAACTGGCATAAAAATTCTCTTTCTTTTTAAAAAGATGACAATCATTTTGTAGTTATCAAGGCCCTTTTAGTCTAATGTCCTTAATTTGGCAAAGAGAAAAATCAACAACTCTATGTTGAACCCAGTTTCTTTTATTTACCAGTCCATAAAATCTAAAAATCATCATCTTATATTCTCAGGTAGCCCAACTTTATAAATCAACACATCCAGATAAAAGTCAAGGAATTCCTGGGACTTCCCTGGCAGTCCAGTGATTAAGACTCTGCACTTCCACTGCAGGGGAATGGGTTCGATCCCTGGTCAGGGAACTAAGATTCCACATGCTGCATGGTGCAGCCAAAAATAAAAGTCAAGGAATTCCTGTTCTGCTTGTCTTGCTGCTTGAATGTGATTGGAGGGGAGAACCATAGAGTATAAACCTAACTCAAGGGGCTGGTCCTGGCTTCCAGAACAATGAATCATGTAAATGATTGTCTCTCAAGTGTTCACACTAAACCAAAGTTTGATCATCTGGAATTCTATGGTGGCCTATGCTCGGTTTCCACATGGCCTTGATGTCTCAGACAGCTGAGGATTCTTCCCATACTCTGGACTGACGGTTTCTTGACCTTCTTAAATTAAATTCTGTTCCACATTAGCTACCAATAATCAATGAACCTCATTTTCTCTTGTATGATGGAACTGCCCTTTCCTTTGATCTTACAGCAGGGTGAGGGAAACCTAATAACTGACAAGTGATGACTGAGCATGGCACCTCCCAAGGCTTGGTCAACAGAAGAGGCTTTGAAGTGAACCTCACATTCCAGAAGAATTTCTGATGGGTTTCTTGCATAATGTGGAGCCAGGGTTATGCTAGTAGGGGCCATGAGTCTCTCAAGCTCAGATCTACTGCGTGGTGAGATAGCTGATTATTTTTAGAAACTTAAGGACGATCAAAGGAAAACATTAAAAACAAACACAAAGGTGAAAAAAAGTAATCTTCAAAACAGGAGCACAACCCATGCTAGGGGTCAAGGGGACTTCAACGTCACAAGAAGAGCCTGCCATTGAGAATGTACCTGTCTCTACTCAGGTCATTCCTCTGCCTGGATGCCCTCCGTCCCCCACCCCATTCTCTAAGTTCAAATCCTCTCCATTTTCTCAGACTCAGTCAGGAATCTAACTGAGTTTCTTACAATAAGCCTTGCTGCCACTTGGTGATAAATTCTCTCTCCTTTCTCAGTGCGACCACAGCACTGAACTAGACCCCTCTTGTGAGAGTCATGCCTATCATTTCCTACTTTGTATTATTGGTTTTAAGCTAAGGGCACTATTTCTCTGACTATTTTGAAAGAATCTGAAGAGCAAATCCATGTTTGATTCATCTTTATATAGAGTTGATATTTAATAATTACTTGCTGTATAGAAAAACAAACCAATGAATGAACATAAAATGGCATTTATTCACTTTAGACTTCCTGCAATTCCACAGAGGCCTCTCTGCCACCCTAGATCAAATAAGTCAGTAAGACCTCAGGGAGCAGGGAAGCAGTCTCTAGACACCGTGAGGCGTTTGGCCATGACTTTCAGCATTTTTAATTCTCTGCTGCTTTGTATTTCCTTACTTGGCACCGGTGGGTATCTGTGCCATGGCGGGGAAGGCAAACCCAACACTCCAAGTTGTTGATGATGCTGGTAAGTGACAGTTACAAGAATTCTACTTTTGGTTCCTATAGTTACTTCTGAGTTTTCGAAAAAAATCATCTCATTTGATTCTTACTAAGACCCTGTCGTGGGAGAGACAGAAGCAACACAGGAATATCTTCCTCATGGAGTTGATGGAAAAACTGAGATTCTCAGAGACGTGGTAACTCATCCAAAGTCACAGAGCTGCCCAGTGCCAAAGGAAGTTTCAAATTTGGTTCAGTCCTTTGGCAGAGAAAACACACCTGAAGACACTCACCTGGTGGGGTCCACAAGATGAAGAAAGCAATGTTGGAAAATGGCCTTTGAGAGAAGGAGTTAATCCACATGAAATAAACAAGAGCAGATAGTGTACATTCTCCCAAGGAAACACCAAACCTCGCTAACGGGCCAATCACTGTAAGGAACCCAGGTGGTGCTTTTGAAGACTGTAAGCATGTCCTTACAGGTACTGATCCATAGGCTCAAGGCACTCGAAGTAGAGGAAGCCAAACTTCAGTGTTATGGTTCATTCATTTATTCAACAAGCATGATTTGAGGGCTTATTCTACAAGGGGTTGAGATAAGTTTTGTTTCTGAGTTCAAGGACTGCAAACTCTGGTAGAGAGACTTTAGCGACTTATAAGAGAAGGAAACAGAGATTTCGAAAATCAAACCTCTCAAGTCTACATAGTGGAGCAAGGATTGGAATATACATTTTCTGACCCTTAAGTCCTTGGTTTGCTCTCTGCTCTTACAGGAAAGGGGAGCTGAGTCACGGTGAGGTTGACTTAAGCCTCACTTTGGGTCACTGGAAGAGAAGAGCTAAGATTTATGAGAGCTAAACCCCACATCTATGTTTTAGCCACTAGACAAGTCTCCCTCCGAGTGAAAGTGACAGCATTACTTCGCTTCCCTTTCCACCAAAAAGGCCAAAAGTTCAAAGTCTCGTCCTCTGGAGCCCCCTGTAACGGAGCAGCTCCCCTCAGCTGTCAGCAGGGCTCTCCTGGGGCTGGCCTATGCATTTGCATAGCAGATCTCTCCAAACCAGAATCATACAAGTTCTTACCAACAGAGAGTTGCTTATTTGCCTCAAATTCAAATGATTAATTGTCTTTGATCACATGTTTTGTGGTAGGAAAATGAATTTTGCCAAAGGTATGGTCATTAGCAAATAACAAGACAAAAGGTGCCCAGTTCACAAATAATAACCTGTTTTTCACTCTGGATCTGAAAGCTCTCCACCTGACTCTAGCTTGTAATGTATAATTTTTCTGCTCTCTGTGTTTCCCTGTAAGGGGGTGAGAATGGCATGTGTCTTGCTTACCACTGTATCCCTCACATAGTGGCTGGCATGTAGCAGAAGCCCAATCAGTATTTGTTGGATAGTTTATGTGCACACACACGCATGAAAAAAAGGCTGCTATGTAACCTGCCACCCTTGCAATACTTACTCCTCATGGAAGGATTCATCTGATTTGCAGGGACATCCCCTAGGCTTGGGTTGGGCGGGGCGGTGCAGAGGGTGGAGGATGCTGGCTTCTCCATTCCCTCAGCAGTTCCAGTGATGATGCACCTGGACGTTAAATACCTACGAGGACCTAAATATGCCCACCCACACGGATGAGCACGTTTGTATGCAACTGCTTCCTTTAAGAGACATTTGGGCAACTGAGCCAATTGTAGCAGGCTGATCTTGGGATACCTGGACACTGGGCAGTTTGCAGAAATCTGCTGCTTCAAGTCACCATGCTGGAAAAGTAGCAAATGGTTCTGCAAAGCCACCAAGACTGTCTGGCCCAGTGCTGTGACAGGGAACAGTGACAAGGAAGAAGGGGCACAGAGTCACCATCTATTGAGCATGTCACTGAGTGTTTTACATACATTGTCTCATTGTTATCCTCACATTGGCACTGAGAAAACAGCCTTCAAAGGTCAGGTAGCTTGCCCAAGCTTATTCAGCTCTCAAGGAGCAGAGCTGGGAGGCAAACTCGGCTTCTTTGAAGCCAAACCCCATGCTCTCTCCACCCCTCCACTTGGTTTCCTGAAGGGCCCCTAGATTCCATATACAATTCTGTTCTTCCTTTTCTGAGAGCAGCATTTTGCCTGTACTTGAGCATGTGCACTCCTGTTCCAATGACAGCTCATTCGTCAGGTGAATTTCTAGTAAAATAGGTCCCACGGAAGGCAGGCTCTCCCTTCAGTGTGAACATTTGCTCTCCCACTTTCCCCCTTCTTAATCTCTTTATCTTCCCTCTGACTTCCTGTCCTTTCTGCCTATATCTTGGGCTTGCAATGACAGCCCTGTGACCCTCAAAGCTAAAACATATGCCAAGCCCTGGCGCTAAATAGTTTAATTTAATTAGGTCCTGGGATGGCCAAGTTCACTGCTGACATCATTTCTCAGAATCCAGCAGGGCACAGCCCTTTTGTCTAAGGACACGGTGTTAGGGTCCAGAACCAGGAGCTGGTTAAATGTTCCCACCAAGAGGCGAGGCTCCAGTGGCGCAGGCACTCCACAGGTGCTAGAAGTCTTCTCCGGAAAGCTAAGTGTGCTATCTGGGTGCAGAGCTTCAGAGATGTGATAAAGCAGGAGGCATCATGTAGTTCTAACCAAGGGAAAAGGTGTCCTATTGATGTGAACAGAGGACAATGGTTGGTTAGTGGGCAGAACTTAAAGGCCAACCAGGAGGGGACTTCCCTGGTGGTGCAGGGGTTAAGAATCCGCCTGCCACTGCAGGGGACACAGGTTCGAGCCCTGGTCCCGGAAGATCCCACATGCCACAGAGCAACTAAGCCCCTGTGCCACAACTACTAAGCCTGTGTTCTAGAGCCCGTGAGACACAACTACTGAAGCCCGTGCGCTGCAACTACAGAAGCCCGCATGCCGCAACAAGAGCTCTAGCCCATGAGCAGCAAGAGAAGGTGCTGAAATGAGAAGCCCGCGCACCGCAATGAAGAGTAACCCCCACTCGCCACAACTAGAGAAAGCCGGCGTGCGGCAACAGAGACCCAACACAGCCAAAATTAAATTAATTAATTAATTAAAGAAAAAAAAAAAGAGACCAACCGGGAAGCTGCCTCAGGGACATCTGTCATTAGGCAGCAGGGACCCAGCCACTGGCCTGAGGGTCAAAGCCAAGATCCCAGGTCCAAAAGGCTTGGCAGGAGCAAAGCAAAAGCCCAGGTGTGCAAGGGTTGGCATCTGGGCAAGTTAACAAAACCTGGACTTGGGCAAGAGGTTCAGGCATCAGAACTAGAGTTCAGGGTGGAGACCACATCTAGGGATAGAAGCTGATTGGGACACATCAACTAATTCTCCAATTCTCTGACACCAACTCAGTGTCCTACAATTCAATTCAATTGGAGTCAGCGTCAAACTCCACAGGTTAAGGGTTCAGTCCCACAAAACTGCCCTCGCGCTGGAAACCAGTCACAAGTATTGGGTTCCCAAGTAACCTGCACTTCTGTCTCACTTAGGTACAAAGTCAGGGGCTCCCACTATCTCCTCCCCCTCAGTTTTGAAAATTTACTAGATAACTCATAGAACTGAAGAAAATGCTGTACTTACTACTACAGTTTATCACAAAAGTACAAATGAACAGCCAGATAAAGAGGTACTAGGGTGAGGTCCAGAAAAGTCCAGAGCACAGGAGCCTCTGTCCCTGTGGAGGTGGGTGCACCACCCTCCCAGCAGATGGATATGTTCACCAACTCCAAAGTTCCTTGAACCCTATCATTAAAGGGTTTCTTGGAGGTTTCATTAGACAGCAGTGCAGCTGCTGGTGACTAACTCAATCCCGGAGGCTGGGAGGTAGCGCTGTAAGTTTGAAGCTTCTAATCGCGTCCGGCTTCTCTGGCAACCAGCCGCCATCCTGAAGTGAGCAGCCCCTCAACCAAGAGTCATCTCGTTAGCACTCTTATCACTCAGGAATATTCCAAGGACTTTAGGAGTGGTGTGTCAGAAACAGGGAACAAAGACCAAACTTTTTAATTATACCACAGAGGCAAGTGTCCAGCTATCAGAATACAGGCCAGAGCCACACCGTTGGCAAGGATGACTTACAGTGAACCCCCCATATTGCGCAGAGCCTCAGAAATCCCTCCTGCTGAGAGTCAGAACCAGTTCTACGGAAAAGGACAGAGGTGAGCCTATAAACGTGAGACCCCAGACGATGTGGGAAAGAAAGATGCAGGAGCTTGACCAGCGATGAGAGACCAGGAAGAGGAATCTGGAAAAGTCCTCTGCTGCTTATATTATATTCTGAGCTCCTGCAAAGGCTTGATAGTCACCAAGGCTTCTCTGCTTTCCCCAGATACATTTTAAAAATCAACTGAAGAAAAAAGATTAACTCATAGAAACAGAGAGTAGAATAGTGTTTGCCAAGGGCGGAGAGGGTGGGGAAAATAGAGGTTAGTAAAAGGGTACAAACATTCAGCTATACAATGAATTAGGTCTCAGGATCTAATGTATAACATAGTGACTATATTGATAACATGGTATTGTGTAATTGAAATTTGCAAGAGAGTAGAACTGAAATGTTCCCACCAAGAGAGAAGGAAAGAGAGAGAGAGAAGGAAGAAGGAAGGAAGGAGGGAAGGGGGGAAGGAGGGAGGGAGGAAAGAGAGAGAGAAAGAAAAAGGTAAATATGTGAAGTGATAAATGTGTTCAGTAGATGGGAGGAATCTTTTCACAATGTATATGTATATCAAATCAACACGTACACTTTAAATATCTTACAATTATATTTGTCAATTATACCTCTGTAAAGCTGGAAAAAGTCAACAATAATTACTGAGCTCCTTTAACTATGCACTGGAGTCACAGAGGATTAACAAATAGTCCTTGCCTTTGAAGTTTTTTATTCTAGTCAAAGACAGGAAACTAACATACATGAAGTAAAGAATCTTAGCATTTGTATGTTTCCTCTTGCTGCAGTAATAAATTGCCACAAAGTGGCTAAGACAATGCAAATGCATTATCTTGCAGTTCTGGAGGTCAGAAGTCTGAAACGGTTCTTAACGGCCTAAAACCAAGGTGTCGGCACAGCTGCCTTTCTTCTGGAGGCTCTAGAGGGGAATCCATTTCTTGGCCTTTTCCAGCTCCAAGAAGCCACCTGCATTCTTTGGCTCGAAGCTTCTTTCTCCATTTTCAAAGGGCATCACTTGGACGTCTGCTTCCACAATCACATCTCCTACTTTTGATTTTGATCCTCCCGTTTCCTCTTGTAAGGGCACTGTGCCCACCCACATAATCCAGGGCAATCTCTTCGCAGGATTCTTAATCGACCTGCAAAACCCCTTTTGTCACAGAAGGTAGCATACTCACGGGTTCCAGGGATAAGGACGTGGACATCTCTGGGTTGGAGCTCCCCGCAGAGCTCCTGTAACATAGTCACCCCCGTGAGGACATTTAAGCACAAGGAGGTAAACAGCTTGCCCAGGGCCACGAGTCTAGACTAGAACCCAGGAAGTCTGATTCCCACCATATTCCTAGAAAGAGTTCCTTCGGCTACATTAAGCTGCCACAAAAATGAACAATACAAACCAGTATAATGGTAAATGCAAATTACTCTATATATTTATAAATACACAGAATTACAGGATCAGAGAGGTAGTGCTCAGAGGACCTTAGAAATCTTCATGTCCAACCAGTCTGATCCTAACTACACTCATATATTTCATATCTCCAGTTAAGGGGAACCTCACACCCATCAGAGCAACCCACAGCCCATTTCTGAGACTGCTAATTGTTAGCAAAGTGTAACTTGAATAACTGGACTGCCCAGCTTCAGAGTCTGGACAATCCACACCGTAATCCAGCCCCGAGGAGAATGACCCACACAACACTGGGAATCCCACAAGCCCAGGTGGACCACAAGTCCAGGCCCCTTCCTGGGAACTCCATCCTCTGACCCAGGCAAGAATACTGCTGGGACTTGCTCCTGGTCAAGGGCCAATCCTTGGGTTCCCATCTCTCTGCGGGAACCAGAACCCAGATCACACCTGCAGCAAACACTGCTAGACATGTGTCCAAACACATTCCCTCTTTCCTTATTAACAAGACTGTGGGACTTCCCTGGTGGCGCAGTGGTTAAGAATCTGCCTGCCAACGCAGGGGGCATGGGTTCGATTCCTGGTCCGGGAAGATCCCACGTGCCATGGAGCAACTAAGCCCATGCGCCACAACTACTAAGCCTGCACTCTAGAGCCCGCGAGGAGCTGGAATGAGGAGGTAAGAGAATTAACTAGTTTGGTAACAAGAAAACCTCAGAGAAGTGACTGGTTAGATTCAGAGACTCCTCCATTTCCAAAACTTGGATAACTAGGACAGTGATTTGCCATCCATGGAAATGTGAAGAAGCAGGGCTGGTTTGGAGGAGAAGATGAGTTCCTTTACAAATGCTGAGCTTAAGGCAATAGTAAAGTATCCTAATAGAGAGGACTGGTAAGTGGCTGGAGATGTGGGACTAACACTTAATTGAAAACTCAAGTAGAGTTATAGAGTCAGGAGTCATCACTATCATGCTGATAAGCAGTAAACAAAAGTGGATTTGTTTACTGGGCCAAATGGCTGATTGAATGGTAAGGGAAAAGGCAAGAGAAGACAAATGACTATTCTTTCAAAAGTCATGGCTGCCTGTCACAAGCCAGGTACTGTCCTAGGTGCTAGGAATGCAGAGGAGAGCCTCATTAGTTCAGTAGAATCACAGACTGATCCTGGCACAAAAAAAGCCCTTCGTGCCGCTCCCAATGCAAAACTATGGACAGCCTATTGGGCAATTACCACCAGCTCGTGCATTTCTGCATCCAGGCCACTGGCTAAATTAGAAGATGGGTAGTTTTTTACTCCTAGAACTCACTTCCTCTACAAAGCCCATGTTTCTTGACCTCCATGGAATCCTATGAGTGATATATTTTATATTTACTTATGCCTCTCAAAAAGGCAAAATTCCCTCTCACACTCCCATCTTCCCTATTTTTCTTAAGCATTGGATTTTATCCAATGTTCTTAAATTCCTTTTTTTAAAAAAAGAATTACCTTTAAAGAAATGCCTTTCAGAGAAGTATATACATTTTGAAGTTTAAAATAATTGTAGATACATATATTCCAGCCCTCACATCTCCATCTCTCTTTGCGGGGGACTCCCTCTGAGCAGTTTTGTGCAGGGAGTCAAGGGGCAGAAAAGTCATTCCCTGCTGGGGGAAGAGGCAGACAAGTCATAAAATTGTGGGAACTTGGTTTTTGGCCTCCAAGTGGGGAAAAAAAAAAAAAAAGAACAGCCCTCAGGCTCCATATGTTAAAAACTACACAGAGTTTTATTTATTTATCAACATTTCTCTTTGTCTCATGATATGAATGAGGCTAATACAAGTTACAAGAATGTTAAAGGAGAGAATCTTTTTCACCTTAGTGGTGTTTCTGCTATAAAAAAGGTTATTTTTTTCCTCCTCAAGTTTGGATTCCAGTTTACCAAGTGATCAACATTCTTCACAGTCAGCCCTTTCAGTGCTTCATATTCTTTGTACTTGTTACAGAAAACCAGGACCTGTTGGGTCACTGCTGAGAACTTTCTGGCAATGGCGTTAGCACTCGTATATAAAGAAATCAATTACTTATGCATATTCTGATTCTCTTTTTTCCAAAAGTTAATTTTAAAAATGGTTTTAAAAACAGAAAGGTGAGTCCTTGAGTTTTCTTCTTCTCACAAGAGCCTCTAAGATTTTTTTAAGAAGCCATCATTAGTATATTTTCAGTGGAGTCTCTAGTGATCTGCAATTTAATTCGGTTAAGGTAACATGTTTTTCCATGATCAATCACAATTCTGAGTTTGTTTAAAGATAGAATAAGAGGCTTCAATAATCATCATTATGAATATATATTTGGCCAAGGTGACTTTTTTCCATTGAACGTAATTTTTAGAGGATGAAGTTCCCAGGAAAGAATGCATTTAAGACACTGAAAACAAAATTTGTTCTTTATTCAGTGTTGCCCTTGCCTACTCAAAGAAAGAGATTCTTCCACCAACTACACTTAAAAAAAAAAAAAAAAAAAAAAAAAAGAGTGGCTAGAAACTTTAACATTGATGCAGCATCCAAGCAAGTGACTTGTTTGTTTGAACAAGGTAGAGGTCAGCTTGAAAGTCCTCTCTCTCATGTGATCACGTGTGGTGAAGCCACACAGTGGTCCTGGTCTATGATGGATTAGAAATTGTAAATATAACAATAATAAAAGAAAGAAAGAAAAAGAAGAACTGATTCTTCACCACAGACAGTTTGAGAAGCGCTGGTTTGCAAAGCTGTTGGTTTGATGTCCGTACTCTGACACAGCTTGAGGCTTCCAGAATTTCAAACTACCTGAGTTAAACTTGCACAGAATTCCAAAAATAAAAAATAATTCAATGAAATATTTATTTCCAATGAAACTGAGAAGCTGAAATTTCTAAAACCAAAAGAGTAAAAAGAGATTCTGAGTTGCTCCAGTGTTTTATTTATTTGTGGGAATTTTTAGAGAGTAAAGATACAGTTTTGTATTACACTGTATGTAAAATAAGGCAAAATAAGTTAAGTGTAGGGAAAAACAATGTATTTCCAAAGGAACTCATGGCAGCCTTGTTTTTAATAGTGCAAGACTGGAAACAAACTAAATGCCATGAATGAGAGGCTAGTTAATTAGAGTGTGACACCATCATGCAACAAAATAGTTTATAGTTGTTAGAAAGATTGAGACATCTCTACATGTCCCAATATGTCAAGATTTTCAGGACATATTATCAAGTTGAAGAAAAAAAAAAAAGCAGGGGTGTAAAACAGCATACGTGGTATGATACCTTTGTATAGAGGTAAGAACACATACATGCACACGTGTACATTTAAATGCATGAATTACACTAGGAAGGAGAGAGGAGTTGCCCCCAGGGAAGTTAACTGGGAACTTGGTACAAAAGGAAAGAGAAGTTGTCTTACCTTTCACCTTTGCCCTTTTGTAACTTTCAAGTTTTGTTCTGTGTGCAAGTAATTTCTATTCCCAACAATATATTAAAATAGTAATTAAAATATCAAGAACAGAAATTAGAAATAAATTACTCACGTTCAACCATCCCCCAAAATTGAAATGACATCTGCTCTTAAATCTCCCTGCGGGGTCTGGCATAGTGCCTTCCATTCAATATTTGTTAAATTGTTGAACTAAAAGTAATAGCTCATACAGAATTTAACATACCAAAAAAAAAAAAAAAGATCATTCAATATTTATCCTTTAAACTTGATATGTTTTCAAATAACTAAATCATTTTAGCCAAAATGAACAAACTACATTTATAGGAACAGATTAAACCTCTAAAGCTGCTAAAAGACTCTGGAATCAACTTTAGTATCAAAAGCTTCCTGCAGTGGGATAATTTACCCTGATCAATTTAATCAGTAAGTTAAGAAAATCATGAATTTATAATTATATTGTAATTTGACTGGAGAAGATGGGAATTATATGTCATCCATGGGCTGCTCTCAATCTTTCATGAATTTACATGAATCCATAGATTCAGCAAGGCTATTCCATGTTTGTTTAGATTGAACCTGAGAAAATAACATTGTTTTGAATGAAAATGAAGATAGCAGTAAGAAATAAAGGAAATAGTAGGGAATCAGGTATTAGGAGCTCTCTGAGGAAAGTGCAGGACTCTGCTATTCAGAATACAAGACATAAAAAAGTAACATTGAAACTGTTATAGGCAACAAAATAAATATTAGCCTGAACTTATCTCTCTATTACTTTCTTCCAGGTATATAGCTTGGCACATCTGGTTACACAGTAACATCATGATCCCAGCTTATATTTGTGTTTGTACTTTGGTGTTTATTCGAGTCAGTCTTAAGTTCACATCCTCTTTAGATATTCTCAAGATTCTCCTAAGACGTTCAATTTTTCTCCCAGCAAAATTGCTTACTTATCCAGTCGTTTCATTTAGGAAAGAGTAGAAGTGTTCAGCAAAAGTCTTCATGCACTTCCCCACCTCCACTCCCAAATCCACGTGTTGCCACCGGTCATTCAATTCCCTTAACGAGGAAATGACATTGGGTCACTCTGAAAAGAATCAACTGAGGGGTTCTGTTAATTTTTTAAAGTATTCCCCTTCACATAAAGAAAAGGTTTTCAAACAGACGTAATAACCCTAGGCATGTAATGTCAACTCCACCACAAACACCTCAAGAGAAGCTCAACACTTTAATGGAGAAAAATTCACACCTGATTCAAGGAAACTCACTGTACTCCCTCACTGTCCTCAGGAAAGCCCTTCCAACAGTAGAATCTTGCTCCAGGATCTCACTGATTATGTCATCTGCCATAGGAATATATACTAATCCCTCCAGGTCTCCCAATTCCCAGGGACCTAGGGAAGTAACAAAGATAAGGGGGAAAGAGCTCATTTCAAACATTAAAAAAAAAAAAAATCGGGGCTTCCCTGGTGGCGCAGTGGTTGAGAATCTGCCTGCTGATGCAGGGGACACGGGTTCGAGCCCTGGTCTGGGAAGATCCCACATGCCGCGGAGCAACTAGGCCCGTGAGCCACAACTACTGAGCCTGCGCATCTGGAGCCTGTGCTCCTCAACAAGAGAGGCCGCGACAGTGAGAGGCCCGCGCACCGCGATGAAGAGTGGCCCCCACTCGCCGCAATTGGAGAAAGCCCTCGCACAGAAACGAAGACCCAACACAGCCAAAAATAAATAAATAAATTTAAAAAAAAAAAAAAAAAAAAAAAAAAAAACCCTGAGGTTTATATGCATATAATCCATTCACAGCATCAATACCCTTGAGAACAAGCCAACCCCAGGGGAAGGGTTTTTTTAATGATCATTTGACTTTGGTTTCACTTACATAAACATACCTGGTGTACCAGTTAGCTATTGCTGTGTAAAAAACTGCCCTCAAAATTTAACAGCATCTGAGAAAGGAAAAAGAAATACACAAGTGCTTCCTCAAGCCTCTAGTTGTGTCACTTGTTTTGTATCATTGGCTAAAGTCATGTCACCAAACCCAGAGTCAGAGTAGAAGGCCACTACCAAAGGGCTTTGATATGGGGAGATGCAAAAAATTGGGTCCACCTATGCAATTAATCCACCATGCCTGGAGAAAAGCAACACAGGGTGGTATATTTAGAAAGCCCCCAAAATGACCCCAGCACTAAATCTTCTACTCCAATCACTTACCCTGACAGTGTGGAGTAAATTGCTGAGCTGACCAGGTGAGAACTAGGGTCAGCCTTGGCTTGTTTAGGTGCAGCATGACTGACTGGGGTATAGAAGGGATGATTTCCTGCCACACCAAGGCTGGTAACTGGGATCAAGGGGCAAGACTGTACCTCCCAGCAGTTGGAAAGAGATGTTCACTACTCAATCTAGGAAATAGTGAGCCAGATGAGAAGGAAAGATATGCCCCAAGGGAGGACAGCCTGGGTGGTCAAGCTAGAAAGGGAGCCACAAGGACAGCTTTGAGTTCTGTATAATGCGGTGAAATTCAAATTCCTTCTAGTCCAGGGCCTAGGAAACCTGTCACGTTCCCCAAGCTGAGAGTGGCTGCAATGAACCGATTAAAGGCTTTACCTCTAGAAGCTGCACCACAAAGGGAACAGAGAAATTGTGCTGAATGAGCAAGTAACAGAGTCCCAAGGGTGGAAGAGCTTTTTACCGGTGATGATCAGACAGGGAAGAGGAGACGCTTTGGCAAACAAAAGAGGAGATACAGGCACAATGATAGGCACATCCCGGCCAGGCAACAACAGCACAGAGGAGGGAAGGTATGGGATGAGGTGGCCAAGAGGAGTGTGTGTGAGATGTCCCTATAGATTCCCTAAATAATTTAGCTAGTGGGGAATGAGCTAGATAAAGCCCTTTCAAACAATTTGTATGGAAGAATGATTTTCTTAAGTTTCTAAACTGTTATGGACTCAGACTTTTATAAATACTATAAAAAATAAATTCCTCCCACCAAAAATTTTAAAAAGGCACAAATCCAAACAAAATGAAAGGTCAACTATTTTATTACTAGATTCAACAAACATAAGATTGTTCTGTCAAATTATCAGAGTCTCTAAACACTCATTCTCAATTTCAGTGCTTGTGCCATCAGGGACTAGTAACAAACAACTCACCAACTGGCATAAGTCTGTGAACCACACTAAGGGTAGTGCTGAGCTAGACAGCTATCAGCTTTTGTTTGATGATATAAAAACAAGAGCTACCAGGCTTGGAGCAACTACTGTCCTCTAAGCGCTGCAGTCAGTACTTCACTTTTGCTATCTTCATTCTTTTGAAGTTATTCTCCCTATAAGGGAACCAAAGCCAGTGAGGCTACAGACTTGCTCTAGACTACAAAGAAAGTGTCAGTGACCAAGGTGGGCTTTTGTTGATGGCCTGGTCCATACGGCTCGAATAAAGATGGCTCAGGATAAAAGCACATACAGTATTCTCCACTGTCTAAGACTCAAATAAGGGTAGGAGGTGCCAGGAAGGCTTCCAAAATACCTGAGTATGAATTGCCCTTGACACTGGCTCCTCTTTGTAGCTGCCATTTCTTCCTCCCTCTAAATGCATAGACTTGAAGTTTTGCCAGATTCATTACAATAATCATCTCGGCTGAGAAGCCATTCTGCTCTTTCTCTTTAACGTAGTTTTGCCCCACAAATGCACGAAAATCCCTCTGGTGCCTTCGAGTCTTAGGTCTTCCGGCTGGAATTGACTTTGTGACCTTCGAACCAGGTGGGGTTAGACATAAAGCCATCATATTAGGGCTTCATCCCAGCTGTGACAGGCTCCTGACACTAAGCTTTAAGTTTAGTGGAGGTATTTTTGCTGTGTTGGTTGTTTTCATTTGTCTCCTCAGCTGAATATGAGTGAGTTGGGCCTGATCAATTGCCTCACCCCGTCTACAGACTCGAGCTCTAGGATGCAGGGGAAGCATGCAGGCGAGGGCTGGGCCTTGGACTTCCCCAACCAGAACTGAGGACAGCAGAGCCCTCCCCATCAGTCTGCCCTCTGGAGCAATCACAGCAGAAGGGGCTCTTGGCACCAAGCCACAGAGGAGAGTTTCCAGGGCTAGAGCCCAACACAAGATGAAGAAAAGGGAGGTTGGAATCACAGTTGGTGATTATATGGGTTGAGATGGACAAGAGAGGAGATGAGGCCATATCCTCTATGAGGCTTTCCATGATCCTCCATGCCAAGTGGACCCTCCCTCCTTTGTGTTACTACCACAGCCTCAGAGCACGTCGCATGTTCTTCTCATAGTACAAGGCAGTTATGTGTTTACATATTCAGCTCCCACGTGAGGCTTTCACGTCCAGGGACTCTCACTCATTTGTGTATCTAGTACGATGCCTGGCAAGCTGTCGGCGTTCAATAAGCGGACTAAGGCAAACCAGTGCCAGTTGAGTCTTACAAACATTAACCAGGGAAGTCCTGTGGGCAAGATGAGCAAGAGTGCTGTGAAAATGCAAATTCCTTTTTAAGACCTGAAAGTAGAAATCAAGAGTTTAGAAAGCCTCTAAACTCTACACGTCAAGGCAATCTTGTCCCAGGAGTTCTCTTACAAGTTCAACAAAATAAACCAAAATCATGAATTTAAAAAAAAAAAAAAAAAGAGCTCCTGTCAATGTCATTGTCAAGGATCAAGCTTTCTTAGAAATGAAAAATGGGAGCTGGAAATTCCCAGGAGCACTAAGCCAGCCGGTCTAAATACAAATCAGGCTGCTTTCAAGAGCCATGTCATCCCTTCATTCAATTTAAAACACTTTTTTAAATTCTTGGCCCACAAAGACTGAATTCAGATATAAACACAAAATCTCACCACTCCTGGCAAGATTTAAAATTTAAGGAAGGAAAATTATTTTCAGATAAAGATATCCACATAGGCAAGGAAAAACAAATGCTTTCAAAAATCTCAAGGGGTTTCAGCCTGGGACTGGCCATCCATTTAGCCTGTGACTTCCTGCCCAGTAACTCCACCATGCCTGAGCCAGAGCCTAGAGCTTCTGTGATGAAGAAACAAAGGAGAAATCTGGAAGCCCCAGCACCATCAGGAGCTGTGCCCAATGTCACTTCAACCAAATGTAAAATAGCTAGCTAGTGGGAAGCAGCCGCATAGCACAGGGAGATCAGCTGGGTGCTTTGTGACCACCTAGAGGGGTGGGATAGGGAGGGTGGAAGGGAGACACAAGAGGGAGGGGATATGGGGATATATGTATACATATAGCTGATTCACTTTGTTATACAGCAGAAACTAACACACCATTGTAAAGCAATTATACTCCAATAAAGATGTTAAAAAAAAAAAAAAAAGAAGCAATAGGCCATTAGATACGCTGGTCGGCTTTATACTTGCTGTGGTGGGAGGGTGGATTGAGTGCATGGACAGCTCTTGTGAACCAGTGTGAACAGCTCTGGGGGTATCTACTCAGCACTAGCCTATCTCTGACCTGCTGAGAATTGAGTGGACCCCATGACCACGTTAGGACTGTGTGACTCTGCCACCCAGCCACAGTGAATGGGCTCAGGGCTGGGTACCTGGCCCAAGCTGGGTCTCTCCCAGGAATCTGGATCTGGAATCCAGTGCCGGTCAGTAAACCCCTTTTTCTGCTTAAGTTGATTTGAAGGGGGTCTCTGTTACTTTCAACCAAAGGAAACTTGACCCAGTTCATCAACATATCTGTGTGGGTGTTCAATGGGCAAAAAGCAAACAGGTTCTCTGTAACTGGAAGTGTCTTCAAATTGTTTTGGCAAAGGAAGTTATCCTAACATCTGGAATTTTTAGCAGAGACTTCTTTCCCCATTACTCCAAAAGGACTGAGTTAACAGAATTACAGACAACTCCCTCCAACAAGAGTCTTACAAGCAATAACAGCAATTAGTCTAGAAAAGTATAGGTTAAAATGCAAATTATATATATCTAAATAATCTGAAGTACCTAAAATAGGTATCAGATTTTTTTAACCTAACACTAAAGTCATATGAGCAACCATTAATTGGACTTACTGAAATGTATTGTTTGGCATTTTTTACACTCTTACCATTTCTTTTATTGTGATGCAGGAAACTTCACACCTACCTATAATTCTAGTTTATCTCATATATAATGAGAAAAGACCAACATAACTTGAGCATCAGTATGTATTAATATTTCATTATCATTTTGCTTTAGTTTAGTTGGGGAAGAGATGGGTCTTGATAGTATCTATATATAAGGTTGATTATGTAACCTGAAATTTATATCTTAGCATTTAAAAATGCTAAGTGTCTTTTTAGATCTCAATCTGCTTTTGGTTTTTGTTGTTGTGTCCTTTCCTGGACATTGGTCTTTCAGCTGGGATAGATTTGATTAGATGCTTCCTCCCATCTTTTGCTCACATGCTTTCCTCTGAGTAATGGCCACCCTGACCTCTTTAAAAGTCAAGATGAGCTCAGTCTTTCTCAGGGGCCTCAGCTAAAAGTATGGATCTCTTACGTCAGCAAAAATTCACTCTCTCCCAAACACCATATGGCTCTGCCCCGTTAAGCCATCATTAGGCCAACTAGAGGTTGTATTCTTAACATCCTTAAGGAGAATGTACACGTGAAAAGTAAGGAGAGGGAATTGATATTGATATTGATTCTTGCTATTTGATTTTATAAAACATTCCTTGGGTTGCAAAAACGCAGGCAGAAACTAGTTTCTATTCTAAACATCACCAAATATACTCTTAATCCTAAAAATTTAACATTACACCGTAAGTATTATCTTTGTGTAAAGTTGCTACCAACCTGTGCTAAGTGCAAATTAGAAAAATTGTACAAATTAGAAAAGGTGTCACTGTAGGCAGACACCACCCTTAGGTACTGAGCTTGGCCAGTAGCCCAGGGCCGGATTCCAGGCCCCGCATACCCTCTCAGCCACTTTATGGGTTAGGTCAACAGTACAGTCACAGACACTCACCTGCCTTTGTGGTTGAGAAGCTGTCTTTACCTATTTTTCCAGCTATGCATTTGAGAGAGGTGGTATAATAAAAGTGTACAATTTCTACTAACCTATGAACTTTTGAAAATGAAAAAGTTATGGAAAACTTTGAGATCAACTTTAAAGTTCTTTTCCAACAGACACCTGGGCATAAACATGGAAGAGAAATAAGCAAGAAGCTGTATCATTAGAAGTTCTGTTTTCGGGAGGAAGCTGGATATACACACAGTGAAGTGAATAAAGTATATTAATCCTAAACCTATACCCTGATGATTTTCTACTGGTCCAGACACTCAATAACAATAGCTCAGTTCAAGATCTAGAACATTTCTAGCACCCCATAAGATTTCCTCTTGCCATTTCCCAGGAAATCGCTCCTGCCCACAGCAATCCCTTTCTGACCTCCATCAACTCCATTCACGTTGACTGTCTTTGGACTTGGTATAAATGTAATTACACAGTACATACTATTTTATGCCTGGTCTCTTCCACTCAGCCCCATGTCTGAGGGGTCCTTCCATGCTGTAGCATGTATCAGTAGTGTGGTCCTTTTTGCTGCTGTGTAAAATTCCGTCATATGATGGTACCACAATTTATTCACTCTCCTCTTGATGGATATTTGGGTTGTTTCTAATTTGGACCTATTATTAATATAAATTTAGTAGTTCCTTTGAATCTAAGGACTAGAAGTTCATATTTTTACTCAATGCTATTCCACAAAGAAGCTTACACAATGAAATAATAGTAAAAT
Source organism: Phocoena sinus (assembly GCF_008692025.1). Classification (NCBI taxonomy): domain Eukaryota; kingdom Metazoa; phylum Chordata; class Mammalia; order Artiodactyla; family Phocoenidae; genus Phocoena; species Phocoena sinus. The sequence goes on along the minus strand of NC_045768.1, from coordinate 83,488,023 downwards.
AGAGAAATGCAGAAAACTAAAATAAGGATAAAATATCAATGCCTTGGGCAGATAAGCCCAGTATGCAATCTGTCAGGTCTTTAGAGTTTCAGTAATTGCATTTCAAGTCAAACTCTGAGCTTCCTGGAAGCCTAAACGAAGAGGGAAATGTGGTGAATTACATAACATTTGTAATAGGAAAAGAGAATTAGTCAGGAGGAACAAAACTTCTGTTGCCTCTAAGTTCCAAAGAAAGACCTTCACATGGAGCTTCATGGCAGGAATTATTGAGACATGTAAAGGCTAATGTCCTCAAGGTGACTCTATAAGAAATGTATGAACAGATCTTTAGATGACTATTTCTTTTTTTTTAATTAATTTTTATTGGAGTATAGTTGATTTACAATGTTGTGTTAGTTTCTGCTGTACAGCAAAGTGTCAGTTATATATATACATATAATCACTCTTTTTTAGATTCTTTTCCCATATAGGTCATTACAGAACATTGAGTAGCATACCATGTGCTATATAGTAGGTTCTTATTAGTTATCTATTTTATATATAGTAGTGTGTATATGTCAACCCCAATCTAGATCACTTTCTTTTAGTGCACATAAGATGTGGTCACAACTCAGCAGATTATTCAACATATCATAGTACAGTGGCATTGTTCATGGGTGTGTATTTTTAAAGAGAGAAAAGTATATTAGAACATCATATACTCTAAGTCAGGGGTCAGCAAACACCAGCCCCCTGACCAAATATGACTTGCCACTTGCCTTTGTAAATAGTTTTATTTATTCATTTACATACTCTCTGTGGCAACTTGCCTGAATAGTCGAAGGGTTGCAACAAAGGCCATTTGACCTACGAAGGCTAAAATATTTACCACCTAACTCTTTACAGAAAATATTTGCCAACTCCTGCTGTGAATTAGCAACAGGATGGAATACCGGGTATTGTTTCCTTCTTGGTTATTGTTCATGCCTTTATATAGTCTCCATCCCTTTGGTATGGGCAGGACCTGTGACTGGCTTCTAACCAATACAATATGGCAAAAATGAAGGAATTTTGCCAAATTGGTAGATTTTTATTTCATCAAAAGAAAGATTATCCTGGATGAGCCTGACTTAATCAAGTGAAAGTGTGAAAAAGAAGGACTGGTCTACCATCAGAGACTTCTCTTCCATGCTGGCTTGAAGAAGCAGCCTGCATGCTGTGAGGGGGCCTCTGGAGAGGGCCATGTGTCAGGGAGCTTTGGATGGCCTCTAGGAGCAGAGGGCCTCAGTCCTGCAACCCCAAGAAACTGAATTCTTCCAACAACCAGATGAGCTTAAAAGAGGACCCTGGGGCTTCCCTGGTGGCACAGTGGTCGAGAGTCCGCCTGCCGATGCAGGGGACACGGGTTTGTGCCCCGGTCCTGGAAGATCCCACATGCCGCGGAGCGGCTGGGCCCGTGAGCCATGGCTGCTGAGCCTGCGCGTCCGGAGCCTGTGCTCTGCAACGGGAGAGCCGCAACAGTGAGAGGCCCGCTCACCGCAAAAAAAAAAAAAAAGAGGACCCTGAGCACAGGGTAAGACTACAGCACTAGCCAACACCTTGACTAAAGCCTGGTGAGACCCTGAAGCAGAGATCCATCTCAGCCATGCCTGAATTCGACCTATGGAAATGGTGAGCTAACAAATACATGTTTTAACCCACTAAGTTTGTAGTAAGTTGCTACACAGCAATAGAAAGCTAATACACTTACCTAGTCTCCCCAGTTTTTTCTACAGTACACATATGGTTTAAACATGAGAGACAACCACAATTTTTATAGACTTCTTATCATTTAGAAGTACACACTGAATTATCTAAGGATAAAATGATATGATGTCTGAGATTTGCTTAAAAAAATGGAGACGGGACAACAGAATGATACAGATGAGATGAGACTGGCCATGTGCTCATAACTCTTGAAGCTAATTGAAGGATTCATGGGGATTAATTACACTACCCCTTCCACTTTTGTGTATGCTTGAAATTTTCCATAATAAAAAAGTTTTTAAAAATTAGACTCATGCATACAGAATTAGCTTAAAGGATGTTTATAGTTTCTGATACAGGAAAACTAAACAATTTAAATGTCTACACAGGGAACTGGTTAAATTAATCACTATAGATGTACAGTCTGTTTATATGTATCTTTAAAATTGATTGCATAGAATAATGATGCTGTTAACATTTTTCTGTGGTCTTAGAATTTGATATAAAATAAAATATTTGTAAGTAACAAAACAAAAACCACAAAGCTTATGTATTTTTAAAAAATCCATCTGAGAAAATTCTGCTCTGTCAGGCAGTGACTGAATTCAGACTAAGTTCCCTGGTGGCTCCCTTTAGTGGAAGGATCATAGTGGGCGTGCCTGGAGGAGGGGGGAGCCTTGGAGCCACCCAGTGACGCCCCCCACCCATCACCGATCCCTCAGTCCTCTGCTGGATCACAGGCAACTTTAGGTGGCATGTTTGGCTGAGGGTCTCCAGTCCCGCTATGAACAGATGGAAGGCAAGGAAGAGGCTGTAGCCAAACAGCTAATTCAAAATCTCAGTACATCTTGAATAAACACAATCACGATTCTCAAGAAAGGTTTGAACTATGACCACCTTTAGGGACTTCCAATTTTTACCTCAGCCCATATGGCTTCTGATTCATATTGTCACCAAGAGATTTCTCCATTTTCCTAAAAACTGTAAGTTCCTCAGTTCTGCCATGTCCTATTTCCCCCAGGTCCCTTGGTCAGTAAGATTAAGGGACAAGTTATACCCACACTACAATGACTCTTGGGTTCATTTTTTACAATCACTATTCCAGATCACTTTAGGGCGAAATTTCAAAAGGCAATGAGAACATGGTAAATGTTCTGCCAAAATATGTGCAATCACAAAATGCCAGAGATGAAAGTGCCCTTATAAATCATGTAAAGTATCTTTATTTTACTAAGAAATAAAAAAAAAAAAAGGAGAGAGAAAGAGAGAGAGAGAGAGAGAGAGAGAGAGAGAGAGAGAGGGAGAGAGAGAGAGACACGCAAGACATAATGCAACAACAACCAAGGTCACAAGGACAGGCAGAATACCTGAAAGTTGATCCCAGATATGTGCTTTCCCACCAGTGCTGGGTTGCCCTCTTCGAGTCAGTCCTTTTCAATGTTAATGACTAGCCCAAGTTCAGACTAATATGTAGACTTACAGAGCGGTAGCACAAACCTGAAATATGGGTGGCCAGGGACTATAGAAGGAAAGGAGACAGGGAAGAAGGGAGAGACGAAGAAGAGAAAAAGAGAGAAATCTAAATGGGCAATAGACAAATTAAAAGATGTTCAAGGTTGTTAGTCATCAGGTAACCGCAAATCAAAATCACAGTAAGTTACCACCACCCAACATATCAGGCAAGTTAAAATCAAAAAGATTGACTGTACCAAATGTGGCAACTGGAACTCTCAGACATCACCTGTAGGGGTACAAGTTGGCAACTGGAACTCTCAGACATCACCTGTAGGGGTACAAGTGTGGTACGTCATATGGTGAAACCACTTTGGAAAACTGTTTAGCAGTCTACTAAAATTAAATATATGCATACCTGGTGAGAAAGCAATTCCACTCCAAGGTGTTTTCCCAACAGAAATGCATATATATGTTCACCAAAAGAGATATACCAAAATGTTCATAGCAGCACTATTCTTAATAGGCAAAACTAGAAACTATCAAAATATCTAACAACAGCAGATGTATAAATAATGTATTCCATCATTCATATGCAGAAATATGAATGAAGCACTGCCACAGGCAACAACATAGATGAATCTCACAAAAAATGTTGAGTGAAAGAAGCCAGTCACAAAACAATATATTTCAATGTATATAAGCTTCAGAAGCAGGCAAAGCTAATTAATGGGTGTGAGAAGTCAGGTTCATGATTATTTAGGGGGAGAAGAAAGTGGAAGTAATTGGAAGTGGTCATGAAGGCATTTTTGGAGGTGCTGGTAGAGATCTTTATCTTAGTGGTAATTTTATCAGAATTATTCACATTGTGAACATTTATTGTGCTATATACTTGTAGTTTGTGCACTTTTCTGAATATATACTAACTTTCAATAAAATAGTTTGTTTTATATACATTAAAATAAAGAAAGCGGAAGGAGCTGGTTTGGTAGAATTCTTCTAAGGATCTCAAGACTCTTGATCAATGCAACTTTCTTGAACTTCCTAACACCACTGAAGGACATTTTTTCATTGTGATCTCAAATGTCAGCCCATTTCATACCTATAAAAAGAGATGTCTAGTAGGTGGTAATACCAAGTAAAGATCATAGACATCTTATTAGATCACTAATAATCTCAAAACAGCAGAAGGGAAAAAGGAACTAACATAATCAAACAACAGATAGGTTACCAGTGATGTTCTCTATACTTGGTAAGAGTTCCCTGTAGAATTCTCTCAGTAACTCTTTGTTATAAGTATTATTATTAATTCCATTTTATAAAAGGAGGAGCTAAGACTCAACACACTTAAGCAATTTGCCCAAGGTTGCAAAGCTCCTAAAGAGCAGGACCTAGATTCAAACCCAGAATTGCCTGCTCCAAAATCCCAGAGTTGTTCCATCACAACCCACATGGCCCTGGGCTACTAGTGCCTTTGACTTTTACCAATAAAACAACTTCATAAAACTTGTGTTCTTATAAATATTTCACATAAACAAAATAGCCTGAGGTGATTTCCTAGGAATATTACTGCATTGTGGTTTGTTGCCATTTACAACCCATAAAATGTCCCTTTACTCCTAATAAGAAAAAGAAAGAGGAGGTACAGTTTCCCTGACTCCCAAATAATATTTAACTGCCCAGGACGTAGCCAGAGTACAGCCAAACCACTCCCACCACAGGGCCCCAGAAGCCCTTCTGCAAAAGTGTGGGAAGGGAGCTACCAAGACCAAGGTACTCTTTTAAAGCTTTTCTTATTGTAGCTGTTTTATCATTCATATATTTTTAATAGCATCTCAATGACTGTTTTATAGGCCTATGATAGCTTAAGGTAATGCTAAAGACATTACAAGTAGCTCCCTTTTAAATTTTTAACCAGAATAAAAGTTTACAAAAATCACATATGCTCCTGAAACCGTCAGATCCTGTATCCAAACAGAAACCTGGACAGTTTTACAAGGCAGCTTATGGATTTTATGAGGCCCCACCAGTATTTGATGTCCATTACAAATACAAAAACTAAAGTCTTGGTGACTATCTATAGCCAAGTATGTGATGTTTTCCGGAGCCTGTGCTCCGCAACGGGAGAGGCCACAACAGTGAGAGGCCCGCGTACCGCAAAAAAAAAAAAAAAAAAAAAAAAAAAGGATTACAGAAGAAGATGAAGAAAGAAGACATTCTATTTTTCTCCTTTTCATTAGACAAGAAAACCAAATGTTTCCACACTTGGGGAGGGGAGGCACTGAGCAGGAAGACAGTAAAAGTTTCAACATTATGCAACCACTGAAGAATCAATTTAAACTACCCAACTTGATAACGCTTAGTTTAGAAGAGGTTAATGGTTGTCTTTTATTGAAGAGGAATGAGCTTTGTTAAATGTATCGATAGTGCAAAATTAATAATTGAAGCATAAATCTTTCCCACTTTCCCATTAGACTTACTGTATCATATACACGATGAAGAATTTAATACTTCTGCTTTTATATATAGGAGCCAATAGCAGAATCCCTCCCAAATCTAGATGGCTGGGTCCCTGAAAAGTCTTCCTGGCAGGAGGATTCCCAGCTGTAACAGTAACCTTACAAGAAAATCAGGGCTGAAGGAATAGGTGGAGGGAATCTTTAATAAATATTTTTGTATTTACTAACAAACAATGATAAAGCCAGCACAGCAGATAATGACATTTTTACACACCTTAAATTAGTAATAATGGCCTCTATACAGTTACCCTTCATTGCCTTTCTCTTGATTCCACTAAGATATTCATTAAGATCTCCTTTCCTCAAGTTTCAAAGGGATGCTAGTGAATCCACTTTATCTTTACAGGTAAACTACAAGCTAAGAGGCGGCTTTTCCTATCTTTCGTTTTTCCAGCGAAATGCCTTTCAACCATTCAGATTTCACAATTCAGAGCTGTGGCTGCCGCAATCCCTCACCCCACCCAAATGACTTCCTGCCTTGGTCCCTCAGATGCAGCGATTCATTTTCAGTAGAAAACATCTTCTAATACCGAATTGACTTGTGCATTCCCAGAATTACGGCCCTGATGTCAGTATACTCCTTCCCCCTCCTGCCTCCTTGCCATACCAGAATAGTCCACCTTGAGACCTAGCTTTCCTTTCCTTCAGTTTCCTTCTGCCTCACTGCAAACACTCCGGCTTTACTTCCTGTGATGGTTAGTTTTATATGGCAACTGGGCTGGGCTATGGTACCCAGTTACTCATTTAAACACCAATCTAGGTGTTGCTGTGAAGATGATTTTGTAGACATCTGTAATCAGTAGACTTAAGTAAAACAGACCACCCACAATAATATGGGGGGGCCTCATCCAATCAGTTAAAGGCCTTGAGAGCAAAAACTAAGGTTTCCCAGAGAAGAAGACATTACCGTCAGCTTCTGCCTGATTTTCCCGGCTGCCGGCCCGGACTGCAGATTTCAGATTTCAAACTTACCAGTCCTTACCCCACAACTGCATGAGCCAATTTGAGAAGGCTCCCAGAGAAGAGACATAGACAAAGACAGGGACAGAGAAAGAGCAAACCGGTTCTATGTCTCTGGAAAGCCCTGACTAATACACACCCCCTTCCTACCTTCTCTATTCCTACTACTGCTAATTATCTCAAAACAAAAGACTCACAAGTCACTCATCTTACAAGTGGATCTCACAGTCATTCCATGGTAAATTTTACACACTAGTATTTCATAGAAGAGGAACTTAGAGTTGTGTGAAGACGGCTATAATTTTCAAGGCAGCTTCTGAAAAAGATTCTTCGCTTGGCCAGATTTTAGTCAGGCTCCTGAACCTTCTCCTGGGTCCATATATGCACCTCCTTGTAAAAATCTAGTTTTAGAAAGAACTCTGCTAAAGAGTTTACCCAGGACCTCCCCCCACCCTCAATATCTGATCCCCCTCCACCATCCTCCAGGTGATGTCTGCTCACCCTGGCCTGTCTTCAGCAAAGAATCCTGTTAGGTCAGTTTAGCCAGAATTCCCCTTACCCTTAATGTTTCCTCTTAGTATTCCATGCACTGACCTCCACCCTGTCCACCCTGCTCCTTAGCTATGAATTCCCACTTGTCCAGACTGTATTCAGAGTTGAGCCTAATGTCTCTCCCCGACTGTGAAATCCCATTGCAGTGGTCCCTGTACCTATTGCGATGGTCCTGAAGTAAGTCTGCCTTAACATCTTTAATGAGCATCATTATTTTTTTCTTTAATAGTTCCGGTTAGAAAAAAATTTCCCTGTCACTTGATTGGATCGTAAGCCAACATGGATATGTGTCACTCACAAGACACAAGAAAGGGTGGCATTTCAGCCAGAAATTTGTTTTCTCCCTCCAAAGCCGAGCACATCTGGGGAACCCAAATCAGCTTCCTCAATCCAAAGAATCGTGAGAAACCCAGGCGCAGCTCCAGGACACAATGGGACAGGCCTGACTGCACCAGCGCTGAGCTGGTACCTCTGGAACTTCACCCCACACTCTTACATTTGCAACAGAACTACTCGGGACTCCTGAGGACCTTCTGCTAGATGTCAGCCTAGGACCAGGTCAGACGTGTGGGGCTACTTCCCACGAGAATGACCAGTTGCCAAGCACATCTCCAACTTGCTCTCAGAAATCTGCATAACATGTGGCTGAATTTTCTCCCCTTTGAAGGGGAAAAAAATTAAGATTTTTGAAATCTAAAACCCTACTCAGAAGTTAACATATATCCTGTAGGGAAGAAAGAAAATAACCCAGAAATCTCATACTGCTTGAGATTCAAGCATTTATCAAACAGTTATTTTTCTATTTCTAAGAAAGTCTTTTTTGAAAGAATTTTCAAAGTTTTTAAGGCTGCTAATTGGAAGAAAAAGGATAACATAAAGCTTAGCTTATTTCTAACAGAAGAATGTCTACAAATAATCATTATTACTGGGATGAGTGGTTATTGATTTGAAAACTCACCAATAAGAAATATAATGAGAACACTCCACTTTCCACGTCACTTTTCAGGACTTATGACCAGAAACTGTCATTAGTGTCCTTCATGGAAAGAACCATTGGCCAACCCCAGTTGACTAAAGGATCCTCTGTAGATCTGGACAAACTAAATCCTAGAGCCAATGATCAATGAATAATGAAGGAAGATTTTTTTTTAAGTTCCTCAGGTCATTGGTGAGAACAAAATATCACAGAGAAACAGGGCAGAGGTATCCTGTAAACTCTCAGTCGCCTGAGGAAAAGACCATCTACACCAGTTACCAGCTGCCCCTTTACCAGGGTCCCGAAAGCACTCAAAACTCCAACACCATCCCACTTGAGGTCACTGACTTCTGCAGGCCTGGGCAAATGGGGTTTCCTGCCCAGTGCTGATGTCATCCCTGGTGGGTGGGGAGGGCAGATCTTTACCCCACATCCTGTGACTACTGTGGTACTATAGGAAAAGGAGACACAAGATTCCAACAGACACTGTCCTGCAGAGAGCTAAGCCTCAGGTCTCATGCTCCGTTTACCTCCTGATTCATCAGCAACTGGAAGAATCTCAATTAGAAACAGCTGAAGAATCAAACTGTCTCGCATGAGGTTGAAGAAACCACCATGCAGGGATAAATGCAATCTCATGTTGCAAAGCCCCGGGGTTTTGGCAATGCATGTAGAATGATTTATTTGAATAATTACTATGAGTGAAACATTATACTTTATTAGATAAACATGAATGAGTCAAGGTCCCCAACCTCAGGGGGCTTATATCTGATGGGGAAGGCTGGCAAGTTCAGAGCTAAAAAGTGGTGGGTGACATTTGCTTAATTGAGGAAGACAATCCTACAGAAACCCACAGGCGGAAACAATTAATTGCAACTAGGAAAATTGAAATAGGCTGTCTAATAAATTAACAGGAATTTGGGTGGTTTCCCCTAGAAGCGCAAAGGAAATTTAGGGGATACTTGGAATTAAGGGAAGAAAAAATATGAAGAGAAGTGACACAAAAGGGAGAATGACCCCCAGCAACATGGCAGCAGGCACAGGCCCCTGGAAAAAGAAGACTTGTTCTGGGTTTATAGACTGAGCTGTCTTCCCCATCTATTCTTCTTAAGCCTTCAGTGTAAGTCTGTAACACACGAGAGTCCTCTATAGAGTGCTTGGGGACAAAAAAAAGAAAGGGACTGGGTCAATGCTTGGGATCAGGGAGACAAACAGAGCCCTTTTTCCTCCAAGATATATAAATGTTGGAAACTGTATTTGGAGGATTGTGCTTGAATATTAAAGAAACAGAGACCAGAGGACTTGGCAATATTTGGGTTTCACACATAAAACTGGTAAAGCAATAAATTTAAAAATGACAGTGGTAGTGTAAAGGAAGGTAATGACTTTCACATTCTATGACCCTGAGCCAGTCCAATCGGTATTCATGCTTTCTCTCACTGTCCTGTTGTTAACTCATTCTGGTCCCTCGGACTAAATTATCTTCTTAAGGTGCTTCCAAATGCTACCTCCTTCAGGAAGTCTCTCTGCCTCTTCCAGGCCGACTTAGGCACTCCTCCTAAGCTCTCATGCACTTACCTCAATTAATCCCATTCTCACTGGCTAAAAAATGCTTAGTCACTGGAAGGTCTCCCAATTAAACAGAAAACTAGACTCAAGAATAGGAGCTGGGGCTTCCCTGGTGGCACAGTGGTTAAGAATCCACCTGCCAACGCAGTGGATATGGGTTCAAGCCCTGGTCCGGGAAGATCCCACATGCTGTGGAGCAACTAAGCCCCTGCACCACAACTACTGAGCCTGCGCTCTAGAGCCCGGGAGCCACAACTACTGAAGCCCAGGCACCTAGAGCCCTTGCTCCGCAGCAAGAGAAGCCACCGCAGTGAGAAACCCACGCACTGCAACGAAGAGTAGCCCCCACTCGCCACAAATAGACAAAGTCGGCGCACAGCAACGAAGACCTAACTCAGCCAAAAATAAATAAATAAATAAATAATTTTTTTAATTAAAAAAAAAGAATAGGCGCTGCATGTCTCTATCTGTGTGACCTCAGTGTCCAACACAGCAGCTGGCCCATATTTGGTGCTTAATCAAAGTTTCTGGAAAAAGGAGACGAAAGAGGAAGATTTCAACTGGAATGTAAAGGACGGTTATGATGTGATTAAAAGGAAGGAAGGAGGGACATGAGAGGAATGGCCTGGTTAAATATGGTGGCCTGAATAAATGCATTTACCTCTGCTCTCTTCTGAAATGCCACTGAAATGCAAAAAATTTAAGGAATTCGAGGAATGTTTTTCACTATCAAGTCACAAGACCAATATTTCTGGGAAATGGGAAGTAGAGGAGGAGTTAATGTAGCTGTAAAGGATGAAGACCAAGTGCCTAGAGAGGGAGACTCCAAAGAGCAGTAGAAATGCATGCCTTGGGAAAGACTGGATACAGGCCCAACGAATCATGGGTCCGAAAACAGAGAAGTGGGTCAAACCTGAACACAAAGCTTCCAGAGCTACCATGCAACTCCATCAGGGTACCACCATCTCCCACACTAGCAGGCCACTAGGGGATTGTTCTCTGGAGATTTTGAACGAGATTCTCTAGACCTTCAGTGGACATGCTATATCCTTCTTTGACATACTACATATTAAATATATGTGTACCGTATCCTTCCAGCTCCCTTATGCCAGGCCTGTCAACAACTCTGACCCTAGATCTTGAGGTTCCACCAGTGGAAAAGTCCAGTTTAGGGCCTGATAACCAGTATTGGTAAGTTGACTCTGCACACAGAACTTTCAATAAACTTTCTAGTGACTCATTATTAAATAAAAAGTTTTAAAAGCCATTACTTTCACTTTATTTCCCCTTTAACTACAATCTAATTTATTTATACCCTGCAGGTGCCCAGTGTTAGTTTTAAAATGTGAAGACTATAGCCAAACAGAGAAAATGTCTAGAGGAAACCAAAAAAGCCAAATCCAAAACAATTTAGTGTGGGTCAAGCCCCCGCAGAGAGAAGCACAGAACTAGAGACCCAATTAGAGCAGAAGGGAGTCAGGTTTTCAACAGAGAGGCTATTGTAATTAAAAATCAGAGTTTACTTTCTAAAGAAGCTCAGATAACCCTTACAGATGTCAGAATGAGGCTGCATCAAAGATCTGTCCTCCTCTAATTCTTAATAAAATACGATAGAAAAAATTAATAAAATAGAATAATTTTTTAATTAAAAAAAAACTTTACCCAAATTCTAATCAAGGAAAGGTGATATAACTTTTTGTCCTAAATCTGAAAAGTGGCAGCAAATGAAAGAAATGGGAGATTTCTCAATAGACTTGGCGGTGGGGGGGGGGGTCTCTTGGATAGATTGGGAAAAGAATTCCCAGTTCTCTACTTCCTCCCATTTATAGACTTTTCCATCCTTGTCCTTTGCCATGTGATGCTGCTGACTGCCCACTGGGGTTAGATTTGGCCATAGGATATGTTAGCAGTCATGATGCAAACAGAGGCTTTAAATGTGCTTGTGTGACTCGACTCAGCTTTTTAGGCTGTGATCCCACCAGGTAGCAGCCCCTTTCCATCTTGCTCCCCAGAGTGAAGATACGGAGCATCTCTGAAGCAGACAGGGAGCATGGAGTCCAGTCAATGCAGCCAAACCCAGCCTAGATCAGACAAACCAGAGCTACTGGCAGACTCCTGAGCATGAAAATAAGCATTTGTTTTGTAAGGCACTGAGATTTTACAGTTGTTTATTGCACAAGAAAAAACTATTATAGGCTCCTAACTTAATCCCCCTCTCTTAGAAACAATCCTGAGGGATGAAGATGTGTAGACAAAATCCTCCAATGTGTACTGTATACACACTAATTTGGAGAGAAGCATATTGAGTAGATGTACAGGCAGCCCAGGAAAATGCAGGGAGGAAATCCTCCAGAGGAGAAGCATTTACCTCCCATTACAAGAGGTCAGGATCTCAGAAGAGGCAAGAAAATCACCAGAGCTAAATTAAGGGAACTCTAAAGCCTGGGGCTTCCATGTTCCTTGGGAGTAGAATAGACATAGGCAGAGTAGACCCTGGTGTAGGACAAGCCCAGGGCTCCAAGAAAGGACTCACTGCCCCAGCAGAACATTCCTCCACAGCCCCAGCCATACACCTGTGGACAAAGAATGCCACCTGCCACATCAGCAAACAACCCATGTTGCAGCCATCAAGTCATCAGCTACTACAGCTGCCCAGTTGGTGAGCCCTGAGGGAACTCAGGATGGAGACAAATAGGCTACTCACCACCAGGCCATCAGCCACTATAGTTGCCCCCACGTGTGCACCCCGAGGGGATTCAGGATGGGAAAGCACAGGATACTGGCCTTAGACAGTTAAGGTGCATATCAAAGGAATGATGTCAATGAGCCCAGACTCTTTCATCTCCCCGTGCACAGAAAAGCACTAAATTCACTACATTGAGATGTCTGGTTTTCTTTAATTAACAGTAATCTTTCGATGTTCCGACTGCCCGGGCTTTGTTGCAAAAACTCCTATGTATCCTGGTTCCTCCCTTAGCTCCTCAGAGCATCCCTCAGAGCTGAGAGGCTTCCTGCCACCCACCTCCCCTCCACAGGTTGAAGTCCTCAGAAAGTCCACAAATAAAACATAATTCTCAACTTTTAGGTTGTGTGTTTTTTTTCAGTTGACACACCTCCAACTTCACATGTCCTGGTAATGTCAAAGTAACAAGAATACATGGAAAACAATATTCAGTCTTCAGACTGCAAGTCAGAAAGACAAATAGGTGTTAGATAAATAGAGAGTTGGGGAGAATTCATGTATAATACATTATATGGACCAGAAAGTGGGCAGAGCTGTGCAAGCTAGATCAAGATCAAAAGAAATGGTATGGCAGCCGAGCAAACACTAAAGCACAAGAAAAAACAAAGAAATAAAGAGGGAGAAATAGAGACAAGGAGGAAGTAAGAAAGGGAGAGGAGAGGCAAGTAAAGGGTATAATCAGAAAGAAGGAAAGAGAATATAATCCACAGAAGACAAGACAAATTCCCTGTGAGTGCTTCTTGCTACAAAAGAATATAAGAAGAACATGAATTCAGTAAAGCACTAATTCAAAGTGAAAATGAAGAGGTAGTGGAGTGAAATGAAAAGGGAGATTGTGGAACTAAGGAAACAAAGTAGGGATCAAAACAACATCATTATAGAAATAGTAAGCAGAAACAGTGACTGACATGGAATTATTGGCATAGACTGACAAGTTGCTGACATAGAATGAAGGCTTGGGTTAATCATAGTATAGAAGGGTAGAAAGTTTTCCTCGACCCTCTTAGGTCCCTGGCTGGGTCTGAAAATTAAACTGACAAAGACAGATTAACAAGAGAAAAGCATACAAGTTTTATTGAATTTTTACATGTACATGGGAGATTTCACAAGAGACCCAAAGAAATAACCAAAGCAGGAAGCTTTTATGTCTTCTAGACAAAGAAACAATACATTTGTGAAGAATTGACAAGAGAAAGGGATTTGAGCTAGGAGTAGTTTAACTAGGGCTAGTCCTTCTCTTCCTTAACTAGGAAGATAAAAGTTAGTTTACCAAGGTTTGTCTGCAGGATCCTCAGGTTGGTCTCTGGGCTAAGTGTCCGTCTCCAGTTAAAGGAGACTTTATTTCCCACCTTTAGGCAGAAAAGGGGAAGCTTCTTCTGCATTTACTACTTCTCGATTGCTATCATCTCAAAATAATTTTTATGTCAAAGAGGCATATTTTGGGGTGACATATTCTGGTTTCCTTCAATAGCAAATGAAAGCAAAAGTGTAAAAGCAATTGAGAGGATACACAGGAACAAAGACAATAATTGATGTCCATAAGATAAAGAATTCAATAAAGGCAACAGAGAAGATAGTAAAAAACAAAATAGAAGAAAATTTTCACAACACAAAAGAAGAACTAAACCTGAAGTTCAAAGGGGCACACAACTGACAGGATACTGTGACATTCTCAAGAAGATATTAATTCCAACAGTAAAGAAGGATTCCTTCAGGCATGGGGAGGGAGATACCCAAAGGGATGTGAACAAAGCTGTGCTCAGGCTTCCAAAAAACAATATTCAATGCCAGAAGCCAAGGAGCAATGCCTATAATATTCTCAGGCCTGGAGAGATTACCACAAGTGTGACAGATACAGCCAAATAATCCTCCAGCATGAACACACAGATACATGTTTTCCAACAGAAAATAACAGAAGAAATGTAGCACCCAACAGCACTGCGGGGAGAAAAAAGTGGGATTCTGGACCACAAAATACAATCAGACAAAAGAGTGGAGAAGCTGTGATTTTAAAATTATACAACACTTGACAGAAAGTGTAACCCAGGAACTTTGCAACTAGACAATTTGCCCTTCGAGTATGATGCTAAGGGGTGAACTGGGGAATAAAATTCCTATAAGTTCTTCTTGAAAAATATTACTTATAAATAAATCCAACTCAATAAAAGAAAGAACAAAATTTTTAAAAAAAAAAAAGACACAGACATGGAGAAACCTTGATCAAAAAAAAATTAGTGGTAAGCATTAGCCCATCTATTTAAACATCTAAGACTAAAGACCAAGGTAATTGTGGTTACAGAACAGGATGTAAATCATCAGCTTTGACAATTTAAAACAATCAAATAAGTAATGAGAACTCAGAGCAGCAGGAGAAGTAGAAGAATGCACCTTTCCTCATGGGTCACAGTAGGGAGTCCACTGCTCCATCCAAAATTGAAAACTGAAATTTAAAAAAGCAAAAGGATCCCCAACCTTTTCATCTTTTTTTTCCCCTTAATTTCAGAAGCACTATTTTAGGAACTATTATCACATGTGGTGAAGAAACGTGTGTCTGATGTTCAGCAGTTCCTGCTGTTTCCCTTCACTTCTTCTGTTAAATTCAAGTAAAATTGAACTTAATATGTTTTAAATATAGCTTTCATTTTTATGAAAGTGCTTTCATTTATATAAAATTAGTTCTCTCCCTTTTCCTCTATGGATATATTCACAAAGACACATGTGAGAAGGAAAATATATATACATTTGGGAAGTGATGTGTACCTAATACAAATGAGGGTTATTCTAGATTAGGGATTAGCAAACCACAGCCTACAAGGCCAAATCTGGCCCTAAATAAAGTTTTATTGGAACATAGTCACACCTCTTCATTTACATGTTATCTATGGCTGCTTTTCTGCTACAAAGGCAGAATTCAGTTGTAATAACAGAGACCATCGGGCCTCCAAAAGTGAAAATATTTACCATCTACATATCTGCAGAAAGTTTGGTGATCCCTGCATATAGATGGTGAGATTTGGGGGTGTGATGTGTTTCTTGGGTTTTTACCTTTTTTGTTATTTGTTGTATTGCATAGAATTTTCAATAAGCATTGTAATTTTTAATAAACCAATGAAACTACTTTGTATTTTAAAAATAACACCCTTCACTTGTGAGGTTTAGGCTAAGTGACCTTCTGGCTCACCTGGAGCTTCATGCCCTTCTGTCTGAGAGACTGGTGTTTCCACAGAGAAGACTCAACATACGGCTGGCTGTCAGCTACGGGAATCTGGGCCAGTCTGTCAGGTCCCCATCTGAAGAAGGCAGCTGTGAGACAGGAGGGAAGGGGGCAGGACACAACCTTCAAAAGAATGACATAGCCATTGAGGATATGACAAAAAGTGGTTAGAACTAACTAGATCCAAGACGGCAGAAGATTCAACCTCCAGTAGACCTCATTATATGCTCATTGTAATACATTAGCATACGCTAAATGACACACCCACAGGTGCGATGACAGTTCCGAGGCCGACCATAAAAGGCCAAAATGTGGCCCAATTCCTGGAAATCTCCACCTCTCCTCCAAAATGGTTGGAATAATCCTCCCACTTGTTAGCCTATGAAATTACCCAGCCCTCAAAAACTAACCACCCCATATTTCAGGGCCACTCTCGCCTTCTGAGATGGACTACATTCTGTCTATGGAATGTGTATCTCTCTAAATAAATCCACTGCTTACCTATCACTTTGTCTCTCACTGAATTCTTTCTGTGACAAGACATAAAGAACTTGAGCTTCATTAAGTCCTGAGACCAGGTGGGCAATTTCAATTAAAAGACAGTGAGTGAAGGTGGAAACGTTTCCACACACTAGGAAGCCCCTTCGCGGGCGGAGACTGCGGGTGGCGGAGGGGGAAAGCTTCGGAGCCGCAGAGGAGAGCACAGCAACAGCGCCGCGAAGGGCAAAGCAGAGAGATTCCCGCACAGAGGATTGGTGCCGACCAGCACTCACCAGGCCGAGAGGCTTGTCTGCTCACCCGCCGGGGCGGGCGGGGCCTAGAGCTGAGGCTCCCGCTTCGGTCGGAGCGCCAGGCAAGGACTGGAGTTGGCGGCGTGAACACAGCCTGCAGGGGGTTAGTGCACCACGGCTAGCCGGGAAGGAGTCCAGGGAAAAGTCTGGACCTGCCGAAGAGGCAAGAGACTTTTTCTTGCCTCTTTGTTTCCTGGCGCGCGAGGCGAGGGGATGAAGAGCGCTGCTTAAAGGAGCTCCAGAGACGGGCGCGAGCCGCGGCTAAAAGCGCGGACTCCAGAGACGGGCATGAGAAGCTAAGGCTGCTGCTGCCGCCACCAAGAAGCCTGTGTGCGAGCACAGGTCACTATCCACACCTCCCTCCCGGGAGCCTGTGCCGCCGGCCACTGCCAGGGTCCCGGCATCCAGGGACAACTTCCGCTGGAAGAACGCACGGCGCGCCTCAGGCTGGTGCAACGTCACGCCGGCCTCTGACGCCGCAGGCTCGTCCTGCACTCCGTGCCCCGCCCTCCCGCGCTGCCAGAGTGAGCCAGAGCTCCCGCATCAGCGGCTCCTTTAACCCTGTCTTGTCTGAGCAAAGAACAGACGCCCTCCGGCGACCTAAACGGAGAGGCGGGGCCAAATCCAAAGCTGAACCCCTGGGAGCTGTGAGAACAAAGAAGAGAAAGGGAAATCTCTCCCAGCAGCCTCAGAAGCAGCGGATTAAAGCTCCACAATCAACTTGATGTGTACCCTGCATCTGTGGAATACATGAATAGACAACCAATCATCCCAAATTAAGGAGGTGGACTTTGAGAGCAAGATTATTTCTTCCCCTTTTCCTCTTTTTGTGAGTGTTTATGTGTATGCTTCTGTGTGAGATTTTGTCTGTATAGCTTTGCTTCCACCATTGGTCCTAGGGTTCTATCCGTCCGCTTACTTATTTTACTTTTTTTCTCTTAATATTTTTATTTTAATAACTTTATTATATTTTATCTTACTTTATTTTATTTTACTTTATCTTCTTTCTTTTTTTCCTTCCTTCCCTCCTTCCTTCCTTCCTTCCTTCCCTCCTTCCTCCCTCCCGCCCTCCTTTCTTTCTTTCTTTCTACTTCTACTACTTCTTTCTTTCTACTTTTTCTCCCTTTTATGCTGAGCCGTGTGGATGAAAGGCTCTTGATGCTGCAGCCAGGAGTCAGTGCTGTGCCTCTGAGGTGGGAGAGCCAACTTCAGGACACTGGTCCACAAGAGACCTCCCAGCTCCACATAATATCAAACGGCGAAAATCTCCCAGAGATCTCCATCTCAACATCAGCACCCAGCTTCACTAAACGACCAGCAAGCTACAGTGCTAGACATCCTATGCCAAACAACTAGCAAGACAGGAACACAACACCACCCATTAGCAGAGAGGCTGCCTAAAATCATAATAAGTCCACAGACACCCCAAAACACACCACCACACGTGGAACTGCCCACCAGAAAGACAAGATCCAGCCTCATCCACCAGAACACAGGCACTACTCCCCTCCACCAGGAAGCCTACACAACCCACTGAACCAACCTTAGCCACTGGGGACAGACACCAAAAACAACGGGAACTACGAACCTGCAGCCTGAAAAAAGGAGACCCCAAACACAGTAAGATAAGCAAAATGAGAAGACAGAAAAACACACAGCAGATGAAGGAGGAAGATAAAAGCCAACCAGACATTAATGAACAGGAAATAGGCAGTCTACGTGAAAAAGAATTCAGAATAATGACAGTAAAGATGATCCAAAATCTTGGAAATAGAATAGACAAAATGCAAGAAACATTTAACAAGGACCTAGAAGAACTAAAGATGAAACAAACAATGATGAGCAACACAATAAATGAAATGAAAAATACACTAGATGGAATCAATAGCAGAATAACCGAGGCAGAAGAACGGTAAGTGACCTGGAAGATAAAATAATGGAAATAACTACTGCAGAGCAGAATAAAGAAAAAAGAATGAAAAGAACTGAGGACAGTCTCAGAGACCTCTGGGACAACATTAAACGCACCAACATTCGAATTATAGGGGTTCCAGAAGAAGAAGAGAAAAAAAAAAGGGACTGAGAAAATATTTGAAGAGATTATAGTTGAAAACTTCCCTAATATGGGAAAGGAAATAGTTAATCAAGTCCAGGAATCACAGAGAGTCCCATACAGGAAAAATCCAAGGAGTAACACACCAAGACACATATTAATCAAACTGTCTAAAATTAAATACAAAGAAAACATATTAAAAGCAGCAAGGGAAAAACAACAAATAACACACAAGGGAATCCCCATAAGGTTAACAGCTGATCTTTCAGCAGAAACTCTGCAAGCCAGAAGGGACTGACAGGACATATTTAAAGTGATGAAGGAGAAAAACCTACAACCAAGATTACTCTACCCAGCAAGGATCTCATTCAGATTTGATGGAGAAATTAAAACCTTTACAGACAAGCAAAAGCTGAGAGAGTTCAGCACCACCAAACCAGCTTTACAACAACTGCTAAAGGAACTTCTCTAGGCAAGAAACACAAGAGAAGGAAAAGACCTACAATAACGAGCCCAAAACAATTAAGAAAATGGGAATAGGAACATACATATCGATAATTACCTTAAATGTAAATGGACTAAATGCTCCCACCAAAAGACACAGATTGGCTGAATGGATACAAAAACAAGACCCATATATTTGCTGTCTACAAGAGACCCACTTCAGACCTAGAGACACATACAGACTGAAAGTAAGGGGATGGAAAAAGATATTTCATGCAAATGGAAACCAAAAGAAAGCTGGAGTAGCAATTCTCATATCAGACAAAATAGACTTTAAAATAAAGACTATTAGAAGAGACAAAGAAGGACACTACATAATGATCAAGGGATCGATCCAAGAAGAAGATATAACAACTGGAAATATTTATGCACCCAACATAGGAGCACCTCAATACATAAGGCAAATACTAACAGCCATAAATGGGGAAATCGACAGTAACATATTCATAGTAGGGGACTTTGACAGCCCACTTTCAACAATGAACAGATCATCCAAAATGAAAGTAAATAAGGAAACACAAGCTTTAAACGATACAATAAACAAGATGGACTTAATTGATATTTATAGGACATTCCATCCAAAAAGAACAGAATACATATTTTTCTCAAGTGCTCATGGAACAGTCTCCAGGATAGATCATATCTTGGGTCACAAATCAAGCCTTAGTAAATTTAAGAAAATTGAAATTATACCAAGTATCCTTTCCGACCACAACGCTATGAGACTAGATATCAATTACAGGAAAAGATCTGTAAAAACTACAAACACATGGAGGCTAAACAATACACTACTTAATAACCAAGTGATCACTGAAGAAATCAAAGAGGAAATTAAAAAATACCTAGAAACAAATGACAATGGAGACACGATGACCCAAAATCTATGGGATGCAGCAAAAGCAGTTCTAAGAGGGAAGTTTATAGCAATACAATCCTACCTTAAGAAACAGGAAACATCTTGCACCTAAAGCAATTAGAGAAAGAACAAATAAAACCCAAAGTTAGCAGAAAGAAAGAAATCATAAAGATCAGATCAGAAATAAATGAAAAAGGAATGAAGGAAACGATAGCAAAGATCAATAAAACGAAAAGCTGGTTCTTTGAGAAGATAAACAAAATTGATAAACCATCAGCCAGACTCATCAAGAAAAAAAGGGAGAAGACTCAAATCAATAGAATTAGAAATGAAAAAGGAGAAGTAACAACTGACACTGCAGAAATACCAAAGATCATGAAAGATTACTACAAGCAACTCTATGCCAATAAAATGGACAACCTGGAAGAAATGGACAAATTCTTAGAAATGCACCACCTACCAAGACTGAATCAGGAAGAAATAGAAAATATGCACAGACCAATCACAAGCACTGAAATTGAAACTGTGATTAAAAATCTTCCAACAAACAAAAGCCCAGGACCAGATGGCTTCACAGACGACTTCTATCAAACATTTAGAGAAGAGCTAACACCTCTCCTTCTCAAACTCTTGCAAAATACAGCAGAGGGAGGAACACTCCCAAACTCATTCTACAAGGCCACCATCACCCTGATACCAAAACCAGACAAGGATGTCACAAAGAAAGAAAACTATAGGCCAATATCACTGATGAACATAGATGCAAAAATCCTCAACAAAATACTAGCAAACAGAATCCAACAGCACATTAAACGGATCATACATCATGATCAAGTGGGGTTTATTCCAGGAATGCAAGGATTCTTCAATATACGCAAATCAATCAACGTGATACACCATATTAACAAATGGAAGGAGAAAAACCATATGATCATCTTAATAGATGCAGAGAAACCTTTCGACAAAATTCAACACCCGTTTTTGAAAAAAATCTTGCAGAAAGGAGGCATAGAGGGAACTTTCCTCAACATAATAAAGGCCGTATATGACAAACCCACAGCCAACATCATCCTCAATGGTGAAAAACTGAAAGCATTTCCACTAAGATCAGGAACAAGACAAGGTTGCCCACTCTCACCACTCTTATTCAACATAGCTTTGGAAGTTTTAGCCACAGCAATCAGAGAAGAAAGAGAAATGAAAGGAATCCAAATTGGAAAGGAAGAAGTAAAGCTGTCACTGTTTGCAGATGACATGATACTATACATAGAGAATCCTAAAGTTGCTACCAGAAAACTACTAGAGCTAATCAATGAATTTGGTAAAGTAGCAGGATACAAAATTAATGCACAGAAATGTCTGGCATTCCTATACATTAATGATGAAACATCTGAAAGTGAAATCAAGAAAACACTCCCATTTACCATTGCAACAAAAAGAATAAAATATCTAGGAATAAACCTACCTAAGGAGACAAAAGACCTGTATGCAGAAAATTATAAGACACTGATGAAAGAAATTAAAGATGATACAAATAGATGGAGAGATATACCATGTTCTTGGATTGGAAGAATGAACCTTGTGAAAATGACTCTACTGCCCAAAGCAGTCTACAGATTCAATGCAATCCCTATCAAACTACCACTGGCATTTTTCACAGAACTAGAACAAAAAATTTCACAATTTATATGGAAACACAAAAGACCCCCAAATAGCCAAAGCAATCTTGAGAACGAAAAACGGAGCTGGAGGAATCAGGCTCCCTGACTTCAGACTATACTACTAAGCTATAGTAATCAGGACAGTATGGTACTGGCACAAAAACAGAACGATAGATCAATGGTATAGGATAGAAAGCCCAGAGATAAACCCATGCACATATGGTCACCTTATCTTTGATAAAGGAGGCAGGAATGTACAGTGGAGAAAAGAGAGCCTTTTCAGTAAGTGGTGCTGGGAAAACTGGACAAGTACATGTAAAAGTATGAGATTAGATCACTCCCTAACACCATACACAAAAATAAGCTCAAAATGGATTAAAGGCCTAAGTGTAAGGCCAGAAACTATCAAACTCTTAGAGGAAAACATAGGCAGAACACTCTATGACATAAATCACAGCAAGATCTTTTTTGACCCACCTCCTAGGGAAATGGAAATAAAAACAAAAATAAACAAATGGGACCTAATAAAACTTCAAAGCTTTTGCACAGCAAAGGAAACTATAAACAAGACCAAAACACAACCCTCAGAATGGGAGAAAATATTTGCAAATGAAGCAACGGACAAAGGATTAATCTCCAAAATTTATAAGAAGCTCATGCAGCTCAATAACAAAAAAACAATCAACCCAATCCAAAAATGGGCAGAAGACCTAAATAGACATTTCTCCAAAGAAGATATACAGACTGCCAACAAACACATGAAAGAATGCTCAACATCATTAATCATTAGAGAAATGCAAGTCAAAACTACAATGAGATATCATCTCACACCAGTCAGAATGGCCATCATCAAAAAATCTAGAAACAATAAATGCTGGAGAGGGTGTGGAGAAAAGGGAACCCTCTTGCACTGTTGGTGGGAATATAAATTGATACAGCCACTGTGGGGAACAGTATGGAGGTTCCTTAAAAAACTACAAATAGAACTACCATATGACCCAGCAATCCCACTACTGGGCATATACCCTGAGAAAACCATAATTCAAAAAGAGTCATGTACCAAAATGTTCATTGCAGCTCTATTTACAATAGCCCGGAAATGGAAACAACCTAAATGTCCATCATCGGATGAATGGATAAAGAAGATGTGGCACATATATACAATGGAATATTACTCAGCCATAAAAAGAAACGAAATTGAGCTATTTGTAATGAGGTGGATAGACCTAGAGTCTGTCATGCAGAGTGAAGTAAGTCAGAAAGAGAAAGACAAATACCGTATGCTAACACATATATATGGAATTTAAGGAAAAAAATGTCATGAAGAACCTAGAGGTAAGACAGGAATAAAGACACAGACCTACTAGAGAATGGACTTGAGCATATGCGGAGGGGGAAGGGTAAGCTGTGACAAAGCGAGAGAGAGGCATGGACATATATACACTACCTAAACGTAAGGTAGATAGCTAGTGGGAAGCAGCCGCATAGCACAGGGAGATCAGTTTGGTGCTTTGTGACCGCCTGGAGGGGAGGGATAGGGAGGGTGGGAGGGAGGGAGACGCAAGAGGGAAGAGATATGGGAACATATGTATATGTATAGCTGATTCACTTTGTTATAAAGCATAAACTAACACACCATTGTAAAGCAATTATACTCCAATAAAGATGTTAAAAAATAAAAATTAAAAAAAGACAGTGGGTTCAAGCCCCAGGTCATGGGTTTAAGTCCCAATCAGAGTTTCGTCTGGGTTCGAATCCCATCTGAGTTGTGCGGTTTCAGTTGTGTCACTGATTTTGGCAAATAATTTGAGAGCACTGTACAAATAATACGAAGATAGATAGGGGAAGGCAGGGGAAGAGAAATTTTTTTTCTATTTAGCATTTGCCAAAATCACAGCCTTCAGCAAATATCACATAGCTCATTAAAAATTTCCTCATTTACTGAAACTAAAATGGAAGTGGCCCAAGAATCCGAAGAAAAGCTAATCAATCCTGCTCATGTGTTTAAAAATCTCTCTCTCAACCGCATGTTAAATTCCCCATGCCCAGATAAAGGCATTTTCTCAAGATTCACCTTATAAAATGTTTCAGAATCCGCACAATCCAAAGAAGGATGGTCAGAGCCTGTGAAATACCATCTGATTCACTTGTGAGAGAGAGAGGTTGTCACACCGACAGCTGAGAGCAGAAAAAAAGCTGCCCAGAAGTGTCCATCACTTTGAGCTTCGCCCTTCAGCCTCTGGGCCACCCTCTGCACAGAGCTTTTCCATCAGGCAAACCTCCCTGATGATTTAAGCAGCCAAAGCAATCCCAGTGCGGGACGTAGGCTTGTCCCCGTTCTGCATATCAGTTCACCCAGCATAAATTATTAATTAATTGCAGAGCATTCCAAGGGCATGGAGGCCTAATTCTGCAGGATGAGCTCTCAGCCACTGGAAACAAGGAGAAAATTTAAGACCTATGAATTACAGGTTTCATGATTCAAGATGTTTTCTGTCTTAAAATAATCATTAATGTTGATTTTATTCCCTCATTGAATAAATGTGCATATTCCCAGAACAGTAAATCTCCCCAACAGCAACCAGAATAAAAAGGTCTCCAACAGAAACCTTCTGCTTCCTTCCTGATTAGAAAGCAACTTTATTTTTTTCAAGAAAAGAAAAAAATTTATATTAAGGATCATTTTTACTAGAAAGGGTAACTGATCAACTATATCTAAAATCAGAAACTGCAAAAATTTTTCTTCGTACATCTTCAGGTTTCTTACACAATCAGAAAGTTTCAAAATCATTTTTTATAGGTAAAAACTGAATTAGTTGGATATGCAACACAAGTGGAAATTGTCTAAGAAAAGTGCTTATAGGGCTTCCCTGGTGGCACAGTGGTTAAGAATCCACCTGCCAATTCAGGGGACATGAGTTCGAGCCCTGGTCCGGGAAGATCCCACAGGCCGCTGAGCAACTAAGCCCATGCGCCACAACTACTGAGCCTGCACTCTAGAGCCCATGAGCCACAGCTCCTGAAGCCCGTGCACCACAACTACTGAAGCCTGCGTGGCTAGAGCCCATGCTCCACAAACAAGAGAAGCCACCACAATGAGAAGCCCGCACACTGCAACAAAGAGTAGCCCCCACTCACCACAACTAGAGAAAACCCACAATGAAGACCCAACGCAGCCAAAAATAATTTAAATAAATAAATTTTTTTTAAAGTGCTTATAAATTCTTGTCATGAAACAAAAAGCTAGAAGAGGGCTTCCTTGGTGGCACCATGGTTAAGAATCTGCCTGCCAATGCAAGGGACATGGGTTCATGCCCTGGCCCGGGAAGATCTCATATGCCACGGAGCAACTAAACCCGTGCACCACAACTACTGAGCATGAGCTCTAGAGCCTGCAAGCCACAACTACTGAGCCTACATGCCACAACTACTGAAGCCTGTATGCCTAGAGCCTGTGCTCCGCAGCAAGAGAAACCACGATAATGAGAAGTCCGTGCACCTCAACAGAGTAGCCCCCGCTCACCACAACTAGAGAAAGACCACACACAGCAATTAAGACCCAACACAGCCATAAATAAATAAATAAATACATAAATAAAAATTTTTTTAAAACTAGAAGGTATTTCTTTTGGAGAATTTACAATTTTTTTCTCAAATTTTACAGTTCCTCCTTATCTTATTATCAGTCATCCAGATGCTCAATGAAATCTAGGATATTCTCCCAAATATGTAAAATTCTCCACCCTGTCTTGCCTCCACTACCCCATCCCCATTCCCCAAAGTCCCCTATTGAAAAAAAAAAAAGAAAAAGACAAACATGACAATCTTTTTAAAGAAGAAAGAGAGGAAATGCAGATGTGTTTCAAAATGTCATCCTTCAACTGAACCACAAAAATGCTGAGGTCCAGTTAGGGAGGCCAGCCTATCTACAGAGGTACATTTCTCCATGAATAAATACGCAGGACAATTGCTCTGCAAATCAGCCAAGATATTAAGAGCAATTCAAAAACAAACAACTTATTATTCTGGATCAGAAATCCAATCCTGGGGATGAGAAAAATGGGTGAAGGAGGTCAAAAGATACAAACTTCCAGTCATAAAGTAAATAAGTCCTAGAAATATAATGTACAGCATGGTGACTATAATTAACAATACTGTGTTGCATATTAGAAAGTTGTTAAGAGAGTAGATTTTAAAAGTTATCATCACAAGAATAAAAATCTGTGACTACATAAGATGACAGATGTCAACTAGACTCATTGTGGTGATCATTTCACAATGTATACAAATATGGAATCATTATGTTGTACACCTGAAACTAATATAATGTTATATGTCAATTATATCTCAATTTTAAAAAGAAAAAAAAGAAATCTAATCACATTGCTAAAGCCCAGATATTCCATGGTCCATTCATCATTTAAGTCAAACTAAAACATTCCCAAAGGAAAAAAGCCAACTGAGAGAAAATGTTTGGGGTTTCAAGCCTAAGGAAGCAAGGTCTACATATCTAACTTTACTCTTTGCCTGTCTAGACACTTTCTTTTGTGTGCTGAACATTTTGAATATGTTGTAGAGACTCTGAATTTTGTTGTATTCCTCTAAGAAGTGTGACAATTTGTTCTGACAAGCAGTTAAATGCTAAGAGGTCATATTGATCCTGTTCGGTCTTGGTTTTGGGCCTTTTTAAGGCAGGTCTATTTCATCTTTGGTGTCAATGCTATGGCATGCATGCCCCTTATTCCTAGGACACAGTCCTTTCTCCTGAGATGAGCCTTTCTGGGGACTCAAATAAGTGTTCAGCTCCACTTTAGCTGGATCAGAACACCAACATCTCCTTAACACGTGCAACTTCTAAAATCACTGTTCACCTTTCAGTCCTCTAGAAGCTGTTCTCAATTGACTTTGTAGAGTCTCATTCAGTGCATATGCAGCTAAAGATTTGGCAAAGGACTTGAAGGAAGTCCCTAAACAGATTTCTGGGTCTGTTTCTCTTCAGCTCCCTCCTCTCTGGTACCCAAACCTGCAAGTTCCTCGGCCTTAGCAACTTTGACCTTCTGACTTTTCGTCCTTCCCCCAGCCAGACTCCTTACAGTATAGAAAATGCCTCAGGCGAAAAGTTGGCGTGAAAGAGGACTTCACCTTGCATACTTCCCTCCTCTCAAGAGCTGCAGCCCTCTGACACTCACTGCCTGAGAATAGTTGCTCATATGTTTTGCCCCATTTTATAGCTGTTAACAGTAAAAAAAAAATAAACCTATGACTCTGTCTTGGCAAGAACGGGAAGTTCGATGTATGTTAACATGCCAGTAATGTTCATTGTTCTAAGCATAACAAAGACCTCTAAGTTGAAGTCACCAACAATCAGGTTTTTGTTGTTGTTGTTTTTAATTGAGGTATAGTTGATTTACAATATTGTATTAATTTCAGCTGTAAAGTGATTCAGTTATACATACGTATTTTTTTTTCCAGATTCTTTTCCCTTATTACATTCCCTAGTTGTCATTTAAGCTCCCCGAATCTCAGTTTTCAACTCAGTAAAATAAGCTAAGCTACACTATCACTGATGTCTCTTCTGGCTCTAGCACTTTATGACCCTTCTACTTCTACTATGTATGCTGGCTTAATCAGATGCACTACTTCAGGGGATCAAACCAGCAGTTCTTTGCAAAGAAAAAGTCCTTTCTGAAGCTCTTAGCCCATAAGAAATTTGTTGGGCCTCCAAGCCCTCCAGCAGTCCTCTCCATTCTTGAACAATGGTGCACGGGGGTCCAGGTCAGCACAGAGGGTGGGAAGCTACAAGCAGAGCGTGGCGGACCAAGTCAGACTTCAGGGCCCAACAGACCCAATTTCAAAGCTCCTATATAGAGAGGTCCTGTCACTTCACCTCTCTGAACCTGCTTCTTCATCTATGAAATGGCCAGAATAATGCTACCTTGCAGGGCTATTTTGGAGATCAAATGAGCTAAGTTGCTAATGTATATGTTTGGAGGTAACCCACTGAAGACTTTTTTCCTACTGATATTTAAAGATGCACAGAGACCTCTGGAAAATTGCAACTCATACATTAAGTTTTGAAATTCCTTCCCCACCAGCCCTTCGGCACCATCCCCCTTGCATGACTGCCATTATCACCACCACTGCATGGAGGGAGCGAGAGCAGTAATCAGTGGTCAGTAGCACCCCCAAAGTGGTGTCTCATTGCCTATACCCTTCCTTAGGAAGGAATCAGATTTGGTTTTTTTCACTTTAAATGAAAAACAATTGGGAAGGCTTTGATCAATGAACATTATCTCCAGAAGGGAATGGAATACATTTTTTAGATTTTGAGAACTGCAAAGGAAAACCACCTCAGCACCTGGTCTCCTCAATGTCTTTAATCACCTGCCCAAAATATTCTCAGAACTACAGGGAGGCAGGGTTTCAGATCCTCGGGGGAGGTCCCATGAGCCATTCAGGGGTGTTCAGCCCTAGAGGAAGAGGACTGAGGACAGAGGGCTGCTCCAGAGAATCCACCGAGTGAGGCCCAGAGGGGGGAAAACCAGCCTTCCTCTGAAGGGCACCAACCTGCACTTGGTGATGGGGCAGGGGCCACACGGTCAAATGGATGGGGATAATCTGTGTTCAGCAGCGCCCCCAAGTGTCAAGAAGTAGCCACTACAGAGAGCTGGCCAACGCTAAGATTTTTTTCCCACACTCGAAAATGGAAGTTTGTAGTAATTTCTTCTCAGACCACAAATGTTTCAAGAAGTTTATGGATGACCCAAAAAGGAGAGGAAATCCCACGGCTGTGATCATCAGCTTTCTGCCAATCTAGTGGCTGGACACCTGGGCCTATGTGTTCTGCATCAGCTCCTACCTACATATTACAGGCATGCAGACCAGAAAAAGGGCTCATCACATGGCAGGTACTCAACAAATTCTTAATATCAACAAATGTGAGTTAAATTACATAAGGACAAAGGCATATATATATATATATATATATATATATATATATATATATATGATGGAGGCAGGACTTAGTCAAAATGATGTTCACTAAAATATAAGCTTTGTAAAGATAGAATTTTTCTCACTTTGTCCACTGCTCGTTCCACAGCATTTAGAGCAATGCCTGACATGTACAGATTAACAAATATTTGTTAAATTTCATGTTAAACAAATGGAAGGGAAGGCAGGACTTCTTATAAGTGTCAAACGACTATGTCCTGATCCCTTTACTGTCTGTTACATTTATCAGCAGCTTGAAAAAAGACCTAGAAAGCCCACTTACCAAATTAGCTGACAACATTAAGCTGGGAAAAATAGTTACTATGATGAATAACTTGCATTAAAATACTGGGAAAAAAAAGGACTCAAGCTAGAAAACTGGGCTGAAACCAACAAGATGAAATGTAATTCATACAGATTTCCACATACAGGCTGAAAAAGTCAAATGTACAATTTCAGGACAGAGAAGGCCTGGCTTCACAGAAGTCTCAGAGGAAAGGACTTAAGCAACAAGGCCTGTATTAGCAACATTTGACACTATCACAACACTCATGCATGACAGATGGCCTCGTTGGAAGGGAGGGTCAAGAATAATGGTGAAGTGGTGGAGTAGTTCTATGGTGTCACGTATAGAATGTCACATTCATCTGGGGTATCACTTGGGTCCAATGGGGTGGGCCCAGAGAGGAATGCATAAAATAATGAGTGAGGAATCTTGAAAATGTATCATCTGAGGACAGTTAAAAACAAGAACAAGGGTTCGTTGCAGAAAAGAAAAGGCTCCTGGAGGGACAAGTCTGTGTTTTCCAATACTAGTAGAACTGCCTTTGGTTCTGTGTACACCCAACAGGCAAAACTAAGACTAATAGATAGAAATTACAAGGCTTTAGAAGAGCTTCTCACAATCTAAAGCTGTTTGGAAATGGAATTAGCTGTCTTGGGAAGTTGTGATTCCCAGGCACTAAAAGGAAAGAGAGGAGAATGAAGATTTGTATTTACTGAGCACGTGCTGCGTGTCAGGCACTGGACTAGAAGATTTGTGTGATCTCAGTTCTTCCCCACATTCATCCTGTGATATAAGCATTTATTATTGATATAGAATCCTTATATTCAAAACTACCCACCTGTAGATGGGTGGTTAATTGGAAATAAAAAAAAAGCACAGAATCATAAAAGACGATACATACATAACTCAAATATTCAATTTCGACTTAATACATATGAATGTTCTTTCATTCCCCAGCTTTGGTGGTGACCCAAGGCCTTTCTTTGGGGATAGATCTGCTGATTGGATCCACATGGTCTTTCTCTCATAAACTCCATCTATATGTAGTGATCATGATTTCCAGTTTCTATTTCTTTAAAGTGGAGCAAGAATTTAAATGCTCTTAAGAAGCAATCTAAATTGGAGACTTTTTCCAGGTTTTCCCCACACCTTGATACCATCTCCTCTACACCTAATTTAAAAGCCAGTTTTTACTACTGGAGTCTAGCAATTCTACTCCTGGTTATACATCCAAAGGAAATAAAATCACTATCTTGAAGAGATCTCTGAACTCCCGGGTTCATTGCAGCATTATTTGCAATAGTCAAGACATGGACACAACCTGTATCGATTGATAGATGAATAGATAAAGAAAATATCATATACATATCTTATGCTAAATGAAATAAGTCAGACAGAGGAAGAAATACTGTATGATATCACTTACATGTGGAATCTAAAAAAGTCAAACTCACAGGCGCAGAGAGTATGTTAGTGGTTGCCAGGGGGTTGGGGCGGGAGAAATGGGGAGCTGTTGGTCTGAAGGGTACGAACTCCCAGTTATAAGATGAATACGTTCCAGGGATGTAATGTACAGCATGGTGACTATAGTTAACAATACTTATTATATGTTTGAAAGTTAAGAGAGTAGACCTTAAAAGTTCTCACCATAAAAAAAAAAATAAAAGTGTAACCATGTGAGGTGATGTATATGTTAACTAGATTTTGTGGTAATCACTTCACAATATATGCATATATGAAATCATCACGTGTACACCTTAAACTTACACAATGTTATTTGTCAATTCTATCTCAATAAAGCTGGGCAGGGGAAGCCAGTTTCTTATCAATTCACCCCAGAACAGACAAAGCAATGGCAGGACCCCAGAATCTGGGTATTTGATTCATTTCTCCAGTGATCCAGGGGAAGCCATGAACTGAGGACCCTGGAACCTCAAAGGTGGACCAGCCCCGTAATCTCACCTAAGAGGAGCTTGGCCTAGGAGGTTGCTGAAACTGCCCAAGGGCTTCAACGCTGCAGCTTCCCCTCACTTCACCGCCTCGCCCTCTGCAAGTCTTGGGTGGAAGAAGCTCCCCGTTCCCTGCCCCACCCCCAACCCCTCAGAAAGAAAGGCCCTGGGGGGTCCAGCTGGTAAGTGAAAGAAAATGACAAGCTCTCCATTAAATCCAATCCCTTTCTTAGGTTCTGGGCTCTCGCCCCTTCCCCGGACACCCTTGCCTGATGGACACAACCTTGCTCTTTGCCTCTCCACCCTCACTCACATCCTGGTCTGCCTAAATCAACCCAGCTTCTTCCTCGGATTCTTTCGTGCAATACACCCCCTGCCTGCAGCTAAGGGGCTCTTAGCCAGAAGTTCTAATAGGAAAGAAGACAGGGAGGAACCAGAGGATATCTGTTACAGCCATTATTTTCCACTCAGGATCTTATTTAGCATCTTTACTTGAGGGCCATAAATTGAACCTAGAGGGAACCTCCCCGCCCCTCCCCCAGTGCGCAGTGGGGAGTTTATTAAAACGGGGACGTGTTACCTTGGGCCGATCCAAGGGAAACACTGTCACCACGTGGCCACTCCGGGTCATCACAGGCTGCCGCCGGCTTTCCCAGCGCCGCCTCCACCGGAGTGGGACCCAAACGGCATGAAAAAACAGGTGGGCGCTCACATCACTTCCCTTCTTCTCTTTAAAAACTATTTCGTGTATAGTAATAGAAATACACTCACATGGCACAGAACTCATAAGGTACAAAAGCTCTACAACGTAAAGGCAATTCCCCCACCCTTGGACCCAGAGGCATTATTTAACTGAGCATTTCTTGCGTAGCCGGCAGGAGGCGCTCTAAGCACACACGCAGGTACTCTCGTATCTGCACCAGTGCGAGGACGCTCGCCTATGGTGTTCACTGCTGTATCCCCGGTGCGTGGCTGACACAAGCAGTCTGTGCCTTGATCTTTTCACCTACTTTATCTCATGCACAGTCCCTTTCTCTTGCAAATTTCAAAATCCCTTCTTTCACAAATACAGTAGGAGAAATCAGAGATAGTTGATAAGAGACATGATTTTGGCAAAGTGGTCCTGCCTGCCCACACAAAATCAACCCAGAACACTCACAGCGGAATAAGTCTTAGAAACCCCCAGTTCAACCTTCTATTTTACAGATGATAAGACAGAGAGGGGAAGATGTCCTGGGCTCATGTAGATTGAGCTGAACGTTTGTTTAGTTAGGGGATCTGTACCTTGTCTTTAACCCCATGCCTGCCAGCTCTCCAGCTTTGCCTCCTGCCCCCTGTCCTAAGGGGCCCTGATCCTGAGTGCCCAGAGCTGACCTTCCTCCCAGCGTTTACCAGAAATCTGGGCTCATTCCACCTGAGACCTGCTGCTAAATTCGGCAACTCCAAGGACCCTCCCTGGTCCTGAACAGCCCTGAGCACTAGCCCATGGGGTGAGCCAAACAGAATGGGCCTCAGCTGCCCTTAGAGCCCAGGTGCAGCGTGAGAAATTTAGGCTGGACAGACCCAAAGAAGACTTTCTAAATGGGCAAGATTGTTACAATCCAGAAATGAGTGGCCAAGGAAACGAACAGAATCTTTTCTGGAGATCTTTACAGATGGATTAAGTTTTTAAAAAATGATGTGTATAATAATGAATCTATAATACCATAAAACACCAGATAAAACCTAATTAAAGAGCCGGAGGACTGCCTTGCATTTGAAATTTTCTTTCCAACATGCACTGACTGTATGCATTTTGCATAGTCAATATTTATTAATATTTAATTTTTTAATTCATATAAGGTGTGTATATTACACACCTATTTAGGTGAACTATATGTGCCACACTTTACACTGCCATTACCATGATGGTAACTTGAAGATTATCAGGCAAAATATTTGCATTTCTATTTCATGAGGAAAGGAACCCAAGTGTTGTTTTCCCCTTAATTGGTAGTTTCATAATTAATTGAGTGCATTGCAAGTTTTAAATTTTTGGCTCGTTATATAATGGATCATTTTGGAATCGACCAAGGAACTATCCTTATTTTTAATGATCTGCAAATAGAAGTAATGCTAGTTGGCAGCATTTGATTTTAAGGACTCAATCAATAATTGTGTTTTAAATATGGAAAAGCCCAAACGCATGCAGGAAGGAATCTAGGATCATGGAAGGTTAGAGCTGGTATCTGAGAGATGGAACCCTAGCAAGATGGGGGAACTGAGGTACAGTGACAGCCAGATAGATTTTGGGGGAAGTTCAACCTCTGCCTAGGCCAGTCTGGCTGTGACATGGGTACCTGGTAAGCTAGCTCCCAGTTCAAAACACGGGCTTGTTTTACCAGCTTCCTGGCCTCCTATGTATAAGCAAACACCCCTAGGGCAACACTGAGGGAGAGCCTGTTCCTTCTCTGGACATTTGAAGTGACCTTCCTCCCAGCTTCTCCCACCTGCCCCCACCCCACCTACCTCCCAGCTTTGACCACCAGCCCCCTCTCCTGGCAGTTTTTTTGCATCACTGTGAATAATTGAGCGCCTTAAATGCCAGCTGCTTCTAATCAGTGCCTGCATGACATGCATAGGTTTAGGGAAGCAACTGGCAAAGATGGGGCATGCTTTCTGTCCCCAGAGCCAGAGTTAGCCAAGGCCCCCGCTTTCCCTGGAGGAACAGGTACTTAAAGGTACTAAGTCCTCCCCAAGGGCCCAGAATGGCAGCTGAGTGCACCTGAGATCCGCTGATCTCAGGGAGCAGATCCCAGCTGCCCGAAGACTCTTGCCATGAGTGGGACGGCCAGCCGGGAGGTGGAAAACGGGAGAAAGCAGAGAGAAAAGCGTACCGCTGAGCACGGGCCAGCAGAGCATGAGGGTCTGCTCCGAGCCCTGTGCTCTGGCCAGAACACACCTTCCCGGGAGACTGCGACTCTTCCCTGCACAAAAGTGACTTCTGCTCCAAAGTTGCGCATCCGAGGGCTGCAGTCTCCCTTTCTAAATTTGTCTACCAGGAAGAGACACTTTCTCCCAAAATTTACACACAGAGGCCAGCAGGGGCCCCACTCTGTCCTCCCTGAAGGCCCTGTGGGGAGCACGTTCCAGGACCGGCTGTGCAGGGTGAGAGGGTGGCTCCCCGACCTTCTTGCCAAGACAGGACAGGAGCCGAGTGGGAAAGTGCACGGTGCACAGCCGTGACCTGGGGAAGCCTTACAGCACCCAGATGGACCATATGTCATCACCTTGATCTGTGAGGTGAGCCAGGCGGGGCTGATTGCCCTGCTCTCAGGCTTCAACACCCAGGACTGAGCCCAGGGGTGGGTCAGCGAGCACTCCCAGGCCACAAACGCAGGTGGTTGTAGTGAGACTTGAACTCAAGGTTTTTACCTCCATACCTTCCATCCTCTGCTCCTCCAACAGGACTTCCTGACGTAATGTGATGTCCCCAGGAGGGCTGTGAGATCTGCTTTGCAGACATGCTGTGGGTTGGAAATGCGAGAGAGGTGGAGGTGTCTGGCCTTGCTCCGCATTTTTATCCCATGACCACAGTCTGCTGATGGTATCATCCACTGCCTGTGGATGGTATCTATCCACCTCCACTGCCACGGTCAAAGCTACCAACATCTCTTGCTTGAAAAACTGCAGCGGCCTCTTCAGAAGTCAAATATGTATAAAAAAATTACACGTGTTCTGGTTGCCTCACAGAGTCACAGTGAAGGTGAAATGAAATGAAATATTGGATTGGCTAAAAAGTTCCTTCAGTTTTTAAGTAAAAATAAAAGACACATTTTTCATTTTTACCAAGAACTTTATTGAACAACATATTCACCCTTTTGTTCCACTACCTTCGGCCATTTTTTAGGCAACTTCATAATTCCATCTTCCCAAAACTTTTTATCTTTTTGAGCAAAGAACTGTTCCAGGTGCCTTTTACAGTCTTCTAGGGAATTGAAACTTCTTCCATTAAGAGAATTTTGTAAAGACTAAAATAAATGGAAATCCGAAGGTGCAATGTCTGGTGAATACAGTGGATGAATCAGACCTTCCCAGCCAAGCTGTAACAGTTTTTGCCTGGTCATCAAAGAAACATGTGGTCTTGCGTTATCCTGATGGAAAATTATGCGTTTTCTGTTGACTAATTCTAGACGTTTTTCTTCAAGTGCTGCTTTCAGTTGGTCTAATAGGGAGCAGTACTTGTTGGAATTAATCGTTTGGTTTTCCGGAAGGAGCTCATAATAGAGATCTCCCTTCCAATCCCACCAAAGACACAACATCACCTTCTTTGGATGGAGACTGGCCTTTGGTGTGGTTGGTGGTGGTTCAGTTCGCTTGCCCCACGATCTCTTCCATTCCACATTGTTGTACAGTATCCATTTTTCATTGCCCATCACCATTTGTTTTAAAAACGGAACGTTTTCATTACATTTCAGTAGAGAATCATATGCAGAAATAGGGTCAAGAAGGTTTTTTTCACTTAACTTATGTGGAACCCAGACATCAAAGCGATTCATATAACGAAGCTGGTGCAAATGATTTTCAGCGCTTGATTTGGATACTTTGAGTATGTCGGCTATCTCCCACATGGTATAACGTTGATTGTTCTCAATTAATGTCTCAACTTGATCGCTATCAACTTCAACTGGTCTACCTGACCATGGGGCATTGTCCAGCAAGAAATCTTCAGCACAAAACTTCGCAAACCACTTTTGAGAAGTTCAATCAATCACAGCACCTTCTCCATACACTGCACAAATCGTTCTTTTGCGTTTCAGTTGCATTTTTACCTTTATTGAAATAATAAAGCATAATATGCCAAAAATGCTGCTCTTTTTCTTCCATCTTCAATATTAAAATAGCTACACAAAAATTCACCAATTTTGATAAGTTTTTATTTTTTAATAAATTTATTTATTTATTTGTCTTTGGCTGTGTTGGGTATTTGTTGCTGTGCGTGGGCTTTCTCTAGTTGAGGCAGGTGGGGGCTACTCTTCGTTGCGGTGCGCGGGCTTCTCATTGTGGTGGCTTCTCTTGTTGTGGAGCACAGGCTCTAGGTGTGTGAGCTTCAGTAGTTGTGGCATGCGGGCTCAATAGTTGTGGCTCATGGGCTCTAGAGCACAGGCTCAGTAGTTGTGGCACACGGGCTTAGTTGCTTCATGGCATGTGGGATCTTCCCGGACCAGGGCTCGAACCCACATCCCCTGCATTGACAGGCAGATTCTAAACCACTGCACCACCAGGGAAGTCTGATAAGTTTCTTTCTAATGCACACTGATATGACAGCTGTCACAATACAATCTAACAAAATTGCTTCGAATGAAGTTAAGGACAGCTAAGTGCTACTAGAGCCGTCTTATGGAAAATGAACAAACAAACCTTTTGGCCAACGCAATAGTATATGGGAAAATACCTGTCCCAATGCCTGGCACATTCTATGTGCTCAAAAATGTTCTTTCAATTTAAAAGGGAAATAAGGTGGGAAGATGCAGAGTTCGCATCTCCCCAGAACTATGGTGCCTGCTGGATGCTGGTGGGGGACCCCAACACCCAAGGAGATGGGAGGAAACCCCAAGCGAACCAGTAGGATGTTGGGGGACTGAGGGGGGAGGAGAAGTGGAGGCTGGACAGGACCGGCGCCCTGAGGAGTGGCTGAGAGGGGGGAGGGGTTCCCACGCCTGGAGGGACCCTCGGGGGCTCGGATCAGTGGGGGAGCATGCCCAGCGTTTCCCTTGCCCAATCGCTGGGGAAGTCTGCCCAGCTCTTGGGCTGGGTTCTACACTCTCAGAGATCCCCTCCTGACCCGGTTTGTCCTGAGGGCATATGAGTGAGGCCAGGAGAGAACAGGAGAGGCAGGGGAGGGGAGTGGAGGGTGTTTGCCCCACCAACTCGGCCCGGGGAGCCTGCTGAGCTTCCAGGCCTGTCCCCCACCCTCCAAAGCCCCCTCCAGGCCACGTGGGTCCTGAGGGCATAGGAGGGAGGCTGGGGAGATCAGGAGAGGCAGGCAGGAGGGGGTCTCCTGACTGGAGGAGCAGGAGAGGAGTGGAGGGCATTTACCCACCCACTCGGGGCCAGGAAGCCTGCTGGGCTCCCAGGTGGGGTCTCCCACCCTCTGAGACCAGAGGTGGGAGGCACGCCTAGGCCCCTTTTGTTCCGTTGAGCCTAAGCCCCACCCCCCATACCTCCCAGGGCCTTTTCCAGCCCTGTGGGTCCTAAGCATAGGCCCCACCCACCACCCAGACCTCCTCCCTGCTTAGCCCCGCCCTCCACAGCCAAGGCCTTTTCCACCTTTTTTTTTTTCTCCTCCTCTTTTTTACTATTGTGGTTCTGTTTTACCTTCTGCTTGTTGTTTCACCTATATTTTTATTTTTATATTCTTTCTAACATATCTGTAGTTTCCTAGTCTAATTTTATTTTTTACTTTGTTATTGTTCTCCTTTTTTAAAATTTTTTGCCACCCCCTGTGGCTTGCAGGATGTTGGTTCACGAGCCGGGGGTCCGGCCGAAGCTCCTGAGGTGGGAGCTCTGAGTCCGAACCACTGAACTAATAGAGAACCTCAGACCCCAGGGAATATTCATTGGAGTGAGGTCTCCCGGAGGTCCTCATCTCAGCACCAAGACCCAGCTCTGCCCAACAGCCTACAAACTCCAGTGTTGGAACACTCAGGCCAAACAACCAGTATGACAGGAACACAATCCGACTCACAAAAAAATAAATAAGATGGCAAAAGATATGTCACACAGGGCTTCCCTGGTGGCGAAATGGTTGGGAGTCCACCTGCCGATGCAGGGGACACGGGTTCATTCCCCGGTCCGGGAAGATCCCACATGTTGCAGAGCGGCTGGGCCCATGAGCCATGGCCGCTGAGCCTGCGCGTCCGGAGCCTGTGCTCTGCAATGGGAGAGACCACAACAGTGAGAGGCCCGCGTGCCACAAAAAAAAAAAAGAAAAATCTTCCAACAAACAAAAGTCCAGGACCAGATGGCTTCACAGGTGAATTCTATCAAACGTTTAGCGAAAAGCTAACACCCATCCTTCTCAAACTTTTCCCAAAAATTGTGGAGGAAGGAACACTCCCAAACTCATTCTATGAGTCCACCATCACCCTGATACCAAAACCAGACAAAGATACTACAAAGAAAGAAAATTACAGATCAATATCACTGATGAATATAGATGCAAAAATCCTCAACAAAATACTAGCAAACAGAATCCAACAACACATTAAAAGGATCATACACCATGATCAAGTGGGATTTATCCCAGGGATGCAAGGATTCTTCAATATACGCAAATCAATCAATGTGATACACCATATTAACAAACTGAAGAAGCAAAGCCATATGATCATCTCAATAGATGCAGAAAAAGCTTTTGACAAAATTCAACACCCATTTATGATGAAAACTCTCCAGAAAGTGGGCATAAAGGGAAGCTACCTCAACATAATAAAGGCCATATATGACAAACCCACAGCAAACATCATTCTCAATGGTGAAAAACTGAAAGCATTTCCTCTAAGATTAGGAACAAGACTAGGATGTCCACTCTTGCCACTATTATTCAACATAGTTTTGGAAGTCCTAGCCATGGCAATCAGAGAAGAAAAAGAAATAAAAGGAATACAAATTGGAAAAGAAGAAGTAAAACTGTCACTGTTTGCAGATGACATGATAGTAAACATAGAGAATCCTAAAGATGCTACCAGAAAACTACTAGAGCTAATCAATGAATTTGGTAACACTGCAGGATACAAAATTAATGCACAGAAATCTTTTGCATTCCTATACACTAATGATGAAAAATCTGAAAGAGAAATTAAGGAAACACTTCCATTTACCATTGCAACAAAAAGAATAAATACCTAGGAATAAACCTACCTAGGGACACAAAAAACCTGTATGCAGAAAACTATAAGACACTGATGAGAGAAATTAAAGATGATACCAACAGTTGGAGAGATATACCATGTTCTTGGATTGGAAGAATCAATATTGTGAAAATGATTATACTACCCAAAGCATTCTTCAGATTCAATGCAATCCCTATCAAATTACCAATGGCATTTTTTATGGAACTAGAACAAAAAATCTTAAGATTTGTATGGAGACATAAAAGACTCCGAATAGCCAAAGCCGTTGAGGGAAAAAAACGGAGCTTGAGGAATCAGACTCCCTGACTTCAGACTATACTACAAAGATACAGTAATCAAGACAATATGGTACTGGCACAAAAACAGAAACATAGATCAATGGAACAAGATAGAAAGCCCAGAGATAAACCCACGCACCTATGGTCAACTAATCTATGACAAAGGTGGCAAGGATATACAATGGAGAAAAGACAGTCTCTTCAATAACTGGTGCTGGGAAAACTGGAGAGCTACATGTAAAAGAATGAAATTAGAACACTGCCTAACACCATACACAAAAATAAACTCAAAATGGATTACAGACCTAAATGTAAGACCAGACACTATAAAACTCTTAGAGGAAAACATAGGAAGAACACTCTTTGACATAAATCACAGCAAGATCTTTTTTGACCCACCTCCTAGAGTAATGGAAATAAAAACAAAAATAAACAAATGGGACCTAATGAAACTTCAAAGCTTTTGCACAGCAAAGGAAACCATAAACAAGACGAAAAGACAACCCTCAGAATGGGAGAAAATATTTGCAAATGAAACAACAGACAAAGGATTAATCTCCAAAATATACAAACAGCTCATGCAGCTCAATACCAAAAAACAAACAATCCAGTTAAAAAATGGGCGGAAGACCTAAATAGACATTTCACCAAAGAAGACATACAGATGGCCGAGAAGCAGATGAAAAGATGCTCAACATCACTAATTATTAGAGAAATGCAAATCAAAACCACAATGAGGTGTCACCTCACACCAGTCAGAGTGGCCGTTGTCAAAAAATCTAGAAACAATAAATGCTGGAAAGGGTGTGGTGAAAAGGGAACCCTCCTGCACTGTTGGTGGGAATGTAAATTGATACAGCCACTATGGAGAACAGTTTGGAGGTTCCTTAAAAAACTAAAAATAGAACTACCATATGACCCAGCAATCCCCCTACTGGGCATATACCTTGAGAAAACCATAATTCAGAACAAGTCATGTACCACAATGTTCATTGCAGCACTATTTACAGTAGCCAGGACATGGAACCAACCTAAATGTCCATCAACAGATGAATGGATAAAGAAGATGTGGCACATAGATACAGTGGAGTATTACTCAGCCATAGAAGAAACGAAATTGAGTTATTTGTAGTGAGACAGATGGATCTAGAGTCTTCATACAGAGTGAAGTAAGTCAGAAAGAGAAAAACAAATACCGTATGCTAATGCATATATATAGAATCTAAAAAAAACAAAAACAAAAACGTACTGATGAACTTAGCAGCAGGGCAGGAATAAAGACGTAGACATAGAGAATGGACTTGAGGATGGGAGGTGGGGGGGCAGCAGAAACTGGGGCAAAGTGAGAGTAGCATCAACATATGTACACTACAGAATGTAAAATAGTTAGCTAGTGGGTAGCAGCAGCATAGCACAGGGAGATCAGCTTGGGACTTTGCCATGACCTGGAGGGGTAGGATAGGGAGGGTGGGAGGGAGGCGATATGGGGACATGTGTATGCATGTGGCTGATTCACTTTGATGTACAACAAGAGCTAACACAGTATTGTGAAGTAATTACACTCCAATAAAGATCTGTTAATAAAAAAGGGAAAAAATACCAAGGATTTGTTGAGCTGCAATATTAATAAATGCAACACAAATTTTAAAAAAGAAACCTGCAGCCATCTCCCAACTAGTCCATCCATGCACTTGGGTCTCCTCCAGTTCCTTCCACACACAGCAGCCAGAACCAGATTTTCTAAAGCACAAATCTGATTATGTCCAACTTTGATGTTCAAAAGAAGTGGATTCACTACAGTACAAATGCCACCTGCCTCCCACCTACCCCTGCTGCCTGAACCAGCTAAGGGTACAGTAGCCCCTTCTCTTTAGGAATGGTACCTGAGGCTTGTTCCATAAATGGTCCTATATCCAGCCATTGAGAGGATTCTATTTGCATGATGCATGTAAAGTTAGCCGCATCCAACCTCCTCACTATTATTGCATCTGTGCCTCTAAACCTAGCCTCAGAGAGCTGGGGCTTCATTGAGCTCATGATCATGTTGTATGAACTGATTTGGGCCTACTTGCCAATCAGTGTGTGTTTAATACATGTCTATGTGGGGCAAAATTTGATCTGAGTCCATCTAGTATTATCCACCTCTACCTACTGGTGGCTACTGTGATCTACCAAAAAAAGAATCTAATCCCTGTACATGACCACACAAAAGGTCATGTTTCAATATAAGAAGAAAGATATGGGTGGGAAGAGGGGGAGGCGGAGGGTCCCCAAGAAAACCCTGCTGTTTACAGACCTACAGTTCCTGGAGAGAAGTTCTACCTGGCAAGAAGTATCCAATATTTGAAGTTTCCAGGACTCCAGGAAAAATCAATACAATCTTACCTGTGCTTTTCAAATTCTTAAAAACTCTCCTAGGAGTGTAGCATGTGAAAATGATGCTGCCTCCTGCTCTGCCCATCTCTTTCGTTCATTCATCCAACATACACATTTAGAGTCCCTGCAACGTGCCAGGCACATGTCTAAGAACTGAGGATTCAACAGTGAACAAAACAGACCAACTTCTGCCCTCAGGGAGCTTACAGTCTGATGAGTTCTGCAGGGTTGGTCCCAGTTATACTCTCCTAATTGCACAGCTGGACAATTCTGATTAGAGCACAAGGTGGGCAGAACAGCAGTGGGCAATGTTGGTGCCCTACCTGGACCCCTTAGGGCTCTGTGTGACTAAACCCGGCACACTGACACAGTGCAGAACCCTACCCTCCTCCCACCCTCAACCCCTCATGCCTTCTACTCTCTCCCAGTGAAATACTTTAACCTCCTTATCTGTGCCCTTTCCAGCCCATCCATCTTCCTTGACCCTTCTCCCCTCTGTCCATCCTTGATAAAATTCATCCCAGAGGACCAAATCCCTGTTTCTGAACTACACTCAGCATCCTGACCCATTTCCAGGAAGGATATACTTGTTCCAAAGATGGGGGAAGCAAGAAGCCTTCGTGTAGGAAGGCACATCTGTGTTGGACCTTGAGGATGGGTGGGATTTCCATATAGACCCACAGGGAAAAGGCCATCCCAATGAGGAGAAGCCGGAAGCAGGAAAGGAAAGGGGAGCAAAGGCAGTGGCTTCAGCTCAGAGGACACAGGGGGTGAAAGGAGGAATGAGGAAGACAGAGCAGGAGGTGGGGGCACAGTGTGCAAGGCCTGCAGCACCAGGCTCAGAAAAGTAGTTCCAGCCAGTGGGTAGAACTCAGGCGGTGATGAGGGGATGGAAGGAATGGTGGGTGGGTGGTGAAAGGCATTTTGCAAGAAAGGCTATTAGCTTTGGAGGCTGATTCAACCTGAGAAGGGGGAGCACCTCAAAGCTCTCAAAACTGGGAGGATTTG
Source organism: Phocoena sinus (assembly GCF_008692025.1). Taxonomy (NCBI): domain Eukaryota; kingdom Metazoa; phylum Chordata; class Mammalia; order Artiodactyla; family Phocoenidae; genus Phocoena; species Phocoena sinus. The sequence continues at coordinate 83,445,663 of NC_045768.1, read as the reverse complement.
AGCACATAGGAGAATTGTAGTGTCACTTTAGAGACTGACACGGGAGTGGTTAAGAGCACCGCCTGGCTGGCTGTGTGACCTTGGGCTTGTTGCTTCCCTACTCTGAGCCTCCACTTACTCCACAGAAAAATTGAAATTACAATCATCCGTACTGTGATGGTGAATTTTATATGTCAACTTGACTGGGCCACAGGGTGCCCAAACATTTGGTCAAACATCATTCTGGGTGTTTCTGCTACAGTGTTTGTGGTTGAGACTTACATTTTAATAGGAAGAGTAAAGCACACTGCTCTCCCTAATGTGGGTGGGCCTCAGCCAATCAGTTGAAGGCCTGAATAGAACAAAAAGACCAACCCTCACCTGAGTAAAAAGGCATTCTCCAGCAGACTGCCTTTGGACCTCATCTACACCATAAGCTCTCTTGGGTGTCAAGCCCACTGGCCCACACTGCAGATTTGGACTTGCCAGCCTCCATAATCACATGAACCGATCCCTCATAATAAATCTCTTTCTATATATATATGTGTATATATATATATATATATATATATACACACACACACATCCTATTGGTTCTGTTTCTCTGCAAAACCCTGACTAACATACATTATACCTGCAAGGCACTTAGAACAATGCCTAGCACATACTAAGTCTGAAGGGGTATTATAGATATGTGTGTAAAGATTATTCTTCATCTAGGAAGGTTGGTCATCATATAAAGACCCATAATCAGGAATCCACACTCCAGAAGTGTTCAATTAGCAATAATCAGAAGAACAGTGATCATAAATCCATACTCCTATTAAAGAAAACCGTGCACCAAGCTTATGAAAAGTTGAGGCGTAATTGCTTCATGTTCTATGTCATGCTGGAGCACCTCCCAATAAGTCTGCCTGACCCTCACCTGACACCCCCAGGGATTATAAGGTTAGAAGTTAGCCTGCATAAATTGGTAAGTCACTTTGACTATATGACCTGGTAGAAACGTGAACCCCAAAGCTGTCGTAGTTTCTCTGCACTGTAGAAAGTTAACGTCATGCATCCAACCTGGCCTCTGATCGGGCTCCCATTTCCCTAAGGACTCCCCGAACCCCTTTCCTTCAAACGCCCTGAAGCAGCACTTTGGTCTACCTGCTGACTCCCTCATTAAAGAATTAAATCAAACCTTGCTTCCTGGTCACTACCTATTTATATGTTTATAGCACCACAGAGGGTGCCACATCTGCACCCAAGTGTTCATGATCTCTTATGAGATGTTTGAAATAATGTTTTCATGAAAGAAAAACTGCTGCCCACGAAATGTGGTTGACACAGTGCTTCTCAACCTTGTTTAGTATTAATGTCCCCCTTAAGGAGCCTTTTGAGACATTTTTCCCCTGATCATCCCCCGCCTGTGAAACTTTAGTTTAACAGATCTACTGTATATTTGTTGATATAATGTGCTCCTTTGGAGGACCACAAGCCGTTGTAATAGCTAATATTTTTTCACACCCCATCCAAGAGCTCATGTGTTCTCAATATGGTAATATGGCTCCGAAAGGGGAACTTTAAGCTCTGGCCTACTACCCATTTGATCTTGGGGAGGCGACTTCCTTTCTCATAGAACAATTGTGGGATGCAGGGGTTGGGGAGGGGAGAGGATCACTCTTCCTAAATCTGTCTGTTTGGGCAGAGTAGTTAGACTGTAATCCCCTTCCCCACATCATCACCCCACCCCTCTACGCATAGACACACCCATCCTGCTTTAGGGTTTGGGGGTTTTTTGGTTTGGGGTTTTTGTTTGTTTGTTTGTTTGGCTGGTTGGTTGGTTTTTTGAGCCTTCAGGTCACACTGCCTTGAAGCTCTCAGGGCAATTTTTTTCCTATTAAGCATATTGCTATTTTTTTTTCTATTAAAAGTATTGCTAACTCTACATTGTCTGTTGTTCATTTCAACTTACTTCTATGCTGCTTGCAAACGTGAAGCACGGATAGCTGACCCAAGCAGACCTCTCTGGTCACCAGGCTTCTGGGTGTGCTCCTCCCTTTACCCGGCTGTGAGCGATAACTTCTGTGAGGGACACCATTTCTAGCCCACAAAGGAACACACTAGAAAGACTAGAAGACCTTCTACTAAAACAATACTTTTACTAAATCCTTCAACTAAAATGATAACGGTAGTGATGTGGTCATAGCTTCAAAGATAATGCTCATAGAACTTAGTCAAATTTATTTAAAAGTTCTGTGATTTTGTCATTGAAATTTAAAATGTTTTCTCACTTCAGATTCAGAGAGGGCCAGGCTTCACATGGCAGCAAAGAACAGGATGGCCTGCTAGACTCAGGCCCACCGCTAGGTGGAGACCCTCTTAGGGATGAGACTTGAAGGCAATACCATCTCAGGGAAGGCCCTTTGCTAGGAAATGGGGGGGCGAGGTGGGGGCAAGACTGGGAAACGAGCCCAGGGCGGCATCTGCAGAACAAAGGAAGGGATGCCTGATTCCTCCAGCTCCATTTTTCGTTCTCAAGAAGTAAATCAGAAAGAGAAAAACAAATACCGTATGCTAACACATATATATGGAATCTAAGAAAAAAAAAGGTCATGAAGAACCTAGGGGTAAGACGGGAATAAAGACACAGACCTACTAGAGCATGGACTTGAGGATATGGGGGGGGGATGGGTAGGCTGTGACGAGGTGAGAGGGTGGCATGGACATATATACACTACCAAACATAAAATAGGTAGCTAGTGGGAAGCAGCCACATAGCACAGGGAGATCAGCTAGGTGGTTTGTAACCACCTAGAGGGGTGGGATAGGGAGGGTGGGAGGGAGGGAGACGCAAGAGGGAAGAGATATGGGAACATATGTATATGTATAACTGATTCACTTTATTATAAAGCAGAAACTAACACACCATTGTAAAGCAATTATACTCCAATAAAGATGTTGGAAAAAAAAAAAAAAACAGGAAGGGATGCAGGTGAGAACTCCTTTCTTATCCCCACATCATGAAAAAATTGCCCTTTCCCTTAACTAGAGACCAAACCTCAGAAGTTTGGTCAAGAACAGAGGGCACAAGTTTCAAACAGACCATGAATCAATCAATTATTTAACCAGAAAGGAGCAAGAGCACGACTAGTACAGCCAGCAGGGTGGATTGAGTGACACTGAGGCACTTGGGAAAGTTACAAGCTAACTCAAGGAATAAAAGACCAAGAAGGCAATCCCAGTTTCCTCAGACCAGCCCATTTGCTTTCTTACTACTTCTTTTTTTTTTTTTTTTTTTGCGGTATGTGGGCCTCTCACTGTTGTGGCCTCTCCCGTCGCAGAGCACAGGCTCCGGAGGCACAGGCTCAGCGGCCATGGCTCACGGGCCCAGCCGCTCCGCGGCATGTGGGGTCTTCCCGGACCGGGGCACGAACCCGTGTCCCCTGCATCGGCAGGCGGACTCTCAACCACTGTGCCACCAGGGAAGCCCTCTTACTACTTCTTTAGTCCTTCACACCCAGGCGTCTTCCAAATGCTTTGTGTGTCCTCTACAAGATTCAATTTGAATCAGATCACCTTAATACACGGCATATTCTTGAGCATCTACTAAGCCCACCCGTAATGCATTTCCAGCACAAAATGGGAATTGAAATTGGATTTCCTACAATTAGTAGAAATGTTCTACAAGCAAAAGAAAATAGACAAGGGAAAAATTACAACGACTGCCTGGGGTCAAATGAAATAAAACCTTCCTGACATCCTAGAAAGGAATATTTTCTAAGCCATCTAATGTAAAAAAGTAAAGTTATTCCTGCATATTTATTATACTCACAACGATGCACCAAATTTGTCAGCACATTTTGTAAGCCTCCACCTACTGCCACTGAAAATGTATATTTTTCAGTTTAAGGCTCAGTACAGGCAATTCTTTTTACTTGTGATAGCTGTGTTCTATAAATTCATGGCAAAAACTGAATTAGCAAGTACTGAACCACTGTTCCTAGGGGAAACCCACAGGTCAGCTCCTGAGAAACTCTGGTCACAGTTTCATCAACCAACAATACACAACTTTGTTTTATATGTGTTTGTGCTTAAAGATTCCTATTTAATATATACTGTTGTTTCATTAATGCTGAATTTATAGCCAAAAGCACTATAACTCATGCCTGAAAGCAGCTTATCTAAGGCAGCACATCTTTTCTCTGTAAGACATGTCACAGCCTTCTTTGCCCTTGGGAATGCTAGACAGCATTTCAGCACTACGCTTGAGGCCTATTTTAAATAGCAAAGTCACCAACAAATATGGGGGAAAAAAATATTTTTGCATAAATATGCAAAAATAAGTGGCCCCAAAAAGATTGGGAAAAGAACGCTTGCTCACATTATGAGAGCCGTGTCATCTTGTCTGACCTCAGCGGGGAACGTGCAGTTGAAATTCTTCTCCACTTCACACACATCCACAAATGACTGCAAAGGCACAAAGAGTACTGATTTGGGGATTACAAATAATTTTTAACAAGTAGATGAACTCGCAAATACAGAATCTGAGTAATGAGAATCAACTCTTTAGCACCTATTGCGTAGATTATCAGAGCTGAGTTTGGGGAGTCCTCCAAATATATACAAACAGAACTTACACCAAATATGAGAAGCCCTTCAATTCCATTCTGACTTTCTGCGTGCAGGAATCCAGTCCTCTTCTTGGCAGCCAGTCTTACCTACAATAAAAATCTTCCTCCCGGGACCTCCTTGGTGATGCAGTGGTTAAGAATCCACCTGCCGATGCAGGGGACACAGATTCGATCCCTGGTCTGGGATGATCCCAATGCCACGGAGCAGCTAAGCCCATGCGCCATAACTACTGAGGCTGCGCTCTGGAGCCCGCGGGCTGCAACTACTGAGCCCACATGCTGCAACTACTGAAGCCCGCTCACCTGGAGCCCGTGCTCCACAACAAGAGAAGCCACCGCAACGAGAAGCCCACGCACCGCAACGAAGAGTGGCCCTTGCTCGTCACAACTAGAGAAAGCCTGCACAGCAACAAAGACCCAATGCAGCTAAAAATAAATTTAAAAAAGAAAAACTCCCTCCCCTGGTAGGCCACTGAGCCTAGTGGTTAAAAGAAGTGGACTCTCAAGCCTGCCATCTGATTTTGTACCCCAGGCCCATCATTTATAAAGGCTTGTCCTTTGGCAACTCAACCTCACTAATCCCTAATTTCCTTATCTTTAAAATGGGGACGGTAGGAGTATCTACCTATTGGGTTGCTGCAACACTTAAATGATACACTTACGTTTAAAGCGCTTAGCTCCATGCCTGGCATGTTCGATAGTCGTCAGTGATCAGTGAGTATTATATTGAGTTGAACAGAACACATTTCCCATCATAGTCACACAGAAGGCCATGCGTGAAACACTACTTTCTTATATTTTTCAAAGCTGTGAGCTTCATTGCCAACACCATGAGAGAGAAAATAAAAGTGTCCTTAAAAGAAGGATTCCCGGGGCTTCCCTGGTGGTGCAGTGGTTGAGAGTCTGCCTGCCAATGCAGGGTACACGGGTTCAAGCCCTGGTCCGGGAAGATCCCACGTGCCGCGGAGCGGCTGGGCCCGTGAGCTACAAATACTGAGCTCTGCGCGTCTGGAGCCTGTGCTCCGCAGCAAGAGAGGCTGCGACAGTGAGAGGCCCGCGCACCGCGATGAAGAGTGGCCCCCGCTTGCCACAACTAGAGAAAGCCCTCGCACAGAAACGAAGACCAACATAGCCATAAATAAATAAATGAATAAATAAATTTATAAAAAAAAAAAAAAAAAAAAAAGAAGGATTCCCTCTTTAACTCTTCTAGTGGATTTAATCTCAGAAAAGGGAAAAAGCAAAAGTTCCATGGGGGTTCTCCAGCATTTTTCCAGATCACAAGCTTTGCCTTGACAAATGATCTGCCTCCCTGTAAAGTGAAGTTTCCTCGGTTTCCTCATCTGTAAAGTGGAGGTTTAACCAATGATCTCCAAGGAGCAATCCAGAACAGTAATGTTGCAGCCCAGCCTGACTTAGGGCAACTTTTTTCCTTCTCTTACCCCAGTCTCTCTAAGGTGCTCCAGTTAAAACAGTCTTCCCAATAACAAAATTAAAAACAAAATTTCATAAGATGATATTGTACCCTGAATTGCCCCTGATTTTCAGCCAGGGGCAATTCTGCCTCTGAGGAGACATACGGCAATGTCTGGAGACATTTCTGATTGTCACAAAGTGGGACAGGGGAGGTGCAACTGGCTTCTAGAAAGGAGAGGCCAGGGATGCTGCCCACATTCTACAAGGCTCAGGACAACCCTCACACCACAGAATTACCCAGCCCAAAACTCACTAGTGCTAAGGTTGAGAAAGTCTGGTTTCTCTTAAAGCACAATTCCCACGGATGATTTAATTGCCCTTGGCATTGAGATCCAGGGATGTGGGTGTAAAGGGACTACCTGCTTTGCATGGTGTTCTGGTCATGACCTGTGATTTCCTGCCAATGCTGAGAGCATATGATCTGCAGCATTATTGGCTACTTGAAACCCCACACACTGCTTAATCCTGCCCTAAATCTATGTTCCAATGGCCTGACTTTTTCCTAGTGCATTGATAAGATCTGATTAAGCTATTTTTAAAACTTAAAACTAGAAACACTTTGTGGATTTGGTTAAATTACAGACCTTCGACCTCAGTGGAACTTTTCACATGGGATGACTTTTTCCTGATAAAGAATTAGCAGCTGCTGGGGGGATGGGAATGTTGGTGGCTGGAGAGGCTTTAAACTATGATTAACAGATTCTCACTCCATCGCACTTACTCATTCTGACTTTGGAGAAAGCAGAACATACACACCTAATGATGCTTTCAGAATTCTTTTCAGCTGATTGCCTTTTTTCTACTCCCTAAGCCTGCTATTCTTCAGGACTTTACCAGAATCACGACGTGCTCTAAAACTATTTCCTGGACTGTTTTTGACCAACTTCCAGGGAACACAGTCCCTTAACGCCCCACACAGAGCAACAACAAACGACAGCGTTCGCTCTCAGACGTCACTCACTGCTTCAGCAAAGCGCTTAAACCCATCAGGAAATCCCTCAAGGGGAAGAGATTCTACACCAAGGGTGTGTGAAATAGTCTCGCTGTTAGGTGAGCTCTTCCTGTCCAGGCAGAATCTTGTGCAATTAGAAAAAAAGGAGAGGCGATTCCAGTGTCCCTCCAGGTGGAATAACTCCATCAATTTCTCAGGAGGGTGTGACAACAGAGCACCTTAATTCCTTTCCTAGACCTCGGCTAACAGCCCTGGTATCACAATTTTGGATCACGCTTTCCATTTTGAACTGATCATCTCATCAGTAGCATCTGCAAAGATTATTGCCCTTATCTTACAGAAATGGAAAATTGAAGTAAAAATTTCAGTACCATGGCCCAAGAGGTCACGTGATGAGTGCGGCACTAGAGCAAGGTTCCCCTCTCCTGGCTTGGAGATGTAAACTGAGAGAATCTCACAAACTTCCAAGAAAGAATTGTACCTCCTTTTCACTAACAAAAACATTTCTGATGGTATCTAATGGTAATGTTCTGTCTTCAGTGATAATATGGGCAAAGAAGAACTAATTATTTTACAAGTTATTGAATTCTTAATCTTAAGATTTGCTAAACCTTACATATAACCATGAGGGTAGAAGCTATATTACCCATTTTACAAGTGAGAAAACTGAGGTCTGGAGACAGGGTAGTGACCTGTCCAAGTCACATACCCGGGGATTCAGACCCAGATCTACCTGAGCCCAGAGCCCGGTCTCTTAACCTGTACACTGTACTGCCCGCCTCCCATTATTTTTGTAATTGATACATAACATCCATACAGTACACAAATTTTTACAGGTCATCACCACCCAGATCAAGGGACTGAACATTCCCATGACCTCAAAGCCCCCTTGGGCTTCTTCCCTGGGTAGGTGCTCTCTTGACACTCTACAGTATTTTTTATCCACTTCTGGAGAGCTGGAAGGTGCCGGAGCAGACACAAAGTCTGCTTTAAGACCACATACTCCTTCAAGAAACCTCTACAGAAATGCTGTGGCTGATCTTTTTGTCACAGCTATAGATGTGCCTGACTGTGGTCAAAACAACAAAAAATATACCCAGCATATGGTGCTTGAACACCTGAACATCCACATACAAAAATAAGGAATATAGTCTTCACAAAAATTAACTCACAATAGATCACAGACCTAAATGTAAAACACAATACTATAAAACTCCTGCAAGATAACATAGGAGAAAATCTAGATGACCTTGGGTTTGGCAATGACTTTTTAGATACAACACCAAAGGCATGATCTATGAAAGAAAGAATTGATAAGTCGGACTTCATTAAAATTACATTTTTCTGCACTGTGACAGACTCTGTGAAAAGAATGAAAAGATAAGCCACAGACTGGAAGATAATATTTGCAAAAGACACATCTGATAAAGGACTATTATCTAAAATATTCAAAGAACTCAACAATAAGGAAATAACTGATTAAAAAATGGGCCAAAGACCTTAACAGACAACTCACCAAAGAGGATATATAGATGGCAAATAAGCATATGAAATGATGCTCCATATCATAGGTCATCAGAGAAATGCATATTAAAACAATGAGATACCACGAGACACCTATTAAAATGGTAAAAATTCAGAACACTGAAAACATCAAATATTGGTCAGATGTGGAGCAAGAGGAAATGCAAAATAATACAGCCACTTTGGGGATTTCTTACAAAACTAAACATATTCTTACCAAATGATCAAGTAATCACGCTCCTTGGTATTGATTCAATGGGGCTGCAAACTTATGTTGACATAAAAACCTGCACATGGATGTTTATAGCAGCTTTATTCTTTCTTTTTTCTTTTCTCGTTTTGGTTGCACCAGGACTTGGTTGAGGCAGGCGGGCTCCTCAGTGGCAGCATGCGAACTCTTAGTTGCGGCGTGCCTGTGGGATCTAGTTTCCTGACCAGGGATCGCAGTCTTATCCACTGCGCCACCAGGGAAGTCCCTATAGCAGCTTTATTCTTAACTGCCAAAACTTGGATACAGCCAAGATGTACTTTACTAGGTGAATGAAGAAATAAATTTTAGTACATTCAGAAAATGGAATATTATTCAACACTGAGAAGAAATGAGATATCAAGCCATGAAAAGACATGAAGGAACCTTAAATGTATATTACTAAGTGAAAGAAGCCAATCTGAGAAGACTCCATACTGCATGAATACAATTATATGAACTCTAGAAGAGGCAAAACTATGGAGCAGAAAAAGATCGGTGGTTGCCAGGGGCAAGTGGGGAGGAAGGAATGAACAGAGCACAGAGGAATTTGAGGACAGTGAAACTACTCTGTATGATACTATAATGATGGATGCATGTCAATATACATTTGTCCAAGTCCATAGAATGTACATCACCAAGAGTGAATCCTAATGTAAACTGTGGACTCTTGGTGATAATGCTGTGTCACTGTGGGTTCATCAACTGTGATAAACGCACCACTCTATTGGGGGATGTTGATAATGGGAGAGGCTGTGCATATGTCAAGGCAGGAGATGATGGGAAATCTCTGTTATTTTCCACTCAATTTTGCTATGAATGTAAAACCGCTCTAAAAAATAATATCTATTTTAAAAAAAAAGTCACCTCCTCCCCAGGATATTCAGAAATTGTTGCCCTAGGGGTTCCCCCACCCCTCAACAAGGGCCCCTGTTACAGCCATGTTTGGAAACCACTGGCTTCTTGCGAACCAGCACCTTCCATTTAATGGCTCTGTGACCCTGTAATCTCAGGCAAATTCCTTCACCTCTGGTTTTAATGTATTACTCATAAATCACTACCTTATGGAATCCTGGGAGGGATTAAATGAGGATTCTATGTAGAAAAAGTACTTAACCTATAATTCCTTTCCGTTTCCCTAAGGAGTTTGGGCTTTGGTCTCAGAACAATTTTAAGGAGGGGAGTGATGTGATTAGCTTGGTTTAGAAGTATCACTGATGTAAAAAAATCATTTAGTAGGCAATGTGGATATGGATGGATGGAGGAGGAGAGGGCAGGCTTGAGGCGCCGGGAAGTGAGCTGACAGTGTCTGGTAGCTTCTCAGGGTGAGAGAGAAGATCTGAGATAGCAGGGGCAGCTAGCCTTGACTCTTATCTCCCCTTCACAGCCAACATCTGCTCCAACAGCAGGTCTTACCTTCTCCACCACAGAGTAACCAGACCCTCCCCTCTCTAACCTCTGCTGCTCCTACTGCCATCCTACACTGCTCAGTCCCTAGTCCTGGACTTGTTATAATAGGCTCCCAGCACTTTTCCTGCTTCCAACTCCAATCCATTCTCTATAAAGCAGTCATCAATGTAAATCAAATCTCATCCACTCGCCACCTTAAAATCCTCTAGTAGGTTCCCATCGCACTGAATACAATAAAATTCTTTACCCTGGCTTTAGGATCTGGCCGATTTCTCCTCCCCCGCTGTGCTCCAGCCTTTCTGTCTTCCACCAAGAGGGTCCGCACCTAGCTGTTTCCTCTTCCTACAAGGCTCTCCCTGCCCTGACTAACCTCCACCTCATTCCTTCCCCCACCAGCCCACCCCACACCCTCCACATTTGCCTGAGGACTCAATTCTGATCTGAGCTGCAATGTCACCGACTCAGAGAAGATGTCCCTTCCTGTTTTAATTTTATACCTAAAAAGATCACCACCTGCTATTTTTCTTACTCATTTATTGGTTGATCATCACATTTTCTATCTCTTCCTATTAAAAAGTTGCCTCTCCAAGACCAGGAATTGCCTGTCTTATTCCTTACAGTACCTGACCCGTAATAGGTGTGAATGAGTAAAAGATCATTGAGTGAATAAAATAAAATTATGCGAGGGTGGAGGAGGTGTTTGCAAAAATGTCTCTGATGATCCCACTCCAACAACTACTACTTTCATTGCACTGTTAACCATTGTGGTAGCATATAGTGTACGCTATTGGGTATCTCTTTTGTGTATCAGTCTTTCCCGTTCTTTTTCGGCAAAGGAACCATTTTCTTATTTATCTTTGCATGCCCAACATCTTGCTCAGTATCTGACAGCCAGTAAGTGTTCAACAAGCATTTGTATGATGAATGAATGAATGAATACGTCTCAGTTGAGGTTTTACTTCTTATTGAGCCAACTTTTAATTCTCACAAAGTCACTTCCTGAATGATGCCTCCTTGGCATTGATTTACATCCTCTCCCTTCCCAAACTTGTAATCAAGACACGCTCACGTTCAACATTCAACTGTCCTCATATTGGACGGGAAAGGAGATGCCCTCTAACCTCAGCTCCCCAAACTTCTCTCTTGTTCACCGCATAATTTCTCTGAAGTGGCTCACTTCCTCTCTCCTCCACTCTTGTCCAGTTTTACCTCCCCAGTTCTCCCCTGTACGCCCTCTGAGACAATACTTCTCTAGGAATAGCCAGACCCAAGTTGATCAATTGTTAGAAATACACATTGCTGTGTCCACCTCAGATCTAATAGATTAGTCTCTCTGGAGGTGAGGTCTGGAAATATGCATTTTTAACGTTCCAGATAATTCTGAAGGAAACCAGGATATGTCACCCTAAAATATCCCCCTTTGACATAAAAATTATTTTGAGCTGATAGCAACTAAGAAACAGTAAATGCAGAAAGCCTTCCCCTTTTCTGCCTAAAGGCAAGAAATAAATTCTCCTTTGACTGGAGACAAACACTTATCAGCCCAGAGACCAACCAGAAGGATCTGCAAACAAACCCTGTTAAATAACTTTTATCTTCCTAGTTAAGCAAGAGAAGGACTAACTTACCCTAGCTGGACTACTCTCTAGCCCAAACCCCACTGTCTTGTCAATTCTTCACAAATGTATTGTTTCCTCTCTGAAAGGTATAAAAGCTTCCTGCTCTGATCACTTCTGTATGTCTTCATTCTTTTATGAACTTGTAAAAATTCAATAAGATTTGTATGCTTTTCTCCTGTTTATCTTTGTCGGTTTAATTTTCAGACCCAGCCAGGAACCCTAAGAGGCTTGAGGAAAACCTTTTCATCCCCTACAATTCTCAAGCACACCAACATTTAAGACTGCTAGTAAGCTATTTTTGATTTTTTTTTTAATAGTTAATATTCTTGCAATGCACAAAATTCCAAAAATGCAATAGGATTTTGACAGCTTGTTACAACTAACTGTAGAATTCCTACTAATTAATAAAATGACTAACAACCCAACAGAAAAAGGGGCAAGAGTCATGAACAGGCATTTTTCAGAATTTCCAACAAGCATATGAAAAGATGCACTATCTTGACGAATTGAACACGTATCAATCTCTTTCCTAAATAGATATACCCTAACAGTTCATGAATCAGGCAGCACCTCATCTAGCAGATAGAAAGGAGCTTCAAAAAGCTCACAAAATAGGCTTCCGTGGTGGCGCAGTGGTTGTGAGTCCGCCTGCCGATGCAGGGGACGTGGGTTCATGCCCCGCCTTGGGAAGTCCCCAAATGCCGCGGAGCGGGTGAGCCCGTGAGCCCGTGAGCCATGGTCGCTGAGCCTGCGCGTCCAGAGTCTGTGCTTCGCTACGCGCCATGGTCGCTGAGCCTGCGCGTCCAGAGTCTGTGCTTCGCTACGCAGACGGGGGCAGGACAAGGAAACTACTGCCAAAGGAGTAGATTGTTTCAGGCAAGGTCACCTTCGTAGAAGGTCATGTGTTTTTCCAGCACTGTGCACTAAATCAACAAAATTTTCCCCACTGATTTGATATGCCACCTTTTTGTGTAATAAATGCCTCTTTGTATCCGGGTCTGATGAATCCATTCATTCTAATCCGTGGTCAAAGGCAACCTGTAGCTTTGGAGCACAAAGCAAAAAAATCTGCCCACTTTATTCCTCGTTAGCTCCTTCACAGCTTTGCTAAGACAACGAGTTACAACTGGCTAAGACAGCTAGTTTAGAAGTGTTTGTCATGTACATGTCCACCTAATGATGGTCCATGAAGATCAGAAAGCCCTTTTCAGTTTGGGTTTCAATAATGTCCAGCACAGTGTTGGGGCCCAGGTTAGGCCACCCCAAAATATGTCTCAATGACATATTGATTATTTTCAATTAAAGTTACTTAAAAGATTGGTATAAATATACATGGAATACTACTCAATCATAAAAAAGAATGGAATTTTGCCATTTGCAGCAACATGGATGGACTTGGGGGGCATTATGCTAAGTGAAGTAAGTCAGACAAAGACAAATACCGTATGATATCACTTGTATGTGGAATCTAAAAGATACAACAAACTAGTGGATATAACAAGAAAGAAGCAGACTCACAGATATAGAGAACAAACTAGTGGTTACCAGTGGGGAGGGAGAGGGGGGCAATACTGGGGTGGGTTGGGGGGTACTGGGAGGTACAAACTATTGGGACAGGCTCAAGGATGTATTGTACAATGCGGGGAATACAGCCAATATTTTGTAATAACTGTAAAAAAAATAAAAATAAAATAACAAAAATAAAGTTACTTAAGAAAGAGCTGATGCAAGAGAGACACTTTGACTCTCCTCTCTGCCCCCCTGAAAGCAGGAAATAAATCTCCATGTGAAAGGTGTCCTCCCTGCATCTGGAGGTAGAGGACACCCTTATCCCCAGAGATGGGAAATTCAGACTGGGAAGCTGTATAAACAAACCTAGCTACTTATTTAATTTACTACTTATTTAATTTACTTATTTAATTTAGTAATTTTATTTACTAAATAAAATTAATTTTATTTAATTTACTACCCCCAAAATCAAACTCTGTTTAGATTTTTCACTAATTAAGCACCCAAAGCCAAAGTGTCTTTATCCTGTCAATTCCTCACAAATTTATTGTTTCTTTGTCTAAAAAGTACAAAAGCTGCCTGCTTTGGCCACTTCTTAGGTCCCATTTCCATGATACCTCCATGCAAATGAGTTAAAATTTGTTTTCCTCCTGTTAATCTGTCTTGTGCCAATTTTATGATTAGTCCAGCCAGGAGATGACCAGAAGGGGGTAGAGGGGGAAATTTCCCCCTACCCGACAGCAGCCTGATGATGGATTAACAAAGCACATCATCTTCAGGCAGCCAATTTGCTGCAGTTTGCCAGGGCGAGCAACATTTTCATCTGTAAATGGGGATTTCGATCTCAACTCCATGAGAACAGGACTTCAGGCAGCAAAGAACTTGGCTTTGAACCCAATGTAACAGGACCCTTTCCTAAGGCACCTCCACCCACGGCAGCATTTCCTTCTTCCCTAACCTCAGAGCCAATCTGAAAACAATTTTCCGATTTTCTTGGCAAGTTTTGCTTTCAGTTCACTTCTCTCACATTTCTAATTAAAATGTTCTTCTTCTCTGTTGAAGGATGTGAATAGCCTTGAGAATTCTAAGTGCGAAGGTTAGGCATTCTGAGTATCACTCCATCACCCAGTTAGTGCACCCCTGCTGTGTAAAAGCGGTTGAGCCAGGAATTATAAAGAATATAAAGACAAGTGTGACCCTGTCCCATTCCTAAAGGAGACTATAGCCCACTGGGTAAACAAATAGCAATAGTACAAGTCATAACGTGATCAGAACAATTCTTGCAAGGGTGGGGAGCTTGGCTGGTGAGTCTTTCTATATCAACTTGAGCATGGGACTTAGTCTTTCTGGGTCTCCCTTTTCTCATCAAAAAAACAGACTAAAACCCGTATTGATCTCATATAAGTATGAGAACATTTCTCTCAATGGCAGAAATAAATGAAACATTCATGTAGAGAGTATGCTACAATGCCTGGTGCACGGTGGGCACTCGATAAGTGAACTGTTCTTATTTCCAAGAGCTATAGGAGTCCACTGAAGGGACCATTCATTACATCTTTGGCCTTTCAGAACAAATAGGTTTCACAAAATTGGAGGCTTAGAATTCAGGTAAAGGCTACAATTTGGGGACAGTACTGAGGCCAGTTAGGGGAATTCCATGGTATCTAAACAGTGTGCACTGCTTTCTGAGATCAGTCTGCAAAAGCAGTAGAGGACAAGAGAAAACCAAGCAGAATGAAGTTAGTATTGAAAAAAAATGTTACTTGCCATTCCAGTTCTACAAGGATCAAGCCATTAGCCACTGCAGTCGCCCAGGGGAGTGCGCTCTGAGGGGGAATTCAGAATGGAAAAAAAAAAAAACCAGGAAGAATTCTGTGCTTTAAATATACTAGTACCTAGATAGTTAAGATGCATATCTAAGGGAAAGTTTCAAATGAGCCCAGTTTCTTGCATCTTCCCATACATAGAAAAGCACTAAAATGACTAACTTGAGATGTCTGTTTTTTTGTAATAAGCAGTAATCTTTTGGTGCTTGACTACATGCTTTTCCTACACAGTAGCCTCTAGCCACCTGTGTCTTACTGACCCTTAAAACGCGATTAACTTGCCCGAGGAAGTGAGTTTTTAATTCTATTTCACTTTCATTAATTTAAGTGTTTTTTTAAATGTTTATCTATTATTTATTTATTTATTTGTCTGTGCCGGGTCTTAGCTGTGGCATGTGGGATCTAGTTCCCTAACCAGGGATCGAACCCAGGCCCCCGGCACTGGTAGCGCAGAGTCTTAACCACTGGACAACCAGGGAAGTCCCATCATTAATTTAAGTTTAAATCTAAATAGCCACATGTGACTAAAGGCTACCACACTGGACAGCACAGCTCTGGATTATTATCATACCCGCCTTGAGCACACCCTTCATGGAAGATGGTGGTCAGATCACCTAAAAGGAGAGAGCTGGGACTTCATCAAGATGCCAAAACAGGTTGTATGAACTGTGCTTATGGCAGCTTGCTAACAACTGCTCATTTTATAGATTGAGAGGAAGGGAGAAAAAACAAAAAAACTTCAAATGGATCTGTTCAGAGCAGTTTTCTTTCACCTTTTTAAGAAATGGGCTTACTTTTTTTTTTTCTTTTTTTAATGGTTGTCTTTCTTTTTTTTAGTTTATTCGGCTGCTCCGGGTCTTAGTTGCAGCATGTGGGATCTTCGTTGCCGCCTGCAGGATCTTCAGTTGCAGCATGAGAACTCTTAGTTGTGGAATGTGGGATGTGGGATCTAGTTCCCCAACCAGGGATCGAACCTGGACCCCAGGCACTGGGAGCGCAGTCTTAGCCACTGAACCATCAGGGAAGTACAGAAATGGGCTTACTATTTTAGCACTTGTTCGTCCAGTCACTCCCCACACCGTAATCAGAATCCTGCAGATTATTTCTTACACACACGCACACACAAAATGGAACAAAAGATGAACATAGACTTTTTTGAGATTTGTCAGACCTTTTACTTAGAGATGGACCTAAATCTTGTTTTATCTAGTCTTACAAAAAGTCTGTGCTCCAAAGCAATGAAACTATGATCTAGCCTCTCATCTTTTATCAAAATAATCTTTCAATAATATATTCAAATAATTGTGCCAGACAAACATAGGTATCAAAACAGTGTCTTCGATAAAGATTCTGACTCCTCCAGAGATAGAAACTGATGAATGGGTACATTTCCAGCTGTTGTCCTGGAACTTTGAAACAACAAATGGTTCTCAGGCAGAGAGGGAAGCAGGCCAATAGAACAATGAATCATGTCTAGACAGGGATTATGGCAATCCTCATAATGCGGATGAGACAAAATGAGGTCTAAAAAGGTTACACAACTTGTCCAGAACTGGAAAAGCACATCTGTAAAATGGACTTGAACTGGGTCTTCTGACCCCAGACCCAGGGTAGTGGCTGCTTCTATTTTCAGGCGTAGGATGGAAATAAGGGAATTTGGCTTTATGATTGGTTTTATGGAATGTGTACTTTCCTGCATCCATGATAACTCAACTGAAATCACAGAAATCTAAAATGAGACATAACATCCAATTATGACATTTTATAAATGGGATTATGGTGACATACAAAGTATGAAAGGAGTACTGTGTTGATTCTATTATAATTAAACCATGAAAAAGTAATTTTTTAAAATCCTGGATGGTGGTAGTTTTCAAACTTTGATGTGTGCCAATCACTTGTGCCATTTACTTATTTATTTATTTATTTATTTTTGCCCAAGCCATGCAGCTTGAGGGATCTTAGTTCCCTGACCCATGACCTCAGCAGTGAAAACATGGAGTCCTAACTACTGGACCACCAGGGAATTCCCACTTGTGCCATTTATTTAAAACACGGTGGGGCATGGGTACCCTGACCACCAATTCTGACTCAGAATGTCTGGGGCGGGGCCCAGTCATCTTTTTTTTTTCTTCTTAACACAAAATTCTAATGTAGCCCACAGTTTGAGAATTATTATTCATACACGGCATAGGGGACTGAGAAAGACTAGTAAGGTAGGAGGGAATCCAGGAGACTGATGAGTCATGGAAGCCAGAAGAAGGTGCTTCAGAAAGTGGAACGGAGGTTGGGAGGTGAAAAAGAGATACAGAGAAGTAGCCGTTGGCAACGTTCAGGTCGTGGGCATGCTGACAAGAGCAGCTTCAGATAAGTGAGGGCGTCAGAATGTGTTTGGCATGGGACGAAGAAGCAGAATGAGGGGAGATGGAGGAAGCAGAGTGACAACAGACAAATTTTGGGGGGAAGTTGAGCTGTGAAAGGGGCTGTAGACACCTTCCATCCATGTTCATTTCAGCATTATGCACAACAGTCAAGGCATGGAAACCACCTAAGTGTCATCTCTTCCTTTTGATAAGTTATTTAACCTCTCCTGCCTTGAAGTCATCTACTGAGTAATAATTTTAAAAAAGTTGTTGTGAGAATTAAATTCATAATACTGAATGCCTGTCATAGAGTAAGTGGTCATTATTTCTGTATCCCCATACTTAGAAACCTTGCTTAGTATCTTGTTGGCGTTGAAAAACATGAATGAATGAATGAACAAATGAACGGCGGGAATGGTCCAGTACAGTAGAGAGGAATCTATATGTTGTACATAGCAAGTCCCTGGAGAGATGATAAGCAGTGCAGATCCATGGTACCTCCCCCAAAGACTTTTCCTTCTCTTGGTTTCTTGAGTCCGCCCTCTCCAGGCTCCTCTCCTACCTCACTGCCTGCACCTTCTCAGTCTCTTGAGTAATGGAGGCTTTGCTCAACCTCTTAAGTTCAGAATATCTCAGCAATTTGTCCTAGGAACCTTTTCTTCTTTGTCTTTATACTAGTTGATTTCACTGTGTTCTGTGGCTTTAAATACCATTCAAAGGATCCATGAACTTGGCTGGGGGAAAATATCCTATTTTCACTAATCGCTAACTGAAATTGAGTATTTCATTCATGAATAAAGGGGGTCTGAGTACAATAGTACTGCAGTACCTGTGACTTTGTCACCAACAGAAATCAGAAACATTTTCATATTACATTACAATTTTTCCACATACCTAAAGATGTCAATTCCTTTTTTATTACTTTGAGATTATGGTTGTTAATTTCTCAGATCTCAGATAATTAATTTAACAGATTTACCTTCTAGATCGGTTATTTACTGTATTAATATAGGAGCATATTATATTATGCTAGTGGTTTTACCAGACTGTCAAAGGGACGCACGGCATGAAAAGTTAATCACACCCGAGACTTCTCTGGTGGTGCAGTGGTTGGGAGTCTGCCTGCCAATGCGGGGGACGGGGGTTCGGGCCCTGGTCCGGGAGGATCCCACATGCCGCGGAGCAGCTGAGCCTGTGAGCCACACGGCCCACGTGCCAGTGTTCGGCAGCAAGGACAAGCCACCGCGATGAGAAGCCCGTGCACTGCGGCGAGGAGTGGCCCCTGCTCGTCGCAACTGGAGAAAACCTATGCACAGCAATGCAGACCCAATGTAGCCAAAAATAAATAAATAAATAAATAAATTAAAAAAAAAAAAAGTTAATCACACCCGATTTAAATGAAGATAAGTCCTGAATTTCTACCTTCACCTTTGACTTTGCTCTAGCTCCAGCCTCATAAATTCAGTTCCACGTGGGTGTCAAGTAGGCCTCTCAATATGAACAATACAGAAACAGCTCTGTGGCTTCACACTTTCTCCTCTCCCAGTCTCCTCAGGTCTCCTCCCACTTGTTAAAGCCCCAGTTTTCTTTCTTTTTTGGCCTTGTGGGATCTCAGTTCCCGACCAGGGATAAACCGAAAGCACTTAGTCCTAACCACTAGACCGCCAGGGAATTCCCCTAAAGACCAAATTCTAACACCAAGTTAGTGTACTCTACTTTCACTCACCTTCAGAACAGCATCTGAAATTCTCTAGTCAATAAGCTTTAGTAATACAAAAAGCAGTAATAATCCGGATCTCCCCCAGAAAAAGGCAAATGGACTCTTGTAATTGAAGAAAGGGGCATAATAGGATTGGAATGGCTAGTGTGAGCCTCTTCAGCAAATTTCCAAACCAGAAATTTCCCTTAGTAATTACAAGAGAGATTAATTTTTTTTCCCCCCGGAGCTGAAAATTTAGATGCTTCTATTGTCTATCCTTTTGAGGTCTACCCTAGGACCTAGGGTGGGACAGATCAGGGTGGGGTAGAGTGGAAGACAGAAACAGGTCCTTTAAAATGGGTTTATCCACGCCCAGCCAGCGGACTCACAAGGCATTCTCCTTGGCGAGCTGGGGAGTGAACATGGCGTCTGGCCCTCCATCCAACACACCAGGGAAGAGGCACCGGAGATCATTTGTGGTTCCCATGGTGGGTACAGAGAACAGAATTTCCTTTCTTGAAATGCTTTTATTTGTGTAACTCAAAAAGTGTGCAATGGCCAGTAATCTGAATTAGCCCTGTGACCCTATTTGCAGGTTTATTCTTTTTTTTTTTGGCCCGTGCCTTGCGGCATGCGGGATCTTATTTCCTCAATCAGAGATCAAACCCGAGTACCCTGCAGTGGAAGCAGAGTCCTAACCACTGGACTGCCAGGGAATTCCCTGCAGGTTTATTCTTAAAGGTCGGTCTTGTTTGGGATTAGTTGTTGACAATCAGCTCATTTAACAAGTGTTTCTTGAGGAGAAGGAAACTAACATTTACTGAGTGTCTACTCTGTTCCAGGCACTGTGTTGGGGGTTGTAAGTGTGTCTTCCATTTAATCCTCATAATGATATGTCAGAGCTCTTGGGATTAACCTTGGACCATTTTCATCCTGTTCACTCTACATGTCTATACGTAGTCAACTCACATTTCTATCTCCAGCTTGACTTCTGAGGGCCATGATCTGAACTCACTCAAACTTCCTTCACCACTTCTCCGGATCTACATGTTTAGATGCCCCATGAAGAATCTCAAATATTTCCAAGACTCTCCTGCCCATCCCAGCCCCCCCAAACCATTAAACTCTACGATTGTCTATCCCAGTAAATGACAGAGAAATCATCTTTAAGGCTCTATACTTTTTTCGAATTGCCACTACCCATACCTTCTCCTTTACTGAAAATCTCCCAGTGGCTTCCATAGCTCTTAGAATAGAAGGCAGAGGCCTAAAGGGGACACCTCCAAGACTTTTGCTTTGTCTTCTGCCACTCTAGCCTCAAAGACCTTGCAGTTCTAGATTCCTTCCCAATCTAGGAACTTTATCTCCTCCCCGACTAGAGATTTAGCATGAGATTAGTCTTTACGTTTTTTGCAATTTAATACATTATAATGCGGCCTTTTTATTTATTCCTAGGCTCTATTATATGTTGTAGCTTTCAGCTTAGTCCCAAAGACATTTTAATTCAGGTGCCCTGGTTTAAACCTTGAATACATGGTTTAAAATGTGTATTCATATACATGCTTCCTCCCAAACACACCGCCAAATGGGATAATGGTACAAATATTGTTCTGCAACTCACTTTTTTTTTTTTTTTACACACTCTGCAGAATCTTTTATGTCAGTTCTTACAGACGTGGCTTATTCTAACTTCTATTTATTCTCTCACGGTATGAACGTACCATAATTCACCGTTTCCCCTATAAGCTGTTCTAATGTTTTTCTTTTATTAAGCCACCATGAATATCTTTGACCATATGTCCCTGAGGATTTGTGTATTTCTGTAAGATAGATTCTTACAAGTGGAATGTTGGATCATATGAAATGTGCCTTTTTAAATGTTTATCTGTTCCATCTGCCTGCCCCAAACCAAAGTCTAGAGCTGGAAGAAGTATTAGAGGGCATGTGGTCCATCATGCTTTATAACAGGGAAGGAATCTTGAAACCAAAAGGTGACAAATAGAGATTAGAACAGTGTTAGGATGAGAGCACAGGGCTAGGGATACTGATCTGGAAAGTGGCTCAAAAGGTGACGGGGGAGGTGGGGAGAGGTGGGGAGTGGGCTGGGAAACTGGAGAGAAAGGTGACATCTAGAGAAGCAGCCACCTCCCCCCCGGGGGTGGGAGTGGGACAGGAGCACTTGGAATGAAGACAATCAGGCTAGAGAGAGGGTCAAGGAAAGAGCGACGTCATTAGCAGAGCCAGGGCCCAGAGAAGTTAAGGAGAATGAGACCTAGGGATTTGGCCAGGAGGGTTTCTGGTAGAGGGATCTGACCTAAATACTTATCAATGATGTGTTTGAAATTTTCAACACAGAAACAAGTACCGTTTATTGCCTGTGTACTCATAAAGCCCCCTAAGCCACCCGAGACAGAGGATGAGCCCCGCGGGTCACACAGCCCGCGAGGGCTTGAAGCCTGTTTCTACCCCGCAGGGTTTCCCCTTGCCTCCTGCAACGCAGGAAACTGCATGTCTCTTCTGAACCAGTTCCTATGATCTGAAGTTCAAACGGGTTGAGTCGGCAAGTCCTCCGCCCCCCACCCCCCCGTTTTGAGCCCCCAAAGCCTATGGGGTGGCCTCACTTAACACCCAAGCCCCACCCACCCTGCCAGACCACGCCCGTCGGGACACGCCCACTCTGAACCACACCCGCTCTGGACCACACCCACAGCCTCCAGCAGACCTGTGAGTCAGGCTCACCTAGAGTCCCTAACTGCTTTACTCGCTTGCGTCTAGTGCCTGGTAGGCACCCTGCTTACTCAAAGGCGTGATGAATGACCTCTATAAGAATTATTAGAAAATGACTTCTTTCTGGTTCATTATTTTGCACATTCATTCAAAAAACTCACTGAATTCTTAACAGCAAGAGACAGTACCACCTCCCACTGATGGAGAACTTACAGAGGTCTCTGCCTACTGCTAGGATCTGAGGAGAAACATTTGAAAAGACACAGCCTATGCGTCTAAGGATTGCAGAGACTGGCAGAGGAAATAAGCAAAGTAGATAATCACTACAAAGTGCATTTAGCTCTGGGTAAAATACCACTTTGCTAATCTTGTTTAATCCTCACAGCCACAAATAAATCTCAACATATACCAGAGGAATCAATGATACAAATGAAATTAAGTGGAGTGAACTCCACATGTGAGTTTTAAAATTCTCTATATAGCCCCTTCACTCCCTTTTAGCTTAGAATGATTTGGTTGCCCAGATCTCTGTGTCAAAACTTTCTTTTGCTCCTTCCATTGATTTTGCTTTGGTTCTGTATGCATGGAGAGTATGCTGCCTTGTGCAAATCATTTAAGGATGCAGAAACTCAATGCAGTATAAAATGAAAATGCAGTATAAGAGGGGTGTGAAAGTTGGAGGTGTGTACCTAGGTAGGTGTACCTGGGAGGTAGGTGGATCCCAGGAGCCTGGTCCATGTCACCTGGAGCAGCCAGGAAGGCATCACCAAGGAGGAGGCCCTTGAGGGGAGAGGCTTAAAAGGTGGGGTGAGCTTTGCTTGGTGGATTGCAAGTGGACAATAAAGGGAGAGGTGAGGCTCTGGGGGTGATGTTCTATACAGAGAAATCACATGTGCAAAGCACTGTGGGAAAGTGTAGCCTGATCTCAAGGGATCTTTAGCGTGACCTCAAGGAGTTCAGCATGGCTGATCATATTGTTGTTGGGGGATGAAAGATAATGCCATCTGGTGGGCGAGGACCAAGACTTTACCTGCCTGGCTTAGGTTTTTTTTTTTTCCTGTGAGCAATGGGGAACCACGGAAGAATAGTGAGCAGGGGAGTGACATGATGAAATGTCCACATGTGAAATACTTCTTGGGCAGTCATGTGAAGATAAACTAGAATAAAAACTATAGGTAAGAAGTTGGCAAGAAAACTATGGCTATGGTTTAAGTGAGAGGAGGTGAGTGTCTGAAGTGGGCAGGTATCGAAGGGGATTGAGTGTAAGACGTTAGAATAAATTAACAACCTAAACTCTCCCCCAAGTTTCCGACATGGGAAGCAGGGTGAATGGCAATGCCACATACAGATGAAAGAAAACAGGAATGGGAACCTGTTTGGGGGTTGATTTCAAGGTTGGTCACACTGAGTTGGAAGTACCTGTGAGATAGCCAAGTGGAGATGTTTCCAAATGTGGGTATGGAGCATCTGCCTTCTGCAAACTTGGACTTCATTGGCGTCTTTTCCTCATATCCTCCTACTCTCTCTCCACTGGTTCTTATGGAGTCATGGATCTTTAAGAATGATGATGAAAGCTCAAGACGCTTTCTCCAGAAAAGTACATGTGCATAAGAAAAATCCTTCTGTGTTTCTCCTTGATTCTCACACTAGTACCACACTCATAAGATTTCTGACACCAGATGTCAGATACCAGCTGTGTGTCCTACAATTTAACTCAATTCTGACACTATCTACCTGGAGATAGCATCAAATCCCACAGGTTAAGGGCTCAGTCCCACAAGACCACCCCCACTCCCATTTCAGATGCCAATCACAAGTCCAGGTTGTCACCTGTGCTTCTGACCAGCACAGGTTCCAACAGCATTTTCATCAGGTTGGATTAATTTGAAAATCCCAAGATTCTCCATGGCTTGGTCTTTCTTGTGACCGGCCTCCATCCAGAAGCATCAAGGAGCCCACCCAGAGTTGCCTCCATAGAACAAAAGACTCTCTTAGTGCTTAGGAATTTACAAGAGTTTCAGGAGCTCTGTGCCAGGAAAGGGGAAGGAAGACCAAATACGTATGTCTTATTATAAATCATATCACAACATGCATGCAAAAATGCTTGGATGCCTTTGGGAGATTCCATTCATAGACCTTATCTGAGAAACTCTGTAAATCGCATCCCTGTGTTAGAGTAGGAGGAAGCCCTAGGGACACTAACAAACACCCCACGGATGGGTGGAGGAAAAGGAGTGACAAAGGCAACTAAGAGGAAGTGACCGAGGGAAGAGGGGTACCAGGAAAGGGCAGCGGAAGTCTAGGGTAACTGCAACCAAGGAGGGCCGAGATTCAGCATCAGAATAAGGACCGCGGGCTTCCCTGGTGGCGCAGTGGTTGAGAGTCCACCTGCCGATGCAGGGGACGCGGGTTCGTGCCCTGGTCCGGGAAGATCCCATATGCCGCAGAGCGGCTGGGCCCGTGAGCCATGGCCACTGAGCCTGCGCGTCCGGAGCCTGTGCTCCGCAACGGGAGAGGCCACAACAGTGAGAGGCCCGCGTACAGCCAAAAAAAAAAAAAAAAAAAGAATAAGGACCGCCCAGGGTTTAGGGATTTGCAGCAAGAAGGAGTCGCTAGTGACCTCAATGCATGAGGATCCTGTAGTGTGATCAAGCACATGATGCGGAGAAGTGACCTGCAGAGGAAGTGGATTTAGTCTCTTGAGAAATGAAAGTCAGGTTTAAGAATAGAACACTTTGAAGAAAGAGTGAGGAGATCTGAGAAGGCAGTGAGTGGAGAAGAAAAATAGAATGTACGAAGAGACGCGAGTTACAAAGAGAATTGGTTGAGTTGGTCTATGTGGATTGTTGGAGGATGGAGGGAATGAAAAGTACCCACCCAACTGGGAAGGTATCTTGAGACCATTTAATCAACAGATCAGTTTATTACAGTTTAACTTATTCCCAGGGTGGGATCGGGCAGACAATGATCCGGAAGCATTCACAGGTGCACTCCACACCACCAAGGGGCCGCTGGGACAATTTTATAGTTAACCCCAGGTATGGGGGTACGTGCTTGGAAACAGGATGTGCGTTCCTGAGTCAAGATGACTGATTGGGTAACTAGTCTCCTGGGCACCGGGAATACGTCCGAGAAGGTCTTCATCATTGTTTGGGGACTAATAGCGCATAGAAGCCACCTGGCCCTGATAATTAGTAAACAATATCTATTATCTACCAAGCCACTGACGACAGAGAAGTGATTTACGGCACAGTACAGGCCTGGGTAGGGTCAGCAGAAGGACAGGAAGAACTGTATGGGCCCAAGATGGCATCAGTTGTGTTAACAGCCATACATGGGTTCACAATTTTTTTTCCTTTAAAGACTAAATTTTGAGTCATTTTTCTATTCTACATGCAAAGTCAGAAATTAATAAACTTGGGAAAAGTCATTTCACTTACAGGCAATATACAAATAAGATATAATTTTCTCTCAGCAAAGATAGCAGAAATGTGTTTGGTGTATAAACTAAAGGAGAAAAAAACATCATTGCTCAACTTTAAAAATATACATGCATTTAAATAACCCACATCTGCAGTGAGGCTAATCTGCTGCACATGTAGGCTATAACTGGAAAATGGATGAAAAGAGCAGCAGGAAACAATTTTTTTAAAAAAAGAAAAAACCTTATTGTATAGAAGGGTGTGAAAACAGCCTTGTGCCTTGCTTCTTGGAATTAATGCTTCCTGTAGATAAATTACTAATTCTTCTTGGAGCAACATGGAAGGGCCCTTTTTTGCTGGATGTCACTGAGTGGACTCAAGCAAATGCCCTGAGCATCCATACTTCAGAGCTTCTCTTCACTTCTCGCTCATGATCTGGGTCCCCTGATGCGCTCCACACATCAGGCCCACTTCGCGGAAGTCTTCCGGCCTTAGCAGAACTTCCTGGATCAAGATTGCAAAGTTTCTCTGCATTTAGAAAATCCTATCCATCTTTTTTGTTGATTAATTTACAGTTATTTATAACTACATTCTTAGTTATAATAACAGTAACAGCTAATGCTTCGATAGTCCTATGTGTCAACCATTAGTCGAAATGCTTTCCATACCAACTCACTCAATCTTATGAACATATGAATAAAGAGAGGGTGGCTGAGTTGTTGTCCAGGATCGCACAGGTAATAAGTGACAGAGCTGGAAATGAGCCCAGGTAATCTGCTCTTAACCACTACCACCTTGTTCTAATCAATATAGTCACCACACAGGAAGCACAGGAGTAGAATAATAAACAACCATGTTCCCACCAGCCAGAATTGACAACTAACTTTCAATCCAATTTGCTCTACGACACTTCTTTGTTAAAGAATCCAAATAGTGCACGCAGATAAACAATTCTTTCACCAAGGCCCCCGTTGGCCACTGAACCAGGCTTCCTTGTCTTACTCTGAAGAGGCAATCACTGTCACAAATTTAATTCCTATTCTTCTAATCTGATCTGTAGTGATGTCACAGGCACTTTCTGGCAAACCAGTTCCCTCTATTATTACCTGATTGCTACCCGTCTCCTGTTTAAGGAATTCTAGGCTGCAAAACCTCCCACCAAAAACATCCTACACTTGTTTACTTTTGCTTGAATTACCATTCTTGAACC
This sequence comes from Phocoena sinus, assembly GCF_008692025.1. Taxonomy (NCBI): domain Eukaryota; kingdom Metazoa; phylum Chordata; class Mammalia; order Artiodactyla; family Phocoenidae; genus Phocoena; species Phocoena sinus. Next base: position 83,419,081 of record NC_045768.1, on the reverse strand, counting down.
AGGGATTGAGATAAAGACTACACAGAACTACAAGGACCGATAAGGCTCCATCTGGAGAAGTTTTAATGCTGAGGCTGGGCTGTGTGCAGAACATTCAGATAGGACAGGAGAGAAGCAAAGCGTGCCTTTACAGGAATTTAAAGAGCTGGCCTTCTGTCTCTGCTCCCAAGGCAAGAGCTCAAGGCAAAATTCTTGGCTTGGTCTCCGGGTCTTTCTCTTGCCTTCCAAGTCCCATAGAGCAAGACGTGGATCTTTGTTTTGTTCACTGATGACTCCCAAGCGCCTAGAATAGTGCCTGGTTCATGATAGGCTCTCAGTAAATATTCGTTTGGGAGCTGAAGATGCCAAAAGCAGAAGGGGAACAGTGGGGAAAACTCAAGTCTTCAAGGCAGACAGCCTAGATTGGGTTGTCTGGCTCCAGCAGGATCCAGCTGTGTGACCCAGGGCACGGTGCTTAACTTCTGAGGCTCATCTGCTTTTATGGGTCTAGACAGGGAGGGCGCTCCATCGTGGTTCACTGGGGGGACGAAGCCTTTTACCAGGCAATTCTGCCTGGGGCACCCCTTGCCCTGTCTGTGCTGTCTGCCAAGGCTGTGCTAAGTCTCCACTCCCTGATGTCCGCCTCACCCCACTCCGGAAGACCAAGACTTCAGCGCTGACAGGCTCCTTTGTGGTCAGCTGCCCTCACTTAGGAGGAACAAAGAGAGGCAGGGCTTGGAATCTGAATTCCTACTCACTTCCTGTGACTACACAGCACAGGGAGAGTTATGGGGAAAACCCAGACTGCAACAGAGAGTTGCACACACTGCACGTACTTACGAACCTCTTACTCAGCCTTGACGTTTCCCTGACTCAAAACAGTCTTGGATGGAGACAAATGAATATAGCCATTTTACAGGACCTGAGCCCCATATTTTACAAAAACAATCACTATACCAAGCTGATAACTTTGTAAGGATTCTTGAACGATTAAATTACTACTTGCCAAACATTGACGATGTGTGAGGCACTGTTGTAGGTGCTGGGAATGCATCAATGAACAAAACAAAGGTCTCTGCTGTCATGGAGCTTATGGTCTAACAGGCAAGCAGGCAATCAGTGTAGTCAATAAGTACATTGTACTGTTTTATTAGGGGACAGGGCTATGGAATTTTTATTCTGGACTAAGAATTATGATCATAACAAATTTAAAGGATTTAGTGAACAAGTATTTGGAAGGAGTAGAATCAGGGCAGCCCTCAGTTTTACTTTGGAAGATGTTAAGAAAAATAGGCCAGTGTCCTGCCCGCCGACTGGGGGAAACATCACATTTTATCTTACGTGCATTGTGTCCCGGGTTTTAGAACACAGTCATGCTGAATGACACCTTAATACCCTGTTTCGTATCATCTTTCTTCCCCATATGGCACACATTTAAGGTCCCCTCCACCATGCCCACCTCTCTTCCAGGCTCATGGTGAGGAAACTGGAGGTCAGAGCCCTTGAGTGACTGACTCACTCAGGTCCTGCAGGTGGCTTAACAATGGGAGAGTCTGGAACCTGGTTCCTGACACCTTGATGTCAGGGTTCTCATACTTAGCCTGCTGGAAGTCTAGAATCTCATGGGCTGGACTGGGATGAGGACAGGAGAGGGGAGATTATACACAGCAATTACAGCTGTAGTATTCACTACTACAACAACAGTAACAACAACAATAGCTAATTTATTGAGTCTTGAAAGTGCCAGGCCCTGGTCCAACAATTTCACAGATATTCTTATTTGGTCCTCACAAAAGCCTAAGAGCTCTAGGAAACTGAGGCTCTGAGAGATTGCATACCCTGCTCAAGAACCCAACCTTGAAGAGGGGAAATAACGGGTTAGAACAGGCAGTCTAACTTCAGAGCTCTTGAGAGAAAAGACACAAAGACTTCCACATGCAAAAACAGAAGTGATGTGTACTTCACGTTGTCCCACATCAGACGCTCATAATATCTGGTGGACCCACTGAAAACAAATTGCCCGTATGCATTGAAACTGGCCTGATCTCTTTCTTCTGTTATTTCACTGTCCCCCATGCCAGTATGTCACCTGTGTGCCGTGACCTTGGTTCCATACGATATCCAGCACCCCACCAACTGTCCACTCAGTTATTTAAGACAAGCTGATCATCTTTGCTCAAGAGGTCTCCAAATCATGCTTTTCAAATCCCGTCATTCCTTTTATATTTGCTCTTGGCATTATATAAAACAGCTTCTCATCAGCTGGAGCTATTTGGTTACCTTGAAATGCAGTTCTTGCTGGATGATGGAAATGCTTACTTTTCTCCTTAACTTTCACAGTAAGGGATTAAACCTGCTTAAGTGGTGATAAATATGAGGGGTTTTTTCTAGAGTTTTCTATTTTAAGAATGGTTATGGACGTATGACTTTTCATAGACTTAATGTATTTCCGCTATAAACATTGTTCTTTTTGATGTTAAAATCATCTTGACTTTGACTACTTTTGAAGCCCTTTTCAGAGTATTCTTTTAGATACAACCTCCCGTTTAAAAATTTCCTTTTTGGAAGAAGTCATAGGTGCACCTGTCTGGTTCCTTTGAGGGGGACAGTATTTAGAAGCTGAGAACCAGGCCTTTAGAGCCCCTGTATAGCTGTGCTGTCTCTGTGCTGCCTCCAGGCCAGGCCCTGTGCTGGCACAGGGGATTCTGTGGCACACAAGACAGTCAGTGAGCTCAACTAGAGGAGGTCTGGCAAGAAGATTGGGTGGTCTGGGGCAGCAACCCTGAGCAGCTGAGAGCTGAACAATGAGAATGAACCAGTCTAGGGGCTACACCAAGTTCAAGTGAAAATGCTCTGAGGCCAGAACAGAGTCCCGAGGTCCTGGAAGATTTGTGAGCAAGAAAGAGAGTAGAACAAAATGAGGGGAAGCCCAGGAGGTCTGTCTGCCTGGGTCCTCCTGTAACAGGACAATGACAAACAATATCTCAGTACGTGCAATCCTCACAAGAGGACGCTGGGAATAGGATTTCTTTTTTTGCTTTTAGTAACTAAAATTTGTATTGAGTGAATGAATGGAAGTTACCCAGAATGATTATTTTGATGAGTGTGAAATAATGCTAATGAACGCTAACAAAGCAAATGATAAGTAACAAACCACATTGAACAGAAAAACTCAGAATCCAAGGTTCCCTTGCTTACTTTTACATAGTTGTGTGTCTGGGATTGTTACACTGCATAAGTAGGACATAGTCTTTTCCTGCTCAGATTGTTTCCAGCGCAGTAGATCGAGTGGAATTCAATATCAATATTTCCCAGCATTCACAAATAATACTGCAGCTTCCAGATGTTCTACCAACTGATGTAAGAACCTTGACACTATCTCAAGCTTCTGCCAATACGTGAAATAACTAGATAGTGATGGGTGAGGCTGAAAATAAGAGCTCAAGATGTGGTTTAAACATTTACTTTTAGACTTAGAGCAACTTTTAAGGACAACTTACAACTTTGGGGGTACGTCCTTAAGTTTTTTAAATTCAATGTCACTGACAATTACTTGGCATCTCTATTATTCTGAGTCACGTAGCTTGACCTAGTAATGACAAATCTTACAGTTTTAGGGATATGTTATATAAGAGGAAACCCCTATACCAAAAACCTTAACCTTTTTAGGTAGCAGAATCTTTGCTGTTGCTATTAATAAATCCATCCCAACTCTGAACACAAGTAATAAAATGTGTATGGAATCTGTACTTAACAACATAGGGGGAAATATGTGGGATAATATATAGTTTCAGAGATGTAAAAAAATATACATTAGGGTTTCTGGGGAATTCCCTGGCAGTCCAGTGGTTAGGACTCCATGCTTTCACTGCCGAGGGTGCAGGTTCAATCCTGGTCAAGGAGCTAAGATCCCGCAAGCCACGTGGCACGGCCAAATAAAGAAATAAAGAAATAAATTAGGGTTTCTGGGGCAGTGAGTGGGCAGGCTGGGGTTGGGGGGGTGGGTGCTGAGTGTTAGGATGACACCTGGCTCTGTCTGCTGGCCGCAGCCCCACAGCTCTACTTCCTCAAAGGGGGATATGAGACCTTCTAACTGGAATATCCTGAGTGTTGCGTGGACATAAAACCCATTTCACAAGAGAAGTCTGAGACTAAGAGTGCCCTCATTAGACCGAGTGAGAAACCAGTGCTCACTTCAGCTATAGGCCAGCTTCTGAGCAGGGCAGCCCTGTTGCAATCCTTCTATTCCTCAACCTTGGTGGCAGGAGATGCCAGGAGGAAGATTGTACCTACTGTGTATTCTGGGTCAGTGGCATTGAAAACGGTCATTTCCCCAGCTTGCTCTCCTTATATGTGCCTGTCTCATCTCTGTGACACTTGTTTTCTTCCCTGCCCCTGGGAGTAGTCTTCAAGATATTGACTTCTGAGGTTCACAGATTTCACAATTTGATACTATTTTTTCTGTCTATAAGCCATTTCTCCTGGAGAAAAGGAAATTTCTTAAAATCCATACGGAGGTGAAGAAAAGCAGTATGCTATTGGTTGTTCTTTTTTACAGTGCAAAATAAAAAGAGAATATATATATATATATATATATATATATATAAATTAACAATTTCCTTGCCCACACACATAACTGACAAGGAGGTTAAGTTTATAATTTGTATATATAATAATTCACGAAACGTCTTTTTGTATCTTTTTTACTTTGATATAATTTCAAACTTATAGAAAACTTTCAAGAATAACAAAAACTCTCATCATTTAATCAGATTCACCATTAACATAATGCATTTGCTTTATTTATTCTCTCTCATCTCATATACATTTACATGCTGCTTTGTTTCTGAACCATTTGGGAATAAATACAGACATCATACTCCTTTATTCCTACATACTCCAATGTCTATTTCGTGAGGACGTTCTCTTGCATAACAACAGTTTCATTATCAAGATGAGGAAATTTAAGATTGATACATTACTATGACCAAAATTCAAATTTGGTCAATTGTCCCTACATTGTCCTATAAATTATAACAAACCTTTCCCTTGGTCCAGGACTCACTCCAGGATGATGTGTTGCATTTATCTGTCAAATATCTTTGGTATTCTGTAATCTGGAATGGTCGTCTGGTTTGTTTGTCTTTTTTGACCATAACAATTTTGAGGAATACAGGGCAGTTATTTTATAAAACGTCCCTCACTTGGCCCTAATGTCTTTCTGATTAGACTCAGATTATACATTTGGGACAGTAATACCACAGAAATGATGTTGTGTCCTGCTCAGTGCATCTTATCAGGAGGCACAGAATGTCACTTTTCCCCATTTTTGCTGACCGTTTGGGTAAGGTGGTGTCTTCCAGTTTTCACCATTATAAAGTTCTCGTATTGTTTTTCTTTGATTAATATGTAATTTGTGGGGAGACACTAAGAGACATGTAAATGTCCTTCTCATCAAATTCTGCCAGCCACTAGCTTTAGCATCCATTCATGATTCTTGCCATCATGGTAGCAAAATGGTGAAGAAAACATATTTGAGTTTTCTCTTTCTCACTTCTCTCTTTCTCAGATTTCTCTTTTCCAGAGATTGCAATATTTTTTTCCAGTAGCAGCCTTATTTAGCTGACCATCCACCCACCATTCCCTCACAAACTGTGTCTTGTTTTCTCAACTGTGAAAAGGGACAAAGAATGTTTCCCCTAGGTTGCCTTTTGGAGCAGCTGCTGGCAGGTTTGCCCTGGAATCTTGAGTGTATGCGTTCTTCCTACACAGCACCAGGCACTTATCATGCGATACCATATCAAACCCACCCAGCAGGCCTGTTATAAGGTAGGCACAACTATGAACCTCGTTTTGCAGGTAACAACAGATGTTTAGAGAGGATACCTGTGAGTAACTTGCCTGAGGTTCCAGCTAGTTAGCTTTAGTAAAAGGCAGAGCCTGGGTTGGCAGCTAGACTGAGTCCAGAGCCTACGTGCTTAACTGCTACCTTATACTCATCCAAAGCAGACTCATGGCTTGCTCGTGGCAGGGACAAGAGTAGGATGAGCTGGGCAAGGTGCCTGGGGTGCAAAATTTAAGAAGGCTCTCACTCTCAGGTCCTGACCCTGTGCCCGCATAATACTGAGAGTGAGTGTCCCCTTAAAATGTGCACCCTAGTCTCACTTCGCCCTCCTCCAAGCCCTGGTTCTTGGGGAGGGCGGGACAGTGGGAATTGGCCTCCGTCACAGTTCATTGTACAGCTCACATATATTCCTGGGATACCCAGGAAGGTAGGGATTTCCAGTTTCTCCCTTTGGTCAATGGACAAACTATTCAGCCTTGAGCCTGATCTGTTCTAAGCAATGCTAAGCACAGAGACTACGATGAGTACCATCCCTGCCCTCCTATAGCTTGCAGGTCTAAGCATTCACTTCCAGGGGAATCAATATGACAGGTCAACACTTGGGCCTTCTTAAGAATCACCTTGGGCTTCACTGGTGGCGCAGTGGTTGAGAGTCCGCCTGCCGATGCAGGGGACACGGGTTCGTGCCCCGGTCCTGGAAGATCCCACATGCCGCGGAGCGGCTGGGCCCGTGAGCCATGGCCGCTGAGCCTGTGCGTCCGGAGCCTGTGCTCCACGACGGGAGAGGCCACAACAGTGAGAGGCCCGCGTACCGCAAAAAAAAAAAAAAATCACTTCAATGTGCATTGGCACATTTTTTGAGGATTTCAAAGTACACAAGTGGATTAAACTCTGCTGTCTTGACAACCTCATTGTTTTCCCTTTTCATTAACCTTTTTGCATTTATCTTGGTTATGGTTTGCTTTCCCCACTAACAGAATGAATACTTCGGGGTATTAACTCAGTTGTGCTTCCCTTGGGCTTTATTTCCTTTCAGAACTTAGCTCTTGACAGGACCAGGTTTCAGAAGCATGGGCTCAAATTACAACGTTGCCACTTAGTACTTATGTTCTTGGAAAAGTCAGTTTGTCCCCTGAGACTCAAGTGTTTTATTGGTCCACCAATGTGCCAAGATCATCTTTCCCAGGATTCTAAGTAAAGTGATACAGACGCCAAGTAATCTTAAATCACAGGTGCCATTACCCAGGCAGCAGATGCTGTGCCTGGCCTTTCCTAGTACCAACTGTATAGTGGGGGTGTTGAAAAGCAAAATCTAACTACAAAGGTGATTTTGTTGGAAAAACATCCCAAAGTATTTTCTATTTCAAATACACATTATTACTTTTTTTCTTTCCTGGATGATCTGAAAAATTCAAGTTGGTTAATCAGATTAAGCTTTGCAGCCATCCCAGGATTACATTTTTGGTTTATTAAACTACTTCAAGATGTATTAAAAAAAAAAAGATATATTAAAAAAATGTTATTCTGTAGTACATGAAATGTCCTTCCAGGGAGGACAGTGGGAGCAGAGAAAAATTATGAAACATATAATACATTGTTCTCAACGTGGGACAATTTTTTTAAATTAATTTTACTCTTTTTGGAAACACTGTCACCAAAAGGAAAAGAATGACCTCACTATAGAACTACATGTATGAAGCAAGACCTACTATCATGTATTTATAATTTTTTTTACTTTCACATTTTTAATAAATTTGAAGGGGGTAGGGAGGTTTTTCATTAATGGGTTGGTATATATACAGCCCATGGGTCTTTGGTCTAAAAGCCAACTCTTAGGGAATGGAATAGGACATAGAAATCATTTGATTAAAAAGTCTAGTGATTCGGTTGCTACGCAATGGTTGCAAAGTTTAAAACTGAGTTTGAGGGACCCTGCAATGAAAATAGCTCAGACACAGAGGAGTTAAGAGACAGTTTCTCAGGCCTTGGCTCAGTTATTCCTTACAAATAACGATTCTGCATGACTAGGGAATGATTTAATATGCAGTCTTGGAAAGTTGAACGGTGATTTTTCTGGTCACAATTTCTATTTCCAAATAGGGCAAAATGAGCCATCGCTTCTATCAAGGTACCATCATTTCTAGTGATAGTCCCATGAATCAAGTTAATTCTTGTGCTGCCAGGAAAGTCGGAATTTTCATTAGTTCTAAAAGCTCTTAACCATAGGTTTCAGATAGGTAGCATTTTAAGTTAAGACTTCTCTGGAAATGACCATCTTTTTTTTTGCATTTTAGCATTCAAGTTGTATGTGCAATTTGCTCTAATTAGGTCTCAATTTTTCCTATTAGCTGTTATTGCTGGAGAATGAAATGGGCAGGTCATTGTGTCTTTTAATCAACGCTGTAGTGTGATCTTGCTTGCACCATGACCTGCTCTCAAACATGCTTGTATCTTTTCAAACATACTGTCTGTAGCCTAGGGGCAGAGAAAACATAGGATTGTTGCATTTTAAAAGGTTCATATAACAATATCTGCAAGAATGTCAGACATTTGAGTTACGTTTCTGCAATTACAACCATAAGTACAAGAATGAAGGTTTTTCTTTTTCTCTGGAGAATAAGGATCCTCCCTAACCTTAAACTAGATTGAGTCTTGAGCAGCCATAGACAATACATAAATGAATGGGCATGTTTGTGTTCCCACAAAATTTCATTTATGGACACTGAAATTTGAATTTCATAGGGTTTATTTGTATCATGAAATAGTCATCCTTTCCATTTTTTTCAACCATTTTAAAAGCTAGAAACCATTCTTAGCTCTGGGCCTGCATAAAAACAGGCAGCAGGCTGGGTTTAGCTCTTGAGCTGAGTTGTAGTTTGCTACAGTAAGTGGCAGAGTCAGGATTTGAACCCAGGCAGTATGGGTCCAGTGAGCTCTTAACATATATATTATATATTATATTATATGTAATACATATATGTTAACATATATATATATTCAATATGATGATAATGATAGTAAATCACGCTCTTTATAGAAAATCTAGCAAAGGATGAAAGAGAAAATAGCAATCACCCACAAAACCACAACCCAGAAATAACCACTAGTAATATTTGATGTTTTCTTTCCATTCTTTTGTCTACTATATGCAGTATTCAGTTCATAAATTTTAGTTTTTCACTTATAAACATTTTTCACATTTCCACACAGGCCACACAATTATAATAATTAATGGATACGTGAGAGTTCATTTTAAATGTACTAGGGGAAATTGCTATTTTGAAAAAAATCCTACAGCTAATAATTTCATAAAGCAAAGAATCTTTTGATTAAGTTGGTCACTTTTCATTTACCTGCCACATCTTTGCATTTCTAGGAGTTGGATTTTTTAAAAGCAACCTTGATTGCAGACAGCAGTAAAAAGGCTTTGGAATCCACCAGACCTGAATTTGACTTCTCACTGACCCTTGATTGGCCAAATGACCCTGGGCAAACTGTCAGTTTTTGTTAATCTGAGGTGTTAACTGAGGTGATGTTCAGGGACACCTCAGTTTTCCCTTGTTCCGAAGAGAAACCAAGACCACTATATATAATGTCCCAAGCAGGGACCGAGCGCAGAAGTCTGCTCACTTGGTAGCAGCCAGTACTTATGTTCCCTGCCACCAACCACTCCCAGTGCCCAACACCAGCACAGGAAATAGATTCCTTCCCTCAACACTGTAGAGAAAATGTCCTTTTCTGTTTTGAGCGGCACAGGAGTCTTCTTCCTGGAGTGTAAATGGGCCGGCGGGAATGAGGATAAGAAGAAGGATTAATGAGGTGGGTGGACCTGATCTGGAAGTGCCCACCCCGCCCCTTGCCACTCCTGCCTCAACCCAACCAGGAGACTTTGGTCAAAGTTTCCAAGCTGAAGCAGTGTCCACGTTCCTACAATAGCAGGTGGCATCCTGACCTAAAGAAGAGGCAGTGTTCTATTTCACAGGTACAGGGGATCTCCAGCCCAAACATCTGAAAAGAATTCGGAGCCCAGCCAAATCCATGAGCAGCAAAAACTCTTTGGAGCTGCAGAGGACGGCAGCACTCACAGCTGAGGGCTGCAGCAACACTGGCTTTCAGGTGAGCAGACCTTTCCTCTTGTTTAAGACCAAGTAAATGGAAGTAATGCTCTTTCCTTGACTTTCTGGCAAGTTTCTTAACTACAGCAGAGGGCTTCTTGGAACGCAATAAGATTTTTAGTGGCACTCTTTAAGCCTATTATTTTTCCTTCTTGGGTTCTTCTCAGGTTGACAAACCTGAAAAGTCTCTTAACCGAAACTGTTTTGGTCCCTGCCACTTAAAGACAAGATTGTCCTCTCCTACTTGTGTTTAGGGCTCATATGGCACAGATATAGTTTTGTTTTGTTTTTTTATGTATTTATTTATTTATTTTTGGCTGTGTTGGGTCTTCATTGAGGTGCGTGGGCTTCTCCTGATGTTGGCTTCTCTTGTTGTAGGGCACAGGCTCTAGAGCGCAGGCTCGGTAGTTGTGGCGCACGGGCTTAGTTGCTCCGCGGCATGTGGGATCTTCCCGGACCAGGGCTTGAACCCGTGTCCCCTGCGTTGGCAGGCGGATTCTTAACCACTGCGCCACCAGGGAAGTCCACAGATATAGTATTTACCTACAGACATTTTCCCAAAGAACTGGTGAGAGGGGAAGAATGGGGAAGAATCCAGATCCTGGATGTAGTTAGGACCTCAGGGTCCCTTTCTCTTAAACCAGGTCTCAGAGCCCCTGTCAGATGGTGGCCTGGGTACCTGCCCTGCTGCAGGGGGCAGGTACCCAAATCATCTCATGTCATCATCCAAAACTCGCTGAGTGATTAACACTGCTTGGCCCAGGGCTAGGTACCACAGAAGTCCTGTCACCATAAATCACCAGGCTTTTATCTGACTGGGTCTGGGATGGGGATTTTTCGGGGCTGTACCCAAGTATACTTCTTTTTTTTTTTTTAAGCACTGAAGTAGCTTACTTCCCTGCCTCGAATTAGAATGAAATATATATTTTAAATTTTTTATTTATTTATCTATTTTTGCTGTGTTGGGTCTTCGTTTCTGTGCGAGGGCTTTCTCCAGCTGTGGCAAGTGGGGGCCACTCTTCATCGTGGTGCATGGGCCTCTCACTATCGCGGCCTTCCCTGCTGCGGAGCACAGGTTCCAGACGCGCAGGCTCAGTAATTGTGGCTCACGGGCCTAGTTGCTCTGCAGCATGTGGGATCTTCCCAGACCAGGGCTCGAACCCGTGTCCCCTAGCATTGGTAGGCAGACTCGCAACCACTGCGCCACCAGGGAAGCCCCCAAGAATACTTCTTTTCCTAACCTGACACTCAACATGGGAAGCTCACATGAGCAGGTGTCAGCAATCTCTTGGGCTTCAGCTTCAATAAACAGGCAAAACAAATGTTTAGGCACTAACAAAGAAAGGAACAAGGAAGGTAAAAGGGCTTTGACTGAAGTTGACTCAAGTCCTGAGTCTTCTACTCACAAGTTATTGTAACTTCCTTGATCTTCGGTTTAGTTATCTGTGCATGTGTCACAGTCATGCTTATCTCATAGATTATAAGTATAGGGGATGAAAAATCTTACCCTCTACCCTCTAATGTTCAGTTCCTGAGGTCTGTGAATTAAACTGACAAATGGCAGATAAACAGGAGCAAAGGCATATTAATAAAAATATTTATTAATATTTTTAATTTTTTGTACACATAAAAGTGACAGAAAAGAAGGCTTCACAGGAAAGAAGGGAACATCCCAAAGAAGCAGTAAGACTCAGAGGCTTATATACTATTTTAAAAAGGAGATAAGGGCTTCCCTGGTGGCGCAATGGTTGAGAGTCCGCCTGCCGATACAGGGGACACGGGTTCGTTCCCCGGTTTGGGAAGATCCCACATGCCGCGGAGCAGCTGGGCCCGTGAGCCATGGCCGCTGAGCCTGTGCTCCACAACGGGAGAGGCCACAACAGTGAGAGGCCCGCGTACCGGAAAAAAAAAAAAAAAAAAAAAAAGGAGATAAATTGTGGAGAAGTGACTAGACAAAGGAAAGAGTGGTTGGGCTCTTAGGGCAAATAAATTGTGGGAAAGTGTTGAGGAAATATATGGAGGTAACTACTGGAAGATAAGGTTTGACCATGAGGTATCTCCTCGCCATTTCTGTCTCCAGTGACTATGGTTGTTCTTTGTCTGTTATGGGAGAGGGCAACACTCGCACGAGGGAAAATTATGCCCTGTTTTTAAGCAGATAGAGGAAGAGAAAAGATATCTTCTAAGAATTATTTTGAACTGAAGGCAGACACAGAAAGAGCTCTCGGCTCTTCCTCTATCTGCTTAAATATGGCATATTTAAGCCAAAGTGGCATATTTGGAGTGGCATATCCTGATCGCCATCATAAGTGAGAAAAAAGCATAAAGCAGGGAGCCTTTTCTGATTCAAAAGAATGGAAGGGTTGGAGTGGGATAAAGGGTCAAAGTGAATATGGCAGCAAGAGAAAGGCATCTGCAGTGGAGAAGGGTGCCTGTTGCCAGCAGCTGGCTGCCCATGGTCAGTGAGCAAGACACAGAGCCCCTGAAAGCCGCCCTGTTTTCTATCCCTCACACTCTTCTCCCACAGCAGAGCATCTCCAGGCCTCAGGGTGCAGAGCAGTGCCTCTCAAACCCCGCAGAGTACCACACACCAGCACCAGCAAGCGTTGACCAGGTTATTCGTCCAGGGCTTCTCCTTCAACGAGAATTTCCAGAGACACGTATTTACTCAGCAAGATTGTTAACTGCCCCCTGGATGTGGCCACTGCTAGAGAGGGAGACGAGTTCAAGAAGGAATAGTATGCTAATCTTGCATCACAGATGTTCGGAGAACATCAGTTAGAGCTTAAGGGTGGGCAGGGATTTCCCAGTTGAACAGGGAGGGGTGTCAGCAGAGCATCACAAATAAAGAGAACTGTCTGTACCCAGGCCCAGGGGCCTGAAACAGCCTGTGTGCTTGGGGTAGAGAAGATGCGGACCTGGGGCTGGGGAGTAGGGAAAGGGGGCAGGCTGGCGTCAGGTCACGTGGCCTAGGCATTTGAGAAGAAAGCAATCAACGTCTACACTCTCGGGAATTTCCTGGAGGTCCAGTGGTTAGGACTCCACACTTTCACTGCTGAGGGCCCAAGTTCAATCCCTGGTGGGGGAACTAAGATCCCGCAAGCCACGCAGAGCAGCCAAAAAAAAAAAAAATCTACACTATCAAATCATTAAAGGACTCTACTAGCCCTGTTAAAGAAGGACAAAAAATGGAAAGAGATTTGTGTGTGGTTGGGACACCAGTTAGGAGGTTAGTGTGATGATCAGAAGTAGGTTAGAGGCGGTGGAAACTGACGCAGGGGGAAAGTACTTGTGCTCCTAAGAGGCCACTGCGTGGAATTGGGCAGAAGTCAGGGTGAGGAGTCAGAGCTGCTCTGCCTGCGAATATTCCCACGTCCTCCTCTGTAATATATGCAAAAAATACATGTAATATATGTTTTTAAAATGCTGTCTTAGTTCACTCAGGCTGCTGTAACAAAATATCTCGGACTGGGTGGCTTATAGACAGAAACATATTTTTCACAGTTCTGGAGGCTGGGAGGTCCAAGATCATGGCATCAGCAAATTCTATGTCTGGTGAGGGCCCCGTCCTCACATGGCCAAAAATGCAAGGGAGCTCTCTGGGCTTTTGTCTGCACAGCTTTGGATCTTAGTTCCCCGACCAGGAATTAAACCCGTGCCCTCAGCAGTGAAAGCATGGAGTCCTAAGCACTGGGACTAACCATGGAGTCCTAACCACTTCCCTGGGACCACCAGGGAAGTCCTCTGGGGTCTTTTATATAAAGGCACTAAACCCATTCATGAAGGCCCTTCCCTCATGACCTAATCACCTCCCAAAGGCCCCACCTCCTAATACACCATGCGGGGCATGACATTTTCAAAACAGGAATTTGGCGGGGGGCGTGGTGTGTGGACACAAACGTTCAGACCGTAGCAAGTGCCTAGCACAGTGTGAACATAGTAACAGTAGCTCTTGGTGCCAGGACAGGTTAAAGTCCACATTTCTAGCTTGAGATATCCACTTGGAAGTGATTCCCTTTACGTAGATAGGAAATCTAGGAATCGGGTTGGAGCAAGGAAAAGAATGACTTCATTTTGAGGCTGCTGGTTGAAATTATGATGCTGAACATCCAGATACAGATATAAATGGAGCAGGAAGCTTTAGGCACACCTGCACCTGGAGCCTGGAAGGGGACATTGTACGTTTGCGGGCTGTTAGCACAGAGGTGGCCAGGGTGTGGACGAGACCACTGGGAGGGAAACCTGGGAAGTGCCAGTGTTTTAGGAGCAGCAAAGTCAGAGAAGTCAGAGGATGAAACAGAGAAGCCAGAGGGAGAGAGAGGACGGAACCAGAGGAGGGAAGGTCTGGGGAAGCAGAGGGGAAAGAGAACCACAAGGTGAACAGCAAAGACCCCTCCACGGTATGGAAGAGACACGTTCATCTGATTTGCTAATTAGGATATTACTGGTGACCGGGGCTGAGGGCCGGGACAGTCTGTGTTATAAGTGGGAGTTAAGAGACTGGAGAAAACGAGGACAGAAAGGACATTCCCCTGGCAGAGAGGAGAGGAGAGAAGAGGGACAGGCTCGGGAGAGGCAAGATGGAAATTGTAGGCAGGGTTTTTCTTATCATTGTAAATTATGATATGCAGAAAAACACATAAAACCAAATAGACAACATATTATAAAGTGCGACCCAGGTCAAGAAATAGGACATTGCCATCCCTTAGCTCGGACACCCCTGCCCTGCACATTCTGTTCAACTGCCCCCCCCACTCAGGCATAACAAGGTTCCCAACTTTGTGGTAACTACTTTGCCGTTTTGCCTTATGCCTTAACTTCTAATTATGAATCCTTAAACACTGCCTTTACCTGTTTTTGAACTTTATATAAGTAGAAAACCTCAAAAAAAATTATTTGCTTCTTTTAGAACATTTATATGGAATTAGGTAAGATGAATCATTTTGTATCTGGCTTCTTTTGCTCAGTTTTATATTTCTAAGATTCAGCCATAGTACTGTGTGTAACCAGAGTTCATCCAATTTCCTTGATACACAGTATTCTCTGTCAATACTACACAATTTATCTATTTTACTGTCAGTGGACTTTGCCTCGTTAAGTCTGGAGCTTTGGGGAACTTCAAAATAACAAAGGCAGCTATGAATATTCTTGTACGTGTCTCCTGGTGAATAACGCTCGTATTTTGGGGTTATACGTAGGAGTGGAATTACTAGGTCATTGGGAATACATATACACTTTCAACTTTGATAATAATTCCAGACTGGTTTCCTAAGTGGTTTTACCAGTTTATACTCCCATCCACAGAGTGTGAGTTCCTATTACTTCACAGCCTCAACAACATTTATCGGGTTTGTTAATTTCAGTGATTCTGGTAGGTGTATAGTCATATATTAGGGAGGTTTGATTTTAATTTTCTTGTGTTATTGGCCATTAGATTCCTACTTTATGAAATACTTGCTCAAGTCTCTTGTCTATTTTCTCTACTGGATTTTGTCTTTTCCCTATTGATTCGAAAGAGTTCTCTTTCAAAATGAAAGTCTTCTATCACTCTGAAGCTGTCTTTCGCTCTTTAACATTTTGATAAACAAAAGTTAATTATATTGTGGCCCCACTTATCAGTTGTTTGTTTTATATATCCTGTTTAAGAAATCACTTTCTACCCTGCAAGATCATGAAGATACCCTCTCATATTTTCTATAAACTTGTTCTTGCTTTCTACATTGAGGCCTCTAGTCCCTCTGAAACTGATTTTTATGTATAGTGTAAGATGAGAGTCAAGTTTTCTGTGTTTCTACATGGACATTCAATTATTTCACCATCACTTTAAAAAGAAAAATCTTTTCTTCACTTGACAAATACCACAAATCCCAAGAGTCTATCTTTGGGGTAAGTTTTTTTAGAATAGGACAACTGAAAGATTTTTTTCAAACTCAAAGAAGGGGAAAGGATCCAGAGAAAAGGAAGAGATGAAATTGACAGCAGGAGAGGTGGGATAAAACTCAGAACTTCTAACGGTGAAAATCCAGGCAAGTTTTTTTTTTGTTTTTTTGTTTTTTTGTTTTTTTGTTTTTCGGTACGCGGGCCTCTCTCTGTTGCGGGCTCTCCCGTTGCGGAGCACAGGCTCCGGACGCGCAGGCTCAGCGGCCATGGCTCACGGGCCCAGCCTCCTCCCAGGCCAGGCCAGGAACCCGTGTCCCCTGCATCAGCAGGCGGACTCTCAACCACTGCGCCACCAGGGAAGCCCCCAGGCAAGTTTTTGAACGAACCTCTGTCCTAAAGCATGTCCCTTAGAATCCCAGCACAAGTGTTCTCCTGCCCATGAGTAAACATTGATCTTGCCATGAGTGGCCGTTGGAGGCACAGGGCCCATCCTTGCTCTGACATCGGTTGGGTAGGACCCACTAATGAATGTCCTGAGACAGCCCTAGACTGGAATTGTGCCTCTACTCTACACATACACGGAGGAAAGCCAGCTCACTCCATGATTCACCTGGTGAGCCAGTCAGGTTTGGAGAGATTGTTAAATGGAGCTCAAAATTTGGGAGGTCATATAAATGCTGGAATGTTGGCATAGACTTTGAACCCAGATTCTTTGAATATATAAGTTCTGAGGTTGGAAGAGTGCTGTTTCTTCAACACATTAATCAGGGAGATCAGCATGAATCACACTCAGATAACTGAGTATGTTTTCACGTAGCTCAGGACAAGCTTGGCTAGAGCTATCTAGACGCTTTTTTTTCCCCACAAGTAAATTAAGACACAGAAAATACATGATAATAGAGTTGCCATATGACCCTGCAATCCCACTCCTGGGCGTATATCTGGACATAAGTATAATTCAGAAAGATATATGTACCTCTATGTTCATAGCAGCACTATTTACAATAGCAAGACAGGGAAGCAGTCTAAATGTCCATCAACAGATGAATGGTAAAAAATGATGTGGTACATATATACAATGGAATATTACTCAGCCACAAAAAAGAAGGAAATAATGCCATTTGTAGCAACATAGATGGACCTAGAGATTATCATCCTAAGTGAAGTAAATCAGAGAAAGACAAATATATGATATCACTTATATGTGGAATCTAAAACAAACGATACAAATGAACTTATTTACAAAACAGAAATAGACTCAGACATAAAATACAAACTAATGAAGAAATGAAATTGAGTTATTTGTAGTGAGGTGGATGGACCTAGAGTCTGTCATACAGAGTGAAGTAAGTCAGAAAGAGAAAAACAAATACCGTATGCTGACACATATATATGGAATCCAAAAAAAAAAAAAGATTATGAAGAACCTAGGGGCAGGACAGGAATAAAAAGGCAGACATAGAGAATGGACTTGAGGACACAGGGAGGAGGAAGGGTAAGCTGGGACAAAGTGAGAGAGTGGCATGGACATATATACACGACCAAATGTAAACTAGATAGCTAAAAAAAAAAAATAGATGGATAGCTAGTGGGAAGCAGCCGCATAGCACAGGAAGATCAGCTTGGTGATTTGTGTCCACCTAGAGGGGTGGCATAGGGAGGGTGGGAGGGAGGGAGACGCAAGAGGGAAGACATATGGGAACATATGTATATGTATAGCTGATTCACTTTGTTATAAAGCAGAAACTAACAAACACACCATTGTAAAGCAATTATACGCCAATAAAGATGTTAAAAAAAAAAAACAAAAAACTTATGGCTACCAAAGGGGAAAAGGGCGGGGAGGGAGGGATAAATTAGGAGTTTGGGATTAACAGATACAGACTACTATATATAAAATAGATAAACGATAAGGACCTACTGTATAGCATGGGGAATTATATTCAATATATTTTAATTACATATAACAAAATAATCTGAAAAAGAATATATGTATAGAACTGAATCACTCTGCTGTACACCTGAAACTAACAAAACGTTGTAAATCAACAATACTTTAATAAAAAAACAAAAAATAATGTGGCAATTCTGGAAAACAGATACATCCCCGTTTCTCCAGGCTTTATGGTTGTTGCTGTTTGTTGCTGTTGTCATTATTGTTACTATTTGTTTCTTTAGTGAATTAACTGAAATAATTTTATGTAGTCTGCATTTATTGTCATGTGTGGCCACTAAAGTCTCTGCTCAGTTAGTTTAAGGATCTGATATAAATTCCCAAGTGGCTGGAACCAATAAATCTCCCAGGCTTTGCTGAGGGCTCTGTGTGCCTGCTGGGGAGATTGCCTTCAGTGCTCAGGCAAGCTGGCTACAGTTCTATGTTTACTTTACTCCCTGCCTCTGTTGAGTTTCAACATCAGCCAGAGATGAGAACTTTGATTTTTCTCAGGTCTTTCTCAAGCATGAACATGACTCTGGGCATGTCCCTGGGCTTCTAATTTCCCAGGAATATCAGAGCGTTTCAAAGTCCCTTATGGATATCTCATTCCCCAGCTTTTCCTTTAAATTTTTGTTTATCTTGTTTTCTCCAACTGTTATCACCACCTCAGGCAGCCGCCTACCTTAAACCATTGCCCGCAGGAAAATAGCACTGGGTGAACTCTAACTCAGATTAAATAAAGACATGCCTTGTGAGTGGGATTTTCTGAGGAACTGCAAGACAGGTCAAATAATGGCAGTTATCTTGGAATTGGACTTTGGGAGAGTGACAACCCCATTTTGCTTCATTATTTACCCATTAATATGAGACAAGGCTCTCTGCACCATGAAAAAGTGTCACAGTCCAAAAGGGGCCAAGAGAGGCATAACAGCTCCCCTTCTGGACCACCCAGTTGCCTTATTTTGCTGACATGCTCAGCTTTGGAAATGTACCAATCATTTTACCCTGTCAGTCACATCACTTTATAAGTTTGCTAGCTTTTAAATAATTTTTTTTAAGTATTTATTTATTTGGTTGCATCAGGTCTTAGTTGCGGCAGGCGGGCTCCTTACTTGCGGCTCAAGGGCTCCTTAGTTGCAGCGCACCAGCTCCTTAGTTGCTGCTCGCAAGCTCCTTAGTAGTGGCATGCGAAATCTTAGTTGCGGCATGCATGCAGGATCTAATTCCCGGACCAGGGATCAAACCCGGGCCCCCTGCACTAGGAGCACAGAGTCTTAACCACTGCACCACCAGGGAAGCCCCAAGAATGTTTATTTTTCTAATTCTCATTACTGCATTCTGAGTTTCTCATCCAGTCAAGTCCTTCGGTTCAGGAACACTTACAAGGAGGAAGTTGCTTAGAGAGCACTGGTCTGACTTGTGCAGCCAGGGAGGTTTGAAACAAAGTAATTGCTTAATTACTTAATTGCTTAATTGAGGACTGAGGTCAGACCCAGGGAGATGAAGCAGCTGGGGAGCAAAGGTTTAGGCACAGGTTATGTTGGAGTCAGCAAGGCAGGGCATAAAGTCAAGAGAAGATATTTCTAGGAGTCAGCAATGTGAGGCTTTCTGTTGACCCACACAGCCGCTTCCTTGTTCCCCTGCAGAGCATGAGGTCTTGAGGTCAGGGAAGAGGGAAGAAAGAAGTGGGAAAGGAAGAATTTAGAAAAGCACACGTGGGAGTAAGTACTGTGCTCCAAGTACTGACCATAGCGTATGTGGTTCTGACCTTGGCTGCAGATGGCAAGGGGCCTCTTGTTAAGGAGGAAGTGGGAGAGGGAGGAAAGGGGTGAGCTCCTGAAAAAAGCCAGACAGTTGGTGGGTGGGTGGGAAAGTGAGAGTGACAGCAGGGCACAGACACTGAGACTGAAAGCTACATACTAAGTCATTACGAGGAGGGCAAAAAACCCCTTGGGTTGAGGCTTCAGAGCCAGGCTGCCAGGTCCGCCATTTAGGCAAGTGACCTAACCTCTATGCCTATTTCTTCATCCCAAAATAGGTACTAACACCCTGCAACATAAGACTTTTGGGAGATTAATGTAAAGCACTAGTACCTAGCAAATGCTCAAGTATCAGCAACTATTATTTAAACCATTTACATGGGGAGGCTGTTTTGGTGCAGGCCAAACCAAATTTTCAACTCCAGGTGTGAAGTCTGTCTCTTCTCATAGCAAATACTGGAATCCACTGATAGAAAAACTGTGAGAGATGCCAACATGCAGATCTGAATTGTTACCATGTCAACTGAACGTAAAACCTCATGTCCCTGAGGTCTCCAGCACGCTGGAGAGCTCGGCCCTCAACATCTGTCTCTCTTCAAAGCACTGTAGAAAGTTATTTACAGATATTCTGGTTCATTTTGATTCATGTTCTATTTAATCAAATGAATTTCTTTTAAAATTTTTATACACTGTTAAGTTTATTTGATGTGTTTCTAGCACTTAATTACTTAATTAGTACTCCCTGGAAAGAAGTGCTTGATGGCTAAGGTGACTTTAGAAATCACCAAAAAGCAAATTTTTTCCAACTGTGAGCAAATTCAAATGCCTATGACATAACGATGTGCAACTGACTTGTATAAAATACTCTAAGTAAGGATAATACTTAGAAATAAATGACCGTAAAGCCCCACAATAAAATAAGAATCAGATAGGCACTACTGACTCAAGCTTTATCCTGCAGGTGATTCAGGCTTTGGCATAAAACACACCTTTCTTCCCCACTCCCGCACCTCGTGGCTTGAGGGATCTTAGTTCCCGGACCAGGGATCGAACCTGGGCCCCCTGTAGTGGAAGCTCAGAGTCCTGGACCACCAGGGGATTCCCTAAAACACTCCTTTACATAAAGAGGGCTGGAGAGTAGCTGAAGCAGGAACCAAAAGTAGACTTGGAGTCGATTTCACTGAACTTGCAGGAAGGTCCCAAGTTGTAATACCCACTGTATAAACCAGTGGTTGCAAACGCAAAGCAGGATTTTGAATAGCTTAGGGGCTATTCAAGATAATACAAGATGAAGTTACAAGATGAAGGTGTCATTAATGATATCTGATGTCTCTTGACACCACCTGTATCTCTCCTTCCCTATTTCCCTTTTCTTCCTTCTTATTCTGTAGTACTCCAATAATAGACTTTAATAAAAGCTGAAGCCATGTTTTCTGCTCTTAATTTTAGAAATAAAATTAAGAAATAAATTTAAATATTAGAAATAAGTCTTTCAGTGACTAATCTGACTAAATTGCTTCACAGATAAGTGTTATTACATCCTTCATAGCTTTTGTATATTATAAATATTAGACAGCGTAAATTTCTTAATCTTTTGATCTTTGGCTGACAGGAGGCCTACAGAAAGAAGACCACCACCAGCCTTGTGGCCTATGGTGAAAGCATTTTTATAAACAAAACACAATCTACAGTCACCTCACCATCTGAATTTTTTTTTTCTTTTTTTTTCTTTTTTTTGCGGCACGCGGGTCTCTCACTGCCGGGGCCCCTCCTGCTGCGGAGCACAGGCTCTGGACGCGCAGGCTCAGCGGCTGTGGCTCACGGGCCCAGCCGCTCCGCGGCATGTGGGATCTTCCCGGACCGGGGCACGAACCTGTGTCCCCTGCATCAGCAGGCGGATTCTCAACCACTGTGCCACCAGGGAAGCCCTCACCATCTGAATTTTGATCCCTTCAGACAGACTGGAGATTTGCCTACTAAAACAAATCAGAGAAGGAAATGAGAGTAAGAAGAATCTTAATTTCAACTGAGAAATTCAAAGGGATTTTATCCTTGTTTATTAATTTTTTTCTCAACTATAGGAAGATGTTTTCCTTATAAGAGCACCTCCGGTTCCCCTGGGACTAAATGGGTTGCATCTTTGGAATGTCAGACACAGCCAAGTTTATTCCAGTTAACCCGTAGAAGTAGTACCTTGAACTTTTTAATAGTCCTTATACCGACTATAATTAATGATCAATTAAATAATTTATGATTGACAGCTTTTCCTCTAAACTCCGTGAGAACAGGGACTGTAATGCAATGCCTTGTAACTAATACAGTGTCTATGCCATAGTAGGTGCACAGTAAGTTTTATTAAAGGAATGAATGAGAATGCTTGGGATGGAGCCCCAAGGAACTATATGTAACATTAAGGGTTGAGTGAAAAGGCTTATACGGTACAGGAAAAGGAGAAGGAGAAGTACAGATGGTAGGAAAGAACTAGCAAAATGTGATCACAGAAGTCAGGGACAAGAATATTTTAAGGAGTAAATGGTCCACTATATATGATGAAAACTGGACTTAGGGAAATGGAAACCATTGATTACTTTAGCAAGGGTGATTTCCATTTCATATTCACTCTTGAACCCAAGCCATTTTGGCATGGGTTCAAGAGTGAATATGAGGCAAAAAATGGAACCAGTGTCTTGTCTGATCAGGCTGCTATAACAAAATACTACAGACTCAGTAGCTTAAAGACAACAGAAATTTATTTCTGGAGACTGGAAGTCTAAGATCAAGGTGTTAGCATGGTCAGTGTTCTAGTGTGAGCCCTCTTCCTGGTTTAGAGCCAGCACCTTTGAAACTACCATGTCGTCACATGGTAGAAGAGGCTCGGTATCTCTGTGGGCTAACTTTTATAAGGGCACTAATTATTCCCATTCATGAGTGTTCCACCCTCAAGACTTAAGCAACTCTCAAAGGCCCTACTTCCTAATACCATCATTTTGGGGGGTTAGAGTTTCAACATAATGATTTTTTTTTTGTGTGTGTGTGTGTGTGTGTGTGTGTGTGTGTGTGGTACACGGGCCTCTCACTGTTGTGGCCTCTCCCGTTGCGGAGCACAGGCTCCGGACGCGCAGGCTCAGCGGCCATGGCTCACAGGCCCAGCCTTTCCGTGGCATGTGGGATCTTCCCGGACCGGGGCACATACCCGTGTCCCCTGCATCGGCAGGCGGACTCTCAACCGCTGCGCCACCAGGGAAGCCCCAACATAATGAATTTTGAGGCGACACAAACATTCAGACAGTAGCAACCAGTAAGTGCAGATAGAAAACTGGTGGGGTTTCTTTGGTTTTTTAAATTTTGTTTATTTATTGTTTCTGGCTGTGTTGGGTCTTTGTTGCTGCGTGCGGGCTTTTCTTTGGTTGCGGTGAGCGGGTGCTACTCTTCATTGTGGTTCACCGGCTTCTCATTGCGGTGGCTTCTCTTGTTGCAGAGCACGGGCTTTAGATGCGCAGGCTTCAGTAGTTGTGGCATGTGGGCTCAGTGGTTGTGGCTCTCGGGCTCTAGAGCGCAGGCTCTGTAGTTGTGGCACACGGGCTTAGCTGTTCCGCGGCATGCAGGATCTTCCCGGACCAGGGATCGAACCCGTATCCCCTGCACTGGCAGGCGGATTCTCAACCACTGCGCCACCAGGGAAGCCCAGAAAACTGGTTTTTAATGGGAGAAGAATTCTTGGCTTCACATATTAAAAAACTGATAAAGATGCAACTATTAGAAAATCAAGGGAAAAGAGGGTTGAGTAAGGCAGTGCATGGGAAAGCACAGAGCACTGTGTAAGAAGTCCAGATGTTGTCATATTATTGCTGTTAGGATTAGCTTCTCCATGCGTGTCTTGAGACCTCTCCCTCTCAAAAAATGTATAGTAGAAGTTCCTGTGGGAGGGTCTTCAAGTATTCAAACAACAGCCTAAGTCAAAGAAAAGCAAAAGAAACAATAACAGGAAATTGGAACCAGGCTGAAATAATCACACATTATCAAGTACAAGTATGAAAAACTAAGATAAGAGTGAAAGACAACCCAGCAGGAGAAGGGCAGTGATGTCTCGGAGTGTACAATTCTACATTTATACGACTTTTAGCTAGTTCCAGGATCTGGAAACCACATGTGAAAAAAGGAAAACATATACATATGTGTTTTTGGAGAAATTTAACTCCACTATTGGTGATGAGTTGGTTAGTGTGGTGACAGGTCGACCATCCCATTATAAAGTTACATTTCTCTCTTTCTAATTAGTAAGTGATCTGAGCAGTGATTCTTCAGGCTATGTGAATATCCAGTTCCCCAGCACATTTCACCGCATGGTTTTTGCATCCATTGATGACCCTTTCCTGGATCAATGATTAGTTCGGGAGTTGCAAAATGGTAACTTTCATTTCTTCAGTATTCCTTACCCCACATTGTTTTGAAAAGAATGAACTTCCCTTTTTTTGTCTTTCTCTCTTTTTTGAGTATCGTTGTAGACTACCGTTCCCTTTTATTCAATGTTTTATAATCAATTACCAACATTATTTGTTTCTTCTAACACTTTTTATGAAATTTTTCAAACAAACAGAAAAGTTGAAAGAATTTCATAGTGAACATCACCCACATTCTACAAGTTACATTTTACTATCCTTTATCACAGATTTCTTCATCTATGCTGCCCTCTATCCATCCATCATTCCGTCGTATTTTTTGACATAAGTTGCAGTTATTATTCACATTTTTTACTTTTTGGTACTCAATTTGTCCCAAATTTGGCCAGTGATCAGAGTATATAAAAATGAGGTCATGTTAATGGTTTTTACCAGGTTCCTGCTTCCAGACTACCAGAATCAGGAGTGGGGCTGAGGGTTGGCCTTCATGGCACCTCTATCTTGCCGCATTAGTGGAATGGCCCAAACAAGTGGACATTGCATGCAGCAACCAATCTCCAGCCTACCTGAGCTAGTCTGGTCTGGCACCAGAATTACATTGGAAGCTAATCTGCATTTCATCTTTTAAATATAACCCAGGACTCTGATCATTTCTGATAGAAAAATACAACCTCTTTTAGAAAAATTGTATGACATCAGCCTGGGACAATTAAGCAGGAAGCTTAACCATCACTCATTTTCTCTTTACTTCAAGAATCTATATGAACCAGATGCTAATTCCTTTATTCTTGGGCATTTTTGGACTTATCTGACTAGTAGATTTACAGGATGATAATATGGACAGAACCAGAAGTAAAACCAGGACCTCCAATGACAAACAAGAAAAAAAAAAGGTCCATATTCTCTCAGATGTATCCATTTATGGTGGCTTCATAAATAAGAGATACATCAGGTGGGGAGTGGGCAGGGAAACCTTTCCCATGAGCCTGAGGAGAAAGGGGCACATTCTACTCCACAGACCAAGAGGAGATTGAACTCCATGTTTGAAATGTATGTGACAGATGCTAAAGGGCCCTCACTACATTGAGTTACTAAGTACAAGTAGAAAAAAGAATTTGTATCTATTGCATAATTTACATCCATGGCATTGAAATTAAAGTGGTTATTGGAACTTGCCACTGGACCTTGCTGGGGTTTTTTTTCCTTGTTTTTTAAAGTGTTAATAAAGATGCATATATGTTATGTTAATAAAGATGCATATATGTTATTCTATCACAAATTAATTTTAATATTTTAATAATTGTATTTCAATATAATTGGCTTCCTTTTAATCCTATATATTTAATTTTATGTATTTTAAAACACTCTGAAACGGGTGCATCAGCTCCACCAACTGCCCTGCTTTAGGACAGTTCCCAGAAGTTGCACATAGCTTCCATCACAGTGGCAGAACTTCATCATAACCACTGGGAGTTTAGGAAATATGCCTTTTTCTGGGAAACCGTAGGCCCTGCTAAAATTCAGAGCTGTATTTCTAAAGGAAATGGGGAAGAATAGATGTTGGGGACAACTAGAAGTCTTGGCCATAATATTATATTTTTTATTCGAGTCCAAGAGCTGTTAATTAGATTCCTATTTTTTGTTGTCATTTTGGTTTTCCTTTAACCTTACTCTCCCACTTGATTTGTCATAGACTGAAAGAGTTCTCTCAACCTCTTTCTAAATGTGTCTCTAGATTTTTCTCCCAGTTTCCGTTGTTAATCTATGCCACTTGTACATAGATAGCCATCCTTCAGAGAGTGAGATTGGACCCCGAGCACTGGCTTCTTTTTGGACGTGGTAATGGAATTTTTTGTCCTCTCTTCAGCCTTGATTGATTAAGATGATGACCACTGCATGTTTTACCTTTCTGAGTCATTTTCAGTATATGGTTGTGTTCTGTTATTCCATCTGACTCAATCAAATAGATTTGCTTGCCCTTAGCTTCTCTCATCATATTCGATGTGATTTTTTTTTAAATTTTCATTGGTTTGGTTTATTTTTGTTTGGTTTCTTCTGAAGACATATTTTGTTTGTTTGTTTGTTTGTTTGTTTTAATGGCTCCTTTTATAACCAACTTAAGATTGTGAGTAATCACAAAATTTCTATATTTTCTACTTTCCATTCTTTTATTTCCTTCTCTTCCATCACTTAATTTTAACTGACTATATATCTTTTAGTGTTTACCTTTCTATCTTAAACACTGCTACTTATAATCTCTTCCAGCTCCCAGAAATTAAAAGTTGAGGAAACTGGCATATTTATCCTACCATCAAAATTTTTGTTTCCTTCTCCTTCAGGTGGTGCTCTGATAATCTTTTCTACATTATCAGAGGCTGTGATGTTTATAATTTGTTCTGGAAACTTACTCCCTGGAGTTGTTTTGGATTTCGATTCATTAAAAAGATTCAAAACATGCTATCACTTCTTTTGCCAAAATTTCTCCATTTATCATTTGTTTCGCTGGTTCTTCCTCAAGGTGTTTCTTCAAGAAAGCTCACAGAAGTCATATTCCATGAATACTTGCATGTTTAAATGTATTTTTTTCTAAATCCAATAAATAGAAACCTTCCTCTAATTTTTCTCCTTCAGGTACAGAACTCTGACTCTTTCCACTTCTCCTTATGTCTCTATCCTTAGAGCTTCCTTTTGCCTATGGCTCACAAAGATCACGAGGGGAGAACGTCATCAGTGTTCTGTAGCCCTGACTCCTTGCAGCCAACTCAAAGCTCTGTTCAGAGCATTCAGAGGTGACAGAGAATTGTTCCAGGGCAGTGTGATAACGAGTCCCAGGCTGGTCAGGTGGTTTCCTCGGCACCCGGTCTGTGAACCCACACAGCCTGGCAAGAAAAACAGGCACATCTCACAGAAAAGCAGTCTAGCCAGTGCCCATCACCTCACATTATGGGTTACGTAAACCCAAGACTTGAGCCAGAGGTTACCAGAACCAAGAGGGTCAGAAAGATCAGAGGCTTCTGGAATACTGCCTTTGAAAATGCAACCGTTCCAAGGTAATGCTCATGCAACTTGAAAGAAAATTTTAGATAGAACTGGCCTTAAAATATTTGACATTTGTAGAGTTTTAAAATAGATAGACAGATAGATAGACGGATGATAGTTAAGAGGGGGGAGGAATGATTGCAATTTGAAGAGATTAGATTCACAAAACAGATGTTGACTTTTACATGCCAACTTTCAACAAGAGGACAAAGTGGCGAAGAGGCGCCACCACTTTGAGCGGCTGGGCCCCTGCCGCAGTAGGTGGGCCGCGTCACGCCACCTCTGGTCCGTAGCTTTGCCTCCCTCTCCTGTTCTGCCGCGGGCCCATGATGCCGCAGTACCAGACACAGGAGGAATTCAGTCACGCAGTGGAGAAACTCTACCTCGCAGACCCTATGAAGGCACGTGTGGTTCTCAAATATAGGCATTCTGATGGGAGACTGGGTATTAAAGTAACAGATGATTTAGTTTGTTTTGTGTATAGAACAGACCAAGCTCAAGATGTAAAGAAGATTGAGAAATTCCACAGTCAACTAATGTGACTTATGGTGGCCAAGGAATCCCATCAGTGTTGCCATGGAAACGGACTGAATGTTTTGAAATGAAGACTGTTTGTCATGTTCTTAGGAAGTAAATATCTTTTGAATTTGAGAAAGTGTTCGGACAGAAAACACTTTATGTAACTAAGTGGGCTATTCAGAAGCCAAGAGATCATTTTCTTAACGTTTACTTTAGAGGGCTAGGAATGTAAATGCTTTCAGTTAGAAAGCCTTTATTTAGTTTTGGAAATGGAACAAGGAATGCCGCTATCTTGGAAACTTTTTGAAGATTGTTTGATGTTAGGCAAAATAAAAACTTACTCTCTGGTAAGTTTGTAACAGTAATTTGAAAATGAGATATCAAGAAAAGCCAATTCTTCCTTAAATTTAGTTAATCTGTCTTTAAAAGAAAATTAAATGTTAACCGTTTTGCCAGATTGATATATTTCTTTTGGAGCATAAATTTTGTGCTGTTGATGACCAGCAAATACAAAATATTTAACTGGAATTAACTGTGCACAGCAGTATAGCTGATTATGTATGGTAGTGTAGTCTCTATATCTAAAAATAACTGAAAACAAGTATGCTTTACCTTAAACTTTACAAAGTTAAACTATATATTATGTTTTGTTTTATTTTTATAAATTTATTTAATTATTTTTGGCTGCGTTGGGTCTTCGTTGCTGCGTGCAGGCTTTCTCTAGTTGCAGCAAGCAGGGTCTATTCTTCGTTGCTGTGCAAGGGCTTCTCATTGCGGTTGCTTCTCTTGTAGCGGAGCATGGGGTCTAGGCGCGTGGGCTTCAGTAGCTGTGGCACGCAGGCTCAGTAGTTGTGGCTCGCGGGCTCTAGAGCTCAGGCTCAGTAGTTGTGGTGCGTGGGCTTAGTCGGTCCACGGCATGTGGGATCTTCGAGGACCAGGGTTCAAACCTGTGTCCCCTGCATTGGCAGGCAGATTCTTAACCACTGCGCCACCAGGGAAGTCCCTGGGTTTTTTTTTTAACATCTTTATTGGGGTATAATTGCTTTACAATGGTGTGTTAGTTTCTGCTGTATAACGAAGTGAATCAGCTATACATATACATATATCCCTATATCTCCTCCCTCTTGCATCTCCCTCCCACCCTCCCTATCCCACCCCTCTAGGTGGACACGAAGCACCGAGCTGATCTCCCTGTGCTATGTGGCTGCTTCCCACTAGCTATCTATTTTACATTTGGTAGTGTATATATATCCATGCCACTACATCTGCATCTTTATTCCTGTCCTGCCCCTAGGTTCTTCAGAATCATTCTTTTTTTTTTTTAGATTCCATAAACTCTATTTTTAAATATAAGGGATTCATCATATCATTAACTTGTTGAGCAAAGACTTACTCTGAATCTAATTTTCAGTGCTCAGAAACATCTGCCATACTTTAAATGCATGAACAGAATGCTCACTAATGGATTGAAACAACCATATTACAGAAATATATGCCACATAGTTGCCATCTGTATTTTCTCAGAAGGGCTAAGGATTATTTGAACTGTTAAATTTTTGCATACCTCTACGACACCCCAACCCATTTCTCTCATTACTTAATCAAGGTGTTAAGCATGACTGTCACAACTGTTCTCCATTAAACCAAAAATATGATATTATTTGATATTTATCTTATATTTATAACTTGAATTTTACCACCTAAATATAATGTTCACATGTTGATTCCTTCATTAAAATATTTTTTGTTAGGAATTTGTGTGTTAACCAACGTTTTAACATGGAAAGTTCCGTTAGCCATATGAATCTTGGCATGTTTCAGAGAGATCGGTAAATAAAATATTACATGAATAAAAAAAAAAAGGACAAATTGACTAAATGCCCCAGAGCAAGCAAGCAAGTAGCAAACTAAACCATAAAATTAACCTAAAAGTCAATGAGTACTTAGTGTGTGTGGCACCAGACTGATCACACAGCCCCGCTAGGTAGGTAAAGAAAGCTATGTTCCCATGTAATAGGGTATGAGGCCTCAAGAAAGTAAGGCTGGGGCTTCCCTGGTGGCGCAGTGGCTGAGAATCTGCCTGCCAATGCAGGGGACATGGGTTCGAGCCCTGGTCTGGGAAGATCCCACATGCCACGGAGCAACTAGGCCCATGAGCTACAACTACTGAGCCTGTGCGTCTGGAGCTTGTACTCCACAACAAGAGAGGCCGCGACAGTGAGAGGCCCGCGCACCGCGATGAAGAGTGGCCCCAGCTCGCCGCAGCTAGAGAAAGCCCACGCACAGAAACGAAGACCCAACACAGCCAAAAATAAATAAATAAATAAAATTTAAAAAAAACAAAAACAAAAAAGAAAGTAAGGCTGGATTTGAACCCAGGTATGACCACGGAACCCAAGATTTTTATCATAATGCAGCACCAATTCATATAGATAATTTACCAATATTCCAAGAAGCAGTTATCTAAGATTTATGTTAAGTCACTGCCTGTGATCTCTTTATATCGCATTTTGGAATTTTAAGTTATTGTTTGAGGCTGTTGTCCTAGTCTAGTCCCATTCCATGTTCAGAGAAATGGATACAGAAAGGTTAGATCACTTGAAGAAGCTCAGAAAAGCAACTGAAACTGGAGATGTATTACTAACACCTTCACTTAGACATTTAAGGCTTAGAATATTAAAACATAAGATAACCTTCTTAAAGAAATAGAGAAAGTAGTTCTGTGCTAGTCCTGTACCACTTGTAGAGACACAGCTTTATCTGTTACTTTAAGTTTGAGAGCCCTTTTTCCATTCATTCAGAAACAGTCATTGAGCACTTCCATGCCTGGCACGGTGCTGAGCACACAGTATTCAGCAGAGAACAGAGAACAAAGTATCTGCCTTCTCAGCTTAGAGTCCAGGGGGTAAAATACAGGTTTACACAGTCCCCAGTCCAAATGACATCACATTCCCAGTTTTGTTGCTGGCCTTGGGACTTTGACATCCATGGCAACATTTAAGGCCTGCCTTGCTCTCAGAATGCACCACATTGATTGCTTCTGTTACTGAATTAAACACAAGGCCTCCGTCTCGGGGTAGCCAAACCAAAGCCCCCTTGGTTCAGTGAGGGAGTTCTTTCCCACCTGGGCTCATGCTGCCAATAATGAAACTGAGCTTGGTGCAAGCCAGATGGGCTTTTATTCTATAGCCAGAGAATAGAGAAGGGGAACTCATGCTCTAAAGGCACCTTCTCCCTGGAGGGAGTGAGTAAGGGAATTCCAAGGGTTAGGAGGCAGACAGGTCATCAAGCTCTAGGAAAGGATGGAGATGTCCAAGGGCAGCTGGGGCATGCGCAGTCTTCCACACTCCTTTGCACACGGCACGAATTGTGCCTAGCAGAGTACAAATCCCGCCTTCCGGCGGAGATCTTAGCACGGTAATGGAGCAAAGGTAACTCTTGATACCTCCAGGTTTCATCTGTGCAGGCGCCTTCCTGTGGTCAAGTCAGAGCCCGCTCTGGGGGGTTGACCACTGCATATCTCTCAAAGCATGTATCTCTCACAGGACAGCTGCAAAGCACCTCTGCCAAACACCAGGTACTTTTGAAACAAACACAGAGATAGATCAGGCAAGTGTCCTTCAGCTCTCAGGAGCTGGTATGGAAACACAGAGATAAATCAAGGCAAGGAAAGTGGTGACCCTTAGTCTACTTTGTCCACTATCTGGTTTTACTGTGGGCCTTTGTGGCAACCTGTTGATAAAACACAACTAGCCTGCATGGCTAAAAACCAGTTTCTACCCCTGGGGCCTGGGCTGCATAGCATGGATGACACTTCCAGGAAGTTTGCATTAAAGGTGTACAAAGATGTGAAAATAGATACACACACACATACATATGTAGAAAATTAAATAAACAACTTTTATCACCAATCTAATCTATGCTGGCATAAAGCCCTCCACCCAAGGTATATTATCCCCCTAGAACTCGCCAGGTAATGCTAAGCCCTAGAACGAATTAAAGAACTTCACAGCGACTTCCCGGGATCCTTGTCAACACCCCTTTGCCAGCTGGGAAATGTCCATCTTTCATAAACCTATATGCTCCACGTCCAACCAAAGGTTAGGGTCAAAGTCTACTTGAGTGAAGGTTTCCGTCCTTGCCCCAGGTCTCAAAGCCCAGCTGTGCCCCCTCAGCAAGGTCAGTCACCCAGTCAGAACACACGGGGCCAGAGCAGCTTCTATAAGGAAGGTGGAAAGAAAGGCCCCCCTGGCACAGTGATGCTGAGTCTCGGCAGAGAAACCGCAGCCGAGAAATGGAAGCCACGTTGTTCAATCAGGGCCACAATGGGAGGGAGAGACCAAGTGAGTGGAGCAGGCACAGTTAGAAGAAGAAAGAATGTCAAACTCATGGAGACATGACCAGCCCACAAATGCAGGAGTGTCCATTCGTGTTATTTAAAGGGCACAGTTGACTTAGAACCAGTCTACGGGGTCAGAAGGCCACCGTGCTGGCATGAGAAATGACCACCAGAACCTAAATAGAGTTTAAAAGTCGCCACAAGCCTTTCTGGAATCTTCAACACCTCTGTCATTTCTACTCTTGTCTAGAGTCCAAATCAGGCTTTCTTAATTGAAAGGGAATTCAATCTGTAGGTACACTACTATGTCTTTAGACATTCCCAAGGCCAAAGGGTCTTGGCCCAAGGGCCAAACTCTATGAGTACAATATGGCCTGCAGTTGGACAGTGTGAGTTCAGATTCCATCTCATCTACTTCTGGTTGTGCAACCTGAGTCAAGTAATCTTCTCTTTGCCTTAGTTTCCTCATCTATAAAAAGAGGGATCCTGGTACCCACCTCACAGGACTCTTAGGATCAGACTTCTTTTTTTCTTTTTTCTTTTTTTTTTTTTTGGCTGTGAGGGGTCTTCATTGCTGCACGCAGGCTTTCTCTAGTTGCAGCGAGCAGGGGCTACTCTTCATTGTGGTGCGTGGGCTTCTCATTGTGGTGGCTTCTCTTGTTGCGGAGCACGGGCTCTAGGCTCACGGGCTTCAGTAGTTGCAGCACTCAGGCCCTAGAGCACGTGGGCTTCAGTAGTTATGGCACGTGGACTCAGTAGCTGCAGCACACAGACTCTAGGGTGGGCGGGCTCAGTAGTTGTGGCGCACAGGCTTAGTTGCTCCACGGCATGTGGGATCTTCCCAGACCAGGGATCGAACCTGTGTCCCCTGCATTGGCAGGCGGATTCTTAACCACTGCGCCACCAGGGAAGTCCAGGATCAAATACTGATACAAAACATTGCAAAGGGTTTCATGATGTGTCTTGTACCTACTAAATATTATGTAAGTTTAGGTGCACATAAAAGCGAAAAGTAATAAGGGAGAAGTTTGCTTCCTGCAGGTAAGTCAGGAGGTGGTAGCACAGCTCAAGGTTTTCAGGGGCTCAAACCCCCCGCCCTCCGGTTCACCATTTTGACATCACCAGGATGGGGCCCGGGTGTTCATGTCCCAGCTGGAACCATCCACACACCAGGCAGCAGGACAGACAAGAAGATAGAAGGGACAAAGAGGACCTGCCAGCCATCTCTTAAGGAGCGACCCCAAGCTGCCCCACTCAGGGCTCCACTTCTATTTACATTTCATTGGCCAGAACCTAGTTAAAAGGGAAGCCTAGAATCATAGCCTTCATTCTGGGTGGCGATGTGTTCAGCTAAAACTCTATAGAAGGGGACCCCCTCCACAAATAGATGGCGGGGGAGGGTGATTTCAGTTTTCAGAACTTCTATGTTCTAGAAGTTATATGGTTTAGAAACTGAATGAAAGGAAGAAATTAATTAAAAAGGCCTCTGTCCACCTGTATCCCCTGGAACAGCCACTGTAGATCTATAGTTGCTCAAACAGCATGGAAATGCAAGATCAGAAAGACAGGTAGGGGGCTTCCCTGGTGGCACAGTGGTTAAGAATCCGCCTGCCAGTGAAGGGGACACAGGTTCAAGCCCCGGTCCGGGAAGATCCCACATGCCGCCGAACAACTAAGCCCATGCGCCACAACAACTGAGCCCGTGCTCTAGAGCCCACGACCCACAACTAGGGAAACCCACGCACTTAGAGACCCTGTTCCGCGACAAGAGAAGCCACCACAATGAGAAGCCCGTGCACCGCAACGAAGAGTAGCCCCCACTCGCCGCAACCAGAGAAAGCCCACACCCAGCAACGAAGACCCAACACAGCCAGAAATAAACACATAAATAAATAAATTTATTTTTAAAAAAAGACAGGTAGGGAAAAAAACCCAGGCACCGTGTACTCCTGGCTCAAGGATCTGCCTCCAGAGGGAGCCCAGTGCAAGATCATACCCTTAGGACACTCAGCCACTAACACTAAGTAGAGAAATTAAAAGTGGTGTGCTGTAAATTGCTTAGAAATACTCATACACGACACCCACAATGTTGTTACCCATCCGGTGGACAGGTGTGCCCTCAGAATACAGTCATGGTTATAGGAGTCCGGTGTACTAAGTTATCTATTAATCTGAATTGCTAAATAGATGGAAAGAAACAATGAGCTAAGAAGTAATTATGGGCCACCTGTTATATAGCTCCCACGACTCCAGTTTAAAAAGAAGCAGAGATATAGGTGTTTTAAGGGTCATTTTTCAGGCACCAATTAACACCCACAAACACCCCAATTGTTTCTATTGGAAATCCTCAGCCGGGAGATATTGTTCTTCTGAAAACACTAAAAAGCCCAAGCATGGGGGCTTCCCTGGTGGCACAGTGGTTAAGAACCCGCCTGCCAATGCAAGGGACATGGGTTTGAGCCCTGGTCCAGGAAGATCCCACATGCCACAGAGCAACTAAGCCCGTGTGCCACAACTACTGATCCTGCGCTCTAGAGCCCCCGAGCCACAACTACTGAAGCCCGTGTGCCGCAACTACTGAAGCCCGCGCGCCTAGAGCCCGTGCTCCGCAACAAGAGAAGCCACCGCAATGGGAAACCCGCGCACCACAACGAAGACCCAACGCACCGCAAGGAAGACACAGTGCAGCCAAAAATAAAAATCAATCAATCAAAAAAAAAAAGCCAAAGCGTGTAATCTAACAGAGGTAAAACAATCCCATTAATGTTACAAATACATCCATAGGTGCTCTTGTTGCCGCTTATGCCCACCCCCACGCCAACCCTCCCACCCCCACGCCAACCCTCCCCCCCCTTCCTCTTTCATTAACTTTAAAAAGGACAGCTCCACCCTCTTGTTCCACAAGGAAGTCTCAGATTCTGCCACCAGGTGGCAGGAATAATCAGCACCAAGAAGCTGAAGCTCTTGGAACCAGAAAATGTCAGGATTCTGGAAGGGACCATGAGAACAAGTCGAAAGTATGCTGTCTAGATGGGTGGACGGAGGGGTAGGAAGATATGACCTGCCCAGGGTCACGTGTAATTAGGGACCTAAAGGACCAAGCCCCCTCTGTTACCTGTGTCCTGTTTTTCCACCAACTCTTGCTGGGTTTTATTTTTAACTTTTTATTAAGCAAATTTTCAGCACCCATGAAAGTAGGAATAGTAAAGGGAGTCCCTAAGTGCCCATCAGCCAGCTTCAGCAATTAGCAACACTTTGTCATCTTTCCACACTATATGTATTGTCCCCCACATACCTCTATATTTTGATTTTTGGGGTTTTTTTTAATTTATTTATTTACTTATTTATTTTTGGCTGCGTTGGGTCTTCATTGCTGCGCACGGGCTTTCTCTAGTTGCGGCGAGCGGGGGCTACTCTTCGTTTCCGTGCACGGGCTTCTCATTGCGGTAGCTTCTCTTGTTGCGGAGCATGGGCTCTAGGCCCATGGGCTTCAGTAGTTGTGGCTCGCGGGCTCTAGAGTGCAGACTCAGTAGTTGTGGCGCACGGGCTTAGCTGCTCCGTGGCACGTAGGATCTTCCCTGGACCAGGGCTCGAACCTGTACCCCCTGCATTGGCAGGCGGATTCTTAACCACTGCACCACCAGGGAAACCCCATACCACTATATTTTGATACCAAGTATCCAGAGGTACTACACTGCACTAGATAATGCAATGTTAAAGTCACCTTGGTTCACTAATTCAACAAACAATCGTTAGTATCTGCTATGTGCAAGGAACTGGGCTAAAGTAAGGTATGAGCACTTGTAACACAATAAAGCTGTTTGGCCACAAAACTTTTATGCATAAATCATATGTGTGCCGGAAGTTAGACTTTATTCACATTTATACACTCTTGTGTTTCAGTAAATGGAACACGTAATACAAGTCAGAATTGCGTTTTTTTCCCTAGATCTGTGGGGCCAGCCGGAGATTTAAATTTAAAATCAAACTCATACACTTGTTCCTTTTTCAAAGACATGGTCACAGCCGACAGGGCTAGCAGGGAATATGTCCTGAAAAGATATAGACACCTACCCGACACTGTTTATCTATCTGTTGCCTTACTTGGAATGAAGTACCATATAAAATGTCTAGTTGGGCTGAGATGGGAGAAAGATTGGACCCACCCAAAATAGGTAAAAGATAAATGAACCAGGTATTTGTCACATTTGGAAAAAGCGGTAGGGGGTCAGGATACCCATCCAAGAGCAAACCCTACTCAGTTTATTAAAGTAAAATCAAAAAAAGTAAAAATAAAATTGGTCTCACAAAAGAAGCCATTTTTTTTCTTATGCTCATTACTACCAGAGAATGCTTTCAACCGAACAAAACACATTTTAACATCTCATAGATCCAACATCTAAGAATAAAATGATCAATGATCCGGCCCATGGTTTACTATATTTTGTTTTGTTTTATAATTTGAAAGTCTGTGTGATGTGTTGGAAAGGAGGTTGGAAACCAACATGCTTATCTCAGCTCTGCTTATTAGAAAGTTACATGGCCTAGACCCAGCAACTTTGTTCCGTTCTGTCTTCCTCAAGTTGGACTACACCAATCTTATCTATCATAACAACACAAACCAAAATCATCCATGTTTCAGATATAAACAATGACCTTCAGTACAACACATGCATTTTTCAGGTCATCACGGTACTGGCTGAACCATGCTTTATCTTTAAATCTTGTCATATAAGGAACTGCTAATATTTTATAATTTTGCAGGATAGCAGAGAGAATATGGCAAGCTCAGGGCAGGAGAACTTAGCCTGGGCTTGGAGAAAGTCACGTAGTTCTGTTTGGCTGGGTGTTCCTTCATGGTTCCTGCAAGGGGAGCAGAGTGAGATAAATGAGCTGGATCGTGCAGCCCTGAACCATGCCAAGGAGTGTGCAACGGACTCCGCAGGCCAGGAGACTCACTTTATTATGGAGGAAGAGTAACGAAGAAGGAATATAGACAGATCCGGAGGAAAGAAAGATCAGAAGCAGAAAACTGATCAAGAACATGTTTAATCAAAGAAGTGAAATAATGCAAAACATTTAGGCATTTGTTAGTCTTGTACTTAAAGCATTCATATCTTTAAGGAAAAAAATATAAGCGAAATATGTGATCCAAATTTTCAACTAAAACTTATTTTTGGTATCAACCACCATATGTACTGTAAGATCATATTAGAAAACAGAAAGATTTAGGGATTTCCCTGGTGGTCTAGTGGTTAGGACTCCATGTCGCTGTTGCAAGGGGCACAGGTTAAATCCCTGGTCAGGGAACTAAGATCTCACAAGCCACGCGGCCCAAAAAAAGAACACAAAAGGATCTACATTTCTAGATTGAGATAATTTCCTTCTTCCTTATGTGGCTTCTACAGACAGTAAATTGTCAAAAATTTTCAAAATCATCTGTGTTTCTTTATGTGCCAAGCTTCCCTGTTTCTTTCTTTAATCAGCTGACTCATCTAAACACCTCATCTTTGCCATCCCGTCCCTCAAAAGTCTTTGGCTATCATTCATTGAAAGAACATTTGTTTTGTGGCTCTGAAATGTTATTTTTGCAATCTGTATTTTTTCCTAGTATGATGACGACTGCTTTGAAAACCAGAACACATCAGGAAATGACAACTCACTAAGGAGCAGAGTTGTGCAAAACAGAGAGCAAGAAAATGGCAAACAGGTACGGCTGGAAAGCAGTGAGTGAATCTATCACCACGTTAACTACTGTGCCACAGCTATGGGGACAGAAAGCATGGCACTCAGCTGGCACTCAGAGGAATGAGTTAAATGGTAATTTGAGTGTGTAAGGCAGTCATGAGGAAAACACACATGCCCAAACAAAGATTTTGTGTTTATACAACTGTGCTCAGAGTTCTCTGATGGGGAGAGTACCCAGGCTTGCTCTGACACTTCACTATTACTATTAGATTCCAAACTCCATCCCAAGGCAGAAAGCACTGGCTTCAGCAGATAACATCTCAATTTTAAAGTAAATGAGGCAGAAAAGAGTAAGGTTCTAAGACATGGTTCTAAAACTGTGTGCATCACACCCTACGGTTCCTCAGCGACATCTAAGTGTACACAGCAAGCCGAGGTGCTCTGTGACAATGCCACCTCTTATTTCTTTTATATATTGAATTCTGGGTAGGATCTCATTTTTTTGTTTCTTTGCCTGAAAATATCTTTATTATGTGTTCCCTTTTGATGGATATTTTCACTGAGTATAGATTTATTTTTAATTTAAAAAAATTTTAATGAAGTAGAGTTGGTGTACAATATTACATAAGTTACAGGTGTAAGGATCTCATTTGAAGACAGCCTTCTGCTAAAAAGGGAGCAAATTGCCCATCTATATCACTCTTAAAAAAGTAATTTTGGGTGCATATTCTGGGGGGAGTTTGCTCATGATAAAAGAATAACTTATTTGAAGTAAAAAATTTGAAATATCATTGCAGCAAAATTTGGAAGACAAAAAATGACCTAATGAACTGTAGTTCCAGCAAACAAACAATCAGTGCCTAACATATTAGAATATAGCTCACTTTAATATAAGTACATATACATCAATAGGCATATGTCACATATATTAGGATCATGCTTTCATATTATTGGGTCATTGCCTATTTCATTTAATATATTGTAAAAAGTGTTCATATCACTAAGTAGTCTTCAACCAAAAAAAGAGAAAACAATACTTCTTTTCACACAAAAACCTGAACATGGGTGCTTATAGCAGCTTGATTCATAATTGCCAAAACCTGGAAGCAACCAAGATGTCCTTCAGTAGGCGAATGGATAAATAAACTGTGGTCCATCCAGGCAATGAAATATTATTCAGCACTGAAAACAAATGAGCTATCAAGACATGAAAAGACATGGGGGAGCATTACATGTGTATTACTAAGTCACAGAAGCAATCTGAAAAGGCTGCATACTGTATGGTCCCAGATGATGTTTTGGAAAAGGCAAACTGTGGAGACAGTAAAAAGATCACTGGCTGCCAAGATGGGAGGGAGGGGTGGATAGGCATAGAGGAGTTTTAGGGCAGTGAAAACACTCTGTATGATACTATGACAGTTGATGCATGTTATTAAATACTTGTCCAAACCCACAGAATATAGGACACCAAGAGTGAGCCCTAATGTAAACTATAGACTTTGTCGGTTCATCATTTGTAACAAACGTACCACTCTGGTGGGCAAGTCAATAATAGGGAAGGCTGCATGGGGTTGGGGGCGGGCGGAAAAGTATGGGAAATCTCTGTACCTTCCTCTCAATTTTGCTATGAACCTAAATAAAACTGCTCTTAAAAGTCTTTTTTTTTAATTGTTTCACCAAAAAAAGTCAAAAACAAAAAATTAGGTATTATTGTAAACAGAAATATGAAGACTGAGGAGTAGCCACTAGATTTGGCAACAATGGTCCTTAGGTGACCTTGGCAGGTGACCTTAGCAGAAGCCATCTCAGACGTAGACGTCTGGTCACAGTGGCTTGAAAAGTGAGCAGGATGTGAAGGAATGTCACCAAAAGTAAGGGCAATTCTTTCAAGTGGTTTGGCTGTGAAGGGAAGGAGGGAGGTTAGATGTCCCATGGTTGTAGGGTCAAGAAGGTTTTGTTGTTGTTTTGTTTTGTTTTAAAGATGAGAAAGGGGGCTTCCCTGGTGGCGCAGTGGTTGGGAGTCCGCCTGCCGATGCAGGGGACATGGGTTCGTGTCCCGGTCCGGGAAGATCCCACATGCCGCGGCAGCGGCTGGGCCCGTGAGCCATGGCCGCTGAGCCTGCGCGTCCGGAGCCTGTGCTCCACAACGGGAGAGGCCACAGCAGTGAGAGGCCCGCATATCGCAAAAAAAAAAAAAAAAAAAAAAAAAAAGTGAGAAAGGGTTAAAAACCAAAAAAGAAAACAATAGGAATGCTAGACATTCCATATAGTAGGTAACTTGGGACAATTTCACTCTCAGAAAATAACAATTATGATCATTTAAATCAAAAATTTACCAAACTTTGACTATTGGCCAAGCTTGGTGTTAGGTGGGAAAAAATGAGAAAGGCTTCTCTGTACTCCTGACCTTTGCAGCTACAGCTTGGATTCAGCTGGTCTCTATTACAATCATCCCATCACCTTCCTTGTACCTGAGGCCCAGCCCAAAACAGGAAGGCAGCCTAAGTCAGGAGTACAACGGGAGTTTGGTATCAAAGGACTATATGATCTTTGAGGATCCTTTCAGCTCAGAGACATGCTAATAACTAATTTCTTTGCTTGGGGGGCGTGGGGGGGGTTAAAGTAAAGAGAATTGAAGGTCTCATGGGATCTGACAAAAAGCTAGAGCTGAGATTTGGCATTATACCTCTTAGGGCATGTTCAAAACTGCTCCACATCTACCAGCTTCCTCCCAACCTTCCCTTGCCTTTGCTTACAATAGCTGGACCAGTTTGAGGCATTATTGCAAAATGATGAGATGCAGGAAATCCTCTCCACCATCACAAGAATAGGATGGGTCATGGATATTTCAAAGCTAAACAGTACCTAGAAAGATTGTCCATAAAAGATAGCCCAGGTATATACTTCACTCAGTCAGTTAGAGCAAGTACTAGCTGAGTAAGGGAAATATTTCCTTTAACCCAACTGATAGAAGAACCCTAGTTCCCAAGTGTAGTTTAACAGCTCTTGAAGATGCTGAGCTACTGTTCATATCTGCAGACCAAGCCTTGGGCTGCCAGGAAAATAAAACCAGCCTTAGTCTCAGTCCTTTGGAAAGTGGGGCTGGCAGAGTATTAAGGAAGATTTGTGCAGCCTCTGGTATTAACTTCATTTAGCACTTGCCTGAAAACAGAGCGGGAGTTGAATGTAGAGACAGGAACTAAAAGCAGAGATATTAGCCCTCTCCCTGAAGAAATGGAGAAAATACCAATGGCTCCTTCTGAAGTAAAGGGAGAAATGTATGAACCTGGATATT
This sequence comes from Phocoena sinus, assembly GCF_008692025.1. Lineage (NCBI taxonomy): Eukaryota > Metazoa > Chordata > Mammalia > Artiodactyla > Phocoenidae > Phocoena > Phocoena sinus. The sequence continues at coordinate 83,378,286 of NC_045768.1, read as the reverse complement.
TTGTGACAAGGGGGAAAATGTCTGTGCATAGATAATCGGAGCCATCATCTTGCAAAATAATTTAAAAGGACCTTTTGGAAAAATTTCCTAGCCAAAATTCTGAGCAAAAGAGATCAGAGTCCATCGTGCTCAGGATTCTCATCATTCCATCTCTGTTCCAATGTTTGATTTTGAGGGCGAAGAACAAGTGACCATCGAGCAGGATTCTCCAAGAAATGATGAAGATGAGGATGACCAAGAGACACATCAAAAAGGGTACAGGTTTATACCATAGAAATAACCACACTTACCTCCTCAACACAGTGGTTTTGACACTTTTTAAATTCTCATCTAATTTTTAACATTAATTATGATTTATCAGAGATGGTCACCACCAATCTCCCCTCCCTACGACCCACCCAACACCATTTTCAGAAAAAGTAATGGAGGTCTAGAATAATCAACGTGGTAAATTCAAACTGCTAATGTCCTGGGAACCCAATATCCAGGACAATCTTCTAATTAAAGCTGTGAATTGCCAACTAATTGCTCCAGTCTATACAAAAGTAGTTAATTCATCTTCACAATGTTCAATCAATAAGCAATTGATTTCTCAAAATCCAATTCACTTTAAATCCCAACAAATTTGCTCTTACCTTATCATATCATAATGTTGCAAGTCCTTATCTCCCATTAGCAGGAGAGACAAATTATTATTTTTATTTTTTGGATCAGAAAAATGAAGCTCAGAGAAGTGACTTAGCCAAGGTTAGTGGAACAAAGCTAATTTAAATTTCAGCTTCTGATTCCCAGTCCAAGATTGTCTGGTACTCTATCATAACATGAAAGTATTTGTAAATGTTCTAAATTCTATTTAAATTTGGTATAAATTCCTAAGTCTCTGAGGGACTTTATTTTTATGTATCAGAAGATAGACTCGGCCAGAATTAGGATCAAAAACTCTTGTCACGGGCTTCCCTGGTGGCGCAGTGGTTGAGAGTCCGCCTGCCGATGCAGGGGACACGGGTTCGTGCCCCGGTCTGGGAAGATCCCACATGCCGCGGAGCGGCTGGGCCCGTGAGCCATGGCCGCTGAGCCTGCGCGTCCGGAGCCTGTCCTCCGCAACGGGAGAGGCCACAACAGTGAGAGGCCCGCGTAACGCATAAAAAAAAAAAAAAAAAAAAAAAAAACTCTTGTCACATATACATCATCAAGAATATTTGCCACCTTGGAAACCTGAACTTAGTTTCATCCTTTGTTTTACTTCATGAATCTCTAATCCTGGGGGCTGAGAGCTTCTCTTGGGTGGTCAGAGGTACTCAGGTTTCATCCGTGTTAATGGATGGAAAACAACCACCAGGAGATTGGGAGTTGTTCAGCCTAGATAACCAAATGGCCAAAGCAACTATTTCTAGCTACAGTACTTCCTTTTATGAAGTGTCAAGTTGCACTATATACATTCCTTGCCATTAAAAAATCTGATCAATGCAACTTAAAGTAGATGGACGTGCCCTATTACATGCTGCCCTCCAATGCTGCTACTTTATAACACTATATCCACAGCTGAGGACAATGCATCAGCAGCCTTTCCTAAATTAGATCATGAAAAATTTAAGTCTTTACTATACTTATATTCCCTCAATATGTTCCAGAACAGTGTTTCTAATTCTCAGTACGCATATTCACACACATACATAAGACAAAATTTTCATGAAATAATGCCTGTCGTCACTACGTATGATACGCTCTGAGATGTCCTATGCTTTTGTTTAAGGATGATCATCATGTACAGTGTGACTGACTCCGCAACCCACTAATGGGTCCCAACTCACAGCTATAAACTATTGTTCCAGAAAAGCAATACGCACTACCACTTCATTTAGCTAAGAATTCGACAAAGGCCTGCCAATCACTCTTAATGCCCATGGTGCTGGTGTTGGGCTCACAGACATCTATTCTCCAAGAAGTTACAGTCAGTTGAGGCTTCACAACGAAATACAATCAAAGGAGACAGTAGGAGTAAGTCGCAGGGGAATGCCTCTGTTTGACGAAATGCAAGAAGGCTTTGTAGAAGCAAAGGGCTTGAGCTGTGCCCTGAAACGTGAAGGGGGCTGAGATTTGGACACAGGGGCATGACTGCTGGAGGGAAGGGAACTGGAGGTGTTCACCAAGGGGACGGGAGCTCCCAGCGGGGGCTGAGTCCTTTGAGATCCTGGGGATTGAGAATCTTCTATATAGGAGAAGGGGTTGTTTTAGAAATCCTGTCTAGTGGCCTGGAAGTGGTCATGATTAAATGTGTGAGTAAATTCCTTCCATTTGGCCTCAGGTGGGAGAATGAAGGCACATTGAGCAAAGAGACATGTGCAGGGAAGCCAGGTTTCAGAGTAAGTGGAGGGCCTGGGGGGGCAACCGGGAGCACCCAGGAGAAGGAAGGACAGTTGCTATGGGTACAGGCCTGTGGCCTCTCCAGACTCCCTCACTGGTGGACAACATCCTCCCCAGAAGAAGTGATCAGATGCACACGTGGCTCACACACCACACACTGCCCTGTAACAAAGCTCTGGGCAGAAACAAATACACCAACAATTCCAGAACGTTCTGAAAAAGCTATATGACAACCCATTGGTTAACGGCCCTCAAATCCGCGAAATTCTACTTTACGCGTAAGCATCCTGTGAAGTCCGTCAGCCTCCTTCTAAACAGGGTGGTGACTGAGGACAGGGAATCTCCAGCTTGTTCACACTTTGGGAACCAGAAGGGAGAACCAGAAGGGAGAGGGTTCATTGGATTTTTTTTGGGAGGGGGGGATGCGTTGGGTCTTCAATGCTGCACATGGGCTTTCTCTAGTTGCAGCGTGCAGGGGCTACTCTTCGTTGCGGTGGCTTCTTTTGTTGCGGAGCATGGGCTCTAGGAGCGAGGGCTTCAGTAGTTGTGGTATGCGGGCTCAGTAGTTGTGGCTCGCGGGCTCTAGAGTGCAGGCTCAGTAGTTGTGGTGCATGGACTTAGTTGCTCCGAAGCATGTGGGATTTTCCCGGACTAGGGCTCAAACCCGTGTCCCCTGCATTGGCAGGCGGATTCTTTTTTTTTTTTTTTTTTTTTTTTTTTGCGGTATGCGGGCCTCTCACTGTTGTGGCCTCTCCCGTTGCGGGGCACAGGCTCCGGACGCGCAGGCCCAGCGGCCATGGCTCACGGGCCCAGCCGCTCCGCGGCATGCGGGATCCTCCCGGTCCGGGGCACGAACCCGCGTCCCCTGCATCGGCAGGCGGACTCTCAACCACTACGCCACCAGGGAAGCCCGGCAGGCGGATTCTTAACCACTGCACCACCAAGGAAGTCCCCATTGGAATTTTCTTTTTTAAGTCAACATTTACATGAGAGCTTACAAGCTAATGGAGGCCCTCCTGGCACAGTGAGAAACACTCTCGTCCTATGGTTTATTCTCAGCTTTTGGTTAGTTATCCTGTCCCCTGCTTTATTTCCAGGAGCATGTTTTCTGCATCTCTGTAATTCCTCAGGGCTTTGGCACATCCATTCAGCAAAGGTTAGCAAGCCATGGCTGATTTTAGTCTAAAATGAAATGAGTTTCTTATTTCTATTTTGTAGGACACATACTTCATGAATGTGTTTGCCTGCTTGATTTACAAAGCCTTATCTAGCTTTAGCATGCCAGGTTATGTCGTGTATGTGGTGTTTACCTCTGTCTGCCTTCTTGCTTTTGTGTTGTTACAGGTGCCTGGAAAGGAAGTGTGGTACAGTTTATGATTTTTTTAGGGAACACCAAACAATCCTTAAGTCCACGACCTGGGGCATTTTAATAGCAGGTAAATAACAAAAGGGGATGGAATACCAATGTCTCTTTTTCAGGATCCCTCAAATATTTGTTTTCTGTAGAAAACAAATAAATCTTTCCCTTCCCCTTGACTTCCCTGAATCATCCAGAGAGGAGAGAATTTAACCAGGATGCCCCTGAGTGATGGGTCTCAACTTGAGAAGCCCATGTAGATAGCTTCCCTGTCCTGTTTATGCAGCCAGCAGCTCATTTTTTAGGTCACCTACTCTCACTTTGTTATTGTGGTATGGATTTGAGGGTTGGATATTGCAAATTCAGGTAACTGGAAAACATGGTGATAATCACAAGGCAGAAACCTAATTGAAGGGGTGATATAAGTAATCAATCAATGCTTTATACGAACACAACACAAGAAGGAGCCTAGGGTCATGTAGCCCACTCCTCTTACCTGAAAGCAGGACTAGACTGTCTTCACAGATGAGCAGGTGTCCTGTTTTGACTCCCTCCAAACAAAGGGCTCCAGGGCCCATTTGAAAGAACATTCCTGTCTATAAAATGTGAACCCTCCCACCCAAGCCCACAGACATGTATGCAAGACTGCTGCCGCCCCAGAAGGTCCGTAGTTTCCCGGTGCTCACACAGCTAGAACAGGGAGTAAGCAGGATTGAAAGCTTTCTTTGTACCAGCTCAGAGAGTATTTTGCAGACCATACTCAAAACCACACAGCTATGCCATTATAGTACAAAGTAAGCAGATGGTGTGGCTGCGTGCCAGGGCGACTTTATTTGTAGAATTAAAATACAAATATACAAATACAACTGTCCTTGCCACCTACAAAAACAAGTGGTGGGCCAAACTTAACTTGGAAACAAAGACTTGTTTGCTGACCTTTAATGGAAAACCGTGTTGTTCTTACCCTAGAATAGCATCTTCAAAAGCCATCACTTCGGTCATCGCCCTACCTCGTTCCTTTAGAGATGCTGTGGCACTTAGGGATTGTTGTTGTGACACTCAGAGACTTTCCTACTCAAGCTTAGGCAAATCTGGGCTACAAACTAGAAGACTCAATATCTTTTTGCCAGTAGTTGCTTTAGTGCCTGGCCTTTCTCTGATGGAAGCTCACCTGCTAAGTCTGAATATCAGAAAACGTAGTACTAAGCAAGAGTCCCACTGATCAGGCAACAAGATTCAAGAATTCAGAAGGTTCTTTGAGAAAAAAGACCTAGCACCCTGTCCTCCTAGCATTCTTAGTGAGACTTTAAAATTTGTTTAAGAACCCAAAATATAGTCCTTATAATCAGAGGCACCTATAGCTATATCAAGAGTACCCCTGCATTCAATGGTTTCCTGATTGAACCTGCCCTTGGCTGAGCCAGATAAATGCTGGAGGCTGGTCTCCAGCTGATTTGGTGATGTTCACTGTCTGCGTTGCTTCCAACAGGTTACCTGGCTCTGGTGATTGCGGCCTGTGTGCTGAACTTTCACAGAGCCCTTCCTCTTTTCGTGATCACGGTGGTTGCCATCTTCTTTGTGATCTGGGATCACTTCATGGCCAAATATGACTCTCAAATCGCTCATTTCCTCTCTCCTGGCCAAAGGCTTCTGGACAGCCACTGGTTCTGGCTGAAGTGGTAAATGCTCTTAGTTCTCTTACTGAGGTTGAGAGTGATGTTAGTCTTTTCTAACACTGTTCCATAGATTTGTTCTGAAATTGCTTCCTCATTTATGGGATATTGAAGCTAGAAACAACCTAGGGAATAATCTGTTAAAAAATGCCTTCATTTTACAAGCAGGACATCAAGGCCTAGATAAGGCAAGATGTGCTCAAATGTCCCTACAAACTGTCTTAATTTCAAGTGCCACTAAGTGATAAAATGTTGTCCAAAAGTTGGGACGGTTCTGACTTAGACAGGTAGCTTTCTGCTCTGGGCACGAATCTGGACTCTTGGGGAGGAAAGGTCTGTGAATTAGTAAAGCCAACTCTCTCTTATAGGACCCCCTGTCCTGCAAATGACCATTCAGGGCTTTTCTTTCAGCCTCTCTCTCTGTGGGACCTCCTCTCTTTCCAGGTGGCCCTACAGGGTAGGACCCAGAACCCATTCTCCCCAGTGTGGCCCACATGGAATCTACCAGGAAAGTTCACACATTCTTTGCCTAATAAACCAGGGTTGTACAATCCCAACAGAGCAACCCTCCCTGGCTCTGCCATCCACTGATTCAGTGCTATTGTATGCCCACTAGATTCCCCAAGGAGTCAGAACCCAGGCTAAAGCCTGACTTAGTTCTCTGAGGCTTGGGTGAGGTCTCCAATGCAGAGGACACATTTCAAGCTCTCCCTTGAAGGGAAGAAGGGAACGCTTCCCCCATCTCCCAAAATGAAGACGCCCAGCAGCTCTCGCAAAGAAATCACCGGACTTCCTCTCCAAGCATCGTTTCTCCTCTCTGACCCCTTTACATATCCAAAGGGCCCAAGTGTTGTGGACACATTGTTTCATTTTTTGACTATGTGCCTTTATAGCTACACCCAAAAAGAGTCTCTTGCAATTTCTAGAAGCGTAATTTCCTGGTGCCAGGGTGTGTTACTCATTTTTTGTTTGTTAGTTGAAGCCTGTTTAAGATTTTAAAGTTAGCACAGCAAATGATGCCAAAGCCTCCTTCTTTGTTCCCTTAGGGTGATTTGGGGCTGCCTGATCCTGGGAGTTATTTTCTGGCTGGTCTTTGACACTGCCAAATTGGGCCAACAGCAGCTGGTGTCCTTCGGTGGACTCATAATGTACATTACCCTGACATTTCTATTTTCCAAGCACCCAACCAAAGTAAGCATGAAATCGATCATTTCTTGGTCTTTTTCCCTCTTTTTTTCCCTCATGTGTAAATTGCTCAAAATAATGAGTATGAGAGAGTTGAACTGTTATTCAATATTTTTCTTACCTTGCTATGATATTTCAGTGGCTAAGGTGCCCTTTTCCTGAACGTTAATAGTACTGTTGCTCTCATTTTTCATTCTCAGTAATTTTCCAGTTGCTCAACCAGTGAGATACTCTCTCCTGTCAAGTCCGATTTCTACTCATGTACCCCCTTCCCCCCAATCAAACACACATACAAAGAAAACTCATCCATTTTTATTCAGATTTCCCCAGACCAACAAATAATCTAATATTCTACCATTAGATTCTGCAGTTATCAAATTTGTATTTGCCATTGAGGCTATTTTACTCCAAAAATTTGTACTTAAGCAGTTTTGTTCACATAGAATTCCATTCTCACCCTTGTTCTGTCAGCCTGTAACCCAATAAATGGGCAAGAATTCTGAGATATCAAAACTTTCACATATGCTTCATAATGGCAAAGTCTGGAAGACTTTACTGGCTGAAAGGCTGATCCAAGAAAAGAGCATTGGGGCTTCCCTGGTGGCGCAGTGGTTGAGAGTCCACCTGCCGATGCAGGGGACACGGGTTCGTGCCCCGGTCCGGGAAGATCCCACATACCGCAGAGCAGCTGGGCCCGTGAGCCATGGCCGCTGGGCCTGCGTGTCCGGAGCCTGTGCTCCGCAACGGGAGAGGCCACAACAGTGAGAGGCCCGCGTACCGCAAAAAAAAAAAAAAAAAAAAAAAAGAAAAGAGCATTAATCAAAACCAAAGCCACCTGATACAATCCAAATTCTTTGCCCTGTGCGGGTGACCATCTCTGCTATTTTCTGTGCCTCCAATCCCATAGTTCTTTGCAGGCCACTCATCTCTACTCCAAAAATGAAAGCACTTGATTGTCCATTACCACTGCACTCCCTGGGTCTGCATTAGAGTTAATTGGTTCCTTTTACTGTGAAATGAGAGCCCCTCAACAGGGTGGAATTTCACTTAATTCACTTACAAATTGTCAAATCAACAAACCTTGGACACACAGAGAAGTCATGTTCGGCCTTTCCATTTTCCAAATGGGGAAATAATTATATGTATCTAACATTTACAGCATGACCAGGAAGGCCAGATTCTTCCTCTTTTAATGGCCCTTCTAAGACTACTCTTCGTGTCTAAGTGATTTTATCTTGACAAAATGGTTACATACACTGCTGGGACTGAAGGCTTAATCTCAGGTTTATGAAGAGGGAGCACAACCCTGAGATTTTTAGGTATGATTCTATGGAGGGATTCTCTGCTCACAACTGCTTTGGCCTCCAAAAGAAGGTGGATCACAGGCCACATCTGAGAAGCTTCCAAGGAAATAGTGATCCTCTGGGCATTTATGCTGAGTTCAGCATTCATATTCTAATAACCTATATCTCTTCCTATTTCTGTATAGGTTTACTGGAGGCCTGTCTTTTGGGGTGTTGGGTTACAGTTTCTTCTTGGGCTTTTGATACTAAGGACAGAACCTGGATTTATGGCTTTTGATTGGCTGGGGAAACAAGTTCAGGTAAATTTGGTTCAAAACAATGCCTTGCTTTTATAGTGCTTTTAACATTTGAATATAACCCTCAAGCCATGTCAGAAATAGCTTTATTTGTCTGCATTAGTTGACCCAAATTTTAATTCCATAGCATGAATTAGACAAATAACTTTGTTTATGTTAATCCATGTCATTTATTAATATTCTGGTTGTCTCTTACCCATACCATCCACTACATCACTCCTCAATCCCATTTGACCCCTTCATCCTGCCTGAGGGGTGTCACTCTTCTAAGATGTTTCCCCCAACAGAGAAACAGGCTTCTTTACATCCAGTGGCAACCAGTACCTCCCATGTACCATCTGTGGCTTCTGGAGCAAGTTACCACACCCAGCTTATTCGTTAGCATCCTAGAGTCAGAGTGAATGTCAGAAACACCAGGAAACTGTATGCAGTTATAGGTCTAAGATATACTTCCAGGCCATCCACTGGAGGGGGAAAGTTGACAAAATTAACTCTCCAAGTCTATCCCACGAGTTTTCTGAGTCCCCACCCTCTGCAGAGCCGTAGGTCCTGCGGATGGTAACTACCTCTTCAGTGCTTGTAATGATCTGCTCTTTTCCCATCTTTAACTCAGACATTCCTGGAGTACACTAATGCTGGTGCCTCGTTTGTCTTTGGTGAGAAATACGAAGACCACTTTTTTGCATTTAAGGTAAAGCCAAACACTTTCTTTCTATGTAGACGCTCCCTTTTCAGTAACTTCTCAGTCTTTGTAGATGTTCAGATAGCACCTAACTGATCAGAACCCAGGCACATACCTGCCAGGCATGTCATAGGGACACAGCCCATCACTGGGCTTTCTCCTTTACCTGAAGTCGGTGGACTGAAAACATTTAATTTTTTGACAGTAACATTCAGGGAAACATGTAGAGGAAGTCAGGAATACTGAAACACAGGCATACCTCAGAGATTTTGCCGGTTCGGTTCCAGACCACCGCAATAAAATTAATACCGCGGTAAAGCCAGTCAAAAATTTTTTGGTTTCCCAGCTCATATAAGTTGTGTTTATACCCTACTGTAGTCTAGTAAGTGTGCAATAGCAGTATGTCTAAAAAAAGTACACACCTTAATTAAAAAATACTTTACTGCTAAAAAAAATGCCAAAACAATTACAATAGTAACATCAAAGATCACTGATCACCATAACAAATATAATAATAATGAAGTTTGAAATATTGTGAGAATTACCGAAATGTGACCCAGAGACACAAAGTGAGCAAACGCTGTTGGAAAAATGGCGCCTACAGACTTGCTCACCCAAGGTTTACCAAAATCGTTCAGTTTGTAAAAAACACAACCTCCAAGAAGTGCAATAAAGCAAAGCACAATAAAACAAGGTATGCCTGTACTTTTGGATGTCTCGTAGCATTTGCTGAGATAGTTATGAAAGATCATGTAGGGGGGACTTCCCTGGTGGCGCAGTGGTTAAGAATCCGCCTGCCGATGCAGGGGACACGGGTTCGAGCCCTTGTCCGGGAAGATCCCACATGCCGCGGAGCAACGAAGCCTGTGCGCCACAACTACTGAAGCCCACACACCTGGAGCCCGTGCTCTGCAACAAGAGAAGCCACCGCAATGAGAAGCCCACACACCACAACGAAGAGTAGCCCCCTCTCCCTGCAACTAGAGAAAGCCCGCGCACAGCAACAGGACCCAACGCAGCCAAAAATTAACTAATTAATTAATTTTCTTAAAAAAGATCATACGGGGTAATAGTATCTGAGATTTCAGGGAAAAGAACATTAGGTCCCTGGCAATGAATAGACATATGGCTGCTAATGCCTCCCCAGTCCAAGCTCAGTGACAGCCCTGCAGTCAGGAAACTCCTTAATCCCAGACAAACCGGGACAGCTGGTCACTCACATCAAGCTTTGTTCTTCCAGAGCCATCCCCTTGCTTAACCTTTCCCCTCTCTCTTTCAGCACAGCCTTGACCTCGGCAGGCCTGCAAGCTGGGCCTCCTCCCAACCAAAGGAGGGATGTTATTTTACAGGCGAAAGGCAACTTGGCAACTTGGCCCCATGCTCAGGCCTAATCGATTCTCTCCCAGGCCTCCCCCATCCCCAGGAAGCCCATCTTCCTCTGGGAAGTCCCTGCAAATCCTTGTCAATTAGTCAGAAAGATGCATTTGGCTTTTCCTTCAGATTTCTTTTTTGTGGTGTGCTACTGTTCCTACACTTCTCCATTGTCTTCTCACTCGGGGACTCCAAATTTACCTCCAAATTACCTCGGCATCGGTTAGGCCAACTGCTATGCTGAATCTTTTTTTAAACTGCTGACTTGATACTTTGGTGCTGAGATAACTAAGCCATCCCTGAAAGGTCAAATGTTTACAAATTGAGATAGAAATATGCTCCTGTCATGAACTGAATCCAGAATTACAAAAAATAATATCACGGAGAAGGAGGAACTTGCTGCCCAGACTGCACCAGTGTCTTCAGACCTCCCCCAACCCTCTGCCCCCAGGGCAGTAGTCTCCATCCTTTCTGCCAAAGCAGATTCCTGTGGGAACATTGGGGAGATGAGCCCCTTTAACTCCCTGAAGCTTTCAGGAAGGCTCTGCCTGCCCATTAAAGCCAATAAAATCACATAAGTGAGCGAGCTCTGAATAATGGCACAAAAAGTCTTTTAATATATATTATTAATAGATTTTTCTAAATTAGATCCCGTACAAATTGTCCTTGGCCATTCTGTGTCTCTGGTGGCAGCTTGTCCCTGGCCATTTAGCTGGGAACAGAGGGGAAGGGGAACAATGGACTAGGGGTGGGGAGGGACCCAGACCACAGCTCTGTGTGGTCTATGCAGGGAAGAAACTGTTCCCTGTAGACACACAAGCTGCATTGAAGGCATCCAAAGAGCATCAGGAAAATCAGATCTAGAAAAAGACAACCTTTGTTAACACAGAAGTAAACTAGTTTCCAGAGTTTAATCTTTGTAAAGTGATTCAAAAATCTATAGGTAAAATAGTTATTATTCTAAAAGCTAAATCCACGAATGCTTGCTTTATACAAGGCATTGTTTAAGCACCTACTGTGTCACTACTGTGAATAAGGATCTGAGGTAGCTCACACTTAATCGTGACCCAGGTTACTTTGCTAATAAGTAGTGAAGCCCATGTCTGTTTAATATCAGAACAACAAGAATATCTGCCAGTGGCTTTCAGTTTCTTGATCTAATTATTACAAATTCCCCCCAAAACGTCATTCCTTCTCTTAGAAACTAAAGTAAGAAAAGCTCATCATAGCAGGATTTTTTTTTTTAAGTCAAGTTTCCTATGAAATAGACCCAAGCTTATCCAGAACAAATTAGAGTAAGAGACTGTAGATGGGGAAGTTGCCTGTTAAAAACATTGTTTAGTTCAAGAGGAGTTTCCAGTATTTTGATGACATTTCAGAGGGGGAAAAGGAGGCAGAAAGGAGACTGATCTGAAAGCTACTAATACTGCTGGGGCCAATGTTAACCCATGACCACTCTTCCCCACCACCACCCCCAGGTCCTGCCCATCGTGATTTTCTTCAGCACTGTGATGTCCATGTTGTACTACCTTGGATTGATGCAGTGGATCATTAAAAAGGTACCAGGACTAGAAGGCAGTGGGTGACCGGTGTAGAGCTGATTATCGCAGGGACAAATTCTTGAATGCCTTTTATCTGGGTTTTTCCAAAGTACCTTTCCCTTTGTACCAAGATCCACACCCACCTCAAGTTATTAGATTTAAACCCAAAAATCCTACATGGGTCCACAGAGGGAATTTTATCTCCAGGACTTCTAATAGGGCTGTGACTTGCAACACACTGAGCATCTTCATGAAGCAGTTATTCCGTTAGCCAAAGAACTGACTCCAAGGGATGGGGACCTGATTGTCCCTTCATCTTGGCTATCTGCCCAAGGCTTACACAGTCACTGCTTATCCTCAGGTGATAACGAAAGTGGACCCTCCTGGTCTAGGAGTTGCTAGAGAATCAAAGAAGAAGGGGAAGCTGATCTTTTCTCCTGAGGGATTTTTGTAAGCACACAAATTTTTTTTTTTAGGTCTGAAAAGTTAACCTCAGTTCTGCTGCCCCAGCAGCTGTCAGTCATACATTATGTTAGATCACAAACTCAGAAATTTGTAAGCTACTTTGAATGCACATGAGAGCAAGGCAGTGTATACAGGGCTTGGGCACAGACACAGCCCTCTTTTGATCCCTGTAAAGAAATAAAATTTATTTACTTTAAAAAAGAAAAAGAGAGAGAGAGCCAGAATACCAGCAGAATTAAAAGTTTCAGCAAGAGCACCAGGGCGCATAGTTTTCTAATTGTCAGTTTAAACATTCAGCATTCCTGTGTCCACATCGAAGCAGGAAGGAAGGAGAGAGGATGCAACAGGAAGTCCTCATTCTGAGGTGGGCACCACAGTCCCTGGTTGGAAGGACCACTACAAATTGGGACCATCAACCATGTTTGTTTGAGAGTTAAGTAGAAAAGGCCAAACCTCAACTACATCCCATTACTTATTAGCTAGGCAAACTTTGACAGAACAGCTAAACTGTTCTGTGCCTTGGTTTCCTCTTCTGTAAAATGGGCCTAATTATAGGACCTCCCTCAAAGGCTTATTGTGAGGATTAAATGCATTACTTAGAACAATGGCTTAAAACAGTGCCTGGAATGCTGTGAAGACTGCTATGACTGTTAGCAATTATTACAACTTATTACTTGTACACAATAGACATTCAAAAAACTTTACTTGTATGAAATAGACATTTCAATAGACATTGTATAGTGTTCAAAGTATATACAATGACTCAGACTTACCACTCAAATAGGATTTGATCAGACTACAGTACGGACTATATAAGGTATACTCAAGTTTAATACAATTGTTGAAGGCCTCAGTATTTTCCTCCAGTTTAAAGATTTTTATCCCTACTTTGAAGTTCTGTGTATACAAATAGTTCTTTACTGACTTTATCCTTTTTTGCCTTTTAGGTTGGATGGGTAATGCTAGTGACTATGGGAACATCTCCTGTTGAATCTGTAGTTGCTTCTGGCAATATATTTGTTGGACAGGTAAGTTGTAATATCAAAAAACAAAACACTTGCTAAAATGGATACTCTTTCCAGAAAGAGAAATTTAAAAATATGACGGTGTTATTTCTTTTAGTGTAGGGGGAAGGGTGCCAAGATAATGAACCCTCAATATTGACAATGTCCAGATTCCAAGGAGAGAGAAAGAGAGAGAGAGAGAGAGAGAGAGAGAGAGAGCGCCCTTCTAAGAGTATCAATGCACTAGTGTGGAATTTGGGTCCTTGAGAATTTATGGAGAGGAAGAAAGATTGAATCATTTTATCAAAGCATAAGGCTTCTCATGTATAGATTCTCAATAAGTCCTTTCTGAATTAACTGAATTGTTGAGGTTTCTGGCCCACCCATCAGAGGCTAGCAGCTCATCTACTCAAATGGAGTTCACCATTTATCTTGAAGCTGCAAACATGTAACAGACAGCCTCACACTCTGTAGTATAATGCTTGTGGCAACAAAAGAGACCAAAAAGGCTTTCCACCAACACCGTGCAGCCATATAAATACTTAAGCTCATTCTCAACTTATCTGAGCAGTCTCTTTGCTGAGTCTGAAGAAAAATGCTGATGAGCAAAAGTATTTTCACCTTCCTTATCCATCACGTGGATAAATGCTCTTTTTTTAAAAAAATATTTATTTATTTACTTATTTATTTGGTTGCACCGGGTCTTAGTTGCTGCAGGAGGCCTCCTTAGTTGCGGCTCACCAGCTCCTTAGTTGTGACACATGGGCTTCTTAGTTGTGGCATGCAAACTCTTAGTTGCAGCACGCATGTGGGATCTAGTTCCCTGACCAAGGATTGAGCCTGGGCCCCCTGCATTGGGAGTGTGGAGTCTTATCCACTGCGCCACCAGGGAAGTCCCGATAGATGCTCTTTTGCCCGAAGTCCATTTAAGCAAAGAAGTATGTTGCCAAGTTCTGTCCCTCAAAATGGCAGCATTCCTAAGGGGTAGATAAGTAAGAAATGGTAATAATCATCCTCATCATTCAGGATATATGGCTTCAGGCAGAATGGAATCACACACCAAGGAAACCAAGTGTGAATACTTGCTAGCACGGCTGTGCAAAGAAATTGAACTCGAAGCAAAAATCAAGTCACCCAGAAAAACACATGGCTCCAGATCAGTAGACTTCTACAACTGCTCCAGGCAGGCTGAGCCTTCTGATTGGTAAGCCCAGCTTACTAGCCTGGAGCAAAGTCTTTAGAGTGGGGCCCATACTTCTTTGCCCAGGAGTTGAAATTGTTATAATTATAGTCATAAAATCTCTCAGGACTAATTAGGGCACCATCTTGAGTTGATTACTCCTACCTGCAGGGTAAGAGGGCTCATGTACTGAGTTTCTATTTGGTCCATAAATTGAAGCTCAGCACACTCAATCTCATAGCACAATTAGAAATAATGAGGGGAAAATTGTAAAATTGCACACATGCTTCTGTGGTGCTCAATCTGATACTTAATATGCTAAAAGTACAGCTATTATTTATGGAGAGCCCATGCTGCAGGCCACCTGCCCTCCTTAATGGGACTCAAGCCTTTACAACTACACTCTAATTGATTCCTTTCCATGCAAGGGGAAGAAGGGGGTCTCTGATTCTCAATTAGAAATAGGCCTGTGGGAACCGGTATATGTTATTGCTGGTATTTTTTCATACTTGTGTCTTGTTTCCCTATAGTATCAGCAAAGAGGTTTAGGGTCTGTTGAGATGAAGCTGGAAGACAGGAAGTCACAGAGGTTTGGGAATCACAGTTCCCAAGGCCAGGCCACTGGGCAGTTACTTGGCCCATGGTGCTCCAACCTTAGAAAAGAGTACTAAGCCATCACAGTCCAATCCTAGGCTAGGTGAGAGCCTTATGTGAATTGGCCTTGCAAACTTCACACGTGGCTCTGTATGCGCACTGCCCTGGAGTCCAAAAGACCCAGACAATGATGGTGTGGGTTCTCAAACGTGAGCACGCATCGGAACCACCAGGAAGCCTTGTTAAAACACCACTGCTGGATCCAGCCCCAGAGTTTCTGATTCAGGAAATTTGAGAATTTGCATGTCAAACAAGTTCCTGAGTCAAGCTGATAGAGTTGATCTGAAGTCCACTCTTAGAAATACTGCTGTAGAGAATGGAATTTTGAGTAAATTAGCATGTCCTCGTAAGGGAACGTTTAATCTGATCACTTTTTGTTTCCAGACAGAGTCTCCACTGCTGGTCCGACCATATTTACCGAGCGTCACCAAGTCTGAACTCCACGCAATCATGACCGCTGGCTTCTCTACTATTGCTGGAAGTGTCTTAGGCGCATACATTTCTTTTGGGGTAAGAATGTTTGGGGATTAATTTATAAAACCTCTTCTTCGTTTGCTATTGTCATTTCTGCTTTTTCCTTTACTATTGCTGCCAGATAAGGAGGGCAAAAGAGTGTTCTTTTTGCTGTCTAGTTGGTCACAGTTTCTTTGACATTTGAATGGAGTGACCCCAAGGAGCTTTGGTGTTTCACTCTCATATCTCTGCCACCTAAATGTGAACTATATCCACCCATAGCAGAATGAAATCATATTATGAGGTTAATTTGGCTGAAAATTTGAATAAGTTAAAAAAAAGAAAAAAAACAACCTATTACTGACACTAAAGGCCATCTAGTTCAGTGGTCAGCAAACTATGGCCCATGGGCCAAATTTAGATCACTTCCTTTTTTTGTAACTAAAGTAAACTAAAGTTTGATTGGAAACCAGCTATCCTGTTCATTATCTAAGCAGCTTATATGATACAGACTTGAGTAGTTGTGGCCCTAAAAGCCAAAACTATTCATCCTCTACAGAAAACATTTTCTGACTCCTGGCTTACAGCACTGATTCTCAAAACTTACTTCACGTTAGAATCACCTGGGAGCTTTTAAAGGCCCTAATGCCCAGGCCCCTACCCCAGAGTAATTCAACAGAATCTCTTGGGACAAGACCCAGGCATCAGTGTTCCCTTTCAATCCTCAGGTTTCAATGTATAGCCCAGTTTGAAAGCAGTGTGTCTATGCGATGGCGCTGAAGAACGTTATGGTAACTGGTGCACATGCCCTGAGCACAGGGCTTATTTACAACCCCTGGTGGAGAAATGGAATAACACAGCAGCTGTGTGGTCCAGGTGATGAGGAATTCTTACAAGATAGGCAAGTTTCATTCCAGGACTTCATCTGAGCCTCACAGAGCGAATCAGTAGGAAGAGGGAAGAAAAAAAGGGTGAAGGAGACCTCAGGAATACCAGTTTGACTGACTCTCCAGATGGATTGCTGTAGGAATTCTACATACAAAACTGTGCTGTGTGGAATGGGAGTGGGGAGGCAGGTGCAGATTCTATAATTCTGAAAATACAGGGAAGAGAATCCAGAAACAAGACAAGGATGTGGGAAGGGAAGGGGGAAGAGTTTAAGTAGACCTGCAAAGAGGAAAACAAATCGCTTACAGATTAAAGGGACTCTGGATAAACACATATTATGTAGGGGCACAAAGGACATCAGGAAAGCAAAAGGAAAATGGAGAGGGGTGTACCCATGCCTGCACCCCAGATACCCACCATCTAAACTGATGATGTAATGAAATAGCTTTAGGGACTATATGAACATTCAGAGGAACAACAGAGAGGTAGAGTTATCTTCCTTGAAAATTTCTACAACACAGGATTAATTCTCTTCTGAATGCTCAGATTGTGGTTTTGTGCTTCTCCCCGAGGATGTGGTCAAGTGGTATAACTTCCTCCCTCCTCTCAAGGTGATACCCAGCGTGTGGCTCTTCCAAGCCTCCAAAGAAACATTGATTTCTGGCACATAATCAATGCCTGCCTTGTAAGGCATTTGAGCCATTCATTCAGAACACAACAGAAAAGCTAAACCTAAGTTGGTCTTCTTTCTCCTGAAATCACAGGTTTCGTCCTCTCACTTGTTAACTGCTTCAGTTATGTCTGCACCTGCGGCATTGGCTATTTCTAAACTTTTTTGGCCTGAGACAGAAACACCTAAAATAACCCTCAAGAATGCCATGAAAATGGAAAATGGGTAAGTGAGACACATTCACCTAGTTATTAGTTACTGACTATACAAGCAGGAGGTTGGTGGGAGGGGAGGTTTGCTCCAGTCCAAAGTGCAGCAAGAATTTGATTATCAGAGAACACAGTGAATTAAAGTGAATTTAATTTCCCATGACTATGTAGGCTTCACCCAAAGTATCTTGTTTCAGTACTCAAGGAGATCTTTTCTAAATATCAATACCTAAATGTCAATACATTTCCTTGACTGTTCAGTGTAGATATTTCATTTAATTAACTTTTTTAGATTGAAGTATAGTTCATTTTCAATATTATATTAGTTTTAGGTGAAGAGATATTTAATTTTAAATATAGCATAGGGTTCATTGGGCCATGATTTAAGACTGTTAGAAAGCCATAGGATCACTGTTTCTGGAAGTTTCTTATATAATAGGGAAGAAAAGTGTGGTATCGGTATTCCTTTTTATTAAAATTTATTTATTTATATATTTATTAAAATATTTCTTTCTTTATTTGGCTGCATTAAGTCTTAGTTACGATGTGAGAGCTCTTCATTACAGCAGGCCAGCTTCTCTCTAGTTGTGGTGTGTGGGCTCAGTAGTTGAGGCACACAGGCTCTCTAGTTGTGGCACACAGTCTCTCTAGTTGTGATGCATGGGCTCTAGAGCCCGCAAGCTTAGTTGTCCCACGGCATGTGGGATCTTAGTTCCCCGACCAGAGATCGAACCCACGTCCCCTGCATTGGAAGGCGGATTCTTAACCATTGGACCACCAGGGAAGTCCCGATATAGGTATTTCTAACCCCTCTTAGGTTCATTTACTTTTTGCCCTGTTCAAAAGAAAGAGAAGAGGGTGGAAAAAACTAAGGGATTTAGGGTATTCAAAAGTATGTCATTAAGTAACAGAATTCATCAACCAATGTTTCTGAGATTCATCCCTTGTTTGTATGTAGAGAGAGTCATAACCATGAGTGAAAAAGCAAGTTGCCAAAGAATATATATGGAATATGTGGATTTCACTTATATAGTTAGCAAGTATGTAAACTGACACAATGTATTATGTAGGGATAAAGAAAATTGAAAAGAAAGGGAATCATAAGCAAATTCCAATGGGCCAAGTACCTCTGATATTAGAGAGAAGAAGATGAGATGAAGTAGGGGGTGCTCAAAGCTGATGTGACTCTCCATTTCTTAAACGAGGTGGTGGATACACAGGCCTTCCTTGAATTGCTAGTTCTTTTACTGTGAATATTTTATAAATATTCTCTGAAAGCTACTTTTAATTAAACATCATTGTTAAAACCTGTAATATTTTTATCCCAATTTTTTATTATAAACGCCTCCAAATTAAAAGAGTAGTATAACATTTAGACACTCATATGCCCATCACCTACACTCAACGATTATAAATCCCATCATGATTTCACAGAATTCAGGTATTTCAGCCAGGACATGGGTCTGAGAGTTTGTCTCTCCATTTGAATGAGCTCTGATTATGCCATTTCTACACCTGTGATGTCCATCCACTGATAATCCCTTGGTAATTCTGGAATTGCTATTTTTTGATAAAGTGATTCAAAGAATCTCCTAGAAGCCGCAGCACAGGGAGCATCCTCATCCATTCCCCTGGTGGCAAACATCGCTGCGAATTTGATTGCCTTCCTGGCCCTGTTGTCTTTTGTGAATTCAGCCCTGTCCTGGTTTGGAAACATGTTTGACTACCCACAACTGAGTTTCGAGGTATGATTCTATCATGCTTTTCCTCCTTTTTGTTTCTGCCAATCTTTGTTTAAAAATAAAATAGGTTTGTGAACAGCCTTTCCTAACGTGTATAGTGCACTCTTATACAATGTACAAACTTATCATGAATCCCACACCCCTTTTGCTGTCTCCTATCACCCTCCTTACCCCAACACAGAACCATTCTGTCCTGACCCCGTTCCCCAAAATCCAGGTTACTTCAAATGACCCAATTTCAACCTTGACTCCTAATGGATATAGACAGGCTAGAGAATGCACAGGGATCTCTGTGCCTAAAAGACACACAGAGGGGGCGGGAACAATCTGGTCATGAGCGTGAGGCCGAAGAACCGGAAGCAAATCACTACTCTAATAAAGTATCCATTTTTGGTTTTTGTAGGTAATATGCTCCTACATCTTCATGCCCTTTTCCTTCATGATGGGAGTGGACTGGCAAGACAGCTTTATGGTTGCCAAACTCATAGGTTATAAGACATTCTTCAATGAATTTGTGGCTTATCAGAAACTCTCAGAATTGATCCATTTAAGGCAAGAGAGTGGACCCAAATTTGTGGATGGTGTGCAGCAATATATGTCGGTGAGTAAATTTTTCCCGCCAATATACTTCTTTGTCACACACATACATTCATCAAATAGCTGCTGTTGCCTCTGTGTGTCAGGCACCATGCCAGGCATTTGGGGTACGTCAGAAGGAAACAGGCCCCAAATCTCTGACATCGTAATGTACATAGTGACTCATAATTGTCAGTTGTGTTGAGTTAATCAGTGTCTGTGCGCACGCACGTGCGCGTGTGTGTGTGTACAGAAAGAAACGCAGCTAATCCTTACCACTGTGATCACTTACCTCTGAGCACTATCAATACAAACCCAGAGTCATATGAGCTGGGATTGGAATCAATCAACAGATATTTATGGAATGTCTTCTGTGAGCACTGTGCTATGTACGGAGGCCACGGTGTTGAATGAGTGATAAGGCCTCTGCTCTCATGGGGCTCATAGTCTAATGACCAGGAAGGACTCTTCCTTCCTATTTAAGAAATTTTTCGAACTCTGAGAAACTACCTAAGTGCCGCATAGCACCTGGATATCGAAAGAAACAGTGAGACACAGTAACTACTCTCCAAGTGGATGAGGGAAGAGAAAAAGCTCAGGGCCTTTCAGACAAGCACCCTATAATTATGTCAGGATTTCTGGTCCGTAGCGTGCAAGGAGATGCTCATGTCTGCTTGGCCTTGAATGGGATGAGGGAACTTGGAGGAGGCCATTATTTAAGCCATATTTGCAGCTGAGTCTCTAACTTCTACTTTCCAGAAGAACAGAATTGTCACACGTGGAAACTCTTAGGGAAATGGTGAACATTTCCGACCACCACCATGACTCATTAGAACAACCCATTTGGAATGAATGTCCTGGGCAGGTATTTGGCTTTAAAAGGAACGGGGAGGGAAAGCATGCTGCCCAAGGTTCTAACTGAGACTGCCCGCCTCTGACCACCACCACCATCTCACCCAACCTCCCAAACACCAAACATGCAAATTTTCCTCCCACCTGTCACACAAATACCACAGCAAACTCCAGGAGAGTACTGATTTGTATTTTACGGTCAGCGGCATTTTGACCCACACATCTGATATGAACAAGAGCTCTAGGACAGTAGGTCTCCTGCGTCTCAAATGTTCATTCTTCAACTGACCACGCAATGCAGCTTGGCCAAATGTCCACATTGTTTGGAGGCCACCACAAACTAGCTTGCTTCTCTGCCAAAAGTAAAGAATAGGCTAAATTAAGTGAAATGTTTTCCATCCCCAACTGGCAGTTGCCTGGAGAACGTAGTTTTGCTCAAAGGAAGCTCTCAGTTCTGGTTGTGCTAAGCAGGTTTGTCAACAGGTTATTAAGAGGACAGAAATAGGACAGTAGAGCTGATTTAGGTTGGGAGTGAGCCCAACCAGAGGCAGACCCACAGAAGATATTTGGAGATATGAGCTCAATGGCTTCTGCTATTGTTGAGTCACAAAGGGGAAAACATTTTGTTTTTCCCAATTTGTTATTTCCAATCAACCAAATGGGGATGAGTTCCTACAATTTCTGTTTACCAACCAACAAGTGGTGGGAGTGTCCCACCATCTACTGGAAAAAGTACCACATGACTAAAACATTTGATCTGGGTCCATGAGGCAAAAACCCAGTGTAATCCATTGCATTATGCCCACCGACGACCTCCATCTAAGTGGTCAGAATGTGTAGGTGCAGATGGCCAACAGGCACATGGAAAGATGCTCAACGTCACTAATTATTAGAGAAATGCAAATCAAAACTATGAGGTATCACCTCACACCAGTCAGAATGGCCATCATTAAAAAGTCTACAAATAATAAATACTGGAGAGGCTGTGTAGAAAGGGTAACCCTCCTACACTGTTGGTGGGAATGTACATTAGTGCAGCCACTATGGAAAACAGTATGGAGGTTCCTCAAAAAACTAAAAATAGAGTTTCCACATGATCCAGCAATCCCACTCCTGGGCATATATCTGGACAAAACTATAATATGAAAAGATACATGCACCCCAGTGTTCATAGCAGCACTATTTACAATAGCCAAGACATGGATGCAACCTAAATATCCATCGACAGATGAATGGATAAAGAAGGTATGGTCGGTATACATAATGTAATACTATTCAGCCATAAAAAAGAATGAAATGATGCCATTTGCAGTGACATGGGTAGACCTAGAGATTATCATACTAAGTGAAGTAAGTCAGAAAGAGAAAGACAAATACCATATGATATCACTTATATCTAAGTGGAATCTAAAATATGACACAGATGAACTTATTTACGAAATAGAAACAGACTCACAGACAGAAAACAAACTTATGGTTACCAACGGGGAAAGGAGGAGGGGGAAGGGATAAATTAGGAGTTTGGAATTAGCAGATACAAACCACTGCTATCAATATATAAAATTGATAAACAACAAGGTCCTACTGTACAGCACATATTTAATACCCTGTAATAAACTATATTTAATACCCTGTAATAAACCATATTATGGTTTAATTTGGTTAATTAAATTTGGTTAATTAATTTGGTTAATTAATTGGTTTAATTAATTAAACTATATTTAATACCCTGTAATAAACCATAATGGAAAAGAATATATATGTGTGTGTGTGTGTGTGTGTATGTATATATAAATATATATATATATAAAACTGAATCACTTTGCTGTACAGCAAAAACTAACACAATGTTGTACATCAACTATACTTCAATTAAAAGAATAAGAGAAATGTGTATGTAGCACGTTGTCCCCAGAATGAGCTCTTTATCACTCCACCATTTTCATCATTTTCTCCTTCTTAAATATAATACTTTGCATGTTTGTTTGTTTACACATAAAACATACCATGGTACAGAATTCAAAAGGTACAAGAGATGTGGAGGGAAAAGGAAGTCATCCTCCCTATTTCTTTGCCATTCACCTCCTCTCCCTGTTCCACATTATGCTCACTGTCGTTAGTGTTGCTCTTTGCTCTTGGTAACATATCTCGGATGCCACGCCATATCAATGCCTGTGACACAGTATGAGCACATCATAACTTATTTTAACCAGTCCCTTGTTGATGAACACAGTTACCAATTTTTTGCTATTAGAAGTAATGCTTCAATGACTGTCCTTGTGGCACCTTTGCTCCTGTGCAAGGAGAGCTGGAAGATGTATTATGGATGGATTAGATTCCACTTAGATATAAGTGATATCATACGGTATTTGTCTTTCCATCACATAATCCTGCACATTTATGGGCAAAGGCAAAGTGGAATCATCCCAGCCTCCTTTTCCTCTTATCATAAAACCCTACATGGCCACGTCTGCGTATCCCTTTCCCACAGATCCCCAGAAGGAGAAAGAGGAATCTCAAGCACTTTATGCCATCTCCCTCCTCACGGTCTCTTAACAAGCTTGCCTATTTGTGAAGCCAACTGAACTAAATGAAAAGCACTAGACAGAGCAGGGGACAAAGATGATGAGCTTTTCCAGAAACAGCGGACTGCTCAAATACTTGAAATATTTTTTTCCTGCCCACTATATGCACACTGATTGAGAATATCAACAAAGGAGTTCTCAGAAATTATGAAAGAAAAGAGGAGCCTTATAATCAACAAACAACTTACCATGAAAAAAAGAAACTTAACCATGAGCACTTGAGTCTTGAATGTGAGCTTTTAAAAATCCAGTTAGTGAAAGAAAAAAGAAAAGGTTTGTTCTTTGAACCAAATCATAGATTTTCCTCAGGATTTTGGAAAAGAAAATTATTGCCTCGGTTGTGTGGGTGCCTTTGCCAGATTGGCTGTGCCTCTGGTGAACAACTGAGCCTATTGAATCTTCCAAGCCTCCCATAATCAGCCCCTCAACCTGAGGAAGGTTGTCTGGCCTGAGCAGCACCTCTTGCCTATTGGAATAGAGAAGGAGGGTCATGCTCACGCTTCCAAGAAGTCACCTGCCATCTTCTTACTGCCCTGTGAAAGGACTATTCACTCTCCCACTACCTAACATTCCTATGGTCTGGTCAGAGCTGAGGAACAAAGAAAGGCAAGCACACACCACAGTCAGCTGAAAGGAGCCCCTCTGGTATCTGTGAGCTTCGTTTTTACTAAGGTAATTCCTTTTCACTGAAGTATAATTTGCATACAAAAAAGGCCTATTTTTGGTGTACGTATGTTTTGATAAATCTGTCACCTGTGTAACCATGACCACAAACAATCAAGATACTACACATTTCCACCACACCTAGAAAACTTCCCTCATGGCCAGTTGTCAACAACACCCCATCCCACCCCAACCCAGTCCCAGGAAACCAGTGATCTTTCTCTTACTATAGATCACTTTTGCTTGTTCTAGAATTTCATATAAATGGACTCACTTAGGATTCATGTTGTTGCATGTATTAGTTTTTTCCTTTCTACTGCAGAGTAGTATCCTTTTTTAATGCATATCCACACCTTATTTATGAATTCGCCAACTGAATGGCATTTGAGTTGTTTCCAGCTTGGGGCTATTATGAATAAAGCTGTTATAAATATTCACGCAGTCTTCTTGAAGACACATGTTTTTATTTCTCCTGGGAACATTCCTAGGAGTGGCATTACTGGGTCATACAGGCTGTTATGTTAATTTGATAAGAAACTGCCAAGTATGTTTGTATTTTACAAACAGGCCGTGTCAGTTTACATTCCCACCAACAATGTACAAGAGTTCCAATTGCTCAACATCCTTGCCAACACGGGGTGTTGTCCTTCTTTTTTAGCCATTTTAGTGGATGTGTAGTGAGCTCATTGTTTTAATTTAATTTGCATTTTCCTGGTGATTAATGACGTCAAACATCTTCTCATGTGCTTATTTTGGCCATTTGCATATCTTTTGTGAAATCTCTTTATGTTTTTTATTGGGTGCTTGTCTTCTTAATGAGTTATAACAGTTCTTTATACATTCTGAATAAGTCCTTTGTCAAATAAATGTAATGTGAGTATTTCTGGGACCAGTTTTGTATTGTCAGCAGCTAGTACTGTGCCTGACACAGTATAGCGAGTGGTCAGGTCATACGGAATATCAGAGTTATCATCGAGCAGAAAATAGCATTTGTAGAGGCCAACAGTACCAACTCCAAGGACTTCATGGAGAGTCTCTGAATCCACACAGCCCCTTTCCCTCCCTGAAAATTCAAGGAGAGGACTTCCCTGGTGGCGCAGTGGTTAAGAATCTGCCTGCCAATGCAGGGAACACGGGTTCAATCCCTGGTCCAGCAAGATCCCACATGCCGCAGAGCAACTAAGCCCGTGCACCACAACTACTGAGCCTGCGTGCCGCAACTACTGAAGCCCGTGCACCTAGAGCCCATGCTCCAAGACAAGAGAAGCCACTGCAATGAGAAGCCCACGCACCGCAACGAAGAGTAGCCCCCACTTGCTACAACTAGAGAAAGCCCACAGGCAGCAACGAAGACCCCTCACAGCCAAAAAAAAAAAAAAAAAAAATTCAAGGGGAGATGGAAAAAAGAGACCAGGAAGCAACAGGTGTTTGACACCATACACTGTACATTTATTTGTCAATATTGACCATAGTCGGAATAGGAAGCCCAGTTAGGATACCAGATATACTCAGCTGGGTCACATCATGTATACATCTGTGTGTTTATGCTTATTTCTAGATTCGTGCTGAGACAATTGCCACTTATGCTCTCTGTGGCTTTGCCAATTTTGGTTCCCTAGGAATAGTGATCGGCGGACTCAGTAAGTGAAAAGAATATTCTCCAACAACAGATATGATATAAACATTCTTCCAATCTCCATGTTGCTCTGTAACATTATTTGTGCCCGAAAAAAAGAGCCCTGCAACAGCAATAAATTCTTTTGGGTCTATTTTTTATCCCTGCTCTGCAATGTAGTTTTTCCCATGTCTATTCAAGCTAATGTCGGGAAAAATCTGCTCAAATGTACAGGTGTTACTCCACTCAAAGATGACAAATAGATTACACTTTGTCTGCCAATTCCAATAAATTTATAATGACCAGCTAGAGAAGGATTCTGAGGGCCAGTGGAAATTCAATGGGAAAATGCCATGATTAATTAATTCTATGCCACCACGGGCAAAGAAGGAGATGGTGACAGATGAGTTGCAGATATTTGGAATCCTTCCTTGAAACCCATTTGCCTTGTCATGCCCTCATGAACGTACTGTGAGTTCTCCTACACCAGAGAAACTTCTCTGGACGTGGAGCTCATCACTAAGCTCTTGAATCTTGAATTCTCCAGCTCAGTTTAAAAAAAGAAAAGTCAACGGACCTGAGACTCCAGCCCCAGAACAATTCTCAAAGGCTGGGAGTTTGGAATTCTAATCAATAGGCTCAACATTAATCTACCATGCTTGCTTCCACATTTCCCAGCATCCATAGCTCCTTCCAGAAAGCATGACATCGCCACAGGAGCAGTGAGAGCTCTGATTGCGGGGACCGTCGCCTGCTTCATGACAGCCTGCATCGCAGGTACTGCATTGCATCCTCTGTGTCCGGTCTCCCTGTGCTCAGAGGATGGCAGCTTTGGGGGGACGGTGCCTCTGCAGAGAGCTGAGAGGCACAGCTGCCATTAAGCAGATTGTGAAGTGAAAAGTGTGGAGCATGGTGGAGAAGCCAACAATAGAAGGAGAGTTCAGTGACTTCATTAATTAAATAAACAGTACTCTGTTCCACTTCCAGGCATGCTTACCAGCACTCCTGTGGACAGCAACTGTCATCACATTTTGGAGAATGCCTTCAACTCCAGCTCGGTTAGAAACACAACCGATGTAGTATCTTGTTGCCAGAGTCTACTGAACAGGTATTGTATTCTTGATGATAACTTCTTTATATCCATCATTAATAAAAAAAAATAGACCGAAAGACCCCAACCACTTAGTTTTGTAACTTCATAACTCTTAATATAAGAACTTGTCTGGCAGTTCTAACCACCTTTCATCTTGACTAACTAAGACTAGAAACCATAGCACTAACCAGCGCTGCTCAAACATTTTAATATGCCCCCAGCTGTGTATTAGGTGCTTTGTATGAATTAGCTCACTTAAACCTTGCAGCCGCTGTATAAGTTAGGCACTACTGCTTTTTTAAGCATTAGATAAAATCTGGGTTTGGGGAGGCAACGTCACTTACCCAAGCAAAATGAGTGCAAGCAAGATCAAGATAGAAAGACCCAAGAAAATTTGGGTCTTTCTGCCCATAGAGCCCATGCCCTAGTAGTCACTAGGTACTGCCTCCCGTTCAAGGGTATCAAGCAATGCAGGCTTCCCTGACAACATGGTGATGGTGACGCTACAATGGATGAGGGGCCATCAGTGACCCATGCCAGCCACCCCCATTCTGTACAGTCTCTATCTTCAGAAGCAGTATCACCACTCCATCTGCCCTTCTTAATGTGCACGTGTTTTTATAAGGATTGCTTCTATCCTTTATTCTTTTACTCTAGAGGAAATAAGGTGAGTCTTTCAGGCCAAACAGGATTTAAGAGTCAAAACTACTTCTCTGGTGCCTCTGTCCTTAACCCACCCTAGCTGGAATGTGAGGCAGGATATCAGCTTCTCGCCCTATGCAATCTCTAATATGTCATCTTCTGTTCATCTACTGTTTCTGTTTTCTGAGGTTCAACTAACTGTTTTATTCTACTTTTCACCAGCACTGTTGTCAACGGTTCCAGTGAGGTCATCCCAGCAGGAAACCATAGCCTATATTCTTTGAAGCACTGCTGCAATTTGTTGAATCCACCAACACTAAACTGCAGGTGGATTCCTTTTTGAGTTCAGCCACTTCTCCAACAGAAAAAATGTGAAAAAGGTTTTGGAATACCTTGAGTAATTTATTTGTGTTTTCATTCTTGTTCATGCACAAGAGTAATTTTTTTAAATCCATGTGTAAATAGTTGACTTGTGTTTGTGTGTGTGTGTGTGGTGATGGTGGTGGTGATGATGAAGTAGGGACCTAAATGCCCAAAGGACTCTTTATCTCCGAAGTACAATATACTAGGATATTTCTTATTATTGATCATTTGTATCATATTTTTCTTGGAACTTACTGTGCCCTTTCAGTATTTAGACTTTATTTTAGAAATAAAATTGCATTAAATCTTTAAAAAATCTAGTGTATATTTTATACTTAGAGCTTATCTTGAGAAGCTAAATTTTCATTGGCAAGGCAATCTGTAATTAGATCTCATAAAATTTACAGCTGAAAAATAAATTTACATACCCAGGTTGTTCCAGATAATACCTAAAAGTTTTCCAATAACTGAAATTAGTATCAGTTTTTAAATTTTAGTTCCTCAGTTCCATATATGAAATAGCTCCATATTTCAAATATTCATGATTAACATAACGGACAATGAAATTTTACAGGATGATTTCCTACATGAATTGAAGTGTGTGTATATATTTGGTATTAATATATGTTGCCAGACTGCTTCTTAGAGAAATACGTTGTCTTAATTTTCATCTGCTTTGCAATATAAATTTTCTGATGTGTTTTATTCATCTACTTCTGTGAGTATGTGTGATATTTCCTTTTAAATATTATATGTTCACCTAAGTTGCATGCTGATTTCTTTTTTAATGTTGTTTCTTTCTTTTTTTTTTTTTTTTTTTTTTTTTTTGCGGTACGCAGGCCTCTCACCGCTGTGGCCTCTCCCATTGCGGAGCACAGGCTCCGGACGCGCAGGCTCAGCGGCCATGGCTCACGGGCCCAGCCGCTCCGCGGCACGTGGGATCCTTCCGGATCGGGGCACGAACCCGCGTCCCCTGGATCGGCAGGCGGACTCCCAACCACTGCGCCACCAGGGAAGCCCTGTTGTTTCTTTTTTAATGTTTGAGGGAGGGAGATATTATTCCTGAGCCATATTATGGGAAAGGATAGTAAGGGTAGGATCAGGTAAATCAGCTGGTGAGCACTTGAGGCTCGTTGCCTCCAGAAACCTTATCAATCCCCTGGGAACATTGTGAGTGTCTCTGGGCTGGCTGGAAGTTTCCGTTTTCCCAGTGAAGCCAGTCGATGGAGAGTTTTGGTGGACGGTGATGTCTTCACTCTTCTTTGGCAGACATAGAAGCTGGAGGGCTCTTTGTTCCTCACAGTTTATCCTTCACCCAGCCATAGTCTTCTAAGATGTCAAAGATGGAGTGTCTGTGTGTTTCCTCGGTTGTCGCCTGAGGTCACTTAGTGCTGACAGCATGTTGCTGTCAGTCTGTGCACCCTGACCTTGTTTCAAGCCAAGGCTGTGAAATCTACTTTGAAGAATTCTGCACTGTCTTGTCTGTCCATGAAATCCGAAGTCCCTAGCCGTCTTTCTGAGTCTATCTTTCACACTGACACTAATCTGAAAGCCCTTTTTTATTTTATTTTATTTTTTAAACATCTTTATTGCAGTATAAGTGCTGTACAATGGTGTGTTAATTTCTGCTTTATAACAAAGTGAATCAGCTATACATATACATATGTCCCCATATCTCCTCCCTCTTGCGTCTCCCTCCCCACCCTCCCTATCCCACCCCTCTAGGTGGTCACAAAGCACTGAGGTGATCTCCCTGTGCTATGTGGCTGCTTCCCACTAGCTATCTATTTTACATTTGGTAGTATGTATCAGTCCATGCCACTCTCTCACTTCATCCCAGCTTACCCTTCCCCCTCCCTGTGTCCTCAAGTCCATTCTCTACATCTGCATCTTTATTCCTGTCCTGCCCCTATGTTCTTCAGAATCATTTTTTGAAAGCCCTTTTTTAAATACAGTTATGAATCCAGTTATGAATGTTTCCTAATTTCAATGAAGATGGAAGTTTGCTTTCCGGCTTTTTATTCTCCTTGTTATTTTCCATTGGCTTGCAAAAGGGGGGGGGGTCAGAAATGGCATTTCTCTCTCCAATCCAGAAGCTACAGTTATAAACAAATTCTCTGACCTTACAGAAGACTTAGGGTCTCAGCCAAAAATAGTTGGAGTCATAGAATATGGACATTTTTCTTTGATTTTTCTTTCCACTGGTAAAATAGAACATCCAAGCAATTAGGTCTGAGTGAGAAGGTCTCTGTAACTACACAGATTACTAACATGCATCATTTTGAAAATGCTCCCACCCTAATTGCTTTCATGTTTCTGTGGTTTAGTTAGGCTGGTAGGCCATTGTGAAGAGCTTAAGATGTGCACCTGCCCAGTGAGGCTGACTTCCAATTACAGAACAATTCCAAAATCAGGCATGCTTATAAAGAAGGTATTGAAGGACACAGTGTGCCAGGAAGGATTAAACTACTCTGAATGTACTGGAGCAGGGGCAGCAGAGGCGATCATTCACATTTTATACAGGCAGGAGCACAGGATTAAAGAAATCCTTGGTACATGTGCACCATATGGGGCTAATGAACCACATGGTCCTAAGAAAAGCTACCTTTTTTACAGCCTGTTACTTAATAAAAGCAACTTTGTTTTAAGCTGAAGCAGGAAGAAAAGTGTACACTTGTCCATTCTTTTTCTGGATCACAAGCTTATGATGATGAATGTGTTTCCCTTTTTATTACAAAGGCCATGTGACTGCCCCTGGATGTAGAGGGAGTTCTTTCTACTCTGGTCTTTAGTAGACTACTTGGCATTTCTATTTCAAGAGACTCTAGAAAGTAAATGATGGATCTGCACCAAGTCAGTTCCTCTACTCACTATGCCTTTTGCAAAATAGGAAGACAGTGACTGATACAAGGGGTACAGCCTATAGCCATGGAATAGAAAAAAGCACTCAAATGACAATCTTGAGATTTAGTCCTCTGGCAACTGAAAACCAACCACTTTATTTTTTCTTTCTTTCTTTCTTTCTTTTTTCTTTTCTTTTCTTTTTTCTTTTTTTTTGGCCGCTTCCGGAGTCCTAACCACTGGACCGCCAAGGAATTCCCCAATCACTTTAGTATGAGAAACCAAGATTAGGAAAAAACTGATGTATTACAAGTCATGTTTACAGGAAGAATCAGACCTGTATCTTCCATGCACTGGGCATGCTTCCAGTAACACTCATAAAATAAGAGGACAGTAGAATCCTAAGTCACTCAGAAATGCCTCATCTCCTTCCACACTCCCCCAACCCACTTTAAGTCATGTAAAGCCACCAAATCTATAGATTACTGTAGCTAAAAGGAGAATTAGGGCAATATTCCCTGGTCTAATCTGAGTTCCTTCAACTGCAGAGTACCTACCTCATTTCATAATTGTTAACCCATATGTCTGTCTGACCCACTAGACAGACTACTAATTCCTATGTATCTCCAGTACTAGTGCCTGACATCTAGTAGACATTCAGTAAATGTTTATTCGATGAATGAATGAATGAATATTGCAAAATGACTAACCTTCACATAAGCAACAATAGTTAACTGGATCACTGTTAAAAACTTTGTAAAAATATCATCCAAAAATGCATACTCAGAATAAAAATTGCAAATGATATGCCAGTGTGTATAATGGAGAAATTGGAAATCTTCCTCCCACCTCAATCTCATTCCCCATAGTTAGCCACAGTGAACCCTGGTATCACTGTTAATTTTTCTCAGTATATAATAAACTATACAGTAAGTTATAACTGTCAAACTGGAGTGAATGAATCTTCTTTCAAGCCCAATACCAGAATTACTTTCACCTTCTATTTCTTGGCAACACCATGCACATGATTTTGCTTGTCTTACAGCATTAACTGTCCTGAACAATGATTAGCAAATGAAGTTCAAGCAACTAGTCTTCCTGATAATCTCTGCAAGGCCAGTTGGCAATTCAGTAGTGTTATCTACCTTGAAGCTAAATGGAATCATTAAAAGCATCTCAATACCCAACATAAAGAGGTGTACTTAAGTAACCAGATTCTTTCTGCTTGTATGAGCAATTGTTCTGCTATCATATTTGGAAAAGCTCTTATAGGAAACGGGAAACCACAAGCTGGTTGCAACTGCTGGCAGGTATGAAATATGATTCAGCAGCTAAGCGTCCATCTCTGGACCTGAACTCTCAGGTCCAAATCCTGGCCGCAGCCACTAGCTCCATTACCTTAGATATTTATGTAACTGCTCTGTGCCTCAGTTTCCCCATCTATAAAGTGCAAACAAACACATCTCCTCCCTCATATTTTTGTGAGAATTAAGTAAGTTAAATCATATAAAGCACTTAGAAAAATGCCTCACAGAGAAAGGCTATAAAAGACACTTTTTCTTCATTAAGGTATCATTTATATACAATAAATGTACAGATTTTAAGTGTACATTTTGATGAGTTTTGACAAATACATACATCCATGTGACCATCGCCCCAATCAAGATGGAGCACACTTCCATCATTTCAGAAAGCTCCCCGGTACCCCTCCCCGGTCAATCTCTCCCCCACGCTTCCATACTCCCAGGCAAGCCTGATTGATTTTCTTTCCCCTAGAGATTAGTTCAAATAAACGATTCAGCTAGAATGTCATGTAAATGGATCCTGACAGCACATGCTTTTTTGTCTCTTGCTTTTCTCATTCAGCATAATGAATTTAAGTTTTATCCAGTAGGTCATTCTGCTTTTATTGCCGAGTATTATTCCATTGTATGACTACACCACCATTTATATATCACGTCTACTCTTGATTGACATTTAGGTTGTCTTTAGTTTTTGTAGAATATTTGCTTTTGAGAGAGATTTCTATTTGCCACACACTCTTTAGGAGTATCGGAATATCTTAAGCTTCAGAAATATAAATTGGAATGTGAAGAAGGCATCGTTTGCCACATGGGGGCTTGCTCCTTATCACCCTTCCTCTCCCTCATAATCTTGCTGAATCTTTTTACTATATGTTGCTCTTCACAGGGATTTTCAAGATGGCGGGCTTCAGGCCACAAACTGGAAGACCAGTGATGACTGAGCCTCAGTGGGGAATAACTGAGAGACTAGAGCACCGTGAGGTCACTCTTGGTTGAATAGAATGTTGATTAGCCTGCTGCTACATACCGCATGATGGCACTTTCACTGTACCACATTCTGAGAAAAATCACGGGGCTTTTCTAAGTCTCCAGTAAAAGTAAATTACCTTAACATTAACTGTAGGACAAGAACATGAGTTAAAAATAGACAAGAAATGTAAAAAACATTTTGTAGTTTGCAAGTATTGTAGGAAAGCCCAACACATACTTGAGGTGAGCTTTGATCATACCATGACAGATTTTGGCTCCAATAGCTTGCAAGGTACAGAAGCATCCAGCAACTAACAATTTTGTTACTTAGGAGCCATGATAAACTTAATCCCATTTGTGGGAAAGATTGGCCAGTTCTTAAAAGCACTTGCACAAAACAAAGACTCAAATTCTCATTAGAATTCACCCATCAAAATTCAACGTGCCCTTTCTGAGATGGACATCTCAAAGGGTTGAGAATTATTTGCTCTCTTTGACCATCCATTCATCAATGTCTGGCCATGTAAAACGGGTTATCCAGAAAGTGAGGGTTTCTGTGTATACTTAAACCAAAAAGAACCAAACAGAAGGAAACAATATGTTCTTGGGGACTCACCAGAGGTCCTCCTGTTGCAGTCTGACTTGAGTACATTTCCATAGCAACAGACACCAGCGTTCTCAAACAAGGGTCAGGTGCTCACAGGAGGCTGCAGCTGGACACTGAAGAAAGTTTCTTTTCTCAAAAGTTACAGAAGTATTCCCAAAAAATTCGATCAAAATTCCATCTAAAATTAGCAGGAGGGTGGTCTTCCAGATGACCTGAAAATAAAATTAATTTCTTAAATACTCTCTCCTCCCTCTTCCCATTATTACCAGGAAAACGTTTGGGGAGAATTTTATTCAGGTTACAGTTTTTTACAAGTGCCTCTGGTCAGATAGGACAGACACTGTCCAGACATCAATAGTGAGAAACGGGTCAGAGATCCAGAGAATTTTCCCAGCAGCTGGCCAGAGCCTGGGGGGTCCTGAGGGGATAAGGCAGAGATTTGGGGCTCCAGAGGTGGCTCCCTATGTTGGCCTGCTACAACTGTATAGGGAGAGGTGCTCAGAGGTGTTTTTGTCTCTACCCCTTCTCATAATACCTTTTATAAGATGCTTTATTGCAAAAGTAATCAGCCTCATTT
The DNA here is from genome assembly GCF_008692025.1 of Phocoena sinus. NCBI lineage: Eukaryota > Metazoa > Chordata > Mammalia > Artiodactyla > Phocoenidae > Phocoena > Phocoena sinus. Next base: position 83,344,561 of record NC_045768.1, on the reverse strand, counting down.
TTGTAGAAAAATATTCAAAATCCGAAGAAGAAAATAAAAACTTTATCCATATCCCATCACAAAATATAACAAGTGCTAATAATCTGTGCTATATAGTCATTCAATGTGTGTGTTTGCTTAAGACTTTCAAAATGAGATCACTATTGTGATTTACTTTGAGGCCAGCTTTTCCCTCTTAATATATCATGAACACTTTTGCATGTTGTTAAGTATTCTCCTACATCATCATTTGTAAATGGCTGTTGTGCATCCCACTGTATCACTGTACCAGAATTTACCCAATCTCTTATGGTTGGCTATTACAGACGTTTCCCATTTTTCATGATTACCAACACATCGACAATACATATTCTTGTAGTCAAATCTTTGCACAAATTCATGATTAATTCCTTGTAAGACATACAAAAATGCTAGAGACACATAGAGATTTTATCTCCCAACATAAATGCTAAGTCTCAGGGCAAAGCCAAATGATCAAACTTTGAATGAACGACATATTTACAGTATAAAGCTTGTCCACCTGCTAGATTCTGCTGGCAATCAAGAAGGTAAATGAAACGACAGTGAACTTGGGCTTGTGTGGGATTTTATACACTAAACAGTGACATCAGCTTTGTAAAAACTCTGGGCAAATGACACACCAGGTTATCTTCATCTGATTAAAGATGAGTTTTCTAGTTCCATACTTGAAACTGAAAGTGATTTCTCTATGTCTTGAGTGGGCTTTTGTACTGCCAACACAGATTAACTGGGTACGAATAAAACAAAAGTAAGTTTGAATGCCAACTCCCAACCCCACTTAGACCCAGTCCAGCAAGAAGAAAGTCCTAGTCCATGGAAAATCAAGAAGTATGGTTCCTGGGCTTCCCTGGTGGCGCAGCGGTTGAGAGTCCACCTGCCAATGCAGGGGACGCGGGTTCGTGCCCTGGTCCGGGAAGATCCCACATGCCGCGGAGCGGCTGGGCCCGTGAGCCATGGCCGCTGAGCCTGCGGGTCCGGAGCCTGTGCTCCGCAACGGGAGAGGCCACAACAGTGAGAGGCCCGTGTACCGCAAAAAAAAAAAAAAAAAAAAAAGTAGGGTTCCTGCCAGTTCCGCTGGATATAGGGCAAGCTGACGGCAGGGCATGGGAGAGCATTGCATAGGTACTTGGGCCTGGGTCTGTTCACCCAGTTAGGGGAGGGCCAGCAATTTCCAGCAAAAGCAGGATCCAGAATTGTGTGTCCTATCTCCTCAGGTTGCCCAGGAGAGCAGCCATGGGTTCTCCTTTGCAGGGAGACGGAGTAGAGTCAACTCCCTGTACCTACCGATGGTTCACAAATAGCCGCATACTATACACCTGTTCTGTATCTAGCTCTTTGTCACTTAATGATATATCCTAGGACTCCTTCTAAATCACTATATAAAAACTTCATTCGTTTGTACATATCATATGGATCTACTATGATTTATTTAGTAGTTTTCTATTTATGTTATATCCCACATTTTGCATCCCCAAAATGCTGCAGTAAATAGCCTCCACATATGTCGCTTTTCTAGAAATGGAATTGCTGAAACTTAGGTCATGTACATTTGTAATTTTCAAAGACATTGACAAATTACCTTCCATAAAGATTTGACTGATTGATATTCTCACCAGCCAAACACAGTGCAGTGCTTTAGTAAACTTATGAATTTTTGCAAAATGCAAAGAAAATGGTACCTCAGTGTTTTTTAATGTATATTTCTCTTGCTTAATGAAGCTGAGAATCTTTCTGTATGTTTAGGAACCATTTGCATTTCTTCTGTGAATACTTTATTCCTACCCTTTATTAGTTTCTCTATTGGGTAAGTTGTCTCTTCCTCAGACATTTGTAGGTGCTATTTATCTATGAGGGAGAATAAGCCTTTATCTGCAATAAGAACTGTAAATATTTTCCCCATATTGTCATTTGTACTTTTACTTTTTTTTTTTTTTTTTTTTTTTGCAGTACGCAGGCCTCTCACTGTTGTGGCGTCTCCCGTTGTGGAGCACAGGCTCCGGACGCACAGGCTCAGCGGCCATGGCTCATGGGCCTAGCCGCTCCACGGCATGTGGGATCCTCCCGGACCGGGGCACGAACCCATGTCCCCTGCATCGGCAGGCGGACTCTCAACCACTGCACCACCAGGGAAGCCCTGTATTTTTACTTTTTTATGGTGCTTTTTTGCCATGCATACATTTTTCCCCTCCATGTTTAAATGTATTGATTAATTATGGCTTCTAGGTTTTGTGTCATAAAAAAATCCATCTTCATTTCAAAGTCAAAAAGTAATTTCCGGGCTTCCCTGGTGGCGCAGTGGTTGAGAGTCCGCCTGCCGATGCAGGGTACACGGGTTCGTGCCCTGGTCCGGGAAGATCCCACATGCAGAGGAGCGGCTGGGCCCGTGAGCCATGGCCGCTGAGGCTGCGCATCTGGAGCCTGGGCTCTGCAACGGGAGAGGCCACAACAGTGAGAGGCCCGCGTATCGCAAAAAATAATAATAATAATAATTTCCTGGGAATTCCCTGGTAGTCCAGTGGTTAGGACTCAGCACTTTCACTGGTGAGGGCCTGGGTTCAATCCCTGGTTGGAGAACTAAGATCCCACAAGCCACACTGTGTGGTCAAAAAAAAAAAAGTAATTTCCTTGTAAATTTTTTATGGTTTCACTTTGCATATTTAAATCTTTGATCCATTTAAATTTTGTCCTGGTAAGTGGTGTGATATATGGCTCTAACTTCATTTTTGCTAGATGGTTGTCCCAACTTCATTTACTGAATACTGGTAGTTTCTATTTTCGCCATTTATTTAAGATATCACTTTTAACACATAATAACATTCCACGTATTGGGGTTTATATAGACTCCGTTCTATTCCCTTGATCTATCTCCAATAAGGATCAATTGTTTGATTTTGAAGGGGATCAAGGTATGCTACCCTAAAAGATGCCACTTTTGTGTAAGGATTGTTTTGAGCTGAAAGCAATTAGCTCTCTGCCCTCCTCTTTTCTGTCTAAAAGCAAGGCATAAATTTCCATTTGTAAAAGTGTCTCCTCCTACACCAGGAAGATGATGACAACCCTTAATCACTGGAGACAACTCTTATCAATGGAGAAAATACCAATTTGAGTTTGCATAATAAATTTATAATTCTTCTCTTCCACTAGTTGCCCCTATATATTTACCTTCCCACAATTTACTGCCCTGGGAAGCACAATTTATTGCTAATTTACTTCCTACAATTTACTCCACTTCCTTTGTCTAGTAACTTCACAGTTTATCACTCTTTGTTAAGATGGTATACATGCCCCCGGGTCTAACCACTTCTTTGGGTTTCTTCTTCTTTCTTTTGAAGCCCCCATATATATGCAAAGTAGATTTCTTCTTCTGTTAACCTGTCTTTTATGTGTTTAATTCATGGCCCCCAGGCACTGAACCCAAGAGGGTATAAGAAAGGATCCTTTCCTTCCCCCACCATCTCTAAAACGGAGGTTATAATATCTACCCCGAAGAATTAGATTAGAGAATCAAATGAACGTGGGGTGTTTGGCCCATAGAGGAATTCAATAAATTTCACCAATGATGATGAAGAGAAGGAAAATATTGCCTACCTCACTCCTGTGCAAAGAAATGCAGATACCCAGAGGGTTCACAGATAATCCTGGTTCCCAGATTAGCCTTTTCATTATACTCTGAACTAAAGATTTCTCTACATGCAAAAAGTGACATTAGCAATGATCCTGATAGTAATTTTAGTGAATTTCTCACTAACCCAGTTTGAAAGGGAATCTCTAGGACTGTTATTCTCCTGAAACTGGACTGCCAAGGCAAATTTGGCAGGCAAGACCAGGTTTGAATTCTAGTTTAGCCACTCATCTCTGAGAATGTTTCCTTATCATTAGAAGAGAGATAACTATACTTCCTTCTCATTCTGACAAATGAGATAGTAAGATAATTGGCTAGCACTGTGTTTGTCATTTAGCGTATGTTCAATCCCATGGTGGCTATTTTTGTTTTATCATCATCATGTCCTTCGTCATAATCATTAAAGATTATGGCTTTGGGTGAATGAGGACAAAAAAAGGAGGGTAATTGTAAGGCCAACTGGCCCGAGGCAGGGGAACGCAATCAGATTCACAGGTTGCATCAGACCGAAACTCTCCGGACCACCCAGCTCCAGAAACTGACCTGGAGACTTTCCGGACCACCCAGTTCCAGGAACTGACCTGGGGACTTCCCACCCGGCCCAGCCTTCCCGCCTTTCGAGGGGCGGGACTAACGGTCCCAAGACTGATGCAACCGGCACCAGATATTGCCACGATACCCGAACAGACCACCAAATAAGGAATACCCTGCGCCCTCCCAGACTCACCACACCCCTTTCCCTTCTTCCCCTATAAAATCTTGCCCAACCCTCGGCCGGGTGCGACTTCTCTGGCCCCCTTCTCTCGGACCAGTGAACCTCGCCCGGGAGCGCTCCCTAATAAAGCTCACTTGAAGCTTTCCTCTGTTTCGCAGTGCCGTTTGTTAAGATCCAACCTTACAGTAATAAACACCAGTATTGGAAGGAAAGAAAGGACATAATAATCAGAATATTTTAAAAAATTTTAAGTAGGATATATTGATGGAGAACAGAGGGATGTGTGTGAATAATGTGATTAAACTAGGTAAAATAAAATATTAATAGTAGAATCTAAGTAGTGCAAAATTATTTCAAGTTTGCTGTATGTTTGAAAAAAAATTTATAGTAAAATGTTTGGAAAAATTCAAGGCTACCATCCCTCTCTCCTTCCCATCCTAATTTTACTGTAACCCCCCACAAACACTCAAAGGCAAGGATGATTGATTTTCCTTGTGTCTTGATATTTTGCATGGAGTGAAGAACTTGTAATTCACTTCCTGGCCAAAATTACAAGCTGTTGTTATGTATGTGATTCCCTCCCTTCCCCTAAAATTCATACTTTTTATTTCCTGCTGGTTCAGCTGACAGCTCCAATTTGACAGCTGTCCAATTCTGACAGCTCCACATCAGCAGCCAATATCACTCACATCCCAGAACCCCCCCTCCCACCCTGTTGTTCTCAGGCCCCCAAGTCCCGGAGTCAAACAGTTTCTCACTAGGAAACTACAAAGAGGAAGAAGTTGGGACCTGGGATTGAAATGCTGTATCCAGAGCATTTGAAACGCCAAAGTCAGCTGCAGCTTTCTCCTGTTGCTGTGGCACAGGTGACTCTGTAGAGTCACCAGCCTGGAAACTGACAGACATAGATCAGTGTGCACTGGTTGCCATGGTGAGGAAAAACCTAAGGATGCTTTCTCCATGCCCATTGGTGCCCAGCATGTCAGGTGTCCAGAGCTGCAAGAGAGTGCTAAAAGCCCTCATCAAATCATTAACTTTTAGGCAGGAATTCAATTGTGCTCAATTGGTCTGAGGGTCAAGCTTCACGAAAGAGATTGTCACAGGGAGAAGAAACGCTGGACCCTTCAGAAACCTGGAAAATAAAGTATTCAAAGCAAATTCTGTGGTTTTTTTAGTGACTTGTTCATGTTCTTTTTCAAAGGAAAGTTTAACTCCATTTAAAAATGTTTAACCTTGGGCAATTAACAACCTTAAGTCCAATATTTGTCAAAATGCTGTTCCCAAGGTAACAAATCAGAATCTCTGGGGGTGGGGCCCAGGTACCAGCAGTTTTAACCATGTCCCTAAGGTCCTAGGCACACTGAAGTTTTTAAACTACTGCCCTAGTGTACCTATATAACTTTAAAGTCTCAATACAAAAACAATTCCGGTCAGTAGCACCAAAACATTTCACCATTCTTGTTCCTTTTTGTCATGTTCTTACATCACCATGGCTCCCTAAGAGCCGCACTCTTTGAAAGATATTTGTCTACCAAACAAATTGCATGTACAGTCAGCCCTCCGTATCCTGGGATTCCGCATCCACGGTTTCAACCAATGCCAGTCGCAGGCTGTTGAATCTGCGGACGCAGAACCCACGGATACGCTGCCGACAGTACCAGTCATTTTCTATAAGGGACTTGTGCATCCGCAGATTTGGGTATCCGCTGGGGGTCCTGGAACCAATCTCTGAGGATACCAAGGGATAGCTATATTGAATAATGATTTTCCCCCTTTTAATCAAAGACGTATATAGTCCCCCTCAGCTCAGGTGAAATGTATATAGCTCATTAGGCTTTCAGAGATTAAAAACAATAGCTCAAGTTCCCCAGTCCTACTTTTGCCAACGCTTAGTGATCTGAGCATCCCAAATTGGGATTACAGAAACTATTGAAGAACTCCACGGCATCAAAGACCGGTTCTGAGATGTTAAACATAAGCAATAACAAGATCCATCCTCCTTCTAAGGAATGTAAACTTATTTATTCCTTCATTACTTATAACTACCCCTGTCCCAGTATGGATAGAATTTAAAGTAATTCACAAAGATTCATAAAATAACGTAAATTAGCACAGCCTTCTACTTGTTCCCTATTAGCCCATCTCCCTTTCCTCTGCAGTATTAATAGTCCTCATTTTTAGCTAGAACACATGGCTACCCACATTTCCCAGCTGTCCTTATAGCTAGGTGTACCCATATGACTAAGGTCTGGTCAATGGGATGTACATGGAAGTTGTTTATGCAACTTCTAGGAAGTATTCTCAAAAGGGAGGATTGGTTGTGTCTCTTCCTGCTGACTGGCCACAGACATAATGGGGAGAGTAGCCATCTTGGACCATGAGTTGGAAGCTGTGTGTTGAGAATGACAGAGCAACACATTAGAAGTCCGGTCTCCTGATGATGGTGGAGCTGCCATTCCAAACTTGGACAACCTACCCAAACTTTTTTTTTTTTTTTTGCGGTACACGGGCCTCTCACTGTTGTGGCCTCTCCCGTTGTGGAGCACAGGCTCAGCGGCCATGGCTCACGGGCCCAGCCGCTCCACGGCATGTGGGATCTTCCCGGACAGGGGCATGAACCCACGTCCCCTGCATTGGCAGGCGGACTCTCAACCACTGCACCACCAGGGAAGCCCTACCCCACCTTTTTCCTGAGAAAATTGAAGCTTCTTTCTTGTTTAAGTCACTGGTGTTTGGGGTTTTTCATTCCACACAGCCAAACCTAATCCTTACTACTACCATAAATGAGGGGAAAAAAGATAAAAACATACAATAAAGCCAGAAATAAACTTAGCACAAAAATAAATACCATATAGTCTTATATATTCGCTGTGAATAAGTTGCAACTTTAGCTTCACGCTTTCTAATGGTCAGTGTGACAATAAGTCTTTTAAAGACACATCTCAGTGTCATGACGTTTATTTTTTTAATTGCTCAGGAGAAACACAACTGTTCCTGATGCTAAGAACAAATTAATTCATCGTAAGAGTCTCCATAAAGAGGGCATCCATCACGTAATATAATAACAACAACTGCCACAACGTTCTGACGGTAGAAACGGTTGTTTCATGACGTTCTTCCATACAGGCCAGGAGAATCCCAGTGTAGGTAATTTGACTTGAAAGTGCCCTGTCTACTCATTTATGTAGTATGCTAGATTGAATGCTCTTTTTCCCATCCCTCACAAACACTCTCTAGGTAGGACTTGGAGAGATAACAGGTGCGAGGATAAGAAGGTGGTTTAAAAAACCAAACTCCCCCCATATCCAAGTTGTCTACCACCAGCATCACCATCACCTGTGAGAAATGGGCAGGATTGATATGTCCTCCCTTCCATGTACCCCAACCTTTCTTGTTATGATATTTTCTCCTTAAAACACCCTTGAAGTTATTTTAACTTACATTTTATAGATTATTTCAAATCTGTTAAAATTTTTGTGTGTCTGTGTGCACTTGTATGTGATTTTTCCATCTGCAGTCCCTACATATCTCTGAATTGCGTGATACAAGTAGATAATGAATAAAATACAGCCAAGTAAAGCAGTCATTTACTAAAAGAAAAACACAAGGACAAAAAATGTAAATATTTAACTTATGGGTCATGTGTCCCAACTGTGAATACAAAGTGGCAAATGTCAGCAGTTTGTATCCCGCAAAGGAAACTAAAATGGTTTCCAACACAACATTCTTTTGCTAGGGGCAGCAGGGCAGACACCGCCAAAGTCACAGAGACACGTTTTCAAAATTTCTAGTGAGATGCTTCCTGATGGAGCCTCATGCCTGCTCCATTGATTCTACAGCATTTCAAGCAGGATCTTGCTCTCCAGCCTGGGTTCCTTTCTGGCTCTATCCTGTTGAAGGAATAATTTGTGAGACAGTGTGGGAAATGAGTAGTGAACATGTGCTACCTGAACCAGATGGTTACATACTTCACATCCAGTGTGGTACCTTTATACTTTCTGGCTAGGTTTTGTTAAGGTATGCTTTCCTATTACCCAACATTGGATTTGAGAATAGAAGGATACATTGTTTTTTGTTTGGTGGTTTTTACCCTGAGCATTACTTGTTTTCATGATGCAAATACTGCACTTAAATTGGTAAAGTAGAGATATGAGAGTATATCTGCGGTCATTGCAAGTAACCCAAGTCCCACAGAAACAGAACACAAAATGAATTCCTTTTGATCCCTCAGAGAGGATGATGGAACATCTATTTTCCCCGATTTAATTAACTGTCCAACTCCCCTAGGCAGCTACAGGCAAACACCTCAAAATTTTATCACACCAGTCTAGTTATCCTCCAGCGGCCCAAAGCCACCTTTTCACTTATATATGGAATTCACAAACAAATTCATTTCCCACAAACGGAATCTCTAATTAGGATCAACTTCATTTGAAACTGTGCAGCAGACAGGAAAATGAGAGCATTACAGAACATCATTAATAGCAACTGCAAATAACTTTTTAATCGATCTAGGTATTCCTCCCCAAGAAGTTACTCTTCTCTTCCATTGAGGAAACAATTTTTGCTTGCCATTAGCAACAATCTCAACATCATGCATAATAATAGCAATAATGATCATTTGTTAAAATGCCAGCCAACAACTGGGTAGATCCTTCTCATTTAAAAAAGCTTCCAGGAGACTTCCCTGGTGGTCCTGTGGTTGAGACTCTGCACTCCCAATTCAGGGTCACGGGTTCGGTCCCCAGTCAGGTAGCTAGGATCCCCCATGCCGCACATCAGGGCCAAAATAAATAAATAAATAAAAATAAAAAAGCTTTCATTTGCATTATCATCTCACTTGATCTTACTTCTGCTTTGTGTATACTAAAGTAGGTGTTTTTACTTCATTTCACAGGCATAAGGCTGAGGGGTTCCCTGTGGGGACTCGTGTTACTAAGGTTTGTCTGATCGACCTTGGACAAGTTACTCAATGTCTCTGAACCTCAGTAAATCTATAAAATGAGGATAAAACTAGTACCTACCACAGACTGGTGCTGTGATGTGCAGTAACAGACATGCGGCAACCCTGGTAAAGCCTTGTAATTGTTGGTTGAGCACGGAGGGGTGAGTTGGTCTTCCCAAGGATGAACAGTTTTTAATCTGCAGAACCAGGAAGAACCTGGCCTCTCAACTCCAGACTTGGGGCTTCCTTGAAGCAAGAATCTATTTAGGGGAGGGGCTTCCCTGGTGGAGCAGTGGTTGAGAGTCCGCCTGCCAATGCTGGGGATACGGGTGCGTGCCCCGGTCCGGGAAGATCCCACGTGCCACGGAGCGGCTGGGCCAGTCAGCCATGGCCGCTGGGCCTGCGCGTCCGGAGCCTGTGTTCCGCAGCGGGAGAGGCCGCAGCGGTTAGAGGCCCGCGTACTGAAAAAAAAAAAAAAAAAAGAATCTATTTAGGGGCAAAACTAAGATCAGATCAGACATTTCCAACACTTAAACCTCTCTTTATTTCTGCCATCCCATCAGCTATGTGAGCTGATGTAAGCTTGAAGAGTTAAAGGATTACTGACTCTCCTTTAAGGCTGGGATGAAACACAAACATTTGATGATCAATAGAAGAGTCTGTAAATAACGAACAGAACTCACAGAATTGTGCTTGGAATCCCAAAGGCTAGAAACACCTGTCACATATTGCTTCTCTGCCCTGGTACACTTTGGGGACAATGCACAATGCTGAAGTCCACTGCTGGCCACAAGGTGGCAGAATGTCACCAGCAAGGACGCTCAAGCCCAAACTTCACGCTGGAGCAAATCAGGGAAGGTCGCTGACACCCAAGACAACAAATGAAATAATCCAGTTAACATCAGCCCTAAACCTAAGTTAGTGACAAATATTCTGCAAATGCCATTCTTCTGCCTAAATGCTCAGCTCTTATTCCAGACAGTAAAATGGGCACCTCATCGATCTTCACCTACAAAAAGGAACCTCAAGGTGACCATGAACTTATTCTAACATATATGACTACTTCTATTTACATGAATCCCAATTTTCAAACATATAAAATAATTGAGAAACTTTAGGTGTTGGGAGCCATCCTCCAGAACCCTCAGAGCTCTCTTATATAATATTTTCTTATAAAGATGAAAATATCTTTAAAATTAAATTATTTCCATATTATGCAAAATTACCATAAACATTTTAAAACCTGGATTTTCCTACTAACCTACCTGTTTCTGAGCTACCTTCCCTTTTACTTTCTACAAAAGTGAATGTGTAAGGACTATGGAATAATTTAATGGCTTAACAATATACAAGGTTTTACACAGACTTGGATTGTTTTAGAGTTGGATGGTAACTGGGAGATTATTTACTTTAATGCCCTTATTCTCCCAGTGAAGAAAGTAGTACTGCCAGAAGTTAATTAACTCGCCTAAGATAACACAGCAAGTCAGTTCAGAACTGAGACCTGAACTTTTGTCATCTGACTTTCAGGATAGTTTGGACTAATTTAGATCTTTCATTTAATTGTGTCAGGAAAGTCATGATTGTCCTTTACCCAACAGAATTGAAAAACTACTTGCAAGAGGAGAAAGTACCAGTCCAGTATCATGCTGTGTGATTCCAGCACTTCAGCTGGATCCATATTAGAAATTCAGCAGCGGTTAAGACAAAAACTGAGAAGCATCATGATCACAATGGTAATGCCCCCACCCTCCAAAAGTTAAAACCCTAACAGATGATCCAGGGGTGAGTCTTTCTAGAACTTGAAAAAGAAACTGCCAGGTCACACCCACTGCACTGGGATATGAGATTACATAAAATTCAGGCAGAAGGAGCAAAATGCCTCTCCGGGGACACCGGAGACCCTGAGCCTGTCTCAGGAGGTGTGACTATAAAGTAATGGGTCTGATTTTTTTTTTTTTTTTTTTTTTTGAGGTACGCGGGCCTCTTACTGCTGTGGTCTCTCCAGACGCACAGGCTCAGCAGCCATGGCTCACGGGCCCAGCCGCTCCCCGGCATGTGGGATCTTCCCGGACCGGGGCACGAACCCATGTCCCCTGCATTAGCAGGCAGACTCTCAATCACTGCGCCACCAGGGAAGCCCTGGGTCTGATTTTAAAAGAAGCACAACCAGCGCTTACACGTCTAAGTGAGCAGTCACCTTGGGAAGCTGCATATTTGTGCCAGAGTTGCTGCAGCGGCTCCAACGTTAACTCTTCTTTGGGATTTGCCATCAGAGCTTCACCATGTTCTGCCAGATATCTACCATGGGCGTAAATCTGGGTTGTGTGAGGGTGGACTTGTTTCTGGAAAACCTCCAGAGTCAGCTCTTGGGAGTAAGGTGGGTGGTCAAGACAGATAATAATATTTTGGGATAAAACTGAGTTGCATATAGTCATTGGGTCGATTTCCCCTGTGGTTTATAAATTCGACCAGATGGCTCATCTAGGAAAAGAATCACCTATTGGAGGCGGTCAGGAAAAACTTTAAGGTATTACTAATGTGTACGTTACTGATTTCAAAATAAAGCCTTCTTAATTCCAGTTCTTAATCATTTTGCATCCACTGGTAAGTTACTCTTCTGTCTCCCAACTCATGTCTCAGCTCCTCTAAGGGAAAAGGCCAATTATTAGATTAAATTACATGAAATTGCTGCCATTCGGACATATTTGACCTACAAAAATCATATAATTCAAGCTAATACATTTGAAGTCGTAATATTTAGCCCAGTGGCAAAAAGGTGTTCAACAGCATTAAGAGATGTCACCGTGCTGAGGTGGGCGATCCTGAGTGTCAACACTGAATCGCCAGAAAACGATGCCAAACAACCCGAGAGGTAAACATCAGTTTTCTCCCTCCATAGTTCTACTTTTTATGCATTTAGGTTGCTTTTCATTATCTAATTTAAACTGCACATCTTGAGGGTGAAAAAGCCAGCCACGCACACCAGCAAACAGCCTTTCACAAACAGGGCTATTCTGTAAGAAACATCGGTCTCACCCTAAGTCATAGCCTGCACATAATGGCCATCCATATTCCACACATTTGGAAGCAAATTTGCCAACTTAGTCCCTCTAGGTCCTGGGACTCCGCTAGATAGGCCAGATGATCCGATTTTAACTTAACTGATTTCACTAAGGAATGGAGTGTACACTTGGCCTTTCCACCTCCCTCGCTCAGGGCAGATGTGACCTTGCAAATTATGATTGAAGTCATTGTTCTGTGAGCTATCTTTCCCTTCTGGTTCGTTCTTTTTCTGTTTCTTTACGGTAATTTATTGCAAGAGTAATTTTTTTTTTTTTTTTTTTTTTTTTAGGTATTTGGCTTCATTTTAAGAGTAAATTTTTTGCCCCAGTTTTATTGAGATATAACCCTCTGGTTCTTCTTCAATTCATTTTTAGTTTTGTTTTTCCTTGTCCTGTATTTACCATCAAAACGATTAGAGAAGCTGTTCCACCATCCCTTCATTTGAATATTCAGAAAGTGTCATTCAATATCACTAACCTGCCTGGGAGAAAAGACTCATTAGGTAAAGCAGAGAACTTCTGGATGTTATTTCAGCTAACATGTCATTTACTGTTTGGGTGGAAAACTGTGTCATCCATCTGCCTCCTACAGAATTCTCTCAGGAAAAGCTTTGACGAGGGAAAGTGTCACTGGTAAAAGCTGGCCTTGAGGAATTAACCAGATGATATGCAAAGCTATAAAGACTGCATGTTGAAGAGATGCTTCCCATCAAGATCAATCCCATCAAGATCAAGGCATGGCCAGCGGACACAGGCTGGCATCACAGCCCAGCCCCTCCCATGAGGCTCCCGCCCTGCGCCTCTATCCCAACTGTCCCCAGCCCTCAAAATTCATCGTCGGTGGGAAGTCACTCGGCACATTCAATTATATTGTAACAAATTTTAAATTGTTCACCTGCGCCTCAAAATGGGAAAAGTGGGGCTACGTGACTGTAGAGTTATGATCTCTGCCGGGGACTTCCTGATAAGCCCCAGGCTGGCCGGGACTATTCGCACATCCTTTGTGTTAGCCCACAAGCAGCTTGGCTGACCCGGCTTCCCCGACCCGACCCTTTTTATTATCACTGCCCAGAAATGCAGTTCTTGGTTTGTTTTCTTTTTAACAACCTTTTGTGATTACAAAAGCAATATCTTTTCACTATTAAAAAATTAGATCATTTTGCAACATATATATGTATGAGTCATCACATTGTACATCTTAAACTTACACAATATTATGTGTCAATTATACCTCAATAAAGCTGGAAAAAATGGAAAATGTCAATAAGGAAAAAATGGGAAAATTAAAACATCATATTCTTATTCCCCAAGGTTACCACAATTAACACCTATATCTACATTGTGCCACACTTTCTTTCTATGCATATATATCACATATATATATAATAATTCATCTTTCCATGTTCATAAATTTTATTCTAAGCTAATACCTTTCAACCACCTCCCTCCACCACCACACTGTACCCAAAATGCATTCCTGCTAGTTTAGCTAACCAAGCATCCAATCCAGGACCATGCATTATATCAGATTATTATGCTCTTTAATTTTCTTTTAATCTGGGACACTCATCTCTTGTTACACATCACTGAGTCCCTGAAGACAGCAGGCCAGTTATCTAGCTGAAGTCCTATCCTTTGGATTTATTTGCCTTGTTGCTTCCTTAGGCCATCTGCCATTAAGCTTGTTCTCCCATCTCCATATTCCCTGTAAACTGGAAATTAGATCCAAAGGATTAGATACAAACACTTCCTGGCTAGCATCCATCAGAGGACCTGTGATATATTGCATATTCCACCACATCAGGGGACAGGTAACACTTAGTTGCCTACCATCAGTGTTGCTGGGATTGCCCTCTGGATTAAGGGAGACAAGAACTTAATTCATCCAACCAGGAAGTAATCTGTGGGGTGTTACACTGGCAAGTTATTTTTGGGACTCTAAACCTTTGTAGCTAATAACCTGATCCCAAAACCATACCATAAGCAAATAGGGAAGTACAGACTGCACAAGTCTGAGACTAAGAGCAGGGTTAGAGTGAGTGGGGAAGGTAATGCCAAGACTTTTGATTAGTGATCGAAGCTGGAAGAAGTGAATATTAGGGCATTCATAGTGCCCTCCACTTGCCAAAGTAATTGATGGACATTAATACAGCTTGCTGTAAACCCACGAGTCCCAGGGACTTGGGTGAGACTAAACAACTGATAAAGTCAGCAGTGGGATCGCGCAGTTTTTTTTCCGGAAGAGCTCTTACAGGAGATCGAGGACTCTGATTTCTCTTTTAACACTCATTAGTCAAAGTTACAACGCCAGGCTCACACACGCAAGTTCTTCAGAAACAAGAACTGGATTTAATCCTCCCCAGAGGAGCCTGATATAAGTACCTGCTTCAGCTGTAATCCTGTGAGCTGGGTACCATCACAGCAACTAGGCAATGGGCAGGATAGGATCCCATCTCCCCACCTACCCACTTTAGTCCCACTCTCCATCGTGGGGGCCATAATTTTGTGACAATGACCCCATGCACTGAGGTTGTTTGTTGATCCATGGTTGCTGAGTTCACTGCTAGACAGGGGACATCAAATGGGACCCTCTCAGGTACAGGTAGCGTCAGGCACCCACCCCCACCAGGAACAGGGATGACCTGGTACTCTTGTTAGCCATGTACGGTACAGGTTGTACTGCTTTGCTGCTTGCTTTTTCAAGATGAGAGTGGCACAGTATTTAAGACAGCAGGAAAAACCAGAATTTGTCAATCCTTTAAGCAAGTACAACTGGAAAGCCTCAGAAGGAAGATGGCTCTGAATATGTTTACCTCTGTGCCCCTGAGCAAAACATTCAAGTGATGACTCAGAGCTGAGGTGGCTCTGTCTGACTGCCAGAATGGCCTATTTCCAGAATAATAACAAAAATGTGCAATTAACCTGGATAAGGCAAATTAGCCCAGGATGTAAGAGGGAGAGAAAATAAATACCACATTCCACAACCCCCGCCCCCCCCAACACAGACTACCAGAATTTGGCCTCAAGCAAATATAATAGATTTAGACTAGTTCAAGTGAAACTCTTGGGGCAGCTCCAATAAGTTTTCCTGTCTTTCCTACTATGTAGAAAGAAAATCTGAAAGGGCTCCTGGGACCACTGCAGTGGTCTTCTGAGTGCTCAGAGTTAAAAGGGGGGTTCTTGCATAGCTGGTAGATACACAGCCTTTGGCCAAGTGGAAGCTCAATAACTTCTGACTAAATGATCCAATCAGGTAAATTTTCCTCCTAATGGACATCAAGTTGAAAATTAAAAGGAAAAAGAAGAACACAGTATTTAGAAAAATGGGTCCTAGAGGCTGTTCTACCTGCTGCTTCAACTCCAAGAAGGCACCTCTGGTCTCTTCTTTTAGTACAAGAAGCTTGGACAACCAGTTCAGCTGGAAGCGTGCCATCCGTCCTGCCAGCAGCCCCTCGTTAGCTACCTCTGACCTGTTGAAAAGCTGAAAATACAACCTTGAGCCATTCTCTCTGCAGCTCAACTCCAATAATTCTCTTTCTAAATATTAGCAGCAGCCCCGTTATGCCATAGTTTTAAAAGTACTTGTCCCTTTTTTGCCTTCTTTGACCACATCAACCACCACACTACTTTTCTTCAGGAAAAAGCTTTTTATGTAAAGAGTGAATTGCCTTTTTATTTGCTTTTCTCCCTATGTAGCTAGGCGTGCTACATTTTTTCTTGATGGCTTTTATACTTGGTTAAAATCACCTGGAAAAAATCAGTAGGGAAGAGGAGAGTATTTCCTTAGTTACCCATTGGCCGTAGTTACTGAAGTCCACAGAAATCCATTTCCCATTTCCTATTAAAATTTTATAAGCATTTAAAATATTCACTTGGGTGCATCGTGTTTTCTTTTGCATCCCAACTGAGTTTCTTTTCCAGCCTGAGGTCTAAAGTCTGGCTGATTTTCCTCAGTGGCTTTACTCACTTAAAATAATTTTTTTCCCAATAAGTAAACACCAATTCTGTTCATTAAACCAGTGACCTTTGAGTTTTCTAACACAGTTCTCCAAAGCTGGAGCCAACTGTTGACAACGCTTTGGTTGATAGGCACACAAAGATTAAACTGTCTGCCCTGAGATATATTTTTCTCCCCAACTTAGAAGGATTCCCTGCTTTAGATGCTGGGCTCCCTACAAATCATAACCAAGTCACTGCAGCTTGCCTTTCCCAGCTTTAAAGCCAATACAAATGCCCTCTCTGGCACATGAGTGGAATAGAACTTTACTAGCTCCCCAGTCCTCACTCTCTAGGTCCTTATTTTAGGGAACCTAGACCCAACCAGGCTGAACATACCTTGTAACTCCCTAGAGGCTCTCAAAGATCAGACTTCTCAAAGATCTTACTTAAAACTCAGATTCCCAGGCATCACCTCCCACAGACTCTGATTCAGTAGGTCTTAGTGGGGTCCATGAATCTGCATTTTTCAACAAACTCCTGTCGCCACCTCAAGTAAATGGTCCTTGGAACTTACTTTGACAAACACTGCTCCAAGAGAGCTCATCTCAATGGCTTTTGATCAATGCTGTGTTCATTCATTTACCCAGCAAACAGTGACCTGCTATGTGTAGGCTGTCATTCAGGGGCAGATAAATTTCACTTGGGCCCTACCCTCAAGAAACTTACAGTCTAGCAGGAAAAACTGAGACATGAACATAAGTATCTACTCAAAGGGAGTGAGAGATTTGTCATGAAAAAGGAACAGAGTTCAGAAGAGGAAGAGTAACTTTGAGCTGGAGAGGGATGGGGCATGGCTTTATGGAGAGGTGACATAGGCATTAAGTCTGAAAGAATGTGTAGTATTTGGGCACATGGAGGTAAAAAAGAGGAGGCATTCTGAAACACAATAGGCGGAAGCAACAGCACTGTGTGGGGAAGTGTGAGGACCTGTGTGGGGAAGAAGGAGTCATTTAACGGGCTTGGAGCACAGGGTGCAGGAAGGGGCATAGAAGCAATCCAGTCGAGCTTATAGAAGAGAGTTGTGGCCAATCCTGAAGGGCTTTGAATGCCAAGTACAATGACTTGGTTACAAGTAAGATCTTGAGGTATCCCTGGCAAAGGAGTGAACTGCGAGCAGATTTGCAAGTAGTCCCAAGCTGCCCCAAGCATGTAGTAACATGGTGGCCCTGGGCATTTGCCCAAGGAGGTGGGAAGAAAGTCTACTAAGCTCTTCTCTGCAAGGATCCCTCAGCCCTGCAGTTCAGCCAGGAGCCTCATACACTATACCTCAGAATACGACATCCAGTGTCAGCTCATACCTTGCCTTGCAGCAACCCACTAATGTTAGAAAAGGACTAGAGCTTTCAGCTGTGGATTTTACCACCATTGAACCTAAAAATTCTCCTTGAGTTGGAAGGATGAGAAAAAATGTAGAGTTAGAATGCTCCATGCTCTCACACTTTTATCCTCTTGAGAACACTGCTACATCTCTATTCATGTTCCACCACACACACACGCACACACACACACACATGCATGCACACACACACTTAAAACTGAAGGGAGACAGAGCTATAATCTGTTGGCAGGTTAAAACTAAGAACACAGTGCTATTAAGACTAGACTTTTCCTGGCAAAATTTCCCATATCCAGTTGAATGAATAATTTTTATTTGTGTGTATAGCACTTTGTAGGCTTGCCGTGGGTTGCAACTTCCCTATCTAGACCATAACTATGAAATGAATCATTTTTTCTAGTCATAACAGTTCCATCCCCCACCATCCCACCCCACCCCCCTCAGATACAGGTCCCCCCAACTCAGGGGCTGACTGTCCATCCGCATATCATAGGATCATGTGAAAATCCTTAATTAGAAGGCCAGTTCCTCTGCATGAACTTCAGAATCACCAACAGCATAGATTACATGAGCAAATTGTACCCATAAATTCAGCTCCCACCCTATTCTTCACCTGAGTCTAATCAGAAATACAAACAACATGTGCCAGAGAGAAATGAATTACAGTCAGAAGCAGGGACCCAGAAGAAGCAGAGGGACGTTAGGATTATTTGCCCAGGTGATGGGTCATTTCTCCAGGAAATGTAATCAGAGGCGATAATAACATGTACTTTTTCAGGGAAGGAGGGTTTTTTTCTGCTTGCTTTGCGACAGCAGCACAACCTTTAGCAAGTGCAATATGTCCCTTGAGACCTTTTTGCACATCTACTATTATAAAGAGCCATTACACGGGGAGTTAGGAATACAGCACCTACTGCTCTCTGCCGGTTTTACTGACAGGCTATGCCAACAAATTAAAGAGAGTAGCTGCCTAGTCCTGCAGCCAGGCGGGCCCATTCCTTGTGTGACCTGCTCACTGTGGATCATGCTTTAGAAGAGGCCAGGAGGAACGATCTGAATGCTTGCGCTCCCCTTTGCATGAATGTGCACTGACGTATCTTCAGTCAGAGCCTCCTGGCAACATCTCTGTCTGCTCCAATGCAGGTGCACGTGAAAGCAGATCAAAATGGAATATGGGACTGGAGTTAACACTACTGTACTGTACGCTTGAAAAGTTGCTATGAGAGTAGAGCATTAATGTTCTCACCATAACAACAGCAACAATAAAAGGGTGAGATGAAACGTGGTAAGTAACCTTATTGTGGTAAACATTTCACAACACATAAGTCTATCAGATCATTGTGCGCCTTAAACTTACACAATGTTATACGTCAATGATAACTCAACAAAGCTAGAATAAAAAATTTTTGATTAAAAATTATGGAATGCGTATTTGTATATGTATAGCTGATTCACTTTGTTATACAGCAGAAACTAACACACCATTGTAAAGCAATTAGACTCCAATAAAGATGTTTAAAAAAAAAAGTATGGAATGCGGACCTTCTGTGAGTCAACGCTGGCCTCTGTGGAGACCCCAGCAATAGCTGCTGGCCAAGGCTGGCAGGGCTGGGAGCAGTGATAAAGGATCTTTAGCAGGAGATCAGTTTGCAAGCTGGTTCCTGCTGGGAGGACAACTAGGACCTGTAAAACCTGTCCCTTCTTTTCCCCCCCGGGGTATCTGGGATGTCTGCCAAGGCTGCTGGCCCTGCCCCGCTGTCCACAGGCACAGCCTAAATGCTCACGGAGGTAACACACACACACACACACACACACACATGTAAACTGCCACCGGCTAGAAATGGGGCTACCCTAGAAGGGTGCTTAGATTTCAGAATCCTGGAGGTAAGGGTCTAGAACTGTGCTTTGCAGTATGGTAGCCGCTAGTCATGTGTGGCCACTAGTGCTTGAAATGAGGAGAGCCTGAATTGAGATGTGAGCTGTGCTTTAAAGTATAAAATACACGTGAGACTTTGAATACTTAGCATGAAATAAAGAATGCAAAATATCTTGTTACTTTTTATATGATCGAATTTTGAAATGAAAATATGTTGGATTATACTAGATTCTTATTGCTAGTGTAATAAATCACTACCAAATTTCGTGGTTTAACACCGATTTTTTAGATTACAGTCATGGAGGTCAGAAATCCAAAATGGGTCTCACTGAACTAAAATGCAGGTGTATTCCTGGGCTTCCCTGGTGGCACAGTGGTTGAAAGTCTGCCTGCCATTGCAGGGGACGCGGGTTCGTGCCCCAGTCCGGGAGGATCCCACATGCCGTGGAGCGGCCTGGCCCGTAAGCCATGGCCGCTGAGCCTGCACTTCCGGAGCCTGTGCTCTGCAACGGGAGAGGCCACAACAGTGAGAGGACCGCGTACCGCAAAAATAAATAAATAAAATAAAATGCAGGTGTGTTCCTCTGTAGGCTGTAGGAGAGAATCTGTTTTCTTACTTTTTCCAGTTTCTGGAGGCTACCCACAGTCCTTGACTCATGGCCCCCTTCCTCCATCTTCAAAGCTTGCACTATTCCATCTGTCTAACCGTTCTTCTCTGACCGCAGCCAGAAAAGAATTTCAGCTTCTAACAATCCAAGTGTGAAGCTGGTTTCACTGTTCTTTGACGGGCATCAGGAAGACTAAATCTAGCTCAATCTGTTAAACTCGATCATCCAGTAATGATTAAATCCAGTTTGAACTTAATCTCTTTCTCTAGTTAACACTCAGTGAAACTCAGGAAGTATAATTATTAGTGCTCAGTTCAAAGTCTCAGCCCAGAGGTTTGTTTGAAGATGCTTGAAGTAAAGAAGGGAATGCTAGACCCACCTTCTCACACCCTCTATTCTCTGTTCCAGCACAGCTTTTATTGATGTGTGTGTGTGTGTGCGTGTGTGTGCATTTGAAAGGTACAGTCCCCTTTCCGCTGGCCATTGCCAGCTCTCTGTGCAGAGGTGGACATGGAAAGGTGGTGCTGTCTATTGGATGATTGGTCCCACAGTGAAGACTTCTACCCAGCATGTCCTTATTTAGGCAATAAGGGCTACCAGGCACTCATAGCCAGAACATGGTAGCATTGCTTTTCCTCTCCTTTCTGTACAACCCCAAGTGGTAGGTGCTGTACCCCTTGAAGTGTGTACATCTTCCACTTGACCAGGTGTGTGTCCTTCACCCAACATCCTCAGTCCCTAGCTTCCACAGTGGAATCTCCCACCTGCTCTGCTGTGCTCCTGTGGGTACTGGGTGGGTGAGCTGAGGGTCTACCCAGCACCTCCAACTGCACAATTCTTTAAGGGCTTTTCCTTCTTGAGAAAACTCCACAAATTCCAGGAGCAATCTGGGCCTGCCGGCCAGGTCCCAGGGTTACCCTCAAACCTCAGAAGCAATTTTTGCATGCCCTCTCAGAGGAGTTCAGGTCTTCTGAACATTAGCTGCCCATACTCTTTGCTTGGCCTTGCAATAAACACTGTACTTTCCTTCACCACAACCCAGTGTCAGTAGATTGACTTTACTGCACAAGGCAAGCTGACCCAAGTTTGATTCAATAACAGGAATATTACTATCCCAAGAATCCTGCTGCCCCCTGTCTGCCTCCCTCTCCAGCCATCTTTGTAAATGGAAGGGGTGGTAATATTAAGTTCCTCTGGAAGCCACTTCAAAAAGCCTGTGTAGCTGCTAGATGCTGAGCAGCACTCATTGACAGCTGGGGCTGACTCCTCAGGTATCAGGTAAATCTAGAAGGAACAGAAAAGTTTCTCCACAGGTATTTACACCCTCCTACACATCCTAACAGATTTTGCTTCTAAGGTGTCCCTCAGGAGAAATTCTCCCAGGTCCTAGCATTGAAATGAATTCTACACAATTACTTCAACTGTTAAAACACATATATGATTTTCAATATTTATGTAATTGCAACTTAAAGGCAAAACAAAAGAATAGTGACAGAAGAAATGAAACTAGGCAAATCTTGCACAGATTATCCCCATCATAAACAAGCAAGTCATAAATAGTCTGAGGGAGAAGTGATGCCCCAGGCCACTCAATGGCTGCCTTTGCAGCACTCAGCTGCTGGCAAGACCAAAACGTAAAATAAAACTCATCAGAAATGTTATAAGATGGAGTCACGAAAATGGACCAGAAAGAAAAACAAAAAGATGAACTATAAGAGGGGAAAGATAAGGGATCCAGAGAATCAGTCCAGGAAGTCCAAAATCCAATGAAGAGAAGTTCTAAAAGAGAATGAAAAAAGTGGAGAAGCAGAAATTATGAATAATCATGACAATAATGGTAACACATTTCAGCTTGAAAATTCTCTGCATAATGAATGATTAAAGAGTCATGAAAATTGAACTTCCAAATGAACTTTAAGAGAAAAACAATGACTTGTACAAAGAATTGGCCAGCAAATTAACATAGCTTGAAGACGGAAGAAGGCACGATACCTTCAAAATTCTAAATGAAAGTTATTCTCAACCTATAACTCTATCCAGTCAAATGATCCATCAAAGAAAATGGATTAAATACTATTTTTAGACAGGTTCTCAAAAATTTACTTCCTATGCACCCTTTTTAAGGAAGTTAATGGAGGAGATGTCCTAACAAAATAATAACTGATACATATCTGGCACTTTCTAGACCAGGTACTATCAGAGGTGCTTTACATATATTAATTGGTTTACTCCTCACCACACTCTTATGAGGTGGGTGCTATTATTATCTGCATTTTTTTCAAGGAGGAAATTAGGCTCAGAGAATTTAGGTGATTTGCTCAAAATCTCACAGCTCGTAAGTACTAGAGAAAGTAGGAACTGAAATAAGAAAGAAGACAAGGGATCCAGGAAAAAGAAATTCAACCAGGAAAATGGCATAGAAAAACTCAGGATGATGCAAAGTGTAGCCCGTAGATGCTCACGGGTCAGCAGATGTTGAGCATCGTCGTCCAATCTGGAGCTGAAGGACGGAGGACTTTGGAAGCAACATCTGCAACACGGAGGAATCAATTAATGAATTATCTGATATTTTTGACTATCCGGAAAATGAAATTGATCAGTGGGGGACAGATCTGGTGGGACGTAATTATAGCACACTATTTGGCTCTATAGCTAAGACATAATAATGTAAACACTGCTTACCGATTTTGTAAAAAAATGTTTTGATACAAAATAAAATAGGAAGAAGGGATAAACTGTGTGTGATGAGGAGCAGGGGAGTGAGACTGTGTAAGAAATTTAAATCCTCATCAGCCAAACAAAGAGACAATGTCTAAAATCAATAAATCCAGAAATGGCAGCACAAGCATATTCTTTAAACGGCAGCAAATACCGAAATAAATGGTTAAAAACATTTTTAAGTATTTGCCTTTGGGAAGTGGGACACAGGATAAAAAGGGATGGAAAATTTTAGTACTACCTAATCTTTTAATTAGTCTTTTAAAATATACATTAGTTACCAAATTCTATTATTTTTTCAATTATATGAAAAAGAATAAGGTGACTAACAAGAAGTATGAAAAAAGACTATTGACTCAAATATATGGGTCTGACCTGTTCCAGATTTCCAGTATTCAGATATATGAATGATTTTTTGCATATATGGTATAATATGGAATATTAAATATGTGAAGACATTTAGGAAGTTTAAAATATATAGTCATTAAAACCCTTTTATTTAATACAAATATATCATGCAAATCAATTGTTCAACCATAACCATGTAGCCTATGGCTTTGATGTTTCTTATGTTTAAAATTAGAGATGAAGTTATCATTTGGATGTTATCAGAAGCACGTTAGGTTTACATTTTTTCCTTTAGACCTTTTTGCATTTTTCTAAATTTTCTTCAATTAAAATACACTGCTTTTCTACAGAAAAAAAGTTTAAAGGAGAGATTTTTTTAAAAGACAATGTATTTGAATTTTAAAACTAGATTCATAGGCTACTTTGATAAATCCAAAAATTTAATTAGAAAGAAAAGAATTTAAAAGAGGAAAACATTTTTCTTTTTAAAGAAAGAGAATGGAAAGGAAAAATGTCCCTGTATCATACAAGAACATTTGTTTTTTCTAAATGACTCAAACCTAACATAACACATTCCAAAAGAATTTATTTCACATGTTTTGTTGTATGAGACTTTCAACAACGTTACTCAAAATCCCAGGCCATGGGCTGAGGATTGGAAACCCTCCATTACCTAGAGACTGCTCAGTGTGATGGTAAATGTTGTAACATAAAATGGAAAGAAACACTGGGCTGCCTCCCTCCCCGATGTAGAATCCCAAGCAGGATGGAAAGAGAAGAGAGTGAAATGACGACAAAACTCCCTTCCCTCTGAAACTGTTGCCCATGTATAGATGATAAATGTAAGAAAAGCTGCCAAGAGGCCCCACAAATGAACGGCTCTCCTTTGCTAAGCCTGAGGCATAGCTGTTACACAGAGGACTGCTGGGAGTTTCATGTCAAAAGGTGACTTGGTGGAACCCTTTTCCCTCACTCATAATTTATTTAAATGCCAAGAATCTTAATGCAGACTGTCAACAGCTCCATGTAACGTTTAACACGTGTGACCTCACTTGAGTCCCTATCTCTCTTTAAGTACTTTAAAAACACATTATCACCTCATCTCAGTTTACAGCAGGATCTTAAAGAAATGCCATTTCTTGAAATGAAATGTTACATAAATCACAGCTGCAAAGGTCTGTGACAAAGCCAGCCTGATTGCCCAACACCCCACAGCACACACGAAGGCAGGAAATCTGCTCTGAAAACCAAGAGAAGACATGTCTGTCTGCTACAGAATTCCCAGCATCAAGGAATGTCCTCCAAGTGTTTCAAAAAATTCCTGTTCAAAAATAAAATGCAGGTTTCTGGGGCATCCTGGTATGTTCTCTAAATCACCACACAACCACCTGGTCCAAGTGTGGGAGAAACTTTGAGAATGGCCCTGGTATCTGGGGTGTTTTCAGGGCCTTGAGACTGTGTGGAATGGAGGGATGTGGCTTAACTGTCCCTAGAATGTCTGGTCCAATACCCAAGAGCACTGATGCCAGAGCCCCTTGGATAAAGGTCTGAAAGATGGCGGAACTGAGCCTGAAGGAGATCCTCTGGTACCTTCAGGCAAAGCTTTTCCCAGGGGGTCTTCAGTGATGACCTGAAGGCTCCCATGAAGAGCGTAGGCTCTGAGGAACCCCCAAAAGGCACTGAAAGTGCCAGAATAGAGCAGCATCAGCTCCCATGGCATAAAGCCACACGGGATGTTTTATGGCATAAATTATAATTACGCACCCCTAAATAACCTGGTGCTTCCTGGAAGCCGTGCCCAGCTCCCTAACCTGTTTTCCACAGCCTCCGCATTCCCACAGGCATGAACCAGAACCTCTCCCTGAGTCCTGGACGAAACTCAAGTGTCTGCCCAAGGGCTTAACTCCCCCCCACTACCCGACCCCACACTCCACCTCCATCCCTGTTGCCCATCATACCCCCCAGGGGTGTCCAATGCTCCAACTCGCCACCAACCAGACTCCTCCACCACCTCTGAGATTGCTTTCCAAGCTGTAGTTTGCCAAACTACAAGGCAGCTTCCAACTAGCCTCCCCTGATTAAGTAGGAAGTGCTCACCTGTCCCTCTGTCCCCGTGCTCCACACAGGAGGGATGTGAATGGTGTCACAAGCCTTTGACTGCCTCTTTCAAATGCCATCTTTCTCAGGTATCCACTCTCCTGAGCCGGTGGGAAGGCCAGTGTCAGTCCCGTTTCCAATCCAGCTGCGCTTCCCTTCCCTCCCATCATCAGGGGCTTACAGAATCGAGGCGGGCGGGGAATCTCTCAGCATCTGCTTCCCGGGCTGCCCTTGCTCCATGCAGAGAGCTAGTGGGTCTGCCGTGTGGCCACCCTCATTGTTCTTCCAGGGATGGGCTTCCCAAGCACGCAGGCCTCGTGAAGCTTCACGCAGGCTCCCCGGCCCAGCCCACTGCACAACACCGGCAGTGCCCCCAGATCCTGCCCCCTCAGGAGCCAGGTTTGGACCCTTTAGGCCTTGCCACTCAGGCCCTGAGCTCTGGTCCTCTTTAGGCCCTGAAATCCAACCCCACCCTGGGGCCAGCCTGCTTTTGCAAACCAGAAAATACAAAGCCTTTATTCGCTTGCTTTTCCTTAATAAAGGGGCTTAATTGCCAGCGAGGAGTCATTTGATGGCCCCAAGGGCCAGATCCCAGATCCTAGAATAGGAAGAAGTTGTTTGTATTTAAGGAAGGGAAGGAGAATAGAAAATAAGTTTGGTGTAGATGGTTTTTAGACACCACTTCTATAAAACGCGACTGTTTTTTAATGTATGTGTTTATTCATCAAACATTTAGGGAGTGGCTATGGGCCCTTTAAAATGCTAGACAATGGGAGCCACGGAATCTGCCCTCAGGCAGGTATCTGGAAGCATCCTGTGAACAGCCATCAAAGAGCTCCTATCAACCAGGAGGCAATGCTATTTATTTTCTCTTAAAACCACTCATTATTACTTGTCTGTATGCACAGAGCATAAATTTCCATATCTTAAATTACTCATTGGTTACTTTGCTTTTTAGAGAGAGGGCTGTAGATTGGATTTCCTTAGGGTAGAGCCCTCTAGGACCTCAATACCAAAAATCGCAGGAGTTTTCCTGGATTTGGGGCTATGAAACGTAAAACTCCTTCACTCACATCACTTGATCCCTCTTACAGAAGAATTACAGGTGGCAAGCCTGCAAGTCCTCTGATTACATTTATAAAGAAAGAAAGCAAAGCTCAGAGAAGTTAATTTCCAAAGAGGGGGCTAATCCACGGGGAAAGGGCCAGGTTCTAACCAATGACTCACCTACATACGTAAGCAACTCACGAACCCCAATTCACAAAACCTTGTGTTCCTAACTGGAAGCCGAAAGAAAGCTGGAAGTATTGAACTCCTGAGGGAGGGGGGTTGAGAGGTGGGGAAGCTGTTGTCATCAGAGTGGGATTTACCACAAAGCTGATAAAGCTTAAGTTTCAGGGTCCTGCACTTACATAAGCTCCTTTGGAGGCTCATAATATGAAAAGGTAACCCTTCATACACATTTCACCCAGGAGACTGTAATTTCTCACTTGTTTTGAGTTTGTAATTTGTTGGATTCTGTTTTCTCACTTTAAATAAATATTTGTTGTTCAAAAATAAAAATTCGCTGAAGTTAAAAAAAAGTCTTTTCCTTAAATAGGCTCCCCCAAGATCCTATAAGTTCCCAGCAGCCTGGTTCACCACTGTTCTACTTTTGTTTGGCAACACGAGGGTGGTCACAGGGTACTGAGGCATAGAGAAGGGAATTGCCAACCTGACAAACACCATCCTTCACCTTACCAGAGACACCCATATGCAAATAGCATGTAAAGTTAATTTTTAAAAAGCCTTCTTTTAATTGACTTCCTACATATCAAAGGAGAAAACAAAGATGATCAGTGCCTGGGAGAAAAGTTGCCAGGCAAGGAAATAACCACTAGAGGGTAAGTTAACAAAGGGGGAAAAGTCAGGAATTTTTAAGTGTAATGAACGAGGTTTCATGGAGGTTATGCTAATTAAGGATTGAGAACTCTTCAAAGGAGGCCATAGGTCTGTACACGGTTGGTTAAAACAGCCCCATCGTTTATTGGTCAGGAAAGTCTTCAGTTAGGCCCAGAGAGGGTCTGGTGTCCCACAGGCCACTGAAGGCTCGTGGTCATTTATCAGCTTTCAGCAGGTCAGAACCAGCTATGATGAAGCATGGCATTCCATTTTGATATCTCCTGGGCAAGTGCTGCTGGAAGTGGAAATTTTTCTTTGAGCGTACAATAAGCCAGGAACAATAAGGTACTCAGCTTAGGGCTAATCAACCTGACAACCATGAATGATATATATTATTAAATGATTAAGTAAACTGAAAGTGCTTAGAACAGTGTCTGGCACATAGCCAGTGCTACATCATAATTTGCTAATATTATTATAAGCATGGATATACACTTTCTAGTCTGAGAAACTGGGATCCAAAGTGGTCAAGTAACTTTCTCGAGACCACCCAACTAGTGGTGATGGAGCTGGATTCCCAATCCAGTACTCTCTGACTTCTTTCTTTAGCCAAAACTGCCCCTTTCCACAGAAATCCCTGGTTAAATGTCCCAGTTTCCTGGATTCCTTTGAAAATTATACTAGAAAGAGAACTCTGAGCATGCACTTATCCACCCTCACAGGGCTCAGGATGCAGTTGTGGTCTTTGGATGAGAATTTGGAAGCGAGAGGACCTCAATCCCATGGAACACAGCCCTTCTTCCTTCAGGTCTATGACTGGAGCAGGGCTGCAGGACAGGACAAATTCTGAGACTCTGTTCAGAGAATGGATGGCCTGGAACATAGAGGACCCCAGTGAGGAAGATTATGTTTTCCAAAAGTGGCCACGATGATATCTCCCACCCCGTTTACTCTTCTTACAATGCATGAGATATGATTTTTTTAATGGACTTTTTCATTTTTGTTTTTTGGCTGCGCTGTGCAGCTTGTGGGATTTTAGTTCCCTGACCAGGGATTGAACCCAGGCCCTCGGCAGTGAGAGCGCGGCGTCCTAACCACTGGACAACCAGGGAATTCCCTAATAGACTTTATTTTTTTAGAGCAGTTTTAGGTTTACAGAAAAATCTTACAGATTTTCTGGGGGCCCTCACACCCTCGACCTTTCCAAGGACCTGGCAAGAGCTCCAACAATGTGTTCACATGGTCATGTGTTATGTAAAGTTTGCAAAAATAAGATTTTTAACCTTAATTGGTCTATTCCACTGCTCTTTCCACTCTCTTTTCCTCTATCACACCTCCCTTCATGTAGGGTGATTCTGGAGTGGCCACAGGTATTTCAGGATACAGTTGAAGGAGATTTGGTGATACACATAGCTTGAGTTTAGCTTGGGACGTGTTTACACATTTCACAGTCACATCTGTGTGTGGTTTAGCCTTCCCTTTGTAGGGATGGCTTCCAGAAATACTCCTGCTGCCCACTGTGTCAACACCAAATATCATGGCATGAAGACCCCAGGCCAGAGACTGCATCAGGAAACAAAAGGGCCCCATGGCACTTGCTACTGCAAGGATGAGGATAATGGAGGAAAAACAAGGACTGAATTGTGGGCAGGCATAAGCCAGTCTGTGTGAAATTCTTCCAATCGTCAGAGGTGTAATATTGTAAGCAGAGGACCCCTGGTCAAAATTCCTCTTATTAAGAATACTCAAGGACTTCCCTGGTGGCGCAGTGGTTGAAAGTCCGCCTGCCGATGCAGGGGACACGGGTTCGTGCCCCAGTCTGGGAAGATCCCACATGCTGCGGAGCAGCTGGGCCCGTGAGCCATGGCCGCTGAGCCTGCGCATCCGGAGCCTGTGCTCCGCAACGGGAGAGGCCACAACAGTGAGAGGCCTGCGTACCGAAAAAAAAAAGAATACTCAATACAGCTGATACAACGATAAACCTATCATACAATTTTTTCATCTTTGTTGGAAATTATGCAAAATGGAGTGTATCAGAATTCCTGTGTATATAGGGTACAAACAGTAATACAAACAGTTGCTGTGTGACGTCCCATGTTTCATGCACCCCAAGGTGTCAGATTGGGGCTTAGCATATCTGACACATCCTTTCCTGACAAAGTCTAACAATGTCTGATGAGATGGCATGCGAAATTGCCACCAATGCTCAGAAATGGCCTGGAAGAAAAAGAAAACAGTGCTCCAGTGACAAAACTCCTATACATAGGCATCAATCGGTCAACAGGTGCAGTTATAAGTGTAATTTGATTACCCGACTATATAACACGATTCAACTTGGTGGGAATTTCAAAATGTATCTGAATTGCTCATATGGACCTTATTTTCATATTAATTTTATATATTGTCTTCAGAGTTACTGATCCTACCAAAATAAATATGACAGGAGGGAAATATCCTGGTGGAAGCCGATAATGTAAATCAAAAAGTAAAAATTAGCA
This sequence comes from Phocoena sinus, assembly GCF_008692025.1. Classification (NCBI taxonomy): domain Eukaryota; kingdom Metazoa; phylum Chordata; class Mammalia; order Artiodactyla; family Phocoenidae; genus Phocoena; species Phocoena sinus. Next base: position 83,314,832 of record NC_045768.1, on the reverse strand, counting down.
GAGCTTTAAAGTGTCAAAAAAAAAAAACTCTCTTGCTTTTAGAAGATAATGGAAACTAAAACCTTTGATGATCAAAATCATGAAGATAAGGGAAAAAGATTCACAACAGCCAATAAAAGGTAAATGAAAATGAAAATATTGGGTTGGCCAAAAAGTTACGGAAAACCCCGAACGAACTTTTGGGCCAACCCAATAGAAAAGATAAAGGTGATTAGGAGAATCAGGACACTAATACAGGAAACAAAAGGAAAGAAAACGGATGGCATTTTAAAGGAAAATACAGTTGGTGCAGACAATGGAGCAAGCTTGAGACACAGAGCTTCTTTATTTTAATAAATTTGGTGACTTTGCTACATGTCCTTTACTTTGCTACATGTCCTTTACATGTCCTCTCTTATCTAGCCAAGAACAGAGGGGGATAAAAGTATCTTAGAGATTTGTCAGGCACAAAATTGAGTCTTTTATGTTGTTTTCTGCAGTTTGTGAAATTTCTGGTATTTCTCTGCTTTGTAAAATGTGTAGTTTGACTTCTTTTCCAATTCTAAGCATTCCTTTTGATAACTAATTTTCTAATTGTGGTTTTGTACTATTTTTCCTTCAAGAAAGCCCCTGAATTATCTGAGCTTCAGGCCCTACTAACCACAGATCTGACTCCGGAGACTGGTTGTACAGTTTGAACCCCTGTCAATCAATGTCAAACAATATTCGGACATTATTCTCTGCCCAAAGGAGAGGATCCGGAAGAGGAAGAGACAGATCCAGATGGCCCCACAGGTTCGCTTTTCTCTCTGGTTTTGGGAGTTTAGTGAAAGGTGCCAACCAGGGTTCTAGTTTTGGGAAGAAATTGAGTATGTTGGCAAGTGTTGGCTGCTTTTTGTACCTTTTAAGAAGACTCGACAAACAGCGGATTCAGGCGAGGTAACCAGTTTGAAAGCAGAGAGGGAGAGAAATAGCACTATGCCAAGGCAGAAAGGTGCTTTCTGCTAAGATCCTTAAATCTAAGTTGACTCTCAGAGCTGAAAAAGGCAACTGCTAAATAATTACCACTTGTAATACAAATGAATGAATGAATAAATAAATGAGTAAATAAATAAAAATTTTAAAAGGCCACCTGCTCCTCTACATAGATTCTAGTGCCAATATCTGTAAAGTCATAGTCTTTAAGCATCCACCTTAATTAGCTTAAGCACAAAGAGGGGCTTCCCTGGTGGCACAGCGGTTGAGAGTCCGCCTGCTGATGCAGGGGACACGGGTTCGTGCCCCGGTCCGGGAAGATCCCACATGCCTCGGAGTGGCTGGACCCGCGGGCCATGGCCGCTGAGTCTGCGCGTCCGGAGCCTGTGCTCCGCAACGGGAGAGGCCACAACAGTGAGAGGCCCGCGTACCGCAAAAAAAAAAAAAAAAAACACACACACACAAAGAGATTGTTAAGGATATAAAGAGCTCATAAAATTGCTGGAAAGGCTGAAGAAGCAGGCTGTAGCTGTAGGGCAGTTTCCCAAATCAGCAGTTTCCATTTCTACAAATGGCAGCAGCTCCCAGTGGCTCAGTCTGGTGGTGTGGTTTTGGATGGCATCCTTGAATCTCAGTCTAGGGTCATTTTCTGCAGAACTCTGGCCAGTACATCTCATTTAAGAACAGTGATAATAATCCATAGGCCTTATCTCTCTTTTTTTTTTTTTTTTTTTTTTTTTTGTTTTTGTGGTACGCGGGCCTCTCACTGTTGTGGCCTCTCCCGTTGCGGAGCACAGGCTCCAGACGCGCAGGCTCAGCGGCCATGGCTCACAGGCCCAGCCGCTCCACGGCATGTGGAATCTTCCCGAACCGGGGCACGAACCTGTGTCCCCTGCATTGGCAGGCGGACTCTCAACCACTGCGTCACCAGGGAAGCCCCATAGGCCTTATCTCTTGCTGTGAGAATAAAAATGATCTTTCCACAAGGGCGTAATTACCAAAATATACTAACAGCTCATACAACTAAACAACAAAAAAATTAAAAAATTCAATTGAAAAGTGGGCAGAAGACCTAAATAGAGAAAAGGGAATCCTCCTACACTGTTGGTGGGAATGTAAGTTGGTGCAGCTGCTATGGAAAACAGTCTGGAGGTTCTTCAAAAAACTAAAAATAGAGTGGCCATATGATCCAGCAATCCTACTTTTGGGCATATATCCAGGCAAAACTTTAATTCAAAAAGATACATGCACCCCTATGTTCACAGCAGCACTATTTACAATAGCTAAGACATGGAAACAACCTAAATGTCCATCGACAGATGAATGGATAAAGAAGATGTGGTACATATATACAATGGAATATTACTCAGCCATAAAAAAGAATGAAATAATGCCATTTGCAGCAACATGGATGGACCTAGAGGTTATCATAGTAAGTGAAGTAAGTCAGACAGAGACAAATACCATATGGTATCACTTATATGTGGAATCTAAAAAAGTGATACAAATGAACTTATTGACAAAACAGAAATAGACTCACAGACATAGAGAACAGACTTGTGGTTGCCAAGGTGGGCGGGAGTGGGGGATGGATAGAGTGGGAGTTTGGGATTAGCAGATGCAAACTATTATATAGAGAATGAATAAACAACAAGGTCCTACTCTATAGCACAGGGACCTATATTCAATATCCTATGATAAACATAATGGAAAAGAATACAAAAAACAATGTATATATATGAATAACAGAATCATTTTGCTGTACAGCAGAAATTAACACAACCTGTAAATCAACTATACTTCAATTTAAATAAAGATCTTTCCAGAGCTGTACCAATAATGTCTGACCCCTTTGGGGGATTTTCTCAAGGACTCTCCATAATAAAACACAGCACTGTTGTGCAAAATGATGTTTGGAAAAACATCAAAGAATTAGGCAGTCGTATAAGTGGAAATATCTGTTTTTACTGATACTAGAAGTATCAGTAAGTTAGTGGGAACTAACTTCTGTAATAAGAACAAGGATACAAAGATGGAGTTGTTTAAATTCCACCACCTATGTTATTCTGGAGCTGTCTTTTCCTCAATCCCTTCTATCACTTTACCTCTCACACTACCACCGTTGTCAATAAAACTGGAAAAATCTATGCCATAGAATAGGATAATTTTTGAAAATTTTTGTTTACCACTGGAATTCTCTTCCAAAGCAGTAATATTTAGGAGTTGACAACAATTTTGAATTCTTTAATGCTGTAGAGGAGACTTTTTGTTGCCTATGTTTGGGACGTATGACAAACCTATGACAGCAATAAAATGCAGCAGGTTCTCTGAGTAGTAGAGGGGAACCGCTTTTACAGACAAGTTTAACTTCTGTAACTGATAAATTCCTCATGATACAACAGATTAGCAGCAATTCCATTATCAATGGATTCTATTATTGATAGGGGATATTTTTATATCCTTTATACAGACTCCATACATAGGTTAACTCAGGTTACTTACTAAGTATGTTTCAGGGAAATGAAGCAAGCACATGGTGTTTCTATGCTTGGCTGTTCAGTACCTCTGACAACAGACCTGAGAATATGTGGTTCGTAATTCCTTTAATGGACTCAAAAGTGTAAAATTTCTCTGCAGAATTTTGTGCAGATATTGCAATGTAGATATTGTTTTCACTTCTGGAAAATCTTTTATCTTACAGAAAAAACTATCGGCAAGATTCTTTTGACTTTGCTACCCTTCACCCCAGACTCACCAGAAGTCATTTGTGGTTTTACTTTGTGCCAACTTAGCTAAGCTTGACCTATGCTTCCCAAAAGTCCTTTCCCCACACAGCTCCAAGCTAGGATTGTACCCAAGAGTAATTTGCATGAGATTTGGAAGCCGCAAAGTATACAGCAGCTGTTATGCTTGGAAGCTGAGTGCCAGTCCCAGGGGCCAGGGCAGGTCATACACATTGCTGACCTGCGGGCTCATCTTGGTAGCGTGCGGCAGCAGCAGGCCGTGCAGCTACTTCAGCTCCTGCCCCGTCTCTTCAGTCAGCTCCGCCTAGCCCTTGGCCAAGCACACGGCTTCAAAGCGAAAGGCACTCACTTTTCCACAGGTCAGCGACATCACCAGAGTTAGATGCAGTGAAAGACAGATACAGTTTGCCTTCACACATTCCAACCTGTTTCTTTTCCTTTGCTTCACATCCAGCTTTTCTTCCCCACTGTCTGCCCTGCTGGCCTACAGCAACTTCAGGCCAACGACCAAATAGTTCCCCTTCATGGGCTTTCAAAGTCACTAGCTGGTGACTTTTCTCCGATCCTCCAACCAGTGTCCTTCCAGAACTCGACTGCCTCAGCTCTGCCACAGTTGTGTGAAGTCTAATCCCTATAACAAATCCCATTTCCATACCACTGGTTGAACTGCTGCCCTGGTTGAACTCTGATGTGCTGCTGCTGAGGATGCTTATGGAGAACAGAGTGACAGAGGGACCCAAGAAACACAGCTGCAAATCTCAGCTTGTTAATTACTGCAGTCAAACCAAGAGTCGCTCAGGACCACTGGCAGAAAGCCAATCAACGCACCTTATTCCTAACGGTCATCAAAAGTCTTCACATTTTTAAGCTCTCTGATAAAGCCATTCCACCCCTAAGAATTTATCTCAAGGAAATTGTTACAGATTGTATAATACTTTGATACATCATTTGGTGAATCATTTTGGTTAAAACAGATGATCCATGAAATGCTGTCTCAAGATGGTTAGTTTTGCTGACTGCAGAACTTTTTTGCTTTGCTGAGTGAGTGGGCAGAGATGAATAAGTCTGAATTCTGGACATCACGAGGAACGTTTGGAAACTGTGTGTGGGAAAGAGAAAGTAGAGAGAAGAGGCTACTGTCTGGAAAGAAGAAAGGATGGTAGGAAACACAAATATCAGATGGCTAAATAATCTTGAGTTTCCAAGATTTTGTTGTGTGCTGTGTGTTTCCCCATGAAACAGTCCCATCTGCTAATTCACAGTGGGACTGGTTCTATTTGGAGACAAGTCAAAGTGCTGAGTCAGTCTTCAAAATGAGCATTATGGCAAAAATAGGAAAAAAATAGGGAAATATTGGAAACTAAGCGTTAGAAATTGGGAATTATTTAAATAAATTATGTCATTTCTAGACAACAAAATACCAAGCCACCATCAAAAACTATATCGTAGGGCTTCCCTGGTGGCGCAGTGGTTGAGAGTCCGCCTGCCGATGCAGGGGACACGGGTTCGTGCCCCGGTCTGGGAAGATCCCACATGCCGCGGAGCGGCTGGACCCGTGGGCCATGGCCACTGAGCCTGCACGTCCGGAGCTTGTGCTCCGCAACGGGAGAGGCCAAAACAGTGAGAGGCCCGCGTACCGCAAAAAAAAAAAAAAAAAAAAAACTATATCGTAAAAGAATGTTTAATAATATGAAAAATCACCTAAAGTGAAGAAAGCACATTTCAAATAGAATGTGCAATATTTGCAAAGAAAAGAGAGAGTAAACACCAAATGCTGACAGCTGTGGTAGGCTACGCTGATTTTTATTTTCTTCCTTATATTTATTTGTAATGTTTTAAATTTCTATAATGAACATACTTTTCTTTCGTAACAAATCAAAACAGTAGATATATGTAGATTTTTATAAACTCTGTGAGTCTTATACCTAAAACAAGGGCTCAAAGGTAGGAAAGCAAATAGTATGTAGATTTAGGCAAGTACTCATGTTCTGGAAATTGCTATTCTGATCTAGCTGCATCTTATCATACTTCTGTCACCTTCAGGAGAAGGGACATGGATCAGCACATGCCCCCTCTCCTCCTCCTCACCCAGGATAGTCACACCTTGAAGGTGCTAACAGAGATGAGATTCACTGTCCTCAAAGTGAGGCAACCTGAGTTCTTACCTTGTCTCTGTTGAAGGCTGCCATTAATTCTGAGGAAAGATTTGGCACTATCCAGTAGAGCTGAAGCTGCACTTCTAAATTTATACCCTGAAGAAACTCTCACATGTGCCTAAGGAGTTATGCACTAGAATGTTTATTTCAGCATGGCATTTTTTTCCTATGAAAAATTTCAAACATATACAAAAGTTAACAGAGAAGTTTAATAAACCCCCATATACCTGTTCCTCAGCTTCAATAATAATCAACTCATGGCCAATCTCAACTCATCTAACCCCACCCACTCACCACCACTCCTGGATTATTATCTCAAGACACATCCCAGACATCATAGCATCTCATCCATAAACATTTCAGTATAGCTATATCACACATACTGACTATATATGAATATAATATATATAATAAAGACTCTTTAAAAATAACCAAAAATAATAACCACAATAGCTTATTACATCAAAGACAAAATAAGAATCATTTCTTAATATCCTTAATTATCAGGTCAAAGTTCAACTTTTTAATTTTTTCATAAATGTGATCATTCTTGAGACAATTAGGACTCTGAAAATGATGGGATATTTAAAACAATTGTTAAATTTTTTAGATGTGATAATGACTTTGTGTTTTTAAGTCTTATGCTGAAATACTTATGGATAAAATGATATGTCATCTGGGATTTGCTTCCAAATGGGGGTAATGAACATAGTGACAAAGCAAGACTGGCTGTGAGTTCATCATTGTTGAAGTTGAGAGACGGGTACATAAGTGTTTATTATATCATTCCCTCTGCTTTTTTATATATTTAAAATTTTCCATAGTAAAAAGTAAAAAAATAAAGAAGAAGATCCAAACAAGGTATTGTTTATGCATAGAAAGAAAGATAGGAAGACAGAACAAAAGTGGGGAAAAAAAGAAAGGAAAAGATAAAGACAAAATTAAGAACATGGTTACCTGGGGAGGAAGAGGCAGAGGGTAGTCAACATTATTGGAAATGTCCTCGTTATTGGTTGCAAGTGACCTTTATGTTATTTTAAATGTTATTTAAATGTTACATTTTAAATGTTATGTTGCTTTATTTTATTTTATTTAATAAATTTATTTATTTTTGGCTGTGTTAGGTCTTTGTTGCTGCACGTGGGCTTTCTCTAGTTGCAGTGAGTGGAGGCTACTCTTCGTTGCGGTGTGCGGGCTTCTTATTGCGGTGGCTTCTCTTGTTGTGGAGCACAGGCTCTAGGAGCACGGGCTTCACTAGTTGTGGCTCGCGGCCTCTAGAGCGCAGGCTCAGTAGTTGTGGCGCACAGGCTTAGTTGCTCTGCGGCATGTGGGATCTTCCCTGGATCAGGGCTCGAACCCGTGTCCCCTGCCTTAGCAGGCGGATTCTTAACCACTGTGCCACCAGGGAAGCCCTGTTATGTTGCTTTAAACTAAAATATTAAATGGTAGATAAAATAAAAGAGTGCTATTCAAGCACCAATGCTGATATGTGGTGTCACAAACCAATGATTAGAATTAGTCCAATTCAGGGCAGTTGAGTACCAAAGGAAAAGAGAAAAAAATTTACATGGTGACACACACACACACACACACACATACACACACAAAAACAGAAACAGTAGCTTCAGCAACAGTGCTTATCCTTACTATATGCGACACTCTGAGGTCTTCTATTATAACTCACTTTCTAAAATATGCAGGTCAGGATGCAATAAACTGATTTCCTGACCCTCAATGATCCACACTGTGGAAAACACAGGACCAGGTAGTGATTAGGGTCTCTTCAGATTCTCAAACTTTAAAAGGCTAAAGTTGGTTGAATCTATTCTATAGGCATTAGCCCTGATTACAAACACCAGCCATAAAAAGGGGCTATTATTGTATTTCTATGTAAGAAAACAGGGAATTCCTTGGTGGTCCAGTGGTTAAAGCTCTGTGCTTCCCATGCAGCGGGTGTGGGTTCAATCCCTGGTTGGGGAACTAAGATCCCACAGGCTGTGTGGTGTGGCCAAAAGAAAAAAGAGAGAGAACATAGGTAAATGCTCTCTTTTGCTGGACTCTCCTCCTCTTCCTGATCTCTAAATGGTGGATAGCACTGAGGCTCAGTCCTCAAACTCTTTCCCTCTCTCTAGACACCCAAGCCCAAATGATATCATCCAGTTCCTGTATTTTATATACGATTTCCTTTCCAGTTACTTCCAAAGTTGTATTTCCAGCCCTGACCTTCCCTCTGAATTCCAGATTCCCTTATCTAACTGCTTACATGACGTCTCTATCAGGCTATATCCGATACTCCTCTTAAACCACGCTGGATTCTACCCCACGTCTTCTCAGTCCCAGTAAATAACTATCATTGATCGAGACACACAGACCAAAAACCCTGCCGTCACCCTTGACTCCTCTCTTTCTTCCATAGCTCACATGCAATCCATCAGCAAATTCTCCTGTGACCTTCAAGGAAAATTCCAGATCTGTCCACTACTGATCCCTTCCTACTGACCACTTCCACCACCTCAGTCCACCCTGTCAATGCTCACAGTTCCCGGAACGAACTTCTCCTCCTATGTCTTCCTTTCACAACTAGAATGTTTCCAGGCCTTCCTGACCTCATTTTGTGCCACTCACCACCCCAGAACCGTGGCATGTGCCTCTGTGCCCTCTCAGAGCACAAGTAGACACCCTCTAATTTTCCAGAAGCTTCTTTTTTCTCCCTACCTTTATTCCTCATCCTACCCCCACCCTAAGCCCGGTGGGAGCCCTGACTCTTATGACTCAGGCCAATGATATTTTCTCTACTGTCCTTCTTTTTCTTAATTCTTTCTACTCATCAAAGAGCTAATTCCCTCCATTAACGGGCGCTACATCCCTTACACCCATCCTCTTACCCTCCTCCAACCCCTGACTTAGTTTTCATGGTGGACAGGGTGCAGAGGGTTTACCAGTAAGAGAAGTACTTATCTGGATGGATGTCAAAATATTTATGCCCCCAGCACTACTCTTAACACTCCCACACCTGGTAATTTTCATCACAGATCAGATTTGTGAAGGGTGCGTGATTACCAGGTTTCTGTCAGAGGACTTCATTTTCCTGCCGAACTAACCTTAAATAAGAGAGACTGCATGTAAAATGTATAAAAAGGAGCCCACCAGACACTCCTCCTTTCATCCTTCCAGAATCTTAAAAGAATGTTCATTCAGCATTAGAAAAAGCTTTAGCCTCAGAAAAACCTTTCCTACCTCTCTTCCCCAAACCTCTACTATACCTTCCATCTCTCCTACTGCAGTGTCCCTCATCCCAAGGTACCAACACCCTCTCCCGGTCCTCTCTGTGAATGACTCTTGCCTGGAACACTGCATGCCCTGCAGCTCTCTGATGCCATAGCTGCCCTATAGCTCTCCTCAAAGGTCCACAGCACCCACGTGCCCAACAGCTTCCTCTGCCCTCACCCCTGGCCTTGCTTTCTGTAGAAGTCTCTACCAGCTCTTTCAGAGGCAGCTGCCATCATGGTTTATGACATTCTAGTGATATTTTCTCCACTTCTGAATGGAGACCTGAAAAACAGGGCTGAAAAGACCACAAGGTCTGGGGCCACCTGGATTTCACACCCATACTTTCTAATTCACAGGCCATTCCTTTGCTCACCACCTTCCACGCTGACTCAAGGCACATGTGTCTGGGCTCCTTAACCCCTGGCTACCACAAGCACTTGGGCCTACACCAGGAACCCAAAGCAGATGCACTTCTCCATTAGTAGGAGTCAGGTACTTCACGTAAGCTGAGACACTTCAGGCAGTTTGATGAGACTGTCTCAAAGGACATAAGTCCTAGCCACAGGCCACCAGGGAATGCATTGATTAATCTTGATTTCTTATTTTATTTTACAAATGCATAGTATTTTCTAAGTTCTAGGTACTATTCTAAGCACTTTGCAAATATTTACCCACTTGGTCCTCACAAGTACGCAAGAGGTACTACTATCCCCATTTTCCGAATGGTCAAACTGAGGTACAGATCAATTATGTAACTTATCCAAGGTTATACAGCTAACACGATTCAAATCCTAGCTAATAGAGTTGAAACTCATGCAATCCGTTATTTTACCCTAATTATCACTGCTTATCAACCTAATTATAATAGTCCTCTCAGGTTTGGTCCATGATGGAGACAATTTGTCATGGGTGTCTCATGTTTCTGCACCACTTTGAGCAGAGGTACAACTCTTTTTGTTCCTATCTATTATTTCAAAGATGTCCGCATAGTAAAGAGCCTTTGGAAGACAGAGTTATTGTCTCCCTGTGGAGCAAAAGGCGGACATACTACCCATTATAAAAGATTCAAGCTCCCTGAGCTCAGGGCTCCTCTCCTGAAATGCAATCAACATCTGACCTTCTTCAAATCTCCCAGTAGGAATTGGGGCTCAGAGAACAAATCTGACACTCTGGCTACTGCTATTACAAATGAAGACCTTTGTCTCTGATTCAAGAGTCTCCTGTCTTCTGCCAGGATCCATGCAACCATGCTAGGCTGTTAACTGGCAAGTAGTGTAAAATCTCAGACCCTTCACAGTCTTGACAACCTGTATCTCCATTGTGAAGACGGATCTGTTTCACAGATGACTTTCTGGAGGAGGCAGTGTTCGAGCCGGGATGTGATGGAGATGAAGGGCCTCCAGGTAGGAGAATGACATGTAAGGTCAGGCAACAGGAGTATGCATGATACTGCAGGCGGTATTGCAGTGGGCCTTGTGCCCCAAGTTTCAGTCTCTCTTGAAGCTCTCCATTGGGAAATTGACTTATTTTTAGATAAGTCCCCTTTTGTATCTCCTAGCTTCTCTTTAGAAGCTGCAACATGATTTTCTTTTTCCACTTTATCAAACTGGCCACGAACGAGCTGAGAAAACTACATGATGAAAGTTCCTTCTGCCTCAAACATTTCTGATTGCCTTGGCTTCTGGGAATCAAGCTTGCTGAGGGTAAGCATCTAGGTTCAGCCAGAGGTGATGAAGTCAGTGACAGCTTGGGTCCAGGGTGAAATCCTGTTCATCTGGAGCCCTAACTTGCTCTTCACATCACACAGGTGCCTGCCATTGGACTGATGTTTATATCCTTTGTTAAAGTTTTACCCTAAACATTTGTTGCAATAAAACTTCTTAGGCTTAACTGATGTCAATGCTTGATGATAATGCCTACATATAGATATTATTTCCAACTCAAATGTATAAAAAAAGCATCTTAAAGATTGAAATGGAAGACTTAGTTTACTCCAGCAATATGTGAATTTCTGACATTGGATTGCCCCCATAAGAGCCTGAGACAAGGATTCAAATGTGAAGAGTTTGATCCTGCTAAGAAAAGCCTGGGCACCAGTGTAGTGTACATACTTCAGAGTTCTCCCTCCTGGGAGTCAAGGACCTGGAGTACTTGTATACCAGCTCCCATCAATATTTGGTTGAAGTCTGTGGGTGGGGTGGGAGGACATGGGGGGAGAGGACAGTCAATTCCCCAGCCCTGCTGCTCTCCAGGTAGCAGATGACGTGGACACTGGCAGGCTCATGTCAGCCAGCACCCATGGCAGTGGTGAGGCTTCAGGGATACGAGCAGGAAGCTGCTCTAGACTGGAGGTCTCTGTTGCTGAGCAAAGGACACTGGCCCACCTGTCCCTAGAGAACAAAGTTACAAGGGAAAAAAGAGCACTGTAAAACCTCATCCTCTCATGGAGTGGCTGAAAAAAACAGGCCTCAAAAAATATATATATATATATATAAGTTTTCTGTAAGGATCTTTGCTGCATAAGCTGTGAAAAGGAAAGATGACCCTGGCTGGTCATCTGCCCCAAAGCAGCTGCTTGAGCAGCACGTCCAGCTGTGGAGGGGGAGAAAGAGGGGCCGGAGAGGTCCATGTCCTTGTTCTGCCCAGGCTGGCTCTCCAGTGCCTTTAACTTGTGTCTGAAGTAGGTGTGGCCACATGAGTGATTATCCTTCTATCAGAGAATTAACCAAGCCCGAAAGACTGGGGGCCAAAAATGTTGTGTCACCTGTAAGTGAGGTCACTTCTGGGGTCTGCGTCTCAGTCATGCCTCACTGGGAGAGCAGACCCTGGATAAGCAAGAGAGGACACAGAGGTTGGCACTCAAGACCAGCTCCAGAACTGGCTTAAAAGGCTCTAGTTCGCAGATTTGTGGTGGCCACCTGGGGCAGGAGAAGTTTGTGCCTAAATTGGCATGATGTTTTCAGTGAAATGGTCCAGAGCATCTCTCACTTTCTCTGGTAAGCAAATAGAGCAGGCATAAGCCCAAGATGATTAGCAAGAAGCAGGAAACAAAAGGGAAACACAGAGACACTCTAGGGTCTTCAAAACGAACTCTGGGAGAGGAGGGTTCCACGGAAGAATCACTATCCCGCCTGCTGAAGGCGCTCAGCATCCAAGAAATGCAGACGTTATCTTTGTGGGCACAATAGCAGCTGTCACCTCCCCCCATGCTGCCCGGCTCCCTTCACCCGCTGTCCACCTGCTCAGTTCTGGTCGCATCTGCAGAGCCCCTCCTACAACCAGCTTCATGATCTGGGCCATGTACAGCACCACCACCCGAACAACTGATTATTAAATATCATTCTTCAAATTGAGTCCCTTGTTTTACACACATACATTTTTTAATAAAGGAAATTTGGCCTTATTACGATAAATGAAAATGCAGTATCACTGACCACCAATGAAAACAAAACCATGCTATCAAATTCTAGCCAGATTTTCTTGCCCACCATAGGCTGTGGTCCTGAGGACCTCTCTCTCTCAGAGGCAAGTTTTACTCTTTGCTCTTTGATGAATCAAAAGGACTGAAATAGACACCTAGAAAACGTGCAGCAGAAGTAGGTCAGCACCCAGACCTGGAATTGGCAATGAAGTCCTCCCAAACCCCCAGTGAGGACATGCGGACTCTGCACTCTCCACAGGACACTGAGGAAAAAGGTTTCCAGTCTCTCCCTCCCCCAATGAGGAGAAGAGGAGAGAGCTACCAAAGAAAGGAAAGTAAAATGGAAGAGAAAGAGGGTAAAGAGAGGGACAGAGTGAACAAGACAGGATGGCGGAAAGGAAAGCACACAGCGCTCACCACCACCGATCTGAGTCCGAAGCTATAGCAAGTATCATTCACTAGCAGGAGCTTTCCTCTCATTAAAGCAAAAGGAACGTTCAACCCTATTCAGCCTTCCTGTGTGCTAATTACTGCAGGATTGACTGCAGCGGGATCCCTTCAACAAAGCCATTTGGATTCACAATTTAACCTGCAAAAAAGATTCACTCAATTAAAAACAATGCTGACCTTTGGAAGGCTTTTTTCTGGAAGTAAAGAACTGACTTTTTAATATTAATAAATCCTAATAAGTTCCATAACCACAAGGCCAATGGGTATGTGCACTTGAATATCTGATGGCGTTTATGATAAGCATGTCATACAAGCCCACGTCATGTCTTCCTGAGCCCCAAACAGAAGATGGACAGATGTTCCACAGAGGGCAACTCAATGAGCATCCCTCAGAAATGGGACTAGCTCTTGGGGACAGGGAGTGGCAAATGTTTTTTGTCCCAAGAACCCACACGAAGGACTGTGCAATGCAAGATGCTGAAGTACAGTGGGGATGGGGCTAGCAGGGTAACCAGAGTGAGCCTGAGAGTGGAGGGCTATCAAGAGCTCTTGGGATCTCTTCCCACACACATAGAGCTCTACTTGATGTATATGTAAGAAAGCACAGAACTTCCAGAGAGAAGAGATGGTTTAAACTTGTGTAAATCTGAATCTCATCTTCACCTTTGAGATAGGACTGAAAAAAGGTGGGTGATAGGCAAAAATAGAAACAAATAGATCTTGGAGAGGCAAGTGGAATTAAGGGTTTCATGTTCAGTGTACCTGACAAGGCATCAGAAGGATTTGATTCTGCATCCTGCCCCTGAGGGTGGTTGCCAGTATCAATTAACCTCTGTGGATCTAAGTCTTTACTTGAAAAGGAACAATGCCCACCCTCTGTAGATTGACTTATTGTTTTCACACATTATATTCGATGCTCACAATAACTCAGTTGGCACAGATACCAGAGAGATATCATTGTCCTCATTTGAGCAATAAGCCCTCCCCAAGACTTGACTGGATATGGGGGTCACCATCCCAGTTCCACTATTTGCTGGCTGTGTGACTTTGGACAGGTTAATTAACCTCCTCTGTGCCTCAGTTTCTCCATCTATTAAGTAGGAATAAGATAGTACTTACTTCATAGGGTTGGTATAAGGATTAAATGAAGTAATATATACAAAATGCTTAGTAAAGTCCTGGCACTTAATAAAATAAGCTCTTGATAAATGTTAGTTCTTCTTGACTAAGGTGTCAAACCTGGAATTCTAATCCAGGTCTTCCAACACCAAGATAGCTCAGTGATTGAGAACATGGGCTTTAAAGTCTAAGCTCTACATTTAGTAGTTGTTATCCTCATCTTTGTTATTATTCGCTGCTTTCTACTCACTCACAAAGACACTGACAAAACAAACTGGATAGATAAGTATGCTATAAAATTCTGAGGTAATATGATATAGTTAGCCTTCAGTAGGACAACTTTTTAAATAGATCACTTAGGAATTTCCTGCTAAAGATGGAAAATTAAACACACTCATCCACTTTTACTCCCTCCTGAAATCCCATTAAAATGACACTAGAGGATTTTTTTTTAAATTTTATAAACTCACAAGGATAAAGAGAAAGAAGAGGACACATCAGCAACTGAATTTTGGAAGCTAGGAACCAGAGGGACAAGAGTGACTGATACAAAAAATAAAGAATCCTAATGCTAATTAACACAGAGAAAACCAAGAAGCAACCCCAAAAGGCTCAGGAATTGGCAGCACCAGGCACTTCTAGACGTGAGTGTGAAGGTGAGGCTGACAACAGGATGTTGAAGACTCATACCCTGAGATGCCATCCCCTGCTCAGCCCAACTGGATGACTACTCTTCCCAACACTGGAGAAAGATGAAAGGGTTTCTTTTCTGAAAAGAACATCAGATATAGTTGAAGATAGAAGTATTGTACTGAAAAGAGGGGAATTAAATGAATGTTTACATGTAGTGCCGCTCAGAGAATACATTTGGAGAGCAGTACAGCTAGCCACAAAATTAAATAAAATTTAAAATTCAGTTTCTCAAGTGCACTAGCCACATTCAAAGTGCTCCATAGACATGTTGGACAGTACAGATCCAGAATATTTCCACCACCTCAGAACGTTCTGTTGGCCGGCTCTGGTCTAGTGTGAAGATTAGATCATTTTTCTGAAGCATCTGAACAGCCCAAGGGGAAAGACTCAAAGATACCAACAAAATGGTCAAAATTTTAAAATGCCTAAAATCACTAGCCTCCAGTCATCTTATTAAACCTCCCTCTTTGAAATGACACCAAAGATCATCAGCAAGATGAAGTCTCTATCATGAAAGATAAGAGACCAAAAACAAACAGAAAAAAATAATTTGGAGAAACAGAAAGACAGCAGTGAGAAGGGAACTTCAAAAGAATCATCATTAATATCTTCGGAGAGTTAAGAGATGTTGCATCCATAAAACAAGAGTGGATTACCAAAACAAAGAAATAATCAAATAAATGTTGAAAAAAGGGCTTGGAAATTTTCAAATGATAGAAGAAAAAAATTCAATAGAAGGATGGAAAGATAAGGTTGAGAAAATGTCCCAGAAAGTGCACAAAAAACTAAATAGAAAAGATGAAAAGAAAGATGAGTAAACTGTCTTAGTCCTTGTGCTTCCTTTACCTTTTCACTAATTAAATGCCAGGAACATGAGGCCAGGTTCCAGGGGTCCTAGCTCCCCAGCCATACAGAGAAGCTACTCAAGGGCCTCTGACAATGGATGCCTGATTCTGTGTATGTTAAATTCATGTTCCATCTTCTTTCTTTGGTGTCCTCATCTCCAATTTACCCCACCCCACACCTTGTTTCTTTGCTTAGTAGTCAAAGCCAAGGTTAGAATATCTTATTTTTCTGTAAGTCAAAACAGAGAAGTGATGCTGTACACCTGAAACTAACACAACATTGTAAATCGACTATACTTCAATAATAATAATAAAAAAAAACAGGGAAGTGATTTTCAAAAAAAAAGGGGTGAAATGGAAGTTTGGGGTCTAGTTGGGGTCCTCGTGTCTAGTACAACCTCCTCCTTTCTTCAATGGTGCGAGCCCAGCCATTCTTTCTTTTCACCAGACTTCTGCTCTTGGGTGCGTCTTCACCGTGCCCTTGCCCTCCACCCTCCACTGGCTACCTGGTACTGCCTCTCTGTAATCATAATTGTCACAGTGCAGCTATCAATCCTCCGAACTTCTCAGTATAGAGAAAAGTGACCAGGAAATGTCACCGTCGATAAGTTGGGAGACAAAAGGAAAAAAAAATGAAAGGAAACAGATTTTAAAAGAATTAAGGAAAGGAAAAAGAAGGTTATATTAATAACATTTTTAACTTTTTATTGTACAAAATTAAAAACATACACAAAATAATACTTTAAGGAATACCCATGTTCATGTTATCCAGATTCAACAATATCAAGCCAGAGTTAATAGTTGGTTTGAAAAAATAATAATAATGCTCACCATGTGCTAAGTATGTCCTAAGTATTATGTACAGGTATGTTATAGATTAAAAATGGTTTGGGAGTGATAAAAATATTCAAAAATCGATTGTGGTGACAGTTGCTCAACTCTGTGAATATATGAAAAACCACTGAATTGTACACTTTAAATAGGTGAATTATATGTTACGTGAATTCTATCCCAATGAAGCTGTCACCAAAGGAAAACAAAAGAAATCATACCTGAGGTCTGCTCTGCATCCAGCTGGGTGCCCGACAAGGGGATCCAGTTACACCACACATTTCCCTGTTTCATGGTGTGGGGAGTGTGTTTGGACCAGGGTCATGGGGAGGGGAGCCTGCTCAGGAGACCCACAGTCAGTACCAGGCAGGCTGGGTTGTGCTGTCCCAACAGCAGACACCAGGCAGCGCCTGCTTACCCTGAGCTAAACAAATAAATAAAATTTTAAGCTAATACTAAAATTACTCAGCTGCACACCTGTGTAACTTTTTGTGAAAAAGAATGGATGTCTCCAGAGCTAGAGCTGTTAACCCAGAGAGTGGAGTCCCGAGCCTTCTGTTTTCATGCTCGTTTTTATGGGCCTCTCACCGTTGCGGCCCCTCCCATTGCAGAGCACAGGCTCCGGAAGCGCAGGCTCAGCGGCCGGCCGTGGCTCACGCGCCTAGCTGCTCCGAGGCATGTGGGATCTTCCCGGACCCGGGGCACCACAGCGCCACCAGGGAAGCCCTGTTTTCATGCTCTTTGAAGTCCACCACCAACTAAAAACATCCAATCACTCTGATATGCAGAGAGGCCTCAGGGAAAGAGAGGGCCTGGAGGCTGAGAGCAATAAAGGGAGAGAAACAGTGACTCAGCCAGTCCCCAGCCTTTGTAGCCAGCCTTTGAGGCACCAGACATGTGAGTAAAGCCATCCTGTATCCTTCAGTTCCAGTTCCAACACAGCCACACCACGTGGAGCAGAGATGAACTGTGCCCATGCCCAGATTGTGGAACCGAGCAAATAAACAGTTGATATTGTCTTAACCCACCAAGTTTTGGGGTGGTTTGGTATGTAGCAATAAATAACTGAAACAATATAATGTTATTTAGTGCTCATCACTATCCTATGAAGTTGGGACCAATATCATTCCCACTCACAAATAAATAAACTAAGGCTTAGAGAGGTTAAACTAGTAACTTGTGCAAAGTCACAGTTAGTAAGGGAAGCCAAAATTTGATCCTAAGCAATAAGACTGCAGAACCTATGCTCTTAACTTGGAGGATTTAATACTATTAGTTGTCACCTTTAGTTTTAAACATCAGAAGTTATCTTGAACTACCTTATTTGATATTTAGTAGAAAACTTTTTATAATTGCAGGAAAATCAAAGGAGCAAGACCCTGAAACTAACCCTCAACTGCTGTCAGAACTCTGTGTGAGTGTATGTATAAGTGTGTGTGTGTGTGTGTGTGTGTGTGTGTGTGTGTGTGTGAGGTGTTTTCTCTTGAAATGTTGGTTTCCTTCTGTCAGATGGGCTTTCTCCAAAGGTTTAAAAGTTTTAGGCAGGTCAAAAGTGGCTGAATTATCACAGGAAATATAGCTATAGCAGGTCTCAGTCTTATATCTTCCAACTTTGCCATCAAAGAAAACCTGAGGCTCTCTCTGGCCCCAATAAAAAGTTCTGGGAATAAATTCTAATTTGTCCATCATGGGCCAAGTGCTCACAGTTGGACCAAAAATCAGCTTAAGAGGATGAGATCTTTAAAGAGATGGAAGCTCCAATTTGCTGCTCATGGATTAAATTCCAGGATGGAGAACTTTCCAGAGGAAGGTGAGTATAGTCGTGTGCTGATCTAGTCAGGCAAACAGCAGCAAAAACTATGTCAATGAGAGACATTTGGAAATTAGGGAGGGAAAGAGAAGTCAAAATTCAGAACTTCTCTCTGCAATGTAGGATATCTCATCTAAAGAAAGCATATTTTACATGAGTTCCATAGATTGAACTTGGATAAAATGCTTTGAGAAATTCTCCCTCTCATTATATTTATAAAAGCCTTCCTAGTAATGTGGGATTAGTTAGCCAGAACCAAGCTAATATAACAAGATTGACCTCAACTATGAATGTAGGGACTTCACTTGTGGCGCAGTGGTTAAGAATCCGCCTGCCAATGCAGGGGACATGGATTTGATCCCTGGCTGGGGAAGATCCCACATGCCGCGGAGCAGCTAAGCCCGTGCTCCACAACTACTGAGCCTGAGCTCTAGAGCCCACGAGCCACAACTACTGAAGCCTGTGCACCTAGAGCCTGTGCTCTGCCACAAAAGAAGCCACCGCAGTGAGAAGCCTGCGCACCGCAACTAAGAGTAGCCCCCGCTCACCACAACTAGGGAAAGCTCACACATAGCAACGAAGACACAACGCAGCCAAAAATAAATAAATACATAATTTTTTTAAAAAAACAAACAATGAATGTAACATGAAATCCCCCTTGGCAGTCAGAAGGCTCCTGGGAGAAAATGGCCCAATGCAAGGGCAAACAGGGAAAATGGCTGATTAGCCATTTAATACCCAGAATTTCCAAGCCAGAAGGCACCCCCAGAGGTCACCTAATCGAACCCAGAGGTTTTGCCAACCGCTAATTTGTGCATATACAGCATCAGTGTGGATATATAGAAACCTCTCTAACTGCTTCCCCAACTGGAAAGTCTGGAATTAAACTTTCTCTACAACCAGCATCCTTCCTCCTGTCCCCAAAGGAGAACCTCATCTCTCTACTTTATATTATATTATCTGCAAAACCCAAAGACAAAATTTTAATCACTGACATATGCACATAATAAACACTAAGTGGCTAGACTTGGAGTAGCACTGCTCACTCTAATAGACCATTTTGCTATTAATAAAAATCCACACATTTAACTTATCTACTTATGTATTATATTCATAGAGACTATCAGCTCAAGTAAATTAAAAATTTCATTCCTCTCACACACCACCCTTAAAAATCCAATGATCAAATTCTTGAGCAAGGCTGTAGTTAAATACAGATTCCTGGAAGTTTAAACAGAATCTGTTTAAAATTTATTCATGTGACCCGTTGTTGATGGGCACTGAGAAGACTAAACGTGAAAGAAGCTGTCTTCTTTTAGGTAGAAAAGGTATATTTTTATCAGAGGGTGTGAAGGATGAGGAGAGTTTCCAAGTTCTCTGCAGTGCTCTGAGCTGTAGCACGCATTTCCCAAGTGACACTCCCACGTTGATCAGAACGTGGTGATTATTTGCATCTGGTACTTCTATTTGATGAGTCCTTCCTCTCTGCTCATGTTCAATCACTCTTCTCTTTTATCAAGATGTTCTCTCTCCATCTTTAACATTGCAAAATAAAATTTTGCTCTTGAAATCTAAGTGCTTTCTCCTCTAATATTGCATTAGCATTTCTTCTGTGGTTTCACAGAATTCTTGTACATTATTCAACCATTTTTAACCTGCCTAAAACTCTTTTATTTATTTATTTATTTGATTTATTTATTTTTGGCTGCATTGTGTCTTTGTTGCTGCACGGGCTTTCTCTAGTTGTGGCGAGCAGGGGCTACTCTTCTGTTGCAGTGCGTGGGCTTCTTATTGAGGTGGCTTCTCTTGTTGCGGAGCACAGGCTCTAGGCGCACGGGCTTCGGTAGTTGTGGCTCGCAGGCTCTGCGGCATGTGGGATCCTCCCGGACCAGGGCTCGAACCCATGTCCCCTGCACTGGCAGGAAGATTCTTAACCACTGCACCACCAGGGAAGTCCTAACCTGCCTAAAACTCTTAAACCTTTGATTAGTTATATAAATGAACGTCCCCAAATGCAAAAATATTCCTTAAGGAATAAATCTTCAAAAACTCATATAATTTTTATAAACACTTGAGAATATGTGATATCTGTTTAAGGATTCTTAATTTTAAAATATTAAGCAAATGTTCAGCAATGCTTACAGTTATTTTGAATAGTCATCACCTATCTCTCATTTGTAATTTATAAATTAATAGGGGTGTTTCCGGGCTTCCCTGGTGGTGCAGTGGTTAAGAATCCGCCTGCCAATGCAGGGGACATGGATTTGATCCCTGGCCCGGGAAGATGCCGTGGAGCAACTAAGCCCGTGTGCCACAACTACTGAGCCTGTACTCAAGAGCCCATGCTCCGCAACAAGAGAAGTCACGACAATGAGAAGCCCACGCACTGTCACAAAGAGTAGCCCCCGCTTGCCTCAACTAGAGAAAGCCCATGCGCAGCAACGAAGACCCAACGCAGCCAAAAATAAAAACAAATAAATAAATTTATTTTTAAAAAACGGGGTGTTTCCAAGTGATCATTGGATACATGTATGCACATTGGTTGGTGTGATTACATGAAATGGAAATCGCCCAGCTAAATACTGGGGACTTTTTTTGTATATATGAGTTCACTGGGAACAGAAATGGGAAGTCATCCATGTGTAGGCCCTCTCACAAAGGTGAGAGAAGGGTGGAGAAAAAAAGGATAATGGATTCATGGTATTGCATGAGAGAGAGTGGAGAGGTAAGAGGATGAGAGGGAGTTGGCCTGTAGGCAAGAAAAGAAAATGGAACACTAGAGGATGCTAGGAAATGCATTACTTTAGGAGCTGCCAAGTCAAACTCCTCCAGAGAGCACACTTGTAAGAGTCAAATGGAATAGGCATAAGTAGGGAAACTATAAGGTAAACTGATACAGGCAGGCTCACCCAAAGCCTTTCAAGTTCAATTTTTAAAAAATTAATGAATGCCAAACAAAACAGATTTGTGAGACAAATTCAGCCCGTGGACTGCCTGTTTGTGACTTCTGCTTTAAAGAATAGTTAATAATGTATCTTCGCTGTACTGGCAAAAAGTATAGACTCAAGAGCCAGACTATTTGGATTCAAATCCTGCTCCTACCTGTGTGACCTTGGGGAAGTAACTTAACATTGGCTGGATTCCCAAGAGGGAGTGTTCAAAGAAACCCAACAGAAGCTGCAAGGACTTAAAGAGTGTCATTTCCTCCATATTCTATTGGTTAAGTGCAAGTCACAGGCTAGTTTGATTCAATAAGGTAGAGAAATAGGTTCCAGCTGTCAATGGGGAATGGCTTGTGCATGCAGGGAGGGAAAGGACTGATGGTCACTATCTTGGAAATAAGCCACCAAACTGTCCTATCCATCTCTTTCAACAACAGGAAGATGGAATGGAAGACTAAGAAAGTTTTGTTTGACAAGAATTTCCTAAATGGACAGTTATAAATTTTCAAAAATTGTTATTATGTAAATAATATCTGTTAATTTTTTAAATTAGCAAATAGAAATGAGTAAATAAAAAATAAATTAATCACTACTGTCATCCAGAGAAAATCACTCAGTTTGGTTATGGGCAAAATTAATTGTTACCTCATTAGGAAGAATTCAGGCACAATTTTTCAGCTCTCCCTGCTTTGAATACCAACTGAATCGAGGAAATTACTCAATGTTACTCAACTTTGTTGAATGGGCAAAAAGCCAGCCCCCAGATGTCAGGACAAATATAGGGGCTTAGAGACTGAATGGGTTAGAGGAGAGGAACGAAATGAGCAGATGCCTTGCTGAAGTTGTGAGAGGGAACATCTGCTGTCCTATTTGCAGAGGTATTTGGTAATCAAGAAGACGGTGTGAATGCACAAATGGAGCGACCTGTATTGAGATTCAGAGCATGAACACTGATGTCAGTGTTCTGTAGCTAATTAGATGGAGAGTGTTACATTGTGTATCTAATCTTACAGAATGAAAGCAGAATGTTCCTCTCCATCAGGGTTTACTACCAATTTTCAAGCAGAGTGTGGCCTGTTCCCCTTCCTTGGACAACAGAATGAGCAAGAATAAACCAAAGTAACCAAGCCACAGTTCCTTACATTATACACCCGAAATGTTCAGGCTTCACCAGTTTTAAATGACATCATAAGGTCACATTTCTTTACGATGTAAAAATGATGGGGCTTCAGGTTCCTATCCACTTGGCCCTGGAAGTCCAGTTCTTCTACCAGCTTCCTCTTCACCAGCGTTTCTGGGACTCCCATGGATTGTCTCATGCATCGTGTTGCCGTTTTCATGGCTGACTGAAGCCTCGGCCACTGGTGAGGCTCTGGCTGCTGCTGCCAGCTCCCCTGTGGTCCCTGGACCTGCTTCTTTTCAGCTGCTACTGTTTTCTGCTGTCCCACGTGGAATTTCTCTCAGCGAATGCAGAAACCAAGCTATAATGTTTAAAAAGGGGGTTTATGGGGACTTAACAGAGAGGAGTTATAACAAAAAGAAACCCAAAGCTGGACAGCAGATACGGTTCTCCACAGTTCCCTGATAGTCTCAGTTGGGGTCTCCTGTTTGCCTGATCCTTCACATGCATCAAGTGGATAGTAACAGCTTACCTTTACCCATGAGAGGCATTCTCAAATACCTTTTCTATTTAGAGTCAAGGACATCAACATCCACAAGAGCACAAGAGAGGAGAGCTCTCCCTCCTCACCTTCCTCTAGCTCGAGACTTGTCTCCTGAGCCCCTTATGTGCCCCCAGGTCCTGCTTCCTAACAAGGGTGGCTGACAATGGCCATGCCCAGTCCCACAAGGGGGAACCTTTCTCTATACCCTACTCCTCTGGCCTTCAAGAGAACAATATATTTCCAGAGAATTTGACTGAGTTTTCCATAAGACAGTTGCAAGATCCGGGTCTGGTGTGACCAAGCCCAGTGCAGTTCCTCTTCTCAGCCTTTCGTCCAGACAGAATGACCTTCTAGCCCTTGACACTCATAAGCAGGGCCTTTTTACTTTTTTTTAATTTTTGAATTTTATTTTTTTTTTTATACAGCAGGTTCTTATTAGTCATCAATTCTATACACATCAGTGTATACATGTCAATCCCAATCGCCCAATTCATCATACCACCCCCCCACCACCCCCACTGCTTTCCCCGCTTGGTGTCCATATGTTTGTTCTCAACATCTGTGTCTCAATTTCTGCCCTGCAAACCGGTTCATCTGTACCATTTTTCTAGGTTCCACATATATGCGTTAATATACGATATTTGTTTTTCTCTTTCTGACTTACTTCACTCTCTATGACAGTCTCTAGATCCATCCACGTCTCAACAAATGACCCAATTTCATTCCTTTTTATGGTTGAGTAATATTCCATTGTTATCCATTCGTGTCAATGGGCATTTACGTTGCTTCCATAACCTGGCTATTGTAAATAGTGCTGCAATGAACATTGGGGTGCATGCGTCTTTTTGAATTATGGTTTTCTCTGGGTATATGCCCAGTAGTGGGATTGCTGGATCATATGGTAATTCTATTTTTAGTTTTTTAAGGAACCTCCATACTGTTCTCCATAGTGGCTGTATCAATTTACATTCCCATCAACAGTGCAAGAGGGTTCCCTTTTCTCCACACCCTCTCCAGGATTTGTTTGTAGAATTTTTGATGATGGCCATTCTGACCGTTGTGAGGTGATACGTCATTGTAGTTTTGATTTGCATTTCTCTAATAATTAGTGATGTTGAGCATCTTTTCATGTGTTTGTTGGCCATCTGTATGTCTTCTTTGGAAAAATGTCTATTTAGGTCTTCTGCCCATTTTGGGATTGGGTTGTTTGTTTTTTTAATATTGAGCTGCATGAGCTGTTTATATATTTTGGAGATTAATCCTTTATCCGTTGATTCGTTTGCAAATATTTTCTCCCATTCTGAGGGTGCTCCTTTCGTCTGGTTTATGGTTTCCTTTGCTGTGCAAAAGCTTTGAAGTTTCATTAGGTCCCATTTGTTTATTTTTTGTTTTTATTTCCATTACTCTAGGAGGTGGATCAAAAAAGATCTTGCTGTGATTTATGTCAAAGAGTGTTCTTTCTATGTTTTCCTCTAAGAGTTTTATAGTGTCCAGTCTTACATTTAGATCTCTAATCCATTTTGAGTTTATTTTTTGTATAGTGTTAGGGAGTGTTCTAATTTCATTCTTTTACATGTAGCTGTCCAGTTTTCCCAGCACCACTTATTGAAGAGACTGTTTTTTCTCCATTGTACATCCTTGCCTCCTTTGTCATAGATTAGCTGACCTTTAGTGTGGGTTTATCTCTGGGCTTTCTATCTTGTACGATAGATGTATATTTCTGTTTTTGTGCCAGTACCATCTTGTCTTGATTACTGTATCTTTGTAGTATAGTCTGAAGTCAGGGAGTCTGATTCCTCCAGCTCTGTTTTTTTTCCCTCAAGACTGCTTTGGCTATTCAGGGTCTTTTGTGTCTCCATACAAATTTTTTTTTTTTTTTGCGGTATGCGGGCCTCTCACTGCTGTGGCCTCTCCCGCTGTGGAGCACAGGCTCCAGACACACAGGCTCAGCGGCCATGGCTCACGGGCCCAGCCGCTCCACAGCATGTGGGGTCCTCCCAGACCGGGGCACGAACCCATGTCCCCTGCATCAGCAGGCGGACTCCCAACCACTGTGCCACCAGGGAAGCCCTCTCCATACAAATTTTAAGATATTTTTGTTCTAGTTCTGTAAAAAATGCCATTGGTAATTTGATGGGGATTGCATTGAATCTGTAGATTGCTTTGGGTAGTATAGTCATTTTCACAATGTTGATTCTTCCAATCCAAGAACATGGCATATCTCTCCATCTGTTGGTATCATCTTCAATTTCTTTCATCAGTGCCTTATAGTTTCCTGCACACAGGTCTTTTGTCTCCCTAGGTAGGTTTATTCCTAGGTATTTTATTCTTTTTGTTGCAATGGTAAATGGGAGTGTTTCCTTAATTTCTCTTTCAGATTTTTCATCATTAGTATATAGGAATGCAAGAGATTTCTGTGCATTAATTTTGTATCCTGCAACTTTACCAAATTCATTGATTAGCTCTGGTAGTTTTCTGGTGGCATCTTTAGGATTCTCTATGTATAGTATCAAGTCATCTGCAAGCAGTGACAGTTTTACTCTTCTTTTCCAATTTGTGTTCCTTTTATTTCTTTTTCTCCTCTGATTGCCGTGGCTAGGACTTCCAAAGCTATGTTGAATAATAGTGGTGAGAGTGGACATCCTTGTCTTGTTCCTGATCTTAGAGGAAATGATAAGCAGGGCCTTTAACATTCACATATACACCTCCCAAGAGCAAGCAAGAAGTATAGAGATGCTGACATTCTCACAACACTTCCCGACACCCACCACCCAAAAAAGCAACCAAATCTGCATGACACTTTAAACATTTATGCCATCACCATTACCCAACAGACTGCTCAGCTTCAGGGTTCCAGCCTTCAAGTAAATCGCCAGTATGCACATCTTCCACAAAGACAAAGCAGGGGTTCTTGCTTTCTGACTAAAGACCCATTGTGGTGGTTTTCCCATACTATTGGGACAGACCACTTGAAAGGGACATTTAAGCCCTCATCACTTAGAGAAGGAAAATTACGCTCTGGAAGCTTCAAATGGTACAGCCATTGTGTTCATCTCATACCCACCCCATGGAAGGAGACAAATGGCATTTCTCACTTCCAATTTTAGAATATAAACAAATGTATTCTAACCTGACACTATGTTGACTCAGGTGCTGATCCCAGAGCAGAGGAAAGTTCCCATAAACACGATTGAGATGTACATTTTTGAAAGCTGTTTTTAGACCATCCAGCTAAGAAAGGTACCTTAATGACCAGCCATCTCTCCAACATAAGGCAGCTTTGGATTTTTTACTTCCCATTCACCTGACTCAACCCCATAATTCCCTCATTGGGTTGCTACTCTCTCTTTCTCTTCTCCCCTCTCTCTTCCTTTTCTTCATCCTTGCTCTCACTTCCTCTCCTTCTTTGTTTCCAGATAGTTCTCTTTACTAACTGGACAAATATTAACTAGGCAGTCAGTGAGGTAGGGAGTCCCCCTGCCTCACCATTAATTCCTGGGTCTCACCACAAATTCCTGGGCCACAAGCTACCTGGAGGTAGCACTTAGGCTAGGACTGTGGGCATCTTAGAGGTAAGTGAATGATAAGGGGCTCATTCTTCAATACCTTTGCAGTATGTAAAACCTTAGCATATTTTTGACCCCAGGGGATAAATACTGGGAGCTCCAAAAAAACCAACATCAAATTTTCCACCAACCCAGAAGAAAAATTTAAGACAATTTTTTAAAATCTGAAAATAAAACTTTTCTTACACACTATATTCATAATCTGAGATGCATATGAGGCTACTTTTGCATCTCCTCTCTGCTCTGTAAGTTTTGAACCTAGGACTCCCCAGTCAAATTTACTCAACAATCCTGATGAATACCTGAGACCTGTACTAACAAATGATACCACTTTTGAAGTTCTCAATGCTTATTTTGTGCATTCTGCAGGACAGATTTCTTTTTGGCTACATTGGGTCTTCGTTGCTGCATGCGGGCTTTCTCTATTTGTGGCAAGCAGGGGCTACTTTTCATTGCAGTGCATGGGCCTCTTACTGTGGTGGCTTCTCTTGTTGCAGAGCACGCGGGCTTCAGTATTTTTGGCACATGGGCTCAGGAGTTGTGGCTCACGAGCTCTATAGTGCAGGCTCAGGAGTTGTGGTGCACAGGCTTAGTTGTTCCACAGCATGTGGGATCTTCCCAGACCAGGGCTTGAACCCGTGTCCCCTACATTGGCAGGTGTACTCTTAACCACTGCACCACCAGGGAAGCCCAGGACAGCTTACTCTTTCTAGCTGCTTTTCCTTGATTGTTACAAATTAGGAGCAGTTACAGATAAAGAATGTGCATTAGCTTTTTAAAAAATAGATTTTATTTTTATTTTTTTGTGGTACGCGGGCCTCTCACTGTTGTGGCCTCTCCCGTTGTGGAGCACAGGCTCTGGATGCACAGGCTCAGTGGCCATGGCTCACGGGCCCAGCCGCTCCGCGGCATGTGGGATCTTCCCGGACCGGGGCACGAACCCGTGTCCCCTGCATCGGCAGGTGGACTCTCAACCACTGCACCACCAGGGAAGCCCTAGACTTTATTTTTTAGAGCAGGTTCAGGTCCAGAGAAAAACTGAGTGGAAAGTACAGAGAGTTCTCATATGCCCCCTTCACCTACACATTCACAACCTCCTCAACAATCAACATCCTGCACCAGAGTGTACATTTGTTACAATCTATAAACCTGCATTGATGCAACATCATCACCAGAAGTCCAGAGTTTACATTAGGATTCAATCTTGGTATTGTACATTCTATAGTTTTGGACAAATGTGTAATGACATTTATCCACTCCTGTAGTATCATACAGAATAGATTCACTGTGCTAAAAAACTTCTATGCTATATATTTTCATCTCCTTCTCCCCCTAGCCCCTGGCAATCACTGATCTTTTTACTGTCTCCACAGTTTTGCCTTCTCCAGAATGTTATATAGTTGGAATTACATAGACTATAGCCTGAAAGATAGGCTTCTTTCTCTTGGCAATATGCATTTAAGATTCCTCCATGTCTATTCATGGCTTGATAGCTCATTTTGTTTAGTGCTGAATAATATCCCACTGTCTAGATGTGGCACAGTTTATTTATCCATTTACATACTGGAAGACACATTGGTTGCTTCCAAGTTTGGGCAGTTATGAATAAACCTGCTATAAACATCCATGTGCAGATTTTTCTGTGGACATGTTTTCAACTTGTTTGGGTAAACACCAAGGAGTGCAACTACTGGGTCATATGTTAAGAATTTGTATGGTTTTGTAAGAATCTGCCAAACTATCACCACCAACAAATGAGAGTTCCTGTTTCTTCTTTCCTTCTTGTCAGAATTGAGTGTTGTCAGTGTTTTGAATTTTCATAATTCTAATAGGTATATAGTGGTGTCTCTTTGTTGTTTTAATTTGTAATTCCCTAATGACATATGAAGTCGATCTTCTTTTCGTATGCTTATTTGCTATCTGTATATCTTCTTTGGTAAGGTGTCTGCTCAGATTGTTTGCCTATTTTTTGATTGGGTTGTTCCTTATTGTTGAATTGCAAGAGTTCTTCATATATTTTGGATAACAGTCTATCAAATATGTCTTTTGCAAATATTTTCTCCCATTCTGTGCTTGTCTTCTCATTCTCTTCATAGTGTCATTTGCACATGTTTTTCATTTTAATGAAATCCAGTTTATCAAGTATTTCTTTCATGGATCTTGTCTCTGGTGTTGTATATAAAAAGCCATTGCCATGCACAAAGTCATCTAGATTTTCCCCTATCTCATCTGCTATGAGTTTGTTAGTTTTGCATTTTATGTTTAGATTGATAATCAATTTTGAGTTAATTTTTGCTAAGAGTGTAATTTTTGTGTCTAAATTCATATTTTTGCAGGTGGATGCCCAGTTGTTCCAGCACCATTTGTTGAAAAAAATTATCTCTGCTCCACTGTATTGCCTTTGCTTCTTTGTCAAAGATCAGTTCACTATATTTATGTGAATCTATTTCTGGGCTCTCTGTTGATCTTTTTCTATTGATCTTTGTTCCATTGATCTTTGTCAGTACCATACTGGCTTGATGACTGTAGCTTTGTAGTAAATCTTGAAGTTGGGTAGTATCAGTCCTCCAACTTTGTTCTTGTCCTTCAATTTTGAGTTGGTTATTCTGCATCTTTCACTCTCCATACCTACTTTAGAATTAGTTTATCTATATTCATAAAATAATTTGCTGGGATTGCATTGAATCTCTAGATCAAGATGGGAGGAACTGACATCTTGACAATATTGAATCTTCTTATCTACATGAGTGTGGAATATCACTCCATTTATTTAGTTCTTTGATTTCCTTCATCAGTTTTCTAGTTTTCCTCATATAGATCATGTACATACTTTGTTAAATTTATACCTAAGTATTTCATCTTTGAGGGTGCTAATGGAAATGGTATTGTGTTTTTATTCAAATTCCATTTGTTCATCATTGGTATATAGGAAAGCAACTGACTTTTGTATATTAACCTTGTATCTTGCAAACTTGCTATAATGCTTACTAAAGCCAATAGATTTTTTTGTTGATTCTTTCAGATTTCTACATAGACAATCATGTCATCTGCAAACAAAGACAGTTTTATGCTTTCCTTCCCAATATCTATACCTTCTATTTCACATCTTATTACATTATCTAAAACTTCTAGTATGATGTTGAAACAAGTAGTGAGAGGGGACATCCTTGCGTTTTTCCTAGTCTTAGCAAGAAAGCTTCAAGTTTCTCACCATTAAGTATGATGTTAGTTGTAGGGTATTTGTTTTGTTAATAAAGTAGAGGAAGTTCCCCTCTATTTCTAGTTTAATGAGAGTTTTTTATCATGAATGAGTACTGGATTTTGTCACATACTTTTTCTGTGTCTTTCGATATTATCATGTGATTTTTTTTTCATTTTTGGCCTGTTGATGTGATGGAATACAAATGATCTTTGAATGTTGAACCAGCCTTGCATACCTGAGATAAATTCCAGCTGGTCATGGTGTATAATTCTTTTTATGCATTGTTGAATTCAATTTGTTAATATTTTGTCGAGGATTTTTGCATCTATGTTCATGAGAGATATTGGTCTGTAGTTTTGTTTTGTTTTGTTTTCCCCTGTAATGTCTTTATCTGGTTTTAGTATTAGGGTAATGCCAGTCTCATAGAGTGAGTTAAGACATATTCCATCAACTTCTATCTTCAGGAAAATATTGTAGAGATTTGCTATAACTTCTTAAATATTCAGTAGAATTCACCAGTAAATCTATCTGGACCTGGGTGCTTTCTGTTTGGGAAAAGTTATTAACTGTTACTTGAATTTGTTTAACAGATATGGGCTTGTTCAGAGTGTCTATTTTCCCTTGTGTGATTTTTGGTAGATTGTGTCTTTCAGGGAACTGGTCCATTTCATCTAGGTTATTGAATTTGTGGGCATAGTGTTGTTCATAGTATTCCTTTATTATCTTTTGAATGTCTATGGGATTTATAACAATAACCCGTTTTTAACTTCTGATATTAGTCATCTGTGTCCTCTCTCTTTTTTTCTTAGCTAGCTTGGTTAGAGGCGTATTGACATTATAGATCTTTTCAAAGAACTAGCTTTTGGTTTTGTTGATGTTTCTCTATTGATTTCCTATTTTAAATTTCATTGATTTCTGCTCTAATTTTTACTCCTTTCTTTCTGTTTACTTTGGATTTAATTTTCACTTCCTTTTCTAGTTTCCTAAGGTGGAAGCTTAGATTATTGATACTAGATATCTCTATTCCTAATATATGCATTCGATGATATAAATTTCCCTCTAAGCACTATTTTTTGGTATAATCCACAAATTTTGATAAGTTGTCTTTCCATTTTCATTTAGTTCAAAGTATTTTTAAATTTCTCTCAAGATTTCTTCTTTGGCCCATGTGTAATTTAGAAATCAGTTGTTTAATTTCCAAGTATTTGGGGGTTTTCTAGCTGTCTTTCTGTTATTGATTTCTAGTTTAATTCCATTGCGTTCTAAAAGCAATGTATGATTTTTTGTATGATTTCCATTCTTTCTAACTTATTAAGGTATGCTTTAAGGCCCAGAACGTGGTCTGTCTTGGTGAATGTTCCACGTGAACTTGAGGAGAATGTGTAATCTGCTGTTGCTGAATGAAGTAGTCTATAGATATTCACTATATCCAGTTAATTGATGGTGATGTTGAGATCAACTATGTCCTTATTGATTTTCTGCCTGCTGGATCTGTCCATTTCTGATACAGTGTTATTGAAGTCTCCAACTGTGATAGTGGATTTATCTATTTCTTCTTGCAATTCTATCACTGCCTCATGTAGTCTGATGCTCAGTTGTTAGGCACATACATGTTAAAAATTATTATGTCTTCTTGGAGAATTGACCCTTTTATTATTATGTAATGCCCCTCTTTATCCCTGATAACTTTCCTTGCTATGAATTCTGCTTTGCCTGAAATTATCAGTAATATAGCTACTCTTATTTTCTTTTGATTAGGATTAGCATATCTTTTTACTTTTGATCTGTATGTCTTTACATTTAAAGTGAGTTTCTTTTAGACAACATATAGCTGGGTCTTGTTTTTTGATCCATTCTGACAATCACTGTCTTTTAATTTGCTTATTTACACCATTGACATTTAAAATTATTATTGAGGGGCTTCCCTGGTGGCGCAGTGGTTGGGAGTCTGCCTGCCGATGCAGGGGACACGGGTTCGTGCCCCGGTCTGGGAGGATCCCACATGCCGCGGAGCGGCTGAGCCTGCGCGTCCGGAGCCTGTGCTCCGCAACTCAATGGTGAGAGGCCCGCGTACCGCAAAAAAAAAAAAAATTATTATTGATACAGTTGTATTAACGTCTATCATATTTGTTACTATTTTCTACTTGTTACCTTTGTTCTTTGTTTCTATTTTTGTCTTCCACTCTTTTTTCTGCCTCTTGTGCTTCTAACTAAGCATTTTATATGATTCACTGTCTCTCCTTTCTTAGCATAGTTATTATATTTCTTTTTTTTAACTTTTTTTATAGTAGTTGCCCTAGAGTTTGTATCCATGTCTACTTTCAAATACTACTTCACAAGTAATGCAAGTTCCTTATAATAACAAAATATTCCTAATTTTTCCTCCTGTCCTTTGTATCATTGCTGTCATTTATTTCACTTATACATAAATTAAAATCACCAAATATTGTTGCTATAATTATTTTAAACATACCTTACCTGTTATAAAAATAACAGTTGTTATTTTACCTTCACTTATTCCTTCTCTAATGCTCTTTCTTTCTATATTGTAGTTCCATGCTTCTGACCTATATCACTTTCCTTCCCTCTGGAGAATATCTTTCAACATTTCTTGCAACTGTTTTTTGCAAGGTCTATTGGCAAAAAATTCCCTCAACTTTTGTCTGGGAAAGTTTTTATTTCTCCTTCACTTTTGAAGGATAATTTAACAAGGTATGGAATTATATGTTAGTAGGTTTTTTTTCTCCCAAGACTCTAAATATTTCATTCCACTCTTTTTTGCTTACATGATTTCTGAGCAGTTAGATGTAATTCTCATCTTTGTTCCTCTATAGGTAAGTCTTTTTTGTTGTTGTGTTTTCATTTTTGTTTTTTCCTCTGGCTTCTTTCAGTACTTTTTTCTTTATCTTTTATCTTCTGCAGTTTAAATATGATATGCCTAGATTAGGACTTTATCCTCTCTGGTGTTCTCTGAGCTTCCTACATTTGTGGGTTGTGGGTTGGTGTCTGACATTAATTCGGGCGAAATTTTCATTCATTATTACTTCAAATATTGCATCTGTTCCTTTATCTCTTAGTTCTCCTTCTGGTTTTCCCATTACAAATATGTTACACTTTTTGTACTTGTCCCACAGTCCTTGGATATTCTATTCTTTTTTCCCCCAGTCCTTTTCCTCTTTGTTTTTCAGTATTGGAAGTTTCTATTGATATATTGGCAAGCTCAGAGATTCTTTTCTCAGTCGTGTCCAGTTTAATAATCCCATCAAAGGCACTCCTCATTTCTGTTACAATGTTTTTTATCTCTACCATTTCTTTTTGATTCTTTCTTAGAATTTCCATCTCTCTGCTTACATTATCCATCTGTTCCTGTGTGTTGTCTACTTTTTCCATTAGAGTCCTTACCATATTAGTAACAGTTCTTTTAAGTTCACAGTCTGAAAATTCCATCATCCCTGCATATCTGAGTCTGGTTCTTATGCTTGCTCTGTCTTCAAACTGTGTTTTGCCTTTTAGTATGCCTTATAATTTTTTTCTTGTAAGGCAGACATAATATATTGGGTAAAATGAGTTGTGGTAAATAGGCCTTTATAATGGGGGGGGCAGCAAAAGGGTTCTGTAGTCCTATAATTAGGTCTCTGTCTTTTAGTGAGCCTATGCCCCCTGAACTTCACAAGTCCTTCTTAATTTTTTTCACC
This sequence comes from Phocoena sinus, assembly GCF_008692025.1. NCBI lineage: Eukaryota > Metazoa > Chordata > Mammalia > Artiodactyla > Phocoenidae > Phocoena > Phocoena sinus. The sequence goes on along the minus strand of NC_045768.1, from coordinate 83,281,470 downwards.
TTAGGTGGTACAGGTGGCTCAAGGGGTTTGGAGTTCGATATTTCCTTTCTCCCACATGGAAAGCTAGAGGAGACTAAAATGGGGTATTTCTCTTCCCTGATATGAAAGGCTAGAGCATGATGGGGCTGGGTATTTCCCTTCTCCCAGATTGGTTAGGCTCTGATAAAGTTTCAGTAGGTTAGGCTCTGTTAATAGTTCACTTGAGGGCAGACCTTGTTAGGAAGAACAAAATGCTCTGGAGTATTTTAAAATAGCACTTTTCCCCTCCACTGCTAGAAGTCTGAGAGGATTTCCCTACAATCTTCACTGTGAGAACCTGGTAAAGGTCTTGAAGGTAAAGCTCACAAAAGTGTGAGGGCTCCCCTGGATTTTCATCTCTCGTACTTGTCCACACTGAGCATCCAGCAATTAATCAATGACAGTTCAGGTTTTCCTACCGTGATACTGGTTCCCATGGAGGTGGATTTCTACTTTGGTAAATTGCAGTTCTCTGTATCTGCCTGCCTGTCTGTCTGTCCAGTTTTGGGGGCAGCAGTTTGCCCCATGACCTCACTTCTCTGATGAATCTAAGAAGAATTGTTTTTCATTTTGTTCAGCTTTATGTTTGTTGTTGGATGGAGTGATGACTTCTAAGCTCCTTAAAGTTATTCTTAGACTCTGCCTTTAGTCTATCCTCAGCAATAAATAAGTCTTCGGAAAGAGTTAAAGATATTTAAGTTCCAAGTGTGTAATTATAAAATTCCTCTAGTAATCCATGCAATTCAAGGCTTTCATTTTGACGTTCATTCATTCAATCACTCATTCATTCATTATTCACTCTTTGATTTAATCATACTCATCCAACTTCATTCATTCAATCAATTAATCATCGTTTTATTCCCTCCATGAATCATTTACCTATTATTTAATGAATCATTCACAAAATCACTCATTCAATCACATGCATTCATTCCATGGCAAACATTAATTCAACCATTCACAACATCAGTCATGCAATCAATCAGTCACTAGTACCAATACTTCTTGCAACCCACAGTTTTGATTTGACAGTCATTCAATCATTCATTTATTAATTTACTCAATTATTCATTCAGTCATTCTTTCATTCAATCACATTTATTCATTCTATTGTGATCACTGATTTATCTATCTGGTCATTCATTCAATGTTTACTAGATACCAGGCACTGGATAGGAACTGCAGATCCAGAGATAAAAGACTGGACCCCTGAAACCCAGGGCTTACAGTCTGGTGGAGAGACAGATGCAATCTAGTATGCAGTGCTTTATTCCTATGCCCCAGAGAATTTATGTTCCTGGGAATAAAACTGCCTGATAGTAAAGAAAAAAAATCAACACTGACATGAGCTATTCTCTTCTCTTCAGAAAAATGCCAGAGGGTGGTCCCACGCAGCCTCTAAGAGCCTATCCTTGGAGGTTCGACTCTGGAGTCGAACTGATCTGGATTCAAGTCCCAACCCTGCCACAAACCAGGTGTATGACTTGGGGAAAGGCTCAGATTTTCTAGGCCTTAGTTTCCTCCACTGTAATATAGGAATAATAATAATATTACCTACTCCAATAATAAATTTTCATCCATTCAAAAATACATTTTCAGCGCCTGTGTGCACCCACACTTTCCTGGCCACCAGAGGTTCCATGATGAACTAAAAGCAGCTTCTGCTCATAAAGGAACATTACTGACTGTCATATAATAGAGGATCGATTAATGTTTAGCTATGGCTGTCATTATTTCTGAAGGAAGAGGATACACTGCATGGCCCATGTTTCCCCTTTGCAGAAAGACAGCCACTTCTTCCCTTATTGTGACAAGGTGGGACTAAGTTTCTGGAGGGCAGGTTGGGGCTTGGGTACACACCTTCACAGTCATAACAGCCTAACCTGGCATTTTCACCACTATCACAACCCAGTCAATCCACCTCTTGGGGTTCATAGCTCCTGGAGGATGCCAAGATAGAGTCAGGCTCTACCTGACTATCAGCACAGTCTAAAATGAAAGTTAACCTCAGCATCGGCAGTTCTCCCCAAAATGGATTTCTTGGCAAGTCCTTGATGATGCCAGCCTGCATGTCCAGAGCTTTAGCACAGTCCTCTGTCCCCACGAAACTGAGACTTCCTCTCAGTTACCTCTCCCTCCGCAAAGAGGCCATACACAGTCACCAGTCATCACAAAGAAAAATACAGTAGTCTGTGATACATTGGGATGAGGACAAAAGCCTTGTTTGACTCCCACACAATGGGAGAGATTTCACTGGAAGGATTCTATAAACATTATATCTTATGACCACTAATGGTCTATGATGTTATTCCACTTCCCTCCAGTCTAGTCAGAGCAGTATCGACAAACATTGAAGCCCAGTTTGTAGAGAGGGGAGAGAATTTGTTTCTTTCATGCCTGGCTTGATGAGAACATCCATGAAGAGCAATGACTGCTCTGTAAAAGGCAGGAGTTACAGTCACGGATGGGATCAATCTGAGAAGTCTTCAGTAAGGTAGGCATTGGTGGAATTGGTTTTTTTTTTTTCTCCCAATCCATATAATGTGAGAGATTTTTCATTTATTTGTTCAAACATTTTTTGGGCACTGTGTTAGCCACTGGGGACAGGAAGAAGAACCAGATAGCTCCATCGCTCCCTCAGGTAGCTCAAAGTCCAGTGAAAAAACAGATAGGTAGATAGTAAACCCATCAGAGAGGTGTCAGACCAAGTCTAGCAAACAGACACAAAGTATGAGTGTATAGGAGATATATACTGGCTTCCCCTAATTTGGAAATCATATTTAGAGATTATCTATAGAGTCCTACCATCTACTGAGAACCTGTTATGTACCAAGCCCTGTACTAAGTGTCTACATCCCTATCTCATTTCATTCTTTCAACAATTGTGCAAGGTAATTAATACTACAATCGTTTTCATATTCCATAGGAAGAAATTGGTGGAGCAATTTGTGCTAAAGAAGACTAGTTAGAAAGCTTTTGTAGTTATACAAGCAAAAGATATACAGTGATCCACACTTTTCCCACTGATTCAACCTGCTTCCCCAGGCAGCGTATAGTGCTTGTGTCATCCAGATACTGCTTTAGTGCTGAAAGAAGATGAAGGCTCATCTCTTCAAACTTACTTACCTTGACTCTAGAATGATCAATCTGAAAAAAATTTTTTAAACCTTCAAGCTCAGCAGCCTTTTAGAAAAAAATGTGCCTAATCCTCATTTTGGCTTTTCCGTCAACTGATTGTTCAGTAAAGATACAACCATGCCCACAAGACATTAACGAAATTGCTAATAAAAACATCCAGGATACGATGAGGTATCACCTCTCGCTGGTCAGAATGGCCATCATCAAAAAAATCTACAAACAATAAATGCTGAAGAGGGTGTGGAGAAAAGGGAACCCTCTTGCACTGTTAATGGGAATGAAAATTGATAAAACCACTATGGAGAACAGTATGGAGGTTTCCTTAAAAAACTACAAATAGAACTACCATATGACCCAGCAATCCCACTACTGAGCATATACCCAGAGAAAACCATAATACAAAAAGACATATGCACCCCAGTGTTCATTACAGCACTATTTGCAATAGCCAGGACATGGAAACAACCTAAATGTCCATCAATAGAGGAATGGATAAAGAAGATGTGGTACGTATATATATAATGGAATATTACTCAGCCATAGAAAGGAATGAAATTGGGTCATTTGTAAAGACGTGGATGGACCTAGAGACTGTCATACAGTTAAGTAAGTCAGAAAAAGAAAAACAAATATCATTTATTAACGCATATATGAGGAATCTAAAAAAAAGGTATAGATGATCTTATTTGCAAAGCAGAAATACAGACACAGATGTAGAGAACAAACATATGGATACCAAGGGGGAAGTGGGTGTGGGATGAATTGGGAGACTGGAATTGACATATATACAGTATTGGTACTATGTATAAAATAGGTAACTAATGAGAACCTGCTGTAAAGCACAGGGAACTCTACTCAATGCTCTGTGGTAACATAAATGGGAAGGAAATCCAAAAAAGAGGGGATATATGTATGCTAGAGCTGATTCACTTTGCTGTACAGTAGAAACTAACACAACATTGTAAAGCAACTATACTCCAATAAAATTTTTTTTAAATAAAAATTTAAAAAAATAAAAACATTCAGGAAACTTGGGACAGAGGTTTAGCATTTCATGTGGCACTTCAGAGCCACTCCATTCAATACATAGCCATGTTCATTTAAATTTGTCACCATCTCTCTGATCATGGGCAGTCCTCTGAGTACATTTATTTGCTGCCTTCAGATCAAAGCTTCCACTATTACCTCCCTTGGACTTTCCACTTGATTTTATCTTCCCATTGAGCTGACGAGTTTGAGCTAATGATTTATACTGTCTCACCCATCTTCTCCTTTAATCAGGGCTAAGTCTTCAGACTTCTCTTTTTTAATCTATCTTCACTCTCTGAGGTCCATCCAGTCTCATACGTGTGTCCATATGCTAACGACTCACACATTTGTAACTACAGCTGGACACTTCCTGTGAATTCCTGATCATGTCTCCAACTACCTACTCAACATTTTCATCTGGATGTCTAGTAAACATCCCAAATTTACCATGTCCAGAATTGAGCTCTTGATTTTTTTTTTAGTTGTTTTTGCTTTATTGAGACATAATTTACGTAATACATAATTCACCCATGTAAAGTGTGCAATTCAATGTTTTGTTTTGTTCTGTTTTTACTTTTCCTTTGCATTCATAACTTGGGTAAGTGTTTGGCACCAAAGCCCTAGCTTTCAGCCTACTGTGGCTTTAGACATGCCGTCCTCACTAGGCTTAATCATTTCTAGCTTTTGACTTAAAGTGAGAGAAGTGGGACACTTCCTTTCACTTGAACACTTAGAGGCCATTATAGGGTTATTAACTAGCCTAATTTCAATATTGTTGTGTACCAGGGAATAGGAAGGCCAGAGGAGAGGGAGAGAGATGGCAAACGACCAGTTGGTGGAGCAGTCAGAACACCCACAACATTTATCGATTAAGTTCACCATCTTGTAAGGCCATGGTTCACAGTGCCCCAAAACAATAACAGTAATAACATCAAAGATCACTGATCACAGATCACTATAAACAATTTAAGAATAATGAAAAAGTTTGAAATATTCTGAGAATTACCACAATGTGACACAGAGACATGAAGTGAGCAAATGCTGTTGGAAAAATAGCACCAATAGATTTGCTGGAGGAAGGGTTGCCACAAACCTTCAATTTGTAAAAAAAAAAAAAAAAAAAAAAAAAAAAAAAACCTCAGTACTCACTAAGCACAGTAAAGTGAAGTGCAATAAAATGAGGTATGCCTGTAGTTTCACTGCCCTGAATATCCTAAAATCCTGTAAATGTGCTTTACGTATTCATCTCTCCCTCGCCCCAGCCCCTGGCGACCACTGATCTTTTTTAATATCTCCACAGTTTTGCCTTTTCCAGAATGTCATATAGTTGGAATCATACAGTATGTAGCTATTTCAGACTGACTTCTTTCACTTAGTAATATGCATTTAAGGTTCCTCCATGACTTTTCATGGCTTGATAGTTCATTTCTTTTTAGCACTGAATAATATTCTATTGTGTAGATGTACCACAGTTTATTTATCCATTCACCTCCTGAAGAACATCTTGATTGCTTCTAAGTTTTGACAATTATGAATAAAGCTTCTATTAACCTGCTATACAGGTTTTTGTGTAGACATAAATTTTCAACTCGTTTGGATAAATACCATGGAGTACAACTGTAGATCCTATGGGAAGAGTATGTTTACTTTTGCACAAAAAAACTGCCAAATTGCCACCAGCAATAACAAGAGTTCCTGTTGCTCCACCCACTTGCCAGCATTTTCTGTTAGTGTTTTGGGTTTTCACCATTCAAGGCGTGTAGTGGTATCTCATTGTCATTTTAATTTACAATTCCGTAGTAATATATGATGTTGAGCGTCTTTTCATATGCTTGTTTGCTATCTGCAAACTACTTTGGGGAGATGTCTGTTCAGATCTTTTGCCCATTTTTCTAATCGGGTTGTTCATTTTTTAATTGTTAAGTTGGAGCCTTTTCAAAAATGAAGTTAATAAGTGAAGGTTCAAATATTCTCATTTCAGAGACTTCCCTGGTGGCACAGTGGTTAAGAACCCGCCTGCCAATGCAGGGGACACGGGTTCGATCCCTGGTCCGGGAAGATCCCACATGCCGCAGAGCAACTAAGCCCGTGAGCCACAACTACTGAGCCTGCGCACCACAACGACTGAAGCCTGAGCACCTACAGCCCATGGTCTGCAACAAGAAAAGCCACCGCAATGAGAAGCCCGCACACCGCAACGAAGAATAGCCCCTGTTCGCTGCAACTAGAGAAAGCCCACAAGCGGTAATGAAGACCCAACATAGCCAAAATATAAATAAATAAATAAATACTCTGCATGAGCCTTTTAAAAGAACAAAAAGAAACACTGATTTGTAAAAAACAAAAACAAATATTCTCATTTCAATGGACTCATTTAACCAGAATCATATGACATACCAGTGCATAACAAACAGGGATTGTGAGCTACATAGGAATGGGGGATGAATAGAGAAAGGGGATTTCAACTCATTAAACTGTTAATACTATGTCCTCCTTTGACTGTTTTTAAACATACTGGGCACCTATTTGCAAAGCCAGAAGTAGCGACACAGTCTGGCATCTGTTGTCAAAACTAAGAAACCAGAGAGTCTGAATTTAAAGTGGGGCTCTGCTGGCTATGAAATCTTCCCCCAGGAAGGAAACCCAGCTTCCCACCTCAGTTCCTTGCCTGCCTTGCTAGGATTCATAAGGAGGTAAGAAAGACAGTGGATTTTCTTTGGATTTAGTAATACCAAGGTTAAACTGATCAGGACAAACGTTGCAAAATGCCTAGGTCTGTTGGTTTATGGCTGTTTATAAGGCATGTGGGCAGCATGTATGTGAAAATAGGTCCTAGTGTTTGTCCAGTAAAACATTAGCAATCTACAAAGGAGTCCTGGTCTTTGTCCTATAAAACGGGAGAGATGTTATTTTGCTGGGATTTTTAAAATTTCTCTGATTTTTCATGGAGGCTCTTTGTTACAACGGGGTTGATATGTACTGAGTTCCTGTTGCAGAAAGATGCCTTCATTTCAGGATGGAGCCTGCACATCCAGCTCTCTCTGAGACAACCCCACAACCCAAAAGAGCAATCTATCAAAACATACAGCCTACAGGGAAACAGGTACAAAGACTCATTTCCTGGGGACACTTGCCTAAAATTTCTACAGCTCTTTTTCCTTAAAGCAAAAAAAGTCAAGCAATTCCCACTATTTCTGATACCGCGAATCTCCTTAACAAAAACCAGATACTTCCCCAAATGAAAGTAAATCAAAGAACAGGATAGAGCTTCTCTTATCTTGGTCTATAGTCTCATAGTCTAATTCACCAGAGACCAAATTCAGTTTTCGATGTATCCATGGTTTTTTTCCCATCAAAAGCGAAAAAGTCGCAGCCACTTTGGAGAATTCTATGGCAGTGTCTTCCAAAGTAAAACACACACCTACCACACAACCCAGCAACTGCACACTTACATATCTACCCCAGAAAAATGACAGCAAATGTCCACATAAAATCTTATGCATAAATGTTCAAAATAGCCCCAGGGATTTCCTTGGTGGTGCAGTGGTTAAGAATCCACCCGCCAATGCAGGGGACACGAGTTCGAGCCCTGGTCCGGGAAGATGCCACATGCCATGGAGGAACTAAGCCCGCGAGCCACAAATATTGAGCCCGTGTGCCACAACTACTGAAGCCCGTGCGCCTAGAGCCCGTGCTCCGCAGCAAGAAAAGACACCACGATGAGAAGCCTGCGCACTGCAGTGAAGAGTAGCCCCCGCTTGCTGCAACTAGAGAAGGCCCACACACAGCAATGAAGACCCAACGCAGCCAAAAATAAATAAATAAATAAATTTATTTAAAAAAAAATAGCCCCGGGCTTCCCTGGTGGCGCAGTGGTTGAGGGTCCGCCTGCCGATGCAGGGGACACAGGTTCGTGCCCCGGTCCGGGAAGATCCCACATGCCGCGGAGCAGCTGGGCCCGTGAGCCATGGCCGCTGAGCCTGTGCGTCCGGAGCCTGTGCTCCGCAACGGGAGAGGCCACAACGGTGAGAGGGCCGCGTACCGCAAAAAAAAAAAAAAAAAAAAAAAGCCCCAAACTGGAAACAATCTAAATATTACAAACAAAAGAATAGATAAATTGTAGTACATCCTTATAGTGGAGCACATCTCAGGAATAAAAAGGAACAAACTACTGAATTTCAAAAACATGCTAAGTGAAAAGAAGCCATACCTAATAGAATGCATACTGTATGATTCCACTTATATAAAGTATAAAAGCAGGCAAAAAATAATCTATAGTGATAACAATCCAAACAGTGGTCACTTTCTGGAGAGGCAGTGGATTGGGACAGAGAATGAAGAAACTTTCTGGGGTAATGGTTACGTTCTCTATCTCAGTTGGGCTGGTAGTTACATGGGAATATACATTTGTCAAAACTTAGCAAACCACACACTTAAAATCCACACATTCTATCGTATGTAAATTATACCTCAATTTTTTGAAAAAAGAATATTAGGGGAGAAAAGAAGAATCCCCACTAAGGTGAAAAGAAGGGCTGTGGTCCCTTCTGTTTCTGTGGTAATTGAAGCTCCATATTTGCTCTCTGTGCTCAAATGGGTTTTTATTACCCTGGGATTATTGAAAGTCATTATCAGCCAAGATGACAGCAAAAAGAAAGAGGAGACAGACCTTCCAGAAATCATTTTCCCCATGATTTTTTTAAAGCACATTTTTCAGTCATTATCTTGAGCGAAAACAAGCAGCTGGGTCTCTTAACAAAGAGGTTTAATAGGCTACTGGAAAAAAAGAGGGGAAATTGAGGCGAACAATGCCTGTTTCGGTGCCAGCCATACAAAACCAAGCCTAGTGAGGTGAAGCCAGTAGCTCCTCTCCGCCACTAACATCGTTAGAGGCATAACACTCAATAATGAAGGGTCCTCCAATTATTGGCGTGATTTGAGGCATATTGTTCAAAACATTCTAAAACCTGAAATTGTAGCAGCAAATGCATTGATGGCCCTCACCCTCATCTGTCAAAATAGATGTAAATGCAAAAGGAAAGATGGGAGGCTCTTTGGGACCCCCAAGTGCATTGTCAATCCACTTCTCTTGCTTCTTTTTACCTTCCTTGCCCTTTCAAATCTATCTAGGTTTGAGCTGCTAGTTTCAAAGTTTACAACTGACCTCCAACCCAGTTTGTTCATCTCTTACCTCCTTTTCAGTTTTGCACAAAATTAGTAAAACACATGTAATGGATGATTTGTAAGGACATCACACAACGTTCTGAAAAGCAAAAATAAGGGAGGCTTGGATTTTGTTTAGCAGATTTCTCTCCTGCCTTGGACCACACACACGTATGCTGTCTAATTGCAAAATTCAGATGTTGGATGGTGGGGGGGAGCCCCGTAACAAAGGAACACTGAGATGCCTTCTAAATTCTACTTAGACCAAATTAACTACATGGGCAACAATACAGGTACTGCTTTTTTCCTTAAACATATATATTAGCAGAGATGCAGGCTAAATAAATACCGTTTAGTGGGACATGAATTATGTAAATGCAATTTATAGCATTAATTTGGGCTTGTAAATTTAATCCACTCAAACGTAGAAAGGTTTCCGTGCAATGAATATTTCTGAGGCTGTTTAATATGTTAAAATAAATATTGAGCAGCTGACAGAAACACATGTCCTCTGCATCACAAAAGCTATTTTGAAACAATAAGTGCCTGCTGAATATTTACAATCATGAGTTTTTAACTCTTAGGTATATTTTCTTCCTAAAATATTCAGTATGCCATCCATCCAAGCAGCAGGCAGATTCTGGTGGCAGCAGTTCAAAAATGTGCATGCCAAGAACATTTTAGGTAAATAAGTGGCACAGTATGAGATGGGAGGGGAGCGCTTTTTGTAAAATAGGTCTATTTAATGCCACCTGGAAAGCTGCAATAAACGTAAATATTTGGGGAGCTTTATGCTGCCCCAAAGGCCCCACCACTCACCATTCACCTGCTGAAGCATTTACTATGATGACTCAAATATTAAAGGGAAAAAGAAGTGAGTGATTTAGAAGCATTTTATTTAAGAGTATAAAGTTGAGACTTTAAACAAGGTATTTTTTTTAATAATCAGATTGTGAGGGGAAATTACTCATTCCATGCTTTCAGAATAAAAAGGGAACCTGAAGGTCATTTATAAAAGGTTACTAGCTGGGAGACTTGGGAGAGGTCAATGGTGTCTGCTGGGCACATGGTTGTCTTGCCTGCCTTCCCAGTAAGACCTTTGCTGTGACCATCAGGTGGGATTGCAGGCATGGGAGCAGGTCACAAACTCTCCCATCTTTACTATGAAGGTTTGTCGCTTTTTATTTGGGAAGTGAGCATCATTTCCCAGAATGATAGCATCAGTCCAGAAAGTTCATTGAGGGAAAATATGGAGACCCTGTAAATGGTTTCTATTGATACCCTTAACTTTCTTCTTCCTCTGGGTTTCTGCAGCAGTTTATACAGCATTCTCTAGAGCACTGATTATAGACTCCTCATAAAAAGCAGAAACTGGGTTTTGCTCCACGTTCTTACAGGCAGCCAGCCCAGCTCCTGGCCAGCATTGCTGAGTTAACTTTAATCCATCCTCCCGGTCCCCAAGCTCAGGACTGGATTATCCCCATGGCATTGATTCTCAAATGCTTTTGATCTCTAGGACCTGACGAGAAGGGACAGGAGGGGAAGACCTACTGTCTGAGCTTTGGGCAGGTGTTCATTGGGAGTACAGAACTTTGAGCCCCCTCCTCTGGCCTTGCTTGCAAAAATGCAGCCAATGCAACGGATACAAGGAGAGACACAGGGGCACCGCGTGGGCTCCCAGGAGGAGGGCACTGGCAGGTTTTCATAGAGAAATGCTTCTAACCGTACTCATCACAATTGGATAATCCATTTGATTAACCTTCCTTGGATGAATGTAAACTAGGAAAAGTAGGCATAAAAAGACAAGACATTGATAAAGATCAAAAGTGTCTTAAGGCAATTGTTAATATTCTCAAGTATCAAATCTATTACATGTTGAAATTAAAGATTTTTCAGAGGCAATGCCATCTTGAAATTGCAATAGGATTAAGTGGGAAAGCTTGATTTGATATAAAAATTCTGTCCATATAGAGAGCTTTTTAGGAACACATCATGCATAAAAATGAAGCAGTTTTATTGCCAAAGTCACGTACTGCCCTTAAGTAGGGCCCCCTTGGGCTGTGACAGTATGATTTTAATAGGATTAGAAATCGTGGGTAGTACAGGGTCTAAGGGTGTGACGCACTGCTCTATATAGTAGCCAGTAGCTATATATGGCTATTTAAATTTAAATTAATTAAAATTAAATAAAATTTAAAACTCAGTTGCATTAGCCACATTTCAGATGATCATTAGTCATGTGTGGCTAGTGTCTGCCTTATTAACCAGCACAGATAGAGAACATTTCCATCACCACAGAATGTTCTGTTGGTCCTTGCTGGCCTATAGTAAACACAAAATGTCAACTTTCTACATTGAAGAGAAAATAATTAGTACTTAGTATTCAGAGCTTAGAGAAAAGCTTATTAGGCATCAAAGAGATTTTAGAGACAGCATTGAATAAATTAAATATGAGTGATAAAGATTAGATTTACCTTAAGCTAGACAGGAGTTTTTAAATGGGTTACATGTATGGGTAATCGTAAGCTTTTAAAAACAGCTAACATAAAAATAATAATTTTTTAAAAGATGAAAAACACAAAACTTATCTAAGAGTTGACTTCCTCTAGTCTTAATTGGTTAATATCATAGCATTAGCAAAGTGTTTACAGTTTCATATGTAGTCTTTCATTGGTCCCTCAGGGTCTCTGTGTATGGTTGCTCAGGTTGTGTACTGAATTCTAGGGGCATCATTCACATCCACTGCAATGTGAATTGCAGGGTATAATTTGTGAATTGCAAAGCACACAGCAGCCTGGGTCCCCTCACTACAATGCTAATTTACAATATTACTTAATATCACACTTTTCTAAATCCCAAAATTCCTTTCAACCACATTATCCTAGTTTCTGAAATCAGTAATTTTGTTTTCAGAGTCGAGCTTTACCACAAGCCCAGTTGCTTTGCTGGAATTAGGCTGGAATTTCCTTTGCTGAGATACTGATGGCATCTGAGAGGACTTCCACATGTGAACTTCTTTTCAGACACACAGACACACATGCCCAGGAGGAAGAAAGGAACTTTCCATTAAACGTTTTCCTTCAACCCAAAGTTGGGGTGGGAAACACTGTAAATCTGCCTTTGTCCTGTGTATCCAAGGAGAGATAATGTTCAGATGAAAACGCTTCCAGGCTTTTATACATGCACATTTTTGTGTGTTTAGAAAACAGCACTGCAAACAATCACATAAATAATAGAGCAGTACAATGCATGTCTCCCAGAGAACACAGGAAGCGCGGAAGGCATTATCTCATTCAGGCTGACAGCTGCTTGCTGATGCAAGGGCATAGTAACCTCCACTGAACTTTCCCGTGCTTTAGCTACCAGGAAGGGAAGGAATTTAAATTATCCACAGAGGCTGTCAGCCCTGTGGCTGAAATATGACACTGAGAGTTGAGGTGGCAAGCAGGACTCCTGCCCAGCCTTCTGAGGACAGTAGTTATGAGAGGGTAAGACCCATTTCTAGGAAGATCAGCCCCGAGCACTCAGAGACTGGGTAGAAACCACTGGGGCAGCCTCTTGGAGTCTGGGAGGCCTGGCCAGGAATGGATAGGCAGAGTGGGGAGGGATGTACAAGTAGGGGAATGAATGCCCCAGGCAGTTGCCAGAGCCACATGGCCACAGACCTCTCCTCTGGTCCCAGAGTGTCACTTAAGCCAGGGTCTTTGGGTTCTCAGCCCCATCTTCACTGCTCTCCCGTGACCAGCCTTGAGATGCCACAGAGCAGCTGGCACACACACGCTATGGGGCTCGGCCCTTCACCCAGTCCGTTGATGATTGTAGAGAGCCCGCCCGGGTCCCATCATCTGGCCACTGCCCACACACAGGCCTGGCTTCCAACACCGGCACCTGTATTCATTTGCATTAGGGCTTTTGCTGGCTCTTGGAATCTGCCTTGCCAGCTAATAGCAGGCCGGAGGTACAATGGAATTAACACCCTTGGAGCAGCCCTCCACAATTATAAAACCCCCAGCTCCCTGGGCATGTAATGTTTCCCCACTGCCTTCAGCTCCAGTTGCCCACAGTGGTGGCTTGCTTGAAAAGACACCATCTACTGGCTGCCTTCCCTTCCCTGTCTCACTTCCCCCACCATTCCCCTGCCTGTATTTCCTTGTATCAGGATCTGTTTCTGGGGGACCCCAATTAAGATAATGACCCAGGAAAGAAATTTTCAAAGCCGCAGGTGCCCCTGCCAGGATCTACCTGCCGCCCCCGCTTTGGTCCACAGGGGCAGAGACCTACTAGTTGGCCCCTCTGGGCCCAGAGCTGCCCACAGCCTCCGACTGGTCAGTAAGGGTGGGGTGTGGGGTCAGGATCCAGGTGACCTCCTGCCCTGACGTCTACCCAGTCTCTGATTCTTCATACAGTGGAAGCTCTCCAGCCTACCTCAGTGCCAGGTCCACTGTGAAAGGCACCTGGGACCAAGGAAGAAACCCTGACCTGCCGCCAAATAACTTGACCTTGCGCCTTAGTTCCACATCTCTCAAATGAAAAGCTAATAGTAGCAGACACCAAATCCTCTGTGAAGCCTTCCCTGATGGAGATAATAGAGAGAATGGCTTAGATTGAAGCTGCTGTGCCTTGTTTGTCCTACCGCTGCCAACTGGGGCACCTTGAACAGGTACTTAACCCCTCTGGGCCTTGAGCTCCTCATCTGGAAAATGGGGAAATAATTGTAGCTAAGCCATAGGTTTATTGAGGAGAAATAAATTAAGTCACTTAGCACAGTGCCTGTAAAATAAGCTCCCAGTATATTTTAGCTAATATTAATATTGCTATTATTCTACTCCCTCGGATATGGTTAGTTGTGTCCTGTGAGTTTCCATGGCCTTTTGAACACACCACCACTCTAGAGCTAATTACTCAGTTGTAATTATTCATTTCCATCCTTCTCCTCCAGGTGGATGAGAGTAACATTCACCTGGCCAGCACCTGACCCAGTGCTTACTTCAGTACCATGTAATGGGATGTTTTAAAAACTATTAAGGCACTTTTCTCTTTTGCTTCTCCAAGTATATGACATCTGCCCTAGCTGGCCTGAAGTGTCCATCTGCCAGGGGGAGGATTAGGATTTGTTACAGAAGTAAAAACAGAAATATGCAGCTTCTGGTAGGCAAATTAGGATTAGGGAACAAGATAATGGTCGTACAAGCCGGGCTATCTCCTCTAGAGAGGATTTTCCAAATTCCTTTATGTCCCAGCTTTAATAAATCAAGTGCAGAGTATGGGGCACCCAGCTCAGAGAGCTTTCCTACGTGTAGAGAAGACAACCCTTCCACCTATGACAGCAAAGCCACAGCCCTTATGGCTCTATGATAGAAGAGGTATGTGCCATAGGGTCAGGGATGGTCATCAAAATATTTAATACAGGCACAAACCAATCAGAACAGATGCTAGTGATAAATATCCAGAGTGGCAGTGCTGGTTGTAGCAGGTGAGGGTAAGCCATGCACAGGAGCTACAGAAGAAAAGACTGCCCTCTGACCCAGGCATTAGAGGGAGGAGACCAGAGATTGGTAGACACATCAAGTGCTCACATGTGTTCTGCTTTTCCTCCCTCCAGAAGGTTACATTAATAAGTGATGCTAATTCCATGGCAGGAGGAGGCAAGGGGGAAGGAAGTCTCTCTCACACTCTATAGAACATGACCACCTCTTGGGCTGTCCCCATAGCAGCCTGGCATTCGCCACACCAGCTGGGTGTGGCCAGGCAGAGGAAGACCACAGAGCTGTGTTGAATGGATACACGATGTCTAAGGCCATGCACAGATCTTATGTTCTAAGTTTTATTACATCTATTCCATCTTCTGACAACTCTTCAGCCCTGGGGATCTTGTGGTTACCATTCACAGCCTCAGTACCTTGCAATAAACCCTGCCCCAAATCAACCCCTGGTCCCAAGTGGATGGCATCCTTAACTGCAGCCAGTTATCAAAATAAGCCTATAAAGTGTCAGGGGCCTTCAAGACCACCCTCTTGTTTGATGATTCACCAGAAGGATCTACAGGATTCAGCAGAGGGTCATACTCATGGCTCTGATTTATTATAGTAACAGGATTCAAAGCAAAATCTGCAGATTTTGCACCCCACAGGTGAATGAGGCAAAGTCTAGCAGAAACAGGCACAAGCTTCTAAAAGTCCTCTCCCAGTTGTCACACAGGACACTCTTATTTCTTCCAGCAAGGAGTTGTGACAACACTTCTGAAATGCTGTCTACCAGGGAAGGTCATCACAAGAGACTCAGTGCCAGGGTTTTATTAGGGCTGGTCACAGAGGCACCTTGTGTGTAGCAGACCCCCAAATCCCAGAGTTCCAGAAGGAAAGAGGTGTTCAGCATAAACCACATTGTTTGTACAAACAATTTAGGCTGAGTGAGCCACTCTTATCAGTTTGGGGAATGATAGGAACCATCTCAAAATCCAAGTTCTCAGACACCAACCAAGGGCCAACCTTGTAAGCAGCACTTTGTAATGAGAGCAGTCTCAGGCCTGCTGTGTTAATTCTTTCCTGGAGAAAAGATTACCTGCTTTAAAAGTACACATGGGGGACTTCCCTGGTGGCTCTGTGGTTAAGAATCCACCTGCCAATGCAGGGGACACAGGTTCAATTCCTGGTCCGGGAAGATCCCACATGCCACGGAGCAACTAAGCCCGTGCGCCACAACTACTGAGCCCATGCTCTAGAGCCCACGAGCTGCAACTACTGAGCCCACGTGCCACAACTACTAAGCCTGCCCTCTAGAGCCCACAAGCCACAACTACTGAAGCCCGCACGCCTAGAGCCCGTGCTCCGCAACAAGAGAAGCCGCCGCAATGAGAAGCCTGCGCACCACAGCAAAGAGTAGGCCCCACTCGCTGCAACTAGAGAAAGCCCACGCATAGTAACAAAGACCCAACACAGCCAAAGATAAATAAGTTTTAAAAATAAATAAAATTTTTTAAAAGTACATATGGTTCAACCATGTCCTCTTTATCATTTTATTCTCCATTAAGCAGGCAAGAAGAAATCTGAGTTTTGATAACCCACAACACATCATTACTGACAATGAGGTCATCTCATAATAAAAATAAGTGGGGTTTTATTGGACTTCTCGCATGTTATATTCACTTGCTGTGTTGTAGCTGGGACAAGTGGAGGCAGGTGCAGTCAGCACCTGCACTGTGACCCCTGGCCTGCCCCAGACATCACTTGAAACAATTCCTGAATATGCCATCAGCTTTCTGAGTCTCTCCACTGCAAAACTGTGTGCACCCGCTCATAGATCAGAGGTACCTGAGAATCAGTGTTCCAGGAGTGGTCCTCAGTTAGTGGGGGACAGAAATTGGTGGCTTAATCCTCCAGGTTTCCCTTTTCTCAGCGGGACAATTCTGAGGTGTGCTCTACAGTCTGCCCTGGGTCCACCCAGAACCGAGCCCCAGTGGCCCACAGTGGTCATGTGCTGATGGATACACCTTTGTTGGTGTTCCTCCTGTCTCTGTGTCACCTGTTTCCTGAGATCATTCCATTAACTGCTTACACCCTCCATGTTTGAGACAGAATTGAGAAAAAAATCCAGAGTCTCTCAATGCTGGATCCAAGAACCTGTTCCATGTCATCAATTGGAAACATTTCACCTAAAAGATTTCCCCTAGGGCTTCCCTGGTGGCACAGTGGTTGAGAGTCCGCCTGCCGATGTAGGGGACACGGGTTCGTGCCCCAGTCCGGGAAGATCCCACATGCCGCGGAGCGGCTGGGCCCGCGAGCCATGGCCACTGAGCCTGCGCGTCCGGAGCCTGTGCTCCGCAACGGGAGAGGCCACAACAGTGAGAGGCCCGCGTACCGCCAAAAAAAAAAAAAAAAAAGATTTCCCCTAAATATGTTCGAATATATTCTGCCCATCCTTTCTTTCCAGACTTTACTCTCAGGTTCCAATATTTCAGCCTCTGGTGTGTGCTTATGAACGAAGTACACTGCCCAGGTGGTTAAGCATATGAGTTTTGGAATCAGAAATTCTAGGTTCAAATTCCATATCCTCCCTTCTAAGAATGCCTCTCAGAATTTAGAGGCCTTGTCCGAGGAGCAATTAGCACAGTGGCTGCCACAGAGCAAGCACTGAATACTTGTGAGGCTCTATTACACTGTGGGTAAGAGGTTCCATCTCAAGCTAGGGGAAAGTGGGTCCTACTCAATCTTCCACCCAACTCAGTGACTTTTTCCTTTCAGCACTGTAGGATGAGAAGCCAAGGCAATGCTGTTCTGAAACCATCCTTGCTCTTTTAAAGTGTTTTGGAGAGAGAGCACTCTGTCTCATCTTTCACATGCCACCTGGGGCTGAAAGTCCTGGATGCCATTCTGTAAATATCAAGTGCCTCCGAAGTGCTGGCTAAGAACAACACTCAAAACCAGGGCGGGCAGAGAGCCCGCGAGGAGCTGGCTGCCTAGCACTCTCTGAACCTCTTCACTTTTGTCTATATCTTCAAGGTCTACTTTAGTCCCTGCCAATGTTAAAGTAAAAAATTACCTCTCCAAGGACAATACAATGCTTTAAAAAAAACCCTGGTGAGATGGAATCTGTGGATGGAACAGTCAAAAGAGTATGGTTTGGGGGTCAGAGAGACCTTGACTAAAATCTTGGCTCTGCCCCTTAGTAAGTGGTTCTCTTGGCAAGTTTCTTCTGTTCTCCAAAGTGGGGGTGATGTCACCTCCTTCATAGAGCTGTAGCTACGGTTACAAATGGCAATGAAAAGGACCTTGCCCACGGCCTACATAGAAGGGGCTGTTTTTATGACAGATAATCCCACAACCTGGTATTACTTATTTTCTACCTTTTCTATTTTGGCCCTTCTAGAAATATTGCTAAGAAGGAGCAAAACCATATGATCTAGACTTTTTCTTTTTTACCCTTCTTTCTCTGTTTGAGACTATTACTAATGGGACAATGGCCAAAGATGTTGAACAGAAAGAATGAGGGAATGAAGAAGGGTCTCAAGAATTCACAAATTAGACATGCTATTCTAGGGGTGCTGAATTTTGTCTAGCAACAAGCAGACAACACTCCAAATGAAAAGTATGCTTTATTTTTTAATGTCAGCAGAGATTTAATTAAAGGTAGATTCAAAATTGGGTGATTAGGGTCAAGCAATTTCATTAGTACATTAAATAAGACTTGTAGTTGAATATTATACCAAAGTTAATCATTTGGAACTACCCATATGTAAAAAATCTTGGTGGCCAAGACTGCTGATATGACCTACTATCTGTCCTCCCTTTCTTCCATAGCAATGGCTGGGTAGATGACCTACCCAGGATAAAGATTACATTTTTTATTTTCCCTTGCAGATAGGTATGGTCACGTTATTAAGTCCTAAATAAACAAATGTAAGAGGGAGTGGTATATGAAATATTCCAGAGTATTCTTAAAGGGAAGCTTCTCCTTTTACTCCTTTCTGCTGGCTGGAATGTAGCCTCGATGGCTTGAACAGGAGCAACCATATTGGACAATGAGGTAAACTTGAGACTAGAGAAAAACACAGAGAAGGAACACAATATTCCCTGGTGTTACGAACAATCACACCAATCCTGGACCTATACTTTCATATAAGAAAAATAAATTTCTATCTTTTTTCAGCCACTTGTTACTTTGGATTTTCAGTTTCTCACAGCTGATTCTAATCCTAACTAATTCATTCTGGATGGCACAGATACATAATTTGCTATAAAATGCTCGATTTCTTGAATTTTTATATGCATCAAAATCAAACATTAAGATGCATTAGCTTGGTTTCCTGTATTTTTTGGTTCTGCTATTAACAGAAGTCCTACTTTAGGAAGCGACAGGAGTTGTCTTGGTTATCGCTTGAGTAAAATTTGCTTTGCATGTACAAAAATCTCATTTACTCCTGCTATTTGATACTTAAGAGATTTGGATGTTTAATGGATCTTTACCACTGAAGATTTTTTTTCCCGAGTTGTACACAGATGCTGTTCTTGAGCTATAGCCCTCCTTCTCAACAAATAAAAAATCCTCTGAATATATTTTCAGTTCTTTTTTTGGCGGGGAGAGGGGTTGGGTTGGGGTAGATATTTCATTTCTCTGAAGTCACCAAGTAACCCAATTCAATAAACATGTTTTTTTTTCTCTATCTGGATCAGGGTTTCATCTCCTCATTCCATTCCTTTTTTTGTTTCATTTTGGCTTTTTGTTTGTTTGCAAGAGGAACAGAGATCTGAATTACATATTTAAAATACATACATAAAATAGAAAAATCAAGAGTGCTTGCTTGCTTTTCTTCCTTCTTTTTTTTTTTTTTTTTTCCCTAAAGACTTCGAGACCACATATCCTTTTGAGAGAAAGAGAAAAGAATAAACTTCCGGGCAGAAGAGGATCCAAACACATAAAACTTTGCATGATCTGCAAGGGTTCAGGGACCCCTGGAGGCCTTTCTAGGAACCTTTCTAGGAATCTCACAATAACATTAAGAACCGACGTTATTTTGCAGAAGAGGACATTTTGGTCAGGTGGGGTAGGCATCTAGCTACGTACTATAATGTAAGAATGTCAGAAAAACTCCCTCCATAAATAGATCTCCTTTTGAAACTTCTCCCCCTCTATTCCTACTTTCCTCTTGAGGTAAGTGCTAAAGTCTTTTGAGCTGCAAATGTTATCTGAGAAGAATAAAATAAGTCATTAACAGCCAATAGTTTAGATGTCATTAGCTTAACAGATGAGATAAAGCTGTTAGTCTCTAATATTTGTAATTATTTAAATCACATCTGCCTTCCCCAAGAGTATAAATGCCACAGGGGCGGGAGCCAAGCCTGCTCTATTCACTGCTACAATCCCAGGGCTTAGCCCAGTGTCTGGCACAGATCAGCACTTAGGCAACATTTATCAAATGGATGAATGGAATATAGCAAGAATGAGAGAGAGCAGGTTTTGATGGAAGAAAAAAAGCTGATGTCCCTCTCAAACTGGTAGGGATTATAGGTAGAAGGCAGGTGGGCCAAGTATGGGGAACAAAGAGCTGGCAGAAAGAAGTGTAAGCACTGCAGAAGTCTCTGAAAGAAACTCTGTCTATTTCAGGTCAAACACTGAAAAAAATTATTTGGGGAATAAAATTTTATATTTCACTAAGTCTATCTTCATGGCCCAGACCATTCCTAAATATCAGAAAGTTCTGTTGAATCGACTCAAAGACATTATTTGCACTAAATCACAATCTTGATGTTTTACATTGTTGTGAACTCAGGAAAAATTTTAGATGCCCAAAGAGTGTGGTAAGTTACATTCCTCTACTGACTCAGTACATACACATTGGGTACTTAATGCAAATCATAACATGGAGGAGGTCCCAAGCCAGGCTTTGCAGCGGAAACCCTTCAAATGAAAGCTGTTATTGTTGCTGCTGTTTGGCCACACCACGTGGCTTGTGGGATCTTCGTTCCCCAACCAGGGATTGAACCCGGGCCCTGGCCAGGAAATCTCGGAGTCCTAACCATTGGATCGTCAGGGAATTCCCCTTCAGATGGCAGTTCAAATACAGATTCCCTGGTCCTTCCTGGATCTCTGAATCAGACTCACCCTGGGAATCTGAATTAAGTTCCCTCTCTGAAATGGATGTAGGCAATCTGTGGTAGGTCAGTCAACTGACATTTGGAAATCCTTGCTTCTGAGGATACAAAGGTGATGCTGTCATTTTCATCAAGGAGTTTGCAAACTCAAGTGGAATTACAAGACGTGGCTATAAATAACAGAATATAATTTAGATGACAGGTATGACTGTTGACATTCTCTTAGGAAGACTTCATGTGGAAGTCGCATTTAATCTAGACCCTGACAGATAAATATAACAAGGAGGCCAGGAGCAGGGGGTAAGTGGACTTAAGGTGAACTGGTGAACATCTAAATCTCAACAAGAAACTTAATTATCATAGGATCATAGACACTGGAAAGGACTTTAGAGATCCCTCCTTTGTCCCCTTCTCTATTCAAAAGGAATCCAGGGCTCAGAGAGATTAAGGGACCAGTAGAGAGTCCCCCAGCTAGTTACCATGAGGACATGTGCTAAAATACACATCTCTAAACTCCCAAGCCAAGGCACTCTGCCCCACCTCCCTGACTCCTGTTGGTCTAGCCTGGGAGCTAGGAATGTGTTTCTGTTACTCCTATGGACTGCTTGGCTCATGTCCCTGAGAATGCAATGCCATATGGGACCAGGTGTCAGGAATGGCCTCCTGGGCACCAAACAGACCATAGGGCCAGCTGGCAGGCTCCCCGCCTCTCCACTCAACAGGCCCGTTTCATTTCACCCTGTTGCTCGCAGAATCTCTATGGAAAACAGCATTAGCGAGGGTGAGAAGCACACAACACAGAGTAAATGAGTAATTCAGAGACACTGAGATGCCACCATTGCCCAGGCTGGAGTCACCTTCTGTCACAGGCTTTGCACGTATGGGCCTGCAACAGACGGCACGTGCTCATCCGCCCTCACCAGTCAGAACCTAATGGGCCACCTGATGGGTGGTGCCAGGCCATCCAGACACACCAGCAGGGGCCCACCCCTCACCAGTCAGAACCTAATGGGCCACCTGATGGGTGGTGCCAGGCCATCCAGGCACTCCAGCAGGGGCCCACAAACAAGTTTCCTGTGTCCCTGCCAACAAGGGCTATTCCTAGAGATGAAATAGTTGTTCACCGCTGTGATGCTCCTGATTTAAGGGATCGCTGCTGCAGTGGCTGCAATTCTTTGAATTGTAAAGGTTCAGTAAAATTCTTTAAAAAAATTTGTGCTGAAACATAACGTTCAAAAAATTGCACAAATTATTTGGTTGGCCAAAAAGTTCATTTGGGTTTTTCTGTAAGATGGTATGGAAAAAGTCAAATGAAATTTTTGGCCAACCCAATATAAGTAAATAATGTAACTGGCCCCCAGAACAAGAAACAACATCACTAGAACCCTAGAAACACCCTTTCATACCCCTTTCCAGTTCCTACCCCCACCAAGGGTAACCCGACTTTCAGCACACTTTATTAGTTTTCCCTGTTTCTGAAATTCATGTAAATGGAATAATTATCTCACATCTTCAATATTTAAGATCCTTGGATGGTTAACAAGAAATTGCCGGGGTTTCCCTGGTGGTGCAGTGGTTGAGAATCTGCCTGCTAATGTAGGGGCCACGGGTTCAAGCCCTGGTCTGGGAAGGTCCCACATGCCGCGGAGCAACTAGGCCCATGAGCCACAACTACTGAGCGCGTCTGGAGCCCGTGCTCCGCAACAAGAGAGGCCGCGATAGTGAGAGGCCCACGCACCGCGATAAAGAGTGGCCCCCGCTTGCCACAACTAGAGAAAGCCCTCACACAGAAATGAAGACCAAACACAGCCAAAAATTAATTAATTAATTAAAAAGAAATTGCCTGCCATATATCTGGAAAGAACTCTAATTTGAAAAGATACATGCACCCCAATGTTCATAGCAGCACTATTTACAATTGCCAAGACATGGAAGCAACCTAAATGTCCATCGACAGATGAATGGATAAAGAAGATGTGGTATATATACTCAATGGAATATGACTCATCCATAAAAAAAAGAATGAAATCATGCATTTGCAGCAACATGGATGGACCTAGAGATTGTCATACTAAGAGAAGTGAGAAAGAGAAAGACAAATATATGATATCACTTATATGTGGAATCTAAAATATGTTACAAGTGAACTTACTTACAAAACAGAAACAGACTCACAGACATAGAAAACAAACTTACCGTTACTAAAGGGGAAAGGGGGTGGAGGGAGGATTAAATTAGGAGCTCAGGATTAGCAGATACAAACTACTCTATACAAAATAGATAAACAAGTTCCTACTGTATAGCACAGGGAACTATATTCAATAGCTTGTGATAAACCATAATGGAAAAGGATATGAAAAAGAATATATATATATACACATATACATATATGTATATATATATGTGTGTATATATATATATACACTGAATCATTTTGCTATACACCAGAAACTAACACAACATTGTAAATCAACTATACTTCAATTTAAAAAAGAAAAGAAATTGCCTACAAAGTAATTTGCAAGTTTAAAGAATTAAAAGAGTAGATAGTATGCTTAAAAACGGGGTTTATTCCAGAACCAGCTAGGAGAGCTCTTTGACCCGGATCTCACTTTCAGAAAGAGCCTCAAATTTAGATCATCTCCAAATGACATTAACGTACATTCACAGAGATACTGACAAGACTGGAAAAATAGTCTCATCATACAATTTTAAAGCTGTGTTCCATTTCTGGAACTACATTGCCTATCATGAATTAATATTGTAAAGAAACCTTATAATTCCTGATGAACTCAAAATTATATTACCTTGAATTTTTTTTGCATTAAAAGCATTAAATCGTTAAATACAAATATTTTCTATATACTGCTATTTTGGTAACCCTGTGTTGGCTTTCTCCATTTTTCACATACTAAAGTCTCAAAAAATAAGAAGTGGCCCAGACCTGTGCATGGTATGTGCTGCCCACACAGCCTTAAAGACTGGAGAAATAACAGGGAGTCTGTGAAGGAGGTGAAGCAATCACCTTCCTAACAACTTCCTGCCAGCGAGAAGTTTCTTTCTAGTCCTTCATTCTCAAAGTTATTATAAAACGAAGTTCCTATGGTATTTGGGAAAATGAATCTCTGTACTTTTAATTCAATGTGTCATCATCACATGTTCGTATTTGCCAAGTTCCCTTTATGCCTTCAATTTTTATCCATGCTTCATTGGTGTCAAGATATTCAGCCTGTATAGGCTAAAGTGTTGTGCTGTGACACAGCAACCTCCAGGGTGGTGTGTTTCCGTGTGGGGTCTTTAGATCACCTGCATCACAGTGACCCCAGATGCTTGTTACTCATGCACATTTCTGGAGCCCACCCCACCACACCTGAAGCAGAATTTCTAGAAGTGGAGCCCTGGAATACACTTCTTAGGTTGAAGACTTGCAGCTGCTGTGTCACCTTATGTTTCTCCTTTTAAGGAACTGCCTTTCTAAAAATATTGATGACCATATTTCAGTAGCATGCATACTCAGTTGACATGCAGGTCCACCATTGATAGGAAGTCCCATGCTGGAGCCAGTAATACTCAGAAAAACAATTAAGTGTGAAGGTTAAAAAGCTCAATCCCTGGTTTAAGATCCAGCTGCCATTTCTTGGCAGGTCTTTGAGCAAATTCAACCTCTTTAAGCCTCAGTTTCTCACTTGAAAAATGGGAAAACTAACAATGCCTAACTCATAGAGTCATTGTGAGAATTAAATTTGTTAATACTCTTAAGCATTTGAAGCACCTGGCACATAAAAACATTCAATAAAAGGTAGCTGTTCTTATCATTATGACTACTTGCAATTTCGATTTTTTAATTTTTTAAACTTAAAATTGGCAAGAAAACACCTGATATTCAAGAACTATAATCAGATTTTAAAGTTTTGTTCAAAAATGGAATGATAACATCTTAAGCTAACACTTGCCTATACTGCCCCAGGGAATGTACCACGATGGGACACTCCAGGAAAACAATCTGGCAGTAGGTTACAAGAGCCTTTCCGAGTTGTTTTGGGTGCAAGTCTTACACACATATTACTAAATTGATCCATGTGAATGTCATATTTTTATGCCATTGTAAGTTCAATTTCTGATTGTTCATTGCTAGTAAAGCAATACAATTGATTTTTATATGTTGATCTTGTATCATGCAATCTCACTAAACTCACATATTAGGTCTAGTAGAATGGTGAGAGCCGACAGACATCCTTGTCCCATTCCCGGCTTAGGCAGAAAGCATTCAGTCTTTCACTGTTAAGTATGATGTTAGCTGTAGGCTTTTTGTATATGCGCTTTATCAGGTTGAGGAAATTCCTTTGTATTCCTAATTTCTTGAAGTGTTTTCCATGAGTAGGTGTTGAATTTTGTCCAGATCTTTTCCTGCATCGATTGCAATATATGGCTTTAATTTTCTACTCTGTTAATATGGTGAATTACTTTGTTTGAATTACAAAAGTTAAACCAACTTTGTGTTCCTGGAATAAGCCCACTTCATCATGAGGCACTATCCATTTTATATATTTCTGAATTAGCTTTTTGTTAAGGATTTTTTGTGTCTCTGTTCATGCAGAAAAAAAATATGTTTTTATTTCCAATGTTTTGCAGCTGGCATTTTCCTAGCCCTAAGGTATTACGGGATAGAAAGTAAATCGCCCAAGATGCAAATTGCATTTCTTAGCAGGGCCTAGGTCTCTGTCAATATTGTCACTTAATGGCAGTCAGCAATGCATGGGATCTTATTTATAAATGTTTTATTCATTATAATAGTATGATAAATAGACGTCTATCTGGTGGCTTTGCCAATGAATATTTTTTATTTACAATTCATAAGTTTTCTCTATTTCAATTCCAAAGGCTAAATGCTAGCTTATGTCAATTTTTATGTCTTGATCAAAAGGGGTGTTTTTATTTAAAAAATTAATGTCCATGGTGCTTTATTCCCTACATGGATAACAGTTAAATATACTAAAGTAAATACAAATAATCAATGTTTATGTTAAATAACATTCTATAATAATGGTCACAATAACACTATGCAGCTTAGAAAGCAGTTTTACATGCATTATCTTATTTGACCTATGTTCAGCATTGTTAGCCCATTTCACAGGTGGAAAAACTGAGGCTTCTTACTAGCTGAGAGAGCATGAGAAAGACCTGAAAGCTCAGAGAGCTTTCAGGTCTTTCTCATGCTCTCTCAGCTAGTAAGAATCAGAGTGTTTGAAAATAGAAAATATTTTTATACACACAGACAGAAACAATTAATTCACAAATCCTCTGTATTTTAATTCCAAAGGTTAAATGTTAGCTTAAAGCCATGTTTTGTGGCTTGAAATGCTTTCATGTTTTAAAAAATAAACATTCACTGCACTTTGCTCCCTGCTGTAAGATGATGACATGTTCAGAAACACTTAAGGAAATACAAATACAACATTATTTACTAGCAGGTATTAATTGTTCTAATAAAGGCAGAAGAAATTAGTTCAAACAAATGACAGGAGAGTCAGCAGTACTCCTATAATTGTGAATATTGTAATTATTCTTCCTCAATATATTCATTAGCCCTAATTTTGTCTTTAGGGCATATCTCCACACAAACAGCTCTTTCCGGTTTTAAATTACATGCTCCTATTTCTATCAGCCACTTGACCTCCAGAGTAAACAGATGCTTCTTCTTTCTTTAGATTCTTCTTGGAAACTCCACTCAGACACCAACGGAGTAGCCCCCTTGTGCATTTGGAACCAAACCACAGGCTGCAGAGTTCCTGAGCAGTCTGCCAGTCGCCAGTTCCACATCCCACTCTAGAATTTCTCGAGGGGTGGTGCTTTTAGCGTGCACCGGAATCTCCTGGAAGACGTTAAAACACAGCTTGCTGGGCCCCACCCAGAGTTTCCGGGTCAGGAGGTCAGGGGTGGAGCCTGAGGATCTGCAGTTCTTACAAGTCCCCAAGAGACTGATACTGCTGGTCCAGAACTGACTCTGAGCACCTCTCTACCAGATGAGTGATTGGCATCTGAGTTTCCAGCTTCCTTATTTTTTCCCCAGAAGAATAGAAAAGAAGTGGAAGTTTTTAGAAAAGACAGTAGATAAAAACTGGCCCTAGAAGAGCTTGTTTCTTTGCTCTGTAGACCTAATAGTTTAATAACTGCAGGTTTACAGCAGAGCCCAGGTCTCTATGATATTACATGCAATGAAATATATAACATTTTCGTTTGATTATTTTTTAATGTGAGAGCTCTTTTAAAGAGACTATCAGGAATATCTTTTTTTTTTTCTTAGTTTGCCAACTAAAAGAATATATACAAAAATGTCAACAGTAGTTATCTTTTGGAGATAACAGAATTGCAAATAATATCTTTTTCTCGTGGCTTACCAGTATTTCTGGTCTTTACTCACTACAACAAATATAGTGACCTATGCAATACAAAAATGCAGCCAGTTAAAATCATATACGTAAATTTGCCAGGCGTGTTAATAAAGGCATGAGGAATAACTGAAATTTCTTCTTGCAACTCTACAAGCTAAAACATTTAAGAATTTATCTATCTTTCACCTACTTCTGCCCCATCCTCTACATCAGAGATCAAGCTTGGAGCTTGTTCATAAGTCAGAGTAAAATGGCAAGTTCTGAGATTTGTGGTCTCCTCTCTGGTCCATACTCTTAGTACCATGGATGTGGTCTTCCCAACTGATTACTTCCCAATAATGTTGGTCCCTTCCAGCTACCTTCACCCCTTCCTCTCAGACCTTCCCCTGAAGCTAGAAGTGAGGGGTCACAACTTGTGTGTGCAGTGTCCTCTGAACCTCCTTACAGACTGAGGAAGAGCATAACCCTCCATTGACCTCATTTTCATTCACAACCTCAAAGAATAGTTTATACCACCAACTCATACATTTCCCAAATTTACTATAAGAACAGATTAAGTCACTGAAAAAAATAACCAATGTAACCTCAGCTGAGTGAGAAAATCAGAGTTTTGCCCACTTAAATTTTCATATGTATTCGGGTAATAGTTCACAATATGAAAAACAACAAAAGCCGACTTTTGCCACATTCACTTCCTGGTCTATACAAAATAATATTGGTTTTTCTTTACTATACTTGCCAATTTTAAGAGCCTTCTTTTTACTTCTGTCATGGATATTTTTAATTGCAAATGCCATATTAAGTTGAAAATCAAGGGAAGGTTTTAATATTTCACATGCCAATATTTTTTCCTCCTGTCTGATTCACTTTGAAAATCCAAATAGCAAGGATGTTTTTTCTGTGGTTTGAAAACCATACACAGACCTACTTAACTGTGTTACAGTGGAAAAGCCACATTTTCTTGATTGTTAATTCATTGCCAAATTAAAACGTATGCCGCCTCGTCCTCCTACCACACAAACTGTGCCTGAAATAAAATAATAATTCTGCTTTGTTGAACAAAAAACATCATCCAAATCAAGACAAGGTTTTTCTTAATGACCTAAAATACGTGTTTTTGCTAAAGGAGGAAGAAATTTAAAAGGCAATGACAACACAGTGTTCTTCCAGGAGACAGTAATTAGAAATAAATTAGAGCTTCCGAGAGAGTGAAAGCAAGAAGGCCCTGTTTACATCATGCTAACTACAGCCCAGGTTTATGAACCTTCATTATCCTAGAGTTATTTCTCAACCATATCCTACAAATGGATGTGATGTGTAGCTTTAGCTCAACTGGGATTTGAGACATGTGAGTGGGTTTTTGTTTTGCTTTTTTTTTTTAATCTTAAGAAGGACAGTTTTGTTATATCCAAACCAATTTCAACGTCAAAAGAGCAGCAGCTATACTGCATCCTCTTCTGTTATCCCCTTTAAAGATATGTCAGCATTATTCTAGGAACTCTCAAGCAAACTGAGGCTCCAGTGTAAACCTCTGTAATTTTGAACAGAACTCATTTCTAGTAGCTTTTTACTCTGGGCATGACAGTTCATCATTCATCCAAATGGGAAAAGTAATTTGCAGAAATAAACATGTGTATTAAAAGGCTGAGAGAATGAGAGCACAACCCTCTGGGAGGTCTTCTTCCCTCGCTCATATCTAGCAGGCTTTGCTTCCCACTCCCTCCAATACTCCCACATCTTCATTTGTAACCAGCCATCCAGCCAACCTCAGCCACCCAACCCTAAGGGAGCAGCATGAAAAGATGGGGAGAGTCAGATATTAGGAAATGTCAAAATCCAATTTGGCTAACCCAGTGGAGGAAAATGAAAAACAGCCACGCCTTATTGGCTCCAACACTGAAAACCTCAGCAGTGGCAGGAAAAATGAAAGAAGAAAAAAATGTCAGCCACGTGAAAGAGGCAGGGCACAGAAATGGCACAGAACTGAAGAAAATGACAATCAGAGAAGACTCTTAGGGGGAGGGCCAGAGTGTATAGGAAGGTAGGGAAACCCATGAGGGAGGAGGGAACACAGCTAGACCAGCAAGTCAGCTGGGGGACGTCCATGGGAAGGGCATGGTGCCCACCAAACGTTCCCAGTGGCACTCATGATTATCACACCAGATTATTGCGTACTAAGGTGTCAGCTCATTAGCTTAGTGGGTGATATGTTTGTTTTACTGTTTTTTCTAAGACGTGATATATTATAGAAAGCCTTCTTTCAACAGTTAGTTTGGAATACTTCTAAGTATCCAACTATCTAGAAAATTCACTTTCCCATGATCTATTATTCCCCAATTCATCTTGATAACTAAAGTAATTTTATAATTTCACTGCTATAGACTGAATGTTTGTGTCCCCCACCTCCAAATTCATATGCTGAAGCCTAATCCCCAATACAATGAATGATATTTGGAGGTGGGACCTTTGGGAGGTGATTAGGTCATGAAGGTGGAGCCCGCACAAATGGGATCAGTGGCTTATAAAAGAGACCCCAGA
The DNA here is from genome assembly GCF_008692025.1 of Phocoena sinus. Classification (NCBI taxonomy): domain Eukaryota; kingdom Metazoa; phylum Chordata; class Mammalia; order Artiodactyla; family Phocoenidae; genus Phocoena; species Phocoena sinus. Next base: position 83,251,604 of record NC_045768.1, on the reverse strand, counting down.
CAGCTCTCTCACCTCTTCTGCCCTGTGAGGACACAGTGAGAAGATGGTTGTATACAAACCAGAAAGCTCTCACCAGACACCAAATCTGCTGGCACCTTGATCTTGGACTTCCCAGCCTCCAGAACTGTGAGAAATAAATTTCTGCTCTTTATAAGTTACCTAGTCCATAATATTCTGTTATAGCAGTCTGAATGGACTAAGATATTCACTAAGATATTCATCCTTTTCAGGATAAGTTCTCTTAATGTAGCTCCAAGTCTGAAAAAGGGAGGTTCTCTACTCTCTTAGTAAAATATTCTGACTGGTACCCACAGCCCACTGAATCCAGATGGCTCCAACCAGTTGAATTTTACAGTTGTTTGTACCTATTTAATTCCAATACTATTGTAATGATGTAATTAAAATTTAAAAATATGTGCACTGGTGGAAAATGAGAGCAAAAGAAAAAATTCTCATGTAATCAAAATTGAATCCTTTGAAAAAATTAAGCTAATTATTTTCTTTTCAACTGTTGATTTTAAAGATGAGAAAAAGAACTCGTAAGAATCTAGAAAGATGCTGCATTGTTTTCTAAATGTCTTTTAAAAAACTCTCCATTTTAAAGAAACAAAAACAAGAAATTATAGAAAACGCAGAGAAATTTCAGCTCACACAGATCCAAATTCAAATCAAAGAACTGGGCCTTACTCAAAAGACTGGTAATGGGGCTTCCTTGGTGGCACGGTGGTTGAGAGTCCGCCTGCCGATGCAGGGGACATGAGTTCGAGCCCTGGTCCAGGAAGATCCCACATGCTGTGGAGCAACTAAGCCCCTGCACCACAACTACTGAGCCTGAGCTCTAGAGCCTGCGAGCCACAGCTACTGAGCCCACGTGCCACAACTACTGAAGCCTCTGCACCTAGAGCTGGTGCTCCGAAACAAAGAGAAGCCACCGCAGTGAGAAGCCCACCCACCACAACAAAGAGCAGTCCCCGCTCGCCGCAACTAGAGGAAGCCCACATGCAGCAACGAAGACACAACGCAGCCAAAAATAAAATAAATTAATTTTTTTAAAAAACTGGTAAATTACCATACATGCACGTACTTTAAGTTAAAGTGTTTAAATCACGCATATATCATTCGATGACTGCATCCTGGAACCAGATTTTTTCAATAATTCTGTCAGCTATTAGGCCCAATGACTCAGAGAAGATAGCTTCCACCACATTTATTTGAAAACTCTGGGAACAGATGCCCCCTGCCACCAATTTTTAATCTTCAAAGTGCCCAATGATGCTGGTAAACTTCAGCATCTTTCATGTATAGAATGGAGTTTTAACTCGTCTGGCAATCTACCAAGGGATCTTTTTGTCCTTATGGTAAAATTTGTTCTTTGGTTGGTTGACAGTCCTGAAAGCATAGCTGCTCTTCTGTCTTTTGCACAGGCAAGGTCTCACTTGAACAATGGTTTTGTGCCAGCTTATCTTAAGGTTGTCTCAGGGAGAAGATGGTGGTTTCTTTTAGCTCTTAGACTTCCAAAATATGTGAGGTAGAGGAAGGGAGGTGAGTGTGTGTCAAGAGCTAAGTCCCACTGCTACTCTATTTCCAGATCAATCTCTCTCCACAGCAGGGTCTCACCATCACTTTGCATTTGGAAAGGACATCCTTCATTTGGTTTTGTTTCTAAATTGAATTTACAAGTTCAGCACAAATATTTCAAGCTCAATCCTGGTTTTAGCTTCATCCAAACCAGGCGTGGAAAGATTTCAAACAGTCCTTTTCCTGCCATGATATTCTTTTTGCTCCGGTCCATAAATGAGTAATTTAGTAAACTTGGGAAAGCATGTAAATTGCCATGGTGGGTGTTCTGCAGTAATCTTCATTCACTCAGAAGTGGGATTAAATAAAAGGCCTCCAAAATGTAGTTCATTTCTGTTTATCTGGTAACATGGTACAAAAATATCTCAGACAGGAAGGACAGAAAATAGAGAGAAATCTGTAGGCAATTATATAAGAGCCGTATTCTCCATTAGTTAGAAGGCTGACCACCAAGGTATTGAATAAAACCACAGAGGCATATCTTGTGAACTTAATACCCAGTTGGATCATTTCTAACAGCCCCTTCCTCTATATTACTTTCTACAATACTTTCTACAATTACTTTCTACAATAATAATTATTTTCTTCATTTGATTGTTTAGTTTTAATTTTAAAAATACCTTCTAATTTAAAGATATTCAAATTCCATTCAGTATTTCAAGTATGAAATAAAATTTGCATTTACCAAACAAAACATCATACCTCACAGTTCATCACTCTATTCCACTGTTTAAATTGTAAATACAAAAACTCTGTGATGTGTGAAATGAATTTCTGTAAAGGATGCCTTCGCCTACATTTTAATAGGAGTGAATATAAACCCGTTTGCTGTACTTGAAAGTGGACAACAAGCTTTCCCACCAAAAATGGGCCTTTTCCTGTACATACGGTTTTTTCTTAGAAGTCATTAAAGTTGTAAATGTCTGCCCCACAGCGGAAAAGCATACGGCTACCTCAGTTAACGTCAACCGCAGCAATTGTTTAGAACTTAGTACAACGAATTTGTGTGGCAGGAGGTTGTATTTTATCTTTGACATTGTTTAGAATTGCCAGCATATGGTGATAATAAAAAGCAGACCAAATTCTAGTCAAATTGTTACCGCTTTTAAATTCTCTACAAACCATGTGCCCCCTTATTTTCTACACCCAAGGCAGAGCGCTCCCAGGGTTCTGCCCCTGGCATGTCACTACCACCAGGCAAGGGCACACCATAATCTGAGGTCTAACAAGGAAGCTGCCTGGACAAAAGGGTTCTATATCTGGTTGCATCCAGATATAGAAATCAGAGGGCAGCTCAACTCCAGGATATCAGTGGGAACTTTATCATCATAAAGTGCTGGGTGGATCTAAAAATTGATGTACAAACAAGTCCAGGTACTGCTGGGGTGTGGGAATGTTTTAAAATGAGGTTACAATTCTCACCTCTTGATTAACTGAAGAATGCTTTTTCCAGGTTTTTCACTTTTCATTCTGGATTGTAAATATTTGTTGAATGAATGAAAGGACAGATGGTCAGGGTGAGTCCATGAGAGAGGAGCTACAATTTATACATTGATTCGAGCCCACATCTCTCAATTTTCTCAAAGAAATGGTGATGAGATTTTTTTACCCAGAGAAACAAATGAGCATGTGAATTGTACAGGCGACCAAAAGCTCAACACCAACAAATTCCAAGTCCAGACGAGGAATTGGTCTGTAAGATCTAGAGCACAGAAGGAAGCCTGAAGCCTAGGATGGCCAACTTAGCGATAAATGCCAGAGAATGTCAAACAGCTCTCTACCTTGTCCTGTAGCCCTCACTGCTGACATGAGGAAGAAGGTCAAGAAAATAAGCAAATAGAATATAATTGAATCTTCTACTTTGGAAAGCTCAGCAGATCCAACCATGCTGGCCATGAAGACAATGCTTCAGATCATGTCGTGTGTTCTTTCACTTGACCATAAACTCTAACCCTGCAGCATTTATAATCAGTGAGGGCAAGCACCTGAACTTAGGATCAGACAAAAGCACCCATTCCAAAAGGAGCTCCCCTGCAGAATACAGGGGATTTCTCATTTTTAGACTAATCCTCCCACTAGCATAGAATAAAAGTTTCTCATTTCTAACTTTCTTTCTGTTGATTTTACTACAAGACCCTTTATAAAAGGGAGAAAATAGAGAAGAAACTTATTTCAGAAGAAAAATTGCTCTATAACAGAGAGAAAGACACATACACACACACAAATGGTAAACTCCAAGGTTTTTTGGTAATGCATTTTTTCCTCTTTATATTGGGTAATAGGTACACTACTGAAGCCAAAAGAAAAACAATAAAAGCAATATACTTGAAGTATGTTTTTAAGCTTTTATAAAATCTCCGGCTCCAAAGGAGTAGAAATGAATTTTAGCTAAATTTGATATTTTACACAAACTGCATTCAACATGTGACATAAAAACTAAACCTTCACACAAAATGTCCATGTAGTCAGATATGCAATAATATAGGCCAATATCACATCAATGATTTCCTCATAAGTTTATTAGAGTTCTATTATTTAAATAGGTAGGGTGTTATATCCAAGAGGGAAAGAAAAAAAGAGCTAGAAATTTCTCCTTTTTTACTCTGGAAGAGATATACTTTGCTTCAACACTTCCTACTCACTTAAATGACTCAAAATATTTATATGCCATTTTCTTATCCACATAATCATCAGAGATGTATATAAGAAAAAAATTTAACGGTATCCTATCCTCAGTAGGGATATGTCTACTCTTGAAGCTGATGTGGTACGGGAAGAGATTCATAAATTTGTCAAGAGGAATAAAGGAGACAGAGCAAACATTTCACTCACAATGTCTAAATATTCGAGATCAAACACATATGAATGGAGCAAATCAGGTGTACCAGTATCTGCATGTGTGTGCATAAATGAAAACATGTGAATATGCATACACACTTCACCAATTACCTCAAACCTTAAAGGTGAGCTTCTATTCCCAGAGTGGCATATTGTTAACCTGAAAAAAACTGAATGAACATTCAGTTCAGTAAGCAATTAGATATGGTCCCTTACCACACCTCCCACATCTCTGTAACTTCTTAAACTATTTCACAAACAGGTCTCCAAAATCTATTTGCTCTCATATGAGCCAGTGGTCATTGGGTCTGAGATATATATAGTTCCAAAGGTAAAAAGCTGAAGAACCGATTCTTACCAAGAAAGGAAGTATTGCCCAGCTTGAATTTCCTCCTCCGCCTCCTGCAAATTGAAATTCTTGCTCTAATCAGGCTATTTCCAAACGCATATGAAATGGACCACAAGGAAGAGGAAATTAAGCATCACAGGATCTGTTTTAGGCTCATAATGAGACCTACAAAGGTTTCTAGGATCCAGACAGTGATCACCTTGCTAGAATATATTTGCTCTTATTGAAACACATTTTCTTGTAACTAGTTGCAATAAAATTAATAGAACTAAAATGGTCATCTTTCTGTTTTCCTTTGCCCTCCTTTTTTCCCATCCTCTCCTCTCTCTCTCTCTTAAGCTTAGAGAGTTATAGAAGATGGGGTTGCTTTGGCTACCATTAAATCAATCTCACCTCATATCCTTTCACAAGTATAAAATTAATTCTGAGTGATTCTGATTAGAGCAACTGTACCCTATCCCTGATCAAGCCTAATTACAACTGGATGCAGGGTCCCCACCATTGTTGTATGTAAGCAATGGAGCCTGAATTTCAGCCAGCAGTGTCTTGTTAATGAATAGGACTGATGAGAGGCCTGCACATTGTCTCCAGTGACCTCTTCTGCATCATAGAGAGCAAACTGCACTGATAAACACACTGAGATGGTTATTATCCATTATTCAGTTTTACAATCAGCGAACACCTGGCACAGCGGCAGCCAGTCACTCTTTACTTCCCATCCGTATCTATGGGGGCCCCAAACTCTGACACAATATAGCATGCCAATTTCCCTTTATCAAAGGAAAGAAGTTATGAAGAAAGGGCTGGGGGACCCTGAGAAAGGTGCTCTTGCTCTTTTTACATCTCCTTGCTCTTTGCAAGGAACAGATATTGGCAGCAGTTCTGCAAATGTTAGAGATGGCTTTGAGAGAGGTTTTAATTGTTGCTCTTTTATGTTAAGAAGGACTTACAGGGCTTCCCTGATGGCGTATTGGTTGAGAAGCCCCCTGCCGATGCAGGGGACACGGGTTCGAGCCCTGGTCCGGGAAGATCCCACATGCCGCGAAGCAACTAAGCCCGTGCGCCACAACTACTGAGCCTGCGCTCTAGAGCCTGAGAGCCACAACTACTGAAGTCCACATGCCACAACTACCGAAGCCTACGCACCTAGAGCCCATGCTCCGCGACAAGAGAAGCAACTGCAAAGAGAAGCAACTGCAAAGAGAAGCCACTGCAATGAGAAGCCCGTGCACTGCAACAAAGAGTAGCCCCCGCTTGCCGCAACTAGAGAAAGCCCGCGCGGCAACAAAGACCCAACACAGCCAAAAATAAATAAATAAATGTATAAAAAAAAAAAAAAAAAAAAAAAAAAAGAAGGATTTAAAGAGCTACCCATTGCATTTTGCTTAGTCCTGGCTACTCATGGACTTTCAATTAATCTAGTTCTCTTCTGATTTTATAAATCTTTATTTCAAGCCTTCAACTTACTTTAAGGAAGGAGACTGCCTGCCTTTGGTGGCAATATATTTCATATTTTTTTATCTTTGCATGATCATGGTGAATTTATGATCATTCTATTGCATGAAAAAGTTCCAGTAAAGATTTTTTTTCAGCAATGGTTGATAAGCAAGTTTTGAGTCTACAGGACAGAGAATCTCTATTTTCTGGAGAGCACTAGGTACATTTTCTATATCCCAGCAACTTCAGAGGCTGGGGAGGATGCTGGGGCAATGAGAAAGAAAGGGATCACAGGGTATTGGGGTGTGTGGCCTCAGAGCCTTAGTGCACAATTTTGCCAGTTTGAAGATTCTAAAGTCAGCTTAAACTGGGGGATCTCAGCAGTCTCTGGAAAAACTGGCTTGTGCCATCCAAACTCACCAAAGAACAAACTGGAATCAGAAAGGCAGTTTAGATAAACATATGAAGATGATATTTTGGGTTCACAGTTTCTCAACTAGAAACAGGCCCACAAATTTAAAGGCAGTGGTGATGGGCCTCTGCACCCAGTGGCTGGTTTGAAAATGTCAGCACAGCCATATATAGCTCCCTCTCCAGCAAGAGCTCAAACCTTACACACATTTTTCTCAACACCTCTTTCCAGCACCAAAAAAAAAAAAAAAAGCAAAACAACACAAAACAGAAACAGATACTTTTTTTTCCAAGAAGTGGTCAAGGTACTTCAATTTTACAATTAAGAGGATAAAAGAAGACACATTTTGCCAAAGCTCAAGTTGGCACCTGGACATTTCCTCAAGTTTATACAAATGTGAGTGACTTAGTCAGGCAAGATCAATGACTGCAGACTCCATGCCATTACATTGTCATACTGTTGTTATTTTTCAAGAGCCCTAGAAGTTAAGAGGAAGCACATAATGCCAATGTGCTTAGTGTACCTCTAAGGGTCAGATCATGCTGACATCGTGGAATCAAGCCCTTCTCAACACTGTTCTTTTGTCCCACCATCAGAAAGGGACCCATGAGAAGCATGAAAATATGAATCAAGAAGAATGTAAATTTCCTAAGGTAAAATGGCTACATTTTGTCCAGACAAATGTCATTTTCAAACACACTCGGATAGAATGACCACTTTGTCATTCTATGGTTGGTTTTGTTTTATTTTTCTTGGCTTGCAGTCCTATCACAATTCTCACAGAAATGCTTGGCCAAAAAAAGATGCCTTATAAACTGAAATCAGATTGCCCAAAATCAAAGCAGTGAGAATTAAATCTCACACTTCTTTATTCTCAGGGCAGTCAGGTCAGGGCCCTTCAGAAAGGGGCCTTTTGTAGCAGATGAGATAAGAGGAGAAGGCAACGCTGGTCATCAGATTTACTTTACTCACATCTGTTTTTTACTCACTGACCAAAGACCTCCTGCCTTCATGGCCACTGGTATCTCTTGGAATAGGGTCCCCAACAAGAGAAAAGCAAGTCATGGAACCGCAGGTCAGAAACAGACCTTAAATCATGAAGCAAGATTACTGAGTAGGCCTGGCCTTGCTGCTTCCACCTGTGCGTTTGTGCACGTGTGTGTGTGTGTGTGTGTGTGTGTGTGTGTGTGTGCTCATGGTAAAAGGGAAACACATATATAGATTTGACCTATTTATTAATTTGAAAAGTATTTGTTGAGAGCCTGTCGTGTCTTTGGCACTATTATAGGCGCTGGGGATACAGCCATGAACAAATCAGCCAGAATACTTGCACTATAGGAGTTTACATTTGTATGAAAATAAATGTGAGAGATGTAAATAAAATATGAGGAATACAAACATATCGATGCATTAAAAGAATAAAACACCATCAAGTATTTTCATAGAACTAGTTCTAAAATTATAAGACCACATAACTGTGGTAAAATCTGAAATTAACTGAACAAAAATAATTACAAATTATTTGTAATATTAACAAATATTACATCCATTAAAAATTTCATGAAGCCACCATTTTTCATCCATCAAATTAACAAAGCTGTTTTTCAAGAGTGTGGTGAGTTGAGCACCCTCATATGCTGCTGGTGGTATAAAGTGTACAAGGCTTTCAGAAAGCAATTTGGCACCTTGTGTTAAGAAACCTAAACCTTAAATATGCATGGCCTTCTATTCAGTAATTCCTCTTAGAGCTATGGGTTTCGATCTTTAGTATGCCTAAAAATCTCTGGAACTTTATTTAAAAAGTGGATTCCTGGGCCCTGATCTCAAATATTCAGATTCTGCAGGTCCAGGATGGGACTCCTGACATTTATATCTTATTCTGATGGAGGTGGTTAGGGTGTCACACTATAAGAAGAGCTCCTCTGGAAGGATCTATTCCAAGGCAGTAATCAGAAATATAGAGAAAAATTTATATGTAAAGCTTTTGATCTCAGCTCTTATTTGTAATGTTGAGAAACTGTAAACAACCTAAATTGACACAAATAAGAAAATGGTAATAGTAATTATGATACATACTTACAAGAGATTATAGCCATTAAAAATGGGCTTTGGGGGCTTCCCTGGTGGCGCAGTGGTTGAGAGTCCGCCTGCTGATGCAGGGGACACGGGTTCGTGCCCCGGTCCAGGAAGATCCCACATGCCGCGGAGCGGCTGGGCCCGTGAGCCATGGCCGCTGAGCCTGCATGTCCGGAGCCTGTGCTCTGCAACGGGAGAGGCCACAACAGTGAGAGGCCCACGTACTGCAAAAAAAAAAAAAAAAAAAGGGCTTTGGGAAGGTGCTAAATGAGAGAAATCAAGATGCAAATTTATGCATATTGTATTTATGAAAAAATATATTTTTTATATATATGAAAACAACTGCAAGGAAATACATCAAACTTTTAATAGTGGCTATGACTGGGTAGCAGGATTAGGAGAAATATTTATCTTCTATGTGTTGTTCTATATTTTCTGAATTGAAACAATGAGCAAATTACTTTCATAATCCAAAAACATATAAACTTAAAAAATAAAGAAGTCATAAATCTCTTCTTTGCTTCTAGGCAGAAATACACCCAAATCATTCCACACATAGCTGCCTAGTCCAATGCTCCTTTTAGGCCCAATTAAGGAAATCTTCCAGAATTCGACAGCTGTCATTTATGTCCAGCTTTTGTTGTTCCTGTTGAAATTTAAATTTGCTTTCTCTTACTCTTCCTTCATGGAGTCCGAGACCAGCTGTTTGCTTACTTCCTTAAAGGGCTGCTCATAATGCCGCCCAAGCTGACTAGTGTCTATTTAAGTTCCAAAGTTCTGCTGGGAAGGAAATGTGTGAACTCTCACTGATCAGGGAGTGCTGGGGGAGAGGGCTAGTGAGTGTGAATGTGGTGAGTTCTGGTTTCTGGGAGAGGGTGACTGTAAGGGCTAAGGAAGGCATTTTCTAGATAAAGTTCTATTCAATAGACTCTTTGGGAAGCAATTAATCAATCAATGAGTAACCTTTGAAAATATCTGCCTAAAATTCTTCCACAAGCACAAATTGCATGGCAATCCTATAAATCTTACAAAGCAATTATAAAAGAATGTTTCTTTAAAAAAATAAAATGTAATGGCTAAGGCCTGACTTTCCTTGCAGGGAATATACAATAAAAGCTACTATTGTGGGGGGAGTATCTTTCATCTATCATTTCTTCTTCCTTCCCACGGCACAGACCCTCTTCACCCCCTGTTGGGTAGGTCCAAACTAGTCTCCTGGGGCTCTGATTTTGGTTGTCTCATTCTTTAACAGGTGGTTACTACTCTTGAAAGAAAAACTCATTTTACTCATCTATAAAATGGACCTAAAGTTAGATTTTACAAAGCCTGTAGGGATTCAAGGAGACTCCCCCCTTTCCAGTAGCCAGCATGTCTGTCCCTTCCCATTAAACGCTTGTCTTAATCCCACTAATAATCTGTCTGTATTTATCTTCTTATGCAAGGCTTCAGTCTAGCATTTGGCACACAGAAGGCACCTAGCAAATTTTTATCAAAGGAATGAAAAAACTGGATGACTGGTTCCTTTGATGATGGTAAGCTCCCTTGTATACTACTCATCCCTGTTCTACAAACAGAAGGAACTTACTCTATATTAGTCAGTTTAATTTTTCTGCCCTTGTATCCGTTATTTACTCAATAACAACACATTTTTATTGGGCAAATCTGACATGTCAGGCACTGGGGAAAAAGCAGTGAGCAAAATAGACATAGTCCCTGTTTCATAGAGCTTACACTGTAGTGGGAGGCAAAGGAACAACTGAGCAATTAATTAATTGATTATTTCATTTTTAAAATGTGCTTTGGGGTATAGATAAGCACTATGAGGAAAATAAAAGTTATGTGATAGAGACTGAGAACAAGGGCAGCCACAGCTGGTCAGGGCAGGTCTCTCTGAGGAGGTGACATTTGAACTAAGACCTAAGTGATGAGGTCCAGGAAGCACTAATCCATATAGCTTTTCTACATTGGCAATTTAATTAAGGCAAAATGTATACAGAGCAAAATGCATGTGCATACTTAAGTTTATAATTTAATGAGTTTTACTAAAGGTATACACCTATGCAATCATCACCATTAGGATACAGAACATCTCCCTTACCCCAGAAAGTTCTTGTGCCCACTTCCCACTCATGGGAAGCATAGTCTTACCCCATGCTCAGAGGCATCCTCTGCTCTGATTTTTCTTATCATAGATTAGTTTTGCCTAAGATGGGCTTCCTCAGATACAGCTCCTTGGATACAGTTCCTCTGGATCAGAAGATCTGTTATCTAATATGACAAGTTGTCTGCTTCCCAAACTCCCAACATACAATGCCAACGTAAGGATAAGATAAGCACAATAGACACTAAAGTTCAGAAGGAAGAGAGATGAGAGGCCCGTAGCACAATCTCTGGTCCATAGAAATTTGACACGACTATAAGACCAAGCGTGACTCTATGTGCCCTCCTGCCATTTCCCATCACATACTGGCCGCAAATGTTCATGGCCATCCTAGTGCAGAGCTTTACAATGGGTGTGCCCAAGAGTGAGCCATGAGTGGAGGACCACGAGCTGCTGGACCTCTCTGACTTGGAACAGTCTGGTCTAGGGGTCCTCAAAGGACAGCCCCAGGGGAGTGGGCTTTGTTGGGGTGGGAACTATGAGGGACACAAGAGACACTCAGAGTCCTTGTTCCACCACAATAGGATGGGAGAGACCAAGAAGACGCCCTACCATCCAGCTGTCTGTTTCAGCATCCCACTGAGGCACACCTCTGCCGTGATCAAGGGCTATTGCCACTGCTAGGGAAGGAGCAGGGCAAACATTCAGTAGGTCAAGGAAGGCTGAGCTGAGGTGCTGGCACACCAGCTTTAGGCATGGCCCCACTCTTTGTCTTCACATCTATCTTGTCCTTCTTCCCACTTGTGGCTACCATGCCCTCTTAGTTGTGTCCAAGCACTAACAGAGCGTCATCATTATCTTGAAACACTTGCTATGATAAACTTCTATTGGACTTGAAACTCACATAATCACAAGAATTTCCAACATCGCATTTGTCAAAAAGAGCAAAAATGAGATGTTATATTCTTTAAACAGAGTTTCAACCATTATAAATTTTAGAATGGCTTTAAAAATAGATTAAGCATTTTTAATCACTAGCTTGTACAAAGCTTTAATGGTGACTACCAATATTTTGAAAAGATAGCCATTTTTTTTTTAAAGTGTTGGGAATGCCCTAGCAATCCAGTGATTAGGACTCTCACTGCCAGGGCTGGGTTCAATCTCTGGTTGGGGAACTAAGATCCCACAAGCCGCGTAGTGCAGCCAAAAAAAAAAGTGTTGATCAGGGTATTCTCACAGATATTTTAAGCTTATAACTTGATATTACAAAGTTATGTTCTTCTTCAGCAATAAAAAGGAATGAAGTACTGATACATGCTACAACATGGAAGAGTCTTAAAAACGTTAAGCTAAGTGAAAGAAGTCAGACACAAAAGACCACATACTGTGTGATTCCATTTATATGAAATGTCGAGAATAGGCAAATCTATAGAGACAGAAGGTAGGTTAGTAGTCACCTAAGGCTGAGGGGTGGAGGGGACAAGGGTGACTGCTAGTGGGCACGGGGTTTCTTTGTGGGGGTGATAAAATGTTCTAGAATTGATTGTGTTGATGGTTGCACAACCCAGTGAATATACTAGAAACAACTGAATTGTACACTTTAAATGCGTGGTTTGTATGGTATATGTATTCGTTTTCCTGTGGCTGTCATAACAAATCCACACACTTCGTGGCTTAAAACAACAAAAATGTGTACTCTTACAGCTCTGGAGGCCAGAAATCCAAAGTCAGTATCATGGGCTGAAATCAAGGCGTTGGCAGTGCAGTGTTCCCTCCCCCAGAGGATCCAAGAAGAGTTAATCCATCCCTTGCCTCCTCCAGCTTCACTCCAATTGGCCAACATCTTCAAATCTCTCTCTGCTCCATCTTCACGTGGCCTACAGTGTGTCAAATCTCCCTCTTATAAAGGTACATGTGACTGCGTTTAGAGCCTACCCTGATAATCCGGGATAATCTCCCCATTTCTAGATCCTTAACTTCATTACATTTGTAAAAACTCTGTTTCCATATAAAGTAACACTTACAGGTTCCAGGGATTAGAACCTAATGTCTTGGCAGGGGGTAAAAGGGGTCATTTTTCAGTCTACCACAGTATGTGAATTATACCTCAATAAAGCAATTTTTAAAAATACACAGGGTATAATTTAAGAATAAATAAAATTTAGTATACAGAAGAAAAGCTATATCCATGTATAGATGCAAGGAGGCTTAAAAGACATATTAATCAATCGCAAATTTTGTTTTAATCTTGACTCACACCAAAGGTAAAAAGACATTTTTGAGACAAATGAAGAAAATCAAGCATGGACTGGGTATTAGATAATGCTGGGAAATTATTTTAACTTATTTAATGTCATAATGGTATCATGGTTGTTCTTTTAAGTCCTATCTGTTAGAGATTTATACTGAAGTAATTTCAGATGAAATAAAATGATGCCTGGAATGTGCTTTTAAAGATTCTGGCAAAAAAGGGAGGATGGAATAGATGAAATCTGAAAGTGTTGATGACTGCTTAATCTAGGTCCTAGATATGTGATGGAGAGGAGTTGGTCATTATACTATTCTCTATTTATTTGTACGTTTGATGTTTTTCCATAATAAAAGAAGTTACATTCATGGAAATAAGCTCAATTTTCTCATTTAAAAATTTGAACAAGGCTTTATTTGGAAGTTTTAAAAAAATACAATATATTCTCTAATACCATAAACATACTTTTATCATAATTCTATAACATAAAAAAGCTAATTTTTTAATAAGCCTGATAGAAATGCTCTCAAATTCTCTCTGGTTTTACCCCTAATGCTCTTCAAATAATGTCATTTTTTTGTGTGCCATGACGTAAAAAGATTGGGAAGCTCTGCCCAGAGGAACTGATTTTGAGCAAAGGGCAGATAAATACAGGCTTTCAAAGTCCTCCATTTCCAAAAGCTCTCAGGGCTCCCTCTTCAGCACCTTTTTAAAGGGCTTTCAGAAAACAAAATGCTTGAGACTGAAACAGTCCCTGCAGCTGCAGCACCGGTTTCAAATGCCCACTATTTTGTAAGAGGATCCCTTTGTGTGGTTTTTTGTTTCCCAGAGGAAAGGCTAAACCCACCCCAGTGTTTTCATAAACTGAAAATGAATGGATTGAGGGCCACCGTTGAGTGGGACGGAAGAGGACATTTGGCAGAGCTGGCCTCTGCGGGGCTTATCATAGATTAAGGTCCCCCCCAGACCTCAGTCAGCAACCTGCAGGGACGTGGCCATGAGAGAGGACTTCAGAGGTGGAGCTCTGGTCCTTGTGGGGCCGCCTAGCCTGGGGAGCAAGGTGCAAGGTGTTCAGGGTGGGAGCATTGTGGGTGCAGCCCCTTTGCCAGTATACAGTCAGGCCAGACAAGGTGCACCTCCTCTTGGAAGCCCCCAGGTGCGCCCCGCAGCAAAGCTGCACATTGCTCTTCCTCTGGTGGTTGAGTATATCCTTATCTCTGAATTTGGTTGGTTGGTGGTTTATTTAAATCTGTAATACACAGAGTAAAACATTCCAAAGAGAACAAAAAGATATTTAGCAGAAACTGTCAATCTCTCAAGCTTATTTCTCCCAGAGGCAGCTAGCACTACCAGTTTCTTTTGCATCCTTCCAGAGATTTCTATACCTATACATGTATGTATACCCATATACATGCCCCATCTCCCCGAATGCTTACCGTACACTCTATTCCTACCACCTCATGTTTCTTACTTTTTTACCCTTAACTGTGTATTTTGGAGATTGTCATAGCTGTATATAGAGATATGTCTTGTCTTTTGTTTATTCAGTACTTTTTAAGGCTGTATATTTCTTGGTATGGACATGCCACAATTTATCTAAGTAATTCCAGAGTGGTGTGTATTCGGGTTGTTTCCAGGGTCCTGCTATTCCAAACAAAGCCACAATAAATTTTGCACTCCCTCCAAGCTTTTATGCAAGACTACCCTAGTTGCCTTTCAAAGAAACACATATACGCAGTGCTGACATAAAAAGAGAAAGCAACAACAAAAAATCTCCCTTCCAACACACAAAATTACTTTTAGAATCTGGTCTGTTTTAACAGAAGTAGCTGCTCCCCTAACAGAATCAAAACAATGTGGTAAGGGGCCTGGCTGCAGAACTGACTCTCCCTTCTCATAATTCCTACTCCCATCCCAACAGATAGCTTTGTAGACAAACCACTGAGGCCACAAGGTATAAGGCTTTCCATCAAGGGTATGTTTTCCCTTCACCTCTGACCCTGAGCCAGTCCATAGAAAACCCAGCTCCATTGTCTGCAGCATTTCCTTCCTTAAAAACACCAGGGCTCTGCCTCCATTCCAGGCCAGCATTTCTCCCGCCAAACTGCTCCAACAGACTTTATACCTGCCTGGCTAAGGATGCCAATCAAGAAACTGCAAGCAAAGATCCTTTGACTGTAGAAACCAACTGGCAGAGGACAAAAGAACAGGAAAGAGCCTGCTTAAGGAGGAAAATAAGAGTTTGGGGCCAATACAAAAAAAAAAAAAAGGATCAAAAGTTCCTCTCAACAAAACAACCAGAAGAAACCTTGTCTAACAATCAGATAAACTCCTCCAACAGCAAGCAGGAATATCTCACGGCCAAAAAATGCTTAATTCATTGAGGGCAGATTTGAGAGAAAGTGGGCTTAAATTAGTAAAAAGCCAGGATGATAGACTATGAAAGGGATATAAAATGCAATCCTTGTGAACACTGAACTAGAGTAAGTTGCACCATCACAGAGCTGGCCTTGAGGAAATATGCTTTATATGAAAACCGGCATGTCTGAAGTCTTTACAAACAGTTTATCCTATCAAGCAGATTAAACATTCCCATATGAAATCCTGTATATTAATTTGGGCCACCAGACATCTTTCCTGACCATTTCACATTAATTAACTCATGTTTCATATCTGAAAATGCATGTGGTTTTATTTTAACTCTTTGATATGGTAGGAAACTTCGAATTCCCTAAAGACAGCGTCTTATTAGTTTTGGGGGATATTTTCTGTGTGAAAGAAAGGTAAGTACATATTGTGATCATGTGTAACTTACCGAGAGCCAAGGCACAGAGCCTGACCCAGCTGTTTTCCTAAAGGCTACTCAGGACAAGGGCTTTCTTATCAGACACTGCTATCAGACTGGAGGCACTTTCCCCAGACTGCTCGTAGTTTAATTCATAGGAGATTATGCACTGGGCTCATTCCCAGAAGTTCAGGAACATGGAATGAGGTCATGTCCTCAGCACATGGGGTTCACACCAGCCCGCAGGGGAGGACAGGGAAGGAACAGCAGGACCTCAGAGGCCTGGGGCTCACACCTCTCAGAAGCCTCCTGAAATGGCAGAGCAAGTCCAGACCTGCCAGGCTTTGACTCACAATTAAAGTACCCAGAGCTGGCAGGAAACTTGCAGGTCACTAATCCACTCCCAGCCCACCCTCATAAGGCCAGTAAGGGTCATAGAGCTGGGTAGAGCAGAACTTGAGGTAAAACTCAGGTATCTTGGCCTGAGTTGTGCTTCTCAGACTTTATTGTGCATATCAATCACCTGGGGAACTTGTTAAATGCTAACTGATTCAGCAGGCCTGGAGTAGAGTCTAAAATTTTGCATTTCTAATAAGCTGCCCTCTGATGCCAATGTTGCCAGTGGAGAACTATGCTGAGTAGCACATCCTCACACCTCTATTCTCAACGTTCTTCAATTACAGAAAAATCCAGAAAATAGTCCCTCTTGCACTGCCTAGAAACTGACTAAAGAAAGTCCTTTTCTTAATCTCTTATTTACCAAACCTATCTCAAACAAAGAAGTCTCAGCTTCAACCTTATTATCCACTGGAGACCCCCCAAATTACTGCCCAGCCCTTAGTGGGAAGGGAAAAGGAAACCATAAGACCAATGATCCCATACTCTCTAGCAGGTGAATTTCAGATAAAGCAGTGTTTCTCAAAGTGTGGTCCCCACACCAAGAGCATCAGTGTCACATGGTATCTTATTAGAAATGCAAATTCAAAAATTCTAGGAGTGAGCTCAGCAATCTGAGGGGGTTTTTTAATTGAAGTATAGTTGATGTACAATATTATATAAGTTACAGGTGTACAATATAGTGATTCACAATTTTTAAAGGTTATATTCCATTTATACTTATTATAAAATATTGGCTATATTTCCTGTGTTGTACAATACATCCTTGTAGCTTATTTTATACCTAATTGTTTGTACCTCTTAATCCCCCTACCTCTATCTTGCCCCTCCCTACTGGTAACCACTAGCTTGTTCTCTATATCTGTCTGTTTCTTTTTTGTTATATTCACTAGTTTGTTGTATTTTTTAGATTCTACATATAAGTGATATCATACAGTATTTGTCTTTCTCTATTTGACTTATTTCACTAAGCATAATACACTCCAGGTTCATCTATGTTGTTGCAAATGGCAAAATTTCATTCTTTTTTATAGCTGAGTAATATTCCAGTGTGTGTGAGAGTGTGTGTGTGTGTGTGTGTGTGTGTATATATATGTATACCACATCTTCTTTATCCATTCATCTGTTGATGGACACTTAGGTTCCTTCCACATCTTGGCAATTATATATAGTGCTACTATGAACACTGGGGTGCATGTGTATTTTTGAATTAGTGTTTTTGATTTTTCAGATATATACCCAGGAGTGGAAAGTAATCTGAGTTTTAACACGTCCTCCAGGCAATTCTGATGCAGGCTTAAGTTTGAGAATCACTGAGATAAGACTCATGGCCAAGAGCAGCGTATCAGTACTCACAGTTTTGTATCCAAAATGAAATAAAATGCCCACAACACAATAATTCCCCAGTCCTAGGACATGGCCTACTTGAAGCAACAGATGACATATCATCATATCCTACACCAGTTAATTTAGAGTACATTAGTACATGATTGTAGGACCTGCACACGGCATCTCAAAGATTCCCAAAGAATCACAAAGACACTCAAATTTACTCCCTCAAGCAGGATCCCCCTCAAGCTTCCTGCCCTGTAGAAAAGCTCACCATAGTGCCCTGGAACCACGTGCATGGTCACTCTACCTCACACCCTGAAGGGAATGATTTATTTACCTGACTCTTTCAGGTAAGAAGACATTTTCTTGTCATGTTTCTCTCATGTATGTGTGTGTGTGTGTGTGTGTGTGTGTGTGTGTGTGTGTGTGTGTGTACTCCTCGACTACATGCTTGAAAGAGACCATCTCAACCCATGTCTTGTTGGAAAGGCTGGGACGCCAACATGTTAGGCTGAGGCAACAGATCTGTGCCCTGATGCAATAATAATACGGAAATAAATATAATTCACAGCTTCTACCCTCCTGTGCACATCCCTCATTTTCTTTGAGAAAGTCTCATTAAAATGTTTGCTGTAATTTATAGAGCCAGCTCTAATAGGATAACATTTGCTTCTTTGTCTTGCATATGAAGTCGTGATTCATCTGCATGCAATTCCGCCTTGTTTGTAACAATGTTGCCATGGCAACATTTTTCCTTTCAAGTACCAAGTAAATTGTGGAAGAGCACATACAACAGCATGGGCCTATAGGTAAATACTACATTACTATCTACACAAACATTTCATTCGTTGTACCCACTCTCTCCTCTCTCCATAAACCCAGCTCCATTAAGACCCAATTTTTTAATTCTTTCCTCCCAAGGGCATATGAAGACCTTGCTCCACCAGAAGAGATCCAAATCAAAGCGATTTGGGTTTGAATATTTAAAAATAATTTTCCTTTTTCCACGATTCTGTAGGGCTATATGTAACAGAAATTTTAAAAATCAAACAAGAAGTTAATAACCAAAGTCTTCTGCATCCAAATAGCAGAAATTCCTGCCTTCCATCTCCACACAAATAGCACAACTCTTAGACACCACAGCTGTACTTTGAGTCAATTTCATAGCAGTTCATACCTGATAAAGTTAATTCATATATAGGGACCCACAAAATGGAGGCCACCCCAGTGGTCCCGCCCATGTCACAAATCTATATCTAAGACAGCCTCATCTACAGGAAACACCTATCAAACACCAATTATTGATACAATCCTCCCACTCAGCTAGCTCACCTTATCCTAAAAACTAGGACCTGCTCACCTTATAAGGATATCCCCAACCTCCTAGCCAATCATGCCCTGTTTCCTTTTGCTTCTTCTAACACTACAAAACTCATTTTTGCCCAAAACCCCTCAGGAAGAGTGCTCCACTTCTTGTTAGACGCTGTACTCCCCCAATCCATGGATTGTTTTCCCTTGAATAAAGAACATCAAACTTGTTACAAAATTGTATTAGTTTCGTCATTTGATATGGCTTTTTTGGGCATTTATGCACTTGTCTAAAAGCTTCATTAGCTTCAAGCCCCTTATGGGCAGGACGTCTCTTTTAGCCGTCATCACCTCTCCTGTAACAACGGGCAAAATGGCTCCCAGACTACCGACCATGGACAGATGCGTTGGAATTGCC
Organism: Phocoena sinus; assembly: GCF_008692025.1. Classification (NCBI taxonomy): domain Eukaryota; kingdom Metazoa; phylum Chordata; class Mammalia; order Artiodactyla; family Phocoenidae; genus Phocoena; species Phocoena sinus. The sequence continues at coordinate 83,232,326 of NC_045768.1, read as the reverse complement.
CCGGAGCTATCAAAAGTACGGAGTCCTGGGTGCTGTGCCTGGGGATTTTTATCCTGCATAGGTCTATAAAATGGTGATAATAATAGTTTTAACTCAGAGGACGATCGTGAGAATTACATGAGCTCAAAAATGCACATGAAGCCCATAGCCCAGGGCCTGGCCTTATAGGCAATTAAAAACTGAGAGCTATAGTTATTGGCAATAAAATATTATTGGTGATATTATGGAGGACTAGAATAGAGTCAGAATGAAGTCTGATGAATAGTTCCTGCTTAAGAACTATTAAAGAACTCGTTGGAATGCATACCCTAAGACAGGACACTTCTAAGAGTGAAAGGGGTGCTATTAATAATTTTATCAGGACGATAGGCATAAACCTATCAGGTTTACCTATCAGGAAACCAGAAGTTTCCTGGTAAAAAGGATACACAGTGTTCTTACCAGTAATCCTCCTTTACACTTAATAAAATTAGGTGTAAAATTAGGTGTAACCTAACCTGATCAGGTTCCCATGGATGGAGCTGGCTGCTTGATTAGGTGAACATCTGATTGTACCATTGCTTTGGTTATGTTGCTGCAAACCTGATTTCCCACTCTGGGTTTTATACTCTGGAAAATGTATAGACTGTCACCAGCATAAAGTGTTAAGACAAAACTGAGTTAATTGCCTGCTGAGGTAAGGGAGAACATCAGCTCCGCACTACTTTTTGTCTAGGGTACAGGACGGCAAGGTTGGAAGTTACCAAATATTAGAAGTTTAAAGTTTAAGGAGGGGCTCGATTAGGATTGAGTGAGAATAATGATACAACAGTCCAGCATTGGTGGTAACAGCAAGGTGAACATTTTGAAGAAAAGTTTCAAAGAATCTTAAGGTGCTTTCCGTTGAAGCATTGGTGGGTCTTTCAGGAAGTTCCGGTAATGAACAATCAACTTATCTGTCTGGGCTAGAGTCTCTTTGAACAGTAAAATGTTAATGAGGACAGTGGAATAGTAAAGTCATGTGAATGTAGACAGTAAACTGTATGAGGGATAGCTAGTTCCAGTCCTCAGTGTCCTGTTTGCTAGAAACCAATCTGCAACATGTATAGTCTTAACATTCCCACCCTTTATATGGTAATTCTATTCCCAAGGAGCTAAGGAAATAATCTGAACCTAGCACAAAGATTTATGTAATGAAGATGTTCATTATGAACTAAAATAATTTAATAGCCCTAAATTGGAAATAATCCAAATGTCCAATAGTAGGTAATAAATGTGGTATATAGAATTTCATGACGCCATCAAAAGTTTATGAAAAAATGTAATAACAATGGAATATACATATACTGTATTTGCTAAGAGAAAGTAAGCCAAATTATAGACTCAAATAAACAAGGGAAGAAATTATTGAAAGAAAATATACCAGACATAGTAAATACACCAAAATGATACTTCTGGTGGTTAGTTTATAGACAGTTTCAATGTTCTTTTCAGTGTTTTATATATATATTTACAGGTATATTCTCTGTTAACATATTTTTTAATAGAGAATATATATTTTTAACAGAGAATGTATTGTTTTTATAATAAGAATGTTTTTGCACAAGCTGTAATATTATGACAGAAAAAATAGAAAATACAGGCAAGCACAAAAGACAAAAATGTAAATTAAAATTATCTGTAATCTGATCTCTCAGAGGTAATTGTATTTAACCTTGTGATGTGTATTCTACCACACATTTTTCTGTGTGAGAAAGCAAAGTAGCATTTTGCCTACTGCTATTGTGAGATTGGGCTGGGTGGGGCAAGCACTTTGACCTCTGAAACAAATAAAAATACAGAATCACTATCTAGCAATAGACCCCAAAATAGGTGAAACTTTTATCCCTTTCCTGTATGCTACTGTAGGGAAGAAAAAAGTTCTCCTCAACCTCCTTTGGGTCCCTGGCTAGGTCAGAAAATTAAACTGACAAAGACAGATTAACAAGAGAAAAGCATACAAATGTATTTAATATAAGTTTTACGTGACACAGGAGCCCTCATAAGGAAATGAAGACCAAAGAAACAGTTAGACCTGAGTATTTTCAAGCTAGGTTTGATGAAAAGTGGACAGTCGTGGAAGAACATGGTAGGTTAGAGAGTATGAGGTAAGTGTAGTAAGCTAGGGAAAATTTAGCAAGGCCTGTTGGTTAGGAGTCTTCTCAGCATCCCTTTGTCTTTTAAGATAAGGATGCTCCTTTCCTCTGTGTTAGGGAAGACACCTCTCTCAGGAGGGTTTTGTGACCTGTCTAAGAAGAGAAGGGCAGGGAGGAAAGGTCAGAGTGACCTTCCTGCTTCTGTTATTTTCTCAAACTCCTTCAGCTTAAAATATTCACTATGCTAAAGTGCCATATTTGGGGATAGTGTGTCCTGAATCTCATCACTACTGATTTCTAACAAAAATAGCTTTATTCCTGCCTTTTGCAACGCTGACATCTACAAATATATGATATTTCATGCAGATATGATAACTGTGTGAGAAAACTATCTTCCTACCATGATTAGACTAACTGCAACCTTGGTAACATTGTGGGGATTTTCTTCAAATATCTGTCCTACTTTTTTATTCCACAGGCCAATTCTTCTAAACTCCTTTGCAAAAATTTTGCAAATAAAATTTACCTTTCTTTATGCTTTTTTCTTGTTTTTCTTTCACGTACACCAAATAAATGTAAGTATTTAGGGGAAAAAAGGGCTATATCATAATCGGTTTTTTCAATTAACAATATACTATGAATATATTTATATGTCTATAAATATAAAAGTGCCTTTTTAATGGCTATAGTATTCCAATATTTGGCTATATCATCATTCACATAACCAGTGCACTACTGTTGGATTTTTATGTTTTGTGTTGTTGACAATATAATAAAATCTGAAAAAAACAGACATACATATATTTTGTGTCCTAATCTAGGATAAATTCCTTGAATCACACTTCTAACTATAAGGGTACATGTATTTTAATGTTTTTAACATATATTGCCAAGTTGCTCTTCAGAAAGATTGTACCCTTACAATTCTACCACCAATGAGTGAACATTTACCCAGCCCTCTCCCCAGCACTAGGTATTGGTGCTTGTTTTATTACTGACCAATAAGGGAAAATAAAATGGTATTTCATTTAAATATTTACTTATTTATTAGAATGTTAACTATTCATTTCTTAACTATCTTTTGGTAATATTTTATCTTGTAAATTGAATAATTATAACTTTTTCCCATTTTCTTATTGAGAATTTATTCTTATTTATTTGTAAGAGTTATTTATATTTTAAGGATACTTATTATGTGTTATATATTGTTACCACCCAGTTTTGTTTTATTTTTTCAAAATCTAATTTTAAATGTTTTGGGTAGGGGAATTCCCAGGTGGTCCAGTGGTTAGGACTCCATGCTTCCACTGCAGGGGGCATGGGTTTGATCCCTGGTCAGGGAACTAAGATCCCACTTGATGAGCAGTGTAGCCAAAAAATAAATTAATTAAATTAAATTAAATTAATAAAATAAAATAAATGTTTTGGGTAGGTGGTGTTTGTTGTTATTAAAAAGAAGTTTTAAATCTATCCATCATTTCCTTTATGGCTTTCTGCCACTGATGTCATACTTGAAAAGATTTTACACCCTAAATTACAGGAGTTTTCACTTACATTTTTCCTCTATGAGTTTTTTCAAGATTTGTGAACTTCTATATCTTTATCTAAATAACATATTAATACATAGCCTTCTTTTTCTTCAATATATCAGGCACAACTTTTATGTACTTCTTCATCTCTTGGCTGCCTCTTCACCTTGGCTACCACCACTGGCCAGTTCTACTTCTTGGAGCTAACTGGTCACTTGCCCTGGGAATGTCAGACTCTCCCCTATGACCACGGCTGCACAGGTACGCCAGAGTTTCCAGCTCCTCCCTTCACTTCAGGACTTAGATGAAACACCACACTGTAGAGTGTGGGATCTGGCATCTCTGGTAGCTTTCAAAGGGGCCAAATGATACAATCTGGATGTGCAGAGGGGTTAACTTCCATGGTGTGAACTTAGAGCAATGGGAAGTAGAGGTAGAAGGGATATGGGCAGAAAAATACCCTCTTCTTTCTCTTTCCCATAGATTGTTCCCATATATGGTTGGCTCCTTGTAGCCCATCTGGAAAAATCTTGCATGATGAGCGGACCTACCTACTGATCAACATGCTTGCCTCTTTGGATTGTCATGAAGTGACAACCAGACAGGCAATGCATCACTTTACATCTACTGACGTCTTCCCTTGCTTCACGTCCCTTTTGTACTCATTCCTGCTTCCCTAGGTTTATGACTCAAATATCACACCCATATCTCCATTTTGCCTCCAACATTGTTTTCTTAGGAAGCCTCTCATTGCTTCTTTTCCTCCTCCTCCTCCTTCTCTTCTTTGACCTTCTTCTTCTTCTCCTTCCCAGAAGACTCATTAGCTTTCTTTTCCAACTCTTTGATTGATTTTTAAACTACTCATCTTGACATTATTTATTTCTAAAAGCCCTTTCTTGGTCTCCAAATTTTCCTTTCCTATAGCATCCTGCCTTTATTTCACTAATGCTATCTTATCTCTGAGGATATTGATTACAGCCTTTTTGAAGTTTTATTCTACCTTCTGCCTTGTCTTTGTTTCCTTTGAGTTTCTTTTTCTGTTTTAACATCTGTCTCTCATATTAAATATTTTCACTTTAAGATATTTCCTTAAATATGTGATGATTCTTAGTTACTCATTAATTTTTTACTCTAAAAAAGCTTTGTGCTTGTGTTTCTGTTTGTGGATAAAGCTTATAGAATGATGGCTTTCAGCCATCATAGAGTCATTGGCATGGACCCAGCCATGCCATTGGGGAACATAAATGTCTATTTTTATAGGTCTTTTCTCCTGGCCTGGTCATTTTTCCCTCATACACTATTCAGTGTTAATGTCATAACTTTCTGGTCTCTTTAATTTCTGTACCAAGAAAGAAAGTCCAAGAATGATCTCTAAGAGCCACTAGGACTTTAAAAGAAAACCAAGGTCCCTTCCTACTGGAAAGGAATTTTCATTAGATGCCAAGATAATAACACCTAGAAGAGGCTTCCAGCCACAGTCGTGTGTGTGTGTGTGTGTGTGTGTGTGTGTGTGTGTGTGTGTAAATAAGAACATTAAAAAGAAGTCCATCAGCTGCCTGATAGAGAAATATGAGTGACAAAGGTGATAAATCATGTCACACACCCAAGGGACAACTAATTTCCTGCCCAAACTCTTCTGGCCTATTGTGCTCACCTGTTCCCTGAATATGAAATCTTCCCAGCACAGTTTGATTTCTCCCCTGTCAGTACAGCCACTCATCTTTAACACCACCCCCAGAAAGGGCCTCTTTGTGGAAACTGAAAATAGTCATTCATGACTGGTTTTACAGAAGGGTTATAAATAAATTCAACATATGGTATCATGAATTTAATAAACCTGATGTAGTTAAGAATTCCCTTTGGTTAACTTCTAGTCTAGTGCTGTCCAGTAAAAATACAAGGTGAGCCACACATGCAATTTAAAATTTGCTAGTAACCGCATTTTAAAAGATATAAAGAAACAGGTGAAATTAACTTTAATAATATATTTTATTTAACCCAGCATCTCAAAAATATTATCATTTTAAAGTAGTTACTATGAAAGGTATCAATATAAAGTATATTAATGAGATAATATCTTACATTATTTTTGTGCTAAGTTTGAAACCCATTGTATATTGGCACCCACAGCACACCTCAATTCAGACTAGCCACATGTCCTTTTTTTTTTCCACTTTTTTTTTTTTTTTTTTTGCGGTACACGGGCCTCTCACCGCCGTGGCCTCTCCCATTGCAGAGCACAGGCTCCGGACGCGCAGGCTCAGCGGCCATGGCTCATGGGCCCAGCCGCTCCACGGCATGTGGGATCCTCCGGGACTGGGGCACGAACCCGTGTCCCCTGCATCAGCAGGCGGACTCTCAACCACTGAGCCACCAGGGAAGCCCCATGTGTCCTTTTTTTAAAAATTTTTATTGGAGTATAATTAATTGACAATGTTGTGTTAGTTTCAGGTATACAGCAAAGTGATTCAGGGATACAGATATAGATATATCAATTCTTTTTCAGATTCTTTTCCCATATAGGTTGTTACAGAATATTGAGTAGAGCTCCCTGTGCTATATAGTAAGTCCTTATTAGTTATCTACTTTATATATAGTAGTGTGTATATGTTAATCCCATCCTCCTAATTTATCACTTCCCCCCACGTTTCCCCTCTGGTAACCATAAGTTTGATTTCGAGATCTGTGAGTCTCTTTCTGTTTGTAAATAATTTCATTTGTATCATTTTTTATTAGATTCCACATAGAAGTGATATCATATATTTGTCTTTCTCTGTCTGACTTACTTCACTTAGTATGACAATCTCTAGGTCCATTCATGTTGCTGCAAATGGCATTATTTAGTTCTTTTTTATGGCTGAGTAATATTCCATTGTGTATATGTACCACATCTTCTTCATCCATTCCTCTGTCAGTGGACATTTAGGTTGCTTCCATGTCTTGGCTATTGTAAACAGTGCTGCAGTGAACACTGGCGTGCATGTATCTTTTCAAATTATCATTTTCTCCCGCAGACTAGCCACGTTTCAAGTGCTCCATATCCACCTGTGGCTCGCAGCTTCCATACTGAATAGCTCAGATCTAGTCTCAAAATTAAGAATAACTCAGGTGTGACATATAATACTAAAACTCATTTCTTGGGACTTCCCTGGTGGTCCAGTGGTAAAGAATCCGCCTTCAAATGCAGGGAATGCGGGTTCAATTCCCGGTCAGGGAACTAAGATCCCACATGCTGCGGGACAACTAAGCCCGCGCGCCACAACTACTGAGTTCATGCACCTCAACTAGAGAGCCTACGTGCCGCAAACTACAGAGCCCACGTGCCCTGGAGCCTGCATGCCACAACTAGAGAGAAACCCGAGCAGACCGTATGCTGTAATGAAAAAAACAAGATCCCACATGCCTCAACAAAGGTTCTGTGTGCCGGGCTTCCCTGGTGGCGCAGTGGTTGAGAGTCCGCCTGCCGATGCAGGGGACACGGGTTCGTGCCCTGGTCCGGGAAGATCCCACATGCCGCAGAGTGGCTGGGCCCGTGAGCCATGGCCGCTGAGCCTGCGCGTCCGGAGTCTGTGCTCCGCAACGGGAGAGGCCACAACAGCGAGAGGCCCGCTTACCGCAAAAAAAAAAAAAAAAAAAAAAAGATCCTGTGTGTCGCAACTAAGACCCAATGCAGCCTAAATAAATAAAATAAATATTAAAAAAAAATTTTAAACTCATTTCTCAAGTTTTAGAAGAAACTGAGGAGATGAAAGTCCATTTTCTGCTGACTATAGTAAAATTTGTATTGGTGGCAGTGTTCCAAATTCCTCAAATATCTAGAATGCATGAAATATGATGAAAGTATTCTCTGATCCACATGTAGTAAACAACAAAAGCTTAAAAAAAAAAACCAACTTTTTTCTGTGTTGAGGAAACATCTCTGACTGTGGCCAGGGAACAATTTAACAAGGGCTGCAAGCTAAATGCATTTAGGAGACAGACAAGTCACATAAATTCGTGGGAACCAGCATGTTGTGTGTAAGACATCAGGGAGTGTCAGCAACTGTGCCAAATTGGAAAGTGCATACTTTGTCTAGACATGCTCAAGTTGAAAACCTGCATAAATACCATGTGTGTCCAACGAAACCCATCTGTGAACCAAATTTGGCCTGTTTGCAACACCTAACTCAGTGGGACCAAAAAAGGGAGCATCATAAAGGAAAGGCTTGTTTTATTCCCTGAGTGGAGGATTCTGTCTCCCTGGTTACACTGCCAAAAACAATATTTTCTCCTCCCAACGATAGAGGCTTTTGTGATGTAAACATGTATCTCACTTAAAGTTGCCTTTAGAAGTTCAGTCTTCGGGATTTTCAAGAAACAGGAAGACTATTAGACATAAATAACTAACATTCATAAGTAAGATTCACTAGCATGACATGGCATGATGTATACAAATATCCTTGCTTGCTCTCCAGACATGGACTGGAGTGTTATGAGGCCACTGTAAGAACACGAGCCTGACTTGGTCACAGCTATGAAGTCAAGAGCAGCGTGAGTGCTGGAGGCCTGGTTACTGGTATTCTGCTCCTGCTGACCAGCCAGGCAGCATTCACTGCATAGCTGTGCTATTCAAGGCAAGGCATCCTTTGCCTACCTTCAACCTTGCTCTAACTAGAAGTACTCTTTTAAAGATAAGGAATATTCTAAAAGAGTAATTAAAAAGAAAAATCTTAAATCAGCTGTCTTAGAACAATGTTTTTAGTTCTGAAAAATCTTAGAATATGTGATACTATGTGCATTCCAACAGTTATATTTGCCATTTGGAAGGATTACCTAAAAGGTAATTGAACACATTTCACCTAAGAGCACAAATGTGTGACAGAAGTATCCTCAATAAGAGAAAGTGATTCTCTTTTGAAAACTCACAGTACCCTCTTCTGAGTGTTCATGAGATCACTCCTTTTGATGGAGTGACTAATCTGGATGTTGTCATCATAGCAAAAAGAGCAACTTCCTAATTCTCTTCAATTAGGAGGAAATAGTTTGAACATTTTCAGGCTCATTCTTTTTAGGGAGTGTATTAGTTTACTTGGGCTGCCATAACAAAATACCACAGACTGTATGGCTTAAACAACAGAAATTAATTTTCTCATGGTCCTGGAGGCTAGAAGTCCAAGATCAAGGTGCTAGCAAGGTTGGATTATTCTAAGGCCTCTATCCTTGGCTTGCAGATGGACACCTTCTTGATGCCTCTTCTCATGATTTGTCCTTCTGTGCTCGTGTGCCCCTGGGGTCTCTCCCTCTTCTTACAAGGACACCAATCATATTTGATTAGGGTTCACCCTAACAGCCTCATTTTAACTTAGTCACCCTTTTACAGGCCCTACCTCTAAACACCATTACCTCCTGAGGTACTGAGTGTTAGGGCTTCGACATATGAATTTTGGAGGGACACAGTTCAGTCCATAACTGGAAGTATCATTTCTTGCTAACAAAAATAGCTAACATTCATTCAGCAATTCTTACATGTTATTAGCCATAATAAGCACTTTACAAGTTTTAACTCATTTCATCCTCATAACAACCCCATGAGCTAGATACTTTTATATCTCTATTCTGCAGATACAAAGACTGGGCAGAGAGAACATAAGTAACTTGCCCTAGGTCTCATGTCTAGCAAGTGGCAGAGCAAGGGTATGAAGACAGATATCTTGGCTTCAGAACCCAAGCACTTAGCCACTTTATAACAAATAGATAGAAATTTTTTTTGCAGCAGAAAAATCTGCTATTCCAAATTGGTTAACAATGGTTCAGTATTCTGTCACGGACTAAATTGTGTTTCCTAAAATTCATATGTTGAAGCCTGTACTCCTAATGTGACTATATTTGGGGAAAAGGCCTTTAAAGAGGTAATTAAGGTTAAAGGAGGTCAGAAGAATGGGGCCCTAATCCAACAGGACTAATGTCCTTACCAGAAGAGGAAGAGATACCAGGGATGCATGTGCACAGAGAAAGGCCATCTGAGGAAAGCAAGAAGGCAGCCTTCTGCAAGCCAAGGAGAGAGGTCTCAGGAGAAACCAAACCTGCCGACACCTTGATCTTGGACTTCCAGCCTCCAGACTGTGAGAAAATTAATTACTGTTGTCTAAGCCATTCAGTCTGTGGCATCTTGTTATGGCAGCCCGAGCTGACCAGGACACTATTTTAATCCCTTTGTCAAGAGCTAGTGTAGAAAGAGTCTATGATTAATACAGACAACCTATAAGATTTTGGTGACAAGAGATTGTCAAGTCAGTAAAATTTGTGGTGAAGTGGGCTGCTCACAACACTGGACCCTGGAGGTAGAAACATTTTACAGAAAGCCCTGGGTTCTGCTTTCCATACCCAGGTAAGATGTGGGCTTCTAGATTCTGTATTTGGATTAAGAGCTATGAGAACCTGATGTTTGTAAATATCATGAAAATTGAAGCACTTGGGCTTCCCTGGTGGTGCAGTGGTTAAGAATCCGCCTGTCAACGCAGGGGACACAGGTTCGAGCCTGGACCATGAAGATCACACATGCCGTGGAGCAACTAAGCCCATATGCCACAACTACTGAGCCTGCGCTCTAGAGCCCATGGGCCACGAGTACTGAAGCCCGCGTGCCACAACTACTGAAGCCCGCACGCTCTAGAGCCCGTGCTCTGCAACAAGAGAAGCCACCGCAATGAGAAGCCCACGCACTGCAACGAAGAGTAGCCCCCGCTCGCCACAACTAGAGAAAGCCCGCGCGCAGAAATGAAGACCCAATAAATAAATAAAAAATCAAAGCATATCAATTGGGAGTGAAGGATAAAAGGAATATAAAAAAGAGATTAAGAATGTCGACAAAAAGGCAGTGGAAAAATAAGAATTGAGCTTTTCAGGCTTGGTGAGAGCCTACCTCATAGGAACCAGATGCCTCAACCACCCCATCCTGTTAGGGACTCTGGGGTCCAAGGTAAGCCATGATGAAGTCAATTGCATCTGTTTTCACCCAATGTGATGACCTCACTTCTAATAAGATCTATAATCCTTTGCTGGTTAATTTGGACACTTACTCCAAAACTTCAAATGCTTGTGGATGTGCATGCCCCACAGAACTGAACTGAGAGTGTTTGTGTGTTTTAAGCAATTATTTATTTAAGCAAATTAAAGCAAATATTTAAGCAAATATTTAAGCAATTATTAGAAATCAAAAAATGAATATTTGAAAAATAAAAAACAAAGTTGTACAACCTGCTGTGAGATAAAAAAATGTGATATACATTATCATCTATAAACTTCTAATATCTTGGATTTGGGGGGCAAATTTTTATCATGAGGATCTGGTATTTTTGTCTAAACAGTTTAGTAACCTGACTCCCATTGAAAGAATAAATAAACTAGAGAAAGACCCAGAGTAGACCACGCCAAAAGATGCGGCCTTAAGTAAGAGAGCATCCATTCAATGCATTTATTCAGTGACATTTGTTAGCAGCCTGTTATGTGCCTCTGTGCCAGGTACTGGAGAGCCTGAGTTGAATAAGCCATGGGAAATAGAGAAAAAACAAACAGAAAAGAAAGAAAGTGAACTCCTAAGATATGGCAGTAAGGGCAGCAAATCCTAGGAGTAATAGAAATAGCTTGACATTGAGGTACTTGGAAAGGAAGTCCTTGCAAACTGTTTAATAGCACAAATTAACAGAGAGAGAGCAGACAGCTGGGCTTGCCAAACACAGAGGACAACATGAAATATTTAGGAAGAAAATCCATCCAGACAAAAAGAGAAAAATGGGCTGGGACACATCTAACCCTGCAGCCTTGAAAACTTTACCAGTTTGGGGGCAAAAAAGGATTGGCGTGCTTACTTTGTTATTCACACTTGAGTTAATTACCTAGAGATCTCTGCAGTGAGTTCTATAGGTTTCTTTCAGTTGCTCTGTAAATCTCTGTTGTGTTTTGAACAAAGCAATAATTTGCTTTCATTTAAGATCTTGTGACCCCAAAGAACACTGAATTGCTTATTTCAGAAATAAGTAAATCCCAGGTATGTCTTACCAACTTGCACACCTCCAATGTGAGCGTGCATATAAGGGGTGGCAATTGACTGGGTGGTATTAGGTGTGCGTGCAAAGAAACCATGAACTGTAAGTGAGAGTGCATGTGTTGTGTCATGTGATCAGATATAATAATGTTTTGAATGGTGCTGACAAGTCATGAGTCACTGGGTACACCCGGGAAGATAATAACTTTCTGGAGGCAAGAAATCACTTGGGGGAGAAAACTGCTTCTGCCTTTGCCTTGCTGATTAATTTGCTAGAAAGGCAGGCACATTATCCAGCCCAGAGGTCAGGCAGCTGTGCGTGCCCCACTCTACCTTTTGAGGAGATAGTAAATGACCACAAGGCTGGTTGACATCAGGGACTAGTCAAGAAAACAAGTTCCAGGGCCTCTGGGACCAGCACTCTGTTGCCTCATTCCCCAAAGCTCATGTCTGGCATGACAGCACAGCCCTGAAGTAAGTTATGGCTCTGGAGAAAGCCCTGATGTGGGGAAAGATTCTGACTGACCTGCAGAAAAAAAATGGAACAAACTAGAGATACAATAGGAGCCTGATATCTCTGCCTCTAGAAGAACAAGTTTATTATATCTGTAAAAAGACAAAAAGTAATTATTTAATCAACTGCCCCTATAACCAGTGTTTTGTTTGTTTGGTTTGGTTTTATTTTTTTGGACCTAACAAAAGCTACATCATATTCACACCAATAACAGTAGTCATAAACTGGGCAGGGAAGACAAATAGAGTGTGAAGGAGGTTTCCTGCCTGCATCCCCTCCCGTTCACCCCCTCCCCACCGCTGAGACTCACAGCTCTAAACGAAGCAGAGTTAAACTTTTCTTAAGGAACGTCTCCATCCAACAGAGTCTGACTCTTAACTGTCAGATACATTTAATTCTATGCATTTAACAGAGGGCTTGACACAGGTGCTGTGTGAGCTGAGGAAAGGCACTCTGGGGATGTGAGAAAACAGCCTGGGGGGGGGGGGTGCCCTGAGAAAGGGAAGCTCAGAGTCTGAAAGAAGCTCAGGAAAGAGGGAGGTTTTCTGAAGCTTGAAAAGGAAGGAACAAACTCCTCAGTGCCACAGCACATTAGGAAGCCAATAGATGGAGTCTGACTGGACAAGCTAATATAAGACATGGCCAGAATTAGCTAAGACTTGAGAGCATGTACCACTTCAAGTGGAGGACTCCCTACAGAACAACCAAGGCGTCTTTCATCAAGAACTGTTTTACCATGATTTGCCTCCTCAGTTTAGAATCTTTTAACAGTTAAAATTAATGGTTGAAATTTAAAACTTCTGCTCTGTAAAAGACAAAGTCAAGAGAAGAAGAAAACAAGCTACAGACAGGGAGAAGATATTTGCAAAAGACACATCTGATAAAGGACAGCTATCCAAAATACACAAAGAATTCCTAAAACTCACTAATAAGAAAACAAACAGGCCAATTAAAAAATGAGCCAAAGGCCTTAATAGACACTTCAACAAAGAAGATATACAGATGGCAAATAAACATAGGAAGAGATGCTCCACATAATATGTCATCAGAGAAACGCAAATTAAAACAATGACATACCACTACACACCTGTTAGAATGGCCAAAATCCAGAACACTGACAACACCAAAAGCAGACAAGGATAGGGAGCAACAGGAACTCTCATACAAAATTGGTGGGAATGCAAAATGGTACAGCCACTTTGAAAGACAGCTTGGTGGTTTCTTACAAAACTAAACATACTCTTTTTTTTTTTTAATATACTCTTAACATATAATACAGCAGTAATGCTCCTTGGTATTTACCCAAAAAAGCTGAACACTTACGTCCACACAAGAAACTGCGCATGGATATTTACAGCAGCTTTATTCATAATTGCCGAAACTTGAAGGCCACTAAAATGTCCTTCAGTAGGTGAATGTATAACTAAACTGTGGCACATCCAAACAATGGTAGGTTATTCGGAGCTAAAAGAGAAATGAGCTATCAAGTCATGAAAAAATATGGAGGAAAGTTAAATGCATATTACTAAGTAACAGAAGCCAATCTGAAAAGGTTACAAACTGTATGATTCCAACTATATGACACTTTGGAAAAGGAAAAACTATAGAGATAACAAAAAAATCAGTGTCTGCCAGGAGTTGGGGAGTGTAAGGGAGGGATGAATAGGTGGAACACAGAGTATTTTTAGAGCAGTGAAACTATTCTATATGATACTATAATGATGGATACTTGTCATTATACGTTTGTCCGAACCCATAGAACATACAATACCAAGAGTGAACCCTAATGTAAACTATGGACTTTGGGTGATTCTGATGTGTCAATGCAGTTTCATCAATTGTAACAATTGTACCACCTTGGTGAGAGATGTTGATAATGGGGGAGGCTATGCATGTGTGGTGGCAGGGAAATCTCTGTATCTTCACCTCAATTATACTGTGAGCCTAAAAGTACTTTAAAAAATAAAGTCTTTTTTTTTCTTTAAAAAAAAAAAAAAGGTGGGCTTCCCTGGTGGCGCAGTGGTTGAGAGTCCGCCTGCAGATGCCGGGGACACGGGTTCATGCCCCGGTCTGGGAAGATCCCACATGCTGCGGAGCGGCTGGGCATGTGAGCCATGGCCCCTGAGCCTGCGCGTCCGGAGCCTGTGCTCCGCAACGGGAGAGGCCACAAGAGTGAGAGGCCCGCGTACTGCAAACAAACAAACAAACAAACAAATAATAATAAAAAAGGTAATAGTTGTATAAATGAAGTGTGGTTTCCTAGATTATAGCCTGGAACAGAAAAAGAGCATTAATGGAAAAACTGGTATAAGTCTAGAGTTTAGTTAATAGTCATGTACCAACTTTGGTTTGTTATTTTTAACGTATGTACCATGGTAATGTAAGATGTTAACCCTAGAGGAGGCTGAGTAAAGGATATTCAGGAACTCTGCAACTTTTCAAATCTAAAATTACTCCAAAATTAAAAGTTTATTTTAAAAAAATTAATATTTGGCACTTCTATGGTTAAATCCCAAAGTTATCTGAAAAACACTACAAGGAAAATTCACTCATAGCTCCCTAATTCTTACTTTGATTATTTTAAAGAATTCTGGAATATCTTTACTAGACATACAAAACCAACCATCTTACCATAAGGACCCCAACAATCTTCTAAAAATTTCTCACCTCTAATACTCCCACATAATTCTAGAATCATGTGGTAGACTGCAAAAATGGCCACAATTCTTCACCCCTCCCTGTATCCACAGCTTTTGGCAGGATGACAGAGCAGCTCCTACCATCAAGAATCTATTTCTCCACTCTGTGAATCTCGGCTGGGATTTTATGACTTTCAGTGAATGGGATGTAAATGATGTGCAATTTCTGAGTCCAGGTCTCAAAAACCCTTGATATCGCTGTCACTGTCTGAACTCTCCTACCACCATGTAAACAAGCTCAAGCTCACCTACTGGAGTATTAGAGACTGCATGTAACATGGCTGAACCACCTGGCTGGGCCTTCCCTCAACCAGCCAGCCTCCAACCAATCCAGCTGTTGACTACAGATGTGTGAATGAGCCCAGCCAAGACCAGAGAAACCCCCTAGCTGGCCCTAATCCAAGCTGCCATCTTGCAGGTTCATAAGCAATAATACAAGATTGTTGTTTTAACATACTAAGTTTGTTTTGCAGATACAGCTTACTAATACAACTTTACACATATTATTATAATACAACTTTACACATGGCTATTATTAAGAAAGAGAAAGAAAGAAAGAAAGAAAGGGAAGAAAGGAAGGAAGGAAGGAAGGAAGGAAAGAAGGAAGAAAGGGGGAAAGAAAGAAAGAACATAAGTGCACTATTGGTGGGAATGTTAAATGATGTGGCTACTGTGGAAAGCAGTACGGTAGTTCCTCAAAATACTGAAAATAGAATTACCATATGATCTAGCAATTCCACTTCTGGGTATATATGCAAAACAATTGAAAGCAGGGTTTAGAAGAGATGTTTGTACACTCATGCTCATTGTAGCATTGTTCACAATAACCAAAAAATGGAAGCAACCCAAGTGTCCAACAAGAGATAAATGGATAAACAAAATGTGGTGTACATACAATGAAATATTATTCAGCCTTAGAAAGGAAGGAAATTTTGACATATGCCACACCATGAATGAACTTTGAGCACGTTATGTTAAGTGAAATAAACCAATCACAAAAAGATTGTATGATCCCACATATATGATGTACCTAGAGTAGTCAAATTCATAGAGGCAGAAAAATAGAAGGGTGGTTGCCAGAGCCTGGAGAAAGGGGGCAATGGGTGTAGAATTTCAGTTGCTTAATGGGTACAGAATTTCAGTTTTGCAAAATGACAAGAGTTCTGAAGATTGGTTACACAACAATGTGAATGTACTTAATGCTACTGAATTTTACACTTAAAAATGGTTAAGATGTAAATTTTGTATTATGTATATTTTACCATAATTGTTTTGAAAAGCTAATGATATAAATCCCATCCTCTCTGTTCAGTCCTCTCATCCCTTCTCACTCAAACTTGACCTCACAACATGAAGATTTTGTCCTCTATTCCTCAGAAGAAGTCTCTACTCTGCTACCAACTTCTACTTTAAACTAGGAAAAAATAGAACACAAGAAATTGTCACCCATGCTGTGCAGCTCAGGCCCAGGCACGGAAACTTTTTTCTTTTTTTTAACCACATGGGCCAGTTGTGTTTTATCAACAGGATACCACAAAGGCCAGTGACAAAACCAGACTGAACCAGCTACCTCCAAGATGGCAGGCAAAGTGGACTAAGGGTCACCACTTTTCTTGCCTTGATTTATCTCTGTGTTTCTATACCATCTCCTGAGAGCTGAAGGACACTTGCCTGATCTATCTCTGTGTTTGTTTCAAAAGTACCTGGTGTTTGGCAGAGGTGCTTTGCAGCTGTCCTGTGAGAGATACATGCTTTGAGAGATATGCAGTGGTCAACCCCCCAGAGCGGGCT
The DNA here is from genome assembly GCF_008692025.1 of Phocoena sinus. Taxonomy (NCBI): domain Eukaryota; kingdom Metazoa; phylum Chordata; class Mammalia; order Artiodactyla; family Phocoenidae; genus Phocoena; species Phocoena sinus. Next base: position 83,215,656 of record NC_045768.1, on the reverse strand, counting down.
CTGACTTGACCACAAGAAGGCGCCTGCACAGATGAAACCTGGAGGTATCAAGAGTTACCTTTGCTCCATTACCGTGCTAAGATCTCTGCCCGAAGCAGGGATTTGTACTCTGCTAGGCACAATTCATGCCGTGTGCAAAGCAGTGTGGAAGACTGCGCATGCCCCAGCTGCCCTTGGAAATCTCCACCCTTTTGCTAGAGCCTGATGACCTGTCTGCCTCCTAACCCTTGGAATTCCCTTACTCTCTTCCTCGGGGGAGAAGGTGGCTTTAGAGCATGAGTTCCCCTTCTCCATTCTCTGGCCATAGAATAAACGACTGTCTGGCTTGTACCACACTCAGTTTCATGAACCCAGGCAGGAAAGAACTCCCTGACCGCGAAAGGGGGGGGGGCTTCAGTTCAGCTAGGGCTCCAAGAGGGGGGCCTCACATCTAATTTGGTAACAAAATCATCCTCTATCATTTTATAGACTAACTTAATGCAAGAAATTAAAGTTATTCTAGAAGCTTCCCCCCTCATTTACTTCACCACCCTCAGGAAAATATGCCCCCATAGAACCTTTACTGCAAGCTCTTGGATTACGTCCTTCCCCCTTCTCTTTTGCCCAACCATCTCTTTTAAATCTTACCAGTGACCTTATGGTGAAAAGCAAAGGACACAATGAGTTCTAAAAGACTGACAAATGCATGCTTTTCTGAAGCTCAAGTAAAATTATGCTTCTTCAGCCCAACGACACTCTAGCTCCCTGTGGTTCAGGGCTTCACAGACACGCATTCTCAGAAACACAGTCCATTTTTAAAAAGCAATTAAAAATATTTTTTAAATTTGTTCTCATTTCTGTCCTCCGCATCAAAAACTTTTTTTTTAATTTATTTTTAACATCTTTATTGGGGTACAATTGCTTTAAAATGGTGTGTTAGTTTCTGCTCTATACCAAAGTGAATCAGTTATATATATACATATGTTCCCATATGTCCTCCCTCTTGCGTCTCCCTCCCTCCCACTCTCCCTATCCCACCCCTCCAGGCTGTCACAAAGCACCGAGCTAATATCCCTATGCCATGCGGCTGCTTCCCACTAGCTATCTACCTTACTATGTTTCTTAGTGTGTGTATGTCCATGACTCTCTCTCGCCCTGTCAAAGCTCACCCTTCCCCCTCCCCATATCCTCAAGTCCGTTCTCCAGTAGGTCTGCGTCTCTATTCCCGTCCCACCCCTAGGTTCTTTATGACATCCTTTTTATTCTTAAATTCCATATATATGTGTTAGCATATGGTATTTGTCTTTTTCTTTCTGACTTACTTCACTCTGTATGACAGACTCTAGGTCTATCCATCTCATTAAAAATAACTCAATTTCGTTTCTTTTTAAGGCTGAGTAATATTCCATTGTATATATGTGCCACATGTTCTTTATCCATTCATCCGATGATGGAAACTTAGGTTGTTTCCATCTCCAGGCTATTGTAAATAGAGCTGCAATGAACATTTTGGTACATGACTCTTTTTGAATTATGGTTTTCTCAGGGTATATGCCCAGTAGTGGGATTGCTGGGTCATATGGTAATTCTATTTGTAGTTTTTTAAGGAACCTCCATACTGTTCTCCATAGTGGATGAACCAATTCACATTCCCACCAGCAGTGCAAGAGTGTTCCCTTTTCTCCACACCCTCTCCAGCATTTACTGTTTCTAGATTTTTTGATGATGGCCATTCTGACTGGTGTGTGATGATATCTCATTGTAGTTTTGATTTGCATTTCTCTAATGATTAATGATGTTGAGCATTCTTTCATGTGTTTGTTGGCATTCTGTATATCTTCTTTGGAGAAATGTCTATTTAGGTCTTCTGCCCATTTTTGGATTGGGTTGTTTGTTTTTTTGTTATTGAGCTGCATGAGATGCTTGTAAATTTTGGAGATTAATCCTTTGTCAGTTGCTTCATTTGCAAATATTTTCTCCCATTCTGAGGGTTGTCTTTTGGTATTGTTTATGGTTTCCTTTGCTGTGCAAAAGCTTTGAAGTTTCATTAGGTCCCATTTGTTTATTTTTGTTTTTATTTCCATTACTCTAGGAGGTGGGTCAGAAAGGATCTTGCTGTGATTTTTGTCATAGAGTGTTCTTCCTATGTTTTCCTCTAAGAGTTTGATAGTTTCTGGCCTTACATTTAGGTCTTTAATCCATTTTGAGCTTATTTTTGTGTATGGTGTTAGGGAGTGATCTAATCTCATACTTTTACATGTACCTGTCCAGTTTTCCCAGCACCATTTATAGAAGAGGCTGTCCTTTCTCCACTGTACATTCCTGCCACCTTTATCAAAAATAAGGTGTCCATATGTGCGTGGGTTTATCTCTGGGCTTTCTATCCTGTTCCATTGATCTATCTTTCTGTTTTTGTGCCAGTGCCATACTGTCTTGATTACTGTAGCTTTGTAGTATAGTCTGAAGTCAGAGAGCCTGATTCCTCCAGCTCCTTTTTTCATCCTCAAGATTGCTTTGGCTATTCAGGGTCTTTTGTGTTTCCATAAAAATTGCGAAATTTTTTGTTCTAGTTCTCTGAAAAATGCCAGTGGTAGTTTGATAGGGATTGCATTGAATCTGTAGATTGCTTTGGGTAGTAGAGTCATTGTCACAATGTTGATTCTTCCCATCCAAGAACATGGTATACCTCTCCATCTATCTGTATCATCTTTAATTTCTTTCATCAGTGTCTTATAATTTTCTGCATACAGGTCTTTCATCTCCTTAGGTAGGTTTATTCCTAGATATTTTATTCTTTTTGTTGCAATGGTAAATGGGAGTGTTTTCTTGATTTCACTTTCAGATTTTTCATCATTAGTATATAGGAATGCTAGAGATTTCTGTGCATTAATTTTGTATCCTGCTACTTTACCAAATTCATTGATTAGCTCTAGTAGTTTTCTGGTAGCATCTTTAGGATTCTCTATGTATAGTATCATGTCATCTGCAAACAGTGACAGCTTTACTTCTTCTTTTCCAATTTGGATTCCTTTTATTTCCTTTTCTTCTCTGATTGCTGTGGCTAAAACTTCCAAAACTATGTTGAATAAGAGTGGTGAGAGTGGGCAACCTTGTCTTGTTCCTGATCTTAGTGGAAATGCTTTCAGTTTTTCACCATTGAGGATGATGTTTGCTGTGGGCTTGTCATATATGGCCTTTATTATGTTGAGGAAAGTTCCCTCTATGCCTACTTTCTGCAGGGTTTTTACCATAAATGGGTGTTGAATTTTGTCGAAAGCTTTTTCTGCATCTATTGAGATGATCATATGGTTTTTCTCCTTCAATTTGTTAATATGGTTTATCACATTGATAGATTTGCGTATATTGAAGAATCCTTGCATTCCTGGAATAAACCCCACTTGATCATGGTGTATGATCCTTTTAGTGTGCTGTTGGATTCTGTTTGCTAGTATTTTGTTGAGGATTTTTGCATCTATGTTCATCAGTGATATTGGCCTGTAGTTTTCTTTCTTTGTGACATCCTTGTCTGGTTTTGGTATCAAGGTGATGGTGGCCTCGTAGAAGGAATTTGGGAGTGTTCCTCCCTCTGCTATATTTTGGAAGAGTTTGAGAAGGACAGGTGTTAGCTCTTCTCTAAACGTTTGATAGAATTCACCTGTGAAGCCATCTGGTCCTGGGCTTTTGTTTGTTGGAAGGTTTTTAATCACAGTTTCAATTTCAGTGCTTGTGATTGGTCTGTTCATATTTTCTATTTCTTCCTGATTCAGTCTTGGCAGGTTGTGCATTTCTAAGAATTTGTCCATTTCTTCCAGATTGTCCATTTTATTGGCATAGAGTTGCTTGTAGTAATCTCTCATGATTTTTTAAATTTCTGCAGTGTCAGTTGTTACTTCTCCTTTTTCATTTCTAATTCTATTGATTTGAGTCTTCTCCCTTTTTTTCTTGATGAGTCTGGCTAGTGGTTTATCTATTTTGTTTATCTTCTCAAAGAACCAGCTTTTAGTTTTATTGATCTTTGCTATTGTTTCCTTCATTTCTTTTTCATTTATTTCTGATCTGATTTTTATGATTTCTTTCCTTCTGCTAGCTTTGGGGTTTTTTTGTTCTTCTTTTCTAATTGCTTGAGGTGCAAGGTTAGGTTGTTTATTCGAGATGTTTCCTGCCTCTTAAGGTGGGCTTGTATTGCTATAAACTTCCCTCTTAGAACTGCTTTTGCTGCATCCCATAGGTTTTGGGTCATTGTGTCTCCACTATCATTTGTTTCTAGGTATTTTTTTATTTCCTCTTTGATTTCTTCAGTGATCACTTCATTATTAAGTAGTGTATTGTTTAGCCTCCATGTGTTTGTATTTTTTACAGATCTTTTCCTGTAATTGATATCTAGTCTCATGGCGTTGTGGTCAGAAAAGATACTTGATACAATTTCAATTTTCTTAAATTTACCGAGGCTTGATTTGTGTCCCAAGATATGATCTATCCTGGAGAATGTTCCATGAGCACTTGAGAAAAATGTGTATTCTGTTGTTTTTGGATGGAGTGTCCTATAAATATCAATTAAGTCCGTCTTGTTTAATGTATCATTTAAAGCTTGTGTTTCCTTATTTATTTTCATTTTTGATGATCTGTCCATGGGTGAAAGTGGGGTGTTAAAGTCCCCTACTATGAATGTGTTACTGTCGATCTCCCCTTTTATGGCTGTTAGTATTTGCCTTATGTATTGAGGTGCTCCTATGTTGGGTGCATAAATATTTACAATTGTTATATCTTCTTCTTGGATCGATCCCTTGATCATTATGTAGTGTCCTTCTTTGTCTCTTTTAATAGTCCTTATTTTAAAGTCTATTTTGTCTGATATGAGAATTGCTACTCCAGCTTTCTTTTGGTTTCCATTTGCATGGAATATCTTTTTCCATCCCCTTACTTTCAGTCTGTATGTGTCTCTAGGTCTGAAGTGGGTCTCTTGTAGACAGCATATATAAGGGTCTTGTTTTTGTATCCATTCAGCCAATCTGTGTCTTTTGGTGGGAGCATTTAGTCCATTTACATTTAAGGTAATTATCGATATGTATGTTCCTATTCCCATTTTCCAAACTGTTTTGGGTTCATTATTATAGGTCTTTTCCTTCTCTTGTGTTTCTTGTCTAGAGAAGTTCCTTTAGCATTTGTTGTAAAGCTGGTTTGGTGGTGCTGAACTCTCTCAGCTTTTGCTTGTCTGTAAAGGTTTTAATTTCTCCATCAAATCTGAATGAGATCCTTGCTGGGTAAAGTAGTCTTGGTTGCAGGTTTTTCTCCTTCATCACTTTCAGTATGTCCTGCCACTCCCTTCTGGCTTGTAGGGTTTCTGCTGAGAGATCAGCTGTTAACCTTATGGGGATTCCCTTGTGTGTTATTTGTTGTTTTTCCCTTGCTGCTTTTAATATGCTTTCTTTGTATTTAATTTTTGACAGTTTGATTAATATGTGTCTTGGCATCAAAAACTTTTTTAGAGCTTTTCTAATATAAATCTTATCACCTCTCCTGCTGCTTCTGCTCTCTTGTGCTCAGATTTATAAAAGAAGGCCCAGCATGGAAGGGAGGTAGAGGAAATCGTCTAGTGGCCAAGGCCCCAGTGTTCTTTTTTTGGGCAGATAGAGTGTCCCTATAAAACCTGGCTGGCAGGTCTGAGTCTAAGAAAAGAGACACATATAGGGAAATGAATACAAATATTTAAGTTACATAGTTCCCATGATATAACTTTTAGATGAGATTTATATTTAAACTGCAGCAATTCTATTTCCCAGAAAGTGTGGCTTTTAAAATGAAAGCCCAGATGAGTTTGATCAAAGGCGTTTTCAACAGAGCAAGGTTTGACATTTCTCATCCCGCACAGAGAAAATGAATAGTGTAGTCTTCATTCGTGGAAACCACGATTTCCGGCACTCGCTCCTTTGGAGTCTTACCATCTCATTGCAATAGCGCACAGCCTCCTCTGTGCATCTGAGGAGAGGAGAAAACCTCTTTCCCTGACACACCCAAAGGGGCAAGAAAAAAGTACTATCAACACCTCACCTGCTGGAGGAGAAGCCAGCTATCTCCCAGTGCTCTGTAAGAAATACTGGCTAAAAAAAAAAAGTTTTTTTAATAAATTTAATTTCCTTTGAAGTGGCTATTTGATCTCATTTCATACATTGAAATAATTCCTGAGAAGATGATGTCTGCCACCTCTCATTCCTAGCTCTCCAAACCTCCCTCTCAGCCTCTTCCTATACACTCTGGTTATTGTAAACAGTTTACACTCCCTAAACCAGGGAGCAGCAACCTGCGTGCCACAAATGTATTGCATTGCCCCAGGGTGCCTTGCAAATGTTACATTTGTCTCAAGAGTCATCACTTGTTAAAAGTTGGGAAGCACTGTCCTTTACATATTGTTTCTGGACTCAGCTGCCCTAGAAATGTGGAAAACCTTTTATCTGTGTAATTTATACCCATTCTTTCAGATTCAGCTCTGGGTATCTGACTTCTTCCTCCAGGAAGCCTTCCCTAATCTGATCTAACCCACCATTTGGTGTAGGTCAGGTACTTCTCTACACTCTGAAATACCCTCTGCACCTAGATTCCATATCCACAGTGTAGTGTTATACATAGCCACTAAGAAGTAGTTCCCCCACTATGTCCTGCTTTGAGGGCAAAGTCCTCATAACTGTTGTTATTCTACCCTTAAATGAAGTTAGTCCGAATTTTTCAGTAAGTTCTGTTAACCATCTCTATCTAGGGCAAGTCTCTTTACCCTTCAAGGCCCCACTAAGATTAACCTTGGTGATAACCCCCCTGCCCGATCTCAGCTCCAGCACAAGTGCTTTGTGTGGACTTCCCTGGTGGCGCGGTGGTTAAGAATCCACCTGCCAATGCAGGGGACATAGGTTCGAGCCCTGGTCCGGGAAGATTCCACATGCCTCAGAGTAACTAAGCCCTAGTGCGTCACAACTACTGAGCCTGCGCTCTAGAGCCCCCAAGCCACAACTACTGAAGCCTGGGCACCTAGAGCCCGTGCTCCGGAACAAGAGAAGCCACCGCAAGGAGAAGCCCACGCACTGCAACAAAGAGTAGCGCCTGCTCGCCACAACTAGAGAAAGCCAGCATGCAGCAACGAAGACCCAACACAGCCAAAAATTAATTATTTTTTTTTTAAAGAGTGCTTTGTGCATGCTCCATCATAGCCCTGCCTGCACCATGTTCTGGTCTGATGTACCCATCTTTTCCGTCTCACTAGACTGCAACCTTATTGGCACTAGGACTACGTCTGATTTGTATATTTGTATGTCCAATACTAGTATTGCCAGAACAGAGACATTCTCTGTTCCCTCAATGAATACCCTGTCTCCCAAGAACAACCATAATTCTAGCTAAATTGTCAGAGTAAAGACATGTCAACATTTTTACTTCCTTTATAGACCCTAAAATAAAAAAAAAAAAAAAGCTTTTGGCTCCATGCTGTAAACCAGTGGTTCTTGACCTTAGGATGCATCAATGTCACTTGCAGAACTTGTCAAAACGGATTGCTGGGCCCCATGCCCAGAGATTTTAGTTCATTGGTCTTGGATGGGGCCCAAGAATTTGCCTTTCTAACAAGCCTCCAGGTGATGATGATTTTGCAAGTCCACGATTTAGATTTTGAGTAATCCTGTGCAAAATCCAAGCCATCAGATAACCCAAGCAGATCTCTACCAGGTCTTACCTAACACAAACCTCTGATCCTGGACTGAATGAATAATCTTAAAGAGAAATGTACCATATAGTGCTTACATGTTCTGGGCCAAAAGGAAGAAGCTCTCATTGTTTTGCATCTAGCATTTTTATGAGTTTTTGTTGCTGTCATTTTTATAAGATGGTCCAAAGGGAAGTAACAGTCAGTAAATACCTACCATGAGAGACAGCCGATATTAAGGTTAAGGACCACAGTCCTGGAGCCAGACTCCCTGCTACCAAATCCTGGCTCAATCTCTGTGCTTCAGCCTACTCTTCTGTAGATTAGGAATAATGACATCCCTCCCTTTTGAGGTTGCTGTGAAGCTTCAATGAATTGACAGATGTAACGTGCTTAGCACAGTATCTGGCATATAGTAAATTCTCCAAAAGCATTAGTTTTCATCGCTGTTAGTACTCTTAAACATTACTGTGTTTACACACAATATCAATTTAATCTTCACTACAGCTTGCCTAAGTTCATACAATTAAAAAGAGCTAAAACTGGGATAGAAATCAAGGTTTGATTCCAAAATTCATGTTTCTCTTTCTATTCATTCATATACTTGAAAGTTTATTAGAAGGTAATTTCCTGAGTCCCATCTGACTGCCCAGATTCTTATCCCAGTCCATGGTGGACCCAGAAATCTGCATTTTAAACTAGCATCTCAGTTTCTAAACTCTAAATCTGATGCTAGTGGTCTAGGGATCTTTTCCATATACTGCCTTGCAGTATGGACATGAGGATTAGTGAGAACAAGTATAGGACTGGGCTTTAGAAACTAAGTGCTAAGCAAATGTCTGTTATTATGAAAATAAATTGTTTTTCTTCAAATGTTAAAGCTATATCAAAATAAGAAAAAATTGTGTTAGAACACAGTTGAAAACTAAAAGCTGTTGCTCTAATTTGACAAGGTAAATGAAATCTAAAACTTCTCTGGAATAAAATGATTTAACAAAGATTGAAAACTCTGTTTCTGGAGTCAGTTTGGTTCCCAGTTCTATTTCTTATTACCAATGTGAGCTCAGGCAACTTATTTCACCCCTCTGAACTTCAATTTTCTCATTTGTAAATAAAAATACCTACCTCATAGGACTGTTGCAAATACTAAATGAAATAATGCATGTAAAGTACTTAGCACTGTGTCTAGAATAGAATATATACTCAGTAAGTTGTGTCATGATTATTCTTATTAATGTTGACAGTTACAGGAGTTGCACAGAAAAAGGATTATTTGACAACACCACAGCTATAACCACTGGCATAAAATGGTTTTTTAAATAGGGAGCTTAATGGTATTTTACAAATTTTAAATAATATTTAGGAAATTTGAGTGCTCACCATCATCCCTAACCTATGTGTGTAAATCTCAGCATCACCATATCTTTATAATATTTGGAGAAATGTGAGAGTGTGTCCACTAAAGACTCCCTTCCCGAAAGAGTTCTTCGTGGTCCCCAGAGCCTGAGGAAGAAACGGACGCTGGCACTTGCTCAGTAACTGCAGAGAAATGAGAAATCTTCTCAGAAAGTTTTTCCACTCACTGTGGAGTTCTCCTCATTAAACAGCCCCTTCCCAAGATCACCATCACAAATTCATACATTCTAAAATGCTTCATAGACCTTTGGAAAGAGCCTGCAGCCCACCCACCTCCAGTGTCGGTCTTGGGATACAGGGAAAGAACAGGAATAAGCAAGATAACTCATTGCACCTGTTTGGTTAACACTGCCCGTAAGCAAATTCTGAACCCGTGAGTGTATGTGTGTATGTGTGTATGTTTCTCTGGAAAACAGAAATGTGGAGGTTAAAATTAATTCTAAATGCTTCAAAAGCATGAGTTGAAGTCACCTAAACACTATATTGCTGCTGGCATGTCATCAACATGATTTGGCATGAAATAATTCTTAGAAAACACTCCACTGCAGAAAGAACAGAAATGCACTATCTCTAAAGAAAAGACAAGGAATTGCTTTGTGAGATTAGCCCATTTGTCAAGTGAGTGACTTGGGCTGCTCACTGGGTACGAAGACCACTGTCAGCCCTAGTCTAGAATTCTAAGATTCTATGTATTCATATAGATGCACACACACATATGTATACATAGACATATGTAAAACATAATTTTTAATTGGTTCCAAGCATATGATAAATAGTGTAATACTATTTAAAACTCACCAGAACAGATGAACTGGTTTGCAAGGCAGAAATGGAGACAACAGATGTAGAGAACAAACCTATGGGCCCCAAGGGGGGAAAGCGGGGGTGGGGGGGATGAATTGGGAGATTGGGAGTAACATATATACACTAATATGTATAAAATAAATAACTAATAAAGACCTGATGTATATAAATAAATAAAATTCAAATTTAATTAATTAATTAAAATAAAACTCACCAGGGGCTTCCCTGGTGGCACAGTGGTTGGGAGTCTGCCTGCCGATGCGGGGGACAAGGGTTCGTGCCCCGGTCTGGGAAGATCCCACATGCCGCGAAGTGGCTGCGCCCGTGAGCCATGGCCACTGAGCCTGCGCATCCGGAGCCTGTGCTCTGCAACGGGAGAGGCCACAACAGTGAGAGGCCCGCGTACCGCAAATAAATGAATGAATGAATGAATAAATAAATAAATAAATAAATAAATAAAACTCACCAGAATTCTCCATCCTTAGCATTAAGCTTATGATAAACACAGAAATTTCCTACCAAATGGAAAAGGGAAGTTTTTCAAAAGTAAAACCACGCCCAAGGAGCATCACAGGATTTTGTTAGGTTAAATGTTAGATCAAAATCCTGCTAGTAGGGACTTCCCTGGTGGAGCAGTGGTTAAGAATCCGCCTGCCAGTGCAGGGGACACGGGTTCGAGCCCTGGTCAGGGCAAATCCCACATGCCGTGGAGGAACTAAGCCCATGCACCACAACTACTGAGCCTACTCTCTAGAGCCCGTGAGCCACAGCTACTGAGCCTGAGTGCCACAACTACTGAAGCCCGTGCGCCTAGAGCCCGTGCTCTGCAGCAAGAGAAGCCACCCAATGAGAAGCCCGGGAACTGCAACAAAGAGTAGCCCCCCCCCCCCCCCGGCCCCCGCTCGCTGCAACTAGAGAAAAGCCCACGCACAGCAACAAAGACCCAAGGCAGCCAAAAATAAAAATAAATAAATAAAATTTTTTTAAAAATCCTTTAAATGCTGCCATAGTGAAACTTGGAAAATGTTACTCGATTTTCAATTAAATTTAATACGCCATGTGATTTATTTACTTAATTTTATATATAGATTTTGTTGTGTTTTTTTTGCTGTTGTTGTTTGTTTTTAAGGAAATGTCCCTCACCTGAAATCACACACAATGTAAAATTGGAGGGCTTCCCTGGTGGCGCAGTGGTTGAGGGTCTGCCTGCCGGTGCGGGGGACACGGGTTCGAGCCCGGTCTGGGGGGATCCCACATGCCGCGGAGCGGCTGGGCCCGTGGGCCACAGCTGCTGAGCCTGCGCGTCTGGAGCCTGTGCTCCGCAACAAGAGAGGCCGCAATAGTGAGAGGCCCGCGCACCGCGATGAGGAGTGGCCCCCGCTTGCCGCAACTGGAGAAGGCCCTCACACGGAAACGAAGACCCAACACAGCCATAAATAAATAAATAAATATAAAAAATAAATAAATAAAATAAAATTGGAAGTGTCAATGGAACAAAAAGAGGAGGAAGGCTCCAAGTCTTTTTTCCAAAAAGGCAAGGAAAAACCATTAATCCTTCAATCTCAGGTTATCATAAATTCGTAAACAAGCCCTCTCCTCTTCCTCCTAGGCCGACAAACCCAATCCCACCCTCTGTCTCCATTCGGTATGTAAAAGCATTTTTTCTTTTTAGCCAATGAGAGGGGCTGGGTAAGTGCCTGGGTGGAGGTCAGGTCTCTCCCGCACCGCTCAGCCTGAGGCCGGGAAGCTTCTCCCTCCTTCTTCCCCTTCACTGATCCGTAACATCAGAAGAAGGGTCTGACTTGCACCCGGGCGGAACAGGCACGTTAAGGCTCCGAAAGGGCAGGAAAACAGAAGCGCTCTAACTGGACCACTGGAGACCTTGTTTTGCCCTCAAGAAGCCAAAACTGCAAGGCCTAATTCCTGTGATTTCCAGGTGTCGTGGGTTTCCAAGCTCACAGAACATCGCCCTCTTTCTAGTGGTTTGCAGATAGTCCCTGGCTGGTGCAGGTCAGTTTCCCGGTTCACAGCGCTTCCTGTCTAAGGAAAGGTTTAGGACCCGCACCAGCCAAGAGACTTCCAATTAACCCAGTGAAGTTTCCGTGCTCTGTGGTCATCAACTGTGTCAACCACTCCCCTGCCCAACCTAGCTCCCTCTTAATGGGGTGTGAGAGGAGGAGCTAGACAATAATGTTACTAACTACTATTTTCATTTTTTAATTATCCCAGGAGAAATACAAAATAAAGTAAACCTTTTGCGGGTGGGGAGTGGAATGAATTCCCAAGGCAGATATTATCGTGACCTTTTTTTCAGTGATCTGCACTGAGGTTCTGACCTCTACAGATGCCTAAGCATTTGCTGCCAGAAATATTTTTTCTGGGAAAAAAAGGAAGGAAGGAAAGAAGGAAGAAAGGAACCTACAAAACAAATACAAGTTAGCTGTAGTCTCTCTTAGCAGATGAATAGCACAGATATCTTTGTTTATATTTTTGCACATTTTCCCATGAAACCTCTCATAGCCCTCTCTGCCCACCCCCTCACCCACTTCTCAGCAAACAAAACATTTCAGCAAGGATGTGAGAAAGAACAGTCATTTCTTAATGTGGGAAACCGGTTTTATTTACGAACATGCGCAGTTCATTGTTGCCCTGGGGGATGCTTGTGTCTGAACTGTTTAATGAGAGCGAACCAGGTCTTTGGGCAGGCCTGACTTGGAAGCAAATAAAACTTGAGCTCTGTGTGTACACAGGAGAGAATGTTAAAGAAAACATGTACTATTGTGGATTTGGGACCTTCCTTTCAGTTCTGATTATCCACACCTTGTGTTTTCTGGAATGTTTGATACATTGGTGGTCTGCACTGGCAAGATTAAATGTTATTAAATGTTGGCACTGGAAGGGACCCAAGAAGGTCATCCATTGAGTCAATCTTCTCGTCTTTGCAGGGAACAGAGACCCTGAGAGGTTGTGACTTGGAACTAAATTCAAAAGATATAAACAGGGCTTCCCTGGTGGCGCAGTGGTTGAGAGTCCGCCTGCCGATGCAGGGGACACGGGTTCGTGCCCCGGTCCGGGAAGATCCCACATGCCGCGGAGCGGCTGGGCCCGTGAGCCATGGCCGCTGAGCCTGCGCATCCGGAGGCTGTGCTCCGCAACGGGAGAGGCCACAACAGTGAGAGGCCCGCGTACAGCAAAAAAAAAAAAAAAAAAAAAAAAAAGATATAAACAACCCTTGAAGACAGGGGAAGCCTGGAAGGCAACGTTCAGGTCTAACCAGCAAGTAGAAGGACCCCCATGTAAAATCCTCTAGGCAGCCATCCTTCCACAGGGATGAGGTTACCCAAGAGGCCTAAGTCTGCATAAAGCACTGCACTTGGGAGTCCTTCCCTCATCCTTTCTTCTTCCCTGCTTCCTGAACCCTAGCGCTTCGGTTTTCTAATGAGTCCTGTCTGGGTGAGAGTAGAGGACTAAAGGAACAGGATACACGCTGTCTCATATGCACCAAATACACAATGTCCACTTCGGCTAAACCCTCTTAAATTGCAAGAGGTAGCAAGCTTTATTTGAGTGTTAATAACATATGTGGCCCTGGTAAGAAGAGAGGATATGAGAAAGGAATGGCGCTCAAATCAAAGCAAAAGCCAGCTGCTCCTTCCTATCTCTCTGTAAGCATAAACCAGCACATAAGTAGTCTCTGTTTGGAGGCACGAGGGGAAGTCAGGGAGAAAACACAAAAGGGGAGGCCTCTCAGATGGAGTTCTATTTATTTTAATTAAATTTATTTATTTATTTTTGGCTGCGTTGGGTCTTCGTTGCGGTGCGCGGGCTTGTCATTGAGGTGGCTTCTCTTGTTGCGGCGCATGGGCTCTAGAACACAGGCTCAGTAGTTGTGGTGCACGGGCTTATTTGCTCTACGGCATGTGGGATCTTCCCGGCCCAGGGCTCAAACCCGTGTCCCCTGCATTGGCAGGCGGATTCTTAACCACTGCGCCACCAGGGAAGCCCTATTTATTTATTTTTTACAAGGGTTAAAGGGCTTCTTTTGAAAGGCAAGCCTAGAATTTAAACCACTACCCCAAATAAGACATGACATTATCTGCAGACATCGCCTAATCCTCCATTGTGAAATTAACATTCATCGAAAAGAAGAGAGTTTCCTCTTTAAAGAACCAACCTTTAAAAAAATGTTTAAAATTTAGATGATTTTAGTTTCACCAATGAGAAAAATTAGAACTTGTTGGGGAAAAAAAAAAAAGTTTGTTTCAACAGATTTTTTGGTCTTCTCTGCTAAGATTTTTGGTTCAGAAATTTGGACTCCTGCTGCATTAGAAATCTTTGGCTTTTGAGACGCCAAACAATGTTTACCAGATTTGGAGCTGGGAGTGAGGTTTCTTCTCAAATGAGGCTACGGTTTCTCAGCCTACAACATCCCAGTTTCCAGCACAGGCTGTCTGATTCCTCGTGTTTTCCCAATGAAGCTGGCTAGGTAAGGCACAGTTTAAAGGACAATACTCTTATAGTTTGTACTACCTCAAACTGATGATTACATTTCATTTAGAAATGTAATTCATTTATTCACTTCTTAAAATCTTTGCGTGTGCTGATGGGCAAAGTAGAAATGCCTTGTACATCACATCAGTTCTCTGTTAATTTACGCTCTGAAAAAATTAAGAATAATAAACTTTCATCTAAGCACCCTCAAATGTTACATCGTAGGGCAATTACAAAGCAGAGGGATTAATCAATCATGTGAATCAGATGCAAAGATTACAAAAAGTTCAAAATGAATAATGTTCTATTCTGGAAGAAAACCTGTCTCTTTTGAGCATCACAGCCATGAAGTGGTACATTTCTGATTTAGTTAATAACAGCCCAATTATATTTGAAATGTAGATTAATTCTCCTAAAAGCATTACTCAATTTGGCAAGGACACCTCAATAATAATGCGGTCTCTTTATTGCTTCCATAGTAAGATTGTGCCCCCATAACCGTAATCAGCTTATTGATACAAATACCGCTTTCCTTCAGTTGATTCAAATAGAACATTTCATAGGTACTTTCAGCTGATGGGATGGTAAATAATTTTTAGACTAAAAGTTGAAGTGGATTGATTAGAAGCAATTTTTTCTGTTTTCCACAATAAAAAGATGAACTACATGGTTCGCCAAGCCAATTTGTAGAGCAACCTCTCCTCTCTAATTGCTGCCACACTAATGTAGTAGAAGCCGAGTGCTAGGAAGTAGAGAAATCCATTTACCCAGCCATGACATTTAAGCAGCAAACACAAGTACTGGATTTTTCCATTACCCTTCATTTCAGCCTTGCTACGTTCCACCTGTGACCCTTATGCGATGAGGGCAATGGGCTTTCATACAATTTGGTGAGTATAAGAAAGGTCCACTTCAAAATGTTTGAGAGCAGACTAAAATCATTTTTTAGAAAAGCATAATTAAGTCCATAACCAACCTCACTAATTTCTGATAATGTATTGCAAAACCAAATTATTTGATAAACACTCTAATAAATGTACATCATGCCTGAGGGGGGAAATTGCATGTTTTCTCTGTCACAGATAACACCGTCTTTGTCACCAATAATCCCAAACTTGAATAGTGCTTTTATTTCATATAAGACTTTATTTCAACAACAGGAAGCAGGCAAGTTCTCCAAAAACACCCTGTGTTCCTTTGTTGTATATCTTACCACAGAGAAATGGGAACGCGTCTTCAAATAGATTCCATGTTGAAATGCATATCAAAGAAAAAACTCTGTATCTTTATTTTTCACAACTCTCCTAAGACATTTTAGTCTCAGCCAAAGTTTCTTTAGGTAAGTTATCATTGAATGGGTACAGAGAAGCTCCCAGGGATGTGTCCTTCTGGAATATCATCTCCATACTTCCTGGCACAGGGAATAGTACTTGGAAAGCAGTAGATGGCCCATGAATGTTTGCTGAATGAAGGATGAATGTTTACAGGGCCCTTGGACTCTTAGGGTGGGGAAAAAACCAAAGCAATATTTTTAAACAAAGCAAAGTAAGTCAGCTTTATTTTGTTTTCTTTTTTTCCCCAAAGGACTTATTCTTGTCCTCCAAAAAAGAAATAAAGAATATTTAGGATTTTTACCTCCAATTGAAATTTCTTCAGTAATTCATCAACACTACACCTGAAGCCAAAGCAATCACTTCAGTGATTCCACAAAAAATCAACCTCAAATATAGTATCTTCTGCTTCAAACAACTCCGTGCAATGCCGCAAAAATAGAGGACAGTCCTTGGAGGATACGCTATCTGAAAGCTAAAAGCTTTACCCTTTTCTTTATTTCTGTTGTTTACTTAAATTGCTTGGTAAAAGATTTATCCACCAGTTCTTCCTGGTGTAAATTTAATAGCCCAGATATTAAAACCATCAAGTTCGAGGTTAGAGAGGAAAACCCCAACCTTGCTTCTTAATGACAGCAGCCCACCCAAAGATGCTTAAACACCATCAACAGTATCCTTGATGCTTTAACAAGGGTACTTAAAAAGCAATTAAGTATGCCAATCTCAGGCTGAAAACAATTTTAAAATAACACATGCATTAAGTCCCTGCTTCTTGACAAAGTAGTGATTTGCACTACATGATTTAGACACTGTGCATCGTTACAGCCATTTCCACAAAGCAGGGAAGTGCGTGCTAAGGAAGATTCATGCTATTGTAAGTTCAGTTCTTTCTCCCCCCGTTAAAAAACAAAACTGCATACAATCAACTCTAACAATTTTGAGTAACTACCAAAAACCTCACCACTATAGGATACATTGATACTAGCTAAGAGCTAAAACTTAATATTTATTGGCCTTTGACTATTAAGATACAGGAAGTTGGAGGATAGAAGGCAGCAGGATGGAAAAAAGAGGTGTAGGTAAAGACTTTGCACTAAGGAACTTTCCTCCAAGAGGGTACATTTGAGTTGAAGTTGTGCCAAAGGTCACAGATGGTGTCAAACACTATTGCATCCTCAGCAACCGTAACTGGGGAGGATGGGTGGTAGCTAAGTTCAGGACGTTGAACTGGGAGAACAATAACAAGATGGCTACCACCTGGACAGCTGAGCCTACACAGTAGCATGGATTGTAAGGCCCACCAAGAGGTACTTCCCATCCTAGGGCTAAGGCGCAGCCCATGGCTGATTGAGGGAGATCCATTTAGCAGTGGGTAGTACAAGGCAAGGAATGCGATGGTGAACAGGAAGGAGCAACTCTAGGTAAGGAGTTCCACAGCCAGGTCCTTTGGTCAAGCCAAGACCATGCGGATATAAAGGCATCCGAAGACTTTACACTTTTCTGGAACCAGTGTGTCTGGGCAATCATCAAAGGTTTGGGGTTCCACTTGTTTTCTCAAAACTGTCCTGGTAAGATGATTACAACCCCTTTCTCAGATGGGAGAATTTGACATCAACAAAGCCTTCTTCTTTCCTGTTCAATGTAGACAGTGCTTCAGGCTCTGACAGCCACTTTAAAAATGCCCAGATGTTTTTAATAGAAAGCAGTCATAGCTGCATAGCTTATCGTCAACAAAATCAGAGGCAATAGGGTGAAGGTGTTAGGAACACAGGCAGTGGGGCCACAAAAACTGGGTTCCACCACGTACTAGCTGTGTGACTTTGGGCAAGATAATTAATCTCTCTGAGCCTGATCTGTAAAATTAGGACAACAAGTAATTTGAGGATTAAATGAGGTAAACCATGTTAAGAATTTAGCACATTCCTTGACACTGTGGGCCATCCAGGAGTGATTACTGTTATTGTTATCATCAGACAGCAAAATGCTACATTGGACAAGAGCTACAATCATATTTGGGCCTCAAAAGGCATAATCCTCCCAGTGTGAGCCACAGCTATTTTTCCACCTCAAAATCTGCTTTGGAATATAGCAAGGACAAAATAAATAATTGACTAAATGTTGAATCTTCTGATTCTGAGCATTTTTCATTTTCCTGTGGCCTCTGCCCATGTTCCAACTATTTCTAGATTGCTCTCCTTAGAAGCAGTTTGGTATGTACTCTAGAGAAGTATTTGTTTTAATACAAGTTCAAACCAAATGTAATTAGTAAAACAAGCTTCTGGGAGAAAAAAATTGTACTGTGCATTCCAATGCCAGTTTTCAAATTATTCATTTGGTTGATGCCTCTCATGCAGGTAATTAAGAAATAACTGCACCCTGAGTGTAGACAGTAAGAAATTAAAATGTGTACGTTGTCCACTCTAATGAGACAATACCTACCCCGTGAGGAAAAAGTCACTCTACTTGGAATGCTCATAATTACTTTAACCTGAGTCATTTCCACTGGTAAGTTATTAAATTCCCAAATGCTGGTTCTATCAAAATGTGTTTTTTCTCAAAGTAAGGTGATATACAACTGGGGCCTTGAAGGAAAGGTAAGTTTTGCATAGGAAAATAAATATAGAGAAGGAAAGAAGATCAGAGGCAGAAAGAAAAGGAAGAGTAGAAGATGGAGAGGGAAAAGGTTAGATGGTGGTCAGGCCTGACGGTGGCTATAGGCCCCAGATCCCCAACCAGGAAAGGTAGCAGGCTATTCATCATGCATCCTTTTACAAGTAGCTGTACCTGGCTCCTGAACAATGCTGAATAATATCTAGGGGCTGCACATCAAAATAAAATAAGTCCCAGACAACCAGATACCAGAAAGAGATTATTTCTTGAATGGCCCCTGAGATTCCAGGTTTAGGGACAGTTCTATGATAATTATCCAAGAAGCTGAATACAAGTTTCCCCATTCTCCGAAAGTAAAGATTTCCTATCAAAACTTTCGTAAGCAGAAATGGTGTAAAGCAAGAATCAATTACCTTAAGACACATCTTGCTGACAGGGATGCACAAAATAAATGGAGATAAAGCACAGATGCTCACAGACACAAAGCGATGGCAGCTTGAAGCTGAGAGGCAGAGTGTAGTTCCTGGGGAAGGAGCTTGTGGTGCTACTCTCACTGCTCGAGATGGGGTACATGCTGCCTCTATAATGACTCACTGCAAAAAAACACTGATGCTATTTTCTCTTTTCACCATTTTTTGTAAAAGCAAAAATACTCCTCAGATTTCTTTTAGTTAACAAAAACAGGTACTAATGTAGGTCTTTTGTAAAAGTGACGTGGCACAAAGCGAACTTCTGAAGAGCAAGGGATACCTGTATGTATTGTTATTATGGACCCTGAATACTTCATTCTCTTAGACTTTCTTTGATCTGGGATCTTGGTTTGTGTCCAACTGCCAAGGGGTTTAGGTAAAAGTGAAAGGGAGCTTCCTTACAGCTACTGAAGAAGTAGCTGGAGTAGTAGGTGGCCTAGGAGAGTGAGGAAAATGGGAATTTGAAGGCTAAGTTTCAGTGCCCAGGGACAAGGCTCTTTCCGTTGCACATTATTTTAATAAGTTGAGAAAAATGGTTGTGTTTCAACAAAGCACTGTGGAAACATACAGTACCCTTTCTCAGTCATGGTACATACAGGTAGAGAGGACATTTGTTTTTAAATGTCCAGTCACATAAATTAACTGGAGCTCCAGACTTTTGAAGGAAAACTAGACTGGATTTAAATAATTGAAGACAAGCAGAGAAAACATCTTAATAAAACTTCATAATTTGACTCGCAGTTCCTTGAGCCATTAGTGCTTACTCTTATTAGGTACATGATTACCAAGTGATTGGTGAGTATCAGTTAATAACCTGAACATTTATAGGGCCTTTTTATCTAGCTGAAAGCTGACTGTTTATTAGAACTACTTTCATCCATCTTCCCCAACCTGAATTGCCCATTCATCCTCTGTTATTTTCTTTTTAGAATATTATTTTTATATTACAGTGCATGGCCCCAAAATGCCATACGTTTGTATGGTGCACTTCACAGAGAACTTTCACAATAACTATTGAATCTATATTATTTAGCTTCAATTTTAAATTAAATCTGTCACTGTAAATCCCTAGAAGATAGTGGTCGAATTTATGTAAATTCTCTTGATACAGTTCATAATCAATAATACTTTTGATGATGATGCTTTTTTTTAGGTAAAGATATATCTGATTTTTAAAATGTACCATAAGCAAAGCCTTTTCAACTCTGTTTACAACATAAATTTAACCACACAGGAAAGAGTAGTTAATATTAATGAGGAAGATGAATGAACCAGGCCAAGGCAGCCAAGACTGCTCAATATTTGCAATTCTATACTTTACATTTGTTAACAAGTTTAATTAATTTGGTGAATAAGTGAGCTGTGGGCAAGTCACTTACTAGTTCTCTGAAACCAATTTGCCTTGAAATTATTAAGAGATGTTTAATTGATTTAACTTGAACTAAGAGGACAAGGCTGAAACACTTTGCATCAAAACAGAAGCTTCACTAAAATGATTTGATATACCCTGAGCCCTATAATCTGAAAAGAAGATGAACAAAAGCACATTAACCCTAACTGCCTGGTCCAGAAAGCCTCCTGAACGAGATGGGACCAACCAAGGAACTCTGATTTGGCTGCTGCTGCTGTCACCTTACATAACTTTACATGTTATTTCTGCAAACACTTAATAGCTATACCAAAGACCAATTCCCCCAAATGGGTACAAATCCAAAACAATTTTCATTTCTTTATTGTACCAACTAACAGACTGAGTGTATTTCTTACATGAAATACAATTGTTATCATCATTTATATTTTATATTTTATTTAATTTTAATGGCAATATATTCACAAGGTACAGGAATCAAATAATATATAAAAATATACAGTAAGGGGCTTCCCTGGTGGCTCAGTGGTTGAGAGTCCGCCTGCCAATGCAGGGGATACATACGGGTTCGTGCCCCGGTCCGGGAAGATCCCACATGCTGCGGAGCGGCTGGGCCCGTGAACCATGGCCGCTGAGCCTGCGCGTCCGGAGCCTGTGCTCCGCAACAGGAGAGGCCGCAACAGTGAGAGGCCCGCATACCGCAAAAAATAAAAATAAAAATAAATAAATAAATATATATATATATATATATATATATATATATATATATATATATATACAGTAAGAAGTGTCACACTCACCCCAGTTCCCATCACCACTCCAACAGGTAATCACTTTTATTAATTTCTTCTAATCATTTTAGAGTTTCTTTGGATCTAGAAGCAAACATGAACATGTATTTTTATTTCTTTTTCTTTTTTCCACAAAAGGTTGCATGTTATATAGTCCACTCTACACTTTTTTTTTTTAACTTAACGATGCAGTTTATCCTGGAGATCTTTTCATATCAATTTTTCTTTGGTTTTTGTTTTTAATGGCTGTATGCTATTCCATTGTATGAATATGCCATAGTTGGTTTTTTTTTTAAACTATGTCCTTGTTGATTTACATTTGGGTTGTTTCCAATCTTTTGCTACTGCAAACAGTGCTTCAGTGAGTAACCTTGTTCATTCATTGCAATTTTTATTCTAAGGCCATGCTTGTGAATGTTTTAATCATCACAGCCATTTTATATATTACCATTTCATAACAATTAAGCATGGCTAAATAGATGCAGCCATGGGAACATAATAAGAACCAGAAGAAACAAGCACCTTTATGCTGTGACCTACATCTTATGTATCAGATGCTAGATGCAAATTACCAACCTCATTAAGGGCTAGAGTCCTCATATTCATTATTTCCTCTTTTGACAAAAATTTTTTTTTTAATTTTTAAGAATTCATGGGTCAGGCTCTGTTCCAAGCACTGGAGATACTACAGTAAATAAAGGAGGCGAAGTCCTAATTTTATGGTACTTATACCCTAGTAGAGAGATGCAGAAAAGTTATAAATAAATACATAGCAGCAGCCTTTCTCTCTCACAAAAACCAGAGGAGACCAGGTACAGGTTAAAATTTAGAAGGCCCTGGTGAGTAAATTTCCCTTCATGCACATAGTTTAGAAAGAGACAAGCAGTTGCCATTAAACCTCTGGCTTCCCTAGAGCTGTGACTCATACATTTTTTAATTATTTGTGGACAAATTTTATCTTGCCTGTTTATGGTCACATTCCCAATTGAGAAAACTCCATATTATAGAAATGTTGATTCTCAAAATTAATCTATACAAATATAATGCAATTCCACTCAAAACCTCAACATGATTTTTCGTAGAACTTGGCCAACTGATTTTAAAGTTCACCTTGCCCTACCTGATATGAAATATACTATAAAGCTATAATAATTAAAACAGTATGCTACTGGTGAAGAAACATCGATGGGCAAGGATAGAAAGTCTATAAACATTTTAATATGTACAAGAGAATTTAATACTAAATTGACTGAAACTGCTGTTTTTAGAGATCACAAATGACTGAAAATTGCCAACTGTGTATGGTACAGTCAAAGGTACAATAACATTTTACATAGGGTAACATTTTACATAGATAAAAGACAAATTAGCCCCCAAAATCGACTGTCCATTTTGGGAGAGGGGTAATTTGGTTAGATCCTTATCTCATACCAAGCATAAAAATAAATTATTTTATCAATTGTATTAACAATGTAGATATTAGAAGTATATACAGAAATATATATTAGTTAAAGTATTTAGTGGCTGTAACAGATAAATCCCCAAATCTCAGCAGCTTAAAAGTCACGTAAAAGTCAAAACACATGTTTCTGATTGTGTAGCTCCTCTCCAAGAGGTGATTCCAATCCTAGCACTTTCCATATTGTGGTTCCACCATCTTCAATATGTAGCTCCCCATTTCTCCCTGGGGGTTATATTCCTTACAGACAACCAAAAGGAAAAATAGTATAAAAGATGGCACAGGCAAGTCACGGAAAATGGCACACATTCCGTTAGCCTCTGTCCACATTCTGTCAGCCAGAACTCAATAGCACAGCCACACCCAGTTGAAAGGAAGGTTGGAATATAAAGTCTGGCTATGTGCTCAGAAAGAAAAAAGCAAGAGTTGACCGAACAGCTAGCCTGTGTCCACTTCATCTATACATTTTTATGTGGAGGAAAACTAGGAGCATATGTTTGTGGGCTTGTGGTAAGGAAGATTTTCTTAGGCCAAAAGTGAAAAAATGAAAGATTGGCAGACTTGACTTCATAAAGCAGAAAAACCTAACCATAAAAGACACCATAAGCAAAGTTTAAAGGACAAATGAGAAACGGGAAGTAAATATTTATAACATATAAAGCAAAAGATTAACGTTGCAGAATACAAAAGTTACAAATGGCCAATAAATATGTGAAAAAGTGCTCAATCTCACTAGAAATCAGTGAAATTCTACTTTAAAACGAGGAAAGGATTTTTTTTACCCATCAGATTTGTAAAAAATCTCTAAATGTTTAAAATATCCAGCAATTCCTCTTCTAAATATCTATCTTAGAGAAATGCTTCCCAAAATGTTCAAAGTAAAATGAAGAATTTTGTTGTATCATTTACAATAATAAAAAAATTGGAAATTACATAAATGTTCATAAAGAAAAGAATGGTTAAATAAACTTCACTACACCATTATAATGGAATATTATGCAGTAATTTTTTATGTAGATATAGACACACAACATGGAAAGTTCTCCAAATATACAGTAAGTGAAAAAATAAGTCATGGAAAAATATATACAACATGGTCCTAATTTTGCATATATATGTATATGATTCCTATATGAATATTTAACTGTAAATGTGTGGAAAATAAAATATTAAATATCCTGAAGTATACACACCAACCTGATAAGTGTTTTTTCCTGATAAGTGTTTTTTCCCTTCCCCCAACAGGAGGGAAGATTAAAGGGGATATTTTCCTTATATAATCTGTTTTCTTTGAATTTTATTAGAACTATATAATGTATTACTTGTTTTTTTGTTAATTTAAAAAATATTTTATTTTCTTTTATACTATAAAATACTATACACAAAAATTTGCTAAAACTAGAGCAATATAACTGAACATGCTTGTTTATATTTTTATTGAGATATAATTGACATATAACATGAGCTTCCAATGTATAACATAATAATTTGGTATTTTTATATATTGCAAAATAATCAAAATAAGTCTAGTTAATATCCATCACCATACTTGGTTAAAATTTTTTTCTTGTGATGAGACTTTTTAAAAAAACTTTTAAAATTGAAGTATAGTTGATTTACAATGTCGTGTTAGTTTCAGGTATACAGCACAGTGATTCAGTTAGACCCATATATATATTTTTTTCAGTTTCTTTTCCCTTATAGGTTATTATAAAATATTGACTATAGTTTCCTGTGTTCTACAATAGATCCTTGTTGGTTATCTATTTTATATATAATAGTGTGTATATGTTAATCCCATCTTCCTAATATATCCCTCCCCCATAACCATAAATTTCTCTGGATATATGCCCAGGAGTAGGATTGCAGGATCATATGGTAACTCTAATTTTAGTTTTTTAAGGAACCTCCACACCGTTATCCATAGTGGCTATACCAGTTTACATTCCCACCAATAGTGTAGGAGTGTTCCTTTTTCTCCATATCCTCTCCAGCATTTATTATTTGTACACTTTTTGATGATGACCATTCTGACCAGAGTGAGGTGATACCTCATTGCAGTTTTGATTTGCATTTCTCTAATAATTAGTGATGTTGAGCATTTTTTCATGTGCCTGTTGGCCATCTATATGCCTTCTTTGGAGAAATATCTATTTAGGTCTTCTGCCCATTTTTTGATTGGGTTGTTTGTTTTTTTGATATTGAGCTTGTACGATCCATTTGTACATCTGGAAATTAATCCCTTGTTGGTTGCATCATTTGCAAATCGCATCATTTGCAAATATTTTCTCCCGTTCTGTAGGTTCTCTTTTCATTTTGTTTATGGTTTCCTTTGCTATGCAAAACTTTTAAGTTTAATTT
Source organism: Phocoena sinus (assembly GCF_008692025.1). Taxonomy (NCBI): domain Eukaryota; kingdom Metazoa; phylum Chordata; class Mammalia; order Artiodactyla; family Phocoenidae; genus Phocoena; species Phocoena sinus. The sequence continues at coordinate 83,190,891 of NC_045768.1, read as the reverse complement.
GGTTCCATTTGTTTGTTTGTTTTGAACTTTGTTTTATTTTTTGTATACAGCAAGTTCTTATTATCTATTTTGTATATATTAGTGTATATATGTCAATCCCAAGCTCCCAGTTCATCCCACCACCACCACCACCCCTGCCCCCACTTTCCCCCCTTGGTGTCCATACGCTTGTTCTCTACATCTGTGTCTCTATTCCTGCCCTGCAAACCAGTTCATCTGTACCATTTTTCTAGATTCCACATATATGTGTTAATATACGATATTTGTTTTTCTCTTTCTGACTAACTTCACTCTGTATGACCGTCTCTAGGTCCATCCACGTCTCTACAAATGACCCAATTTCATTCCTTTTTATGGCTGGGTAATATTGCATCGTACATATGTACCACATCTTCTTTATCCATTCGTCTGTTGATGGGCATTTAGGTTGCTTCCATGTCCTGGCTATTGTAAACAGTGCTGAAATGAACATTGGGGTGCATGTGTCTTTTTGAATTATGGTTTTCTCTGGGTATGTGCCCAGTAGTGGGATTGCTGGGTCATATGGTAATTCTATTTTTAGTTTTTAAGGAACCTCCATACTGTTCTCCATAGTGGCTGTATCAACTTACATTCCCACCAACAGTGCAAGAGGGTTCCCTTTTCTCCACACCCTCTCCAGCACTTGTTGTTTGTAGATTTTCTGATGATGCCGATTCTGACTGGTGTGAGGTGATACCTCATTGTAGTTTTGATTTGCATTTCTCTAATAATTAGTGATGTTGAGCAGCTTTTCATGTGCCTCTTGGCCATCTGTATGTCTTCTTTGGAGAAATGTCTATTTAGGTCTTCTGCTCATTTTTTGATTGGGTTGTTTGTTTTCTTTTTTTTTTTTTTTTTTTTTTCGGTACGCGGGCCTCTCACTGTTGCGGCCTCTCCCGTTGCAGAGCACAGGGTCCGGACGCGCAGGCCCAGCGGCCATGGCTCACAGGCCCAGCCGCTCCACGGCATGTGGGATCCTCCCGGACGGGGAACGAACCCGCGTCCCCTGCATTGGCAGGCGGACTCTCAACCGTTGCGCCACCAGGGAAGCCCCTGTTTGTTTTCTTAATATTGAGCTGCATGAGCTGTTTATATAGTTTGGAAATTAATCCTTTGTCCATTGATTCGCTTGCAAATATTTTCTCCCATTCTGAGAGTTGTCTTTTCATCTTATTTATAGTTTCCTTTGCTGTGCAAAAGCTTTTAAGTTTGATTAGGTCCCATTTGTTTATTTTTGTTTTTATTTCTGTTACTCTAGATGACGGATCCAAAAACTTATTGCTGCGATTTATGTCAAAGAGTGTTCTGTCTATGTCTTCCTCCAGGAGTTTTATAGTATCCAATCTTACATTGTGATGGAACATTTTAGGAAGTGCAAAATAATAATTTGACTCTGGTTTCTTATTCCACATATAAGGAACTTGGAAGTTGCCACTCCCTTCTAACAAGTAAAAAGCGGAACAGACTGAAATATAAACAACTCTTCTAGTATTTCTAAGAAAGATGAGGACACAGAGCAAATAGCTACCCACAAGACTGGAGACACAGACAGGTGAATACAGGGTGTCACCGCTTACCAGAGGAGACTCATAAGTGGAAACCTCCAAAAGAACAGTGCCAGGTAAGAAAATCTGAACTGTAATTGACAAGTTGCTATAGGCTAGGTATGGACAAGGCTGAGAGTGAAACATCAGGGGACCCAGTCACAGGGGGACTTTTGTAAGATTTACCCCAGAAGCTCTACCAGGTCCTCACAGTAAATTAAGAGGAAAATCCCCTCATGCTCTGGCAATGGGAAGGAAATAGGAACCATATTGAAATATGCCAGGGACTTCCCTGGTGGTCCAGTGGTTAAGACTCCACACTCTCAATGCAGGGGGCCCAGGTTCGATCCCTGGTCACAGAACTAGATCCCACATGCTGCAACTAAAAGCACACATACCGCAACTAAAAGATCCCGCATGCCACAACAAAGATCCTGCACACAGCAACGAAGATCCCGCATGCTGCAGCTAAGACCCAGTGCAGCCAAATAAATAAATATTTTTTAAAAAGAAAAAGGAAAAAGAAATATGCCAGAACAGTTTGTTCTTCTTAACAAGGCCTGCTCTCAGGGGAAACTTAGTTAATCAGAATCTAACCTGTTGGAGTATTATCACCTTTCTGAGGCAGCTCTAGCCTTCCACATGGGAGAGGAGAAATACCCAACTCCAGCCCACCTCAAACTACAGAAAATCAAAGCTAAAGGAAAAACTCCTGAAAGAAGCCAGAGGGGGGAAAAAGAAACACCTTACTTACAGAGGGGAAATGATAAGAATTAAACCCGATTTCTCAGAAACGAGGCAAGCAAGAAGAGAGTGGAGTGAAATATTTAAAGTGTTGAGAGAGAAAAGTCACCAACCTAAAATTCTGTACCCTGCAAAATTATCCTTCAAACATGAAGGAGAAATAAAGACTTTCTTAGACAAAATAAAATTGAGAAAATGTGTTGCTAGCAGACCTGACTTGCAAGAAATGTTAAAAGCTTTTTAGAGAGAAAAAAAATATGTCAGAAACTCTGATCTACATAAAGTAAGGAAGAGCACTGAAGAAGGAAAAGTGAAAGTAAAATAGAAACTATATTATTGAGGTATAATTGAACATTAGTTTCATGTATACAGTGTAATGATTTGTTATTTGTATATATTGCAAAATGATCACCACAGTAAGTCCAGTTAACATTCATCCCCATCATGATGAGAACTTTCAAGATCCACTCTCCCAGCTACCTTCAAATATGCAATATAGTATTATTAACTATAGTCAGCATTCTGTACATTGCATCCCCATGACTTATTCATTTTATAACTGGAAATTTGTACCTTTTGATCCCCTTCACCCATTTTTATTATTCTTAATTGATCTAACCAAATAATAATAGCAAAAGTGTATTTAGTTATGTATATTTATATGCTTGTATATGCCTATATATATTCATATATATGTATGTATGTATATATGTGTGTGTATATATATATAGATGTATATATGAATGACAGCAATGATACTAGGGATAGGAGGAAAGAATTAATATTATTTTGTTATTATAAGGTACTCAACCTACCTATAAATGGAAATAGTGTTATCTGAAAGTGGATATGAATTAGTTGTAAATGTATATTGCAAACTCTAGGGAAACCACTAAAGAAAAATAAAAAAAGAAGTATAACTGATATGCTAAGAAGGAAGAGGAAATGTAATCATATAAAATGCTCAGTTAAAACCACAAAAAGCAGAAAAAAGAGTGGAAGACAAAAATGGGAACATAGAAAAAACAGTAACAAATATGGTAGTCATTAATCCAAATATACCAATAATCACTTTGAATACCAATAGCCTAAATGCACCAATTAAAAAATATGAATTGTCAGAGTGGATCAATCACCTACCCAACTATATGTTGTCTACAAGAAATCCACTCTAAATATAAAGACACATACAGATTAAAAGTACTTGAATGGGGCTTCCCTGGTGGCGCAGTGGTTGAGAGTCCGCCTGCCGATGCAGGGGACACAGGTTCGTGCCCCAGTCTGGGAAGATCCCACATGCCATGGAGCAGCTGGGCCTGTGAGCCATGGCTGCTGAGCCTGTGCGTCCGGAGCCTGTGCTCCGCAACAGGAGAGGCCACAAAGGTGAGAGGCCCGCGTACCGCAAAAAAAAAAAAAAAAAAAAAAAAAAAAGTACTTGAATGGAGAAAAATATACCAGGCTAACACTAATCAAAATAAAGCAGGAGTGGTTATATTAATGTCAGACAGAGCAGACTTCAAGTAGAGAGTTATCAGGGGACTTCCCTGGTGGTGCAGTGGTTAAGAATTCGCCTGCCAATGCAGGGGACACAGGTTCAATCCTTGGTCTGGGAAGATCCCACATGCCATGGAGCAACTAAACCCATGTGCCACAACTACTGAGCCTGCTCTCTAGAGCCCGCAAGCCACAACTACTGAGCCCGCACGCCACAATTACTGAAGCCGTGTGCCCTAGAGCCCATACTCCACAACAAGAGAAGCCACCACAGTGAGAAGCCCATATACCACAACGAAGAGTAGCCCCCACTTGCTGCACTAGAGAAAGCCCGCATGCAGCAACGAAGACCCAACACAGCCAAAAAATAAAATAAAAATAAAGTCATGAGGGATAAAGAAGGGCATTACATAACAAGATAGGAGTCAATTCTCCAACAACACATAACAATTCTTAACATGTATGTACCTAAAACAGAGCTGAAACTCTATGAGGCAAAAACTGATAGAACTGCAAGGAGAAATAGATGAATCCACTATCACAGTTGGAGGCTTCAACACCCCTCAGAAATAGACAGATCCAATAGGCAGAAAATCAGTAAGGACGTAGTTAAACTCAACCATACTGTTAATCAACTGGATATAATTGACATCTATAGACTACTTCTTGCAACAACAGCAGGACACACACATTTTTCTCAAGCTCACATAGAGCATTCACCAAAACAGACCACATTCTGGGCCATAAAACACATCTTAACAAATTTAAAAGAACAGAAATTATATAATGTCTGTTCTCAGACCACACTGGAATTAAACTAGAAATTAATAACAGAAATATACCTGGAAAATCCCAAAATACATGGAGATTAAACAACACTCTTCTAAATAGCACATAGGTCAAGGAAGAAATCTCAAGAGAAATTTTAAAGTATTTTGAACTACATGAAAAAGAAAACAAAAATAATCAAAATTTGTGGGATGCAGCAAAAGCACTGCTTAGGGGGAAATTTATAGCATTGAATACACATATTAGAAAAAAAGAAACATCTAAAATCAGCAATCTAAGTTTCCAACTGTGAAAACTACAAAAAGAAGAGTAAATTAAATCCAGAGTAAGCACAAGAAAAGAAATAATAAAAATTGGAGTAAAGAATCAATGAAATTGAAAAAAAGATATCAACAGAGAAAATCAACAAAACCAAAAGGTAGTAAAATTGAAAAGATCAGTAAAATTGATAAGCCTCTTGCCAGGTTAACTAAGAAAAGAAAAGGGGGGGCGGGGGATACAAATTACCAATATTTGAAATGAAAGAGGGGACATTACTACAGACCCATGGGAAAAGATATTAAAGGAATAATATGAACAACTCTATGCCCACAACTTTGATAACTTAGCTGAAATGAATCAATTCCTTGAAAGACACAATTCGCTAAAGCTCACACAAGAAGAAATAGATGATCTGACAGGACTGTATCTATTAAAGAAGTTGAATCCATAATAAATAACCTTCCAAAAAAGAAAACACCAGGACCAGATGGATTCACTGATGAATTCTACCAAACATTTAAGGAAGAAATTATACTAACCCTCTATAATCTCTTTCAGATGATAAAAACAGAAGGAATGCTTCCTAACTCATTCTATGAGGCCAACATTACCCTAAAACCAAAACCAGACAAAGACATTACAAGAAAAGAAAACCACAAACCAATATCCCTCATGAAAATAAATGCAAAAATCTCCAACAAAATATTAGCAAATCAAATCCAAAAAAGTATAAAAATAATTCTGTACCACAATACCAATTCTGATGTGCAGGTTTTACCCCCACACCAAGCTATTCTCTGACAGCTGGGAGTCCTACAGTTCAACTCAATTCTAAGACAACTCAATTCTGACACTATCTACCCAGGGATAGCATCAGATTCCACAAGTTAAGAGTTCAGTCCCACAATACTGCCTCCACTTCAGATGACAACTGTGAGTCCAGATTGTGACCTGTGCTTCCAACAGACAGACTATAAATAAGTTCCCCATGACCCCTTTCTTGGATTTGATTAATTTGCTAAAGTAGCTCACAGACCTCAGGAAACCAGTTTACTAACTAGATTATCAGTTTATTACAAAGGCTATAACTCATGAACAGCCAGGTGGAAGAGATACATAGGGCAAGGTATGGGGAGGGGGCAAAGAACTTCCATGCTCTCTGAGCACACCACTCTTCCTAATTCTCCACATGTTTACAATCCAGAAGCTCTCCAAACCCCCTCCTTTTGGGTTTTATGGAGGCTTCATTATACAAACATGGTTGATTAAATCATTGTTCATTGGTGATTGAACTCAATCTCCAGCCCCTCTCTCCTCCCCAGAGGTCTGAAGGGTGGGACTGAAAATTCCAACCCTCTGATCACATGGTTGCTTTCCTCAGCAACAAACTCCCACCCATCCTTAGGTGATTTCCAAAAGTGACCTCATTAACATAACAAAAGTCACCCTTATCACTCTCACCACCTAAGAAATTCTGAAGGTTTTAGGATTTCTGTGGCAGAATAGGGACTAAGACCAAATATATATTTCCTATAAATCATAATATCATAACCACCAAGTAGGACTTATCCCAGGTATGCAAGTCTGATCCAACATTTGAAAATCAGTTAATGTAATCCATCACACCAACAGACTAAAAAAGAAAAGAAAAGAAAAACCACATGATTAAATCAATAGATGTAGAAAATCATTTGATAAAATCTAAACCCATTCATGACAAAAGCTCTCAGTAAGCTAGGAATAGAGGGAAACTTCCTCAAGTGGATAAAGATTATCTGTTAAAAAAAAAACTACACCTAATATTGTTAGGTAGCTAGTCAGACATGAGTGGGTCCTGCTGCATTCTGGAAGGGCTCTCATCTTTCCCTCCCCAACCTGGACACTGGTAATCAGAACATGCCCAGAAATCTTCCTTTTTCTAGTCAAGGACCACCACTTAATTTCCAGCCTTACTAGGACTAAGCAAGATAAAACCACCAACACAGATTGGTACAGGTGCACCAAGACCTAAAAGGTGACTCAAGGTAACCCGGGGCCAATAATGCCATATTTACGGTATCCCCCCACCACCACCACTCGCCCCCGTGGTTTTGCTTGGGTGCTTATGCATAAGCACCTGCCCACTAAGGGAAAGGTTATATTGAAAAAACCAAAAACTGTCAATCAACTTGTCAGTCAGATGACATAGGATGTGGGGAGGGACTGCCACCACTCTAAAAAACCCAACCCTACCCTCACTGCAGGGCTTCTTCTGGTTTCCAGACAGCCCATTCTCATCCTTTCTCGAGAGCATACTTTCGCTTTGCTCAATAAAACTCTTGCTGCTTAAAACTGCTCTACAACTCTCTACTGAATTCTTTCCCTTGAGAGGACAAGAACCAAAGAATTGCCATTTCACTGGTAAAAATATCATGCTTAATGATGAGAAACTCAAAGCTTTCCCACTAAGATCAGGTACAAGACAAAAATATCCCCTCTCACCACTCCTTTTCAACATTGTACTGGAAGTCCTTGTTAATGTAGTAAGACAAGAAAAGGGAGTAAAAGGTATACAGATTGGAAAGAAAGATATAAAACTGTCTTTGTTTACAGATGACATGATCACCTGTGTAGAAAATCTGAAGGAATCAACCAAAAACTCCTGGAACTGATGAGTAATTAGAGCAAGGTTGCAGAATACAAAATTAATAGATAAAAGCCAATCATTTTCCTATATACCAGCAATAAGCAAGTATAACTTGAAATTAAAAACACAATACCATTAATATTAGCACCCCCAAAATAATATTCTTAGGTATAAATCTAACAAAATATGTATAAGATCTATATGATAAAAAATACAAAATTCTCATGAACAAAATCAAAGAACTGAATAGAGAGAGAGATTCCACATTCATGGATTGGAAGACAATATTGTCAAGATGTCAGTTCTTTACAACCTGATTTACAGACTCAATGCAATTCTAATAAAAATCCCAGCAAGTTATTTTATGGATATCAACAAACTGATTCTAAAGTTTACATGAAGAGGCAAAAGACCCAGAATAGCCAACACAATATTGAAGAAGAGCAAAATTGGAAGACTGATGCTACTCAACTTTACTTACTGTAAAACTACAGTAATCAGGACAGTGTGGAACTGGCAAAAGAATATATAACTAGATCAATGGAACAGAATAGGGAGCCCAGAACTAGAACCACATTTAAAAAAAAAAATTGAATCAAGACTTTACACCCTTCAAAAAATTAACTTAAAATGGATCATAGACCTAAATTTTAAATGCAAAACTCTAAAATTCTTAGACGATAATATAGGAGAAAACCTAAATGACCGTGGGTATGGTTGATGCCTTTTTTGATCTAGCACCATTAGCATGATCCACAAAAGAAATCATTGATGAGGGACTTCATTCAAATGAAAAACTGCAAAAGACAATGGTCTCCTCAAGAGAATGAGGAGACCAGCTAAAGGTTGAGAGAAAATATTTGAGAAAGACACATCCAGTAAAGGACTACTATCCAAAATACACAAAGAACACTTAAAACTCCACAATAAGAAAACAGCTCAACTAAAAAATGGGCTAAAGAGGGGCTTCCCTGGTGGCGCTAGTGGTTGAGAGTCCGCCTGCCGATGCAGGGGATGCGGGTTCGTGCCCCGGTCCGGGAGGATCCCACATGTCGCGGAGCGGCTGGGCCCGTGAGCCATGGCCGCTGAGCCTGCGCGTCCGGAGCCTGTGCTCCGCAGCGGGAGAGGCCACAACGGTGAGAGGCCCGCATACCACAAAAAAAAAAAAAAAAAAATGGGCTAAAGAACTTAAACGGACACCTCATCAAGGAACATATGCAGATGAAAAATAAACACATGAAAAGCTGTTCCACATCATATGTAATTAGGGAATGCAAAGTAAACAACAATGAGATATACTATGTACCTGTTAGAATGGCTAAAATCTGGAACACTGAGAACACTAAATGCTGGTGAGTTTGTGGAGCAATAGGAACTGTCACAAATTGCCGGTGGGAATGCAAAATGGTAAGCCACTTCGGAAGACAGTTAGGTGGTTTTTTTACAAAACTAAAAATACTTTTACCATATGATCCACAATCACACTCCTTGGTATTTACCTGCACAAAAACCTGCACATAGACATGTGTAGCAGCTTTATTCATAATTGCCGAAACTTGGAAGCAACCAAGATGTCCTTCAGTAGGTGATTGGATAAACTGTGTTACATCCAGACAATAGAATATTATTCAGCACTAAAAGAAATAAGCTATTGAGCCATGAAAAGAAGTGGAGGAAAATTAAATACATATTACTAAGTGAAAGAAGCCAATATGAAAAGGCTACATACTGCATGATTCCAACTATATGACATTCTGAAAAAGGCAAAACTATGGAGATAGTGGAAAGACCAGTGGTTGCCAAGGGTTGGAGGAAGGGAGGGATGAATAGGCAGAGCACAGAGGATTTTAGGGCAGTGAAACTACTCTGTGTGGTATTATAATGGTAAATACAATTGTCCGAACCCATAGAGTGTACACCACCAATGAACCCTAATGTAAACTATGGATGTTGGATGATAATGATGTGTCAGTGTAAGTTTATCAGTTGTAACAAATGTACCACTTTGGTAATGGGGAAGGCTATGTGTATGTGGGAACAGGGAGTTTATAGAAAATCTCTGTATGTGCCCCTCAATTTTGCTGTCAACCTAAACTGCTCAAAAAATAAAGGTTTAAAGAAAAATGAACAATTCAAAAAAATTATGTAACTTGCACACATATTTTTCAAAAGACAAAAGGCAGACTGGGAAAAATATTTGTAACATGTTAAATGTGACTGATATTGTTCATATGCAAAGAACACCTATACATCAATAAAGAAAGAAGCTCAATAGAAAAATCAGTAATATATTAGAATAAAAACTCACAAGATGAGAAGTGTGAATGGAGGGACTTCCCTGGCAGTCCAGTGGTTAAGACTTCGCCTTCCAATGCAGGGGGTGCGGGTTCGATCCCTGGTCGGGGAGCTAAGACCCCACATGCCCCACGGCCAAAAAAACCAAAACATAAAACAGAAGCAATATTGTAACAAATTCAATAAAGACTTAAAAAAATATCCACATCAAAAAAATCTTTAAAAAAAGTATAAATGGAAAATAACTGTAGTTTATGAAAAAATACTCAGCCCCATGAGTCATAAGAAAAATGACTTCCCAAGTTAAGGCTTCCCAAACCATACTGTCCAGCGGCCTGACTGAAATCCTGCCACCAAGGATCCCATAGGAAGAGATGGAAACTTGGGGCCATCAGAATATGTTTAAAGAAATGGTCTCCCAAGAAATTAGGATTTACGAAGAAGGAGGTGAGAGGAAGCAGCCAGAAGCAGCTTCAGGAGTAAGATGTCAGAGAGGGCAGGGGCTAACGAGACAAGCCCTTATGTATGTTAGCTAATATTTCTGGCTCCATTTTGTTGATTCTACCCTTGTTTTTCTTTCTTCTTTCACTCCCAGTTTGTTTTTCATAGGCTGCTTTGTTGTATCTTATTAATCTTGTAAACTGCCTTCCAAGCCTTGAATATTTTTTTGAATAGATAATCAAGTGAATGGATAATTTACTCATCAAATGGTGAAATGAATGAGTGGTTGAACAACTGAATTGTTCTGACTGTTTTCAAGAAGAGAAGTTTCCTCAAAGTGATGTGGTGGGATGGAAATGCCATACATTCTGAGAAAGAACTGCTTTAGCATCACTGGACAATAACCTAGACCTCAGATTCCCAGAGAAAAGGATGCATGAGGATTAAGAGTTATACCAGTTGTTTAAAGGAGTACTGGCCCTGTGTCAGCAGCACTCACAGCCCTGTTAAAATATATATTGTGACTGAAAGTGTAGGAAAAGAGCAAGTTATAGTTAGGATAAGTTAACTGCTATAGCAAATAAGCCGCCAAATGTATAATGGCTCAAACTCAATAGAAGTCTATTTCTTGCTCATGAAACAGGACTGAGCAAGTGAGCAGGTTGGCCAAATAGTCATTCAGGGAGCCCAAGCTGATGGAGGTGCTGCTGTATTCAACAGGTGGCTTCTAAGTTTGCCCTGGGAGTCAACTCATTCTAACAAGCCAGAAGGAGAAAAGAGAAAGGAACTTGTGGGAAATTTAGATGGACCAAGCCTGGAAGGAGGACATATCAGCTTCAGATAAAACTCAGGCACATGACCACACCTAACTAAAAGGGAGGCAGGGAAACACAGTCTAGCTGTGTGCCCAGAATGAAGAGGAGAACGTGGATTTGGGTGAGCCCCTAGTATTTCCTGTCACAGATCATTAGCAGACCTAAAGTCAGACTTGAATAAAGAACCTCAATAAATTCCAAGCTCTGCACTGTGGTTCCCATTCTCAGGAGACTGGGAACATGTGCCAAACACCTGTTCAAGAGTTACTTTGGTAATAAGTTGCGGATGAGGACTCTACTTCCCGAAATTCCACTACCAGAGGCTTTCTCAGGGAACTCTCCCATCCCAGTATAGAAAGGCAAAGAAAGCCCGTCCCTGCAATGTATTTTAAGAGAGGCACGGTGGCATCAAGCAAAAATCAGAGATGGAAGGTTGACTCTACTTGTAAATAGGGCAGCCTTGTGGATTCATGGAGAGAATGTTATGCTGATGTCAGTCTTTGTTAAACCACCAATCAATCTCTTGCAGAAACACATTTTTTTAAAAAAATATTATTTCTATTGTTCACTTGTGCTTGCTCTGGTAAGGCTATTTCCAGAGAGTGGGAAAAATAAAAGAACAGCTGTACCACATCTCTTAACCATGAACCCTAGTAGGCACACATTTTGCTAAAAAGAAGAAATCAATTTTTAGTTTCACAAGAGAAAAATAAAGCCCATTTAAAAGGAAATATTAAGAATGCCTATTTAAATGCAAATTGAACTACAGCATTTATATGTGTCAATTAAAATCCCTCAAAGAAGTTTCTTGAAATATTAGCATTTGCTTAGGTGAAACTTTTGTTTTAAAGAAAGAGACTCACAATTAAGAGTTGTTCTGAATTTCATGGCACTTTTTAAAAAAGTAAATCATTGTTAGTTCTGGTAACATTAGACTTAAGGAATTGATATAGTCTCAGCATGAAAAACATGATGACTCCTTTGCCCATCCAAGAAAGGTCATACCCATGATTTTGCCCTTGCTTGCACCCTGTCAGAAGAAGCAAGGTAAGCAGTGACTATTGATACCCATAACACAACCTAAGAATAATAAAAAGCTAACATTCACTGAGTATCTACTGCCTGTGCCAGGCATTTTTTATTTCACTTTATGTCAGGTGGTCTCCAGCATCACTCAGAGAGAGAAGTGGGTAAATGTTATTATCCTATTTTAACAGACGAGGAAACCAAGTATCAGAGAAGTAGCAATTTACCCTCAGTCTCACAACTAATAAGTCGTAAATCCAGAATTCAAAGTCAAGTGTGTGTTATTCCAAAGCCCATACTTCTAATTACTCTTCTAAGATGGTTCACGTATGTCTAGCTCAGTCTCTTCCCAGTCAGATGCTTTTCCCATTCTGTATGGAGGTCAAGACTCCTTGGGCTGCTCTTGCAAGCTGTGTGTCTTTTTCAATGCAGTAATAGCAGCCACCGATCCTGTTAAGAAATTCTGCGTAGTGGCTGGCATCATATCATTTGCTTGGCCTGCCATTTGAGTCTGTCAATCTCCTCTTCCAGTCAAGGAAGGCTGCCATGTTATTACACACAGGGACGTGATTAGCCTTACTGGATGTAAAAGGAATCATGGCAGGATTCAAGGAAAGTCTACCCACCAGCACCCACTACTTTCCTCTCCCCACAACTTTCCTACAACTGTTCACTGACCCCAGAAATTCCTTTAATAGATGATCAGGTCTTTAGTCCACAATTATAGAGTAGAGTGATGGTAGAGCAGATGTGATGTAAGGGAAGCAAATTACCTTAAATTTATACCAAAAAAAAAAAACCAAACAAACCTGACAATAGCAGATATTTTTCCAGATAATATTTTTATGTGAGAAGAGGAGAAAGGTTGGCAAATAATACAACAGAATATTTGCTGCCACTGCCCTTTTCCCAGACCACGACAGACATCACTAATAGAACCCAGCACAATTTCCCTCTGAACATAACAATCCTCTCAGCATTGCACTCTAATAGTTGATACATATGACTGGACCCAATTTATCCACCCCAGGTATAAAAGGATGCAGGAATCCTTCTGCATGAAAAAGTGAGTGTTCTAGGGCCACTGAAGTTGGCAAAGGCTGTGGAAAGGAGAGGCTGGGATCTCCATGACATATTTGACTGACTTCCCAATTTTGCCTTCAATCTATTAGTATCCCAAGAGTCCTAACACTGCTCATGAAAGGCATCATTGAATAGAATATTAAACTATGTTCAAATAACCCAAAAAAAGGAAGGAAAGGGAAACAGAGGAATAAAAATCAGAAAGGAAAAACAGAACACAAATAATAACATGGTACGTCCAAATCCAAATATATCAATAATTACATTAAATGTTCTAAATACATTGATTAAAAGACAGATTGCCAGATGGACGATGGATTTAGAAAGAATAAAAACATGAGATTATATTCTGTCTACAAGAAATTCACCTCAAATATAATGACATAAAAAAATATATATATATAATGACATAGGTAGGTTAAAGTGAAAAAAAAGAAAACAATATACTTTATGAAAATTTTTGCAAAACAAAATATTAGCAAATGGAATCCAGCAGCATATATATAAAAAAACTATGCACCTTAACTTGTTCAACATGCAAAAATTCACTGTAATCCATGATTATAATAGTCTAAAGAAGAAGAACCACATGATCCTATCAATTTATGTCAAAAAAAATCATTTGAAAAAATTCAGTATTCATTCATGACAAAAACTCTCAGCAACTGAAATAGAATGGAACTTCATCAACCTAATAAAAGGTACTGTTACAGGCTGAATTGTGTCCCTTGCAAAATTCATAATTGGAAGCCCTAACCCCCAGTACCTCAGGACGTGACTGTATTTGGAGATAGGCCTGCCGCCTCAAAGGTGGCAGGCCGTGATCTTATAGTGTTTAGTACTCTGCGTTGTGGAGATAGGGCCTTTAAAGAGATGATTATGTTAAAGTGAAGATTAGGGTAGGCCCTAATCCAATCTGGATGGTGTGTTTATAAAAGGAAATTTGGACACACAAAGAGACACCAGGGATGTGCACACAGAGGAAAGACCATGTGAGGGCACAAAGAGAAGGCAGTCAAGCCAAGGAGAGAGGTCACAGAAGAAACCAAATCTACTGACACCTTGATCTTAGGCTTCCAGCTTCCAGAACTGTGAGAAATGAATTTCTGTTGTTTAAGCCACCCAGTGGGTGGGTGGTACTCTGTTATGGCAGCCCTAGCAAACTAACACAAGATATCTACAAAATAATACAGGTACCTATAACTAACATCATATTTAAGGATGAAAGACTGAGTAGTCCCCCAGCCCCCATCCCAAGATCAGGAACAAGGCAAGAATGTGTGCTCTCCTACTCTAGTGTGAACAAGCAAATGAAGAGGAGAGATCGTGATTTATCAAGATAATCTATTCCATAGATGTTATCTCATCCCCTCACCTCAATACCCCGCACCAGACCAACTCCAGCACCGACACACAAACACACACACAGACACAAATCATACCTATTATCTGAATGTCTTTGTTAAAACTAATTTTCAACCAAATTATCAAAATAGTTGCCTCAATTTGCTTTGAGTGTACAGAGGCAGTCTTGGGCATAATGAGAAGAGGAAGCAGGGAATCAAATTAACAGCAAAATTATGAGATCTGCAAAAAGGGAAATTTTTTAAAGAAAAAAGAATTTTAATGTGCTCATGTATGAAAATTGCCACCCACACACCCCTGCCATGTTGTGGAGGATCAGGGTACATTTCTAACAGCATTATGTTCTCTGGTCGTAATGTAATTATCTGTATCACAATTAAAGAAGAATAAAATATGATAGTTTAAAAAGCATAAAGCTTCTTAGAAACTTCAGTTTTTGACAGTTTATTTGGAGGTTTATTTTCTCCCCACATATAATGTATCTGAGCCATTTAGAACTATATCTACCAAGTCCCACTTCATACCTACTCTTGCAAGAAAAGGATTTCACGCAAAATGTGAAAATTCCAACTGGAGACATTACACGTAGGGTACTTAAGCTATGATAGAGGAGATCTACAGCTATATGTTGCCCTAGATGGACATGGGGAAGGTAGTTAAGAAAATAAGGATTGTGTTCTGAGGTTGTGTTTTCCCCTGAGGCTCTTTAAATAATGCCTTTACCTGTTCCCCATTTTCCAATTGTCTTCTCCAGTGCTGTGGCCATAATTTAGCAGTATTATGTGCTGTCACTTCTGCGTTAGTAAACACCAGGACTTGCTGAGTAATTACAGAATAACCTCATAATGAAATGCAGTGAAGAATTCTAATTACATTTTAATGTTGCTTAACAACTATTCTACTTTAAAATGAGAATTTTCCAGCCATGTATCCTAATGAGTTATCAGAATGCATTACCCCCCCACCAAAAATGTACAAATGAGAAGGTAAACATAGACTATTACCACCAGTGGGCATGTGTGTGGGAATATTTATATTCAAAGTCAATATACTACATTAAAAATTATTAAAATAAAAAAGCACATCAAAATGCTGCAACAACTAAAGGGTAGGATTTTTTTTTTGAAAGCTCATATTTCACTTTGAAGGAGGAAAAATGCTAAATTACTCTCCAACGCAGGAGAATACAGTTAAAGCTGTCTTCTTCTGAACGTAGGACAAATACAAGTTAAACTAAGAACGTCCACACCTTCTTATAAAAACACAGAGTTACAAGAAAACTATGTGATCTAGGAAACAAGGCTTTCCATTTACTTTATTCTTTAAAAATCTGCCAAGAAGAAGTACTCCTCCCATATTCTATTGTTCTACTGTCTTCATCTGCCACAACATCCTTCTAAGCACTTACGTAAACCCCTTAGATGCTGACCTAGGTAGACATGATGAAAACCTGTTACACATTTCTCTTTTCATACCACAGGAAGAACGTCACAATCCTCCCTCTTCCCTTACATTGCCATAATAAACAGGTCCAATCCATTTCGTTTTCAGAAGAGACCGATCCCCTGACTCTTCCATCATTACCTACTAAAATCTTCTCTAGTTCCTCCTCACACTTCTGTCAAACCATTTAAATTGCTGCTTCTACTCATAAGGCCTAATTAATGCCCTTTCAGGTATAAAATTTTAAAATGCAATTACGTTGAGCCCAGTGAGGTCATTGCCTACAGAATTCTGCAAAATATGCTCCAGTTTTGCACTTCCTATCAGCTTATGCAGAGCTAACATAAGTATTGCCATTGACAAATTTGAAGCCTTTATTTCCATTATCCAAGCTCTTGTGTTATTAGGGATATGCGACCCTGAGGCCTGGATATCTCCTTCCATGCAAGCATCTACCCCACACTCACAGGAGAAGTTGTTGATGCTGCTATTAACGAAGGTATTTGTTTACAGGTGACACTAACAAGACATGTTGGGACATTTTCTTCCCTGCCTACGCCAAATAAGTAGAAGAGATGACATCTCTTAGCTTTTCTGGGATTCTCTCTGGTCAAATCTATGAATGCAACGAGGTTAGAAGCTCTGAGAACTCGTACTAAGCAGCCTACACACCTGAGAGGAGAGAGAGGGAAGGAGAGGAGACACCTGCGGCCTCACTCAGAACATCTCATGTTCATTCCCATAACTTTGCAGTGCTACAGGGGCTGGACAGGGAACTTTCTATCTGTGTGCAGGGAACTGTCTGTGTCATACAAAACCAACATGGCAATGAACTTTGCTCAGTCATCATCACTAGGCAGTTTTCAGGGGCATAGTGCTTCAGGACACAAGCTTTGGAGTCAGACTTGAATTTGAATCTCAGTTCTGCTGCTTGCTAGTTGCATTACCTTGAGCAATTTGCTTAGCCTCTCTGAGCCTCCATTTCATCATTTATAAATTGAGACTAATAATGCTCACCTGACAAGATTATTGTAAGAAATAAATGAGCAATATATGATAAGTGCTTGGCATGGTGGCTGATTCAAATACTCAGCTAGTGGTAGCTACCATGATCGCTACTACTGCCCCTATTAGTGCTGCCCCACAAGTAGCAACATCTCCTGGCTTCTGTAATAACAATGACATTCTTCCCAAGAAAAGCTTTCAAGTGATCCTTGCCTCTTACCCCTCCCTCAGTCCCCACATTAAAGAAAGTCACCAAATCTTATCAATTCATCCTCTCCTTTGCACTTCCATTGTCACTCCTCTGGTTCACACCTCAGTACTTCTCACCTGAACCTTCACTCCATAAATGTTTATTAAAGCACCTACCATGTGCTGGGTGTGACGGAAATTACAGATGTGTAAAACCTCAAAATATACTTAAAATCTGGAGGTGGGGTGGGAAAACACAGACATTTAGACAGGTAACTAGAATGTGAGGCCAAATGAAAAACAATAGAGGACTTCCCTGGTGGTGCAGTGGTTAAGAATCTGCCTGCCAATGCAGGGGACACGGGTTCGAGCCCTGGTCAGGGAAGATCCCACATGCCGTGGAGCAACTAAGCCCATGCACCACAACTACTGAGCCCGTGTGCCACAACTACTGAGCCTGCGCTCTAGAGCCCACGAGCCACAACTACTGAGCCCATGTGCCACAACTACTGAAGCCCGCGTGCCTAGAGCCCATGCTCTGCAACAAGAGAAGCCACTGCAATGAGAAGCCCACGCACAGCAACAAAGAGTAGCCCCCGCTCACCGCAACAAGAAAAAGCCCACGCACAGCAACGAAGACCCAATGCAGCCAAAATAGTAATAATAAACCTTAATTAATTAATTAGAAAACAATAGAATATATAGGAAGGTTTCACACATATGTGAGTCAATAAAAAATAAATTTAAAAATACATAGGAAGGTTTCATGGAAGCATTGCCCCTTGAGATGAAACTTGAACAATGAATAAAAAGGAAAAATAAAAGACATTTCAGTCTAAGAAAACAGCATAAGCAAATGCAAGGCTGCAGGAAATACATCCTGTGGAGAGAATGCAGAGTTGTACGATGAGACTAGAGGATGGGGTGGGAAGGACAGAGCGGCAGCTGAGATGGAAGCGCTCGGGGGGGACCATTCAAAAGGCAAAAAAGCATAGGAGTCAGGCAGCTCTCCTTCAAATTCTGCCTCCACTCCTAAAGGCCATGTGGCCATGAACAAATTTTTTATCCTCCCTGAGACTCAGTTTCCTCATTTGTAAAATATAGTCAACAAAATACCTACTTTGTACAGTTCTTGTGAGGATTAAAGGAAATAATATATGTAGAGTACTCTGCACAGAACCTAAAATATAGCAAGGACTGGACAGTAGTTATGTTTCATAGGAGGCTGTTATGGATTGAATGTTTGTGAACCCCCAAAAATTCGTATGTTGAAACTCCAGCCCTCAATGTGGCTATACTGGGGATGGCCCTTTAAGGAATTAAGGTTAAATGAGATCATAGGTGTGGGGTGCTGATCCAATAAGACTAGAGAGTCCTTTAAGAAGAGACATCAAAGAGCTTGCCCTCTCTCCACTACCTCCCCACATGCAGGCACCAAGGAAACCACGTGAGGACATAGGCAGCTGTCTGCAAGCCAGGAAAAGAGTCCTCATCAGAAACTGAACCACCTAGAACCTTGATCCTGAACTTCTGGCCTACAGGACTATGTGAAAATAAATTTCTGTTGTTTAAGCCACCCAGTCTACGGTATTTTGTTATGGGGCCTGAACTGACTACCACAGGGGCCCTGAATACCATTTTAAGTGGTTGGTTCTTTATTCTGTGGGCAGTGGAGAAGAATTAAACATTTCTGAGGAGACAAGAATCACACTGAGATATGACTATCTGAGAGCTGAAGACTGATGGGAAGATCCTCTTCACTGACCTCCTGCGTCCTGTCTGCCCTGTTCCATCCATTTGTGACAACCACTAGATGACCAATAGCCCCAATATTGCTTGGACAAGCTACTCAAAAATCTGACCTAGGGAGGGAATTCCCTGGCAGTCCAGTGGTTAGGACTCCATGCTTTTGCTGCCAAGGGCATGGGTTCAATCCCTGGTCAGGGAACTAAGGTCCCATAAGCCACCGCAACCCGTGCTGAGCAGCCTAAAACAAAAAAAATTGACCTAGGGAATAAAGCCTAAATCGTCTAGCTTGTTATTCAAGGCTCTCTGGGATTTGAATCAGCATCCCCACCCCTTTCACTAACCTACTACTTTCCTTAGCTGGGAAGATCAGACGCTGGGCTCTGCCACGTTTGTGCTTCTATTCAAGCTGTTCTTCCAGCACGAGTACCCATTCCCACTGTTCTCAGTCAAAATCTAATTCATCCTTTAAGGCTACTCCCCTAGGATGCCTCCCCTCCTTTGAACTCCTGTTGTTTGTACCGCTGGTATATCACAGTAATCAACATCTTATATTCTAATTAATTAATTAACAAACAAAATTTATTCATTATAAATTATAACTTAGATCAATTTATATCTCCTCTACTAGACTATAAGGATTTCAGGCCAATTTTTGTGGCCTTCACATTACATAACACATTACATGTCTCCTAAGGCAAGAGACAGCAAAGTTAGGCTTGCATAAAGGAAGGGGAGAGAGAGAGAGACAGAGACAGAGAAAAGGGATTTGGGGGAGCAGACGTGTCCAAGGGGCAACAGGAGTCACTTGATGTGAGTGTGCATTGTGAGCTTGACTTCAATCCCTTCTCCCCACCAAATCCCTATAGAGTCTCCATCACGCATTACCCTCCCACGTAACAGAATTCTGAGCAGTGCAGAGTGAGGCACTGGATTGGAAAGATGTTTATTAGGTGGCAATAATCGTAATCATAGCTAATATCTGTGGAAGGTGTATCTGATGTCAGGCATTGGGCTTTTCAGTACTGTATACTATGTTCTTTTTTGTTACCGAAACACGTCTCTCTGTCAGTATAATGTTGTTATTTGGGTTTTTTTTTTTTTTTTTGGGTGTTTTTTTAAGACTGAAATCTCATTCTGAGATTTATCCAGAGAATTACATGCTGCATTAAAATAAGGACTCTAGTCAAGGACCATTCATTTAGAAAGTTTTCTAACCGTATCCCTCCCCTATTTAAGACCCACAGTCAATGATCTGTTGTTTTAATTCCCATTTTTTTGGCTTATAATGAGGCCAAGCAACTTTTCTTATGTCATTAGTCATTTATACTTGTCCCACCAGTCTGTCAAAGTCACTGGCAATGACCAGCAGAGAGTGTGGGAGGGGGACTTGGGGAGACTGGTGCAAGGAGGGAGCTCCCAGGAACACCTGCAGCCCTTGGCTTGGAATCTGGCTCCTGTTTCTCCCAGGCCTCGATTCCAACCCCTCTCCCCTCCCCTCCTCTCCCCTCCTCTCCTCTCCTCTCCTCTCCCCTCCCCTCCCCTCCTCTCCTCTCCTCTCCTCTCCTCTCCTCTCCTCTCCCCTCCCCTCCTCTCCTCTCCTCCCCTCCCCTCTCCTCTCTTCCTCCAAGGCCAGCCCCCACCTCTCTTAGGACATTTTAACTAAAAACTTCCCACCAATTCAACCTGGAGATACTTAAGCCAGAGGACAAAAGATCCACAGTCGCAATCCTGGCCCACTCACATGTGAAACGCACCTGGGGACAAAGTTTATTTAACCAGAGATTTCTGGTTACATGAAATAAATATACAAATTACCAATATTATCAATTGGCTTTGATGTTTGCAGTTACCAGCCAGGCCCCTTGCTGAGAACTTTATCTGAATTATCTATTTTGGTCCTCATGGCACAGCAGGGGCAGGGTAGGGGGAGGAGGTACTGAATAATTACTATATCATTGAGCAATAGGAAAGGATAAGCAGGCACTTGTCTTTAGATGACCCAGGACACTGAGAGTTCTGTTTTAGTTTTGATAAAAGGAAAATAAATTTTGCTATTCACACTCATCTAGCTTAAGAGAGAAAGGAGTCTCACTTCTTATCTTAATCAATATGCCACTGATTGAAAGGAGCCTCAAAGGCCTTTAGCACCAACAAAGCACAATTCCTGGGAACTTGAGAATGACAGTGAGGCTGGCACTGTGGGCCTGATGCAGGAGGCCACGGGGCACTGAAAGCTTATGTACCGTATCACATCTCACACTCTGCCTGGCGAAGGCAGCTGTTCTTTCTAGGCCAAATTCCAGTCTGAATCTGGCATTCATTCATTTTTGTTATAGTGTTAAAGGTAAATAAAACTGCTCCCAGTAATACAATCAGTTTCCCATTTTTTAAAAGCTTCATTGTTCTTATTGCACAAGCAAATAAACCACTTACTCACTATTGCACGCACACCTGTAGTTTCTTACTGCGTGCTCCTCTAGCCCTCTGCCCTCCAGCTTTCCCTGGCTGCAGGAGTGAGCTCACCACTGCATGGGGTGAGACTGAGCTGGAGGATGTAAACCAACCACACCCCCCAGAAAAATGGGAGATGGAGAGTGAATAACCCAGCCTGCTCAAGCCCCCATGTGGGACAATCTGAGGTGTGTTCTGCATGGTCTTCAGAGGCCCACAGCAGGACTGGGCCCCAGTTGTCCCCATCAGCTCTGGATTGGTTTCCTTCCTTTCCATCTCATGTCCCCTCTCTCTTTTGGAGCTTCCTGGGATCACTTCCCAGATAAACTATTGGTACATAAATACCCATATGGATCTGAGGAAGCCCAACTTAAGACAACACCCATGAATTAGTCAGCTCAGGCTGCCATAACAAAGTACCACAGACTGGGTGGTTTAAGCAACAGAAATTTATTTTCTCACAATTCCAGAGCCTAGAAGTTCAAGATCAAAGTGTCAGCAGGGTTGGTTTCTTCTGAGGCCTCTTCTGAGAACATCTTCTCCCTGTGTCTTCACGTGGTCTTTCCTCTGTGTGTCTGTGTCCCAATCTCCTCTTCTTAAAGGACATCAGTCATACTGGACTAGGGCCCATCTCTATGACCTAATTAATTTAATTACCTCTTTAAAGGCCTATCTCCAAATATAGTCACATTTTGAGGTACTGAGTGTTAGGACTTCAAAATATGAATTTGGGGGGTACGAAAGACACAATTCAGCCCATAACAGCACATTAAAACTAAAACAAAAATAAGTAAGTACATAAAGTTAAAACATGTGAGCCAAAATCCAACCTCCAACCTCCTCCAAAGAAAAAAGAAGAGAAAGAAAAGAAAAAACCTATTTTGTTTATCCTCCAGGCTCTTTCTCTCTGTGTAGCTGGAATGACATTATAATGATAAACTCTGGTGTAAAGACAACATCAATTTCCTTATTTTCTCTAATTCAATTTAAATGAGAACCCTAGAAAATTCAATCTCAACTGGTCCTAGGTTCTTTTCCTTTCTTTAAGTCACCCAAGAATCACAACATGAACAGTCCTCATCTTCAGTCCACTGTGGTCATTGTTTCTATCTCCAGGTCCAGCTTCTCAAAGACAGGCAGCTTCCATGCTAGGCTTGGGACACTAGATTCTCAGGGCCTCAGTATCCAGGATCTAGTCTTGCAGATGCATCCACTTCCGTTTGAGGTCCTGCTGAAACCGTGCAACTCAGATGAGACTTGAACCCACGGGCCGGGATTCAAGCCCAGCCGGAACCCAGACTGGGACTTGAACCCCACGGTCTTTTCATTGAGATCACATACCTGGTCTCAGGACTTAATCAGGCTCTTGATGTCTCGTCACAGAAAGAATTCAGTGAGAGACAAAGTGATAAGTAAGAAGTGGATTTATTTAGAGAGAAACACACTCCACAGACAGAATGTGGGCCATCTCAGAAGGCGAGAGGCCCTGAAATATGGAGTGGTTAGTTTTTATGCGCTGGGTAATTTCATAGGCTAACAAGTGGGAGGATTATTCCAACTATTTCAGGGAAGGGGCAGGGATTACCAGGAATTGGGCCACCGTCCACTTTTGGACTTTTTATGGTTGGTCTCAGAACTGTCATGGTGCTGGTGGGTGTGTCATTTAGCATGCTAATGTATTACAATGAGCGCATAATGAGGTTCAAGGTCCACTGGAAGTCAAATTTTCTACCACCTTGGACCTAGTTGGTTCTAGCCAGTTTTTGTCATGTCCTATGGCTATGTCATTCTTTTAAAGGTTGCGACCTGCCCCCTCCCCTCCTGTCTCACTACCATCTCCCCAGGCCACAGGCCCCTCTGCCAGGAGGCAGTAGAGAAAGAGCAGCAATTAAGAGGATGGGCCAGGAGGTTGGGCCACTGGGGGCTCAGTCCTGATGGTTTGCTATGCTTTGCTAGTTATGTGACCTTGGGCAAGGTACTTCCCTCTCATGGTTCAGTTTCCTCATTTGCAAAGTTTTGAATAAAACTAATCTCTGTTTAGAAAGACAAATACTATATGATTTCACTTACATGTGGAATCTAAAAAAACAAATGAACAAACATAACAAAACAGAAACAGATATAGATACAGAGAACAAATAGGTGGTTGCCAGAGGGGAGAGGAGTGGGGAGAGGAAAGAAATAGGTGAGGGAGATTAAGAGGTCCAAACTTCCAGTTGCAAAATAAATGAGTCACGGATATGAAACAGTACAGTGTGGGGAATACAGTCATAACTATGTAATATATTTTTATGGTAACTGATGTAACTAGACTTATTGTGGTGATCATTTTGAAATGTATAGAAATATTGAATCACTATGTTGTGTAACAGGAACTAACATAGTGTTGTAGGTCAATTATACTTCAAAAACAAACAAACTCATTGAAAAAAAGATCAGATTTGTGGTTACCAGTGGCACGGGGTTAGGGGAGAGGGAATTGGGTGAAGGCAGTCAAAAGGTACAAACTTCCAGATATAAGATAAATAAGTATTAGGGATATAATGTGCAACATGATAAATATAATTAACACCGCTGCATGTAATATATGAAAGTTGTTAAAAATGTAAATCCTAAGAGTTCTTATCACAAGGAAAAAAGTTTTTTCTATTTCTTTAATTTTGTATCTATATGAGATGATGGATGTTCACTAAACTTGTGAAATCATTTCATGATGTATGTAAGTCAAATCACTATGCTGTACACAAACTTATGTCAATTATATTTCAACAAAACTGGAAGAAAAAAATAGGCTCCGTTTCATGACTAACACTCCTATTTACGCATTTAATCATTACAATGAAACTTATATGTTCAGATGAGAAAAATTGAGCCCTTATTCAGAGTCACACAGCTAGTAAGTGGCAGAGCTAGGATTCATAACCAACTCTCAGACAACTGGAACCAGCCTCATCAAGCCAATAAAAATGAGGAAGTTGATCTAAAAGTTGTTAAATATATTCTATTTTTGCCTAATGCAATTTTATTACTAGACCATAAGAATCTGTGATAATGGGAAATTCTAAGACAGTTATGTCAAATATTTACTGTAAGCATATGCTCATGTTAACTTGGCCCAGCCAGTGGACAAGACAAACCCAGTAGGCTATGGTGGAATGCTCATTCTGAATTTGCACAGGCTGGGGGCTGCCTTGGATTCCAGACACACACTATGTCTGGTGCATAAGGCATCCATCAACATTAAGAGGTTTGCCCATAGTAAGAATTTAACCTAGAATTTAACCCAAGTTGATTAATTCCATATCTTTCTACTTCATCCTTGGGTGATCGACTCATCCCAGTTTGCCTGGGACTGTCCTGGTCTTAGCACTAGGACACCCCCCATTCCTGGGCACACCAGGATACTTGATCACCTTAGTCTCTCACATTCAGTGAATGAGGTTAGAAGATTGGGGTGGGTGGAACAAGAGAGAACAGATGACCACTTTGTTTATAAAGGCTGGGTCAGACGATGATTTCTGAGGTTGTTTCCAGTCTAATAAGTGCAAAGAAGCAAAGATGTTATCAACTCCTTAGATGTTAATTTTACAATTTAGTAGCTGGTAAGAAAGTGAGACCACGCATGAGAAAAGTAACAACTCTAGCAGTACTGTGGAAGGTGAGACAGAAGATAACTTTGGGGAAGATAACTCGATTCTGTCCTCATATCTCCACACAGAATAGACCCTGCCCTCCTGCCCTGTTTCCCACACTGTACGCTATGGTCACACCTTAAATTATCTATTGAACTTGTTTGCATGTTTTTTTGTCTTACTGGACACCAAAGTTCCTTGAGAGACTGAGTCCTATCCATCATTAAATAACCTGGGACAGGGACTTCCCTGGTGGCACAGGGGTTAAAAATCTGCCTGCCGGGCTTTCCTGGTGGTTCAGTGGTTAAGAATCGCCTGCCAATGCAGGAGACATGGGTCCGAGCCCTGGTCCAGGAAGATCCCACATGTTGTGGAGCAACTAAGCCCGTGCACCCCAACTACTGAGCCTGTGCCCTAGAGCCCCCATGCTCCTCAACAAGAGAAGCCACTGCAATGAGAAGCCCACACACAGCAACAAAGAGTATCCCCCGCTTGCCACAACTAGAGAAAACCCGTGTGCAGCAATGAAAACCCAACACAGCCAAACATTAATTAATTAAAAAAAAAAAAAGAATCTGCCTTCCAATGCAGGGGACACAGGTTATATCCCTAGTCTGGGAAGATCCCATGTGCCGCAGAGCAACTAAACCCGTGTGCCACAACTACTGAGCCTGCCCTCTAGAGCCCGCGAGCCACAACTACTGAGCCCGCACACCACAACTACTGAAGCCCACGTGCCTAGAGCTCACGCCCTGCAACAAAGAGAAGCCACCGCAATGAGAAGCCCGCACACCGCAACGAAGAAGCCCCCGCTCTCTGCAACTAGAGAAAGCCCGCACGCAGCAATGAAGACCCAATGCTGCCAAAAATAAATAAAATAAAATAAATACATTTATTAAATAAATAAATAGTGTTTGTTCCTTTTAAAAATAAATAAATAAATAAATGTCCTGGGACAGATCAGGTATTTTTAAATTATTGGTTGATTAATTGAACAAATGAATGATTAATTGAACACTTTTTTCTTCTATATTTAATTCACAATACATTTTGCTACTGAAAGCAGCTTATCATGAGTATCTTGAAAAAAAACAGTTTGTAATGATGGTATCTTTCACAATAATCAAACTAATCCTATTAGTGATAGAATTACTGATTACTGATGCCCTTTCACCCCCTTGAAGTTTGCATTTACGGCAAATCTACACTACAGCTTTCCGTTTGAATCATGCAAGATCTAGCTGCACCATTATTACATTGTAGCCATTTCTCAGACAGGTGTGGCTCTGTTGCTTCAAACTATATATCTAATCTGACAGAGGATTTCTTTACCCTGTGTCTTGTGTCTCTGAGGTTTTCCAATGTTTTTGTTGGATCTGGCCAACATTTATTAAGTACCCGCTAAATATTTTGTATGAATGCCAGTTTTGTTGAATATTTAGGACTAATGAGAACATCAAAGTGGTATTATATAATCTCTGCCTTCAAGGAATTTCTGGTCTGCTGAAAGAGCTAAGACTTGTATAGACATGAAAAGATAACTAATACTGGATCTTACGTAAAGCAGTACATTTAATAGGCCAAATGAGTGGCATAGAAATTAAATGACAATACCCTTGATTATCATTATCTTACTTGTCTTTCCCGTTATTTTGTGAGTGCTCTGAGGATATATTATTTGTAAACTCAGCATCTGCTTTTCAAGAGACATCTGATTTTTAACAAGCTTCCCAGGTAATTCTAATGTACAATGAAGGTTAAGAATCAGTATTGTAGACAATAGGGAGGGATGGAGGGGTTTGAAGCAAGAAGATGTCATGATAGAAGTATCTGATGAAGATTCATCTAGCAGAGTGCAAGATGGAGCAGAGCACAGAGAAACTGGAGATCAAAGATACAGAACGAAAGCTGCTGCATTTCTCCACTCTTGAGATAATGAAAACCAGAAACACTAGGAATAGCATAAAGGGAAAGGAAGGGATGGACATGAAAAGCACTAAGCAGGAGGAATCATCAAACTTGGTGACTGAGTGTTTGCTAGAGAAGAAGAATGAAAAATAACTTCAATATTTCTAACTTAAGGAACTTGAATAATAATAACAGCTAACATGTAATAATCACTGCGGTGGTCACTATGCCCAGGCTACCTCAACAACCACGCCCAACCCTCTTCTTTTGCGCTCATCTCTCATTACAGAGGCTAGAAACTAGATGGTCTCTTTCCTGGCCTCTTTCACAGACAAGGGTGGACCTCTGACTTATTCTTGGCAATCAGATGTAGGGAGAAGTCCTTTGTGAGGCTCCTGGGAAAGCTGTTGTTTTCCTGATGAAAGGGACAGTGGATGCTGACCCTGCCCTTCTCCCTTCTTCTTTCCTTGAATGCAGATGTGACACCTGGACTTGCAACACCTGGTGACCACAATGTGATAACCATGGAGATGAAAAGCCAGCATGCTAAAGATGGCAGAGGGGAAGGCAGGAAGAAGTGGGGTCTTTGGTGGACCACTGAACTGCTGCACCAAACCTGGAACTACCCACCTCTAGAATTCTAGTTATGAAAGATAATTAAATATGTTTTATTTGCCTACCCTACCATTAACTGCTGCTCTGTTATTTGCAACGTAACACACCCAAACTGATACAAACACTGACTATGCGCCAGGCACTGGTCTAAGCACTTTAACCCAATGCTTCCAACAACTTGATGAGTAATGTGTTATTATTAGCCCAATTATACAGATGAGGTAATTAAGGCATCAAAAAAGTCAAATAATTTGGCCAAGGCCACACACCTAATAAGCAGCACAGCAGGGAATTGAACCCAGGCAGTCAGCCTCCCAAGCCCTCACTCTTAACCACTACATATCTAGTCTCTCAATATCGGTGAGAGCATAGATAGAAATAAATGTTGGGAACAGGTGTCAACAGCTGGAAATCCAAGTGGAAATGTCCATCAGGCAGTTAGAAATGCCAAGTCTGAAGCACAAGAATATAAAAGACCTTATTTAGAACAAGGAGCTATCTGCATTGAAATAAGAGTTGATTTAGTAACTCCAAAAGTTCCAAATTCTCTCCTATCTACAAGGTGAGCTGAGCTGAACAGAACCATATATGTAGCAACCCTAGCTTGGCCGGAATAGTGATGCTTTGTTGACAAAATGCCTTTGACTATCCAAAAGCTGGCTCCCTTGTTAGTGCAGCATTTAGGCTCTGGCTTATGAGTTCATTGTTTAAAGGAATGTTGTTAAGTGTAACTCTTGACTTCTTAATGCCAGAGGAGATTGTTGGCTGTGTGTGGCAATTTCCCAGTGCAGGCCAATGCAGAACATGACCCCAATCTTCCAGATAGCTGCCAGTTTGCAAGGCTGGCCTGACCCAGCAAAATTACCTGGAATCTGGAATAGGGCTTCCAGGGCTGCTGACTGTTCTATCACCTTCAACAACAGGACAGCCTGTTCTCAGAAAAGAGAATGAATATTGTTTACCTTCATACCACTGAGATTCAGAGTAAAAGATGTTTGTGAGAGTGGGAAAAAGAGGGAGAAATAGGTGACATTCATTCCAAATAATGGTAATAAGAGCTTGCACTTATTGAGTCCTGGCTCTGTGTTGAGTGAGTGCCTTTGGTGCATTATCTCACTCAAAACACGGTAATTTCTGGTCTGTTTCTATTTTAACAGAATCACAAAATGTCCAGAGAAAATTGTTGTTAATCACTGATAGTACCTTGGCACTTGCCAATCGTTTTTTGTTGTTGTTGTTTTCCATCTTTCCTCAAAGGCCTAATAAAGGTCAGCTGGAACACTCTATTGATGCCCATGACCCAGCAATAATTCTCATACAAGGCTGACAACTAGGAAAATAGATCAGTCCTGTGGAAAACAAATTGGCCTGCCTGAGAGATCTGAGAGGCCACGTATATGAAAAAGATACATCTATGAACTTCCTATTGCCAACTTTGAAAGGTTGGTATTTACATGGTCCTAGAAATGGAGCCAACCTAATCCTTACTGATCCAACATAAGGTTATAAATGCTCTGCTGTATTGGAAAAGAACTAAAGAAGGGAAAGATGTCTATTGCACAATCCAGGTATTGGTCAGAATGTGTTGTCCTTTCCTTGATGATCAGCTTCAGTTCTGATCTAGATGTTCTGATCCTCATCACAAATCACAGAGGACACTGGAACAATTTTACTATCATTAAATGCTTAAACGATGTTACAATCACTTAAGCAACTAGAGTATGCATATTAAACCTTTAATTTATAATCCTTTTGCCAAAGCACTTCTGTTAGAATTTAATATTTCTCTGGACTCACACTTCAAGTCCACTCATTACAATTAATTCCAATCTACCTAATCAAGGATGCATGTCTTTACTTATTCTCCCTAAAAGTAACAGAGATTACAAATGGATGGATTTCGTTACTGTTCACGATTGTGGTCAGTTGTTCTCAGGTCCTCGGTCTGGAAACATTTCCCACTGGGATGCTATTTGGAAGCTAAACAACCATAGATTTAGCTGCTAACAACAATAACAAAAAGGAGATAGGAAAAAAATATACATCACACTTATTACAGAGATAAGAATGAGAGAGGCTGAATCACCATTGAAGGGGTCAGTAGTCCAAGGCCACTCATGCCTCATGATTGGCAGCTGCAAAGGGTTCCCTTTGCCAAGCCCACTGTTCAGAAGGCAAGAGGTCAGAAAAGCAGTGACAGTGCCTTGGAGAAGTGGCTCATCCAGCATTAGTGGCTAAATCCAGGAACACTGGAAAAACACCTGCAGGTGGCACCTAATCTAGTATTTAAAAGCACACAGGGAAGCAACTAGCAAGTCCTCACAATTCTGCAAAAGTTGATTTTTTTTGGTCCCAAAAGAGAATGAAGGAGAAATGAATTCCCCTCTTCAAACTCCAAGATACACACCTAGTGGAGTACTAGGTGCACAATAGGAGAGTAATAAATGTTTGTTGGAACTGAAATTAACTGACATGTCCTATCACTGAATCTGCATAACTACCTGACAAAATAGGTACCGTTGTCCCCATTTTACTGTGAAGAAATTGAGAAAGAATAGTTTGGTAACTTGTTAAAAAGGAATAAAGCCAGGACACAAACTCAGGTCTTTGCGGCCCCAAAGCTAATGTTCTTTCCATTGTGTTGTGATGCTGCAAACCACCTGCTTTGCTAAATTAAGAAAAGAACTCCCGCATCTCTTCTTTTTTTTAATTAATAATTATTTATTTTTGGCTGCATTGGGTCTTCGTTGCTGCACGCAAGCTTTCTCTAGTTGCAGCGAGCAGGGGCTACTCTTAGTTGCGTCGTGGGCTTCTCATTGCTGTGGCTTCTCGTTGCAGAGCACAGGCTCTAGGTGTGCGGGCTTCAGTAGTTGTGGCACGCGGGCTCAGTAATTGTGGCTTGCGGGCTCTATAGCACAGGCTCAGTAGTTGTGGCGCACGAGCTTAGTTGCTCCACGTATCTTCCCGGAACAGGGCTCGAACCCATGTCCCCTGCACTGACAGGCAAATTCTTAACCACTTGTGCCACCAGAAAAGTCCCCTGCATCTTTCCTAATTATAACTTTTATAAGACTATTCTATATATGTAAAATCCCCTTTTATTCAGGTCTCCTTATTTCCTGCAGGTGATCTTGTTTATTTCTTTATTCAAAATGTGGACATGCTTCCACATTAACACCACTTCTTTGTCTTTTCCCCCATCCTCCCTTCCTTCACTACTGTCACAGAGAAAGTGGTGGCCCTCCAGTTCTGGGTGAGATTTTTCTGTCATAGAACCATGACCCTATTTGTTCATAACCTCACAGAGAAGGCTCAAGCCCTGGTCAGTGCTGCTGTGACTTATATGAAGCCTTGACTGGCCACATTTTGGCACTAGGTCAGTGTTGAGCTGGTTCCTCCAACCCTGCTGAGATCCCTACTCCTATTCAGAGGTTTTAAGAAATAGTCATTAGTGCTCAAACTAGTAGCTTCAAACAGCTCACAGTTAAGGAAGCTCTGCTGAATGGTTTGGTGGCCACTGAGGTGTGAATGTGATTTTATGTTGGCAAGATCATAGGCAAGTGTGGCATCGTTGGCTATAGTGTTTAAAGACCAAACTTCAACATGTGATTATATTTTGTTTATTATTTTAGTGTCCTTGGACCATGTGTGACCAGACTGCTGTCTGCTTAAAATGATGTCAAAATCAGTGTTTTCTCTATCAAATGCTACATGGACGGTCACAATATTTCTTGGTACTAAGTTGGGTTGTCTTTTGCTTTGATACATTAATACAGCTCTAAATGTATGTCTTTGCTTAGCCTGAAATTGGAAAGGATATGTGCAAACGTAACATTGTGGTACATGTGTATATGGGGATAACATTTTAATTTGATGGTTTGAAACATACATATATTTTAAAATATTTATTTATATATTTATTTGTCTGTGCTGGGTCTTCATTGCAGCACGTGGGATCTTTAGTTGCGACATGTGGGTTCTTTAGTTGCAGCATGTGGGCTCTTTTAGTTGCGGCATGTGGGCTCTTAATTGCTGCAGGCAGGATCTAGTTCCCTGACCAGGGATCGAACCCAGGCCTCCTGCACTGGGAGCATGGAGTCTTAACCACTGGACCACCAGAGAACTCCTGGTTTGAAATATATAATGCTGTAGTATATGATGTAGTTAAATCATCTCAGTAGTCATAAAGAATAAAATTTGGACTGTTTCTCCTTGTAAACATCACAGAAAGATCCTTTTGATAACAGCTATGTCTATAAATGTTAGGGTACTTCTTATCAACTTGAATATGGTCTCCTCAAGCGAGAATAGCAGGCTGGTCTTATAAATGTGTATATTTGTTACATCTTTATCAGTAGGACAGAGTGAATGAGAATCATGATCTACATTTTAAATCTAAGTTTGCTACATATTATATCATTAATCTATTCAGTCTTATGATTTTTAGAACCTATCTTTGCAAAATAAAATATATAAAAAGGATTAAAACTTAGTATCATCCATGGGTCTAAATAGCATATTATGTCCTGAAATAAATAGATGTGATTGGTATTAAAAAAAAAAAGTGGTCTTCCTCTATCTCAAAGTGAAAGCTCCCTCCGTGTCCCTCATTCTCATCCATTCTCTGGGGGCTTACTCCACCAATAATACCCTCAACTTGACCACATTTCATTACATCTTCATTCTTTCTTCTGTGACTTCTTCCTGCCAATGTATAAATGTTTTGAAGTGCTCCCCATCTTAATACACACACATACACACACACACACACACACACACACACCTCCACTCACCAGGCTACCCCCCCTTGAACTAATACATTCCTGATCCTCTTTCCTTCCCTTCATTACCAAGTTCTTTTATCAGGGCCCCCATTTCCTCACCATCTAACCATGTGCATCCTCATCATGTGCAAAAAATTCTCTCTTGATAACCACTGAAGGATCAAATCCAACAGCTTTTTCTTGGTTTTCATCCTTCTCAGACTCTCTGCAGCCAGCCACCATCAACAACTCTTACTTCTTCATATTATCTTCTCCCATGATTTTTCATAATGTGTTCACTCTTAAGATCTTGTTCTCATTCTCTGATTCCTCTTTCTCCTTCTGACCCCAAAAGTAAGTACTCCCTTTGCTTATGCCCATGGTTCATTTCTCTTCTCTTTACGTTCCTCCTTTGGAAATTTTACTCAATTTTTTCTACCAATCTTAGGTCTTGACTAATGCTGGAGTCCACATTTCTAACTGCTTGTTGACATCTGCCTATCCTCCTGACAACCCAAACTCATTATGCTCAAAATATAGTGAACTTTCTTTTTGTACATATCTATTAATTATACTGTAAATACTATCCTTCTCAATCACTGTGGAAAAAAATATTCACAAGTTAAGGTTGCATATGTCTAATGCTACAGAAGCCAAATATTAATCATAGGAGGTCTAATATTCAAATAAGATTTTTTCTTTTGTTTAAAGAATGATTTTTCAAAATTAATCAATATTTTTCTAAAGTAATACGCATAGTAAAAAGAATAATTCAAAAATACAAAATAGTATATTATATACAGTAAAAGGTAGGTTGCCCTCTCATCCCTGACCACCATACCTCCAATTCCCCTTCTCAGGAGCAACCTGTGTTAACAGCTTGTTATATATCCACCCAGATATAGTCTAAGCATTTGCAAGTATATACGTATAGATACTCCTTAAAAATTCCAGCACAGGGCTTCCCTGGTGGTGCAGTGGTTGGGAGTCCGCCTGCCGGTGCAGGGGGCGCGAGTTCGTGCCCCGGTCCGGGAGGATCCCGCGTGCCGCGGGGCGGCTGGGCCCGTGAGCCATGGCCGCTGGGGCGGCGCGTCCGGAGCCTGTGCTCCGCGACGGGAGGGGCCACGGCAGTGGGAGGCCCGCATACCACAAAAAAAAAAAAAAATTCCAGCACAATTCAATGGTAGCATGCTACATACATTATTCTCCAAATTACTTTTGTTCACTTAATAATATATTTTGGAGTTTATTTCTTACAAAACATACCTTATTTATTTTTAAGGATTCTATAATATAACCTTGTATGGATACATTTCCTGTTCTTTCCAGTTTTTGCTTTACAAACAACATGTCAATGACTAGTCTGCAAACTTCTATGAACATATCTATAGGACAAAGTACTGTAAATGAAATTGTTAGGTCAAGGGGCTTATGCACTTTTATTTTTAATAGGTATTGCCCCCAACAGCAATGTATGAGATAATTAAAATAATAATAACTGGATTGAATTCAAATGGTCTTAAAACTTTTGAAAATGCCCCATCTCCCATTTTGTCAAGCATCTGACATTCTCTCATTTTGCGGGTGAAGGGTGGTAGGCAAAATGTAGTGAGAGGACAAGCAGGTATGGGGCAGTCTTGGATCCTGCCAATGAGGACCACCTGGAATAGTGTGAAGACCTCCGCAGGAAGATGCTAAAGAGGAACGGACAGGTGTCCAACGGTTGTTGAGGCACTCATAAATAACCAGCCAGAGGAGGTCTGTTCACCTCTATCAAGGCATCCCCAAGTGGAGATCCCCAGCTATGGGAAATCGAGGGGGATGATGGTATCTAAAGAAACCACTAATGTGTCCTGAGAAAGTCTGATCACTACTGAGTTCAGACAGAATTAGCCTTAGGGCTTCCCTGGTGGCGCAGTGGTTAAGAGTCTGCCTGCCAATGCAGGGGACACGGTTTGAGCCCTGGCCTGGGAGGATCCCACATGCCGTGGAGCAGCTGGGCCAGTGCACCACAACTACTGAGCCTGCGCTCTAGAGCCCGCGAGCCACAACTACCGAAGCCCACATGCCTAGAGCCTGTGCTCTGCAACAGGAGAGGCCGCCACAGTGAAAAGCCCGCGCACAACAGTAGACCCCGCTCACCACAACTAGAGAGAGCCCACGCGCAGCAACGAACACCCAATGCAGCCAAAAATAAATAAATAAAATAAATAAATTTATTTAAAAAAAAAAGAATTAGCCTTAAACAGCTTCAGAGCCCAGGGAACAACAGGCAGTTAAGACTTTTTCTATGCATTATCTCTTCAACCCTGGGTGTGTCAGAAGTCATGAATGCCAGGGGTGGGGGAGGTGTGGTAATAGAGAGGAGATGTAGCCCAACTTAATCTTAACTGACACAAAAGCATGCACCCTCAAAAAAATGGTTACACATATGCATCAAGACCTGTGTGAGGATGTTCATAGCAACATTTGTAAAAGCAAAATACTGAAACAATCTGAATGTCCATGGATACATGGATGCATAAGATGTAGTCTTTTTCTACAATGAAATATGCATCAAAACTTGTAAACTATAGCTACATGCATCAACATGGATGAATTTCAGGATTATAATGTTGAGGGGAGAAAAATGAGAAACAGAAAGGTATATATCACATGATTCAAACTATATAATTAACTTTCTATAAGTTAATGCTTTTAAACTAAAACATGTGACACTAAACAATATATTATTTAAGAATACATACAGAGTGGTAAAATTAAAAAGAAAAGCAAGAAAATGTTAAACAAAAAATTCAGGATAATGGTTCCTTCTGAAGGAGGGGAGTGGAATTGGGAAGGGGCATTCTAGGGAATTCTAAAGTACTGGGAATGTCTAGTTCTAAAGCTGTGACACTGATAATTTGTTTTATCATCATTCTTTAAACCTTACGTGTATCTTACAAATGCAGTTAATCTCTTCATTATTCAATAAAAACAAATTATAGAAAAAATAGAACCGTAGATATTTTCATTAGTCTGAAATATCCCTTAGTCTTCTTTCACTTTCATAATCATGTGGAATGCATGTAAAGCAATTAGCACAGTACTTAACAAGTGGGATCTATTTTCATGAACCTCCAACTCACTGCTTGTTTGTCCTGTGGGGATTTTTTTTTTTTTTACATCTTTATTGGAGTATAATTGCTTTACAATGGTGTGTTAGTTTCTGCTTTACAACAAAGTGAATCAGTTATACATATGTTCCCATATCTCTTCCCTCTTGCGTCTCCCTCTCTCCCACCCTCCCTATCCCGCCCCTCTAGGTGGTCACAAAGCACCGAGCTGATCTCCCTGTGCTATGTGGCTGCTTCCCACTAGCTCTCTATTTTACGTTTGGTAGTGTATATATGTCCATGCCACTCTCTCACTTTCTCCTGTGGGGATTTTAAAGAACTAATACAAGAGTAGCAAGAGCATCGATTTGCTGAGACAACAAGTACTCAGCAGCTTTACGTGGTCCCAGGCAGTGTCAGCACAACACCCAGTGGAAGTGGGAAGGCTGGAATTGTCATGCTACCCCTCCGATGCTGACTATCTGATTTCAATTATCTTCTCACTGAAGGGAATGTCTGTCCTTCCTCCACAACTATGTTCACCTTCACAACTTATCACCACCAGCCTGCAGCCTCCTGCTCCAGGACCCTCCGCAGTTACGTTCAGCATGTCGGATCCATAATGGCCATAACCCCATGTACAGAGTGCTACTCTGTGCCAGGCATTGCTATCTAGCCCCCCAAAACCCCCCAGGCATAACGAGTTTTAAGCCCATTTTACAGAAGAAAACAAGCTCAGGGAAGATAAACTTTAGACAGCTAAAGTCATAGTAGTATCAAGTACTGGAGGTAGAATTCAAGTCCAGGTCTCTCTGACTCCAAGTGCAAACCTCTCAACTGGCACCCAGCACTCTTCATCATGGGACTTCCCTTGTCTATCCAATTTTCCAATGAACCCTCCTCTCCAGTAAGGCAGGCAAGTATCCTGAATGTTTCCTGGAAAAGTCAGGCTCAGTCTGTGTTCATGCCTTTCCTTATGTTATTTCCCCTGCTGCAAACATCCTCTCCTCCACTCATCCAAATACTACACTTCTTTCAAGCTTCTATTTGGGACTGTTCTTCTGAAGTCTTCCCCAACCAATCCAACTCCAGAGTGGTTTCACTTTATCAGAATTTTTTTTGTCTTCTAATTTTTTTTTTTTTTTTTGATTACCTAGGCTAAGGTTCCATAAGAGACAAGATGCCATCTTCTTTTATATCACTTGGATTTACTTTATTTGGGGTTCTCCACACCCAGTGACTGTAAAATAAATGAAGACAGTGATCCAGGTACTATACAGACATAATTATAATCCCTGTGGCAGTGGTTCCAAGGAGATTCCAAATTTCCCTCGGAGCTTGTTAAATCTGTAGATGCCAAGCTTCACTCCAGGAACCTAGTGAGTCAGAATCTCATGGGGTTACAGGGTGGGAAGAACTATGTATCTGTATTTTTTACACATGATTTTAAGTGCACCCTCAGATGAGAACCTTATGCTTTGTTGCAGTTCAGGACCATGTCAATCAGATAAACACATAAGGAAAGTGAGTCAAAATTCTAAGAAATATGTACTTATAAGACTTATAAATACATATTTCAAGAAATCTATTTCCTTATGGGCATGATTTGTTTAAGGGAAGAAGAAGGAAAAGGAGGTAGGGTAGAAAGGAAGCAAAGAGGGAGGAAAGGAAAAGAAAGGGGAGGGAAGGGGATGGGGCTGTAACCTTGTAAAACTTCACAGACTCTCCAAGCATCTTATTCTGCATTTAAGCAGTCCTGATTTTTTTTTTGAAACTTTCTTAATACCTTATTTTTTTAATTTTTATTTTATATTATAGTTGATTAACAATGTTGTGTTAGTTTCAGGTGTATAGCAAAGTGATTCAGTTAAGCATATATATGTACCTATTCTTTTTCAAATTCTTTTCCCATTTAGTTTATTACAGAATATGGAGCAGAGCTTCCTGTGCTGTACAGAAGGTCCTTGTGGTTATCTGTTTTAAATATAGCAGTGTGTACTGTTGGTGGGAATGTAAATTGGTATAGCCACTATGGAGAACAGTATGGAGGTTCCTTAAAAATCTAAAAATAGAGCTACCGTATGATCCAGCAATCCCACTCCTGGGCATATATTTGGAAAAAAAGCACAGTTTGAAAGGATACATGCCCCCCAATGTTCATTGCAGCGCTGTTTACAATAGCCAAGACATGGAAGCAACATAAATGTCCATCAACAGATGAATGGATAAAGAAGATGTGATTCCATATATACAATGGCATATTACTCAGCCATTAAAAATAATGAAATAATGCCATTTGCAGCAACATGGATGGACCTGGAGATTATCATGCTAAGTGAAGTAAGTCAGACAGAGGAAGACAAATATCATATGATATTGCTTATATGCACAATCTAAAAAAAAGATACAAATGAACTTATTTACAAAACGGAAACAGACAAACAGACTTAGAGAACAAATGTATGGTTATGGGGGGGAGGAGGGGAAGGATAGATTGGGAGTTTGAGATTAACATGTACACACTGCTATTTTTAAAACAAGGACCTACTGTATAGCACAGGGAACTCTGCTCTATAATACTCTGTATTAACCTAAATGGGAAAAGAATTTGAAAAAGAATAGATACATGTATCTGTATAACTGAATCACTTTGTTGTAGACCTGAAACTAACACAACATTGTTAATCAACTATACTCCAATATAAAATTTAAAAAATTTTTTTAAATTTAAAATAAATAAACATAGCAAATCCTATTTTTTTAAATATAGGATTCCTATCCTATAATAATATTTTAATCAATTCTCCTTAAATTTTCTAACTTCTCCACTTGAAAAAAAATGCTATATTAGTACTCAGAATTAAAAGTCAATGATTCTGATAGTCAGCACTGTCCCTTTGTTTTTTCTGAAGTATTCCTTTTCCTGTCTTCACTAACTCTTTTTTTTTTTTTTTTTTGGCTGAGTCAGGTCTTAGTTGTGGCACATGGGCTCCAGAGTGTGTGGGTTCAGTAGCTGCAGCACGCAGGCTCTCTAGTTCTGCTGCACAGACTCCAGAGTGCGTGGTCTTAGTTGCTCCACAGCACGTGGGATTCAATTCCCTGACCGGGGATTGAACCCATGTCCCCTGCATTGGAAGGCAGATTCTTAACCACTGGACCACCAGGGAAGTCCCTTCACTCTTTATAATGAAAATCAAAACAAAATAAAATATAATGAAAGCATAACCCAGAGCTGAGAATTATAAATTCAGTAAGTAAGTTTTTTTGGCAATTAAAAGCGTCTTGCTCACAGAGACAAAGGGAACACACCACAGAGGCAGATGCTGGAGTGATACTTCCATAAACCAAGGAATGTCTGGGGCTACCAGAAGCTGGAAGAGGCAAGGAAGGGTCCTCCGCTAGAGATTTTGTAAAGAGCACATGGCCTAGCAAACACCTTGATTTCATACTTCTAGCCTCCAGAACTGCAAGAGAATATGCCAAAATAATAATAATAATAATATAATGTCTTGCTCAATGCAAGAACAATACTAGCTCAGTGTAGAAAAATTAGATAAAAGCTGCACAAAAAGAATAAATTTTAAAATATCCATAATCAGTGATGTGAACAAAAATGTCAAAGTAAGGCCTTGAAAATTTTCTACTCTGTAAACACAAGGAAAACACCAACAAAAATTATCCGAATCAACTTCTTCAGAACTCTGGAAATTAACCAAAGGCTTGCAGTAATCCAGGGAGTGTTTATTCAAGAAAAATGGCTTGATCTCAGTAAGAACAGCAAGCTCCATGGCATTTTAATTTACCTGTCTCTATCCCCCTTTCCCCATCTCTGCAAGAAGCCTTGAAAACCAACATCCCAAGACTTCCCTGGTGGTCTGGTGGGTAAGACTCCACAATACCAATGGCCAGGGTTCAAGCACTGGTCAGGGAACTAGATCCCTCATGCATGCCACAACTAAGAGTCCGCGTGCCGCAGCTAAGAGTCCACGTGCCGCAACTAAGAAGCCTGCATGCCACAACTAAGTCCGCATGCTGCAACTAAAGATCCCACATGCCGCAACAAAGATCCCGCATGCCACAACTAAGACCCAGAGCAACCTAAATAAATAATTAAAATTTTTTAAATATTAAAAAAGAAAGAAAGAAAACCAACATCCCACTAGTGAAAACCAGCAGCCTGGCAGCCGCTTGCAGGAGCAGAGTGGTTGGAGCTCCTTCAAAGCCCCACTTACAGAGAATTGTCATTATTTGACCTGTCTGGTGGTTCCTTGGAAGATCCCACTCAGAAGGCTGTCTTTGTATGACCTAACTCAGAGGTCATCTAGTGCTAACAACATTTTCCCTATGGGTGTTTGTCAAAAAAATCAGAGACAAAACAAAACAAACAAAAAAATAAAACAGAAACAGACTCACAGATCCAGAGAACAAACTGTTGGTTACCACAGGGGAGAGAAGGAAGGGAAGGGGCAGAATAGGTAAGGGGGATTAAGAGGTACAAGCTAGCAGTTATAAAATAAATGAGTCACGGGACATAACATACAGCAAAAGAAATATAGTCAATATTTTATAAAAACTTCATATGGTGTGTAATTTATGAAACTACGAAATTTCTATATTGTACACCTGAAAACAATATAATATTGTAAGTCAAATATACTTCAATAAATAATTTTAAAAAAAGAAAAAACAGAGGTAACTTTTTAACAGTGTAGCTGCATGAGGTGGTAGATAACAGTTATGTTAAAGCAAAAGAAGCCATACACAAAAGGCCACATGTTATATGATTCCATTTACATGAAATGTCCATAATAGGTAAATTTATAGAGATAGAAAATAGATTACTGATTCCCGGGGGCTGTAGGGAAAAGGGAATTAGAAGTGACTGCTTAGGACAGGAATAAAGATGCAGATGTAGACAATGGACTTGAGGACATGGGGAGTGGGAAGGGTAAGCTGGGATGAAGTGAGGGAGTGACATGGACATATATACACTACCAAATGTAAAATAGATAGCTAGTGGGAAGCAGCAGCATAGCACAGGGAGATCAGCTCGGTGCTCTGTGACCACCTAGAGGGGTGGGATAGGGAGGGTGGGAGGAAGATGCAAGAGGGAGGAGATATGGGGATATATGTATATGTATAGCTGATTCACATTGTTATAAAGCAGAAACTAACATACCATTGTAAAGCAATTATACTCCAATAAAGATGTTTTAAAAAAAAAAAGAGTGACTGCTTAATGGTTAAAGAATTTCTTTTGGAAATGATGAAAATGTTCTTGAATTAGTGATGATATTTATGCAACTTTGTGAATATATAAAAACCACTGAATTGTTCACTTTAAGTCAGAAAATTTTATATGGTATGTGATTTCTATTTTTTTTTTTTTTTTTTGCGGTACGCAGGCCTCTGACTGTTGTGGCCTCTCCCGTTGTGGAGCACAGGCTCCGGACGCACAGGCTCAGCGGCCATGGCTCACGGGCCCAGCCGCTCCGCAGCATGTGGGATCTTCCCGGACTGGGGCAGGAACCCGTGTCCCCTGCGTCAGCAGGCGGACTCTCAACCACTGCGCCACCAGGGAAGCCTTATGGTATGTGATTTCTATTTCAATTTAAAGATAGCAATTTTTTAAATTAAATGTACCCACAATTATAATTTTGTAATTTAAATAAAAGGAAATTTATAAAAATATTATCATAATCCCATAATCCAAATATAATCACTATTTATATTTTGGTCTATTTCTAATCTTTCGCTACTGCATCAATGTTATTACGCATTGGTTAAGAGCACTCACTCTCGATCCTCAGTCTGAGTTAGAATCCTGCACTTACTAATCGTGCAATCATGGGCAAGCTCATTAACCTCTCTGGTCTGTTCCTCATCTATAAAATGGAGATAATAATATTGACTTCAAATGGTTGTTGTGAGAATTAAGGGAGTTTAAAAATGTAGAGCCCTTAAACATGTGGCTGGCACATAATAAGTGTTCAATATAGGCTGGCTATTTTTATTACTGAAAATAAAGCTGCGTGAATATCCTTGAATATATATCTTTTCATTTGTCTAATTTTAAAAATTAATTCCACAAAGTAAAATTGCTGTTTCAAAATATAGGCACATGAAACAGACAAAATGTTATTTTAAGGTTGCCTAAGAGTTTTCTATTACTGGAAATGGATATACTACTGAGTGTTCACAAATTTGGAAACATGTTAAAAAAAATCAAAAGAAAAAAGAAAAATAGTCCCTGAAGAAATAATCAAGGGAGAAAAAAAAGAGCTTTTAAAAGATATAATCATAATTCTCAGAGAGATTTAAGAAAATATGGGTCCATAAAATAAGGATGCTGTGAGAAGAAAATAATTTGTGAGTAAGAACTAGCTTTTGGAAATTAAAAAATATAATTTCCTGAACTAAAATTTAGTAAGGAGCTAGAAGATAGAGTTGAGGACATTTCCCAGGATGAAAAACAAAAGGCAAAAATAGAAAAAATCGGGCTTCCCTGGCGGCGCAGTGGTTGAGAGTCCACCTGCCAATGCAGGAGACACAGGTTCATGCCCCGGTCTGGGAAGATCCCACATGCTGCAGAGCAGCTGGGCCCATGAGCCATGGTCGCTAGGCCTGCGCGTCCAGAGCCTGTGCTCCGCAACGGGAGAGGCCACAACAGTGAGAGGCCCATGTACTGCAAAAAAAAAAAAAAACAGAAAAAATATGAGAGAGAGGTAAGACACAGAGAGAGTCAATCTGAGAAGCCTCACATTTGACTGATAAGGCTCCAGCAAAAGAGAAGAGAAAAAAAGGATTATCAAAGACCCTGTACAAAACTTTATGCCAAAAAGAATTTATCTTCATTTTGAAAAATCCACAGAACGAGTGACAAAGACATAGACCTAGACATACCTTTATGAAATTTCAGAACTCGAAGATGAAGAAAAGATCTCAAAATCTCCTGGAAGGGGGAAAGGTATGCACTACCCTGCTTATCAGCAGCCCAAGTTTCTAGAAATCAATGGCACAAGCCCTTCAAATTTCTGAGGGAAAATGATTTTCACTTTAAAATTCTATACTCAAACTTTCAGTCAATATGAGGAGAAAATAAGGACATCATCAAGCATTCAAGGACACAGAAATTTCACTTAATCCATATATAAGAGTAACTTCTTTGCAAGTTACTTGAGGATGTACTCCAGCAAGATAAGGGAGTAATAAAGCAAAGAGAAATAAAAGAGGAATATTAAAAGGAAAATCCTAATATGATAACCCTGTAGCAATTGTAGAAATTGACCAGTCCAGATTAGAGCAAGAATATGGAGGCTTCTGGGAATGGGTGAGTGGTTTGCTATTGCCAGCTCCTACCAGCTCACAAGAGCCCATTGTTAATTTTCAGGAATGTTGCAAGTCAATTGTTTAAAACATTGTTATTAAAAATTAATGCCTAAAAAGGGGAGACCTTCAAGATGGTGGAGGAGTAAGATGTGGAGATCACTTTCCTCCCCTCAAATACATCAGAAACACATCTACATGTGGAACAACTCCTACAGAACACCTACTGAATGCGGGAAGAAGACCTCAGACTCCTCAAAAGGCAAGAAACCCCCCACATACCTGGGTAGAGCAAAAGAAAAAAGAAAAAACAGAGACAAAAGGATAGGGACAGGGCCTGCACCTCTGGGAGGGAGCTGTGAAGGAAGGAAAGTTTCCACACACTAGGAAGCCCCTTCACTGGTGGAGACGGGGAGTGGCGGAGGCGGAAAGCTTCGGCGTCACGGAGGAAAGCACGGCAATAGGGGTGTAGAGGGCAAAGCGGAGAGATTCCCGCACAGAGGATCAGTGCCGACCAGCACGCAACAACCTGAGAGGCTTGTCTGCTCACCCGCCAGGGGCGGGTCAGGGCTGAGAGCTGAGTCTCGGGCTTCGGAGGTCAGATCTCAGGGAGAGGACTGGGGTTGGCTGCGTGAACACAGCCTGAGGGGGGCTAGTGCACCACAGCTAGCTGGGAGGGAGTCCGGGAAAAAGTATGGACCTGCCTAAGAGGCAAGAGACCACTGTTTAGGGGTGCGTGAGGAGAGGGGATTCAGAGCACTGCCTAACTGAGCTCCAGAGACAGGCGCGAGCCACGGCTTTCAGCATAGACACACCACAGATGGGCATGAAACACTAAGGCTGCCGCTGCAGCCACCAAGAAGCCTGTGTGCAAGCACAGGTCACTATCCACACCTCCCCTCCCAGGAGCATGTGCAGCCTGCCACTGCCAGGGTCCCGTGATCCAGGGACAACTTCCCCAGGAGAACACACGGTGCGCCTCAGGCTGTTGCAACATCATGCCAGCCTCTGCTGTCGCAGGCTCGCCTGGCATTCCATACCCCTCCCTTCCCCTGGCCTGACTGAGCCAGAGCCCCCTAATCAACTGCTACTTTAACCCGGTCCTGTCTCAGCAAAGAACAGACACCCTCAGGTGACGTACATGCAGAGGTGGGGCCAAACCAAAGCAGAACCCCAGAAGCTGAGCGAACAAAGAAGAGAAAGGGAAATCTCTCCCAGCAGCCTCAGGAGCAGTGGATTAAATCTCCACAGTCAACTTGATGTACCCTGCATATGTGGAACAACTGAATAGATAATGAATCATCCCAAAATTGAGGTGGTGGATTTTGGTAGCAAATGTAGACTTGGGATTTGCTTTCTGTGTCTAATTTGTTTCTGGTTTTATGTTTATCTTAATTTAGTATTTAGAGTTTATTATCATTGGTAGATTTGTTTATTGATTTGGTCGCTCTCTTCCTTTTTTTTTATACATAGATATATATTTTTTTCCTTTTTCTCTTTCTGTGAGTGT
Organism: Phocoena sinus; assembly: GCF_008692025.1. Lineage (NCBI taxonomy): Eukaryota > Metazoa > Chordata > Mammalia > Artiodactyla > Phocoenidae > Phocoena > Phocoena sinus. The sequence goes on along the minus strand of NC_045768.1, from coordinate 83,146,701 downwards.
GTATGTGTATGCTTCTTTGTGTGATTTTTGTCTGTATAGCTTTGATTTTACCATTTGTCCTAGGGTTCTGTCTGTCCGCTTTTTTGTGTTTTTCTTTTTTAGTATAGTTTTTAGTGCTTGTTATCATTGGTGAATTTGTTTTTTAATTCCTTTTTAATTTTTTTAATTTTTAACAACTTTTTAAATTTTTTATTTTAATAACTTTATTTTAGTTTTTTATTTCATTTTTTCTCCCTTTTCTTCTGAGCTGCATGGCTGACAGGGTCTTGGTGCTCTGGCAGGATGTCAGGCCTGAGCCTCTGAGGTAGGAGAGCCAAATTCAAGACACTGGTCCACCAGAGACCTCCCGGCTCCACGTAATATCAAATGGCAAAATCTCTCCCAGAGATCTCCATCTCAATGCTAAGACCCAGCTCCATTCAACGACCAGCAAGCTAGAGTGCTGGACACCCTATGCCAAACAACTAGCAAGACAGGAACACAGCCCCATCCATTAGCAGAGAGGCTGGCTAAAATCATAAAGTCACAGACACCCCAAAACACACCACTGGACGCAGTCCTGCCCACCAGAAAGACAAGATCCAGCCTCGTCCACCAGAACACAGGCACCAGTCCCCTCCACCAGGAAGCCTACACAAATCACTGAACCAACCTTACCCACTGGGGGCAGACACCAAAAATAACAGGAATTATGAACCTGCAGGCTGAGAAAAGGAGACCCCAAACACAGTAAGTTAAACAAAATGAGAAGACAGAGAAATACGCAGCAGATGAAGGAGCAAGGTAAAAGCCCACCAGACTGGGGCTTCCCTGGTGGCACAGTGGTTGAGAGTCTGCCTGCCGATGCAGGGGACACGGGTTCATGCCCCGGTCCGGGAAGATCTCACATGCCGTGGAGCGGCTGGGTCCGTGAGCCATGGCCTCTGAGCCTGCACGTCTGAGGCCTGTGCTCCACAATGGGAGAAGCCACAACAGTGAAAGGCCCGCGTACCGCAAAAAAAAAAAAAAAAAACCCACCAGACCAAACAAATGAAGAGGAAATAGGCAGTCGACCTGAAAAAGAATTCAGAATAATGATAGTAAACATGATCCAAACTCTTGGAAATAGAATGGAGAAAATACAAGAAAGGTTTAACCAGGACCTAGAAGAATTAAAGAGCAAGCAAACAATGATGAACAACACAATAAATGAAATTAAAAATTCTCTGGAAGGCGACTTCCCTGGTAGCACAGTGGTTGAGAGTCCTCCTGCCGATGCAGGGGACACGGGTTTGTGCCCCGGTCAGGGAGGATCCCACATGCCGTGAAGCAGCTGGGCCTGTGAGTCACGGCCGCTGGGCGTGCACGTCCGGAGCCTGTGCTCCACAACGGGAGAGGCCACAGCAGTGAGAGGCCCACGTACCGCAAAAAAATTCTCTAGAAGGAATCAATAGCAGAATAACTGAGGCAGAAGAACGGACAAGTGACCTGGAAGATAAAATAGTGGAAATAACTATGGCAGAACAGAATAAAGAAAAAAGAATGAAAAGAATTGAGGACAGTCTTAGACACCTCTGGGGCAACACTAAACACACCAACATTAGAATTATAGGGGTCCCAGAAGAAGAGAAAAAGAAAGGGACTGAGAAAACATTTGAAGAGATTATAGTTGAAAACTTCCCTAATATGGGAAAGGAAATAGTCAATCAAGTCCACAAAGCACAGAGAGTCCCATACAGGATAAAACCAAGGAGAAACAAACCAAGACACATATTAATCAAACTATCAAAAATTAAATACAAAGAAAAAATATTAAAAGCAGCAAGGGAAAAACAACAAATTACATACAAGGGAATCCCCATAAGGTTAACAGCTGATCTCTCAGCAGAAACTCTGCAAGCCAGAAGGGAGGGGCAAGACATACTGAAAGTGATGAAAGGGAAGAACCTACAACAAAGATTACTCTACCCAGCAAGGATCTTATTCAGATTTGACAGAGAAATTAAAACCTTTACAGACAAGCAAAGGTTAAGAGAATTCAGCACCACCAAACCAGCTTTAAAACAAATGCTAAAGGAACTTCTCAAGGCAGGAAGCACAAGACAAAGAAAAGAGCTACAAAAGCAAACCCAATATAATTAAGAAAATGGTAATAAGAATATACATTTTGATAATTACCTTAAATGTAAATGGATTAAATTCTCTAACCAAAAGACATAGACTGGATGAATGGATACAAAAACAAGACCCATATATATGCTGTCTCCAAGAGACCCACTTCAGACCTAGAGACACATACAGACTGAAAGTGAAGGGATGGATAAAGATATTCCACGTAAATAGAGATCAGAAGAAGGCTGGAGTAGCAATTCTCATATCAGAAAAAATAGACTTTAAAATAAAGACTATTACAAGAGACTAAGAAGGATACTACATAATGATCAAGGGATCAATCCAAGAAGAAGATACAACAATTGTAAATATTTATGCATGCCACATAGGAGGACCTCAATACATAAGGTAAGTGCTAAGAGCCATAAAAGGGGAAATCGACAGTAACACAATCATAGTAGGGGATTTTAACACCCCACTTTCACCAATGGACAAATCATTCAAAATGAAAATAAATGATACATTAAACAAGATGGACCTAATTGATATTTACAGGACATTCCATCCAAAAACAACAGAATACACTTTCTTCTCAAGTGCTCATGGAAAATTCTCCAGGCAGGATAGATCATATCTTGGGTCACAAATCAAGCCTTGGTAAATTTAAGAAAATTGAAATCGTATCAAGTATCTTTTCCGACCACAATGCTATGAGACTAGATATCAATTACAGGAAAAGATCTGTAAAAAATACAAACACATGGAGGCTAAACAATACACTACTGAATAACGAAGAGCTCACTGAAGAAATCAAAGAGGAAATCGAAAAATACCTAGAAAAAAATGACAGTGAAAACACAATGACCAAAACCTATGGGATGCAGCAAAAGCAGTTCTAAGAGGAAAGTTTATAGCAATACAATCCTACCTCAAGAAACAAGAAACATCTCAAATAAACAACCTAGCCTTACACCTAAAGCAATTAGAGAAAGAAGAACAAAAATCCCCAAAGTGAACAGAAGGAAAGAAATCATAAAGATCTGATCAGAAATAAATGAGAAAGAAATGAAGGAAACAAGAGCAAAGATCAATAAAACTAAAAGCTGGTTCTTTGAGGAGATAAACAAAATTGTTAAACCATTAGCCAGCCTCATCAAGAAAAAAAGGGAGAAGACTCAAATCAATACAATTAGAAATGACAAAGGAGAAGTAACAACTGACACTGCAGAAATACAAAGGATCGTGAGAGATTTACTACAAGCAACTCTATGCCAGTAAAATGACAACCTGGAAGAAATGGACAAATTCTTAGAGAAGCACAACCTTCCAAGACTGAACCAGGAAGAAAAAGAAAATATAAACAGACCAATCACAAACACCGAAATTGAGACTGTGATTAAAAATCTTCCAACAAACAAAAGCCCAGGACCAGATGGCTTCACAGGTGAATTCTATCAAACATTTAGAGAAGAGATAACACCTATCCTTCTGAAATTCTTCCAAAATATAGCAGAGGGAGGAACACTCCCAAACTCATTCTATGAGGCCACCATCACTCTGATACCAAAAGCAAACAAAGATGTCACAAAGAAAGAAAACTACAGGCCAACATCACTGATGCACATGGATGCAAAAATCCTCAACAAAATATTAGCAAACAGAATCCAACAGCACATTAAAAGGATCATACACCATGATCAATTGGGGTTTATCCCAGGAATGCAAGGATTCTTTAATATACGCAAATCAATCAATGTGATACACCACATTAACAAATTTAAGGAGAAAAACCATATGATCATCTCAATAGATGCAGGAAAAGCTTTCGACAAAATTCAACACCAATTTATGATAAAAACCCTCCAGATAGTAGGCATAGAGTGAACTTACTTCAACATAATAAAGGCCATACATGACAAACCCACAGTCAACATCGTTCTCAATGGTGGAAAACTGAAACTATTTCCTCTAAGATCAGGGACAAGACAAGGTTGGCCACTCTCACCACTATTATTCAACATAGTTTTGGAAGTTTTAGCCACAGCAATCAGAGAAGAAAAAGAAACAAAAGGAATCCAAATCGGAAAAGAAGAGGTAAAACTCTCATTGTTTGCAGATGGCATTACACTGTACATAAAGAATCCTAAAGATGCTACCAGAAAACTACTAGAGCTAATCAATGAATTTGGTAAAGTAGCAGGATACAAAATTAATGCACAGAAATCGCTTGCATTCTTATACACTAATGATGAAAAATCTGAAAGAGAAATTAAAGAAACACTTCCATTTACCATTGCAACATAAAGAATAAACTACGTAAGAATAAACCTACCTAAGGAGACAAAAGACCTGTATGCAGAAAACTATAAGACACTAATGAAAGAAATTAAAGATGATAAAAACAGATGGAGAGATATACCATCTTCTTGGATTGGAAGAATCAACATTGTGAAAATGACTCTACTACCCAAAGCAATCTACAGATTCAATGCAATACTTATCAAACTGCCAATGGCATTTTTCACAGAACTGGAACAATAAATTTCACAATTTGTATGGAAACACAGAAGACCCCGAATAGCCAAAGCAATCGTGAGAAAGAAAAATGCAGCTTGAAGAATCAGGCTCCCGGACTTCAGAATACACTACAAAGCTACAGTAACCAAGACAGTATGGTACTGGCACAAAAACAGAAATACAGATCAATGGAACAGGATAGAAAGCCCAGAGATAAATCCACGCACATATGGTCACCTTATTTTTTATAAAGGAGGCAAGAATATACAATGGAGAAAAGAGAGCCTCTTCAATAAGTGGTGCTGGGAAAACTGGACAGGTACATGTAAAAGTATGAAATTAGAACACTCCCTAACACCATATACAAAAATAAACTCAAAATGCATTAAAGACCTAAATGTAAGGGTTCTATGGGTTGCAACTTTAAACTTCAATCTGTTAAAATTCATATTCTACCCTCTAAGAAGTCTGTAACTAAGCAGGACCCTATGGGGCCTTCCCAGGGGCAAGCCATTGCCCCATATCCTCTGCTTTAGCTCCTCTCTGAAGTACCTAGATAACAGTATCTGGTGCACATTTTCTGAGTTGTTTTACAGATGTGAAAAACCCCCACCACATGGAAGTTGTTAACCACTTGATGACCATGAGCACATAGCCCCCAGGCCTCCTGGAGCCTGAGGATCAATAATGTTAACCCCTGTGACACCATCCTGTTACCTCACCATCAACCAATCAGAGAATTGGGCAGTAGCTGATCACATACCCTGCAACGTCACTCCCTCACCTGGCCTTCAAAAATACTTTGCTGGGGGCTTCCCTGGTGGCGCAGTGGTTGAGAGTCCACCTGCCGATGCAGGGGACACGGGTTCATGCCCCGGTCTGGGAAGATCCCACATGCCGAGGAGTGGCTGGGCCCATGAGCCATGGCCGCTGAGCCTGTGCGTCCAGAGCCTGTGCTCCGCAATGCAAGAGGCCACAGCAGTGAGAGGCCCGTGTACAGCAAAAAAAAAAAAAAAAGAAATATATGGTAAACTCTAAATAGACAGAAGTGCATGCTTGCACACCACCCACCACACACACACTCAACCCAAGCTCAGGATGGCTAAGATGAAAAAGACAGAAAATACCTTTGCTGAACCCTTTCAGGGAGTACAGGGTTTTTTGGGCATGAGCCACCCATCTCCTTCTATGGCCCTGCAATAAAGCTTTCCCTGCTCCAAACTCCAACGTTTCAGTTAGTTTGGCCTCACTGTGCGTCAGGCACACGAACTTATGTTCACTAGCAAGATGAGCTAGCCAAACATACATACGGAAAAATTGTAAGAGACATGCAAGTGGCCTGCAATCCTAATTTAGATTTATTACTTCTATGGGAGAATACACCAAAATTTGGTGCTAGTGATTATCGGTGCTAGCGGTAATAGTGATTATTAACTGTGCAAGATGTTTGCATACTTTGTCTCATTTGAGCCTCGCAAGACTGTAGGCTATAAATCATCACTCTCACTCTACCAATGGGAAAACTGGGGCTCAAAGAAATTCGACAATTGCCAAGTACACATTCCCTAACACCACCACTTGGAAGCCCAAAGCCCTCCCTGGGACACTGGATCAGACTTGTCCTCTTCCAGGTGAACAATTGCTCTGAGAACTAAAATACTGCCTGCCATATCAGTAAACAAAGGATGTTGCAGCCATCAAGCCATCACATTACAGCCCCCCAGATGGTGAGCCCTGAGGGAACTCAGGATGGAGACAAACAGGCTGCCCACTGCCAACCCCATCTAGCAGTCAGCTGCTGCAGCCACCCCCAACTGTGCAGTCTGAGGAAACTCAGGATGACAAAACACAGGATACTGGCTCCAGATAGCTGAGGTGCATGATAGCTGAGGAATGATTTCAGTGAGCCCACATGTTTGCATCTTCCCATACATAGAAAAATAATAAATTCCTTGAGATATCTGGTTTTCTTTTATTAACAGTAATCTTTTGATATTCCAAATACCTGATCTTTTGTTGCAAAAACTCCTGTATACTCTGGCTCCCCACCCTTGCCTCTTTGGAGCAGTCTCTCAGAGTTATTTGAGACACTGACTCCCAGGCTTGAAGTCCTAAGACTGTCCACTGAACAAAGCGTAACTCTCAACTTTAAGTTATGCTTTTTTCTTTCAGTCGACAGCTCCATTATTATTTATGGGTTATCAGTCAGTGAACAACCGTAAAAGGAGTTGAAAATTGTATGTCCGATCACTATAATTCACATTAAGAAGTAAAGGCATTTTAATAAATTAATTTCTTAAATCTCTAGAATGTTGGAGGGGAGGGAAAGATTTTGTTTTGTTTGGGACATATATATGATGATTTGGGAGTGAGAAGCTGGTCAGGCGGTACCTTCCTGTTGCCCCTTAGCTACACTTCCACTCCATCACAGAAAGGCAGGAGTCAGGAACTTGTTCTCCCTTCTGAACACTTGTGAGTTCCAAGGACAAAGCCAAAACAGAAACACTTGAGACACTTCTCTTCCATTCTCCTTCCACCTTCTACTCCTTCTTCCCCTACCTCCACTCAGAGTTAAAAGTTAAAAAATTTTAAACTCTTGAGTAAATAGCTTGATAACATTTAGTGATGTTCATAATGTAAAATTACCAGGGACAAGCTGTCAATCTGTATTTCCCAGAAATGTAACCTAACAAAAACATCTTAGCTCTCTCGTTCTTTTCCATAAAAAGAACATGGAGAAAAAACCAGATTAAATAAACTTGGGCTTATGCAGCTCTGTTTCATTTCATTAGCATTGAGGTCCCATAAAATTGACAAAAAAAAAAACAGGCAAACATGGAAAAGTAATAATGTCAAATACATATTTAAAGTTGATTTATATTGAATCTTTTAAACACACTCTGAGTCTGCTGCCCTGAATCTCAAAGCCACAATGAATACCAACAGCATGAATTCACAAATAAGACACCAAATTTATTGAATTTACTCATGGGATAATCACCTGTCTTTCACTTCTAATTGTTAGAGACTGTTCTAAAACGTTGGTGCCCTATTGTTCATTCCAATGTTTAAGAAATATTTAAGACCATAATTAAGGAAGACAATTCACAAAAGAAGAAATACAAGATCAGATTGGCAATGAATTTTTAATGATAATAGCTTATAAGTATTTGTGATGTTGAGAAACCACAAACTCTTAAACACTCCAGGTAGAAATATGAACTGGAAAAACTAAAAAAAAAAAAAGGGTAAAATAGCTACCACTGAGTACTTACCATGTGTTAGGTACTGTGCTAACTACTTTAAAACAATATATTTTCACATTATCTCTGTTTTATGGTTGAGGAAAATGATGCTCAAAAAGGGTTAAGTAACATATCCAAGAACACAAAGATAGTGGAAAACAACAACAACAGAGCTAGAATGCAATTTGGCAATGAATATTAAACATCTTTAAAATTTGTATATTTTTAGAGCCAGCAGTTCTTGGAGTTTATCATAAAGAAATAATTAGAGAAATATATAATTATATTTATACAACAATGTCCACCTTAAAATTATTTATAAAAAGGAGAAGTGGCAACAACCTAAAAGTCCAACAATAGCCAAATGGCTAGTTTCAGTGTATTGTGCATTGAAGCAATGGAATACTATATGGCTATTTTAAATGATGGTATAACTCTATACTTATTGAAATAGAAATCTAGTCCATGTTCAGTGGAAAAAGCAAAATACAGAGTAGTGTATACAGTACAACTTTATTAAAAACAGTGTAGGGGGGCTTCCCTGGTGGCGCAGTGGTTAAGAGTCCGCCTGCTGATGCAGGGGACACGGGTTCGTGCCCTGGTCCGGGAAGATCCCACATGCCGTGGAGTGGCTGGGCCGGTGAGCCATGAGCGCTGAGCCTGCGCGTCCGGAGTCTGTGCTCCGCAATAGGAGAGGTCACAGCGGTGAGAGGCCCACATGCCGCAAAAAAAAAAAAATTGTGTAGGTATGGATGGTGACTAGACTTATTGTAGTCACCACTTTGCAGTGTATAAAATATCAAATCATTGTTATATATCTGAAACTGTTATATATCAATTATATCTCAATTTTTTAAAAAAGTCTATTAAACCATAAAAAATTAGCATAGGTATGAAAGAAACAAGAAGAATATACTCCAGTATGTTAACTCATTATGTCTTGTGGTGGCATTTTGAGTGATTTATTTTGTTTACTCACATATTTTAAAATAATTCTACAACAAAAATGAACTACCTATGTAAACATTTGTTTAAAACGTCACAAGAGAACTTTAATACACTGCTCATGGGAATGTAAAACAATACTACCACTTTGGAAAACTGTTCAAGAGTTTCTTATAAAATTAAGCATACACCTGCAATATGACCCTGGCATTCTACTCCTAGGTGTGTACCTAAGAGAAATGAAAGTGTATATTTACACAAAGACTTGTGACAAATGTTCAAAATAGCTTTATTAACAATAGCCCCAAACTGAAGACAATTCAAATATTCATCAACAGGTGAATGAATAAACAAAATGTAGTACATCCATACAATGGAATACTACTCGGCACCAAAATGAATGAAATACTGATATGCCTGTATACACAACACAGATAAACCTCACATTCATTATACTGAGTAAAAGAAGCCAGACACAAAAGAGCACACATTGCATCATGTTATTCACATAAAATACACAAGACTGCAAACTAATTTATAGTGACAAAAAAAAGATCAGTGACTGCCTGAGGCCAGGAGCAGGAGGAATAGACTACAGAGAGACATGAGAAAATCTGGGGTGGAGGGTGATGATGGAAATGTTCTGTATCTTGATTATGTTGTTTTAAAGGTATATATAGAATCCATTAAACTGTACCCTTTAAAAGAATGCAGCTTTTTTTTTTTTTTTTTGCGGTACGCGGGCCTCTCACTGTTGTGGCCTCTCCCACTGCGGAGCACAGGCTCCGGACGCGCAGGCCCAGCGGCCATGGCTCACGGGCCCAGCCACTCCATGGCATGTGGGATTTTCCCGGACCAGGGCACGAACCCGTGTCCCCTGCATCGGCAGGCAGACTCTCAACCACTGCGCCACCAGGGAAGCCCCCAAGAATGCAGCTTACTGTACATACATAATACTTCAATAAAGTTAAGTTTTTAAAAAGTTTACAGGAGCTTAATTCTTCAGAATATATATATAATTTTTTCCTAAACTCTGTATACAGGAATTTCAGGTCACCAGATTGGTTTTAAACTTAATAGTAATAACAACAATTGCAGGTAACGTTTATAATATTCCAGAAACTATCCTATCAATATTCTAATTCTGTTTTCACAGAAAGACAGAAATCCACCCTAAAATTCACATGTAATCTCAAGGGACCCCAAATAGCCAAAACAACCTTGAAAAAGAATAGCAAAGTCAGAGATTTCACACTTCCTGATTTCAAAACTTATTACAAAGTCAGTAATCAAAATAGTGTGGTACTTGCATAAAGATACACACGAAGAACAATGGAATAAAATAGAGTCCAGAAAAGAAAAAGCCTTGCATTTATGGCCAAATGAGTTTTGACAGGAGTGCCAACACCATTCAACACCATTGAAACAAATGGTGCTGGGAAAATTGAATATTCACATGCAAAAGAATGAAGTTGAACCTTTATACACCACACACAGCATATGTAAAAATTAACTCAAAATAGATCAAAGAACTAAATATGAATCGCTTAGAAGAAAACACAGGTGAAAACCTTCATGACATTGATTTGGAGGTCAAGAATGATATCTTGGATATGATACTAAAAGCACATGCAACAAAAGAAAAAATAAATTAGACTACATCAAAATATAAAACTTCTGTACATCAAGGAACACAGTAAACAAAGTGAAAAAGCAACCCACATAATGAAAGAATTTGTAAATCATGTATTTGATAACAGACTAATAGAATATATAAAGAATTCCAACAACTCAACAACAAAACCCAATTTCAAAATGGGCAAAGGACTTCAACAGACATTTCTCCAAAGAAGATATGCAAATAGCCAATATGCACATGAAAAGATGTTCAACATCACTTATCACCTTAAGTTAAAAGTAATAACCAACTGTTCCCATTTATTATTTTTATTTATTTATTTTTGGCTGTGTTGGGTCTTCGTTTCTGTGTGAGAGCTTTCTCTAGTTGCAGCAAGCGGGACCCACTCTTCATCACGGTGTGTGGGCCTCTCACTATCACGGCCTCTCTTGTTGCGGAGCACAGGCTCCAGACACGCAGGCTCAGTAGTGTGGTTCACGGGCCTAGTCGCTCCGCGGCATGTGGGATCTTCCCAGACCAGGGCTTGAACCCGTGTCCCCTGCATTGGCAGGCAGACTCTCAACCACTGTGTCACCAGGGAAGCCCTCCCATTTATTATTAGTTAGGTTCAAAACCTAATAGCAATACTTTGTGTGGTGTTCAACAGATTACACTGTGTCTCTTGAAAATGTAAGTTCACTGGAATGCCTGGAGCACCTCAGCAAACAGTTTGGGAACCATGGATATAGATAATCACTAAGAATAGAGAAGAAATATATAGTGAGGTTAAATACAACAACTCAAACTAAATTACATTCAAGGTTTTAGACTTGTCTAAAAACTGTGAGGTTTTTTAAAAGGTGTAGTCACCATTTTAATAGTTCTATCATAATATGGGAAATCTTATCACTATAATATTAAACTGTGTTGCTCAGTCTTTGCCTTTGCCCTCCAAGTCATAAACTGAAATATTCTATTTTCTTCTTCAAAATGTGCTTGATGCAGATTTCTATTCTACAAGACATAGTTTCAGAAAGAAGCCATTGATTGAGCTAGTATTAAATGCACTCAGATTTAAATTTAAATTTAGTTTACAATTTAGATTCAAAAGTCCCTGGGCTATAGTTTCAGCTGTGACCAGAAATGATATCTGTTACTTCTAGGCAAAGTCAATTAAGAAACGGGCATGCCTTCACCACCTTTTCTTAGCCTGCTGGTTGGATGCAGAGAACTCTGATAGCAGATAGCAGAGCCACAATATGGAAGAAGCCTGGGTCTCTAAATGAGCTCTAGAATAGACATCTGCTGATGAGGAACACCCACATTACACTGCTATATTGGCAAGAAATGTACTTCTATTTTGTTAAGCCACTGAAACTTTGGAGTTGGTCTCTTTTTTTTTTTTTACTTTGCCCACAAAATGTCTTGTGGAAATTTTATTATGTAGAGTGTGAAATGAATTGTCAGTCCAATAAAAACAACAGTTTTTTTAAAAAAACAACATGCATAACATTTTCCAATTGCCTTTTTTAATAGTTAGACATTTCAAGCATTATAAGGAAAATAAGGAGAAAAACCCCAGACACTTCAGTAACTTCAGTATATCTCAAATGGAATGTCCCCCAGGTCAACTGAAAAATGCAAGAAAAAATAGCTTCAATTCCATTTTTCTTTTAAAAATACATGTTATCTGTACAAGATACACTACAGTAAACACTGGAAATCATATTATCCCTTTTATTAAATCAAAATTATTTAATTCATATTGTGGTTAATGCTAGATTTATTTATTCATCTAGTTAATTTGACAAATATTAAGAAAATATTTAAAAGAAAAAAGCAAAACACACCTTGGAATTTAAAAAGTTACTACATTTTTATGCAATTTAATGTTCCATAGTGTTTGTTAAAAGTTATATTGAATTTATTTTTAATATTAAAAATAACAGCATTTATATTTCTGAGAAAATAGAGAAAGGTTTTTTGTTTTGTTTTTAAAACAAGCTTGGAGGTCTTAGATACACAATTGCAATCGGTAGGTAATGGAGACATGATAAAACGTCTGCTAAACACACAAACACATTTTTATATTATTACCCCTTTAGAACTCTAGAAATTATACAAACCCTATAAAATGCCCCCTCCCCAACACTGTTGGACAGCAATACAATTATCTGTCTCAATTCAGAATTCACATAATTAATTATAATACATAATAGTTCCATTTTTTTAAAAATGCAATAAAACCAGACAGCCAAGATACAAGAAATTAGAAGTAAAACATTTAATGAATTTACACATTTAAGAATATTTAAATACTGTTTAAAATTTTTTTTAAAGAATTTGTTACAAGCCACCTAAGACTTCCAAGCCACTTTCTGTTGCAACAGAAAAAGCTGTAAATAAAAAGACATGCAAACAAAACAAAACAAAAACACACCATGTTGAAATGTCACTGCTCTGCGGCACATTCTGGTGCCCGAATTTGCAGGTATTGCTCCAAAAAGAATCCCAGAGCTTACACATTTGAAGTAACAAACAAAAATAACAAAACAAAAATTATCAGCAATTTTTAGTAACTGATTTTCCCGATTTTTAGAAAAATTCTGTTAATCTAGTGTTTCACAGAACAAAACAAAGGCTCTTCATCAAAAGGTTTGCACATCTAAAAACCCCTGTTACAAATAGGTTTTGCTCACAATGGTTTGGGGGCGGGTGGGGAAAGGGAGCTGCAGGCCACTGTCCTACTGCTCCTGGCTGTGGGCCTGAGCTTGCCCTAATGTTTGCCCGTAGAATGCGACCTGCTGTCTGTAATACTCCGCCCCGGCCATTGTGTAGTCCGGCGGGCAGCTGGCCTGAGGAGCGGCGCTGGCAGCGTGACTCTGTTTTTTGTAATAGTCTTCCCAGGCCTTGCTGTAGTAGGGCTGGCTGCTCTGCGGCTGGCTCTGCTGGCTTGGAACCTGCTGTGTGGGCTGCTGCCACGCCTGGTAGGTGCTGCCCCAGCCCTGGGTCAGGAACTCCGGAGGACCACTCACAGGCGCGCTGTGAGGGCTTCCGTTCACTTTAGCGGCCATGTTTGGGAAGCACCTTGAGCTCCTTGGAGGAAAGGTGTTCAGATGCAGCGCAGCAGGTGGCTGGCTGAAGGGGCCCTGTGCATAATCTCCGGGCGCTCCGAGACTGGCACCTCCAACTTTCTCATCTATGAGATGTCTGGCCAGCTCAATCTGTTGAGGAACTCCCCTGATGGTGAATATTCGCAGGTTGGGGTCCGTGTTGGGAGGGTGATTCCGCTGAAGCTCCACGTGTGCTCCTGACTGCTGGTTTATGCTTTTGATGTCCTCACCCCCTTTGCCTATGACGAGGCCGCACTTATCTGCCAGCACTGTGTAGGTTATCTCCTGGATGCCACCAGGGGTTCCCACGCTCCAGTCACCGCGACCATGGCCTCCTCCTCTGGCTACCGCCAGGCCTCCGAAGCCATCTCTTTCCTGAGCTGTAAGAATAAGCTCGTTGATGACATGTGCTGCATGCTGGCATCGCTCTGGGGGGTCCCATGACCTGTGCAGCTCTCTCTGGACTAATAACCATCACCTGGTTTGAACTGAATTCTCACACCGGCATCATTCTGGATCTTTTTGATCATTTCCCCATTTCTTCCTATTACAATCCCAACTGCAAACCTAGGGACAGACACCTCTATACTGCCTCCTCCCATTTGGGAGCTGAAATCACCATGTACACCTCGAAAATCAACTTGGTCTTTTTCTCGGATGATCTCTAATACCATTTCTCTTGCTTGCTGTACTTTAAATGGGTCTCTGGTGATGCGAAGAGGCTTGTCTGCTCCCGTGGGCAATGGGCCGTCCTGGATCATGACCATCTTCACACCTGTCTGCTCCTGCAACTGCTTTATTGTCTCCCCTCCCTTGCCGATGACCAGCCCCACTTTAGACGCAGGGATGAGAATCTCCTGGATCGTGCTGTTGCCATCTATGTCATTATGAAAGCCAGGTCCATTCTGACAGTGGTCCACGATCTGTCTCAGGAGCCGTTTGGCTTGTTCAATACTTTCTGGGGTTCCGGTAAGTACACAGGGCCTCTCTGGAATCCCAGAACTCTCTGAGGCAATCTGAATTTTGCAACCAGATTCTGCCTGAATGCGTGAAATCTGCTCACCTCCCCAACCGACAATAAATCCAACCATTTTATCAGGCACTTTGAATTATTCTGTTATTACTGCCCTTTGATGTAACAAGGCCCCTAACTGGTTACCTACTCCATCATCCAAGGGCTGTTTTTGTACTCCATAGCCATACACTGAGGGGTCCACTAGAGGTGTGGAATTATTCAAGTGAGGAATTGAATCAATTTTAGCAGCAATCTGCTGGACCCGGTGCAAAGCGTCCACGAAGCCCTCAGCCTTCATCCCCACCGGAGCGCTCTGCCCCTGCACCAGCTCTGCCATTACCACCCCCGCCGCCGCTGCCACTCGGCTCTCCCGTCAGGCCTCCCGCTCCACTTGGGGACCTGTAGCCGGAAAGTGGAGTTGGTCTCTTACACCAATTAATACACTCCAAACTAAGGCCCATTTCTAATATAATTGAGACTGCTTTTCAAGTATTACTATTAAGTATGACACATGTAAAACTTCCTTTGATACATCCTTTTCATCACCTTGAGTAAATTCCTCATATTCCTAGGTTGCTAAGAGATTTTGTAAGCAAGTGTATATGCTTATTGAATGTCATTTTGTCAAGAACTGTGAAGGGAACAGAAGCAAGAAGAACTATAGTCCTGCAACCTATGGAACGAAAACCACATTCACAGAAAGACAGACAAAATAAAAAGGCAGAGGACTATGTAACAGATGAAGGAACAAGATAAAACCCCAGAAAAACAACTAAATGAAGTGGAGATAGGCAACCTTCCAGAAAAAGAATTCAGAATAATGATAGTGAAGATGATACAGGACCTCGGAAAAAGAATGGAGGCAAAGATCAAGAAGATGCAAGAAATGTTTAACAAAGACCTAGAAGAAATAAAGAACAAACAGAGAGGAACAATACAATAACTGAAATGAAAAATACACTAGAAGGAATGAATAGCAGAATAACTGAGGCAGAAGAACAGATAAGTGACCTGGAAGAACAGAATAAAGAAAAAAAATGAAAGCAAATGAAGACAACCAAGATTATGCTTCCCAGGAAGGATTTCATTCAGATTCCACGGAGAAATCAAAACCTTTACAGATAAGCAACAGCTAAGAATTCAGCACCACAAAACTAGCTCTACAACAAAGTCTAAAGGAACTTCTCTAAATGGGAAACACAAGACAAGAAAAGGACCTACAGGGCTTCCCTGGTGGTGCAGTGGTTAAGAATCTGCCTGCCAATGCAGGGGACATGGGTTCGAGCCCTACTCCGGGAAGATCCCACATGCTGCAGAGCAACTAAGCCCATGTCCCACAACTACTGAGCCTGTGCTCTAGAGCCTGTGAGCCACAACTACTGAGCCCATGTGCCACAACTACTGAAGCCCGTGCACCTAGAGCCCATGCTCCACAGCAATGAGAAGCCCATGCACCGCAATGAAGAGTAGCCCCCGTTCCCCGCAACTAAAGAAAAAAAAATCCACATGCAACAACGAAAACCCGACGCAGCCAAAAAAATAAATTAAAAAAAAAAAATATATATATATATATAAAAAGAAAAGGACCTATAAAAACAAGCCCAAAACAATTAAGAAAATGGTAATAGGAACAATTCATTTACCTTAAATGTGAATGGATTAAATGCTCCAACCAAAAGACACAGGCTTACTAAATGGATACAAAAACAAGACCCATATATATGCTGTCTACAAGAGACCCACTTCAGACCTAGGGACACACACAGACTGAAAGTGAAGGGATGGAAAAAGATATTCCATGCAAATGGAAATCAAAAGAAAGCTGGAGTAGCAATACTCATATCAGATAAAATAGGCTTTAAAATAAAGAATGTTACGAGAGACAAGGAAGGACACTACATAATGATCAAGTGATCAAACCAAGAAGAAGATATATCAATTAGAAATATTTATGCACCCAACATAGGAGAACCTCAATACATAAAGCAAATGCTAACAGATATTAAAGAGGAAATCGAGGGCTTCTCTGGTGGTGCAGTGGTTGAGAGTCCGTCTGCCGATGCAGGGGACACGGGTTCGTGCCTCGGTCCGGGAAGATCCCACATGCCGTGAAGCGGCTGGGCCCGTGAGCCATGGCCGCAGAGCCTGTGCATCCAGAGCCTGTGCTCCGCAATGGGAGAGGCCACAACAGTGAGAGGCCCGTGTACCACAAAAAAAAAAAAAGAGGAAATTGACAGTAACACAATAGTGGGGTACTTTAGCACCTCACTTACACCAATAGACAGATCATCCAGACAGAAAATTAATAAGGAAACACAAGCTTTAAATGACATAGAAGACCAGGTAGATTTAATTGATATTTATAGGACATTCCATCTGAAACAGCAAATTACACTTTCTTCTCAAGTGCACATGGAACATTCTCCAGGATACATCACATCTTGGGTCACAAATCAAGCCTTGGTAAATTTAAGAAAATTGAAATCATTTCAAGCATCTTTTCTGACCACAGCACTATGAGATTAGAAATAAACTACAGGGGACTTCCCTGGTGGCGCAGTGGTTGAGAATCTGCCTGCCAATGCAGGGGACACGTGTTCGAGCCCTGGTCTGGGAAGATCCCACATGCCGCGGAGCAACTAAGCCCGTGCGCCACAGCTACTGAGCCTGCGCGACTGGAGCCTGTGCTCTGCAACAAGAGAAGGCCGCGACAGTGAGAGGCCCGCGCACCGCGATGAAGAGTGGCCCCCGCTCTCTGCAACCAGAGAAAGCCCTCGCACAGAAACGAAGACCCAACACAGCCAAAAATAAATAAATAAATAAATAGATAGATAGATAAATTTAAAAAAAAAAAAAAAGAAATAAACTACAGGGAATAAAACGTAAATAATGCAAACACATGGAGGATAAACAATACGTTCCTAAATAACCAAGAGATCATTGAAGAAATCAAACAGGAAATCATAAAATACCTAGAGACAAATGACAACGAAAATATGATGATCCAAAACCTATAGGATGCAGCAAAAGCAGTTCTAAGAGGGAAGTTTAAAGCAATACAATCCTATCTCAAGAAACAAGAAAAATCTCAAATAATCTAACCTTACACCTAAAGGAACTAGAGAAAGAAGAACAAACAAAACCCGAAGTTAGTAGAAGGAAAGAAATAAAGATAAGAGCAGAAATAAATGAAATAGAAAAAGAAGAAAACAATAGGAAAGATCAATAAAACTAAAACCTGGTTCTTTGAAAAGATAAACAAAATTGATAACTTTTACCCAGACTCATCAAGAGAAAGAGGGAGAGGACTCAAATCAATAAAATTAGAAATGAAAAAGGAGAAGTTACAATGGACACCGCAGAAATACAAAGCATCATAAGAGATTACCACAAGCAACTCTATGCCAATAAAATGGACAACCTGGAAGAAATGGACAAATTCTTAGAAAGGTATACCCTTCCAAGACTGAACCAGGAAGAAATAGAAAATATGAATGGACCAATCACAAGTAATGAAATTGAAGCTGTGATTAAAAATCTTCCAACAGACAAAAGTCCAGAACCAGATGGCTTCACAGGTGAATTCTACCAAACATTTACAGAAGACCTAAAACCCATCCTGCTCAAACTTTTCCAAAAAATTCCAGAGGCAGGAACACTCCCAAACTCATTCTACGAGGCCAACATCATCCTGATACCAAAACCAGACAAAGATACTACAAAAAAAGAAAATTACAGACCAATACCACTGATGAATATAGATGTAAAAATCCTCAACAAAATACTAGCAAACAGAATCCACCAACACATTAAAAGGATCATACACCATGATCAAGTGGGATTTATCCCAGGGATGCAAGGATTCTTCAATATACGCAAATCAATCAATGTGATACACCATATTAACAAATTGAAGAATAAAAACCATATGATCATGAGCATCTGCATAGATGCAGAAAAAGCTTATGACAAAATTCAACACCCATTTATGATAAAAACTCTCCAGAAAGTGGGCATAGAGGGAAGCTACCTCAACATAATAAAGGCCATATACAACAAACCTACAGCAAACATCATTCTCAACGGTGAAAAACTGAAACCACTGCCTCTGAGATCAGGAACCAGACAAGGATGTCCACTCTTGCCACTATTATTCAACATAGTTTTGAAGTCCTAACCATGGCAATCAGAGAAAAAAAGAAATAAAAGGAATACAAATTGGAAAAGAAGAAGTAAAACTGTCACTGTTTACAGACGACATGATACTATACATAAATAACCCTAAAGATGCCACCAGAAAACTACTAATCAATGAATTTGGTAAAGTTGCAGGATACAAAATTAATGCACAGAAATCGCTTGCATTCCTATACACTAACAACGAAAGATCAGAAAGAGAAATTAAGGAAACAATCCCATTCACCATTGCAACAAAAAGAATAAAATACTTAGGAATAAACCTACCTAAGGAGGTAAAAGACCTGTACCCAGAAAAACTATGACACTGATGAAAGAAATCAAAGATAACACAAACAGATGCAAAGATATACTGTATTCTTGGATTGGAAGAATCAGTATTGTGAAAATGACTATACTGCTCAAAGCCATCTACAGATTCAATGCAATCTCTATCAAATTACCAATGGCATTTTTTACAGAACTAGAACAAAAAATCTTAAAATTTGTATGGAGACACAGAGACCCCAAATAGCCAAAACAACCTTGAGGGACAAAAACAGAGCTGGAGGAATCAGACTCCCTGACTTCAGACTATACTACAAAGCTACAGTAATCAAGACAGTATGGTACTGGCACAAAAACAGAAGTATAGATCAATGGTACAGGATAGAAAGCCCAGAGATAAACCCACACACCTACAGTCAACTAATCTATGACAAAGGAGGCAAGGATGTACAATGGAGAATAGACAGTCTCTTAAATAAGTGGTGCTGGGAAAACTGGACAGTTACATGTAAAAGAATGAAATTAGAACACTCCCTAACACCATACACAAAAATAAACAAAAATGGATTAAAGACCTAAATATAAAACCAGACACTATAAAACTTTTAGAGGAAAACATAGGAAGAACACTCTTTGACATAAATCACAGCAAGATCTTTTTTTGATCCACCTCCTAGAGAAACGGAAATAAAAACAAAAACAAATGGAACCTAATGAAACTTAAAAGTTTTTGCACAGCAAAGGAAACTATAAACAAGACAAAAAGACAACTCTCAGAATGGGAGAAAATATTTGCAAACAAATCAATGGACAAAGGATTAATCTCCAAAATATATAAACAGCTCATGCAGCTCAATATTAGAAAAACAAACAACCCAATCCAAAAATGGGCAGAAGACCTAAATAGACATTTCTCCAAAGAAGACATACAGATGGCCAAGAGGCACATGAAAAGCTGCTCAACACCTCTAATTATTAAAGAAATGCAAATCAAAACTACAATGAGGTATCACCTCACACCAGTCAGAATGGCCATCATCAAAAAAATCTACAAACAATAAATTCTGGAGAGGGTGTGGAGAAAAGGGAATCCTCTTGCACTGTAGGTGGGAATATAAATTGATACAGCCACTATGGAGAACAGTATGGAGGTTCTTTAAAAAACTAAAAATAGAATTACCATATGACCCAGCAATCCCACTACTGGGCACATACCCAGAGAAAACCATAATTCAAAAAGACACATACACCCCAATGTTCATTGCAGCACTATTTACAATAGGCAGGTCATGGAAGCAACCTAAATGCCCATCGACAGACAAATGGATAAAGAAGATGTGGTATATATATGCAATGGAATATTACTCTGCCATAAAAAGGAATGAAATTGGGTCATTTGTAGAGCCTTGGATGGACCTAGAGACTGTCATACAGAGTGAAGTAAGTCAGAAAGAAAAACAAATATCATATATTAACACATATATGTGGAATCTAGAAAAATGGTACAGATGAACTGGTTTGCAAGGCAGAAATAGAGACACAGATTTAGAGAACAAACGTATGGACACCAAGGGGGGAAAGTGAGGGGTGGGGGTGGGGTGGGATGAATTGGGAGATTGGGATTTACAAATATACACTAATATGTATAAAATTGATAATAAGAAACTGCTGTATTAAAATTATAAAAAAAAGAACTGTGAAGGATCTGAGATTTTATGCTACTGGCAATGGAATACTGCTCAGCAATAAAAAGGAATGAATTACTGATACACACAACAACAAAATCTCAAAATCATTACACTGAGTAAAAGAAGCCACACACTAAAGAGTGCATCAGTATTTCTTTCCTTTTTGTTGACAAATAGTATTCCATTTTATAGATATACTGTATGTTGTCTATCCATTCATCAGTTAATGGAGATTTGGGTGGCTACCACTATTGGCTATTACGAATAACACTGCCATAACATTCATGTACTTTGATGTACAAATAAAACATACTATCTGATTCCATTTATATCATGTTCAAGAACAGGCAAAACTGGGACTTCCCTGGTGGTCCAGTGGTTAAGAATCCCCCTATCAGTGCAGGGGATGAAGGTTCAATACCTGGTCAGGGAACTAAGATCTCACATGCCTCAGGGCAACTAAGCCCACGCACCACAACTACTGAGCCTGAGCCACAACTAGAGAGAAGCCCACACTACAATTAGAGAAGCCTATGTGCCACAAGGAAGAGCCCACATGCTGCAACGATACATCCTGCATGCCACAACAAAGATCCCGTGTGCCGCAACTAAGACCCAATACAGCCAAATAAATAAATAAATATAATTTAAAAAAAAAAAGAACAGGGCTTCCCTGGTGGCGCAGTGGTTGAGAGTCCACCTACCGATGCAGGGGGACACGGGTTTGTGCCCTGGTCCGGGAAGATCCCACATGCTGCAGAGCGGCTAGGCCCATGAGCCATGGCCGCTGAGCGTGTGCGTCCGGAGCCTGTGCTCTGCAATGGGAGAGGCCACAGCAGTGAGAGGCCCGCGTACCGCAAAAATAAAATAATAAATAAATAAAATAAAGTATTGATCAAAAGGTATATTAAGAACCACCAAAAACAAAATAAGAAGAGCTGAATAATAGAATCAGAATTCTGTGGGAGGATAAGATCTTTGAAATCATCTGGTCCAGCCTCTTCACTTGTATACATGAGGAAACTGAGGTTCTGAGAAACAAGACTTGCTCATTCTCAATGGCAAAACTGAACAGAAAATCAAGGAGACAACTCAGTGATCAGTGCCAGGATATAAACTGAATATTTAAAACCTGGTTTCTGGCATTCGATATACAGATTACTATGTTTAAATATAAAGGTCTATTCTAGAGTTTATAAAGCAGTATTTGCTGGCAAGTGTTAACCAGATCTCAACATGGCCATCTGGTACATTTCTGTTTTATAGACGTCCCTTAAGAATAAGCCTTCAGGGAAAAAGATATAGGAATAAACTTATGTTTTATGTATGCCACTTTAAGCCACCCCACTGCCCCTTTTCTGTTATTGTTCATTTCTCCAAATGATATCTATTCTTTTCCATTGCACTTCTCTGATTAAAAAAATTTTTTTTCAACAGACAAAACAGTTCTAAATAAATCAAATAATATGAAGCAACTAATGACTGATTAAGGAGATGCAAAGTGGAATAATCCAGAACAAATATAAATTGATACATTTTAGAATGTATCATCTGCCAAACATAATTAGGAATCATATACTTAACCAGGTGTCTTCTGGGTTTTTGAAAATGAAATAGTCCAAGATAATAATACATCTGCTGTCTCCTAGGATATTTCTAAATGTCTTAGGATTTCTTAGTAGTGAATTTAGAGAGAAAACAAGAATATGAAGCTCTGGAGTAGAGCTTCTGGGATTTAATTCCCACTACATCATCAAATAGCTTATTTGTGTTAGAAAAATCTATTTAACCTCCTTGTGCCAATGTTTCCAAATCTGTAAAATAGAATTGTATAGGGTTGTTCTGAGAATTAAATAATTTGTTCTTCTTCAAGATGATGAAGAGCCAAATGCTTTTTGTTAATCCCTCTGAAAACCTTATTTAAATAACCCTGAAAGTTATTTTCAGTGTATAAACCCACAACATTTAAGAGAAAGGAAGGTAAGCCATTAGAAAACATTATTTTAACAAATTTTTGGGAAACAGAAAGAGGATGAAAGACCTATGACTAATAAAGCAGGGCAGGAGGAACCACTACTTAGAATATGAGTGGAAAAGAATGTAATGGAGGAGTGCACCAATATTACCTGAAGAAACCCAAAATACTTAGAGCCAGGAAATTCTGACTAGGATGGACAACAGGAGCTCGGTCTGAAAGCAGGGTAATTAATTAAAGCCTGTATATGGAAAGCACCCACTCTCCTGCCAAGAACCAGGAAGCAAAATAGCCATCAGACAGGTGATTATCTTTGGGGCAAAAAATAATAATGCAGGAAGTGGTAGACAGTAGAAAGCATGTTCTTAACCACGAATACTGCATATTTTGTTTTGTTTTGGTTAACTTTCACAACAAAGGAGATGAAAGACCTGCAGAATGCAAACTATAAGACATTGATCAAAGAAGTTGAAGAAGGCACAAATTAATGGAAAGATATTCCATGCACATGGTTTGGAAGAATTAATATTGCTAAAATGTCCATTTTACCAAAAGCAATCTATAGATTCAGTGCAATCCCTATCAAAATTCCAATGGCATTTTTCACAGAAATAGAACAATCCTAAAATCTGTATGGAATCACAGAAGCCCCCATTTAGCCAAAGCAATCTGGAGAAAGAACAAAGCTGGAGGCATCATGCTCCCTGATTTCAAGCTATACTACAAAGCTGTAATAATCAAAACAGTATTGGCATAAAAACAGATCAATGAAACAGAATAGAGAGCCCAGAAATAAACCCATATATATAGTCAATTAATTTACAACAAAGGAGCCAAGAATATAAAATGTAGAAAAGACAATCTCTTCAATATATGGTGTTGAGAAAACTGGAAAGCCACATGCAGAAGAATGAAACTAGACCACTATTGTACACCATACAAAAAAAATTAACTCAAAATGGATTAAAAACTTGAATGTTAAGACCAGAAAACATAAAACTCCTGGAAAAAAATATTGACAATAAGCTCCTTGACATCACTCTTGGCAGTATTTTTTTTGGATCTGACTCCAAAGGCAATGGCAACTAAAGCAAAAATAAACAAATGGGCCAACATTAAACTAAAAAGCTTTTGCACTGCAAAGGAAACCATCAACAAAACAAAAAGACAACCTTGTGAATGGGAGAAGATATTTGCAAATCATATATCCAATAAGCATATCCAAATATATAAAGAACTCATATAGCTCAATAACCACAACAAAAATATCCATTTAACAAATGGGCAGAGGATCTGAATAGACATTTTCCTTCAGACAAACAGATGGCCAGGGGACCGTATATATATTATATATACAAAACATGTTATGTATATATAATATATATACATATACAATCAACTATACTTCAATTTAAAAAAAAAAAAAAAAGTGTGCCTGGAATCACCCAGGGAATTGGGTTAGAGGGAGGTAAAGAGAAGAAAAATGAGAAATTTGGAAAGGGGGGAGAATTCTCCAAAACTGGAAAGCAGATGGCAGAGTGTGGGAATTCCAATAATAAAACCCATTCCCCTTGGGCTTCCCTGGTGGCGCAATGGTTGAGAGTCCGCCTGCCGATGCAGGGGACGCGGGTTCGTGCCCCGGTGTGGGAGGATCCCACATGCCGCGGAGCGGCTGGGTCCGTGAGCCATGGCCGCTGAGCCTGCGCGTCCGGAGCCTGTTGCTCCGCAACGGGAGAGGCCACAACAGAGAGAGGCCCGCGTACCGCAAAAAAAAAAAAAAAAAAAAAAAAAAAAAAAAAAAAAAAAATTTGCAAATTCTGATGAGACCAAAAAACCCTTACATTATCCCTCATCTTCATATATATATATATTTTTAATTATTATTATTTTTTTATTTTTTTGACTGCATTGGGTCTTTGTTGCTGTGTGGGCTTCTCATTGCCGTGGCTTCTCTTGTTGTAGAGCATGGTCTCTAGGCACGCAGGCTTCAGTAGTTATGGTGCACAGGCTTAGTTGCTCCACAGTATGTGGGATCTTCCCAGACCAGGGATCAAACCCGAGTCCCTGCTTTGGCAGGTGGATTCTTAGCCACTGCACCACCAGGGAAGTCCCCCTGCACGTATATTTATATTCTCTAGGCTATTCTGGAGGTTCTTTCCTTGGCAAAGTAGAATGTACCCCATATGGCACAAAAGGAGTCATTTGGGCTTATACCATGAATATCAGCTGTAAACATCATGGACTAGGGACCAGTGGGGCCTCATCTAATGTTCAGCTCTTTCTAAAGCCCTCTGGAAACTTCACACGAATCTGAGTAATGGAACCCAACTATTATCTGTGGTTGAGCTTTCCACCAACCCAAGAAGGATTAAAGTCAAATTAAAGATGTAGGGGGAAATGTGTGCTACAACAGAAAACTACATCTTGTGTAGATAACTCTCCTCCAAGTTATTTAATTCTGATCCTAAGGGAGCTATTTTACAACTCTGTAAGTTGTAGATACCTGATAGC
Source organism: Phocoena sinus (assembly GCF_008692025.1). Lineage (NCBI taxonomy): Eukaryota > Metazoa > Chordata > Mammalia > Artiodactyla > Phocoenidae > Phocoena > Phocoena sinus. Next base: position 83,121,519 of record NC_045768.1, on the reverse strand, counting down.
AATGCAAAAAAATTGTCTATAGACATGCAAGTTGTCTTATCTGACAGAGGATCAGCTAAGTTCCTGTCCTCTCTGTGGAAAGACCAGTTTTGCCTCCATTTGTACATTACTTTCAACATCCCTTTACTCCATATAAATTTGTGTTTCCTATTCTGATTACATATATTGTAACCGTTTATAGGAAATACTTGAAGTATTTGGGGGTGACACAGCTTAAGTTTGCATTTTCATATAAATTTTAGAATCAGCTCGGTTTACACTAACATGTTCTACTGAAAATGTGATACTGCATTGAATCCATAGATCAATTTGGGGAGCACTGACATCTTTAAAATATTGAGTATTCTAATCTATGAACTGAATTTACTTATATCTTTAATATTTTGTGGGTTTTAGTGTAGAAGTCTTACACATCTTTCATTACATTCATTGCAAAGTATCTGATGCTTATGCTAGTAAATAGCAGTTTCTTTTCATTTTATATTTGTTCCTGATACATGAAAACATAATCAAGTGTTTTTTTCTATTGTCCTATATACAGTAACATTGCCAAGTACAATGTACTACTAATAGTTTATAGATTTTGGATTTCCTACATACACAAGTCATTGGCAAATAAATAAAGTTTATTTCTTTCTCTCCAACACTTGTTTGGTTTTCTTTTTTCTAGCCTTATTACTCTGGCTAGGACCTCCAGAACAGAGTTGAACAGAAGTACTAATAGCAGATATCCAGTCTTAATCCCAATCCTAAGTATGATGTCTACTATAGGTTTTATGTAGATACCCTTCATTAGAATAAGAAAACTACCTCTTACTAGTTTGTTTTTATTATGAATACATAAATTTTATCCAATGCTTCTTCTGCATCTACTGGAATGGGCTTATAGTTTTTTATCTCTTAATGTGAATTACATTTACTGGTTAAACTATCCTTGCTTTCCTGAAATAACCCCACTTTGTCATGATGTATTCTTTTTATATTTTTAGGTTTAATTGCTAATATTATATTTAGGATGAATTTATATTTTGAAATTATATTCATGAGGATTAATCTGTAATTCTTTTTTTCAATCTCCTATGCACGTTCAAAGTTATGTCAGTCTAGTAAAAAGAATTGGGAAATATCCTCTTGCTGTCTAATCTCTGGAAGAATTTATGTAGAGTGGTGTTAATTTTTAATATTTGGAAGAACTCACTGGGGATGCCATCTAGGTCTGGATTTGTGAGCTTTCAAATAGTAGGTCACCCTTTTAAAGTGTACAATTGACTGTGGTTCTTAGTATATTAATAAAGTTGTGCGACCATCACAACCATCTAATTTCAGAGTGTGTAAATCACCCCCCAAAAAAGCCCATATCCATTAGCAGTCATTCACTGATTATCCTCCCTCCTGCTCTGGGCAACCAAGAATCACTTTCTGTCTCTATGGATTTAACTATTATGGATATTTCATATAAGTGGGATCATACACTGTGTGGTCTTTTGTGTTACTTTTTACACTTAGAATAATGCTTTTCGAGATTCATCCATGTTGTTCCATTTATCAATAATTCATTTCTTTTTATGGATGAATAGTATTCCATTGTACATATGTATGCATTTTGTTTCATCAGTTGATGAACATTTGAGTTGTTTCCACTTTTTGGTTATTATGAGTAATGCAGCTATGAATATTCATATATAAGTTTTTGTGTGAGCATACACTTTCAATTTTCTTGGGTAAGAATGGAATTGCTAAGTCATATGGTAACTCTATATTTAGGAAATGCCAGACTGTTTTCCAAAGAGGCTGTACCATCTTACAGCCCCATCAATATATGAAGGTTCCAATTTCTCCACATCCTTGCCAAAACTATCATTGTCCCTTTGATTACAGCTATCCTAGTGAGTGTATAATACCTCACTGTGGTGTTCATTTGCATTTCCCTAGTGACTCATGATCTTGAGCATTTTATGTACTTATTGGCCATTCATAGATCTTCTTTGAAGAAATATCTATTCAAACACTTTGCCCATTTTTAAATTGGGTTATTTGTCTTTTTATTGTTGAGTTGTAGGATTTTAGATACTAATCTCTTATCAGATATATAACTTACAAATATACTCTCCCAGTCTGAGGGTTGTTTTTTCATTTTCTTGATAGACTTTGGAAGCACAATTTTTTTTTTAAATTTTTATGAAGTCCAATTTATCTGTTTCTTCTTTGGTTGTCATGTATAAGAAACCATTGCCCCATCCAAGGTCACAAAAACTTACAACTATGTTTTCTTCCAAAGAGTTTTATAGTTACAGCTCTTACATTTGGGTATTCAATCCACTCTGAGTTAATTTTTGTATATGATGTGAGTTATAGGTTCAACTTCTTTCTTTTGCATGTGGCTATGCAGTTGTACCAACACCATTAATTGAAGACTATTATTTCCCCTTGACAAAAATAAATTCAACTACTTTAACAAAATACGGAGCGATTTAGATTTTTCTCTTTCTTCTTCTATCTGTAGCTTTTCAGGTATTTGACCATTTCATCTAAATTGTTTAATGCCTCAGCATTTATTCATAATATCTTCTTAGAAGATTTTTAATATAGAAACAATAAGTGGTGTCTCTATTTCATTTATTTTTGTCTTCACACTTTTCCCTTCATTTTAATCTCAAAGATGCAACTCTTAGCTTTAATTTTATTGTTTGATTCCTATTTCAATAAATTAGGCTCTTTTTCTTCCCCCTTTGTGCTTAATTTGCTCCACTCATTTAGCCATCTTTTCTACTAAAGATATAAAGTCCCCTCTAAGCACAGCTTTACCTACACCTCATGAATTGATACTTTATTTTTTAAATGAAATATTTTCTAATTTTCATTGTGGATTCTTCCTTAACCCAAGGTTACTTTGGAGTATGTTTTGTAGTTTCTAAATATATGAGATTTTCTAAATCCCTGCCTTTTTTTTTTTTTGTATCTCATTTTAATTATGGTCAAAGAATATACTCTAGTTACAATTCTTTAAATCTTGTTTAGATGTGCTTCCTGGTATGGAAAATGGACAGTTTTTGTAAATGTCCCGCATGTCCATGAAAAACTATTATCCATTTGTTGAGTACAATAGCCTACATATGGTTGTTAGGTCAATTGTACTTTCTATATCCCTACTAACTTTTGATTACTGACTGTGTGATCTTCCTCTATGATTGTAGATTTGTCTATTTCTCCTTGTAGTCCTCTGATAAACTTAGAAGCAATATATTGAATTCTATAAATTTCAAATTGCAAAATCTTCCTAATAATTAGTCCTTTTATCATTATCAACTACTAGTAAGTCTCTACTAGTATTAAGTCTCTTTACTACTAGTAAGTATTTTGCCTAAAATTCTGTTTGATATTAATGTAAGCACAGCAGCTTTCTTTTGGTTAGTGTTTATATATTTTTTATATAAACTTTTCTGTATCATTACATTTTGTTTCTCTTGTATATACAAGCATACCTCGGAGATATTCTGGGTTCAGTTCCAGACCTCCACAATAAAGCGATTATCACAATAAAGTGAATCACACAAATTTTTTTGGTTTCCCAGTGCATATAAAAGTTATGTTTACACTATACTGTAGACTATTAAGTGTGCACTAGCAGTGTATCTAAAAAAATGTACATACCTTAATTTAAAAATAACACTGTTGGGCTTCCCTGGTGGTGCAGTGGTTGAGAGTCCGTCTGCTGATGCAGGGGACACAGGTTCGTGCCCCGGTCCGGGAAGATCCCACATGCCGCGGAGCAGCTAGGCCCATGAGCCATGGCCCCTGAGCCTGCACGTCAGGAGCCTGTGCTCCGCAACGGGAGAGGCCACAACAGTGAGAGGCCCACGTACCACAAAAAAATAAAAAATAAGTAAAAATAACACTGTTTATAAAGCAGAAACTAACACACCATCGTAAAGCAATTATACTCCAATAAAGATGTTAAAATATAAATAAAAATTTTTAAAAGTAATAAAAAATAAAAGTACTAAATGCCACTGAAATAAAAACACTGTTGGGAAAATGGTGCCAAAAGACTTGCTAACCAGGGTTACTACAAACCTTCAATTTATAAAAATCACAATAAAGCAACGCACAGTAAAGCAAAGCACAAGGTATGCCTGTCAATTGGATTGTTTTGTTAACTGACAATGTTTGTCTTTTATTGGAAAAATTAGCTTATTTACATTTAATGGAATTTCTGATCCATTTGGATTGTTTTTTTAACATCTTTATTGGAGGATAATTGCTTTACAATGTTGTTAGTTTCTGCTGTTTAACAAAGTGAATCAGCTACATGTATACATATATCCCCATATCCCCTCCCTCTTGCATCTCCCTCCCACCCTCCCTTTCCCACCCCTCTAGGTGGTCACAAAGCATGGAGCCGATCCCCCTGTGCTATGCAGCTGCTTCCCACTATCTATTTTACATTTGGTAGTGTATATATGTCAATGCTACTCTCTCACTTTGTCCCAGCTTACCCTTTCCTCTCCCTGTGTCAATCTATTCTCTACATCTGCATCTTTATTCCTGTCCTGCCCCTGGGTTCATCAGAACCTTTTTTTTTTTTATTCCATATATATGTGTTAGCATACGGTATTTGTTTTTCTGACTTTCTTCACTCTGTATGACAGACTCTAGGTCCATCCACCTCACTACAAATAACTCAATTTCATTTTTTATGTCTGAGTAATATTCCATTGTATATATGTGCCACATCTTCTTTAACCATTCAACTGTCAGTGAACACTTAGGTTGCTTCCATGTCCTGGCTATTGTAAACAGGGCTGCAATGAACATTGTGGTACATGACTCTTTTTGAATTATAGTTTTCCCAGGGTATATGCCCCATAGCGGGATTGCTGGGTCATATGGTAGTCCTATTTTAGTTTTTAAAGGAACCTCCATACTGTTCTCCATAGTGGCTGTATCAATTTACATTCCCACCAACAGTGCAAGAGGGTTCTCTTTTCTCCACACCTTCTCCAGTATTTGTTGTTTGCAGATTTTCTGATGATACCCATTCTAACTGGTGTGAAGTGATACCCCATTGTACTTTTTTTTTTTTTTGGCAGTACGCAGGCCTCTCACTGCTGTGGCCTCTCCCGTTGTGGAGCACAGGCTCCGGACGCACTGGCACAGCAGCCATGACTCATGGGCCTAGCCGCTCCGGGGCATGTGGGATCTTCCCGGACCGGGGCACGAACCCATGTCCCCTGCATTGGCAGGCGGTCTCTCAACCACTGTGCCACCAGGGAAGCCCCTCATTGTAGTTCTGATTTGCATTTCTCTAATGATGAGCGATGTTGGGCAGCTTTTCATGTGCCTCTTGGCCATCTGTATGTCTTCTTTGGAGAAATGTCTACTTAGGTCTTCTGCCCATTTTCAGACTGGGTTGTTTTTTTTTTTAATATTGAGCTGCATGAGCTGCTAATATATTTTGGAGATTAATCCTTTGTCCACTGATTCATTTGCAAATATTTTCTCCCATTCTGAGGGTTGTCTTTTCGTCTTTTTTATGGCTTCCTTTGCCATGCAAAAGCTTTTAAGTTTCATTAGGTCTCATTTGTTTATTTTTGCTTTTATTTCCATTTCTCTAGGAGGTGGGTCAAAAAGGATCTTGCTATGATTTACGTCATAGAGTGTTCTTCCTATGTTTTCCTCTAAGAGTTTTATAGTGTCTGGTCTTATATTTAGGTCCTTAATCCATTTTGAGTTTATTTTGTGTATGGTGTTAGGGAGTGTTCCAATTTCATTCTTTTACATGTTGCTGTCCAGTTTTCCCAGCACCACTTATTCAAGAGGCTGTCTTTTCCCCACTGTATATTCTTTTCTCTTTTATCAAAGATAAGGTGACCATATTTGTGTGGGTTTATCTCTCTGGGTGATCCATTTGCATTTAAATTTACCACCTCACCCACTGTTTTTCCTATATACCATTTTTTCTTTGTTCTTTTCCCTTTCTTGCTCTTTTGGGTTGAGAACACTTTTTTGCTCTTGTTATTCTTTTTATTCTCATTAGTATATAGTGATAGACTACTTTTCAAATCTTTTAGTGTCTATACTCTAAATATAACATGCAACTTTGAATATTCAAGTCCAATATAAAACAGCAGATTTAACCTTTTCTCTGACATAAGGACCTTAAAATACTTTTCTTTATCCCTCACTCAACTGCCATTGTTTTCATGTAGTTTAGTCCTTTGGTTTTTTTTAACCCTCAAGACATTATTTTCATTTCATAATTGCTATTCATTTAACCCATATATTTACCCTTTCAGTTGTTCATCATTCCTTCCTGTGTCTCCAAGCTTCCATCTGGTTACCATTTTCCTTCTGCTTAAAGACAACCTTCTTGTGTAGTTTGTTAGGGAAAAAAATATTTTTGTGTGTGAATTTTTCTTAATTTTACCAACTGCACCCTTACCGTTAAGGGCATTTTTGGTTTGTACAGAACACTAGGTTGGTACTTATTTTTTCCATCATTTTGAAGATGCCATCCCATTGTCTTCTGATCCCCAAATTTTTTAATTGAGGTAAAATTGGCATATAAGTTTCAGGAGCACACCATCATGATTCCCACTGTCTTTATTTAGTCAGTTGCCATGTTTTTGGTCCTTTGAAATATGCCTTCTTTCACTGCTCTTTTTCTCTTTTTTTAGCTTTCAATGGTATTGATAATATTTGCACAGGTATGATTTTCTCTGAATATATTTTGCTTGGGGTTTGTGGGACTTCTGAAACCTGTAGCTTGATTTCCATAAACTTTATAAATTTCTTAAGCATTAACTCTAAGTGTGCTCTAGTTCCTCTCTTTCAAGGACTACAGCTACATTAATGTTAGCCCTTCTTGGTGTTATACTGTTTTCTGGTTCTTTTCCATGCTTTTGTCTCTCTATACATTAATCTGAATTTTTTTCCTCTGACCAAATTTAATTCACTGTATCCTCAGCTGTGTTTCATCAGGAGTTAAACTCATTCACTGATTTTTTATTTTTAGCTATTATAGTCATTTAGTTTTTTAAAATTCCCAATTCCCTATTGATATTTTCAAACTTTTCTGTTCTCCTCTTGCGCATATTACACAGTTGTCCATGAGTGTCTGAGCATTTCTTGTAGTGCCTGCTAACTCCAGAATTGAGCAGATGTACCCACCCAATCACAAGCAGTGGTGGACTAGGGCAGGGGCCAGTACATGTAAGATATACAGAATGGAGGAGCAAAGAATATGTACTCTCTGAAAGCAGATTCACTCCTAAGAGGCACACAAAGATGATCTGATTATGCCCATTATTTCCCCTTCCCATTTGCTTCTGCCAGCCCCCCACAGCGTCATTCTTTTTTGAATTCTCAGTTGGAGATTATCATGCAGGTAACTTGAGTGTCTGCTTAGCCTCACATAAGAGCAGACCTATGGCTACAAATTCTCAGGGAAAACTTTTTACCTCTCTACTAGAATCCAGGTGAAGTCAACCAAGTTTTCTTATAGTCTCCCTTTGCTATTGGGCAGATTTTTCTAATTTACGCTTTCACTGAAGAAGATATTTGAGGTGCCATGTATGCAGAGGTTTCAGGGCTTTAAGTACCATGTTATTGAACAGATGATGAGAAATCACTAAAAGATATTAAGCAAGGGAACGCAGATGATCAGATATGTTGATTCATTTGTAGTAACAATAAATACTTACTGGAGTTACAAAGGTAAATCACTTAGCCATACCCCCAAGCCGCTTATATTCCATTAAAGCAATGGTTCTCAACCAAGGGCAGTTTTGTCTCCCAGGGAATATTTTCTGGTTGTCACAAATGGAAGGATTCTACTGACATCACATGGGTAGAGGCCAGCCCATGACAGCTCTCTACAACAAAGAATTATTCTACCCGAAATATAGCAGTAAAGGAAGCAAATAAGTACAATAATATATATTAGTCTGTACAATGTATAGAGGGCATGAAAGTGGGCAGGGGAATTCATGAAACACTTCAGTGGGCATCTAAAGCTTAAGCTGAGTGGAAATACAAATGAATATGGGAGGTAGCGGTATTACTATGAGCCATGCATGAGGTATACTCCCCACATCTGGAGAACAACTATGACTAAAATTTAGTGGCAGACCAGGTAGGTGAATAATAAGGAGGCAATGGGACTTCCCTGGTGGCGCAGTGGTAAAGAATCCATCTGCCAAAGCATGGGACACGGGTTCAAGCCCTGGTCAGGGAAGATCCCACATGCCGCAGAGCAACTAAGCCCATGTGCCACAACAACTGAAGCCCACGCACCTAGAGCCTGTGCTCTACAGCAGGAGAAGCCACTGCAATGAGAAGCCCACACACCACAACAAAGAGTAGTCCCCACTCGCCGCAACTAGAGAAAGCCTGTGCGCAGCAACGAAGACCCAACGCAGCCAAAAATAAATAAATAAAAATTTATTTAAAAAAAAAAAAAGAATAAGGAGGCAAGATGAGGCTGAAAAGGAAGGCAAGATTGAGATTGCAAAAGGCCTTACATACTATACATGAAGAGTTTGGACTTCACCCTGTAGGTAAGCAGATAGGAGGAGGTTGTTATTAAAGGTTAACAAAGAGAAAACAAGAAATTTATTATTCAAGAAAGATCATTCAGGAAGAATTACGGGAAAAGGCTTAAAGGCAAAATAAGGCACAGGCCAATTAGTAAACCTACTGGAATACTCAAGGCCAGAGAAAACTAGAGCCAGAATTAAAGCACCAATTAGAAGTATGGACTGATATGGTAAAGTACTATACCCAGTCTTTAGTGACGGAATATGAAGAGAAAATAAGGTTTAATCCCAGCTTTCCAGCACTACTCAAAGAGATAGAGTACAGGAGAACATTTACAAGAAAGATAATGAAAGATAACATCCATTTAGATCTCTTGTAGTAAAAGAGCTATGCAAGTATATAGAAGTGATTTTTATCAGATGATATAGCAGCAAAATCTGGATTGTGCCTTGAACTCTGATTATCATCTTTCAAGCAATAATGACAAAAGATTTTAGAATATTTTTCTACTGTATCCATATTTTTATATATGTATTTATCTTACTTCCAGATGTTTTCCTATTACATTATTTTAACTAAAAACAGTGTCTTCATTTTATTATTTAAGTATTTAATGGGTTTTTTTTTGTTGTTTTGTTTTTTATTTTTTGCGGTACGCAGGCCTCTCACTGTTGTGGCCTCTCCCGTTGCGGAGCACAGGCTCAGTAGTTGTGGCGCACGGGCCTAGTTGCTCTGCAGCATGTGGGATCTTCCCAGACCAGGGCATGAACCCGTGTCCCCTGCATCAGCAGGCAGACTCTCAACCACTGCGCCACCAGGGAAGCCCTGTTTAATGTTTTAAAATTCAAGATACTTTAATTTAGATTTTTTTAAAAACAAAAGAATAAAAATAATTTTACCTTTCAAATGTGACTTTTTAACAGCAAAGTGGAAAAGTGGGAAACAGTCTCCCTTCTGGTTTTTTTTTGTGGAGGTGGGAGGCCGGGGGGAACAATCTCCCTAAAAAAGAAATCAGTACTTCCAACAAAACTAAAGGAAGATCTTACATGTACACCTAATTCAGAAAGGAGATAACTGGGACTTCCCTGGTAGTGCAGTGGTTAAGAATCCGCCTGCCACTGCAGGAGACACGGGTTCGAGCCCTGGGCCAGGAAGATTCCACAGGCCACAGAGCAACTAAGCCCATGTGCCACAACTACGGAGCCTGTGCTCTGGAGCCCACGAGCCACAACTACTGAGCCCACGTGCCACAACTACTGAAGCCCGCGCGCCTAGAGCCCATGCTCCACAACGAGAAGCCACCGCAATGAGAAGCCTGTGCACCACGACGAAGAGTAGCCCCCACTCACCGCAACTAGAGAAAACCCGTGTGCAGCAACAAAGACCCAACGCAGCCAAAAATAAATAAAATAAAATAAATTTTAAAAAAAAAAGGAAATAACTAAAGACATGTGTAAATACTTTATTTTAATCCAGAAAAAAAAAATGAAATACTTACTGGATCTTCTTAATAATAATAGATTATCGTTGAAAATAAGGTTTTTAACTATTCAATATAATCTCTGAAATGGTATCTAGTTAAGATAGTATTTGTTTTAAATATAACAAATATTTCCAATCAGCAAAACAAAAACCAGCAAAACAGTTTGTATCTGAGTCTGACATTCTAATCCACTGGATTTACATTTTTTCCTAATAATATAAACAAATCTTTTGGGGTACTCTACACATTAGAAGTACTCAACTACCTACTTGTAATTGTTAACTTTCAACAGTATGATTCATCAGTAAACACCAATACAGTACTTTAGCAGTCACCTTATGTGAAATAACAAGTGGAAAACAAAATTTCTCAACAACAGTGGGTCATCAAATTGCTTCAGCAGTTACTATAAAAAATTTATTTAAAAAACTCACATACACAAACATAATTAAACATTTTAAAATTAGACTGAAATCAGTTATGAAATCCTTTTCCCCTTTTACAAAAAGAAACTTGTGAAAGTAAAAGGACAAATTTAATTCTAAATATTTCCTTGTTTTTTTAAATTGTTTGCTAGTAAATTATTTCTTTACTCGCCTCTTTAGGTTCTCAAGGTGTTCCACATTAACATCTTGTAATGCCAGTACCGTTCCCTTAGACAAGGAGGGATTCAATGAAATAGTCATTAGACAGCACAAATCTATTAGATCTCTCTGACATTTCTGCAAACCTTCCAGGAACTTTTGGTATTTACAAGGATCCTTTTTTAACTGTTTCATTTCTAGTACTGAAAACCCTATCAGACTAGTAAGTATTTCATCTACAAAGTCTACATCTAGATATGCAGTACCATCAGAAATTTTTGCTGTTATACTCCAAATGCCACCAGAACTTGAGAGATTTCCAGTTAAGGTTACAATAAATGCTTTGACTTTCACTGTTGTAACTTCCTTTGGTTTGCTGGCCATTAGAACAGACAAATAGATAAAAGGTGGAGAATATAAATCCATGGTGATAGAAAGATTAGTGCTATTCTCTGATGATCTTGAAGAACAAGTCTGTAAGTGGTGCTCATTTTTATTAGAAATGTGTGAACAACTTTTTGGTACATAATTGACCAGCTCTCCGTTTAATATTTTATTATTTAAGGAATGTCCATCTGAACTGCTGGTTTGTTTTATTTTATTATATGTCTCTGAGTTGTTATCTTTATTTGTAAAATTATGGGGTAGGGGTACATTATGATTAACTGAAACAATACTACTGTTTTGGTCTCTAGCAGATGGACAACTAAAATATTTGTCTTCATTAGTTATTTGCTCAGATAAATTTTTTTCATTCCAATTATTATTTCCATTTTTGCAAATCAAAGAAAAATTATTCAGAGTATTAGATCTATGTGAAAATGTCTCTATACTTTCATCTGTAGTTCTGTTCAAACTCAGTGGCTGTAATTCTTTGGTCTCTGTTTGTTCTTTCTGGACAGCTTCTTCTAAAAGCAAGGCCTCCTCCAATGAAAAGTCATCTAATTCCTCATCAGTAAAAAGCATAGACTGGTTTCGTGGTTTCTCCTTTGATATTGGAGAAATAATAAGTCCTGGTTCAAAATCTGACTGTCGGATGGGAACAGTATTTGAAGAACTACCTGTGCTGAAACAACTTCTTTCCAAAGAGGTGTTATTATTTGCTGCAAGCTCATCGTTTTCATTAAGACTTGCCAAGAGTTCTTCATCAGAAGGTCCTAACGCAGGATGCAGAACATCTGTAATTCTGGGGATGCTTTGGTTAGAATTATTTGGTATGACTGGAACTATAGGATCAGGTTCCCCAATTAATCTTGCAAGAACTTTTTCTTGGGCATATTCCTCTAAAAGAGCATCTACTTCTCCTCCCAACACCTTCACATTTTCTGGTTTCAATAAGAGAACACCAAGACGGAAAGAAATGTTTCCATAAATCAAAAGTTTTGTACCTGGAGGAAGATCACTATGAAGAGCTGGAATAGACTGATATTCCATCCCCTGTATTTGCACAATTCCATCAGTAAGCTGTAGCATCAACATTCGTGAAGGCTTTGCTTCCCAAGGTTTTGGGGTTACTTGTGTTTCAGCTGTAATTAGGTCATTGGTTGTATTCTTTCCTCTCAACTTTTGTATCTGGGCATACGCAGGTTGACTTACATCAACCAATGAATTAATCTGCAGAGCAAAATATCCATTCAGTTCTCCTTTTGGAACTTCTAAAATGCCATCAGGTAAAAGACGATGCTCCAAATCTCTCAGATCAGTAAGGAGCCATTGCTCAAACACTTGTTTATTCATTTGTGCCTGACTCAAATTAACATTATCATTTTCTTCTTGGATCCAGTTAATACAAGCTTCCAGCCACATTAAAGGCACTTTAACATGCCATGTAGCTAAAAGCCAGGTTTCGATTCTTAATGCAATACTAGCTATACTCATTTCTTTTATATAAAAGAAATATTAGGCATCTATTACCTGAAAACAAAAAAAAAATTATGGTAATTCAGTACATCTAAATATAGTTTCTATAATTCTCTACAATGCACAAACAGGAGTAATCAAACTTTTAGATTTTTCTCTCTTCAGCACCTTTATAATTCTTTGACTTTCTACATGGCAAAACTTCAAATGCCACAAGTAATCAGATGGTAAAATAAGAAAAGCAAAAGGTTTGAGACAAGATATACCTAGGTTTGAAGGCTAGCTCTTCAAACTATAAGTTCTGTGATCTAGTATAAATTTCTTAACTTCTCTAACCTAATTTTTTCATCTATAAAATGTCAGTACCACCTCCTATCTAACACAGTTGTTGTGAGGATTACATGATTAACATTTGTAAAGCATAATGTCAGACCTACGAAATACCTGTAGTAATTAGTTATGTTAATAATCAGATTCTAATCATTTAAAATTTAGCTAGGAAACAATATTTACTAAGGTGCTTCCTATATCTATAATTCATACTCTATTAAAACTTATACCATTGTATTCCATAAAATTATAACAAGTAACAATAGATTCTGAGCTGATGTAAAGCATCTTATTTGTTTGGCTAAATAATTCTCAACAGTCCTATCAGGTAAATATACTTCTTATTTTCTCAGTATGATAAAAAAGTAGCCAAACACTAAAGACTAACCTTTTTTCACAAAAGTATATTTTTTCCTTCTACAGATGAAGATATCTAAGAGTTCGAATTTATAAAAGTTTTAACATGCCCGTAAGAAAACTTACCATTTGGAACAGAAGCACAGGATTTGAGGACGGGATTTGGAACTGGTTGTTCAATGGAGTACTTGTAACCTCTATTGCTCAGAAATGGCCCTGAGAGCTAAGACAAGAAGCAGTAAGGGTTATAAGAGGAAGCTGCAGAAAGAATCACTGGCCTATTTTCATAAGTGCAAAGTTTGATGGTATGGTTTGAAGGTTCCTATTATCAATCAGGGTAGAGTAGAGGTAGTAAAGAATAAAAACATGAGGTTTGGAATGAAATAAACAAAAGCAAGTTACCACGAGAAACTCAGACACTCTACCTTAGCTTGTTTCCTTCCCTTTATACTTACTTCATAGGGCTACTGTGAAAATTAAAGGATAGGAGAAGATGGCGGGCAGAGCACCAGCATAGGCACAAATCAGCTGACCCGAGGTGGCAATCCAATCATTTAGGCTGTTCACTTAGGCCCCAGCAATGGTTGAGGCCAGAAGCAGGCCACCCAAAAGGCGTCCGAGGCCCACAAGCAACCTGAGGCTGAAGCAGACCAAAGTAGCTGAAACTGAAATTGAACAGTACCAACTGCAGAGGGAGAAAGGTTCAAAGCCAGAGAAGCTGGAGCTCTGGGATTCCATGGCAGGGGCAGTACTGGGGTAGAAAAAGAGACCCAGGTGATGACCATTCTCCAGATCTACCTCTGGCAAAACAGGGATGAAAGCGCTAGATAACCTCTTGGCCTTTGTCTGCTACATCTAGCCAGAGATCCATGAAAACTATTGCATAAATGCATAGGGGAAGAAGCTCTGTTCCACGGACTGGCATTTTAGATGCCTTCATGGAAAATGAAATTCTAACAAAGCTCAAGTTACATTCTTGTGAAAAGGCATTAAATTATCTCTGTATATTATATAGTAGGTCCTCTCACTTTTTGGAAAATAGCAAATCTAGCTCCCTTTTAAAAACTTAAAGGGCTTCCCTGGTGGCGCAGTGGTTGAGAGTCCGCCTGCCGATGCAGGGGACATGGGTTCGTGCCCCGGTCCGGGAGGATCCCACATGCCGCGGCAGCGGCTGGGCCCGTGAGCCATGGCCGCTGAGCCTGCGCGTCCGGAGCCTGTGCTCCACAGCGGGAGAGGCCACAGCAGTGAGAGGCCCGCGTATCGCAAAAAAAAAAAAACAAAAACTTAAAGCTTATCCAAAGATTTCATTTTTTTAACCTTGCACTTCTTAGAAAATTTAATAGGCATATATTGTGTGGTTTCCCATATCTTTTAGCTAAAGCAACATATATATCAATACTGACTTCTTCTTTTGTAGATGTAGTTTTGTTTGTTTGTTTTTAATTTTTTAAGAAGGGATTAATTTTTTTCCCCCTAAAGCTTTGTGAAGGTCAGGGGATTTATCTATCAAAAAATAGTAAATAGTTATTTGTAACCTGTACTAAGCAGCATCCAGCCTTAAAACAGTCTTTTCTGGCTAAAGGTTAGAACAATGAATACACTAGTATAATTGTTTGGGCTGCTTTTAATATCTTTTAATAAAAATTACTAGAAGACAGAAATCAAGAATTTGTTACATGTTGTTATTTGGTGTACTGATAATCATTTAAAAGTAAAACCCGGGGCTCCCCTGGTGGCGCAGTGGTTGAGAGTCCATCTGCCGATGCAGGGCAACACAGGTTCGTGCCCCGGTCCAGGAAGATCCCACATGCCGCAGAGCGGCTGGGCCCGTGGGCCATGGCTGCTGGGCCTGCGCGTCCAGAGCCTGTGCTCCGCAATGGGTGAGGCCACAGCAGTGAGAGGCCCACGTACCGCAGAAAAATAAAAATAAAATAAATAAAAGTAAAACCCTCTTATCGTGTAAAAAAAAAAGAAATAAAAAAACAAATGAGAGCCAGTATATAATCTAGCGGTTCAGAGTGCAAGTGTGATGCCAAATTATCTTTCACTTACAAACTCTGTGACCCTAAACAAGTGGTCACATTATTAATTTAACAAATGGTTAAAATTTAAAGGAAGAGTTAGTTATTGTGAGGAATACAAGAATAACATTTTAAAGGAGGAATTAAGGTCATAACTACCAAACTGATAAATCTTTACACCGAAGAAAATAATTGAGAGTACAGATATATAATTTTTAAATTACATGTGAAAAACAATGTAAAAATTCAAAAGTAGGATAGGTCCCTGCCCATAGTGATAAAAATAAACCATGCAGAGTCAAATCGGCATGTCTCTAACAAAGAAACCAACAATCTCTACATGAGTCCTCTGATTTATCAAATGGAAATATTTTCTACCTTCTGGCTAAAAAAAGCAAAACACAGTGTGCTAACTTTTGTGTACAAAAGAAAGGAAAATAAGCACATTCTTATTTACTTTATACATAAAGGACCTCTAGAAAGATATACAAGAAACTAGATAAAACTTTAAATACATAGCTACACTCAATAACAAAGAGTAAAATCTTGTGGGCCAGGGCTTCCCTGGTGGCACAGTGGTTAAGACTCTGCCTGCCAATGCAGGGGACACAGGTTTGAGCCCTGGTCCAGGAAGATCCCACATGCCATGGAGCAACTAAGCCCGTGGGTCATGACTGCTGAGCCTGTGCTCTAGAGCCTGCGAGCCACAACTACTGAAGCCCACGTGCCTAGAGCCCATGCTCCACAACAAGAGAAGCCACCGCAATGACAAGCCCGTGTACCTCAGCGAAGAGCAGCCCCCGCTCGCCGCAACTAGAGAAAAGCCCGCACACAACAAAGAACCAACTCAGCCAAAAATAAAAAATAAGTAATTAATTTTTTAAAAAGTCTTGTGGGCTAGGAACAGAGGAGAAACCTAGAGTTTTAGTGCTGATTTAAAGCCACCAGGAAAAGGAGACTTCAGGCTAAAGCTCCACGGCTTTACGTTTAAGGGTCCAGTGTGCCAATTATAGGTCAGAAGACCAGAACAGACTACTTGCTAGAACTGGGCCAAAAAAATCTTCCACTCAATACCTACCTATGGCCTATGGAGGAAACAGAGATAACCTAAGAAAGGAAATGAGGCCTACATAACTTGTATAGTACATATAGCATGGTCCAGAACTAGGCTATTCACATAAAAACCCAAGTCTCTAATGACACAGCTGATCTAGAGTTATGCCAGCCAGAGGGTCAGGTTGAAGCAACTCCAAAAAAACACAAAAGGGAAAAACACACATGGGAAAAACCTCTATCCAACATGAGCTCTCAAACCAAAATTATAACATATTTAAGGAAAATCACCACCATAAGCCACATCAGCAGACACAACTAACAGGAGAATTTATACCTAGATAAATCTGTTTTTAAATGAAGAATTTTAAATATTTTTAAAATAATCTTAAATATTTTTTAAATGTCTTTGAGCATACTAAATACACTTTAAAAGTAGGACTAATCCTTAAAGAAGAATAGATGATAATTAAACAGTAACAGGCATTTATGAAAAGTATCAATTGGACATCTTAGAAATGGGAAACAGCCTCAGAAATTTAAAACTCAGTAGATGGGATAAACAAAAGGCTAAAAACAAATGAAGAAAAAACTTACACTTTGGAAATTACATAGAACAGAGTATGAAAATTTAAGAAATTAAGCAAAGAAGGGGGAAAAAGGCTAAGTAGGGAAAACAGGCTTCTACACTGAAGTAATCACAGTTTCAGAAGAAAATAGAAGAGGTGAAGGAAACAGTTTTGTTTTTTTTTAAGATAATGGTTAAAGGTGGTCAAAAGGAACAAATTTCCAATTATAAGATAAACAAGTAATAGGGATGTAATGCACAACATGATGACTGTAGTTAACATTGCTGTTCGATATATATGGAAGTTGTTAAGACATTAGATCCTAAGAGTTCTCATCACAAGGAGAATTTATTTTTTCTTTTCCTTTTTCTTTTTTTTTTGGCTGTGTTGGGTCTTTGTTGCTGCCCACAGGCCTTCTCTAGTTGCAGTGAGCGGTGGCTGCTCTTCCTTGCAGTGCACGGGCTTCTCATCACAGCGGCTTCTCTTGTTTTGGAGCACAGGCTCTGGGTGCGTGGGCTTCAGTAGTTGTGGCACATGGGCTCAGAAGTTGTGGCTCACGAGCTCTAGAGTGCAGGCTCAGTAGTTGTGGCACACGGGCTCAGTTGCTCCGTGGCATGTGGGATCTTCCCGGACCAGGGCTTGAACCCGTGTCCCCTGCATTGGCAGGTGGATTCTTAACCACTGCACCACTGGGGAAGCCCAATTACCTTTTTATCTATATGAGATGATGGATGTTAGCTTAATCTGTTGCAGTAATCATTTCACAGTATATGTAAATACTATACACCTTAAACTTATATGGTGATGTATGCCAATTATTTCTCAATAAAACTAGAAAAATATATATAAATAAAAGTGAAATTTTTTCATAATAAAAAAATAAAGAATAATGGTTGAAATTTTTCTAAAATTCAAGAAAGATATGATTCTGTAGGGTGTAAAAGCTCAATACTGCTAAACAACAAGTGTAAAAATCAACCTGTAAACATAGCATGGTAAACTGTAAAACATCAAGGACAAAGAAAAAAATCTTTTTTTTTTTAAATCTTAAGATTCAACAAGCTGGATCTAAAATTTGAGGTAACAAAAATGTAGAAAATACAAAGAATTCAGAGGGAAGTTAAGGTATTATGTTTTGTCAAGGAGGATAATAGAGATTCTGATTATGTTTACTATTTTATAAGAAAAATATAAAAATTATGTGTTTAAGGGTAAAAATGAAAGATTGAAAAAACATTTTTATAATCCCCGCAAAACTCAGATAATAGATTTTTTAAAAGCCATAAAATTCTAAGAACAAAGAAAATGGGAGAAGAAACAATGGCAACAAATTTTGGAAACTGGAAAGCAAACAGATTAGTACATGATTTAGCAGACACTAGAAAGTTGAATTCTAAGGTGGCATTAAGAATGGCTGATAGGGCTTCCCTGGTGGCGCAGTGATTGAGAGTCTGCCTGCTAATGCAGGGGACGTGGGTTCGTGCCCCGGTCCGGGAAGATCCCACATGCCGCGGAGTGGCTGGGCCCGTGAGCCATGGCCGCTGAGCCTGTGCGTCTGGAGAGACCACAGCAGTGAGGCCCGCGTACCGCAAAAAAAAAAAAAAAAAAAAAGAATGGCTGATATAAAAACCCAGAACCCACAAAGGGCAATACTAAGTATGCCTGGAAGTAAAGGGTACTCTAAAAACAAGATTGATCAGACGATTCTTTAAGACATTTAAGACTGTGGCATCCCTATCCCACATAAGAGGGTAAATTTATGTTATATGTTTTTTACCATAATTTTTTAGAAAGAGAGAAAAATCAAGAGGGAAGTAGAGGAGGAAAAAAAGGAAAAAATAAAATTACCTCTATTTGCAGATGACATGAATGTTTATGAAAAAATGCCAAAGAATGTACAAAGAAGCTATATCACCTGATAAATGAGTTAGCAAGACGCAAGTGTCTTTTTTGTGCTCTTGTGCCACATTTTCACACTTTTGTGCTTTTTGTTGATGATTTCACTATTTAAAACAGCCCCGTAGCATACTTCTGAAGCGCTGTCTAGTGTTCCAAAGCATAAGAAAACTGTGTGAGATGTGTCATATGTAAAATCTGTGTGTTAGATTAAGCTTCATTCAGGCATTAGTTATAGTGCCACTGGTCATAAGTTCAGTTAATGAATCAACAACATATAGTGAATAAAGTGTCTTTAAACAGAAACACAAATAAAACAAGGTTATGTACTAATCAGTTGGTGAAAATGTCATGACCAGAGGCTCACAGGAACCTAACCTTGTCTTTCCCCTAGGAACAATAGTTCAGTATTCCCTAATTCAGTGTTCACAGGGACTTTATATAGAACATAACTACGAGGAATAATGAGACTTGACTGTACGAGCAATGAACAAAGAGTACAATTTACGGTAGCCCTCAAAACTTAAATCTAACAAAATATGTGCAGGATGTATATGCTGAAAACTACAAAATACTGTTGAAAGAAATCAAAGACAACCTAGACAAATGAAGAGATATGCTGTGTTGAAGACTCTATGATCAAGTTTCAATTCTCCCCAAACAGATATATAGATTCAATGCAATTCCATTCAAAATCCCAGCATTTTTTTTTTTAAAGAATGGCAAGCTGGGGCTTCCCCGGTGGCGCAGTGGTTGAGAGTCCGCCTGCCGATGCAGGGGACACGGGTTCGTGCCCCGGTGCGGTTGGGCCCGTGAGCCATGGCCGCTGAGCCTGCGCGTCCGGAGCCTGTGCTCCGCCACGGGAGAGGCCACGATAGTGAGAGGCCCGCGTACCGCAAAAAAAAAAAAAAAAAAAAAGAATGGCAAGCTGATTCTAAGATTTACATGGAAAGGCAAAGAAACTAGAATAGCCAAGGTAATTTCAGAAAACAAAAAGTTGGAGACTCACACTGAGTTCAAGACTTAGTATAAACTACAGTAATCGAGACAGTGAAGTATTGGCAAAAGGATTAACATATCAGTCAATGGGAAGAGAAGACAGCCTAGAAAATAGACCCATTCATATATAGTCAATTGATTTTGCAAAGGCATTTCAAAGGAAACAGGATAGTCTTTTGAACAAATGATGCTAAAACAACTGAGCATCCATATGCAAAACTATGAACCTCAACCAATACCTCACATCATATATAAAAGTTAAATGGACCACAGACCTAAATGTGAAAACTAAAACTATAAAACATCTATAAGAAAAGTTAGGAGAAAAAATAAACCAAGCTCATAGATAAGAGAGAACAGATTCGTAGCCGCAAGAGGTAAGGGGTGGGGGTGGGCAAAATGGGTGCAGGGGGTCACAAGGTACAAACTTCCAGTTATAAAATCAGTAAGTCATGGAAATGTAATGTACAGCATGGTCACTGTAGTTAAAATACTATATTGCATATCTAAAAGTTGCTAAGAGAGTAGATCTTAAAAGTTCTCATCACAAGAAAAAAAATTTTTTTGTAACTAAGTGGTGATGGATGTTAACTGGATTTACTGTGGTGATCATTTTGCAACGTATACAAATATCAAATTATTATGTTGTATACCTGAAACTAAAAGGTTATATGTCAATTATACCTCAATTTTTTTTAAAGGGGAAGAAAAGTTAGGAGAAAAATCTTTGTGATCTTGGTTTCTTAACAGTGTTCTTAGATACAACACCAGAAGCATAATCCATAAAAGAAATTAATAAACTGAGCTTCACCAAAATTTTAAAATTCTGCTCTGTGAAAGACACTGTTAAGAGTATAAAGACAAGCCAAACACACACAAAGACAAGCCACAGACTGGGAGAAATACATAATTGACAAAAGACTTATATCCAGACTATATAAAGAATTCTAAAATTCAATAGGAAGACAAACTAATTTTAAAAGGAACAAAAGATTTGAATAGACATTTCACCAAAAGATATGCAGATAACGAGTAAGACATTAAGGAAATGCAAAATTGAAATCACAGTGTGATATTACACATCTATTAGCATAGCTAAAATAAAAAATAACTGACAATACCAACTACTGGAATTCTCATACATTGCTGGTGGGAAAGCAAAATGACACAGCCACTTTAAAAAACAGTTTAGCAGTTTCTTAGGAAGGAAAACAGTTTAGCATTTTCTTACAAAGTTAAACTCACCATACAACCCAGCATTACTAGGTATTTACTCAAGAGAAATGAAAACGTATACTCATTAAAAATCTCTATGTGAACATTTATAGCAGCTTTTTTCATAATCACCAAAAAACTAGAAACAACCCACATGTCCTTCAACTGGTGAATGGATTAACAAATTGTTGTACATCATTACAATGGAATACTATTCAGTAATAGAAAGGAATAAACTAATAGATGCAATAACATGGATGAATATTGCTACAGATGGTATCACTCAGAAAATTCATATGTTGAAATCCTAATGCCCAATGTGATGGCATTAGGAGATGGGGCCTTTGCGAAGTGTTTATATTATGAGAATGAAGCCCTCATGGGACTTCCCTGGCAGTCCAGTGGTTAAGACTCTGTGCTTCCACTACAGGGAACACGGGTTCGATCCCTGGTTGGGGAACTAAGATCCCACATGCCGTGCAGCATGGCCAAAATAAATCAATAAATCAATAAATAAAAATAAAGTCAGAATTTTGAAAAGATATTAATTAAAAAAAAAAACTTACAACCCAATAACAAAAAAATAAATAAACAGTAGAGACATCTCCACACAGCTACTTACCCCTTCTGCCATGGGAGGTTACTGTAAAAAGACTGTCATCTAAGAACCAAGAAGCATGTTCTCATCAGACACCCACTAAATCTGCCATCACCTTGACCTTGGACTTCCCAGTCTCCAAAGAAATAAATCTCTGTTGTTTATCAACCACCCAGTTTATGCTATTTTGTCACAATAGCCCAAATAGACTAAGACAAATGTTAAATGCAGCAAGCTAAGTAAAAGAAGCCAGACAAACACTGTAAAAGTCCAAGATGGCATTATGGAAAAGGCAACACTATAGAAACAGGTGGCAGCGATGATGTGACTAATGTTTGTCAAAACTCATAGAACTATATACAAAAAAGAACATGAATTTTACTGAATGTAAATTATATCCTCAATAAAAATACTGAAGACAAACACCAAAAGGACAGATATTTAATAACTAATTTTCAAACTTGCTGAGGAAAACACAGAATAAAGAAAACAATCCAAAAGAAGGCACAAAAGGAACTGGCAAGCACTATAAATAGAAAGAATAAACAAGGTGGTAGAAATAAGTCTAAATATATCAGCAATCATAATGAACATAGATTAACTCACCTGTTAAAAGATACTCTCAAATTGAAAAAACTAAGTTCAGCTGCATGCTTAAAAGATGACCCTAAAACAAAATAACATCGAAGCATGAAATTAATTAAAATAAGGCATGTTAAAATCCCCAAGCATGATATTATGAGGCCACAGCTGAGTGACATCTTATCCTCAAGACAGAGATCTGTACTTCTATAACCTAAGATTCCCAAGTGCTACTTTATCGCATCTGTTGTCATTTTTTTAACCTCAAAAATTAAGCTAGATCCAAGGCTCTTAGGTGTGCTCATTCAATAGTAAGTTACCTTACTTTCTCCACTAAAATTTAAACACTAGAGCACTGGCAAATGGGCCTAGTCTAATTGGCAGAGGTGTTGTAGTAATGAGATGACAGTCATTAAGTAAACTGAAATCAAGACAGTGTACTTTCAGTAGAGTTATAATTATTTAAATGAATTATCAAGTATAAATGCCACAATTAATTAAGTTGTTTGCAGAATGTTTTGTACTATAAATTACTCGGTGTATACAGTATATACCCCTAAATTATTATATGCAGCCATTTAACACAAATGCTATTTTCTACCTGAACCTGTTAAACAGTAGGAGTTAATACTGTCAGTACTTCTAGGAGGATGAAGGAACCAATAAAAAAGAAAGACTGATTGATTGTGAACTGAAAAGGTCAAGGCTGGATAGAAAATGAAAGAAAGGAATTTCAGTGGTGTTAATTCTATATCCCAGCAGTACAGCTGTTTAAACAGAGAACTGAAGAAAAAGGTTTAATAAAAATTAAAACCTCTTATTTGTAAGATTTTTAACTTTTTCAAAATACATACTTTTACATCTGTAATATTATCTAAACCTCAAAATAGTCATTTATGATAGAAAGGGTAGGGATTGTCATCCATTTGGGTGAGAATGTAACAGGCATGAAGATTAAGACATACAGATCATACATGGTAGCAGACGAAGAACGAAATTCTGCTAACCTCCATTTCTATATCATTTTCTAGACCCTGTTCGACTTAAAAGAGAAAGTAAAGCCAGTCCCTCATTTACATATACCCACTTGCATATAAACTATAAAACTCATTCATAAATGGCCATTCTATAAGAGCACTACACTATTACAATGAACAGACTTTTCTCAGATCTCATTTAAACGACAAGCTCACCTAGTATATTCTAAATTATTTCCTTTACTAAGTCAAATCAAAGAAACACATCACCTACTGCATCTATCTTTGTAACAGCTTCAAAACAGTGTTATCATTAAGTACTTTTCCTTTTGCTAAAACTCTACTAAAATATGACATAAAAGTTTTTTTAAATTTTTAAATATTACAAACTGATATTTTAAGGCTTATGTATTCATTTATTTTATTTTTTTAATTTTGTAGTTATCTCAAACACGCACTTCCTTGTTTGTGTTGTTGCATTCGGCAAGTGACAAAACTCCTTTCAGATGATAGTTGGGACAAATTCTGAGAAACAGTGCTCAATGAACCACAGTGAAATTGTTCTATAAACATGTGGCAGTTCTAATTAATAATTTTCTCCAAATACTACCTTCTAGGATTTAAATTTCCACTTCCAGAGCTACATGATATACTACAATTTTATAATAATGTTATAACTAAATGCACATTTGCTACATAGAATTCTTCATTTAACAGCAAAGTAAGTAAAGTGGAGGGCATATTGATCTGAAACATGGTTTACTCCCCACAACTGCATGTTAAAAACAATTTCAATAAGATGTTTCTACATATAATAGGATTTTTTTTTCCTACAGGTAAAAAAGAAAAGCTTATTAAATTTTTTAATTAAATGGAAAAACTATTATCATGTGGGATTACAAAGTTTAGACTGGGTTTCAATAACCGAGCCCCTTAATAATTTAGTAAATTGTATTACTTGCATCTACTTCTTCAAGAGAATTCCTAAGGTTTTTGTTCCTCCCTTTCTTGAGAAACTGAGTAACCATAGTCACCGCAGGTAGAAGCAACTCAGGGGAGGTGTTTGCTATAGCAGCACAACTTCTCATCTGCTCATACATAAAGAACAGCCCCTGATCCTCAAGAACATCACTGTCCAAGAAAAAAATATGAAAAAGTATACGTTGTTGAAATTGTACATTAAAAAATGTTCACACTGTATGATTTCAAAACTTAATCTTAAGAAAATAATCAGAAATGAGGACAAAGATTTTATGTGCCAGAGTGTTTATCACTGTGCTTTTACAGTTTGGAAAAAAAACAGGAACAATCTAAATGTTCAACAACAGTAAAAAAAATTTTTTTAAATTAAATATATTACATTGGATCCATGAAATAGTCTTCTGAAAAAACATTTTTAAGTACTATTTAATGACATGAAAATATGTTCATATTTTTATTCTGTTAGGAGAAAAGGTCAGATGTAAAACTACATACATCTTAATCTCCATTAATTTTATAATCATGAAAAAAATGTTTTTTAAAAATTGATTTACATCTTGTGCTTGCTAAACTTGGCTGACCACACTAATCTACATTCTAATCTTGACTGCAGGAACTGAGCAGAAGAGAATAGAGTCAGAAAATTCTATCATTTGCCACTAAGACTTAGGCAAATTTGATTTATGTTACTTTTCAGTCAGCCTCACATATTTCAATTTTTTAAAAAATAGAAAAAGAGGCAGAAGTATTGATACCATCCTTTTGGACATTGTATGTGGCATTCAATAAATAGCTAAGACTTAAAAGCACTAACAAATACTCAAGTTATAACCAGTCCATGTTTCCACTGTCTTCATCTAAAAAATACAGGTGAGTCTGTGTTTTAACTCCTTGGGGATGAGTTTAAGGTAACCCCAGAATTTTGAGAAGGCACTCTGAAAATTATGGGAAAAAAATTTATATTTAATGACTGAAATCAGAAAGAAGTAATTAGTGGAGCTGTTTGTGGATCCTCCATAACCTAATGTAAGGAAAAGACAGAGAATAGGTTTAGGAGTCTGAATCCCATTTCTGCTATGTGACCTTAGACGTGTTCCTTAACTTTTTCTTAACCACAATTTACTAGCTGAACTGTAATAAGCATTAAACTGCCAGCACAAGGTCTGGCACAAACTTAAAATTTTAAGTAATCATCCAGCTTGCTCGTGTACAATCTCAATTATATTAGTTTATCTAAAGTAAATCCCACAAGCTAAGTAATACTAGCTCTAAATTCATCAGGAATCCAAATAATCATACAATTATTTACTCAACACAGGAGCCACAATGTATCAACCAAGTTGGTAAGTTCTTGAATGAGCACAGATGTAACAGTTTGGCTGAAAATAGAGAATGAAAGGATGGTGAAAAGACAGACTTTCCTCAAGCTAGCAAGTCCCTGAATGAAAATGGTGGAAAAAACAGACTTTCTTGTTATTTAAACAGTAAACCTATAAAGCAAATTAAAAGAGGCAAGGAAGAAAACAAGTAGAAAAAGAAAAAAGAAAAAAA
This sequence comes from Phocoena sinus, assembly GCF_008692025.1. Classification (NCBI taxonomy): domain Eukaryota; kingdom Metazoa; phylum Chordata; class Mammalia; order Artiodactyla; family Phocoenidae; genus Phocoena; species Phocoena sinus. Next base: position 83,095,925 of record NC_045768.1, on the reverse strand, counting down.
CAAACAAACAAAACCTGACAATGGCACCTAGAAAAGAGAAATAAGACCTTTCAGCAGTTAGGGTCCAGTCAGAAGACAGTGAAACTGGGAATAAGTTCTTAAGATAAAGCTGCTTACTTTGCATTCTTGCCCATCAATCATCACTGTTTATCAAGGCAGAAAATGATGGTTGCAACAGAAATACTAGCTTGAAAGAAAACATCATTAGTACAGTACCCCTATATGTGCCTATCTGTGTTAGTGAAGTGTCCCAGGTTTTAAATGACAGATTCAATTAAATGCTGCAAATCCTGACTGGCAGATTAAATCTCTACAATCCAAGTATCCCCAGCCCCTTCATACACTCAATTTTCTTGGCTGAACATTAAATAAAAATCCAAACTACGTATCGTAAAACCAAACACAAGTTAAGTTTTACCTCCCAACAAGACTATGATATTCTTCATGGTGGGGCCATTAAAAAATATTACAACTCAAAGAGCCTTTTAAAAACTCCACAATCCCAGACAGTATGCTCTAACAGTATTTGTTAACTATCCTGCCAGCCAGTAAATGTTGGTGCTTCATGAAGTTCTCAGTTCCTCCTAGAGTTCTCTTCCTGATTAAGCAAGTAAAAGATAAAAGATGGCGGAAATCAGACATTTTTTTAAAATGCTGTTTACATCTAATTTGCAAAGTATTCAAGAGGAAAATCAAGTTACAGCGGAATGAATCAGCACAAATTCATAATTACAAAAAAAAAGTGTATTCTAGCGGTGGGTTTACATCCCATGTAAATTATAACATTTTTATGCTTGAACACAAGTCTGGGGTTATGGGTGAGAGCTGGAGAGCTGAGTCAGGATGTGGATACTGGGTACTACTTACTGGCAATTTCCCAGGTTTGTCACCGATTCAGAGTGACCTTAAGTGCCTTAACAAAGGAAACCAACAAAGCCTGACACAGGGGCCTTAGAAGTAACCGCACACAAAGCAAGTATAAACTGAACACGCTAGAACGGTAACATATCTGAGGGCGAGGGTTTTAGTCTGTTTTAATCACTGCCGAATACCTTGACACACGGTGGGCGCTTTAAAGAGGTGAACGAACGCAAAGCGGATGTCTACAACGCATTTTGCGATTTGCATTCATTGTAGGATATGAAAGCAATACTTCCAGAAATTTTTCACACGTAGCGGCAGCACCGACACTACAAAATACTCGTATCGCAGGTCCCATTAACAAAAAAGAAAGAAAGAAAAAGAAAGGAAAAACAAAAGGTTTCGTCAGAACGGAGAGCCCTGTAAAGACCCCGGGAGTACAGGCTCAGCGCCGGAAGCAAAGGGACTGAGTTCTCCCGGACTCCGAGGCTCGCCGCCACAGCCCAGCGGGACGGCCAACAATTCCCGGAACCCCGGGCCGCCAGCGGATAGCGGGCCGCGACCCTCCGGCTGCGCCCCCGGCCCAGGCCACGCCTGACGGCGCCGCGGCCCGTTACACACAACTCGCCCCGCAGCCCGGGCGAGAGGGGAGCACGGGGGAAGAAAGGAGACGCGAATGCGGGCTGTGGAAACGGGGACATTCGCCTGGGCCTAACACCGACCTGGACGTCCCGCCTTCCCCTCGCGCAACACTGGTTCCTGGGCCTCGCGACTGTGAGAACAGGAACCACCACGGCGCGCGCCCTAATCCTTTTTTGCTCCTTCCCGCCCGTTTTGCCGCGCACTCACGCCCCTCCTCCAAACCCTGAAGACTCCTCAGGGCCCCGAAGACGCCCCTTCACCCGCCCCCTCCCTGTGCGCGTGAACTGGACAGCCTTTAGTTCTCGCGAGAGGTTTCCCCCCTCCCCCCAGCTAGTGAGTGCGCGAACGAGAAAGGAGGAGGGCTCTACGGGCGAAAGCACTGCAGGCGCCATTATTCTCTGTTTCTCTGCTGCACCAACGTCGACGTCTTCCCTACTTCCCGGTTATTTGCGGCCCATAGGTAACTAGGGTTATTGGGGCTTGGGTATTATGGGTTCGGGCAGGGGTTTGGCCTCCCTAAAGGCTGCGCTGACTTTTTCCAAGTCTGGTTTTTCTCGGGCCCTTAGCGGCCTTACAGCCTGAAGGGAGGCGCCGGCGGGAGGCGGGGCTGTCGCCTCCTCCAGCGCCTTGATTGACGCGGCCTTGGGCCAATCGCTTCGCCCTCGCGCCACCACTGTAGCTGGGGCAGCCTATCGGGCCCGGCGGCGGGGTAGGAGAGCGCGGGGAGGGCGGTGGGGGCCTACGCTCGTTCTCTGTCTAGCTGTGACCGGCTGAGGCGGCGCGGCGGCATAGGGACGGTAGCCTTGCCCGGTGAGGAATGGGGCTGGGCGAGCGGCGCGTGGGGGCGAGGGCCGGAGACCAGTTTCTCCACTTGAGGGAGGCGGTTGGGGCTGCTTGGTGGTTGGCCTGTTCTGGGATGGAACGTTGCCGGGTTTCCCCTCCCCCCACCTCCGCCATTTCCCTGAGCGTATGTTTGCAGTCTGCGCTGCGGTACTGGTGGCTTCGGGGAGTCGTGAGGCTTGTGACGGTGGGATGAGGTGCAGTTTTGTAGTGTTGGGAACTAGGTCTTGTGGGAAGGAGAGGGGGTCGGCGGGCGGGCCCCGAGGGCGGTAGAGAATGCCGCTCTCTTTGTGTGGGTCCCGGCGCACTTGGGCGCTCCCGGCCTGGGCCCGACGCGGGAACAGGCGAGCTGAAAGGGTCGGGGCTGCCACAGTTGCTTTGTCTCTCCCGCGGTGGGGGGAGGGCGCGGGGGACGAGGTCTCGGGACCGCGTGGTGGGTGGGGGAGGGGGGGTCCGCGCTCGGCTCCGCCTAGTAGCACGTAGTCGCCATTACGCGGGCCGCCATTTCCTGTCGGATCCGGGTGAGGAGAGGTGCGGCGCTGGTGCTCTCGCCTCGGGAGCTTTTTCAACTCCTGTTGTTGGGCCGTTGCCGATCCCGGTGTCTCGGGCGTTGGAGAGGGAACGGCATGTTTGCGCTCGGCTGGCCACGCATGTACTTAGCGATTTTCACGGTCTGAGAAACAGTGACTGAAGGACCTGAAGGATACTTGTTTATTTTCATAAATAGAGCTTGCGGTCGTTAAACCACTTTACCCAAATGTTCCACCACACCTCAGTATTTAACTGAGTGATGGGCCAGGTTAGCGTTTCAGTTGGTCATTGGAAGAGTGGAAGGCGTAAATATGGCCTTGATTTTTAGCTCTAAGCTGTTCAGCTATTCCTGGGGGCCGCAGGTCGCCGCTTTTTGCCAGTCATGAGAGGGGAACTAAAAGGCTGTTTGCAGTCCTATCGCCAGTGTGGTGTTGGAGGTATAATTGTGAGGTTATACCGCTTTTAACGTAATGTAAAATAACTCGCTAGTGATGGTGTTGGTGTTCAGGGGTTCTGTAGGATAGTCGAGTAGTATTAGCAGTTTGGGTGTGCTCCTGTATCAGCTTTGCAGGTTTATCGACCTGCCGGTTGGGTATGACTTGAATTCGCTTTTGTATTTGTAAACTTTAAAGATTTCAGAAGGTAGTTTTTCAAGTCACCAATGGAAAGAAACCCAAAAGCGGTTTAAAATCCCAATGTAAAAATCTTGTATATTTTTTTATAAATTTATATTTTTCGGGAACAATAGTGAGACTCATGGGTTTATCGATATGCCCTACGTGTGTCTAGTTTTCGTTGTATTTATCATATAAAATAACTAATTGCTGTGGTGGGACTTGATCCAAAGGCTAAAAATGTGTTTTTCCTTTTACAAAAGAATCAGATACGGTCTTTTGGCTTGTGTTTTTGTGTTTGAAGGCAATCATTTGGAAGTTTAAGACCCTAAAACAAAGAAGCAAGTTTTAGAAATAGATCTTTTGTTTGTTGTGTTCAAATTGGTGTTGATTAGTATTCAGTAATAACCAAAAAAGCAAAACTGATTTGTGTTGGTTTTTATAGGCTACTGCAGCACTAGGGTGTCAGTTGGTCCCGCCCAGAACACTTCAGTTCTGCCCTGCAAGGATATATTTAATAACTGGTATGTTCTAGAAACAGTCATTACTTTCCCTTGTTTTTAACATTTAGCAAGATGCACAGCTTACTTTTCAATAAACCAATTGTACTAGCCTCTTTATTTTTCAACAGATTGGTGTGTCCCTTTAATACAAGAAAATGGAAACTGAACAGCCAGAGGAAACCTTTCCCAACACCGAAACCAATGGCGAATTTGGTGAGAAGACATTTTAACAATTTTATTCTTGTTGGTGTTCTGTTAATTTCATTATTACTTTGTATGTTTAATTTGAGATCTCTGTCAGTTATATCTGAGCGTATATTTATGAACCAGAAGTAACTCATTTGCATAGGTAACTGTAAACTGATTAAAAGAAAGCCAGTAAATGTAAAACTAATATTTTTCTTGCATTTTGAAGTTTCTTATCCTTTGAAGTGTTGTCACAATATCTTGTGTTTGGAAAACCATTTGGAATGGAGTGCTTAAATTCATGCTTAAAAGTCCAAGAACCAGTGCCTTTGGCCTTTTTAAAACATACCTAAGATTAGCAACAAATCCCTTTAAACAGTGGACTTAAAGTTTCTCTAATCTGTAGGTTAAAATTGAAATGTAATTAAACATACCCTTCCTTGAAGATGCTGGTGCTTTCTGAAATTTGAACTGTTAAATTTTAGGTAAACGCCCTGCTGAAGATATGGAAGAGGAACAAGCTTTTAAAAGATCTAGAAACACTGATGAGATGGTTGAATTACGCATTCTGCTTCAGAGCAAGGTATAAATTTTATTCTTGAAACTTTGAAAGTGGTTCTTAAGTAGGAATTAAGAAAAATTCTGATTGAACCTTATGGGAAGCTTGCAAAAGCTTACAGCCTGCAAAATATAAAAGATTTGTGTGGCTTTTCCTAAACAGACTTTCTAGGTTATGGTAATTGTGTTATTTTGCCAACAATTAAAAAGAAAGCCCTTAACATAGTGAGCCTACTACAGGGCTGAACTAGGAGATGGGTGTGGATGATCCTTAAAGCATTAATGGATTAAAGATTGTGTCTGATTACATTGTGAATTCATTAGAAAACATCCTGGTTGGCAGTTTACCTGACTGATAATACGCCTCACAATGTGAAAGTACCTACTAGCATTTAAATTATTTAATTGGCTTGAAGAAAGGCATTGTAAAGTTAGTGCTATTGCTTCAGTTTTAGACTATGTTCTGAGTATTTCAAAGCTCTGCCTTGGTGTTTAGTCCCTAAAGCACATAGACTCTTTAGTTTTTGCTAACCTGATGGTCTTGACATCCCCAGATAGATTTTCATCTCTATAACCAAAAAAGAGGTTAGACATGTGTGGTGTGTGTTTGGCTAAAATCTTAAGAGCGTAGGAAGACACCATAATTCTAGAAAAAGACAAAATAAGTTTCTTTTTATTTTCTCCAGAATGCTGGGGCAGTGATTGGAAAAGGAGGCAAGAATATTAAGGCTCTCCGTACAGACGTAAGTATTAAAGAGTTTAAACTACTACACAGGAAGCTTCAGTTTATGTGTTTGTAGGATTAAAGAATTGCATCATAGAAATCATTTAATAGTCTAGATTCAAGCCTTTTATAATAATTGGTTACATAGATGATTTTCAAGGTTTGACATTCCTGATTTAACAACGCCCAGATTGAGCAGGGGGTGGTCTATATTAAACCTCCCTTTCTAATAACTTTACACCAAATTATTCACCTTCAAGCAAGATAACATCTTAATTAGAAATAACAATATAAAACTCCTTAATTTGTACCATTTCCCGTGTATGAATCAAGTACAGTATTACTGAAAACCATTGCAGGTGGCTGATTAAACTCCAAATTTTTTATTCCCTTTTTTTTTTTCCAATTTGCCCATCTGTTCTTTAACAGCTTGCACATGGAGCACAAAGAAATTAAGGTTGCATGATTAAGATATGGGTAAAGAATAGAGTAGGCACTTAATCTTACAACTGGGAAGCCATTTGTCAATGCCGATGATTTGTTTTGAGTCTTCATATTTTATAGTGGGTTGACTCTTGTGATTAGACACATTAAATGTTGGTATCACCAGAAGTGAGCATATTTATAGGACTTGGGTACACCAGATTTCCTAAATTTTTTTTCTCATGTACACACTCTTGATGTTTCCTTGCTAAAGTTGAGGCAAATAATAACTGTGTTGAATACTTATTTGGTATTTTTTCATTTCTCTCTTGGTCACAGATCTTTGTATGTTCCTCTTGATTACTGTAAACTGAACTTGAAAAATTGTTTAAATTTTACAAACTTGCCTGTTAGGATCTAGGAGTGCGTTTTTAAATCTCCAGGAAACCAGTCTTTTAACAGTTAGGGTTTTTGGTGGTGTGGGAATTTTTGTTTTGTCTTTTATAAACCTCTTTCCTTTTAATCCAGATGTTCTATATAATTATCTGGGTTAATAATTTCCCCATTTCCTCAAGAATTCGAGTCATGACAGGTTTTGTGTCTACCCTCATGAGCCAGCCTGCTACTGAAACATTGTTTGTTTAAAAAAAAAAAAGTACCATCATTAAAGGTCCTTAAATGTTAAGCCACAGTCAGATATAGAGAAGTCCATTATTGTGTTAGTCTTCAGAACAACTTAAGCTTGTTTCATTAATTGAGAGTATGAGTATAGTTTGTATTAAATTAAAATTTATTGCTTTTCCCCCTTTTCCCTCTCCTTGTTTTTTTGGCCATATATCTCCGTTGCCCATGTACTGGATCGACTTACCCCTGCGTTGCCCACCATGACGTTGGCCCATCCGCCCCTGAACGCCCATGTGAAAACCCTGGTTGGCTATGCCCAAAAATGTGCTCGTTGCCAAACGGGTACCATACTTGACAACTTCTGATTGAATGCCCATGCCCAATGCCAACATCCACGAACGCCAATGACCAATGCAGTACAATGCCAGTGTTTCAGTCCCAGACAGCAGTGGCCCCGAGCGGTATGTCCCAACAGTTTATGCCTCACTGCCTGATTAGAAAGAGAGAAATGTATTTTATTACCTGCCTTTTATATAATTAAATAGTATCCCCTTTAGACGGTGTATTGTTTTTCAAGTTTCTGTCTTATTTTCCCCATTAAGTCTTTTTGTCACTGAACTTTTACCGTGAGTTGCCCACCCAAACGATCCACTAATTTTATTTCGATGGAAGGAGCACAGCTTCAAGTGTTGCATATTTGCTGCATTGTAAATCAAATTGTTACCGAAATAGTCTCTCGCTCTGTCTTTGTGGCCCACCTTGCTTCCCAACATTGCCTGTTCATAATTTTTTCTGATGAAATGCTAACTCTGGTTCACTTTCCTTCACTTCTCATTTGTGTTGTCTTTGTTTTTGTCTCGCATTTGTATTTGTTTTCTTGCAGAGCCCATTAGTGATCTAATTTCTAACTGGTATTCATAACCTTACTCCAAATATAATGTTCACCACTTGCATATTCCCCCACTTTGCCTAAGAGAAGGTGTGCCAGTTTTACCAATGTAACAGCGAGGGTATCCTTAATTAACTTAGTGGTGGCGGGGAACATAAGTATTCAACTCTGCTTCAGTTCTGGTCAATTTATTGCCCACTTAATCTGAGCCCTTCCAAGAGCCCATTCTCTGTCTCTCTGCAAGTCTCCTAATAATGTTACCATGTTTGTATTGGGCATAAAACAAAATGCATGTGAAAAATGTATAAATAGGCTACTTTAAATGGGGAGGATTAAATAATTGTATGTTCTTCTCTGTAAAAGTTGTTTGACTACTGGTGATGACCACAAAACTCATTTTTTTTTCCACCTTTTTTTTGTACTATCTGGTATTTGTGATGTTTGACAGCATATTGAGTATCAGTGCTGATATTGAAACAATTGGAGAAATTCTGAAGAAAATCATCCCTACCTTGGAAGAGGTAGGCTCATTTTTAAAATGTATTTGGCAGTTGGGGGGTGCTTAATGGATGTTTTAATGAGGCAAAATGGGGGAGGTGGAGAGACATTGGCTATAACAGTTTTGTAGCAGCAATGTGTTGCACTCTGCCACTTAAGGTGCAGGGTTATTATACCCACATAACTTGTTTGAAAATGTAGTCTAGCCACTGGAGTAGATAGGAACTACCTGTGGCCATACACTTTCATGAGGTTTAGCATATGTTTTATGGGCTTTAGTTTTAGAGGTTTTGAGTTAGAATAATGATTGTGGGACTGTCAGAAAGGACTGTGTTTGATTTAGTTCAAGGATTTTTAAATTTTATGTAATAATTTATTTACTAGGTGTATAGAGAAAAGCAATGTATGTTGATTCTTAATGTAGATAAGCAGTTTCTTGTTAATGATATAGATGTGAAATATGTTGTAGTAGCTTTACCAATATATGCGACAATAGCCTGATCACACTAGACACTTAACCTATTACTCTTATTTTTCTACTTTCAGGGCCTGCAGTTGCCATCACCCACTGCAACCAGCCAGCTCCCGCTCGAATCTGATGCTGTGGAATGCTTAAATGTATGTCATAGTGCCATTGAACCCCACTGAAGTATGGAGCCTGGCCCATAGGATCAATTTTATTTTCAACATAGCGTACTTTTCCCATCTCTATAGAAAAAAGGCTTAAAAACATGATAAATGAATGGTCTTACAACTCACTGTTGACCCTGCTCCATGCTGCAGTGGGAATTAACTACATTTGCAAAGTGCTTTGCAGTCATTTTTATTATGGTGTTATTTGAATGTTAATAATAATTTTGTGGTAACAGCGACATGCTAAATGGCTGCAGTGTGGGTATGGTGTTGCAGGACCTGAAAATAAAATAGTTTTTTAAGGTGGTGCAGAATGTCCTTTTTGGGCCTGGCTATTGAGGATAATAAGCACATAACTGGTAAAGTTATTGAAATATAAATTCAGGTTGCTCACTGCAACAGTATATTGGTATGCTTATAGCAGATAAGTGTGTATTCTTGGGGAATCCTTGATTTGGGACTAAAATTTTATAACTCTCCCTCCGCAGTACCAACACTATAAAGGAAGCGACTTTGACTGCGAGTTGAGACTGTTGATTCATCAGAGTCTGGCAGGAGGAATTATTGGGGTCAAAGGTGCTAAAATCAAAGAACTTCGAGAGGTAAAGTGATAGTTTTCTTTTTTCCTGCCATATTACTAGAAAATAGCTTTTTATGTGGACTTGGTTCCGTGGGCTTCTCTCATTCCCCTTTTTGAGTTTCCTCCCTTAAGTTTATCTAGTTTGCTAATTAAAATATGACAGAAAGGCCTGCCCATGCTATACAAGTTATTTTGCCAAAAAATTATCGTACAAAGTCCTAGTGTTACTAACAAGCTTTTTATATGGGGGGAAATTTTACTGAAATACAAATGAAATCTGTCTAAACCTGGACATTGTTTTGTACTGCATTTCCTTTTTTCTGATTGATCAATGATTGATTAATGCTGCTTTTTTTGTAAATCTGTTACAGAACACTCAGACAACAATCAAGCTTTTCCAGGAATGTTGTCCTCAATCCACTGACAGAGTCGTTCTTATTGGAGGAAAACCTGATAGGGTTGTAGAGTGCATAAAGATCATCCTTGATCTTATATCAGAGGTACCTTCAGAACGCTTTATTTTATTTGTGCTTAATTTTGTAAAACAGATGTCTTGTTCAAAAGTACTTTGAGAACATTTAGACAAATGGCTTTTACTTTTACTCTTACTTCACCTAACAATTTTCTATCACCCTGCTTTTAGCTATCACTTTAACTTAGAAATACTTTGGGAGAATCTGGAGAGTTGTCTTTACATTGTTGGTGAGGTTTTTAATAGCCGTTGGTCCTTCAAAAGAAGTTTCTATGGTTCCTCTATAGTACTACACTGCATACCCAGGATACCGATCCCCTCAGCCCTTGGGGTGGTCACTTCTTCATAATCCCCATTGTGAAATGTGAAAGGGGTTTGTAGTCTGTTACTTAAGCTCTAAGGGTAAAATAAAGCTGTTAATCCTTACCTCGCAAGCAGTAAAACTCAATTTTTTTTGTTTGAAACTCAACAGAAATGCTTTTTTAAAATTCTTCCTATCTTTGCATATATTCCTATCCCTATCTCGAGTACCTCCCAGGATAAATACAAAGGGCTTGAAATGTTCTGTTTGTTAAAAGAATGTTTGGTGTGAACTAAGGCTTTTTCCTCAGTCTATAAAGTTGCTATGTTTTTGTTTCAGTCTCCCATTAAAGGACGTGCTCAGCCTTATGATCCCAATTTTTACGATGAAACCTATGATTATGGTGGTTTTACAATGATGTTTGATGACCGCCGTGGACGTCCTGTGGGATTTCCCATGCGGGGAAGAGGTGGTTTTGACAGAATGCCTCCTGGTCGGGGTGGGCGTCCCATGCCTCCATCCAGAAGAGATTATGATGATATGAGCCCTCGTCGAGGACCTCCTCCACCTCCTCCTGGACGAGGTGGCCGGGGTGGTAGCAGAGCTCGGAATCTTCCTCTTCCTCCACCACCACCACCTAGAGGGGGGTAAGTTTCTTTCATCCACACATTAACATACAAGAAGCTGCACTTTATGGGTAGAGGGGGTAGGTTTTTATTTGATATGTGTGACCAGCTGAGATTACAACAAGTACTATGCTTGCAGAGATCTAATGGCCTATGACAGAAGAGGAAGACCTGGAGACCGTTATGATGGCATGGTAAGAACTTTGATATTTCATCAATATATTTATGAGTGCTAAAAGGGGTCTTAAAGTCGGATAGCTAAGATTTTGTTCAAGATTATTAACTGAGGAATTTTGTCTTACAAACGGGCTTTTGTAGATAGCCACTTAAATCATTGTTTTGGGTGTTTGCTGGGATATTAAGACTTGTTCCATCTTTGTTTCCCCCAAAATACCTGATTACTGCCAGTGTATAAAGAGATGTGAAATAGTAATTGGTCGTATAAAAATGGTGATTCAGACAAATATAGTGCAGGTTCGTATTAATAGTTTCATCTCTAACACAGGTTGGTTTCAGTGCTGATGAAACCTGGGACTCTGCAATAGATACATGGAGCCCATCAGAGTGGCAGATGGCTTATGAACCACAGGTTGAGTATCATGGGTGTTTATTACTCATGTCACTAATAATTTTAACATTCTCGTTTACTCATCGATAAGTGTTTTATTTCCCCCCATATAACATTTTTGTTTCTTGGGATACTGTGTACCTGAATGGTTTTTCTTCCCCTGAGGATTGTCTTTGAAATTTACTTACTAGGGAAGATATGGGAGGACTTTGCTTTCCTAAACTCTAGGGAATTTAATGTTAAAACACCTGAAGTTTTGAAGGCGAAGTAATTTTCTATTTTTTTCTGTTCTGTTTTTAGGGTGGCTCTGGATATGGTAAGTTTTCTTCTTTGTGAAATCAAATATTATTTCATGCTTTGTAAATGAACTTAATACTCATTATTTAAATCAGATTATTCCTATGCAGGGGGTCGTGGCTCATATGGTGATCTTGGTGGACCTATTATTACTACACAAGTAACTATTCCCAAAGATGTAAGTATCTTTAATATTATAAGGGACATTTAGTAAGTCATTTTAAGTTCCCTGGCTTTTAATAAAAGGTTTTAACAAAAATATTCCATTTTAGGATTAAAATTGTGTTTCAAGGACTTCAGCTGAGGTGTCATTCTCCAGTTTAAGCCTTGTCAAAAGATGTTCAGTACCATTAAAAAGCAGTTAGGAGGGTTCTGAGCCCCTGGTTCATTTATTAAAGGAAGTGCCTATGGGTGATGTAACTACATTGTAATTCAGACCTTGACTAGTGTGGGGCATTAAATTAGCACAGCATAGTCAATATGTTGTACAAAGTTAATACTCTTGATGGTCACTGAACATACAGGATAATACTTTGAAAGTATATAATAAACACTTGTTTTTAAAACTTTTCAGCTGGCTGGATCTATTATTGGCAAAGGTGGTCAGCGGATTAAACAAATCCGTCATGAGTCAGGAGCGTCGATCAAAATTGATGAGCCTTTAGAAGGGTCCGAAGACCGGATCATTACCATTACAGGAACACAGGACCAGATACAAAATGCACAGTACTTGCTGCAGAACAGGTCAGTTTGTTTAGCTTTATGTTAGCCTAAACATACTAAAACCTTAAAAAGCTTCTCTTCTCAACTGATTTTTCTTTTTAGAAGCCATGGTGTCTCAACCTTTTGGGGACCTAACTTCTAAACATTCTAATAGCTTTGCTTTAATTTTCTTCTGCTTTCTTACTAAAAAAAGAAGACATTCAATACTAATCTTGCTGGAAGAAGCCTTAACCAAGCAAACTTCTCATTTCTCTGGTGAAAACTGCTGCCAAAACCACTTGTTATAAATTATACAGAGCCTGTAGAAAATATAGAAGATTCAGTGGATGTTGGTCTAGTTCTGTGTGGAAGACTAGTGATTTTGTTGTTTTTAGATAACTAAATCGACAACAAATCACAGTCTGCCATATGGCACAGGCCATGCCTCTACAGGACAAATGATTGGTGCTGTAAAATGCAGCATTTCACACCTTAACTGACATTTCTTTGTCTTTTCTACCAAATATTAACAACTTTTGATTTTAATTCTGCTTACTAATGTCTGATTTACTGTTAATCTTTTTTCTTGGGTTTTACATTGCTCTAATTTGTAATTGCTAATATTTTAATTCTTATCTCTGTGTAATGGACATGTTTATCATTTTAATTTAGCATTGAAATTGTCTTAATGTTGATTAAGATGTTAAGAACAAAAATTCTAATTCGTACTTTTTTTTCTTTTCTTTTATAGTGTGAAGCAGTATGCAGATGTTGAAGGATTCTAATGCAAGATATTTTTTCTTTTTTATAGTGTGAAGCAGTATTCTGGAAAGTTTTTCTAAGACTAGTGAAGAACTGAAGGAGTCCTGCATCTTTTTTTTTTTATCTGCTTCTGTTTAAAAAGCCAACATTCCTCTGCTTCATAGGTGTTCTGCATTTGAGGTGTAGTGAAATCTTTGCTGTTCACCAGATGTAATGTTTTAGTTCCTTACAAACAGGGTTGGGGGGTGGGGGAGGGTGTGCAAAAACTAACATTGAAATTTTGAAACAGCAGCAGAGTGAGTGAATTTTAATTTTTGTTCATTGTTGGTGGTTTAAAAAAAAAATCCCCCCATGTAATTATTGTGAACACTTTACTTTGTGATCACTGTAACATTTGGGGGGGGTGGGACAGGGAGGGAAAGTAACAATAGTCCATATGTCCCTGGCATCTATTCAGAGCAGTGTGCAGAATGTAATGCTCTTTTGTAAGAAACGTTTTATGATTTTTAAAATAAATTTAGTGAACCTATTTTTGGTGGTCATTTTTTTTTTAAGACGGTCATTTTTCAAATGGCTGAATTCCCCCCAACCTGCCCCCAAACTAAACACTAAGTTTAATTTTCAGTCCTCTGTTGGATATAAATAAATGCATCTCTTCTTGGACTTAGGCAAAGTATCTTGACACATTAAGTTCTGGTGATTTCTTAAGTGATTTGAAAGTCCATTGCTTGGGAGGAAATTCCACCACACATTCATGCTTATAATAAGCTGGGGATTTTTGTTTGTTTTTGCAAATGCTTGCCCCTACTTTGCAACGATTTTCTGTTTGTAATTGTGAAGAACCAAGGTGGGGAGCAATACAACAGATATGGAGTAGTTGGTATAAGTATATACCAGAAGCCTAATGGCAGCAAGTTTTATTAATCAGAATAATACTTGGTTATGGAAGTGACTGATGCTAAATAAATTCTGATTATTTTTTACTAGATAATTTCTCACGTATAGACTTAAATTGTCAGCTTGGTAGTGTCTGTTAGTTAAACTTTGTAAAATATATATATATATTCTTGTTTTTCCATTGTATGCAAACTGAAAGAAAAAGATGTACCATTTCTCTGTTGTATGTTGGATTATGTAGGAAATGTTTGTGAACATTCAAAAAAAGATGAAAAAAGTTCCTGTGGATGTTTTGTGTAGTATCTTGGCATTTGTATTGATAGTTAAAAGTTCACTTCCAAAATAAAACTCCCAAAATGCTAGATTTGATGTGTGCCCAATTCGAACAAAGGTTGATTGACACCTGTAAAATTTGTTAAAACATTCCTCTTGTAAGGAAATACAGTAATCTTAAATTATATATTTTTCGTGTGAAGTGTTTTTCTAGCATTTATAAATCAAATATGATAGGGGTGGTAAGTTAAAAATTACAGTAGTTGGGCTCTTAGTTTTAAAGGGGAGTCTAGCATAATGAGAGCTGAGTCATTCCAATTCTACAAGTCCTATTCTCACATTACCTGTGAGCTGCTTTGAGTTTCTTAGGTTTAACTTTAAAATAGTTCCAGTTTGTTGAGAGTGTTTACAGATGAATGTAAAATTTTTTTTTCTGGTTCTTGGCTCCGTAAATCCTTAAAATTCTACCTGTTAACTTCCAACTGCCCAGAAAGCCTGAGAACTCAGCAATTACATGGAAAAGAACTCATGGATGCAATTCTGTTTAAGTCTAGAAGAGGCTTGTGTATGATAGAAGAACGTGAAGTGAGCAGAATTTTCTGGACTATGTATGACTAGTACATGCAAAGGTGTTTAAAATTTCAGTGATACCCCTTTTTAGGGAGAGAGATGGGGTGTTCTCTTGATAAGTGACAGTGATATCACAACATCACTTAAAATACTACCTGTGATAAGGTTTCCCCAAAGGTGAAATTAGTCTGAATTGCCACTTGGGTGTTAGTTTCCCTCTTGTGTTTGTTTTAAGTATGGGTAAGTTTGGGTTGCATAGGGTCAATATAGTGTACTTATGCTGAAATGTGCCCCTCCCCTAGAGAAAAACTATCGGTAATGACATTTTAGTCAAATTGTTACTTATATTGGAGGAAAGTATCCCTGGCGAGAACACTGGCTTTCAAAGTTTTCGTTTGTCATTCAAAAATTAGTTGTGTAGGGACTTCCCTGGGGGTCCAGTGGTTAAGACTCCCCCTTCCAATGCAGGAGGTGCAGGTTGGGGAGCTGGGATCCCACGTGCCCTGCAGCCAAAGAACCAAAAAGCAAAAGCATTGTAACAAGTTTAATAATAAAGACTTTAAAATGTTCCACATCAAAAAAGAGTAAAGAATTACATAAATAGGCTTGGCTGAAAGTTTTTATTTTTGCCTTTTAAAAATCAGACCTTGAACACAAAAACCTACTAAAAATCTGTGACGTTGGTAAATTGGGGACACAACTTTGGAGGGAGGGGCCTTTTTCATTTCCACTCTTACCTGGTAAATGGTGTCTGAACATGGGCTGGCAATTTGAGAAAATTCTCTGAAGTAAGCTTAAAATTCACTGAACAAACGGAATTTTGAGCCTATTTTGTAAAAAATAAATATTAGGCGGATTTATTGAAGTTTTAAAAGTTTAAATGTAGTTTCAAAAATGTTTTTAGCCTAACTTTTTGAAAATCAAGTGATAGGCAAACAATGTTGGAAACCAGATTGCACCAAAGTTTTTTCAGGATCGAGGAAAGGAATTTAAATCTTTTCCCTACTATTCAAATGTTAATAGTTTGCATAAAGAAACTGATAATAAAGTACATGAATTTTATTGAATGATCTGTCAGTTACTGCTAAATTTAATCACTGATACCACTGCAACACATAGAGACTGAATCTTTAAGGAAAGTAGACAGCAATTTTTCTCTTGACCATACTAGTGGTTTTGTTTTGAAATGCCTTATGTTGTTGGTACTCAAAGTACTCAAAATGGAATTACTGTTCCACAAACATGATAGGTTGTGGTTTGCTTAAGACTGCTGCTTGATAAAGAGACCTGTATTTTAAATCTCTTTAGACCAGTGGAAACTTTTCTGTCAGTAGGTGTTCAGGGCCATCAAAATGTTTATTGAAAAAGTAACCTTGAATGCTACATTTTACATCTCCCACTTATCAAGGTTTGCCCATTGTTGGCAAGTTTGAAGTGAAACTGATCCAGCTTTTTTTTTTTTTCTGCCGCGCCTTGTGGCCTGCAGGATCACAGTTCCCCAAGAAGGAATCAAACCTGTGTCCCCTGCAGTGGAAGCGTGGAGTCTTAACCATTGGACAGCCAGGGAAGTCCCAACCCAACTTCTTGATGGTGGCATTGAACCCTTGGGAAGCAATATTGCAGTGTTTCTCAGGCTGTTCTTAGGACCACCTTCAAAATCAACAGTGCTGGTTAAAAATGAGAATTTCTGGACCATCCTTCAGCTGTACTGAACCACAATCTCTATAAGAGATGCCAGGAATCTGCATATTTAACAAATTCCTCAAGTTAAAATAGTTTTGCAGACCTGTAATATAGCAACATGTAGTTAAGAGAACAAGTTTCCATATTTTTTCATTAATTCATCAAATACATATTTTGTTCCTAGGTGTACAGTGGTAGTCCCTGAAGAGGCAGTGGTTAGCAAAAAGTATTTGGAGAGATCAATAATTACAACAAGCTGGTAATGAAAAAGAAACAGTACTGTGAGATGTGTTTGAGAAAGCAGAAACCAGCATACATGTGTGTACATGTATGTAGTCATCACAAGCATATTGCTTGAAACAAAACTGCACTAGGAATATCCCAGTGTGTTGACTAAAATTCTGCCTTCTGCTTCTCTTAGCAGATGAAAAAATAAAGACATGGGGCATATATACACAGATCAACATCATTTACCCAGGCCAGGCCTCGACACTTCCAGTCAGGGAAGACATCTGACCTGAGGAAAAGGAGAGAAGGGAATACCTGAAAAATTAAAGCCCAAGCAGTTACCATTTGTCTTTATTAAAAATGGGGAGCTCATCTGCTGAATCAAGGTGGTTGGATGTGCAAGTACACATGGAAAAATGTAAAATGCAAGTGTTTTGTGGGGTTGGGCTTCCCTGTTTGCTAACTGAGCAACAGGCACTAGCAACAGTGTTGGGGTAAAATGATATACCAGCTATCCTATGACCTCAAAGCTTTATCCACCTCACTCTTTGTCCAGAACCCATAAGACTTTCCTATCCTCCCTCTCTACAGATCTCCCCCAATTTCTTCCTCCTCACCTGAACTCAGACCTATAACCCCCAAACCTGTAATTGTGAAGGAAATAAACATTTGGTCACCAAAACCTCACACTTCTCAAAATCTCAAATATTCTCCCCACTTACCCTCTCCTTTTTTTTTTTTTTTTTTTTTTTATGGCCACAGCACACTGCTTGCGGGATCTTAGCTCGCGGACCAACCAGGGATCAAACCTACACAGAGTCCTAACCATTGGACTGCCAGGGAATTCCCCATTTTCCCCTTTTGGATATCTTACTCCCTTTGCCCCTTTTTTCCCTAAAGTCTTTCTACCATTAAGGACAGGCTTCACTGGAAAGGAAGGGTCACCTTGTTCACCTAGTATGAAGGAAGTCTATAGCGTAACAAGGGAAAGCATATGATATCTGCATATCAGACCAAAAGTGGGAGAAGTGATTTTGATAGTAATGAGACAGATTTGGCAGAAACAGTGTAGAAAGTGCCAGCTAAGTCCCTCAGAGATCGCCCTAGGCTTCAGCCTAGGGCAGGGCAAGTGAGCAGAAATTCCAGGGAGGTTGAATAAGAAGCCAAAAACAGAAGCAAGGCTCAAGACACCTATTTGGAACACTGCAAAGTGTCCCTATGACCACATAAGCTAGTAAAGCACAGCAGAATTGAGACATACCACGTTTGGGCACAGGGAACCTGACGCGCTCGTTCTCCTCAGAATTCCCTTTGATTCCTATATGGCATAAGAGGAACATTAGTTAAGTGCTAAGGGGCTTGTCATGGGGCCACTGTGATGAAGCGGGTGGTTACTGCATGACAGGAGCTATAAGGTAGACAGCCCACCCAGGGACTGGATGGAGACACAGCAGAATTTCAAAGGGTTGTCAATACCAGTGAAAGCCAAAGTGAGATCAAGTTAGTCAAGGAAGACCACTGGCTTGAGTGCTGAGAAACCAGACCACCAGTTACACTAGCATTGGTCATTCAGTGGTAACTATAGGGAGAGTAGGTGCCAAAATTCAGACACCAGACAGACTACGCCTCAGAGGTCAGAGTTTACTAATAAAGGCCCTTTCCTTCCATTATCAGAACACCTAAACCCTTTGCACCCAGACCTTGGAAAGTCTTGGAAAGGTGGAAATGAAAGAGCTTTTAGCGAAAACAAACAGCCCTAATAATAGGTCTGACCTTTAAGTTAACTGAAGTTAACCTAACTTGAATTAGATCATTTTAAACTGGAAGAGATCAACTTACTTTTACTTGGCAAGTTTATGTGTTTGTTCTAACGTCAGTGGAAAATGGAAACTTAATGAGAAAGAGGGTATAAGGGAATTTGGGAACTCTAGAAGTCCCCATTTTAAAAGCAGGAGAGGGGCTTCCCTGATGGTGCAGTGGTCAAGAATCCGCCTGGGAGACATGGGTTCAAGCCCTGGTCAGGGAAGATTCCACATGCCACCGAGCAACTAAGCCAGCGCGCCACAACTACTGAGCATGTGCGCTAGAGCCCCTGAGCCACAACTACCGAGCCTGTGAGCCACAACTACTGAAGCCCGTGTGCCTAGAGCCCATGCTCCGCAACAAGAGAAGCCACCACAATGAAGAGTAGCCCCCACTCGCCACAATTAGAGAAAAAACCCGCGCTCAGCAACGAAGAGCCAATGCAGCCAAAAATAAAAAAATCAGGAGAGGTAAGGCTAATACTACCAAACTATATGTTCCAGGTGGAGGTGGCCCCAATTGGGTTGGGGCCTTCATTTGGTAAATCATGTGGCCTTTTTTATCTAGATCATTTATTCATACCTGTGTTTCAAAGTGGCACCAATTCTGTGTACGGTCCAGACTCCAGAATTCTGTGGGATCAGGCTGACACTAATCTCCAGCTGAGATCAAATCATGGCTTGACTGATTCCCTGCCCTATCCTGCTTCCTTCACTCCCTTTCACCTGAGAGCATTTCCCCAGCAAATCATTTGCACAAGAATCCCTGGGCTGGGTGCTGCTTCTAGGCACTTGATCTAAGACAGCTGAGCTGGAGCTAGAGCAGAAATTGATTTCACCTAGACACCCTTGACAGAGTTGATGCAGTAAATAATGATACATTGAATTATCTCCTTCTGAGGAAGGAGTGCGAATCCTTTTACTTTATGAGGCATAGCTGCATTCTGTTAGGCAGGAGTATTTTTGAAAGCATATATATGGGAATAAAATTGTTTGGGTGCCGAACAGCCATAGGGGTGAATTTTGTTAAACAACACAGCATTAGTTTTTCCTTTCTAATAGAACCCAGTTTTCCTTTTAGAATTTTTCTCTCCGTATTGTATGTAGACTTGATGAGATAGAAATCTTGGTCGTTAGAGACTCCTTATCACCCAAAAGAGTGGGCATTTGACCCAGCCTTGCCCAACCAGACACTTTGTCCTGGGACTTTGAACCTTGAACAAAATAACGGAAGCAAGTTAAAATTATCATAGTTTTTTCAGCAGCACCAGTAGAAGAGAACTTTGGGTAGTTTCTGCTCTCAGTACTCTAGAACTGCCTGATTTCTGTTTACACGTTTCATTCCCCAGCCTTCCCTTCCATCCTGAGAGCTTTTTCATAACTTTTTAAAAAATTTGTTTTCCTTAACTAGCTAGCTAGTTGCTATTATATGCAGCCCATCAAATGAAGAGGCTTTTCTATTTATTTATTTATATTGAGGTATAGTTGATGTACAACATTATATAAGTTGCACAACATAGTCACAATTTTTAAAGGTTATACTTCATTTATAGTTATTATAAAATATTTGCTACATTCCCTGTGTGTACTATATATCCTTGTAGCTTATTTATCTTACACATAGTACTTTGTACCTCTTAATCCCCTACCCCAGTCTTGCCCCTCCCCGCTTCCCTCTTCCCACTGGTAACCACTAGTTTGTTCTCTATATCTGGTAAGTCTGCTTCTGTTTTGTTATATTCACTAGTTTGTTTGATATCATACAGTATTTGTCTTTCTCTGTCCAGCTTATTTCACTAAGCATAGTACCCTCCAAGTCCATCCATGTTGTTGCAAGAAGAGGCTTCTCTTGTACAGGCAGCATGGCTAATTTCAGGGAGGAGAGCCACAAAGTATGGGTGAGAGCTTCCTGCTCCACCTCAGCTGCCACTGCTGCAACCAGTGTCAGTTGGGCCTTCACAGCTATGCCATCTGGGGCATAAATCAGTCATTTTATAGGAGAGAGCCAGGCCCTATCTCAAGGCTGCCACTGAACATCCAGAGCAACTAGCAATGTGCCCCGAGTTTCTGGCTTTTTCTTCCACTTTCAGACTGCGATAAAATGCCACACGTCACAGGCAAGGAATCTGACTTCTCTAACAGGCACCAAAGGGGCTGGGTGATGCAATCTGGGATGATGGAGGAGTTAACTCCCAGTGGGGAAAACTCTGACTATGGGGAAATAAGAGACAGGAGAGAGATGTACACTGTCCTGTAATGGATCTTCTCCAGCCAGCTCCACCCATACCGCTCGCTCGGGATGCACTGCGAACACTTGGAGGTAGGCAGTCATATTTAGCTCAGGCCACCAAGCTGCCTAGCTCTGTGTTGTTAGACATACAAAAGGAACTACTAGACCACAAAGGAGTCGGCATTAGTGTTCTTGAAATGAGCCACAGGCCATCAGCTTTAGCTGAGATTATTAACGGCACATAGAATCTCATGTGGAAAAAAAAAAAAAAAAGAATCTCATGTGGAAATTGTTAACCATTCCAGATAATGATTTTTGTGCAAAGAGGAGGGTTTGTTGGGCCAGTTCAGTGCTGTCCCCTTAAACCTGATTGACGTGAAAACCCCCAGAAGCCTAGAAGTTTGGGAACTGTGAGTGTCATCCATTCTAAACTTAGAAGTTATAGGAAAATTCTGGATCCAAGCCCCTGGAACTTCAATCAGGTCACTTCCTCTATGTATTGCTGCACAAATGAGACCAGGTCCAGAGTAGAATTTTACTTTATCCCTGATGTCAGGGGAGCACTGCTGGTTTTTGACACGTCCTCAAATTTCCCATATAAACCAGTTTGGTGTTTACAAGTTTGGTGTGATTTTTGATGGTGCCCAGCAGAATGCTGGCTCTTCAGGGGTCACAGTGGTGATCTTTCAAGATATCCTGCTAGGATTCACCCTCAGAAAGTGCCCCTCCATCCTGGAATACAAAGTGCAAGCCAGAAACAACTCTATTCAACACAGCTCCCTGTTTCGGCTTCTATGGCATTGGCTTGGTCTTGGAGTATATTAAGAATAACAGTGGTGAAGGACTTCCCTGGTGGTCCAGTGGTTAAAACTCCATGCTTCCACTGCAGGGGGCGAGGGTTTGATCCCTGGTCAGAGAAGTTCTGCAAAAACAAAAAGAAGACTAACAGTGGTGAAGCAACCATGAAGCTTAGCTCTGTCAAATCTCAAATGATTTATGATGTTATTGATAATTCTCAAGGATCCTATATATATCCAGTGAAGCCCAGAATAGAAGCAAGGCAAATATTCCATTCTGAAGCAAGATGAATATTCCATTCTGCATTGGCAATGCCAAAGGAGATGATGCTTTAGACTAAAAGATTTCTCAATAAAGCTTTTGAATTCAATATAATCTCCTTGAAAGGGCGTGGGTCTGTGGCAGGCATCATGGCTTCTCTGTATAATGCCAACAAGAGAGAAGATGTTCAGAAGCTGGCAGCCTTCATGAAAAATTATTTGGAGATACATCTATGAACACATCCTAACCAATACGTACTCTGTCCTTGAACATCGGACAAAATTTAAAGTAACTTGGGAATGGCTACGAAAAACTTAACAAACATGGCATTTTTCTCGAATGGACATATTTATTATAGACTCTTCTTTTTTTCAAGGAACAATAGCAAAACATCCACAGCTGGTGGGACTTAGACTTGACTTGAACTGGAAACATTTAAAAAATCTTCCTCTTGCTTTTCTAACAAAAACTAGCTTATGTTGCCTTTGCTACTACTTTTTCTAGCTAGATCTCAGTATTCACACTTGATTGTGGACTTAATTATGCAAACTGAAGTTTCTAGAGGCACACAAACACACAGTGAGGAGGGTGGATGGTGTTCTCTAGAAACTCGATCCTTGATCCTTTACAAAGTGACAGCAGTGGGGTCTCCTGGCTTCTGCAGCTGTTAATTCAGGTCTGCACTGACCGTGTGCTGAGTGTTCAGAAGTTCCAGACTAAAGGGCAAACGGGAGATCTTTCTTTATACTGTTATTTTCATAAAGAGACAAAAGTGACGTACTACATGTTTATATAGCAAGGTCTGTTTTTAGTACCAAATAGTTTATATCACTACGTGCTTATATTTCCAATAATGTGGTTCTCAGTAATACACATAGAGACTTTTAGAATTTGTTAGAATCCTTCACTTCCTGCATTGTAGTATTACATTAGCCACAGTTGCGCTCCCCACTTCCACCCTCCCTCCCTTTTAAAGCTGCTTTACAAAAAAGATTTAGAAGTTCTCAGGTTCACTTTTGCTTTCCTTTCAAAGAGTAGAAGAGAAGGTTGGTTGATTGGCTCTTTTTTGGTTATGCCGTTGAACTAAAATTCTCTGTTAAACTCCCTTATCCTTTGTTCACTTGAATGTTCTTTTATAGTGTTTGACCAGAGGGAAACTGTGAGTTCTGGAAGGTCTTTGCTGAAGAGTCTTTTCCCTTATTGTTTATATATTGTCAGTATTTTATGTTGAATAGGTGAAGAACATTAAAATCCTAAAACAGCTAGAAAAAGAGAGAGACAGAGAGAGAGAAGAGGATTTCCTTTCTTTTCTTCTTCCACAGACTGCTCTGAGGCAGTTTCTTCACATAGTTTGTCCAGGGTAGTGCAGGCTGTGCCAATGCTTCTACACAGTGATTAGCTGTGTCTCTTCCAGGCTCATCGTGAAGCAGTAGCCAGCACACATACTATGTCCCCCTGTGTTACTTGCCAACCGAACTTCCTCCTTTCCTCTCCCTCACTGTCAATGCCCTCAGATTGCACCTCATAGATAAAACACCAGCACTTAATCCCTGCCTCAGTTTCTGTCATGATAAATATTCCTTTGTATCTGTTTATTTTTGCACTTTATAAAAGTAGGTTTTTTGCATATGTTACTGTGAATCCCCACTCCACCCACACCTTTTTTTTTCACTACTAAGTGATCTGCTGCCAACTGGCACCAATTCGGCAAATCAAAGTGTGCATTGCAAACATGATCATGTGATCCTCTTTACTAGAAGGTACACCAGGCAATCTGTCTACTTCTGTTCCCCAGAACTTCTCCACATTTGCGTTTTTTTGGTTCGTGTGTTGTTTTCTTCCAGTTTTATTGAGATATAATTGACATACAGCACTGTATAAGTTTAAGATGTACAGCATAATGATTTTTTTTTTTGGCTACATTTTTTTGTTTGTTTTTTGGTCTTCATTGCTGTGCACAGGTTTTCTCTAGTTGTGGCAAGCGGGGGCTCTTCGTTGCAGTGCACGGACTTCTCATTGTGGTGGCTTCTCTTGTTGTGGAGCATGGGCTCTAGGTGCACGGGCTTCAGTAGTTGTGGCACGCAGGCTCAGTAGTTGTGGTGCACAGGCTTAGTTGCTCCACAGCATGTGGGATCTTCCTGGACCAGGGATGGAACCCATGTCCCCTGCATTGACAGGTGGATTCTTAACCACTGCACCACCAGGGAAGTCCCCAGCATAATGATTTGATTTACATACATCAATTTTATTATGCAGTGATTATCATAAGTTCAGTGAACATCCATAATCTCATATAGGTACAAGATTAAAGAAATAGGAAAAAAATTTATTTCTCTTGTGATGAGAACTGTTAGGATTTACTCTCTTAACAACTTGCATATATAACATCCAGCAGTGTTAATTATATTTATCATGTGGTACATTACATCCCTAGTACTTATTTCTCTTATAACTGGAAGTTTGTATCTTTTTTTTTTTAGACTTTTTTTTTTTTTTTTTGGATGTTGCGGGTAGGAGTTTATTAATTAATTAATTAATTTTTGCTGTGTTGGGTCTTCGTTTCCGTGCGAGGGCTTTCTCTAGTTGTGGCAAGCGGGGGCCACTCTTCATCGCGGTGCGTGGGCCTCTCACTGTCACGGCCTCTCCTGTTGCGGAGCACAGGCTCCAGATGCACAGGCTCAGTAGTTGTGGCTCACGGGCCTAGTTGCTCCGCGGCATGTGGGATCCTCCCAGACCAGGGCTCGAACCCGTGTCCCCTGCATTAGCAGGCAGATTCTCAATCACTGCGCCACCAGGGAAGGCCCGGAAGTTTGTATCTTTTGACTGCCTTCATCCAATTCCCCCTTCCCCTGCCCTGCTTCCACATATTTAAATATCAGTTATGGAAATTTCTTTAGCTTGTCTTTGGGCAGTGCAACAACCCCTTGCTTGATGATTTCCAGAACCCATTCCACTGACAGCTCAGCTCCAGCTTGTAGCATCCTTGAGCTAAAGAAGGTGATTACCAGATCAATATTTTGTGCTACATCCTGAAATGAAGGGTGAGTTCAAAATTGTTCAAAGAGATCTCATGTTCAAAGCAGTGCATACACCAAGTTTGGATGGTGGTGAAGAGAATTTGGCAGGCAGGAACTGATGATCTCTAATATCATTGAAATCATTTCTTCAATGACATTTAAGTCTTGTTTGTAATCTGCTAAAGGAACATCCCTGGAACTCAGCAAACCTCTCAAGGACTGTCTGGCTTGTTCCAGAACTTTGTTGTGTTTTTTAGACAGCAAGGAAAATAAATAGATTATCAGTTTACTGTAAGAGGATAAAACTCAGGAACAGCCAGATGAAAGAGACACATAGGGCAAGGTATGTGGGAAGGGGCATGGAGCTTCCATGCTCTCCCAGCATGTTACTCTCCCCGAATCTCACCAATCTGGAAGCTCTGTACTGTTTTTTCAATAATACTTAGTTCTTCCTCCAAAGTAGGAAATGTTAATATTAATATTTCACTAGTTAAAAGCAAACTATGGTTCAAAAAAATTCTAATTGGTTTTGAACTGTAGTGAGAATGTTAATGATATATAATGGAAATGATATATTTATTCCATTATAGCTGCATATTTTTAAATAGAAGTTGAAGTATTTAAGAGTCAGAGTTTTCACTAAAAAGAGTCCATTCTGTCCCTAAGCAAAGCCTGTAGATGGGACGTTCTACATACAATAAGAAGAGAGGAGGAAGAGAAGGAGCCTTCAATGGTACTAAGAAAACTAGGATAATATAATGCCCTAGAAGCCAAGAGTGAATTTAAGGAAGTGATCAATTTTAAATGCTATACATGGATAAATCAAGGAGAAAATGAACAGAAAAATTACATAGTAGTGAACCATATCTCTTTTCTGTTAAGCCTTCTTGGGGCTTTAGTATATTGGTCACTTCGGGAGAGTCAGGAGAAATGAAAATAACAGATATCCTACCTTCACAAAATCCATTTTACTTCTTTAATTTCCTCCTTCTGCATATATCAGAAACTACTGCTCTCTAGCAATGTCCATCCATTGCTCTAGCCAACTTTTGCCCAAGAATACATTTTAACCCACTTTTTTAAGTATCTGCCATAGCAGATCATGACAGAAAATAGCAGATGTAGCAATGATTGTTGCCAATGCTTGACATTTAATTTAGCTATTCAGAATGATGGCTCTCTTGATAACTGGAATAATCTAACTTGATTACTGTTTGGGGGGTGGAAAATGATAGGGACACAACATCATTGACCATGCCTCCCTCCCTTGATCTCTTCAAAAGCCTATGCCTATGTGGTAGAGCTTCTGGCAAAGGTTTTCAAAAGAAACATACTCAGTTGGCATGTTTCCTTGGCCCTTTGCCCCCTTTACTTCTTTTTGTGGACACAATGCTTTGTAAGGGTAGAGCCATCTTACAACCATAAAGCCACATACTAGTGATAGTGAGACAGGAAGCGAGGAGCCTGGCTCCTTGCTGGCATTCTCAAAGTGTTGCACCAGCCCTGGAGTGCCTACCTCTGGACTTCTTATTATATGAGAATAACAATCCCCTTTTTGTTTAGTCACTAGAATCTGGTTTTCTGTTGCTTGAAGCATAATTCTACCCAGACATTTGATTGTCTGCCTTCCCCACTAGATCATAAGATGTCAGATAGCATGTCTGTATTTGCTGCCTAAGATAGGAAGCTTTCATAGCAAATAATAGAAAACCCAACTCAAAACTGCTTTAACTATAAGGAAGTTTATTAACTCAGATAACTGGAATCCAAAAGTAAGACAAACTTAAGAGTTGACGTGGGCTTCCCTGGTGGCGCAGTGGTTGAGAGTCCGCCTGCTGATGCAGGGGGCACGGGTTCGTGCCCTGGTCCGGGAAGATCCCACATGCCGTGGAGCGGCTGGGCCGTGAGCCATGGCCGCTGAGCCTGCGCGTCCGGAGCCTGTGCTCCACAACGGGAGAGGCCACAGCAGTGAGAGGCCCGCATACCGAAAAAAAAAAAAAGAAAAAAGACTGTAGCAATTTCAAGCCTCATATCCAAGAACAACCATGTCCAGAAGGAGCATGAATCACTTCTGGAAGTTCTCCTGGAATAGCTTTTCTGGAAGCATCCTGCAAACCTATCCTTGCAACTCATTGAGGTGAACTGGGGAACATGCATGATCCTAATCCAATCCCTGGCAAGAGGGTAATATTACCCTTAGACCAGTCCAGACCACCTCTGGAGCTGAGGATGCTGTGCTACACCAACTATGAGTTAAGAGAGAGATTCCTGAACAACGTCAGAATTCTTCTGGACAGGGAGATCATCTCTGTGCTTTGTGACCACCTAGAGGGGTAGGATAGGGAGGGTGGGAGGGAGACGCAAGAGGGAGGAGATATGGGGACATATGTATATGTATAGCT
The DNA here is from genome assembly GCF_008692025.1 of Phocoena sinus. Classification (NCBI taxonomy): domain Eukaryota; kingdom Metazoa; phylum Chordata; class Mammalia; order Artiodactyla; family Phocoenidae; genus Phocoena; species Phocoena sinus. Next base: position 83,068,930 of record NC_045768.1, on the reverse strand, counting down.
GATTCACTTCGTTATAAAGTAGAAATTAACACACCATTGTAAAGCAATTATACTCCAATAAAGATGTTAAAAAAAAAAAGAATTCTGCTGGGAAGGAAGAAAGAGGGAAAGGATGTTGAGTAGGTAAAGAACTCACTTTTTCTATTCCTAGCATCTTGCAAACACACTTAAAAAAAAAAAAAACTCCTCTTATACACGAAACGTTTATGCTTTATCTTAACAAGTTCCTTGAGAGAAGGAAGCATGTTTTACTTTTGTTTATACTACTCTTATGTCTCACTCAATAGCCTGAACATAGAATTTTGACTTTTTTTTTTTTTTGTCAACAAGCCTCAGTATAAGAAAATGGCCTAAATTATTTAACCTCTTGGATTCTTTCATAGATTGCTAAATTTTCTTGTTAATCAATCAACTTTTTTTTCCTTTGGCCACATGGCTTGCGGTATGTTAGTTCCGGACCAGGGATTGAACCTGGGGCCGTGGCAGTGAAAGCACCAAGTCCTAACCACTGGACCGCCAGGGAACTCCCTACTAATCAACTTCTTTGACTCCCAAGACTTACAACTGCTAGGGTAGTCAACAGGTTGACATTTATTCAACAACCGTATTACTGTACTAGTGACTTTTTCTGGAAGAGTAAATCGTAGTGAAGCTCTTAAAATTCCTTTTTCTTATCCAAATGAAGAAACTGCAGGGATGAAGGTGTTCTGCTTCTCTAAAGGCACAGTTGTCAGACTTAAAGTTCCAAATACTCCCCCAATTCAATAACTAGAGATGACTACTGATGATTATTTTTAATGGGTGATTTTCAAAGATGTGAACGTTTTATATGATCCATGGAGATTTAAGTCTCTGAAGGAGAAAAAAATACATGCCTCTATACCAAAATTTCATCACGAGGCAAACTTGGATCATCACTAAACTGACTCCTAAACCTCTCTCCTTATACTACTAGAAGGTTTGTGTGCGTTTGTTTTGTTTTGCTTTTTTAAGTTTGGGGCTGTAAGGTGATACTTATATTTTATAATAATGTCTCTTCAGTTGATTAGAGCCACTGACATAGTCCCTTACTTGACCAGGATGGTTGGCACTGGTGAGCTTGGTTCGTGGAAAGTGCCCTTGACTTGGAGATGGAATCTCAGCCCAGACCACTGCTATGACCAGGAAGTAAGCACTGAATCACTCAGCTTCTCTTGCACAAATAGGGATTACGATTGCTGCTTTTGACACGGCCGTAGACTACATGGGATTCGGTATCTAAGCACAAATCCAGGCACATAATATTAATTTAACGATTTAAGACACTTGTTTCCTCATCCATTTCTCCAAACATTCCAACTAATCCTAAACCTCCAAATGGGCCAGGATTCAGCAAAATGAAGAAGTGGCCTGCCTGGGACATGGGGGTGGGGGTGGCGGGACCGCCAACCCGTGTCGTAGTCTAGGGGTGGCTCGGCCCCCCATACCGAGACCCGCGGCCAGAAAGCTCCTCGCGTTCCAGGAACCCGGATGCAGGGCGTCGCCACGGATATCTTGCCTAGACTTCGCCCTCCGTGGAGAGGGGAGGGGCGGGAGCCGAGTGAGGGCAACGCAGTACACCGGTTGGAATCATCGCGACTCGGGCCACAGCGGCGGACGCAGGCCCACCTGCCCGAGGGAGGGGGGAGCACGGGCAAAACGGCCAAGCCCCACGTCTCGGAGTGGGCAACTCCCAGCAACGGCGCGCCGGACGCTTCGAGGCGGTTTCCAGACCTTCAGAAGCGGAGGCGGGTCCTGGGAGTGCGCCCCGGCGCGAGTGGGCGGGGCCGCCCTCCCGGAAGTGCCTGCGGCCTCGGGCTGGCGCGCTGCGCAGCGCAGCGGTATGCCCAGTTCCCCAGTCTGGTACGGCTTCGGCTGTCGGGGCCGGGCCCAGTCGGTTTTGCTAGCCTCTCTGAGAGGGCGGGAGCCTTTTAGGGCAGCGATCCCGCGGTGGAAAGGGAGGAGGAGTCGTAGGGGACCCTGGCCCTTGCCCCAGCTAGAGAGGGAAGAGAGTTTGGCTGGCCTGCGGGCGAAAGCGTCGGTTCCCTTTCCACAGGAGAGGGGCGGATGGACGGGCTTCTGACTCCCAGGGAGTCCGCAGAATTCATTGCGGAGAACAGTCGAGATGTGTTCATTGACTGCGGAGGCGTGCGGAGGGTGGCCGAGCTTCTGCTGGCCAAGGCCGCGGGGCCCGAGCTGCGCGTGGGAGCCTGGAAGGCCCTTCATGAGCTGAACCCCAAGGCGGCCGACGAGGCCGCCGTTAACTGGGTGTTCGTGACAGACACGCTCAACTTCTCCTTCTGGTCGGAGAGTGACGAGCACAGATGTCTGGTGGGGTACGGGGGGAAAACGTACAGTGGGTACTGGTCCCTGTGCGCCGCGGTCAACAGAGCCCTGGACGAAGGTTGGTGCCCCTTCTCCCGGTCAGACCCAGCAGCTTTGAGGTTTCAGTTTAGTGGGAGGGTCCCACAGAGCGGGTTGGGAGATGGAATAATGTGTTGATAAGGCGAAATTGAAGTTCTTCACTGCCGGTACCTCTGCTTAAAAGTATGAGAAGAGGCTGGCATAAAATCTTTATTCAGTGGGAAATGATTCTAATATTTATCATTGTCACAGCTAAGTCAAAGTCAGTTTTCTAAAGAATGCCACTTTGATGGCATCTGAGGAACAAAGGGCAGAAATTATAACACATTTTACACAGTCAAAATACATCTGATGTAATATTACAATTGTTAGAAGTGGATGAACAAATACAGACAAGCAAATAGAGAATGAGGGATCTGCTTCTGATTTTTAATTACTCATCCACTTTTACTGCATTCCTATAACAATTATGCATTCCTTTAACAATTATGTGGTTTCATTTTAATTGTGTTGCAATAGCAAGGGCCTAATGAATATAAATGTATGACGTTGTTCCAATGCCTTTTCTTTTCTCCCCAAGGGATACCAATAACTAGTGCTTCGTACTATGCCACAGTTACCCTGGATGAGGTTCGGCATATACTCCGTTCTGACACAGACGTCCCCATGCCTTTGATAGAAGAGAGGCATCGGATTCTCAATGAAACTGGGAAAATTCTGCTTGAGAAATTTGAAGGCTCTTTTCTTAATTGTGTCCGAAAAAGTGATAAAAGTGCTCAGAAGTTATTGCACCTGGTAGTTGAAAGCTTTCCTTCTTATAGAGATGTGACTCAGTTTGAGGTGAGTTGCTTCTGTTGGCCATTTAATTTTTTTTATTTTTATTTTTTAAAATATACTTATTTTTTGGCAGCATTGGGTCTTCGTTGCAGTGCGCAGGCTTCTCATTGCAGTGGCTTCTCTTGTTGCGGAGCACGGGCTCTAGGCGCGCGGGCTTCAGTAGTTGTGGCACACAGTCTCAGTAGCTGTGGCTCACGGGCTCTATAGCGCAGGCTCAGTAGTTGTGGCGCACAGGCTTAGTTGCTCCGCGGCATGTGGGATCTTCCCGGACCAGGGCTCAAACCCGTGTCCCCTGCATTGGCAGGCAGATTCTTAATCACTGTGCCACTAGGAAGCCCCTGTTGGCCATTTTAGAGTTCTTTAATTATCTTCTCATAGTTAACTCTTTTACTTCCAGAATTCCTTTTGAGAATAAAAATTTAAATTTTGGAATTTTTTTCCATGTGGAACAAAGGAACAATAACAAAATTATTAAGTAGTGTTTCAAAGATATTACTTTTCTTAATGTTTTCTAATCAGTGTATTCTCTTTATTCTGTCCTTTAAAAATGTTTCAAACCTGAATTAACACTAGACCTTCAACATGATGTTGTCACTTAGGGATAGTGAGGTCCTTTTAGTACTTCAAAAAATTTACTTCATTGGATGAAAATCAGGATGTATACTAAATTCTCTCTAATAAAAAATATTTCTTGCAGAGTTCTAATGTATATATACTGTGTGTTTTCTTTTTCATACACAGGGTACTTTAACAGTATTATTTGCTTTATGGTACAAAAGAGTTTAAATAGGCATTCTTTTAAAAGGGTGAACATTTTGTGTACTCTCCCAGTGTACACCTGGATTTTGTTTTTGTATAATTCGTTTAGAATTTGTTATCACTGTTTATTTTAACTGTGACGTAGAATTGAAAGCAACTTCAGGGGGATCATATAATGTAAATCTATTGACTAAGTTAATGAATACTTGTGTCAACTTAAAATTTTGAAGCTACCCTTTTGTGATCACAATTCTGCAACTAAAATTACCAGTAATATTGTTCAAATCGTTCTTTATGATTTACAAGGTGTTTGCACAGACGCTCTCATTTGATCCGCAGAACAACTCTGTGGGGCCTAGGGACAAGGAACATTACAGTCCTGTTTGCAGACCAAGAACCAAAGTCTGAAAAAAAGAAAGGTTAACTAGTGTATCTTAGGTCATTTAGTCAAGAAATAGCTAGCTTTTCAATTCTGCTGTAAAGTGAGAGATGCCTGATTATGTATGTTAAGATTCTTTTAATTGCAACTGACAGACACAAAACAAGAAAAAACTTAAGCAAAAAGAATTTGGGGATAGGTACTGGGGATAAACATCCAGGATCAGGGACTCAATGCCATCAGGATTCAGTCTCTCTTCTTTGTTTCTCTTGACTCCATTTTTCCTTTACTGCAGACCAGCTTTCTCCATGAAGTAGAAAAGGTCCATGAATTTTGCATTTTATCACTTCAGCCATCAGGGAGAGAGGGAGAAACTTCCTCTGGGTTCTAAAACTCCTGGGCGAGGACTGAATGGGCCGGACAGAGGCAGTTCTTAGAAAAGAGGCCCTAGGCCACTGTTGAACTTTATTCTCTTCTGAGGAACAATTTTACTAATGCAGAGGGTACTTTGAGATTTATCTTTGTCTTCAAAGTATGTCATTTCAACCTTGTTTTTCAGGAAATTTGGAACAAGTTCCTTGGTCCATCATTCCAACCATTTATAAATATATTAAACAGTGTATAAAATAAATCAAACTGCCATTAATGTGGCTGAGACTCTGTGTATTCCAGAACTGACATGGTTGTTGTACAAGAAGGGCTGAGATTAAATCTAACATGACTTCAGGATGCAATGAACTCAGGACACCATGTAGTTTATTTACTTTCAAGTTGTCCTGAATTTTTGTCTTTGTGAAAGAAAGGAGTGATTTTTTGGTAGATTATGGTGTTGATTTAGTAAGCATTTGTTGAATTTCTCTTTTATTTACAGCATAGTGCTTTCTTTTGATTTGTTATGTATGCTGAAAAGTTCAGTTAAAAACTGTACCAGGATATAGATTAATTTTAAGGCTGATACATTTTAAATGAAAATTAGTACCTGAACCATTTCCCATCAGTATTTATTTCTAAAATACATTCTTACAGAAATATCCCCAAAATGTAACAAAAATCAAACCTAAACCTTTTAACACTTTCCTAAAGGAGTATTATATTTTTTCATGTATTTTTTCATAAGATTATCATTATTGTTACACAAAAGCACTATATTTCTGAAAGCCGTATGATTCCTAACATAACGCTGAGCATGTAGTGGGTGCTCACTTAACCCTTTGATTAGTTAATTTACAGTTACTTTTGCATATTCATTTAAAAGATATATAAATAGTTAGAGCACTTTGCTCAATTAATTCCAAGTCTAAAGGAATTCAAATTAAGTTTGGGTGCTGCTTCTGAATTCAGAAAGTGCTAAAATCAAATGTCTTTTAATCCATATTTTAAAATTTTCTAATTGCAAAAGTAAAACAAATTAATACAGAATTTGGAAGGTACAGAGGAGCAGTCTTTATTCTGCCAAGAGGTAACCACTATTCACAATTTGGTCTTTTTCTCTGTGTGTGTGAATGTGTATACATATGAGTGGGGGAGAGTTATGCTATACAAACTTTTAAAATTTAACATATTATGAGCATCTATGTCAATAAAAATTCTTTCACAGCACACTTTTTTTTCCATACTACTATTTTTAATGACTTCACAGTATTCCACCATATGGATGTACATTACCATAATTATTTGCCTGAACTATTTTACCAGAATAATTGTGATACACAGTTTTAGTTTTTAAATTAAATTTTGTATCTTATTGTTTTCCGTTTTATATAATAATAAGCAATACTGACAACAGTTTACACCCGTAATATTTTCTTAGGATGGATTCCTAGTAATAGGATTACTGAGTCAGAGCATGGCCAGGATTTTCAGGCTTGTGATACATAAAAATGGTAACTCTTCTCCAGAAAGATGATCAGCCACAGCGTATTGGAATGCCCTTTTCCCTGCTCCTTCGTAATATAGTCATGGTATTGGTTGCTGTATTTTTTAATCTTCAGCAAGTTACATAAAAATAGTTACAATTGTTTTTAATGTTTATTTAGTTACTGCGATTTATCATTCACTTTTAGATATTATGAACAAATTAATGAAATTAGAAAATTTGTCTAAATGAGACAGTTTTAGATCAGTGATTTCCCAACCTGGCTGTGCCCCAGAATCAGTTAGGAAGCTTCAAAATTCAGATACATTTCCAAAGCACCATCCTCAAAGATTCTGATCTATGGGTAAAAGAACTATTTTTTTTAAGCTCTTCAAGTGACTCTGATTTAGACTATTCAGTAGCTATATAAAAGTCCTAATTAATAGATTGGCTTCCTTTACGCTGATGTACTGATAAATATACATGAAAAGCATGAGCTTTTCTGATATTTTAATTGATAACATTTTATGTTACTCTTAAGCATTTGTAATTTTTGACCTTTCTAATTTGTTCATAATAAGTTTGTTGCAGAAAATCAACTCATGGTTATAGAGTTTTACACTGGTAATTACTTTATAAAGGTACTATTTTGAAAATATTTTATTCACAAAGCAATATTATGGAAATATAGGGTAATTGTTATTTGGGGATTTACTGGTATTTTCAGTGATATCAGTTAATATTTTACAGATGTAGAATTTTATTACTAAAATTATTTCATTACTAAAAACCATATCAGCTTGTTAAGAAAATGTTTTATAGGTGATTTGAGTTTATTTTTAGATTCTTTGCTTGAATTTGTTTTTGTTTTTGTTTTCATTTTAGGGTATTATAATCTAATCCTTGTGATACTAGTTGGCTACCATGGAAGCAGTGCTCATGATGTGACAATTTGTGTTTTGTTAGATGCCAGCACTGATTTTGTTATATAAGTCTGGTTCCTAGATTTTTCCAGTTTGCTCTATGAATCTTGTTAAAAATAGGAGACAGTAGCTTCTATCATAGTAAATATTATGATGTAATAATTTTGTTTGAAACAGTTTTATTTTGCCAATTAAGTTTTATGCCTTGCTGTTTAATAAAGTAGACTTGAATTAGAAACCTAGTTACCATATATAAGTCCAGTGTATATAGAGGAACAGCTGCCAGGTTGTCATATTTTGATAGGTTTGAGAATATAGATTATTAGCAAATGATATAGGGATATTTCTTAGTGGTGATTTGTTCCCCCAGCACTCATTGTAATTTACAGTCTTTACCCTATGTCAAAAAATGAGTGTATGTGTTTGCCCTAGAAAACAAGATACCTGCTTTTTTAGTGGTGGCCTTAGAAAATTTAGTTTAAAAAAAAAAAGAAATGAAATTTAGTTTATTTAGTAAAAGTAAATCTGGATTGATTGTAAGAGGTATACCTTAAGGTTAAGGAATATTAGGTTATTTCTCATTAGGACAGTGTAGCATTGGAGGTTTTTTTAGTAAATAAAGGAATCTGTATTATCATCTTAAAGAATTTTTATATGGAGTCTTTCCTTGAAGAATTTAATTTCATTTTTTATTTACTTCTTTATGTCATTTACTTATTTAAACATTCTCCAAGGTGGTCAGAATATATTTTGGGAGCCAGTGATACTGATTATTCACATTTAGCAGACTAGCAGTTATAGAAGATGATTTGAGGTTATTAGCATTGGTGTTAGGACTAGGAGTAGACTGTAATTATCTGTTTTTCCATAGTGAAAGCTAATGAGCATTTGTAGTTTTATAGAGAGTTTTAAAAAATTCATTTATTTATTTGGCTGCACCGGGGTCTTAGTTGCGGCACATGGGATCTTTAGTTGCGGCATGTGGGATCTAGTTCCCTGACCAGGGATTGAACCCAGGCCCCCTGCATTGGGAGCATGGAGTGTTAACCACTGGACCACCAGGGAAGTCCCTATAGGGAATTTTTGAGTTAAATTATGACCCATTATCTTATAATGCCTGGTTAAATTTGTTTCTTCCATGTATAAATATAATTGGTAACTAATTTTGTTATATAGACTTACATATTAACTTGGACCATTTCCAAAAAGGGTAGACTTGATAAATTATAGCTGCTGATCAGTTTTGTCTTTATCTCTGAAATAAGTTAATCATTTTATCTGAAAGGAAACTAAAAAATGGATGTTGTAATTCTCTTCAGAGGTGAATTTAGGAATGATTATTTTCTTCTTTATACTCTTCCATATTTTATACAATTAATGTGAATTATGTTGCAATCAGAAAAACATACATTTTTTAACTTAAACTTTCTAAAGAAATGCTATCTAGCCCTTAACAATAGCAAGCAGGTGGATTATAGTGACACAGAAATATGTATATGAAGTAATGCCATTGAAAAAGAACACTAAATAGTGCCATGATTACATAAATTGTATTTTATGTGCTTTGAAAAATATAGGAAGTAAATTTGGAGTGATAGAGATAACTTAGTATTTATTAGACCCCTTCTTTTTTTCTGTAGAAGGCCTATAATTTCTTACCAAAGAGTAAGATTATTCTACCCTTGAAAAATGTTTTCTGTGTGTGCCTTTTTTTTAGTAGCATACATAAAGCTTTCACATACCCAGGTAACATTTATATTCTCCTCATTCATCAGGGGAAAAGAATTTCTTTTTACAAACGGGCCCAAATCCTTGTGGCAGATACGTGGAGTGTATTAGAGGGAAAAGGAGACGGCTGCTTTAAGGACATCTCCAGAATCACCATGTTTGCTGACTATAGATTACCTCAGGTTCTTGTTTACCTGGGAGCCCTGAAATACTCTGACGAACTACTGGAGAAACTTCTCAAAGGTTTGCCAGCTTAATTAAGCCATTCTTTGTTATATGTTGGGTCTTTGTCTAGTTTCTTTCACAAAAGGTCTTCCTTCCTTAAAAAACAAAACAAAACACTATTACTGTTAAAAGCACATGTAAAGAAGAATGCAGGGGCAATTAAATTACAAAGAAAATTGCTTTTTGTTGTTTACAGTGTGGAATATAGATATTGTTGGAAATCACACTATTTGGACATCATCATTTCAGAGTCTTATAATAAAATGAAACTTAAATTTATGTCATGTGAAGGTGTGCAACACTAAGACAGTTCAGGTTTGTATTTAAAGAGTGCTAAGCTGAAGAGCACACTACACTGTGAAATAAAAGGTGGGCTGAGGGCTTCCCTGGTGGCGCAATGGTTGAGAGTCCGCCTGCTGATGCAGGGGACACAGGTTCGTGCCCCAGTCCGGGAAGATCCCACATGCCCCGGAGCGGCTGGGCCCGTGAGCCATGGCCGCTGAGCCTGTGCGTCCGGAGCCTGTGCTCCACAACGGGAGAGGCCACAGCAGTGAGAGGCCTGCGTACAGGAAAAAAAAAAAACAAAAAAAAACAGGTGGGCTGAGAGATAGGTAATATTTACTGGATTTTGCATTAGGAGGCTCCAAGGTCTGTCACTGGCTTATCTTGCACAAGTCACTCACTTTCCTAGGCTTATTTATTTACCATTATTGGGTTTGATTATTGATTCTCAAGAGTGGGAGCCTTATTATAATATGTGAGTATAGATAATTGTGTTTGTATGAAAAGTAGCTTTTTGTTTTTTAAACATTTCTTTGTATAAGGAAAATAATTATACTGTACAATTTTCATGTTAATTTCTCTTTTAAGTACAGTATTTTCAGCTACTTTTTTCTTTATTTTTAAAAGAAGTAGTTTTTATGATTGAATAATTTTCTCTTGTGAAATAGATTTCAATCACCCAAAATAAGAATAGCACAGGATATAAAAGTACCATTATTTCTATGATTGCTTCTACCAGGTTTTTATGCAGCCTTGGGCAATCTGTTTTGCCCATTTCCTCATCTGAAAAATAACAAGCTATTTTATGTCACAATGCTCATGTCTGGGGTCATTAATTGTTGGATACCTTTAAAAGGGACAACATTTAGCAGTCAGGGCTTCTACATACAGCCATATTCAGCTGATCTTTTTTTTGGCCAACGTATAGAATGTTCATTCCTATCTCTAAACACACTCTTGCTTGGTTTCCCTCACCCAGATTTTCTTTTTTTCAATTCAAATCCTACACATCCACAAAGGCTTAGTTCAATTGTCACCTCTTCCACATAGCTTTTCCTAACTCTCCATGCTTTGTCTGTCTCCTTCTCCTGAGTTTTTAGAGCACCCAGTTGTCTCTGCTACTGTGAGAAAAACTCTGGTGAGAAGGGATCACCCAGCGTAGTTGTACAGAGTTGTCTGAATTTTCTTGTACCATCCATTTCACCTCCAGAGGCTCTTTTCCAAATGTCCAGCTGCAGCTGTTACTGCCTCTTATTACATCCAGCTTCAAACTATCCTTCGCTAGTTTGTCATAGGGGGAGCAAATTCCCTTGCCTCTTAGTTTATTTAAGCAAAGTTGGAATTTTTTTTTCCCCAAAAAGTACTTTACTAACAACTAGAGGAGAAAAATTGATAGAACCTATAAATATAAAGGAGCACACATAAGTCTAGGACACTGATTAAAAAAATTTTTTTTTTAATATTTATTTATTTGGCTGCGCCGGGTCTTAGTTGAGGCATGTGGGCTCTTTTAGTTGCAGCATGCGAGCTCTTAGTTGCAGCGTGCAGAATCTAGTTCCCTGACCACGGATTGAACCTGGGCCCCCTGAATTGGGAGCATGGAGTCTTAACCACTGGACCACCAGGGAAGTCCCTAAAGATTATCTTAAGTGAAATCTAGAACCAGGTGGCTTGATTAGATGAGGTAGAAACTTCCTTAACTGATATCCAGTGATACTTTTTCCAAACTTGAGGATATACTACATGTATAATTCTTTTCTTCTCTTCTCTTCTGGGTAGGGCAGCCCTTGGAAGACCTACTTAGATTTCTGTTCATTTACCTACCTAGATTTCTGTTCATTTTATCTTTAGCTCATCTCTTCGCCAAAGGCATATTTTTTAGCTAGCTATAAAGACTGACAATGCAGTTTGGCTAAATTAGATTCTTCATTGTGATTCTAAGGCTGACTTTTAGGCCTAATATGTTGGCCAAGTTACCTTCCCTGACTCTAATCTATGTCAGTCCTCTCAAATGGTTTCATTCTTTTTCTGTTTCAAAGTCCATGTCCTATTCCATACTGTAAGTTGCTGTATTAGTTACTTTGTTAGTTTCCTTATGGCTGACATAACAAATTATCACAAACTTGATGGCTTAAAACAGCAGAAATATATTCTCTCATGTCTCTGGAGACTAGAAGTCTGAAATCAAGGTGTTTGCAGGGCCATGCTTGCTCCCTCTGAAGGGTGTTGGGAAGAATCTTTCTTTGCCTCTTCCTAGCTTCTGGTGGCTGCCAGCAGTCCTTGGCATTCCTTAGCTTTGTAGCTGCATCACTCCAACCATGGCTTTCTTCACTGTGTCTCCTCTGTCTCTTCGTATCCTCTCATTTTTTTTATGAGGACAGCAGTCATGGCATTGAAGGCCCATCCTAACACAGTTATGACCTCATCTTAACTTGATTACATCTGTAGAGGCTCTTTACGAGTAAGGCCACATCCACAGGTACCAGGAGTTAGGACTCGAATGTATTTTTTTGTGGGGGGGGGGGAACACAGTTCAACTCTACAGTTATTTGTTACTGTGTAACAAATTATGCTCATATTTAATGACTTAAAGTAACAAACATTATCTCACAGTTTCTGTGGATCAGGAATTTGGGTGCTGCTTAACTGAGTGCATCTGGCTCAAGGTTGCAGTCAAGCTGTTAGCTGGGGCAGTGGTCTTATCTAATGGCTCCACTTGGGTGTGGTATCTACCTCCAAATTCACTGTCATGGTTGATTTGGCAAATCTGGCAAGTTGATAGTCAAGTTTGAAGGAGTTGATTAGCAAGAGAACTGAAGAATGGATTTGTATGCTGGCACCTGGGGCAAAGTAAGGAAATGGAGGGACACAGCCAGTGTCTGTTCTTCCACCTGCCCCAGGGATCAGGGAGAGATGGATGGAGGGGACACTTAAGATCCTAGGTGACAGAGTGGAACTCAGTGGGGCTAGGGTATTTTCCCTAGGTCTCAGTGGATCACAGGGCCTCTCAGGTACTGTGAAGCTCTGTACAAGGGTACAGATTGGTGGCCAGAGGCCAAATATAGCTTGCAGATGTGTTTTGTTTGGCTTGAACAGTGTTTTAAGTGATTTTTAATTAGTTATCAGCACTTGACAAATAGGAGATTTCACATGAAAATCAACTTTCTGGCTTCTCTTGTAAGAGTAGAGAAATATAGGTACATTGGGTTTACCTTTACACGGGGCAGCACATGCTCTCTAGCTCACCACAGTTTGCATCTGGCAGCTGCATCCACTTACTCTATCTGGCTTATCTTTATAGGCAGTTGAGTTGATGAGCCCAGCTCTAGTCTCCCTGGCAAAGCACTGCCAGCGCCCACCCTGCAGGATCAGATATACCCTGGAGATGGGCGCTGAATATACTGCAGGTCCTATAGGAGCTCGCGGCTCCATATTCAGGCAGAGCTGACTAAAGGATCCTGAATCCAGGATGTAAGGGCAATCTGGCTGTGACATCTGTCACCCCATTGATGGCCAGGGTTGATTCGGCTGATCTGGCTGGCTAGGCGGGTGTCCCCTTCCTCCCTCACTGCTCCATGTGCGTCCCTCCTGAAGCTGCACACTCGGTGGAAGAGGACGACCTTCCCTGATAGAGGAGGACCATTCTTTGGTCAAAGGTATACAAGTAGCTGCACTCCCCTGCTAGAACCTCCAAACAAGCTCTCAAGGATCCTAAATCCGAAGAATGATGATGGTTTTCCTTGCTTAAGCTAAGAACTTTGATTTCCTAGGTTTTCCTTGATGTACCTGGCATGTCCCCAAGACAGTGTTAAGTGGGGAAGGGAGGTACTGTTTATTTGGCCCTCTAGGAGTCCTCCACATTTTGCAATAATGTTTTTATTTTTCCTGACATTAAACCCAAAATTTAAATCCTCTCTAAAAGTAATTTAATAATCTTGCTGTCATATTTTAAAATGTATGGTTAGAGACTTCCCTGGTGGTGCAGTGGTTAAGAATCCACCTGCCAATGCAGGGGACATGAGTTCAAGCCCTGGTCCGGGAAGATCCCACATGCCGCGGAGCAACTAAGCCTGTGTGCCACAACTACTGAGCCTGCACTCTAGAGCCCACGACCTACAACTACTGAGCCTGCGTGCCACAACTACTGCAGCCTGCGTGCCTAGAGCCTGTGCTCCGCAACAAAGAGAAGCCACCACAACGAGAAGCCCACGCACCGCAACAAAAAGTAGCCCCCGCTCGCCGCAACTGGAGAAAGCCTGCACACAGCAACAAAGACCCAGCATAGCCAAAAAAAAAAAAGTATGGTTACTCCATACTTTTTATTTATTGGGGAGCTAGTATATGCAAGGTGCTAGGTTAGGTCCTAGGAATATTGAGACAACTAAGCTGGACATGGTCCTTGTCATTGTGGAACTTAACTTGCAATTTTGAATTAATGCCTGAGTTTAGAAATGGTTTAAATTACCAAAAATAAATCTGAGATTTACAATTTTAAAATCAGTACTATTTAAATACTGTGTTTTGTCCTATAGTAAAGTTTTGAGTAGATTTCATTTCATTGACTATTAGTGCTTCTTGCTCTGTCTTTTTTCCCTTTCAGGAGAAGTGCTTTCATATGGGAATAGGCAAGAGGTGGAAATCAGAGGGTGTTCACTTTGGTGTGTTGAGCTGATCCGGGATTGTCTTCTGGAGCTTACTGAAAAAAAGGATGAAAAAACTAGTGGAGAGATCAATTCCATTCTTCTGGATTATTTCTTATGGGACTATGCCCGTGATCACAGGGAAGATATGAAAGGAATTCCATTTCATCGCACACGTTGCATATATTATTGACCCACAGTGTAAACTGATCCTAAAAATACTTGCATTTTTTTTTTTTTTTCTTTGTGGTATGTGGGCCTCTCACTGTTGTGGCCTCTCCCATTGCGGGGCACAGGCTCTGGATGCGCAGGCTCAGTGGCCATGGCTCACGGGCCCAGCCGCTCTGCGGCATGTGAGATCTTCCCGGACTGGGGCACGAACCCGTATCCCCAGCATTGGCGGACTCTCAACCACTGTGCCACCAGGGAAGCCCTAAAAACTTGCATTCTTATATCACATAATTATTTGTATAATTTTGCTTTATTATTAGAGAAGGTGGTAGAGGTTACAGCAACAAGAAAATTGATTACTCAGGCTCTCTTAAAATATTTTTCCTGACATATCACTCTGTATTGCCAACTTTTTCCTTTGTTTGCTTGTTTAGTTCTAACTATATTTTCGTTTTCTGTGGATACATGACAGAAATAGTAAAGGAAATTTAAAGCTTTCTTTAAAGCTCAGATTTCTTTTTTTTTTTTACATCTTTATTGGAGTATAATTGCTTTACAATGGTGTGTTAGTTTCTGCTTTATAACAAAGTGAATCAGTTATACATATACATATGTTCCCATATCTCTTCCCTCTTGCGTCTCCCTCCCTCCCACCCTCCCTACCCAGATTTCTTAAAATTAATCATGCCTTATAATGTTATTGATCTTTGGTAATAATATTTCATCCATTCAATTGGTATCTTTTTCCAAGGTGTCATAATTTTCTATATACCTTAATCATTTGATATAAGAGAGAGAGAAAGTAGGGTCTTTGCTGTATGAATGCTGCTGCTCTTGTAGAAATCAATCTTGACAGATTTTTAAAAACTTCTTATTGATAAACATAATGATTTTCAATTTAGAATATCTGTCCAGTTTTCTTTTTTTCCTTCGGAGTAACTACATTAGAATTTATTGAATAAAGATTTTTAAAACTTCTCTTAAATCTGGAATGAATTATTTCCTTAAAATAGAATTTACCACACATACTTTTAAAAGGTTTACAATGAATTTGACTATTTACTTTATGTTGCAGGACTCTCATTACCTACCAAGCAAGCACTCGTCTCCCACCTTCATCCCCACCTCCCTTCTAATGTAATCTTGATTTTTGTTACCTACCTTATCACCTCACTGTGACTTGGTGTGAATCAGAAAAAGCCGGCCTTTCTCCAAGCACTTCACTGCCATCTGCTGGAAACTTGTCATAATAGCTTTACAAATGACAATGAGTGGGAGTGTGAGTGGGGCCCCCTGGAGTCCTGTACTGCACAACTTGCCCCACCAGAAGTAGTGGTCCTGTATCTGTCTCTCCCCTATGTGACTAAGGGGAAGGTGATCTTGTCCCCTTCTGGAGATAGACCCGAGTTAATATGAATGGTGTATTATTCATGATGATCCTATTCTCTGCCTGTGATTGTTCTAATAATAGATATATAATCTAGTTCTGGCCAGTGACACTGGAGGGCAAGTCTGCAGGGAGGCTTATGGGAAAAGGTTTCTTCACTTTTAAGAAGGGGCCATGGGAGAAGATCCCTCTTCTTCCTCTGAGCAATGTACTGCCTTAAATGTGATACCTGAAGCTGTAAACGATTATGTGGAGCCAGAGCCCTCCTGAACCTGCCCTGCCTGAGTCCAACCTAGCTATGGCCTTCATTCCTGAGATAATGAGCTCAGCACCTTATTATTGCCATAATTTTGAATTCGTTTTCTGTAGAAAGTATCATAGTTAATAGTTTCCAATTTAACGCGCTCTTACAAGGCTCCAGGAAGCGCAAGCAGAACAGTTGCTTAGACCTCAGGGCTGGCCCAGCTCCTCCTCCTGTCGCCCTTCTTGCTCCTCTCCCTGTCCTGCCCACCGCTGTACCCTTTCCCCTGCTTCCTGTCTTTTCCCTCTTCTCCCTCCTCCCCACCTCTCCCTCTCCTCCCCTCTCCTTCCCCCTCCAGGCTCAGCCAGCTCTGGGCTTCCTGCTTTCCCCATTTACTTCTCCATCATGTAAAAGACAGGGAAGGCAGTTTAGGGCTGTATGGTGCTCCTTGATGTCCAAGACGCAGCTGTCTTTTCTCTTGTTTACACTGAGCATAGCCTGGACTCGCCATCCAAGGTGTCTGCGTTCTAATCTAGGCAGCAGGGTTGAAGAAGCTATGAAGTTGAAGAGTGCAAGGGTTGACAGGAAGGCTCTAGCAGTTACCACGTGCAGTTTTGCTTTCATTTCACTGACTAGAACTTAGTCACATAACCACAACTTACTGCCAGGGAGGCCAGGGAACTATTCTCTATTCCAGGCATTGGGTACCAGCTAAACTAAGGAGTGTGGGTGAATATTAAGAAACAGCAAGTTTTCGTCACCATGCATGGATTTTATAGTTTTCATACCTGATACAGACTAAGAATTTAAATAACAATTCACCTAATGGTTTTAACAGCCAATGATGCTCACTTTCCAGATCTATTGTTTCATTAGGGATTGCAAAATAGTAATATTCTAATTCTAATATTCTTGGTTGTGTGAGCCTTGCACAGAGAGAACTTCTCTCTTGATGGATTTCAGGATAGACTGAGGAACATAATGAACTTGGAGCCACAGCTCCTGAAGTTCCAGAAGATGAGAATGTAGAAATAGGATCTAGAAAGGTTTCTGGTTATGTTGATTTATTGTGCATGCTAATCTCAAAGACAATTAATGTAAATGTGCACAGTTCCTGGAGCCCTTCCCCGCCCTCCCCATCACAGCCCTCCATTCAGGGGAGTCCTTTGTTTACTGTCATTAAACCAGTTCTCTAGCAGAGATCAAACATTAGTTCTGATTCCTTGGTGACTGTTTCCTTTAATAGCTTTTGCTTTGTAACAAGCTCAAAAAACATTTTTTAAAAACATATTTCATTGATTTCTTTAGGATTATTTGGTGGTTTAGCCGTGGTACCATGTCGATGTCCTCCAGCCAAAGTAAACAGGTTGGGTTAATTACTTGTTGCAGCATGGGATGTCTCAGTAAGAGGATGCCTTGGGACAGGGTCTAAGGAAGCAAGGTTCTCTCTAAATTGGATGCCATCAGCCAAAGGCAATTCTGCCTTTGGCTATCTCAAATCTTATCCATAAGGAGGGCAGGCTGAAGCAAGGAAAAACAGAGATTGGTAAAGAAGCATCAGTCACTCATTTCAGCCAAGATAGTAGGATGTTTGGTTCTGTGTGTGTGGCACAGTAGCCTAGGCAAAATTATCAAGTGGCCTTATTTTGTCTCACTTTATCAAGGTCTCTGAGTAACCTTGTCTGAGATTATGTTCAACAGGCGAATACCATGGCATAGCTGTGAGTGCCAGGGCAGCTTTTGTCAGGGGCTGCTTTTGTTCCTTTCTCAACCTTTAACTTCTCCCTGATTAGCACTAAAGAAATTAATAGATTTTATTCAATTCAGTCCAGAAATCAATTAATGAACTCCTTCACTGTTCCTCTTCCCTGAAGCTGAATAGATAATGGTTTAATAATCCAGTTGCGGAGGTACAGGTTTAATGAGCCACAGTACGTGACTTGAGGCAACTACACCTTCCTTTTCCTTGTAGCTCTATGACTCATCTCTCTCTCAGTGTGCTTAGATCAGTTTTTTCCTTTTTTCTTCTTTTTTTACTTTGTTTTTTTATTCTCAGCCCTTTCGTGGATGTTATTGCCAAAGAGAATACCTGAACAAGTAAGGAAATTGACCTCATTCAGTTAATTGCAATATGAAGAGCACCCCAGATGCGAAGATCAGGGTTTCTTGGCAGGGTGGTGTTGCCCTAGTCTTTTATAGGGAGGAGTAGACAGGTTACAGGTGGGGGAATTCACAGGTGGGTTTGTTTTGCAATCAGGAGGCATCTCAGTTCCCTGAAGAGGAAATTTTTATCTTTGTGTCTAGCTAGTTTGAGGCAGACAGATAGTTCTAATCTCAGCTAATCATTCACGAGACAAAGAATGAGGAACTGGGGAGTCTGTGGCTGGCCTCCTCAACAGGTTTGGGTGAAAAGGGAAAGATCCGTGTTTGGTCTTGTCACAGTCACAAGTCAAGCAGGGAGACATGAGAAAGAGTCGACAGACAGTCTTATCTAAGTCACATGGAGAAGGGTCGTTCTTTTGGGTAAACTGTTTCCCAGAACATAAAAGGGTGGGGGATTTCAGAAAACAAAAAGTTAAAAGGTTGAAGGGATTTCTTTTTATTCTTTTTAAAAATATTTATTTAGTTACTCATTTGGCCACGTCGGGTCTTAGTTGCGGCATGCGTGATCTTCATTGTGGCACGTGGGATCTATCGTTGTGGCATGCAGTCTCTTTAGTTGTGGCTTGCAGGCTCCAGAGTGTACAGGCTCAGTAGTTGCAGCACATGGGCTCTGCAGTTGTGGCATGTGGACTAAGTAGTTGCAGCATGCGGGCCCAGTAGTTGTAGCACACGGGCTCCTGAGTGAGGGCTCAGTAGCTGCGGTGTGCAGGCCTAGTTGCCTTGCGGCATGTGTGATCCTAGTTCCCTGACCAGGGATCTAACCTGTGTCCTCTCCATTGAAAGGCAGATTCCCAACCACTGGACCACGAGGGAAGTCCCTGGAGGGATTTCTTTTTTTCTAATTTTTAAAATTAATTAATTAATTTTATTTTTGGCTGCATTGGGTCTTCGTTGCTGTCCGTGGGCTTTCTCTCGTTGTGGTGAGCGGGGGTTACTCTTTGTTGCCGTGTGCGGGCTTCTCATTGCAGTGGCTTCTCTTGTTGTGGAGCATGGGCTCTAGGCACACAGGCTTCAGTAGTTGTGGCTTGCGGGCTCTAGAGCACAGGCTCAGTAGTTGTGGCACACAGGCTTAGTTGCTCTGCAGCATGTGGGATCTTCCCGGACCAGGGCCTGAACCTGTGTCCTCTGCATTGGCAGGCAGATTCTAAACCACTGGATCACCAGGGAAGCCCCTCTGGAGGGATTTCTTAATGTCACTGTTTTCTGAAAGTACAGAGCTCAGGTAAAGTTCAATGTTGTCACCATCAACCCTTTCTTGTGCTTGTGCGTTTTTTGGGAAAAAGATAAGCTGCCATGGCCTAGGCAACATTTGTATTTGCTCTCAAACCATGGGAGGTAATGATCCTCAAAGTAAGGAAGTCCAGAATTGTGAGTTCTCCATAGTATAAAGTATCCAGAGTTAAGATCCAAGGGTCTGGGCTGCCCTAAGGGGAATCACTGTATGCTCACTCCCTTGGTTCTGTCATCAGCTTTTGAACAAATCAGTTAAAATCTCTATGCCTATTTAATTTACATATGCAAGAGGATAATCTGAGTCTGATTTTCTAGTTCTGGTTCCAGTTTTCTTTTTGTATCATTTTGTAAAATATATGCATGTCTCATTTACAGGCTGCAGTAGGATGATACCGTGGTGGTTAATTTTGTGTCAGCTTGACTAGTCCAAGGTGCCCAATTAGTTGGTCAAACACTAGTCTAGATGTTGCTGTGAAGATATTCTCCAGGTGTGATTAACATTTACAATTAATAGACGAGTAAAGCAGTTACACTCCATAACGTGGGGGCTTCAGCCAATCAGTTGAAGGCCTTAAGAGCAAAGACTGAACTTTTCAGAAGAAGGAACAACCCTGCCTCAAGGCTAAAACGTAGAAACCCTGCCTGAGTTTCCCACTTGCTGCCCTGCCCTGAAGATTTTAGACTCAAGACTGTAACATCAGCTCTTATCTGAATTTCCAATTTGCTAGCCTGCCCTACAGATTTCAGACTTGACAGCTCCCACAATCACATGAGCCAATTCCTTAAAATATATCTCTTTCTCTCTAGATAGATGAATGGATGGGTGGAGGGATAGATAGACATATATAGATTATATGTCTATAGTTAGATCTATATATCTATCTCTCTCTATATATTCTGTTGGCTCTGTTTCTCTGGAGAACCCTAATACAGGTATGAATAAATAAAATGGCAAAATAATTTTTGTCTAACTCAGGGATATCAAATATAAAATAAGAAATTAATAAATGTATAATGGGACTAAGTAATTTTTAAGATTCCTTTCAGGTATAAAATTTGCTGACTAGGGCTTCCCTGGTGGTGCAGTGGTTAAGAATCCGCCTGCCAACTCAGGGGACCTGGGTTCGATCCCTGGTCCGGGAAGATCCCACATGCCGTGGAGCAACTAAGCCCATGCACCACAACTACTGAGCCTGCACTCTAGAGTCTGTGTGCCGCAACTACTGAGCCCCTGCGCCACAGCTACTGAAGCCCGCATGCCTAGAGCCCATGCTCCGCAACAAGAGAAGCCACCACAATGAGAAGCCTGCACACTGCAACAAAG
This sequence comes from Phocoena sinus, assembly GCF_008692025.1. Taxonomy (NCBI): domain Eukaryota; kingdom Metazoa; phylum Chordata; class Mammalia; order Artiodactyla; family Phocoenidae; genus Phocoena; species Phocoena sinus. Next base: position 83,048,401 of record NC_045768.1, on the reverse strand, counting down.
AGTAGCCCCCGCTCGCTACAACTAGAGAAAGCCCACATGCAGCAATGAAGGCCCAATGCAGCCAAAAATAAATTTAAAAATTAAATCTTTAAAAGAGAAAGAAAAAATCAAGCATGGTTCCTGTACTAACCGTATTTTAGGATAACCTGATAGTGGGAAAGCTCTTCTTTATAGAATAATTCTAGCTAATAAATGCAAAAAAGAATATTAGAATTAGAACATTACCATTTTGGAATTCCTACTGAAATAATACCTCTGTAAAATAATATCAGTGGTTGTTAAAACCATTAGGTAAAATGCTGATGGGTAAATTTTAAAGGGATGTATTAGGCTGAAAGCACCTGAACTCACTAATAATCTTAACATCACCAGAAGTGAGATACTCAGACATCATGTACCTCCTGGTGTGTTGCAATAGGGAAGTACACAGCCCTGTATTCTTGCCAGAAAAATTGAGCCTGAATCTAATCAAGAATCTAGATCTACAAGTTTACAGGAAATGTAGGAAAAAAGAGGAACAAGTTAAATGGCAACACAAAGATGCCATCGCCAAATATAGAATGTGAGATGTTCTAAAGGACAAATGGCACAGTTTCTTCAACAAATAAGTGATTAAAAAAAAATGGTGAGCATTGGTGAGGATGTGGAGAAATTGGATCCCTTGTGCACTGTTCATGGGATTGTAAAATGGTGAAGCTGCTATGGAAAGCAGTACGGCAGTTCCTCAAAAAATTAAAGATAGAATTACCACACAGTCCAGCAATTCCATTCTGGGTATATACCCAAAAGAACTGAAAGCAGGATCTTGAAGAGATAGTTGTACACCTTTGTGCTTAGCAGCGTTATTTTCAATAGCCAAAAGTTGGAAGCAACTCAAGTGTCCAACAAGAGATGAACGGATAAACAAAATGTTATATGCATACAGTGGAATATTAGCCTTAAGAAGGAAAGAAATTCTGACACATGCTACTGAGGCAAGAGACAGATGGGCCCTCAGGGCAGACGGTTTGCGTTCGTTCCTTATAGACGGATACTCTGAGATGGGAATAACAGGACAACTGAGAGAGGAGGCTCAGCCCTGCCCAGATAGAAGATAAGAGACCTCATTCTCCAAGTTAGAAGACCTTCCCGACTACACATGTGCAGAAAGGCTCCTTGGAGGTCAAAAGGGGAGTCATGCCAAGTGACCAAATCTACACATAGGCCTCGTTGGTAGAATCCATCTTGGCTAAGAGATGCATGCACAAACATGGGAAAATCCTGAGATACACCAAATATGGACTCTGAATCAGACAAATCAAAATGATTGGTCAAAGGAAACATGGAAGAAATGCCCCATATAAGTGATTTAAACTGCCACGAGGGCACAACTCTCTCTGAGCCCGCCTGTGTGTCTGTCCACACATACTGTACTTTTTTTTTCTCTTAATAAATACTTTACTTGTTTCACTACTTTCCGTCTTTGTTGGAATTCTTCTTCTGCAAAGACGTAGAGCCAGGGCCTTGTCACTGACCACTGGTCTAGTGGCTAGGATTCAGTGCTCTCACTGCCACGACCTGACCTCAGTTACTGGCCGGGAGCCGAAATCTCACTTCAAGCCGCTGCAGGCCAAGGCCACCCAAGATCACTACAACATGGATGAAGTTTGAGGATATTTTGCTAAGAGAATAAGTCTGTCACAAAAGGACAAATACCATATGAATCCACTTATATGAGGTACTTAGGGTAGTCAAATTCATAGAGACAGAAATTAGAATGGTGGTTTCCAGGGGGGAAAGGGCTGAATGGGGAATTGTTGTTTACTGGGTATAGAGTTTCAGTTTTGCAAGACAGAAAGTTCTGGAGATTTGTTGAACAGCAGTGTGAATGGACTTAACACTACTCATACCTAAAAATGGTCAAGATGGTAAATTTTATGTTATGTGTATTTTACCACAGTTTTTAAAAAGGTGGAGGTAACTGTTACTAAAAGAGAATTAAGGGACCTGTCAACCAAATGCTACATGTGAACCATGTTTGGATCCTGATTTGAGTAAATACAGGGAGAGAGAAAGATGGAGAGGGGAACAGAGAGAGAGAAAGATGTACATTATGTAGAAAGCTATAGCTGAGCTCAATCTTTGAGGAGGCAGTGTTGACTTTGTCATCTGACACATATAGGCTTCAGTCTTGCCTCTGTCACTTACCAACCATGTAGCCTTGAGCAAATTACTTGCTGTCTTTTAGTTTTTTATTTCCATAAATATTTGTTGCATCTCTGCGACGAACTTAGTATTTACTATGTATTAAACGCTGCTCAACTATGGGGGCATAAAAATAAATAATATATGGTCTCTGCTGATGCTGGAGAATAAAATGTGAGGCAACAAATAGCAGGGATGAGTCTAGAAAGGTAGGCAAAAAGTAGATTAAGGAAGGCCTTTGTATACCATGTCAAGAAGACTGGACTTTATCATGAGAGCCGTTTTATCTTTTTCATAAAAGAGCCATGCAGTTTATACATTTTAAAATTTGTCCTCTATGTTTATAAAAATGTGTTATAAATTTAAAAAATTTAACTGCAATTCAATAAAAAAAATCTCAATGGAACTTTCTTCTGGAAAATGTCAAACTGATTCAAAAGTTCTTCTGGAAGAGAAATGCTAAGAATAGTCAAGAAAGTTACAATAATGAGGAAGGGCTTGCCCTATCAGCAAAATATATAGCAAAATGTGCAAATATACAGTCTGCCTCACTGAATGCTTGCCCGTATTACATTATGAAGAGATGTTGCCAACTTTATAGGCGAAAATGGTTTATCATTTTAATTTTTAAAAATATTTATTTATGGGCTTCCCTGGTGACGCAGTGGTTGAGAGTCCGCCTGCCGATGCAGGAGACACGGGTTTGTACCCCAGTCCAGGAGGATCCCGCATGCCGCAGAGCAGCTGGGCCCGTGAGCCATGGCCGCTGAGCCTGTGCGTCTGGAGCCTGTGCTCCGGAACGGGAAAGGCTGAGGCAGTGGGAGGCCCGCGTACCGCAAAACAAAAACAAAAACAAAAACATTTATTTATTTAATTAATTTTTTGGGGCTACGTCAGGTCTTAGTTGCAGTATGTTGAGGCACCTTTGTGATTAGCAGCGTTATTTTCCAGTCTTTGTTGAGGCAGTCTTTGTTGAGTTCCAGTCTTTGTTGAGGCATGTGGGATCTTTCGTTGTGGTGCAGGCTCTTCACTGCGGCATGCAGGTTTCTTTCTAGTTGTGGTGTACGACCTTCTCTCTAGTTGTGGCATGCAGGTTTTCTCTCTCAAGTTGTGGCACGCAGGCTCTTCATTGCGGCATGCAGGTTTCTCTCTAGTTGTAGTGTACGACCTTCTCTCTAGTTGTAGCTCGTGGGTTTCTCTCTAGTTGTGGCATGCAGGTTTTCTCTCTCTAGTTGTGGCACGCAGGCTCCAGGACACATGGGCTCTGTAGTTGTGGTGCATGGGTTCCAGAGTACGTGGGCTCTTGTAATTTGCAGCCTGTGGGTTCTCTAGTTGAGGCGCACGAGCTCAGTAATTGTGGCAAGTGGGCTTAGTTGCCCCGCAGCATGTGGGATCTTAGTTCCCCAACCAGGGATTGAACGTGTGTCCCCTGCATTGGAAGGCGGATTGTTTACCGCTGGACCACCAGGGAAGTCCCTATCATTTTAATTTACATTGTTTTGGTTTATTAGTGAAGTAAAACATCACTGACATGTAAGCCAGACTTCAGCTTTCTTCTAATCCTCTGCCTTCTAGGTTCACGTGGTTTTGTCCAGCACCAGACTTGACTTAGGGGCTGGCAGATCTTTAAGTTGCTACAAACAATCCTCTGTCACAAATACCTCGGTTAGCAATGTAGACTTTACTGAAGATTTTGCACGGGAGAGAGAGGAAGAGGTTCACCTTCCTCACAGCACGCAACCTAAAGATCTCCATTAGCCATTTCTGTTCTCCCTGGAATTCCTTTATCAGCTATCCTTTCCCTCTCTCTGATTCAGCTTCTTCCCAGCATCTTGGGCTTCCTCCATCTTTCTCATTCCTTCTCAAGAGCAGTCAAATAATTCTCCTGGTTCATATGCACAACACCATCTTCTTCTCTGAAGCCTGGGTACCTACCAAAGGTCAAACCCAGGAGACTTAACTTCCACCTGGGTGTAGGCTGGCAAAGCATCTTCTCTGCAAACTTAACTTCCACCTGGGTGTAGGCTGGCAAAGCATCTTCTCGGCAAAAGAAGTCTCTCTCTCTACATGGATTTCTCATTCCAGCTGCTGAGTAGTAATATTCTCCATGACGTCACAGAAATGGTATAGGCAAAGGTCAGATTTGTGGTCAAGTTTGTGTCCTGCATAGATCACTATAGCAGGTGTGCAGGAAGGATTTGTGAGGGCAAGATGGGAAACACAGGAAAATCACAGGTTCTTGCCCTGCCAAATGGTGGGAGTGCAGGCTGCTGCACTCCAGCGCCCTCCCTGCACTGCTATCCAATTGCTTTGCTTCAGTATAGAGAGGCACATGCAGCCTCTTCCCCTAGCCCTGTCCAACCAGAAGGCCAGTTTCCCCTTGGTGCCACTCCCCCAGGCTCTCCAGGTCACTCTTAGAGCCTCCTTTGACTTAAGAGAGATGCCTCTTACTTGTGAACCCTCTATTCCCCACTCCACAAGGACCAAGACCCCATGACTCTCCTTCATCACCCCAAGTCCCTCTTTATAAGAGCTATAAAAGGAGATAGGATTGGAGTTGGAATGGAATTAGTTTTGTTCTGCTGTAAGTCCTGGGAGTGAAGGGGGTGATAATGACTGGTGTCTACAATGTGGGGAACTTAAGTGACCCCTTCTCTTCAACTTTGGACTCAAGACACCAATTTGGGGGCAACAGGAAATGTCCCATTCCAATCCTGTTAGGCATTTGCTGACCTCGTCTGCAGACATGTGGCCTCCTGAAACCTGCTGCCTAGTCTTCCCGGGAATTCCCAGACCTAAATTGTTACTTTTATTCATTGCAGTTTTGTCAGCAGACCAGTCATGATGGGCAACTTTTAAAAAAAAATTCTAAAAGTGCAACATAATTAACAAATTCACCTCTTTGGATTTTAAAAATTCAAAATAATTCAATTTAATAATTTAAGCAGCTTTTTTTTCTGCTTTCACTTTTAAGTTTTATGAGAGAAGGACTGCTTTTTGAAGATACTTAGATGGTGCTATTAAAAATGGGAGGCATTGAGGCATTTAAAAGTAAATTGGAAAAGTTAAAACATAGAATTACCATATGACCCAGCAATTTCATTCCTAGGTCTATACCCAGAAAAACTGAACAAAACAAAACAAAACATTAAACAGATACTTGTACATGATGTTAATAGCAGCATTATTCATATTATTCCCAAAGTGGAAAAAACCCACATATCCCTCGGCTGATGAATGGATAAATAAAATGTGGTATGTCCACATAACGTAATATTATTCATCCATAAAAGGGAATTAAAGTTCTAATACATGCTACAACATGGGTGAAACTGGGAAATGTTTAGCAAAAGAAGCCAGACACAAGGCTACAAATTGTATGATTCTATGACTATGAAATGCCCAGAACAGGTAAATCCATAGAAACAGAAAGCAGATTAGTGATCGCCAGTGGCTGGGGAAGAGAGGAATGGGAGTGACTGCTAACTGGTATGAGGCTTTCCTTTTGGGGTGATGAAAATGTTTTGGAAATAGGTGATGGTTGCACAACATTGTGAATGTCTAAAACGCCATTGAATTGTACATTTTAAAACGGTTCATGTTATGTTATGCGGACTTAACTTCAATAAAAATAAACGGAATTGGTAGCTAAAATATTGAAAGCAATGTGAATCTTTCTCATATTCATCTTACAAACTCCTGGAGAGTTCTCTGGCTCAGCACTATGAGAGGGGTCCCTGGGTAGTATTTACTTTGGAGCTAATCTGGGAGGCGGGGCCTCCAGGTGGCCGGCTCTAGGCTCCTCCCTGACGGGGCGGGGGCATGGGCGGGGCTTGGCGGGCTGGGGTGGGGTCTGGGGAGCTTCCGGCCGCCCTGAGGGGCGGGGGCGCGTCTGCGCGGGCTTTGCTGGTTGCCGGGAGAACCCGTGACAACAAAAGGCGCGGGCTGAGGCGGTAGTTGCGGCGCGGCGGTGCGAAGTGAAGGCGAAGAGTCCTGCGCTGCGTTAGCCGCGGGAGACTGGGGTTTCTCGAACCGGTCAGTGAGTGGCAGGCGGGTCGGGCCGGGCTGGCGGGGTCGCCCCTGGTGCGGCGCCGGCCAGCTCTCTGAGCCGGTGTCCCCGGCCGGCCGTTGGGAGGAGAGGGGGCCGGCCGGGGGATTGGGAGCCTCCGCGGCTCGGCTGGCGGGGAGGGCGGTCGGGGCGCCCACAAGGCGGAGCAGTGCGTCCGAGGGGCCTGGGCCTATGCTGGGACTCCCAGGCGAGCGGCCGGGGAAGTTGGGTGCCCCTTGAGGTAGAAGGGCTTGGAGAAGAGGGACGCGCGGGAACCCCGGGAACCCCGGACCGAGCCTCACTGAATCGGATCCTGTGTATTTCTTGTTTTCGTGCTTCCAGCTGCGGTATCTGAAAAGGGATGGAAAGGCCCACCTTCCTTGGGGGTTTCGTTTTGTCACAGGCCTCCTTTTTCCATTGCGGATGTTGAAACTTCGGTGCATTATAAGTTCTGCGGAAGTCTGAAAGACCCCTCCCTTAGAGCAGGTGATAATTGAGAAAGAAAGGGTGCCCAGATTCTTTCTTTGAAACACTTTTAAAATAAAACTTCGCCCACTCCAACTTTAAAAATCTTTGTTGTTTCCCCTGTTTGCTTCCTGTCTTCTCCATCTGTTCTTTATGCATTTGGGGCCTTTTCTGAGATCCTTATGAGATTCACTATCCACTTGCCAGAAAGTTTCTTAAGAAAATATTACTTACAAACTACAATATTTAGACAGTCACTACTTCTGAAAAGCCAAGGGCACAGGATGGCAACGGTATTTGGAGACACTTTTCTGATCAACGGCATGGCATCAGTGATCAAATATTTCTCCTTCCTTTGCTCAGATTTCAAAACTCCATTGAGTATGCCAGCCAATCAGATTTCACCTTTCTTTACATTGATTGGTGAGATTAATACGTACGCTTCTGATGGCTGTAATTGATCAGAATCTGAAGAAGTATAAGTGCTATGGATTTTTTAAAAGACATGTAAATTCTTTTTTTAATTAATTAATTTATTTATTTATTTTAGCGGTACGCGGGCCTCTCACTGTTGTGGCCTCTCCCGTTGCGGAGCACAGGCTCCGGACGCGCAGGCTCAGAGGCCATGGCTCGCGGGCCCAGCCGCTCCGTGGCATGTGGGATCTTCCCAGACCGGGGCGCGAACCCGTGTCCCCTGCACTGGCAGGCGGACTCTCAACCACTGCGCCACCAGGGAAGCCCAGAACCATTTATTTTTGTTTTGTTTCTTTAAACATTTTTGAGTATCTTTTTTTTTTTTTTTAAGTTTTATTTATTTTTTGGCTGCGTTGGGTCTTCGTTGCTGTGCATGGCCTTTCTCTAGTTGCGGCAAGCGGGGCCTACTTTTTGTCGCAGTGAGAAGGCTTCTCATTGTGGTGGCTTCTCTTGTTGTGGAGCATGGGCTCTAGGCGAGTAGGCTTCAGTAGTTGCAGCACGCAGGCTCAGTAGTTGCGGCATGTGGGCCCTAGAGCATGTGGGCTTCGGTAGTTGTGGTGCATGGGCTCTGTAGTTGCGGCTTGCAGGCTCAGTAGTTGTGGTGCATGGGCTTAGTTGCTCCACAGCATATGGGATCTTCCCAGACCAGAGATCAAACCCGTGTCCCCTGCATTGGCAGGCGTATTCTTAACCACTGCACCACCAGGGAAGTCCTTGCCTTATGTTTCTAATTCCCCAATTATTCAGTAGTTAGATTAATGAGCTGGGAAACATATTACCACTATAGAAAGAATGGCATAATGGAATCCCATGCACTTATCACTTTGCTTCATCATTTACCAACTCAAGGCTCCCATCCCCTAGACTATTTTGCAGCAAATCCAGACATCATATCACTTCATCTATAAATTATAGGTATACTTTTTCAAGACAGATTTACTCTTTGTAGCTATCTTATATTAGAACAAAACCTGCTTTAATTGACTTTGCTTTAGAAGTTGCTTAGTTTATTAGGATAGAGAAGTCAATAACTAAATTTTGTTTTTATTTTGATACACAGGAGTCCAGATCTTACGTAAAATGGATGTTTCTCACGCTAGATACTGAATATTAAGTAGAAAATCTGTTTAGTAAAATCTAAGCTGCCATGGAAGAAATACCAGTGAAAGTTGCTGTAAGAATTAGACCTCTGCTGTGCAAAGAAGTTCTTCATAATTATCAAGCTTGTGTGAGAGTTATTCCAAACACCCAACAAGTTATCATTGGGAGAGATAGAGTCTTTACTTTTGATTTTGTTTTTGGCAAAAATTCCACTCAAGATGAAGTTTATAATACCTGTATAAAGCCACTAGTGTTGTCACTCATTGAGGGCTATAACGCAACTGTTTTTGCCTATGGACAGACTGGATCTGGGAAGACATACACCATTGGAGGAGGCCATGTTGGTAAGATTCTCATACGCTTTTACTTTTATTTCAGACAGTAGAAAGAAGCTGAAATACCACAGTGCCTGACACATAGTAGATGCTCAGCATATTAACTGAATGAAATAATCAATAGAATAACAGATGTGTTCATAAGATCATCATCTTTGAAAGATTTGCTTTAAATATTGAAGTTTCATTAAACTATTTATGATTATATTTGCTTGAGGAAAGACATTTAAGACAATGTTCAGTATTCAGCCCTTTGCTGTTTTTCCCCAGTTTTGAGATATAATTGACATGCAACATTGTATTAGTCCAAAGTATACAGCATAATAGTTTGATATATCTATATATTGCAAAATAATTACCACAGTAAGTTCAGTTAACATCAGTCACCTCAGTTACATTTTTCTTCTTGTGATGAGAACTTTTAAGTTCTACTCCCTTAACAATTTTCACAGCTTGGTCACATACTTACAGCTATATTGTTTTTTTTTAAGAGACCATGAATACAATTTTAATTCCTTAAGGGAAAAGGTTATTAAAGTTATCTATTGTCCTAAAATATTTTAGCTAAAATACTTCATACCAAAAGAAACAGATCGCCATTAGGAAGAGTTTTTGATGTTTTTTTCTGCTAGTTTAAAAAAAAGTAATGTTCATTGTAAAAAGAATTGCAAGTGATGCTTAAGAAATCTAATTAAACTAATGAAAGCTCCTCTCATTCCCAGGAAATAACAGTTTGATGTATACATTCAGAGTCCTCTAGACATTTTTCTAGGTATATTACAAGTATTCACACATGTAGTTTTTTGGGTTTTTTTGTTGTTAGTTTGATGAGGTATTTCATACCTGTGATTCTGTAACTTTCTTTTTGCATTTAACGATATAAAATATCATTTCATTTCTTTCCATTTGGGTCATAGAATTTCACCTCATTTTTTTTGGCTGTACATATAATGTTCCATAGTTTGAATGGATCATAATTCACCCATTCCGGTATTAATGGACAGGATTAATGGTTGGTTTTGATTTTTACTGTTATAAAAAGTTACAGTGTATATATCTTTATACATTTAACTTTGCATCCATTTGTTAGTATTTCTGTAGAATAGATTCCTAGAAGTAGATTTGTTGAGTAATGGGTATGCACATTTAAAATGTGGATAGATACTGACAAATTATCCAAAAGGGTGTACCAGTTTATATCCTGCCACCAATATGTGAAAGCCATTTATTTGCTCATATCCTTGCCAGTTACTGGAAATCAGAAATCCAAAAATTTTTTTTCACTATCTGATAAGTGAAAAATTGCACTTTGTTGTTTGAAGTTACATTTCTTGGTGTATTTGTGAAAATAGCATTTTTGATTTCCCAGGCTATCTGTAAGACACCAATTCTGGGTCAGTCATCTGCTGTTTGATTATTGACCATGCAAATAATGTAGTTTTTTTATCCAATAAATAATTTATTGAGCTTTTGCAGTGGCTAGAGTACCATGCTAGGCACTGTGGTAGATGAAATCTCTTATTTTTCAATATGATGCTTATTTAAATTACTGTTCATTTCCCTGCTTTTCAGAACCTTGGATTTACCAACTTTTACCAGGTGTAATCTTCTCTAAAAACTTTCATTTGCATACTCTTTTTTTTTTTTTTTTTTTGCGGTATGCGGGCCTTTCACTGTTGTGGCCTCTCCCGTTGCGGAGCACAGGCTCGGGACGCGCAGGCTCAGCGGCCATGGCTCATGGGCCCAGCCGCTCCGCGGCATGTGGGATCTTCCCGGACCGGGGCACGAATCCGTGTCCCCTGCATCAGCAGGCGGACTCTCAACCACTGCGCCACCAGGAAAGCTCTGCATACTCTTTAAATAGTGTATAAGAGCTAAATGATGGCTATTAAAGTATAAAACTTTACAGTTTTTCTCTCTGAAATAGTCTTTCAGGAATATAAGAGTGACAGTGAAAATGGGATCTTTAGGTTACCAGAATACATTTTGAAGGTTTATTTGTAAATATTATTTGTAATTCAGCTTTTTTTTTTTTTTTTTTTTAAGTCTTTTGAGTTACTCTGCTTTGTTATCTGTTGAAGTGGGAAATGAATGAGCTATTCTGATCAGCCTCATATTCTGGCTAATCTAGAATGCATATATTCAATATATGCTGGAGTTTATAGATAGTACTATTGGCTAGTTCCTGGAAGCTCTCCAAAAGGAATTTTCACTTTCTCTTGTACTGGAAAAACCTGCAGCTTCCCGTATTTGCTACATGATGGCAATCAAAGGCGGTCCAAGTTAGTAAGGTTCAGGTTTTCAGGATGTTTGTTGCCAAAAATCTGAACATTGGTAATCTTCAACTTGGAAGCAAGTTGTTTTTAAGGTTCATTTGTAAGCCACCTTTTTGTAGCTTGGAATATATTTTCCATGGAACAATGCTAAAAATGGTGGGCAGGTTTCTAAATCAGCCTACAGAAACTTATTTAACTTTAAGTCCAATTTATTCTTTTACTTATTCTAAATTTTACCTTGTATATTATTTTTACTATTTTAAAAATTGTGGTTAAATAAATAAATATAAAACAAAATTTACCATTTTAACCATTTTTAAGAGTACAGTTCTGTGACATTAAGTATATTCACAGTGTTTTGTAACCATCACTGCTCTTTCCAAAACTTTTCATCTCCCCAAATAGAAACTTTGTACCCATTAAGCAATAACTGTCCCCCCCCGCCATCCCCTGGTAACCTCGAATTTACTTTCTTTGACTGTAAGTTTGCCTCTTCTAGATATTTCATAGAAGTGGAATCATACAGTATTTGTCCTCCTATGTCTGGCTTCTGTACTTAGCAGACTGTATCTAAGGATATCCTACATGTTGTAGCATGTATTGGAACTTCATTCCTTTTTATGACTGAATGATTTTCCATTGTATGTATAAGTCATCTTTTGTTTATCCGTTCATCTGTTGATGGACACTTGAATTGTATTCCCCTTTAGGCTATTGGGACTAATGCTGCTCTGAACATTGGTGTACAAATACCTGAGTCTCTTGTATGCATTTCTGTTCATTCATGTTATTGTGTTAATCTGTGTTCTGCGTTGTGCAAGTGATGGAGGAGAAGAGGCAGTAATGGAGAAGAGGCATAGAGATGTTCCCTTCCTCATTCCTGGATTGAGGTCTTGGCTTGGGCAGAACTGGTCTTTCTGTACCTCTCTTCTGCACACGTCCTTTGTTGCCATTAGACCCTGGCTTGCTCCCCTGTCTCTTTCTTATGCCTGTTTACCCTCAAACTACCTGTACCTTTCCATCCCAGAAATCTCAAAACATGCTTTTTGGCTAAATGTGAAGAAATACGACACAAATAATTTTTTTAAAGGGTTCTTGCTAACATAAATGAGTTGCATTCCAATGATTGGGATTCTCCCCAGACCATAATAAATGATCTAAAGAGAGATATTTTAGGTACTACCTCTACCTATTTTTGAACTTCACTGGTGCCACTTATGCCTATTGCATTCCTGGGGTTTTCAATAAATATTTTCTTATTAACTCTTTTATTTTTGCCTTAAACTGTTATATAACTATCATTTAGTTTTCTTCATTGTCATGTCATTTGATTGTAAGCTGTTTTTGTGCTGCTTGCAATTCTATACAGTATATTTAGTTTATTTTTAAGTTATTTATATTTAAAACTTTTATTTTTAGACTATATATATTTATTTCTAAAGGTAAAAATTCAGATATTACAGCCATAAGATAAAAGTAAAAGTTTTCCTTTCTTTTCTCTCCCTGTTCTAACTCCCCAGAGGTAACCACCATTTTTTGTGAATTTTTTCAAAAATATTCTTTGCATAGATATGTATGTTTTCTTTTATGCAAATGAATTTGCTCTCCAGTTGCTTTTTTTTTTTTTTTTTTTGCGGTACGCGGGCCTCTCACTGTTGTGGCCTCTCCCGTTGCGGAGCACAGGCTCCGGACGCACAGGCCAGCGGCCATGGTTCACGGGCCCAGCTGCTCTGCGGCATGTGGGATCCTCCCGGACCGGGGCACGAACCCGTGTCCCCTGCATCGGCAGGCGGACTCTCAACCACTGCGCCATCAGGGAAGCCCTGCAGTTGCTTTTTTTAACTTTATGGATCTTAGACATCTGTTTAACAATAGGTGCATGGTATACCATTGTTAACCATTCTCCTACTAAAGGATTTATTAGTGTTTGGAATTTTTTATCAATTACAGGAAATTGTTACTGATCCTTATACAGCACCTTTGGGTATGTGTATATGTATGTCTTTAGGACTATATCTGAGTCAAAGGGTGATCACGTTTCAACTTTTGATACTATTTATACTAATGTTTCTCCAAAAAAGATGTGCTGGTTAACATTGTCATAGTATTCTAGAGGACCAGTTTGCTCACCTTGAGGAAATGGAGCATTATCAAATTTAAAAATCATTGCTCACATGACATTTTAAACAGTGAATAGTCATAAACAGTGATCACAGTTTTTCCTTAATTACATTGATGTTCACAATTACATTGTGAATACAGTTTTTCATCAATTACAATGATGTGATCTTTAATAGTATTTTAGTGTTAATAATTGAGAGAATGCTGGGTAAATCAGTCTTTACTGTATCTTAAAATAATTAGTTACATTTCTCACTTCCCCTCTGTTTTACCCACTCTCGCTGCCATCCAACCACCCCACTTCTCTCTGCTCCTCTTTGCAGCAGAACCTTGAAGGTATTATCTGTGACTTGTGGTGTCAGTTCTCCTCTCGGTCTTTCTTACACTCACTCCGTTCAGACTTTCACCTCCACTACCACTGACACTGCAATTGTCGAGATATCACAAATGACCTTCACTTACTAAATTTAGTGGTCAATTCTCATCAAACCGGCCTTTCAGCAAACTTGACGCATGCTCTCCACTTGGTTTCCAGGCCACCACGTTCTTGGTTTCCTCCTACTTAACTGGTCACTCATGCTCTCTTGCTGGTTCCTGATAAGTGAACCAACAAATGATGAAGTGCCCAGGGCTCAATCTTTGGTGTTCTTCTCTTCTGACTCTCAACTTTTCCCCTTGGTCTCATCCAGCCCTACGATGTTAAATACCATCTATATGTAGCTTCCAGTTTTTTACCTCCAGTCCAGATGACTGTCTTGTACTCTAGTCTCATATATCCAACTGTCTATTCAACCTTCCCAACTGTATCCCTAATAGATACCTCAAACTTAATAGGTCAAAAAATGAACTTCTGACATTTTCCCCTTAAACCAACTCAACACACACTCTTCCCTATATCAGTTGATGGCAACTCCACTGGCTCAAGGCAAAATATTGGAGTCATCCTTGACTCATCACTTTCTGTCACATTCCATATCCAATCTGTCAGGGAATCTTAATGGCTCTCCCTTCAACATAAATCCAGAACCTGGTCACTTCTCACCTTTCTCTGCTGCCAAGCTTATGTCACCGTCATGTCCACCTCTCCCCCGAACCCTCTAGACTCCTGGATTAGTGCACTGGTCTCCTAAGTGGTCTCCCCACTTCTGCCCCTACCCTTCTATGACTGAGGCAAAACGCAGCAGACAGAGTGGTCTCTTTTAAATCCCAAGTTACTGCTCTGCTCCAGTGGCTCTCATCTCACCCAGAATAAGACCTAAAATCTATCGTGGTCTACAAGGACCTGCATGGTCTTGTTTCTGTCACCTCTCTGACCTCATGCCCTGCTCCTCTCCCCTTGCTCCATCTGCTCCAACTACAATGGCCTCCTTGTTTATGGATCACACCATTTTAGCACCTTTGCGCTTGCTGTTCTGGGACATTCAGATACCTACATGGCTCCTCTGCCACCTCTTTCAAGTTTCTGCTCAAAGGTCAGCTTCTCCGTGATGCCCACCCATCATGACTTTCCTATTTAAAGTTACAAGCACCTCCCATCAAATACACTTACACTTCCAGTCCCCCTTACCTTGCCCTATTTTTTTCTCCAGGCATACTTAATGCCTTTTAATATACTATATAATTCACTTATTGTTTTTAGCTGTTGTCTGTCTCTCCTAGTACAGTTCCTTAAGGGCAGGGATTTTTTCCTTGTTTTGTTCACTGATGGTTCCCAGTGTCCTAGAATACTGCCTGGCACACAGTAGGTACTATATAAATATTTAATGAATGCACGAATGAAGTTTGAGTAAGAGCATGCATGTGAAAATTTTCACTTCTGAACTTTATAGAAAAAAAATGTTTTCTTTTTCTATTTTAAAATTTTATAATAGAAATTTGAGAAAATAAATTTATTGATTGTAGCTTTTCTTATATCTTAAATTTCAGATGTGCTTTCTTTCTCTAAATTTTCAGCTTCAGTTGTGGAGGGTCAAAAAGGTATCATTCCTCGTGCTATCCAAGAAATATTTCAAAACATCTCTGAAAATCTTAGCATTGACTCTAAGATAAAAGTATCTTATATAGAAGTATACAAGGAAGACCTAAGAGATCTTCTAGAATTGGAGACATCTATGAAGGATCTTCACATCCGAGAAGATGAAAAGGGAAACACAGGTAAAGAAGCCTACTTAATTGGTAGTCTTCATTAGCAAATGAATATGGTTTAATTCAGTTTCTGGATATTTTCCAAGGATTCTTTAAAAACAGACATAGAAACAAAATGCATTTGTTTTTGCTTTTAAATTGAATAGCTTATTGATTACCAGTAGCAGTTAACGCACCCAGGTGAAAAGTAGAAGTTCAGAGTGGTTGGTAAGATGAAGTTATTAAGGTGTAATTCCAAATACAGGTGACCCTTGAACAACATGGTGGGGAGGGTGGCGATTAGGGGTGCCGACCCTCTGCGCAGTCAAAAACCCAAGTATAATTTACAGTCATCCTTCTGTATCCACTGCCTCAGCGGATTCAACTAACCTCAGATTGTGTAGTACTGTAGTATTTACTATTGAAAAAAATCCACATGTAAGTGGACCTGCACAGTTCAAACCCGTGTTGTTCAAGGATCAACTGTATTTATTTCCTATAATTGCCACCTCCCCCGCCCCTGGGCTGATCTTAAGAAAGGGTGACATAGGCTAAAATAATTTTTGTACTTTTTTTTCTCCCAGAGTTACCCTGAGGTTGGGGATGGCTTCTCCCTTTGGTGTTCATCCAAGTTGATCCAAGAACTCTCCTTTCTTCCTTTCTGATTTTTGTCCCAGCACACCTATTGCTTCCTCTTTTTTTTTTTTTTTTTAAATTTAGAGTTTATGTGTTTGCTCCTTCATACTGACATTTACTCATCCTTTGTTGTGCTTCTCAACGTCTGACGTTCTGTGCTGTCAACCTGTTAATCTCATTAAACATCTATTTGTTTGGAAATGGGAGAACGTTAGAATGGGAAGGTCAAAATACAAGTATTTTAAAGAATAACACTTTCTGATTTTCTGACTTAAAAGGTAATATGTTCAACGTAGAACATTTTGAAAATATAGTAAAGTATAAGGAAGAAAGTTAAAGATCATCTTTAATCTCAGAACTCAGAAATAGCAACTTCCAATTTTGGTGTGTTTCCTTCCAGATTTCTTTTTCTACACACATCTGATTAAAAAAAAATACACTCACAACCCCAAATATTGTATGGCATCTTTTTTTTTTTTGCGGTACGTGGGCCTCTCACTGCCATGGCCTCTCCCGTTGCGGAGCACAGGCTTCGGACGCGCAGGCCCAGCGGCCATGGCTCATGGGCCCAGCTGCTCCGCAACATGTGGGATCCTCCCGGACCAGGGCATGAACTCGTGTCCCCTGCATCGGCAGGTGGACTCTCAACCACTGCGCCACCAGGGAAGCCCCTTGTTTTGTTTTTTAGAAAGAAAGCATACATAGTACTTTGTGACCTTATTAGATAATTTTGTATAGTTTATCTTTTCTGGACGAAATCCAGACGGATGCTTTGAGCTTCTGTAAAATGTAATTATTGAATGTGTTTATCTTTTATTAAAAGTTACCCAAAAAATACATGTTTATTGTAAAATAGACAGTAGGGAAGTATACACTATCACTCCTCATAAATTTAATGATGGAAATACTCCACACCTGATAGCAATCCTGCAAAAATTTTGGTAGGATGTAACAGTCTTAAGACAAATTACCATGTATCTTATAAAATGTCCCAATCACAACCAAAATGCATTTGTTTGACATATTTATTGAGTTTCTCTGTATCAAGTGGTAGTTGGTATCCAACCTGGATGCTGCACAATTAACATCACCTTGGAAGCTTTTTAAGAAATACTGATTTCTGGGCCCCACTTTTCACAGGTTCTGATGAATTAGTTAAAGATGGGGCGTGGGTGTTGGCACTTTCCCTTTTATAAAGCTCCCCGGTGATTTTCAGCTGGGTTTGAGGACCATAGATAATGCTAAACTTTTAGAAAAGTTATACTATGATTTATGATTAAATTGTTATATTTTATAAACTGATAGTTTAGCACTCCCTGTTGTAGTACAGGTACATTAGAACTTTAAATGAACTGGGCTGTTAAAAAAGGTGTCATGATGGAAACAATGCAAGAAAAGTGAATATTTTTTAAAGAAACAGTGACATGACAAGATCTGATTAAAGAGGAAGCTTGGTGCTGTAATTCAAGCACAGACTTGGGAGGTTTACTGCTGTGATTCAAATCCCAAATCCACCTACTCCTTTTCAAAATATTTTTGGATATAAACAAATAACACATGTAGTAAGCTTAGGTTATTTTGGGTTCTATTCTGTTGTTAAAATAGAAACTTTTTTGCCTTTTTTGAATTGCCTTGCACTCTTATATTATGTAGGGGGAAACTGTTTTTAAAATGAATAAACAGGGCTTCCCTGGTGGTGCAGTGGTTGAGAGTCCGCCTGCTAACGTAGGGGACACAGGCTCGTGCCCTGGGCCGGGAAGATCCCACATGCCTCGGAGCGGCTGGGCCCGTGAGCCACGGTCGCTGAGCCTACGCATCCAGAGCCTGTGCTCCGCAACGGGAGAGGCCACAACACTGAGAGGCCCTAGTACAGCAAAAAAAAAAAAAAAAAAAAGAATAAACAACTTTATTTATATTGAAATTTTCATTTATCATTGGTTATTTACCAAAAACTTTAAACCTTAGGATGGCTTGAATATTAACGAAACTCAAAAGAAACTAATTTAATTTAATTTTAATCTACTACTGATTAATTCTTTTGAGTTATATATATAATTAATCTATTGTCTTTCAATCAGTATATTAGACTCTACAAATCAAAATACTGGAATAAAGAATTTTTCTTTTGTCATGTGTTTTAAAGAATTGAGTGTGATTCCAAAAAAACCCACAGATTGTTTAAAACATACATATATATGACATCTTTTAGAATTTAAACATCAAAATGAATGCCATCTATTAAAATAGTCCTGTTAGCAGATTATCTAAAATTATTTAATGATGTTGCTGATGTTACTTTTATTTTGAAATGCTATGAAGTTTTTTAAAGGGACTGTCTTAACTGGGCGGTATAAGCAAATGATAATTGTTGTATGGTTAATTTAACTCTACTGGATTTTGATTAAAACTTGCTGTTGCTATTTTAAGTGATTGTTGGGGCCAAGGAATGCCAGGTGGAGACTGCAGATGAAGTGATGAGTCTTCTGGAGATGGGGAATGCAGCCAGGCATACGGATACCACCCAAATGAACGAGCACTCCAGTAGGTCACATGTGATTTTCACAATCAGCCTTTGTCAAGTGGCGAAAAATAAAGAGGCAGCTGAAGATGGATTGTGGTATTCCCATCAGCATATTGTCTCAAAGTTCCACTTTGTGGATTTGGCTGGATCAGAAAGAGTAACCAAAACAGGGAATACTGGTGAACGGTTCAAAGAATCCATTCAAATCAACAGTGGCTTGCTGGCTTTAGGAAACGTAATAAGCGCTCTTGGGGACCCACGCAGGAAGAGTTCACATATTCCATACAGGGATGCTAAAATTACCCGGCTTCTGAAAGATTCCCTGGGAGGCAGTGCCAAGACCGTCATGATCACCTGTGTCAGCCCATCCTCCTTGGATTTTGACGAGTCCTTAAATTCTCTCAAATATGCCAACAGAGCACGCAACATTAGAAACAAACCCACCTTAAACTTCAGCCCTGAGTCAGACCGTATGGGCGAAATGGAATTTGAGATTAAGTTGCTTCGAGAAGCTTTGCAAAGCCAGCAGGCTAGTAGCAACCAAACTAGCCAGATCCATCGGGAGGGGACTCCTGATAAAAATAGGATCCATTCTCTTGAGGAGCAAGTTGCTCAGCTACAAGGAGAATGTTTGGGTTACCAAAATTGTTTAGAGGAAGCCTTTACCTTCCTGGTGGACTTAAAAGATTCTGTCAGACTAAACCAAAATCAGCAACACAAACTGCAGGAGTGGTTTAACGTGACCCAGGAGGTCACCTCATTCAGAGGACACCAAGGCATTGGAAACCTGGAAGAAGGACCACAGCATATTACAGTTCTCCAGCTGAAGCGAGAGCTTAAGAAATGCCAGGTACTTAGACACTACCTTTGTAAGTAACTTGTTTAAAGACTACATTTATCTGGGCAAGTAAGAGTCGTTTTGGAATTTCAGAAGTTTTTTTGGAAAGGATTATATATAAAATCTCATTTGCCTTTACTCTGTTTCTTTCTCCCTTTTCCTATTGCTTTCTCCTCATAATTCATCTCTTTCTTGGTTCCTCCTCCTTTCTTCTTCAAGTGTATTTTAATTTGTTGTATTTATTAAGTAGGCTCTTGTGGGACTGGTCATTAATTTAGAGGATGAGAAGAAACACAGTTTCAGAACAAAATTAGGTTAAATTTTATTGAGTTTTTAATCCCTCTTTAGGTCAGTGCTTCTTGAAAGAAAAAAAATGCTACCTGACTCCTTGAGTTTGGTGTTTTGATTTTTTAGACAAACAAATAAATCATCATATTTTATAATATTTAAGGAATGTAGCTATGTACATGTATACATATTGTATATATGTATATTGAGTTAAAATTACATTTTCCCACTTTTCATTTGAAAAACATTTGTTATTTAAAGATTATGTGTCACTGGGGAAATAATGGAGAATAGACATACCTAGTTCTGCTTATGTGGAGTTTGCAATCTGGTGGACAAATGGATAGTCCACCGTTTTCTTTTAAATAGGAGAAGATATAGGTAATAAGACGGCTTTCTAGTTAGAAATCTTTCCTCAATATCTATTTGTATGTATTAGAAAGAAACCTCTATTACAGCAATTCTCAAACTTTTTGCTCACAAGTTTTCTTTACTTTCTTCAAATTGAGGTTCCCTAAAGAGCTTTTGTTTGTGTGGGTTGTTATCTATTGATATTTACCATATTAGAATTAAAACAACAAATTTAAACTATTAATTCACTCAGAACTAACAATAATAACCCAATTACATGTTAATATAAAGAACATTTTTTCATTAAAAATAACTATTTTCCAAAACAAAAAAATTTAATAACAGTGGAATTACTTTATATTTTTTCAAATCTCTTTTCATGTCTGATTTAATAGAAGACAGGTGGATTTTCATATCAGTCAGCATGCAATTTGTTGCAATATGTTGTTTTAGTTGAAGTATATGAAGAAAATCCAGCCTCATCTAGATTTGTAGTTGGAAGAGAGGAATATTTTAATGACTTTTTCAGATAATTCTGCATATTCTTTGACATTATATCAGAACTCAACAAGCGGAAATTTCCTAAAGGTTACCTGCAATGTGGGATTTGAAACCATTTTGTTACATTAACATTCACTGATTTTTATCTTGTACTTTGAATGGATCTTTTATCCACACACGATTTTGAATCAACATGCATTGGACACTTGAAAAATATTTGTTTACTAAATTATGAAGATCTTTCAATGCTGACACATTTCACTATACAGTATCAAAAAAATCACATTCCTTAATATCACCACTGATCTCACCTGCAAAGTTGTTAATTACTGGAAGCTGTCAAGTTTACAGTAGCAGAAGTGTTTTCCAAAATTCTAATTTTTTTTTTTTTTTTTTTTTTTTTTGCGGTATGCGGGCCTGTCTCTGTTGTGGCCTCTCCCGTTGCGGAGCACAGGCTCCAGACGCGCAGGCTCAGCGGCCAAGGCTCACGGGCCCAGCCGCTCCGCGGCATGCGGGATCTTCCCAGACCGGGGCACGAACTCGTGTCCCCTGCATCGGCAGGCGGACTCTCAACCACTGCGCCACCAGGGAAGCCCCAAAATTCTAATTTTTGCATGAAACTTGAATTTTATCATTTGCAACAAATACTATTAGTTGTTTTCCTTGAAATGATGGTTCTGTCACACATACAAGTGTGAATAGTTTGTCTGTTGTTCTTTAGAGTAAAAATAGCACCCTATTAAAAATGTGGCTAGTTCAGCTTGCAACTCAAACAGTTGCACAAGATTTTTTGCCCCAGATAACTATCACCAGATAACTACTTTATGCATACCTCCCATTTGACACATAGAATACTAAAAAAGTGCTCATGTGTTGAGATTTAATGAAATCCTTCATCAAGATATTCTTAAGTGAAACTGGCATTTGTTGGTTTGTTTGTATTGTTAGTGCACAGCAGTGAAGAATACAGTGGCTACCACTACAGTTTGGTGACACTTTCTTTATTCATACTAGGAGCCAGCAGTTTTACATATCATTGTTTTTGCACCATCAGTACAAATGACAACATGGTGAAAAAGGCAAATATCATTTTAGTATAACTAGGAAAATGGTTTTAACCTCATGGATACCCTGAAAGGATCTAAGGTTCATGCTAAAAGATTCACTACTGAATACACTATGAGAACTGCTGCTCTTTTACAAAGCTTTGATCTTTAAATATAAGCATATAAAGTACTGCTTTTAAAATCATGGATTTTTTTTTTTTTTAAAGGCAGTAACTCTGCTCTGCCTTTTTCTTAAATAGAGCAGGCCTGGCCCTTCCTCTTTGGTATAAGAAACTGGCAGAACATTAAGTACAGGTAATAGGAAGCTTGAACTTTGTGGTACACTATAGGAGTTGGTGGTAGAAAGCATGCTTCTAAGATGACTGATTTTGGAAGCCCACAAAACCCATCTGCTTGGGGGTGAGATGGGTAGTAACCTCCTCTCTCCGTCTGTTGGAAACTCTAAATTTAAACTTGCTCTAGATTATGTACTCTAGATTATGATATCCCAAAGATATTAACAGTCTTGATGAAAAATGGTACCATGATCAGATTGTTTTGGGAAATGCTAGGTTGCAAAAAACAAACAGGTTTCTTAATCCAAAGACTTCCCAGAACTTTGAAAAGTACTGATGTATATTGTGAGTCTCCAGGTGAGAGATATAGCATTCAGTGTTTCCCAATTTAAAAAAAATGGATTCCCTTTTTTGGTCTGCAATCTTCTAGGCCTAGTAATCTATGGATACCACTGAACAGCAAATAGACAAATGATTGGTGTCATTCCTTACCCCATATGTCTCTTAAAAAATTGTTTTTTAAACTTCATTTCTGTTCTTTTTTTCTGTGAGAGAATATAGTAGTTAAGAACATGGGTAACAGACTTCCAAGGTTTGAATCCCAGCTCCTTTGTTTACTAGCTCTCTGACCTTGGACAAATACTTAATCTCTCTGTGCTTCAGTTTCCCTACCTGTAAAATGGAAACACTAATAATAAGCTCCGTTTAGGGTTGCTTTGAAAGCTATTAGAGCATTATTAGTTCCCATAAAGTGATGAGAAAGATGCCTGAGCTATAGTAAGGCTTAATACACGTTAGCCTATTATGATCTCCTCTCATTTATTTCTCTTCTACCTGGGCCTAGGTTATACATATGTGGCAGCTAAGGGATTGGACTCAGTAGTTGTAGGTAGGGCCACGTACCAGGGGTTCTGTGAAGGCAGCTCATCCCCTCATAAATACCTCTTAAGTCTCTTTGTTACTTTTTTACTCCATAATTTGAACACAAGGACAGTATGTGAACATGAATATACTCAACAGATAAACACTTCTAAATAAATAATAAACAATAAAACTGTAGTTTATAAAGTATATGTAAAAATATTTAAATATGCAGCACTGGGAGAGCAGTTACATTTTAAGCTTCTCGGATGGGCAATTAATTGCCCATAGCAGAGGGTATTAACTAATGAGAATTATAGTTATATTTTATTTTAAAAACAGAAAAGTCATAAAGGTCATATAAATATATAGGGTTATAAGGACCATCAGGGTCATGCGTTCCCTCCTTATTTGGTCATTCAAAGATGCCAAGCAGAGAAAAGAAGGGACTTGCCCAAAGTCCCAAGGGAAGCCTGTAGCAAATTCAAGGCTGGCCTCAGTCCGTGGGTTCCCAGGGCAGAGGCCCATCCACCTCCACGCCACCACCTGAGAGGTAACGCACATGCTCTGGTTTTGTGAATTAAATCTTGTTTGTAAAGAGAGCACCATTTTGTAAATAGCTACTCTTTCTTCTCTTTTCCTGTGGTTTAGCGGAAAGAGCATAGGCTTCAGATCTAGAAAGGCCCTGGAGTTGACTGTCAGGAATTTGGTTTATCCATTGTGTTGTCCTGGGAAGAGGTGTTAACTCACTGAGCTTTAGTTTCTTCATGAAAAAGGAATCATGTCTATTCAGTGAGATATTTTTAAAATGCCAAGTTACAATCTAGCATAAAGCAGACCCTTGACCAATGTTAATTTTCTGTTTATTTAGTTCAAAATTTGTTTTAAAAGTATTATTTGCATGTCCCGAGTTTATTTGGAGACAGGCAAACTAAGAAAACGATACGTTTAACCATATTTCCAGACATCTTCAAAATATATCTCTTTTTAGTGAAAGGGTGCAAAATTAGCAAATGTTCTTTATTTAAACATCCAAATGCATTTAACCATACTCTATAGGTCAGTTTGGGAAATGTGACCTCTTTGATTTTTAAAAACCCACATTAAAATCTCATGGCAATTCTAGAAAACTTATAAAAATCTCATTGAATGTACTCTAGAACTTGAATAACTGGCTTCAATCTTAAAATGCAGGAAATAAAAGTAAGGAAAATCTTCCTGTCTTTGTGGTGACTAATTCTTACATTATAGCAGTAATAGGTCCTCTCAGCTGTTTCTGCCTTTCTTATAAAGAAACAAGAAACAAAGGATAAGAAAATTTTAAGAGACATCTTCAAGGTGTCATTAAACCACAGTTTTTGTGGTATTATGTGGTCTCTCCAGTACTTTCCACATTGAATCTCTCTTGTGCTTTCTTTCCCTCCCCGCAGTGTGCTCTTGCTGCTGCTGAAGTAGTATTTAATCAGAAGGACCTGGAAGTGAAGGAACTAAAGAATCAAATGCAAATGATGATGCAGGAAAGCAAAGGACATGTTATATCTTTGAAAGAAGCGCAGAAAGTGAATAGGTTGCAGGTAGAGTTTTTTAATGTACCTTGCTCTGTATATTTCATTGGAATAGTACATGACTAAATAAAATAGCATTGTAAATGATAAGTGGGAATGTTTGCAAAAATAGGTTTCAGATGGAGTTCTGAACACAAGCACCTGAAAGAGTTATTACAGTTTTCCTCCTAAATTGGTGTGAAGGGAAAACATTTTTATTGTTAGCTTGATTTATATTTCAAAAATACAAAACCTGGGGCTTCCCTGGTGGCGCAGTGGTTGGGGGTCCAAGTGCCGATGCAGGGGACGCGGGTTCGTGCCCCGGTCCGGGAAGATCCCACGTGCCGCGGAGCGGCTGGGCCCGTGGGCCATGGCGGCTGGGCCTGCGCATCCGGAGCCTGTGCTCTGCAGCGGGGGAGGCCACGGCAGTGAGAGGCCCGCGTACCACAAAACAAACAAACAAACAAAAAAAACACAAAACCTTATACCCAGGAACTTAATTTGCAAATCATATTATGGTTATCCTTTCTTTATACTTTCCCTTCCGTTGTTTGCCAAAGTAATAGGCAATATGATATTGTCAAGTGTTGGAAGGTAAACACATAATTTAAACTTTTTGATTTGTTAGATTATCGTTTTATACTCCATCAGTGATTTGCTCTTTAATTTTGGCTAAATCTTTCAATTTCTCTCTCTTAGCTTTTCTGTATTAACATGGATGTGCCTGCAGAGTAACATGGTATGTCCCTAAATATTATACTCCCTGGCTATGAACCCTACCACCCCCCCAAACAGTTCATTTCATTTAAAGACTTTAGCTTCCTATCAAGGAGTAACTACTGCTCTGAGTAATAATCTGATTCAGGACAAATTAGACTTTGATTTTGACATTATTTTTGTTTTCTTTTTTAACCCTTCTAATTCTGTAATAATTTAAAAACATAAAACATATATAAAATAATATGTGTTGTTCAGTGATTTATCACAAAGAGAACAGCTGGGTAGCCACCAGCAGTTCAAGAAATAGCACACTGCCAGCCCCTCGGAAGCCCTTAGTCTCTCCTCGGAGAGAGCTGCTCTCCTAATTTTCATAATGATAATTTCCTTGCTTTGCTTTGTGGTTTTACTATGTATCCTTGAACACTACAGTTTAGTTTTTGGAATTTTTATAAATTTAATCATTCAATATATATTCTTTAGTATCTGGTTGCTTTTATTGAACATTTTATCTGTTCTGATTCATCCACGTTGTGTGTAGCTGTAGCTTGATTAGTTTATAGCTGTACAGGATTTCATTGTATGAATATACCACAATTTATTTTTCTGTTCTACTGTTGATAGACATTTTTTTCTATGAATTTTCTTAAACATGTCTCCTGGTGCACACGCACACACATTTGTTTTGGATTTGTGCCTAGGAGTTGAATTGCTAGGTCATAGGGTAGGCGAATCTTGAACTTTAGTAAATGATACCAAACTTGTTTTCCAGTTTAAACTTGCAACAGCACTGTATGAGCATTTCTGCTGCTCCACTTGCTTGCCAGCATTTGTTATTGTAAAGTTTTAAATCTTAGGCAGTCTGGTCGGTATATAATATTATTTTACTGTGGTTTTAATTTGTACTTCCCCGATGACTAGTGAAGTTGAGCACTTCTTCATGTTTTTTTGCTATTTGGATACCTTCTTTTGTGAAATGCTCATTCAAGTTTCTTGCTTGCTTTCCTATTGGACTGAGTCTTTCTATATTATCTTCTAGGAGCTTTATTGTTTTGCCTTTTACATTTTGCTGTACAGTTCTCCTGAAATTGATTTTTGTATATGGGGTAAAGTAAAGGTCAAATTTCAATTTTTTTCCATATAGATATCCATTTGTTCCAGCGTCACTTTTTGAAAAGACCATCTTTTCACCACTGTCTTTGTCATAAATCAAGGTTCATTCATGCATGTATCTGTTGTATATTTCTGGGACTTCTGTTGTATCTCATTGGTTTTTCTGTCTTTGGACCAATGTCACATTTCTTATTTATTGCAGGTTCCTAATAAGTCTAGATATTCTATAGAGCAAGGCCTCTGCTCTGTTTCCCTCCTCCCCAAGAATGTCTTGGTTGCTCCATATAAATTTTAGAATCAGCTTTTCAAGGACCACAAAAAAACCCCCAAAAAACAAAACTTTTTTGTGATTTTGGTTGGGATTGCATTAAATCTATAAGATACATTTGGAAAGAGTTAACATCTTTTGATCATGAGTCTTTTCACTAACCCATGAACATGGTATATTCCTCCATTTACTCATGTTTTCTTTGGTTTTTCTCAATAATGACTTTTTTGTGTGTATGTAGAAGTATTGCACATTTTTTGTTAGATTCATTCCCAGGTACTTTATTTTTTTATGTGACTATAAATGGAATCTTTTCAGATTTTCATTTTTTGTTGGTATGTGTAACTGTATTGATTTGTGTATGTTGATAGCTTATACCCAGCAACCTGATTAAATTCATTTTTTAATTCTGATATTTTATGTAAATTCTTTAGGATTTTCATTTATAGTTATGTCATCTGCAAATGAAGACATTTTTATTTCTTCCTTTATGATCCTTATACCTTCTGTTTTTTTTTTTTAACCTTACTTCATTGACTGACATCTTTAATACAGTGTTGAATACAAGTATTGATGCCAAGCATCCTTGTCTTGTTTCCAACTGCTGAAGAAAAGCTTTCACTGTTTCACTATTAAGTATCATGTTTGCTGTAGATTTTTTTTTTTTTTTTTTTATACTTTTTGGCTGCATTGTGCAGTATGCGGAACTTCCCCGACCAGGATCAACCTGTGCCCCCTGCAGTGGAAGTGTGGAGTCTTAACTGCTGGACCACCAGGGAAGTCCCGATATATATATATTTTTAATTTATCCTTTATCAAACCAAGGAAAATTTCTTTGCTGAGAATTTTTATTATGAATGGATATTAAATTTTATCAAATGATTTTTCTTTATCATGATTTCCTCCCTTTATCCTGTTAATGTGGTGAATTATATTGATTTTTCTAATTTTTAAACCAATCTTATATTCCTGGAATAAACCTTTCTTTGGGTCATGATGTATTGTGTTGGGGGTCCCCAAGACCACCCTCAGGTTGGATGATGCACCAGGAGGACTCAGCATATAGTTGTGCTCATGGCTAAGATTTATTACTATGAAAGGAGAGCAAAGGGAACGGGGACATAGAGTGAAGTCCAGGAGAAACCAGGCACAAGCTTCCAAGAGTTGTCTCCCGGTGGAGTCACCCGCATGTGCTTAATTCCCCCAGCAAAGCCTGTGACAACTCACGTGAAATGTTGTCTACCAAGGAAACTCAGTAGAGACTCAGGTTTTATTGAGGGCTGGTAATGAAGGCATTCTCTGCCCAGCATGTACCAAAATTCCAGACTACCAGAAGGAAAGCAGGTGTTCAACATAAACCACCTTGTCTGTACAAACACTTTGAGCACAGTGAGCCACTCTTACCAGTTAGGGTGTTGGGAACCCTCTTAGGATCCAAGTTCCCAGACACCAGCCAATCGACAACCTCTTAAGCAGGTCTTTCAAAGGATAGCAGTCAGGTCTGCTGTGTTAACTGTTTTCTACAAGTGTCCTTGATTTGGTTTGTGATTATTTTGTTTAGGATTTTAGCATCTCTATTCATGTGTGAGATTAGCCTATATTTTTCCTTTTTCAAAATATTCTTGTTAGATATTGTAACAGATTAGGTTGTCCTAATAATATAGGTTAGGTAGCATTCCTTCTCTTTCTATACTTTGGAAGAATATGTGAAAAATTAGTGTTATTTCTTTCTTAAATGTTTGGTTGAATTCACCTGAAAAACATTTGGGACTGGAACATTTCTTTGTGGAATGTTTTATTATGAATTCAATCATATTTTCTTTTTGCCCCCCTTTTGATAAGGTTTATTTGTCTAAGAATCTAACAACTGTGTCTAAGTTTTCATATTTATTGGCATAAGTTTGTAATAGTCTCTTATCTCTTTAATGTTTTTAGACGTGTGATGATATCCCCCTTTTCATTCCTGGTTATTTGTGCCTTCTCTCTTTTTTTTTTTTCTTGATCAACTTCACCAGGGGTTTATCAATTTTATTAGTCTCTTCAGAGAAGAAATTCTTGACTTTGTTGATCTTCTCTAGTATATGTTTATTTATTATTTAATTAATTTCTACCCTTATCTTTATTATTTAATTTTTTCTGCTTTTTTGGGGGATAGGATCCTATGCTATCTTCCTAAATTCTTTAGATGGATGCTTAGTTCATTGATTTTTAGCCTTCCTATATATTTTTAGCCTTCTATAATATGTGCATTTAAATTTATATGTTTCCTCCTAAGCTTATTTTTACCTGCATTTCACATTTGCCTCAAAATATTTCCTAATTTTTATTGTGACTTTTTTCTTTGACCTATGGGTTGTATAGTTACTTTATTTACAACACATGGAGAATTTCTTTTTATTAACTTTTAGCTTAGTTGCATTTATTAATTTTTAGCTTAATTGTATGATTTCAGTTCTTTGGGTTGAAAATTGCTTTACGGCTTAGCATAAGGCCAGTTTTTGTAGATACTACAGAAGTGTTTGAAAAGAATGTGTATTCTGCAATCATTGGGTACTCTTAATCCTGTTTATCCTGTTATTCAAATCTATATTTTTACTCACTTTTTGGGGGTCTTTTTGTCATATCAGTGATTTAGAGTGATGTTAAAATCTCCCACTATAATTTTGGATTTGTCTTGAGAATAGTGACCATTTTTGCATTATATATATTTAAGCTCGGTTATTAAGTACATAGAAATGTAGAATTGTTACATCATCCTGGTAAATTGACCTTTTTTTTAAATCACTTTTTACCTCATTTTATCTCTTCTAATGGTTTTTGCCTTAAAGTCTATTTTATATTAATATAGCTGTACCAGCTTTCTTTTGATTAATATTTACATGGTATCTCTTTTTCCATCTTTTTAATCCTTCTGTGTCTATTTTAATTGTGTTTCTTGTAATTAGCAGGTTAGATAATTTTACAGTTCTTTCTGACAGTCCTTATCCTTTAATTGGATTACTTAGTTCATTTCTGAATTTAACATAATTACTATTACATTCTGGTTATAATCCCACCATTGTGATTTTTACTTATCCTATCTGCTCTATGTTCCTTCTTCTCTCCTTCTTACCTTCTTTTGGATTAATTGTGTATTTTAAAATTTACTTCATTACCTTAGAAGTTGTACTTTCACTTTTTTTAGTGGTTATTCTGGAGAGTATACCATGCACCCTTGACTTAATACAGTCTAATATTAATTGGTATTTTTACCCTTTTCCTAGAGAGTATAAGGACTCCATTTAATATCCCCCGTCAACTTATATGCTATTGATGTTTTATATTTTAATTATCTGAATACATGACTTTAAAAATAAAGTTATATTTTATAGCTCAGCATTAACACAGTGAAAGTTTAGGGTTTTTTTTTTCTCCTATTTAAACATTATAATACATGTGAAATATTAAGATGAATGACATTTCTTATTTACATAATTTTGTGCTTATAAAACAAAGATTGATGTTAGAGCTTTCTAGATTGGATATACTTCAAAATTTTTCTTTAGAGGATATGTAAGAAGCTAAACCACACACGGTGTCTTCCCCCCCACCCCCCCATATAATTTGTTCTGCCTTTGATTTCCAAGTTCTTTCTCCCACGACTCTCAATTGCCTATCTTCTATCTCTTTGTGTTTCTGGCTTTCTTTTTCACTGAGTAAAGGCTTTCACTTCACTGCACCTGTTACCACTTTCTGTCCCCTTTGCTGTCACCTCAGCTCTTTGCAATTTTCTACACTTTTTAACATTCTGGTCTCTTGTTACTTCTTGGATTTCACTCTGAAGTTTCAAACTTTTATAAAGATCAGCTAATCACAGTGCTGCAGGTTGGCAAGCTAACCAATCACAGTGTGTGGGGCACTGTCTTGCACACTCTTTAGGCTGTATTTATTGGTGCTTACTATTCAAAAGTTTTTACCACTCAGGACAATCCTAAATTCTTGTGAACACCAGAAAGCTAGTCTTTGTTTTTTGGGTTTTTTTTTTTTTGGCTGCGCCACGCACCCTTCAGGATCTTAGTTCCGTGACCAGGGATGGAACCTGCGCCCACTGCTGTGGAAGTGTGGAGTCTTAACCACTGGACCGCCAGGGAAATCCCAGAAGGCTAGTCTTTGGATAAATGAGGTTTTACTGTTTTGTTAAGGTAGTTGTAATTTTGGTCGATGTACAGTTATTTTTAATCATTATACACATACTGAGGTTCTCTGTTTTTAAAATTCTTATCTCTCTTCTACAAAGAATGAAAAAATAATAGAACAACAACTTCTTGTGGATCAACTGAGTGAAGAACTAACAAAACTTAACCTGTCAATGACTTCGTCAGTTAAGGAAACTTGTGGAGATGGGCCAGATGCCAGGATACCTGAAAAGAGACCATATACTGTACCATTTGATACCCGTTTGGAGCATTATATTTATATTCCAGCAAGATCAGATTCTAGGAAGGTAAAGTCTAAGCATTAATTTCTTTCTTATTATGAGATTTAAAAAGTATTGTATATAATATAATATCACAGTGTATTTGTATAGTCTTAGCAGGTTTTTTTTCCATTTGGTTTCATACACTCTTGTTTATACTCTTCTTTTTTGTTTGTTATGTATACTCTTTTTTAAATCATGCTTCTTTTTAATAAAAAATTAATAGGTAGGAGAATGTATAGATATATTTGGAAGGAATAGTTGAAGATAATGCTTACATTTATCAAGGAGAAAAAAGCTACCCTTTGCTATTGTATTTTCAGACATGACTAAGTCTGATATCTTCATGAATTTTTTCTATCTTTATTTACCCAACCCAAGTTGATAAGGTTGGAGGTATTTATTTTGACTTACTTTGCCTGTCTGATTATTTTCAAAATGACATTTATGTGTTATTCAGTCTTGCCAAGTTTGACATAATCAAGACTATATAAAAATGAGTATGAAGTTTCATCTTAATTTTTATTTATTTATAAAAAATATGTGTGTGGGTGGTAAATATGTGCACACACTGATTTCTCTTGAAAAATCAAGGAATCTCCACCATGGAAAAGACTAATTAGCAGATTCATGAATTTTGGTTTCCATTTATTAATTTTAGGACTGGAAATGATTTGTTTGAGATCTATACATTGGTTACAGTCAAAGGGATAAGAAATATGAGAGATGTCATAGACTTTGCAGTCAGGCTGGCTTGGGTGTGTATACCATCTCTATGGTGTAGGCCTGGATGGATGACTAAAACCGTATGAACCCCAGGCTCCTTATCTGTCGGAATGGGGGACCTGCGGGGGTGTATGGAGGATTTACATGAGATGTTGACTCCAAAAGTGCCTGGCACACTGCATCCTAACACATGTTCATGGGGTGCTTCTACTATGTCCCAGGCTCCATGCCTCAGAATGAGTGGGACAGATGCTACTGTTACCTCTATAGTTTTCAATTTTGAGTGGTTGGATTTAAAATTTAAACCATCGTTACTATTAATTTGAGTTAAACTTTTTAGAGTTATTGACATTTTCTTCTTGGTTGAATACATGGTGAATTTGCATAGAACATTTGAGAAGAAAGATAAGGTCTTCGTAGGATTCATATTGGATATCTATTAATTCAACTTAATTATATATCAAGTCTTCTATATTAAAAAGAATTTTTTTTACTATTGGCTAGTAATGTGAAAGAATTTCCTGTTTCTGTTCATTCTTTGTTTTTCTTTTTAAATTTTTTTTGGCTGTGTTGGGTCTTCATTGCTACATGTGGGCTTTCTCTAGTTGTGGTGAGCGGGGGCTACTCTTCGTTGCAGTGTGCGGGCTTCTCATTGCAGTGGCTTCTCTTGTTGCGGAGCATGGGCTCCAGGCACACGGGCTTCAGTAGTTGTGGCACGTGGGCTCAGTAGTTGTGGCTTGCGAGCTCTAGAGTGCAGGCTCTGTAGTTGTGGCGCACGGGCTTAGTTGCTCCGCGGCATGTGGGATCTTCCCTGACTAGGGCTCAAACCTGTGTTCCCTGCATTGGCAGGCAGATTCTTAACTATTGCGCCACCAGGGAAGTCCCTCTGTTCATTCTTTTATTTTATAATAATAACAACATTTTTTTCTGATTATAAAAGTTAGACATTTATTGTCTCTCTCTGTTTCTTTCTCTTTTTACTAGATGTTCACACACACGCCTGCACGCGCACACACATAAACATGCACACATTCTTTGAGGAGACAGAGCTCCGTGGACTCTTGAGAAGGGGTTAGGCCCCTCTGTTCCTTTTTTTTTTAAGATTAAAAAAATTAATAAATTTATTTATGGCTGTGTTGGGTCTTCGTTGCTGTGCACGGGCTTTCTCTAGTTGCAGTGAGCAGGGGCTACTGTTCGTTGCAGTGCACAGGCTTCTCATTGCGGTGGCCTCTCTTGTTGCGGAACACAGGCTCTAGGCGTGCAGGCTTTTGTAGCTGTGGCACATGGGCTCAGTAGTTGTGGCTCCTGGGCTCTAGAGCGCAGGCTCAGCAGTTGTGGCACACAGGTTTAGTTGCTCCGTGGCATGTGAGATCTTCCCGGACCAGGGCTCGAACCTATGTCCCCTGCACTGGCAGGTGGATTCTTAACCACTGTGCCACTAGGGAGGTCCCTAGGCCCCTCTGTTCTTATCTCTAGTTGTTTGATTAGACCTGAAACAGCCATGACTGGAATAAAGACTTCCACAGTTATTGTTTCAAATTAGCAAATTATTATTTTTAAAATTTTAATTAGTTTCATTGCCCCCTTTCACTTTCAAGGGTTTTGGTTTGGAAAACATATTGTGTGGTTACCATAGCTTAGGAGAGGGCAGATGCACTATAAGACTTGTAGCTCCTCTGTGGTTACAGGTAATCTCAAAGTTCCCTTATGACCAAGTGGGATTAAGATGTAACAGAAAGAAAGAACCAGTGAGTTTGCCAAAAGATTACTGTGACATGGAAGGAAAAGACCCGGCCAGAGAGACTCTGCATTATGTTGAGGAATGGCAACACTTACTCCCAGTGCTGTTTCCTTCACCATGGATGGACATATATTCAAATTAGCAAATTCTTAGTTTTGTTTTTAAAATTTTCCTTCTACCCCAAAAGAACCCTTCTAGCCACTAAAAGAAGGGGAAAAGGGAGAAAATGCAATGATCAGCAGTTTTGAGAGTTCTCTTGCTCCTATTGTGTGTCCAGGAATCCTGGCCCCCACTCTTGCTTGGACTGGTTACTGCAGCAGACATGAATACTTGCATGGAAAGACGCAAAGCCTGCCAAAACTTGTTCAAGTCCTGTTTCCTGTTCCATTGTTCTAGAGTGAGCAGAACGTTTCATATTAAATACCAAAACTAGTTAAATTAGGCTAAAGAAGACGTCTGAAATCTCATTTCATTTTTTCCTGGATTTCTGTCTCCTTGGCAGAAGTTGAGCTAATATTTTCCAGCTCTTATATTTTCTTTTAGAATTTAGCTCAAATATTTTCTTGAAGTAAAAATAGTCTGACAAGGGAAATATTTCCTTGACTTAAAATACTTTCAAAGAGGGCTTCCCTGGTGGCACAGTGGTTGAGAGTCCGCCTGCCGATGCAGGGGACATGGGTTCGTGCCCCAGTCCGGGAAGATCCTACATGCCGTGGAGTGGCTGGGCCCGTGAGCCATGGCTGCTGAGCCTGCCCGCCCGGAGCCTGTGCTCTGCAACGGGAGAGGCCACAACGGTGAGAGGCCCGCGTACCGCAAAAAAAAAAAAAAAAAAAATACTTTCAAAGGAAAAGGGGAACAATGGCTTAATTAGTTTTTAAATTGATTGCATAAAGAGTTTGATTTCATTTCTTATATGTTTGTTTATACATATTTGAGGGAAAGAGTGAAAAGATCTTATTTATTTTAAAAGTGTATTATATATATATATAACTTACATACTTTTGTAGCTAGCTTTTCTCACTTAATGTATCACAAATGCTTGACAGTCATTAAATATTCTATATCATGATTTTGACAGGTAATAATATTTTATCCTAAGGACATACCATTGTGTGCTTTTTCCTATTGTTGCACATTTAAGTTGTTTGCAACCATCTCTTAATCTAAAAAGTTTAATTCCAAAATGGAATTTTAGGATTTATCTACTTATGTAGAAATCCTAAAGAAATTGCCCTTCACAACTAAATAGTATAATTTACCAAATTATTAGGAAAAACAAGAAAGAAACTCATTTGTCTCAACAGACACCAGAAACTCATCTGATGTAAACTCATGTAAAATTGAATCTAGATTTAAATTTAAGGAAAAAAATATAACAGAGGTTTCTATTTTCTTAATGTGGTAAATATGATATAATTAAAGCCAAACACCAGTGTTATATCAGTACATACCAAAAAGGCACTTTGGAAGGAAAAAAATTACAAAGTGATACCAGTCTTTACTTAGGTTTAAAATAATACCATATATGCTGATGATGCTACCATTTTTCATGGATTATAAGACTCACATTTTTTTTTTCACTTTATCATCTTTGGTGGTAGGATATGTTTTACAATTGATGGTATGTCATAGATGATAGCTTTTTTCTTTCTTGCTGGTATAAAAATAATGGTGTGTCTTACAGTTGATGACATTTTAGATTTGATAAAATATTGTATTATGAAAAGGAAATAAAAGCAATAGGTAAATAATATCACTTTCAGTACTTGACATAATTGTATAGTAAGAAAACCAACAAAAACGTTCTTAAGGGATTTTTTTTTCTTTCTTTCTTTCTTTTTATTTTGGCTGCCTCGAGTCTTAGTTGCGGCACACGGGATCTTTCTTTTTCATTGCGGTGCGTGGGCTCCTCGTTGCAGCACACAGGCTTCTCTCTAGTTGTGGCATGAGGGTTTTTCTCTCTCTAGTTGTGCGTGGGCTCCAGGGTGCGTGGGCTCTGTAGTTTGTGGCATGCGGGCTCTCTTTGAGGTGCGAGAGCTCAGTAGTTGTGGCATGCGGGCTTAGTTGCCCCGTGGCATGTGGGATCTTAGTTCCCTGACCGGGGATTGAACCCGCGTCCCCTGCATTGGCAAGTGGATTCTTTGCTACTGGATCACCGGGGAAGTCCCAAGGGATATATTTTTTTAAACCTCTGGAATCTCCAAACTCACAAAAGTGGAAATATCTGTAAAATCTTTTCTGTTTTTCCTGAATGAATTACATTTTTATTGAGTCACAAAATTCTTATGCATTAAATCCCATACACTGAAGTCAACAGCCTTTTCAGTTTTCATTAAGATTTTATCTTTCACACAAAGGCCATTTTTTTCTCACAAAATAATTAATTAGTTTTGCTTTTTAATCACGTCTTTGCATAGATTGTTGCTCATGGTGAAGCAGAGCTGTGTGAGATGTGTCTGCTGAGCTTTGACCAGGTTCCCTTGCCAGCCCAGCACTCATTCCTGCAAAACATACCAAGTTCACAGTAGCAAAACGACAAATTACATCTTATGAACCTTTGTGGAACTCTCAAATTCAACTACAAAATTAAATATGTGAAAGCCACAATCTGTGGTAAATGAATTGCAACACATCTCATGAAACAAAATCAAACGCATCACTAGTGAGAAGAGATTATCTTATTGTATGATGATTGAGAATATTATGCTCAGATCTGGGTACAACACCTAAGTCAAATTAGATTATTTTTGGAGAACAACCAAGTTGCTGAAGGACCTTGGAGAAAATCTGAAATAACTCTAGATTTAGTCTGATTCAGAGGAGACATGATAACTACTTTCAAGTATTTGAAGGCTTATCATTACTGTTAGACTTTGTCTCTAGAACTAGGACCAATGAGAAGCAATAAGGCAATGTAAGAGGCAATATAAAGAGGGATTTATTAATGAGAAGTGTCAAAGTAATATGAGAGGTCTCAGGGCTTGTGTGGGTCCCCACAGTGAATTTGTTTAAGCAGAGGTTAAATGATAATTTGCAGTATTACAGAGGAGAGTCAAACATGTGATGAGTTGAACTCTAATCTTTAAAGTTCTGTCCAGTCCTGTTGCTATGTAATTCTCGGAAAAAATGGTTAGAATAAAAAAATTGCCTTCTAGTTGGATACACTTCAGTTATCTGAATTATTACTCAGCTTATTGAGTACTTACATTTTGATCAGTATTGCTTGGGGTATGGTTGAAAATGCAAAAATATTCTTTGTTGGGACCAGGGAGTGCAGAAGCAACTGAAAGAAGCAGGACCCAACACTTAGGTAGGAAGGGGCCAGATTATAGAAGGCTTGGTGAGCCAGAAGGGGCTAAGAACCATTCTTTTGGGTGGAATGACTGTTAAGGAATTAATTTACTGAATGTTACTCATTGTGGCAGAACCCATTTGGTGTTCATTATTAAGCTGGGTCATTTGCTTTTCTTTGTAAAAAGAAAATTTTAAAGCAAGTTACAATCCCAGAAAACAAAGTTTGATTCTGAACAAAAAGTTTTATTTGCTCCTGAAATAAAGCCCTCCTCCCAGCCCCCACCCCCACCCCCATCAAAGAGCAACCTTGAATCCTGTTGGTTATGGTGCAGGTGGCCATGCTAGGTACAATGTACTTGTTAGATAAATACTTCTTGAGTTGGTTCTTCTGTAAATAATTTCCATACCCCAGAATTGGAAGGCCACCTAGAAAACTTTACCCCCCATCCATCATGGTGCTGATGTGATGGATGGTCTAATTAGGTGACCAACAGTGGAGGTACAAAAATCAAGTGTCAAGAAATATCCAGTATCAGGTTGGCTTTCCTGGGAGGTGGTGTGTAAAGGACCTACGTCAATTGAATCTTCACACCATGTGATATACACATTCTACTGTATGTAGTAATTTTAATAGCTTATAATGATTTATATTAATAAATTGAATGTCTCCTCTAAGATCTTATTATTTACCTTTTTTGAGAAATTACCCTCAGGTTTGGTTATAGAGAAGTGGTTAAAAAGGAAATATTTGGTAACAGAAACTAGAATAAAAGTATAAAGGCAATATCTAATTCATTGTTTTCCAAGGTAAATTTTTGAGAACTTAAGGCCAATAGAATAATAATATAGAAAGTTTCCAGGCTAGTCCATGAAAATCTATTTATCCCATGATACATATTAAGTGTCACTTAGAGCACTAATTCAGCTCTCCCTGACTACTACATGTAAAGTCTGAATAAATACATTCAAATTTTCAAATCAGGAATATTTTGCCCTGGCAGAAGGAGTGGTAGTGGCTCTGGATTTCTTCATGTGGTGGGATTTGGATTAGAGGGGAATTGCAGATCCTTAGCAGCACTGCAATTCTCCAAGTGTTCAGAAATGGGAAGATTGCGGTGGGGTGGGTAACAGTTGTCTCCTATTACACTGTGTATGGGCTTCACATTTGTTGGGGAGTGCCTGAGCTATGTTTAAGAGCTGTGATGTTGGGACTTCCCTGGTGGTCCAGTGGTAAAGAATCCGCCTTACAGTGCAGGGCCTGGTCAGGGAACTAAGATCCCACATGCCGAGGGGCAACTAAGCCTGTGTGCCACAACTGTTGAGCTCACATGTCTCAACTAGAGCTGGCGCACCACAGCTACAGAGCCCACGCGCCCTGGAGCCTGCGCGCCACAGCTAGAGAAGAGAAAACCCGCAGGCTGCAACTAGAGAGAAGTACACATGCCGCGATGAAAGATCCCGCGTGCCTCAACGAAGATCCCGCATACCGCGACTAAGACCCAACGCTGCCAAAAATAAATAAATAAATAATAAAGAAATCTTTTTAAAAATATATTTAAAAAAAAAAGAGCTGTGATGTTTTCACTCATGCCTCTTTTTGGTTTCATTTTTGAGTGCTATTTTCCTTGAAGTTATACGAGCTTTCTAGAAGAGGAAGAGCTGTGTATAGATTCTGAAAGAAGTGTGTGTCCATGAGGCACAATTAGTATTATGAAATGAATTTTGACTTTTTTTGTGGGCGGGGGGGATGTATATTTTCAGTGATTGGCTATTTTAAGAGTACCTGTCTAACCTCTTTAAAAAACATTTTGAGTGATAGGATAAAAACAGACACAAAAAATCACGTTTTTTGTTGTTGGGTGGGGGAATCACTTGTAAGGTCTACACAAGTCCTTCTGTATACTCTCTGGATCGACTAGTTGCCGGATTTCGAACAAGAAGTCAGATGCTGCTGGGTCACTTAGAAGAGCAGGATGAAGTCCTCCACTGCCAGTTTTCTGATAACAGTGATGATGAAGAGTCAGAAGGCCAAGAGAAATCTGAAATTAGGTATGTTAGTATAGACTGATTTAATAAACATAATTACGTGATACAATTAATATATACAGATGTAGGTTTTTTTCATTAAAGTATATCTTTTTCCATTTAGTAGGAGAGTTAAGTGGTTTTTGCTACATGTACTGTCAACTAATGTGTTATGAAACCAGTGTTTGAACACAAGTCATCAGTCTAACAACTGTAAAATAATTTTGCTTTAAAGCATTTATGGTGGTTGAATTTTAATTTTCAGAGAGAATGATTTTGGATTTCCTAATTCTGCTGCCACAGTGGCAACAAACATGATGAATTTTCCACTGGGTCCAACATGGTGGGGGATATCTTTTTATTTTGTGGAATATTAGTAAGTTCCATTTATTTTGTATTAATCATTTAAAGAATAATTAATCAATTTAAAGAATAATTTGGGGGGAAACTAATTTGAGGGCATATTAGAAACCACTAACAGACAAGTTACCTTTGATCCTGATATTTTTTTTTTTTTAGACATAAAGGTTGCTCGTGGATTCAAAAGCCAGGTTCTGTTTGTTCTTTTGTTGAATTGAATGATATTCAGGATCAAACACAAAAGTCAAGATTGGAGAATGAAGGTACACAGACTTTCTCAAGTACTTTAGATCTAATATTTATGACACCTCTCTTTTTCTTCAGGCAATAATTTAAGAAGCATCTGGGAATTCTCCAAGACGGGAACTTGATTAGGAGTGCTTTCCTGGCTTTTCCTTTGTGTTCTCTGCTCTACCTCTGAATTTTTGTTCGTTTTTACTCCTTAATGAAAACAGTTTTTCCACCAATCAGTTCAAGCTAGAGTTATAGGCTAAATCTCTCAGAATGGGGATTTTATATTCAAACGTGAGTTGATATACATTGTACTCTTGACTTATTTAAAATGCATCTTAAGTAATTTACTAGCTCTCTACTGCTTCACTGGCACCCATGCCTACCATTAGTGATATATTTGGCATTAGAGCCAACTTAGTCTAGTGGGTACTTATAATGTTCACAACTGATGAGAATTTATGCATCAAAAAACAGCATAAAAGACATTTATGTTGCAAAAAGTATACGCGGAGATTTTAGCTCATTTCTCTTAGCCTATGTGTGGTCACAACACCAAGAGTAAGAGTACAGAGAATATAAATAACGTGATAAGTCCTACACTGTGAAAATAGCATCTTTTTAAGAGCCTATGGGGGACTTCCCTGGTGGCGCAGTGGTTAAGAATCTGCCTGCCAATGCAGGGGACGTGGGTTCGAGCCCTGGTCCGGGAAGATCCCACATGCTGCAGAGCAACTAAGCCCACGCACCACAACTACTGAGCCTGCGCCCTAGAGCCCGTGAGCCACAACTACTGAAGGCCGCACGCCTAGAGCCCGTTGTCCACAATAGAAGCCACCGCAATGAGAAGCCTGCTCACCTCAATGAAGGGTAGCCCCTGCTTGCCGCAACTAGAGAAAGCCTGTGTGCAGCAGCGAAGACCCAATGCAACCAAAGATAAATAGTTAAAAATAAATTTGAGCTTATGCATGTAATATTAACAAATGAAATTGAGATAAATTTTTAAAATGTATAAATAGTGTAGATAAGTGCTACCCAAGTAGCCATCCTTGAACTGTTTGTTACTGGTCTACAACCAGGTAAGAAACTTAATTTCAGGATGTAAATCAGTGCACCAGCTCCTTCACTGAGGAAGTCTCACTGTGAAAAAAATGTCAGCTGAGCTAAAAGAGTGAGGTAATTGATTTATGTTCTAGTACAAGACAGAAACAAACAGTGTGAGGCCACACTCTTATTAGCCTGGGGTAGAGGGAGACTACATTCTCTGATTACCGTAAAACTATGAGTTAATAGGAAAAAAATTAAAACCTCTACCTATCTGGATATTTTATATCTTTCTTAAATAACTCGGGTTAAAGAAAAAGTCAAATTGCAGAATATCTAAGGGTAATGAAAAACTGTATCAGAACCTACATGATATGACTAGAGCCATATACATATGTTTTAAGGAAAGGAAAACTCACTGTGAGCTGGGAAACTAAAGTCCCAATTGCTATGTATTTTTTCCTTTTTTTTTTCTTTCTGTCCCTTCCTCTGTTACCTGTAGACTGCTTGTGTGTCTGCCTTTTTTTTTTTTTTAACTCTACTTCTGTCAAATATTTCTGAGCAGATAGTTTTTATTTCTCAGTTTTGTTTCTTTTATTTTAAAGATTTAAAGATTGAATGTCTCCAGGAGAGTCAAGGGTTGAATTTGCAAAAATTAAGGAATTCAGAGCTCATACTTACTGAAGCTAAACAAAAAATGAGGGAACTTACTATCAACATCAAGGTGAAGGAAGATCTGATTAAAGAATTAATTAAAACAGGTAATAGTATCCTGTGAACCAGCTTATATGAGAAAGAAAAGCTTCTAGGGCTTCCCTGGTGGCGCAGTGGTTGAGAGTCCGCCTGCCGATGCAGGGGACACGGGTTTGTGCCCTGGTCCGGGAAGATCCCACGTGCTGCGGAGTGGCTGGGCCTGTGAGCCATGGCTGCTGAGCCTGCGCGTCCGGAGCCTGTGCTCCGCAACGGGAGAGGCCACGACAGGGAGAGGCCCGCGTACCGCAAAAAAAAAAAAAAAAAAATCTTCTGAAGTTGCTTCTGATGTTGTAACATTTGCTTTAATTTTTGATGCTCAGGACTATCCACGTTAGCTTGGAATTCGTTCTAACAAGGTGTGCTCTAGAGCCAGTATGTGGAGGTTAATTATCAAAAGAACTTTGTTATATTTGATTTCATCTATGAATTTTTCTAACCAGTGTGAACTCTGTGTTGTGCTGAAACTCTATGGCACTTAATGTTTTTTGCCACTCTTTAGAAACATTATACTAGGCATCTGGGATAAGTCTGAGATGTTTTCCGAGTTCATTTTTAGTAAATACTTATTTTAAATTATTAGTCTTTATTTTCTTGGATAGTTCATATTTAACCTTAATTATAAACTTTATATTTTAAATGTAGCTAATTTTTGTTTTTCTGAAGATATAAGGATTTGTCCTTGAGAGCTGTCCTCTTGAGTGAGCCAGGCTTTCAT
Organism: Phocoena sinus; assembly: GCF_008692025.1. Classification (NCBI taxonomy): domain Eukaryota; kingdom Metazoa; phylum Chordata; class Mammalia; order Artiodactyla; family Phocoenidae; genus Phocoena; species Phocoena sinus. The sequence continues at coordinate 83,006,948 of NC_045768.1, read as the reverse complement.
CTCCTCCCCTTAATCTACCAGGTTGGGCATATGTACCACATCCTCTCCTCACCCTGCAACTCCATTAGGCTTGCCTTAAAATGCACATCTCAAGCTTTTGGGGTTCCCCTCACTAATACACTCCAAGTGTAAGCCTTGACTACTCTGAAATTCAGTAAAGAATTGAAGGAATAAGACACACTAGCATTTCTTTCCCCCAATTTCAATGCAAAACAACTCTGGTCACATTTGGGGAAACTGAAGGAAATACTATCCTCCTCTTCTTCAAGCCCAAGACTATAATCACACTCAAACTACACGAATTGTGGTTTCCAAATCCTCTGCCAGCAAGGAGAAACCTGCCTGGCCTCTCCCTCCTCTTTCCTGCAAGTTTGCTTTCTGACCGTCGGTCCTCCTTTCTCATCTTCCTCTCCTCTAGCTGCTGTCCAATGCGTTTTCCTTTCTCATTCCTAGTGGTGTATGGGCTATGCATTGTCCCAGCTCCAGTTATCCCAGATGTTTGATTTTGACCATTCTCCTTCCTCATAGGCAGGATCAATGCCAGTAAACCTCTCTTAGGAGTATCTAGGAAATGGTTTAGGGGTTTAAATAGCTTCTCTATCCCCATGATTTTAGGGTAGTGAGTGTAGAAATTGAGGATATTTACCACTCTGAAATAAACGATTTTCTTTCATATAGGTTATCCCACCATGGGATATCTAACTAAACAAGCACCCTTTTGTAACCTGGTGTACCCATCCTGGTTGCCTTAAAATAGAGGATACCTGAACTTAAACAGAGAAGGTCCTCTTCTTGTTCATAGAACGAAGGGCAGTTTGGAGCTTTCCTAAAGTCCCTTAGAAATGGTGATTAGCAAAAAGGTCAATGTGTACTTACTTTTCCAAGTCCTCTCACTGAAGACTTCCCCAAACAGTAGATACTTCAGCCAAAATTAATAACAATGACAATTATACTGTATTTCATCAATTTTAATACACACTTTTTTCACATTTTAATATCTCTGAAATCAGGATGCATCTTAAAAATCAGTGGCATTTTAGCATTTTGTCATGGTGTAATTGGTACTGTATATTTTTTTTCTTAGTGGTTCATAAAATATTAGCGTGTTAAACAATTTATGGGATCACAGATTCATTAAAACATTGTTGTCATATGTATTTTGAAGTTAGTTGAAAGCATAGAATTGTAGAGCCAGAAGACAACTTACAGTGCATTTAGTTCAATAACTCCCTTTATTAAAAAATTAAGAGCTTTACAGTATACCAGTATAACAACCTGTCCTGGTGATTATTCACCCCATGACCTCTAGACTCTTACTTCCCACTGCTGCTAGTTTGCCAGTCTGGTTCAGGACAGTTGACTATTCAGAATAAATCAGAACTAAATTTTTAGGGTCAGTAGCTGGGCTTAGAATGAAAAAAGATATAGAAATACCTATATTCTATTTTTCTCTATGTTCTAAATATTCATAAGAAAAGCATTTTAAAAAAATTATCTTTAACAAGTTAAAATGAAATGAAAAAGGAGAGGGGGCTAGCTCTATATTAAAGGATTCTTAAGAAACATAACAATAAGATGTACTGTGACCTTGTTTGGATTGTGATTAAAATAGACTAATTGTAAAAGACATTTTGAGACAGTTGGGGAAGTCTGAATAGGAACTGGTGGGTATTAGTATTGTTAGGTGTGATAATGACTTTTTGGTTATTTCCATATTCTGTTTAGATGCTTATTGAAGTATACATAGGTGATGACATTATATCTGGGATTGCTTTAAAGTTTTTAAGTAAATTGAAGAAAAAAAAGTATAGATGAAGTAGCTGTGGCAACATCTTGATAACTGTTGAATCTGGGTGATGGACTTTCATTATATTATTTCTCTACTTTTGATATGTTGAAAAATTTTCATAATAGTAAAATAAAAGAATTCAGAGACAGATTATGGGTGGTAGGAAGACAAAGTGTAGTAAGCAATAGGCCAGTGAGTCACCCCAAATACCTTTTAACTGAAGTTTGATGCCAGCAAAGGTAAACTGCAAATTAAGAACAAAAGATGAACCAGGGAGAAGATAGAATGGCACCAGATGGGGACAGTCATTAAGGAACTAATTTATTAAAAGGACAGGTGGCAAGTTGTGTTTGATGGGGATGGGAGGGACAGCTGGATTTTTTATTTTATTTTTTTTTATTTTATTTTATTTTTTTTTTGTTGTTGCGGTACGCGGGCCTCTCACTGCTGTGGCCTCTCCCATTGCGGAGCACAGGCTCCGGACGTGCAGGCTCAGTGGCCATGGCTCAGGGGCCCAGCCGCTCCGCGGTATGCGGGATCTTCCCGGACCGGGGCACGAACCCGCGTCCCCTGCATCGGCAAGCGGACCCTCAACCACTGCGCCACCAGGGAAGCCCGACAGCTGGATTTTTAATGCTATGCCTTAAATAGTTACTGCCCAGCTTTTTAAGAGTAGGGAAATTTTATGTTTTTGGTGTTTTACTTAGTTTTTAAACATAATTTATAATTGTTATTACTATTATTATTATTATGAAGGTAATGATGTCAAGTCCGTAAGCAAACAGTATTCTCTGAAAGTAACAAAACTTGAACAGGAAGCAGAACAGGCGAAAGTGGAATTAACTGAAACGCAAAAGCAGCTAGAGGAACTGAAAAACAAAGATCTTTCTGATGTTGCTTTGAAGGTAAAATTACAGAAGGAATTTCGTAAAAAGATGGATGCTGCGAAGCTAAGAGTCCAGGTAATTTAAAAAATATAATTGAGAAAACTTATTTAAGGCTTCCTGATTTTGAGGATTCTTGTACCTAGTTAGGAAAGAAGTAGGATTCAGTTTTTACTAGCGGGAGGAACTGGATGGCAAGTTTTCTTTTCCAGTATGCTGGTGGGTGGGTTTACATAATTTTAGTCTGGGTAGTATATTTCTTCATTCAGGAAGTGTATTATTTTAATCTTTTTATCAAAATCCACACGGTGAGCAATAAAGATAACCACAGAAAATAGTATCCTTTTCTGAAGGATAAAAGATTAACTAATGATTAAATAATGCATATATAACATCTGGTATGTATATAGCACTTTCTTGACACTCAACAAATATGATAACTGTTTCAGACAGTTTTCTGAAATCATAACTGATTGGTTTAAGAAAGGTTAATAACTTTGAGTACCACATCTTATTCTTAATTTCCTAATACTGGACTTTGCTATATCCTCAAATATAGCTATAGTTTAAAAATTCTATTCTTTGAGAAATATTCCATTATAGAGAGATTTTGTGTATGAAGCCGTTCCCAGATGCTTTTGGTATAGTCAGAGTGCTTTGTTAGTTTGCTTATAATGAATTTACTAAAGTGCCTTTTCCAGTTCTTTTGACTCATAATCTTTTTTTAAAAAATATTTTATTTATTTATTTTTTCTCTGTGTTGGGTCTTAGTTGCGGCACGTGGGATCTTTCGTTGTGGCATGTGGACTCTTCACCGTGGTGTGCAGGCTTCTCTCTAGCGCATGGGCTCATTAGTTGCGGTGTGCAGGCTCTCTAGTAGCGTGTGGGCAGGCTCAGTAGTTGTGGTGTGAGGGCTCCAGAGTGCATGGGTTCTGTAGTTGTGGCATGCAGGGTTAGTTGCCCTATGGCATGTGGGTTCTTAGTTTCCTGACCAGGGATCGAACCAGCGTCCCCTGCATTGCAATATGGATTCTCAACCACTGGACCACCAGGGAAGTCCCTGATTCATAATCTATTGCTTTCATATTGTTTCCACTGTACATAGAATGGAATTGTAGTTAACCTAGTTAGAGCATTAGTTATCTATTTTTGAAACTGTACCACAGTTATTTTCTTTCAACAAGATAAGTGTTCACCGCACACCTCCTGTGTGCCAGGTCCTGTTCTAGATGGGGATGCAGGAGTGAACAGAGCAAAAAAGTCCCTTCTTCTAGGGTTTTTAATGCCATCTCAAACATCTGCACATCGCCATTAAAATTTTTTTTTTACTTAAGTAGCCTCTCAAGTCAACACCAAGTTAAAATAACGTGACGTGACATTTTGCACTTTCCTTCAGAATACATTTTTTCCCTTAGCAATTCACCTCCGAGAGTCTTGTGATCAATTTTTTTAAATTTCTTGACCGTTAAATTAAGGCTGCGACGTCTAACAAAGTACTCGTTTTAACAAAACATTAGTAGAACAAAACAATTAAGAGCTTTCCTTTATGATTATTATGAAATTTATTTATAATTTCATAGGTTTATATCCTACCTTCAGTTCTTTTTTGTTTTTTAAAGACACATTTATTCAGCGTCATTATCAGACTATTACAGTTAGCAATCAACAGCACGAGTGCAAAAAAAAAAAACCTACATTAAATAAAACCCTTTGTTGGAATGCTTTACACTTTCCACAGAACAGAAACTAAAATAACCTGTTGGGACTTCCCTGGTGGCGCAGTGGTTGGGAATCTGCCTGCCAATGCAGGGGACACAGGTTCATGCCCTGGTCTGGGAGGATCCCACATGCCGCGGAGCAACTAGGCCGGTGCACCACAACTACCGAGCCTGCACTCTAGAGCCCATGGGCCACAACCGCTGAGCCCGTGTGCCACAACTGCTGAAGCCCGCGTGCCTGGAGCCCGTGCTCCACAACAAGAGAAGCCTCCGCTTGCCACAACTAGAGAAAGCCCACGCGCAGCAATGAGGACCCAACACAGCCAAAAATAAATAAATAAATAAATAAATTTAAAATAACCTGTTATACAACTAGGCACAAATACAGCCCTTGAGTTTTTTTGCCCATACACATGAGTATTGTCTAAAACATGTCTTCTTTGTAGCAGCTAGACCCTGCCACCGCTGTGCTTGGCCAAGTTCACAAATCTCTTGTAACCTGTAGCTTCCCTGTCACTTCCCTGGCTTCCTCTCCTGCTAAGCTTTGTTTCCTGGCAGTAATTAAAACCTTCTGGGCTTCCCTGGTGGCGCAGTGGTTGAGAGTCCGCCTCCTGATGCAGGGGACGCGGGTTTGTGCCCCGGTCCAGGAGGATCCCACATGCCGTGGAGTGGCTGGGCCCGTGAGCCATGGCCGCTGAGCCTGCACGTCCGGAGCCTGTGCTCCGCAAGGGGAGAGGCCACAACAGTGAGAGGCCCGCATACCGCCAAAAAAAAAAAAAAAAAAAAAAATTAAATAAAAACCTTCTGCCACTGCCATAGCTACTGCTGCTGCTGGAACTACCATAGCCACCTTGGTTTCGTGGTTTGGCGAAGTATTGGCCTCCACCACCATAGGGGCCAGAACTTCTGCCTCCAAAGTTTCCTCCTTTCATGGGTCCAAAATTTGAAGATTGATTGTTGTAATTGGCAAAATCATTGTAGCTTCCGCCACCTACAAAATGGCTTCCGTCATTACCAAATCCATTACTGCCATCCCCACTGCCACCATATCCCCCCCCACCACGGCTGCCACCAAAGGCATCTCGACCACTGACGTTCCTTCCACAACCAGAGTTGTCATTCCCACCAAAACCCCCTCCACAACCACCACCAAAGTTTCCAGAACCACTTCGACCTCTGGCTGGATGAAGAGCTAGCCTTCTCTTGCTTAGATAGGGCTTTCTTTGCTTCACAGTTGTGGCCATTCACTGTGTGATATTTCTGAATGACAGTCTTGTCTGCGGCGTCATGGTCATCAAAGGTTAAAAAAGCAAAGCCTCTGTTTTTGCCACTGCCTCAGTCAGTCATGATTTCAATCACTTCAGTTTTCCCACACTGTTCAAAATAATCTCTTAGGTGATGTTCTTCAGTGTCTTCTTTAATGCCAACAAAAATTTTTTTCATGGTTAAGTGGGCGCCAGGTCTTTGAGAATCTTCTCTTGAGACGGCCCTCTTTGGTTCCCCAACTCTTCCATCCACCTCGTGTGGCCTTGCATCCATGGCCGCATCCACCTCCTCTGCAATGGCATACGTGACAAACCTGAAGCCTCTGGAGCACCTGGTGTTTGGACCCCTCGTTACCACACAGTCTGTGAGCGCTGCCCGCTGCTCAGGTGGCTCCTCAGACTCGCATCAATTGTTTCAAAGCTCAGACGTCTGATGAGGAGCTTCTGCAGCTGTTCGGGCTCTTTGGGAGACTGACTTCGACACGACGGCAGTAGAGGGGGGAGGCTTCAATGATGCTTACTTGGCGGCATCCACAGGCAGAAAGGTTATCCTACCTTCAGTTCTGATTGTAATTCTTATACTCTATTAATGAGTAAGAACCAATCTTGTACTGGTCATCTGTCTATTCAGATTTTCTATTTCTTCATGATTCAGTCTTGGAAGACTGTGTATCTAGGGATTTGTCCATTTCTTCTAGGTTATCCAATTTTTTGGTATATAATTGTTGATCATACTCTTTTTTGTCTTTTTTTTTGGCTGTGTTGGGTCTTCATTGCTGCGCACGGGCTTTCTCTAGTTGCGGTGAGTGGGGGCTACTTTTCGTTGTGGTGCACAGGTTTCTCATTGTGGTGGCTTCTTTTGTTGCAGAGCATGGGCTCTAAGCACGCGGGCTTCAGTAGGTGTGGTACGTGGGCTCAGTAGTTGTAGCTCGCAGGCTCTAGAGCTCAGGCTCAGTAGTTGTGGCACATGGGTTTAGTTGCTCCACGGCATGTGGAATCTTCCCACACCGGGGCTCGAATCCATGTCCCCTGCATTGGCAGGCGGATTCTTAACCACTGTGCCACCAGGGAAGCCCCTGATCATACTCTTTTAGGATCCTTTGTATTTCTGTGGTATCGGTAGTGACTTCTCTTTCATTTTTGATTTTATTCATTTGAGCCCTCTCTTTTTTTCTTTCTGAGTCTGGCTAAATTGTCAATTTTATTTACCTTTTCAGAAAACCAGCTCTTAGTATCACTGATCTTTTTCTATTGTGTTTTTAGTCTCTATTTCATTTATTTCTTCTCTGACCTTTATTATTTCCTTTCTTCTACTAACTTTGGGCTTTGCTTGTTCTTCTTTTTCTAGTTCCTTTAGGTGTAATGTTAGATTGTTTGAGATTTTTCTTGTTTCTTGAGGAAGGCCTGTATCACTGTACACTTCCCTCTTAAAACTGCTTTTTTTTGTGTCCCATAGATTTTGGACAGTTGTGGTTCCATTTTCATTTGTCTCAAGGTATTTTTTGATTCTCCTTTGATTTCTTTGTTGACCCATTGGCTGTTTAGTAGCACATGGTTTAGTCTTCATGTGTTTGTGTTTTTTCCAGTTTACTTGAAATAGCCAAAATTATTATTTTTCTAAGGAGGTTATTATATTAACCATATAAATCTATAGCTTAAGCCTTGTGTGTGGATTTAGCAAAGATTATTTTTATGGTTGTGATTAAAAGATTAAATGAAAGATTGTTAATAGGGTTTGAATTATCATGTTCTTTTTGTTTTCCATGTTTCTTGTTGTGTATCTTTTTCTGCTGAGGGTACTGATGAGGAAAGGAAAGAACTTAATTAAATTCAAAAGAAACATCTCATAGAAGGAGGACTGAAAGAAATGTCCCACATAGTTTTAGAGATTTCTGTGCCTTTGCCATATGCATGCACAACTGATGGGGATTGGGATGCTAAAGATGATAAGGATGATGGTGGGGATGAGAAGTGTGATAGTTAAGTATCTACCAAGTGCTATATACATACTAGATGTTTTAATATGTATTATATGTATTACTTAATCATTATTTAATCCTTTGAAGTGGGTATTTTTATTTATTTATTTATTTATTTTTTGCGGTATGCCGGCCTCTGTGCCACCAGGGAAGCCCTGAAGTGGGTATTTTTACACTCTTACAAATGAGGAAGCTAAGGTTTACAAAGGTAAAATAACTCACTCAGTCACATAATTGTGATGATAATAATAGTTTTCAGTACTCTTAACATTTCATACCATTTTAACATTGAAATACTAATGGTTTTATTGGTATAATGAAGTTATTTTAGTTTTTAAAACTTAAAAAATTGGTTTTAATTAAAAAATATCTAAAATCTGTATTCTTGGTCTTTAGGTATATATAGCATTATATGCTGCATTACATGTTCTGTTTAATGCTAACAGAGGTGCACGTTTGAGCATCTGTGGAATAAGTGCAAATGACAAACCTATCTCACTTTTAAATAAGATTATCAGTACTTATACTGATATCTTCAGTATCATGTGGAAAAGACACTAAAATTCTAGTGTTAACATTTTTTGCTCCAGTATTGCAATACTGTCAAATATAAGTGACAGGGGCTTCCCTGGTGGCACAGTGGTTGAGAGTCCACCTGCCGATGCAGGGGACGCGGGTTCGTGCCCCGGTCCGGGAAGATCCCACATGCCGCGGAGCGGCTGGGCCCATGAGCCATGGCCGCTGAGCCTGCGTGTCCAGAGCCTGTGCTCCGCAAGGGGAGAGGCCACAACAGTGAGAGGCCCGCATACTGCAAAAAAAAAGTGACAAAGCCAGGGTCCAAATCCAGGCATGGGAAACTGCAGAGTCCTGTGGCCTCCAAGCTAGTAGTACTCAAAGTAGTCCATCTGCAGATTGTTCATTATTGGTCTGCAGTGAGATAAAGGTAAATGGGAGCACAGCTTCTCTCATCAACAAAGTCTTGCATGAAAACATCATCAGCTGAATCTAATAATGTGCTTCATGGTGCAGGCTGACAACAGTCTGTGAGTGGTACTGGTCCACAGACCACATTTTGAGTAGCGCTGCTCTAAGCTACAATGCCTCTGTGAATACTTAGTTTAATTAAAACAAAATGGGTTTATGTCAACAATTTATCGCCAAGATAAAGGAAATAATTAATCATAGTCTGCATAACTTACATATGACCTCACCTTAACTTTTTTATGTCACATAAGAGGTACTTACTTAATGTAACACTAAAGTACAGCATACAAATCTAATATATGTTTGCTTGTTTGATCAGGATTAAATTGAAATACTCTGGTATTTTATATTAGTAAACTCTTCAAAAAATTTTAATGCTGTCTATGGATAACTTTACCTAGAGAGAAAAAGCCTTATTAAAGGTAGTTAAAATAGTAATTACAATGGTTGGTCACTCTCAGGGAAAATGGTATCATTTCTGATCATTTTAACTCAGGGATTAATGATTTAGGCTGCAGCTGGGTATTAAAGATGAGCACAGTGGAATACTATGCAGTCATATAGAAAGAACAAATCTATGAGAAAACACCTCTAAGATACATTAAACAGAAAAAAAGGGGAGGTGGAGAATAGTCTACCTAGAACATAAAGTTACTTATGTGCATATAAATTATTTCTCAAGGAATATTTAAGAAATTGGTAATTTTGTTTCAGGAAACAGGACAGGTAGATTAGGCATCTGAGAGAAGAGTCATTTTAAATATAAGTTTAGTTTTGTATTGTTTTAATTTTTATTATGTACATAAAATATTTTAAAATTAAAACAATAAAAAAAGCAACGATGTCAATTTTGTTCTGTTTGACTGTCAGCACCAGGAAGTCTCATTATTCTTTATATCTGGTGAAAATTATGATATTTGCTTGACTGTAAAAGTAGAAATGTAGAAAACAGTTGTGAAACTATCAAGAATAAATTAAAATCTAGGCAAAAATGCCTACCTGCGTCATTAAATGAAAAGTTTAAGTTTAGCGGAGGGATATGAGAGGTGCAGTTTTTCATTTTGAAATATTCATATGATCCCAGGTCTTACAGAAGAAGCAACAAAATAGTAAGAAATTGGCATCACTGTCGATCCAAAATGAGAAACGTGCTAATGAACTAGAGCAGAATGTAGATCACATGAAGCATCAAAAGGTACAGCTGCAAAAAAGACTTCAAGAAGAAAATGAGAAAAGGAAGCAACTGGATGCAGAAATTAAGCGGGGTCAACAAAAAATCAAAGTAATATTGTCATACTTTCCTGCTAAGCATAATATGAAATGTTCAATGGCTCAGAGCTAATGTAACCAAGGTCTTGATTCAGTTGGCTTGTGAGGTATCTTACCTTGGCCTGTCCTTGGCTGCTGTCCTCATTCACTTTAAAACTTTGTTGATCTACATAGTAAAAGCTATTTATTGAATTCTGAGTACTGTCTTGAAGGCTTTGACTTCCCAAAAGAAAGTGCCGTGATGATTTCTGTAACTAGGATCTTAACTTCAGTTGAGGCTGTCAAAACACAAATTTATAAAGCTGACTTTCTAAAAAAATATCTAACATTCGAATAGGATTTGCCATTTTCAAAGTGCTTTGACATGCATTGTCCATGTGGCAGCATAGAAAAAAGTACAAGGTAAAATGGTACCATTTCATTCATAGTGTGCAGAAAAGTGATCAGACCTGTATGCCCAGCCGTTCTATAGAATGGATTGGGCTGGGGAGGAACTAGTGGTGTCAGCCTGGGCTCTGGAGCCAGGCTTGCATGTATTCAATCCCAACTCTCTCAGTTCCTGGCTAGATAAGATCATTTACTGAGAAAATCACTTACCCTCTCTGTGTCTGTTTATTCTTATCTAAGATGGCCTTATCATACTTGCCTCAGTAGGCCTCTTTTGAAGAAGAGAATGATGATAATGATCATAATAACAACGACAAACACTTATCTAGCACTGTGTACCAGGCTCTGTTCTGTTCAAATGTTAAGCCAGACCCAAGGTTTGGAACATAATTGGAGATTTCCTAGATTTTAAACTTTGGAAAATAATATATTCTCAGACCTTCAAAAAAAAAATGACAGAATTTAGTGATGGAAGGGAACTTAAAAGAGCATTTAAGCCGAATTACTGATTCTTTTTTTTTTTTAATCAGCTTTATTGAGATATACTTCACATATCATACAGTTCACCCATGTAAAGCGTACAGTGAGTTTTGGTATATTACATTACTGATTTTTATAAAATAATGTAACATGAAATTGACCATTTTAACTTTGTTTAAGCGTATAGCTCAGTGCCATTAATTACATTCGGTGTTGTGCAACCATCACCACTGTCTTTTTCCAAAACTTTTTCATCACCCTTAATAGACACTTGGTAACCATTAAGCAATAATTCCCTTTCCCCTCTTCCCCCCAAGCCCCTGGTAACCCTAATCTATTTCTCTCTTTATGAATTTGCCTATTCTAGATATTTCATAAAAGTGAAATCATACAATATTTGTCCTGTATCTGGCTTTTTTCCTTTAGCATCATGTTTTCAAGGTTCAGCCATGTTGTAGTATATATCAGAACTTCATTCCTTCTTATGGCTGGGTAATATTCCATTGCATGCATACACAACATTTTGTTTCTGCATTTATCTGATAGGCACTTGGGTTGTTTCCACGTTTTGGCTATTGAATAATGATGTGATAAACATTGGCATAGAAGTAACTGTTCAAGTGCCTGCTTTCAATTTGGAATTGAAATACCTAGGTGTGGAATTGCTGGGTCATATGCTATTTCTATGCTTAGTTTTTTGAGGAACCACCAACTGTTTCTGATAGTGGCAGCACCATTTTACATTCCCACCAGCAATGTATGAGGGGTCTGATTTCTCTGCATGTTCATCAACACTTGTCATTTTCTGTTTCTTTTTTATTATAGTCATCCAAGTACATGCGAAGTGGAATCTCGTGGTTTTGATTTTCATTTCCATAATGACTAATGGTATTGAACACCTTTTCATGTGCTTATTGCCCATTTGTATATCTTCTTTGGAGAAATGTCTTTTCAAGTTCTTTGTCTACTTTTTAATTGGGTTGTCTCTTTGTTGTTGAGTTGTGGGAATTCATTATGTATTCTGGACATTAAACTTCATCAGATACATGACTTCCAAATATTTTTTTCCATTCTGTAGATTATCTTTACATTTTCTTTTTAAAAAAAAATTTTTTTTAATTTATTTATTTTTGGCTGTGTTAGGTCTTCGTTTCTGTGCGAGGGCTTTCTCTAGTTGTGGTGAGCGGGGGCCACTCTTCATCGTGGTGCACGGGCCTCTCACTCTCATGGCCTCTCCTGTTGCGGAGCACAGGCTCCAGTTGCGCAGGCTCAGTAGTTGTGGCTCACGGGCCCAGTTGCTCCGCGGCATGTGGGATCTTCCCAGACCAGGGCTCGAACCCGTGTCCCCTGCATTGGCAGGCAGATTCTCAACCAGAGAAGCCCTTTACATTTTCTTGATAATATTCTTTGATGCACCAAAGTTTTACATTTTTTATGAAGTTCCAGTTTATCTAATTTTCCTTTTGTTGCTTGTGCTTTTAGTATCATATCTAAGAATCCGTTGCCAAATCTAAGGTCATAAGGATTTACCCCTATGTTTTCTTCTGGAATTTTATGGTTTTAGCTCTTATATTTAGGTTCCTGGTCCGTTTTGAGTTAATTTTTGTATATGGTGTGAGGTAGGGGTCCATCTTCATTCTTTTGCATGTGGAAATCCAGTTGTTCCAGCACCAGCTATTGAAAAGACTATTCTTTCCCTGTTTAATGGACTTGGTACCCTTGTCAAAAATCAGTTGGCTGTAGATTTATGGATTTATTTCTAAACTTTCAGTTCTATTCCATTTGTCTATATGTCTATCCTTGTGCAAGTACACACTGTTTTGATTACAGTAGCTTTGCAGTAGATTTTGGGAAGTAAGTCCTCCAACTTTGTACTTTTTCAGGATTGTTTTGGCTATTTGAGGACTCTTGAAATTCCACATGAATTTAAGGGTCAGCTTTTCCATTTCTGCAAAAAAGGCCATTGGAATTTTTTTTTTAATGCTTTAATTGTGTTTAATGCATGGTTCTTTTTTTTTTACAGCAGCACTCAGCAAATTTTTATTTTCAAATTATTCCTTTTACGACAATCTGTTCTTGGGTTTCTCTCTGTAGATCCACTTTTTAAAAATTTATTTATTTTCTTTATTTTTTTGGCTGCATCTGGTCTTAGTTGAGGCATGCAGGATCTTTCGTTGTGGTGCAGGCTCTTTGTTGTGGCACAGTGGCTTCTCTCTAGTTGTGGTATGTGGGCTTCTCTCTAGTTGTGGCATGCAGGTTTTCTCTCTAGTTGTGGTGCGTGGGCTCCAGGGTGCGTGGACTCTGTAGTATGCAGCACACAGGCTCTCTCATTGAGGCGCGCAAGCTCAGTAGTTGTGGTGCGTGGGCTTAGTTGCCCTGCGGCATGTGGGATCTTAGTTCCCTGACCAGGGATTGAATACAAGTCCCCTGCATTGGAAAGCGGATTCTTTACCACTGGACCACCAGGGAAGTCCCAGCCATTGGATTTTTTTTTTTTTTTTTTTGCGGTACACAGGCCTTTCACTGTTGTGGCCTCTCCCGTTGCGGAGCACAGGCTCCGGACGCGCAGGCTCAGTGGCCATGGCTCACAGGCCCAGCCGCTCCATGGCATGTGGGATCCGCCCAGACTGGGGCACGAACCCGTGTCCCCCGCATTGGCAGGCGGACTCTCAACCACTGCGCCACCAGGGAAGCCCGCGGCCATTGGAATTTTGATATGGATTGTGTTGACTATGTAGATCTCTTAGTGTAGTATTGGCATCATGACAATATTAAGTTTTCCTGTCCATGAGGATGGGGCATCTTTTCATTTATTTAAATCTTCTTTAATTTCTTTCAGAATGTTTTATAATTTTTAGTGTACTAGTCTTTTACCTCCTTGGTTAAATTTATTCCCAGATATTTTATTATTTTAGATGTTATTATAAATGGAATTGCTTTCTTAATTTCCTTGAGTTACTCATTCTAAATAATAATGGTAATAATCATTATTATAGCAGTAAATAATATTTGTTATTTGTCTTCAGTCAGTACTGTGCTAAGCACTTATGTGCTTTATCTCAGTTGTCTTTTTCTCTTCCTGTATTTTCATCTTTTCCTTTTCTCCTAGATTCTTTCTTTAAACATCTTAGACTTTTCTCATCCTAAAATTATTCTCCTTCAACTTTATACTTCTCTCTCACTTCTCCCCTTTTTAACCAAACTTCTTGGAAAAGTTTACTATATTTGATTCTGTTTCCTTTCCTTTCATTTGTTCTCTTCTCCTCTCCAGTCTGGTTTCTGCGTCTTGGCTGTACCGTTCACTTCAAAGCTCTTGAGAAGTTCACTAGTGCTCTCTCTGTCACACCTCAGCTGCATCCACCATAGTTCACCACTCCCTCCATCTTGAAATATTTCCCCCTTTGCCTTTGTGAAATTATACTCACCTTGTTTTTTCTTCTCTGATTGCTTGTTCTTTGTCTTTGCTAGCTTATCCTACACTATCGTTTCCTACCTATGGAAATTACTCAGGGCTCTAGCCTATGCCCTCGTATCTTCCATACTCTGTCCTGGGTGACCTCTCACCTTGTCTTTTTCCATGACTGCAGTTTAACTCTGACAACTCCCAGATTTAATCCTTAATACCAGATTTGCCATTTGAGCTCTGGATTCATATATCCAACCATTGACATCTTTATTAGGTTGTCTTATAGATGAATTCCCTTACTTACCTCACCACGATTCCTCCTCCGTGCTCCCTTCATGGGAGAGAAAATATAGTTTTCCAGTGTACTTTACATGACATTTCAATGCATTCAGTTGGGTAAGCTAGAAATTTAGCAGTCATCCTTGACTCTGTCCTCTTCCTCATTACGCATATCCAATGGATCACAAAGCCCTATAAATTGAGTCTTCTAAATATCTTGAATCTGTTCAATTCTCATTTCACTGACAACAGCCTAGTCTGTTCGTTTCTGTCCTTCCTCCAGTGTGAGGATCAGGCCTGCCTGTCAGTCCTATGGTCTTTGGGTCTCAGCTTCTCATCTCTCATGAACCCTGGCTTAAAGCAACAAGACATAGCACTCTCTAAATCTATGTTTAGGGAAAAGAAAAATACTTTTGAGCAGAACGCATAGTCTGCTGAAATGCAACTCTGCCTGTAACTTAAACTTTTTACATTCTTATCTAGGGTAATTTTGTTCCTTCTCTCATTCTAGGGAAATATGACCCATTTAAGGGGAGAATGAGTATTCCAGAAAAAGGAACAGTCTGCCCCAAAGATATATTGAAGTTTCTACTACTTCATGCAAAAACAAAACCTGCTCAGAGTCCTAAGGGATATCTTGTCTTCTGTTTGGAGCTAACTGTCTAACATTCCATTTTTCACTTGACTAAACCATTTCCAGAGAATACTATGACTTCTGCATAGGTTCTCCATGTTCTTCTGCATGTTCTTCTGCATAGGTTCTTCAGTTCTTAACTGAAGACTATGGATGAGCTATAAAGGAAAGGTATGGGAACCCCTGAAATGTGACCTGGGCTTTTTACTTCTCTAAGCACCAATTTCCTCATCTATAAAATGGGATTTATAATGGTATCTGTTCCATAGGGTTATTGTGAGGATTAAATGGGATAATTAAATAGATGTAAAAAGCGTAGCACAGTACCTGGTAGACAGTTATTTTACTATTATAATAGAGATTACAATATAAGGTAAAGGTAATAATGTCTAGAGCAACATGCAAAAGAGGGGATTAGACCACCTGCAGTACACTTTCAAAGCATTTGTAGAAGAATAGGAATAGTAGGCAGTCAGCTCCAGTATAAGGTGCCTTTATTTCAGCATCCTGAAGTTGCTGTGACTGTGACAGGGGCTAAATTATAACTGTGAACTAGAGCTAGGGAAGCATGAAAAATTAATTGCTAGTAAATATAACAGGGTCCAAATGCACTCATAATTCAACTCAAGTGGGCATAGAAAATTTCTTTATCTAGTCTATAACAGACCTGTGTTCCTTATGACACCCCTCCCACCCTGCCCTGCCCAAACCATGTCACGAGAATTTCTGGAAATATCATGGGAACTAAACAAATAACCAGTCTGTCCAAACCTTATTCTGATAGTTTAAACATTTCCTTCAAATAATTCTCAGTTCTCTTGAATAAGAATATTCAGTCTCTTGGCCTCTTCCTCCCCATGATTCTCAAAGATAGAGTCTGGTTTATGTGGTGTTCTGGTGTGTAGCTTTATTGCATCACATGGTGTTGAGGGGGAAGGGACTTTCTGAGTTTCATTTGGTCCTTGGATGTGACTGGCTGGAATCTGCTCTCTCTTGTTCACCTTTCCCTGCTGGCACTTGATGTAAAGCCAGTATAATTCATAGATTGGTCTCACTTTCAGCTTAGAGCCTGGAGGTGCTTTGGCTTCATCTCATCTCCTAATGGCATTATAAATCCCTGTTGAGACTATTAGATCTTCCATCTAGCTTGCTAGCCCAGTGGCCTGTCCTCACCTTCAGTTTTGGGGTCAATTCCCCACAATAACTGACCCCTATTTGTTCTCAACTCAGGATCCTCATCATCTGAGGCCACGGAGTCCAATTAGTCTCTGTTTCCTGATTGTACTTCTCTGTTCTTTCAGCAAGACTGGGCAGATCCATGTGTGTGTGAGGCCTCTGCGCTGCAGTCCTCATTTTCTCCGTCTGCTCTCAGTGATACCTTTATTTATCATCCCCTTTCTGGGCCAAAACTCAGAGAGAAGAAAATTGGGACACACATCTTTTTTACTGTCTCTTTTCTCCTTCCTGCCATTTCCAGGGCTGGAAAATGGTAGACTTCCCTTTTACTTCCTTTTTATCAGTACTTCTGAAATTACCTGTGGAAAAGATACAAGTTTCATTTTATTATTAATTTGTCACAGCCCAATACCTTTGTAAAACAAGAACTAGTAGAAAAATGAAATAAAAACTAAAATATACAAGTCTTTTAATTATTAGATTCAACAGACATAAAATTATTCTGTTAAATTTTTGTAAAAGGTTCTAAACACTTACTTTTAATTTCTGTACTTATCCATCATGGACCAGTAAGAAATAGCAGTGTGGACCAGTTCACTTTGAGTTCATGGCCTCCTTCCTGATTCCTGCTAAGCTTTGGTGGTGGATGGCAACATCGTCTCTAAACCCCAGTAGAACACAAGGGCCCTCTTGACTTGACTCTTAAGATGTGAATGGAAACTAAAGGAATTTGGAAAATACTCTTCAGAGGACCATGATCAATCTTGAAAGACTATTTTCATGCTGCAAAATCTGATTTTTGAATGCTGGAAACTGAATATAACTTTTCTTTTTACATTTCTCCTGTGATAAATTCTAATATCCCCATTGCAGATGCGTGCCTTGGGTGGACTAACAGAAGGTAATGAACTCAGAAAGGCAGAAGAAAAGAGCAGATTTATAATTTTCATACTCATCCCTGTTATGCAAATTTGTAACACTGGCAAAGAATGAAAAAAAATACCTAGTTTTTCTAGTAAATCCTGATTTTTACTGTGAGATTTTATTGCTTGAATGAGGGGCTAACATTATATTCTTCTTAAATGGTCCCAACCTTCATCTACTCGTTTTCTTTCTTTTTGCAACTAAGAAAGTAAATGTTGGGCTTCCCTGGTGGCGCAGGGGTTGGGAGTCCGCCTGCCGATGCAGGGGACACGGGTTCGTGCCCCGGTCCGGGAGGATCCCACGTGCTGCGGAGCGGCTGGGCCCATGAGCCATGGCCGCTGAGCCTGCGCGTCCGGAGCCTGTGCTCCGCGACGGGAGAGGCCACAACGGTGAGAGGCCCGCGTACCGCAAAAAAAAAAAAAAAAAAGAAAGTAAATGTTAAAATGATTATCTGCATAAATATTTAATGATGACCATGTAGTAAAAGCAATAAGGTGTTTTCAATTCCTGTTATCTATAGGAACTACAGTTAAAAACAGAACAGGGAGAAGGTCTAAAACTGAAAGCTGAGGACCTTGATGCATTTAAGATGAAAAGGAGAAAAGGTTCGTTTGGAAGTATAGACCAACTCCAGGTTTGTCGATTCTATTTAGTGTTTCCTGGTTTCTCTTCAATTTGATGATTGTCTAAGTAGGGGTAAAAAGTGGTGGACTCTGAATAAAATCTTAAAACACTAACTAGACTTTGCCACTCAAGTACAAAATTTCTAATATTTCTTCTGAATTTTTTGTGTTATTAAAAAATTAATTTCCCATCCGGAAATGTGCTGTATTCTTATTTCAGTAGAAATGGGTTTATCTGAATGTTGTGGCATGTAAACATGAAAACTAGATTGTATTTATTCCCATGTCAAGACTGGTTTAGTCACCTGGAAACATATTTCTAAAGACAAGAGATCTCTACTCAAGCACAACCAAATTGTATATGCACCATATATAATATATTAAAAAAGCTATTGTTTTAGTGCCACATTTAAAAAATGAAATCCATAGATTAATATCAAAGTTCAAAGAAACAAAATTTTAATTTTATGTAAATTAGAAATGGCAGTTCTAAAAGTCTTAAAGATTACTGTGCTTAAAACTGTAATTACCCTCAAATGCAAATACATCACCTTAATTCTGAAAAATTTATTTGCTCTCTCTTCTTAAACCTTATATATTTTAATAGTAAAATTTAGGACATGAATGTATTCTCAGTTATTTTACTAGTGTATTTGAGAAATTAGTTGAAGAGCTCTCTGACGTGCTTGGTAATATTTCTGGGTGGAAGGGTATGTGGGGGAGTAGGTGAGGTAGGAATGCATAGAATAGTTAGACCTGCTTTTCAAAATGTTAAGGATCTAAATTTTAAATGAATACAATAATAGATTCCCACAGCTTGCACTGATTATGTCGGGTTAAAAATAATAATAAAACAAACAAACAAAAACCTTCATGCTTTTTAATGTTGTAAAACAACATTTTCCAGAATTTGACTCTAAACAAGAACAAGATTATATATTAATCAATATGACTATCCAAAGACCTTTTAATAGGACTTTGATTTGATATGAAGCTCTCTTATAAGAAGAGAGTATTTAAAATTGGAACTGTGTGGTAGGAATATTTATTATAAGAAAAGACAAAATAAGAAATTTTCAGAAAAGTTACTAAGATACAGTGAATTACACAAATCATACCCTTTATTATATCAAGTACAGAAAAATCCATTCATTTATTATTATTTCCCTAAAAAAACCTGTATTATGTTAGCAGACTCCTACCCATTCTTCAAAGCACAGCTAAAATATTGCCTACTCTGTGAGGCTGGCACTGACATTTCTTCCATTTCTCAGACAGAACCGATCCCTCCTTCCATTTTTGCATACATAGTACCTAGGAGTTTGCTGTATACAACATTTATTATCAACCGTCATAATTTTTTGGTTTCTTTCCTGTTGGAATGGAGCTTACAGAATATCTGTTATTCATTTTTCAAACCCCACTCACAGTCAAGAAATGTTTGTAGAATATGTTTTAAGTTAATTGCTAGTCTTCATAGGGTCTCATATATGGAGTTTCTAAGGTATAGCTGGATATAACAAAACTAAAGTATTTCTGTAGTTGCTCTGGGATATGCTTCCTGTTCCTAATAATTGTAGAGCTGCTATTTTAGGCCTCAATATTATTTAGATGTGCTGTTGCTTTTAGGACCATACTATCTAGGTCTGGATGGAAAACTATATAGCTCTGGACCTGCTTTGCCTTGGCCACTTTGCTCTCTTTTTCTCATGCATATTCACTGTCTTAATATAGATTTCTAGGGACAGTTTTTATCAAGTTTGAGAAGAACTGGAAAATAGTTCTATATTGATTTGTTTTCTTACTATTTGTTATTTAGGTGGCATTGCTTCATTACTATGTCCCAGTGCAGATGGGCACTTGGTAGAGTTCATCTTGGACAGTCATTCCATTCACATTTTTTTTTTTTTTTTTTTTTTTTTTTTTTTTTTTTTTTTTTTTTTTTTGCGATACGTGGGCCTCTCACTCTTGTGGCCTCTCCCGTTGTGGAGCACAGGCTCCAGACGTGCAGGCTCAGCGGCCATGGCTCACAGGCTCAGCCGCTCCGCGGCATGTGGGATCTTCCCAGACCGGGGCATGAACCCATGTCCCCTGCATTGGCAGGCGGACTCTCAACCACTGCGCCACCAGGGAAGCCCCATTCACATTTTTGTTTGTACTTATTTCTGGGTATCCTTAACTGAAGAGAATACTGAGATGTTTGTTTTGGAAATCTTTACAGCTCAATTTATTTTATTTTGTAATTATTTGATGTTGACAGGCTGCAATGCAGAGTGGATTTCCATGCTCCATCATCTGTGTCTTCCACAATGCGTATTCATTTATTCACCTCATTAGTTGATTGATTGAATCAAGAATTCATTTAACATTTTATTGAAAGCCAATCATGGGCCAGGCAGTAGAGCAGGCACTGGGGCTAGAGAGGCAAAAAGCACTATCACTGCAATCAGTCAAGGAGCTCAAGTAGGGGAGAAAGGCTATAGAACAATCAGTAGTATTAGTGCTGTGAGAGAGGTGTGCACCTCTGTAACAGAGAAGATTTCCAGCATGTTCTCAGAACTAACTCTCAATATAAAGGAAACTGTCAGCCTGAAAAATCTCAGACTCAAAACATATTTGTGGAATAAATTTTAATTCCTTATAAAACAACACAGAAAGATGTTAGCTTAGAACCACTTATTTCTTGACAGTTTTGGACAGACACTGTTTTACTATTCTCACTGTTCATTTAAGGTATTCCAGATAGTTTTCAAATGTTCATTTAAGGTGTTTTAGTCAATCTGAAGCTATATTATTACCATATAAATTTAATGGTAAAGAAAAACAAATTATAACATTTCTTTGGAATTTTAATGTAGAAATTGGATGAGCAAAAGAAATGGTTAGATGAAGAAGTAGAGAAAGTTCTGAACCAACGCCAAGAATTAGAGGAGCTGGAAGAAGACTTAAAGAAACGGGAGGCCATAGTTTGTAAGAAGGAGGCCCTGTTACAGGAGAAGAGCCATCTGGAAAATAAGAAGTTACGATCTAGTCAGGTATTCTATTTAATATGCTCTTTGATTCTGGTTGTAAGCCTTATAAACTAGGATTTATTTTCCTCTATGAAGTAAATCATACCACCGTAAAGTTAGAAACCAACAGAAAACTTTTCTGGTTTTCAATGTATTTCGCTTATTAGTGCTTATTTAATGACTATCACTAAAATCTATTTTGAAGTAAAATGTTCAATGTTCTACCAAGTATGATTTACTTATTATTAACTTTTGGGGAGTATTTTAAAAATTGTAGTATATTATACATAACATAAAATTTACCATTGTGACCATTTTAAATTAAAGTGTACAATTCAACAGCATTAATTACATTTACAGTGTGGCACAACCATCACTGTTGTCTATTTCCAAACTTTTTATTGCCTCAAACAGAAACTCTAACCATTAAGCAATAATTCACCATTTCCCCTGGCAGCCTCTATTATTAACCTTAGTAGATATTTTATTTATTTATTTATTTATTTTGCGGTACACGGGCCTCTCACTGTTGTGGAGCACAGGCTCCTGACGCGCAGGCTCAGCGGCCATGGCTCACGGGCCTAGCTGCTCCGCGGCATGTGGGATCTTCCCGGACTGGGGCATGAACCCATGTCCCCTGCATTGGCAGGAGGACTCCCAACCACTGTGCCACCAGGGAAGCCCCCTTAGTGGATATTTTAAAAATAAATTGTACCATTTGATGCTGTAGAGTGAACATTGATAATTTGGAAGAATAGACTTGAAGACGATCTATCACTTACTACTCACAGTTAGGGGTTTGCAGGTTTCCTATAAAAGAAAGAAGATTTTGTATAATGAAGATTTGTTTATTTTTCTAATTGTAAAGACAAGGGAGACTTCCCTGGTGGCACAGTGGTTAAGAATCCACCTGCCAATGCAGGGGACATGGGTTCAATCCCTGGTCTGGGAAGATCCCACATGCCTCGAGCAGCTAAGCCCATGCACCGCAACTACTGAGCCTGTGCTCTAGAGCCCGCGAGCCACAACTACTGAGCCCACATGCCACAACTACTGAAGCCCGTGCATCTAGAGCCCGTGCTCCACAACAAGAGAAGCCACCGCAATGAGAAGCCCGCACACTGCAACGAAGAGTAGCCTCCACCCACTGCAACTAAAGAAAGCCCATGCACAACAATGAAGACCCAATGCAGCCAAAAAATATTTTTTTAATAAATAAATAAATAAAGTTAAAAAAAAAAAAAAAGACAAGGGTATCTTTATAAAAAATTTTGTTGTAGGACTTGGGTTCTCTGAGCCAGTCAAAGAAGTGGTTTTATGAAAGACTTCACCTCAATTTCAGGGTTTTTTTTGTTTGTTTGTTTTTTTATTTTTTTTGGTACGCGGGCCTCTCACTGTTGTGGCCTCTCCCATTGCGGAGCACAGGCTCCGGACGCGCAGGCTCAGCGGCCATGGCTCACGGGCCGAGCTGCTCCGTGGCATGTGGGATCCTCCTGGACCGGGGCACGAACCCGTGTCCCCTGCATCGGCAGGCGGACTCTCAACCTCTGTGCCACCAGGGAAGCCCAATTTCAGGTTTTGAAAAAGGAATGATTGTGGAGGAAGTAGAAGGACCCAGGAGAAGCTTTTTTGGATATATGTATATATATATTAGATATATACATACTTTCAATAATAGCAGTAGCAACAATAGCATCTAAAAATGAAGCTAGCTTTCCCCAGACTTGACAAAGACTGTCTACGCAAACCTTTGCCTCCAGCTGGCCTTGAGTCTGGGGTCAGTCTATAATATTGAGTCATGGAACAGAGAGATCAGTGACCTGCCCTTTATTAAACCTGCCTGTCATCCAGCATCTAGACCACTGGGATCTGAGGTGATGGTGACATGTTCTTAACTTCTCCACCTCAGTATAGCAGGCGGACAGGCATGGGGACCTGCACTTAACCTCTGCTGTGTCCTCTGTTCCCCAAACATGTTGAAATAGCTTTTAGCAGCAGGCTGTTGGACATTGGGGTAGGGGCAGCCCCTCCAACCAGCCTAGTTGCTGGTGCTACATCCAGGTAGCTTGTTTACATTGGCTGTCAGGGTCAAGTTTTAAAAGCTGTGACCCCCGAAAAAGACCCATGTAAATGACAGCAAAGGAGGTTAACAAATTAAGGTATCAAGTGAATAAATAGAAGAAAATACCTGGGACCTTTATGGTATGTTCTGTATCACAAAAGAAAAAAGAGGAAAAAAATAAAAAAGGAATAAGAAGGAGACTCTTATTTCTGAAATACATTTACTTCATGATACAGGGGGAAAAAGAAAAGAAAATAGCGGTTTTCTAGTTTCAACAAGATGTGATATGTAGGAAGTCAGAACATACTGAGGTAAGCAGAGAGTGCAAATAAAGGAAACCCACAGGAAATCATAGCAAAATTGATTCTTTGAAGATTGTTTTAATAAAACAGAAGAGAAACTTGAGACATATTTCTGGGTTCCTTTTAAAACAAAAGTCATAAGAATATTACATATTTTTTCAGTATTTAAGAAATACCATAAGATGCGATCATATGCATTTCAGACAAGAAACATGATATAAAAAAGCCTATATTCATAACATATAGAGATTTAACTCAAAATGAATCAAAGACCTAGATGTAAGTGCTAAAACTATAAAAGTCTTAGAAGAAAACATAGGTATAACTCTTTGTGACCTTGAGTTAAGCAATGGTTTCTTGGATATTTCACCTAAAGCACAAGCAACAAAAGAAACATTAGATAAATTGGACTTCATCAAAATTTAAAATGTTTGTGATGCAAAGGACGTTATCCAGAAAGTGAAAAGATAACCCACAGAATGGGAGAAGATATTTGCAAATCATATGTCTGATAAAGGACTTGTATCTAGAATAGATAAAAAACTCTAACAACTCAATAATAAAAAGACAACCCAATTAAAAAATGGGCAAAGGATATAATAGAAATTTCTTCAAAGAAGATATACAAATGTCCAATAAGCACATGAAAAGATGCTCAACATCATTAGCTGTCAGGTAAATGCAAACTAAAATTTAAATGAGATACTGCTTCACACCCACTAGGATGGCTATAATCAGAAAAATAGATAATAAGTGTTAGTGAGGATATGAAGGAATTGGAACTCTCACACACTGCTGGTGGGATTGTAAAATGGTGCAGTTGCTTTGGATAACTATCTTGTAGTTCCTCAAAAGGTTAAACATAGAATTACCAAATGACCTAGCAATTCCACTCCTAGGTGTATATCCAAGACAAGTGAAGACATACATGCACAGAAAAACTTGTACATGAATGTTCATAACAGCATTATTCATAATAGTCAAAAAATGAAAACAACCCAAATGTCCTTCATTTGGGACAATATATAAATGAAATAATGGGATATTATTCAGCAATAGAAAGGAATGAAGCACTGATACATTCTACAACATGGTTGAACCCTGGAAACGTTATGTTAAGTGAAAGAAGCCAGTCACAGTAGGCAGTTCCATAGAGACAGAAAGTAGAATACTGGTTACTTAGGACTGGGTGGGGGCTTGGTGAGGAAATGGAATGACTGCTAGTGGGTGTGGGGTTTCTTTTTTGGGGCTGATGAAATGTTCTAATATTGATTCTGGTGATGGTTGCACAACTTTGAGAATATACTAAAAACCATCTAATTATACACTTTAAATAGGTGAATTGTATGGTACGTGAGCTATGTTTTAGTAAAGCTATTACTCAAAAAAACTATAAACCCATAAAGGGAAAAAACAGTAGGGGAGACAACAGAGGACAAAAAGTTACCAAAAAATGTAAGATGGAAAGCAGATAGATAAGTGGTTACTGACTTAGCAGAACAGAAGAAGCTGAAATCCAAATGTCTAGAAGAGGGACATCAATGAGAGCCAAGCCTTTAACTTTAGCTTTTTTTTTTTTTAAATAACAGCTTTATGAGATATAATTCACATAAACATGAAAAAGACTCAGAAATGAAGGGACCATGATTTTTAGATGGCAGGAGTGAGGCCTAAGGATGAAAACAGGGCATAGTCAGGAAAGCATCCTTTTCTGATTCTGGGACTAAATGATTTATTTTCTGAAGATTGAACCAGGTACAGCAGAGGGCCAGGGTAAGTCAAAATAAACAGGGAATGAATGAAAGTCTGAATCCTGAGATATCCATTTCCTAACCCCTACTTGGATCCCAAAATGCTGGCAGCCAGACTTACACTTCCCAGCAGGAGATTGGTGGATTTTTCTGAAACAGTCCCAGAAAAAAAGACCTTAAAAAATTTACATTTGGGAGCCCCCAACTAAGTGGCCAGATCCCAGATATATCCTATTGTGACACATCTTGCTCACAACAGTTTATCAGGATTTTAATACCTGACTCTTAAGTATGACGTATATTTCAGGAATGCTACTAACATTAGGGACAGAGGCCAAAACAAAAGGAAAATAAAAAAAGAAGCTCAGATCTATCAAATTAGAGATAGAGCAAGGAGCTAAAAAAACTTCTTAAAAAACCTTAATATCTTCAAGGTGGTAAAAGATGATACTCTATCCATAAAGCAAGAATTGCAGGCTATAAAAAACATGAAAGAACTTTTGGAAATTAAAAGGATTGGACGATAATGTTAAGGAAGTATCTCAGAAAGTAAATAAAAAGATAAATAGAAATTAGGAGGAATAAAATTTAATTGGCAGGTAAACCCACAAAGTCCATCATCCAAGTAACAGGAATTCCAGAAAGATACAACAGAGAAAACAGGAGAAGAGGAAATTATCAAAGACATAATATAAAAAAAATTGTCAGCACTGAAGATATAAGACTCTGGGTTGAAATAGCTTATCAAAGGCACAGCAAAGAGTACTAAAAGCATATCATTGTGAAGTTTTGAGTACACGAGGGGAAAAAATATATCCTGAAAACTTCCAGATAGAAGACTAGTCACTTGAAAATCTTGAGAGTCAGAATGGCATTAGACTTCTCAACCTTCTTCATTAGAAGTTAAAAGACCTGAAGCAGTCTTAAAACTCATAAGGAAAATGGTTTCCAAACAAGCATTCTCGTTTTAGCCTAACCATCAATCAAATGGGAAGATAGAATAAGGACATTTTCCAGTGAAAAAATTATCTACTACCTAGCCTGTCTCAGGAAACTGCTAAAGGATGTGCTCCTTAAAAGTGAGCATGCAAGCTATGATAAAGGAAGACTCAGGATCCTGCAAATGTGATCTAACTGGAAATTTTCAGGATAATACCAAAGGAAGTCCAGGAACAACTAGTCCAGTTTGGAGCAGGAGGATGGAGGCTCCAGGCAAAATGTTCATGTATTCAGAAAATCATGTGAACTGACCATTGGTTTATCTAAAATCTGTAATACAACTTATGTTGGGAGAATAGAGGGAGGGGAAGTACAGAAGAGGAGGCATAGGAGTGCTAAATCCTTGTCTTCCGTAATAGATAATCAGCAGACAGTATCTAAAATTGGTAATGTTATTTAGGAACATGGACGTAAACACCAAAAGAAATAGCTTAAAAGGTTAAAGATGGTTGTTTCTAGGGAGCAGGACTCAGGGGAAAGGGTCAGGTAGGGGACTGCTTTTTAAAAACATTATTAAACCTTATGGCAGTATATACATATAATTACTTTGACGAAAAACTCTTTTTAAGATTATCTTAAATTGGTCATAATGAAGATCACCGTAAATCTAACTGGCCATAATTCTGACCGGAATGAAATAAGAATAGAAACAAATTGTATGCTTAAATAACAACAAACCAAATGTCAACCTCTAGGAAATGTTAGCATAATTAATTCTACTGTGTAACAGGCCAAGAAAGAAAAGTTTAATTTGGAAAATAATACAAAAGAAAAATACTGCCTCTCAAACCTGTGTTGTATAGTCTGGTTTGGCCAAGCAATACTTAGTAATAAATTCATTGTTTGAAAAATCTCCACTTTTTTAAAAAAGGCATTCAACTTAAGATTTTAGAAAATGAAGCTCCCCAGTCCCCCAAAAAACTCCATGGGAGAAAACAATAATGTAAAAGCTAAAAATATGTTCACTTAGTAATTTTCTCTGTGTTTTTCCTAATTTATTTACAGCCTGGATTTCTAATAACTGGTCTTGGGGTGTCTGGTTGATTGTCTTTTTAGGCTTTAAACACAGATAGTTTGAAAATATCAACTCGCCTGAGCTTGTTGGACCAAGAGTTGTCTGAAAAGAATGTGCAGCTCCAGAACAGCACAGCTGAGGAGAAAATAAAGATTTCAGAACAAGTTCAAGCCCTCCAGAAAGAAAAGGATCAGCTACAGAGAAGAAGAAACAGCGTGGATGAGAAACTTAAAAATGGTAGTGTGTTATCACCTGAAGTAAGTCAGTATGCTTTGGAACTAGAAGTACTGTATGATGGATCACTTGGATGATTTCCTCCATTTTTGTTACTTAAACATAAAAGTGACAAATCTGGTCAACTTTGTTTCCTTGAGACTTTTGTCAGATGTAATGAGTCTGCCTGTCACCTGTTTGGTGCCATGAGGCATGCTTGACTAGAAACTGTGATGTCCTCTCGTAGAGGTCCATGAATGTGGCCCCTTCCAGGCATTGCCAGGGACTGGGAGACTAACGTTTCTTTTGAGTATGGTCTTTCTCAGGTGGGGTTTCTCATCTGAAATCACAGAACACAGAAAAAGATTTGAGGGACACTTTTTTTCATTTCTTCCAAAGAGGGCACCTGTCTTCTCTCTATGTATCTTTCTTGAATGATACTTGGTAATTCATCACATATAACAGATGTCTAGGGCATTAAGGGTTAATTCTTTCAGAAAGTATGGGAGAATGTTCCACTCTAAGTCCTAGCCAAGTAGATGCATAAAACTCAAACCCCAATAAAAACACCTTTTAGGGGCTTCCCTGGTGGCGCAGTGGTTGAGAGTCCACCTGCCAATGCCGGGGGACATAAGTTCGTGCCCTGGTCCGGGAGAATCCCACATGCCGCAGAGCGGCTGAGCCCGTGAGCCATGGCCGCTGAGCCTGCGCGTCCAGAGCCTGTGCTCCGCAACGGGAGAGGCCACAACAGTGAGAGGCCCGCGTACCTCAAAAAAAACCCAAAAAACAAACAAAAAACACCTTTTAGGATTTTTCATTTAGGGGAGGATATGGCTTCTCTCACCTTTATTTTTTTTAACTATGTAAAAGATGTTTCATTTGTTGGCTAGCAAACTGTCCCAGACTTTGTCTTTTCAAAATTTTACTTCAGTTGGCAGTGGTGTCCATACCTTATTACTTTATCAGACAAAGATGAACTTTTTTTTTTTTAATTTATTTTTGGCTGCATTGAGTCTTTGTTGCTGTGTGCAGGCTTTCTCTAGTTGCAGCAAGCGGGGGCTCCTCTTCATTGCAGTGCTTGGGCTTCTCATTGCAGTGGCTTCTCTTGTTGCGGAGCACGGGCTCTAGGTTCGCGGGCTCAGTAGTTGTGGTGCACGGGCTCAGCTGCTCCGCGGCATGTGGGATCTTCCTGGACCAGGGCTCGAACCTGTGTCCCCTGCATTGACAGGTGGATTCTTAACCACTGCGCCACCAGGGAAGCCCCAAAGATGAACTTTTGAGCCTGGATTTTCTCTGCAAATATTTATAGTTGATGTCCAAAGTAAGGGAAAGCTGCTGAGAGAAAGTAAGTGGCTGGGATTCATGTATCTTGTAGTGTTTTAGATTGGAGCAAGTGTGACAAGAAGTGAAAGGGGCTGGTTAAGAAGGAACAGGGGAAAGGATTTCATGACATTATTGTTCATTGAGTTGATGAAAGAAATTGAAGACAACCTTGACTGGGGGCTATGTGACATTATAAGCTTCTACTGCCCTATTTTATAACTTAATTGGGGTAGCTTTGCCAAGGATCACAGAATGAGGTTGTCCTCCTGAGGCTGTTAAATTGGAGCCCCAAGCCTACAGATGTGAAGGTCTGAGAGCCTTAGATTCAGCAAAACATAGGATTTAAGGAATTCTTGCCTGCCCAGGACAGTTACTGGGCCCTATGGGAGGAAAAAAAAGAAGGAGAAAACATTATGCTTCCCTTGAGGAATTCATACTACATCTGAGGAGACAGATAGAAAGATGAGAAAACTCTAAACCCTGAAGAACATAAAAAAGCAAGTTATAGATAATGTAATAAAGCTATACTTATTACATTATTTATACAAAACAATGCAGTGATCATTTGGGGGAAGATTCAATTAAGGCAGCCTTGTTAGATCAGAATCTTGAGCTGGATTATGAAAAACATGGTATATATTGATAGATATAAGAAAGAAGGCCATTTTAGATAGAACACTGTTAAATAAGGCATAGAGATGGGAATGAGCAAATTATGTTTGCAGAGGGGTAGAGTGGCCATTCTTTTTTAATTTTAATTTTTTTGTACAATTGTTAAGGTTACACTCCATTTAGAAATATTACAAAATATTGTCTGTATTCCCTGTGTTGTACAATACATCCTTGTAGCCTGTCTTACTCCCAATAGTTTGTACCTCCCATACTCCCACCCCTATAATGCCCCTCCCCCCACACTGGTAACCACTATTTTGTTCTCTGTATCTGTGAGTCTGCTTCTTTTTTGTTATATTCACTAGTTTGTTGTAATTTTTAGATTCTGCCTATAACTGATATAGCATTTGTCTTTCTCTGACTTATTTCACTTAGCATAATGCCCTCCAAGTCCATCCATGTTGCTGCAAATGGCAAAATTTTGTTCTTTTTTATGGCTGAGTAGTATTCCATTGTGTATATATACCAATTCTTTATCCATTCGTCTGTTGATGGACACTTAGGTTGCTTCTGTGTCTTGGCAGTTGTAAATAATGCTGCTGTGAACAATGGGGTGCATGTGTCTTTTCTAATTAGTGGGTGTCTTTTTTTTTTTCTGGATATGTACCCAGGGGTGGAATTGCTGGGTCATATAGTAGTTCTATTTTTAGTTTTTTGGGAAACCTCCATACTGTTTTCCACTGTGCACCAATTTACATTCCCACCAACAGTGTATGAGGATTCCCTTTTCTCCACATCCTCACCAACATTTGTTATTTGTGTTCTTTTTGATGATAGCCATTCTGACAGGTGTGAGGTGGTATCACGTTGTGGTTTTGATTTGCATTTCCCTGATGATTAGCAATGTTGAGTATCTTCTCATTTGCCTGTTGGCCATCTGCATTTCTAGAGGGTCAATTCTTATCTTCAAGAAACGT
This sequence comes from Phocoena sinus, assembly GCF_008692025.1. Taxonomy (NCBI): domain Eukaryota; kingdom Metazoa; phylum Chordata; class Mammalia; order Artiodactyla; family Phocoenidae; genus Phocoena; species Phocoena sinus. The sequence goes on along the minus strand of NC_045768.1, from coordinate 82,976,886 downwards.
TTAAGTTTCTACTTCATGAGGAATTCTGTAACTAAAAACATTATGTAGTGTTTTGTGGTGAAAATGCAGCACAATGCATGGTACTTGTTTGGCAGCCACCCTGGATTTGTTTGAGGGAAGGGTGAGCCGCCTACAATTGGTGGGGTTCCATTTAGGCCTGTGAGCGTCTGTGCACCCTGCTTCCACATGGTTGGTTCTTCTTAGTGTAGCTCTGAAATGGGCTCTGCTCTCACCACTGTTTTCACGCCAAGATTGGTAGTACTAAATAGATCTCCAGTAGCAGATGATCACCAACATGAGATTCTGCTGTGACACAAGACATCAGTAAAATCTAGGTGGAATGGTTTGCTGTTTTGATGTCTTTAAACTTGCTCAGAATTATTTTTTCTTTCCACAATAAATCAGAATATTTTTTCTAATTGTATTACTTCATGGGAAATGATAGAAAGATTTTAGATCACTATACTAGTACAGGATTACCCAACAATTTAATATAGACAAATCACCTCCTTTTTTGGGGGGTAAAATCCAGAAACTAGAATTTAGAAAAAATAAAATATTTGAACTCTATTTTTCTAATAATGCAGAGCAGTTACCTAATAAGTGGAATATAGGAAGAATACATATGAATATCTATGTTTATTTCATCTTTTACATTTTCAATTTCATGTTTTTTCGGTTTTTTTTAAATTTCATATTTTATCATTAGAAAATGCATATAGTTTATAGAGAAATACATGCAGTGCTTGCTCAAAAGGTTTTGTTTGTCATGTTTGTTTTTTACTAATGGGAAATTTGTGATCTAAGATATTTGGAGACCACTGCTTTAGATCCTTGTTACTCTCAGTGTGATCTCTGTACCAGCAGCAATAGTATCTACCTGGGAGCCTGTTAGAAATGCAGAGCCTCAGGTACCACCGAGACCTGCTGAATTAGAAGTCTGCATTTTTACAAGCTCCCTGGTGCATGTTTGGAAAGCAGTGCTCTGTGACAAAGCATAGTCAACTCTTGATAATCTAAGGTTTGAGTTGTGGCAAATTCTTCATCCTGGGACAGCTTCCCATTGCCCCTCATCTTCTCAACCTACAACTTTTTGCTGGGTTAGATGGAACCACAAATATTTATATGCTGGAGCCTCACTAGAGCAGGCTATCCTCAGGGTTCTATAGATATGCTGCCTTACATTATCTCAGTGCTTCGCTAACATAGATCCAAAACTATAGAAACTAAATTTGTACCAAATTGTTCTCAGCCATTACATAAAGGCAAACTGTTTCCACATTTATTTTTTTATTTTTTTTTTTTTGTGACCTTTCTAAACTGTTTTAACTTACAGGCCTTATAAAATGTCAGTTTTATGGCAATAAATATTAGCTCCTGTGCTTGCAGAAAACATGAACTTACTACTTTGCAGGAGAAAGAGTTATCAGCAGAACTATGTCTTTTTCACAAATAATGGGGCTCACTGTGCTCAGGTGTACTAGGTAATCCTTTCTTTTTTTTTGAATTTTGAATTTTTATTTTATTTATTTTTTTATGCAGCAGGTTCTTATTAGTTATCCATTTTATACATATTAGTCTATATATATCAATCCCAATCTCCCAATTCATCACACCACCACCACCCCCTGCTGCTTCCCCCCATTGGTGTCCATACATTTGTTCTCTACATCTGTGTCTCAATTCTGCCCTGCAAACTGGTTCATCTGTACCATTTTTCTAGGTTCCACATATATGCATTAATGTACGATATTTGCTTTTCTCTTTCTGACTTACTTCACTCTGTATAACAGACTCTAGATTCATCCACGTCTCTACAAATAACCCAATTTTGTTCCTTTTAATGGGTGAGTAATATTCCATTGTATATACGTACCACATCTTCTTTATCCATTTGTCTGTCGATGGACATTTAGGTTGTTTCCATGACCTGGCTACTGTAAATAGTGCTGCAATGAACACTGGGGTGCACATGTCTTTTTGAATTATGGTTTTCTCTGGGTATATGCCCAGTAGTGGGATTACTGGGTCATATGGTAATTCTATTTTTAGTTTTTTAAGGAACCTCCATACTGTTCTCCATAGTGGCTGTATCAATTTACATTCCCACCAACAGTGCAAGAGGGTTCCCTTTTCTCCACACCCTCTCCAGCATTTGTTGTTTGTAGATTTTCTGATGATGCCCATTCTAACTGGTGTGAAGTGATACCTCATTGTAGTTTTGATTTACATTTCTCTAATAATTAGTGATATTGAGCAGCTTTTCATGTGCCTCTTGGCCATCTATATGTCTTCTTTGGAGAAATGTCTATTTAGGTCTTCTGCCCATTTTTAGATTGCGTTGTTTGTTTTTTTAATATTGAACTGCATGAGCTGTTTATATATTTTGGAGATTAATCCTTTGTCTGTTGATTCATTTGTAAATATTTTCTCCCATTCTGAGGGTTGTCTTTTTGTCTTGTTTGTAGTTTCCTTTGCTTTGCAAAAGCTTTTAAGTTTCATTAGGTCCCATTTGTTTATTTTTGTTTTTATTTCCATTACTCTAGGAGGTGGATCAAAAAAGATCCTGCTGTGATTTATGTCAAAGGGTGTTCTTCCTATGTTTTCCTCTAAGAGTTTTATAGTGTCCGGTCTTACATTTAGGTGTCTAATCCACTTTGAGTTTATTTTTGTGTATGGTGTTAGGGAGTGTTCTAATTTCATTCTTTTACATGTAGGTGTCCAGTTTTCCCAGCGCCACTTATTGAAGAGACTGTCTTTTCTCCATTGTATATCCTTGACTCCTTTGTCAGAGATTAGTTGACCATAGGTGCATGGGTTTATCTCTGGGCTTTCTGTCCTGTTCCATTGATCTGTATTTCTGTTTTTGTGCCAGTACCATACTGTCTTGATTACTGTAGCTTTGTAGTATAGTCTGAAGTCAGGGAGTCTGATTCCTCCAGCTCTGTTTTTTTTCCCTCAAGACTGCTTTGGCTATTCAGGGTCTTTTGTGTCTCCATACAAATTTTAAGATTTTTTTTTCTGGCTCTGTAAAAAATGCCATTGGTAATTTGATAGGGATTGCATTGAATCTGTAGATTGCTTTGGGTAGTATAGTCATTTTCACAATGTTGATTCTTCCAATCCAAGAACATGGTATATCTCTCCATCTGTTTGTATCATCTTTAATTTCTTTCATCAGTGTCTTATAGTTTTCTTCATATCAGCAAATTGAAGAATAGAAACCCTATGATCATCTCAATAGATGCAGAAAAAGCTTTTGACAAAATTCAACACCCATTTATGATAAAAACTCTCCAGAAAGTGGGCATAGAGAGAACCTACCTCAACATAATAAAGGCCATATATGACAAACCCACAGCAAACATCATTCTCAATGGTGAAAAACTGAAACCGTTTCCTCTAAGATCAGGAACAAGACAAGGATGTCCCCTCTCACCACTCTTATTCAACATAGTTTTGGAAGTCCTAGCTACGGCAATCAGAGAAGAAAAAGAAATAAAAGGAATACAAATTGGAAAAGAAGAAGTAAAACTGTCACTGTTTGCAGATGACATGATACTATACATAGAGAATCCTAAAGATGCCACGAGAAAACTACTAGAGCTAATCAATGAATTTGGTAAAGTTGCAGGATACAAAATTAATGCACAGAAATTTCTTGCATTCCTATACACTAATGATGAAAAATCTGAAAGAGAAGTTAAGGAAACACTCCCATTTACCATTGCAACAAAAAGAATAAAATACCTAGGAATAAACCTAACTAGGGAGACAAAAGACCTGTATGCAGAAAACTAACCACATTTGTTTTTGGTAGAATATAATCATAGTATGCATTCAAAAGTCAAATATTTTCTTGGGTTATTCACTTTTATTTTCTGGTTCTTCTTATTCACCTAAGTACCTTTCAGGATTTAAGTTTGTTTTTCTTAAAAAGGTGAATATCATTTTCTTCCTTATGGAGTGATTATCAAATCTTCAAATTCAGTAATTGCACAAAGAAATAAAATGGCTGCTGAACATTTTTTTTTCCAAAATGGCTCTTTCAGGAGATTTTATAAAATGGCTTTAAAAAAAATAAGTATTATTCAACCTTCCATTGGAATAGGTTATAACCTACCTTTTCCCTGAATTCCAGAAAAGGAGTTCCGGAAGTCATTCTAACTGTTCTTTGGGGAGATTAGAAATAGTAACATTATTTTTCTTTGAAATGCTATGGGGAGGAGAGGAGAGAAATACCTGGGTCATATACCCAAGACATATGAAAATGTTTTTTGCTCCTCTCCCTTCATTAAGTTGTTCAGCAGATACGTACTGAGTTTAAACTATGTAATATGTACTGTGCTAGGCAATAAGGATGTGAGTATGGACAAGACCATCTGCCCTCAGGGAACTTAAAGTTGAAGTGGGCTCCACCACAAGTATGGGGATACAAAAATATATATCCAGGTCTTACCACGTCCAAAATAATTTCTTACCAGAGATTTAGGTCCCCTAAATAAGATGTTATTTGGATAATTCAGAGAACGGCTAGGTTTTCTGACAGCAATTCATCAGATTTTTTTTTTCCTACAGAGGAAATCTTCTTTGGCATATGAAAAAAAGGTTTTGCTGCCACCATTTTTAGTGCCTACACTTTCCCTCTAATGACATCTCCTAGGAATCTTATGAAATGTTTCATGTCCTTAAATCCTCACTACTTTTTCTTATGTTACACAGTGTTTTTTCCCTAGAGACTCTCCTCTGATTACTAGTTCTTAATAACTTATTTTAATATATTTCCTCTTTCCTTCCTAGCAATATATTGTTTTGATAGATCCTTGAAGGGACCCCCGAGGTCTCCAGATCTCAGTGACACATAATATGCACTTTAGGAGCCATGGAGGGAGATAACATGATGACACTGTCAAACCTGTGGGCTGAGGCTTTGTTCAAGTGTATTCCTTCGTGATCAGCATTTGCTTATGACCTTGGGATGTTTCATAACTCACCTAACCTTCTTCCTCTTCCATTTTGCTACCCAAGGTTTACTACAAAGATTCAATGATTATTTGTTATATATATGTGTGTGTGTTTGTGTGTGTGTGTGTACACACAGTGCATTGTGTAGCATAGCAAACACTCAAAAAACATTTTTTTTAATTTAGTAGAAGAATGGTACTGTCCATTAGACTCAAATAGCATAATAAGATCTTAGTATATGACAAAGTCCAAGTTATACTGTTTCATTTAAAATGAGTGATTTCTTTTGTATTATATCTAGGAAGAACATGTTCTTTTCCAACTTGAAGAAGGGATTGAAGCTTTGGAAGCTGCAATTGAATACAAGAACGAACATATCCAGAGTCGCCAGAACTCACTCAGAGCTTCACTTCAAAATCTCTGTCATAGTGAAGAAAATGTCTTAGAAAAACTAATCTGCCTGAGTCCTGTTGAGATTAGAGCTATTCTTTTCAGATATTTCAATAAGGTTTGTTTTTCAGGGACGGAGGATTTTCTTATAAAGAGGGGTTGAGATGCTTATACAGCTCACATTTATGTAGAATTTACAGCACTGAATGTTGTCATCTGAAATCTTTGCACTTATCCAAGTATGTAGGCCTAACTTTGTGAGGTTCTTAAAGTTGAAGGGCCTTTTGAAAGAAGGGCTTTTGGGAATAGTTTTAAAAACCAAAGAATTTAAGTTATATTCCTCAGTCACTATTTCTTGGTTGTATGTTTTCTAGATTTGATTGTTCCTACTCAGCATTCATGAAAAATCAAGGGCCCTCCAGGTTTGGGTTCTCTTTCCTTCATTGCTGTAGGGTAGGGGTAACCTGTACCTTCTCATTATACCCTATGAATTGAAATGGAGGTGAAATGGTACATCAGTGACAAAGATAGTAATAGATTTTAGCATTAACCTGGATGGGCTTAATATAAATTAAAATATTTTATACAGATTTGACAGCTTACTGATAGAGATGTTTTACAGCATTGAAAACTATATCTGTCTTTTCTCTAATGTCTTCTCTTAAGATATATATTATGAAGTGTTAAGCAAGTAGATAACTCTTTTCTCTGGAAAATATATTCAGTTTAAGGGAATAGCAGACAGTTGATGAAAAATGAAACACAGAAGTTTTAAAATAAAGTTCTAATTCTGTTAGACAATTGAAATAAAGATGACTAAATTAATGGAAATGTGATACACAGGCCTTCTCTTGGATAATTACCGTCAGTAGTAAGCTTCTATTATTGATGCAAGTGCATCCCATCACTGGGTGTGTGGAGGGCAGAAATATGGTGCATGTTGTCTGAGGCTTTGATACAGATAACTCTTCTGTGGTGTTCTCAGAGGAAGGGTTCTTAACCCAAAGCACCCAGGTGAAGGTCAGTGGATTTTCTGGTCTTAAGAACTCTTTGTAGAAATGAATATTTTTCTGGAGAGAATGTCATTACATTATTAACAAGTTCTGTGACACAGATACTGTCTGAAGTGTTTTTACTTTATATCAGTGCAGAGAGGAACCCACTGGACTAAATGTACAATCTGAGACCGAACTCTATAGCTTAAAAATTCTGTCACTTATTTATAACATTCACTTTGGAGTTAAAAATGAGAATTATCTAGATGTTACAGAAGTCTTTAGATTCTTGATATCTTTTTAGACTGGAGAAATGGAGTTGTAGGATTATAAATGTAAACTCCAAAGATCATGTCTAAGAAATGATGGAGAGGTGATTGTTAGAGTAGAGCAACATTATATTTAAAATGAAGTTGTTACCAATTCAGAATCTCAACAAATTAACAAGGCTGTTAGGTTATCTTGTGGGTATATTACAAAGCATTTGCCTTGTTATACCATGGGGATTAAGGGAGTTCATTTTTATGAAGTCTAAGAGAAGTACATTAGTCTATTAGGCTGTCTAAAACACACTTAAAAGATCAAAAAAATGTCTTTGCTAGGTGGTTAATCTGCGAGAAGCTGAACGGAAACTACAGTTACAGAATGAAGAAATTAAAATGAAAGTTCTGGAACGGGATAATGTGGTTCGTGAGTTGGAATCTACACTGGAACATCTGAAATTGCAGTGTGACCGGAGACTGACCCTTCAGCAAAAGGAACACGAGCAAAAAATGCAGCTTCTGCTACATCATTTCAAAGGTAACTGCCCCTTCACATCAGTTGTGTAATGGGGACGTGTAGGAGGGGGATTGGGAAAGGAAGGTAGGACAGAATTGGATCACTTAAAGCCCAACATGTATAAATAGTTACTACTTATATGTGTTTTGTGCTTTACATGTTTTGGTCCACATGTTGGGATAGTTGACTTTGATGCAGGGCTATTCATGCTTGAAATGCCTTCTCCTCTGCCTGTCCCCAGTGCCACACAGAGAACTGCTGCAATCCTGTTACTTTGTTGTGGTCTACTTTTTATGTAGGAATGTGGGATGACTTCTGGCTTGGTGGTGTACAGTTGAAAAGTTCCCCATCTCTAGGATATAGAACCTTGATATTTAAATCACTTTCCCTTCATAAAATTAAACTGATAGGTTCTGTCAGATTTCTGGTTATATTTCTTGTTACAGTTTTCAGTAAATTATAAATTTTATGCGTTAAGGTTATAGCTTAGGTCAAAATTAGTCTACCATTGATGGGCACATAGTGTTATAAGTGCACAGTAGTTCAACTGTCAGCTGTGGTATGGAGTTGTCATAGCAATTGGTCTTCAATACCTGGGCTTATGGCTGGTACACACAGTTCCTATGGCAACAAAATCACTGCCTGGCGATAACTTCAATGCCTGGAATGCTTCAGTCCAGGTGGCTTGGCTGGTTAATCTTGATTCTTATGAATCTATAGCTGGAACTGTGCTAAAAAGGATCTGGAAGAAGCAACCTGAGTAAGCAGAAAATTGGAAAATATATGCATTTGAGTGTTGAGGCAGTTTGCCTCTAAGTTAATTCTATAAGTTAATTAGCACCCAGTTGCCTGATGACAGGATTTCCTTGACTGGATTCCATGTTATTTCATTCAAACATGCTTTCTTTACCTTATGTTAATTCTGTCTTAAGTCTCTAAAAGTGATATTTTAATAGAATTTTTAATATGTTTTTCAAGTGGTTGGCATTTTACCGCAAAAGTTCATGCTTTAGCCAAATGAGAACATTTAAAAAATCATTCATTTCTATAGCTGGGACAAGTTTTTCACAGCAAGGTTATAACTGAAAATGTTAACAACTTATGAATTTTCTAATTTCAACTGAATATAGGCCATAAAATTAAGTTCATTTTTATGATATCCTTCATGGGGATTCTGATTTGTAATGTTATTAATTTAAAATGTTTTTTAAACAAGATGATGGGTTAATATAAAATTACAGATATACTTAGATCAATTTTTACAAAACAACCAATTATAACAAAAGAAAATTACAAACCAGTAGGACCATTTTATAGATTTACCAATAGGAAAGAGTAGGTCTGAAAGTGTGTATTTCTGAAGGTCAGTAAAACTGCGTTTTACTGGTTCTAGAACCTAACCCAAAGGGGACAGTTTTAGACATTCCTAAATATTAATTAGAAGCTTTAAAATTATATTATGTCATAAACTAGAACTTTACTTATACTTTCCCCCCCCTTCTCCTTTTTTGGTGGTGTTTTCCTTTGTAATTTAATCTTTCTAGCCTCTTTTGACAGGTTTCCAGTTTTTGAGGGTTTTTTTGGTTCTATATTTCTTGGGCCTATAAACTTTAGGCTTATAACTTTCCATATATCCGTGGTTCCTGATAATAAACTTCAAGACATTGATGCAGCTGGACAGAGTTCTAAATGTGAACCTTACTTCTGCTCTTCTGAGGATAAATTTAGTTAGTAGCTACTCAGAAAGTGCTTATGAATCATGAAAAATGCGGTAGCTGGTAGGGATTAGGGTGGAGAAGGGCTCATCCTACTTCGAAAAATTTTACAGGCAGAAGACTCCAAATTGTAGCTGAAAACAAATCCAGCCAAGTAATAGATACATGTAACATACTTCTGACCCTACAATACAGTCTGGGAGTTCTGTTAGAATTTTCAATCATTTACTTTAAACTGATTTTAAATGTAAATTTCTGTTTTATAGAGCAAGACGGGGAAGGCACTGTGGAAACTTTAAAAAATTATGGAGATAAAATCCAGCAGCTGGAAAGAGAGCTTTATTTCTATAAGAAAACCAGCAGAGATCTTAAGAAGAAACTTAAGGAATTGGTAGGGGAAGCAATTCAGCGACAACTAGTACCATCAGAAAGTAAGAGATTTAGTGTTACTTGTCACACCAACACCGTAGCATGGTTTGTAGTGGAGCCTTTCCCAATTGATTGGATTATTTAGGATTAGATATTTAACTTCTCTTTGTCTCTGTAGACAAAAATAGTTGTCTAGTCTATGTGTAACACAGAATCACTGGAGAAAAGAATAAATGAACAAATGTATATGTGTGAAGGAAATGATCATTTATTCGATTGCCTGCCATGTACCAGGGGCTCTTGTCACTTAATTCTTAAAATAACCCTAAATATAGGATAGCTGTTGTTTTCCTGTTTTATAGTAAATTAAGCCTTCTGATTATCATAAAAAAGTAAAATAGAGAATAATAAAAGTAAAATAATATTTATGTATTTCTAAGATCAGTCATGTTTTTTCATATCATGACCTCTAGAAATTCAAACATATAATAAAACCCATCATTGAGACAAGGAAGTTTTCTTGCATAATTATATGTAGATATGTAGAAATAACCATCTTCCTCAATGAAATGATAAAACATGACAAAGAACTTTGCAAAAGCAAGAAGTGCCATGAAGGTGATATACTGTTATGATTAAAACATATTGTCTTACTACCATGTGTAAAATAGATAGCTAGTGGGAAGCTGCTGTATAGAACAGGGAGCTCAGCTCAGTGCTCTGTGACAACCTAGAGGGGTGGTATGGGAGTGGGGTCGCAGGGAGGCTCAAGAGGGAGGGGATACAGGTATACGTATAGCTGATTTACTTTGTTCTACAGCAGAAACTAACACAACATTGTAAAGCAATTATACTCCAATAAAAAGAAAAAAGAAAAAACATATTGTCTTTAAGCCACCAATAGAGAGGAATCAGTATCTCTAAAATAATGTATACTCATTTTATAAAAGAATTAGCCTTCCTTTAGAGAAAGTATTCTTCTAATAAGTTAAGAATGGCTTTTGAAAGTTGACTTTATAGCTCTTTTTAGAAACACAACTATTTTGTACCTGTAAAGAAAACTAAAGATGGGTACAACAAGATATAAAGAGTACACCTGAAACTAATATGATATTATATATCAATTATATCTCAACTTAAAAATATAATTATAAAAATGAAACCATAAAAATATAGAAACCAATGGAAAATGATATATATGCACAATGAAAAGATATATACTGAATATATAATATAAGCAGAATTAACATAGTTTTAAATCTTCAAACTTAGTAATATTTTAGAAAAGTAGTTCTAATACTACCTTATATTTATTGTATTTATCATTTACAGGCATTTTCCCAAATAGTTCAGTTTAGCCCTCAAACTCAGGGTAGGCCGGTATATGCTAACCTCATTTTTAGATGAGGAAATTAAAGCTTAGAGCGGTCCAGTGACTCACGAGCCGACCAGTAATTAGAGCATGGTCTAAGGTCCCTGGTCTTCTTGTTCCTGGTTCTGTGTTCTAGTATAAAAGTCATTTTAGGATAGAGATATGATACAAACATACGAATTCTGCCAAAGAGACTAACCTTTCTGATTTTCAATGTAGTAATGCAGAGGTATTTACTCATATAATTAAAATATTTACTTGAAATACAGCCTGCAACATATAGCTGAACCTTTTACTTGAAACGCTATCTGCAAAAAATTAAAATGTAAGCAGGTATTAAGTAGGACACAGAGCAATTAGCACAAAACCATTTTTGCTTTAAAAAAATTCGCTTTCAAATTTGAGATATCTGAAATTAGATGTTTACTGTTTAAATGGCCCATGTTTATACTGCTGAGTCTACTAGACATCTCTTAAAATGACAGTGTGGTATATGGTGGTAAACAGGTTTAAGAAACCTGGATCTGGGACTTCCCTGGTGGGCCAGTGGATAAGACTCCACGTTCCCAATGCAGAGGGCCAGGGTTCAACTAGATCCAGCCTGCCGCAACTAAAGATCCCGCACGCAGCAACGAAGATCCCGTGTGCCACAACTAAGACCCGGCGTGGCCAAAATAAAATAAGTAAATAAATAAATATTAAAAAAGAAAGAAAGAAACCTGGATCCTAATCATGCTCTTGAATGAAACAAATATAAAAAGCTTTTAAAAAGCTAAATAATCTTGGAGATGTGTAAAGTGAGGATAACTCCTGTTTTACCAACTGACCTGGGAAGTCTAGTCTTTCTTTCTTTTTTCGGCTGCACCACGTGACTTGCAGGATCCTAGTTCCCCGACCAGGGATCAAACCCCGGCCCCCAGCATTGGAAGCTCAGAGTCCTAACCACTGGACCGCCAGGGAATTCCTGGAAGTCTAGTCTTAAAAATAATAATGTTGAAGATGTTATCTCAGCTAATTTGCTATATCCCCTAGAACCATCTTAAATATGTTTATTTTTTGGCTATAAAAAGTAATACATAGTCATTATAGAAAACTTTGAAAATATAGAAAAAAATCAGAAAAAGACCACCCATAATCCTACCCACAACTATTAACATTTCAGCATAATTCTTTTCACTGTTTTCCTTATGCTTTAAAAAAATTCATTTGGAATCATATTGGTGATATAGCTTGTACTATATCCTACCTCAAAATGCAGCTCCAATAAAATGACATTAAATAAGACTTTGATTTATAAAATATAGCAGTTTAAATATATCAAATTTTGAGTTCCCTAAACTGTATTATATGCTTAATAATCAGTATCCTAATTAATATATAACTGTCTTGGTATTCAGTTGATTGGGTTTTGTTAGTAGTCTTTTCATTGTCTGCCTACCAGACTTTATCTGCTTTGAATATTTTTAGCATTTTCAAATAGCAAAAGAATTAATCTTTTGACTAGAATATCTTGGTCACTTCTAAAAAGTGACCAAAAAGACTAAAAGCACTTGGTCATGCTTCTGTCACAGTGCATCTATTTTCTAACATTTTGTGAGGATAAAATCAGTATATATGGACATGCAGTCTGTGTACTTGTTTAAGTATTTAAAACTCTATACTTTTTTTAAATTGAATAATATTGTATTTTATCCCAAAACAAAGCATAAAAGTCTTGAAAGATACACAATTTAAGACATAAATTCTTATTTCGTTAAATCCAAGCAACTCTTTAAATTCAGCTTTAGCCATAATTAGAAGAATTTAATTATTGTTTCTTTTCTTTGGAGAGGATTGTTGTTTGAATATAAAAATACTTACATATCATTCATTTCAGAGCTTACATTGAATTTCACTGAGAAAGAAAATTCTTTTTTAGCAAAAGTTATGAACTTAATTATAAAATATATAATATTTTGAAGACGTTACACTGGAGGTACAAGTTTATGACACAATAAAAATTTGATGAATGTATATGATACTAAATGCATTAATTAGATTTGTGTGTTATACCATACATTTGTAAATATATAATTTACAATGTGGTCAATTACATTAGTAAAACCATTCATCTTTTTTTTTTTTTACCTTTTATTTTAACATCTTTATTGGAGTGTAATTGCTTTACAATGGTGTGTTCGTTTCTGCTTTATACAAAGTGAATCAGCTATACATATACATATATCCCAATGTCTCCTCCCTCTGGCGTCTCCCTCTCTATCCCTCTAGGTGGTCCCTAGATCCTTCTATCCACCCTCTCTATCCCACCCCTCTAGGTGGTCACAAAGCATCAAGCTGATCCCCCTATGCCATGCAGCTGCTTCCCACTATCTGTTTTACATGTGGTAGTGTATATATGTCCATGCCACTATCTCACTTCGTCCCAGCTTACCCTTCCCCCTCCCCGTGTCCTCAAGTCCATTCTCTATATCTGCATCTTTATTCCTGTCCTGCCCCTAAGTTCTTCAGAACCTTTTTTTTTTGGATTCCACATATATGTGTTAGCATAGGGTATTTGTTTTTCTCTTTCTGACTTCCTTCACTCCATGACAGTCTCTAGGTCCATCCACCTCACTACAAATAACTCAGTTTCATTTCTTTTTATGGCTGAGTAATATTCCATTGCATATATGTGCCACATCTTCTTTATCCATTCATCTGTCAATGGACACCTTAGGTTGCTTCCATGTCCTGGCTATTGTAAACAGAGCTGCAGTGAACATTGTGGTACATGACTCTTTTTGAATTATGGTTTTCTCAGGGTATATGCCCAGTAGTGGGATTGCTGGGTCGTATGGTAGTTCTATTTTTAGTTTTTTAAAGCACCTCCATACTCTTCTCCATCGTGACTGTATCAATTTACATTCCAACCAACAGTGCAAGAGGGTTCCCTTTTCTCCACATCCTCTCCAGCATTTATTGTTTGTAGATTTTTGGATGATGGCCATTCTGACTGGTGTGAGGTGATACCTCATTGTAGTTTTGATTTGCCTTTCTCTAATGATTAGTGATGTTGAGGGTACTTTCATGTGTTTGTTGGCAATCTGTATACCTTCTTTGGAGAAATGTCTATTTAGGTCTTCTGCCCATTTTTGGATTGGGTTGTTTGTTTTCTTCATATTGAGTTGCATGAGCTGCTTGTAAATTTTGGAGGTTGATCCTTTGTCAATTGCTCCATTAGTAAATATTTTCTCCGATTCTGAGGGTTGTCTTTTCGTCTTGTTTATGTTTTCCTTTGCTGTGCAAAAGCTTTTAAGTTTCATTAGGTCCCATTTGTTTATTTTTGTTTTTATTTTCATTTCTCTAGGAGGTGGGTCAAAAAGGATCTTGCTGTGATTTATGTCATAGAGTGTTCTGCCTATGTTTTCCTCTAAGAGTTTTATAGTGTCTGGCCTTACATTTAGGTCTTTAATCCAGTCTGAGTTTATTTTTGTGTATGGTGTTAGGGAGTATTCTAATTTCATTCTTTTACATGTAGGTGTCCAGTTTTCTCAGCACCACTTATTGAAGAGGCTGTCTTTTCTCCATTGTATCTTCTTGCCTCCTTTGTCAAAAATAAGGTGACCATATGGGCGTTGGTTTATCTCTGGGCTTTCTATCCTGTATCATTGATCTATATTTCTGTTTTTGTGCCAGTACCATACTGTCTTGATGACTATAGCTTTGTAGTATAGTCTGAAGTCCGGGAGCCTGATTCCTCCAGCTCCATTTTTCTTTCTCAAGATTGCTTTGGCTATTCGGGGTCTTTTGTGTTTCCATACAAATCATGAAAGTTTTTGTTCTATTTCTGTGAAAAATGCCATTGGTCGTTTGATAGGGATTGCACTGAATCTGTAGATTGCTTTGGGTAGTAGAGTCATTTTCACAATGTTGATTCTTCCAATCCAAGAACATGGTCTATCTCTCCATCTCTTTGTATCATCTTTAATTTCTTTCATCAGTGTCTTACAGTTTTCTGCATACAGGTCTTTTGTCTCCTTAAGTAGGTTTATTCCTAGATATTTTATTCTTTTTGTTGCAGTGATAAATGGGAGTGTTTCCTTAATTTCTCTTTCAGATTTTTCATCATTAGTGTATAGGAATGCAAGAGATTTCCGTGCATTAAATTTTGTATCCTGCTACTTTACCAAATTCATTGATTAGCTCTAGTAGTTTCCTGGTAGCATCTTTAGGATTCTCTGTGTATAGTATCATGTCATCTGCAAACAGTGACAGCTTTACTTCTTCTTTTCCGATTTGGATTCCTTTTATTTCTTCTTCTTCTCTGATTGCTGTGGCTAAAATTTCCAAAACTATGTTGGATAATAGTGGTGAGAGTGGACATCCTTGTCTTGTTCCTGATTTTAGCGGAAATGCTTTCAGTTTTTCGCCATTGAGAACGATGTTGGCTGTGGGTTTGTCATATATGGTGTTTATTATGTTGAGGTAAGTGCCCTGTATACTTACTTTCTGGAGGGTTTTTATCATAAATGGATGTTGAATTGTGTCGAAAGCTTTTTCTGCATCTATTGAGATGATCATATGGTTTTTCTTCTTCAATTTGTTAATATGGTTTATCACATTGATTGATTTACGTATATTGTAGAATCCTTGCAGTCCTGGGATACATCACAGTTGGTCATGGTGTATGATCCTTTAATGTGCTGTTGGATTCTGCTTGCTAGTATTTTGTTGAGGATTTTTGCATCTATGTTCATCAGTGGTATTGGCCTGTAGTTTTCTTTCTTTGTGACATCTTTTTTTTTTTTTTTTTTTTTCGGTACACGGGCCTCTCACTGCTGTGGCCTCTCCCGTTGCGGAGCACAGGCTCCGGACGCGCAGGCTCAGTGGCCACGGCCCACGGGCCCAGCCGCTCCACAGCATGTGGGAGCCTCCCAGACTGGGGCACGAACCCGTGTCCCCTGCATCGGCAGGCGGACCCTCAAGGACTGCGCCACCAGGGAAGCCCTCTTTGTGACATCTTTGTCTGCTTTTGGTATCAGGGTGATGGTGGCCTCATAGAATGAGTTGGGGAGTGTTCCTTCCTCTGCTATATTTTGGAAGAGTTTGAGAAGGATAGATGTTAGCTCTTCTGTAAATGTTTGATAGAATTCGCCTGTGAAAGAATCTGGTCCTGGACTTCTGTTTGTTGGAAGAGTTTTAATCACAGTTTCAATTTCAGTGCTTGTGATTGGTCTGTTTATATTTTTTCTTTTTCTTCCTGGTTCAGTCTCGGAAGTTTGTGCTTTTCTAAGAATTTGTCCATTTCTCATTTCTTCCAGGTTGTCCATTTTATTGGCATAGAGTTGCTTTTAGTAATCTCTCATGATCCTATGTATTACTGCAGTGTCAGTTGTTACTTCTTTTCCATTTCTAATTCTATTGATTTGAACCTTCTCCCTTTTTTTCTTGATGAATGTGGCTAATGGTTTATCAATTTTGTTTCTTTTCTCAAAGAACCAGGTGTTAGTTTTATTGATCTTTGCTATTGTTTCCTTCATTTCTTTTCCATTTATTTCTGATCTGATTTTTATGATTTCTTTCCTTCTGCTAACTTTGGGGTTTTTTGTTCTTCTTTCTCTACTTGCTTTAGGTGCAAGCTTAGGTTGTTTGAGATGTTTCCTGTTTCTTAAGGTGGGCTTGTATTGCTATAAACTACTCTCTTAGAACTGCTTTTGCTGCATCCCATAGGTTTTGGGTCGTCGTGTCTCCATTGTCATTTGTTTCTAGGTATTTTTTGATTTCCTCTTTGATTTCTTCAGTGATCACTTCGTTATTAAGTAGTGTATTGTTTAGCCTCCATGTGTTTGTATTTTTTACAGATCTTTTCCTGTAATTGATATCTAGTCTCATGGCATTGTGGTTGGAAAAGAGCCTTGATACAATTTCAATTTTCTTAAATTTACCAAGGCTTGATTTGTGACCCAAGATATGATCTATCCTGGAGAATGTTCCATGAGCACTTGAGACAAATGTGTATTCTGTTGTTTTTGGATGGAGTGTCCTATAAATATCAATTACGTCCATCTTGTTTAATGTATCATTTAAAGCTTGTGTTTTCTTACTTATTTTCATTTTGGACGATCTGTCAATTGGTGAAAGTGGAGTGTTAAAGTCTCCTACTATGATTGTGTTACTGTCGATTTCTCCTTTTATGGCTATTAGCGTTTGCCTTATGTATTGAGGTGCTCCTATGTGGCGTGCATAAATATTTACAGTTGTTATATCTTCTTCCTGGATTGATCCCTTGATCATTATGTAGTGTCCTTCTTTGTCTCTTGTAATAGTCTTTATTTTAAAGTCTATTTTTTCTGATATGAGAATCGCTACTCCAGCTTTCTTCTGATCTCCATTTACATGGAATATCTTTATCCATCCCCTCACTTTCAGTCTGTGTGTGTCTCTAGGTCTGAAGTGGGTCTCTTGTAGACAGCATATATATGGGTCTTGTTTTTGTATCCATTCATCCAGTCTATGTCTTTTGGTTAGAGTATTTAATCCACTTACATTTAAGGTAATTATCGATATGTATGTTCTTATTACCATTTTCTTAATTATTTTGGGTTTGTTTTTGTAGGTCTTTTCCTTGTCTTGTGTTTCCTGCCTAGAGGAGTTCTTTAGCATTTGTTTTAAAGCTGGTTTGGTGGTGCTGAATTCTCTTAGCCTTTGCTTGTCTGTAAAGGTTTTAATTTCTCTTTCAAATCTGAATAAGATCCTTGCTGGGTAGAGTAATCTTAGTTGTAGGTTTTTCCCTTTCATCACTTTCAATATGTCCTGCCACTCCCTCTGGCTTGCACTTTCTGCTGAAAGATCAGCTGTTAACCTTATGGGGATTCCCTTGTATGTAACTTGTTGTTTTTCCCTTGCTGCTTTTAATGTTTTTTCTTTGTATTTAATTTTTGATAGTTTGCTTAATGTGTGTCTTGGCGTGTTTCATCTTGGTTTTATCCTGTATGGGACTCTCTGCACTTCCTGGACTTGATTGACTATTTCCTTTCCCATATTATGAAGTTTTCAACTATAATCTCTTCAAATATTTTCTCAGTCCCTTTCTTTTTCTCTTCTTCTTCTGGGACCCCTATAATTCAAATGTTTGTGCATTTGATGTTGCCCCAGAGGTCTCCAAGACTGTCCTCAATTCTTTCATTCTTTTTTCTTTATTCTGTTGTGCAGTAGTTACTTCCACTATTTTATCCTCCTGGTCACTTATCCGTTCTTCTGCCTCAGTTATTCTGCTATTGATTCCTTCTAGAGAATTTTAAATTTCATTTATTGTGTTGTTCTTCATTGTTTGTTTGCTCTTTAATTCTTCTAGGTCCTTGTTAAACGTTTCTTGTATTTTCTCCATTCTGTTTCCAAGATTTTGGATCATCTTTACTATCATTGCTCTGAATTCTCTTTCAGGTAGACTGCCTACTTCCTCTTCATTTTTTTGGTCTGGTGAGTTTTTACCTTGCTCCTTCGCCTGCTGTGTATCTCTGTCTTCTCATTTTGCTTAACTTACTGTGTTTGGGGTCTCCTTTTCGCAGGCTGCAGGTTTGTAGTTCTTGTTGTTTTTGGTGTCTTCCCCCAGTGTCTAAGGTTGGTACAGTGGGTTGTGTAGGCTTCCTGGTGGAGGGGACTAGTGCCTGTGTTCTGCTGGATGAGGCTGGATCTTGTCTTTCTGGTGGGCAGGACTGCATCTGGTGGTGTGTTTTGGAGTGTCTGTGGCCTTATTATGATTTTAGGCAGCCTCTCTGCTAATGGGTGGGGTTGTGTTCCTGTCTTGCTAGTTGTTTGGCATAGGGTGTCCAGCACTGTAGCTTGCTGGTCGTTGAATGAAGCTGGGTCTTAGCGTTGAGATGGAGATCTCTGGGAGAGCTTTCACTGTTTGATATTACATGGAGCTGGGAGGTTTCTGGTGGACTAATATCCTGAACTCAGCTCTCCCACCTCAGAGGCACTGGCCTCACACCTGGCCGGAGCACCAAGACCCTGTTAGTCACAAGGCTCAGAAGAAAAGGGAGAAGAAGAGAAAGAAAGAAAGAAAGAAAAATAAAGTTATTTAAAAAAAAATTATTAAAAATAAAAAAATTTTAAAGTAATAGAAAAAAGAAAGAAACAAAGAGAGCAACCAAACCAAAAAACAAATTCACCAATGATAACAAGTACTAAAAACTATAGTTAAAAAAAAAAAAAAGCCAGACTGACAGAACCCTAGGACAAATGGTAAAAGCAAAGCTATACAGACAAAATCACACAAAGAAGCATACACATACACACTCACAGAAAGAGAAAGAGGAAAAATATATACATATCTATATATATATATAAAAAAAAAGGAAGAGAGCAACTAAATCAATAAACAAATCTACCAATGATAATAAACTCTAAATACTAAACTAAGATAAACATAAAGCCAGGAACAAATTAGATGCAGAAAGCAACCCCAAGTCAACAGTTGCTCCCAAAGTCCACCTCCTCAATTTGGGATGATTCGTTGTCTATTCAGGTATTCCAGAGATGCAGGGTACATGAAGTTGATTGTGGAGATTTAATCTGCTGCGCCTGAGGCTGCTGGGAGAGATTTCCCTTTCTCTTCTTTGTTCGCACAGCTCCCAGGGTTCAGCTTTGGATTTGGCCCTGCCTCTGCATGTAGGTCGCCTGAGGGCGTCTGTTCTTTGCCCAGACAGGACGGGGTTAAAGTAGCAGCTGATTAGGGGCTCTGGCTCTCGCAGGCCGGGGGCGGGAGGGAGGTGTACGGAATGTGGGGCGATGTGGGGTGAGCCTGCAGCGGCAGAGGCCAGCATGACGTTGCACCAGCCTGAGGCGCGCCGTGTGTTCTCCCGGGCTAGTTGTCCCTGGATCACAGGACCCTGGCAGTGGTGGGCTGCACAGGCTCCTTGGAGGGGAGGTGTGGACAGTGCCCTGTGCTTGCACACAGGCTTCTTGGTGGCTGCAGCAGCAGCCTTAGCGTTTCAAGCCTGTCTCTGGGGTCCGTGCTGATAGCCGCGGCTCTTGCCCGTCTCAGGAGTTCGTTTAGGCGGTGCTCTGAATCCCCTCTCCTCGCGCACTAGCCCCTTCAGGCTGTGTTCACGCCGCCAACCCCAGTCCTCTCCCTGGGATCCGACTTTCAAAGCCCGAGCCTCAGCTCCCAGCCCCCGCCCGCCCCAGCGGATGAGCAGACAAGCCTCCCGGGCTGGTGAGTGCTGGTCGGCACCGATCCTCTGTGCGGGAATCTCTCCGCTTTGCCCTCTGCACCCCTATTGCTGCAGTCTCCTCCGTGGCTCTGAAGCTTCCCCCCCGCCCAACCCCTGTCTATGCCAGTGAAGGGGCTTCCTAGTGTGTGGAAACTTTTCCTCTTTCACAGCTCCCTCCCCGAGGTGCAGGTCCCGTCCCTATTCTTTTGTCTCTGTTTTTTCTTTTTTCTTTTGCCCTACCCAGGTATGTGGGGAGTTTCTTGCCTTTTGGGAGGTCTGAGGTCTTCTGCCAGTGTTCAGTAGGTTTTCTGTAGGAGTTGTTCCACATGTAGATGTATTTCAGATGTATTTGTGCTGAGGAAGGTGATCTCCATGTCTTACTCCTCCGCCATCTTGAAGGTCTCCGCCAAAACTCTATTCTTGTATCAATTTAAACCACTATAAAACTCTACATATCAGGATACTAGAGTCAGAAGATCTGGTTGGGATCCTAATTTCTTTTACTGGCTGTGTGACTATGGGTGAATAAATCTTTCTTTAGTTTGTTCCTTCGGTGTTGAAATTCTGGAAGAGGGAAACTTTATATTGTGAGGAATCTAAGTGGGCTTGGAAGTGAGCCTTTCCAATGAGCCCATCTCTGCTCTTTCTCATATGATCTTTAAAAATTAAGGGGCTTCCCTGGTGGCGCAGTGGTTGGGAGTCCGCCTGCCGATGCAGGGGACACAGGTTCGTGCCCCGGTCTGGGAGGATCCCACATGCTGCGGAGCAGCTGGGCCCATGAGCCGTGGCCGCTGGGCCTGCGCGTCCGGAGCCTGTGCTCCGCGGCGGGAGAGGCCACAGCGGTGAGAGGCCGGCGTACCGCAAAAAAAAAAAAAAAAATTAAGATGCCTGGCTCCCTCCCCGAGACACTGTGACCTGGGCATCAGGATTTTTTTTTTCATTGAAATATAGTTGATTTACAATATTCTGTTAGTTTCAGGTGTACAGCAAAGTGATTCAGATATATATATACACACACGCTCTTTTTCGGGTTCTTTTCCAGTATAGGTTATTAGGCCAAAGGATTTTTAAAAGCTTCCAGGTGACACTAATGTGCAGCAAAGTTGGGGAGCCACTGTGAGCACTATGATCAACTTTGTACCTGCTAATTCCACATGAGGGTCTATGTCATTTGCTAGTTCAAGTTTTTTGTTTGTGAGAAGAATTTTAAAAACTAGAAAATCAATCCTTTTTTTAATTTTTATTGAGTAGAGTTGATGTATGATGTTATATAAATTTCAGGTGTACAAAAGAGTTATTCACAATTTTTAAAGGTTATATAGAAAATGAATTATGTTTTAAACCAGGGTCACAAACTAAAATGCCTGCAGGAGCCAGGAAGCCAAAGTGAGCGGTGGGACTGCAGCAGTTGTCTAAATTGGCAGGGGCAGCTCTGCTCCAGCTGCTGTTGCCAGGCAGAAATTGTCAGTTTTTCTCATTTTCTTTAAAATCCGGAAATCTATATTTTTATATGAAACTTTCCACTTTTAAAATTTTGTATCACATATTATTTTATAGGCTAAGTAAAACATGTCTGTGGGCAGATTTGGCTTGGGAGCTGCCAGTGTGCAACTTCTGTTTTTAAACTTGGTTCTCGCAGGACCAGAAGTGTCCTAATTGCATCATCAACATATGTTAAAGTTGGCATTGTTTCTTTGCATTAGGTCTAGTACCTATATGGACTTCCCTTAAGTAAGTTTTGTCTTTGATATTAGATTATTCTATGATTTGAGGGCCTCAAGCTTTGATAATTTCACTCACTCCTATCACTCATTCCAGCAAGGTGGTCCCCACTGAGGGGTATGCTGTCATTCCCATTTTGATGGTGAAAGCAGTGGCATGTACCCCAGAGTACATTCAGACGGAAGAACCCTGCTCTCATGCTTGGAGTTCAATCAAGACTAGATTTTTGTGCTTCCCTGGTGGCGCAGTGGTTGAGAGTACGCCTGCCGATGCAGGGGACACGGGTTCGTTTCCCAGTCCAGGAGGATCCCACATGCCGTGGAGCGGCTGGGCCCATGAGCCATGGCCGCTTAGCCTGCGCGTCCGGAGCCTGTGCTCCGCGGCAGGAGAGGCCACAACAGTGAGAGGCCCATGTACCGCAAAAAAAAAAAAATTTAAAAAAAAAGACTAGATTTTCACACATATAATGCCAAGTCCCAGAACATTCCCTGGAGATATGACCAGGATTTGAAATGTGATTTACCAGTGGCAAGCCCAGCAGAGGCAGGTGTGGAAGGGCACCAGAGAGGCGTAAAGCACCTCTGTGTTTCCAGGGGTACCAAAATCTCTAGAAGACTACTACTCAGTTTTGTTCTATTAATTGAAAGTTCTCAGTTATTCACATGCAAGATGCCTCTAAGTGAAATAAGAATAATTAATGTTCACACTTCTGTTCCTCTCAAAGAAGTCACTTAACAAAAAAAGCTGGAAGACAATTTATATTGCATGATAATAATGTAGTTATGTTAAGATATCATGATTAAAATACCTGTTTTGGAGGAAACCTCTTAATTTTTTTTTCTGCTTTTTGGATTATTTTTAGATCATGATGCTGGAAATGGAATACAGAACCCAGAAGAAGCAGGCATGGTTTCAGAAGAATTAAAATGGGCATCCAGAACTGAAAGTATAAAATTAAGTGGAAGGGAAAGACAATTGGACAGTTCCACAAGCAGTTCAAGAACACAACCAAATCCTCAGAAGCTCTGGGAAGAAGGCACAGAATTACCACCAATTTGTAGCTCTTTAGCACCCACTAGTGGGCATTTGTTAAGCAATGAGGCCAAAACAGAAAGGGATAGCAATCAGTTTACAAAATCTCACAGTCGACCAACACCCCAAATTCAGCCAGTAGGAAATGTGGCACAGTTGCATAGTGTCACACGTGTAAAGTTGTGTCGCAGAGAGTTACGTCAGATTTCTGCCTTGGAACTGTTGTTACGAAGTTCCAATCTTGGAGTTGGGGTTGGATCTATGACTGCTGATTCCATTGAAGTAGCTAGGAAAATGAGTGACTTAAAAACTTAGGCATTTAATAAGAAAAATTTTAATTTAGTAGGTGGGTAAGATTCCTTTTTCTAATCTGTTAAAAATTAAAGCTTAAGCTCACTAGCTGTTCCCTCAGGATAAAAGAAGAAGGGGAGGAAGTAATCCCTAATCCTTTTGTATACCATGGATATGTATATCTTCTATAGTATATTTGAGGAGTTTTAATTTGTATTTCCATAATAACCAAACACATGCTTTATCAAGTAATGGAACATTTAAATGTTTCCACTTCTAAATTTGCTTAAAATTTTTTCCGGGCATATTTGAAGAACAAAACTTAGAGTAGAATAATAAACTAAAATATCCATTAAATGTATATTATTATATAATATAAAAGTATATTATTAAGTATATTGTTATATTATAAAAGTATGTTATAATACAATAATTATAATATAAATTTATATTGTTATTCTCAAATACAAGTATATTTTGTTATTTTTTTAAAAAACAGTTAGGGCACTTCCCTGGTGGAGCAGTGGTTGGGAATCTGTCTGCTAATGCAGGGGACACAGGTTCGAGCCCTGGTCTGGGAGGATCCCACATGCCGCGGAGCAACTAGGCCCGTGAGCCACAACTACTGGGCCTGCGCGTCTGGAGCCTGTGCTCCACAACAAGAGAGGCTGCTATAGTGAGAGGCCCGTGCACCATGATGAAGAGTGGCCCCCACTTGCCACAACTAGAGAAAGCCCTCACACAGAAATGAAGACCCAACACAGCAAAAATAAATAAATAAATTACTAAAACTCCTACCCCCAACATCTTATTTAAAAAAAAAAGAAACAATTAAATATTGCTTATATCAGAGAGAGAGTCACCTGCTGCGTATGTTTTGGCTGAAACAGCTGAAAATTTGTGCCAGAATGCACTCTATGGGCTAAGGCAACTGGCTAGGTTTAGGGATTAAGGTTAATTTATGCTCCTCAGAGGCTGAGTGATCATTCTTGACTTTTTAAACACGGTCTCTGCTCTTTTTTCCGGAATTGCTTTTAGAGTATTATATTATTGGTTTGCTAATATTTTGGAATATAGGTTTATCATCTCTCTCTTGCCCTATCTATTCAGCATATCTCTCATTATGCTACTAAAATTGGGAGAAATGAATACAGTTCCATGGAATAGGGAAACAAGGACAGAATAACTAAAGTA
Source organism: Phocoena sinus (assembly GCF_008692025.1). NCBI lineage: Eukaryota > Metazoa > Chordata > Mammalia > Artiodactyla > Phocoenidae > Phocoena > Phocoena sinus. The sequence goes on along the minus strand of NC_045768.1, from coordinate 82,952,864 downwards.
TTCTAACATATCAAGGAAAAGGTATCTGGTCATATGGAGTACACCTATAAAGCTTGACATCTAGCCAGAGGATCTTTAGCTAATAAGTTGATGGGCTTAATCTGAGATTTTTTTCCTTTACAGCCTGGTTAGTCAGGCCTGTACACAGGCCGCCCAGATTGCACGGGGGTTGTAAATATGTAAATGAAATTTTTTCTTCAAGATATTTTTGGTCTAAATCTTATTATATAATGTAAACCTCAGTTTGGAATTAAGAACTAAACATGGCTTTGCCCAACAAATTTTTCATTGTAGTTTTCAATCACAGAAAACATTTCATTATAATGACCAGAGGTATGATTTTGTTACTTATATTGTTATTTTTGTTACTTTTCCAAACTTTTGCTTGTAAAATAAAGTTTTTTCTTAAACCAATTAATGTTTGGGGGGCAGTAGCAAAATCAACCTGATTTATGGAAGCTTACTCCATGAGAGTAACCCACTTTATTACTGACTCCAACTTTTCCTACATGATACTAAGTTTTTTTTGTTCTTTCTTTTGTTGCTATTGACCCTGACCATCTCACCTAAGACCCAGACTGTTGCCCTGTGCTCAAAGACTGTTTTCCTTTTCTAGTTTCTAGCCCCTACGAAGTAGGGTTCCTTGGTCTTACTGGTAAAAAACAGTTCCTATAGGAGAAGAAAACCAAGCCAAAACAAACTTCTAAATTGGTGAATAGTTTCTAGATCTCTTAAGTATGGTATTAAAACTCATTTGAATTATGGGTTAAATAGACTTCTGTGGACTTAACCTGGAAACGGAACCACAAGTTATAACTTCGGCCCAATGAGAAACTGTTTCAACCAACAAATTTACAAACCAACTTAGAGATTTTATTTTTTTAACAGGGACTATTTGAAGTCAGATTCCTGTTTTCAGCTAGTTTTCTCTTTTTGCCTTTGGTTTGTATGATATGTATTTAATATATATATTGTATATAATGTGTGTTTTAGATAGATAGATAGACAGACAGACAATGGTAAAAGGCCAGTGCCTTAGCAAAGCACAGCAATCATATATTTATTAATATGTACATATTTATTAATGAAGCCCCTAATTTTAAGTTCCTTATAAAATTAAGTAATAATTTAGAAATAATTCATATAAGAATGTATTTTGACATTGGAATTCTGCTTGCCCAAGAAATTGACACATATTTGCTTTACCTGTGGAAATATAAACACATTTTCTAAAAGCCAGCTCACTAACAAAGCAAGAAAATTTATATTAAACCAACAATGAGTAGATTTGATAATGCAAATGTGAACTGACATCTAAATAACAAAGGTACAATTTTTTTTCTTCCTTTTGGTTAAACATACATCCTTTATATGCTATGATAGATTTCATATAAATACTCAAACAAACATATAAATCATGTCCTGGATAATATATTCTGGGAGTGAACTTCTTGTCTTTCTAGTTTAGTCAGTGCAGTCACAAAGGAAAGAAAAATTGTCATCTCCCCCAAGGCAAGTACAATTCTTTTTACATTAACTAGTAATAAATTTACCCTCTGTTTCACATGCTCTCCTTAGTCTAAACATTTTGTCTTTTTGCATGTATATGAAATATGTTTGTGGGGGGTTTTTTGTTCATTATTTTTTTTCCACCTATAACAGAGCATTTGGAAAGAAACATATTTGCCTCCATAAAGTACTAGTTCTTTCCCTAACTCCAGAGTGTTGTAGATAACAGAGTTGGAGAATTCTATGAGTCTGAGAACTATGGGTGGCAAGGACATCAGTGAAGGTGCTTTTGTGCTTTAATGTTTGTTTTCCTTCGCTAATATTTTTCCTCCCCTTAGTTCTTCATATCTTCATGAACTCAGTGTCCAAGGAGTCAGCAAAAATATACATATGATCTTCAGTAATTTGGACTTTATTGCCATTGGCTTGTTTGTAATAGTCCAGGTCAATAAAGTGATAAATGCTTATTTAAGAATGGGCGTCTTATATTTTAAAATGAAGTGTCATACTAAGTCTTAGAATGAATTGCTAAGAAGTCAATTCCTTAGTGGGAGTTTGGTTCTATAGTCAACACAAATTCTCATGCATTAAAAGCAAGTGTGACATGTTTTGCTCTTTCATTTATTTCCTTAGGGACATACTTGTGATTTTATAAAGCACCTGGAGTATGAATAATGAAAGCTCAGTGTCCACTCATGTGTACAATTCCTCTCTCAACTTCACTGGAATTTTTTAAAATATTCATTATGTATATTTTACATTTAAAGATATAACAGGCTGCAGGCTGCCTTGATTAGATTGATAACACATATATCTTCTATGTTTATATTTTCAAAAATTGAAAATAAAGTTGAGAGTGAGATCTTGCCACAATAAATATCTCATGCATTGGGTATGTAGTATTTTGAGCTCATCTGGGCAGTAATACTCAAAGGGTGGATATAGGAGCATCTTTCTTATGGCGAGGAGTATTTTATCACTGTCATTGTTTACCTTGATGCTAATAATAATAAGTAGACTGACTTTTCATAAGTTTCATTGTTTTAAAATTCTCTACAAGCAATGCACCCCTTAATGCCTGCATCAGGGGTGACTGCTTCCATTCCTTGCTTTTGGAATGCAGTGCATATGTGGCAGCGAATACTAGAGTGGTGTTTGATTTTTATGATGGCCTTCATGTTGACACCAACAATACCTCAATGTGGTGGTAGTTAGAACAAGAGAAATTATAAAAAGAAAGCTCAGAAAAACTTGATGTTATAATGTTGGCTTTTGATATTTTGCATAGTTCTTTTTGTCCCTTTTTATATCTTCTTTCCTAGGAATGTCCACAATGAATCAACAGAATTGTCACTATTGTAATTTAACTGAACCCAAATATATTGACTTAGATTTAGGTATTAGGTTCTATTGGTAAATTATTACACAAAACTCCACTGAGTGATCTCTACAGTACTCAAAGAGAAAAATAGAACAATCTCACAGACTTTGTTATAATGAGCAAGATCCTTATATGCCCAGGGAACAGAACCATTCACAACAGAAGAGTAGAAAACTAAACATCTAAAAACTTGTATACTTAGGATTTTTGGAAATTTAAAACTCCATTTATTAGTAAATACTTCTGTAATTAAAGTAGAACAAAAGAAATGCATCTTGAGACAATATTTGCATACTGTATTATTGTGTTTTCAAGCTTATTACAGTATATACAAAGCAAGGTATGATTTTTCAAGTCCAAAGTGGTAAATATTGTTAGAATTTATTTGATCTGAGGGGTCTCTTAAAAGAACCACTTCTTGAACCCTGCCCCAAGTAACAACAAATTATAGGCAGATTATAGCTTACTTACCCCTCACTCCCCACAGTGTTCCAGGATTCAAATAGCTCTGATAAAAAGAGAAGAAAAAGTGGTTTATTTTAAAGCATTCCATAGGCCAGCAAGGAATTTTCAAAAATGTTTTAAGAGAATATATTTTATTTCTCTTGAAGCAACATAAATTTAACTTCACTCTTTGGCTATCTCTATACCCTAAAGAATACTCCTAGTTAGTATTGAATTTGCCATTTGAAAATATACATCCCAGTTTTTAATACTGATCTCTCTTCCTATGATTACTATTAATTCAGAATTGTATGAAAAAAAGCCACCCTAGACAGAATTTGAATGGAAATTGTGGAGCCATTCAGTAGAGAATTACAAGAAACATTAGTTTTAGATAAATTTCATCAGTTGTAACAAACTGAAGAATTTAAGTGAAGGACTTAAGTGATTTTACCGTTGAAGAACCATGAAGAATATGCAAAAACAAACACTGTAGGCAGAATTGACAGGATTTATCTTTATAAAACAATACTTAACCATTTTGCTTAATTTTTTTTTTTCATTTTGCTTAATTTTTCTCTCTGCTAAAATATCCCTGAATTTTTCTCCTGAAAGATCTTTGGCTAAAAGACTTCCATTCATAATTACAAACCAGCAGCTCTTAGACTGCCTTGAGAGGCTGAACTGATGTTATTCATTTTTGTTTGTGGCCTTCAATGGTATTTCATTGTCCACCATGAAAAGGAGTAAGGAGTGAATCTGAATTTATAATTTTGATAATTTATAAGTATTATCAAAGTTTTGTTGTCACTTTCTAGCGTGATTATTTTTTTCTAGATCGGGAAAAGGGCAAGGTATTTGTATACTGAGGTGCCAGTCTTTTGAAATTCATACCCATCACCTGGGGGTTGGGCAGCATTTAAATTGTTCCATTCAAAGCCTGGAAGTAAGCCTGTCTGTTTCACTGGACATTTTCCCTAGGTGTCACTGGCTCTAAGACAACCAGAACATGATCCGAATGACCCAGGTTATAATCTTATTAATGAAGTACCTTAAATAATTATATTTTCTAAAACACCAAACAGCCATTTCTTTTAAAAGAAAGCAATGTATGAATCACTCCCTTGCATTTAAAATCAAAACCTTATTTTTCAAATGCAACTCTAATTATTTAATAAATTATTTGGTAGTGAAACTACTGTTTTTACTACATGTAAATAGTTTGTTGCTTTATCAAATAAATATATAAAAGCACTTTGAAAACTAAAGGATCATACATGTTTATGATAGAATTACAAGTAGGTTTTCCATGGAGTTGGTTGTCAAAATGTGATAACTTTTTAGCACAAATGTGGTTGCTTATTTTATATATATCAAAAAACATTTTAAAACAAATTCTCAGAGTTTTAATTATATATGTTAGCAACAGTAGAAATAACTAGTCTCTGGGAAGTTTCATGTGAATTCAATTCTCACAAGAAAATATTTTAAAGACTTGGCTGAGTCTATTTTTATAGGCCTCAGAAGTGCTTCATGACTATTTCTTTGATTTACAAACAAAAAAATATGTTTTCACTGGGTTTTTAACCACCAGTTTTTGGCCATTTATTACTTATTTCTTTAGTAACAATTACATTTTTTTGTTATTGATGAATTCTGGCTAGAAAATAACTTTTCTGGGACTTCCCTGGTGATGGAGTGGTTAAGAATCTGCCTGCCAATGCAGGGGACACGGGTTCAAGCCCTGGTCCGGAAAAATCCCACATGCCACAGAGCGACTGAGCCCGTGCGCCACAACTACCGATCTCGTGCGGCACAACTGCTGAGCCCACGCACCGCAACTACTGAAGCTGGCACGCCTAGAGCCCGTGCTCCGCAACACGAGAAGCCACCGCAATGAGAAGCCTGCGCACCGCAATGAAGAGTGGCCCCCGCTTGCCACAACTAGAGAAAGCCTGAGCGCAGCAACAAAGACCCAACGCAGCCAAAAATTAAAAAGAAAAAAAAAGAAAGAAAATAACTTTCCTTAAAACTGAAAAGTCTAGTTTCTATTTGGTAAATATTTTAAGCTCAATTTTTCCCTTAGGGAAACTGTAAAAGTTAATTTTTTTGGTACATGTATAGGTATGTGATCAAATTAACAGCAAAGTCAGTCTTTGGCCTTTCATACTCTTAGCTACTATATACAAGAAGTATATTAGAATTAAATCTAACATTCCCATGGCAGTCTCCTTTGTAAGTATTCTGAGGGAAGCTCATTTCCCTTAGTTCACAAGTATCTGCCAACGTTAAGGAATATTTTGTCTCTATTTAGATCAAAGCACCCATGACCTGTGCAGCCAAGTAATCAAAGAGAAGGCCAAGACTTTAAGTGTAATGGAACCTATAATCAGAAGTATTCTAGTGGATTATGAACAAATAGGAAGAATACTAACATACACTTTTCCTGGGAGAGTTACTTTCATTGGTCCTCTTATAAGGTTTATTACAAAGTTCACTATCTCACTAATCACTGAGAAGGGAAACTAGATGTAAGGACCTGATTATGTGAGTTTAATTGGCCAGGCTACAGCAAACCAAAACACCCTTCAGAACCAGTCCAGTACCCCAGAGTTTAGTTCTTGTACGGGGAAAAATCTGTACCTCTTTCAAAGGGTGAGCTGATAATTAAAGTTACCTGTATTCTGAAGAAATCACAAAAATGGCATCTATAGACAACTGATGGAAATTTTCTTTAGATTTTAATTTGTAGGCATTTTTCTGCTTTATGTTTTCTATTAACCTTTTATCATTGAGGCTAGAGCTGAGAACTAAAAGCCCTATCACTCAAGGAACTTACATTGATTGCAGTGATGAGTACTATGGAGAAAATAAAGCAGGGTAAGGGAATAGAGAATCAAGGATGCTTTTTTTTTAGTTAGAAATGGTTTCTGAGTTAGACAAACACACAAAGCTGTAAAAAACAGATGTAAGCTCACCAACTTAAAAATTGCTTTTCAATTGACCCAGTGCATGCATGCTCAAAAGGGGCAATTATCATAAATTGCATCTGAACACAGAAATCCCATCCAGCAAGTTTTTATGGGAGGGGAAGAGCACTGACTAATTTTGCTGAGCCATTGGAAGCTGCTCTAGATCTACTGTTTTGATCTATACAGTTGCTTAGAACTTATTTTAAGTTTAGGATCACATTCCACTTAAAAATTTTTTGAGATATAATTCACATAACAAAAAATTTACCATCTTAAAGTGCACAGTTCAGTAGTTTTTAGTATATTCACTGTGTTGTGCAATCTTACTAATTCCAGAACATTTTCATCATGCCAAAAAAACCTCTGTTTTAATTAGTAATCAGTCCCAATTTTCATTTTCTCCCATCCCCTGGCAACCACTAATCTCTCTGTCTCTGTGGAATTGCCTCTTTTTGACATTTCATACATCCTTTAGTGTATGGCTTTTTTCCTTAGGATAATGTTTCCAAGATTCATTCATGTAGCCTGTAAGAGTATTTCATTCCTTTGTATGACTGAATAATAATCCATTATGTGGATATACCACATTTTGTTTATCCTTTCATGAGTTGATGGACATTTGGATTATTTCTATAATTTGGCTCTTATGAATAACCATGCTATAGAATGCTATAAACATCTGTGTACAAGCTTTTGTGTGAATATGTTTTCAGTTCTCTTGGGTATACGCCTAAGAGTGGAATTTCTGATTCATATGGTAAATCTACGTTTAACTTTTGGAGAGATTGCTGAACTGTTTTCCATAGCAGCTGCACCATTTGACATTCCCACCAGCAGTGTATGAGGGGTCCAATTACTTTACATCCTTGCCAACACTTATTATTGTCTGTCTTTTTTATTATACCCATCCTAGTCGATGTGAAGTGGTATCTCACTGTGATTTGAGTTACATTTTCCTAATGACTAATGATACTGAATATTTTTTTCATGTGTTTATTGGCCATTTGTTTATCTTCTCTGGAGAAATGTCTGTTCAAATCCTTTGTCCCTTTAAAATTGAGCTATTTGTGTTTTCAATGTTGAATTGTAAGAGTTCTTTATATTTGCTAGATACAAGTCCCTTATCAGATATGATTTGCAAATATTTTCTCCCATTCTGTGTTGTCTTTTTACTTTTTTGATGGTGTCCTTTGCATTGCAGAAGTTTTTGCTTTTGATGAAATCCAGTTTATCTCTTTTTCTTTTGGTTGTTTTTGCTTTAGTTGTCATATCTAAGAAACCATTGCCTACTCCAATATCATACAGATTTACACCTGTCTTTCCTTCTAAGAGTTTTATTGTTGGGACTTCCCTGGTGGCACAGTGGTTAAGAATCCACCTGCCAATGCAGGCAACATGGGTTCGAGTCCTGGTCCGGGAAGATCCTACATTCAGCGGAGCAACTAAGCCCATGCGCTAGAACTACTGAGCCTGCACTCTAGAGCCTGTGAGCCACACTACTGGGCCTGCATGCTGCAACTACTGCAGCCCATGTGCCTAGAGCCCATGCTCCACAACAAGAGAAGCCACCATAATGAGAAGCCCGTGCACCCCAACGAAGAGTAGCCCCTGCTTGCCGCAACTAGAGAAAGCCTGCACGTAGCAACAAAGACCCAAGCAGCCAAAAATAAATAAATAAATAAAAAGAGTTTTATTATTTTAGTTCTTTCATTTATGTCTAGGGTCCATTTTGAATTAATTTTTGTATGCGGTGTGAGGTAGAGGTTCAACTTCATTCTTTTGCATGTGTATATCAAGTTGTCTCAGCACCATTTACTGAAAAAAACTATCTTTTCCTTACTGAGTTGTCTTGGCACCCTTGTTGAAAGCTAATTGACCATAGATGTTTGAGTTTGTTTATGGACTCTTGATTCTATTCCATTGGCTTATATCTTATGCTAGTGCCACAGTTGATTACTGTAGCTATGTAGTAAATTTTCAAGTTGGGAAGTGTCAGTTTACCAGCTTTATCTTTTTTCAATATTGTTTTGGCTATTTGGGGTCCCTTGAGTTTGATTATGAATGTTAGGAACAGCTTATCCATTTCTGCAAAAAAGTCTGTTGGAATTTTGATAGGAATTACATTGAATATGTATCTATATTTGGGGAGTATTGCCATCTTAATAATATTAAGTTTTCCAGTCCATAAACATGGGCTTTTATTTATTTATATCTTTAATTTCTTTTAACCATCTTTTGTAGTTTTCAGTATACAAGTCTTATGCTTCTTTGGCTAAATTTATTCCTGAATATTTCTTTTCTTTTGATGCTATTGTAAATGGACTTGTTCTATTAATTTCATTTTCAGATTGTTCATTGCTAGTGTATAGAAATACAACTAATTTTTGTATATTGATCACAATTTGTGATGGATAGTAAATTTGGGTTAGAAACACACCACACCATGAATCAAGGAACTTAGGTAATGTTTACCCATACAAACTGACTGAATGAGCAGAAATCCACCTTTTTTTTTTTTTTTTTTTTAATTGGCCACGCTGCATGGCTTGCAGGATCTTAGTTCCCTAACCAGAGATTGAACCTGTGCCCCCCTGCAGTGGGAGCTCGGAGTTCTAACCACTGGACTGCTAAAGAATTCCCAGAAATCCAACTTTTTTTTGTTGATGATGATCATAACTTTTTAGCTGATTATTTTAAGATTATTCCTTCAAAATTATTTGTTTTTCTTGTTGCTAGGTGAAGGATGGTAAGAGCATAGAGCACCACTAGGTAATTTGGCTTTTGTAGTCTATAGTCTCAGGTCTTTCACATGTATTTTTCCTATTTAAGTAAAACACAAATGGAACAATCCTCAGCACCCTGTCTCTCTGTATCACGAGGATACTTTCTGCATATTCCTCAATGCTATATATTTTAAAGATTAATGGTGATGCAGAGAAAGCTAATTTATTCAACCAATTTCTATGTGCTAGGTGTTATGCTAAAAAAAAAACATAGTTTAATAAATCACAGACCCATCCACCAAGAAGCACACAGTCTGTTGAATAAAGACAGGCAGTAACATTTTGACCATTTGAACGCATACAAGGAGCCTGGCACTCTAGTGACATACAAGTGAGTAAAAGGCCAGGTTTCTGTTTTAATGGGACTCACAATATAAAGGAGAATATAATGGCTCTGGTAAAAATATAGAGGGCACTATGGGAGTATGGAGGAAGGGCTTTTAACGTTCAAGGGTAAGGGAAGGCTTCCCTAAGAAGGTGCCCCTTGTGTCTTAATGGATAAGTTGGGTTTTAGAAGGTATAAGAATAAGAGGAATAGCATTTTAGATCAGGAAACCCCATTGCAAAGGCTAAGAAAGGGGAGACAACACCATATACTCAGGGAACAGCAAGCAGTTTAGTAATGGTCCTAGTACATTGGGGACTCCAAATAACAATCTGCTGAGTGACTGAATTAGTGCTGGGTGTAAGGGATGGCTGCAGTTGAGGATAGGAAGGTAGCTTAGATCACAAAAGGACCACACTAAAGAATCGAAAGGCTATGGAAAGCCTGCTGCATTTATTCTGTACAATTTACACAGCAATTGGACTGGTTTACTTTTGCTGCCCGAAATCCTTTCTCTTTAGACATAGTACAGATGATGTACAAAATACCAGAAGAGAATTTAAAACCCATTAAGTAGAACTAATTATTTACAAATAATTTATAGGTGATATCTGTGTCTATATCTATGCATAACATCGATTTTAATCACTCCAAGGCTCCTGAGGAAAATCCTTTTTTTTTTTTTTTTTTTTTTTGGGTCTAGTGTGAGAGGGTATTTTAAAAATTAATTATTTTTGAAAGTACAAAATAGCCTTTCATAAAACAATTCCATATTCATGTAGGTCATTTTTCAAATCCAAGTTAGTGACGTTTGACTTCATATAAATAGTACACTGTAAATAACACCATAGTAAGGGCAAGGGAAGGAGGTAGCTGAGTCAAAATACTAGCAAAGCCATATTGACATTTCTATTTTGTAGTGGGCAGTGTGAAGGTAGAATGAAAAAGTTTAGCTTATTTGATTCATCCAATTCTCTTGAAAAAGATATTTTAAAATTAATTATTAATCAGGAATAGTTTTACTTACAATCTTAATATTACTGTGGGATGATTAATGATCAGTCTATTAAATTGACTGAATTAAAAACAATAATACTGGGCTTCCCTGGTGGCGCAGTGGTTAAGAATCTGCCTGCCAATGCAGGGGACACGGGTTTGAGCCCTGGTCTGAGAAGATCCCACATGCTGCGGAGCAACTGGGGCCCGAGAGCCACAACTACTGAGCCTGCGCGTGTGGAGCCTGTGCTCCGCAACAGGAGAGGCTGCAACAGTAAGAGGCCCACGCACCGCGATGAAGAGTGGCCCCCGCTCGCTGCAACTAGAGAAAGCCCTCACACAGAAACGAAGACCCAATGCAGCCAAATAAATAAATAAATAAATAAAATTTATAAAAAACACACAAAAAACAAGAAAACAATAATACTACAACATTTCCCTCTTCTCACTTGGCATTAATTTTTTCTTGTCATTTTTTTCAAAGTGACAGCATATATGGTTTGAGTCAAATAATTACAAAGCTCGTAACAAACAGAAGGCCCTGCTCCATTGGTCGTCACTCTGATGCCTGCTTCTCAAAGGAAAACTGCTGTTCTACTATTTAACTCCACGTTTCTAAAGAGCACATTTCTTTTTTCTTTTTTTAATTAATAATAATCTTTTATTTATTTATTTATATTTATTTTTGGCTGTATTGGGTCTTTGTTTCTGTGTGAGGGCTTTCTCTAGTTGTGGCAAATGGGGGCCACTCTTCATTGCGGTGCATGGGCCTCTTCACTATCGCAGTCTCTCTTGTTGCGGAGCACAGGCTCCAGACGCCCAGGCTCAGTAATTGTGGCTCACGGGCCTAGTTGCTCCGCGGCATGTGGGATCTTCCCAGACCAGGGCTCGAACCCGTGTCCCCTGCATTAGCAGGCAGATTCTCAACTATTGTGCCACCAGGGAAGCCCTAAAGAGCACATTTCTATTGCCATGGCTTAGTTATTCCGTTTTAGCCATTTTATGCCATTTACTAATTTCCCAATATGCTTATATCCCATTGTTCAGTGTTTATATATTTTAATCTCTATTTTATATATTGTCCACAGCATCCCATGTTATATCAGTCAGGAGAGGTTAATTATGTTGCATTAACAAATTACCACAAAAACCTCAGTGGCCTACAACAATAAAGGGTTATTCCTCATTTACACAGCATGTTGGCGGCAGGCCAGCTGCAGTTCGTTCTGCGGTGTCTGCATTCAGGACTCAGATGGCCAGAGGCAGCCTCTGACAAGCGCCCACCTTGTGGCAGGCCCAGAGACACGGCTCTAAAGCTTCTGCCTGTGCCTCTATTTCCCTGGCCACCGTAATTCACCCTGCCGGGTCTGACATCAATGGGGCAGGGAAGTATAATTCTCCGCCAGGAAGGTAACATCAAGTATTAAACAATCATATAGTCCACCACAATTATTTTGTTTTCCCTGGAATTTATAGCCCCCTCTTCCTTGGGTTGCTTAGTTTTCTCTATACCCTATCACCATTTCATCTCTATATGTTCCACCAGAGCTGTGAAATTTCTCTCATAAGGTTCAAACACAGTAGGTAATCGATCAGTTCTGTGGCTTTTATAGTTGTTGTTTTGTTTTTTCCTTGGAGACATCCCTTCTGGAGCCCTCCACCCTCCTGTGTCAGAGTAGACTGTTTGCTCTCCAGGCCTGCTACACAGTCGTCATCCTGGAACTTCCCTTCAACTTTATCTCAGGAATTCTCCCTATTTTCTCTTTTGTTGGAGCTCCTGTTTACCAGGTAGGTCCTATGTGTTTCTGTTTCTTGGTTTACACCCTTATTTTGATGAGGCATCTCCCTCTAGTAGATTCCTGAGCATATGTGAGTTAAAATTTTTTACTTTGACATCTTTTTCTGCTCCCTCCATTGTCTCTGTTTCTTTTCTTTTTTTCTTTTTTTTTTTTTTTTTTTGCCGTACGCGGGCCTCTCACTGCTGTGGTCTCTGCCGTTGCGGAGCACAGGCTCCGGACACGCAGGCCCAGCGGCCATGGCTCAAGGGCCTAGGTGCTCTGCGGCATGTGGGATCTTCCCCCACGGGACCACGAACCCGTGTCCCCTGCATCGGCAGGCGGACTCTCAACCACTGCGCCACCAGGGAAGTCCCTCTTTTCTTTTTCTCTTCTTCTTCTTTCTTTCCTTCCTTCCTTCTTTCCCTCCCTCTCTCTCTGACTTTTTCTTTTTTTCTTTCTTTACCCTGTTTGTTCATTTCAGGCTCTTTCATGTAAGGAGGTTTCTTCAAATATCTGGAGATCCTGGACTATTCACTATTGACTAACAGTGGATGAGAGCTTCTGTTGGTAGGAACAGGACTTGTCTACTGTTGGGCTTCATTGTAAAGAGACAGGTGACAAGCCACATTCTCCATTACAGAAACCCCAATTGTCAATATTTGTAGGCCTTTACTCTTGGACCAGCTGGTTTTCCACCCAGAGGAAGCTTCTAGTTCCCTGACATGATCCCAGCATTCTAGAATCTGAATTCGGGAATGAAGCTGGGGTGGGGGGGATATGTCTCATAACTCAACATGCATAATAACTTCATTTAATTCTGCTTTTCTATGGAGTGAGTCATCCCTGTCCTTAGCTCTGCCTGGGGTCCAGAGGAGCTCTGCGTCAAACTCTCCAGAAAGTAAACTTCCTGTCTGCTGAGTTAAGGCAGGAGGGAATGGGTTAGGGACTGGGGGAAGGAAAGATCCCACTGTTCATCATAAAGTCTTCATAATAAATTCTCATTCTCAGTCCCACTCTACTTCTGCTTTCAGAGGTGCGGCAGCTCTAGCTTCAGACCCTTTCCAGGGTCTGGGATGTGAAAAGATTCACTCTGGCTGGGTCAACCTCCTCCCAGAAGCTTAGATATTAAATTTCTTAGTTTGGGTAAGTTATTGTCACTCATCCATCTCCTTCCATGTTCCTAAGTTTGTTGACATCCTTCTTCAGCAGGGATCTTTTTTCCTGTTTGCATTGTCTTTATGTTTTTATACCTTTTTTATCCCTTCACTCTCATTTTAATGAGGTATCTGGAGTGAGTAGGGAAAAACATGTGATCAATGCACCGTGTTTAACCAGAAGTCTCCTTACCATTAACACGAATAGATGTAACGAACATGTTTGCTAAGTGGGAAAAGTCCAACTATAGTTATAGGCAATTCCATAAGAATTAGATATAGATTAGTACAATAATATACCTAAATTTTATTGAGTGCTTATATGTGCTAAAAAGTCTTTTAAATGCTTATATGTATTATATATATTAATATTTTATCCTCACAATAATCCCGTGAGATGGATGCTGTGATTCAACACCTAGAAGTCTGACTCCAGACCACCTATGCTATATAATGGGGTGCTTCATGTTTTAAACTACAGGTAATCTTGTTATTTTCAACTTGTCAGGCCTCTAATCAATCCCTATTTATTGTTAGCTTAAGCTATAGCTGAGGTTTTTCACATAGAATTTTAACAGTTACAGCACATTATTTGATGTGGCAAGGCTAGCATCACTTTTGATGTGTCTATTTGAAGATACATGTTGGAGGTAGAAGGAGTAGTTTATGACAAATTTTAAAGCATAGTCATTTAAACTGGGAACCCTGGCATGTGTTTGTTTTATAATACAGACAGATGGGCATTTCCTCTTAAAGAAAGCAGTCACCATCTGTAATCTGAGAGGTCAAAGAGAAGCAATTAGAAATCTCACATTAGTAACAAAGCTTTAAAGTGCCTGAAACATGCAAGAGTTTAACATCTTAAATCACTGATGGCCTTGAACACCTTAATTCAGAGCATTCAGCCCCTCATTCTTTGAAGATTTTAGGACCAGGCTCATTATCACTCTCTTCAAAGCTACTCACTACTCCAACACCACTGTCACGTCTGCAGATAATTCTTTGCAATATATAGATATAGATATAGACATAGATATCTTTCAAATCCTTACTGCCTCTCAGTTCCTTGACCATCTCTCTTGGAACGATCTTTGCCCTCTGCCATCGCATCTATCTATGGTCATTCCCTACACCTTGACATTACTGACATTACTTCTAATTTTAATTTCAAGCCTACTACTCTCCAACCCCTCTCTTCTCTTTCCAGGTCATTCTCTACGGTACCTAAACTCCAACAATTCTTCAACCTGATCAGAAACACCATTCCATTCACCCTCCCATCTTTTCACAGTTCCCCACCCCTCTCAAAGCCTTATTTCTTACCACATCTGAAATTATAATGCCTCCTTTGCATCTACCCTCAACTACCCTTTGCCAATCTCTCCCCATCCTACTTGCCCAGCCAAATCTCAGTCCTGGGTAATCCAAAACTGCCTACTCAGTGCTTGCGCATCTCATGAGCAACTAAATCTGTCTGGAGAAAAATGCACAACCGTACTGACTGGTCTCACTATAAATTCATGGCCACTCACTCAGGTGGGCGTTATTAGTGCCTGGAAACCTTACCATGTTTCCCTCATCAATTCCCTCTCCCACACTGACAGACTAGTATTTCATCTCTCTTCTTCTCTCCCTCCCCTGCTAACTCCCCCCTCATTACTTTCAGTTAATAACTACATGAGCCACAGTAGGCTAAACTGTTATAACAAACAAAAATGTTATGGCTCCCACTCAATAGAAATTTATACCTTGCTCACAAAATAATCCAGAGTGGGTGTTCCAGGTCAATGGGCAGCTTTCCTTCATCCCTGCACATTCTTTCTTGTGGTTCTGCCAACTCCAGGGACTTGTAGTCATCTGCATAATCCAGCTGGCAGGAAGGAAAAATGCATGAAGGAGGCACACTAGCCTGGCAGTGGCCGATATCATCTCTGCTCACATTCCAGTAGCAATAACTTCACATTTGACCATACCCAACTGAAAGAAAGGCTGAGAAAAATAGTCTCTGTGGTCAGGAAGAAAGAGAGAATACATTGTGATGGACAATTAGCAGTCTCCCAAAATGATCTTGTTTCTTATTTCACTGAGAAGATAGAAGCAACTAGAAAAGAACTTCTACTTTGTCCCACTATGAAATCCACAAGCCTACTTTAATATGTCCCATATATGTGGGGACTGGAGGGATTATATTTCTAGGCTGTCCCCAATCACAAAGGGGCAGTTTCCAAGCTTTCAGTTAGAACAACATGGTCATAATGACCACACCACCTAATCACAAAGTTCAAACATACCTTCTTTCCTTGCACTTTTTGACCTCTGTGGTTTTGGATATTGTGATCAACTCTCCTTCCTGCCCCTGTCTTTGTGAAACTCCAATGTATCTTGCTTTGGTGATTCTGTGTTTCTCTGGTTCTCCTCCCACTTCCTCCTCTCTTTCTTTGCTGGCTTCTCTATCTAGCTTAGATCCCTTCTTTATTTGTTGGCTTTTCTCATCTAGGTCTGAGCTTCTTAAACTTTAATGTGATACAAATCACTTGGGGGTCTTGTTAAACTGAAGACCTGATTCAGCAGGTCTGGGGTGGAGAGGGCTGAGATTCCACCTTTCCAACAAACCCCCTGGTGATGCTGGGCCAGTGTGGCTGGGCCACTGACCATGCTTTGAGTAGCAAGGTTCTAAAGAAGATGTTCTCCAAGATTCTGCCCTTTGTTTTCTTTTTTTCTCTCACAGTGATATCACTGCTAGGCTGATAACTTCCCAATCTATTTTCTAGTTCAACCCTCTTACCCTTACTTCAAAACCTTTACATCTAACTTCTCAGTGTCCACCTCTATCTGGCTGTCTCAACAATCCTTCAAACCCTTAAAATGTCCAAGTGTAAACTGATCTCTCAAGAAGTTCCTATTCCTATCTCTAATTGTCTTTTTTCTATCTTCTATAATTATCTCCAAACTCAAAACCTCCATTACCTTTTATTTTTCTCTTCCTCCTTCATGTATGTTCTCAAGCAATCCCCTCTTACTGGAAAACCAATTAATCAAATGCCAAATTCTGTAGATTCTGCTTCCACATCATCTTTTAGCCAAGCTCTTTTAAATTCCTCCTGCCTTACCTTTAGTTCAGATTTATCATTACCTTTTACCTGGCCTATCGCAAGTCTATCTGACCATTTTCCCACCTCTCATTTCTGTATCCATTCACAGAGAGATCAAAGAGAAGCAAGGTTTTTAAACCCCCAAACTTTTAAACCACAAAAACTAAGTAATGATTTGAATACAAATTCTTCCACTTGGCATCCCAGGCCCCATTCTCCTCTGTCTGCCACTTCTCAACATGCCCTAGAGCCTTACCATTTGCTTTTCCTGAACACAACTTCCATTGATTCACCTTCATATATGTTCTCATGCTGCCTCTTCTTGCTGTAACACCATCCCCATCTCTTTCAAGGTCAATCCCAAATGCCTTCTCCTCCTTACTCCCTTTCTTTCCTGATTCCCCAGACAGGTCTGAGCAGTTCCCTGATATTCTGCAGTACTCTGTATTTTTCACATGGCATCTGTCATGGTTTGTCTTTTAACTGTTTTATCCTTGTTTTATTTCTTATTTTGAAGGCAAGGAAAACAGCTTTAACTCCCCTCTGTAACCCTGCAGCGTCTTACCTATGGGGGCGTCTACTATTAGTTGAAACAAAGTGATTTAGGAAGATAATGTGACACAACGGTAAGCAGCACAGAATTTGAAGTCAGGACAGCTGTGTTCCGGCTCTGCCGTTTATTAGATGTGAGGCTTTGGGTAAGTCACTTAACTTGGCTTGCAAAATGAGAATCCTACTACCTGATGGAGCACGAAGGGAGGTAACGTGAAAGTGCTGTAACTCTACAGAGAACTGAGCAATGTTCATTATTTTCCTTACAGAGAACTGATGCAGTCTTTCTATTCAAATCTTGTTTGCAGGACCAACCCTACTTCAGTAACTGGAGGTCGAGCCCGGAGGGGCTGGGAATTCGGGCCCCCACGTTCCACTGGCCCTTTTCCACTGCAGGGCTCTCTAACTGCTCTCCGCGATTCAGGTGAAGCGGCCGAACTGCGGGGAAATAGCCTGGAGTCCTATTCTCTCGGGAGGCCTCCGTCCTTCCACCTATCCCGGGTAAGCCCTTCTCTTCCCGGTAACCCCGAAGACCGCGGCGCCGCCGCCTACGTGAGACGTTTGGACCCTGCCCGGCCCCCGTAGCTCCCCTTCTCCAGCAGGTGGGTCTGGTTCTTTCCCCCAACTCCGGGCGCTCACGTCACCCGCGAACCCCTACCCACGCGACAGCGCAGCAACCAACCTAGAAAATAAACAAACCCCCGCGCGCGGCGGCGGGCGCGTCAGGCCCCTCCCCCGCTCCGCCCCGCGGCTCTCACGCCGCCCCCTCCGCCGGGACTTCCCTCCCGCCCTCGGCTCGCGGCCGCGTTTTCCCCGCCCCTCACCGCAGCCCGCAGCCACGCTCCCCGCCGCGGTCAGCCCGGCCCGGCGCCCCGGGGCCCGTTAGTGCTCCGCGCCCGCTCGCGGGGCCGCCGTGCGACCCCCGCCCGGAGCGAGCCCGTCCCTGCCCCACGACACTTGACCCAGCGCAGTCCCAACGCCCAGTGCGGCCGCCCCAGGAGCCGCGGAGCAGCGGCGGCGGGGGGAGGAGGGAGAGGAGGGCCGTGCCGGCGGCTGGGGAGGCCCGGTGAGTACGCGGAGGGCGGGCCGCCTCGCGGGGGACCGCTCCGGGGCCCCTGAGGCGGTGGTGGCGGCTCGGCCGCGCTGCTCCGTGCGCCCCAGTCTCGGCAGTTGGGGACTCGGCCTGAGGCGATGGGCCCCGCTGTCCGGAGCCGCTGGGCAGAGTGCGCGGGAGGGCCGCTCCTTGGGAAGGGCCGCGGCCCCGACGCTCGGCTCTGGTCTCGGGGGCGGCGGAGAGAGACCCGCGCCGACCTCAGGCCCAGGCGCCCGGGTGGTGCCTGTGGCTCCCGAGACCCCGCGGGGGCCGGGGCCGGGGTCGACCGCGGTCGCTGGGCCGTCGAGTGACAGGTGCCGCCGCCCCCTCCCCGCCGCGGGCATCGCGCTCCCGCCCGGGGAGCCAGGCGCTCGGAAATTTCTGGAGCTTCGACCTGACTCGCTGTTTTCTCCCTTTCAGGTTTTGAAGCCGCTTCTCCGCCCGAGTTAGGTCTCGCCCAGCTCTGTTTCCTTCTCTATGTACTTTGCACGAATAAGTTTTGGAGCATTGGTTAACAGCCTGTGGGTGAAATTTGGCTTTCATTCGTGAATGAGGTATAGTGAATTACTTCTTGAGTAAAATGCTTCTCCTCCTCTCCGCTAACTGTTGAAGAGTAAAAGGGAGAAGGGTTTTGAATTTTGTTTGTTTTTTGTAGTTATTGTTTGGAACAAGCAGTCTTTCAGAGTTTTTGTCATCTCTAGCACTTAGGGTGCTTGGTAGATATTGAACAGTGATAAAAAATGACTTATTAAATTGTCTTTTCTCTCCGCCTTGTTTTAGATTTTTCATTCTTACTTTAGCTAGATTCTACAATTGAGTAGGTGCTATGGCTTTCATTAGAAGCACTAATGAAAGATCGTCTTTCCTCTACTGAAAAGCCAGTGAAATTTTCTCTGCACTGTTCAGTACTATTTCTTTACGTAGTAAACGTGCTTGTGATTGTAACCTGAATCATCAGTTTAATAAATTTGACTTGCAGCCATAAGAATATTGAACTTTGTGGCAATTAAAAATTTTTTAAATCTTTAATCTGTGGAAACGTAGATTTTTTTTTTCTCAACAGGTTCATAACACTTAAGTTCTCGTCAGTCAAATCCTAATTAATGGAAGATATTGTCATAAATGTTTACAACAAACTTATCTATAAGATAATCAGGTGGCTTCACTCTTTAAGAGTGAAGAACCCAGAAGTTGACCAAGAGATCACTGGGGCAAATGAAAATACATGTGCTTTATTTATGGGCGAATCCCTTAGGTCCTCAGCCGGTACCTGCTTGTACTTTTTGCCTAGGTTTTTCAACCCACAGAAATTAGGTGATGCAGATTGGAGAGGGGAGGCAGTATTTAACTATGAAGAAAAAAAATGGAATTTAGGGCATACCCATTAAGTTTATATGGTTTGTTTGCATTAAGTTTGTTGCGAGCAAAGTTTTGGTATGCTCTTGGCACTTACTGGTTGTGAACCTTACTTTATAAGAAGCCAAAGTGAAAGATATTGTGTAGTTGTGTTATTTGAGGAACAGAACGTGAAATAATACGATAAAAAAATTTCCCCAGGTATTAAGTCATTCATACTCAATGCCATTTCATTTTATGGTTTTTGTTTTTTTTTAATCTAAGCTACATTTCAGTGAGACCACACTAGTTGGTATCTACATGGTATTCACTTCTTTTTTCATCAGGCTTACTGGTCGATAGTGTTAATAGAAGATGACTATCATTACATTTTATAAAAGGGATATATTTGGTCTTGATTGAGGAGCTTATACATATACCAGTTTTGAAGTGCCCTAATTGTGGTTCCCTGGACCTGAGGTATGGCTACTCTTACCATCTTTCTTGACCTTAGAGAGATCATAGTCTAAAGGGATTACATCATAGTGGCACTGGTCCTCAGAACCTTAGTAGAGGAGCCCAAGAGGATCAGCTGTTTATAAATCCTGCTTGCAGTTTAGGCTATTCATTTTAAAAAGTAGTTTACTTAAGCTCCTCATGTATCCTAGTTCTTTTTAATCAATACTTTGAAACCAGTTGTGTTTCCTAAACAAATATGTTTCCTAAACAGAATTAGTTGTGGTGATAATCAGTTAGTAGAATGGCCCTTACAATGAAGCAACTTTGAACTGCTAATAATCACTGTTAACTCACATTTGCATTCTGGGAATTGAGGATTATCTCTAGCGCACTTTGCATTTTCTTTAGCTCCATTCTATTTTAGAGCATGTCTTTGAATGCATAGATAGCTGTGTAGTGTACTTGGGGAATGTAAATATTTTTTAAAAAAACAAATTCAATAAATGTATCTTCTGTGTGCCAGGTCCTGTGGTTTTGTTAGGGGTGGAAAGAAGAAGCTCTTGCCTTTCAGGATGTTGAAATCAGGATTATAAGGGGCTAGGCACAACAGTAAACAGATAATTTTAATTAAATCTATTCAGTAATAAAAGTAAATATAAACTACAGAAATATTACAAAGGAGGGAATGATTAAACAGGCAGGTCAGAGAAAGCGTTATAGAGATCCTAGCATCTGAGCAGGATTTTAAGGAACAAATACAAGTTGTAAGTGGAAGAGATGGAGGGCATTTTAGGCAAAAGGCACAGCAAAAAGATTTGAGCAAGTAAAACTAAATGTGTGGTCAGGAAACTTTTAGTTTGTTTTGCTGGAGTACAAAATCTGAGGAAGGACAGTTGCTATAGAAAGCCCTAACATATGCTCTAATATTTAATAAGTAATTGGCTTTTCTAGTATTGAGTATATATAAAGTGGAGACTTCACTATAATTTGATTTTGCTGCGATTTTAAGTATAGAGGAATTAATAGTTTTTACTAATGGATTCATTAAGGAATTATAGAATGTTGCACTTATATGTGATGAGCTGCCTGCATATTTGTAAACTTATTTGTTTCTTGTGCATTTGACCTGAAACATTTGTTTTCAAATTATCTTTCAAATTTTCTTTTGTCTTCCTTCAACTACTTAAATTAGCCTTTAAATTATTTTTTAAAAGGAGACTCAGGATTTCCTTGGTGGTCCAGTGGTTAAGACTCTGCAGGTTTGATCCCTGGTTGGGGAACTAAGATCCCATATGCTGCGGGGTGTGGCCAATAAATAAATAAATAAATAAATAAAATAAAAGGAGACTCAAAGGGAAGAGGGAGAAACATAGAAAATAATCATTAAATTTCTGGACTAAAAACCTAATTTGTGTAGTATTTTAGTAATTTGTAACTATTTAACATAGAGCACTAGCCACTGCATTCATAGACTGACGAATGTAGGTAGCTTAATGGATGTCCACTGTATTTTTGTTTTGTGTACCTTAATTATGTCCTTGTTATTTAAGTGTATGTTTATAAATGAGCATTTATATATACTCAAGTATCTGGATTTTAAAGACCATGTGATGGATAAAGAAGGGGAAAATAACAGGGGGAGGGAGAAAAACTCTGAATCTATTTATCCAAGTGTCTCTTAGATATGACCATAGGTGGAGATGCAGAAGTTTAGGACACAAGACCTCTAACCCTAGCCTCACAAGAATACTAACCCTAGCCTTTCCCTGAAATAGTATCTTTAAAAGTCTCATGTTTTTGTGGTGTGCTTATTTATCTCTTTTTCTCTTCAAGGTTTTAGAGCAGTTTCAAATGAATTCCTGGATTGTATAACATGATTATCTTTTTGCAAATTCTGAAAAATTTGTTAATGAAGGCAATGTTCTCTTAAAAACATGCACCGTAATCAGTCTTTGACAATTGCTTTGTGTCATTTATCTTCTCAGTCACTAACATAAAAGGACCTGAGCATGTCATTGTTAATTCTGACCTGTAGTTGCCCTTTTTAAGTTTTGACACAGGGCAGAAAAATCAATATTGCTTTGATTACATTATGTTTTTATTTTTTGAATTTGGGTATAGATGACCATTTTTCCTTTTCACGATGAGAGTTTTTTGTTATAGAAGGAATATGGTCGTTACAGAATATTTGGGGAAATAGTGAAAACTATAGAAAGGAAAAGGAGTAGTCCCATGCATTTCCTCCTTTTGGTATGTAAATAAATAATACACATATTTACAAATTGGGGATTATTTTTATATTTTTATTCCCTTCTTTCATTTAAAATTTACATTTCCCCCCTCTTCCACCTCTGAAGTACTGGTTATTGTATGGTATATAGATTTTTGACATAGTATACAGATTTCTCTCATGGCTAATGAGGTAGTTGATGTGTTGGCTGTTTATCACTTTTTTTTTTTTTTTAAGTACAGCTTGAGTACAGATGATGAGCCCTTCCAGTTGTCCCATCTCCTTACTCCCTCAGCTGCTGAGTAGAGCTATTTTTGGCCTTTAATATTTACTATTATGTAGAGTATAGTGCAGGTGGCTACCACTCTCCTATTCTTCTACGTGTACCCCTTACCGAACAAGGGATCATTGGAGGTGAGCATTTCCCCTTTCCATTTACCGTTTCATTAGTTAGAGAAAGTATTTTAACACATGGGTTGCTAAGATGTAGCATAGGTAGCTGCCTCAGAAAAATAATTATTTTGAGTGTTTATCACTGATTCTTTTCTCAGTTAACAGTATTTGTTCTAATGCTTTCTTTTCACTTTGTCTTTCTTTTATTCTTTTCATTCATTCAGGAAATATTTATTGCTTGTTGTGTGTGTCCACTGTATAAGACATAGTCTCTACTGTGATTCTTGGGTTTCAGATAGATTGGTGTTTTCCTTATGCATTGTTAGGTATAATCTTTAGGTCTCTGACTCTTCAGTGGCTGACTGCTCAACCACAAATTCTCAATGCCTAAAAACTTTCTTCTTTTCATTTCAAAGAAAAAAATTTTCTGTGAGCTTTGGAGAGATATTTAGAACACCTGTGAACAGTTCACTCATGCAGAACAATCCAAATATG
This sequence comes from Phocoena sinus, assembly GCF_008692025.1. Classification (NCBI taxonomy): domain Eukaryota; kingdom Metazoa; phylum Chordata; class Mammalia; order Artiodactyla; family Phocoenidae; genus Phocoena; species Phocoena sinus. The sequence continues at coordinate 82,929,873 of NC_045768.1, read as the reverse complement.
AAATTCACAGTTTTGATATCAGTCCTGAAATGGAGAGGAAATGTATTTGTGTAAGCTATCAGCGATGATAAGGTTAGATTATATTGCAATAGCAACCCGAAAACCTCAGCAGCTTAAAGCAGCAAAGTTGCTTTCTTGCTCAAGCTACATATCCATTACAGGTTAGTAAGGAGATTTTGTTCATTGTAGTTTTAGACTCCATCAGACTTGACTGTAGGAGGCTTCATCTCAGCATACACTTCCACAATAACAGAAGCAGAGAAAAGAGAACACGGTGAACCATGTTCTGGCTTTTAAAGCTTTTTGAAGCTTATATTTCACTGGTAGTCACATGGCCAGCCTGCATTCAACATGAGAGTGATACGCAATTCTCTTTCAGGGAGGGGCGGTGAATATTTGTGAACAGCTATCATATGCAATTTATAGTTGTGACAGTTAAAATTAAATACAGTAGTTGTAGAACAACTGTGTAGGATTAGTGTACCTAAAGTGGTCAAAGCTACTAAAACTTACAGGATTTTAACATGGCATGTTGAAGTTGAAGCAGAATTAATATTTTCCATAATATTTTTGAGTCTGGAATTTCCTTTTCATTTTGTAATATTTTCTTCCTTATAGTAACTTACAAAGCCTTAATTCTCATGTCTGTGGGAAAGATTTAAGCCTAAAATACGTCATAATTTTAATGGTGTGATGTCATCTCTGTATGTTGTGGTATTTTATCTTAATCTGTATGCTTCTGAACATAGGAGCAATAGGTATTAATGTAGTATTGTAATAAAAATACTTTGATTTCATAACTATTAGATGACATCTTCAAATCTCAGTTCTTCTTTTGATTTTTTTCATTGTTTAACAAAAAATTGAAAGATTTCCAAATAATTTTCTAGATTCTTAGGTTAAGATGGAAGATTGAACGCATGCTTCTCATTTTTGTTTCCTCCTGAAAACATGCAAACTGTAGTGTGTGGTTAGCTTTCAAAATGGACCTCACCTCTTAGTATTCACACTTTTACACAGTCCCTTCCCACAATGAATAGGGTGGACCTGTGTAAACAGTAGGATATTGTGGAAATAACAGTAGCTAGTTCAGATATGAGCACTGTGGCTCAAGACAGACATGATAAAGCTATAAAGAAAAACAAAGTAATAAGTAACAAATCAGGATAATAATTATCTCTGGACAGAGTGGGAGTTGGGGGGCTGCTATTGGGGAGAGGCATGGGGTGGGTTAACATTTTGTTAATCTTAGTGCTAGGTACTTGGAGTGTTCTTTTTTTTAAAAAAACTTAATAGTTTATTCAGTTATGTACTCAATACATTTCAAAATAAAAATAAACAAGTTTCTCAGTTTCACAACTTATTAAGAGAATCTGTTTCTTTTGAATTGAGAGAGTACTTAGTCTTCTAGTAGTTACAAGGCTTCTTACTTAGAAATTGCAGAGTAAGGTTCAGCAAATCTACTTTCAGGTCCTGACTTTGCCAGTAACTTGCAGAATGACCTAACCAGTCTAAGTACCAGTTGCCTCATCTGTAAAAAAGGATTTGGGTTAGATATTACTAGAGGACCTTTTTTGTAAAAAGTTTTTTTTAATTGGTGTATAGTTGATTTACAATGTTGTGTTAGTTTCTGGTGTACAGCAAAGTGATTCAGTTTTTTATATATATATATTTTACTAGAGGACCTTTGCGATCCTGTCTTAAGTTTAAAAGGCTCTTAAAAAGCTGAAAGGTACCAACAGGGGATTAATTTCCAAAATATACAAACAGCTCATATAGCTTAACATAAAAAAAAACCCAATCAAAAAATAGGCAGAAGGCCTAAATAGACATTTCTTCAAAGAAGACATACAGATGGCCAACAGGCTCATGAAAGATGCTCAGTATTGCTAACTATCAGGGAAATGCAAATCTAAACTACAGTGAGGTATCACCTCACACCACTCAGAATGGCCATCATTAAAAAGTACAAATGATAAATGCTGGGGAGGCTGTGGAGAAAAGGGAACCCTCCTGCACTGTTGGTGGGAATGTAAATTGGAGCAGCCGCTATGGAGAACAGTATGGAGGCTCCTGAAAAAACTAAAAATAGAGTTGCCATATGATTCAGCAATCCCACTCCTAGGCATATATCTGGAGAAAACTCTAATTCAAAAAGATACATGCAACCCAATGTTCATATCAGTGCTATTTACAATAACCAAAACACGGAAGCAACCTAAATATCGACAGATGAATGGTTAAAGAAGATGTATATACATACAATGGAATATTACTCAGCCATAAAAAGAATGAAATAATGCCATTTGCAGCAACATAGATGGACCTACATATGATCATATTAAGTGAAGTAAATCAGAGAAACTCAAATATCATATGATATCACATATGTGGAATCTAAAAAAATGATACAAATAAACTTATTTACAAAACAAATAGATTCACAGACATAGAAAACAAACTTACACTTACCAAGGGGGGATAGTGGGGGGAGATAAATTAGGTGTTTGGGATTAACATATACACACTACTATATATAAAATAGGTAAACAACAAGCACCTGCTGTATAGCAGAGGGAACTATAATCACTGTCTTGTAATAACCTATGATGGAAAAGAATCTGAAAAAGAATATATGTGTGTGTGTATATATATATATATATATAAAAATAACTGAATCACTTTGCTGTACACTTGAAACTAACACAACATTGTAAATTAACTATTCTTCAATAAAAGAAAAAAAGCTAAGAGAGGTAGGAGGCACTGAGACTAGTGAACTAAAAGATAATGGTGGAAGGTGATTTTGAAAAGTTTCCTTTGGTTGAGAGAATTTAAGTTCTCTATTTTGCTGTCACTTCTCTAGAATCAAACTTAAGGCAGAATTTGTACACGGTAAGAATGTTCTTTGTTTCCTACTCCTTTTTTCCTGTCTTGGAAGTTGGGGGTAAGCATGTAGTTGGACCAGTGGTCTCTGTGTGTGGTGAAAAAGGATATTCTTACTCTTCCATTGTAAACCATATTGATTTAGGATGTTCTCCATAAAGACGTATATATTAATCAGATTTAGGATATTCTTCATATATATGTATATATTAGGATATTCCCCATAAATATGTAAATATACAGCAGTGTATTTAAAAGAAAGAGGAAAGGGCTTCCCTGATGGCGCAGTGGTTGAGAGTCCACCTGCCGATGCAGGGGGCACGGGTTGGGGCACGGGTTCGTGCACCGGTCCGGGAAGATCCCACATGCCACGGAGTGGCTAGGCCCGTGAGCCATGGCCGCTGAGCCTGCGCGTCCGGAGCCTGTGCTCTGCAACGGGAGAGGCCACGACAGTGAGAGGACTGCGTACCGCAAAAAAAAAAAAAGAGAAAGATGAAAATCATTAAGTTTTGGAAACTGTATATGGAAAATCAATACATTGTATTGGTGGTATTCTTGTAATAATTGTGAAATCTCAGTATATCATTTTTCTTTTTTATATTATACAATCTTACGTTATTTACTTAAGTTTAAAAAGTATGTTTCTGCCAGTAGAACTGTGTGTACGAATCCGACTGTTACTAAATTCAGTGTCAGGAGAAGTGTATGTGTGTGTGTGTGTATATACATATATTTGTTCTAAAATCTGAAACAAATTTTACTGTGTTTATTCATCTTCCTCCTTTCTCCCTTCCCACAGGAATTATTCTTGACAGAAGTATTTTAAAAGAAAAATCCTTACAATGGCCTCAGCAGTACTTAGTTCTGTTCCCACTACTGCTTCTCGTTTTGCCTTGTTGCAAGTGGATAGTGGCAGTGGTTCTGATTCTGAGCCTGGAAAAGGCAAAGGTCGGAATACTGGAAAGTCTCAAACAAATAAATCAACTACAAATGAGAAAAAAAGAGAGAAAAGAAGAAAAAAGAAGGAACAGCAACAGAGTGAAGCAAATGAGGTAGCAATTATAATTATTCATGTCTGCTTTTCCAGTAGGTTGTATGCATCATGAGGGTAGATACTATCTTGTTGACCTATGTATCCACAGTTCCTGGTCCATAGGTACTTGGTAAATATGACTTGAGTGAATGGATATAAATTTGTGTGTATTTGAAGTCAGATGTAATGAACATATTTTAAATTGCCTTTTTTTTTTGGTCTACGGAAGCTTATGTGCTCATTCCAAAAAGTTACTGAAAAACAAAGTCTTAAAAGGAAACAAAGGTCACTTGTAAATATAACTAGAGGTATAAGAAATTAATATTTTGGTATGTGTTTTCTGTATACATATATAAGTTTACTTGAATATATAGATACATTCATATATACATTCATATTTTACTTAAATGAAAATGAGACTATATAATAGACTTTCATAACTGGCTTTTTAAAAATTAGCATGAGCAGTTTTCCATGAGTAAATAAAGATCTACATTATTTTATCCACATTATTTAAAATTATGTGGCTTTGTCATAGTTTACTTAATCAGATTGTTGTGATAAACATTTAGGTTGTTTCCTTTTTTTTTTTTTTTTTTTTTTTTACTGTTATAGACAATAATCCTATGACTAGACAATAAGCCTATGACTAGCCTTGAACATACATTTTTATGCATTTGATGGTCATCTGTTTCTTAAGGGTAGTAAACAGGCCCTTCTCCCCTAGACATGCCTAGCATGAGTTACGTGACCAACATTTAATGCGCCCATTTATTTTTAAAAGAAACGTTGAAAAACACCTTTAGTCTGTGTCTGTCTGTCTTTTAACAGAAGAAGCAGTTAGGTATTAAGGACTTTTCTCAATATCACTTAATGAGAGAAGTAGTAAAAGTGTCTTTTTTCCCCCATATTCATTTTATAATATACCAAGACTTAGAAAAAGCCTTTTCAATTTACTTCCATCACCATTGCTTTCTAAGTATCTCTTTAAAATGCTGCCACACAGAGAGTCACTTTAAAAGACATTTTTCTCACCATACAACCTTTCAGAAGTCCAGTCTTACAGAACTTTTGATTGCCCACCATTTTCTTTTTTTTTCTTTTTTTTTTTTTTTTTTGCGGTACGCGGGCCTCCCACTGTTGTGGCCTCTCCCGTTGAGGAGCACAGGCTCCGGACGCGCAGGCTCAGCGGCCATGGCTCACGGGCCCAGCCACTCTGCGGCATGTGGGATCTTCCCAGACCGGGGCACGAACCCGAGTACCCTGCATCGGCAGGTGGACTCTCAACCACTGCACCACCAGGGAAGCCCCCATTTTCTTTTTGGTATTAGATGTGGGGAACAAAAAATAAGGTAATAGTGGGGTTTACATTACATTACTGAGAATGAGCCTGAGGATCCTCCCTTCCCACTTCCACAGCTATAGTTCTGTCAGTCTACTTTCTGTAATAAATCAGTAGTGTACCTGCCATGGCTTTGTCTCTAGCAGCATCCCCTCTACTCTGTCTTTTCCACAGCAGAAAACAGCTGCTTAAAGTGATGTTTGTATCTCATCACTCTTGCAGAACAGTCTATTGATTATCAGTTAAATTGTTGATCCTTGATTTAAAGCCTCTTCATTGGTTTCCTAGGGCTGCTGTAACAAAGTACCACAAACCAGGTGGCTTAAAACAACAGAAATTTATTCTCTTAACAGTTCTAGAGGCTGGAAGTTCTAACCATGGTGCCAGCAGGGCCAGGCGCTCTCTGAGACTTAGTAGACTCCCTCCTTGCCTCATCCTAGTTTCTTATGGTAGCTGTCAGTCCTTGACGTTCCTTGGCTAGTGGCTGCATCTTTCCAGTCTGCCTCTTCTGTTACATGGTGTTCTCTTTGTGTATCTTTGTCTATACCCTTCATTGGATTAGGGCCCACCCTAATTCAGTATAACCTTAATCTTAACTTGATTATATTTGCAAAGATCCTATTTCCAAATAAGGTCACATTCACAGACAGCAAGGGTTAGGTCTACAACATATGTTTTGAGAGAATACAGTTTAATCCATAGTAACCTCTCAGTATTTTTCTCCCTGTTTCAACCTCTGTGACTAAGATTTTTCTTATTTTTGGGAGTGGCTTGGCCAGTAGAGTTTTAGTTCATTATGTTACTTTGTGGACTAGGCCCTGTATTTTTCAGAACTAGCAAAGTAGTTGTTAGAGTTCCTTAAGCTATCTTCTCTCACTATTTAAACTTTTAAATTTATAAGCTATTAAACTTTAATCTTATTGAACGCTATTGTTTTGCATTTTAAAAGCATACTTGTTATCCTGTTCTCTACTCCTATAAACTTCCCTTTAGTAAAGCAGACTCATTAAAATGGTGGTATAGTAGAGTATAATCCATTCTCACTTATTAATCATTTCATCGAGAAATCCACCAAAATTATCTCAAATGCTGGTGAAATTAGCATTCTACAAAGACTACAAAAAATTCAAAAAAATTCAAATAGTGACTTTGTGAGTTAGCATAATGAGTATTTAGAAGTATAAAAATATTGATTTCTTAACTTCCAAAATAATCATTTGTATCCCAGGATTGGTAAACTGAATTTAATTTTTTGTTTGTTTCGTAGCTCAGGAATCTTGCTTTTAAGAAAATTCCCCAGAAATCCTCCCATGGCATTTGTAATGCTCAGCATGAGCTATCATTACCAAACCCAGTACAGAAGGATTCACGGGAAGAAAATTGGCAAGAGTGGAGACAAAGAGATGAGCAGGTACAGCTAAGTAAATCAAATTGTTTTGCTTTGGTTTTCAGTGCATTTTTGCATTTTTAAGATAGCAGTGCATCTGACCATGACACGACTGTTCTGAGGAGCATTTTATATTGGATTAACTCCTATGTGTTTGCTACTTTTTATAAGAGGTTCTGGTTTTTATCTACTAGGAAAGCAGATTGACACATATTATACTTGTTAGTTTTGGCAATTTCAAGCAGTTATTTTCTGAGTTTTAAATTCATCTGCCTTTTTACAAATGAGGGAGAGGTAGGGAAGGGAGAAAAACAGGATTAAATTATTTCAAGTAAAAAAATCACATTTGTAAGACCAGAGGTCTCTTATTAAAAATACTCAGTGAAATCATTAGAGAAGTGCAAATCAAAACTACAGTGAGGTATCACCTCACACCAGTCAAAATATCTACAAACAATAAATGCTGGAGAGGGTGTGGAGAAAAGGGAACCCTCTTGCACTGTTGGTGGGAATGTAAATTGATACAGCCACTATGGAGAACAGTATGGAGGTTCCTTAAAAACTAAAAATAGAACTACCATACGACCCAGCAATCCCACTACTGGGCATATACCCTGAGAAAACCGTAATTCAAAAGGAGTCATGTACCACAATGTTCATTGCAGCTCTATTTACAATAGCCAGGACATGGAAGCAACCTAAGTGTCCATTGACCGATGAATGGACAAAGATGTGGCACACGTATACAATGGAATATTACTCAGCCATAAAAAACTTGAGTTATTTGTAGTGAGGTGAATGGACCTAGAGGCTCACACAGAGTGAAGTAAGTCAGAAAGAGAAAAACAAATACCGGAGGCTCACACATATATATGGAATCTAAAAAAAAAAAAAAAAAAAAAAAAGGTTCTGAAGAACCTAGAGGCAGGACAGGAATAAAGACACAGACGTAGAGAATGTACTTGAGGATATGGGGAGGGGGAAGGGTAAGCTGGGATGAAGTGAGAGAGTGGCATGGACAGATATACACTACCAAATGTAAAATAGATAGCTAGTGGGAAGCAGTGCATAGCACAGAGAGATCAGCTCAGTGCTTTGTGTCCATCTAGAGGGGTGGGATAGGGAAGGTGGGAGGGAGACGCAAGAGGAAGGAGATATGGGGATATATGTATATGTATAGCTGATTCACTTTGTTATAAAGCAGAAACTAACACACCATTGTAAAGCAATTATACTCCAATAAAGATGTTAAAAAAAATACTCAGTGACAGTTTTACTTAAAGAAAGAAAGACTTTGAGGGGAAACTTTTCCTTTTCAACCTTGTTGTAAAAGAGTTTATGACATTTGTTTGTTTTTTTTAGCCTATTTACACGATGTTTTGTTCTTTTATGCTTCTATTAAATAAATGTCATTAATAACCAAATCAAAGAGATAATTTAATAAAACCAATCAATTTCTTTTTGTGTGTGTGGTATCCAGGGAAGTAACACACTAAGCCTGGAGTGTACTCTAGGAGGTGCTGTATGTATGGGAAATGAATAGTTATTTTCTTACCTGTTAAACTGCCATTTGATCTGTTGGGAATAGGTATTGTTTTAGCAGATGTTTGGCTTAATGGAGTGGCTATACCTATCATGCTTGTGTTACCAGTTTTAAAAGAATTAGACTGGGGACTTCCCTGGTGGTGCAGTGATTAAGACTGCCTGCCAATTCAGGGGACACGGGTTCGATCCCTGGTCCAGGAAGATCCCACATGCTGTGGAGCAACTAAGCCCATGTGCCACAACTACTGAGCCTGTGCTCTAGAGCCCACGAGCCACAACTACTGAGGCTGCGTGCCACAACTACTGAAGCCCACATGCCTAGAGCCTGTGCTCCACAACAAGAGGAGCCACCACAATGAGAAGCCTGCGCACTGCAATGAAGAGTAGCCCCTGCTCGCCACAACTAGAGAAAGTCTGTGTGCAGCAACAGAGACCCAACGCAGCCAATAAATAAGTAAATGTTCCTATAAAAAAAAAAATAGAATTAGACTATACTAAACTATGCTCTTAACATAAACTATGTTAATTATAACATTTTCTATAGAATTTTGTAGTGCCTCGGGCTCATCTTTACGAGCATCAGTTATTACACTAGGGCTGTGCAAAAGTGATATTTCCAAGCATTGGTAAACTGGATAAATCATCTTGTATTATTCTAGAGGGGTTATTTGATTCTTTTTTCCTTCTACAGCATTCATTATGACATTTTTTTTTCTGGTTTACAAGTATTATTAACGTAATGATCTACTTGTTTAGACAGTAATAGAATTTGCTAGTGTCTTCACCAGAGAGAATTTCTCCCAGTGGCCCAAGAGGCACTGGAAAATTAATAAAGGAAAACTACTCAATTTTGCACCAAAATAAATGCCACGTAATAGGGGAACTTAAGCACAGATATTTGATTGCCCTTCTTCCTGCTGCCATTGATTGCTGCCAAAATGACCAGGTAATTATGAGAAGGAAATAGTCAACTTGGCCCCAACCCTATATAAAAATATCATCCAAGGCTGAGGAACTTAGAGGAATTTCTGCTGGATATACTATTGATGGGTCACTTAGGAAAACCTGGTACCTTATTTGGAAGTCTCACTTGTAGGAAAATAATCAAGGTCATGAGAAGTAAAGTAGTTCTTGGGATAATTACAGTGACAAGTGAAGAAGAGATAAGGGCAAGCTTTGGGACTGATGGACAGTATACCATCTGGAATCTAGTTTACTGTGTGGAATAGTAGATTTTAAAAGTAGGGACCAGACAGTGACTGTACTAGGCAGAAGGTATACAGTTGTGGTGGGTGTTCTCCCTCATACAGGGAAACAACACGTGTTGTTATGAGAAACTCCACGTGTTGAGGGCTGAGCCAGTCAAAAAGCTGGATATAGAAATCCTGTCTGTTACGTGGCTGCTTATTGTAAACACAAAAGAGAAATGCTAAGACAAAGTTTACTACTCCTAAATTGTCAAAGCGATAATGTAAATTTACATTGGCTAAGCCTCAGCATAAAATCTGAGAGCTGGTATTAAACAGCAACAAGATAGACAGTAAAGAAACATCCACTCCACTTACTTAGAAGCAAACACTGGATCTTAGTTGATCTCATGCCAGCTGAAGAAAAGTTTCTGCCACATAAAAGGAGAAGAACATTGTACTTAATGTCCAAAGTGAAAGTGTACTTTGGAAAAGATTTGCTATGGGGAACAGAGAAATTGATTTTAGACAGCACCTATTTTTTGATTTAATAAAAACCAAGGAGCTAGAACATTTTGTAAAAGTCAAGGTGTTAGTAATGTTATATAAAAAGGTGAAATAATAGACTGAGATGAAAAATTGGGTAAGAGAAATTGAAAGGGAGATGAGCAGAATACAGAATTTCTTTGCAGAGATGTATACATCAAAGGAGGTATACGTTTCACACTTGAAGTGGGTAGATTTTATGTGATATATAAAATATGTGAATTATATCTCAGTAAAGGTGTTTAAAAAAAAGTAGAATAGGCCATGACTTTGATTTGATTGTATTCAGAATTTTTACCATTTTTTTTTTAATATTGAATCAAGATCAAGAGACATATTGTTCACCATTACTTGTTGCCTGGGAATAAATCTCAGTGTAGATGTTGTTCAGGTATAACCTCTTATATTTGTGGTAGTGCATTGATAATACTGATTCCAGTATTATCTTTTTAAAATTTTACATCATGGCTCAAAAATAATGAATGAATAGAAAAGTCTCTTCTCGTGGATATTCAGTGATAAATAGATCAAATTTTAATTGTGTATTTCTTATTCCTGTTGTATTGATTCAGACTCCACGTATCACTGGTTTTGTCCAACTCTGAAGTTGAATATCTGCTAGCATGTGCATAGTTAATTGTTTTTTCACATTGTAGCCTCTAGTACATCTATCTGATAAAGGCATTTTGCCAATAGTTTGTTCTGTTTTTTGTTTGTGAGTGTGATATTTCTCATTAACCTTGTGGCTGGTATAATAAGTCTACTGTTGATAGTTTGACTTGCACCTGGTTTTACTATAAGCGGTCTCTTTGTTTTTTTGGCTTTTTCTTTAGCAACAAAATTCATCACTTTTGTTCTGGAAAGCATTACTTGGTACTTGTTCTGTTCTGGAAAGACTCATACAGGTCATTGTGCTTTGGAAGTGAAACAAAAACTATAATGTCTTTAGGCCACTGGTCTGACCACATTTCATAGCAGGAAGCTAGGAACAAATAGATTGATGACTCAATAAATTGAAATTTCAAATATTCACTATGTTAATTTTCTATTTATAATTTTCCTTTTCATTTGCTTATGTGACAATCACTCTTGTGCTGACACATACAGATTTATATTCTGTATTCACTGTATTAGAGTCTTCATTTTAAAATTTATGTGTTTTTATAAGTTGCATTATTTACTATTTTCATTACTACTTTTAATCCTTCAGTGAATCATTGAACCATTTTTATTACTTTGAGATATAATTAAAGCATACAACTTAATAAATGTAAACAGCACTCAGAAGATATGAAGATGCATTAATTGAGATGAACAAAACCTGATCATTAGTATGAACACGTAGATACAGTTTTTGTAGAATATTTACAACCTTTAAAATCATAATGTTCAGGCTTCCCTGGTGGCGCAGTGGTTGAGAGTCCGCCTGCTGATGCAGGGGACACGGGTTCGTGCCCCGGTCCGGGAAGATCCCACATGCCGCAGAATGGCTGGGCCCGTGAGCCATGGCCGCTGAGCCTGCGTGTCCGGAGCCTGTGCTCTGCAATGGGAGAGGCCACAACAGTGAGAGGCCTGCGTACTGCAAAAAAAAAAAAAAAAAAAAAATCATAATGTTCAATAAGACTACTGGAAGATTTTCGGGGAAATGATTCTGCTTTCCAAATTAGTGAAGGTATATGTTCCACACTTTGAAAATCACTGAGTTGGAGGACCAGAAGGCGCTACTGCTACTGTGGCTAAACACTCGGCTGCAAGTGTTAGATGTCCTCAGAATGTTGCTGTGTGTTGTTTTACAATAACCCTGTTCCCCTGAGAAATGAAGATTAATTCTGCATTTGGGATTTGTTTTGCTTGGATTTAAAGTGGGTAAAATTTTTATGGTATTTTAATTTACAAATTTTTAAAAATCTAGTTACAAAATATTTACTGTCCTTCTCATTTTTTGTTGGTTCTTCATACTCTTTAACTGATCATAAACCCTTGAGCTATAGGTTTATTTATTTAAATAGAGAAAAAATGTTTTACTACTAGATGGGGTTAGGAGGCAATGAAGGAAGCCAGGAGGAAGGGGATCTGAAGTACTCCATCTTGGGCACATGTAAGTATCTTCTCCAATCCTGTAGGCATTTTAGTGCCTACTATTTCCTCTTTTTCTTCCTTTCCTCCTCCTCCCATAAGTACAAAGAAAATGATGAGGAATTCTCAATTTGCAAACTTAACATATAAGATACTTTTTAAAAATCATGGTTATATTTGCATTTTCATGTCCAGTGCCTGTCTTTCAGGCCCAGACTTTTTTTTTTCCTTCCCAGTTCTACTTCTACATGTACTGATTAATTACATTGACAGCAGTCTTATGATTAACTAATTCTCTAATTAAGGCATGTTTAGGGAATTTGGAATCATGTTTTCTTTCTCTTTCCTGGTATTGTAGTCTTCTGTTACCTTTCTCCCTGTTATCTGGAGTAAAAAATCTTATCTTTGATTCATTCTTCATATTTAATCAGTGTTCCGAAACTTGGTCATTCTTTGGTGAGAAATAGCCTTCTTTGTTTTCTGCATTGCTATGTTCAGGTCCAGGTTCCTGTATGCTGAGGCTACAGTGGTTTAGCCAGACCCATTGATTCTAAGTTCTCATTCTTCTAATATGACAGTTTATTTCTTTAAAATTACTCTTATCAGTGTTCCTCTTTCATCTATCCTGAATCCATAATTTTTAGGGAGTGTCTGGAACCTAATTTTACCCTACCTAAGCAATCTTATTTTCTACTATTCTCCAGCATAGAGAAAGGGAATTCTAATTTATTGTGTGTAACTCTTGTGCCAGGTAGGCACTGTGCTAGGTACTTGACATACATTATAGCTTAAAATTTTCAAAACTATACTGCAAGGTTGATATTTCTGTTTCCTTTTTATTTATGAAGAAACTGAGATTCACAGAAGTTACATAACTTGCCCCAGATCACAGCTAGAATGGGTGGAATAGAAATTTAAATTATCCACCTGTGTGATCTTCCAAAGCCTGGGTTTTTTCCACATCTCTCTTGTATTGCATAGAATTTATCTTTTATCATGTATCCCATAATATATATATTCTTAATATCACACTTTTTGTTCACGTGACTCTTTCCTCCTAAAATTCTTCCATTCATTTTGCTACCTATCCAAATTATATCTCTCCTTTAAGGACCAACTTAGTTTCTTTTCTGTATGCTTCTTTGAATTCTGTTTCTTGTTTACCTATTTTCTGTCAACTTTTGTAGCACTTTTAATATCTTACTCTATTTTCTGTATGTCATGTGTGTTAGCTTTTTATTCCCAACTGGAGTAGAAATTCTTTGAGGGCAAAAGCCAAATTTTTGCTGCTACTTTAAAGGACTAGAGGCAAAGCACATAGAGGGTTCTCTGTGAATCCTTATAGGCTAAACGATCATATGGTGACATTTGGGAAGTTTTTCCTAGTTTTCAGAGTTAAACTGAAATTTAAATCATTTTTGCCTAATTGTATTTCCTTGTATATTAGTTTTTGTTAATAATTAAAAGGTAAATGTAAGCTTTAAACTGCTGTATTTAGAATCAAATGCTGGGGAGAGCCATATTTTTCACTTTTAAAAGGTCCGTTTCATTCAGTTTTTATCATTTTCTTAGAATCAGCTGTCTTAATATCTAAGTTACTTGAGATAGTTCGAAAAAAAAATAATCGCATCTTGCAAGACTCCCAACTTTGTCTCCTCTTCTGCCTACTAATTTATTTTTGGAATATCAGGCAGAATATGTGCCATATTGGAAATAATCTTAAATGTGTTTTCTGTAAATGTTAAATGTCATTAATATGGATTAAAAGCTTAGTGGTAAATTTAACCAACTTTTCTCAGAATAAACTTAAGTAGTTTTGTTACTTTTTCTATGTTGGAATGACTGCTATGCTCTAATTATATTGAAGTATTTTGTACTCAGATTGCTTTGAGTTTAGGTAGAGAAATTGATGTAAACTTCCTTTTTTGTGTAACACTAACATGAATCCACTTCCTTTTTACCTTTTAACTGTATATTGTTTTTAAATATACATTTATATAATAAAGTATTTAAAAGGTTAACCTTTTAAAAAAGGTTACTTTTTCCTGATTGTTACTAATTTGGATTGAATTAATTCTTCAAGTTCTTTTCAGTTACTCCATAGAAAAAGTATGTACAGTTTACTTGGGGCTTAACCAGAATTTCGAGTAGTATATGCCCTTATTTACCATTTTAATTCTAACTGTTTTTCTCTGAGTTAGATTAATTTTTTTCTGCGATAAACCTATTTTTTCCTCCTCTTTTTGTTGTCTTAGTATAGGATTGGATGAAATGCTTTGATTAGAAGTAAAAGATTTATTAGTTCATGGTGTCCAGTGTTAACATTTTTCTACTTTTTAAGGTGTCCCTTTGAAACAGATGACTTCTTTTTGGAATTGGTTTCTATTTTAGTTTAGTTTTTTTTTTAAATCGTTAAACAACAGAAACAATTCTGAATAACTTTGGCAAAAAATAATTTGACAAAAGGATACTGAGTGATTCACAGATTTGAATTAAAAACTAAACAATGAGACCTTGGGAAAGATGGAAATAAAGGAATTCTGGGGTGCTCAGAGGCATGAACTAGTACACTCACTTTTAGAGGCTATCATCAGCTGATTGAACCCCACTTACTTTGTGTTCTCAAATTTTAGTTCCTAGGAGAACAAAAAAGAGTTAGGTCCTTTGCTCCCATCCTGTTGTTGGTGATACCATACACATATTTGTGTGGGTGTGGTAGTGGGTGGTATATAAAATTAGGTGATTGGCTGTCTTGCTAGAATCCTAGGACACTGGATTGAATTGAAGTTATTCAAAGGAATAAAGGAAGGGATTATGGACAGACAAAAACAAGCGATGCCTACTAAATTTATGCTTTTATTATACAGTATGCATAGGTCAACACATACATGTAAACAAATCCAGGATGTTTACATGTGGCAGCTATCCTATTCAGCTGCAGATATACCTTATCCCCAAAGGTAGACAACCCAAAGCCCCATCCAACCACTGTACCAATTCTGTTTGGCAATTAGGAAAAGTAATTCTTAGAGAGTAATTTGATTGGAGGGTGGCAGAAGCTAGATTATAAGAAGTTAAGGTGAGATTGAGTGGTGAGAAAGAGGAACCAAAAGATACAGATCACAAAGAATCATTTTATTATAGTGTTAGAGGAGTTTAAAGGTAGGGAAGTCATACAAAAGGAATAAAAAGATAGCAGTAAAAAGATGCACTACAATTTTTCTGTAACATCAGGCATATACCAGGACAATTGGTCCCTTATTTAAAGGTTCTATACCTGTGAATTAGTCTGTATTAAGTAAATGGTATGTTTTATAATGCTTACTGAGTTTTCAATATTCTTATATTTTTGAGTAATAATCACTGTTATATTTTCTATGTCCAAAACTAGATACCATCTTTAACATCTATTACAGTGTCAATTCCTTTGTGAGATTTTGTTTTGTTACAGTAAAAAGATTATGTATTATACAACAGATAATTGACAATGAGAAAATAAAAATATCAAAATAAGTTTTTGCTTTGGTATCTTCTATAAAACACAGAGTTCTCTACTTTGGCATGGGTAGATAACTTTGGAGAACCCAGACTGTTTATTAAAGTATTTGTTTTCTTATCCTGTATATATTGTCGTGTTGTATAATGCTATTATCTGTTTATCATTAAACTTTCTTTTTATTTTTAGCTGACATCTGAAATGTTTGAAGCAGATCTTGAGAAGGCATTGTTGCTAAGTAAATTAGAATATGAAGAACACAAAAAGGTATTTACACATTTATGGATTTAGATGTTTTAGGTTTAAGTGGTCAAAAGTTAGAACTACCCTTCCTGAATTTTGTATAAAAGTTCTTTAAAGTTTGTCCTAAAAATTTATCCTTGTAACAAAGTAATTAACATAAAGTTTTCATGAGATTTCTCCTCAAGTTCTTAGAGATAACAGAAACACAAGCACTAAGCTTTGTCCGGTGATTTGGAATGTTCAGTTAAGAAATTTCTCCAACCAAGATGAAGGGGAGAGAGGAAATGAGGCTAATAGCAGATGATTTATTTTAACTTATTTTAAATGAACATAGAAAATAGTTAAATTTTAAAAATTTAAGTAACTGTGAGTACAGGGGCATCCATTAAGAGACCCTCTGCTAGAGATACACTGCTAATTAACTGAAGTAAATAGAAGGACATTTCTGATAATTTGGCCTTGTGAATTCAGCATTTATCACTAAGCTTTGATATTGGGCTGTGTGTTGAAATGCATTCTACAGCTTGTAACTATAGGGACGTTTGCGCAAAAAGTAGTGTTTGTTTCCATTTTCTATGTTTAAATTGAGCATTTATATCATCTCCATATTATTTAACATTTTAGTCCTTTATATATATTGGGAATTTTTTTTGGTCTGTAAAGTTTATTCAACTTGTGATAACTCAGTGGTTGATCATAAATGGCCTCTGGTCATGCTTAAGGGCCTTTATACTATGTCATTGTACACTGCTTCTTCGCTCAGGAGGAAGGGAGGAGAGGAATTAACATTTACATTAGATGAGTTTGCTATTTATTTATAGCTCAAGGGAAGAGGATGAAGATTGCTGTTAGACTGGACTTCGTACACTATATGTGTTAGTTTCATTTTCCATGTCCCTATTCCTTTTATCCAGAATTATCAAGAATAACTGTAATCCTTGTTGTTACGTGTGTAAACGGACAAAGATAAAGACATGGTCCAAGCTGTTGAGTTCAGTGGAAGGAGACACACCCATAATTGTAGTGTATTGAGAGATTTTATGTTTTCAGTGCAGTGGGAATTCAGGAAGATAGAAGAATTTTCTGTGCTTTTGATGGGGGTGGGTTTTAGGAAAGGATTCTTTCTTTTTATTTGATAAATTTGAATGTTACAATTTGTAAATTTAAGGTGTACAGTGTGTTACTTTGATACATTTATATATTGTAATATGATTGCCAGTGAAGCAATATTCATCATATTACAGCATTGTAGTATAGTATTATTGACTATATTCATTATATTGTACATTGGATCTCTATGGTTTATTTATTACTCATTATAAGTTTGTATACTTAAAGCACCATACCCCCATCCCCATCCCCATCCCCTGGTAACCACCATTTTACACATTTTATTTTAACAGGTTTGACTTTTTTTTTTTTTTTTAAAGATTCCACATATAAGTGATATCATACAGTACTTGTCTTCCTCTGTCTGACTTACCTCACTTAGCATAATGTGCTCAAGGTCTATCCATGTTGTCACAAATGGCAGGATATCTTAGGAAAGTGTTTTTAAAGTGGAGTCTTACTCAATGTATTAGAAGTTCAGCAGTAGGCAAGAGAAAGTAGGCATTCTCAGGGAAGGAGTAACAAGTACATAAGACATGTACACATGAAAGAGTAGCGTTTTGAAAAACTATAATTTACGGACCTAGAGTTGCTGGAGATACTGCTACCAGAATAGAATATAAAGAACCTCATGTACAGGCTAAGGAGGTTGAGTTTTATACATTTGTTGGCAGAGAGCTATTGAATATTTTTAACTTTCAGATTGATTTCAGGTTTTCATTTTAGAAACTTATGCCATAACAGTGTAGAAGATGAATGGAGGGGCTAAAATTAGAGAGTGTTGCAGTGTCAAGCTAGAGAAGATAGGGGAAGTGACAGAAGGTATGAATAAACGAGAATAGATTTAAGAGATCTTTAGGAGATAAACTCAACAAGACCTAGGGGCTAATTTACATATGAAGTGTATAGGAAGAATAAGCAAGGATGACTGAGGTTTCTAGCCTAGACAGTTGTGTAGATGATGGTGGCATTAAGCAAGGTACTTACTAGAAGATCAAGCAGGGAAGGCAGGGTGAACGTATTTAGTTTGCAGATGTTTATTGAACATTGTTTGAGTTGTCTGTACATACACAAGTTATCAGGTAGAACTTTAAATTTTGAGTTTGAGGAACAACAGGTATAAAGCATAAGAAGAATGGGTTAAGAATGGAATAATGGTAAACAGCGGCTGCATTTTTAAGAATATAGTTGGGGAAAGAGAAGCCAGTGAAGGAGACTTAAGAATAGTCAGAAGTGTATTGAGAAAACCAAGAGATGCTTGAAAACATAATGTCTTTGGGTTTGGCATTGAAGAGAAGGTTGACTTTAATTTTAGTGTCAGAGACTAGCAGAATCCAGATTTCAGTGTGGTTAAGAAAGGAAATTGACCGTAGATTATTGTGTTAAGTTTGGTCCTGAAATGAAGAAGAAGAGGGTGGCAACTAGGAGTTACAGACCAAGGAATAGCTTTTTATTTTTATTTCCGTGTTTAAGAGGGAAGAGATTGAGTGTATAAATAAACAGGTGTCTTTTTATACGGTTTGGCTAGCCTATGTTTTTATTTTCTTATTTGCCTCTTATCTTTAAAAAATAAAACTTTAAGAAACATATTGCCCATTGGTTAGTTGATTTTACTAGTGTTAAACCAAGCTTAATTATTGTTGGTAATTTTTTTTAGGAATATGAAAATGCTGAAAATGCATCAGCTCAGTCAAGGGTTATGAATAAAAAAGACAAAAGAAAGACTCATCAGGGAAAAGACAAACCTCTCCCAATATCACTAAAAAAGTTTCAATCTGAAGGTAATATATGTATGAAATCTATTACACTAGAGAAGCTATTCTTAGTCCTTGTATAATTTTATTTTAAGTACCTCTCTAATTTTTAAAATAAGTAAAGATTGTTTTATTTATATGTTACTTAGAATGTAAAAAATGTAAACCTGCTTGAAAATAAACTATTTCGGGGTTAAAGTAATTTAAAATCAGTCATTAAAACCTCATAAAATTTCAATAAGAATTTGTCTTTATGTAATTCTGAATTTGTTCCTTTTCTAAAACTCACTGAAAATAAAAATTGATATTTGTAGTTTTTGAGTCATCTTCGAACATATTGTCCTTATACATAAATTGATTTGGCTTACACTAGACCAGGAATAGTATTTTCAGATTTCATCCATTATTGGTCAACCTCTTCAAGTTATCTGGAACTATATCTTAGAAAATTAAAATGTAAATTTTTAGAATGAGACTTATTACCAGAAATCACTTTATAATATCATTTGTATTGGTTTTATTGAACAAAGAAGACAGAAGGAAATTATACCATCCACTGAACTTTTGAAGACAGAGCACAAAGCACATTATTTTTGAATTGGGAAATGGTGAAAACTCTAAGTCTGTGCTGTATAATATGGTAACTACTATTCATGTGTGGCAATTTAAAGATAAGTTAATTAAAATGAACAAAAATTTAAAATTCCTTAGTTGCATTAGCCACATTTGGTGCTCAGTAGCCACATGTAACTAGTAGCTTCAATGTTAGACAGCACAGGTATAGAACATTACTGTCATCACAGAAAATTTTAATGAAGAGTGCTGTGCTTATACCAATCAGAATAGTTGCTAACCGGATAAACAACAAGGTCCTACGGTATAGCGCAAGGAACTGTATTCAAAAAGAAAAAGGAATAGTTGCTGACCAAATGAACACTTGTTTCTTCATTGACCAAGAAGTCAGTTTGACTCATGAATTTAAGCTTAATACATTGGGCATTTGTTCCATGAGGATTAATAAGACCATAGCAATAATCTAAAAAAAACCAAAACCCCAAAATACTTTGTTTTCAGAAACAAGCCTACCTGTGAAGTTAGGAATAAATTTAGAGGATCGTATTGTTTTCATTTAAGGATGAGGACACTTTTCCCTATAGTCTGCTTCTCTAAGTTGCTTTGTTTCGGGGTTAAAAAGAACAGATATATGTTAAATTTCCAACTCTAGCAAGAAAGCTTTTAATATAAGAATTATGTCATTAAAAACTAGGCAGAGACATGAAAAGAATGCTTTTTAAAACTTCTTTATTTTTCATATGTTTAAGTACTATGTAAATTTATTAGATGCATTGAGAAAGACATTAGTATGATACTGTTAAAGGGAAGCTGTACAACTGTTTCAAAACATGGTTAACACAGTCATAGTACTTCCCTGGGTTTCGGGCATCACATTGTATATTAAGTAGAAGGTGCTAGAAGAATGACTGGATAACCCACCAGGATTTGGTAGTTTGACCTGAAACATGTGATTTTGACATTTACTGGGTTTATGGACTCTATTCTGATCAACAGATGCTTTAGAGAACTGGACCAGCTTTTAGATTCTCAAATAGATTTCTCATAAGAAGCTATACTATTAAATTATTTTTAGTCCTTGAGCATGGAAAATTTCTGCTGTGCACGAGAAGCATTGTTAAATATTAGATATCCTGATCATCTTCAATTTAAGAACACTTGCTACCTATTTGTACTTTAGTTCAACCTTATATCTGTGTGGATTCCCTATGTCTTCCTTGTAATCACTTCCCAGAAATATTGTTGTTACTAAGTCAATGATTTGTTTAATTTGGATATAGTTATGCCCTCTTTTTTGTATTCATTTATAAGCATACATTAATTCTTAGGATTTTTTTCACAGTATTATCAAATCACTATGATATGTATTTTTAAAATTTAAAAAAAACTAGGTAATAGTTTTGAAGGACACAAATTACTATTCTACCTTTTATTCCACAAAGGCAGTGATCTATACAGTTTTTACAGTAATAGTACCTTGTGATTGATTTTAGACATACTTACCTCCCTGCAAGTTCTCCCCCCCAAAATTATTTGAAACCACAAATCTAAAATATATGGGATTCAACTGTTTAAAATTTAATAAGACCCCTTGGTATGGGTGGCATTTACTGGGATAGAAGTCTTTTAAGCTGAGCAAATTAGTAATTATACGGTAAATTTTAACATCATATCCCTAGAAAAGTAAATTCTGATGTGAGTCCCAGACAACCCCCAAATGTCTTCTGTAACTCTTACTATAATTTTGAAATTCTTTTCAATAACTTTGTTTAAATATTTTTTACATACTGAAATATTTTATATGTTTATGTCCTTCAGTAAAGTCTCACCATTTTTTTTTTCATTTACAGATCACATTAGTAAAAAGACTGAGGTAAGTAGTATTATAACCATCTTTATTCCAGAAAACACTTGATGGTTTGTTTTTTAATTTATTTATTTTTGGCTGCGTTGGGTCTTCGCTGCTGCGCGCGGGCTTTCTCTAGTTGCGGTGAGCGGAGGCTACTCTTCGTTGCAGTGTGCGGGCTTCTCATTGTGGTGGCTTATCTTGTTGCAGAGCACGGGCTGTAGGCGCACGGGCTTCAGTAGTTGTGGCTTGCGGGCTCTAGAGCGCAGGCTCAATAGTTGTGGCGCACGGGCTTAGTTGCTCCGCGGCATGTGGTATCTTCCCAGACCAGGGCTCGAACCCGTGTTCCTTGAGTTGGCAGGCGAATTCTTAACCACTGTGCAACCAGGGAAGCCCACTTGATGGTTTTAAGGATGATACTTTAGTGTTTAGCAGTAAGTCTGTTTTGAGACATAGCTATTTAACCCATTAGCTTGTCATGAATGAACTCAATCCTGTCTCTGGCAATTAAAAGGATATAAAGTACATTACAGTAGAATAAAAATACTATTTGCATGCAGTATAATATCGTTTGACTTTAGCATCCTAATGGTTGTGTGTCCGAAGGTTACCACATGTAAGCTTAAAATTTTAGGGAAAAGTGGTGTAACACTTCAATCTTTACTAAAAAACATCCTGAAGCCATGACTCAAGATATTTTGGAATTATGGAAATTGTGAGGTAAGCTGTGATTTTATAGTTTATATCTGTGGATAAGATAACCTGATCGTATACTTCTCTTACCATTCACCATTAGAGGGTAGTGCAGCCTACACATAATTTCCTAGTGTTATTGGTTACTTTTTTTCTTTTAAGACTCTAATACAGCCTCTATAAACCTTTTAGAATTGGAAGATACTACTATAAAATACCTTCTAATATTGAGGAAGGTACTAATGTTAGAGTTCTTTTGACTTCTTTAGGTAATAATTGAAAGTTTTATTATTCTTCTGTTACATATTATTCTTGTTAGTAATTCCATTAATTGATTTTTAATGGTCAGATGTTCCTTGATTTCACTTTAGAATGCATACATGGTTTTGAGCACTTTTTTTTTTTTTTTTTGCGGTACACGGGCCTCTCACTGCTGTGGCCTCTCCCGCTGCGGAGCACAGGCCCCGGACGCGCAGGCTCAGCGGCCATGGCTCACGGGCCCAGCCGCTCCGCGGCATGTGGGATCTTCCCGGACCGGGGCACGAACCCGTGTCCCCTGCATCGGCAGGCGGACGCCCAACCACTGCGCCACCAGGGAAGCCCGGTTTTGAGCACTTTTTATTGTTGTTTTAGGTGTTTTCTTGACAGGTCAGGGAAATGAAATCCACCTCTAAGAAAACCACATCTAAATAACTCTTTGACTATATTAATAATATAGTCCTCAACTATGCACACAAGCACAAAATTGATTTGTTGTTAGACAGATGATAGAAATTCTTTTAAAGTTATTTACAAACCACTGTCACTGTTTTTAGATTAAAATTTAAATGACTGCAAATATAGACTGAATATTATATGTTTGAAAGTGGAAAGCATGTACTTTTGGACTGATTTCAATTTTTTTTTACCCATTGATTTATTTGGAAGATAGTTTTATGCAAATGAGAAAGCAGATACAAATGGTACACACTGTTCTTGATACTACCAGCAACTGGTAGTGGAGGGAAAAATAATTTTTATAAACTATTCATGCTTGCTTTTTCTTCTTCACTGATTTGAAAGAAAAAAATGCAGACTGACAGGATCTCATCTATTTAATATATTTAACCCAAGTCGTATTTAAACAAGCATAGGTATGTGACATAGCATATGTTTTGTCTCTCATTATAGTTTTAGAGCTGTTTTCTATTACTAAATAATTTGATGTGTAATAAAGTTCACTTTGAGTAATCCTGATGATTAAGACATTTTAAACATTTGTAAATGCATTCTAATTATAATTTATTTCCTACATAACTATTTTAAGAAATTGGTCAAAAGAATATGTAATTCACATTATCCTATGACACTTGTTAAAAATATACCAAAGTTATGTTGTATTTCTGTTAGAATTATTACCTATTTTCTCGGGACTTGGATATTTAAACGTGCAATGGTTATGCCATTGTTCTAGGAATTTAGAAAAACTTTTTCTGGAGAGTTAAAAAAAATAAGTCTGAAAAAAATTCTCATTTCAACTCTAAAATGAGATATGTTTTCTACTCCTAAAAATGTACTAAGTTTTGTTACCTTGTATGCTCAATAATTGACTTAATTCTTTCCATATTTAATATGTCACTTATGCCAAGAGATTTTTTTCCCATGGGTAAAATTCCTAACCTCTGTCGAGAGCAATATGCATGGTATCTTAGCCATCCCCTTTTAAGTCAGGAGTTTACTGGGTAAAATTCAAATAAGAAGAGATGTTTACTTTATTGCTTGGTGAGGATGAGTACTTAAACTGCCTGTATATTTCTGTAGCTGCTAGCTAAACGTGTTCTCAGGTTAATTTCGTCATTCCCCCTTTTCTTTCTCCATCCATCTTGGTTATATGTTATTAATCTCAGTGTTTTCTTTTCAGTCCCAGTTCTTTTTAATCTCTCTCACCCTAAAACAATTGGAATAAAAATGACACTTGCAGGAGTAGAAGGTGGGAACAATTAAATTTTCTTTGTTAGATGTCCAGGAGATGTTACACTGTTAAATCAGAACCCTCCCCATTATTTGCTGCAATAGTCAAGAAGATCCCAAGAGAATTCTAGACAAGCAGAGTGAATAATAGAATAGGTGTTTTTAAAAACCTCAACTAATCATGCCTTTAAGGAACATTACTTGATCCTTAAAGTTTTTTTGTTTTTAATTTTAACTTGTTGCCTTTTTAAATGTCAGTGCTTCTGGATAGAGTATCACGTAGCTACTCCTTTCTCTTTAGCCCCACTTTTATCAGGCCTTCCCAACTCCAGTCCTTCTAATGCCACTGAATAACTTTAAAAATTTTAGTGATCATCATATGTCTTGCAGTCTAAAAGGTCAAATCTTCAATAAGCCTAAATAGACTACCTCTAGAAGAGAATGCAAGAAGTTGTAACAGTGGTTGCCAAAGGGTGGGGAAGAAGGGCTTCCTGGGACAGGGATAGGAGAAAGGCTTACTTTTCACAATATAAGCTGTTGAATTTTCTATCTAGTCTATGTACTACCTATTAAAATTTTATATTAAGAAAAAGCACTGGGTGAGAGAAAGAACCGGGGAAAAAACCCCAGTCCTATGTGGCTCCACAGCCTATTTCTTTTTTATTGCACTGTGCTTTCAGCATGTCTGCCTTGGATATATGAGCTTGTATAAATAATTTATTCATTTTAGATCCTAATTATATTAGCTAAAAAGTAAGATGTGGGATCTGTTGATTTCTAAAATTATGATAAATGGTCAGTGTGTGACTGAAATTATTATATGCTAAAAAATGAACCCAGTAGTTAATACTACCAAAACACAGAATAGCAATAATAGATCATTAAATTCTAAAAAGAAATAAATTCTCCTGAGTTTTAAAAAAATCTCACCTAAAATCTGACTTTACCTAAGCAATTCAACCTATATCCTACCCCTCTCAATGTCCTGAATCCATTTTTCTTCCCATGCCTTCCCTTATTCACGTTTATTATATTTGTTAGCTCTCTTGGTTATAAGTAACAGAAACTGAACTCAGTTGAGCATAAGCAAGAAAGGAGACACTTATTTGGTTCATATAGCCAAACCGTGGAAGAATAGGGAAAGAACTGGCCTCATAGTTACTGGAGCCATGGATTTTATATAGCCTTAGGATAGTTCATTTTTCTCCCAAGTCTCAGTTGCCATTTATGGCCTCACCTCATGGCAGTTCACATGGTTACTGGGGGACCTCAGGGTTACATCTTTATAGGATTTCCTATAAACTATTAATTAGCTCTTGAGGCTTGATAGAGTGAAGTTCAGGTGTTTTTTGTTGTTGTTTGTTTGTTTTTTGGAGAAGAAGGGAGCAAAAGTATTTCCTGGGTGGTGTGTCACACTTCCTGTCATCTCAGCATCAGGGGGCATAGAATGTCTGGTTATTATGTTAAAATTGATCAGTGGTTCTATCATTCTCCAATAAAAGGAAGCACAATTTCTTGGAGAAATGGCTCTGCTTCTAGGGCTGCAACAGGGTATATATAAGATGAGCCTGGAGCATCTTGTAGTGCTAGAAAATAAGGAAGTGCTCAAAAAACAAAAGGATAGGCTTGGGGCATATCAGAGGGACATAGGAACCAACCTGAAATACTTTGCAATGGCCAGAGCTGGGACAATATGAGAAACAAAATTAAATCCCTGAGTTGATACTAATATAAATAAGTTGTTTGAATAAATGAGAGACAAGAGACAAATCTCCCATACAGAAAATTTGCAGTAACTTATATGATTTATTCCCCCTCCAGGAGCGGGAGCTTAACTCCTTCCACTCCCCTTAAGTGTGGCCTGTATTTAGTAACTTGTTTCCAAAGATAGAGTACAGAAAGGGAGGGAAAATAACTACACTGGAGAAACCTGGCAAACACAGCCTTCACCAGGTGATCAATGTTATATTATTAGTGATAAATCATGTTGATAGCATGTACCCTTGATACGATGTGAAGAGAATGGCCTGTTCCTCTGAAAACACATGTCTAATCATGAGAAAAACATCAAACAAACCCATATCAAGGGATGTTCTACAAAATACCTGACCAGTATACCAGTATGACTTGAAAATATCAAGGTCATCTAAAACAAAGTCTGAGAAAATGTCATGGATCAGAGAAGGCTAAGGAGACAGGGTAACTAAATGTACTATATCCTGGATGGGATCTTGGAACAGAAAAAAGACATTAGAGAAGAACTGCTTCTAGGGAAATCCAGATAAAGTGTGGAGTCTAATTATAGTAATATACCAATGTTGGTTCCTTAGTTGTAACAAATGTACCATAATAATGTAAGAAGTTATCAACAGGGGAAACTGGGTGAGAGAGATATATGGAAACTTTGTACTATGTGAAACTTTTCTGTAAATCTAAGACTATTCTGCAATTAAAAGTTTATTTTAAAAATTGATTAGTGGGTTCAGGTTTGTGAGCCAATATAAAGTTTCCCATCAGACTTTCACGTGATGCTTTTAGTAGCTGTTAATGATTATTTGCTTTATCTGTTATTTCTTTAGAGCTTGTTCTTCATTAAATTTATTACTTCAGGAATACATGCATACAGTAATAATTGAATGGTAGAATTTATGAAACCAGTAGTATCCCAGCTATTTCATTCTCTTACTACATTTTAAAGTCCTTCTCATACTTCAAGATTGACTCTGTGTCAAGCCATGCAAGAGTATTTAGAGTTCTTCTGAACGTGCTGTATTTTTTCATACTACCTTGCCTCCCATGTATTCTTCCCTTCCATCTTTCTCAGTGATGTCTTGTCCGTGGATAGTTGTTAGTTCTTGTGAGGGGGAGTGAAATCAGGAACAACCTATGTCACCATGTTGGTGATGTCACACCCTTTCCATCTTTTTTTATTTGGCTAACTATGTGTCAGAACTCGGCCAAAGAGTCACTTTTTCCTGGAAGGGTTCACTAATCATGGTCCTATTTAGATGCCCGAACATCCTGTGTATTCTTAATATCACTCAACACCCTGTTTTATCATTGTTTTGTTTCTTCACTGGAATTTGAGTTCTTGGAAGTCTGCGACCATATCTTACTGCTTTAATTTCTTTGGTAGTCCTAACTCCTTTCACATAATAGGTAATGTAAATGAATGTTGGTTGATGAGTGAATGTTCTGCTTTCTTTCTAAAACTTTCTCTAGCCTTTTTTGGTCTGCTTCTTCTGTGTATTTTTATCACACTATAACAGAAGCATATAGGTTTTAATTCCTCTGCCAGTTCAAGCACATTGTTAGGGCCTTCATGGAGTTCTGCATTAAGAAGAATTTTAAGACTGCATACTTGCTCAGCAAGAAAAAGTGCCACACTATCAGTTAATTATGTTTGCCATTTATAAAAGAGGAAGAAGTGGCTGCATGCTTTACAGGTATTTGCCATCCCTGACGTGTATAGAAGAGTGCTTAATTATTGTGTTTATTATTATATCGTGTGTTGGTTTTTGTCTTTCGTGGTAAATTGTGAGTTCTGTGAGAGTAGCTGATATGTAGCATAGTACTAATTGCATAGTAAGGGTTTAACAAATAATTATTTCAAGTCAAATTCAAGACTTGAGTTCATCAGGGTCTGTTCTAGGGGAGAGAAGAAAGTAGACTTATCCTATATATACTGTCATCTTTAATACTATGCTTATATAAAGAACACCATTATTTTGATTTCCTCTTGGAATAAATTCAAAGCACTCAAGTGTGGCAAAAGAGGAATAACATACAGATGGAACATTTTGAAGTTTACATGTTACTGTATATTAAAGTATCTTAAAACTATTTGGGGGGTTTTTTCTTTGTTTTTTTTAACTGTAAAGCTGGGAAGCTATTCTTCTAAGAGTTGGCATGGAGCCTTTAGAAATATGAAAATAATTGTTAATCAGTGCATTTATACTTGTCAGTTTAGTTTACTCCATAAATGATGTGTTCTTCAGATAGGAAACAGGTACTCAGTGGGAAGCTAGGTTTGTTTATTAATTGAAGTATAATTTGCACACAATAATATGTACCAGTCTTGAGTGTGCAGTTTGATGAGGTTTGACACATACATAAAGTTATATGACATACATTTCTATCAAGATAAAGAACATTTTCATTACATTACAAAAAATTCCCCTCTGCCCCATCGCAGTCATTCTCTCATGCCCTCCCCTGTCCCCCACAGGCAACCACTTTTGTGATTTCTACCATCATAGATTAGTCTTGCCTCTTTATTTAAAATAAAGCATACAGTATGTTATTCTTTGGTCTGGCTCTTACCCTCAGTTTGAAGATTCATCCTTGTTGTTGTGTAGGAGTAGCTTTTTCCTTTTCGTTGTTAAATTATATTCTGTGGTGTAAATGTATCACAATGTGTTTGTTTATTCATCCTGTTGATGAACATTTGGTTTGTTTCCATTTTTTGACAGTTATGAATAAGGCTGCTATGACATTTTAAAAAACAGCTTTATCAAGATATAATTTACGGATACTCTAAAAGCTATCCATTTTAAGTGTACTATTCAGTGGATTTTAGTATATTTACAGAGTTGTACAGCCATTACCATAATCTAATTTTGGATTATTTCCATCATCCCCAAAAGAAACCTCGTGCCCATTACCTATACCCCTTTTGCCCTATCCTCCCCTCTCCCCTGGCCTAGGCAACCACTAATCTATGTTCTGTTTTTATATATTTGCCTATTCTGGACATTTTATATGAATGGAGTCATAAAATATGTAGTCTTTTTTGACTTCTTACACTTAGCATGATGGTTTTTAAGTTCATCCATATTGTAGCATGTATCAGGACATGCTACAGTTCCTTTTTATTGTTAATAGCATTCCATTGTATTTAATTTTATTTCTGTATTCATCAGTTGGACATTTGGGTTGTTTCCACTTTTTGGTTATTGTGAATAATGCTGCTATGAACATTTGTGTACAAGTTCTTTTATGAACATGTGTTCAATTTCTTTTAGGTAAAAACCTAAGAATGCAATTGCTGCTGTGTCGTGGGGTAGATGTAACTGTAAGAAACTACTAAAGAGTTTTCCAAAATGGCTGTACCATTTTACACTTGTGGAAATATAGGTGGGAGTTTGTGAAATAAAGTTATTTTCGCATTCCTTGCAGGGAGGCTGACAAAAGGCTTTTTATGATGCTAGTCTTAGTTCCTTGCACTAAACTTTAAATGAAAAAACATTTTCAATAATTATTTATATTCCTCTATGCCAGTAACAGCAGAAAGTGTAATTTAAAAGCAAAATGTGGGACTTCCCTGGTGGTCCAGTGGTTAAGACTCTGCGCTCCCACTGCAGGGGGCCTGGGGTGAATCCCTGGTCAGGAAACTAGATCCCGCATGCTGCAACTAAGATCCTTCATGGGGCAACGAAGATCCCATGTGCCGCAACTAAGACCCAGTGCAGCAAAATAAATACTTTTTTTAAAAAGCAAAATGCTTTTTACAATAATAGATTATAATAATACTTAGAAATAAATCTAATAAAAGATCTGTGAGACCTATATTGGGAAAATTATAAAACTTTATTGAAAGATAGTAAAGACTTAAATGGAGACACATACCATATTCATGGATTGGCAGACTTATTATAAAGGGGTCACTTTTCCTCAAGTTAATCTATAAAATCAGTGTAATCCCAATCAAAATCACAATTTAGTTTTTAAAATAAAAATGAAATCACTTCTAAAAATTAATGTGAAAGTGCAAAGGACCAAAAATAGCCAAAATGCTCTTGAGGAAGAAAAAGATAGGAGGACTTGAGCTATCACATATCCAAGATTTTTTTTTATAAAACTAATAATTAATACTGTAAGGATTTGGCACAGTGATAGACAAATAGACCATTAGAACAAAATGGCCCATAAACAGACCAACCATGTATGTACCCTTGATTTATAACAGAATGATGTGGAGTATTACTGGGAAAAGGATGTACTTTTTAGAATAAGTGGGTTTTGGGGGCCAGCTGAATATATTTATGGAAAAAAGGGATTGGATTATTACTTCACATCATACACAAAAATTCATCCACAGTGGATCAAAGACCTAAAAGTGAAAGGCAGTGTTCTTTTAGGTACAAATATAAGAAGAATATGTTTATGATTTTAGGGTAAGGAAGACACAAAACCCACTAGATTTAAATCAAGGACTTCTTTTCATCAAAGTAAATTAGAAAAGTGAAAGGATGATCTCCAGAATAGGAAAAGATTTTTTTCCAAAGAAGAATTCAATTGAAGAATGGGTGGAAAAACAAGTACTCACAAAAGAGGATATTTACATGTCCTTAAAAACATACAAAAAGATGTTCACCCTCTTTCGTGATCAGGGAAATGCAAGTTAAAACCACAGTGAGAATATTATTTATCCTCCATGTTGACAAAAATCAGAGTCTGATGATTTGAAGTGTTGCTGAGGATACAGCATAATGAATAGTACACTGCTTATGAAGAGGTAACCTGTTATAAACAGTTTGGTCCAACATAGTATTGGATGTCCTAGTCAGGGCAATTAGTCAAGAAGAAGAAATAAAAGGCATCCAGATTGGAAAGGAATTCATAAAACTGTCATTGTTTGCAGATGACATGATACTACAGTTGACCCTTGACCAATGCAGGGGTCAGGGGTGACAATCCTCCACTTAGTCAAAAATCCATGTATAATTTATAGTTGGCCCTCTGTATACACAGTTCCTCTATATTAGAGGTTCCTTTGTGTTTGGAGTTCGCATTCACAGATTCAGCCAACAGTAAATCATGTAGTACTATAGTATCTACTATTGAAAAAAAATTCACGTATAAGTGGACCCATGTGATTCAAACTCGGATTGTTCAAGGGTCAGCTGAAACATAGAAAACCATAAAGACTTCACCAAAAAACTGTTAGAACTAATAAATGAACTTTGCAGGGTACAAAACCAAGGTACAGAAATGTCTTTCATTTCTATGCGCTAATAATGAGCTATCAGAAAAATTAAGAAAACAATCCCATTTGCAATTGTATCAGAAAAATAAAATACCTAGGAATAAATTTAACCAAGGAGGTGAAAGACCTGTACACTGAAAACTACAGGAGTACCCTAGGAGATACTGCTGGTTCAGTTCCAGACTACCACAATAAGGCAAATCCTGCAGTAAAATGAGTCACATGAATTTTTGGTTTCCCAGTGCATATAAATTATGTTTACACTATATTGTAGTCTGTTAAGTGTGCAATAGTATTATGTCTTTTAAAATGTTCATACATTAATTAAAAAATAATTTACTGATAGAAAGTGCTAACCATCATCTGACAATACAGGATTGCTATAAACTTTCAGTTTGTCAAAAACGCAGTATCTGTGAAGCACAATAAAGCAAAGCACAATAGAACAAGGTATACCTGTATTCTATTACACGGGTCCATTTATTCCTGTGCTAATATTGCAATGTGCTCATCACATCATAATGTCTTATATATGAAAGAGCAAGGAACAGTTGTTAGTCATTAGAAAAATCAAATTGGATTTCTACCTTCCATCATACATTAAAATCTGTTCCACACAGATTAAATACTTGTATATGAAATACAAATTATACCACCCTTAGAACTATAAAATATAGGGGAATATGTTTCTGACCTGGGGGTAGGGGAAAACTTAACAAAGACACTATAAAATGAAAGATTGTTAAATTGGATGCTGTTGAAAATAAGTAACTTATTTTCCACAAATATACTAAAAAGAATTTAAAAGACAAGGCACAAATTGAGAGAAGCTATTTTCAAAACACGGAACTGATCTCTATTAGTGTCCAGATATATAACAACTGTCACATGGTTAAAAAAGAGATTGTTGTCTTGTTTTCTTACTGTCTCATAGGATAAAAATTTTTTTAAATAGGTAAGAGACATCAGGCATTTTACAGAACAGGGAAAAATTAATAGCGAAAAACATGAAAAAAATGTCCAACTTTCCTACTGTTGGAGAAATGCACATTAAGACCACACTGAGATACCATTTTTTTCCCCACTAACAGGTAGGCAAAAATTATGAAGATTGGAAATACCGAGATTCAGAGGTTATAAATCAAGGGAGTTATGGATCAGTTTACAATGGTGGAAGTGTAAATTAGTACAAATATTTTGTATAAGTTTGGTGTTCTTGGGAAGTTGGATATACATTATAACCCTGGAGTCAATAAACTTCTGTAAAGGGACAGGTAGCAAATTTTTAGGCTTTGGGGCATATCAAATCTTTTTCACAACTACTGAATTCTGCTACTGTAGAGTTCATAGGCAAAGCAGCCATAGGCAATACATAAATGAGCATGGATGTGTTCCAATAAAATTTTATTTACAGAAAACTACAACAGGCCCCTTTTGGGCCATAGTTTGCTGACCACTGATAAGACTTACCAGTTCTCATATAGGTATACATGCCCTAGAGAAACTTTCCCATGTGTCCTGGGAACTGTACTTGAATGCTTATGAATGTGTAATAGCCCAGCCAAAAAAAAAAAAAAAACACCATGGAAAGATCCAAATGTTAATCTACAGTAGAATGAATACATTTTAAATATAATCACACGATGGTTTATGCAGTAGTGAAAATTAATGTGTAGCTCTAGGTGACAAAATGGATGAATCCAAAAGAGAATGAATGTTAAGTGAAAATGTCTTAGAACTATGTCAAAGTGATACCAATTTTATAAAATGTAAAATCAAGCAAAACTAAACACTCTTGCCAAAAATGTTTAAGCTATACATAAATCAAGCCTGAAGATCTGACTTCCATTTTACAAGAACTATAGGGATTAGATGTACCAGTTAACTGATACCTAATGGAAGCAATTAGGCAAATCTAGAAGATGGACATTTTGTAGGACAACTGGCCTGGTCTCTTCAGCAAGAAAGTATTATGGAGAAGAAAAGGTGGACTGTGGAGAGGAGAGGTTCTGGATTAAAGGAGATTTAGGAATGACCAATGTAATATCTAGACCCAAATTAGATTAGCAATAGTAGACATTTTTATACAGTTGAATAAATTTAAATATGAAGTAGGTATTAAGGAGTATTTTTGTTAGGTGTGATGACATTATGGTTAAATTAGAAAATTTATTTTTTGTAGCTAGCTGCATGTGAATTTTAAGATGAAATGTCGTGATGTCAATACTTTAAAATACCTAAGCAAAAAAGGGGGTGGGATAAATTGTTAAGGAAGATCTTAACAATTGTTAAAACTAGGTGTAGAGTATATGGGTGAAAAATTTCATAATAAAAAGTAAAACAAGCAAAATGAAAATATATTCTTTCCTGTTACATCTATAAGACAACAATAAAAGATGGAAATGATAAACACTAAATTTGTTACTCTTTTGGAGGGCACATGGTATGGGTAATAGTCTAGTTTTTAAGTAAAATAGTGGAATCATGGGTGTCCTTTTTTTTAAAAAAAGCTTTACTGAGTTATAATTTACATACTATAAGATTCACCCATCGTTAAGTATATAACTCAATAATTTATAATAAATTTAAAGAACTGTGCAACCATAACTATAGTCTAAATTTAGAACATTTCTATCATCCCTCAAAATTCCCTTATATCCATTTGTAGTCAATTTCTACTCCACCTTCAGCCCCTGGCAACTGCTGATCTACTTTGTGTCCCTATAGATTTGCCTATTCTGGTATCTAATGTGAATGGACTCATACAACATGTATTCTTTCATATCTGGCTTTTACTTAGCATAATGTTTTTGAGGTTTGTCTGTGTTATAGGATGTGTCAGTAATTCACCTCACTTTATTGTTGAATAGCGTTCCATTGTATACATGTTATTTATTCCCCAGTTGATGGACATTTGCTATCAACGTTTGATACATGTCTTTGTGTGGAGGTGTTTTCATTTCTCTTAGGTGGATACTTAGGAGTGAAATTGCTGGGTTGTATGGTAATTTGTTTAACTTTTATTTAAGTGTCTTTTCAAGCTGTTTTCCAAAGTGGCTGTACTATTTATCATTCCCAACAATATATATGAGGGTTCTTCCAGTTTCTCCACATCCCTGTCAACACTTGATACTGTCTCTTGTTTTTTTGTTGTTGTTTGTTTTGTTTTTTGCAGTACGCGGGCCTCTCAACTGTTGTGGCCTCTCCCGCTGCGGAGCACAGGCTCCGCGGCCATGGCTCACGGGCCTAGCAGCTCCGCGGCATGTGGGATCTTCCTGGACTGGGGCATGAACCCATGTCCCCTGCATCGGCAGGCGGACTCTCAACCACTGAGCACCAGGGAAGCCCTGTCTCTTGTTTTGATTATAGCCACACTAGTGGCTATGTGAGTGGCTATCTCACTTTAACTTGCAATTCCGTAATGACTAGAGATTTTGAACATCTTTTCATTTACTCATCAGCTATTCTTACATCTTATTTGGGGAAATGTCTATTCATACCTTCTGCCCATTTTTAAAAAATTAATTAATTTATTTTTTGTCTGTGTTGGGTCTTCGTTTCTGTGCGAGGGCTTTCTCTAGTTGCGGCAAGCGGGGGCCACTCTTCATTGCGGTGCATGGGACTCTCACTGTTGCAGCCTCTCCTGTTGTGGAGCACAGGCTCCAGACGCGCAGGCTCAGTAGTTGTGGCTCACAGGCCTAGTTGCTCCGTGGCATGTGGGATCTTCCCAGACCAGGGCTCTAACCCATGTCCCCTGCATCGGCAGGCAGATTCTCAACCACTGCGCCACCAGGGAAGCCCCCTTCTGCCCATTTTTATGTGTGTTGTCTTATTATTATTTTGTAAAATTCTGGATACAGGACCTCTATCAAATATATGACTTGCAAATATTCTCTCCCAGACTGTGACTTGCCTTCTTACTTTCTTAATGGTGTCTTTTGAAACAGAAAAATTTTTAATGTTGATGAAGTCTAGTTTATCAATTTTTTCTTTTATGGGTCATGATTTTGGTTAATAAGTCTTTGCCTAACCCAAGGCCACAGCGATTTATTCCAGAAGTTTTATGGTTTTAATTCTTCTTTTAAAGTCTATGATCCATTTTTTTCTTTTTTTCATTGTGGTAAAATGCACATAAAATTTACCATTTTAACCATTTTTAAGTGTACAGTTCAGCAGTATTAAGTACATTCACATTGTGCTGCCATCACCACCGTTCATCCCAATAACTCTTTTCATCTTGTGAAAGTGAAAATCTGTACCTATTAAACAATAACTCATTCTCCCCTCTGCCCCAACCCCTGAAAATCATCATTCTTCTACTTTCTATGCCTTTGAGTACTTTTAAGTACCTAATATAAGTGGAATCATACATAAATATTTGTCTTATTGCAACTGACTTATTTCACTTACCATAATGTCCTTAAGTTTCATCTGTGTTACAGCATATTGCAGAATTTCCTTTGTTTTTAAGGCTAATAGTCCATTTTTTGTATATACCACATTTTGCTTATTCATTCATCCGTTGTTGGTCACTTCGGTTGCTTCCATGTTTTAGCTGTTGGGAATAATGCTGTGAACGTGGGTGTACAGATACCTCTTTGATACCCTGCTTTCAGTTCCTTTGGGAATATACCCAGAAGTAGAATTGCTGGATCATATGGTAATTCTATTTAAAATTTTTGAGGTACCTCATACTATTTTATACAGCAGCTATACCATTTTACATTCCCACCAACAGTGTGCACGGGTTCCAGTTTTTCCACATCCTTGCAAACACTTGTTCTATTTTTTTTTTTTTTTTTTTTACAGTACCAATCCTAAAGGGTCTGAGGTAGCATCTCATTGTGATTTGATTTGCATTTCCCTAATGATTAGTGATGTCGATCATCTTTTCATGTGCTTATTGGCCATTCGTATATCTTCTTTGGAGAACTGTCTCTTCAAGTCCTTTGTCCATTTTTTAATTTGGTTGGTTGTTGTTGTTACTGAGTTTTAGAAATCTCTATATATTCTGGATATTAATCCCTTATCAGATATATGATTCAAAGATATTTTTTTCCCATTCTGTGGGTTGACTTGGTCACAGTGTGTAATTTTTTCAGTATGCTGCTGAATCCTGTTTCCTAGTATTTTGTTGAGGATTTTTGCATTGATGTTCATAAGGGATATTAGTCCATAGTTTTCTTGTAGTGTCTTTGTCTAGCTTGGATATCAAGGTTATGCTGGCCTCATAAAGTGAGTTAGGAAGTGTTTCTCCTCTCCAGTTTTTTAGAAGAGTTTGAGAAGGATTTATTTTAGTTCTTTAAATGTTTGGTAGGATTCACCAGTGACACCATCAGGTCCAGGGCTTTTTTTTGCTGTGAGATTTTTCATTACTGATTCAATCTCCATACTAGTTTTAGGTCTATTTAGATTTTCTGTTATTTGTGATTTAGTCTTGGTAGGTTTTGTGTTTCTAGGAACTTGTCTATTTCATCTAGGTTATCCAATTTATTTGGTGTATACCTGTTTATAATACTCTTATAATGGTCACTTCTGTAGAATCAGTAGTAATGTCCCCATTTTCATTTATTTTTTAAAAATTTATTTATTTATTTATTTTTGGCTGTGTTGGGTCTTCGTTTCTGTGCGAGGGCTTTCTCTAGTTGCAGCGAGTGGAGGCCACTCTTCACCGCAGTGCGCAGGCCTCTCACTATCGCGGCCTCTCTTGTTGCAGAGCACTGGCTCCAGACACGCAGGCTCAGTAGTTGTGGCTCACGGGCCCAACTGCTCTGCGGCATGTGGGATCTTCCCAGACCAGGGCTCGAAACCTTGTCCCCTGCATTGGCAGGCAGATTCTCAACCACTGTGCCACCAGGGAAGCCCCCCATTTTCATTTCTGATTTTAGTAATTCGAGTCTTCTTTCTTTTTTTCATAGCTCTTCTGGATGAAGATTTGTCAATTTTTAAAAATCTTTTTGAAGAACCAACTTTTGGTTTCATTGATTTTTCTCTATTATTATTATTATTATTATTGCAGTATGCGGGCCTCTCACTGTTGTGGCCTCTCCCATTGCGGAGCACAGGCTCCGCGGCCATGGCTCATGGGCCTAGCCGCTCCGCAGCATGTGGGATCTTCCCGGACCGGGTCACGAACCCGTGTCCCCTGTATCTGCAGGCGGACTCTCAACTACTGCGCCACCAGGGAAGCCTGATTTTTCTCTATTATTTTTCTGTTCTCTGCTTTATCTCTATCATTTCCTTCTTTCTGCTAGTTTTTTTTTTTTTTTTTTTTAATCCTACAGCTTGGCTTGGGTTGTTATTCTTTTTAAATTTATTTATTTATTTATGGCTGTGTTGGGTCTTCGTTTCTGTGCGAGGGCTTTCTCTAGTTACAGCAAGCGGGGGCCACTCTTCATCGCGGTGCGCGGGCCTCTCACTATCGCGGCCTCTCTTGTTGCGGAGCACAGGCTCCAGACGCGCAGGCTCAGCAGTTGTGGCTCACGGGCCTGGTTCCTCTGTGGCATGTGGGATCCTCCCAGACCAGGGCTCAAACCCGTGTCCCCTGCATTAGCAGGCAGATTCTCAACCACTGCGCCACCAGGGAAGCCCCCTTCTGCTAGGTTTGAATTTAGTTTGTTCTTTTTCTAGTTCCTTAAGTTGTAAAGTTAAGTTCTTGATTTGAGATCTTTCTTGTTTTTTAAGGTAAGCATTTATAGCTATAAATTTCTCCTCTAGCACCATTTTCACTGTGTCCCGTAAGTTTTGGTATGTTGTGTTTTGGTTTTCACTTGTCTCTGTGATTGTCCTTGTGGTTTCTTCCTTAATCCTTTGGTTGGATAAAATTGTGTTGTTTAATTTCCACATTTTGTGAACTTTCCACTTTTCTCTGTGTTGTTGATTTCTAACTTCATCCGACTGTGGTCAGAAAAAATACTTTGTATGATATCTGTCTTTTAAAATCTGTGGAGACTTAATTTGTGGCCTAATGTGGGCTATCCTGGAAAATATGTGTGCACTTAGAATGAGTATACTGTTGTTTGTTAGAGTGTTCTGCATGTATCTGTCAGATCGAATTGGTTTATTGTGTTAAGTCCTCTATTTCCTTACCTATGTCTGGTTGTTCTGTTCATTATTGTGAGTGGTGTATTGAAATCCCAAACTGTTATTGGAGAACTGTCTATTTCTCCCTTCAAACCTGTCAGGTTTTGCTTAATATATTTTTAGGATCTGTAGTTAGGTGTGTAAATGTTTATAATTATATTTTCTTGCTGTATTAAACCTTTTATTAATATATCCTGTCCTTCTTTATCTCTTGAAACTTTTTTTGATGTAAAGTCTGTTTTGTCTGATATTAGTGTAGCCACTCTTGCTCTCTTTTGCTTATATTTTCACATAGTGTAATTTTTCATCCCTCACTTTCAACCTGTTTGTGTCTTTGGATCTCAAGTGAGTCCCTTGGAGAGAGCATATATTTGGATCATGAATCTTTATACATTCTACCAATCTCTGTCTTTTGATTGGAGAGCTTATTCATTTTCATTTGATGTAATTACTGATAAGGAGGTACTTATTTTTTTTTAGTTAATTAACCTAAAATATTATGTTAGTTTCTCAGATTTAACGTAGTGATTTGATATTTTTATGCATTGTGAAATGATCACTGCAATAAAACCAGTTACATCCATTATCACACAAAGTTGTTTTTACAGTATTTTTTTAAAATTTATTTATTTATGGCTGCATTGGGTCTTCGTTGTTGTGCGTGGGCTTTCTCTAGTTGCAGCGAGTGGGGGCTACTCTTCATTGCCGTGTGTGGGCTTCTTGTTGCAGTGGTTTCTCTTGTTGCAGAGCACAGGCTCTAGGCATGTGGGCTTCAGTAGTTGTGGCACGTGGGCTCAGTAGTTGTGGCTCGCGGGCTCTAGAGCGCAGGCTCAGAAATTGTGGGGCATGGGCTTAGTTGCTCTGTGGCATGTGGGATCTTCCTGGACCAGGGTTCGAACCCATGTCCCCTGCCTTGGGAGGCGGATTCTTAACCGCTGTGCCACCAGGGAAGTCCCCTGTTTTTACAGCATTATTATTATTATTTTTGGCGGTACGTGGGCCTCTTACTTTTGTGATCTCTCCTGTTGCGGAGCACAGGCTCTGGATGCACAGACTCAGTGGCCATGGGTCACGGGCCTAACTGCTTCGCGGCACGTGGGATCTTCCTGGACTGGGGCACGAACTCGTAGCCCCTGCACCGGCAGGCGGACTCTCAATCACTGCGCCACCAGGGAAGCCCTTTACAGCATTATTGACTACATTCCCCATGTGTACATTACATCCCTGTAACTTATTTATCTTACAGTTAGAAGTTTGTATATCTTAATTCATTTAGCCTATTTCATCCGTCCCCCTCCCCTAATCTGGCAACTGCCACTTTGTTCTCTGTACCTATAAGTATGTTTGTTTTGTTTTTTAGATTCCACTTATAAGTGAAATCATATGGTACTTGTTTTTCTCTGTCAGACTCATTTCACTTAGCATGATACAAGGAGGGACTTCTGTCATTGTGCTATTTATATGCCTTATAGTTTTTTTGTCTCTCATTTCCTGCATTACTGTTTTCTTTTGTGTTTAGTTGATTTTTTGTAGTGAAATATTTTAAATTCCTTTCCTGTTTCCTTTTGTGTATATTCTCTAGCTATGTTCTTTGTGATTACCTTGGGGATTACATTTAACATTCTGAAGTTATAACACTAATTTGAATTTATAGCAGCTTAGCTTCAGTAACATCCAAAAATTA
This sequence comes from Phocoena sinus, assembly GCF_008692025.1. Taxonomy (NCBI): domain Eukaryota; kingdom Metazoa; phylum Chordata; class Mammalia; order Artiodactyla; family Phocoenidae; genus Phocoena; species Phocoena sinus. The sequence goes on along the minus strand of NC_045768.1, from coordinate 82,890,451 downwards.
TTCCTTTACACTGCTGTCCCCACCCCTTTCAGTTTCTTTTAATTGAAGTATAGTTGATTTACAATGTTTCAGGTGTATAGCAAACTGATTCGGTTATATGTGTATATACATACACACACATATATTTCAGATTCTTTTCCATTATAGGTTATTACAAGATACTGAATATAGTTTCCTGTGCTATACAGTAGGTCCTTACTGTTTTTTCTGTTTTATGTATAGTAGTGTGTATCTGTTAATCCCAAATCCCTAATTTATCCCTTTCCCCCTTTCCCCTTTGGTAGCCTTACGTTTGTTTTCTATGTGAGTCTATGTCTGTTTTGTAACTTCCTTTATATCATTTTTTTAAGATTCCATATATAAGTGATATCATTTGTCTTTCTCTGTCTGACTTACTTCACTTAGTATGATAATCTCTTGGTCCATCCATGTTGCTGCAAATGGCATTATCTCATTGTTCTTTTATGGCTGAGTAATTTTCCTGTGTATGTGTGTATGTGTGTATCTTCTTTATCCATTCATCCGAAGATGGACATTTAGGTTGCTTCCATGTCTTGGCTATTGTAAATAGTACTCCTCTGAACATTGGGGTGCATGTATGTATTCAAACTAGAGTTTTCGTCTTTTCTGGATATATGCCTAGGAATGGGCTTGCTGGATCATATGATAACTCTATTTTTAGTTTTTTAAGGAACCTCCATACTGTTCTCCATAGTGGCTGCACCAGTTTACATTCCCATCATTAGTGTAGGAGGATTCCCTTTTCTCCATACCCTCTCCAGCATTTATTTGTAGACTTTTTGATGATGGCCATTCTGAACAGCATGAGGTGATAACTTATTGTAGTTTTGACTTGCATTTCTCTAATAATTAGTGGTGTTCAGCATCTTTTCGTGTGCCTGTTGGCCATCTCTGTGTCTTCTTTGGAGAAATGTTTATTTAGGTCTTCTGCCCATTTTTGGATTTGTTTTTTAAATTGAGCTGTTTGTATATTTTGGAAATTAATACCTTTTCTGGTTACATTGTTTGCAAATATTTTTACCCAGTCCATAGATTGTCTTTTTGTTTTGTTTATGGTTTCCTTTGCTGTGCAAAGCTTATAAGTTTAATTAGGTCCCACTTGTTTATTTTTGTTTTTATTTCCATTACTGTAAGAGACAGATCCAAAAAGATATTGCTGTGATTTATGTCAAAGAGTGTTCTGCCTATGTTTTCCTCTAGGAGTTTTATAGTATCTGGTCTCACATTTAGGTCTTTAATCATTTTGAGTTTATTTCTGTGTATTGTGTTAGAGAATGTTCTAATTTCATTCTTTTATATGTAGGTGTCCAGCTTTTCCAGCATGACTTATTGAAGAGACTGTTTTTTCTCCATTGTGTATTCTTGCCTTCTTTGTCACAGATTATTATTATTTATTTTTTTTTTTTTGCGGTACGCAGGCATCTCGCTGTTGGGGCCTCTCCCGTTGTGGAGCACAGGCTCCGGACGCGCAGCCTCAGCAGTCATGGCTCACGGGCCCAGCTGCTCTGCGGCATGTGGGATCTTCCCGGACCGGCACACAAACCCGTATCCCCTGCATCGGCAGGTGGACTGTCAACCACTGCACCACCAGGGAAGCCCTGTCATAGATTAATTGACCATAGCTGTGTGGGTTTATTTCTGGGCTTTCTATCCTGTTCCATTGATCTATATTTCTGTTTCTGTGCTAGTACTGTACTGTTTTGGTTACAGTAGCTTTGTGATATAGTTTGAAGTCAGGGAGCCTGATTCCTCCCCATCTCCATTTTTCTTTCTCAAGATTCCTTTAATTATCCTGGGTCTTTCGTGTTTCCATAAAAAGTAAAAAAAAATTTTGTTCCAGTTCTGTGAAAAATGCCATTAGTAATTTGATAGGAATTGAACTGAATCTGTAGGTTGCTTTGGGTAGTGTATAGTTATTTTGACAGTATTGATTCTCCCAATCCAAAAACACAGTATATCTTTCCATTTGTTTGTGTCATCTCTGATTTCTTTTATCAGCATCGTATAGTTTCTGGAGTACAGGTCTTTTGCCTCCATAAGTAGGTTTATTTCTAGGTATTTTATTCTTTTTGATAGTGGTAAATGAGATTGTTTCCTTAATTTCTGTTTCTCACCTCTTGTTGTTAGTGTATAGAAATACAACAGATTTCTGCGTATTAATTTTGCATCCTGAAACTTTACTGAATTCATTGATGAGTTCTGGTAATATTTTGGTGGCATCTTTAGGATTTTCTATGTATAGTATCATATCATCTGCAAACAGTGACAGTTTAACTTCTTCTTTTCCCATTTGGATAACTTTTATTTATTTTTTTCCTCTTATTTTTGTGGCTAGCACTTCCAAAACTATGTTGAATAAAAGTGGCGAGAGTGGACATCTTTGTCTTGTTTCTGATCTTAGAGGAAAAGCTTTCAGCTTTTCACTGTTGAGTATGATATTAGCTGTGTGTTCATCATATATGACCTTTATTATGTTGAAGTGTGTTCCCATTGTGCCTACTTTCTGGAGAGTTTTTAATCATAAATGGATGTTGAATTTTATCAGAAGCTTTTTCTGCATCTGTTGAGATGATCGTATGGTTTTTATTTTTCAAGTCGTTAATGTGGTTCATCAAACTGATTGATTTGTGGATATTGAAAAATCATTGCATCCCTGTGATAAATCCCGCTTGATTATGGTGTACGACCCCTTAATGTGTTGTTGGATTCAGTTTACTAGTATTTTGTTGAGGATTTTTGTGTCTATGTTCATCAGTGATATTGGTCTGTAATTTTCTTTTTTTGTGATATCTTTGTCTAATTTTGGTATTCAAGGTGATGGTGGCCTCATAGAATGAGTTTGGAAGTGTTCCTTCCTCTGCAGTTTTTTGGAATAGTTTCAGAAGGATAGGTTTTAACTCTTCTCTAAATGTTTGATAGAATTCGTCTGTGAAGCCATCTGGTCCTGGACTTTTTCTGTTGAGGGTTTTAAAATCTGTTTCCATTTCAGTACTTGTGATTGGTCTGTTCATATTTTCTGTTTCTTCCTGTTTCAGTCTTGAAGATTGTATAACACCTTTCTAAGAATTTGTCCATTTCTTCTAGGGTATCCATTTTTATTGGCATATAGCTGCTCATAGTAGTCTGTCATGGTCCTTTCTATTTCTGTGGTGTCAGTTGTAACTTCTCCTTTTTCATTTCTTGTTTGATTGATTTGGGCCCTCTCCCTTTTTTGCTCAATGAGTCTAGCTAAAGGTTTGTCAATTTCATTTATCTTTTCAAAGAAGCAGTTTTAGTTTTGTTGATCTTTTCTACTGTTTTTTCAGTCTCTGTTTCATTTATTTCTGCTCTGATTTTTATGATTTCTTTCCTTCTACTCACTACTTACTTTGGTCTTTGTTTGTTCTTCTTTCTGTAGTTGCTTTAGATGTAATGTTAGGTTGTTTATTTGAGATTTTTCTTGTTTCCTGAGATAAGCTTGTATAGCTATAAATTTCCCTCTTAGAACTGCTTTTGCTGCATCCCATAGGTTTTGGATCGTGTGTTTGTGTGTGTGTGTGTGTGTTTTAATTTAATTAATGGATTTATTTAGGCTGTGTTGGGTATTCGTTGCTGTGCTCAGGCTTTCTCTAGTTGTGGAGAGCAGGGGCTGCTCTTTGTTGTGGTGCGTGGGCTTCTCATTGCGGTGGCTTCTCTTGTTGTGGAGCACAGGATCTAGGCATGCGGGCTTCAGTAGTTATGGCTCACGGACTCTAGAGCACAGGGTCAGTAGTTATGGCACAAAGACTTAGTTGCTCCACAGCATGTAGGATCTTCCTGAACCAGGGCTTGAACCCGTCTCCCCTGCATTGGCAGGCGGGTTCTTAACCACTGCACCACCAGGGAAGTCCCTGGATCGTTGTGTTTTCATTGTCATTTGTCTCTAGGTATTTTTTGATTTCCTCTGACTTCTGTGATCCATTGGTTGTTTAGTATCATATTGTTTAGCCTCCAAGTGTTTGTGTTTTTTACAGTTTTTTCTTATAGTTGATTTCTAATCTCATAGCGTTGTGGTCAGAAAACATGCTTGATGCTATTTCAGTTTTCTTAAAGGCTTGCTTTGTGGCCCAGCATGTGATCTATCCTGGTGAATGTTCCATGTGCACTTGAAAAGAATGTGTTTTCTGCTGCCTTTGGATAGAATGCTCTATAAATATCAATTAAGTCCATTTGGCCTAAGGTATCATTTAAGGCCTATGTATCGTCATTGATTTTCTCTCTGGATGATCTGTTTATTGATGTAAGTTGGGTGTTAAAGTCCCCCACTATTATTGTGTTACTGTTGATTTCCCCTTTTATTCCTGTTAGCATTTGCCTTGTATATTGAGGTGCTCCTATGTTGGATGCATATATTTACAATTGTTATATCTTCTTCTTGGATTGATCCCTTGATCATTATGTAGTGTTCTTCTTTGTCTCTTGTAACAGTCTTTATTTTATTTTATTTATTTTTTAACATGTTGATTGGAGTATAATTGCTTTACAATGTTGTGTTAGTTTCTACTGTATAACAAAGTGAATCAGCTATCTATATACACATATCTCCATATCTCTTACCTTTTGCATCTCCCTCCCACTCTCCCTATCCCACCCCTCTAGGTGGTCACAAAGCACCAAGCTGATCTCCCTGTGCTATGCAGCTGCCTCCCATTAGCTATCTGTTTCACATTTGGTAGTGTATATATGTCAGTGCTACTCTCTAACTTCGTCCCAGCTTACCCTTCCCCATCCCTGTGTCCTCAAGTCCATTCTCTACATTTGTGTCTTTATTCCTGTCCTGCACCTAGGTTCATTAGAACCACTTTTCTTTTTAGATTCCATATATATGTGTTAGCTTATGGCATTCGCTTTTCTTTTTCTGACTTACTTCACTCTGTATGACAGACTCTAGGTCCATCCACCTCAGTACAAATACCTCAATTTCATTTCTTTTTATGGCTTAGTAATATTCCACTATATATGTGCCACATCTTCTTTAACCATTCTTCCGTTGATGGACACTTAGGTTGCTTCCATGTCCTGGCTATTGTAAATAGTGCTGCAGTGAACATTGTGGTACATGACTCTTTGAATTATGGTTTTCTCAGGGTGTATGCCCACTAGTGGGATTGTTGGGTCATATGGTAGTTCTATTTTTAGTTTTTTAAGAAACCTCCATACTGTTATGCATAGTGGCTGTATTAATTTACATTCCCACCAACAGTGCAAGAGGGTTCCCTTTTCTCCACACCCTCTCTAGCATTTATTGTTTGTAGATATTTTGATGATGGCCATTTTGACTGGTGTGAGGTGATACCACATTGTAGTTTTGATTTGCATTTCTCTAATGATTAGTGATGTTGAGCATCCTTTCGTGTGTTTGTTGGAAATCTATATATCTTCTTTGGAGAAATGTCTATTTAGGTCTTCCACGCATTTTTAGATTGGGTTGTTTGTTTTTTTGATGTTGAACTGAATGAGCTGGAGTTGTATATTTTGGAGATATACAAGCAGCTTCGTCAGTTGCTTTGTTTGCAAATATTTTCTGCCATCCTGAGGGTTGTCTTTTCGTCTGTTTATGGTTTCCTTTACTGTGCAAAAGCTTTTAAGTTTCATTAGGTCCCATTTGTTTATTGTTGTTTTTATTTCCATTTCTCTAGGAGGTGGGTCAAAAAGGATCTTGCTGTGATTTATGTCATAGAATGTTCTGCCTATGTTTTCCTCTAAGAGTTTGATAGTGTCTGGACTTACATTTAGGTTTTTAATCCATTTGGAGTTTATTTTTGTCTATGGTGTTAGGAAGTCTTCTAATTTCATTCTTTTACATGTAGCTGTCCAGTTTTCCCAGCACCACTTATTGAAGAGGCTGTCTTTTCTCCATTGTACATTCTTGCCGTCTTTATCAAAGATAAAGTGACCAGATGTGTGTGAGTTTATCTCTGGGCTTTCTATCCTGTTCCATTGATCTATATTTCTGTTTTTGTGCCAGTACCATATTTTCTTGAGTACTGTAGCTTTGTAGTATAGTCTGAAGTCCGGGAGCCTGATTCTTCCAGCTCCGTTTTTCTTTCTCAAGATTGCTTTGGCTATTTGGGGTCTTTTGTGTTTCCATACAAATTGTGAAATTTTTTGTTCTAGTTCTGTGAAAAATGCCATTGGTCGTTTGATAGGGATTGCATTGAATCTGTAGATTGCTTTCGGTAGTGTAGTCATTTTCACAATGTTGATTCTTCCAATCCAAGAACATGGTCTATCTCTCCATCTGTTTCTGTCATCTTTAATTTCTGTCATCAGTGTCTTATAGTTTTCTGCATACAAGTCTTTTGTCTCCTTAGGTAGGTTTATTCCTAGGTGTTTTATTCTTTTTGTTGCAATAGTAAATGGGAATGTTTCCTTAATTTCTCTCTGATTTTTCATCATTAATGTATAGGAATGCAAGAGATTTATGTGCATTGTTATATCCTGCTACTTCATTAAATTAATTGATTAGCTCTAGTAGTTTTCTGGTAGCATCTTTAGGATTCTCTATGTATAGTATCATGTCATCGGCAAACAGTGACAGTTTTACTTCTTCTTTTCTGATTTAGATTCCATTTATTTCTTCTTCTTCTCTGATTACTGTGGCTAAAACTTCCAAAACTGTGTTGAATAATAGTGGTGAGAGTGGGCAACCTTGTCTTCTTCTTGATCTTAGCGGAAAGGGTTTCAGTTTTTCACCATTGAGAATGAAGTTGGCTGTGGGTTTGTCATATATGGCCTCTATTATGTTGAGGTAGGTTCCTCTATGCCTACCTTCTGGAGAGTTTTTCTCATAAATGGGTGTTGAATTTTGTCGAAAGCTTTTTCTGCATCTGTTGAGATTTTCATATGGTTTTTATACTTCAGTTTGTTAATATGGTGTATCACATTGATTGATTTGAGTATATTGAAGAATCCTTGCAGTCCTGGGATCCAGTCCCAGTTGATCATGGTGTATGATCCTTTTAATGTGCTGTTGGATTCTGTTTGCTAGTATCTTGTTGAGGATTTTTGCATCTGTGTTCATCAGTGATATTGGCCTGTAGTTTTCTTTTTTTGTGACATCTTTGTCTGGTTTTAGTGTCAGGGTGATGGTGGCCTCGTAGAATGAGTTTGGGAGTGTTTCTCCCTCTGCTATATTCTGGAAGAGTTTGAGAAGGATAGGTGTTAGCTGTTCTCTAAATGTTTGGTAGAATTCACCTGTGAAGCCATCTGGTCCTGGGCTTTTGTTTGTTGGAAGAGTTTTAATCACAGTTTCAATTTCAGTGCTTGTGATTGGTCTGTTCATATTTTCTATTTTTTCTGGTTCAGTCTTGGAAGGTTGTGCTTTTCTAAGATTTTGTCCATTTCTTCCAGGTTGTCCATTTTACTGGCATAGAGTTGCTTGTAGTAATCTCATGATCCTTTGTATTTCTGCAGTGTCAGTTGTTACTTCTCCTTTTTCATTTCTAATTCTGTTGATTTGAGTCTCCTCCCTTTTTTTTCTTGATGATTCTGGGTAATGGTTTATCAATTTTGTTTATCTTCTCAAAGAACCAGCTTTTAGTTTTATTGATCTTTGCTATTGTTTCCTTCATTTCTTTTTCATTTATTTCTTTTTTTTTTTTTTTTTTTCATTTATTTCTGATCTGATCTTTATGATTTCTTTCCTTCTGCTAACTTTGGGGTTTTTTGTTCTTCTTTCTCTAATGCTTTAGGTGTAAGGTTAGGTTGTTTATTTGAGATTTTTCTTGTTTCTTGCAGTAGGATTGTAGTGCTATAAACTTCCTTCTTAGAACTGGTGTGCTGCATCCCATAGGTTTTGGGTCATTATGTTTTCATTGTCATTTGTTTCTAGGTATTTTTGGATTTCATCTTTGATTTGTTCAGTGATTTATTGGTTATTTAGTAGTCTATTGTTTAGCCTCCACGTGTTGGTATTTTTTACAGTGTTTTTCCTGTAATTGATATGTAGTCCCATAGCGTTGTGGTTGGAAAAGATTCTTGATAAGATTTCAATTTTCTTAAATTTAGAAAGGCTTGATTTGTGACTGAAGATATAATCTATCCTGGAGAATGTTCCATGTGTGCTGGAGAAGTAAGTGTATTCTATTGTTTTTGGATGGAATGTCCTATAAATATCAGTTGTCTTTCTTGTTTAATGTATCATTTAAAGCTTGTGTTTCCTTATTTATTTTCATTTTGGATGATTTGTCCATTGGTGAAAGTGGGGTGTTTAAAGTCCCTTACTATGATTGTGTTACTGTTGATTTCCCCTGTTATGGCTGTTAGCATTTGCCTTATGTATTGAGGTCTTCCTGTGTTAGGTGAATAAATGTTTACAATTGTTATATCCCTTGGTCATTATGTGGTGTCCTTCTTTGCCTGTTGTAACAGTCTTTAAAGTCTGTTTTGTCTGATATATTGTTATTCCACCTTTCTTTTGATTTGCATTAGTATGGAGTACCTTTTTCCATTCCCTCACTTTCAGTCTGTATGTGTCTCGAGATCTGAAGTAGGTCTCTTATAGACAGCATATATATGGGTCTTGTTTTTGTATATATTCAGGAAGTCTATGTCTTTTGGTTGGAACATTTTATCCATTTATATTTAAGGTAATTATCAATATGTACTTATTGCCATTTTGTTAATTGTTTTGGATTTGTTTTTGTAGGTATTTTCCTCCTTTCTTCTTTTGTTCTCTTGTGATTTGATGACTTTATATTTAGTATTGTATTTGTATTCCTTTTTCTTATTTGTGTGTATATCTGTTATAGATTTTTGGTTGGTGTTTACTGCAAGGTTTTTGTATAGCAGTGTATGTATATACGTGATTGTTTTAAGTAACTTAACCCTTAATTTCAAATGCCTTTTAAATACCTTGCATTTGTATTCTCCTCCCCTCATGATTACTGTTTTTTTATATCATATTTTATGTCTAATTGTTTTGTGCATTCCTTAACTGCTTATTGTGGATACAGATCATTTTACTACTTTTTTTAAAAAATAAATTTGTTTATTATTTATTTTTGGCTGCGTTGGGTCTTTGTTGTTGTGTGTGGCTTTGTCTAGTTGCGTGAGTGGGGGCTACTCTTCTTTGCTGTGTGCAGGCTTCTCATTGCAGTGGCTTCTCTTGTTGCGGAGCTCGGGCTCTAGGCGTGTGTGCTTCAGTAGTTGTGGCTCGCAGGCTCTAGAGCGCAGGCTCAGTAGTTGTGGCGCATAGGCTTAGTTGCTCTGTGGCATGTGGGATCTTCCCGGACCAGGGCTCAAACCTATGTCCCCTGCATTGGCAGGCAGATTCTTAACCACTGCACCACCAGGGAAGCCCTATTTTACTACTTTTGTCTTTAAATCTCCCTACAAGCTTGGTGTGTGGATGATTTCTTACCTTTATCGTATGTTTGCCTTTACCAGTGAGCCTTTTCATTCTGTAATTTTCTTGTTTCTAGTTGTGGCCTTTTCATTTTTGCCTAGATAAGTTCCTTTAACGTTTGTTGTAAAGCTGGTTTGGTGGTACAGAATTCCTTCATTTTGTGTTTGTCTGTAAAGCCTTTGATTTCTCTGTCAAATCTGAATGAGAGCCTTGCTGGATAGAGTATTTTGGTTGTAGGTTTTTCCTTTTCATCACTTTAAATATATCATGCTACTCCCTTCTGTACTGCAGAGTTTCTGCTGAAAAATCAGCTGATAACCTTATGGGAGTTCACTTGTATGTTATTTTTTGCTTTTCCCTTGCTGCTGTTAGTATAGTCTCTTTATATTTAATTTTTGTCATTTTAATTACAGTTTATCTTGGTGTATTCCTCTTTGGGTTAATCTTGTATGAGACTCTGTGCTTCCTGGACTTGGGTGACTGTTTACTTTTCAAGGGAGTTTTTTAGCTATTATCTCTTCAGATATTTTCTCAGGCCCTTTCTCTCTTCTTCTTCTGGGGCCCCTGTAATGTGAATATTAGTGCTTTTGATGTTGTCCGGGAGGTCTCTTAAACTGTCTTCATTTCTTTTCATTCTTTTTTCTTTTTTACTGTTCAGTGACAGTGATTTCACTGATCCATTCTTCTGAAGTATTTAGTTTACTATTGAGTCATTCTAGTGTATTTTTCATTTCAGTTATTGTATTCTTCATCTTTGTTTGGTTGTTCTTTATGGTTTTGTAGCTGTTTGTTAAAAACTTCTGACTTCTTGCTCTGTGCATCCATTCTCCTGCCGAGTTCTTGGATCTTTTTATGATCCTTACTTTGAACTCTTTCTTGGGTAGATTACCTATCTCCAGTTCACTTAGTTCTTCTTCTGGGGTTTTATTTTGTTCCTTTGTCTGGAACATATTCCTCTGCTGCCTCATTTTGTCTACGTTGCTATTCATATCTCTGTATGTGATAGGTCAGCTCTGATTCTTGACCTAGGAGAAGTGGCCTTCTGTAGGAAGCATCCTGTGTGTCCCCACTGTGCACTCTCCTCTTGGCACCCAAGCTGTGTGCTCTAGGGCTTCCCACTAAGAGAGCTGTGTGGTCCTTTTGCAGCAGGCTCACTATGTGAGCAGTCTGGTAGCCTTGATTGGACCCTAGTCTGCTTAGTTGCTAGGCCCTGCCTTGTGCAGATGCTGTTGGCTGCTGTTTAATAGGGCCTGGTCATAAAGTGGCTGGATTGGATGCAGAGTCCTAGGGAGCCCTGGGGCTAATACTGGCTTACTGGTGGGCAGAGTCAGGGTCCTGAAGAGTCTGTGGCTGTTGCCAGTCCACCGTTGCCAGATCCTGTGGTTAGTGCTGGAATACTGGCAGGCAGAGCTTGTCCTAGAGTCTGGCTGTAGGTCCCAGGGATCTCAGAGCTCGTTTCAGATTTTTTGGGGGAGGCAATTCCTGATACAGTTTTTGGGTCCACAGTGTCCCAGAGGTTGCTTTGGCCAGCTAGTGGGCAGGGTCAGGGCCTGGCTGGTCCCAGGGTTGGGTCTGGCCTGCATTGCAGGATCATAGTTTTCTTACTTCTGGTGTCTGCCTGCAGTGGGTGAGGCTAATCTAGAGCTTGTGCAGGCTTGCTGGTGGGAGGGGCCGATGCCTGGCCACTGGTGAGTGGATCTGGGTCTCGGCCCTCTGGTGGGCAGGGCCATATCTAGGGGCATGTTTGGAGGCAGCTGTGGGCTCAGGAGGTCTTCAGGCAGCCTGTTTGTTGATGCCTGGGGCTGTGTCCCTGCCCAGTTAGTTGTTTGGCCTGAGGTGTCCTAGCACTGTAGCCTGCAGGCTCTTGGGTGGTGCCAGGTCTTGGAGCTGATGAGCCCAGATGTCAGCCCCCATGGCAGCAGAGTTCACACAGCTGAATGTTCCCCAGTATGTCTGTCACCAGTGTCTGTGTCCCCCCGGTGAACCGCATCCACCCCCCACCTTTCCAGGAGACTCCCCAAGACCAGCAGGTAGATGTACTCCTGTCAAATTACTGCTTTTGCCCTGGGCCCCGGTGTGCATGAGATTTTGTGTGCAACCTTTAAGAGTAAAGTCTCTATCACCCCCAGTCCTGTGGGGCTCCTGTAGTTAAGCCCCACTGACCTTCAAAGCTGAATGCTCTGGGGGCTTGTCTTCACTGTGCTGGACCCCTGGGCTGGGGGGCCTGACATGGGGCTCAGAATTCTCATTCCTGTGGGAGAACCTTTGCAGTATAGTTATTCTCCAGTTTTTGCGTTGCCCACCTTGGGGTATGGGGTTAGACTGTGTCACGAGTCCACCTCTCCCATCCATCTCATTATGTCTTTAGTTGTAGAAGATCTTTCCTGGTAGGTTCTAGTCTTCTTCATCAGTGGTTGTTCTGCAGATAGGTGTGAAGTTGCTGTGCTTGTGAGAGGAGGTGAGCTCTTGGTCTCTGTACTCTGCTGTCTTGACCACTCTTCCCTTTCAGTTGCTGATGTCATAAAATTACATCTTTATGCATTGCATGCCCCAAAACATAAACTGATAATTATTTTAAGTGCATTAGTCTTTCAAGTTATGTAGAAAACAAGATTTGGAGTTACAAATCAAAGTTATGTTAATGTTAGCATTTACACTAATAATTGTTTTTGTTCCTTTAAACATATTAGTCTCTCAAAAAGTACAGTCACATGGCATTGTTACAATAAGACTTGCTTTTTTTTTTTGCGGTACGCAGGCCTGTCACTGTTGTGGCCTCTCCCATTGCAGAGCACAGGCTCCGGACGCGCAGGCTCAGCGGCCATGGCTCACGGGCCCAGCCGCTCCGTGGCATGTGGGATCTTCCCAGACCGGGGCACGAACCTGTGTCCCCTGCATCAGCAGGTGGACTCCCAACCACTGCGCCACCAGGGAAGCCCAATACTTGGTTTTATAATTAGCCTTTATTGAGATGTTTATTTCCCCATGTGGCTTTCAGTTACTGTCTAATGTTCGTTCTTTTTACCTTCCCAGCACTACTGTGAGTATTTCTTGCAGGGCAGGTCTAGTGGTCACAAACTCCCTCAGATTTTGTTTTTCTGGGAATGTCTTGATTTCTCACTCACTTTTGAAGGAGAGTTTTGCCACATATAACATTCTTGGTTGAAAGGTTTTTTTCTTTTAGTATTTTTAATATTTCAGCCCATTGTCTCCTGGCCTTCAAAGTTTCTGATGAGAAAACTGCTTATGACCTTATAGAGGATCCCTTGTATATGATGCTTTTCTTCCTTTTGCTGCTTTTATGATTTTATTTTGTCATTGTCTTTTTTTTTTTTAATTGGCTGCGTCAGGTCTTTGTTGCAGTGCGCAGGCTTCTCTCTAGTTGTGGCATGCAGGTTTTTTTCTCTCTAGTTGTGGCGCATGGGCTCCAGAGCACGTTGGCTCTGTAATTGTGGTGTGCGGGCTCCAGAGCATGTGGACTCTGTATTTTGTGGCATGTGGACTCTCTCTAGTTGAGGTGCATGGGCTTAGTAGCTGTGGCATGTGGGCTTAGTTGCCCCACGGCATGTGGTATCTCAGTTCCCCCAACCAGGGATTGAACCTGTGTCCCCTGCAGTGGAAGGGGGATTCTTTACCACTGGACCACTGGGGAAGCCCCTTGTCATTGTCTTTTGAAAATTTATTATAATGTGACTTGCTGTGGGTCTTTTTGAGTCCATCTTACTTGGAGTTCTTTAAGCTTCTTGGATGTTTATAGTCACGTCTTTCATCAGATTTGGGAAGTTTGTGGTTTTTGTTTTTTGTTTTTTTTTGCGGTACACGGGCCTCTCACTGCTGTGGCCTCTTCTGTTGCGGAGCACAGGCTCTGGACGTGCAGGCTCAGCGGCCATGGCTCACGGGCCCACCCGCTCCACGGAATGTGGGATCTTCCCAGACCGGGGCACGAACCCGTGTCCCCTGCATTGGCAGGCGGACTCTCAACCACTGAGCCACCAGGGAAGCCCTGATTTGGGAAGTTTTTAGCCATTATTTCTTCAGATATTCTCTCTGCCCCTTTCTATCTCTTTTCTTCTTCTAAGACTCCCACAATTTGTATGTTGGCCTGCTTGATGGTGTCCCACAGGTCCCTTAGGCTCTGTTTGCTTTTCTTCAATCTTTTTTCTTTCTGTTCTTCAGCTTAGATAATTTCTGTTGTCCTGTCTTTAAGTTTACTGATTCTTTCTTCTGCCTGCTCAACTCTGCCTTTCAGTCACTCTAATGAATGTGTTGTTTCAGTTATTGTACTTTTTAGCTCCAGAATTTCCTTTTGGCATCCCTTTAGGTTTCTTTTTTTTTTTGCAGTACGAGGGCCTCTCACCGTTGCGGCCCCTCCCGTTGCAGAGCACAGGCTCCGGACGCACAGGCTCAGCGGCCATGGCTCACAGGCCCAGCCGCTCTGCGGCATGTGGGATCTTCCCAGACTGGGGCACGAACCCGTGTCCCCTGCATCAGCAGGCGGACTCTCAACCACTGCGCCACCAGGGAAGCCCCTAGGTTTCTTTTTTTAAACCCTAATTACATTTCCATTTTGTCCACACATTGTTTTCTTGATTTTCTCCACATCTTCCTTTAAATCTTTGAGCGTCTTTGAGACAGTTGAGTTGTTTTAAAGTCTTTGTCTAATACAACTGCCATAAATAAGTATTTTTCAGGAACAGTTTCTATTGATTTCTTTTTACTTTCAATGGGTTATACTTTACTGTTTCTTTGTATGCCTTGTGATTTTTTGTTGAATATGAGACATTTGAGTCTAGTAATATGGTAACTCTGGAAATCAGATTCTCCTCCTTCCTCAGGGATTGGTGTTTTTTATTACTGTTTTGGGGTTGTTGTTTTTTTTTGATTGTTGTAAACTTAATGTCTTAGGTCTTTTCATAGCCTTTCCTTGGGCATTCATAGTCACTTTCTAATTTTCCCCTTACAGGCAGTTGTTTTTGAATGGCCTATTTTTTTTTTTTAATAAGCTGGTCTTTATTGTATTTTTTCAAACATTAATATATATTTTTAATTTGTTATTTATTTTATTTTTGGCTGTGTTGGGTCTTTGTTGCCACGTGCAGGCTTTTTCTAGTTGTGGCAAGCGGGGGGCTACTCTTTGTTGAGATGTACAGGTTTCTCACTGCAGTGGCTTCTCTTGTTGCGGAGCATGGGCTCTAGATGTGTGGGCTTCAGTAGTTGTGGCCTGCAGGCTTGGTAGTTGTGGCTCGCAGGCTCTAGAGTGCAGGCTCAGTAGTTGTGGCTTACAGGCTTAGTTGCTCTGTGGCATGTGGGATCTTCCCGGACCAGGGCTCAAACCTGTGTCTCCTGCATTGGCAGGCGGATTCTTTAACCACTGTGCTACCAGGGAAGCCCATGAATGGCCTCTTGTTTAAAGTCTGGCTCTCAAAAGTGGAAAAGCAAAATATGAGGGGGGAGGGGGAGGGCACTAGCTCTTTAAATTCACTGGAAGTCACTTCAGCTAGAGGGGGAGGGGCTTGCAACAATGAGGGGAGGTGCAGCAACAACGGCTGCCTGCCTCTTTGTCTCTTGGTCTGCACCTCTGTAATCAGAAGCGGCAATTAGTGACCAGAACACAGATCCCCATTATTTGGAGGAGAGGCTCCTTGCTGCCCACCGTGGCTCCCATAAGCTGTGTACAAGCTGCTCCAGGAACATGTACACAGTTGCCTGCCACATCACTGAGGGTGGTGGATGGGTAGTTGCTACTGTGCTAAGAGCTGAAATTGACCAAAATTTACTGCAGTTTACCATCCAAGAGTTTCCCTGGAAGTTGCAAGCCTTCAACAGACTTCAGAGTTCCAAAATAGTTGTTCCCAAATCAGACAGATTCTGCCAATGCAGTTATTGTCTGTGTGAGGACACAGGTTCCTGGTGCTTGCTACTCTGCCATCTTCACAGAATCTTCTCCATGATCTAATTTTGAGTTAATTTTTGTGCGTAGTGTGAAGAAAGAGTTCAGATACACTTTTGGCATGTTTATATCCAGTTCTCCCAGCACCATTTGTTGAAAACAATATTGTTTCTTTAATGAAGTAACTTGACACCTTCATAAAAAATAGACCATAAATATGTGAAGGCTTATGTCCAGTCTCCTAATTATGTTCCAGTGATCTATAAGGCTATACTTACACAAACACTGTACTGTCTTTTTCATTACATTCTTGGCACATAATAGGTGCTCAGAATTTGTTAAATTGAATTGGCTAGACTTATTAAAGAATCTGTGTTCTTAACACTTGGTGCATTTTTGTCTTTTTTCTGTTGAGGTGTGTGTTGGGGGAGGGGGGCGTTGTTGGTTCATTTTTGTTTCATTTCTCTGTAGTTTCCTGTCAAGGTATCTTTTGAAAACTTCTATCCTTAGGCTGAAAAGAAATTTTATGCCTCACTAAAGAAAAAATATCAAGGACAGAGTACCCTTTGGGATAGGCATGCTGGTAATGGTGGCAGCTATCAAAAAACAGAGGACATTAGTTGGAACGGCACTATTTAAAGTAGTGAAATCCAGAGGCTGATGAGTTGCCATCATCATGCTATACCTTCCATAGAAGCTCAGCAGTGTTTTAAGCATTGTTGTATTCATTGCTTTAAAATGAAGTGTTACCAGAATATACTGGAAGTATTTTATGAAGCAGTAGACTTTGAGTTATAGCTGTACCACTTGGCAGTAGAATCACTCATGAGCAAGTTATTTAACTTTCCTATGACTATGATTACTTTGTGGGGAAAATATTCTTGCTCTATCAATTTCTTACAGTGTTAATGAGATTCAACTAAAGGGATGTTTCTGTAAGTGCTTTGCAAAATATAAAGTGCTCTACAAACATTTAAAATATTATTTGTATATTAAGCACTGATACACACTTTTTTTTTTCTTTCAAACACTTTCTAAGATAAGGTGAAAGGAAAAGGATGAACAGTCATTGAACTGTTGGGTCATTTGCTGACAAATACAGTTGAAATGGGTAAAATCGGGAATATTAAAACTCAAGAATGTGGGACATAGGGAAAAGCTATGAGAGTGAGAGGAACATTTTCTTCAGTCTCTGTCTTGCGACAGGAAGTTGGAAAGGAAATGATAACTTTTCTTGGAGAACATATAAAATCTCTAACTTTACATAATTGAGTAGACTGTGATAGTCTTATCTCCTTATCATTTGTGTGTAGAATTTATGTAAAAATTGCTTTTAAATATACTGTAAAAGTTTGAGCAATACAAGGCTAGAGTAGTTAAGGCAGTGTGGTATGGCATAAGGGTAGACATATGGGTTGAAAGAATAAAATTAAGAGTCCAGAAAGAAGCCTTTTTATTTATGTTCAATTGATTTTGGACAAGGGTGCCAAGACAATTCAATGGGAAAATAATAATCTTTTAACAAATGATGCTGGATAGCCACATGCAAAAGAATGAATTTGGACCCCTTCTCACACCATATGCAAAAAATAACTCAAAATGGATTATAAACTTAAATGTAAGAACTAAAACTATAAAGCTCTTAGAAGAAAATATAGGAGTAAATCTTGATGACCCTGAGTTAGGGAGTGATTTCTTGGATAAATTGGACTTTGTCAAGATTAAAACTTTTGTGATACTAAGGATACTGTCAAGAATGTGAAAAGACAACCCACAGAATGGGAGAAAATATTTGCAAATCATGTATTTGATAAGAGACTTGTTTCTAGAACTTATAAAGAACTCCTACAACTCAAAAATAAAAAGTAACCTAATTAAAAATTGGGCAAAGTGGACTTCTCTGGCGGTCCAGTGGTTAAGACTCCATGCTTCCAATGCAGGGGGTACAGTTTCGATCCGTGGTTGGGGAACTAAGATTGCATGTGCTGTGTGGTGCAGCCAAAAAAAATTTTTTTAATAATAAATTCACATGTAGTTTAAAAAACAAAAAAATAACAAAAAAATTGGGCAAGCTATCTGAATAAACATTTTTTCACAAAGATATACAGATGTCCAATAAGCACATGAAAAGATGCTTAGCACCATTAGCCATCAGGTAAATGCAATTCAAAACCACAATGAATCTCTTTCACACCCACTTCACACCCACTAGGGTGTTTATAATTTGAAAAGATGTATAATAACAAGTGTTGGTGAGAATGTGGAGAAATTAGAAGCCTCATACACTGAATACATTATCAAGTTGTAAAATAGTATGGTCACTTTGGAAAACTATCTGGCAATTTTTCAAAAGGTTACACATAGAGTTACCATATGTCCCAGCAATTCTACTTCCAGGTATATACCCAAGAGAACTGAAAACATGTCCACACAAAAACTTGTTGCATGAATGTTTACCGGAGCATTATTCATAATAACCAAAAGGTAGAAACAGCTCAAATGTCCATCAACTGATGAATTGAGAAATAAAATATGGTGTATCCATCAGTGGGATATTATTTGGCAATAAGGAATGAAGTGCTGATAGATGCTATAATATGGATGAATCTTGAAAATATTTTGCAAAGTGAAAGAAGCCAGTCACAAAAGACCTTATACGGTATGATTCCATTTATATCAGATGTCCAGAATAGCCAAATCTATACAGACAGAAAGTAGATTAGTGTTGCCTAGGGAACAGCTGAGGGGAGGGATTAGGAGGGAATGGGAAATGATGCTAATAAGTTCTGGGTTTCTTTTTGGGCTTGGTGTAACTTTATAAATGGGTTATGGTTGTACAACTCTGTGAATATATTAAAAACCATTTAAATGTGCAGATTAAATGGGTAAATTGTATGGTACATGGATAAAAAATAATTTAAAAATCAAGCAATACCCAACTCAAAAAATATGAAGTAAAGAAAAGGACATTTGCAAATGTATCTCTACTGGTTATCTTCTGGAGATAGAGAAGAATCAGATGGTTGATTGTCTCTATGTTATTTTTTTTTCATTCTCTATCCTTCTAGTGGCTGACCAGGTTTATTAAATGCATGCATGCACTTTTGTGTTGATTGATAGTAAATCTTAATTCATTTTTGACAGGAATTGGGTTCTTCTCAGACTTTATCACATGATGGAGGATTCTTCAATAGACTGGAAGATGATGTTCATAAAATTCTTATTAGAGAAAAAAGAAGAGAACAGCTTACAGAATATAATGGAACAGATAATTGCACAGCTCATGAACACAACCAGGCATGTAAAATAGAAAATTCTCTTAAAATCACAGTGAAATTATTTTTCTTTTTTAAAAAACCTAAGCAGTGGAACTCAATTATGATTGTATAAAGTTACAGTTTTAGGATATTATCTTAGTCATTATTACACATAGATACTTATATTAAAAAGTATGAAGACTTCTTTAGTTGATAAATATTTATTGAGCATGTGCTATAATGCTAGGTATTGTTACGCACCAATGTAGGGGAGTGGGAATATCAAGATGGATAAGACCATCCATGCCTTAGACAGAGTAGTGGGGATAGGAGGGAGACTGGAAAAATATCATTCAGCATGATGAAGGCTTTAAGAGAGATAAGAACAATAAAAAAGAGGTTTTTGAATAGAAAAGGTAATAGATCACTCCTTGGGTGAATTGGGAAAGGTGTATAAATAAGTGACATTTGGGATGGATTTTGAATGGTGAATAACTGTATAAACTGAGAAATGGAGAAAACCTAAGGGAGCTGCAAGAGCAATGGCCCAGAGCTATGAAAAGCCTGAGACTTAATATTCAGGAAACTGAAAAATTCTGCATCTAAGAAGTATAGACTTAAGTGAGTGTGGGATAACATGACTAGAGAAATAGATTGGATTTAGATTATAAAGGTCTTTATGTGAAACTAAGAAGTTAGAATTTTATCCTGCAGACCAGGGGTTGCAAACTATGGCTGGTCAGCAGTCTGTTTTGTTTTGTTTTGTTTTTTTTAGCAGTCTGTTTTTGTA
Organism: Phocoena sinus; assembly: GCF_008692025.1. Classification (NCBI taxonomy): domain Eukaryota; kingdom Metazoa; phylum Chordata; class Mammalia; order Artiodactyla; family Phocoenidae; genus Phocoena; species Phocoena sinus. The sequence continues at coordinate 82,871,126 of NC_045768.1, read as the reverse complement.
AGGCTCACAAGCTAAGAATGGTATTCACATTTTAAAATATTGTTTGGAGAAATACAGAAAGAAAAGATATTATCCTATAGAGACCTCTAAGTCTGCATTTATTGTTCTCACCACAACCACCAGTCTTCTCTTTTACTTCCTCTTAAACTGTGAATCTGTTCTTTACCTTATATTGACCTCCAATACTTACTGGTCAGTCATTCAACAAATTAAACACTGCTGTGTTGTGTTATATAGGACACAAAAGAAGCCAGACTCTTAAGAACGTGTCACTCCAATGCAGCAATAATATTGCTTTCTAAAAACACTATACCACATGAAAATCTATTTTCAACTTAGTACGGGAAATCCTTGCCTGCCCTGAGGTACTTGTGAGCTTCTTCCTTTCTGGCATTGAATTAAATTTTGTGTTTTCCTGTCTTGTCTTGACTGTCAAATTTTATGTACAGTGCAAGCAACTGTGTTAACATTTATAGTTAGCCTATTTGTTTCCTCTTTTTACATTGATTATGATTTTCCCCGTTGTGGTTTGTATCTTCTTATTTTTCTGAGTCATCTCAGATCATTGTTGGATAGTAAGAATGATATTAATATACTTGAGCAAATAATTAGATGTTTCAGATCTTTTGTAGGGCAAAGTTGGGTACACATAAGTTTAATTAAATTATTAAGTAATGTTAATGATATTTTAAAACCAAAGTGACAGTGCAGTATAGTAGAAAGAGAACAGTCTTTGAAATCAAACCTAATAACACAAAATATAGCACTGCAGCTTATCAGCTGTGTTACATTGGAATGAAATTACCTGCCTTTCAGGCACTGTTATTATGAAAATTAGCGATTATGATGTAAAATGTTTAGCAGAGCATGTTGTACACAGCATGCACTTGATAATTGTTTTTGTACAAGGTGGAAAGTGGTAGATCCAAAAAAGGTAATTCATAGGAATGGAGATGAGAGATGGCTTTCTTAGGAGAAAATAGCTTTTGGTTTTTGTGGGCTTTTTAAAATTATTTATTTATTTATTTGGCTGTGCCAGGTCTTAGTTGTGGTGTGTGGGATCTTAGTTGCAGCATGTGAGATCTTTAGTTGCAGCATGCGGGCTCTTTTAGTTGTGGCATGTAGACTCTTAGTTGCAGCATGCAGGATCTATTTCCCTGACCAGGGGTCGAACCTGGGACCCCTGCATTGGAAGAGTGGAATCTTAACCACTGGACCACCAGGGAAGTCGGAAAATAGCTTTTGAATTGGAATTTAAGGGACAGTAGAATTTGAACATGAAGAAGTGAGGGAGAAGAAACTGGAATGTCAGAGTAAAAGAATGGAGGCAGTGAAGAATAAACCAGTTTAATTAAGACAAAATTCAAAGAGGAGCATAGTATAAATTTGGCATAGTGGGTTTGGAGGGATTGTGGAGGACTTAAAAGCCTGATTTATGATTTAGTCAGGAGATAATAAAGAGTTTTTGAGCAGAGGACAAAGTTCTATATGGTAATACTAATTTCACTGCAGTGCCTAGGAAAAACGGAAGGAAGGTGAAGACTAGTGATAGGAATTGGACAATATGCCATATGGTAAGGATGTAGAACAACAGTAACAAATTACTAGTGGTAATGTAATTTGGTATGACCATTTTGGAGAACAATTTGGCATTAACTTTTAAAGTTGAAGATGATGGGGAGACTGTGTTTTAGAAATTCTACGTTAGATTAAACCCTGAAGACATCTTCAACAAGAATGATTCAAACTCAGTTGTTTGTGACAACAAAATCAGTAGGAGAAATGAATGAGCTACAGCAATACATAGCAACATGGATGAATATCAAAAACATAATCTTTAATGAAAAAAGCAAGTCACCAGGGCTTCCCTGGTGGTGCAGTGGTTGAGAGTCCGCCTGCTGATGCAGGGGACACGGGTTCATGCCCTGGTCCGGGAAGATCCCACATGCCGTGGAGCAGCTAGGCCAGTGAGCCATGGCCACTGAGCCTGCGCGTCCGGAGCCTATGCTCCGCAACGGGAGAGGCCACAACAGTGAGAGGCCTGCATACCGCAAAAAAAAAAAAAAAAAAAAGTAATTGCATCAAAGCATGTAAACATCTGTGTTGCTCTTGATGTGTTACCAACATTGTCTTCTAGCAGCAGGATATGAGTTTACTAACTTTTCCACAGCTTCACTGGCATTCCCTCTAATGGCCTTCGGGGCTCTGTTTTATCAATTGTCTTTGTGGCATATTTCACTCTTGTTCTGTGGATACCTTATACTCACTATGTCCAAACTCGAGGTCATCATTTACTCTCCAAACCAAGCGTTTGGCTTGACTTCCTCATTTCTGTTTTTGGTTTTATCATTTTATCCAGATATTCAGACTCTGAACCTCCTGTTTCACTTTTCTGTTTTTCAAAGTTTGGGAGTTTTTAATCTTTGAAATAGTTCTCAGATCTATCTTCTCTTCCATTCTTATTAACATTTCTCTAGTTTAGACTCTCATTATCTTTTTTTTTTTTGGCTCTCATTATCTTTTACTGGTATTATTTCAGTAACCTAATAAGTCTTTCTGCATCCTGCCTTATAATTCTAGGTAATTTATCTTATACATTGCTAACAGATGACTTTTAAAAAAAATTTTTGGCCGCACCACACGGCACGTGGGATCTTAGTTCCCTGACCAGGGATCGAACCTGTGCCCCCTGCACTGGAAGCGTGGAGTCTTAACCACTGGACCGCCAGAGAAGTCTGAACAGATGACTTTTTGAAAAGCAAGACTTCCATCCTGCCACACCATGTCCCTAAGCTTCAGTGTCTGTTGAATCAAGTGCAGATGTCCTCGACCTGACATTTAAAGCCCTCAAGCTTTTCAAACTGAGAGTCCCAACCCACTTAACCAGTCCTGAAATCAATTTAGTAGATTGCTACCAGCACTAACCAAAAAAAAAAGTTGTCAGCATATATGACATCTGTTCGTATTTTATGAAATTTGTTTCTGTGTATATATATATATATATATATATATATATATATAAAACATACAAATACATACATACACTACATACATACACTGACATGTATGTGCATTCTGGGTCACGATATAAAACATTCCTTAACATGGGTCACTGTCCAGTAAGTTTGAAAGCATTGTTCTACAGTGTAGCTTTGGCCTAAGTAACTTCAGCTGTACTCTTTCCAGTTTTTTCTCCTAGCTAGAGCAGAGCACTCCTATCACAGCGCTGGATCCTTCCCAGCTTTGCTCAAGGTTCATTTCACATGCCGTCTCCTCCCTGAAGCTCTCTCATTGCCCTATCCCAATCCCAAACACAGAAAACCTGGATATGATCTTTCCTTCTTTTTCTATACCTCATAGCATTTTGTTTTTCTTATGGCACATTTCACACAGCACATTTTTATTATTTTTGATAGATTACAAATCCCTTGTGGACATAGACTTATAGACCCTTTTATCTTCATTTTAGTATAATGTCTTCTACTTAGAAGATAAGTTTAAAATTTATTTAATGAAATATAGGACTTCATAAAAATGGGTATACATTAAAACAATATGATTTTGTTTTAAAAAGTGATGTTTGTTGTAGAAATTCTGGAAATAACTGATAAGTGAAGAAATTTTAATAGTGGCAAAAATACTTGAGGGCTTAGTATATATTTACCAGATATTCTATTAAGTACTTAAAATAATTATTTCATTCAGTTCTCACAGTTAACTGTGAAGTTGATAGGCACCTTTATGATCCCCAATTTGCAGATGCAGTGGAAAAAACTTGACCCTAATCTCATTCACTTGGAGAAAACTACCATTGATACTTCGTTGTGGTCCTACTTTTCTATGGATTTACACTTTTTCCCCAATAATGTAGAAACTTACATGGACCACTTTTCAGTTAAATACAGAGATGGTGAGCAATTCAGATCATTAAGTAATACATTGACCCTTGAACAACACAGGTTTGAACTGCTTGGGTTTACTTATACATGGATTTTTTTCAGTCGAGGTTGGTTGAATCTGCGGATGCAGAGGAGCCGCATATACAGAAGGCTGACTATATACGACTATGTGTATTTTTTTTTTTTGGCTGCATCACATCTTAGCTGCGGCATGCGGGCTCTTGCCCCACAGCATGTGGGATCTTAGTTCCCCAACCAGGGATCAAACCCGCGTCCCCTGCATTGGAAGGCGGACTCTTAACCACTGGACCGCCAGGGAAGTCCCTGACTATGTGTATTTTTGATTTCTCAGAGGGTTGGCGTCCCTAACCCCAACATTGTCCAAGGGTCAACTGTAATGTTTTTACATTAAATAATAATGTTTATAGCTAAATTGATTTCAGTTACCCACACTGAGGAAATTTTTTTTTTTTTTTTTTGCGGTACGTGGGCCTCTCATTGTTGTGGCCTCTCCCGTTGCGGAGCATAGGCTCTGGACGCGCAGGCTCAGCGGCCATGGCTCACGGGCCCAGCCACTCCGCGGCATGTGGGATCTTCCCGGACCGGGGCACAAACCCGTGTCCCCTGCATTGGCAGGCGGACTCTCAACCACTGCGCCACCAGGGAAGCCCATGAGGAAAAAATTTAAATATACCAGTTTGATATAACATTGCTTACTACTGAGGTTGCACACTTTTTGAATTTTTATTGGTCATATGCCTGCATATAGGTGCAACTGTTTTTTCTAGTTTTTTTCATTTACCTTTTGATTTTGTTTCAGTGTTTCTGGAGATTTTTCATCAAGTTAAATCTATCAGTCTTTTTCTTTTTGTTTTCTCCCTTTCATACTATGTTCAGAAGAGCTTTCCTATTCAAAGATGTTAGCTAGTAATATTATAAAGAGTTTATTTTAATACTTAAGTGTTTTTTTTAGTTAAAATACTATTTTATATTATTCAATGATTATATACTCAGTATAAAACAATTTTGATGAAAGGAAATTTTTAAACAATAAAGTGAAATCTTCCATAATAATTCTAAAGAGAGTTATTAAAATGTTGATGTATGTCCTTCCAGGATTTTTTCTTTGTATATAGTATTACAATTTTGAGATCATACAGATGTGTTTTATGGTTGTATCATCATTTTTAGTGATTTCAGAGTTTTCAGTTTGTAAATTTGTCATATATTTAGCCTATATCCTTATTGTTGGGCATTTAAATTGATGTCCAATTTTTTGTTGTAACAGCAGTGAACACTTTCATAGATACTCCCCCCTCGCATATCTATTTAAGATAAATTCCCGGAAATGAGATTTTTGGGCCATTATGATAGTATATATATTTCTAATTTTGATCCAAATTTTTTCTTCCATAATCATCTTACACTATCATCTTCTTCACTAATCTCCAACCGGGCTTGCGTCTTTAATATCCTTCAAATTCTGTAGGCTCTTTCCTGCCTCAGGGCCTTTATACCTACTGTTCTTTCTACCTGGAAAGCTCTTATCTCCCTCCACTTTTTACTTAGCCATTTCCTACCCAGTCACTCAAGGTTCATCTTAAGGGTCATGGCCTCAGAGCTTCCCTGATCCACCAGGGAATAATCCACATTATTCCCTTTATAGCACTGTGTTTCTTTTCGTCATTGCTTAAACCTTGGTTTCTAATTGCAGCATTTCTTTATGTAATATCTACCTCCTCCACCAGACAAATCCCATGAGGGCAAGAATCTTTTCAGTTCTGTTCACCATTGTACACCCAGCACCCAGCATAGGTGCTCAGTGAGTATTTTTGGAATAAAATTGTCACCACATTACTCATTAGATATAGAGAACCAATATATATTCTTATGAAAAGTATGACTTTGGGTTGATTTTTTTGCATTTAAATTTATTTATTTTGGTGTATGTTACAAGATGGCAGGCATTTAACTTGATTTTTCCAGTTAGCCATTTGTCCCATATACTACCATTATTGTGTAATTCAGCCTTTTCTCACTTCTTTAAAATACCATAGTTAGTTATATTATAATAAATTCTTGTGTCTTAAATCTCTTTCTGGACTTTCTTTTCTGTTACATTGCTGTGTCAACATAGGTGCCATGACATGTTGTTTTAATTATTTTTGCTGTATAATATATAATTATCTGGTAGGCAAATTCTACTGCATTAACTTTTTGTTTCTATCCTGTATTCTCCCAGGTGAAGTTTTGACTATCTCGCTAAGTTCCAAAGAACAAAACTCTATTGAAATTTCTGTTGAATGTACAAATTAATATTTAGTAGTACTTAGTTTTCCTATCTAAAAACACGCTTTGTTCTGTCCTTTTCAATATTTTATCATTTATTGATCCTGAAAATTACTGAATCTTATTCTTGGGGATATTTTTTATTGCTGTCTGGAGAAAATGTTTTTTCTAGTTATATCTTCTATGTGTTAATTGCTAATATAGAGAAAAACTTTTTGTTTTATTTTTATTTTTTTATTTTATTTTTTTTTTGCGGTACGCGGGCCTCTCACTGTTTTAGCCTCTCCCGTTGCGGAGCACAGGCTCCGGACGCACAGGCTCAGCGGCCATGGCTCACGGGCCCAGCCACTCCGTGGCATGTGGGATCCTCCTGGACCCAGGCACGAACCCGTGTCCCCTGCATCAGCAGGTGGACTCTCAACCTCTGTGCCACCAGGGAAGCCCTATTTTTGGTTTTTTGTATTATTTATTTTGTATTTTTCTCATAAGTTTCTCATAAGTTATTTTGTATTTTTCTCATAAGTCTTTTAGGTTGTTAAGATAGACTAATAACAACTTGTCAGAGACCACTTTAGTATGTTTATTCCAGGATGGAAATATCATTTCAAAGCCCTGATATTGTTCTAGGTTACGTTTGTAGTTTGAGATTAGGCATAAATATCTTACTTGCTTGTACTGTACATAATTACATTTATAAAATTGAGTACAAGTGGAAATGTATTCAACAGTTTAGGTTGCTTTCGAAAATGAATTAAAATTGGGACTTTTTTTTCCTCTTAAACCTTTCAAAAAGGATATTGTAAATCAGAATTGGCAGAACTGTCTTTGTTCTAAAATGTTTTCCTCCTTTAGGAAGTAGTTCTAAAAGATGGAAGAATTGAAAGACTAAAGTTGGAACTTGAAAGAAAAGATGCTGAAATCCAGAAGCTGAAAAATGTGATCACTCAGTGGGAGGTTTGTATATATTTACTGTTGTAAACTAATTCTATAAATTTGTACATTTTCTGTTTTTATTATATTGAAATATGTTTAATATTTGATTGATAGAAATAATATTTCTGCTATTTAGGTTTTTTAGTGCATTAATTATATATAATCTGAATGATAGTATATTTTTATCATAGTAAAATACATATAACATTAAATTTGCCATTTTAACCGTTTTTAAGTGTACAATTCAGTGGCATTAAGTACTTTCTCAGTGTTGTGTAACCATCACCACTATTTCCAGAACTTTTTCATCATCCCAAACAGAAACTCTGTACCCATTAAACTCCCTATTTCCCCTTCTACTGCAATCCTTGATAATCTCTAATCTCTGTAAATTTGCCTATTCTAGGTACTTCCTATAAGTGGAATCATGATATTTGTCCTTTTGTGTCTGCCTTATTTCACTTGGCATATTTTCAGCATGCATATCCATGTTGTAGCACGTATCAGAACTTAATTCCTTTTTATGGCTGAATAATACTCCACTGTATGTATATACCATATTTTTTGTTTATTAGTCTGTTGATGGACACTTGCACTGTTTCCACCTTTTGGCTATTGTGAATAATACAGCTATGAACATTGGTGTACAAGTATCTGAGTCCCTGCTTTCAGTTCTGTTCGTATATACCTAAGAGTGGAATTTCTGGATCATATGGTAATTCTATGTTTAACTTTTTAAGGAACCATCAAACTGTTTTCCATAGCAGCTGCACCATGTTACATTTCCACCAGCAATGAACAAGGGTACCAATTTCTTCATATCCTTGCCAACACTTGTCATTTATACAAGTTTTTTTTAACCACAAACCTATTACTCTCCTCCTTTCTTAGGCTTTTAAAAAAATCTCTTATTCATCTCAAGTATCATTCTCTTTTTGAACTAATTATTTTTGAACTAATTACTTTTGAACAATTATTTGTTGAATGCCTGTAATAGGCCAGGTGCTTTTCTAGACCCTGTGTATGTAATAGTGAAAAAGAGTCAAGTTCCAGCCCTGCTGGTTCTTATATTTCCCTTCCTCGTCTACTCATGCCTTTAAGAATTATCCCTGTTAAAACCTTTTTGAGCTGCACCCACTTCTGCCTTAGTTTTTTCTTTGTCATTTATATTTTCTTTTGCTTTTTTTGAGCATTTACCATGTGTTAGGCACAGTGAATACAAAGATGAGTTAGTAAGAAGCTCATAGTCTAATGGAGAAGGTAATCATGTAAATAATTGCAGTACAATGTAGAATTTGTGATTGAGATCTGACAGAGTGCTCCAGAAGCCCAGAACAGGAATAAATCCGTTGCTGCTATTGAAACTTGGTAAAGGTTTCACCAAAAAAAAGATAATTTTTCCAGATAGAACAGTGCATACAAGGCATGAGAATGGTAGGAAATGCATTGATACTGACGTTTAGAGAAATGCAAAGTTGTAGAAGGTGAGATTGGGGGTGTTAGTTGAGGTCAGTATTTGAAGGCATTTGCATTTTAGACATGGAGAGGGCAGTGAAGGCTTTAGAAGGGAAGTGACATGAGAATTTTTTTGTGGAAGATAATGCATATAGCTGAGGCCTGGAGTGAAGACTGTCTGGTAACAAAATTAACAGGTACTGAGTGTAAGAGGAAGAACACATTTTGAACTGGTTTGGGGAAACGGAACTAATAGATCTCGTTTTGGACATGTTGAGTTTGAAATGGCTGTGGATGCAGGCATAGATGTTCAGGATGTTGAACATCTGTGTTGGACACATTGGAGTCACACCATACGTGCGTTTAACTGTGTGTTCTCTTTTTCATGAAGTTAAAAATACTAATGAGGGCACTGTATATTTCATATGTTCTTTATTATAAATTGCACAGTACTAGGATTTTATACTCTTATGTTTTCATAGATACATTTACTCTTCAGGATTGTAAATGCAAAACTATATGTTATTTTTATCGCAGTATAAAGAATATTCAGGGGTAATTTTGTTCATTTGCAATTTTTGCTTTATGAGCTGGCTTTAGGCCTTGAAGACTAAAGACATGCTTCCATATACACTGATCTGAACCTTGGAGAAAAGGCTTGAGCTAGAGTTTGATGAGGTATTAACATTGATCGAAACCCTGAAAGTGAGAATTTTATAGTGGATACAGTTTCATATTCCCAGTAGATATATTTCTGTATTCATAGTGAGTATAGTTGTAGTTGACTGTATTTGTTTTTCCCCTTCATATTTTTATGTTTCCATCTGACTTATCTCCCTCTTTCATTACTTAGCTTCTCAAAAGTCCTACTCCCTTTTATGTTTACTTCTTCCATTCAATGTATTGTCTGCAGTATTACTCAGTAACATTATTGATTTATCCTCAGCAATTTACTGGACAGAGTATTTAGTAAAAGTCATCTATTGGACTTAATTTAAAATACATCAACTTTGTTTTACAAGAAAGATTTTTGAATCTGGTAACTGCTGTACATATCTGTGTACATGTTGAGAGAAGAAATGACAAATTTCTTATATTGATCTGTTTTCTTTCCCTGACCTCTTGTATTTCTATAGTTACTAAATATATTGTTTTCTCTAATGTATTAAATATTTATAAATACTTCAGTGTGTGCTATAAGACAGGTTGAATAAGAGTAGTGTAGGGGAAAAATTCCCTGGAATATGGATGTTAATGTGGGAACACAATTCCAAAATTGTTTATAATGTATAATTGTGTCATTCATGTAGTTTGAAAAGAAGCTAAGCCATTTTTTTAAGTTGAAAAATAACTGAAAGATACTTCAGTAAATTACTAATTCATTTCAGCCAAAATGTAAGTAATTCAAAAATTACTTTAAAAATATTTAGTTAATGAAATAACAAAAGATTAGTAAAGCCTTAACTGAGCAAATATAAAACTGTGCTGTACAGTAACTACTACACATGGTGTAAAATTAATACACTACATGGGTTTTAAATACATAAAAGTTAAATTTTTATATATAAAAATTAAATAAAATAAAAATTGTAATTAAATAAAACTAAATACAGTTGAAAGTCATTTTCTCAGTAACACTGGCCACGTTTCCAGTAGTTAGCAGCCACATATTGGACAGTGGCCGATAAAGAACAGATACAGAGAGTTCTAGTATAGTACTGGTATAGAACTATGAATCATTTTTCTTTTTGTTTTCATATAATTATTTTGAATTGTATAAGGATTTTATTTGAGGAAGAAAAGAGAAAGACTCTTCAGGAAAATTTAGTTTTATTCTGAGTTTTCTCCACTTTTACTCTACTCTTCTTAAATACAGTCACCTATAATATTGATTTGTATTATTATACGAGGGATTTAATTAAGTAGTAGATAGTTGTGAATACATTTTCCTCCATCTTTTTTCTTTCAGAAGTAATTTATGTCTTTGAGCAAGCTCCATAAACTGGTAGTAAATCGTTAATTATATCATTTACTTTTAAAAAATTAAATCTTTTTTCCTTGATTATTAGGCAAAGTATAAAGAAGTAAAGGCAAGAAATGCACAGTTATTGAAAATGCTTCAGGAAGGTGAAAGTAAGTGATTTCTGTGTTTTTAGAATTAAAAGTTAATCTTAAAAATATTTGAAGATAACTTTTCAAGATATATGATTTATTAATTCAACAAAATAAAAAGGTTTCCCAAAAGGATACAAACTGGATTATTGACGATAATTTTATTATTACAAGTCTCCTTTGCAGCACCTTAGTATTACACAAGTTTACAACTATTCAGCTAAGAAACTCCTGAAATTTCAATTCTTATGAATTATTGGAGTACATTTAGAGGCAAAACAAGAAAACATTTGCTTAAGATTCTGTTTATTAATTATTAGAGGAGAAGGCCTGTCACGATTTTAGGTTTTCCTTGTACCCCTCCTACCACCCCCCGACCCCCGCCCCCACCCCCACCAGCCCCAACTCTTCATACTTTTGCTGCCACTCTAAACATTTGGCAGTAGATTACCAGCAGGAAGCCAAGGAAATCAATCAAAAAAGATTAGAGATAATAACATTAGTAAAGTTGATGTTATATGAAACTACCCAAATCAGTTGCATTCCTGAATATGAATACCTAGTGATGCTAACCTTGAAAGCTCTCTGAAAATTTTCCATTAATAACAGAAAGGGAAGCATGTATTAAATTTGCAAAAGAAAATGAACCATAAAAGAGACATAGAGAAAGACATGAATAAATGAGAAAGTCTTCTGAATAGACAAAATTAAGTGTAATCAACAATTTCCCTTGTTAACAAATGTTAATGAAATCCCACATATAGCTCCTGTGAGTACTGTATAGCACTTGAGAAATTATGAAGCTCACCTTAAAGGATAAGTAAACAAGATACCCTAAATTGTTTCAAATATGAAGATACTGGGAGTGGAATTGTCCAACCAAATATTTAAACTATTAAATAACAGTTATCAAAAACCAGAAATCATGTCCAGCTGAACAGAATATATAGTCTTGAAGTAGAGTAAATACTTTTTATAACTTTACGACTTTTATAATATAACTTAACTGTTACAAGCTTAACTATGATAAAATAGAAGTTAAATAATAATGGGAAAAGGCATTATTTGAACAATTAGATATCAGTGTCCTGAGATTAATTTAGATATGCATGTCACTGAGCTCCATGTGGATCATTTAATGAATAAAATTATGAAAATAATTGTTTACAAGATGTATTTCTTTTTTTTTTTTTTTTTTTATTTTTTTTGTTTTTTTTTTTTTTTTTGCGGTACGCGGGCCCCTCACCGCTGTGGCCTCTCCCATTGCGGAGCACAGGCTCCGGACGCGCAGGCTCAGCAGCCATGGCTCACGGGTCCAGCCACTCTGAGCCATGTGGGATCTTCCCGGACCAGGGCACGAACCCGTGTCCCCTGCATCGGCAGGCGGACTCTCAACCACTGCGCCACCAGGGAAGCCCTACAAGATGTATTTCTAATTGAAGAAAGTAAGGGTATCATTGAACATTGGATGTATGGTTTTTAAATACCTAAAAATAAAGTAATATTCCTTAAGGAAACGTTTGTGAAAAGTGAGAAAATTAACTGATAAAAACTTACTCTCAAAAATAGATTGAAGGGGCTTACCTGGTGGCACAGTGGTTAAGAATCCTCCTGCCAATGCAGGGGACACAGTTTCAATCCCTGGTCCAGGAAAATCCCCCATGCCGCAGAGCAACTAAGCCCATGTGCCACAACTACTGAAGCCCGTGTGCCTAGAGCCCATGCTCTGCAGTGGAGAAGCCACTGCAGTGAGAAGCCTGCGCACGGCAACGAAGAGTAGCCCCCGCTTGCAGCAACTAGAGAAAGCCTGCGCGCAGCAACAAAGACCCAACACAGCCAAAAATAAATAAATAAAATAAATAAAATTTAAAAAATAGATTAAAAATGGCTACCAGTAAATCATATCAGTGTCCATACTCCGTACTATAAGTAGTCCAAGTAGAACAATTTTATACAGGACCATGACATGAAAAATACAGTACGTTAGAGTTTACAAACTCTAGCATTTGTAATATAAATGCAAATACAGTCAGTTATGTTACAGTACAACATGTGTTCCTAAAAATCACTAATCTCTATAAAATCATACAGTTAAAACCACAAAGTTTATGGGGAAAATGGAGTTAGGAGCATACAATACTCAAAAATTTCATCAGTGACACATTAAAAAAAAAAGGGAACCTATAACAGTAACAGTTTTATACATGTTAAAATGGTTGAATACATAAATACTATAATAAATATGGCACTTAACTTTGAAGACAACCTAAAGTTTGCTGTAGAAGTAGGTTTCAGAAGGGTTGCAGCTTGTGTGTGTTAACTGTTAAGTGATGGAAGGATGGAAACTTGGTGTGGTTCTTGACACAGTGCACTGAAATAGCTGGTAGATATTTGAAGTGTGTGAGTGGGTGCAGTTTTCTTTGTTCATGAAATTGTGCTTAAGCATTAAGTACACAATTCATGTTATGTTCATGTTGTTCCCTGATGTATCAATCTCTTTGAAACACAAAACAGCATTATAGGAAAATTGACTGTAGTTAAAATATTACATAATTGTTAAAAATCACTAGTTCTCAGTGAGTGTGTTTAATTCTGAGGATGGAGGAGTAGAAAGTATAATTTGTAAAAGTTCCCAAGTTGATTCTTAAGGGACTGTGATTTGTTTCTTGAGACAGCATCTCACCTTAGTGCATATCATATTAAACTATGAAAAATAAATTTGAATGACAGAGTTATATTGGTGGAGCTCTGGTGATATCAGTACTCTTATATATTTGGACATTTCCTCCTTTACTCATTTTATTAGTTTTACCTCTTCAGTCTCTCCTAGCTTTTCAAAGTTGAAGAATTAGTTTTTCATGTATTATCCTTTACCATAGGTTAAGTAAATTGTCAGCCATGTGGAAATTTTTAAAGCCTAGGGAACACAGAGGCCAAAGAACAGATCTCTTGCTTCCCCAAAGAGGGAAAAACCTCTAGACGAATGAACAGTTCTGAGACCACAGATGTTATATGATTACTGTGCTCATATGAGCTAACACTTATTGGATAGTGCTTTAATGGTATGAAAAGTCATATAAAAATAATTCTTGTGGACCTTATGATATGCACACCTTGACAATTTAACAAAACAAACAAAAACACTCTACATTGTTTTTAAAATCTTGCTTTAAGATTAGTCGAGGCATTTTAAAGTTTTTTTCCCTATGTGAAATATTTTATTTTCTCTGTCCTTGTCCTTTTTAGTATAAATGGAAAAAATTAATCTTATGACAATTGTCATATCTGTACAATTAATATTTTAACACCACAGAAATGTAGAATTTCCAATAAAAGCTGCTGTGGTGATAATAACGATCAGAATTTACCAGTGAAAATTAAGAGGTATATATAGGGTCAAGGAATACATTAAGTATGAGGACAATTAATCTTTGCCTGACTGTATTGCTGTCTTGGTTCAGTAAAAGTATTGTTAAAGTATCTGAGTGATTGAAAAGATTATACTGCTGTTTTTCCTTTTTTGTCAGTGAAAGATAAAGCAGAAATACTTCTGCAAGTTGATGAATCACAAAGTATCAAGAATGAGCTAACGATACAGGTAAGAAAAACTATATATAGGACTGGTTATATTAAGCTGTTCTTTAGTCCTGAATTATGAAACTTGACTAAACAAAAACACAGCCCATCAATACTGCAAACCATACTTCATTATTATTATGTAATAGCAAATGATTGAAAATTCTGTTTACTGAACTTAGGGAGGTATGTATGTCCTAAAGAATAGGGGAAGATAAGGTTGTATTTTAGTTGATGTGGGCTGAATATAGAGATAGAAAGGACAGACAGAACTTATCCTGTTCATGGACTTGATTTTCTCCCCTTCCCATCCTTATTCTTTGGTCTTGTCTTAGAACAGTGAGCTTGCCCTATGTATCTTTAATATACAGCTGAATAAAATGCCTAATTGAAATTGTTTGTGAGGAGAGAGGTTCTCTTCTAATGCTCATTAATCTCATAGTCAAAAATCATCATTGTGAATGACAATTAAGAGTATTTACCAAAAAAGACCCAAAAAAGTCTTTTTTTATTGAATATTTGGTTATAGGTAACTTCACTTCATGCTGCGTTAGAACAAGAAAGATCTAAAGTGAAAGTATTACAAGCAGAATTAGCCAAATATCAGGTATGCTTTTATAATTATGAAAGTGTTTTCATCACAGATAATACATTTGGAATAGGTATATACATGTGAGAATAAAGGTACTATTTTATTCTTAGGCCAAAATTTATTCACCAAACATATTGATGATTTTGTTATTATTGGTTATATAATTTACATCATAGAAAATGTTAAGTTTATTCTAGACATTGGTATATACAGCAATAACTAAAGTAACTCAAAAAGACCTTTGGTACTACATAGATGATGTGAGATATGTGCCAGTGAACCTTATCGAGGGAAGGTACATAATGACATTTATCCCATTATATAATAAGTTTGATCACTTGGGTACAGCAGTCTCTCCTAGATATCTTCATTGTAAAGATATCCTTTCCCTTTTGTAATTAATAAATAATATGTGAAGTTATAGTTTGAGATTGTATATCCTTTTCTTTTTACCCAATGATTTTAGCATCCAGATTAAAGATATTTTTATCAGTTATTATTTTGGTAGTTGCAAAATAGTGATTTTTCTAATTCTGTCATTTCGTCTGCATTTACAAGATGGCATTCAGCATTTTTTTCTGGGTGAAGCAGTAAACAATATCAGGGCTTTGTTTCAATATATGTGTATATGTATATTTGTGAATATACACAAACACATATATTTGTATATACATATGTATGTGTGTCTATGTCATGATATAAAATGAGTTAATTGATGTGGGGGTCATAGTCAAAAAAGTTCGAAAGCCACCACTGGTGGCCTAGAGAACATAAAAGTTGTTTAGCTCCAGCTTTGACATGTCATCAATCCAGGAAGGAAGATTCCCTTTGCCTGGGAAGTTTTGAAAAGGATCTTTGAATTATTATTATTTTTAAAAAACTCTTGTTTAGAAGAAAGGTAAGAGTTTTAAGCTATATAACATTGGTACCTCTGTATAGTGGGTATCTACCTTGTAGAAAGTTTTTTAGTAAATTTATTTTTTATTTCCCTGCTATCAGGAAATCTTATTTTTAACACCTGTCATTATACATCTCAAGTTTCATATAACCTCTTCGTACTTTTTCTTCTCTGAATGAATCTTTGCAAAACTTTTATTTGGTCAGGACTGAATAACAGCATTCTCATACTTGATTTTTTTTTTTTTTTTAAAGAAGGTTTGTTGTAGACATGTTTTTGAACACCAAGAGGGAGGTTATGGGCAGAAAAAGGGTGAAACAAAGAGAAGCTGCCAACATTATTAAATGGGTCTGGGTTCCATGTGCCCTTGATATAACCACCACTCTAAAAAATGTGCTTTCACAGACAAGTAGTTCCCAAACTTGGCTGATCATCAGAATTTCTTGGGAACTTTTTGATTGTTCAGACCACTACTAATTATCATAAGTAAATAGGCTGGGACAAAGTCTAGAGATCAGAACTTTTAAAATATTACTACTTAGGTGATTCTAGTAATTAACCAAGTTTGAGTATCATTGCCATAGTTTATAAAAATGTAGAAAAATGATAAAATTATTATAAATGCATCAAACCATTATTTATGGTTAAAATGGAGGGTAGAATAGTTATGGATGATTAAATTTTTTTGTACCTTTGTGCTTTCCATATTTTTAAAATGATTCTTTGCTTTTTGAATCAGAGTAAGGCAGAAAATGTTGTTAAAAGTAATTAATGAAAAATACTTCCTGTCTTTTAAGCCACGTTTCTCTTTCTTTGGCTCAAGTCAAATACCATTGATGGCATTTCATTTGGAGGAAATTAAATACAGATTTATATATGTCACTGAGCAAATATGAAAAGTATAATCTTTTCAACCCACTGATGAACAAAATCAGATTTCTAATGCTGTCTTATATGAACAAAACTATACAGAACTTGAATTAGAAATTGAATTACCCAAAAGGGTAATGAAGTGAATCACCAAATTTGCTGATCATATGGAGCAAATTGTCTTATTTTGATCAATTTTTTTTTTTTTTGGGGGGCTGCATTGGGTCTTCGTTGCTGCGCACGGGCTTTCTCTAGTTGCAGCGAGCAGGGGCTACTCTTTGTTGTGGTGCACAGACTTCTCATTGCAGTGGCTTCTCTTGTTGTGGAGCATGGGTTCTAGTTGCGCAGGCTTCAGTAGTTGCAGCCCGAAGGCTCAGTAGTTGTGGCATACAGGCCCTTGAGCACGCGGGCTTCAGTAGTTACAGCGTGTGGGCTCAGTAGTTGCGGTGTGTGGGCTCAGTAGTTGCGGCGCGCAGGCTCTAGGGCACGTAGGCTTCAGTAGTTGTGGCGTGTGGGCTCAGTGGTGTGGCTCGCAGGCTCTAGAGCACGGGCTCAGAAGTTGTGGCTCACGGGCTTAGTTGCTCTGCAGCACGTGGGATCTTCCCAGACCAGGGATCGAACCCTGCATTGGCAGGCGGATTCTTAACCACTGTGCCACCAGGGAAGTCCTGACCAAAATTTTTATTAAAAAAAAAAAATCTGGTACAGTGCAAATGAGCTCTAAAAAATAAGATACTGGTGATCAGACTAAGTCCGGACCAGTTCAAATAGATAACTGTTTTCTACAACCTACTTTAACCGTTTGTAAAAATAACAACAGTTATTGCTATTTAAAATACGTAAAAATAATTTAGTGGTATGTTCATTCAAATTTGCAACAAACTCAGAAAAGTTCCTTCCTTTTCATAGTCAAATATGCCTTTGATCTCATTTATTCTTGAAAAGAAAATGCCCCCAAAATGTTATTTCCTCAATAATTTACCCTATTTTTCTTTACAGGGTGGCAGAAAAGGGAAAAGAAACTCTGAATCCGACCAGTGTAGGTGATTCCATTAGCCTTTGAGGTCAACACAAAAATTAAAACTTTCAGGGTTTTGCAAAAATGTATATATTTAATGCTGTGCAACTGCTGAACTATGCAGTTTTTGTTGAAGAAACTTAAAATGGTTAGCTCACTAATGGTTTATAATTTTATGTCCTTTTGGCTTAAAGTGAAAAGAAGAAAAATAGAATTCCAGCACAACTCAATGATTATTGTTTACTATTCGTACTTCCTATCACTTTAGTTTTTCATCAGTCAATAAAAGTAATTTACTCTTCCATTAATGTTTGATTTTTAAAAAATTTCAGAAACAGTGTGAAAGTATTGTTTTTGCTTATAGCACAATCAATTTAATTGGATTTAAGCTCAGTGAATATTTACGCAGCACTTTGTGCATGCTAAATCCTATAGAACGTACAAGATATCCTCAAATGGCTTATGCTCAGCAGAAATAGAAGGTGGGGGTGGGTAATGACAGCAGCAACAAAAAATTACCATACATATTAGAGTGTGATATCACATTGTTTGGAAATTGAGAAAACTTGCATGAGATATGGGGTTGGCCAAAAAGTGCCTTCGGTTTTTAAGTAAAAATAAAAGACACATTTTTCATTTTCACCAAGAACTTCATTGAACAATGTATTCACCCTTTTGTTCCACTACCTTCTGCCATTTTTCAGGCAACTTCATAAGCCCAAAACTTTTTTATCTTTTTGAGCAAAGAACTGTTCCAGGTGCCTTTTACAGTCTTCCAGGGAATTGAAATTTTTTCCATTAAGAATTTTGTAAAGACCTAAATAAATGGAAATCCAAAGGTGCAATGTCTGGTGAATACAGCGGATGAATCAGAACTTCCCAGCTAAGCTGTAACAGCTTTTGCCTGGTCATCAAAGAAACATGCAGTCTTGCGTTATCCTAATGGAAGATTATGCATTTTCTGTTGACTAATTCTGGATGCTTTTTGTCGAGTGCTGCTTTCAGTTGGTCTAATTGGGAGCAGTACTTGTTGGAATTAATCGTTGGGTTTTCTGGAAGGAGCTTATAATAGAGTACTCCCTTCCAATCCCACCGTATACACGTCACCTTCTTTGGATTGAAGACAGGCCTTTGGTGTGGTTGGTAGTGGTTCATTTCACTTGCCCCTTGATGTCTTCTGTGCCACATTATTGTACAGTATCCACTTTTCATCACTCATCACAATTTGTTTTAAAAAACGGAATGTTTTCATTACGTTTATAGAGAATCACATGCGGAAATAAGGTCAGGAAGGTTTTTTTCGCTAAACTTAGGTAGAACCCAAACATCTAAGTGATTAACATAACCAAGCTGGTGCAAATGATTTTCAGTGCTTGATTTGGATATTTTTGAGTATGTCGGCTATCTCCTGCGTGGCATAAAGTTGCTTGTTCTCAGTTAATGTCTCGATTTGAGCACTATCAACTTCAACTGGTCTACCCAACCATGGAGCATTGTCGAGCGAGAAATCTCAGGCACGAAACTTTGCAAACCACTTTTGACACGTTAAGTGAGTCACAGCACCTTCTCCATACGCTACATGAATCTTTTTTTGCATTTCGGTTGCGTTTTTACCTTTCTTGAAATAATACAGCATAATATGCTGAAAAAGTTGCTTTTTTCTTCCGTCTTCAATTTTAAAATGGCTACACAGAAATTCACCAATTTTGATGTCTTTTTTAAAATGCACACTGATATGACAGCTGTCACATACAATCTAACAAAATTGTTTTGAATGAAGTTAAAGACAACTAAGTGCTACTAGAGCCATCTTACGGAAAAAACCGAACGAAACTTTTGGCCAACCCAGTAGTTTTTTGGAAGGTGGATACCTTTTCTGTAAATTTTTTGAGAAGCATCCTAGGCAGAAGGAGTAAACTCTGGGCTGAAATATTTATTTAAAGGACAGTCTGGCTTGAGGACAGAAGTGTGACACACTGAGAATAGGAAGAGTGTTGATGTGGGGGAGGAATGAAGATAGATTTTTTTTTATTCATATAATCAGCAGTTTATGGGATTTTTTTTTTAGTGTAGTCAGTGAAATACAAATATGATTCATTAAAATACAGAGAGATTTTTGCTTTATAACAAAGGCAAACACATAAATACTGGTATTGGCCTCCAAAACCAGCATTATATGAAAGACTCCACTTCATGACAGTCTTTAATAAGAAAAAATACTTAATGTCATCATTGTTTATATGTCTGGCTTCTTCCGTGTGGTTACATGAACCTTGCAAAGAATTGTGGCTTATTATTATTCTCAACACTTAGTTCTCTATGTATCACAGAGTAGATGTTAAATAATTATTTGTTTAATTAATTGATAAAGTGGTAAAGCTTTTAAAGATAGTTTTCCCCTCATTTTACCTTTGATTAAGAATAGGTACCATCAAAACCTACTTAATTACTTAAATATATTTGGTAATCCATGGTACCATATTTTTCAATCCAGTGATGAACAAAATCAAATTTCTAATGTTGTCTTATAGGAACAAGCCAGACAGAACTTGAATAGTTTCAATTATAATTGAATTACCCAGGTAGTTAATGAACTGAATTACCAACGCCTATCACATTATCATCTGCTTTTGATTATTTACCTATACACTATCCATTTGGTACATTATCTAACATCTAACACAGTGCCTGGCACATGGTAGACACTCAACAGGTACGCCATTTTCTACTAGTGTATATATGGTTTAAAATCACCTGAGCACATAGAAAACTTCATTGATTATCCTGTTTTGTGTTGGGTATTCTCTGGAGTACTGCACTCATAACTTTGTTTTTCCTGCTGATTTTTTTCATTGATTGATGTATCCAGTTCTGTGGGCTTAATCTGTCACTTCTAGGCCAATGTCTCAATTTCAACAGAGAAAGCTTTATCTAGTAAGAGACAGAAAAGACAATCAGTTGATTTCTTCTGTTAGATTGATTTCTCAGGCATCCCCTTTTAATAAATATCTTTACTCAGATTCTTTTCTGCTTCCTGAATATGCAATGAAATTATTGATAGCTTACTATGTGTTAGGCATTGTGCTAAGTACTAGAGATGCAAATATCCACAATCAATTGGAAGAACATAGAAATGTAAAGAAATATTCATAAAATATTCCAATAAATAATAATACTGATGTATTCAAATTGCTGTTGGGAACAGAAGAAAATACATCTTACTCTTTTAAACATTTTAGACATCTTCTTTGGGATTTTTGACATTTTCTATAGTGTGTTAGTAAAGCCAACACTCTTGAACTAGAGCTTTGTTCAAGTTCTATTACTTATTAGTTGTATGGCCTTGGCTCATAATAAATATTCAATAAATGATTGAACAGCATGAAATTTGGTATCTAATGAGAATAGTCAGTGAAAGTACTGGGTAAAAATTACGTAAGATGCCATTTTTACCTGCAAATTATTTTCAGTCTAATATGAATAAACAAGCATAGCACATAAGTAAATGAAATTCAAGATAGAATACAGTGGGTTCTGTAACCATTTTGTGGAAGGAAGAGAGTGTATTTGTTCAGGGAAGTCCAGTGTTACTCATTAAAAAGCTAATGTTTTAATTGATAAGTAGCTTTCCCCAAAAGTTTTAAAGGGCAGAGGCTTGTTTGACAAGAAAGGAAAATTTAAAAAGAGAGGTGAAGGAAAAGCAACGTTTACGTGTTCAGGGAATAGAAAGATAACAAGGCATGTGTTGAGCATATCAAGCTAATAATACTTAATTTTTGAGTTTTTGAAAACAAAAGTTTATGAACAAAGAAGTGATGCAGTCAAAGTTGTCCTTTAAGAAGACTGAAATGGTAATGATGTAATAGAAAATTATAGAAGAATCAATTTGGAAATATCAAGGAAGCTTTTATAATAGTAGAAACAGGACATAAAAAGGATCTGAACTAGGGAGGTGGCATTGGGATTCAGAATACAGAATAAAAAAATTCCCAGGGTGGAATTTAACAAACTTTTGTAGAGTGAGGAAAAGAACAAGGGCATTAGACATGAAAAGCAAGATCTCTAGCCTAAATGAGAGTGAGGATGATAGTGCCATTAGTAAGGTACAATGATGGAGGAATTGATGTGGGGGAGATGGACAGAATTAATTTCTGACTTTTTAAACTGGATTTGCCTACAGAACATCTGAAAATAGTCCAAGAATTTGGAAATATAGATCTGGTCCTTTGAGGGAAGGATGGATTTGGGATCTGGGATCCATCTACAGTTAAGTTGTATAAATAGTTGACATGCCCAAAGGAAAAAGTTTTTGAAGAGAAATACTGCTGAGGACAGACTTTGGAAATGGTAGGAAACAAGAGAGGTTGGTGAGAAAGGTGGGAGGCATGGTTATGAATGTTGCATAGAGGTCTCAAGTTATGAGCCTGAGGAAAAACTACTGGTTTTAACAGAGAAAGAACACATTGATAACTTTCAAAATAGCTTTTTCAGTGGCACAGAGCAAGGCACTGAGGAAAAAGTTAAACTCTGTAACACTTTTGGCAGTTATAAAAAAGGGCCCCCAAGGTGCTTTGAAGGGACTACATGGTTGAGTGAGGGTTGGTTTGTTTAAATTAGGGACTCAGTAGACCTTTACTATGTTCATGAACAAAAAGGAGCCATTTAAGAAAACAATGAGACATTTTTAGCAGAGGGGATGGAGTCATGATGGCGGAGTAAGAGGATGCAGAGTCCGTGTCTCCTCACAACTAGGGCACCTACCACACTGGTGGGGGACGTTGACACCCAAGGGGACAGGAGGAACCCCTGAGTGACTGGGTAGGACACGGGGGGAGAGCAAGGGGGTTGGATAAGTGGAGGTGGGATGGGAGCAGTGCCCCTGAGGGCGGCTGGGGCAGGGGAGAGGTGCCGACGCCTGGAGAGGCCCACTCACTGCAAGGGGATCAACAGGGATGGGGAGAGACCTTTGGGGGGATTGGAAGGGAAACTGGGCATTTCCCCTGCCCAGTTGGGCCCCGGGGAGCCTGCTGTGGTCCCCAGGCCTGGTCCTCTGCCCTCTGAGGCCCCCTCTGGCCACGTGGGTCCTGGGGACATAGGAGGGAGGGTAAAGGAAGAGTAGAGGCCAACAGGGAGGGACCCTTGAGAATCGGAGGATCAGAGCGGGGGAACGAGGCTAGTGTTTCCCCTGCCCACTCGGTCCCTGGCAAGCCTGCTGAGGTCTCAGGCCTCATCCACCACACTCCGAGGCCAAAGGCACTCCAGGGACCCCATCCCACCATGCTGAGCCTAGCCCTGCTCCCATCCCCACCAGGGCCTTTACTGGCCACGTGATTCTGGAGCCTAGACCCTGCTCCCCACCTAAACCCTGGCCCCCTAAGCCCCACCCCCATCTAAGCTCCTCACCCCCCACAACCAAGGCCTTTTCTGGCCCTTTATTTTTTTGTGGGGGGGCTGTTGTGATTCTGTTTTACTTTCTGATTGTTTCATTGATATTTTTATTTTTTCTAATGTATCTGTTTTCTAATTTTTTGTTATTCTGCTTTTTTTTTTCTTTTTGCCACACTGTGCGGCTTGCGGGATCTTGGTTCATGGGTCAGGGGGCTGGCCTGAACTCCTGTGATGGGAGCACTGCGTCCAAACCACTGGACTAACAGAGAACCTCAGACCCCAGGGAATATTAATCAGAGTAAGGTCTCCTACAGGTCCTCATCTAGGTACCAAGATCTGGATCCACCCAACTGCCTGCAAACTCCAGTGCTGGAAGCTTCAGGACAAACAACCAGTAAGACAGAAAACAGTCCCACCCATCAAAAAAAGTGAGATGACGAAAAAATATGTTAAACACGAAGAAGCAAGGTAAAAACCTACAAGACCAAATACATGAAAAGGAAATAGGCAACCTACCAGAAAATGAATTCAGAGTAATGATAGTAAAGATGATCCAAAATCTTGGAAATAGAATAGAGGCATGGATCAAGAAAATACAAGAAATGTTTATCAAAGTCCTAGAAGAACTAAAGAACAAAGAGATGAACAACACAATAACTGAAATGAAAAATACACTAGAAGGAATCAGTAGCAGAATAACTGAGGCAGAAGAACGAATAAGTGAGATGGAACTTAGAATGGTGGAAATAACTGCTGAGGAGCAGAATGAAGAAAAGAGAATGAAAAGAATTGAGGACAGTCACAGAGACTTCTGGGACAACACTAAGTGCACCAACATTCAAATTATAGGGGTCCCAGAAGAAGAAGAGAAAAAGAAAGGTTCTGAGGAAATATTCAAACAGATTATAGTCAAAAGCTTCCCTAACATGGGAAAGGAAATAGCCACCCAAGTCCAGGAAGCACAGAGAGTCCCATACAGGATAATCGCTAGGAGAAACACACCAAGACACATATTAATCAAACTAACAAAAATTAAATTCAAAGAAAAAAATACTAAAAGCAAGGGAAAACCAAAAAAATGACATACAAGGGAATCCCCATAAGGTTATCAGCTGATTTTTCAGCAGAAAATCTGCAGAACAGAAGGGAGTGGCAGGATATATTTAAAGTGGTGAAAGGGAAAAACCTACAACCAAGATTACTCAGCAAGGATCTCATTCAGGTTTGATGGAGCAATCGAAAGCTTTACAGACAAAACCTAAGAGAATTCAGCACCACCACACCAGCTTTACAACAAATGCTAAAGGAACATCTCTAGGCGGGAAATGTAAGAGAAGAAAAAGACCCACAAAAACAAACCCAAAACAATTAAGAAAATACATATCAATAATTACCTTAAATGTAAATGGATTAAATGCTCCAACCAAAAGACACAGACTGGCTGAATGGATACAAAAACAAGACCCATATATATGCTGTCTACAAGAGACCCACTTCAGACTTAGGGATACATACAGACAGAAAGTGAGGGGATGGAAAAAGATATTCTATGCAAATAGAAACCAAAAGAAAGCTGGAGTAGCAATACTCATATCAGATGAAATAGACTTTAAAATAAAGACTGTTACAAGAGATAAGGAGGGACACTACATAATGATCAAAGGGATCAATCCAAGAAGAAGACATACCAATTATAAATATTTATGCACCCAACATAAGAGCACCTCAATACATAGGGAAAATGCTAATAGCCATAAAAGGGGAAACTGACAGTAACACAATAATAGTGGGGGACTTTAACACCCCACTTACACCAATGGACAGATCATCCAAACAGGAAATAAATAAGGAAACACAATCTTTAAATGACACAATAGACCAGGTAGATTTAATTGATATTTAGAGGACATTCTACCCAGAAGTGGCAGAATATACTTTCTTCTCAAGTGCACATGGAACATTCTCCAGGATAGATCACACCTTGAGTGACAAATCAAGCCTTGGAAAATTTCAGAACATTGAAATCATATCAAGCATCCTTACTGACCACAATGCTACGAGATTGGAAATCAATTACAGGAAAAAAAAACTGTAAAAAACACAAATGCATGGAGGTTAAACAGGGTATTACTAAATAACCAAGAGATCACTGAAGAAATCAAAGAGGAAATTAAAAATTACATAGAAACAAATGACAATAAAAACACGACGACCCAAAACCTATGGGACACAGCAAAAACAGTTCTAAAAGGGAAGTTTATAGCAATTCAATCTTACCTCAAGAAACAAGAAGAATATCAAACAATCTAACATTACACCTAAAGCAACTCGAGAAAGAACAAAGAAAACCCAGGCAGTAGAAGGAGAGAAATCATAAAGATCAGAGCAGAAATAAATGAAATAGAAATGAAGGAAACAATAGCAAAGATCAATAAAACTAAAAGTTGGTTCTTTGAAAAGATAAACAAAATTGATAAACCTTTAGCCAGATTCATCAAGAAAAAAAGAAAGAGGATGCAAATCAATAAAATTAGAAATGAAAAAGGAGAAATCACAACTGACACTGCGCAAATACAAAGGATTATAAGAGACTATGACAACTATATGCCAATAAAATGGACAACCTAGAAGAAATGGACAAATTCTGGCAAAGGTACAATTTTCCAAGACTGAACCAGGAAGAATTAGAAAATATAAACAGACCTATCACAAGTAATGAAATTGAAACTGTAATTAAAAATCTTCCAACAAACAAAAGTCCAGGACCAGATGGTTTCACAGGTGAATTCTATCAAACATATACAGAAGAGCTAACACCTATCCTTCTCAACTCTTTCAAAAAATTGCAGAGGGGGGAATCACTCCCAAATTTGTTCTACAAGGCCACCATCACCCTGATACCAAAACCAGACAAAGATACCACAAAAAAGAAAACTGATTTTGAAAGATTGGTTCAAGATGGCAGAGCAGAAGGATGTGCTCTCACTCCCTCTTGTGACTGGAATCACAACTAAACTGCTGAACAATCATGGACAGGAAGACACTGGAACTCACCAAAAAAGATACCCCACATCCAAAGACAAAGGAGAAGCCACAATGAGATGGTAGGAGGGGTGCAATCAGAATAAAATCAAATCCTGTAACTGCTGGGTGGGTGACTCACAAACTGGAGAATGCTCATACCACAGAAATCCACCCACTGGAGTGAAGGTTCTGAGCCCCATGTCAGGCTTCCCAACCTGGGGGTCTGGAAGCGGGAGGAGGAATTCCTAGAGAATCAGACTTTGAAAGCTAGCGGGATTTGATTGCAAGACTTTGACAGAACTGGGGGAAACAGAGACTCCACTCTTGGAGGGCACCCACAAAGTAGTGTGCACATCAGGACCGAGGGGTAAGGAGCAGTGACCCCATAGAAGACTGAACCAGACTTAACTGCTAGTGTTGGAGGGTCTCCTGCAGAGGCGGGGGGTGGCTGTGCCTCACTGTGAGGATAAGGACACTGGCAGCAGAAGTTCTGGGAAGTACTCATTGGTGTGAGCCCTCCCAGAGTCCTCCATTAGCCCCATCAAACAGCTGGGTAGGCTCCAATGTTGGGTCACCTCAGGCCAAACAACCAACAGGGAGGGAACCCAGCCCAACCCATCAGCAGACAAGCAGATTAAAGTTTTACTGAGCTCTGCCCACCAGAGAAACATCCAGCTCTACCCACCACCAGTCCCTCCCATCAAGAAACTTGCACAAGCCTCTTAGATAGCCTCATCCACCACAGGGCAGACAGCAGAAGCAAGAAGAACTAAAATCCTGCAGCCTGTGGAACAAAAACCACATTCACAGAAAGACGAGATGAAAAGGCAGAGGGCTATGTACCAGATGAACGAACAAGATAAAACCCCAGAAAAACAACTAAATGAGGTCGAGATAGGCAACCTTCCAGAAAAAGAATTCAGAATAATGATAGTGAAGATGATCCAGGACCTCGGGAAAAGACTGGAGGCAAAGGTCTAGAAGATTCAAGAAATGTTTAACAAAGACATAGGAGAATTAAAGAACAGAGATGGACAATACAATAACTGAAATGAAAAATACACTAGAAGGAATCAATAGCAGAATAACTGAGGCAGAAGAACGGATAAGTGACCTGGAAGACAGACTGGTGGAATTCACTGCCGTGGAACAGAATAAAGAAAAAAGAATGAAAAGAAATGAAGACAGCCTAAGAGACCCCTGGGACAATATTAAAAGCACCATCATTTGCATTATAGGGGTCCCAGAAGGAGAAGAGAGAGAGAAATTGACCCAAAAAAATATTTGAAGAGATTATAGTCAAAAACTTCCCTAATATGGGAAAGGAAATAGCTACCCAAGTCTAGGAAGTGCAGTGAGTCCCATACAGGACAAACCCAAGGAGAAACACGCCGAGACACATAGTAATCAAATTGACAAAAATTAAAGACAAAAAAAATTACTGAAAGCAACAAGGGAAAAATGACAAATAACATACAAAGGAACTCCCATGAAGTTAACAGCTGATTTCTCAGCAGAAACTCTACAAGCCAGAAGGGAGTGGCATGATATATTTAAAGTGATGAAAGGGAAGAACCTACAACCAAGATTACTGTACCCGGCAAGGATCTCATTCAGATTTGACAGAGAAATCAAAAGCTGTACAGACAAGCAAAAGCTAAGAGAATTCAGCACCACCAAACCAGCTTTAAAACAAATGCTAAAGGAACTTCTCTAAGTGGGAAACACAAGAGAAGAAAAGGACCTACAAAAACCAACCCGTAACAATTAAGACAATGGTCATAGGAACATACATATCGATAATTACCTTAAACATGAATGGATTAAATGCTCCAACTAAAAGACACAGGCTAGCTGAATAGATACAAAAACAAGACCCATATATATGCTGTCTATAAGAGACCCAATTTAGACCTAGGGACACATACAGACTGAAAGTAAGGGGATGGAAAAAGATATTGCATGCAAATGGAAATCAAAAGAAAGCTGGAGTAGCAATACTCATATCAGATAAAATAGGCTTTAAAATAAAGAATGTTACAAGAGACAAGGAAGGACACTACATAATGATCAAGGGATCAATCCAAGAAGAAGATATAACAGTTATAACTATATATGCACCCAACATAGGAGCACCTCAATACATAAGGCGACTGTGAACAGCTATAAAAGAGGAAATTGAGAGTAACACAAAAATAGTGGGGGACTTTAACTCCTCACTTACATCAATGGACAGATCATCCAAACAGAAAATTACTAAGGAAACACAAGCTTTAAATGACACAATAGACCAGATAGATTTAATTGATATTTATAGGACATTCCATCCAAAAACAGCAGATTACACTTTCTTCTCAAGTGCGCACAGAACATTTTCCAGGATAGATCACATCTTGGGTCACAAATCTAGCCTCAGTAAATTTAAGAAAATTGAAATCGTATCAAGGATCTTTTCTGACCACAACGCTATGAGATTAGAAATCAATTACAGGGAAAAAAAGGTAAAAAACACAAACACATGGAGGCTAAACAATACATTACTAAATAACCAAGAGATCACTGAAGAAATCAAATAGGAAATTAAAAAATACCTAGAGATAAATGAGAATGAAAACATGACAATCCAAAACCTATGTGATGCAGCAAAAGCAGTTCTAAGAGGGATTTATAGCAATACAATCCTACCTCAAGAAACAAGAAAAATCTCAAATAAAAAATGTAACTTCACCCCTAAAGGAAATAGAGCAAGAAGAAAAAACCAAACCCAAAGTTAGTAGAAGGAAAGAAATCATAAATATCAGAGCAGAAATAAATGAAATAGAAACAAAGAAAACAATAGCAAAGATCAATAAAACTAAAAGCTGGTTCTTTGAGAAGATAAACAAAATTGATAAACCTTCAGCCACTCTCACCAAGAAAAAAGAGAGGACTCAAATCAAAAAAGTTAGAATTGGAAAAGCAGAAGTTCCAACAGACACTGCAAAACACAAAGCATCATAAGAGACTACTACAAGCAACTCTATTCCAATAAAATGGACAACCTGGAAGAAATGGACAAACTCTTAGAAAGGTATAACCTTCCGAGACTGAATCAGGAAGAAATAGAAAATATGAACAGACCAATCACAAGCACTTAAATTGAAACCGTGATTAAAAATCTTCCAACAAACGAAAGTCCAGGACCAGATAGCTTACAGGTGAATTGTGTCAAACATTTAGAGAAGAGCTAACACCCATCCTTCTCAAACTTCCAAATAATTGCAGAGGAAGGAACACTCCCAAACTCATTCTATGAGGCCACCATCATCCTGATACCAAAACCAGACAAGGATACTACAAAAAAAGAAAACTACAAACCAATATCACTGATGAATATAGATGCAAAAATCCTCAACAAAATACTAGGAAACAGAATCCAACAACACATTATAAGGATCATAAACCATGATCAAGTGGGATTTATCCCAGAGATGCAAGGATTCTTCAATATATGCAAATCAATCAATGTGATACACCATATTAACAAATTGAAGAATAAAAACCATATGATCATCTCAGTAGATGCAGAAAAAGCTTTTGACAAAATTCAACACCCGTTTATGATAAAAAACTCTCCAGAAAGTGGGCATAGAAGGAAACTACCTCAACAAAATAAAGGCCATACACGACAAACCCACAGCAAACATCATTGTCAATGGTGAAAAACTGAAAGCATTCCCTCTAAGATCAGGAACAAGACAAGGATGTCCACTCTCTCCACTGTTATTCAACATAGTTTTGGAAGTCCTAGCCACAGCAATCAGAGAAGGAAAAGAAATACAAATTGGAAAAGAAGTAAAACTGTCACTGTTTGCAGATGACATGATACTATAAGAGAATCCTAAAGATGCCACCAGAAAATCACTAATGAGCTAATCAATGAATTTTGTAAAGTTGCAGGATACAAAATTAATGCACAGAAATCTCTTGCATCCCTATACACTAATGATGAAAAACCTGAAAGAGAAATTAAGGAAACACTCCCATTTACCATTGCAACAAAACGGATAAAATACCTAGGAATAAACCTACCTAGGGAGACAAAAGACCTGTATGCAGAAAACTGTAAGACACTGATGACAGAAATTAAAGATGATACCAACAGATGGAGAGATATACCATGTTCTTGGATTAGAAGAATCAATATTGTGAAAATGACTATACTACACAAAACAATCTAAAAATTCAATACAATCCCTATCAAATTACCAATGGCATTGTTTTACAGAACTAGAACAAAAAATCTTAAAATTTGTATGGAGACACAAAAGACCCCAAATAGCCAAAGCAGTCTTTAGGGAAAAAAACGGAGCTGGAAGAATCAGACTACCTGACTTCAAACTATACTACACAGCTACAGTAATCAAGAATATTGTACTGGCACAAAAACAGAAATATATATCAATGGAACAGGATAGAAAGCCCAGAGATAAACCCACGCACCTATGGTCAACTAATCTCTGACAAAGGAGGTAAGGATATACAATGGAGAAAAGACAGTCTCTTCAATAAGTGGTGCTGGGAAAACTGGATAGCTACATGTAAAAGAATGAAATTAGAACACTCCCTAACACCATACACAAAAATAAATTCAAAATGGATTAGAGACCTAAATGTAAGACTGGACACTATAAAACTCTTAGAGGAAAACATAGGAAGAACGCTCTTTGACATAAATCACAGCAAGATATATTTTGATCCGCCTCCTAGAGTAATGGAAATAAAAACAAAAATAAACAAATGGGACCTAATGAAATTTAAAAGCTTTAGCAAAGCAAAGGAAACGACAAACCAGAGAAAAAGACAACCGTCATAATTGGAGAAAATATTTGCAAACGAATCAACGGACAAAGGATTAATCTCCAAAATATATAAACAGCTCACACAGCTCAATATTAAAAAAAACAACCCAATCCAAAAATGGGCAGAAGACCTAAATAGACATTTCTCCAAAGAAGACATACAGATGGCCAAGAAGCATATGAAAAGCTGCTCAACATCACAAATTATTAGAGAAATGCAAATCAAAACTACAGTGAGGTATCACCTCACACTAGTTAGAATGGGCACCATCAGAAAATCTACAAACAACAAATGCTGGAGAGGGTGTGCAGAAAAGGGAACCCTCTTGCACTGTTGGCAGTAGTGTAAATTGATACAGCCACTATGGAGAACAGTATGGAGGTTCCTTAAAAACTAAAAATAGAACTACCATATGACCCAGCAATCCCACAACTGGGCATATACCCAGAGAAAACCGTAATTCAAAAAGACACATGCACTCCAATGTTCACTGTAGCACTATTTACAATAGCCAGGTCATGAAAGCAACGTAAATGCCTGTCAACAGACAAATGGATCAAGAAGATATGGTACATATATACAATGAAATATTACTCAGCCATAAAAAGGAACGAAATTGGGTCATTTGTAGAGACGTGGATGGATCTAGAGACTATCCTACACAGTAAGAAGGAGAAGAACAAATATCGTATATTAACGTGTATATGTGGAACCTAGAAAAATGGTACTGATGAAGTGGTTTTCAGGGCAGAAATAGAGACACAGATGTAGAGAATGGACATGTGGATATGGAGGGGAAGGGGAGGGTGGGGCGAATTGGGAGATTAGGATTGACATATATATACTACCATGCGTAAAATAGATAGCTAATGGGAACCTGCTATAAAGCACAGGAAGCTCAGCTCAGCTCAGTGCTCTGTGATGATGTAGATGGGTGGGATGCCGGGGCATGGGAGGTCCAAGAGGGAGGGGATGTATGTACCCATATTATCTGATTTTCTTCATTGTACAGTAGAAACTAACACAACATTGTAAAGCAATTATACCCCAATTAAAGAAAAAACAATGAGATTGGGGGAATGGGGTGAGGAATTGACTTCAGAGCCCACCAATTAGGTATTTACTTGCTATTATGTAATTTGGTTTCCATGTCAACCCTCTCTGATTCATCGTTCAATTCTAAGTTAAGCTGCTCTCTGATAATGGAATGATGTACTTTCCTTATAATGGTTTAAGAATGTTTAAACAGAACTTAAGGATTTAAAAAAGAAATATAAAATGATTTCATGATCAGACATTAGTAAACTTCCATGAAAGAATAATTCCTGAAGCAACAGACAAGATGGTAAGTGAAAGATCCTACAAAGTATGTAAATCATTGATGAATTTGTCCTGGGGTAAATTTTAAATTGAATTTAAAATGTTATTAAAGTTAACACCCACTGCTAGTATGGTTGTTTTGAAGTGGACACCCATATGTACTATTAGCAATCTTGCACTTTGATTTCTTCCTTTTAGAAAAGTACTATTGTAATATATTTCAAGAGCCCGAAAAATGTTTATACCCACTCATTCCCAATATTGGATAATTTATCCTAAGGAAACAGTTTGAGAGAAGAATAAACTTTAAAAGATCTATACAGGTATAACAGTAAGTGTAACAGGGAACCATGGAGTAACCCAAACATTTAGCTTTAGTGTCTAACCCAAATACCCAACTCGAATGACTAATTAACACATCAGTGGGAATTAGTACTTATGCAGCCTTTAAGAAAAGTATAATTAGGGCTTCCCTGGTGGCGCAGTGGTTGAGGGTCCGCCTGCCGATGCAGGGGACGCGGGTTCGTGCCCCGGTCCGGGAGGATCCCACATGCCACGGAGCGGCTGGGCCCGTAAGCCATGGCCGCTGAGCCTGCGCGTCCGGTGCCTGTGCTCCGCAACGGGAGAGGCCACAACAGTGAGAGGCCCGCGTACTGCAAAAAAAAAAAAAAAAAGAGAAAAACAAAAAAGAAAAGTATAATTAGAACAACTCTGTAAAAACTTGGAATATATTGAACAAAGTTTAAATATAAAAACTTGTACACTCATTACGGGTAAAGTGAAAATCTATATGCATATGGACAAACTGGAAAGTAGTAATTCCAAAATAACACTGCTTGTGTGGGGATGGGGGATAATGGAGAATTATGGGTTGTTTTTCCCCTCAATTTTTATCTAATACACCATTTTTTGTAATTGAAAAAAAAGAAAAAGTATTACTGCTTGGATTTGTGTTATTTCCTGTTACGGAAGTAGGTTGTAGTAACTTATTTATTGACATGTTCAACTGAATTGTGTTAATTAATATAGAACATCTCCTGGACATGGAAGTTTTGCTTTTTAATCCAGAACCCTTCATTGTAATAGAACTGAACCAGGGAAGGTAGCTTTGTGAATCAAAATGACTGTGTGGCTGCAAGAAAACTTGTAAAATTGTAGTCAACCAGCTTGATGTTTCCCTTGTTTTATTTCTCATTCAAAAATATTTCAGAAATTTAGAAGTTTAACCATATTATACTGTTTTGGTGACATCTATTCAAAAATTAGTTTTTTGATATTCATATTACAAACTAAAATGTGAATTATTTTATTGTATAACTTATATAATATGCTCCCCATTCTGAATTTGTTAAGGAAGAGAGAATTTTCTTCTTGATACCTCAATATACATAATGGGTACTAACTGTACCATTTTATATAAAATTAATTATTATTTTTTTTGGTATGCGGGCCTCTCACTGCCGTGGCCTCTCCCGCCATGGGGCACAGGCTCCGGACGTGCAAGCCCAGCGGCCATGGCTCACGGGCCCATACGCTCCGCGGCACGTGGGATCCTCCCGGACCGGGGCACGAACCTGCGTCCCCTGCATCGGCAGGTGGACTCCCAACCACTGTGCCACCAGGGAAGCCCCTAAAATTAATTTTTTATAACACAACTTTATTGAGATATAATTGGCATAGAGCTGCACATGTTATATGGGATAAGTAAACATTCTGTGATTTTAGTACTTTGAAATTTGTTAAGATTTGCTTCATGCACCAATATGTGATCTAACTAGTATATGTTATGTGTGGGCTTAAAAAGAATATGTCTCATGCAGTTGTTGGATGCAGCATTTAGTATTCCATACATGTCCGATTAGATTGAGTTTCTTCAAATCTAATATATCCTTAATTATTCTTTGTCCTCTTTTCTATCAGTTACTGAGAGAGAGAGAGATGTTCAAATCTGACAGTGATTGTGGATTTGTCTACTTTTTAAAAATGTGTGTGTGTGTGTGTATATATATATTTTATGTATATAAAATGGAAAATTAGCCATAAAGAATGAAATCTTGCCATTTGGACAACATGGATGGACCTAGAGGGTATTAGGATAAGTGAAATAAGTCAAACAAAGACAAATATTGTATAATTTCACTTATATGTGGAATCCAAAAGATGAGTCATACTGGATTAGAGCGGGCCCTTAATCCAATGACTGATACTTTTATGAGAGAAAAGAGAGGAAAACTTGTACATATAAACATAGGGAAGAAAGCCACGTGGCAATAGAGGCAGAGATTGGAACGATGGCAGGTATATAAGCCAAGGAACACTAAGGATTGCCAGGAGCAAACCAGAAGCTGAGAGAGGCAAAGAAGGATTCTTCCCAAGAGCCTTCAGTGGAAGCATGACTCTGCCAACACTTTGATTTCAGACTTCTAGCCTCCAGAACTGTGAGAGAATATATTTATGTTCTTTTAAGCCACCAATTTATAGCGATTTGTTATGACAGCATTTCTGACCTCTAAATATTGTGGTGCTCCATGACTTAGTTCTGGGATGTCTGCTTTTCTCACTCTACTCTATCACCCTATACCATGCTTTAAATACTAGCAATATGTTGATATCTCTCAAATTTATATTTCCATACCTGATTTCCCCCTTAAAGACAGGCTGGATATAAATAGATAACATATCCAACTACTTTATCCTCACTTGCATATTTAAGAGACATATCAAATTCATTTTACTCCCTCTCCTCCCAACTCTTCCTCTCTCAATAAATGATACTAATATCCATGCAGATACTTAAGTCAAAAATCTATCATCATTGATCTCTCCCTCTTCATCATCCCATCTCTTTGCAAGTCCTATCAAGTTTTCCTCCATACATATCTCAAATTTGCCCATATCTCTCCAGCTCCATTGCCAACACCCTATTCCAAGCCATCGTTATCTCTACTTTGGACTAGTGCTAGCCTTCTTTTTTTTTTTTTTTTTTTTTTTAGTGCTAGCCTTCTAATTGGTCTTCCTGCCTTCGCTCATGGACCCACACCATTCACATACAACCATGTCAATTTTTAAAAAAATGTAAATCAGGCCATGCCACTCTTTGCAGAAAGTCACTAACTGGCTTTGCATTGCATGGAAAATAAAATTCAAACCTACCTCTGTGGCATACAAGACCCTGTAAGCATGGGCTGCCCTCTACTTCTCCCATCTTCTTGGACTATAATGCTCCAGACACACTGGACCCCTTTTTGATCCTTGAACACACTAAGTTCTTCCTTACTTCAGGCAAGCCTTTGCACTTTATCATGGACTGAATATTTGTGTCCCCCACTCCCTAAATTCATATACTGACACCTAATCCCCAATGTGATGGTATTTGGAGGTGGGACTTTTGGACAGTGATTAGGTCATGAGGTTGGAGCCCTCATGAATAGAATTAGTGCCCTTATAAGAGTCACAAGAGAGTTTGCTTCCCCTCTGTGCTGCTGTGTAGGACACAGCGTGAAAGCCATCTATGAACCAGAAAGTGGGTCTTCACCAGACGCTGAATCTACCAGCACCTTAATCTTGGACTTCTTAGTCTCCAGTACTATAAGAAATAAATTTCTGTTGTTTAAGCCATGCAGGCTATGGTGTTTTTCTTATAGCAGCCAGAACGGACTAAGACACACTTGATGCTCTCTCTCCTTATGGTGCTTTTTTCTCAATTCTCAATATCTAGCTCCTTCTCATACTTCAGGTTTCAGTTCCAATGTCATCTCAGAGAGGCCTTTCCTGACTATTCTGTTTGAAGTAACTCTTAACTAGTTACTCCCTATTACATCTTAACACTAAAAAAATTTTGGCACTTAATATCCAAAATTATCTTATTTTTATAGTTTTGTTTTTCTTGTTTGTTTTTACTATAATGTAAGTTCTGTGAGAGCTAGGGTCATGTCTTTTGGTAATACTGTATCCACAGTACTTTGTGCGTGGTGTGTCATGGATTCTTAATACAAATATCTTCATGAATGATGAATGAATCCAGCAAGTCTTCAGGTCATGAAACATTCTAGATATTTATTTACAATGAGATATGAGTAATTATTTGAGGCTAATTTAAAATCTTTATCATATAAAAAAGAAACCACCATAGCCAAGTCTTCATAATCTAGCAACCACTAGAACCAGAGACAACTAAAATGTTGAATGAATCTTAAGAACATATGCAACCTACTCAATTTACAGATGAGGAAACTGAGACCCAGAGTTACAGCATGTGTATTGGTAGAAATATACAGAATATTCCCCCTTTGGAGAACCTCTTTCTGCACAAACAAATGCCACTTTTAACAAAGACTATCTCTCCCTTTGCTCACTATGTTAGCCCATAAAAGGCTATAAGCGTTAGTAATTTAATAAGCAAGATGATACAAATTGCTTACATCACAGTGGTTTGAATTCAGAAAAACATGCTATTAGATACTCAAAAGTTTGAGGGGCTTAACTGCACAGGGAGAGTCAAGCCCATAAATATAGTGGCTCTTACTATGGGCTGCTAGTACATCCAGTTAGCCTGAAATAGAGGGTTCTATGGCCCTCTTCTGGGCAGTTTGAATGAACAAAGCCACATACCTTGGTATGTATTAAACATGCTCTAACTCAGTGAATAAATGTCCCTCCCTGACTTCCTTAGATGCTCCTCCCTCACCTCTAGGTTGATGGTATGATACCTTTCCTCCAGCTCTTCCCACCATCCAAGTATACCGTATCTTCCTGGAGTGGTGAGAGCTTTCCTTCCCTTTACCCTGAGCTAGAGATCTTCCTCTTGACTCCCCACTGAGAAGACAGAAGACAAGATTATGGATAAGTTTATATTCTATATGAAATGGCTCACTAGAAGAATGAAAAGGATCTGCTCTCACCTGTGGAACCAGGACATTACTAGTTTTTAATTAGAATAAACGGTGACTTACATAAGATCTCTCAGTGACTAAATAATGACTAAATAATGGAGCCAGGTACTAGAATTCTGAATGCAGTTCCATTCTACTATATCTGTTTCTCAAACTGGTTTGCAGATCAAATGCATTAGATTTAACTGGTGGCACTTGTTAAAAAACATGTAATTTTGGAGGTGGGTCTGGGTATCTAAAGTTTTAATGAACTTCCCAAGAAATGCTTATGCATGTTAAAATCTGATAATCACTATACTACCACTGCTTTTTCTGATATGTATATTAAAGTAGTCATTTCCATTTGAGCTTTCAAAGTACTTCTTAAGTATCACTAAGTTCACAAAACTTCAATTTCACCTATAAAATTCATCTTGATTTCTTTATCTGTAAATTAAATGTTTTATTAGATAATCTGGAGAGGGCTAGAATAAATATAGTCTCAAGAACTTTCCAACGCTAGAGAGTTTCAGGCAAATATAAATTGTTATGAGACTATGTTGGAAGACAATTCTCCATTGGTCTGTTGCATTTCTGCATGTCTGGTGAGAAGAGGCACTGACCCCTTTTATCTTTTCAATGATGCTTATACAGTGAACAGCAGCAGCCTTGGAAGATATTGTGTCTGGCTCCTTCTGGATCAAAGGGCAGGTGTGCTTACAGCCTTGGACCATAGTGTTCCCCTCTAGGGCAAAGACCAGCCCAGTTTACTGCCTATTACAAAAGATTTGGGTTCTCTAAGCTCAGAGAACCCTGTCATGTAACACAACCCAGAGCAAGTACAGATGACACTGGTCCTCTTTGCCTTGCTGTGTGGGAACTGGGCCCTGGGGAAATGGTGCATGACAATGCTGCTCCTCTGCCTACTGCTGTTGCTGCAAGTAATAAAGTCCTTTGTCTATGACATAGGAGCCTTGTGTCTTCTGTCCACATCCACGAAACTGTGGCAGAGTAATCCATTAGCTTGCAAGTAGGGCAAGTAGAGGCTGACACTAGATGAGCCTCAGGTTTACCCCACTGTAACAAATAGTACTAAGTTTTGCCCTCTTTTAGACAACAGTGACAGAGACATGCACTACATTGAACGTAAGAGGGAAATTTGCAACTGCTATGGCAGAAACCAGGCAAATTTTTAGAACTCTGGCTGGTTGGCTAGGGAGTGGGCATACAATGCTTGTTAAGAATGGCAACAGTTAAATTGTTCTTTAGCTCATCCCTTCCTTGAAGTCTATCATGCTAATCTTAGATCTATCCAGAGATGACAGTAAAGGTTTTTTTGGTTTTTGTTTTATTTTAACAGCACATCCAAACTGCTAAAAGAAGCTTTGGCCCTCTCAGAGAGATTTTCCTCAGGCAGACTAATTCCTGTGGGAAACCATAAATGAGGCATTTAGATTAAGGCTCTTACTGCCCCAGATTGGTTTACGATGCTGATGAAGTAACCAAATGAAGATTGAGAAACAGACCCAAAGAAATATAGATAACTTCTTGCAATCAGCCCTGATATCATGGAAAACTCCCCCTAGCACTTACATTCAATTTATCTTATTTTGATAATGGGGCAACAGATGGCTCAGATTAAGGTGAACTCCTCCAAGAAGGTTGTCAGCTGAAGGACACAAACTCTTGCCATAGCTGGAAACCGTGGCTGCAGCTGCCACAGAGCCTAAGGCTGAAATAATGTGAGCAAATAATGACTTTGGGTGGACTGAAACATTGGAATTTTGTTTGGTTAAGCTGAGGTCAGCCACTGCACTGCTTAAAACAAAGTCAATGCACCTTGTTTTCCACACACGGTCACTCTCTCCTTCCATGCCTCTTACTCCCTCCCTTCTCCTCTACCCCAGTCTCAGCTACTTTAAGGGAAAGATGATTAGGGGAGGGGCCAAGGTTTCTATGTCAACATGGGACACTGGAGGTCTATGCACCTGGCAAGTATGCTGGGAAATTTCGAGGAGGGGAAGAAGTCGAACTTGTATGGCTCTGCTGGATACAGGTGCCCAAGTCACCATTCTACCAGACCCACAGGGGAACTGGCTCCTGGATTCAGCTTAATGGGGTTCAGGCAGGGTTCACCTGGGGAAGGAGAGCTGACATGACCTTGTGGGTGGGGCCTTCCAAGCTAATTCAACGTACTGTTGCTGTTACTTTTACATCTAAATGTACAGTAGGAATCAACGGGTTACATACTTGTGTTTCCTCATACCATAAATGGCAGAGGAGATTCTCCTGATTGGGAAGAGCTGCACGTAGAGAAATGTTAGTACTTTTTTTTTTTTTTTATGGTACGCGGGCCTCTCACTGTTGTGGCCTCTCCTGTTGCAGAGCACAGGTTCCAGAAGCGCAGGCTCAGCGGCCATGGCTCACGGGCCCAGCCGCTCCGTGGCATGTGGGATCTTCCCAGACCGGGGCACG
Source organism: Phocoena sinus (assembly GCF_008692025.1). Taxonomy (NCBI): domain Eukaryota; kingdom Metazoa; phylum Chordata; class Mammalia; order Artiodactyla; family Phocoenidae; genus Phocoena; species Phocoena sinus. The sequence continues at coordinate 82,831,564 of NC_045768.1, read as the reverse complement.
AACCTGTGTCCCCTGCATCGGCAGGCGGACTCTCAACCACTGCGCCACCAGGGAAGCCCCAGTACTTTTTTTTTTAAAGTAAGAAAACAATTTTATTTACAATAGCATCAAAAAGCATAAAATACTTAGGAATAAATTTAATCAAGGAGGCGAAAGACATACACTGAAAACTACACAATGTTGTTGAAGGAAATTAAAGAAGACACAAATGGAAAGACATCTTGTGTTCACAAACTGAAGACTCAATGTTGTCAAGATGTCAACACCACCGAAAGCAATCCACAGATTCAACGCAACCCCCACCAAAAGTCCAGGGACACTTTTTGCAGAAATAGAAAAATTTATCCCACAATGTATTATGGAATTTCAAAGAATCCCGAATAGCCAAAACAATCCTGAAAAAGAAAAGCAAAGTTGGAGGTCTCTCACTTCCTGAGAAATGTTAGTACTTTTGAGGCTCCACTATTTCAGCTACAAGTCTACAGGACTGATGATTTTGCCCACTGGAGCCTCTGACAATGGCAACCTCCATTTGTAGGTGCTCCTTGGGTCAACTTGGACTGAAAGACACGAAGGTGAGAAGGGATCAGTAAGTCTCGCTTATCAATGCAAATATGTTCAAGAATACCACTGTTCTGGCCCCAGTGGCATCTTGGTTTTATATGAAAAAGTGGTAGCTATCCCCCAGGAGAAAAGTTATCCTTCACCTTCTCCTCCCTCTGGCTTTTCTGCTTGAAGCAAAGCCACCGGCTCAATGGTATCCTCAATTCACAGTTTCCCCTAAATGCCTGGGTCTGATTCACTGATGGTTTGGCTACACCGAGACCTGATAGGAGTTCTTGGACCTGTTGCAGCCATTCAATCTCAGTGTTAACATGTAGAACCTAAAGTGGACAAGGTCACTATACTCAGTGGGCAGAATTCAAGGCCACTCTCTTATCTCTTACCAACAGTCCTCTTGATGAACCTTGTTATATTTGTATTGACTCCTAGGCTGTTGCCAATGGCCTAGCTCTTTGGTCTGTACTTTGAAAACTACAGACTGGCAGATTAAAAACACTCATCTTCTGTGGAGATGTGAACTGTGGAAACAAACCACAGCTGCTGACCCAACCACTTGGGTCTCTCATATAGATATCTATGGTGGAGCCGTTCTGATGAGACTAACTGGAGTCAAGCTGCTGACAGAGCTTTGCACTCACTGCCTTTACTGCCACTACTGCTGCCTGTGTCCATCATTGTACTGGACGTGATCCTCATTGATCAGAGTAGAAGAGTCTATGTTTCTGATGCAAAGGCTACCACTGCATGTCAGGCCTGGACTGCTGACAAAAGGTGACGCATTTGTCTCACAGAGAATAAGGCCACGTTGCATGAGTGTGGCCCCCACCCACTCCTGGCATTTTGAATACATTGGACGTTAGACCCTTGTCTCAGGGCTACTGGTGGTACCTCACTGCTCTTGACCTTTTTCAGCTTGGGTGTTATTGGTCTAGTCCAATCAACTGACTATAACCACACCATTGTGGCCCTTGAAACTAATGTGTCATGTTTTTGGCTTTCTGGACCATTTACAGTCTGACAGTGGTATACTTTTTATTGCAAAAGCCACTCATCAATGGGCTACTGGCCAAGGTACTTAGAGGACTTTCCATGCTCTCTATTATCCACAGACATCTGGTATAGTTGAGTGTTGGAACAGTCACCTCAAAAATCGACTCAAAAAGATCTCTTACTCTATATCCCTCATCCCCTCCTAGTTCACATGCTTCAGTACTAGGTATTTTGGTCACTGAATGGGGCTATCTCCAGATAGGGATCATCTCCTCTTGCCCACTTCCTAGGTAATGATAAGGACAAAAGGGGTGGGGTAGGGGTGTATAAACCTACTTTGAAAATCCAGAATTCTGCCCTGGGCATGACACTTCTTTCTTTCCCCTACTGACAACTGCAGGCTGGCCTGGTTGGTACACCCTCTTGGTAGCAGCCCAGCCAAATGGAGCCTACGGGATTTAAACATAAATCTGTTTCAGCTACTTGAATTCTATTGTGGGATGGATATAGTCCTAGCTTATAAGGATAATGACTACATAGTTGGATACCTTGCTCCTTGAGTCCCCCTAACGTGTTCCATAAGGGCCAAAAATGGGAGACATAATGGGTCCCTATATGTTTTATAAAAATGTTTTTATGCCTTTTGCACCTACCCTTCTGGATAAAAGGTCTGGGTGTGAGTAGGGGGTGACTGGGAGAAGGTGAAGTTATAGTTACTGGAATGGGACACACTGATTTTTGATGGGGGAGGTAAACAATCCCAGCACTAAGAGAAGGAACATCTTGGACCTTGGGAGGCACAGGAAAAGGAGAGACATCAATGATCTTCCGTCTTTCAGAGCTATCCCTGGGTCTTTCCTCATCAAGAAAAACACTTAGGTGAGGCTCTCCTAAACTAGAAAACACTAAATTTAACTCACTGCTGGGTCTGCCATAGCTCACAGGATAGCTCTGACCACAACTGCCATTCTCCTTAACCTTAGTAAGAAACCAATTGAAAATGACAGGGGATGGCCTGGCCCTTGCACCTCCCATGCAAAACATGTGTCAGTACCTCTGGATATCTTTCCCACTCCCATTCCTGTAGCCTTCACTAGTCACTCTGTGGGGTGGATGAATGCCACCTGGCGGGCAGCAAGAATAAACACAGTTTGGACTGCCTGCTTATAGGCAGTCCCTCCATAAACAAGGACTAGACTCAATTATTCAAACTGAACTAGGAACCCTAAGGCCTACCAACTAGTTGCTGACCACATTTAGGGGGTTCCAATAATTATAAGCATTTTCTTTCCAGGGACACCAGGTGCACCCCCAGGACTGTACGTCTTATGTGGAAGTTAGGCATTAACTTTCCTCCTCTTAAAAACACAGTGGCTTGTGCTTTAGGGGAGGTCATGTGAGACCTTTAAGAAACACTGTCAGTAGATCACAGAGCCCTCAGATTACTGGGAGGACTATCTGAAATGAAGCTGCTCTTGATAACTTGGGGGAGTTTCTCAGAGGGATTACTTACTTACTTGCTATCTATATGCAACCAATGGGCAGTTATTCCTACAATGAGAACCACTGAATTAGAAGAGGTAGGACAAAATTTGTCCTGACTTCAGCTGAAAATGGATGACATCACATTGGCCCTAGAAGGCATTCAAGCCAGCCTCAGTTCACTGCTCAGAGCTGTTAGGATTGATATAATTGCCCTAGATTTCTTCCTTGCAGGCCATGGCAAAATACGTGCAATTGCTAAGACATCCTGCTGTAACTAGATTAATGCTTTGGGCCAGGGGGAAAAGTCAATACAGAAACAATACCTAGGAAGCAGCCAAAGTAGATTCTGATGGTTTATGGGATTTGTTCAGCTGATTGGGTCTGAAGCCCTGGGGAGCACAGTAATTAATACTGCAGGTTGGCCTCATCCTGCTATTTGGAGTCTATTGATGGTACCCTTATTAAATGTTATATGAAACAAATTTAATGGATTTGGTCCCAGCCCCTGATGGTCAGATTAATCAGAATGACAAACAGAGTGGCATACTGACGGGAAAGTTTGCCAGAAGCCAAGAAACTGTAGAAACAAGGAGTGGATATTATTGAGAGAAAATTTTTTATGGGTCTCTCACAATTCTGCACATCTTATAAATACAGGCACTGACTGCCTCTGGTGGGCGGAATAATGGCTCCCCAAAGATGTCCATATCCTAATCCCCAGAAACTATGCATCTGTCACCTTACATGCCAAAGGGACTCTGCAGATGTTATTAAGGATCCTAAAATGGAGAGATTATCCTGGATTATCTGGGAGGGCCCAACATCATCTCTATGAGGTCTTTATAAGGGAAAGAGGGAGGCAGGAAAGTCAGAGGAAATCGACAATGAAGCAGATGTTCAAGTGATCTGGCCACATGCCAAGGAATGAGGAGCGTCTTTAGAAGCTGGAAAAAGGAAGGAATGGATTCTCCCCTAGAGTCTCCAGAAAGAACACAGCCTTTCAATTTTAGCCCTTTAAGGTCCATTTTGGATTTCTGACCTCCAGAGTTGTAAGAAAAATATGTGCTGATTTAAGCGACTAAATTTATGGTTGTTATAGCAGCAATAGGAAATTAACACACTGTCTTTGTTCTGGACCATTTTTTCAAGGATATTTGTGCAGTGGTTTTTGAAAACCTAATCTCCCTCCAGAGCAAAGGGCTGGAGGCTTACTGCACATTTAAAAGACATGGGCTCAGGATTTCCCTGGTGGCGCAGTGGTTAAGAATCCACCTGCCAATGCAGGGGACAAGGGTTTGAGCCCTGGTCCGGGAAGACCACACACACTGCGGAGCAACTAAGCCCATGCACCACAACTACTAAGCCTGCGCGCCACAACTACTGAAGCCGGTGCGCCTAAAGCCCGCGCTCTGCAACAAGAGAAGCCACCACAATGAGAAGCCCGCGCACCTCAACGAAGAGTAGCCCCCACTCGCCACAACTGGAGAAAGCCTGTGCGCAGCAAATAAGACCTAACGCAGCCAAAAATAAATGAATGAAATGAATTTATTAAAAATAAATAAAGACATGGGCTCCCCACGCTCTTATAATTCAACCCATTGCATGTACAGGTGTCACCTGGCCCCCTCTGCATCATTCTGCAGAAGTCAGGGATTGGGGAACCAGTGCAAGAAGATGCTGATTCACTGCCCACTGCTACCGCTGTAACGAAGTCCTTTGTTTCTAACATAAGAGTCATGTGCCTTCTGCCAGTATTCCATGAACCTGTTAGCTTATAAGTAGGAAAAAATCTCAAACCCTTCACAATCCTTGTTAGATTATAGAACTCAGATAAGCTATGATGTTGTCTTCACCTTTCAACTCATTTGAGAACCAAGATTTTAAGAATTATTTGGATGAAATGAAAGGATTGGATGACTAAATTTTTTTAACACTTTTCATCTTCAAGTTGCCTTTTTTTTTTTTTGACTGTGCTGTGCAGCTTGTGGGATCTTAGTTCCCCAACCAGGGATTGAACCCAGGCCCTCAGCATTGAGAGAGTGGAGTCCTAACCACCGGACTGCCAGGGAATTCCCTTTAAGTTGCCTTCTTGAGTGCTACAAAACTCACCAGCATCCGGAAGCATTCTTTTTTTTTTCCAGAAGCATTATTATTCTCTGAAATTCCTAGATGATTTGCTTCATAGAGTTTGTACCCTTTAACTTACTTCTCTCTGCCTTCAGAGAACACCTAAAATTTCTCCATGGCTCATTTGGTTAGTTTATACAACAAGGTGGCAGACTCTTCATATAAGGTAACCTCCTAAGGTCAGGAAACACATTCCAAACACATGTGTTTGAATAAATTTGTCCTCTGAAATCATAAGGCTTGGAGTTTTACGCAGAATAAAACCAAGCTTGAGTCTAATTACAAAAATATTTATCGCTGTATTTGTATGTTTCCAGGAGAACCAGTCTTACCACTTCTGTAAGATATTCAAGGCTTGCCCTAGGAACTGTGTCTCAGGTTATCAGTGGTATCCTATTTATAAGAGAGGTCAAAAGAGAATAGTCTATGAATATTTTGAGGCATTTTCAGAAGGCCTGAATAAATTCAGACTCCTAATAAGAGATCAGTAGGTGAAATGTAGTAACACTAAAAGCAAGTTTATAACAGAATCCTGGCAATACTTACCAATATTGGAGGAAATCCAAAGTAAGGTTTATCACGAGTAATATAATCAATAAAGAGACTGTAGTGAAATACGATTTTTTGATATTTGATAACATTTGCTATTCTACTTTGTGACAGAGGACTAGGAAAAATGTAGATAGTAGGGATGATCCCACCAGCTCTCTGTACAGCCTGGTTCCCAAGGGACATTTGGCAATGTCTAGAAACAGTTTTGATTGTCATAATAGTGGTGGGGTGGTAGTACTACTGGCATCTACTGAGTAAAGGTCAGGGATGCTGCTAAACATCTTACAATGCACAGGACCACACCCCACCACCTGCAAACAAAGAATGATCTGGTCTCAAATTTCAGTAGTGTCAAGGCTGAGAAACCCTGCTGTGTAGGAACAATAAAAAAGTGAGACCAGTGATGGAATAGTTCTGTATCCTGGCACCTAGTTATGGTTACATGCATCTATACATAGGATAAAATTGCATAGAACCACATACACACATGCACAAATCAATGAAGATTTAAAAATACGGTGAAAACTGAATATGGTCTGTAGTCTAGTTAACATATCAATTCCCTAGTTTGATATTATGCAGCAAAAATTTAAGATGTCACCATTGGGGGAAGCTGGGTGAAGGGTACAAGAGACTCTTTGTAGTACTATTTTTGCTACTTCCATCTGAGTCTATAATTATTTCAAAATAAAAGTTAAAAAGAAATGGTGAGGGGGCTTCCCTGGTGGTGCAGTGGTTGAGAATCTGCCTGCCAATGCAGGGGACATGGGTTCGAGCCCTGGTCTGGGAAGATCCCACATGCCACGGAGCAACTGGGCCCGTGAGCCACAACTACTGAGCCTGCGCGTCTGTCTCACAGCTGTGAGATCCTACTTAGCCTGTACTCTGCAACAAGAGAGGCCACGATAGTGAGAGGCCCGTGCACCGCAATGAAGAGTGGCCCCTGCTCGCCGCAACTAGAGAAAGCCCTCGCACAGAAACGAAGACCCAACACAGCCAAAAATAAATAAATAAATAAATAAATAAATAAACAAATAAAAAGGAATGGTGAGTGACTTCCCTGGTGGTCCAGTGGGTAAGACTCCATGCTCCCAATGCAGGGGGCCCAGGTTTGATCCCTGGTCAGGGAACTAGATCCTGTATGCTGCAACTAAGAGTCCGCATGCCACAGCTAAGAAGCCCGCATGCTGCGACTATGAGCCTGCATGCCACAACTAAAAAAAAAAGATCCGCATGCTGTAATGAAGATTCCGCGTGCTGCAACCAAGACCCAGCACAGCCAAAATAAATAAATAAATAAATTAATTAAAAAAAAAAAGAAATGGTGAGACTGGAGCAAAATAAGAACACAGGTGTGTTCTTCAGAGAGGTTTCTCTTCCCTTGTGCCTCTGCTGGCCCCCTCGTTGCTTCTGTGTGTTATGCAGTGGCTGGCACAGCTGTGAGATCCTACTTAGCAGCTTGTATTCAAAGCTTGTGGTGGCTGTAGATGTATTTGTACATTCTACCCAGTGGTCTAAAGTTTTAGTTGACAAATTAATAAACAACCATCCTCACCACCTATTCCGCAGTCCTAAGGCTCAGAAACTTATTGAACATTTTACCCTATTCCCTTTGATTTGGAAGTAGCCCTAGAGATATTTGTGGACTGTTCCTAGGATGTGGACCACAGTTTAAGATCAGTGTCCTAGCAGAGTTTCTATTTCTCACCACTGCATCTTTCTCATGAAGTTGCCCCTTTCAACATACTTAACGAAATCATATCCATTCCTCAAGGTCTGGCTCAAATCATTTCCTTTAAAATCCTTCTCTGACTCTCTTTCCTTCCCTGGCACCAAGCAGGGAGTGAATAATGTTTCTTTCCACTGAAACTATTGCAAAGCAAATAAGGCTCAGGTTATGTATGGTATGTATTATCTATCTATCATCTACCTATCACTGCACTATAAACCTTGGAGGAGACAAAGGAGTATAAACTATGATTTACTGATCTAAATGAATTTCTTCTCTAGTGGTAAAAATGACAGTTCAACAATTCATGTTAGCAGTAAATGCTCTCTTGCCAAGAAATTAGCTTAGGCATTGTGTGGTACTAATGATGATTAAGACTTGATCCCTGTATTCAAGGACCTTGTCTAATAAAAGAAATATGCACATAATTTAAGTGTAACACAAGGCAGAATGTGATAAGTGACAGCAGAAAGGTAATAAAGTCATATGGGAATATATTTAGAGAATATGTCTGATCAAAAAATGTAATCAGGGAAAAATTGTTAGGGAATATCACATTTCAGGTAAGTCTTGAAGGATGGGTAAAACAAGTCAAAATGAGAGGGAAGAATTTCTACTTGCAGTGAAAATGTTGTGTTGAAACCTACAGGCAGGAAAGCACAAGGCAAGCTTGGAATGCTTAGTGGACTCACTTGGTTGAGGGTAAGATATGAATGAGGAGCAAGGTTTTTTGGTCACAGAGGGCCCTGGACGCCATGCCACAAGTTTAGATATTATTCTGAAAGTTTGGTGAGAGTTAATGACAACTTTCTGGGTGTCACAATGGAAGCTTAGTTCTGGAAGGATAACATATGGCACCAATAGAAAATAGTTTTGAGGATGGTGACTTTAGACTGAGGCAAAGGAATCTGTAGGATGTTATTGTTGCAATCTAGGCCAGAATTAATGAGGGTGTGAACTAGACTGGTAGCAGGAGAAACAGTTTTAGATAATAGAAGATATGTTACAAGTGATGAATTGTCAGGTGAAGTGTACAAATGATTATGATGGTCAGAGGAAAAAATTATTCTGCTTGGGTGTTTTCTAAGAGAGAAAGCAGCAATAATGGACACAAACTCAGGGGGTGTAGTGACTTGAAGGAATGATCATAGGTGAGAAAACTACAATGTACATGTGCTTCTAGAGATGAGAGTAAATATGTTTGACTGCAGCAGATTGTATCTATAAAGTAATGGGAGTGAAGCTTGAAAGACCAGGAGTTAGTTGTAGAAGGCCTTGCATCCAGTTAAGAAGCTTGGGCTTCAGTTTTGAGACAATGGGAGTTTAGAATGGATCTCGAGTAGGGGAGTAACATGATGAAGGCGTGTTATTTACACCATTTATTTGACGTATGTACCATCTTGTGTTATTATGTAAGTTTAATCCTGGACACAGGATTAAAGTTTGCTCAATAAATTCTTGTTGATTGACTGAATTGATTGACTCATTTTGTCAAGGAAGAATTCTTCTACCACGTGAATAATAATCTCATTAATATACTTTAATTTTGAATATTGAGACTTATAAAAAGGGATCTATCCAGTTAGATCTGGCTCATATTGGCTTGTGAAAACTGAATGATAAATTTTAGGAATTTTGTGAGCAAGGACCACAAGTTGGTAGCTTGAGATTGGCCATTTTGCAAGTATTTACATCAAGGAGATTGGGAAATGCTAAAAAATCAAAGCTTGTTTTCTGGAGAGTTGGTTATTAAACATATATTACCACGGCACTGCTTATCTCCACCTCCCTTCATTCTTCTAACACCCCCCCCACCCCGCAAGGTTTTTGAGGGCGGAGACTGAATCTTATTTGTCTCTGTATCCTCAACACAGTATTTAAACATTAACGTGCTCAATTAATGTTTATAGAATGAATGAAATATGCTCTTGTAATTTTTTTCCAGACTATTTAATAAACAAAAATCATTCAAAAGAAATTCAAATAGAAATCTAGATCTTGTGGGCCAAATCAGATCCTATGCCTGTTTTTGTAAGTAGTTTTACTTGGACACGGCCAGGCTTAGTCATGTATGTATTGTCTATGGTTGCTTTGTGCTACAAGGGCAGAGCTGAGTATTTGAGACAGGAAATGTATGGCCCACAAAGCCCAACATATCTACTATTTGGTCCTCTCTGAAAGTTTGCTGATCCCTGATCTAGACCCACACATCCAACAGTTTCTTAAAAGGTAGGATTGTTTCTAAAAAGGGCCATAATGAATTACTATACCGTATATTCTTATAGATAAATTATATTACTTCATAAATTGTGCATAGACATCAGAATTTTGTAGAAATTAATGTAGACACAGATAATTATAGAGCAATTTCATAAGCGTAGGGTTAGATATAAATGGTTTTCCAGTGGTGGAACTTTCTACCTTGAGAAGTAATGATTACTTCACATGTAAACATAAGCAAATAGTCATCCTTTAGCAGAAAGCCTTGTGTAATTTGTTCATGTTATTGAACAATGCTGCCAGAAACATAGCTGATATGAAATGATGTCTATATTGCAATTTATACTTTAAGAACTTCTCTTAGACACAGATTCCAAAATGGCTCTGCTAAAAAGTGTTCTTCATGCAAGAGTACTTATAGCCAGAACACAGTTGTATGGTTTAAGAACAGAAATACAGTGTATCTTTGCATACACGGTGTGGTGTCAAGAGTTTACATTTGCAATACTGTTAATAAAGTTCAGGTCCAGTATTGTACATTCCTTGCAAGTCATCTTTAAAGGCAAATGACGAGGTCATTTAAAATTTAGAATTCTCTACGGGAAAATTAACTTCCTGTTTCTTATTTGTACCCATACTACATCGATAATAATTTTTGAACAACTACCTTTAATGCCACCTAAAGTCTGAAATGGAGCAGTAACTTAATTTGATAGAATATAAAATGAACACCTCAGCTACATTAAACTGTCCCAGTTGGGTGGGCACTCCTTGGGTACCCTGTTTCTGCCCCAAACATCCTGGGGAACCGCATTCACAGAGAATTCAGGGGTGGGCTAGCAGGGCTGTCAGCGAAGGCCACTGTCAACACAGGTGGCCTGATCACCTGACCAAACCGGGCTGACCCGAGGGTGGGAAGCTCTGGTCGTGGAGCAATGACTCCGCGTAACTGCGCAGGGTAAGCTACAGGCGCGTACACCATTTTCCCTTCGTTATGATAAGGATTTTTTTTCCTCCATTAACCTTTCACCTCCGGCGCACTGGACTGTAAGAGCAAGCGTTTAAAATTTTTCAAGTATGCAAAACTTAAGCACATTTAAAAATGAACCACATAAAAAAAAATGAACCACAAAAAAACCTCGCAGGCATGTTTCAGACCCTCCTCCCAGTGGGGTATGCGAAGCCAGCACAGGCGCGGAGTGGGCGCGCACCGTAACCGCGGGGTGTGAGAGAACTGGGTGGAAGAAACTACCTAGCTCGCCAGCGCGCAGGCGTATTTCCGACCTCAGCGCCCAGTGGTCGAGCCCCCTTTCCAGTAATTTCGCTAGCCGTGACGTCATCCCGGTGCGCCCTTACGGTGCCTCCCAGAAGCCGCAAATTCATTTTTTGGTAAAGGGGTAAAAAGGAATGAACTGACCTCTTCCGCCCCACTTTGTTTTTAGTCCTTCTCTCTGAACGCGCCTACGCTTTGCAATGGAACGGGAGAGGGAAAGAAAACCGGCCAGAGCTCCAAGCGGCAGCAGGCAGGCATGACTCGGCGACGTCGCCAGCCACGTTACCCGGCGTGCCCCGCGCGGCGCCGGCGGAGGGACGTGGGGGGAGGGGTGGGGAGGAGAAGCGGCGGCGGCTGCGGATGTCGCTGCGACCGAGTGGCGACTGAGCACACGGCGGCTGCTGAGCGCCCGAGCCGGGCCTGCGCCGGAGCCCACGCCAAGCTCCGCGGCCCCTCGCCCGCTACGGCGGCCTTGCGCCCGTTGTCACTGAGGCGACGTGCCCCACATTCTCCGCTGCTCGGGCTGGCCGGCTCTGGCGTCCCCTGGCTCCCCCTTGCTCGCCCGCTCCCTCCTGCGCGCCTGAGTCACCGCCGCCGCCATGGCCGAGAATGGTGAAAGCGGCGGCCCTCCGAGCTCCCAGGACAGCGCCGCCGCTGCCGAAGGTGCCGGCGCCCCCGCCGCCGCCGCTGCCTCCACGGAACCCAAGATCATGAAAGTCACCGTGAAGACCCCGAAGGAGAAGGAGGAGTTCGCAGTGCCCGAGAATAGCTCCGTCCAGCAGGTGAGGGCCGCCCGAGGCTCGGGGCGGGGTGGGGATGGCGGCAGGACCTCCTCCCGCGGCGGGAGAAGCTTTTGCAAGGGCCTGGGAGGAGGGGGTCGTCCCCGGAGCTGCCCTCGGCTTTTCTCCCGGGCCTCCTCCCAAGTTAGATCACACCCAGGTTCGTGGGTTTGCACCTGGGGACGCCGCAGAGGTTTGTGGCGGGGCCGCGCGGCCTGTTTGCGGAATGTGCCGACGCCGCTTTCCACAGCGCCTTCCTCCTGCTCGGGCTTCCGCAGACCCCCAGCCGCCTCCCCCAGCTCCCCGCCCCCAGCCGCCTCCCTCCGGCTCCTCACAAAGGAAAGGGACCCGCCGCCTGGCTCCAGGCGGGGTGGAGGCTGGGCGAGGGTTTGCCTTAGCCTAGTCCGCGGTTTTGTCTCATGAAGGAAAAAAAAGAGGGGGTGCTCATTGTTTTACCTGCCTGCGGGTTAAGGTGGATTTTGGGGGGTGAGGATCACGTGTACATTTAGTTCTGCTGAAATCTTCCCCACCTTCCAGTCTTTAAAGAAAAAATTAACTATAATGTAGAAATTGCTTTCAGCCGCATTTTAATAGTACAAGGCTTAAGGAGAAAGGTGGATGACTTTCAGTTACGACTTGCTGGATTTCTTTTTAAAGTATATTTGTTATCCCTTAGATGCTAATCGTTGGGGAGGATTTTGTTTCATTTTAGAGGGATAGCTATGTTCTTCAGATACTAGCGCTTGCAATCTGATAAAAGAGAACGAAATTGGAGTTACTGGAGAAAAATAAAAAATAATTCACGGCTTAAAATCTGTTCAGGAATACAAATTTTGTAGTTAATAATCTTGAGGAATTTAACAAATCGTTTTAGTTTGTTGTTGAATATACGTCCCAGGATATTGCCCTAATTATTGAATTGATTTCAGGCAATGTGAACAGTTTATGAAGAAGCAAAAATTCCTGAAATGTACCTACAGATTTCCCTAGGAATAATAAATGATTGGGGTATTTTTTAATGTAATTCTGAAAGGTGGTGTGTAGTGAGAAACTTTGACCACCTATTGAATCACTTCTTTTGGTCTCTCAATTCTCCTATAAAAATTTTCCTTAACATTTTAATATTTTGCGGCCTACAGGAAAATTGAAATGTGCAGTGAACACCCATGTGTCCCTCACCTAAATTAGAGTTTTGCTTTATTTGCTGTATGGCACAATTAATCATTTACCAGTCAATTTGATTTTTTGGGTGCATTTCAAAGTAAGTTGCAAGTATTAGTACATGTTACCCTTAAAAAGCACTTAAGCAATGTGCATATCATTAACCTGAGTTCAATTTTTAACTTAAAATTTTTTTTTACGTAAGTTTGACTTGCAGTGAAATGCGCACGGTTGCCATTCCACGAGTTTACACAAATACATACACCTGTTTAATCCGAAGCCTAATGGAGTTGTAGAACTTCGTAATTAACTAGAAAGTTCCCTCTTGCCCTTTTCCAGTCAGTTCAGTCACTCCCCTCTGTCAACCAGTGTTTTGATATTTTTCCTCCATGGACTTGTTTTGCTTATTCTAGAATTTCACATAAGTGGGATTATATGGTATGTACTCTTGGGAAAGGCTTTTTCATTCAGCTTAGTGTTTTTAAGTCTCGTGTATCCTCAGTAGTTCTTTCCTTTTCAGTGCTGTGTTGTCTTCCGTTGTATGAATATACCACCATAATCTATCCATTTTCCTGTTGAGGGTCACCTGGGCTCTTTCCAGTTAGTTGCTATGAGTACTCTTATACAAATCTGTATTGTTGGACAAGTGCGTTTATCTCTCCTGTTACAAGTGCTTAGAAGTGGAATGACTGGGTCATAGCATAGCTGTAGGTTTAGTTTCATAAGGAGCTATGTTTTTTAAAAGTGCTTGTACCATTTTACAGTCACACTGACAGTACATGGGAATTCCCGTTGCTCCACATTCCTCCTAACATTTGATAGTATCAGTCTTTTTTTAGTGGGTGTGTAGCCATATTAACTTTTGAAGCCTGTAGTTCTATCTAGGATTCCTGGTTCAGGTCTTCGCCATCCTGGCTACTTTCAGTATTTTACTGTAAAAGATTAGAAATAAAGTCAATATTTTGTAAATAGAAGAATTCATTTAGTTCAGTTTATTATGCTTTTATCTGTGAGGATTTTTTAACTTTTTGTGATGGTGAAACTAGAATTTCAAATTCTGTGCAAGTTTTAGTTTTACTCCTCTGTAACCAAAGTAAAATTTTAATAGATAAAATTAAAGTCTCTGTAGCAACTTTTTGTCATGGCAGTTGAATTTTTGTTTTGACGAATACTTTCTGTTGAAGCAGAAAACGTGATAAAGATTGAAGCTCATCACTGCGTCAAGAACCAGAAGACAAATTGAACTACCTATGGGCTCTGTTAGGGGAAGTACATACAGAAAAATGTACAAGAATAAGAAAAGTAGTTTTCACATGGTTTGTAAAATTCCACCTGAAGCACAAAAAAAAGGATCTGTCATTTTATAATTTTAAATTTTTTCTAAGGGTTTCACAGATTTAAACTATTTGCTACAGATTAAAATTTGTCATTAAAATAAACTTAATGACGTTGAGATTTCACTAAAAATGTTTAGTAAAAAATTGGGAAGTATTTGGTTCAGAAAATTCTTATCTAATCTTAGAGGTAAAGAGGGTAAGCAAAAGACCTACAAAAGGATGATATTGAAAGCTTAGGCTTTCTATCAGGCAAATCCCATTTTCTGCAATTTAAAATTTCTTTCACTGTTTCTATATAATGTAAATTCTCAATACATTATGCTGAAGTAGTATTTATATGAACATGTTCTAATAATTGATGAAACTATATTAAATCTCTTAGGAATAAAAAAGTTGTAAGGTGGTTATTAATTTTCTTGTTTTTCCCTCAATTTCTGTTTGTATATAACAGGCAGAAACAAGATACTTTAATACAGTTTGTATTTAACACTCTTAACTTGTTCAATTGATAATAAAGCTTATACTTTTTTAAAATTAAAGTGAAATTTATTTTTCATTGCGTACTCAGAATCAGTTGAGTAATGTTTAAATTTCTAACTAAAGGTGGTTAGAATATAAACTTCACTATGTATGTTCCAAGATGATTTCATTAATAAGGGTTTTCATAATATAAGTAGATAGATTTTTAAAAATGTGTAATGGCAAAAAGTCCCTGTGTATGAGATTATGTTTTCTATTAATTATTCATTATTTTCTGTTGGAAACAGTTTGAGGATTTCTAAGTGTTAAACAAGATGAAGTCCAGAGGAATGTTGTCTGTGTGTGAGTGGTTAAAATTAGTGCAGAGAATGGGAAGGGCCGTTTTGTATACTAGCTCCTAACTAGCTTGTTCTGGGATTTTTGTGGCTCTCTAGATGATAGTGTAAGATTTTGAAATGCAGTCACCTGAAGTATTCAGGCAGTGTGTATTCTAGTTTTAGAAAATACCTTTGTCACTTGAATCTTTTAGAAAAATACTAGCATACTTAGACATAACGTAAATATTATGTATTGAATAGAAGTGAACCTTTCCTTGATAAGAGAAATTATATTGCATCAGTGTCATCATCACAAACATCATTTAAAATTATAGTTTATAGGGTAGATCTAGAGCTCTTGTCCACAGTGGTGCCACCAGCCACATCTGACTGTTGAACACTTAAAATATGGCTAGACTGATTTGAAATGTGCTGTAGGGATAAAATACACACCAGATTTTGAAAACTTTTGGCTTGTTTCTTTGCATAATGTTTTCAACATTTATCCATGTTGTAGCATGTATCAGTACTTCCTTTTTATTGCTGAATAATATTCCCATGTATGGATATATATGTTACATTTTATTTTTCAATTAGTTGAGGAACATTTGGGTTGTTTCTACTTCTTCACCATTATGAATAACGCCTATGTGAATACTTATACAAGTTTTTTGTGGCCATATGTTTTCATATTTCTTGAGCATATGCCTGTGAGTTGAATTACTGGGTCATGTGATAGCTCTGTGTTTACCTTTTTGAGGGACTGCCAAACTATTTTCCAAAGTGGCTGTACCAATTTTTATTCCCACCAGAAGTGCATGAGGATTCCAATCGCTTTCCATTGTGTATAACACTTGTTATTGGTCTGTCTTTGATCGTAGTCTTCCTAATTGCTATGAAGTACCTTACTGTGATTGCTTGGCTTCCTGTTGCTCAAGCAGCAGTTCTTAATATGGTCTGGGGGGTCACCAGGGCCCTTCTCGGAGGATCATAAGATCAAAATTAGTTTCATGATAGTTCTGAGAGGTTATTTGTGTTTTTCACTCTAGTTTTATCACAAACAAGCAGCGTACTTTTTCAGAATCTTTTAGATGTGAAAATCCAATTGTCTTCTATTATGAGACTAAAGTGATGTGCAAAAATTTAAAACAGTGCTATTTGGGCTTCCCTCGTGGCGCAGGGGTTGAGAGTCCGCCTGCGAATGCAGGGGACGCGGGTTCGTACCCCGGTCTGGGAAGATCCCACATGCCGCGGAGCGGCTGGGCCCGTGAGCCATGGCCGCTGAGCCTGCGCGTCCGGAGCCTGTGCTCCGCGGCGGGGGAGGCCGCGACAGTGAGAGGCCCGTGTACTGCAAAAAAAAAAAAAAAAAAAAAAACAAAACAAAACAGTGCTATTCTTCAAACTAGGAAAATAGCTATTTTTCATAAAAAAGGTATTTAATGTAATGAGTTTGTTATCTTGAATGAATTTTTCAAAGATTTCTCAGTTTTAATTTCTAGTATATCAATAGATATAACCTACATAAACAAAAACTCTGGGGGTTCAAATTTGTAAGAGTTGTGTCCTGAGGCCAAAAATTGCTGCAATGGAGTATTTAATAGATTACGTAGATACTTATAAGATTGAGGATTGGGCTTCCCTAATGGCGCAGTGGTTGTTGGGAGTCCACCTGCCAATGTAGGGGATGCGGGTTCGAGCCCTGGTCTGGGAAGGTCCCACATGCCATGGAGCAACTAAGCCCGTGAGCCACAACTGCTGAGACTGGCGTGCCACAACTACTGAAGCCCACGCGCCTGGAGCTGTGCTCCATAACAAGAGGAGCCAACTCAATGAGAAGCCCACGCACTGCTACAAAGAGTAGCCCCTGCTCGCTGCAACTAGAGAAAGCCCGTGCGCAGCAGTGAAGACCAAGGCAGCCAAAAATAAATATATAAATTAATTAATTTTAAAAAAGGATTGAGGATTGACTTCAATAAATTACCGTTATTTCTTGCCTAGAAACTGTGGTAGCCTACTGGTCAGTCTCCCCCATTAATTCCTAGAGCAATCTCTGAAAAATATTAATCGGATCATTTTATTCTCTACATAAAACTAACAGCTCCCCATTGATCTTGGACTTATGTAATGTGGCCATGAGGCCCTGTGAGATAAGATTCTATCCTGTGTCTCCATTCTGACACCATCTTTCCTCCTTGGCTCTTGCTTTATTGACTTCTTAGTTCCTTGACCTGTTAATCACATTTTTTTTCCTGCCTCAGGAGTTTTGTGCAGTTTGTTCTTGCTACCTGGAACGCCTCCTACTCTTTGCCCATTCTCAGTGCAAAGGTCACTTTCTCAAAGAAGTATCCCTGATTTTCCAGAGTTGATTGGGATTCCCCATCGTACTTTCTCACAGCACCCTGTTTTTGGTCATAATTTATTACAATTTAAAGTCTATATGTGATTATTTGATTAATGCTTTTTTTTTTGCTAGAGAGGATCTGTGATTGTTCACTATTGTGTTACCAGAGCTTAGCACATAGTATGTGTTCAGTAAATATTTGTTTACAAGTGAATCTGTCATATGCATGATGTGTAATTAATAATTACTACCAGTTGTTCAGTCATTACTGAATGCAGTACAGTTGTCCCTCGCTATCTGCCAGGGATTGGTTCCAGGACCCACTGTGGATACCAAAACCCACAAATGCTCAAGTTCCACAGTCGCCCTCTGCATTTGTGGATTTGGATGGCTGAGTGTGTACATAATCTCATTGGTTTCTAGCCCTCCTCTCACGGCTTCGTTTTAAACTGCTTTCGCCTTAGCTAACCACTCTTGACTGCCACAGGGTTCACTCTCGCTTCTGGTTACTGGAACAATTCTAGAATAGCCTTTCTTTTTTTTTTCCTTTTTTTTTTGCGGTACGCGGGCCTCTCACTGTTGTGGCCTCTCCCGTTGCGGAGCACAGGCTCCGGACGTGCAGGCTCAGCAGCCATGGCTCACGGGCCCAGCCGCTCCGTAGCGTGTGGGATCTTCCCGGACCGGGACACGAACTCGTGTCCCCTGCATCGGCAGGCAGACTCTCATCCACTGCGCCACCAGGGAAGCCCGAGAAGTTAATTCTTTACATAAAGTAGGGTGTGCTGCTAAATGTTTTATCAACTAGTTCTTTGGGGAAAAACAGCACTGATTTACTGTAGTGTTTGCTGATTTCCATTTGTAAATACCTCTCACCATGGAAGATTTTAGGCTACTGATTTTAAACTGGCTTACACAATTCCTGAAAATTCAGCAGTCTAGCTGGTAGGAGCCATTGCTTACAGTGGGTGTCTTAAGGCAGGTGTCAGCAAACTAGAGTGGGCCAAATCCACCATGCCCATGCACGTCTCTATTATCTATGCTTTCAGGACAGACCATGTGGCCCACAGAGCTGAAAGCATTACTATCTGTCCCTTTACAGAAAGTTTGCTGACCCCTGCCTTTAGGGCATTAGGGCTTACTGGATCTCGATTTTGTCACACTTCCTCAAAACCCTTCTCATTGGAAAATTTTGCCATGACTTAAGTTTAACAGTGTGACCAATAGAGATAATGCAAGCTACATATGTAATTTAAGTTCTCTCAGCCACTTCAAAAATAAAATTAATTTTTTATTAGAATATTTAGAACATAAAATTTACCCTCTTAACCATTTTTGAGTGTACAGTTCAGTGACATTAAATACATTCATATTCTTGTGCAACCATCACCACCATCCATCTCCAGAACTCTGTTCACCTTGAAAAACTGAAACCCTGTACCTGTTAAACAATAGTTCCCCATTATCTCCTCCTGCCAGCCTCTGGCAACAACCATTCTACTTTTGGTCTCTATGAATTTGACTACTATAGGTTTCTCATAAGAGTGGAATCATAGTATTTGCCCTTTTGTGACTGACTTTCACTTAGCGTAGTGTCCTCAAGTTTCACCCATGTTGTAGCATGTGACAGAATATCCGTCCTCTTTAAGGTTGAATGATGCTCCATTGTATGTGTATACCATTGTATGTATATACCCACTTTGTGTATCCATTCAGCTGTCAGTGTCACTGGGTTGTTTCTATCATTTGGGTATTGTAATGTTAAATATGTTTTATTTAACCTAGTATATCTTAAGTATCATTTCAACATGTAATTGATATTTTAAAAATTGAGATATTTTACTTTTTTTTTCATATTAGGCATTCAAGATCTGGTGTGTATTTTACACACACAGCACATCTCAATTTGGACTAGCCCCATTTCAAGTGCTCAATAACCACATTTGGTTAGAGACTTCCGAATTAGATAGCATAGCTAATAAAGTCTTCATGCTTCATTCCCTACTTACCTCTCCCCCTTTATTCACTGCATTTCAGCCATTTTTAAGTCTTTCCCTCCAACTATCACTAGCTCTTTCCCTTTCTGAGCTTTTGCCAATGCTGCTAATGACAGTAACATAACAGTACTTATTCCAGGCTTATCAAGGCATACTGCATTATTGTTATTTTTTTTAAGTTTCACTTTATGGTGAAAGTACTGTTGTTTCCTCTTTTTTAAAGTGAAGAAACCGGAACTCAGATTAGTAATGTGATTAAATTTATACGCCTGTTAAATAGTGCAGCCTAGATTGAAATCCAGTGACTAACTTTGGAGCCCACACCTAACCACTGCTCCAAGCTGCCTTGACTTTCCTCTGGTTGGCTTTTCAGCCTTTGGGTTTATTTAAATGTCAGTTCATTAAAGGTTGATTGGACTCATCAATCTAAATTAGATCAATGACTATAATCTCTTGATACCATTTTGTGATTATATGGACTTTTTCCTCTCCACCCCATACTGTCAGAATTTACAAAGGTAGGGGTGTTTTGCTTACCTCTTAATCCCATTGTACCTACCTCGTATTGCACTTGGCACACATTGAGTAATGCAAATATTTATTGACTGAATGAACAAATAGTGTTTTAAAGATTTATTTGCAGTATTTTGTACTTAGTTGGGACTATTTTAACAAAGTGATTTACTTAGAAAAATGTGACGTTTATTCGTCAAATGTCTAAAGGCATTATTTTAGTTGTTTTTGTATCTGAGCAGCTTAAAAAGAAAATCCCATTAAAATTAGGATTGGGAATTTATTAAGAGACTAAAGTTGCTATCTTCAAATCTGTTTGATGCAAATATTACTGAGTTAACATACCGAACAAATTCCATTTATTATAAGCATAAATAAAATGTATATATATGCGCCTCTATCTTGCAAATACTTTCATTACAAGAAGATATGAACTCTGGTTTGTTCCAGGTAAGTTCATGCCATTCTGAGTTAGTTTGATGTTCTGTAGATATGACAACACAGACTGCTTGGTTTATTGATTAAGCAGCTTCTATACAGATTTCTAGACTAGTAAAATGTTTTTGATAAATTTTGTATAGCCTTTAAAGCTCTCTCCAGTTTTCATAAAGGATATGGCTTTATTCATTTTTAAAATACAGACTGCAAAGAAAATGAAATACATTATGCATGCTGTTACTTTAGGAAGTTCAAATGATGTAGAAAAGTATGAAACAAGGGGACCCGTTCAAAAAAAGTTACTCTAAATGTGTATCTATCTATCTGATTCGGTCCGGAAACGTGTTTCTCTATTTACCCATATATAATTTTCTATTTATTCCTGTTAAGCAGATGGATTATTACCCACACTTTTACCTTACTCTTTTTATTTGTATCTTTGCAGTCTTTCCATATTGGCATGTGTAGAGCTAACTCATTCCACTATTTATGATTATTTGTGTTTTTATTAATATTTTGAGAAGTAGGGAAAGGGTGTTGTCATTATTAACATTGAAATGTGGTCTGCATTTTGGAGAGAGCATGAACCTTGGAATTTGAGAGATCTGACTTTCGGCAAGGCGCTTGACGCCTCTGAGCCTCACAGGCCACATTTTTTTTTTTTTCTTAACAACTTTATTGGGGTATAATTGCTTTACAATGGTGTGTTAGTTTCTGCTTTATAACAAAGTGAATCAGTTATACATATACATATGTTCCCATATCTCTTCCCTCTTGCGTCTCCCTCCCTATCCCACCCCTCCAGGCGGTCACAAAGCACTGAGCTGATATCCCTGTGCTATGCGGCTGCTTCCCACTAGCTATCTACCTTACGTTTCCTAGTGTATATATATCCATGCCTCTCTCTCGCTTTGTCACAGCTCACCCTTCCCCCTCCCCATATCTTCAAGTCCGTTCTGCAGTAGGTCTGTGTCTTTATTCCTGTCTTACCCCTAGGTTCTTCATGACATTTTTTTCTTAAATTCCATATATATGTGTTAGCATACGGTATTTGTCTTTCTTTCTGACTTACTTCACTCTGTATGACAGACTCTGTGTCTATCCACCTCATTAGAAATAGCTCAATTTCGTTTCTTTTTATGGCTGAGTAATATTCCATTGTATATATGTGCCACATCTTCTTTATCCATTCATCTGATGATGGGCACTTAGGTTGTCTCCATCTCCGGGCTATCGTAAATAGGGCTGCAATGAACATTTTGGTACATGACTCTTTGAATTATGGTTTCCTCAGGGTATATGCCCAGTAGTGGGATTGCTGAGGTATATGGTAGTTCTATTTGTAGTTTTTAAAGAAAACTCCATACTGTTCTCCGTAGTGGCTGTATCAATTTGCATTCCCACCAACAGTGCAAGAGTGTTCCCTTTTCTCCACACCTTCTCCAGCATTTGTTGTTTATAGATTTTTTGATGATGGCCATTCTGACCAGTGTGAGATGATATCTCATTGTAGTTTTGATTTTCATTTCTCTAATGATTAATGATGTTGAGCATTCTTTCATGTGTTTGTTGGCAGTCTGTATATCTTCTTTGGAGAAATGACTATTTAGGTCTTCTGCCCATTTTAGGATTAGGTTGTTTGTTTTTTTGTTATTCAGCTGCATGAGCTGCTTGTAAATTTTGGAGATTAATCCTTTGTCAGTTGCTTCATTTGCAAATATTTTCTCCCATTCTGAGGGTTGTCTTTTGGTATTGTTTATGGTTTCCTTTGCTGTGCAAAAGCTTTGAAGTTTCATTAGGTCCCATTTGTTTATTTTTGTTTTTATTTCCATTTCTCTAGGAGGTGGGTCAAAAAGGATCTTGCTGTGATTTATATAATACGGTGTCCTCCCTATGTTTTCCTCTAAGAGTTTGATAGTTTCTGGCCTTACATTTAGGTCTTTAATCCATTTTGAGTTTATTTTTGTGTATGGTGTTAGGTAGTGATCTAATCTCATACTTTTACATGTACCTGTCCAATTTTCCCAGCACCACTTATTGAAGAGGCTGTCCTTTCTCCACTGTACATTCCTGCCTCCTTTATCAAAGATAAGGTGACCATGTGTGTGTGGGTTTATCTCTGGGCTTTCTATCCTGTTCCATTGATCTGTCTTTCTGTTTTTCTGCCAGTACCATACTACCTTGATTACTGTAGCTTTGTAGTATAGTCTGAAGTCAGGGAGCCTGATTCCTCCAGCTCCATTTTTCGTTCTCAAGATTGCTTTGGCTATTCGGGGTCTTTTGTGTTTCCATACAAATTGTGAAATTTTTTGTTCTAGTTCTGTGAAAAATGCCATTGGTCATTTGATAGGGATTGCATTGAATCTGTAGATTGCTTTCAGTAGTGTAGTCATTTTCACAATGTTGATTCTTCCAATCCAAGAACATGGTCTATCTCTCCATCTGTTTCTGTCATCTTTAATTTCTGTCATCAGTGTCTTATAGTTTTCTGCATACAAGTCTTTTGTCTCCTTAGGTAGGTTTATTCCTAGATATTTTATTCTTTTTTGTTGCAGTGGTAAATGGGAATGTTTTCTTGATTTCACTTTCAGATTTTTCATCATTAGTGTATAGGGATGCAAGAGATTTCTGTGCATTAATTTTGTATCCTGCAACTTTACCAAATTCATTGATTAGCTTTAGTAGTTTTCTGGTACCATCTTTAGGATTCTCTATGCATAGTATCATGTCATCTGCAAACAGTGACAGCTTTACTTCTCTTCCGATTTGGATTCCTTTTATTTCCTTTTCTTCTCTGATGGCTGTGGCTAAAACTTCCAAAACTATATTGAATAAGACTGGTGAGAGTGGGCATCCTTGTCTTGTTCCTGATCTTAGTGGAAATGCTTTCAGTTTTTCACCATTGAGGATGATGTTGGCTGTGGGTTTGTCATATATGACCTTTATTATGTTGAGGAAAGTTCCCTCTATGCCTACTTTCTGCAGGGTTTTTATCATAAATGGTTGTTGAATTTTGTCAAAAGCTTTCTCTGCATCTATTGAGATGATCATATGGTTTTTCTCCTTCAGTTTGTTAATATGGTGTATCACATTGATTGATTTGTGTATATTGAAGAATCCTTGCATTCCTGGAATAAACCCCACTTGATCATGGTGTATGATTCTTTTAATGTGCTCTTGGATTCTCTTTGCTAGTATTGTGTTGAGGATTTTTGCATCTATGTTCATCAGTGATATTGGCCTGTAGTTTTCTTTCTTTGTGACATCCTTGTATGGTTTTGGTATCAAGGTGTTGGTGGCCTCGTAGAGTGAATTTCGGAGTGTTCCTCCCTCTACTATATTTTGGAAGAGTTTGAGAAGGATAGGTGTTAGCTCTTCTCTAAATGTTTGATAGAATTTGCCTGTGAAGCCATCTGGTCCTGGGCTTTTGTTTGTTGGAAGATTTTTAATCACAGTTTCAATTTCAGTGCTTGTGATTGGTCTGTTCATATTTTCAATTTCTTCCTGATTCAGTCTTGGCAGGTTGTGCATTTCTAAGAATTTGTCCATTTCTTACAGGTTGTCCATTTTGTTGGCATAGAGTTGCTTGTAGTAATCTCTCATGATCTTTTGTATTTCTGCAGTGTCAGTTGTTACTTCTCCTTTTTCATTTCTAATTCTATTGATTTGAGTCTTCTCCCTTTTTTTCTTGATGAGTCTGGCTGATGGTTTATCTATTTTGTTTATCTTCTCAAAGAACCAGCTTTTAGTTTTATTGATCTTTGCTCTTGTTTCCTTCATTTCTTTTCCATTTATTTCTGATCTGATTTTTATGATTTCTTTCCTTCTGCTAACTTTGGGGTTTTTTGTTCTTCTTTCTCTACTTGCTTTAGGTGCAAGCTTAGGTTGTTTGAGATGTTTCCTGTTTCTTAAGGTGGGCTTGTATTGCTATAAACTACTCTCTTAGAACTGCTTTTGCTGCATCCCATAGGTTTTGGGTCGTCGTGTCTCCATTGTCATTTGTTTCTAGGTATTTTTTGATTTCCTCTTTGATTTCTTCAGTGATCACTTCGTTATTAAGTAGTGTATTGTTTAGCCTCCATGTGTTTGTATTTTTTACAGATCTTTTCCTGTAATTGATATCTAGTCTCATGGCGTTGTGGTTGGAAAAGAGCCTTGATACAATTTCAATTTTCTTAAATTTACCAAGGCTTGATTTGTGACCCAAGATATGATCTATCCTGGAGAATGTTCCATGAGCACTTGAGACAAATGTGTATTCTGTTGTTTTTGGATGGAGTGTCCTATAAATATCAGTTACGTCCATCTTGTTTAATGTATCATTTAAAGCTTGTGTTTCCTTATTGATTTTCATTTTGGATGATCTGTCCGTGGGTGAAAGTGGGGTGTTAAAGTCCCCTACTATGAATGTGTTACTGTCGATTTCCCCTTTTATGGCTGTTAGTATTTGCCTTATGTATTGAGGTGCTCCTATATTGGGTGCATAAATATTTACAATTGTTATATCTTCTTCTTCGATCGATCCTTTAATCATTATGTAGTGTCTTTCTTTGTCTCTTCTAATAGTCTTTATTTTAAAATCTATTTTGTCTGATATGAGAATTGTTGCTCCAGCTTTCTTTTGGTTTCCATTTGCATGGAATATCTTTTTCCATCCCCTACTTTCAGTCTGTATGTGTCTCTAGGTCTGAAGTGAATCTCTTGTAGACAGCATATATATGGGTCTTGTTTTTGTATCCATTCAACCAATCTGTGTCTTTTGGTGGGAGCATTTAGTCCATTTACATTTAAGGTAATTATTGATATGTATGTTCCTATTCCCATTTTCTAAATTGTTTTGGGTTCGTTATTATAGGTCTTTTCCTTCTCTTGTGTTTCCTGCCTAGAGAAGTTCCTTCAGCATTTGTTGTGAAGCTGGATTGGTGGTGCTGAACTCTCTCAGCTTTTGCTTGTCTGTAAAGGTTTTAATTTCTCCATCAAATCTGAATGAGATCCTTGCTGGGTAGAGTAATCTTGGTTGCAGGTTTTTCTCCTTCATCACTTTCAGTATGTCCTGCCACTCCCTTCTGGCTTGCAGAGTTTCTGCTGAAAGATCAGCTGTTAACCTTATGGGGATTCCCTTGTGTGTTATTTGTTGTTTTTCCCTTGCTGCTTTTAATATGCTTTCTTTGTATTTAATTTTTGACAGTTTGATTAATATATGTCTTGACGTATTTCTCCTTGGATTTATCCTGTATGGGACTCTCTGTGCTTCCTGGACTTGATTAACTACTTCCTTTCCCATATTAGGGAAGTTTTCAAATATAGTCTCTTCAAATATTTTCTTAGTCCCTTTTTCTCTTTTTCTTTTGGAACCCCTATAATTCGAATGTTGGTGCGTTTAATGTTGTCCCAGAGGTCTCTGAGACTGTCCTCAGTTCTTTTCATTCTTTTTTCTTCATTCTGCTCTGCAGTAGTTATTTCCACTATTTTATCTTCCAGGTCACTTATCCGTTCTTCTGCCTCAGTTATTCTGCTATTGATCCCATCTAGAGTATTTTTCATTTCATTTATTGTGTTGTTCATCATTGTTTGTTTCATCTTTAGTTCTTCTAGGTCCTTGTTAAATGTTTCTTGCATTTTGTCTATTCTATTTCCAAGATTTTGGATCATCTTTACTATCATTATTCTGAATTCTTTTCCAGGTAGACTGCCTATTTCCTCTTCATTTGTTAGGTCTGGTGGGTTTTTATCTTGCTCCTTCATCTGCTGTGTGTTTTTCTGTCTTCTCATTTTGCTTATCTTACTGTGTTTGGGGTCTCCTTTTTGTAGGCTGCAGGTTCGTAGTTCCCGTTGTTTTTAATGTCTGTCCCCAGTGGCTATGGTTGGTTCAGTGGGTTGTGTAGGCTTCCTGGTGGAGGGGACTAGTGCACAGGCCACATTTTTAACATGTGATATAATATCTGCTTCACTAGATTGTTTGGAGGATTTCATGAGATAATATGTAAAAGTACCTGGCTCAGAGTTTATATACTTTACTTGTATTGGTTTCTTTCCTCCTGTACGCTTTTGTTTGCCAGTGAATTGAGTCTTAATTTTTTTGTAGTAGAAGGAAGAATGTGAGCTTGTGTAAGTGAAGCATTTAGTTTGTGGATGTTAGATTTAGGTCATAGAAACTCCTAGAAATTACATTTTTATTGATAATGCACTATAACATTTTTGACTGAGTGTTCAGTTTTATATTTATAAGAAGGTGCCCTTTTCTCATATAGCTGCTTATGTCTCTAGTTTATCTTATACCCAACATCTTCGTGTAAGATTTATGCAATGTTTTTTTTTTAATATATATTTTTAAAATTTATTTTTGGCTGCGTTGGTTCTTTGTTGCCGTGTGCGGGCCTTTCTTTAGTTGTGGTGAACGGGGGCTACTCTTCATTGGGGTGCGTGGGCTTCTCATTGCGGTGGCTTCTCTTGTTGCGGAGCACGGTCTCTAGGCTTGTGGGCTTCAGTAGTTGTGGCTCACGGGCTCTAGAGCACAGGCTCAGTAGTTGTGGCACACAGGCTTCGTTGCTCCGTGGCATGTAGGGTCTTCCCTGACCAGGGCTCAAATACGTGTCCCCTGCATTGGCAGGCAGATTCTTAACCACTGCGCCACCAGGGAAGCCCCTATGCAATGTTTTTTAATGAGGGTACTTTAAGGTTACTCAGACTCAGGCATTTGTTGCAATAAGTTTTATGTTTCTGCAGACGAATAGTGTTTGTGGACTGCCTCTGTCTAAAGCTGCTTTGAGAAGTTTTAAGATAGCTAATTGTTTTTTTTCCTGAGTCAGTATTACTTAGTTTCTGATTTTTTGTTGTAGTATACAATAAAAGTTTAGTAAGTAAAACAGACATAGAAGTAAAGTTCAAATGTTAGAGATCAAATTTTGGAAAATTTGAAGCCACTGTAAGCTATTTCCTCTGCCTTATTTTAGAGTGCAGAATAGAAGTTTAAGGATATATGAAGTATGTGCAGGATTTTTGGCTCTTCTACAAACATAACATTGTTTAAGTTGATCATATTTGGATTAAAATTTTATAAAATGCAGCTTATTTGGAAAAGTATAGCATATCTCTTTGATATGGTACAGTTAAACACTAAGATTTATTCATTTTTGTTTCTAGTGGAGTGGCAGGCAGCTGAGCGTCATAATCCTTGGGTTTTGTAAGTTTGTTCCAAGCTTTGGGTAACTTACTCAGAGTAAGTGAATATTACATTAGTCTATTTGGGAGTAGTTCTAATACCTAAATTGTTTGACATCGGTTGTTTGAAATGTAAAATTTATTTGTATAAGAATTAGATTATAATAAGTAGTCAGATTATACAGTTTCCCTTTGTATGGCACTAGAAGTATAGCTGTACCCTATCTGTCATAATGCTCTCCAACTTTCACCATGAAGTGCTATAAACTCATACTTTTGAATTGCCTTAGGTGCCCCTCAGAACCAAGAGTTCAATGAGGCTAGAGGATCCTAGTATCAGTGATGCTAATTTTCAACAATGCTGTGGTTCTGTAGGAGGAAGTTATTTCTTATGGGTCTTGTTAAGGACTTTGGTTTCTTGAGATTTTGTTGTGAGGATTGAATGAGATGATGTGGGGGTGTGGTTCCAGGCACAGTGTAGCTGCTAAATTAGCAATGAATGTAAATGCTTTTTGAACTGTGTGCCTTAGGATTTTACTCTTTTGCATCTAGGATACACCATAGAGAAGCCCCTAGTCTGTCCAGAAAGCCCACCTATCCTTCCTAACACTGACAACTCATGGCTAGTAGGATTCCAGCCCTTAAATATTACTAAGGGCTCAACTAAACTATTCACAACTGTTCTATAAGCATTTGATGCTAGATAATGATGTTCATGGATGACCGTCTCTTACTCTTGAGTGATCATTCCTGCTGTGATTTACGCCTTATAGCCATTCTGGTCTGCTACCTAAAACTAAGGTATCTTCCCCCCCCCCCCAGACAAATTTTATTTATTTATTTTTAAATTTTTATTGGAGTATAGTTGATTTCCAATGTTGTGTTTTCAGGTGTACAGCAAAGTGAATCAGTTATACATATACGTATATCCACTCTTTTTTTACATTCTTTTCCCATATAGGTCATTACAGAGTATTGAGTAGAGTTACCTGTGCTATACAGTAGGTTCTTATTGGCTGTCTATTTCATGTATAGTAGTGTGTATATGTCAATCTCAACGTCTCAATTTATCCCTCCCCCTTTACCCCCTGGAAACCATAAGTTTGTTTTCTACATCTGTGACTCTTAAAACTAGGGTATTTTCATCCGAATTTGCTTCTGATGACCTACCCAAGACCAGGTATATGATAGATTTCTGGCTAGTTGAGTCACTTGAAATTGGATGCTCAGGAAAGTTGGTCATTTACATTTCGACTTTCTGCTGTTTCTTATGTGTAGGGCATTCACAATCAACTTTGAAACCTATTTTAATTTAAGTATAGTACAGAAGAATGCACACATAAATGTACAGCTTCATTTATTAGCACAAAAGTTAGAAGCAGAATATTATCAACTTCCCAGATGTCACTTGTGATCCCTTACAATCACCACCTCCTCTTAACTACAACTTTTCTCACTTTTGACACTATGGTTTTTGCCCCTTTTTTTCTCTTTTAACTTATGTTAATGATAACTTATGTTAATGAAATAACGTAGTTTATTGTCATTTGTGATTGGCTGCTTTTGCTCTACATTGATCCATGGTGACATGTGGTTGTAGTTCATGTGTTGTCATCATGTGTAACAGTCTATTGAATATATCACAATTTGTTCTACAGTTGAAGGTTTGGGTTGTTTTAAGTTTTGGGGTAATAAAGTTTGAACTTCCTTGAACGTGTCTTTTGGTGTACCTGTGAACACGTAATTCGTTAGATAAAATCCCAGAAGTGGAATCGTTGAGTCATACAATAAGCATAAATTCAGCTTCTACTGTGAAATGTTTTTCTGAAATATGTGAATTTATACTTCTGTTTGCAATATATGTGGATTCCAGTTGGTCCAAATCCTCTGCAACAGTCTGTAACAGTCTTTTTAAATAGTACAACCAGTTTGTTTATTTATTTATTTATTTAGGCTGCATCAGGTCTTCGTTGCAGCACATGGGATCTTTTGTTGCGGCACCTGGGCTTCTCTAGTTGTGGCCAACGGGCTCCAGAGCATGTGGGTTCTGTAGTTATGGCGTGCGGGCTTAGTTGCCCTGTGGCATGTGGGATCTTAGTTCCCCCACCAGGGATCGAACCCTCATTCCCTGCATTGGAAAGTGGATTTTTAACCACTGGACCACCAGGGAAGTCCCTGTAACAGTCTTCATACTGGACTGTTCAGTGGGTGTGTCACTGGTTTTAAAGTTACCTGATGTTGTTAATTAGGATGAGTCCCCTTTGTTTGTATTATTGGCCATTTAG
This sequence comes from Phocoena sinus, assembly GCF_008692025.1. Classification (NCBI taxonomy): domain Eukaryota; kingdom Metazoa; phylum Chordata; class Mammalia; order Artiodactyla; family Phocoenidae; genus Phocoena; species Phocoena sinus. The sequence continues at coordinate 82,801,818 of NC_045768.1, read as the reverse complement.
ATTTCATTTTTGTGAAGTTCCTATTTCAGTCTATTGACCAGTTTTCAGTTGGGTTGTGTCTTGCTGATTTTCATGCTTTATGTATAAAATCTGGATTCAAGCTCTCTGTTGGTTTTTGGTATTGTAGATATTTTTTCTCTGTTGCTTATCTTTTTACTCTATTAATGATAGTTTAATTTATTGTGCCTTTTTTATGGCTAAATCTTTTTGTGTCCTGTTTAGGAAATCTTTTCCAATTGAACTAATATTTTATTGATTCATCTTTTTGGTACTGTTTAATTGCAAGGTACTGTTTAATTTGCATGTAGTTAAAGTACATACTCCATATGATTTAAAATTTTTGAAATATGTCGACTTACTTTATGGCCCAGTATATAAGTTTGTAAATGTATTTATAAAGAATACTTATTCTGTAGTTGTTGGGTACAGTGTTCTATACATGCCAGTTGGGTCATCAGTTAATTTTGTTGTTCAGAGCTTTTATATCTTTTTTTTTTTTGCCCTATTTTATTCTATCAGTTACTGAGGTAAATATGCTAAAATATCTTACTGTACTTTTGGATTAGTCTGTTTTTCTCTGTAGTTCAATTTGATTTTTGCTTTATGTATTCTGAAGCTATATTATGTACATATACACTTAAAGTTTTATCTTCTATGTACATATACACTTAAAGTTTTATCTTCTTGTGAGTTGAACACTTTATAATGTTGAAATGTCCTAGCTGCTTTTGTATTAAAGTTTGCTTTTTCCAGGGAACTATATTCAATATCGTGTGATAAACCATAATGGAAAAGAATATGAAAAAGAATGTATATATATGTATAGCTGAGTCACTTTGTTGTACAGCAGTAATTAACACAACACTGTAAATAAACTACACTTCAGTTTAAGAAAAAAGTTTGCTTTGTCAATTAGAGTAGCCTCATTAACTTTATTTGGTTAATTTTTACATGGACTATCTTTATTCATTCTTTTTATTTTCAATCCTTCTTTTCCTTAGTAGTTTATGTATATATCTTTTTTAAGCAGCATGAAGTTGGGTTTTTAAATCCAGTCCGGCAGTTTTATCTTTTTAACACATAGTCTGTTATGTAATCACTGATACATTAGGTTTACGTTTACCATTATACTATTTGATTTCTGTTTTTCCTGTCTCTTATGTTGCTTTTTTCTCTTTCTTTTGTATTGTTTCGTATTATTCCAATTGTTCCCCCCCTTTTTCCCAGTTTCCCCTTTTATTAGGTTGGTAGATGCATGCTGCTTAAACTATTCTTTTAGTAGTTATCCTAGAGATTACTATATGCATCTTATAAAATGTCTAAATCAGTAAGTACTTGTACTTTCCAGTTAATTCAAAAACCTTAAAACAGTTGAACACTGTTCACCTGCCTGTGGACTACACTTGATCTTCCTTCCTTCCTTCTTTCCTCTCTTATTTTCTTCCTTCCAACACAAGACATTGTTACTAATGCTTTATAAAGTCGGTTTTTATTTCAATTTATTCTTTCTATTTTTTTATTCCTTCATCTAGGAGAGGATCATTTTCTTCTGTCTGAGGAACATTTCCTGTAGTCTGTATATGCTGGGTAACAAATGCTGTTTTTGTGCGTCTGAAAATGTCTATTTTGATTTCATTTTGAGGGATTTTGCACTGGGTATAAAATTTTAGTTTGGCAGTTAATCTTCCCTCTTTATAATTTTTTTCTTAATTGTTTTTTTCTTGTTTGTGTGTGGTACTCGGGCCTCTCATTGTTGTGGCCTCTCCCGTTGTGGAGCACAGGCTCTGGACGCGCAGGCTCAGCGGCCATGGCTCACGGGCCCAGCCGCTCCGCGGCATGTGGGATCTTCCCAGACCGGGGCACGAACCCGTGTCCCCTGCATCGGCAGACAGACTCTCAACCACTGCGCCACCAGGGAAGCCCTTTTCTTAATTTTTAAATCATGGATAATTTTAAATATACAGAAGTAGAGATAATCCTAAATTAGCTCCACCATGAATCCTTCACCCAGCTTTGACAATTAATTTTGGAGCCAGTCTTGTTTCAGGTGTACTTTCCCTTAAGGCCCCTCTACATACCGCATTATTTTGATGCATCTCTTATGCCTTATATCACTTCATCCTTTAATATTTCAGCATGTATCTCTAAAAGCTAAGGATCCCTTTAAAAAATGCAATATATTATCCTGCTTTACCAATTAATAATGTCTTAATTTCACCAGTCCAGAATTTCCCCATTGTTTCAAAATGATTTTTTAAGTGTAATGTTGGCATGGATTTATTACTATGTAGTTTTAACTTTTGAAAAATACTTTACTTTTTTGAGCAGTTTTAGATTTACAGCCAATTGAGCAGAAAGTACAGAGTTCCCATACTCCCTGCTCCCCCTACTTTAACCTCCCCCACCATCGACATCCTGCTCCAGAGTGGCACATTTGTTACAATTAATGGACCTCTATTGACACATCATTATCACTCAAAGTTCATAGTTTAAGATTCACTCTTGGTGTTTTGACAAATATATAGTGTATGTGCTCTACCTCTAACCTAACTCTTGGCAACCACTGATCCATTTACTGTCTCCATAGTTTTGTTCTTTCCAGAATGTCGTCTAGTTGGAATTATACAGTACGTAACCTTTTAGCTTGGCTTATTTGACTTAGTAGTATGCATTTAAGGTTCCTCTATGGTTCTTTTCATGGTTTGATAGCTCATTTCTTTTTATTGCTGAATAATATCCTATTGTCTGGATGTACCAAGGTTTATTTATCCATTCACCTGTAGAAGAATTTCTTGGTTGCTTCCAAGTTTCAGCATTAATGAATAAAGCTGCTATATACATCTGTGTGCAGGTTTTGTCTGGACATAAGTTCTCAATTCCTTTGGGTAAATACCAAGGAGAGGGTGATTGCTGGATCGAATGGTAAGAGTATGTTTAGTTTTGTAAGAAATTGCTAAACTGTCTTCCAGAGTGGCTATACCATTTTGTATTCCTATCAGCAGTGAATGAGAGTTCCTGTTGTTCCATATCATTGCAGCATTTGGTAGTGTTATCTGTTTTGGTTTGGCCATCCTAGTAGTTGTATAGCGCAGTCTCCTTATTTTAATTGGCAGTTCCCCTAATGGCCTATGATGCAGAGCATCTTTACAGATATGCTTATTTGCCATCTGTATATCTTCTTTGATGAGATGTCTGTTAAAATGTTTTGCCCATTTTTTAATTCAGTTGTTCAGTTTCTTGTTGAGTTTTAAGAGTTCTTTGTATACTTTGGGTAACAGTCCTTTATCAGATGTGTCATTTCCAAATATTTTCTCTCAGTCTAGCTTGTCTTCTCATTCTCTTGCAAAATATTTTTTTTTCAAGTGGGATCCAAATAAAGCTCACACATTGCAAGGGACTGATAAGTTTCCTATTTTTCCTTTTCTGGCAAGTATGCTTTTATTTCTTCTTCCTGCCTTGTTGCATTGGCTGATGTTTTTAATATGCTGTTGAATAGAGTGAATAAAGAGCAGACATCCTTGTTTTGTTACTGATCTTAGAGGGAAAGCATTCAGTTGTTCACCATTACTACACCAAATTGTAGATATTTTGTAGATGCGCTTTATCAGATCTGGGTAGTTCCCTTTTATTCCTGATTCCCTGGGACTTTTGTCATGAATGAATAGTTTCAAATCCTTTTTTACTATTGATTGATAAGACGGTGTGGATTTTCTTTTGTCAGTGTGGTGAATTATTGATTTTTCAAATGTTGACTTACTTAGCGGCACATTTCTAGGATAAACCTAACTTGGTAATGAAGAATTACTCTTGTTCTATATTGCTGGATTTGTTTGCTAGTATTTTACAGAGGATTTCTGCATCTGTGTTCATGAAGGATATTGGTCCCTAGTTTTCTTTTCTGGTTTTGGTATCAGGGTAATATTGGCCTCACAAAGTAAATTGAGCAGTGTTTCCTCTTCTGTTTTCAGAAGAGAGTGAATGAGTTCTGGCAGCTTGAATCTTTCAAGAAATTGGTCCATTTCATCCAAGTTGTCACATACTTGCATGTAGTTTTCCTTATTCTATTAATAAAATCTGTGAGGTCTGTACTCATTTCCTTCTGTTGTTCCTGATATTGCTAGTCTATGTCTTCTCTGTTTTTTCCTTGGCCATTCTATCTAGAGGTTAATCAATTTTACTAATATTTTAAAAGATTTTTCTCTGGGCTTCCCTGGTGGCGCAGTGGTTGAGAGTCCGCCTGCCGATGCAGGGGACACAGGTTCGTGCCCTGGTCTGGGAAGATCCCATATGCTGCGGAGCGGCTGGGCCCGTGAGCCATGGCCCCTAAGCCTGCGCGTCCGGAGCCTGTGCTCTGCAACGGGAGAGGCCACAACAGTGAGAGGCCCGCGTACCGCAAAAAAAAAAAAAAAAGATTTTTCTCTTATTTTTCTGTTTTTATTTTGATTTCTGCTCTTATTTTTATTTTTTGTTGGGTTTCATTTGCTTTTTGTCTAATTTCTAAAGGTTGAAACTTAGATTACTGATTTGTGATCTTTCTTAAATTTAAGCCTTTAATACTATAAATTTTCCTAGGCATTGCTTTAGCTGCATCTCAGAAATTTTGACATATTGTAACTTCATTTTTGTTCAGTTGAAAATATTTTCTAATTGCTCCTCAAGACTTTCTTTTTGACCCATGAATTATTTAGAAGTATTTTAATTTGGGAGTTTTCCAGATATCTTTCTGTTACTGATTTCTAGTGTAATTCCATTATTGTCAAGGAATATACTTATATGGCTCAATTATTTAAAATTTCCAAGGTTTGTTTTTATGACCCAGTTTATGGTCTTACCTTGGTTGAGTGTCCCTTGTGTACTTAAAAGTATCATTTCATCTATAGGTTCCCCTCTGCTTTTTCCTCATAGCAATTTATTTGTTAAGGACACCTTTTTTGTTGACTTTAGTAGCTGTATCCTTTTAATGTCACTTAATGTATTCCTTTGTTGCCTACAAATCTGGGGGAAATTTATTAGACCTAGAGCAGGCAGTGGTTCTTAGTAGTATCCATCAGAATCACCTGGGAAGCTTGTTAAGCCATAGATTACTGGGCCCCATCCTCAGAGTTTCTGATTTGGTTGGGGCCTGAGAATTTGCATTTCTACCAAGTTAACCTGAGAATGGTGAATGTTGCTCACCTGGGGACAACACTTTGAGAAGTACAGCAGTTTCTCAATCTTGTTATTGATTACATTTTGAGTTGGAAAATTCTTTGTTGTTGGGGCTGTCCTGTGCATTGTAGGACGTTCAGCGTCTTCGGTCCCTACCCACCAGTGGTTAAGCCCTGTTGTGACAACCAGAAATGTCCTTAGACATTGCCAAATGCTTCCCAGGGCAGATAGAGACCTCCATTCACTTTAGGAACCGCTGCTTTAGGGTGACTAACTGGGGAAAACTCTTAGATCTTTATCTCTAAGTTCTTTTATTTTAGCCTGGTTAGATTCTCCTTGGAGACACTATATATTACAATCTTTCTGCTTGGATGTTGAAGGTCCAGATGCCAGCATTCTGTTTGATGGGTGTGAGGTGAAGGGGGAAAGGCTCAGTATCTGGTATGTCTCTGTTTACTTAATCTTCTGTTTTTAGTGTTTTATGTCTGTTCTTAATGTGTCTGGTGTGTTCTTTAGTTCAGAGACCCTCCGTTCCCCTTCCAGAGAGAAGAAAAAACTTCTAGTCTTTTGTTGGGTTTGGGGAGGGACAGTTGCTTACTTAGTGTGCAGTGAAGATGTGTCTGCTTCTTAGACTTTCAAATCCCGTTATTTTAGCCCTTAGGCACCTCTCACCTTATACCTTATCCTCAGCCTCTGGTGGTACCATGTCGAGTCTTCCAGGAATTCCGTAGATTGTGGGGATTGAATTAGCTTTTAGCTTGGCTTTCTGTATTGCCAGTTCAGGATTCAGTTCTCTTGGGTCCACTGGATGTCTGGGTTGAAAACTTTGTTCCAGTTAAGACCAAAAGGTCTCAATTTGTTCTGTTGTATGAGTTTCTGCTTTAAAAATTTCTTTGTGCAGATCGTATGTCTGATAAGACTTGTATGTAGAATATATAAGGAATATTTACAACACAATAATAGGAAGGCAAATAACCTAATTAAAAAATGACAAAGGATGTTAATAAAGTTCTCCAAAGAAGATATATAAATAAGCACATGAAAAGATGCACAACATTGTTAGCCATCAGGGGAATGCAAATCAAAACTACTGCACATCTACTAGGATGGCTATTAAAAATACCAGTCAGGTAATAAATATTGGTGAAGGCATGGAGAGATTAGAACCCTTATACATTGCGGGTAGGATTGTACAATGGTATAGCCATTAGCCACTTTGGATAACACTTTGGTGGTTCCTCAAATGATTAAATCAAGAGTTACCATATGACCCAGTAATTTAATTCCACATCTAGGTATATACCCAAGAGAAATGAAAACATTTGTCCACAGAAAAACTTGTACATGAATGTTTATAGCAACATTATTCATAGTAGCCCAAAGGTGGAAACAGCCCCCATGCCCATCAGTTGATGAATGAATAAACAAAATGTTGTATATTCATACAATAGAATGTTGTTTGGCCATAAAAAGGGATGAAGTATTGATATATACCATGACATGGATGTACCTTGCAAACATTGCATATTATATGATTTCACTTATTGTGAAATGTCCAGAATAGGCAAATCTACTTGACAGAAAGTAGATCAGTGAGCGGTTTCTTTTTTTGTTAAATTGGTATCTGTGGAGTCACTGACTTTTTTTTTTTTTTTGGCCGTGCCACGCGGCTTGCAGAATCTTAGTTCCCCAACCAGGGATTGAACCTGGGGCCCTGGCAGTGAAAGTGCCTAGCCCTAACCACTGGACCACCAGGGAACTTCCCGATTAGTGGTTTCTTATGGTTTGGAGTGATGGGAGAATAGGGAGGTGATAGCTAAAGGGTACTGGTTTCTTTTTGAGAAGATGAAAATTTCAAAATTGACTGTGGTGATGGTTGCACGTATCTGTGAATATACTAAAAACCATTGTACACCTTAAATGGGTGAATTGTATATGTGAGTTAGTTATATCTCTATAAAGCATGAAGAAATCTTTCATTGTTTTTTCAGTGGGCATTTGAAAGGATGTAAGAGATGTGTGTCATCAATCTGGCATCTTACCTTCAAGTCCTAAAATGTGCTAAAATGCTATATAATTGTATGTTAAACAATTAAATTATATGTTTTGGAATGACATGAGGTGTATCAAGGATTCTGAAAAGGATATCTTAGTTTAAGGTTAAGAAACACAAACTTAGATTAACCTCATTTTACATATGAAAATGTTTTGATGTTCTTGAAGTCAGACCTAGATTTCAAGCTTAACCTAGCAGTTTATTAGCTGTGTCACTGTGAGAGGAGGGGGACATATTGAACCTCTCTGTTTCTATATCTGAAATAGGATTAAAAGTCATCTTCAGGGCTTCCCTGGTGGCGCAGTGGTTGAGAGTCTGCCTGCCGATGCAGGGGACGCGGGTTCGTGTCCCGGTCTGGGAGGATCCCACATGCCGTGGAGTGGCTGCGCCCGTGAGCCATGGCCGCTGAGCCTGCGCATCCGGAGCCTGTGCTCTGCAACGGGAGAGGCCACAACAGTGAGAGGCCCACATACCGCAAAAAAAAAAAAAAAAAGTCATCTCTTCAGTTACTCAGGATTAAAAGAGCTGGCATTGTAGTAGCTACTATTTATTGACCACCATGTATGTGACTGATGCTTGAATTTTACATACATTCTCATTCAGTCCTTATAAAAACGTGTGCTCTGCTCGTTACCTTATGACTATTTCTAATAGCTGCCAAAGGGAGAATGAGATGTTTAATAATAGGAGAATGGTTAAATCATGATTTGACTTAACTTCTTTATATAGAATATTGTGCTAATGGTACTTTAAAAATATTTTTCTTGTTGGAAATTGCTTACCTTAGGTAAAAGGGTTATATATCATTTATTTCCTTTCTTTTTAAATTAGTTTTTATTGGAGTATGGTTGCTTTATAATGTGCTAGCCTCCACTGCACAACAAATGAATCAGCTATACACATAAAGACATCCCCTCCCTTTTGGACTTCCCTCCCATTTAGGTTACCACAGTGCATTAGGTAGAGTTCCCTGTGCTGTACAGTATGTTCTTATCAATTGTCTATTTTATACATAGTATCAATAATGTATATGTGTCAATCCGTCTCCCAATTCCTCCCACCCCACCCCTTTCCCCCATACATTTGTTCTCTATGTCTGTGTCTCTATTTCTGCTTTGCAAATAAGATCATCTGTACCATTTTTCTAGATTCCACGTATATGTGTCATTATATTTGCTTTTCTTTTTCTGACTTACTTCACTCTGTATGATGCTTTTTAGGTCTGTCCATGTCTCTATAAATGACCCAATTTCATTCCTCTTTATAGTTGAGTAATATTTTGTTGTATATATGTACCAGATCTTCTTTATCTGTTCCTCTGTTGATGGGCATTTAGGTTGCTTCCATGTCCTGGCTGTTGTAAATAGTGCTGCTGTGAACATTGGGGTGTATGTGTTTTTTTGAATTATGGTTTTCTATCATATATTTTCAAATGAAGGAAAGTCAGATGGAAAAGGTTCAGAATATTTACTGCGGTATAATTTCGCATTATCTATATGATTTTTTTAAAAACCAGTTGGTTACATTGAATGTTGTAACTTGATTATGGAAAATTTCATTTATACACAAAGGTAGAATGTGATGAACTTTTGTGTACCTCTCATTTTCAACAGTGATTGACATATGGCCTATCTTGCTTTATATTTGTATTCCTCTTCATCTCCCCTCCTGCCCCTGCAAGAAAATGTTAGATATCATTTACTGTGTCTTTCCACTTACTGTGACAACCAAAAATATCCCCTTTTATTTCCAAAACATTGTCTTGGCGATAATGCTATCATCTATCGAGAGCCACTTCTGTAGGGCATTGGTGTCTGTAAGGCATTGGGGTAAGATGTGATTCTTTGAATTTCTTTACCACCCTGAGGTTTCCTGACTTTGACAGTGGAGTAAAAAAACCTAAGTATACAGGTGATTTTGATGAAGGTTTGAGAAACTGATCTAGTGTAGAATAAGTAAGCCTTTCTTATAGTATGACACTCTTTTCTATTCTCTGTTTTTGCATTTTATTCTTGTCCCTGGGAAGCCTTTCTTCAGGTTTTCCTGGCTACTTTATAATTAGTTTTCACTGGAAAACTTTCTCTAACTACCCTTTGTGCTTCCTCTGTACTTTGTGGTTTACTGACTGCTCGCCTTCAGGGAAAGACTTTTGCTTTCTATCTTTGCATCTGCATGATACTGCTTGTTAATAAATGTTCAATGAAAGAGGTGGGGCGTAAAGTCAGTATAATTGGCTTTCTTTATATTGAACTAGAAAGGAGCAGGATTTGAGATGGAAATCTGAGGAAAAGATTATTGTAAACTTGGTAAGAGCTATGTGTGGCTTGAACTACGTTTAGCACCATTGATATAAAAAGAATAAGGCTATGACAAAGAAGTGAATTATTGGATCTTAGCAGAAGATTGAATATAGGATATGTACATCTATAATAAAATGTTTGCATTAGAGATGAGTGAGGTGGTAACACTCATTTCCCACTAAGATCAAGATATGGACACAGAAAGACTATGTCTTTATATTTGAATTGTTGCAGTATCTGTAGTGGGGGCTTCTTTTGAGGTACTTTTCTAGAAACTAGACTAGATGATGTTATACAAACATCCGTAATACATATTTATTTTATCTTATTTAGTTCAAGGAAGAAATCTCTAAACGTTTTAAATCCCATACCGACCAACTTGTGTTGATATTTGCTGGAAAAATTTTAAAAGATCAAGATACTTTGAGTCAGCATGGAATTCACGATGGACTTACTGTTCACCTTGTCATCAAAACGCAAAACAGGTATGTTTGTAGAAGACATTCAACTTTAAACCATGAATAAACGTTTACATTTCTCTCTTAAAAATAACCAGTCTTGGCTTTAAATGGCTTTCTGTCATTAATATGTAAATGGATTAAAATTCATTTATTTGCTGCTCACGTAGATAGCAAATGTTTTAATGATTCAGTAATGCTAATGCTTACACATCTCATTTTAGAAGGTTTATCATTATTGAGTTATTATTTGAATTACAAAACAAGCAAATTAATGTTTTTAGCTATGTTTTTTGTTTAGAGAGATTTTTGGACAGAGATCAGGGGTGACTCATCTTCTTGGCAAAACACAAATTAGTAACCATGTTTCATTAAATCTAAGGCACCATTCAGTTTTTAAGAGATACCTTTATTTGTGTACCACTAAGTAAAAATATCGTCAATCAAATTGGTGTATTTTCTTTTCACTTAAAATTATTTTATACTTAGTGAAAGAGCTCCTAGAGCTCCCTTAGACTTATTTAGATATGGTATTTTATCATCATTCAGATGAAATGAGATTCAGAACTCTTAACTGGTGTCACATGGAATGGGTTTCCAATAAACTCTCCTTACTTTTTACTTAAGGATATTAAGTAATAATCAGTTATTACTTGTATTGATTTCTCAGCCTTCTTTTGGTGAAGTCTCTCTTTATTTTTTACTTTTAACTTTTTTAGTTTCTGAGTAAAAGTGCCCCCCCAACCCTCAAGAACTTAGAAAGGGGTAGATAAAAAGTAGCTTATATAGTCAAGCTTTGTGATTGTGACCAGTCATTGATTCTCTTCTGTGAGGTGACCTGTCTCCCTCTCTTACGTAATCAGTATGATTGAAAGTAATAAAATATTTATGACAGTATACTTCAGGAAGGGCAGTTGAAATATAGTTTGGATTTTGTGGGGTTTTACTATGTTTCTTTATATTTGTGTTCCTAGTGCTTAGTTATTTCAGGGTATTTACTCTATGATAATTTGAGTTGTTCTGAAAACTTAAACTTTATTTCTGCATATTGGAGTTCCAGAGGTTCTTTTGAAATAATTAGCTCCAGTGTTTATACCATGATATAATTATTTTTCCTAGGCCTCAGGATCATTCAGCTCAGCAAACAAACACCAGTGGAAGCAATGCTACTGCATCATCAGCTCCTAATAGTAACTCCACATCTGGTTCTGCCACTAGCAACCCTTTTGGTTTAGGTAAGTATCTTTAGTCATTTTTTATAAGGATTTTTAAAAAACTTCCTTCCCCCCAGGGTAGTTTTAAATAAAATGATAGAATTAAACATTAAGTCACTTTAGCAATGAAAACAAAAACTTGTATAGCTTATTTCTGTAGTTGTAGGTATTAAGGGAGTAGTAGTTGGAAATACAGATGTACTTGCTTAGCTTACATTTACATATAATAAGTGGTCAGTAAGTGACACATTTCTTTTCAATAATGAAATGTATGTATACCTGATCCGACCACCACATAATTGACTCTGGAGAGGATTAGCTAGTTGTTGATCATAAGCTAACCCCCTGAACACAATTTTCTTGTTTGTAAAATGAAGGGATCAGATTGCATTAGTGATTTCCTAACTGTTCTGAATGCGCACAAAAAGGCCTGGGCCTGGGAGCAAGCCCAGTGGTTAAGAATCTTCTGCATCAGCTAAAACTATCAATTGTTTTCTTATATCAGTTTTTACACTGAGGTTCTTTGGGAGTATTTTTTTGGGAAAAGAGTGGTCTGAAGCTAACAAAAGTTGAACTAGGTAGATAAATGGCTTAATGCTTCTTTCAGTTCCGAAGTTGTATGACAAGTATAGTACCTTGAAATGACATTTAAAAAAATATGTACAGTTTTCACATATCGAGGATCAAACCTTCCACCTCTTCCAGAAAAAGTTTTTTAGTAATGGCATGGATTCACATTTGCCTTTTTTTAAATGCTTGATGCTCTTATTTTTTAAAATGATCTTGGGTTAAATGTGTCTCTTTTGGTTGAAGCAGATGAGTTTTAGATGGCAAAATTATTAACATGAACAATCTAGAGAGATTAGGATGAAATTGTTTAGTGTTCGGACTCATGAAAGGTGTTTTTGAGGTAAGTCTCTCCCCTCTTCCCTCATTTTATAGGCAAAGAAATTGAAGCCCACGGAGGCTTTTAGTTAATTTGTCTGAGGCCATACATCTCCCTAGTCTCTTCATTTCTTATCTCATTCCCACCCTCTCCTATCTTAGTTACTTTTCTCCATCAGTTATTCCACTTACCCTACATATTCAGCTTTTCTTTTGCTGTCTCTTTTCGTTAAGGTCTATTCCACGTTTAAAAGCCACAGAATCCCACTACCACCTTTCTTTTGCTTCCTTTGTCAGCTATCTTTGGAAAAGGCATTTTCTGTTTTCTGTCTATATTTCTCTTTCACTAAGTTTGCTGTGCTCCATTTCTTGTCCCCATCACTTTACTGAAAATTCCCTAGATATAGTCACCATTGACCTCTTAGCTTGCCAAATTTAGTGGACACTTTTTTAGATTTTTAGATACTTAGATTAAAAGAAAGTGATTTAAAATCTAATTCACTCTCTTCCAATGCATACCAGTCTTTCCTTGAAATTTTTTTTTCTTTAATTCCTGATATTCTTTTTCCCTGGTTAATTTTCTGACCACTTTTTTTCTCTCTCATTTGTGGGTCTCTTCTTCCTATTCCTTATATTAGTATTGTTCCCCAGAGTTCTGCCTTGTTTTTCTTCTCTTCTTTTACTCTATTTTCCCCAAGTGACATTATCCTAACTATAACTTGTTGACTCTCAGATCTTTACCTCAGCCCACATCACTTCTGAACTCCTTGCCTTGTATTCAGCTCTCTTTGATACTGCCTGATGTTCTCTGAGTCCGTTAGCCTGTATGTGCCTCCTTAGAAAGCAAAGAAGAACAAAACAAATATAAAAACTCATCATCTTGTCTCAAACTACTACCTCTCCCCAACCAAATCTTTTAGTCCATAAAATCTTCTCTATCCCACCCCATGCAATTATTCTATTCTGTTGTTACTTCCTTGATGTAGCTCCTCAACTTTTAAAAATGTTTGCTCTGTGTCATTTCCACACTGTTATTAGAATATCTTAAGTGACTGTCTTGCTTTTAAAATCTTTCAAGACTTTGTGATGTAGTCCCCGTCTACCTCTCCATCCCCATTTCTTACCGTATCTCAACAGTTATACTAGTTAGGATAGGCAATCCTGTGGTAATAGATAACCCCAAACTCAGTGGCTTATTACCACAAGCTTAATTTCTTGCTCTAAAGCTTTTCTTCATTCTTCATTTTTAAAAAAAAATTTATTTAATTGAAGTAGAGTTGATTTACAGTGCTGTGCCAATCTCTGCTGTACAGCAAAGTGACTCAGTTGTACACAGAGACATTATTTTTTTATATTCTTTTCCGTTATGGTTTATCACAGGATATTCAGTATGGTTCCCTGTGCTATACAGTAGGACCTTGTTGTTTATTCATTCTAAATGTAATAGTTTGCTTGTGCTTCATGTTCTTCACTGGTCAGTGAGGCCTCCATCTACATAGTTCTCAGGGACTCAAGCTAATGGAATTCTGCCATCTTGTAGCTGCACCATTTGGAATGTGGCAGAATAGACAGCTAAAGTGTCCCAAGCTGGACCTTGTATTCTGTACTTGGGCCAGAAGTGACACACATCATTTCTTGCAATCCTTTGGCCATAACTAGTCACATGGGCCTGTCCAACTGCAAATGAAATAGAATGCTGCACGTGAGATGTTTGGTGAGCACTGCTGTCTGCCCTTTTGGTCATGCTGAATTGTTTGTGGTTTCAAGAATACAGCAATTCTCACATTTATATCTGTGCTTTTGTATATAATGTTTGTTGTGCCTAGTATTAAATCTTCCAGCACTCCCTACTTCTTGCAACTTACTCATTTTCCAAGTTCATTAAATGTCATCTTGTGGGAAAGCAGCCATTTCACTTAGGTACTATATTATCGTGATATCCTGTGAATGTCTCTTTTGAAGTACTTATTCTGCATTTGTTTTCTTTGTCAGTCTTTCCCACCAGATTGAGTTCTGAGGGTATACTTGTGTCTTTCTTGTCACCTTATTCCCAGCATGTAGCACAGGGCTCAGTAAGTGAGGAATGAATGCATTTGGCTGGTTATATAATTTTACAAAGTTTTACAATAAGCACTTAATCATCCTCTTGGATCTGTTAGGTTTCTCCATGATTTAATTCCTCCAGAGAGACATCTATTTTCATGATAGGCAGCAGCTCTGTTCCAACCAGTCATGGGTGAATTCTACTTGCTAAACTTAAAGTAGTCTTCTGGAAAGAGATTATTAGAAGTATAATCTGTATATTTTTCATTTCTTCCTTTGCGGACATATTCCGGGGTGTGTTTCTGACACCAGCCAGTTCTCCAACACTGCCTGGGTGGGTATCCAGTAGTTCAATTTGGACACTGCCTACTTGGAGTTAGTGTCAGATCCCACAAGTTAAAGGACTTAGTCCCCCATGACTGCTCCTACTTCAGATACCAGTCCAGGTCTCAGGCTACCAGTACTTCTGACTGGCAGGCTTTAAATCAGGTGTTCCCACAACCCCCTTATCAGGTTTGGTAATTTGCTAGAATGGCTCACAGAACTCAGGAAAACACTTTACTTAAATGTACCAGTTTATTATAAAGGATACGTCTCAGAAATAACTAAGTGGAAGAGAAGCATAGGGCAAGGCATGGGGGGTGGGGGAAGAGTGCGGAGCTTCTATGCCCTCTCTGGGCATGTCCTCCTAATAGCACCTAGATGTGTTCACCAACCCAGAAGCTTCTGAACCTCACTGCACAAGAGTTTCACAGAACTCCATCTCTATATCCTCTTCTAAGTCCTGGATGGGGCTGAAAGTTCCAACTCTCAAATCACTTGGTCTTTGTGGTGACCACCCCATCCTGAGGCTGTCTAGGGGCTCCACCCTAAGAAACATCATTAGCATAAATGAAGTGTGATCCAAAGGGGCTTGTTACAAATAACAAAAGACATTCCCTTCAGTCAGGAAATTCTAAGGGTTTTAGGAGGTCTGTGCCTAGAACCAGGGACAAAGACCAAATATATTTTTGTATGATACTACACATAGGAAATATATATTTATTTGGTTTTATTACTTATACTTAAATATCAAAGTGAGTGCATTTTTTACAAGTCTGAATTATAGAAATTAAACATGTACTTATGAAAGTAATAGGAATTCTATTTTTGCTTTAAACTGAATGGTTTTCTGTTAATAGGCTGTTGATTCAGTTAATATTTTTGCATCTTCATATTTTAGCCTAGTCGTATTAATGATAAAACTTCTGAATTTCATTTATGTGTGTTTTTCTCTTTATCTTCTTAGGTGGGCTTGGAGGACTTGCAGGTCTGAGTAGCTTGGGTTTGAATACTACCAACTTCTCTGAACTACAGAGCCAGATGCAGCGGCAACTTATGTCCAATCCTGAAATGATGGTCCAGATCATGGAGAATCCCTTTGTCCAGAGCATGCTTTCAAATCCTGACCTGATGAGGCAGTTAATTATGGCCAATCCACAAATGCAGCAGTTGATACAGAGAAATCCAGAAATTAGTCATATGCTGAATAATCCAGATATTATGAGACAAGTATGTGGAAAGTTTCATTTAGCTAAGAAATTATATACTTACTTCTTCCTATTTAATTTTCTGTATTTAAAGAGCTTGCCATATTTATAAGCTAAAAAAAAAATTCCTAATCCTTGTTCAGGAAAACTCAACAAAGCTGTAATTCGAACTATTTGAACTTTGAATTTTATGCTGTATTTTAAAGATTTTTGTAAATAGTTATTTTGCAGATTTAAGAAATAAAAAGAGTCCAATTCAAGAGATGGACAGTCATGCATAGCAAAGTGCTTCTCTTTTGATGTTATTTGAATGTTAGCTTTTTGAGGTGATTTCCAACAGGAATTATTCAGAATAATTTTCTGATTTAAATATTGAAGATTGCTAATTCATAGAATTAGAAAACTTATGAAATTAACTGTGGCAGTTAATAGCTAAAATAGTTCATGTGTATTTCAGCACCTTTTTCCCCCCCCCGGAAATCTTTTTCTTAGACATTGGAACTTGCTAGGAATCCAGCAATGATGCAGGAAATGATGAGAAACCAGGACCGAGCTTTGAGCAACCTGGAAAGCATCCCGGGGGGATATAATGCTTTACGGCGCATGTACACAGATATTCAGGAACCAATGCTGAGTGCTGCACAAGAACAGGTAATAACACAGGCTCTGAGGCTCAGGCCAAGGCTCCTGTTTTAACATAAATATGTGTGTGGTTGAGGGTTGCCTTTATATGCAGAAATGCAATTTTCATTAACAAAGAGTTCCATATCTGTTACTTAAAACAAAAGCTTATTCTTTATAATTTTTGTGTCTTTTATTACAGTTTGGTGGCAATCCGTTTGCTTCCTTAGTGAGCAATACATCCTCAGGTGAAGGTAGTCAACCTTCCCGTACAGAAAATAGAGATCCATTACCCAATCCATGGGCTCCACAGGCTTCTCAGAGTTCATCAGCTTCCAGTGGCACCACCAGTGCCGTGGGGGGCACAAGTAGTGGTGCTGCCAGTGGCACTGCCGGGCAGAGTTCTACTGTGCCAAATTTGGGGCCTGGAGTAGGAGGTATGCTCATAACAACTGATACTTTTTCCCTTTGTTCTCACTTATTCGGACAATGAAAACATATCTTATACTGTTATCCGTAGTGCTTTTGTGTGTGTATGAGGAACAACTTTTGTGAACTATCTTTTCATGTTGCAAGGTGCTTTTTTTGTTTTTTAAGGATGCTTTAAATACATAATAATTAGTGTTAATCACTTGTGTGCATTTTAGTGCATGAGGTTACTTGAAGGTTTCCAGAGGCAGTTTTGTGGTTTTCTCTTCTCATAAGATGGTTTGGGAGAAGTGGGTTGTCTTCTCCTTTCAACAGCATAGGAAAACTGAAGTGTAGGGGTAACACAGTTACCTGTGTACTTAATCACTGGGACACATTTTCCTTGGCTTTAGTCCAGTTTTGTGTTCTTTTATAGAAAACAATGGGTATCCACTCCTGACACCAGGACTAAACTAGCTGCATCAGAGTACCTGCCAGTTTTGTTTAAAAATCAGATTTCTAAGTCTTAACCTCAGACCTTAAGGATCAGAATCTGCCACAGTGGAGTTTAAGATCTGTGTTTGTGTAAAGTTACTAGAGATTCTGATGTGTGAGCAGGTTAGGAATTTACTTTTGGTCATTTTTCTGTAGACCAGACTCAGTAAGTGGATATCCTTTTCAACTATTTAGATGTTTAACATGTTAAGAATTAGGTCCAAAATCAGTAGCCAGAATGATGATTTTAGTCCTAAAAGTTAGCATTTAAATGAGAAGAAATGAAAGCACAGAGCCATGTCCCTAAGGTGAGAGTGATTAGGTATGTTTAAAAGGATACCTATGTTTTGGCAGAGGAAATAGAAAAATGAGATGCTGGATGAGGAATTTAAAAAAATTCACTACTGAGAGGAAATAATCAGAATGGTCACCGTAGTATATATTCCTTTATAGAATACAGTGGATATCATCAGGTTTTTGGATAAAATACAAAATCTTTTTATAAAAATTTAATACCATTTAAAAAAATTAAGGTATGATTGACATATAACGTATTAGCTTCAGGTGTCAGGTGTAAAATGTAATGATACAATATTTATATAGATTACAAAATGATCACTGCGATAAGTCTAAACATCCAGATAATACCATGTTTAAAACAAGGAAAAGAATTATCCTGTTCTGATTTTACTTAATGCTTATTTGATTCTTATTGACAGACTTATGAGAGAGATGCTTTATTCACATTTTAGAGGTCTAAGAGCAGAGACAACAAAGGTTTAATTGGGTTTCCCCACTGATAGGCGAATTGTTTTTTTTTTACTGTAGCGTGGTGTCTGTAGTAACAACTTTGTCTTACAAACAAAAAATGGTTTTGCAACTTCTTACTCAGATTTTTTATTTAATGGCTTGATACAGTATTTAAGATTTCATGTTAATATTTCCATCAAAGGAAAATAAGAAACAACAAAAACTAATGTACCCTGATGGCTTAACATTCTTATTATATTTTTTTACTATTATAATGTTTACTCAACTCTTCGAAGTTAGTTAGGTATGCATATATATTCATAAGTACACCTCATATACCTGAAAGGTGAAATTTGTGACTCTTCTTTTGCCCTGTAAGCGCTCACTCTGGACGGTGAGGAAATCTTAGAGCAGGGGTCAGCAAATTTTTTCTGCAAAGGGATATAATACTTTAGGCTTTGCAGGCCAAGAGGCAAAATCAAGAATATCACATTATGAAGGGAATTCCCCAGTGGTCCAATGGTTAGGACTCCATGTTTTTTTGTGTGTGTGTGTGGTACGTGGGCCTCTCACTGTTGTGGCCTCTCCTGTTGCGGAGCACAGGCTCCGGACGCGCAGGCCCAGCAGCCATGGCTCACGGGCCCAGCCGCTCCGCGGCATGTGGGATCCTCCCGCACCGGGGCACGAACCTGTGTCCCCTGCATTGGAAGGCGGACTCTCAACCACTGCACCACCAGGGAAGCCCAGGACTCCATGTTTTCACTGCCTAGAGCGTGGGTTTGATCCCTGGTCAGAGAATGAGGATCCCGCAAGCCATGTGGCGTGGCCAAAAAAAAAAAAAAGAAGTATTACATTAGGAGAGAAAGCAAAGTTCCACAAGTTCTTTTATTGATGGAATTAAAAATGTAATAATAATTGGGTATAACATTTTCTTACACATAACAACTAATGATAGGAATGGAATTCTTTTTAGGGATGACATTTTGCTTAATTGATGTTCACAGTGTTTCCTTTTGTCAATTGCAAATCATTCGCAGATGTTCATCTGGTAATACTGATAGGTAATGAGATTTTACTTATTTCATTCAAATGTGTGTTCATTCCCAAAATATATTATTACAGTAGCATATTCATCAGTTGGAAAGCATTTATAGGATTCTGTTAGATTCTTTTTGGCTTTTAGCATGTCATGACAGATTAATCACTTCCAATTGAAGATTAGGTGTTAGTGCCTCAATTATACAATTAAATGAATTTTAAAATGTGGATATTTCTTTGCACTTGCACTGAGGTCCAAAAAATGCTGTTGGAACAATACTGTGAGCTCAAAACTATCTTTACTGCACATTTGTGGGAATGGAGAACTTGCTGCTTGTTTTAACTTGACAGCACGAGAATGTATAAAGCAGCCTGACATTGCCTGTGATTCAAACAATTTCATTTGTTGTCAGAATGACTTAACCACAGTATGAGTTTGGCGTATAAATGCTGTTTTGCCTTGTAATTTTGGGAATTCATTGAGAAACATTACCAAGTCTTTAGCAAAAGGTAATTTCCAAAGTCATTTATTTATTGTTTGATAATGGTGGTCGAGTGGTTCAGAAGAATTTCAGTCTTAGCTCTGAGCTAAAAAAAATGGCAGTAAAACTTTATCTCTTTAAACACAAACAAACAAAACCAGAAAACTTGACCTCTGTTAAGCCGTCAAACTGCTGTTTGGGCAAGTCAGCATATTTCTGACAAAAGTTCATGATATTGACTATGGCTGAGTTCACCGGAGTGAAGTGAAGTTCATCATTGATACTCTTACCAGTTGAATAACGTGAAAGTTCAAAATATGTTCCAGAGTACCTGCTGATGAATAAGACAGTGATTAACTATAGTCTTCAAATACCTTATAAGCATTTAAATACTTATAAGCATTAAAAATACTTTATAAGCATTATATCTTTGTCCAAGTAATTCTTTTAATACTCCACATGTGTTTTTATCATCATCAGATGTAGCACATCTTAGCAGATTCTCCCTCAGGTTGTACCAAATGAGTGTTCTCTCAACTTTGAAAATAGTTTTTGCCTGTTAGTCCATGGAGACTGTTTATAAAAATTAATTTTTCAGTTACTTCAAACTTGACATTGACTCCTCAAATACAAGAACTGAGCAGTATCAGTAACATTTGTCAAGAAGCAAGGAATACTACTCAAAATAATTTTCATTTAAAAAAAATTATGTAGTTTCATATTCTGTATAATTTTTAAAAATATATTTATTTATTTGGCTGCGCCAGGTCTTAGTTGTGGCACGTGGGATCTTCATTGCCACGTGTGGGATCTTTGTTGTAGCATGCAGGATCTAGTTACCTGAGCAGGGATCCAACCCAGGCCCCCTGCATTGGGAGGACAGTCTTAACCACTGGACCACCAGGGAAGTCCCTGCATTGTTTTTTAATTGATTATTGATGTAGAGCCCAACGTCCTTTAACTCTTGAGAAACTGTTTTCCTTGAAATGCTAATGGTCTCAAGTTTATTTTCTGTGGACACATTTATTTGGCTGCCGCAGTCAAGATTTAAATAATCATGGTAATTAATCACCACTAGTGTACTGCTTTCCTTGCTTGGCTAACAAAAGAACCATTTGGGAACCTAACTTTGGTTGCAGCCTTATTTTCATTTTTTATTTTTGTGAAGCAGTTTGGCTATGATGAGATAATTGTATTTTAGATTTTGTATTTTTCTCACTTTACTGTGAGTTGGGAATACTGTGATAAGTGTTGTAGCAGTGTTGAAGTGTATTGTATTCTTTCAGTGTCATTGCATAGTAAATACAGTTTTGCCATCTCATTAGATAAAGTAATCCATATTCTTCTGTGCCTTAAAAGCAGGGCATTCATAGTCCAATTCTCCCCTTTTTCTTCTTGTTCTGACATAATTGGTATGCAGTGGTAATGAAAAAAGAAATAACAGCATGCTACAGTGATTTGTATGGCATGAGGTATAACTGACTCACTGATTTGTGGTATGCTGAACAGCAGTATAGAGCAGTATGATAGTGCCATGTGGAGCCTCTGTCGAAACGACTCTGCTTTTGTAGTGCAGAGGCAGCTATAGATAATAAATGAGGGAGCATGACTATGTTCCAATAAAATGTTACTTACGGATCTTGAAGTTTGCATTTCATACAGTTTTCAGATTTTATCATTATTATTTTTTCAACCATTTAAAAATGTAAAAACCATTTTTAGCTCATGGGCTGTACAAAAACAGGTCATGGGCCATATTTGCCCTGCAGGCTATGTTTATCAGCTATCTTTGAATATCCTTGGACTCTAGGATGTGGGGGGAAGAAACCTAAATTGAAATAACATGAGAGAATAGGAAAAGCAAAAATTATTACAGAAAAAGAGCAGAATTATAATAAACTAGAAAGGTAAGCTGGAAGAGTCAAATGTTTTGAGCCCATTAAACTACACTGGGTGGAATAAGAACAGAAGGGAAATGAAAAAGCTAATCAGTTGTAAGTTTACTTGAGTTTGAGTATATCTAGCCAGCAGGTGAAAATCTGGATATATGTGGAACAAATTAATTAGTTTTCAAAGAACATTGAATTCACGTAAATTTAGCTATAGCTGTCTACAAAAAAGAATAATAGTAACAAGCATCTACACGTTAATTTAATTGTAAAAACCACTCTATCAGGTAGATACTGTTTACCCCATTTTACAGATGGGGAAACTGAAGTAAGAAGAAGCTCCCTTAATTTGGGGTTGAATTCATTGAGTGCCAGGAGTCAGTGAAAATGGGGTGGAGGCCTGGGCGAGAAGGCTTCCTTCTTTCTTAAGTGGGAACATATATTGAGTGCTGAATATGATTCTAATTAAGCGATCCTGGAGGAAAAGTTGGCTCAGACTTCTTCACTTAATGAGGTTTTTTCAGTAATTTTTACCATATCAAATTTTTGCTTTAAATTGATTTTTTAGAACCTAGCCTTTCCATAAGATGTGATTTTCCTATAAATGCAACCAGAATGTTTAAAGTCCATAAACCCTCCTTTATTGGTATATGTTGGGCGTGTAGTTTTGGAGATCTTAGTTTTAGAATTCTTTCTTAGTTCAATTGATAAGTAATATGTGTATTTATCTGCAGTTGCTAAAATTATGCACAGTATATGTGTTTTAAAACTTTATTTTATGTATCTTTTCCTTGATAAAATGTCTTTTTTTTTTTTCTAAACAAACTTTCAGCTAGTATGTTCAACACACCAGGAATGCAGAGCTTGTTGCAACAAATAACTGAAAACCCACAACTTATGCAAAACATGTTGTCTGCCCCCTACATGAGAAGCATGATGCAGTCACTAAGCCAGAACCCTGACCTTGCTGCACAGGTGAGTTTATAATTGTATTATAAAGGACTGAGCACTGTGTATTGAAGTGGCCTAATCAAATAATTGTGATTTTGGCACATTTGTGTGTGCTGCCTTAACACACTAGAAAAGTATGCAAACTGCATCTCGAATTTTTTGGACAGTTTGTTTCTTTACAGTAAATTAATACTTCACAATATAATTAAAACAGCTTCATTTCCGCTGTTCACTCCCTTCAGAAAGAAGTGCAGGTTTAGTTTGTATCTGCATATGTTGATATAGGAGATGAATACAAAAGTTTTGAATTGGTCTCCCTTTTGAAGCCTATTCTTTAGTGTAAGGTAAATCTTGAAGGTGATTTAGAAGTGTTAATACATTTGATACTTTTATTTATTAGATTCTGAATAATAGTCATGTTCAAAATGGCAGTTATAAAATAGCCTGAAATTGTTTACTATTGGTGAAGAGAGATTTGTGGGAACAGTATTCTCATTCTTTCCGTTACAGATCTCCACCCAAAGTTAGTATACTGGTCCTTTATTAAATAATTCATTTTCTAACTTGTTTCTGAACAGACCATAACTAAAAAAAATGAGTGGATCTCAACCCTAGCTTGACATTTAGAATGACCTTGGGAACTTTAAAATTAAAAAAAAAAAAAATTCTTAGCCCTGTCCTGAGAGATTTTGGTATAACTGTATTGAATTTTTTTTCCCCCAAGTTCCCTAGGTGATTCTGATATACCCATAGAGTTAAGAACCATTGGGCTTGAAAAACCTTGGAGAATGTGAACTAAACCTTGATCATCTGTGATTTGTATTTGCTATTTATTAAGAATGGCTTCCCTTCTGTGGAATGTTGGGAATTTGAAATAGTTTCCTTTATAGTCACTTTCCATTTCCAGAATTTTAAAAGCTTTTAAAGTTAATCACTTTCTTCATTATGTCAAATGAAACAGTTTTTATACTTCTAAAATTTGGAACCATGTTGATTCAAGTATATAGCAGATACCTTTGAGTTGCAAGCCTCAGCAACAGCTTCTGTCCTCTTAAAATTTGTAAAATTGGAAGTAAGGATATTTTAGATAAATTTTTTGTATACTTTAAATTTTGTATATTGTAGGTACGTTTTATGAAATACTGTTTTATTCATAAGAAAATTATTAGACTCAGTTATTACTATTAAATGCTTCAACTTACTGTGATAGTACTTTTGTTTAAAATAAATGGAAAATATGTATGCAGAGTGATCCTATTTGTATGGTTTTAAATGTATATTTAGCTAATTAATAATAAGCATTAAATGTGCGTCTTGCTTTAAAATTTTGACTTTAACAAGCACATTCCCGGCCATTTAACAATTTTACATTTATAAAGTGATTGAGCACTTTTGTATGCTGCTTTTTTACTCTAAAACAAAATGTTGGCAAAAGAAAGCTAGGTATGAATCGTCCTTTATTATATATAGACAGTTGTTAGAAATGCTTACAATGTACTTTGGTTACCAGCAGATCAAAGTTTGTAGTTTCTCTATTCTGATTTTGATTTTTAAGTATTCAAAGAAGTCTGATTGTAAAAACTGTTGTTATATACGGTCAGGTACGTTAGGAGAAATATCCTAATCAAACGAGATACAATTTTCTGAGAAGGAATGAATCAGTTTAAGATGACACACTTGTTCAAATAACATGAATCCTGAAAGATAAATGTGATAACTTTATTGATATATGTTCATAATAAAAAATATTTGACTGGAGCCGTTAAGCAGGTTTGTTGGTCTCAAGTAGGTTTTACTTTATTTACTGTGAACTTATTGGTCACTTTGAAATAAATGCTGTATATCCATAAAACATTGTCTGACTTCTTCCTACTTTATTTTGTTGAAATTAATCTACTTTGCAACAATTGATAAACTAAAGGAGGGAGGGAAGAATTCTCTCTACTTCTAGTAGTTAACATATAATTTCTCTCAAATATAGTTAATTACTTGAGGGCAAGGATCATCCCCCCACCCCCCCCCCCAGACTTTGGATGTGGACTGGTAAATAGGCTATCAGTAAATCATTGTTAGTTGACTTTTCACTCCATCTGGGGGAACTGATATAAAAATTTGTCTTTTTTGAAGCTATGAGAATTTACTAGT
Source organism: Phocoena sinus (assembly GCF_008692025.1). Taxonomy (NCBI): domain Eukaryota; kingdom Metazoa; phylum Chordata; class Mammalia; order Artiodactyla; family Phocoenidae; genus Phocoena; species Phocoena sinus. The sequence continues at coordinate 82,777,406 of NC_045768.1, read as the reverse complement.
TTCTGGTTATGCTGATCGTGTATTGTAATCTTATTTTCAGGTATACAACATCATGTTAATATTGACCCTGACTTTTTAACTCTTAACACCCATTTGAAGGTTAGGAGGCATGCCATTTTTCTCATCTGTGGTGGTAGTGAGGTGAAATCCAGAGGCTAATCTTCGTGTTCTCAAATGGATTTACATCTTTTAAGGTCTTTTTAAAGCATTTTAATACTTTATCCCCAGAGATCTATCGGTGCTAGTCCTAGGCTTATATTTACCTAGCAGCTCCATTTCTCTGGCAAGTTGGTTGCTGTTCTGCGGTGTTATTTTTCTGGACCTAATATTATCTGTTTTGCAGTAGGCAGGTAGATATAGCAGTTCCAGATGTGGATTTTCTCTGTGCTTGCCACTTGTGTGTTGAGGTGTCTGTGCAAGCCATGTATAGTTTCATGTATTGATGCTTATGTTTGTTCTGTCAGTGTAGCAGAAAATATATCTTCATGAATGCCAGTTACTCCCATTTTTCTTTCAAGGGCAAATATTCACCTTAAGGAAAAGTCAAAGAAATGGTTGCTTTTATTTTTTAGGATATTGCATGTCATTATCATAATCACCATTCCCATTGAGAGAGAAGATGCCTCGTTTTTGTTTTTGTTGTTTTGGCAATCCCTTTTGTGGACAGTATCTTCCCTTTTTTATTCATGTTCTACCTTCCTCCCTGTTAAGTGCCAGATTAGGCACTTGGGGGAAGATAGACTATTAAACAAGGTACATTACTTGTTTCAGATATTTCCAGTTAAAATTGTTTGAACACTTGCCCCATAGATGATGCTGAATAATCCCCTATTTGCTGGAAATCCTCAGCTTCAAGAACAAATGAGACAACAGCTCCCAACTTTCCTCCAACAAGTGAGTAAGAAAAGATGCTAGCTATCTTCGGTAATGATTTGCTTGAAAAAGTTTGGTGATAAACATTTTCCTTGCTTTTCTCTGGCTGATAGCAAAATGTAGAATACAGTCTGCTGTCAATTTGCAGAGAATTCAGCTTGATCTTAATTGAGCCCCATTTCACTGCTGAACTTTTGCTTATATTTTTTAAATATAAATTCTGAGGAAAGGACCATTTGGTTTTTGCTTTTGAGGATTTAGGATTTTGAATGCTTCGTTAATACCATAAACCATTTCCTTTCACTTTACTAACTTTGAAGTGCTTCATTGTCATGTTACACTTTATGGTTTAACTAATCTCTAGGAACAGGAAAGAGCTACCCTATCCTATTTTACATGTTTGATTTCTTTGTAATGTTTCAGGTACTCCAAATTAATAGAATGCCTGTTTTCCAAGGGGTAGATCTCATTCCTCAAACTCGAATTAGCAAGATTAAAATTGTCGGTGTTGTCATATAAAGAAGGTTTTATTATTAGAAAAGTACTTGAGATGGCCATGGTAATTTTATTATTTAAAAAGAAGAGAAGTCAGTCTTGGCATTTTGAAACTGGTAGTTCTAGGGAGGGATTTTAAATATTATGCAAATGATCCTCAGGCCTGTAAACCATAATCCAAGGTTAGTGTCCTTGATCTGTTGTAATGATGGAAGCCTATCTTTTTTGGTTAGTCATGTGGTGTATATTTGGAAGTAGGGAAGCTGAACCGGACACATGTATTAACTTCACCTTTGGAACTATTGTTTTAGAGTGTATCTGGTAAAATTGTTACATCAGCAACGGATAACACTTGGTCAGGAGGAATATGTGGCTTTCACCATTATTACCATGTTATATAAACTGTGCTTTTGGAGGTTGTCTCTCAGAAATAATACTTTTATCTGTTGGTAAATGGGGAACAGCTGTGGCTTCCAGAGGAGCTCCTGATTGTCTTTCATTATGAAAAATGGCTTTCATGATGGACTTGGGAGGAGGTCAAGTAACGATTTGCACACTAGATTGCTGTCAAAGAGGAGGTGCTTGTGTTTATTTTGGGAAAGAAATAATGGATTCACAGTGTCTAGGAGTAAGGTATTAGATTTTCTCAAGAAGTGTAGCAAAGAAAACATTTAAATTTTACCTTCACTGACTTTAATTCCCTCGTAACCACTGGTTTTCTTTCTTCCTTAGATGCAGAATCCTGATACGTTATCAGCAATGTCAAACCCTAGAGCAATGCAGGCCTTGTTACAGATTCAGCAGGGTTTACAGACCTTAGCGACTGAAGCCCCTGGCCTCATCCCAGGGTAGGTTTGTTTGGGGAAGATTATGAAGGTGCACAATGTTTTTTTTCTCTGAGAATTTCAGACTTAATGCCATCGTGCCTTTTTTTGGTTGAGATTGTTTTATTTAAGACAGAGTTTTCAAAGTTAAAAATGGTTATTTTAAGAAGATAACTTGGCTAATACTGTGTTGAAATGTAACTGATTTACCATCAGCTGGCCTGGTCTGGCCTCTTGTTTTGCAGGAGTTTAGGTTTACTAACAATTTACGCTTTTTCTAGGTTTACTCCTGGCCTGGGGGCATTAGGAAGCACTGGAGGCTCTTCAGGAACCAGTGGCTCTAATTCTGCGTCTGGTGAAAACCCAAGTCCCACAGCAGGAACCACCGAATCTGGACACCAGCAGTTTATCCAACAAATGCTACAGGCTCTTGCTGGAGTGAATCCTCAGGTAATGATTCTTTTCTGCTCTTCTTAATGTTAGAAATTTAGAAATTTCAAGAAAAGAAAAGAAGGTGGCCATCTTTTTGGTTTAGCCTGTAATGAAAAGTGCAATCTTAATTGATTCTAAAAAACAGGCATTACAAAAATGGTTAACTTTGGTACTGTATTGGACACTAAAGGAAACGTTACAGTTGAAGGGAAGAAATGCTTTGCCTTAATTTTTGAAAGTTGCCTTTAAAAATGCATTCTTTTTTGCAGTCCCTGTTTGAAAATTATTTGAAATAGGTTATATTTTATAAAAGTTTGTCAGGGAAGAATAGAAACTTGGTTATTCTCAGTATCTCCTGAATTCTATCTAATCTTTGTACTTGGATGTAAAAGAATTCCTAACTACCTCACCCCACCCACTACTGCCTCCTGTGGTAACTTTTGTTACATATATACACCTCACAGATATGGCTAAAAAATGTGAATGCCTAATATTCTTGCATCTGGAATCATTTATTTACTAAGAATATGCCATTATGATTCCCAGTTCAAACCTATTACAGTAGATTGTCCTTAAACTTCTATGTGGTGAAAATACAGCATAGTTTTTTTTATTTTAAGCCTTATTAAATACAATAAAAACAGGTCAGAGTTTTATCTTATAAAGAATTTGTACTTCCGATACCTAGCATAACTTCTGGCTCAGTAAATATTCTTGGAATTAATAAGAAAAAACGATTTCGTGTATTAGGCCAAATTGTTATCTAAGTTGAACAATCTCCAGGCCTCGCCATTATCAGGTTGCCCAGAATTGAGTGATCATTTATGTATTTTTGTCTTACATCATTTCTGAAAAGGAGGTGGAGCTGAACAGTCAGAAGTGTAGTCTGTGCATGTGAAACTGGAACTCTTTTCTCAAGACTTGATTGGCTGATACAGAAATTAATTCTACATTCTAAGCCTCCTTAGAACTTTAGAATTTTATACATGAGGACACTGGCTTTTATAATTACCCAATTGCTCAGTAGCTACAAAATAAATGATCTAATTCTAAACTATTGGCATACATACTTTTTAAAGTTTGCCTATATGTTCATGAGCTTCTTAAGTAATGGTTGAAGTCTATTAAGCTTTTTTTTTTTTTAAAGCAGAGTTATATGATCTTTGACATCATTGTTTAGGTATAAATTAGATTGTTTAAAATAAAGTGCTAATTGAACTTTTAAATATGTTGAATATGTTTCTAGAGAGGCCAGTTCTTTTATAGCTCAGTAGTCTAGCATATGTTATTTTAAAAAGCAATTAAAATTTTTAAAATTATTTAGGTGTGACATGGACTGATTTTCCTTAGAGCTTTTGTTTGTTTGTTTGTTTTTCTTTAACAGCTACAGAATCCAGAAGTCAGATTTCAGCAGCAACTAGAACAGCTCAGTGCAATGGGATTTTTGAACCGTGAAGCAAACTTGCAAGCGCTAATAGCCACAGGAGGTGATATCAATGCGGCTATTGAAAGGTTACTGGGCTCTCAACCATCATAGCAGCATTTCTGTATCTTGAAAAAATGTAATTTATTTTTGATAACGGCTCTTAAATCTTTAAAATACCCGCTTTATTTCATTTTGACTCCTGGAATTCTGTGCTGTTATAAACAAACGCAATATGATGCATTTTAAGGTGGAGTGCAGTAAGATGTGTGGGTTTCTCTGTGTTTTTGTTTGTTTGTTTTTTGTTTTTTCCTGGAACAGTGGGAATCAATGCTTTTTCATTTAAGGCTACTGCATGCATCAACCACTTCTGCATTTATTGTAATTTTTAAAAAACATATCACCTTTTATAGTTGGGTGAACAGATTTTTGTCCTGCATCTGTCCAGTTTATTTGCTTTTTAAACATTAGCCTATGGTAGTAATTTATGTAGAATAAAAGCATTAAAAAGAAGCAAATCATTTGCGCTTTGTAATTTGTGGTACAATATTGCTTATTGTGACTTTGGCATGTAGTTTTGCAAACAAAAATGCTGTAAGATTTATACTACTGACAGTTTTTGCTTTATTTGTATACAGAATGTGTATGCACATTTGGGACTGCATTTCTAGAAACATATTGCAATAGATCATCTGAGCAAAAACATCTGTAACCAAAAAAGTGAAGATAAGGAAATACTTTAAAGCTGAGTATTTCCTGATTGTGTAGAATCTTACAGCATCTTTGATACACATCTCAGCAAAAGTACCGGTTAGTCAGGTTTGTTGAAAATATAGTAGAAAAGTTGATTCTGGTTATCTCTTTAAGGACATTTAATTGTACAGACAAGATGATGTAACATTGTCTCAACATTCACAGATTGACTGTAAATTACCTTAATCTTTGTGCATACTGAAGGAGCACTGTAGTATAACCCAAAAGTGCATTTGCCTAGGACTTTTCAGCTTCTCCCATAGGTAGTTTAACAGGCATTACAATTTGTAATTGAAATGTTGCTTTCACTGAAAGTGTCTTGATGTTTCAGTTATTTTTAATTGCCATATAAAAATAGAACTGTCTTCTGGGTTTATCATTTTTCTTATGCACAGGCAATACATGAATTTAAAATGATTTGTGAGCCACTTGTTTCTGAAGTGTTTTGGTAGTTCTATTAAGAAATAGTTAAATATTGTGCTTTTCAGAGCCTGAGAGAGGGGAATTTTGGGGGTGGGGTGGGGATCTATCCTGGATTGGGCCAGCCTGAATAATACTGGCAACCAAGATTCTGTTAGGATTTCTGTGCATATAGTGTAGTAAAGAAGTATCTTTCAGGGGTGAAAACAAAGAGCCGTTTTAACAATGTTGAGTACATTTGGCTGTTCCACAGCTTTTTTCTTCCCTCCCCAAAGAAATTCTGTTTGCCTAACTCTCAAACTATTGGGGTGGTACATTCCTTTAGGACCAATTAAAACATAACTTTGGGGTCAGTAATGTATTTGGCTGACTCTGGTTCAGTATTCTCTTAGGTCATTATATTCTCTCATGTACAGTTAAAGGATGTTAAAGTAACCTAAAGTGAATTCAGACCAGTAAAATCAAGGGGAAATACAAGTTGAATTCCATTACTTCTGTAAGTTTGCTTGCTATTAAAAAAGGTAAAGAGGCAGGTTGCCCACCATTTCATGCACTGTTCTGACACTTTCCCCTGGAAAAAAACATGTACAAAGGTCAAGATGGAGGCATGGCTAAGAGGAAGTTGTTAAGGATGATATTCATGTGTCTGCTCTCTCTGCCTTATGCCTCAGTATGGTTTAAAAACTTTTGTACTGGCGAATATGGTGGTATACAGTGTGGGATAGTGTCATAACCAATTTGACAATTTATTAATCACAAAATAACAATAAATCTCTAGCTTTTACACTTGTTTGTCTTGCCTTTTTTGTAGAAAGAAAAAGGTGTCTTCAGTTTACTTTCTCTAACCATGTCTTTTAAAGACTATTGGAGTTGGTTTACCTGATTTTATTACACTTGAGATTATTTTTCATTAACTTCTTGTTTCCTCAATCAAAATATGTGCATATATACTATATTGTGTGTTAAAAAGAGAGCCAGCTGGGAAGTCAGGTGGCCTGGGCTTTGCTTGCTCTTTTTGGTACTTGACTAGTTATTTTTGAGTCAGGACATCATGATTTCTTCACTGAAAGTGGTGGTAAGGCCTGTGCGGCACACCCAACTGGGTGATCTCTTAAGTACCTTTTAGTTGTTGCTCTGGTGTGATTTTTGTTGTTTGTTTGTTTGTTTCTAATATGTTTATCTTAGTTCAGGAGTTCAAAATACTTAAAATTCTCAAAAGCATTAAAAAAAACTCTTGAAATAATATAGACTTAAATTGTTCTTGTATGGGGTTATTACAAAATGAATAAAGAATAGAGTGGTGAAAATAACATTTCAGGATTTTATTTCCCAGGTGGAATATTTGTGATCCTAAACAAAGTGCAGCAAATCAGATAAATGACAGCTGGCCTCTGTGTATTCAGAATTGGAGTTTCAGACTTGGCTTAAATATAGTAATGAAAGGAGTTTTTTGTTTGGGGAGACATTATTACTATGTTAATTTAATAGGCAAGTTACAACAAATTAGGACAGATAAGAATGTCACTAACATTAGTGATAAAAGTGAAGCTAGGGCGCATGTCTGTGTCCTTGTGCAAAACAAAAAAAGGTTATGTTGTTAAGGCAGGGAAATACTGCATACTCTATTAACATTAAACACGTTAAGTCAATAAGAAGTCCTGCATTAAAGAAACCTGTTTAATACAGCTTTGTCCTATCCTCTGCTGTCCTTTTTACTTAACTATTTTTTAAGGTAATGCTATATCCAGTGAACATACTTGGGGAAAACTATACTTAGTAAATGCACATGGTATTCTCTTCTCTGGAATTTCATCTGTCTTCTTTGGCTTATATAAAGCCTACCGTGCCCTCTGGGATCAGTTTTGTAGTCTTCCTAAACTTTGCTAACCAGTTGATACACTCTGAACTGTCAACTGCTGCATTCTGTCCCTCTCATTCATTTACAGTTTGGGGGATTTTTGTTTGGTTTTCTGCTCTGAAATTTTCTTGGCAGTTACTTAGGTAACAATAAGTGTTTTTCAACTTCTTTATATCTTTCCTCTCATCAACCATAGGCAACCATTGACTCAAAGTAAATATTTATTGAACATCTGTTGAGTAACAGGTTCTTTTCTAGTTGCTCAAAGTGTATAGCAGTAAATAAAGTCTGTCCATATGGGGTTTAGATAGTAGAATGTAGCGAGACAGTAAACAAAACACATATATGACCCTGTTAGGTGGTGGCAAGTGCTTTGGTGAAAAATTAAGCAGAGTGTTAGTTCAGGACGAAGGGATTTTATTTTGTATAGGGTAGTCAGAGGAGGCCTCATTGAGAAGGTGACATTAGAGACTTGAGGAATATGTGGGAGGGTGAACAGCTTTTCAGGAAGAGGGGCAACTAATGAGAATACCCTGTAATGTGAATGTTCTGAGTGTGTTTGTAGAATACAGGGAGTTTGGTGTGACTGGCAAGTGAGCTAGGGAGAAAGTGGTGAAGGGACTGTGGCGAGATGGGGACAGGTAAGTGGTGCAGGTGTTTGATGTGGAGGGCTTAATACTCCAGTTTTTGTGTCCCATCCCCAGAGTTTCTGATTTACTAGTCCTAGGGTTGGAGGAGAATTTGCATTTCTAACAAGTTCCCAGGTGAAAACCATTGGACTAGGGGAACCAGGGTGGAAGCTGAGAGACCGTTAAGAGGTAGTATCTCAGAGATAATACCAACTTGGGTTGGATTGGTAGCAATGGAGGTAGTAAGAAGTAGTAGTCAGATTTGGGGTATGTTTTGAAGGCAGAGCCAGTAGGTTTTACTGATGGATGAAAGTGTGAGGTTAAGAACAAGAGAGATGTCAAGCAAGGTGAGCAAGGTACATATGGGGAGGAGTGTAAGTCTAGTTTTGATGTGTTAAGTGAGATGTACTTGATTAGATATATAACTGGAGATAATGAGAAGGCAGTTGGAGGAGAGGTTCAGGCTATAGACAGGTTATACAGCTGCCAGTGTGTATATAGGTAGTATTTAAAGCCAAGGAACTAGATCAGTGGTTCTCAACCAGAAGGGACTTTGCCCCCCAGGGGGGCTTTTGGCAATGTCTGGAGACACCTTTTTGACATCATGATTGAGGCTGCTATTGGCTCTAGTGAATAGAGGTCAAGGATGCCACTGAACATTCTCTGGTGCACAGAGAGGTCTTCCACAACGAACATAAATATCTGGTCCAAAAATGTTAATAGTGCGAAGGCTGAGAAATCCTGACTAGATAAATTTCAGAGATTGTTTATAAACATACTTTGGGAAGATTTGAGTCCTGGTTTACTCCCAGTTCAGAGAGATGATAGGAAACCAGAAAAAGACATGAACAGGCAGGTAGGCTGAAAGCAAGTGGAGAAACTTTTTCACGAGGAGAAAGATGGTAAATGAAGTGTGTTAAATGCTGTTGCTTCAAGTACTCATCATGGATTGAATATTAACCTATGGATTTAGTAAAGGGAAGGACCTTTATGACTATGACAGGGGTTTTAAGGATGATTAGCGTAAAATTCTGGTTAGAGTGAACCTAGAAAGTATCAGGAGACACAGAATTTTGAAGTAAAGAGAATCAGAGAAATGGGGGCAGTAGCTGTGGTGAGGCGAGTGGTGGCGGTATAGAGGAAGTTTGCCCTTTGTGTTCTTTTAAGATGGGAAGTACTGCTGCGCGCGCGCGCGCGCGCGTGTGTGTGCGCGCGCGCTTGTTTTTGGAGGAGAGTATGGAATAATTGTTTTCTACCAAAAACTACAAACAGAAAGGAGTTACCACCACCTTTGATCCCCAGAATAGGTTTGATAGATAGATCCAGATAAGCAGGCAGACACATTCGTTACATGGGCTAAAGTGTGAGGGAGAGGGTTTCTTTGTCTTTCAAGCCATCATCTTCCTCAGCCAGGTAGCCAGCTGCCTTTCCTTGTCAGTAGGAGTGGTACCTTCCAGGCCCATCTGAACTTTTTGTGGTCAAGGAAATGGAGGAAGAGCAGCCCCCTCCCAACATCTTTGCTTTGGTGAGACTGAATAGAAATACGGTTGAGGTTTTTTCTAGAGCTGAGATGGTGATGAAGCACATTCTCAGTTTGTAATTCCAATTTATACATGTTACCATTTGTGCCTCAGACTCCTTAATTATAATGTAACCTGTCCCAGATTCACAACCCAGTCTCTTGCTTACCACTCTATGCTTAGAACAGAACTAGGCACGTATAGGAGCTCCCAGTATAGTTTCCCTCAAAAGACCGAAGCTGAATGTGGGGTCTGATTGTTTAGTGGGATGTATAGTAGTTGCTGTATATTCAAGCTAGATGTTTTTAAAGCTATTCATAGACCCATTCTCCACTCCTTATACTTTCTAGAGAGGGAAGGAAATTTCCACTGTGTTGTGGTTATCTAATGCTTCATAACAAACTACCCCACAGCTTAGGGGCTTGGAACAAAAATCAGTCACTAATTCTATCATGAATGAGCAGTTTGGCAAGGATTGGTGAATACTGCTGGAGCAACTTGACTGGGTCTGGAGAATTTATTTTCAAGAAGGCTTATTCACATAGCTGTTTAATTACTACTTTCATCTGGGAGTACAGTTGGGGTCTCAGTTCCTCTCCACCTGGGCCTTTCTACAAGGGCTGCTTCTGCTTCCTCACAACATGGTGGATAGGTTTCAAGAGCAAGTATTTCAAGAAAAATGAAAGTTGTCAGTTTTTTAAGGTCTGGTCCCCAAACTGGCCCAGTGTCATTTCTCCTGTATTCTACTGGCCAAGCAGTCTTAACTTGCCCAGATTTAAGGTTCATAGGCCCAACTGCTTGATGGGTAGAATGTCACAGAATTTGTGATCATCTTAATCTAACATACACTGTGATCCCAGAAGGGGAAAACTGTTGGAGGAACACATTTTTGTTCTTCAGTATTCACTCTTTTCCAAGGGAGAAGTAGTGACTTAACTGCTTATTGAATACTGTAGAAGGAACGAGGTACACTTGACCGAGCCCCTGTTCTTCGGGAAAGTCTGTCCAAAGGAAGCATGCATTCTAGTCGGCTGTCTTAGCACATATGATAATAAGGTTAGTGAGAAAGTTCTTCTTGTGGGGGAAGACCTGTGGTTTTCATTTTTGCTAAAAAATACAACAAAATTGACTATTATAACCGTTTTAAAATGTATAGTTCAGTGGTATTTAAATACATTCACAGTGTTGTGTAACTGTCACAGTCATCCAGAACTTCTTCATCACCCCAAGAGGAAACCCTATAGCCATTAAGCAGTCACTCACCATTCCCCCCTTACCCCAGCCCCGGGCAACCACTAGTCTGCTTTCTGTCGTCTGTGCGTTTACCTATTTTGGATGTTTCATATAAATGTAATTATATAATACAGGCATACTTATATAATTATATAATACAGGAGATAGTGTGGGTTCAGTTCCAGACTACTTTAGTAAAGCTAATATCACGATAAAGCGAGTCACACAGTGTTTGGTTTTCTGGTGCATATAAAAGTCATGCTTACACTATACTGTAGTCTGTTAGTGTGCACTAGTATTATGTCTAAAAAACAATGTATATACCTTAATTAAAATATTGCTAAAAATGCTAATCACCATCTGCACCTTCAGTGAGTCGTAATCTTTCTTTATGGTGGAGGGTCTCGTCTCGATGTTTGTGGCTGTTGACTGATTAGGGTGGTGGCTGTTGAAGGTTGTGGGGTGGCTGTGGAAGTTTCTTAAAATAAGACAACAATAAAGTTTGCCCCATTGATTGACTCTTCCTTTCACAAGTGCTTTTTTGGTAGCATGCAGTGCTGTTTGATAGCATTTTACCTACAGTCGAACTTCTTTCAAAATTGGAATCAATCCTCTCAAACCCTGCCACTGCTTTATATTAGTTAATATGTGATATTCTAAACCCTTTATTGTCATTTCAACAGTCTTCACAGCTTCTTCACCAAGACTATATAGATTTCTTCTCAAGAAATCACTTTCTTTGCTTATCCATAAAAAGCAACTACTTATTCGTTAAAGTTTTATTAGGAGTTTGTAGCCATTCAGTCACATCTTCAGGCTCCACTTCTAATTCTAGTACTCTTGCTATTTCCACCACATCTGCAGTTATAAGAGTAACAAAGACCACTGATCACAGATCACCATACAAATATAGTAATACTGAAAAAATTTGAAATATTTCAAGAATTAACCAAAATGTGACACAGAGATACGAAGTGAACAAATGCTTTTGGAAGAATGGCCCTGGAAGACTTGCTCAACACAGGGTTGCCACAAATCTTCATTTTGTAAAAGTATTTTCGAAGTGCAGTAAAGCACGATAAAACGAGGTGTCCCTCTATGTGGCCTTTTGTGTCAGGCTTCTTACCATGTTTTCAGGGTTCATTTAATGTAGCATGTATCAACACTTCGTTCCCTTTCATGGCTGAATAATATTCTATTGTATGGACATACCACATTTTATTCACTTACGTGTTGATGGACACTTAACATCATTTAGATATTATGAATAATGCTATAACATTAGTATTTGAGTCTGTTTTTAATTCATTTGGATATATACCTAGAGTGGAATTGTTGGGTCATATGGTAATTATAAATATTTTTAACTTTTTGATGAACTGCCTGTTTTCCGTAACAGCTGAACCATTTTACATTCCCATCAGCAAGGTATGGGTTCCAATTTTCTCTGTCTCCTTGGTAGCACTTCTCATTTTCTGCTTTTCTTGGTTTTAAACTTCAGCCATTCTACTAAGTGTTGGATGGTTATCCAATTGTGGTTTTGATTTGCATTTCCTTAATAACTTGATGATGAGCATCTTTTCTTGTGCCTTATTGGCTGTTTGTATGTCTTCTTTGGAGAAAGGTCTTTTCAAGTCCTTTGCCTTCTGAAAATATTGTTGAGTTGTAGGAGTTCTTTATATATGCTAGATATTAAACCCTTTCAGTTGCAGGTTGTTTTTTCACTTTCTTGATAATGTTCTTTGCACAACAGTTTTACATTTTGATGAAGTCAAATTTGTCTGTTTTTTTCTTTTGTTGCTTGTGGTTTTGGTGCCATATTTAAGAATTCATTGCCAAATCCAAGGTCATAAAGATTTTTCCCCTGTTTTCTTCCAAGAATTTTATGGATTTAGCTCTTATGTACAGGTCATTGATCCATTTGAATTGGTCTTGTGGTTCTGGATTTGCAAAGAGAATATAGGAGTGGTTTTTTTTACCCATTTTCATCCCTATCTTTCAAGTAAAAAAGATGAATAATGCCTCAAAGAGAACATGATGGCTAGATGTTAAAATGTAGTCGGCTGTAGACCATACTCTTGGCCAGTCTTGGTTTTCCCAAAACAGTCTTAGAAGTTCTTCATTTCCTCTTCTCATCCCTATTTCCACTATCACCCAATATGACCTCCGTCTTGTAGTCTCTTGATCGAAGTGTGATATGTGTCATATTCAGGCACTAAACTTAGTCTCATGTACAAACTGTGAACACTGATCGCAGTCTTAATGTGGCACTGTTGTAGGTCCCAGCATCAGGTGTAAAGCATGCAGTGGGTGCAAACCAGCCTAGCAATGGCATGTGGGTGAAATCTATACAGAAAGTATGTGTTCATTAAGGATTTCTTTTCAAGTGAGAAAGACGCGAAACATTGATTTAGACGGTGAGGCATGTGGATGGAGATAGCTTAGTGGACATCCTCAAGAAATTGAGGAGATAGTTGAGGGATGCAGAAGATGTTAATCTGCAAAGAGGAGGTGGTAGTTCTCAACCTTGGCTTCACATCAGAGTCTACTAAAAAGATTAAAAAATAAGCCCACCTCAGACTAAGTGGAATTGTTATATCTGTAAGGCTCAGGAATTTTTAAAAGCTTCTGAAGTGATTGTAAGGCCAGGGTTGGAACCACTGATTTAAAGGAAATAAGAATTTATTAGGTGGGGGGGGGGGTGGTGTGATGAATTGGGCGATTGGGATTGACATGTATACACTGATGTGTATAAAACTGATGACTAGTAAGAACTTGCTGTATAAAAAAATTCAAAAAAAATTTTAAAAACTACCATATGCTCCAGCCAAAAAAAAAAAAAGGAGTTTATTAGTAATTTAAAGCAATGCTTCTCACTTTCATTGTGCATAGAGATCACCTGGGATCTAATTACATTGCATATTCTGATTGAAAAACTCTGAATGTATCTAAGACATAAAAGTTAGCTCAAACTGTAAAACTCTTAGAAGCTAGAAGAAAACAGTGTGAATCTTTGTGACCTTGGTCTAGGCAGTGGTTTCTTAGATATGACACCAAAAGTACAAGCAGCCAATGATAAATAAGTTGGACTTCATCAAACTTAAAAATTTTTGTGCTTAAAAGTTGATCAAGGGCTTCCCTGGTGGCGCAGTGGTTGAGAGTCCGCCTGCCGATGCAGGGGACCACGGGTTTGTGCCCCAGTCTGGGAAGATCCCACATGCCGCGGAGCGGCTGGGCCTGTGAGCCATGGCCGCTGAGCCTGCGCATCCGGAGCCTGTGCTCCACAACGGGAGAGGCCACAACAGTTAGAGGCCCGCGTACCGCAAAAAAAAAAAAAAAAAAAAAAAAAAAAAGTTGATCGAGTCAGCTCTCTCCCCACATTAACAGCCATCCCTTGGATTTGAGCCCACACCTGTTGCCCTGGGTCTGAAATGGTCAGCTTTCTTTCATCCTCACTTCCGATCACAACCTTTCAGTTCTCACAGTCCCCTCCCTGTTAAGCATCTCTTCCTAAACGGACTGGATGCTGTTATCTATCACGTCCCCATACTTTTCTCACACCCTTCATCTCCTCTGACCCACACAACCAAACCTCAACCTCCACTCAGACCTTCTCTGTTCCCACGCTGGCCTCCTGAGGATGCTGAAGGAAGTTTCCCAGCCTTGCTGTGTGGGGCCCCATCCTGCCTGTGGTCCCCAACCTCGCTGGGCCCCCACAGGGCATTGGTGATCATCCTTCTCAACATGTCCCACTCCTTCCCACACAAACACTCCTTCAAACCTTGCCCATTTCCTTCAGATTCCTTTCTCACCAGCCTCTTCTCCATTCTCAGTAGATCTTCACTGGAAAAATCGAAGGCAGGCAGTAAAGTAAGCCTTCTCCAACTTCCCCCACGCCGCAATCTACATTCAGCCTTCAGTCATCCTCCATTGACAGTGGAAAAGACCTTTCCATCCATCCCTCCTCTACCTCCTCTTTCCCCTCTTGAAACAAATCCACGCACCAACTTTCTTGTGCCTTCAGGCTCTCTCATCCCAGGCTCCCTGGGAGATCACACTCTTCTTACAATCTTCAGTGCTTAACTCCTTCCTTTCACTGTAAGGTTCCCAGACAGAACATCTCTATTCCCCACTTTACCTTCCTGACGTGCCAATCAATTCCTGACCACTGCTCCTGTCCCTCAACTGAAACGGCTCTTTCCAAGGTTGCCTGGCTTTACAGCGATGGCAATATTCTCACCTTAATGTCTTAGTATCATTATTTATAACATTGTTTACAAACTTGGCATGGGATGAGGCAGACTAAGAGCCAGTAGAGAGAAAAGGATAAAGAGTATAGGGGAAAAAAAAGGTATCTGGGCATGCCTAGGCACACAGTAGGGGATTAATACTTGGCAGCTATGTAAGTGTGAGGGGCACCTAGAAGCTTTTTATAAGGTGAAACTCAAACACTTCTCATTGGACTTGCCTAAAATGCACATTTGATCACATCGTTTCCCTAAGGACAATCTTTCATTCACTTCCCATTGTCTACAGGATGAAATCCAGACTTCTTGACTTGATATCCAAGCACATTGTTAATCCCGCCCCAGCTCCCTCACTTCCCAGAAGCCCCCGCATACACGCTGTGTCGCAGGCTCACTTCTTGGACACATCACGACTCTTTGTTTCCACTTGACTCTTTTGTGTCTGGCAAACTCTGACTCATTCTTTAAGAATCAGCTTCAGGGTCAGCGTCTCTGGGCAAGTTCTGTCCCTCGGGTCCCACTGCATGTTCTATCCCTTGAGTCAGCACCTACATCCTATATAGCAACCCTGTGCCACCTCCCCCAAGAGACTTGAGAGCAAGGGACGAGCACTGTCCACACTTGGAGCTCCATTGCCTGCCGCATGGTTGCTGTCCAGTGCAGGTAGACCTCGTTTTATTGTGCTTCCCTTTATTGCTTTTCTTTTTTTTTTTAAACAAATTGAAGGTTTGTGGCAACCCTGCATCAAGTCCATCAAGGCCGTTATTCCAACAGCGTTTGCTCCCTTCATGTCTCTGTGTCACATTTTGCTAATCCTCACAATATCTCAAACTTATTTATTATTATATGTGTTCTGGTGATCAGTGATCTGTGATGTTACTGCTGCAAAAACATTACAACTCGCTGAGGGCTCAGATGATGGTTAGCATTTTTAGCAATAAATTTTTTTTTTTTTTTTTTTGCGGTATGCGGGCCTCTCACTGTTGTGGCCTCTCCCGTTGCAGAGCACAGGCTCCGGACGTGCAGGCTCAGCGGCCATGGCTCACGGGCCCAGCCGCTCCGTGGCATGTGGGATCTTCCCAGACCGGGGCACGAACCCATGTCCCCTGCATTGGCAGATGGACTCTCAACCACTGCGCCACTAGGGAAGCCGTAAAGTTTTTTTTTTAGTTAAGGTTAGAAAAAGTTGATGAAGTGAAAAAGACAGCCCACGGAATGGGTGAAAATATTTGCAGATCGTATATTTGATAAGAATCTAGTATCTAGGTTATAGAAAGAACTCTTAAAACTCAACAATAAAAAAGACAATCCAATTAAAAAATGGACAAAGGATTAGAATAGACATTTCTGCAAAGAAGATAAGCAAATGGCCAATAAGCTCATGAAAAGATTAGTGACATGCAAATCAAAACTTTAATGAGATGCCACTTCATATCCCATTAGGATGGCTATAATCACAAAGACAGAATAACATGTGTTGACTAGGATTGCTGGTGAGAATGTAAAATGGTGCAGCTACTACTTGGAAAAGAGTTCCGCTTCTTAAAAGGTTAAACCATGGAGTTAGCATTTGACCCAAATATCTATGAACTGATGAATGGATAAATAAAATGTGGTATATGCATACAATGAGAATACTATTTAGCAATAGAAAGGAATGAAATATTGATACATGCTAAATCAGGAACAGACATTTTTAGAGGCCCTGGGTGTTCCTTGGACAAATGTGTTTGCTAGGTGGGATGAGAGAACTTCTCAAGGTCTTCCAGCTTTGCATACCCTAACCACTAGAGCCCTAGTTATGGAAGGGGAAGGTATGCGTTCTGGGAGATTAATCCACTAGCTCCCTGTCATTCAACCCTCTGACCTCAGGGTATAACCGACTACCACAATCTTGCCCTTACTGAAGGTTGAAAACCTACCAAATTCTCATTTCTTGAGAAGGGAAATTCAAGTTAAACCCTCTGAGCTCTTTGCTTATTGTAAAGATAAATGTTATAAGTTATATGTCCTCAACTATTTCAGATCAAGGCCTAAAAAACCTTAATGACAAGGATCTCTGATGATGAAGGAAAAGCAGTGCCTGTCATCCAGGAGCTGGCCTAGTACTAAAAGGTAGGCCTCTCCTGCTAAAAATAGACAATTTCACAGAGCACCTACAATACTGCTCTGTGACCGTGGTCAAGACAAAAGACCATTCTGTAATTCTGCCTGAACGAAGAGAAAAACATGAACATTGTCTAAACCACAAAAATGACCAAATATTGGGAATTCCTTGGCGGTCCAGTGGTTAGCACTCCGTGCTTTTCACTGCCAAAGGCCTGGTTCATTCCCTGGCCGGGGAACTAAGATCCCACAAGCCGCATGGCATGGCCCAGAAAAAAAAAAAGACTAAATGTTCTGTCTCCCTGTCCTGGCTAATGTACTTCTTTTAAGAATGATAGTTTTAGCCTCACTTCATGCCTCTCATATTACTGAGATAGCCAATCATCCTGCACTTCCTCACAGCATCCATTTAGAGAGAGCCCTGCTTCTTTGAACCCTCCCCCAAATCACCTAACTTGTCCAAATCATAAGTCCTTTGTAGCATCCTACAGAGATTTCCCCTCACGATTCTAAAGGTGTGTGTTCTCCCTTATGCAGTGAGCAACAAACCCAACTTGTTTAATGCAGGTGTGTTCCTCATCGTCTGGCAATGAGTAGTGGCTGCCCTTTTTAGATAAAGCATGGATTTTCCATTTTCCATGGTTTTGGCCTCAGCACTTTGCATGTGTTATATCACATGTGTTATATCAGTTCCTACAACATTATGAGGCAGGTGGTGACCCCATTTTATAGGAGAGGGAAATGTTTAACCTGAACTTGCTCCAGTGGTGGGGAATGGAGAGAGGCAAAGTGGAGGGAGTGCTGCCAGAGGGGGTGGTAAGTGGTATTTGCAGGACTGAGGAACTCTTTGGTTGGCTTCTGTTTTTGAACCACTGCAAACGTTTTCCCGCCTGCCCCTTCTTCCCAGGTCATAGTGGCTGGGCAGGGGTGTGGTCAGGGCTGGGTGAGCAGCATTCCACCGCCCCTGACCCAGGAACTGACCCTCAGTGACAGAGGGATTCTCAGGGGTGGGAGAGCAGTTTGTGCTTGCTATGTCCCCCATGGCCACCAGAGGGCAGTACTGGTCCACACCTTGGCCTCCCTGCGGCCATTCTTGGAAAGATTAGAGCCCTGATTCTCAGCCCCACCAGACTCCTTTTCTTGTTTGTTTTTTAAATAAATATTTTCTAATGCCCCCTTTACCATCATGAAGTGAAATTAACTCCGAATAAAACTTACCTAAGCGAATAATATGATACTTTAACTCTGAAAGGAGGGAAAAAAAGGAAAGTAACGTAATAAACTGATGGGTTTCCAATATGTGATGCTTGGACATGGCTACACTAGAAGAGCACAGTAGTTAGTTTGATGCTTTGCCATCGGCTCACTGAGAATGAAAAATTACAAATGTAGGTTGTATTTGACAAGTTCACTGTGATTTTCTGAAATGGTAAACAATTCTTGGTAAAGTTAAAAATAAAATAGAATCCAATTGTCCCTTTATTGCATTCTTGGAAATTCCAGTGTATATTAAAACTGCAAAAAAACCCCACAAAGCTTTTATTTATGTATAAAATAGAGTTAGATTCAATGTCCTATAATTATAAACACTCTTTTTCATTTGGTCCTACATGGAAGTCCAGCAGGATATTTGAAAATTAATTCTTGCGAAGAACTGCCTTCACTGAGAACTCTAGCTGGTACCAGAGGATATGAGATGCCCTCTCTTTCCACCCCAATTTAGGCCCCCTGAGAGCCAGAGCTTTGTGTTGCGGGTCCTCAAACCCTCCAGAGTGCCCATCACAGTACCCAGTACTTACTGAGTACACTGAAATGATTGAGTCCTTTCTGTACACCTGGGGGACTCTCGTCCAGCCAGAGTATATTGCCTGGACAACTTAAGGGCCTAGATCCTGAATATGAATGTTGATGTAAACCAAACCAAACCAAAGCCAGGCAGGAGGTGCCCCAAATAGTCTGGCAGCAACAAAAATCCAGGGCTCCACATTTTTTTTTTTAATTGGGTATAGTTGCTTTACAATGCTGTGTTTCTGCTGTACAGTGAACTGAATCAGCTATATGTATACATATATCCCCTCTTTTTTTGGATTTCCTTCCCATTTAGGTCACCACAGAGCATTAAGTAGAGTTCCCTATGATATACAGCAGGTTCTCATTAGTTATCTATTTTATACATATTAGCGTATATATGTCAATCCCAATCTCCCAATTCATCCCACCCCCCCTCCCCCCCATTGGTGTCCATACGTTTGTTCTCTACGCCTGTGTCTCTATTTCTGCCTTACAAACCGGTTCATCTGTACCATTTTTCTAGATTTCACATATATGCATTAATATACAATATCTGTTTTTCTCTTTCTGACTTACTTCACTCTGTATGACAGTCTCTAGGTCCATCCACGTCTCTACAAATGACCCAATTTCGTTCCTTTTTATGGCTGAATAATATTCCATTGTACATATGTACCACATCTTCTTTATCCATTCATCTGTCGATGGACATTTAGGTTGCTTCCATGACCTGGCTATTGTAAATAGTGCTGCAATGAACATTGGGGTGCATGTGTCTTTTTGAATTATAGTTTTCTCAGGTATATGCCCAGTAGTGGGATTGCTGGGTCATATGGTAATTCCACTTTTAGTTTTTTAAGGAACCTCCATACTGTTCTCAGTAGTGGCTGTATCAGTTTACATTCCCACCAACAGTGCAAGAGGGTTCCCTTTTCCTCACACCCACTCCTGCATTTATTGTTTGTAGATTTTTTGAAGATGGCCATTCTGACCGGTGTGAGGTGATACCTCACTGTAGTTCTGATTTGCATTTCTCTAATAATTAGTGGTGTTGAGCAGCTTTTCATGTGTTTGTTGGCCATCTGTATGTCTTCTTTGGAGAAATGTCTATTTAGGTCTTCGGCCCATTTTTTGACTGGGTTGTTTGTTTTTCTGATACTGAGCTCCGTGAGCTGTTTGTATATTTTGGAGATTAATCCCTTGTCCACTGCTTTGTTTGCAAATATTTTCTCCCATCCTGAGGGTTGACTTTTTGTCTTGTTTATGGTTTCCTTTGCTGTGCAAAAGATTTTAAGTTTCATTAGGTCCCATGTGTTTATTTTTATTTTCATTATTCTAGAAGGTGGGTCAAGATCTTGCTGTGATTTACGTCAAAGAGTGTTTTTCCTGTGTTTTCCTCTAAGAGTTTTATAGTGTCCAGTCTTACATTTATGCCTTTAATCCATTTTGAGTTTATTTTTGTGTATGGTGTTAGGGAGTGTTCTAATTTCATTCTTTTACATGTAGCTGTCCAGTTTTCCCAGCACCACTTATTGAAGAGGCTGTCTTTTCTCCATTGTATAGTCTTGCCTCCTTTATCAAAGATAAGGTGACCATAGATGTGTGGGTTTAACTCTGGGCTTTCTATCCTGTACCATTGATCTGTATTTCTGTTTTTGTGCCAGTACCATACTGTCTTGATTACTGTAGCTTTGTAGTATAGTGTGAAGTCAGGGAGCCTGACTTCTTCCAGCTCCATTTTTCGTTTTCAAGATTGCTTTGGCTATTCAAGGTCTTTTGTGTGTCCACACAAATTGTAAGATTTTTTTGTTCTAGTTCTGTGAAAAATGCCAATGGTAATTTGATAGGGATTGCATTGAATCTGTAGATTGCTTTAGGTAGTATAGTCATTTTCACAATATTGATTCTTCCAATCCAAGAACATGGTATATCTCTTCATCTTTTTGTGTCATCTTTGATTTCTTTCATCAGTGTCTTGTAGATTTCTGAGTACAGGTCTTTTACCTCCTTAGGTAGGTTTATTCCTAGGTAGTTTATTCTTTTTGTTGCAAAGGTGAATGGGATTGTTTCCTTAATTTCTCTTTCAGTTTTTTCATTGTTAGTGTATAGCAATGCAAGAGATTTCTGTGCATTAACTTTGTACCTTGAAACTTTACCAAATTCATTGATTTAGCTCTAGTAGTTTTCTGGTGGCATCCTTAGGATTTTTTATGTATGGTATGGTGTCTACAAACAGTGACAGTTTTACTTCTTTTCCAATGTGTATTCTTTTTATTTCTTTTTCTTCTCTGATTGCCGTGGCTAGGACTTCCAAAACTATGTTGAATAATAGTGGTGAGAGTGGACATCCTTGTCTTCTTCCTGATCTTAGAGGAAGTGCTTTCAGTTTTTCAACATTGAGAATGATGTTTGCTGTAGGTTTGTTGTGTATGGCCTTTATTATGTTGAGTTAGGTTCCTCTATGCCCATTTTCTGGAGAGCTTTTCTCATAAATGGGTGTTGAATTTTCTTAAAAGCTTTTTCTGCATCTATTGAGATGATCATATGGTTTTTTATTCTTTAATTTGTTAACATGGTGTTTGACACCGACTGATTTGTGTATATTAAAGAATCCTTGCATCCCTGGGATAAATCCCACTTGATAGTGCTGTATCATCCTTCTAATGCGTTTTTGGATTCTGTTTGCTAGTATTTTGTTGAGGATTTTTGCGTATATGTTCATCAGTGATATTGGTCTTTAGTTTTGTTTTTTTGTGATATCTTTGTCTGGTTTTGGTATCAGGGTGATGGTGGCCTTGTGGAATGAGCTTGGGAGTGTTCCTTCCTCTGCAATTTTTTGGAAGAGTTTGAGAAGGATGGGTGTTAGCTTTTCTCTAATGTCTGATAGAATTTGCCTGTGAAGCCATCTGGTCCTGGACTTTTGTTTGTTGGAAGATTTTAAATTACAGTTTCAATTTCATTACATGTGATTGGTAATTATATTTTCTATTTCTTCCTGGTTCAGTCTTGGAAGGTTATACGTTTCTAACAATTTGTCCATTTCTTCCAGGTTGTCCAATTTATTGGCATATAGTTGCTTGTAGTAGTCTCTTATGATCCTTTGTATTTCTGCAGTGTCCACTGTAACTTCTCCTTTTTCATTTCTAATTTTGTTGATTTGAGTCCTCTCCCTCTTTTTCTTGATGAGTCTGGCTAAAGGTTTATCAATTTTGTTTAGCTTTTAGTTTTATTGATCTTTGCTATTGTTTTCTTTGTTTTTATTTCATTTATTTCTGCTCTGATATTTATGATTTCTTTCTTTCTGCTAACTTTGGGTTTTGTTTGTTCTTCCTCCTCTAGTTCCTTTAGGTGTAAGGTTAGATTGTTTATTTGAGATTTTTCTTGTTTCTTGAGATGGGCTTGTATAGCTTTAAACTTCCCTCTTAGAACTGCTTTTGCTGCATCCCATAGGTTTTGGATCGTTGTGTTTTCATTGTCATTTGTCTCTAGTTATTTTTTGATTTCCTCTTTGATTTCTTCAGTGATCTCTTGGTTACCTAATAGTGTATTGTTTATCCTCCATGTGTTTGTATTTTTTAGTTTTTTCCCCTGTAATTGATTTCTAATCTCATAGCGTTGTGGTCGGAAAAGATGCTTGAAATGATTTCAGTTTTCTTAAATTTATTGAGGCTTGATTTGTGACCTAAGATGTGATCTATCCTGGAGAATGTCCCATGTGCCCTTGAGAAGAGAGTGTATTCTGCCATTTTTGGGTGGAATGTCCTATAAATATCAATTAAATCTATCTGGTCTACTGTGTCATTTCAAGCTGTGTTTCCTTATTAACTTTCTGTCTGGATGATCTGTCCATTGGTGTAAATGAGGTGTTAAAGTCCCCCACTATTACTGTGTTACTGTCGATTTCCCCTTTTATGGCTGTTAGCATTTGCCTTATGTATTGAGGTGCTCCTATGTTGGGTGCATATTTATAATTGTTATATCTTCTTCTTTGATTGATCCCTTGATCATTATGTAGTGTCCTTCCTTGTCTCTCTCTTTTTTTTAAAGACTGGGAGCATTTTATTTTTATTATTTCCTTATTTATGGCTGAGTTGGGTCTTCTTTGCTGTGCATGGGCTTTTCTCTAGTTGCGGCGAGTGGGGGCTACTCTTCGTTGCGGTGTGCGGGCTTCTCATTGTGGTGGCTTCTCTTGTTGCGGAGCACAGGCTCTAGGCCCACAGGCTTCAGTAGTTGTGGCATGTGGGCTCAGTAGTTGTGGCTCGCGGGCTCTAGAGTGCAGGCTCAGTAGTCGTGGCACACGAGCTTAGTTGGTCCTCCGCAGCATATGGAATCCTGCTGGACCAGGGCTTGCACCTGTGTTGCCTGCATTGGCAGGCAGATTCTTAACCACTGCACCACCAGGGGAGTCCCCTTCCTTGTCTCTTGTAACATTCTTTATTTTAAAGTCTATTTTATCTGATAGGAGTAGTGCTACTCCAGCTTTCTTTTGATTTCCATTTTCATGGAATATCTTTTTCCATCCCCTCACTTTCAGTCTGTATGTGTCCCTAAGTCTGAAGTGGGTCTCTTGTAGACAGCATATATACAGGTCTTGTTTTTATATCCATTCAACCAGTCTGTGTCTTTTGGTTGGAGCACTTAAATTTAAGGTAATTATTGATATGTATGTACCTATTACCATTTTCTTAATTGTTGTGGGTTTGTTTTTGTAGGTCCTTTTCTTCTCTTGTGTTTCCCAGTTAGAGAATTTCCTTTAGCATTTGTTGTACAGCTGGTTTTGTGGTGCTGAATTCTCTTAGCTTTTGCTTGTCTGTAAAGCTTTTGATTTCTCCGTCAAATCTGAATGAGATCCTTGCTGGGTAGAGTAATCTTGGTTGTAGGTTTTTCCCTTTCGTCAGTTTAAATATATACTTCCACTGCCTTCTGGCCTGCAGTTTCTGTTGAATAATCAGCGATAACCTTATGGGGATTCCCTTGTATGTTATTTGTTGCTGCTTTTAATATTTTTTCTTTGAATTTAATTTCTGTTAGTATGATTAATATGTGTCTCAGTGTGTTTCTCCTGTATGGGACTCTCTGTGCTTCCTGGACTTGACTGACTATTTCCTGTCCCATGTTAGGGAAGTTTTTGACTATAATCTCTTCAAATATTTTCTCAGACCCTTTCTCTTCTTCTTCTGGGACCCCTATAATTCTAATGTTGGTGCGTTTAATGTTGTCCCAGAGCTCTCTGAGACTGTCCTCAGTTCTTTACATTCTTTTTTCTTAATTCTGCTCTGTGGCAGTTATTTCCACCATTCTATCTATCTTGCAGCTCACTTATCTGTTCTTCTGCCTCTGTTTTTCTGCTATTGATTCCTTCTAGAGTATTTTTAATTTCAGTTATTGTGTTGTTCATTACTGTTTGTTCTTTAGTCCTTCTAGGTCCTTGTTAAACGTGTTGTTTTTGTATTTTCTTCATTCTATTTCCAAGATTTTGGGTCATCTTTACTATCATTAGTCTGAATTCTTTTTCAGTTAGATTGCCTATTTCCTCTTCATTTATTTGGTCTTGTGGGTTTTTACCTTGCTCCTTTGTCTGCAACATATTTCTCTGTCTTCTCATTTTGTTTAACTTACTTTTGGGGGGGGTCTCCTTTCTGCAGGCTGCAGGGTCATAGTTCCTCTTGCTTCTGGTAAGTCCACTCACAGTGGGTGAGTATGGTCCAGTGGCTTGTGTAGGCTTCCTTGTGGAGGGGACTTGTGCTTGCATTCTGGTGGGTGGAGTTGGATCTTGTCCCTCTGATGGGCAAGGCTGCATCAGTTGGTGTGTTTTGGGGTGTCTGTGAACTTAGTATGATTTTAGGCGGCCTCTCTGCTAATGGGTGGGGTTGTGTTCCTGTCTTGCTAGTTGTTTAGCATGAGGCGTTCAGCACTGGAGCTTGCTGGCCGTTCAGTGGAGCTAGGTCTTGGTGTTGAGATGGAGACCTCCGGGAGGGCTCTCCCCAGTGGATATTCCCTGGGGCCAGGAGTTCTCTGGTGGTCCAGTGTCCTGCTCTCGGCTCTTCCCACCTCAGAAGCTCAGGCTCCACCCCTGGCCACAGAACCAAGACCCCTGTTACATGGAGACTTTCTTGCCTTTCTGGAAGTCTGAGGTCTTCTTCCAGTGTTCAGTAGGTGTTCTGTAGGAGTTGTTCCACGTGTAGATGTATTTTTGATATATCTGTGAGGAGAAGGTGAGCTCCACGTCTTACTCCTCCATCACCTTCCTCATTCTCTCCACATTTTCTTAGGCAAGGTCTGTCCACCCAGAAGGGCCCTTTCTTTCCATTGGCACCCCACGCACATATTGTATTTTTGGTTCCTGAGACAAGGAAATGTATATCGTTGTGAAAGAAAACAGGTAATTGGTTCCAAAACTCACTTTTTGGCCAGAACCAACCAGTTCTGCAAAGTGGCTGGGTCTTGTGGCCCTAGTTAGGATAGAGGGATAAGGAAGCTTCTTCCTGGAGCCCCATCAGGGAAGGGCTCAAACCCAACCCATGCTGGCCAGATTGCAGCTTTCCCTGCTGGTACCTGGTAAGGTGCATGCCAGCAATGCACCAGTGCCCCTAAGCTCCCCACAGCCTCACCCAACCCTGCTGCCACTGGCATAAAGCTGCCCATTGGAAAGCTTTGTTTCAGTTTTCAGCCATAGCAGCTCCTCTGGTGTTCCCTCCTAGCCTGCCTAGTGTCATCATTGACAGCTTTTACAGCAGGAAGGTGGGCAGGTTGATAACAGCCTCGTTCACAGGGGTCTCTAAAATGAGGTGGGGGCAGACTGAATCAGTGAGTCACGTATTTCATTCACTCAAGTTCCACCTTTGCAAATTTTTTTTTTAATCTGTGAACTGCATGTGCTTTTTATTTACCTAGAAATGACTCAAAGAGAGAGAGAAATTAGAGGTGTGTGGTGTAACATGACTTGCTGGTGAGTGGTCAATTTTGTACGCTTTTCTGCTCCTGAGACCGATCTCCAGAGGGTGCCAAGGATAGCCAGGTTTCATTTATTTGTCCAAGTACAGGCATGATCAAGAGTGTTCTAAATAAGTCATGGTTTACAGCATAGATTATAGAATTTCCTCTGATTATTTGATTGGGTCACACGAATTTAAAGTTCAATTGAAGCTTCACTTTCAAAGTTTCCTCTCCTTTTCTCTGAATATGCCAGAGCATGCTGACAAGAGTATCACAGATTCCTAAAAATCCACCCAAACAAGCATATCTCAATACATTATGGTTTATTCACCTTAAGAAGAATCTAGAATACAGTATCAACAAGGATACTGGAACATGGTTTGGGATGGGAGACAGAGTTATGCCCAGTTGTGTTCTGGACCACTGATATAGATGATTCTCACTTCATTTTAGAGTTTCTATAATTGTAGCAATTATCTCTGAAAGATTTTTGTCCACACTGATTTGAATGAAATTTTCTGGAGCTGATGGGGGCTCCAAAGTATCCAACTGGGACTGCAATAACTCAGGGGACATAAAATGCCCTTTTCTTTTGAGTAAGCGTCCAGAGATGACCTCGAACGACCCAGTCAGATGGACCACAAGGAGCTTCACTTCAGCCAGCTTTTCTTCTTTTCCTGACTCATCACACTTCAGAGGGGCACCATTTTTTCCGTGTATTAAGATGTCTCTGTATACTTTCTTCAGAGCTGAACAGGCAAGAATTACATGCTGTCCAGAGGCTACATCTCTGTTAAAAAAATAAAGTGTGTGGGGGGAAGATTAGCGCTAGAGTGAAGACATTTAAAATAATTGGTGTCAAGTCTAGGTTGAGGACTAGAGTCCCACTTCTCTGACAGTGGAAGGTGTTACAAATGGTGGCCAAGTATCAGGCAGTCCTGGCTTTGAGGTAAAGATCTTCCACTAGTGAGGCATCTTGGGTAACATATTTACCTCCCCGAGCATCAGTTCATCATCTGCTAAATGCAGCTACTCAGAGTACCTGCCCATAGAACTGTGATGAGTAAGTTCAGCAAGGTGCCCAGCACACAGGAAATGCTTGGTAAGTATTGGCTCTGCCCCTTGGACGTAGGATGTGACTGAGCCACCACTTGTAGATATGGGTGGCTGCCGGCAGGCACCTGTGCCCCACACACAGCACAGCTCAGGCTCTCCTCGGGTATTCAGGGATTTGAATTTCACAACTGGCTTCTCTCCATTCCTACTCTACAGTATGCTGGGAGTCTGGGGAAGTTACCAGTGCAGAGCTAGAGAGAGCAGGAGAAAAGGGAGCATCAGCTCCTGTGTGGTCAAGGTGAGAAGGATGTGAGAAGTTTCCAGGGCTGTGCTAAGGAAAAAAAAAAACTGAGCCAGAAATAGAGGTAGAGTGACAAGGCACCAATAAGGGAAAACCAGTGTGGTTCAAGACCATACATGAGGGTGACCCCCCTTTCCACTAAACCTACATGTACCAGCCAGAAGAGGCAGTCATCTTGGGGCCAGGAAGGAACTGTATAAAGAGGTGAAGGGTCAAAGCTGGCTTGGGTACTTAGAAATTTCAGTTCAGAACTGAGAATTCTGAAGGGGCCTGCCTTGATTCATGGCCACTGTAGACTGGAGACCCAGTGGATGGAGTGTGTCATCAGCAACAAACCTATGTACCTGAGCCTTCTGGCTCTTCCCAAGGGCCATGAGTGAGAGCTTGTTTATTCTGAGCCTGGAAGTCTGATCTCTATTCTCCTGAGGATCTTCACTTCTGCTTCCATCACAGGTCAGTATGTTAGATCTCTGACAAGTCTATTTATGTTAGAGACCCAAGTGGGCAGGAGTTCTCAACTCCAAACCTTAAACCCCTAAGCCCATGCAAAGACAGGGCTGCCAGCCATGTCTGTGCAGTCTAAAAAAAGTAAACTGAGTTTTAATCATAAGTATACTCTAATTTCATATGGCCCACATGACTTTAGATTTATAAAACATGACTTCATCTGAGACAGCAAGATTTAGAACCTATCCCCTGCCACCTCTTTATCTTCCATGTCCCAACCAGGATTCCCAGGGGTCTGGCCCACAGATGGGTTGGGGAGGACCTCGTTTGCTCAGAGGCGTGCTACAGAGCTGATCAATTGGCGTCTTCAATCCTGGTGGCCAGTTATCTGTTGACTTATGCATGACCCCAGATCTTCCTGGTTGTCAGAGTTTGAAGTAGGAGGCAATAAAAGTGGTGGCTAAGGTATAGCTATATGTCATCATTATTTTTTTAGCACTTACTATATATATTAGGTACTGTTCTAAGTGCTACCCATGCTTCATCTCACTAATTCCTCACAACAGTCTGTGAGTAGGAACTATATTTATCCCCATTTTCAGTTGAAGAAACAGGTTTATGGAAGCCAAGTGGCTGACCAAGATTCCCAGCTAGTAATTGTGGAGTTGTTTAGAAGGCTGACTCCAGAACCCAACTAAACTACACATCTGTGGCTGATTAAAATCATTGTTGGTTACTTGATGGAGGTGCATTTCATTTCTGGGATGCCATATCAGCAGTCAGTTGTGATTTCAAGAGTGTATTTTTTCCCCTGTACTTTGTGATGGGTTTTCTTTACTCACTGGCTTACCTGGCGCCTGATTTTCTCTTACCTTTGTAAAATGTCATGCAAGTTGCAGAGCCATGGAATCCTGTCCTGAAATGAAGGCAGACACAAAGTGGCTTTTCCAGGTTTTGTTCGTTTTTACAGAAAGTTAATCATTTTCATCAATGTTAAGGTCCAGAGAGATCTTAGTGGTTTTGAGGAGTAGGCCATGCACAAGGCTGAGGGGTCAAGTCACTAGGCACTTCAGCACAGGACCATTTTCCTGGTCCAGGTGTCAGAGGCTCTTTTCATAATAATAAAAATTGCCCTAAAATACCAGTATGTAACTTCCACCATCTTTTTTTTTTTTTTTTTCTTTTTTTTTGTGGTACGCAGGCCTCTCACTGTTGTGGCCTCTCCCGTTGCGGAGCACAGGCTCCGGACGTGCAGGCTCAGCAGCCACGGCTCACGGGCCCAGCTGCTCTGCGGCACGTGGGATCCTCCCGAACCGGGGCACGAACCCGCGTCCCCTGCATCGGCAGGCAGACTCTCAACCACTGTGCCACCAGGGAAGCCCAACTTCCACCATCTTAATCTTCCCATTGTAAGTATATTTTCTCTGGTTCTGATATGTATATAAATCTTTTATTATACTGCATGATTCTTTAGGTGCCTCTGATCTCAAATGCAGAGAGGTATTCACAGAAACCCTATGTCAGCTGCTCTCTGGTCCTATTCTTCAAATCCTCCAAAAGCAAAGTTCTACTCAGATATAAGCAGTGTGAAAATTTTGTATTTCTCCAGAGAAGGCAGAGGAAGTTTACATAGGGCACCCTACAGTGTTTCACAAAGGAATCCTCCTAGGGTAAATACTGATTGGTCATAATGCATTTAAAGAAAAACATAATTTTTTATTATGGAAATTTTAAACATATTCAATGATTTTCAACTCAGTCTGATTTTATATATGTCCCAACCATATCCTTACCTGTGCCCTCATCCTTTATCATTTTGATGCATATTTAAGAAACATGATGTGTCTTTAAAAGTCCTTGCTCTTAAACATTTGATTACTACCATTTTATTTAGGATTTTTGCATTTATATAATTGAGATTGACCTGCATTTGTTTTCTTGTATAGTCCATGTTAAATTTTGGTATCAAGGTTATACTAGCCTCATAAAATAAGTAGGGCAGCTTTCCCTCTTTTTCTGTTGAAACAGCTTGTTTACATATATTATTGTTATGAACTGAATGTTTTTATTTCCCCAAAATTCATACCCCCTAATGTAATGATATTTGGAGGTAATTAGGTTTAGATGAGGTCATGAGGGTGGGGTCCTCATGATGGGATTAGTGTCCTTTTGAGAAGAGACCAGTGAGCTAGTGTGTACTCTTTCTCTCCTTCCACTGCCCTCCCCCTCAATCACCCAGTGAGGATGCAGTAAGAAGGCAGCCATCTACAAGCCAGGAAGAGAAACTCCAGGCTCAGAATAAACAAGAACCTGACCATGCTGGCATCTTGCTCTTGGACCTTCACCCTCCAGAACTGTGAGAAATAAGTGTCTATTGTTTAAGCCACCCCATCTATGATATTTTGTTACAGCAGCCTGAGCTAAAACTCATCTTAAAAACTCTGTGCCTGGGGCTTTTTTTTGGGAAAGATCTCTGATTACAGGTTCAATTTCTTGAATGAGCATTGTGTTATATTCAGATTTTTCTATTCTTGATTCAGTTTTGGTAACTGAAATACTTTAGAATCAGCAAGGTCACGTTTTCATTGGCGGGTGGGGGGGGAGTAGACTGTGTCCCTGAGCACTGTCTCTGCCATCAGATCACTGTCATCCAAGCCTGTTTTCCCACAGTAATTTATATTTTTCTATGAAAGTGTCCAATTTTATCTAAGTCTTAAAATTCACTGGTATCAGATTTTTCATGGCCTCTTTTCATTCCTAGTCTTAATTGTGCTTCTTTTCCCCCTTGATCAGTCTTGCCAGAGATTTGTCTGTTTTTATCTTTTCAAACAATTAGTTTCACTCATCACCTATATGGCTTCTTTGTTTCATATTCCATTAATTTCAGCACTTATTTCTATATTTTTCTACATTCTTCCTTTTTATTATTTTTTTTCTACTTAAACCCTTAGATCATCATTTTCATTTTTGTTATTTTTCCAAAAGTGCATTCAGAGGCTGTAAATTTCCTTCTAAGTACTCTTTCAGCTATATCCCATAAGTTTTAGTTGATAGCACTTTTGTCATACATTTCCAAATATCTTATAATTTCCATTATGATTTTTAACCTATGAATTTATATGAATGTCAATTTTTATTTTTCAATTTTACTTATTTCTACAGTTTCCAACCATTTTATGATTTGTGAGAATTTTTATTATTGATTTCTAATTCTTGTGCATTATGATAAAAAATGTGATTGATTGGTATGATATTGACTCTAGAATTTGTGGCAAATTGTGCCATATAGCACTAGTACTATGTGGTCTAGTATATGGTCAGTATTTATAAATGTTCCATATGTACTTGAAAAGAATGTTTATTTTTTATTCATGCTTTTCAATATATTTGTTGTTTAAATCTTCTATATCTTTACTAATTTTTCTTGTCTGTTTTGTGTATCTTTTGTCTGTTTTGATGTTTTCAACAGAGTTGTTTTAAATTCTCCCATAGATTAAGAATTGACAGTTTTCCCTTCTGTCTTTGTGTGTCTGAAAATGTCTTCTGCTCTTACTCTTACTCATTTTAAATAAGATTTCAGTTGGTAAAGAATTCTTGGTTGACAGTTATTTTCCCTCAGCAGTTTGAATACTTACTCCCTGTCTTTAGGGCTCTATTGTTGAGAAGTATCTCTTGTTATATTGGGCAATCATTCAGAACATATATTTTCTCTTTGGTAGCTACAGGTAGAAAATAAACCTCTTTGTCCTTGATGTTTTGCAGTTTTACTATTTATCCTGTTCAGAACTCATTTTATATATTTAGTCTAAGGAAACTGTTAATATTATCTCTTTGAATATTGCCTTTCCCCCACTTATTCTCCTTGGATTCCTTTTAGCTGTATGTGAAACATTTTATTATACCAGTCTCTTAATTTTTCTCGAATATTTTTCTAGTTATCTAGCTCTCATTCACTCTGGGTAATATCCTCTAGTCTGCCTTCTAATTCACTAGTTCTCTCTTCAGCTGCGTCTAGTTTATTGTTTAATCCATCTATTGATAATGAAACATCAATAAATTTTCTGTTTCTTTCATTTGATTCTTTTTAAAAAATAATAGTTGATTTGCAATATTATATTATTTCATTTGATTCTGTCTATTTCTTGGAGTATGACTTATTCCATTTGTGCTTTTTTGCTGATTCTCTCTCACAGTGGTTCATTTACCTGTATGGTTTGTACTTTTTGACTGCAGGTGCATCTTCAGATTTTTTTTCCCTTGTAGGAGTGCTGAGTTTTGGAAACATTTCCATAGGTAGTTTTGCCAATTCCAGACTAGTATTACATTAATTTTTCAACTTGGTCTATGTCATATGAAGTGAATTGGGCATAGGAAAGTCTCTAGTTTTCCACCTGTGGTCCAGGGGAGACAGCCAGATTCTTTGCTGCTTCTTGAATCTAGTGAGTGGAGATATTTGTAATCCTCACTCAAATAAAGTCTTCCTTTAAATACTTTACGCAAGTCCTCGCACTTAGTTTCAGGTCCAGCTCCATGCATCGTATAGGCCTCATCTCCCATCTCTACAGGGGCATCAGAATCTCAGTTCCCAGCCTCCTGGCTTACATGCATTTCCAGAACTTGGGGGAAGAGGTTATTTAGGTTTAATTAAATCTTGCCACTTTGATTCTGGCACCTGAGAATTTCTCATTTTGCTTCTGACCTTGGTTAAGCCCTTGGCTATGCGCCCCCCACCCACAATCTTTTCCACCAGGAGCCTTTCAAGTTCTCCAGCTCTGGGTGAGCTCCTTTAGTTCCTGAATATCTCCCCTTGGCTCAGGCTTTCCCATTTCTTATTCAGAGTAACTAAATACTCAGTAAGTGAAATGTTCATTCCACCAAGGCCTTCACTCTATACTCAGCAAACTAAAGACCCTCCCGTTACTAGGACCCACCCTTTTCAGGAAGCAGATTTTACACACACACACACACACACACACACACACTCTCACACAAAACACACACATATATTTAATTTTTTCATATTAAATAAAAATTTTGAAAAGCATGTGTGCTAATATTGGGTTGAGGTTCCTGGAAGTTTTACTAGTGATAGAATTTTTTAAGACTTTACCTGTATGGGGACTTCCCTGATGGCGCAGTGGTTAAGAACCCGCCTGCCAATGCAGGGGACACAGGTTCGATCCCTGGTCCGGGAAGATTCTACATGCTGCATAGCAACTAAGCCTGTGCGCCACAACTACTGAGCCTGCTTTCTAGAGCCTGTGAGCCACAACTACTGAGCCCATGTGCCACAACTACTGAAGCCTGTGTGCCTGGAGCCCGTGCTCGCAATAAAGAGTAGCCCCCGCTTGCTGCAACTAGAGAAAGCCCGTGCGCAGCAATGAAGACCCAACGCAGCCAAAAATAATAATAATTAAAAAAAAAAAAAAAGACTTCACCTCTATGTACACACTAGTCGACCAGAGACCACTTAAAAGTACAAATGCAACAGTTACAGAATCCACACAAGACACAGATCAAATGACAACTATCACCTAACTTACACAAATAATAAAACAACAGCTATTAATACATAATTCACAGAAATTATTACTCAAGTTACAACAGCTACTACAATGTGCACACATTGTAGCTCAAATGTATTTAATGAATGAAACATTTGTTTATGTTAGCACTTGTCTGACTGTAGTCAGTAGAACCATTGTGGTTATTTCTAAACAAAGTAACAAGATAATGAGGCTTACCAGCTCCAGATCTGCAGACCACAAAGAACTCTGTGCTTTATGAGGAGACCTATGTGCTCTTGGAAAAGTGTATATATTTAAGGTTTATTATTGGCAAGGTTTTCTAAGACATCATACTCAAAAACTAAATGTTCTGGAGAAGTCTATGAGGAGAAAAAAAGTTGTAGGAGCTATACTTATGGAACTTGAAATTGCCACTGTAACACATATTTTCTGGGCTTATGGCAGGGGTCCAGGAAGAAGAGTGTCAAGGATTATAGGTAGCAGGGATAATTAGATGGACTTACTGAGCTGTGCAGTATTTTATGATGGAAAATTGCCCATGGGAAAAGCTGCCAATTCAAGCGCAGATTTGGATTTCTCCTTTCCTTCATCCATTTACAAGCATTTGTTGTGTGCTTAGGGAGATCCAGACACTGCTCTGGGTGCTTTCTTTCAGTACTCTAGACATGATCAGCCTAAGTTTAACTTCTAAGATTCCATTTGCACTCAACTTTCTAAATTCCTTTCTTTGCTGTACTCTCACTGTGAATAGCTAAGCTTTTCTATTATATTCATGAACTAACAGGAATGAAAAAGAACACTGTTAGTTATACAATGACCCTAAAAAAATTTTTTTTAAACCTCTTTGGCTATATTTTCCAAAACAGCTCCTCTAATAGAAGGCTGTAGCAGAGCAGGGTGACTGGGCCTTAAAGACTCACACGTCAGCAGGATGAGCAGTTTCCTACCTAGGATCCAGTCCTACAAAGACATAGTGCCTTTCAGGCCTGCAGGAAGGGCAGCACAGGCCACTTACTTGGTAAAGTGGTATACTAATCATTAAGGGCACTAACTTCATTGTGTGTTTTACATGTAAATGGGGGCATCCCATTTCAAGCTGTAGAAATGATGTCAACTTTTAAAAAGTTAAGGAGTCTGCTTATAGCATATGGGGCCCACAGCGAGGTAACTTCCTAAGCACTTGGAAAAGAAGGAAAGAAGCTTGTTCTTTAAAGCTTTAATTTAAAGAGCAACACTTAATAGAAAGGAGCAGAGATGTATAAACTCATCTGAAGGAGT
Organism: Phocoena sinus; assembly: GCF_008692025.1. Classification (NCBI taxonomy): domain Eukaryota; kingdom Metazoa; phylum Chordata; class Mammalia; order Artiodactyla; family Phocoenidae; genus Phocoena; species Phocoena sinus. The sequence goes on along the minus strand of NC_045768.1, from coordinate 82,743,256 downwards.
AAAAAGGACCCTCAGGCTAGCAGGACATCACTACGATCCAACTACATATTTTTACACACATAAAGGAAGCACGTCTGTCCCAGCAAGGCTTGGTGGGTGTGAAAGCCCAGGGCAGGAGCACTACGGAATTAAACAGCAGAGTACTGACCAGAGGACATGTCTGGCCATTGGACTGAGTTCTGGCCATAGGACTTTGAATATCATATTCTCATTAGCAAACATCTTCCTGTAAGGGGATGGATGGTCTCACACCATTAGAAACTTCAGCCCTAACTCTCCTACTCTTTTGATTGCATGTTCACTCAGAAACCTGATTGTATGTTGGCTTCTGAAATCAGATCCATGTGAAGTGTTACAGGCCGTGTGGCACTTAAATTTCTCCTTGTAAATTAATCAACTGGCATTCTGGGTTTTTTTTTTTTTTTTTTTTTTTTTTTTTGGTACGCGGGGCTTCTCACTGCTGTGGCCTCTCCCGTTGCGAAGCACGGGCTCCAGATGCGCGGGCTCAGCGGCCATGGCTCACAGGCCTAGCCGCTCCACAGCATGTGGGATCCTCCCGGACCGGGGCACGAACCCGCATCCCCTGCATCGGCAGGCGGACTCTCAACCACTGCGCCACCAGGGAAGCCCCGGCATTCTGGTTTTATGTAGAAATCTTGTGAACCTGACTAGTGCGGTTCTCATATGAGACATGAATGCATGTTCAATGTGTTGACGGTATCAGGCATTGAGCTGACAAGACAGAGCCTGACTACCCTTGTCCTATCTGGGTAGGCAGACAGCCTTTTCCACAATACATCCCTCGTCACTGTACAAGTCTCTAGGTGAAACAAAATCCTGAGACTAGTGCCGTGGGCTCCTAACCCCCATTCAGCAAGAATGTTTGGTTTAGAAGAGGTAGTTGGAAGGTTCAGAGGGCCAAATGCTAATTCACATATTCAGTATTCACATGCCTACTTAGAGTTCAAGGAGCAATTATAATGATGCATTAGGACTGATTCACAGATGCAAACACAACAAAAAAATGCGTTGTTCTTCTGCATGAGTAAAATGTTCCTAGTGGGTTTGGATGAACCAAGGAGAGGGGATAGTTTGTTTAATTTCTAGTACTTTAGATATCTCTTCTTTCTTCACATTAGCGGAGGAGCAAACTTGTGTTCTGTTGTTTTACTTAGATCGCACATTTCCTCCAGTCCATCGGCACAAATATCTCTTTGTACAGAGATCAATCTCTATTATTTTATGGCTTAGGAAACAAATACGTTATGGTGTTAAGTTGGGTATTGACTTTATTATTCATTACGTTTTCTGCATGCCTGAAACATTTCACAATAAAGACGAAACAAATTAAAAATAACGGAAAACATGTTTGGGTAATAAGCTTCCTATCCTATGTATAGGAAAATGGAACTTTACTTTGAATCCATACTTTTTTATTGTTTTAATAGTGCCTCAATATGTGCCTTCGTCAAGAATTAAGCATGTTGCATCACTTAGTCATCATAAAATTCCTCAGAAGCTCAACCATGAAAACTAATATTAATACATGGAAACATTAAACTATTTAAACAAAAATGGATGCTTTCAGACATCTGCCCAATCAGAATGTATGTTGGACCAGTTTATTCACTGCACCGGTAAGGTCTGGGTCCACCAGCCATAAAAACAATGAGAGAAGGTTGGAGATAAAACAGAAGCACTTTCAACTTTATTTTACAGAAGTTTCCAAGTATTGAGTCATAATTACACAATTGGGATCCTTCCTTGGAGGATCACATGGGGCCACAAGCAGAGAGTTTTTCCAAAGCAGCTCCAGAGGCTACCTAGACTCCCATGTGGAAACCAGAATTCTCAGACCTGCTGTGTAAAGCCAGGTGTCACCTGCCTCAAATACCCTTCAAGGCCTAGGCCCCTACAATGGATGTGCTCACCGGGGGCTGTGCCTCTCTCCTGCTCTCACCCTCACCCTTGCTTTCACCCTTTCTTGCTCCACTTAATCAACCCTGATTCACGTCTTGTAGATTATTTTTGTGTGTGTGTAGTACCAGGGCCTTTAACACAGTAGAAAAAGTAGAGTCTTAGAGGTTGGAGAGATCCCCCTCGCTCTGTGCCTCCCTTTGCTCATCTGCAGAATGGGGGAATCATATACAATACATGAGCTGCTCTGGGACGTAAACAGGAAAAGGAGTAGACTCCATTTTAAACATTACGTTTTGGCTGATTTAATAGCTGCAATAAACAGCATTCATTTCCAACTTTGAATTTTGAAAAGACCTTTAATAAATAAATTTAGTATGCAGTGGGCTCTAACTCCACAAACAGTGAATACTTAATATGTGCAAAGCACCATATCGAGCACTGGGGATATAAATATGAACAGTGCAGTCTCTGTCCTCGAGGGGGTCACAGCCTGAGGATGGGTATTTATCAATTAAACTACCCACAGGACAGTAATGAGGGCTCCAAGAAATATAAGAAGGGCTATGATAAGACAAGGGGAGAGAGCAATTTTGATCAGGCCCTAGGAAGACTAAATCTTAAAGGGTAAAGAGGATTTTAATGGAAGCAGGGCCTGTCAAGCAGAGGGAAGGGCAAGACTTGGCACATTAAAGATGGTTTACCAAGACTCTTGTCTAAATGGATGAGGCAGGAGCTCAGCACTGGTGAACAGGAGGTGTGGGAGTTGATAGGTGAGGAAGGTCAGGAGAAACTGTCAGGACTAGAGAATCAAGACCTTGAGTGACCTGCTAAGGAGTCTGGACTTTATTGTTAGGGTCTTAGGGAGGACTTGGGCACATAAGCTCCAAATTTTGTGTTCATGTTTGTGAAAAAAGGGAATGATTGAGATCTCCTTTTCACAGATGCAGAAACTGGGGCAAAACAGAGGATATATTAAAGCAAATTCACTGAACTCTGTGTGTAAATAGTTACTACAGACAATATGGTAACTAAGGCAAGTCAAACACAAAAAGTCTTAGGGGAAAGAGAGGAGGAAACAACATAACCGAAATGAACATCCCTGCTTGCTGGATCTGATGTTCTAGGTCCCTTCATTCCTGATAGTCCTTACATGCAGGGATGGGTGGGGGGCAGTGTACCCTGAACCCCCAGCCCAGTGCTTAAGCACTTGGCCTATCTAGAGAAACAGTGTCTTCTGGAAGGGGATGATGGTTAAAGGGCAGGGCAGGAGCTCAGAGGAACAGATGGAAGATGAGTGTGTCCAGCATTGCTGGGGGAGGTGGAGAGAGGGCAAGGAAAGTAGGAGGGGAGGACAATGGGCGATGGACTGGTTTTATCTGGTGCAAAATGAACTTAAGCCCATAGAGGAAAGAATGCATGTAAAAATAATATATACCCCAAAAAGGATAAGGGGGAAAAACTCAAATTCAATTAGTAGGTATTTTTAGAAGATGAAACCAAGGGTGATGAAAATTCTGTGAAAGGATTTTTCAGCACTGGTTGAATTTTCTATACAGGATAAGTATTATATTTATAATCAGGGAAAAATTTTCCAATAAACCTCTTTTAAATAGACTTTGAGGTTGAAGTCTGCTCAAGTGTCACCATACGCTACCAGGACAGCATGAACCTGGCACATATGGGAGACTCACTGACTGGCAGCTTGGAAATTCTTTATTATCATCATCATCACGCTATAATGTATTGCATCCTGGGTGGCGTATCTCTCTATACCAGCGCTGTCCAATAGAGCTATTTGCCCTGAGGGAAATGTCCTCTATCTGTGCCACCTGGATTAGCAGCCACCAGCCACATGTTGCTGTTGAACACTTGAAATGTGGCAATGCAACCCAGGAACTGGAGTTTACATTTAATTTAATTGAAATAGACTTAAGGAGCCCTTGGTATATTCAACTCAAGTTCTTTCTCTTCACATCTCAGCCTTCTGAGCATAATACCCTCCCCAAACCCTCCTGAGACTTCCGCAAGGCCAACTGCTATGTCTGCCTCTAACACTCTAACTGATGTTCAGTACAATATCTTTGGGGTGGGGGGCTGGTTGCCAGAGCAACCAGGAGGTCTTTGGTGCCAGCTCAGCTGTGACCCACACCTTTACTCTTAAGACTCGCTGGGCTCTCATCAAAAATGTAAGCCATCTGCCATCTTACCTCTTTCTCTCTGCTTCTCTCTAAGGTCAGGCTAACTTGTACAGCTGCCTCTGAATATATTTAGTAACTTGTTGTGTTTCTTCCAGTAACTGATAACCTTTTCTTCTGTACAATAAATTCCTCTTCTGAATTCTCCTCCCCAGCCCCCCATCCATACTGCCCACTTAACAAGCCTCACTTGTGAACAAGAGGAAGGCTGCTTAAATGCCATTTTAAAATCTGTCCATTTGGGTTGCTTTACTTTGTTCCTTATTTTAATTTTATTTGTACCTGCCAAGGAGAAAAATAAAATAACCCTAGCACAGTCACATTTTACACACTCCACAGAAATGGTTTCTGTTACATGTATGTATATATAGATAAGATATTAGCAACAACAATAAGAAGTGATATTTACTGAATGCTTCAGGCACTTCTCTGTGCACATTTTTCATATTATCTCATTTAATCCTCCCAAGAACTAATAAAACAGGTCCTGTCACCATCCCTACTTCACAGGAGGAAAATGAGGCACAGAGAGACTAAGCCATCTGTCAAAAGTCACACAAGCTCAGTGGTGAGGCCAGGTTATCTATATTATGTTTATTATCTCTCATATAGTATCATTATTTTGTTTACATTATTACTCTGTATCCCTTTTTTGCTTCTCTGCTCCTGCCTTCTAAAGTCAGATGCTGTAAACTTGATTTTGATGGTTTAAAGTTTGAACTATTACAAATCGAGGTGCACTCCCTGGGACAAAGAGAAACCCTCAGAGTGCTCTAGAATTAGACCTAATATGGGTTAATGACTCCAGTCCTTCACGGCAGGACAAAGAGAAGAAAGTGGGGCCCAACTGGGGTGAGCCAAGGTCATGAAAGTGAAAACACCAGTGTTGCTCTTTGGCCAGTTCCATACCATACCTGCCCTTTGGCCACCCTTGGCACGTGGGCCCAGCTAGAGACCCGGCTCTCAGCTGCTCTGTGGACTCAGCCCTACGCCCTGCCCTCAGTCTCTCCTGGGTTACAGCTAATCATGCCAGTGAATCCAGTTTGTGACTCTGGTTTGAGAGAGACCCTCTAGGAAAGGGCCTCATGACAGTGTATAAAGAAATGAGGTGCTAGTCATTCATTCTTACACTCATTCATTCATTCACTCACAAATTTGCCACAAATATTTTCTGACATGTACTGTGTGTCAGGCTCTGGGGATATATAATGGTTAACAGAAATGGCCATAGTGCCTGCCCTTTTGGAGGTAAAATCTAGTTGTAGAGATAAATAGTAATCAAATTCTCACACCATCAAATGCCATGTTGCAGCTGGGACAAGGACGATAAGGGATACGGTGCCATGAGAGTTTATTATAGGAGGTTTTACCTAGAAGTCAGGGAGAGCTTCCCTGAAGGAGCATAGGAGCTGAGATGTGAAGCATGAGCTGGGTAACTGAGAAGAGGGCAAGGAAGTGCATTATTCCTCACAGTGGGAACAACAGATACAAAGGCCCTGCGGGGAGGAGCATGGTGGTAGAGCAACTGAAAGAGGCAAGGGTGGCTCCAGTGGATACAAGGAGGGAACGCGTGGCTCCAGAGGGCCAGATCTGAGTTTGTGAAACCCACCGGAGCAATTTTGTCTTTCTCCTTGGTGATCATAAATAGTGATGAATGAAAAAAAGAGCTGCGGCAGCCCAGGGAGCGGGATTCGTGACGCGACATCAGAGCCCTCCCCACTCCTGCACCTGGGTGGGCGGGCAGGGGGCGGTTTCCTCAGGCTGCTGGTGGGGAAGCAGCCAGGGCTTTGCTTTGCCAGGCAAAGATGCCAGGGCCTGGCGAGGTGGTAGGCTGATAAGTCCTGGGAAGAAAAGATGAACTTCCCCACATATGAGGCAGAGGGGAGCCTCTGCCCTCTCAGGGATTACATTCTGCAGATTAAAATCCCTCAACAAAGTGTTCCGGCAGATCCTGCCGAGCTGGGGCAGAGGGTGGCATCACTGCTGATGCCAGTTTAGAGTTTAGATGGGAGTTTAGGGCCAAAGCTAACATATGTGGTGGACCCGCTGTGCACCTGGCTTTTGGAGCACTGTATGTGAGTGCATGACTCAGGAACTCTACTACAAGAAGCACTGCAGGAATCTTAACCTGCGTCACCCTGCATCACAGGACATCTGTGTTGGAAATAAAAACAGACAGCAAACCTTACCTGGTCATTCAGAGGTATCCCTTTTCCCATCTTCTTCCGATTTTCCTCTGGGTGATAGTCATCTGCATCGTAGAATTTCCATCCTAGCTTTAAGAACAAAGTGAAAGAGGGTATGTGGCAGGTAGTGCGGCCCACGTGACAGCCACCGTGGGGTTACTAAAACTAACGGGCAGGTACGGAAACAACCCTGCCACCCTCTTCTCCACCAGCAGCCCGGGGAAACCGCCCCCCACCCCCGCCCACCCAGGTGCAGGAGTGGGGAGGGCTCTGATGTCGCGTCACGAATCCCGCTCCCTGGGCTGCCGCAGCTCTTTTTTTCATTCATCACTATTTATGATCACCAAGGAGAAAGACAAAATTGCTCCGGTGGGTTTCACAAGCTGCATGGAGGTGTCTGTGGTGAGTTTACAAACCACTCAGGCCAGAAGAAAAGGCAGGGAGGGGAAAGGGAGAGAAGCAAAGAGACAACATGATGGGACTAGCAACTGCGAGGCATTAGAACAGGTTACCTGGGATGCCAGCAGGGTGCCGACGGTGGATCTGTGGAGAGGACATAGATGTTACATGACTGCCCTTTCCCAGCCTGCGCTGTGCCTCTTCCATCCGAGGAGCCCTGGGAAGCAGAGGGCTGCCCTACCGGTATTATAATCACCGACAACTTATGATACTGAAACTGAGATAGATGCTCCTGACCCTGGAGTCTAGAGCATGGCTTTAGTTTTCTCCAGGAATTTAAATGAAATAATTATCCGGTCATCACCAGTTTTTCTCCCCAAAGCAATACATAAGATCTCATTAAACTCCTGAAGTTTTTTCCTTAGGTTTTTGGTCCCTGTTTTGTAGATAATTATTTTTTTGAGAAAAAAATTATTGAATTATTAAAGTGATAAATTCTACTGAGGATATTGGAGGGAGAGGTCTGACAGGGAATTTAACCTCTAAGCAGCCACACAAGGTTCAAGGAGCTCATAAAAGCATTAAAATATTGGGGCTTAAAAGGGGCACACTCTTCAAATAAAGGACATGGAGAATTACCAGCACTGATTATTAAGTCTGGGAGTTGAATGCTCTCTGTGCAATGCATCTGAGAATGATCTACCTGTTCGGACACTAACAGGCTGCATGGTCAGTGACGAGGGCTTGGGTCCTAGAAACTGAGGTCTGGCCACGGTCTCCATTCTGCCACTAAATGACTGTGTCCTCCTGTGTAAGTCACCTTGTCCTCTAAATCTGTTTTCTCACCTGTAAAACAAGGGAACTGAGCTACATTTATCCATTCACCTACTCATTTCACTCAGCCAATAGCTACTGAGCACCTACTAGTTCCTAGGACATAATGCTCAGCCCACTGAGACTGGCCATCTTGAGGCTTACAGGCTAGTGCCGTGGGGAAGGGGTGGAGGCCTTCAGGCAGTTAATTAGAAACGAAGCCCCTTCATGCTATCAGTTTCTGAAGTGTTACCCAAAATGTCGATCATTGAAGTATGAACTTCAGAAGTTTTTACTGTATCCTCCTATCATTTCACCATGCCCTCTTGCCTAAGTTTTACACACACTTTTACAATTATCTACTTGTTATTTTTGTTTAATTGGTTCACTTTTTTTTGTTGTTTTTTTGCGGTACGCGGGCCTCTCACTGTTGTGGCCTCTCCCGTTGCGGAGCACAGGCTCCGGATGCGCAGGCTCAGCGACCATGGCTCACGGGCCCAGCCGCTCCGCGGCATGTGGGATCCTCCCGGACCGGGGCATGAACCCGTGTCCCCTGCATCGGCAGGCGGACTCTCAACCACTGCGCCACCAGGGAAGCCCCTAATTGGTTCACTCTTTAAAATTAAACAAATGTGTTAAACAAGGAAACTCTTACCTTCCCTTATACAGGAAGCCACCCTCACTTGCCTTAAACAGGAGGCAACCAAAAAGATGTATACAGTGCAAACAAAACGTTGTGATGAAATTCTAGCTGGATACTATTCCTTACCAAGGGTCCTCTCTCTTTTGTTAAGAAGGTATCAGGGAAGTTTTAAAAAGACACACTTGTACCAAACTGAGACCTGCTCCCAAAAGTAACCAAAGGATTGAGAGAACTGGAACCTCTCCCATTATGTTCACTCCTTTGGAGGCTGCATGGGGTGACATGTTGTAGCCTACTGGTGACTAAACCGTCCCAGCCGAACTCCAGGGCTGGTGAAATCAGCGCTGTGTACAACGGAAATCACACTTAAGACCAAGTTAGATTAGCCAGGAATGAACATGTCAGCCACCCGTCAAAATTTAAAAGAAAAGCTAACTAGATTGGGGTGTAGACAGGCAGGAAGGAGATAGAAGAAAACGGAAAAACCACTCTCTACCACTCTAACCAAACTTCCTAACCAGAGGACAGCTGGACTGTTTGAATATGGACCAGGGACCCCCAGCAGAAATACGGCAAAGTGCTCGGCTCACAGGAGACTGGTCAGGGCCGAACATTACAAACCAGTTTGGGGCCCAAATGTCTTCCAGTGGGATGGTCTAAATCAGGATCGAGGAGACTTAAAAAGACAGTAGGCAGTAGGCTGGGGCACAGAATAATGAGAAAGGTATTCAAGAGGCCTGAGCTTGTTGCGACAGCAGGAAAAAGAAGGAAACACGGAAAGAAGCTGAGGGTGGCTTCACTAAGATTGTTAAAATATAAAGAAAGCTAACACTGCCACCCACTCAAATGGCTCCATTCATTCATTCATCAAGTCAATACATATTTATTAAGCACCTACTATGTGCCAGGCTTTGTTCTAGACACATATGTCAATAAACAAAAAGGAAAAAGATCCCTTACATTCAGGTAGGGGAAGGAAAGGCAATAAACATAATAAACTTATTATTTGACATTACTTTAACAGTGTTTTAAATGGGGTCTTTCTGGTTTGAGACTATTGTTTTCTTAAGGTATTACCCCACTGCTCCAAATGTTATGGAGTATATTTAAAAATCCTGCAGGGCCCTAAGAGGGACTCACAAAAGTCACCAAAGAGCTCAATGTTGCTGCATCCAATGATCAGTGTAATCAATTCTCAGGCATTTTGTCACTCAGTCCATCGACAACAGTTGACATTGACCTAACCGTTAGAGGGCCCAGGGCTCAGTCCTTGGCCAGCTTATCCACACTCACTCCCTTGGTGTTCTGAATATATATGTCTTTAAACATATCCACACACCGATGAGTTCTACATTTTCACCTAAAGTCCCTCTCTCCTGAACTCGACTTGGATATCTGATTGCCCACTTGACAGATCCACTTGGGTGACCGATAGGCATGTCCAACTCACCACATCCCACACTGAGCTCCTGAAATTTTCTGAATCAGGAACTGCCCATGCGGTCCAGTGTATTTTAAAGACTCTTTCTTTCTCCAGGTAGGTAGGTTTAGCTTCCAAAAATTATTGAGGCATTTTTAGCCTCAAAGACAGGGAATCTTGCAGTATATACAGTAATGTCAAATAATAAGTTTATTATTAACTCCAAACCTGCTCTGCCTATTGCTTCCCCATCAGTCAACAGAAACTTCTTTCTTCCAGTTACCCAGGCCAAAAATCTTGAAATCATTCATGACTCTTCTCTCCTTCATATCCCACATCCAGTCCATCAACACATCTTTTTGGCTCTACTTTCAAAATATTCCAGCATATGACCACTTCTCTTCACCTGCATTGTTTTTCTGACCTCATCTCCCAATCACTCTGCCACAATGGCCTCCCTGCTAGTCCACAAGAAAGTCAAGCCTCAGGGCCTTTGCACTTGCCATCCCCTCTACCCATATGCCCTTTCCTGGCTATCCACGGGCTTATTTCCTCTCTTCTTGTAGGTCTTTCTCCAACACCACTTCCTCAGAGGAGCCCTCCCTCATTATCCTGCCTGGCTCTTTGTTCCACTTACCTTCCTTTATTTCCCCCTGGAGCACCTACTGCTGCCCGGTGCACTGCACATGTATTTATTCCCTTACTGCCTCCCTCCCTTACTAGGATGTAAACTCTTTGAGGGCAGGGATGTATCTGTCTTGCTCACTACATGTCAGTGACGTTGAGGAAGGATTGAGCTCAATAAACATTTACTGAATGCATGAATATCATAACCATATGACATATGGTACAGTCTCCCCTCATCTGATCCAAGGCTTGGGTCGGGGGGCAGCACATGAACTGCCCAAGCTCACAATCAGACAGCAGTAGAACCAAGACCTAGGGCTCTTGACTTTCACTACATCACACCAGAGCGGCAGTTTTTCATTCTCTGAGTTCTTCAGTCATACACAGTGAGGGACTTTCTGGCTCTGTGTGTTATTTTAAATTTCAGTGCAAGATTCCCTGTCTTTGAGGCTAAAAATGCCACAATAATTTTTGGAAGCTAAACCTACCTACCTGGAGAAAGAAAGTCTTTAAAATACACTGGACCGCATGGGCAGTTCCTGATTCAGATCATTCTAGAAGGGACTGGATAAGCCTTTGGAGGTTGTGATATTTTAGTTGTCTTTTTTTGCCTCTGGTGGAATGCTGCCCTAGCTGCCTTTTCTGATAATAAAGGGCATTGTCAGACTTTGGTCTAAACAGGAAGCCAAAGGCTTCCTCAGCCCCCAAGTTGGCCAGACTGGGCTGGGCAGAGGTTTTGCGGTATGCAGTGCGCCTCCCTGCTTACAAACCTTCTTAACACCGAATCCTTACAGTTGAACGGGGAACACAGTAAATTGGAAGGTTAAATTCACGTTCCAAAATCTAATCAGAAAAGTCCAGGGCCCGGCAGGAGGGAGCTGGCGCGCTGTCCAGCTTGACAAAAGTCTGTAGGAGCCTGGGACAAGGCTTGGCCCTGCTCTGTGGGCCTTGCTCCCTTGCACGCTGGGCCCACACAAGGCCCCCAAACATGGGCACCTGTGACGGCCCGGGCCGCTCCAGGTGGCGCGGGGAAGTCGTTACTGTATTCGCGCCCCTGCAGACGCCACTTCACAGGCGCTTTCGCTAAAGCCTCTGCCTAAATTTACAGACGGAGAGCCCGAGTCTGGGGTATGGCCCCGGGCCGGGTGCCCCCGAGGCGAGCAGGTTGGCAAGTGGGGAGAGGGAGCAGGTGCCCTGGGCCTCAGTTCCCTCATCAGCAAAGGGAAAGGACCCTCCCGTCGCCGCGGGCCCGGAACGCTGGCGGATCTGGCCTCCGCCGCCCCGCGCCGCCCCTCCACTGCGCCCCCAGCGCCCCGGCCCTCCTGGACCTACTTCCCCGAGCCGCTCACGCCCATCACCAGCAGCGCGCTGGGCGCCGCCATCGCCCGGAGTCCTGTCGCTTTCTGGGGCCGGTCTGCTCCGCCTTCCCAGCCACGGGGGGCGGAGCCGCCCGCGACCCACCCCGGCCCAGGCGGAGCCCACCCCAAAGCCCCCACCAAGACCCCGCCCCAACAGTGCCCCACCCCTCATCCGGTCCCCAGCCACCCGCCACCCACGCCGACACACCTTCCCCTCCCCCTCGCGCCCCTTCCCAGACCAGACCCGTCCCACGCTGAGACTCCGCCCCCATGCGCTCCGCCCCCAGCCGCCCCGCCCCCGCAGCGCCCGGCGAGACTCGCGCACCCGGCGGCCCACCGCTTCCCTTTCCCCCGACTCCCACCCAGTTCTCGCTGCGCCCTCTGCGCCCGTTTCCCTCGTGGGGTAAGTGGAGCCTCCCGCAGGCAGGAGGGAGCTGGCCCCGAGTCCCTGCACCTGCGGTCCTCCTCTCGTAGCCCCTCTCCGCTGCAGGGGAGCCTCGCCCTTGCAGGCCGGACCCTCTGGCTCCTCCTTCACCAATGGAAAGAGCATTTATTTGTTTTTTAAATGTTGTAAAAAGAAAAAGCAGAAAATGAATTCACACTTTACCGCACCTGCAGGCAAGAAGCGTCCGTTCCCAGAATGATCCGCCGTCCCGCATAGATAAATGGGCATGAATATTTTATGAAGTTGGGATCATGCTGTACACGGTGTTTTGTAACCTGGCATTTTGTCACAATAATACAATACAAGGCAGATTTCTTTTGGTGTCAAATATAGACAGGTCCATAGTGGCACATGTCATGGCTCTGCTATTTAATCTGGTTCCTGTTCTCAGGTAAATTACTTAAGGGGAAGAAGCACCCTTTGAAGGGCCATTTTGCTTTAAAACAATGTTAATTATGTGCCATTTAAAATACTTGATTAAAAGTACTTCCAATGACATTCTGCCCAACCTCCTTCGTTATCCAAGATCATATTACTCTGTGTTCTTGAAAACAATAAAGCTGACATAAAAGCATTTATCTAAAGAATATTTCAATTACCCCTGCACCGACTTTTTTTTTCCCCCCGGTACGCGAGCCTCTCACTGTTGTGGCCTCTCCTGTTGCGGAGCACAGGCTCCGGACGCGCAGGCTCAGCGGCCATGGCTCACCGGCCTAGTTGTTCCGCGGCATGTGGGATCTTCCCGGACCGGGGCACAAACCCGTATCCCCTGCATCAGCAGGCGGACTCTCAACCACTGCGCCACCAGGGAAGCCCAACTGTTTTTCTTATGTAGCTCAAGTGGGTGAAATTTCAGTGTTCCTGGATAGAGGTTATACAGATGAAGGAACAGACCTGGAGAGAGGTGACGCCTAAGGTCTTACAGTTCAGTTGTGCTTGATGAACATTTCTTGAACATCTACCATCCGCAGGACTCCAAAGGTGAATACTGTTACCCTCCAGGTGCTTCCAGGCAGGTAGGGGGATAGATGTATAAGCCTTGCTGTAACCTGTGCTCTGCTTTACTAGTTCGGGTAAAAAAGATTTTTTTAAACCTAGAGTTCACATTTCTTTCAAAATTCAAATGCGGAATGGTTAGCAGAAATTCTGTTTCTTCTCCCCAGATGTCCAAGGATCTCATATTTTCTGTACTAGTCATAGTGGTGGCAAGAAACAGCTCACTCAAGTTGGGTTATTTGAAAAGGGTTCAGTAAAGGGGCTATTTACAGAGATGCAGGTGGGGTCAGTTAAAGCAACACAGGGTCCTAGTCTTAGTAAGTGAGGGGAGGTGTGAGGGGCAGTGGAAGGGAGCCTTCATTGGGCTAGGGTGGGAGGGGAGAGAGAGAGTGTGTGAGCGCTGTTTGGATAGAGATGTCATAGGAAATGTGGCCTTAGGAAGAGAGATAGATAGACACCCCTTATTGACCCAACAGGGAGGGAATCAGGAGAATAAATGACCTCCCCTCCCCCTCTCTTGCCCTTTGATCTGCTAGTGACCAAACCCCACTGGCCAGTCCCAACTGGAAGACAGAGAGCTAGAGAGTCTGTTGAGTCTGTCAGTGCATGCCAATCTCCTGGACACAGAGGAGGGAAGAGAAGGTTGGAGGGTGTATCTGATGGGCCAAAGGAAAGCTATCCAGCACTTTTTTTCTCAAGAGTCAGTGAACAAATCCTCCTGTGCTTGCTTCCAGGACAGCAGAACTCAGAAGTGACCCTAAGAGCTGAGTTTTGCATTTTTGACTACTGAGAGTGCCACCTGCTGGCCCTGGTTGTCTCAGGGCTTCTCAGCTGTTGGGCAATCTGATATTAGGTCCTGTCTGTCTACTGCAGGAACTACTGTACTAACTGAGGCACATGGTACCCTGGAAGCCTGAAGAGACCCTCAGTGAGGCACTGCTTTCTGCATGTGTTACTATAGTGACCTGAGTCCAGATCACCCCCAGACCGCAGACATTCTGCACTGTAAGTCTTATCTGGTAATAGTGGCTGTAGAAAGCCTCTTGTATACAGCTGCTCCTTCTACAGGGGTTAGATGGGGTGCAGGGGGGAGCACCTTAATGCACGCAAGCACTTCCCTAGGAAGCAAAGCATCTACCAGGATGGCTGGGCAGAGCAGATATTCCCATAACAATGGTCTCACATCTGACAAGTCTCATTAAGAAGAGGTTACATCAGCACCTCTTCCCTTCCAGATGGGTCCTTGATCTTGGTTTAATTTTGAGAATTCAAATAGATGCATGGAAGAGCTCCACAGACCAAATCCCAGGTCTTAATCAAGACCCAAAGTAGCCTATTTTACAGTCTCCTGGAAGTAATGGTTGTGAACTTGCTTCACATCTCCATAACTAAAAAGGGTCACTCAAAGGGCCCAGAACAAAGTTTGTACAAAGGTAAAATGATTTTTGCTACCTCAATAGATGCAGAAAAAGCATTTGACAAAATTCAACATCCCTTCATGATAAAATACTCAACAAACTAGGAATACAAAATCCTCAACCTGATAAAGAGCATCTGTGGACCCCACGGCAAACGGTGAAAGACTGAATGTTTCCCCTATGATCAGGAACAAGCAAGCATGTCTGTTCTCATCACTTCCATTCAGCATTCTACTGGAGATTCTAGCCAGGGCAATTAGACAAGAAAAAGAAATAAAGGCATCCAGATTAGAAAGGAATAAGTAAAACTATACTTCCAGATTATATGATGTTGTATACAGAAAATTCTGAGACATGTATGATGACCCTATTAGAGCTGATAGATGAGTCCAGAAGGTTTCAGACTACATGATCAACATACAAAAAGTAATTGTATTTCTATACGCCAGCAGTGAACAATCTGAAAGGGAAATTAAGAAGAAAAATCCCATTTACAGCAGCATCGAAAAGAACAAAATAATTAGGAAAAAATTAATAAAAGAAATACAAAACTTATACTCTGAAGTTGTATATATGGGATATTAGGAATAAGAATACTCATCCTCCACTGGGAGAAATGTAAACTGGTGTCAACTTTCTTGAAAAACAGTTTGGCATGATAGAATAAAACTGAATAGGCATACACCCTACAGTTCTGCAATTTTATTCCTAGGTTAATACTGGACATATGTACACAAATGTACAGGAAGTTGTGTTCATAATAGCTCCAAACTGGAAACATCCTGAATATCCATCAGCGATGAGATGGCTTAATAAATCATTGCATATTCAAACGATGAAACACGGTATAGCCAATAGTATGAATGAATTACAGCTATTGATACAAAGGCATATCAAAACCATAATGCTGATTAGAAGAATTAAATCTATGTAATTCCCATTTCTTGTTTAAAAACAAGAAAATTAAGCAATATGTTTATAGTCTAAGGATATATACATGTATAATAAAACTATGCAGAAAAGCAAGAGAATGATTAACCAAAAATTCAAGATGATGTGTGTTGGAAGAGGCACAAAACGTCTTCTGGTAAACTGGCAATATTCTATTTTTAACCTATATATTGGACAGTGTGATGGTTAATTTTACGTGTCAACTTGACTGGGCTAAGAGGTGCCCAGGTAGCTTGTAAAACATTATGGGTGTTTCTGTGGGATGTTTCTAGAAGAGGTTAGCATTTTAATTGATAGACTGAGTAAAACATATGGCCCTCACAAATGCGGGTGGGCATCATCCAGTACACTGAGGGCCTGAATATAACAAAATGGCAGAGGAAGGGTGAATTTGCTGTCTCTGTTGAGCTGGGACATCTGTCTTCTTTTACGCTTGGACATTGGGCTCTTGGTTCTCAGGTCTTTGGGCTTGGACTAGAACTATGCCACTGGCTTTCCTGGGCCTCCAGCTTGCTGAAAGTAGATCATGGTAGCAGACCACAGACTCCATAACTGAATGAGCCAATTCCTCATAATAAATCTTCTATATATCTATGTATTTCCTATTGGTTCTGTTTTTCTGGAGATCCCTGACTAATACAGATGCACAAGTGTTTATTGTATTATTTTACCTTAAACTGTACGTATGCATTTTATATACTTCTATATGTATGATATATCATGCACACACACAGTTGGGATCTTTCCTACCTAATGAAGTCCCAGCAGCAGTGAGGGAATCAGGAAAGTGAGCTGGCGAAGCAGGAATGAGTAATGCCTGATATGCTAAGAATCTAAATTGACCTTGACTTTCATCTCCTCCAGCTTGGTTTACTTCTTAACTGGCTGCTAGTGTTTCTGCTGACGTTGCACCTGATGGTAACTATCACTGACACCAGTGATGTTGTAGAATACTCCTTTATTGGCGTTAGGTTGTGAATACTCCTTTTAGTTAAATTAAATCCACTTAAAACAGAACAAAAATACACTTTTGCCTATTTTTTATCATGTCTCTATCTCTTCTATCTTCTCTATCAGTGGCCAGTTGATTCAGACAACACTTTGATGACATACATTACCTATTTTCTTTCCCTCCCTCCCTTCCTTCCTTCCATCTTTCCTCCTTCCTTCCTCCCTCCCTCCCTCCCTTTCTTTCTTTCATTTAAACACACTCCAGATACATTTTCTCTTACCTTTTAATCAATACAGTAATGACGATAGTTTTTACAAGTATAAATTCTCCAGACAACTAAGTTTCTCCTCCATATTCTCTTTGAATGGTAGATACTATTATGCTGTGTAACTCTGGTAAAGATAGCTTCTTCTTTTCTTTATCGTCTTGAAGAAAAGTTAGTTGAGTTTTCTTGGGTTAATTCAAAGTATGCCAGTCTTTCAAAACTTTTGCTCCTGTGGTATACATTTTCTAAGTTTTCTTTACAGCATTCTTTTAAATGAATGAAAATTGCTGAGTTGCTCATTATTTGTCTCCTCTCTCTTACTCTTTCTTGGTTCTTCTCTGTAATAAATTCTTAGTTACCCTGAAGGGGCAGGGAAATATGGGTTTCAGCTTAATCAAACTTCCTTGCTGACTGAGGGTCATAATGAGTGTCACTAGGAAATTTGAATATAACTAAGCCTTCAACAGTATCAGGAGACCTTCTGCAATTGCAGCTTCTTATTGACGATTCAGAAAACATGTCAGGATATTTCAGTGCTCTGGGTCATCATTATGAATATCAATGATCATCCCATAGGGTATTACTTTATTGCTGCATTACAAATTACCCCAAAACTTAGCAGCTCTAAAACAAGTATTTATCATCTTACAGTTTCTGAAGACCAGGAATCTGGGACTGGCAGTTGAGCTCTTAGCGGGTCTGCAGTTTCATCTCAAAGCTCAACTCAGGGAGGATCTGCTTCCAAGCTCACTCACATGGTTATTGGCAGGATTCAGGTCATCACCTGATGTTGACTGGAGACCACAGTTCTTTGCTGTGTCTGCCTCTCTGAAGGCTGCCTGAGGGTCTTCATAACATGGTAGCTGGTTTCCTTCAGAATGAGTGATGAGAGAGAGGGAGAGAGAGCAAGAGAGAGAGAGAAATGAAAGCCACAACCTTTTATAACCTAGTTGTGGAAGTGACACACCATCACTTCTGGAACAATGTGGGAGGAGACTACACAGGTGTGAACATCAGGAGGTTGGGATTTTTGGAGGCCTTCTTGGAGGCTGGCTACCACAGACAGAATCTATAATGGAATAATTTTGCTCTTTTTATTAATTTATTTTTTTGTTTTTATTTATTTAGCTGCGTCTCGCGGCTTGTGGGATCTTAGTTCCCTGACCAGAGATTGAACCTGGGCCCACGGCAGTGAAAGCCCCGTGTCTTAACCACTGGACTGCCAGGGAATTCCCTAATTTTGCTCTTTAAAAAAAAAAAAATTCAATCCTGGTAAAACACGTATGTAAAATTTATCATCTTAACCGTTTTGAAGTGTGTAATTCAGCAGTGTTAAATATAGTCACATTGTTGTACAACAGATCTCCAGAACTTTTTCGTCTTGCAGAAGGGAGTGTTTTTTTTAGAGCTGTGTTTCTTATTGATCGAATGAATGCCTAGTGGATGGCATTACACTGTTTTTGGTGCTATGTTTTGGTTTAGCTACTTATTCTTTCTACCTGTCTGAGGTATATGTTGACTTATTAGCCCTGTTCTTCCCATGCTATACCCACACCCGTTGCCTTTGCCATGTGACTTGGCAGCTCCTCCCCCTAGAGCTGAGTGTCGTTTTTTGCTTCTTGACTCTGAGCTTGGCCATCTGATTGAGTGGCTCATGGAATGTGGACAGAAGGGACAATGTGCATATCTTGAGCCTAGGCCTTAAGAAGCATCATAGTTTTCTGTTTGTCCTCTTGTGCTTCTGTCATCACCTTGAGAAGAGTTTGCCCGCAATAGCTGTTGTTCTCTGAATCAGAGCTCCAGACTTGACACACATAGAACTGGCCTGAGCCCAACCCACTCTGAAGAGCCACACCTGGCTGGACCTGCTGCTTAGAGCCAAGCCGCCCAGCTGAGCTTAGTCTGGACCAGCGAAGTGCCGATCAACCTGCAAACGCATGGGAGGGCTTAGCTGAGATTGGCAGGGCCACCTCCAGCCACGTGAGAAATAAACGCTGAATGTTGTATGCTGCTGATGTTTTGTGGTTGTTTGTTACAAAACATTATTGTAACATTAGATAATGAATATTCTGCCCTTTTCCACTCTGGCCTCTGTGCCAGTGAGTTCCCAAATACACTACACGCACACACACTCACATAGATCGCATTGATATTCCCTCTGCGCTGTCATGGCCACCTGTCTGCTGTTTGAATTGACTTCCCCAGGGTCCAGAAGTAGTCTATTCACTGAGAATGGGCAGGAAAAGAATAACAGTTTCTCCTAATTACAGATGTGGAAAGCACCTCAAGAGGGTTTCTACTCCACACAGGGTTTCTGGAAAGCAGCTGATTTTGCCATGAATGTTTACCTTCCGTGTGGGGAGTAGAATCACATCTGGGGGGTACTCTGAGGCCAGAGGTTTTGGTGTGGTCCTGTTCTGTGCAAGATGGGGTGTACTGATTAACTATGGGGTGGCTTGTGATTGATCATGATGGATTCAATATGGATGGATTTATCATGGATTGTAATAATTTTTGCTTTATGTGTTGATTATTAATTTATTTTTTTCATTTCAAGGGATCGTTCATAACCATTTCCATAGCCTTTGTCTGTCCTCCTGCACCCCTTCCCCACTCCTCCTCAAGCACTGGTGTCTTGAGAAGGTGTGTCTGTAAACATATTTCACCTTTTATAGGTCTCGTGTTCATAGCACCTAGCACACTGTTGAATTCACAGTGGATACTCAAATGTCAATGACCTTACACAGTGCTTTTCATGGGAGGTGCTCAATAAATATTTGAATAAATAAACGTATTGACTAAATAGAATAAAAAATGGAATCATTTCTCTTGGCCTCAATTTTTCTCATCTGTTAAATCAAGGGAAGTAGAGTGGTAAAGTAGGTGATTCCCAAGACCCCTCTTGAGGCTCAGCCAGTATTACACTTGTATGACACAGCCAGCTATTGGCCTGACCCCTGAAATCTGACCACCTGAGGAGTGGGAGAGGAAGAGGCTCACAGTGGTCAGATGCAGGGCACAGCACTTTTATACACTGTCTCGTTTACTTTTCATAATGACCTTGTGAGATTGTGGTTTCTCAGATGAGAAAATGACACAGCAAGGTTAAAGAACTAGTTAATAAATGGTGAAGCAGGAACTTGAAAAAATGTTTACCTGAGTCCAAAATCCAAAATCCTTTCAGTTGTAACCATAACATCACGTGATCCAACATGATTTATATTAGCACCTTGGTTTGCATAGTGTCCTATTACACATTTGAGAAGGAAAATTCTAAGCCAACTTGTTTTTACAGTATATACCTTATTATTTTTCAAGAATATGGTTAAATGAATTCAAAGTGAGAAATATTTATACAAGTGCAAGATTATCATGTTAATAAACATTTACGTTGAACACAGAGAGCCAAAGTTAGAGGTAATGACTGTGCATAGCTCTTCAGGAGAGGTGTGTTTCTGCCGTCTGCCATTCATTACTTACATGGCATTGTATTTCAATAAGTCATGCATACAGAATGGCCTCAGTCCGAATTCTTGCTCATGTTGGTGATTTCTCAGGGGGATCTCAAGAATAACTGGCTGTTAGCCAGGATCTGGGATTTGGTTAAGAAATCAGGACTCCAACAAGCAACAAAATCAAAAATCAACAAGTGTGACTGCATCAAACTAAAATGCTTCTGCACGGCAAAAGAAACAATCAACAAAATGAAATGACAGCCTATGGAGTGGGAGAAAATATTTGCAAACCATATACTGGATAAGAGGCTAATACCCAAAATATATGAAGAACGCATACAACTCAAAAACAAAACAAAACGAAACGCAACAATCTGATTAGAAAATGGGCGGAAGAGTTTGGCACGTGGCAAGAGCTCCGTAATTGTTGGAGATCATGGTCATTATTACCAGCTCCAGCTATGACAGCCTGACCCTTGTTTGTAAATGTTGGGGCTCCCCAGCACTCTGTGTTGGGTCATGTTCTTTTCTCTTTCCACCAGTCCTCCAGTGCCATGCTTTTGTATACAGACAGAGACGCAGCTCCCCGGTGTCCTCACCTTGCCTATCTCCACGTCAGCCCTCTGGTCCAAGCTGCCTGGTCTCTCCCCAATTTGCTGCAATTGTCTCCTATTGCTCATCCGTCTTCCACTCCTGAGGCACCCTGCACCTCCCCACCCTCAAATCCATTGGCTACCTGGTAGCCAGAGGGTCTTTCTGAATTAGACCATCCCTTTTGGCATGGTCTTTTGGGAAGGGCTCATGGCCCTTCATTGGGGGAATCATCACACTTAGAATGAAATCCAAGCTCCTTTACATTACCTACAACATCCTGTGTCACCTGGCCCTTCCGAACTCTCTGGCCTCATCCTGGGCTACTCTCCTTTTTTGTCACCATGTACTGGCCTTAGTTATACCCCTGTATCTGGTCAAGTGCGTCCGCCCCCTGGGCCTTTGCACTTGCTGCTCCTTCTGACTGGAACATTCCCATTGCACCCCTCCCTCCAGCTCCTCTTAACTCCCACGTACTCCTCAGATCCCAGCTCACATGGGCTTCCTTCACTTCCACTTCACAGTGGAAGATTTCTCTGACTGCCTCTGGCTTCCTCTCTCTCTCAATTGTAGAATCCACTCTCTTCCATCATAGCACTCATCACAGTTTATGCTTAGACATTTATTTTGTCTTTCTTTTATTGGAGTATAATTGCTTTATAATGTTCTGTTAGTTTCTGCTGTACAATGAAGTGAATCAGCTCTATGTATAACTATATTCCCTCCCTCTTGGACCTCCCTCCCACCCCGCCCCCCATCCCATCCATCTAGGTCGTCACAGAGCACCGAGCTGAGCTTCCTGTGCTTTATAGATTGTTCCCATTAGCTGTCTATTTTATGCATGGTAGTGTACATATGTCTATCCTAATCCCCCAATTTGTCCCACCCTCTCCTTCCCCCACCCCATCCACATGTCCATTCTCTACATCTATGTCTCTATCCCTGCCCTGCAAATAGCTTCATCTGTACCATTTTTCTACATTTCATATATATGCATTAATATACGATATTTGTTTTTCTTTTTCTGACTTACTTCACTTTGTATGACAGTCTCTATGTCCAACCACATCTCTACAAATGATCCAAATTCTAACTTTTTATGGCTGAGTATTATTCCATTGTATATATGTACCACATCTTCTTTATCCATTCATCTGTCTTGGACATTTAGGTTGCTTCTATGTCCTGGCTATTGTAAATAGTGCTGCAATGAACACTGGGGTACATGTGTCCTTTTTTTTTTTTTTTTTACATGTGTCCTTTTGAATTATGGTTTTCTCAGGGTATATGCCCAGTAGTGGGATTGCTGGGTCACATGGTAGTTCTAGTTTTAGTTTCTTAAGGAACCTCCATACTGTTCTCCATAGTGGCTGTATCAATTTACATTTCCACCAACAGTGCAAAAGGGTTCCCTTTTCTCCATGCCCTCTCCAGCATTTACTGTTTGTAGATTTTTTGATGATGTCCATTCTGACCAGTGTGAGGTGATACCTCATTGTAGTTTTGATTTGCATTTCTCTAATAATTAGTGATGTTGAGCATCTTTTCATGTGCCCCTTTGCCATCTGTATGTCTTCTTTGGTGAAATGTCTATTTAGGTCTCCTGCCCACTGTTTAATTGGATTGTTTGTTTTTTTTGATATTGAGCTCCATGAGTTTTTGTATTTTGGAGATTAATCCTTTGTCCATTGCTTTGTTTGCAAATATTTTCTCCCATTATGAGGGTTGTCCTTTCATCTTATTTATAGTTTCCTTTGCTGTGCAAAAGCTTTTAAGTTTCATCAGGTCCCATTTGTTTATTTTTGTTTTTATTTTCATTACTCTAGGAGGTGGGTGAAAAAAGATGTTGTTGTGATTTATGTCAAAGAGTGTTCTGCATATGTTTTCCTCTAAGAGTTTTACAGTGTCTATCTTACATTTAGGTCTTTAATCCATTTTGAGTTTACTTTTATTTTATTTTATGTTTTTTGTGGTACGTGGGCCTCTCACTGCTGTGGCCTCTCCCGTTGTGGAGCACAGGCTCCGGACGCACAGGCTCAGCAACCATGGCTCATGGGCCCAGCCACTCCGCAGCATGTGGGATCTTCCCAGACTGGGGCACGAACCTGTGTCCCCTGCATCGGCAGGCGGACTCTCAACCACTGCGCCACAAGGGAAGCCCCATTTTGAGTTTATTTTTGTGTATGGTGTTAGTGTTCTAATTTCATTCTTTTACATGTAGCTGTCCAGTTTTCCCAGCACCACTTATTGAAGAGGCTCTCTTTTCTCCATTGTATATTCTTGCTTCCTTTGTCATAAATTAGGTGACCATATGTGCGTAGATTTATCTCTGGGCTTTCTATCCTGTACTGTTGATCTATATTTCTTTTTTGGTGCCAGTACCATACTGTCTCGATTACTGTAGCTTTTTAGTATAGTTTGAAGTTGAGGAGCCTGATTCCTCCAGCTCTGTTTTTCTTTCTCAAGATTGCTTTGGCTATTTGAGGTCTTTTGTGTTTCTATACAGATTGTAAAATTTTTTGTTTTAATTCTGTGAAGAATGCCGTTGGTAATTTAATAGATTGCATTGAATCTGTTGATTGCTTTGGGTAATATAGTCATTTTCACAATATTGATTCTTCCAGTCCAAGAACATGGTGTATTTCTCCATCTGTTTATGTCATCTTTGATTTCTTTCATCAGTGTTTTATAGTTTGCTGAATACAGGTCTTTTGCATCCTTAGGTGGGTTTATTCCTAGGTTTTTTGTTCCTTTTGTTGCAGTGGTGAATGGGATTGTTTCCTTAATTTCTCTTTCTGATTTTTCATTGTTAGAGTACAGGAATGCAAGAGATTTCTGTGCATTAATTTTGAATCTTGCAACCTTACCAAATTCATTGATTAGTCCTAGTAGTTTTCTGGAGGCATCTTTAGGATTTTCTATGTATAGTATCATGTCATCTGCAAACAGTGACAGCTTTACTTCTTTTCCAATTTGTATTTTATTTCTTTTTCTTTTCCAATTATCGTGGCAAAGACTTCCAAAACTATGTTGAATAATAGTGGTGAGAGTGGACATCCTTGTCTTGTTCCTGATCTTAGAGGGAATGCTTTCAGTTTTTCACCATTGAGAATGATGTTTGCTGTGGGTTTGTCCTGTATGGCCTTTATTATGTTGAGATAGGTTCCCTCTGTGCCCACTTTCTGGAGAGTTTTTATCACAAATGGGTTTTGAATTTTGTCAAAAGCTTTTTCTGCATCAATTGAGATGATCATATGGTCTTTATTCCTGAATTTGTTAATATGGTATCACATTGATTGATTTGTGTATATTGAAGAATTCTTGCATTCCTCGGATAAATCCCACTTGATCATGGCGTATAATCCTTTTAATGTGTTGTTGGATTCTGTTTGCTACTATTTTGTTGAGAATTTTTGCGTCTATGTTCATAAGTGATATTTGTCTGTAGTTTTCCTTTTTTGTGATATCCTTGTCTGGTTTTGGTATCAGGGTGATAGTGGCCTCGTAGAATGAATTTCGGAGCTTTCCTCCCTCTGCAGTTTTTTGGAAGAGTTCGAGAAGGATAGGTGTGAGTTCTTCTCTAAATGTTTGATAGAATTCACCTGTGAAGCCATCTAGTTCTGGACTTCTAATTGTTGGAAGATTTATAATTACAGTTTCAATTTCATTACTGTGATAGGTCTGTTTATATTTTCTAATTCCTCATGTTTCAATCTTGGAAGGTTATACCTTTCCAAGAATTGGTCCATTTCTTTGAGGTTGTCCATTTTTGGGGCATATAATTGTTTGTAGTAGTCTCTTATAATCTTTTGTATTTCTGCAGTGTCAATTCTGATTTCTCCTTTTTCATTTCTAATTTTATTGATTTGCGTCCTCTCCCTTTTTTTCTTGATGAGTCTGGCTAAAGGTTTATCAATTTTGTTTATCTTTTCAAGGAACCAACTTTTAGTTTTATTGATCTTTGCTATTGTTTTCTTCGTTTCTATTTCATTTATTTCTGCTCTGATCTTTATGATTTCTTTCCTTCTACTGACTGGGTTTTCTTTCTTCTTCTTTCTCTAGTTGCTTTAGATGTAAGGTTAAATAGTTTATTTGAGATTTTTCTTGTTTCTTGAGGTGAGTTTGAATTGCTATAAACTTCCCTCTTAGAACTGCTTTTGCTGTGTCCCATATGTTTTGGCTCATCCTGTTTTTGTTGTCATTTGTTTCTATGTATTACTAAATTTCCTCTTTGATTTCTTCAGTGATCTCTTGGTTATTTAGTAGTGCACTGTGTAGCCTCCATGTATTTGTGTTTTTACAGTTTTTTTTCCTGTAATTGATTTGTAATCTCATAGCATTGTGGTCAGAAAAGATACTTGATAAAATTTCAGTGTTCTTAAATTTTCCGAGGCTTGATTTGTGACCCAAGATGTGATCTATCCTGGAGAATGTTCCGCGTGCACTTGAGAAGAAAGTTTATTCTGCCACTTTCGGGTAGAATGTCCTATAAACATCAATTAAATCTGTTTGGTCTATTGTGTCATTTAAAGCTTGTATTTCTTTCTTTCTTTTCTGTTTGGACAATCTGTCCATTGGTGTAAGTGGGTGTTAAAGTCCCCCACTATTGTTGTGTTACTGTCAGTTTCCCCTTTTACGGCTGTTAGCATTTTCCTTATGTATTGAGGTGCCCCTATGTTGAGTGCATAAATGTTTATAATTGTTATATCTTCTTGGATTGATCCCTTGATCATTATGTAGTGTCCTTCCTTGTCTCTTGTAACAGTCTTTATTTTAAAGTCTATTTTATCTGATACGAGTATTGCTACTCCAGCTTTCTTTTGATTTCCATTTTCATGGAATATCTTTTTCCATGCCTTCACTTTCAGTCTGTATGTGTCCCTAGGTCTGAAGTGGGTCTCTTGCAGACAGCATATATATGGGTGTTGGTTTTGTATCCATTCAGCCAGCCTGTGTCTTTTGGTTGGAGCATTTAATACATTTACATTTAAGGTAGTTATTGATATGTATGTTCTTATTACCATTTTTTAAATTGTTTTGGGTTTGTTTTTGTGGGTCTTTTTCTTCTTTTGTGTTTCCTGACTGGAGCAGTTCCTTTAGCATTTGTTGTAAAGCTGATTTGGTGGTGCTGAATTCTCTTAGATTTTGCTTGTCTGTAAAGCTTTTGATTTCTCCATGGAATCTGAATGAGATCCTTGCTGGGTAGAGTAATCTTGTTTGTAGGTTTTTCTCTTTCAGCCCTTTAAGTATATACTGCCACTCCCTTCTGGCCTGCAGAGTTTCTGCTGAAAAATCAGCCAATAACCTTATGGGGATTCCCTTGTATGTTACTTTTTGCTTTTCCCTTGCTGCTTTTAGTATTTTTTCTTTGAATTTAATTTTCATTAGTTTGATTAATATGTGTCTTGGTGTGTTTCTCCTAGGGTTAATCCTGTATGGGACTCCCTGCGCTTCCTGGACTTTGGTGGCTATTTCCGTTCCCATGTTAGGGAAGTTTGTGACTATAGTCTCTTTGAATATTTTCTCAGACCCTTTCTTTTTCTGTTCTTCCGGGACCCCTATAATTCGAAAGTTGGTGCACTTGGTGTTGTTCCAGAGGTCTCTGAGATTGTCTTCAATTCTTTTCATTCTTTTTTCTTTATTCTGCTCCTTGGCAGTTATTTCCACCATTCTGTCTTCCAGCTCACTTATTCATTCTTCTGCCTCTGTTATTCTGTTGTTTATTCCTTCTAGTGTATTTTTCATTTCAGTATTGTGTTGTCTGTCTCTGTTTGTTGTTTAGTTCTTCTAGATCTTTGTTAAACATTTCTTGTATTGTCTTGATCTGTGCCACCATTTTATTTCTGAGATTATGGATCATCTTTACTATCATTACCCTGAATTCTTTTTCAGGTAGGTTGCCTATTTCTTCTTCATTTATTTGGTCTTGTAGGTTTTTACCTTGCTCCGTCATCTGTGACATATTTTTTTGTCATCTCCTTTTTTTTTTTTTTTTTTTTTTTTTATGCATGGGCTTTTGTTCCTGTCTTACTGGTTGTTTGGCCTGAGGCTTCCAGCACTGGAGTTTGTAGGCTGTTGGGTAGAGCCAGGTCTTGGTGCCGAGATGAGGACCTCTGGGAGACCTCACTCTGATGAATATTCCCTGGAGTGTGAGGTTCTCTGTTAGTCCAGTGGTTTGGACTCAGAGCTCCATCACAGGAGCTCAGGCCCAACCCCCACTCATGAACCAAGATCCCACAAGCTGAGTGGGGCAGCAGGAAAAAGAAGAAAGAAAAGGAAAAAAAGGAGCAGAACAATAACAGAGCAAAAAGTAAAATAAAATTAGAAAACTAACAGATATGTTAAAAAAATAAAAATATAGATGAAACAACAACTGGAAGTTAAAACAGAATAATAGCAAAAAAGAGGAAAACAAAAAGCCAGAAAAGGGCAGGGCTTAGGCAGGGGTGGGGTTTAGGCAGGGACAGGGCCTATGCATAGGATCCACAGGCGTGGAAAAGGCCCTGGGCGGTTGGGGGGCAGGGCTTAGGCTCAGAGGCAGCCGGAGGGGCCCAGGAGGGCCTCTGGCCTCAGTGGGTGGAGGACCAGTTCTGGGACCCCAGCAGGCCCCTGGGTCCGAGTGGGTGGGGGAAATGCTAGGCATGGTCCCCCATCCTCCATTCCTAGAGCGTCCCTTCCCGTTGGCCCCTCCTCTTCCTCCGGCCCTCCCTTCTACGCCCCTAGGACCAACGCGGCCAGAGGGGCCCTTGGAGGGTAGAAGACCTAGCCTGGTAACCCAGCCAGCTTCCCGGGGCCCAAGTGAGTGGGGGAAACACCCGCTGCGCTTCCTCTGATCCTCTGGTTCTGGAAGGTCCCCCCGCCCATGCGCTGTCTGCTTCTCCCCTTCCCCCTTCCTCCTTCCCTCCTACGCCCCTGGGACCAATGCAGCTGGAGCGGGCCTCAGAGGGCAGAGGACCTGGCCCGGGAGCCCAGCAGGCTTCCTGGGGCCCGACTGGGCAGGGGAAATGCTAGCTGCCCTCCCTGCTGATCGTCCAAGCCCCCTAGGGTCCCTCCAGTTGTGGGAACTCCTCCCCTCTCCCAGCCACCCCTCAGGGGTGCCGTTACCGTCTGGCCTCCACTTCTCCTCCCTCACTCCCCCCCATGTCCTACCCGCTCACTTGGGGGCTCCTCCTGTCTCCTTGGGCATTGAGGTCTCCCGCCAGCATTTGGTATGTGCCCTAGTTGTGGGGAGATACAAACTCCGTGTCCTCCCACTCTGCTGTCTTAACTCTGCCTGTCACTTATTTTATCTTTGTTTAACATCTGTCCCCTTCTTGATTGTCAGCTCCATGAAAGTCCTTATCATAACCGTTTTCCTTACAATTGTATTCCCATCATTAGCACAGTACCTGGCACATGGTGGGTACTGTGCAAATACAGTTGAATAAATAAATGGCTTACTACCACAGTCAATTGACTGCCTGACAGAGGAGGATTGCTTTTTCCCCTCTGGGTTCTAATAAGAAACTACAAGCAGCCTGAAGTTACCTCTGAAAATGAGTCGCTATTCACTTGACCCAGAAAACCCCACAAAATCATGAGAGGTTCACTTTGAGAACACTCATGAAACTGCCCAGGCTATTAAGGGTATGCATATCTGAAAATCCACGAGGTACCTGAAGGGTGTCACTTTACAGAGCAATGTGTGCCATTCCATTGTTTCAGTGGTGGACTTGGTAGGTGTGCCCAGGCCAAACAATGGGGCTGGATGCAGGTGGCCCAAAAAGAGGGCTGAATTTTTATTGCATATGTTCAAAAATGCAGAGAGTAATGCTGAACTTAGGGGCTTAGATGTAGACTGTCTGGTCATTGAGCACATCCAGGTGAACAAAGCCCCTAAGATGCAACCCATACATGAGTTCTTCCTGCCACACTGAGATGATCCTTGCTGAAGAAGAGCAGATTGTTCCTAAACTAGAAGAGGAGGTTGCACAGAAGAAAAAGATATCCCAGAAAAAACTGAAGAAACAACAACTTATGGCCCGGGAATAAATGCCGCAAAAAATAAATGCAAATAGAAGTTTAAAAAAAAAAAAAGAGGGGCTTCCCTGGTGGCGCAATGGTTAAGAATCCACCTGCCAATGCAGGGGACACGGGTTCGAGCCCTGGTCTGGGAAGATCCCACATGCCGCGGAGCAACTAAGCCCGTGTGCTACAGCTACTGAGCCTGCACTCTAGAACCTGTGAGCCACAACTACTGAAGCCCACACACCTAGAGTCCGTGCTCCGCAACAAAAGAAGCCACCGCAATGAGAAGCCCGTGCACCACAACGAATAGTAGCCCCCGCTCGCCGCAACTAGAGAAAGCCTGCGTGCAGCAACGAAGACCCAATGCAGCCAAAAGTAAATAAATAAAATTAATTAATTAAAACAAAAAAATTGCTAAAAAAAACAACAACTACAGAGAGAGGATTCTGGGAGCATAGAGAGGTCTGAGAGGGCACGCTGAGGAGAAGAAGCCATAGTATAGTCAGGGAGAGCATTCTTTGACTGTGGGGGGTCCAGGTTAAGCTCAAATTAAATTCAGAGTCTGGCTGTGTCTGTTGAAGTGCTGGGTGGCCGGTGAGCCCTCTCTCAAGGCCACCTTTGCCTGAGTTGATATGAATGTGAAGGAAGAGGCTCTCAGGTAATGGACAAAGAAGGTGGTAGGCAGCATGGTGTCTGACCATGCTGGGTCTCGTGGGCCACGTGAGACGGCATTGGGGGAGGACACTCAGCCCACTGTTGCTTGAATCTCAGTGTGGCTCTGGGACAGTAAGGACAGCAAGAAGGCTGGCACTCTGGGTCATCTGGAAACAGCTCTCCAGGCAAGAAAGCCCCTGCTCACACTGGCGCTGGCATCAGAAAGGATGTCCAAGAGGAAGAAGCTAAGAGAAGCCCAAGAGCAGTGTCCCGTTATATTGTTAGCACCCTCCTGGCTTTCCATAGTGACCATCTCAAGCTTCCTTATCTCTTCTCAAATCTTAGATTACCCTCCACCCACAGCCTCCTTCACTCTGTAGATGACTTACTTCAGTTTCTCAGTGGCGGAGATAAAAGAAACCTCAGTTTCCTTACGCCATTCTTTTAACATGGTGGTTCTGAAAGTTTTGGTCTTAGGATTCTTTTTCACTCTTAAAAATTTTTGAGGACTCCAAAGTGTTTTTGTATGTAGGGATTATGTCTGTTTACAGTTACTGTATTAGAAATTATAATTGAGACACTTGAAAATATTTATTGTTTAAAAATAAAAATAATAAAGCCATTATATGCTAACATAACCTATTTTATGAAAAGTATATTTTCTAAAACAAAAAAATTATTAATGAGAAGAGTGGCATTGTTTTACATTTTTGCAAACCTATTTCATGTCTGGCTCAATAGAAGACTGGAGGATTTTTTTTGTTTTTGGCCGCCAGGCATGTGGGATCCTAGTTCCCCAGCCAGGGATCAAACCCACACTCCCTACAGTGGAAGCACGGAGTCTTAACCACTGGACCACCAGGGGAGTCCCAACTGGAGGATTCTTATGCCTGCTTCTGTGTCCAATTAATATGTTGTTTTCGTTTGAAGAAATTCTGGGGACCTCCCTGGTGGTGCCGTGGGTAAGAATCCGCCTGCCAATTCAGGGGACACGGGTTCGATCCCTTGTCCAGGAAGATCCCACATGCCGTGGAGCAACTAAACCCGTGAGCCACAACTATTGAGCCTGCGCTCTGGAGCCCGCGAGCCACAACTACTGAAGCCCGTGCGCCTAGCGCCCGTGCTCTGCAACAAGAGAAGCAACTGAAATGAGAAACCCGTGCAGTGCAAGGGAGAGTAGCCCCCTGCTCGCCACAACTAGAGAAAGCCAGCACGCAGCAACGAAGATCCAATGCAGCCAAAAAATAAAAATAAAATTAAACCTTTAGAAAAAAAACAAAAGAGAAATTCTGGCCTCACGTGGACATGTGTTGGAAATGGTGGGTGGGGCATTTTAACAGTCTTTTAAGAAACTTATCCATATTCTTCTTTGATATTATATCAAAACTTGATAAGTGGTAGTTTCTTAAAGTCTAGTTGCAACGTGGAATCTGAATCCATATGAATGAACTTTTTGTTCTCTTTTACATTAAAATCCCTTGATCAGTCTTGCACTTTGAATGGATCTTTTACCCACGCAGTGATTTTGTAACATCGTGCACTGGTCACTTGGAAAATAGATTCACAGGGGCAAATCACCCATATGTTGACACACTTCATTATACAATATATTTAAAAAATCATCTTTGTAATATCACCATCGATCTCATCAGAAAAGACTTTAAGTCTTGGGAAGCCATCAAGCTCCCAGGGGATCCCAGGGTTCTGTGGACCTCACTTTAAGAACTGCTGTTTTAAGTGTTGTTTGTTAACTGCTGACTGAGGTGACTGAGGCAGTTAGCTTCTGTTCTGATTACCTTTTCTAACCAAGGTGAGTTAAAGCATATAAGGTTTGTAATTTCGTTTCCACATTTACTTTTTTAAAGGTCCATCTTCACGCTACTCTTGTCTCCATGACTGTGGGAGCCATGTCTGTATCCTTAGCATCTCGTGCTGTGCCTGGTGTATAGCAGGTGTTCAAAATACACCTGCTGAAGGAAGGACTGGGAGGGAAGAAGGGAGGAATGAAGAAAGGAAGCGGGGATGGGAGAGAGGGAAGAAGAAACTTACCTCTGATACTTCATTGGCAGGGACTGGCTTGGATTTCAAGTAAAGCATGACTCCTAGTGGAGCTGGTTTGTTGGATAAGCTGGACTGAGAAAGTCGCAAGCAGAAAGCACCATTCTCACCTTGACCTCCCTCAAGTGCATTCTGTCAGCTTGTTTTTCTCTGCCCCTGTATGAAATTCTGAGCATATCCCACAGCATTTCTGTTCCTCATTGGAATCAACATTTCTTGAGTCAGAAGTACATAATATTTTTAAAAATATTTATTTATTTAGCTGCGCCAGGTCTTAGTTGCGGCACTAAGTTGTGGGATCTTTTAGCTGAGGCATATGGGCTCCTTTAGTTGCGGCATGCGGAATCTTTTTCCCTGACCAGGGATGGAGCACGGGCCCCCTGCATTGGGAGTGCAGAGTCTTAACCACTGGACCACCAGGGAAGTCCCTGAAGTACAGAATATTAATGATCATTTATGGTTGGAAAAAATTAGATGAAAGTTGAAGATTTTCCCAAGGTCACAGAGCAAGTATGATTACCATCTAAATTTAACTCAGCTCTTATACTTGAGTGTGGGGTGAGGTATCAGGTGGAGTGAACAGTTTTTCACTCTTTAAATTCACAGAACAATCACTTTATTTTATACATTCTTACTTGGTTTTGTTTCTTGGTTTATCTCTGGCTTTTATCATATGACCTTAAAACCAGATATCTGAACCAAACTTATCATGTTTTAACCTCATACAAAACTTCAACACAGCATGGAACGGGAACCACCCATGAGTGCGGCCTTCAGGTTGGAGTGAAAAAAAAAGTAAAGCAACCAAGACTGAATAAAAGTGAATGAACCATGAATCATCTGAAAAGAGTGCTTGGCCTCAGATGAACTAGAAAAGTGTTGACTCACTAACCTATATTCTTCTCTGTTTATACCGTTAGCCTGCTTTAGTCACACAGTATGTTAAATAACTTGGATCTTCAATATAAAGCACTTCACTGAAAAATTTTTGCTTTTTTAGTTGTGTGTGGGAGATACATTGTCATAAGCATGTAAGAACAAGGGGGTAGATGTTGAGAGAGAGGCAGAAGGAAAAAAAAATTCCTGTCTCATAATCACGTGGTTCTGATTATGTATTCAAAGAAAGCAGTTGAAAGTTTTGGCAATCTTACTCAGGAAAAAGGAAACCTAAGAAAAATTATCATACAAGTGAAAGGCTTCTTTGTTCAGATGCTGAATGTTTACTGACATCCAAGCCAGGTGATTGAATTTCTTCTTACCCTCACTGGTTGGATGGAAATAGCTCCCCTCTCTCCTGAATGGCAGGAATGGAATGTGACAGATTCCAAATGAAACCACCAGCTTCCTTGAGTTTGAGATTGGGAAGCATACTGAGCAAAACTGTGAAAGGATATAAGCTTATCTTTTTTGGCTTTACTTTTAAAAAATGTGGTAAATTGACATAACATTAAATTTACCATCTTAATCCTTTCTCCGTTAAGTACACATTGTTGTGTATACTCACACAACAATGTAAGTGTACCTAATACTCAAGAACTTTTCATCTTGCAAAACTGAAATTCTGTACCCATTAAAGAACAACCCCCCACTCCCCCTGGTAGCCATCATTCTACTTTCTGTCGTACCTCATATAAGTGAAATCATACAGTATTCGACTTTTGTGACAAGTTTATTTCACTTAGCATAATGTCTTCAAGGTTCATCCATGTTGTAGCGTGTGTTAGAACTTACTTTTTAGGACTGCATAACATTCTAATGTATGTATGTACCACATTTTGTTTATCCATTTGTTGATGGACGTTTGGGTTGCTTCTACCCCTTGTCTATTGTGAATACTGCTGCTATGAACATGGGTCTGCAAATATCTCTTCAAAACCCAACTTTCAGTTCTTTTGGATATATACCCAGAAGTGAAATTACTGGATCATATGGTAGTTCTATTTTTAACTTTTTGAGGAGCCTCCATAATGTTTTCCATAGCAGTTGCACCATCTTACAATCTCACCAACAGTGTACAAGTGTTCCCTTTTCTCCTCATCCTTGCCAACACTTGTGTTTTTCCTCCCTCCTTCTTTCTCCATTCCTTCCTTCCTCCCTCCCTCCCTTCCTACCTTCCTGCTATCCTAATCAGTATGAGGCAAAATCTCACTGTGGTTTTCATTTGCATTGCTTGCGTGGTTAGTGATTTTAATCATATTTTTATATGCCTGTTGACCATTGTCTTTGGAGTAATGTCTATTCAGCCTTTTTTGCAATCTTTCTCCATCTTAGTGGACTTGTCCATCTCCTTTCTTATTTATTTATTCCCCCACCTGTATCCTGAAGGAGGAGTTGTGGCAGCTTCCAAAGATATGTTTAAGAACGCAAAATGAAATAGTTGAGAAAGTGGAGTAAAAGGAAGCCGAACAAAGAAAAGAAGGTGAAGATGAGTGCACAAGTGCATTTCAAAGCCCTCTCTAGTTGCCGTAGCTGCAAGCTCCTTAGCAGCCAGGACAAGGTGGGGAAAATAATCATTCATCATAAGGTAAGCCCAAACCAGCTTCTCAAAAAGCACAGCCCTTCCTGTCGCTGTGGCGTGAGAGAGGTTTTCCTTACGTAGGGGACACTGAGAGACATTGAGGACAACACACCCTCTATTCCTTCATTACAGACAATTTAATAGCAGTTTTCACACATCTCTTTCTTAAACACCCCTCCACATCAGGCAGTGGCAGGAGAAGACTGATATCTCAGCCCATTCAGTCAGGCAGAGAGAGAAAGATAATTCAACCTTCCTTTGCCTTTTTGTTCTATTCAGACCCTCAGCGGGTTGGATGATGCCCACTCACATTGGGGAGGGCCGTCTGCTATACTGAGTCCACTGATTCACAACCTAAGCTCTTCTGAAAACACCCCTCACAGACACACCCAGAAATAATGTTTATGCAGGCATCTGGGCATCCTGTGACCCAGTTAAGTTGACACATAAAATTGACATCACACCTCTGTCAGCCAAGTCCTTCCCCAGTCCAATGCCGGAATTCTCCATCACTGATCCTTCTACTCCCGGACTCTTCCCAAACAACCTAAGTAACTTCTTGTTACCCACAGCAGAAGTTTCGAGCCTATTCATGTCAAGGTACATAGAGAAAATTAAACATTTTTATTGCACCCAAGTATGAACTGGAGGGGTTTGGGGGTGTATGCATGGTGGTTGGTGAGAAAACGTTACTTTTTCTTTACATAATTATAACAAGAAAAAATGCTAGATATTTGGGAAGATATGAAATAATTTATCTGCATTAAACACCCAAATAATGCCTCTTCAATTTATTTTATTTATTGAGGTATAACATATATATAGTAAAGTATACAGATAAATGTGATAAATTTTTACACATACATACATACATGTAATCACCTCCTAGGTAGAGATATGGAACATTCTAGCACCACAGGAGGCTCCTTTCTGCTCTGCTTCCAGCTCGTAACCTTCAAGGGTTAAATGCCATTCTGACCTGTATTATACATCAGTTTTATCCACTTTTGAACTTCATGTAGCCAGAATCCTAGAATATATACTCTGTAACTGATTTCTTTTATTCAACTTCACATCTATGTGATTGATGAATGAACTGTACTGGCCATCCATTTCTTTTCATTGCTGTGCCATATTTGTTGATTAACATAACACAATTTATCCATTCTGCTATTAATAACCATATAGGCTTTTTCCAGTTTTTTGGCTATTATAAATAAAGCTGCTGTGAATATTCTTGCACATGTCTTTTGGTGGACATAAGAGCTCATTTCTTTCTTTTCTTAAAATTATTTTTTTTTTTTTTTTTTTTTTTTTTTTTTGCGGTACGCGGGCCTCTCACCGCTGTGGCCTCTCCTGCTGCGGAGCACAGGCTCCAGACGCGCAGGCCCAGCGGCCATGGCCCACGGGCCCAGCCGCTCCACTGCACGTGGGATTCTCCCGGACCGGGGCACGAACCCGCGTCCCCCGCACCGGCAGGCGGACTCCCAACCACTGCGCCACCAGGGAAGCCCTAAAATTATTTTTTAAGTTATTTTTTTAAGATTTTTTTTTTTTGATGTGGACCGGTTTTAAAGTCTTTATTGAATTTGTTACAATACTGCTTCTGTTTTATGTTTTGGTTTTTTGGCCCTGAGGCGTGTGGAACCACCAGGGAAGTCCCATAAGAGCTCATTTCTTTGAATATACCCAGGAGGGAATTGGATTGTTTAAACCTTCTACATTATTACTACCTTTCTGTTTGTTTGCTTGTTCTATCAGTTACTAAGAGAGATTGTTAAAATAATTTGTGAATTTGTTTACCTCTCCCAGTAGTCTGTTAGTTTTTGCTTTATATAATTTGAAGCTATGGTATTAACTGCATACACATTTAAGATTAAAAATATCTTCCTATTGAAATTATTCTTTTATTATGAAAGTTCCCTCTTTATCTCTTTTGCCATTTGGGATACTCACTATCCCTTTCTTCAGGAACCAGTATCAAATATCTAGTTTCCCTGATTATGTTGTACACTCACAAACTTAAAAAATCCTTTTAGATAACTAATGTGTCAAATTTCTGTACCATTTGGGATTATATTTGTCTGCATGTATCAGAAAAGCCAAAAATAACAGTGGATTAAATAAATTGGAAAGTTATTTTTCTCTCATATAAAAGAAATCTGGAAGTGGGCAGTTCAAGACTGGATGGCAGTTTCACAAAATCGTAGAGGACTCAGGCTCTTGTCTATCTATGTTAGCACAGGCTTCCGGGCTCATGGTCACCTCATGGTTCAAGATGGCTGCTCAGAGCTCCAGCCATCATGTCTACATTCCAAGCAGCAGAGAGGAGGAAGAAGAAAGAATAGGGTAAACTCACTTCTGCTTACATCCCATTGTTATCTGCTTACATCCCATTTTGTTGTCCCAAAATTTAGACATATAGCCACACTCAACTTCAAAGGATCCTGGGGACTGTAATCTTTATTTATGGATATAACAGTTTGTTACTGTGTTATATTTAGTATTTCTTTAAAGAAACTGGGGGTAGTCATCAGTTAGATTCATTAAACTATAGCTTGCTTAATAAATAATGAACTGTAATCTGCCTTCACTGACCAAGCTCCCTTTAATTGTTTTCACAAAAACTTGCATGTCCTACAAGCCTCACGTGGCCTAATCAATAAGGTGTTTACCCAAGTTGTTATTCAGTAACTTGGAGTCAGCTGTGTCTAATTTGAGTTTGAGCTGGTTAAGACTGGTTAAGACTGGTTGGGAACACTGACCCACCAACCAAGCATGCACGAGTGTCCTTTTGACGTCAGAGGGCCCAAAACTCCACCCTCCCAAGGTGCTAAGGCACCGTTTTCTGAGTACATGTCCCATGAAGAAGCTTGTAGCTTAGTTGCACCTGTGCAGAATGATGATTATCTCACCTTTTTCTTATTTCCAATCACCTTCCT
This sequence comes from Phocoena sinus, assembly GCF_008692025.1. Classification (NCBI taxonomy): domain Eukaryota; kingdom Metazoa; phylum Chordata; class Mammalia; order Artiodactyla; family Phocoenidae; genus Phocoena; species Phocoena sinus. Next base: position 82,706,443 of record NC_045768.1, on the reverse strand, counting down.
CCATGCTCCTGACGACCCAGCTTTATCCCGTGAATATCCTGAGCTCCTCGCCTTCGCAGAAGTGGGTCTGAGATTTGTTCTCCTGTCTCCTCGCTTGGCTGCCTTGGAATAAACCTTTTCTCTGCTGCAGACCTCCACATCTCATTATCTGGCTTGCTGTAAGTTGGGCGAACACCTGGTTCGGTAACACCCCCTCTCTTGTTGGGTTCTTTGGGCTCTCAGGCCTTCCCTCCTGGGCTCTTACGTTCCTGTATTAAAGGAACCACCTTGCTCCTCCTGGTTGGGAGAGGTCTCCAGTTCGTATAGAATGAGTCTGACCGTTGGCTGCCCTGTGGGTTTCTGACTCACATCCCTTCTTCACCTGCCAGTGACAGTGCTGTCCGTGCTCCAAATGAAAAGTAGACATTTCCAGGAGTTTTAATGTGATTCTAGTTTAAGAAACCTCAGACATAAACACAAGGTGAATCAAAATGCTTTATTCTTGTTCCCAGGAAGCCCTTGTCTTTCAGTGTCTTACTATGAAGTTTTCATTTATTTAATTTAATTCAATAATAGAAGTTTCGGGCTTCCCTGGTGGCGCAGTGGTTGGGAGTCCGCCTGACGATGCAGGGGACACAGGTTCGTGCCCCGGTCTGGGAAGATCCCGCATGCCGCGGAGCGGCTGGGCCCGTGAGCCATGGCTGCTGAGCCCGCGCGTCCGGAGCCTGTGCTCTGCAGCGGGAGAGGCCACAACAGTGAGAGGCCCGCGTACCGCAAAAATAATAATAATAATAATAATAGAAGTTTCGATATAATCATAACAGGTAACACTACATGCCAGGGATCTTACTTGTACTACTATTGCCCTGTTTCACAGACCAGACAACTGGAAAGGTTAAGTAATTTCCTGAGGTCACATAGCCAATAAACAGCAGAGTGCGGAGCTTGTGTCCTGGGAGAACCACTGGCCCTCCCTTCTATTGCCTTTTGAGGGAAATTGGAAGAGTTATGGCACAATTTTGAAAGCAAAGTGAAACTCGCTTGAAATCTCCCAAGACACTGGTTTCAAGAAACATAGCTTTCTAGCCTCCTTCCTAGTGTTCACTCTTTCATCCCCATGAGGGTTATGGTTAGGAATAACAGTGCAAGGGGTACTTCAGTCATTATCTCATCTCTCACCTTCCCCCAACTGCCTCCCGTGTGCTCTCAGCTGATCTCATCACCACTGAGGTGTCAGCTGACGATCTCAGAGGCTGTCATGCGCAAGGAGCAGGGATCTGGTGGTAGAGTTTCAGGCGTGGATGAGCCCTGTGTAGGTAGGATATGTTTCTTCAGAAAGGCAAGTCCCTTCTTAAATCATCTCCGATCTAACTTCCCCTCTCCATTTGCCCTCCTCTGTCCATGTTTTTCTCTGGTTAGAAAACATCTGTATTTTCCATCTTGGTATATAATAATGTGAGAAGCTTCCAAGGCCCTGTGATACAAGTTGTGGAATACACGGGCAAACAGCAGTCTCAATACATCCTTTCTCCCCAGGGTTTCAAGGAGGAAGCTCATTTCCTCCTATGAAGGGTCCCATGCCTCCCACAGCCGGCTCCTCTGTTCAGGTGGCCTCCAGCAATGGATCCCTTAAGGGGAAAGCAGATGCCCTAAGGCAGAGAGTCTGACTTTACTGCATCAGATTCCCCTGGAGGGCTTGTTAAAATGCAGATCTCTGGGCCCCACCCCCAAACTTTCTGATTCAGCTGGTGTGGGGTCTGAGAATTTGCATTGGTAGCAAGCTTCCAGGTTATGCTGCTGGTCCAGGGGCCAGCTGTCCCTGTTGTCTCCAGCCAGGGAGACCAAGGGGTACTCCAAGCATTGCCTGACTGTGGACGTTCTGTGTCAGCTTTATTCCTCCTTCTGTCAGAGGAGAAGGGAGGAAAAGGTCCAGGATGAGAATTTTCAAGTGTGTTTTTCAATGCCTTGCTACTTGCTTAGGTTACTGGGATTGGATGCTTAACCTAGCTGGCCCCAAACTTTCCTTCTTCTTGTTTATTTGTTAATAGTACCATGGTCTGGAGAAATAAAAGTGTTGGATCTCATATTTTATACAACAATGTCAGGTTAGTATTTTTTTTGCGGTTCGCGGGCCTCTTGCTGCCGTGGCCTCTCCCGTTGTGGAGCACAGGCTCCGGACGCGCAGGCTCAGTGGCCCTGGCCCACGGGCCCAGCTGCTCCGCGGGATGTGGGGTCTTCCCGGACCGGGGCACAAACCCGTGTCCCCCGCATCGGCAGGCGGACTCCCAACCACTGCGCCACCAGGGAAGCCCAAATCTTTGCTATTTTTGAGGTTAAAAAAAAATTACCCAAAGTGGAATATGTTTGTTGTAAAAAAATTTAAGTGCCATGGACTTTTGTAGAGCATAAAATTATAGTCTCTAGAAGTCCCTCTCTTCTCTCCCAAGGAATGTGATGCTAAAGGTCTGTGTTTCCTTTCGGACCTATCTTTAAGCACATATTAAGGGCTGATACCTGGCTGGTTCCCAAATATAGGGCTGTGCCAGTTACTAAAATATTGACATGCCTCTATGAGCACTAGTACACAGCCTCTGCCTGAGCCCCCCAAGTGCCCTGCCTTCCAGGTTTCACACTGCAGGGAACTTGTTTAAATTGGAGTTGGTTGGTTGTAGTTTGTTTTATTGAAGTATAGCTGACTTACAATGTTTTATTAGTCTCAGATATACAACATAATTATTCAATATTTTTATATATTACAAAATGGTCACCATAATCATTCTAGTTACCAGCTATCCCCATACAAAGTAATTACAATATTATTGACTATATTCTGTGCTGTACATTACATCCCCAAGACATTTATTTCATAACTGAAAGTTTGTACCTCTTGAACCCCTTCGCCTATTTCACCCATCCTCCCCCTTTCTGGCAACCACCAGTTTGTTCTCTGTATCTACTGTTTCTGTTATGTTTGTTCATTTGTCTCATTTTTCAGATTCCACATAAAAGTTAAATCATATATCTGTTTTTCTCTGTCTTAGTTCACTTAGCACAGAGCCCTCAAAGTCCATCCATGTTGTCCCAAAAGGCTGAGTAAAATTGCATTGTATACATACACCACATCTTCTTTATCCATTCATCTATTCATGGACATTTAGGTTGCTTCCATATCTTGGCTATTGTAAAAAAATGCTGCAGTAAGCATTGGGGTGCATATGTCTTTTTGAATTAATGCTTTCATTTTCTTTGGATAAATACCCAGAAGTGGAATTGCTGGATCATATGGTAGTTATATTTTTAATTTTTTGAGTAACCTCCATACTATTTTCCATAGTGGTTGCACAAATTTACATTCCCACCAACAGTGAAATTGGAGTTCTTTGTGAACTCAAGTCAAAGGAAATCTGGAAGAGTGGCTGGAAGCCCACAGCATGTTCAGTGGATTTAGTAACACAATTTAAGTTATTCTTTGAAAAAAATGATAAAAATATACTTTCCCTCTGGCCAAAATATAATAGAAATATGTCCAGTACTGTGGGAAAACTGGGGAAAAGAAAAAGGAGCTTTTGCATTTTAAAATGGCTGCTAGTATTGGGACTTCCCTGGCGGTCCAGTGGTTAAGACTTCACTTTCCAATGCAGGGGGTTCAGGTTTGATCCCTGGTCAGGGAGCTAAGATCCCATGTGCCTCTGCGCCAAAAAACCAAAACATAAAACAGAAGCAGTATTGTAACAAGTTTAATAAAGACTTTAAAAATGGTCCACATCAAAAAAAGAATCTTAAATAAATAAATAGATAAATAAAATTGCTGCTAGTATTACTAGAAAGGACCTCTACTACTCCCTCTGGTGGCAGGGCTGGAACCCAGCTGGTTTTAAACACAAGTTTAAGGGAACCAGGTGTGAGTAGGGTGATGTATGGTTAAGTTCTTAACGTTGAAGTTTTCCAAAGTGAACAAAGTAAATTTTTACAAGGACAAGTTCATGTGCAGAAAAGGCAGTAAAAATAGATTAGTTTCACTAAAATGAATTCTCAAAAATAGAGGTGATTTGAAAGTCACAGAATTATTTCAGATGAAAAATAATTACTGTTGGTTCTGGAAATAAGTCATGGCCAGTGAGGGATCTAAGTATCACCTGAAAAGGGCTTTATGTTTCCTGGAATAATTTCAATTTTCAAAACACATTGCTTTCTTATGAGTGAGATATATTCCATGTTCAAAACTTTTGTGGGCAAAATGACTATAGGCTTATCTACCTCAATTGCAATTTCTCCTTACTATTAGAGATTGATTTCTGGGTCTCTGAGAAATTTCCTCAGCTCCTTCACTAATTGTACCTGACCTCAACTCTAGGTCACAAAAGCAACTTAAGTTTGAGAACTGACTCACTGATACTATAAGTTAATGTTTGGAACCTTTCCAAACACTACCAGTTCCAGGGAATTAAAATTAAAATGTAGCATCTCACCAATATTTCATTCTTCTGCTTAATTCACATTAAGCTTATAATCAAGCTTATAATGTGTCACTGTGGAGAGCTTTGTACCTCATCCGAGATTGTAATTAGAGCACACTGTCATATGTGGAAGTTGGTGATTTTGGGGGTGTTCCAGTGTAAGGGGAGGTAGCATATTTTCCTACTCTAAAATTTTAAAATGAAAAGGCCACTCTTTATTAAAATATCCACAACTGCTAAGTTCCCTAATAAAGCAAGTTTAAGAGAAAATAAACTCTGTGATACCACTTTAACTGAATTTAACATTGGAAGTTTTCTTTTTTAAAAATTTTTTATTGAAGTATAGTTGATTTACAATGTTGTGTTAATTTCAGGTGTACAGCAAAGGGATTCAGCTATATATATATTGAGTTATACATACCTATTCTTTTTCAGATTCTTTTCCATTATAGGTTATTACAAGATATTGAGTATAGTTCCCTGTGCTGTATAGTAGGTACTTGTTATTTTATATATCGTAGTGTATATACGTTAATCCAAACTCCTAATTCATCCTTCTCCTCTCCTTTCCCCTTTGGTAACCGTAAGTTGGTTTTCTATGTCTGTGAGTCTTTTTCTGTTTTGTAAATAAGTTCATTTGTATCATTTTAAAAGTTTTCTTAAAGATCTATTGGCTATCTTTTCACTGAATCTGGAATGCTTCCAGTCTCAACATTTTCTGATCTGGGTCTTATCTCAATACTTGATTAAAGATGGTTACTAGATTTATTGTGGTGATCATTTCATAATGTATGCAAATATCCAATCACTATGTAGTATACACAAAACTAACATAATATTGTATATCAACTATATTTCAATAAAAAGACTTGATTTAAATAATTCTTTTTATTTTTATAATGGCTTTACTGAGATATGATTCACATACCATACAATTAAAAGTGTACAATTCAGTGGTTTTTAGTATACTTGCAGAGTTGTGTGACCATCATCAAAGTCAAGTTTAGAACATTTTTTATCACCCCCCCAAATGAAACCCTGGACCCATTAGCAGTTCTCTCTGTTTTTTCTCAAATCCCCTGCCCCTTAACCCATTCTGGACATTACATATAAAATATTCATAAATTATGTGGTATTTTGTCATTGTTTTCACTTAGCATGATATTTTCAAGATTCATGTTACATGTTATAACATGTATCAGGGCTTTGTTAGTTTTTATTGCCAAATAATATTCCATTGTATGACTATACCATATTTTATTTACCCACAAATCAGTTGATGCATGTTTGGGTTGTTCCCACTTTTCAGGAAGCATTTTGAATAATGCTTCTATGAACATTTTTGTGCAAATTTTTGTGTGGACATTTGCCTTATTTATTTAATTTATTTACTTTTGGCTGCATTGGGTCTTCGTTGCTGAGTGTGGGCTTCCTCTAGTTGTGGTGAGCAGGGGCCACTCTTTGTTGTGGTGTGTGGGCTCCTCATTGCGGTGGCTTCTCTTGTTGCGGAGCACAGGCTCTAGGCACGTGGGCTTCAGTAGTTGCGGCTCATAGGCTCAGTAGTTGTGGCTCGTGGGCTCTAGAGTGCAGGCTCAGTAGTTGCGGCGCATGGGCTTAGTTGCTCTGTGGCATATGGGATCTTCCCGGACCAGGGCTCAAACCCATGTCCCCTGCATTGGCAGGCAGATTCTTAACCACTGTGCCACCAGGGAGGCCCTGGACATTTGTCTTTATTTCTGTTGGAATTGCTGAATCATTTGGTAACTCTATTTTATATATATATATATAAATTTTTATTTATTTTATTTTTGGCTGTGTTGGGTCTTTGCTGCTGTGTGTGGCCTCTCTCTAGTTGTGGCAAGCAGGGGCTACTCTTCATTGTAGTGTGTGGGCTTCTCATTGTGGTGGCTTCTCTTGTTGCAGAGCATGGGCTCTAGGCGCCCAGGCTTCAGTAGTTGTGGCTTGCGGGCTCTAGAGCGCAGGGTCAGTTGTGGCACACGGGCTTAGTTACTCCGCGACATGTGGGATCTTCCTGGACCAGGGCTCAGACCTGTGTCCCCTGCATTGGCAGGCAGATTCTTAACCACTGCGCCACCATGGAAGCCCTAATTTGTATTTTTAATCTTTTGATTAATATGTGTTTAATTATTTGATAACTCTGTGTTTAATCTGCCAAACTGTTTCCCAAAGTAGCCGTATCATTTTACATTCCCATTAAGAGTGTATGAGGGTTCCAATTACTTTACATCCTATCAATACTTGGTATTATCTGTTTGATTATAAGCATCCTAGTGGGTGTGAAATGGTATACAGTTGTGATTTTGATTTACATTTCCCTAGTGATGTTGGGCATTTTTTCATGTGCTTATTGGCCAGTTGTATATCTTTGGAGATCTATGCAGATGTTTGCCCTATTTAAAATTGGGTTATTTGTCTTCTTATTATTGAATTGTAAGAGTCCTTTCTACATTCTGGATACAATTTCCTTATCAGATATATACATTGCAAATACCTTCTCTCATTCTATGGGTTTTTTCACTTTTATGATATATTGAAGTACATATTTTTAATTTTGATAATGTCTAATTTATCTATTTTTTCCATTACTGCTTGTGCTTTTGGTGTTATACCTAAGAAGTCTTTGCCTAACCAAAGGTCACAAAGATTTTCACCTATGTTTTCTTCTAAAAGTTTTAATAACTTTTGCATTTAGGTCTACGGTCCATTTGGAGTTTTTGTGTGTGGTTGAAGAATGGGTCCAATTTCTTTTGTTTTTTTTTTCATATGGAGGTGTCCCATTGTCCCAGCACCATCTGTTGAAAAGACTATTCCTTCCCCCATTTAATTGCATTGACATCTGTGTTGAAAATCAATTGACCATAAATGTGAAGATTAATGTATGGATTCTAATTCTATTCCATTGACCTATGTCATCCTTTTGTCACTACCACACTGTCTTCATTACTGTTACTTTGTTGTAAGTTTTGAAATTAGAAAGTGTGAGCTTCTTTTTTTTAAAAGATGGTTTTGGTTATTCTGGGTCCTTTATATTCTCATACAAATTTTTGAATAAGCTTGTCAATTTCTGCAAAAAAAAGTCATTTAGGATTTTGATGGAGATTGCACTAAATTTGTATACCAGTTTAAGGAATATTGCCATCTTAACAACATTCTTCCTATCCATCAACATGGGATGGGATTCTTTCTATCCATTTAAATTGTTAACTTTTTTGAACAATAATTTGTACTTTTCAGTTGTACTCCTCTAAAAATTTTATTTCTAAGTATTTTATATTTTTGGTACTATGGTAAATGGAATTATTTTCTTAAAATTTCAGATTGTTCATTGCTAGTGTATAGAAATGCTATTGATTTTTGTATATTGCTCTTGTGTCCTGCACCCTTGCTGAAAGTGTTAATTAGGTCTAATAGCTTTTTTGTGGATTCACCAGGATTTTTTTGAATATACAATAATGTCAGAATAGAGAGTTTTATTTTTTCCTTTCCAATCTAGATGTCTTTTATTTTTCTTGCCTAATTGCCTTGGCTATAATCTTCTGCACAATGTTGAATAGAAGTGATAAGAATGAACATCCTTGTCTTGTTCTTGATCTTAGGGAGAGAGTGTTCAGTCTTCTAACATTAAGAATGATATTAGCTGTAGGGTTTTTTGATAGTTACCTTTTATCAGGTAGAGGAAGTTCCCTTTTATTCTTTGTTATTTTATTATGACAAAGTGTTAGGCTTTGTCAAACTTTTCTGCAAAGCTATTTTCAAACAAAGCTTTTTCTTTTTTTCTTTTTTTAAAGAACTTTTGAAGACAACAGTTTGGCAAGATGGGTACACAACTTGATAAGGTCCATCAAATGCAAGACTGTCTTTTTTTAAAATTAATTAATTTATTGATTGATTTTTGGCTGTGTTGGGTCTTCGTTGCTGTGTGTGGGCTTTCTCTAGTTGTGGTGAGTGGGGGCTACTGGTCGTTGTGGTGTGCAGGCTTCTCATTGTGGTGGCTTCTCTTGTTGCAGAGCATGGGCTCTAGGCGGGTGGGCTTCAGTAGCTGAGTCACGAGGGCACAGTAGTTGTGGTTTGCTGGCTCTAGAGCACAGGCTCGGTATTTGCGGCGCTTGGGCTTAGTTGCTCTGTGGCATGTGGGATCTTCCTGGACCAGGGCTCAAACCTGTGTCCCCTGCATTGGCAGGTGGATTCTTAACCACTGCGCCACCAGGGAAGTGCTCAAACAGAACTTTTCCTGCATCTATTGAGATTATCATGTCCCTTATTCTATTGATATGATGCATTACATTGATTTATTTATGACTGTTACGTCAATCTTGCATTCCTGTGATAAATCCTACTTGGTCATGGTGATTAATCCTTTTTATATGTTGCTGGATTTGGATTGCTAGTATTTTGTTCAGGCTTTTAAAATCTATATTCATAAGAGATATTGATCTGGAATTTTCTTTTCTTAAAAACCTTTGTCTGGCTTTGGAACCAGGTCACACAGAATGAGATGGAAATTGCTCCTTTCTTTCTCTTCTAGTTTTTTTTTTTTTTTTTTTTTTTTTTTTTGCGGTACACAGGCCTCTCACCGCTGTGGCTTCGCCCGATGCGGAGCACAGGCTCCGGACGCGCAGGCTCAGCGGCCATGGCTCACGGGCCCAGCCACTCCGCGGCACGTGGGATCTTCCCGTACCGGGGCACGAACCCGTGTCCCCTGCATCGGCAGGCGGACTCTCAACCACTGCGCCACCAGGGAAGCCCTCTCTTCTAGTTTTTGGAGGAGTTTGTGAAGAATTGGCACTTTCTTCCTTAAACACTTGGAAGAATTCATGAGTGAAGCCATTTGGGCCCAGGCATTTCTTTGTGGGAGGTTTTAAATTTACTAATTCAGTCTCTTTACTTGTTATAGGTTTATTCAGATTTTCTATTTCTTCTTGAGTCAGTTTTGATAGTTTGTGTCTTTCTGGGACTTTATTCAATCTGAGTTATCAAAATTTATTGGTATACAATTTTATGTGATTGTTGACCAAGTGTATCTCCCCATCTTTTGGGGAATTGTCCACCCCTTTTCTCTGTGGTTACTGTGGCAGTGTTCCCTAGCAACATTTATAAGATATGAGCCAGGCTGCATAGATACTGTTGACTGGTCCATCTGACCAACGAGGGGTTGAGAAGGAGCTATTTTCCCTTCAGTCACATAGAGCAGTAACATGTAAGGTCAGAAGCTATTGGCAGCCACATTTACCATCCCGTTGCCTGAAAAACAGAAAACCATTCTGTAGTGAGAGGCATCAGCACAGCTGACTTGAGTGAATATGGGAGGCGGAGGTTTGGTTAGGATTAAATCCTGGTTTTAGTTCATGTTATTGAAATTGGGTTGCACCCCTGCCAGTCATCCCTCACTCTCACAGCCTTTTGTTTATTAAATCCTTTGAGAAGACATCTTTCACATACAACTAATAGAGTCTTGACTAGTAGAGAACCCAGTCCTGGGGAGTGGGCATTGTAACTGGAGGCAGGTGAGGCTGCATTCTGTGTTCTCAAGGTGGTGTCACAGTCAGTGGTAAGTCTCAGTCTCAGGAGTTGGGCTGAAAGTAGTCAGAGAATGATAGAAAAAGGATGTAAATCATCCAGAATAATCCTTCCTGTTAGTAGCTAGTGAACTGAGGCAATTTAAGTTCATAAAATCACTTGTTTGGTTGAAAGATAATAGCTGCATTCTCTGTTATACCCCATTTTAAAAACTAAGATTGAGGTTCTCATTAGGAAGGTGGAGAATCTGGCAGTTAGGAAAGAGAAGTCTTGGAGGACCTACATCCCTGCAAAGCACCTTCTTCTAGGTCTTTCATTGAACCAAAGGATGTGGCTTTCAGGACTAAGGATAGAGCCTGAGTTACAGGGGCAATATTTCAATGTAATTTTAGAGGAAAGCCACCTTGCTATCATATCCTACATTCCAGTTTTGCATGTGTAGCCCAAGACCGAGGTCCTTAAATGGATACAAAGGTGATGGGCAGAATCCTCAGTGTTTTTGCTAAGGAACAGGAGGTGCATGAACATAACTCTGTTCCTGGAGTACTACTTAGCAGAGTTAGGGATGTAAAGGTAATAAGAAGATTTGTTCCAAGGAGGACTATTGTCAAATGAAGTTCCTTAAATGGAACGTATTAGTGATCCATGAAATACACCAGTAATTTCATATACCTTGTTGTGTCTAACAAAAGGGTAAGATATATATTTTGGGCCAGTGACCGTCTAGAGATCTGTTTTTTGTAGTTATTTTCCCTGCACCATTGTATCTTGGGTAAGGGTTGGTTACATTTATCAGTTTCCCACCAGTTGCAAAATCAGGAAGAAGCATATCTGGTCCAGATTGGGATTGTACTAAAGAAATAATAGATGTTACCTAAAGATCCTGAATGAAGAACAGTGGCTCTGTGAAATCTCCTCTCAGTACAGTAGCTGGCTGTGACTTTGCCCCTCGGGAGATAATAGTTGTAGTATGTTAGGTAAGGTCATTTTTGGAGTTTTATGTGCAGTATAAGAGTATATGAGGTAGGTAGAAAAGGGGAGGTTGTAACTGATATCTACTGGGATGATAGCCCTGCTAATTTTGAATTGTCTCTCCCTTTCATCCACATGCTTACCGTGGTGGGACTCCCAGCAGCCATGTTTTGAAAATATAACACAACCCTTTGGCCACTTTTGATTTATTCAGAGGTGTCCATCTGGCCCAAGCTTGGCCAGTATCTCTTGAGGAATGAAGGCAAAGCAGAACAGAGATGACAGACAGAGAGACTAGTTGAGTTGAGTTCAGGTTCCAGCTTCCAGCTTGCTCCCAGGGTCCTACTGTCTACTGCCCTTAGGTTCTGTTATCCAGTCCTTAAATCATATCACCCCCTTTTTGCTTTAGTCAATTTAGTAGGTTTCTACTACTTACAACTAAGAGAATATTAACTAATGTAGTCTTTTAAAGAGACTAACATCCTATTTGCCACATTTACGGTAATACTTTTAATATGATGATTTATTATACAAAGAGAAACAACAATATCATTCTTAGCCTATATGCTTCTTAAGTATAAAACTATAATTCCTCCTTCCCCTCTTCCTTTTTTTGTGTGCTTCTCCTTTTCTTGTACTCTTGGAGCCCAACACAGCGCCCGACGTCAATAGATGCTCAACTAATGTTTAATGACCTGAATTGAACATAAAATAAAAGGAAAGTAAGAAAGAAATTCCCCCCAAATCCTGCCACTAAGTGAATCAAACCATTTTACTTCTCTCTGGATCCAGATTTGTCCACATTCTTTCATCATTTTTATTTAAGTGTAATTCCAGATCAGACCCAGTTTTGTATTCTACTTTTTTTTCCAGTAATGATATATTATAAACATGATGTTCACAGCCTTCAAAATTGCTATTATTATTGCTTCAGTAATGGGAAAGATAAATTTAGAAAGTATTTATACTGAATGTTTCATAAGGCAAAACAGAAATTGAAAGTGCTCTCATCACAGCCAACAAGGCAAATCTGCTTCTCCCCTTCTGTACTGTCTTTCCTTGCAAAATCACATATTGCTCAAATCCAAGTCTTCTCTTATACCACACCGGCTCCTGCGCTTCTGAATGTGGCTGGAGAAAATAAAACACAACCACACTGGACAGGTCTCACTGTCAATTTCTGATCACTTAACCCCAGCAGGACCCTTGATGCTGCACAGCAACCATTGCATATTTTTCGAATCTATTCAAAGTCCCATTCTCCTAGATTATTTCATTCTTTCACTTCCAACCTCTAACATCGTCTCCCCTAGCCTCTATGTGAGCTGATGACCTTGCATTCTCTTTCACTGAGATATGAGAGGCAATCAGCAGAGAACTTACAAGACCTTACTACTGCCTCTCCTAGCTAACTCCGTTTGTTCCAATATGCTCTGCTTCTCCTCCTGTTACTATGAATGAACTGAACAGGTTCCTCTTTAAGGCCAGCTCTTTCTTGGCATTGATTCTATCCTCTCTTACCAGCTCAGGGATTTTGCTTCGGCAATTCCCTACCATCCTTAACACCCCTGTCTCTTGCATCACTATTATTTTCTTCTTCACTGAACTCTTCTCATTAGATTACAAATGTATCATTACTTCTTTCCTTAAAACACACACGCACACATGCACACGCACACACATGCACACACCCAAAAAACTTCTCATGACGCACTTCACTATCTATGTACTGCTCCATTTCTTTTTCTTTTCTTTTTTTTTTTTTTTTTTGCGGCACGCGGGCCTCTCACTGCTGTGGCCTCTCCCGCCGCGGAGCACAGGCTCCGGACGTGCAGGATCAGCGGCCATGGCTCACGGGCCCAGCCACTCCGCGGCATGCGGGATCCTCCCGGACCGGGGCACGAACCCGTGTCCCCCGCATCGGCAGGTGAACTCCCAGCCACTGCGCCACCAGAGAAGCCCTCCATTTCTTTTTAAAATTGAAGTATAGTTGATTTACAATACTATATTAGTTTCTATTGCTCCATTTCTTACCTTTCTTTCAAGCAGAACTCCTTGAGTCCAGTGGTTCTCAGAGTGCACTTTGAGATGCAGCATAAGCATTGGCACCACCCAGGAGCTTGTCAGAAATGAAAATTCCTGGGGCCCCCTTCAGATCTAATGAATAAAAAATTCTGCGGGTTTTTACCCAGCAATCTTCACTTTAGCAAGCCCTCCAGATGATTCTGATACAGGCTAAAAGTTGAGAACTACTGTTTAGCATATAGTTGCTGACTCCAGTTTCTCTCTTCTCATTGTCTCTTGAATGCATTCCAGACAAGCTTTAGATCCCTGCATTCTACAGAAACTGCTCTGTTGAAGTCAAAAGTAACTTCCATTGGTGGGAGCTACATTTCCAATTGTCAGAGAGGAAAGCTATAGAGAAGCAAGATAGGAAAGCTAGGATGAGCCCAGTGGTACTGAAGCAGAGTCAGAGACAGCAGTATGAACTCATGCTTAGCTTAATATATGTATATTATATGTATGGAAATAATTCTAGATAAGTGTGTATATATGCATGAGCATACATGTATGTGTTACCTAGCCCAGTCCACTGAGGGGACCTAGAAGCAATGACACCCCAGTAGCAATGAGCACATTCAAGGCCTAAATATTGGTTTCTAATACCGTTCTCTAATAAAAGGAACCAGGGCCCCTTGAAGAAATGGCTGACTTTAGGGCTGGGGTGGGGGAAAATATAAGATGAGGTAGAGCATCTTATAAAACCAGAAAGTAGCAAAGTGCTACAAACAAATGTTTCTTAGTTCAGGACACTATAGGCCCTAGCTTTCTTTTTATTTCACTGGTTAATTGTTCTTAGTCTCTTTTGCTGATTCCTTCTCATCTCTCTGACCTCTAAACATTGGTGTGTCCCAGGGCTCAGTCCTTGGACGTTTTCTCTTTCCATCTACAAATTATTCCCTGGTGATCTCATCCAGTTTTGTGACTTTAAATACTATCTGCAGACCCCAAACTTCTATTTTAGCAGACACCTCCCCTGATCCTAGACTTTTATACACAACTGTCTACTTGAAATCTCAATTCAGATGTCAACAAGCAGATAAAATTCAACTTGACCAAAACTGAGCTCTCAATATCTCCCTTACAAACCCGCTCTTCCTACAGTCTTTTCCATTTTCATGACTGGCGGTTTCATCCTTTTGGTTGCTCAAGTCAAAAACTTTGGAGGTATCTTTGACTTTTCTTCTCTTACCTCACATTTAGTTCATTAGAAAAATTCAGTCCTACTGTCAAAATACATCCAGAATCCAATCCCTGCTCACCACCTCCATTGCTATCATCCAGGTCCAAATCATCATTATTTCTTGTCTAGATTATGGAACCAGATTCCTAATTGGTCTCCCTGCTTCTTCCCTTGAATTTCTCATGTTCTTAACACGTTCGCAGTTAGTTTGTAAGTCAGATCATGTCACCTTTCTGCTCAGAATCCTTTGTTGACTTCTCAGCTCTCTCAGAGTAAGAGTCAAAATCCTTGAAATTACCTAGAAGTCCCTTCATGATCTACTTAGCCCACAATGCCTCCTGACTTGGGATCCTATTATTCTTCTGCTCTCACTCCAGCTCAGCTACACAGACCTTAATCCAGGCACACAAGTGCCTCAAGATCTTTGTACTCACTGCACTTTTGGTCAGGAATGCTGAGTTTGTGGTAATTTGTTTTGCAACAATAGAAAACTGACATAGATTGAATGACATGAAATTTCCAGTCATCAACCATGTTGACCTCCGAAATAACAATTTTATATAGTTCCCCTAATAAATTGCAGCATCCGTCCCTACTCTCAACACCCCTATTTCCTTTCTCTGCTTTTCCTTCAAAGTATGTATGACCATCTATCTTACTATTTATTTATTATTTCTCACTATAAGGTAAGCAGACATCTTTTGTTCATGTTGTGTTCTCAGTGTCCAGAGGAGTGCATGACCAATAGTAGCTATTGGGTTGGCCAAAAAGTTTGTTTGGGTTTTTTGTACCATATGTAAAACCCGAACGAACTTTTTGGCCAACACAATATTTAGTAAATGTTTGTCCAGTGTTGCATGAGTGAAAGGAGGTTGGTGGAGGAGGTGGGAATTAACACAAACCACTTTTTTGGCCAAAAACTCAAGCTGAAAGATCTGGTGGGAACTTGAATGAAACCCAGGAGCTCTGTACCTACTCTTAAACTTTGGAAATTACAGAAACCAGAAAATTCTAGAGAATTTTAGCTTGTGTGTTGAAATGTTTTCAATTTGACATAAAATAACTGAAATAAAAAACTTGGATGGAAAATATTCAAGTGATTTAACCTCACAGGATCAGGTCAGAAAATCTGGGAGCTAAATTTAGAAAATTGGGAATGGAAACAGCAACAATGAAACAGCCGCTTTCCTTACTCCTTTGATTTGAGGCTACTTGCAGGAGAGGAAGGAAACGCTGCAGAATTCCAAGGACGGGCTGGGCACCGGACAGCATGTCCACATTTCCATGGGCAGCATGCTCTCACCTCAGCCCCCAGGACAGGTGGATGCCTGTGGATGGGCCGCAGCTCTTTAGATTGATTTGGGGGAGAGTCTATTTGTCCCAAAAGACCACCTGTAAGAGAGAGATCTCTAGTGTTATTGAAGTTTCCCAGCCCACCTAAGATAAACATGCTTGGTAAAAAGATGGCATGAGTCTTTTAAAAATGGCGTTAAATCTCTACTTGTTTTATTCGGTACAGTCCAGTCCGTATCTGAACACTGATATCTCCTCGATCTACCTTCCGAGAGTCTCTGGAACCTTCAGGCTAGAATGTTTGTGACCAAATCCTCCCTTTTCTTAGACTATTATCTTTGCAAAAAAAAAAATTTATGGACAACTTCAAGGAAACAAAACTGGTTCTATAATCCTACCCCTGACTGTATTGGCTGTTTATATTTTCCAATACTGTGTCAAATATCATTCATATTTATATGTGTTTTAAATATAGTTATAATTATAGTATAGATACTGTTTTGATTTTTTTCATGTAGCATAATTTAAAATGTACTTGGGCATATTTCTACATAATCCTCATAATTGTAATGTCAGAAGCTGTACTAGATTTCCCAGAATTAATACATGGCTATTTCCATACTTTTGGATAGTTGGACTATTTATTATAAATAGTGCTTTAACACACCACTTCAGAGCCTCTGTTCCTCTCACAGATGGGGTATGCAGAGCTGGCTCTGTGTGTCAGCTGAATAACTGGTGGCTTATTTGATGTGAAATGAGACTAGTCCCCCCCAATTTTTCTGTTAGCCTGCTGTATTACCTAAAATCCCCATCATTAGCGGGAGTCAGGTCAAGGCTCAAACTTCAGTTAAGTGCATGTTAATTTTACTTGGAGGGATGACACATGTGTCATTGTCACCCATCACATCCCTATCATTCACTAATGTACTGGATTGACCCGCCATTCACCAGCCAGATGTGAAAAGAAAGGGACTGGGGACAGCTGGGGTTTGGCCTGGGGCATGGGCAGTATCTGTGCAGGAAGTCATGTGTCTCAGGCTCAGGAGCCCTGTGGCTGGTGAGGAGCCTCCAGGAGGAAGAAGAGGGGTCCTGATCTGGGGGTGGACGGCCTCACGCTGTAATCAACTTCCTTATACTTCACCTCTGGGTAACATCTTCCTCCAGCTCTAGGTCTTCCTCATGGTTCTGTTGTGAAACTATAGCATGTGTTTCCAATAATCCAAAGTGACCGTGACATCAGTAGACGATCTCTAATCTTGGGCACTTTCGTATCTGCTCACGATGACCTGGTACAGCGAGGCCCAGCGAATCCTTGAAGGATCGGGAGCGCTGCCACTGTGATGGGCGGTGGTCTGTACCCTTTGCTTCCATTTCAGAAATGGCGTCAGCTGTCTCTGGAATATTTCAGCAGAATAACAGAGAAAGGAAGGCAACTGGAACAATTGTGTGCATCATAAAATCTCCTTTTTCCTGGGAAATGGCCTCTCTGGATGAACGAATTCATGCAGTGTTTACATGGGGAAAATTAAGTTAAATATCTCTGGCATCAACAACCTGACTACTAGCCAGCTCCAGCTGGGCAAAAGCCTTAAGTAGAAGGTGTTTCCAACGTCTGCCTCTGCTTTCTGAGGTGATTATTTTCCAACTTTGCTCAGTGCCCCCAAGTTGGCTGGCCTGCTCCATCTTATGGCCTCTTGATGTTAATAAGCCAATAATCAGCTCTGCTGTTATTCTGGGTTCCCCCTTTGACAAACTAAGTGGAGTTTCTTTAAGAAATATGTGTATTTTTTGCCAGCAATCAGAGATATCGGTGACTGAAGTGATGGCTCTTGAGCACGAAGAAAGCGTGTATTTCTCTCTCTACAAACGGTCCCATATCTACCAACTCAACACAGACCAGCCCACAGGAAGCTTTGGATAATTGAGGCAGATCAGAGATGTGCTTTCCCTGAACTATCAGTTTTCTGCCGTGCTTTAGTCAGGGAAAGCAGCCCTTGTTTTCACCTACAGCTCTCAGTTGGGCTTTCATATTAAGTTGTCAGGTTTTAGACAATCTGATTGTGATGGGAGACCTCATAGTCATGCAAATGTGCAAATAGGAAAGGATGAGACTGCTGGCCCTGACAATGGTTACTTTCCCCAGACAGTCTAGAGCTCGGCACTTAATGGGGATTTAGAAAATTCCTCCTTCCTTCTTTCCCTTTCTTCTTGCTTATATGGTGTAGAAGAGGAAAGGAATATTTAGGCAGTAAGTGGACATAGTTTTATACAGCAGTGGGGATGATTTAAAAGAAATTAGATGAATGGCCAATGTTCTCAGTAGGTCAGTCAATGAACCTTTGATCATGGTCTCCACTGTTGATGTGACCGCTGTACTCAGACTGACTCAGACAGAGAGTCTCAGCCTCGAGACCCCTGAAGGCATAGATGGGACTGAGATTTGAGCATTCCTTTCTCACTGGCAACAACCTTTAAATACCGTGACAGTGAATTTAATATTGTTAAAGACTAAGGAAGGGCCCACGGTGATGAAGTTTCATCAGAGGTGGGCATGCTGAGTTGGCACAGCAAAGTAGGAATACCATCAGGGGACTGATTTTAAATAAACATGTCAGAATGTGTATAGCAAACGTTACTGTTTGAATATTCTTTCCAGTGAAAATGCTTGGTAGACCGTCACGCACTTTGTGGCAGGATAAGGTTTGAGAGGTTGACCAGTCTCCCCAGCTCCATGCCCCATCATTTGTCGTTTTTCCCTCTTCGGCAGAAAGCAGAGAAAAGAAGGCTTCTTCCTGGCTTTGCATTTTGAAAGCCCATGCCCTCTGTGACCCACAGAGGACTGGGGCATAGCTAACGTGTTGGGAAGCCGAGGAGAGGCCCCCGCCTAGACTAGCTGGGGTGGGTGCGGAGAGAGCAGACAGTCACTGGAGCCAGAGAGAGGCCGTTTCCCTCAGGGCCCACCAGGAGCGACACTGTGGCCTTGGTTTGAGAACCCAGGAGCCAGCTGGGGTCCCAGTCAGTGCTCACACTTGAGTGAACATCACTCAGCATCTGAGCCAGGGGCTGGGATAACCCAGCATTTTGTCGGGGATCTGTGAAGCCTTCACCTCCATGACCACCAGCACCTCACTCAGAGGCTGTGCAGCAGTATCGTCACATTGTAAGAACAGCCCGCCTGACCCTGCACTCTCTCAGGACACCTGTAGGACCCAAGAGAAGTGCGTGGCATCCTAGACACCCAGCTGGTGAGGGTGGGGTGACAGGACAGTTCCCCAAGCTCTCCTGGGAAGTGGAAAGGTCGGGGAAGGGGGGAAACAACTCGGCAAGGCCCTGAGCTGGGACAGTGGCTAACACAGCCTTGTTACACCATAAAAGGCCCTGGTTGGGTGCTAGAGGACCTGGCTTTTAATCACAGCTCTGCTTTGATGTCACCGTGTAATCTTGGGCGCAATACTGCATTTCTTTGAGTCTCAGTTTCCACATTGTATGTGTACATTTCTTCATTCACCCTCTCATTTGAAACTTTTTCTAATTTAACAATTTTTTACTTACTGTTCACCTCTCACTTGTTCAACAAACACTTATTGAGCACCATTCTTAGGTGAAACTCTGCTGGGCACTAAATTTTCAAACAGATATGACTCTGTCCTCAAGGAACTTATATCCCAGAGCTCCAAAATCCCAGAGGGGTATAAGTGGTTGGTCTCTAAGCTTCTGCCAATTTGACATTCTATAATTCTATTATTATTGCAAGTTTTACATTGATATCTTGCCTCCCTCCTTCCCCTCCCCCAAAGGGTAAAATCTTTCTTTCACAGAGCCTGTGGTTCAATGACAGCAAATTCTTGCCCTGAGGGATTAATTTCAGTATTTGGAAATGGCTAAAGGTCATGTGGACCCAGGTGTGGTGGCAAAGGCAGCTAAGGCCTAGAAAAGAATCGAGTTCCAGGTGTCCTGGCAGTGAAGTCTTAGGATCCTGTATTTATTTCTGCTTGGAGTCACCTTGAGCATGGCCTTGAATGCCCTGTGGTGGTCTGCCTGGGGATGTGGTTTTTGTTAAGCTTTCAAATCATTTCCCCAGAGAGAAACTTGCTGACACTGGAGTGAGTGCCTCCCAGCTGCTTGTGGGCAGCCTCTGTCAGTGAGGTCACTGTGGTGGCCTGCTTTGTCATCAGCTTCTCGTGTCTCTGCTTTTGTCTCTATTTTGATGAGATAGTGCTATTTCATCCTCCCTCTCCCCCAGCTTCCTTCAAAGATTGACAACACATTCAAGTAGTAAAGGATGACACATCTCGGAACCTACTCATCATAGATGCCAATTACGTGCCCGCTCTCATCTCAGTTTATAGATACTCTTCTATCTTCTGGGCAAAGAAGCCCGTTGAATTGAAGTAGCCTTTGTCATCTTGTCAGTACTTCCTAAATATCTAGTCAGATTGTCCCGTGCGTGTTCACTTGCATATCTCACACCTTCTCTAGACCAGGAGCTCTTGATTCCATCCACACCTTTATTCCTTTATTCTCCAGGTAGATAATAGTTACCTGGTACCAGGCATTGTGCTAGGCTGGGATGATGCATAAGACCTGAGTCTTGTCTGATGAAGCTCATAATACTGGAGATGGGATGGACACATACATAATTAATTGTGATACAGCATAGTAAATACAGATAGAGAAGTATAACAGAGACAGTGGAAGCACAGAGGAAAAGAGGGCAGCCTGAGCTCTCCTTTGTGGTAGGCTGTGTTCTTCTTTGCATAAATATACTGCTCTGCTCTGTGGCAAGGATTATACTTCCCTACTATTGTTATTCAGCTTCTTTCTATTACTGTCAGGCTTGGCCATGGGAATTATTTGGCTGATTGAATGACATATATATCATTTTGAGGCAGAAGCTTTAACAGCCAGACTGTGATCTGTCATAGTCTTTCCTTTTGCTCTTTGCCATGATGACTATCAAATATTCCAGATTACTCTGTCATCCTGCATCCTGGAGTGAATGACATGTGATGGGCATGCAGAATTAGCAAGAAATGTTTAAAGCCATTGAGATTTTAGGGTCATGTGTTACTGCAGTATAACCTAGTAAATTCTGTCTAATAAACTTTTATTTGCCTCTGTACCCTGGTGTCTGGTGCATACTAACTACTCCATAGAAGTTTTTGGAATGAATGAAGAGCTGAAGGGGTCAGATAGGCTTGAAGGAGAGAGTAAGGAAGGGAAGTTCAGTGGGGTCTGAAAGTCTTATGTAAAGAAATTCAGAAGGCACTTGGCCATGATGGGTGTCATAAACTTTTCCTTATGAACTGGACAGGAAAGGCTCATAGTGCTTTTGTCTCTTTTGATGTCTTCTGTTTGCTTGCTATGTCACAAGCAAGCTTTGGAAGCTGACTGATTAGCCAGAAAATAAGTGATATTGAAAGGATATTGGGTAGCTCACAAAATCATTGGGGAGGGGGAAGTGGGATAGAGAAGCAGACTTGGGGCTAAGTTTTTAGGAGTAACACCTCAGAACTTCTCAGAGAAGGCAGTGTCTCCCAACTTCATTAGTAAGGGTAAAAGTAAGTGGCTGTAACAAAGATGCTCAGTATACCATGGTTTAAAGACTATGGAACTTTCTCCTCTTTCATCTAACAGTTCCAAGGGGAGCACTCTAGGTTGGTGGTCATCCAGGGACCCAGAATATTTCCAAGTCATTGTCCCATTATGATATAGGGAATTGTCATCATATGGATTATCAAAGCTGAGTGGCTTCCGTATCTGAGTCCCTGCCATTGAGAGAAAAGGAAGCACATTCATAGCCTTGCCCAGATCTGAAATTGGCACCTAACACTTCTGCTTACATTTTATTGGTAAGAAGTTAGTCACATGCCTGTACTTAACTGCAAGGGACATATAATGTAGTGAGGCAACCACGTGTCCAGTAATAGGACTATTAGTATTAGATGAAAACTACTAGTATGTGTGTTAGTTAACTACCATAGCAATAATGCAATGTAACAAACCTGTCCTAAACCTGGTGGCTTTAAACCACAAGCATTTATTCTCACTCTGACAAATTTGCTCATTGGCTGCTGTTCAGTTGACTTAAGCTTGGCTGGGCGGGAACTCTCTGATTAAGGCTACAGGTTGGCTGGGCATAGTGCCAGGCTGTGGGTTTGATTCAGGCCTATTCCACATGTGTTTGTTCTGGCACCCAGGCAGAAAGGGAAGTATCTTTTTGGGGCATGTTATTCTCATGATAGAAGTGTACAAGAATGCAGGAAATGCTAGGTGCTTCTGGAGTCTCAGCCCAGAAGTGCCACATTGTCACTTTCACCCACTTTCCATTGGTCAAATCAAGTCTCATGACCAAGCTCAACATCTATAGTGTAGGGAAATGTTCTGCCTATTCTATTGGGAGATGCTGCAAGCTCAAATAGCAAAGGTGTGTGTGTGTGTAATTCTATTACAGGGAGTATGTGAATAGTTGAGAACAATAATTCAACCTACACCCTATGAATTAAAGGGAGAATAGTATATTTTAGTTGATAGATATAAATCTCTGCCACACCTTTTTCATTTCTTGGTAGTCAGAGTGTCCCCACCATGAGGACAAGGACACTGGCAGCAGAAGTTCTGGGAAGTACTCCTTGGCATGAGCCCTCCCAGAATCCACCATTAGCCCCACCAAAGAGCCTCTAGGCTCCAGTGTTGGGTCACCTCAGGCCAAACAACCAACAGGGAGGGAACCCAACCCCACCCATCAGCAGACAAGAGGATTAAAGTTTTACTGAGCTCTGCCCACCAGAGCAACACCCAGCTCTACCCACCACCAGTCTCTCCAAAACAAGAAACTTGCACAAGCCTCTTAGATAGCCTCATCCACCAGAGGGCAGACAGCAGAAGCAAGAAGAACTACAATCCTGCAGCCTGTGGAACAAAAACCACATTCACAGAAAGATAGATGAGATGAAAAGGCAGAGGGCTATGTACCAGATGAAAGAACAAGATAAAACCCCAGAAAAACAACTAAATGAAGTGGAGATAGGCAACCTTCCAGAAAAAGAATTCAAAATAATGATAGTGAAGATGATCCAGGACTTCAGAAAAAGAATGGAGGCAAAGATTGAGAAGATGCAAGAAATATTTAATAAAGACCTAGATGAATTAAAGAATAAACACCTAGAAGAATTAAAGAACAAACAAACAGAGATGAACAACACAATAACTGAAATGAAAAATACACTAGAAGGAATCAGTAGCAGAACAACTGAGACAGAAGAATGGATAAGTGACCTGGAAGACAGAATGGTGGAATTCACTGCTGCAGAACAGAATAAAGAAAAAAGAATGAAAAGAAATGAAGATAGCCTAAGAGACTTCTGGGACAACATTAAATGCACCAACATTATCATTACAGGGGTCCCAGAAGGAGGAGAGAGAAGGGACCCGAGAAAATATTTGAAGAGATTATAGTTGAAAACTTCCCTAACATGAGAAAGGAAATGGCCACACAAGTCCAGGAAGCTCAGAGTCCCAGGCAGGATAAACCCAAGGAGAAACACGCCAAGACACATAGTAATCAAATTGACAAAAATTAAAGACAAAGAAAAATTATTAAAAGCAACAAGGGAAAAATGACAACATACAAGGGGACTCCCATAAGGTTAACAGCTGATTTCTCAGCAGAAACTCTACAAGCCAGATGGAAGTGACATGATATATATAAAGTGATGAAAGGGAAAAACCTACAAACAGTATTACTCTACCCAGCAATGACCTCATTCAGATTTAACGGGCAAATCAAAAGCTTTACAGAAAAGCAAAAGCTAAGAGAATTCACCACCACCAAACCAGCTCTACAACAAATGCTAAAGGAACTTCTCTAAACAGGAAACACAAGAGAAGAAAAGGACCTACAAAAACAAACCCAAAACAATTAAGAAAATGGTAATAGGAACATACATATTGATAGTCACCTTGAACGTAAATGGATTAAATGCTCCAACCAGAAGACACAGGCTCACTGAATGGATACAAAAACAAGATCCATATATGTGCTGTCTACAAGAGACCCACTTCAGACCTAAGGACACATACAGACTGAAAGTGAGGGTATGGAAAAAGATATTCCATGCAAATGGAAATCAAAAGAAAGCTGGAGCAGCAATGCTCATATCAGATAAAATAGACTTTTAAATAAAGAATGTTACAAGAGACAAGGAAG
The DNA here is from genome assembly GCF_008692025.1 of Phocoena sinus. Lineage (NCBI taxonomy): Eukaryota > Metazoa > Chordata > Mammalia > Artiodactyla > Phocoenidae > Phocoena > Phocoena sinus. The sequence goes on along the minus strand of NC_045768.1, from coordinate 82,682,748 downwards.
GACACTACATAATGATCAAGGGATCAATCCAAGAAGAAGAAAAAACAATTATAAATATATATGCACCCAACATAGGAGCACCTCAATATATAAGGCAACTGCTAACAGCTCTAAAAGATGACATCGACAGTAACACAATAATACTGGGGGATTTTAACACCTCATTTACACCAATGGGCAGATCTGCCAAACAGAAAATTAATAAGAAAGCACAGGCTTTAAATGACACAATAAAATAAATACATAAATAAATGACACAATAGACCAGATAGATTTAATTGATATTTATAGGACATTCCCTCTGAAAACAGCAGATTACACTTTCTTCTCAAATGCACATGGAACCTTCTCCAGGATAGATCACATCTTGGGTCACAAATCAAACCTTGGTAAATTTAAGAAAATTGAAATCATATCAAGCATCCTTTCTGACCACACTGCTATGAGATTAGAAATAATTACAGGGAAAAACACATAAAAAACACAAACACATGGAGGCTAAACTATATGTTACTAAATAACCAAGAGATCACTGAAGAGATGAAAGAGGAAATAAAAAAATACCTAGAGACAAATGACAATGAAAACTTGACGATCCAAAACCTATGGAATGCAGCAAAAGCAGTTTTTAAAGGGAAGTTTATAGTGATACAATCCTACCTCAAGAAACAAGAAAAATCTCAAATAAACAATCTAACCTTACACCTAAAGGAACTAGAGAAAGAAGAACAAAAACCCAAAGTTAGTAGAAGGAAAGAAATCATAAAGATCAAAGCAGAAATAAATGAAATAGAAACAAAGAAAACAATAGCAAAGATCAATAAAACTAAAAGCTGGTTCTTTGAGAAGATAAACAAAATTGATAAACCTTTAGCCAGACTCATCAAGAAAAAAACGGAGAGGACTCAAATCAGTAAAATTAGAAATGAAAAAGGAGGGGCTTCCCTGGTGGCGCAGGTTAAGAATCCGCCTGCCAGTGCAGGGGACACGGGTTCGAGCCCTGGTCCGGGAAGATCCCACATGCCGCGGAGCAACTAAGCCCGTGAGCCACAACTGCTGAGCCTGCGCTCTAGAGCCCGCGAGACACAACTACTGAAGCCCTTGTGCCACAACTACTGAAGCCCGCGTGCCTAGAGCCCGTGCTCCACAACAAGAGAAGCCACCACAATGAGAAGCCTGCCCCCCACAACAAAACGTAGCCCCCATTCACTGCAACTAGAGGAAGCCCGCGTGCAGCAGCGAAGACCCAATGCAGCCAAAAATTAAATAAATGAATAAATAAATAAATTTATTTAAAAAAAAAAAAAAAAAAAAAGAAATGAAAAAGGAGATGTTACAACAGACACTGCAGAGATACAAAGCATCCTAAGAAACTACTACAAGCAACTCCATGCCAATAAAATGGACAACCTGGAGGAAACTGACAAATTCTTAGAAAGGTATAAACTTCCAAAACTGAACCAGGAAGAAATAGAAGATATGAACAGACAAATCACAAGTAATGAAATTGAAAATGTGATTTAAAATCTTCCAACAATAAAAGTCCAGGACCAGATGGGCTTCACAGGTGAATTCTGTCAAATATTTAGAGAAGAGCTAACACCCATCCTTCTCAAACTCTTCCAAAAAATTCCAGAGGAAAGAACACTCGCAAACTCATTCTACGAGGCCACCATCACCCTGATATCAAAACCAGACAGAGATACTACAAAAAAAGAATATTAGAGACCAATATCTCTGATGAATATAGATGCAAAAATCCTCAACAAAATACTAGCAAACAGAATCCAACAACACGTTAAAAGGATCATACACCATGATCAAGTGGCATTTATCCTAGGGATGCCAGGATTCTTCAATATACACAAATCAATCAATGTGATACACCATATTAAAAAATCGAAGAATAAAAAACATATGATCATCTCAATAGATACAGAAAAAGCTTTTGACAAAATTCAACACCATTTATTGTAAAAACTCTTTAGAAAGTGGGCATAGAGGGAAGGTACCTCAACATAATAAAGGCCATATATGACAAACCCGCAACCAACGTTGTTCTCAGTGGTGAAAAACTGAAACCATTTCCACTAAGATCGGGAACAAGACAAGGTTGCCCACTCTCACCACTATTATTCAACGTAGTTTTGGAAGTTTTACCTACAGCAATCAGAGAAGAAACAAAAATAAAAAGAATCCAAATCGGAAAAAAAGAAGTAAAACTGTCACTGCTTGCAGATGACATGATACTATAGAGAATCTACCAGAAAGATGCTACCAGAAAACTACTAGAGCTAATCAATGAATCTGGTAAAGTTGCAGGATACAAAATTAATGCACAGAAATCTCTTGCATTCCTATACACTAATGGTGAAAAATCTGAAGTAGAAATTAGGAAACACTCCCATTTACCACTGCAACAAAAAGAATAAAATACCTAGGGATAAACCTACCTAGGGAGATAAAAGACCTGTATGCAGAAAACTATAAGACACTGATGAAAGAAATTAAAAAGGATACAAAGAGATGGAGAGATATACCATGTTCTTGGATTGGAAGAATCAGTATTGTGAAAGTGACTCTACTACCCAAAGCAATCTACAGATTCAATGTATTCCGTATCAAATTACCCACGGCATTTTTTACAGAACTAGAACAAAAAATTTCACAATTTGTATGGAGACACAAAAGACCCCAAATAGCCAGAGCAGTCTTGAGGGAAAAAAACAGAGCTGGAGGAATCAAGCTCCAGGACTTCAGACTATACTACAGAGCTACAGTAATCAAGACAATATGGTACTGGCATAAAAGCAGAAATATAGATCAATGGAACAGGATAGAAAGCCCAGAGGTAAACCCACACACCTATGGTCAACTAATCTATGAAAAAGGAGGTAAGGATATACAATGGAGAAAAGACAGTCTGTTCAATAAGTGGTACTGGGAAAACTGGACAGCTATATGTAAAAGAATGAAATTAGAACACTCCCTAACACCATACACAAAAATAGACTTACAATGGATTAGAGACCTAAATGTAAGACTGGACACTATAAAACTCTTAGAGGAAAACATAGGAAGAATGCTCTTTGGCATAAATCACAGCAGGTCTTTTTTGATCCACCTCCTAGACTAAAGGAAATGAAAATAAACAAATGGGACCTAATGAAACTTAAAAGCTTTTGCAAAGCAAAGGAAACCATAAACAAGATGAAAAGACAACCCTTAGAATGGGAGAAAATATTTTCAAATGAAGCAACTGACAGAGGATTAATTTTCAAAATATATAAACAGCTCATGCAGCTCAATATTAAAAAAGAAACAACCCAATCAAAAATGGGCAGAAGACCTAAATAGACATTTCTCCAAAGGAGATATACAGATGTCCAAGAAGCATATGAAAAGCTGCTCAACATCACTAATTATTAGAGTAATGCAAATCAAAACTACAATGAAGTATATCACCTCACACCAGTTAGAATGGGCATCATCAGAAAATCTATAAACAACAAATGCTGGAGAGGGTGTGGAGAAAAGAGAACCCTCTTGCACTGTCGGTGGGAATGTAAATTGATACAGCCACTATGGAGAACAGTTTGGAGGTTCCTTAAAAAACTAAAAATAGAATTACCATATGACCCAGCAATCTTACTACTGGGCCTATACCCAGAGAAAACCATAATTCAAAAGGACACATGTACCCCAATGTTCATTGCAGCACTATTTACAATAGCCAGGTCATGGAACCAACCTAAATGCCCATAGACAGATGAATGGATAAAGAAGATGTGGTACATATATACAATGGAATATTACTCAGCCATAAAAATAACAAAATTGTTCATTTGTAGAGACGTAGATGGATCTAGAGACTGTCATACAGAGTGAAGTAAGTCAGAAAGAGAAAAACAAATATCGTATTTTTACGCATATATGTGGAACCTAGAAAAATGGTACAGATGAACCAGTTTGCAGGGCAGAAATGGAGTCACAGATGTAGAGAACAAATATATGGACACCAAGGGGGGAAAGTGGCAGTGGTGGGGTTGTGGTGTGATGAACTGGGAGTTTGGGATTGACATATATACACTAATGTGTATAAACTGGATAACTCATAAGAACCTGCTGCATAAAAAAATAAAATTCAAAAAAATTTTTAATTGAAAAATTTTTCATAAGTAAATATGTATAAAATATAAATATTTAATTATAAAACAATGAAACTAGAGGCCTTTGTGGCTTCAGAAAATCTTTGGATCAATATTTCTAGGTCATCTTCATTCTTTAGAATGTTTTAAAACAAATTGTGGTAGGGGGGATTCTTGGAAGATGGTGGAGGATGAAGTACAGGAATCTGTCTACACTCCTAGGCAATAATTGCATTGGCAGAAGCTGTATGATGTAACTGCTTTGGAACTCAGAAATCTATTGAAGGCTTGCAACTTCCAGGGGAAGCTTGGACAGTAAATTGTAAATTGTGGTTAATTTCAGTCAATTACTTCTCTTAGCCTGGTAACAGCTACCTATCCCTATCCTCTAGCCCCATGGCGGAAGCCCTGAACCCATTCCTGGAGCAGCCTACACACAGCTTGCAGGAGCTAGGATGGGCAATAAGGACCCTGTCTTCCAGATATCAGGGATCTGTGCTCTGATTGCTGATTGATGCTTCTGATCACAGAAATACAGACCAAAGAGGAGGGTGAACATTGTTGTTGTACCTCCCTTCATTCTTTCAAGTCCCCATCCAGCTGAAATGACTTCCAGATTTAAAGGACTGACACCTTTTCTCCCCTCTCTTCATTAAAGCTAGGACATTCAAAAACAATTGCAGTGCACATATAGGGAAAACTAGAAGTGACTGTGCATGTTCAGGGAAAGCCGCAGGCTCAGAAAAGACCTGAGGAGACCTCAGGCTCATCCCTTGAACAGAGACAGCATACAACAATAAAGCACACAAACAAAAGAAACAATAAACAAAACAATAACGAAACCCAGCATTCCTGGGCAGAAGGAGAATCTGTTTTCAGAGTTACCACATTATTAGACTTAAATGTCCAGTTTTCAACAAAAAAATTACAAGGCATAAAAAGGAACAGGGAAGTATGGTCTATTAAAAGGGAAAACAACAAAACAAAACAGAAATTATCCCTGAAAAAGACATGATGGCAGATCTACTACGCAAGGGCTTTAAAACAGCTATCTTAAAGATGCCCAAGGAACTAAAGGAAGATGTGGAGAAAGTAAAGAAAACCATGCGTAAACAAAAGAGAAATATCAAAAGAGAGGAAACCTTAGGGAAAAAAAACACAAGAAGTAATTCTGGAACTGAAAAGTATAATAACTGAAATGAAAAAGTCACTAGAGGGATTCAAAGGCATATTTGAGCAGGCAGAAGAAAGAATCAGTAAACTTAAAGATAGGACAAGAGAAAATTTTCTAGGCTGAGCACAAGAAAGAAAAAGACTGAAGAAAAGCAAACAAAGCCTAAGGGACTGGTAGGACATCATCAAGCAGACCAACATATACATTGTGGGAGTCCCAGAAGGGGAAGAGAGAGAGTAGGGGGCAGAGAGAATATTTGAAGAAGCAATGGCTGAAAAATTCTCAAATTTGATGAAAGATACGAATACAAACATCCAAGAAGCGTAAGATGAACTCAAAGAGATCCATACATTAAAACAAATTAGTCTAAAATCTAGTATCGTTGTAACTTTAGTTCGTAACTACAAATTTAGTTTTCTACATAATTTAAGAGACTAATACATTGAAAAGAATTATTAGTTTATGGTTTGGGGCACACAATGCACAAAGATATACTGTGATGTCAATAATTAAAAGGGGTGGTGATAGAGCTGTGAAGGAGGAGATTTTTGTATACTATTGAAGTTAAACTGGTATAACTTCAAATTAGAGTTTTATAACTTTAGGGTGTTAAATGTAATCCCCATGGTAACAATAAAGGAAATAGCTATAGAATCTACACAAAAGGAAATGAGAGAGGAGTTTTAAAAATTCACAAAATTGTGAAAATTAACACAGTCTTAACTAGAGGATCAAAGAAAAAATAAGAGAAATTAGAAAATACTTAGAGATGAATGAAAATGAAAACACAGCATATCAAAATTTATGGGACACAGTGAAGCAGTGGTAAGGGGTAAATTTACAGTTATAAATGCTTATAGTAAAAAATGAGAAAGAGCACAAATCAGCAAACTAATTTTATGACTTAAAGGACAAGAAAAAGAAGAAGCTAAGCCCAAAACTAGAACAAGGAGGAAAATAATAAAGGTTAGAGCAAAGATAAATGAAATAAAAGATAGAAAAATAATAGAGAAAATCAATGAAACTGAAACTTGATTCTTTGCAGAGATCAACAAAATTGACAAACCTTTAGCTAGACAGACTAAGAAAAAAGAGAAGACTCAAATTACTAAAATCAAAAATGAAAGTTAGGACATTATTACTGATTCTAAAAATAAGGATTATAAGAGAGTACTATGGACAGTTGTATGCCAAAAAATTGGATAATCTAGATAAAATGGACATGTTTCTAGAAATGCAAAATCTACCAAGGCTAGATCACAAAAAATTAGAAAATGTGAATAGACCATAAATAGTAGGGAGATTGAATCAGTTATCAAAATCTCCTGACAAAAAGCCTGGGTCTAATGGCTTCTCTGGTGAATTCTACCAAACATTTAAAGAACTAATACCAGTCTTTCTCAAACTTTTCCAAAAGTTGAAGAGGAGGGAACACTTCCTAACTCATTTTATGAGGGCAGCATTATCCTGATACTCAAACCAAAGTTACTACATGAAAAGAAAACTACAAAGCAATATGCCTTATGAACATTGGCAAAAATCCTCAATAAAATATTAACAAACAGAACTCAGCAGCATATTTAAAGGATTATATACCATGACCAAGTGGGATTTATTCCTGGAATGCAGGGATGATTCCACATATGAAAGGTGATCAAACTAATACACCAAATTAACAAAATAAAAGAAAAAACCCACAGGATCATCTCAATGGATGCAGAAAGAGCATTTGACAAAGTTCAACAGACTTTCATGGTAAAAACACTCAACAAGCTAGGAATAGAAGGAAATTACCTCAGCATAATAAAAGCCATATATGAAAACACCCAGCAAACATCATACTCAATGGTGAAAGACTAAAAACATTTCCTCTAAGATCAGGGGCAAGGCAAGCATGCCAACTCTTGCCACTTCTATTCAACATTGTACTGGAAGTCCTAGCCAGGGCAGTTAGGCAAGAAAAAGAAGTAAATGCATCCAAATTGGAAAGGAAGAAGTAAATTTACCTCTGTTTGTAGATAATATGATCTTATGAGTAGAAAACCCTAAAGATTCCACAAAATCCTGTTAGAAGTAATAAGTGAGTTCAGTAAAGTAGCAGGATACAAGTTTAACATGCAAAAATTAGTTATATTTCTATACACAATGAACAATATGAAATGGAAATTACAAAAACAATTCCATTTACAATAGCATGAAAAAGAATAAAATACTTAGGAATTAACCAAGGAGGCAAAAGAGTTGTACGATGAAAACTGCAGAACATGCTGAAATAAAGAAGACATAAATAAATGGAAACACATTGCATGTTCATGTACTAGAAGATTTACTATTCTTAAGATAGCATAATGTCACCCAAAGTGACCTATAGATGCAATGCAGTTCCTATCTGAATTCTAATGATAGTTTCTGTAGAAATAGGAAAACCCATCCTAAGATCCATACAGACTCTCAAGGGACCCTGAATAGCCAAAGCAAACTTGAAAAAGAAGAACAAAACTGGAGAATCCGCACTTGCTGATTTCAAAACTTACTATAAAGCTACAATAATCAAAACAGTGTATTACTGGCATAATAGATATAAAGACCAACAGAATAGAATAGAGAGCCTAGAAATAAACTCTTGCATATGTGGTCAAATGATTTTTGACAAGGATGCCAAGACCATAGTGTGGGAAAGGACAGTATTTTCAACACATGATGCTGGGAAAACTGGGTATGCAGAATTAAGTTGGACCCTTACCTAACATATACAAAAATTAACTCAGAATGAATGAAGGATCTAAATATAAGAATTAAAGCAATAAAACTAGTAGAAGAAAATGTAGGATGAAAGTTTTATGACATTGGATTTGGCAATGATTTCTTGGATATGATATCAAAACCACAGGTAACAAAGGAAAAAATAGACAAATTGGACTTCATAAAATTTTTAAAACATTGTGTAACAAAAGACATTTTTAACAGAATAAGAAGGCAACGTACAGAATGGGAGAAAATATTTGCAAATCATGTATCTGATAAGGGATTAATATCCAGAATATATAGAGAAATACTAAACAACACAAAAACAAACAACCCAGTTCAAAAATGGGCACAGGACTTGAATAGACATTTCTCCAAAGAAGATATATACATGTCCAGTAATCACAAGAAAAGATGCTCAACATCACGAATCTTTAGGTGAATGTAAATCAAAACTACGATGCTCACACCCATTAGGATGACTACTATCAAAAAAACCCAGAAAACAACAAGTGTTGGAGAGAATGTGGTGAAATTGGAACCCTTGTGCATTGGGGGTGGGAATGTAAAATGGTACAGCTGCTGTGAGAAACAGTATGGTGATTCCTCAAAAAATTAAAATTAGAGCTAGCATATGATTCAGCAATTCCACTTCTGGATATATACCCAGAAGAATTGAAAACAGGGTCTCAAAGAGGTATTTATATACCTATGTTCATAGCAGTACTATTCACAACAGCTAAAACATGGAAGCAAGTCAAATGTCTATCAATGGATGAATGGACAAGCAAAATGTGGTATACATACAATGGAATGATATTCAGCCTTAAAAAGGAACAAAATTCTGTAATATGCTACAACATGGATGAATCTTGAGGACATTATGCTGAGTGAAATAAGCCAGTCACAAAAGACAAATACTGTATTTTTCCACTTACATGAAGTACATTGAGTAGTCAAAATCATAGAGTGGTGGTTGCTGGCGGTTGGGGGGAAAAGGAATAGGGAGTACTGTTTAATTGTATAGAGTTTCAAGATGAAAAATGTTCTGGAGATGGATGGTGGTGATGTTTGCACAACATTATGAAAGTATTTAGTACCACTGAACTGTACCCTTAAGATGGTAAATTTTATGTTATCTGTATTTTACCACAAAAAATTTAATAACATCAAAAATTGAAAGAAATGAAGTGTGCAGTAAATAAAATGAAAAATTGACTTTAATTTTCACTTAAATAACAAAAATTCTGAAAAAAGTACTCAAAATATAAATATTAAGACCCTCATATAGCATAAAGCATATTGAAAAATCAATCTCCTGAAATTGCAAAGATACATTTAATGAATAGAATTCATTACATTATGTTTCTTCTTATGTTTTTAGAAATACAAAGAAATTCCAGCAATACCTGAATTTGACTAATTGCAAATTTCAAAAGCATATAAAAAATGAAAAGCAAGAAGCAACAATGGAAAGAATCAATGAAAATCAGTCATTTCATAGTAAATAATATCAACAATGAGAAACCAAATATATTTTTACGTTAATTGAAAAATTGTGAAAATTAATTTAACAAGAAAACTAAATATTTTACATTCATCTGAAAGGCAAATCATCTCACTGACCAAAACCAAATTAACCATCAGATGAATTGTGATGGTCTAATAGGCAGGTGCTAGGCAATGTTGCTACTGCTGGGTGCTCTCTGGCGGCAAGTCAATAATGCATGGAGTTATATGCCCCCAAATAACATTTACTAAATGCAAGAATTTAATAGAAGGAGCCATATAAATGGTGTTCAAAATATTTTCAATGATCATTTGTTGTTGTTGTTGGCTTAAACAATAGAGATTAATTTTCTCACAGTTCTGGAGGCTCGGAAGTCCAAGTTTAGGTTGTGGCCAATTGGGTTCCCGATGAGAGCTCTCTTCCTGGCTTGCAGGTGGCTGCCTTCTCCCCGTGTCCTCACATGGTGGAGATTGATCTTTTTTTCTTTTTTTTGCGGTTTGCGGGCCTCTCACTGTTGTGGCCTCTCCCGTTGCGATGCACAGGCTCAGCGGCCATGGCTCACGGGCCCAGCCGCTCTGCGGCATGTGGGATCTTCCCGGACCGGGGCACGAACCCGTGTCCCCTGAATCGGCAGGCGGACTCTCAACCACTGCGCCACCAGGGAAGCCCTGATCTGTTTTTAACTACACTTAATTTCTTTTTTTTAAGATTGTTTTGGAAGTGGACCATTTTTAAAGTCTTTATTGAATTTTTTACAATATTACTTCTGTTTTTTTTTTTTAATGTTTTGGTTTTATTGGCCGCAAGGCATGTGGGATCTTAGCTCCCTGACCAGGGGTCGAACCCACACCCCCTGCATTGGAAGGCAAAGTCTTAACCACTGGACCACCAGTAAAGTCCCTAAATACCCTTAATTTTTTAAGAGCACTTTCACGTTTACAGAAAAATTGTGCAGAAAGTACAAAGAGTTCCTGTATATCCTACCTCCCCACCTCCTGCCCCTGCTTTCCCCTATTATTATCATGTTGGCCCTTCCCAGAATGTCACATAGTTGGAATCATACAGTATGTAGCCTTTTCAGACTGGCTTCTTTCACTTAGCAATATGTATTTGAGGTTCCTCCATGTCTTTCTGTGGCTTGATAGCTCATTTTTCAAAATTTGTTTTTATTGCTAAATAGTATTCCATTGTATGAATGTACTACAGCTTATCCATTCACCTATTGAAGGACATCTTCGATGTTTCCAATTTTTGGCAATTATCAATAAAGCTTCTATAAACACTTGTGTGCAGGTTTTTTTTTGTGGACATAGTTTTTGTCTCATTTGGGTTGATACCTAGGAGCACAATTGCTGGATTGTATGGTAAGCCTATGTTTAGCTTTGCAAGAAACTACCAAATTGTATTCCAAAGTGGCTGTACCATTTTACATTCCCACCAGCAATGAATGGGAGTTCCTGCTGCTCTGTATCCTTGTCAGCATTTGGTGTTTTGGATTTTAGCTATCTAATAGGTATGAAGTAGTATCTCAATATAGTTAATGCTGCAATTATCTAATGAAGTATGATGTTGAGAATCTTTTCATATGTCTATTTACCTTCTGTATATCTTCTTTAGTGAAGTGTCTGTTAAGATCTTTTGCCTATTTTAAAATTGGATTATTTGTTATTTTGAGCTTTCAGAGTTGTTGTACATTTTGGATACAAGTCCTTTGTCTGATATGTGTTTTGCAAATATTTTCTTTCAGTTTGTAGTTTATCTTATTCTCTTAACAGTGTCTTTTGCAGAGCAGAAGTTTTTAATTTTAATCAAGTCCAACTTATCATGCTTTTGGTGTTGTAACTAAAAGTCATCACCGAACTCAAAGTTAGCTGGATTTTCTCCTACATTATCTTCTAGAAGTTTTATAGTTCTACATTTTACATTTAGCTGTATCACCCATTTTGAGTTAATTTTTATGAATAGTATCTAGATTATTTTTTTGCATATGGATATCAGGTTGTTCCAGCACATGAAAAGGATAGTAAAAAAAAAAAAAAAAAACCCAACAAAAACAACTATTATTTTTCCATTGGATTGACTTTGCTTTTTTGTCAGAGATCAGTTTACTCTATTTGTGTGGGTCTATTTCTGGGCTCTCTATTCTGTTCTATTAATTTATTTGTCTATTCTTTTACCAGTACCACACTGTTCTGATCACTGTAGCTTTATACTGTTTTAAAGTCAGGTGGTGTCAGTCTCCATCTTTGTTTATCTTCAGTATTGTGTTGGCTATTTTGGGTTTTGTGCCTTGCCAAATAAACTTTAGTATAAGTTTGTGAATATCTACAAAATAACTTTCTGGGATTTGATTTGAATCGCATTGCATAGATCAGGTTGAGAAGAACTGACATCTTAACAGTGTTGAGTCTTTCCACTCACAGACATGGAATATCTCTCCATTTATTTAATTCTTTGATTTCTTTCATCAAAGTTTTTATATAGAATGTGTATATATTTGTTAGATTTATACCTAAGTATTTCTTTTTCAATCATCAATTTTAATGGCTGTAAAAATGCTTAAAAATCTTTTAAAAAACCCAATGACAATATTTACAACCATCAAGCTTTTGGGGCCAGGCCACCTGTTTTCCATTTGTGGCTCATCAAAGTGCTATGACCCATGGGTTGGGAATTTTTCGGTAAGGAGCAGCAGCTTCTACCACTAAGCATGAGACATCTCTCCCACTGCTACTTCTTTATTAGGAACTGGACCTTGCCGGTTCTTCTCTGCTGTGGCCAGTGTTCTCACTCCTCAGGTGGATCCATTTTTCATTTACTCACATGCCTCTGGTTGTCTGTAGGGACAGGTTCAGATTTGGAAATTTTTGGAGGGGAGTTTTAGTCAGGCTTTTGTTTATCAGACCTAGAAAATTTACCTGTTCTACAGGTCAAATAGGACCTTAGTTGGATGTCTAGTGATCAGCAAATTCCTGTGGGTCACATCACTCTGAAGTCATTTGGGTCCCACCGCTCATGACTGTCTCCGTGCCCTCCTGGGCACCGAAAGTTAAGTACCAGTATTTGTCCTCTGCTAATCCAGGCTCCGATCATCTCCATTTAAATCAGGGAGCTCCTTTTAACTGCAGAGGTTTTCAAAGCACCCCTGGTCACAGAGAACAAACACTGTGGTACTTTTCAATGATGGCCGTGCTTCCTTCAGCAATGATTCTCCCAAAGTTGTGGTGGAGGCCCCCTCAGGACTCATGGTTATGAGAGAAGTGAACTGGCTACATATGAGCATCCACTTCAGTGTTTCCTTCTCCTTGATTCTTTGGATTTTTTTCCTATACAAATATTGGGGGATTTCCTCCTTCTCATTTTCATTTAGCTCAGTCCAAAAGTCAGTCAATTTATTTAGATGGTACATTGAAACCAGAGTCACTGAAAAGTGCACTCAAATCAACAACTTTAGGTTTATTTACACACATACTTTTCAAGTTAAATTAGCAAAACCTTGTAATTCTTTCTCTTCCTGGGGTTGACTTTGTAACTGGCTTTCCATGGGTGCCTGGATCTGATTCAAGTATTAAGAGTAAGAGTAGTCAGAGGTGGTGGGCGAGAGGTGGCAAGGAGATTGTCTTCCCTTTCCAGGGTAACTGCCTCAGGTGAGGTCAGAACAGGGTCTTCAAACAATGCAGGAACAGCCTTTTTAGATAAGGGAAGAGGCTTTGCTTCTGCTGTCAAGAGGGACTTGGGGGCTTGAGTTACTAGGAATTAACCAAATCCTCCTTTATGGCCCCATTTCTATTCCCAGATTCCCAATCTTTCCTGATGATATTATCTCTCACACATGAAATCCGGTGAGGCTGATAATTCAATTGACTTTGTAATTTGGCAACTTGTAGAAAATTTTTGAGTTTGCTTTTTAGCCTTGTGGTTCAATTAATAAAAAATTCTTTTAGCTCTGTCATAGAAAGAATACAGCTTTTTAAAAAAGTTGCGAGCTGAGAATTTAGGACTCAGTGTGTCATTGCTTTTCTTTAAGTGGCCCAGTTTTAAGCTCACCTCTTGAGTTCATTCTTTGAATTCCTCTTGCTCTTCATTTTATTTCCTGACCATGGCCACTCGGTTTCCCAAAGCCTTGTCTTCAATGGGTACTTCACTCCAGGTGACTGTATGTGGTAATTTCCCCAGCTGTTTTTCATGTATTCCAAGGGCTTCCCAAGCTCACATTAGACTTGTTGAATCTCAGCCTTCCAAACCAGACCAGACAGACAATCTCAGATTCTTCTCATTTCCTCAAAATGCTGTTGCTTGCAATCCCACTTTGGGTGACCTCTGTTCTGTCCTTTTCCCTAGTGTCCTTATTCGACTTCCCTGAAATTTGAGATAACAATTTTGGGGTATTGAGCTTGACTCTTTTGGAGCTGAAAGCTTGCTACAGTAAGAAGAGACAAGTATGTAGCCTTAAAAGAAAAGCTTGGATTGTCTTGCGTGGTGACTTTTCTTTGATCTCTAGGCTATCTTAGATCTGCTCTTTGGGTTGGGAGAGATGATTCAACCCCAGTTGTAGTTTTCATACTGGAGTGAAGTCCCTTAAGGGTCCCCCTTAGGGCAGGGTAAGGACCCTCTTGCTCGGGTCTAAGGTCCTGCTTCCAGAGATCGAAGTGAAATGTTGGGAGACAAAAAAGAGAAATTGCTTAAGGAAGGTTCTGAATTTCTTAGAGAAGGAGATTGACTCTCAGTTAATATTAAATAAAATAAAGGCTTACAAAAATCCCCATGAGTACCAGGGATTGTGACTGTTAGCCTTATTGCCGTTGTAGCCGGGCAAGGGCCTCATGTCACTCTCGGGGTTCGCTCTTGGTCCAGTAATCCTCTCCCGCAGGGGAATCCTCCTTGCGGGTGTAGGTCAGGATCGCCTTCCACCACCCGCCCGCCGCCAGGTCCCTGGGGCCAAGCAGAGCAGGGCGCTGTCGGGCGCCTGGGGGAGCCGGGGCAGGGACGTGCGCGACCAGGAGCCAGAGTGATCGCGGCCGGAGAGGGAGGAGGCTGCCGGGCCCAGCCTGACGCAGAGGCGGCGGCGGCGGCGGAGCAGGCCACTGCCGGGGCGCCCCGGCCACCAGCATTAGCCCTCTCTCCGCCTTCTCCTGCCGCGGCTCCTCGCGAGTGGGAGTGAGTACGTCGCGCGCCAGCCGGGGGTCGCGGGCTCGGGGCATCCTCTGCAAGCGAGCCCGGGCGGAGGGAGGCGCAGGAGCGCGCGCGAGGGGCGGAGGCGGGGAAAGGAGCGGGCGAGGCGGAGGCGAGGGAGCGGAGGGAGGGGAGCGAGGAGAAGGAGGGGCCCGCCTGCCGCGCCCCGGCCGCTAGGCGTGTGTGGCCGCAGGCGCCCATCGCCGCTGCTGTCCCGGGGCTGAGCCGCGCCCGGGTTTCCAGGACGGTGCGTGAGCGAGTGTGTGTGTCCGCGCGGGCGAGCGCCGCGCTGGCCCGGAGCCTCTCGCTCGCTTCCACGGGCCGCGGTGCATGTTCGCCTCCTGCCACTGTGTGCCGAGAGGCAGGAGGACCATGAAAATGATCCACTTTCGGAGCTCCAGCATCAAATCGCTCAGCCAGGAGATGAAATGCACCATTCGGCTGCTGGACGACTCGGAGATCTCCTGCCACATCCAGGTGCTGGGGCGAGGGAGTGGACTACACGCCGGGCGCAGGACTGGGGGGCCTCTGCGGGTGGGCGTGCGCCGGCAGGGGCGAGGAACCCAGTCGGGGGCCTGCTAGAAAGCCACATTCCTCTTCCTCCGCCCCCTGAGACTGGGAGCCCTACCCAGGGACGGGGGCACTGTGCCCCGCAGGCACCAGGCGCGCGCTTTGCCTTCCCGGGGCCCCTTCCTCTGGCTTACACGCTGCGCTCAAGTCTCGCTGCGCCTAGGCTGGGGGCGCAGGGCAGCTGCCTCCCGGGGGACTCTAACCCCTCTGTTCCCTACCCCGTCGGGATATATGAGTTCTGAGAGCCGAGAGGGGTACCTGCATGTCGCCCACTTTTTCCTTCCTCCCTTCCTCCACGTGGAGAAGGCATACACCAGCCTGGGTTTACTCATTTCTTTCTCCGGCGCCCGGGCTCCGAAGGTGCCCTCAGTCCCAGGGACCTGCTCCCTCTCCCTGCCTCCCCTCTACCGGTGGCCTTTACTTCTCAGCGTGGAGCGGCGGCGAAGTTTCCCGGGATTGAAGAGAGGCCAGGCAGCCCCGGGCTCCAGCCTTAAGGGATGGGGCGCGCGCTGCGCGGACTGGAGCTACCTCGAAAGGAATCGTGTGAAATCTGAGTGTTTCAGAGAAAAGAAAAGGGCTGTGAGGCCGGCAGGGAGGGAACCCTGCAGGACCTGGGTTCTGGGAAAAAGCGCCCTTTGGGATATTGGTGGACATTTGCTCTCGTCCAAGTTGGAGAAGGCCACAGTTGTTTGGGTGAAGGCAGCTTTGCTGGCAACCCCGTCCTCGGGTAGTAAGTGCCTTTGGGCTTGCAGTAGATCTAGTGTGAGCTGCAGTGGGGTGTGTGTGTGTGTGTTCTTTCAGTGCATGTATATGTAGGCAGGTATGTGTCCTGTCCCAAGACCCACTTGGGGCATACAACCTGGAAAGGTCATGTCAGGGTTCAGCACTATTGGCTTCTGACTTTTAAATCTATTTACTTATTTATCTCTCTGATTTCCTCTTCTCACATACCTGAGTCTTGAAGCTCCGGGACAGAGTGAGCTGTTTTAAAAATACTGGGCACCCTACCCCCGTTCTGGTGAGAGATGAATGGAAGCAGCGTCTCCCAGGGGCAAGAATCTGCCTCTGGGCTGTGTTAACCAAGAATGAATGAATGAATGGTCTTCCCCCTCCTTTTTTTTTTCTTTTCTTGTGGGAGTTTGTGACATAGGGACAGTGACAACTAATTTGTGAGCTGACAACTGGATAAGTTTCAAGGGAGGAATGTGGTGCCCTATGACCTCCCAGGAAAGTAGGCTCCCACTGACTTTCCTGGAGGATCTTGAATTTCATTCTGGGCTAAGCATTGCTGCTAAACTTAATAATAAAAGGATTAGCAAGATAGGCAGTTTTTCTGTTGCCACGGGGTTGCACAGAAACATTTGGCATGTACTGTCTTGTGATTCAGAGAGAGTAGTTTGTGCATTTTGCTTTAAGTCCTAAAGTGGGTATACAAGAACTTTAACCCATATTGGATATGTAGATAATGAAGGAACCAGTGGCAGAGAGTGGAGCTGTTGAGTTCTCCTGGGCTCTCTCAGCCCTTTCTCTGCCCTGTCCTTTCCCACTTGGAGTTGACACCACTGGTTTTTTTTCCCTTTGGGGGAGGAAGTCTTCCTTAGAATAGATAAATAGTCCCCAAAGGACATGTATGCATTGCCTGGTGTTCTGGGAAACAATAAATTGTAGCCAGTCTAATAGCAATTTGGAACGTTAGAGTTTGTATGGCCCAACTGATGCCAAAGAGATTAAAATGCTGTGTTCCAAAATGTTGATTTTGGCATTGCTTAAAAAAATCAAGTGTTTTATTTGGAGGCACATCTGCCCCCAAATGGTGATTATCATTTAACCAATTAAAGTGAATTAAAAGATTTTATTTTGATAATTTTGGACCTTATACCTTCCTAGAATATTTCAACCTGGGAATTGATGTTACACTTCTGAGCATAAGGTCACAAAAACCTTTCCGTTTGTTTAGGGTGAGGACAAAATGATTTTTTTTTTTTTTTTTAAAAGAAGCTTTTGGAGTCACCAGTACATGCCCTGGGGAATCCACCTGTCTTTCCTTTCTTGCTTGCCTTTTTCCTCCATTTTAGGGAATCACAAAGTTCAGAGAGTGTAAATTGTTACACAGATCTTCCCTCTGTAACCCACACAAAATGTGAGTTATGGATTTTTTTTTTTTGCAAAACAATAGCTTTTAAATATTCTTTTCCAAACTATATAATTTGGGTGGTTATTGACCAAAAAAAACCCCTTTCAAACAAACAATGTAATGGCTCAGTGTCAGCAGCCTGATAGCCAGTTCCAGTAGGAGATGCCAAGGGTCATTTGCTGTGGCTCTTCATAGGATCTAGGGTGCTGTCCCATTATGTCATTTGCATGTGAATGTTTAGGTAGAGTGGAAGAGGAATTCCAACCGGATAGGGAGCAAAAGGAGAGTCTAGGGCATCAGACAGAGGCCTGGGGAGGGGAAGGAGTTGCTAAATGTTCCCTATTGGGCTTTTCCAACTGAGCCAACCCTTGAAGTCTGGAGACTGTGGAAGGACATGGCTTAGCTCTCACCTCTTTCGTCCAGTCTTGCTGCTTCAAGTAGAGCGGAGTCCTAGACATCTTTCCCATTCCATCCACGTTTTCAGATGCTGGCAGGGTATTCACAACTCCTTCTAATGAGCTTGCCATTTTTAATACTGACTCTTATTGAGTAACATATAGACTTTTTACATTATTTCTTTGTTAGCAAATCCTGGTAAACATGGTTGCTATTATTGGAATTGCCTGGAAATTTGTACTTGTATTTGAATAGAAATCCTGGCACTGTGCCTAGTACACAGTAGGCACTTAATAATTATTTATAGATGTAGATTGAATAATTTCTGTCTGGGCTGTTAAATTCATGAGGTTAGGAACTTTCGTTGTGGTAGTTGTTCAAGGAGTCAGAAGTACGTAGAGCAGAACCTGGCATGTAGTTGTGTTCAGTAAACACTTGTTGAATGAATGAATGCTACCGGCCCAGTATTTAATGTAGCTCATTACCTGTCAGCATGAGGGTGGCATGACAGCATTGGACTGGGAATCAGGAGATACATGATTTAGTTATGTTACCAACCAGTCGTGTGACACTGAGTGAGTCATTTGACATTTGGAATCAATGTTTCTTATTTTGTAAAGTAAGGGAGTTGGGTTAGAATGGATGGCTCCAGTTTAAAAAGTCTGTAGTTTAACTATTACCTAGACCGATTACCTTTGAGTAAAACATTGCTGTTGACAGAGTGGTTGTATACACATCATCTCATGTGATTTTCATTCCTATCCTGTTATCTCCACTTTATTGATATTATTGTGTTCTTGAGTGTTATCTCAATTTTATAGGTGTAGAAAATGAGGTTCATAGATATTAGGCAACTTGAGTCACCTGGCAAGTAAGTAGATTGGAAGCCATGTCATTTGACTCAGAATCCAGAGCCCTTTCTTCTCTGCAGCTGCCTCCTGAGACTTGAGACTTAGGATGCTTTAGGCTGCAAATAAGACAGTAGCCAAGTTAAAGTGGCTTAAATAATAAGGACGCTTATTATCTTACCTAATGAGAAGTCCAGAGGTAGGGTAGCTTCAGAGTTGTTCAGCAGCTCTGCGTGGACCTAGGTACTTTCCATCTTTCCACTCTGCCACCTCAACACGTCACCTTTGTCATTTATAGTCCTGATTATAAGGTGGCTGTAGTAGTTCTGAATGTCAGTCAAGTACTAACACATCCACCATATAAGAGGTCGTGTTTCTTCCTGCATTTCTTTTTATCATGGGGGAACACCATTCCTGGAGGCCCCCATCAGTCTTCCCTTCAGATCCCATTGGCCAGGATTAGATCCTATACCCAGGACTTAGCTGCAAAAGAGTATAGAAACGTGTACGTTTGGTATTTGCACCCTTCCGGGAGGTGGGCTTTGACATCACGGAAGCAATGGAGAGGTGTGTGTACGTGTGCATGTGCCTGTGTGTGTGTAGTAGGGGGCTGGGGAACTGCTGTTGGCTAAGCAAGCAGTAGTGTCTTTCAGAATAGGTCAAACTGAGTTACAATTATTGTTACAATAAAACTGTCAGGAAAGTTTAATAAGATGTTAAGTAAGCCCAGGCTTATTTTAGGCAATCTTTGTATGACCAAATTCCACAACAAGAAAAATTATTGGATAGTCCTTTGTAGTTGGTGTTGTTAAATCAGTTCAGTCCTTACTGAGCTGGTGGGTTCTGGGCAGCTACAAGCCATCTTGTATAGAGCAGGCATCTCTGCTTTTGTTGAAGTGGCAGTATGGCAAAGTGGTTGAGAGCTTCTGTTCCTGAGTGCTACTTGCCTGGGTTTGAACCCTGGCTCTACCATTAACTAGCCAGGTGATTTGGGCAAGTCACTTTACCTCTTTAGGTCTCAGTTTCCTCATCTGTAAAGTGGGGATAATGCACAACCTCATGGGCTTATTGTAACGATTAAATGTGGGATATATGCTGAGCGCTTAGTACCTAGACCATTGTAAGAGCTGAAAAAATATTGATGGTTGTCTTACTATTATGTGAAGGTATATTGGATTTAATCCTAAGTAGTGGGAAGGCTTTGGCTTGGAATCTAATGTCTTTAAGACCAAACTCCATTACCTTTTATCCTTTTTTTTTTTTTGCGGTACGCAGGCCCCTCACTGTTGTGGCCTCTCCCGTCGCAGAGCACAGGCTCCGGACGCACAGGCTCAGCGGCCATGGCTCACGGGCCCAGCCGTTCTGCGGCATGTGGGGTCTTCCCGGACCGGGGCACGAACCCGTGTCCCCTGCATCGGCAGGCGGACTCTCAACCGCTGCGCCACCAGGGAAGCCCTCCATTACTTTTTGATTGTGCAAGACTTTAAGCGAGTCACTGGGCCTCCTGTTTTTTAATCTGTGAAATGGGCATAATAATCCCTCAGTTGCCAGTCTCCATTGGGTTGTTGAAGTGATGTCTATAAAAGCATGTTGCAAATGTTAAAACATCACCCAAATGTAGAATACTATTCTAATTAATTCAGTTGAAAAAAAGAGAGAGAGTAGTTTACTGCATCCTGATTTTCTTATCTTCTGGAACAGGAATTGGATGGTCACATGCAAACACACATACGTGCTAAATATCAGGGCCCATGATGATCCTGCTGGTGAAATTCAAGCTAGGTGCAGCTGACAGCCACGCCTTTTCTGCTAGTAAGGACAATCCAACACTTTTCTCTATCAAACTCATTGAGAATGCTACAGTGAAGTTCAGACACAAAAGGAAGAGGAGAGACAGTTTGTTAAATACTGTGGTCTAGCTCTGACGTGCTTAGGCCTAGATTACATGGGCCAGCTCTTTGTATTAAGTATATTCTGACAAAAGAAGTAATGTCATTTCAATGGTCTGCTAAGATCTTATCTCGTGATGTCCTCAAAGCAAAGGCAACGTGTATTGACTGTGGGGAGAATGCGGTACTGTTAGCTCCACATCATTTGGACAGTATATCAGCTGGGTGCTTTTAGCTAACAAATTCTAATTCAAACTGGCTTTAGCACTAAGGATGTTTACTGGATCCCATGTCCAGAAGTGCTGATTTAAGTAAGGACCTAATTCAAGGCCTATCCTGCCTTTTTGTGAGGCTTTATCCTCAGACTGATAGTGAAATGGTTATAGTAATTCCAGTTCTCACATTTTCATTGGACACCCTCCAGAAGAAGAGAAAAACTACTTCCCACTCAGCATTCCAAGCAAAAGTCCTGCAGTCATTCTGATCAGACCTCCTGGGTCACATGCCCACCCTGAACAGTGAGTGTAATCCATAGAAGGGAATGTGCTGATTAGCTTAAGGTGACCTGAACCTGAACCTGGGGATCAGAGTGGAATCAGCTTCCTTCCTGGTGGTGGTCTGCATGGGGGAGAGGTCAATGCCTAGAAATCAGGGCTCTCCTCCGAAGGAGGAGGGGGGAGGAGAGAGGGCTGCTAGAAGTTAACCACACTAGATTCTTTGTGTGGGTCAGTGATTCTCAAAGTGTGTTCTGGGGACCCCCGGGAGTCCCTGAGATCCTTGCAGGGGGCCTATGAGGTTCAGACTATTTTCAAAATAATAATAAGGTGTTTTCCTCTTCTGGGTAAAAGAGTTTTATCAAGGTATAATTTACATCCCATAAAATTCACCCATTTAAAATTGTACATTTTTAAGATCTTCACAGAGTTGTGCAACCATTACCACAAGCAATTTTGGAACATTTTCATCATCCCCAAAAGAAACCCTGTGCCCTTTAGTAGTCACACTCCCCTTTCCCCCTAAACCTCCTAGCCCTAGGCAATCACTCATCTAATTTCTGTCTCCAGAGATTTGTCTCTTGTGGCCATTTGATAAAAATGAAATCATACAATGATCTTTGGTGTCTGGCTTCTTTCAGTTAGCATAATGTTTGCAAGGTTCATCCATGTTGTAGCATGTATCAGTATTTCTTCACTTTTAATTGCTGGATAATATTCTATTGTATGGATAGATCACAGTTTATCAATTTATCTGGTGATGAAAATTTGGGTTGTTTCCACTTTTTGGCTATTATGAAGAATGTTGCAGTGCATATTCCTATGAAATTTGCCATTTCTTTTCGGTATACACCTGGGAGTGAAATTACTATGTCATATGTTTAGTAACTCTGTTTAATAGTTTGAATTGAACACTTTGACAAACTGTTCTCCCAAGCAGCTGCACCATTTTACATTTCCACCAGCAATGTATAAGGGTTTCAATTTCTCCACAGTCTTGCCAACACTTGTTATTATCTATTAGATTATAGCTATCTTAGTGGATGTGAAGTGATATCTTATTGTGGTTTTGATTTGCATTTCTTTGATGCTAATGACTTGAGCATCATTTCATGTGCTAATTGGCCATTTGTATATCTTCTTTGGAGAACTGTCTGTTTGGATCCTTTGCCCATTTAAAAATTGAATTGTCTTTTTATTATTGAGTTCTAATAATTCTTTATATATTCTGGATACAGACCCCTTATTTAATAAATGATTTAAAGATTTTTTTTTCCCATTCTTAGGGCTGTCTTTTTACTCTGATGGTGTCAACATTTTAAAAATTTCGATGAAATCCATTTAATCTATTTTTTCTTTTGTTGTTTCTGATTTTCGTGTCATAGCTAACTAACTGTTGCCTAAACCAAGGCCATGAGATTTATACCTGTGTTTTCTTTGAACAGTTTTATAGTTTTAGCTCTTATATTTAGGTCTTTGATTCATTATTTTATTGATATGTGATCACATACCATAAAATTTCACCATTTTAAAGTGTAAAATTCAGTAGATGTAGTATATTCACAAAGTTGTACAACTAATTCCAGAACATTTTCATCATCCCCCAAATGAAGCTGTACCCACTAATTGTCCCCATCTGGGACTTCCCTGGTGGTCCAGTGGCTAAGACTGTGTACTCCCAATGCAGGGGCCCCAGGTTCCTTCCCTGGTCAGGGAACTAGATCCCACATGCGCAACTAAGAGTTCGCATGCCGCAACTAAAAAAAAGATCCCACATGCTGCAACTAAAGATCCTGCATGCTGCTACTGAAGATCCTGCATTTTGCAATGAAGATCCTGCCTGCTGCAACTAAGACCCAGCGCAGCCAAATAAGTAAATAAATATTTTAAAAAAATAGTCCCCATCTGATCCATTTTGAATTAATTTTTGTATACGGTGTGAGGTAGGGGTTGAACTTGGCTCTTTTGCATGTGGATATCCAGTTGTCCCAGCACCATTTGTTGAAAAAACTATTTTTGTATTTGTCACCCTTGTTGATTTGCCTTTTCCACTCTCATTCTCTCATAAGTATACAAAAGAGTTTTCCAGAGGCTGCATGATATGTGATATTGCAACACATTGACTATGGAAGCAGTTGTGAGAATCCAGCTGTCTTCTGTTGAGCCAGACAGTAAAGATATTTACAAAAATGTAAAAAGCACTACTTTTCTCACGAAATTAGTCTTTATTTTGTAAGATAAAGTTATTTTTCATAAAAGTATGCTATTTATGTTAATGTGCAATGGGTTTATTATTTATTTTAATGAATCAATGATTGAATTTTTTTTTTTTTTTGTGGTATGCGGGTCTCTCACTGTTGTGGCCTCTCCCGTTGTGGAGCACAGGCTCCAGACGCGCAGGCTCAGCGACCATGGCTCACGGGCCCAGCCGCTCCGCGGCACGTGGGATCTCCCCGGACCGGGGCATGAACCCGGGTCCCCTGCATCAGCAGGCAGACTCTCAACCACTGCGCCACCAGGGAAGCCCAATGATTGGATATTTTAAAAAATTGTCAGCAAATATTGAGATATACAACCCAAATAAACAAAAGTTCTATAGATCATCAATAATGTAAGGGAGTTTTCAGGCCAAAGAGCTCAAGAATTGCTGGTTTTGGTGGCTATCAATTTACTGAACTTCCTGAAAAAAATTTTAAAAACCCTAAGTAAAACAAAATAGAACTCCCATGCATCTTGGGCCTCTAAGATCGCAAGTTACAAGTACTTGAAATGATGTCAATTAAATAAAAAACCCAGTTATACATGGAAAATGTGTATATGTATATTTGGAATTCTTAATATGAATGATATACCTGTGTGTGCGCATGTGTGTGTGTATGTGTGCATTGCAATATTAAGAGTAGAAGATCAAGGGCAGGCTCTGCTGTCGTAAGCATTTCCCAATTGCACTTGCTCTCCAGCTGAATCTTGATTTTTTTCAACTCTAATAATTAGATAAAGCCTTGTCTTACTCTAAGACCCCTCTTTTGATTATGGAAGATGTACAGCAACAGTGCATTAACATGTAAACTTCTTGAATCAGGTCTATCAGTCACTGAATTCTTAAGTTGTTACTTCTTTTTCTGAGTAGGCATTTTGGGAACTCTTAAAAATGTGGGATAGGGAGGGTGGAAGGGAGCCGCAAGAGGGAGGAGATATGGGGATATATGTATATGTATAGCTGATTCACTTTGTTATAAAGCAGAAACTGACACACCATTGTAAAGCAATTATACTGCAATAAAGATGTTAAAAAACAAAACATGGCAGGAAGAGAAATATCAGAATTTGTCCCTCGGAGAATCTAGTATGAGATTCACATGCGTGAGTGATAGACATTTAATAGCTAGCAGGGTTCTCTCTCAGTTCCCACTTTGTGTGGGGAAGGATTCAAGTTGCCCCTCCTATGAAATAGCAGAGAGCCAAATGTGGAGTCCGCAGATGGGGAAAAATGGGATTATGACCAGGAGCCATTAGGGCAGGTTTTACAACTGAGGTTTGAACTTAATTCAGGCTAAAAAGAGTTGGCGTTCAACTCTCGGGAGGGATGTATAAATGCTTTTCAGTCTCTGACATTCATGTGGATCTTCTGTTCTGTTGTTAAAATGCACCTTCTGATTCAGGAGGTCCTGAGGAGTGCCCTGAAATTCTGCATTTCTAATAGGCTTCCAAATGATGCTGATGCTGCTGTTCTGTGAACCCCACTTGGAATAGTAAGGCGTCAGTGAAATTTATCTGTTTTATAATAACATTCTTTTTCTTTGCGGTGCGCGGGCCTCTCACTGCCGTGGCCTCTCCCGTTGCGGAGCACAGGCTCCGGACGCGCAGGCTCAGCGGCCATGGCTCACGGGTCCAGCCGCTCCGCGGCATGTGGGATCCTCCCGGACCGGGGCACGAACCTGTGTCCCCTGCATCGGCAGGCGGACTCTCAACCATTGCGCCACAAGGGAAACCCTATAATAGCATTCTTAATTTCCTTGAGTGTGGGGCTTTTTGGCCCTTGTCTCCCTTGATAATACCTCACCTGGCACATTTCCCTCAGTAGAGGTTCAGTGAATGAATAGAGAAATCCATCCAGGTGTATCTATCGCTGATAGACTGAAGTGCTGATTAGATATTGTTGCTGCGGATGAAACGATTTCTTTTGACTCCCCGCCCCAGCCAAATCAAGAGATTGTTTTTCAAACAGGATTTCCTGTGTTGGCCAATCTGATGAAGCGTTGGACGTCCGTGAGAGCGCATGGGGGCCCAGGATTAATGAGAGAATTCTTGTCCCTCTGGGCCACACTTCCCACTCTTGCTTTCCTGTATCCTGGACTCTGGTGGCATTGTGGAGGAGCTCTGGCAACTTCTTGGCACAAACAAATCATTGTGTATAAGCCATCAGTGCCTGGAAATTTCCCAGAGGCTTAGGGGACCCAGCTGTTGTCGCTTTCAGAAGTGACCTCGGGGGACAGTGACCCCAGAGGACAGTGAAAAATACATTTGAGGTGTAACATAAGCTCCGGAGCTGTTTGTCTGGTGACTTTCCCTGAAGGTGCATCAGGGAAGTGAGAGGATCACTTTGGAAAAACATGAAGTTAATTCTGAAGGGAGGGAACGTTTGTATAGATCAAGCAATCATGTTTTTCAAAAGTGAATTAGTAAAGTTTTTTGAAATAGCATCAATCTTATTCAGTAAACATTTGAAAAATATCTTCTACATGCCAAGCACAGAGCTGGGCACTAGAGATAAAAAGAAAATAAAATCAGACATCAAGGGGCTGATAGTCATTTGGAGGCAGAGAAGCAAGATAATGATTCAAGGACAAAATGACAGATCTATGTGTGTGGAGGACCAAGAGGAGGCGTCTGTATGAGACTGAGACATCAATCAGTACCCCTGGTGTAGATGAATCTTGATTAATAATTAAAGGACAAGTGGAAATCAATTCTTTGAAGAAGGGAAAAAGGCGTTCCAAACACGATGAGCCCTTGCTTGGTGTAAAGCCATGGCCATGAAACAGCGTGATTGGACATAGAAATGAAAGAAGGGAGAATCTGGGATTAGTCCCAGGTGGTTGGTTTCAGTGACAGGGGTCATGGTGATACCAATCCAGTACTGGCCACAAATTTCGGGGACCCACTGGAAAATGAAAATATGGGACTCCTTGTTAAAAATTATTAAGAATTTCAAGATCACAAGAACAGACCGTTAAACCAGGTGTGGGATCCTTCTTAGCATGGATCCCACACCCGTGAAACTGACCCGGAGAAGCAGGTTAGGGGAGAAGATGTTGAGTCTGGGCATGTTGACTTCGTGGTGCCTGTAGGGAATCTGAGTGGAGAATTACTGGTAGCCAGTTGGAAATAAGGAATGAAAGTCAGCAGAGAGATCTGGCATGGAGACACAGATAAGAGAGTCTTCAGTATTCATGCAGGTGGTGGTAGAAACCATGTGGTATGAATGAAACTATTATGATGGGTCTTCCATTTTTGTCTTTCTGCTTGGGGCATCCTTGTAGATCAAACCAATGGAGTTTGAGCTCTGGAATTCTTTCCAAGAGCACTTGATCATTTTCCGTTAGTCTGGCAATTCCCACCTGAACGAGAGCTTCTCCATTTTCTTCTGCAAGAAAAAAAGGCAGCCAACTCAGAGTCCTCAGTGGAAAAGCACTTTCCTTCTCTTAATTCTCATTTTCTAGCTTGGAATAACAGATGAAAAAAAGTCCTCTCCCAGTTATAAGTCTCTGGGTTACAAAGCATAGGATTTTCACTCTAGGGAAGCTACGCTTTAAGACAGTGTCATGAACATTAAATAGATAATACATTTTAAAATCCTATCAACGTGGTGTAAAATTGAAGTCGACATGTCATATGAGGAGCAACTTTGCAAATTATGCTGCAATAATTTATCTTTTTAAAATATTTATTTATGTCTCAGATATCTCCAATGGCAAATTTTGTTTTCTATTTAGTTTCCAGGAGATTATTGTGAATGTTGATTAAAATAAATTCAAGTTCTGTAAAATCCCTCAAAGAAATAATTTTTGTTTTGTTTTGTTTTTGTTTTTGTTTTTGCGGTATGCGGGCCTATCACTGTTGTGGCCTCTCCCGTTGCAGAGCACAGGCTCCACACGCGCAGGCTCAGCGGCCATGGCTCAAGGGCCCAGCCGCTCCGCGCCATGTGGGATCTTCCCGGACTGGGGCACAAACCCGTGCCCCCTGCATCGGCAGGCGGACTCTCAACCACTGCGCCACCAGGGAAGCCCGAAATAATTTAATATTAGTAACATAATGACCTGGATCTTAGATATACAACAGAGCTTTGTCTGAATATATCTATTATTATGCTACGGTTTGAAATATGATTATTCTGTAGCAGGGGAAGCAATTAGCATATTAACAGATTACAGTTTGGTTTATTACCTCTCACCTCAGAAGCATAATTTGTTGCTTTAAGGCAACATTAAGCATCACCAATTGATGGTGAATGTTAGTCTGGAAAGGATTGGCTGAATCAGGGTCTTAATATGCAAACTGTGAAAATTCAAGTGCAATATCATTTACTAATGGATTGGTAATAAAATTAAGCAATCTTAAAATAAATCAGTAACTAATTAGCTTTATTAATAGAAGAGAGGACAAAAGCCTACTCAGTAAGTTGGCTAATAATTCTTCCTTGATGTTACTAACCAATGTTATTTTTTGGGCTGGTCTGTACACATATGACTGCCCATTGTTCTGAAAATAATGCTAGTCTCTGTGATCTTCATCCATATGTAGGTGTCATCTACAGTGTTATGATGGTGGGAGTCTATTGGTTCTTGTTTAGCAGCATCCTTTCTTTCTACTCATATGCCTCTTGATATCCTTGAGTAGTATGCTCATAAATTGTATTAGCTAGTTGATTAAATTGAGATCAGAGGTGTGATTTGCCTGAAGTTGCCTATTTAGCAAAATTAGGGTGGGGTATGGTGTCTTGGGTTATCGATTTGCTCCTACTAAATACTAAATACTACGCTTCTTTTGTTTTTGAATCTTTCTTGGCAGTCTAAACGATGTAATTCTTTTCCACTGACGACTGTTAATAGCACAAGGAAAAAAACTCACACTGACCATATTTCTGGGTAAAGAAAGCATGTTGATGTCTTAGAACTGTCATCTAAGGACACAGTTTTAGTTCTTCTCTACTTTCTTTAGTCAATATATGGCTCAATGTGCTTCCAAATGAAAATTGACATCAATTGATCAGATAATTATGAATTGGCATCTAACATTGCTAGATAATTGAAAGATATCTTCCCTTTCCATGTTTGGCATGGTACCAAGCAATACGTTGCTTGTATTTTGAAATTTCAAAGTAATTTGCAAAAAATTACAAAGGAGAAAAAGAGGAAGGATGATGTCATAGAATTGTCTATCTATCCTCTGTGGTAATTTACCTTGTAGTTTTGAGATTGACTCAGGAAGTCAAATTCTTAGCAATCCCAGGCCATGGTATTTAGAAGACTGCTAGAAAAATATGAAAGTAAAGTTTTTTTGTTAGGCACTAGTTACATCCTGGTCAGGCTCTCTTTGTTTTGAAGGCTTAGGTAGAAGAGTAATAAAATCTCTGAAGTCAGGGGTGGAAAAAACACTTCATACCACCTGGAGCCTTGTCAAGGGTAACTTCACCTCTTGTGTTCCCAAACCTCAAGGGAGATGTATTTCTGCTGAAGGATCATGGCGGTGGGGGGCAGGGCACCTTGAATGACACATTTTGTCTCCACATTTGGAGACATAGTTTCTCCACCAGGTGTAGATGGCATCTTCTTGGTTCAGTGCTGATTAAAAGAAAAAAAGGAGGAAAAGTTGTACAGTAATTCAAGGGCAGCCGTGAAGTCTGAGTTTGCAGCGCCAGCAGCAGTGTGGTAATTTGAGAATAGCAAATTAGAAGAACAAAGCAGATTTTAATCATATGCCACAGAGAGGAAGGTGGTTTAGGTTTATCTCCAAATTGTCCCTCCATTAGAGAAAGGGAGGTTTTTAATGCTATAATCCAGTATTTATTGCTAAAGATTTCTTTGTTTCTTTCCCCCAGACTTTCTTTACTACACTCACTGGGTGGGAAATGCCAGTCTTTTTTTCCATCCATGTACTTAGCAGTTGTTAAATATGAAACATGTTCTTGATGTTATTGGAAATGGAGAGGGGGCACAGACTTTGAGATTTGAGATCCAAGATCTTTACCTTTAGGAGATTTTTTTCTGAAGGCAAAATTGTCCCCTCCCATCCTTTCCATCCACCCATCCACTGACCGATCCATCCATTCATTCATCTGTCAACCCAGCCACCCGCTCCTCCACTCATCCATCCGACAGACATTTGCTGAGCATCTCTCTTAAGGACCAGTCTGGGTACCAGAGATAAAAAGATAAGTAAGAATATGGTCCTTTCCAGTCTGGTAGAAAAGACAGACGCATAGACAGATTCAAGGTGATACTATTACGTTTGAAGAACACTAAGGTATTATTGGAGCACATAGAGAAACCGAGGTATCAACTGGGGGAAGGTGTAACCCTCCTTTAATCTCTAATCACTCTCTTCCAAAGCCACTACTCTTCCAAAGGATATTCTTTGAAATGGATCACTGATATTTTCTTACTCCCATTTAAATGTGAATAAGAGCATCTTTAAGAACTTTGCTCTTTGTCTTGCAAATATCTCAGCAAAAATTGTACCTTGCTATAAAATGTGATTTCAAGAGAAGTCACACACCCCATTCCCTGCTTTCTACCAGCTTTTCACCCTCAACGTGTCTCCTATATAGAAATTCTTGAGCAGCCACTGGGGATCCTAATCCAGCCTGGGAAGGACCGCGAAGAGGTTTTTTTGGAGGAGATGATGTCTTAGAATCCAAGACTTAGATGAGTTTTAAAGAAAAAGTAGGCATTGTTTGGCCACTAAATTGGGGGACTGTGTTGAAAAGGGGTACAGTTAGGAAAAGAAGGGCCTCTGGCAGAAGGCTGTGCATAGGCAAAGACATGGTGTTTGCGAGGAACTAAGAGAAATGCATTGATTTTATATGTTAACAGAGAGGTCCATAACATGCAGTGGGGAGTTGGCAATTATCTGCTCAGACTATGCAGACAGTGGAGTGGGCAGCTGGAGTCTAGAAAACAGCATTGGCTACTGTTTACTAGGGAATAATTAGGACAACCCCAATGAGGCAAGGTTTGTGTGGTTCAATGACCATCACCATTGTTTTGCAGGGTCAGCTTGGCTACACTTCCAGAGTGAAAGGTAAGACATGTCGCTTGTTTTATCTCAGGCACCGCCCTGAAGAACACTGGAGTTTTCAAGTTCTTAGTTGAGGTTTTAAACTTTTATGTGCTGTTGGGGTGGCGATGGTTCCATGACCTGTGATCTTCAGTGAGCCCAGTGATGAAGCGAATCTTTCTTAATTACAGATCAGGAAATTGACAGACTTTTCCAAAGCAACTCATCCCCTTAACCTGTTAGGGTGGTCCTCAGCCCAGCCAGAGAGGGCCTGATGGAAGTAATTTGGGGGTTTCTGGAAATAAGTGTTGAATAGAAGTGAGAGGAATTGAAAAAGGCCTCCTTCTGCACTTTAGATCAGCACTGTCCAGTAGAACCTTTGTGATGATGAAACTGTTCTTTATCTGTGCTGTCCAGTTTGGTAGCCACTGGCCTCACATGGTGATTGAGCACTTAAAATGTGACTGGTGTCACTGAGGAAATGAATTGTCAGTGTTATTTAATTTAGTTCATTAAAATCTAAATTTAAGTAGTTACATATGCTAGAGGCTGTCATACTGAACAGTGCAGTGTTAGCCTCTTAATGGTGGTTAACTCTTGAAGGAGGGAGGAGTTGAGAGTCAGGGTGTGGAGTAGCACCAGAAAACTTTCCTGCTTTCCTCTGCATACTGCTATACCATTTGTACTTTTGGTAAGCATTTGTTACTTTTGCATTTTTTTTTTTTTTTTTTTTTTTTGCGGTATGCGGGCCTCTCACTGTTGTGGCCTCTCCCGTTGCGGAGCACAGGCTCTGGACGCACAGGCCCAGAGGGCATGGCTCATGGGTCCAGCCGCGCCGCGGCATGTGGGATCTTCCCGGACCAGGGCACGAACCCGTGTCCCCTGCATCGGCAGGCGGACTCTCAACCACTGCGCCACCAGGGAATCCCCTACTTTTGCATTTTTAAAAACTGTGTGGCAATCTGGAAAAGGCAAAACTTTGGTGACAGTAAAAAGGTGAGTGGTTGCTTGGGGTAGGAGAAAGAGGGATGAATAGACAGAGAGCATGGAGTATTTTTAGAGCAGTGAAACTATTCTGTATGATGCTATAATGGTGGATACATGTTACTGTAAATTTGTCCAAACCCACGGAATGTATAAAATCAAGAGTGAACCCTAATGTAAACTCTGGACTTTGGATTATAATGATGTATCAATGTAGGTTCGTCCATTGTAGGACATGTACCATTCTGGTGGGGGATGCTGATATTGGAGAGGCTCTGCATATGTGGGGATGGGGGGTATATGGGAAATCTCTGTACCTTCTGTTGAATTTTGCTATGAACCTAAAACTGCTCTAAAAATAAAGTCTATTTAAAAAGAAAAAAAATAAGACATTTTGGAGAAGAAATACGTGCCTTTATTCTCAGAGAGGACTTAGAAAGTTGGAAAAGATTTTAGATTTTTAGTCTAATGCCTGCATCTTTCTCAGGGAGCATCTAAGTCCAGAGAAGAGAAGGGACTCACTTAACCTGGTGAGTGACAGAGGACTAGGACCCAGGCATCCAGATTTCCACTTTAATAGTTCTTTCAATTTCATGATAAGGCATTGTTTATGTGAGTTTGGTTAATGTTGCTGTGGTTTTCCTGTGTACCTAGAAATCGGTGACATGCCATGATTTAAGTTCAAATTCAACTGTTCATTGCTGGTATGTAGGAAAGAGATTGATTTTTTAAAAATATTAACCTTGTATCCTACAACCTTGATTTAATGACTTATTAGTGCAGGAGTTTTTTTGTTGATTCTTTCAGATTTTCTACATAGACAATCATGTCATCTGTGAATAAAGACAGTTTTATTACTTCCTTCCCAATCTGTGTACCTTCTATTCTTTTTCTTGCCTTGTTGCATTAGCAAGGACTTCTAGTATGATGTTGAAAAGGAGTGGTGAGAGGGGCATCCTTGCCTTGTAACTGATCTTAGTGGGGAAAGCTTTGAGTTTCTCAACATTGAGGACGATATGAACAGAAGGTTTTTTGTAAACTTTTTTTAAAATCAAGTTGAGAAATCTCCCCTCTATTCCTACTTTACTGAGAGTTTTTATGATGAATGGGTCCTGAATTGTCAAATGCTTTTTCTGCATTTATTGATATGATCACGTGATTTTTCTTTTTAAAAAAATATTTATTTTATTTTTTGCTGCATCGTGTCTTAGTTGCAGCGTGCAGGATGTTCGTTGTGACATGTAGGATCCTCCGCTGTGGCACACCAGCTTCTCTCTAGTGGTGGGGTGCGGGCTCCAGAGCACATGGGCTCTGTAGCTGCGGCATGCAGGCTCTCTAGTCGTGGCCCACATACTCAGTAGCTGCGGCGGGCGGGCTTAGTTGCCCCACGGCATGTGGGATCTTAGTTCCCTGACCAGGGATCGAACCTGCATCCCCTACATTGAAAGGCAGATTCTTAACCACTGGACCACCAGGGAAGTCCCTTGATTTTTCTTTTTTTTTTTTTTTCTAAAGTTATTATTATTTTTTTTTAAACATCTTTATTGGGGTATAATTGCTTTACAATGGTGTGTTAGTTTCTGCTTTATAACAAAGTGAATCAGTTATACATATACATATGTTCCCACATCTCTTCCCTCTTGCATCTCCCTCCCTCCCACCCTCCCTATCCCACCCCTCTAGGTGGTCACAAAACACAGAGCTGATCTCCCTGTGCTATGCGGCTGCTTCCCACTAGCTATCAATTTTACGTTTGGTAGTGTATATATGTCCATGCCACTCTCTCACTTTGTCACAGCTTACCCTTCGCCCTCCCCATATCCTCAAGTCCATTCTCTAGTAGGTTTGTGTCTTTATTCCCGTCTTACTCCTAGGTTCTTCATGACCTTTTTTTTTTTTTTCTTAGATTCTATATATATGTGTTAGCATATGGTATTTGTTTTTCTCTTTCTGACTTACTTCACTCTGTATGACAGACTCTAGGTCCAT
Organism: Phocoena sinus; assembly: GCF_008692025.1. NCBI lineage: Eukaryota > Metazoa > Chordata > Mammalia > Artiodactyla > Phocoenidae > Phocoena > Phocoena sinus. The sequence continues at coordinate 82,649,416 of NC_045768.1, read as the reverse complement.
TCACCTCACTACAAATAACTCAATTTCGTTTCCTTTTATGGCTGAGTAATATTCCATTGTATATACGTGCCACATCTTCTTTATCCATTCATCTGTTGATGGACACTTAGGTTGCTTCCATGTCCTGGCTATTGTAAATAGAGCTGCAATGAACATTTTGGTACATGATGCTTTATGAATTATGGTTTTCTCAGGGTATATGCCCAGTAATGGGATTGCTGGGTTGTATGGTAGTTCTATTTGTAGTTTTTTAAGGAATCTCCAAACTGTTCTCCACAGTGGCTGTATCAATTTACATTCCACCAACAGTGCAAGAGTGTTCCCTTTTCTCCACACCCTCTCCAGCATTTATTGTTTCTAGATTTTTTGATGATGGCCATTCTGACCGGTGTGAGATGATATCTCATTATAGTTTTGATTTGCATTTCTCTAATGATTAATGATGTTGAGCATTCTTTCATGTGTTTGGTGGCAATCTGTATATCTTCTTTGGAGAAATGTCTATTTAGGTCTTCTGCCCATTTTTGGATTGGGTTGTTTGTTTTTTTGATATTGAGCTACATAAGCTGCTTGTAAATTTTGCAGATTAATCCTTTGTCAGTTGCTTCATTTGCAAATATTTTCTCCCATTCTGAGGGTTGTCTTTTGGGCTTGTTTATGGTTTCCTTTGCTGTACAAAAGCTTTTAAGTTTCATTAGGTCCCATTTGTTTATTTTTCTTTTATTTCCATTTCTCCAGGAGGTGGGTCAAAAAGGATCTTGCTGTGATTTATGTCATACAGTGTTCTCCTTATGTTTTCCTCTAAGAGTTTGATAGTGTCTGGCCTTATATTCAGGTCTTTAATCCATTTTGAGTTTATTTTTGTGTATGGTGTTAGGGAGTGTTCTAATTTCATACTTTTACATGTACCTGTCCAGTTTTCCCAGCACCACTAATTGAAGAGGCTGTCTTTTCTCCATTGTATCTTCTTGCCTCCTTTATCAAAGATAAGGTGACCAAATGTGCGTGGGTTTATCTCTGGGCTTTCTATCCTATTCCATTGATCTATATTTCTGTTTTTGTGCCAGTACCATACTGTCTTGATTACTGTAGCTTTGTAGTATAGTCTGAAGTCAGGGAACCTGATTCCTCCAGCTCTGTTTATCTTTCTCAAGGTTGCTTTTGCTATTCGGGTCCTTTGTGTTTCCATACAAATTGTGAAATTTTTTGTTCCAGTTCTGTGAAAAATGCCAGTGGTAGTTTGATAGGGATTGCATTGAATCTGTAGATTGCTTTGGGTAGTAGAGTCATTTTCAAAGTGTTGATTCTTCCAATCCAAGAACATGGTATATTTCTCCATCTATGTGTATCATCTTCAATTTCTTTCATCAGGGTCTTATAATTTTCTGCATACAGGTCTTTTGTCTCCTTAGGTAGGTTTATTCCTAGGTATTTTATTCTTTTTGTTGCAGTGGTAAATGGGAGTGTTTTCTTAATTTCTCTGTCATATTTTTCATCATTAGTGTATAGGAATGCTAGAGATTTCTGTGCATTAATTTTGTATCCTGCTACTTTACCAAATTCATTGATGAGCTCTAGTAGTTTTCTGGTAGCATCTTTAGGATTCTCTATGTATAGTATCAGGCCATCTGCTAACAGTGACAGCTTTACTTCTTTTCTGATTTGGATTCCTTTTATTTCTTTTTCTTCTCTGATTGCTGTGGCTAAAACTTCCAAAGCAATGTTGGATAATAGTGGTGAGAGTGGGCAACCTTGTCATGTTCCTGATCTTAGTGGAAATGGTTTCAGTTTTTCCCCATTGAGGACGATGTTGGCTGTGGGTTTGTCATATATGGCCTTTATTACGTTGAGTTAAGTTCCCTCTATGCCTACTTTCTGCAGGGTTTTTAACATAAATGGGTGTTGAATTTTGTCAAAAGATTTCTCTGCATCGATTGAGATGATCATGCGGTTTTTCTCCTTCAGTTTGTTAATATGGTGTATCACATTGATTGATTTGTGTATATTGAAGAATCCTTGCATTCCTGGGATAAACCTCACTTGATCATGGTGTATGATCCTTTCAGTGTGCTGTTGGATTCTGTTTGCTAGTATTTTGTTGAGGATTTTTGTATCTATGTTCATCATTGATGTTGGCCTGTAGTTTTCTTTCTTTGTGACATCTTTGTCTGGTTTTGGTATCAGGGTGATGGTGGCTTCGTAGAATGAATTTGGGAGTGTTCCCCCCTCTGCTATATTTTGGAAGAGTTTGAGAAGGATAGGTGTTAGCTCTTCTGTAAATGTTTGGTAGAATTCGCTGGTGAAGCCATCTGGTCCTGGGCTTTTGTTTGCTGGAAGATTTTTTTTGTTTTTTTGGTGGTACGCGGGCCTCTCACTGTTGTGGCCTCTTTTGCTGCGGAGCACAGGCTCCGGACACGCAGGCTCAGCAGCCATGGCTCGCAGGCTCAGCAGCCATGGCTCACAGGCCCAGCCACTCCGCGGCATGTGGGATCTTCCCGGACCGGAGCACAATCCCGCGTCCCCTGCATTGGCAGGCGGACTCTCCACCGCCGCGCCACCAAGGAAGCCCTGCTGGAAGATTTTTAATCACAGTTTCAATTTCAGTGCTTGTGATTGGTCTGTTCATATTTTCTATTTCTTCCTGGTTCAGTCTCGGAAGGTTATGCATTTCTAAGAATTTGTCGATTTCTTCCACGTTGTCCATTTTATCGGCATAGAGTTGCTTGTAGTAATATCTCATGATCCTTTGTATTTCTGCAGTGTCAGTTGTTACTTCTCCTTTTTCATTTCTAATTCTACTGATTTGCGTCTTCTTCCTTTTTTTCTTGATGAGTCTGGCTAATGGTTCATCAATTTTGTTTATCTTCTCAAAGACCCAGCTTTTAGTTTTATTGATCTTTGCTATTGTTTTCTTCATTTCTTTTTCATTTATTTCTGATCTGATCTTTATGATTTGTTTCCTTCTGCTAACTTTGGGTTTTTTTGTTCTTTTTTCTCTAATTGCTTTAGGTGTAAGGTTAGGTTGTTTACTTGAGATGTTTCTTGTTTCTTAAGGTAGGATTGTATTGCTATAACTTCCCTCTTAGAACTGCTTTTGCTGCATCCCATAGGTTTTGCATTGTTATGTTTTCATTGTCATTTGTTTCTAGGTATTTTTTAAACTCCTCTTTGATTTCTTTAGTGATCTCTTGGTTATTAAGTAGTGTATTGTTTAGCCTCCATGTGTTTGTATTTTTTACAGATATTTTTCCTGTAATTGATACCTAGTCTCATAGCGTTGTGGTCTGAAAAGATCCTTGATACAATTTCAGTTTTTTAAAATTTACCATGGCTTGATTTGTGACCCAAGATATGATCTATCCTGGACAGTGTTCCATGAGCACTTGAGAAGAATGTGTATTCTGTTGTTTTTGGATGGAATGTCCTATAAATATCAATTAAGTCCATCTTGTTTAATGTATCATTTAAAGCTTGTGTTTCCTTATTTATTTTCATTTTGGATGATCTGTCCATTGGTGAAAGTGGGGTGTTAAAGTCCCCTACTATGAATGTGTTACTGTTGATTTCCCCTTTTATGGCTGTTAGTATTTGCCTTATGTATTGAGGTGCTCCTGTGTTGGGTGCATAAATATTTACAATTGTTATATCTTCTTGGATTGATCCCTTGATCATTATGTAGTGTCCTTGTTTGTCTCTTGTAATAGTTATTATTTTAAAGTCTATTTTGTCTGATATGAGAATTGCTATTCCAGCTTTCTTTTGATTTCTATTTGCATGGAATGTCTTTTTCCATCCCCTCATTTTCAGTCTGTATGTGTCCCTAGGTCTGAAGTGGGTCTTTTGTAGACAGCATATGTATGGGTCTTGTTTTTGTGTCCATTCAGCCAGTCTATATCTTTTGGTTGGAGCATTTAATCCATTTACATTTAAAGTAATTATCAATATGTATGTTCCTATTACCATTTTCTTAATTGTTTGGGGTTTGTTATTATAGGTCTTTTCCTTGTCTTGTGTTTCCTGCCTAGAGAAGTTCTTTAGCATTTGTTGTAAAGCTGGTTTGGTGGTGCTGAATTTTCTTAGCTTTTGCTTGTATGTAAAGGTTTTAATTTCTCCATCAAATCTGAGTGGAATTCTTGCTGGGTACAGTAATCTTGTTTGTAGGTTTTTCTCCTTCATCACTTTAAATATGTCCTGCCACTCCCTTCTCGCTTGCAGAGCTTCTGCTGAAAGATCAGCTGTTAACCTTATGGGGATTCCCTTGTGTGTTATTTGTTGTTTTTCCCTTGCTGCTTTTAATATTTTTTCTATGTATTTAATTTTTGATAGTTTGATTCATGTGTGTCTTGGTGTGTTTCTCCTTGGATTTATCCTGTATGGGACTCTGTGCTTCCTGGACTTATCTCTTTCCTTTCCCATATTAGGGAAGTTTTCAACTATAATCTCTTCAAATATTTTCTCAGTCCCTTTCTTTTTCTCTTCTTCTTCTGGGACCCCTATAATTCGAATGTTGGTGCGTTTAATGTTGTCCCTGAGGTCTCTGAGACTGTCCTCAGTTCTTTTCATTCTTTTTTCTTTATTCTGCTTTGCAGTAGTTATTTCCACTATTTTATCTTCCAGGTTACTTATCTATTCTTCTGCCTCAGTTATTCTGCTCTTGATCCCTTCTAGAGAATTTTTAATTTCACTTATTGTGTTGTTCATCATTGTTTGATTGCTTTTTAGTTCTTCTAGGTCCTTGTTAAATGTTTCTTGCATTTTGTCTATTCTATTTCCAAGATTTTGGATCATCTTTACTATCATTATTCTGAATTCTTTTTCAGGTAGATTGCCTAATTCCTCTTCATTTGTTAGGTCTGGTGGGTTTTTATCTTGCTCCTTCATCTGCTGTGTGTTTTTCTGTCTTCTCCTTTTGCTTAACTTACTGTGTTTGGGGTCTCCTTTTCACAGGCTGTGGGTTCATAGTTCCTGTTGTTTTTGGTGTCTGTCCCCAGTGGCTAAGGTTGGTTCAGTGGGTTGTGTAGGCTTCCTGGTGGAGGGGACTAGTGCCTGTGTTCTGGTGGATGAGGCTGGATCTTGTCTTTCTTGTGGGCAGGTCCACGTCTGGTGGTGTGTTTTGGGGTGTCTGTGGCCTTATTATGATTTTAGGCAGACTCTCTGCTAATGGATGGGGTTGTGTTCCTGTCTTGCTAGTTGTTTGGCATATGGTGTCCAGCACTGTATCTTGCTGGTTGTTGAGTGAAGCTGGGTCTTGGTGTTGACATGGAGATCTCTGGGAGATTTTCACCGTTTGATACTAGGTGGAGCTGGGATGTCTCTTGTGGACCAGTGTCCTGAACTCTCCCACCTCAGAGGCACAGCCCTGATGCCTCGCTGGAGCCCCAGGAGCCTTTAATCTACACAGAAAAAGAAAAAGTGAAAGAAGAATATATCTTTGCTCCCAAAGTCCACCTCCTCAATTTGGGATGATTCGTTGTCTTTTCAGGTATTCCACAGATGCATGGTATATCAAGTTGATTGTGGAGATTTAATCCGCTGCACCTGAGGCTGATGGGAGCAATTTCCCTTTCTCTTCTTTGTTAGAACAGCTGTCAGGGCTCAGCTTTGGATTTGGCCCCACCTCTGCGTGTAGGTCGCCGGAGGGCGTCTGTTCTTCTCTCAGACAGGACGGGGTTAAAGGAGCCGCTGATTCGGGGGCTATGGCTCACTCAGGCCGGGGGGAGGGAGGGGTGCGGATGCTGGGTGAGCCTGTGGCGGCAGAGGCCGGCGTGATGTTGCACCAGCCTGAGGCGCGCCGTGTGTTCTCCCGGGTAAGTTGTCCCTGGATCACAGGACCCTGGCAGTGGCGGGCTGCACAGGCTCCCGGGAGGGGAAGTGGGGATAGTGACCTGTGCTTGCACACAGGCTTCTTGGTGGCGGCAGCAGCAGCCTTAGCGTCTCATGCCCGTCTCTGGGGTCCGCGCTTTTAGCCGCGGCTCGCGCCCGTCTCTGGAGCTCCTTTAAGCAGTGCTCTTAATTCCCTCTCCTCGCGCACCGGGAAACAAAGAGGCAAGAAACAGTCTCTTGCCTGTTCGGCAGTTCCAGACTTTTTCCCCGACTCCCTCCCGGCTAGCCGTGGCGCACTAACCCCCTTCAGGCTGTGTTCACGCCGCCAACCCCAGTCCTCTCCCTGCGCTCCGACCGAAGCCCGAGCCTCAGCTCCCAGCCCCGCCCGCCCCGGCGGGGAAGCAGACAAGTCTCTCGGGCTGGTGAGTGCTGGTCGGTACCGATCCTCTGTGCGGGAATCTCTCCGCTTTGCCCTCCGCACCCCTGTTGCTGTGCTCTCCTCCGCGGCCCCGAAGCTTCCCCCCTCTGCCACCCGCAGTCTCCGCCCGAGAAGGGGCTTCTAGTGTGTGGAAACATTTGCTCCTTCACAGCTCCCTCCCCGAGGTGCAGGTCCCGTCCCTATTCTTTTGTCTCTGTTTTTTTCTTTTGCCCTACCCAGGTACATGGGGAGTTTCTTGCCTTTTGGGAGGTTTGAGGTCTTCTGCCGGCGTTCACTAGGTGTTCTGTAGGAGCTTTTCCACACGTAGATGTATTTCTGATGTATTTGTGGGGAGGAAGATGATCTCTGCATCTTACCCTTCCGCCATCTTGAAGCTCCTCCAATTGATTTTTTAAAAAAATTAGTTAATTAATTAATTTATTTTTGCTGTGTTGGGTCTTCGTTTCTGTGCGAGGGCTTTCTCCAGTTGTGGCAAGCGGGGGCCACTCTTCATCGCGGTGTGCGGGCCTCTCACTATTGCGCCCTCTCTTGTTGCGGAGCACAGGCTCCAGACGCGCAGGGTCAGTAATTGTGGCTCACGGGCCCAGTTGCTTCGCGGCATGTGGGATCCTCCCAGATCAGGGCTCGAACCTGCGTCCGCTGCATTGACATTCTCAACCACTGCACCACCAGGGAAGCCCCCTCCAATTGATTTTTGATTGTTGATCCTGTCTTGCATATCTGGGATGAATCCCACTTGACTAAGTCATCTAATGATTTAGACAAAGGAAATTAATTCCTAAAACTTGTTCTTTTTGATAAATAAACAGCACCTCTTAAATCAGTTATTTTCCCTCCATGATTTATTTTGGAGATAATATCTTTTCTCTTTATTAATTACTATAGAGCACATAGTAAAAGTTCAAATAATACAAAAAATTTTTAAATGCTCCTCCAACACCAGACCCTAGATGCACTCCTCAGAGGCCACCACTCTCCACAGATTTTTTTTGGTGCATCCTTCCAGAATTTCCTTCCAGAATTTTCTGCTTCCTTTCAGAAAAAAATAATGACCTCCTTTTATTATGGACTAATAACAACCCTACTGAGGTGTAGTTTTTATGGGCCAAGTGACCTGGAGAGTTGTTTTATGGGGCTAGTTTGGCTGACACTTCTAGAACTAGAGTTAAGGTGCACTGGGTTTTTGTCTCAGGCTCTGAATGCCTCCAGAAATGTTGGGGTCCACTTGATGTTTCTCTCGGCTCCTTTATTCTCGTTGGTGGGCTTGTCTTTGTGCTGGATGACTGATAGTCACATCCTGTTTTTGGGGGAGTGTCCTCACTGCTTCTTTCATTATGTTATTTTATATTCCCCCTGTAGTGTGACTGGAATAAATGAAGAACGCTTCCATGCTCTTCCCCTTCTCTGCTCACCTCTGTGTCTTGCAGACTTAGGATGTCTTCAAAGAGGACGTTTCCTCCCAAAGACCCTGTTTAAAATTCCACTCCCTCAGTGATGTGTGAAGAACAGTCAGAAATGCTGAAAGACGTTTGATGTGTGAGATTCCTTCCAGGGAATTTACTTAGATCCCAGAGGACCCCAGTCAGTGAGGGGCAAGAAGAAAGGGGGCCTGACCTCAGGGCAGAGGAGAGCAGAAAGGGAAGCCACAGGCATTTGCTCAGGTAGTGTGTGAGCGTGCCTTGCAGTGAGGGTTTTAGGTGCCTCTACGACCATGGTAGTCCCTGTGCACATTTTTGCAGAAGGGCTTAGAAAGATTTTCCAATCACAGTTGATCAACCAGTAAGCATTTATTAAACCAACAAAATTTTAATGCCCCATCACATACACTATCTGAGTCTTCTCGCTAAAGTGACACTCCAAGTCACATTGCTCCTTGTCACTTTTTTCATAGCACTTATGGCTATTTATTAACTTCTTCAGTCCTTTGGGTGCCTGCTTGCTGTCTGTCTTCCCCACTAGACTGGCAGCTCCATGAGGGCAGGGATGCTGCTGCATCCCAGTGTCTAGTGCCTGGGACACTGTAAGTGCTTAATACAAATATCGATTACCTGAAATAATACATAATGAATACATGTTACCAAATAGTAATGACAGTAGTGAGTGATCACCAACATTTCTTGAGCACTTACTATGTGCCAGCTCCTGTGCTAGCCACCTTTCATCTCATTTAATCCTCAGAAGCAGCTCTATGAAGTGAGAATTAATATCCCTATTTTATAGGTTAGGAAAATGGGCTAAGAAATGTATCCTGTCCCAGGACATACAGCCAGCAAGCAGTGGGCTGAGATGTGAACCTTGGTCTGTCCAAGAGCACAAAGTTCAAGGTAGGCGGTATAATCCCTAGGGATGTTAACCGTGAGTAGTGACTGCAGAAACGGGCCCAAAGGAGCAGGTTGCCACCTTCCAGGTCGGGTGGCTGGTGGCAGGCCAGGCATCTGCTCTTCAGGAATTGAAATGGAGACACCCAGACAGTCATCAACACCGTGCTGCAGGGTGGGTTTATCCCTGATGCGAGTTCCTGGTAGATATTTTGAGCAGTCGTGAATTATTTAGGTACCGAGGCAGAAACACTTCCTGGCATTGAATCCTAACTGAAAATTGCGCATGAAATTAAAGTCAAGAGGTTCAGCAGTTATTTATTTTTTCTGTTAATGAGTGAGGAAAAAAACACCCTTTCAGCCATGAGCTTTATGTTTCACCTTCTTGTTTCTCTTCCCTGGATCTCCAAGTGGCTCCTCAGTCCTTTGTGAGTCTTTTTTTTTATTTTTATTTTTTTATATATCATATCTTGCAAAATACCCGAGAGCCGTTTTCACCGTTCTGAGTGCCTGGAGAGTGCTCAGTTTGATCCATTCTCCCACAAGGAGAGCTTCAGCAGAGAGAAATGAGGCCTAATGAGCCCCCTCATCATGGCAGACTCCCTCCTTCTCTGGGCCCTCTCCGAGCCTCGTTGCTTTCCCTCCTTCTAGGCTGTTGTGCTAATTGGGGATCAACTGAGCTATTATTGTGAATTTATACAACACATTATGTGTTGTAAAATGCCTCGTATTCAGTTTATCAGTCATTTCTTAAGTAAATCACTAACTAGGGAAGGAGGAGAATTCAGAAGGATCTAGGCCCAACTTGCAGTCTTATCCTAGTGGGTTAACCTGGTGAGGGCAAAACTTGTAAGAGGGACCAAGTGCATGTTCTTAATGAGGGTTGGTGCTAGTCAGTCCCTGAGAGGGATCCCCCCATATTTCCATGTCTTTTTTTTTTGGCTGCACTGCATGGCTTGAGGGATCTTAGTTCCCCGACGAGGGAATGGACCTGGGCCCCAGCAGTGAAAGCACCAGGTCCTAACCACTGGACCGCCAGGGACTTAACCCCATGTCTTTTTTATTTGCGATACGCGGGCCTCTCACTGTTGTGGCCTCTCCCGTTGCGGAGCACAGGCTCCGGATGCGCAGGCTCAGCGGCCATGGCTCACGGGCCCAGCTGCTCCGCTGCAGGTGGGATCTTCCCGGACCGGGGCACGAACCCATGTCCCCTGCATCGGCAGGCGGATTCTCAACCACTGCGCCACCAGGGAAGCCCCCATGTCTCTTTTTAAAAAAAGTTTTATTGAGATATAATACACATACCATACAGTTCACCCATTTAAAGTGTATAATTCAGTGGGTTTTAGTATATTCACAGGGTTGTACAACCATCACCACAGTCAACTTTAGAGCATTCCATCAACTCCCCAAAGAAACACCAGACTGCTTAGTCATCACTCCACCCAACCCCTGCGTTTCCCCCAGCAGCCACTAATCTACTTTCTGTCTCTATAGATTTGCCTATTCTGGGCATTTCATATACATGGAATCATAAGATATGTGGTCTTTGTGACTGATGTCTTTCAATTAACATAATGTTTTCTGGGTTCATTCATGTTGTATCAGTACTTCATTCATACTTGTATCAGGATGTATCAGTAACTTTATTTCTTTTCATTGCCAAATACTATTCCATTGTATGGATATACCACAGTTTGTTTATCCATTCATTTTGTGATGGACATTTGAGTTGTGTCTACTTTTTGGCTATTATGGATAATGCTGCAATGAACATTTATGTACAGGTTTTTGTGCAGACATACATTTTTATTTACCTAGGAGTAGAATTGCTGGTGCATGTGGTAATTCTATGTTGAAGCTTTGAGGAACTGGCAGACTGTTATCCACAGTGGCTCAACTATTTTACATTCCTGCCAGCAGTATATGAGGGTTCCATTTTCTCCACATTCTCATGAGTAGCATTGTTATTATTTGACTTTTTGACTACAGCCCTCTTAGTAGGTGTGAAGTAAAGTGGATTTGCACTGTGGCTTGGGTTTGTATTTCCCTGGTGGCTTCCACTGTATCTTGACAATAAAAATTTTTTATACATATCTATTTATTTTTGGTGAGAACACAAGTTCTACTCTTGGCAAATTTCAATTATATAATACAGTGTAATTGACTATAATCACTATGTTTTACATTACATTCTCAGACCTTATTCATCTTATTTACCAGTCTTATAGCTGAAAGTATGTACCCTTTATCAACGTCTCCCTATTTTCCCCAGCCCCTGGCAACTACTTTTTTACTCTCTATTTCTTTGAATTTGACTTTTTTTCCCCCTGATTCCACATATAAGTGATACCATGCAGTTTTTGTCTTTCTCTGTCTGGCTTATTTCGCTTAGCAAAGTGTTCTCAAATTTTATTCATGTTGTTGCAAATGGCAGGATTTCATTCTTTCTCATGGCTGAATAATATTCCATTGTTATGTATATAAATGTATCCTTTGATGAACACTTAGGTTGTTTCCGTATCTTGGTTTTTGTGAATAATGCTGTAATAAACATGGGAGTGCAGTTATCTCTTCATTATCCTGCTTTCATGTCCTTTGGATATATACCCAGAAGTGGGATTGCTGGGTCATATGGTGGTGGTTGTATTTAAAAACTTTTTTTTAATCGAAGTACAGTTGATTTACAATATTGTGTTAGTTTCAGATGTACAGCAAAGTGATTCAGTTACACATATTTTTTTCAGATTATTTTCCATTATAGGTTATTATGAGATATTGAATATAGTTCCCTGTGCTATACAGTAAATCCTTGTTGCTTATCTATTTTATGTATAGTAATGTGTATCTGTTAACCCATATTCCTAATTTCCCCTCCCCGCTTCTTTTTCCCTTTGGTCACCATAAATTTAAATTTGTTTTCTATGTCTGTGAGTCTGTTTCCATTTTGTATATAGATTCATTTGTATTATTTTTTAGATTCCACATAAAAGTGATATCACATAGTATTTGTCTTTCTCTGTCTGACTTACTTCACTTAGTGTGATAATATCTAGGTCCATCCATGTTGCTGCGAATGGCAATATTTCATTCCTTTTTATGGCTGAGTAATATTCTGCCTTCTTAAACCAATCATCTGTTGATGGGAATTTTGGTTGTTTCCATGTCTTGACAATAAAGTTTTTACTTAGGCGGCTGGATGTTCTGCTGAGGGTTAATATTGGAACAGATGAGGAGAGTGACTGTCTCTGGAACCCTCCTCTCCTCAGGCAACCTCACGTCCATGGGGCATCCCTCACCCTTGAGCCTTTGCTGTCTGTGGGACTGGGAGAGGGGGTAGACCAAGTCTGAACCACTGCCCAGGCCTTCGCTCTGTTAGCCACCTTCAGAGTTGGCCTTCTGGTTTACTGGCCATTCTTAATTATCCCATGACCCACAAAAAACATGAAGATTTAAAACAATTTGCTTTTAAAATTCAGTTACAGATGCTGTCCTGTCATAACTGCAAGCTGAGTTTTGAAAGTTTCTAAGGTCACAGGTGTTTTGATGAAGACGCTATATGTCAAGCCCGCAGCACAGAAGAAAGTCTGTGTTTTCCAGCTTTCCTGTGTCCTCAAAAATGAGTGGATAAGCAGAACCCAAATCCTAGGAAATATGTTTTTTTTGAAAAATTAAATTCCTTATCTTGAGAGAGTTGTAGATTTATATGCAGTTGTAAGAAGTACTACCAAGAGATCCCATCCTTGGGCCGTTTACCTGTGGGAGAAAATAAAGATTTACTGAGGGACTGGAAAATAACTCTGGAAGCATGCCAGGAATTCCAACTATTTCTGCTGCCATCAGCTCCCTGCTTTCCCCAGGATGAGGACCTTATGACCCAACAATCAAATAAGCTGCTCCCGAGGAGTGGTTACTTATTGACAGCAGCTATTCAGCGTTGCGATTGATTTTGGCTTAAGGTGGACAAACCTAATAACAGTACCCCCCTTCTCTTCCTTCTCATTCTTGTTCTTAAGGGTCAGTTGCTAATATTGAATCTTTCCTGCCATGGCTGCTGCTGCTGCCCCTAATCCTTTGAACTTTTAAAAGACATTAAGCCTGCCACGGGTCTCATTTTAACTTAGACCTACCCACACTGGGAGAAAATCCTCTAAATGAGGCAACGAATGTAAATAAGCTAATGATTATAAAATTGGTCAGTGTAGTACCTGGCATATCATTTGAGTTTGGTTCTTTCACTGATTCCACACATATTTATAGAACTATAACTCTGTGTTAGGCATTGTTTAAGATGCTAGGGGTACAATTAGAGAAAAAAAAACACGTAGAAATTTCTGCCCTCATCTGGCTTACATTCTCCTGAGGGGAGAAAAAAAGATTACAACAGAAAACAAAATCAAAAAGTAAAATAATGGATAAAAAGTAAGGAGTGAGGGCAAAGTGGGGAGGGAGAGGGAGTGGGGATGGATTCCATTAAAAAAAACCTTTTAATATTGTGCTGTACATTACATCCCCAGGACTTATTTATCTTATACCTGGAAGTTTGTACCTTTTGACCCCCCTTCACCCATTTCACACCCCAGCCCCTCCCACCCCTCACTCCTGGCAACCACTGATCTGTTCTCTCTATCTATGAGTTCAGTTTTTTGCTTTTTTTTAGATAACTCATATAAGTGAAGTCATACAGTGTTCGTCTTTTCTGTCTGACTTATTTCACTCAATAAAACCCTCCAAGTCCATCCATGTTGTTGCAAATGGCAAAATTTCATTCTTTTTTATGGCTGAGTAGTATTCCATTGTGTGTGTGTGTGTGTGTATCACATCTTCTCTATCCATTTATCTGTTGATGGACACTTAAGTTGCTTCCCTATCTTGGCAATCGTAAATAATGCTAAATAATGCTGCTATGAACATCAGGGTATGTGTATCTTTTCAAATTAGGTTTTTTTTTTTTTTTTTTTTGGATATATACCCAGGAGTGGGATTGCTGGGTCACACAGTAGTTCTATTTTTAGTTTTTTGAGAAACCTCCATACTGTTCCACTATAGCTGCACCAGTTTACATTCTCACCAACAGTGTACAAGAGTTCCCTTTTTGTTACATCTTTGCCGACGTTTGTTATTTGTATTCTTTTGATGGTAGCCATTCTGACAGGTGTGAGGTGATATCTTATTGTGGTTTTGATTTTGCATTTCCTTTATGATTAGCGATGTTGTGCATCTTTTCATGTGCCTGTTGGCCATCTGCATTTCCTCTTTGGAAAAATGTCTATTCAGTTCTTCTGCCAATTTTTTAATCGAGTTGTTTGTTTTTTTGATGTTGAGCTATTTATATATGTTGGGTATTCACCCCTTATCAGTCATATCATTTGCAAATATTTTCTCCCATTCAGTAGGTTGTCTTTTCCTTTTGTCAATGGTTTCCTTTGCTGTGCAAAAGCAGCCCTATACAGTTACATAAAGGAATGAGCATGGCTGTGTCTTATAAAAGTTCATTTACATAAATAGGCAGAAGAGCAAGTTTGGCCATGGACTGCAGTTTGTCAATCCCTGCACTAGAATAAAAAATGTGAGGGAGGTGAGACATCAGGCCCTGTGGATGGGTATCTTCGGGGAGAGCATTCCGAGCAGAAGCAACAACCAGTGCAGAGGCCCTGAGGTGGGTTTGTGGCTGGCCTGAGAGAAGAACAGTAAAGGCTGAGTGAACAAGTGGAAAACTAGTAGGAGACAAGGTGGGAGAGGTGGAGGGGCCGTTCCTATGGGGGTTTGTAGGCCAAGGTAAACTCAATGCGTGTTTACTAAGAATATTCAAAAGAATAGTCAATGAAATGCTTTTTAAACAATTGAAGTATGACATGCATATAGAAAGGTATTCAAGCATGCAGTGTGACACTTTTGTAAAGTGAACACAGGGTGACAGCACCCAGATCCAGAAACTCAACCGGACTGGCACTTCAGAAGCCCTCCCCATGCCTCCTCTCGGGCACTGCTCCTGGCGGGTGACCACTAGCCTGGCTTCTAACACCACAGGTTAGTTGTGCCCATTGTTGAACTTCATATAACTTTTCATAAGAGGCACGTGTGGTATGCTCTCTGTTGCCTGCCTGCATCTGACTCCTTGGACTTAAGGTTCTGTTTCTGAAATTCATCCATGTTGCTGCTTTTGGTTATAATTTAATTCTCACTAAGGTATGGGAGTCAATTCTATGAAGGTATTATTTAGTTGTTTTTTTCCACTGTTGATGGACATTTACATTGTTTCCGGTTTGGGCCATTACAAGCTGCTTTGTTAGCTTTAACTTAAAAAAAAAAAACAAAAAAAAACCTCAAGCACACAGAGTCAGCCACTTCAAAAAAAACAAAAAACACAAGGACGCAGAGTCAGCCAAATATTTAGGGGCTTTTGGAAAACAGTTGCAAGTATTTGAGAACAAGACAGGCCTGGACCATTCACAGACTGTCCAGGGATGAGGTTGTTGTTTTCCTGCTGCAGCTCAGGAGGTCCAAGGCGGTCAGCACTGCAGTTGCCACAGGCCTAGTTGTGTGGCCCGCGATCATGGAGTTGGTGTGGTTTGCTCAAGTGGCTAAGCCACCTTCCCCTGTGACACTCCTCTAGCAGACATCTGTCTGAGTGTTCCAGAAAGAGGCTCTTGTGGTGGGGCCTCTGGGGCTCCCACGAGCACTTCTGCAACCATGGTCTGTGGGATCATAGAGAATGTGTGTTCCCTAAATCTGTAAACCTGTGATGCAGAAACACGAAACTTTTGGGGCCATGACACTGTCTTCCCACATCCTTGGAAAGAACGTAAAAATTTAGGCAACTCAAGGTCAAATCTGCCTGGAGAAGGGAAGTCTGTGTCTGCGAGTATTCTTCATGAAGTGCTCAGGGAGCACCATGAGCAGATCACTTTCCGGTGCTTTGGAAGCTGACCTTTCTGAGCGCACGGGTCTTGTGCTGAACACACAGGCCAGATGCGCTTTGCAGCTGCAGTCATGAGGTGGAAATCTGATCACTCTTAGGAGGACCTTGGTGGCTCTCCCATTCCTCCCGGCTCTCTCGGGCCACGTGTCCTGTTGCCCCTCTGCTCAGCCAGCACACCCCCTCCCATCTACATCATCCTCTTAACGATGCAGCATGGCCCCGGCTGCCCATCTGGTGGCCTCAGGCCTTGGCTAATCTTCGAACACTCCCAGGTTACTGCTGGGGCTCACAGCCTCCGTGTCCTTCTTGAGCACTTTCTGATTCGACTGGAGGGGGAGGTTCCTCCTTGTGGACTCATTCTAAATTGAGGAGCCCAAGAAGACACACCAGTAGGTAAACTGAGGAAATAGGTAGGCTGGAAAAAGCAAGAGAGAAGGCAGCCTCCCAAGTTAGCAGTTCTGAGCTTTCTCACCTGTTCATAGATGTAGGCTCTATTTTACAGGATTTCCCAGTAGCACGGCTATTTCTAGACTCTTCCATCACTTCTACAAGAATCATTGTAAAATACCCCTTTCATGGTGCATTAATGTATGGGGGGGTGCTCTCTTTCTGTGTAGAAGAAATTCTCATGATAGGAATAGACACCAGGCACAGAGCAGATGTGTGGAAATTGTTTGCTGAAAGAATGAATAAGGAAAATATGTCTTTGAACTTTCTATAGCAACTCTGACATCTCACTGTATGGGGTCTCCTGAACCCAACATTGTTTGTTTTCTGACTCTAGCTGACCTAATCTGACAACGCAACATCACCTAGAAGACTCCTGTCGCTCATTCATTCATTCATTCATTCACTCATCAACTATTTACTGTGCAAGGTCCTGCGAGAGGATCTGGGGATGTAGCAGTGAACAAGACAGTACAAGTTCGTGGAGCTTCTATTCTAGTGGGAAGAATCTGGCGATAAGCAAACAGTAATACAAATAAAAATTAGGAAAGGTGGTGATGAATTCTATGTAGAAAAGTTGAGTTGGGTCGGGGAGGTGAGAGAGTGAGGTGGAATAGGGATGAGGCAGTATTCTTTCTAGGGTGGCTGGGAAGGTCTCTCTGATAAGGTGGTGTTTGAGCAGAGGCCTAGAGGAAGTGAGGGGGAACCAAGTGGGTATCTGGGAGAACATTCCAGGAAAAGAGAAGAGGTTCAAAGGCCTCAAAGCAGAAGGGAGCATGGTGTATCTGAGGAACAAGAGGGGTTTGAGGAGCGAGGGGAGAGGGCTGGGAGAGAAGCCAGGTGGAGGCAGATCCACCCAGTGGGCCTTCCAGGTTGCTGGAAGCACTTAGAAGCCACTGGAAGGTTTTACTAGAGGGCACCATGGTCAGACCTGTGTGTTTTAAGAGGATCACTCAGTTGCTGTGTGAGAGTCAGCTCAAGGGGGACAGGAGCAAAAGCAGGGAGACCCATTGGAAGGCTGATACACTTCCTGGTGAGAGATGTACCCTTGTGTGGTGAGAATTTTTAGAACGCCCAAGGCTGCCAGACTGTCCAATGGTCCAGAGCAGGGTGTTCTACTTTTGTGTGAATTTCAAGCTCAGGATATAAACACCTGCCTGGACTTGGAGAGGCAGCTGGTGAGGGTTTCCGTGGGCCCCTGCCCCACACTCCTCTTCCTCTCCAAGGGCCCTGACCACGGAGCGCCGTGGGGCACAGACCCAGTGAAGCCAGGCAGCATCTGGGTGTTAGCAGCACTTGGTGCTCACCCGAAATGACAGCAGGATGCAGACCCCATTGTCACCAGCTTCAGGGCAGCCCCCTCCTCCTCTGAGGAGGAGAGTTTCACCTAGCTTTCTTCACACAGGGCCTCCGCAAGCTGTAGTTCCCCTTCCCCTTCTTGCTGGGGTGAATTAGGCCTTTTCCTCCCTCCCTCCCTTCCTTCCTTCCTTCCTTCCCTCCCTACCTCCCTTCCCCCTTCTCTCTCTCTTTCTTTCTTTCTCTGTCTCTCTCCTCCCTCCCCACTCCCACCCTTCCCTCCTTCCTTCCTTCTTCCCTCCTTCCTTCCTTCTTCCCTCCCTCCGTTCCCTTTTTTCCTTTTTAATTGAGATATAATTTACATATAGCATTAAGTTTAAAGTGTATAACGTGTTGATTTGACGCATTTATACATTGTGATTTGATTACTACTCTAGCTTTAGTTAACACCTCTAGCATGTCACATAATTATCATTTCCTTTTTGTGAGAACATTTAAGATCTAGTCTCTTAGCAATTTTGAAACATTATAATATAGTATTGTTGACTGTAATCACTGTGCTGTGCATTAGATCTCTAGAACTTATTTGTCATCTAGTTGCAAGTTCCCTAAACAACATCTCCCCAATTCCCCCACACCCCACTTCCTGGTGACTACCACTCTACTCTCTGTTTCTATAATTTCAGCTTTTTTTGTTTCCACATATAAGTGCTATCATGCAGTATTTATCTTCCTCTATCTGGCTTATCTCACTTAGTATAATGTCCTTGAGGTCCATCCATGGTGTTGCAAATGGCAGGATTTCCTTCTTTTTCATGGCTGAATACTATTCCATTGTATATTTATACCACACCTTTATCAGTTCATTTACTGACAGACACTTAGGTTGTTTCCATATCTTGGCTATTGTGAATAGTGCTGCAATGAACATGGGAGTGCAGACATCTTTTCAATATCCTGTTTTCATTTCCTTTGAATATATACTTAGAACTGTGATTACTGGATTATATGGTAGTTCTATTTTTAATTTTCTGAGGAACCTCCCTACTGCTTTCCATAGTGGCTGTACCAATTTACATTCCTACCACCAGTACACAAGGGTTCCCTTTCTGCCCCATGCTTGCAGCACCTGTTATCTCTTGTCTTCTTGATGATTGCCATTGTCACAGGTGTGAGGTGGAGTTGGGCCTTTTCTGTCCATGATTTCAACCATGTCTTCTGGGGTGCGGCTTTCTTTACATGTCTCTGGATCTGGACTCACCCGGTTCACTTAGGTGGTGGAGGTGTGGCCCTTGAGTGTTGGCCATTCCAACCCGTATGTCCGGTTTACACCTCTTTGTCTTCACCATTTGGATTCTGCCTTGGTTATCTACTGCTACATAACAGATGACCACACACCGAGAGCCTTAAGACAACACTCATTTACTAGCTCTGTAGGCCAGAAGTGTGATGGACTCAGCTGGGCTCTATGCTCAGGGAATCACAAAGCCACCGTCAAGGTTCAGCTGGGCTGGGCTTTTATTTGGAGGCTCAGGGAAAAATCTGTTTCCAAGGTCATTCAGGTTGGTGGTAGAAGCCAGTTCTTTGTGGTTGTAGAACTTAAGACCCCATTTTCTTGGCTGTCGGCCAAGAGCTACTCTCAGCTTCTAGAGGTCACCCACATTCCTTGTCATGCGACCCCCTCTGTCTTCAAGCCACAATGGTGCATTGAATCCTTCTCATGCTTTGACTCTGACTTCCCTTCTGCCACCAGTTGGAGAAAGCGCCCTGTTTTTAGGGATCATGTGATTATATTTGGCCTATCTGGATAATCCAAGGTAATCTCCCTACCTGAAGGTCAGCTGTGCCGTGTAGCACAGCATAAGCATGGGGGCGCTGTCTCATCATAGTGATTGGTTCTGGGGATTAGGGCAGGACATCATTGGGGCCATTTTAGAAATTCTGCCCACCCTGACAGATTCTTTTGCATCCAATATCAATGGTATTTGCAGACTTGCCTTTGCCCTCATGACAGGTGTCCCTTGGTGATTACTACAGTGTGCTTTTACTTCCAGGACCTGAGTTCCTTCTTTTTTAGAGAGGCAGTTGGCATTTTGAAGCCACTTGGTGCTCTGGAACCCAGCATAGCGACCAAAAATCGGTGTTTAGTGTTTCTGTCGGACGCTGAATGGCAGGGAACCAAGAAATGGTGGCCTATTATATCATTATATGATCACTTAAGCTTCTCATTAAAGCTAAAATTATAAGGGCTGAGATGTTCAAGGTCCTGTGTGTTTGAAGTCTCATGGATCATAAAATGGGAAGTAATCTAATGTCCTAGTGCATCTGCTTTTTCCTGTCACAGCCAACTTCCAGGAAACGTACCAGAGGAGTCTTCCAACCTCTGCTGGAACCTCCCATGATCAGGAGCTCATTACCTTATGATGCAGTCTATGCCATTCTTGAACAGGTCTTTTTATTAAAAAAATCTTCCTTCTATTGGCCCACATTGGCTTCCTTCTGACTCACCCAGTGTACCCATTTATAGCCTATAGCCACACCAAATGCCTCTTTTCTCTTATGAAATATGCTTATGCAGAGGTTTAGAGGCAGGCACCAAGCCTTGGAGCATCTCTTCTCCAGCTAAACTCCAACTTTTCAGGCAACCTGGCACGTTGCCTTCTCTTCTGGTGCTGGGTACACCTTTAGAATGCAGGCTCGGTCAAGGGCAAGGAACTTTTTCTGTTATACTCATCACTATATCCCCAGCGCCTAGCACAATGCCTTGTACATAGTAGGTACCAGTAAATGTTTATTGATGGGCCGCAATCTCCTTTGGAACTTAGGTGTTTGCATGTTCTCCCTGATTGACATTGCCAAGTCTTGTGAGCCATCCCAGGTCTCTACCTAGAAACAGTTAATGTTCTCTGTCTTAAATCCTTTCCAGAACTAGGCATATAAACAGATAAATAAAACAAGTTAATGATTCAGGTGCTTGAGAGAGTTGCTTCCATAAGTAACAAATTTTGGTGCTTGATTTAAATTGTACCTCAGAGTTGCAGCAGGCAGGAGGAGGTAACTTCATTACAGAGGAAAAAAGGATCATATTAAACTTGGAATTGGTTTGCCTTCTCCTCTCAAGTGCATGGAGTCACTTAATTAGATGCATCTCTCAACGTGAGCACTTGCTGCGGAGATGGGAATGAAGCCCCACTGACAATAAGAAGAAATTCCTTTCCAGAACAAATGGAAGATGTGGTTGCCTTGCTTATTAAATAGTGGTCGTCTTGGTACCTAGAGGCAGCAAATATGGGTATTCATGGTGGGTATTTGCTGCAGTATTCTAATATTACTGCTCAGTTTAAAATGCTTAGTTTTGTATGACGTAATTATTGACACATTTGCATCGTTTTTCTACAGGAAAAAGTGTAGGTAATTATATCGGTAAGAAATTGGAAGTTAGAGCCGCTGGCTTGGTAGCTCAGGTCTCTAACCTGAATGCATTACAATGCTCCTGTGACAGAATTCCACACATAAAATTTTCAGGATGTCGTTCTGCTTTCTGAAAAATTGATGTGGTACCTTATAGGTAGAATAAGGGTCTTGCCTCGTCTTTACAACATTTATCGCTCCTCCTTCCAGCAGGTATTTACTGATTCCTGTGATACATAAAGAAGTGCAGATTTTAAGCAGAACTTTCAAAGGAAAATCTCTAGTTGTATCATTTAAGGTAGCTACAAAAGCAATTATAGAAAACAGTCATTTATTGTCTTTTCATACTGTTTGATAAACATCAGAATAAACTAGTTTGTTTTTGACAACTTTGATCTGGACATAGTGTATTTTACACATATTAGGCAAATCAATTAGAAAATGGAGCTCACTATTCTAGGTAGGAAATTTCAGTTGTTTAATTCTTTGTTATCTCTTTCAATGGTGCATCTAATAGTTAACTGACATGATTATAAAGCTTTGAATTGTAAGTTATACAGTACTAGAAAGAAGCTAACCCCGATTCTCCATTCTTCTCCTCTCTTCCAAACTCAAATTTTGCTGTCTCTAGATTTTTGCATGTTGTTAGAGTCCAAAGAATACACTAATTCTGCAATCTTTTTAGCTGAATTTCATTGACTAGTTAATTGACTCATTCAGCAAACATGCACTGGGCCTGCGTTGGGTTTAGATCACAGCACTAGGGTTAGAGAGTAGAAAAACTCTATAAGAGATAAAGGAGACTTACCTTAAAAGTTTTTTTCTAAGTTAACAACACATCCATCACCTCACATAATTACTTTTTTTGTGTGTGTGGTGAGAGATTCAAGATCTATTCTCTTAGCGGCTTTCAAATATATAATACACTATGGTTAACTATAGTCACCATGCTGTACCTCAGATCCTCAGAACTTATTCATCTTGTAACTGAGAGTGTGTACCCTTTGGCCAACATCATCCCATTTTCCCCACCTCTCAGCCCCTGGCAACCACCACTCTACTCTCTGTTTCTATGAGTTTGGCTTTTTTAGATTCTCAGAAGTGAGATCATATAGTATTTATCTTTCTCTGACTGCTTAATTCACGTAGCACGTTGCCCTCAAGATTCATCTATGTTGCAAATGACAGGATTTCCTTCTTTTTTACAGATGAATAATATTGCCATTATATATAAAAACATACCACATCTTTATCCATTCATTTGTCAATGGACACTTAGGTTGCTTCCATGTCTTGGCTATTGTGAATAGTGCTGCTGTGAACATGGGGGTGCAGATGTCTCTTCGAGATACTGGTTTCATTTAGAGGAGGCTTACCCCTAATGAGTCTATAGACTAGTAGTTCTCAAAATGTGGTCACACACCAGTATTGACATTGTATATGTGTGTGTGCACACACATGCATGTACTGTATACATGCTGATAGCCCTGGAATGTACTACAGTAGGAAATGGACATTCATGATTTAAATAAAATTAATGCACTTTATTTTTTAGAGCAGTATTACGTATACAGAAAAATTGTGCAGAATATACAGAATTCCCATCTACCCCTTTTTCTCCATCTCCCCACTCTCACCTATTATTAACATTTTGCATCAGTGTAGTACGTTTGTTACAATTGATGAACCAATATTGATACATTATTGTTAACTAAAATCCATAGTTAACATCAGGGTCACTCTTTGTGTTGTGTAGTTTGTTGGGTTTTGACAAATGCATAATGTTATATATCCACCATTACAGTATTATTTAGAATAGTTTCACTGCCCTAAAAATCCTAAAAATGATTTGCATTTCCCTGATGATTAGTGATTTCTACCTATTCATCCATCCCTTCCTTTCCCCAAACCTTAGCTACCGCTGATCTTTCTACTGTTGTTTCTATAGTTTTGCCTTTTCCAGATTGTACTGTAGTTGAAATAAGACATTTTATAGCCTGTTTAGACTGGCTTCTTTCACTTAGCAATATGCATTTAAGGTTCCTCTGTGACTTCTTGTGACTTGATAGCCCATTGAATAATAAATATTCCATTGTCTAGATGTGCTACGCTTTGTTTATCTATTGAAGGACATCTTGGTTGCTCCCAAGTTTTGGCAATTATGAATAAAACTTCCGTAAACATTCATGTGCAGGTTTATATATGAATATAAGTTTTAAACTTCCTTGAGTAACTACTAAGGAGCACAGTTGCTGGATCATATTGTGAGACTGTGTTTAAGTTTGTAGATTCTGCCAAACTTTCTTCCATAGTGACTGATTTCCACCAACAATAAAAGAGAGTTCCTCTTGCTCCACATCCCCACCAACATTTGGTGCTGTCAGCATTTTGGATTTTAGCTATCTAATAGATGTGCAGCAGTATCTCACTGTAGAATATTTATTTATTTATTTTAATTGAAGTAAAGTTGATGTACAATATTATATGTTATAGGTGTACAATATAGTGAATCATAATTTTTAAAGTTTAGATTCTATTTATAGTTATTATAAAATATTGGCTATATTCCCTTGTACAAGATATCCTTGTAACTTATTTTATACCTAGTAGCTTGTACCTTTTAATTCCCTACT
Organism: Phocoena sinus; assembly: GCF_008692025.1. Classification (NCBI taxonomy): domain Eukaryota; kingdom Metazoa; phylum Chordata; class Mammalia; order Artiodactyla; family Phocoenidae; genus Phocoena; species Phocoena sinus. Next base: position 82,626,127 of record NC_045768.1, on the reverse strand, counting down.
GCTATATTGCCCCTCCCCCTTCCCTTTCTCTGATGATAACCACTCGTTTGCTCTCTGTATCTGTGAGTCTGCTTCTTTTTTGTTATATTCACTAATTTGTTGTATTTTTTAGAGTCCACATATGAGTGATCTCATACAGTATTTGTTTTTCCCTGTTTGACTTATTTCACTTAGCATAATACCCTCCAAGTCCATCCATGTTGTTGCAAATGGCAAAATTTCATTCTTTTTTATGGCTCAGTAGTATTCCATAGTGTGTGTGTGTGTGTGTGTGTGTGTGTGTGTGTGTGTGTGTGTGTATAATATATACATACATACATACATACCACATCTTCTTTATCCATTCATCTGTTGATGAACACTTAGGTTGCTTCCATATCTTGGCAATTGTAAATAGTGCTTCTATGGACACTGGGATCATGTATCTTTTCAAATTAGTGTCTTTGGTTTTTTTTGGATATGTATCCAAGAGTGGTGTTGCTAGATCATATGGTAGTTCTGTTTTCAGTTTCTTGAGAAACCTCCATACTGTTTTCCACAGTGGCTGCACCAATTTACATTCCCACCAACAGTGTGTGAGGATTCCCTTTTCTCCACATACTCGCCAACATTTGTGTTCTTTTCGATGGTAGCCATTCTGACAGGTGTGAGGTGATATCTCATTTGTAGTTTTGATTTGCATTTCCCTGATGATTAGTGATGTTGAGCATCTTTTCATGTGCCTGTTGGCCATCTGCGTTTAGGATAATTTTCTTTTTAAGAAAGCAACCTAGGCACCTGAGCCTCATAAATGCACTGCACAGATAGGCAGGAGTGGAAAGCTGTAACATAACTAATGCATTCTGAATCCTGCATGTTTCAAAAATAATTTTCTTCACCATCATTTGTATTCGTTAATATAGCTAGTTTCAGTCAAGTGTCAGAAATGGTAAGAGCTCTCTGAGGCCCTCTCATCCACTCCTCTATTATGCTGAATTTTTTTTCCCTGCAGCATATCCTTCACAGTTCTTCAGTTTTAAAGAACCGGTCCTGTTGGGCTTTTCATCTTACTGTCAGTGCAGTAAGTTTGCAGTTGGTTTGCCTGCAGGGGAAAAACATCTTGCTGTAGGTATCTTCTGGTGTCATTTTGGACAGTACCTCACACAGAGTTTTGCTTTACATAGATGGTCCCCTGGTATTTTCTAGGTTGAGTTTGCTTTGGTGCCCGATGGAGGTCAGTGTCAGTAATAGTCATGATCGTCAGCTTCACCAACTCTGCCTGTTTCAGGATTTTTGCATTTTGGTGGTAAAAACCAAAGACCCAGAAAATCGACAGGATATCGCCAGGTTAGGGGTAACATACACTTTGCACATCATGCCTCATCTCAAAACTTTTTGAAAGTTAATATGGCAGATCTGATGATAAAGCCCTTTTTAAAAAATCTCAGAGCTATTTCTCCGCAGTTTTGCTTTTCTCACTTTTATCCCATTAATAATAATTATAATATTAGTTGGGAGAGGGGGTTGGGAGTCTTGTCTTGGAGCTGTTTTTGCATAGAAAGTATATTTCTTTTGCTCATATATACATATATATGTGTGTTTTGCTCATATAAAAATACATGTGTGTATATACATATTATATATTATACATTATATACTATTTATATATTTTTGGCTAGGGTATTCTAGGCCAGTGCTGTCCAATAAAACTTCCCTGAAGATGGAAATCTTCTGCAATGTCTACTACAGTAGTCACTAGCCACATGTGTCTTTTGAACATTTGAAACGCAGCTAGTGCGGCTGAGGAACTATATTTTTCAGTTTAAATTAATTTAAATGTAAATTATATGACCCCGTGTGGTTAGTAGATGAGAAATATAGGGGAGCACATAGACTGCTTGTTGAGTGCTAGCTCTTTCCTTTGGCAAATCCACAGATATTTTATGGGAGGTGGAACTAAACTAAATCTAGAAACCTTTTGACCTATTAACTTCAACTATGGAATTTAAGATGTTTACTTAAAAATGTTTCTTGATGTGATTCTCTGTGTCCAGTGTGACTCCAGATAGTTCTAAAGAAGTTTGTAAATAACGCACAGGGGGTTTCAGGAACATGAAGGTTCAGTCTTGCCGTTGGTGTGCTCTGTGAGCCAGGACAAAGAGCTGAACAGTTCTGAGCTTCAGTTTCCCACGTATAACGAGAACCATGGAAAGTACACTGTCAAGATATCTAGCTTCAGTGGTAGATGGGACCTGAGCAGAGTCATGGGATGAATTCCCTCTGCTCTGGAGAATTCTGATTTGGAAACCAGAGAAGTCAGGTGATTGGGAAGTGTACTAGTCAGGACTGGCTGGGTTATGTTGTGGCAACAACAGGTCCACCTGGAAATCTCAGGGACTTAACATCACAAAGGCTCAGTTCTAGCTACATCCAAATCTAATGTCATTGGGCAAGTGTTCAGGGTGTTGTCCTCCATGCAGTCACTCTGCGATCTTGGCTGTTGCCATCTTGTTCCTTCATCATCGAAGCCACCAAGTTCCATGCAGGGGGGAAAAAGAAAGAGTGTGAAGGGTTGCACACAAGCTCTTAAATATTTAGACTCAGAAAGGACACAGTCCCTTTTGCTCACACTCCAGGGGACAGTGCTTGACCTTGGCCTTGACCGTGCAAGGGGGCTGGGGAATGTGGAGGAGTCCATAGATATTTGGTAAGTAGTAAATGTCTTTTTCATACCAAATCCTTTGCATTTAAAAAATGTGAACACTTTAGAATGATTTTGGAATTTTCAACTATTTCTGTTAAGTCACTTAGATATAATTTGGAGGGTTGTGCAAAATATTTTAGCTCTAGGCTTTAGTCCCAGTTTGGAATTTAATTGGATACTCTATTTCTCAGTAAATTTGACTGCTATTTCATGTTTAACATTTGCTGTTACAATGCTAATTCACCTTGAGGTCCTTTGGGCACAGGTGCTCATGGATTAAAAAAAGTTATTGATAATAATTTCATTATCCAATTGAGCAGATTTAGTTCATATCTTTTGGGATGTGGACTAAAATACAAATGGAAAGAGTATCATACATAATTTCCTCAAGCTTGTACTGAACTTGGGCATTACTATATTTTAGAAGCATGCTGTAATTTGTTTTGTTTATTTTTAGTTTTGCAAAACCCAGTGTACTACAGATCCTGGTGAAATTCATTCTTCATTCATAACAGCCAGCTTTAAAGTGGCAAACATGGAGAAATCACTCCATGTTTTCCTAAATCTCCTCTTTCCTCAACTATCATTTTTCTGCCAGCAAATGGAACTTATACAGATGTGCTTTCTGTCATTATATCCGAAATTTTCCCACTCATAGAAATTTCCAGGGCATTTGCCAAAAATGCAGATTCCCTGTTTTCAGTGGATCTGAGATGTGGTCTAAGAATGTGTATTTTAACAAGTGCTCCTTTTAAAAAAATATTTATTTATTTATTGAAGTAAGGTTGATTTACAATATTGTGTTAGTTTCAGGTGTACAGCATAGTGATTCCATTTTTTTTGCAGATGATATTCCATTATAGGTTTTTACAGGATATTGGGTATAATTCCCTGTGCTATATAGTAAATCCTTGTTGCTTATCTATTTTATGCATAGTCATTTGTACCTGTTAATCCCATGTTCCTAATTTGTCCCTCCCCGCTTCCTCTCCCCTTTGGTAGCCATAAATTTGTTTTCTATGTCTGTGAGTCTGTTTCTGTTTTGTATATACATTCATTTGTATTATTTTTTAGATTCCACATGTAAGTGGTAACATATAGTTTTTTTCTTTGGCATGTTTCACTAAGCATAATATTCTCTTGGTCCATCTGTGTTGCTGCAAGTGGCATTATTTTATTCCTTTTTATGGCTGAGTAATATTCCATTATAGATATATAATATCTATAATGGAATATATCTATATAATGAATATATATACATATATATATATATATATATATAAGATGTGATATATGTATATATCACATCTTCTTAAGCCAATTGTCTTGATGGGCACTTGGGTTACCTCCATGTCTTAGCTATCGTAAATAGTGCTGCTATTAACATTGGGGTGCATGTGTCTTTTCAAATTAGAGTTTTCATTTTTTTTCCCACTATATACCCAAGAGTGGAATTGCTGGATCATATGGTAGCTCTATTTCTAGTTTTTTAAAAAACAGTGAGCACCTTTTCTGAAACAAAAATCATGGTGAATGTAACAAGAATAGGATTCTTGTTACATAAGTAAGTTTAATGACAAAACACTAGATAGTGTCCTTGACAAAGTACAGTTGATAAATTGGGTTGTATTTCATCAACTTCTCAAACTTCAGTCATTGCTCTGCCATTTTCAGTTTTTATGTGGTCTCATAATGTGTACAGTTATTTGTTTAATAGTTTTCTTTCCATTACATAAACCAACTTATTTAAATGGGACATTTTATACTGTGAAATCATGATTTTACCATTAAAAATTTTTGTGTACCACTTATAATTATTTCATGTACTCAATGTGAAGCCTGCACCATATTTGGGGAACACAGTGTAAATTAATTCATTGTTCTGTGTAAGAAGGTCTCTGCTTTTCAAGTACCAGTTTATGGATTTGTTGGCTGAATTATGCCCTGTAATCTTGAGATATGCAAACATGCTTGTCAGGACTCAAGCATTTACATTTCATTCATAGCCATCAGTAGCCTTTATCAAAGCAGAACATTTTTGGTTACACTAATAAATACTTAGAGCTCATAATAAATGATCATCACAACTGTCATTTGTGAATGTAACCATTTGTTTGGCCCTGCCTTTAGTTAAAGACTATGCTCATCTCAATGTTTATTTATGGTGATCACAAAAAATAATACTATTTTCAAATAGCCTTTTAAAAAAAGTAAGTACTAAGTCCATTCACCATGATTTTTGTTTCAGAAAAGGTGCTCACTGTACATCTCACTAAGTACCTGTACATATTGTTCAGATATGGAACGTTTTCCATGTTCTGCAGAAGGTTCTGTAAGGTAAATTTAAATGTGTACAGTGTTGATATTTTTGGCAATATCTAACAATTCTGTCTTAACTGAGAGCTACATCCTTTCTATTTTCTTGTGTTTACCGTCAGTCTAACACCCTCTCTTGACCCCATGTTCTTCTCAGTTCCCACCTTTAAAGGAAATTTCTCTCCCACTCCAGGCAGGCTTTTCTCCTCTTATCATGGGCACCAGTGGCTTCTGCTTTATTCATTTCAGTGGCTGGTTCTCAGATCTCATCTTATTTGACCTATGGGCTGATGTTGACACAGATGGCCGCTCTCTCTTCCTGGAGACTTGTTGTCATTTGGTTCCCAGGACCCCTTCCCTCCACCTTGATTTCCTTGTGCCTCTGGGTCTCTACTCCTCAGTCCCCTAGGCTGAGTCCTCCTCATCTTTCCTTCCCTTTACGTTGGACTCAGATAAAGACAGTGAGACAAAGACAAAGATGCATGCAGAGAAATGTTTTGCAGGATAATATATTTAAGTAAACAATTGGAAACAATAGGAGGATGGTTAAGTAAATCATGAAATGTCCATGTAATGGAATATTGTCCAGTGTTAAAGCATTTTTTTCAAAGAATAATGAATGATATTGGAAATGTCAGTGATCTTTTAAATAAAAGTAGGATATTCCACTGTTTATAGAATTATGCAATTTTATAAAAAATTACATACATATACAAGCACACTCATGTATCACATACATGCAGAGACAAAAGGCAGGTATAAATATATCACAATCTTGACAGATGTTAGCTATTTGAAAAATTCCAAAAAGAACACATGTTATTATTATAAAGAAAATAATTTTTGAAAAAGAAAGCAAAACTTGTAAAGATTGGAGAAAGATCTGCTTCCATGGGTGGATTTCCAGGGAACTGTATGGCAAAGGGGCCAGTGGAGAAACATGCCAGATTTTCCTGAACCATGTCTTTTGATGTTGCCTTTTTATTTTAAACTGGCATGAAGTCCAAGGATATCATGCACAGTTGCGTTCTGATGTTAGAAGAAAAATACACGTGGAAAAACTTGATGTGATTTTATGAATATCCATTACTTAAAAATATTTTGCTCCTGGAGGAGCCAGGACAGAAGGGAGGACATCTGTGGAAGGAACCCTTCTATGCTGTACTGCTGGAGTCACCAGCTTTGACCTGAGCTTGAGGTTGAACTGTTTAATTGACTAGGACTGAGTCTTAAATACCCATACACACCTGTTCTAATATCGTTGAGTGACTGGAAAGTTATGGAATGTAGATATCTTTCAGTAGGAAAGCAGAGTTTGATGTAGCACATTTGGGGCCAGTTTTGGGGGAAAAAACCAAGGCAAACCCCATGCCATGCATACAGCCCAATGAGATGAGATTTCTTAATGGATGGGTTTGCATGTGCTTTATTATCATCTCCTCTGTGAAGTGCATCTATATTAACCAGGATTCATGGTGTCTTTGCCAACTTTTTGTTGCTCTCTCTCAGTGTGTCAGTTTTCAGTTCCAGTGGAAAGATGTTTCAGTCAAATCGTCTTCCATTTAGGACATTAATTCATCGAGGGCTGGATTGTCCTGCAGTGACCTAGGACAATGACAGAAGTCTTGACTTACTTTTAGCGTATATGGGACTTCTCCCCTTGGGCCCAGGGTGTGATGCATATACATTTTAAAATTAAAAATTAAATTATGTATTTCACAGATACATACAAGAGTAGATAATAACAGACACCATCAACTGCCATCCAGTTTCAGAAAAAGCACGTTAACAAATATATTTAAAAAGTATTAACAAATACTCGAGCCCCATTCCATGGACGCCTGTCCCCGTCCCTTTTCTCCCCTCTCTAGCATCACCTGCCATCCTGAATTTGGTGTTACAGGTGCATGTTTATTTGCTTTGGGGAGGATAACTTTTCCAGGCAACTATATCCAGTTAAGTAGACGAGAGCTCAAAATACCACTTCCCAACTGAGTGTAATGTAATCGCTCTTCTACCAGTGGTTGGGGTCAGCCTCCAAGGTGGTTTTCTTGGCTGACCTTCCCTTTTCCATTGTGCTGGCACCGCTAGGATTTGTGTGGAAGGACAAGGGTTGACTATAACTTTTGGAGTTGTCAATGCAGCAGAATCTTCCAGACAGGTGACCCCTGACGACTCATCACAGACTGGGAGTGCTGGTTGGTGCCTTCCAGTATATGGCATCTCTCTCCAGGATGGGTGGGGGGGGTGTCACTGGACGAGGCTCCTCAGTATGTGTGTCCCCCCGGGGCCCTGGCAGAGAACATTAAGGGTCCAAAGAGTCAGGAAATCCAGCAAACACCATCTTTATTGTCTCCAATCACATTTATGATCTTTTCTTGATCAGGGTTCAATTTGTTGTCAAAACCCTCCCCTCTTACCCCTGGTAGAACAGTGGACTAATCACTAAGTTTTCTTTTATCTCAAGTTCCTGTACTCAAGTGTTGTAATTGAGGTAGCTAAGAGGATGCAAATTAAGTGCAGTAGTACTTCCTGAAATAGTCTAGGTATTCCACTAAAAAAGGGATTTCATGGGAGATGCAGGTTTAAGTAAACTCCTTAAAAAATGGCCAAGCTTCACAGAAGCTTCAGTATGCTAATGTTTATTGTGATTCTCCAAGAGTGAAATATATATGTAGTGATTATCAAAGTCATTCGACATGGAATTTTAAAAATGAAGCATCTCATGAAATGGTAGGCTTGGGACAGACTTTGGAACCTGCTGGAATATAATATTTACTTTCCATGCATTTTTTCACTTTGTTATGCTTGCTTTCTAAATGGCTGCCCCTGGCAACAACAGGAACTCTGTGTGTGTGTTGGGGCGGGCGGGGGGAGGGGGGCGAGGAGGTGTGTTAACAAACTGGATCTTTCCCAAACTGGTTAATTAGTTTATCAGTCTGCAAATTATAGAAAGCTCATTAAAGGCATTTTTTTTGAAAGATTTTGGTTTTCTAGCATCCAAGTCTCCTACATTCTCCAAATCTCTTTTGTGCCAAATAGATGAAAAGCTAATTCCATTATGGAGTGCCGAGCTGCAAAAGGAAGTTCGAAAAATGCCCATTTATTTTTCCATTGCAGCCTTTCCCAGGAGAGTCTGTCTTCGGACCCATTCTGCCGCTAATGGTCTAGTGTTTTTGACAGATTTGCAGTTGTTTTTGCTTCTGGGATGAGCAGATTGCAGGGAAGTTCCTGTAATGACTGTGGGGAAAGACACAATTAGCTGATAAAGAGCCACGTGATAGAAAATAAAAAGGGGTTGAGTGTGAGTGTGTTTTAGAGTGAGGTGATTGAAGGGAAGAAGAGCAGGAAACATAAATCATATTTATTGGGATTGGAACAGAGTTTGGCTGCCCTCTTGTCTTTGAAATTTCAGTGGCCTGGCCCTGGGGGTGTCTAACCTGGGGAGGCTGAATGTACGTCATGAGCCTCCTTGTTTCTCTTGTGTTGATTGGACCTGATTGTTACATTTACTGAGATTTTGACTAGCAAATTACCCAGAAGCATTAATTTTTTAAAATTTATTTATTTTGCGGTACGCGGGCCTCTCACTGTTGTGGCCTCACCCGTTGCGGAGCACAGGCTCCGGACGCGCAGGCTCAGCGGCCATGGCTCGTGAGCCTAGCCGTTCCGCGGCATGTGGGATCTTCCTGGGCCGGGGCATGAACCCGTGTCCCCTGCATCGGCAGGCGGACTCTCAACCACTGCGCCACCAGGGAAGCCCAGCATTAATTTTTAAATTTTAATGGCATTATTATTTTATCATGCTTTTATTTTTAATAGTATTACTTAATTTTTTCTACAGCTACTGGAGCTTGAATTGAAAATAATTTAAAAAGTGGTAAGTTCAGTACGGTTGTATGTAAGACCAATTAAAAAATTGTATGTTGAATGACTAAATTTGCATTTGAAGGTGGCGAAGTCAGTGGAAATTATGTCTGAGATAAAGGGAAATGGCATCTTTGATTATTGTGGGCACCAGACAGTCCAGGTGGTTCTGCTGAATTTCACGATGAGCTTATATTAATTTATTATTCTAAATGCCCAGCTCTCAAATGGCTCTAAAATATGGTGCCAAGTCCCCATGGTACAGCAGTTGGAACACTTTTCTTTCTTTCCACCTCTGCTTACCTCATATGGGATCCTGCAGACTTCTGCCATGGGTCACAGCAGGACCACTTGAGAGGATTGTTGAGATGGCCGGAGACCTGAGCAGAATATCCTCCTTTCCTCCTGTCATTTATGAACCACACACAGATGCGCGCGCGCACACACACACACACACACACACACACACACTTATATGTCTGTGGGGGTGAACTTCCACTGAGGAGGAAATGGGAGACTTCTGATGGTTTCACAATCTGTTCACTCTCTGTCGCCCATTTTCCTGTGGTGTTTTCTTCATGATGCCGCACAGACAATGTCTAAAGTAATTTCCTGTTCCTTTGCTTTAATTAGTCAAACATTTAATGGGGGTGATGCTGATAGTCCAGTATTAGGATTGGTGAGTGGGAAAGAGATTTTTCAATGAGTGAGACATGGTGCCTACCCTTAAAAACCTAACCATCGAGTGGGTGGACTTGTGTTATTAGCCAGAGAGGTCTTCGTGGAGAAAGTGATTTATGAGTGTTACATGAAGTGGGGAGAATGATTCAAATATCAGAAGAGTGGAAGTATTGTGAACAACTCATCGGCCATTTATCTTTTGTAATCCCTTGTGTACTAATCCATAGTTTTAAGCAGTGGGATATTGCTTTTCACTGTTGATCAATTTCTACATGGGTTGCAGTGGTATCCAGGACTAAATTTGCATTGAAAGATGGCCAAGTCGACGGAGCTGTGTGAAATTAATGTTAGCTCAGGACTAAATGCAGAATGAGGTGTGTCAAAGGGCTCCAAACAAAATATTTTTATTTCTGTACTTCCTTTTTGTGCATTGGTATGTTCCTCTGCAGCTGCGTTGAAGGGGAGCATATTACTGAGATGTTTGTGCATCCTTGATGCCAGTTATTTCCTTGTATGTAAGTTATGTAACTGTAATAGAATTCTAGGAAAAAACCTCAGGGGTTAAGTGTGCTTCTTTCAAAAAGAGGTAAAAGCAGTATATATTTTGATATAGTCAAATGTGAGACCACTAATGCTAATAGGAAAACTTGTAAGAGTTAATAGCTTGGGCTCTTTCTATTCTGGCTATAACCGCATATTGGTGAAAATTCAGCCTCTGTTCTTGATGGGAACTTGAATGAAAATTTATTTGGACCTAGCCTTACACTGCTGTGATGGGTGGTTAACCCATGGTAAGCTTCTGGTGAAGACGTTTTGGTGAAATTTTAAAAATCATTTTTGGAGTGCTAGATCCTTGAGTTTACCCTTTCCCCCCAAACTTCAACTCTATTCATGTCCCAAAGCCCCTGGTATGTTGTCAGCCCTGGGAAGTCTCTTCACGCTATCCTGACACGTTTAATCATTCCCTCCTTTGTGCTAGCTCATAGTTTCGCTGTTGTGCCTTCTACAGAATAATCTGTGGTTAAATCTCTCTCTCCCCAACTCGACTCATCAAGGGTTCTCCCAGTACATCTGCATTCCCAAGTCTGCAGGCCAGGACTGTCAACGTAGGGAGTGCTTAGTAAATAATTGTTTCATTCAATTCATTTGTTGAGAGCCTACCTCTACTGTGATGTTGGAAGTTCACCAACTGAGGCAGCGTCCTGGAAATCTGTTATTACATCCCACCTATGTCTTCAGAAGCCTTTCAGCAGATTTCTGAGCTGAGGAAAAGATGGTTCATATTAAAATTCAATTTCCTACAAGTAGAGAGAAATACACAGATGGTCTTTATCTCTCTCTTATTCTATTGAGATAGGCTTTGAGATAGGCTTTGGGGTGGAGAGGGGAGGGAGGTGGTGAAGTCTTGGTTTTTAGGAACAAGAGAAAAATTAGAAGTGCTTTTAACAAAACCTGCTTGATTCATTTTGGAAGGTAGCTTTTTAGTGACCTTTCATAATCCACTGCTAATGGGATTTTCCCCACTGGCATAAATTTTGCTTCCTGGTGATGATAACTTGGGTGACACCATTAATATTCTCTTCCTTGCTCTGCTGAAAACAGCAGCATGTCAAATGAGATGAATGGCGGGAGTTAGATGGGAAGTAATGCCGTGTGCTGTGCAAGCAGTGTTGAAAGGATCCCTGCTAACCAAATGCTTAGACAAAACATGCTTACAGTGGCTCTTGGGAGAATATTCATAATCAGTCTATGGCATCGTGTTGATTCAACATGTCATTGTTAATGCAAGAGTTTACTTCAGATTCAGGCATAGTGCTGAATATTCAGTGATTGCCATCAAAGGACTTAGTGGTGTGTGTGTGTGTGCGCGCGCGCGTGTGTATTGAAACACTAACTAATGTTCCTTTGAACAAAGGCACGGAATAAGCCCCATTATGTTACAGGTTTTAATGACTTAGACATGGATTCATGGGCCAGTGGAAGCAGGTAGGCTCACCTGGAAGAATATATAAGCTGAGAAGATGAGCTGGGGAAGGGTTTCACCACTTGAGTGTCAAACACCCTTGAACTGCCATGGTTGAGAAAGTACATCTCTTTTCTCTGCTGCCTGCTGGCCACCAAATGTAGCTTCCCAGGGACTGTGGAGACCCTGATGGCCAAGGCCTTAGGCTGTTGTAAAGTGTACAGCCTAGAAGAGTTGCTTGATGGTGGTCAGCCTTGGTGAGCTCTCAGCATTCTGAGTATGCAGACTATGCTTCTGTAGCTCCATTGGTCTCAGCTTTCACAGTTGTGCCTTTGGGTGGAATTTAGTGAATGTATATTATTCACCGTTGATCAAGAGATGTGTGCTCGTACAAGCGGGTAGTATGAGCAGTCCTTTGCTGTAGGATTATACATTAGTAATGTATATTCACATATACATTATATATTATATACAATATTCTATATTATACACATTATACATTATATGGTATGTACACTAATATATTAGAATCTGGTAAAAGAGGTTTTTTTCCCTGAAAATATTTTGAAGGGGTTTAAGAGTCATTGGCTTGTAAGGGAACTTGTATTCTCTTGGTTAAATCCACCTAATTTTTATAGATAAGCAGTCTTGTGTGTGTGTGTGTGTGTGTGTGTGTGTGTGTGTGTGTGTGTGTGTGTGTAAGACACGATACATTAGTGCCTGAGTAGAGAGCTGGAATTCAGGGCTTATAACACCTGGCCTAACACTCTTTGTACTACTCTGCACTAACTTGTCCTTTCTTTGCTCTTCCCTGGTTGACTTGAGTCATGTCTGGGTAATGGGAATCCCAAAAGCACACTCTTAGTGATTCAAGGTAGTATTTCCCATCTGTCCCTGAAATGGGAGATAGTGCGGGTTGCACCACACCCCAAAGGGTTTGACAGGAAAGCCAGCTTTAGTTGTGAGACGTGATTCATCTCTCTTTCAGAATTTAATGATCTTAAGAACTTTACTTCTAAATTATTTTTCTCGGTTTTAATGGAATTGCTTAATGTAATTAAGTGCTGTGCAGCAGTAAAGAACGATGCACTGTTTACAGATCTCCCATATCCTAAAGGTCAAAAAGGAGCTGGAAAATTAGTCATGTGCCTTTTAAATTATTTATGAATTACCCTGTGGTCTAAAGAGATGGATGTTAGTGTTAAAGGGAAACCAGCTGATTTTCCACATCCGATTACAGAAGGGCATTTTAATATCAGAAATAGAAACTATAAGTACATGTAATTCTACACACCAGGGAGCAAACAGCATAACTCAGGTTTGTTGTTTATGGACAATCTTTCCTGGCCCCCTCTGTAGAATTCTGATTTAGGTTCATGTGTCTGATGTCAACTCAATGAGGATTTGTTAGTGGATGCCCAGGCAGAGCTAGTCGTTGATATTTGTTTCTCTGCCTGAAGCCTAGGGACAGAATTACAGCAGTTCTCCAGCACACAAGGAAGCTAAAGCATTGACATATGTTTATTTAGTATCCATAGCAGTGGACTTTATTTTATGTTTTTTGGGGGGGATTATCAGACTGTGTCTCTAAGCATATATATTGTTTCTTTTTACAACTGCTTTGATTTTACTAGGGTGCAAATAATATTTCCCAAGCCCAAGTAATTTCCCTTCCAGTAGATTTGAGACTTTTGCTTGACTAACCATTGATATTTTATACCCCTTTGAAAATTAGCAACATATTTGTAAAATAACCATGTCTACACATGACTGACTCCCTTTTCCTTTGCCGTATGTCTCCATGATCGATTGAGGGAATTTTATGACTTAGAAAAATTCTAATACATGTGTTGTCTTCTATATTGGCAAGGAATATTATTTGGAAACATGCTCACTTTCATAAGATCCCTTCCCATGGCTAGTGTGGAAACTTGATCAAGCACTTGATCTAAACCCTTTAAAGAGATTTATAAAAGATTGTGGGGGAAGGTTTTGTACTAATTATTATTATTTGTTTTAAAATTTATTTATTTTTAAAATTAATTTATTTTTGGCTGCGTTGGGTCTTCATTGCTGCGCGCTGGCTTCCTCTAGTTGTGGCGAGCGGGGGCTACTCTTCATTGCGGTGCATGGGCTTCTCATTGCGGTGTCTTCTCTTGTTGCGGAGCACGGGCTCTAGGCACGTGGGCTTCAGTAGTTGTGGCACGCAGGCTCAGTAGTTGTGGCTCACGGGCTCTAGAGCGCAGGCTCAGTAGTTCTGGCGCACGGGCTTAGTTGCTCTGCGGCATGTGGGATCTTCCCAGACCAGGGCTCGAACCCACGTCCCCTACATTGGCAGGCGGATTCTTAACCACTGCGCCACCAGGGAAACCCATGTACTAATTATTAAGAAGGCCTTTAAACATACTCTCTTAAGGAATAAGCACTCATCCTTAAGCTCCAAAATTTCATCAGAAATATTCTCTTTCAGCAAGGAGAATAAATTCTCTCTAGTGAGTCTGAAGGCCTACGATGTGCCTTTAGAATCAGAGGCTTTTTCTGAAACACATTTCCCATGACCCATAGGGGTGTGTGCAGGCTCAGTACATGCACTTGGAATCCTTGCACCCAACAAAATTTTAAATTCACATCCTGTCATTTTATACTGTGCCACGGTTTACATTTGTGTCAGACAAGGTTTTAGTTGCAGACATTGGAATCCACAGTAGCTCACTTAAACACAAAAGGACTTATGAAGTGGTGTAGGTAGCTCACAGACCCACTGGCAGGGTGGAAAACAGATCCAAACAGATTCGGGGCTGAGCTCCCAGGAATGATCCCAAAACCACACTGTCGAAGCAGACTGTCAAAGGTGCTGCTGCCTCTGCTATGACCAGGGGGTTGCCTGCCATGCCAGTATGTCCCTGCAACAGTCCCTTGCCCTCCTCTGCCGTCTCCTAAACTTTTACAAACACAGCTCACGGCACTCTCGGGAGGGCATGGGCCCAGTGTTCATGGTTGGAGTTTTTGACTTGAATTGGTTTGCTGGTGGCATCTGTGCTCCTTCCTGCCTGTGGGTTTGCACAAGCCTTTCTGCCTAATTGCGGTACCTCTCTTTCTTCCCTTCTGATTGAATTTCCATCATCCTTCCTTTGGCTTGTAGCCCAAGATGTCTTACTTCCAGGAGTCCATCCTTAATAGCTGCTGGCTTTAGGAACTTTCCTATTTCATAATGCCCTACAGTATTTTTTAATAAAATAGAAATTGTATATATTTAATGTGTAAAAATGATGTTTTGATATATACGTTGTGAAATGATTACTACAGTTAAGCTAATGAACATATCCATCACCTCACATAGTTATCGTTTTTGTTGTTGCTGTGAGAACACTTAAGATCTACTCTGTCAGCAAATTTTAGTATAAAATACGGTATTATCAACTGTAGATACCATGCTGTACATTAGATCTCTAGAACTTATTCATCCTACATAACTGAAACTTTGCATCCATTGACCAAAATCTCCCCATTTCCCCCACCTTCCTGTCCCTGGTAACCACCACTGTACTCTCTGTATCTATTATTTTGACTTTTTAAAGATTCTGTATATAAGTGAGATAGTGCAGTATTTTCCTTTCTGTGTCTGGTTTATTTCACTTAGCATAATGTTCTCCATGTTCATCTACAGAGGACAGGATTTCCTTCTTTTTTAAGGTTGAATAATAAATATTCACTGTACTGTATGTATATGTACCACAGATTCTTTGTTCATCTGTTGATGGACACTTAGGCTGTTTCCATATCTTGGTTATTGTGAACAATGCTGCAGTGAACATGGGAGTGCAGATATCTCTTCCAGATTCTGATTTCATTTCCTTCAGATAGATGCCCAGAAGTGGGATTTCTGGATCATATGGTGGCTCTATTTTTAGTTTTTTGAGGAACCTTCGTACTGTTTTTCACAGTGGCTGCACCAATTTACATTCTCATCAACAGTGCACCAGGGTTCCCTTTTCTCCACATCCTTGCACCTGATATCTTTTTGACAGTAGCCATCCTAACAGAGTACTTATTGTATGTACCATTCTCGTTATAATATTAAAAAGTTTACGTGTCCTGTTTTTCTGAGTAGCTTGTAACCCCACATTTTATACCTGTTTTCATCCCCTACACCTAGTAGAACCTACTGTAAATGACCTATATGTATTTGTTGTTGGTAATAAAGAACTATAATCACTGAAACCATGGAGTCTGATTTTTCGTGAAATGTTCCATCCACCCTCTCTGAGGCTTTCTAAATAGTAAATGCTCAATGGATACTGTTGGCCACCCTATAGACAGATTGTAGTACCCATTGATGTCTTTAAAAAAGAAAACTCTTTTTCCATTGTTATTTTGTGAGTTACACATAGTAACTCACAAAAAGCTTTATAATTTTTGTTGAAATCATCTGGTGGGGAATCCAGCAAATAAATATTCTTTGAAGTTTTCAAACAGGTGGGTGCTACTTCCAAAACTGTACTCGGTAGGAACTCCCTGTAAATGAACCTTCCGCACGCACAAGCCTTGTCACCAATGGCTGGGCCGTCCTGTAGACAGCGAAGAGCCTCAAAAGAAGAGGGGCTGGCAAAGTGCAAGTGGTGTGCTGTCTTCACTTCTGTTTGCTTTCTTTGTGTGTCTGATTTGTTAGGCTTCCCTCCTTCATCGTCCTCATGAACTTACTTTATAAAAAAAAAACAACCAAAACACACAATAGCATTTCCCAAGTGTGATCTGGAGGCGGGATGCTGGTTCTGTGCAAAAAGGGTTCTGTGGTCAAATACCGTTGGGAACCACTACAGTACCCCTCTTGGTGATCACAATGTGCATTAACATGTAAAGCGCTATGGGAAGAAGAAATGGGTTTGATTTTATTGAGCTTTCCGAGTTTGCCCTTCTTATTAGACTGAAGACTCCTCTTTTCTAGATTACTTTGGAAAGTCTCATAGAATTACTCTTAAACTGAATACCCTGGAAATTTGGGGCAAACCAAAGTTTTATACATGGAATTTGGGCTTAAATAAATGATGGTACTTACCTTGTAAAAAAATTAGTATTGGACTCCTTGCTGATGTGATTAGTCCCCCCTTCCATGTTTCCTTAGTGTAAATTTATATATATTGATTTTCCTTTAATGATGTTATTGTAGTATTTGGTTTGTCTGTATATGGATAGTCTTCTAAACAATGATCATTTTAAAAAGCTGGAAGCAGAATTTCTCTTACAAAGAGAACTATCCTTTTTTTTTTTATCAATACAGCTAGAAAAGCCATTTTTCCCCTTTGGTTTTTGTTTTTCTTTAAAACACCTCCAGATGACATTTTTCCTGACTGTAGCCGGGAGAACATGATCTTGACTGAGGTTTAGTTGTATCTTGGAAGGGAGGGTTAAGGCTGATATTTTTTAAGGTCTGGGATTTCCTTGCCAATAGTTTAAGGCATATGTTTCAATGTGGGATTGAATTGGGGTTGTTGGTCAGAGTTCTCAATATAATAGTTACAGATTGGAAGACACAGGGAAGAAGGGAGTGAATCTTGGTGAATAAACAGTTGTTTGATATGCAAAACAAAACAAAACAAAACAACACCTCTAGGACACAGAATTGGATCAATCATAATCCCTGGTTCATGATATACTCACACTATTGGAAAATGGAAGGGATCCCTCTTATTTGTTAGTTTGTTTATAATAATGTAAGCAGTATCCATAAACCTGGGACCTCAGCAGTAAATAACATCTAACATATGCATCCTCCCCAATCCCAGCTTTCTGCTTCCTTCTACTTGGGGTAGAATTAGAAGGAAGAAAGGACAGGAAACAGGAAAGGTTTGTTAAGAATTACATGCTTAAAAATAATTATTTGCTATATCAGGGAAATGTCTCCTAAGGGCTCTTCCAACTTGGAGATTTTGCTACTCCTTTTCCTTGTCAAGGAGAAATATAGAAGCAAATACATACATTAGTTTGCTCGTTCTTTCGTTCAATGATCATTTACTGATTAGGCCATGTTCTAGGGACTCACAGTATGTAGGCACAGTCTCTGTGTTAGAGGTATTCATCTTCTAGTGCAAAGAAAATAATTACAATAAAATGTGTATTATACTGAAGAGGCCTTGGAAAATTCAGATGAGGAGGTGCCTTACTCTGCTTGAAGGCTTCATACAGGTTGTGATATTTGAGCCAATTTTTTTGGGTTTTTTTGGGTTTGTTTTGGCCGCACCGTGAGGCTTGTGGGATCTTAGTTCCCCGACCAGGGATTGAACCCGGGCTCTCATCAGTGAGAGTGCAGAGTCCTAGCCACTGGGTTACCAGGGAATTCCCTGTTTGAGTCAAGTTTTGAAGGATTTATTAAGTGGTGACCAAACAGATGAGACAGTGTGGCAGTGGGGGATTTCTTAAAGCCTTGCAAATGAATGTTCGTGACAGCTCATTGAGTGAAGGTGAATGGATCTGAGGCTCAGCCTCTCCTGTTAAAGTAGAGGCTCATAATTTGGGGGGTTCTTTTTTATTATGGTAAAATAGAAATAGAATTTTAACATTTTAAGTACTTTTTATTGTAGGAAAATATATGCAACATACAATTTGTTATTTTTACCATAATAGCCAGAACTTTTTCATCATCCCAGACTGAAACTTCATACCCACTAAACAATAGCTCCCCATTCCCCCCTATTCCTAGCCCCTGGTAACCCCTATTCTTTCTAGCTGTATGAATTTGACTACTCTAGGTACCTCATGTAAGTGGAATCATATAATATTTGTCCTTTTGTGTCTAGCTTATTTAGCATAGTGTCTTCAGGGTTAATTCATGTTGTAGCATGTATTAGAATTTCCTTTTTTAAGGCTGAATAATATTCCATTGTATAAATATACTGCATTTTGTTTATTCATTCATCCATTGGTGGATATTTGGGTTGTTACTACCATTAGGCTATTATGAATAATGCTCCTATAAACATGGGTATACAAATATCTGTTTGAGTCTTTGCTTTCAGGTCTTTTGGGTATATACGCAGAAGTGGAATTGCTGGATCGTATAGTAATTCTATGTTTAATTTTTTGAGGAACCACCAAACTGTTTTCCACAGCAGCCACACCATTTACATCCCTTCAACAATGACAAGAGTTCCAGTTTCTCCACATTCTCACCAACACTTGCTGTTTCTGTTTCTTTTTCTTCCCCCCAATCAATAGCCATTCCAATGGATGTGAAGTGGTATTTAATTGTGGTTTTGATTTGTGTTTTCCAATGATTAATGATTTTGAGGCTCATTTCATGTTCTCAGGACTCTTTTGAAGATCTGATGAAAATTATAGACTTTCTGCCTAGAAAAGTGAACGTATTTTCACCATACACATTTACGTAACAACCAAGGGGGAAACATCACAGACTCCCTGAAGCCCATACGGAGAGCCACAGGGCCAGATTTAGAACCTCCCAAGGGGACTGATATTATGGTTAGGTAGCTCTCTCTAAGCCATTGCCATAAAGAGAATGGATTGCATAGTTTCACCTTTCGTTAAGTGTGAGAAATCAACAGTTCTAATATAAGTCTTTGGACACAGGTGCTTCCATTTTCCAGAACATAGTTTTGGGGATGAGAAAGAGGAGAAAAAAGGGATGCCAGTCCTGGGAAAATAAGTAGCACTGTGGTTCGGGCAAAGAAAATTGGTCTAAGCCTTAGAGCAGGGCAAATAGTATTTTAGGATGAGCTCATGGGGGGAGGTGAGAGTCTGATGGCTCTTCTCACACCGGCAGCTCAAGTCTCAGTGGGAAAGGACAAGCAATATGTAGATTCTTTTAAGGAAAGATCCAGACAAGGCTCAAGGCTTGGAATGTCTAAAGTGAGTTGGGGAGGGGTGGACAACTGTAAGTCCAGGTGGGTAGCACCAAGCAAGCCTGAAAGCAGAGATGGGGATGGTGAGGGGACTGAAGTTTCAGGGTCAGGAAGTAAGTAACTGAGTCATGGATGGTATCTGCAAGTACCAGGGTGGGACAGAATACTTTTGCTCTGTGGGCTCAAACAAATGATGCTGGTGGATGAGAAAAAAACCCTTTTCTTCATCAGTAATAGATCCTTGACATGGGAAGGTCTTGGGAGGCTGGGAGAAGTACAGTCGTTGAGGAGCTTGGCAACAAAGTCTTTGTGTTCTAGGAAGGGGAGCAGGATATGATCAGGTTCTGAGTGAGACCAGCAATCAGCTGGCCCAAGGGTTAGTTGGTCATCCGCTGCCCTTAGGGCTCAACATAACCCATGACTGGAGAGAGGCTTGATCACAGTCTGGGGCACACCTGGTTAAGAGGCTTAAGCTGTAGGAGTTGGAATTATCCAGGGAAGTGTTTCTCAACCTTGGCTGGGCATTAGAGTCACCTGGGAAGCTTTACAAATCCTTGTGACCCAGCATGCTCCAGACTCATTAAATCACAATTTCTGGGAAGGGGAGGTGAGATCCAGGTATTAGAATTTTCTAAAGCCACCCAGTGACACTAATGTGAAGCCAAAGTGAGAACTTCTGATTTAGGGGCAAAAGCAGTCGGATAGACATTACACAACCGAGTTGTCTTTGAAGAAAAGTAGTTCTCAAATAATTTCGGTTGAAACCATGTTACCGAGTTCAAAACCATTTCCTTCATCTCCCTCCACTCATTCAGGGGGAGGTTTTCTTGGCCTAGTTATCAAAAGTGCCTACAAAGAGCTTTTCCAGTTTTGTGTGCATACAGATTACCTGTGGGTTGCGCTACAGTAGGTCTGGGGTGGAGCCCGAAAATTTGCATTTCTAACAAGCACTCAGGGGATGGTGATGCTGTTGGATCACAGTTTGAGTAGCCGGTTTCTAGCTCATAACTGTTGAGCTGATTTTCCTCATTCTTTTATTCATCACATTTGTTGGATGGTGCTTACTACCTGCAAGACACTTTGCTAGGTACTGGGAATGTGGTGGTGAACAAGAAAGAGACAGCTCTTGACCTCAAGGATCATAAAATCTAGGGAAAAGGCAATACATTCATCATTCCACCAAAAATTACTTAAATACAATTATGATTCGGGCAACAAAGGAAAAGTACAGGCTTCTATGAAACCATGTGATAGGGAGCCTTGATCTAGTTAGTGGACAAGATTGTGACTCATGAGACCCAGGAGACCCATGTTGTGTACCGATGCGCTCTCTGATTGTGGGAACCCGAGGACTTCTTCCTGCAGTTTCCAAAAGCACTGGCTATATTTAGTATATTGACCCTCTTTTCCTGCTGTACATTTTCCCATGGTGGCCTCAGCCAATCTCTTGACTTTCCTTATTCACACTCTCTCCACTACCACCTCTCTTCTGAGCTCCAGGTTCAGGTTTCTAACTATGGAGGAACATTTCCAACTAGGAGACACCTTAGCCCCTAAAACCCACATATTCAGGGGACAAACTCCTTATTCTCTTCACCGCACCAGCTCTGACATTGTCACCACCATGTTTTTAGCCAGTCAGGCAAAAAACCAGCATTTTCTTTTAGCCAATGTGGACTTCATTATTATTGACTCCAGGAAGCAGCACGTATTTTTCTCATAGGATCTGAAATAGGTGCATGTCATGTTCGTTTGATTCATACGGACTTAAGTTGAATAAACTGCCCACTCAGTGAATACTGTTTAAGTAAATGAGACTTGGGGAAGGAGGGAAGGGAACGGACATTCATTCAGTCTATGTATTTTTGCTATGTATTTTAGGTACCTTAACTCATTTGATTCTCCTGATACCTTACTAGGCAGGTATTGTTACCTTTCGTAGATAAGGAAACTGAGGCTCGTAGTATGTCCAGGTAGTAGATGACAGCAGCATGTGAACTTAGTTTTTTCCAACTTCGAAGACCATCATGTTCTTTTACTAGGCATCACGCTTTGTACACTGTAAAGTGTTCTCTAAACTTTTATTATTATGAATACATATTTGAAACAAAAGCTCTTTCAAGTATTATGAATGCTTTTTCCTGAAATTTGTAAAATGCAAATCGTTGTCTCATGAAATCAGACTTAGTTCTCGAAAATAACTGTGTCTAGCCTGTAGCATGTCAATAAATATCTGTCCTCTTTCATGGATTCAAATATTCTCTATTTCGATTTTCTTTGGATTTTTCTTTTTCCTTTCCATGCTCCACTCGAAACATCACCTTCCAGAACACTAATTCTCTTTTCAGCTGGGTCTATTCTGCTGTAAATCCATCTACAGCATTCTTAATTTCTTCAATTACATTGTATTTTGCAGTTCTAGAATTTCCATCTGATTTTTAAAATATATGGATTCCAATTCTTTGGTGAGATTTTCATCTTGTCACCTATTTTTTAAGCATGTTCCTCAGTTCTTTTAAAGTCTGTGTCTAAGAACCCCAATATCTGGGTCACCTGTGAGACTATTACTGTTGTCTATTTTCCTCTTGGTCCTGTCTGTTGGTATGCCTGGATCTTGGGCATTATAAATGAGAAACCATGGAGGCTTTTGATGATGTATTCTTCCATAGAGGATTTTTTTTTCTTTAGTTTCTTAAGGGCAGGCAAAGTTTTAGAGTAGGAGCAGATCATTTTAATTCAATCTTAGAAGATGTAGCCCTTCAGGGGTCCCAACTGAAAACTTGGAGTGTATACCAGGGCTCCTCTGCTTTGATGGGCTCTGAACTCCAATTATTTCTCCTTATTAGTGGTGAGAGCTCTGCTTAGTTTACCATCCCTCTAGCAGGTGTTTTCCGCTCTGCTTCTGTCTTCTCTGCCTGTGAAATTTACAAATTGGCAAATCCCTAAGTGATGGTAGTGGGGAAACATTTGGGGCAACTTCAGGCTTCCTTACTCTGGGAACTTGGCCTTTCAGGTTTTGGTTGTCTTGGTAACTCTTAGATGCCTTCAAAGAGATTTTTGTTTTTAAAATTTATGCAGGCTTTCTATTTGCTTGTCTATCAATTTTTTAAAAAGCTTTGAAAGTTAAGTAAGTCTGGTTTTTGATTCATCAGATTGCCCCAGAAACAGGTGCCATTCAGATGTGCAGGTGAGAGATCTCTGCTTGAGCTGTGGTCTGGTCTGCTACATGTTTGTCCCACAAGAACCTTTGACTTTTCTCTCGTCATAAATTTTGCTTTGCAAAATTGAAAATGAGTGAATTGAATATTATGTACTTTATCAGATGTAGAATGGTAGCTTTATTTAGCAGGGAACAGGCTTAAATAAATGATAGAGAAAAGGGAACCTCAGGAGACAGATTTCTACTTTGATCTCCCAGGCAGTAACAAGGGTCAATAATTCTTCCACAGAGGAAGGGAAAACCATGGTTATTTCTAGTGGTCTGTTGCTGATATTTTTAGTGTACTTTGTCTTATTGAAGGTTTGCAATTTTGAATGGTATAGTTTCAAATTTTGAATTGTTTTCAATGCTATTTCTCTTTGTGTCTGTGTATTGATAATGTGTGTGCATATATACACACATGCAGTACACAGCCTTGTTTTTGTATCCCGTGCTCCCACAAAGGCATTGAATGCAAAAGCATAAGTTCTTCTCAATCTCAACATCTAGGAAAGGGAAGAAAATTTAAACCAAGAGGTCGGCAGGAGCGTATGGCTGTAAGATTTCATCACCTGTGGTCTTACCTGGTACAGATACATCTGCCCCCGTTTATTTATTTTTCTGCTTCCTCCTCTGCCAGCAGTGGCCCTGGAGCCTGAAGGAGGCCAAGCTGCATTCCTTGTGATGATTTTGAGGGAGGAGCCCCAGCTTTTCGGAGAGAGGAAGTTGGCATGAATGCTTTCCTTCAGAGGGTGACTTTTCCCACTTGAGTTTACTGACTGGCCTTTTCCTTTCCTTTCTACCTCCTCCTGTTTTTATTATTGTTAGTGGGATTACAAAGAAAGTGGGTGACGTGCTTTCTGCCCCTAAGTAACTTGGAGTTTAGTTGTGTGGAAAGTCAAAGATGTGAAAAATTAAATATCAATAGAAAAAATTAAATAGCAACAGAAGTTAATAAAAGATGAGAGTACAGGTCCTGCTGTGGAAATCTGCTGAGAGGGAAGACTGCACTGGAGTCACATGGAAGATTTTGTGGACTTGAGGATCGGGAGTTCCTGTGGATTTAGAGCTGGCAAGGCATGAGGTGGCTATCTCTATCAGGGAGACTAGAGTGTAGAAAGGCTTGGGGTCAGGAAGGAGCAAGGTGGGCTTAGGGCGCCAGAGAGTGTCCTATAAGAATGTGGGGGGCTTCCCTGGTGGCGCAGTGGTTGAGAGCCCGCCTGCCGATGCAGGGGACACGGGTTCGTGCCCCGGTCCAGGAAGATCCCACATGCCACAGAGCGGCTGGGCCCGTGAGCCATGGCCGCTGAGCCTGTGCGTCCAGAGCCTGTCCTCCGCAACGGGAGAGGCCACAACAGTGAGAGGCCCGCGTACCACAAAAAAAATAAAATAAAGAATGTGGGGAAGACATGGAAGGAAGGCTGATGTCCTGTGGTGGAGAGCCTCAAATGCCAGTTTCTGGGTTGGGTTTGGACATCCCACAAGCAGAGGGGGGACCTCAAAGGTCTCTGAATGGGGGGTACAGTGATGCTTGTTTTAGGAAGGTTGAGTTAACAGGATGCAGAATGAGTCGGGAGGAGCAATACCGTAGGCATGAAGAGTAGGAGCTTTTGCGCTGATCCCAGTGAGTGTGAGGGTTGGTGACATGAAAAGAGAAATGAAGAGGCAGATTGGAGAGTGCTTTTAAAAGAACACTGGTGAAGGACTGGCTATGAGTAAAGGC
The DNA here is from genome assembly GCF_008692025.1 of Phocoena sinus. NCBI lineage: Eukaryota > Metazoa > Chordata > Mammalia > Artiodactyla > Phocoenidae > Phocoena > Phocoena sinus. The sequence goes on along the minus strand of NC_045768.1, from coordinate 82,601,839 downwards.
TGTTGGCACTTTATGCAAATGTAAATTATGTGCATTTGAAGTAGTACAACAAAAAATATTAACAAAGATTATTTTATGGGAAAAATTTTGAAATAACTCTAAACCCTTCTTTCTCACCTGTGGCAGTCACCTCTCATGGCCCAGTCTTCCACACTTTACAAAATGGATCCATTCACACAAAAAGCAATTTTTCAGTAAGTAGAATCTGATTTTTCTGATAATTTGCAATATAAATTTAGAGCTATGTTCTCATGAAAAAAAAAAAAAGCCCCTAATGGGTACTGTGTTGGGCCTCTAATGAGGAAGAGCACGGATGGGCCCGGTCTCCCAGGGGTGGATGCTGGGAGTGGATGTTGGTGGATGCTGGTCGCCTCACGTGGGCTGGCGTGGTGTTCCTCGGGCTGGTGTTCTTTTTTGGTAGCATTGTCCTCATTCGTGACTCTAGAACGTCTCCTCCGTCGTGATGGTGCCTGGGTAAATGCCAATCAGGAAATGTCATATCCCACAGGGTGGCTGAGTGAGCCATTCTCTCACATGCATTACTGATGTGATTTGCTCTGGATGAGCATTTCCTGAACTGCGGGCCACGAGACACTCTTCTTTTGTCAGAAAAGGAATTCTTTGCAGAATTAAGTTTGAGAAAGGCTGCCTATTTTAAGTCCCACCTTGAGTCTTCTCTGAAGTTGGCAGCGTACATTAGTATATCAGTGGCTCTGAGAAGTTGGGCAAGCCCAGAAAGTAGTTGAACATTGTTTAACCCAGTGTTGGTATACTTATTTGCCCATGGAACACTACTGGTGCATTACACTTATTAACATCTGGGTGTCGAAATCCAGTTCTTCCAGGCGGCCTCCCTGAGAGCAGCAGAGTCCCTTCAACGAATGAGCAAATGAATATTTATAAGGCCCCTGCTCTGTGCTGTCACAGTGCACGGGAATTTACCTGTATTCTTGCATTCAAACCTCAGAACACCCCTCCGAAGTGCATCTAAGGAAACTGAAGCTCAGGTGAGTTGGGACACCTGTCTAAAGTGACATGGTTAGGAAGTGACAGGTCCAGAACTGGAGTCCAGATCAACCCAAGTCCCGAGTGGGACACCTTTGCTAGCAATCTGGAGAGTTGTGAGTTCTTTCAATAAAACAGCAGCTATTTCATCACAGAGGTTTCATGCTTCACCACTTAAACAAATACAAATATCTCTGTTGGTAAATAGACATCCCACGTATTATCAGAGGTGGTCTATTTCGTCGTGGTCAGAAAAGAAGTTTTGAGCCAGGTGAATCTGTAACGGCTCCTTTTCAGCCCTTTCCTGTGGGAGAGGACCTGAGTACAAGTGCCCACTCACTGACTCCCCTCTTCCTTTGCACTGAGCAGTGTGGACTCTTGAGGACCCATCCATTCAGCCCTCACTGTCCTGCTCTCATCCTCTGGGAGCTGGTGCCCCACCTATCCTCACTGATCCACCATTGTGTCCTCAGGCCCTTCCCTGTGAGTGATGGTTCAGAACGGTGAGAGGAATACAGTCACCTCCCGACCATCATAGCATAAGGCCGGACATTGACATAAGACAATGGAACAGGGATGTGCAGATTATAACCTGTTTTTCCAGTTGCTTGAGGGGTTGCAGGATTCTCTGATGGGCCTAGGAATTTCTGGCTTGCTCAGAATGTTTCAGTTTCTTTTTCCTGCTTCTTCTTTTCAGTAGTGGTCTCTGCTTGACTAGGAGGGCAGGCGGCCAGAGCAGCTCCGTGTCGAGTCTGTGCTGTGTGTAACTTACAGAGCGATTGCTTGTTTGTTCACCTTTTCTTCTCAATTTCCTCTCACCTGTCAAGAAGTGGAAGGATGTCACCTGGCTCCCCTAAAACTGGAGCTTTATAGAATAGAGTTAGGTGTGAGCAGTTTTCCTCTAGCAGTTAAGCAGGGCCATTAAATTGCTTTTTAAGCTGTTCACTTCTATGTTCTGTTAGTAACAATTAATTAGTTTTAAAGACTTAACAACTAAAAAGATGAGAGGAAATGTTCCAGCTTGTTTAAGACTTGACCTTCAGTCAGTTTTATTGAAAGCGAGGGAAAAGGAGAATCACCCCCAAAATGAAATTCACAGGCTATCTCCAAACCTTCTTTGAGTCATCCAGCCCTCAAATATTCATTTATTCCTCATCGGCAACATGCAGGGCACTCTGTGAGATCTTGGACACCAAAACTCATTGCATCAAATCCTACCAGATCAATCTGTGTGTTCTATGCATGAATGTGGACCCTCCTGGGATGTCAAAAGTTAGCCCCTTCCTTGGGGTGAGGTGTGCACTGGTGTCAGACTTGGAGAGCTGGGTTGTCACAGGCAAAAGGATATGAGGCCGAGAACCCATTCCCTCAAAGGAATGGACGATTATTAGGCCCCTGCTCTGTGCAGTCACCATGCAATGTGATTTACATACATTCTCATACTTAAATCTCAAAACAATCCTCTGTGGCAGATCTGGGGAAATTGAGGCTCAGAAGAGTTAGGGAACTTGTCTAAACTTATATGGGACATTGTGGTGTCTGAATGGGAGCCCAGATCAACCCTGAGTCCACTGCGGGATCCCATCACTCCTTTTCGGGTGTGGTGGGGTTGGATCCAGAATCTTCCCTGGGCTTTTCTAGATGTGCTCTTGTGGAGGAAGAACTTCTATTTGAGCTTCAGGGCAGCTGGAATCAGGGGCTGTGGGTAGTAACATCCTTTCCTTCAATAAAAAAAAATCTTTTAAATTTGCTGCATCAGTTTTTCCTGGAAAATTGGAGGTGGTTATGAGCTCATAGCTCCTCTTAGCCAGATTCAATGGTTTCAACACTCTGGACCAGCTGCATTTTACAAAGTACAGATGCCCAGTGCTATCCCCAGAGGCCCCTGTCCTGGGAATCTCTGCTTTTACAAAGCTCTAGGGGATTCCAACGTGCATCTGAAGTTTGAGAACAGGTAGACCCGAGTGACTCATTCTGGCCCTTCTAACTCATTACTGCTCATCCAGGCTTCCTCCCCACCTCCATCCTAGTTTTCTGAGACATCCCATGGGTGAGGCGGCACTGGCCACATGAGTTTTAATTATGTATGACCACGGAGCCTTCACCTGACAACTGCTGGTTTCTAATTTCCATCTCACCTTTGAGTTCAGTCATCTCTCTGTCCCCCAATGTAATGTTCTTTTTTTTAAAAAGGATGTTCTTGCTCTTATATAATTCCATGCATTTAGTGAGGTGTTTTACGCATTTTTATCTTTATCGATGACTTTGAGACGGTGCAATTATTAGGTTTTAAGTTTCTCCTCCACAAGTGATAGGCTCATGAATAAGATATGACTCTTTTCTCTCACCAGGCACTTCTGTACTGCCCTTGTAATCTCTAACTTGCCTTTGCGATTTTGGCCCGTGGAAATTCATATTCCCCATGGCAGGTGTGAAATCCTTAAGCCCCTTGATCTGTAGCTCTACTATCTCGTGATCGTCCAAGGAACATGCCGACTTCCTCAGAACTGGCATTACCAGGGCGAAGTTTTGATTGAATCTCTACTGGATTGATTTTGCCAGAGTTGAGCTCTTTTAGAGCGATGCGAATAGCACTTAACCCTTGGCAGTGAACTGCTGTTTACCAGCTGTGGAGATGAGATTCCATCCCCGGCTTGCTTTGGGTAAACCGGAATTTTAATTTTTTGTCTGCGTCCCTCTCTGACTTGGGTGGCTTTTATTCACTTGGTGATGGATTGTCTGTAGCCAGTGTAATTCCTCATCCCTGCTGACATCCGTATCTTGTCACATTTTAGTTGAACCTCCTTTGAGGGCTTTTTACGCAGTTGGACATTTGTGGAACATTTTGGGGTGGCCTGCCTGAGTTAGCTATAGTGAGGGGCTGCAGGTCAAAGCCACAGCTGTCATTCGGCTGCTTGGCTGCTGTCATGGGCTGGGCCCTAAAGAGGAGCTTCCCTGTCCCTCTCCGCTCACCTCCCAGGCCCTATGTTGCCTGGGTGCCTATTCCTCCCCTGGCCCCAAAGTTGGGGCAAAGGTCAGGAGGTGAGCAATCGCTGTGTTTATCCTTTGTTAATTGCCAAAAGGTTTCTGCAAGCAAGTTTACTAATCCTGCTGTCAGACTAGGGTGGGAGCAGTTTACCAAGCCGCAGATTTTCTGAGGAATCAGGGACAGTAGGGATTTGTGGAGTTCCCATGCGCTGGGAACTAGATCCAGCAGGACTTGACTTGTCCGGGCCCCAAGTCTAAATCGTTTCTCATGGTTAATAAAAAGAACAAACAAACTTTCTCAGACCCGACGCTTCATCTCACTGCACTTCTCTGTGTGGCCTGTGCTTCTAGAGTCATTTGGTTCTGAACTCTGCTACCTGAAATTCCTGGTTGGGTTACTTCTCTCTGTAAAGCAAGGATTCATTGAATGTAATTTGAGAATGTAGCTTCAGGTGGTTGTTACGGTTGTTGGTGGACGATATTCCTGGAAAAGACACATAAATAGAAATGACTTAAGTCAAGTATATTTTCTCATGGAAATAAAGTTTATCAAGAGGCTATCTTGAATCTCTCTTTTAACTTCTACAAATAATTTCAAATGATTACAAAGTTTATATTTAACTTTCTTATGGAAATGATCACAAAACTACATTTAATCAGATGACCTTAGCTCTCTGCAATGTCATTTTAATATGATGTCTAACAAGATGTATTACTGACAGTGAGCTCAGAAGTAGATTTTTCTGGGCTGATGTCTTCTTTCTCCAATTAAAAAAATTTTTTTTTTTCTAATGGTAGCTGGGACTGAGATCCTAGCATGACGCATGCCCGTCTGATGTTGTATGTTGGAGAAACAGTACAACTTTGCATCTTAACATCCGGCAGGCCCTTGGATGATTAAAAGCATCTCGTGTTTGTTAATCCTTCAAAAAAAATCACAATGTTCATTGTAACAGAAATCAGTAAGTAGGATTTTGGTGGCAGGGAGATCTCTGTGAGTAAACAGTGCAGTATTCAAACTGATGAAAGCTTCGGGTGGAGCCCATGCACTCTCTGGAGACAGAAGTCAAGATGGCGGTACTCTGTAGAGTGCTGGCCAATCATGGCATAACCACTCCATCCTGTCTTGGTGAGGCAAAAGGAGGTTTGCTTGTACAGCTTTCAAAAGTATGTGTTGGTCGGGAATTCCCTGGCGGTCCAGTGGTTAAGACTCTGCGCTTCCACTGCAGGGGGTTCGATCCCTGGTCGGGGATCTAAGTGTGTGTAGGTCAATTAAGATGTAATCAATTCAGGTATACCTTTATTTAACATGGTGCATGCTGCCTTGGACTACTATGCGATGTCCTGCGTTATTTTTACTGAAACAACTGAGAAGGAGGTGTGAAATTCAGGAGGGTCTCTTTTGGCGAGCTTGTGACAGGTACCTTGGAGGAATCGTTTAGTTCTGTTTGCTTAATGGTCTTTTGAGAAATCAAGTCAGAGCTCTCTGTTTTATTATTATTTTTCACTCAGAGCAAATTTCTCCGAATCCCTGTGGTAATAATAGCTCTGAAGGTGGTTTGTTTCCTGACCAAGCACAGGTAACAGGGACTCAACTACAGGGCTTCCTGTTGAGGTCAAGATTGTGATATAATTCTTTAAAATTGGCCAGGCAACATCTTTTGGTTTGGGTGACACCTGCCCATCTCCTCACAATTTGTGAAAGACATCTTTCTATCATTAATGCTTTATTTTTGGATATCTTTATGGCAAACAGTTTGGTGTTTTCCCAAAGGATTAACAAATTGTAAATTTTTTACTTGTTTTAAGAAACTGCTGGATATTAAGAAGCAAGTCTTATGGTGTCTCTATTAGACCTAGGTCTCTATTAAACCTAGGTACAGTTACTGATTAGCTGGGAGGCGGGGAAAGGTAGGTGGAACCTTGCCTCTCAGCAATGGGAATGTGATTTTTCCAGGCCCTTTTGTTTATTTCAGTAGTGCTAGCATCTTTTGGGGTGGTCCGGATTAGATTCTTCCATTTCGAACATTCTCACAGACACTCACCACCTCTGTCTTATTTACTGAACAGTTGGGCATTTTGTAGTTAACCTCCCATATATGCCTGTACACATGCACACCTGTGTATGTAGCAAGTGTTAGAATTATTCTGAATTTCTCACAGGGAATCCTAGTTGAAGTTCAGTACAACACAGGTCTGTTTTGAAATGACACACCTCTAGACACTGTTTCAAGCTCACCATATTTGCTCGTACCAGCTGGTGCCCATTTCCTTTGCAGTCTTTCTATGAACTGGGTTACCTAGAAAGGTTTGGCTCTCAGAGTGGTCTGGGGGGGTGCAACAGCTGTTTAGGTAAATACTCAGCACAGAGTGTGTAAACCTGCTATTTTCCCTGACGAACAAACTGAGATTCCTTTTTAGAAACATGTAGCAAACAAATGTGCAGCAGAGGCCCAGTATTTTGGGCCCAGCAGGATTGAAGAACTCAGCTTCATAGCCTTTCTGTGTAGGGCAAGAATTTGAAGCAAGAGTTTTACCACCTTGTTACGGGCTGAATTGTGTCCTAAAATTCATGGGTTGAAGCCCCAATCCCCTCAGAATATGACTGTATTTGGAGACAGGACCTTGAAAGAGGTGATAAGGTAAAATAAGGTCATGTGGTAAGCTCTAATCCAGTAGACTGGTGTCCTTATAAGAAATGGAGATTAAGACACAGATACATACAGAGGAAAGACTATGTGAAAACACAGGGAGAAGGTGGCCATCTACAAGACAAGGAGAGAGGCCTCAGAAGAAACCAACCCTGCCAACACCTTGATCTCAGACTTCCAGGCTCCAGAACTATGAGACAGTAAACACCTGCTGTTTAAGCCACCCAGCCTGTGGCATTTTGTTATGGCGGCCCTGGCAACCCAGAACACACCCTGATAGGCAGTCTTTGTTGCCAGAAGAAGAGCGTATTGTCTTTTGGAGATATTTGCCTCAAACCAAAATACAAATTCTTAAAGAAATAAAATGCAGAAAAATCAAACCTACCTCTGCTGGTAGTGATAGCTTCATAGACAAGACCTCTGGTCCTGTTTTTTAATTTTTTTAATGAGTTGAACACTGGTTTAATTGACTAGCTAGAAAATAGGCCTTAGTTTCTAGAACTTTCTTTTCCACCATCTGCTGGACTTTAAAGCTGAGAGGGAGAATTTCAGTTTAGTTGAGGTAGGCGGCTGCCAGGGGGAGATCGTAGACAGGTTCTACTGTTAGTTCTTATCTTTTTTTTCAACATCTTTATTGGAGTATAATTGCTCTACAATGGTGCGTTAGCTTCTGCTGTATAACAGAGTGAATCAGCCATACGTATACACATATCCCCATATCCCCTCCCTCTTGTGTCTCCCTCCGGGTCTTATCTTAATGTTACCTTTATTTCTGTGACTTATGTGCAGATTTCCCCTTTCCAAGGAGTTTAGGCACACAGAGAACTGTTTTTACAAACACTGGAAAAATGAAAAACAAAAGAAAAAGTCAAGAAAAAGGGCCTGGAATTTTTCTATAATCTGGAGGAGGATTTGTGTGGTATCTGCATTAGGGAAGGAGGAAGGAAGGAAGGAACGGAGGGAGGAAGGAAGGAAGGAATGGAGGGAGGGAGGAAGGAAGGAGGGAAGGAAGGGAGGGAGGGTGGAAGATAGGGTGGGAGGGAGGGGAGACTGGAGTTTGGGGAAGAACCTGGAACAGGACCCAGAATGCTCAATTGTCATGAACTTGGCTTTGTGCTCTTGGGCACGTTTATTATCATATCCTCATGTGTCAAGTCTTCATCATCCCCTATCAACATCACAAGGTTGTTGGTGAATTTGAAAGGAAAGTGTGTGAAAATGAAGAATGAAGTGCCAGTTGAGCTTAATAGAGTCCCTAGGAGCCAACGACCCTGTTCTAAAGAACCTCGTGAAGCTTTGATCAATTTTAATGTCCAGGCGGGAGAGGGCTTCTCAGAGGGAACAGAGTGTCAGTCGGAAAGAGCTGTTCGTCATTGAATTGCCTCTCCGATACAGATCAGTCCCATGAGTTTTAGTCAGGCCTTGGTGTGTCAGGGAAGCTTGAGCCCGCTTTCTGAAAGCCTTTTCTGCAGGAAATGCTGACCATGAAGATCCCAGACCTCTTGAGGGAGTGAGTGGATTTGATCTCAGAGTGGGGAGGCGTTGACAGTGACCCGTGAGATCGTCTACCCTTTACCATCTAATGTGGCAGAGCGAGAGCCACACCTAACTGGCCCCACTTGGGAGAAATGGCTGGTTCCTGAACCAGCAGGCAGGGCCGAGGATTTGGGCTTGGATCTGAAGGCCACTGCCTGGTCCTTTGAGAATCCAGAAAATGATGGCTGGATAATACTACAGTCTCTGATCAGAACAGCTGTTCTTTACCAGCCCCGATGAAGAAGCTGTTGAACAATTCATGAGGATTGCCTTCAGCAATAACAGTGGGCATGGCCCAATCTGAAGTTCAAGGGGTGCTGGCTACTCCTGGCAAGTGTCAGGATGGGGGAAGATTTGATGGCCTTGGTTGCCGGTGAATAATGATAAGTCGTGCACTGGGTGTGTGCAATTAGAGTTGGATCCTTGGACAGATGTGCTGAGGGTTAGAGGAGCTGCTCAGGATTCCTGAGACGGGAGGGATGCAGGGAGGCTGGGAGGAGTAGCCACAAGAGACTAAATAAGTCCTCATGGGACCTGGTGGCTAGGCAGAAGTGACTACACATCTGAGGATATGTCCTCCCCTTGCCCTGCTTGGCAGAGAACAAAAATTCAGATGGGTGCCTTGGCCCAATTTCTCTGTGAGATGGGTGACAGGCGGGTGTCCCACCAAATGTGAAGTGTTTTGTAAATAATGTTACCGTGATTCAGAAAGGGTCTTCCCTGGGGTGGGGGTGGGGGCAGAGGATTTTCTTTCTAGACTGGAATGAATTTCATTCATTCATTCATTCGTTCAGGGAGCAGCCACCCTATTGTCTATTGTTACCAATAGGGACTCTTGAATATTTCAGTGTTTAAGATTAACACCTTCTTGAACAGAATAGATATTCTGAGCCTGATGCTTGTGGACCAACTTCCGAGTCCCTATTTTGATCTTAAGTACTCTCATTTCCTTCGCTGTCAGCGACTACTCAGAACAGTGTGGTGTCATGTTTTCTTTTAATTTTTATCCAGTTATAATTTACATGCCATACAATTCACTTGCTTTACTTGCACAATTCAGTGACTTTTTGGTATATTTACAGAGTTGTGTAACTATCACCACAGGCATAGAGTGTTTTTTTTTTTTTTTTTTTTGGCTGTGCGACATGTGGGATCTTAGTTACCCGACCAGGGATTGAACCCACACCCCCTGCACTGGAAGCGTGGAGTCTCAACAGCTGGACTGCCAGAGAAGTCCCTGTGGTGTCATTTTTACACACTCTAACAAGTATAGAATATTTATGTGACCCTGCCAGCCACCAAGCAAGTGGGACCACGTGTTTGGACTATATCACGGGTCCCCAGTCCCCGGGCCCCAGACCGGTGCCCGTCTGCGGCCTGTTAGAAACCGGGTTGCACAGCAGGAGGTGAGTGGCGGGGTGGGCGAGTGAAGCTTCATATGTCGCCTGAACCATGCCCCGCCCCCCGACCCCACTGTCCGTGGAAAAACTGTCTTCCACGAAACCAGTCCCTGGTGCCAAAAATGTTGGGGACTGCTGGACTATATGATACTGAGAGACTATTGTTATTTTGGAGGGAATACTTGTTAATAAAGACAACTTTATAGTCATGAGTGCTCAAGTAGTTTTTTCCCCTATGGAGTTATATATTAACAAAAATTTATGATCACCTTTTCTAAAACATAGGTGTGCCAGGATAGTTCATTGAGATATTAATTAGTAAACATGTGGTCTCCCTCTATAGACTACTCTCTTCTGTGATCTAATTAGAGAGGAAGCTGAAACTACTGGAAGATTGCAGTTTTTCCTTTCTTTTGTAAAAGGTGAAGCTCTAGAGAGAGGTATCTCCAAGAGTTCCTGATGGATAGAGATGAGGGAGTGGGTCTTTGAGATAAATAAGGAAGTGAGAATAGGGACATTCCCAAAGCCTGGGAAGTGGTTACTATGGGAACAAGTTTCTAGGGAGGTAGAATACCATGGAGGAGGCGGCATCATGGTGATCCCATTGAGGGTGGACCTGGGGACATGGACTCACAACATTGCCAAAGAAACATTGAAACAATTGGACCTGAGTTGCTGGCTGGGATGCCTGACCTCATCTGCTTAGTAGTCATAGATAGGTATATGGTTCACCTAATCTAACTTGCTAAATTCACAAATGAAGACAGTGAAACTCAGAACTGTGTAACTTTTTGAGGTACCTCAACCTCTCGAGGTCTCTTATTCACTGATCTGTAAAATAGAGGGAATTGACTAATGAAAAATGCCTAAGCAAGTGTTTGAAAAATTGCTGAAAAAAATTGGCAATTCAGCTAACAACATCTATAATCCTGTCATTTAAAACGCCTTGAAATTACCTGAATAGACACCACGGGGCCTTTGCATATGCTACTTCCACTCCTTGGAGCTCCCACCCTTAAACCTTGTTCGTCCTTTAGGACTCAGCTAAATGTCATCTTCTCTTGGAAGCTTTCCTTGAAACCTCTTATCTCCCAAGACTGAGTTGGGTATCTCTCCTCACATCCTGGGTTTAACTTATGTGTTAATTTTTTATTGCCGCTGTAACAAGTTACCACAAACTTAGTGGCTTGAAGCAAATTTATTATTTTATAGTTCTGGAGCTCAGAAATCTGAAGTGGGTCTCACTAGGCTAAAAATCAAGGTATCAATAGGGCTATGTTTCTTCTGGAGACTCTAGGGGATAATCCATTTCCATGCCTTTTCCAGCTTCTAGAGGTCTCCTTCATTCCTTGGCTTGTGGCTCCTTACACCGTCTTCAAAGCCAACATCTTCAAATCTTTCTCTGGCTCTGAATATCTTTGCCTCCTTCCACATCTATGGACCCTGTGATAATGTTGGGTCCACCTGGATAATCCAGGATAATCTCCCCCTCTCAAGGTTAGCTGATTTAACAACGTTACTTCCACCTGCAACCTTAATTCCCCTTTGTCCTGTAACCTAACATATCCATGAGTTCCGGGGAAAAGGACATGGACATCTTTGGGGAGCCATTACTCTGCCTACCACACCCCATCAGCACTCTTGCCACCCTGTATGATAATTGCCTCTCACTTTGGCTGTCTCCTTCTCTTGACTCCTAGAGCTCAGAGTCTGTGTTTGTTTCCTGCTGCCTTCCCAGCAATTTGTACAGACATTTCAAACTGGAAGCTTTGAGATGATGGTGTGATCTGTGCAGTGTTATGAATAGCTATAAATTCGTTAGCAACATTTAAAAATTAGGAGACTTTGCATAAAAACTGTGAGTCCGTTTTTAGGAAAAGCATGAAACTTGGCAGCACTGGACACGTGGCACAAGGGGATGTCTTGGTAGCCTCTGTGATCTTGGGGAAGCCCTGGGGCAGAAGTGAGGATGTGAAATGCTGTCAGAATAAAAATGAGCTGGAGCCTACATGGAACTAGGCTGAAATGAGGGGTGAGGCTGAGAGCATGTGAGTCAGGGCACCAGATGTATCTGCTCGTAGAAACTTGGAAGTGTTTCCAGGCTGGGGATCAGGGTTCAGGGGTCCCAGGATTAGGAGATAGGGAGTGAACAAGCAGACAGGCTGAACTCACTGATGGGAAGTCAAAGGCCAGGGTCAAGTGGCCAGAGCTCTGAGGAGTGTGGGGGTTAATAGCCAAGCAGACTCTTTTTTTGTGTTTTTAAGATTTTTAGAAATTTCATGTAATGTCTGAAACATTTATATTAACATATTTCCATACAAATAACCCAAAGAAAATTTAGTGTTAGTTGTTTTTTTTTGTTTGTTTTTATACCACCGGTTCTTATTAGTCATCAGTTTTATACACATCAGTGCAAGCAGACTCTTAAAATGATGAGTGAATTGAATCTGTAGATTCTCCATGAGACTCAACTTCAATTCCTGTCCCAGCCTCTTGGATTACATCACACAGCCTTTACTATTCCTATTTACCTGAGTAAGGTCAACTGCCTGGAGTTTAGTTTTTCCCTCTGTTCACACTCCGTTGGGTGGGGGCCAGCTAATGAACAGTCAAATTACTTGATGGCAGGTGGCAGAAAGGTAGCTGAGTATAACAAAATGTCTATAATGATAAACATTTACTAAATGAAAGAATAATTACTTCATAAATGGAAACTGGTGCTTGGCCAACTGACCATATTTCTTCCTATTGTAGGTCTAGTTTTGTTTGTTGAGATTTTTTTCCCCCCACCAAGTTGCTGGTTTCGTGTAGCATTTTTTTTTTTTTTTTTGGCCTGTGGAATTTCTGTATTTGATAAAGCTGGCCATTATGACTGCATCATTTTTTTCCAGCTTTATTAAGATATAATTGACGTGTAATACTGTGAAAATTTAAGGTGTACAGCGTGATGGTTTGATACACGTATGTATTGTGAAATGTTTACCACGATAAGATTAGTTAACGCCTCCGTCACCTCACGTAATTACCCTTTTGTTGTTTTTGTTATGGAGAGAGCATTAAAGCTCTACTCTCACGGTGACTTTCAAGTGTACAATGTAGTATTGTTAACTGTACTCACCATGCTGTACATCAGATTCCCAGAACTTACTCTTTTTTTTTTTTTTTTTTTTTGGCGGTACGCGGGCCTCTCACTGTTGTGGCCTCTCCCGTTGCGGAGCACAGGCTCCGGACGCGCAGGCTCCGGACGCGCAGGCTCAGCGGCCATGGCTCACGGGCCCAGCCGCTCCGCGACATGTGGGATCTTCCCGGACCGGGGCACGAACCCGTGTTCCCTGCATCGGCAGGCGGACTCCCAACCACTGCGCCACCAGGGAAGCCCCTTACTCTTCTTATCACTGAAAGTTTATACCCTTTACCGACATCTCCCCATTGCCCCTCTCCCAGCCCCTGGCAACCCCCATTCTACTTTATGTTTCTGAGTTTGATGCTTTTAGATTCCACATATAAGTGAGATCATACAGTATTTGTCTTTCTCTGTCTGACTTATTTCACTCAGCATAATGCCCTCAAGGTCTTGACTGCATCTTGATTTTGGATATTTTCTGCTAACTTTTCCATTTCGCCGGATTTTAAGTTATTTTGATGTAGTCTTCTTGTTTCTTTAATCCCCTTGCTTTTCATTTCTGTGGATAGCACCCCTTCTGGAAGTCCTCAGGACCCATCATTCCATCACAGGCTTTGTAGCTGATGACTTGGGAGTCCATTTAGTGGAATCTGTCTCTTTGGCTTTATGGCAGGTGTGTGTCCAGATGTGATATAACCAGTACCATTGCAAGGGTCTTGAGCTGAGTGAGTCCCATGTCCCACTGGTTTTAATCCTCATTGAACTTACTGATTCCAGATTTCAGAATGTATTTGCTCATCCCCCTCGGGCATGATATATGATAGAACAGGTGCTCCTGTCGGTCAACTCCTTGGACAGGTCCTGGGGTTATAATACCCTTATTTAATGCACATAGAAATCTCTGTCCTTTGGTTTCAGAGGCTACTGACCACCCCCAAGCTATAGCCATGCATCCAGCAAATGCATGTTAAAACGAAGGGGAGTAAAGACCTCTGTACCTATTCATTCTTAGAAAAACCGCTAGTCATCCATTGATCAGTGGCATCAGGGGTATCATTCAGCTGGGAGGGACCTCAAGGAAAAATCCACTTCAGTGTTTTTAGTTTAATAGATGAGGAGCTGGAGGCCACAGGGGTCAAGTGACTGGACTGGGTTCACTCAGTGAACCAATAACCAAGCCCTGTCTGGGTTCAGAACCCAGTGGTCTAACTCCAAGTCTGTTGTTGATCTGAAGGATGGGACATTCATGGGGTCAGTGAGAGTGTATGTGACGTTGGGAAGAACCAATTTCTTTTACTCTCAATTTGTCTTTCATCTATGTTTTTCACTGGTTAAGTGCAGGAAAGTCATATAGCATGATGTAGACTCTCATGTATAGTACTGATGTTTCCGAGTAGTTGAACTTTAGGCAGCTGCTGGGTGGTTCTCTATGAGTTTTTATGAAGCTTGTACCTGTGCCAACATTATGAATTAGTTTATTAGAAGAGATTGGGTGATATTATAATTAGATATTTGTCTTTATTACTCATGTGAAACTAATATATGCCTTTATAGAGTAGTGCCATACGTTGAGTTTTGCAGCTTGTATTTCCTCTTAACAAATTCAAAGTGGTTCATTCATTAGGCTTGTCATATCCCTTAGCTTGCATTGTCTACTTATTATTCTTGAAACAGAATTTTTAAAATGTTTAAAACATTCATAAATTACTATTTCAGTGAGGTACCATTTATCACTTAGCTCAATGAACAGAACACACAATGCATTATATTGGCAAAGGGCAGGGAGAAAAGATGCTTTTTTACCTGTCTGGTGGGAATTAAAGTGTATAACATCTAAGGAGGACACTTTTGTAACATCCATCAAAACATTGCACACACACACACATATGTATGTATATAATACCCACTCTTGTTCAACAGTTCCACATCTAGACATGTGTTTTGGATATTGTTGAACATTCTGAAATTCCACGTGTATGGGAGTATTCAGAGCAGCACTGTTTCTTTCAAAGGATTTGAAACTACCTCTCAATCTATGGGAGAGAGGCTAAATCAAACATGGTGCATCTATACAATGGATGCAGTGATTAAAAATAATGAGGTAGTATATACAAATATCGAATTGTTTGTTGTACACCTGAGAGCAATATAATGTTCTGTGTCAATTTTGCCTCAATTAACAAAAAAAAAGAATGAGGCAGCTCTATACACACTAATATGAAAATATCTCCAAGATATACCTTTAAATGAAAACAGCAAGTTTGTTACCATTTGTGTTAAAAGAGGGGAAGAACATATACACGATTGCTTGTTTATGCGTGGAATCTCTGGACATATGCATAAGGAATAATATTGGTTATGCATGGGGACGGTCACTGGGTGGCTGGGGACAAGGGCAGGAAGAGGCTTACTTTTCACAGTAACTCTTTTGTATATTTTGTACCATTCAAAAAATTCTAATTTAAAGTTTATTTTAGGAAGGAAAAAAAACACGTATGTAAGTAATTTGCAATCTGCCTATTCAAAATTTTTAATGATTATGGAATATACTGAACTCTTTCTACTATTTTTACTGTGAACTGTATGCTGTGTGTATGAACATATATAGTCATATGTAATATTTAAATTTATACCCGTTTATGTGTGACTTGTGTGGTGACTGAAAAGAAAAATTTATTTTTCTACGTGAAAACTTGATAAACTTTTGAAGTTTCTAGTGTGATCAGATAGTTACTTATCTCCAGTTTATGTACATTTAAAAAAACATCTTTTTAAAATACACTTATGTATATACAATTCTAAAACATGTCGAGCCACTTATTGCTTAAGGAGATATGAATGTATAGTAAAAGTATGAAGAAATGTACACACATCATAGACACTAATTCTGTGAGATCAATGGTGAGGGAAAATATGGGATAGAATTTAGGAGGGATGGGTGCATGGTTGTTCATTGCCTTTAAAAAGGTATCTTCCTTGTATATTTCAAACATTGCATAATAATTTAAAAAGTAATATGTGTTTCTAACTTACTGCTGAGAAATTATAGTCAGACTTCTGTGAAATCATAAGATGCAGAAACGGTGTGGCCTTTATTTTCCTTGCTCTCTGTTGTATCACACCAGTACCTAGAATAGAGCCTGGCAGAGGGTAGGCCCTAAAAATGTTTGTAAAAATGAATAAACAGGCATAAAAGCCCTCTGAGCTGCTGAAGTGGTGGGTGATGGGTTGTGTGATCTTCCAGTGTATCATCTTGTGTCATGGGACCCCGGGAAAAAAGGTGGATGGAACTGACAATGCCTACAACCTTTCAGATGGGCAGGAAGAAAAGAACACTGGGAATTTCTCATTAACTGGGACTAAAGGTGAATATAGAGAGGTGACTGGGTGTATAATAAAATTCAGTTGCCACCTGTATTCCAGAGCACTTTGCTTGAAAAAGACCTCTTTATGGTTCTTAGTAAGACTGTACGTTTTCTTTCTGTGTCACACTCAATGACCCTCTTTATAAATGTTTGGTTAAGATGGCTAATGTGGGTGTAACTCGTGAGTTCCTCTTAGCAATTTCATGACTGTCTGTCATGTATCTCTGCCCAGCCCAGGAGCAAGGTCGTATGGGAGTGACTGGAATGACTAGCATTTACTGCTGCCCATTGTCAGTGGTAGAATAAATAACCTTTGCTTCTTTGGGTAGCAGTCAGTCATTTAGTTCATATATTTGTTTAATATTAAGAGATAGGATGAGAAAAGTATGGGAAAATAATAAACATTACAATAATAAATTATTAATAATAATACAGTAATTACAAAAGTGTTAATATATGGAGACAATAAAGGAGTAACATGCTACTGTTGCTGGTTACCCCACCATATGTAGTTAGCTAGAGCAGTGATGTCCAATAAAAGGATAACATGAGCCACATATTTAATTTAAAATTTTCTGGTAGCCACATTAAAAAAATTAAAAGAAACAGATGAAATTAATTTTAATCATGTATTTCATATAACCCAATATAAAATATTTTCATTTCAATACATAATCAATGTTAAAAATTATTAATGAGATTTTATATTCTCTTTCTTTGTAGTAGTCTTGGAAATCCTATGTGTATTTTACATCTCCAGTCGGGTGCTAAATTTTCATCAGAAATACCTGATCTGCCTTTAGCGTTTACAGAATTTACAGTTGAAAAGGTAGATTCACATACCTAAGTTGTTCCATAAATACTTAAATTTTTTTTCCTGCAACTGCATCAGACATCCATTTTTTTAATTAATTAAAATTAAATAAAATGAAATATTTAGTTCCTCAGTCTCACTAGTCACATTTCAAGTGCTCAATACAGTGTAGAGGTAGAGTTTATTCATAATTTTCTACAGTAGATTTTTTTCCCGATTCCAAGAACCTGTTTAAAACACATATTTATTTATTTATTTTTAACATCTTTATTGGAGTATAATTGCTTTACAATGGTTAGTTTCTGCTGTATAACAAAGTGAATCAGCTATACATATACTTATATCCCCATATCTTCTCCCTCCCACCCTCCCTATCCCACCCCTCTAGGTGGATGCAAAGCACCGAGCTGATCTCCCTGTGCTATGCGGCTGCTTCCCACTAGCTATCTGTTTCACATTTGATAGTGTAATATGTCCATGCCACTCTCTCACTTCGTCCCAGCTTACCCTTCCCCACCCCCCGCCGTGTCCTCAAGTCCATTCTCAATGTCTGCATCTTTATTCCTGTCCTGCCCCTAGGTTCTTCAGAACCCTTTTTTTTTTAGATTCCATATACATGTGTTAGCATATGGTATTTGTTTTTTTTTTTTTTCTGACTTACTTCACTCTGTATGACAGGCTCTAGGTCCATCCACTTCACTACAAATAACTCAATTCCGTTTCTTTCTATGGCTGAGTAATATTCCATTGTATATATGTGTCACATCTTCTTTATCCATTCATCTGTCGATGGACACTTAGGTGATTCCATGTCCTGGATATTGTAAATAGAGCTGCAACAAACATTGTGGTCCATGACTCTTTTTGAATTATGGTTTTCTCAGGGTATATGCCCAGTAATGGGATTGCTGGGTCATATGGTAGCTCTATTTTTAGTTTTTTAAGGAACCTCCATATTGTTCTCCATAGTGGCTGTATCAGTTTACATTCCCACCAACAGTGCAGGCGGGTTCCCTTTTCTCCACACCCTCTCTAGCATTTATCATTTGAAGATTTTTTGATGGCCATTCTGACCCGTGTGAGGTGATACCTCATTGTAGTTTTGATATGCATTTCTCTAATGATTAGTGATGTTGAACATCCTTTCACGTGTTTGTTGGCAGTCTGTATATCTTCTTTGGAGAAACGTCTATTTAGGTCTTCTGCCTATTTTTGCATTGGGTTGTTTGTTTTTTTCATATTGAGCTGCATGAGCTACTGGTAAATTTTTGAGATTAATCCTTTGTCAGTTGTTACATTTGCAAATATTTTCTCCCATTCTGAGGTTTGTCTTTTCGTCTTATGTTTTCCTATGTTGTGCAAAAGCTTTTAAGTTTCATTAGGTCCCTTTTATTTATTTTTGTTTTTATTTCCATTACTCTAGGAGGTGGGTCCAAAAGGATCTTACTATGATTTATGTCATAGAGCATCCTGCCTATGTTTTCCTCTAAGAGTTTGATAGTGTCTGCCCTTACATTTAGGTCTTTAATCCATTTTGAGTTTATTTTTGTGAATAAAACTAGGGAGTGTTAGGGAGTGTTCTAATTTCATTCCTTTACATGTAGCTCTCCAGTTTTCCCAGCACCACTTATTGAAGAGGCTCTCTTTTCTCCATTGTATATTCTTGCCTCCTTTCAAAGATAAGGTGACCATAGGTGCATGCGTTTATCTCTGGGCTTTCTATCCTGTTCCATTGATCTATATTTCTGTCTTTGTGCCAGTACCAAACTCTCTTGATTACTGTAGCTTTGTAGTATAGTCTGATGTCAGGGAGCCTGATTCCTCCAGCTCCGTTTTTCTTTCTCAAGATTGCTTTCGCTATTTGGGGTCTTTTGTGTTTCCATACAAATTGTGAAATTTTTTGTTCTAGTTCTGTGAAAAATGCCAGTGGTAGTTTGATAGGGATTGCATTGAATCTGTAGATTGCTTTGGGTAGTATAGTCATTTTCACAATGTTGATTCTTCCAATCCAAGAACATAGTATATCTCTCCATCTGTTTGTATCATTTTAAATTTCTTTCATCAGTGTCTTATAATTTACTTTATACATCTCTTCTGTCTCCTTAGGTAGGTTTATTCCTAGGTATTTTATTCTTTTTGTTGCAGTGGTAAATGGGATTGTCTTCTTAATTTCTCTTTAGATTTTTCATCATTAGTGTATAGGAATGCAAGAGATTTCTGTGCATTAATTTTGTATCCTGCTACTTTACCAAATTCATTGATTAGCTCTGTTAATTTTCTGGTAGCATCTTTAGGATTTTCTGTGTATAATATCATGTCATCTGCAAACAGTGACAGTTTTAATTCTTCTTTTCCGATTTGGATCCCTTTTATTTCTTTTCCTTCTCTGATTGCTGTGGCTAAAACGTCCAAAACTATGTTGAATAATAGTGGTGAGAGTGGGCAACCTTTTCTTGTTCCTGATGTTAGTGGAAATGGTTTCACTTTATCACCATTGAGAACGATGTTACCTGTGGGATTGTCATATATGGCCTTTATTATGTTGAGGTAAGTTCCTTCTATGCCTACTTTCTGGTGGGTTTTTAACATAAATGGGTGTTGAATTTTGTCAAAAGTTTTTTCTGCATCTATTGAGATGATCATATGGTTTTTCCTCCTTCAATTTGTTAATATGGTGTATCACGTTGATTGATTTGCATATATTGAAGAATCCTTGCATTCCTGGGATAAACCCCACTTGATCATGGTGTATTATCCTTTTAATGTGCTGATGGATTCTATTTGCTAGTATTTTGTTGAGGATTTTTACATCTGTGTTCATAAGTGATATTGGCCTGTAGTTATCTTTTTTTGTGATATATTTGTCTGGTTTTGGTATCAGGGTGATGGTGGCCTCGTAGAATGAGTTTGAGAGTGTTCCTCCCTCTGCTATATTTTGGAACAGTTTGAGAAGGATAGGTGTTAGCTCTTCTCTAAATGTTTGATAGGATTCGCCTGTGAAGCCATCTGGTCCTGGACTTCTGTTTGTTGGGAGATTTTTAATCACAGTTTCAATTTCAGTGCTTGTGATTGGTCTGTTTATATTTTCTTTTTCTTCCTGGTTGAGTCTCAGAAGGTGTGCTTTTCTGAGAATTTGTCCATTTCTTCCAGATTGTCCATTTTATTGGTAGTAGTAATCTCTCATGATCCTTTGTATTTCTGCAGTGTCAGTTGTTTCTTCTCCTTTTTCATTTCTAATTCTATTGATTTGAGTCTTCTCCCTTTTTTTCTTGATGAGTCTGGCTAATGGTTTATCAGTTTTGTTTATCTTCTCAAAGAACCTGCTTTTAGTTTTATTGACTTTGCTGTCATTGCCTTCATTTCTTTTTTCATATATTTCTTATCTGATCTTCATGAATTCTTTCCTTCTGTTAACTTTGGGGGTTTTTTGTTCTTCTTTCTCTAATTCCTTTGGGTGTAATGTTAGGTTGTTTATTTGAGATATTTCTTTTTTCTTCAGGTAGGGTGTATTGCTATAAACTTATCTCTTATAACTGCTTTTTCTGCATCCCATAAGTTTGGGTCCTCGTGTTTTCATTGTCGTTTGTTTCTAGATATTTTTTGACTTCCTCTTTGATTTCTTCAGTGATTTCTTGGTTTTTTAGTAGCGTATTGCTTAGCCTCCATGTGTTTGTATTTTTTTACAGATTGTTTCCTGTAATTGATATCTAGTCTCATAGTATTCTGTTTGGAAAAGATGCTTGATGCAATTTAAATGTTCTTAAATTTTCTGAGACTTGATTTGTGACACAAGATATGGTCTATCCTGAAGAATGTTCCATGATCACTTGAGAAGAAAGTGTATTCTGTTGTTTTTGGATGGAATGTCCTATAAATATCAATTAAGTCCATCTTGTTTAATGTATCATTTAAAGCTTGTATTTACTTATTTATTTTCATTTTGGATGATTTGTTCATTGGTGAAAGTGGGGTGTTAAAGTCCCCTACTATTATTGTGTTACTGTCAATTTCCCCTTTTATGGCTGTTAACATTTGCCTTATGTATTGAGGTGCTCCTAGGTTGGGTGCATAAATATTTACAATTGTTATATCTTCTTGGATCGATCCCTTGATCATTATGTAGTGTCCTTCTTTGTCTCTTGTAGTAGTCTTCATTTTAAAGTCTATTTTGTCTGATATGAGAATTGCTACTCCAGCTTTCTTTTGATTTCCATTTGCATGGAATATCTTTTTCCATCCCCTCACTTTCAGTCTGTATATGTCCCTAGGTGTGAAGTGGGTCTCTTATAGGCAGCATATGTATGGGTCTTGTTTTTGTATCCATTCAGCCAGTCTATGTCCTTTGGTTAGAGCATTTAATCCATTTACATTTAAGGTTATTATCGATATGTATGTTCCTTTTACCATTTTCTTACTTGTTTTGGGTTTGTTGTTGTAGGTCTTTTCCTTCTTTTGTGTTTACTGCCTAGAGAAGTTTCTTTAGCATTTGTTGTAAAGCTGGTTTGGTGGCGCTGAATTCTCTTAGCTTTTTCTTGTCTGTAAAGGTTTTAATTTCTCCGTGGAATCTGAATGAGATCCTTTCTGGGTAGAGTAATCTTGTTTGTAAGTTTTTCCCTTTCATCACTTTAAATATGTCCTGCTACTTCCTTCTGGCTTGCAGAGTTTCTGCTGAAAGAGCAGCTGTTAACCTTATGGGGATTCCCTTGTATGTTATTTGTTGCTTTTCCCTTGCTGTTTTAATATTTTTTCTTTGTATTTAATTTTTGATAGTTTGATTAATATGTGTCGTGGCGTGTTTCCCCTTGCATTTATCCTGTATGGGACTCTCTTCCTTCCTGGACTGGATTGACTATTTCCTTTCCCGTATTAGGGAAGTTTTCAGATATAATCTCTTCAAATATTTTCTCAGTCCCTTTTTTTCTCTTCTTCTTCTGGACCCCTATAATTCTAATGTTGGTACATTTAATGTTGTCCCAGAGGTCTCTGGGACTGTCCTCAATTGTTTTCATTCTTTTTTCTTTATTCTGCTCTATGGTAGTTATTTCTACTCTTCTATCTTCCAGGTCAGTTATCCATTCTTCTGCCTCAGTTATTCTGCTCTTGATTCCTTCTAGAGAATTTTTAATTTCATTTGTTGTGTTTTTCATCATTGTTTGTTTGCTCTTTAGTTCTTCTAAGTCCTTGTTTAAACGTTTCTTGTATTTTCTCCATTCTATTTCCAAGATTTTGGATCATCTTTACTATCATTGCTCTGAATTCTCTTTCCGGTAGACTGCCTACTTCCTCTTCATTTTTTTGGTCTGGTGAGTTTTTACCTTGCTCCTTCACCTGCTGTGTATTTCTCTGTCTTCTCATTTTGATTAACTTACTGTGTTTGTGGTCTCCTTTCACAGGCTGCAGATTTGTAGTTCCTGTTGTTTCTTGTGTCTGCCCCCAGGGGGTAAGGTTGGTTCAGTGGGTTGTGTAGGCTTCCTGGTGGAGTGGACTGGTACCTGTGTTCTGGTGCGTGAGGCTGGATCCTGTCTTGCTAGTGGGTAGGACCGCATCTGGTGGTGTGTTTTGGGTTGTCTGTGAACTTATGATTTTAGACAGCTTCTCTGTTAATGGGTGGGGTTGTGTTCCTGTCTTGCTAGTTGTTTGGCATAGGGTGTCCAGCACTGTAGCTTGCTGGTCATTGAGTGGAGCTGGGTCTTAGCATTGAGATGGAGATTTCTGCGATAGCTTTGGCTATTTGATATTATGTGGGGCCGGGAGGTCTCTGGTGGACCGATTTCCCTAACTCGGCTCTCCCACCTCAGAGGCTCAGGACTGACAGCTGGCAGGAGCACCGAGATCTTGTCAGCCACACGGCTTTTGGGAAGTCTGAGGTCTTCTGCCACCGTTCAGTAGGTGTTCTGTAGGAGTTGTTCCACATGTAGATGTATTTTTGATGTATTTGTGGGGATGAAGGTGATCTCCATATCTTACTCCTCCGCCGTCTTGAAAGTCCCCCCCATCAGTGTGTTTTTGAGCATATAATAAAGGTTACACATATTCTTACTCTTGAATGGATTATAAACTAATAAAACAGATGTAATATATCGCTTTGGGTCAAGTTAGTTTTCTGAGTGAGTCTTGCAGCTGTTTTGATGAACCTCATTCTGAGAACTCAGAGCTAAGATCTGAGTTTTAAGGTGAAAAAAATCCTGGATGATAATTCTTTTACAAATATGCTTAAGCTGAGGTCAAAAGATCCAAGTAACTCTTACCCCTCTTCCAGTTTTTTGAGAAAAAGATGATACATTTGGAAAAAAAGAAAGATCTATCCAAAAATCATGAAACTGAACTTCAAAAAATATGGAAAATATAAATTCATTGTTTAAATGAATCTCAAGAATTAGCTAACAAGAGGATGAGTAATTTAGCTACTAGAAGAATAAACTAGTAGAGTTGAAACCGAGCAGGAGTCTGTGGGGCCTTCCGAGGGACAGACCCTCCCTCCAACCCATGTCCCCTGTCTCTTGTTTGAAAAAAAAGCTTTAGCGTCCTAGGCTATCCCGAAGTTCCAAAGAGCAGATTTAATCAGAGGAGTGAGAAAATGCAGAAACAAAGAAAAACAGTCAAGCATGACAGAATAATATTAGCTTGGCTATAAAACAAAACAAGGACCTTTAGTTCCTCCTCAAGGGCTACAGATAATATCCTGAGCCATATCCTTGAGTTGTTCTGCAGATATTAAAACCCCCACTGGGTGGAACAAGTTAACTGAATGCTGACCACAGGCATGTAGACCCCAGACTGGTTGTAACCTAAAGGTTGATGTTGAGATTCCGGAAACGTCACCCTGTTACCTCCCCACCAGCCAATCAGAGAACCATGCACGAGCTGATGACAGACCCTGTGACCCTCTCCTGCGTACTAAGTTTGGGTCTTTTGAGTATGAGCTGTCTGTTCTCCTTGCTTGGCCCCATCTTGGATGCCTTGCAGTAAACACTGTACTTTACTTCACTACAACCCAGTGTCAGTAAATTGGCTTTGCTGTGCATTGGGTGAATGGACCCAAGTTTGGTTCAGTAACAGAATTTGAAATTGCGCACATCTACTTTGAGTATAGATTTTATTACAGACTTTTGATACCTCCCATATCAGGTAGGAGGATATTGATATAGAGATGGACAGTCTGTCACCATCAAAGGTGCAGTTACTAGGAGAGACTGTTGGAGGAAGGTCACAGTTACTTGTTCCCCTGTCAGCAGAGCTGCTGGAAAGTTCTAAGAGCCCAGAGGAAGGGGGCCTAAGGTCTTTAGTGCTCCTGTCTCCCTGCTGATTTCTTATCTTGAATTAAGTCCTGGCACTTGTGCTTTTCATAAAAAATAGAATTAGTTCTTCTCCGTAAACTCACAGACCACCAAGAATTCACTGGGGATCCCTGAAGTCGTTATTAATAATATACAGGCACCCTGACAGGCACTTCTATCTGTCAAAGTGAGGGGCAGGGCAGGGACCAAATCTGATTTGAGTGCTATTGCGTGGGATGGATCCTGTGGACGACTCATTTTCAGGATGGAAATGGCTCTCTCTTCTCACCTCATCCCTGCCACCTCCCACTTCACTCTCGTGCCTGGTTAAACCTTCAGCCTGGTTTCCCAGCATATCCAGTAAGAAGCTAGCATGGGTGTTTCCTCAAAAAGTCAGCATCCCTGTCAGGCACTGGCTCGGACTAGCTGGCAGCTGTCCACACGGCACTGTGGCTCTGTCTCCCTGCAGCGTTTCAGAGACAGTCACAGCGTAGGTAATCACTGTTCTCCATTAAAATAGACACACAGCAGTGGTGCTCAGTACTCACACGTGTGCGTGTGTATGTACGCACTGGGGCAGTTGAAGATTTCCTTCTATTGCTCTTAAAAGAAGTTTAAAAAGTACCTTTTTGGGCTTCCCTGGTGGCGCAGTGGTTAGGAATCCGCCTGCCAATGCAGGGGACACGGCTTCAAGCCCTGGTCCAGGAAGATCCCACAGGCCGTGGAGCAGCTAAGCCCGTGCACCACAACTACTGAGCCTGCGCTCTAGAGTCCGCGTGCCACAACTACTGAAGCCCGTGCGCCTAGAGCCCGTGCTCCACAACAAGAGAAGCCACCGCAACGAGAAACCCACACACCGCAACGAAGAGTAGCCCCCGCTTGCCGCAACTAGAGAGAGTGCGCTCACAGCAACAAAGACCCAGTGCAGCCAAAAATAAAAATAAATAAATTTAATTTAAAAAAACCCCCAAAACTACCTTTCCTGGTAAATACATGCATATTCTGGAAAGTATGGAAACCCACAAAGAACAATATAACCTCTCCTAATTCCCTCCCTCACTTGAAGTAGCTTTTCTTCCTTCAGTGTTTAAAAACAATTCTTTACAAAAAATCCCACTGACTTTGTTTCAAAGGATAAAGTGCATTTTTTTCATCATGACAACAAGCAGACAAATTGCTTATAGCCTGTGGGACCCGTGCTCTCGGGTTGAGGATAATTTTGCAATGGACTGTTTAGGCCTCAGGGCTTCTGTACATACCATATTTCATACGTGGGTATTTATTAAATGGGCATTCATTAAAGTCTCATTTCCTACACTTTATCCCTGTGGAAAGATCACCCTCCCCCCTCCTCCAACTTGAAATTGTGTCTTTTTTACATTGCTTCGACTTTGAATTGTCTTGCCGGTGCAAACATTCATGCGTCCGGGTTGCTGGCTCTGGTGCTTGAGTTCCATTGTGGTATTTTTCTAGAGACACAGTTTCTTAACAATTTTGTTTCTCCTGCTCGGGATGATGGGTAGGCAGTCCCTGCAGCAGCAGCCACGGCCGATCAATATCCAGTCCGGTGGCCACGGAGACCCCGGCTCTGCCATGTCCCTAGAGTCCCAGCCCTCCCCTCCCCCCCTTCCCAGGGAGCTGAGGGTCTTGGTTCCAGACTGCCACATGGGGACCTTGCTATTCCGAAGAGGAGGAGAAAGAATGCTGATGAGATGCGTTTTGCCCATAACTGCCTTTTGGGCAACGGTCTTGGAAGAAAACACAAAAAACAAATGTAAAAACTGAGAGTGACAGTTGGGATCTCATTAGCTTAGTGGCTGTCACAATATATCCAGGAAAGAGGCAGTGGGCATGTGGCTGACTGTGTCTGAGGAACCGAAACAGCATGTCTGTGTGCACGCACGTGCGTGTGTGTGTGTGTGTGTGTGTGTGTGTGTGTGTGTGTGTACTTGGGCGCCTGGAGGTGGCTCAGGCTTTGCCATGTAATTACTTGCTTCAGCTTAAAAAACGTTGTCAGTTGCATTGCATCAGGCTTGGTTATTTTTCTGTATGGGTGCGTCTGTGGATATCTTTAAATTTCAGCTTAAGCTTTTTAGAGGGGCATTCACTGTGAAAAATTAAACATATTATGCCTTTGCTTTTTTTTTTTTAACCTGTGACACGAAATGCAGAGAGCAAATGCCTCAAGTACAGTATCTTAAGCCAACAGCCTGGATCAAGATGAGGGTATTTCCGAACTCTGGAGGTACGGGGTCCTCATCTGATCATTTTAAGAATAACTTGTTTCCAGTCTCAGTGGACCACCGCTGTCCTTCCTTACCCCTGCCGGCGCAGTTCCCAATTTCCGAATCTTCCTATAAAGCTGCTGAGATGAAGCCTGTCACTTGATTGTAACTTCCAACCAAGCAAAGTGATTCTAGTGCTGAGATATACCTGCACCTGTTTTCCCCAGACGAGGCTGAGGTTGGTAAACAGTGCGCAGGGCCTTGGAGGTCAGATGGACACAAATGGAGGGAATTTGTTGCCTGAAGATCACTGGAGTGGGAGCCAGAGTCCTGTGTTCTGGATTCAGCTCTTTCGTAGCTGGCAGGGATCCTCACTGTGTTTGGGCTTGATTTCTGGAGTCCTACTCTACAATTTGATGGCAGTATGATTCCAGTGGAAATATGGCCTTTCATGCAAAAAGAATAAACTCCATAACCCCAGAATTCAGCCAAGAAACTTCTCTGATCCGGGGATGAGACCCGATGTCCCCCTTCTAAAAGACATGTTACAGCTGTTCACTGGTCTCATTCTGTCTTCCCAGAGGCAGTGGCCAGGCCTCTCAGCAGGCTGAATGGAAGTTTATAGAGCCATTCACTAGTTCTGTGCTTAGCTTTTTATTTTTTTAATTTTTAAAATATTTGTGCTAGCTTTTCAAAACTGCAAAATGTGGGCTAATAATATTACTTTCTCCAATGGTCTGTTGGCTGGTGGGACACTCGTTCTGATTTGGTAGTGCTGCCTTGCTGGTCTCTGTTGTTAAATATTTTGAATATGGCCCGTAACCCCTGAGAACATCCGATCAGACCCCGAGCACATCCCTTCAATAAATGCAGTTTTCCCCCTGATTTCCCTGCTGCCAGCGGGAGCTCAGAAAGCTTTCCACTTGTGAACACAGTCATGTTTCATGTGAATAAGACCCCCCAAAGCCTGTTTGGCTACATCACTGCTGTGAGCTGAGCAAGCCCACAGGCCGCAGGAGACTCAGGAGTCTCTAATGAAGGCTGCATCTGCTGTTTGGATGTTTTCTGCCTTTGCTTCTCCCAGCTGTGCCGTTAGAGCTACAAGAAATCCCCCAAACTATTGGTCACTGCTCACTCCACTATCGCCAAGATAACCGGGAATTTGTGGAGACTAGGTGCTTTCGAGGTTTGGATAGCATAAGTCATCTTAGCCAAAGCAAAGTAGAAGCTTGAAAATCAGATCCCATTTCAAGCATCACCCCCCACCCCCCGAGGAAAGGATTTTTTTCCCTAAGGAAAGGATTGGAGAGTGGCTCATGCACCTTAGTTTACCTGGGTAGTTGTTTCTATTCTGAGGTTCAGTGGAGCTTTGGAAAGTGAGCTGATGCTGACTTACTGCTTGCACTTGCCGTCCCCAAAGGCTGTTGATGCACCTCGTTTTCTCCTGTCCCTTGCCAGGGCTGCCATTTGCCTGGTACCACCTGAGGACCTAGGGCTGCTCTACTGGGTTTGGCTCTGCTGCCAGGGAATGTAGGGTGGTCTTTGTGGAATCATGGTTGTCTATGACAGGTTTGGGATGGGCTAGATGAGCTGTTGCTCTTCACCTCTTATAGGCCTGGACCTGCCTGCTGCTTGCTCTGATTCTTGGCTTAAGGGCAGGGGTCACAAACTCAGATGTCTACAGGGCCAAGCAGGTAGCATAAATGTGCAAATTGGGCCAGGGGCAAGACAATAGGGAGTAGAGGAGACTATGGCAGAGATGGGCATGCGTCTCATAAAGATATTTATTTTTAGGTAAGTGGTTTAATGTCTTTTACTGAACTGTAGTTAGGCATACCTATTGGAAGATGAGGAAGGTAGGAAGGCTGTAGGGGAAGTAACATTGAAACTGGACTGTTATACATATTCAATAACCAACTTCTAGGTATTCAAACTTTAAACACCCCCCCCCCAAAAAAAACCCCAACTTACATCTGCAGCTATTTAACTTGGGCACTAATTTGCTACTTCCAGTGGAATCTTAAAAAGAAACATTTATTCAGCACCTACTATGCACTAGATAATGCACTGGCATTTTAATAAACATCATCTCATCTGATGCTCACAGAAATCCTGTGAAGTAGGTCTCTTACATCCAATTTTTAGATGAAGAAACTTGGGCACAGTGAGGATGAGTCATTGGTTTGGGGTTGCTCAGCCAGAACGGGGCAGCGTTAGGATTTGACACCCTGACCTCCATCATCCAGTCCAGAGGCTCTTGCTCTGCCCCACAGTGTTGTGGGTTTGTGGCCTCTGTGGCCCTCTGGTCTCCATCGCTGTTGGGTGTCCTTTGCCTTCCCCGAGGGCTGTCTGCCTGCTCTGGACTGACCCTCTGACTTCCTGAGGTCCGGGCTCTCGTCCACAGCCCGTGTCCCTGCTGAAGCTGACAGTAGATCCCCGTCTGCTCCCGTGGTGGACCTCGCCTCAGCCATCGTGGTGCCTTGGGCCTGTGGCTCGTGTTCATCCAGCCTGGCTCAGTCCTGTGGTCTCATTGCCAGTTGGGTCTCCTTGGGTCTGGATCCCTCTCTGCTTGGTTTGGGTGTTAGCTACGCCTGGGCATGGACTTCAGCCCATAGACCGTGGCCATGACCTCAGGCCCACCAGGCCCACACCGCAGGGCCCCCACTGGAGGGGAGGGAAGCTGTTCCGCTCTCATTTTGTTAGAAATATGATGTGCTGGCTGTGAGGAGGGATTGGGAGTGATTGTGTGTGTGGAGAAGGGGCATTCCGCTGTTCAGGTTGTCTTCTCCTTCCCTTTCACATATTCTCAATTATAAATAAATGAGAACATTTGGAATCCAGTAAATTTAACACCTCCTCCTCAAGTGCCCCAGAAATGCTTTCCTGTATATGGGGTAAATGAAGAACAATCAGTGGCAAGTACAAGAAAAGGACTTTCCTACTTGGTGTGTGTTTTCTTGGGTGTGGACGTTGGCTGCGGCAGACGGAGATTTTTATTTTCAAGTGCGGGTTATAGTTTTGTTCAGAGATCTGTATTTCAGGTTACCTAACTGAGAGAGAGGAGCCATTGGGCTCCTGGGGGAGTCACGTGAGAGCAGATCTCACACCCTGGGGTGTCCTGCTCAGGGGTCCCTGCTCTCTGCTCCAATGGCGCCATGTGGCTATGTCCCATGGGCGTCTTCTGGTGGAAGCGACCTGTATTCTTATCTCCCCTCTAACGTAAATGAGTTGTGTGCCCTTGGACAAGTTACTAACCTCTCTGAGCCACAGTTCTCATATTTACATAACGGGAGTAATGGAAAATTACAGGGTCGTTTTGAAGATTAGATGAGATTAAATCTATAAGGTGTTCCTCGTGAACGCTGAAATGCTCTGAAGCGCTAGTTACTGTAAGCGTCAAGCCCTTCAAACTTTCAGGCTTGTGTTTGGACATCTGTACCAAGTCGTGAAGTAGGTAAGTGAATCTTAGCTCCTTCCCACTCCCTCTGTTATATCAAGAAGTCCTGTAGTCTGTGAGCTTGCCTGTCCCAGGAAAGTATTTCCCCACCATGTAAAATATTCCTGATCCCCAAACATTCCTTAAATCTCATCAAACTCAATTATCCTTCTTCTTCCATTTTCTCTTTTCTTAAATCCACACCTGTGCTGAGCTACGTATGATTAGACGGGATCAGAATAAACTTCTTTTCAAGGATAAATAGTGAGGCGTCCTTCCCAAGTATATTTGCCTTATCACCACCCAAGAATAGAAGAAAGTAATTTTGCTAAATGAATGAATTTCAAATGGTGAAGCAATGTTAGTCTGAGACAAGGTTTTGGTGGCAAAAGGAGAGGCCCAGTCTGGTGCCTTGGGGGCCTACCCTCTGGATGGAACTTCTTTGACATGGTTGGTGTGGTGTCATGTTAATTTATATTGAATGTATTTTATGTAGGATTTGAGTTGGCTAAAAAGTGATACTAGAATAAAAGTACTAAGAAATAGTACAAAGGAAGAATTAGGATAAATGGAATGTCAAGCCCATGGGGAGAAGCAGAATGCAAGTTTGTGGGCTGTGTGACTGTGCAGGTGCTGTGAGCAGGCCATGTGTTTGGTTGTGAGCTTCCTGGAAGGCAAGTTGAAAAGGAAATAACAATCCAGCCATGAGAGAAAAAAATTCATCAGTTACTGTGGAAGGCAAAGATTTCCTGGTGCTTAACTCCACCCTAGGGCTGCACGGACAATAGGAGAAGTAGTCAACAGAAGTCTCTACAACATCTCACAGTGAAATCAGAAGTGGGCTTCTAGCCTCTTGTTTCTTGGAATATGACTTCCAGAACCTGGTGTTAATGGTAGCCTGCCACCTTGGATCAATGTGGTCCAAATACACAGCTTTCTATGGCTGTACTGACTTTGGTTTAGGACAGTGAGAACTGACGTTACTTGTGGTGAGCCAAAGGACACATGATTTTTGAAGGAAGCTCCAAAGATAGCCCACAGTGCTTCCTATTGTACCTGGGAAGATTTGAAGAAGACAGGCTGTATCTTGCTCCCGGCTTGAATTTTCCCAGGCAGCCCAGGCATCCCTAACTGGGAGAATCATCGGTCATTGCACGAGTGACATGGAGGCTAAGCCAGATCTAAGCTTGGTTTTCTGTGTAAAAATGGTCATTTTGGGAAAGGTTGGGAGAAGGTCATTGGCATGTCAGGAGGAGCTTGGGAGAGCCTGGCTCTCTGACTGAGGTCCAGCCCCTTGCCTCGTGTGAGCAGGTCTGATGGGCATGCTTGTATGTCTCCCCGCATCCCTCTGGAGTAAATGCTTGTTCTCAGATCCACTGTGGTTAATTAAGGCAGCCTGTTCACAATGTTGAAGGAACATCAGGCCGATCAGCTCTAAGTGCAGACTAGATTTTTTCCTGTGCATTAATTGCAGCATTTGAACATTTTTTTAAATAAGCAAAAACGAAGAAATATATTTTTAGTGACTGAAATACCCTTGTTTATTTTGGAAGCAATAAATGCAAATGTTAAAAGAATTAAAAAGAGCCCAGTAATCTCCTTCCATTTCTTTGAAAACAACTTAATTTTTTCCTGCTTCCCCAAGAGATGCATTCTCATTAGACACAAAAAAACTTAAAGATATTAAAAATAATCCATGATTCCACCACCTACAGATAATCATTGTTAACATTTCCTTCCATTTTTTTCTGTCTTTATATCTGTATATACATATCTAAAGCTATATATATCTTTATGTTGATACCTATATCTTTATAGGTTAATGGGAAGATTACTGTGAACATCAAGCTATGTTCCAGAAGTCTTTTTTAGACTACTGAAGATTCCAGATTCAGAAGTAATATTCCAGATACACCATTGGGAAAAAAGGTGGAAAGGTAAAGAGCTGGTGGATAAAATGAGATGGATATCCCACCTCTCTAGGTGGTCACAAAGCACTGAGCTGATCTCCCTGTGCTATGTGGCTGCAAAAATAAAATTAAAAAACAACAATAAGAAAACCCAAAACACTGGCTGAGGTCCACTCTGGGTCGGGGCAGCACTGTGATTTCTATTA
Source organism: Phocoena sinus (assembly GCF_008692025.1). Classification (NCBI taxonomy): domain Eukaryota; kingdom Metazoa; phylum Chordata; class Mammalia; order Artiodactyla; family Phocoenidae; genus Phocoena; species Phocoena sinus. The sequence continues at coordinate 82,569,902 of NC_045768.1, read as the reverse complement.
ACCCCAAGAGGTAGGCTTATGGAGTCAGTGTTCTCAGGGTTAAGAGCACAGGCTTAGGAGGCAAACAGGTCTGAAGTTGCATCTTGGCTTTACTTCCTGCTAGTTTGGAGCCTCATTTTTCCTATTTGTGAGATCCATGTAAATCCTTCCTTCATACGGTTACTGTAAGAACTTAAAGGTGTAATGCACATGAAACACTTATGCCCGGCATACAGCAGGCACTTACAAATGGTAGCTCTTATTGTTAGTATTATTCTAAATATGAATAAACTGAGTCTCAGAGAGGGCCTTGTGCCTGAGGCCACCCAGCTAGTAAGTGAGAAAGATGAGATCTGAGCTCACGTCTGTCTGGCTTTGGAGCTCACGTTTTTATATTGCACTAGGTCAATGGCTAAGAAGAAAAGATTACATTTATTTAATAATACAACATATTTCATTTCTTCTTCACCAAATGTCTGTAAGGAGTGATTGCCAGCACTTGGGAGTTCATGTTGGCCTTTTCTGGCAACTACAAGGAAAGTGAAGCATTCTGCTCTCTGTTTAGATGTAAAGTTCCTCTTCTGTAGTGGCAACTACAGCTGATGGCATCTGCAGATGACCAGGGAGGAAGGGTGAATGTGTTTGTTTTTCCCCAGGAAAATGGCAATGAATTTCATGATTGGGGTCCTGGCTACTATTTAGCAATGAAGCTTTTTTCCCACTAGATTAGGAAACAGATGTTTTCTGGTCCATTGAGGAATTTTAAAGGCTGGAAGTACTTAAGACTTATTTTTCAGGGCTATTGACCTCGATTCTTGGATTATGATGATTCTGGCTGGGGCCCAGTGCATTGGAGCTTTTAATCTGCAGAAACTCTTTTGTGTATTTATCCTACTCTGTTCAATGTAACCTTTTAAATCTGTAATTCATGGAAACATAGTTCAGATTTAGGAACTGAGATTATTTATTTTCACTTCTTTTAAGTCGAAATAACTAATGTATGAGGTTCCTTGCCTGGTGAACTGCCTTGAGATCCGTCTTTACTTAGTTCAGTTGGAATCTTTGACTTTCTGACATTCCCATCTCCCTTTTGAAGGCAGCGCTTTGAAATAATAAAAGCAGAATCACATTAGCTAGAACTCATTGTGTTTTGTTTTTTGTTTTTTGTGGTACGCGGGCCTCTCACTGTTGTGGCCTCTCCCGTTGTGGAGCACAGGCTCCGGACGTGCAGGGTCAGCGGCCAAGGCTCACGGGCCCAGCCGCTCCGCGGCATGTGGGATCCTCCCAGACCAGGGCATGAACCCGTGTCCCCTGCATTGGCAGGCGGACTCTCAACCGCTGCGCCACCAGGGAAGCCTGAACTCATTGAGTTTTATTCTCTTAGTACGGGATAAGTCATGCTGCAGTAACAGAAACACTCCCAAATGTCAGTGGCTTCATACAAAATTTCTTTTCTTGCTCATGCTGTTTACTTCTGTAGGGAATTTCTACTCACCATGGTCACACAGTGACCTAGGAAGACAGAGGCTTCACCTGGGATACTTCCATGACCAACATAGTAGTGGGAAGAGAGTGTGTGAAGGGAGTGAATATCTCACTGGCTCCTTAAGCTTCATAGGCCAACACAAGTCACGTGGCCAAGACCCACTTCAAGTGAGCTGGAAAATACAGTTCTATCATGTGCCTGGAAGGAGAGCAGAACCAGAATACATGGAACCTCCTTAATGACTACCACACCTCCTGGGTACCAGACTGTGTTAGGTGCCTCACATATGTCATCTGTAATCTTCACACCAATTCTGCAAGGTACAGGTCCTATTTCCATTTTATAGATGAGAAAACAGACTCAGAGAGGTAAGGTGAGTTGCCCATGGGCACACAGGGTTGGGATTAAAAGCCTGTCTGTCTGATACTAAAATTTATGCACTTATATGTTTCACTCCCTTTGATAGCTTATCCTTGCACCATTTCCCCCAACTGGACACTTCCCACCTGGATAATAATGGTGCTAGTTAATCCTCCTCCTGTGATCAATTTTTGTATGCACTACGATTGTCAAAAATTGCCCTGGGAGGCTGGAAATTGCTAATGGCCCTATGATAGTGGTCCACCTGGGAGCTGGTCCATTGAATCATGTCTGTAGGGATAAGGAGAGTCCAATGGTCACTAGCACAGAAACAGGGGTCTTTAGGGTCAGTCAGAAGCTGGACAAATACTCTCCTTGGTCATTGGAATCTAGAGACCACTACATGACTATTATACCAGCTGACACACTGATTAAGTTTACTTTTACAAGGGGAGCTTTGTGTTTTATTTATCTAAATGATAATTCAGTCAAAAAATGCCCTTGGGCATGACCTGAGTTGTAGAATTAGAGTAACAAGTGAAGTGCTATCTTTGAAATGATCCAGACCTCTGGTCAGTGGCTAGAAAGGGGTCTCAATCTGGTCTTTTCTGCTGACAGAGAGAAGAGCATTCTGTTGGGCAGCCAGTCTATGCCAACAAACTTACTGATGCCCAAGATCACTTTCCCTGGTTCTCATAATGACTAATGCCAGGCAAATAGTGCCACTAAGGTGGAGGTGGGTGTGTTTGGGGATCTTGAGATAGATCTTGAAAAACAATTCCTTGCTTGAAAAAATACTCTGAATTATAATTAAATGGATTAGAAATAGTAGATTAGTGTCTCCTCTCTGGTCCCCTACAAGCTCCTCCTTATTTTATACATATTACTGCTTGTGTTACCTTTGTTAACTTACAGATAACTAATTGTTATAACTTGCTGACTGAACAGCTTCTGTTGGCTTCTCATTGCCTACAGGGTAAAGGTCAAACACTTTAGCAAGGCATATGTAGCTCTCCATGATCCTCCTCCACCAACTGATCAAATACTCATAATATGTATGTAATGTCACTGTTCAGGAAGTTTCTATACGACAGAGGACCCATTTCCAATTTCCCACCAAACAGAGAGAGTTCCTGCTAAGAGGGTGTAAAGAAAAACTCAGTCCTCCTCCCATGTTTTTCCTTTACTCTCACACTACTCACACTCATACTTCTGACACCAAATGTGTGGGAGTTTTTATTTTTGTTTTCTTCCAGTTTTATTGAGACCTAATTGACATATAGCACTGTGTAGGTTTCAGGTGTACAGTGTAATGACTTGACTTATGTACATCATGAAATGATTACCATGATAAGTTTAGTAAGCATCCGTCATCTCATATTGATATAAAAGAAAAGAAAAAGAAAAAACATTTGTTTTCCTTGCCACGAGAACGCTTAGGATTTACTCTCTTAACAACTTTTATATGTAACACACAGCAGGGTCAAATGCGTGGGAGTTTTTCCTCACAACAAGTAATTCTCAGACACCAGACGGGCGTCCTACAATTTAACACAATTCCAACACTGTCTACCTGGAGACAGTATCAGACCCCACAAGTTAAGGGCTCAGTCCCATGACGTTGCTGCCGACTTCAGATGCCAATCACAAGTAGTGGGTCCCTAGGTTGCCCACAACTTCTGTCTGACTTAACTATGAATTGGAGGTTCCCATGACCTCCTCCTCCTTGGATTCAATTATTTGCTAGAATAGCTTACAGAACTCAGGGGAACACAAACTTATAAAAGATGATAAATGATACAGATGTAAAGTCATGTGAACAGACACGTAGTGCAGGGTTTGGGAGGGTCCTAAGTGCAGGAGCCTGTGTTCCAGTGGAGTTGGGGTACATCACCCTCCTGGTATGTGTTCACCAACCTAGAAGCTCTCTGAACTCTGTATTTTCGGGATTTTTAGGGAGGCTTCATCACGTAGGCATGCTTAGTCATTAACTCCATTTCTAGCTCCTCTCTTCTCTCTGGAGAATGAGGGGTGGGGCTGAAAATTCTAAGCTTCTAATCAGAGCTTGGTCTTTCTGATGACCAACCCCCATCCAGAAGCCTGCCAAGAGTCACCTCATTGGAACAAAAGACATCGCTATCACCCAGAAATTCCAAGGGATTTAGGAACTCTGTGTCAGGAACCTGGGTCAACGACAAAATATTAGAACAGAAGATGCTCCTGGTGCTCTTATCACTTAGGAAGTTACTGTGGTTTTGGGAGCTCTGTGCGAGGCACTGGAGGCAGAGAGCCATGTATGTATTTCCGTTATCTTGCAGAGGGGTTCCGTCTTTCCTACCCACTCAGCACCGTGCTGATCCTGCAGAGAGAAGCTGCAAGAAAGATGGGGGACTCGGAGTGGTCACATTAGAGAGACAGATGCTTCAATGTTTTATAACCAGTGAAGACTGAGGGTCCTCTCTGGTCCACAATAAGCCAGAAGTAGGCTGCTCAGAGTAGTCCAGACCTGAGGAAGAAATATTCCCTGTGTTCACCGAGAAAAGAGCAGCTAGACCCAGTTATTACAGGGACCTTCCCTTGGTTAATTATGGGTTGTTATCATGTCCTTAAGGAAGAGGAATTGGAAACTAATATCGTAACTCACTCTGGAGCCTAATGGACACGATCCATTTATGGACATTAAATGTTTATGACTCTTGTGGCCTAAATAACATTTTACCGTAGTCATCAAATCTTAAGTCAAACATAAATGATTATATATAGTTTCTCAGACTGCCTCTGACCCCCATTTACTGGTGAGCATCAAGATTCTGGGGCTCAGAACGGGCAGGTCCGGTGAGCAGTGGTCACTCATGGACGTCTTTCTAAAAGTTCACGTGTGTCTGGAGGTGCAGCTCGCACAAAGGGCTAGGATTTGAAGGCGTCTCCTCTTTCTTCATCCAGAAGAGTTTCCTTTCTCTGGACAGTGACCTTTTGCAGCTATTCCTTGTGTAGGAGGGAGGCTAGGCCGAGGCAACGCCCAGAGGCAGGAGCAGCTCCTGATGGCCTGTGAACTGTGGGACACACAGAACGCACAGAACGAGGAGGGCTGTTTCTAAATCTTGCCTCCCGTAAGGTCGTTTGGCTTAATTCAGATGCTGTGCCCTTGGTCAGGCCTGATTGTCCAAGCCTGTGTTCGTGTGGAGAAAGCATTCACTCTTTCTGAGACACATAGACTGGGCAGAGGGAAACTACCCGTGACTCCTTCTCAGTGCCCACGTTCAAGACCCATTTAGGACATCTTCTGTTAGTAACCATCATGATTTTCCCCAAATAGCCAGTAAGTATTTATTTCAGCAATTTGAGAAATGGATTTCGTAGGTTTTATCCCTTTGGAGTAATGCTCTATATGCTTAGCCACCCTATACTTTGTGGCTTGATTTGGAAAATACATTTTCTTTGCTTCTTTTTTTTTTAAAAAAAAATCCAGTAAGGTGTTTCCTTGAGTCAGATCTTTTCTTGGTATGCTTAATAGTAATTGAGCAGAAATTTTTAGCCTTGCGCTGGCACTTCCAGCCTCACTGGGAGTCTGCTTATAGCACCAGAACAGCCAGTGTGTGGGAGGTGAGGCTGAGAGTGGAGGATGATTCTGCAAAAGTAAGTGTGTTTCCCACATGTGCCCTCACATGCTCTCGTTCTCTCTCTTCCCTAGCTTCCTTTTATTCCACTCGCTTTTGTGCTCTTGAGGATAACCCCTGCTTCATTAATTTAGCTTTGCTCTGTCACTTCCCATGACATCCACGTTCTTCTAGAATGCTAGGTCTGATACAAACTTCATGCCCTGGAGCAAAAAGGAGATAGGGTACTGGACTTAAAAAGATCCAAGTGTGTCTTGGCTCTCTCTTCTTTGCATTTTGTTCTGCTTCCATGGAAGACCCAGATCTGTGCACCTTGGTTAAATGCTGAGCCTGAGCCTGGTCCAAGGATGGTAGGGTCGGTAGAAAAGACTGTTTGGTGTTGGCTGGAGGAGGAGCCACTGAGAACTTGGGCAGTGGTGATGGGCCAGTGACAACTGTGGAGCTAGATGGAAACTTCCTAGGCTTCATGGCATTTTCAAAATAATTTTCAAGCTCAGACTTCAGTAAGAAAGAACAGAGGAGGCATTTGTTTCCAGGGCAGGAAAATGGGTGGACCAAATGATAGAGTCTCAGTGTATATAGTTTTCAATAAGTTAAAATAAATAGGGTTTTCTGAGACGCAGCTGAGATATGTAATGTTATATAAAGTGATAAAACCATAATCTTTGGCTTATTTCTTCTGTGGGACAGAAATAATTTGTAGCTTATCAATTGTCTACAAGTTAACATCTAACTTTACGGTTTCTGGACTCTACAGTTTAGTGAATGTTAAGTGAAGCCAACTTATCTTCCATAAAGCATCAGGTGCCCTGTGTAGCTTTGTGAGACAGTGTTCTATGTGACCTTGAAAGGACACCTAGTCAAATTTTTGCCTTATCTCCAAATTTCAGATAATATTTCTTGACAGTACCTATGGAACCATTGAACAGTCTTCTGATTTCTTGTTTGACATCAATTCTAACTGGTTAGCTATTATAGGGGTACCCATGGTTTGAACATTGTCTCAGTTGCTCCATCCTTCTTTCTTTCCAGTGCGGTATGTTGTGACTATCTTCAGGGCTGATGGCCTCTAGGGAAACCACCTGGATCAATATTCTTTCCTTGTCCAGCTCTCTTGTTTTTTTCCCTTGGTCCAGATGGGAAAACTTCAATCATGGGGTAAAAATGGGGAGGGCATGATTTAGAAATAAAACTGTATTTTTATCTAGATTCAGAACAGAGTTTTGAACAAATCTTGTGAAATAACTTGTTTCAATGTAGGTAAAATGGCTATTTTATCTTTAAGTTTATAAGCAACAGCATTTCTTATTTTTTAATTGAAAACTTTAAAATTGTCTCTTTAATGCCTGAAGCAAGGTTTTCTTTGCTAATGGGTTGATCCCTTGTGCATGTACAGGCACACAACACACAGACATATATACAATAGATCTTATTAATTTAGACTTCACCAAAGAAAAATGTTTGATAAATTCAGACACACTAGATTCTTATTTAAGAAAAAGCTAAATATTGTCCTTTGTAATGCCTGCTGTGCAGACCGTTTTATGTGTCAATTATTTTATTATGTTTCAGAAGCTATGATTCGACCCCAAGAGTGACAGAACAACAAATGGTTCTAATGTATTTCCACAGTCATTTATTTCTTTTGGGGCCACTTAATCGCAAGGAAAATGCTGCAAAGTCAGAGTCCAAGATCAGAACCTCCTGAGAGGGATTGAGGGGAATAGGAGCAGGGTGAGCTGGAGTCAGAGTGAAGCTAGGAGCCGTGAGTCAAAAACAAGACCCAAGTCTATGTCAGCAACAAGATACCCTCTTCAAATATAAAGACAAATATAGGTTAAAATTAAGTGGATGGAGAAAGATATACCACGATAACACGAATCAAAAGAAAGTGTGAATAGCTATTCAATATATTAATTTCAGACAGCAGATTTCAGAGCAAGGAAAGAGGGGCATTACATAATGATAAAGGGGTCAGTTCTCGAAGAAGGTATAATAATCCTTAACATGTATGCACCTAACAATACAACATCAAACTACATGAGACAAAACTGACAAAACTTCAAGGAGGAATAGGTGATCCATTATCATAGTTGGAGACATCAATACCCCTCTCTCAGAAACGGAACTGTGGGTGAGCAGAGTTGGCGTGGTGCAGGGCTGCCAGGGAGGCCTTGGTGCTCCAAGAATTCCCAGACGTGCATATTTTTTAAAATTTTAATATTTATTTAACCCAATATAGCTAAAGTACTGTCATCTCAATATAAAAATGAGTCCAACACTGTCATGATCAATATAAAATTATTAAGAAATTTATATAAGTATATATTTTACACTTAGCACACATCTCAGTTCAGACTAACCACATTTTAAAAACTCAGTAGGACGTGGACAGCACAACTATAGGGATTGAGTTAGGTTAAGGTTGGAAATAAAGATTTGATGGTTAAATTCGAGTTAGAGAATATAGGGAGAAGGGAGGTGTCTCCATGTACTTAAAGAATAGTAAAGAAAATCAGAATGAACATGCCCCTTTAGCCTCCTCTTATCTCAGTCTGACGAAGCGTCAGATGTAACGAATGTCATTCTCCATCTGATTGAACCTTTCTCCATTGGGGCTGGTTTTCATCTGCCTTTGGTAAAGCATTTCAAACTGTGTGTTAGTTGGCCCTCAGTTCAGACCCAGGTGTCACTCACCCATTTTGCAGACTCATGTTGGGCCGAATCCCTTGCTTGGACCTGCTTTACGGTGGAGTTGGATCCTCCTACCCACAGATTAGTCTGAGATCCAGCACGCCATCAGGGCAGAAGGAAAGGCTTTGTAAAACCCTGAGGATGTCAGGAAAGTTGGTGCTGGAGATATGGAGCTGTGGGAATTTGGGGAGTGGAGGAGAGAGGGGAATGGAACGGCAAACCAGAATGACATGCATATTTAGGGTTCTCTTTTCCTAATAATTAGTTCGTGGGGATTTTACTTCTGTAGCAAGCCAGGTTCTAAGGTTCTAGGTTTTTTTTTTTTTTTTGCACAGGCCTCTCACTGTTGTGGCCTCGCCCGTTGCGGAGCACAGGCTCCGGACGCGCAGGCTCAGCGGCCATGGCTCACGGGCCCAGCCGCTCCGCGGGGCATGTGAGATCTTCCCGGACCGGGGCACGAACCCACGTCCCCTGCATTGGCAGGCGGACTCTCAACCACTGCGCCACCAGGGAAGCCTGGTTCTAGGTATTTTTGAATTGTACAGCCTGGCCGGTTTCTCCATATTGTGGTCTGAAGACCATACTAGGGTCACAGGGACAGGGGGTTGTTAAAAATGTGTAGATTCATGGTTTCCACCTCAGATTTACCAAATCAGAATCTGGGGGTGGGGCGGGGAATCTCCATTTTCAACAAGCCCCCCAGGTGACTCTCAAAAATTTGAGGAAACAAATTGAGGGCACACTGCATGTTGACTAAGAGGAAACGAAATGGAAGTCTGTGTGTGTAGAACTGATGTTCCACGTGGGCATCCACAGAGCTGGAGAAACATGGAACAACGAGCACTAAATAAAGGTTTCAGGCATTAGCATCGTATGTTAATTAGAGTTTCTTTTTTATAGGAAAGGTCATGGTGCAATACTTTCCCCCTTGCTCTACTTTGGAAACCACAAGAATCCCCAAGCAAGCTTTAAGTCTAAGACACTGGGAGAGAATTGTTCATAAACATGGCTTGGGTCTGCATTGGTACGAACTAGTTTGCTTTTAAAAGCTTGTTAAAATGACTTAATGATCCAGAAATCCTACTGGTCTACTGTGGTTACGTTGTGGTTGAGGGATAGTTGAGTTGAGGTTTACTGGGCTCCTGCCCTCTGTTGGGTAGGGTGCCAAGTACTTCACATGTACCATCTCATTTAATGAGGGACACTTGTCCTAATTCACAGTTGAGGAAACTGAGGCTCAGAGAGCCAAGTGCTGTGTCCTAGGTGACACAGCCAGGGATGGCCAAGGCCAGGATGTGAACTGAAGTCACTTTCTCTCTAACATCATTGCTTGGACAACAGTCTAAATTATTTTTTTCTGACCTGTGGAGACCAGTGGCACAACATCCTAAAAGTGACCTTGAGCTCCACCGGGGACTCAGGTGGCCAAAGTCCAGTAATCAAGGCACACAACAAGCCAGGAGTAGCGTTCATTTTTTAGTTTGTGGAGAATTTGATATTTGTGAAAGCAAATTGTTCAGTCTGTAGCCTTGAGGAAAGAAGTCTATGAAGAAGCCTTCTGCCTCCCTTCAGTCTCAAACAGTGTACCCCCTGGTGCTCTAAAGAAGAGTTGGTAAAGGGGGAATTTGCAGAGCTGAGCAAGATGGCGGCTCTTGACACATCCCTCCAAGATTGCTGCCTGTGAGGAAGAAAGGACAGGGACAAGGCATGGTTCTGGGAGGAGGCCTGATCCTTCTTCCCCTTATCTTACCTTCTATCCTAACCTCTTGTTTCCACCATTACTGCTGAGCATGCAGAATTTTGCGAAGTGGTTAAATGTCACTTCCACCCATGTCCTTCGTTAATACAATGCAGGAAGCCAGCTCTAATAGGCTTCCTTACTGTCCCTAGATTTTTTTTTTCATAAAGAAACATTTTAAGAATGAAAATGATTCAAGCGCTTTTATATTGCACTTGAACTTATGTTGTACATCAACTTATATCCCTTTGATATTATACCTGCAAACAGATATTTCTGCAGGTTTTGTGTGAGTGACCTATAACCTTTGTTTAAAAAGTTTAACCTCCTGGGCTGGACAGCCTTGCAAGTTCCAGAGGGCTTGGGGCTGTGGGTGGCATTTCTATGGTGTGGTGATGGGGTTATGGGGTTAACTGTGATAAGACCTTGGAATGTGAGTGGGCCATTGGCGAGCGTGGGCCTGGCCAGGCTGTGGGAGGACAGTCGCACAAAGGGCACACAGTCACATTCCTCTGGGGTCACCGGGCAAGCATGGTGGCTGCTTGCCATTTGGCAGTGTTCTCTGGTATTTGCCTGGGAGTGGATTCCTGGATTCCTTGGTGCAGGGAAGCGCAGTGCCCCAGGCAGAACACTGCTCTTGGCTCAGTGACAAGCCCAGAGCTGTAGAAGCAGTTTATGGAGGAGGTTGCAGGGCTTATAAAGGATCATCATAGTGGGAAGAGACTAGGCACCCAGAGGGTAGGAGCATGGGGAAGACCCTTTAATTTCAGTGTTTTGATTCTGGCCCTGCCAGGTATATGGCATGGTCCCCTCCAGCCTCCAGATTTGGGAGTGCATTAGGGGAGGGGAATTGGGTGAAAGCTTCAAGTAATAAATGGGATGGTCAGTGCCTAGTGAGGATTGTCTCTGTCTAGAGCTGCCACGGGTTCCTTCTGAAGAGTCCCAGGGTTTCTCTGAATAAAACAAAGCTTCACATTTAACTAAGTGTCCTCTCTCTATACAATGGCGTGCTAGCAGCTGGCAAGCAAACATGTTTATGACTCGGTGATCTTTTGATAAGAACTCATTCCTGAAAGGCAAATGGAAACTTCCAATTAGAATTCATGTCAGGTCATAGGGTGAGAGTATGGAAAAATATCAACAAATGCAGGCACAAGACTGGGAAAGCCAAAATAATAAGGGAGCTGCAAGACTGTAGAAATGAAAAAGGGCATTAAAATCAACAGATCAGAGGAAAGGGAAGGCCAAGGCAAGTGACACTTATGACGCCTTTCTATGTTCAGGAAAAGCTGATACTCCTGGGAACTAAAATAGCAGAGATGTCAAATGTTTAACCTCAGCGTTAAAAGAAAAAGAAACAAAAATGGAACCACAAAGGTGTTTAAGATTATAACCTGTGAAATACAAAGTAAAAGGTTAAAATAGAACAGAAAAAAACAATAGAATAAGGAAGAAAAGGATTGAAAACAAACTAAGATAAACTCCAACTTTGGAATTTAATTGTTTGTCCTAGAGTTTTTAAGAAAACAAAGATGATCTTGAAGGGCAGAACAAGTCATCCTAACTCATATTCCTGAAACTGTACTAGAATAAATTATTCACAGGGGAATAATAAACATTTGGATGCACACGTGGTGCTAGTTTCATTTTGCAAAACAAGAAATATACTACACCAATGTAATTCATTTATGGCTGGGAGGCTTGTTGGATGAAAGAAGTAGTACATCTAAAGTGGCTGATGTTCTGAAATCATGCTATTGGACAGTCTCAACAGGCTAGAACTGCTGCAATCTGAAACACACGTGCTCCTTAAATGGGTTCAATAGACCCCATCTACAAGGTATGCTAATTAGTGTTGGCTTGAAACCAGTATATACGTATATACTAGACATACTTTGTGTGTCAAAGGGCTCCAATGTCATTTTATATAAATTACAATAAAACCTCATTGTTTACTAGGGACCAAAGCATACAATTCCTAGTGGGTCAGATACGTGATCTCAATGAACTCATGGGAGGTGAGTGGGTGGCCTGGCCAATGGGTGGCCATTGTTATGCTCCCTGCCATGGGCATGCTGAGCCTGTGTTACTGGATCAGGTGAGTTTTTAAGGGAGGCTAGTTTTTTTTTCAGTTTTTAGGGGAAATCTTCTAATTTTTAAACATTGGCATTTAGACCTCAAAGATATGGCTGTTCAAGCCCCCAGTGTGCTAACTCTGGCTTTAAACTTCAGAGTAAATGAGATGACAGGTGATTGTTTTCTGGCTCCTTGGCGTGAAATGAAAGAATTTAAAAAAAACAAAAAAAAAAAACCAAAGCAAGCTTATGAAAGTAAAACGGGTTTTCTTTTATCAAGGTCATAATTGTGTAATTTTAACAACTTGAAGAACGGATATGTGAAGAGATTGATGGTGTGTCAGCTTACTTATTACTCTTTTCTCTTCTGAGCCTTAGTCAGATCTTTGTGATCTGTATGTACCTAGACATGTATGATATATATTTATATACTTATGCACATGTCCATAGGTAAAAATTCCTTCCGCACGGCTCTTGGTACTGATTACTCACTTTCTTCCAAACTGAGCTGATCCTTGGTTTTTATTTGGCAGACGCAGTGGGCTGCAGAAGGAGGGGTAGTGGCAGAAACAGGGCTGTTCTCTCTGAAGTGCTTTGTAGGATAAGAGGAGGATGAGATGGGGGAGCAGGGAGATTAGTTAGGTAGGAGTCTCTTGAAGTTGTCGCCACTAGAGTTGTTGAGACCAAGAGTTAAGGATAAAGTAGCTTCAGTGTGATGAGGAAGGGCTTGATAAGAGCATTATGGGTTGTATAAAATACAAGGCTCAAATCAAAGAAACTGGCAAATGATGGTGAGGAGAAGCCGATGGTGAGTACTGGGGATCAGAGTGATCAGCAGTGGTGAGTCTGGCTCGGGACCTGTTGATTCACAGGTGAGGCTTCAAGTCTGGATATAGAGCTTGAGCGCCGTCTGCTTCTCTGCATAGAGATAACTGCTGGATCTAGGGGACCGATGAGATCCCTTAGCAAATGACAGACAGAGGTAAGAGACAAAGACCAAGGTCCAGGAAAAAGAATAGGGAGCTAAGTGGAATCCAAGCAAGAAAAGAGTTTGAAGAAGTGACGGACTGTCGATTTGGCACATATATACAATGGAATATTACTCAGCCATAAAGAGAAATGAAATTGAGTTATTTGTAGTGAGGTGGATGGACCTAGAGACTGTCATACAGAGTGAAGTAAGTCAGAAAGAGAAAAACAAATACCGTATGCTAACACATATATATATGGAATCTAAAAAAAAAAAAGAAAAGGTTCTGATGAACCTAGGGGCAGGACAGGAATAAAGATGCAGACGTAGAGAGTGGACTTGAGGACACGGAGAGGGGGAAGGGTAAACTGGGACGAAGTGAGAGAGTGGCATGGACATATATACACTACCAAATGTAAAATAGATAGCTAGTGGGAAGCAGCCACATAGCACAGGGAGATCAGCTCAGCTCGGTGCTTTGTGACCATGTAGAGGGATGGGATAGGGAGGGTGGGGGGGAGACGCGAGAGGGAGGAGTTATGGGGATATATGTATATGTATAGCTGATTCACTTTGTTAAACAGCAGAAACTAACACACCATTGTAAAGCAATTATACTCCAATAAAGATGTTTAAAAAAAAAAGTGGAGGACTAATGAGCTCCCACTTGATACCTGGCATCATATACATGCTCTCACTGAAGCCTCTTGAGGGCTTAGGAAGAGCCATGGTTGCCCGATTGTTATAAATAAGCAGACAGTTAAGCCAGGAGAGGCTGGCAAGGAAGTGGGATCGTGGGACAGACTGGGATCCTTCAAGAAGGTGGGTGGTGAAAGGAGTGAGAGGGAGCTTGGTGGGGACAGCACATCTGAGAGAAAGAAAAGGGCATTTCTGAGGATGTCCTGAGAAGCATATTTGTCATCTAAGGGAAAGGATCAAAGGGAGAGGGAGACAGAGAAGATGAAAGCTGGAGATGGAATACATAATTGATGGGGCTGAGTCAGAAAGCAGGAGGTGAGAGATGGGGTCAAGAGAGATCTTCAGAGTGACAGGAACCTGAAAGGAAGCTGTCTATGGACAGAGTACCTGAGCCCCAAGCAATGGTGAAACATCACAGCAGGAGAGCCACAGGTTTGAAAGGAGTGACCAGTCCTGGAAGCCGATGGCCAATTTCACATTACCTTGAGGAGCACTATTAGCTGTTTATTTTCTTTTTATCAAAACATTTTCTATGGATCGTTCATGTTAATTTGCATGAATTATAGATTTTTCTAATTTGCATGAATTATAGATTCTTCAACACAAATTAATCCAGCCTAGATGAGGTAGAGATGACTTTAGTTACCTTTCATTTTCTCCCAAGGAGACGATGCTATTGCTAGTTGCTGTCACATGAGTTGGTTCTGTTTTTTGTTTTTAGCTTCAGTGAAGAGTAGGGCTTACACATCAAGACCAATATTAGAGGAATTAATTTGTTATTGTGCTTACGTCCTTATCAAGATAATGGGTTTAACACATACTGTTGTGACTGAGATCTTTCTGGAAAAAGCTACCTGTTATACGGTTAGAAGGAACTTGGACTTTGGAGTTATTTGGTACATGTATGACTATAGTATTTCCCAGTGCTGTGATCTTAGGCTAAAGGAATTGCTTTATATTCTCCAACTATAAGGTCGTAATTATCCCTTACAACATTTTAACGATAGTTAAGAATCTACGAAAACACCTAGCACGTGCCTTAATAAATGGTGGAAATAATGTTAATCACTAAATGAGCTGAGGACTAAATTTATAAAAGCTATCAAACATAAAAGCATGATATATACAATATGTGTGTGTAGTTTGTGTGTATACGTTCATATGTGCAGATGAATGGTATTTTCGCATTCTCTTGTTGGCTGTTTGAATCGTTTCCAGTTTTAGTCTATTACAAAGCATGCTGTTGTAAACGTTCTTATACATATCTTCTGGCACACGTGCTAGACTGTTTCTAGGCTTCCTCCCTGAGAATGGAAGTACTCTTGTGCTCACCTTCACCTCTGCTAGGTGTTGCCAAATCATTTTCTAAATTGGTGGTGCTCATTTGCATGCCCACCAGCCAAACGTTAAAATGTTTGCCAATCTCATGGGTATGAAATGGTATCTTGTTTTTTAATTAGTATCTCCCTGATTACAGATCAGTTGAGCATCTTTTCATCCTTTCTGGCCTTACAGGTTTTCCCTTCTGTGAAATGCTATTTATGCTTTTTGCCCATTTTTTTCTAGACTCATTTTTTAAAAAGAGTATAAAAAGTATAAGGGCACGGAGTCAGGCATCATCTATCTATCTATCTATCTATCTATCATCCGTCAAAGTTCAAGAGTCAATTCATACTAACATTAACTGACACTTTATCTGGCAGAAGAATCAAGTTGATTGCCTGTACTTGCTAGATGCCTGTACGCAACAGTGCTGAATGATGAGTATTGGATGAATCAAATATGGGGAGAAACACAAGCCTGCCATTAAAGATGTTCAGTGAGCACATCAAGCGTGATACCTTTCCATAGGGTGTGACCATAGGGCCTGGGAATCTGAATTTCGAACCAATTCCCCAGGTAATTCCTGTTTCTAGATATCTTTGAAAAATCCTGCTCAAGTCCCATTCCTGAGACTGACTTACAGTGGGGGAAGGTCCTTTGAGTGCTTTTCTTTTTTTTTTTTCCTTTTTGGCCACACCACGCAGCTTGTGGGATCTTAGTTCCTCAACCAGGGATTGAACCCAGGCCCTTGGCAGTGAAAGCACTGAGTCCTAACCACTGGACTGCCAGAGAAGTCCGAGTGCTTTGCTTATGACTTCTTTGGCACAGATCTACATAACCAGCTAAGCTCCCCTCCCCAAGTGCTTAAGCCTGTGCCAGGTGATTCTCGGCTCCTGCCCACCCACTGCTGGCCGTGGGCCACCTGACCTCTTTAGTGTCCCCACTGCCGGGTACAATGATGTGTCTTGTATTGTCTCCATGGCCCCCAAACCTGCTTCTTCCCCACTGCTGCCAGGGCAGTCCTTCTAAGTGTCCCCGGCGTAAGACATTTCAAGGGATTTGAGGGCTCTTGCAAAAGACCTAGCTGCATCCTGTCCCTTTTCAGAAGCACTTTCTTTTACCACTTCTTGCCTCTCACTTATTCTGTGCTTTGGGCATGTTGATCTCTGCACATTGGGAATGTGGGACCATCTCTCTCACGCCAGTCATCTTGCTTCTGCTCTTTCCTCTGTCTTAGATCTCCCCTCCCATTTCTCTTCCTCTGGCCAACTCATCCTTATACTTTAAGACAGTGTTTCTTAGACCTTAACATGCATACAGATAACCTGGGGATCTTGTTAAAATACAGATTCTGATTCAGTTGGTCTGGGGTGGGGCCTGAGATTCAGCTTTCCTAGCAAGCTCCCAGATCCTGCAGGATGCTGCTAAGTCTGGGGACGACACTTGAAGACTCAGCCTGGCATTACCTGCGCCTCCCTGAGTTGTAAATGCCCCTCCTTTGTGTTCCTAACACCTGGGCCAACCTCTGCTGTGCTTCTCACACTGTATTATGACAACTGCCTTGTCTGTCAATAAGTTTCTTGAGGCAGGAATTGTGCCTCGTTTATCTTTATTTATATTTGCAGTGCCTGGCATAGAGGAAACACTCAACAAATATTTGTTGAACAAATAAATGATTCCAACAATCCAGACAGACTTTTGTCTGGCTGCATTTTGCTGTTTGTGGCTGTTTCCCTGTTGAGGCAAATGACTCATTGCTTTTCCAGATGGCACCCTGTGGCCTGAAGGGTTGGCTCCACTTTCTACAAAGCAGCAGACCTTGCCAGGGTAGGAGCAGAGGAGTGGGTGGTTAGCTTTGGCATTGGAAGAATCCAACTTCTTTGTGCCTAATTTAGGTCAAGTTTAGTGGGTTTAAAATTAGCCCTGAATTCTGTATTTTCTTTGCATGGTTTCCTCATGCTTGTGAATACACAGGCACACATCTCTTATGGAGTAAGTTTCTGAGGTTGAATAGCCTCTTCCTCTTCTGACCCTGTTCTCCACACACGTGCCGGAATGAGTTTTGCCAAATGGAAATTTGGGTTATGCCACTCTGGATGGCCCCCTTTCTTTCTGGGGAAAACTCCAGATCTCCCTTCCTGGCTCATGGACAGGGTGCCTGCGATGATGCACGCTTACTCCTGTTGTCCCCGAGTACCCCCTTTCCCTCTCAAAGCTGTTCCAATTGGGATGATGAATACTATGACTGCCCTATTCCTAAGGCCTCTTCACACACCTCATGCTTTACCTTTTTAGCCAAGTCACTTGGTTGTGAGGACATTTGCACCACTGGTCCCGTCCCAAGCTTCCAGCTCTGGCTGCAAATTCTCATGAAGGGGACCCTGCTACCAGCTCCCTCTTGCATTTGCTCTGGACAGCTATTCTGTAAACTGGAATATATATCTATTTTAACCTATAATTAACTGTACATTCTCTAAAACCCAGCAAGATCAAATAATGAACACAGTGGTTTATATTCTCCCTCAGCACTTTTAGCAGAAATCTCTTAATGATGGCATTAATCCTTTAATGGACTAATGGGGGAGACATTCTACTTGTGGGAGAGTAAATAGTAGCTAGATGGGAGAAGAGGTTGCAGGTATGTAGTAGTTATTTTGCTTAAAGTGTGTAAACTTCCTCCTCTTCATAAACTTGTTTTTCAGTGCTGATTGGACCGTGGAAAGCGTATTAGGTGGAAAGCCAGAGAGACCTAGGTGAGGCCCAGGCGGTTTCTCAGGCAGTGAGAGTTAGTATTCACACCTGTAAAAATGAAAATAATAAGACCTACTTTATGTGGATAGTTTTGTTGATTAATCGAGATAATGTGAAAACGTTGAGTTATATACCACGTAGGTAAGACTTTCTCCTTGTTTTCAAGGACTAAACCAACTGAATGATTTCTGTTTGGAAACAGTGGCAGTGCTACAAATATATTATTTGGTCTTGACTTGTGGCACTATGCTTTTCTGCTGTGATGCCATGTTCTGTTTTTAAGCCAGGAAAGTGTCTTTCTTCCCCTTTGTTCCTCTATGTGTTTCACCGATGCAGCCACGTTGAATCCCTTCACGTGCCTGACTGTTCCTCTCTGAGGTACCACTGTGTCTGGGATATAAAAGAACTGCTCTTATCTTCTGAAAACACAGCTGCTTCAATTACATCACGCCAGGCTTTCTGTTAAGGAAATCTCCATTGCAGATAGTGGAAACGTAGCAAAGATAGAGGTTCAGTGCTCTGCACATTTTTTCTGTGAATCTTGGAATTTTTTAAAACCAGAAAATGCGGAGTGGAGAGGTAGGCAAGGGAGAAGGATTTAAGAATTTCTGTATTGTCTAATGTTTGTTGTTTTGAGGAACTGCGATGTGAACATAAAAGGCACTCTTTGTGTTAGAGCAGGAGAAACATTTACCATTCAGCCCAAGGGCAGCGTTTAACAGGGTCGCTGTGAACTTGCCCAGCCTCTCGGTGGTCCATGGGCCAGGACCGTGAGCATCACCGGGAGCTTGTTAGAAATGCAGTCACAGGCCCCTCCCCAGGCCTCCTCAATCAGAAGCTGCATTTTAACAAGATCTTCAAGTGATTCAAATGCACATAAAAGTTTAAAGAAGCTTTGCTCTTGGCCAGCGCTGTCCAGTGGAACTTTGTGAGGTGATGGTGATGTTCTATATCTGTGCTACCTCGTACGGTAGACACTAGCCATATGTGGCTGAGAACTTGAAACAGGGCTAGTGCGACCAAGGACTAAAGTTTAAATTATATTTAACTTTAACAGTTATAATTTAAATGTAATTAGTCACATGTGGTGTGTGCTACCAAGTTGAGCAGTGCCGCATGAAATTCTACCAGGTTTTGCTTGCGGGATTCTTCGTGAGGGTAATGCTGGCTCCCCATCACTGCCAGGGGGGTAGTCAATTCTCCCTGCGTGGCCGAGCAGTATCACTGTGTATTCCAAGGTCCTTGTCCATCACTGTGGCCCATGCATAGTCCCTGGAATGAGTCCAGGAGCCTTGGCACTCCTGACACCCTTCCTCTCTCTTCTGGAGGCTCAGAATGGTTAGCTGGTCAGTCTTGGAATCGGATAGGAAAAAAAAAAAAAAACTTAACCTGCCCGAAGCCAACACAAGACACTGAAAACTATTCTTTTTTTTAAAAAAATAACTTTATTTATTTACTTTTGGCTGCACTGGGTCTTTGTCGCTGCGCACAGGCTTTCTCTAGTTGCGGCTAGCAGGGGCTACTCTTCGTTGTGGTGCATGGGCTTCTCATTGTGGTGGCTTCTCTTGTGGAGCACGGGCTCTAGGCACATGGACTTCAGTAGTTGTGGTGCACGGGCTTAGTTGCTCCGTGGCGTGTGGGATCTTCCCGGGCCAGGGCTCGAACCCGTGTCCCCTGCATTGGCAGGCAGATTCTTATCCACTGCATCTCCAGGGAAGCCCACTATTCTTTTCTAACTGTGTTATTTCTATTATTTCACAAATCCCTGAAGATCAGAAAACGTATTTCTCTACTTTGCTTCATCTGCAATGTATCTGACTTATAAAATATAAATTGATGCTTTTTATTGGCTTTCTTTCTCCTTTAATATTTCACTTCCTCCACAGGGAACTCTAGTTCAAATTATGTTCTTTATTCCCTGAAGGGGTCTTGAGAAACTTTCCTTTCTACATCTTTTCTCAGCCATTCCTTCTCTGTCCTCTTGGCCTAAGCCATGCCCGAGTCGGGGCAACTACTCTATAAACATCACCTCTGCTATTGTGCTGACTTCAGCAGATTCTGTAACTTTAAGACATCTCTTGTTTTTCCTACCTTCTCCATGCTGATTATCTCCAATCATTGTTTCAAACGTGAATTCTTTTTATCAAATTTGGCAACACCAAACACTTCCCAGCTGTTCACTGGGTACACATGGCCAAGCAATGATGCAAACATCTGTTCTGGCTGGAATAACCCTCATTATTTCAGCAAATGGCGTTCTGGGACCATCTATCTCCCCCTCCTCCCATGTGACCCCAGAGTTCTGTTGAGGTGAGGGAAATCAAAGAGCCTTTTGGTGAATGAAAATGAAGTTTAGTGTGATAGCAAATAGCTTTTATTCTATTTTATCTTATTCAATAGTTTTATTGAAACATGTATTGACAAATGTACATTTGATTACACCTTGGAGATGTTTTATCATCAGGTATAGGGGAACTTTCATCTCTTTATATTAACGTTTGTCCTTAAATATCACCTGATTAGGAGGCGCCCGCACTTAGACCCTGAGAGTGGGGAGGGGCTGGAGTGATCATCTCATCGTACAGAGGAGTAAAGCGTCTTCCATAGAGCTTCCCTGGGTGTGGCCAAAGAGCCAGCTTAGAAGCCTGGGTCTCTTGACTTACAGGTCTGTAAGTGGGCTTCAGGGAGTCCATGAACCCCTAAACTTGTAGCTAGGTTTTGTGTGTGTGTGTGCAGTGCTGGGGTAGAGAATCCAAAGCATTTATTAGAGTCTCAACATTGCATCGTGCTATTCTTGTCCTTTTGAATTCTCCTGGTTTGGTGATTAGTTTGACCTCCAATTTCTCAGATATAGGATGAGGCAGATTTAGGATATGTGCAGATTTAGGATGAGGCATTTGCTAGAAAATGATGATATGCAGAGAAGTTAGCTATACTGAGGGAGAACTTTGTTACACACCATTCTGCCGTTGGTGACTGCTGGCTTCAAGGAAGAGAGGGCAAGAATATTTAGCCTATTCAGAGGAAAGTCATCACTGTGATAAGGAAAAATAATGCTCAGCCACTATCTCATTGATCAAGGGAGAGCAGGGCCATCCTCTTATGTGAAATATAGCTTTTTGCATGGTTTGTACAGATTTTGGAGCCAAATGACCTGAGCTTGGAGCTCTGCTCTGCTACTCCCTGGCTGTGTGGTCTTAAGCAAGTGATTTATTTTTGAACCTTGGTTCTCTCATATTACAAATATAGGGATAGTGATACCTGCTTTGCAGGGCTGAGATGAAGAGTCAATGCAGGAATGTACAGAGAGTCCCGAGCATACAGTAGACCCTCCACAAATGATCACCATTTCCATTATTCTCTGGTGACCATTTCAGAGCTGCTGAGGACTTGTGTCTTTCTAGATCAAAAGGCATCTTTTAGATTTACTGTTGCCATAAGCAGAGGAGTGGGCTGCTGAGGAAACCCAATTCCTGGGATAGCCTACCTTTGAGCTACTCTGAGAATGATTGTGGAATATGTATATTTGTTAATTTGGAGACTGCAGGAGGTATAACTCTTTCCTCATATTGTCCGATTCCTTACAATGTAAATGCTCAGTGCCTGCGTCTGTGAAGCCAACTGGTCCACTTTCTGCTGTTCAGCCTTTTGAGGGAGTTCAGGACAATGTGGTCGATTATTCTTTTCTTTGCTAGCTCTTCCACTCCCTTTCTGTCACCATCCACGAGACGTTCCCATCTATCTGCTGGAATTCCATTTCCTGCAGTGGAGTTTACAGGTTAGCAGAGCACATGAGCTTACAGGAAGCTAAGTGTTGGCTGGACACATCATTCGGGGAACAGAGCCATTAAGACACTTCTAGCCAATGCGATCTGCTTTATAGGGAGAAATAGGAGAAGGATATGACTTTCTATTCTAAGCCACAAATGAATCTTCATGTGTAGGGAGCATGCAGAGTTTCTAGTCCGTGGTCCACCTTAGGTTGTTTTGTGGCCTGGGTCAACTCATTTCCCTTATCTGTGGAAAAGAAGTGCCTCCAAGTGCTGGTGTAAAGGATGAACATTTGTTTTATAATAATAATAATAATAATAATTGGGGGCTTCCCTGGTGGCGCAGTGGTTGAGAGTCTGCCTGTCGATGCAGGGGACGCGGATTCGTGCCCCGGTCCGGGAGGATCCCACATGGGCCCATGTGGAGCAGCTGGGCCCATGAGCCATGGCCGCTGAGCCTGCGCTTCCGGAGCCTGTGCTCCGCAACGGGAGAGGCCACAACAGTGAGAGGCCCACGTACCGCAAAAAAAATAATAATAATAACAATAATTGGGTATTTGGGATTAGCAGACGCAAACTCTTATATGTAGGATGGGTAAACAACAAGATACTATGGTATAGCACAGGGAACTATATTCAATATCCTGTGATAAATCATAATGGAAAAGAATATGAAAGAGAATATATATGTGTAACTGAGTCACTTTGCTGTACAGCAGAAATTAACACTGTAAATCAATTATACTTGAATAAAATTTAAAAACAATAATAAAACAAATTCAGATGAGACAGTTACTTAACTCTCTCAGTTGGCTGATGTAAGTGCTCCTTAGAATAAGGTGAACACAGAATATGAACCATGCCTCCCAGGTCTTTCGTGTCTTGCTTCCCACAGTTCCCACCATCTCTCTCTCTTTCTCTCTCTCTCTCTCTCTCTCTCTCTCTCTCTCTCTCACACACACACACACACACACACACACACGATCGTGAATCCTGTGATGAATTCTCTTGCATTGTGAGGCTGGGGACCCATCATAATGCCTGTTAAAACTACTATGAACACATATTTTCTTTTAAGCCTTCTCTTCCCAAATTAAAAAAAAAGTTACAGCAAAAACAAACTCAGCTGTAGACTTTATTTAAATGCAACATATACTTCACTAGTCAAGTTCTCTAGGAATGGAAAACTGCAATTCAGGATAAAAATTAGCACTGGCTTATGTGTCTTGCCACCAACAGAAATCTTATTGCACCTCCAAATATATAACTAATGCATGCCATAGAAGGTAGTTGTATTTTTAGGTTTAGGTGTTTTTAGTTAATATTCAGTGCATTCTCTTGAGAGAGCAGCACTGGTGAAAAGAATGATTCTGACAGGTGCTATTTCATTCTTACCTGGGAAGAGTTTCTTTCTTAATCACCACCGCTGTGGTTGTATTTCTTCCTCTTTGTGTGAGATCTGGTGACTCACTCTAATGACTGAACGGGTAGCCTTTCTCTGGTCTATGGCCCCATCTCTCTCTATTATCTCGGTTCCCACTGCAGCTCACTCCTCTTTGTTTCTTTGCTTTACCCAATCTTCCTTCCCTGGCCTTCCTGGAGCCTGTGGCCTTGAAGCCAGTATCACACTACCAGTGTTCTCAAAGTGTGGCCCCAAACTAGCAGCCTCAGCGTCGTCCAGTGTGGTAGGCAGGATGATGACCTTCCAAAGAGGTCTATATCCTAATCCCTGGAATCTGTGGGTACGTTAAATTACAAGGCAATGGGGAATTAAGGTAGCACATGTCATTAAGGTGGCTTAGCAGTTGACCTCAAGATAGGGAGAGTATGCTGGATTACCCAGGTGGGTCCAATTGTAATCACGGAGTCTTTAAATGTGGAGGAGGGAGGCAGTGTCAGAGTGACGGGATGCAGCAAAGACTTGCCCAGCCATTGCTGGCTTTGAAGATGAGGGATCGTGGCCATGAGCCAAGGAATGCAGGTCACCTCTAGAAACTGGAAGAAGCAAGAAAATGGATTCTCCCCTAGAGCCTCCAGAAAGAAATTCAGCCCTGCAGACACCTTGATTTTAGGCCAGTGAGACCCATTTTGGACGTAACGTTTTGAATTCCAGAACTATAAAGTAATACTTTTAACTTGTGTTGTTTTAAGACGCTAACTTTGTGGAATTTCTTATAGCAGCTACACCTTGAACTTCTTAGAAAGGAAAATTCTAGGACGCCCCGCACTCCAGACATATTGTATCAGAAACTCTGGGGGTAGGGCCCAGGAATCTGCATTTTAACAAGCCCTCTGGGGGAATCTGATGCATGTAAAGTTTGAGAATCTCTAGGGCATCTGTTTCCAAGTGGAAGGAGAAAGGAGTGGTGTTTGGTGAATGTGGTTGGGAAGATGCTGTGAGCTAGACGAAATGGCGTGGCCAGGTGACTGTGTGTGGGCTCACCGTTGAGCTGACTGGCTTTGCATAACATTGTCGTCCCTAGAAAGGGACAGCGTGTAATTTGTGATGTGAAACAACATAGCAAACTGCTCCTGCAGCTGGTCAGCCAGCTTTTCAGAGAGAGAGATGTTTTAGGGACATCCTTTGAGTCTCTTTAAATTATCACAGGTGGACTTGTTTATTACAAAGGTAGCTGAGTTAGAGTGGGTGGCAGACTTAAGGCCAGGTGCTGCCAAAGGAGAAGTTAAAGAAAGGATGTCGCATCCAGTTACTTGTTTATTTAGCATACATTTAGCCTACCAGGTGCCAAGCACTGTGTGAGGCTCTGACGATAGAGGTTGAACAAGGCAGACAAGATCCCTGCTCACAAGGACTTTTGTTCTAGTGGGAGGAGACAGCAGACATATACTTTGATAAACTATACGATTTTTTTTCAAGTTCAGAGAAACCTTCTGCCCAGATCTGCTTGGTTTTGCTTTGTGCCATAATACAGGGAAGTTTAGAATGGGAAGTAACTGAACTATGTTTTAGATCACCTTCAGATCACTGAGGCTGGTGAAACAGAAGTATGCATCCGCGTGCTTCTTGATGGATACTTTGAAAGCCTTTCAAGAAAAGCGATGTAGACAACATCTTGGATCCTGTACTAATGGAAACTGTGGTTGAGAACTGTGGTGAGCGATGAAGAGAGTGGGCTCGTGGGAGCAGGTTGGGACTGCTGAGAAAGTATGTTGTGATGGAGGGGAGATGAGAGGAGAGGCTGGAAGGTCCCTTTCAGGCTGTTCAAACGAAGAAGTCCCTGTTGAAGAGGAGATTCACTTTATATCTCTGGGATAATAACCTTCCCCAAGTGCCCAGATGCTGGGCTCTGAAGTGGGTTTAAGGAAGAACAACCCCCTCTGAGAAGGTATATATTGTTTATTCCTGAGGATATGTATTTCTCTTTTGGACAGGAGTCAGCTCTATGTCTGATCGATAAGAAATAAATTATGCAGGGCATTATCTTGGTTGGGTATATACTAACGAACTGCTATTTCTTTCCCCTCTTTCTTCTTCTCCTTCCCTATGAAAAGCTTATGAATCCCCCTTTCAGTGAATCCCCTTTTCGTCTCCCAGGAGCATAGTTTTACTGGTTGTGGCCTTTGTTCATGATTTATTCCCTGCATGTTTAAAAAGAGATGCCAGACAGCTTACAATGGAGTGCCAGATCCCTTCCATTTGTCCTTCCAGAGCCACTCTGCCTTCTCTGCCACAGAAGGCTGATCTGATCAATGACATTAGTACAAGAGCTGCCTTGTCCTTTGGCTTCCAGTTGGGATTGACCAATAGGGGCCCCAGCCAGGAGGCTGCCTGGATGAGTGAGGTCTGGGTATTCCAATTGAGTGTGCCACCTGCTTCCTGTTGGGATTTTGGAAGATATGAATATCAAAATATATAACAAGGAGATAAACACCATTAAACAAATCAAAACGCATAGGGATACAGAACCAGGAATTGAGGCAGCCATGACATTTGTGTGCCTTTTCGTGTGTATTGGACAATCAGATATCTATTTTTTGTGAACTACCTGTTCAAGTCTATTGCCCATCTTAAAATTGGTTGTTAGTCTTTTTATTTATTTGTAGGAATGTCTTAAAAATATATTCTGGGGCTTTCCTGGTGGCGCAGTGGTTGAGAGTCCGCCTGCCGATGCAGGGGACACAGGTTCGTGCCCCAGTCCGGGAAGATCCCACATGCCGCGGAGCGGCTAGGCCCGTGAGCCATGGTCGCTGAGCCTGCGCGTCCGGAGCCTGTGCTCCACAACGGGAGAGACCACGACAGTGAGAGGCCCACGTACCACAAAAAAAAAAAAAAAAAATATATATATATATATATATATATATATATATATTCTGGACATCAGTCTTTTGTCAGATATAAGTATTGCAAATATCTCTCCCCAGCCTGTGACTTGCCTATTCACTATCCTAACAATGTCTTTGTCTAACAGATATTCTTAATTCTAATGAAGTCCATTTTATCATTGTTTTTTATTATATGGTTAGTGCTTTTAGTGTTCTGTTTAAGAAATCTCTGCTTACTCTAAGCTCGTGACAATTATATTTTCTTCCAGCAACTTTATTGTTTTACCTTTCACATTTATGTCTATGATCCATCTCAGATTGATTTTTTAAAAAACAGCTTTATTGAGGGATAATTTACATGCCATTAAATATACTCATTATTTAAAATTTTATTTATTTGTTTTTATATATTTATTTTTGGCTGTGTTGGGTCTCTGTTGCTGTGCGCGGGCTTTTCTCTAGTTGCAGTGAGCGGGGACTATTCTTCATTGTGGTGCGCAGACTTCTCATTGTGGTGGCTTCTCTCATTGCAGAGCACAGGCTCTAGGTGCCCGGGCTTCAGTAGTTGTGTCACTCAGGCTCAGTAGTTGTGGCACATGGGCTTAGTTGCTCCATGGCATGTGGGATCGTCCCGGACCAGGGCTCGAACCCGTGTCCCCTGCATTGGCAGGTGGATTGTTAACCACTGCACCACCAGGGAAGTCCCAAATTTACTCATTTTAAGAGTTCCATTCAATGATATTTTTTAAGTAAATTTACAGAGCTGTGCAACTATCTCTACAACCTAGTTTGAGAATACTTTCATCACTGAGAAAAAATAACTTGTGCCCATTTGCAGTCATTTCCCTTTCCCACCCTCAGCCCCAGGCAACTACTCATCTACTTTCTATATAGATTTGCCTTTCAAATTCGTGTGTGTGTGTGTGTGTGTGTGTGTTTATGTGTGTCTGTGTATATATGTATGATGTGTAGTTATTATGCACAGACCTTAACTCCAAGCTTCTTGGAAGCCAGAGCAAAAAGGGCATCCCAGTGTTTTTCATGGTCTTCCTGGCTGGTCCCTGCTAGGACTACAATTCCATCATTTCAGGAAGAGTTATTTGTATCAAGTCTTATAACAGGCATTGGGTAGTATAATGGGCAATGTCTTTGGCTACATTTTGGCATGAGATAGAGAAATCCCAAACAGTTATTTCTTCTGTTGCCACTCTCACAGGGTTCAAGAATTATCTATCACCTAGTTGAGACTAGGGAAGGCACTTCTGTGAGAAGCTACAATAATAAGGATTATGCTCCTGGATTTCTGATGATCTAAATGAATACACTGGGGGAACTTAAGGCAGCTAAGGCCCAAGCAGGCAGTATGGTTCTGTTAAATACACGAGTCTGAAGCAGGCTTTTGGTGAGGACAGATCAGTCTTTTTCACAGTTGGATGAGTGTCTGAAGTGCCCCAAAGCTGTATTGTTTGTTTATTTTTTTTTCTAAAATTTCCCCCCAGCTTTACTGAAGTCTGATTAACAAATAAAAAGTTACTATTTTGTGTGTGTGTATGTGTGTGGGTGTGTGTGGTGAGAACACTTAAGATCTATTCTCTGTTCTCATAGCAAATTTCAAGTATACATGCAGCATTAACTATAGTCACCATGCCGCACACTAGGTCTCCAGAGCTCATTTATCTTATAATTGGAAGTTTGTACCCTGTGACCTATGTCTTCTCTCCCCAGCACACCACCCCCACCCTGCCCCAACCCCTGGTAATCACCATTCTATTCTTTGTTTTTCTGAGTGCAGTTTTTATTAAAGTAGGATCCATGTGCTGTATCTAACCACCAGACATTCAGGTAGCAGAGTTGACATATTGTGAACATTTAAGGGCCTGGTGTGTCCTTGTATTTCTGCTTATCAGTGGCTGGCACACTTATCCCTTGTGCATGGATGCCAGGGGACCTGTGAGTGGGGCCAGCATTCCCCACTGAAAGGACCTTCCATTCTTCTCTCACACCTGGAAAAATAGGTGGCTGGTTCCCTAGCTTTCTGCAACATAAAGTATGAGAGAAAATGGTTTGGAGCCTACATAATTTTAAGAGTTCTTACCACTTCGCCACCTCAAAAGATATACTTTTGATATACCCAACAGGATCGGTTAATTTTAAAATATAGCCTTACATAGCTGTTTGAATTGACCTGTTGGATAGAGTTACTCGTAGGCCATCAAATATTGAATATCTGCCAAATGCAATGATTTATTTGGACCATATTTTAATGTTGAAATGTTTTCAAGTCGTCATTTAGCCAACACGTTCAGCTGCTCACGAAGGCTACCCTTCTAGTTGGTCGTGGCAAAAGCCATATCACTGGCACGGAGAAGGTTGCTTTTCTGTTTGTCTTAACAGTAGTAGGATATGTATCCACTTTACCCAAAAGCTATATTAGTCAAACACGTTAAAAAGGGATACTCTTGCACTGCCAGTGAGAATATAAATTGGTACAACAATTTTAGAAAGCTCTCTGGCAGCATCTACTATAAGTAAACATATACACACTGTATGTCTTAGCAATTCCACTTCTAAGTATATACCCAATAGAAGCGATTTTATATATGTTCACCAAATATATGTACAAGTATGTTCGTAGCAGCTTTATTCGTAATAACCCAAAACTGGAAACTACCCAAATGCCCATCATTACACAACTGTAGAATGGATTAATGAATTGTGTATTCACACAATAGAAATACTCTAGAGCAATAAAATGAATGACTTCACACAACAACATGTATGAATATCACAAATTATGTTGAACTAAAGAGCAGGAACAAAGAATAATGCTATAGGATTCCATTCACTTAAAGTTCAGAAATAGGCAAAACTGATGATAGAAATCAGTAGTGGCTGCCTTCAGGGAGGTGATTAACTGAAGGGTATGAAGGGGTTTTTGAAGCATGAGTGGTGTTTTAATGTTTGATCTGGGTGGTGGTTATATAGATTTGTTCACTTTGTAAAAATTCATTGAGCTGTATACTTCTGGTTTGAGTATTTTACTGTATATATGTTATATCAATTAAAATTACTTAAAAACAAGGAGGGCAGTTAGCACAGTCCTGCCTTATGTGTTGAAGATTATCTGATAAAAGTCCATTTCTGTACATACACTGATTCCAGAAATGGTGCAGATTTTGAAGAGTCATGAATAACCTGAGATAAAATATGAATGAAGCTTGGCTCAGAGAGAGAGAGTTTCTGTATTTAGACTCAAAGTTTGACAGGGATTAATGCAGGAAGTGAGAAATTGCATATTTTTTTGCATGTTCACCTCTCTTTGAGGTGAAATAATGTATACTAGTGAGTCTTGGTGAAATAGTTGTGTCTAAAATGGCTGACTTCTCACCTAAGATATTAAACTAAGAAACTCAGATTTGTGCTCTCCACCGCCCCCCCCCCCCCAACTTCTCCACTTACTTAGACTAAATGGCAGTCCATCTTTACAAAGGATATCTGGCAGAATAATGGTCTATACTTTTGAGGACTTTTTACCTCCATCCCTCCTTGAGGAATTGGGACAAAATACTTCATGTCCTTGTTAGAGCAAATTGGGAATTGAGTAGTTTGGTGTGGGTTGGGACCTACCTTCTCCTTGGTCCTGCAGGATCTGGCCACCTTCTCTTCTCTACCCTCATCTACTCCTGTCCCCTTTGTTCACCCTGCTCCGGCCTCACTCCAGCCTCCCTGACACTCCTCAGACCCACCCTGACACTCCTGCCTTTGCACCTTTGCCCTATCTGTCCTTGGATACACCTTGGATGCATGCCTTCATTCATCTCTACCCCTAAGGCCTTCGTGCCCTTCAAGTCTTTGCTCAAAGGTCATCCACCCAATGAGGTCGAATCTGACCATCCTATTGAATACTGCAGTCTTCCTCCCCGACCCCTTCACTGGACTGTCGAGAAATTTCTGGACACAGGAGACAGCGCGAAGGGATGGAAGAAACATGGGCTTTGGAACAAAATCGAACTGGAGTTTGGAATTTGGGATTTGCTTAGTATTTCTCTGGGTCTAGTGTCCTCAAACATAAAATGAGGCCACCTCATAGGATTGTTGCCAGGTAGGATACTGTAGGTGAAACACCAAGCCAAGAGCTTGTACATGGCAGTTCACAATAAATAAAACCTCTCATCCTCTCCTCTCTAGCCATTTCCCCCCTGCCTCAGAGTAAGATATTCCAGGAAGTCAGTTCCAGGCGAGGATTAACACATTTTCACAGGATGAACAAACTAGCATGGAAAAGTGGAACCTCTAATATATTAACTGAAATTATTGTGGTTTGCGTCATCTTACCTACTCAAAACTGACTTTGTTAAAAGCCTGGGAGAGGAATGGCCTGAAGCCTTCGACACAGATGGGAACTGACTGTTTAATAAGCCAAGTCTCTGACAGGCTGGTGATGTTACAGCCCTAGAGGAAGGTGAGAAGATAAAGATCTTCACTCCTGCCCCAGACATTCTGAGGCATTCCAGGGAGGAGCTGTGTCATTAACAATCATGTTCAGAAACACTCTGAGGGTCAAAAAAATGTACCATTTGCCTTTGGGGCACAGGGATGTGTGTTCTAGTTACTAAGCAACTCGCCCTTCTGGGCTGGCCTGGCCTCATTATTCCGCCTATGGTGGTGGGAAGCAAATCTGTTGTTTTTGGAAAGAGAAACTAAGGTTTTCTGGTCCTTCCATTTATTAAAGGAAATATCCTGATGAAAAATGAGTAAGACCCAGGGAGGATTCTGTCCCTTATGTGGTGAGAACAAGATTGGGAGGGGTCTTGACCTGGAGGGAAGGCTGTAGAAAATGGAAAGGCAGGTATCCATAATTTTTACACTTAGTCCAGTGAAAAATCAGGAAAACTGTGTGAAAGGCTGGTTGGTTGAGTAATGGAAGAGCTTACAGAGAAAGAAGTGTTTTCAAAGTGTGCACACCAGCATTTGAGAACCTGTGACTTGGTGGGAAATGTCAATGGCTTAGCACAGTGCCAGGCACACTGTACGTGCTAAAAATGTTTGCTTTTATTGAAAAGTTTGAGTGGTTGTAATTGTCTACAAGAGTGTGTTGTAGCCACTCTGAAGAGTCTCATGTTTTCTTACAGAAGTTCTTGTCCATATTTTCCTGAACCAGCTTGGGAAGAAGCTGATAGAGATTCTCCCTGTGCCGATGGAGTGTTGTTTGTTTTTTTCCTTGGGGAAGGGCAGAAGTTGGGTGACAAGGCAGAGTGCCACAGTCAGAGAGCAATTAGGAGCTTAATAAATGAGCGTCCGGTTGGGTGGAGGGAAATGCTAGAAAGGGAGATGTAAGCTAAGGGCAGCACGAGTTAGGCAGCCGATCCCATTTGCAAGTCGGTAACTTGCAAAACCAGGAGTGTGCATTCAATTCCATTGGTCTGGCTTCTTGTCCTGGGTTGGATATCATGTACTTTTAAAGCACTCTGTGCCGCCATCTTCATGACCTTTGTGCTCAGCATCCCACCTCTATCGGGGCTACTCTCTGGGATCCTGGCTGAGAAGAAGTGGACCTTCATGTCTGCAGACCCACAACTTTTACACTCCCATGTGTGCTGCTGATGTGCACAGAACTGATTATTTTGGGGAAGTGGAGTAGAGCATGTAATTCATTGAAACATTCTTGGAGCTGCCTAGGGAGAATTTGGGGACAATAGATTGGGTGTTATGTTGGTTTTAGCCGAGTAGCAGTCCTCTTCCTTCTCTCCTTTTTCCCAGCATGGGGTGGAGACTCCATCTCCAAATTGAGCTCTGGATTAGTCTCTCCACCATCTTCTCTACGCTCGAATGGTTGCTTTTTCAATTCATGAGCTGCTGTGTGCCTGTGGTGGCCTCACTCTGCTCTGGTAATTGTAATGAAAGGAGATAACCAGAGGGCTTAGCTTTGAGAGACAGAATCACTCTTTACTGAAAACTCATATTGGAAGGAATAAAATTTAAGGTCTGATACTCTGTGTTATAATATTGTCAGTCCCCATCCCAAGGTGGAAGAGATATTGAAACTCTGTTTTCCATAAGTCAACCTAATTTTGATGCCAATCTCCCACTCTGCTAGTTTGGTTGGAAGTTCCTCATCTGTCTTTGCAGAACTTTTCCCCACTTGGGCATGTTCATCATTGGCTGTAGGTCCATATCAGCTCATCCCTTGAGCTTGGTGGATATTCCTGGGACATGGCAACCTAGTGAGGCCAGAAAGCCCAGTGCTTGTGGTTGTGTTTCTCTGGATATACCACATCTTTCCTCCCTAACATCTTTCTGCCAACACAGAGCATAGCAAGGGAGCAAGCCCAGGTCTATAGAGCATGTCCCCTTCCTTCTTTTTAATCTGGAAGAAGTTTTTTTCCCTGTGATAAGTTAAAGATAGGCATAAATTCGTTGCTACTCCTCCCATTGAGAGGGAAAGTCAAATTGATCTTACCTTGAATCTGGGCTGGCCTTAAGGACTCACTTGTGACCAATAGAATGCAGTGGAATGGACATTGCATGAAAGGTAACTTCTGCTGGAGCCCTTTGGGAATGCTCATCGTGGAGGAAGCAAGCTGCCAGTTAAGAAGTCTGGCTTGAGATTGCCATGCTGTGAGGAAGCTCAAGCTAGCAGCACAGAGTGGCTACATGAAAAGAAAGACAAAAGGGAGAAGGAGAGAGGGGGGAAACTCCATTAGCCCCCATCTGTTCCAACTAGCCCAACTCAGGCAGGCATCTTCACATGCTTCCAGCTGTAGCTACCATCTGACTGCAACAAGGGAAGGGACCCCCATCAAGAACCATCCAGGTGATCAATCAGTACACAGGATCACGAGAGAGAATATTGTTTTAAGCCCCTGTGTTTTCAGAAGTTTGTTACACAGCAGTAGATAACCGGAACACTCCTCATACTGTTCTCCTCAGTGGGTAATCCAGCTATTAATTTTCACTCTGCCACAGGCATCCTTTGAGGTTAGGAATCACAGAGCTTGCTACCTCTCAATGGGGGAAGAAATCTGGGTAAAGGGAGAGAAAATAGGGATTAAAAAATTCCATAAATTAACATCTAAAAAATTTCACCCATGCCCAGTTTAATTTTGACTTCCATTAGGATGTAATTCCATTGTTGCACTCTCTACGGGGTTGGCTATTTTGAGATTTTTTTGGCTTTGTGAACTTGATAGGTAAAAAGTATATTTCATTATGGCTTAATTACTACTTTTAATCATTTACTATGTACAAATTATTTTGTGAATTCCTATGAAGAATTCGAAGAAGACATTTACTTGAGAAAAAAAAGTAATTTATCACTTGAGAGAAGTGATAAATCCCGAGTTATGCCATCATGCATGACAGCGATGAGAGGACCAAGGCAGTATTTCATCAATTTCCAAATGAGATCGGGGACAGAGGCGTCACTGAGGGTGTGGGTAGTCTGTGAGGACTCCAGTGTAGGGACAGCTCCTGCAGTGAATTCTCTAGCACGAGCAGGCAAACACATCAATAACAGAATTTTGGTAGGTAAAGCGGGGAAGAGCTTTGTTCATGTGGGGGAATGGCATGAGTGAAACCATTTTGCAGAGTATTTGAGTGATAAAATGAACTGGAGGAAAATAAAAAACAAACAATAATAACAAAAAATAAAACTCAGCTCTACCATATGACCCAGTAATCCCAGTGCTAGGCGTATATCCAGAGAAAACCATAATTCAAAAGGATGAGTGCACCCTGATGTTCATTGCAGCACTATTTACAATAGCCAGGACATGGAAGCAACCTAAGTGTCCATTGACAGATGAATGGATAAAGAAAATGTGGTACATATATATGATGAAATTTTACTCAGCCATAGAAAGGAATGAAATAGTGCCACTTGCAGAGACATGGATGGACCTAGAGATTGTCATACAGAGTGAAGTAAGTCAGAAAAAGAAAACCAAATATTGTATAATATTGCTTACATATGGAGTCTAGAAAAATGGTACAGGTGAACTTATTTGCAAAGCAGAAATAGAGTCATAGATGTAAAGAAAAAACTTACAGTTACCAACGTGGGGGGGTGGGATGAATTGGGATTGACATGTACACACTACTATGTGTAAAATAGATAACTAATGAGAACCTACTGTATAGCACAGGGAACTCTACTCAGTGCTCTGTGGTGACCTAAATGGGAAGGAAATCTTAAAAAGAGTGGATATATGTATATGTGTAACTGATTCACTTTGCTGCACGGCAGAAACTAACACAACATTGTAAAGCAACTATACTCCAGTAAAAATTAATAATGAAAAAAAACTCAGCTGCCTGAACCACAGATAATACAGTTTACGTTTCTGAATTTGTCTGTTCTCTTCATTGGTGTGCGTCCTTGCTGACATTGGCTAACATCTACTGACCACCAAGTGAGGACCCTTTGGCATCCTGTTCATTGTCCAATGCCCAAGGAAGTAACTTTCTGAGGTGCAGCTTATAACTTGGGGGAGCAGCATTCATGGTTGGAAGGTGTGTTCTGATCTGGGAGGGTTATCACCTGGACCTTTCCTTGACTCGGCAGGAGAAAAGCCACCTCATCTTCCTTTCTTGAGATCTTTGTAATTAACCAGTGATTATTAGCTGTAGGGGCTTTCATCCCTCCCAGGGGGCCTAGCTGGAATCTTTGGGGGCTGGTTCTTCTCGTGGGCACAAAGCATGTGTCTGTAGACTCAGAACCATTCTTCCGGACTGGTTCTCCAAGGCACTTCAGGTCATCATAAAGAATTCTTTGGCTCTGGTGGCCTCTTGACTTGTGTCCTCATCTTCCAACTTTTGGCTGTGTAGATGGTGGGGAAAGATTCGGAGGCCTTCATAGAAAGAGACAGGAGCTAGCATGTGTGGGTGGAGGGCAGTAGAGGAAGCAGGGAAGCTTAGTGTCCTGTGGCTGGAGGCGGAAGCAGCAGAGAAGGACTATGCTCTAGGAAGTCTGAAGGCGCAGGAAGTTGCTAAGCAGTACTCTTTATCTGATTCCCTAAGCCTGGCTGCCTTGCATAAATATCACAACCAACTTTTCAGAGTGCGTGTGTGAGGGGGGTGGGGGTGGGGGTGGAGATAGGGAATGGAATTTGATAGAATTGCTGCAAAAGATAAGAAGTTGGCTATGTAATATAAAACGTAAGTTACTTTTTTCCTGGCTTATAGTTTACCTATGGATATTAGAGATTAGCCCTGGTATTTTTCTATTTCTTACCCTCTTCCCAGCTTTATTGAGGTATAGTTGACATATAACATTGGGTAAGGTTAAGGCATATAACATAATTATTTGATTTATGTATATGAAATATACAAAATGATTACTACATCTATCACCTCAAGTAGTTGTAATTTTTTTGTGTGTGGTGAGAACGTTAAAAGTCTTCTCTTACCAACTTTCAAATGCACGATACAGTATTAACTGTAATTACCATGCTGTGGATTACATTCCCAGAACTTATTTATCTTATAACTGGAAGTGTGTACCCTTTGACCATTTTCATACATTCCCCCCACCCCATAAGTTACTATTTGATTTAATCTGTGACTGAATAAAACTGGCAGACTTTCCATCAGGACCGAAAGCAAGAGCCAATCATGCAGCCCTGCCCTGTTCCCAACAAACTTTTCAAGCTATAAACCTCTGTCAGCTCTGGTCCCACCCTCATTGCAGGCTTGGAAGAGGGGTGATGGACACGTTCAACATCATCTTTCATTATCCCAGAGCTGTTCCCTCCTTGTCCCATGATGTAAGTTTCAGGGACGCCCCCACTAGTTGTGTTTGGATGGAAATGAATCAACGTGAGCACTAGACAAAGTGGGGCAGCCCTCTGCTGAGGAGCCAGTGTGGAAACCCAGAACTGCCAGAGCTCGGGTCTGGGATGGAGCCTCACCGTCATCCGGGCCAGCCTGCTGTTGCATACCTGGGCAGCTGGAGGCCCCAAAAGCCTGGTTGGTGGCTTGCCCAGGGCCATTGGTTGGCAGAAGCAGGGAACTCTAGGTCTGTACTGGACTTCAAGTTCAGAAACATCTTCACCATCCACAGCCTCTTGTCTCTTGCTTCTTTTTCTTCCTGGATGAAAGGGAGGTGGGACTTTCAGATAATATGGTGATAACTGGAACTCTGGTCTGTGAGCCTTAAGGATACTTCAGGCCATTGGTGTGAGGGAGGATATAGTCTGTATGCTCCTTTCAGAGAGTAAACCAGTGATTAAACCTTAGTGATTAAAGAGTGATTAGAAAGAAATACATTATACTGACAACCAGCCTAATGTTTGTTATTTGTAGAAAAGCTGGAAAATGCAAATAGGCACAAAGAGAAACTAAAAATAACAAGCTCTCATCTCCCACAGATATCATCATCAACATGTAGCCTTTTAGCCTTTAAATCTTTATTCTTCGTGTCTAGATGTACATATAAATGCATGCGTATAGATATGCACATATATGTAAAAATGAGAATTTTACCAAAAATGTTCATTCCATCTTATAATCTTTCTTTTTTTCATTTTATCTTGTGTCTTAAATATCTTCTCATATATTCTTAAGAATGAATATCTGAAGGGGTTCTCACTTTTATTCTTGTTTTTGGGCAAGAGTCTCTGTGCATTCTTATGTGTTTATGCAGTGCCATCAGGCTCTGTGTTGTGCATTGCTAAACAATGGGCCCAAATTCCTTGGTATAAGGAGCTGGTAGACTGCATGGGATATTTTCCTTCCTTCAGGAAGCTCCTGTCTGCTGCAAAGAGTAAAACAAGCAGTGGAGAGTTAAAGAAGAAGGCTGGTTTGTAATAGCTGATAATGGCTGTTAAAATTAACATCAATCATTCTCTATATTTTTAGTTTCATAAGGAAAAAACAAACCAAACACAGCACCACCCTTGGCTTGGGTTGCTGTGTAGTCAGAAGAGATGTAAATATAGCCAAGATGTTCCTCCTTTGTGACTTATCACTTGAAGAAAGGGGGAGTGTGACAGGGAACCCAGCCTACGCCTTTCAGTCTTTAAATATTTGTGATAAATCGTTTATGTTCGTGCGTGTGTGTGCTCGCGCACGCGTGTGCCCTGGGAATCCCCACAGCACACAGAAGATTGTTTCAGGGGCTATGTGGACTACAGGCCAGCTAATCACCTGACTAGTGATGTGAGAATCTTCTAGAATGATACTCTTGAAGTGAGGCGTCAGGCCTTCACAGAGTGGAAATTATGGACCATGCTGGGTTAGTACTTTGCCAGAATAAAGAGTAGTGTCTGAGAGAGAGAAAAAAAATGCAGCTTGGAAGAATTAGGAATGGAGGTGGGAGGAAATCATGCATTTCTAGAAGGTCATCCAGCCAAATAAGGCTGGTGCTAGGGTTGTTGGAAGGAGTGAATGATGTAATCTCTGTGCAGCTCTTAGCATGGGCCCTAGTTTATAGTTAGTACTCAGTAATTTGTAGCTATTATTCCCACTATGGTTATGACCATTGTCATATTACTTATGAGACTGAATTAAATTCCACGTGGGGCAGCCATGTCTAGACTTGTGTATGCTGGGGTAGTGAAATATATTCTGGGACTAACCTATTGTCCAGTGGGATCGCCTCTTTCATTCCTGGCCCATCCCATCCGCAGTCTTAGCAACTTTGGCAGGATGCTTCTTGGGCAGGCTAGACCTGGTATGCTGTGATGTGTCCTGGGCCATTGCAGAGTGCCCTTTAAAGCCACATCACCTCTGTAGTTCTAAGCATGTGTGAGCTTTCAAGCCACCCTCTGGCCCAGTTTCTCCCTCCTCCTTTCTCCTGGAGAGGAAAGATGATTTCTTGCTGCAAATAAAGCTACCAACCTACATCTTAATAGGGGAGAGGGAGGGAGTGGGAAGATAAAAGATGAAGCCATTAGTTCGGCAATGGGGAGGGAACTTGGGGGTAAGAGTCTTCACAGCACCTGGAGGGGACGAGACAATTTGGAGAGGCTAAAAGGGGTTAGGGAAATGTTGTGGGTTAGACCTTGGGTTCTCTTAAATGTTCCTTGAAAACAAATACTGGAGAGTTGGATTTCTTTTCAGTACTTTAAATGTGTCTGGGTGGGGTGCAAAGACTGAGCCATGTCGACTCCCGTTGATGTAGTAGGGCTACAGGTATACAATCTTCTTGCTAATTTCTGCCTCGGTGGAAGAAAGTTTTTCCACCAACCTGAGCAAATCCTCACTAACCATGTAAGTGGTTTTGAATTTATCCATAAACCATTCAACAATTCTTGTTCCAGCTGCTTTACGTCATCACCTTGGATGGGCCAAGATCTGCCCTGTCAGATTAGCTTCAGAAAATGGAGGATCCCTCTGCCCAAGGCTCTTGACAGATAGACAGGACTATGAAGGGGATCCATGCTTAATTGGTCCCCAGTTCTTTTTTAAACTATTGAGCTCAGAGTAGACATCTGTATGCAATTTCAGGAGGAATTCTATCTTCCCTATTAAGCTCCTGGGTGTATTACGAATTCCATAAATAGAAATGACCTCTTTGCTCTCCCTGTATATGAGTGGCGGCTCCTAACTATGTTTTTCTTGGAGCCCTATATTCTCATATAATTGTTAGAATAATATGATCGGCAGGTGATTCCAGCTATTTCATAGACTCCAAACTCACTGAATTCCTTAAGTTGTTACAGAGAGGCCTAAGGTAAAATGTGAAGATTGTAAAATGGGTGGCAATACTGTTGTTCTAGGTGAATATTTAAAAAATACTCTTGTGGAGGGCAAATCTGGCATATTATGCTAATTAAGTTCAGTGTTAGACCAACCTTAGTGTGACAGGTATTAGGATTCTTTTTATTATTATTATCTTGAATTTTATTTATTTATTTATTTGTACAGCAGGTTCTTATTTGTTATCTATTTTATACATATTAGTGTATATATGTCAATCCCAATCCCCCAATTCATCCCACCACAACCACCTCCACCCAACCCCTCACTTTCCCCCCTTTGTGTCCGTACCTTTGTTCTCTACATCTGTGTCTCTATTTCTGCCCTGCAAACCAGTTCATCTGTACCATTTTTCTAGATTCCACATATATGCGTTAATACACGATATTTGTTTTTCTCTTTCTGATTTACTTCACTCTGTATGACAGTCTCTAGGTCCATCCATGTCTCTACAAATGACTCAATTTCGTTCCTTTTTATGGCTGAGTAATATTCCATTGTATATGTTTGCCACATTTTTTTAAACATCTTTATTGGAGTATAATTGCTTTACAGTGGTGTGTTAGTTTCTGCTTTATAACAAAGTGAATCAGTTATACATATATCCCCATATCTCTTCCCTCTTGTGTCTCCCTCCCTCCCACCCTCCGTATCCCACCCCTCTAGGTGGTCACAAACCACCTAGCTGATCTCCCGGTGCTATGCGGCTGCTTCCCACCAGCTATCTATTTTACGTTTGGTAGTGTATATATGTCCATGCCACTCTCTCACTTTGTCACAGCTTACCCTTCCCCCTCCCCATATCCTCAAGTCCATGCTCTAGTAGGTCTGTGTCTTTATTCCCATCTTACTCCTAGGTACTTCATGACCTTTTTTTCCTTAGATTCCATATATACATGTTAGCATATTTGTTTTTCTCTTTCTGACTTACTTCACTCTGTATGACAGACTGTAGGTCCATCCACCTCACTACAAATAACTCAGTTTTGTTTCTTTTTATGGCTGAGTAATATTCCATTGTATATATGTGCCACATCTTCTGTATCCATTCGTCTGTTGATGGGCATTTAGGTGGCTTCCATGACCTGGCTATTGTAAATAGTGCTGCAATGAACACTGGGGTGCATGTGTCTTTTTGAATTATGGTTTTCTCTGGGTATATGCCCAGTAGTGGGATTGCTGGGTCATATGGTAATTCTATTTTTAATTTTTTAAGGAACTTCCAAACTGTTCTCCATAGTGGCTGTATCAATTTACATTCCCACCAACAGTGCAAGAGGGTTCTCTTTTCTCCACACCCTCTCCAGCAGGATTGTAGTTATTCTTGCTTCTGCTGTCTGCCCTCTGGTGGATGAGATTATCTAAGGGGCTTGTTTGGTATTAGGTTTCTTCACAAGCATTCCATTTCTCGTCCTTGTGGGCACATGATGGAATTTCATTTCCCTCTCCTCGTAAAGTTAGGCAAGATTTTTAACTTGCTTTGGCTGATGAGGTGAAGTGACATATTTTGTTTTATTGAAATATAGTTGATTTACAATATTGTGTTAGTTTCTGCTGTACAGCAAAGTGATTCAGCTATATATATATATATTTTTTCAGATTCTTTTCCATTATAGTTCATTACAAGATATTGAATATAGTTCCCTGTTCTATACAGTAGGACCTTGTTTATCTATCTTATATATAGTAGTTTGTATCTGCTAGTCCCAAACTCCTAATTTAACTCTTCCTGCCCTTTCCCCTTTGGTAACCATAAATTTGTTTTCTATGTCTGTGAGCCTGTTTCTGTTTTTTAAACAAGATCATTTGTATCATTTTTTAGATTCCACAAATATTTGTCTTTCTCTGTCTGACTTGCTTGGTATGATAATCTCTAGGTCCACCCATGTTGTTGCAAATGGCATTATTTTATTCTGTTTTATGGCTGAGTAATATTCCATTGTGTTTGTGTGTGTGTGTGTATGTGTATGTATATATATATATATATATATATATATATATATATATATATATACCCCATATGGAAGTGACATGTTGCCAAGCATGTATGGGACTCACCACATTCCCTTCCCACTACTCTGGTGATCGTTGAAGCTGTTGTCAAGAGGAATTCATCATTTGGAGTCCTTAAGCTATGATGAGAAAAGCCCTCCCCTACCAATCAACATTGGCTGTGTATTATAGGTGAGAAGTAAACCTTTGTGCTATTAGCCCACTGACATGTTGTAACTGTTTGTTACTGCAGCTTAACCTAGCCTATCCTGACTGATACATCTTGGCTCCAACTCTTGATTTTAAGTCTCAGTTCACCAGTAATTCATTTTAACCTCTCTGAGCCTCGTTTCCCCCATTTCTGAAATGAAGTGTTTGGATCAGATTCTCTCTACAGTACCTTCCAACTCCAACATTCTCTAATTCTTCCCCTTTTAAATGAAGGTATTACTCCTTTTAATAATTTTGGTCTTTTTTTTTTTTTTGGACTGAGAGGCTGGAGTTAAAACCTGAATTTTTCCATTTACTTGCTGTGTGTCTTTGGGCAAGTTACTCAGTCACTCTAAGCTTTATCTTCCTTTCCTAGAAAATGGAAAAGCAGCTAGCTCCTGGAACTCATGTGGATTAAACCGGATGACTAGTTGAGGTAATTTATAGAGCATAGCCCAAAGTGCCAGGCACTCAGGAGTTTCTAAGCAAATACCTGCTGATTCCAATCTCAGAAGAGGAGGTGTTGCTAGCATCTCCTCTCCTGATGATGGGGCTCAGGGAGACCAAGAGGCACAGAGGGGTTGACCTGTCTATTTCACAACACTTGTTAGAGAAACAAATGTTGCAGGTCATAGGATAGACTAAGGGAAAAAACAGGTGTTAAGTGAAGATGTACTTAAATTCTGGAAGTATTGATTAATGAAGACAGCTTGAAAGCCCTTTACTTAAAATCTTGTCTCAGCTGCTGGAGTGGAGTTTGCTTAAAACTGTACTTTTCCCCTTTGGAACTTTAAATAATGAAAGAGAAGATCTTTATGTTCACTTTGAATAATTACAAGATTATTTTGTTGAATTTATTCCCTTGGTCTGTCTCCTGAGTTGCAGTTTTTATGTTCATGTACCCTGAGGTGCTCTGCTGGTTTCCTTCTTCCCTCCCTCCTCCCTCCCCAACCTTTTTCTTCTTCCTTTTTAAATTAATAGACTTTATGCTTTAGAGTAGTTTTAGGTTTATAGAAAATTTGAGCAGAAAGTAGAGTTTCTATATAATCATTACCCCACCCCCAGTTTCCCCTGTTACTAACATCTTGCATTAATTAGTGTGGTACATTTGTTAAATTGATGGACCAATAGTGATACATTATCGTTATCAACTAAATTCCATAGTTTATATTAGGGTTCCACTTTGTGTTATACAGTCTACGGATTTTGACAAATATATTATGTCATATATCCACCGTTAAAGTGTCATACAGAATAGTTTCACTGCCCTAAAATTGTGTGTTTCATCTCTTCATTCCCCTTCCCACTGCAGTAGCCACTGATCTTTTTACTGTCTATATAGTTTTGCCTTTTCCAGAATGTCATTTGTATGCAATATAATAGGTAGCCTTTTCACACTAGCTTTTTTCACTTAACAATTTGCATTTAAGATTCCTTCATTTTTCATGGCGTAAAAGCGAATTTCTTTTTATCACTGAATAATATCCTATTATATGGATGTACCAGTTTGTTTATCCATTTACCTATTGAAGGACATCTTGGTTGCTTCCAATTTTTGGCAGTTATGAATAAAGCTGCTATAAACACTTGTGTACACGTTTTTGTGTGGACATAAGTGTTTGACTCATTTGGGTAAACACCTAGGAGCAAAATTACTGGATTGAGCTTACATTTAACTTTGTAAGAAATAGCCAAACTGTCTTTGGAAGTGGCTGTACCATTTTAGATTTCCACCAGGAGTGAATGAGAGTTCCTGTTGCTGCACGTTCTTGTCAGCATTCGGTGTTGTCAGTGTTTTGGATTTTAGCCATCTAATAGGTGTGTGGTGGTATCGCATTGTTGTTTTAATTTGCAAGTCCCTAATGACGTACGATGTGGAGCATATTTTCATGTGTTATTTGCCATCTGTATATCTTCTCTGGTGAAGTGTCTGTTAAGATCTTTTGCCCACTTTTAAACTGAGTTGTTTGTATCATATTGCTGAATTATAAGAGTGCTTTGTATATATTTGGATACAGGTCCTTTGTCAGATATGTGTTTTGCAAACACTTTCTCCAAGTCTGTGGCTTAGTTTTTCATTCTCTTAACAGTTTCTTTTGCATAGCAGATGTTTTAAATTTTAATGAAGGCCAACTTATCAATTTTTTCTGTCACAGATCATGCTTTTTGGATTGTATCTAAAAAGCCATTACAAACTCAGGTCACCTAGATTTTGTCCTGTGTTTCCTTCTAGAGGTTTTATAGTTTTGTCGTTTACATTTAGGTCTATAATCCATTTTGAGTTTTTTTTGCATGTGTATTTCTAGTTGTTCAGCACCGTTTGTTGAAAAGACTGTCCTTTCTCAATTGAATTGTCTTTGCCCCTTTGTCAAAGATTAGTTGACTTTATTTGTGTGGGTCTATTTCTGGACTCTATTGGTGTGGGCTCTCAATTCTGCTTTTTGCTTTATTTGGCAATTCTCCTGCCAGTACCGCACTGTCTTGATCACTGAAACTTTGTAGTTAGTCTTGGAGTTGGGTAGTGTCAGTCCTCTGACTTTGTTCTTCACCAATATTGTGCTGGCTATTCTGGATCTTTTCCTCTTTCTGTACTAATATTAGAATCAAATTGTTGATATACACAAAGTAACTGCTGAGATTTTGATTGGGCTTGCTTTGAATTTGTAGATCAAGTTGGGAGGAACTGACATCTTGGCAACATTAAGTCTTATCTACATTAACATGGAATATCTTTCTTTTAGTTAGATCTTCTTTTGTTTCTTTCATCTGAATTTTGTAGTTTTCCTCACATAGATTTTGTACACATTTGTACCTAAGTATTTAACGGTTTTGGTGCTAATGTAAGTGGTTTTAATTTCAACTTCCAATTGTTCTTTGCTGATATATAGGAAAACAATTCACTTTTGTATATTTAGCTTTGTATCCTGCAACCTTGCTATAATCACTTATTAGTTCCAGGAAATTTTTTTTTTTTTGTCTATTCTTTTGGATTTTCTACATAGATGATCACTTAATCTTCAAATAAAGACAGTTTTTATTCCTTCCTTCCCAATCTTTTATTTCCTTCTTATATTACTGCATTAACTAGAACTTTCAGCATGTTGTCAAATAGAAGTAGTGAGAGGGAACATCCTTGCCTTGTTCTCGATCTTAGTGAAGAAACATCTGGTTTCTCACCATTGAGTACGATGTTAGCTGTAGGTTTAAAGCATCTAGTTTTTCTCCATTAAGTATGATGTTAGCTATAAGATGTTCTTTATCAAGTTAAGGATCTTATTTCTTTGCAATCATTGGCTATAATAACCAAATCAAGCAGACCTGGGTTTAAATACTGACTCTGCTACTTTCTAGTTGTGTTGACCTTGAATAAATTAATTAGGCTGTCTGAGCCTTTGAGTCCTCAGCATGAGATTTTTTTAAAAAGAACACTTTTCGAAATTGTGGAAAGGTTTGGAGTTGGAAAACCCTAAAATTATTCAGAGGTGAGTGCCTTCAAGAATTGGGCTTGGCAATGGCACTACACCCTGATATAGGAAGAAGAATAAAAGATGTGGAAGGAAGAACCTTTTGAGTACTGAGCAGTGGCAGAAATTGCTAAGAACAGCTGACACGTCAAATATGATTCCCCAAACATTGGGATGGATCTGTGTGCCAGTTAGAATAGAAACGGCCCTCTGATTGAGCACGGACACACAAGCCATCCTTTAGGATGAAAGCTGTGGAACACTGGAGAGGTAACCGAGGTGGAAAACACCCAGAAGAAAAACAAAGAGATGGAAGCATTACTGATTCCAAACCACTCTGCC
The DNA here is from genome assembly GCF_008692025.1 of Phocoena sinus. NCBI lineage: Eukaryota > Metazoa > Chordata > Mammalia > Artiodactyla > Phocoenidae > Phocoena > Phocoena sinus. Next base: position 82,525,449 of record NC_045768.1, on the reverse strand, counting down.
TGCTCAGCCATATGACACTCCTTCAGAAGACAGCAGTCAGGACTTGGGCAATGGATTGGCCAACCCATTCTGGCTGCTTTACCTTCTGTAGATGCACTGTTTCTTTGTCTTTCTTCCATAGGGCTCCTTTATCTTCCCCAGCCTTGATACTACTAAGCCTCTAGCTGTGAGGATGGCAGTCTGTTTCTGTCTCCTCAGAGTGTGTACAGGCTGCCATAGAACTGAGATAGGCAGTTGGTTTTGACTTTCTACCAAAGACCCTGGTGGGTCTAGGTGACCACTTGTGTCTTGCCTGTATTTTTTTAGCCAGATACTTTCAGGCAATTATTGGTTTTTACCCCCAGTAAATGTCTGGCTTTGGTAGTTGTTTTGCTATTTTCTAGCTTTTCAGTCACTGCTACAGTCATAACCATGCCTTCCCTTCCCCCACCTTATGAGTATGTATGGTCCACAAAAATGCCTTTAATTGATCTAGCCTATGTTTTCCTAATTATCTCAGCCGTAATATACTGATTATTACTATAAAGCAGATGTGTATTCGGAATTAGGTGCCACAGCTTCTGGAAACCTTGGTTTTACCTTTCCTACATCTGAAAAGATTTGAATAACACAAATCAAAACTTTTAATTTCTGTGTGAGAACCACAGATTGAACCATGAGAGATCCCGCTATTCTTTTTTTCTTTTACATTTCTCCCCATTTTAAAAGCTTTAATATTACTTCTTTCCTCACTGTCTGAGAATGATGCAATTTTCTGAATATATGTCACAGCCAGATATTAAATACCAGTTACTGGCTGCAGTGGGAAGGAACAATCAACAGAGTGAAATATCACTTGCTATTTAAATTCCAATTATAAAAGCTAATTTCTTTCTAAAGAGTTGCTCTGTTTTGGTTAAAGCTGTGGTGCCCACCATAACAAAAAGTATGAATTTACATAAATATGCTTGAATTTTTAGAGCACAGATATAAACAGAGCATTTTTATGTTATTCAATCAAGCCATAATCTTTCTTAAATTAACAAATGCTTATCCTTCACAATGGAAGCAGAACTACTTAGTTTGCCAGTTTCTCATTAGTATTCTTTGTTCATCTGTCAGTGAAGGTGAATGGATTGAGGCCCTTAATTCATGCAAGAAATGCAACCACCTGTCCCTAGAAGACACGCTCCTGGCAGCAAAATGAGTGTTCAGTTGCTGTTTCAGGCCTTATAATTGTCTAGAGGCCCCACTTGGAGTTTCTAGGTATCCAGATGGGAATTAGATTCTTCCTTCCCAGGTAGAAGACTTAGCAGCGACTGACAAGTCTGCTCTTCCTTAGATGTGCATCCATGGGGGCTGCCCCTTTTCAAGAGCAACTCCTGCAAGCATAGAGTGCCAAACAAAAGGGCCCTTTGAACAAGAACCTCACAACTTTTATTACTAGAAAACTAGGTCTGGCAGCCCCACTTCTGTTTGTCAGAGAGAGTTCCTGGGGGCACAGTACCAGCCCCAAAATGAACTGTTTCCAGCATCCTGGTCGATGCTCTCATTCTTCAGACCACTGGCTGCTCCCCTCATCTCAGTGATCCTCCCTGAAGTCTGGTCTATGTTGGACCCTTCTTCCCTCAAAGGTCCTAGGATTTCAGTGGCTGGATGGCCTCAGAGGGCAACTCAAAGCTGTGTCCACTGAGGACTTTTTCTGGCTGTGAGGGTGCTTCTGAGCAGTTCCAAGGAAAACTCTTTCAAGGAACCCTTTCGAAAGCCTCTAGTTTGCCTCAGGTCAGGGTTGTAAACTCAAATTCCTCTGGGGATCAGGGAAGTAAGGGAAGTGGAAGATGTGGAAGATGATGGAACGGATGTAAGACCCCCAACTCCCCCCACCCCCGCCGCCAGAAGGGGCAGCCATTCCCGAGCTCAGCAGACCTTCATGGCCTAGTTTCCAGACCCTCCACCTTTTCAAGAGCAGCCAGCATCCAGATTTCATGTGCAGTCTCCCAGTTTAAAGGTACAGAAGCACTGTGCTGGCCAAATAGAACCTGTCGGTAGATGGACTTAGCTCTCTGGTTCATTAGTCAATAACCTCTAATTGTGTTTCACACCAGCACTCTTGTCCTTTCTGTGCTCTCCTACTTGGCCTGAGGCACTGGTTTACCTTCTCTCCAGAGTCAACATTTTGGGTGCAACAAGCAGAAAAATCAACTTGTACTGGCTGAAAAACGAGGAATTTTGTTGGCATCCTTGGAAGTTCACACTTAGCGTGAGCTTCATGATTGATCATCTGGAAACACAAGCTCCACTTTCCTTGTAAATATTTTGGCTCCACCCAGGGTTACCTTCATCCCCAAGCTGGTTTCAGAATGGCTGCAGCAGTTCAAGGCCTCACGCCTTTATGTCACATCATCCAGAGAGAACGGAAAGTCTCTTCCATAAGCTTTTTCAGAAGAGTAAACAAGAGCCGTCCCAGAAAACATGGTCAATTGCTCCTCATGTCTCATTGGCCTAAACTAGGTCCTGTGTCCTTTCCTGAGCCAATCAGACAAGAGGGATGAGATTACCTTTATACCAGCTGAGCTTGAGCCCTGGAGGTAAGGGTGGATTATAGTTTCCTGAGGCTTATGGGCTTTGCGTCTACCTGTGTGTGTATGTATGTATTAGGTGTGTGCACACATATGTGCATACCTGAACAAAATCTGGGTTCTTTAGGAAAGGCAAAGGGGTGTGTGGGTGCTGGGCAATTAACCAATGACATCTATGACAATGTGGTTTGTATTTTATAAAACTGCGTCTCTCTGGGTCTGGTGTGGTGGTTGATAACCCAGTGCTTCTTCCTGCCAATTTCCAAATTCTAGTAATTGGGGCACTTGATACTGTTCCCAAATCCTCATGTTGTTGTTTTTCTTCTGTCTCCGCATAGAGAATAGAGGTCAGATAGGCAAATTGAGTTCCTACAACTGCTTGGGCACTGTGTTGGACCTGGGTTTGACACACTTACAAACAAACTTAACTTTTCTGAGTCCCTTTAAAAAATCTGTAACACGGGGAGGACATGAATTACCTCAGTGTGTTATCCAGAGATTAAATGCAAGTGTGTAACACGGTTCTTGGTGTACAGTGTTTAATATATAGTAATTATCATTATTATGTTGAAACCTTCATTCCTGAAGTTACCTTTTCAAACTTTAAGTGTTGGTTTATAGCAACACATTAAGTATTTTGGGGGTTGGTACTCTTTTCCTCATTTAACCAATATCTAAAAGGTATGAAAATGTCTTGAATATATATATATGTATATGTATATATATATGTATAACTGAATCACTTTGCTGTACACCTGAAACTAACACAACACTATAAATCAACTATGTTTCAATAAAAGTTTTTAAAACTTTTACATAAAAAAGGAATACTTCCAGCTAAACAAACAAACATCTTGACCTAGTGTTTTAGGAATTAAGGATTGAAATCTGCCATACTTTTTCAATGAAGACAAGCCATGGCTGACTTAGCCAGTTGACTTCGCTTGTTCTTTCTCTTTAAGCACACATTTATTGTTATTTTAGCTTTGCCATTGAACCAGGGAGTTGAAGTAAATGAATCACCAGCAATTGGCTGCCAGAGGAGTTAAGCAAAAATAATGAGCTCTTTGTCTCTTTGTTCACTTTCTCACCCACACAGGCCAGTTCTGGGAGGTCAACACTATTCCTCTTAACTTCTTTATATCTTGATCTATGAAACTGGAGACAAAGATTTAAGATTACAATAATTCTTAATATTATTAGTAATGGCATCTTACATTGGTATAGTGCTTTGCAGTTTGCAAAAATGCTTTCACATTTTACAAACCACGGGGTTTTAAGGTCTGTGAGATTATAAATTGTGTTTTGCTCACTCTTTTTCTCTAATTCCTATCCCAATGCCTGCTGTATAATAGATGCTTAACAAATATGTGAATGAGCCCCAAAATAATCTGGTGGGGTAGATTTGGAAGTTATCATTGTTATTCCCCTTTCATACAAGAAGCAACTAAGCCTCAGAGATTTCATGACTTGCTTAAGGCTTTCTAATACATGCTTTGGGGTGGGAAGGAGAGATGGGATTTTCTGAAAAATAGTCTGGTTTGTGATTACAAAAATTAGGTTCCTTTCCAGTCTGTGGGAGAGAACGCTGAGAGAATGTGGAATTATTGCAAGGAGTTCAGGGATCCACACGCATACCAAGAATTTGTCCACAAAAACTGGACAAAGAAAATGGAGAGAGGGCCTAGCCCCCTTCATACTTTGAGGTTTCTGGGGTAAAGAAATCCCAAACCAAACCCTCAAACATGGCAGCCCATCAAACTGTCTGTGGTGAGAAACTAGAACTAGATCTTGTTCCCCCAATCTGATTTGGACTAATACTTGTAGAAAACACAATAAAATAAATTACTCTTAATTTCTCCACTTATGAAAGACTGGTAACAAAGATTTTACATTCCAGCCCTGTCCACAGACCACACCTTGGCTAGATTGGTTTAGCTTTTTAACACATTAAAAATATTACAACTATATTTATAATATTTTAGTATAGTCTTTATAAAAATATCAATTCAGGGCTTCCCTGGTGGCACAGTGGTTGAGAGTCTGCCTGCCGATGCAGGGGACACGGGTTTGTGCCCCGGTCCGGGAGGATCCCACATGCCGCGGAGTGGCTGGGCCCATGAGCCATGGCCGCTGAGCCTGCGCGTCCGGAGCCTGTGCTCCGCAAAGGGAGAGGCCACAACAGTGAGAGGTCCGCGTACCGCAAAAAAAAAAAAAAAAAGAAGTCAATTCACTGTGCATTATAGGTGGTGAGAGCCAGTATTGGGACACCAGTTTAACTATGTATGGTGAACAAATTATTCTTTCAGCCCTGAGATTGTATAACCTCATTTAGAGATGGCATCAAAAGTCTATATTTCTGGAATCTAAAAAAAAAAAAAAAAGTTTATGAAGAACCTAGGGACAGGACGGGAATACAGAGGCAGACCTACTAGAGAATGGACTTGAGGACATGGGGAGGTGGAAGGGTAAGCTGGGACAAAGTGAGAGAGTGGCATGGACGTATATACACTACCAAATGTAAAATAGATAGCTAGTGGGAAGCAGCCACATAGCACAGGGAGATCAACTTGGTGCTTTGTGACCACCTAGAGGGGTGGGATAGGGAGGGTGGGAGGGAGGGAGACGCAAAAGGGAAGAGATAGGGGATATATGTGTATGTATAACTGATTCACTTTGTTAAACAGCAGAAACTAACACACCATTGTAAAGCAATTATACTGCAATAAAGATGTTTAAAAAAAGAAGTCTATACTTCAGGCACTTTCTTGAGGCATAACATCCAGCTGACCCCTGAAGGAGGCCCTGCTCACACATTTGTGCCCTATTGTTTTCCACATGTGTGAAATGCTGTTGTGATTAATAAAACACAACTTGGGTAACAGCTCTAAGGAAGTTATATTAGCTATTTAATTTTTCTTCCCTCTTCAGTTGGTACTGGAAATATAACTAATATCTTGTCGGAGAATCAACAAAAGTTTGACATTATAAAGAAGTCCTTATACTTGAAATCTTTGGTTAGCACTTCTCCATGTAGACCTTGATGGATTAGGGTGAAGTTTGGCTAATTGTACTAAGTTTGAGGAGTCTCTAACACGAGGACTGTGTTGTCTTACCTGAGGCTCACTGTTAGTTTCCAGAACCCAAGTTTTCCATGAGAGAAAGCAGTGCCCCATTTATTCATTCGATCACACTCAGTGTGCCAGGTACTGGCTTAGGTAGCAGGATAGGGTGTGAACAATGGCCTCTCCCCTCAGAAACACCAGGAGGAAGTGAGTGGAGGGTTTGGGTTAGTTCAACAGAGTTCCAGCAGTGGGAGGTAGGGGGAAGAACCAGTGCTCACCTCCAAGCTCCTTCCCTGAAGTGAGATGTGTGAGGCTGGCAGCTGGATTCTGCACCCTCACATAACATACCTGAACAAACTCTTTCAACTCTTGGTACTGGGCCTGGGTGGCCTTTTGTTTAGTGCAAGAGCTGGGCTGAATGCACAGAAATGATAATGATAGGTACTTACATGACTTAAGAACATTGTCCAGCTCTCCAGGCAGGAGTGGAACAGAGCAGAACGTGAGGCTGTAAACTGGCTTCCTTGGCACGAAGCAGCGACATAGAGCATCTCGAGATGATGAGGTTGGCTGGCAGCCTGCAGATTCAGGGGCAGTTTGTGTTCTCTAGACTGGAAAAACCTTTGATTTTTCTGAGTTGAGGAATGGACAATTCTCATGGGAAAATGGGCATTTTTCCTAGTGGGCTCTGGAGACAGGTACAATTCTTACACTTTTCCCATGTTGGGAAAATTCCTCTAGACCAGTGCTTCTCAAACATGCATGAGCATATGAATAACTGAGGGAAATGCAGGTTAGGTTAGGTTGGTCTGGGACAGTGCCTGAAATTCTGTGTTTCCAACAAGCTCCCTCCCGGGTGATGCTGAATTTGCTACAGTATTGCTGGACTGAGGGTGGTGCTCTGAGGAGCAGAGACCTGGAACCCACCTGGTGGCCTGGACCCATGGGAACTGGCCTCACCTGCTTTTGCGGAAGGCATTGACCCCTGTTTCAGACGCAGTTGTATTATCCAGTCATTACATTGTCTGCTGTGGTATTTCCTTCTCTCAAGGATCTTAGGTAGTCTGAGATATTGCTGTAGAGTATATATTGGTTGCTGTGTTTAATCACTAAAAATAAATAATCTTTGTTGTGCATCGGAGTACTACATCTTCTTCAGGGCACAGTAGCTGTCATACACAATCAAGGTCCCACGTCATTACAAGGCATTGCCTTAACCCACATGTCTTGTGTGTCTCGCATATGTTGGGGGTAGTCCACCATAGTAAATTCTGCTTTGGAGAGCTTGGCAATCCAGTCATAAAATGATGAACTCACGTGTTATGTTCAGTGATTTGATCCTGCAGCAGCCTCTCAGATGGATGGGTTGCAGAATAAATCTATGAAAGGAACTATATCCATTGATTATATTCTGGGCATTGAATTTAGCTGTCATCAGATATAGCTTGTCGTTTGAGCCTTCTGGGTTAAAAACAATTACAGAAATCTAAAAACAAATTCCATTTTGATGTTTTGTTCCCTGTGAGCTACATCGAATGGGTTCTTTTATAAAGAAAGTAAAGGTTCGAAGCTCATCCAAAATTATACTCAAAAGTGATTTCAGGAAAATGGAGGCTTCATATCACAGTATGTGCTTATAAGCCCCAGACCTTTGTTCAGTGCGGTGCATCCCAGGCCAGCGTCAACTCCCCAAGCTGGTGGTAGTGGTTTCTGAAGAAAAGATAATCAGGTAGCATAGACCAAACTGATCTTCCAAAATTATTTTTAGTGGATTGGAAGAGTGGCTTCACTTAATGTCTCTGATTTCTTCATTTATTTTTGTAGGTCACATTCCATCCCTAAAACATTCCATGGGTCTGTCAGCAACTTTGATTGAAGCAGAAAGTTATCAAATGTCCTGATGAGGGCTTGGAAGGGTCTTTGCTCTTAGGGAGTTTTGTTGTAATGGTATTTATCTTAATCAGATTTGGCTAATACTTCTCTTACTCATAGAGTTTTAGAAGGAAAAATAATCTAGCCAACTGAGAAATCTAGTCCAACCAACTCATTTTACCGATGTGGAAACAGCTGGGGAGTTTGCTCAAGGTCACCCAGACCTGTCTCTGAATCCCAGTCCTGGACTCCCCGCCCCAGTCTACCTCAGTGCCTTTCTGTGTTGATTTATGGGTGTGATGTGGAGGCTGTGAGGCCTGAGGCAGCAAGTTTTCCACCTTTCCTGGTGGGAGTTGGGGTGTTCTATCTGATACATTCATTGCATTTCCATACCATCCAGACCCTGTGTTCTAGCAGAGTCACAATACATTAACCAATGTTCCAGAGAGGCAAAGTGGCATGGAGCCTGGATTCTATAGCCTGGTGACCTGGGTCAAATCCTTCTTTGCTCCATACATGTTGTGTGACTTTGGGTAAGCCACTGAGCCTCTCTTCAGATATAAAATGGCACCTTCCTTGCAGGATTGTTGTGAGGACCGAATGAGCAGTTAAAGCAAGCAGCCAGGTGCATTGTATTTGGAATTGTGTGTGGTTTTACAAACTGTGGATCTCTACTAGGTGTTGAGTTGTGAAATCAGTGTTCTGAATCATAAATAGCGTTAGAAAAATTAAATGGCATACGCTAGGATGAAATAGAACATAGTAGAGTGTGTTGCACCTAGGCAGGGTATTGTTTGGTATCCTTTTGGTTCCCCTTTTTGGTGTTCCTTTGGTTTTGTGTGTGCGTGTGTGTGTGTGTGTGTGTGTGTGTGTGTGTGTGTGTAATGGCTTACAGTATAAAATGAATTTCTCACTGTGGATTGCAGTTAAGAGTTTGGAAGCTCCTGCTCCAGAGAGCAGGGTGAGTGAATTCATCTCTCTTAGCACAGATGTATGCGAGTGAATGAGGCACATTTTAGACATCAATGTACAAGGCAAACTCTGGCTGAAACATAAATGTGCTTCTTTTGCAGAGGGAGACCAAAGGGCAGTTTCTTATTGACCACATCTGCAACTACTACAGCTTGCTGGAGAAGGACTACTTTGGCATTCGTTTTGTGGACCCAGAGAAGCAGCGGGTAAGAGCTGACCACTATCTGGACCCATTTTGGGGGGGTCACTCAGGCTTTGGGGTGCTGAATAGGTTCTTCTCAGAGCAGTTGTGGTGCACTTGTTCTCATGGTTATTGACCACATGAAACTTACCAGCCTGGGTATGTGTTTGCGCACACACGTGTGTGTGTGTGTGTGTGTGTGTGTGTGTGTGTGTGTGTGTGTGTGTGTGTAGTTGCGTATAAGAATCTGGCACTGTTCCCACTGGACTGAATGACACAGGGGGAAGGGAAACTTAACATTAGGGCTTTCCAGAAAGCTGCTCCCACCTGGTTGAAGAGAGAATGTTCTTGTGCCCTTTGAACCCAGAGTTTGCCAAAGCTTCTCAAACAGTGGCTACATAAAATCTCATTACAGAGAAAATCCACCCCTCACTATAAAAAGTTATTGGTAGAGAGAGGAACAAGCGGGTGACTGTTTTAATGGCATGAGGTTTTCTTTTGGGGATGATGAAAATGTTTGAAACGATAGAGGTGATAGATATACAACATTGTGAGTGTACTAAATGCCACTGAAGTGTACACTTTAAAATGGTTAATTTTTTTTATATAAATTTATTTATTTATTTAGGCTGTGTTGGGTCTTCATTTCTGTGTGAGGGCTTTCTCTAGTTGCGTCGAGCAGGGACCACTCTTCATCGCGGCGCGCGGGCCTCTCATTGTCGCGGCCTCTCGTGTTGCGGAGCACAAGCTTCAGCTGCGCAGGCTCAGTAGTTGTGGCTCACGGACCGAGTTGCTCCACGGCATGTAGGATCTTCCCAGACCAGGGCTCGAACCCATGTCCCCTGCATTGGCAGGCAGATTCTCAACCACTGCGCCACCAGGGAAGCCCTAAAATGGTTAATTTTATGTTAATTTTATGTCATTTTTTAAAAAAGCTTTGGCAGATGATGGGTTAAGATAGTTTGCAAGCTGCTCCTTGGGCGCCACTAAATTTGACAGCCTCCATTGTATTCCTGCTCCTGGACACACCTATCCTTCCTGGTCTCTGTTGATGCATAAGAGTGAGCAGTGGAGTCTTGGCTTTTGAGCCAGTGTACCAGCCTAAGAGTGTTCGGGTATGGCATGTGCTGAACTCACAGTGATGTGTGTCCCTCACGTCAAAAGACCCCAGGAATCTCCATCCCAGCTCCTACCACTTAGGGTTTCTCATTCCTCAACCCTACGGTGGGTCCCAGCTATGGGTTAAAAGGCCCTGTACCTGCTCCAGCCTGTGTTTCTTACCCTGCCCTACTGACAAGCAGGGCAAAGTGTGAAGGGGTTAGCTGGGGATGACTGCCTTCTTTAATTTGCTCTCCTCCTTACCAGTGTCTCTGGTCATCTTGCTGTCCCCTTTTCCCCTCCTCACAACCCCACCTGGTTCTTGGTTTTGTATTTACTGACTAATACAATGAGGGAGAGACTCACAGAGTGTATTTTTGTAAAGGAGGAGGATGTTGAAGGAATAGATTAATCTTCTGAAACATGGAGAATCTTATTGACCTCTCAGTAGGACCTAATCCTCTATAAAGGGATATAATGCAGTGGCTCAGAAGAAGGAGATTTGGGTTTCCTGTAGCACTTGAGGAAGCCTTGAATGGGCCAAGCATTTATCTGAATGAGAGGAAGGTAGCAGGACACTATGAGGATGTAGAGCTGACATGAGATCACAGAGGGAATTTGCCTGGTGTTTACTACTGAGTAACAGTGATTCCCAGACCTGGCCCTGCAACTAATTCAGTTTAGGTATTTGCTAAAAATGCTTAGTGTGGACCTTATTCTAGACCTCCTGAATCAGAATTCCTGGGGCTAGGGGTCAGGAAGATGTATTTTAAGACATCTTGATTCTAATTTTGATGCATTCATCCCAGCTTGGTCTCCTGACCGGTTTGGGGGACCATGGCATAAAGATGTTTATAGACATAATTTCTTATGGCCTATGAATATATTACCCTTGTATGGAGGGAGAAACAGGCTCAAAAACATTGTTACTTGCCCAAGGTCCCACAGGTAGTAAGTGATGCAGTGAGTATTTGAATTTAGAATTATGGTTCAGAGTCCCCATGGCCAAACAGGCTCTATGAACTATATTAGTCATCTAAGCACGACTGAAAATAGATTATATTTGTGCAAAATTCTAAAAAGCCACCTGCAGAAGTAACTCTGGCTACCATTAGTTGAGCATTTATTATATGCCAGGGATTTTATCATATGATCTTTAGTGTTCCCCAAAACACTTCAAGGAAGGGGAAACTGAGGCACAGAGAGGGTCAGTGGCTTGCCTATGGCTAGTAATTATAAGAGGAAGGATGGAATCTGAGCCCATACTCTTTCCATTTCATCTCTCAGATGAAAATTTGAAACATAGCCTAGACTAGGGATCTGTAAACCCTTTCCGTAAAGGGCTAGATAGAAAATATTTGCAGCTTTACAACTCAAAAAACTTCTGTTGTAATTACTCAATTATTAATTTCTAGTGGAAAGTGGCCATAGACAATACCTAAATTAATGGATGTGTCTGTGTTCCAATAAAACTTTTTTCCAGGGCTTCCCTGGTGGCGCAGTGGTTGAGAGTCCGCCTGCCGATGCAGGGGACATGAGTTCATGCGCCAGTCCGGGAAGATCCCACATGCTGCGGGGCGGCTAGGCCCGTGAGCCATGGCCGCTGAGCCTGCGCGTCCAGAGCCTGTGCTCCGCAATGGGAGAGGCCACAACAGTGAGAGCCCCGCGTACCGCAAAACAAACCAACAAACAAACAAAAAACAAAACTTTTTTCCAGTGAAAGTATTTCACAAAAATAGGCAGTCGGCCATAGTTTGCTGACCCTTAGTCTACACAATAGCTGGACACCATTTAAATGCATAAGCCTTTTTCATTCCTCTTGACCCTCTCGTTGGGGAGATACTGGATAAAATATTAAGCAAAGTCTTTAGAATTAGAATCAGGGATATCAATATGAACCCATGTTTTTTAATATACATAGATAAATACAGAAATAAATATAAGGGGTGTGTGTGTGTGAGTGTGTGTGTATTGGGGTGGGGGGTTAGTAAGTTTACATATATTTCCAAGTCCCACCTGCTGAGATGACTTAGAGGCAATGACACCACTGTAGTAATAAGTACACCTAGCCTTCAGATCTTGGTTTCAAATACCATGCTCTAATAAAAGGAAGAAGGGCTCCTTGCAGAAAAGGCTGATTCTTGGGCTGGGGTAGTGAAATCACAGGGTGAGCTTGGAGCATCTTGTGGCACCAGGAAGTAAAAAATTACTCAAAAAACAAAATGTAGGGCACTAGGAAAGGCACAGAGCCAATGTGAAAGAACTGCCAATGACCAAAACTGGAACAATTGGAGTTCAAAAACAAGTGACAGGGGGCTTCCCTGGTGGCATAGTGGATAAGAATCCTCCTGCCAATTCAGGGGACATGGGTTCTAGCCCTGGTCCGGGAAATTCCCAAATGCCACGGAGCAACTAAGCCCATGTCCCACAACTACTAAGCCTGCGCTCTAGAGCCTGTGAGCCACAACTATTGAGCCCATGTGCCACAACTACTGAAGCCTGTGTGCCTAGAGCCTGTGCTCTGCAACAAGAGAAGCCACTGCAATGAGAAGCCCACGCACCGCAACGAAGAGTAGCCTCCGCTCGTTGCGAATAGAGAAAGCCCACACACAGCTTTCTCTACACAAAGACCCAATGCAGCCAAAATTAATTAATTAATTAAAAAAAATAACAATAGCATTGGATTATAATCCATAGAATGAAATAAATATCAATGAGACTATACTGATATAAATAAATAACTGCATAAATAAATAAAAGGGGGAGAAGAGGCAGCTCTTCCTTACAGAAGAATTCCAATTAATTATTGTAGGGGGAATGAGAGAAATAGAAATCTACCATTAGAGCGCCAAAATAATAATTGTTGTGGGCAAGATCGATCAATGAATGCTAAAATTAATGGGCAACAGTTTGAGGAGAAGCAGGATATTTGCACAGTCTCAGGGAATCCTCTTCCCTCCTGCCCTGAGCCTGGTATTTTTTTTTTTAATGTTTTTTGTTTGTTTGTTTGTTTTATTTTTGGCTGCATTGGGTCTTTGTTGCTGCGTGCGGGCTTTCTCTAGTTGCGGGGAGCAGGGGCTACTCTTTGTTGTGGTGTGCGGGCTTCTCATTTCAGTGGCTTCTCTTGTTGCAGAGCACAGGCTCTAGGCACATGGGCTTCAGTAGTTGTGGCACACGGGCTTCAGTAGTTGTGGCACATGGGCTTAGTTGCTCCGCAGCATTTGGGATCTTCCCGGACCAGGGCTCAAACCCGTGTCCCCTGCATTGGCAGGTGGGTTCTTAACCACTGCGCCACGAGGGAAGCCCAAGCCTGGTGTTTTTAAATTATTGAAACAAGGGGAAAAAGAATAATTTTATAGTGGAAAGACTTGGCAGACACCACTTTAACCAAGCAATCAGGGTTAATATCAGCAATAGAAAGAAATACCAATGTCATGGACTCCCCCATACCATGCACTGAGAAGGGCACTCTGTCTCTGTGGTATCCTTCGCAACAATGTATAACCCCATTCAAGTCTGGAGGGAACATCAGAGAAACTAAAGGGAGAGACATTCTCCAAAACAACTTACCAGTACTCTTCAAAGCTGTTCAGGTCATGAAGGACAAGAAAAGATTGGGGAACTCTCACAGATTAGAGAGATGCATCAACTAAGGTAATATGGAATCCTGGATTGGGTGCTGGAACAGAGAAAAGTGTAGTAGTTGGGAAAACTGGTGAATTCCAGATTAAGTCTGTAGTTTAGTTAATAGTATTGGGTTAATATTAGTTTCTTAATTTTGATAATTGCTCATGGCTATATAAGATGCTAATACTAAGGTAGATGAGTTATGTTATTTTTGCAACTTTTCTATATGTCTAAAATTATTTTTTTAACTGAAGCCTCTGGGTTGATATGCTTCATTGTTCTTTATATTTTGACTTGGTTTACCTTAATTTTTAGTGTCCAGACTCAGGTAGTAGATTAGTGCAAAAAATAAGGGCCGCTCCAAAACAAAACCATCTTCTCTGATGTATTCCCTAAATTGCTTAGAGGGCTGCCTGAATAGTTCTGTTTTCCCCTGCAAAATAGCCGTTATAGCCTTTTGATTTTGAAGCTACAGTGTGAGTGTAACTTCCACATGGATTGCAAAGTAGTTGCTGTACAAAACTGTATGGACTTTGTACTCAGAAAGAGGCTTAGACTTTGTACTCATAACGATGCTTGGACTTTGTACTCATAACGATGCTTGGACTTTGTACTCAGAAGGATGCAAATTAAATCCCATCTCTGCTGGTTAGAAAGCTATGTGATCTTGACCAAGTTATTGAGCTTCTCTGAGTCTTTGTCCTGATTGTTAATATTGACAACAGTACCCACATGTAAGGTTGATATGGGAATTAGAGATAAGCTATGTAAATGCTTAACAATGGTATACATGGAGTACATGTCATGTGTTATTTTTATTATTAATTGTTATTATTACTTTTACTATGTATTAGCTAGGTCTAGGTGAGACAGTTGCAGGAGGAAATACAGCCATGATTGGCAAGTCTAAAACCTAGAAATGTTCACAATAACTTCTTTTAAAGGCCATTATTATGATCTTTGGGGAGAGAAGGGGGAGGAAGTGAACCTTGGATAATTATTGGGTTGGCCAAAAAGTTCATTTGGGTTTTTCTGTGGAAAACCCAAAAAAAACCTGAACCCGATTTAAAAAAAGGTCTCAAAGACACAACAATATGCTGACATGAGAGTTTTAAGCAGAAGTTAATTGACAAGCATTGGTTTGTTTTTTGTTTTTGTTTTGTTTTGTTTTACCAGCTCGTGTACTTTTTCTCAATGGAAAATAAAACAATGAATTATTTGGATAGAAGGCTAATCAAGAAAAAAAGTCAAGTTAGTTAGAAAGCCTGAAGTGGAACTTACCTCTGCTGTGGGAGTTGGTGGTTTGCCTACAACTCTTCACAATTTGATTTATGGTACACCATTGTGGAATATTAAATATTTAACACTGTTACATTTGGAATACCATATGTTTGACAAGATGTCTCATGCCCCATATGCTGTGAGAGTGGTGAGGACTGAGTCAGTAAATGATGACTATCTTTTGCTATTTTAATAGCAAGGGCCCAGAATTTCCATTATTTTAAAAATTTGATGTAGGATGGGACAGATTGAATACTGGTCAATAAAAGTCCTCTTGAATTTCCACCACATTTATCTTCTGAAGAACTCATATAATCTTAGTTGCCTAAGATTAGGGAAAAGGTGGGTAGTATCCTCCTCATTTTATTGGGAGAGAAGCTGGGCCTACAAGTTTAGAAGACTTGGAAGAAATAATTCCAGAAGAAAAAGATCTTACTTGGCTTGTCCAGATATTTTTTCTTAAATGTAGCATAATCTTTCTACCACTTCTGCTCAGGTGCTAGGGTAACTTCCCTTTGGAAAGATGAAGTTTTGAAATAATTAGTTGGGTTTCATAATTCTACTTTCTATGGCTACGGTTTGAGATGTCCACTGCCTTGGTTTCCCTTGTTATTCTTCCACATTTCCCTCTTTCCCAAACCAAGCTAGGGAAGTCACCCCCAGTGCCTTAGAACTGAGGAAGTACCCCAACCCTAGCCAGCCAGTGGAGGAATTATACCAGGACTTGGTTTATAGACTTCAGGGAGATTGAACCCAATGCTTCTGATTTTTAACTTCCCTATCTCTAAGCATCTGTTTAACCCACTTACATGACTGTCATTGACTTTTCTAACTTAAGGGCTATTCTGACTCATACCCAAAGACAACAAATTTAGTTTGGAAATCCACACCCCTGGGGCAATCTCTGTAAGCACCCTTGTTTTAGGGCGTTCTGTGCCATGTGACTGCCAGACGTCCTTTCTGATAGGATGACCTGGGAAATCATGGATGCAAGGACATGCTGAACACTAATGCCTCCTCCCTTCAAATACAATTACAGCCCTGAGGTTTTTATGTTGGCAGCCAGAAAGAACAAGTGAGCCTATCGGTGAGTCTTGTTAATAATGGGAAAAGACCTTGCCTATGTTAGAGCAATTTGCTTTTTCTGGAAGCAGCTTTGGGGAGGACATGGAATGGAAAAAAACAGGCCCAGTGATTTGAAGTTTCACTCTGGGGATGGTGCCAGGAAGCTAGACAGCATTATGTCCCACCAGCTGCTCCTGCTTTGAAAGGCTACTTCCTGGGGAAATTGCTTCATAGATGCTTGAAACTAGGAATGAGAGTGGTAGCTGAGATCTAGGGCAACCCTGCACTAAAGAGGAGGTCTGTATTGCTGCCTCAAGTCACTGGTCATGAATTTGCTTAATGAGTCCTCTTTTACTTTTGAGTCTCAGGGGTATTAAATATTAAGAGTACTTGGATGTCTGTTTTGGGAGGGGTATGGACAAGTAACTTGGCTTTCCAGGAAAAGACTTTGGGTACTCAAGTTACAAGGAACACAGCACTATCATAACAGCTTGAAAATTGGATACATTGTGTAGTGGTTCAATTGTGGTCCAAGGTATTAACACTGACAGATTTGGGGAAATTGTCATATTCTTTCAGAAGAAAGCAGAACTTGGTGTTTAACTAAAATTATTGCTCATCATTGACTCTATCTACACCTGATGTCCTCTCCTGGGAAGGAATGGGATGCCTGATAAAGACAGGTTGCAATCTGGAAGTCACTTAGCCAATTGAGATGTTATAATTTTAGTGGTGGGGAGGAGCAAACTCATGAACTGGTTATCTTGTTCAGGTCAAAAGGCAAACATAAGGAAGAACTTCTGGGAATATGGCAGAGTAGGAAGACCCTGAGCTCACCTTCCTCCATGGGCATACCAAAATTACAACTGTTTACAGGGCAGCTATCTATGAAAACAACCTGAAGACTAGGAGAAAAGATCTTCCACAACTAAAGATACAAAGAAAGAACCATAACATGACAGGTAGGAGGGGTGGAGACACAGTATGGTCACACACCTGGAAGGTGACCCACAAACAGGAGACAGGAGGATAGTCACAATTGCAGAGGTTTTCTCCATGAAGTGAGGACCCTGAGGCCCACATCAGGCTGCCCAGCCTGGGGGTCCTACACCAGGAAGATGGGCCCCCAGAACATCTGTCTTTGAAGGCAAGCAGGGCTTGCATATGGGAGAGCCAGAGGGATGTAGGAAACAGATTCTTTTCTTAAAGGGTGCACACAAAATCTCATACACTCCAAGTCCCAGTGAAGAGGCAGTCATTTGAAAGGATCCTGGGTCAGACCCCCTTGGTGATCTTGGAGAGCCTCCTGGAGAGGCAGGAGGCAATTGGGACTCCTGCTAGGGACATAGACACTGGCAGCAGCCATTTTGGAGAACTCATTCTATCACAAGGACACTGATAGAATGGTGAGAAATGTAACCAACCTTAGGCAAAATGGAGACAGGGGAATATGTTCCAAATGAAGGGATAAGACAAAACCCCAGAAGAAGAACTAAGCAAAGTAGAGATAAGCAATCTACCTGAAAAAGAGTTCAAGTTAATGATCACAAAGATGATCATAAAGATGCTCAACAAACTTGAGAGAAGAAAATATAAACACAGTGAGAAATTTAGCAGAGTTAGAAAATATAAAGAACCACAAAAAAGCTAAAGAACACAATAACTTAAAAAAATAAACTAGAAGGAATTGACAGTAGATTAGATGATACAGGGGAACAGATCAGTGAGCTGGAAGATAAAGTAGTGGAAATCACCCAAGCTGAACAGAAGAAAAAAAAAGAAAAAGAATTTTAAAAAATGAGGATAGTTTAAGAGATCTCTGGGACAGCATCAAGCATATTAATATTTGTATTTTAGGGGTCCCAGATGGATAAGAGAGAAAGGGTCAGAAAATTTATTTGAAGAAAAAATAGCTGAAAATTTCCCTAATGTGGGAAAGAAAAAAGACATTTCGGTCCAGGAATCACGAAGAGCCCCCCAAAAGAAACCCCAAGAATTCCACACCAATACACATTAACTTTTGCCATTTTAATTATAAAAAGAGAATCTTAAAAGCAGCAAGAGAAAAGCAACTAGTTGTGTACAAGGGAACTCGCATAAGACTATGAGCTGACTTTTTGGCAGAAATTTTGCAGGCCAAAAGGGAGTGGCATGATATATTCAAAGTGCTGAAAGAAAAAAACCTACAGCCAAGAATGGTCTACCCAGCAAGGTTCTTATTCAGATTTGAAGAAGAGACAAAGAGTTTTACAGACAGGCAAAAGCTAAGAGTTCAGCAACACTAAACTGGCATTATGAGAAATGTTAAAGGGACTTTTCTAAGGAGATAAGACCACAACTAGAAATATGAAAGGAGAAATCTCATAAGTAAAGACAAACATGTAGTATAGGTAGTAGATCAATCGCTTTTAAAGCCAGTAGGAAGGTTAAAAGACAAAAGTAGTAAAATCATCTATATCCACAATAAGTAGTTAAGGGATACACAAAACAAAAAGATGTAAAATATGATGTCAAAAACAGTAAACATGGAGGGAGGAGTAAAAATGCAGGGTTGTTAGAATGCATTCAAACTTTGGAGTGTAGCAACTTTAAAAAATTGTGCATGTGTGTATCCTCATGGTAACCACAAACCAAAAATCTTTAACAGATACATATGCAAAAAAGAGAAAGGAATCCAAATATCACACTAAATATAGTCCAGCAGTCCCCAACCTTTTTGACACCAGGGACCAGTTTCATGGAAGACAATTTTTCCACTGACGGGGACGTGGGGATGGTTCATGTGGTAATGCGAGCAATGGGGAGCGGCAGATGAAGCTCTGCTCGTTTGCTCACCACTCACCTCCTGCTGTGTGGCCCAGTTCCTAACAAGCTGTGGACTGGTACCAGTCCATGTCCCGTGGGTTGGGGACCCTGGATACAGTCAACAAATCACAAAAGAGCAAAAGAAGAAAGGAACAAAAAACAACTACAAAGACAGCCCCCAAACAATTAACAAAATGGTAATAAGTACATACCTATCAATAATTACTTTAAATGTAAGTGGACTAAATGCTCCAATCAAAGGACACAGTGTGGCTGAATGGATACAAAAAAAAGACCAATATATATGCTGTCTACAAGAGACTCACGTTAGATCTAAAGACACACACACAGACTGAAAGTAAGGGTGTGGAAACAAGTACTCCATGAAAATGAAAAGAAAGCTGGAGTAGCAAGACTTATATCAGACAAAATCGACTTTAAAACAAAGACTGTAAGAAGAGACAAAGACAGATGTTACATAATGATCAAGGGATCAATCCAAGAAGACGATATAAGAATGGTAAATATATATGTACCCAACAGAGGAGCACCTAAATACATAAAGCAAATATTAACAGACATAAAGAGAGAAATGGGCAGTAACACAATGATAGTAGAGGACTTTAAAACCCCACTTACATCAATGGACAGATCATCCAGACAGAAAATCAATAAGGAAACACTGGCTACACTGAGGTATCACCTCACACTGGTCAGAATGGCCATCATCAAAAAATCTACAAACAATAAATGCTGGAGAGGGTGTGGAGAAAAGGGAATCCTCTTGCACTGCTGATGGGCATGTAAATTGATACAACCACTATGGAAAACAGTATGGAGGTTCCTTAAAAAACTAAAACTAGAACTACTATATAACCCAGCAATCCCACTACTGGGCATATACCCTGAGAAAACCATAATTCAAAAAGACACATGCATCCCAGTGTTCATTGCAGGACTATTTACAATAGCAAGGACATGGAAGCAGCTTAAATGTTCATTGACAGGCAAATGGATAAAGAAGATGTGGCACATATATACAATGGAATATTAGTGAGCCATAAAAAGGAACAAAATTGGGTCATTTGTAGAGATGTGGATGGGCATAGAGTGTCATACAGAGTGAAGTAAATCAGAAAGAGGAAAACAAATGTCATATATTAATGCATATATGTGGAATCTAGAAAAATGGTACAGATGCACCTATTTGCAGGGCAGGAGTAGAGATGCAGATGTAGAGAACAGATGTGTGGACATGGTGGGGAGTGGGTTGGGATGAACTGGGAGATTGGCATGGTATATACACTACCATGTGTAAAACAGATAGCTAGTGGGAACCTGCTGTATAGCACAGGGAGCTCATCTTGCTGCTCTGTGGTGACCTAGATAGGGTGGGATGGGGGAGTGGGAGGGAGGTCCAAGAGGGAAGGGATATATGTATACATATGGCTGATTCACTTCATTGTACAGCAGAAACTGACACAACATTGTAAAACAGCTATACCCCAATTTAAAAAAAATAAGGAAACACTGGCCTTAAACAAGACTCGAGACCAATGGACTTAATAGATATACATAGAACATTCCATCCAAAAGCAACTGCATACGCATTTTTTCAAGTGCACATGCAACATTCTCAAGGATAGATCATATGCTAGGCCACAAAACAAGTCTCAATAAGCTTAAGAAGATGGAAATCATATCAGACACCTTTTCTGACCACAGTGCTGTAAGACTAGAAATCAACTACAGGAGAAAAACTGAAAAAAAACCAAAAAACACAAAACACGAACACGTGGAGGCTAAACAATATTCCACTAAACAACCAATGGGGCAGTGAAGAAATTAAAAAGGAAATTTAAAAAATGAGAGAAATGAAAATGGAAAGACAATGATCTAAAATCTGTGGGACACAGGAAAAGCAGTTCTAAGAGGGAATTTTATAGTGATATTCACCTGCCTCAGGAAACAGGAAAAATCTCAAACAATCTAAACTTACATCTAAAGGAACTAGAAAAAGAAAAACAAACAAAACCCAAAGTTAGGAGAAGGAAAGAAATAATAAAGATCAGAGCAAAGGTAAATGAAGTAGAGACTAGAAAGACAATGAAAAAGATCAGTGATACTAAGAGCTGGTTCTTTGAAAAGATACACATAATTGATAAACCTTTAGCCAGACTCATCAAGAAAAAAAGAGAAAGGGCCTAAATAAACAAAATCAGAAATAAAGGAAGAGAAGTTACAACTGACATCACAGAAATACAAAGGATCATAAGAGATTTCTAAGAACAATTATATGCCAACAAAATGGATAACCTAGAAGAAATGGAAAAATTCCTAGAAATGTACAATTTTCCAAGACTGAATCAGGAAGAAATAGAAAATATGAACAGACCAATTACCAGTAATGAAATGGAATCAGTAATTTTAAAAAAACCTCCCAACAAATAGAAGTCCAGGACCAGATGGCTTCACCAGTGAATCCTACCAAACATTTAACATTTATCCGTCTCAAACTATTCCAAGAAACTGAGGAGGAAGGAATGCTTCTGAACTTATTCTATGAGGCCAGCATCACCCTGATACCAAAACCAGACAAGGATGTCACAAAGAAAGAAAACTACAGGCCAATGTCACTGATGAACATAGATTCAAAAATCCTCAACAAAATACGAGCAAACAGAATCCAACAACACATTAAAAGGATCATACACCATGATCAAGTGGGGTATACCCCAGGAATGCAAGGATTCTTCAATATATACAAATCAATCAATGTGATACACCATATTAACAAACTGAAGGAGAAAAACCATATGATAATCTCAATACATGCACAAAAAGCTTTTGACAAAATTCAACACCCATTTATGATAAAAACTCTCCAGAAAATAGGCATAGAGGGAACCTACCTCACATAATAAAGGCCATATATGACGCACCCAGAGCCAACATCATTCTCAATGGTGAAAAACTGAAACCATTTTCTCCAAGATCAGGAACAAGACAAGGTTGCCCACTCTCACCACTATTATTCAACATAGTTTTGGAAGTTTTAGCCACAGCAAAGAGAGAAGAAAAAGATATAAAAGGAATCCAAATCAGAAAAGAAGAAGTAAAACTGTCACTGTTTGCAGATGACATGATACTGTGCAGATGACATGATACTATACATAGAGAAACCTAAAGATGCTACCAGAAAACTAATAGAGCTAATCAATGAATTTGGTAAAGTAGCAGGATACAAAATTAATGCACAGAAATCTCTTGCATTCCTCTACACCAATGATGAAAAATCTGAAAGAGAAATTAAGGAAACACTCGCATTTACCACTGCAACAAAAAGAATAAAATACCCAGGAATAAACCTACCTAAGGAGACAAAAGAGCTGTATGCAGAAAACTATAAGACATTGATGACAGAAAGTAAAGATGATACAAACAGATGGAGAGATAGACCATGTTCTTGGATTGGAAGAATCGACATTGTGAAAATGACTCTACTACCCAAAGCAATTTGCAGATTCAATGCAATCCCAACAAACTACCAATGGCATTTTTCACAGAACTAGAAAAAAAATTTTCACAATTTGTATGGAAACACAAAAGACCCCGAATAGCCAAAGCAATCTTGAGGGGAAAAAATGGAGCTGGATGAATCAGAATCCCTGACTTCAGGCTATACTACAAAACTACAGTAATCAAGACAGTATGGTACTGGCATAAAAACAGAAATATAGATCAATGGAACAGGATAGAAAGGCCAGAGATAAACCCACGCACATATGGTCACCTTATCTTTGATAAAGGAGGCAAGATTCTACAATGGAGAAAAGGCAGCCTCTTCAATAAGTGGTTCTGGGAAAACTGGACAGCTACATGTAAAGGAATGAAATTAGAACACTTCCTAACACCATACACAAAAATAAGCTCAAAATGGATTAAAGACCTAAATCTAACGCCAGACACTATAAAACTCATAGAGGAAAACATAGGCAGAACACTCTTTGACATAATTCACAGCAAGATCCTTTTTGACCCTAGAGAAATGAAAATAAAAACAAAAATAAACAAATGGGAGCTAATGAAACTTCAAAGCTTTTGCACAGCAAAGGAAACCATAAACAAGACAAAAAGACAACCCTCAGAATGGAGGAAAATATTTGCAAATGAAGCAACCGACGAAGGAATAATCTCCAAAATATACAAGCAGCTCATGTACCTCAATATCAAAAACACAAACAGGGCTTTCCTGGTGGCGCAGTGGTTGGGAGTCCGCCTGCCGATGCAGGGGACGTGGGTTAGTGCACCCGGTCCGGGAAGATCCCACATGCCGTGGAGTGGCTGGGCCCGTGAGCCATGGCCGCTGAGCCTGCGTGTCCGGAGCCTGTGCTCCGCAACAGGAGAGGCCACAACGGTGAGAGGCCCGCGTACCACAAAAAAATCCCAAACAAAGAAAAAAAACATTTTATTTATTTTTTGTGTCTGTTTTTTGTGTGTCATTTGTGTGAAAAGTATTACAAACCTATTGCAGTACAGTACTATATAGCCGATTGTGCTGGTTGGGAACCTAGGCTAACTTTGTTGGACTTATGAACAAATTGGACTTATGAACATGCTTGGAATGGAACTCGTTCGTATGTAGGGGACTTACTGTACATAGAAAATCCCAAATTCACCACCAAAAAACTATTAGAACTAATAAATGAATTCCGTAAAGTTGAAGGATACAAAATTAACATACAGAAATCTGTTGTGTTACTATATACTAACAACAAACTATCAGAAAGAGAAATTAAGAAAACAACCCCATTTACTATTGCATCAAAAGGAATAAAATACCCAGGAATAAATCTAACTAAGGAGGTAAAAAACCTGTACTCAGAAAACTATAAGACATTGATAAAAGAAATTGAAGACAACACAAACAAACGGAAAGTTATACTGTTCTCATGGATTGGAAGAATTAACATTGTTAAAATGATCATTCTGCCCAAGGCAATCTACAGATTCAATGCAATCCCTATCAAAATACCAATTACATTTTACACCGAACTAGAACAAATAATTCTAAAATTTGTATGGAATCAAAAGACCCTGAATAGCCAAAACAATCTTGAGAAAGAGCAAAGCTGGAGGTGTCATGCTCCCTGATTTCAAACTATATTATAAACCTATAATAATCAAAACAGTATGGTACTGGCATGGAAACAGGCACAAAGTTCAATGTAACAGAATAGAGATCCCAGAAATAAACCCACACTTAGATGGTCAATTAATCTATAACAAAGGAGGCAAGGATACACAATGGGGAAAAGACAGCCTCTTCAATAAATGGTGATGAGAAAATTGGACAGCTACACAAAAGAATCAAACTGTCCTACTTTCTCATACCATACACAAAAATAAACTCAAAATGGATTAAAGACTTAAATGTAAGACCTGAAACCATAAAACTCCTAGAAGAAAAAACAGGCAGTATGCACTTTGGCATCAATCTTAGTAATATCTTTTGGATAAGTCTCCTCAGGCAAGGGAAACAAAAACAAAAATAAACAAATGGGGTTGTTAAACTAAAAAACTTTTGCACAGTGAAGTATACTCTCAACAAAATGAAAAGACAGCCTACTGAATTGGAGAAGAAGTTGCAAAGATATATCAGATATGGGGATAATATCCAAGATATACAAAGGACTCATACAACTCAACATCAGAAAAACAAACAACCAGATTAAAACATGGACAGAGGACCTGAATAGACATTTTTCCAAGGGAGACATACAGATGGCCAACAGACACATGAAAAGCTGCTCAACATCATTAATCATCAGGGAAATGCAAATTGAAACCAGAATGAAGCATCGCCTCACATCTGTCAAAATAACAGTAACCAAAAAGACAGCAAATACGAAGTGTCGGTGAGAAAATGGAGAAAAAAGAACCCTTGTGCACTGTTGTGGGAATGTATATTGGTGCAGCCACTATGGAAAACCCTACAGAGGTTCCTCAAAAAGTTAAAAGTGAGGGCTTCCCTGGTGGCGCAGTGGTTGAGAGTCCGCCTGCCGATGCAGGGGACACGGGTTCGTGCCCCGGTCCGGGAGGATCCCACGTGCCGCGGAGCGGCTGGGCCCGTGAGCCATGGCCGCTGAGCCTGCGCGTCTGGAGTCTGTGCTCCGCAACGGGAGAGGCCACGACAGTGAGAGGCCTGCGTACCGCAAAAAAAAAAAAAAAAAAAAAAAAAAAAAATTTAAAAGTGAGACTGCCATATGATTCAGCAATTTCACTTGTGGGTATTTACCCAGAGAAAACAAAAACACTAATTTGAAAAGATATATACACTCCAGTGTTCATTTCAGCACTGTTTACAATAGCCAAGATATGAAAGCAACCTAAGTGTCCATCAATAGATGAATGGATAAAGAAGATGTGATTATGTATAAATATAAAAAAATATTAAAAAATGAAATCTTGCCATTTGCAACAATATGGATGGGTCTAGAAGGTATTATGCTAAGTGAAATTAGTCAGAGGGAGACAAATAGTAGTTGATCTCACTTATTTGTAGAGCCTAAAAAGCAAAACAAAACAAAAACAGACTCACAGATACAGAGAATAAACTAGTGGTCGCCAGAGGGGAGAAGGGTGGGGGAATGAGTGAAATAAGTGAGGGAGATTAAGAAGTACAAACTTCTAATTATAAAATAAATAAATTATGGGAATATAATGTACATCATGGGGAATATAGTCAATAATGTTGTCATAAGTTTGTATGGTGACAGACGGTAACCAGACTTATCTTGGGGATATATTTTTTTTTTTTTTTTTTTTTTTTTTTTTTGCGTACATGGGCCTCTCACTGTTGTGGCCTCTCCCGTTGTGGAGCACAGGCTCCAGACATGCAGGCTCAGCGGCCATGGCTCACGGGCCCAGCCGCTCCGCGGCATGTGGGATCCTCCCGGACCAAGGCCTGAACCCATGTCCCCTGCATCGACAGGCGGACTCTCAACCACTGCGCCACCAGGGAGGCCCATGGTGATATATTTTTAATGTATAAAATTATTGAACCACTATGTTGTACACTTGAAACTTTTTAAAAAAATTTTTGGCCACACCCTGTGACATGTGGGACCTTAGTTCCCTGACCAGGGATCAAACCCACACCCCCTGCATTGGAAGGCGGAGTCTTAACCACTAGACCTCTGGGGAAGTCCCGAAACTTTTTTAAAAAGGCAGACAAAAGAATAAGTAAGGCTGGGAAATGCCATTTTATCTCTGTTTGAGTTAGAAAAAATGGGAAGATATCCAATGTAGGACAATCTTTCTCCTTTGTGGTGGGAACTTCCTGGGTTTGGTTCAGACGAAGGTAGAAATTAATTAGAGAGGTAAGGTTTAAGTGCCATCATTATAAAGAGAAGCACTCACTGGAGGCTTCCAGCAGGGAAGAGCATCAGAGCTGAATGGAGACGAGCAGGTTTGGAAGTTTCAATATAACTTTAAAGACAGTTTTTAAGTCCAGCTGGGAAGAGGCTGGAATGTAAGTATGAGTATAGTGTATCACTTGGAGAAACAAAAACAGTAGAGATTAGGAAATGACAGTGTGAAGCAGACCTATTTCTTTTTCATTCATGCTCCAGCAGATATCTTTCAGAGTTCACTTGTAATTGTGTGTTATGGAGGTAATGATGAGTATCTTAGGCAGCTTGGGCTGCTACAAAAAAATACCGTAGACTAGGTGCTTAAACAGGACATTTATTTCTCACAGTTCTAGAGGCTGGATAGTCCAAGAGCAAGGTGCTGATGGATTTGGTTCCTGGCAAAAATTGTCTTTTAGGCTTTCAGGTGGCTGCCTCCTCCCTGTGTCCTCACGTGGCAGGGTGGTGGGTGGGAGGAGCTCAAGAGAGAGTTCTGGTCTTTCTTTGTCATCTTACAAGGACAGTAATCCCATCGTGTGGGTCATACTCTCGTGACTTCTTTTTAAACCTTATTACTTCCCAAAGGCCTTACCTTCAGGACTATCACATTGGGGTTAGGGCTTCAGCATGTGGATTTGTGGTACAGGGGCACGTTCAGTCCGTAACAAGGAGGAAGAGTTATAGTTATCTATTGCTGCGTAACGAGTCTCCCCAAAACTTTAGTGGCTTCAAGCAACACAATATTATTATATTTCAGGATTTTGTGGGTCAGGAATTTGAGCAGGGCTCAGCTGTGTGGTTCTTCAGCTCTGCATGGGATTGACTGGGCTCACTCAGTTGATGGCTGGTCTGGTCTGAGGTTGTCCAAGACATCTTTATTCATATGCCTGGTACCTCGATGGGGATGACTGGAAGGTGGGTCTTGGGGGCCCCTTCCCTCTGCATGTGTTTTTGGGGCCTCTCCACATGGCCTTTCCAGCAGAGTGTTTGGACTTCTTACATGGATTCCAAGCACAAGTAGAACCATTTACCAGATAAACTGTACAAAGAGAGTGGGTTGATAAGTTTTGGACATGTTGAGTTGGGATGACTGTGAGATGTTGAGGTAGAGAGGTTTAGGGTATAGTTGAAAGTATTGATCTGAAGCTTACTGAAAAAGTTTTAGGGCACGGATGGAGATTTTTGGAGCCCATGGGGTCCTTACTACTTTAAAGCCCTGAGAAATAGATTGCAGTGCTGAGGGAGAGAGTATAAACGGAGAGGAGAATCTGAAAGCTGAAGAACATCTATATTTTAAAGGATGGTCCAGAAGGAGAAACCTGCAGTGGAGACTGACCAGGAACATACAGAGCAGAAAGAACAGAACGAGAAGAGAGAGACATTCTGGAAGCATATGGGTAGTTACAGAATTAATGAAAAGGAATGAGCTGCAGTTTCAAATATCAAGAAGAGGGAAGATCAGAGGACATTACTGCTTAAGAGCACTGACACCAGGAAGATGGGGTCAAATCCTGTCCCTGCCATTTGCTGTTTGTATGACTTTGACCTTAACCTGTGCCTCAATTTCTTTATCTGTAAAATGGGGATACTAAAAGTATCTACGCCATAGATGGTTGTTTAAATGCATTACTCCATATTACCAACATATATAACTTATCTTTTTACTATTCCATGCTTTAAACAGTTTGAAAAGATCCATGGGTCTGGCGACTAGGAAACCTTTGACTTTAGAAAAAATTTGGCTGATAGTGTTGTTAAATTTATATGACATGACAGCAAATGTTACACAGTGGGAAATTCCATTGTAACAAGCATGAAGGAATCCCATAATTTCCCTTATGATTGCATTTGGTATTTTACTGTACTTTAAGAGGCACAGCAACAAATACTTTTTACAAACTCTATTGTATTTCAGACCACTACTAGCTTTTTCTTTAAGTGTGCATTATGGATTTCTTGGATGTAGAGCAGAGGTTGGCACACAAGGGTCAGGATGGCCCTCATCTGTTTTCTAAATAAAGTTTTTTTGGAACACAGCTACTTCTATTCATTTCTGTGTCTGTGGCTGCTTTTATGTTCCAATGGCAGAGCTGAGTAGTCCTGACAGAGACCATATGGATCACAAAGCTTAAAATAATTACAGTCTGGTCCTTTATGGGAAAAAAAGGTGCTTATGCTTTCCTGTTCCCTGCAGTGTTTCTTCTCCTCGCAGTTACTTCTATTTTGCTCATCCTTAAGAACCTAGAAAGCAAAAGCAGTTACGACTGAAGGAGTGAAAAACACCGTAACAAAGCCATGGAGGTTTTCTTACGTCGATTGACTTACGAACGGACAATAACTTTGAGTATGCCTGATCTGCAGATATTTTTGTTGCCGTAGATTTTATTGAAACTGGAGTGGAAACCATTGTTCCTGGGAGTGAAATAACTAGGGTCTAGGCTAACTTTATTATCCAGAACACTGTTAAGGCTGCATTCATTTCGATGGCGTTGTTTTTTCCCCAGCAAAGGCTGAAGGGCCTAGAAATGGCATAAATTGGCTAGCTAATGCAGCGACTGAGTTACTTTGGGGCTTTGTCCAGGTGAGATGTGAGAATCAGGCCATCTTTTCAGGGCTATGATGGGAATTGGTCAGATTTTGGATCTGGTTACTATTGAGGGGAAAAACAATCTCCTGTTTGGGAAGGTACATTCATTCTTGTTTAAAGCCCCATTGGCTATTTAACACATTTCTTTAGTCTACCGATTACTTTGGTGTAGGGAACCAAGGGTTTTGAGAAAGATAACAGAGGGGTGTGTAATTTATTCTGTAATCATAGGCTGGATCAGTTTCAACAGAAGCCCAGCATTGAGGATAACTAAGTGTTATATTGTTTACTTTGGGGAGCTTTTGTTTTTTTTTTTTTTTTTAATCTCAGCAGCTACCAAATAGAAAATCAATCTACTTAGTCATAAATCACTAACTCACACCCACACTCTTTTTCCCCAGACAAGCCAAAATTAGAAAGTATGAAAGAAGTGCATCATTTCTGTGATGGGGTAGAGAAAAATGATCTCTTAGGGCTAAATGCAGCAGCAAAATTAAAAAGAAAGAAACATTTGTCGGCAATGTTCTCATCCTTCACTTCATAGTATGTGGAATGTGAGAGCTAAAGAAATCTTAGGGGCTTTGGAATCTGCTAACCCCAACCCACAAGATCACAGAGAAGGAAATCAGGGCCTAGAGGATTTAGGCACCTGTCAACTTTTCACCTCTTTTGTGTAGCTATCTTCTACTCTTCCTCTTTTTCTTCAAGCTACTGTCAATCAAAATATATTTGTTCTAAGAAATGACTTGAATTGTAGTCAGGCTAGGTGGTCAATACTGAAAACAGTACTAAATTGGGACCCCTTACAGGGCATGTGCAAGTTACCAGGGCTCAAGCCTAAGGTGAAAGGAATAAACGTTGAATAGAAGAATTTAAAATACCATGGAGGGCAGTTTTTGGTGGAGAGTTAGGGAGGCTGTCTTTGGTTCAGTTCCTAGAAAGCAGAACCTGAGATAAAAATCCAGTTTTATTAGGAAATGCTCCCAAGAGAAGATTTTAGGAGAGTGGGGGATTGGACATGGAAGAGAAGGGTGTGCAAGTGTGCGATGTTGGGCAGAGTCAAGTAGAAAATAACTTAGGCCCAGTCCCACAGAGGAGCTCAGGAAGAGTGTAGGTCATGCCTTAGAGATGTCCCAGCTAAGGGAGCAGAGGTATTTATCCTCCCACATCTGTCAGTTGTTAAGAGCTGACTTCTTGTGGGATTGGGGTGGGGGTAGGTGGCAAGGTTCATTCTCTACCTCGAAATGGATTCCAGTAACCTGAGAGCAGCCTTCTAAAAAAAAGTCAGACAAAAGGGAAAGGGGATCTGGGCTGAGCCTTCACACACCCTCCTGCAGGCACCTTCCTGATACTTTCAAATCATGCTAAGGATGCATCCTCTGGTTCCTCTTTCTCCCGAAGCTCAGTAAGTAGAATCAATGATTGGGTATTAGCTTCCTTAGTCTTTGCAATTTTTATGCTAAATAAGAGTTGAGGAAAGGAAAGTTTCAGCCTCAAATTCAGATATTTGGTTGGCACGTTTTCCTTTCTTCCTCTCTCTGGGAATATCAGTTTTCAGCAAGGAAACAGACTTAAAAAGATATCATATATTCCAAGTAGCAATTGAAGGGGAAAATAGCAATGTGATAGATGTTCTAAGCCTTATATCTAATTACCAAGCACACCACATCATGGTTGTTATTTTCTCATGAGCGTGTAATCCATCTGTACAGACAGTCTCAGCAGGAGTTGTTGGTGTAGTCCAGACTCAACTTCATTGCCCAGTTCTTAACTCTAAAAGGAAGAATGAAAGAAGGAAGGAGAATTATATGTTCATGTAGAGCAGAAGGCAGGTGGGGTGGGGAGGGAGAGAGGAAGAGAGTGACAAATGTGGGCTCACCACCATGGCACCAACTTAGGAGTCTCAGTGAACGGGAGGAAGATGGGAGCAGCTGGTGTTTATTGAGCCTTCACTACGATCCAAGCTCTGTTCTAAGGGCTTCTAAATGAATTAACCCATTTAAACCTCATGATGATGCTGTGAGGAAACAGAGGAACTTGATGGAGGTCACACCACTCACTAGTAAGTGGCAGAGCTGGCTGGCTCCCGAGTCAGATGGCACTGTCAGCCCTGGGTGCGTGGCTGCCTTTGGCATCTGCCTGTTATATATGAAATTCTTCCTCTTGAGTCTAAATTACATGAAATCCACTTTTATTCTCTGGATAGAGCTTAGGTTTTTCTTTTCAATTGATTTTTAAATATTTATGTAATGCATGAATACATGTAAAAATTTAAGTTAAAATATCACAGATAAAATGGAAGTCATGGTTTTCTTTGACCAACACCACTAAATTCCTGTTCTCTCCCAGTTACCCACCTCACTGGATCAATTTAGTAGCATTTTAGATGTTTGAAAATACATTTAGATGCTTGTTATGTATTCTTTGAAAATATATGGTAGTGTTTTGTACTTTCTACTTTTTAAAAGAAAACACATTAAGGGACTTCCCTGGTGGTCCGGTGGGTAAGTCACTGTGCTGCCAGTGCAGGGGGCCCAGGTTCGATCCCTGGTCAGGGAACTAGATACCGCATGCATGCTGCAACTCAGAGTCTGCATGCCGCAACTAAGAAGCCCACATGCCACAACTATGAAGTCCGCATGCTGCAACTAAAGATCCCTCATGCCGCAACTAAGACCCGGCACAGCCAAAATTAATTAATTAATTAAAAAAAATAAAACAATAAGATGCTATTAAAAAAAAGAGAAGACACATTAATTGTATGATACCATAGTTCAGAGGTTCTCAAACTTTCTTGGTTTATGGCTCTTTCAGTATCTTAGTAATTACTTCATGGTGCCCTAGGTCAAAAGGATATTTAACAGTTCCATCTAAATAAGAGATCCAAACAACTTAGTATTTATGTCCTAACATAGCCATTATGGCCTTAGTAGGCATTTAAAACATTACACGCATGAAAAGAGTATTTTCAGTTTATTCTTAACCATAATTACTTACTCATAGGCAGTATGTGCTTATTGGACACTCCATGGCTCTCAAATCCTGGGATCAGATCAGATGCTACCACACTCATTGCCTGTTCCACACCTATTTTTGCACGGTACTCGTTTTCAATCACAGCAACCACTGGAAACCCAACTTTGCAAAACGGATGACATCAAAAGGATTATAATATGTTCTAATATTGGAACTGTGGACCTCCTTGAGCTCATAGTTTGCACGGTGTCCAGCAGACGTCTAGTATGGCTGCACTTCCCTGGGATGCTTCAGTGCACAATTTGGGAACTAACTCTGGCCACAGTTATTAATTTTGCAGTTCACTTTTTTCATCCCAAACTGTGCCTTAGGGATTCAACCATGTTACATATAAAGATTTACCTCCTATAAAACACTGCTGCAGAATTACCCAGAATTTATTTACCCATTTTATTTACCCATCTTCCTGATTATGGCCATTAATGTTATTTCTAATATTTTGTAATTTTATATAATATTGCAGTGAAAATTCTGGTTTTTTCCTCTTTGTTCACATGGCCAAATTAGAGAATAAAGGAATTCCTAGGCCATAGGCCAGTCAGGTTTTTAAATTTTAATACATACTAATAAGTTGAGCTCTTTGAAGAAATGATTTTCTGTAATCCCTTGAAACAAGATTACTGCTGGCTTATTTTTCTTAGGACTCTATACCCTATGACTATCCCATTGGGGAAGAATAGCTGTCTTGGAAATGTATATAGTGAGTGATTATATTGTAGGCAAAGGTAATTGAGAGGCAAGGGCAGAATATGAATAGGCTGAGAGGAAGAGGAAGGTTGGAGCCGATCAGAAACTGCAGGGCGTATTTTGTAAGACAATGAGAAGACCAGTTCATTTAAAGTAAATAATTTATGTAGGGCACAGATGGCAAATACCTTGCGGCATGCCTTAAATGTTTCCTCCCCCTCGGTGGGAGACATACTCAATCCATCATGGCACAGCAGACGTAACCAATCCATCACCGCACTCATTGTCCCTAAGCCTTCACACAGTCTTGGAGTTTTCCTCACAGCTCTGGGAGATTACCACCAACTAACTAGTGTGGGCACACAAAATGAAACTTACCTGTCATTCCCGGAGGCAGTGAGAAGGTGGAGAGGTAGGCTGAAGTTAGGCAGAGAAGGGCTAAGGAATTTAAAGAATGCCAAACGAGGAGAATTTGGAAAACTTATTTATATTTCAGACTTTATTAGCAAAATGACTGGTGATCCTCCTTTGTGAAACAGTAGCAATAGTTATTGATCTCAGGCTGCTGTTATTTGTTTTCATGCCTTAGCTCTAAATTATCCTATTTATTTATTTCTAGAAAAGTAATTTAATCACCAGAGGCCCCTCTTATTATTCTCTTCCATGTGTCCCATATATTGAAAGACGTGGTCTACCAATGAAACTGTACTTATTAAGTAACAACAACAGCAACAGCAAACAAGCATTCGTTGAGTATTTTTCACGTGCCAGGCACTGTTTAAGCAACCTTACGTTTATTAACTTTTTATTGACTTTTAAAATCATCACAACAACCTTACAAGGTAGGTACTATTACTATTCCCACTTTATAGTTGTGAAATTGAGACAGAAATTAAACATTCTGCCCAGGGTTATATACCTAGTAAGTGGTATAATCAATATGCCTTTCTCACTGTTCAATTTTAACTGTGTAAAGTCGAAGCATAATTTCTGATTAGAAGGAGATAACCAAAAGTACAATGGTACCAAGGGCCAAGAGGATGGGGGGAATGGGAGTTATTGTTTAATAGGTATAGAGTTTAAATATTACAAGATGAAAAGAGTTCTGGAGATGGATGGTGGTGATGGTAGCACACCGTTATGAATGTATTTAATATCACTGAACTATACACTTAAAAATGGTTAGAATGGTGAATTTTATGTTATGTATATTTTACCACAATAAAAAAATCAGGGTTCCCAACATGAGTTGGTATAATTTTGGCCAGAAGCAAAGAAATTTGCTATATTAGTTTGCTTGTGCAACATGTCAAGGGTAAATGCATGGTTTTCTGGCAGATTCTTCATTTAGAAGAGTTAGATTTATTTTAAATAGCCAAAAGGCCCCCGTTCTTGTTTAAAGACTTGCAGAGATCTGAAACCCAAGATTGGAGACTACTGATTGGAACACTCAATTCTCCAGCTCCTGGGGAGGTAGGGAGTGTTCAGCAAGGAGAACAATACATTTTAGAGTGAACCGATCTGTTGGGAGGCCACGTGCCTGAGGTTAAGGGCCTGTGCTATGGAATCCCACTGAGCGCTAGCTTCACCATTTCTTCCCTTTGCCATTTCCTTGGGAAGTTCTTTAACATCCTGAGCCCAAGATTTCTCATCTGTAAATAGGGTGGTAGTGATAGCTCATGGAAACTCTTGGAAAGTCTGGCACTTACTGAGCGCTCAACAATGCTAGCTCCTGTTAAACTTTATGGCTATGCATTTACATCAAACAATAGGGATAATACAGAACCTTGAGGCTTACTGGATGCCACAAATGAGATAGAGTGAGGTGTAAGTGCTCAACTGACGGTAAGTTTCCTCCTCTTCTTTCGTCTCCAGTAATCAGCAGGGAGTGGGTGCCCCATAAGTGAGGCGTCCCTGACATCTGGATGGATACCCATTGGCACCCCTCTTATCTTTATAAACTTCTGGTGTATAAAGTGATGCTTCCTGACGTTCCTTAAGCAGCTTCAGGGGCATCATGGTTAGTGATATCAGAGGCTGCCCTGATCTCGGCATGTCGAAGTGACCTTCACTCATGGTGTGGAGAGAGCTAGGCGCTGGGGCCAGCATTGTGTCTGCTTCAGATACCTGTCAGTAACACGATTCTGAGCTATTCAGGACTTTGGGCTTCTTTGTTTTGTGTTGGAGCTGATTTTGCTTCTTGATGACCTCAGGCCTCTGAAATAAGATATTTAAAATAATATGTTCCTCCCTACTGTGAAGGAAGAATTGCCTCTGTGTGTGACAGAGCTAATGCTGGCTTGGCCCACTGTTAACCTGAAAGGATGCTGCTGGACTGTGACTCGTAGAGGTCACGGATGTCAAAGGCTTTAGCCATCTGTGGTTTGCCCAGAGCAGTGGAGCTCAAAGAATCACCTAGGAGCCAACTAGAGCCACTGGAACATCCAATTTAAGTGCATGTTTTCTCCCTTGTCCTTCTCTCCTAGCAACTGTTTGACTCAAATACTACTTAGAAAGTATTAATTCTCTGTAATTTATACCCTTGCCTGTGGTATTATTATTGCCAATTGTTCATGTTGATCTTTAGAGGGTGGAACCCTGAGGAATATCTATGGGGAACTGAGGCTGTACTTTGGAAAAAGAATATCTTTATTAAATTCGTTTTAGTTATTAAGTATGCATCACATGGTCCAGCCGTTTGACCCACAATCTCTCTCTTTTTTTCTCCCCAGCACTGGCTTGAACCTAACAAGTCCATCTCCAAGCAAATGAAATGTAAGTGTCAATCTGTGCATTCACTTTTGCTATGAAATGTCCAAAGATAGACTCTACTTCTTTACAAAGTTTCTCCTGCCAGGGAGGAAATGGATGGAGTTGAAGATCTGGGGGTTGGGGGCTTCTGCCTCCCAGGGAGAGCTGTGTAACTTCTCTCTTATTTGTTGGCCTCGGTCCTCCCTGCAGTCACTATTCCTGTAGCTGCCTGTGTCTCTCACCCACCCCACCATCTTACCCTCGTATTTCATATTCGAACAGGGGTATTGGTGCCTGGTTCCCTTTGATTGTTGGGGTTGCTAGTAAATGGTTCAGGGTGGGAGGTCAGTCTTGGGGGGTCAATGAGAGAGGCAGGTGTATTTTGAAACTATGATCTTGCTGCTAACTTTACTGAAGATTGTAGTATTCTTTTCCACCCCTCAACCTCCCCAGTATATTTTTCTGGGTAATAGCTTTCAAGCTCTGGTGTTCTGAACTGCCTTTTTTCCCCCCGATGAGCTCTTGGAAGAGTCGGCTAGGGAAACATCTCTGTAGAATATAGAATACCTGGTCATGCACCTGGGGCATTGTGAGGAGGGTGTTGACTGATGGTCCTGGGTGGCATGACGTTTTGTCCTACTCACCCGTGCCAGGTTGTAGTCAACCTGTTTTTATTTATGGTTTAGAGGAGAGCTTCTGAAATGCACCTCAGAAATTCACTGCCTGCCCTGAAATCCATTTATCCCTTCATGTCACCGTTCCCAGGGCTCTGAAATATAGGCGATAAATCAGTTTCTCATCAGAGATCAGGTTAGCGCATATTATGTCATTTGTCATCATTCAAGGGATTCTTTTCTTTTTCAAATATGAAGAAATTATTCGGGGCAAGGTTTTTAAGTGGGAGAAGGAAGAAACTGAACATGGATGGCAAACTAGTAACCAACATACCTATTCCTTAACTCTCTTCTTTTTCCCTCCCTCCCTCTCCCTTTTTCTCTCTTTGTCCTCCCTCATACCTCTCTCTGTCTGCCCCTTCCCATTCTTCACCCATCTCTCTTCCATCTCTCAAGAGCAAACTGGCCAGTTCAGGACACACAGCCAGCCAGGTTGTTCAGGCTAACACCCAGGGCTGCTGTGGGTGATGGGTGCTGCAGAGAGAGGGCAGGAAAGATATGTGAGATGCAAACAGGGGCAGCAGTGCACATGCAAAGTTCAGAGAGGTCAGGCTCTTGGGGTGAAGCTGGAATAGAGTTGGGACAGACATCCCAGAAGAAGTAGCAGAACAGAATTATCAGGAAGCTTCGTATAGAATGATATGTAGGATAGTGAGAATGAACTAACTTGTCTGCGAAAAAAAATAGCTCATGCCTGGCTTTTATCCCTTAACTACAAAGTTTTGATATTTTTTTTAATATATTTTAAAATATTTAGATAATTTTCCAGTACACTTATTTATAGTAAATAGTTCTTGGACTTTTGTTCTTAAATGTCATGAAATATTTTCCTTAGGGCACACATTTTTGAAATATAACTTGTCTCTAAAGTAAGATGTATTTCAACACTTAATAGAAGAGAAAATTTTATATTTGTGAAGAAGTTTCTGCTTAAGAGCTTTGTGTCTACACATGCTAAATCTGAACAACCAACTCAAGATATATAATGTTTTGGGAAGTGTGGCTTCAAAATTGATGTATGATTATTGGCCAGTTTCAATCTAATGACAAATAGAATCTGAATCTGGCAAAAAGAATTGTGTAAAATTCAATTTCTAAACCAGACGCGGTGACCTACTGATTCTAGGAACCAGCAAGGGTCCTACCTGGCACCTAGTCCTCTGTTGTATTGTTAAGAACATTAGTGATCAAAAAATTATGTAATTTTTCTCAAGATCACAAACCTCGTTTTGTTGTTGTTCTTGATGTCTTTTAGTTTCAAGAA
Source organism: Phocoena sinus (assembly GCF_008692025.1). Taxonomy (NCBI): domain Eukaryota; kingdom Metazoa; phylum Chordata; class Mammalia; order Artiodactyla; family Phocoenidae; genus Phocoena; species Phocoena sinus. Next base: position 82,488,514 of record NC_045768.1, on the reverse strand, counting down.
TTTCTTGTGTTCTTGTGCATATGTCCTGGAAATATTCACTATAATGTAAACTAGAAAAAATTTAAGCTAGGGCTTATAGACTGTTAACGCAGAAAAACTGGGTCCAACCCTTGGGACTCATCCATGAGTTTATCAACAGGATCTGGTTGCAGAACCCCAGGCAGCTTCCTCTTTGGTTGTGGGTATGCTGTTTATATTCTGACTGCCTTTGAGTAGGCAGTGAGACCGTAATTCCTTGGAGGAAGAGTTTCCTCCATTCCCATCTCCCTCACCAGCGATGACCAACTTTCAGGTCCTTTGCCCTGACCCCATTAAGATCCTCTGACTATGGACGTTCCCAGGGTTGGCAGAAGGCCAGCTATCCTGATTAATAAACTTTGTACAAAGCCATTATTATGTCCTACTAACATTTTTGAAAATAGTTTTTTAATAGTATCATGTTTGTGGTTTTTCTAGCAGTTCAGAAAAGTTTAAACTATTTCCTTTCTCCTCCTGCTTATATCTCCATGCTTACTCCAAAGAGATAACTATTGTTAACAGTATTTTATATATCCTTCTGGGAATTTTTATGTATGTATAAGCTCCCCCAACATATATAAGGCCTTTCCTAAACAAAAATGAGATCAGTCGCTATATATTATTCTTCACCTTGTTATTTAATAATTTTAGAGAATTTTTTTCGAAATCAGTGATTGATGATTAGTCTCATTTTTAAAATGGTTTTCTGGTAGTTAATTGTATGCATCTATGTAATTTACTTATTAATGGACATCCACATTGTTTATAGTCTCTTCCTATTACAAATTATGCTGTCATAAACATGCTTATATGTATATTCTTGATCTTGTACATCTGTCCTAGAAATTCCTAGAAGTTGAGTTGTTGGATCAAAAAGTATACACATTTAAAAAAAAAAAAAAAAAAAAAAGTATACACATTTTATATTTCCTTGGAGATAAATATCCATCCAAAGATCTTGCAGTAATTTACTCCACTAATGTTACATGAGAGACCTTGTTTCCCTCAAATCTTGTTGAAGATAGGTATATGAAACTTGTTTTTATGATGACCTCATGTTTATTAAGGAAGAGAAATATATAATTAAAAACGAATTAACTGGGCAGTTATTAACTATCTGTTTTAAAACTGAGAAACTTCTTAAACCAGTCTTATTTCTCCTCTGACCTTAGGAGTTACTTTCAATTTTATTTTTTAAATGAACATATGGTAAAACTGCCTTTATTTTGTTCTACAGCGCTGTGAATTTGTAGCACACAGATAGATTTGTGTCCTCCACGGTCAGGATACAGAACACATCACTCTAAACACCTGTCTTGTGCTGACCCTGTGTCGTCACACCCACCTCCCCTAAGGCTCCACTGACCTGTTCTCTGTCAATATAGTTTGTATCTTTTGAGAGTGTCCTATAAATTGAGCCATACAGCTTGTAATCTTTTGAAACTGGTTTCTTTCACTCAGCATTAATAACTCTGAGATTCATCCAAGTTCTTATGTTTCAATACATGATGCAGAAAATTAATGAGAATAGTTGTCTTTGAAAAGGTCAAGAAAAGTTGATAAACCTCTAGCAAGACTGATGAAGAAAAAGACAGAAGACACAAACGACCAATGTCAGGATCAAAAGAGGATCTGTCACTACAGACCCCAAAGAACAACTCTAGGTATGAAGTTCGACAGCTTAGATGAAATGGACCAATTCCAAAAAAACCCACAAATTACCAAAACTCACCCAATAAGAAATACGTAACATAAGTAGTTTTACAATTATTTAAGATACTAGGTTTAAAATCTTCCAGAAAGGAAATCTTCTGCCTACTTGCTGCCATTGCTGTTGACGCCAGAACCCCTTTTCTTGCTCTTCAGGCCTTAACTAGGAGCTTCTGAGTCTGTGCTGATACCCAGGTATCTCTGAGTTCTGTCCAGGGAACACAAAGGGGAAAATGTGGTGAACTCAACACTGGTTCACTGATTCTTTGAATGCTTGCCTTTGTTTCCAATCTGCCTGCTACTGTTTACTTTCCAGAGACCTTAAATGGCTGCTGCACATATTCTGTCCAGGTTTTATAGGTGCATTCAAGGCGAGAGACAGGGTGGGGTGCAAGTAGTCCATCCTGCCCAGAACTGAAACTTTAAAGTCAACTTTTAATAATTCCTTGTCTACTGGGTAAAAATGCAGATAGGCTACATAATTTACTTGGGAAACATTGAGGGAATATCTTTCTCATTTCCGTGTTCCATCACTGTATATCCCTAAGTACAAATGTGGACTGAGCTGGTGATTTGTTTTTCTTTCAAAAGTACTCAGGTAATAGACTGCCTGCAAACAAAGTGTCAAATGAAATGCATGTATTTTTTTAACATCTCTTTGGGAATATAATTGCTTTACAATGGTGTGTTTCTGCTTTATAACAAGCTGAATCAGCTATATATATACTTATATCCCCATATCTCCTCCCTCTTTCATCTCCCTCCCATCCTCCCTACCCCACCCCTCTAGGTGGTCACAAAGCATCCAGCTGAGCTCATCTCCCTGTGCTATGCAGCTGCTTCCCACTAGCTATCTATTTTACATTTGGTAGTGTATATATGTCCATGCCACTCTCTCACTTCATCCCAGCTTACCCGTCCCCATCCCTGTGTCCTCAAGTCCATTCTCTACGCCTGTGTCTTTATTCCTGTCCTGCCCCTAGGTTCTTCAGAACCTTTTTTTTTTTAGATTCCATATATATGTGTTAGCATATGGTATTTGTTTTTCTCTTTTGGACTTACTTCGCTCTGTATGACAGACTCTGGGTCCATCCACCTCACTACAAATAACTCAATTTCGTTCTTTTTATGGCTGAGTAATGTTCCATTGTATATATGTGCCACATCTTCTCCATCCATTCATCTATCGATGGGCACTTAGGTTGCATCCATGTCCTGGCTATTGTAAATAGAGCTGCAATGATGAAGTGCATATTTTGAATGTTTGGTTTTCAGAGTCCTAGCTTTCCGTGCAGGAATGCTGCTATGTAATACATACTGACTCTTCTCACTTCAAACCTATAGCTTTTTTTTTTTTTTTTTTTGCGGTACGCGGGCCTCTCACTGTTGTGGCTTCTCCCATTGCGGAGCACAGGCTCCGGATGCGCAGGCTCAGCGGCCATGGCTCACGGTCCCATCCACTCCGCGGCATGTGGGATCCTCCCGGACCGGGGCACGAACCCGTGTCCCCCTCATCGGCAGGCGGACTCTCAACTGCTGCGCCACCATGGAAGCCCCAAACCTATAGCTTTTTTAGCCTTGTCCCCATGACTGTGGAATGTAGCCCAATATGTATACATGCAGAGACACACATCAAGAGGACAAAAATTACATGTCCTATAGGATCTATATAACCACACAAATTATACTAGCATGTAAAGGTTTTAAAAAGTTATACACTATGATTCAGAGGTATGGAAATCTAACATTATTTCCCCGTGACTGAATTCCACTTGCTGTGAGCCCCTATCTCCTCTGGGGGTGAAAAGTTAATCTTGCCACTTCAGGGTAATTCAGCATCTGCCTGTTTAGTATTTGATCTCTTTCAGCAAATTACTCAGTGAATTCATAGTTTAAACATACTCACTTGAAAGTGCATACCCTCTGTTGGAGTATTTCTTTTCCTCCTTCCCCAAAATGCCATCATGAGGCAGGGGAAGCTTACTTACCATCCACCATGGCCACGAGGGTGACATCTCTCTCATGCACAGTCCTGAGTCCTGAAGGACGCATGTGTCTCATGTGATTTGGCCTCTGGTTGCTGGCATCTTTCCCTACTGCATCCTCTCTGGATGTAATTGGTCCCACTTGGCCTTTGTGCGTTGGCATGTGCTGCTAAGACCTGTGGCTCCTGCCACGGTCTTGACCTTCAAGGCTATAAACTCTGCCCTCTTGTGGTCCCCACTCCATCCATGTCTCTTTCGCTGGTTGCATCTCAGCACTTCTGTATTCACCACTGGGACAGGTAGAAACTGCTTAGCCTCTTCCTTGCCATGCTTCAGCCTCAGGGAAACTCGGTACAGTATCTAGAGGTTCACCCTCTGCTTGAACACACCGTGCTGCCGTTTCTTCAGTGTGCTCCAAAGTTCCAAACTGAACACATCCCCTAAACTCTGGGGTTTCCTTGTCTTGCCTCCACACCTCACTCTGTTCGGCCAAGCCTAGTGTGCTGAGGGGTGCTGAATTCCTTCTCATAGCTCCAGAAAGCATCTTAGCCTTCGTTATGTCCTCTCTGGATCTCTCCAAGCTCTCCACCTGCCACCCCTTCCCCACAACTAATATGGCTTTTGCCCTTGGTTATAAGATTAATGTCCTAATGCAATAGCTTTTTTATACACAAGCTACTGCTGTCTCTCAAATGTAATGAAAAAGAAGTGCTATTATTTACAATAGCACTAACAAGTAAAAACATAAATATCTTATAAATAAATGTGCAAGATCTATATAAATAAAACTATGAAATTTTACAGTGGAGTTACTGTAGAGTGGATAGGTCAATAAGTGGAGACTTCTCATGTTTCTGGTTAATATTAATGAAATCAATTTGTCACAAATTAATATAGACATTCAATAATGTTTCAAATCACAATTTCGGTGAGGTTCTCTATGGCATTTAACAAGCCAATTCTAAGGCTCATTTGCAAAATAAAATGCTCAAAAGTAGCCAATAAATATGCAAAAAAGAACAATGAACAATGATGGGGTTTTTGTTCTGTTAGCAAATCAAGGCCTATGAGCTATAGTAATTACAAAAGCCCTCATGATTAATCTGTTAAACTAGAGAAGGATAATTTTTTTAATTGTGATATTTCAAAAGCTGATCTTGTGCTCAATGGAAAAAATGTAGAATGGAAGTTATCATTTTGTCTCAATATGCTTAACTTTATGTTTATTCAAAATGAGCTCTATACATTATGATAAAAATGCTAGGTTAAAAATACTAAGTAGGGGCTTCCCTGGTGGCGCAGTGGTTGGGAGTCCGCCTGCCGATGCAGGCGACACGGGTTCGTGCCCCGGTCCGGGGGGATCCCACGTGCCGCGGAGCGGCTGGGCCCGTGAGCCATGGCCCCTGAGCCTGCGCATTCGGAGCCTGTGCTCCGCAACGGGAGAGGCCACAGCAGTGAGAGGCACACGTACCGCAAAAAAAAAAAAAAAAAAAAAAAAAAAAAAAATACTAAGTAATACTTATAGAATGAAAATTGAATGAGTATAGTCAATTCTGTATTCTTGTTTTTCTTATAAGAGATGATTCAGAGTGCAGTTCAGCCAACATATTCATTCATTCAACAGAAATTTTTTACAACCTTTTGATCTGTTCAGCCATTTCTCCCATCCCCCATCTCTAGCAATCACCAGTCAGTTCTCTATCTATTCAGTATGTTTTTGTTTTTGATTTTGGTTTTTTTTTTAATTCCACATTTAAGAGAGGTCGTATGTCTTTCTCTGATTTTTTTTCACTTAACATAATGGACCTTGAGGTCCTTCCATGTTGTCACAAGTAACAAGATTTCATTCTTTTTAATGGCCAAATAATATTCCATTGGCAGGAGTTCATTCTTTTTTAATGGCCAAATAATATTCCATTGTGTATATATGTACACCACACTTTCTTTACCCATGCATCCATTGATGAACACTTAGGTTGTTTCCATATCTTGGCAATTGTGAATAGTTTTTCAGTGAACATGGGGGTGCATATATCTTTTTGAGTTAGTGTTTTTGTTTTCTTTGGATATATACCCAGAAGTGGAATTGCTGGTTCATATGGTAGTTCTGATTTTTTGAGGAATGTCCATACTGTTTTCCATAGTGGCTGCATCAGTTAACATTCTCACCAGCAGTGCATAAGGGTTCCCTTTTCTCCACATCCTTGGCAACACTTTCTTGTCTTTTTGATAATAGTCATTCTAACAAGTGTGAGGTGATATCTCATTTTGGTTTTGATTTGCATTTCCCTGATGATTAGTGATGTTGAGCATCCCTTCACGTGCCTGTTGACCATCTATATGTCTTCACTGGAAAAATGTCTGTTCAGATCTTCTGCCCACTTTTAAGTGGATTGTTTGGTTTTGTGCTATTGAGTTGTATGAATTTGTTATATATTTTGGGTATTAACCCCCAAGATATATGATTTTCAAATATTTTCTCTCATTAAGTAGGTTGCCTTTTATTTTGTTGATGGTTTACTTTGCTGTGCAGAATCTTTTTAGTTTGATATAGTCCCATTTGTTTGTTTTTGCTTTTGTTGCCTTTACTTTTGGTGTCAGATTCAAAAATTATTACCAAGACTTATATCAAAGAGCTTACATCCTATGCTTTCCTCTAGGAGTTTTATGGTTCTATATTCAAGTCTTTAATCAATTTTGAGTTGATTTTTGTGTGAGGTGTAAAATAGTGGTCCAGTATCATTGTTTTGCATGTGGCAAGAGAATTCCCAACAACATTTGTTGAAGAGACTAACACCATTTATTGAAGAGACTGTCCTTTCCCCATTGTATATTTTCGGGTCCTTTGTCATAAATTTATTGACCATATATGGGTGGATTTATTTCTGGGCTGTCTCTTCTGTTCCGTTGATCTGTGTGTCTGTGTTTATGCCAATACCATATTGTTTTAATTATTATAGCTTTGTAATAGAGTTTTAAATCAGGGAGCATGATGCCTCCAGCTTTGTTCTTCTTTCTCAAGATTTATTTGGCTATTTGGGGTCTGTTGTGGCACGATACAAATTCTAGGATTAAACATTTCTGTGAAAAACACCATTGGAATTTTGATAGGGATTTTATTGAACTTGTAGATTGCTTTGGGTAATAAGGACATTTTAATAATATTAATTTTTCCAATCCATGAGCACGGAATATCTTTCCATTTATTTGTATCACCTTCAGTTTCTTTCCTTAATGTCATGTAGTTTACAGCATACAAGTCTTTCACCTCCTTGGTTAAATTATTCCTAGGTATTTTACTCTTTTTGATGCAATTGTAAATGGGATTGTTTTCTTAATATCTATTTCTTTTTTTTTTTTTTTAAGGGAACGCTACTTATTTATTTATTTTTTGGCTGTGTTGGGTCTTCGTTTCTGTGCAAGAGCTTTCTCTAGTTGTGGCAAGTGGGGGCCACTCTTCATCGCGGTGCGCGGGCCTCTCACTGTCGCAGCCTCTCTTGTTGCGGAGCGCAAGCTCCAGACGTGCAGGCTCAGTAGTTGTGGCTCATGGGCCTAGTTGCTTCAGGGCCTGTGGGATCTTCCCAGACCAGGGCTCGAACCTGTGTCCCCTGCATTGGCAGGCAGATTTTCAACCACTGTGCCACCAGGGAAGCCCTTAATATCTATTTCTGATAGTTTGTTATTAGTGTATAGAAACACAGCAGCTTTTCACTGTTGAGTATGTTAGCTGTGGCTTGTCATAAATGGCCTTTATTATGTTGAAGTACGTTCTCTCTATACCCACTTTTTTGAGAGTTTTTATTATAAATGGATGGTGAATTTTGTCAGATCCTTTTTGTGCAACTATTGAGATGATCATATTATTTTTATCTTTTATTTTGTAAATGTGGTGTGTCACATCAGAAGTATTTTTTATAATTATGGAGTAGAACACGGTTTCCTAAGGAAAACATCAAACCCAGAAGTAACAAAGCAAAATGCTAACAGATTTGTACAAAATTTAAATGTTCGTACTAGAATATCTGGTTTGTTCACTGAGCAGAGTAGATTCTCAGTAAATATTTGTTGGATGAACGAGTATAAAAATGAATTATAAACAAATTAAAATATAAGCAAAATAATGGGAAGAACATTTGTCAAATATATAAAAAGTAGTAATATGCAAAATATATAAAGTATGATGCTACAAACCCAAAGATAAACAACTCAATAGAAAAATGTAAAAAAAACACATAGAAGGAATAAAAATAAATGGCCAATAAACTCATAAACAGATGCTCAACATCATTAGTAACAAGAAAAATGCAAATTAAAACAAGATATTTTTGTTTATTATTCTGAGAAAATTCTAAATATTGATAATATCCAGTTGCTGTGGATGAGGGTAACACTTCTGGTGGGAATGTATAAAACTGGTAACGCCATTTGGGAGGGAAATTTGGCCGTATCTTTCAAGATTAAAAATGCCTATCTCTTTTGATCCAATGTCACTTCTGTGAATCTATTGAAAGCAAAATTGATTCTGTAACAGGTATATGTGCAAGGATGTCCACTGCAGTATTGCTTATAACACTGAGAATTGGAGTAATAAAAAGCCTAGAAACTTTGGTAAGGCTAAATAAATTATGTGGAGTACACGTAGTCATTTAAAGGAATGAAACAGACATATATTATTGACATCAAAATATTTTTTAGATATATAGTAGAGTTTAAAAAGCAAGTAAAATTGCACATATAAAATGATCCATTTATATGAAAATAAAAAGGTTATTTTATATGAATATGTAAGTGCACGGAAGAAGGACTAAAAAGATATATACTGACTGGTTACCACTGGGGAAGAGAATGAGGTAGAGAGAAGTGAGGTCCTCATATTTTATTACATATAGTTATATTTTACTCAGATCTCTTACAGTGAGAATATATTCATGTATCACTTGGTAATAAAAAAGAGAAAATAAGAGGAAGCTTTATGCAAAAGTCAGGAAAGGAATAAAGATGGAGAGGAAGAAAAGGAATCAAAGTGCATTAAGCATGTACAATAGAAATAGAGACCTAGATGAAAGAAAGCCCATTTAGTCTTCTAAAGAGGCTCTCTGCTTAATCCTGGCTGGTGCCTGATTAGCCCACCAGAGTAGTTAAGATCTTATTCTTACTCTGTTTACAGGTACTATGCTGCTGCCAAGCTCTGTGAAGGGACAGGGGTTCTTGGAAATGGCTTCTGCATGCAAATCAAGGTGGGGAAGAGCCCCATCCTCTGTGTAACACATGGATTTGATTCAGCCCTAAGAGCAATCTTGAGTCAAGTTGCTGGCTGTTGTCTTTTGTGCTCCCTCCCCTAAGTTACAGTGGTCTTTCATGGAAGCCTGAGACGGCATGTAATTTGTGTCTCTGGTAATGTTTATGAAACTTCATGTTTATGTAGCATTCCTTAGCTTTTCCATAGTCCTGGGGGCTAACCTAATGAATAGGTCCCTAGCTGCTGAATGATTTTGTCAATAGGGAGCATATATTCCTCTGTAGCATAGGCAGAGAATACCAGGAACATAGACTTTGCTCTGGTGTCAGGAACAGGAGAACAGCCACAGGTCCATACCCATTCATGAGGACAGTTGATGCCTGACTCCCAATTCTGTCCTTCCAGTTATTCCCTGTGCTGAGTATTATTAGTTCCGAAGGCTGCCGTAACAAACTACCATACACTGGCTGGCTTAAAACAATAGAAACTTATTCTCCCACAGTTCTGGAGGCTTAGAAGTTGAAATCAAGATGTCAACAGGGCCATGCTCCCTCTGAAGGCTCTTCTAGCTCTTGCTGGTTGCTGGGCAGTCTTGGCATTCCTTCCTCAGCTTGTAGCTGCATCACCCCAGTGTCTGCCTCCATCTTCACATTGCCTTCTCCCTGTGTTTCTCTGTGTCTGTGTCCAAGTTTCCCTCTCCTTTCTCTTCTAAAGGTATCAGTCATTGGATTTAGGGCTCACCCTAATGCAGTATGACCTCATCTTAATTAATTACATCTTCAAAGACCCTGTTTCCAAATAGTGTCACATTCGGAGATTTCAGGTGGATATGAAATGTGGGGGGACACTACCCAGCTCACTGCACGGAGCACCCCAATTTAGATTTCCCACACCTTTCAGCATTCTTATTTACTCTTTGGGTGACCTTCATGCTTTTGTTTTGTGGCTCATTTCTCCTCCTTTGTGTTCTGTTTTTTTTTTTTTTTGCGGTACACGGGCCTCTCACTGTTGTGGCTTCTCCCGTTGCAGAGCACAGGCTCTGGACGCACAGGCTCAGTGGCCATGGCTCACGGGCCCCGGGGCTCCACGGCATGTGAGATCTTCCCAGATCGGGGCACGAACCTGTGTCCCCTAAATCGGCAGGCGGACTCTCAACCACTGCACCACCAGGGAAACCCTGGGTATGTGTTCTTCTTTGCTGAACTTGACCATATGCTTCTGACAGTAAAGCTTCATACATTTTACTTCTCCAAACACCCATAGTCTCAGTAACCCCAGCTCTAGACCTATTGGGGCAGCCTGTCCCATTGCCCTCATGCTCATCTAATCAGTTCCCCAGTATTTAGTTTGGAAGATTTCTTTACTTGGTCCATGGCTTACTACAAGGCTAGGCATGTGATCAGTTCATAATAAATGCTTGTTGACTAGAAGCAAAATACTTCTTTTAGGGAGCAGGCAGAAGTACTTAAACTGCTATGTTCTTTAAAACAAAGCAAAACACACACATCTGAACAAAACACATTGCATAATCAAGTACATGACACTAAGTTCCCAGTCGCTGTGGAATAGTCTTGGCTGGTTTTGCTCTTTCCAGTTTTCTTTCCAGCTTTGGGAGCAGATTTCTTTTATTCTAGTCACAGCTCAGTACGGTTGGCCAACTTTCTCTTTTTCTCCCAGGTTCAACTATTTCATCCAAAATTTCCATTTTTGATCCTTCTTTCAAAAAGTCCGTGCAGGGCTTCCCTGGTGGCGCAGTGGTTGAGAGTCCGCCTGCCGATGCAGGGGACACGGGTTCGTGCCCCGGTCCGGGAAGATCCCACATACCGCGGAGCGGCTGGGCCCGTGAGCCATGGCCGCTGAGCCTGTGCGTCCGGAGCCTGTGCTCCGCAACGGGAGAGGCCACAACAGTGAGAGGCCCGCGTACCACAAAAAAAAAAAGTCTGTGCAGTTTGGGCCTATAAATAATTTCCACATTGTGCTCTTTATTTTCCAACATGGATAGAAATAATGATAACAAAAGTAATGACAAAAACCCTTTATTTTATAATGTGCAATTCTAAATGATGTATACATTTAATAAGCCACAGATTTCTAATTTTTAACCTTATCCTTATGATGTGGTTGGTGGTGACATTGATTTCATTTTGATTGGGTACAATGGTGGGCTTCGGGGAGGACCCAGCACTCCTTGTGGGGAGGAGGGAATGTGGCAGGAGTGGTGGAAAAAGCAGGGGAAAAGGAGCATCCTCCAGTAGAAGTCCTTATGTCACCGGGGAGATACTTTCAGGGCTTCCTTCTTCCTTCAGGAGTGCCCATGTTGTTTCATAACGGACCACGTGATTCAAAACTACAAGTGTGCTGGCAGCATAAAAGTCTGAATGATAACCATGTTGGGCCAAGAGATTCCATGCTTGGTATGTCAGTACTAGAGGTGGTTCGAATGCGGGTCAACCAGGTTAGGAAAGCTCTATTCATATCTGTTTCCCTTTGTTTGGAAATACTTTATAATGCCTCATTTCTAGATGCAGTTTTGTAGTAAAAAATCTCAGTACCAAGTTACATAAGTAATTGCATCTGGCTGTTATAATTATTATTATTATTATTGCTAGTTGATTTATGCCCGCCAGCATAACTCCTGAGGGGCCAGTTAGTTACACAACATCTGTAGCAAGCAGGCACCTGGATCTCTTGCCTTAAGTTATTTCATGTACTTTTGCTAACTTTTTTTTGGCTGAAACTCTCAGGTCACTGCACCCTAGTCCCAGGCAGCAAAGCTCTTCTTCAGAAGCAGGACTGCCAAATATCTCTTCATATGTGCACCTATTTCATGTGTATTCCATCCCCACTCCTTCCTGAAAAATGACAGTCCCCCTCTCACCCTTTGAACCAAGATATAGGACTTAGGTCAAGTTGAAGGGCTCTACCTCATCCATGTCGGTTTCTTCTTCAACCTCTAGAGTAGTAATAACTCCTATGGGTTTAGCGTGAAGGTCTCAGGCAGCCTGCTGAGTGCTCAACGTTATTAACTCGTGCCGTTCTCATAGTGGTCTCTGTAACAGGGCCCCTGGGTCAGACCCAACCTGCTGTCTGGTTTTGTATGGCCACAGGCTGGGAATAGGTTCCATATTTTTAAATGGTTGGAAGAAAAAAAGAAAAGATGATATTTTGTGCCATATGAGGAGTATATGAAATTCAGATTTCCGTGTTTTATTGGAACACATCAGGTCATTTGTTTACATCTTGTCTGGGGTTGCTCTCACGCTACAACAACTGAGGGGAGTAGTTGAGATAGCGACCTTGAGGCCTGCAAAGTGAAAAATGTTTACTGTCTTACCCCTTATAGAGAAATTTTGCAGATCCCTACTTTAGGTGGCTGGTTGCATTATTATCCCCATCTTACAGATGAAGAAATGTAAGCTGAGAGTTTTAAGTCTGTCTGTAGCCATTTGTCCAAATGGTGAACTTGAGATTAAACATGCTGGATATCAAAGTCCCTGTTGGAGCGTCTCTTGAGCAGCACAGGCGGTCAGAGAATTCCAAGAACAAGTATTTGTGAGGGAGCTTCTCAGCACTCCGGTATCCTCTAACAGAGTTCTTAGAGTGTGACTTCCTTCTGTGCACGTGTGTGTGTATGTAGGCATGGCTGTGTTTATGATTAAAGCATAAGAGAGCTATAACAGGAGGAGGATTAATTAAATAAATTTTTTTAAAAATCCCTGCTTTAGAAGTAGAGGAGATGCGGTACCAGTAACATCCTGGAGGCTGCTGCTTGTTATTTCAGTAAAAGAGGGATGGAGGGATTATCCCTGCTGTTGATGATGACAGTAACAGTTGTTGCTGAATGATAATAATCGCTTCCGACTAGAAGAGAGCCGTCGTTAAGAGAGCAGTTCTCTGTGGCTGGCTCATCTGATCATATCCCAAGAGTTATAGTTCGGTAAACGAGTGAGTGAGTAATGCTTTGCCCTTTCGGTGCTGTCGTTTTGCACATGCGCAGAAAGAGTGTGTGCTCCTGGGCTGTTTCATCACGGAGCGCCGCTCATCAGGATCCCTGTGAGTGCTGCTGCCCAGCGGAGAGGTGGGGTGTGGTCCTCAGCTCTCACTCTAAAAGCCCTGGAAGGAGCTGGGAGGGACAGTGTTCATTTGGTTGGGAATAAAAAGGTGTCAGTTGTTCTGAACAGGCCAGGAACCCCTGACGCCTACTTGGAGTCCTTTGGAATGTAAGCCTTTTATTTGTGGGGTGTTAGGGGTCCTTTCTGCAACCAAACCCTTTGAAATATTTCTCCAGAGTCTGAAAGAGTGTGACAATTGGTCACATTTTTTTTTTTTTTGCCCAATAGAGTCCCAGAGGAGGGAGTCGTAAGAGAGACATATTCCAGGTGTGGGTATTGCCCTAACATCTGCCTGCCAGAGCCACGGGCTCTATGTCTTAACTACTGTTTGAAGGAGTTTGTGAGGGTTTTTCATAGCTGTCAACCAGAGTGTGTATAAGAAAGATCATGAGTTTATGTGTATATTCCCAAAGTTATGTTTTTTGTTTTTCTATTGTTCTTTATGGTGATTGGAGAAAGACCCACTGCATTTTAAGGAAAGCTGCTAAGGGATGTTTCACTAGCAAAAACAAACACAAAAAAATGAGATTTGTTTTTACAAACGTTTGAGGATGGTTGTCGGTTAAAAACAGAAAGTCATTTTTTTCATTTCACCAGGGAGCCTGCTCACCTAATCGTTTCTTATCCCCATCCCCATTTCTGGGCAAGGTTTCAAAGTGGAGATGAGGAAGTCTGTCTCTGCTTTATAAACGGCTGTTCCTCTCCCCGTGTTCTCAATGTTAACAAACCACCCAAATGATAATACCCTGAGATCTGCTGATGCAAAAGGGGCCCCTAAGCTGCCCAGTGGTGACACTTGGCCTCCCCCAAGCCCTCATCTGGCAGGTAGGCAGAGGGCTGTGGGAGAGGAGCCCTGCCGTTTTCAGTGCAAATACACGCTCCTGGCATTTTAAAGTGGAGTTTTGCATTTTTTCCCTTCTCTGCTCCTCAGCGGTGTTCTCATTGTTAGCACTTACACGGCTGAGTAATGCTTTTTAGCTGTTGACTTAAGTACATTGAGTCTTCTCCATCTCTTCCCTCCCATTTTCCAACCTCCCCTTTCCTTCTCTTCTTCTAGTAGGAGTGTTTACCTAAATGTGAGCTTTAAGTTTTGTTGGCGTATTGTGCTGTGTGCATGTACCAAGAGCCCACTGGATCTGTCCGAACACCTCTGGGAGGTCGACGAGAACCCCGGTGCTGTTCCCTCTTCCAAAGCAGGAAACAGAGAAGTTAAGTGTCTTGCTCAAGGTCACTGTCTGAAGTCCCTTTTGAAGTTTGGGCACTCATACCCTGGGGGATGTGGGGTTCCCACCTCCCCATGTGCTCCTTTCACTGATGCCAAAGCCTTAGTACTACAGGAGAAATGAACTGTGGTGTTGCCCCCCATGGGGTGACCATGCTGCCCAATCTAGTAAAGCCACATAGTGGCTCTTCATGATGACACTGTCGGGGAAGGGCCCTGAGCAGAGTGTGGGCTTTATTGCCTGCATGTTACCTCCATGCCAGGTGTTTCCTGCTCTGCAGATAGCTCCTTCATCAGACATTTCCAACTCTGATTCTGCGCCAAATATTTGGCACAGGTAAGAGGCATCCTTTGCTTCCTTCCTCTTTCCCTGTAGCTTAAGAATAAAAAGCATGGAAGCTGGAATGGTAGAGACATTGAGCTGCTAGGAGAAGGGGTAGGCTCATCTCCAAAAGGGGATTTTGACCTTAGACTCATACCGGGGAGCACATGCCGGCTATCGCCTGGAGCCTGGGAAAGCTCCTTTTCCAGAATTTACACGGCTGGTGTTTTGACCCCAAACCACTGCCAACACACATGGGGGGGTTGTTTAATGATTAAAATTTTTAAATAGTTGTGTTTCTCCCCTTGTTTATTTTTCTAGAAGGTAGTAAAGAGAATTTCACTTACATTTGTGTCTTTGTTGCGTGGAGATGAGAAAAAGGGAATGGGTGGGGTGGTCTTCCCTCATCCCTTAAATCCTTTATTCTCCTGCATAGCATTTATGACCTTCAATATCCTATATATTTTGCTTATTTATTTTGATTTTATACCTGTTTACCCCACTAGAATGTGTCCTCCCTGAAGACAGAATTGCTTGTATTTATATCTAAACCTGGGCCTGTTACCTAGTAGGTACTCAAAATTTTTTGTTGATTGAATTAATTAATCCTTCCACTAGACGTAGCTATTCGAACCACTCCAGAGTCCCTGAATTTGTTCCAGATGTTGAAGGGCAGAGGCTGAATTGTAGGACCTGAGATTTCCCAAATATAAATCCTAGGAAGTGCTATAGTGATTCAGACAGTAGACCTAGACTAGTATTTTGATGGGATGAATGTTATGGCAATGCCTGGCTGTTCGCCTTGACATCTGCCTCAGAGGTTGGGCATCATCATTCATTCATTCAGCCAGACAGGCAGAGAGTCAATCTTTTATCAATAATTAGCTCTGGGAATAGAAAGCTGAACAAGATATATAGGCCCATTCCCTCATAAATCTTGTCGTCTATAACTAGATCAACATTTTGGGGGGAAATTATTTATCTTTTCAGCCTCTTCCAACCCTGTAAAGAAGCATTCCTTAGTGTCAGTGATGCCGGATCAATAAGAGACAACAGTAGGGGTATATATGATGGTGCAAGAAAATGGGTGGAAAATTTCAGACTTGAAAAGTGCTGCCTCCTGATTTTTCTGCTACCTGCTCGCATCCCTTCTCTGATAAGGGGTCTATTGGTGAGCATATCATTAGTACCTTGTATTCGTTTCTTCCATGATCACATCCTAGCAAATGGCAAGATGCTTAGTGACTTTTTTCTGTATGGCTTAGCAATAGCATATATGAAAAGAATTCTAGCTGTTGGTCTTTTGTAGATTCAGAGTGAGTCAACATTGAGATGAGGCTGCTGAGGGTGAGCAACAGTTATGTCCAAAGCGAGGCCGGTGATGGTCCCCTCACCCGAGCAGCTCTGGCAACCCCTGGAGCCCTGTGCTTGAGGAAACACAGAGGAGGGAAGAATACACCCAGGGTGAGGGCACTCAAAACTGTTTCATATGAGGAACAGTTAAAAGAACTGGGGATGTTTATTTTAGAGAAGACTCAGAAAAACCGTAAGCTCTGTCTTCAAATGGTGGGAGGGCTTTCCATGTGGGAGAAGCATTAGATCATTCTGGAGCCTCAGGTCTTGGAACAAGGATGGCTGGGTGATAGGACTTCCTACAATCAGGGTATTCAAAGGTGGCCGCCTGGGGAGCCACCTCTGAGCCTCACTGCTTGATCCCTTAGGAGGAATGCAAGTCCTAATTTGTATCCTATCCGACGAGCCCAGATTCCTATTGAGCCAGCCTAGGGCATGGCAAGCAGATATGCTGACCAGGTAGAAGAGAAAATGACAGCTCTCATTTGGGTCTGCTTCTGTGATCCTCCTTTCCTCTGTTTGCCTTTGGTCAGCTGATTTTATTCCCCAAAATTCAAATATTCAGAGGCTCTATTAAAATATATATATTTAATAATATATGAAATAGTTAATGATACATGGAATACAAATACATGCATTTAATGATATATATAATATACATTATTATTATATATATTATATACATGATAGAATTGCTTGTATTGTAATGTGGGAACAACCTGAATGATGATTAAAAAAGAATAGTTGAGTAAATTCTCATGTATTATATGAACCATTATGCAGTTATTATGGACAATGAGTTAGGTCTGTATCTACTGCCCTAGGTGGATGGGCAGGCTAGAGAGTTAAATGAGAAAAGCAAGCGAAACATATTCAATACATAGTATGATCTTGTTTTGTGAGGATAAATTATATTTTAAATATTACATATGTAATCATGTTGGCATATAGTTTGTGTGAGGATGGCAAAAGTGGGGAAGCATAGAGATGAAGTGGTTGGAGAGTTTGGGGTGGGGTGGGGACCTGAGGGACAGAAGGGGCAGGAATAGAGACAAAGTGAAGGAAAGTGAGAGGGGACGGCTCATCCATCTGTCTGTCTATCAATATCCATCTATCTACCTATCTATCATCTATCTATCATCTGTCTATCTAACTTCATTGGTTGTGCTTAAACAAGTCTTACTTTTGAGGACTTTAATAAAAGAAAGAAGAAAGAGAAAGAAAGAGGAAAAAGTCTTTCACTTTTATGCTATTTTCTTTTTTTTTTACTCTGTTGCTTTTATAAAAACTGTCTCAACGTTTCTATTAAGGACACTCCAGAGGTTTTATAATAAAAAAAAAAACTATCTTCATTCTTTTGAGATGATGATTTAAACAGTTGAAAGAAATCTGGGGAATGTATAAAGATAAAATATTTTGAATATTTCAAATATTTGAATCAAAATTGAGTTTCTAGATGAAAGATGAATGACTTAAGAATCATTTGTATTTTTCTTCATTGTTTCTTTGCTGTATAAGAGGTGTCCATTTTCTCCTAGTGCTCCAGAAAAATGTTCCCTTTCTTAAATCTAGGGAACACAGGGTCAGGTTAGGAGCACCCAACTCAGTTAAGAAATTTGCTAGTTTCTGGTGGGGAAGTGGAGCATTGAGTGGAGGGTTCTGACGTGTGTGTGTGGGGGGGGGGGGGTGGGTTTTTTTGTTTTGTTTTGTTTTGTTTTTGCGGTACGTGGGCCTCCCACTGCTGTGGCCTCTCCTGTTGCGGAGCACAGGCTCCGGACGTGCAGGCTCAGCGGCCATGGCCCACGGGTCCAGCCGCTCCGCGGCATGTGGGATCTTCCTGGACCGGGTCACGAACCCGTGTCCCCTGCATCGGCAGGCGGACTCTCAACCAGTGTGCCACCAGAGAAGCCCCTGTATGGGTATTTTTAATCAGTTTTTCTCTGCTGAAATATCCAGTAAGATGCTGCTATGTTTTTCTGGGATTTGGATACTTTCTTTCAAACTATTTTAGATAATTGTTTTCCATATTAAATTATCCTCATTATACATTCATTTTTGATGCCAGTAGTTCTTTCTACATAAAGGATTTGTCTACATCCAGAATAGCCCCAGATGTTGTAGAGTTGGCTGGTGATTTAACCCCTGCTGATTATGAAAGAAGATTTGAGACAGAATAGGGTGCTGTTTCATATTCACATTTGGATGTAGTCTCAGAGCTGATCCCAAGCAGCCATACTGATACAGAGACAAATAATGAATGGGTATGTCAGATCCATAGAAATAATAATACTAACCATCGTATTTCTTTGATTTTAAGATGCTCGTTTTATATACTAACTGAAATCTGAATGCATCTTACTGCACTTGTGTGCATTTATTAGGTTAATATTGCAAGTCAACAGTGGTCTTATAATTAAAAGAAATCCTATAGAATCCCCTTGGCTGGCTATTGAGTTCTAGAAGTTTTAATGCAATTAGAACATTCCAGAATCAATGAACCTCAACCAGAATTTCAGCCTGCATAATGCTATCCTGATTTAGACAAAGCAGGAAGTTATAAAAGTGTTTCTTTTCATGCAAGCAACTGCCTCATTGATAGATAACACTAAAATGATCCTAAAATTATACGAAGTAGGATCTGTGCATGGTGACTCCATTTTTAAAATCCTGATTTTAGGTCAACGGCACCATCATTTTGGGAAAACTAGTCATGTGCAGTGACATTTTTCCACCTCACAGGCTAAAAAAATATTTCACTAGGCCAAAAACCTGAGTGGTACTTACAAACAATTTATCTGTCAGAAGAGAGTGGGAGGAATGGAAGAGAAAATGTTATTTGAATCTGTGACCTGGAGAGAAGGAAAGAGCCATGAAAGGGGAAGCTGTGCTAACTGACTAGATTGCCTGTATCCTGAGTTTGCTTTAGGTGTCTTGTCAAGCATTTCCATTGAGTTATGTTGTCACTGTTGCTTCGTTTTCTTGGGCATAATATCTGTTCTTTCAGAAAATCCCCCTGCCCCTCTCCCCCCAGGCTAGGCTGGAAGGCTTCATGGCTGACTCTCCTGTGTGTGTTTGAGTCCATGGTCTTTTGCCGCTTTTCTCATGCTTTTTCTTTATGACGTTTCAGCTCATCCACCATACACCATGTGCTTTAGAGTGAAATTCTACCCACACGAACCCTTGAAGATTAAAGAAGAGCTCACCAGGTATTTTTTTGTTTGTTTGTATGTTTAACGTGCCCCTTGAAACAGCCAGGGCCTCTGAGTTCTACTCTTGTCTAGAGCGGAGTGTCTCCACCAAGCAGGCGCTCAGCTCAGCATTTGGCTTGGAATGTTTCTCTTACATTTAATTGTCTTGGGACTTTTCAAACCGTTGTCATTGGGAGTGTAATTAACTGCACAAAAAAGCAGTGGGTTTAAGGAGGAGGTGCTCTCTGAAAACACCTGACAGTGGGATGCTAAAAATAAATAGAAGATGACTGCATTTAGGATATGGGCAAATTCATAGCTAGTGCAGCCCCTGGGACCTGTCTTTTGGATCTAAGCTTTTCTGAAGGGAAAAGATCCCTTGACAGAATGATGAACTGTTTTGTCATCCCACATTCCGCTTGCTAAATGACCGACCGCGGAGCCGGCTTCCCTCTCCTTGTAGCCTCTTCTCAGCCCATCTCTCTGCATTTTCTGGTTCTTGGGCCAGGGCCACGTGCAAATAGTCCACCTTCTGGGGGTTTGGCTTCCGTGAACAGCCTTGGCCAATGCCACTGAGCAGGGTCCCGAGAGGGCCAACTCGGTGGATGGAGAAGAGCCCATGTGTGCTTAGCTCTTAATGAGCCTCTGATCTGGCGACCGAAAAAAGTCATTGTGTCTAGTCACCTCTCAGAATAATCTGCGTGGGTCCGAATGCAGCAGAGAAGCAAAGGCAGTTGACTCTGATCATGTGCAGTCATGTGCTGGGTTCTAGGGTATTGTGCTCTCTCATTATCCACGAGGGTCTGGTAAAGCTCCACCATAGTGACACAAGGTGATGTTGGAAGGGAGCCATTCTCTGTTAGTAATTTGTGCACAGCTGTTGGTGGAGGTTTGTGCTTGGGGGCGGGGCAGGGTATGCGTGGGAAAGGAGATGATGGACATTGTAAGTAGTGGTTGGTGTTTTGCAATCTGGCCTGCTTTTTTTTCTTTTTAAAATTAAGGTAAAATTCACGTAACATAAATCTTTTTCACCGTTTCAAAGTGTACAATTCTGGAGCATTAAGTACATTCACAATGTAAGGCAACCATCACCATTATCTAGTTCCAGAACATTTCTTATCACCCCCAAAAGAAAGCCTGTACGCATTAGCAGTCACTACCCACTCTCCCATCCCCCAGACCCTGGAAACCACTCATCTACTTTCTATCTCTATGGATTTACCCGTTTTGGACATTTCATATAAATGGAATCAAATGGTATGTGGCTTCGGCCTGCTTTTGGCTTGAAAAATTTATTCATTTATTTGTTAAGTACTTCCTCAGTTCCTGCTGTCTGCAAGGGCTATATGAGCCACCTAAATAAATAAATAAATAAATAAATAAATAAAGATATTTGTCCTACCCTCTGGGTGCTAATACTGTAATTAGGAAGATCAAATCAGATACTAATGCCAGGCATTATTTCATCAGGGGCCAATATAGCTCACTTTTGTCACTTGTTTTCTTTAAGACCTTGACCAGAGGATAAAAATTGAATATGTGTCACAATATAAATTAAGGATGGGTCTTTTGTTGGTGATGTTGAGAAAAGTCCCATTTGAAAGTAAAAGGGTACAAAGTTTTAGTGAAATCTCTCTCAATTAAATTTGCTAGCACTTCCCTGCATTTGTCTGAATAACTAAGGTATGAATTGTGCGACATTGCAAACATTTTTATGTCCACAAAGGAAATTAAGACAATACAGGTAGAAATGGGTTTTTCTGAGTCAACACAGTCCTTAGAATTCAAAAGGGATCTACAAACTGTGGAATGACTCAGGTACTTATGATTTAAACCCTATCTTGAAAGAATTTAGTTTTTATTGTTTGATGTTATTTTATCCTAAGATTAATCTAAAATTTAAGAATTTAATAAATGAGAAGCTAAGATCACATTCATGACCAGGCTAAGGGGTAAAGAAACATTGAGAAAAAAGCGGTTTTAAAAGAGCAAAACAACAAAAATACTCACCGAAAAGGATATTTTTTTAATCCTTCTTTTATCTCTCCATGTACACAGTCACCTTACAATCCTTTAGATTTCTGAGGCATTTGTAAATGCTATATACAATTGAATGTAATAAAAGCATGTTGGTTTTAAATTTTTTAGTAAGAACCACCTTTAAATTCATGTTAGATAGAGAAGCATATCACTAATGGGGGCATAATAATGTATGCCCCAGATCCTCCTGTGTTTTTGTTGCTTAATTCTTTCATGCAGGGAGGGGTGAGACTGAAGGAAAATGCATTATTATTATTATTTTGGTGGCTATTATATTAAAAAATGAGTATCTGAACCTGAAGCCATTTGCAAGGCTCAGTGGATTATGTGGAATCCGTAATAATCCATGATTATCTCTAGAGTTCACTAATGTGAGCAAGGACCCAAACTCAGCTGTTGTGAAAGCGGATTTTCTTTTCTCAGGAAGCTTTTGTCAAACTCAATTTCTGAGTTATGGGATCAGGACCCAAACGTCTCATTCGTTAGTAAATATTTATTTGAAACTATTTTCCACTACTAAACTCACCAAAACGTGGAAAGGAATGCTTTTTGTTCAATGCATACATGCAGCACGTAGAAAAGAAACTTGATGGCATTTAGCCAGGTGGTTTACATTCTTTAAGAAAGGGAAGATTTCATCATCTCAAGTATTTGTGTGACCTTGGTATTGTGAATGATCTAGGGCCGTGGTCCTCAAAGTCACATCCCTGGATTAGCAGCAACAGCATCACTTGGGAACTTGGCCCCTGCCCCAGACCTGGGATGGGGCCCTGCAATCTGTATTTTCACAAGCCCTCCAGGTAATTTTAAAGCATGTCAAATTTTAAGAACCATTACTCTAAGGCAACTGGATTTTCGAAAGTATTACTCTAAGGCCATTGGATTTTCAAAAGTATTAGTTTCTTTAGGCAGATATTAGAGTGTACAATTCAGTGGGTTTAGTATGTTCTTAAAGTTGTGCCACCATCACCGTGATCTCCTTCCAGAACATTTTTATCACAGCAGTAGGAAACCTAGTATTCTAGCAGTCTTTCCCCATTCCCCACTCCCCCCAGCCCCTGGCAGCTACTAAGCTATGTTTTTGTCTCTGTAGGTTTGTCTATTCTGAAATTTTATACAAATGGAATCATAAAATATGTGGCCTTTTATATCTGACTTTTCACTTAGCTTAATCTTTTCAAGGTTCTTCCATGTTGTAGCATGCATCAGTAGGTACTTCCTTCCTTTTATGGCTGAATAATATTCCATTGTATGGATATACCACTTTCTTTTATCCTTTCATCAGTTGATGGGCATTTGGTTTAGCTATTATGAAGAATGCTGCTACGAGCATTCATATACACATTTTTGTGAGGACCTAGATTCTGATTTAATTGGGTCTAGGGTAGGGTCCACGTTGGTATTGTTTAAAAGCTCCCCCAGCTGATTCTAACATGCAGTCAGGCTGAGAACCTCTGGTTTAGAACCTTATTACTCAAGTGTGGTCCATGGGCCTGCAGCTCAGCTTTACTGGGGAGCTTATTAGAAATATGGACTCTTGGGCCCCACCCAGACCTACTGAACCAGAATCCACATTCTAACAGCATCTCTGGGTAATTCACGAGCTCACTAAAGTGTGAGAGGCACCAGTTTAGGGAGATACTCTGGGTCCTTGATGGCCAGTGTAATACTGTTCCCTTGACAAAATGTACACTAACTCCAGATAAGGAATTTATTAGGTACTACCCTTATGTCCTGCACACAATTCCATACAAAGTTGGGGACAGAGAGTGTCATTTGAACCTCCATCGTGTGCCCAGTGCCCAGCACTGTCATAGCATAAAGCGGGTGTGAGATAAAGATTCATCAAGTGGAAGCACCAGGGAGCCGCTGAACCCTTCAGTGCATCTGTGTGTCCGGGGATGGCGAGCTCCAGCGCTTGGGGAGGCGGGGTGGTGGGGGCTGCTGCCAGCACCTGAGTGATCTGAGTGCCTCAGTTACACTCTCTGAGCGGGGTTGTGCATGAGGCTGCTCACAGGCTGAGTAAAGATCAGATTATTTGAGCCCTGGAGGTAGTGACTGGGACCGATTGGGTGGTGCTCCCCACCTGGCCTCAAGAACCTGGAAAGAGGAAAGAAAGGTTGGTCTCTACGACTTAAACTCCAAAATAAACAGAAAGAATCTTCACACACCTATAAAGTTAGTCAGAAACAATAGACCCCAGGCCTGAGCCTTCAATGAAAGAATCAATCCGGCAGAGACGTAGGAGGAGATCTGAAGAGGGCGTGATCAGCGTAGAGGAACAGAAGGGACAGTGACAAGATGAGCCTGAGCCAGGGGTGGTGAACTGACACGCCCCCCGCCCTACACCGCCCCCACCCACCCCGCCATCCCCAGCTGAATCAGGCCCGTGCATGTTTTTCGTTTGGCACTCCAGTGTTTTCAAAAATAGAGTTTGCTGCAACATTTAAAATTCAAAGGATTTCACTTCTAAACCTGTCGCCGTGATGCTGGAGCTGCACAGCGGCTGACCCCTTCGTGGGAGCCAGCGCCCTGTGTTCTGCTTCCCGACCCCCTCACCCCAGCCTGTTTCATTCAATAGCAGGTTTGTCTGGCCCTGAGGCCATCTGTTTGCCATCCCTGGAGAAGCGGAGAGGACACTAAACAGATGACTGTTCGTGCTGTGAATAAGTTGGCTTTCTGGCCTCGTAACCAAGTCTTTTTGAGATTGATTAACATGAGTCTGTCTGTGCCCCGGACTAGTCTCTGTAGACTGAGTCCGATTCCTGAGTCCTCATTCCAGAAAGAGCTCGGGCAGCCTGTAGCTGAGGTGCTGGTGGTGGTAACAGTGGCTGTGATTGTCCTTGTGTGGGACTTTCTGCCAGGGACGGTGGCTGCTGGGCCCTGTGGCTCTCCTCCATCCTTCCTGTATCTCTTTGGAAAGGGCCAGCCACACAGCTCTGGAAGCTGCCGCAGATACTTCAGGTTTTCTGAACTCTGGGGGCTCCTCCCAGTTTTCCTCTGCTTGCCCTCTGAGGGGCTTGGGTAGGGCTCTGGTGACCCAGGTGCATGCATCATTAGCAATCCTTCCACTTCTTCCAGGCCTCGGCCAAAACTTAGGGTGACTCTTTCTCCTTTTGCATTGCAGGTATCTTTTGTACCTGCAAATTAAAAGAGATATTTTCCACGGGCGACTGCTCTGCTCCTTTTCAGATGCTGCCTACCTGGGTGCCTGTATCGTCCAAGGTAAGTGTGGCCACGGCTGCCCATCCCCACCATTGTACTGGACAGTAGAGCTTTGGCTGTTCAGAGACTCCCTCCTCCCCAGCCTGTGCCCATCCAGCCCGTGTCATGGTTTGAGGCCAGGCAGGGCTGGGTACTTAGCAATGGACCCCCGCCTCCCCTTCCCTCCCAAGCCTCTGGGGTCCTGGTGGAAGGCTAGGCTGCGGTGGTCACAGGGGCCTCTGCAAGAATGGAGGTCCTCAAGGCCCCGAGGTAGAGCTCAGACTCTGTTTCAAAGGGGCTGGAATGCTTGACTTTATAAGAAGCTCTGAAGCGATATGGGGTGTTCTGTGCTCTGAGCTCCGACCACCAGGTGTGGGGCGTGATGGGTATATTGAGCGGGGAATCTATGTCCAGGAAGGTAGGTGTCAAAGGGGTGTCCTTTCAAACCTTTGAAGTGAAATATCAAAGCATTTATACATATGGATTCACATGAGTGGTATGTGTATATGTGTGCACTGTATCTAATGCTTCAGCTTTTCTCGTCATGCAGTATGGTGAGGAGAGCAGCAGACTCACAGCCTGTCATTCTGCAGTTTGAACCTGAATTCCCATTTCCTGGTTATTTCACCAGAGACAAATGATTTAAACTCTTTAAGCTTCGGTGTCTTCATATATTGAATGAGGTGGTCATACTTGTGTGACAATTTCATGAGACTTATTCTCAGGGTTGAACAAGCCCCAGAGGGTGGGGCATTGGGAAGCAGCAAGCATATAGGACCCAGGGTAAGCTTCTGGATGTTTCGACCTGTAAGAAAAAAGTGTTTGAAAGAAGGCTGTCTCCAGAGCCCAAGGCAGAGCATCGTCATGGGGACGGGCCCAGGACCCAAGTGAAGAACGACTCAGATGTTCCGTTCCCCTGGGTCAGCTGGGAGGCAGCTGGCAGCAGGGCCTGCTTGGAGGGACTCAGGTGTTCCAGCCATTTGTAGCATGGATGCTGATGACATGTTTATGCGAGAAGGGGAGGGTGGAGAGGGGAACTAGGAGAAGAGAGGAAGGATGGAGGGGAGAAGGAAGGAAGCAGG
The DNA here is from genome assembly GCF_008692025.1 of Phocoena sinus. NCBI lineage: Eukaryota > Metazoa > Chordata > Mammalia > Artiodactyla > Phocoenidae > Phocoena > Phocoena sinus. The sequence goes on along the minus strand of NC_045768.1, from coordinate 82,463,039 downwards.
TGAGGACAACAGGAGAGAGAGAGAGGTTACCAAGTGAGCATGTCACCCTTACAAAGGATCTGAAATAATGAAGAAGCTTATGATGGGGTCATAAGCGGATCATGACAATCGTCTGTCTGATCACAATTCCAACCTTCATTCACAGCTGAAGAGAGACACCCATCATTCTCCTGGGGGTTTCACTGTCACTCACCACTGTCCCCATGGGATGCTCTGTGCTGTGAAATAGTTCCTAGGACCCTGTTTCCAGGTGTGTGTGCTCTCTGAGAATTCTGAAGTCTATCTGTGTTGCTTTTCCCCATCCTCTGGGAGCGACCTAGTGCCACTCAGCAGATTTTAGCAGTGGTGTTAAAAACCCTTGGAGATACTCAAGTTTAAAGTTAGAATGACAGTGATAGCCTGATGGGAAATAGGCCTTCCATCTGTCCCAAGGTGGAGTGTGTGCTTCTGAAAGCTGCCTCTCTTATATAGAGCTAAGGAATGTTCAAACCCCAAATTCTTCTTCCCTGTGAAGACTGCACGTTCCTAGTTAGGGTGCACTGTCTCCCACGAGGGAAAAGCAAATCGATACTAATCCAAGCAACAGACTGGCATTTGAGGATTTCAGGACACATTTAGGCATTAGTGAATCATGGTCAGTTGTCCAAGGACAAGCTCAATATGGATCTGTAATGGGAAAACTCTCCATCCTGGCTTATGTTTGAAATAAAGCCACAAAGCCTCCATCCAGATGATCAGGGCCCTATTTTATCCCTCATTGCTATTATCACTGACCATACTCACAGATGCTGTCGAGAGAGTAGAGTTGGAAGTGAACTGACAGACCTCAAGAAAACCTTTCAGCTCTAAAACGCAGCAGTGTCCATGGACCATTTGTAGCAAATGCAGTAAAAGCTGGATTCATCAAGTTCTCTGATGCTCGGGGTGGTATTACAGCAGCTCTAGAGATCATTACAAATGCAGATAAACATCTGCTTTGTCAGAACTGCTTATGCTTACAGAGAGCGATGGGGAATGTGGAGTAAATGATTAGAAAGCAGAGGACATGTGACTTTTTACTGGCCTCTTGTTTGCTAACACTCTTTGAAGGAGCATGTTTTAAGCTTCAGAATATTCTGAGTGTATAAAACAGGCAGCCACCCAGAGTTTTGCCACCGTACACACTGAATACAATGAGCGTATTCAATGCACGCTTTGCATTGTCTTCATAATACCAATTGCAAAACAAACACACGAAGCCCTAGGAATCTATTTATGTTCTTTCTCGATACAAATATCTTTCCTGTTCCTTCTACAAAACAGCAATATGGCAGGGTTACTGTTCTTATCTCCTCTGCCTGGTGTGTGCAATCCCTGTGGGTCTGTGGCTCCGTCTTGATATTCAGAACTCCGTTCAGATGTCACTTCCTCTGAGAAGTCTTCCTGGACTACTGAAGTAGCCTCTCTCTGCACATCATTCTTTCTCATGCCCCTGTTCTGTTGTCTTTTAAGCACTTATATTTGAAATTATCTTGTTGAGTTGTTTGGGGGCTTATTATGCATTGCCCCTTATGTAGGATCTAAATTCCATGGAAGTGGAACTCTGGGGGTCTTTTTCACTGTAGTACCCCCATGTCTGGCACACAGTAAGTTCTCCACTGAATATGTTAAGTGAACTAGGGCACTTGCCTAAATTACACCAATGTATGCTTTATTTCTATACTTGGGAAAGAGTGGTTGTTTCACTACCTCATCCATGTATTTGTCATGTGTTTTCTCAACATTTATTGAAGAGCTCCTAGGTGGCAGGCCACTGCAATGTGAAGTCCCTGTAGGGGGAAGGGGACAGACAAGTAAACAGGAAGCTGTGATGATGTGTTAATCTCTAAACAGAGGGACACACAGGGTCCCTGCTCTGAGCCCAGGAGGGCCCCCGCACTCAGCAAGGGTAGTCAGGGAAGGTTCCCAAAGGAGTTGACCCTGGGGCTGTAACGTCCTGTATCTCAAGTTCTTTTGGAGTGAGTCCTCTCCAAACCAGGGGAAATGCCATTGTCATGCTTGCCCTTTGTACTTACCATCACCTGATCACACTCATCCTTTTGCTTCAACTCTTTGGATTTTGCTGACAATTAAATTCTCTTTAATTTTAATTTAATGTCATCTTAATTTAAATTCTCGCAAGCCATCCCATGTACTGTATGTTATTTGTTGTAACTTTACCCTCATCGTCACATGTGGGAGAGAGAACCACAGGCTCCTTATCCAACTCCTCTATGGAAAACAAAATTTGAAGTTAGAAGTCCTTAATCATTTATAAAAGGCTTTTTGCTTCAGGTGAAGTCAGAGTTAAAGACAAGCTTTAAGGAACAAGAAAGCTGGGCATGTGATAGGGGAAACATCGACATTTACCTTGTCAGCAACCCTGTGCAGTTTCCATGGCATTTTTTCTCTAGTTCGCTGGCATTTGCCAGGCTACTTATTTGCTATGTTTAGCAGTCCAAGGCCATTGTACTTCACAAGTTTTCCTGGAAAGAGAAATGCCCACCCAAAACAAGACACGCACAAACAACACCACCCATCAACTGTGCAAGGTGACATTGCATTGGACATGGCCTAATTTAATATCAGTGGTCCATGCCCTGTGGAAAAGCAGGCATCAGGTTATACCGTCCCCTAAATTTTGGGGTCCATAGCCAGCTCACAGGGGCATGTGTATGTGTGTGTGTTTGCGTGTATGTCTAGGTGTGTTACGTGTGTTTCTTTTGAAACTTAGATTGAGTTAATCATCAGTTCGTGGCTCACTTTTCATCACTGGTCCCATCTATTGATTGATTGATTTCCCTTTTTTCATTATTCTCCATTTCTGTTCCTAAAGGCAACAACTGGGTTCATGTATATCTTTGACTTGGAATACATCCTTATAAAATGATTAGTATTGTCTCGTGTGTATATACTCTTAAGTTTCATAAATTAAATGGGGCTATAGAACACATTTAATCCTTCCTTTATATGCTCAGAACACTGAGGAATCTATTCACATTTCTGGGTATACATCTATTTTGTTGCTTTTAATTGCTACAGAGTATCCAGTAGGGTGCATTGCCCATGTGCTATTTACTGCTCCCAGCAATAATGAACACCCGAGTTGCCCCATATCTTTTTTCACACCTAGAGTTTTTTAGAATATACACCCAGAAATGGATTGCTGGGTAATAATATTAGGCTAAATACTCCCAGCTTGCTCTCTAGAAGAGCTACGTGCACCAAGAATCTTCGGACGTGTACCAGTACTTCTATTTCTTCATGTCCCTGCCAACACATAGAATCATCCGGCTTCCTAAACTTTTTGTTAATCTCATAGGTGTAAAGTGACATCTTCTAGTTTGGGTTTGTACAGCTCTCATTACTGATGAGTTTGGGCAGCTCTCCATACATGAGGCCTTTGGGTTTCCCCTTCTATGAATTGGCTGTTGATATTCCTTGACCATTTTCCTATTGGAATTCCTGCCCATGTACTTATAGGTTTGTAGGGGTTCTTTCTTTATTCTAGATATTAGCCTTTGTCAGATTTAGATTTTGCAAATATGTTATTTCAACTTATCTATTATTTTGACTATGTCCTTTAATGAACAGAAATATTTTTATTTTGATATGATCAAATTAATCAGTTTCCCCTCTATGGCTGATGGCATTTTGGGTCTTATTTGGGTCTTCCTCCTGTGGTATATATTTTAAGTTGTTTTCAGAACTCTGTAATTTGAGCTCTATTAAGAAGCTTTAAAGAGCTTTGCTTTCCTCCCAGTTTTATCCTTTTACAGTCATTACATGATTCAACCATGAAGAGACAGTAGATACAAATTACTGAGTTGGATGTGATTTTGCAGATGTGCTTAAGGCATATTGATTTCTATCTACTTCAAAGTCATGTTGGTGATCAAGTTCCTCAGTACCATTTTCCCACCATCTTTAATCTACTTTCCTGGGCCATTTCTGCCTGAGATACTTGCCCCTTCTGGCTCATTCTCCTTAGCAAGCTTGTAGAATCAGGACAAAGTATTCCCACTGCAAGAGCATCACCTTTGCTGCTTCAGGCTCTGCTTGATGCATATCCTAGGTCCATCTTCTCATAGACCCTCTGGGTGCTCAGAGATGTGCAGGCATTTCTTTTTACCCTTAAAGACCCTCTGGACGTACCCTATATTAGAACCTGGCAACAACTTAATTCTGGGATGCTCAGCCATACTTTGATACACACTCTTTAATTTGAAGAGCAATCCATTTATTTTAAAGTACAATCCTCTTGGGTACCTTTATGTTGTGATTTTTCATTGATTGAGCCACACCTGCACAAATCTCAGAGCTAGCAGCTCCAGCCAGGGAATCCCTCGAGTCAGAAAATTAACTGTGAAAGGAAACTTGAGGAGCACCCAGTGGTTTCCAGCTAGAGGTGGTAACACCTCCTATTGTGGGGAGCATTTCGAAACATTGGAAGGCATTTTTGGTGGTCATAATATCTGGATGTGCCACCAGCATTTAGTACCTGAAGGGTAGCGGTGCTAAATGTCTTACCATGCCTTGGAAGGTCTGAAACAATAAAGAATTGTTTATTTGCCCAGATGCCAATAGCGCCTCTTTGAGAAACAATGATTTAAACTCCTTTATTGTGTAGATGAAGAAAATGAGACCCAGAGAGTTTGGCAAGTGCCAAGCACACACAGCTAAATCTGAACTAGAATATGACCTTCTAGACACTCAGGCTGTGGTCTTTCCATGGATACAAACACATTTCGTTGGGTGAGCTTGTTCCATGGTCTTCTTTTGGGTGGTGGGAGCCATTCCGTGTACACCCTGCTCTTGTTTTTTTTTTAAACATCTTTATTGGAGTATAATTGCTTTACAATGTTGTGTTAGTTTCTGCTGTATAACAAAGTGAATCAGCTATACGTATACATATATCCCCATATCCCCTCCCTCTTGCGTCTCCCTCCCACCCTCCCTATCCCACCCCTCTAGGTGGTCACAAAGCACCGAGCTGTGCTATGCAGCTGCTTCCCACTAGCTATCTGTTTTACATTTGGTAGTGTATATATGTCAGTGATACTCTCTCACTTCGTCCCAGCTTACCCTTCCCCCTCCCCGTGTCCTCAAGTCCATTCTCTACATCTGCGTCTTTATTCTTGTCCTGCCTCTAGACTCTTCAGAACCCTTTTTTTTTTTAACTTCCATATATACGTGTTAGCATACAGTATTTGTTTTTCTCCTTCTGACTTACACTCTGTATGACAGACTCGAGGTCCATCCACCTCACTAAAAATAACTCAATTTTGTTTCTTTTTATAGCTCAGTAATATTCCATTGTATATATGTGCCACATCTTCTTTATCCATTCATCTGTCGATGGACACTTAGGTTGCTTCCATGTCCTGGCTATTGTAAATAGAGCTGCAATGAACATTTTGGTACATGACTCTTTTTGAATTACGGTTTTCTCAGGGTTTATGCCCAGTAGTGGGATTGCTGGGTCATATGGTAGTTCTATTTTTAGTTTTTTAAGGAACCTCCATACTGTTCTCCATAGTGGCTGTATCAATTTACATTCCCAACAACAGTGCAAGAGGGTTCCCTTTCTCCACACCCTCTCCAGCATTTACTGTTTGTAGATTTTTTGATGATCGCCATTCTGACCTGTGTGAGGTGACACCTCATTGTAGTTTTGATTTACATTTCACTAATGATTAGTGATATTGAGCATCCTTTCATGTGTTTGTTGGCAATCTGTATATCTTCTTTGGAGAGATGTCTAATTAAGTCTTTTGCCCATTTTTGGATTGGTTTGTTTGCTTTTTTGATATTGAGTTTCATGAGCTGCTTGTATATTTTGGAGATTAATCCTTTGTCAGTTGCTTTGTTTGCAAATATTTTCTCCCATTTTGAGGGTTGTCTTTTTGTCTTGTTTACGGTTTCCTTTGCTGTGCAAAAGCTTTTAAGTTTCATTAGGTCCCATTTGTTTATTTTTGTTTTTATTTCCATTTCTGTAGGAGGTGGGTCAAGAAGGATCTTGCTGTGATTTATGTCAAAGATTCTTCTGCCTATGTTTTCCTCTAAGAGTTTTTTTTAAATTTAATTTTATTTATTGTTTTATACAGCAGGTTCTTATTAGTCATCAATTTTATACACATCAGTGTATACCTCTAAGATTTTATAGTGTCTGGCCTTACATTTAGCTCTTTAATCCATTTTGAGCTTATTTTTGTGTATGCTGTTAGGAAGTGTTCTAATTTCATTCTTTTACATGAAGCTGTCCAGTTTTCCCAGCACCACTTATTGAAGAGGCTGTTTTTTCTCCATTGTATATTCTTGTCTCCTTTGTCAAAGATAAGGTGACTGTATGTGCTTAGGTTTATCTCTGGGCTTTCTGTCCTGTTCCATTGATCTATATTTCTGTTTTTGTACCAGTACCATACTTTCTTGATTACTGTAACTTTGTAGTATAGCTTGTATTCAGGGAGTCTGATTCCTCCAGCTCCATTTTTTCCCCTCAAGATTGCTTTGGCTATTTGGGATCTTTTGTATTTCCATACAAATTGTGAGAAAGTTTTTTCTAGTTCTGTGAAAAATGCCAGTGGTAGTTTGATAGGGATTGCTCTGAATCTGCAGATTGCTTTGGGTAGTAGAGTCATTTTCACAATGTTGATTCTTCCAATCCAAGAACATGGTCTATCTCTCCATCTGTTTGTATCATCTTTAATTTCTTTCATCACTGTCTTATAGTTTTCTGCATACAGCTCTTTTGTCTCCTTAGGTAGGTTTATTCCTAGATATTTTATTCTTTTTGTTGCACTGGTAAATGGGAGTGTTTCCTTAATTTCTCTTTCATATTTTTCATCATTAATGTATAGGAATGCAAGAGATTTCTGTGCATTAATTTTGTATCCTGCTACTTTACCAAATTCATTGATTAGCTCTAGTAGTTTTCTGGTAGCATCTTTAGGATTCCCTATGTATAGTATCATGTCATCTGCAAACAGTGACGGTTTTATGTCTTCTTTTCTGATTTGGATTCCTTTTATTTGTTTTCTTCTCTGATTGCTGTGACTAAAACTTCCAAAACAATGTTGAATAATAGTGGTGAGAGTGAGCAACCTTGTCTTGTTCCTGATCTTAGTGGAAATGCTTTCACCATTGAGAATGATGTTTGCTGTGGGTTTATCACATATTGCCTTTATTATGTTGAGGTAACTTCCCTCTGTGCCTACTTTCTGGAGAGTTTTTATCATAAATGGGTGTTGAATTCTGTCGATAGCTTTTCCTGCATGTATTGAGATGATCATATGGTTTTTATCCTTCAACTTGTTAACATGGTGTATCACATTGATTGATTTGTGTATATTGAAGAATCCTTGCATTCATGGGATAAACCCCACTTGATCATGGTGTATGATCCTTTTAATGTGCTGTTGGATTCTGTTTGCCAGTATTTTGTTGAGGATTTTTGCATCTGTGTTCATCAGTGATATTGGCCTGGAGTTTTCTTTCTTTGTGACATCTTTGTCTGGTTTTGGTGTCAGGGTGATGGTGGCCTCGTAGAATGAGTTTGGGAGTGTTCCTCCCTCTGCTATATTTTGGAAGAGTTTGAGAAGGATAGGTGTTAGCTCTTCTCTAAATGTTTGATAGAATTCGCCTGTGAAGCTATCTGGTCCTGGGCTTTTGTCTGTTGGAAGATTTTTAATCACAGTTTCAATTTCAGTGCTTGTGATTGGTCTGTTTATATTTTATATTTCTTTCTGGTTCAGTCTCAGAAGGTTGTGCTTTTCAAAGGATTTGTCCATTTCTTCCAGGTTGTTCATTTTATTGGCATAGAGTTGCTTGTAGTAATCTCTCATGATCCTTTGTAGTTCTGCAGTGTCGGTTGTCACTTCTCCTTTTTCATTTCTAATTCTGTTGATATGAGTCTTCTCCCTTTTTTTCTTGATGGTTTATCAATTTTGTTTATCTTCTCAAAGAACCAGCTGTTAGTTTTATTGATCTTTGCTATTGTTTCCTTCATTTCTTTTTCATTTATTTCTGATCTGATATTTATGATTTCTTTCCTTCTGCTCACTTTGGGGTTTTTTTGGTTCTTCTTTCTGTAATTGCTTTATGTGTAAGGTTAGGTTGTTTATTTGAGGTGTTTCTTGAGGTAGGATTGTATTGCTGTGAACTTCCCTCTTAGAACTGCTTTTGCTGCATCCCATAGGTTTTGGGCCGTCATGTTTTCATTGTCATTTGTTTCTAGGTATTTTTTCATTTCCTCTTTGACTTCTTCAGTGATTTCTTGGTTATTTAGTAGTGTATTGCTTACCCTCCATGTGTTTGTATATTTTACAGTTTTTTTTCCTGTAATTGATATCTAGTCTCATAGTGTTGTGGTCGGAAAAGATACTTGATATGATTTCAATTTTCTTAAATTTACCAAGGCTTGATTTGTGACCCAAGGTATGATCTATCCTGGAGAATATGCCATGAACACTTGAGAAGAAAGTGTATTCTGTTGTTTTTGGATGGAATGTCCTATAAATATCAAGTAAGTCCATCTTGTTTAATGTATCGTTTAAAGCCTGTGTTTCCTTATTTATTTTCGTTTTGGATGATCTGTTCATTGGTAAAAGTGGGGTGTTAAAGTCCCCTACTATGATTGTGTTATTGTCCATTTCTCCTTTTATGGCTGTTAGCATTTGCTTTATCTATTGAGTGCATAAATATTTACAATTGTTATATCTTCTTCTTGGATTGATCCCTTGACCATTATGTAGTGTCCTTCTTTGTCTCTTGTAATAGTCTTTATTTTAAAGTCTATTTTGTCTAATATGAGAATTGCTACTCAAGCTTTCTTTTGATTTCCGTTTGCATCAAATATCTTTTTCCATCCCCTCACTTTCAGTCTTTATGTGTCCCTAGGTCTGAAGTGGGTCTCTTGTAGACAGCATATATATGGGTCTTGTTTTTGTATCCATTCAGACAGACATAGGTCTTTGGTTGGAACATTTAATCCATTTATATTTAAGGTAATTATCAATATGTATGTTCCTATTACCATTTTCTTAATTGTTTTTGGTTTATTATTGTAGGTCTTTCCTTCTCTTCTTCTAGAGAAGTCCCTTTAGCATTTGTTGTAAAGCTGGTTTGGTGGTGCTGAATTCTCTTAGCTTTTTCTTGTCTTTAAAGGTTTTAATTTCTCCATCGAATCTGAATGAGATCCTTGCTTGGTAGAGTAATCTTGGTTGTAGGTTTTTCCCTTTCATCACTTTCAATATGTCCTGCCACTCCCTTATGGCTTGCAGAGTTTCTGCTGAAAGATCAGCTGTTAACCTTATGGGGATTCCCTTGTATGTTATTTGTTGTTTTTCCCTTTTAATATTTTTATATTAAAAATATAATATAATTTATATTATATGAATTATATAATATTTAATTTTATAATATAAATAGTATAAAAGCTGCTTTTAATATTTTTTCTTTGTATTTAATTTTTGATAGTTTGATTAATATGTGTCTTGGCATGTTTCTCCTAAGATTTATCCTGTGTGGAACTCTCTGTGCTTCCTGGAGTTGATTGACTATTTCCTTTCCCATATTAGGGAAGGTTTCAACTATAATCTCTTCAAATACTTTCTCAGTCCCTTTGTTTTTCTCTTCTTCTTCTGGGACCCCTATAATTCGAATTTTCGTGCATTTAATGTTGTCCCAGGGGTCTCTGAGACTGTCCTCAATTCTTTTCATTCTTTTCTCTTTATTCTGCTCTGTGGTAGTTATTTCCACTATTCTATTTTCCAGATCACTTATCCATTCTTCTGCCTCAGTTATTCTGCTATTGATTCCTTCTAGACAATTTTTAATTTCATTTATTGTGCTGTTCATCATTGTTTATTTGCTCTTTAGTTCTTCTAGATCCTCGTTAAACATTTCTTGTATTTATTCTATTTCCAAGATTTTGGATCATCTTTACTATCATTACTCTGAATTCTTTTTCAAGTAGACTGCCTATTTCCTCTTCATTTGTTTGGTCTGGTGGGTTTTTACTTTGCTCCTTCATCTGCTGTGTATTTCTCTGTCTTCTCTTGCTTAACTTACTGTGCTTGGGGTCTCCTTTTCACAGGCTGCAGGTTCGTAGTTCCCGTTGTTTTTGGTGTGTGCCCCCAGTGGGTAAGGTTGGTTCAGTGGGTTGTGTAAGGCTTCCTGGTGGAGGAGACTAGTGCCTGTGTTCTGGTGGGTGAGGCTGGATCTTGTCTCTCTGGTGGGCAGGACCACTTCCGGTGGTATGTTTTGGGGTGTCTGTGAACTTAGTATTATTTTAGGCAGCCTCTCTGCTAATGGGTGGGGTTGTGTTCCTGTCTTGCTAGTTGTTTGGCATGGGGTGTCCAGCACTGGAGCTTGCTGGTCGTGAGTCGAGCTGGGACTTAGCGTTGAGATGGAGGTCTCTAGGAGAGTTCTTGCCGATTGATGTTTCGTGTGGCTGGGAGGTCTCTGGTGGACCAATGTCCTGAACTCGGCTCTCCCACCTCAGAGGCTCAGGCCTGACACCCGGCCACAGCACAAAGACCCTGTTAGCCACACAGCCAAAGCAACCGAAACGTTTATCTTTCTGGTTTGACGGAAGTTGCCATATTGCTTCTAGTGTTGGAAGGTCTCCGGAAGAGGCAGGGGTGGGCTGTGGTTCAGTGCGGGGACAAGGACACTGCTCTTGTTGTTTTTAACCTTTCTTTTTCTCTTTATTTTTTCTGTTTACAGCTGAGCTCGGTGACTATGATCCTGACGAGCATCCTGAGAATTACATCAGTGAGTTCGAGATTTTCCCCAAGCAGTCACAGAAGCTGGAAAGAAAAATAGTGGAAATTCATAAAAATGAACTCAGGTAATAGGGGTACACATTTGTAGAAATGATAGAGGTGAGAAAGTGTTCTTATTGCCGGGAATGTGCAAATCGTGTTGTGAAGAATATTTGTGATGTATGGGTAGACTCTTTCAGGTGGCAGGTCAGTATTTCTGGGCACTGTCAAGGTCCTCCATCAGTGACAATCTCAATAATGTGGGGTCCCCTGTGTGGCTGTTTATGAACCATCAGCAGTTATTAGAGCCATATAGTTTCTTCTGGGTTTTAACAACCCTGGGTTTCTGAACATGAAATCTAGGATAAATAAGTAATCCTTTCTATTTTGAATTTTGCATTGCCTCTTCCCTTCCTGTGGCCATTGTTGAAAGCTTTGACTCCAAGTAGAGTAGAATCCATTGACAAGGTTTCCTTTGCTGAGCTGCTTTCAAGATGACAGATTCAGCATCTGCTTCTCTTTTCCTTGTCTGTGATGCTCCAGGACGATTGATAACTACAGAGGAGTACGAGTAGCGAAATCACATACAGTATTTATTCACTGTGGACCAGACACTGTTCTCAGTACTTGTGCATATTGACTCATTTAATCTTCGCAACAACTTAGGAGATAGGTGCCATGGTTGTTCCCATTTTACAGATGAGGGAACTGAGGCGCAGAGTGGTTAAGCATTTTACCCAGGATCACACAGCTAGCAAGTGACAGAGGCTGGATTTGAATCTAGGCAGCCTGGCTCTAGAGTCTGTGCCCTGGAGCATTGTGATGCTTCTGTTCTGCATAGGCTACCAGGAAGGAAGTGAAGCATGAATAGGAATCATCACCAGTTTGGAATCCAGGTAACTCAGGTGTCCTAATCTGTAACTAGAATACAGATCCCTGCAAATCACAGAAAATTCATTTGGATAATCATAGCAAGCCTGGGCTGTGCTATGACAAGTATGGATGAAGAACTGTGCATGCTGAGATGCTCCCATCTTCTGCGCTTCTGGTAATTATAAAAAAAAAACCCCAAAACCCCCCATAGTGTCACTGGATTATGAATCCTGGAACAAATGACTGTCCCCTTGAGAGGGAGTGCTGAGATCCCTGCTTTATGCAGGCACTCCCCCTGCTGGTAATTCTGAGAAGAGTGTACATGTGGGCATTAAAGGTGACAGCATAGTTCAGCTTTAAAAAGATGACCTTTGGGGCTTCCCTGGTGGCGCAGTGGCTGAGACTCCGCCTGCCGATGCAGGGGACACGGGTTCGTGCCCCGGTCTGGGAAGATCCCACATGCCGCGGAGCGGCTGAGCCCGTGAGCCATGGCCCCTGAGCCTGCACGTCCGGAGCCTGTGCTCCGCAACGGGAGAGGCCACAACAGTGAGAGGCCTGCGTACCGCAAAAAATTAAAAAAGATGACCCTTGTCCTTAAGAGGTAAAGATGATTAGACATCAAAAATTGTACAGATTTCAGAAAGCAACATACCGTCTCTATGGGTAATTTTAGGGTATTGTCTCCTTTGTTGAAAATATGACAGTCTGCCTACTCTTTTTACAATTTGGGAACAAACATGCTAGAGGTAAAAGTAAAGTTCCAGTGCTTCAGTTGACGGCTTGTGGACCAGCAGTGTCTGAGCAGCACAGGGTGAGACCCTCTGGATGAAGCAGTCACATCCACTGTGCAGATTGGTAGGGAAAGGGGACTGAACAGTCTGCTGTGACCAGAATTTGCAGGGTCTCAAATGTTCAGAATATATGATAATAAACATTATATATATATATATATATATATAAATTTATTCATTTATTTAACTTTTGGCTGCATTGGGTCTTTGTTTCTGTGCGCCGGCTTTCTCTACTTGTGGCGAGCGGGGGCTACTCTTTGTTGCGGTGCACGGGCTTCTCATTGCGGTGACTTCTCTTGTTGCGGAGCACAGGCTCTAGGTGCGCAGGCTTCAGTAGTTGTGGCACACGGGCTTCAGTAGTTTCAGCTCATGGGCTCTAGAGCACAGGCTCAGTAGTTGTGGCTCACAGGCTTAGTTGCTCCGTGGCATGTGGGATCTTCCCGGACCAGGGCTTGAACCCGTGTCCCCTGCATTGGCAGGTGGATTCTTAACCACTGTGCCACCAGAGAAGCCCGATAATAAACGTTTATTGAGCTCTTACTGGATGCCAAGCACTGTGCTAAGAGCCTTACATGCATCGCCCCACTCAGTCCTGCCAAACTCTATGAGGTTTGTGCTATTGTTGTTCCCTGTCTGAGGTGAAGAAAGCACAGCCTGGAGTGGCTGAAGGACATACACTGTTAGTAGCAGAGTCAGGACTTGAACCTTGCTCTTACCTGACACTCATACCATGCTCTTATTCCCTGTGCTGAGCAGCCATAAGGCAACCTGGTAGTCACATTGATGTTCCACAGTGATCATGATGGCGATGGCCCAGAGGGTGGAGACTGTGGCAGGAGGATCAGTTAGAGCTGTCATCCAGGCAAGACATGCTGGGGACCTGAACAAGAATTGGAGTAGAGAAAACTGAAAGAAGAGGATTTTGAGCGACGTTGCAGGAAGACTCGATGACCCACTGGATTTCATGAGCAAATGAGTGGAGCCAAGAAGATTCCAGATTGTTTTTTATAATAAGAAAGCTGTAGATTGGACCTTGTGCCAGCATTTGAATCTGTTGACAACCCTGAAAGTAGTCTTCATGCATCTAGAGAATAGACAGGGTCAAGAGTCAGCTATGGTTTGTAGACCTTGGAAGTAAACTCCATGGCTTGGCCAAAGCTGCTTTCCTGTTGCCCAACACATTTGTAACACCCAGAAAGCCCTTGTGAAGAAGTCAAAGTTGTATGTCTGGAGGATGAAACAGCCAGATATCCTGTGATACTGAAAAGAGACATTCAGAGGGTATTTTCCTATGTGCTTTTGCTCCTTTTTCTCCTTAAGTAGTCATGTGTTTCCTTCTGCAACAATGCCGCAGAGAGAGAGTTCAGGTTTGGATGGAAAGATAAGAAGAGCAGGCAAGCTGACAATGCAGAAGAGAAGGGGCTTTCTATCAATAGAATCGGTTGGAAACCTGCTACAGAGACTGAGATTGCCCTGGGGGATCAGCGAGCCCTTTGCACACAGGTCATGAAAGTATCAATCTTCTTGTGTGGGCATTGGACCTCTGGTTGGATTGCTCTGCAAACCTGACAGTTCCAGGAAGGAGTCATAGATGGAAGAGACCCATATGAGGCTGCACCAAGGTGTTACCATCTTACTCTCCAAGGTTATCACAGCACTCATGACCCTCCCACACAGCAAAGGGATAATGCTTGATCAATGATCTGTTGTTATGGAAACTTCCTGAATGGTTTCCAGTTGGCCTTTGTTGGGGTTTGAGCCTGCTCCCCCCTCCCCCGCCCAAATAACCTCTTGCTCCCTACCCGGTTTCTGACCCAGTCAAGGAAGAAAACAAAAGAGATGCCAATAGAGACACTCAGACATTAGCAGAAATGACCATGATTTGCCCGATAAACAGGATTAGCTCTGTGGGTTCACAATCTTCTCCAGCCTTTTTACTTGATTAGAATCCTTCTTCTCCTGTGCTCTCTGTGGAAGGTACTAAAGCTGTGATTCTTGGGAGAAAATGAATCAGGGCGGAAGAACTTTCCTCCTTAGGAGGCTACACAGTGCTTGAAGGTGGACCCAAGATGGATTGATAGACAGGCATTAATAAGGGAGTTCTTTAGGGGGAAGAGAGAGAGGGAGAGAGAGAGGGAGAGAGAGAGAGACTCTGGAGTTTTGAGGTGCTTGAAAATGTAAGGCCAAGGTTTTAGTAAGAGTTTGCATGAACTAAGTGCTTAGACTCCTTTAAATGTTGAAGAGATTTGTGAGTGGAGATTGAAGTTCGTGGCTAGGGCAGCTTTGCTTCTTCAGATGTGCCACATCATTGACTGACAGGGGGGAGAAGACATAGTTTTGCAAATATAATATCATAGTTATTTATCATCTCTGTACCAGTCAAGGTAACTAGATTTTCCTGAGGAAACAACTCCATAAGCTCACAAGAAAGGTTTGTTTGTTTATTTATTTATTTACTTCTTGCTCTGCTGTATACTCACCAGAGGTCAACTGGGGGCTGTGCTAGTCATTGTCACTCGAGTCAGTCACAAACTTGAGTTTGCCAGGAAAAAGAGAGCTGTGAAAGGTCCTGCTTCAGCTTGGAAGTGATACATATCACTTCTGCTTTACCACTGTGGCCAGAATTAGCCACGTGGTCCCACCCAACAGCAAGGAAGTGCAGTTCTATCACGTGTCCAGAAGGTGCAGACTGGAAACAGCTGGCAAACAGCTCTTAATGGCCTTCACAATCTCATTGACTAATAGAGTTTTTGTTTTCATAGACTTTATTTCTTAGAAGAGTTTTAGGTTCACACCAGAATTGAGTGGAAGGTATACAGATTTCCCCTATAGTCTCTGCCCCGACACATGTACAACCTTCCCCATAGCATCATCCATCCCCCACCAGAGTGGAACATTTATTATAATTGATGAACCTACATCGATACCTTAGGGTTCGCTCTTGATGTTGTATATGCCGTGGGTTTAGACAATAGTATAATGACGTATATCCACCATTATAGTATCATACAGAATACTTTCACTGCCCTAAACACCTTCTGGGCTCTGCCTTATTCATCCCTCCCTCCTCCCTAACCTCTGGCAATTGCTGATCTGTTACCTGTCTCCATAGTTTTGCCTTTTCCAGAATGTCATACAGTTGGGACCATACAGTATGTAGCCTTTTCAAATTAGCTCTTTTCACTAAGCAATATGCATTTAAGATTCCTGCTCGTCTTTTATTGATAGCTCACTTCTTCATATTCCTGAATAATATATTCCGTTGTATGTACCACAGTTTATTTATCCATTCACCTCCCGAAGGACATAAGGTTGCTTTCAAGTCTTGGCAGTTATGAGTAAAATTGGTATAATCATCCATGGACAGGCTTTTGTGTGGACATAAAGTTTCATCTCCTTTGGGTAAATATCAAGGAGCATCATTGCTGGATTGTATGGTAAGAGTATATTCAATTTTGTAAGAAACTGACAAACTGTCTTCCAAAGTGGCTGTACCATTTTGCATTCCCACCAGCAATGGATGAGAATTCCTGTTGCTCCACATCTTTACCAGCATTTGGTGTTTTCAGTGTTCTGGATTCTGGCCATTCCAATAGGTATATAGCTAATAGAATTTTATTTAGAAAGATTTTAGAAAGGCATCTTTGGGCCTCTTAACAACCTGTGAACTGGAGAATGTAGATATGTATCAGTATGATTCACATTTTTGAATACATGTCTATGCTAAAACTCACTGAGGCTGAATAATTCTTCTAGATCAGGTGTAGTTAATAAAGTTGTTTGGCTTTCTGGGCTGTATGGTCTCTGTTGCAGCCACTCAGCTCTGCTTTTGTAGGGTGACATAGACAATACATAAATGAGTGGGCTGTGATTCACTAAAACTTTATTGACAAAACGGATGGTGGACTGGATTTGATTCATGGGTTCTAGTTTGCTGACCTTTGTTTTAAACATCTAGTAGAGCAGGTCTAGAATCAATTTCTGCTTCACTATCCTGACTCCACAGATAATTTTAAGACAAAAGATCCATGTTTGTTTTTAAAACTATGTATAAGAAATAATCTCATAATTTATAGATTTTATTTGAGTTTGATATGCAGAGATGAGATCCTAGCAATGGGACTGCTTAGAAATAGGTTATTCCTCCTTCTAGAGCCCTCTGGTGGCTGGAGGAAGCCACTGCAACAACCCCCAGGGGACGTGACAGTTGTTATTTTTGACTCTTTTGGTTTCTGTTTTCCACAGCTTTAATCATGACCATCTGGGTTAAGAGGGAATACCCATACCATTAGTCCTGGGGGGGTCCTCAGAGGGGGTTGAAGATCAAGAATAAGATTGATTTCACTATCAGGAACCATGATAGGTTTCTCTGGAGGTTTTCCTGGAGTTTCTACTCAGCTAGTTCATCAGGTTTCTCATTAGAAGCAAAGACCTTTGGATTAGCTTCAGTAACAGGTCATCAGCTTTTAAATATTCAGAAAGCTCAATTGGCGGTGAAGCAGTTTGATGAAGTATATTCCTTGCCCTTAAAGAGCAGAAAAATTATCGGATTAGCCACTCCCATAATGATCTAATGCAGTGTGGTTTGTGCTGGAAGTAATGATGACACTGAGTGTATTTTAAAGAGTCAGTATCTCTTTTTATTTCTCAAAGCTCACAATCTCTGTAAATCATGTGCCATGGCTTCCTGGCAAGGATTTATAGTTTCAAAAATGTCTAGCTTTCTAGGACTTCCCTGGTGGTGCAGAGGTTAAGAATCCGCCTGCCGGTGCAGGGGACACAGGTTCGACCCTGGTCCGGAAGATCCCACATGCCGCAGAGCAACTGAGCCCGTGTACCACAACTACTGAGCCTGCACTCTAGAGCCCGCGAGCCACAACTACTGAGCCCGCGAGCCACAATTACTAAGTCTGCACACCTAGAGCCCGTGCTCCACAACAAGAGAAGCCACCGCAATGAGAGGCCCACGCACCGCAACAAACAGTAGCCCCTGCTCACCGCAACTAGAGAAAGCCCGCGTGCAGCAGTGAAGACCCGACTCTGCCAAAAATAAATAAATAAAAATAAATTAATTAATTAAAAAAAATAACAGTCCTTGGACTACACTCTCACCCAGATGTAGGTTCTTTGGCCAAATAATAGTTTTGGAAAATGGAATCAGCTCCCGTAAAGATCTAGCTTACTTGCAACTGGGGGATTTGGTAACATGCCTGTCACCTACATGACAGCGGCAGCACTCTTTAAAAGAATCATTTGTTCTCAAAAGAATCATTTGCTCAGTCAGTTCACCTCAGTCCTCCATTGGATTGTTTGAAACCCCCTTCTTTTACCAATAAGGAAACGGAGGCCTGAGAAATTAACTTATTCAAGGCTACGCAGTTGTGAAGCAATAGAACTTGACCTGAAACCTAAGTGTTCCTGTAAAGCACTCTGATGTCTTTCTAAGTGGCTGTTCTTCTATGTGTCTTGCCCCTGTCCCAGAGCATCACCATATGTCTCCCCCATATCATGGCAGTCACCCAAATTTGTAGTGTTCTATCTAATGCTCTGCACAGATACAGTCCCTAATGTTCCCCAAGGACCTTAGGAGAGATAATGTCCCTAAGTAAAGAATTAGAAGTGACAGACTAGGGACTCTCACTTCCAGTGAGGATGTGGAAAGCACGAGAGAGGGATCTCCCCCTAACACCAAGACACCACCAGCAAGCTAGATAAACTACAAAGTCTTTTTTTTTTTTTTTTTTTTTTTTTTTTTTGCGGTACGCAGGCCTCTCACTGTTGTGGCCTCTCCCGTGGCGGAGCACAGGCTCCGGACGCGCAGGCCCAGCGGCCACGGCTCACGGGCCCAGCCGCTCCGTGACACGTGGGACCCTCCCGGACCGGGGCACGAACCCGTGTCCCCTGCATCGGCAGGCGGACCCCCAACCGCTGCGCCACCAGGGAAGCCCCAAAGTCATATTTTTTAAACCCATCTGAGAGCTGAGGATGCAAAGAAACCTAAAGGTACTAAAATCCAGAATGCATTTCCTGGGACCGCAGAGACCTGCTGTTGCTTTTACCTCTGGTGGTGGTGGGAGGAGGAGGAATATGCCAGAGTTGGGGGGCAGGGGAACGAGCCAAACCTTTAACAAGCATTTAGTGACCACGAGTGGGCTGACCTGACTGATTGGGACCCCAAAGACTCCAGCTACAGAGTGAGTTGCACTTTCCCACCACCATTGGACCCCAGGCCTTCACTGAGTGAAGAGGGGCAGTATGCCAACGTCAGACAGGGCAGGAGAGCTGAGTGAAACCCCTCGGAGGCACTGCAGACCTTCAGCCAGGGCAGGACATCCCTTGCCAAGGGCGGGGGACATGACCACAGGAAGGAAAATGGTCATCTGAGGTGCAGAGAGCCGTGGGTGGGACTGGAGAGAAGAGGAGATTTCCTGCAGCTCAGAAAGTTGGCAGCCAAGCCATAAAGCATGGAGAACTCTCCAGAGTCTCGTGGATGCTAAGATCCCAAGCCCTGATGAAAGGCAAGTTCTGAGCGCACTTTCAAGCTTTGGAGCCAGTGGTAAACAAACTCTAAAGTTGCAACCAAGTTGCAGCAAAATCTAACCTAACTCAAATTGAGAATTCTACTTTGCGGTAGCAGACCATTCTATTGGTCTTTTACCCAAGAGTTTAATTCTGGAGCTCACAGACCCAAATGGTTCAGGTGGATCCAAACCCACCCCCTTCCCTGCCCACCTGTGCTCCAAGCAGCCCAAGTCATTGCTGTCAAGACCCACACCTCACTCCACAATTAACGTCCATTAATAATTTGCATTCATCCTTGGGATGCTGTATGATTTTGTACTCTATGTAATGGTATGCTAAAGGAGGATCAATAAGAGAGAGTGTTTCTCTTGGCAAAAAAAGTTTTCAAGACAGGCAGAAGGGAGATACATAGTTAAGTACATAATTACTTGACCTCACCTAGTTTATTAGAAAAGTATATCTTTAGAGAATTGTTAGTTCTTGAAAAAGAATTCAACTAAACACTGGTCTTTATCTCTAAATGACTCATTAGAGACACTATTAATCTTAGCAGAACAATTCCTGGTTCCAGATTTAAAGGATAGAAAATCATTATTTTCCATTACCAAACAGAGTTTTGGCCAGAAACAAATGTCCAGTGGGAGATTTGAAAGGAAAACAAATTTCTATTTAATTGATCTTAATGTCTTCCTGAAAACCTGACTATTCAATGATTTCCTCCTCAGTGAGTCAGGGGGACTCAGGGGTATCTTAGTGCTATCAGGGTCTCTACCTTTTCTCCATTGGTTTTGAACCCTTTTCCTTCTCTGAACATTTGTAGCTTTTCTCTGTGTATGAATTTTTAGATTAAGTCTTTGAAATGCTTAGGCATTGGAGATCTGAGTCAAACCCAACGCAAATGATACCAATTCGAGGACTTTTATTTTGAAGAGAGGACTTTGCTCTACTGTAAATATCTTGGCATGCTTCCTGACACTTCCAGTCGAAGTCATATTTCTGATTTCAGGCACGTGCAGGGCTAGGAAGGGAACAAATGCTATTCTGAGGGCGAGGAGAGATCATGCTCTGTGTCAGGCACTAGTCTAATGGCTTTACATCTGTTAACTGCTTATTCTTTACACCAAATCTTGGAGATAGGTACTATTTTTAATCTCCATTATATGGAATCAAACAGACACAGCTTCAGTTGATTTCTAGTCCTGTGTTCAGTTCCTAAATTGGGGTTCAGCAAACTTTTCCTGTCCTAGGCCATTTAGTAAATATCTTAGGCTTTGCACAACATATGGTCTCTGTCACAACCTCTCATTTTTGCCATCGTAGCATGACAGTGTCCACAGGTGGTACCCAAACAAATGGGTGTGTCTTTGTTCCAATAAAACTTTATTTATGGAGACTGATATTTGAATGTCATGTAATTTTCACAGGGCATGAAATATTATTCTTTGATTGTTTCAAGCCATTTAAAAATGGAAAAAACATTTCTAGTTCCAGGGCTGTACAAAACCAGGTGGCGATCCGGATTTAGCCCGCAGACTCTAGTCTGGGGATCTCTGACCTAGATTAAAAGAAGATATCACTGCTCTCTATTCAGATCTAAATATCTGTCATCTGGGATGGAGTGCCTCAATACCGATAACATGAAATGTTTAGAATTTGAAAAATGCTTTCAAGAAAAACCAATAGAAACCATGTCACTTCGAAATGCTCAGCCTGGCATCCAGGAGAGCAGGCAAATGGCCCTGGACCATATCATGTTGGTCGTGATGGTAGCGCAGGTCCCGAGAAGCCCTTTGGAATCAGGCTGGCTTGGATTTGCATTCACTCCTCCACCTGATACTTGAGTAACCTTGAGCAAGTTACTTTTCCTCTTTGCGTGTCAAAATCCTCATCTATAAAATGAGCATAAGAATTCCTCCTTGATGAATAGTAAGTGAAAAATATATATATACTGCTTCACAATATAAACAGTTATGTATTGCTCAGAACAGGAGAGTTTGGTAAGAGGTTGCTCTGCATGGGTATCTCTTATATTCCTGACTAGTCTGTTGGGTTTAATGGTGCTTTTAGATTGCATAATACTTCACCCAATAATTCTTTTACTAAAAAGGCAGGAATTGTTTCTCTTTTGATCATTGAAAATGTATGATATATAAAAGAGTATATTCAATATATGTATCATTTAAAGATTGGTTGAAAAACCACCCATGACCCCCTAACTCTGCTTATGAATTAGAACATCACCAGATGATCTCAAGTCTCCTAACGTGACCCTTCCAGATTACCTCCCTCCCTTCTCTATGCTATTCTAAAGTTTAGGTTATTCATTCTCTTATTTTGCGTTTATAAATATACTCCATACATCAACAAGTAATGTATGCTTAGTTTTTTCCTACTTTTGACTTTCATACAAATGGAATCACACTCTATTTGTGTATCTCACTTTCCCCCTACCAACATGATGTTTTTGAGGTTCTTCACATTGATCCATACAGCCATAGGTCTTCATTTTTGTTTCTGCGTAATTAATTTTCTATCATATGAACATGTCACATTTTATGTATCCATTCTCCTGTTGACACTGGGGTTGTTTCTAGGTTTTTGCTATTACAAAGTTACTATGGCTTCTTGAATACTTCTCATAAGGGTGTATGTAAAAGAGGCCCTAAGTGTAGGTACAAACCTAGGTGTAGAAACCGGGTACAAGCTTGTGCCATAGAGTTTGCACAAGTTCAGCTTTTCTAGGAAATTGTGGCTTGTTTGCTGAAGGGGTTGCTCCATTCACACCAATAATTTATGAGGGTCCCCAGTGCTTCACGGCCTTTTTTCTGTCTTTTCCTTTTTTCTTAAACTCTTAAAAATGGAAGCATAACACAAATTCAGAAAAGCCAACAAAACATAGATGTCAAGCTCAATGAATTATTACAAAGCGAGTATGTATGTAACCACCACCCAGGTCAAAGTGAGAATTTGTGACACCTCAGAAGCCCCTGTTATGCCCCTTCCCAATATTTATCTGCTCCCTTCCCCCCACCAAAGGTAATCACATCTCTGACTTTAAATACTTTAGTTTTGTTTTGCTCATTTAAAAAAGCCATATAAATGGAATTCATTCAATGTGTATTCATTTATATCTGGCCTGTTTTGTTCAGTTTTATTTTTGTAATAGTCACCCATCTTGTTGTGTGTGGCTTGAATTCATTTATTTTCACAGCTGTATAGTGTTGCATTGTATATCCATTCTACTGTTAGTAGACATTTGTTTCCTGTTTTTTTTGCTGTTACAAATGGCACTACTGTGAAAATTCTATGTATTTCTTGATGCAGCAGGCACTCATCCCTGTTGTATGTATAACTATGAATGGAATTGCTGTGTTATAGGGTAAACATGTTTAACTTCAGGAGATAATGTCAGTTTTCCAGATAGTTCTACTGAATTAGTCTTCTACCAACAGTATGTGAGAGTTGCTTTTGCTGCACATGCTCATGAGTGCTTGGTATTTTTTTTAATTTTGGCTGTCAGATGGATGTGTAAGTGACTTCTTAGAGTTTTTCATTTTCCTGATCTTAGAGAGGTTAAGCACATTGTCATGTGGTTGTTGGCTATTTGGATATCTTATTTTGTGAAGTGTCTATTCAAGTCTTTTGCCATGTTTCCTTCTGAGTTATCTTTAAAAATTATTTTATTGTTGTTTATTGATTTATTGGAGGTTTTTAAAAAAATATTCTACATAGGAGTTCTTTTTTTTTTTTTTTTTTTTTGCGGTACGCGGGCTTCTCACTGCTGTGGCCTCTCCCGTTACGGAGCACAGGCTCCGGATGCGCAGGCTCAGCGGCCATGGCTCACGGGCCCAGCCGCTCGGCGGCATGTGGGATCTTCCCAGACCGGGGCACGAACCCGCGTCCCCTGCATCGGCAGGCGGACTCTCAACCACTGCGCCACCAGGGAAGCCCAGGAGTCCTTTTTTGATTGTACGTGTTGCCAAAATCTTTTCCCAGACAGGGACTTGCCTTTTCACGCCTGGATGATAGCTCCTGATGAGCAGAGGTCTCTGAGTTTAATGGTGTGTCCTCTGGAGCTGCGTAGCACGGCACCCTGCTGCCATCTGGGGTTGAGTGTTTGCAATTAGATGCTCATCAGATTTACAAAGGACAGGGAAGTGGTCAGAAAGAGACCACCTAGGCAAGCAAAAAGTCCTGACTTTCCAATAGGAACTTCCAAACTATAGCCTTTCAGAATTAACTTGTTCCCAGACTGAATGGCAAAGCAGGGTGTGCTGCAAAACCAAAGTCGAATTTCAAGAATAAACAGTCTGTAGCTGTTTCGACAGAGAGGTTGACAGTTTGCCACAAAGGGGAACGGCCAGCTCTCTAGAGGCGGAGCGAGGGCCTTTCATGTGAAGCGGCAGGATTATCCTGGAGCAGAGCTGGTGGCCTGTGGCCTGGGACGTGCTGGGCTGCTTTAGCTCTAGTCCTGTTTCTCTCTGGCCTCAATCTGGGTCATTAGGCTGAAGTTTTGCCTTGAGGGCCACCAGAGTGGGGCACTGCTTAGCAACGTGCTGGACAGCTCAGCTTTGTGCTTTGTCCCCAGCCAGGGGGGGGGGTGAGGGAGTGTATGAACGAGTGAGTGAGAGAGAAAAGAGAGAGTGTGTATGTGGGGGCAGGAAGCCCCCAATATTCAGATTCAATAATTATCTTTATTTGCTGGTGAAAGGTAAGCTTTTACTTCAGGAACTTATGAGAGAGCTATGAAGGGAGAAATACCTGTATGTATTGCAAAAACTTGCAGAAAGTCCCCTTTCCCTTCCCCATCAGAATACTTGGTGATTTTCTTGAATCTCTTGTTCCTTTATCAAAAAGAGAAACAATTATAATGACTACGCCTTCAGAAAAAAAAAAAAGAATCAAAGAAATGGTCAAAGAAAGATAGGATTTGTTAGATTGAAAGGGTCGTAAAGTGCTGATCGGGGTGAGTAAATAAGGAGGCTCCCTTTATGTATGTCCCAGTGAAACTTCAGAACATCAAAACTAAAGAGGGAATTCGGAAAGCTTTAGAAAGACCTTACTTTCCTAAAGAAGGTGTTTAAGTTAATCCCTCAGTAATACATTGTGTAAAGGATGGATTTAAAAATTACCTCTTCTATTAAAAGAAAAAGGTAGCGTGTGTGGCTCCCTTCCCTTCCCTCTCCAAGTCCCTGTGGATGATAGAAAGTGTATTAGAAAGCAGATGCAAGAAAGAATACCATCTTTGGATCAGAGGTCCTGCGGTATCTCTGGAAGATAGGAAATAGATGGAAGGAATCCAGGTCAAAGACATAGAATAGGAATGGTTCTGGGTGCTTCAGGCAACAGATAACAGGGCAGCCATCGTGGTGGTTGGGCAACTGCATCTGAAATAGTTGGGCAGCTTTGACCTCTTCCTCTGGTTCCCTTATGCTGAGTCATGGGCAGCAGCAGGCTTGAGCTGGAGGTACCTTACGTGGACAATATCCAGAAAGAACTACAACCTTCAGCCTGAAATCAAGTTACTAACTCACACTCTTCCCATGTGGCCTGTCTTGCCCTTCTCTACAACCTCTGGAGGCCACTGTATTAAACAAATAACATAAAATACAAAGATGAGCATCCAACCATGAATCACCAAACACTTTAGGAAACATCAATTCATTGAATAAGACTCTCTGATTCAGCAAACCACAGGGCTGTCACCAAGAAAACAGCATTAATGGAGTAACAGGGATTGGACTTTAAAAGAAACAAAGTGGATATCCTCAGAGGAGTAAGAAGAGTTTATTCCATAAAATAAGAACAGGCATCTGTTTCAAGAGCCAAATAGACATTACATTAGAAATGAAATATTTAGTTGATATTTTAAAACAACTCATCAGTGGGATGGAAAGCAGGACGCACACAGCTGGAGAAGAAATTAATGAGCTGGAGGTTTGAATAAAGAAATAATTCAGAATGTAATACAAAAAGCCTTAGACTTAAGAGAATGAAACAAAGGTTAAAAAGACATGGAGGATAGACCTAGGAGTTTCAAAATCCATTTGCTAGGGTCTCTCAAAGGAGAGAAGAGAGAGAGAGTGGTTGAGGTGAGGAAGAGGCCGGGAAGGGATGAAAAGAATCAAAGAAATGGTCAGAAATGAGTTGTTGGATTACAAGGGTCCCCACAGTGCTGATCTTGATGAATAAATGAAGATGCTCCTTAGACATATTAGAGTGAACATTCAGGGTAAAGAGAAGATCTTGAAAGGCTTTACAGAGAAGGAAGATGGGATACTGTTTTCATTAGAGGCATGAGGACTCTTCGCTGTCTTGAGGGGGTGGGGAGGGAATCCATCTTTGAGGAGAGGCTTGGGTGGAAATAGAGTTAATATTGCAATACAGTTTTACATTGTGGACGTAAGACTGCATTCCTGTTGTTAGCAAACTCTTCTTGGTTGTTCAGGTTACATATTATCCTTGGAGAATGGTTCGGATTCTCTAAGATACGTGTGAGATATTGTTAGTCAAAGCAGAGTCTTTGAAATGCTGCACAACCCTGGTTTGGAAGTCAGCCCTGAAAGGGCTTCATAGCTACCTGTATTTGCAGCCCCCTTTCTCTGCCTGGGGCCAAGACCTTGTTTACCACCCTGGAGGACACAGCTAGGACTAGAAGTGGCTGAGATTTCCTTTCCAAATCCAGGGCTTTCCAGTGGAATGGTTGACAGCTCTTCTTACCTGGATGGCTCTGTTTAGGCTGTTAATGGGGTAACAGGCTTGCCCACTTCCTACCCTGAGCAAAAAGAAATGCCATTTATCCTGGATAATCTTTTAAAGTAAGTAGGAAAGAACAGATGCTGAGTTTTAGTTCATATTAAGATTGAATTTGTGAGGGCCCCTGCTTATTGGTAACTTGATAACCTTGATTAACTGTCCGGGTTACTGGAGTCCTCACAGTACGTGTGGGTTTATAATGGAAGAGTTAGCCCTGGAACATGGGCTCAGATTTCTTAGCAAAGGGCTCCTCGTGGAGAGGAATAATGACCAGTCTTACTATTTATGGGATTTCTCTCTTTATTTAGTTAAGAATAGCACATTTTATTGAATGAAAGAACTCCATGTTTCTATTATTTTTCATATTAACTCCCTAAACTTCTCTTGTGTGATTTTAGAGGCCAGAGCCCACCAGTTGCTGAATTTAACTTACTCCTGAAAGCTCACACTTTGGAAACCTATGGGGTGGATCCCCACCCATGCAAGGTAATGCCCCTCACTGCCGGTCGACATATAATGATTGTTTTGCCCAGAAAAGAGTTAATTGGTATGCAGGTCTGGAGGATCCCTTCTAGGATACTTCCACAGCCTGACCCATCGCCCCTAATCATAAGGGACAACAGTGGGCTGCAGTCACATGTTTGGGTCGTAGATTTTCTCTATTGGCCTCTTCTAATTGCTTGCTAATTCATTCATCCATCAAGTGGATGGTTTTACTCCTGAGAAGTTATAGGATCCCAACAGGTTTATTTTCAAAGGCCGTTGCCAGTAAGAATGCAGTCTTTAAAAATGGGTAAGTGGAAGGAAAAAAGAAAGATTTAAAATTCACATTAGGAGTACGTATTTGTTTTTCTTTTTTCCTTTTTCTCGAATTAATACTTGACAGCATTTCTCTCAAGTGGGAAATCCAGACCACCTGTGTCAGAATCACCTGGGCCCCACCCCAGGGCCACTGAATCAGAATCACTGGGGGTGCAGCTGGGGAATCTGCCTTTTAAACAAGCTCCCAAAGTGAGGCTCAAGCGCATGTTTTCCAGAAATGTTTTATGAAAACAGTGTTCTTTCCATATCCTAAACTATGCATCAGTCAGACTCTAACCTGAATTCTAAACTAAGCGTTTATATCAGCCAGGCTCTTAAAGGTATGTTTTTGAGTCATACTAGAACATTTTTTTACCCAGATGGGACCAGCTAATAGTATTTGGTGAAGTCCTCGTGCTAGAGATATAGCTCAGGCTGCTTATTAGAAGGACCTGGGAAGCTTCATAAACGCCTGTTGCCCAGTGCCATCAGGATCTGTGAGGGTGCAGCCCGGGCAGAGAACCAGTGGGGCCTGTTTACAGTGGCTGGCTCTGCCCGCACAGTTATTTTAGAATATTTGCCAGATGTCTCTTCCTGCGAATGGTATAAATCAGATTATTCCATTTAGTGAATTAGATTTTATCCACAAATTTGAGCCTCTCTGTTTTATTTATTACTTGGAGACTGACTTGGTTTTTGTTGTTGTTCCTTTGCCTTCCCTTATCAATGCTTAGTTTTCCTGGTGGAGGCTGGAATCAAAGTAGGCATTTCCAGACATGTCTTTATATTTACATTGCCAGAAATCCTGTGTGGGATTGAGTCAAGTTAGATTAGACGCTCAGGGATTTGGTTTCAGGGCTAATGAAAACCAGGAACAGTTTTCCCACATTGTAGGGCAGATCTGAGAACTCAGGCAGCACCAAAACGCACTTGGAAGTAGACTAGTGGTTTGGGACTAATCTGTATTTTCCCAGGAGGTTCCTGATGAGGCAGAAGGTCCATTCCTCAGACGGGAAAGCTATACATTCCTGGCCCTCGTCCAAGTTTTAGGCGTACTATGGTTGGAAGTCCCATCTCAGAAGCTTAGTTTATTTCTACAGTCATTGTAATTAACCCAGGGTGAGGATGAATAAGCATATCATTTATCCTTTATTTTATATTCCTTAATCCAAATATGTTTTTATGTCTTTATTTTTTTTTTTTTCAGGATTCAACAGGCACGACAACATTTTTAGGATTCACTGCTGCAGGCTTTGTGGTATTTCAGGGAAATAAGAGAATCCATTTGATAAAATGGTGAGTAGTGAGTACTTCTTCGGAAAAAATTGTTTAATCTTGTTTTTTTTATTAATCTCGTTTTTCTTTCCCAGCCTTTGACTTTTTGCTTGGAAATGTCAGGTAGAATGCCTAGGATCCAATTCTCTGCCCTGGAACTTCTTATAAAGAGATTATTCATCTAAAAATGGAACCCAATCTCAGTTGTCTTAGACCTTGGGTGTCCCGGGCTCGGGGGACTCTGCCTTTGAAGAAAAGGTGTCCAGGATGGCTGGTGAGGAAACGCTGGCCGGAGGGGTGACCACGGGCTAGGTCAGGGCAGGATAAATGTGCAAGTTCCCTTGAATAACTCAGGACCCTGTCTCTTCCACTCACTTCTTTCCATTCTCTTCTGTTGAATCCTCGCTCTAGACTCCCCCTTTGTAATCCAGTGTATCAGTGACGATGCTTTTCGCTCAAAGGAACAGGAATGTCTGCTCACAGTGGCTTACAAATGAGAGGACTGATTATCTCAAACAGCAAAAGTTCCAGGGGTCGGGCAGCCCCGTGGTCCTCTAACTTAACTGCCTGACAACACCGTGAAGGACTTGGACCCCTCCATTCTCTTCTCTGCCATCCCAGGGTGGTGGGTTTTATCCCCAGGCTTGTGCTCATAAAATGGCCATGCGCGCAACTCTGGCCCTTACATCTTCACACAGAAACACTCCCTGAAGGAGAGCAGCCCCTTCCATGTGTCTCCTATTAAAACAAGGGTAACTTTTTCAGAAGCTCTGTAGGAGACTTCCTGTGTATCTCATTGGGTAGGAGAGGGTTGTATGCGCCCCCTTAAACTAATCCTTCCAAGAAGAAGAATTCCATGATGAGGTTGGTCAAATCAAGGTCCATCCTTTTGGGGCTGGGAAGAGCACCATCTGCATGAACAGTTGATCTAGAGGAAGAATAAAGTCTGGGTTGTGTCCGGAAGGACATGGGAGGATGGACCGGCAGTGCCCACTATGTCCAATCAAGGAACAAAGTAGCTTTAGTAAAGAGTGAAGAAGGCTGAACATTCTATGTGCATTGGAATATTGTAAGGGCTTAGTCTGGTTCATAGCTTCAGCATGATTTGGTTCCTTCCCTGATGGTCCCTGACAGATTTGTCACCCAGTGTCTCACTGAGTGGTGGGCTCACTCTTTTGGCCTGAGCCCTTGGGTCTGAAGTTCTTGATGGGCCAGTGGGCATCCATCCTCAGTCCTGGGTTTGAAATGCTCTTTTGCACTTACGTGAACCTCTGTTTCATGGTTCTGTTAGCTTCAGGATTTCTCTCAGCACTCTTTATCAAGTCCCCCGCCACCACGTCTTGGCACTCACCTCTTAGCACCTGCCTTCCCTTCAACCCTTCTCTACTAGATTAGCATCAGTCAGCTCATGTCCACTTTGCTCCCTACACCTTCTGCTCTTTTTTATCATCAGCCCTCTCTTTCTAAGAATGCTAATTTATCTAAGTATCTTCTCTTCCCACTCTATCACTGCCTTTATTCATGTCATACTTTCGGTTCCCATCTGTGCCCACTTATTCTCTTCCTCCACAATTATCATTCTCAAACTCTCATGTGCCTCTAATAAATCACTTAACTCTCTGTGTCTCATTGTACTCATCCATAAAATGGGCATCAGTTATATCCGGCTGCTTTATAGGAAAGAAAGGAGATGGGGGAGAAGCAGGTAGAATAGTGTGTGTGAGAGTGATTTGATTTGTGAACAAGGATGTTTTATGAATGTATAACATGGTGGAGTTACCAGTTTTCTTCCCCGTATTTTCAGTACCTGTAAAGAAGCTCCAATGTTAACCACACTTCAGTCCATTCCAGGATAAGTTCCCTAGCGATTTCTGCTGACTTTGGGGAGCATGGGCAGTTCGGGCAGGAACTTCCCCATCCTCTCCTAGGACTACAAAAGGCTTGAGGATGCTGAAGGGTGTTTGATTCTCAGGTACTAGTCAACTTTGGAGTAGCTGGGTTAGAACCTGACATGTCTCACGTGCAGATTAATTGCAAGTCTCTCCCATTTGGGGCTTTAGTTTCTTCTTGGCTACCCTGAAGAGTTGAGATGGGCAATCACCAGACCATTTGTTCTTGGATTCTACATCTTGGTGTTCCTGGTGGGGTGCTGATGTCGTCCCCATCCCTTCCAGCCACGGCTTAGGCACATATTTGTAGCAGCCATGTACATGTTACTAAAATAAATTTTCTTCCCACGTTAAACCTAGTTTTGTTCTGTTTTGTTTTTGACATCCATTGAGCTTTGTCACTCTTGCAAATCCTCTCCACAGCTTAATATGACCTCACAATTCCTTTTCCCCCAGGAAAAGCACAGGGGCACACCTCACTGTCCTAGGAATTAGATCAAAGGAATAAAAGTAGAATTCCCTCCTCTCTTTACACGTGTCTCCTCACCAAGGAGTTGACCTTAGGTCTACATTTCAGTCAGATTTTAACTGAGCAGCTCCTTAAGATGAAGCCTCAAGTCTTTTGACTACAGTTCATCAAGTTGTCCTTAACAGTTTTGAGCATCTCAGTATCTAATACAATTATTCATTTATCAACAGGGAGAGCAGAAATGAAAACTTTGCGTTGTGGTGTGTGTTTCCTGGAGATGGATGTGAAAGGTTACAGATACTGTGAATCCATATTGTTTCATTAACCGAATATGAAATAACTACATTCTTCCTATCTTGCAAAATGGGCTGACCAATTAACATTGTTCTGGTCATTAATGCTCATGAAACCCCTAGAGCTCCTTGGAGAAAAGGTGCAGCTTCACGGTAAAAACAATGGAATAAATAATTCTGAGCTGCCTTCGGAGCCTCTCTTGGGAAGAAAATTGCTGTATCATTCACTTGGGGGCTCTTCGCCGCTCATTAGACCTTCAGCCATGATAAGATAACATCTCGTTTCATTGCAGTCTGCTTGGCATTTGTGAGTCAGGCGGATACCATTGGGATAGCCAGGTACCTTGGTTAGCTGCTACTTTTTTTCTTCTCACCCAAAGAGATTTTCTTTTCTTAGGTCGGATGTCTGCAAATTGAAGTTTGAAGGGAAGACGTTTTATGTGATTGGCACCCAGAAGGAGGTCAGAAACTGTTTTTCTAGCTGTCTGTTGTTGTGTGTGCATGTGTGTGTGTGCAGGTGTGTATGTGCAGGAGAAAGAGTCAAGTGTAAAATGTGCCTTTAGTCTTGTAGCCCCCAGAAGACCACGATGTTAAAGTCTGTGATGATACTGGAAGTTTGGAGTTAAATAAACACCGGCTTTGCACATTTAAGAATAAATTCAGTGAGCAATGCTGTCCATATACCCCTGTGTAAAAAGTAGACTGTGATAAACTTGAGAAATAGAAAATTGAGCTTCCTCCTACCTCTGTAATTTGCCAGAATGATAAAACAAATGAATAATACTTAAAGATAGCTATCAGCCAGTGCTGGTTAGGGTTTTATAAACAGAGTCTGTAAGTCCAGGGAATCTTAAAATGTTAGTTGGCTTCATCATTTGGGAGGAGGCCATTACCGAAACGTTGAGCCTCAGAGCTAGGTCTGGAAGTTTCTGGATTTTCTTGATCCTAGTTTTTGGTTTAAGCACTAGATATTCAAGAATGGCAAATAAGTGTTTAAACTCATCCAACTCTGATTGAGAGTTAGGCAATGCTTGGAGTGTTGAGAAGGATTGTGAAGCTGTTCTTTATCAGAAACAGGGCCTGGATGGGTTAGTAATATTCTGCAAAGGGTGAGGGAGGGGGGAGTACCATTTCAGGAACACTTCTAAGAACACAGTAATGCATCAGTTACTTCAGATCTGTTTGGTAAGTGGCAGGATGCAAATAGGTAAATTCTTGAAGGAAAAACATGAAAAACATACACTGTGTTTAACATGCCCTTTCTTGTTTTGTTATTTTTTTATTAGAAAAAAGCCATGTTGGCGTTCCATACTTCAACACCAGCTGCCTGCAAACATCTTTGGAAGTGTGGGGTGGAGAACCAGGCCTTTTATAAGTAAGTAGCTTTTATTCATTTAATCATAGGTTTTAAAAGCACCCCTGGAACCCTTTATGTTTTGCAAACAGCTGCATATTCATTTTTTTAAATATAGTCCTTTTCAGTATATTTAAGTGAATTATAAATTTGGTGCATTGTTCAGGGTGACTCCCAACCACTGTTGGCCTAATCAAGTCCTGAACTTTATTTTACGTTGGGTGTTTCCCATAGAGTTGCGGTGGGATTTTTTTTTTTTTCTTTTGATATTGCTATTTCCATCCAGCGTGTCATGGGATCTTTTTTCGGTTCGTGTCTCCTCAGAAGCAGACCTTGAGAAGAGTTTTGTGCAAGTAGTTTCTTTGGGATGTGGTTACTGAACATACCAATAGGGGAGTGGAGGAGGGAGAAATAAGCAATGTAGGACACGTTATTGAGCAGTCACTACTGAGAGCAGCTGGGCTCAGCTCTGCTGGGGAACTCTTGTCAGACTGTAGAACAGGTCTCAAAGTTCTCCCACTGACCAGCAAGGAGGTTGGGCTGTTTATCTACTAATTCCCCTTTCATTTTGGCTTAGAGACACTTATGAGGGCAGAGTTAATACTCTCTGAGCATGGGTTGAATGTGCTCTCAACACTAGAAAAGAAACCTCGGGCAGGGAGTCACACATGTTCATAGTAAGAAGGCCTCAGTATATATAGAGATGAGAGCCAAAGGCTTGTGGGTGGAATGCCATCAGTCTAGGATTGTAGAAAGTCCAGTGCTGGACAGGACTTCAGAAACCATCCATAAAGCTCTCAGCTTTCAAAAGAGGTTAAAATTTAGGATTTTTCCATGAGCTCTAGCTTCTCCTCTTTGAGACACTTGCTGACTGGAAGAACAGTGGTGATGGATGCAGTCAGGAACCTAGCCAGCCCCGCCTGGAGTATCAGCACCGCTCATCCCTGGAGCTCATCCAGGCGGCTTTTGCTCTATTTCCCGACTCCCTCCCCACTGAAATACTGTCTTTCTTATTAGACTTACCTGAAAATGCTGAATCTCTGAACGTCCTTTGGCTGACAAGGACCATCAAGAGAATGAAGGCTGGAACAGTGTTTTTCAAACCCCTTTTCAGCCACAGAACTCTTTCCCTTAAACAGAAAGTGTAGGCAAAGCCTGATATGTAAAAAAGATAAAAATAGAGAAGCTGTGTTGTTGGTGGGGACCAGAGCCGGGACTGGGGACTGGAGACCCTTCACTCATTGCTCACTGCTCCCCAGGAGGTTGGGTGACCAGTTGTGTGAGTTTGCCTGGGACTTTCCCAGGTTTAGAATGAGAGTCTGGTGTCCCAGGAAACCCCTACATCCTGGGCAGATCCTGTCAGGAGCATGAGATGATTCACAAAATGCTGTGCTTCTTGGAAGGATGATGCGTATCAATGAGACCTCAAGGCATCTGTGAGTCCCCTGCAGTGTTTGAGAACTGGTACACAAAGAACACCTGATGGCCTCTGAAAAATCTGCATGTCTAGACCTCTCCATCCACATGAGAGTGGGGAAAAGGAAAGGCAGGCAGTCTGGTGCTCTTAGTCTTTACTTGGAGCCTGCACATTTTTTTTTGTTTTTGTTTTTAATCATTTTAAAAATTTAGATAGGGCTTCCCTGATGGCGCAGTGGTTGGGACTCCGCCTGCCGATGCAGGGGACACAGGTTCGTGCCCCGGTCCGGGAAGATCCCACGTGCCGCGGAGCAGCTGGGCCCGTGAGCCATGGCCGCTGAGCCTGTGCGTCCGGAGCCTGTGCTCCGCAACGGGAGAGGCCACAACAGTGAGAGGCTCACGTACAGCCAAAAAATAAAAATAATTAAAAAATTTAGATAATACTCATATACCATAAAATTAACCCTTTAAAGTACGCATTCAGTGGTTTTTAGTATAATCCACAAAGTTGTGCATCCATCACCACTATCTAATTACTTAGGACATTGAGTAGGTTTTTTTTTTTGCACACATATTGTTTTATCACGTGTGAGCAAGTCAGTTGGTATATGGAGTCAAATAAAGGTAAAAACAGAATTGAAAAGAGGGGGAAGAAGGGAAAAAAACCCACAATCGAAGGAATCCGTTTTGGACATTTTGGGATACACTCATTATCTGGCATCTAACAAAGTGGTCTGATAATTCTGTCATTGAATGAGCCAACTAGGCATATCAAAGAAGGCACTTCCAATCATCTGTAGATGCTTCAGAACCCAGGGAGTGTAGCTGTGAGCACAGGTGGCACCCTATAGAGTTGGCCGAGTCCTTGCATCAACACCTCTGCTTTGGTTGGGACAGGCTACCCCATCTCTCCCATTAGGACTTCTAATCACTAATATTTGTACTGATCTGAGTTTTGCCCAAACCCTGTGTTCCTCCACTGTCCCATAACCATCCCTGTTCCTTAGGAAAGAGGAGAGATATAGCTCGTCCTGACCCAGCTGTGTGACCTTGGACCAGTGGCCGACCTCAGCCTTCTCATATGTAGAATGGAGGGAACTGGGGCCCAGGCATGGTTTGCTTGCATCACTGTGGCCTAGTGTTAAGGACCGTGGGCTTTAGAAGCCAAGAGGCTTGGGATTGAAACTTGACTCTGTCGCTTACTAGCCGTGTGGCCTGGAGCAAAACACTGAACACTTCGAGCCTCAGATTTATTTTTCATCTGTAAAATGTGATTGGCAGTCCCTGCCCTGCAGTGTTCAGTTCTGCCAGGCACACGGACCATCAATAAGTGGTAGCTGCTGCTATGACTCCGACAACTACCCCCTCCACTAACGGTGTAAGTCTTCTGAGTGCCAGTTGGTTGCTGAGCCCAGTCACTTCTGAAGGGCTCTGATCCTGTGAAGCTCAGGAGTGGGCTCCTGCTTCCTCTCCTGCTCCGTCCCTTTCCCAGGCAGTGGTTTTGGTCCTGCTTCCAGCTGACCGGCACTTGCGCCTTCATGGTTTCGGCTGGCAGAGCAAGGGCCCTGATCTTGTTTTCTGGGTTGGGGGTGGTTTGCTCCCTCCTTTGCACTCCACCTGCCATGACAACAGGGAGGCCCAGTGGCCAAGAATTCCCTAGTGTGCTTTTAACATATGACTATGGTGCTAGTTGTCAGCTGGCCTGGGGCCACTGATCAGGTTTGAAAGCCCTGACTCTGAGATTTGCTGCCTGGGAACAGAGCCCAGAAGCAGAAACTCTGATTCTCCCTCCTGCTCCAACCCCCAGAGGATCCCCAACGCAGACTTAGATAGTCACCATCTCAGAGCTTCCTCTGTGCCGTGTGTTTTTAGGTGCTACCACCTAAAATGAGCACTGGAACGTGCCATTTCTGGGCGCTGATTCCCTGAAAGCACACTGGATTCCCTGAAGGGTTCAGTGGCTCCCTGGTGCTTCCATTTGATGAATCTTTATCTCATACTAGCTTTATGCCATGTCAGCGCTAGGCACTGAGGACACAGTGGAGGCTCAGATGAAACTCTCTGTTCCCAACTTTGTATGGAATTGTGTGCAGGACATAAAGGCAGTCCCTAATAAATTCCTTATCTGGAGTTAGTGTACATTTTGTCAAAGGAACAGTATTATACTTGGTTGTCAAGGACCCAGAGTATCTCCCTAAACTGACACCTCTCACACTTTAGTGAGCACGTGAATTAGCCGGAGATGCTGTTAGAATGTGGATTCTGGTTCAGTAGGTCTGGGTGGGGCCCAAGAGTCCATATTTCTGATAAGCTCCCCAGTGATGCTGAGCTGCAGGCCCATGGACCACACTTGAGTAATAAGGTTCTAAACCAGAGGTTCTCAGCCTGACTGCATGTTAGAATCAGCTGGGGGAGCTTTTAAACAATACCAACGTGGACCCTACCCCTGACCCAATTAAACTGGAATCTGGGTCCTCACAAAAATGTGTACACGAGTGTTCATAGCAGCATTCTTCATAGTAGCTAAACCAAATGCCCATCAACTGATAAAAGGATAAAGGAAAGTGGTATATCCATACAGTGGAATATTATGCAGCCATAAAAGGAAGGAAGTACCTACTGATTCCTGCTACAACATGGATGAAACTTGAAAACGTGATGCTAAGGAGTAGAGGAGATAAGGAGTGGAAGAAGGAAGGGACTGCCAGTGGGTACAGGGGGCTTCCTCTTGGGGTGATGAAAATGTTTTTTTGATGAATTTTTAACTTCGTGCATTATACTGAAAACCACTGAAACATAAAATCTAAAAGGGTGAACTTTATGTTATGTGAATTATATTTCAATAAAGCTGTTATTTTAAAAATTCGGAATCTGGGAGGAGGGGACTAGATGTTGGTAGTGATACACCTTTCCCAGGAAGTGTGAACCTGCAGCCTAGGGTTCAATGCTCTAATCCAGCGATTCGCAAAGTTAGGGTCCCTGGACCAGCTTCAGCATCCCCTGGGAACTTGTTAGAAGGGCAGATTCTTGGGCTCCAGCCCGGACTTACTGAATCAGAACCTTGTGTTTTCAAAAGCCTGCCAGGTGATCCTGATGCTTTCTGAAGTCTAAGAACCTGCATGGCTAAAGCATTATTTTAAAAATACAGACAAGCCTGGGTTTGCAGCCTCCAGCTTCTATGATGGGACCATTGTTAAGTGACTTCACCGTTCTCTATCTCAATTTCCTCATGTAAAAATGTGGATTGCTTCCTCCTAGGAGAGAGCTGTGAGGATGAAATGAGTTAGCGTATTCAAGATGCTTTGGATGGTGAATGGCCCCTAGTAGGGGCTCAGTAATAACATACGTCGTTATTGCTCTGATTACTCCAGAAGCTGTAAACCGTGGGAAAAAGGGAAGTTGTATTGTTAGTTCTAGAGGCGGCCTTTAGAGCACCACCCAGTGTGCTGACTTCCATCCCCAGCCCCTGTGGTAGCAGGTACCAGAGGAGAGAAGCTAGAGGCAGGGGTGAGTGGAGGCGTGTTCCTGCAGAGCTGTGCTGTGTGTGCATCGGATGATACTGACACTCAGGGAACACTCTGCCTGTTCCAGGCACTGTCCGCACGTGTGCACGCCTCACATATATTACCCCATTTAAAACACACCTTCAACGTCAGGAGTGGGCACAACTCCCTAGTGCCATGGAAGGGTACAGTGGTCTCTGGGTACAGTGGCTCTGCCCTGGCAGTTCTGGGGTGGGGGTGGTGGAGAGCTGTGATAGCAGAAAGGAAAGCAGTGATGAAGCCACCATGTGAATGCACATGTGTTGCCAAGTCATGTGCTGGTCAACTGGGGATTTCTCTGTGAGGTCAGGTGTTTGAGAATAGTCACTGCTTCTGTGCTGGAAGTTTGATGGGGAGTTGGAGGTGGAAGCGGGGAGAGGGCAGGCCTGGAAGAAGGTCGGAGGAGAGAGAATTGCCGTTTTCACTAGGTTGTGCCTTGATCGCCTTCGTTGGGAGGAAGACTTTTGCTCTGGGCTCGTTGATGGGAGAGTCTGGGAACAGAGAGCTGGAACAGGTCAGCTAGAGCTAGAGCATAAAGGCTCTTTTATTGGCCTTCAGAGCATTTGACATGGTTCCCGGGATTGGTCATGGCTTAGAGGATTGGCTTTGGTAGCTCAATAGTGAGAAGGCAATACAGAGGTCTGGAGAGTGATAATGGGGGTGGGGGAAAGGGAGAGAGGGAGGGAAAGTATTATATAATGAGCAGGTAGTACTCTAGGTGTTTTCAAATCATTTAATCTCATTTAACCCTCCTCAAAACACTACGAATTAGGCATTATAATACCCTTACCCTTTAAAAAATTTATAGAGAAACTAAGGCTCAGAGAAGCAACATGACTTGACCAAGGTCATAGGATCAAAAGCAGGGAAGAAGCTGGCCCCTTGTTTCTTCAGGTAAAATGCCACCTGGGAGTCATTCAAGGAGAATATGGGGACTCAGAGTTTCTCCAGTGCAAGTAGGCTGCCTTGGAATGACCTTGGAGTGTTTGATAAAAATACAAACTCCCAGACCCCTCTCCAGACCTGCTTTATGAGAATCTGTAGTGATGCAACCTGAGAGCTGGTATTCTTAACCCCTACTCCAGGGGCAGCCGATGCACAGCCAGGTTTGGAAGGACGGCTAGGTGCATGTCCTGTGACCCAGCCACCTTTCTCTTGCCCCCGTGTATTTCCTTCCATCCTACTCTCTGTTTCTCAATTCCCAGGGGGTTTGTGGGGTGCAAGCTCTCAGAATAAATTCCCCTGTTAAAATTCCATTAAATATCTCAGCCCGAACATTATCGGGCGTCTCCCTGGACATCTGGGAGGGTGTGGGTTTGGTGGTAATGCTCTCGGTAGAGTGTCTATGAGCAAATGAAATCATGCAAATAATCATCAAGGGCACTCAGCTGCCAGGAAGAAGCCAACGCTTTTATCAGTCCTCTCGTCCTGAGCAGACAGCTATTCACTTTCTCTGCACAGCGTGCCTTCTGACCTGTTTTTCTTGAGCCACTCTGGGTTTGTGTGGTTGCGGTGGGGCACTGAGGCCACCCGCCAAGGGGCTGTTCTGGGTGTAAGGAGAAGAGAGTGGCCTCCACACGGAACTTGGAAGGGCAGGAGCTGAGGCTGAACGGGTGAGAGATAGAGCCGCCCACTGCTCCCCAGAAGAGCCCCCCTGTCACCGGAATTGCTTTGCTGTCCACACCCCTTTGAGCTTCTGGCATCTTCCATAAAATGGGCACAGAGTTGAGTCTGAATTTCAAAAACTGTAATTAAGACTCTTCCGGTGTGATGAATTGGGAGATTGGGATTGACATGTATACACTGATGTGTATAAAATGGATGACTAATAAGAAAAAAAAATAAGAAAGACAAAAACAAACAAACAAAAAGGCTCTTAGTAATCTTTTTAGCAGACTTCCTTGCCCCGAGGATCCTTAGGAACCTAGAACAATAACAGCAAAACAATAAAAAAAAGCAGAATCTGCTTTAGAATGTTTCTCCACCCTCCATCTCTGAGTATGTGGGAGCAACAACCCTGCTGAGAAGATGGGGAGAGGCATCCAGTGACGGAAAATGTGTCAGGCCCATGGCTCACTAGGGCTAAGGTTGGAGGTGCGGGGAGCAGACAGGCCCCGAGCAGGCACTTCCTCAGAGGACGAGGCACAGTGGATGCTGCCGCACATTTTCTCCTCTTCACTGGGTATGGTCTGTAACCTGGCTTTGGCCAGCAGCCTGTCCTAGGTGTCCAGACCCCCTCCGGGGTGTGGATCTCATGTGCCCTGCTTGTCCTTAGGGCTCCCACATTGTCTTCCTTGGCAGGAATCCCCTTCCCTGGGCTTGCGCCCTTCTTCCCCTGCCCATCTTGCTCTCTACATTTATCCTTTGTAGCCAGGGCCCTTCTCTGTGGGTTCAGGCAGTTTGCAAGAGTGTTTCTGTGGCTTTCCGTTGTTCTGACGACAAAGACCAAATCTTTAACAAGGTCAAGTCCTGCTACATTAGGGGGGAGAACGTGTGAGCCAATGTGTGTAAAACAACCGTAATAACAGTACCGGGAAATGCATGTCAGATCATCCTCTTAGTTCTCCAGTGCTCAGGCTCAGAGCTTTTGCCTGCTGGGCTTTCTGCCTAGAACACTGCCACCACCCGCCCTGTTAACACCTTCCCTCCCTGGATCTCGGCTCAAAGGTCCCTTCCTCAGGGCACCTTCTGTGGCCCCCAGAACAGATCGGCACCACGTTCACCCCAACACTTTCGTTGCATCTTTTCCTTCATACGTGCACCACAGCATGTAATTTATATCTGTTCACTAGTTTATGGGGGTTTCTAGATGAATATCTAGGCCCTCTGGGCCTTACATTCCACAAATGCAAAGTCTGTGTCTTCCTGAGCTTAGCACAGGAATTAAGTGCTCTGTGCTCGGCTTCTGGGCAGTCCACGTTCTAGATTTTTTTTTCAGAGTGTTTTTGTTTTGTTCTTATTTACGGGAAGGGCTCAGAGGTGCTGAATCAGTGCTTGGCTGGGCCTCTGTTCCTTGTGTTTCTTAGTCATCGACCGACACGGGTTCTTTTTCTTTTTGGCCACGCGGCACAGCATACGGGATCTAGTTCCCTAACCAGGGATCAAACCCACGCCCCCTGCAGTGGAAGCGCGGAGTCTTAACCACTGGACCACCAGGGAAGTCCCAGCGAGGGTTCTTTTAAAGGGCACTAGGTCGTGGTGACTTAACCCTTCTTTTTTTTGCGGTACGTGGGCCTCTTACCGTTGTGGCCTCTCCCGTTGCGGAGCACAGGCTCTGGACGCGCAGGCTCAGCGGCCATGGCTCACGGGCCCAGCCGCTCCGCGGCATGTGGGATCTTCCCGGACCGGGGCACGAACCCGCGTCCCCTGCATCGGCAGGCAGACTCTCAACCACTGCACCACCAGGGAAGCCCTTAACCCTTCTTAATACTCAGAAGCCAGTGACCGTTTCCATGGTGACATGGGCCCCTGGTGCCATCTCCTAGAAAGTACACAATAGGTGGGTTCTGTGTGACACGGTGAGTGACCTGTGTCACCAGGAAGCTGTTTTCTGCTGCAGCGCTGGTACAGGTACAGGCAAGAAGGTCCGTCCAGCAAGGAATTTAATGATGCCCCGTGACCCAGCCCACCCTCTCCGTATAGCTCAAGCAGGAACTGGGAAAGACTTCCTCTGATCCTCAATATTACCTGGTCCTTTTTGCAGGTCGTGACCCAGTAATAGATTACGAGACCAAATGTGTGGGTCATCAGCAGCATATAAAAGAAGGAGAAAAGATCGCATAGAAAAAATCAGATTGCAATACACATGGTGAAAGTAACTTTTCTTTCAGGTGTGTGTGTGTGTGTGTACGCACGCACGCTGAGTCATACAGTAAAATGTATTTCTTTCTTGGTGGTCAAAATATCCGATTACCACACTCTGTGGCATGTTCTGCTTGGACTTTCCAGTGTCACTGCCACCTCTCCTCTGCTTTCTCTTACAGGTATGCAAAATCCAGTCAGATCAAGACTGTGTCAAGCAGCAAGATATTTTTTAAAGGAAGCAGATTTCGATATA
Organism: Phocoena sinus; assembly: GCF_008692025.1. Lineage (NCBI taxonomy): Eukaryota > Metazoa > Chordata > Mammalia > Artiodactyla > Phocoenidae > Phocoena > Phocoena sinus. The sequence goes on along the minus strand of NC_045768.1, from coordinate 82,422,217 downwards.
GGTGGGTACCCATGCTTCCATTTTGATGATGGGGCTGGGTTGGGGCAGCCATTTGCGTTGGAATATGGTACTTATAAATCAGTGCACTTTGGCCTGTACCCGTTTGGGTCCTCCCTTTCCACTCCACTCATTTCTTATGCCCACAGGACCCCTTAAACTCTATAGTCATGTTCCCTCGTGGAGGAGGAGAAGGCACGGATTCCTAGAGCTGGGTCAGACCACTGTGAAGTAAAAAAAAACAAAAAAAAGTGTGCGCACCCCTCCCCTTCCATTCTGAGTGTCTGTGCACAGACACTGTGTTTCTGTCTTTTGCAGTGGCAAAGTTGCCAAAGAGGTGGTGGAGGCAAGCTCCAAAATCCAGAGGGAGCCTCCAGAGGTGCACAGGTGAGTGGGGTGGTCCCCAAGGCGCCGGGAGATTTCTGGGGTGGACAGAAGGATTTAAAGGCTGGCTTTGCCAAATCCACTCTAACAAGAAGGAGAGTAAGGACACCAGCTACCTGGCCCTATGCCGTTTTCAGACCCTGATTCCTGGCGTGGCACTTCTCACCATCCCCCATATCTCACTCAGACAGATTTGGCTGGGCTCCATTCTGAGTTACTTGCTCTGTGTGGAGTCACTGCCCTGATTCAGCCTGGAGGGTCACGTGAACAAGCAGGAAGTGTGTGAGGCACGGGTGGCTGGGTTATCTCCTGGCTGAGTCCATTGTCGTGTCCTCTTAGAACTGCTCTCTCTTCCGGCCTCTGTTCATCAGACGTGGCCAGTTCCCATTGGCCCAACTCCTTCTAGGCGATTTCACACGAGGGGGTGGGGTACTTATCTCTCATTGGGCCCTTTAGTCCCAAAAGCCACTTAGAGGAATGACGAACTTAGTCATTAGTGGGTCAAGGGTATGCTTCTACATTAACATGGCAATATATGTAATTCTTAGGAATTAAATATTCTCTTGATCATGTTGTACTTCTTACCACCACAGTTTACACAAATCATTGTACATCTTAAACTTCAAACATGCTGAATATCTAAAGCAGAACATTCTTATCCTGATGTTCCCCCTTCTGAAGGCAAGATCATCATAAGATCTATTCTTTAGGAAGTTCCCACACAGTGGTGGGCACTGGTCCCTCCTTCCCCATCTTTGAACTTGGAGTCTTCCTATGCTCAGATATGCCCAGTCTCCTCTATCTCCAAGGTGACCCAGTGAACAGGGTACCTCTCACCTTGTCCTTGGGGCTATCAGGCAGGAGGAGGCCTTGGTCTCTCAGAAGTGCAGCTAAGCCAGCCAGTCTGGGCATCCAGACAGTGGAGCAACCCAGCGTGGGCTCCCACACAGGGGAGCAGGACTTCAGTCGGCATGGAATCTTGTACAGATGTGTACAGAGAATAATTCATCCCTGGCTTTGGGTGACCCAGTGGAAAGCTGTCACATACAAGTCTGCAAAGCAGTGTCTCCTGCTTTGAGAAGCAGGAGAAAACTGGGGGCAAGGGAATTTGGAGCGCCTTGGCTGGGACACCTTGGCGCAATACCTGTGAAAGTCTTAGAGCTTACTACCTGTTGATGGCAATAGTCATCTTTTAATAGTCTTTTTATAACCCCTCCTCTGCCTCAAATTGTGGTTACTCAGTGCAGCAGAAACAAGAAAGAAGAAATCATTGAACATATCATTTAAATGTTTCCAGAATCTTTGGTCTAGAATGACCTCAGGGATGACTCAGTTTAATGATTCTATTTTACAGATAAGGGAACTTGAGTCTCAGAGAAGTTAAATGATTTATCTGAGGTCATAAATATTTTGGTGGCAGAACTAAGCCTAGAACTCCAGCATCCTGCTCCTGAGTCCTATATCCTCTTTTCTGTGTTGCATCTGCCACCCCGAAAGCCTCTGCATTCTCCTAGAAGCTGGGGGGCAGACCTACCCCAGGAGCTCAGCTTGGTTTTATTCTTCCAGCTTGAAGCTTGAGTGTTTGATCTTAAAATTAAAAAAAAATACTTGATTCTGGGGAGTCCCCTTGATGGCACAAACACAAAGTAGGAAAATGTTTTTAGCAATATACTTTCAGGGGGCTTCCCTGGTGGCGCAGTGGTTGAGAGTCCGCCTGCCGATGCAGGGGACACGGGTTCGTGCCCCGGTCCGGGAAGATCCCACATGCCGTGGAGCAGCTGGGCCCATGAGCCATGGCCGCTGAGCCTGCGTGTCTGGAGCCTGTGCTCTGCAATGGGAGAGGCCATGACAGTGAGAGGCCCGCGTACCACACACACACCCAAAAATCCCAATATACTTTCAGAGAGACATATTCCAAATATGTTAATGAGATCAGAGAAGAATTTTTTAAAATACTTCTCTTTTAAATTTATGTTTGCACAATTTATGGGAAATAAGGCTTCCTAGGTCAAGGCTTCTCAAACTGTAGCTTGAACAGGGATCACCTGGGGATCCTGTTAAAATCAGATCCTGATTCATGAATCTGGCATTTCTAATGCTCTCCCAGATGATGGCCATGTGGCTAGTTCATGGTTTGCACCTTGAATAGCCAGGCTCTAGATAACTGCTGGGGGAGGGGTTGAAGGGAGCAGATTGGCCCTAGTGAAAATCTTTTCCTGGAGTGGACTGAACCACCAGAGCGGATGGGAAATGAAGCATCCATCAATTTATAGTTTTTCTTTTCTGGAATTTTCTAAAATCTCCCAGGATATTACTGCAAACAAGGCTCTATAGGCCCGTTTGACACCGGTTCACATGTTCTTTCTTGCTCTTCCTCTACCCGCTTTTACCTGTTTGTGAAAGCCTATTGAGTTCACACCCTCTGGATGCCTCTCTGGTCCTCAGTTCTTTGGCAGTATCTCTCAAATCTCTGACATTACAAGGAAGAATTTGTTTAAAGTAATAATACAGAGTAAGCTCTGGGAGGACAAAGCTTGTGCCTATCTTGGTTATCTCCATCTTACCCATCAATTAACACAGTGCTTGGCTATAGTAGGAGGTCAGTAGATATTTGCTGAATGAATGTATGCACCAGGCGTGTGAGATGACAGCTTCACATCTGTAATTTTCTGAGACTTGAGATCTGTCCGTGGTGCTGCCCTGGGGACCTCGCCCTCCCAAGAGGCAGCACTGTGGTCAGAGCCACAGTGATGTGTGCCACTTACAGTAGCAACTTCTTGTTCCTTCCCAATAGCTGGTTGCATGGTAGGAAATGTTTCTCTTACACAATTATTGTATTTTCGAATTGTTTTGACTTTCTTTGATGTGGCTGTCAAAAGTGAGAGTATAGCAATGAGCTCTCTTTATCTGGCAGTGCTCAGAGAGGCCTGCTAGTCTAGAATGGTGATGGTAAGACTTCAGTTATCTCTCCTCTAACTTGAGATTCTCCTCGTCAAAGAATAGCCAGTTCATGGACTCCTACTCCTGCTGAGATGTGTGTGACACAGAGAAACACACACAGACTAAGAACACTGTCTTGGGGTTTTTCTTTTTTTCAAAAAGAGAAGCAGCTCACTCTCGTGTTAGCTCATTGAACTTTGCTGATGACAGGATCCCCAAGTGGAACCCTATCGGCTGGCTACTTGGTGAGAATCCCCTGCCCATTCCAAGGCCCAGTGAGGCGGAGGGCTGTAGCTCTGAGAGTTCAGGGTCGGCTCTTTAAGCCTCCTGGGCATAGAGCCACCACCAAGGGATACCCAGAAACAGCACTTGTACCTGAAAGGAGCACCCATCTAGGAGTCATGAATGGGTCTAAGCTTGGCTGTGTTGCTCTGTCTTGCGTAAGTCACTTAACTTCTCGGATCATCAGTTTGTTCATCTAGAAAATGAGATTCTTACATCTTTCCCCGACTTCTAGGTTTTGTTATGGCCATTAAAATAAAGGGTATTAAAATTATAAAGTACCATAAAAATGTGAGGTGGTGATATTATTATCTCTCATCCAAAAATGGGAAGCTAGAACCTGACAGACACGTTCACATTGAAGTCTCTTCAGATGGAGTTTTTACTCACAGGCCAGCAGCACTTCCTTTCATTCCAAAGAGTGGTTGCAGTAACTCCACTAGCCTCGTATTTGTTGCTCGATTTTATGCCACCATTTCTTGAAGCCAGTCTTAGAATATACCTGCAGTTGCCGAAGGAAACCTTTCTACTCAGTAGAATCCTTAACGGCAGTTTCACTCAGAAACTGTTCTAGGCCAGGAGTGCACGTGAGTGGGCTGCAAAGCGGGTCAGGCATTTTGGCCGAGTCGGCTGGTGCCTGGACTCCGAGAGTGGGGGAACACAGCACGGACCCTCACCTGACAGGGAGCAAAAGAGCCTCCATAAAGGCTCGCTAAGGGTCCCTCCCTGCTGTGATATACATAGTAATTTCTGGGGGAGGGGAACAATGGAAAATGAGCTTTTCGGAGGTCAGAAAACTACATAGTCCACACAGACATGGCAACATGTGCTTTGCAGAACTAGGATCACAGTCATGAAGGTCACAGGGCTAATGGAAATCCCATGAAAAGCTCAGACAAATGAGAACCCTTCACAATAAAAGAAGTCATTGCTCATGGTGAATTTTAATCCCCCCTTGTTATTCCTTCCTTCCTTTCTTCCCCCTGCAAGGAATCCCCACCTCCACTTCTTTCCCTGTAAACCCACCACCCCTGCCAGGACTTACCGCTGACATCACCTTCCCTGGGAGGTCTTTCCTGGCTCTCCCTCACTCACAGCAGGATCACATGCCCCTCTCTGGTGCTCCTCTAGGACCTCAGCCGTCAGTCAGTCTCTTCCATGAGATGTGTGCTTTTCCAGCTGTGGCTGTAGCACATTAATGAGTCATGAAGTGAAAATAGTGGTCAAGACCAGCACTTTAAATGAAATTAAATAGAATGGAAAGTAAAACATAGTGGCTCACACATAGCAAGAGTTACTATTGTTGCATGAAGCATTCTCTTTAGCTGTGTGTGCACTTGTGTGTGTGTGTGTGTGTGTGTGTGTGTGTATACACAGAGATATGATATCAAATGTAGTTTTTAATGTGAGTCTTGGTCAAAAAAGTTTGAAAGTCATGGTTCTAGAGAGTAAGTTATTTAAGGTGAGGGCCATGATTTCCCAGAACAATACATACATACCAGCTGCAAAATAAATGGTTGTAGAATGAAATAATGAAGAAAAGAACTTCATGGTTAAGCAAGTCCTTATAAATTTCCTTTCCAGTCGGGGTGGGGGGCGGTGCTTTTAACTCTAGATGCTAACAGCTTCTTCCCTGTCCAGCTCCTATGCCCAACAGAAATGCCTGGGCTGTAAGGCGGTCCCATCAACTGGCCTGGAGAACACCTGTGACAGTCTGAAATGGCAACTTAATGCCAAGTTTACTTCAGTTTCAAACTGAACACCCCTTAACAAGATGCCAAGGGAGGTGCTATAAGGCACATGAGAATGGATAGGTCAGTCTCTGCCCTTAAGTTGCTTTATCAAGGTGGGGCTGATTAGTACCCCAGTAATTACAGGGCAACAAAGGTGACAAATGTGACAGGTTGTGAAAGACGGGACAGAAGTGTGAGAAGGAAGGGGGAGAGGGAGCTCGTTGTGAAGGCAATCCAGGAGGGCTTCAAGAAGAAGGCGACATTTGACATCATCTTTGAAGGATGGGTTGGTTTGGGTTTTGACAGGAGACATGGGAATGGGAAGGGTGCTGAAACACCCACCAGAGGTACCCCACATCCCTGTCTGTCAGGGCAGACATTGTAAATGGGCTTCCTGGCTATCAGCCAGTAGCCTTGACGAGACACCTTTCCTTGCCATCTACTGCCCGTTGAGCTACTGACATACGTGTGCTCCTTTCAGAAGGAGAAAGTGGAGCTGGGTTCTGTGTTTGGTTCGTGAGTGGGGTGTGAATTTGAATGGGAATATTAAGCATCGATATTAAATGTTGGACATCCAGCTCATGGCTATGGAAAGCCTGTGGCATCTGCCTGGCAGAGTTTTTTTGTTTTTGTGTTTGTTTGGTGGTTGTTAAATTACTTTGAGCCATGCCCTTCATTCACTTTTCTGCATATGTAGTTCAGTGATACCTGCCTCTTGTGTATCTTTGTCGCCCATGTCTTTTCTCAGTGCCTTGTCTTGTCACATAGCATGTCCAAGTCTGATGACATGTGGAGAAATACGTTTTCGTTCACTGTGTTGCATTAGAACACATGGACATTATACCACGTATCAAGACCTTAAGGATAACAAGGGCTATGTGTCTTAAGTGCTATGCCATCTTTACCACTGGCCTAATGCACTGTGTGAGTCTAGGGGCAGTTCCCAGCTCGCGTAGCCAACTGAGATGGAAGGGCCAGTGTTCCCAGTTGAAACCAGTTCCCTCCGGCTTGTGTCTGTTTTCAGAACCAGCATTACTCAGAGCCGCAGTTCCCACTCCTTGAACAAACAACTCATCATTAACATGGAGCCCCTGCAGCCCCTGCGGCCGTCCCCCAGTGAGCAGGAAGAGGAACTTCCACTGGGTGAGGGTAAGTACACTTCCTTCCAGAGCCTGGCATTGCAGGCTTACCCTGGGGGAATGAGGGAGGCACCAACCCTGGGTACCTTGGGTAATAGGTTGGGGTAGGGGTCAGAGTGAGTCATAAACTGTGTTCTTAGTAAATAAACTCTTCAGAGCTGGAAGACTGCATTATATTGAGAGTTCTATCAGTTTCTCCTGGAGAGAGTTCACTGGTACAAAGCATTCCTAAAATTATAAGTTAAAGCAGTAGTGGTGTTAGACCCATACTATCCAATATGGTAGCCATTAGCCACGTGTAGCTATTTAAAATTAATTTTAAGTTAATAAAAATTCAGCTCCTCAGCCACATTAGCTAGATTTCCAATGCTCAACAGCCACAGGTGGCTAATGGCTACCATCTTGGACAGCTCAGACCAAGAACATTCCCATCATTACAGAAAATTCTATTAGATGGTGATGTTTTTGACTATAATCACGATTAAATTAGTGGTTGTAACGAATTCTCCACAAATATCTCTACGCTGGTCATCCCCTTTCTGCCTTACTATTTCTGTGTCCCTTAATAAGAATTCCCTTTTCCACAGGACCTTGTCTGAAAGTTTTGATACAAGCTAAAATATATATGGTCCATTTTAGCCCCAAAGTTGTTATATTTGTAAAGGCTATTATATGTGTGCTTCTAGGCTTCTTTTTTTGCTTTTAAGGGCTTTCCTTCAGGGAAGAATCTTACCACACTGCTTACCGCGTATACCTGGTGAGGCAAATACCACTCTCATTAATTTCAAAGTAAATTTTTAAAAATTCACATAAAATACAATTATTGGAACCTTGAACCCAAACATAACATGCTTTCCTTAAATTTCTGTGATTTTAGTTTCATCATTTAAAATCTGGATACTGGGCAGTTTCAAGAAGGCGGGTCACTGTGTCCCCGAGAGATCACCTTTACCTGCAGCTTTAAGTCAAGAATCCCTTCCATAGGGGAAAACTCTTCAGCCCATAATAAGAATATGGCTTGGGATGCACATATCCTTGGGAGAGGTCGCAGCAGCTGATTCACACTGAAGCATAAGGGGTTTTAGTAGATCTTTCCGTGAAAGGAAACTTGAATGGTTGGAAGGAGGACTGGGCAATGGGATGCCATAAATTTCATGGGTGGAAGGAAAATGTGCAAGACACGAAGGATGGGGTCTCAGGAGACACCTTTATCCCCAGCTCAGCCACAGGGTGATGATAACCAGAACGATCTTGTGATAGTCGCCTTTATGCTCTGTCTCAACAACCAACTCCGTAAGCTCCATGCTAAATTAAACTTCTTAGCCCAGGGGTCCCTGGGTCCATGTTGCCTGTCTACATTTTTCAGCACCTTCTCTGTTTTTGTATGTTCCTCAAAGTGCAATGAAAGCAGCTTTTGTTTCTGATCACTAGTGATTTTCTGGGCTTCCTCCCATATGTCTGGAAGTTGGTTTGAGTGGAAATCATTTTTTCGGGAGGTCAGGATTAACCCAAGTTTGAATGAAGGAGGATATGGCTAATGGAGAAGAGGAGGGGAAAATAGATAACCCAAGCTTAGGATTGTGACTTTGCCTTGTCTGCAGAGATGGAAGCCTAGATGGGAATAAAACTTGGAAGACCAGTTACCATGGGGAATATGGAAGCCAGGTCACTGATGCCTTGTGAGCACCCTAGATGTGAAGGGGAGCCTGGGCAAGCTTTCCCCAGACCCTTCATTCCTTTCAATTAATAGAAACTTCTGTTTTGCTCCATTTTCTATAATGAGGTTCCATTTCTAAATACTAACCTTGTCATTAACATGACAGCTGTGTGGACAAGAGACTTATGCATTATAATTAACTGCAATAAAAAATAAAATTTCCATAATATATGATAGGAATCCATGAGCTACATTTTCAATTTTTCCAGTTATTTAAAATATGAATCTTTAATTCTTTCACCAGCTGTAAAGTCAAACTGATAGGTTTCTCTGTTTAAATGTCCAAAATAGCTCTATAACTATCTAATAAAATTCTCTTTTCTAGGAGAACTGTCCCCTTATGGAACATCTTTGTGGGTTTTGAAACTCAGGCAAATCATAGCAACTTGCAGGATATAGAATCAATTTTAAAGGAAGAGAAGTAGAAACGACAGTATTGTTAAATGCCCAGTATATAGAAAGAACTTCCCAGTCTAGAAAAGAGAGCAAAATCTTCTTAGGGACCATGAAATTCAAAGTTATGATTCCCATAGTCAACATAGCTACGTTCTTGATACCCTTACATCTCAGTTACTATTTTAGAGTCAAATTCTGCTTCATGTGTCTTTGAGTATCAGGTAATGGGATTTAAACATTCTATAGGGATAAATAGATTATTTAATAGGTCTATATGTCTCTGGTATATGAAGAGAAGAGAGGCAGAGAATATAGCTTTCAACAAAGATGTCTCCACTTTCGTGGATGGGCAGGTGCAGTGTGATGAATTTCGTTTCACCCTTGTATTCTGATATTGCAATTTTTTGTGTCTGATCAAGAACCAAAGTGAAGAAATTAGAATTTCACTCCGTAATACAACAGCTCTGGCAAAGATGTGGTATACAACTAAGTAGACCATACTTAGCTGTGGAAGTTGCTGTGGCCCTATGAAGATGAAGATACTCTCTTTTCCCTGGAGACTCACAGCCTGTTGGGGAGACAGCAGTGGGATCACAGAGGTGAAGAGTAGGTTCTACCTCTGCTGACTGGGTTGCATGCTTACTTTTCTGTGTGCCTCACGAGATACTAGTGCCTCAAGCTGCCTGGAGAGCCTCTTGTTCCCTTTCAGTCTTATCAGAGTATATGGCATAAAGTTGGGGGCACAGGAATGAATGGATGAGACTGACAGGCAGAGGGAGTTGTGGGTGGTCTAGTCAACTTGCATTGGATGCTTGTGTGGCTTCCAGGGAAGAGGGATCGGGGAAGAATGAAAGGTGAGGCAGAAAGTTAGGGAAGGACCAGATTGTGATGGGCCTCACCCAAATTGCTGGAGAGTTTAGACTTTAACCCAAGGGCAGTTGGAAGGCACTGGAGGATTTCAAGCATGGACCTGATTGGAATTGTGTTTTGTATCTCTTGTGTGTGGGCAGAGGACAGGTTAGAGATGGGTATGGCTAGAGCAGTTTTTCAGTCTCAGCACTGTTGACCGTTGAGCTGGATAATTCTTTGTCGGGGGCTGGCTTGTGCTTTGTAGGATGTTTAGCAGCATCCCTGGCTTCTATCGAGTAGTACCCAACCAGTCTGGACAACCAAAAACGTCTCCAGGTATTGCCAGATACCCTTGGGAACAAAACAACTGCCTGAGAATTACTGTGTTGGAAGCACAGAGACCCCACAAGAGCCACTGCAATAGCCCAGAGACTAGATTAAACGAGGGTTGAGCTGAGGCAGAAGGTGGGATGGGGAGAAGGCAGTGGGCTCTAGCTAGTAAGCAGCAGAGTTGTTGACACATGTAAGGTGCCTGTGGATTCCTGTCCAGGTGCTGCCCTTGTCTGCAAGAACTTGAGAGGGAAAAGACCTTAACCTCTTTGGAAATGAGACTGTTCTGAGACACAGGAAGTTTCCAGTGACATGTCAACATCAGAGAGGCGATGGCAAAAATGATTTCATTTAGATATTGGAAACTTTGGAAGAGTTAGATACTTCACTGAGCTTCCGACACAGAGTGGAGGAGACTTAGACATCTCTGCTTACCTTTGACGTCATTATTCCTCATCTCTATACAGTGGCTCCGATTCTTGTTTGGGGGATTCAAATCACACATTTTGAAATTGGATCCATAAACAGGTGAAGGTTGGCAGTCTGAGCCCTGTTAAAAGAGTTGTCTGATTAGGAATTTTTAAAAAATCAGATTGGGAGAAGAAAGAAGGACCTTAACCCTGACCCTTGGAGGCACCATCTCCTGGAGGTCATGGGAAGGTCCTGGTGCCTTGTCTCGCGTGGGTACCATGGTGGTGACATCTCTGCTGCCGTCATGACTCTCGGTGGTTCCGACCACCCATTTGTCTGACAATCTCTTTCTATTCTTCCTGGAACTTCAAGATTCTCAAAGACAGCTGGAGAGAGCACGATTGCCCAGATGAGCTCAGGGGCATTCTGGGAGAGAACGCGTAACCCCGTTCACCCAAACGACAGCTGGAGGATTATCTCTGAGGTTGGCTGTGTCTGTAGAGAAAAAACAAAATCAGTTCCTAGGCACCACTAAGCAGTGAGAAAGTTTTCAACGTTACCCCAAAGTTGCTCAGCTACAGGATCCGAGTAGGTTAGTGCTGTGGAAAGCTTTAGATGTGAATAGCAAACCATTTGAAAAGTGCCACTTCAAGTTTATGAAAATTTCCGGAGAAGAAAATACTGAGAGTGGAAATTGTTCCGGGTGAAAATGACATTTTCAGGAGTGATTAATCTGAATATATTCACATGCAAAATGGAGTAGGGTTCACAGTGTATACAGCAAAATGCTTGCATGTTTTATTAGTAGAGTGTATTTTTCGTTAAGGAAAAAAGATTATGGTAGAGAAGGGGAATGGAATGTATCACGTGAGACTTGGTAGCCGGCTATTACCAACGCCCGGTGAAGGTCACTCTCGTCCACCAGAGTGATGGTACGAGCTGGCATGATTAAACAGGCAGGAAACCATGCTTTCTTCTCCTTGGTAGACACAACTAAATAAGAGTTGAAAACGTTTGACACCCTCCTGCTGGCAAAACAAGAGCACAATGGAGACACCAAAATTTCCATAAAGGAGTGTCTTGGGGATGGCAGTGTGATTGGTTTGAGGGTGGCTTAAAGCTGCATTTGTATGCGATTGAGAAAATGTCTATATCAATGAATAGATGGGAATTAAGTAGGGCAGTAAAACTAACTCTCCCGAGCCACACTTCCGCACTGTCCCTGTAAGTGTGTATGTGTGCGTGCGTGCGTGTGTATGCGACTGCATGTGTGTGTCATGGATGTGGCTCTGTGTGGGGTGGGTAGGGGGCGGTGGGGGTGTTTTAAGGGTCATTTACAGTGTCTGCTCTAACCATAGGTGACTTAAGTTGGTGTCACTGAAATTCTAGAAAGTCTGTATGTGAACCTGTGAAGGCATTTTGAGCATATAAAAAGTGTATAGTTCTCATCCGTCAAGCATGCCACACTTGTGACCCCACCCTGCTCCACCCTAACACTTAACAGGTGACCCGCAGGGCCAACTGTGGTCTCCATGTGCAGGTTTTTCTGTACCATAGCAGGCAGAGCCTTTCATACCCTACACAGTTGTTCCAATCCTATCACTGTTGGAATCTCTAACAGCCCACGGCTGCCATGGTTACACTGACTCCAGTGAGTCTGGTCTCCTCCCTGGTTATCTGATATGAAAACTTTTCTCCCTCTTTTCTTCCTTTGTAGAGTTCCATGGCCAGGGCTCAAACAGATTTACCCTCTTCTCAGGGTGTCAGAGTCTCTCTTCCACGCCATTTTCCCCCATGTGCCAAGTAATTTCTTCCTTTTGGCTTAGGGTATGTCAGGATATGCGTTGGGAGTGACACACTGGTCTTTTTGAAATTTCTTTTATGTTATGTTTCATCAAACAGTAGGAGCTGTTTCTAAATCCTGTGGGACCACCTTTCCCCTGTGGTTACTGCTACCTGGTGACAGCAGACCGTTAGCACCAGCTCTAATTACTCTTGTCCCTGCCATTGGGTTTGGGGTGGCTATTTGTTTGTATTTTCTCATTATAAAACTAATTTATCATCTTCTAGAAAATCTAGAGAGAATAAAAAAGCATAAACAAGGAGAAAAAGACCACCTTCCAGATTGTCCTACCTGCTGGAGCCAGTCGATGTTAATAATTTTTGTCCCTATGTGCTTTAAGGCCATTTCCATCATCTTGAGTGTAAAATTTTTTTAATTCCTGCTTTGTTTGCTTAATGTTGAAAACGTGAGTGCATGAAAACATGATAACTTGAACTGTAGGTCAAACCATGAATTGGGAGCATATTTAATACGAATGTGGACAAATGGGTTAATATCCTGAATTAGAAAGAACTCACACAAAGTGCTGTTTTAAGCATCTTTTTGGCATTGCTCAGATTTGGGCTCTCCCAAATTTTCCAGTTAATGGCACCCTCGGTCTCCCACTGCTGATAGGCATACAGCAGCCGAACCTGCTTCCACAGGAGCTAGGAGCCTCCGCAGAGCAGAAGCCAGCTTCTGGTTTTATTTATAGCTGCAGTCTCGGATTAGCAGAGCCAAAATTCAGAATTCTTTATCACATTTATTGAATTCGGGAAGTTTGGGTCGGCAACTCCTCTAGGGTAGGAGATGCCAAGAGCAACGTAGGGAAAGAGATAAAGGCCTCCTGAGTGAGCTCTGCAAATTCGTATTTGGAAGCTCCTCAAAGCTTTCACCTTCCCCTTTGGTGCTTTTCTTTGGAGTTGGTGTCATCTTTGGAACTTTGGTTTCTGGTATTTACTGATGACTTAACATACTTGAAAGAGAGCTTTGTAATTTGAAGCATTTACAGTGCTGGAAGGAAGCTAAATGCCTTGCTCCTGATGCAGTTTAAGTGTTTTTATCTTACATGGATTTGGTATTTTACATCATACGATGCCAACATGTGCATCATTTCAGTTCTGTAGTTGGCTAAATGTGATAAATTGTTCATTTTAAGAAATATCGTATTCCTCAGCATAAACACAGCAGTGCTTTGGGTAGCTGCTCTGTTTCTGCATTAACGCCTTGCACCAGTGGGGAAACACAAACTCTGGTCTCAGATCATCCACCTTTGGGAGCATCATATTCCTCGTCTCTGAGACAAGAAGATAGGACTTGAGCACCACTCAAATGCTTTCTAGCTCTAAAGTCTTCAGTTCTTTTGCTTAACGTCAAGGTCAAATTCCAGGACTATGGTTTGAGGTCTTTCGCAATAAGTATGCAAACCTGGGGACAGGAATATTTTTCAGAGCTTTTGGGAGTTAGAGGGAATGTTAAGGATGTTCTAGCACAAGGGTTGGCAAACTGGCCGGTGGCCCACTGCCTCTTTTTTTTTCTGGCCCAGGAGCTAACGGTTACATTTTAAATGATTATATCAGTACCTACATAGTATCCTTGATTTTACCTCTTGGCCCACAAAGCCTCAAATGTACTATCTGGGCCTTTAGAGAGAACGTTTGCTGATCCATGATGTAGCACACCCCCCTCTGGATTCTACAAATGAGAAAGCTCAGAGAGAGGAGACTGTTTGCCCAAAGTCACGGAGCTGGGTGAGTACCGGGGTTGGGATCTGGTCCTGTTTGTCAAATTTATCTAAAACAGTTCAACTTCTTCTTGCGAAAACAGAACCATTAACTACGGAACTACATTTAGTTTTCAATGACAACAAATGAATTCTCAAAAGAGACACCTTATCCTATATAAACATGGGGAACCTCTGTGATTCAGTGAGAAGAGCTGCTGCATATTTGGGGCAGGGTTTGAGCGTTTGGCCTTCAGTCACAGCCTGCCAGGACCCTGTGACTCCTCAGAGACTTCCAGTCCACCAGGAGCATCACCTTCCCTGGGCACCAGTGGTGGTGAGGCTGTGGACGCATGTGCCACACCAAACAGAATTCCTAGTAGACCTGGGTTGCAGGGCAAACAGCCTTCATGCAGGAAGGCTTTCTCCCCTCTGGGAATCATGTTCTCATTTTAAAGCTGAATTTGTTAAATAAGGAATGGCTCACTCCGGGCCTAGTTCTAATTACTCATAGTCTGTGTTGAGAATCTTTGTCTTATTAGTGAGAACAACTCAGTTCTGAGCTTCCCAAATCACTGCTCCGGCTCAAGTTGGCACTTGGCTGCCACACCTGAGTATTAATAATCAGTTGCTTTAAAGGATTCAGCTGGGATAAAAAAAAATATATGTCAGTCAAGTGCCCCATGAAGTAATCTGGTCACGGTCCTTGAAGGTTAGGATGTGAGCCAGGCGAGGGTGTCAGCATATGAGCAGCTGTGACAGCCGGAGTGTGGTCTGTGACAGGGAAGACATTCTGCTTTGGCCCTTGGGCAAGAAAACATTCCCACCACATCCCTAAGAAACCGCAGGAGAGGAAAAGTGAAGATATTGCTAAACCATTGTCATTAGAAAGCAGAGGCTATCATTTTCTGGATTCCACAGTCAGCACGGCGTCCTATTTTCTACTGTTTCTGTTAGTGGGTTGGTAGTGAGTGTTAAGTAAATGTTCTTTGTGATACCCAGGCTTACACTGAGGCAGGAGCTCACAGAATCTCCCTTCCTCCCACCTCTGTTGTTAAGACCCTGTGCCAGTTATGTGAAAGAAAGTGTTGGGCAGTGTAGGCTAGTTCCACTCTTTCAGGGAGGTGTCTCGGGCGGTACGGGCAGGGTTCAGAAAAGAGGCTCTGGTCAGTTGGCACAAGGCTGGATGTTGGGTGTGTCCACTGGGGTGCATGTCCAATGCCATCTGCAGAGCGGTGCAGCTTTTCTCTTGGTTTGGCTGATGGAGAATTGGAGGCCCTAGAGCCATGGCTTCCAGACCCTGCATTTATACAATGGCCCACTGGGGTGGAGGAAATAACTATCCAGATTTCTATTGGGATTTTACTTTTATCACCTCCTCAAAAAATTTCTATTGCCTAAGTTTTATAATGGATATAATATATCAAGAGAACTGTACATGTATCCAATTTATAAATAAATACTCATTTTTTCATAAGTATGAACAAACATGTTTCCCCCCAAAAAAGGTTTGGATATAGCTGCTCTAGACCTTACCGATGAGTACACCAAGAAGAAGAGGCAGGGCGTGTTTTTGAAACTCTGAAATCCCTGTTCACGCCAAAACTCCAGATTCCTAAAATAGATGTGAGATCTATCTGCTCTAGTTACGGTGGTGACCTGCCATTTTACATGCTTTTGGTCTTTCATGCTGGTAAACCAGGGTGAGTCATCCAAGCACAGTCTAGACCTTTGCTAAGCTCTTTGGTAGGTGCTGTGTCACTCTCACTGAAGTGTTCTGTGGTGGCCCTGAGTCCCCGATTTACATGAATGCTGGACTCTCTTTTTGTTGTTGTTGTTGTTTCAAAAATCCTTCAAATTCTTTATTTTATTGAAGTATAGTTGATTTACAATGTTGTTAATTTCTGCTGCACAGCAAGTTGATTCAGTTATACACATACATACATTCTTTTTCATATTCCTTTCCATTATGGTTTATCACAGGATATTGAGTATAGTTCCCAGTGCTATACAATAGGACCTTGTTGTTTATCCATCCTATATATAATAGTTTGCATCTGCTAATCCCAAACTCCCAGGCCATCTCTCCCCCACCCCACTCCCCCTTGGCAACCACAAGTCTGTTCTCTATGTCTGTGAGTCTGTTTCTGTTTTGTAGGTAAGTTCATCTGTGTCATAGTTTAGATTCCACATACAAGTGATATCGTATGGTATTTGTTTTTCTTTGTCTGACTTACTTCACTTAGTATATTAATCTCTAGGTCCATCCATATTGTTGCAAATGGCCTTATTTCATTCTATTTTTATGGCTGAGTAGTATTCCATTGTATATATGTACCACATCTTCTTTATCCATTCATCTGTCGGTGGACATTTAGGTTGTTTCCATGTCTCGGCAATTGTGAATAGTGCTGCTATGAATACAGGGGTGCATGCATCTTTTCAAATTATAGTTTTGTCAATATATATGCCCAGGAGTGAGATGGACTCTACTTTCTGAGTATACACAGGACACAACCTTAGTGGGGATCCTCTGGTGGTGGGAAGCGCATTGGATAGAGACCGAGAGGGCTGGGGTTCATTCATTCACTTGATAAACAGTTACTTCTTCTCTGGTATGTGCTGGACACTGGCAGTACCTGGATCTTATTTCCTCTTTTATAAAACAAGGTGAGGTGGTTTCTAAGTTTCCTCCACACTCTGACTGTCCTTTAGTAATTCTTCCCCATGTTCCTGCTGTTCTTACTTATGTGCTTTTGGATCACTCATCATTACCTCCAAAAACAAAAGGTATAAACATCTTCTTTTTAAACGTGGTTAATGAAACAGTAAGCATGTGGCACAATGATCTATAAAAGCAGGGTTACATTTTTCCTTTATTTTTTGTAAGTTGCAAACTTCCAGCATAAAATTGAAAATTAATAGCAGCTAGCTTAAAAGGGAATATAAAATGGACACTTCCTCACTTAAAAGAGCCCTCACCTCCTTTAATGTCTCCTCTTAGAAGAGAAGTCCAATCTGGGAGCTTTTTAGTCCCCCCAGTCTCCACTTCAGCATAAAAAAAAAATGTGAAAATGGGCAGATGGTCTGGCTGAAAGAGAAATAAATAGGGTTTTCAGGATGACCCACGTGATAATCTGAACACAGACTGGATTTTGCCATTAAAGGAAGGAGTATCCATACTAGAAAAGAGAGAGCAGCCCTTGTGATCTATGGCTTGTCAGTGTCTGCCTGAGCCCCTCTGCAGCTGCACCATTTGGCCCCTAAATAGAGGCTTAGCCCCACCTCCGACTCCAGGACCAATCCTACCTTGCTCTGGGAGGGAATGAATAGGCTGAAGCCCAGGATCTTGGCTCAGGCTGTGAGTCCTGCTCTCTCTATTGCTCTGCCCCGTCTTCTTCTGGTCTGCGTGCCAGCCTTGCTCCCTTCCTGAGTCTCTGCCCTGGTGGTGCCCCTGGGTACTCTACTCCTCCAGGACCTTGAAGGCCCCTCTCCCTGGGGCTAGGCCATACTCTGCTGGTGGACAGCCTGCATGGTGCTCCCTTCCTGTCTTGTGTTTCTCAGGGCCATGTTCTGTTCCTTCTCAGAGCAGACTCTTTCCCAGCACTGGCCCCATCTTGAGTAGAGGGGTCTGATCTCAAATGCCCATCGTCTCCGGTTAAACTTCTCTCACTGCCCAGTGGTGTCATGAAATACAAAACTGTCAAATCCATCAGCAAAATCCTTTTCACTTTAACCTTTCAAATATACCCCAGAATCATTGCCACTGCACCACTCCAGCTGCAGCCACTCTTGTCTCCCTCAAGAGATAACGGTATCTCTGCTTCTACACTGCCCACCTCCCCCGACCCCTGTTTTCCACACAGCAGCCAGGGTGATCTTTTATAAGTGGAACTTGGATCTAGTTAGGTTCCCTATGAGGCCCTGTGAGCTTGATCCCTACCCACCCTTAGACCATTTCCTACTGCTTTCCTCTTGAGTCTCTGTGTTCCTACCACATTGGTCTTCTGACCTTGTTGCCACCACAGGGCCTTTGCAGAGCTGATTTATCTACCTAGAAGGGCCTTTCCTCTGATCTGTGCATGACTGGCTGTTTCTTTTTCTTTTCTTTTCTTTTTTTTTAACATCTTCATTGGAGTGTAATTGCTTTTGGCTGTTTTCTTTAAGTCTTAGCTCAAATTTCAGCTCTCTGGAAACCCTGAGTACCCAATTCTGAGTAATTCTCTAAACCTAGCCATTTGTTCTCGTGCCAGCACCCTGTTTGATTTTTGTCAGTGTTTAGCACTATCCAGCACTTCTAATTTACTTAGTTGTCCTCTCGTTTGTTGACTGTCTCCCTCAACTAAAATGTCAGCTCCACGACAGCAAAAACTTTGCCTGCCCCACCCTGACATTGTCCCTACCACTTAGAGATGTTCTGACACACAGTAGGAGCTAAGTTAATGCTTGTCAAATTAGTGAACAAATGAATGAATGAGTTCTAAATGCAGCCAGGACAGCTTTTGGAATGAATGAGTTCTAAATGCAGCCAGGACAGCTTTTGTTTATGTAAAAGAAAGCATATAAGGAGAATATTCTCCTGGGATTAGGGTTTGCCAGAAGCCAAACTTGTTCTGTTTTATTTTGGTTTTGTTTTTAATCTGAAATCAAAAGCTATAATATACATAGTCATTGTAGAAAATTTGGAAAATACAGAAACCACAAATCCAGAATTTTAAAAGCACCTGCAATCCCCCGTGTTCAAACTGTGGTATGAATGTGTATAATCCATTCTATATATCTTTAACAAATATTGGACTACACTAGAGATATTATTTTGTAATCTGCTTTTTCACTTATTAATATAACATGAACATTTGTCTATGCATTAAATGTTCCTCCACTATTTTAATTTTAATGGACATACATTATTCGATCACATAAATAGACAAAAATATCTTTCACCCCCTCCATCTCCTACCTAAATTATATATATATATGAATGTCTCTTACGTAGCTACACAACTGAGTATAACCGTTTTTTAAAATCTTTGAGAATTTGAAAGGCCAAACTTAGAGTGGTTGGACATTTTTCTTGCATTTCTTGCCATTTGTGTTTCTCTTTTGAGCATACAACTGGAGTGTGAGAGAGAGAGGCCCTTGGCTGGTGTGCTGGGTGAAGGATTGGGTCCTGCTGCCTCTAGTTTCTTGGTTACCTAGCAGCAACACAAGGAGCCCATAGTTCCAGAAGAGCCTGTTTTTTTCAACAGAGAGACACAGATGCCTGTTTCTTAATACCATCTGCAGAGCTGTTGGGAAATATGGAAGAAAAGTGGAGCTCCATTTATCGATGCAGCCCAATTCAATTTCCTTTACTCGGAGAAAAATGGTGCATCTGTAATGGCGACTTGTGCCTGGAGGGAGTGAAATAATACAGCAGCAGTGATAAGAAAACAGATTCATCCTGTACAGAGACAAAGGAAGTAGATTCTTGGCTGAGAGTTCTAAACAGACGAAAGGAGCCTGTTCTAACTGGAGCCAGTAAGGACAGCGTTGTCACCCATTATTCTTACAGGAAAACCTCTGGGCACTGACATCTGACAACACTGCACTGTGAATAGATTACCTTGATATATCTAAGTTATGGAACATCAGGCAAATTTCAAGTCCTAGGTTTGACCAGGATAGAGGAAAAACTCTTTGTTTATGTGGAAGGAATAATCTGAATTATAGGTCATCTTGGTCAGAGAGAGATGGCTTAAATTCTTCTCCAAGGAAATTCCTCATGCATGTCTTTGAAGAATGCAATATAGTTGTGAAACTCCTGGTCCCTGTCCAACATCTGTGGGAGATTTTCACCCGGTTTCATGTATGGACAGCTATGGAAGGTTTCCCCTCATGTTACCATCACCCCTATAGAGGGGTATCTATAGGTATTCAGGCCCTATCTTTATTCACAGGGTTTTAAGAGCACCATGCACCAGTGAATAAGAGTGTCTCCTATAGTAGATAAATCAGAGGGGGAATGGACAGTTCTGCATCTGCACAGTCTATGGGTGGCTTGTTGGGTGGTGACTCCCATAAGGCTCCTTGGTGCTGTCAACGGATGGTACCTGATCCTTGGAGACTGGGGTCTCTTATTTTACACTCTCCTCTACTTGTAACCCCTTCAATTTTCCTTTTATTCAGAATTCTGTTGTGCAGTGTGCAGGTTGAGGAGGTCTTTCTGTCTTGGAGAATGGTTTGTGAGATTAATGGCTAAGTATTTGTGGTCGTTGTTTTATTGTTGGGTAGGTTAGGTTTGCTCTCTGGGCTGAGGATGAAGAAAAGGCTTCCAGGACTTTTGTGAGCATAGGTGAATTAGTCAATTAACATTTTAAAACATTGCCTTACCACGGTTGGAAGACAGTAAAGCTTGCTCTTCATTGGTGTTTGGAAATGGAGAGACCACTGAACTTGGAACAAGGAGACAGGATTCTAGGTGTGGTGTTTTCACTGACGAGGGCGACCTTGACCTCCTCTCTGTTTCTCTTGGATTAGCTTCCTTGTATTATAGCTCAGCCTCACACTGCCACCCTGTACTCTCAGCTGCTTATCGGCCACCTCCACTTGGACGCCACACAACAGCTCACAGCTCACACATCAAACTTAATGGGTTTACGACTACACTCATGTTCTCATCCTTCCCCAAATCCCAGTCTCCAAACTGCTCCTGCTCTGACTTGGTTAATGACAGTACCATCCATGAAGTTACCCCAACCAGAGAGACCTGGAGGCCATCCTTGCCTTGATACCCCTCCCATGCTCCACATCTACTCGGCCACCACCATCAAGTCCACCCCAGAAGTAACTCTGACATCTGCCCGGGCTCTTCAGCCTGCCGCTACAGCTTCATTTCAGGTCCCCTCTTCTCTTTCTGGGGACACTGCAGTATCTTCCTTATTGATCTCCCTATAACCCATCCTGAAAACTCCTGCTAGAGCAATCACCCTTATTTGAAGTAGTTTCTAGAACCTCCTCATTGACTGTGGAGCAGAGTCCAGCCCCAAAAGGTGTTCATGGCTCCTCACAATCTGGTCCACGCTCACCTCTCCAGCCTTATTTCCCTCCTTTGGTCCTGCTCAACCCTCTCATCATTCTGTGAATGCAGCTCCCCCCACGCTGCCCCAGTACCACAGGCCCATGTGGGCTCCTCTCTGCTGGTTCCTTTACTGGGGCTGCTCTTCCAACTTCCCTCTGCCCCATCTGCTAGATCCATACTGTTTTGTCAAGTGGCTCCTCCTCTATGAAATGCCCCTGGCTTAAAGACAGAACTAATAGCTTTCTTCACTTTCATTCTTGCATTGATTCTTCTTTTTAGCTTTATTGAGATATAATTACATATAACATTGTGTAAGTTTAAGGTGTACAATGTGTTGATTTGATACATTTATATGGTGCAAAATGATTACCACCATAGAGTTAGCTAACACTTCCATCCCATCACATAATTATCATTTCTTTCTTATGGTGAGAACCTAAGATCTACTCTCTTAGCAACATATAAGTATATAATACTGCGTTATTAGCTACAGTCACCATGCTGTACATTAGACCCCCAGATGTTGTTAATCTAATAACTGGAAGTTCGTACCCTTTGACAAATATCTCCACCACCACCCCGCCGCGCCAGCCCCTGGTAACCACCACTCTGCTGTCCGTTTCCCTGGAGGCACCGCTTACATTTGGTTCGTGAAACTCCTCTGTCTAACCATTAGTTTACATGTCTGGTCTAACTGGGTGCCCCTCCCCATTAACGGGTGGATGGTTGAATGGAAGGTGAGCCATTCTAGCCAACTTTTCTGTTATTGACCTTAAGCCCTAAGATTAAATATAAGCCATACTATGGAATACAACAGAAAAAAATTCAGAGTTCTCACCTGCTTCCACTGAGAACTCATAAGCACAATGCGTATCTGTAATACATTAGGCTTTTTCTATCATTTAAAAATAACTAGTGAGGTTTTTTTTTATATTCTTTGCTCTAACTTTATTTTTTAAGGATTTAAACATTTCCCTATTGGAACAGAGTATGCTCATTTTAAACATTTAGGAAGAAATCTTGTAGTCAATTTTGGGGGGCAGGAGCTAAATTCATCCTTCGGAAGATAGAGGCAGTGGCCCAGCAATACTTTTATCTTAAGTCACAAACATGTTTTTTAACTTTTGTTTCTTACCCGAAGCTGACTGCTTGGAATGATATGCTCTTTCTTGTTTGGAAATAATATGGAGTGTCAGGAAACTATGAGGAAGTGTGAGAGGTTCTTAGGCTGTCAGCAGGGCTCTTGATTTTCAGTCTCCGGCGGGTCCTTTCATGGCTTTTTCTGCTTGGCAGAAGAGATTTGGAAATAGAGACTGAGATGCCCATTTCATTGCAGCTAGAGCATCTCATGCTACTTCTAAGGCTTTCGTAGAGTTAGACTTGTCCTACCCCTCACCCCACTGGGGGTTTCCTTTCTCTTTGATTTGTTTGATAGAATCTGGATTACCAGAAAACGAAAAGAAAAAAAAAAAATCCTAAAAGACAAAGCATTAAGCAAATTCACTTGAGAAGTTACTTAATACCTTTTTTCCTAAAGCTCTAGAGAAGTTTCCAGCATTATACTCTGGGACCTAATTGGGAAGGTTATTTAAGCAAATGTCATTCTTCATCTTTAGATTTTCCATTAAGTGTATGGAATCTATCTCTATTTGTTAAGATTCTGTGGCCATGAGAAATGATCACTAAGCTTTTGTTCTAAATTTATGAGCTAAAAGTTCCAAGAAAGTCCCTACTGGGTATGTTTGAAAGAAGCTCTCTGACAGTTTGAAGTGAGTGAAGTGAACAGATGTGTGTTTTTTAAAACTTGCTTTGTATCTAGATACTCTGAGATGAATGTATCAGAGGGTGAGAGGGCAGATGCATCGGACTGCAGTGAGGTGGCTGAGACTGGGAAGTGGGTGAGGAAGAAGAATTAGGAGGTGGAATTGACAGGTGGGTGTTTGTCTAGATAAAGGGTGAGGGAGAAGGAAGGTTCAGTGATGCTGTGTGTTTGGGGGAAGGTATGATGTTCCTGGAAGGCACTCCTTTATTTTTGTAAGACATGGCTCCTAACTTTAAGCCTCTGTTTCCTTATCTGTAAAATTTAGAGATAATAACCCTAGTTAATACGGTAGTCATAAGTATTAATTGACCCATAGCAACAGGAGATATATATATATTTTTTTTCTTTTTTAACTATGAAAAAGACAAAGGTACTCTCCAAAATAAGATCAGCATTCCTGAGAGAATGTATATGAAGGGCTTAGAGCAAAGCCTGGTGCATATCAAGCCCTCAGTAAGGGTGACCTATCATTACTCTAAAGCAAAAGTAATGAAGACGCTGATTCAGGTGCCAGAAAGAAAGCCCCCAAACAGACCTCCATATGCCAGATAAGCATTCAGTATATGATAGGGTATCCTTGCATAACTGGGATCCTTCTGTCTCCTCTTAAGATGTAGGGTAAACTGTCACCCTAAGATGGTCTTTCCCCAACGGCTCCATCTGAAGCTTCACCCCCAAAACCACTCCTGCCAAGTTATTGATGATGATAACATCCTTTTATTCCCTTCATAGCACTCATGCTGTCTTGTCTATTTGTTGGTTTACCTGTTGCACAACTATATCGCCCTCCAGGATGGGACCGAGACCGTAATCAGGCTCGCGCTCAGCGTGCTTAGCACACTGAAGGTGCTCAGGGAGTATCTGTTGGATGAATGAATGACTAGCCAACCAGTTTGTGAACTGGCTCACCGGATGCAGGCTTGTCTGTCCTTATGGAGCATCTTCTAAAGCAGCCTTTCATGGACACTGTCAGAGAAGGAATGGGGTGAAGAGCAGGCAAACTGAGGCTTTCTCAGATCTTGGTAAATAGCACTCAGAAAGTCAGACCCTGAAGAAAATATTCAGTTTAAAAATTTTTAGCTCAAAACATCACACACGGGCTTCCCTGGTGGCGCAGTGGTTGAGAGTCCGCCTGCCGAGGCAGGGGACACGGGTTCGTGCCCCGGTCCCGGAAGATCCCACATGCCGCGGAGCGGCTGGGCCCGTGAGCCGTGGCCGCTGAGCCTATGCGTCCGGAGCCTGTGCTCCGCAGCGGGAGAGGCCACAACAGTGAGAGGCCCACATATCGCAAAAAAAAAAACCCAAAAACATCACACAGAATGATATATAGCACAACACATTGGTATTTTAGGCTTTGAGGTTAAAATTTCATACTCAATTATGGCTTCTCTAGACCTCACCATCTTGCAAATATTTTAACTATATTTGCAACCCTTTTGAACTTAAAGCTCCTGCAGGTCTGGTAGGAAATAGAGCAAATTTCAGCAGCAGTTTTCTCTGGGCTGTCGCTTTTGAGGGGCTGTTGGGATCTCCACCTATTTCCTAACTTCTGGTAGTTCTCCACTTTCCTACACTGTGTAGATAGTGCTTTTTTTAAATAATAAGAATAATAATGACAACCGCCTACGGTTTTATTTCAAAGATATTGACACTGAGAGGTTGGGGCAAAAAGTGAGGGACAGGACACGGAGGCAGGAAGGGAGAGCAGGGCAGTGTCTGATGGAGCATTCTGTCTGTATTTTCTGCCCGTCTAGAAATCATCACCAGTGGCCCAAGCGGACGGAGAGAGGGCCCTGTGACACTCTGCCCGCCTTCCCACCTCTCTGTCTTTCTCTCTCTGTCTCTGACTCTCTCTCATTGTCTGTCTCGGCGCACATAAGCTGCCTGTCTAGAGATTCCACAGTTATCAGTGTATGGGATGGTCAGGGCAACAGATGGATGAGCCCTTATGTTAGAATCCTCTACAGCCATGAAGTTCCTGTGAAGAGCGTTCTCCTTCCCCACAATGATGTTGAGGAGAGCCCAGCTGTGCTGTTTAATTTCTGTCTGCAACTGTAATTCTCCAGAGGGGTTTATTGGCCTCTTTCCCACCACTGCACGGTGATGCCTGGCCCCGCCGAGCAGTGCTCTCATTTTACAGGCAGGAAGCACTCAGTGAATGCTTCATCTAATAAGGAGGATACTAAAAGGAAGAGCATTTGGTATGCCAAAGCACCTTATACATTTTCAGAGTTTTCTTCACATGAGTTATCATAATTTGGGCCTCATGACCACTTCCTTGACATGGACAGAACAGATAATGTTGCCTCACTTTACGAAGGAGGAAATTGAATTACACAGATGATTGACTACCTGACCGAACAGCCCTGTCACTTAGTGGTGCTGGGAACTGCTTCCATTTCTCCTTATTATACACCCAAGAATATACCCATTGTATCACAAATATAGTATTAAAATGTTTTATATCATTATTATATTTTATTATATGATAAATATAATATGTGATAGTGCCCAGGACTCTTAATAATTGGTACTTAATGTCTAAAAGTATTACCGAGAACATTTAACGTATGTAATAACTTTTTATTATCTTTCTCATCGGAGTTAGCAGTTAGCTAAAATTTCAGTGAATCTCCATAACTCTTTTAACTAATGGCCAAATCCACTACACCTGTGAAATCTCTGCGTTTTCAAAACAGCGACTAAGGTACATGATACTTATTGTGCCTGCTACATATCAGGCACTCAGTTACATAAGTGCCAACATCAGTACTATTCTACAGGCAGAAAACTACAGTTCAACAGGCTTATGTAGCTTTCCCAAGGTTACAGGGCTGGTCAGGTAAACTTAACAACCTGCAATGCCGCTTCCCTACTCTTTGGGGAGAAGTAACTAGAAATGTTAGAGACAGATGGTTGATGGAAGAAAATCCAGATGATTTAAAATCCTCACTGTCTTCCCCTTGAGTAAAGGAGAGAAAAGAATAAGCATGTGTTAAAAAAAAAAATCACTAATTTTTCTTGAGTAACTGTGCCGGGCACTGATCTGAGCATGCCACGTGGGTTACCTATTAATCCTCACAACAGCCCTGGGAGGTGGGTCCTGCCTTTGCTATGCTCATTTTACAGGCATGGAAACTGAGGTCAGAGATAAACGGTACAGCCGGTATTAGAACCCAGAGCTTGTGCTTTAAACCTTGCTTTCTGTAACTCCTTAGTAAGTTCTGGTTCATCAACCAGGAACCAGCACTATGCAAGGCAGTTGATATACATGATCTCATTTCCTTGTCCTAACATCCAGGGGAGAAGTATTGTCTCCATTTTCAAATGCACCAGGGTTCCAAGTCATCCAGTAGCTCCCAGTCACCCACAGAGCAGAGACAAGCTTGTTCCCTTGCCTCAAATCTGTGTCAGGAAGTTTGTCACAAAAGTAGACATGAAATCCAGGCTCGTGAACTGCTCTCACCGTTGAACTGTCTTCCTCCGTGGTGGCTTCTGCCTGATTTATCAGTGTTTCTGACATCTCACTGTGGAAAATCGATTCCCCTCTTCACTCATATCCGCTGCTTTCTTTAGCCTCTTGTCACGCCCAGACATGCATTCCTGATTCTTCAAACAGACAGACAAATCTAAACAGGAAGGATATTCAAGGGCACCCAAATGTTGTGCTCTTGATATCAGTCTGTGAGCACAGTGCCTCAAACGAAAACAAGCCTCCTGTGCAGTTCCTCCCAGAACCCTTTGGGTTGGCTCCGCATCTCTGCCTTCCTTTGCTTCTTCCTCTTGTAATGTAGCCACACCTTTGGGTAGAGTAGGGCAAGGTAGAGAGAAATATGGGACAATATGGGATGCTGGTCCTTTTAGGTTCCCTCTCTCTAAATAAAAGCTGAAGGTCCCCAGAAGAAAGAGGGTGAAAGAGTCTACTTAAGATCTCTGAAAAGTAGCACAAAGAGTGGGAACAAGCTAAAAAAAGGGAAAAATTTTACATGCACGAAATGCAAAATATTATGACTAGTAGTTAATAAAAGGAAAGAAGGAGACACTTCAAAACTATAGTGAGATTTGAAGCTTGAGAATTAATGGAGAATAACTCTCCTGGTGGAAAAGAACAGAAACAAAGCATGGTGGTGGTTTTGTTTCAGGTTTTTAATTTGCTTTCTTGGGTTTTTTTTTGTTGTTTGTTTTTGTTTTGTTTTGTTTTTTTGGAAGGGCTGTTTGTTTAGAGTGGGCCCTCAGGTTCACATCGTGTTGTCTTTATAATTTATAATGATAAGTACACAGATTCATCTGTATTCCCTCCAAACAGGCAAAGGGAGATTTTCTCAATATCTGAGCCCTGGTCTACTGCTATGCAAATGAGCCCACATTAATCTTTGAAATCTTTTATCTGTGTTACTGCACAGCATTGATTCTGGGATGGGGATTTTCTGATTTGTTTTCCAGTATCCTAAAGATTTTCAGTAGTTCTTCAAGAACCACTGTTGGTGGCTAGTGAGGCAAGACCTAGCAAGTACTACCCCAGGGCCCCACTCTGTTTTATATATGGGGATTCTGCTCAGAATTATATCACAAGGGGAATTGCAAAGGCATGAAGATTTTGTGAATTTTTAGGGGTATTTAACTTTCAAGTGTAGGGTTTGGAAATTGACTAATGGCCGTGAGAGTAGGAACTGCCCTACTATACCTGGAACTGACAACCAGTGGGCAGGGCGAGGGAGCCCCCTGGGAGGTCTCTAGCAGTGACCTCAGCCCACAGTGCACAATGGGCTACCACCCTTCTCCCCTTTCAAGATTTATAATCTGGTCCGTAATGTACATTTTTTACATAGTTGAGGTCATACTGCTTATATAAACTGCTTTTTCCATTAATCAGTACATTGCAGGCTTTCCCTCACATCATTAAACTCCTAAACATACACTTTAATGGATGTACAATATTCCATCACATGTATTTAATCATTTTCCCACTGGAAATGTAGATTTATTTTTTGCTATAATAAATGATACTCTGATGAAAATCTTTGTCCAAAATTTTTTGTCAACGTTTCTCATTATTTCCTCAGGCTAAATTGCTAAAAGTGGAATTTCTGAGTCAACGAATAGCACTCCTATAAAACTCAATATATTTTTCTAAACTTCTTTCCAGAAACGCTAAATCAATTTATATTCCCACAGTGAAGTATAACAATGCAAAATTTCAGCTAACTGCCCTGCATATTATGGTTTATTTTGTCAGGAGAGGGGATAAAAAAGAGTATTTTTATTAGAAAATTATCTTTTGCCCTCAGTAGCTATTTAAAGTAGAAAAATGCATGCATGAATAATTAAATAACGGGAGGAAAATGTTTTTTCTTCTAAAAATGAGAGTGGGAAAAATATACAGCCAAGAAATAGAACTGAAGGATAGTATGTGGGGCACAGTTGTTAATCAGTTGAAATTTTTTCAAATATAGGAATTTTTCAATACTCTGAAAACATTGAAAACCTTTTGCTCCCTGAGCACTTACTTACTCTGGGATGCAACATGCCTCAGAGGTACAGGTGCAGGACTTTCAAAAGTCCTGAGAGAGAGAATGTAACATTTAGATCCTGCATTGAAAACACATGTGGTTAGAAGTGGGGGCAGTAACAGCTCTCTTCCTGGGGGACTGTCTTCTTAGTCAACTGATGTTAATTGGATGCTTAGGTTCAAATCATGGCTTTGCCACTTACTAACTCTGTAAATTTGGTCAGGGCAGTTACTTTCTCCAGGATGTTGTTTCCTTCTCTATAAAATGGAGAAAATTTTAGCATCCCTGTGAGAACAGAGATAATGCTGTGAGGAGCTCAGCAATTTGTCCAGAGCTGTGCTAACACGGCAGCCCCTGTGGCTGCTGAGCACTGGCAATGTGGCTGGTCTGAATGGAGAGGTGCTGTAAGTCTGCAAATGTACACCAACTTCAAAGACTTAGTACGAAAAAAGTATCTAGACTATTTTGTTATTTTGATATTGTTATATAGTGAATGATACTATTTTGGATATCTTGGCTTCAAATAAAGAGCATTATTGGGGCTTCCCTGGTAGCACCGCAGTTAAGAACCCGCCTGCCAATGCAGGGGACACGGGTTCTAGCCCTGGACTGGGAAGATCCCACATGCCGCCGAGTAGCTAAGCCCGTGCGCCGCAGCTACTGAGCCTGCGCTCTAGAGCCCGTGAGCCACAAATACTGAAGCCCGCGCACCTAGAGCCCGTGCTCCACAACAAGAGAAGCCACTGCAATGAGAAGCCCGCGCACCGCAACGAAGAGTAGCCCCCGCTTGACGCAGCTAGAGAAAGCCTGCACACAGCAACAAAGACCAAATACAGCCAAAAATAATAAATAAATTAAATAAATAAATTTAAAAAAAATTAAAAGAGCATTATTAAAATTAATTTTAATTTATTCTTTTACTTTTCATATGCTTTCTTCTTTAACGTGGCTTGCGTTGTATTTTTACTGGACAGTGCTGCTCTAGAACTTAATAAAGATTCAAATTATTTTTAAAAGAAATCAAGCGGGGGTTCTCCATTGCATAGCTGTCCAGTTGTCGTTTTTATCTTTAGGGGGGACATTCAATTCTTAGGACACTGTAGGGCATTTGGCTGGGGTCCTCTGGCCTGGATGGTTTAGGACAGACTGGGGTAGGGAGATGCATATTATTTCATTGTCTGTTAGGGGAGTGAGTGGAGAGTTTAAAAATAGCAGCCCCTCCCTCCTCCGGCCCCATGCTGATCCCTCCTGAGTTATTTCTGTTGGCTGCATTAGGAGCCTGACATTTGATTCATTCAGTGCGCCCTGCCTCGGTCCTTTAAAACAGAATGGACAGTTAGTGAAAGGTCAAAGCCACTATGGCTGGCGGTAGCTGCCCTGGGCCATGACAGGAGGAGACTGAGGGAATTGAAGAACCAGTAATGGCAAAATGCTTGGTCAAGATCCAGACTCGGAGGGGTCTCCGCCTGCAGTTGGTGAACCACTGCAGCAGCAACGTGTTTGTCCGTCTGCTGAGACACAGTTCCAAGATCACAGCCAGAAACACGGGTACGTGCCCTGGCGCTGGGCTCTCCTCTGCGCCTGCGAAGAGTGCGAAGAGTGCGGGCTTTCCAGCTGCCGGCTCACCGCGGGGGCCGGCGGCTGGGAGAGAAGCCTAGGCGAACCCAGTGTCAAAGGCTTGTGATAAGGATGAGAAAGAGAGGGAGGGAGAAAAGCAGAGAGGCGGGCAGGAAGGAGAGAGTGAGTAAGCGAGCGCTGAGGGAAAATGGGAGGGCTTGAAATGGGGGTCCTGGCCCTCCTATTAAGTGCAATGGTATGAAGTCATCCTAAAGGCTAATAAATTACATGCCAGTTGTAGCCCCGTTAGGAAGGAGGCAGCAGTGGGGTGTCCAATCCAGATGGCCCAGGAATGACTGAAGATCATAGACAGGACAGATTGGATGATCAAAACATGCTCCTCCCTCCTTTTATTGTTCAAAGTTTAAGATCTTCAAGTGTGCTTGCCTGGATGAGGCAAAACTCCCCTTTATCTTCAAAGTAGAACTGTCCTGAAATACAACAGCAGTTAAAGAACTGGGATCAAACTGATGTTCTGCCAATTTCCTTTTCATTGAAAATGTATTTTGTGTGTTATTCTGTGGTCCTTGGGGGAAAATAGGAATTGAAATAGGAATTTTAAAAAATCAGAGCCTACAGCAGGAAAGGAGCTGCTGTTATATATGTATATGTGGTTTTCACCAAATGATTAAAATTTTTAAAATCCTGGGAAATGTCTGGAATTGGCCATACCACATGCACATGTGTGGAACTGACTTCTAAGTGAATTGAAATGAAATTAATTGTATTTGTATAATGACATAGATAATAGATGATGTGTTCTTATTATAAAAGATTTTTAAAGTACAATTTTATAGAATGTTTTCCTTGACCCTAGGACAGACTGGGGTAGGGAGATGCATATTATTAGCCAGTCTATGCACATTGACGTGTAGAATGGATATAGGATTATTTTTTTACATAAATAGGATTGTTCTATATGTATTATTTTACAATTCATTTTTTTCACTTTATCATATGGCTTGAAGGACTTTCCATATCGATACATATTAATCTGTATCCTTTTAAAAATTGGCTGAATAATATCATGGAGTGTAGAGATGCCATAATTTATTTAATCACCAAATTACTGTTGGAAAACTGATATTTCCTGTTTATTAGCTGTAACAGTGCTGCAATGAATGTGCGTATACAAGTATTTCTCTATGACAGATTCTTAAAAGTTGAAGGATATACACATTTTAAATTTTGATGGAAATGGGCAAATAAATTATCCTCTGAAAGACTAACACTCACTAACAAGGTGAGTAGGAAAATGGCTGCTTCCCCACATAAGCACTAACCCTGATGTGACCAGTTTCTAAGATTGAAAAAAAAAAAAAATGAGATTTTATTGTTGTAATTTGCCTTTTCCTTTTTACTAGTGAGGGTGAGCATCTTTTCAAAGGATAATTGTCCACGTGCATTTCTCCTGGGAATTACTTGTTTACTTTGTGAATTTCTGTTTTGTTTTTGTCCTTCCCTTATAGATTGTGGGAATTCTTTTATAATCTGCATATTAATCTTTTGCCTTTTACAAGTGTTAACTTTCTTCCTCATAATTTGTTCTTGGCTTTTAACTTATTTTAATGTTAACTTTGTAGCACAGGCACTTTTCATATGCACAGACAGCTTCTGCATGTTCAGACTACTTAATTTTTCTATGTTCTAAGTTTTATTATTTTATGTCAGTTTCCCTCATTCCGAGATTATAAGCATGTTTTCTGTGTTTTCATCCTCATAATTAATGCATTAGCTTGAACTATGTGAAATTGCTGATACTCAACTGCTTTTGACCTACAAAAATGGTGATTTCATGTGGTTTGATCTAATATTTGTGTTTATTTGACCTGTTAACTTCTTTAGAATTTTTATGTGTGTTTGACATGAAGAAGGGATATACTTTTTCCCTCTCCCAGTTGGTTAGTGATTTTTCTCAAAGTTATTTATCATAACCTTTCATTATTTTCAAAGGTATATTTCTGAATTGCATATTTTAGTATTCCTGCTCCATTATTAACCGTAGTATAGTTTTGACATCAGACAGGTCAAGTTCCCCCTCATGGATCTTTTTGTATCCAGAGTTTCTTGATTAATCATGTGCACTTTCTCCATTTGTCGTTTCTGAAAATGTGTTGAGATTTATTTTGAAATTGCAGTGAATTTTAGTTTAATTAGAGGAGATCTAGATCTTCAAAATAACTGACTTCTATTCAGGAACACTGGTATATTCCTTCATTTTTTTCAGATTTTCTTTTAGGTTATTCAGCTCTGTCTTAATGTCGTCCTCACACAAGGTTTGCATATTTCTTATGGATATCCTGGATATTACGTGGCTATTCTAATTTGTGCGTTTAGCTATTTTGAATGGGATTTTCCATTATCATATTTTTTATGGTCTTTGCTTGTGTGTAGTAAATCACCTGTTTTGAATCTGAACACCTTACTGACTTCTGATTAATTCCCCTAGCTTATTAGAATCTTTGCCTTTTCTTGTAGATGATACTATCACCTGGAAATAGTGACAGTTTTGTGCCTTCCTTTCTAATATTTACACTTCTTATTTGTTGTCTTTATCATATTGCATTACTGAGGTCCACCAGGATGACGCTGAAGTTCAGTGAGGGTTTTGTGTCGTGTTCCTGACTTTGGTGTGATGATTGATTGTGATGACAGAGAGACCCGTGAGATGGTGACAGCTGCATCAGTTAGCATGACATTAGCAGCAAGGAACTCTAACAAACACTGGTTTAAATAATAAAGTGATTTATTATCCAAGACAACACCAAGTCCAGAGTCAGGGATGATTCCAGGATTGAGAAGCCAGGTTCATTTTCTCTCTCTGCGCTGCTCTTCTCAGTTGGCCAGAGCTCCCCCTCAGACCATTTGCCATCAGCATCGTAGGATGGCTGCCAGAATTCCTGGCGTCTCTTTCACATACAATGTCAAGAGAAAGTCTGCATCTGTCCAGTATGTTCTCCTTAGAAGCAAGAAACCTTTGTCAGAATTTCCCCCTCTACCTCTCTCCCCCTGGCGACTCTTCCCTTCGTTTTTCATTTTCAGGGTTGGCTCACATACCCACTTCCAAACCAGAGACCGTACGTTGTGAGATGTACGGATGTACATTGTGAGAATGGAATTACCATCATTGGCTGAGACTAATCATCTGGGAGACGAATGAGTCAACCATGGAAACTGTGTGATAAGCATGTACGTAGGAGAGCCTTCCGAGAGGAGGTGAAAGATGAGGTCTTAAAGAACAGGTAGGAGCCATCTGAGTGCAGAAGGACATTCCAGGGAGAGGCAACAGTCTGTGCAAAGGCACAGAGGCATGATACAGCGTAACACATTTGGGCACCTCTAAATAGATGGGAACGGTGGAAATGTGTGGGGTAGAGGTGTGCATTTTATACTAAGCTGGAGTTTAAATTTTATCCTGAGAGCCATGAAAAACCTTTTAAGAAGAGGATTTGTTACCGACCAGGGTTCATGGCCTTCCCTAGGCAATAGAAATTGACTAGAGGCAAGACAAGAAATTCAGGCAAGGCTTTATTGGGGCCCCTGCTGCGGCAGGGGGGGAGCGAGAACAAACAACAGGTTCCCTTGCTTGCTGGCTCCCTGAGGGGGGCAAGCTTGTTCCTTATATGGGGTGAGGGTAGGGGTGTGTCCAGGGGTCAGGCCAGAGGGGTGGCTTAGGTGTTTTGCTCACCCCGCTGGTGGTGGTGTGTGCAGGAGGTATTCTCAGTACCTTGCTTTTGCTCCTGACACCCTGTTTTTGCTCCAGGCTCTTCAAAAGTGGCAGCTGGGTTTTTTGGTCTCTGTATCTTTTGGGTCCAGTATTTGCCCCAACTGCACATGCACACGGTTAGTTTTAGTCCCACACAGTTTCTTTGTATTTTGTTGCTGGAGGAGAGGTGTGTCCAGGTGCGAGCACTGCAGCAAAGGGTCCCAGGTCCCAGCCTGACTCAGATTCATATGACTAATTAGGCATTTAAAGATGATTGTTCTGGCAACAATTCAGAAGGAGCCAGACTGAGGTCAGGGAAACTAGTGAGGAGACCATTGCTGTCATGCAGTTGAGAAGTGGTAAGCATGGAGGGGATGGAGAGGCAGGGACCACTTTGAAAGTGAATATGGTGGCAGAGTTTGTAGAAGCTGGTGACGGATATGGGGTGAGCAGTGAGTGAGAAGTCATGGCCAACCCTTAGATTGCTGGTGTGGATAGAAGGTGATGCCATTTACTATACAGTAACTGGTAGAGGAGGGAAAATCTGGGGTGGGAGAGACAGACTGGGTGTAGGATACGAGCCTGCATCCAGGTGTGTGGTGAGTCTGCAGCTCATTGGACGGTTTTGAGGTGAGATGGGTCAGAGATTCAGTAACATGTGTTTCTCAAACTAAACTAAGTCATGTTCAAACTTCTCTGGTCAAATAAATTTGGGAAATATTGAGTTAAATAAAGCAAAACTGGTTTCTTCTCTTTGGGACCTCTCAGACATTTTAATAGGTAAACAGTAATGTTACTGAGTGTTTACTGTGAGCCAACCACTTCCCACACATTAATTCATGACTCCTCTGTGCACAGTATCCCCATGTGGTATGGCCTGAATTTTTCCATTTTATAGATTTCACTGAATAGAGCGATTAAGTCACTTGTCCAAGGTCACATGACAATACAAGGCCAGGATTCAGACACAGAAAGATAATTTAAGAGCTTGTATTCTTTTTAATTTCAGCTTTATTGAGGTATAATGGACAAATAAAATTGAAAGACATTTAAAGTATATATTGTGGCAATTGGATGTTCGTTGTGAAAGGATTCCCCCTGCTTAACTGATGAGCACATTCATTACCTCACATATTTATTAGTTGTTTTTTTTTCTTTTGGTGAGAACATTTGAGTTCTACTCTCTTGCAAATCTCAGTTGTATAAAACAGTGTTATCAACTATAATGACCGTGTTTTATATTAGAACATCAAACCTTATTCATCTTACAGCTGAAAGTTTGCACCCTTTCCCTGTTTCTCCCACCCCCTAGCCCATGACGACCATTTTTCTACTTTCTGTTTCTATGAATTTGACTTTTCTTTGTTGTTGTGTTTTTTTGTTGTTGTTTATTTTAGATTCCACATATAAGTGGTACCGTGGAGCATTTGTCTTTCTCTGATTTATTTCACCTACATAAAGCCCTCAAGGCCCATCCATGTTGTCACAAATGGCAGGATTTTCTTCTTTCTTGTGGTTGAATAGTATGCCACTGTATACATATACCACATCTTCTAGCTTCTTTATCCATTCATCCATAGATGGCCATTTAGGTTGTTTCCATATCTTGGCTATTGTGAATAATGCTGCAATGACCATGGGAGTGCAGCTATCTCTTCAAGATCCTATTTTCATTTCCTTTGGATATATACTCAGAAGTGGGGATTGTTAGATCATATGGTAGTTCTATTTTTAATTTGGGTTGGACCCTCCATACTGTTTTCCATAGTGGCTGCACCAACAGTACACAGGAGTTCCCTTTTCCCTACATCCTCACCAGCACATGTAATCACTTGTCTTTTTGATGATAGCCATGACTCTTTTTGAAGTATAGTTTTTGTACAATATTATATAAGTTAGGGGTATACAATATAGTGATTCACCATTTTTAAAGGTTATACTCCATTTATAGTTATTATAAAATATATCTGAAGAAAACCATTTTTTGAAAAGTTATGTGCACCCCAGCATTCACTGCAGCACTATTTACAGTAGCCAAGATATGGAAGCAACCTAAGTGTCCATTGACAGACGAATGGATAAAGAAGATGTGGTATATATACACAATGGAACATTACTCAGCTATAAAAAAGAATGAAATAATGCCATTTGCAGCAACATGGCTGGACCAAGAGATTATCATACTAAGTAAGCCAGAGAAAGACAAATATGATATCGCTTATATGTGGAATCTAAAAAAATGATACAAATGAACTTATTTACAAAACAGGAATAGACTCAGATATAGAAATCGAATTTATGGTTACCAGAGGGGAAAGGGGGTGATAAATTAGGAGTTTAGGATTAAAATATACACACCACTATATATAAAATAGATAACCAACAAACACCTACTGTATAGTACAGGAAACTAAGTATCTTATAATAACCTATAATGGAAGAGAATTTTAAAAAGTATATGTGTGTGTGTATATATATATATATATATATATCTGAATCACTTTGCTGTACATCTGAAACTAACACAACATTGTAAATCAACTATATTCCAATACATTTTTTTAAAAGAAAAAATAAATATTGGCTATATTCCTGGTGTTGTACAATATATCCTTGTTGCTTATTTTATACCTAATAGTTTATACCTTTCAATCCCCTACTCCTGTATTTCCCCTTCCTCTTCCCTCCCCCAACTGGTAACCAATAGTTTTTTTCTGTGAGTTTGCTTCTTTTTTGTTATATTCGCTAGTTTGTTGTGTTTTTTAGATTCCACATATAAGTGATATTATACAGTATTTGTCTTTCTCTGTCTGACTTATCTCACTTAGCATAATCTCACTTAGCATAATGCCCTCCAAGTCCATCCATGTTGCTGCAATGGCAAAATTTCCTTCTTTATGGATAAGTAGTATTCCACTGTATATATACACAACATCTTCTTTATCCATTCATCTGTTGGTAGACACTTAGGTTGCTTCTGTATCTGGGCAATTGTAAATAATGTTGTTGTGAACATTGGGGTGCATATATCTTTTTAAATTAGTGTTTTTGGTTTTTTTCTGATATATACCCAGGAGTGGAATTGCTGGGTCATATGGTAGTTCTATTTTTAGTTTTTTGATGAATCTCCATATCGTTTTCCACAGTGATAGCCATAATTTTTGATGAGAGCTTGTACTCTTAACCTTAATAGTAATGTCCAAAAGGTGATAGTGTGCACAGTTTCCCAAACTAATTTCAAGGAACAATGGGCAAGGACACAAGTGACCTGCAGAGCTGTGTTGAGTAATGCTGCAGTAGCATGGTGGAGCCATGCATATGGTAGAGACTCTAAGGGGGAGGGCACAGAGTGACAAGAGCAGAGAGCTGAAGCTACCACAAATAGAGGTGAAAAGACTGTGGACAAGACAGAGGTAGCTTAGAATCATGAGATGGAAACCAAGAGAGTGTGAAGTCACAGAGGTAGAGTGGTCAGTAGGAGGACAGAAGAGAGCACACATTGTCTTTAGCAACATGGTGATCATTGGATATCTTGGTGAGAGCCATTTCAGTGGTCTGGAAGGGGCAGTTGACTTCTGCAATATGAGGACAAGGATTGACTGAATTCTCTTGAATTCTAGATATTGAAATCAAAAAAATGGTAAGACAAAGGTTTCAAAATGTTCAGCTACTCTAGAGGCATGACCAGGAGGTTGGTAGATGATGACCACAAGGAGAAGTGAGATTGATGTTCATGGCTAGGAAGAACATTAGGATTTGCTGTGAAGTGTGGTGTGTGTGTGTGTGTGTGTGTGTGTGTGTGTGTGTGTGTGTCTAACTTTCCATTCGTCTATACTTTCCAGAGTCACTGGGATGACTCTTACGGGTTTTAAATAGAACGAGCAGGCAGCTTCCCAAGGATATTCAGAGGCATCAGGAACATTTCTAGTGTGAGATATTTTGCAGTGTCTATGCCTGAAAGTGGAAACCCTCATCTGAAAAAGTACATGTCATTCTCAGGATCTTTTCTTTAAACCCATGAGACATGAGCTTCTCTTGAAGGATTAGACTTTATCCCCAGCAAAGGGAAGATAAAGGAGTCACACAGGAGTTTAATGGTGTACCATCTTACTGCAGTTGGAAGTCCGCATGCTGCTAAATGTGGATAGAAAACATTTGGGGCACTGATAGCTCATGCATAATACAATGAACTTGAAAGCTTATTTCTGACCTAAACCATTAATCCCCACAACAGCAAGTGAATTTTTTTTTTTTTTGGCTTCCAGGATACAATCCCAGGAGGTATGACATATAAACACGTAACTAGGTGACCATAAAATCTATTAGGCAAACCTTTTGAGAGTGAAGGGGGCACTTTAATAATGCTGCTAGGAAACAGGCATACCGTGGGACTGTACCAGGCAAATAGGGACAAGTGATCACCTTACATATAATGATACTGCGGTCTCAGCGAATGAAATTGGCCAATAACACAAGACTCTTCCTCTTTAGTTAAGAAGTGAGGGTCTTTCTGGGCCTCTCAGATCCCCTTCTCTTTAGGAAAACATGGTGGTTTGGAACAAGCTTTGGAGTCAGGCAGGCTTGGGTACAAACCCCTGCTCTGTTGTGTCCTGGCGTTATGACCTTGTGCAGGTTACTTAACGTCTCTGAGCCTCAGTTTCCTCATCTCCTCTTATGAATATCACATGATCATGTGCTTAAAATATCTATCCCTGTAAAAATTTATTAAAAATTTTAGTGCTCTTGTCTTTTCCCCTCTCCCACAATGTTTCTCAATAGATACAGGAGAAATAGCTCTGCTTCTTATATGCAGGTGATTGGTGCTTTCAGGGAAAGTATATGTATAGTGTCAAGTGGGAGTTTTTTTGAGAGACCTAGACTGGAAGGGATGTGGTCCATTTTTTCAGGTAAAAAGTCTAAGACTCATAGAACTGAAGTGCCATGTCGGAGGACACACAGAGAGTTCTGTGGAACTGAATCTAGGTCCCCAGAATTCCAGGCCACTGTTCTTTCCACTCCATCATATTTCCTAGAAGTGGAGTGATGACTTCTTCCTTCTCTCCCACTCTTCCTTCACTCTTCTTGTCCCTATCCTCAATTCAAGAGTACAGCACACCTCCCAGAGGCAGGATGGCTACACCGATCAACATAAGTAGATCAATCAGAAGTTAGCCCACCTCAGCAAGTACGGCTGGTTAATAGGCAACAAATATGTGAACTCCATAGAGACCTGACAATTTCGTGTATGCTTGAGCAGTGGTTGTCAATCCTTTGATTCAGTGTGCCCTTCGGATTCAGTAACAAAGGTCTTAATGTTCTTTCTACCATCCTGAAATGAAACTCAGAGAAAACACAGTCTACTTACACATAACTTTAAAAGTCAAAATAATGCTCTAAGTGTAATGACGGGAGAACTTAGAAGTAATTCATAATAAAATAGTTAAGTCTTTCCAAAGGTTTTTCTTAAGCATGATTCACCAGGAGGCAGAATGAAGGCATGGGATGCTGGCTCCTCTGTGAATGTAATGGGGGGACATGGGCACCACTCAATAGATGCAAGAACGTGTGCTACTATGTAGGCATCTTGAACACCTTAGCCATTTCGGACAGCAGTGATGTGATATTCTGAACAGGTAAACAGCTCTTGGCAAGATACCTTCAATTTACCCAGTGGTTGTATGCCTGAAAATTTCAAAATATGTTAAAATCATATCTAAATGCTTTAGGTTTAAATGTAAAACACAGGTAGATTCTAGATTCAAATCATTCTAAATAGGTTTCTCACCAACATGGATAATATTTAATAGGACATCTAAAAGTTATGTGGGATGCAAAATAATTCTTTATTTTGTGGGACCATCCTATGCATTTTTTGATGTCTGGCATCCTTGACGCCCTCCCACTAAATGATGCTGACCCTGCCAATCATTGTGACCGCCAAAAAAGCCTCTACAATTTTCTAAAATACCCTCCTCCCTGCCAGGTGGTGGTACTGCTTTCTTTGTGTCCCTGCTCTGCAGGTTTAGGGGGCATTCCATAGTTGGGTACCAGCACAGAGTGACTTGGGGTGCCACAGAGGGAACCTGAATGGTGGTGACCAGTGATGCCATTTGCCAAAGCCTGGAATGAGCAGTGCACAACCTGCTTGACTGTACACAGCAGGCACACGGCCTGTCCATCATCAGTGGCCAGTCTTTTCCTTCAGCATCGTTTGATTCTCGCTATTTCACTTCATGAAGTATTTCTTCAAGTTGAATAATGATAATAATGGTATAAAAATAGTTATATTTACTAAAATATAAGTTAACATTATTTCCTATGTGTCAGAAACTTTCAGCTATTATATAATTTTAATTGGGCTGAATAATAATAGAAACTTGAAAGCTATTTCCTTTTCCTTAAGCATTGTCACATCACTTCTAAAAAACGTTTTTAGCCATTGAGCTTTGTGAATACGTTTAGGAGGCTTCTCATGTACTGATGAAGTAAAATAAATTTAATGAAACAGTGTAGATTGTCTCACTAATTTAACATTTCTGGTCTCTTTGGACATTCTTGTCCAGTTCATCAGAAAAGGCATGTAGGAAACTTTAAGCATCTATCACATAAAGAAAATTAAGAAAATATGGATAACCAACTATAATATAATTTCCCTTGTACTCTGTAGTAGTGGACTTGTTAGAAAACTAATCTGTGTTGATAAAATGATATTGCTTGTCAATAGATTGTATGTACATATTGCTTAGAAGTAGGCCAATGTAGCCTAATTTTCTTTGGTAAGATAGTAACATATAATTCCTATAGCTTTTTTTGGATACAGACAGCACTTATGCATCCATAAACAAAAAATAATTTTGTTTAACCCTCACCCCAGGCTTATGAGGTAGGTGTCACTCCTGTGTTGTCGTTAAGCAAGCTGAGCTCCAAGAATATTTTTTTAATTTTTATTTTATATCAGGGTATAGTTGATTTACAATGTTGTGTTAGTTTCAGGTGTATAGCAAAGTGATTCAGTTATACATATATCTATTCTTTTTCAGATTCTTTTCCCTTATAGGTTATTATAGAATATTAAGCAGAGTTTCCTGTGCTGTACAGTAGGTCCTTGTTGTTTATCTATTTTATATATAGTAGTTTGTATCTGCTAATCCCAAACTCCTAATTTATCCCTCCCCCCCTCCTTCCCCCTCTGGTAACCATAAGTTTATTTTTGAAGTCTGTGAGTCTGTTTCTGTTTTGTAAATAAGTTCATTTGTATCATTTTTTTAGATTCCACATATAAGCCATATCATATGATATTTGTCTTTCTCTGTCTCCCTTACCTCACTTAGTAAGATAATCTCTAGGTCCATCCATGCTGCTACAAATGGCGTTATGGCTGAGTAATATTCTTTTACATGGCTGAGTAATATTCCATTGTATATACGTACCGCATCTTCTTTATTCATAAATTGGTTGATGGAAGTTATTAAGAACTAAAGTCTCATAAGTGGCAGAACTGGGTTGTCCAGCCTTTGTCTGGTCTACTTTCCACTCTATCCCACTAAAAATTTGAGCCTAGAGATGAGGGGAAAAGTATTATGAAACTCCAGCACATCTAATGCTAGTGGTTAGAAAAACTATGACAGGGAAGAAAGCATTTATTTCCCTGCCTAACTCCTCCTTTCCAGAAACATAAGAGAATACTTCTGTTGTTGAGATCCAAGTACTGGAATACTTGGGCGACTTTGAAACATCAGTAATCTAGCTGATTTTATCTCAGCATTTATCTAGTAGCATTTGTAGACTAGCAGCCTATAGGCCTAAAAATACCCACAGGCTCTTTTTGTATGGACTGCCCAGATTATTTTTTTAATTTGAATTTTAAAGCTTTCAGATGGAGCTCAATATGGTCAGTTTTCCCCGGTCACCACCACTCCCTACTGTCCCATACCTGGCCTGCACTCATTCATATCAGGCACCTGCCTGGCCTGTAGAGGCACTCGCTTTTGTGACCCTGAATTAATGACCATGATTATGTCTCTCCCAGAAGCCACTATTTCACCTTGCTAGCGCTCTATTTTTCCTTCTTAGATCCTGGATTTCTCAGAAGAAAAATAAATTTGGGAAGGGGGATAGGGAGTTCTGGGGAGATGGGCTGAAATTTTACATAATGTAGCTGAGAAGGTGACATTTGTTTAACAACCTGCAAAGAGGGGCAGAGTGCTCCAAGCAGAGAGAACAGCAAGAGAGAGCTTAACTGGCATGTTTGAGGGACAGCCAGGCTTCTGTGGCTGGAGTGGCATGAACAAGGGGGAGGGTCCTAGCAGAACAAGGTCAGAGAGGTTAGGAGAGTAGATATCCCTGCAAGGACTTGGTTTATACTCTGAGGAAGATGAAAAACCGCTAGCGGACATTGAGCAGATGAGTGGCATGATCCATGTTATGTTTTCAAAGGATGACTCCAGCTGCCGTGTTGACAACGACCCTTACATAGGCAAGGGCTAGAGCAGGGGGACCAGATGAGATGCCGCTGCAGTAATGTAAGTGAGAAAGACGGAGGCTTAGACCAGGTTGGTAGCGGTGGACACAGTAGGAGGTGGTCCGATTCTGAGTGTGCTTTGAAGGTAGAGACATAGAAGTTGCTGATGGGTCCATAGTGAGAGTGAACAGAGGAAAGTCAAGGTTTTTGGTCTGAGCAACTGGAAGAATGGAGTTGCCGTCAACAAAATACTGCAGTTTGGAAACTTGAGGTTTCCCTTTACCTCTTATTATAGGAGAAGGATATGGAAAACAGAAGGCAGAGGGAGAATAGGTTGCGTATTAGGAAAAGGAGACTTAAGGAGGAAAGGCCATTTACATGAGAAAATGCTGTTAGGTAAGGACAAAGAGCATGGAAGATCTTTCTGACCACAGGACGGTGAAAATAGCCAAAGGGGCTGGGAGTGGTCTTTCCAGAGCAGTTATGCCACTCATAGACAATATGTTGCTTTCACTGCTTTCCCAAAGAGGAGAGTAAAATGACCTTTCTTCTTGGGGATATGGAATACGAGATATGTAAAGATGTAGTGTTCCAGAAAGTCATAACTCTTGTCATCTTTCCTTACACTGTGAACATTTTCTCCCTTCAGGTTTCATGGAGTATTATATGGTGGTAGAAAAATTACAGCTTGCATTTATTTTTTTAAAATTTTTATTGAAGTGAAGTTCATAACATAAAATCAACCATTTTAACATGAAAAATATAGTACCATTTAGTACATTCACGGCTTTGCAACTAACACCTCTCTCTAGTTCCAAAACATTTTCATCACCCTAAAAGGAAACCTGGTACCCGTTAAGCAGACACTCCCCATTCATTT
The DNA here is from genome assembly GCF_008692025.1 of Phocoena sinus. NCBI lineage: Eukaryota > Metazoa > Chordata > Mammalia > Artiodactyla > Phocoenidae > Phocoena > Phocoena sinus. The sequence goes on along the minus strand of NC_045768.1, from coordinate 82,379,438 downwards.
CCTCCCTCAGCCCCTGGCAACCACCAGTATGCTTCCTGTCTCTATGAATTTACCTGTTCTGGATATTTCATATGGAGATAAATGGAATCATATGTTATATAAGCTTCTGTGTCTGTCTACTTTCACTCAGCATGGTTTTGACATTCATCCATGTTGTGTCATGTCTATAATGATTGAATAATATTATTATATGGATAAACCACATTTTATCTAGTCATCCGTTTATGGACGTTTGGGTTGTTTCCAACTTTTTCCTATTGGATTACTGCTGCTTTGAACATTTTTGTACAAGTATTTGTCTGAGTACTTGTTTTTAATTCTTTGGAGTATATACCTTGGAGTAGAAGTGCTGGATCATATGGTAATTCTGTTTGACTTGAGGAACTGCCAACTGTTTTCTGTAGCAGCTGAACCATTTTAAAATCCTATCAGCAATGTTCAAGGGTTCCAATTTCTCCTCACCCTTAACCAACACTTGTTATGTTCAGGTTTTAAAAATTATAGCTGTGGTTTATGTCAAAAAGTGTTTTCCTCTAAGAGTTTTATAGTGTCTGGTCTTACATTTAGGTCTTTAAAACATTTGGAGTTTATTTTTTGTGTATGGTGTTAGGAAGTGTTCTAATTTCATTCTTTTACATGTAGCTGTCCAGTTTTCCCAGCACCACTTATTCAAGAGGCTGTCTTTTCTCTATTGTACGTTCTTGCCTCCTTACGGAATCATAAAAGCAAAAACAAAAACAGAAAACCGTGGTACTGATGAACCTGGTTGCAGGGCAGGAATAAAGAGGTAGACATAGAGAATGGACTTGAGGACATGGGGTGGGAGGGCGAAGCTGGGGCGAAGTAAGAGTGGCATGGACATATATACGCTACCAAATGTGAAATAGTTGGCTGGTGGGAAGCAGCAGCATAGCACAGGGAGATCAGCTCTGTGCTCTGCGATGACCTAGAGGGGTGGGATAGGGAGGATGGGAGGGAGGCTCGAGGGAGGGGACATGGCGACACGTGTATGCATATGGCTGATTCGCTTTGTTGTGCAACAGAAACTAACACAGTATTGTGAAGCAATTACACTCCAGTAAAGATCTATTTAAAAAAATTATAGCCATCCTAGTGGGTGTGAAGTGCTATCTTATTGTGGTAACAACTAATGATGTGGAGCTTCTTTTCATGTGCTTGTTGGCCCTTTGTATTTTGCTTGCATGTTTTATGGTATCTTTCATTTAGGCTGCTCAGGACTGTCATACCAGAGCTATTAGGAAATATCTGTTGATATTTAAAAGATAAAACCAGTAATTCAGTCCTGCACATCATTTTTCCCCAGTTTTATTGAGATATAATAGACATACATCACTGTATAAGTTTAAGGTATACAGCATAATGGCTTGACTTACAAATGTTGTGAAATGATTACTGCACTACCTTTAGTTAGCATCCATTATCTCATATAAATGAAACAAAAAGAAAAAAACTTTTCCTTGTGATATGGACTCTTGGCATCTACTCTCTTAACTTCCATATATATCATATAGCAGTATTAACTATAGTTACCATGTTGTACATTATATTCCTTATACCTATTTATAACTGGAAGCTTGTACCTTTTAACTCCCTTCCTCTAATTCTCCCTCTCGCCACTTCCTGTCTCTGGTAACCACAAATCTGATTCCTTTTTCTATGAGTTTTAAAAAAGAATTAGATTCCACATATAAGTGAGATCATACAGTGTTTGTCTTTCTCTACCTGACTTATATCATTTAGCATAATGCCTTCCATGTCCATCCATGTTGTCGCAAATGGCAGGATTTTCTCATTTTTTGGTGGCTGAACAATATTCTGGTGTGTGTGTGTTCTTTGTGTATATATACATATATTCACAGATGAATGGACACTGAGGCTGTTTCCATCTCTTGACTATTGTAAATAATACTGCTATGAACATAGGGGTGCAGATATCTTTTCAAGTTAGTTTTTGTTTCCTTTCAATATATTCTCAGAAGTGGAACTTCTGATTCATATGGTAGTGCAAAATTTTTAACTTTTAACTTTTTGAGGAACCTCCATACTGTTTTCTATAGTGCCTGTACCAGTTTATAATACTGCCAACAGTGCACCAGGGTTCCCTTTTCTCCACATCCTTACCAGCATTTGTTATCTTTTTTTTTTTTAACATCTCTATTGGAGTATAATTGCTTTACAATAGTATGTTAGTTTCTGCTTTATAACAAAGTGAATCAGTTATACATATACATATGTCCCCATATCTCTTCCCTCTTGCGTCTCCCTCCCTCCCAATCCCACCCCTCTAGGTGGTCACAAAGCACCAAGCTGACCTCCCTGTGCTATGCGGCTGCTTCCCACTAGCTATCTATTTTACGTTTGGTAGTGTATATATGTCCATGCCACTCTCTCACTTCGTTCCAGCTTACCCTTCCCCCTCCCCGTATCCTTAAGTCTATTCTCTAGTAGGTCTGTGTCTTTATTCCTGTCTTGCCCCTAGGTTCTTCATGACCATTTTCTTTTTTTTTTTAGATTCCATATATATGTGTTAGCGTACAGTATTCGTTTTTCTCTTTCTGACTTACTTCACTCTGTATGACAAACACTAGGTCCATCCACCTCACTACAAATAACCCAATTTTGTTTCTTTTTATGGCTGAGTAATGTTCCATTGTATATATGTGCCACATCTTCTTTATCCATTCACCTGTTGATGGACACTTAGGTTGCTTCCATGTCCTGGGTATTGTAAATAGAGCTATAATGAACATTTTGGTACATGACTCTTTTAGAATTATGGTTTTCTCAGGGTATATGCCCAGTAGTGGGATTGCTGGGTCGTATGGTAGTTCTATTTGTAGTTTTCTAAGGAACCTCCATACTGTTCTCCATAGTGGCTGTATCAATTTACATTCCCACCAACAGTGCAAGAGGGTTCCCTTTTCCCCACACCCTCTCCAGCATTTATTGTTTCTAGATTTTTTGATGATGGCCATTCTGACCAGTGTGAGATGATATCTAATTGTAGTTTTGATTTGTATTTCTCTAATGATTAATGATGTTGAGCATTCTTTCATGTGTTTGTTGGCAATCTGTATATCTTCTTTGGAGAAATGTGTATTTAGGTCATCTGCCCATTTTTGGATTGGGTTGTTTTTTTGTTTTTGAGCTGTATGAGCTGCTTGTAAATTTTGGAGATTAATCCTTTGTCAGTTACTTCATTTGCAAATATTTTCTCCCATTCTGAGAGTTGTCTTTTCATCTTGTTTATGGTTTCCTTTGCTGTGCAAAAGCTTTGAAGTTTCATTAGGTCCCATTTGATTATTTTTGTTTTTATTTCCATTTCTCTAGGAGGTGGGTCAAAAAGGATCTTGCTGTGAGTTATGTCATAGAGTGTTCTGCCTATGTTTTCGTCTAAGAGTTTGATAGTGTCTGGGCTTACATTTAGGTCTTTAATACATTTTGAGTTTATTTTTGTATATGGTGTTAGGGAGTGTTCTAATTTCATTCTTCTACATGTAGCTGTCTTTTTATTTATTTGTTTTGTCTTTTAGATGATGACCATTCTAAAAGGCATGAAATGATATGTCCTTGTGGTTTTCATTTGCATTTCTCTAATGACTAGTGATGTTGAGGCTAGTTTTGTGTACCTGTTGGCCTTTCATTTATCCTGTTGAGAAGAAAAATGTCTATTCAGGCCTTTTCCCCATTTTGAAATTGAAGTATTTGGAGGTGGTTTTTTTTTGCTATTGAGTTGTGTGAGTTCTTTATATATTTTGGATATTAACCCCTACTCAGATATGGCTTGGAAATTTTTTTCCCATTCCATAGGTTTTCACTTTGTTGTTCGCTTCTTTTGCTTGCAGGAGCTTTTTAGTTTAATGTAGTCCCACTTGTTTTTGATTTGGTTGCTTGTGCTTTAGGGATCATAGCCAGAAAATCATTGCCAAGACTTATGTCAAGGAGCTTGTTTTCCTATGTTTTCTTCTAGGAGTTTCATGGTTTCAGGTTCTACATTTAAGTCTTTAATCCACTGCAAGTTAATTTTTGTGAGTAGTGGAAGTTTGGGGTCTAGTTTCATTCTCTCACATGTGAATATCCTCCTGCTTTGTTCTTCTTTCTCAGAATTGCTTTGGCTATTTGGGGTCTTTTGTGGTTCCATATAAATTTCAGGATTTTTTTTCTCTACTTCTGTAAAAAATTTCATTGCAATCTTGAAGGGATTGCATTGAATCTATAAATGGCTTTTGGTAGTATTGACATTTTAACAATATTAATTCTTCTAATCATGAACATGGGATACCTTTCCATTCATTTGTGTGTTCTTCAATTTCTTTCACCAGTGTCTTATAATTTTCAGAGTAGAGATCTTTCACCTCCTTGGCTAAGTTTATCCCTAAATATTTTATTGTTTTTGATGCTGTTGTAAAAGAGATCTTTTTTTTTCAGATAATTTGTTGTTACTGTATAAAAACAGTAGTGATTTTTCTATGTTAAATTTGTATACCGCAACTTCACTGAATTTGGCAGTTAGCTCCAATAGTCTTTTGGTGGAGTCTTTAGGATTTTCCATGTATAAAAACATGTCACCTGCAAATACAGATAATTTTACTTCTTCCTTTCCAGTTAGGATGCCTTTTATTTATGTTTCTTGCCTGACTGCTCTGGCCAGGACTTCCAGTACTATGTTGAACAGGAGTGGTGAGAGTGAGCACCCTTGTCTTGTTCCTAATCTTAGAGGAAAAGCTTTCAGTCTTTCACCATTGAGTATGATGTGAGCCATGGGCTTATCATATATGGCCTTTATTGTGTTGAGGTACATTCCTTCTATAGCTAATGTGTTGAGTTTTTATCAAATGGATGTAGAATTTTGTCAAAAGCTTTTTCTGCATCTATTAAGATGATCATATGATTTTTTTCTTTCATTCTGTTACTTTGATATATCACATTAATTTGTGTATGTTGAACCATCCTTGCATGCCAGCTCTAAATCCCACTTGATCACAGTAAATGATTCTTTTTTTTTCTTTAACACCTTTATTGGAGTATAATTGCTTTACAATGCTATGTTAGTTTCTGATATACAACAAAATGAATCGGCTATATATATATACATATGTTCCCATATATCTTCCCTCTTGCATCTCCCTCCCTCCCACACTCCCTCTCCCACCCCTCCAGGTGGTCACAAAGCACCAAGCTGATCTCCCTGTGCTATGCGGCTGCTTCCCACTAGCTGTGTCGACAGTACGTCTGGTAGTGTATATATGTCCATGCCTCTCTCTCGCTTTGTCACAGCTCACCCTTCCCACTCCCCATATGCTCTAGTCCATTCTCTAGTAGGTCTGTGTCTTTATTCCTGTTTTACTCCTAGGTTCTTCATGACATTGTTTTCCTTAAATTCCATATATATGTGTTAGCATACGGTATTTGTCTCTCTCTTTCTGACTTACTTCACTCGGTATGACAGACTCTAGGTCTATCCACCTCACTACAAATAACTCAACTTTGTTTCTTTTTATAGCTGAGTAATATTCCATTGTATATATGTGCCACATCTTCTTTATCCATTCATCCGATGATGGGCACTTAGGTTGTCTCCATCTCTGGGCTATCGTAAATAGAGCTGCAATGAACATTTTGGTTCATGACTCTTTTTGAATTATGGTTTTCTCAGGGTATATGCCCAGTAGTGGGATTGCTGGGTCGTATGGTAGTTCTATTTGTAGTTTTCTAAGGAACTTCCATACTGTTCTCCACAGTGGCTGTATCAATTTACATTCCCACCAACAGTGCAGGAGGGTTCCCTTTTCCCCACACCCTCTCCAGCATTTATTGTTTATAGATTTTTTGATGATGGCCATTCTGACTGGTGTGAGATGATATCTCATTGTACTTTAGATTTGCATTTCTCTAATGATTAGTGATGTTGAGCATTCTTTCATGTGTTTGTTGGCCATCTGTATATCTTCTTTGGAGAAATGTCTATTTAGGTCTTCCTGCCGATTTTTTGATTTGGTTGTTTGTTTTTCTGTTATTACACTGCATGAGCTACTTATAAATTTTGGAGATTAATCCTTTGTCAGTTGCTTCATTTGCAAATATTTTCTCCCATTCTGAGGGTTGTCTTTTCATCTTGTTTATGGTTTCCTTTGCTGTGCAAAAGCTTTGAAGTTTCATTAGGTCCCATTTGTTTATTTTTGTTTTTATTTCCATTTCTCTAGGAGGTGGGTCAAAAAGGATCTTGCTGTGATTTATGTCATACAGTGTCCTGCCTATGTTTTCCTCTAAGAGTTTGATAGTTTCTGGCCTTACATTTAGGTCTTTAATCCATTTTGAGCTTATTTTTGTGTATGGTGTTAGGGAGTGATCTAATCTCATACTTTTACATGTTCCTGTCCAGTTTTCCCAGCACCACTTATTGAAGAGGCTGTCCTTTCTCCACTGTACATTCCTGCCACCTTTATCAAAGATAAGTTGACCATATGTGCATGGGTGTATCTCGTGGCTTTCTATGCTGTTGTATTGACCTATATTTCTGTTTTTGTGCCAGTACCATACTGTCTTGATTACTGTAGCTTTGTAGTATAGTCTGAAGTCAGGGAGCCTGATTCCTCCGGCTCCGTTTTTCGTTCTCAAGATTGCTTTGGCTATTCGGGGTCTTTTGTGTTTCCATACAAATTGTGAAATTTTTTGTTCCAGTTCTGTGAAAAATGCCAGTGGTAGTTTGATAGGGATTGCATTGAATCTGTAGATTGCTTTGGGTAGTAGAGTCATTTTCACAATGTTGATTCTTCCAATCCAAGAACATGGTATATCTCTCCATCTATTTGTATCATCTTTAATTTCTTTCATCAACGTCTTATAATTTTCTGCATACAGGTCTTTTGTCTCCTAGGTAGGTTTATTCCTAGATATTTTATTCTTTTCGTTGCAATGGTAAATGGAAGTGTTTTTTTTTATTTCACTTCCATATTTTTCATCATTAGTGTATAGGAATACAAGAGATTTCTGTGCATTAATTTTGTATCCTGCTACTTTCCCAAATTCATTGATTAGCTCTAGTAGTTTTCTGGTAGCATCTTTAGGATTCTCTATGGATAGTATCATGTCATCTGCAAATAGTGACAGCTTTACTTCTTTGTTTCCGATTTGGATTCCTTTTATTTCCTTTTCTTCTCGGATTGCTGTGGCTAAAACTTCCAAAACTATGTTGAATAAGAGTGGTGAGAATGGACAACCTTGTCTTCTTCCTGATCTTAGTGGAAATGCTTTCAGTTTTTCACCATTGAGGACGATGTTGGCTGTGGGTTTGTCATATATGGCCTTTATTATGTTGAGGAAAGTTCCCTCTATGCCTACTTTCTGCAGGGTTTTTATCCTAAATGGGTGTTGAATTTTGTTGAAAGCTTTCTCTGCATCTATTGAGATGATCATATGGTTTTTCTCCTTCAATTTGTTAATATGGTGTATCACGTTGATTGCTTTGCGTATATTGAAGAATCCTTCCATTCCTGGAATAAACCCCACTTGATCATGGTGTATGATCCGTTTAATGTGCTGTTGGATTCTGTTTGCTAGTATTTTGTTGAGGATTTTTGCATATATGTTCATCAGTGATATTGGCCTGTAGTTTTCTTTCTTTGTGACATCCTTGTCTGGTTTTGGTATCAGGGTGATGATGGCTTTGTAGAATGAGTTTGGGAGTGTTCTTCTCTCTGCTATAGTTTGGAAGAGTTTGAGAAGGATAGGTGTTAGCTCTTCTCTAAATGTCTGATAGAAGTCGCCTGTGAAGCCATCTGGTCCTGGGCTTTTGTTTGTTGGAAGATTTTTAATTACAGTTTCAATTTCAGTGCTTTTGATTGGTCTATTCATATTTTCTATTTCTTCCTGATTTAGTCGTGGCAGGTTGTGCATTTCTAAGAATTTGTCCGTTTCTTCCAGGTTGTCCATTTTATTGGCATATAGTTGCTTGTAGTAATCTCTCATGATCTTTTGTATTTCTGCAGTGTCTGTTGTTATTTCTCCTTTTTCATTTCTAATTCTATTGATTTGCGTCTTCTCCCTTTTTTTCTTGAGGAGTCTGGCTAATGGTTTATCAATTTTGTTTATCTTCTCAAAGAACCAGCTTTTAGTTTTATTGATCTTTGCTGTCGTTTCCTTCATTTCTTTTTCATTTATTTCTGATCTGATGTTTATGATTTCTTTCCTTCTGCTAACTTTGCGATTGTTTGTTCTTCTTTCTGTAATTGCTTTAGGTGCAAGGTTAAGTTGTTTATTCGAGATGTTTCCTGTTTCTTAAGGTAGGATTTTATTGCCATAAACTTTCCTCTTAGAACTGCTTTTGCTGCATCCCATAGATTTTGAGTTGTCGTGTTTCCATTGTCATTTGTTTCTAGGTACTTTTTAATTTCCTCTTTGATTTCTTCAGTGATCACTTTGTTATTAAGTAGTGTATTGTTTAGCCTCCATGTGTTTGTATTTTTTACAGAACTTTTCCTGTAATTGATACCTAGTCTCATAGCGTTGTGGTCGGAAAAGGTACTTGATACAATTTAAATTTGCTTAAATTTGTCAAGGCTTGATTTGTGACCCAAGATATGATCTATCCTGGAGAATGTTCCATGAGCACTTGAGAAAAATGTGTATTCTGTTGCTTTTGGATGGAGTGTCCTTTAAATATCAATTAAGTCCACCTTGTTTAATGTATCATTTAAAGCTTGTGTTTCCTTATTTATTTTCATTTTGGATGATCTGTCCATTGGTGAAAGTGGGGTGTTAAAGTCCCCTACTATGAATGTGTTACTGTCGATCTCCCCTTTTATAGCTGTTAGTATTTGCCTTATGTATTGAGGTGCTCCTACGTTGGGTGCATAAATATTTACAATTGTTATATCTTCTTCTTGGATCAATCCCTTGATCATTATGTAGTGTCCTTCTTTGTCTCTTCTAATAGTCTTTATTTTAAAGTCTATTTTGTCTGATTTGAGAATTGGTACTCCAGCTTTCTTTTGGTTTCCATTTGCATGAAATATCTTTTTGCATCCCCTTACTTTCCTCGTGTATGTGTCTTTAGGTCTGAAGTGGGTCTCTTGAAGACAGCAAATATATGGGCCTTGTTTTTGTATCCATTCAGCCAATCTGTGTCTTTTTGTGGGAGCATTTAGTCCATTTACATTTGAGGTAATTATCAATATGTATGTTCCTATTACCATTTTCTTAATTGTTTTGGGTTCTTTATTGTAGTTCTTTTCCTTCTCTTGTGTTTCTTGCCTAGAGAAGTACCTTTAGCGGTTGTTGTAGAGCTGGTTTGGTGGTTCTGAACTCTCTCAGCTTTTGCTTGTCTGTAAAGGTTTTAATTTCTCCATCAAATCTGAATGAGATCCTTGCTGGGTAGAGTAATCTTGGTTGCAGGTTTTTCTCCTTCATCACTTTAAATATGTCCTGCCAGTCCCTTCTGGCTTGCAGGGTTTCTGCTGAAAGATTAGCTGTTAACCTTATGGGGATTCCCTTGTGTGTTATTTGTTGTTTTTCCCTTGCTGCTTTTAATATGTTTTGTTGGTATTTAATTTTTGACAGTTTGATTAATATATGTCTTGGCATATTTCTCCTTGGATTTATCCTGTATGGGACTCTTTGTGCTTCCTGGATTTGATTAACTATTTCCTTTCCCATATTAGGGAAGTTTTCAACTATAATCTCTTCAAATATTTTCTCAGTCCCTTTCTTTTTCTCTTCTTCTTCTGGAACCCCTATAATTCCAATGTTGGTGCGTTTAATGTTGTCCCAGAGGTCTCTGAGACTGTCCTCAGTTCTTTTCATTCTTTTTTTCTTTATCGTTCTTTTTTCTTTATTCTGCTCTGCAGTAGTTATTTCCACTATTTTATCTTCCAGGTCACTTATCCATTCTTCTGCCTCAGTTATTCTGCTATTGATCCCATCTAGAGTATTTTTCATTTCATTTATTGTGCATCATTGTTTGTTTCATCTTTAGTTTGTCTAGGTCCTTGTTAAATGTTTCTTGCATTTTGTCTATTTCCAAGATTTTGGATCATCTTTACTATCATTATTCTGAATTCTTTTTCAGGTAGACTGCCTATTTCCTCTTCATTTGTTAGGTCTGGTGCGTTTTTATCATCTTGCTCCTTCATCTGCTGTGTGTTTTTCTGTCTTCTCATTTTGCTTATCTTTCCTGTGTCTGTGGTCTCCTTTTTGCAGGCTGCAGGGTCGTAGTTTCTTTTGTTTTTGGTGTCTGTCCCCAGTGGCTAAGGTTGGTTCAGTGGGTTATGTAGGGTTCCTGGTGGAGGGGACTAGTGCCTGTGTTCTGGTGGATGAGGCTAGATCTTGTCTTTCTGGTGGGCAGGTGCACGTCTGGTGGTGTGTTTTGGGGTGTCTGTGGACTTATTATGATTTTGGGCAGCCTCTCTGCTAATGGGTGGTGTTGTGTTCCTGTCTTGCTAGTTGTTTGGCATAGGATGTCCAGCACTGTAGCTTGCTGGTCGTTGAGTGAAGCTGGGTACTGGTGTTGAGGTGGAGATCTCTGGGAGATTTTTGCTGTTTGATATTATGTGGAGCTGGGAGGTCTCTTGTGGACCCGTGTCCTGAAGTTGGCTCTCCCATGTCAGAGGCACAGCACTGACTCCTGGCTGCAGCGCCAAGAGCCTTTCATCCACACGGCTTTTGGGAGGTCTGAGGTCTTCTGCCAGCGTTCAGTAGGTGTTCTATAGGAGTTGTTCCACGTGTAGATGTATTTCTGGTGTATCTGTGGGGAGGAAGGTGATCTCCATGTCTTACTCTTCTGCCATCTTCCCGGAAGTCTAGTAAATGATTCTTTTAATGTGCTGCTGGATTCAGTTTTCTAGTATTAAGAATTTCTGCATCTGTATTCATCAGGCATGTTGGTCTGTAGTTTTCTAATAGTGTCCTTTTTGGCTTTGGTATCAGGGTAATGTTGGCCTCACAAAGTAAGACTGGGAGTGTTCCCTCCACTTTGATATTTTTGGAAGGGTTGAGAAGGATTGGTGTTAATTCTTTAAAATTCACCAGTGAAGCCATCTTGTCCTTGGCTTTTCTTCACTGGGAGATTTTTGATTACCATTTCAATCTCCTTACTAGTAATTAGTTGATTCAGACTTTTTATTTCTTCTTGTTTCTGTCTTGGTAGTTTGTATGTTTCTGAGAATTTTTCCATTTTCTCTAGGTTGTCCAGTTTGTTGGTGTATATTTGTTCATAGTAGCCTTTTATGATCCTTTGTATTTCTGTGGTATCAGTTGTAATGTTTCCTTTTTCATTTATAATTTTGTTAATTTGGGTTCTCTCTTTTTTCCTTGGTTAGTCTAGCTAAAATTTTGTCAATTCTGTTTATCTTTTCAAAGAACCAACTCTTAGTTTGGTTAATCTTTCCTGTTTTCCTGTTCTCTATTTTATTCTTTAGTTTTTCCTTTTTTCTGCCAACTTTGGGCTCAGTTTGACCACCATTTTCTAGTTCCTTAATGCATAGAGTTAGGGTTTTTTATCTTTCTTGCCTCTTAATGTAGGCATTTATTGCTATGAAGTTCCCTCTTAGAACTGCTTTTGCTGCATCCCATAAGTTTTGGTATGTTGTATCTCCATTTTTGTTTCTCAAGATAATTTCCTTGTTAATTTCTTCTTTAACTATTGGTTGTTCAGGAGATTGTTTAATTTCCATTATTCATGAACTTTCCAGTTTTTCTCTTACTGATTTCTAGTTTCACACCATTGTGGTCAGAGAAGGTACTCAGTATGATTTCAGTCTTCTTAAATTTGCTAAGATTTATTTTATGGCCTAACATATGGTCTTTCCTAGAAAATGTTCCATGTGCACTTGAGAAGAATGTGTATTTTGCTGTTGTCAGATAGAATGTTCTCTGTTAGGTCCATTTGGTCTATAGTGTTGCTGAAATCTGCTGTTTCCTTATTGATTCTCTGTCTGTATGAGCTGTTCATTGTTGTGAGTGGAGTATGAAAGTCCCCAGTGTTATTGTATTACTGTTTATGTCTCCTTTTAGCTGGGTTAGATTTTGATTTATGAATTTGGGTGCACCAATGTTGGGCACATAAATATTTACAATTGTTGTATCTTTTTGATGTAGTGACTCCTTTATCATTACCTTCTTTGTATATTTTTACCATTTTTAGTTTACAGTCTTTTTTTTTTAACATCTTTAGTGGAGTATAGTTGCTTTACAATGGCATGTTAGTTTCTGCTTTATAACAAAGTCAATCAGTTATACGTATACATATGGCCCCATATCTCTTCCCTCTTGCATCTCCCTCCCTCCCACCCTCCCTATCCCACCCCTCTAGGCAGTCACAGAGCACTGAGCTGATCTCCCTGTGCTATGCGGCTGCTTCCCACTAGCTATCTGTTTTACATTTGGTAGTGTATATATGTCCATGCCACTCTCTCTTTGTCCCACCTTACCCTTCCCCACCCCGTATCCTCAAGTCCATTCTCTATTTTGTCTGATGTAAGTATTGCTACCTCTGCTTTTTATTTTGCCATTTGCTTGAAATATAGTTTTCCATCCCTTCACTCTCAGTCTATGTGTGTCTTTATGTCTAAAGTGAGTTTCTTGTAGGCAGCATATCATTGGATCTTGTTTTTTAATTTATTCAGCCATTCTGTGTCTTTTGATTGCAAAATGTAATCCATTTATGTTTAAATTATTGATTTAAAAAAGGGGGCTTACAATTGCCATTTTGTTACTTACTGTCTGGCTGTTTTGTAGATCCATTGTTCCTTGTTTCTTACCGTGCTGTTTCTTATTTTGATGTTTTGTGGTATCAGTATGCTTTGACTTCTTTATCATGTTCCTTTTGTAATTACTACAGGTTTTTCCCTTGTGGTTACCGTGAAGCTTACATAAAAATATCTTAAAATTCTAACACTCCAGTTTAAGCTAATAACAACTTAATTTCAATACAATTCCTGAGCTTTACACTTTTACTTCTCCTCCCCCTCACATTTTAGGTTATTGATATTACAATTTGCTTTTGTTTTTGTATAACTAATAACAGATTATTTTAGGTATGGTTATATTTTAGGTTATTGATATTACAATTTGCTTTTGTTTTTGTATAACTAATAACAGATTATTTTAGGTATGGTTATATTTTAGGTTATTGATATTACAATTTGCTTTTGTTTTTGTATAACTAATAACAGATTATTTTAGGTATGGTTATTTTTACATTTGTTTTTTAACTTGTAAACTAGATTTATAAGTGAATTGTGCACCAGCATTACCGTACAGAATCTAACTTTGACTATATTACCAGTGAGTTTTATACTGCCTTCTTACTTTTTATGATGATAATTAGTGTCCTTTCCACATAACAGACTCCCTTTAGCATTTCTTGTAAGGTAGGTCTAATGGTGATGAATTCCTTCAGTTTTTGTTTGTTTGGGAAAGTCTTTATCCCTCCATTTCTGAAGGACAGCTTTGCCAGGTATAGCATTCTTGGTTGACAGTTTCTTTCTTTCAATATTTTGAGTATGTCATGCCATTAGCTTCTGGCCTGAAAAGTTTCTGTTGAGAAATCTGCCAGTAGTCTTAAGGGCGCACCCTTACATTAACTTATCTCTTTTCTCTTGCTGGTTTTAAAATTCTTTTGTCTTTGACTCTTGACAATTTATATTTATGTCTCAGTAGAGCCCTTTTTGAGTTCAACCTATTTGGGATCCTTTGGGCCTCTTGATGTCTATTTCTCTTCCCAGGTTTGGGAAGTTTTCAGCCATTACTGTCTTTAATATATTTTCTGTCCTTTTTCTCTTCTCTTTTTGAAATTCCTTTAATACTAATATTGTTTCTTTTCATTGTGTCCTGTTAAGTCCTATGGGCTGGGGCTGGATTCACTTTTTTTCATTCTTTTTTCTTTTTGCTTCTCTGACTGGATAATTTCAAATGTCCTATCTTCCAGGTCACTGATTCTTTCTTCTGCCTTGTTGAGTCTTCTTTTGAAGATCTCTATTGATTTCTTCATTTCAGTTATTATATTTTTCAGCTCTAGGATTTCTGTTTGGTTTTTAAAAATGGTTTCTGTTTCTTTGTTGAGCTTCTCATTTTGCTCATTCATTGCTTTCCTAATTTTGTTTAGTTGTCATGTGTTCTTGTAGTTCACTAAACTTCTTTAAGAGGATTTTTCTGAATTATTTGATAGTTCATAGATCTCCATTTCTTTAGGGTTATTAGTGCTTTTTTAGTTTCCTTTAATGTTGTCATATTTACCTGATTTTTCATGGTCCTTGATTCCTTACGCTGGTATTTGTGCATTTGAGTAAAGGGTCTCCTCTTCCAGATTTTGCAGATTTGCTTTGGATTCATCAGCCAGCTCAGTTTGGGTTTCTGGTGTCTGCTATTAGCATCCTTGGGCAGGTGAGACCTGCTATGAGAGTCTATTTTGGGGCAACTGTTTAAGCTCTGAGATTGTGGATGGGGGTGTGTGCCACTGGCTGAGAACAGCTGGATAGGACTGAGGGCTTCATTCCATGCCCAACTGGCTATAGTATAGGCTCTTTTGTCTGGATTTTCTGGTCAGGCTTACTAGATGGTTGGGACTAGGAACTATACTCAGCAGTAAATGGGGCTATGAATTAACTTCCCTACCCTGGTAGGGCAGCAGGATGGACCCAGGGCCTGCATGGCTCATTGTTTGGGGACCCAAGTCAGGCAAGAGTGTTTACTGGATATCCTGGTCAGGTGAGACTACCAGTTTTGCTCTGCAGACAGGGGAAGCCATGGGCTATACTTTTGGTTCAAATGCCACTGTTAGGCAGGCCTGTTGGATGGGCTACACAGCTTTCTGTGTGCTCTGGTAAGGTTTCCTGGTCAGATAAGCTGAAGGCTGTATTTAGCAATGAGTCAGGCTATGACTTAGTTTCCCTACGTAAGCTAATTTAGGCACAGGGGGAGAAGCAGCTCCTAGGCCACTCTGTTTGTGGTCTTCAATCAATCTGATCCAGGCCCCAAGTTCCATGGCCAAACTGGACCACTTGCTTTGCTCTAAAAGCAATCAGCTCTGCCTGCCCACCTCTCAGCTCCAGTGTGGCTGGATAATGCAGCTTCCAGGTGTTCTTACCAGCCCTTCCTGTCAGATGGAGCTGTGACTCAGCCCTCCTGCCTGGGTAGGACTGGGAGAGCCCACTTCAGGTAACTCCCAAACTTTCCCAAACAGGCTTTCTGGTTGGAAGGGACAGGGATCTAGGATCCACAGTGGGTGGGGTTATGACTCAGTTCTTCTGCCTGGGTGTGAGTAGACCAGGCTCCAGGCTGTCAAAACTCCTCCTCTGAGGATCTGAATCTGGCAGTCCTTTCCCCGGTTAGATGCACCACCAACTAGATTCTGCATGTGAGCACAGCCACTGGTTGGGACTAGTACTTGGCTCTGCAGGTAGGAACTCAGTCTGCCACGATCTGAGTGCTGACTGTTGGAAGCCGCCCCCCCGCCTTCTCCATCATGAATTCCCAGTGGTTGAGCCCCACAGATTCCCCTGTGATACTGGGGGGTGAAATATACAAAGTAAGGGCTCCCATGAAGTGACCCACAATGCTAGGCGGGGAGCTGGATGTCACCCCTGGCTCTCTTTTCCCACTGAAGGAACTGGAGTCTCTGAGGAGATCTCTCAGTGTGATGTTGTGCCAGCCTAGGGGAGAAGCAGTGTGATCAGCACAGCCATTCCTCTTACCCTCCCAATGCAGTCTGTCTTGGTCTCTGTGGTACAGGAGGGTACTTCAGCCTCAATTCCATGTTTTAGGATTTTCTCAGTGGTGTCTTGTCCGTGAATGGTTGTTAGTTGTTCTTCCTGTGAGGGGAAGAGAAGTCAGGAACAACCGATGTTGGCATCTTGGTGACATCACTTCCTGTACATCTTGAAGAGAGGAAAATACTGAAATGCATTCATTAAAAGCAGGCTTACAGTTACCTAATTTGGTATTATACTGTACGTCCCTCCCGGGGAACATTTCTTTGATTCTACCTTTCCCACTAAGAACCCAAGACTCAAAATTAGGAGAACTGGCCTTAGGCCTGTTATTTGAAGGGTTTCCCATCTATAAAATGAAGGGTTGAGAAATACCTCTCCCCCAATAAAGGTTAAGAAATAATGTCCACACCTTTTGACCAAGCAATTTTTCTTTCAGACATCTGTCCAATGAGCTGAAACAAGAGGTGATAAAGGCTGTATATGTAAAGATGTCTCATAGCAGTCTTTTTTCACAACTGTAAAGCAATCTAAATGTTCGCCAATAGGCAACTATTATTGTATTAACTAAGTAGAAAATTTGGCAACCATTATAAATGCCAGTGGGCGTTTATGTCAACAGAGAAAATGTCTAAGTTAAAATGTTAAAGGAACAAGATGTGAATTTGTTCATACAGATATGATTGCAGTTATATGAAACAAGAAACCACAAAATTGTGCCTAGAATGAAGACTAGAAAAAATACATAACATAATAAAATATCCCATTAGACAGTAGACTAATCTTACTACAATACTTTATTGGATGACAGTGTTGACTTCCAAAAGACACTACTCAAAATTATAATAGTGATTTCTTGTAATTTTGTTCTTGTAAACATGACCAAAGTTGGGGGGGGGGGTTTCAGACCATAATTGCACATGTAAATATTGTAAATACTGCCAACCATTTGAGCTATTCGGTTATCTTGGGTTTAACACGTTGACCTTAGAACTTATGGTATAGGATCTATACTAAAAATGACTGTTAAAAGTCAGGATTCCACAGAACAATTTCATGGATTCCCTAATTTCCATTTACAGATTTTTGTGGAAGAAGAAAACTTGAAATTTAAGATTAAGAAAAATACGTCTCTTTACAGGTGTTCCATTGCCCAAAGAAGATGACATTTCTGCCCCCTTGACCTCCAGCTCACCAGTAAAGGAATCCCATGAGTATGAAGAGCCCTCAAGTGAAGAGGAAGATAAAATAAAAGAAGAGCCCTTGACCATCTCTGAACTGGCATACAACCCAAGTGCCAGCCTGCTCCCTACCCCCATTGATGATGATGAGATTGACATGCTCTTTGACTGTCCATCTAGGCTGGAGTTGGAAAAAGAAGACACAGATTCGTTTGAGGAACTAGAAGCAGATGAAAACGCCTTTTTAATGGCCGAAGAAGAAGAGCTGAAGGAGGCTCACCAAGCTTTGTCATGGAGCTATGACATTCTGAGTGGCCATATTCGGGTGAACCCACTGGTCAAGAGTTTTTCCCGGCTTCTTGTGGTGGGCCTGGGCCTGCTGCTCTTTGTATTCCCCCTGCTCCTCCTCCTTTTGGAGTCAGGTATTGATCTCTCCTTCTTATGTGAAATCCGCCAGACGCCCGAGTTTGAGCAGTTTCACTATGAATACTACTGTCCTCTCAAGGAGTGGGTGGCTGGCAAAGTCAACCTCGTTCTTTACATGCTGGGTTGCTCATAAAGCTCGTATCTCATATGACTAAGGGCTATATTCAATACTAGTGATTTCTTTTTTTTTTTCAGCAAAGGCCTTGTTCTGAATGGTCACAGGACCATCAACAGGTGTTCTTTACTCATAACTGATTATTCAGACCTTTAAGTTAGCTTTCCATAATTCACTGCAAGTAAATAAGTTTAAATCAAATACAGTTATTTTAGTTACAGGTCAGGAAGATGGCCTCTAAATAACCAAAAATATGTTTATTTTTTATTATAGTACAGACATACTCTTTATTATAATAAATTGAGCTGAATTAGATTTCCTCCTTTTTTAATAGTTAACACCATTATAAGCTATAAGGTTCAGAATCAGAGTTTTAGTAAAAACCCAAGAGAAACTTTTTTGAATATAATCCTTAGTGAAAACAATGTTCTCTAACCAATGCCTATACAACTAAATTTATGCTGGGCTTTTGTTTTTGTTTTTTTAAAAATATTTATATGTGTTCAAAATATTTTGGTAAATTTTTAGCAAAAAAAAAAAAAAAGAAGCCTCCTGGAGTTATTTAAGTGTACAGATTGTAAGACTAATGCACAAAGGGTATGTCAGGAATTTTTTAATGTTTTGGCACTGGTTTGTTTTTTAAAATATTTTTGGCTGAACATAATTTGTTGTTACCTGCATATGAGATAGAAAAAGAAAATAGGTAGAAAAACACTGTAGAAAGTAAGCTTCTGAAACAGATGATGGAACTGGAGGAAATAGAAATTGAGAGCATCAAGTGGACACAGGGTCCATTTTTCAAAGTATTTGGACAAGATGATTCGTTACTTTCATTTGCATCCTGTCCATATATTTTGGCTCTGGAAATAGAATGTTTTTAAAATAAAGTAAAACTTTAAAGGAAAAAAAGTTAAAGGAGATGCTAGTTAATTGCATATTATTGTACATTAACCCAAGAGTGGAAGCAGATGGGAATTGGACAACTGGTAAGTTGCAAAACAAGAGTTCTGGTGAGGCTGGTAGGCAAGTGATGGTAGACAAATGATCTATTTTATGAAAGTGATGGTGATGCAAGGTATTGGATGATGTAAAGAACAGTATACTCACTGTCCAAGTTGACATGAATATGTTTAAGTGGATCTAAATAAAAGTGGAGAAACTTGAAGGCACGTTTTTTGGTCCCTCATGCCATTCATTGAGATTCTGTGGAAGAAACTTTAAAAGGTGTGTGTGTGTGTGTGTGTGTGTGTGTGTGTGTGTGTGAGAAAGAGAGAGAAAAAGAGTGAGAAAGAGTGTGAAGAGAATGGATTTTGGCTTTTTGATAAATGCCTATGATCTTTCTTTGTGGCAGTCATTATACTCTTTTCCTTTCCTGGTTTCCTTAAGATTTTTAACTCATTCATAATTGGGGCTCTCATTAAGAAAGTTGAAGGGACTCAACTCATTAGATAATATACCATTTCAGCTTGGGTGAAGTAGTGAAATGACTCCCTAACTAGACAGTAGGTGGGACAAATGCTCTACTACCTTCCTTCATACCATTAAATCCATGACAGAAAGGCTCTGAGGCTTTCCATGCACAGTACTTACCAATACTGTGAAAGAAAAGAGTATGGAACTTAGGGCATAGAGATTTCTCCATAGATTGTAAATGAAGGCATGGAATATTTTCAAAGGGATTGGGCTGCCTATAATCTCTCCCTAACTCCAAGTCTATCATTAACATAATCTCCAAATTGGCCATTCCAGTCCTACTCATTCATGGAGATCTAAGTGCTTTATTAGACATTTAATTTTGTAAATAAATTAAAAGTCAGCTCATGAAGCCTTCAGTTGAGCAAACTACAGTATAATTTGCTATTAAGTTTACAGCGTGTTCTTTCTCATGCATTGAGTGATTGATTTTGCTTTTTAATAAAGAATATTTGATACCTGAAATTTGATACCAAGGTAGAAGTATATTTTCTATAGGTTATTTGGAAAGTTTGCAAATGGCCTCCTTTGAAGCTGAAGATTTTTCCCCCCTTGTTTATGACTTAAAGTCATACTTTCTTACATAAGGGTACTCCAGTGTAGTCTGCACAAAATTAGTTCCCTCTTCTAATCATGCTTCAAATCATTTTCTTTGAAGTTCTAACCATAACAAATCATCTAGCCCTTGCCATTTTACACTAATATTAAATAATATTTTTTAAACTAGGGAATTAATATATTAGCCATCATAAAACATTGAAAAATACTGACACAATAAGTATCACACATAGTCCAGCCAAGCAGATTTATAGTAAGGAATATTAAATATATAATTTTAACGTTTCTAGCTAACATCTCCTTCTCTTAGGCAAAAACTTCAGTATTGAATAGAAATGTTTTTAAGTGAAAGAGGTGACAGGATAGGGTCTGCAGAATTTAAACAATAGCTACCAAAAGTAAAACTTGGATCCCGAAATGCCATTTTGTAGGGATAGAATCAGAGTCTTTTGAAATATCTGCTTAAGTTTTCTTAGAAGACAGTCACCAGTTGCCTGAATCAAATGAGGAAAAGACTGCTTCCAAAGATGGAGAATATATAATACAGTAAGATACAGAATTCAAAGCAAGTGTGTGAGTATATGTATATTCCATATTATTGGTATATGTGTTTATATATGAATCTGTATATATGTGTGTATTTGTATACACACAACTGATATGCCCTTCATACATAGTTGTTTTTCTCCAGTTGAGGAATTTGTGACATGTTATTCCTTTTCCCTCTCAGACATCATAGTGGATAAAACCCACAGTCTCAAAGGTTTCAGTTTTCCATGAAAACTACCATTTGTGTACATTTGTGGTTTTATACACACGCACATATGGCAAATACATATACACACACAATCTTGTCTTTAGTGCTAATGCAAGTTGGATCATGAAAAAAACGTAGGTGAAGTATCGTGTATTTCTGTCCGTGCTTGGAACATATTGTAAAATGTTATGTATCTGGAATATATTTTGTGGTTTGTCTACTATTTATAAAGACAACTCTGGGAAGAAGTCAAAATGAATTGATTTCATTGAAATACTAGAGAGTTGGGGGCCATGTTACCTGTGATTGGAGCCTTTGTATAGTGAAATTTGCATTTCTGTGTCAACATCCAGATTGTTTTATATGTTAATATGGTGGCAGGAATCCCTAATAAAAAATACTCTGGGGAAAAATGTTTCTGCAATCATTTAGTTTTATTCAAAGTGAAGTTGTATAAATAGTCCATTGGAAACTACAGAAAGGTGCCATCTGCTACCATGAAATGAGGTCACCCTTGAATGGTGATAGTATGGGAAAAAAAAAAAAAAAATCACAGGTAATGGATGGGATTAACCCTTCCTTTACAGAAGTCACTCAGGCTCAAAGGAAAACTATTGAGTGCACTAGAAATGCACCCAAATATAAAGGACAGCTGTAGTTTAATTAGTGGCATCAAGATAGAAAAAAATAGAAAAGCACAGAAAAAACCAGAAAAGGGGTGTTCCTTCCTGTGCCAAAGAGAGCTACCTCAGACTCAGCTCTGCAACTTCACCATTCAACTTCTATCTGTTCACAGGCCCTGGAAGAATCTTGCTATTCTACTCCTGTCATCCCCTCCATGCATGGCCTAAAAGGACCTCCACTTTGCTTTGGCCCAAAGCTAACAACTCCACACCTGACAGTTAAATCAGAAGGTGTTACTCTGAATGGAATAAAAGGGACTCTCTTTACTACAGGAACACCATAGGTGTCCAGCTGAATTGTACCCTAGCTGTGGTGGCGTAGTCAAGTTTTTTTTTTTTTCAGTTTTATCGAGATATAATTGACATATACCAGTATATTATTTTTAGGTATACAACATAATGATTTGATATACGTATATATTGCAAAATGATTACCATAAGTTTAGTCAATGTCCATCACCTCACGTAGTTAAATTTTTTTATCTTGTGATGAGAACTTTTAAGATTGCTGACTCTTAATAACTTGCAGACATATGATACAGAATGTTAACAGAGTCACCAAGCTGTGTATTACATCGCCAGGACTTATGCATCTTAAAACTAGGAATCTGTACCTTT
The DNA here is from genome assembly GCF_008692025.1 of Phocoena sinus. NCBI lineage: Eukaryota > Metazoa > Chordata > Mammalia > Artiodactyla > Phocoenidae > Phocoena > Phocoena sinus. Next base: position 82,357,902 of record NC_045768.1, on the reverse strand, counting down.
TGATCTCCTTCATCCATTTCACCCATCTGGGGGTTGAGGGGTGGGAGAAGTCTGTCAAGTTCTTCCTCAGCAGTCCTCAGGGGTCTGAGCTCCAGAGCACAGGAAAGAAAAGGAATTCAGTGTTCAGGTGTGAGGTATCAGGAGCCAGTCCCGAGCCAGCACCTGTTTGTGTTAGTGGCTGCACACTGGGAGGCTCGCACAAAATGGCCTTTGGCCACTTGTTCACTGAGCAGCCCAGGCTCCTAACCCAGTCTCACCTCGTGGGAGAAACCCTTTTCCTTATTCATACACTCCTTGCTCAGCCGATTAGGATAAAGATCTCCTAACTACATTTCAGCTTGGAAGGAAAGGACTGGGGAGAAGCTTCCACCTGGGTGACGTCGGGATGGTTGTGGTTGATGAACTTGAGACTCTTGGGGCCGCCTTTCTCTACTGGGTGGAGATAATGTGCTAAAGGACCCTGCTTACTTGTCCTCCTGCTTCTCTCTCTCTCTCTCTCTCTCTTGGACCTGCTTTTGGGCTTCCAGTCTCCATGCCGTAAACAGACCCAGCAGGACCTGCCCGTGGTGGGCCCACCCAGGACTCAGCTCTCCACGCTCCAGCCTCAGTCTGTGGCAGGGTGGGTAAGTTTGGTGAGCCCCACCCACTGCCCTCAGCTGTCACCACTTCAGAGAGGATGAAAGAAACCTCGCCTGGGCCTCAGATCCCAGCTGTGCTCTTCAATTCATCAATAAAGCCGATTTTAATCCTCTTCTGGGCATGTGTCTGTTGTCTATGGGGAAGTGGGGCGTGAGATGGGGAGTGGTGCAGGATTCACACTAAGTACACGCAAGACTGTTTAGATCTGTCACTTCCAGTGTTGCAAGCGAGGAAGGGGTCGGGGAGGCTGCTCCCGGCTGAACCTCAGGCATCAGAGGATGTCTGCCACTGACATCGGCCCTGACGGCCCTTGTAGATGGGTGAGGGAACTTGGGACATAATATTAGAAAAGAACAGAGGATTGCTTGGAACCACACATCCTTCTTCTTTACCTGTAGCTGATGCTGACCCCAAATATCTCTTTGGAAAGAGAACCCAAGCCACTTTCCTGGTTGCAAAGGAAAACCCTTAGTAGGACACAGGATATGCTTTGTGTAGATACAAAGTATTGAAACCTGTCTTGCCAATTACTGTAGTTCCTCCAGCTAACATGGCTCACCTTGATCTCCTCATCCACAAGAATTATGATTTTGATAATTCCAAGGGTTTTGAGCTTTCCAAGGAGACTACACTTCAAGGGAAGGAACGTACTGACAAACGAACATTGGTTTCCACTCTAGCAGTTATATTCTTCGTAATAAGTGAAAAACACGGCATCCTGGTTTAGGGATCAGTCTCCTGTCATTTCCTCGATGTGAATCGGCTCGCTCCCATGCTCAATCAGCCTCAGTGTCCTGATAACCCTTGTGCTGGTTCTGTAAAGCTGCAAACCAGACCCTGAACAGTGGTGGCCACAGAGAGGTACTACTCCCTGGTTCTAAGGGTTTATGTATAATTTATTGTCCAAACCGGGATTCTTTTTGAGAGTGAAAGGGGGTGTTTTTAGTGACTGTCACAGCAATGGGTGTTAACTAGGACTTTTCTAGACACTCTATCTGTAGGGCTTTGCCTCATCCGCTAGGTGCCCTCTTTCAACAATTCTTCCAGCTCGTTTCCTCTAAAATATTGACAAGGTGAAATAGGGAAGGATTACTGCCCTGTAGTCATAGATCTACTACTTGCCATAAAGAATCAGGTTAAAAGTCACCAAAAGTAATTGTATCATGGGTTTTGGTGTGAGACTATAAATTACACAAATTATTTTAAATGAGCCTTCTGGCATTGAATATTTAATGCTACACACTCAATTTATTTACCATTTGTAATGTTGAATTTCTTGTTTAATGTGAAGGAGGTAGAGAGTTAGAATAATCTCAAGGTTGCTTTTACCTCCATAGTCATGAGTTTGACATTTCTGATCAGCACACACAGCGATGATGATCAGCTTAACTATGAGCAACAGGGTCACACTAAGTACACTCAAGACTGATTTATGCCAAAACCAACTTGCTAATTTATAATGAGAAGTGTCAGTCAGCTTTGCACTTATTTGATGCTGGATACTCCATGCATGATCTTGCTAGAACATAAGCTGTAAAGTGAACCAAACACTATTAACAAGTCCAAGGAATCATAGCTAGAAAGCTGCCTCTCAGGGAAGTCTGCCCCAAGAGACCATGCCTGTCTCAGAAGGGCTAGGGATGCATTATATACATTTCACTCTAAATCTCCCATTGTTGCAAATTTCTTGTGGCAGAGGCTGGCAGGGGATCTCCAAAACCATTTCTTCTTTATGCTGTGCACAGAATTAGACTACATTTCCCAGCCCTCATGTACGTAGGTATGGTCGCATTCCTGAATTCTGGCCATTGGAATTTGAATGGGAAGTGATCTGTATCACTTCTAAGCCCTGGACCACGTGTGAGCCTTTATGTGCCACTGGATGTCGATACCTGCCAGCAACTTAGATCCTTGAATGACTGTGATGCAGAGCACCCTACACCTCACCCTAAACCTGACCCACCTTAGACTGTTACTTGAGCAACAAAGTCTTACCTGGCAATTTCCACGTCCATTGTTGTCACCACACCGTCTCCCATCACTCAAGTTGTCCAGCTCTCTTGAGGAAGGAAGGTACAGCTGAGAGCAGCTATAGGAACTGCCCAGGCCTGGAGTGTCCCAGAAGGTTCCACTGGACAATCCCTGTGCTTGAGAGTGCAAAAAGAAGGGTTAGGGCCTACTTTTGGTGCTAATATATCTTGTCACTCTTGCTTTCAGGGGCTCAATTGGAATCTCACATAATTAGAGCCCAAGGTAGCCCACCCTCATAGGCAAAATGACCCCTGATTGAGAACTACTGGATTCAGGAATGGTTTCATGGACACATGTGTGACCTGTGAACTTGGACAAGGCCCTGCTCTCAAAGGTTTTGTTTAGGGCTCTGCTCTCACATCTTGAAATTCTTAATAATAATATTTTAGAACCTGTGTTATGTAACTGTAGTCCAATGGGACAACAAAATGTGCAGGAGATCAGTCAGGCAACAATGGGCACCATGCCTGCTGAGCATTTAGTCTGAGCACGAGGCATACACACACACACACACACACACACACACACACATATACACTGGGCAGTCTGAGACCCCAGGGGTCCCTGAGGGGACTCTGTGCACCAGTGGAAGCTGGCCCTGGGAGAAAGGAGGTGTTCCCTAGGGACAGCACTGTAACCTGTGGTGGGGGGCCTGCTTGCCAATCAGTCCCTGGAGCCCATCTCTGAAGTATCTGCACAGATATTTTTTTTTCTAAAAACTTTACAGTTACTTATTTAATCCTCACAATAATCCTATGAGGTAGGAACTATTTTTTTTTTCAAGATTTTTAAAAAGAAATTTGAAGTCCTGTTGAATTTGTTACAATATTGCTTCTGTTTTATGTTTCGTTTTTTAGGCCACAGGGCATGTGGGATCTTAGCCCCTGACCAAGGCTCGAACCCACACCCCCTGCATTGGAAGGCGAAGTCTTAACCACTGGACCACCAGGGAAGTCCCAGGAACTATTATTATTATCTCCTTTTTTTAATTAAATTTTTTAAACTGAGGTATAATTGACATACAACATTATGTTTGTTTCAGGTGTACAAAATAATGATTTGATATTTGTACATACTGCAAAATGATCACCACAATAATTCTGGTTAACATCTGTCACCATACATAATTTTTTTTCTTGCATCAGTGCAGATATTAACTCTGTGGTCTGAGTGCTGGGACAAGATCTGCCACCACTTAGGCAGTACACTTTGTCATTAACTAATTACAACATGAAGTGGACACATGGATATTTCAGTAAACTATATCAGAGACTAATTAGGATTCTTCAAAGAATTTAGAATCTCTGGTTTTGAAAAACACTGCAACATTGCACAATAAATATCCAAAGGCTTGGAAATAGAAATTAAATTTAAAGATCCTCACATTTCACAGAAAAAGGCACTATTTTCATATAAAAACTTGCATGGACCAATTATTAACAAATAGACGACTGTAACATTATTTTTCCTTGTGACTGAAGATACAGTGTTAGAAATCAACAGGCATTTTAAATTCCATACAAATCATGAAACCACTTTCAGCTTCTTGTACAACCTCCACAAGTTACAGGAAATGTCAGAGGAAACAGTAAAATGCTATTATATTTATTAACATTTAAACCTAAATTCAGAATTACAGAAAACTGATTTGTAAGAAGAGTTAAAACATTTTAGAAAAAATTTTCTACAAGAAGCATCAGTTCTAAGATATATTTGAATTTATATTTAAAAATAATTGATAACTTTATTCTAATGTTACAGCCTATGAAATACTCTTAAAATTACCAATAACAGTTGCATCAACAGAGATGCTTTTCAAAATTAAAAATTATCAAAAATTATTTGTTTAGAGTGACTGATGTTACTTTCAATTACACCAATTGAATATGAAGTTGCTAAAATAAGTTTTAATGGCCTAATAAATGAATTTGCAGAAAAGTGAAACCTAAAAAATTATGTTACAATCAAGATATATCTATATTGATATATAGATATAATAGAGTATCATTATTTATTGTATTATACAAAATCATGGCACCAAACTATTGTTTTTTGCAATTTGTGACATTACTTGTTGTAACATAAATGTTATTACTCATCTATCACTATTACTCTTTCATGTTTTATAATAAAATATTTTCAAAAGAAAAACCTTTATATGTTGTACCTTTAACTGCACTTTCCCCCTGTATTTTGAAAAAGGGGCTCCACATTATAATTTTTACACTGGGCCCTGCAAATTATGTCACTGACCTTGACTGTGTTAAAAGAATGGAGAGAGGGAACACTGGAAGAGAATCCTTTGATGATTAGAACTGAAGATTTAAGTGTGAATGTCAAATGCATATGGCTAATTTTTCCTTCTTTGAAGAATTTAAAACCATTTAACTGATAAAGAGTCTATCTTACAGAAAAGAATTCTTTCTTTATAAAGATAAGAAGTGGGGAGCTATCTTTTTGTTAATATTTTTATTTTCTCAAACTTTGGTGATTAGACTGGGTTAAATAAGGTGGCTCTAACTGAAAGAGAATGGGTAAAAATTAAAACTCAGCATCTAGGATTTGGTAAAGCTTTTTCTTGTACATTTCTGTGTGAGAAAATAAATGATCCAAATGACAGTGTGACAAATCCTTCTGCAGGTCAGATCATTACCAATTATTTCCTTTAAATAAAACTGAAATAATAGCTAGTTGAATCAATGAAACGAAAAGCTGATTCTTTGAAAGGAATCAATAAAATTGGTAAGCTTCTAGCCAGGCTAACTAAAAAAAAAAAGAGTGGGAAGAGGGCTTCCCTGGTGGCACAGTGGTTGAGAGTCCGCCTGCTGATGCAGGGGACGTGGGTTCGTGCCCCGGTCAGGGAGGATCCCACATGACGTGGAGTGGCTGCGCCCGTGAGCCATGGCCGCTGAGCATGTGCGTCCGGAGCCTGTGCTCCGCAACGGGAGAGGCCACAACAGTGAGAGGCCCATGTACTGCAAAAAAAAAAAAAAAAAAAAAAAAGAAAGAAAGCGGAAGAGAGAAGACACAAATTACTAATATCAGAAATGGAAAGGGGACATCATCACAGATCTCATGGACATTAAAAAGATAATGAAGGAATACTATGAACAACACTGTGCCCACAAATTAAAGTAGATGAAACAGACAAATTTCTTGAAAGACACAATCTGCTAAAAGTCACAAAAGAATATAATAGATAATCTGAGTAGGCCTATGTCTATTAAAGAAATCAAATAAGTAAAATCACCTTTCAAAAGAGAAAGCACCTGGCCCAGATAGGTTCACTGGTGAATTCTACCAAAAATGTAATGAAGAAATTGTACCAATTCTCTACAATCTCTCTCAGAGTTTAGAAGCAAAGGGAATACCTCCCAAATCATTTTATGAGGTCAGCAACGCCCTGAGACTAAAACCAAAGATATTGTAAGAAAACTACACACCAATATCTCTCATGAGCACAGATATAAAAATCAACAAAATATTAGCAAACTTAATGCAACAATGTATAAAAAGAATTATATACCATGACCAAGGGGGGTTTATCCCCAGTATGCAAATCTGGCTCAACATCCAAAATCAGTTAATGTAATCTATCACATTAATAGGCCAAAAAAGAAAAATTACATAATCATATTAATAGATTGAGAAAAAAGTTTGACAAAATTCAACACTCATTAATGATAGAAATAGAGGGGAACTTCCTCAACTTGATAAAGATTATCTATAAAGAATCTATAACTAACATTATATGTAATGGTGAGAAATTTGAAGCTTTCCCACTAAGAACAGGTACTAGGCAAGATTATCCCCTCTTAGCACTCCTTTTCAACATCAAACTGGCAGTTCTAACTAATGCAATAAGACATGGAAAGGAAAAAAAATGTATAGAGATTGGGAAGGAAGACATAAAATTGTCTTTGTTCTCAGATGACACGACTGTCTGCATAAAAATCCTAAAGAATGACAAAAACATCTTTAGGAAGTAATAGGCAAATAGAACAAGAAAACAGGATACAAGGTTTATATACAAGTTGATTTCTTTCCTATATACCAGCAATGGACAAGTGGAATTTGAAACTAAAAATATAATACCATTTACATTACCACTCCCCCAAATAAAATACTTAGGTATAAATATAACAAAATATGTACAAGATCTATATGAGGAAAACTACAAATTCTGATGAATGGAATCAAATAACAACTTAAATAAATGGAGAGATATTCCATGTTTATGGATAGGAACACTCAATATTGTCAAGGTGTCAATTCTTACAAACTTGATCTATAGATTCAATGTAATAGCAATGAAAATCCCAGCAAGTTATCTTATGATATTGACAAACTGATTCTGAAGTTTATATGGAGAGAAAAAAGACCCAGAATAGGCAATACAATATTGAAGGAAAAGAACAAAGTTGGCTGACTGATACTACCTGAGTTCAAGTCTTACTATAAAGCTATGGTAATCAAGACTGTGTGGTATTGGTGAAAGAATACACAAACAGATTAATGGAACAGAATAGAGAGCTCCAAAATAGACCCAAATAAATTTAGTCAAGCTTATCTTTGACAAAGGTCCTAAGACAATACAATAGAGCAAAGACAGTCTTTTCAACAAATAGTGCTGAAACAAGAGGACATCATCCACTTGTAAAAAAAAAAAAAAAAAAGAATTGAGGCAGAGAATTTAAACTCTTTACAAAAATTAACTCAAAATATAAATCAACTATACTTCAATAAAATACATTTTTAAAAATTGGGAATTCCCTGGTGGTCCAAGTGTTAGGACTCCACACTTTCACTGCTGAGGGCCAAGGTTCAATCCCTGGTCGAGGAACTAAGATCCCACAAGCTGCATAGTGCAGCCAAATTAATTAATTAATTAACTCAAAATGGACCACAGACCTAAATATAAAACACAAAACTATAAGACTCCTAGAAGATAACACAGGAGAAAACCTAAATGAAATTGGGTATGGGGATGACTTTTTAGATACAACACCAAAGGTACAATCCAGGAAAAAATATAATTGATAAGCTATATTTCATTAAAGTTAAGAACTTCTGCTGAGAAAGACATTGTAAAGAGAATAAAAGGCCACAAACTGGGAGAAAATATTTGAAAAAGACACATCTGATAAGGAACTATTATCCAAAATATACAAAAAACTCTTAAATCTCGGCAATAAAATAAACAACCTGTTTAAAAAATGGGTCAAAGACCTTAAGAGACACCTAACCAAAGAATATACACAGATTACAAATAATCATAAAAAGATGCTTCACATCATAAATCATAAGTGAAATGCATATTAAAACAATGAAATATCAATGCACACCTATTTAAAAGGCCAAAATCCAGAATACTGACAAAACCAATTGCTGACAAGGATTTGTAGCAACAGGGACTCTCATTCATTGCTGGTGGGAATGCAAAGTGGTACAGCCACTTTGGAAAACAGCTTTTCAGTGTCTAACAAAACCAAACATGCTCTTACCATATAATTCAGCAATCTGATTCCTTGGTATTTACCCAAGGTTGTTAAAAACTTATGTCCACACAGAAACCTGCACATATATGTTTACAGCAGATTTATTCGTAATTGCCAAAACTTGGTAGCAACCATGATGTCCTTAGGTTAATGGATAAACTGTGGTACATCCTGACAATGGAATATGATTATTCAGCACTAAAAAGAATGGTCTAACAAGCCATGAAAATACATGTATAAAACTTAAATGCATACTCCTAAGTGAAAGGAGTCAGTCTAAAAAGGCTATGTACTGTATGATTATTATATGATATTCTAAAAAACGCCAAACTATTGAGACAGTAAAAAAGATCAGTGGTTGCAAGGGTTTGGGAGGGAGTGATGAATAAGTGGAGTAGAGAAAATTTTTAGAGCAGTGAAAATACTCTGTATGATACCACAATAATGGATACATGTCATTATACTATTATCCAAACCCATAGAATGTGCACCACAAAGAGTGAACCATAACATAAACTATGGACTTTGGGTGATTATGATGTGTCAGTGTAGGCTCATCAACTGTAAAAAAAAAAAAATACTACCCTAGTGCAGACTGTTGATAATGAGTGAGGTTATGCAGAAAGTATATTGGAAATCTCTGTACCTTCTTAATTTTGCCATGAACCTTAAACTACTCTAAAAAAATTAAAACAGTGCTATGGAATAAACGAGGATGCAAAAGAAGACTACTGCATAAAGCAATAATTATAAAACTGGGGTTTTATGGTGCTTATCATATATAAAGATGTATAAAGGAGGCAGAGGGACATTGGAGCAGTTTTTCTATGCTGTTGATATTATGTTAGTATTAACTGAAACTAGACTTTTAAGGATAATATGTTAATTTTAATCCCCAAATCAACTTTAAGAAAATAAATCCAAAAGTATAATAATAAAAATAATAAGAAGTTAAAATTGGTACCCTAGAAAATATCTAATTACAATAACAGAAGGCAGTAACTTAAGAAGGGAAACACAAAAGATGAAAGACATATAGAAAACAAAGAGCAGAAAGTGATGCCAGGGGCAGAGACAAGATGGACAAGTAGAAGGACTTGAGCTCACCACCTCCCACTTAAACACCAAAATCACAACTAACTGCTGAACAACCATCGACAAAATCACTGGAACCCACCAAAAAGATATCCTATATCCAAAGGCAAAGAAGAAGCCACAATAAGATGGTAGGAGGCGCACAATCACGATAAAATCAAATCCCATACCCATTGGGTGAGCAATGCAAATATTGGTAAATAAGTAGATTGCAGAGATTCTCCCACAGTAATGAAAGTTCTGAACCCCGGGTCAGCCTCCCCTGGGAGTCTGGCATCGGGAGAAGGAGCCCCCAGAGCATCTGGCTTAGAAGGACACAGGGTCTGATTGCAGGAATTCCACAGGACAGTGGGAAACAGAAACTACACTCTTGGAAAATGCACACACGAAGTTCTTGTGCACACCAGGACCCAGGAGAAAAAGCAGTGACCTCACAGGAGCCTGGGCATGACCTATCTGCTGGTATTGGAGGGTCTCTGTGGAGGCAGGGGGCGGCTGTGGCTCACTGTGGGGACAAAGACACTGGTAGCAGCACTTCTGGGGAGTACTCATTGGTGTGAGCCATAGTGGAAGCAGCCATTTTCTCACCAAGACCTGGCCCCACCCAACAGAGTGTAGGCTCCAGTCTAGACTAGTCTGTAGACTGCTAGGATGCCTCAGGCCAAACAACCAACAGGACAGGAACACAGCCCCACCCATCAGCAGACAGCCTGCTTAAAGTTTTCCTGTGCAGCTTCCCACTAAACAAACCACTTGACATAGCCCTGCCCACCAGAGGGACAAGACACAGCACCACCCAACAGTGGGAAGGAACCAGTCCCTCCCACCAGAAAGCCTACACAAGTGTCTTAGACTAGCCTCATCCACCAGGGGGCAGATAGCAAAAGCAAGAAGAACTGCAACTTGCAGAATGGAAACCGCAATCACAGAAAGGTAGACAAAATGAGACGGCAGAAGAATATACCCCAGACAAAGGAACAAGATAAAACACCAAAAGAACAACTAAGTGAAGTGGAGATAATGCCTATCTACCCAAAAAAGAATTCAGAGTAATGATACTAAAGATGATCCAAGATCTCAGAAAAAGAATGGAGGCACAGACCAAGAAGATACAAGAAATGTTTAACAAAGACCTAGAAAATGTAAAGAACAAAACAAAACAAAAACAAAAGATGAACAATACAATAACTGAAAAGAAAAATACACTAGAAAGAATCAATAGCAGAACAAATGAGGCAAAACAACAGACAGGTGAGCTGGAAGACAGAATGGTGAAATTCTCTGCCTCAGAACAAAATAACGAAAAAAGAATGAAAAGAAATGAAGACAGTCCAAGATACCTCTGGGACATTAAATGCACCAACACTCATATTGTAGGGGTCCCAGAAGGAGAAGAGAGAGAGAAAGGGCCTGAGAAAATATTTGAAGAGATAATAGCTGAAGATTTCCCTAACATGAGAAAGGAAACAGTCACCCAAGTCCAGGAAGCACAGAGAGTTCCATACAGCATAAACCCAAGGAGGAACATGCCAAGAAAAACAGTAATCAAACTGGCAAAAATTAAAGACAAAGAGAAAATATGAAAAGCAACAAGTGACAAACAAAAATAACATACAAGGAAATTCCCATAAAGTTATCAGCTGATTTTTCAACAGACTGGCAAGATATACTTAAAGTGATGAAAGGGAAAAACTTACAACCAAGAATACTCTATGCAGCAAGGCTCTTGTTCAGAATTGATGGAGAATTCAAAAGCTTTACAGACAAGCAAAAGAATTTAGCACCACCAAACCAGCTTTACAACAAATGCTAAAGGAACTTCTCTAGGTGAAAAAGAAAGGGCCACAACTAGAAACAAGAAAATTACAAATGGAAAAGCTCACCAGTAAAGGCAAACATACAGGAAATGTAGGAAATCATCTACACACAAATATGATATCAAAACCAGCAATCCTGAGGACAGCACAAATGCAGAATACTGGAAATGCATTTGAAATTAAGAGACCGGCAACTTAAAACAATCTTGTTTATATATAGACGGCTAGATCAAAACTCCATGGTAACCACAAACAAAATATCTACAATAGATACACACACAAAAAGGAAAAGGAATCCAAACACAATACTAAAGATAGTCATCAAATCACAAGAGAAGAGAACAAAAGAGAAAGGGAAGAAAAAAGACCTACCAAGACAAATCCAAAACATTTTTTTAAATGGCAATAAGGGAACAACTCCTACAGAACACCTACTGAATGCTGGCAGAAGACCTCAGACCTCCCAAAAGGCAAGAAACCCACCCACGTATCTGGGTAGGGCAAAAGAAAAAAGAATAAACAGAGACAAAAGGATAGGGATGGGACCTGCACCAGTGAGAGGGAGCTGTGAATGAGGAGAGTTTTCAACACACTAGGAAGCCCCTTCGCAGGTGGAGACTGCGGGTGGCGGAGGGGAAAAGCTTCGGAGCCGCGGAGGAGAGCACAGCAACAGGGGTGCAGGGAGCAAAGCGGAGAGATTCCCGCACAGAGGATCGGTGCCGACCGGCACTCACCAGCCCAAGAGGCTTGTCTGCTCCCCCGCCAGGGCGGGTGCGGCTGGGAGCTGAGGCTCGGGCTTCGGTTGGAGCGCAGGGAGAGGACTGGGGTTGGCGGCGTGAACACAGCCTGCACGGGGTTAGTGCGCCACGGCTGACTGGGAGGGAGTCCGGGGAAAAGTCTGGACCTGCCGAACAGGCAAGAGACTTTTTCTTCCCTCTTTATTTCCTGGGGCGCAAGGAGAGGGGATTAAGAGCACTGCTTAAAGGAGCTCCAGAGACGGGCGCGAGCCGCAGCTAAAAGCATGGACCCCAGAGACAGGCATGAGATGCTAAGGCTGCTGCTGCCGCCACCAAGAGGTCACTATCCACACCCCCCTTCCGGGGAGCCTGTGCAGCCCGCCACTGCCAGGGTCCTGGGATCCAGGGACAACTTCCGCTGGAAGAACGCACGGCGCGCCTCAAGCTGGTGCAACATCACGCTGGCCTCTGCCGCTGCAGGCTTGCCCCGCACTCCGTGCCCCTCCCTCGCCCCTGCCTGAGTGAACTAGAGCCCCCGAATCAGTGGCTCCTTTAACCACGTCCTGTCTGAGCGAAGAACAGACGCCTTCCGGCGACCTACACGCAGAGGCGGGGCCAAATCCAAAGCTGAGCCCCTGGGAGCTGTGAGAACAAAGAAGAGAAAGGGAAATCTCTCCCAGCAGACTCAGAAGCAGTGGGTTAAAGCTCCACAAACAACTTGATGTACCCTGCATCTGTGGAATACATGAATAGACAACGAAGAATCCCAAATTAAGGAGGTGGACTTTGAGAGCAAGATTTATGATTTTTTCCCCTTTTCCTCTTTTTGTGAGTGTGTATGTGTATGCTTCTGTGTGAGATTTTGTCTGTATAGCTTTGCTTCCACCATTTGACCAAGCGTTCTATCCGTCTGTTGTTTTTTATTTTCAATTTTTTATTAATAATTACTTTTTATTTTAATAACTTTATTTTACTTTATCTTCGTTCTTTCTTTCCTTCCTTCCCCCCTTTAGACAACGAATCATCCCAAATTGAGGAGGTGGAATTTGAGAGCAGGATTTATGATTTTTTCCCCTTTTCCTCTTTTTGTGAGTATTTTTTGTATGCTTCTGTGTGAGATTTTGTCTGTATAACTTTGCTTCCACCATATGTCCTAGGGTTCTATCCGTCCGTTTTTTCTCTTAATAATTATTTTTTTATTTTAATAACTTTATTATATTTTATCTTACTTTAATTTTACTTTATTTTCTTTCTTTCTTGTTTTCCTTCCTTCCCTCCTTCCTTCCTTCCTCCTTCCCTCCCTCCTATCTTTCTTTCTTTCTTTCTACTTCTATTAATTCTTTCTACTTTTTCTCCCTTTTATTCTGAGCGATGTTGATGAAAGGCTCTTGGTGCTACATCCCAGAGTCAGCGCTGTGCCTCTGAGGTGGGAGAGCCAACTTCAGGACACTGGTCCACAAGAGACCTCCCAGCTCCACATAATATCAAATGGTGAAAATCTCCCAGAGATCTCCATCTCAACACCAGCACCCAGCTCCACTAAACAACAAGAAAGCTACAGTGCTGGATATCCTATGCCAAACAACTAGCAAGAGAGGAACAAAACCCCACCCATTAGCAGAGAGGCTGCCTAAAATCATAACTCCACAGACACCCAAAAACACACCAACAGACGTGGACCTGCCCACCAGAAACACAAGATCCAGCCCCATCTACCAGAACACAGGCACAAGTCCCCTCCACGAGGAAGCCTACACAACCCACTGAACGAACATAAGCCACTGGGGACAGACACCAAAAACAACGGGAACTACTAACCCACAGCCTGCAAAAAGGAGATCTCAAACACAGTAAGATAAGCAAAATGAGAAGACAGAAAAACACACAGCAGATGAAGGAGCAAGATAAAAACCAATCAGACCTAACAAATGAAGAGGAAATAGGCAGTCTACCTGAAAAAGAATTCAGAATAATGATAGTAAAGATGATCCAAAATCTTGGAAATAGAATAGAGAAAATGCAAGAAACATTTAACAAGGACCTAGAAGAACTAAACATGAAACACACAACAATGAACAACACAATAAATGAAATGAAAAATACTCTAGATGTGATCAATAGCAGAATAACTGAGGCAGAAGAATAGATAAGTGACCTGGAAGACAAAATAGTGGAAATAACTACTGCAAAGCAGAATAAAGAAAAAAGAATAAAAAGAACTGAGGACAGTCTCAGAGACTTCTGGGACAACATTAAACGCATCAACATTCGAATTATAGGGGTTCCAGAAGAAGAGAAAAAGAAAGGGACTGAAAAAATATTTGAAAAGATTATAGTTGAAAACTTACCTTATATGGGAAAAGAAATAGGCAATCGAGTCCAGGAAGCACAGAGAGTCCCATACAGGATAAATCCAAGGAGAAATATGCCAAGACACATATTAATCAAACTGTCAAAAATTAAATACAAAGAAATCATATTAAAAACAGCAAGGGAAAAACAACAAATAACACACAAGGGAATCCCCATAAAGTTAACAGCTTATCTTTCAGCAGAAACTCTGCAAGCCAGAAGGGACTGGCAGGACATATTTAAAGTAATGAAGGAGAAAAATCTGCAACCAAGATTACTCTACCCAGCAAGGATCTCATTCAGATTTGATGGAGAAATTAAAACCTTTACAGACAAGCAAAAGCTGAGAGAGTTCAGCACCACCAAACCAGCTCTACAACAACTGCTAAAGGAACTTCTCTAGGCAAGAAACACAAGAGAAGGAAAAGACATACAATAACAAACCCAAAACAATTAAGAAAATGGGAATAGGAACATACATATCGATAATTACCTTAAAAGTAAATGGACTAAATGCTCCCATCAAAACACACAGATTGGCTAAATGGATACAAAAACAACATCTATATATTTGCTGTCTACAAGAGACCCACTTCAGGCCTAGAGACACATACAAAATGAAAGGGGATAGAAAAACATATTTCATGCAAATGGAAACCAAAAGAAAGCTGGAGTAGCAATTCTCATATCAGACAAAATAGACTTTAAAATAAAGACTAATAGAAGATACATAGAAGGACACTACATAATGATCAAGGGACTGATCCAAGAAGAAGATATAACAATTTTAAGTATTTATGAACCCAACATAGGAGCACCTCAATACATAAGGCAAAAACTAACAGCCATAAAAGGGGAAATTGACAGTAACACATTCATAATAGGGGACTTTAACACCCCACTTTCACCAATGGACAGATCATCCAAAATGAAAATAAATAAACACAAGCTTAATATGATACATTAAACAAGATGGACTTAATTGATATCTATAGGTCATTCCATCCAAAAACAACAGAATACACATTTTTCTCAAGTACTCATTGAACATTCTCCAGGATAGATCATATCTTGGGTCACAAATCAAGCCATGGTAAATTTAAGAAAACTGAAATTGTATCAACTATCTTTTCCAACCACAATGCTATGAGACTAGTCAACAATTACAGGAAAAGATCTGTAAAAAATACAAACACATGGAGGCTAAACAATACACTTCATAATAATGAAGGGATCACTGAAGAAATCAAAGAGGAAATAAAAAAATAACTAAAAAACAAATGACAATGGGGACACGACGACCCAAAATCTATGGGATGCAGCAAAAGCAGTTCTAAGAGGGAAGTTTATAGCAATACAATCCTATCTTAAGAAACAGGAAACATCTCGAATAAATAACCTAAACGTGCACCTAAGCAATGACAGAAAGAAGAACAATAAAAAACCAAAGTTAGCAGGAGGAAAGAAATCATAAAATTCAGTTCAGAAATAAATGAAAAAGAAACGAAGGAAACGATAGCAAAGATCAATAAAACTAAAAGCTGCTTCTCTGAGAAAATAAACAAAACTGATAAACCATTAGCCAGACTCATCAAGAAAAAAAGGGAGAAGACACAAATCAATAGAATTAAAAATGAAAAAGGAGAAATAACAACTGACACTGCAGAAATACAAAAGATCATGAGACATTACTACAAGCAACTCTATCCCAATAAAATGGACAACCTGGAAGAAATGGACAAATTCATAGAAATACACAACGTGCCAAGACTGAATCAGGAAGAAATACAACATATGAACAGACCAATCACAAGCACTGAAATTGAAACTGTCATTAAAAATCTTCCAACAAACAAAAGCCAAGGACCAGATGGCTTCACAGGCAAATTCAATCGAACATTTACAGAAGAGCTAACACCTACCCTTCTCAAACTCTTCCAAAATAGAGCAGAGGGAGGAACACTCCCAAGTTCCTTCTACGAGGCCACCATCACCCTGATACCAAAACCAGACAAGGATGTCACAAGGAAAGAAAACTACAGGCCAATATCACTAATGAACATAGATGCAAAAATCCTCAACAAAATACTAGCAAACAAAATCCAACAGCAAATTAAAGGAATCATACACCATGATTAAGTGGGGTTTATTCCAGGAATGGAAGGATTCTTCAATATACGCAAAGATCAACGTGATACACCATATTAAGAAATTGGAGGAGAAAAACCATATGATCATCTAAATAGATGCAGAGAAAGCTTTCGACAAAATTCAACACCCATTTATGATAAAAACCCTGCAGAAAGTAGGCACAGAGGGAACTTTCCTCAACATAATAAAGGTCATATATGACAAACCCACAGCCAACATCATCCTCAATGGTGAACATATGAAACCTTTTCCACTAAGATCAGGAACAAGACAACGTTGCCCACTATCACCATTCTTATTCAAAATACTTTTGCAAGTTTTAGCCACAGCAATCAGAGAAGAAAAGGAAATAAAAGGAATCCAAATCAGAAAAGGAGAAGGAAAGCTGTCACTGTTGGCAGATGACATGATACTATCCATAGAGAATACTAAAGATGCTACCAGAAAACTACGAGAGCTACTCAATGAATTTAGGAAAGTAGCAGGATACAAAATTAATGCACAGAAATCTCTGGCATTCCTATACACTAATGATGACAAATATGAAAGTGAAATAAAAACAAACTCCCATGTACCATTGCAACAAAAAGAATGAAGTATCTAGGAATAAACCTACTTAAGGAGACAAAAGACCTGTATGCAGAAAATTATAAGACCCTGATGAAAGAAATTAACGATGATAAAAATAGATGGACAGATATACCATGTTCTTGGATTGGAAGAATCAACACTTTAAAAATGACTCTACTACCCAAAGCAATCTACAGATTGAATGAAATCCCTATCAAACTACCACTGGCACTTTTCAGAGAACTAGAACAAAAAATTTCACAATTTGTATGGAAACACAAGAGACCCGGAATAGCCAAACCAATCTTGAGAACGAAAAACGGAGCTGGAGGAATCAGGCTCCCTGCCTTCAGGCTATACTAAAAAGCTACAGTAATCAAGACAATATGGTACTGGCACAAACACAGAAATATAGATCAATGGAACAGGATAGAAAGCCCAGAGATAAACCCACGCACATATCATCACATTATCTTTGATAAAGGAGGCAAGAATGTACAGGGAAGAAAGGACAGTCACTAAATAAGTGCTGTTGGGAAAACTGGACAGCGACAAGTACTAGTATGAGATTAAATCACTCCCTAACACCATACACAAAAATAAGCTCAAAATGGACTAAAGACGTAAATGTAATGCAAGAAACTATCAACCTCTTAGAGGAAAACATAGGCAGGGCACTCTATGATATAAATCACAGCAAGATCCTTTTTGACCCACCTCCTAGAGAAATGGAAATAAAAACAAAAATAAACAAATGGGACCTAATAAAACTACAAACACTTTACACAGCAAAGGATACCATAAACAAGACGAAAAGACAAACCTCAGAATGGGAGAAGATATTTGCAAATGAAGCAACTGACAAAGGATTAGTTTCCAAAATTTACAAGCAGCTCATGCAGCTCAATATAAAAAAAACAACCCAGTCCTAACATGGGCAGAAGACATAAACAGACATTTCTCCAGAGAAGATATAAGACCGCCAACAAACACATGAAAGAATGCTCAACATCATTAAACATTAGGGAAATGCAAATCAAAACTACAATGAGATATCATCTCACACAAGTCACAATGGCCATCATCAAAAAATCTGGAAACAATAAATTCTGGAGAGGGTGTGGAGAAAAGGGAACACTCCTGCACTGCTGGTGGGAATGTGAATTGGTACAGCCGCTATGGAGAACAGTATGGAGGTTCCTTAAAAAACTACAAGTAAAGCTACCGTATGACCCAGCAATCCCACTACTGGGCACATACCCTGACTGAGCAAAACCATAATTCAAAAAGAGTCATGTACCAAAATGTTCATTGCAGCTCTATTTACGATAGCCTGGACATGGAGACAACCTAAGTGCCCAGCATCGGATGAATGGATAAAGAAGGTGTCGCACATATATACAATGGAATAGCATTCAGCCATAAAAAGAAACGAAATTGAGCTATTTGTAATGAGGTGGGTAGACTTAGAGTCTGTCATACAGAGTGAAGTAAGTCAGAGAGAGAGAGACAAATACCGTATGCTAACACATATATATGGAATTTAAGAAAAAAATATGTCATGAAGAAACTAGGGGTAAGACAGGAATAAAGACACAGACCTACTGGATAACGGACTTGAGGAAATGGGGAGGGGGAAGGGTGAGATGTGACAAAGCGAGAGAGGGGCATGGACATATATACACTACCAAAAGTAAGGTAGATAGCTAGTGGGAAGCAGCCACATAGCACAGGGATATCAGCTCAGTGCTTTGTGACCGCCTGGAGGGGTGGGATGGGGAGGGTGGGAGGGAGGGAGACGCAAGGGGGAAGAGATATGGGAACATATGTATATGTATAACTGATTCACTTTGTTATAAAGCAGAAACTAACACACCACTGTAAAGCAATCATACCCCAATAAAGATGTTTAAAAAAGAAAAATCTTCCATCAAACAAAACCCCAGGACCAGATGGCTTCACAGGCGAATTCGACCAAACATTTACAGAAGAGCTCACACCTACCCTTCTCAAACTCTTCCAAAATAGAGCAGAGGGAGGAACACTCCCAAACTCATTCTACGAGGCCACCATCACCCTGATACCAAAACCAGGCAAGGATGTCACAAAGAAAGAAAACTACAGGCCAACATCACTGACGAACATAGACGCAAAAATCCTCAACAAAATACTAGCAAACAGAATCCAACGGTACATTTAACGGATCATGCAACATGATCAAGTGGGCTTTATTCCAGGAATACAAGGATTCTTCTATATATGCAAATCAATCAAGGTGTACACCGTATTAACAAATTGAAGGAGAAATACCGTATGATCATCTCAACAGATGTAGAGAAAGCTGTCGACAAAATTCCACACCCATATTTGATAAAAACCCTGCAGAAAGGAGGCACAGAGGGAACTTTCCTCAACATAATTAAAGGCCATATGGGACAAACCCACAGCCAACATCGTCCTCAATGGTGAACAACTGAAAGCATTTCCACTAAGATCAGGAACAAGACCAGGTTGCGCACTCTCACCACTCTTGAATTCAACATAGTTTTGCAAGCTTTAGCCGCAGCAATCAGAGAAGAAGAGGAAATAAAAGGAATCCAAATCAGAAAAGAAGAAGTCAAGCTGTCACTGTTTGCAGATGACATGATACTATCCACAGAGAATCCTAAAGATGCTACCAGAAAACTACGAGAGCTAATCAATGAATTTGGGAAAGTAGCAGGATACAAAATTAATGCACAGAAATCTCTTGCATTCCTATACACTAACGATGACAAATATGAAAGTGAAATTAAACAACACGCTCCCAGTTACCACTGCAACAAAAAGAATAAAATATCTAGGAATAAACCTACCTAAGGAAACAAAAGACCTGTATGCAGAAAATTATAAGACACTGATGAAAGAAATTAAAGATGATACAAATAGAGGGAGAGATACACCATGTTCTTGGATTGGAAGAATCAACATTGTGAAAATGACTCTACTACCCAAAGCAATCTACAGATTCAATGCAATCCCTATCAAACTACCACTGGCATTTTTCACAGAACTAGAACAAAAAATTTCACACTTTGTATGGAAACACAAAAGACCCCGAATAGCCAAAGCAATCTTGAGAACGAAAAATGGAGCTGGAGGAATCAGGCTCCCTGCCTTCAGACTATACTACAAAGCTACATTAATCCAGACAGTATGGTACTGGCACAAAAACAGAAATATATATCAATGGTACAGGATAGAGAGCCCAGAGATAAACGCACGCACATATCATCACTTTATCTTTGATAAAGGAGGCAAGAATGTACAGTGGTGAAAGGACAGCCTCTTCAATAAGTGCAGCTGGGAAACTGGACAGGTACAAGTACGAGTATGAGATTAGATCACTCCCTAACACCATACACAAAAATAAGCTCAAAATGGACTAAAGGGCTAAATGTAAGGCCAGAAACTATCAAACTCTTAGAGGAATACATAGGAAGGACACTCTATGATATAAATCACAGCAAGATCCTTTTTGACCCACCTCCTAGAGAAATAGAAATAAAAACAAAGATAAACAAATGGGACCTAATGAAACTTCAAAGCTTTTACACAGCAAAGGAAACCATAAACAAGACCAAAAGACAACCCGCAAAATGGGAGAAAATATTTGCAAATGAAGCAACTGACAAAGGATTAATTTCCAAAATTTACAAGTAGCTCATGCAGCTCAATAAAAAGGGGATGGTAAAGGGTATTCCATGCAAATGGAAATCAAGAGAAAGTGTAGTAGGAATATTCATATCAGACAAAATAGACTTTAATTAAAGACTGTTACAAGAGACAAGACGGACACTACATAATTGTCAAGGAATCAATCCAAGAAGAAAATATAACAATTGTAAATATTTATGCACCCAACATAGGAGCACCTCAATATATAAGACCAATGCTAACAGCCATAAAGGAGAAACTGAGAGTAACACAATAATAGGGGAAACTTTGAAACCCTATTTTTATCAATGGTTAGATCATCCAGGATGAAAATCAATAAAAACAGTATGCCTTAAATAACACGTTAGATCAGTTGGACTTCATTGATATCTATAGAGCATTGCATCCTAAAGCAGAAGAATACACAATCTTTTCAGTTGTACATGTAACATTCTCCAGGATAGATCACATGTGGTGCCATAAAGTAAGCCTCAGTAAATCTGCAGAAAATTGAAATTATATCAAGCATTTTTTCCAGACAACACTATGAGATTACAAATCAACCACAAGAAAGAAAAACTGTAAAAAACACAAACTTGTGGAAGCTAAACAACAGATGCCTAACAACCAAGGAATCACTGAAGAAATCCAAGAGGAAATTTAAAAATACCTAGAGACAAATGAAAATGGAAACATGATGATCCAAACCCTGTGGGATGCATCAAAAGCAGTTCCAAGAGGGAGGTTTATAGCAATACAATCCTACTTCAAGAAATAGGAAAAATCTAAAAGAAAGAACCTAACCTAACTAAAGCAACTAGACAAAGAAGAACAAACAAAAGACAAAGTTAGTAGAAGGAAAAAAATCATAAAGGTCAGAGCAGAAATAAATGAAATAGAGAAAAAAACAGACCAGTCACAAGTACTGAAATTGAAACTGTGATTTAAACAGTCCCAACAAACAAAAGTCCAGGACCAGATGGCTTCACAGGCGAATTCTATCAAACATTTAGAGAAGAGTTAACACCTATCCTTCTAAAACTATTGTAAAAAATTGCAGATGAAGGAATACTCCCAAACTCATTCTATGAGGCCACCATCACCCTGTTACCAAAACCTGACAAAGATACCACAAAAAAAGAAAATTACAGGCCAATATCACTGATGAACATAGATGCAAAAATCCTCAACTAGCAAATACTAGCAAACCGAATCCAAAAATACATTAAAAGGATCACATATGACTATCAAGTGGGATTTATCCCAATTATGTAAGGATTTTTCAATATCCACAAATCAGTGTGATACACCATATTAACAAATTAAAGAATAAAAACCATGTCATCACCTCAGTAGATGCAGAAAAAGCTTTTAACAAAATTCAACACCCACTTATGATGCAAAGTCTCCAGAAAGTAGGCATAGAGGTAACATACCTTGACATAATAAAGACCATATATGAAAAACCTACAGCTGACATCACACTCAATGGTAAAAAGCTGGAAACCTTTCCTCCAAGATCAGGAACAAGAAAAGGTTGTCCACTCTCACCACTTTCATTCAACATAGTTTTGGAAGTCCCAGCCATGGCAATCAGAGAAAAAAAGGAAATAGAAGGAATCCAAACTGGAAAAGAAAAAGTAAAACTGTCACCGTTTGCAGATAACATGACACTATACATAGAAAATCCTAAAGATGCTACCATGAAACTACTAAAACTCATCAATGAATCTGGTAAAGTTGTAGGATACAAAATTAATACACAGAAATCCATTGCATTTCTGTACACAAACAATGAAAAATCAGAAAGAGAAATTAAAGAAACAATCCCATTTATCATTGCATCAAAAAGAATAAGATACTTAGGTATAAACCTACCTACAGAGGCAAAAGACCTGTACCCTGAAAACTATAAAATGCTTATGAAAGAAATCGAAGATGACACAAACAGACTGAAAGATATACCATGTTCCTGGATTGGAAGAATCAATATTGTCAAAATGACTATACTACCTAAGGCAACCTACAGATTCAATGCAACCCCTATCAAATTACCAATGACATTTTTCACAGAAGTAGAAAAAAAATTTTTAATTTGTATGGAAACACAAAAGACCCCGAATAGCCAAAGCAATCCTGAGTTGGGGTGGGGGTTGGGGAAGAGAGCTGGAGGAATCAGGCTCCCTGACTTCAGACTATACTACAAAGCTACAGTAATCAAAACAGTATGGTACTGGCACAAAAATAGAAATATAGATCAATGGAACAGGATAGAAAGCCCAGAGATAAACCCACGCACATATGGTCAATTAATCTACAAAAAAGGAGGCAAGAAAATACAATGGAGAAAAGATAGTCTCCTCAATAAGTGGTTCTGGGAAAACTGGACAGCTACATGTAAAAGAATGAAATTAGAACATTCTCTAACACCATATACAAAAATAAACTCAAAATGTATTAAAGACCTAAATGTAAGGCCAGATTCTATAAAACTCTTAGAGGAAAACAGAGGCAGAACACTCTTTCACATAAATCGCAACAATATCTTTATGGATTCACCTCCTAGAGTAATGAAAATAAAAACAAAAATTTTTTAAGTGGGACCTAATTAATCTTAAAAGCTTTTGCACAGCAAAGGAAACCATAAACAAAATGAAAATCCAACCCACAGAATGGGAGAAAATATTTGCAAACGAAGTGACCAACAAGGGATTAATCTCCAAAATATACAAACAGCTCATGCAGTTCAATATCGAAAAAACAAACAACCCAATCAAAATGGGTGGAAGATCTAAATAGACATTTCTCTGAAGAAAACATATGGATGGCCAAGAGGCATGTGAAAAGATGCTCAGCATTGCTAATTATTAAAGAAATGCAAATCAGAACTACTGATACAATGACGTATCACCTCACACTGGTCATAATTGGCCATCAACAAAAAATCTACAAACAATAAATGCTGGAGAGGGCGTGAAGAAAAGGGAACCCTCCTACACTGTTGGTGGGAATGTAAATGGGTACAACCACTACGGAGAACAGTATGGAGTTTCCTTACAAAACTAAAAACAGAACTACCATATGATCCAGCAATCCCACTCCTGGTCATATATCCAGAGCAAACCATAATCTGAAAAGCTACATGCACCCCAATGTTTATTGAAGCACTATATATAACAGCCAGGACATGGAAGCAACCTAAATGTCTATCAACAGATGAATGGATTAAGATAAGAAGATGTGGTACATATATACAATGCAATGTTACTCAGCCATAAAAAAAATAATGAAATAATGCCATTTTCAGCAAGACTGATGGACTTAGAGATTATCATACTAAGTGAAGTACTAAGTCAGACAGAGAAAGAAAAATATCATATGATATCACTTACATGTGGTATCTTAAAAAATGATACAAATAAACTAATTTACAAAACAAAAACAGACTCACAGACTTCAAAAACAAATTTATGGTTACCAAAGGGGAAAGACGGTGGGTGGGGGGCAATAAATTAGGAGTTTGAGATTAACAGATACACACTACTATATATAAAATAGATAATCAACAAGGACCCACTGTATAGCACTGGGAACTCTACTCAGTACTCTAATAACCTATATGGGGAAAGAATCTGAAAAAGAACAGATATATGTATATGTATAACTGATTAACTTTGCTGTACACCTGAAACACAACATTGTAAATCAACTATACTCCAATATAAAATAAACAAAAAATAATAAATAAACGTGATACAAGAAAGAAAACTTTATTCTAAAAAAATAGAATGTTATGTCTAGGTCACATGTTGGACATACATTTAACTTTTTAAGAAACTGTTGAATTTTTTCCAAAGAGGTTGTGTCATTTTATATTTCCATTAGCAGGGTATAAGAGTTCCAATTCTTCCATATCCCTGACAACACTTGATATAGTTAGTCCTTTTTTCTTTTTAACATATTTATTGGAGTATAATTGCTTTACAATGGTGTGTTAGTTCCTGCTTTATAACAAAGTGAATCAGCTATACATATACATATATCCCCGTATCTCCTCCCTCTTGTGTCTCCCTCCCACCCTCCCTATCCCACCCCTCTATGTGGTCACAAAGTTAGTCCTTTTAATTTTAGTCATTCTAATAGTTTATAGTGGTATCTCATTGTGGTTTCATTTTTCGTTTTCCTAATGACTCATTTTGTTGAGGATACTGCCATTCATATATGTTCTTTGGTTTAGCCTGCATTCAAATCTTTCACCCATTTTTTTTTTTTTTTTTTTACTAGGTTGCTTGTTTCCTTATTATTGAGTTTTGAGAGTTCTTTATATATCCTGGGTATTACTTTATCACATATACACTTTGGGAATATTTTACCCCAGTCTGTGGTTTTTCTTTTTGTTTTCTTAACAGTATCTTTTGAAGAGCAGACATTTTAAATTTTGATGAAGCACATTTTATTGATTTTTTTTTTTTTTTTTGGTACGCGGGCCTCTCACTGTTGTGGCCTCTCCCACTGCAGAGCTCAGGCTCCGGATGCACAGGCTCAGCGGCCATGGCTCACAGGCCCAGCCACTCCGCAGCATGTGGGATCTTCCCAGACCGGGGCACGAACCCATTTCTCCTGCATCGGCAGGCAGACTCTCAACCACTGTGCCACCAGGGAAGCCCCATTTTATTGATTTTTTTTCTTTTATGGATCGTACTGCAGTATTGTATCAAAGGGATCTTCGTCTAACCCAAGGACATAAAGATTTGCTTGTATGTTTTCTTCTAGATATTTTATACTTTGAGGTCTAACTTAAACTCAGCTCTAAGGTCCATTTTTCCTGTCTTTCCCTTCCTTTTTTGTGGCGACTCCAATTACAAGTATAGTAGACACTGATGCTCTTTTCATTTATTGAAATACTTTTTCTCTTTGTGTCTCATTTTGGACAGTTTGTATTGTTATGTCTTTAAATTCACTGATTTTTGCTTCTGCAAAGTCAGACATGTAGTTAATTCAACCGTGTGTGTGTTTGTGTGTGTGTGTATAATCTCATACAATGTAGTTTTCATCTCCAGAAATTTGATTTTTTTAAAAAAAATTATCTTCCATGTCTCTACTTAATCCTTTGAGCAAACAGAATACCTTTAATGTCCTTGACTGCTATTTATAACATCTGTGCCAGTTCTGGGTTTGTTTTGATTCTTCTTGTTATGTGTCATATTCTTCTGCTACTTTGTATACATGGTAATTTTTTAGTGGTAATTTTTATTTGAATGCTAAACATTGTGAATTTTACTTTATTTGGTGCTGGATACTTTTCTACTACGAATATTCTTTTGCTTTCTTCTGAGATGTGCCAAGGTTTCTTACAAATAGTTTGAACCTTGGGTCTTGCTTTTAAGATTTGTTAGGAGAGAGTGGAGCAGAATTTGTCACAGGGCTAATAATTCCCCACCTCTGAGGCAATAATCTTCTGTGTATTTTACCGAAAGCCCCATGAGTTACAAGTTTTTCAGTCTTGCTTATGGGAACAGGCACTATTCCCTGCCCTGTGCGAGTGCCAGACACTATTTCTTCTAATCTCTTTGGTGGTTCTTTCCCAGTTATGAAGTAACTTCCTCATGTACATGTGTTGATCGTTACTCTGCTGCATCCTTTAGGGAGACGCTGCAGATCTGATTTCTCTCTTTGTCCCCACTCTCTCCTTTCTGTTATTCTGGTTTGTGTTATTAACAAAGAAACTGACACTCACAAATTTCTCAAGTACCACACTCAAGCTCACAAAGTCAGGAAGTGATAGGGCTAATATTCGGAGTCAGATCTTCCTTAGTACATGGCAGAACCCAGGCCTAGCAGCAGGGGTTGGGGAGAATAACTGGTTTCATTTTCATGGTCACCTGAGTAACTGATACTTAGAAGCACGAGTAGAGGGCAGTCAGCTCTCAAATAGTGAGCAGAAGAAGGCCTCAAACGTTGGCTTTTGATGGTGGACAGGAGGTAATTCTTTTTCAAAAGATATACGGTCAGGTAAAATTGGGAAATTCATTTTGCTAGAAGCTCAGCTGCAAATAAAGGAAAACCTTAGTCAAGCAAAGAGGCAGAGATCAAAGGAAGCTCAGTCCACTTCTGTAGAAAGGAATGTCTGAGAGAATAGAGGATGTACCTTCCTCTTGTCCTTGGAGCAGATGATGGCACTATTTATGGAATTCTCCCCTGGAAGAACACAGACTCTTTCCTTCAAGCTAGAATCGGCATGTTTGCAAAAGGATTTATCCAACATTAGAGATTTACTTTGCAGGGAGGAGTAGGGGCAGACCATGAGGATTCCAGTGAATGGGGCAGTTTGCACCCAATTTAAATTTGATCTAGATATTACAGGCCAAACTTTGGAAACTTAATCCTCTGGCAGGACCTGTGGGCTGGAGGCCAGAGATTTGATAGCCATGCTGGTTAGAGAAGCCAAAAACCAACACAGTTGAAAAGAGGACTGACTTTTAAAGTTGTCAGGCCAGAGCAATGGACCATGCCAAGCGGCCTCTGGGATGGGCAACAACTGGTCAGGGACAGAATTGCAAGGCTGAATATCAGAATAATTGGATGCCTGGAGCCAACAAAGAGGCATGAAAAAGTAGAAGGGAGAGAAGTCATGCAGCCAGGGAACATAGGATGTCCCCAAAATGAGACCCCAGTGCTGCCAGGAAGAAGTCAGGGGGTGGTCAGATGATGAAGGCAGAAAGCTTAGGATAAAGGTTGATGGATATATTTTTATTGAGAGAAACCATAAAGCAGAACACTCTGAGAAACCCCCTTTGCCCCACAATGAAGGATTTAGCATTATTCCAATTATGAAAAAAAAAACCAAAGTTAACATTGGTTATTCTTGTGCAGTAGGATTATGGGTAATTTTTATTTTGTTCTTTGTAACTTTCTTTTTTAAGCTTTCTTCCATGGGTTTGGATTCTTTTCATAATAATTATGATGAAAACCAGCAGCCTGGAAGCCACAGGAGGAAAAACAGGGTTGGAGCTCCTTCCAAGCCTCATTATCAGAGAACTGTCATTATTTGACCCACCTAGTGCTTCCCTGGAAGACTCTACTTGCAGTGCTGTCTTGATTTGACGTGACTTAGGGCTTGCCCAGACCGAGAAAAGCTTTTTCCCCAGGGACACTTGTACAACACATTTAGAGTCAACTGTTTAAAGCTTGCCTGAAGCAGTGAATAACAGTTGTGGCGAACAACAGGCTTATTAAAAATCTGAAAAGAAAAAAAAAAAGAAAATCTGGGGAATGAGATGCCCATTGGACCTTTGAAAAGCTCTGATATATTGCTAGGAATCTAGAAAGCCATGAGCATACAGCATACATACAGCTGTGAACATGTCCTAGAGAGATGTGAGAAGGCTCTAAGTTCTCACCTGAGGCTCTTGGCAAGCAAGAAGTGAAACTTAAGGCAGAGTTGTCAATTGCCTGGCAGTTGTGTTAAAGACACACATTCACACACACACACACACACACACACACACACACACACACAATGCCCATTAGCAAAAACTGGGAGACTTATTGGTTCCCAACATTTACAGAAATATCTGTCCAATCATTAGCTGAGAACTAACCTGAGCAAGCAGAGACTTCAGTAGCTGACAAAGAATACAGACTTGACATGAGTTCAGAAGAGTCACTAAATAAACAAACAGCAATAACAACAGACCGTGAAGAGGGGAAAATTCTGAATTCTGAAACTTCTACAATATATTATTGAAAATGTACATTTTTCAACAAAAAATTATGAGACACACAAAGAGAGAAGAAAATATGGCCCATAAACAAGGGGATAAAAGGAACAAATAAAAACTAATCCTGAGGGAGGACAGATGTGGGACTTAATAGACAAAGGCTTTAAATCAGCTATTTCAAATATGTCTGAATGTCTAAAGAACTAAAGTATGAGATTAATGTCTTTCCAAATAAACATCAATAGAGATAGAAATTATAAAACGAACCAACATCAATAGAGATAGACATTATAAAATGAACCAAACAGAAATTTTGGATTTGAAAAATACAACAACTGAAATGAAAAAAATCACTAGACAGCCTCAACAGCAGATCTGAACTAGCAGAAAGAATGTGCAAACATGAAAATAGGTTGCTTGAGATTATCCGGTCTGGGGAAGAGAAATAAAAAGAATAAAGAAATTTGAACAAATCCTAAGAGGTCTGTAAGACACCATCAAGTGTACTAACATAATCATAATGGGATTCCCAGAAGGAAAGGAGAGAGAAAAAGAGGCAGAAAGAATATTTGAAGAAATGGCTGAAAACATCGCAAATTTGATGAAAAACAGTACACACCCAAAAAGCTCCACCAACTCCAAGTAGGATAAACTCAAAGAGATCCACAATTAGACATATAATCAAACACCTGAAGACAAACACAAAGAGACAATCTTGAAAGCAGCATCAAGTAAGAGATCCTTAGAAAGGCTAACACTTGATTTCTCATTAGAAAACGTGGAGGCCAGAATGAACTGGGATGACATATTTCAAGTAGTAAAAGAAAAAGATTATCAACCAAGAATTCTATATCCGGCAAAACTACCCTTCAAAAATGAAGAAGGGATTAAGATATTCCCAGATAAACAGAAAATCTGTCACCAAGAAACCTGCCCTACAAGAAATATTAAAAAGTCCTTCAAACTGAAATGAAAAAACACTAGATGGTAACTCCAACGCACATGAAGAAACTGATAGAGCTAAATCAATAGGTAAATATTAAATATAAATATGAATAGTTTTTGTAACTCTTTTTCTCCTCTATTATTTAAACAGGCAACTGCATAAAGTGATAATCGTAAATCTATGTTGATGGCTGTACAATGTACAAGGATGTAATGTGTATCACAATAACAACATGAAGGTTGGCACAGAGGCACAAAGCTGTATAGGAGCAAAGTATATCATTGAAATACAGCTGGTATTAATATGAACCAGACTGCTATAAACTAACATGTTAATTGTAATCCCCTGGGCAACCACTAAGAAAATGACTCAAGTCACATAGGAAAATAAATGACAGGGAAATTAAAATGATACACTAGAAAATAAATATTTAGTACAAAAGATGGCAGTAATGGAAGAAGAGAGAAATGAAAGACATAAGACGTATAGAATACAAATAGAAAAATGGCAGATGCAAGTATTATCAGTAACTATATTAAGTGTTAGTGGACTAAACACTCCAGTTAAAAGATCTTGACAGAATCACACAACTATATGCCAGTTATAGTATACCACAATTAGAGATCAATAACTGAAGGAAATATGAAAAATTCACAGATGTGTGGAAATTAAACACGCTTTTAAACAAACAGTGGATCAAAGAAGTCACAAGGGAAATTAGAAAATACATTGGGATGAATTAAAACAAAAACACAACATATCAAAACTTACGGAATGCAATAAAAGCAGTGATCAAAGAAATTTATAGTTGTAAATGCCTATGTTAAAAAGAAGAAGAGGTCTCAAATAAATAACCTAAACTTCCACCTTCATAACTAGAAAAAATAGAGCAAACTAAACCCAAAGCAGGCGGAATTGAAGACAGAATAAATATTAGAGCAGAAATAAATTAGAGAATAGATAATTGATAGAGAAAATTAATAAAACCAAAAGTTGGTTCTTTGAAAAGATAAACAAAACTGACAATTTTTTAGCTAGACTGACAAGAAAAAAAAAAGATACTCAAATTACTAAAATCAGAAATGAAAGATACTATTTCTGACCTTACAAACATAAAAAGGATTATAAGGGAATAATATTAACTGTTATATGCCAACAAATTAGATAATGTAGATGAAATGGATAAATTTCAGGAAAGACACAAACTACCAAAACTGAATCAAGAAGAAATGGGGTATCTGAATAGGCTTATAACAAATAAAGAGATTGAACTGGTAATTAAAAACTTCCCACAAAGAAAAGCCCAGGCTCCGATGGCCTCACTGGTTCATTCTACCAAACATCTAAAGAAGAGTTAAGGAACTCCTGTAAAAAATATACAAGGAAGGGACACTTTGCAAATCATTACCATGATACCTAAACAAATAAAGAAATCACAAGAAAACTATAGACCAATATCACTTATGAATATAGATGCAAAGATCCTCAATAAAATGTAAGCAACCAGACTCCAACAACATATAAAAAGGGTAATACACTATGACCGAGTGGGATTTATTCCAGGAATGCAATGTTGATTTAATATATGAAAAGCAATCAGTGTAACATACCATATTAATAAAATAAAGAACAAAAAATTATAATCATTTCAATAAATATGGAGAAAGTACAGGCATGCCTCATTTTATTATGCTTCATTTTATTGCACTTTACAGAGAGAGTTTTGTGTTTTTTTTTACAAGCTTAGGGTTTGTGGCAACCCTGTGTTGAGCAAGTCTATCGGCACCACTTTTCCAACAGCATTTGCTCACTTCATGTCTCTGTGGCACATTTTGGCAATTCTTACAATATTTCAAACTTTTTCATCATTATGATATTGGTTATGGTGATCTGTGACCAGTGGTCTTTGATGTTACTATCGTATTAATAATTGCTTTGGGGTGTCACAGACCACAACCATTTAAGACGGCGAACTTAGATAAATGTGTGCGTTCTGACTGCTCCACTGACCAGCTGTTTCCCATCTCTCTCCCTCTCCTTGGGCCTCCCTATTGCTTGAGACACAACAATATTGAAATTAGGCCAATTAACAACCCTATAATTGGCCTCTAATTATTCAAGTGGAAGGAAGAGTCACATGTCTCTCACTTTAAATCAAAAGCTAGAAATGATTAAGCTTAAGGAGGAAGGCATGTCTAGAGCTGAGAGAGGCCCCAAGCTAGGCCTCTATGCGTCAAATGGCCAAGTTGTGAATACAAAGGAAAAGTTCTTGAAGAAAATTAAAAGGGCTACTCCAGTGAACACACAAATGATAAGAAAGCTTAACAGCCTTATTGCTGATGTGGAGAAAGTTTTGGCAGCCTGGATAGAAGATCTAACCAGCCACAACATTCTCTTAAGCCAAAACCTAATCCAGAGCAAGGCCCTAACTCATTTCAATTCTATGAAGGCTGAGAGAGGTGAAGAAGCTGCAGAAGAAAAGTTTGAACCTGCAGAGGTTGGTTGATGAGGTCTGAGGAAAAAAGCCATCTCCATAACAGAATAGTGCAAGGTGAAGTAGAAAGTGCTGACGTAGAAGCTGCAGTAAGTTGTCCAGAAGATCCTAGCTGAGAAAATATATGAAAGTGGCTAAATAATAGTTTTCCAATGTAGACAAAACAGCCTTCTATTGGAAGATGCCATCTAGGACGTTCATAGCTAGAGAAGAGGTCAGTCTGACTTTAAACCTTCAAAGGACAGGCTGACTCTCCTGTTAGGGGCTAATGCAGCTGGTGACTTTAAGTTGAAGCCAGTACCCATTTACCATTCCAAAAATCTTAGGGCCCTTAATAATTATGCTTAATCTACTCTGCTTGTGCTCTATCAATGAAACAACAAAGCCTGGATGACAGCACACTTGCTTACAACATGGTTTACTGAATATCTTCAGCCCACTGTTGAGATCTATTGCTCAGAAAAAAAAGACTCCTTTCAAAATATTACTGCTCATTGACAATGCACCTGGTCACCCAAGAATTCTGATGGAGGTGTACAGTGAGATCAATGTTGTTTTCATGCCTGCTAACAAAACATCCATTCTGCAGCCAGTGGATCAAGAAGTAATTTTGATTTTCAAGTCTTATTTAAGAAATACATTTCATAAGGCTATACCTACCATAGATAGTGTGATTCCTCTGATGGATCTGGGCAAAGTAAATTGAAAACCCCCTGAAAAAGATTCACCATTATAGATGCCATCAGGAACATTCGTGATTTGTAGAAAGAGGTCAAAACATCAACATTAACAGAAGTTTGGAAGAAGATGATTCCAACCCTCATGGATGACTTTGAGGGGTTCAAGACTTAAGGGAAGGAAGTAACTGCAGATGTGGCGGAAGTACCAAGAGAACTGGAAGTGGAGCCTGAAGACGTGCCTGAATTGCTTCAATCTCATGATAAAACTTTAATGGATGAGGAGGTGCTTCTAATGAACGAGCAAAGAAAGTGGTTTCTTGAGATGGAATTTACTCCTGGTGAAGAAGCTATGAGGACTGTTGAAATGACAACAAAGTAGTTAGAATATTACATAAACTTAGTTGATAAAGTAACAGGAGAGTTTAAGATTCACTCCAGTTTTGAAAGAAGTGGGTAAAATGCTATCAAACAGCATTACATGCTACAGAGAGATTGTTTGTGAAGAGTCAATTGATGTGCAAACTTCACTGTGGTCTTATTTTAAGAAATTGCCACAGACACCCCAACTTTCTGCAACCACCATCCTGATCAGTCAGCAGCCATCAACATCGGGGCAAGACCCTCCACCAGCAAAAAGATTACAACTAGCTGAAGGCTCAGAGGATGGTTAGCATTTTTAGCAATAAAGTATTTTTTAATTAAGGTAGGTACATTTTGTAGACATAATGCTATCACATTTAATAGACTACACTATAGTGTAAACATAACTTTTATATGCTCTGGGAAACCCCAATATTCATGACTCACTTTATTGCAATATTCACTTTATTGTGGTTGTCTGGAACTGAACCTGCAATATCTCTGAGGTATGCCTGTATTTGACAAAATCCAACATCTTTTCATGATAGAAACACCCAACAAACTAGGAAAATATAGAAACTTCTTCAGCTTTGTCAAGAGCATCTTGTCAAGAAAAACCTACGGTTATCATCATTCTTCATGGGCAAAAACTGAAAACTTTCCCCCAAAGATCAGGAAAATGTCTTCTCTTACCATTCCTTTTCAACATTGCATTGGAGGTTTTATCCTGGGCAATTAAACACGGAAATAAAATAATAAGCATACAAATTGGAAAGTAAGAATTAAAACTATCTCTATTCTCAGATGACATGATCTTGTAAAATCTACAGATTACACAAATGATTAGAGCTTACAAATGAGTTCAACAAGGTTGCAGGACACAAAATCAATATACAAAAATCAATTGTATTTCTATAATCTAGCAACGAACAATCAAAAAATGAAATTAAGAAAACAATTCTATTTACAATAGCATCACAAACAATAAAATACTCAGTGATTAACAAAATAAGTGCAAGACTTGTACACCGTAACAACAAAATATCATTGAAAGAAATTAAAGAAGACCTAAATATATGGAAAATACGTCCCATATTCATGGATTAGAAGATTCAGTAATATTAAGATGGCAATACTCACCCAACTGATTTCCAGATTGGAGGCAATCCTTATCGAAATCCCAGCTGTCTGTTTTGCAGAAATTGGCAAGTTGGTCCTAAAATTTCATACGAAAATGCAAGGCACCCAGAATAGCCAAAACAATCTCAAAAAAGAAGAACAAAGTTGGAGGACTCACACTTCTGGATTTCAAAAATTAATACATAGCTACACTACTCAAGGCAGTATGGAACTGGCATAAGGACAGATAGGTTGATTCGTGAAATATAATTGAGACTCCAGAGATAAACCCATACGTTTATGGACAATTGATTTTTGACAAGGGTACCAAGACAATTAAAAGGGGAAAGAACAGCCTTTACACCAAAAGGACAACTGGATAGCCACACGGAAAGTAATGAAGTTGTACCTATTCCTCACACCAAATTTAAAAATTAACTCAAAATGGATCAAAGGTCAAAATATAAGAGCTCTTAAAAGAAAACATAGGAATAAAATTCAGTAATCTTAAATTAGGCAATGGTTTTAAAATATGACAATGAAAGCACTATCAACAAAATAAAAAATGGAGTTCATCAAAATTAAACACTTTTGGGCTTCAAAGGACCCCATAAAGAAAATGAAAAAGACAACCGAGAGAATGGGAGAAAATATTTTAAAATCATACATCTGTTAAGAGTCTAGTATCTAAAATAAATGTTACAATTCAGTAAAAACAAAAATAACCCAGTTTTAAAATGAGTAACAGATATGAATAGATATTTCTCCAAAGAAGATATACAAATGTCCACTAAGCACATGAAAAGATGCTTCACATCATTAGTCTTTAGGGAAATGAAAATCAAAAGCTCAATGAAATACCACTTCATACGTGCTAGGATGGCTTAAAAAGAAAGATGGTGAGGATATGGAGAAATTGAAACTCTCATGCATTGCTGAAGTACAGCTGCTCTGAAAAATAGTTTGGCAGTTCCTTAAAAAGTTAAACACAGAATTACCATATAACCCAGCAATTCCACTCCTAGGTATATACCCAAGAAAATTGAAAACGTATGTTCACATGAAAATAGTTGAACTTGAATGTTTGTGACATTATCCAAAATAGCACAAAGAGTGGAAACTACCCAAATGTTCATCAACTAATGAATGGATAAATAAAATGTGGTATAGCCATGGAATGTGATATCATTCAGCCATGGGAAAAATGAGGT
The DNA here is from genome assembly GCF_008692025.1 of Phocoena sinus. NCBI lineage: Eukaryota > Metazoa > Chordata > Mammalia > Artiodactyla > Phocoenidae > Phocoena > Phocoena sinus. The sequence continues at coordinate 82,322,785 of NC_045768.1, read as the reverse complement.
ACTGATGAGACAGGCTGGGACCTGGGACCCTTTGCTGCAAGCGTTTGCACCTGGACAAATGTCTCCTTGAGCAACAGAAACTATACAAACTATACAAAGAAACTATAAGAGACTGAAAATAAATGCTGGCACGCACGGTTGGGGTGAATTATGAACAAGATACAAAAAGACCAAAAACCCAACTGCCACTTCTGAGGTGTCAGGAGCAGAAGCAGGGTACTGCGCATGCCCCCTGCACACACCACCACCAAAGGGGTGGGCAAACCACCCCTCTGGCCTGACCCTTGGACCCGCCCTTACCCTCATCCCATATAAGGGACCAGCTCGCCTCCACTCAGGGAGTGAGCAAGGGAACCTGTTACTTGTTTTTGTTCTCTTCTGCTGCAGCAGGAGTCCCAGTAAGGCCTTGCCTGAATTTAAAGAGGCCAAGAACCCGGGTCAGTTACACTGATGCATGCTACAACATGAATGAATCCTGAGAACATTATGCCAGGTGAAAGAAAAACCAGACACAAAGGGCCACAATGTTGTATGACTCCATTTTTGTGAAATGCCCCAAACTGGCAAATTCACAGAGACAGAAAGTAGGTTAGTCATTTCCAGGGACGTGGCGGGATGGGAGAATGGGTGGAGAGTGACTCCTAATTGGTACAGAGCTTGACTGGGGATAATGAGAATGTTCGGGAATTCTATAATGCTAATGGTTGCACAACTCTGAATAGATTAAAACCACTGAATTGTATATTGTAAATGGGTGAATTTAGTGGTAAATGAATTATATCTCAATATTTTAAAAAGTAAGTCAGATCACATCATTCTTCTCAAAATGCTTCAAGAAGTTCCTAGCTCAGAGAAAAAGTCAAAGGAATGCAAGACTCTGTAGAGCCACTGCTCTGACCACTGCTTCTCTGAGCTCATCTCCCATCACTCTCCCACCTGACAGTCCCCTCCAGTCACACTGCCTCCTTTCTGTTCGTTAAATACGTGATCATGCTCCCACTTCAGGGCCTTTGCATTTGCTTTCCCCTCAGCCCTGGATTCAATCCTCCACATACCTGCACAATTAACTTCTGCACCTCTGAGGTCTTTGCTTGAATGTCCCCCTTTCAGTGAGGGCTACCCTAACTACATGCCCCAGTGTTTCTTCTCCCCATCCCTACCTGTTTCTTCTCTTTTGCATTTATCCCCGTCTAAAATACAACACGCTTCTCTTATTTATTTCTTACTTCGTATTTATTGTCTGTTTCCTCCCACTAGAATTTAAGGTCCGTGACAGCCAGAATTTTTGTCTGCTTGTTCACTACTATGTGCGTCACACTCTACTGGGCAGACAGTAGGTGCTTACTAAGTATCTGTTGGTGACTACAGAATAAATGTATGCCTACAGGGATAAACGGATTTGGAGGACCTGTTCTGAGAATGAAAGCATTTCCAGGTTCAAACAACAGACATAGAAACGACTTTGGGGATAAACTTTTTTGAAGGTTGGATACTGCCTTTTATCAAACACTTATCCAAGCCTAAGAGCTGTCAGATGTTTTCTGACACCTGCTAGTTAATCATCGTGACCACACATGAAAGTGGCAGGCCCCAGGCCCTTTTCTTTCAGCAGCCAAGCGTGTGAGCTTTGCTCAGCTTCTCATCTTTGATGCCCACATTTTGCTTGTACTTCTTCCTCGATTTCACACAGTGACATGAACTGCTGGGGAACTCTGTCTCTCTGTCTCAGGACATTTGTGCTTTGAGTCTGTCTAACTCTGCACAGCTCTGCACACTAAAGACACTCTGGATGTGCCTACTGATAGGAGAAGGAGTCCTCCAGCGGGAACTCCACGCCATCTGACCTCGCGGCCTCCTGAGCTGTGGCCTCCTGAGCTCCAGAAAGCATCTTTGCTGTGCTTCCACATGCGCCCTGCAGGAGCACACACGATTAAATGTACAAACGTTTAACAGCCGGCTCAATGCACAGACTTTTGTATTATTGTTTTTAACTTTTGATTCATTCACTCTAGGGATTCAGCCTTTCCTTGATGGAGACCTAAAACATGAGAGAGAGAAGTTTTGGGGGCTTCTAAAAAAGCATAGTGCTTTCAGGAATTTGAGTCTTAGCACGAAAAAATCCCATCTGCTGCTGCCATCTCCACTTTCTATTTTGCGGATAAAATAGCTCTTGCTTTGTGTCTGTGTGTAGAGCGTGGCAAAAAGATAGGAAACTCAAAAAATGTCAAAGGACCATTTCTGTCATCTTCAAAATCTCTTTCTCCTCTGGTATCCTGAGATGTCTGTCCTCTTTAGTCGCAAAATTGTTTTCTCGGGCTTCCCTGGTGGCGCAGCGGTTGAGAGTCCGCCTGCCGATGCAGGGGACACGGGTTCGTGACCCGGTCCGGGAAGATCCCACATGCTGCGGAGCGGCTGGGCCCGTGAGCCATGGCTGCTGAGCCTGCGCGTCCGGAGCCTGTGCTCCGCAACGGGAGAGGCCACAACAGTGAGAGGCCCGCGTACCACAAAAAAAAAAAAAAGTTTTCTCTGCAGCAGCTGATCCTACCTGTGCTAATGATTTCAAGTAGCACCTGTAACCCAAATTAGTATAATCCAGAATCTAGCCCCAACACACCTGTTTTTGGTCTGCCTAAATATCCCACAGGTCCTTCAGGTTCTTTCTATCCAAGACTAACTTGTTATCTTTCCACCAAAACAAATTTTTTAAAATTTTAATTAAAATTAAATTTATTTATTTATTAAATTAAAATTTATAAAATTAATAAGAAATAAGAACCCCTGGTTCTCCTTCTGTTGTCAAGCCTGACTAATAGCATTACTTTCTCCCCCTCGAGGAAACCAGGAAATTCAAAATCAAGCTTGGCTCTCTGCTCTGGCTCCATGCAAATTCTGTCAGTCACTAAATGACTGCTTTGGCCTTATTTTAATGCACTTCCTAAATTTTCCTGACCAGATATCTTTTGAAGAAGGATTACCCTCCTGCTCACACTCAAAAGCCAACAGTGGGGGCTTTCTTCTGCTCACTGCTTGAAAGCTGACTGCCCTCTACTCCCACCTTGCAACACTGATTACTTGGGTGACCGAGAAAATGAAACCAGTTAACCAGTTGTTCTCCCCAGCCCCTGCTGGCTGCCCTGGTGCTGGGCCTGGGTTCTCCCGCCTTGTGCAAAGGAAGATCTGGCTCTGCTACCGAACCAAACTTGGGTCCACTCGCCCAACACACAACTACACCCAAATCTACCGACACTGGGCTGTGGTAAAGGAAAGTACAGTGGTTACTGCAAGGGACCCAAGATGCGGCCAAGCAAGGAGAACAGGCAGCTCATGCTCAAAAGACCCAAACTCTCTGATGGCTTTCAAGGAAGGGTTTTTTAAAACTGTATGAGGGAGAGGGTCACAGTGTCTATCATCAGCTCCTGCACAGTTCTGTTTGGTTGATGGCGAGGTAACAGGGTGCTATTTCGGGAATCTCAACCATCAACCTTCTGGCTCCAATCAGTCTGGGGTCTAAGCCCTGTGAGGTCAGCATGCAGTTAACTTCTTCCACCTGGTGGGGGTTTTAAGTATCTACAACACAACTCAAGAATAGGTCTCAGGACTTAACTATAGCCCTTGATGAGGAACTAAAGGTCCTTGACTTTGTTTTATGCCTAAACTATTATTATTTTGTCCTGCTGGACTGTTTCCTTTGTTTTTGCATTATCTCATTTCTCTGATTAAATTTGCTCTTGGAACTCAGGGAAGGCCTAACAGGCTAAAGCTTTTCTACAAACAAGATGCCAGGACACAAGGCGTCTGTGCCCAGGAAGGCCCCACAGGGTCCTGCTCGGTTTCAACCCTATCACTTCCAGCCTATGTGAGCTTGGATGTGATATTATATGCCATGCATGCAATAACACAGAAATCAGACCTATAAACATAGGTTATCGTAAGAAAGAATGGTAAATGCATAAGGTTGTAGAGATCCATAGGTTATCCCATTTTACTGGGCTGAGCCTCCCTAGATTTCTAAGGAAGGCTGTGCAAATTTTGCAGCTTCCATTTTTACTTTCAGGGAGGACTATACTATGGGAATCCCCACTACTCAGAAGCTGAGTCCCTCTCCTGTTTCACCACCATGCTGCCTCCTTAAAGTGGGCAAATGAGGCCCATGGTTCCCAGGGGTCCAGGCCTAACTCTAAAGCCAGCTGGGGCTGTCTAAATCAATCCTGAGGTCCCGTCCAATTGTCCAATAAAAGATAAGGCCCAGAGGGCTGAGAAATCTGTTGCCTAGTGCACATGCATTATTCTCAATGAGAACATTATTTCTTTACAAACACAGATTCATTGTTCTGAATCCTAAGTGTGAACCAGGAATTGGAGCTAAGAGAATCTTACATTTAGAGCCCTAGGCTCAGCTACTGTCCCACTCCTCCTAGGAAGACATCTCTCTCTGCACCCAAGCCCCGCTTTCTAAAAGAGCTTATATTAAGGAGGAGACTGAAGCCGGAATTAACTGGACTATGTACCGTGGGCCACTGCTTTGCCAAATGAACAGGAGCGAAGGACGAGACTGCCCCCAAGTGGGAAACCCGCAAAAAACAGCGACGCTTCCAATCAGCTTGCAGTTCAGTTCAAGAAATTGAACGGGCTCTGCATTTCCAGCACGCAGGAATTCCCCTACTAGAAAGCTGCTGGGGAGGAAATTAGGGTGCATATTCTTTTACTATTACCGGGGGGGGGGGGCTGAGAAAACAGAATAGGCGGACCCGTTGTCTCCCAACCTCCCGACCCTATAAAGCACCTGGTTAAATGCAGACTCCGGATCCTCGCCGCGGAGATTTTGATTTGCTACGCCAGCAGCACTGGGAACCTGAGGTCTAGGTTTCTAACCAAGTGCTACTGATCATCCGGCAGATTTGGAAATTCTTGGATGGGAAGCAACTTTCTGTTTTCCTTCCCGGGTGTCGAGCAGGAGCCGCGCTCTTGTGGGCCATGTGAACCCAGAAGTTGCTGTCTTCCCCTGAGCTTTCTCGCAGCCCCCAGCCGCCACTCTGGCGTCTCCCCAGCAGCCACTGCGGAACCCCGCCCACCAGCCTCGCGTCGGCCCCGGGTCCGCCCAACCACCGTGGTTTCCATGGCGACCCGGGCTGCGCCGCGTGCAGCTTCCCTAGCGCAGTGTAAGATTGCAACTCTGCCCTAGAGTCCACCGCCCGACTGGGAAGGGGCTTCTAGTCCAGGACAGTCAAGCTAAGAAGTTACTTTTATTATTAATATTGATTTGAGTATTTCTTGTGCCCATTTCTTATTTAAAATAAGCTGTAAGAGTTTTGATTTTTCTGGGGGGTGGGGGCATAGGGGGAGAGGAATTCGTGTGACGTGTCTTTCTAGTACTTTTTTTTTTCTTTTTTTTTTTGCGGTACGCGGGCCTCTCACCGCCGCGGCCTCTCCCGCCGCGGAGCACAGGCTCCGGACACGCAGGTCCAGCGGCCACGGCCCACGGGCCCAGCCGCTCCGCGGCACGCGGGATCCCCCCGGACCGGGGCACGAACCCGCACCCCTTGCATCGGCAGGCGGACCCCCAACCACTGCGCCACCAGGGAAGCCCTCTAGTACTTTTATGTAACATCTCACCTGCGTATTCCAATGCTTGGGATAGCATTTGGCTGAAAGAATTCATCATTTCTACTTGCCTTAGCGGTTTACCTTTCTTTGCAGAGTCCTTCCGCGGTGCACGCACGAGGACACTTAAGTCTTAAGGCTTTTATGCATGTAGGTGGTAACCGTCCACACCGAGGTGATTCCCAGACCGTGGGCTTCCTGTTCCTTACTTTACTATCCCGTCCTGCCCTTCCTTCCAGGGGCTGCTGCCTCTGCCGAACCAGATGGAGGACGTCAGGTTCTCAGGGGGCCCAGGTGGGAACGCAAAGACTGTGCTCTCAGAAGGTCTGGGCGGAGCTTGGCACTCAGAGTCCTTGTTATTCTAATCAAGGAGCCCCAGGTCATTCTAATCAACTTCCTTTAGGAGAGGGCCACAGCTTCTGGAAGGGCTGGGTTTTCTGGTTGTCAACCCTTGGGCCTGGGCATACTCTCAAAAGGTGCCATAAGTAGCATGGTCCTACCCCGAGGGGCCAGTCGGCTTTTCTTTTTTGTCATCCAGGAGGACCAATGAGTTAGGGTGCTTCCTTGGGGCAGTTTGGCTGTTCAGGATGGCCAGAGGCTAAGTGGAAACCTAGGCACCTCAGGAATCCTGTTGATGTGTGGAGTAAATGCTGGGGAGAAATGGGGAGCTCTAGGGAGGGGTGTTGCTTTTACTTTTCTCAGTAACCCAATGGGGAACGATTATTATTTCAACTTTACAGAAGAAGAAAGGGGAGAACAGAAAACTTCAGAAACTTGCCCAATGGTGGAGTCCAGAATTAAACCATGCAGGGTCTGGCTTCCAAGCTCAGTACCTGAACTTAGCTTCATTTTCTTTTGACATAATGGAGCTTTTATTCAAGCCTCACCCCTCATTAATTTTTAAAAAATTTTTATTGGAGTATAGTTGATTTAAAACTCATTAATTCAAGCAATTCATTCACTCATTTAACAGCTGTTTCATCTTCCCCTTTCCCGAACCCCTCCAACTGTAGTTCCATGGGGACAGAGACAACCACATCAATTTCATTGTGTTCAGGAATATTTGCTCTTAGGAAAGTTTGGTGAATGAATAAAGAGCAAAGAGAATAAGTGCTTCAGAGTTTTTTTGCATTTATCATATAAATTAAAAGAAGGAGACATAACAGATTTATAATTACCTTTTCTGGGCCAGGCACCTAAGATATTTTATCCCTATTTATTCCTGAAGCATGAGATAGGGATGGAGTGTAAGTTTCACTTGTTTCCTCTCTTTTTTTTTTTTTTTTTTTGTGAGCAAACAGGTTAAGACACACTGATCGCTTGTGGTGGAGCTGGGATTTAGACTCCTCATTGTTTGCCTGAATGCCAACCCTACACTTTTCCCACATAACCACACTGCCTGCTGGAGCATCGATCATGACATCATAGGGATCAAGGGGAAGGTAGAATTTTTTTTCTAAGTGACAAACTGGCAAGTGAAAGTTTGATTGTAGGTGTGTTATTCTTTGGCCAGACAACAAGCGCATGCACGAGAGGAGAGAGCAAGTATGTGAGTAATAGCAAAGTGCAGAGGCTGGGAGAAAGTTTCCCATGTCCAGAGGACTGTTCTTTGGCTTAGGTCCTGGCTTAGGAAATCCCGAAGGCTCCACATTAAAACACAGGCATTCCCGCCTGTAAAACTAGATGATTACTTACCAGCTCCTTCCATCACAGGCTTGCCTGAGATGAAATTGCAGGGTTTTGTTTTTTTTTTTATAACTAAGAAGGTGTGGTGTAAGCACCAGAAACAGAACAATGTTGGATTTGCGGGGGAGAAAGTTTGCTGTAGAATATGTATTTCTTAAAGCCTGTGGTGTGTGTCCTGGTTTATCTTCCTAGAAGAGTCTCTTCTGGGCTCTAATCGTTTATCAGAGGGCATGTGGTTTGGTTTTAGGTAAAAGCAAACCTCTGTTTCCAACGTATAACTGATACACTCTCCTAGTTTTCCCAGCCCTTACTTTTTTAACACTTATGTTTTCTTTTCTCTCGTTCGGTTGCCATTTTCCTTTATATCTCCCCTGTTGTCCCTCACAGTGTCGCGAGTTTTTGTATTAACCATGCCCCTTGCCTTTGCCTTGACTTCTGCTCCGCCTGCCAGGGTTTTTATGGATGATAGTTAAGCAATCCTGGTGGCTACCTTGGAGGAAACCAGAGTCTTGTTATGCCTGTGGGTGGCATGTGCAGACTGCATTCTGGGGTGGGGGGTCCGGGGGCAAGGCTTAATTTCTTGGAAGATTTCAGGGGATTGCAAGAAACAGTATTGAAACAATGAAGTACTGAGGTCTTAAAAACATCTTGGCATTCAACAAGGAGTGAGGTACAGACTTATTAAGCAAACATCTGTTTATCTGCATATACTGACACCACCAGTTCTCCACTATGCTCTCAAGTAATTGCAAACCATAATTTTAAAACAGCTTTTTTCTTTTTTATTTAGCTTCCGATGTTTTCTTTTCCACAGGCAGGCCAGTCTGTTTGTGTTTGAATTAATCACCTGTCCATTGGAATCTAAAAGCACATCTTGACTGTGTGTCGGTTATGTCAATGCAGAGCCAACTGAGTAAGTGAAAGTAGTATAAATTAAAAGTAGTAGTAATTAAAAGAGAAGTAGTAATTAAAAAACAAAAGTAATTAGAAGAGAAGCCACCGCAATGAGAAGCCGGCACACTGCAACAAAGAGTAGCCCCCACTTGCTGCAACTAGAGAAAGCCCACATGCATCAACGAAGACCCAACGCAGCCCAAAATAAACAAATTAATTTTAAAAATAACAATAATAAAAGTAGTAGTAATTGGGCTTCCCTGGTGGCGCAGTGGTTGAGAGTCCACCTGCCAATGCAGGGGACACGGGTTCGTGCCATGGTCCGGGAACGTCCCACATGCCGCGGAGCGGCTAGGCCCGTGAGCCATGGCCACTGAGCCTGCGCGTCCGGAGCCTGTGCTCCACAACGGGAAAGGCCTGCATAACGCAAATAAATAAATAAATTAAATTAAAAAGAAGAAGATATAATAAATGTAAATATTTATGCACCCAACCTAGGAGCACCTCAATACATAAGGCAAATGCTAACAGCCATAAAAGGGGAAATCGACAGTAACACAATCATAGTAGGGGACTTTAACACCCCACTTTCACCAATGGACAGATCATCCAAAATGAAAATAAATAAGGAAACACAAGCTTTAAATGATACATTAAACAAGATGGACTTAATTGATATTTATAGGATGTTCCATCCACAAACAACAGAATACACTTTCTTCTCAAGTGCTCATGGAACATTCTCCAGGATAGATCATATCTTGGATCACAAATCAAGCCTTGGTAAATTTAAGAAAATTGAAATCTTATCAAGTATCTTTTCCGACCACAACACTATGAGACTAGATATTCATTTCAGGAAAAAAAACTAAAAAATACAAACACATGGAAACTAAACAATACACTACTAAATAACCAGAGATCACTGCATAAATCAAAAAATATCTAGGAACAAATTACAATGAAAACATGATGATCCAAAACCTATGGGATGCAGCAAAAGCAGTTCTAAGAGGGAAGTTTATAGCAATACAATCCTACCTGAAGTAACAAGAAACATCTCAAATAAACAACTAACCTTACACCTAAAGCAATTAGAGAAAGAAGAATAAAAAAACTGCAAAGTTAGTAGAAGGAAAGAGATTATAAAGATCAGATCAGAAATAAATGAAAAAGAAAAGAAGGAAATGATAGCAAAGACCAATAAAACTAAAAGCTGGTTATTTGAGAAGATAAACAAAATTGATAAACCATTAGCCAGACTCATCAAGAAAAAAGGGAGAAGACTCAAATCAATAGAATTAGAAATGGAAAAGGAGAAGTAACAAGTGACACTGCAGAAATACAAAGGATCATGAGAGGTTACTACAAGCAACAATATGCCAATAAAATGGACAACGTAGAAGAAATGGACAAATTCTTAGAAAAGCACAACCTTCTGAGACTGACCAGGAAGAAATAGAAAATATAAACAGACCAATCACAAGCACTGAAATTGAAAATGTGATTAAAACTTTTTCAGCGGGCTTCCCTGGTGGCGCAGTGGTTGGGAGTCCGCCTGCCGATGCAGGGGACACGGGTTCGTGCCCCGGTCCGGGAAGATCCCACATGCCGCGGAGCGGCTAGGCCTGTGAGCCATGGCCGCTGAGCCTACGCGTCCAGAGCCTGTGCTCTGCAATGGGAGAGGCCACAACAGTGAGAGGCCCGTGTAATGCAAAAAAAAAAAAAAAATTTTTTTCCAGCAAACAAAAGCCCAGGACCAGATGGCTTCACAGGCGAATTCGACAAAACATTTACAGAAGAGCTAACACCTACCCTTCTCAAACTCTTCCAAAATAGAGCAGAGGGAGGAACACTCCCAAACTCATTCTACGAGGCCACCATCACCCTGATACCAAAACCAGACAAGGATGTCACAAAGAAAGCAAACTACAGGCCAGTATCACTGATGAACATAGATGCAAAAATCCTCAATGAAATACTTGCAAACAGAATCCAGCAGCACATTAAAAGGATCATACACCATGATCAAGTGGAGTTTATCCCAGGAATGCAAGGATTCTTCAATATATGCAAATCAATCAATGTGATAAACCATATTAACAAACTGAAGGAGAAAAACCATATGATCATCTCAATAGATGCAGAAAAAGCTTTCGACAAAATTCAATACCAATTTATGATAAAAACTGTCAACAAATAGGCGTAGAGGGAACTTATCTCAACATAATAAAAGCCATATATGACAAACCCACAGCCAACATCATCCTCAATGGTGAAAAACTGAAAGCATTTCCACTAAGATCAGGAACAAGACAAGGTTGCCCACTCTCACCACTCTTATTCAACATAGTTTTGCAAGTTTTAGCCACAGTAATTGAGAGAAAAACAATTAAAAGGAATTCATATTGGAAAAGAAGAAGTATAACTGTCACTGTTTGCAGATGACATGATACTATCCATAGAGAATCCTAAAGATGCTACCAGAAAACTACTAGAGCTAATCAATGAATCTGGTAAAGTAGCAGGATACAAAATTAATGCACAGAAATCTCTGGCATTCCTATACACTAATGATGAAAAATCTGAAAGTGAATTAAGGAAACAATCCCATTCACCACTGCAACAAAAAGAATAAAATACCTAGGAATAAACCTACCTAAGTAGACAAAAGACCTATATGCAGAAAACTAGAAGACACTGATGAAAGAAATTAAAGATGATGCAAACAGATGGAGAGATATACCATGTTTTTGGATTGGAAGAATCAACATTCTAGTGAAAATGACTATACTACCCTAGTGCAATCCCTATCAAACTATCAATGTCATTTTTCACAGAACTAGAACAAAAAATTTCACAATTTGTATGAGAACACAAAAGACCCCGAATAGCCAAAACAATCTTGAGAAAGAAAAATGGAGCTGGAGGAATCAGGCTCCCTGACTTCAGACTATACTACAAAGCTACAGTAATCAAGACAGTATGGTACTGGCACAAAAACAGAAATATACATCAATGGAACAGGATAGAAAGCCCAGAGATAAACCCACCTTATATGGTCACCTTATCTTTGATAAAGGAGGCAAGAATATACAATGGAGAAAAGACAGTAAGTGGTGCTGGGAAAACTGCACAGCTACATGTAAAAGAATGAAATTAGAACACTCCCTAACACCACACACAAAAATAAACTCAAAATGGATTAAAGACCTAAATGTAAGGCCAGACACTAGCAAACTCTTACAGGAAAACATAGGCCCAGCATTCTATGACAAAATCACAGCAAGATTCTTTTTGACCCACCTCCTAGAGAAATGGAAATAAAAACAAAAGTAAACAAATGGGACCTAATGAAACTTCAAAGCTTTTGCACAGCAAAGGAAACCATAAACAAGACAAAAAGACAACCCTCAGATTGGGAGAAAATATTTGCAAATGAAGCAACTGACAAAGGATTAACCTCCAAAATTTAGAAGCAGCTCATGCAGCTCAATATCAAAAAAAACCAAACAACCCAATCCAAAAATGGTCAGAAGACCTAAATAGACATTTCCCTAAAGAAGATACACAGATTGCCAACAAACAGTAAAAGGATGCTCAACATCACTAATCATTAGAGAAATGCAAATCAAAACTACAGTGAGGTATCACCTCACACCAGTCAGGGCGACCATCATCAGAAAATCTACAAACAGTAAATGCTGGAGAGGGTGTGGAGAAAAGGGAACCCTCTTGCAGTGTTGTTGGGAATGTAAATTGATACAACCACTGTGGAGAACAATATGGAGATTCCTTAAAAAACTAAAAATAGACATACCATACGACCCAGCAATCCCCCTGCTGGGCATGTACCCTGAGAAAACTGTAATTCAAAAAGAATCATGTACTACAATGTTCATTGCAGCTCTGTTTACAGTAGCCAGGACATGGAAACAACCTAAGTGTCCATTGACAGATGAATGGATAAAGAAGATGTGGCACATATATGCAATGGAATATTACTCAGCCATTGAAAGAAACGAAATTGAGTTATTTGTAGTGAGGTGGATGGACCTAGAGACTGTCAAACAGATTGAAGTGAGTCAGAAAGAGGAAAATGAATACCGTATGCTAACACATATATGGAATCTAAAAATAAAAAATTGTTCTGAAGAACCTAGGACCAGGACAGGAATAAAGATGCAGATGTAGAGAATGGACTTGAGGACACGGGAAGGAGGAAGGGTAAGCCTGGACGACGTGAGAGAGTGACATGGACAGATATACACTACCAAATGTAAAATAGATAGCTAGTGGGAAGCAGCCACATAGCACACCCCAAGGATGTCAGAGCAGAATTCAAAGCTGACAGCTCCAGAAGTGAAGACCTCATCCAGAGACTGCCTGGGAGTCAAAGTGTGCTCCCCTCTAGCAGCTCCAATGGAAGGAGAAAGGAATCAGACAATGTGGGGTTCAGTTTGGGGTCCCCCCAAACAGACATTAAGCATAAAAATGGATGGAAACATGTCATCACGGAGAGCGCAGGGAAGACTATTACGGGGAGAATGCCAAGAGGCTGTCTGAACAGAAGTGTGCCGAGTCCTGCTAACCTAACACGTCCCAAAAGTTAAGTGGCCCCTCAGATGGCCAGCCTCTCGCTGAATGTGTCAGAGGGCCCCTGGGAGAACCGTGAGTTTCATGTACATCCATGGACCCACTGCAGAGGCACACGGTGCACTCAGCAGGGCTTGGTTTGACCAATTGCCACCACCTGGGGTGGACAGGAGATCAGTACAGACACCCCGAGTGGTCACCAGGCAAACAACTCATGAGCAATAGGAAAAGATACCGCCTTCAAGTCACCCCATTTCCAAAGAGATCTCCAAAGCCGATTTGAAGGGATCCTTCTCCCTCCAGGATGTTGGTGACAGCCTTTCCTGGAGGGGTGAGCCACCATGTAAACCAGAGCAAGGGGCCAGTGTACTGGAGACATATTTCTAATAATTTTCTGCGTATGCCGCATAAGATCAGGGGTCTTTCTTCAGAAGAGAGCAACTCCTCTTGGCCTTTCCGGGGGCCTAGACTGTCCGAATCAGAATTGGTAATCACATCTCCAGAAGGGAGAGGCAAGTCTAAAGGTGCCAGCCTGGACAGGGAGGCCAGGGAGTGGAGAGATGGGAGTGAGAGCCATGCAGCTGTGGAAGGCAAAGGGGGCACCCATCCCCCAGGACAAGGCTGTGCAGCAGAGGCAGCTCTGGAAGAGACTAGCTTTTGGAAACCTCAAGGCAACTATGGTATGAAACCAAAGCTGGGGAAGACAGTCTCACGATTGGCACTTGTATACCATGCCACGTGGCCACTGGGTTTGAGACACAAGCTCCTTCATATATTACCTCTTAGTTTCATTTGCCATAAATATGAAATGGGCATTGTCTTAGTCTCTTTGGGCTGCTGTAAGAAAAATACCATACACTGGGTGGCTTAAAGAACAAATATTTATTTCTCACAGTTCTGGAGGCTGGAAAGTCCAAGATCAAGGTGCCAGCAGACCCAGTGTCTAGTGAGGGCCTGCTCCCTGGTTCATAGATGGCTGTCTTCTTGCTGTGTTCTCACATGGCAGAAGCAGAGAGGGGAAGCAAGCTCTTCTGTGACTCTTTCAAGGGTACTAATCCCATTCATGAGGGCTCCACCCTCATGACCTCATCTAATTCTAATCCCCTCCCAAAGGCCCCACCCCCTAGTACCATCTCATTAGGGGGTAGAGTTTCCACATATGAATTCTGTTGGGGGGAACAAACCTTCAATTCATAAGAGGGATAATTATCAGAGTAAAGTATAAACTGTGAGATACTATGCAAATACATTTATTGTGTGTGTGTGGCAGAACAAAAGCCATTAGCTAATTAAAAGTAATCTTAGAAAATAGTTATTTTGAAAGGTAAATGCTATAGCATTCTTCTGGTTGAATAGATATCTCTCTCCGATGCCTGCATTTTTCATGAGTGTGATGATTCTGTTCATTTTGCTGTGTAGTAGTTTGTGTGGGAATAAGTATTATATGTGTTTCATCTAAAATACATTTTAACAACCAAGCATTAGAAAATAAAATCTGTCTCTCCAATTTAAGTGCTATGTAGGTAGAAAATGATTAATGCATTTTTATTTCATAGAATAAGCTCAGATTAGGAATTTAAAATACCTTGCTAGATCTTTATGCAAAAAATTTTCTTATTTGAATTCATTGTCTTTCCTTGTTTTTGGAAGTGAATTACATGATTTGTTACAAACAATAGTAAAATATAACATTCCAAAGCTATTTTGAGATATAGATAAAATGGTGGAATATTATTAAAGTGTGCTTATAATATTTTTATAAGATTTGGGAAGCTGAGTGACATGGCTTGCATCAACAGAGATAACAAAATACATCTAGAAAATAAAATCTATAAAATCTAGATGAAGCATGAAGGATTTGTAACTTTGTATTTTATACTTCTAGGGAGGTTATGTTCTGCTACCCACAAAATGACCTCCAGAATGACCAGCTGTGGGGGACACTGGGAAATGTCCAGTACTGCAAGTTCATCTCATAAACTTAGAGATGCGAAGCCAAGGTTTGACTTCTCTTTTGTTTTCTCACATAATAACATTTTAAATAACTAAATATTAGCATTGGCAATCTTCTGAAAAATTAATTAACATTCTGGTTTATACACTGTGGTAAAATCAATTATGTACTGAAGGTCTACCATGTGCAAGATGCCGTACAGGATGCTATAACAGACACAGAAAGGAAGAAGAGACAGTTATTCCAGAGTGTGGAGTTCTATAAGAGAAGCGCAACAGTGCTTGGGGAGCAAAAGAAGTTATGGTACCGGTGGAATCAGGAGAGGCCTTATTTGTCAGATAGTAAGAAAGGAGGCTTTGAAGGATAGATAGTAGTTGAACAGATTTAAAAAAAGAATACCAGTTGGTGGAGATAGCATGAGTGCAGTCATAGAGGTAAGATGCTTGGATTTTGTTGAAGAAGTAATGAGTTGCCTAATGTCAGGATTATTAGTTAGGATTGGTTTGGTTTCAAGTGATGGAAGCACTACCAAAACTAGTGGGGCATCAGAAAAAAATGAATTGGTTTGATTATTTGAAAATGTTTTGGGGTTTCATCTAGCAACTTAACACAATAACATGAGCTTTCAGTCTCTCTCCATCACTTGGCTTTGCTTCCAAGATGGCAAGCACTCTCATCCATCTTTCATATTGTATTTGGCAACTTTCTGTAGAGGTGTCTTCTAAAACAGACTTCTCCAAAGAGTTCCTCAACTTTGTTTTCTCTTTGTTCTGGGATCCTTAACCAGTGCCGGAATATAGAAGCTGAAGTTAAAAGACTTGGGTATGAATCATGGCCCTGCCACTTATTAACTGAGGGGCTTTGAATGAGTTACTTAAACTCTCCAAGATTCAGTTTCATCATCTTCAAAATGGGCACAGTATTTACTCTTCTACTTTGAAGGAGTTTTGTGACGATTAAATGAATAAAGTCCATGGAAGTACTTTGAAAATTATTAAGTGCTGTATACATGTAGGATTTGATGAGTCAAAGTAAGACTAATAGTATGTCTATTTGGTACATCCAAACTTATCCTAGAACTCTCTTACCTTTTTGGTAGGTGTTTATACCCCTTTCAGAAAACAGTCCATGTCATTGTTATTATCATCGTCATCAAAACAGTGAATGTTTTTAAGTACCTACTCTGTATGTGTCAAACATGTTGCATTCAGTGTCTCATATATTCCTCCCAGCAGTCCATTTTACAGAAGAGGTCACTGATCTTAGGTGAGGATCTTGTCCAAGGTCACCTAGTTAGTAACTGGCAGAGCCGGCGTCCAAACCCATTTGACATGAGAGCCCTTGCTTTGAGCCCCTCCGTTCTGTTTCCTCTCCAGCCTCCTATTCTTCAGTCCTGTGGGTCATTAACACCACATTTCTTAACCAATTCATGCCTATGCCACCACTGCTTTAAAATCTTTCATATACTGCATAGATCTGTTCAGATTTCTGGTTATCCTGAATGCCATCCCTAGAATGTGACTGTGAACTTTTGGTTGAGTAGATTTCGCTGTGAAGACATCTGTATGTAGTATGATGTTGATGTGTCCCTGTATTGAATTATAGCCACTGTGCACTGTTGGATTACATGTTTATGTGCCCCTTTTGAGCTTTATGACATAGAATCCATTTTTCTTGTTTCAGCCAATGTCTTTGGAAAGTGTAAGTGGTTTAATTCTCTGGAACCAAACTTATCAAAAGCACTTTTCCCTTGGGAACTTTTGGTTCGTTCCCAGTAATGAGTTTAACATTAAGATCTGTTGTTCCCCTAAGTTCATAGGATCCATACCCAGTGGACGTGCAGGGCTTGAAGCTTATATCTTGTACCCAGAACTGGCCTCTGGACTCCAGACGCATACAAACACCTTCTTGATTGATGTGGCCATTTGAATGTCTCACTGGAGCTCCACACTTGGCAGGTCCAAAACTATATTCATGGATCCCTGCTCTCCATCCCGTAATACCACAGTTCCTCTGTAGTGTCCTCCACTGTGCACCTAACTGCCCAGGCTAGATCCCTGAGGTCATCCCTGCCTCTCCTTTTCCCACCTCCATATTTGGTCCTTTCCAAATCCTGTCAATTTTTACCTCCTAAATATCTTTTTGAATCCAGCACCTCCTCTTCATGCTCACCCCCTTACCATCCGCTCTCCCTGGATGACTGCAAGAGCCTCCTACCTTGTCCCCCTTAACCACTCTGACTCTCACTCTGATCTCCACACCACCATCAAAGGGATTTTTTCAAATGTCATAGAAGGTCACTCTGCAATGGATTGCTGTTGCCCTTAGAATAAAGATGGACCACATCAACATGTCCCTCTGGACTCAGGCTGTTTCCACCTCTGCCTCTTGCCCCCTTCACACCAACCGCAGGGCCCTCTTCAGTTCCCCTGTGGTGGTGCACGCTCTCCATCCCACCAGCAACCCCTTACTTACTTAAGTGATAATCACTTCAGATCCAAGCCCAAAGCCCCATGAGAGCTTCCTACCCACCACCTTCAGACTAGGTCTGGTCTACTTGTTTACTTGCTCCCAGAGTGCCCTGTTTTCCTCTTTCAAGGAACTGAAATGTAAAATGTAATGAAGTAGAATGTAAGGAGGGTCTTCAAGGTCAAGAACAAGTCTGCGTAGCTCACTGGGAACTAGCACAGTGCTTAGATCTTAATAAGAGCTCAATACTTATCAAATAAATGAATAAATGCAGAAATAACTGTAACGTTTGTGGGAAGCCACTCATTTTTAGTGGATTGCCATGTGTCTATCAATCAGCTATAATCTAAGTATTATTATATATATATATGGAATATATGTTTGTATATTGTGTATTCCACATATAATTTCCATTTTGTTAGCTTTAAGAGTTGAGTTGGGACCTTTTAAGGAATACTTCAGATAAGAACATCTTTCTTTTTTAAACACTCCTTTCTTTTAAAGCCATTTCTGGTTTGAATTTTTCTAGAATACATTAGAAATTTTTCTGCCATTTCAGTATACACCAGTCATAGTTAAATATTGTCTTGACAATTGATGTTTGTTATGAATATTCACTGTCTGTATTCTTATTTTATTATTCTTTTATTATTATCATCTATCTCATCTCTGAGTCATTGCAGCTGCTTGACTATGACATCTTTTTCCTAGCCTTATTTTCCTTCCACCTGCTTTAGATTTAGAAGTTAATTAAGCATACTTGTTAAGCTTGTCTGTTAAATAATAGTTGATAAAGCTTTGAATGAAAACATAAGAAGCAAAGTGCATTCATTTTTCTTTGATACAGTGTTACTTTAGCTCTTTTCACCTATGTCCTGGACTGGCTTCTAGATGCTTGAAGTAGTGACACATTTGATAATCTGGGAAGAGCAATATTGCTGTAGATATTCATGCATTTAAGAATGACCGCATTTAAAATAGAATGCAAACCACCTGATAAGTAAAACTGAAGAGAACACAAACCAAGCATGAAATTGCATCAAGTGATTTCCCCTGTCTACATACTAAGTCGATACCTCTTCAGGAGGTAACTAATTTGTAGTTAGGAATGGAGAAGTAGAAAAAAAATCCCATTAATATCTACAGTTAGCCCAACTTCTGTATATTTGTCCACATGACAACAAATACTTTATTCCAAAAATGTTTCTCACAATTCTGTTTTTTTAAGTGGTGAATTAGGGATAGATTGCTTAAGGAGTTGCCCCAAGAATTCAATCAGTATTTGGAGATGTCTCCATTAGCAAGACTTCGGCAAAGAGAATCTCCAGGCTCTGCCATTCTCTACTTCAAAGGCACAATTCAGAATTATTTCAGCAAAATATGATAGGAAGACACTCCCCTCCCTGCTAAGAATTCTGGCTGGGCCGTTCCTTGTATTCTGCTGCATCTTTGGGGGTGCCGAGTTTGGGGCTGAATGAAATGGGCGGTGTAGAGAACTTCATTCCAGGCAGGGGTATGAGGGCGGCCTGGCTGACACAGTTGTCCTCCCATCAGCAGCCGGCTGGTCTGCTGGTTTGACCTGCTGGGTAGGTGTCCTTCTTCCCCAGCTTTTCAAGAGTCTCTCAAACCTGTGCTGTTGGCTGAAGTGAGTGACTTTTCTAGGAGAAGAGGGCTATCTTTCCGTCAAAAGTCTATGAATAGCTGCATTCCCCTGTTAGAACTTTGCAGCAGAGTCATTCCAGATAGTGAAAGCTTTTAAGTATAAAGTCCCAACAGAAGGGAGATGCCCTGGATTCCTGGGACCCACTTCTGGAGGGAAGTCAACTGGGGGCAGAGCAGCGGCTTCATCTCAGTCTCATTGCCTTGGTAACCTTAAGTAACTTCTAGCTCTTTATATCCTTCAGAACAACAACAGAGGACTTGTCTTAACTAATTTATGTAACAAACTTTTGGAGACCCTATTATGAACAGTTGCTGCCTTAGGCACTGGGGACACAGTAGGGAACAAAACAGACAAAACGTCCCTCCCTTCCTGGCACTTACATTCCAGTGGAGTGAGACAGAAGATAAAACACACACGTAAATAAGTAACCCACAGGGACTTCCCTGGTGATCCAGTGGTTAAGACCCCTGCACTCCCAATGCAGGGAGCATGGGTTCAATCCCTGGTTGGGGAAATAAGATACTGCAGCATGGCCTAAAAATAAGAAAAAAAGACTGACCCATGAAATGTGGCAGATGGCAATAGGTGTTTTGGAGGAAAATAAAGCAGCAAATCGGGGTAAAGAGTGCTGGAGCGATTGCGACCTTACATGTGGTGGCCAGGGGTGTCTTACTGAGATGATAACTGTGAGAAACTGAGGAGAGGCTTCAGAGAAGGATCTGACTCTGACTGGGGGCCACAGCAAGTGCAAGAGCCCTAATTGCAGGCCTTGTTGTTGTCATTATTGTTGGTGTGTTCCTTTGGGAAGAATTTTATACGTGTGTGGGGATGTGTCTCTGCTGGTGCACGTCCTTAACAAATGCACACAAATGCCATCACTCAAGAGCATACCGTCTGCTAGTTTCTTATATCAGCATGTCTCAGAGGCCTTTCCACAACAGACAAACAGGTCTACTTCATTCTTCGGTGGCTGCATCGTATTCCATGTCGTGTATGTGCTGTGTGTAGTTAACTAGCTCCCCATGAACGGACTGGGCTCCACTGGGTTCACAGCCCAGCTCCAGGTCTGAGAACTGAGGGGCATCTTCCCCGCCCGTTTCTGTGTTCTCCTTTGCTGTCACCCGTATCAGCCACACAGGTGTATCTCGGCCCCTCTCGTGCCAACATCTGTGCCTTCCTTGCTCTTTTCCGTCCTTCTCATCCTCAGTTCAGGAAAGACCTGACCACACTCGTTCCAGAGTCCTCAATACAAGTGTCACTCTTGCTGACAGATGTCCTGTCAGTGCCTCGTTTGGTCACTGATTCAGATGTGGAAGGAAACTCCGCGTAAGAGGATTCAGACATGCATTGTGCTGGCATGTCACCGACGGGCATGGTGTCACTCCCTGACGTCATTGTGTTTCATTTCTTCCTAAGTCTGTGTTCATCTGGAATCTGAATGGGCCGCAGCAGCGCTGAACAGGCGGCTTCATTCTGGCCTCTAGTGGATGCTATTTCAACACGCAGGCTGGCCCCATTAGTTAGCATTCCCTGCTGCACACAGACGGGCAGTGTGAGCAGCTCTACAGCTGCAGGCACATGTCCTTTTGTTACAAATATGTAACTCCCTGCAGCAGATCCCTAGCAGGAAAGTAAAACTGACTTCTGACTTTGTCTGAATATCTTTTCAGAAGTCAAGCGCGGCATAAACTCTACCTATATAGTGAAAGGCAAGTGGAAGAAAATAAAATTCTCATTTTCAACCCAGGAAAAAAAAAAAAAAAAAGCACTTTTTTTTTTCTTGGTCCCTCCAAGTGACTCCAAAATCTATTGGGGAAAAATGATAACTTCTCAGCCTGTAAACTCCAGATGGGTAACCCAGTTTGTTTCCTGACCTAACATTCTGCCAGACTTCAGAAGAGCATTGTATCTTTTTTCTCTTGTGGAAGATCTTGGAAATATTTGGGTAATTAATAACCAAAGTAATTTGAGACGAAAGCATTCTAGTGCTTAGAACAGCATTTGTAACCTTTGGTATAGTTCTTTGTATGCAGAGGTGGCGGCTTTTGTGGCAATCCTCTTTGCTTCTTTCTTTGTCTAAATACTGAAGGTTTTCATTTCTCTTTGTAGTAAAATATTTTTTCTAGTTTGTCCATTTCCCCATCTATTTATAACTTTTTAAGTTGTATGGGAACAGAAAGCTACTACTTCTGCCTTTTCTCATCCTTTTGGGCTTTGTTTTCTTTGCTTTCTCCATCCCTGCTGGCTCCAAAGGCTACAGTGCCCTGTGCATGTGTTACTGAAACATGCTCTGTGAGTGGCACGTGGAGAGGGAAACTTGCTTCATTTTCCAAGCCCATTAAACGGACTCATTCTGCCTGAGACATTTGGCTGAGGTGAATGGTGGGCAGTAAGTGCAGGGAGGAACCTGAGATCCAGTCATTGGCTTCCTTACCTCCGTGTGATGCCGCATTAGTCAGCCCAGTGGGTTAATGCAATGGGGCTGCTCTCTGAGGTCTGCCACTGGGGCAGCTGGCCTGGGGGGGTCCATCCACGTGTAAGAACATGCAGAGAATGGAAGTGAAAGGCAGTGAATTATGCATAAGGAAAGCGGTTTCCTTATACACAGTAAAAGGGCAAAACCGTTGATGTTGCACTGTTTTAGATGATAGAAGAGCTGAAGCCTGTTGAGTTGTTTTTACCTAAAGTGTGTGTTAGGTTGTCTGTGTCCTTTGAACATAGATGTCAGGTGACTTCTTATTTCCAAATTATGTGTCTTTGGGTGATTTAGCAGAGAACACATTACTTGGGGAGTCCTTAAGTTGCATATTAAAGGAATGCTGAACTGTACTCACTTAACTCTAATAAATAAAATGGTCCAAGAAGTCATTTTGTTCTGGGGCCATCTCTTAGACCAGAGAGAGATTCTGTGAGTTGGGTGTGATTGCGATGATGTTGAGATGTACACATGAACTTCCAAAAGACTTCTCTGTTACGCAAGAACCAAGTGGTCCTGTCATCAAGCAAGTAAATTGTTTCCCTGTGCTTTTATTGCTGTAGATCTCAAAGCATTTCAAGACCATTTCAGGCATTTCCTCCGCTGAAGCAGAGGAGAGAAGCTCCACCAGGATTCATCCCGGTGCTTATGCTGTTGGTAGGTGGCCAAGTCGTTAATATGCAAAGTGGTCAGATCTGTCAGATGGATGCAGGTGAAGAGAGAACACTCACATGTGCCAGACCCAATTAAATGTGAAAGCCAGGAGGAACTGATAAGCAGGGGTGAAGGAAGGGAACCTAGAGCCATGCCTCTCAAACTGCTAGAGTGTTGGCATCCCTTTCAGAGAAGCATTCATAAGATCTGTGGTCTCAAGAATAATTTTTACAACTTTCCTCCAAAAGTTCCTTATTAGAGAATCATCACTGAATGCCACCAGCATCACTTCTTTTTTTTAATTTATTTATTTATTTATTTTTGGCTCTGTTGGGTCTCTGTTGCTGCGCGCAGGCTTCCTCTAGTTGCGGCGAGTGGAAGTTACTCTTTGTTGCGGTGCACAGGCTTCTCATTGCGGTGGCTTCTTGTGTTGTGGAGCACGGGCTCTAGGCACGTGAGCTCAGTAGTTGTGGCTCGTGGGCTCTAGAGCGCAGGCTCAGTAGTTGTGGTACAAGGGCTTAGTTGCTCTGTGACATGTGGGATCTTTCTGGACCAGGGCTTGAACCAGTGTCCCCTGTATTGGCAGGTGGATTATTTTTTTTTTCTTTAACATCTTTATTGGAGTATAATTGCTTTATAATGGTGTGTTAGTTTCTGCTGTATAACGAAGTGAATCAGCTATATGTATACATATATCCCCATATCTCCTCCCCCTTGTGTCTCCCTCCCACCCTTCATATCGCACCCCTCTAGGTGGACACAAAGCACCGAGCTGATCTCCCTGTGCTATGCGGGGCAGGTGGATTCTTAACCACTGTGCCACCAGGGAAGTCCCCAGCATCACTTCTTAACTGTGCTCTCACTTCTCTTCCTCTTGACACTGCTCAAGGAGGAAGTATCAGGCTCAATCCCAGCAGCTCTGTGTGAAGATACCAATATGCCCGTCAGAACCTCAGCAAGGGCCACTCTCCACATTGGTTTTTCTGTGGGCTGCATTTCTGTGGTCATGTAGGACATGCTTCTTGAAGACGGAAAGCTACTCCTGTGACCAGTCACGGCTCTGCCCCTCAGGAGTGCACCGCCCTTCAGAGATAGAGTGGGTCCATTTTGTTGAGAGTTTTCAGTGCCACACATCACAGAAGACCAGCTTGCCCTTCCTGTGTAGGGAACTGTCCATTCTTCATTAAAGGAACAGCACTAGAGAATTTTCATCAATCCACGAGCCATGTAAAGACTTACGTGATCAGACAGGGTTGGATTTTCATGTCTACCATCAGCTTCCCACCCTCTGGATTACTATAAAGACTGACTTGCACATATCACCACCCGAAGGAAACTCCTATCAGGATGTCAGAGATTCAGGGAGGCAATAATTAACACTTCTTCCCTTCCCAATTATGGGGAGACAGGAGTCAGAGAGATTAAAATATCAGCTTTATTATGCTGCAGCACGGCTGTAGTCATGGGTTCAAGTTGGCCTCAGATGCACAAGACATGATAGGTTTTAATCTCATATAACATTTAGGGGGCTTTGTAGAAAGATACAAGGCATGACGTGCAGTAGGCACAGTATCTTCATGCTATCCAGAGGCATGCGGGCTCACGTGGACGCACAGAAGCCATAACTCTTCTTCCTTGTTAATGTCATACATCATTCTACACACGCAGGCCAGAGGCCTACATGCCAACTCACCACTCCCCCAACCCCGGTGCAGAGTCACTCGGTCGAGTGGAAAAGACACTCCCCGTTTATCTTTGCTCTTTCTAAGGTAGTTCTGAGGGGGGCTTACCATCGCTAATTTAACATGTCTCCAGTCAACACCTAATCCTCTCCACCCCACCTGCCCCTCCTACAGCCTTCCCATCTCAGTCAAGTCTGACGCCACCTGGCAGTTGTGCAGACCGAGCACCTTGGAGGAATCCCTGGCTCCTTTGCTCTTCCCTGTGCCACACCTACTGCCACCACCTAGCCCAGGCCGCTGTCATCCCTCGGCCTGGCTGGTCCTCCTGCTTTGGCCCTTTGCCTTCCCACACCCATGACTCCCATTAACAGATGATTTTAAACAGGGCAGTGAGAGTGAGCCCTCGAGAAAGGAAAAAACTTTCTTCCTCTGCTCAAAGCCATCTGCTGACCTCCCCTCTCACACGGTCTCTGTCCTCCGTTCCTGTACTTATTCCTTTCCCTCTTTGCTAACTCTCTAGCTACCGGCCCTGCCTCTTTAGAGCACTGACAGCCCCCTGGCCTTTACACATTGATTTTTTTTTTAAGATGTTGGGGGTAGGAGTTTATTAATTTATTTATTTTGGCTGTGTTGGGTCTTCGTTTCTGTGCAAGGGCTTTCTCTAGTTGTGGCAAGCGGGGGCCACTCCTCATCGCAGTGCACGGGCCTCTCACTATCGCGGCCTCTCTTGTTGCGGAGCATAGGCTCCAGATGCGGAGGCTCAGGAGTTGTGGCTCACGGGCCTAGTTTCTCCGTGGCGTGTGGGATCCTCCCAGACCAGGGCTCGAACGCGTGTTCCCTGCATTAGCAGGCAGATTCTCAACCACTGCGCCACTAGGGAAGCCCTACACATTGATTTTTGCTTGTTGTCTTTATTCCTCTGCAAGTATGTTTGCTCCATGCGGGCAGGAATTCTGTTTTTGATTTGTTTTCCCACTGCTGTATCACCAGTGCCTAGAACAGAGCCTGGCATGCGTAGGAGGTAAATAAGTGTTTGTTAACTAAGGAACCAAAAAATGCATGAATGGTTGACTGACTGACATGGCTTAGCAGTGTGGCCGCAGTGGGCCTCCTCATCCTGTGCCCCTAAGTGAGTCCAACTTTCCACCCAGTCGTCAGCTTACTAGACAACCCCAGGGCCTCCTGACAGGGTCAGACGGCTGACCGCTGCCCCTGCTCTTCTGTCGGGCACATTGGAGAGAGAGAGCCCTGAGGGGGTTAAGCTGACTTAGTTCTTCTTTCAGAACCGCTGAGCAGACAATTCACTGACTGTACCTTCCCTGGGGTGAGTGACGGGTGAGAGAGAGGGCAGGAAAATTACTCAAACTGAAGCCCCACCACAGAAAAGCATGAAGCCCCTGACACACAACAACCATAATTCAGTAAGAAGATGCTGGTGGACTGAACAGGTGCCCTAGAGCAGGCCTCCAGACGAGGGCCGAGCCTGTCAGTTGCAGCATGATCTCAAAGTGCAAAAACCTATGGCAAAACCCTCAGTGCACAGATCTTGCTTTCTAGTACCATTCGCTCATAAAAGGAAGCTGTTCTCCTTAGAGAAATGGCTGATTCTAGGGCTGATACAGGGAGTATACAAGATGAACCGAGACTACCTTGTAGTATCAGAAATGAAGGCATTGCTCGAAAAGCAAAAGGAATGGGGCAGGTCAAAGGGATGCAGGAGCCATCCTGGAAGAGCTGACCAAAGTTGGAATAATTTAAGCAATAAAATAAACAACCTGGTATTGGATTATAACTGAAAGTATAAAATATCCATGAGTCCATGCTGATATATAACTGAATGAATGAGTAAGAAAATAAGTGAGGGAGAAGAGATGAATCTTTCTTACTCAAGGATTCCAAGTAATTAATTTATTATTAATTTATGTAATAAGGCGGTGGAGCTTAAGCCTCCCCTGACTATTACAGTATGGGCTATACTTAGTGACTTATTAGAATATGGAAGCAGGGGAAAAAAGTAACCTTACAGTGGAGAAACCCGGCCAGCACTACCTTGGCCAGGTGGTCAAGGTCAACATCATGAGTGGTAAGCCATGTTGCCAGAATGTGGCCCATGATGTAGAAGAAGAGCGCTACGCCTCTGTAGTCTTCTTCCCCCAAACCCATAAACCTAGTCTCACCAGGAGAAAAACGTCAGACGATCCCAAATCACGGAACATTCTACAAAATACCTGACCAGTACTCCTCAAAACCATCAAGGTCTTAAGAAAGAAGGAAAGTCTGAGAAACTATCACAGGTAAGAAGAGCCTAAGGAGACATGATGACGAAATGTAATGAGTTACCCTGGATGGGATCCTGGAAGAGAAGAAGGATGTTAGTGGAAAAACTATTATTAAAATATGAATAAACTGTGGAGTTTGTTTAATAGTAATTTGCCCATGTTGGCTTCTTAGTAGTAACAAATATACCATGGTAATGTAAGACGTTAACAGGCAAAATGGAGTGAAGGGTATACAGGAACTCTGTATTACCTCTGCAGCTTTTCTGTGTGTCTAAAACTATTCTAAAATAAAAGGTTTTTTAAAATAAAGTGATGCAGAATTAGTAAGTACTTCCACTTAGAGCCCACCTGAGCCCATGCAGCCAAGAGCTTCAGTGGCTGACCCTCCTTGATTCTTGGAGGAGCTTTGTTGGATGTGGACTCAACAGGCCTTAAATATAAAATGTCTTTTATGGCATCAGGCTTCAGTATACTTGTTTCATCTGTTTATGCAAATGCTGTATCCCTTCGACACTGCTGGTGGGTCTTCAGCCATTTACTGCCTAATTCACACTGTCTATCTTTATTTTTTTTAGACATATATGATTCTCCTTGTCTCAGATGTCACATTCACTACCGTAAAAAAACATTTATTTAAAGTTTTAATATATAACTCCATAGGTATGAGGCCATATGGAGAGAGGAAGCTACCGTTTATTGGGTACCTCCTACATTGCAAGCTCTGTGTTCGGTGTGGTTTCATTCAATCCAAATAATGCAGGAGGGTTTGAATTTCGCCTAGCCCAGGAATGGATTCTCTCTCTAGAGCTCATTGAAGTGCTTAGAATTACCAGCATACTAATCTTGTGTATAAAATTCCATTCATCCTAGTGAGGGTGGAGAAAAGATATTCTATAGGTTGAGTGTCCTCAGTTCTGAAATTTTCTTTTCTCTGACCTTGCATAAATTGTAGGTAGTTATATCTTAGACAGGAGAGTAAACCCCCTCTTTGTTCTCTCTCATCTTTCACGACAGGGATGGTTTCCGTATTGCCCTCCTGCAGGTCTGTCTGTTGAGTGTGATGCTGGTTGAGGTATATTGGGGCAGGCAGGGCAGGTGTCTGGGACCAGAGCTGTCCACCAGGAGTGTGGGAGCACAGTGTGATGGACAAGCACATGGTTTTTGTAGTTCTTTTCTATCCCACTTTCTGGCATTGTCTATTACTCCTGCTGCACTTGGATCACAGAAGCAGAGAACACCAGCAGCTCTGCACGAGAAACGCATTCCTTATTCTATACCTGAAACCTCAAAAAGGCCTAGCATAGGGGTGGATGTATTCATCTAACTTCTGGAGCTTATAACCTGTTCCCCACTAGAATTCTAGGCACGTTGTCCAGTGCACCTTCTTGTGGTTTTTTCCACAGCACAGGCATCTTTATAAGAAAGAGGAATAAAACAGTTTGCATTTCAGCATGATTCTCCCATTTTCTCTTTGTGATTAAACTGCACTCTTCATTCCTTCAGTTAACCAGGAGCTATTTGTTTTACTTGCTCCTGATGCAGTCTTTATCACTGTTGTCATTATCTAACGATTTTTTAAAAAACTTTTTATTTTGGAATAATTTTAGATTTACCAAAAAGTTGCAAAGATAGCACAGAGAATTCACATAGCAGTCATCCAACTTTCCCGAATGTTAAAATCTCTAAATAATGTTTTAATCCAAGTCATTGCTAAACAAAACATTTTTTGTCAGGGGTGAGGGTGAGGGAGGTGGGAGGAGGGGGGCGGGAGTTTGATCCTTTGAAGTCAGCAAATCGTCAGAGGAAAACAATGATCAAGCTTAAGGCTTTTTTTAATTTAATTTAATTTAATTTATTGATTTGGCTGCGTCAGGTCTTAGTTGCGGCATGCGGGGTCTTTATTTGTAGCACGCAAACCCTTAGTTGTGGCATGTGGGATCTAGTTCCCTAACCAGGGATCGAACCTAGGCCCCCTGCATTGGGGGCACGGAGTCTTAGCCACTGGACCACCAGGGAAGCCCCCAAACTTAAGGCTTTTAAGCATCATGGGCTTGTGTTTTCTCCAATGTACTGTGTGTACTGACCTGATATAATCACAGACCACATGTGGTTTTTCCCCCATAGATTCCAAGTGTTTAAAGAACGATGGCTAAAAACTGTGACCAAGCTGTGCCTTAAAATTGTTCAGATGAAATGAATGAATCCACCTGGTGGCTTACCTGTTTGCATCACCTGATATCCTTTCATTTTCAGTCTGTCAAGTAATAAAGGCATAGCTGTGAGGTGGAAGGTGCTATTTCTGCAGGGAATTATAACTGGTGCCTGCCAGTTCATCACTCTGTAATAGAACAATATAATCAAACTAAGGTGCCCTCTGTGTGCAGAAGGGCGATCATCTTTTCTGGAGCCTTTGTTAGTGAGTTGGGTTTCCTGGTGATTGAAAGCTCAAAACCCACAGACTTGTCACAGCTTCCAGGCTAGGCTTTCCTTTCTCTGAATTAAGTGTGGTTACTCGCAGCCTCCTTGAGGCTGCGGGGGTAATTGTTCATTACACTAGAGGGATGTGTTGCTGTTTGGTTTCCTCTGATGTGTCTCATGAGCCATATTTCTTTTCTTCTTCTATAATCTGTTGAAAAATTCCTTGGCAAGAATGCCTCAATATGTGGAGAAAGAAAATGAAGTACCCAGGCCATGTACTGTGCGAATAATCAACCTGCTAGTCTCAGTGTTTTTTTAATTTTGAAGAATCCCAGTGTTTCCAAGTGAGAAAAACCTTGCTTGAGTAAGAAAGTCATTTGGTGATCAGATGGGCATGGAATTTGGTGGATGGGAGAAGCTGATGGGTCCCTGAATTATGTTTTTTCCTAAAGCCAGGTGAGGATTTCAGAGGTTTTCCCAACAATCACTGCTTTAGCAGAGTTGTGGCATTTGGAGTGAAAATGCCTTTAAAGTGGATCATGGGTAATTGTGTGTATTAACAAATGATTTAATGCAGGTGGGAACCGTGGCAAACAGCCATGCCTTTTCCAGGTGTTCCTGTTCTCTTTTTTTTTACACCTTTATTGGAGTATAATTGCTTTACAATGGTGTGTTAGTTTCTGCTTTATAACAAAGTGAATCAGTTATACATATACATATGTTCCCATATTTCTTCCGTCTTGTGTCTCCCTCCCTCCCACACTCCCCATCCCACCCCTCTAGGTGGTCACAAAGCACCGAGCTGATCTCCCTGTGCTATGCGGCTGCTTCCCACTAGCTATCTATTTTCCGTTTGGTAGTGAATACATGTACATGCCACTCTCTCACCCCGTTACAGCTCACCCCTCCCCCTCCCCATATCCCCAAGTCCATTCTCTAGTAGGTCTGTGTCTTTATTCCTGTCTTACCCCAGGGTTTTTCATGACATTTTTTTTTCTTAGATTCCATATATATGTGTTAGCATACGGTATTTGTCTCTCTCTTTCTGACTTACTTCACTCTGTACGACAGACTCTAGGTCCATCCACCTCACTACAAATAACTCAATTTCGTTTCTTTTTATGGCTGAGTAATATTCCATTGTATATACATGCCACATCTTCTTTATCCATTCATCCGATGATGGACACTTAGGTTGTTTCCATCTCCTGGCTATTGTAAATAGAGCGGCAATGAGCATTTTGGTACATGACTCTTTCTGCATTATGGTTTTCTCAGGGTATATGCCCAGTAGTGGGATTGCTGGGTCATATGGTAGTTCTATTTGCAGTTTTTTAAGGAACCTCCATACTATTCTCCATAGTGGCTGTACCAATTCACATTCCCACCAGCAGTACAACAGTGTTCCCTTTTCTCCACACCCTCTCCAGAATTTATTGTTTCTAGATTTTTTGATGATGGCCATTGTGACTTGTGTGAGATGATATCGCATTGTAGTTTTGATTTGCATTTCTCTAATGATTAATGATGTTGAGCATTCTTTCATGTGTTTGTTGGCATTCTGTATATCTTCTTTGGAGAAATGTCTATTTAGGTCTTCTGCCCATTTTTGGATTGGGTTTTTTTTTTTTGTTATTCAGCTGCATGAGCTGCTTATAAATTTTGGAGATTAATCCTTTGTCAGTTGCTTCATTTGCAAATATTTTCTCGCATTCTAAGGGTTGTCTTTTGGTCTTGTTTATGGTTTCCTTTGCTGTGCAAAAGCTTTGAAGTTTCATTAGGTCCCATTTGATTATTTTTGTTTTTATTTCCATTTCTCTAGGAGGGGGGTCAAAAAGGATCTTGCTGTGATTTATGTCATAGAGTGTCCTGCCTATGTTTTCCTCTAAGAGTTTGATAGTTTCTGGCCTTACATTTAGGTCTTTAATCCATTTTGAGCTTATTTTTGTGTATGGTATTAGGGAGTGTTCTAATCTCATACTTTTACATGTACCTGTCCAGTTTTCCCAGCAGCACTTATTGAAGAGGCTGTCCTTTCTCCACTTTACACTCCTGCCTCCTTTATCAAGGATAAGTGACCATACGTGCATGGGTTGATCTCTGGGATTTCTATCCTGTTGCCTTGATCTATCTTTCTGTTTTTGTGCCAGTACCATACTGTCTTGATTACCGTAGCTTTGTAGTATAGTCTGCAGTCAGGGAGCCTGATTCCTCCAGCTCCGTTTTTCGTTCTCAAGATTGCTTTGGCTATTCGGGGTCTTTTGTGTTTCCATACAAAATGTGAAATTTTTTGTTCCAGTTCTGTGAAAAATGCCAATGGTAGTTTGATAGGGATTGCATTGAATCTGCAGATTGCTTTGGGTAGTAGAGTCATTTTCACAATGTTGATTCTTCCAATCCAAGAACATGGTATATCTCTCCATCTATTTGTATCATATTTAATTTCTTTCATCATTGTCTTATAATTTTCTGCATACAGGTCTTTTGTCTCCTTAGGTAGGTTTTTCCTAGGTATTTTATTCTTTTTGTTGCAGTGGTAAATGGGAGTGTTTTTTTTTAATTTCACTTTCAGATTTTTCATCATTAGTGTTTAGGAATGCAAGAGATTTCTGTGCATTAATTTTGTATCCTGCTACTTTACCAGATTCATTGGTTAGCTCTAGTAGTTTTCTGGTAGCATCCTTAGGATACACTATGGATAGTATCATGTCATCTGCAAAAAGTGACAGCTTTACTTCTTCTTTTCTGATTTGGATTCCTTTTATTTCCTCTTCTTCTCTGATTGCTGTGGCTAAAACTTGCAAAAGTATGTTGAATAAGAGGGGTGAGAGTGGACAAACTTGTCTTGTTCCTGATCTTAGTAGAAATGGTTTCAGCTTTTCACCTTTGAGGACGATGTTGGCTGTGGGTTTGTCATATATGGCCTTTATTATGTTGAGGAAAGTTTCCTCTATGCCTACTTTCTGCAGGGTTTTTATCATAAATGGGTGTTGGATTTTGTCGAAAGCTTTCTCTGCATCTATTGAGATGATCATACGGTTTTTCTCCTTCAATTTGTGAATATGGTGTATCATGGTGATTGATTTGCATTTATTGAAGAATCCTTGCATTCCTGGAATAAACCCCAATTGATCATGGTGTATGATCCTTTTAATGTGCTGTTGGATTCTGTTTGCTAGTATTTTGTTGAGGATTTTTGCATCTATGTTCATCAGTGATGTTGGCCTGTAGTTTTCTTGCTTTGTGACATCCTTGTCTGGGTTTGGTATCAGGTGATGGTGGCCTCACAGAATGAGTTTGGGAGTGTTCCTCCCTCTGCTCTATTTTGGAAGAGTTTGAGAAGGATTGGTGTTAGCTCTTCTCTAAATATTTGATAGGATTCGCCTGTGAAGCCATCTGGTCCTGGACTTTTGTTTGTTGGAAGATTTTTAATCACAGTTTCAATTTCAGTGCTTCTTATTGGTCTGTTCATATTTTCTATTTCTTCCTGATTTAGTCGTGGCAGGTTGTGCATTTCTAAGAATTTGTCCATTTCTTCCAGATTGTCCATTTTATTGGCATATAG
Source organism: Phocoena sinus (assembly GCF_008692025.1). NCBI lineage: Eukaryota > Metazoa > Chordata > Mammalia > Artiodactyla > Phocoenidae > Phocoena > Phocoena sinus. The sequence goes on along the minus strand of NC_045768.1, from coordinate 82,290,848 downwards.
TTGCTTGTAGTAATCTCTCATGATCTTTTGTATTTCTGCAGTGTCTGTTGTTATTTCTCCTTTTTCATTTCTAATTCTATTGATTTGAGTCTTCTCCCTTTTTTTCTTGATGAGTCTGGCTAGTGGTTTATCTATTTTGTTTATCTTCTCAAAGAACCAGCTTTTAGTTTTATTGATCTTTGCTATCATTTCCTTCACTTCTTTTTCATTTATTTCTGATCTGATGTTTATGATTTCTTTCCTTCTGCTAACTTTGGGGTTGTTTTGTTCTTCTTTCTCTCATTGCTTTAGGTGCAAGGTTAGGTTGTTTTTTCGAGATGTTTCCTGTTTCTTAAGGTAGGATTGTATTGCTATAAACTTCCCTCTTAGAACTGCTTTTGCTGCATCCCATAGGTTTTGGGTCATCATGTCTCCATTTTCATTTATTTCTAGGTATTTTTTTATTTCCTCTTTGATTTCTTCAGTGATCACTTCGTTATTAAGTAGCGTATTGTTTTGTCTCCATGTGTTTGTATTTTTTACAGATCTTTTCCTGTAATTGATATCTAGTCTCATAGTGTTGTGGTCAGAAAAGATACTTGATACAATTTCAATTTTCTTAAATTTACCAAGGCTTGATTTGTGACCCAAGATATGATGTACCGTGGAGAATGTTCCATGAGCACTTGAGAAAAATGTGTATTCTGTTGATTTTGGATGGAATGTCCTATAAATATCAATTAAGTCCATCTTGTTTAATGTATCATTTAAAGCTTGTGTTTCCTTATTTATTTTCATTTTGGATGATCTGTCCATTGGTGAAAGGTGAGGTGTTAAAGTCCCCTACTATGAATGTGTTGCTGTTGATTTCCCCTTTTATGGCTGTTAGTAGTTGCCTTATGTATTGAGGTGCTTCTAGGTTGGGTGCATAAATATTTACAATTGTTATATCTTCTTCTTGGATCGATCCCTTGATCATTATGTAGTGTCCTTCTTTGTCTCTTCTAATAGTCTTTATTTTAAAGTCTATTTTGTCTGATATGAGAATTGCTACTCCAGCTTTCTTTTGGTTTCCATTTGCATGGAATATCTGTTTCCATCCCCTCACTTTCAGTCTGTATGTGTCCCTAGGTCTGAAGTGGGTCTCTTGTAGACAGCATATATATGTGTCTTGATCCATTCAGCCAGTCTGTGTCTTTTGGTTGGAGCCTTTAATCCATTTACATTTAAGGTACTTATTGATATGTACATTCCTATTACCATTTTCTTAATTGTTTGGGGTTTCTTATTGTAGGTCTTTTCCTTCTCTTGTGTTTCTTGCCTAGAGAAGTTCCTTTAGCATTTGTTGTAAAGCTGGTTTGGTGGTGCTGAACTCTCTCAGCTTTTGCTTGTCTGTAGAGGTTTTAATTTCTCCATCAAATCTGAATGAGATCCTTGCTGGGTAGAGTAATCTTGGTTGCAGGTTTTTCTCCTTCATCACTTTAAATATGTCCTGCCAGTCCCTTCTGGCTTGCAGAGTTTCTGCTGAAATATCAGCTGTTAACCTTATGGGGATTCTCTTGTGTGTTATTTGTTATTTTTCCCTTGCTGCTTTTAATATGTTTTCTTTGTATTTAATTTTTGACAGTTTGATTAATATATGTCTTGGCATGTTTCTCCTTGGATTTATCCTGTATGGGACTTTCTGTGCTTCCTGGACTTGATTAACTATTTCCTTTCCCATATTAGGGAAGTTTTCAACTATAATCTTTTCAAATATTTTCTCAGTCTCTTTCTTTTTCTCTTCTTCTTCTGGAACCTGTATAATTCGATTGTTAGTGCATTTAATGTTGCCCCACAGGTCTCTGAGACTGTCCTCAGTTCTTTTCATTCTTTTTGCTTTATTCTGCTCTGCAGTAGTTATTTCCACTATTTTATTTTCCAGGTCACTTATCCGTTCTTCTGCCTCAGTTATTCTGCTATTGAACCCTTCTAGAGTATTTTTAATTTCATTTATTGTGTTGTTCATTGTTGCTTGTTTCATTTTTAGTTCTTCTAGGTCCTTGTTAAATGTTTCTTATATTTTCTCTATTCTATATCCAAGATTTTGGATCATCTTTACTATCATTATTCTGAATTCTTTTTCAGGTAGACTGCCTATTTCCTCTCCATTTGTTAGGTCTGGTGGGTTTTTATCTTACTCCTTCATCTGCTGTGTGTTTTTCTGTCTTCTCATTTTGCTTATCTTACTGTGTTTGGGGTCACCTTTTTGCAGGCTGCAGGTTCGTAGTTCCCGTTGTTTTTGGTGTCTGTCCCCAGTGGCTAAAGTTGGTTCAGTGGATTGTGTAGGCTTCCTGGTGGAGGGGACTAGTGCTTGTGTTCTGGTAGATGAGGCTGGATCTTGTCTTTCTTGTGGGCAGGTCCACGTCTGGTGGTGTGTTTTGGGATGTCTGTGGACTTATCATGATTTTAGGCAGCCTCTCTGCTAATGCGTGGGGTTGTGTTCCTGTCTTGCTAGTTGTTTGGCATAGGGTGTCCAGCAGTGTAGCTTGCTGGTCGTTGAGTGAAGCTGGGTGCTGATGTTGAGATGGAGATCTCTGGGAGATTTCCACCGTTTGATATTATGTGGAGCTGGGAGGTCTCTTGTGGACCAGTGTCCTGAAGTTGGCTCTCCCACCTCAGAGGCACAGCACTGACTCTTGGCTGCAGCACCAAGAGCCTTTCATCCACACGGCTCAGAATAAAAGGGAAAAAAACTAGAAAAGAAAGAAAGGAGGGAAGGAAGAAAGAAAGAAAGGGTATAAAATAAAATTAAGATAAAATAAAGTTATTAAAATAAAAAATAATTAGTAAGCAAAAAAAAATATTTTTTAATAAAAAAAAAAAAAAACGGACGGTTAGAACCCTAGGACAAATGGTGAAAGCAAAGCTATACAGACAAAATCTCACCCAGAAGCATACACATACACACTCACAAAAAGAGGAAAAGGGGAGAAAATAATAAATCTTGTTCTCAGAGTCCACCTCCTCAATTTGGGATGATTCGTTTTCTATTCAGGTATTCCACAGATGCATGGTACATCAAGTTGATTGTGGAGATTTAATCCGCTGCTCCTGAGGCTGCTGGGGGGGATTTCCCTTTCTCTTCTTTGTTCTCACAGCTCCCAGGGGTTCCGCTTTGGATTTGGCCCCGCCTCTGTGTGTAGGTTGCCCGAGTGCGTCTGTTCTCCGCTCAGACAGGACAGGGTTAAAGGAGCCGCTGACTCGGGGGCTTTGGCTCACTCAGGCCGGGGGAGGGAGGGGGGCGGATGCGGGGTGAGCCTGCTGCGGCAGAGGCTGGCGGGAAGTTGCACCAGCCTGAGGTGTGTCATGCGTTCTCCCGGGGAAGTTGTCCCTGGATCCCGGGACCCTGGCAGTCTGTTCTCTTATTTCGGCACATTGTTCCTCTAATATGCAAAGTTGCTATCATTAAGCACCAAGATAAAAAGTGCAGCTTCACAGAATAAAAATATTGAGTGTTGTGAAATCCATAATCCTAAATTAGATGAAAGGGTGAGAGGGTAATAACACTGTATTTTTCACACTGTTTTAAAGAGCGTGTTTCCCATGGGGCTTATATTGTTCATGTAGTTCAGATGCAAATACTTCATGTAGCAGGGACAACAAACTCTAAGTACAGGACTATTTACAGCCTCTCTGGCTTCTTGAATCCTAGAAATTTGTGTCGATGATTAGAATATTGTGGGAAAAGTGCTGCAGAATTGGAGGAAGCCAAATAGGCCACTAAGATTTTATACCAGAAGGAATAAAACTAATAAAAGGAGGAGATAATGAATTCATAAAGGCAGGGGGGTTGGAGTGAACTGGTTGGGGAGGACAGTTTTGGGGGAGCTTAGAGGAAGAAGTACAGTCCCGGGGGCAATCCAGAGTGTGAGAAGTTTGAAAGAGAAATAACCAGGAAAGCAGGAGTTGAAGACATTTTATGGGAATTGGGTCTCCTTTGATATTTTTAGAAAGACTCCAGTAAATATTTGAATTGCTGCCTAAAGTATTTTTGATGGTTAAATTGATGTTTATTTGAATGAGACACACAGGGACAGGCTGTAGAAGAGACGTGTTACATTTTTGCTACATTGACATATAGGATTCTAGATTGGAGGTGAGTGTCTCAGATTTATTCAGGAATTGAGACAAGAGTACAAACTTATCATGTCTGCCTTATCCATGGAATATATTAGGTTATAGAGTGAGCAACCATAAGGCATGAAATATGATCATTCTTAGAGTTAGGCTGAAAGCCAGAAGGGTACTGGGTTGAAATTGGGATTACAACTTTCCAGAGAATACATAGTTTGGGAATAGATGTTCCAGATGGAGACCCAGTCTTGTGGGATATTATGAGAGATCTCCAAGGTTAGGAAGCCTAAAACCTTCCTAATAAAATGTCATCTGTGAGTTAGATTTTTATCCAACCTCAACAGTAACACAACTTCTCAAGAAACTGGAGTCATCCATGGAAGAGGATGGAAGGCTGGTGACAGACCCTTTCATCAGTTCAAGGCTCCTTTCCAGCACCAGCAGCTGAGGATGCACCCCCTGATGTGGACTGGGCCATAGCTGTGGGGTTGCAGTCAAACAGGGAACCACAGAACCGTGGCCAGGGCTCCTCCCTGCCAGCTACCAGTGATATTTGTATACAGCTCCATGCCAGAGACCGGATAGAAGACCCTGCACTGTGGTTAGCCAATGCAGATGAGACCCTGCATGGCAGTGAACCTAGAGGGTTAAGAAGTCTGGGGATTTCCCTGGCGCTCCAGTGGTTAAGACTTCACGCTTCCACTGCAGGGGGCGCAGGTTTGGTCCCTGGTCGGGGAACTAAGATCCCGCATGTGGCAAGACCAAATAAATAAATAAGTCTTCTGTTGGGTTTCTCTATTGATGGTTTCCATTTTGGTTTCCAAACTTTGGGATCTGGGCTCTGTGTTGTGCATCGATGAGCTAGGCTGAGATAGGTAGAAGGAAAGAAAAGAGAAGAGATACTTAGTCTCCGTGCAGTATATGTGCTGTGTGCAAATGCCATGCATTTAATTTCTTTTGTTTTGAAGATGTATGACCTTTCCTCTCTGTGCTAACCTTTTCGTTACCCATTGTCTCCTGTTCCATTCCAGGAGCACAAAAGAGATACTGATTTCTCACAGTGGCTACTACTGCCTGAGGAAATATGGATTTGTATATTTTCCCTTCTCTCACACAAGGAGCTTGCTCGGGTTGCACCAGTGTGTCACCACTTCCACCGGCTTGCAAGTGATGAAAGCCTTGGTAAGCAGACAAAGCAATATTTCAAATGAATGGGCCATAATTGGGAAGAAAATGTCTGTTTGACTTCATCAGGTTTGCTTTCTAGTTTTTCTGTTGTGTAAGGAAAGTCCTTTGGAAAGTGCATTACACCTTCCTGGCCATTGTCATGTTGGTTGGTCTGTACAATACTGTCATTTATTAATTTGTTCATCCATTCATTCAACCTATAAAATAGGTGCTGTGGTGCTAAAGAGGAGAGTGAGACATTGGCTCCACCCTAAAAGTACTTTTGTGCTAGGGAGACAGATCTATAGCCAGTTAACTGAGACACAACAATAATGGCAATAATAATGATAATTACAATCATTTACTGAGTACTTTCTCTGTATCAGGCATTATGTTGTTTCATGTACTTTATCTCATTGATTTCTTCCAACAATAATATGACTCAGAACTTTCTCCATCCCCATGTTGCAGATGAAGGAAGTTAGTCTTGGAGAGGTTAAATAATGCGCCTGTATTCTCATGGCTAGTAGACAGCAAGGCCTATTGTTGAACTCCAGTAGTGCTATTATGCAGTTGAAAAGCAAAGTATTGGGTAGCTATGGAAGAAAGGAGTAGTCCAGGAGGAGATAGCATGTGTCAGCATTTGTTCCAAATATTGAAGAATGAGTAGTATTTTGAAAGGTGGAGAACTGGAATGTAGAGCAAAGAAGGTCATTCTGAAGAGGGTGAATAGCAAGAGTAAAGCAAAGAGTCATTGCATCAGGAATTACTTTTGGCTACTGGTTTCAGAGACATGAAGTAACAGTGGCTTAAACTAGAAAGGGTTTTATTTTTTTCTCACATAACATGTAACCTATAGATAAGTTGCCCAGGACTGATTTAATAGTTCAGTGATATCACTGAGCCAGTTTCCTTCTCTATTTTTGTCCTGCTATCCTTAGGTCATGGCTTCTATCTTCAAGGTTACTTGATGGCCACAAGATGGCTGCTGGAGCTCCAACCATTGTATCAGAGTTCTAGAAAGAAAAAAAAAAAAAGTAGGGAAGGGTAGAAAGGCAACTATCATCAGCATAAACCCCATTTAAAGATTTCTTTTCTTGAAACTGCTTCAATGACATTTTACATCTCATTGGTCACCTCTTCTTATTAGATAGAGAAGGAAATTTAGGTCTTTTTATGTGGGTACATAGTCTTACCCAATGTTACAGGGCTTCTGTTAGGAAGAAAAGGAACATGGATATTGGAGAGGTAATTAGCTGTACTTGCTGTAGACGAGAAGAGTGAGTACACGGCTTGTGGAAAGTGGAGTCGAGAATATTGTGGAGAAGGAGGCAGGGGTCAAGCTGTGGAGGGAGTCCCTTAAATGTTATATACTAAGCTTATATTTTATCCTCTAGATAACAGGGAACATTTGAAGATTTGAGCAGGGAGTGACAGTTTCAGAAAGATCAATCTGGAAGCAATGAGAAACATGCATCAGACAGAGAAAACTCTATAGATAGGAACAAAACCCAATAAATTGAAGTGTGCAGTGCATCTCAGGCAGAAGAAGGTGTCAGGATGCCAAGAGTGGGCACAGAGAGGAGGGGATGCATGCCCAAACTCTCTGCCACCAGAATCAAGGGGGTGGGGTAGCTGGTGATTGGTGGGGGATTGGTATCCACAGCAGCTGAGGTTTCTGGCCTGATGGACAGGGAAAATGCAGTGGCTTCCCTAACTGTATTATCGTGGCTTCATTCCATCATTAGAGAAACAGTGCCCAATAATCTATTGAGAACAGATCCCAGCAGCCTAGCTCTGTTATTTCAAAGGCGGGGCTGAGTTTTTAACAAGGCACTGGGGGATTAGTGAAGGAGTTTCCTCATTTGGGTCACTTGGCTTTTTTGGATAACTTACCCCTGGGTGTTTGTGGTAACCTTTCCCCTAAGCAGCAGAAAGATCAAAGGATTCCAAAGCCAGAGGGTGTAAGCTTTGGCCAGAGGGGCCAAATTTGGAAGCCACCTATTTTTATAAATAAAAAAAATTTTTGGAATGCAGCCATGCCCATTTGTTGACACACCTGTGGCTGCTTTCTTGTTACAGTGGCAGAGTTGGGTACTTTGACAAAGACCATACGGCCTACAAAGCCTACTGTGTTTACTATTTAAAGTTTCTTTAAAACTTTTACAGAAAAAAGTTTACTGGCTTCTGCCTAAAACATTAGGCTACCCAGTTCCTCTTTTACCAGGGTAATTTCTATGGAGGGAGAATTCTATGGATCCTTTTTGCTCCTAATTGTGAGACTGGGGGCTTAATTAGTACTTTGTATAATGTTTAAGCTTTCTTGAAAAACAAAATTTAAAAGCTAAACAATATCAAATAAAACAAAAATAAAATTTTTTTCTATTTGCCTATTCTCCCGGGTGTTTATATAAATTATGTGGCCATAGAAACGTATTAGGAATTAACTGCAAGCCCCTGACAGGGCTTTCTTTATGTTTCACATTTAATACATACTTGTTAATGCCATCTCAAGTGTATATACCGAGTCCTCAACTTTAAATTTTCCTCTAGTGGAGCAAATAAGAAAAGCAAACCTCTTAATTATTTGTGGCTAACCTTAATTAAAGGTCATTTTAAGATTAAGATTTTAGGCATCACGCATTTCAACACTGGGACAAATGTTTGGAGGAGAGTGGAAACAAAGAGAATAACTCTTGTGTGGAGTGAGAGAAGGATTCTTTCAGGAGACCTTTACTCTGCAAACAGTTGCTAAGGCAGCCCCTCTAATTTACACTACACTGTAGCTTCACATTCACTAAACTGAGAGGGGGAAAAGTCAGGAATAAATAAGACAGCCCCTGAGCTTTGGGGCCACGTGGCTGTGCGGAGGTTAGGAGTCCCGTGGAGGGAAAGCGGCTGAGGCCTCCGGTTCATCTGTTCTAGGCGCACTGCAGTCTCTCCCTGGTTTAAGTTCAGACCTTCAAGAGCTGCTAGTCTCCCTGCTTTGCAGTGTCCCCTCAGTGGAATTTCATCTGGCCTGTGGGCTTTTTCAGTTTCAATTGCGAAACAGCCCTTGGAGATTCATTGTGCTTTCTGGAAGCTTGTTGAGAACATCACACTCTACCTTACACAGCCTCTCCCTGTGACACCTGTGGGTAGGTCTCACTACCTGAGATAGTTGTACTTCTCTTAAGTGATTCTTTTCTTTCGTCTCATTACACTGAATTGTGTAATTGTGCTGCCTTAGTTCTCTAACATGCATAAAGGACTTTGGGGGTATTTATTGTTGACCTAAAACAAACAGACCGCCAGGTATTTCTCCAGCAAAGATGTTTATTTGGAATCAGCAGAGACTGGCAATCCAGGGTCAGCAATCATGGTGAGCCGTGTGTAAGTTCTTACACAGCAAGGGAAGGGGACTGCGTTACAGAGGGAAAAGGAGGCTGGGAGGGCTGTAGTAAACAAAGAGTCCATGGCTTTTCATTGGCTGAGTCCTTGCCAGGAAAGAAGAGGAGTCTTTCTTTTTGTTGGGCACTGCTATTCCGGCAAGGTGTGAGAGCTCCCCCTTCTGGTCTCTTGACTCTATTTAATTGAGGTTTCTGTTAATTTTTCACATTATTTTGTTGACCAAGCATATTCCTGGCTCTGGTAAGTTTTCCTATCCTTGTTTTCTCTTTACATCATTTTTTTGTTCCTATATAAAATATTTTTATAATTTAAAATTATACACTATACTGTCTACAAGCCCTTATAAGCTGCCTGAATTTGTTTGGGGTTTCAGGCTTGTAAAAAGCAGTGGTATTTAAACTTGATCATGGGTCCGCCTCACCTGGAAGCCTTGTCAAAACACGAATGACTGCCCTCCCCCAGTTTGTGATTTGTGTAGGTCTGGGTGGGGTCTGAGACTGGGCTTTTCTAGCAACATTTCCAGGAGATGTTGATGCTGCTGCTCCAGGAACTACACTTGAGTACCGCTGTCATAAAGAAAACAATAAAACAACTGTTTTTGATAATTATATTAGCAATCTGCCAATCAAGTAGTGAGGTTTTTTTAAAAAAAAAAAAAAAAATCTTATTATGTACCTGGTGTTGAACTGGGCACTGTGTGGTGATGGTTCTTGTCTTGAGGGAATTTTCTTTTTTTTAAATATTTATTTATTTATTTGGCTGCATTGGGTCTTAGTTGCGGCATGCGGAATCTTCATTGGGGGATGTGGGATCTTTCGTTGTGGTGCCCACGCTTCTCTAGTTGCGACGTGCAGGCTTCTCTCTGGTTGTGGCACACGGACTTTAGAGTGCGGGCTCAGTAGTTGCTCAGTAATTGTGGCACACGGGCTTAGTTTTCCTGCGGCATTTGGGATCTTAGTTCCCCGACCAGGGATCAAAGCCGCATCCCCTGCATTGGAAGCCAGATTCTTAGCCACTGGACCACCAGGGAAGTCCCTTGAGGAAATTTTCTGATTGGCTGCACAGATGAGAAATATATATAAATCAAGGAAAAGGACAGTGTCTAGCCAAGTGTTGATCAGAGCTGGGGCAATTCAATGTGAATTTGGGTCTTTAAGAAGGAACACAGGATGACGTAGGGCTTGAGCTGGTCTTTGAAATGAGAATGGGGTTTGAATGGTGGAATAAAGGATGGTGAGGAGGGACCTTGTGGTTAGGGGATTTGCCTGGGCAGAGGGCTAGTGCTGGGGGGAAAAAGAATCCATTAAAGCCATGGCCTGCTTCACCACACAGAACACAGAACTTCTAACTCTGGAGAGCAGTGTGCCCTCCTTGGCCACGGAGGAGAGCGTTCCCCTAAGTTGGCGCCACCCTCCAATCTCATCTCCCTGCTGCTTTCCATTTGATCAGATTCCTCATTGTTCCCTGACAACTTTCTCTATTTTGCAAGGCCTTTTCTGAGCCTTTGCCCCTGATATCTCCTTCACCTGACCTACACTTTCTCCTATTTTTTTAAAAAAATATTTATTTATTTTAGGCTGCGTTGGGTCTTCGTTGCTGCGCGCGGGCTTTCTGTAGTTGTGGAGAGTGGGGGCTACTCTTGTGGTGCGCAGGCTTCTCATTGCTGTGGCTTCTCTTGTTGCGGAGCACGGGCTCTAGGCTTGCAGGCTTCAGTGGTTGTGGCACATGAGCTCAGTAGTTGTGGCTCACGGGCTAAGTAGCTGTGGTTGGCAGGCTCTAGAGCGCAGGCTCAGTAGTTGCGGCGCACGGACTTAGTTGCTCTGTGGCATGTGAGATCTTCCCAGACCAGGGCTCGAACCCGTGTCCCCTGCATTGGCAGGCAGATTCTTAACCACTGCACCACCAGGGAAGTCCCTAACAGTCCATTTTAAGAGTGGAGAGTTTGCGTTTCTTAGAAGATAAACAGTTTTAATTTCTTCAACAGTTTGCTTTAAAAACAAAGTGAGGGGCTTCCCTGGTGGCGCAGTGGTTGGGAGTCCGCCTGCCGATGCAGGGGACGCGGGTTCGTGCCCCGGTCCGGGAGGATCCCGCGTGCCGCGGAGCGGCTGGGCCCGTGAGCCATGGCCGCTGGGCCGGCGCGTCCGGAGTCTGTGCTCCGCAACGGGAGAGGCCACGGCAGTGAGAGGCCCGCGTACCGCAAAAAAAATAAAATAAAATAAAAAAATAAAAATAAAAAAAAAAAAAACAAAGTGAGGCTGTTTTCCGTAAGTTTAACATTTCATATGTGGTACAAATGCCCTGACCGCTTTTTTAAATGATTATAATTCAACCACAGATAATGAATGCTTTGGAGTGCTGTAACAAATTGGATAATAACAATGATTTAATCAAAGTCAAGCTAGCTAACAGTAGGAAGAAAAACCCTGCTGATTAAATTCATTTAACAAAAATGTCCGTTTAAAGTAAACTATTTCCATATCGAAAATCTTCTAATGCCTTAGTTTTTGTCTAGTATATGTATGCTTTCTCATAGGAAGAATTGAAAAAATAATGAGAAATTCAGTGCAAAACTGCAGCATTCAAAGATTTGCAATGTATTGCTTATTGTCCAGGGAGCTGTTAACTGCTTGACCATGTAGGCGGAGTATGTGAGAACGCTTTTTATACACAAACACAAAATTGTGTATATATACATAATTTGATGAGTTTTAATGGTTACACTCATGAAACCACCATCACAATCAAGATATAGAACACTTCTGTTTCCTTCCAAAATTTCTTTGTGTACCCTTGCATTCTACCCAACCCTGCGCCCCTGGTCTCAGGCAACATTTTGTTACTATGGATAAACTAACATTCTATGAAAATAGACCCATACAGTATGTGCTCTTTTGTGTCCAGCTTCTTGAACTCTGCATGATGATTTTGCGATTCATCCATGTTGCAAATAGTAGTTATTCATTCCTTTTCATTGCTGAGTCATATTCCATGATATGGAGGTACCACAGATTGTTGACCCATTCACTTGTTTTTTTTTTTTTTTTCAACATCTTTATTGGGGTATAATTGCTTTACAATGGTGTGTTAGTTTCTGCTTTATAACAAAGTGAATCAGCTATACATGTACATATGTTCCCATATGTCTTCCCTCTTGCGTCTCCCATTCACTTGTTGATGGACATTTTGAATTTTTGGCAATGGCAAATAATGCTGCAATGAACATTCATGCACAAGCCTTTATGTGGACATGTTTTCATTTATCTTGGGTAAATGCCTAGCGAATGCTGGGTCATATGCTACGCATAAAAATGTTAACTTTTTTTTAAAAATAGCCAGTTTTCAAAAGAGTTGTATGATTTTACGTTTCCGCCATCACGTATAAGACTTCTGGTTGTTCTACACTTGGTGTCATCAATCTTTTTATTTTTGATCATTCTGATGTGTGTGTAGTGGTATCTCATTGTGTATTTAATGTGCATTTCCCTGATGACTAGTGATATTGAGCAGCGTTTTACATGCTTATTGGCCTTTTGTATATCTTCTTTTGTAAATGGTTCAAATAGTTTACCCCCATTTTTTTCTTTGAGTTGTTTTTCTTATTAAACTGTAAGAGTTCTTTATATATTCTGGATATAAGCCCTTTATCAGATACATGTATTACAAGTACTTTCTCCCACTTTGTGGCTTGTCTTTTTGTTTTCTTAATCATGTCTTTCAGGCAACAAAGCTTTTTTCATTTTGATAAAGTCCATCTTAATTTTTTTTCTGTAGCATGTGCTTTTTATTTCCTATCTAAAAAAAAATCATGGCCTACCACTAGGTCACAAAAATTATCTCCTATTTTTTTTATAGAATTTTTATCAGTTTAACTTTTTTTTTTTTTTTTTTTTTAATTATTTATTTATTTTTGGCTGCCTTGGGTCTTCGTTGCTGCGCACGGGCTTTCTCTAGTTGCAGTGAGCGGGGGCTACTCTTCATTGTGGTGTGCAGGCTTCCCGTTGCGGTGGCTTCTCTTGTTGCGGAGCACGGGCTCTACGCACACGGGCTTCAGTAGTTGCGGCACACGGGCTCAGTAGTTGTAGCTCACGGGCTCTAGAGTGCAGGCTCAGCAGTTGTGGCGCATGGGCTTAGTTGCTCTGCGGCATGTGGGATCTTCCCGGACCAGGGCTCAAACCCATGTCCCCTGCATTGGCAGGTGGATTCTTAACCACTGTACCACCAGGAGAGTCCCTATCGGTTTAGCTTTTACATTTAGGTTGTTTATTCATTTTGAGTTAATTTTTGAGTGATGTTCATTTTATTTCCATAATGATATCCAGTTCTTCCAGCACCATTTGTAGAAAAGACTGCCCTTTCCCCTGTATACAACCTCATTATCTTTATCAAAAATCAACTGACCATGTTAAGTGTGGATCTATTTCTGTACTCTCTATTCTGTTTCATTAATCTCTATGTTTATCCTAATGCTAATACTGTACTATCTTCCAACTCATGAACATGGTCTATTTCTCCATTTATTTCACTTTTTAAAATAATAATTCTCAGCTATGTTTTAGACATTTTATTGTAGAGGTTTGCATATCTTTTGTTAAATTTATTCCTAAATATTTTATGAGTTTCGATGCTACCGTAAATGAAATTGTTTTTGTAAATTTTATTTTTCTAACATTTGCTGTTAGTAAAAAATATATACAATTTCTTTATAGCAACATTGTATCCTGCTACCTTTCTAAGTTCACTTTTATATATATATAATATTTGTTTGTAGATTTCTGAGGTTATAAATAATGATGTTACCTGAATGTAGAGACAGTTTTACATCTCCCTTTTCAATATTTTTGCCTTTTATCTTTGATGCAATGGGTAGGACCTTCAGGACAGCATTGAATAGAAATGGTGAGAGTGTTCATTCTTGCCTTTTTCCCAATCTTAGGGGGAAATAGCTTAATATTTTACCATTAATATGATGTTGGTTATTGGTTTTTAATAAATGACATTTATCAGATTGAGGAGGTCTTCTGCTCCTAATTTATTGAGGGTTTTTATCATAAATTGATATTGCATTTTATCAGATGTTTTTTATGATTCTAGTGAAATGACACAACTTTCCCCTTTATTTTGTTGATATGATTAATTACATTGATTTTAGAATATTAAACCAATTCTTCATTTGAACATTAAACTTAAGCACATCATGGTACATGATCCGATTCATCGAGTTCTTTATTTTTAATTTAGATATAATTGACCTACAATACTATGTTAGTTTCAGATGTACTACATAGTGATTTGCATAGATTATGAACCAATCCCCACAATAACTCTAGTAACCATCTGTCCCCATATAAAGTTATTGCAATAGTATTGACCATATTCCTTGTGCTGTATATTTATTTTATAAATAAGCCTGTGGCTTATTTATTTTATAACTGGAGGTTCATACTTCTCAATCCCCTCCATTTCACTCACCCCCTCACCCTGTCCATTGAGTTCTTAATATTTTTTCTTCTTATCTTTCAGTTCTAGAATTTGTTTCTTTATCAAATCTGCTATATCACTTTTATAGTTTCTGGATTCATTTCAAGATTTTATTTTCTAGAATACAGTGACCGTACTTCTTTCGTAGCCTGTGTCTGATAATACATAGCTCTTAGAGTCTCTTTCTGTTGTCTCTTATTTGTACAGGGTTTTGTTCATGTTATCTTATTTCCTTATAAGGTTTGTTTTCTTTGAGTATATGTGGAATATTGTTTTTGTAAAGTTATCTGTGGGAAAATTTGAGGCCAGTTACTTTATTTGATTCTGCTTGGCCTCTGGGCTCACTACTAACACAGTATCAACTTTATCCAATTTTAGTGCTTAAGATTTTCTTGGCCACCGGGAAAAGTCCAAGTCCCAAGACTGGTTTACTTACAGTCACCCTTACTCTTAGAATTCAGATTAAACCCATGAGTGGTTGCCTTGGGAATTTGTCCTGTCCTGGTCCTTGCAGGGCTGGGTTCTTTCTTATAATTCCCTCTGTCTCCAAGAGCCTGAGAAAATCACTGCTTGGCCTCTCAGCTGCCTTTGCTGGTTAGGCATATGCCTTAGGGAAGACAGAGTTTCAAACGCTAGTCTCACCACACTGGGTTATAGATTTTCCAGGATTTTAGCAGGTAGTTTCTCACCGTTTGTTTAGCTTTTTAGCACTTTCAATGACTTTTAGAAAATGCTTTTTACTTAGATTTTTCAGTTGTCTTCAGTGGGAGATTTGGTTTGAATTATCCAAAGTTGATGCCCTGATGTTGCCTCCTTGATCCCTTTAAAAATAACCGCTAGATGATAATCACACCGTGGATTCTGTGTCTGTTCCCCAGATCATATATTGGGTTGGCCAAAAAGTTAATTCGGGTTTCCCGTAAGATGTTATGGAAAAACCCAAACCTGCTCTTTTTGTTATGGAAAAACCCGACCTGCTCTTTGGAAGAGAGGAGTTATTTCCCATATTTCTCTGGTTTGCTTGCACATTTGCTTCAGCCTGTCTCTCCCTTTTGGGCTTCCTTTTATTTAGGGTTGAGTTGAGTCAATACCAGTCCATCCTGTCCTACACACTCCAGGAAGTGCATACCAAGCTCCAAGCACATACCAAGCTCCTTGAGAAGTCTTCTTAAAGTATCTCTCTCTAGGCTTAAGAGGACTAAGTACATGGTTGTTACCCACAGTACATCAACAACTCTTTCTAAAGAAATTCTTTCAACTCCAGCTTCTAGCCTCTTCAACTCCAACCCTTTCATCCTCTCAAAGTAGATGAGTGGCTAAGTGTTGCAAAACTGGTTTTCAGAAACTCCCTTAATAAAATATTTAGAACACGGGTAATTGGCACATGTTGCCTTGGTTGCTGAAGTTGAAATATTGCAACATCCTATTATGTATTTCACAAATGTTTTCCCAGTTTGTTATGTGCCTTTTGATTTTCTATGGTGTTGTTTAGATATAGCAATGTTAAATTTTAATAAAATGAAACCTTTTTATGGTTTCTGACTCTGGTTTTTTTTTTTAACACATTTTATACTTTTGGGTTTTTTTAAATATTTACCTATATTTTCTTCTGGTACTTTTATGAATTCCTTTTCTACATATTTAATCCACCTGGCATTTGGCAAGTTAGGGAATCTAACTTTTTTTACCCAAATGGTAAGTCACCCAAATACTTATATGTACTTTTTTCTGAGTTCTTATATTCTTTTTCCATCGGTCTATCTGACCATTCTGCTAATGATAATGTAATTGATTAATTCAAACCAAAATATGGATGCATTTGTCTAAGTGTTTACACTAATCTGATGATGTAATTCTTTGTTAAACAATTGCTTTTTAATTAAATAGCCTTACTGAAGATGTTTCCACGAAATTATACTTAAAAATGAAATCACAGATTCCTTTTGATTCACAGTATATTTTTGGTCATCCAGTGACCGTCAGTGATGATATATGTGTAGGAAACTGCTAGTTTTCATGATCCAGTCAAAGATAGTTTTAAGGCTGTAAACAGAGCACGTTTGAGGTGGTGCCAATGTCCGGTGACCAGTTTGAATTTCACCTGCTAATAGTCAAAGATTCTGGCTTCAGTGAAATTCAAAGCTAATAATTAACTGGCTGTGTTAACAAGACTGAATGGCTGGAAGCAGCAAATTCTTGTATCTCAGACACAATGCATTAGTGTTTTAGACATCAGGCACATGGTTGTTTATAGTGAGCTGAGCTCCCAGGCTAGAATGCTTTGAGCAGTTGCATGCTCAGGACACCCAAGGGGACTGTGTGGTCATCTTCGAGCCACACCAGAATCTCCTTCATCTGAAATGGAATTCAACTTGACGTGAATAAGAGTAGATACTCACTTTGGGGTATGATCTGAGCTGGTTATGTTTCCGTGTTTCCCGGAGTGGATAAATATACAGAAAGGAGTTTGTACAATATTACCATGAATTCTC
This sequence comes from Phocoena sinus, assembly GCF_008692025.1. Taxonomy (NCBI): domain Eukaryota; kingdom Metazoa; phylum Chordata; class Mammalia; order Artiodactyla; family Phocoenidae; genus Phocoena; species Phocoena sinus. The sequence continues at coordinate 82,274,226 of NC_045768.1, read as the reverse complement.
ATTTTTGTTTATTACTAGATTATGTAAGAAGGTAGTTTTGTAAATACTTAAGAATATTTTTATTATGTTATTATTTATTTATTCCCTACGTTTTTCCCAAAATGATTTGAGATATTTATAAAAATGTAAGAAATATAAGTTTCATTTTGTAAAATAATGATATCAGGGCAAAAGAAAAATATGGGTCAGATAGAAAAAGGCAAAGGGGAAAAATACATAGAAATTTATGTTCATTTTATCCTTTCATAATTGTAAAGTCACTGCACCACAGGCCTAGAGAAAGAGGTAAACATGCTGTATCACAAACTTCTCATTGTTCCGAAAAGAAAAACAGGCCCGTTACTCAGAGAAATGGCTTTTCATAGGAGAATATTCTTTGTTTGGGAGGCACTTCTGCAGTGTTTTGTTTGTTTGTTTGATTGATTGATTTTAGGGCAGTGATGTTACTGTCTATGTTACCATTTTTGATACTGTTTAGGTTTTGTGTTTTAAAAACAAATTTTATCTTATATGTGATGAATACATCCATCAGTCAATTTCATAAACACTGTCTCTAGCCCATATATGTTAATCAGTTATTTAATAAGTGCCTCTATGTGCACAGTATTGCTTAGTGCTAAGAGATTTAAAGATAAAGAACACCAGTTATCACATTGCCTTTTGAAATAAACCTAGGTAGGCAAATAATGATACTGATGATGACGATGGTGGTTATTATGGCAAAGTCATGAATGTAGTGCTCAAATGACTGAAGTTGGAGATCATGGGTGTAGATGATAGTGGTGCTAATGAAAAGGTTTTGGTAAAGGATTAAATAATCAGATTTGTGGTTTAGAAAGATCACTTTGGTTGCCATGTGGAGAATAGATTGGCAGTGGGGAAAGATGGAAGATTAGCAAACAGTAAAGGCTTGAATTAAGGCAAAGACATTATGGAAAAAGGCCAGCTCTCAGGACAATTTAATGTGAATTGAGAAGGGAGGAGGACCTGAGGAAAGCTCCCAGATTCCTGGCTTAGGTGACTAGATACTTGGATATAACTAACCAGAATATGGAGTATAAGAAGAAAGACCAACAAGCTTTGGCGAAAAAGGGAAGTTCAATCTTAGATGTGTTTATTATTATCTTTGAGGTGTCTGCGAGTCATAACAAAAATGTCCAGTAGGCAGTTGGATTCATGGTGCTGGAGTTCAATGGGAGTAATTGTGGCATGGGATATACAGAAAACAAAATATTTATATGAGATATAGACACAAGATATATAGAAAACAAAATGTGAATGGATTAAACAATCCAATAAAAAGGCAGAGAGATGTGTCAGACTGGATAAAAAAAATAGATCCAACTCTATTTTACTATAAGACACACTATACATCAAAGATAAGACATAAAGGAATGAAAAAGATATACAAACCACAGCCAGAAGAAAGCAGGAGTGGCTTTGCTAATATCAGACAAAAAAGAAGAAAAGGGATATTTTATAATGATAAGTGTCAACCCATCAGGAAGACATGACAATTATAAACATATACACACAACAGAGCCCCAGATACATTAAGCAAAACCCGAAAGAATCAAAGTGAGAAATAGACAATTTAACACTAAGCATTGGAGACTTAAAAACTCCATTTTCAATAATAGGTAGAATTACTAGGAAGAATATCAACAGGGGAATAGAAGAATTGAACAACACTTACACAAACTAGATTTCTATAAAGCAGTCTACTCAACAAAGGCTGAATACACATTCTTCTCAAGTGCACATATAAAATTATCCAAGATACACCAGATACTAGGCCAATAACCAAGCCTGAGTACATTTAAGTGAATTTGGATGGTACAAAATATGTTCTTTAACCACAATTAAAATTAAATGAATACGGACACAAAACCTGCAACAAAATACTAGAAAACCAAATCCAGTAACATATAACAAGGATTTTACACCGTGACCAAGTAAGATTTACCAGGAATGCTAAGTTAGTTAACATTAGAAAAAAATCAGTTATATCCTATATCAATAGGATAAAGACAATAGCCACATGATCACCACAATAGATGCAGAAAAGCAATTGACAAAATCTAACGCCCCTCATGATAAAAACACTAAACAAACTAGGAATAGAAGAGAACATCCTCAATTTGAAAAAAAAAAAAAAAGGTGTCTATGAAAAACCCATAGTTAACATAAAACTTAGTGGTGGAAAACTGAATAGTTTTCTCTAAGATAAGAAACAAGCCAAGGGTGTCTGTTCTCACCACTTCTATTCTAACAGCCAGAGCAATTAGGAAATAAAAAGAACAAATAGGCATCCAGATTGGAAGGGAAAAACAAAAACTCTATTCACAGGTGACATGCTTTTGCACTTAGAAAATCCTAAGGAATTCACATAAAAACTAATTAGTTCTATTAGTAGAACTTCTAAGGAATTCACTTAAAAACCAATTCGTTCTATTAGTAGAACTAATAAATGAGTTTACTAATGTGATAGGATACAAGATCAATCTGCAAAATTCTGTTGTATTTCTATAAACCTGCACTGAATAATCTGAAAATGAAATTAAGAAAACAATTCCATTTACAAAAGCATCAAAATAATAAAACATTTAGGAATAAATTCAACAAAAAAGTGCAAAACTTAGAATATTACAACTATATAACATTGTTGAAAGAAATTGAAGAAGATCTAAGTCAGTGGAAAGACATCCCATGTTCATGTATCAGAAGACTTAACATTGTTAAGATAGCAGTACTCTCCAAATTGATCTACAGATTCAGTGTAATCCTTATCAAAATCCCGCCTAGTTTCTTTGCAGAAATTAAGTAACTGATCCTAAAATTCACATGGAAAATCAAGAAATACGGAATAGCCAAAACACTCTTGAAAAGCAACAAAGTTGGAGGACTCACACTTTCTGATTTAAAAGCTGGTGTCTAATTAAAAACCAAGATGGGGGCTTCCCTGGTGGCGCAGTGGTTGGGGGTCCGCCTGCTGATGCAGGGGATACGGGTTCGTGCCCCAGTCCGGGAAGATCCCACATGCTGTGGAGCGGCTGGGCCCGTGAGCCGTGGCCGCTGAGCCTGCGCATCCGGAGCCTGTGCTCCGCAACGGGAGGGGCCGCAACGGTGAGAGGCCCTCGTACTGCAAAAAAAAAAAAAACCAAGATGGTGTGATACTGACATGAAGGCAGACTTACAGATCATTGAAATAGATTTGAGAATCCAGAAATAAACTGTCACATTTATATCAATTTATGTTTGACAAGAGTGTCAAAACAATTCAATGGAGAAAGAATAGCCTTTTCAGTAAATGGTACTGTGACAACTGGATATCCATCTGCAAAAGAATGAAGTTGGATTCCTTCACACCATATACAAAAATTAACTCAAAATGGATCAAAGATGTAATGTAAGAACTATAACTCAGAAGAAAACATAGGGGCAAATCTTCATGACCTTGGACTAGGTAATGGTTTCTTAGATATGTCACCAAAAGCACAAACAACAAAGAAAAAATAGATTACTTTGACTTCATAAAAGTTAAAAATTGTTTTGCTTCAAAGAATACCATCAAGAAAGTGCAAAGACAACCTATCAAATATTTTCAAGTCATGTATCTAATACAGGATTTGTGTCTAGAATATCTAAAGAACTCCAATCACTCAAAGATATAAAGACAAATTACCCAATTAAAAATGGGCAAGGGATCTGAATGGAGATTTCTCCAAAGAGGATATGCAAATGACCAATAAGCACATGAAAAGATGCTCATCATTGGCCATCAGGGTACTACAAATCAAAACCACAGTGAAATACCATTTCACACCATGGCTATAATAAAAAAGACATAAGTGTTGACAGATGTGGAGAAATTGAAACCCTCAATCACTGCTGGTGGGAAAGTTGGTACAAGGCTCTTTGGAAAACATTTTGGCAGTTCCTCAAAAAGTTAAACATAGAATTAACCATATGACCCATGAAGTCCACTTCTACATATATGCCCAAGAGAACTGAAAACACATGCCCACACAAAAACTTGTACATGAATGTTCATAGCAGCATTATTTATGATAGCCAAAAGTAGAAACAACCCAAGTGCTCATCAACTGATGAGTGGATAATAAAATGTGGTGTATCTATATAACAAAACATTATGCAGTAATATAAAGGACTCCAGTATAAAGTATTGATCCAACATGGATGAACCTTGCAAACATTATCCTCCATCAAAGAACCCCATCACAGGGAACTCTCTAGCAGCCCAGTGGTTAGGATTCCACACTTTCACTGCCAAGGGAGTGGGTTTAGTCCCTGGTCAGGGAACTAAGATCCCACAAGCCATGTGGTGTGGCCAAAAAAAATAACCCCATCACCAAAGACCATGCACTGTATGATTCCATTTGCATGAAATGTCCGGAATAGGTCAATTTAGAGACAGAAAGTAGAGTAATGGCTGCCTAGCTCTGAGGGGAATGTGAGGAATGGGGAGTGACTGCTACAGAATATAGGTTTTCTATTTGGGGATGTTAAAAACATTCTAAAATTGACTTTGGTGATGACTGTGCCAACTCTGCGAAGTTAATAAAAACCTCTGAATTGTACACATTAAATGGATGAGTTGTAAATGAATTATATGACAATAATGCTGTTAAAAGAGGAAAGAAATATAGGTGGTATATCCCCAACATTAATAGAACACTTGTTTACAAAGTGTTGCTGTCTCCAGCATCTCATGGGCTTTCATCGCCATCCTAGAAAAAGATTGCTTATTGCCAAACTAAGTTGCAAAAAAAAAGGCATAAAGACTTTCAGTGATTTACCTAAGATATTGGCTGGTTTGTGGTGGCGCCAGGAGATGCCAGCCCTCACTCCTAAGGCCAAGTCCAGTATAAATTTCACTATGCTGTTTTTACCCCAGGATTATCTGCTTACTCATTTACTTTGCCTCAATTAGCTTATTTAGGGAATCATAAATAAGTCTGCTTTGTGCCAAGTACTTTCTAAGTCCTTCAAGTATATTAACTACAGTTGTCCCTAGGTATCCATGGGGGATTGGTTCCAGGACCCCCGAGTATACCAAAATCCATGGAAGTTCATGCCCCTTGTATAAAATGGTGTAATATTTGCACTACACACATCCTCCTGTATCTCTAGATTACTTATAATACCTAATACAATGTAAATGCTATGTAAATAGCTGTAAATACAATGTAAATGCTATGTACATAGCTGGCAGTGCATGGCAAATTCAAGTTCTGCTTTTTGGAAATTTCTGGACTTCTTTTTCTGAATATTATTTGTCCATGGTTGGTTGAATCCATGGATGCACAACCTGTGGATACAGAGAGTCAATTGTAATTAAATTCTTATAACAACCCTCCGAATAAGGTGCTACTTTGACCCCATTTGCAGATAGGAAATGGAAGCATGGAGATGAACTTTTCCAGCTCACACAGCTAGTCAGTGGCAAAGTCAGGATTCGAACACAGGAGTCGAGTTTGGCTCCAGCCTGGATTGCTCTTAAACCTCGATACTCTGCAGATACCTGCTCTTCCTTGACTACTTGTATCTTGGATCTCAACCTTAATTGTAAAAAGAGGTGAAGAGAGCCACTCTCTCTGTGCAGCTGTACGGAGCTCTGACACCGGAGCCCTACCTGAGTGTGCCGGGGTGGCACTGGGTTCCCCAATACTAGAGTCAAAGGTGAGTGATACCACGGAATTAATGACTTCCAGGCCCAGAGCTCAGCCCAGAGCAGTGTGTGCTTTGCAGTAACTAAGCAAATCCTTCATCTATCAGGTGATCCGGCTGGGGTAGGGGTGAGGTAGGCAGGGGAGAGGAGGAGCCTGCAGAGTTTATAAGTGTGTACTCAATCTTAGGAAAACCACACCTGGAAGCACACCACCACTGAAGAAGGAGCCTGGACAACAGCTATGAGACTCAAGAAGTCTCCCTCACTGCGTGCACTTGTGCACACATGCTCACACACACACTTCTGATGGCAATAACACAGTCCTTACAGTGTCTAAGTGCTGACGCAGCCACAGGCTTGCATATTATTTTACACTCTGGCTCCTGGGATCCTGCGTCAATGGGCAGCCCACAGCTAGTTCCTGGACTTGGCTTTCTGGTTGGTTGTTTAGAAAAGGCTTACAGGTATAATAGTACTTTTCCTGTGAACTTCAGTCTCGATTAGCAACTCTGTGTGTCAAGTGTAATTAAGAATTCTTACCAGGTCACACAGGCTGCACCTGGCTATCTCAGGAGAGGCCCAGCCACTCTTGTGTTTGCTTTGCGGACAAGGGCAAATTTGTTTCTTTCACAACATGTTGGGACACTCAAACAGTTAAATGTGCAGATCCAGGCTTGGCGTGAAGGAATGTGCTGTTTCCTGGCTCTGACTTGGGAGAGCAGAGCTGCATTCACCTGCCCTGGGAGCTGTCACACTTGCTGCTCAGGTGGTGATTAAACCCAGGACTGTGCTCTTTTTTATTCAGGGAACAGTGTGCAGCCTCGGTGAGGATTAGTAATGGCTGGGCCTTTAAGAGTATCCTTTTAGAGACAAGCCTTTGTTTAGAACCTGGAGTTTCTGCAACTTATCTTCCCCTTAATATACCTGATTGTATCATCTCCTTGATGTCCTGTTTACTCTATGTTGAATACAACTTAAATCTGAACTGTGATTTTATTTTAGCAGAAAACTTTTATATATGCTTCTGTACTGAAAGTTGAAGAGTAGCTTAGAAATGTTGGTAGGATAAAAGGACGATTCTGTTTTATGCTACTTCTAGTGTATTTTGGTTCCTGCTGTTTAGTGATTGCAGCTTCCACCATCCCCTGAACCTTTCTCTGTCTTTCATTTAGCTCTTGGCTAAGAGGAAGAGTAATAAGAGATAAAGTGACGGGTAATAGAGCCAGTTTGTAAAGGTTTTATGATGCCATTGTGAGAGGTGTAGCTTTTAATTCGGAAGGAGATGAGAAGACATTGGAGATTATTGAGCAGACATTTTAAAAAACCTAATTGCAATGCCATTATCATACCCCACAAAATTAATAGTAAGCCATTAATATCATCACACATCAACCAATATTCATACTTCTAATTATTCCGTAAATGTCATACTTTGAGTTGTTTTTAAAAATCAGTATCCAAATAAGGGACACACATTGCAATTAGTGGATGTGTCTGTTAGTCCTTTTTCATCTGTGGGTTCCCTCTCTCTGTCTCTCTCTCTTATTTTAGTTTTAGTTTATTTGTGGAAAAAAACCCAGATTGCTGTTGCTGGAGCTGCAGAGATTCCACATCCTGGACTTGTGATAGTATCTTCTGGTGTACTGTAACATGTCTCTCTGTCCCCTGTATTTCTATCAATTGTTAATTAGACTTAGAGGTGTATCAGATTCAGGTTTGATTTTTTTTTCAGATAGCTTTTTAGATGGTTGTGTTCTTCCACCAAGAAATACAGTAAGTCCCCTACATACGAATGAGTTCTGTTCCGAGAGCGCGTTTGTAAGTCCAATTTGTTTGTAGGTCCAGCAAAGTTAGCCTGGGTACCCAACTAACACAATCGGCTATGTACCGCTGATTTACGCTTGCTTCCAGACATCCTTGAAATAAAGGGCTTGAAATAAAGATACTGTACTACTGTACTCTATACAGTACTGTACAGAACGAAGTACCCAAAAGCACAACCACTTGTAGAGGATGCACGCGCGTGACAATGTACGCCAGATACGTGAACTGATTTACCTAATTGGACATGCAAATGCACGTTCGCATCTTTGAAAGTTCGCAACTTGAAGGTTCGTATGTAGGGGACTTACTGTAATTCTTTTTTACTTTGTTGGATTAAATTCATTAATATGTCGTTGAGGATTCTTAAATCTGTGTTTATGAGAGATATTGGTGTGTGGTTTTCTTGTCTTGTAATGTCTTTGATTTTGGTATTAAGCTAATGCTGTCCTCATAGAATGAGATAAGTATTCCCTCTGCTTTGTTCTTCTGAAAGAGATGATAGAAGAATGCGATAATTTCTTTCTTAAATGTTTGGAAGAATTTACCAGTGAACCCATCTGTGCCTCATGCTTTCTGTTTTAGAGGGCAATTGATTATATTTTTATTGACATTTAGTTGATTTACACTGTTATGTTAGTTTCTGCTGTACAGCAAAGTGTTATACATATGTAGACAATCTTTTTTTATATTCTTTTCCATTATGGTTTATCACAGGATATTGAATATACTTCCCTGTGCTGTGCAGTAGGACCTTGCTGTTTATCCATCCTATACATAATAGTTTGCATCTGCTAATCCCAGACTCCCACTCCACTCGTCCCCCACCACCACCCCCCACTCCCAGCAACCACAGTCTGTTCTCTGTGTCTGCGAATCTGTTTTGTTGTAGATAGGTTCATTTGTGTCATATTTTAGATCCCACATATAAGTGATGTCATATGGTATTTGTCTTTCTCTTTCTGCCTTACTTCACTTACCTTAACAATCTCTAAGCCCATCCATGTTGCTGCAAACGGCATTATATTTTTCTTTTTTATTGCATAGTATTCCATTGTATATATGTATCACATCTTCTTTATCCATTCATCTGTCGGTGGACATTTAGGTTGTTTCCATGTCTTGGCTGTTGTGAATAATGCTGCTATGAACATTGGGGTGCATGTATCTTTTTGAATTATAGTTTTGTCTGGATATATGCCTAGGAGTGGGATTGCTGGATCATATGGAGCTCTATTTTTAGTTTTTTGAGGAACCTCCGTACCGTTTTCCATAGTGGCTGCACCAACTTACAGTCCCACCAACAGTGTAGGAGGTTTCCCTTTCTCCACATCCTCTCCAGCATTTGTTATTTGTAGATTTTTTAATGATGGCCATACTGACTGATGTGAGGTAGTACCTCATTGTAATTTTGATTTGCATTTCTCTAACAGTTAGCGGCATTGAGCATATTTTCATGTGCCTGTTGACCATCTGTATGTTAGAAAGCGATTAATTACTGATTCAATTTCTTTAATAAATATAGGCCTATTCATTCATATGGTTTATTTCCTCTTCTGTGAGATTTGGCAGATTGTGTCTTTCAAGAAATTGGTCCATTTTGGGCTTCCCTGGTGGTGCAGTGGTTAAGAATTTGCCTGCCAATGCAGGGGACATGGGTTTGAGCCCTGGTCCAGGAAGATCTCACATTCTGTGGCGCAACTAAGCCCATGTGCCACAACTACTGAGGCTGTGCTCTAGAGCCTGTGAGCCACAACTACTGAACCTGTGTGTCACAATTATCGAGCCTGTGAGCCACAACTACTGAACCTGTGTGTCACAATTATCGAGCCTGTGTGCCACAGCTACTGAAGCCGGTGTGCCTAGAGCCCGTGCTCCACAACAAGAGAAGCCACCACAATGAGAAGCTCATGCACTGCAGCAAAGAGTAGCCCCTGCTCACCACAACTAGAGAAAGCCAGCACACAGCAAGAAAGACTCAACACAGCCAAAAAAAATAAATAAAAATAAATTAGTTAATTAAAAAAAAGAAACTGGTCCATTTTATCTAAATTATAGAATGTGTGGGCATAGAGTTGTTCATAGTATTACTTTATTATCCTTTTAATGTCCATGGTATCTGTAATAATGTCTTCTCTTCTTATTCTGATATTAGTAATTCATGTACTTGTCCTTTTTTCTTAGCCTGGCTAGAGGCACACACACACACACACACACACACACAATCAAGTACTTTGTTGCTCTTATTTTGAACAAACTGTAATGCATTCGGTCAGTTAAGAATAAGAAAAACAAAAGTTTTTATTTTACTTTTTCTCTGATCCTCTTCCTTTCTTTATATAGATCTAACTTTCTGACCTGTATCATTTTTCTTCTGGCTGAAAAACTTCTTTTAACATTTCTTACAAGGCAAGTCTAAGTTTGTTGACAACAAATTTTCTGTTTTTGTTTGTCTGAGAAAGTGGTTGTATTTTATGGTTACAAATTTGAAACTGACACTTTCAAATGATTTTTCCTCTGTAGACCATCATATTTTTAATCGATACACTATGCTTTTTTATAGGTGCCTGTATACCGAGTAAGCTCACAGTAAATCCTGCTAAGTGAATGATAGTCTCATTTCCAATTTTTCTGTATTGAAATTTGTAAATATAGCAGCCATAATGTTTTCATGAATTTTGTGTCTTTTAACAGATATTTTTTAAAGATGAAACTCATGAAGTAAGTGGTCTATGACTATTGTGAACATTTTTCCAAAGAAAAACGACATAAATTTGTATGTTTTCTCAATTTGATTCCATTTCAATTTAAAACATATAATTATCCAATTAAAAATAGGAGCTCTGGACTTCCCTGGTGGCGCAGTGGTTAAGAATCCACCTGCCGATGCAAGGGACATGTGTTCGAGCCCTGGTCTGGGAAGATCCCACATGCTGTGGAGCAACTAAGCCCATGCACCACAACTACTGAGCCTGTGCTCTAGAACCCACGAGCCACAACTGCTGAAGCCCAAACGCCCAGAGCCCGTGCTCCACAACAAGAAAAGCCACCGCAATGAGAAGCCTGCGCACCGCAAGGAGGAGTAGCCCCGCTCACCGCAACTAGAGAAAGCCTGCGCACAGCAACGAAGACACAATGCAGACAAAAATAAATAAATAAATTTATAAAAAGAAAAAAAAAAGGAAAAAAAGAAAGCCCATGGGCAGCAGCGAAGACCCAACACAGCCAAAAATAAATTAATTAATTTTAAAAAATAGGGGCTCCATCAAGAGTATTTTTGTGAATCAAGATATCTAAAAACACAATTAGAAAACTTCAGAGCTAAATACTGTTTCCTGTGTGACTCAGATTAATTTTTCAGTTCCTCTCTTGCTTTTATAGGAATACATTTCAGTAAATTTCTGCTTTTAAGCTTTGTTTTTATAATTGGGACTTTTTAAAGGAAATAACAAAAGCTAAAACTTTTGGTATTCCATTCATTGAATATTTGACTAAAAATTTCCAAATGATGCTGAACAAAAGGTAAATTTAGAAATTTTATTTATTTATTTTATTTATTCTTTTTTAAGTTTATTTATTTTTGGCTGCGTTGGGTCTTCGTTGCTGCACATGGGCTTTCTCTAGTTAGGCGAGCGGGGTCTACTCTTCGTTATGGTGCACAGGCTTCTCATTGTGGTGGCTTCTCTTGTGGCGGAGCACAGGCTTTAAGCACGCGGCCTTCAGTTGTTGTGACTCACTGGCTTAGTTGCTGCATGGCATGTAGGATCTTCCAGGACAAGGGCTCAAAGCTGTGTACCCTGCATTGGCAGGCAAATTCTTAACCACTGCGCCACCAGGGAAGTCCCAGATAATTTATTTATAAAACGTTCAATACAATGTAGAACATTAGGTTAATTTACAAAGTATCTTTAAAGGCTCAAGCTTTCCTAAAATTTGATTGATGGTGCAAAAATAATTTTATCTTCAATATTAACTTTTTAAATTAATTCACAGTGACATCTGCAAAACGTCAAATGTTTCACTTTAGGCAGAATACTCCCAGAAGCTTTATTTATTTATTTTAACATCTTTATTGGAGTATAATACAATGGTGTGTTAGTTTCTGCTTTATAACAAAGTGAATCAGTTATACATATACATATGTCCCCATATCTCTTCCCTCTTGTGTCTCCCTCCCCACTACCCTCCCTATCCCACCCCTCTAGGTGGTCACAAAGCACCAAGCTGATCTCTCTGTGCTATGCGGCTGCTTCCCACTAGCTATCTATTTTATGTTTGGTAGTGTATATATGTCCATGCCACTCTCTCACTTTGTCCCAGCTTACCCTTCCCCCTCCCCATATCCTCAAGTCCATTCTCTAGTAGGTCTGTGTCTTTATTCCCATCTTGCCCCTAGGTTCTTCATGACATTTTTTTTTTTTAGATTCCATATATATGTGTTAGCATACGGTATTTGTTTTTCTCTTTTTGACTTATTTCACTCTGTATGACAGACTCTAGGTCCATCCACCTCACTACAAATAACTCAATTTCATTTCTTTTTATGGCTGAGTAATATTCCATTGTATATATGTGCCACATCTTCTTTATCCATTCATCCGATGATGGACACTTAGGTTGTTTCCATGTCTTGGCTATTGCAAATAGAGCTGCAATGAGCATTTTGGTACATGACCCTTTTTGAATTATGGTTTTCTCAGGGTATATGCCCAGTAGTGGGATTGCTGGGTCATATGGTAGTTCTATTTGTAGTTTTTTTAAGGAACCTCCATACTGTTCTCCATAGTGGCTGTACCAATTCACATTCCCACCAGCAGTGCAAGAGTGTTCTCTTTTCTCCACACCCTCTCCAGCATTTATTGTTTCTAGATTTTTTGATGATGGCCATTCTGACTGGTGTGAGATGATATCTCATTGTAGTTTTGATTTGATTTCTCTAATGATTAATGATGTTGAGCATTCTTTCATGTGCTCTTTGGCAACCAGAAGCTTTATTTTGATCCCATTATTTAGATTAAAAAATCTAAGCCTTATTGAAATTACTTTAAATGATTGTCTACTTTTTGTATATGGTTATATTGAGATAAAACTGGCATCATTAACTTATCACTTCAGTTTTCTTACATGAACAAGAAAACTTGGAATCAAAAATGAACTAAATTAATTTTGAAGAGCAGTTATTTAATCGATATGAAATTACATTTAAATGTACCTGTTGTAGTTGCACCTGCTGAATCATCTCTGGGCATCACTTTCTTGCAATCACTATCAAGGTGACTTTGAATTAAGTGCTGAAGCTTCTTTAGTATATTTGTGTCTGGTTTTCATACGGTCACTGATATTGCTACAGCCCCATGGTGGATGCTAAGTGTCAACATTTTGTGTAAGTTACACTTTATATTTTTTTTAGGCAAGGAAATTCAGTGCTTAGTTTTTCATTAAACATGCACTTTTATTACTTTTCTAGCTCACTGCTGCTGAAAAGATTTATTGCAAAAATAAAAACTATATTATCAAACAAAATAAATAAGTAGTTGTAGATTTATACCCTGCAGTAAATGACAAGACCTCTGTAACAAGATCTACTAATCTAAGACTAATTTACTCATAAACCTGTGCTCAGTCATAAACCTGTGCTCATGCATATTTTTCATGTTCACCTGACTTATGTTTCCCGTGTTTCCTACTGACCTAACTCACTGACTAGCTGCTTGTATCTTCATGCATCTTGCAAGCCATGGTGGTGTTCATGGCAAAACTGGCTGGTACACCAAGTGGCCAGCTGCAGCAATAGCTTCCAGTACTTTTCCTACCACTACCCTATACCAGGAGTTAGCCGTCTCCTCTATACAACACATTTTTTTTTAACAAGCAAGTATCCTGCATGTTGAAAGGGAAACACTAGTTATATTTCATCTGGAAAGGGTTTGGAAGAAAGGGATGAATTACACGTTTTAAAGTGAAAACTCTGCTTACTGCCTATGCATCTTCCACATTACTAGACAAGGCCATGGCAGGAGGAGCTGGAAATACAAAGTGGAGATCTTGCAAACCCGTCCTGGCTTATTGTAATTAAAAATGATATTTCATTAAAAATGAAAAATCCAGGGCACATGCTAGATCAAATGTGATGCTGCTGGGACCATAACCACAATCCAAGATTGTCCTATGCAAACCAAGAAGGTTCTGGAGAAACGGATGCATGATTACCCCAGTATTAGATAGTCAAGCAGAGATAGTCATGTAGGCAGTTAGATAAAAGAGCCTGGAGTTCCTGGGAGGCAACTCTTCTGGAACACATTTGGGAGTCCATGCGTTTGGGAATCATCAATATGTACATCATATTTAGAGCCATATATCGGATGGGTCACCTATGGGAATAAGTGTAATCAGGAAAGAGGAGAGGCCCAAGGACTGTGAGCTGGGCATAGTCCATCATGGGGAAGGGGGCGAAGATGAGGAACCAACAACAGAGACTGAAAATTGAAACAATTGCAGAATGTCACTTATCAGGTTGCAAAGGGTACTTGAATTTCAGAGAGCCAGAATATTCCCTGAGTGCTTGCTATCTGCTTGGAGCCTTCATACCCTTGCAGGGTTGCTGAAGAAGAAGTTGAACTCAAATATACCTATAGGCCTGGGCAAAGAACACAAACCCCTGATGCAGGTCAGTATAAAAGCAGAGGGAGGAATGAAGGGTGTGCCAAACAGGAGAAGGCAGGCTTCTTCTAAAGGAATGCATAAAGCACTTTTCACAATTCTGTGAACCAAGGAAATTATGTCTGTGGGCCAGATATGGCCCATGGGCCGTAAGTTTGCTATACCTGCTACATGTTAAAACTTTTCAAAAGATATTCACATGTTTCCATGGAGGGTCAGTGCATCCCAGGGCCACATAAATATTAAGCGGCAGATCCTGGGATGGAAACAAGTCAGTGGACTGCAAAGCTGGCGTTCTTTTCACTGCACCAGACTGCTACCCTGGAATTTCGGAAACCAAACCTCACTGGAAATTGACTGATAAATCTAAGCATCAAGCTGGCTATGTCTGTGTGTCTGTTGAAGTGAAGGTAAAAAGTGGAGAAAATTATATTTTATTTGTTCCAGAATATTCTCACTGGTAGTTTTAAATATTTCCCTTCCTACTGCATCCAAGTACTAGAAAATGGTGACACTTTTTTGTATTTTTTACTAGAAGAAGTCCCATGTCTTTGAAGTCTGAAGGAAAGGTATGGAACCCAGGGCCACAGATGTAAGAAGAGGATCACAGAAGCATCCAGGAATTTTAAGGGCCTTACACAGTATTAATGGCTCTCAACATGACTCTGAAAGGTTGAATGACCCCAAAATGCTACTCATTATTCTTGGAGCCAATGACGTTTTTCTTTATTCCCTTGCTGGTTTACCTCTGGATTCAGGCTGTTTATAATAGATGGCGTACGTGTTCCCTCTTGGCTGTGCCTCTTGTTTTTCCTGTGGAGCCCACAAGGGGTAGTGGTTAGCACGTTGACTTTGAGTCAGCAGGCTGGTGTATGGGGCCAGGCTTGGCCACGTACTAGCAATGTGGCCTTCGGGCAAGTCACCCAGTCTTTCTGGGCCTTGTTTTTTTCTTTTTTAAATTCTAAAATAGGGATAAAAACACCTTTCCCCATTATTTCCATAGGTGGTTGAGAACCTACAATAGAATGTGTGTGATTTCATCTATTTGAGAACACGTTATTAACTCTCTGAGTGTAAGGATTCTTATTTTAAAAGCAAGTAGGGTGAAAGAAGTATGCTGGTGTGGAGAGAGGAGATCTGCAAGCAAGGGAAGAAAGAGAGATGGCCAACTTATATAAAAAAAAACCCATAGGGAGTTAACTCCAAACTTTCTGTGCTTTAAAAGTTCATGAATTTTTTAGTGTTTCGAAGGTAATCATGTGTACCCAGGGAATGAGAACAAAATGTCAGGGCAGAGAAAGGGAGGAGATCAGCTTTCTGTCCAGCTGTGAGTTTTCTCACTGTGACTCTAAAGCAGAGGGAGATCCAGTGTTCTGGAGTTCCTGGTCCTTCTGAAATTACATGACTGAAAATATGACTGCGGATGGTACCTTCAGTGCTGGGGAAAAAGGGTTCTAGATAGGTTTGAACTTTTAAATGAGATCATTTTTTCTCTTTTTTAAAATTGAAGTGTAGTTGATTTACAATGTTATGTTAATTTCTGCCATACAGCAGACTGATTCAGTTATATATATATATATATACCTATATATATATATATATATATATATATTCTTTTCCATTATGGTTTATCACAGGTTATTGAATATAGTTCTCTGTGCTATACAGTAGGACCTTGTTGTTTATCCATTCTATATATTGTTATAGTAGCTTGCATCTGCTAATCCCAAACTCCCAGTCCATCCCTCCCCCATCTCCCTCCCCCTTGGCAACCACAAGTCTGTTCTTTACATCTGTGAGTCTGTTTCTGTTTCGTAGGTAAGTTCATTTGTGTCATATTTTAGATTCCACCTAAGAGAATCTTATAGGCAAATGGATAAGGCAAGGAGGCTGTCACTCAAATCAGTTTGCACAGTACTGTCGTTCACGGGACTTTCCACATCCCATTTCTTCTTTCCTCATAACAGCAACACTGTGCAAACAGGGCAGATATTATTGTCCTTGTTTTATAGCTAAGCCAGCTCAGGCCATATTGACTGAGAGCTGGTAAATGGCAGAATGTAGACAAAAATGTGGGTCTGCTGTCTTACTCTGCTCTTTACCTACCAAGCCATCCAGGGTCCATATTTGTTGATGCCTAGAGAGGTTAAGTGACTTCTGAAAGGTCACACAGCAATAAATAGCAGAGCCAGGACTTTATTCCAGGCATTCAGACTCTATATCCCATGCACTTTCCACTATTCCACTCAGCTTCCTTAAGGGGCAGTAGAAAGGTTATCTGACAACAGCTGGGCACTCGGCAGGTGCCAGGGCAACACCCCAGCCTCACTGAGATGGCATTCAATGGCACTGGGTGATACACCTGGGCCTACCACACCTGCCTGGAAACGTGCCACACAGCCTTCACTACGTGGTTAGGTGCTGGTTTTGAAGTTTTATCTTTTTATGTCCCTTCTTAAGGACCCTCCTACTGCGGACTCGAAGAGAATATCAAAAGAAGAAAGATCAAACAGTCTCATACAGTGGATCTGGTATGAGAACACAGTGGCATGGGGTAGAATTCAAGAGTTTTTGACAAACAGCTGAATTACTAGGTTGGAGGAGAAAGGCCTCTGTCACACCAGGGGAACTATAGAAGGCAGCTCAGGGTCCCCATGACAGAGAAACAAAGCAGAGGGGGCCCTGGTAACTTGCAATGGGTATAGACCCTCTCTGAGGTTTTGACAGCATAGAGATGGGGAAAATTTTGTAGTGCCTTGGAAATTTTAAAGTAATTTAGTGGGTTCCCTCGAATGACCAGGGAACAATAAATTTCTTACACACAATAACATATTCAAATAAACAGGGAATGTCTTTAATGAGGTAGAGATCATTTAATAAATGCTTTGCCATGGGGAGAGCAGTAGGTCTGAAGTAGAGAAAGAGAGGGGTGGGGGATAGTAAGGGAATGTCTAGGGTATGTCAGGGGAAGTGGTGATGTTATCGATAATATCTCACCGTAGGGGAGAGAACTGATTGAATTCATAGCAGGTGAGTTAGAATTGATCAAACTTGCTTTTCATTTCCACTGTATTTTATATTGCAAAACAAGTTTTCTGGAGCTGCTTTTTGTGGGAAGGTTAAGCAGCACAGAGTATTCTATTAGGCCAGAGGAGAAAACATTGGTCTGTCCAATTCTCCAATGGTCTGTTGTACTTTGTTCTGAATGCAGCATCACTAACTGCCATGGGAGGGGTGCATGTGTCTAGCAAGGTTTAGTCTTGTCGACAGTGCTGCAGTTTTCTTATTCATCTCTTCGTTACAGCTAACACTATCAATACTGCCCAAGGGATTGGAAAGACTGATGGGAAATAAATAAGCAGGGTTTCTGAGTTAGGCTTTAGTTACAGTTTCTTTTGTGTGTGTGTACATACATATTCAGAGAATCAAGTGGCCTTCACTGATACTTTTTAGTTTGCTAGAACATGAAAGTGGAATTCCCAGGAATGAACCATAATGACACTTTTAAAGAGAGAATATTTAGGGGCAAAACCCCTATAAAACATTTTCAATTTAGTTCTACACATGAAGAAAGACAATGAACCTATAGCATGAACAGTGGCCTGGGAGTGAGAAGATGTGGGTTCGAATCCTGACTCACCTTTACTGAAGTATAGGCTTGTTTTCAACCTGGACTTCCTTAGAGCAAGAGGTGTAAAGAAGAGAGATGGTGTGTAAGGCCCCTTCCAGCTCTGATTTTTGAAACTGTGATTCATTCTGATGAATGGGGAGCAAAATGTTAATTATTCTGGAACTGTTCATCCTTTCTGTAGAATTTTAGAGCTGAAAGAAACCTTTTGGGCCAATCTCAGATGAGTTACATTATTTGATTGAGGCCGTGCATTTAGTTTTTCCTAGTGCTGGGTCTAGAGCCAGGAAATTGATTCCTAGCCTAGTGTACCTTCTAGTCCATCTGATTTCCCATCGTTTTGCAAGTATTGAGCACCTACCACATGTGAGACCCTGTGTCTAGGCACTGGGGATATTAGAAAATCCAGTCCTGTTCTTAAGGAGGTCATGGTCTAACTGGGGAGAAAATACACCTGCCTGGGGAGGGAGCCATCAACACAGCACCAGTGGCCTCTCTCTTGTCTTGATTTTAGTGATAGTCTCCTGGCTTTCTTCTACATCTCTGGCAGCCTTCCTAAAACCATGTTTAAAAATTTTTTTAATCTGTTTCTAGAGAAAAGAAGGTCTGCATTGCTCCCTTCACACCACCTACCCTTTAGGTCTAAATTCCAGCTGTCCCAGAGACTGACGACATCTGTAGGCAGTTCTTCTGTGGCATGGCAGAGTGACAAGCCCTGTGTTTCTTTTCAGCATCTCCAAAAGATGTTCCTAAAATGCTGTTTGGCTGAGTTACTGCACATGATAAGCCAAAAATTAACCCTGGCTCTTCTCCTAACTTGCTTTTGGAAAAGTGATGGAACCAGTCAGTGCCTTGGTTTTCCAGTTGCAAACTGGAAATAATACTTGCCAACGGATCCTCTTCTAAATGTGAGAGTTCATCAAGGTTGAGAACTATTATACAAAGCCCTCTCCGCAGACAATTACATCCATTCTTGTGGCATCAGTCCCCCTCTACATAGCAATGAGTCCACCATCCCGCTGGGTGCCCCATCCGGAATACTGGGAGCTAGCACACTCTTCTTCCTACCCCCACCTGCATATCCACCTGGTCACCAAGTCCTAACACCTAACACCTACATTTCTCTCAAATCCATTTTCCCTAGTTACGCCTCTGTTTTCTCTCCGTGGGCTTCCCTCCCAGCACCCTCCTCCAAATCCCTGGTTTTCCTTCAGCACATTCTCCAGACCAGCAGTGTCCCAAGGGCCGGGTGGAAGGAAAGATCTGCCCACGTGCAGTCAGTAAGGGGATGCACTGACTGTGAAGAATCAGTCTGTTTTTTTATTATCACCATGCACTGGAAATGCTAAATAATTTTGGCAATAAAGTACTCATCCTTGAAAAAAATCTTTTGATGGTTTTAATTCTATACAATTGCTGTAGCTGCTGCTGAATTTTAATAATGACTATACAAGCTTTAAATTAGTCATTTTAATACTAAAATTAAAATGGAAATGGGGGGGTTGGGATGAATTGGGCGATTGGGATTGACATATATACACTAATATGTATAAAATAGATAACTAATAAGGACCTGCTGTGTAGCACAGGGAACCACTGTACAGTAGAAACTAACACAACATTGTAAAACAACTATACCCCAATAAAAACAAAACCACATAAATACCAAGAAGTGCAAAGCCATAAAGTTATATTTCTTCTTTTTTTTCAGCTTCATTGAGGCATAATTGACTAATAAAATTATAATATATTTTTTAAAAAAGAAAATTTTAAATTACAAATATGGCTTATATTACATGCTTATTATTTTATCATGTTAAACTATTTTATCATATGCAATTTATTATATAGTATAGTGTGTTGGTCTAGAGACTTCAATTTTGAGCAGATAGATGGAGGTGGGGAGAGATAGATATAGATATATTGGTTCTAAAAGATGAAAACTTCAAAACCCAAAATTTTGAAGGCTTATATATATGCAAAAATTAATATTGTCTGTGTAAAACTGGAAAAAAAAAAAAAGGAAATTAACTCAGAGAGCTCCCAGTTATACAATGAGCTCCTCAACATAGCAGGTACTTCAAACCAATCTGCATTGGTTTGAAAGTTAAGTTCATGATGATTCAGGATCAGAGGCTGTGGATTAGTTCTAGTTCATGTCTCCAATCCTTATGTAACTACACATTCAAGCACTTAACCAGTAGATCTAAAGTAAACAATAGCACAGCAATTATAAAGATAAGGAAACAGAACTTGAGTTACTTCAGTTTTATTATTCTATGCGACCTCATGGAGACTTCATATGTTTAACATTTAAAACAGCAAAACTTTGGTACCTATACTTTTTTGTTCATACATGAAGTTATTTACTACATTTAAATAATGTCTTTAAAATGGAAAGAACTTTTTCAAAGCGATTGCCCTAAAGCTAAACAAGTCCAGAAAATAATAATTGTTATAGAAAATAATTTTGCCCTACAGAGGAGGGGCGTCGTTAAAAATGATTTACCTCACCTCCGTGAGGTAGCCACAGTGATCTTTTTTTAAAATTCAAGTCTGATCCTTGCTTAATACCACTGGGTTCAACCCTCATTGTGCCCTGCAAGGCCACACACAGTGTGACCCCTGCCTGTCTTGCTGCCTCATCTGGGTGTCTCCTCCTCACTGTCTAAATGCTGGTCACACCATCCTTTATTCATTTCCTCTGTGCCAAGCTCCTCTGGCCTCAGAGCCTCTCCCACCTGCCACCCTCTCCTTTTACCATGTGAATTCCTACCCTCCTTCACATCTGAGTGTAAATGTCTCTTCCTGGGGAACCCTTCTCTAACTCTCCAGTGTCACCCTGTGATATTGTGATTTATGAGAAATATATATTTGGTCATTCAGATGGAAAAAAATATATTTTTTATATATTTTTGGTTTTCATCCATGGTTCCTGGCTCCCAAAACCCTTGGAATTTCCTGAGCAATAAGAGCAATGGGAGCATCTTCTGTTACAATATTTGGTCTCTTGTCTTCAGTTCCTGAAAATGCTTCAGAGCCATAAAGGTGGAACAGGTGTCTTGTTATTCATAACTTTTACATCACAACTGGTTTATGTTAATGAATGACTTGTGGAGAGCATCTATGGATAGGGGCTGGTTGCCAGGGGAACCAACCATGGAACTTGGGACTTCCAACTGCCCTCCAGAAAGGAAAGAAGGGCTGGAGTCTGAATCAATCACCAATAGCCAATGATTAAGTCAATCATGCCCGTGTACACTTTGCTGTACACCTGAAACTAACACAACATTGTAAACCAACTATACTCCGATAAAACTTAAAAAAAAAAATCATCCCATGTAATGAAGCCTTCATAAAAATCTAAAAGGTTTTCTCAGAGAGCTTGCAGGTTGGGGAACCAGAATTCTCCCAAGTGTCACCTGCTGGGCCTCAAACTGCCTGAGGACAGAGCTCCTTTGTTCAGGACTTCACCCTATGTATCACTTCATCTGGCTGTTGATTCGTATCTGTTGATATTCTTTGTAATAAACTGGTAATCTAGTGAGTAAACTGGTTTTCTGAGTTTTGTGAGCCACTCTAGAAAATTAATTGAACCCAAGGAAGGGGTCATGGGAACCTCTGATTTATAGCCAGCCCATCAGAGGCACAGGTAACCCCCTGGGCTTGCAGTTATCATTTGAAGTGGGGGGCGCAGTCTTGTGGGGCTGAGCCCTTAACCTGTGGGATCTGATGCTGTCTCCAGAGTTGGATTGTAGGACACCCAGCTTGTGTTGGAGAATTGCTTGGTGGCTTGGGAACCCCTCCCAAACACATTGCAATTGGGTACAGAACCCTGACACCTAATATAGTGGCCCAGCGTCTTGTACTTTAGCGTTTATCAGGGTTGCTAATTCAGTTTCACAAATGACTACCTGATTGAGGCCGGCTTCCCCAGCTAGCCTCTGAGTGGCCCCAGGGCTGGCACCATATCTGTGTGGTTCCACCTTCGCCGTTGCCTGAGTTCCTGGCACTTGTTGGTGCTCGGGAACCTTTGTGGCACACCAGAGAACACCCTGGAACAGCCCTTTCCTGAAGGTGTTGTTGAAGAGGAAGGCTTTAAGTTCCCCAGTTTTATTTATTATTATTTTTTAACTCCCCCAGAGAAGCAGGTCCAGATCACAGACTGCTGTGTCCTAGAGGATGACTGGCTGGGGGTTCTGGCATGCCGCCAGCCCCGCTCTCTCACTCTGCACAGCTGCCTTCACACCAGCCGGGGCTGTGATGGACCAGGGCCTGAAACGATTTTTCCAGCACTGCGGGGCTGTTCTTCAGGTATCAGCACTGGCCCCCTTGTAGAATAATTTTTGCACTGCAGGGAATTGTATGGATTGGATTCTAATGGCTTTCTACCCACTTTCCCCCCTCACTTCCCATAAAACAGTACCTCGTTTGCATGGAGTTATATAAGAAATTTAATATAGTGAATGAGCCACTACATTCACTTGCCTTAAAAAATGAACATGGTATAAAAAGATATCCTTTGAGACGTTTCACTCTCACCCACGTTGTATTAGTTTGCTTAGGGCTGTCTTAACAAAGGACTGTAATCCGAGTGGCTTAATCCACAGAAATTTATTGTTTCACAGTTCTGGAGGCTAAAAGTCTGAGATCAAGGTGTCAGCAGGGTTGGTTCCTTATGAGGCTGTGAGGGAGAATCTGTTCCAGGCCTCTATTCTAAGTTCTGGTCGTTTGCTAACCATCTTTGGTGTTCCTTGACTTGTAAAGCATCACCCCAATCTCTTTCTTCATTTTCACATGGCATTCTCCCTGTGTGCATATCTATGTCCAGATTTCCCCCTTTTTATAAGGAAATCAATGATACTGGGTTAGTGGGATATTAGGCCCACACTACTCCCATTTTGACCTCATCTAAACCTAACTAATTACATCTGTAATGAACCTATCCCCAAATAAGGTCACATTCTGAGGCACTGGGGATAGCACTTCAAAATATGAAATTCCGGGAATCATACTTCAACTCATAACATATATTCTACATGATATTTTAATTTCTGATTGGACATCTATACAGGTGAAAAAACACTTTATAATTTTCTGAGCATAGAATGTAACACTGTTTTATGTATACACTCAAAGTAATTTTCGCACAGTTTTAATATGCACTAAATTTCTCAGAAATGCAACTACAGATTTGTTGAAGAATGAGTGTGCTTGTTTTATTTGGAAATTTACCAAGAGCTGTTCATGTCTTCAGAAAATCATGTCCTTAAAAGCAACACTGTGCATAGTATTTGGGTCACCAAGACAGCACACCTAAAGCACTTTTCATTTAGAGAAAAATATCAGGCTCCTGCAACTGTGAAAGCAATGTGGAATGTGCTTTTTTGTTACATAGTTTTTCTTCTTTCTGAGGTCAAAAGAATGGATTGCAAAATGTTCTAAGCCAGATTTATAGATATTTCCTCCCAGAATATTATGGGAAACACACACACACGTGCATACACACACACACACACACACACACACACACACACGTATATTGTCGGGGAGGAAGAAATTTTCCTCTACCTTTCTAGATTCTTCTGGCTGCTCTAAGAATTATATTGACATGAGGCAGATTGACAGGAGAAAATCACACAAAATTATAATAACATGTATACATGAGAGAGACCCAGAAAAGCTGAGTAACTCACCAAAATGACTGAAACCCTCAACTTAAATACCATCTTCAGCTAAAGATAAAATAGGCCATTGGGGGTAGTGGTTTGGGACTTCAAAGGAGAGGAAGACAAGTTCCATGAAGATGGAAAAGCAAATGTTTATAAACAAATGTTTGCTGGGCCATGCAGAGACAATGAGACACAGAGTGAACTCTGATCTCCAAGGGTTTCTCCCACCACACCTAGCCCATATTCATTGCAGATATCTCTGGTGATGGCTCTATACCTGTCATAGACCAGGACCTCTTTCTAAATTCTTCAGGCAGTTAGGGGGGAAGGTCAAAGTTTCTTCCTGAGTTTTTTGGGCCTTGATTGTTTTCAACTTGAAATAATCCGCAAATCAAAGAGAAATATTGGGGTGGTAAATTTTGCTTCCCTACAATATAAACACCCATACATACATACATATACATATACATATATATATGGTACATATGAGATATATGTATAAAGTTACATATTTGCATCATCTGGGAAGTACTGAGCATAATGACATTGTAAAATACCTTGAAGATTCTACTATTACCTTTTAAAATTCCTCTTAAGATTGTTAAATTTTTGTTAGTCTCCCTTCCTTTATTTTCATCCAGTTGCTGGGGTCTCTGTCTTTTCTGCACAATTTTGTCCCCAAGTTTTCAAAAGCCCAACACATTTTAGTTGTGTCTTCAGTTAAGTGTTTTTAATAGTGGAGAATATACCTGGGAGTTTGAACCCGATGACACTTTAAAACAGTGGGGTCTTAAGTGCCTTGCTTATTAGCATGTGCACATATTAGTTTGAAATTTTGTCTGACAGAAGCTGTGAACAAAGAGTTTTGAATATTCAGTGAGAGTTTCCAAACTTCATCTGAGTTCAGAGATGAAAAATTTAGAAGGACAGTGGGTGTCCACTCTCTGTTGACATTCATGGATCAGTGGGTGTGCAAATATTAGATTCTTTCTGGCTATAATAACAAGCAAACAACAGCAAATCTACTCTCCAGAATAGCAAAATTATGCAATACTCACTCAAAGGGGAATGTGTGTCTTCGTGTGTGTGTGTTTAGAATTAATTTTATCTAGGAAACAGCACAGAGAGCACATAGTAGGAGCTCAGTAAGAATTTAATCAAGCATTACAAACATTTTTTCAGAGCTAGAAAGACCTTTAGAGATTATCTAGGTTATTCCACCTGCCTGTCATCCCCCACCTTTTCAAAATGATGATCCTGAGGCCCAAAGAGATTAACTGAGTTGCTAGTGACTGTTCATATACTTGGTCTATTTTGCGGGATCTTACAAAGAACAGTTGTCTTGCATTTTTATACTGATGTCTTTGAGGACTCAACTTGTGAGCCATCGTATGGCTCCCCAAGGAGTGTCACTTTCAAGAATACTTTGCTTTTCACTTTTTTAGCACTTTATTTGTCCACTTCAAATTTCATGGATTGTTAAACTTCAAGGCAAAACATTCTTTACAGCTACGTTATAAATTGTCCTCTTCATGAAATTTATGAAATAAATTTCTCAAAAAACTCAGACTGAGGGATATTTGTCATTCTTCTGTGTAACTTGTTTGTATTTACTTTATGGAATAAAGCACGATTATGCTTCCTCCTTCAACTTTGCTGCTAGGAAATCCAGGCTCAGATTTATGAAATTAAACATCTTAATAAGACATAGCATGTTATGACTTATATTTTGTAAACTAACCTAAAACTTTGTCCTTATTTTATTTTTTCGACCTTTTTTTTTCCTGTTTATTCTTATTTTCTCCCTTCCTTATTTTTATCTTCTTGAACTGTGGGTAGTTTGAAGTTATATGCGATCCTTTCCAATATTATGCTTAACAAGCTTCTTCCATCTATTATTTATTACACATCAAAGTATGTGAGCCATTGTCAATAGACTCACTTTAGAATTTGTGGTGAGACGGGCTTCAAAGATAGAGAATCCAAATAAGCTGTCTTTTTAGTATTGAAAAAAATTGGGGGCCCTAATAGGTAGGAAGAATGTGAAAAGAATAAAGGATTCTTTCAAGTTCTAAGGGGAGCTAAATGGGAAAATAAATTATTGTATTAAACACATATTTAAAAATACAGTATATCTTAAAAATACACAGTTGACTACGGAACAATGCAGGTTGGTAAGGCAAGAAGCTGAAACACGGGGCCTCTCCCTGGAGTGGTTCATTACCCTCTTTGCTATTTTCCCCCTACTTTGACTAAGCTGTGTTGTGTGCTGATTGTGTGCAATAAACCGAGTGATTCAAGGAAAAAAAAGAAGAAGAAGCTGAAACAGTTCAGATAGAATCAGGACTGAAACCCTAGTTCTTTTGATTCCACATATTGTGATTTCTAATCAAACATAGACTCTGCCCCTTTTAGTTAAAAATCTGTAAAATGAAAATACAAGTGCAATATTTATTGAAAAAAAATCCTCGTGTAAGTGGACCCATGCAGTTCAAACCTGTGTGGTTCAAGGGTCACCTATAATCTGTTAAGCGTGAAAGTAACCCAGAATTCTCTCAAGTGGTATAGTAACCCTGGATGGCAGTTATAGGCTCAAATCCGACTTGAAAATTACACTCTGGTATGACTCAACCCCAGAGATGTGTAATGTTTGATTATCTCCTTCTATAAATTTTATAGTCCTTGTTAAAGATATAAATAGAGCTCTGTCTCACCTACTTTTTGAACAAGAATTTTTGAACTGCCTGCATTTCAACCGGTCCTTCCAGTTGTTAGGGATTTTTAGCAAACTGAGGATGCAGCCCCAAAGATTGCTTGGAAGAGTAGCCTCAAAATTGTTTGGGACGATTTAAATTGTTTTCTTTATGAGTTAATAGATTTTAATCGTAGAAATTAAGAGTGGAAATGTTGATGAGAATCAAGCCCATGTTATTCTGTGTAAAAATCTGTACATATTTGTGCTATAAGTATTTATAACATTTAAGAGGAATTGGCTTATTAAAATAACATGGTGCTTATGATTCTAACTTAAAGTGTATAACTGAACACGTTTCATTCATATAAGATAGGATTTACATCCTTACGGCTCTGAGGCCTGTTTTTTCTCTTCTTCCATGCAAATACTGTAAGAAAATAATTGATTAGTGTAACTCAATTACTCACCAGTGAACAGGTTAATGCTTAATTTCTGGGTGCTGTCTCCTCTTGTGTACCAGCTGTCTCATTTTCTCTGAAGGTACTGTGTACTTTCACACCTATGTGTGTTTCTTCAGGCTGTTCCAGACACCCATTGTCCTATTTCTGCTTGGAAAAACTTAACCCATCCTTTAAGGCACAGTGGAAAAGTCCCCTTAGCTGACATCTTCCCCCTCCTCCTCTATAAGCAGGGTTTTCTACATGCTTTGTGTGTTCTGCTTTCCCTGCCTTGAAATAAGTACGTATGGCTGTCTATGGTGTGATCATGCATCCATAAAGGCATAGTGTCCGGTCCATAATAATCACTTAATACATAGTAAATTGAGCTAACCTAATGATTTAGATTGGCATAAGTTAAATATGCTGACCAGCTAGATAACAGACCATTCATTACTCAGCCATCTCTTATTTAGGATCTCATAGAAACAGAGTTATTTGAAAGATAATCTAGTTATAGCTCACATTTTGTGTTCTATGGAGAATTTAATTTGAAGGAAGGCTTCTGTGGCATAAAACAGCGTGAAAGCCACTTATTCTGGACAAACTCTTTATTTTCCGATGGGTAAACTGAAGACTTTTTAATATAAAATCTACATAGTATGATTTCTTCTGAAAAATTAAAAGACCGAGCAACATGGTTTCAGTTTCTCATTGTTGGAAAGTGTCAATCTTCTGGAACCTTCTCCAGTTTGCTACAGTCCTCACCACTCCCTGATGCAGAAGCTATCAAAAGCAGCACTAAACCCCCAAAATGATGACTCTGGCATAGCGAGGAAATACGCCTGGCCTTCTCCCTTCACTTGTGTTACCTGACTATCACTGAAGACAATTGAACTTGAGGCTTCAGATTTGCAATAGATGTGTTTCCATGAAGTACTGGAGGGAAAATATTGTTTACAAATTAAACTCCATCTGAAATGCATATAGCATGCTATTCAGAGGACTCAACTGTAACTGTAAACTAACTCTTTTGTACATCAAATGGGCACACTTGATTATATTTCTATTGCCTTGACAAGAGCTACATCTTAGTTTGGCATAGAATTCTGAGAGCTCAATTTGTCCTATTAAAATTCTGTGAAAATTTCTTCCTTTTATTTTTATGATGACTTTTGCACAGGGAAGGCTTGGGTTCCGCGTGATCGTTCTTCCTTTGCAGGTGATCTGTTTGTGTGGCTTTCTTTTGCTGCATGGATAAGATCAGGGTTCTTATACAGTTTGGGGCATGAAAATAAAACTGTTGCCAAGACAAGTTGAAGACTGAGCAGCAATAACTTTTGCCAGGGGCATGGTGAGCTCATTGTAAATGAGTTGTAAATTTAGGCTATCTTTTTATTTGCCCTAGCAAGATTTCCTTTTTGCCTATAGTTTCAAAAAACTTTTATTGATGTATCAATTTCATATAAAATTTACACATGCTAAGTGGTAAACGGTTTAATGATTTTTGGTTTCAGAACATTTTCATCATCCCCAAAAGTCCCTTTGTCCTCATTTGCAGTTAATCCCTGCTCTCCCCCAACCCCCAGTCCTAGCAAAAGCCTGAGCCAGGAATATACTTGCCCCAGTCATGACCTCAACCTTGGGCAGGTATTGGCCCTCCTTATTCACTCATCACTGAGGTCGTCACTTCCACCAACAATGCCACTGGACATGGGTGTTGCGATCACTCCAAGTAGAGCAAACTCCCTTCCACCGAAGCCCAGCCTGTCCCCTGCCCTGGCAGAATCCCTGTGCCTACTGAGCTGGAAGGGCTCCAGGCAAGAATGCTTCAGACTCCCACTGTTCCTACTTCAAGTTCAGCTGTTTTTTAACCACAAATGTTTCACAGATTGTTGTTCGCAGTTGTTTTGGGGAAAAGGATTCGTTGACCTCCTCATTCAGCCATTAGCCAGAAGGCTCACTTTTATATGTTTTTTTCTTCAGTGATACCAACGGGCAGCTGATTGGAACTTTGTAATCTATCGCTATCTCTTTTTATCTTACCATCTTCAACTGTTTCCTCTGCTCTGTACCGCCTTCAAGATGGGCGTTAATTAGCTATCGCAATATTAGATTTATTTACATTTATATTGTTTCCTTGCTATCTACCTTTTTATATCAACCTGGTATCTCAGTTCTGTTTTTTTTTTTTTTTTTTTTTTTTAAATAATTCATTTATTTATTTATTTATTTTGGCTGTGTAGGGTCTTCGTTTCTGTGCGAGGGCTTTCTCTAGTTGCGGCGAGCGGGGGCCACTCTTCATCGCCGTGCACGGGCCTCTCACTGTCGTGGCCTCTCTTGTTGCGGAGCACAGGCTCCAGACACACAGGCTCAGTAGTTGTGGCTCACGGGCCCAGTCGCTCCGTGGCATGTGGGATCTTCCCAGACCAGGGCTCGAACCCGTGTCCCCTGCATTGGCAGGCAGATTCTCAACCACTGCGCCACCAGGGAAGCCCTCTCAGTTCTGTTTTTATCAGGGGTTTCTTCTTAATTTTATGAAATTACTTTCCTTCCGTGTTTTTGAAACTAGATGTGCTTTTAAAATTTTTATCTGACTTCATAGTATTAATAATTTTTCTCTGTATTTTTGGAGCAAGAATATTCTTCTTTGATTTTCAAATGCTGCATGTTATATAATTTTCCTAATTACTCAAGTTGAATAAAGAAGATAGATCCTGGTCTAATACTTGCCTGCTGATAGGACCCATATTCTGTTTGATTCTCTTACCATCTACCAACGTACCATCAGAATTCTTTTTCAGGAAAAAAGCTAGAGGCCAAGCAGGTGCACACATCCCTAGCATTTAAGTTTTTAATGTCTAGAAGACATTTATCCTGTTCAACATTACTTTATTGAGGGAGGCATGACTACTTTTCTTCCTATCACCTGGTTTTCTAACTCTGAGCTAGTGAATTTATTACTGGAAACTTTGAATTAGCATGTAGCTCTTGCTTTGTTGGAAGTAGACCATGGGTAATCCAGTCTCCAAAGTGGATTGCTTCCTCTTTCTGCCCCCCACCTACTCATGCCTTGACACCACAGGGTACAATATTGATTGACCCTTGAGCTCATGACCAAGTTCAACTACTGGGTGTTATAAGACTCCAAAATGAATCTAGCAATGAAGCACTGAAAAATCCTCAGGGAAGAATTCCTTTAGGGAGGAAGATTCCCCTCAGGAACTAGGTCTCTAATGTAATAGTTAATTTTTATGTTTGTATTGCTGTCTTTCAGAGACCCTTATATGACCTCACTGGCCATCATTTCTCAGTATGACCCATCTACGTTACAGTTAGGACTAATTCCTCCCGATGATTAAAAAAAAATCCTTGATATCATTGATTTCGTTTCTACTGCTATTGTATTTTCCTACCACATTGATCAAAGGGGGAAATTAGCAACCTGATACTATATACTAAAAATTTCCAAATATTGGCTAAACTAATGAAATGTTTTCATGTTCAGAGGGAATTTTTTTTTCTATGACCCTTAATATTTTTAGCTTAAGTCCTTAAAAAATACAATTTGTGCTCTACTTTAAGTAGAAAGAAATATCTTGGAGGGGCGTGTACTAGAGCAGCGAATCTGAAATTTTAATACCCAGTGCTTCTGAAACTTTAACGTGTGCACAAATCCCCTGGGGATGCTGTTAAAATTCAGACTCTGCAATTCTCACAAGCTCCCTGGTTACATGGCTACTGCTGTTAAGAGCTTCCAGTAAGGTGCTGGAAGAGCTAGCATGATTTGGAGCCAGCTCGGGTTTGGATTACCATTCAGGAAGATACAAACAGGGAAAATTCTGCAACATCTCCATTTCCAGACTCACCGAGGGCCTAGTGTTCTGTGACCCCTGCCCCCAAAGCAGAGACTGTCACCAAATGATTACTCTGTCAGTGATCGTGTGCCATTTCACATTCAACGACTCATGGCCTATTTTTTATCTGGGAGGAGATTGTTAGAGGAAGGAGGTGGCATCCACAGATAAGACTTATCATTTTCATGATACCAATCATATGTATGTATTTATTTATTTATTTATTAAAAGCTTATAAGAGTTTGAGTTTGTTGTATAGCAGGTGACGTAAAAATTCAGACAGCCCTCTGAGGCCATAGATACAGGACCGAGAGATTCCATATCTCCACAAAAGTATTTCTGAAAAGAATGCAATTTTCCTAGGAAAATAGCCAAGGGTGTGTTTGGAGCTATGGGAAAAGAAGCAGCAGGCTGGCTC
The DNA here is from genome assembly GCF_008692025.1 of Phocoena sinus. NCBI lineage: Eukaryota > Metazoa > Chordata > Mammalia > Artiodactyla > Phocoenidae > Phocoena > Phocoena sinus. Next base: position 82,243,346 of record NC_045768.1, on the reverse strand, counting down.
TGCTCTAGAAGAACTGAGTTGTGGATGTTTCAACATTCAATACAAATAAATACTCTTATTGATTTGGAAGATTTAACAGTCAATAAAATAAATGCCCCTATTGATTTGAATAATATGTTATAGAAGTTCCCTCAAATTATATTCCACTGTAGTCTTTTGTTTGGCAATTTGGACATTTTCATGGTGTCAGACTTAAGTCAGAGTTAATTTTCAGGGTAAGACTGCTTTGATCCCCCTGCCTGTTTGTCATCCACTATTTTCTAGAACTCTTGTCCAGCATAATTACTTCCTTATTCTAATATTTTCTTTAGAGAATCTTCTTCATGACTGATAGTTTCAGTTTATGGGTTATGTTGTGGCTAAGAATTACAAGGCAGTTATCTGGAAATGCCTAAAAAGTGTGTCTGACTTCTTTCTTTTTGTTTTTTAATTGGTATAGTTGATTTACAATGTTGTGTTCGTTTCAGGTGTACAGCAAAGTGGCTTCTTTCGCTTAGCATAATGTTTTTAAAGTTCATCCATGTTGTAGCATGGATCAGTATTTCATTCTTTTTTTATGGATGAATAATTCCTTTGTTAATTGATAATACCACATTTTGTGTATCCATTCATCAATTAATTGATGGCCATTTGGATTGTTTCCACTTTTTGTCTACTATGGACAATGTTGCTATGAGCACTTATAAGTTTTTGTGTGGTTGTATGTTTGTTTTCAGTTCTCTTGGCTATGTACCTGGGAGTTTAATTGCTGAGTTGTATGAGAACTCTATATTTGACTTTCTGGGGAACTGCTAGACTCTTTTCCAAAGCAGCTACATCATTTTACAATCCCATTGCAGTTGGCTTTTACATTCTTCTTTCATTTAATTATTCTTCTATAATGGGCATATATTATTTTAATAATTAGGAAAAATCTGTGAGCCCCAATCTGTGGGCCACAGGCCTGTTGCGATGGGCTTTTAATCCATTTGGGTACCAGTTTTGTCTTTAGACTGAGCAAAGACCCCCTTATGCTATATATAAAAGCTATTGTGATCAAAAAGGAACAAATTCTTTGTTGGAGGAAAGAATCTGCTCCTAGTCAGTTTGTCCAAAACGATAGACATGTTGCAAAGAGTTGTGGACTAAATGTTCTTCACAGGATTTCTCTACGTGAGTTATTGAGTTCCTACCCTGAGTGTTCTCTGTTACATGTACCCATGAAAGTACAGTAAAACCACCTCTGCTGATCAGGTGACTGAGAATAGGGAAGGGGAGAAGAGGGATGGGAAAACCTGTGAGTGGAAAAAAATCCATTTCAGAACATTTGGGATATGTTGCTTTGTCTATACAACTATCTATCTACATATGTCTATCTCTATACCCATATCCATGTCAATAACTATATCTATTGAAGTTGGCCATCAGAATTTTGACTCATTCAGAGTCCTGAAGTGATTTGCTTAAATAAATAATATAACCTATATGTAAAAGAATGTTTCTTAGTAGCATGGGGGAACCTAAAACAACTTAAGCATCTATTTCTTGTCTGTCACAATTATGTGTGACAAATTGGTGGAACTCAATTTATGTGACTTTTTAGGCTCATTAACAGTGCTATGCTGAGGTATATTGGAACCAGAGGCAAAAGGAAAAATAAGTAATACTGATCCTGATTTTGGTGAAAGTTTTGACATTTTGTTCATCATAGATTTTGTTTGCATTAATTTTGATTTTTTAAAATACTGCACTATTATATATCTTGATAACTGAGATTTTGGTACTCTCTTAAACTGTGTGCCCAAGGGGAGTGCCTCATTGGCTTCACCTTAGTCCCAGCTCTTACGTTGACTATATTTAGAGTTCCTTAGGTAAAGGAGCTAGAAAACTGAGTGGCAACTTATTCATGGAGAAACTGAGACATGGATTAGATCATATGATGTAGTCATATAGTGACTAATGGGGAATCAGAAGAGTAACCCATCACTCCTATTCTTATATCAAACTATGGGTGATACATCTCTGTTATATATTTACTGAGGTTTGATCCCTTCACCTTAATTCCAATTTCAAATATTTGATTAAAAAAATGAAATATTTCTAACTCTTTCAATATTGTCTCTCTAATTTTTTAATACTTACAAAGTAGGTAAAAATTTTCCCAGTCACTAGCAATTTAATCCTCATTCCTGACCTTTCAGAGTTTTCTATACAGAAGTACTCTATTTTAAAGCCAAGAAGGAAATTAGTATGACCTTGCAGTGGAATTTGGAATTTTCTGCATAGATCCTTCATTCCTGTCAAAGAGATTAGGGGAAAAAAAAATCTCTGTATTTCTCTTTTTAGCCAACTTCTTAGAGCTTTTCAGTTTGAAAGTAAGATATAAGAGCCAGATGGTTATGAAAATTTAGTGCATCGAAATGTTTGTCAAAACCATTGGAAGAATAGCACATCCTGGAGCTATTATTGGCACAGCAAATAATGAGTGACATTCAGAGTTTATGCTGTTTGCTCTCTGATACTGCTGGAATGAGTTTACATCACACACAGGAGTTACCAAGTGGTGACTCTTTCTGGGCTGGCCAATTACTATTTGTTTTTCAGTTTATTATCACTGAGGTAAAATCTTCATTTTCTATACTTCAGATCACTGAGGAAGAGAGAAACTGACCAGTGGGACGAGAGCGTCATTTTAGCCCAGAATTTCCCAAAGTTATCCCTTGAGGGTAGTTATAAAAATGGTTTCCTGGAGAAATGAATTGGAAAATACTGCATACAAATACCAGTCTTGGAGGTTGTACATGCTCATTAGCATAGCAAGGCTCTGAGAAATCCTGCAGGGGAAAACAAAAACCTATAGAGTTTGGCTTAACCCAGTTTTGACCAATCTTTGTTATGGAAACTTGTGAAACAAACTGCCCCCAAACTTAGAGGCTTAAAACAATAATCATTTCATTATTTTTCATAGTTTCTATGGGTCAGGATTTTTCGAAGGACTCACCTGGGTGGTTGTGGCTTGGAATCTTTCATGTAGTCCTGTCAGGTGATGGTTGTTGCTAGGACAGCAGGTAGGATCAGCTGGGGAATGGCTGGGCATCTCTCTTCATGTCACATTAGGGCTTCTCCTGTGGTTTTTCCATGTAGGCTCCACTGGGCTTCCTCGCAGCATGGCTGCCTCAGGGCAGTAGGACTGTTCCATGGAAGCTCAGAGTTCCAGTGAAAGTATTTCAACTCACAAGGTGAAAGCCACAGTGACTTCTATGATATAACCTTGGAATTTATGCAGCATTACTTTCACTGCATTCTGTCACTTACAAGTGAGTCACAAGACCACAAGGGCAGGGGAATTCAATTCCACATCTTGTTGAGAAAGTGGCAAAATTCCATAAGAGCCTGTAGATGGGAGATACTATTGCTACTCTCTTTGGAAAATATAGAACCCTTTTTTTCTATGAAATATTTCGTGAATTTTGCTTTAGGCAAATATCACCAGAGCTGCTTCTAAGTAGAAAGACAGACTGGTCAAAAAAGATCTGTCTTCACAAATTTTGGAGATATCCAGATGTGCAACTCACAAAGAGATTATTTGGCATGACTATACTAAAAGGTACCAATATTTAAAATCCTAAGTGGGTATACCCACTTAGATGTTTAGATTTTATGACTCAGAAAGAGTTAATACTCTAACCTTCTTCATCAGGGCCAGTGACTGAACCAGGTTGTGTGGAATCTCTTGGTACTTATATATCTAGACTGGAGTAGGTTCAGAAGTGATCTACTATAATTCATAATTGCTCTGGAAAATATTCTGCAAGTAAGATGGGTCCTTAACAAACTGGATGGCTTCCTGGCAGTATAGCCAAGTTTCTAAAGACATTACCAATAAGCTACTGGTGTTTCCTGAACCTCCTAACACTCAAATTCTTGTCCCAGGGTCTATTTCTGGGGCAACCCAAATTAAGACATGCATTGTTAGGAGTGGAAAAGTACTTAAATATTTGAAATACTGTGTATGGCATTGCATCAATGCCAAGAGCACAGAGAAAATGAGTTGAATTTTGCATACAGATGGGGGAGAAAGATTATGAGATGCACTGTTAGAGAAAAGGAAGGGCCTTGTTGGATTGATAGGCAATAATTTACCCAAAAGAGCTAGCTTGAGGACAGTGTCGCCCAGCAGGAGGTTACTCCCAAAACACTGTGTAGTAGATTTTCAACATTTGAAAGCTGGGGGATTAGATGAACGCTAGCTCATCACACTGAAACCATCCCCTCAGCAATGGAGAGCTTGGTGATGTGTCTTTCAAAACTTGGCTACCCTGCCTCACAGATATTTTTTCCCATCCCGGATGTTCTTTGTACATGCTTACTTTCAGGCTAAGCCTGATCTAAGGAAGAGCCACACATTCTGAAAATAATGAACACGCTTCCATTTAATATCTCACTCGTGTGAATTGTAGGCTTAAATGAGAAAAGGGCACCTCTTTTAGGAATAAATCCTCTAGAATGATAGCAATATTTGAACTTAAAGCAATAGCTGTTAAATCTTAATTGACTTTAAGTCAAGGTACTTAAAATTCATTCCCACACTAGTGATGAATTTTTATTGATTTTATCCAGAAACGTCTTGGCCCCATAGGCAGTATTTGAAAGTCATCTGACAAGAGTTAAGAGTGTGTAGTCTGTGACATAAACGATAACTCGGTTTTTCTTTTTGTTTTTATCTAAAGGTAACTGACCTATGTGGGGATAAAACCCATTGATTTTGCTGAAATTGTGATTAACAAATTACTAGGGTATGGGTTTAAAAGAATAAACTAATATGGAATAAAAACTATTATATTGAAGCTATTTTTAAAGAGTTTATTTTTAAAGAGTTTCAGGATTATTCAGTTTATTTTTAAAGAGTTTATTTTTAAAGAGTTTCAGGATTACTAAGATGCTTCATAATGAAAATATTTTGTCTTTATATAAATTACAGAGCATAGAAGTAGAAGCGTTGGATATAATTCTATTCGTTTTTGCAAAAAAGTCCCCTTTGTAGTAGTAGGCACTCTATTTTTTGGCGCTGTTCCTTGAGTTTCGGATCAATGAATAGGAGCAAATAGCAACTCATCTAAGAAATATGGGAAATACTGTCCACCACAACCAGGTTTGGTTCTGGATGAAATGTACAAAAAATTAGGGAAATCATCCCTAAATTTGTTTCTTTGAGTCAGTGGCTCCCGCAGGCTTTGTGGTATGTATCTCGGTAGACTTGCCAGGTTTCCCACATCCTTGCTGTTAGTATTCTGTTTCAGGGCTGCTCACAGACAAAGGATCACCTGTAAAAGTGGTCACACCCCCGGATCAGGACACGCTGTAACTAACCCTCACCAGTGGTGCCTCGAAAATGAAGCTTTCTTTTTTGTTCCAATCTCTCATTTCACTTTTGTCCCTGCCTTTTCTTTCTCCACTCTTACTGCCAGCACATTCACTACACTTTTATTCACATTGCTAGAATTGTTCTACTCTGGCACTCAGTCTCCCAATCTCATTATTCTCTCTCCGAGACTTTTTCTCCCCCTGCCCCTGCTTTTCCTTTCCCAGCTTGCTCTAACAGAAGGATAGATAAAGTCTCAACTAGGGGGCTCTTAACGTGGGGCCCCTGGGTAGAATTGAAGGGGTTTTTGAACTTGGATGGGGAAAAAAATCATGTTTATTTTCATTTCTATCCTACAGTAATTTAGCATCTCCTTCTACCATGACTCTAGGTAACTGATTATGTATTAGCAATACCTGTGACTTGGTCACCAATAGAAATCATACTTATTTTCATTTCACATTAAGTTGTTGCAGAATCTCGGGGCTTCCCTGGTGGTGCAGTGGTTAAGAATCCGCCTGCCAATGCAGGGGACACGGGTTCAAGCCCTGGTCCAGGAAGATCCCACATGCCGCGGCGCAACTAATCCCATGTGCCACAACTACTGAGCCTATGCTCTAGAACCCGTGAGCCACAACTACTGAGCCCGTGTGCCACAACTACTGAAGCCCACGTGCCTAGAGCCCGTGCTCTGCAACAAGAGAAGCCACCGCAATGAGAAGCCCGCGCACCACGATGAAGAGTAGCCCCCGCTCGCCGCAGTTAGAGAAAGACCGCGCGCAGCAACAAAGACCCAACACAGCCAAAAATAAAATTTTTAAAAATAATAAAAATAAAATTCCCCAATGCCATCAACCTGGGAAAGTCTAACTGGATATTACATTAGATGTGATGATATGTTAAAATCATGGCGCATGATGACTCCAAGGTAAGTTGGGAGTCTGATGTACAGTATTCTCAAGACTCTTTGTGAAACATCCTCACTTTGATCAGTTCTCTTCCTTATTATTTTATAAATCATGAAGCATAAAAATCAGTTTATATTGTATCTTTGGAAAGAGTATCTGAGAGACTCTCAATATTTGCTTAAGCCTGTGGTTATTTTGATGCCTTAGACTTTCTACTTTATAAGCAGAACAAGTATTCTACTAAACTGATCTAAGTAATTGGCCAACTTGTTACGAGGAGGAACTACCAGACACATTATAATTGGTTTACAGATTACCTATCCTGCTACCTATTGATATAGTACCTCATTTTTTCCTCTCAAATTCTTACTACTCTGTGAAGCCTTCTTTGAGTAGTAAGTGAAAAAAAGTAGAAATCATATAGATCTGTTCATTAGTTCTGTGAATTTGGGAAAGTTATATACTTTCTGAGCCCTAGATACCTTCTTTATAAAATGTGGGTCATAATAATCACCAGGGAGAGCTGTTGTGAAAATTAAAAGAAATAATATACATAAAACCCTTAGTCACTAGTACTTAGTATGTGCTCAATAAATGTTACTTTAATTATTTTATTCCAGCCTACATTGATTATCCCCCTCTCTGAATGCCTATAGCACACACTGGGTGTTCCCTACTATTTCTATAATTATAACCTTGTCTCCTTAACCAATTTTTTTTTTTTTTTTTTTTTTTTTTGCGGTACTTGGGCCTCTCACTGTTGTGGCCTCTCCCGTTGCAGAGCACAGGCTCCGGACGCGCAGGCTCAGCAGCCATGGCTCACGGGCCCAGCCGCTCCGCGGCATGTGGGATCCTCCCGGATCGGGGCACGAACCCGTGTCCCCTGTATCGGCAGGCGGACTCTCAACCACTGCGCCACCAGGGAAGCCCTCCTTAACCAATTTTTAAAGCAAGAATACCTTTTACACCTGCAGGATCTGGCACAATGCAGGAAATAGTTTGGGGAAACACCATGAATCCTCCCAAGGTCAACAGCATGTGAATTGTGTAATAGCTTATTTGATAGAAAAACACATCAAGGAGCATGAGCCCTGCGGTTAAAAAAAAAAAAAAAAAAGGCTGGAGCTGGCCAATAAAAACCTCATCAAATTGAATTCTGATTGGCAAAGTATACAAGTAAATTAAGAAGGCCAACATTTCTTACATAAATCAGCAGCAGCTTGTGGTTTCTCTGAATTATCTCAAGTCTTTTTTTTTCAGACGCGCAGGCTCAGCAGCCATGGCTCACAGGCCCAGCCGCTCCGCGGCATGTGGGATCCTCCGGGACCGGGGCACGAACCCACATCCCCACGTCCCCTGCGTCGGCAGGTGGACTCCCAACCACTGCACCACCAGGGAAGCCCTCTCAAGTCTTTTGAATCCTAGTCCTTGAACAATTTTGACATAGTCAACATTAAATGGAAAGATAAAACTAGAAATAAAGTCTTGGCAGGGAATTCCAAAATGGTCCCTGTTGCCAGTTTCAAATCTCACCATCACTCACTTTGGAATATTAATACCAATGCTTTGCTTCAGAAAAGTTCCAGTGTACTTTTCTTGTTTCTTTGTTAAAACTATTACCATTTGGATATATTTGCTTCCAATTGTTTCTAATGCATAGGCTTTTTTGTTTTTAATAGTGGTACCTTTTTTTTGGTCTTTAGCAAATATTTTCCTGCATTATTGAAAACTTACCATTATTTGAACATTTGAAAAATGTATTAGACATCTCTTAAGTTTTGAATGGTTAGGATGTTTCTAATATTTTAAAGTAAAAGCTGCCCCAGTGATACATTTTTTTTTGCATGGAGATTCCCATCTCCCATTCAATGACTATTTAGGCTAGATTCTCCAAAGTGGGATTCCTGGGTGTAATCACATGAAAAAAAAACCTTAAAAATCTTGATTTTAATGTTCTCGAGGATTGAACTAACTTATACTCCATCAACAGTGGAAGAGAATGCCTTCATCATACCGTTGCCAGTCACTGTTCTTTGGGGTGGGGATGGGGACTTGAGGGGCAGGGACAAAGTGAACTTCACTGATTTGAGAGGGGAAAAAAGGAAGTTGCACTCTTGCAAGATTGCTTTATTACTCTTGTCTTTGATTACTTGGTTTTATCTTTATACTTACATTTGCTATTGGCAGTTCTTCAATTGTAAATTTCCTATTCAAGTCCTGTTGAAGGCATAGTGGTTTTTGTAACAAAGAAATTTCATTCATTACTTTTAAGAAGCACGGTTCTTTTCTATCTAGATATCGGATTATTATATCCATATTTTATTTTACTTCTTATATATTGTTGAAAACTGACTCAAATCCATAGGGATTTTTACATACAATGCTTATTTTTAAAAACATAAAAACAATGTTTTTAAAAATTTAGAACACAGAGAATTAGATAAAGAAGGAAATAGGGACTTCCCTGGTGGTTCAGTGGTAAAGAATCCACCTTACAATGCAGGGGACACAGGTTTGATCCCTGGTCTGGGAAGTAAGATCCCACATGCCACGGGGCAACTAAGCCCGCATGCCACAACTACTGAGCTCACGCGCCTCAACTAGAGCCCACGGGCCTCAAACTACAGAGCCCACGTGCTCTGGAACTCACATGCCACAACTGCAGAGCCCACGCACCCTGGAGCCTGCATGCCACAGCTAGAGAAGAGAAAAACCCGCACACTGCAACAAAAGAGCCCTCAAGCCACAACGAAAGATCCCAGATATTTGGATAATTACTAAATGTTTGTTATTGTGTGTAGTATGATAAAAACTTTAGGATAGAATCTTAGAGGTAGAATTACTGGATCAAAGGGCAAGAATACAAATACTGCAAAATAGCTTTCTAGGAAGAGGTGACAATATGCATTCCAACAGAATGTGAACATGTAATCTAAACTCATTTTGCTAGCATTGAGCACTATTATAATTTTAAATTAAAAAAATCTGCTTCTTTGATAGATTGCAGTTATATATTATCATTTTGCTTTGCTGCTCTTTGATAGCAAAGTTGAACATTTATTAGAACAGTTGTTTATCATAGTTATTGTTTCTTTGCCGCTGCTCTCCTGTGGAATATGTCTGTATTCTTTTCACACTGAAATATTTATTATTTTGGAATATATTATTCTGGATATTCTTTGGAAACTAAAAATGTACATCAATATAACTATATGTATTCTTAACACCCCAAATTATCTGCTATTAATATTTAAATTTTTTTCAGTCTTCCTTTTCCTTATCTTTTCAAGGAAAAAGTCATCTACTTATGATTTATATGCTCATTATTTTATTTTTCTTCATATTTGGAGGATTGCTGGGAATTCTCAGCATTTTATTGACAGCATAAATTCTGGGTGAGTGGGTGGGATAGGAACTAAGACATACTAATCCTTCTCTGATCCAGAATCTGTTTCTTTTCTTTAAAAGTTTTTGAAATTTATTGCATTCAATGACCCTTGTCTTTTTTGGTTGCTCTTGAAGAGTTTTAGATGTTTTCCCTTTTTTCATGTTTTTCTTGTTCATTTCATTGGCTATTGGGGAAAAGAGATTCAATGTTATAGATACAACCCAGAAAGTCTCTTCTCACTCTTATTTTTGTCACTGGGGTAAGGTGAGGATTTGGCATAAGTTCTGTGAGATGAGCCAATTTTCTACTGCTACCTGCTAAATAGTTTTAGAAATGTTTCTAAATAGTACCCTATTGGTTTGAAATGCTTTCTTTAACCTATGGTAAATTTTCCTCCGCATCAGAAAATATTTAATTCTATTACATTGTCAGTTCTTGTGCTAATATCCCATTTTTCTATTATATTTTTATTAAATATTCTGAAAAGGATATTTAAAGGAGAAAGGAGAAGCTCCTAACTTCATTTGTAAACATTTTACTCTCCATTCATCCCTGTTTGATTTTCTAAGCAATATTTAGAATTGTTTTCTCAATTTCCTTCAAAAATTCTCTTGAAATTTTTTTATTAAACTTTTTATAAAACTTTAAGTTATTTTGGAAGCACTGGCAGCATTTATAAACATTTGCATTCTGTGTATTGTCTTCAGATCTTTTTCTGGTGCATTATTTCTTCCATTGCATGCGATTTGCCATTTAACCCATCAATTTTTAAAAATTTTAATTATTACATTTTCATTCTTAGAAGTTTTCTTTTTTTTTTCAAATCTGCCTAAACGATTTTGATAGTTTCTTGTTATTTGCTCATACTTTCAATACTAGTATTTCTTTAGTGATATTATGCATTCTTATTTTATATTCTGCACCCAAAAACTCCAATATCTGCCGGATTTTCATGTCTGACTTTGCTACTTGTTTCTGGTAGTTCTTGCTCATGGTGCCTTGTTTCCTTATGTGGTTTATGATTTTTCTTAACGTCAGCTCGTGTTTCAAAGTCCCCTGGAACCCCTAGAGGATTGGGTGAACATACATTTCTCCAGTAAGGATTTGCTTTTTCTTCTTCCTGGTTCCTGGAATACTACCAACCCAGAATCACTTTAAAAGAAATTCTGGACTTAGGGCTTTTCAGACCAAACATGAGGTATAAATTTAGGTCACAAAGCACTGTGAGAGCCAACTTACGATTGTCATAAATACTCAGGGGAGTTGGGCAGTTTCTGTGATGTCTCCTTTTGGGGCGAGCATAATTTATTTTTCCACTGAAAGTGGAGACATTAAAGATCCTGACTCTGTGGGCATATTTCTCTTCTGACTTCCCTCTTTGTACACACCCTAGGCGTTAGATCTCATCTTCTGCAGTGCCCTTAAAATATAAGATTTGAGACAAGTACCTCCATCTTCATTCCAAATCAAGATGCTAGGCCACCCATATAGGACATGCTAAGACAGTATAATATTAGTTTTGCAGGATGGCAAACACCTACCCTCACTGTGTGGGTAGTGAAGGTTGAAGAGTTGGGGGAGGGATTTTGCAGGGAATGAGTCATCGGTATTTCCTTATGGGGGAGGGAAGTGCCCCTTGACCTCAAGTCAAGAGGGGAGGGTTGGTGAGAACCACTAGGAGAGTTTGACCCATGTCCCCTCTGGTTTAGGAGCCACAGGGCCTAGTGTCTGCTTTGTGTTCTTTGAGTCCATTCTGGCTCCTAAATATGGTTGTTCTGAGAGCCGTCCTCTGTCCACATTGAGATGGCCATAGGCTGATGTGTGCCAATTGCTCTGAGGCCTTAAGAATGCTAACTACTAGAAAGGAATACAAACATTTCATTTTCTTTAAGAATATCATTAATAAAATGATTTTTTGATAAACATGAGTTCAGTGTCCCTACAGATCTGTGGATTCTTATCAGCTTGATACAAAAAGTAGCAAATGTGGACAGAACATGTTCCCTCCACTTTGGAAGCTGATTCATTGGAATTAGAGAGATTTAGCCTCTTGATGAACCCATAAAATGTTTTTATTGTTACAGAAAAAGCATTCAATCTCATTGAAAGGAGAATATATAACATTGCATTTGGGAAGAAAATTAGATATGCTAAAGCTTGTATGGTGATGGAAATGATAATTTTTTATTAACAAATTGTCAGCATGGGGCACATTCCTTCAATTTTCAGCAATTTGAAATCCCAGCATTAATCAGCTTTCGTTAAATGCCACCCACTGCTTTGTACAGCAGCGAGGAAGGCAGTAATGAAATATTGAAAAACTAGCATTAGATCAGAGATCATGCTGGCTGCAGAATCTTTATTTTATGTGAAGACCTTTTTTTATTATTCTGGAATTAGGCAAAACATGCCATGTCCTGATCAAATGACTTCTGTGAGTGCTTTCTTTCAGAACAATAAATGGTGCTAATAAGTTGGCCAGCCTCCCACCAACTAGACCTTTGATATATGTTGTATCAGCACATTAATAACAAATTAGAATTAGAGAAACATAGGGAGTGTTCCCCACTCATAATTGTCTTTTTCTGTAACACAAAGTAAATCAAACTATCACGTTGCTCCCAGGAAGCCTAAACCATTTATAAAACAACAACTTTGTTTTTTATAAATTGGTTTAATTTATCCATTTTTAATTGCTTATTAGGTTCCTACAGTGTGCAAGGTGCTGCAGGGACTAAATAGATGCATAAAAATGGCCCTGCTGTGAAAGAGCTCACAGTATCCACATACACTTCATTGTTTGGTCCACAAGTTTTACTTCCTCTGTATTTTTGGTCTATATACTTCCTCTATATTTTTGGTCTATTGAATAAACGTGCCAATATTCGTCAGATGTGAATGTGACACTGCTTACTCTTCTGTCTGTAAGATGTTGCTTTGTGCTTTTTTTCTAGAATTAAGGCTAGGGCCTGCCAGTTCATCATTTCTGGTGTTCTCGGTCTCCCTTGGTACCAAGCTATATACATTTTCAGAAAGACTTCTCAAGGCTAAGTAATATATAGACTGTCACCTAGAGGGAGAACAAAATAGATTGATAAGTACCCAGTACTGTGACCTGGGCCACTTTGTTATTGGGTATTACCGTGAGTAGTTCCAAGGAGCAAACAAGAATGTGAAATGGAAGTTCAATCATTTGTGATTCAAAGAAAAGAGAGCCAACCTGTGGACTGTTCTTAGTAGAGTGGTTTAGTAATTTGTGATGAAAACCTCAAACAGGAAGTCTTAAGTTGGAGTTCATGGCTGCTTCAGAGAATCTGTGAACTTCCTGAAACTATAAATAACATTTTATATTTAAGAAGCTGTGTGTTTTGTTGAGATAATCCATAGCTTTCACTGGATTCTCCAAGACAGTCATGAATCCCTAAAATAGTTATGAACTATTAGTCTAGGTCAGGGGTTGGTGAATTTTTTTCTGAAAAGCAAGAGACAATAAATACTTTAGGCTTTGAAGAACATACAGTCTCCATAAATAAGTGAATGTGGCTGTATTCCAATGCAACTTTATTTTCAAAAACAAGATGGCCCAGGGGCCATAGTTCTCCCACCTCTGGTTTAGGCTATGATTTGGTAAGACAGAACTTTCAAACTACTGTGCTGAAGTACATCCAAGTTTTCCCTTTTATATAAATCATATTTAACATGTGAATTTTATTTATTTAATTTTGTTTTTTCTTTCTTATCGAAGTATAATTTACATGGGGTAAAATGAACAAATCTTAAGCCAACTCAACGAACTTTTGCATATGTTTACACCCATGTAACCACCACCCACATCAAGATATAGACTATTTCCATCACTCCAGAGGATCCCTCATGTTCCTCTTTAGTCATAATCTTCACCCTCCCCCAGAAGTAACCACTCTTCTATCATCATAGCTTAGTTTTACCTTTTCTTGAACTTCATTTAAATGAGACTGTGGAGCAGTGTGCAGTTTTTTGTGTGTGCTTTGGCTTCTTTCACTCAATATAATGTTTTGAGATTCATCTGTGGTTTTGAGCACACAGACTTTTAATATAGATATCCTGGTTGATTTATAATATTGTTGTTCCTAAAGACCCTTCTTTATTAACTAGCAAGAATTTCTTCGTCCTTCTGGTGTTTGTAGTGCCAGACTAGTGGCCACAAGAAGATGCAGAATTCCTGTTTCCACCTTCCCACCCCTTGAAGTGAAACCACAAACACAGAAATTGCAATTCAGGAACTCCTACTTCCAAATAACATCAACACATTGAAGCATGAGCTCTGAGTACTCTTTCTTATTGGAGAAAGTAAAGGTCTAAACCTTGGATGAGTTTAATGAGTGAGGGCTCTTGTTCCTCTTTACCCTCAGATCAGTAGTATAAATTTAAAACCAATTGGTTTTATACTATCATTGGCCCATAGAATCATGAGGAAGTTTCTAATGTCCTTTAATCCAGTGCTTCTCAGACTTTTATGTGCATACAAATCCCCTGGGGGTTTTGCTAAAATGCAGATTATGATCCAGTTGGTCTGGGATGTGGCCTGAGAATCGTCCTGCAGAGCCCTGACGTTGCTCACTTGTAAAACATGCTTTGAGTAGCAGGACTGTCATCTAGTAATCATTACTGATGTGGTTTAGACCAGAGACGATGGTATTCAAAGGCGGTGACAGTGCAAACTCAGAGAGAAATGAGATAGTTATGAATGAAAATGGATAGGAGTTGCTGAGAAACTGAAATAGTACATGAGGAACAGAAGATACCAAATGAGATAAATGATGGTAGCTCTGGATATCTATCCAGACTAGTATCCAGCTCTGGATTGCTTCTGGGCCTGAGTCTTTTGCAGCCATGGAAACTTAAGAATGTTGGTTCCTGCTGGAGCAACATATATTTTCCACCATCCTTATGTCTAAAGTTTCAAGGTCTGAACACTCTTCATCTTCCTCTCTTGGGTTTATTGTGGATTTTTTTCTCAAGAAAGGCCTGCAGTCTCTGTATCATAATAGTTAACTAGTTAGTTCTCATGATGTTACCTAACCACCTCTCCTTTTTTTTTTTTTAATTGGGGTATAATTGTTTTACAGTGTTGTGTTAGTTTCTACTGTACAGTAAAGTGGAGTTCCCTATGTTATATAGCAGGTTCTCATTAGTTATCTGTTTTATACATATTAGTGTATACACGTCAATCCCAATCTCCCAATTCATCCCACCCCTCTCCAGGTTCCTCAAAAAACTAAAAATAGAATTACCATATGATCTACTTTTTTTTCATTGAAGTAGAGTTGATTTACAGTGTTGTGTTAGTTTCTGCTGTACAGCAAAGTGATTCATTTATACAAATATATGCGTATTCTTTTTCATATTCTTTTCCATTATGGTTTATTACAGGATATTGAAGATAGTTCCCTGTGTTATACAGTAGGTTGTTTATGTATCTTGTATATAGTAGCTTGCATCTGCTAATCCCAAACTCCTAATTTATCCCTCCCCCAACCCCTATTCCCTTTGGTAACCGTAAGTTTGTTTTCTATGTCTGTGAGTCTGTTTATGTTTCATGAATCAGTTCATTTGTGTCATATTTTAGATTCCACATATAAGTAATATCATATGGTATTTGTCTTTCTCTTTCTGACTTACTTCAGTTAATATGATAATTTCTAAGTCCATCCATGTTGCTGCAAATGGCATTATTTCATTCTTTTTTATGGCTGAGTAGTATTCCATTGTAACCACCTCTACTTTTATGTAGTAAATATTGGCACAACATTTGCTTTTAGATTTTTAACACATTCTTAGGGCTTATGATCTTCAAATGGACCCACATCCATCACATCCTCCACTACTGTTTTGTTAAGTAGATATTACTTCATTGCAACATGACCCTCCTGCAATAGGCAGATCTTTTTACAAAAACAGGTGATTTTGTTGATTTTCTTCTCTTGCTCCAGGTTGCCCACAATCATCTCCGGGAGCTATTGTTCACAACAGCTCATGTTCATGCATGGGTTACCTCTTCACTGAGCCCAAACACACACACATATTACTTATTTAGAAACCTCATTTACACAATGATTATGATTACTCATCCCACATTTTATAACAAGCCCCTGCTAGTAGTAGCAGGTTGTACAGCACTTTTGCCTATGATAGCCTTCCTCCCCCTCTCTATAATTCCAAAGCCCTGTTTTCAGATGTTTACATAAATAATATATCCAGCACAAAGTCTTTCTTAGTTGTCTCTTAAAAAATTGTATTTGAAAAATTCCCTGCATATTGAATGATATTTGTAACATACAGACAATTTAAAAGATAATTGTAAAGTAAAAGGACTAATCGGAAATCACTCATCTATCTACCAACTATCTTAAGAAATAGAATATCATTCATTGCATATAAATCCTCTGTGCACATCACCCTGCCTCAGTAATAGAGACCATCAATTGCCTGGCATTTATGAGAATGATTGTCCTGTTTTTACTTATAGTGTTACCATATATGCATGCAGCCTTAAAAACAGCTTCATTTTGCCTCTTTAAAAATTTTTGTAACTGGAATCATTCTGTACATGTTATTTTGTGATTTGATCCTCTGGTTTAATATTGTTTGTGAGATGCACTAATGATAAAGCATATGGTTATGGTGCATTCATTTTAATTAACATATAGTATCCCATTGCATTAATACATCACAGTTTTTGTATTTATCAGGTCTATTATTGATGGACATTTAGGTTGTCCAATTTTGGCTTATTGCAAATAATGCTTCTATGAACAAGTAGAGAAAACTTGGAAGCGAATGTTATTTGGGGAGGAAACATTTGAGTGTGTTCTTGGCTATACCGAGTTTGAAGTGCTTTGGGATATATAAGTGGAGATGTTGAGTATGTATAAGGATATAGGACTCTGGAGCTCAGAGCAGGATCTGCCTGGAGATGGAAGCTGGAGAAGCTATGGCCATGGTTGACATCCAGAGAGAGATTATAGTATGAGGGGAGAAGAGGCTCTTGCCTTTGACCTTGACAAGCCCCAGTAGTCAATGATGAGACAGAGGAAGCTGAGTCTGCAAAAAAGAATGAGAAGGAATAGCCAAAGTGATATGAGGAAAACCAGAAGAATGTGGGTTTTTTTAAGAAATTAAAAAAAAACTTTTAAGAAACAGGCAGTGGTTAACAGTGTCCAGTGCTGCTTAAAGTATACATAAAATGGGGATTTTAGCATGTTTATTGGATTTAGCTCCTAACAATCATTAGTGACCTTCATGAGAATTGTTTTGGGGGAGTGACAGAGTAAAAAACCACATTGGCATAAAATGATAAATGAATGGAAAATAAGAAAATGGAGATAGAAAATAGAAATTTTTGTCTAGAAGGGCAGGAAAGAAAGATAAAGTGATCACTGGATAGGAACATAGATAAAGTGAACACCGGATAGGTCAAAGGAGGCTTTCGGTTTTTTCATCAATGAGACTTTTTTTAAATATAAATTTATTTATTTATTTTTGGCTGCGTTGGGTCTTCGTTGCTGCGCACGGGCTTTCTCTAGTTGCGGCAAGTGGGGGCTACTCTTCATTGCGGTGCGCGGGCTTCTCATTGCAGTGGCTTCTCTTGTTGCAGAGCGTGGGCTCTAGGCGCACAGGCTTCAGTAGTTGTGGCACGCAGGCTTGGTAGTTGTGGCTCTGTGGCTCACGGCTCTAGAGTGCAGGCTCAGTAGTTGTGGCGCACAGGCTTAGTTGCTCCGCGGCATGTGGGATCTTCCCAGACCAGCAGTTGAACCCGTGTCCCCTGCATTGGCAGGCGGATTCTTAACCATTGCACCACCAGGGAAGTTCCACATCGATGAGACTTGAACACGTTCAAATTCTGGTGAGAAGGATCCAGTTAAGACAGAATAATTGGATGTATAAGATGGAAAATGTATAGGTGACAGCATATGGTTCTGGAAAAGGCTGGAGTTGATGGGATCCAAAGATGTATAATTGGCTTTTTTTTTTAACATCTTTATTGGAGTAAAATTGCTTTACAGTGGTGTGTTAGTTTCTGCGTTATAACAAAGTGAATCAGCTATACATATACATATATCCCCATATCTCTTCCCTCTTGCGTCTCCCTCCCTCCCACCCTCCCTATCCCACCGCTCTAGGTGGTCACAAAGCACCTAGTTGATCTCCCTGTGCTATGCGGCTGCTTCCCACTAGCTATCGGTTTTACATTTGGTAGTGTATATATGTCCATGCCACTCTTACTCAGCCATAGAAAGAAATGAAATTGAGTTATTTGTAGTGAGGTGGATGGATCTAGAGTCTGTCATACAGAGTGAAGTAAGTCAGAAAAAGAAAAACAAATACTGTATGCTGACACATATATATGGAATCTTAAAAAAAAATGGTCATGAAGAACCTAGGGGCAGGACGGGAATAAAGACGCAGACCTACTAGAGAATGGACTTAAGGACATGGCGGGGGAAAGGATAAGCTGGGACAAAGTGTAACTGGCTTTTGAAAGGAAGAGAAATGCTAAACCAATGAAGGAGGAGTGGAGAAAGATGAAAAAATACATGAAAGGACGTGGTAGTGGAGTGTTGAGCATGAGGTAGGAGGTAAGATCACTGGCTATGAAGAAAAGGGAAGCTGGAGCTATAAGGACATGTCTAGAGAAGAATGACATGGGTTTGAAAGCCATTCCAGAGAGTGTAATGTGTTGGCCAGACAAATGTTAGCAGGTTGCTGATCGTTTGTTTAAAGTGTCAGTATATCGTGTGCCTTGTTCCAGTGCAAGGCCAGAGAATGTGGGTAACAATTTATGTGGATTCTGAGTATGACAGACAAGTGAGATAGGATTTGGGGATACTGGCTAGATTATCAATGAAATGGTAGATCATGGGATTTAAGCAGTAAGAGAATAAAGTGAGTCTTTTGTGTATATATAGATACTTGCATGATATACTGCAGTCAACACTGATTCCCCAAAAGGTCTTGCTGTTGTCAGGAGTTATGCACTACCTCCATCATAACGGTACTAAACACATTTCATATGTAAATAAATATGGCACATCTTGCCCTTGAGTAAAAAACATGAATAAAATGAAGAAATTAGAAGACTGGTGGTAGGAGTGAAAGCAAGACAGGTATTTGGAGGCCCTGATGAGATGGAAGAATGGTCACGGTGGGAGTAATTAGAAAAGTAGTTATAAGATAGGAGGAAAAAAAGTTGGGGTCTAAATGAGGGATGCCCCAGTTAGTAATTTCAGGGTATGACAGGGTCCAAGGCCGTCCTATTGGAGTAGGTGACTAATGGGGTGCAGAGGAGAAGATCATAAGTTGTTATAAGGTCAAGGACCCAAGGTCAAGGTGTTAGAGGGGTCATTGACTGGGCTACTGAAGTCACCCAGGATATTGGCAGGACTTAGGGTGAAGAAGAAGACTGTGATTGTGTACTAAGTCTTTCATGAATGGTGGTGAATGAGGGACAAGGGAAGTTGATGTGTAACAGCAAGGGTGGTAAATGACAGCTAAGAGGAAGGGGAGAGGCTGTCATGCATGATGTGAGGGGAGGTGATAATTGTTAGCAAGTGATGATGGGGAGCACAGAGGACAAAAAATCTCTGTCCTGATTTTGAACTACATGACAGTGAGAAAATGAACGGTCTTCACTTATGAGGGGTATGGGAAAATATTTGCAGCGGGGCGTCTCCCTTAAGGCAAGGCAGAGGGATTAAGCAAAGAACATATACATTCATAGAGGATTTAGTGTTTGGAGCAGTATTTCCATAGAGCTCAGCTCAAGGGTTTAGATGGGGTAAGGCAGGGATGGGCTGAGTCCAGGGCCCAGAAGTACCAAGCAGAAGGGATGAGGGTGGAGGAGAGAATGGATGGCCAGAGATGCATTCTCTGGGTATTCCTGGTGAAAATACAAGGTGGGTTTTCAGTTAATCTCTTTGAAAAGAGGGGGCAATAGACAATGGACTTCTAAAAGAAGTCATGTCCAGATGACTTCTCTTAGATGACGTTGGTCTAAGAAGCTGCAGTTTCTGCAGTCACTTGGCCTTCAGTGGTGTTCTTCTAGGCTGCAGTCCTGCAGCCAGCATGGGATGCTGTAAAACCCTTACTGTTATTCAGCCTTATAATCAAAATTCCTGGTTATGATTAGTTTCAGCTTTTATATCCTACATCTGACTTACTTGTCATAAGTTGGCTGGGATCTATTGATATAATAATGCAGCCATATACTTCCATAGTGTTTACAGACTTTAGAACAATTTTAAGGTACTTTCAGTCAAGCACATAATCCTATATAATGCCATGCATTTTACTTTTATAAAAACAAAGTTTTCTCTTATGGTTTCTTCACAATTAAAACTAGGAGAATTTTTTTTTAGTTTTTTTGATGTGGACCATTTTTAAAGTCTTTATTGAATTTGTTACAATATTGCTTCTGTTTTATGTTTTGGTTTTTTTTGGCCGTGGGGCACGTGGGATCTTAGCTCCCCGACCAGGGATCAAACCCGCACCCGCTGCATTGGAAGGCGAAGTCTTGTGCCAACTCTAAGACAATTTTATTGTGGGTTAATAATTTTTGTAAGGTCAATTGGTTTATCAAGTGGAAACAAAAAACACATTGAGGGGGTTTAAGATGTGAAAAATACGCTTGGCGAGTGAGAGGCATGGTGTACCCTTTGTCAGTTTTCAGTGATCCTGAATGGGTGAAGTTGAAACTAATTTTAGCAGGTGTTTCTTCATGCTTCATTTTTCATGCTTCGTTCTCTAGACTTGATGATGGCTTCCCTCCATTCTTTATTTTTCCACTCTTAATGTAGTGTTCCTCAGTGCAGGAGTCTATATTCTCCCATTTAGCTTTGTTGACTTTTGGAGATTAGGTGGAAGTGGCAGATATTGTGAACAGTTGGCTGGTTTGGCCTTGGAAGTAGCAAAGGAGGTAGAAATAGCATGAAGTGTTGAAACTTAGCGTCTTGCAGATGCTCAAGGTTGAGTGAGCTACGTAACAGCTCCTGAACCCCATTCTCCTCCCTGTTAACAATGAAAGTTATAACATCCATTTACTTGGAACAAGATAGGCATTCAGTAAGTGTGAGGCTTTCATTTCTTCCTCTTAGCTGAACAATAGTTTACACTTGGCCCTCAAGTGAAGTTTGAAAGTATAGGAAGGATATAAAGAGGTCTTTTGTCCAAGGCAAACTAACCTTGGTAGTGGGCAAGTCTTAAAGAATGTGATGTGTTTTATTTTACACTTTCTGGATATCCTGATACTAGTTTGGGCAGATAAATGTTTTTAGAGAGCTAATAACGTTTTAATATTCTTGTAAGTATATTGAAGTACACAAAAGTAAATAAGGGGTTTGAAAGTTGATGCCATATACCAAGAGATTAATCGTTTGAGAAATGCAGAATTCTTTGGTCAGATGAAGCAAAAAATTTTTCAGAATTTGTCATTGAGATGTTCTTTTTATGGGAAGAAAAAGGAAATAATTCTTTGTAGTTTTAATGGAATGATACCCCCAAGTATATTTGTGTAGATGCATCCTCTCTCCTTCCCTTTAGCAGACACATTGATTATCAAGTGCTCTGTTGCTGTATATTAAGTAAAGTGTCTTTAAACAGCATTTTGATTAAAGGATCTTTAATATTGTTCATCTCCTTTTATCGCACAGACTAACTCAATATTTCTTGCAGTCTCTTTCAGAGGCTTTACAGACGGTATGAAAAAAAGACTCAGAATTGCTTCTTTTTAAATTTCCTCTGTTGGTTGTTTTATAGTTATGGAGTTATAGTTCACAGTTTGTTTTTTAAAGGATTTTTATTTCTTTAAACAAGAATGATGAATTTGGGGAAAGAGTTTTCTCAAGCAAAAAGTTGGTCACTTTATGGAAACTTTAAGGAAATACTTACATAAATTTAATACTTAGAATGATCCTAAAGAAAAATCCATTGATAACCATTAAAATCAATATATTTCCTTTTCCTTCTGTTGATAAGTTTTATAGGAATTTTCACACCAAGATTTCTAAGTGATGTGTTTGAAGGATTGTTTCATCAATTCCGTAGAGAAATGTCATCTTGCCCTTTTTCTGAATGATGTTTTAACCTCACTAATTAAGCACCCTCCATCACTATTCAGTGAAGCTCTCTTGAGAGTAAAGGGCCTTTGATTAGGGAAACTCTCTAATTGGATAGGACCTCTCATCATAAAACAGTCAAAACATATTGATTATAGTTCTACCATTAGGACTTCCATTGCTTAAAACAAATGGCTTATAACAAGAATTAGATTGACCTAAGTCAATTTTAGCCTGGAGATATTTGGAACCATTAAAAAAAAGATCAAGTAATCTTAGCATTCCAAGAGTCTATGGAAAGAGGGTGGGCTTTTGATTCATGATAGCAAAAATAAATGTTGTACAGTCGATTTTAGGTTTTAACATAATAGCAATCCTCCAATGATTACTAATACTCCTTTTCTTTATGTCTCTCAACTTACATTTAAATATTTTTATTATGAAAATATTTATGCACAAAAGAATACACAAAAGAAGAACTGTGTAATGAATTTCCATGTATGTCACCCAGCTTCAATAATCACCAATATTTTTTCAATCTTATGTCATCAATCTTCTCCCCCTTTTTGTTTGTTTACTGGAATAATTTAAAGCAAATCCCTCATATATCATTTCACCCATAAACACTTTAGTATTCACCTCTGTCAATCTATTTTTATGCTGTTAGAATAACTGTAAATGCTAAAACTTACATAGTGCTTTATACTCCTAGGCTGCCTTATATCATTAGGTTATCACAAAAATTTGATAGGTGTTATCACCACTATTTAGAAGATTTTTAAAAAGAGGTTTTGAATGGTTAAATGACATTATCAGGGGCTACTAAACAGTGACAATAGGTTTCAATCCTGGGTCTCATAAATATATAAGTCAGTTTTACACTCTGTAGCAGATATGACCATACCAAGTAAAAGTCTATTCCTTGGATATTTGACTTCAGCTGCTCTGGGCAGAGGCTCCCTTCTTTGGTCTTATGATACCTGTGGACCAACTGAAGAGTGAGCATAGCCAGAGGGAAGTGGCCATTAGAGATGTGTATCAAGCATGTCTTTTTATTCTGATGTTTTGACATCTGGGGCTCTGCTGACCCTGGAGAGACTGCCCTTCCAAGGGCTCCAATTCCTAGAGACAGTAAAGGACTCACTTGCAAGTGTGACTTGCATATGCAAACCAACCAATCCAATGCCCATATTCCCCATATCTCCTTTACCTAGCTCTTACACTCCAGGCCACTATCTGCAAATCCTAACCACCCCAGGGCCAAGTACCCAACTAGGGACAGCCCCTGTGCCCTAGAGCCCACCAAAATTATTCAATCCAGCCCATCCTAAACCTGCTTACTCTGTCTCACCCATTCCTTCCAGTGGAAACTACAATAAAAGCTCTTGCCCACATTTTCCCCACACTCGTTTGCCTTCGTGACCCTGGTGCCAGTGTGGTGTGGCATGACCCCTCCTCTTGGGAGCTGTGAATGTAACAAACTGTTTTCAGTGGCAATCATCTCCTGATCTGTTGGCCTTGCCATATCTGGATAATAATAAAACCTACATTTTAAAACAAGATGGTAAAGGCTGAGTAAACACTCTGGGACTTAATATCAAGGCTTACTGCTGGAAGATCTGACAAGCTTAGTTGGAACAGGTGACAGTCCTAGGTCGGGTAATTGGGTTGGAGATCAAACTCTAAAAGAATAGCAGAAGGGGATGGCAGTGAGGTCAACAGCACGTGAAAGGCATCATAATTGAATGGCAATAGGCAATTATGCAGTTATCTTGCTGGCTTCCCAAGGTGGGCTGAATTCCAGGGGGAATTATATTTTTTCTTAGGTATGAATATCATCTCAGGTATGAATACATTCCCCTAGGACTATAGGAAGGCAGTGTTCCCTCACACCCTGATGTTGATACCTCCCCAATAGTTCTTCCCTTAGGCCACCATTCCTGCATATCCCATCCAGTCTTGCAATAGTCAACAGTGAATGGTTTATATCTGAGGTTTTCAGTACCTGACTCTACCTCAAGTGTTTCCTCTTCTATGAGACTCTAGTTCTCAAGCTAACTCTGGCATTTCCAGCTCAGTTTCCATCTTGAGTAGAATTTTAGATCAGACACCAAAGATCCTTATAAATCCAACATCCTCATTTTAAGTAGGAGGAAACTGAGCTTCAGAGAGGTAAAGGACTGGTCCTAAGGACATAGGCTGCAAAAAGGTAAAGGCCTTTTGACACTAAGGTACACATTTTTACTATGTTGGTAACTTTCGGTAAAATTTGATTTCTATTCAATATAGACCCTATTTCACAATAACAAGTTCTGGCGGACTATCAGTTACTGGGCTGTAAGACAATCAATATAACAAATATGTATTTAAATAATCAAGAAATTAGTTACTTCCTTATGAAAAAATGTCCTTATGTCATATTTCAGTATAATACTTAAACTATAATATGCTAGGTTTTTCTTTATGATTTTTACTTACATACACACAAATGTAGTCACAAACACCCACAAACACACAACATACACACACCCTACACCTGAAGACTCACTCTCCTATCGCCTAAAAAAAAAAACAAACCTCCTTAACTTAACCTAATAAATTAATAGTTCATGTGTTAAAATACTTAGCAATAACTCACTCATTTTAATATGAATTGATTTTGAAATAATGTCCTAAAAGTATGCTGTCAGTTTAAAGAGGTATTTTATTAGTTTGTACTGGTTCTGGGAAATATATGATTAAAGCTTCATTATTCAGTAATGAATTCAGTTTTCCAAGATGTAATCATGGACTCAGGATCCAGGTGCCTGTGTCAACTAATAAAGCAACGTGGGCATGATTAGGGAGATTCCTGAGGTCAGTGATTCTCAAACTAAAGAGGCATGGGAGTCACCTGGGGGGGGCTGTTAAAGCACGGATCACTGGGCCCTACCTTCAGAAGTGCTAGGGTGGGCTCCAGCCATCTGTATTTTTAACGAGTTACTGCTGATTCAGGAACCACATTTGGAGAGCTGCTACCTTAGGTAATCATTCAACTGAAAAGCATACAAAAAGAGGGGCTGGTGGGAGTTTCCTGATTCCTTCAGAAGCAACTCATGGGCTTGCAGTCTTATACCAAGTAGATAATGTTATTACTTACTATCTTGCCTGTGCCCTTACTATGACCTGAAATTTTCTAGGTCACAGTAGTAACTCAAGTCAGACAAGTACATGTGAAAAATACACCAATAGCACCAGCTGCTAGAATAGAGACACAAATACCTGCAAGCCTTCATGCTTTAAAACAATCACACAGGTTTTATATGTTCTGTAATTTGAGGGTGACAGGTGGTTCCATATTTTTTGTACTATCAATTTGTAAGAAATGTGAAAATCTTTTTGATAAACCTATAGGCTATCCTGTAATTTAGGTGTTACTAGCATGATCTATGGTAGTGCTGCTTCTATTGTAATCTATCTTTGACCATATATACTATTGCTGATTTTAGTGTGTTGATATTGTAGATCCTCATTATTCATGGATTCCATATTTGAAAATATGCCAACTTGCTAAAATTTATTTGTAACCCCAAAATCAATACTGTGGTGCTTTCCTGGTCATTTATGGACATTTGCAGAGAGGTGACAAATTTGAGTTGCCCAAGGTGCATGTTCTCAGCTGGGATCCAATAGGGTGAGGTTCTGCCCTCTTGTTTCAGCTCTCCTACTATAAGGAAGTATCCTTTTAATGGTCCATTTAGTGCCGTGTTTTTCACATTTTTGTGCTCTTTATTAGTGATCTTGCTATTTAAAATGGCCTCCAAACATGCTACTAAAGTGCTGTGTAGTATTCCTGAGGGCAAGAGGGCTGTGATGTGCCTTATAAGAAAATATGTGTCAAATTAGCTTTGTTTGGGCATGAGTTATAGTCCTGTTGGCCATGAGTTCAGTGTTAGTGAATCAATAATATATATTAAGTGTCTTTAAACAAAAACACACATAAAACAAGGTTATGTATTAATCACTTGACAAAAATGTTATGACCAGATGCTCGCAGGAATCTAACCCTGTATTTCCTTAAGAGCAATGACTGAGTATTTGCTAATCCAGTGTTTGCAGCAGCTTCACAGAACATAACTACCGTGAGTAAGGAAAATCAACATGGCTTGGATTTGCTGAGGGTACCACGCTTAGTGAATTTTGTTCATCCGTTGATTAAATTTACTACTTCATTTCATGTTATTAGCACTATTTGTTCACTGCTCAAGTATAGTATTAAAATGCAGACTTTCCACCATAAAAAATTTTAAATGTCACTCAGGTGACTTCAGAGATCTGCTCAAGTACGTGGATCAGGGAACACAGTATGACACTTCACTGATTTTTTTTCCTTCCTTAGTCTCCACAAAATAGAAGTATTTGGCTGCCTTGCTCTTACCGCCAGGAGTGTCGGCTCCCTGGCCCTGCAATGTCCACACCTTCGGGCCCTGAATATTGGGAGAGTCCCCAAGGTTTCTGAGGCCTGCCTGGTCAGGAGCCTAGAGAACTTATGAGAAGTTAACTGCGCTTAATGTTTCTGGCCTCAAAATGGTGAGACTTCTTGGACTCAGACTGACTTTTTCATTGGTTTCCATGTTCCTAAATTTTCAGAACATAAAACCAATAACGCTTCCATGTCTTTCCCACCTCATCACGAAGTGGTGCCCTGAAATGTGCACTTTAGGGGGGAAAGACTCCCAGAGTACCTGTGTGATAGAAAGGGTTTGGACACTGCACCATTTCTTCTACTCAAGAGAAGAACTATTTGAAACTGTTTTCCTGAGGAAACATTGCTATTTGGTTATGGAATAGGTAGGCAATAGATCTAAAAGTTGACCTATTAACTGCATCTTTTGCCACTTTTCTAACTGAACTAATATTTACAATAATTCAATAAAACTATTAAACAAATAAGAGATAATGGTAACAGCTATTATTTCTTGAGCCCCTTCCATGTTCCAGGAACCACATAAGGCACTTATTACACACATTATTTCATCAGCTTCCCATCTTCCCTGTGTGAGAAGTAGCATTGTCCCCAATTTACAGGTAGAGTGATTGAGGTTCTGGGAGTTGAAAGAGGAATGGTACAGGACCCAGGTTTGCTGGTTTCCCCCCACTGTATTTACTTGGCTTCTGTCTGTGTGGAAGGAGAAGGGAGTCTGTCTTCTCCCTCAGATATGATTAGCCAGAAGGTGATGTGACAATGGGACAGGCTGATTTTCACAAATTAAATGTTGATTGCAATTCTGTGAATTTGGAGTGGATAGTACTTCTGCTGAGAACAGATTGTTATCATGCTTTTGATACTGGTTGATTAGGAGCCAGTGAAAAGATGTTCTGATATAAGCAGGTGAATTACAATTTTTAGGTTCTCCGTTTTCCCTTTTACTAGGTTCATCTTGGGCTCTGAAGTGTTCTTGCCTTAAACTGAATGAATTGATGAGAAGAACAATACTACATTTCTTCTTTTTAATCAAAATGTCATGTCTTTGAAAGGAATTCTTTAGAAGTTGACAGTCTGCTCTTAGCTTGCTTGACGATGTATTTAGGTATGTTTGGGGAAGTCTTTCACAAACTCAAAATTTGGGGAAGAAATAAGCTTTCATTCTTAGTCTCTTTTCACTCAGAACAGCAAACTCACACAACAGCAGTAGCTTGATCTTACGCAATTTCTAGGCATTCACTTCTAATCCGTGAAGAACTCCTAAATTTGCATTCTATGTACCATGTTGGATTACTCGATATCCTAAATAAGATGATGGATGCCATACAAGGGCAGAGCCTATTGCTTAAATTATTTGAGTCTAATTTAATAAATGCTGTATTACTATCGTATTTGAGTTTCCTTAGTTATTAATCCAAGCACAATACCGGATAAGCAGTCTCTGATTTATATATTCAAATGGGGATTCTGTAGATTCTAGCACTAAAACAGACATGCAAGAGCACAGATTCGGAGCCCAGCCCCAAAAGGTCTCTGGGGCTCTCAGTGTTGATCATGAAGCAAAGCACAGTTCCTGGTATGTGGCCAGTGCTCTGTAAATTTTTGTTAACTTAATGATTGGGTTAAAACCAGGCTATGAAGGCTATATCACAGTAAATTATGTGTCAACTGAAATTGTATGAATCAATTCTCATTTTGAATGCATAGTAAGAGGTTGTTAGATTTAGGAAATTTGCCTGGAATTATCTGTTAAATGAATAACTACTTCCCAATTTGCCTACTCTGTAAGTTTTACTTTTTTAAAAAACAATTATTGACTATATTCCGCACACTGTGCATTTCATACCCGTGATTCATTTATTTTGCAACTGGGAGTTTGTATCTCTTCATTTCCCTCAGCCGTTTCTCTCCTCCTCCCACTCTCTCCCCTCTGGCAACCTCCTGTTTGTACTCTGTATCTATAACTCTGTTTCTGTTTTGTTATATTGTTCACTTGCTTTGTTTTTTAGATTCTACATAAAAGTGAAATCATATAGTATTTCTCTTTCTCTAACTTATTTCACTTAGCATAATACTCTCTAGGTCCATCCATGTTGTCACAAATGGCAAGATTTCATTCTTTTTTATAGCTGGATAATATTCTATTGTGTGTGCGTGTATATATATATATATCTTTTTTATCCATCCCATCTATTGGTGGGACTTAGGTTGTTCCATATCATACTACTTTAAATTAATGCTGCAATGAACGTAAGGGTGCATATCTTTTCTAATTAGTGTTTCAGTTTCTTTGGATAAATATTCAGGAGTGAGATTGCTGGATCATATGGTAGTTCTATTTTTAATTTTTTGAGGAATCTCCATACTGTTTTCCATAGTTGCTGCACCAATTTACATTCCCACCAACAGTGCATGAGGGTTCCCTTCTCTCTACATTCTGACCAGTACTTGTTATTTGTTGTCTTTTGATTTAGCCATTCTGACAGATGTGAAGTGATATCTCTTTGTGGTTTTGATTTGCACTTCCCTGATGATTAATGGTACTGAGCATCTTTCATATGTCGGTTGGCCATCAGTATATCTTCTTTGGAAAAGTGTCTATTCAGATTCTGAAAAAGTTTGACATTTTCTTCACATGCAATTTCCTTAAAGTGTGGATCACCTGAGTGAAAAAATAACTTAGTATACCATGGTATCCTGGACAGGGTCTCTCCTATGATTTTTCCATCTTTTCATGTCCTGGAAAGTCAAAGACCCTTTATGATATTCCCTGAATGTGAAGCTTTGCGATAAGTTCTTAAGAGAGTCACCGTGGAAGAAGGGCATGTTTTCTTTGCTCCTGAGAATGTAGCCTTTGTGGTCTAGATGGAGTCAAGGTTTGAAAAATGGGCTTTTGTGCTCCCTTATATAGACAGTATAAGTATATATGTGCACTTAAATCAGACTATAATGGGTAAAGGGAATAAATATTACAGCTAATTATAATATATACATAGATGGATGGATGATGGAACATAGATACAGAAAATGTAATGACAGAGATGGAGATATAAGGATGGGTGAAGGCTATAGACAACTCGATTTTCCCTTCTTTGTGGGTGTGTACGTGCACATGTATATAAAGAAATAGGGCTTCCAAGATCCTGCTCTATTATAAATGATGAGAGGAAATAATTGGGTCTGTGTTCAATGCCTAGCACCATCCTAATTAAAATTTGGTGCTTATTAATGATTTTTTTATATAATGACGATATTAGGGAGATAAATAAAATCTTTCTGTTAATAGAGCACTATATAGTCATTAACTTGGTCAAAAATAAAAACTAAATGAGCAGTGGTTAAAATATGCAGAAAACTCATATAAAATCTTGGGGTTAACCACAGATTAGATTTGATTTTCCTACATTTATTAGGTTCCAGTTTGGTACATTTTGATTCTTTACAGCATATCAATTTCTTAGTGTTTCACAACTTGTTTCATTCTAATAATAAGTTAAAGCTCAACCTATGAGGCCTAAACTTTTCATTCATTTTAGAATCTTACAGCTAATTCCATTTTACATCATTAGTTTATCAAGGTCTCTCTTACTTGCAGATTTTATTAATAAAGAACCTGGGTGCTTGCATCAGATGACTAACTCTTACCAGTTTACTTCTCAACTGAAAATGCTTTGGAAAAGGTATGAGATTTGGAACCCTCACCTCCAGATTTGACTGTTACCTTCGCTTCGCACATAGGGACAGCCTCAACAAGACATTTACTTCCCATACCCACAATTTCCTTATTTGTAAAACGGGGATATTAACATCTATTTTGTAGGACTATGTCCTACAAAATAGATGTTAGACTAGCTCTATGTTTAGAGCTAACGCATATAAAATGCCTAGCTCAGAATCAGACACACCTTAGGCAGTCCTCAAATGAAAACTACTAATATGATGATGATTATAACACAGCTGGAAAAAAATGAACATTTTAATTTCTAACACTCTTGCTTCATTGCCCCATCTTCTCTGTGCAGAGAGACCTGTGCTTGAAAACAAATTCTATTTGCTTCCTCCTGTAGGTGAGGGATCAGATCGTCCATCTTATTGTCACAGTGTCCTAAACTGGACAGTCTGGTCCTCAGCTCCTGCTCTCAGGTAGCCGACCTGAGCTTGGTGGAAATCAGCACCCATCTACGAACCCTCAGGTACTTCCTCCTCTGTGGGATCCTAACCAGATCCCAGGAAAGTAGTTACATAGCTCTTTAGGCCTGTGGCTCTGGTCTTTTGACTTTTCTTTATTTAAACCACTGGAATAACCAATACACTCACGTCAATGGAGGAATGAATTAGAAGCCGGGATTCTGCCTGATATGTTTTTGTGTCTTTGGCAGAGCAGCCAGCATCATTTTGTGGGGTGACCAAACCCATCATCACTGTGACTGGAATAGAATCAAACAGAAAGGAATGGATGCATGATTTGGGGATGTGTGAGAATTTGTTTGACCAAAGATTTTTTGGAAGGACCAATTTAGGATACGATTTCAACAACAGAACTGTGACCATTCTGAATTCCTAACGGGACAAAATATCAATAAATAGTTCCACCACTTCTTTCTTTCACCATCAAAAATAAGCAAGAGCTGGGACAGTGTGAAGAGGTAAGGGAAGGCAGAGTGGTCTCAGAGGAAATGCACTCCATGACAGAAGCCCACTTGCCCACGAGCATTCACCAGAGAAAGACATAGCATGAAAGGTGGTGTTCTAATGGGTCTGAGCCACAGCACTAGTTGCTTAGTTAATTCCCACTTCATGATACTTTGCCCCAAAATTACAGAGCTCTTAATCCCAAATTACAGAGCTGCAAAGACAATGGGGAAAACTTTGTATCTTTATACAATCTAGTGTTATTAGCCTCTGTTTTATCGGCTGTTGCTGCATATGAAAACCATCCTGGAATTCAGTGGTGTGAAGTAACCATGTCATTAGACAGATTCTGTGGTTTGTGAATTTGGACAGTGCATAGGAGGGATAGCTTGTCTCTGTTCCTCCATGTCTGGGGCCTTAGCTGGGAAGACTCAAAGTCGGGGTCTAGAATCATCTGGAGGCTCCTTGACTCACATGTCTGGCATCTGGACAGGGGTGACTTGAACTCTGGACTCAGCTGATAGTATCAACTGAAGAACCTACACATGACCTTTCCTTATGGTTTGGGCTTCCTCACAACATGGAGGCCTCAGGATAGTAAAACTCCTTACGTGGCAGCTCAGGTCTCCAGCATGAGCGTCCCAGGAAACAAGAAGGAAACTGCATCATGCTGTATGAACTAGCTTCAGAATTCATGTAGTTTCATTTCCTCTCAACTGTATTGTTTGAAGTAGTAACAAGTGTGCCCAGTTTGACAGGGGAGGGCACATAGATCTCAACTCTCAATGGGAAGAATATCAAAATATTTTGTGACCATTAAAAAAAAAAAAGGTCACTGCCCATTCTATAGTTGAGGCATCTAAAAGTCAGAAGGTATCAATAACTTGCCATGTAAAGTCTAAACAGATTATAGACTTGGAATTTTTGAGCTGAAGAAAACCTTAAAGATCCCCTAATCCAAACACTTATTTAAATAATGAGGATGTTATCAAGAACCAGAGAGATGCTATGACTTTCCCAAGCTCACACAACTGTGTAATGGCAGGGCTGGGATTAGATCCCAGGTCATCTGACTAACAAGTGCTCTCCCCACCATGCAGAATGAGTATCAGCAACCAGGTGACACCCACTCCAAACAAGTCTCTTACTCATGGAAGAGAACTTTGGAAAAGCAAATGACACCAGCAGTAACATCAAAGACTGCAGAAAATAGTAACCGCCACCACTCCCGAAAACATGCGGGATAGAGTAACAGCTGGGAAATCCATCAATATCCCACCTCTTGAATAATATTGCCTTCTATTTGATTAGCAATATATCTCTTTCACAGAGACATGTGTTTAATCACAATAATAACTCTAAATGTTAAGCAGTTGTTCCCGTTTTTCTTTTCCCCCCCAAGGGAAACTGGGGATCAGAGGAATTCAGTAGCCTGTCCAAATCTGCCTAATTAGTAAATGGCGTGTAGGCCTCCCGATCAAGTCACCTGGCTGCACATCCTACGCTATTTTTTCCTAAATAGGAAAACTGTTTTAATATTTAATGTGCAACATACATAGTTAGGGGTATCCTGGTTCTATGAAAGTTTGTATTGTAAGAGGGAAGGGGGTGAATGTCATGGAATGCATCACAGAACAAGAACACAAAGCCAGCAGTTTTGACTGCAGCCCCTGAGCTCACCTAGTGAACTTTCCACTTCCCAAGCATGTCCTCTTTCCTTCAGAAGAAGGGAAAAGGAGTAACAGGCAAGCAGTGCTATTCCTGCTGCCAGCAGTGCACCCCGTGTTACAGGCTCCTACCCACGGCTCCCAGCCAAGCCAAGCAGAGGCTTTCAGAGATGGGTATTTGCTTCCTTCGAGAAGCAAGGCAGGTAAGGGGTGGTGCCTTCTGGAAATAAGACCGTAGAGGAGAAGACCCTGGAGGTGATGTTTGTCTCATAAGCTTGAAGGGTTGTTAACTGACTCCACAAGGTGATTTTAGAGATGGAAGGAAAAAGGGGATTAATAATATAAAATATAAATAATGGAAACAATAAAAAGTTAATAATATAGTTATTGCTATTATTATGTCTGTGTAGATGTTTATGTACAAGTTCTTCTCTATTCTGAAAGCTGAAGCTATTTTTGCTCTTGCAAAAATTTGGCAATGATTTCTCAAATAGTTTTTCGTTTAGAAAAGTCTTTATTCTATTTCTTGATTTTGATATTTAAAAATACTTAAACGAAAGCAGCAAAAACACTAGAACTTTATTTGAACTCTGATCATGGAAATCTCATTTATATTATCTTTAGCACCTTTTTTTTTAAAGATTTTTTGATGTGGACCATTTTTAAAGTCTCTATTGAACTTGTTACAATATTGCTTCTGTTTTATGTTTTGATTTTTTGGCCAAGAGGCATGTGGGATCTTAGCTCCCCACCCAGGTATCAAACCCGCACCCCTTGCATTGGAAGGCAAAGTCCTAACCACTGGACCGCCAAGGAAGTCCCTTCAACACCTTTTAAAAATAACTCTCATGATCAGAACATTCTGTGAAAATCTAGATAAGGCTAAACTTGTTTAAATGCTTAGAGCTCATGATACTTAACCAAGTAGATGTGGGGAGCACAGAAGACAGAGCCCTTTCTCTATTTAGGAAACTGAGACTTGGGGCAATGCACAATGTGATTTGAAGCATATATGTCTTCTTTATAGCAGCAAATTCCATTGAAATGGCCTCTCCTCTCAGCTAGTTAGTTAAATATGAAGCTAATGTTTCTCCACATAAAAGTGCACCAACTCTTGTCCTGCTAGCTAGGAGAAGGGTAACGGAGTGTGCCAATTTGTGAAAAGCCCCGACTAAATCCTTTTAAATTAAACTCTACAGGTATCTTGATGTGAGTGGATGCCAAAAGATAACTAAGGCAGGAATCCATGCATTGGCAAGCAGCTGCCACCAGCTCAAGTATCTGGACCTAAGCTCTACAGGGATACGCAAAAGAAGGTAGGAATTTTGCAGATTATCCTTTTTTATCCAGTTTAAGAACTTGAATCATGAGTTTATCCATTTCAGCTTATCATTTTAAGGGCACCTGTTAGTCTGTAATGTAGATTATGATATGATAGGCCAAAAGGAATCTCTGTAGATGCTAAATGAAAATATGAATGGAGATTTATCCAATCAACTGAGGGGAAAGTTGTTTGCCAAGAGGGATATACACCAATGATATATTGTATATAGTCTGATATGAACTACTACACAAACCTGGAATTATAATATGGTAATAATTATTTACTTTTCTAATTAATTGCTCATTTAAGCAATTCCTGCTTCATTTATAGGACATCTATTTTCTTCCTCTTTGGTCTGCCCCTTCGCTAAATTATACTGGGACCCTGGAGGCTTACACAGTCGCAAGAGGAGGGAGGGTCTATCCAGCTTCACCCAAGTGAGGAGACTAGAAACTCAAAACATATTCCAGATCATCTGCTTTTGTCCAAATCCCGTTTCGTCTGGCTTTGACAAATGTAAGAATCTTCTGATTGGTGGCCCCCTACTTCTACCTGAACCCTTCTATAAATTGTTCACTACACAGCAGCAAAAGTGATTTTTACAAAATATAAATAAGACTCCTTTGATGAGAAATAGTGCAGGGCTTCTCATTGTATTTAGTACAAAGAAAACAAATTAATTTCTTTCCCAGCTTTATATGACCCTATAAGATACATTTCTTTGAACTCACTTAATACCAATTTTCCCTTTTCCCTCTAGGCTCTCATTTAATGATGCTTCTTAAATTCCTAAAACAAGTTAAGCCCATTCATCGCCATAGGGTCTTTCCATGATCTAGTTCCACTGCCAGGAATTGGCTTTCTCAATCTTTGTATGGATGTCTTCTAAAGATTATTTAGCTTAAATGTCACCCGTTAGGTTTTTCTGACCCCAAAGTCTAAAGTCTAGCTGGGCAGCCCTCTCACTCTTGGAGTCTTTTCCTTTCTCAGGAACTTCGTGGGAGAGGAACAAATTTCCTTGATAGAACCCACCCACTTCTTGTCTCACCTCTTCTTCCTTCCCTTCAGCGATGAAGGAAAAAAGAAAAAAACATCAACTAGTGAAAAGTGCTATGCAGAAAATTAAAACAAGGAGAGTAGGCATAATCAAATAATCATAGGAGCAAACCCAAGGCAAAGTTAATGCAGGCATTTTTTTTTTCTTTAACTTACTACCTGGCACTGTGTCTAATATGCAGAAAGTGTTGGAATAAAATTTTTGAATGTAAAATATGAACATATGTTATTTCATTTGATAATCTCAGTATTCCCATCAAGAGGTAGTGTTTCACGGATAATACCACCACCCAGAGATAAAGCTAACATTTTGTTTCATGACACATATAAAAGTCTTATGGACAAATAAAAGTATGTCTGCGTAAAACTGTTCAATAGGGCTTCCCTGGTGGTGTAGTGGTTAAGAATCTGCCTGCCAGTGAAGGGGACGTGGGTTCGAGTCATTTCTCTATTGATGGACATTTTACCATCTCCTGGAGTTTCTAGCAATATACTCTTTTTGTTTTATTTCAAATCCTTCTCACCTCTAGAAAGCCAAGAAATGGTATACCTAGAACCACTGCTCCCTGACCTTATAAGTTAGGGTGTGAAGAGTCTGCTCAGGCTGCTATAACAAAATACCATAGACAATAAAATATATTTCTTGCAGTTTTAGAAGCTGGGAAGTTCACGATCAGGGTGTCGACATTGTTGTGTTCTGGTGAGAGCTCTCTTCCTGACTTGCAGATCGCAGCCTTTGTGCTGTAGTCTCAAAAGGGGCGTGGGGGGAGGAGGGGGGAGAGAGAGAGAGAGAGAGAGGACTCCAACGCTCTGGTGTCTCTTTTCATAGGGACACTAATCCTATCATGATGGCCTCACCTTCGTGACCTCACCTAATACTATTTACCACCCAGACACCCCATTTCCAAATACCATCTCATTGGGAGTTAGGGCTTCAATGTATGAATTTTGCGGGGACATAATTCAGTTCATAACAAAGTGACTTTTTGATTTTTGTCTTCAGTGTTCCTGCTACTCACCCCTGTAATCTGGCTTCTATTGCAATACCCACCCCTTGATAGTCAGATATGCCTACTTCTTTCTTATTGGGCTCCTGGCCCCAGGAAAATCAAGGGATGTAACAAAATACTTGCTTTAAGTGACTGATATTCTATCGCACTTACTCTCTATGGTTGCCAGCTTCCAAGACAGCCCCCCCAATAGTCCCCAGCACCTGTTATTCATACCCTGTGTAGTCCCTTCCAACAAAGTACTAGCCTTGCTCTGTGTGACCAGCAGAATACAGCAGAAGTGACAGTATCTCATATCTAGGATTAGATGACAAAAGATTGTTGGCTTCCATCTAGGGCAGCTCTTTCTCTGTCTTTCTATCTGTCTAATAATGTCTAGTAATGAAATAAGAAACATAGAGGAGATGTTGGTTTGGAATGTATGCAGGGCCACATGCACATTATTAATTACTGTTTGAAGTTTTGCAGCTTCTTTTTAATGATGCTTAAATGATTTTATCTCATGATAACTGAGATTTTATATCTGTAAATGATAATAGTTTAGAATAATTGAATATATAGACAATCAACTCCCTATGATTATAAGAAGTCAATGGACTCCCCAGCTTCTGGGTATTATTTCTATTACTATTTTTAGTTTGCAGTGAAGTGGGAGGGTATGGTGGTAGCTGTGGTTTACTGGAAGCAATTTACTTTCCTGGAAAGTTAAATGATGTTCTTGTACCTATTTGTTGTTATTGGTATATATCTTTTAAATATTTCATATAAAAGACTGCTTTGTTGTTAAGTCTTCTTTGTGGAATCACAAAGCTGAGTATTCTAGAATAGATGCAACAGTATAGTTCCTGTTATTTAATTTAATTGATATATTTTAAATATATAATAAATTCAAAATAATTATGATGAGCTATTTATAGTGAGGGATAGAAAACAATGTCCAAGACAAGTTCTTCCCTCAAGGTACTTATCATCTAATTTGAGAAAAAAAATGTCACACACACACATGGGGAAATCTAAATGGCATGCACATCCTTTGAAGAAAAAAGGGATTGCTGGAGCTTTAGGAGTGGGTTTAACCTCAGTCCTTGAAGGACTGGTAAGATTTAGGTAGGCAGAAAAAAGGAAAAGGGACTCCAGGTGAGAGCAAATTCTTCCACATTGTGAAATAATATATATCACACCTGCAAGGTGCCTAGGGCAGGTATTCCCACCTACTGAATAGGACATTTTAAACCAGAAAGCAACTTGAGAACTTACCAAGTTAGTTAATATAAGACAGGGATTGGAAAATTGTAGTCAGCTGCCTGTTGGTTTTTTTTAACATCTTTATTGGAGTATAATTGCTTTACAATGGTGTGTTTCTGCTGTATAACAAAGTGAATCAGCTATACATATACATATACCCCCATATCTCCTCCCTCTTGCATCTCCCTCCCACCCTCCCTATCCCACCCCTCTAGGTGGTCATGACCTACAAGCTAAAAATGGTTTTTACAACTTTAAATTGTTATAATTTAAATGGTTATATAAAAACCTCTATTATACCTTTGATTTTTCCTCTTAGCCTGTGATCAAATACAAACTAAATCCTGCAAAGCCTAAACTACTTACAATCTGGCCCTTTAAGAAAAAGTGTGTCAACCACTGATTTAGGATCTTCATTATCAAATGAAACATTTTTGGGTTATTATAATGAAATTAAGATACGGGATTATTACAATACACTTAAATATGGATCATCCTGTAAATATAGTTTTGTATCTGTCTCTTTTCCATCAAAACTTATACCATGTTCTTATTATTCATCATTTTTTCAAAAACATTATTTTGATGCTTGCTATTCCATTATAGAAATTTGAAATAATTTATTTAAATATTATTCTATTGTTAACATATAGAACATACAGATTGCTTCTAATTTCACTCATGAAAAATACAACAGTAAAAAAAATCCTTGCACATAAATATTAACATCTTTTAAATTTAATTTATATAAAGCCCTAGAAGCAGAATTACTAGTTCAAAAGTCACAAAATGAACCGTTTAAAGGATTTCAAATAAATATTGCTAAATTGCCCTCAGAAAGGCTGTATACTTTATTCTTCCAATAGTAATGTATGGAAGTGCCTATTTTGCCACACCTTTGGAAACTCCAGTGCTCTCCTAAATATTTAGCCAACATTATGTAGAGGGTGTCTTATTTTAATTTGTTTTCCTCGTGATTCTTGACATTAATTTTTTTCAGTATTCTTAATGGCATTTTGCATTTCTTGATTTATTTTTTATTTTGTGTGTGTGTATGTATGGATCTTTTGCCCCTTTTACTATTCAAGCGTACATCTTATTTCATAGATTTGTACATATTCTTTTTTTTTTTTTTTCCGGTACGCGGGCCTCTCACTGTTGTGGCCTCTCGCATTGCGGAGCACAGGCTCCAGACGCGCAGGCTCAGTGGCCATGGCTCACGGGCCCAGCCGCTCCACGGCATGTGGGATCTTCCCAAACCGGGGCACGAACCCGTGTCCCCTGCATCGGCAGTCGGACTCTCAACCACTGAGCCACCAGGGAAGCCCTAAAAGCTTTTAACTTTAATCAGGTCCCATTTGTTTATTTTTGTTTTTATTCTCATTACTCTAGGAGGGGGGTCAAAAAAGATCTTGCTGTGATTTATGTCAAAGAGTGTTTTTCCTCTAAGAGTTTTATAGTGTCTGGTGTTACATTTAGGTCTTTAATCCATTTTGAGTTTATTTTTGTGTATGTTGTTAGGGAGTGTTCTAATTTCATTCTTTTACATGTAGCTGTCCAGTTTTCCTAGCACCACTTATTGAATAGACTATCTTTTCTCCATTGTATGTTCTTGCCTCCTTTGTCATAGATTAGGTGGCCATAGGTGTGTGGGTTTATCTCTGGGCTTTCTATCCTGTTCCATTGATCTATATTTCTGTTTTTGTGCCAGTACCATACTATCTTGATTATTGTAGCTTTGTAGTATAGTCTGAAGTCAGGGAGCCTGGTTCTTCCAACTCCATTTTTCTTTCTCAAGATTGCTTTGGCTATTCGAGGTCTTTTGTGTTTCCATACAAATTGTAAAATCTTGTTCTAATTCTGTGAAGAATGCCATTTGGTAATTTGATAGGGATTGCTTTGAATCTGTAGATTGCTTTGGGTAGTAGAGTCATTTTCACAATATTGATTCTTCCAATCTAAGAACATTGTATATCTCTCTATCTGTTTATGTCATCTTTGATTTTTTTTCATCAGACCTGAGTACAGGTCTTTTGTCTCCTTAGGTAGGTTTATTCCTGAGTATTTTATTCTTTTTGTTGCGATGGTAAATGGGGTTGTTCCTTTAATTTCTCTTTCTGATCATTTGTTGTTAGTGTATAGGAATGCAAGAGATTTCTGTGCATTAATTTTGTGTCCTGCAACTTTACCAGATTCACTGATTAGCTCTAGTAGTTTTCTGGTGGCATCTTTAGGATTCTCTATGTATAGTATCATGACGTCTGCAAACACTGACAGTTTTACTTCTTCTTTTCCAATTTGTATTCCATTTATATATTTTTCTTCTCTGATTGCCATGGCTAAGACTTCTAAAACTATGTTGAATAATCGTGGCAAGAGTGGATATCTTTGTCTTGTTCCTGATCTTAGAGAAGTGCTTTCAGCTTTCACCACTGAGAATGATGTTTGCTGTGGATTTGTCATATATGGCCTTTATTATGTTGAGGTAGATTCCCTCTATGCCCATATTCTGGAGAGTTTTTATCATAAGTGGGTGTTGACTTTTGTCAAAAGTTTTTTCTGCATCTATTGAGTTGATCATACGGTTTTTATTCTTCAATTTGTTAATATTCTTTAATTTGTATCACGTTGATTGATCTGCATATATTGAAGAATCCTTGCATCCCTGGGATAAATGCCACTTGATCATGGTGTATGATCCTTCTAATGTGTTGTGGGATTCTGTTTGCTAGTATTTTGTTGAGGATTTTTGCATCTATGTTCATCAGTGATATTGGTCTGTAATTTTCTTTTTTGTAATACTTTTGTCTGGTTTTGGTATCAGCATGATAGTGGCCTCGTAAAACAAGTTTGGGAGTATTCCTCCCTCTGCAATTTTTTGGAAGAGTTTGAGAAGGATAAATGTTAGCTCTTCTCTAAATGTTTGATAGAATTTGCCTGTGAAGCCATCTGGTTCTGGACTTTTGTTTGTTGGAAAATTTATAATTACAATTTCAAATTCATTACTTGTGATTGGCCTCTTTATATTTTCTAATTCTTCCTGGGTCAGTCTTGGAAAGTTGTACCTTTCCAAGAATTTGTCCATCTCTTCCAGGTTGTCTATTTTATTGGCATATACTTGTTTGTAGTAGTCTTTTATGATCCTTTGTATTTCTGCGGTGTCAGCTGTAACTTCTCCTTTTTCATTTCTAATTTATTGATTTGAGTCCTCTCCCTTTTTTTCTTAATGAGTCTGGCTAAAGGTTATCAATTTTGTTTATCTTCTCAAAGAACCAACTTTTAGTTTTATTGATCTTTGCTATTGTTTTCTTCATTTATTTCTGCTCTGATCTTTATGATTTCTTTCCTTCTACTAACTTTGGGGGGGTTTTGTTGTTGTTCTTCTTCTTTCTCTAGCTGCTTTAGGTGTAAGGTTAGATTGTTTATTTGAGATTTTTCTTGTTTCTTGAGGTGCGATTGAATTGCTATAAACTTCCCTCTTAGAGCTGCTTTTGCTGTGTCCCATAGGTTTTGGGTTGTTGTGTTTTCATTGTCATTTGTTTCTATGTGTTTTTTTATTTCCTCTTTGATTTCTTCAGTGATCTCTTGGTTATTCAGCAATGCACTGTTTAGCCTCCATGTGTTTGTGTTTTTTACAGGTTTTTTTTCCCTGTAATTGATTTCTAATCTCATAGCTTTGTGTTGGAAAAGATGCTTGATATGACTTCAATTTTCCTAAATTTTCCAAGACTTGATTTATGACCCAAGATGTGACCTATCCTAGAGAATGTTCTGTGTGCACTTGAGAAGAAAGTGTATTCTGCCACTTTTGGGTGGAATGTCCTATAAATATCAATTAAATTTATCTGGTCTATTGTGTCATTTAAAGTTTGTGTTTCGTTATTTATTTTCTGTCTGGATGATCTGTCCACTGGTTTAAGTAGGGTGTTTTAGTCATATCACTCAATCTGAGATTTAGTTTTCTTGTCTCTAAAATTGGAAACCTACCTCATGAAGGATGTTTAAAGGATTAAATATGATTGCATGGTGGCAAAATAGGAAAAGGATCCTGGGAAGAGGGAACAGCATAGAGGAAGTATGGAGTCTTAACACGAGTGCTTAAAGTTTGGGAGACAGTATAGCTGGAGGCAGGGCACATGTGCAGCAGGTATGGGGATAGAAATGGGCTCCTATGGAGACACTTAAAAGGGAGGCCTAATCTCTTTTTGGAAGGTCAAGGAAATGATATCTGAGCTGAGGTCTAAAGCAGAGGGGGAGGATATCTGGTGAATATGGTAGACTGAGCTGAAGTGACAAAGATCCCATCCCACTTCAAATATACAGTGATGTAGAAAAAAAATACATCAAGAAGGGTGTGATATGAAGCCAAACTCAAAGCAAGGAAGCTATGGTAGATTAAAGATG
This sequence comes from Phocoena sinus, assembly GCF_008692025.1. Classification (NCBI taxonomy): domain Eukaryota; kingdom Metazoa; phylum Chordata; class Mammalia; order Artiodactyla; family Phocoenidae; genus Phocoena; species Phocoena sinus. Next base: position 82,201,814 of record NC_045768.1, on the reverse strand, counting down.
GTGACAAATTCTTTACTACTACCCATCTTGTTGAGAGGTGATGACTATTTACTCTCCCCTTGGGCTGGGTTGCCTTGTTGACTAGCTTGACCAGTAGAAGGTGGCTGAACTAAATCTGGGACTTCTGAGACTAGGTTGTAAGAAGTCTTGTAGCTTTGGCCCAAGACTCTTTGAAGACTCGTTCTTGGAGTCCTGAGGCACCATGTAAGAAGCCCAACTATCTTGAGGGAGAGACCATGTGAAGAAGCCCTGAGACTACACGGAAAGTGACAGTTGGATTAAAATTTGAAAATTCAGGGCTTCCCTGGTGGCGCAGTGGTTGAGAGTCCGCCTGACGATGCAGGGGACACGAGTTCGTGCCCCGGTCCGGGAAGATCCCACATGCCGCAGAGCGGCTGGGCCCGTGAGCCATGGCCGCTGAGCCTGCGCGTCCGGAGCCTGTGCTCCGCAACGGGAGAGGCCACAACAGTGAGAGGCCCGCGTACCGCAAAAAAAAAAAAAAAAAAAAAAAAAAAAAAAAAAAAAAATTTGAAAATTCATCAATGTAATTTACCACATTAACAGAATAAGGGAGGGGGAAAAAGCCATGATCATCTAAATAAATGCTGGAAGCATCTAACAAAATGCAAAATCCACCCATGATAAATATTCTCAGCAATGTAGGAATAGAAGAGAACTTCCTAAACCAAATAAAAGGCTTCTACAAAAAAAACCTATAGTTAGCATCACAATTAATAGTAAAAGACTGAATGATTTCCCTCTGTGATTAGGAACAAAGCAGGCAATCTGTTCTTATCACTGCAATTCTATATTGTACTAGAAATCCAAACCAGTGTAATAAAGCAAGAAAAAGAAATAAAAGACACACAGATTAGAGATGAAGAAGTAAAACTATCCTTTTTTCCCCACAGACGACATGACTGTGTATGAGAAAATCCTAAGAATTACACCAAACAGTCACTAGACCTAACAAGTGAGTTTAGCAAGATCTCAGGATATAAGTTCATCATAATACCAAAACCAATTGAATTTTTATATGTTGGCAACAAATAAACAAGAGATATATCATGTACACTGATAGGTAGACTTAATATTAAGATAACAATTCTGCCAAAATTGATCTATAAAATTCAACACAATCATAGTGCCAGGATATACTTTTGTATAAATTGAAAAATTGATCCTAAAATTTATACGGAAATACCTAGGACCAGGAATATCCAATACAATTTTGAAAAAGAGTAACAAAGTTGGAGTATAACAAAGTTATACTAAAGTACTTGATTTTGAGACTTATTAAAGCAATGTAATCAAGACCATATGGTGTTGGTAAAAAGACAGATATACAAATCAACAGGACAGAATAGAGAGTCCAGAAATAGACCCACACATATATGGTCATTTGATTTCTGATAAAGGCCATTCAATGGGAGAGGACAGTTTTTTTTTTAAGTAGTGCTAGAAGAACTGGCTATCCATATAGAACAAAATAAACTTCAACTTTTAACTCACCCAATACACAAAATTCACTCAAAATGGATTATAGATGCAACAGTAAATGATAAATCTATATTTCTAAAACACATAAAGAATATCTTTGCAACTCTGGGTAGATGAAGAATTTTTAGGTGCTCACAAAAGTATAAACCATAAAATAAAACACTGATAAGCTGGATTTCATCAAAACTAAAACCATCTGCTCTTCAAAAGACACCATTAAGAAATTGAAGAGGCAAAGGAGAGAATGGGAGAAAAATTTCAAAGTACATATACATGACAGAGGACTTGTTTGCAGAATAGATGAAGAATGCTTACAACTTAATTAGATGGCAACCCAATAAATAATGGGCACATGACTTGAATAGAGATTTCCTCAAAGAAGATACAAGAATGGCTGATAAGCATATGAAAAGTTGTACAACATCGTCAGTCATCAGAGAAATGCAAATTAAAACCACATGAGTACATATCCATTAGGATTGCTAAAATTAAAAAGACTGATACTACCAAGGGTTGGCAAGAATATGGAGCAACTAAGTAACTAGAACTCTCTTACATTGCTGATAGGAATGTAAAACCAATCAATCACCTTGAAAAGCACTTAGTTGCTTGTAGAGCTAAACATATACCTACCATGTGATCCAACCATCTCACTACTAGGAATTTACCCAAGAGAAATGGACACGTGTTCCTTCACACAGACTTGTACAAGAATAGTTATAGCAGCGTTATTCACAATAGCCAAAGTCTGGACATACCCCAAAAGCCAATCAACAAAGTGATGGATAAACACACTGTGGTATATGTATATATAATGTACTCCTATTCATTACTAGAAAGGAATGAATTACTGAGATATACAACAATATAAATTAATCTAAAAATTATTATGCTGAGCAAAAGAAGCCATGCATGTTAGAGTACATGCTGTATGATTCTATTTACATGAAACTCTAGAGAAGACACAATTAATCACAGTAAATCTAACCCCTCAGGTCCTAGCTATAGGGCCCTCTCACAATATGGCAGCTACTACTTCTTCAAGACCAGCAGGAGAATTGTCACTCCAGGCTGCTCAGAGTCTTACATAACATAATGTAATCACAGGAATGATTCTCCCATCCAATTCATAAGGCTTGGTCACTTTGAAAAGGCGGGGATTATTCAGAGCACGTACACCAAGAAGTGGGAATATGGGGGCTACTGAAGAATTCTGCTTGCCACAGTTGGCCTTGTTCTACTGTCCAAAAGTTGAGATGGATATATTTGCACTGGACTCAATTTCTCTCTCTCTATTTCCTGCATATATAATATGAAATGCAAACTTTTGTCTCAACTGAGAGGCGCAAGATGTATCAGATACATGGTTTACCAATGTGGGGAAATGACATATGAGCTTTGCTTGGTCATCACATAATGGGATCAGAAGTTTGAAATTCAACACTTCTCACTCAGTTCTAGTACTGGAGGCTGACTCTGTTCTGGTCTGTAAAATGGTGTTTGATACTGTTTGGAGCATTATAGAGATACTTAATTTTTTACAGTGAAAGATTTACCAAAGTCTGACTGCCAGCACATACATACATATAACAATGCTATGTATTGATTACAGAAACGATAGGCAATCAAAGAGTAAGTTCAACTGGGTCCATAATTCTTTATTTTCTAAAAAAAAAAAAAAATCTGATGTGAATATGATAAAATGTTCCTATTTGTACTTTCTGGGTTTGTGGGTGTTTTTCTTTTTCCGTATTTACATAAAGAGTAAGTAAATCACTATGATGTAAATTTGCTGACATATTCTTCTTTGTAAAATATTCAAAATTTTCCTATAACTTCCTTAGGAATAGTAAGCCTTGAGTAGATACTCATGAGAAAACTAAGACACAAGCTCTTGCAGGGCTGTGTTTGTTTGAGAGAGTTCCTGAACCTACTAATTGGTTCCTCAGTGGTATACCATTACTTGGATATCTAGTTCCATCTTAACAGGCTTATCAGATCTTTCTGGGTCTGAGTAACTTCAGTGTTAAGTAAGGCTCTGAGGAAGGCTCTTGTACCTGTAGGGACTCCTATAGGGTAGATTACAATAGGCTTCTGTTAAAAGCCTCTTCCATTTACTGGGTGAAGAAGAGGTTAAGGGGTGGTGCTCATTCCCAGCTATAGAAAGTTGGATCAATTTATGATGTAGTCGCAAAGGATAATTTCTCATGACTCATCATCCTAGTCATTGTCTATCACAAGATTTCCCAAAGTATGTTCTCAAGAGCACAAACTCTGTGGAAAGCCCACAGAAACTGAAACAAAAACAAAAAACCCAAAACTAAAAGCTTCCATGGTCAAATACATTTAGGAAATATTAGATTAAACAAGTATAAACAGCTTTCTTTATCTCATCCAAGAAAGGATACGGTAGGGTTCTTTTCCAAATGTATTTGTGTTTTAGAAATGTATTTGATCACAGTAGTATCTTTTCACTCTTTTGAGAAACATGCTCTAACAAGATTATCTCTGATTTTTAAAATCCTTGAGCAGCCACAAAGCAAGCTGATCTTTCTTAAAAGTCATGCTGATAACTACAAGCAAGCTCTCCTTACCTACCAATTCACTGGCTCTCAAAGGCTGCTCTGTTATCTCCAATTCCTCACTAGCTGTTTCTGGATGCTAAAACAGAAAAGAAATGCCTCCTATTTCTTTCTTCTCCTCTCTTTCCTCTTAATTCTTCAAAAAATTAGAGACAGATTATATAACCTTGGGCTTCCCCTGAGTATATTGCTGGAAATATTCAAAAGCACTCCTTAGTACCTTGTGAGGTACTTTAAACACTTAAAAATACAAAAGGCAACTCAATAGGACTCCTTTAGGAATCTTTTTATAAGCTCAAGATGTGAATGATTCCTCAATAGACAGACTAGAAAGTCCAGAAATAAGCTCCAATACATACAGGAATTTAGTATATGCTAAAGGTGGTATTTAAATCCATGGAGAAGAGATTCTTGAATAAATGGTGTTGAGACAACTCGGTAGAAAGCCAGAAAAAAATAAAGTTGAATCTACAACTCACACCAGACCCAAAATAAATTTCAGATGAATCAGAGTTTTAACATAAAAAATAAAACCGTGAAAAAGACTAAAAAAGAAAAGAAAAAAACATTCCTATGGCCTGAACTGACATAATACATGCTCAGCACTGTCCTTGTAAGTGACAGCCCACAATGAAATTGAAACTTTGATAGGAAAAGCAGGATCCAGCTCTTCACCTGAGGCTGGGAAATGGTTTGATTAGGCAGAAGAGAAAAAAACTAAAAGATGTTTGTCGTCATGACAATGAGAAGCTATTAAGTTAATCATGTAATCAAGTGTGGCATATCTGGGGGACAGTAGGAGCCCTGATGGATATTAAAGGGAGAGATGTTTGGATATATAAGATGGGACCAGACTGTAGAGGATTTTGGATACCCAGATGAAGAGTTTACCCTTGATTCTCTGGGGGTTGATGAGCTAGGGTGCAGGATTTCTCAATCTCAGGACTATTGACATTTTTGACCAGATAATTTTTTGTTATAGGTGGCTGGGCCTGTGCATCATAGGATGTTTAGTAGCATCCCTGGCACCTACCTATTAGATACTACTAGCATCTCCCCCTTTTCCAATTGTGACAACCAAAAGTGTCTCCAGATATTGCCAAATGTTTCCTGGGGAACAAAATTACCACTGATTCAGAATGACTGAGTTCCAGAATGACAGAATAATTGATGTTTAAGAAGGACTGTCCAGCTGTGGTTGTAGAATGAACAGGAAATCAAGGACAGGAGCCCAAGAGAATGTATTAGAGGTTAGGTATGGTATATTGTTATAGTAAGGGCCCCCGATAAAGTACATCTCCCTGTATCCATGACCTTGTATAATCCCCTCCCCCATTGACTTAGGGCTTGGCCATGTGACTTGCTTTGATCAATGGAATATCAACAAACATGACACAAGCTGAGGCTAGAAAAGCATTTGAGGACTGGGACTTACGCTCATGAGACACTGCCACCATATGACAAAGCCAGTGCTAGCCTCCTAAAGACATATCCAGCTACAAGCCAGCACCAAATTCAGACATGAGTTAGACACTTAAGACCATGCAGCCACAATAAAGCTATCATGACTACATGATCCTAGGCAGGCCAGCAGAAAAACCACCTACTGGGGCCCTGCCCAAGTTGATGGCAATGAAATGATGAACAAATAAAATGGTTGATGTTTTAAATCACTAGGTGTTTGTTGTGTTGTTATGTAGTGATAGATAACTGTTACAGTAGGTGTGGAGCAGATTCACGTCAGTGGAAATGAGATGTGTACACAGGACATTTGGAATAATCCATGTTTCTTGACGACTCTTCAGTGAAGGGGCTTACAGAAAGGACAAAGCAGGTGAAAGAATATAAGAATTTACAATTGAGTGCAAAGGTCAGAGTGAGTTAATGAAGGAAGTTGCATGAACAGTCTTCAAAAAAAGCATTTCTGGGCTTCCCTGGTAGCGCAGTGGTTGAGAGTCCGACTGCCAATGCAGGGGACACGGGTTCGTGCCCCGGTCCGGGAAGATCCCACATGCCGCGGAGCGGCTGGGCCCGTGAGCCATGGCCGCTGAGCCTGCGCGTCCGGAGCCTGTGCTCCGCAACGGGAGAGGCCACAACAGTGAGAGGCCCGCGTACCACAAAAACAAAAAAAAAAGCACTTCTGCCTAAGAAGTTAAAAATATTATTAACTCATCTATTTTGAAAGATACAGCTATTTATTAATTGCTAAAAGAACAATGATAATATTTCAGAGATTCAGTTTAATACGTAAATGTGTAAAGCTTTAAAGGCATTACCAAGCTAGCCATTTCATTTTTTTAATAAATTCATTTATTTTATTTATTTATTTTTGGCTGCATTGGGTCTTCGTTGCGGTGCGCAGGCTTCTCATTGTGGTGGCTTCTCTTGTAGCGAAGCACAGGCTCTACGCACGCGGGCTTCAGTAGCTGTGGCTCACGGGCTCTAGAGCGCAGGCTCAGTAGTTGTGGCCCACGGGCTTTGTTGCTCCGTGGCATGTGGGATCTTCCAGGACCAGGGCTTGAACCCGTGTCCCCAGCATTGGCAGGTGGATTCTTAACCACTCTGCCACCAGGTAAGCCCCATTTCTTCTTTATATGGAAAAAATCAACCTTTAGAAAAAACAGGAAAGCACATGAACTCAAAAATCGCTAACAATTTACATTGCACTGATAATAAAATTCATTTGTTATACTATTTGTATAGTACTGTATTCACTTAGCGATTAGATTGCTAAGTCCAGGGCTTCTAATGGAACGCCTCTCATAATTTACCAGTTAAATTTACAGATGGCAATTATCAGTGGTATTTACAGCTTGACAGATGCTGTGAGTTTTGACTTTATTTATTGTACTACACAAGAAGAAACAGTTCCTCAGATGTTTAGCACTTAGCTTTCTGTTTAAGGACACAAGCTTGAGGAACTGTGTCAGTCAAATCCTCTATTTTTATTATATCGAAAACAAAATAGTAAGCAATAAAGAGAATCCAGAATGAGAATAAGTGAAATACAGAGTCATAACTAAAAGAAATGGAAGTAAATAAAAGAAAATCTAAAAAGTGGTGGAAATTGACGTGAATAAAGTAAAAATAACCCAAAGGCACTTTCACAGGCTATGAGAATCACCAAAGGGAACATATACATAAATCATGACAGAGTGAGGGTCTCTTGGAAATAAGACAAGATTTTTTAAAAGGATAAAAATGGATGAATTTTAAAGATCTTATACCCATGAAGCAGCCAATATTAAAGAAACAATAGCATTGTTGAAATAAATGTTTAAGATCAAAGGGTAACACACATCTGCATAATTTCCATAAGATTGGTTGAAAGAAAAAAAAAAGCTACCTCAGGCCTTGTTTAAATATTGCTGCCTGCCAAGGATTTTGGTTATTAATTTTCTCTCAGGTTGAGGAGACAAGGACTGAGAAAAATTATTTGGATTTGAGCATCTGGAAGATCTATGTGATTCCTACTGTGCATTAACTAGTTGGACCTTAACGTTGGAGGGACATGCATTAAAGAAAGCCAGTAAAATCAGAGAATGGGGTCTTCTGGTAAACCTCATACTTCGGTTTGTAAGAAAACTTGTATACACGGAAGTTTACCAATTTTCCGGAATCAGAAAATAATAAAATACACATAACGTTAACCAATTTGGAATCCTACCCCTACCCTCCTTTCCCCTCTCTATCCAGTGAGTTAGCTTCTCATACCAGCTCTCGATTTACCCGAGCAAACACTGTTTATACCGAAGGCCCTGGCAACGCTTCTGCCTCACCCCCAGTTCCGGCCGGCCTCCCCAGCTCCAGGAGCCCCAAACACAAGTTCCAGAGGCCAGCACGGAAAGCACAGCCGGACTCTCGAAGGCGTGGGAACCGGAGCGGGGCGCTCCTCCTCCGAGGTTGGGCGGAGCCGGGCCTCGCTGGGCAAGTGCGTGAGGCCGCGCCGGGCGCTCAGTCGCGGCGGGCGCTGCTGCGCGGTGCGCGGGGCCAGGGGCGCGCTCGCACCGCTCTGGGGCTGAGCCCGGCCAGGGTCCGCGCGCGGAGCCACGTCGGAGCGCGCCGTCCCGACCCACCCAGGCGCTTTGCCCCGCCCCGACGTTCCCGCCAGTGGCCTAACCTGCTTGACTCGCCGAACTAGCCGCAGCTCCCGGCGGCAGCAGGTGGCCTCGGACTCGCCGCCGTCACCGCTGCCCGAGCGGGCCGCGCGGCCCGGAGCCCTCTCGGTCGCCCCCGACAGGCGGGATGGAGCCGGACGGGGACCTGGAGGAGCTGGCCCGGCTGCGCTCCGTCTTCGCCGCCTGCGACGCGAACCGCTCGGGGCGCCTGGAGCGCGAGGAGTTCAGCGCGCTGTGCGCGGAGCTGCGCGTGCGGCCGGTCGACGCCGAGGCCGTGTTCCAGCGGCTTGACGCCGACCGCGACGGCGCCATCACCTTCCAGGAGTTCGCGCGCGGCTTCCGCGGGGCCCACCGCGGGAGACGGCGCTGGGGCCGGGGGCCGCGGGAGCCCGCGTTCACTGCGGCCCTGGTGGGGTCCGACCCCGGGGACAGCCAGGAGGACGAGGGCGACGAGGACGCGGCGGCGGCACTGGCCGCCCACTGGGACTCGGCGAGCCCGGGCCAGGCTTGGCAGGACTTCCAGGCGCGACTCGGAGACGAGGTCAAGTTCATCCCCAGGTGCGTGTGTGGTTTGCAGAGCGGAAGGTGGTGGTGGCGTTTCTGTCCTCCCTGGGACGCTGCCATCTTTCCCTCTTACACTCGGAGTGTGCAGACCCAGTGGACCCTTTCTCTCTCTCTCTCTCTCTCTCTCTCTCTCTCTCCCTCCTCTGTCTCTCTCTGTCTCTCCCTCTCTCTCTCTCTGTCTCTCCCTGTCTCTCTGTCTCTCCCTGTCTCTCTGTCTCTCTGTCTCTGTCTCTCTCTCTCTCTCTATCGCTTTCCTCCTTTCACCGACGCACTTTTAACTCTTCCAAGATGGGATCCCCTAGAGTTAAGGAAAAGGAACGCGTTCCGAGTCACAGTTCGGGGAGAAAGTTTCACTTGCTCATTTCTCAGTTTCACAAGCCAGAGCGAAATCCACAGCGTCCGGAGATTCTTCCGGGACGCTGGTTTAGGAGCGCTCCCCGTACCTCAGAGACTTGATTACATCACCTCCTACTCCTGGCCTCCAGGCTGCACCCGGAGCAGCAGCGCTCGGTGACCCGGTCTGCTAGCCAATTTGCCATTCTCTATGGTGGTTTTTGTGTTTGTTGTTTTCCTGCTACTACGTAGAAAACAAGACATTGTTGCGCATTTATATTGCTGCAGGTTCAGGGCATGGTGGGAAAGATATTCAGGTTTTATTGAGATTAATTTGCATGTGTCTCTGCCTAGAGTCATGGTATGTCTCGAGCTATTTTCACTTCTTCCTCAGGCACTACAAACATCTTAATACTATAAAATGTTTTTCTGCTCTCTGGATTTTCATTGAAATTTTCTGCATCTCTGGTTGTCATTATTAGGAAGATCTGAACATTTTGCTTGGCAGTTCACATATCTGAGACATAAGACTTAGAAAAGGAAATAGCCCTGGAAGGCAGCAGTGGCCTGGCTCACCCATTCACTGCTTAGACCTGCAGGGCTGGGAGTCCTCACTTCCTCCTCCGCCTAGCTTCTCCCTCCTGTTTGGAAAGTTCAGGAATACTGGGCATGGAAGGTTACTCACTGCAGTATAAGAGAGATTGTGTAGAGAAAGTGGGCTTGATACCCATCTTTTCTGTTATTTACAAATGAGTGAAAATGCAGTGTCTCCACCAGGGAAGTGGAAAAATTTTAACTTTGCTATAAACCATATACTTTGAATCATCTTTCATCTGTAACTTGGTTTGGGTCCAGCTAGTTTAAAAAGGTAACAATATTAAGAATAAGAAAAGGTAAGACCACACCGTATTTTATACACACACACACACACACACACACTGAACTACTTTTCAGAGTTGCCAAGTCTCAGCAGCCAATATTTGACACTTAACCTTTAAATGATGAAAATGACCTTCCTAGGATCAGCATGCAACCAGGTCTTAATATTAGTGGTGACATTATTATGATCACGATGCCTTTCCGACTCTTGAGATGTTATTAAATATAATGGCACCAGCGTCACCTGGTAGACTTGTGTCCTAAGTCCCACCCCCGTCTTCTGCGAGATTAACAAGGACAATATTTGCCTTCCTGTATTCGTTCAAGTGGAAAAGGACTAAACTGAATTGCTTCACCTGATTGTTACTATGGCAGCCGTTAGCTGTTTGGGTAAATTGGGTTGCTTCTAGTCTACTTCCTCATACAGCTGTTCATCTTCCCTTCCTCCCATTCAAATGTGATAAAAATCTTTCGTTATTGACAATGTCATTGCCATTATTTCAGCCAAATTAATTCTGCAAACATTGTTGAGTGCCTGTTTTGTGCCACTGTCTTAGGTACTGTCCTAGGTACTTGGAGACAAAGAGAAGGAGGAGATGTGGTTCATGCCCTCAGGAAGTTCATAGTGTGGGTGAAATATTTCTCAAAAATTTCCTCAGAGAACATGTAAAGGCAGGAGGGTTATTTGTAGAGTTATCTGCATGTATTGTGGACATAACCCAGTAAACTGCCTGCAAGCAGGAACTTTCTTTGAATTCTTGAGTTTTTACCTAAAAAAAAAGAAGTCATGTTCACTTTATAATATACTGGGGCTTGGTTTAACGTAAAATATTATCTATTCTTCCAGGGGGAAAATTGTCTCTCTGGGAAGGTGTGCCATTTCATCTGGTGCCTTAGTTTCCCACCCTGGCACTCCATCTTCCCCCAGGTGGCACACTGTCCCACGCCTATCCTAGGGGGGTATTTGTGTACAGTTTAAGCAGAACAGATATCAGATATAGGAATGTTTGGTTCCTGCAAAGGCAAACCGTGGTAGTGATTTCCATTTCAAAGATCATTCAAGCTCTTAGATCAAAATATTAAACAAATTTGGGTTAAAGTCCTCAGTCATCGATAATTGTGATATTAGAGAGAAAATAATATTGTACTGCGAAAGAATAAAAATGGTCTCTGGGTGGTGTGTTAAATTCTCAAGTTGGTCTTCTCTTAGAAACTGAGGGACTCCTTTCCTTAAAGGTTGGGGAGGGGAGTGTCCCGCCATGTGACACTGTTAACCTGAGCTGGGCAGGTGTAAATGGTCCAGAGGGTCAGGATGGGCCATTACCACTAGTTCCAGTAAGCTGGAACTAGGTCAGCCAGCAGGTGAAACCAGAATGGCCAAGGCAATGTAGTTACTTAAGAGAATTCCGGAAGGAGGATTGTATCAGGCCAAGAAAAATCCATGAAGTGGGAAGAGAATGTCTGGGGAGAAACAGAGAGCAGAGTTGTAATTACCTAGTGAAGCCAGTTTCTGGTGTCAGGGGCATTATCTTGGTGAAAGGGAGGTTTGTATCCAGTAGGTACTCAATAAATGTACTCAATAAATATTTGCTGAATGTTCTTTGATTCCCTGCTTCATATACGGAGAATGCAGTTCGTTCATGCTGCATGCATTCTCTTCTTTTTGTTGGTTCCCTCCCTATATTTTCACATTCTGGTGAGAGCTGGTGTCTTCCGAGATTGGCAAGGAGAGAAGGATATAGGGTGTGTGTGTCTGTGTGTGTGTGTGCATTGAGCATTCGACTGAGGCGGGGTCATGACAGGAATTCACCTCTCTCCTCTAGTCAGAGCCGAAGCTTTTCAGAGTGTTCTCAATTCCATTTGTAGCGATTGAGTGTCATTTGTGGACTGATTCACTTTAACTTAGAACCCCACGTTCTCACAAACAGAAATGCGAGGGTCCAGCTGGCACCAGAACCACAATGGACTTGTGAATGGGCACCAGTTTTGCCACAATAGCCAGATTAGACCCAGGGTGGGTGGGTGCCTCTGGTGTAACAGGGGTTAGCGTGATTGGTGACGTGCCAGACAGGGCTGGGGTGGGCCTTGTTCAGGCACCAAAATCAGACCTGTGTGGTCAAGCTGTTTCACATGATTTGTGCCCTTTCTACACACACAACGCTGAAGAAGAGTCTTCTGTTGAATAACTTAGAAACAAGAAATTTAATTGAGAAGAACCAAAACTACCCACGTGTGAACTGTTATATGGATTGTCAAAAAGGTTTACTTCGGCACGTCCACATAACTATGAAGATGATGTCTAAAATGGAGAGGAAAAGCAACAGGTGACACCAATCCCACTTAACTAGGACGTTTTAAAAAACACGAAGCTACAAGGAGGCAGAGGCATAGTTTCACGGTCAGGGACTCCTTTACATTTCCCTTTCTTGGGGTCCACTTTAGGGCTTTTGCCTCTGATCGTTTTCTTTTGTAATAGTGCAGTTGCTTCAAAAGCCCGCTTCACCTTAATGATATGGTGCTCGGCAGGATGGGAAAGGGAGAGGAGAGATGGACGCAAAGGGAGAGGTAAACACAGAGAGGGCTGGAGACACAGGGTGAGAGGAGGCAGAAGACAAGCAGACAGAGAGACACTGATTGATTAGTGCCTCAGTTTCCCCTCTCTTCCCACTCAGTGAGGGTATGGCCCTGAGGCAGCTTGGGATGTGAGAGTTAAATCAGCTCTTCTCTGTTTGATCTCAGCTCTTGAGTATCTTCCACATGTGAGCATCTGGGTGCTTTGGGCTGTGTTTTTTTTTGCGGTACGCGGGCCTCTCACTGTTGTGGCCTCTCCCATTGCGGAGCACAGGCTCCGGACGCGCAGGCTCAGCGGCCATGGCTCACGGGCCTAGCCGCTCTGCAGCATGTAGGATCTTCCCGGACCGGGGCACGAACCCGTGTCCCCTCCATCGGCAGGCGGACTCTCAACCACTGCGCCACCAGGGAAACCCCTGGACTGTGTTTTTAATGTTTGAAGATAAGTATATTTTTTTCACCCATATTGCCAGTAATATCTGCTACTCATCCAAGGAGACAGAGATTGGTTCCAGCCTTGAGGCACCATAGTGGGTTGGACTTCAGTCCTGGAAGAGGTTCAAAGATGTTTTTGACTGTGTGTGATGCTTACCTTTGGCACTGGCTTTGAGGCCTATCAGTGTGCTAGCCACAAGCTTTCCAGAGATTTCCTGCCATTTCTGCATTCAGAACTGGGGATATATATATATATATATATATATATATATATATATGTATGTGTGTGTGTGTGTGTGTGTGTATATATATATATGTATATCTTTATATGTCTCTATCTCTATATATAGATTATATATATCTTTATTTTCTGTTTCTGGTCTGTTGCTTTTTGGTTTTCCTCTTCAGTATATCCTCTATCACAATTATGTGTCATTACGCTACTGCTGAGTGGGAGAAACCTGCCCATTTAAAGCACAGCTCTTCCTTGAACCATCCAAACCTTGCTCCTGGGCCTAGCAGGAGTCTCTGTATGGCTTATTTTTTATGAGCTCTGCTTGTTTGTGGTGGCCCCTTCTGGTTCTGATATTTGAATTTCATCTCGAGGTAGTAATTTCTTTTTGGCCTCCTGGCCCCAGAAAGGTATTCTGGGCTCCCATCCTTAGAGGACTGCCAGTTTTGGCCATACAGACAGTGGCCTGCTCTGACCCTCAGATCTCACTGATTGTTCAGAGCTCTGCTGGCAGGTTTTGGTGAGAGATTGTTTACTCAGCCCTTATGGTATGGGTAAAAAGAAAAAGGCTTAAGATGGGGTGTCATTGGAAGACTGCCTTCCAAGGACCACAGACTCTTCTCTAGCTTGTCTTTTAGCCTGAAGTTTTCATTTACTTCTCTCCGGAATCACTGTTCAAATACACTGTCACTTTGAGCTTGTAAAACCCGTTTCTTGATTTCTTCCCAGGTTACATGATTTTATTTCATTTGTAAAATGGAAGTAGCTGAATCGGGCTGATCTGCCTTGAATGGAGGCTTAGAGGCTGATGGCGGAGAAGAGAGCCTTTGATGATGGGGGAGGTTAGGATGCTGAGGTGATTCAAATGTCTGCTTTTTTCTCCTACTTTCTTGCTTCGTGTGTAGCTTGTGAAAGCTTAGTTGCACCTGACTGCAGTATATCGTTGGAGGGAAGAAATGGGAAGAGAGTATTTATCGTGGGTATTTGGGCTGCTCCTATCTGACTCTGTTAGTCTCATATCACGTTGTAAAATGGAAGGTAAACACTGTTTCCCAGAGGAAAGCTGTAATGATGGAATGACACGTATGATTTCTTTGATATTAATTCCTCAAAAAAACAGTTTCACTGCTTCAACTGGTAAATATTTGGGGTCTTTCAAATTATAATTGCCTTTGTCAGAGTAATTATAAAAAGAGAAAAGTGAATTTTAGCCCTTAAGGCCTTATCTATATGTCTTATAAAAACAAGACATATAGATGCAGTAGCTCAGACGTGTTTCTTTCATTCTTTCTCTAATTCCCTCGGTATTCATGTGCCTGCCAGTGTCCCAGGCACTAGAGAGACTCCTTCGTAGACCTGACCTTCAAGGAGCTCATTGTCTCACATTTTTAAATACCTAGGAGTTTCTGACATCTGAAGGACCTGAGATGCAGTATAATAAATGCAGAAAAAGACCTCAGGGCACATCTCCAGACTATGGACATCTCACGTCAAGTGTTTCTCAAATTGGGGGCCCTTTGGGTCTTTATGTGTATGCTTGGCAATCTTAGAAGACTAAACATTTATGTTTTCATTTTATGTTATCATTATATGATAATATAAAACAAATTAATGTGAGCACATTTGGCATCACCTGGATGACTCTTACATGACAGATTTGGCTACACTGTTTCAAAACCTGCCTCTGTGTTTAGGATTGTACGGCATCTGTTCCTTGTCATGCATGGGCTGATGAGGAAGGCACAACAGTGGACTTGGTGCAAGTGATGTGTCCACGTAAATTGAAAGTGACCA
Organism: Phocoena sinus; assembly: GCF_008692025.1. Taxonomy (NCBI): domain Eukaryota; kingdom Metazoa; phylum Chordata; class Mammalia; order Artiodactyla; family Phocoenidae; genus Phocoena; species Phocoena sinus. The sequence continues at coordinate 82,186,806 of NC_045768.1, read as the reverse complement.
ACAACACAGAGTGTTGGGTTGTCTGTGTCCTCAATGGAAAAGTGATCAGGGAGTGGGGTTTTGATCCTGTAAGTGTGGCTGGAAAGCGCAGCACACAAGCTGCCGGGACCATACTGACATTGGCTATGGGGGTGTAGTTTCAGTAGAAGTGCATCCCTTGTCAGTTTAAGTGAATGTTGCTAATTCTCGTTCCACTGATTTTGCAAATGCGTGTTGGTCACATAAATGTTTGGGAGCTGTAAGTATAAGGAGTTTATATCTGGTTTATGTTTGTTTATAGTTAAGTGACATAATATAAACAATATTTACATCAACCCTGGAATCCATAGGAGATATTTTCTTTAATAAGGTCTACATGTTTATCAAGTGTGAGAAATACTGTTCTAAAAGGACTTGAAATCCTCAAGAACTGTATAAGATTGAAAACATTAGTTTCTCTATTTCTCATTGCTTATCGATCTCATCTGTCATTTAAATCGAGGGCATAATATTGTGGAAGAAGTTCATCTTAAATTGTTCCCAGTCTTAAGGATCATTTTTGTTATTTGCCCACAGAGGAAACTCTTCTTGCCTTTTTCCTATGTCATTCATTCACTCCTTCATTTAAAAAACTTTTCTTTTAATCCATGTGTGCCTGGAACTGCACCAGGAATGGGGTGCTTTAAAATGATATCCAGTCAAAAATCAAAAGTTTCTTAGACAGTTTCTCTCTCTCCAAAGGTGATGGCACCAGTGAGTGTAATGAACGGGAAGAATCACAAGGTGGGTGGTCTGGGTCCAGCTCTCACTGGGGGTCAGAAATCAAGCAGACCAAATTGACAGATGAATGGATAAAGAAGATGTGGCACATATATACAATGGAATATTACTCAGCCATAAAAAGAAACGAAATTGAGTTATTTGTAGTGAGGTGGATGGACCTAGAGTCTATCATACAGAGTGAAGTAAATCAGAAAGAAAAACAAATACCGTATGCTAACACATATATATGGAATCTAAAAAAGAAAAAAATGGTTCTGATGAACCTAGGCGCAGGACAGGAATAAAGATGCAGACATAGGGAATGGACTTAAGGACATGGGGGTGGGAAGGGGAAGCTGGGACAAAGTGAGAGAGTGGCATTGACATGTATACACTACCAAATGTAAAACAGCTAGTAGGAAGCAGCCGCATAGCACAGGGAGATCAGCTTGGTGCTTTGTGACCACCTAGAGGGGTGGGATAGGGAGGGTGGGAGGGAGACACAAGAGGAAAGGGATATGGGGATATAAGTATACGTATAGCTGATTCACTTTGTTATACAGCAGAAACTAACACAACAATGTAAAGCAATTATACTCCAATAAAAATGTTAAAAAAAATAAGGCATTAATTTAAAAAAAAAAAAGAAAGAAAAATCAAGTGGACAAACGAAATTCAGGGAGTTTCTTCCCCTCTTCAGTAGAGCAGTTATCTCCATTTATCTTGTGTGGTGGTGTCACAGTTCCAGCAAGAGAGACTCTAGGCCCTGTCAAATTATCTCCACGTTCCCTCCTCTTACCACCCCATGGGCTGTGACTGATGTAACGGAGTGGGGCTCACAGGCTCTGAAGCCTCCGGGGCCAGGCAGGTAACATAGACCTGGTGGAGTGGAGTTGGGGCCCAGTAGCAGCCTCTGCTTCATATGCTGGGGGGACGGACGGTTGCTGCCATGCAGGACATCGGCCCAGTTTTGCCAGCGACGCCAACTTATAAAGGATGGTGAAAGATCCAGATTTTAAGTAGGAATCTCCAGTTTTGCATATTCCATGAAGGACAAAGCACAGAGGCGGGAAAGATACTTTTTCCAGTTTGCAACCCCTGTTTCCTAACCTGAGAATGTGCCCTAGTAAATTCAAGTGTCAGGCGTGATCTTGCTTTGAAGATTCGTGTTGATGTGAACATGTGGTTCCATGGTACCCTAACTTAGAATTTTAATCATGCTACTTCTTCCCCTTCCAAGTTTGTGGGATAGTATTTTGACCCAAAGATAGTCTGTCTGTACTCTCTTTTCTGCTCTTGGGTGTTCTTGTAGTTTCCTGAGTTACCTTGTTCAGGCTTAACAGATGTTGCTGTACAGTATTTTCTGCCTCCAGATTTGCTGCCCTGATGGTGTGTCCTTGGAGGAGGAGGGCTGAGCTCTGAAAGTATTGAGATGTCCAGAACACCTTTTACCCTGATGTCTTTCTTTCTCTTCATTTGAAGCTGAAAGTATTTGTCACTGTTTTAAGATATGTTAAAAAAAAAAAAAAAAAGGAATGAAATAAAAATAAGGGAATTTAGTGATGAGAGGTTGTATTTTCCGGTACCACAGTGGTATTTCCTTTCATTATTGGAATATTTTGTCCTTCAGTCAAAAAAAATTTATGGGGATGAAAAGATGCTCATCACTAATCATCAGAGAAATGCAGATCAAAACCATAATGGAATATTGCCTCCTACCTGTTAGGATGGCTGTTATCAAAAACACAGAAAGTAACAATTGCTAGTTAGAATGTGGAGAGATTGGGACCCTTGTACATTGTTGGTGGGAATGTAAATTGGTGCAGCCTATGGAAAACGGTATGGAGGCTCCTCAAAAAATTAAAAATAGAACTATCATAGATCCAGCAATCCCACTTCTGCATGTGTATCCAAAAAAATGAAATCAAGATCTAGAAGAGATATCTGCACTCCTGTGATCATTGCAGCACTAGTCACAATAGCCAAGAGGTGGAAACAGCTCAAGTGTCCATTGATAGAAGAATGAATAAAGAAAATGTGGTATATACATACAATGGAATATTACTGAACTATACAAAAAGAAGGAATTTCTGTAGTATGTGACAACACAGGTGGACCTGAGGACATTAGTCACAGAAGGACAAATAATGTATAATTCCACTTATATGAGGTATCTAAGGTAGTCAACTCTTAGAAAGTTGAATGGTGGTTGCCAGGGGCTCAGGGATTGGGAAATGAAGAGTTGCAGTTCAGTGGATTATAGAGCTTCAGTCGTTCAACATGAAAAAGCTCTAGAGATCTGCACAGTAAGGTGCATGTAGGCAACAATACCGTACACTTAAGAGTTTGTTAAGAACAGAGATTTCATGTTATATGCTTCTTAACCACAAGAAAAGCAAACATATGGAATACAAAATTTCTTTTTTACAGAGATGAGAAATTGGGATAGCTACAAAAGCTCTGTGTCTCATATCTTTTTGGATCAGTCCCAAATACAGGCTCCGTCAAGGTTTGCCCTTTAAATATACTCACATCTGTCATTTTCAGGTGACCAAGCAGAAACACTCGAAATAATGGCACATTCTGAGAGCTCCCTCCCACCACGCTCTCACTGAGGGCAACTGCTCTCTTCAATTTCAATTTTTGGGGGGCATTTTATGGGCATGTTCAGCCATGATACCCCCTCGCTATCATTACAATTATGGAGCATGCTCAAAGTGACCATTTTGTTATAATGGTATCTCTGACCTAGAGTGGTTTTCTTTTTAATGTCTGGATAGAAAACAAACAAGTGGGGCTTCCCTGGTGGCGCAGTGGTTGAGAGTCCGCCTGCCGATGCAGGGGACACGGGTTCGTGCCCCAGTCCGGGAAGATCCCACATGCCGCGGAGCAGCTAGGCCCATGAGCCATGGCCGCTGAGCCTGCACGTCCGAAGCCTGTGCTCCTCAACGGGAAAGGCCGCAACAGTGAGAGGCCTGCGTACCGCAAAAAAAAAAAAAAAAAGAAAGAAAAAAGTGCAGATGAATTATTCATTCTGAAATCTGGGTGCAGCAGTGGAAGTTTCAACTGCTGTGAGCCTCTTGTGGCTGCCTGCCAGAGGTGGAGAGGCGGTGGGAGGTTGAGGCAGCCGGCGCTGGCTTGTTGCCCATCTCCTTAGGCGTAGGGGTTGCACAGTGCATCCCCTGGCGTGACCCACTCACCCCGTAATTTTTGCTCCTGTAGAACAGTTACAGTCTGCTCTGGCTGAGGTGGACGAATTCCTGAGGAGTCAACCAACATTTGCTTAGAAAATCCATGTTTTAGGACGTTCCTATGTCATGTTTTCTGATGGACATGCCATAAACTAGTGTTTGTGTTTGTGATGCAAATATGTTTTCTTTTCCTCCTTGGGGATCTGTTGGCATAGCATGTACTTCAGTCTGGCAGAGATGGTTAGCCTGGGGGTGTCGGTGAATGAATTACAGTGCATGCATTTCTACTCTAACACAGCACATGTATTCCAGACAAACGTAATGTTCTGCAAACACACAAAGGACATATGGAAAAAAAAAGTAGGGATGGGGCTGATCTCTCCATATCTGTATAGCTTTGCAACCAGCATACTCAAAAAACCAGTAACAATCTGAATAAGATATTAGCGCAATAGAAGTCACATTAGATGCTTAATAGAAACATACGACAGTCCAGGGTACCAGTACAGAAAAACTGTAAATGTTTTAATGCAAGTATAGGATTTTGCACTTTGTTTTTTAAGGTGAAGGTAACTTGGTGGATGGAGGTACCTGGGTTGTGGCTGCTGGGTTACAGGAACAAGGACAGAATGCACAAAGACAACACATGTGTACCGTCTGTGCTGGGAGGAAGCCCCCAGGGAACGGGCATTGTGTCCAGACTGAGTTCACCTGCAGCCGGCTGCCTTCAGCTGTGGTAATGGGCTTGCACTTGGTGACTGTTACTTGGGCGCAGAGCATCGACATGCTGGGAAATGCAACTTCCACTTCTGCGTCATTCACCTGTTGACCTAAGGGATGAGCTAATTGATGCTATAGGAACATGCACTGTGTCCGAGCAGTCCTAGTGTTGAGTGAAAATGCATGGGAGGCTAAAGCAAGGCACAAAGCCAGAAATGAGGGTTAGATTGGTTCTGTGTGTACAGGTGTGGAGGTTTTATATTGGTCAAAAAGGGATAGTGCATTGCCTCTCTCCTAAAAGATGACAGTGAATAAGCTGTCTTCAGGCTAATAAATATCTGTCCACAAAAGTCCACAGATCTGTTGGATAGGCTGTTACAATCCTAATGAACCCTGGTGAGAATTATAATGTTATGTTGTAGGTGAGCGTTTGGGCCATTAAAAAGTGACCTATTCTGTTGAATAATATTTTAAATTAAAGTTCTTATTTAGCAACTGAATAAGAATTCAGTTCTTATTGAATTCAATTTATTCAACCAAGTAAGCTGAATAACCTTATTCATCTGTTTTAAGCAGTGCTAGCATATATTCATGGTGAAGCTGGTACATTTGTTTATGCGATTAACCCTAGGAAAAGTACAGTGATATAAGCCACTGAGTTAGTTAGAGAAATAGAGCCAATAAGATGTGAGCGTGTGTGTGTGTGTGTGTGTGTGTAGGTGAGGGGGCGTGGATTTATTTTAAGGAATAGGCTCACACGATTGTGGAGGCTGGCAAGTCTGTAATATGCAGGGTGGGCCAGCAGGCCGGAGACCCAGGGAAATGCTGATATAGCAGTTTGAGCCCCAAGGCTGTGGGCTGGTAGAATTCCCTCTTCCTTAGGGGGGCTCAGTCTTCATTTAAAGGTCTTCAACTCACTGGATGAGGCCTGCCCACGTTCTGGAGGGTAATCTGCTTTACTCAAAATCTAACTGATTGAAATGTTAATCTCATGTACAAAAGACCTTCACAGCAACGTCCAGACATGTATGACCAAATATTTGAGCACTGCAGCCTAGCCAAGCTGACACATGACATTAACCATCGCAGCTACTAAAAAAAGTTTTCCAGATACTCTGTTTTTGAGATTCCCTATGCTATGCGAATTGGTTCTGGTGAGATCAGAGAGCATTTTTTTATTGCTTCCAGCTTATAAAATATGCACCAGAAATTTTTCAAATATTTATTTGAATCTGCAAAAATCCCTATACATATATTATATTCCCCTTGTACCCCTTCCAAATGCCCAAACACTTCAGAACCACATATCAAATTTCAGGGGTGGTTTAACGTTATTAATATTTTTCTATCTGCCAAGAAGAGGCTTACCCTCCCTGTGTTCATGGCTCTGAGATGCCCCCTGGGAGAAGAGGGCTTCTTCACCCTGGTGTCTACCCCTCCATTCTCACCCTACACCCTCACTCATCCTCAAAATATCCATAACTCCACACTGAGCCCCTCACGGAAGAGACATCTCGGATTTAAGCCTCATCCATCCGGCAAGTCACGCCAGCACTTCACATTGCTGCACTTTCCCAGGCAGTCTAACTGCTTGCTTGTTCATCTCCTTTCTTCCTTTACCTCCTCTTCCTCTTTCCCTCCCTCCCTCCCTTCTGCAACTGCTGTGGGAAAAGCACTATGCTAAGAAGTCCAAAGGTGAAGTTTTAATGAGAAATTGTACAAAAATCCCCAGAGTAGGAACAGGTTCTTACTTTACTGTCCCCAGCTGCTAGTTTTTGTCCCTGAGTTGGTAGAGCTAACAGGGATGCAAATTGAGAGGCACAGGGAAGCCCAAAATGTTCCACCAGATACAGGTCCTAAAACTCAGCCATGAGGAAGCCGTGAGTTCCGTGCTCAGTTTCCCAGGACAGGCATTATTCAGCTCCCAGGAGCTGGTTTTAAATCACGTCTTTTCTCAGGCTCTGCAGCTCAGGGCCTCAGACCAGCAACACTGGCCGCACCTGGGAGCTCTTCCAGCAGCGCAGACTGTAGCCCCCACCACAGGCCTACTGAAGCATCTGCGTTTTAACAAGATCCCTGGGAGACTCGCGCATGTCTTCAACTCTGCTGAGGAAATGAGAATTGAGGGTGTGGAATGCAGCCACGTTGGGTTGGGAGCTGCTATTCAAAAGGTAGAAAAGCCCCAGGAAGAGAATGTGGAACTGAGGTAGAAAAGATAAACATCACGTGCTTCAAATTTTGCCTTGGGTTGCCTCTGAAATGAATTCCAAACTGTGAAGTGTTCGTGATTGAATTTCCCATGAAGATAAAACATATATACTTCCTCGAATATATCGTGTAATATTTTGTGAACGTGTTCCTCAGAGACAAATACACCTGCAGAAGAGTACAAGGAGCTTGGTATACGGCTTGCTGACTCCTCACAGATGGAACACTCTCATATTTGGCATCCAGATCTAGAAACAGCATGCACCTAGAAGCCCTGTGCTCCCTTCCCGTCACCGTAGCCCCTCCCTGACCCCCCGGCATGATTTCTTGGGTGTTTTCTTCCTTACTACATAGGTCTGGCTTCTTGCACTCACCATTATGCTTGTGAGCCTGTAGTTGTAGATCTGTCATTTTCTCTCTTCATTGTGTGAAGATACCGCAGTTTATCCATTTTACTTTTCACGGCCATTTGGGTCATTTCTGCTTTGTGGCTATTACATAGCGTGCCGCGATGGGCAGTCCATCTTTTGGCAAGCATATGGACTCACACAGTGCCTTGCTTTTAATAACTGTTTTCAAAATAACTTCAGCTTTCCTTGCTAACTCAGGGTCATCATTATGAAGCTGAGTTTCATCCCGGGCTGTGGTGTAGCGTGTCCCCAGGATTTGTGGGGATGGCAGTTCAGTTTGGCTTTTCGAGTTCCTGTGTGCATTTTCTCTTCTGGCTGTCAGGCTGCCAGGTGACGGTTTACTGTTGTCAGTTCTTCCTTCCTTCCTGGGTACCTTCGTTTACTGAAGACGCAGAAAGCAAACTGATCAGATGTATTAGAACTGTGTTCAGAACCCCTTTGAATGCATGTTACTCCTGTGCCAAGGAGGGGGCTCACAGGCCGCTGTTCGTTCTCTCCTGACTTTGTCTGCTTTTGTATTCTTCTCAGGGCCAGATGCCTGAGCTTCAAAGGGCTGGAGTGCTGCCGTCGTTTTGAACTTAATTTTTTTTTGGCAGTTTTATTCCTTTTCCATTTTTATTTATATTTTAACTCCTTGCCCCCTTTCGTCCATTTTGAAAGTTCCCCAAGGTAGACACTGTAGTTCTAATTGTCTTTGTAGAAAATTATCCCATGCAGAAGAGGTCCAAGAGGGAGGGGATATAGGTATACACATAGCTGATTCACGTCATTGTACAGCAGAAACTAACACAACATTGTAAAGCAATTATACTCCAAGAAAAAGAAAAAGTAAGCACAGAACGTGGATTTATATTATCATGAATACATGTGAGAAGTACGCACCTAGCCAAGAGTAGGCATGGTGTTATGCTGAGATGAATCCACAGGAGTCTGGCAAGTCTCGCACCTGGGTCTTGGGCCCCAGACCAATAGTTGCTTATTGAAATTATTTTTAATGCTCTTTTCTTTGAAAAGAAATGCTACAAAAACTGTACATGGAGGTAAACAGATACTGCTGCTTTGTGAGGTTCTCCTTGTCCACTCAGGCCGATTATTGTAATCACCTATTACAGCTCCTTCTTTAGTACCACTTATACAACAATCTGAATAAGATATTAACACAAAAAACATCACATTAGATGTTTAATAGAAACATACGACAGTCCAGGGTACCAGTACAGAAAAACTGTAAATGTTTTAATGCAAGTATAGGATTTAAAGCAACCATTCAGCTTTTATTTCCATTTTGTTTAGTAGGTTTTAGGCCAGTTGTACACTCCAGAAGGGATGTTATCCACACCAGGCGAGAGAGGGCAGCTCATACCCCAGGGAAGCAGAACTGGAAACAAGGGCAAAATAAAGGTTTCAGATGAAAAATGTAAACTGAAATAAATGTAAATGCACAGTTGACTGAAATTGCTTTTTCATTATCTGATGAACCAGTGAATTAAGATGATGACTCGAGAAAAGATCGGTTTCTCTTTTCTTGGCTCTCCAGAGGGGTTGAGGTCAGATTCCTTCAGGAGATAGCGTTTGCAAATCTGCAGGTTGGTTGCTCTTCCAGTGGACTGTGGCTCTGGGAGCACAGAAGTGGACTAGTTTTCAGGGCAGCTGATTCTGGTATAATGTGGAAAAGTCAGATTTTAATAGCTTTTTTTGGCTACCTTTTTTTTAAAATCACATTCCAGAAAATCACCCTTTGGTTCTTCAGAAAATCAAATGAAAAAGTAATTAAACTTCCCTGCAGATTGCTAGGGAAGCAATGAAGTGCAAAGTTGATGAGCAGTGGGGTGTATCTCAGGAAACTTCTGTCTTGTGGAAAATATACCCTAGGCATCGTTGAATGAGACCAAGAACCTCTCAAAGGGTTTTAACTGTTGAAATGTCAAAATTAAAGATGTCAACAACATTTTATTTTACAGGGGAAGTGTGTTCAAGAAAATTTGTAAGAAAATCTCCACAACTAATTTTGCGTTATTTTGATATTTTTTCGTCCATCTCTGCATAAACAGAGAGACTGGAAAACCATTATTGGTTTTTGATGGTTAGGTAGCAAGGTAGGTAGGTAAAAGTCAATGGTTAGGTAGCAAGGTAGGTAGGTAAAAGTCAATGATTCTTAAAAGTAGATTAAAATTTTTTCTGTGATATTTTTGTACTGTAACTAAACAAACACTACATGTATACAAATAGTTTTAAGATAGTTCAAAGATGTCATAGAAAAGAAATTCTCATTTAACTACATGATTATCAGGGCTAACTCTTTTTTTTTTTTTTTTTTTTTTTTTTTTTATTTTATTTTTTTTTTTTATTTTTTTATTTTTTTATTCTTTAAACATCTTTATTGGGGTATAATTGCTTTACAATGGTGTGTTAGTTTCTGCTTTATAACAAAGTGAATCAGCTATACATATACATATGTTCCCATATGTCTTCCCTCTTGCGTCTCCCTCCCTCCCACTCTCCCCATCCCACCCTTCCAGGCTGTCACAAAGCACCGAGCTAATATCCCTGTGCCTTGCGGCTGCTTCCCCCCAGCTATCTACCTTACTACGTTTGTTAGTGTGTATATGTCCATGACTCTCTCTCGCCCTATCAAAACTCACCCCTCCCCCTCCCCATACCCTCAAGTCCGTTCTCCAGGAGGTCTGCGTCTTTATTCCTATCTTACCCCTAGGTTCTTCATGACATTTTTTTCCCTTAAATTCCATATATATGTGTTAGCATACGGTATTTGTCTTTTTCTTTCTGACTTACTTCACTCTGTATGACAGACTCTAGGTCTATCCATCTCATTACAAATAGCTCAATTTCATTTCTTTTTAAGGCTGAGTAATATTCCATTGTGTATATGTGCCACATCTTCTTTATCCATTCATCCGATGATGGGCGCTTAGGTTGTTTCCATGTCCTGGCTATTGTAAATAGAGCTGCAATGAACATTTTGGTACATGACTCTTTTTGAATTTTGGTTTTCTCAGGGTATATGCCAAGTAGTGGGATTGCTGGGTCATATGGTAATTCTATCTGTAGTTTTTTAAGGAACCTCCATACTGTTCTCCACAGTGGCTGAACCAATTCACATTCCCACCAGCAGTGCAAGAGTGTCCCCTTTTCTCCACACCCTCTCCAGCATTTATTGTTTCTAGATTTTTTGATGATGGCCATTCTGACTGGTGTGAGATGATATCTCATTGTAGTTTTGATTTGCATTTCTCTAATGATTAATGATGTTGAGCATTCTTTCATGTGTTTGTTGGCATTCTGTATATCTTCTTTGGAGAAATGTCTATTTAGGTCTTCTGCCCATTTTTGGATGGGGTTGTTTGTTTTTTTGTTATTGAGCTGCATGAGCTGCTTGTAAATTTTGGAGATTAATCCTTTGTCAGTTGCTTCATTTGCAAATGTTTTCTCCCATTCTGAGGGTTGTCTTTTGGTCTTGGTTATGGTTTCCTTTGCTGTGCAAAAGCTTTGAAGTTTCATTAGGTCCCATTTGTTTATTTTTGTTTTTATTTCCATTACTCTAGGAGGTGGGTCAGAAAGGATCTTGCTGTGATTTATGTCATAGAGTGTTCTTCCTATGTTTTCTTCTAAGAGTTTGATAGTTTCTGGCCTTACATTTAGGTCTTTAATCCATTTTGAGCTTATTTTTGTGTATGGTGTTAGGGAGTGATCTAATCTCATACTTTTACATGTACCTGTCCAGTTTTCCCAGCACCATTTATTGAAGAGGCTGTCCTTTCTCCACTGTACATTCCTGCCTCCTTTATCAAAGATAAGGTGTCCATATGTGCGTGGGTTTATCTCTGGGCTTTCTATCCTGTACCACTGATCTATCTTTCTGTTTTTGTGCCAGTACCATACTGTCTTGATGACTGTTGCTTTGTAATATAGTCTGAAGTCAGGGAGCCTTATTCCTCCAGCTCCTTTTTTCGTTCTCAAGATTGCTTTGGCTATTCGGGGTCTTTTGTGTTTCCATACAAATTGCGAAATTTTTTGTTCTAGTTCTGTGAAAAATGCCAGTGGTAGTTTGATAGGGATTGCATTGAATCTGTAGATTGCTTTGGGTAGTAGAGTCATTTTCACAATGTTGATTCTTCCCATCCAAGAACATGGTATATCTCTCCATCTATTTGTATCATCTTTAATTTCTTTCATCAGTGTCTTATAATTTTCTGCATACAGGTCTTTCGTATCCTTAGGTAGGTTTATTCCTAGATATTTTATTCTTTTTGTTGCAATGGTAAATGGGAGTGTTTTCTTGATTTCACTTTCAGATTTTTCATCATTAGTATATAGGAATGCCAGAGATTTCTGTGCATTAATTTTGTATCCTGCTACTTTACCAAATTCATTGATTAGCTCTAGTAGTTTTCTGGTAGCATCTTTAGGATTCTCTATGTATAGTATCATGTCATCTGCAAACAGTGACAGCTTTACTTCTTCTTTTCCGATTTGTATTCCTTTTATTTCCTTTTCTTCTCTGATTGCTGTGGCTAAAACTTCCAAAACTATGTTGAATAAGAGTGGTGAGAGTGGGCAACCTTGTCTTGTTCCTGATTTTAGTGGAAATGCTTTCAGTTTTTCACCATTGAGGATGATGTTTGCTGTGGGCTTGTCATATATGGCTTTTATTATGTTTAGGAAAGTTCCCTCTATGCCTACTTTCTGGAGGGTTTTTATCATAAATGGGTGTTGAATTTTGTCGAAAGCTTTCTCTGCATCTATTGAGATGATCATATGGTTTTTCTCCTTCAATTTGTTAATATGGTTTATCACATTGATAGATTTGCGTATATTGAAGAATCCTTGCATTCCTGGAATAAACCCCACTTGATCATGGTGTATGATCCTTTTAATGTGCTGTTGGATTCTGTTTGCTAGTATTTTGTTGAGGATTTTTGCATCTATGTTCATCAGTGATATTGGCCTGTAGTTTTCTTTCTTTGTGACATCCTTGTCTGGTTTTGGTATCAAGGTGATGGTGGCTTCGTAGAAGGAATTTGGGAGTGTTCCTCCCTCTGCTATATTTTGGAAGAGTTTGAGAAGGATAGGTGTTAGCTCTTCTCTAAACGTTTGATAGAATTCACCTGTGAAGCCATCTGGTCCTGGGCTTTTGTGTGTTGGAAGGTTTTTAATCACAGTTTCAATTTCAGTGCTTGTGATTGGTCTGTTCATATTTTCTATTTCTTCCTGATTCAGTCTTGGCAGGTTGTGCATTTCTAAGAATTTGTCCATTTCTTCCAGATTGTCCATTTTATTGGCATAGAGTTGCTTGTAGTAATCTCTCATGATTTTTTTTATTTCTGCAGTGTCAGTTGTTACTTCTCCTTTTTCATTTCTAATTCTATTGATATGAGTCTTCTCCCTTTTTTTCTTGATGAGTCTGGCTAGTGGTTTATCTATTTTGTTTATCTTCTCAAAGAACCAGCTTTTAGTTTTATTGATCTTTGCTATTGTTTCCTTCATTTCTTTTTCATTTATTTCTGATCTGATTTTTATGATTTCTTTCCTTCTGCTAGCTTTGGGGTTTTTTTGTTCTTCTTTCTCTAATTGCTTGAGGTGCAAGGTTAGGTTGTTTATTCGAGATGTTTCCTGCTTCTTAAGGTGGGCTTGTATTGCTATAAACTTCCCCCTTAGAACTGCTTTTGCTGCATCCCATAGGTTTTGGGTCGTTGTGTCTCCATTGTCATTTGTTTCTAGGTATTTTTTTATTTCCTCTTTGATTTCTTCAGTGATCACTTCATTATTAAGTAGTGTATTGTTTAGCTTCCATGTGTTTGTATTTTTTAAAGATCTTTTCCTGTAATTGATATCTAGTCTCATGGCGTTGTGGTCGGAAAAGATACTTGATACAATTTCAGTTTTCTTAAATTTACCAAGGCTTGATTTGTGACCCAAGATATGATCTATCCTGGAGAATGTTCCATGAGCACTTGAGAAAAATGTGTATTCTGTTGTTTTTGGATGGAGTGTCCTATAAATATCAATTAAGTCCATCTTGTTTAATGTATCATTTAAAGCTTGTGTTTCCTTATTTATTTTCATTTTGGATGATCTGTCCATGGGTGAAAGTGGGGTGTTAAAGTCCCCTACTATGAATGTGTTACTGTCGATCTCCCCTTTTATGGTTGTTAGTATTTGCCTTATGTATTGAGGTGCTCCTATGTTGGGTGCATAAATATTTACAATTGTTATATCTTCTTCTTGGATCGATCCCTTGATCATTATGTAGTGTCCTTCTTTGTCCCTTTTAATAGTCCTTATTTTAAAGTCTATTTTGTCTGATATGAGAATTGCTACTCCAGCTTTCTTTTGGTTTCCATTTGCATGGAATATCTTTTTCCATCCCCTTACTTTCAGTCTGTATGTGTCTCTAGTTCTGAAGTGGGTCTCTTGTAGACAGCATATATAAGGGTCTTGTTTTTGTATCCATTCAGCCAATCTGTGTCTTTTGGTGGGAGCATTTAGTCCATTTACATTTAAGGTAATTATCGATATGTATGTTCCAATTTCCATTTTATATATTGTTTTGGGTTCGCTACAATAGGTCATTTCCTTCTCTTGTGTTTCGTGTCTAGAGAAGTTCCTTTAGCATTTGTTGTAAAGCTGGTTTGGTGGTGCTGAACTCTCTCAGCTTTTGCTTGTCTGTAAAGGTTTTAATTTCTCCATCAAATGTGAATGAGATCCTTGCTGGGTAGAGTAGTCTTGGTTGCAGGCTATTCTCCTTCAGCACTTTCAGTATGTCCTGCCACTCCCTTCTGGCTTGTAGAGTTTCTGCTGAGAGATCAGCTGTTAACCTTATGGGGATTCCCTTGTGTGTTATTTGTTGTTTTTCCCTTGCTGCTTTTAATATGCTTTCTTTGTATTTAATTTTTGACAGTTTGATTAATATGTGTCTTGGCGTGTTTCTCCTTGTATTTATCCTGTATGGGACCCTCTGTGCTTCCTGGACTTGATTAACTATTTCCTTTCCCATATTAGGGAAGTTTTCAACTATAATCTCTTCAAATATTTTCTCAGTCCCTTTCTTTCTTTCTTCTTCTTCTGGAACCCCTATAATTCGAATGTTGGTGCGTTTCATGTTGTCCCAGAGGTCTCTGAGACTGTCCTCAGTTCTTTTCATTCTTTTTTCTTTATTCTGCTCTGCAGTAGTTATTTCCACTACTTTATCTTCCAGGTCACTTATCCGTTCTTCTGCCTCAGTTATTCTGCTATTGATCCTATCTAGAGTGATTTTAATTTCATTTATTGCATTGTTCATCGTTGCTTGTTTCATCTTTAGTTCTTGTAGGTCCTTGTTAACTGTTTCTTGCATTTTGTCCATTCTACTTCCAAGATTTCGGATCATCCTTACTATCATTATTCTGAATTCTTTTTCAGGTAGATTGCCTATTTCCTCTTCATTTGTTAGGTCTGGTGGGTTTTTATCTTGCTCCTTCATCTGCTGTGTGTTTTTCTGTCTTCTCATTTTGCTTATCTTACTGTGTTTGGGGTCTCCTTTTTGCAGGCTGCAGGTTCGTAGTTCCCGTTGTTTTTGATGTCTGTCTCCAGTGGCTAAGGTTGTTTCAGTGGGTTGTGTAGGCTTCCTGGTGGAGGGGACTAGTGCCTGTGTTGTGCTGGATGAGGCTGGATCTTGTCTCTCTAGTGGGCAGGTTCACGTCTGGTGGTGTGTTTTGGGGTGTCTGTGGCCTTATTATGATTTTAGGCAGCCTCTCTGCTAATGGGTGGGGTTGTGTTCCTGTTTTGCTAGTTGTTTGGCATAGGTTGTCCAGCACTGTGGCTTGCTGGTCGTTGAGTGAAGCTGGGTGCTGGTGTTAAGATGGAGGTCTCTGGGATATTTCCACCGTTTAATATTATGTGGAGCTGGGAGGTCTCTTGTTGACCAGTGTCCTGAAGTTGGCTCTCCTACCTCAGAGGCAGAGCCCTGACTCCTGGCTGGAGCACCAAGAGCCTTTCATCCACACAGCTCAGAATAAAAGGGAGAAAAAGTAGGGAGAATTAGTAGAAGTATGAGTAAAGAAAGAAGGAAAGGAGGAAAGGAAGGAAGGAAGAAAGAAGCAAAGAAGGAAAGAAAGGAGGGAGGGAGGGAGGGAGGAAGGAAGGAAGGAGGGAAAGAAGGAAAAAAGACAGAAAGAAAGATGATACAGTAAAAATAAAATAAAGTATAATATAGTTATTGAATTAAAAAATATTTAGAAAAAAAAAAAAAAAAAAAAAAAGGGACGGATAGAACCTTAGGACAAATGTTGGAAGCAAAGCTATACAGAGAAAATCTTACACAGAAGCATACACATACACCTTCACAAAAAGAGGTAAAGGGGGAAAAATCATAAATCCTGCTCCCTGAGACTACCTCCTCAATTTGGGGTGATTCGTTGTCTAAAGGAGGGAAGGAAGGAAGGAAAGAAAGAAAGAACGAAGGTAAAGTATAATAAAGTTATTACAGTTAAACTTAATTATTAAGAAAAAGAATTTTTAAAAAAAAAGTCATGGACGGATAGAGCCCTAGGACAAATGGTGGAAGCAAGAGTATACAGACAGGATCTCACACAGAAGCATACACGTACACATTCACAAAAAGAGGAAAAGGGAAAAAAATCATAGATCTCGCTCCTAAATTCCACCTCTTCAATTTGGGATCATTCCTTGTCTATTCAGGTATTCCACAGATGCAGGGTATATCAAGTTGATTGTGGAGCTTTAATCCGCTGCTTCTGTGGCTGCTGGGAGGGATTTCCCTTTCTCTTCTTTGTTCTCACAGCTCACAGGAGCTCAGCTTTGGATTTGGCCCTGCCTCTGCGTGTAGGTCGCTGGAGGGCGTCTGTTTTTTCGCTCAGACAGGACGGGGTTAAAGGAGCCGCTGATTCGGGGCCTCCGGCTCACTCAGGCCGGGGGTTGGGGGATGGGGGTAGGAGGGGCACTACGTGCGGGGCAGGCCTGCGGCTGCAGAGGCAGCGTGACGTTGCGGCAGAGGCCGGCGTGATGTTGCACCAGCCTGAGACCCGCCGTGCGTACTCCCGGGGAAGTTGTCCCTGGATCCCGGGAACCTGGCAGTGGCGGGCTGCACAGGCTCCGCGGAAGAGGGGTGTGGAGAGTGACCTGTGCTCGCACACAGGCCCCTTGGTGGCGGCAGCAGCAGCCTTAGCGTCTCCCGCCCGTCTCTGGGGTCCGCGGTTTTAGCCGCGGCTCGCGCCTGTCTCTGGGGTTTGCGCTTTCAGCCGCGGCTCGCGCCCGTCTCGGGGGCTCGCGCCCTCAGCCGCGGCTCGCGCCCGTCTCTGGGGTTCGCGCTTTTAGCCGCGGCTCGCGCCCTTCTCTGGAGATCCTTTAAGCAGCGCTCTTAAACCCCTCTCCTCGCGCACCAGGAAACAAAGAGGGAAGAAAAAGTCTCTTGCCTCTTCGGCCGGTGCAGGCTTTTCCCCGAACTCCCTCCCGGCTAGTCGTGGTGCACTAACCCCTTCAGGCTATGTTCAAGCCGCCAACCCCAGTCCTCTCCCTGAGCTCCGTCCAAAACCAAAACCCGAGCCTCAGCTCGCAGCCCCGCCCGCCCCGGCGGGTGAGCAGACAAGCCACTCGGGCTGGTGAGTGCCGGTCGGCACCGATCGTCTGTGCAGGAATCTCCCCGCTTTGCCCTCCGCACCCGTCGCTGTGCACTACTCCGCGGTCCCGAAACTCCCCCCTCCGCCTCCCGCAGTCTCCGCCCGCGGAGGGGCTTCCTAGTGTGTGGAAACTTTTCCTCCTTCACAGCTCCCTCCCACTGGTGCAGGTGCCGTCCTTATTCTTTTGTCTCTGTTTTTTCTTTTGCCCTACCCAGTTACGTGGGGAGTTTCTTGCCTTTTGGGAGGTCTGAGGTCTTCTGCCAGCCTTCAGTAGGAGTTCTGTAGGAGTTGTTCCACGTGTGGATGTATTTCTGGTGTATCCGTGGGGAGGAAGGCGATCTCCGCGTCTTACTCTTCCGCCATCTTCAAGGTCCCCCCAGGGCTAACTCTTATAACCTTTCAGAAAGACTTTTAAGAAGGCCAGAGCAGGTTGTGTACAATCTCCAACAGATTTCCTTGCCAGTATCATGTATACTCAAGCATAAGGTCGAGATTTAACTGTTGAAGACAATGTGACTGTAGCTTATGTACCTAACAGTTATCCTTTCATGATATCAATAATAATTTAGAGTTAAGTGCCAGTCATTCAATAGTTAGTAGCAGTTATTCAATATATATTAAATACGAATTCAAGAAGTAAGTTTACTTAAAAAACTAAAAATAGAGCTACCATATGACCCAGCAATCCCACTACTGAGCATATACCCTGAGAAAACCATAATTCAAAAAGAGTCATGTACCACAATGTTCACTGCAGCACTGTTTACAATAGCCAGGACATGGAAGCAACCTAAATGTCCATCGACAGATGAATGGATAAAGAAGATGTGGCACATGTATACAGTGGAATATTACTCAGCCATAAAAAGAAACGAAATTGAATTAGTTGTAGTGAGGTGGATGGACCTAGAGTCTATCATACAGAGTGAAATAAGTCAGAAAGAGAAAAACAAATACCGTATGCTAACACATATATATGGAATCTAAAAAAAAAATGGTTCTGATGAACCTAGGGGCAGGACAGGAATAAAGACGCAGATGTAGAGAATGGACTTGAGGACATGGGTAGGGGGAAGGGTAAGCTGGGACGAAGTGAGAGAGTAGCATTGACATACATACACTACCAAATGTAAAATAGATAGCTAGTAGGAAGCAGCTGCATAGCACAGGGAGATCAGCTCGATGCTTTGTGACCACCTAGAGGGGTGGGAGGGAGACACAAAAGGGAGGAGATATGGGGATATATGTATACGTATAGCTGATTCAGTTTGTTATACAGCAGAAACTAACATAACATTGTAAAGCAATTAGACTCCAATAAAGAAGTTAAATTAAAAAAAAGTTTACTGCTGAGTGAACAGATAGAATTCACTTATATCCCAGAATATGCTCATTTTAGGAGAGAAAATGAGTTCTTTGCTGGTACTCATGTTTCTGTGGTATATAGTAAGAAGTCTGGGAGATTTTAGAAAGACAAGCAAATCCTCATCTTCTGTAGAAGCTTGTGATGGGTTATCTATATAATGCAATATTTTAATAAGTCCATGTTGATCTTCATAAAATCATGTGATTTAATTTGTTTTTAGAACTCACATATGTAATAATATCTATAAACTTAAACATTATTTTGTTTAAAATGCACCCTAATTTATTATTGAAATATATTTAGGATTCACCATATTGTTTTAGCCATTTAGCTTGGATGGAGTTCTGATTTCAGCATCCTCAACCCACAAACACACAAATCTGAAGTGGAAGAAAAGGAAGGGGTCTCTGTGTATCAGAAATATTAGTTAGAAATCCCCACAGGACATTTTCTCCAGTTGACGATTTTTGACTCTCTTCAGCTTTCTTAGTGTATGTTATATAGCAAATATTGGCTGCTTCCCTGTTGGAAACAGTGTGAAAGGAGAAAGGGGAAAATTAAATCAAGGCAAAAGGCAGCCAGCAGGTTGCAGAGGAGTGTATGCCCTTGCATGTAGATTTTAGATGCAACCCGGTGTGCTTCTAGAATCTCTCCTTTCTCACTGTGTTGTGAAGGGAATTGACCCTTTTCAGCTTGGCAGTCAGATATACCAGCTTGTCTCCTTCCTGACCCTGTACCCAGCAAGGCTCATCTGCTCCCTCCTCACCACTGTCTTCTTTACCCTCCGTGAGGCCGAGTCCTTAGCCTGCCTCAGATCCAGTACAAAGCTCCACCTTCTCCACTCTACCCTGCACTGTGTCCGCCTTCCCTAGGCTCTGGCCTCATTCATTCATAATGCAGGATCTGTTGCTGGTCAGATCTCTGGGTGCTGCAAGGGATGTGGAAACTGACAGGGTAACTGGGAAGATAAAACATCCACAAAAAACTCAGTACATAGAGCTTCAGATGAAATGTGGCATGGGAAGGATTTCTTGTGGTTGAATCATTCAGAGCAGGCTTCATGGAAGAGGCAACTTTTGAGAGAGCCTTGACTGATGTGCAGAGTTTGATTTCTAGATAGGAGTTACAGAAAGTTTTGGTTTTGATCAGAGAGTAAGATTAAAATATTCTTTGACTAGGGAGAAATAAAGCTGTTTCCCAACTCTTTTCAGTCTCGAAAATTGAAAAAAAAGTTAAGGAATGGTATAATTTGAAATCAACCAAGATAACGTATTTGTCTCCTTTTTTGAAAATTTATGTATTGTGTGTTGGGCACTGTGCAAAATATTTGAGAACAGTGAGCACCTAAGAGTGTTTAGAAGATCGGATGTTTGAAGGAAATGAGATAGGAAAGTAGAGTGGCTGTAAAATTGGTTCTCCAAACCAGAATTTTCCTATGAATAAAATGAGAACTAATATACTTTAAATTATCTAATATTATTGAAATATTATTTTGTCTGAAAAATTGTTTTTATTATATATGTGGTCCTATAAAACAGTTCTATATAAAATCTTTTTAATAAATAAAAAATAGTTATTTCTAAAATATATAAAAATTTTTAGGTATATTAGTGCAAAGAAAATCTTTTAATAAATATGTGAACATTTAAAAATTGCAAAGCAGAGTAGTTTTGGAAAATATTTAAGTATTTTAATCTGTTGCTTATTCATCTATCTCTGATACTTTTTTGAAGAATATATATTTTTTCCAATGTGGTCTTATTATGCTTTTTTCCTCCATACAATTGCTTGTAATCTTCTTTGGAGTTACATTTTATGATTATTAAATTTGAAATTGTTGACATCAGCAATTGACTTTTCTCTGTGGGTCATGTTTTTAATTAAGAAAATTATTCTGTGTACAAGGGCTGAAGAGCACTTCAAGAGCAAATTCTGTGATAAGCTTAGAGCAGACTCTACTAAACAGGATATTCTCAATTTTTTTTTTCGTACGGACATGTATGAATATCAACTTTTGTAAATAGTTCAGCCCTTGATTGTCACAAGTTCTGTTTTTGCCTCCCTTCAAAGTACTTTCTTTGACAAATACTTTGACAAGTTTCTTAGCTTTTATAAGACAAGACTTGTCAAATAAATTGTCTCCATTTATGACTCTTTTGAATGTTTTCCCATACTTAGATGCTTCAAAATTGTAGGCCTTTTCAACTTCGTTTTATTTTGGTACAGAATATAAATTTAAAAGATGTAGATGCTGATGCATCTTCAGGAGATTTGTGTCTTCTGGTTCATGTGGTTAATGATATCACTCTGATTCACTCTAGTGGAGGATAAATGCTGACAAACTTTTTCTTAATAAGCCTATTTTTAAAGAATGTTGTCAGGTTTACAGAAAAATTGTGAAGATGGTACAGAGAGTTCCTATATAACCTGCACCCACTTTCCCTCATTTATGACATTTTGCATTGGTGTAGTAATTTGTTAAAATTAATGAAATGATATTGATACATTATTAGTAATTAAATTCTATACTTTATTCAGATTTCCTCAGTTTTTCCCTAATACCCTTTTTTTGGTTCCATCATTCCACCAGGACACCACATTATACTTAGTTGTCATGCCTCCTGAGGCTCCTCTTGGCTGTGACAGTTAAATATTTCAAGCAAGTTACACGGTTATCACCATCATTCTTGAGGAAAGGAAATTTGGTACTGAACTTTTTATTAAGCATGCATCTTTGTTTGTCTTGTGGGGTCATTGCTGCTAAAAGGATTTACTGCAAAATG
This sequence comes from Phocoena sinus, assembly GCF_008692025.1. NCBI lineage: Eukaryota > Metazoa > Chordata > Mammalia > Artiodactyla > Phocoenidae > Phocoena > Phocoena sinus. Next base: position 82,165,752 of record NC_045768.1, on the reverse strand, counting down.
TAAAAGCATTACCATCCAGTAAAATAACTGGTTATACATTTAAACCACACTAAAAATGGTTAAATCACAGCAGCGAAAACATTCTAGTTACTTTCTGTTGCTCTGTGGCAGGACTCTCCAACTTGTGTTTTTGGTACCTATTTCCTGTACACTGTGCCTGTAATTTCCTAATTTCCCATTGATGTGGCCAAATGGCTGCCCGGCAGCACTGTGCATCTATCTGCAGGTAGTGGCACAACTGGCTGGTTTTCCAGGTGGCCCGCAGGTCAGACCCCTCCATCTTTCTCCATCACCATCGAGACCCGTAGGAGTTATCTGTCTCCAGCTTCTCTTGTCCAAGCTTAATTTGCTTTATCAGTGAGTATTCCTGTTTCCTGCTCCTGAAAAGAAAGTCTTAGTTACATTGTGTCTAGAGAGAGTCAGGAAAGGAGAGATGGGTTTATCACTGCTTGTCTTCTGATTTAGCAGCACATTAGTGAGAAGTCTTTTCACTGCACAAATGTATCACGCTACCAGGTGAACGCTGAAGGTAAAAAGCACACATCCACTAACTCACCCTGGCTTATTTTAATGCAGCTGTTAATAACTTTAATGCTTAAGAAAACCTTTAATGTATAGTTAGTACACAGTTTAATAACAGTTACTACCTGTTAATGCAACTTTTTGATTACAGAAAAGGGGAAATTCTGGATAAATGCTAAAGGACAGCAGGCTTAAATTGGAATTATTCCTGGCAAACCTGGGAAGGTGACAGATGTCGTCTAAAGGGAAAATTTAGCATAGAAACTGATATGGCACTCTTTATTTTCTCCCCAACCCCTATCTTTCCTGCCCAAATAAAACTTTTCAGTGAAAAATAACTATAATACACATAGTTGCACTAACATTACTAGATTAAATGCCTACATTTAACTTGACTCAAGGTAAATGGATAGAAATATTGGGAGAGTGAATGTGCATTATAGGGTAAGAAAGACACATATTCCCACATATACCTGCCCACTGTCTACAATATAAGCACATTGATAATGTGATGCCCATAAATGAAAAAATTTGATAGGGACCTAGGGACAGGGTGAGAGCAAAGGCCTGTGTTCCTGGGTGCAGAAGGGTTAGGTCTGCATTGCCCCAGCCCCATTCCTGTGCTCAGGGCCTTATGCTAATAGACTGTATAACAGGGATCAAAGTCAGGACCATTTGGCCCTCTGCCTGTTTGTGTAAATAGTTTTAGTGGAGCACAGCCAAGCTCATTTGTTGATTGTTGTCTATGGCTGCTTTCATGCTACCATGGCAGAGTTAAGTAGTTGCAACAGAGATGGTATTTTATATCTGGTGCTTTAAAGAAAAGGTTTACTGACCCCTGGACTATATAAGCTTTGCAGACTGACCTTGAGCATGACCCAACTCACACTTTTCAGTTTCCCCTGCCCTGGCCTCATAAGACAACATTTCAGTCCAAGGGGCTTCCACGCCACACGGCTTTCTTCCTTTCAGCCCTTTTCCAATACACAACATAGAAGCAGACAGGAGATAACCACCTACTTCTCTCTATCTCATTGGGGTAGAGGAGTCGAGAGGAAGCGTGACAATGGCTAATGTTTATCAATTACCTACAGCATTCCTTGCACTGTTGTCTGTGCTCCAGTTGGGTTAATCCTCACATTTCATGGTAGGTTCAAGTACTATACCCACTTTATAACTGAGGAAACTGGAGCTCAAGAGGTTAAGTGTTTCTCACAAGGCCCAGGATGTGCTGAGGAAGCATGTGAATTTAGCCAGGCCATTACACTTACCCCGTGCACTCCTCCTTCCTGGCTTCAGGAGCCCTCAGCTGTTTCGAGTGTGCCATCCTTAAACCTTCAGCACAGTACCTCTTGCTGGCTCTGCCTTCCTCCCTCCACTGGCAAACTCCCAGTAACTAAATTTCAGTGATTTTAAATAGGAAGCAATTTGCAATTTGAAATGTTTCTAGACTTTGCATACATCTAGTTAACATGCTCACCTTCCAGGAAGTTTCCATTTTAAAACCTTTTGGGAAATGTTTCCCAAATAAGTACTTAGGCAAGTAAAATATTTTCTCAGGGTGACGTGAATCCAGGAGGAATTTTACCCGCGGGAGATGTATTCGGGCTGGGGGTCCTGGAGTAGGCAGCAGTGGTTGGTTACCTGAACTAGATCATCCTCTGACTCCGCAGCAGCAAAACAGCTAAGAAAAGCCCAGGCCACTGGATTGGCTGTGTTTCCAGTCTGTGGGGTAGTGGGACCAGGTTGAATAAACCATTGTTTGTTTTTTCTAGAAGGGAGAGCCAGATCACCATTCTGTAACTGAGTTAATGAAGAGCAAAACCTGTTGTGAGAAACAGGCAGCCAGCGTGAGGCTGTTAGTGAGCAGAGGTACATCCTGTCTGGAAAGCAAGACTTGAACCTCCAAAAGAGAACTGATGCTGCCCTGTTCTAGCAGCACAGCTGGATTTTGGCTGTTGGAATTTATTTTCCAGTCAGTTGAGGTTTATTCTGAAAGTATGTGTACTATGTAATAAGAGTACATTTTGAAATCATTCATTTTCACTTAACTTGTAAGGGGGAAAGAGGCTAAGCCTTTCCCCCTCAACTGACTAAATGACAGTATGGTTTGTTCAGGGCAGCTAAAAAGATCAGTTGGTGTCACCTGAATAGGAATATACTCATTATCCTTATTCCCAAAGAGAAATAAACTATCAGATTTTAAAAAGACTTTATTTTTTTAGAGCAGTTTTAAGTTCACAGCAAAATTAAGAAGAAGGTACACAGATTTCCTATACACCCCCTGCTCCCACACATGCACGGCCTCCCCACTATCAACAACTCCCACCAGAGTGGTACATTTGTTCAAATTGATGAACCTACATTTTCACATCATTATCACCCCAATTCCTTACTTTACGTTAGGGTTCACTCTTGCTGTTGTATATTCTGTGGATTTGGACAAACGTACACTGATATGTAGCCATCATTATAGTATCATGCGAAGTATTTCACTGCCTTAAAAATCCTCTGTGCTCCGCCTATTCATCCCTCCCCTCCAACCACCGGCAACCAATGATATTTTTACTATCTCCAAGTGTTTCCTTTTCCAGAATGTCATGTAGTTGGAATCATAAAGTATGTACTCTTTTCAGATTGGCTTCTTTTTCTTAGTAATATGCATTTAAAGTTCCTCCATGCCTTTTCATGGCTTGATAGCGTATTTCTTTCTAGTGCTGAAAAATACTCCATTGTCTAGATGCTGAATAATATTCCATTGTCTGGATGTACCACAGTTTATTAAAATGCATTCACCTACTAAGGGACATCTTGGTCACTTCCAAGTTTTGGCAATTATGAATAAATCTGCTATAAACATCTGTGTGGACATAAGTTTTCATCTCCCTTGGGCAAATACCAAGGAACACAATTTCTGGATCATATGGTAAAAGAATGCTTAGTTTTATTAAAATTTGCCAAACTGTCTTCAAAGTGGCTGTACTATTTTGCATGCCCAGTAGCAATGAATGAGAGTTCCTGTTGCTCCACATCCTCAATAGCATTTAGTGTTGTCAATGATCTGGATTTTTGCCATTGTAATAGGCGTGTAGTGATAGTTTGTTGCTGTTTTAATTTGTATTTCCCTGATGACATATGATGTAGACTATATTTTTTCATTAATTTTTATTGGAGTATAGTTGCTTTTTTATTAACTTTTATAGAGTATCCTTTTTATGCTTACTTGCCATCTGTATATCTTCTTTGGTGAGGTGTCAGTTAAGGTCTTTGACCAATTTTGTAATCAGGTTGTTTTTCTTACTGTTAAGTTTTAAGAGTTCTTTTTATATTTTGGATAACAGTCCTTTATCAGATGTGTCTTTTGCAAATATTTTCTCCCAGTCTATGGCTTCTCCTCTCATTCTGTTGACATTGTCTTTTGCAGAGCAGTTTTTAATTTTAATGAAGACTAGGTTATCAATTATGTCTTTCATGGATCATGCCTTTGGTGTTGTATCTAATATGGCATCGCCCTATCTGAGGCCATCTAGGTTTTCTCCTAGGCTTATCTTCTAGGAGTATAATAACTTTGCATTTTACATCCATATCTGTGATCCACTTTGAGTTAGTTTTTATGAAGGGTGTAAGATCTGTGTCTAGGTTCATTATTTTGCCATGTGGATGTCCAGTTGTAGCAGCACCATTTGTTGAAAGACTGTCTTTGCTTCATTGTGTTGTCCTTGGTCCTTTGTCAATGACTATATTTATGTAGGTCTATTTCTGGGCTCTCTGTTTCATTGATCTGTCTATATGATAAGATTTTATAATTTTACACATTCTATAATAAAGGAAAGTAGAAGCTAGTGAAAACTCCTGAAGTCCCACATTTCTGGATTAAATTACAGTAGACTTAGATTTACCTTCCTATCTGCAAACCTGTTTCAAAATCCTTCGCTTAATTTCTGCTGCAGCCAAAACTTTGAGAAGTTGAGAATGGTTAAGATGTACACTTGATCATGTGGTCTCTTCCTTCAAACCTTCCAGCACCTTACCACTCTCTCAGAATAATTGCCCCTCTCCCATGTCTTTACCGTGCTTTCAGGCTCTGTGCAGTCATCTGGCTCTTGCTAACTTCTCCCCCAATCTGATGCTGCTGCTCCCTCCCCCACTCTAAGCTCCTCAGCCTCACCAGCTTCTTCCATTTACAGGAACTGCTGCTGGCCCCTCCCCTGCCCTCAAACCCCTCAACCTATGATTGGTTATTGGTTCCTGGAACAGGCCACCCCCACCCCACTTCTGCCTAGTTGGCATCTACTCATCTTTCAGGTCATCATACTGCAAGGCTTGGTCATGTTCACCTGCTCTATGCTGTCAGAGCATCTTGTACTTAATCTTCAAGGTGAGCCCAATGAGGGAAGGTACTCGGTATGTTTCTTAGCATTTTATTTCCAGGATCTAACATAGTGCCCTTTGGATTGCCTGGATATTTAATTTCCCATGCTCAGATGTTAGGGTCATAGTGTCAGTTTTCTTCCAGCCATCCCTAGTGTAGGATGATGTAGACATTGAATACTATTTGCTTTTGTCCACAGAGAGCCATTTAGGGTTTTAGATCTATGTAACTTACAGTTTGAAAAAATTGGTTAGCTCTCTATTTCAGTGCTTAAAGCAGCAAGACTTTGAATCTAAGGTCCAATTTTCCTACCAACCTTACTGGGTCACCGTGTTCTTTAGCCTGGAATGATGTTGTCTGCACTTGACTATTTCCCAGAGCTGTCCTGAGACCAGAGGTGTCCAGGCATTCTAAATACTGGCCTTACTACATTACAAATACATAACCATAGATAAATATGTGCTCTTCTAAGTAAAATGTAAATCCTGTGGAAGTGTGTGACATTTAACTTTTTTACCAATCTTAATTATACCTATTTTTTTCCTCCTAAATTCAGGTAATTTATCTCTCAGCTTCAGTGGGAATATTTGCAATTTACAATGCTTATTTCCCAGGGATCGTTAAAAATTTTTAAGTTGTGAATCTTTCATCAGCAGTTTGCCATTATCACTGTCTTTCAAACAAATCGTCTTGTAGTTTATTGAACAAAATGATGGAAAGGCTCAGATCTAAAACCAGTTGGTAATCCAGGGTGTGTCTTTCTCATTTCATTTGATCTCTTTCCTTAAGATATAAATTAGATTATTTTTAGTGTGAGTGGCTCTCTCCGAACAGAAGCAGAGACTGTTTTTCATCTTGGCTGACTAACGTGCATGACCTGACCCTTAATCTTTACCCAGTATTTGTCTGGTACACCTGTAAACAGGTTTGCATGGTATTCGTGAATCCAAGCATAGTTGTCTTATATGAGGCCCTGGACTTAAGTCTTGTCACTACTGGGCACCCTTTTCCGCACCCAGAGGCACCACCCTGGGTGAGGGTCAGGAGTAAACAGAGCTGTGTGTGCAGCATTGTGTGGTCTGCTTGTTTAACGTTTGACGTCAGGAGCAAGGACACTGGCAGAGACTGGTGACTCCCGTAATCTCGGGAGCAGAACAAAAAGACTGTCTTGGTACCAAGTAATGGCACCCAGTCTGTTGAGCTGAAGAATCCATAGGTGTTGAGCTGCCTGTACAGGGCACAGCATTTAAATCTTACATAGAGGGACCACGTATTATCTTGTTAAGGTAAGGTATTTTTTGTTTTTGTTTTGTTTTTTGCATCAGGTGTGAAAATCGCCATGTGCACTGCATGGCAGTCTCTAGGCATAATCCAGATGCTTCTCTAGTTTCACAGATAAGGACCGAATGAACCAAGCAGACAAAAGGAGGGGGAGAAGGGAGTGTGCCTCACTGTGTACCGTAGCGCTTTCCCCAAATAGCTTTAGGTAAATAAGAATTGATCAGATTATCTCATCTTAATCTTAGTTGTGCCTTCATTCGTTAAAGGAGTCCCTTTGTAATGTAGATGGTGCTTGTAGCAATAATACCTATCCTCTAAAATAATTTTCAAAAAATCTTGGTACATCAGTGTTTTTGAAATGGAGACATGCCCTTGGGACCCCTGAAAAGCAGATTAGCACTTACTTTTGGTATGAAGAGCTAGTTCCTCTGGAGCCAGATGGGCTGAATTGGAATCCTAGCTCTGGTACCAGAATGATACTTAGCTCTCTTGACCTCAGTTTCCTCTGTGGTAAATAGGATACTAGTGATAACTTCTTCATAAGGCTGTTGTCAGGATTAAGTGAATAGTACATTTAAAAGCTGAGATCACTGCTGGGACTGCCTATGTAAGGTGCTTAATAAATGTCCGCTTCACTATATGAATGCTTCAGAATAGGCTTTTATTCCCTTGAAAGAGAATGGATGGTGGCAGTAAAGACTCACCCTGGTCATAGAAGTTTTATTATTTATTTAATATGAATCTATCAAGGAAGGAGTTAAGAAAGTAATTTAATCTGGAAGGTGATGATTAAAAAAACGAGTTAGGAAAGTATGACGCCAACTTTTTAAGTGCAAGTTGAGTTTTACAAAGAACTTCCAAGCCTTAGGCTCTACAAAATACAAACATTTCTTTCTCTCATATCGGGAAGATTGATGTGGTCAGGCATCCTTCCCAAGCAGTTTCCCTCCGTGTGGTGATCCAAACATATTTCATCACATGGTTTCACCATATTGGAGTTTTTCACTTTGGCCATGAGGATGAGGAAATGAGGAGGGAGGCAGAGAAGGAGAGGGCAGGGGGGAGAGGGGAGAAACAGAGAGAGAGAGAAATAGATATGAGAGAGGGATAATGAGAATGCATAAGAGCTGAGGATCTTACAAAGGATTTTAGGGGCCAAACATGGAAGTGGCAAACACATCATTTCTGCTCCCATTCCATTGGCCACAACTAGTCACATGGCTCCAACCTGCCTGCCCAGGGTTCTGAGGAGTCAGTTCTCCCCTGTGTGCCCTATAAAAAGAAGCAGCATAGATGAGTATCCAGCTAGTCTCTGACACAGCAGTTAACCATGTAATTTATTTCCTGCTAGTGGCAGACATTTTCTATAATTAATCTGTTTGTACACTTCACTGTAAACTATTCCTGAAATTCTGTGTAATACCGGGACCAGCAAAGGACTCAAGAGAATTTACAATCGTTATGTTCTTATTTTAGAAATTTTCAGAAATTCAGGGAATTTTCGGAGACATCTACTTCTGAACATTTTATTGCTGTGCAGTTAGCCAAGAAACAAGGACTCTTGGTGACAGTATCTTAATGGCAATCCTTGACAGGCAGGTCCCTATTAACGAGAAAATTTGTATGCTTTGTAAACCGCTGATGGTCAGTAAAAGACAGAAGGCAAGGAAGTTAATGATCCTGTTGTACATTGAAATTACATGGGATAATGTAAGAGTAGAAATTTTTTTTTTTTTGCTGCTCCTTAATAAATATGGCTCACTACTGTAGCCAATATTTGTACTCAGCTCTGACAGGAAGGATGATGGCAACCTTCTGTGTCTTATATCACCAAATAAAGTGACTTATTCCTGCAGGTTTATTAATAATATTTCAGTTGAGCAGTTCTTTTCAATCATAATTGGCCTCTGCACACATCAAGCAGTTTATTTTTTATTTTTATTTATTTATTCTTTTGCGGTACGCGGGCCTCTCACCGTTGTGGCCTCTCCCGTTGCGGAGCACAGGCTCCGGACGCGCAGGCTCAGCGGCCATGGCTCACGGGCCCAGCCACTCTGCGGCATGTGGGATCTTCCCGGACCGGGGCACGAACCCGTGTCCCCTGCATCGGCAGGCGGACTCTCAACCACTGCGCCACCAGGGAAGCCCCGAGCAGTTCATTTCTAAGAGAAAAGCTGGGAGAGTTTATAGCCACGTGGACACACCTCAGGGCCATGCCTAAATAAGCTTTGGGTTAATATATACCTTACATTTTGAAGTGTTTCCTAGTTCTGTGTAATGATTTTGAATCCCATTTCTTCTGCCAAGGTTCAGATGTTTACCACCGCGATATAATGTAATGGTTGACCGTGTGGTCTGCAGTATCAGACTGAGTTTGAATCCCAATTCTGCCACTCAGTCACTATGTGACCTTGGAAATTTTCACTGTTTGCTATGGTTGCCTAGGTATTTCTGATAACAAATATCAGACTGGGTGGCTTAAACAACAGAGATTTATTTTCTCACAATTCTGGAGACTGGAAGTTTGAGATCAAGGTATTGGCAGGGTTGGAGGTGAGAGCCTCTCTTCCTGGCTTGTCAACGGTGATCTGACTGTGTCTTCACGTGGCCTTATCTCTGTATCACTCAGAACATCAGCTCCCAAACTTGAGTCAAGGACACCACTAGCCTCACTGACTCACTCCTTTATCCCCTAGCAGAAGAGCTGCCCAGTCTTACCAGGTTTTCTTTTGAAATGACTCTGAAATATTTGTCTTTTACAAATGTTAATAATAACAAGTATGAGGATTCTCACATATAAATATAATATATATGAAATTTTTAACTGACTATAAAACAATAGGTATATGTACTTTTATGATCATAAAGTCTGAAGTATGTCTTATAGGGATTGGTGGAACGTATTATTAAGTAATTAGTTTGCTACCTAACTTTTTTTCTGTAAATCTATTTAACTTTCTATGAAAGAAAAAATAACCAGCAGTGACAGAAAAATCCTTCCCTATCAATCCTTCCCTGTGCATGTCCACTGCCCTCACTGGCCTCCATCTTCTAATATTAAATCATCACACTGTACACCTTAAAAAATCACGCTGTACAACCTAAATATGTACAATATTTATTTGTCAGTCATATCTCAATAAAGCTGGGGAAAAAAGTGAATTTGCTTTTCCACTGTTAAAAATATAATAATAATATGAAGAATAGTGCAGTAGCATCTCTGACTGCTGTCTTCCCTCCGTTCTGGTCATTCTGTTGTTACATTTTTCTTCCTTGGTTCTTATGTGTCTCTTTCCTAAAAAATATTCTGAAATTTTGACTTTTTTTACTCGGTTTTATTTAATTTTTAATCTAATTCTTTTGGCAGAAAAGAGCAAGTTAGTACCTTGTATCAAAACATCAACCTCGTGGAGCCAAGACTGATTCAGCCATATGAACATGTTATAAAGAACTTCATCCGTGAGATCAAACTTCAAAGCACAGAAATGGAAAACCTGGCCGTTGCAGTGAAGAGGTATTGTAGTCTTTCCTGTCTACATGGCAGAAGGGGTCCTTTAACTGGCTTTCTGACCAAGTGGCACAAAGACGGAACTGCATTATCATATGGTATGGGGGGACGACCCGAACCTGGGGAATCTGGAGCTTTCTAAACTAAGCCAGCATGAGGGAAGCTGAGTCAGACAGTACTTTGTAGGGTCAGCCAGCAATCCATCAGCAGGTCCCCATGATCCTATCATATAAACCCTTCAAGGCCTGTGATGCCATATAGAACAGTTCAAAGAGATTCGTTATCTTATATCCAGCCACTTGAAACATACAGGATACTTTTCATCCAGAGGGGCAGGCAGACTCCATTTGAAGCCTGGCCTTGTCACTGACAGAAGAGTGACTTTGGGCGGGTTACTTAATCTTCCTGAGTCTCAGCTTCTGCATCTGCAAAACCAGGCTGTAAATATTCACATCCTCGGGGTGTGGAGACCTCATAGTGAGGCTTGGGTGAAGCACTTGGCACTGGGCCTACCACATGGTGGGTACTCAGCAGTGTTTCTTTCCTTGTCTCTAACCCTCTTCACCAGCTTGACCTGAAAGCCTAAAAACTGTTGAACCCTTATTCTCATACAGTTTATATAAGCCGCAGCTGGCTTACATAGGATATCTTATTGGTTTTAACAGCAACCCAGTGCCAAAAAAGAATTTATGTGTTGCAATCCAAACATCAGCCTCTTTGTTCCCTGGAAGACCACACTCCTTTGGCATATATTGGGAGAGAGGGCATGTTGTTTGTCACAATTCCCGGGTGTTCTGCCCCACAGATGCTTCTCACCTCCATGTGCTCTGCCGCCAGCAGCTCCCAGTGTGCTGCACACCGCACTGGTCTCTGCCCAGAACTTGTAAACGGCCCCTTTCATAGGATGCCCCCCATTTGCATGGGGGCAGGTGAAGGCTGTTCCTCTCTCTTTATTCTTTCCCTCCACCTGATGATAAAACTATCTAGCTGACCCTGTGAAGTAACTGAAATATAGAAGAGAAAATGTTTTAAAACACTGATGCTAAATAGGACTGTTTTTATAGTCCTAGAATCATACAAGAGTTGAACTATCCACAGGGATTTTTTTTTGCGGTACGCGGGCCTCTCACTGTTGTGGCCTCTCCCGTTGTGGAGCACAGGCTCCGTACGCGCAGGCTCAGCGGCCATGGCTCACGGGCCCAGCCGCTCCGCGGCATGTGGGATCTTCCCGGACCAGGGCACGAACCCGTGTCCCCTGCATTGGCAGGTGGACTCTCAACCACTGCGCCACCAGGGAAGTCCACACAGGGGGTTTTTAAGTGAACATTTTCAGTTCCTGACTCCAATCTTTTCCCGCAAGTTTGCCTGCTAGAGGCTTTCAGTGAGATCATAGGGCGGTCCTCAGATCATCAGTTTCTGTAGAGCATTCTGGGGTGTGGATCAGAGCCCCAGATTTGGCCTCCTTTGAGGGGTGACTAGCAGACACACATACTGAGTTTTTAAAGAGTCCAGTGAATATCTGTGAAAACACACTAACTCCCCTGTACACACACAGATGGATATACACAGACCCCCACAAAGATACATGGGACACACACACATTCATTCACACATAACCTCTAAGTATAGTCCTGTGTAAACCCATAAGGGAAAGAAGAATGGCATTCTCTTCCCTCTGCTCTCATTCCCAGCCGGGCCGCTCTCTGCTGTGCACGGAGTGCGTCACGTGATGTGGAGCTGATGGTGCTTCTCTCCTCCCAGCTTCTGTGCTCTGTGGGTGGGATCCGAAGTTGGGCTCTGTCCTAAGCCCAAGGCCTCCTAAAGGCCGCTCTCTGAGCTGGCAGAGACCTTGCCGAGGTGTTTAACTGACTACTGTAAATATTCCCTTACATCCTTAACTAAGGACCATGCGTCCCCACCTCTGTTTTTGGTTAGGGGAGGGCCTCAGTCTTTTCGCTCAGCACTTGCACCTGAAGAAGGGGTTCCCAGTGTCCTGGTAGGAGCCCTGGACTAAGGTTAAAGTGGACATTCCCAACATGGTAGATGCTTTACTGGGAATTGGGAATTGCTGGGGCAAACAGTGTGTCATTATAGACTACCCTGATTTACTCCCCCTCCCCCAAAAAATAAGAAAGAAAGAAAAAAGAGTTGTTCAGAAGTGAAAAAGGCAGAAGGAACACATTGGGGAGGTGTCCCAGATGCCCAGATGTTTGGGACTGGATGTCTAGAGGGAATGGCTGGAAAAAAATAGTCATAACAAAGGGAGAAATGGATGTGTGGCTTAGCTATTCCCAGTCCCAGAGTTGACCAAAAAACCCTGAAAGTTGCTGTGGAGATACATAATGCCTAGATTTCAAACATCAAGTGTTTGTAAACAAACCAGAACTAGCTGACTGTCCAAACTTGGTTAACATAACCTCGGGCAGGCTGTAAGGTGAAGAGGAAGTTAACAGGAGCAGAAAATAGTGATAAGTCACTCCGAATTTTACTTCCGGGTCTTCCCTCCACCCATCAATGCTTGTTTGGAAGCTCATGTAGAAATTAAATTAATGCATGAACAAATTGTGTTGGGAGGGAGTAAATAAGTTGAAAGCAGGTAGGATGGTATAGCAGAAGCTATCAGACTGGAAGACAGAGAGGCCTTCTACTGAGGTCCTGTTTCTACTTTTATTAACACCATGTCATTGGGCCAAGTACATTGACTCTAAATCTCATGGTGGCTGCTTTCAGGTCATTTCCAATCTAGTTGAGTAGGCAAGACATACACATGTGAAAATTTAGATAATTGGACACAGAGCTGAGAGAGAACAAAAAATAAATTTTTTAGGGCTTAATCTGAAGCTTCAATCATTGTAAAGTGACAGGTGTCTCCATACTAGACAACTGCTAAATAAAACTATCTGGGTATCTTCTCAACGAAATTTTCTCATTTCTAACTTTTTGGCAGATCAGTATTCTCTGCCTCCAGAGAAATATGATTTATTGATTGTATTAATACAAGAAACAGGAATTTTCTAAAGGGCAACTATATCTACATTCTAGAACTTTAGGGAACCAATCAGAAATAATTTTTGAGATCTCTTCTTTTTTTCCCTTCTAACTATAGCATTTAGCATTGTGTTTTTCATATGATAAAATTTCAAAATTTTATCTAACCATCTCTTTGCCTTGGAGTTCTTTTCTTGTCTGGGATTGTAGCTCAGTCATCGCAGCAAAAAAGGTTTTCAGAATTTATTGAGAGCCTCCCAGCAATTTGGTATCTTTATCTGTTCTTTGCTACAATCTAGTTTAATACCATTTAATCTATTCCATTTATTTAATATCTAGTTTCAATGTCCCTTTACACCCAACTGATCGAATTGCCAACATCATTTTATTATGTGGAAGGAACAGGGAATATTATTTTAAATGGTATGTTTCTCCTCATCTGTAAAATAGAGAGCTTGAAAAAGATGAGGTCAGAGTTTTCTCTTCATGTTACAAGGCCAAGAGTATAATGAAAAGGTGTGCATCCTCTTAAATTTCAGAGCCCAGGACAAGGCAGCCATGCAGTTGAGTGAATTGGAAGAGGAAATGGATCAGAGGATTCAGGCTGCAGAACACAAGACACGGAAAGACGTGAGTTTGTGGGATGGCCCCTTCATGCGACGAATCCTCAGAACACCTTTTATGGACAGGGCACCGGGCATCCTCTGGGTGCAGCAAGTCCAGACTGCCACAGGTGCTCTCAACAAGGGCATTGTTAGTGCTGGTGGTTTTATCAGGGCGGGGGTGGGGAGTAGAGTAAGGAGAGAGGGAGAGGGAGTGGGAGAGGGAGGGGGGGGGGAGAGGGAGAGGGAGGGGAGAGGGAGAGAGAGAGAGGGAGGGAGGGAGGGAGGGAGGGAGAGACAGAGAGACAGAGAGAGAGAGAGAGAGAGAGAGAGAGAGAGAGAGAGAAAGTAATCAAATAAAGTGGCTAATTTCAGATGGCAACAAGCACAGTAAAGAAATGGCATGTGTGATAGACAGGCTGCTTCGGGTTAGGAGGTCAGGGGCCTCTGTGAAGAGGGGACAGGAGAGCTGAGGCCTGAAGGAGAAGGCAGAGCCCGCCTTCATAAAGGATGGTGGCTCCACCCTTAATACCACTGTCTTGCTGCCCACGTCCACCGCTACTTTAAATCTAGATTACAATGAAGTTAAAATGCTCTCTCCTAATTTTGGTGTTGTTTTACAATGGGATATACTTTTACTCATCAATACAGGAACTCTCATAGTTGAAAGTTGGGTGCTACCTTCAGTGATTTCCATAGGAGAAATAATTATCTTTTTCCTTTATGAAATATATTTGGGTGATTGATGTTTACTGAAAACAGAAAATAGACATATTTCTTTGAGTAGCTAACTTCAGGTTGAACATTCCCTTTTTTTCTATTCATTTTCCCCATTAACTCTGAGAGGCAGAAAATTGAGTGAGAAGGGCCTGGGTATTGGCATCCAATAGACCTTAGTTTGCCTCCTGGCTCTGCCCCGTCTCCGTTAAGTGGCACTGGAAAAATAACATAACCCCTGAGCCTTTGTTGTTCCAACTTTAGATGGATAATGCCACCTACGTGCTTTAAGGAGGGTCTGTATGCGTGCCTAGCGCAGTGCCTGAGGTATGGTAGGGGCACCGTGGCCATTGCAGTTCTGCTCTTTTCCGGTGCTCTGCGTACCTTGTGTCCTTTCAGATTCTTCACCTTAAATTGCTTTACCACATGTATGCCTTTGGCTCTCTTGATTGTCTTATCTCTTAATAACACATTTAATAACTGTTTGGAAGTCATGTTCACAGAGTGAATAGCTCAGAGTCCATGGTCCAGCTTTATTACAATGATTATCCCATTCTTTTGTTAGCGCTTTACTTCTAGTCTAGAAACAGTAACATCCTATTTTTTTCTGCCTTTTTCCCTTTCCATCCATTTCATCTGTGCATTCATTCATTCATCACACACTTATCAAGCATATGCGTTATTCTGTCATCAAATCTCCGCCTCTTCCAGCTAAGCACTTCCCAGACTGGTTGTTGGTGATGGATACCTGACCATGGCCGTACCCCTTATCACTTCATGTTTTGTTAATTATACCATCTTCCTCATTTTCCTTGGCTCTGGTACAGGGGTGGTGAATACATGGCATCTTTCTCTGTTCCACAGCGATGGCGTAAGTGGCTGGTGAGTCACTGCACAGATGTGGTCTCTGAAATCTCAGCACACTGCTGCCAATGGAGCAGCTCTGGCCCTGGGATGACACCTATTTGCCAGTCTGCCCCAGTCTCCTAGTCTCTCTGGAATAACACATCCACGCTGACTGAAGGTTTTCCCTAACTCACCTCCACTAAGCGTGGCTTACCTTGGCTCCCCACACACAGTTCTTCACGCCGCAGCTCTGGCCTGGCTCATTGCTCTGCTTTCACTCCAGCTGGGTTTTTTTGCCTTGATAACTCCTCTCCACTTTCCTAAATTTTGCAAAGATCAGAGAAAGTCTCCCCTGCTCCCCAGTGCCCTCCCCTAGTCCTCTAGCCACGTTCTTCACCTCTTCCTGACCTTGACTCCTCTTGCGCATAGAGTGTTTATCCCATTGTTTCAGTTAGGGTTTTAAAAATATGTTGTAACAGCTTTATTGAGGTATAATGGGCATGCAATAAACTGTACCTACTCAAAGTGTAGACTATGATAAGATTGGATATGTGTATATACCGAGAAACCATCACCACAATCAAGATAAAGGTATGTTCACATACTGTTGGTTTCCACGCCCCTGTGTCATGCCATCCTTCTTTGCCCCTCCTTGTCAGGCAACCATTTTACGTCTTCTTTGGTGAAGCGTCTATTAAAATCTTTTGCTCACTTTTAAAACTAGGTTGTTTGTTTTCTTATTATTGAGTTTGGGGAGTCCTTTATATATTCTGATCTATAAATATTTCCTGACTTATCTTTTCATTCTCCTAACAGTGTCTTCTGAAGAGCAGAAATTTTTTATTTTTATGAAGTCCAATGCATCATAGATTTAAAGTAGTGGTGGACGTGGGCAGCATGGATATGTTTTTTCTTTCACAGATATGTTTTTGATATTTAAGAAATCTTCGCATAACCCAAGGTTGCAAAGATTTTCTCCTGTGTTTTTTCTATAAGTTTTATTGTTTTAGATTTCACATTTAGGATCTAGTTTGTAAGGTATGGATCAAAGTTCATATTTTTTGCATACGCATATCTAATTGTTCCAGCCCATTTGTTGAAAATACTATCTGTTCTCTGCTAATTGCCTTTGCACTTGGTCCAAAATCAGTTTTCTGTATTTGTGTTGGGTTTATATCTGGGCTCTCCATTCTGTTCTATTGATTGATTTGTCTATCTTTATGCTGGTATTACATTGTCTTGATGATTATTGCTTTATAATGTCTTGAATTAGTTCCATAATGAGTCTAGTATTAGTTCTTCAGCTTTGTCCTTTTTCAAAGTTGTATTGGCTATTTTAGGTCCTCAATTTCCTTGTCAGCTTGTCAATTTTGAAAAACAACAACAACAAAAACCCAAAACCTGTTGGGGGTTTGACTGGACTTCATTGCATCTATGGATCAACTGGGGGAGATTTGGCATCTTATTAATAATGAATAATCCACAAACCTGTTATATTCTCCATTTATTTAGGTCTTATTACACTCAACTCCACTGGTTATAAACTTAAAACTTTATTTGAATACAGAACATAGGATATTAAATTCCATAATGTGTTAAGAGAAAAAGGAAACTGAAAGATATTTGGGCTCAAGGGAGCTGCAGCCCCTGACCTCCTGGAGTGCCCTTTTACCATTTTCTGTACCAGGGGTGACACACATGAGAAGTACCAGCCTATGGGGCAGCACTTTGCATAGAAATTTGCAGGTGATATGGTTTGAATTTAGATAAGGTGTAAACTCTTGGAAAAACAGTAAACCCATCAGGCCTTCCTGAGTCCTGATGACATGATAGGATTCAGGCAAGCACTGGGGCCCTTGATTGTGCCATAGCTTTTAATTAAACACAGCAGTATTTAATTAGATAGTTAATTGATGTGCTGCAGCCCTCTATCACAGTTGAGTAGTGGTCTTAGAGGTGTCACCCCAGGTTACGTGTGTATGTAGGTTGTGGGATTCCGCAGTTCTTTCAGTCTTGTACGTTTCCATTCCAGAAGTGCTGGGCATCTAAAGTTTGGTTACTTCTGTTTTACCTTCTCACTGTCTCTGTGTAGGAGACTTGGGGTCAGCCTTAGTTTGACACAAAAGGTTTCTCACCTACAGGATTTTGAAGAACCTATTTAAATCAACAAAATCATTTTTTTTTTCTTTCAGGAAAAACGCAAAGCTGAAGAAGCCCTCAGTGACCTCAGGCGTCAGTATGAAACAGAAGTGGGAGATCTACAGGTGACAATAAAGAAACTCAAAAAGGTAGGTTTGTGGCAGCTGGACTTTGAGGGATACTTTCAGTATCTCAATGTGTCTACATTTTTAGCAACTAAAAACATGCAGAATCATATTGAAGCAGTGGATAGATCAGATTTCAGAATCAAATTGGACTCCTTGGCAAGAATTTTTTTTAAAGGCCTGTAATTTCTATTTCTAAGGGCAGCCTATCTTCTGCATAGATCTAATAAATATTTCTGGTCCCTTGAACAGTTGTCCATCAAACCTCAGTTTTCTTTCCTTGGTCTTTACCAAGTGCCCTCAAGTCCCACGTGTCCAGTGGACTGTCTGCTCACGACAGCCTGGACACTGTCTTTCCTGGTCATGTAGCCCTACACTCAGCTTACTGCAAGGTATATGTATTCAGTGAATATTTATTAAATGAAATGAATACTTCTCTTCTCTGTGGAAAGTTCCAGATCTAGAGGACCACTGATCAGCAGGAAGTGGGAGAGAACCTATTGACATGAAAGCAGAGGTGTGATTGGTTTTGGCCTGTGCTCTATTTGGTTTCTAATGATTAGGGTCCATTTCACTCAGTGGTATGCTGGTAGATGTTTAACAACAGGCTCTGGAGAGGGGAGGAAGGGAGGAGGCATTTGTAGCATTTGCCGATCTTCATGGTATAAATATTCCCACCATTACCGATTTCAAGCTACCAAGTTGACATCACTGAATGCAGAGTTTGGGAAGAAATGCTTAAGATAAATAGGCTCTTGCCTGCTGGTACACATTGGCTCCAGCATAATATTGGATTCACTTCCTGCATGTGGATGGTCTCCATAACTAATGGAAATTCCTTAGCTAAAATGAAAATGGTACTTAAAAAATAATCGTCCCCGAAAGTGGCCTTGTGAATAGAGGCACATCACTCTGCTTCTCTGGTTGTTCATATGATAACCTTTAATGCTCCTTCCAGTGTTTATACTGAACGAGGTTAAGTGACAATTAACTGCATTTGTGGGTTACTGCAATTTAAACCTCTGGAATTATTAAGAATTCTCCCCAGTATCCTTCTTGGAAAAGTATTATCAACGTCAACCTTATATCTGATTTCCAAAGGTCATTAGACCATAATATCCTTCTTGTATTACAGAAATTGAATGGACCAATCCTTTGCTTAATGCTAGAGTCACAGATTCTCCTAGTCACTGTCCTCAATTATTTCTGTGTCATCCAAATCTTTAAACTAAGAGAATGTTTGCAAGAGGAGACACAGAGTTGTTTTTTCATATAGCATATGATGAAGACCAAATAGGCCCTGAACAGTAAGAGTCAGGAGCGACGAGACCCAAGTCCTTATCAAGACTGTGCCAATTTCAGACTCCCCTGGTGGTGCAGTGGTTAAGAATCCGCCTGACAAGGCAGGGGACACGGGTTTGAGCCCTGGTCCAGGAAGATCCCACATGCCGCAGAGCTAATAACTAAACCCATGCGCCACAACTACTGAGCCTGCGCTCTAGAGCCAGCGAGCCACAACTACTGAGCCCGCGTGCCGCAACTACTGAAGCCCACGCACCTAGAGCCTGTGCTCCGCAACAAGAGAAGCCACCGCAATGAGAAGCCCACGCACCTCAACGAAGAGTAGCCCCCGCTCGCCGCAACTAGAGGGAAAGCCCATGCGTAGCGACAAAGACCCAACGCAGCCAAAAATTTAAAAAAAATTTTAATTTAAAAAAGACTGTGCCAATTTCTTCTGTAACACTCAGGACAATTGGCTTCATTGTTCTTTTTTTAAATAAATTTATTTAGTTAGTTATATATTCATTTATTTTTGGCTGCGTTGGGTCTTCATTGCTGCACGCGGGGGGCTTTCTCTAGTTGTGGCGAGCGGGGGCTCTTCATTGCGGTGCACAGGCTTCTCACTGCGGTGGCTTCTCTTGTTGCAGAACATGGGCTCTAGGTGCACAGGCTTCAGTAGTTGTGGCACACGGGCTCAGCAGTTGTGGCTCACGGACTTGGTTGCTCCGTGGCATGTGGGATCCTCCTGGAGCAGGGATCGAACTCGTATCCCCTGCCTTGGCAGGCAGACTCTTAACCACTGCACCACCAGGGAAGTCCGGCTTCATCATTCTGATCGTCAGCTTCTCGTCTGTAAGATGGGATTAATAATAAACTATCCTGTCTAACCACAGTGACTGACATTTTATTGACTTTGTAGCTTATTAAGCTCTTCCTCATAATTAAAAAAAATCAAATTCTTAAACTTTCTCTGAGGAAAGTGCAAACTTCGCACTTTTACAGACGAGAACACTGAGTTCCAGGTTAAATAACTTGCACAAAGTCACTCAGCTAATAAGCAATGGGTTGTCTTTCTGTCTTTACACAGTTGGTGCTTTCTCACTTACACCAGCCTTCCTGCCTGCCTGATAGGGTTGTTCTGCGAGAGAGTAAGAGATAATTTATGGGAGAACATGTTAAAAGCTGTAAAGGAATATACAGAAGTCTACAGATTTAGTATAATCGCCAGACGTTACCTTATGCCAGTGGTTCTGAGAAACTCATTTTTTTCCCCACAATTTTTTTTCTCTGAAATTGGCATGATCTTAAAATCAGTGGCTTTTTCGGCTTCAGCCACTTGAAAACCTTCCACTGATGCCATCTGGCAAGATGAAGAAAGTCTATCATCAAAGTACTTAGATTCTGATGAAATATCGCATTCATTTTGATCAATGCATGCATATTCTATTAATGGACACGCACAAATCCCCACATTTCCCAAGGGATGTAAGCTATGTGTAAGAAAGACATTTTTGTTGTCCATGTTAGGGATGCTTCTGAGCCAATTTAGTCTGGTAATATTCAGTAATCAACCAGGAAGTAAAGCTCATTTGTGTATTTATATAATTTTGTGTGTGTGTCTCTAACTTCATACCATACTTAAATTTTATTGACTTAAATCATTAAATAAGCATTTTTTGACATCACCATGAAGAAAACATAGTTGATTTTTGACACCAATTCTGCTCTTAAAAATCTTGGACTCTAGTAAGAGAGTTAAAACACTCATAAGTAATTATGATATAGAATAGCAAGTGTTAAATGCAGATAAAGTTTAAGAGAATATAAAGGTCCAGACTCATACGCAACATAACTGAAAAAGGGAGGACTGAGTTGTTTGATAGTTGAATGGTTTCCCCAAAACGGCTTTTCAATTGTTTCAAAGAAAAATATACACACTACTATATATAAAATAGATAACCAACACAGACCTACTGTATAGCACAGGAAACTATACTCAGTATCTTATAATAACCTATAATGGAAGAGAATGTAAAAAAAGAATATATATATATGTGTGTAATTGTACATAAGTACATATGTATAATATGTACTTTACACCTGAAACTAACACACTGTAAATCAACTATATTTCAATTAAAAAAAAAAGAAAAAAAATGTACCTTGGCAAAAAAAAGAAAATTCATGAAATAAGAAAACCCCTTTTTTAAATGTTTAAATTATTTAAAGCAAATTTTCAAATCCTTCTGGATTATATGTAGTTTAATGATTTATAAGGTCATATAATGTTGACAGTTGGAGACTTCTAGAATTCCCATATCTATATGCACATATATTCCTAAACTTAACCAAATCAATTCAAAGTGAGTTTGTAAACTCCCAACTTTTATTTGCTTTTTCAGCTAGAAGAACAATCAAAACACATAAGTCAAAAGGAAGATGTAGCTGCATTAAAAAAACAAATTTATGACTTATCAATGGTAAGAATTAACTTTTCACTTACAGTAATATATTTCCTGTTAGACTACTGTTTCCTAAATAAAATCATGCTATGATTTCAATATTCCAGGAATAAAAGCTTAAAGAGAAATTAATACTACAGTTAGAGAAAGTCTTTGAAATACCTCTGACTAAAGGTATTATATTTATGCAGGCTTTTTCCCTCAGTGATACCTATTGTAAATGCTTTTTTTTTTTATTCAAAGCAATAATGGCATGGCCTTTAAATTTTAAATAGTTAACCCCTGCATTCTTATAACATCAACTTTTATCTGTTTCCCTGACTTTGTAAGATGAGGTATTATTGCCCTGCCCTTCCTGCAAGTTTTGTCTGTCCCTTTTCCATCTTCTGCTGACCATATCTTTAGTATTTCTGTTGCCATAAATGATAACATCTACATCGTTATATTATCGTCATTTTCTTTATTTTGTTTTCAGGTTGACTCTAAAAGTTGAAAACCAATAATGAACATTTCCTTTATCGTGACTCTAAATATTCTCCCTGCAGAGCCAAGAAGTGAGCTAAAATTGCAGTTCTTTCTCTCCAGTCATTATCCCTGTGCCACTCAAAAGAGAAGGTCCCCCAGCTTTGTGGTCAGATAAATCCCCTTTATGCATTACCAGTTTCAGATTTTGCTACCTCCTAGTTGGTTTTGTGCTTGGATCACAATGTTCTCGTAGAGTTGCTTACTTCTCTTGGATTCTCTGGTGGAGTTTTTGGTTTCTTGTAAAAAGAACCTGCCATCTTCATGATATTACCTATACCTTGCAACTTCTTATTTATTCTTTCCAGTACATGGAATTTGTTTTTTTCTCCTTGAAAATATTAATTTTGGAGTCCAGGAAATTTCAGTTTTTATTGGACTGGCTGCTTTTTTTTTTTTTTTTTTTTTGTGGTACGCGGGCCTTTCACTGTTGTGGCCTCTCCTGTTGTGGAGCACAGGCTCCGGACGCGCAGGTTCAGCAGCCATGGCTCACAGGCCCAGCCGCTCCGCGGCATGTGGGATCCTCCCAGACCGGGGCACGAACCCGTGTCCCCTGCATCAGCAGGCGGACTCTCAACCACTGCGCCACCAGGGAAGCCCCGGACTGGCTGCTTTTTAAACTTGCTACCCAGATGTCATCTTGGAATTTCTGATCATTTTAGGTAGCTGTGGTAGGATTCCTGTACAGCTAGGCAAACATCTATTTAGCTCAAGGCCTCTCCCCTGAAAGATGGCCTTCCTCAGAGCTCTGTGTGTGAAGCTGGCTGTCAGACATAGGAACCCAATTACCAGATGCATGGGGCCTGGATGTTCAGAGAGAAGCCTTAGCTTTCCTTTTGGGAATCATTCAGTTATTTTTAAAAAGAAGAGCCCCGTCTTGTTGCCTTTGGAATCAACTCTGGCTTATCTGCTCTTCTTTCCTAGGGTAAGAGCAGGTAAAGGCTTGAGAGGCAGCATGTCTTAATGTACAGTTTGAATCTCTATTTCCAGACCCCCTTTCTCACTCTCTGGGGTTCTGCCTGACCAGTTGTCTCTTCTTTGTTCTACAGCAGAACCTTCAACACACATCTTCTGGACCTCCTTTTCCCCTACTGTCTTCCCTTTGTCAGCACATTGCCATCCAGTTTCCTTTTTCCAGCAATACGTTTAAATCACTTGACTGCTGATGGGCCCCTCTTCCATTCTTTTAATTTTTATTGGTTTATTTCCTTTGGCATTTCATGTTAATGGGGTCTCAAAAGGGAAAGAAGACAAATTCATGTGCCCAGTCCACCATATTGAACTGGAAGCCTCCAATGATTTTTTTTCTTCTTTCTCTTTTTTGTTTTTGTGTTTGTTTTTCTGTTTTTAAGAAAAATATAGAAATCTCCTAACCACACTGGCTTATTTTCAAGTGCAAAATTTAAAATTTTAGGTGATAGGATTTATTGTGAAAAGTAGCCAGTCTACCTGGTAACAGGTATTGTTAATTCCACAGAATATCTATCAGTAGTTCCACAGCTCTCATTAAGTAAAACAGATGTTTAAATGTTTGGTCTCCGTTAATTTGCCAATAACATGTTAAAGTACATCATGGTAAACTCTTGACTGTTGTAGTTTCACACCAAATGTCAAGTATTTTAAAAAAAAGAGCTTTGAGGATTTAATTTTTGATACTTTGTTTAATACTTTATGAAAATATCAAATTACCTTGAATTGATAATTAGTTCTTTGAACACCAAGACTTGAAGACTTGTGGAGGGGTGAGAGTGATGTGTGGGAGGGTTACACTACACTTGACTTCACTTCTCCCGGGTAGAAACTCTGAGTCTAACGACCTGCACTGTGCCTTTCCTCTAGGAAAATCAGAAAGTTAAGAAAGATCTTTTAGAAGCCCAGACAAACATAGCCTTTCTTCAGAGTGAATTAGATTCTTTGAAAAGTGATTATGCTGATCAGAGTCTGAATTCTGAAAGGTATGAAACTTCACATTTTACTTTCCAGTTTGAGTGGAATGTTTATTTAGGTAACCATCCATGTCAATGAAGCTCAGCTATGTAGTAATAAAGGGTTCTTTATTAACTTTACTAATGTGTTCTTTGCTTTCTAAAGATTTTACTTTAGGTGTCAGATTTCCTAGTGATTTTTGTGTTTTCAATTTTTTAAATTATCGGCTGCTCAGGAAAGTGCAGGTCTTAGTAATGTTTGAATTAACTGGCAGCAGAAGAATATATCTAAAGTGTCAAGAGGCAGCGCTAACTGAAGTGCTTTGAAGGTAGGAATCCTGGCCCTACAACATAAAATAATGGAAAATGAGACATCTTAGGCAAGTCATTTTATTTTGCTCTGCTTTAGTTTTGCAGTATGGTGTTGATAACATATGACCTAACACACATGTACCCACAGAGGCATGTAATTATATATAAGGAAGATACACATGTATATTTATATAAGGGTATTTAAATATAAAATTCATCTATATGCATTAGTATTATGTGTGTATCCCCTAGTACATGTATACTTGAGAAAAACATCTTGTGTTTTGTTGGTTTGCAGACTTTAATCAGAATTAAGGTCCTGTAATGGAAAGCAGTGAAACATTTATTAAGTACTTACTATATACAGGTCCCTGAGCTAGATAAGGAGTTATGAGTGTGGAATATATAAAAAAAGAAAAGACGTGGCCTCTGCTCTTTGAGAACTTCACATTTAGTTGGGAAAAATTAAAAGTTAAAAGCGTTATGGAGTTAAACAGCATAAGAACTCAGCCATGTCAGAAACAATACCACTGCAGTGTCACAGGTTGGGTTCATTGCCATGAGATGGTAGACAGAGTGTTCCTTTAGTTCAGAAAGGTGGAGGCTTTATTAAAGAAGAGATACTTGAGATGAGTTTGTCAGCAAGCAACAGAGGTCACACTGACAATTGCCCGGCACTGTCTTTAGTACTTTACTAGCATTAACGCATTCATGGTTTCCTATGAGATAGGGACTTTCCTTATCCCCATTTCACAGATGGGAGAAGAGTCTCAGAGATGTTCCAGGTGAGGCAGAACCCAAAGCGGGGGCAAGGACATGGGGAAGGATAAGACTGGTTTGGGGAACAGTGGTCAGCCTGGTGGACAGAAAAAGATATTTGGAATGGAAAGGCAAATGTTTAAAATGATTAAAAAGTTTAAAAGCTAGTTTAAGGCTATAATGTAAGGCCCCAGAATTTTTGGCTAAGGAACTTAAATTCCTACAGACAATTGGGAAACTTTTAGCCTTATCAAGAGAGCAAATGGACAGCTTATTACAGACAAAATTTGACAGCCTGAGGGTTTTTGGAAGCTAGTGATGGGGTTTTATCTGCTTAGAAATGGGGCAGGTGTGAGGTAGGGGCTGGAGGTAAGTGGCTGATGTTCTGAGTGGACATTTTAAGGAGGAGGCCAGGGCTTCTTCATAATAAAGCAACAGAGGAATCGCTGAGCGTGAGTTTACAGTGAACAGAGAAAGCCTGGTCCTGTGGATTCCACTGTGGCTTAGGGTAAGGCGGGGAGGGCAGGCAGGGCTGGGAGCACAGAGACGAGAAGGAATCACAAGAAGGGAGAGAAGGAATCACAAGAAGGGAGAGTACAGCTGGGGCTGAAGTTGCATACGGCTTGGAATGAGCAGAGAAGAGTCAGAGGTGAGAGAATGGATTGGGCGGAAGGGATTGGTAATGTGAGTAGCTGGGGAGAGGGGACTCAGCAGAACATCAGGGGGTTCAGTCCCAGTGAAGAACAGAACCAGGTCAGTGGGCTGGGGTGGAGGAGCTGGTGGGTGTGGGGAGGGGGACGGGGGGAACAGAGCCTTGCGAGAGGAAGCAGAGGTGTGGATGTGCTTGTGGGTCACAGGAGGAGAGGAGGCTGCTGATGTCTCAGAGGAACTGGGCAGCAGCACAGAGAGATAGAAGACCACGGCCTTCGGAAAAGGCGGAAAGAGGTCTGGGAGGGTAGGTGTCGGTAAGGCAGGACTGAACACCTAATCCGCATTCAAACATAAAATATAATTTTACAGGGATCTGGAAATAATCCGAGAGTACACAGAAGATCGAAATAGTCTTGAGAGGCAAATTGAAATACTCCAGTAAGTTCTCATATAAAGTCCTCATCACATTTACATTTAACTTATGTTTTGTTAGTAAAATAGGTGCCACATGTAACACGAGTTGCCATATATCAAAGGCTGGGTTCGCGGCTCCACGCGTGTCCCTTCTCAACACGGTGTGTTCACGTCAGCTTGGCTTTCTGATGCTTCTAATCCTACATAAACTATTCAAATCCAGGGACTAGAGTATAATTCTCTAAAAGTGCTCGCAAGTCAGGTGGTATGTCTGGCACGTCTTTGTGATACCTTTATTTTACTGTAAAGGACAATGGCCCTGACCTCATCAGCTTTCTCTGCAGCTCAGCACGCTGAGAGGTGTCAGGCGTCTCACATAGTGCATGTCACATCACTAGGCATACACGATCATTCTCTGGCAATTTATTGTGTCTGGTTAGCAGTTTATTTTTCTTTTCTTCTTTTTTTTAACCTCTTGGAAATATTACACCTGCTTTGTCAAATTGGCCGCTACGTTTTAGAAATTCCATCCTCTGAGACCTTCCCCACAAAACCTCCCCCTTCCCCACTGCCCCTTTCTCTCTTTTTCACCTAGGCAGTATTTGCTTCTGGTTTTAGTTCCCCCCAAACGATGTCAGGTCAGATTTGACAATTTTTTTTCATCATTATGAATGCTTATTACGTCTCACCTGTGGCAATGGCAGAGTTGATATATTACAAGAATCCTGTTAATTCATTTATTCATTCATTCAGCCGGTTTTCACTCAGCACCTTTCATGGTTCAGGTATGCCAGGAGCTGAGGATACAGTAGCAAGTAGGAGAAAAAGGCCTCTCTCCTTACGGGGCTAGTCCAGGGGAAGAGGATGGAACCTGATCAGTACTTACAGATGTTAGACGCCAGAGGAGCGGCAGGGCCCAAGGGGAGCCGAGTGTCTCGTAAGGGCATCCTCCTAACCAGAAAGGTCTAGGAAGCGTCTGACTTCTGAAGGACGAATAAGCCTGAAGCAGGGAGATAGTAGCCAGCCTCTAAGGCGGAGACTTCATTTGATAGAAGAGGTTGCTCAGTCTCTGATAGCTTAAATGGCTGCTGTAAGGCATATAGAAAGTAAGTACCTGAGTTGGGGTTTGAACCCTGAGTCAACATTGGAGCCTTTAACTGGTATAAAACAGTGCCTGGCGGTACAGCACCATGCCACAAGAAGGATGAAGGAGTAGCCAGGAGAAAGAAGTGTGACATAACACAGCACATCCATGCAGGGGGGATAGAGAGTAGGTAGGGCCGGCTGGCTTCAGGCCTTTAGGGAACAGAGACCTGCACCAAACCTATCCAAATAATGGAGCTACATGAAGGAGCAGTGGGTTCCACAGCATAGCTGGCTCACTCCTAAAATGCCTTGAGACCTCTAAAGAGAGGTGACACGTTGTTAAGTTGCAGTTCTAGTAGTGAATTATGATCTCAGTTTATGAGGTTTGAAGGGAAGTGGTAGAAGGATACAAGCGGTGGTAATGCCACGTTCTGAATATCACAGCCTGAAAAGACGTGGTGACTTTCACCCCCACTAATACTTTCCTTATCTATCTATTTACTTTGTAGAACAGCTAACAGGAAACTGCATGACAGTAACGATGGCCTAAGGAGTGCCCTTGAAAACAGTTACAGCAAGTTCAACAGATCCTTGGTATGTGACAGAATTTTATAATGCATTTCATTCTTTCTCGTGGTAGAGTATTTTGATAAAAATCATGTATTTTCTTAGAAGAGAACTTATAATAATGAGAAACTATTTCATATAATAAAAGGAGACATTTTCCCAACTTAAAAAATATGCCACTGCTCTGCATAAATAAATGTCTAGGTGTCAGCCAACTCTTTGTTCAATGTTCCAGAAAACCAGAGAAAGATATATAAGGTGTGACCTGGGTCCTGGAAGAGTTTATAGTATAGTAGGGAGTTAAGATGTGCACAGATAGCAATAATAGAAGAAAACGATGTCTCATGGAGGTTAAAATATATATTGCCCAGTTGAGAGGAGAGAGAGGGTGCTTCTGGCTGAGGAGTTTATTTAGACCCACTGGTTTGTTCTTTCTGGTAGTGAGATCATCAGAGTGGAGGCCTTGGGCTTTAAATCCTCCTACAGAAACAAGCTAAGGCCCGTTTGGAATTTTGAGGACCTTTCCCTAGACTACATGTGCCAGAAAGCCTCTTCCCCCACTTTTGGGGGTCAGCTTCAAGGTTGGGGTTCCAGTGCCACAGCTTTGGGTATGGATGAGTCAGCTACTAAGCCAAATGATGGTTTGAGAAGAGATAAATCCTCAGTCAGTATTGCAGGGTCCTGGCAAATCTGGGGAACCAGGATTCCCCTTTATGGCTTATATGGTAGGGTTTGGACTTAAGACATGATGAGGAGAGAGTACTATGGGCAGTTGTTGCAGTTTTTCCCTTGATTTCTGTGCTTTCGTTTTCTCATGTAGGATACCAAACTTTTCATTACATTAGTAAACTAGTGTGCTACAGTTTTTAAAAATGTACATAAAATTTTTACATTGAATAACAAAATATTGCGTATGTATTTTATGTATTACAGCGCATAAATAATATATTGCCAGGGAATACAATTTCCAGAAGCAGTCCTAAATTTAATGCTCATTCTCCTCAACCTCTGGGCTATGACAGGTATGTTAACACCTACTTACTTTTTGTTTAAATTCTGGAACAGAGTTAAAAGGAAAGTACATTTCCTTACAGGTAAATTAGAATAACAGAATATATTTGGGGCACTAATATCTGTTTTCTACTATCTTACTTTAAATTTATGAAACATGAAACATGTAAAGATTAAAGTAAAGATGTTTTAGAGAGAGTAAAGTGATTCCTTTAAGATGTTATCGTGACTTGGTTTTATGTATGCTTACCCTTACCTCATGCCTATTAAGTCTTGTTTCTTAGAAGTGCCCTCAGTAAGAGGTGTTTCAGGGAAGCCAGTGGAACTACCATATGTGATGTTGTGATATACGCAGTATATGATGTTGAGACTCTTGGCACAATCTGTAAATGTTTAATAGCTCAGTATAATATTATGCAAGCTATGTTCAAGGAAAGGCAAACTTTCAAAACAAACAGAAATGTGGCAAGTAGATGTTTATGCGCTAATGCATTAAAGGAGTCACAGAGGCTTCCCAGAAGTGAGGATTTAGCTCTATTTTTAATCAAATGAAGTGAAATATTAGCCCTGCTATAACTTGAGATCTAGCAGTAAAAACTGAAAGATTACATTTGTGTACACATGTGTATACATATACATGTCCAGTGTTGCTACTTAAAAGGCTAACTTGGAGTATATCAAAGTTTGATGGTAGACGTGAGTGCATAAACTGCAGGTCTCTGGCTCTCCATTTCTGATGCCACTTTCATAATTTATGTTCCTTCCCTTTTCATTTGAGGACTTTTGGTCTAAAGAATAATGGACTTAGTATCTTGGCATTAGCAAAATGGCCATATCCCCTTTCAGGAAGGTCTGTTTCCAAGGCTTACTGGTAATCACTTTTAATAAAATTCTATCCAAGTATCAGATGTTTTTATTATTCACTGATTTGTTTAATAAAAAATTTGAATGGTTTATCTATTTGTAGGAAACTGGCTTCTCTGTTTTTGAGAAATAGATATTACTTTTTTTAAGTTTAAAAAGGTATTATCCTTTATTTTTTAAAATTGTGATAAAATATACATAACGTAAAACTTACCATCTTCACTATATTTAAGTGTACAGTTCAGTGGCATTAAGTACATTCACATTGTTTTGCAACCGTCACCACCACCCACCTCCAGAACGTTTTTCTTTTTTCTTTTCTTTTTCCACACACACACACTGTATTTTATTTTTACAATAGATAAATAAACTGATACCAGGCATTGTACATGGATGACCACAACAAAAGCAACAATGATTGCACTTCTGAAACACACTCATACTATGTCATAATATTGACATTCAGTCCAGTAATCCTCCACTGTAACAGCTCCTTTACTTAGCAATGAAAATTGATTTGTATATTTTTTGCCTCTGGGTCCTTGTGGGATTTTTTTTTTTATTCAAACAGAAAGTCACAAAAATTATAATCATCCTCATCAGTTCACTCAGTCCCATGTAATTAATTTTTTTTTCATCTTGATCTTTTGTTAGCACTTTTATGAATTCATCAGTTTTCCATTAGAGTTCTGAAAATGCTTCTTCATTCAGTTCAGCAGTATAGTCAGTTACCAGAAACCTGTACTTGTCAGAGTCTTTTCCATGAATTCCTTGAAGATGAAACCCTTCTATAGGAACATTTTTGCAAAAGCATCAGGGTACACCCAGAACTGTCTGTAAATGACAAAAGACTTAAAAATGACCACGGTTAAAGATCTGATGAAAGTTGATAATAATGCAATTGACAAGGAAATTTAGTTATTTCTGAGATATACATTTTAAGGTAATAACTAGAATTATGACTTATAACATTATACCAGAACGTATAAGAGTTTTAGAAATTTCATGTAATGTCTGAAACATTTATATTAACATATTTCCATACAAATAACCCAAAGAGAGTTTAGCATTAGTTGTTTTTTTATACTGCAGGTTCTTATTAGTCATCAATTTTATACACATCAGTGTATACATGTCAATCCCAATCGCCCAATTCAGCACACCACCATCCCCACCCCACCGCGGTTTTCCCCCCATGGTGTCCATACGTTTGTTCTCTACATCTGTGTCTCAACTTCTGCCCTGCAAACCGGTTCATCTGTACCATTTTTCTAGGTTCCACATACATGCGTTAATATACGATATTTGTTTTTCTCTTTCTGACTTACTTCACTCTGTATGACAGTCTTTAGATCCATCCACATCTCAACAAATGACTCAATTTCGTTCCTTCTTATGGCTGAGTAATATTCCATTGTATATATGTACCACAACTTCTTTATCCATTCGTCTGTCGATGGGCATTTAAGTTGCCTCCATGACCTGGCTGTTGTAAATAGTGCTGCAATGAACATTGGGGTGCATGTGTCTTTTTGAATTATGGTTTTCTCAGGGTATATGCCCAGTAGTGGGATTGCTGGATCATATGGTAATTCTATTTTTAGTTTTTTAAGGAACCCCCATAGGTTCCTTAAAAACCTATGTATCACTTATGAATACAGATGCAAAAATCCTCAACAAAATATTAGCAAACCAAATCCAGCAATACATTAAAAGGATCATATGTCATGATCAAGTGGAATTTATCCCAGGGATGCAAGGATTTTTCAATATCAGTGTGATGCACCACATTAACAAACTGAAGAATAAAAACCATATGATCAGCTCAGTAGATGCAGAAAAAGCTTTTGACAAAATTCAACATCCACTAATGATTTTAAAAACTCTCCAGAAAGTGGGCATAGAGGGAACATACCTCAACATAATAAAGGCCATATATGACACACCCACAGCTAACATCATTTACTCAAAGGTGAAAAACTGAAAGCATTTCCTCTAAGATCAGGAACGAGACAAGGATGCCCACTCTTGCCACTTTTATTCAGCATAGTTTTGGAAGTCCTAGCCACAGCAATCAGAGAAGAGAAAGAAACAGAAAGAATCCAAATTGGAAAGGAAGAAGTGAAACTGTCACTATTTGCAGATGGCATGATACTATACATAGAAAATCCTAAAGATGCCACCAGAAGACTACTAGAGCTCATCAATGAATTTGGTAAAGTTGCAGGATACAAGATTCTGTTGCATTTTTATACACTAAGAGTGAACTACCAGAAAGAGAAATTAAGGAAACAGTCCCATTTACCACCTCATCAAAAAGAATAAAATACCTAGGAATAAACCTACCTAAGGAGGTAAAAGACCTGTGCTTAGAAAACTATAAGACACTGAAGAAAGAAACTGAATATGACACAAACATATGGAAAGATATACTGTGTTCTTGGATTGGAAGAATCAATATTGTTAAAATGACCATACTGCCCAAGGCAATCTACAGAGTCAATGCAATCCCTAACAATGTAATCACTAACAAAATACCAAAGGCATTTTTCTAGAACAAATAATTTTAAAATTTGTATGGAAACACAAAGGACCCTAAATAGCCAAAATCATGTTGAGAAAGAAGAATAGGGCTGGAGGAATCATGCTCCCTGACTTCAGACTATGTTACAAAGCTACAGTCATCAAAATAGTGTGGTGCTGACACAAAAACAGACACATAGATCACTGGAACAGGATAGAGAGTCCAGAAATAAACCCACACACTTATGGTCAATAAATCTATTACAAGGAGGCAAGAATATACAATGGAGAAAAGACAATCTCTTCAGTAGCCAGTCCTGGGAAAACTAGACAGCTACATGTAAAAGAATGAAATTAGAACATTCTCTAACACTGTATGCAAAAATAAACTCAAAATGGATTAAAAATCTAAGTGTAAGATCAGATACCATAAAACACGTAGAGGAAAATGTAGGCCAAACACTCTTTAATATAAATCATAGGAATATTTCTTGGATCCATCTCCTAAAACAAAGGAAATAAAAGCAAAAATTAACAAATGGGACCTAATTAAACTATGAGCTTTTGCACAGCAAAGGAAATTATCAACAGATCAAAAAGACAGCCCACTGAATGGCAGAAAATATTTGGAAATGTATGACCAACAAGGGGATAATATCCAACATATATATAAACAGCTTATATAACCCAACATCAAAAAAACAAACAGCCGAATTAAAAAATGGACAGAAGAACTGAATAGACATTTCTCTAAAGAGGTTGCTGATGGCCAACAGGCACCTGAGAAGATGCTCAACATCGCTAATCATCAGGGAAATGCCAATCAAAACCACAGTAAGATGTCACCTCACACCTGTCAGGTGCTGTATCAAAAAGATGATATCATCACAAAGAACACAAATAACGAATGTTATTTGTGAAGGATGTGGAAAAAAGGGAACCCTCATACACTGTTAGTGGGAATGTAAATTGGTGCAGCCACTGTGGAAAACAGTATGAAGTTTTCTCAAAAAACTAAAAATGGAATTACCATATGACCCAGCAATTCCACTTCTGGATATATATCTGAAAAAAACAAAAACACTAATTCTAAAAGATGCATGCAGCCCAGTGTTCATAGCAGCATTACAATAGCCAAGATATGGAAGCAACCTAAGTCCATCAACAGATGAATGGATAAAGAAGATGTAGTATATATATACAATGAAATACAACTCAGCCATAAAAAATAATGAAATTTTGCCATTTGCAGCAACATGGATGGACTTGAAGGGCATTATGCTAAATGAAATAAGTGAGACAGAGAAAGACAAATACTGTATGATATCTCTTATATGTGGACTCTAAAAAATACAACAAACTAGTGAATATAACAAAAAAGAAGCAGACTCACAGATACAGAGAACAAACTAGTATTTACTAGTGGGGAGGGAGGAAGGGGCAATATAGGGGTAGGGCAGTAAGAGGTACAAACTATTAGGTATAAAATAAGCTACAAGGATATATTGTACAATGTGGGGAATATAACCAATATTTTTTAATAACTGTAAATGGAGTATAACCTTTAAAAATTGTGAATCACTATATTGTATACCTATAATTTATATAATAGTGTACATCAACTATACTTAAAATTTTTTTTAATTAAAGGCATCTTGTAAATTTAATTTTATTGCTTTTGTGGACTTATTGGATTTTAAGTTGTATATTTGTTTTAGTTTTGAGTTTTTTCTAAGAACTCTAACAAAAATATAACTTGTTTTGTATTTTTACATATTTAATTGTAATTAAAATATTCTTCAGGCAGATAAGAATAGTTTACTTTTAAAAGGGTATGTATATAAGTTGAGTTTGAGAAAGTCTGATCTATACCTATATTTTTTATTTAGATCTGTATTTTCATGGAGGTGATTTTTCAATCAGGATTTTTTTCTCCTTCATTCCTTATCAAAAATATGAATAGGTTAGGGCTTCCCTGGTGGCGCAGTGGTTGAGAGTCTGCCTGCCGATGCAGGGGACACGGGTTCGTGCCCTGGTCTGGGAAGATCCCACGTGCCGCGGAGCGGCTGGGCCCGTGAGCCATGGCCGCTAAGCCTGCGCGTCCGGAGCCTGTGCTCCGCAACGGGAGAGGCCACAACAGTGAGAGGCCCGCGTACCGCTAAAAAAAAAAAAGATTATCCTCTCTTTTCTAAGAACATTCATCTCTTATTATTTCTCATATCTGGAGACCTATATACCCTGCCCATTTCCTCTTTCTGATGACATCATGTAGGCCAAGTGGCTAGGATGATGCCCAATGTGTAGTAGGAACTAAGTAAGTTGTAACCCTTGTTTTATTTCAGTATAAACTTAGATACTTATGGGAATCAAATGGAAAAGCAAAAGTAAATGAGGTAATTAACATTTATAAAATGTTGGAGTTTCCCAAGTGGAAAGATCCATAGAAGTCAGGAGTTCTAGCCTTTGTATGGGGCATCTCCCTATGAAACCTCTCCCATAGGAGTCTTTCCAGACATGTCCACACTTAGTGGCAGAAAATTCATCTCGTATGACCATTCCAGGGCCACACATTTCTGATTGTCTGGCATTTTTCACCATGTTGATTAGAGATGTGATTCCCAGAAAAGTTTATCAGTTGGCCCTGAGAGAATATAGTCTTCCTGTGTCAGCTCTTCAAATATTTGAGGAGAGAAACCATTACAACTTAAGCCGAGTGCACTGAAACATTTCTCAGACTGGAGGGTTTAAAGTTTCAGGTCATAACAGAGGTAGTATCCAGAAATGGACATGCTGTTCAAAATATGGTCTGACCACATTAGAATAAAAAGGTTCACATGTTCTGTGTACATTTTTCTTAACACAACTTGAGATTGCACTTACATCCTGGGCATTCTAATTCTTTTTGTATCAGGAAATAAAGAAGGTGATTTTTTTTTAAATAGCTTCCTTTATTAAATGTTTGATTTAAATGTCTTTATCTTAATTGATTGTTGCATACAATGAACTATTGCTCTGAGCATTTTATGTCCCCTGTTGCTTAATCATGGAATTCACTGCGGCTCTTGGCAAGAATGAGAATATCGGTCTTCTTGATTCTGTTGCTGTCTGATTCCATTGCTGTGTCATCTTGAGCATCGCCAGCCCTCAGGTATAGCAGTCCTCTCCTTTGTCACCAGGTCATCCCGCTCTTCCTACATGGATGAGGACTGTGACTCTCTGGCCCTCTGTGATCCCATGCAGAGGATAAACTGTGACATTGACAGCCTGCCTGAGAGCTGCTTCGACAGCGGCTTGTCTACCCTGAGAGATTCCAATGAGTATGACTCGGAGGTGGAGTACAAGCACCAGAGGGGATTCCAGAGGTCACACGGCACACAGGAGAGCTCTGGGGGTGATGCTTCAGACACAGACGTAAGCCCCAAAGTCATTGCTCTCCTAGGCCTGATCTTCCATAGAAATACGTATCTCACCCTGTTTGACCTTTATCTGTCATGGGCATTGTTTTAAAGGTTATACACGTGAAACATAGTTGGGAGAATGTTTCTCCCTATCAAGTTAGGGAAAACTCTCACAGATTTCCTTTCGCAGCCACTCTGTTTCATAATAGCATTGACTGTTGATTCAGCAGCATATGTTTCTTCTTTATATTTCGTGATGTATATGTGTAATGAAAGACTTTGGTTTTTAACGGCTGACTTTAAAAAAAAAAAAAAAAAAACAGGTTCCTGATATAAGGGATGAAGAGACGTATGGCTCAGAAGGCGTGGCTTCCATCCTGGACTGGAAGCCGCAGGAGTCTGCTAGTGAAGGAAGTGTCATCAGCTCCTTGAGAAAGCCCATCTCAGCACTTGCACCACAGGTAGGCGGTTTCAGAGACACTTTCATTCACGAACACTGTTCATCTTCATGCCATGTAACTTACTAGGAGAAAGCTGGCGCTACCTTTGTCACTCACTGTGGCTTCCTTCCCCTAGACAGACATGGTGGATGATAACCATAAATCTTCCAGCTCAGAGAAGGCTTACAAGATTGTGCTGGCTGGGGACGCTGCAGTAGGAAAGTCAAGTTTGCTCATGAGACTTTGCAAGAATGAATTTCGAGGAAACACAAGTGCCACTCTGGGTACGGTTCCTTTTTCAGTGGATCATGGGAAAATGACCTTCTTTAGGCTGATTCTATTTTCGTTAGGGATTATATATACAGACACACAGATCTCTCTCTTTCTCTCTGTGTAATATGTATATAGGTAGAGGTGTGTGTGTGTGTGTGTGTGTGTGTGTGTGTGTGTACACACACTTGCACGCACACGTGTCCTTCTCTATAGACTAGCCCTCTGTTTTGGCTAAGGCCTAAATCTGGGAGAGGAAGACTAGCAAAGGACTGAGGTGTCTGCTTACCCAGTGAGATCAACCAAACAAAGTTTAGAGCCAGAGATGACAGATTCATTTATTCAGCAAGCATATCCTGCATCCTGCTGTGAGCCACATACTGTTGTAGGCACTACAGAGACACAATAAACAAAGTCGACTAAATCCCAGCCCACAATGAGGGAAATGGATGAAAAACACATTTTAAAAAATGAGATTTGGGAGAGGTGCACTTTTACACAGGGTGCCCAGGGAAAGCCTTTTTGATCAGGTGTCGTTTGATGTTGATAAAGTGAGCTTACCGATAGCCAGTTTGTCATTAAGGTCAAAATCATAGCCGGGTGTATGTTCCCTCCCCTCCTTCACAACGGAAAACATGAGTAATACCTCTCAGAACAAGGAAAAAATAGTGTCCTCATTTCCCAAATTTGCATAGTAATCAGTAAAAGGAATTGAAAGAAGATATGCAAATTATCATTTACTTTTCTTCCTTATCTAAAGAGTTCTTATTTTGATAACCAGAAACCTTAGAACAGATTACCTTCTTCACAATGGATGTCTTTCTAAATTTATGGTTCTCTGTTACACCTTTCAAGACGACAAAGCTGAAGGTTCACTTCAATTTGACTCATGAAAAGCCTACAATATTTGGTTCGGTTCCTAGAGAGCCTGGCATATATATACATCGTATACATGTACTTATATATATATCCATCACACACGTATATACCTGGATACATACATATACACAGGCACATTTATGTGCATGCACACACACAGATATAACTGAGTCCATCTAATTATGTGGACACATAAAACAGAGATTTTCCTTTTGTCCACAGATTAAATCCTTCCCCAAGTCAGCCAACCTGCAATAAGCATCTGCACGCACTTGTGTGGTCTGACTTATAATTAGTACGTAAAGGTCACTGTCCTTGAAGGCCAGGTTCATTCCTCTCTGTCTTGCTGAACTTTGGCTTATTGGCTTTTGTCTCATCCTAAAGAGGGCTTGAAAGTAAAAACCAATGGAATTATTTACATCGTGTTCTCCATGTTCTCTTATATTCCTTTTCAGGAGTTGATTTTCAAATGAAAACTCTCATTGTAGACGGAGAGCGAACAGTACTGCAGCTCTGGGATACCGCTGGCCAGGAGAGGCAAGTGCTTTCCATAATACTTTGGATTCTGCTGAGTTGCACAGACAAGCTTTGTAGGATACTTGGTGGGTTTTGTACTCATGTAATTCTGATAGAGCACGTTAGAATTTCAAGAATGCTTGTTCTTTTCCACATCCTTTCCTCCTTTGCTGATCCATCAGTCGTGTGAAGAGGATCTTTAAGCTTCCTTTGGATTGGTGAGCCACTGATAAAAAGAGAATGCCCTATCCTAAGGAGAAATTTTCGGTGAGGCGGCATTCCTGAACGTGGCAACAGTGTGAGGAGCTGCATAGCTGGGGCACCACATAAGATGGAGAGGAGGACCTATCAGATCCCCGGTTCAAGGGCAGGGACACAGACCATTGATAAATAGCAGACTCGCATCTGGCCACAGACAGTACCCTGTCTTTCTTTCACTGCTGATGGCCAGAGCATCAAGCATATGTTTTAATCATATCTAACTCTTAGGGAACAGACTGTATCCGATTGTGCACCAAACAAGCATGGGGGTACCTGCCGACCTCTGTAACCAGGCACCATTCAGGGTGTTCAGATTCAACGGTGAACAGGTGGACACAGACACCTGCCCACATGGTATTTTCTAGTAGCATTTGAAAAATATGTGTGGTTAACATAGCTATTTAAGATCCTGTAAAATACTGCACTCGGTTTAGGACAGATAGGGTGAGGTGTTGCCCTTCCCCTGGTAAGCCCCCAACACCCTGTGTGTGCCCTGTGGTGTTCCACATGGTTAGTTCTTCTACCACCCACCCACAATATTCCCTACCCACCAGCCAAAAAATAATTTTTCTCTGACGTGCCTCTCCTTCCATCCTTCACACACACCCTTCTATGTCCCACAGCTGGGTTCTGGTAGCGTGTTGCTGAGGCTGAAATTTTTAGAAATTATGATCTCAACCTTGTCCTGGCTATGCTCTGGGGTATGTAGACTTCTTGGGATTATTTGGTGGAGAAAGTAATTGGCTTTTCTAAATCACTAGCCCAGATTCTTATCCTGTTACCTTTCACCAGGTCATTCTAGGCCTCGGGGATGACTATTTCACAGTAATAGGTTGCCATTAGATTCTTCTCAATTGGGGCTTGTTTTAAAAGGTGAGGGGGAAAAGTGAGCATAAAGGAGATGAAGTATGAGGCAGCACCAAACTGACTGGCTGATTAGAACCATGACGTGCTATTCTCTTTTCCAGATTCAGAAGTATTGCCAAGTCTTATTTCAGAAGAGCAGATGGTGTTTTGCTGCTGTATGACGTTACGTGTGAGAAAAGCTTTCTTAATGTACGAGAATGGGTAGATATGATTGAGGTAAGAATTCAAAACAGAGAACCAAAAAATTACATAGGAGAGCTAC
Organism: Phocoena sinus; assembly: GCF_008692025.1. Lineage (NCBI taxonomy): Eukaryota > Metazoa > Chordata > Mammalia > Artiodactyla > Phocoenidae > Phocoena > Phocoena sinus. The sequence goes on along the minus strand of NC_045768.1, from coordinate 82,127,382 downwards.
AGGCTGTCTCGGGAAATGCTGTTTCTCTTCCTTGTCAAAACGAACTCAATTACAAGCCACTGATCCAGGCTCTCAGGAAGAACTGGATGTGAGAAGTGGGGTTCCCAATGGCACTTGGCAGTACCGGTCTCCTCCTCAGTAGCTGGGCAAGTTCCCACAGAGCTAAGGACACTACTAAAGTGAGCTTCTGGGGTGGGGAAGCGGGGGAAACTCCTGGGTTTTCTTTTTTTCTTTTTTTTTTTTGCGGTAAGCGGGCCTCTCACTGCTGTGGCCTCTCCTGCTGTGGAGCACAGGCTCCGGACGCGCAGGCTCAGCGGCCATGGCTCACGGGCCCAGCCGCTCCGCGGCACGTGGGATCTTCCCAGACCGGACCGTGTCCCCTGCATTGGCAGGCGGACTCTCAACCACTGCGCCACCAGGGAAGCCCTGTCTTCATTTTTAAAGGATGGTTTTTCTGACTCTATAATTATTTGCTGACTTTGTTATACAGCAGAAACTAACACAACATTGTAAAGCAATTATACTCCAATAAAGATGTTAAAAAAAAAAAAAGAATCCGTACCTAAACACATCATGGTTGAATTGCTAAAAGTCAAAACAAAGAGAAAATGTTGAAAGCAAGAGAAAAATCACTCATTGTGTACAGAGGAACCACAATACAATAATGACATCAGAAACGAGTCCAAAAGGCAGTGAAGTGGCATCATTTCATTGGTTTTGAGGCTCATTTCTTGATGCTGTATCAGGTGTGGTACCAAAGTGGATGAGCACCTGGATGTTTTTAGGCACCACAAAGAGTCATTTCTCAGTGAGGGCTGCTGCTTCGCTTGTTTAGGAGCTATAAACCTGTTTTTCTAGTCAGGTTGTCTTCTATTCTCATAGCCTGCTCAGGGGGATGTGTCCTTACTGACCCCTTCGTTTTACAGATAGGGAAATGGAGGCAGAAACAGGAAGAGACTGCCTGATTTCATGCAGCCGGCGAGTGGCCAGTTGGTGGGAGGGACAGAGTCTCAAACTTAACTCTGCCTCTCACATCTTACATTCTGCCAGCCAGCTCCTCTGTGAATGCCGGGACAGACAGTGCAACAGTATGCATATGCTGATTTGGGGAGCATTATCCTGAGAATCTGTTAATTTGAATGCCTGCTCCTTGACTCTTCACAGGAAAAATGTTGACATTTAGGGCCTTCTGATTTTGCTTTTGTTGTAAGCCAGATAGCAGCGAGTGTGGAACTCTGAGACTCCATTTTTGTCCCATTATAGCTGAGGGAATATTTGTGTGTTTTGTACCTGTGATAATGAAGTTGACTTGTAATCACCACTGTTTGGAGTGAAAATTATAGAAAATTATGTGGGCACTACAGCCAAATGTAATTCTGGGGTCGCGCCTCTTGAGTTTGGTATTAGTTTGTATAGTGGCAAGGGTGATACAGTCAGTTTGGACCACCCCTGGCCCTTACAACGTCTTATTTAACCTCTCTGAATTTCAGTGTTCTGATCTGGAAATGGGAAGGTTTGGCTCCTTTTAGAGATATTTTGAGGTTTAAAGATATTGTCTGTACATCATGTGGCATATAAGGGGCATTCAGAAAGGGTAGCTGTTGTCATCAGCAACCTCATAACTTGTCCAATGTTACACATATGCACAATTTCTTTCTTTTCTTCATGGTAGGACGCAGCCCATAACAGCATTCCTATCATGTTGGTAGGAAACAAGGCTGATCTTCGTGATGCTGCTGAAGCGGAAGGACAAAAATGTGTCCCAGGGTACTTTGGAGAAAAACTGGCCATGGTAAGAGTGGGTCCAAATTGGGAGGGACCTTTCACTTCTGTCTACATTTGCTGAAGAGGCTGTTTGACAAACTCCACTCTGTTTGATAAGTCTTCTGTCCCTATACAGGCAGAACTCCCAGTGGCCCCTATCCGTCCCATGAATGTAAATAATTACACCAAGAGTTAAAATCCCTTGTGGAGGTAAAACAATCACATGATCATTTTCCCCCACTGAGTACCAGTGACAAAGAGGATGCAAAATTATCGTGTCTTCCTCCTCACTCTTCCCCAGTTCCTGGAATCCTTCTCTAGTCCTGGAACCTAGGTAGAGGAAGAAGAATGGGTGTCCTGTTTTGAAAAGATGGGTTTGGTTCCAGAGGGTCACTGTGCCAAGGGGCAGCAGATGGTGCAGTGTGTCACCTGGGTAAAGAGGTGAAGAGAATTGGAAGACTCATTCTTTCCTCTAAGATTTGTAGTCAGTTGGAATAGTATAAAATTATTTTTGGCTATGCATTTGTACAAAGGATGGACCTCATTTCTGTCCAGATTATTATTGTGGGCAGTGTTTATTCTCTCATTATTATCATTGTGTCAGAATGTTATGTGGCCCTCTTACGACTTGTCTTACCCAAATAAGGAACCAGATGCTCCTTAGGTCAAATATGAAGTTCTTATCATAACAGTCCGATCTGACATTGCTATCATTGTTGTCTGTCATCAGCATGAAAGGACTGCTCTATAACATATACATGTGAACTTTAAAGTTTCCATTCCACTATTCTAAGTTGGAATTGTTTCTTTTTTTAAATTTTAGAGCTGTGAGCCAAATACGATAAACATCAAAACTAGGCAGTGAAATACAGAAGAGATCCATTGAACACATATTTAATTGTATCCACCATGTGAAAAAGCACTTCATTGTGAGCTGAGCAAAGGGTAGAGAACAAAGGAAACCGTCCTTGTCCTCACGTAGTTTACTGTCTGGGGGAGACAGATGTCAAACCCACGAAATCCACATATTCCCCTAGAGAGCTCATAATTCCTGGCCACATGCCAATTTTATTCCCTCCCCCACAGTTTCTCAGATCTCCCAAGGTTTGCTTACTTATTATGCATCTCATGTCCTCCACCCTCCTGCATCCTCAAAGGCCATCTCTATTTCACCCTATAACATCCTGGCTATGAAATTCAGCAGCAGCACTACCCATTTCTACTAGAAATACATTCATTTGGGGTATTTTTTAGATTTTCTATGGATTTGGGGGCTCATGGGTAAAGGTTTCACAGTAGTCTTTCCCCATTGTTTGGTTCTTCATTCTCTCCCTGCTCTGGAGCACCCATCACATCTTGCCCGTATCCCACACAGGACTGTGTTGCCCACACCCAGCCCCACAGCGCACATAATTCTCCTTTCCTAAAGGAAACTGTCTCCAGCTGTTAGACAAAGACACCCAAAAATAACCTCATCATTTACATCTGCGGCAAGTGCTATGCTGGAAAAATAACATGCCTCAAGAGGTTTTACAGTAGGAAGACCTAATACCAACTTTTCAGAGTTAGAAAACAATCTTAACTTCAAGGGAGGATTACCTAAAAATCTAGAAGGTAGGTAAAAGTCAGCCTGGGGAAAGGGTTACTAGGGATATAGGATAACCTAGGTAGTGGTAACAGCAGGTGAAAAGGTCCTGAGGTGGGAGGGAATTTGGAGTGTTGGGGAAATAGAGGGATGGCCAGGGTAACATGAGCACTGTGAGTGAGGGAGAGTGGTGGCAGGTAAAACTGGGAGGTTGGCTGGGGCCACGTACACGCTAGGCCTTGTCGGCCAGGTAAGCATTCCAACATTGCTTGAGAGGGATGGGAAGCATCGAAAGGTCTGAAGCAGGAGAGTGATATGATCAGTGATTGTATGTATAACCACTGGGAGGTTAAGTAATAGACTAGAAAATGTCCATTGGTTTTAGCAACACAGAGGCTGCTGAATCTTGATAGGAAAAGATGATAGATTGAAGGGGGGGCGGGATGTGTGTTAGCTGCCAGCCAAAAGGAGACATATACTTGATGGACATTTAATTCCTAAGTGGTTACCTTAAGCTATCATTTTTCCCTCTCTCAAATTATTTGATAGAGAACATTTGGTAGTATGTGTGACACTTGGATATAAGAGCCTTAAACCATGAAATTTTGTATTGTGGGATTTTTTTTTTTTTTTTGGATGCAAAATAAAAATCCTCTGACTAGGAACTGTTCCTGGAGTAAGTAGACTCAAACCTATTTTTTTTTTAAAGTCTTGAAACTCAATCCAATTTCTTAACTACTTGTTTTAGCATACTCAACAGGGCCAATATTTTTATTTTATTTTATTGGTTTTAAAAGCAAACATTCCAGGAAGCCTAATCAAAGCCTTCATTTAATGGTATATATATGTTTTTTACAGACCTATGGGGCATTATTTTGTGAAACAAGCGCCAAAGATGGTTCCAATATAGTGGAAGCTGTTCTCCACCTTACTCGGTAAAGTTTTGCCTTATATTTGGAAAACTGGATGTAGGATTGAATTTTCACTTAGCTGTTGTATGTGTCAAATTTCTTGACCATAATGTGAATCTACATGGGAAAACACTGTCTTGTCTTTCAGTAGTGGTTGGAGAAACAAACATAGTTTTTATAAAAAACTGGTATGCTGCTTGTTCACTGTGAACATTGGCAAAATACCTCTACTGCCAAACAAAGCAGGTGCATCTGAGGTGTCACTGATATTTCTGCAAAGTGTCCCCACAAAGCTAATAGTTGACGTGTGTGAATCACTTCTAGGAACCAGATTTTAAACACAAGAGACTATTATGAATATAACTATCTATTATATTATGACATTTTCCAAGGTAAAGGAAAAAGAACTCAACAAAACAAATTGTATATCATGCCAGTTGGAAGCACTTTGTTTACATTATTACCCAGGTAATTATTAAGCTAAGGCAATGGTGTTAATAATAAATAACATTTTGGGATGTGCATTAGAATGAAAATTGCATCATTGAGGAACTTGGTTTTAACTGTATTTTAATCCTTGCAGTATTCTTAGGAAATAACAATGTTTTCTGCTGGATTTACTTCTTCTGCCTAGTTTTCTGCCACAGATGAAAAAATGATTCTTTGCTGATCTAAAGGGATTCAATACGCCCCCAAAAAAGAAAGAAAAAATATAAAAATGCACATTAACAAAATCCAGCCAATGATCCTTAATTGCTGACAAAGCAAAAACATAATTTTAGGCATGTAGAGATTTGTGAGATCATTTGTGAGATTCTGATTTTATAAGAATCCTAACTTTAGTACAGTAAGGGGCTCCATGCTACCTTAGCTTCAGGCAGGGAGTGCTGAATTGCTGCCTGGGCTGAGCAGGAAAGGATGCTGCAGGCCAGGCCCTCTGCATGGCTGCTGGCTTCTGCCCAGCACGTTGGAGGACTGTAGTGTCAGGAGGCTCAAAGTCCAACCTTAAATCTACCCCGAACAGCTGTGGAGTCTTGACTAAGTCCCTGTCTTCCTTTAGGCATCTCTAATCTGTACAATGAGGGAAGGGGCTAAAGAAAATGATCCCTAAGGCCCCTTCTAGTTCTGACAGTCTATGATTCCATATATAATAATAGCCTGGACTCTACTGAATAACATAATCACTATTTAACGCGGAATTGTCTTGTGGGGTCATATTACAGTTAAATGACTCCAAATTGCCCCGGTCACACCCAGAGTGCAGAATTGATCCTCTTTATTATATCATAAAGATAGGAGAGCCGACGACGGCCTTTTCCCCTGGTGCTCCTGCTGGCATGTTGGGTCAGCCCAGCAGCCTCCCTGTTTACAGTGTAGCTTCTTTACTTAAAACACCTGTGTGGGGCTTCCCTGGTGGCGCAGTGGTTAAGAGTATGCCTGCCGATGCAGGGGACACGGGTTTGTGCCCCGGTCTGGGAAGATCCCACATGCCGCGGAGCAGCTGGGCCCGTGAGCCATGGCTGCTGAGCCTGCGCCTCTGGAGGCTGTGCTCCGCAATGGGAGAGGCCACAACAGTGAGAGGCCCGCGTACCGCAAAAAAAAAAAAAAAAACCTGTGTGCAGGAGCATTCTGATAACAAGGTCACTTCTTGTGAATCACTTATCAAGGAGCTTTTTAAATTGTTGCTATTGCATTATGAGCTGGTTTGAGGCCTCTAAGTTAGTTATGTTAACAGTGTGTTAAACAGGAAAATTAAAAATAAACCAAACATGTAAAGACTTTAATTTGCTTTATACTGTGTCATCAGATTGCTTATCAAAATACCCAAGTCTTAAATGAAAATGGTATCATTTCCACAAGTGAAATTACCACTTTAAAAAGTTTTACAGCTTTCAGAATGTTATGTGTAATAGTAACTCCCCTTCAAACCATGTTATGTCATAAAACTTGAACTAGAACAGTTTATGGGTTTGCACTGTCTGAAACAGTACTTGTTTTTGAAGGAAGGCCATAAATGTTTGGTTAACAACCTGAAATCCTCTGCTTTTTCTTGGAAAACCCTGTCTATCCCAGGAAAAGTTTCTCCTAGAAATGCAATTTCCCTGTAGGGCTGATAGACATTCATTCCAACCATTGTCCACTGGTAAGTAAATCTGCCATCACTAGAGCCACAGGCTTTAAACATTTTTCAATAGATTCAAGTACAACAGGCATTAAACTGGTCAATGGCCTAAAATTTGAGAAAAACACGAAAAGCTCGGGCTGATGTATCAGTTCAGCGCCATTGCTGAGCCCATTGGGGATAAATCTGTCCATAAGATTGAGTCATTTAAAATGCAGTTGTTAAGTATATGGCAGTTTGGGGTGAGGTAATTTAATTTTCCCAGCCTTAAACCTGTTTTAGATGTTTGGAATTATACCTTCCTGATTTCCTTAAAGTGGGAGATGCTTGCATCTTCGGTAGATTAAAGAAACTGAAGGCCAGGTGAACAATATGGGTACCTATTTTTTCTCCCTTAATATTTGCTTTCAGTGTTCAGTAATGTCTGCATTATCATTTCTGCTCAGTATGAAAGCCCTGTAGAGATATCAGGTTATGTAAGATAGGCTGTGCAATTTAACATTAGAGAAAAAAAAGAAAACAAAATACATGACCAGGCAGCCATATGATATGTAACTTACAGAGGCCTTTTAGACTTTCCAGAAGGGAGAGATGTGAGTTGTCTTGTGAAGATGCTATGTTTACTAAACCCATTGTACAGATAAGAAAATTGAAAATTAGAATGCTTCATCAGCTTGCTCAAAGTGACACAGTACTAAATGGCAAAATTGGGACTTTTCTCTACTCTGAATCTCTGGCTTGCCTTTTAAATGTTGGTAATCTCAGGATTCTATTCTGCACTCTCTTCCTCTTACTCTTTCTCTCTCTGCCTAATGTCTTCCACCACCATGGTTTCTAGAACTATGTCTAGAAGGTGACTTCTAATTTCTGTATTTTTAACTCCCATCTTTTTTTAAAATTCCACAACTATATTCCCACCCACCAACAAATGAAAATTCCATAGGCATGACTGATCCAACATATCTAAACCCTAATGTGCTCATTTTTCTTTAAAATTGTTCCTTATTCTATACTCCGGTTCTCAGGAAACTACTATTATAATTCAAAAAGAGTAACCTAGAGTCAGTCTTGACTCCTTCCTCTTTCTTCATCATCTGCCTCTAGTGGGTTCTGGGGCCCTACTGATTCAGTGGCCTCTCTGCAATCTTCCTTCAATCCCTCCCCCGCCGCACCCTGTTCTGCTTCAGGCTTCAAAATTTCCTACCCCGTTTAGTGCAGGAGGGACCTAAGTTTCTGCCTCAGAGTTTCTCCAGCATCAGTTCATCCTCCACCCTGTAATCAGGGTAATCTCTGTAAATAAAAATCCAATTAAGACCTTCTTGCTTGCACCCCACATTGGTGCCCTACCTACAGCATAGAGTCCAGCCTCCTTAGGAAGTGGCTAATGGTCCCCCAGAGCCCAGTTCACCTACCTTTCTATTTGCATCTCTTATCTTGCTTCCCAAATGAATGATAATCTATAGACACAGCAAACTTTGCTTCCGGTCAAAACCAAGTTCTTTTATGCCTCTTTGCCTCTATACATGCTATTCCCTGCACCTGGAATCTCTCTTCCTCATTAAATGACAGTGAATTCCTATCCCACCAAGAGGTCGGCTCCACTGTGCTTGTGTGTTAGCGGCTCTCGGGGACCTGGTAATGATTTATTGAGAAGATATCTGGCTTTCTCTCAAAGGTCACTAGTTGAGAGCGACTTCCCTGGTAGTCCAGTGGTTAATGCTCCATACTCCCAATGCAGGGGGCCCAGGTTCGATCCCTGGTCAGGGAACTAGATCCCGCATGCCACAACTAAAGATCCTGCATGCTGCAACTAAAAACATCCCGCATGCTGCAACTAAAGATACCCTACGCCACAAGGAAGATCCCATGTGCCACAACTAAGACCCGGCACAGCCAAATTTAATTTAAAAAAAAAATTTACAATTAAAAAAAAAGCTCACTAGTTGAGGATCCCAGAGTTTGACATAAATTGGACATTTGTTGAATGACCAAATGGTCAAGATTTTGCATTTGGAAGTTGTATTAGTTTTCTATTGTCACTGTAACAGATTCCTACTAGCCTAGTGCTTTAAGCAATAAAAATAATAGTTCTGGAGGTCAGAAGTCTGAACCAAGTCTTACAGGGTGTTATGGGGTTGAACTGTGTACCCTCCTTCTTTTCCTGAGTCTTTATTTCTTATCTGTGAAGGGAAGACATTGATGCTCACCTGTTACCTGTCAGCATGTGTGTGTGTATTAAATAAGGACTATGTGAAAACATGTAACATAGCATTTATTAACTGGTCTCCAGCAAGAATCAGTTTCCCTTTTGTTTCCTACTCACAGTGCAGTGGTTTTCAAAGGTTAACACATATCAGCTCCTTTTGGGGCTGTGCTGACCAGTTTAGTAGCCACTAGCCACCTGAAGTGTGACTAATCCAAGCTGAGATGTGCTGGATGTATTAAATAAATACTGGGTTTTGAAGACAGTATAAAAATTGTATTCAGACTATACTACAAAGCTACAGTAATCAAGACAGTACGGTACTGGCACAAAAACAGAAATATAGATCAATGGAACAGGATAGAAAGCTCAGAGATAAACCCATGCACATATGGTCACCTTATCTTTGATAAAGGAGGCAGGAGTGTACAGTGGAGAAAGGACAGCCTCTTCAATAAGTGGTGCTGGGAAAACTGGACAGGTACATCTAAAACTATGAGATTAGATCACTCCCTAACACCATACACAAAAATAAGCTCAAAATGGATTAAAGACCTAAATGTAAGGCCAGAAACTATCAAACTCTTAGAGGAAAACATAGGCAGGACACTCTATGACATAAATCACAGCAAGATCCTTTTTGACCCACCTCCTAGAGAAATGGAAATAAAAACAAAAATAAACAAATGGGACCTAATGAAACTTCAAAGCTTTTGCACAGCAAAGGAAGCTATAAACAAGACCAAAAGACAACCCTCAGAATGGGAGAAAATATTTGCAAATAAAGCAACTGACAAAGGATTAACCTCCAAAATTTATAAGCAGCTCATGCAGCTTAATAACAAAAAAGCAAACAACCCAATCCAAAAATGGGCAGAAGACCTAAATAGACATTTCTCCAAAGAAGATATACAGACTGCCAACAAACACATGAAAGAATGCTCAACATCACTAATCATTAGAGAAATGCAAATCAAAACTACAATTAGATATCATCTCACACCAGTCAGAATGGCCATCATCAAAAAATCTATAAACAATAAACGCTGGAGAGGGTGTGGAGAAAAGGGAACCCTCTTGCACTGTTGGTGGGAATGTTCATTGGTACAGCCACTGTGGAGAACAGTATGGAGGTTCCTTAAAAAACTACAAATAGAACTACCATATGACCCAGCAATCCCACTACTGGGCATATACCCTGAGAAAACCATAATTCAAAAAGAGTCACAATGTTCATTGCAGCTCTATTTACAATAGCCCGGAGATGGAAACGACCTAAGTGTCCATCATCGGATGAATGGATAACGAAGATGTGGCACATATATACAATGGAATATTACTCAGCCATAAAAAGAAACGAAATTGAGCTATTTGTAATGAGGTGGATAGACCTAGAGTCTGTCATACAGAGTGAAGTAAGTCAGAAAGAGAGAGACAAATACCGTATGCTAACACATATATATGGAATTTAAGGAAAAAAATGTCATGAAGAACCTAGGGGTAAGACAGGAATAAAGACACAGACCTACTAGAGAATGGACTTGAGGATATGGGGAGGGGGAAGGGTGAGCTGTGACAAAGCGAGAGAGAGGCATGGATATATATACACTACCAAACGTAAGGTAGATAGCTAGTGGGAAGCAGCCGCATGGCACAGGGGGATCAGCTCGGTGCTTTGTGACCGCCTGGAGGGGTGGGATAGGGAGAGTGGGAGGGAGGGAGACGCAAGAGGGAAGAGATATGGGAACATATGTATATATATAACTGATTCATTTTGTTGTAAAGCAGAAACTAACACACCATTGTAAAGCAATTATACTCCAATAAAGATGTTTTAAAAAATTGTAAAATATCTCATTAATATTTTTATTGGTAACATGCTAAAATGATATTTTTGTAGTACTGAGTTAAACAATATATGTTAATAAAATTTATTTCACCTATTTCTCTTTACATTTTTTACTGTGGCTGCTAAAGAATTTTAAATTACATACGTGAATTACATTCTATTTCTATTGAACAGCGTTGCTGTGCTGGGAATATGCCAACTCCCAGGATCTACTGCTTTGTAACAAGCCACCCAAAATGTAGTCGCCTAGAACAAGACCACTTTTTATTTTTTGAAATTACCAGAAGTGACTGGATCTCACTGGAGGGTCCGTGACTGCTCTCCCTTGGGCGTCTCATGCATTTGCGGTCGTGGACACCGCTGTGGCTCGGTCTGATGTCTGCGGCCAGGGGGCTCCTCCCTGTGGCATCTCAGCCCCCTGGACCTCTCTGCTGCCCTCTCTCCAGTGAGGAACACTGGGCTTCATAAATGGCAGCTCAAAATGGTCAGGCCTTATTAATGCCTGGCTTGGAAGTTTTAGCACACCATTTCCTCGCCATTCTATTGGTCTGAGCAGTCAGAGCCAGTGCTGACCATGGGGGAGTGACACAAGCTTCACCACTTAATGGGGGGCACCAGACACTGACAGCGGAGGCAGAACTCTTGGGGGTTGTCTTGGGGACAAGCTGTCACACTCTCCTTACCCCCAGAGTTTGCCATTCAGCTTGTCTAAGGTGGGACTTCAGGATGTGTGTATTTCACAAGCATCCCCAGGGATAGGAGACTTGCCTAGGGGGCTTTCATAAGATCATGGAGATCTTTGGTCCAGTGTTGCCTCTAGCAGTTATTTCTAAAAGAAATTTAGGAAGAGGCAAAAGGAAGACATTTTTTCTGGATTTTAACCATCTGTTGTTATCTCCACGATCTTGTATAATTACAGAATGGTTATAAAGTCATCATTGCTTTTGTTAATGTTAAGCATTAGCTGGGGGTGGGAGCCAGGTTCCAGAGTCCTAAGGAGTGACCTGTGCGTGTGCAGACTATAAGCCATGCAAAACCACAGAAGAGAGCAAGAGTAGTCTGTGTGTATGTGAGTGTGTGCACATGTGTATACGCACCTGGGCGTGTGTGTGTGTGTGTGTGTGTGCATGCATGAGTGTGTGGCCTGATACTGAGAATGTGAGCACTGGAGCCCACCTGCGTGGCCACTCCTCCAGCTGTGTAACCTAAGGGAAATTTCTTAACTTTTTTTTTGCCTTTGTTTCCTCACATAAAATGGGGCACAACAAAATCATATAGTTGTTGTGAGGATTAAATAGGTCAACACCTACAAAGCACTTAGAACACTGTGTGGATGGCACACAGCAAGTGCTCAGCAGTGCTCTTTTATTTCTGCAGAGTTGTTTATGGTTCAGTTTAATACCTCAGTAATCTCCTTTCTCTCTGTGTCTCTCTCTCTCTCCCTCCAGGGAAGTGAAAAAAAGAACTGATGAGGATGACAGCAAATCCATTACCAATCTGAGTGGGACCAGTTCCAAAAAGTCAACCCAGATGAAGAATTGTTGCAATGGTTAAATCCAAAAGATCCTTGGCCCACGAAGCCTTCATTCCCAGAGTACTGAATGTACGTGACTTCTCTGCTTCCTACATGGAGTGGTACGTCCTACAGTCCCTGTCATATGGAGAGTTACAGTGTGGGAAATCTGAACTGTGTTCTCAGGTCCCTCCAGAACCTTGGCTCTTTTTTGCTATGTTTCAATGAGTGATTTGGGCCCCCTGGTTAAATATACCTGTCTTATCCTTACAAAGTCTTAACAGATAATGTGTAAATGTTTTTAAAGCGGTTAAAAAAAAAGCACATGCTCAGATCAAAGCTATAGAAGAAATTCACGTAATTAGGTTCATGTGGTATAAATAACCTATGACATTTACTTCCAATATTCAATACTAGAAAACTAATAATAGGGGGTTACCATCCTAGCTTTGCTGTAAACTAGCCTTGTGGTCTCAGACATGCTGCCAACCCACATTAGATCCATTTCCTCATCTGTAAACAAGCAGCTTAGCCTTTCAGGCCTCAGCCCTCTCAACTCGTAGCTGTTTAAGGAGTGAGAAGGAGAGCATGATGGCCCACAGTTAATAAGGACTCTGCTCGTCTGTACTTTTTAAATATTGGGGTATTAATTTTTCTCACTTCTTGTACAAGAACAGAATTTGAGAAAAAATGGTTATGTTTTAAGCTCCAGTGGAGACAGAAAACTCTTTTATGTATAAAGAAAGAAAACAAAATAGTTGTTTTGGGGGACAAAAATAGTTTGTATATACAAGAGGGTAGTTTTTAATCTCAGAATACTTATAAAGTCAATGGTTTGAGTTCACTGTTAAAAATTCTAATGAAAAAATATAAAGCTACATGCAACTGAAAATACAATGCCCAGGAAAGTTGTCACACTTCACTTAAAAAAAAAAAAAAAACACCAGCAAGAGACTGCCAGGGGCTGGTAAAAGGGAGGAATTGAGAGTGACTACTAATGGATCTATATGGTTGCTCTGCGGGATGATGAGAATGTTCTGGAATTACATTGTGGTAATGTTGCACAACTTGGTGAATATACTAAACCCCACTAAACTGTATACTTTAAATGGTGAATTTTATGGTATGTGAATCATCTCATTCAAAAAATACACTAGTATTGATTTAACATTTTGCCGAATGAAAATATGCATGCTCAAACCTCCCCATGGTTTACCCATGGTTTAAGAGTATAATCTCCAGAAAAACGCAAATCCCCTAACTCCCTGGTTGCCAGCATTCTCCTCCTTAAATAATGAACAGTGAAAGAAATGTTATGTGTAGTTTTGGAAAGTCACCTCTTTTGAAGAGGGATTGTGGTTAGGGTACAGGTAACTCAGAGTCCTTGGTTTCAGGTGATTAGGACTCATCCTCACCAACAGCCTGATAGGTTTTGCCCTCCTAGAAGCTGTACTGCCTCCCAGACTTCCCCACTGAAATGTCTCCAAAAGCCAAAGGAGTCAGTACCTGACCCCAGGGTGGGTCAGCAAGGCATGCTTTTTGGTTTTTGGTTTTGGTTTTCAGTGGCCTGAACCAGCTAAGTTATTCCCAACTAGAGTCTTGAACTTACCTTTGTTCATAGGTCCAGGCCCCAAGTAACCTGCTGAAAAAACTTAAATAATAGCTCTTATTTATTGTAATACATAAGCTAAAAACATCCCTCTTGTAGAATTAAAACAATTCTATTTATGATTTTTATGATCATGTTAGCACACAGAGATTATAATTAGCTACAACGTCCGTTTAGCTTTTCAAAGCGTGCCTTCTCTCTACTGGTGAGATCTAGTTGGGTTTGTTTTTTGGTTTTTTTTTTACTGGAAAGTTGGTTCTGTCCTCAACAACTCTACCATGGATTCCTGTTTTCTGTTTTTTTGGTCCCAGGAGAAAAAAAAAGTTTACATTTTTTACCAAAAAGAATGCCTTGCTGGTGGGGAATTGTCAAACTGAACCAGGGAGGGATGGTTATTTTTGTGCCATGGTGTGATGAAAGTTTTGCCACTGCTGTTTGCCTAGGTGGCATCTATGAAGCCTAGGTTAGAATAGACCTGACACCTATGTGTTGATATATGGTACTCAAGTTTAGGTGTTTGGTGCAATTGCACAAAACTGTGTTAGTATACATGTTATTGTGTTGTCTTTATTTATTTTCCCACAAAGTGTCTATATTTGTCTTACAATCTGTATATAATAGTATACCTTTGATACAGAAGTATTATCTTGGTCTTTGCTTCTGGGTTGTACAGCCAGTGCACCCAAATTGATTAGATTACATAGGTGCCTGTGATAAACAAAGCAATCATCTTTAACTAATTGAACCTGAATAGATATTTTTGCAACAAAATCCAAATTAGAGACTTATAGCTCCATTAGAGACTTATAGCTCTGGTTAGCAATCTTGTTTAAAGAAAAGCTACTTATAGCTCTTTCAGTTGCCTTGCTAGGAAACCAAGATGATTACTAACATTTGACTTCATGAAGGTGTTCTCAAATTTAGAGTATATATTTGGTAAGAACAAAAATAGCTAGTGTTTTTAACTTGAACTTAATTTGCTACACTTGCATAGTTCTATGCAAGTGACTCACTTGTCTCAATTTTTCCTTGGAGCGCTTTTAAAATCACAATTAAACTACACTCTTTTTTATGTATCCTGACACAATGGATAATATTTTAATTTTGTCATGGAAAAGAACATTGGCTGTGGAGACATTTTTCACTGTTAACTTTTAGCCTCATGCATTTTCATAATTTATTTTTTCCACTTGCTGCTTTATATGACATATGTGACATTTGATTATTTAATACTAAATGTGATTTGCATGAAGCCAAACCGTACAACCCTCTTGCTGAAGATAAAATTGAGTTTAAAGATATTTATTTTCATATTTGTACAATGATCAGCTTCAGAGTCACGTTTTTTGTGGGCTTTTATTGTATATGTGTATGAGAAATTTCATATGTATATATTAAGGCGGCCTCTGAGTACTGAATAATTATTTTATGATTTTGATTTACATGGTTTACATTTCCATGGTATCAGCTATATTTCGTTTATACTGTTTATTTCTCTTCAAACCATTAATAATTATCCCATAAAGTGTAATTTTTATAGCAATGCAAATGTCTAAGGAACTACAAATATGTTCTACATCATAAATTCAATAAAGCATGCTTGCTTTGGCCTTCTGGTGTTTCCTTCAGCTTTGCTGCAGGCATCGCTGAAGTAATTTTAGTCCTACGATGTGCCTACGTGAAACCCTGCCTCTAAAACACTGGCCCGGGCAGCTGGCTGGGAGAGAAAAGGATGAACACATGGTGTGTGGTACTGTGGCACATCATGTCATCTCGGCCAGCAGGGCTACAGGTCGACCAGCTTGGGGTATGACAGCCAGCAACAGTAAGGCTTTTGTAGAAAAATTTCAGGACATGCTCTAGCAGTTCTCATGACCTCAGGGGTTAGGCCCCTCCTCTGACACCCCTGCATGGCCCCCCACCCTGCCTAGCTAACTCCGCTCATCCTTCTGCTTTAGTTTAAACGTCACTTCCTTCAGGAAGTTTCCCTTCTCAACCCCAAACCAGGATGAGGCTGCCTGCTTTCACCTGTAGAACCCCCTTCCTAACTGGTCAGCATCCTTATTGCCCTCATACTTGTTTAACTAGACATATCCTCTGAGCTTTATCCCTCTTGTCTCCTGCTGCCTCCCCTCTGCTATACACAGTGCTTGAATGGGAAATCAAAGAATTAACTGTTTAAAGGCAGGCTTTGCAGAGTTTCTGCAGACACACATACACAGAGACATACATACGCAATACACGAGGACAGTATAAATAAGAGGCAACGTATTTTGGTGGCCACAGGTCTGAGCTCTGCAGCCAGCCTGCCTGGGTTTAAACCTGGCCTCATGTACCTACTAGTCGGTAACTGTGAATAAGGGGCTTAATCTTTGTGTACCCCAGCTTCTTCATTGGTAAAATAGGGGTGACAACAGTACCTTTCCCATGGAGTGGTTGTGAGGACTAAATGAGTGTATGTATGGAAAGGGCTTAGAATAGTACCTGGCACTTTGATCACCCTCAGTGAAAAAAGAAAAACTTTTGAAGCACCACTGATCACATTGGTCTTGCTCAGGGCCCTGGGTACTACCATAAATAAGACAGAACTCCCGAAATTTACCAGATTACTTGGGGGAATGGGGCATTGTAGAGGATTCACTTGGACATAAGTTCATTTACCTCCCACATATATTCTTGGTATTTCATTAGACACAAAGTTGGGGTATCATATAGGATAGAATATTCTGTAAAGAGTAGATTAAAAGAGAAGGAAATCATTGAGAGAAAAACGAGGGCCTGACAGAATGGAAAGTTGTGAATGGAGTCCTTATAAGTGTATGCTCTCCATTTATTAAGGGGTGACTGGATGAAGTAGTTGAAAGGACGAAGAATGTACACAGAGCTCTGACTGGGCTTTCAAATCTAAATGACAGTAAAAATGGTGGTGGGTATTGGGGTTATTTAAATGGAAACTAACCTTTATACTATGACCAATAGCCTGTTGACAAGGATTTCCTGTGTATATATCCAAAAGTCCACAGGATGGGAATGAATCTCCAGCAAAGCATATTGTTTTGCAAGACTTAAAATAAAAAATAACATGTTTTCTTTCCAGATCTAGACATTAAGATGTTTTCATAGCTGAAAATGGAAAATAGGCACAAATGCTTCAACGTGAATTACAGGTTAAGATAAATTTTCAAGTGCAAAATTCTAAGAATAATTACCCAGTTTTAAATTTTTTTTCTGCATATCAGGTTTATTTGTGAATTTATATTTCTTAAAATTTCTGTAGAATGGGAATTTAGTTGTAAGGCCCTTTAACTCGTGACCTCTCAGGCTGGCAGTTCAGGAACCATGTTTCGTGGTATTTGACATACACTGTTATAGAGTCCCTGACTGTCCTTAGGATTTGGGCTTTCTGAAAATTTCTCAATCCTGGTTTTCTGGCACATCTTCCCATTGCTGTGCAGCAGGGTAGAACTCAAGAGCTGGATAAAGATCTCTTCAGAGGAAGTTCTATGAGTTCCAGTGTACTTTTAGGAGTAAAATTAATGCTCTTTAATTCGCCACAAATATCTTCTTTTCTTGATCAGTCATTTCAGAAACAGATATATTTACTCTTAGATAATATCCAAAAATTTCTTAACATGACCCCTCAGGCCCTCTGTGATCTGACTCCTAACTGTTCCTTCGCTAATTCAGTTATGTTTATTGAGACTGACTGTGTCATGGGTGCAATTCTAGACCCAGGGAATGCAGAGTGAGTAAGACAGATCTGAAGCTGACTGCGTCCTGGTGGAGGCTGACAACAAACTTGTAAACAAATAAAGAAGATCCACATTCTGCCTCCTCCCCCTCTTTCTCCACCCCAAAGTCCCCAGTCGGGCACAGGAAACTGTCCCTCCGTCAAGCCTTGCTCTCTCCCACCTCCAGCCCTTTACTCAGCTCCACTCTCTGCCTGGAACACCACTCTGTCTACTCTCGTCATCTGCTTGCCCAACTCCTGTCTGTCCTGCACATCTCATTTCAGAGACCGCTTCCTCCCAGCAGCTCTACCCAATCCTGGGGTCTGAGCTAGAGCCTCTCCCCCATGATTTCTACCCCCAGTGCCCATCGTAGACTTGGTGAGACTGCATGTCTCACCAAGATGAGGTTACTTGTGTGCCTGGCATGCTGGATGATTTGTCTCCTGCAGCCCTTTAGACTTTACTGAGTGGGGGTAACCTTTCCCCACTTTCAGTGCACACTTCAGCAGCCTCATGACTTAAGATTCCTCTAGATCAGGGTCTCAAGGGTTCTTTTAATGTCACAGACTCCTCTGAAGCTGAGGAGCCCCTTGGAATAATGTTTTTAAATGAATAAAATGAAATACACAGGATTATTAAGGAAACCAATGATACTGAAAGACTGTTCCCAGTCACAGATACCAATAATCCTATTGGGGTTTGTTGCTAGCATTTTATATTAAATGAAATGCTAAATTCCAATCAGAGTTTAGTAAAAAATAAACATGTAATTTTTTCCCATTCAAGGTAGAAATATAGATTTTTACCCATAGACCCAATGGGTCCATGGCCCTAAGTAAGAACCCCTGCCCTGGGTGAGAAGCTGCAAACATAGTATATTCAGAAGAGAATTCCCACATAGTAATCAAAACTCCAAGCTTGACTTAGTGGTATTAGTCCTCTCCCTGATCCAGTTCAGTTCTGCTTCAGCCTGGAAGCTCGCTGTGGGAAGCAGGGATTGGTCCCCCTGCTCTGTCCTACATCCCTGACTACCACTTACTGGTGATACACTCCCCTCCAGGTTCCAAGCAAGGGGAGCATGATGTTAACATTATAGATGCTGTTTTATATGTTAGCAAGCCAAATCTCACAGAAGAAAAAGAATGCATGTGGCCAGTTGTTCTTGACCATCAAGTGTGCTGAAGTTTAAGGATAAAATGTGGTCCTTGCAGGAGTGTGTAGTAATCCACCTCCTGCCTTTATAACTGCAGCTCTGAAACTAGTCTGATTTTATCATCCCTCTTATAGCCATGAACATGGGCTGAGGAAGTAAGAAAGGTTAAAGATTGAGGATAATTGGGTTAAGAAGCAGAAATAGTGAATGTTTTCTGGGGTGAGATGGCATAGCATTTTTCTCCTCTCTAAAACCCCACTGAAACTAGAATCAAATGGGTTTTTCTTTTAAAGATACAGAGCCACAAAGGCAGAAGACAATAGGAACAAAATAATGAAGCTGGAGAGTAGATGGAAAACTTGGAACCGAGTTAACAACCTAAGAAAGCTGAATTCTAAGCTAATGGGGGAAAGCTGAGAGCAATCTAGGTTTACATTGCCAATTTCCCAAAGGCAGAAGCACGCACCTCTGGAACTGGGAGTATAAGGGAAGGTGGGGTGAAAGTAGTTTGAGAAGCAATTTTATCCTTAAATATTGTTCTCTCATGCTACGCCACTACTACTCTGACCAAAGTCTGGAGATGTATTTTCTGGAGTAAAACAGAGGGATGCTAGATTGGGAGCTATATAAGGCACGGTTGAGTGTGTTGGTACTGTTCGAAAAGCAGGGGAGTTAAATGACAATATGTAATCTGAGAGCTCAGTGCTAAAAGCTAATACTACCCACTCAGCTTTCAGAACACTGATGCTTTTATCTTACAGAGATTGAAAGACTTTTCCCTGGAGTACTGACCAGATAAGACGAAAGATCTTTTCTAAGAAATGCACCCTGCCTCCATCACCCTACAGTAAAGTTCAAAGTTGGCAAGTTGCTCCCATCATTCAGAACTTTCAATCAGGATGTTAGCTCCCCTGAACACCTGAAGGATCACTGGATTTTTGTGGAAAGGTTCTAACATGGAAAACAGAGACCAAATAAAACAGAAAAAATATCAACTTAGGGAAACAGAGCTTATGCAGAGAAAAAAATCTATCATTAATATATTTAGAGAGATAGACAAAACTACTGCAGCCATGAAACAAGAACAAGATACTATCAATAAGGAACATTCATAAATCAAAAATAAGATCTTAGAAATTCAAAACATGACAGCATAAGTTTACAAAAAAGTAAACAATATAGAGTTTGAAAGACAGATTTGAGGAGTCTTACAGAAAGAAAAGTGCAAAGAAAGAGAAACCAGGAGAGGAAGGAAGTCCAATATCCAAAAATAGCTGTTACAGAAGGAGACAACAGAGAAAGCAGGATAACACAATCAAATGTCAAAAGCAATTGATAGAATCTCCCCTCTCTGCTCCCTGTTGGTTATTCGTTAGATCTTTCTGGAGAACTCACCTGGGAGGCTGCTGTAGCTCTCTTGCCTATATCCCACTTCACTGCCTAACAGCTGCATGGAATGAATGACACCTGGAATGAAGATCACAGCAGGACATGGAGAGGGGCTTGTCCCCCACCCCCAAGGGTAGGCAGGGACAGAAGCAGAGAGGAAGACCATGTAGATGGGGGTCTGAGTACCTGGGACAGAAGCTGGGATGTTCCTAACCAGGGTATGTAAGGGAGAAAAGCCAATCTGCTTTGCACTCAAAGGAGCTTAGAGCCAGGAAGCCAACTCAAGGTCCAATACTTTTGGAGGAAGGAGCTGAGTAAATCTCAGCTGCAATCTGTTTGCCCATAAAAGAGCAGTGGGTTTAGCATTGAAGCTTCTGGAAAAGAACCACAAACACAAGAGGTTTTCTAAACATAATGGGTTGGCCAAAAAGTTCATTCGGGTTTTTTCCATAAAATGTTACGGAAAATACCTGAGCTGGTCGAGTTCCTGCCAGCAGCCTGTACTCAGCCCTGCGCAGTGTCTCATTTCTACACCACCTATACCTGGGATCCGTCACCACTTTCCTCCTTTCCACCAGCCTTGCCTCCCTGAATATTCATGTATCCTTTTATATATACTTATTTTTATATATGTATATTTATATGTATTTCATGTATATTATATGGTGCTAAACTCAGTCAGCTGTATCCCCTCCCAGGATTTGCCTGGTGCCTTCCCCTTAGAGGATGACTCCTGTCCTTTCCCCAACCAAAGACTGCATCATATAAGCTTGCCAGCTCCAGCCCTTCATTCCTGTCATCCTTCCCCATTTCTTCATTATGTCCCACTGCATTTCAGAAAGCACCAGAACTACTCACCTTGACTGTCAAAAGAAAACTTTAAGGCTTTAGAAACTGTCCTGTCCCATTAACCAGACCAGAAAGTGGCCAGGAATCTAGAATTTAATGCCACACGTAAGTCTTTAACAATCAGATAAAAGGCTCAGAACTGAAGAGGGTCTGTGGCCCCTGCACCTCTTTCTGAAGATGTCCGATAATTGTCTATTTCAGAGAAATATCTGTTTATCATTCATGTAAATATGTGAAATTCTCTAAAACCCTTGGATTGAAATGGAGAAAGCTGGGGAGGGAGGTGGCTGAGAGGCAAGCTGAGATCTGTAAGCATCTACTAAGAAATGTAAGCCCCTCCAAACTACATGTTGTCTCCACGCTCCCTCACTCACAGACTGAATGAAGTTCCTCCTACAGACTGTTTTAGGAGGTCATTCTGAGACATTCCTAGAGCTCCTTCCTGCTTCCTGTTCAGTCAGCCTGCATCCCACCCCCACCCCCAGCACCACCACCGGATGGGTGATCCACCACCACCGGCAGCCTGGCCGCAGAATGGATCTCTGAATGGTGGCAGTCATATTCCCTTGACCTCCTGAGAAGGCATAAGCGGACCCTGTCCTAGCTTCTTCTGTTAACTGGGTTGGAGCAGGAACTTGTCTCCCTGGAAGGAAGGCTGGAACCCCAGACCCTTCAGAAGGCCATGGTAGAACAGCATAGCTCAGGGCTGTGCTTGTTCCACTCGATGTAGGTTAAGTATAAGTAAAAGATTCGGCTCACCCCTTTCCCTTTGGAAGGAAACTTCTGGCTGAAGTGGCCAAATAATGATTTCAGAGAAAGATGATAAACATGAACAAAGGGCAGCAAAACTACAACACAAGCAAAACATTACAAAATCCTTGAGCATGTGGTTTTTACAATTTTCAGGCCAAATGTGTGACCCTTGGAAAGGATGCAAATTTTAAGGTCAAAGTCACAAGGATGGAATGTGGAAAAAATCATCAGAGTTAGAATCCTAACTCTGACATTTGACAAGTTACTTAACATTTCTGAGCCCCAGTTTCTTCATCTGAGAAAGGGAGAATAACTGTACATCCATACCCAAAACATCATTCACTATTAATGTGCTGGTAATTCCCAAAGCCACTTTAACGTGCTGGTAATTCCCAAAGCCACTTCTCTGCACTATCCTTTCCTCTGAGCTCCAATTGTACAGCCAACAAGCAGGGGAAGCTCCATCTTGCTCCAAAGACAATGCAAATTAATTCAAATTTTCCAAACGTCCACCACCCCACCAAACTGTTTTCTAATGTCAGGGAATGGATGTCACTATACACCTACTCAGACCATACACCGAGTCAGTCACTGGGTTCTAATTTTGGTATCAAGTTGCCCCTTTTCCTCTATGTTTTACTGCCTCTGCTTATAGTTCAGTTTCTCACTCTTTCTTTCCTGAATAATTACAATAGAGTCTCATATCCCCAGGGCTTAGAATAGTGGCTAGTGTACAGCAATACCTTAATAGTACTTGAATCGATCCAAAGTCTGGACTGAGGGGGCAGATAAATTACTACATCAGTGTGATGAGTGCTATGGTATGTGAGGTCCTGCCACAGGAGGAAATAGTCAGCTGATGAGGAGGACTGTAGGATCACATAAAGGGGTCACAATGAAAATGACCTTGAGAGGCATCTTGCATTTAACAATTAAAATATCTGAGTACTTACTATGTGCCAGGAACTATGCCAGACATTAGCAGTCACCAAGACACAGGCCTTGCCTCCACAGAGATCATTATCTTGTGTAGTAGAAAGTCGCACATGCTCAGATTGTCTAATCAAAATATACACTTGGATGTCCAAAGTTTATCTCAAAAGTGAACTAATTCCCTGTGCCACCACTGCCACCACCCAATCACACATACCAAACCTGCTCCAATCACAGTATTTCCCACATCAGTTAATGGCACCTTTCTCTTGCCAGTTTTTCAGGCCAAAAATATTGGTGTCATCCTTGATTTTATTTCTAACAATCTGCTTCTGATCCATCCGTAAATCCTATTATCCCTACCTTCAGAATGAATCCAGAATATAACCTCTTCTTGCCTCCTCTGCTACTATGATTACTGCAGTAGTTTCATAACTATAATCACTCTGCTGCTTCCTGAGACCACGAGAATGTGGTCTGTGTTGAGGATAGGCCATGTCTATCCTCAACATAGAAGCCTTATAGTGCTCAGGGAGGGTACTGGCTACAGACGATGGATGGATGGATAGATAGAGGTATATAAAACCAAGAGACCAGGTAAGGTCACCAAAGGAATGAGTACAAATGAAGGAGAGATCTAAAGACTGGGCTCTGGGACATTCCAACATTAAGAAATTGAAAGGGAGGGACTTCCCTGCCAGTCCAGTGGTTAAGACTCCACTTTTCTACTGCAGGGAGCACAGGTTCTATCCCTGGTCCGGGAACTAAGATCCCACATGCTGTGAGGTGCAGCCAAAAAAGCAGAAAAAAGAAAGAAACTGGAAGGGAAAAGAGGAACCAGTAAGCAGAGGAGACTGAGAAACAGTAGCAGGGAGGAAGGAGGAAATCCAGAAGAGTGTGACATACTGGAAGCCAAGAGGGGAAAATATGGCAAGGAGAAAGTGATCACCTGCATGAAAAATTCTGAATTGGCCAAGTAAGATGAGAATCCAGAGTTGAACACTAGATTTAGCAACACAGAGCTCACTCATGGCTTTGAAAACAGACTCACATGTGATGGAGGTGAAGGCATGACTGGGGTGGATTCAAGGGAGAATGAAAGAAGAACAGTTGCTGATAGCAAGTGTAATCAATTCAAGGAGGTTTGTTCCACAGAGGTGCAGAAAAACAAGGATACAGCTGTAAGAGGAAGAGGGGCGCAGAGAGGGGTTTTTTTGAAGGTGAGAGACAAAGTATTTGATGTTGACATAAATGATGCACTTGAGGAGTGATAAACTGATGATGCAGGAGAGCAAAGGGAGAATGCTGGAGCCCTGTGGTGGTTACAGGTGAGGGGATGAGAGCAAATGTCCAAGTCCAGGAGATGGCCTTGGAAAAAGCACAGAAACTTTGCTGGTGGTTAATAGAGAGAAGGAAGCATTAATGAGGTAAGACTTTGAGTATTAGAAGAAAGATTGCTCCCCCATGTACGACAGTGTGGGCAAAAACTCAAAAGGGTAAGTGAGGAGCTGGGAAGGGACCATGACTGGGGGTGGATGGAGGGGTATGAAGAACCAAAGCTGAAAGCCACAGGTAGAGATGGATTTTGGAAGTTACGAGGGCAAACTACTATCACAGCGTACGCAGTGGGTGTCCAAGGTGGCTGAGTTGCTGATCATGTGTGTGAAGAAGATGCTCTTGGAAGACAAGCAGCAAGAAAGATTGCAGAGAGGTTCTAGATGCAGGCAGCCTTGCGCGTGAGGCTAGAGGCACAGTGCAGGTGTGGCATCCTAGTGTCCATCCAGAGACTGCGGATGTCTGAGGGTAGGAGGAGAGAACTGGGAAGCAGAAAGACAAAGAGGCTGCCCTGAGTGGATGGAAGGGACCTCTGTTTTGGACACCTCATTTCTCTCAGAAGGTGGCACGTCTGCATTTCCACCTTCTGACCTACCACAGAGGAGCCAAAAGCTGCAGGAAGGGCAGGAAGTGCTGTAGCTTCCTCGTGGTGTGGTATGGGGGACTGTGGGATGCCCCTGCCTCACTGATTCCTAAGGAAATCCAGGATGGCTCAACATACCATCAAACCAGGAGGTGGGGCAGGACTCTTCCTCTGATAGGACCCAGCACTTAGCACAATGTGTCCTGCTAGCAGGATGCAGAAAAGCCAGGATGCGAAGAAGCATGACTGTGTCCCTCCTCTGGAGGGTGGTTCTGTGCCTAACAGATGGGAGTTCAGGCCCTGCTGTGGCCCCCCAAGGTGAGGAGGCACAAGGCCCAGGCCTGCTGAGCCACACCCTCCAGTATTTTCCTAAAGCATCCCCAAAGATCATAGGGGGTCCTGTGGCAGGCACATCCTCCGTGCCTGGTGGGAGCTGGGCAGAGAGCCACAGAGCAAGGAGAGGAGAGGGAGGCCCGGAATGAAGGGAATTGACTCAGAAGGGTCACGGCAGCATCACGTGGGAAGCTGAGGTTAATGTGCACACATCCTGGCTTAGGTGGAGCGGGTCCTTCCCATGTATCCCACCTGCCGCGTGCCAGCATTGGCTTATGCTGCTGACCAAGTTTTGCAACAAAGGGCTAGGGGCACAGAGATGAGCTGGAACCAAGACCTTCAGGATTCTCAGTTCTCAGCAAAATCAAGAGCTGAGAGAAGACAGGGTCAGAGCCTATGATTCATGCAGGATGTTGTAGAAGGATGAAGCCTTGCTCATCCCATCCTATAACCCTAGCACAAGCCCCACCTTCCAGCTCCCCCTCGGCTCAAGAAGTAAAATCAGAATGAAAACTCTCACGGCAGGGCACAAAATCAGGTATTCACTGCTCCAGAATTGCTGGTAGATGCTAGGGATATAGCAATGCTTGCTTGGGAACTTTGGAGTTCGCCTCTGCCCTCTGAGATACCATACTGTCGTGGCGAATGGCTCTGACCTTCTGGAGCCCTTCTCCTGGGCTCGGCAGAGAGCATTTCAGAATTCTACAGAGAGCATTTCAGAATTCTACAGAGAGGATTTCAGGCAACTGAGTGCCTGCAGTGCGGGAGAATGGCTTCTCCACAAAATCACTTCTCTTGTTAAACACCAAGTCCCAGCAAATAGGGACCGTGGCTGCTTTGTTACTGTACCTCCTCACTGCAGCCCACGCAGGGAAGGCAACAAACACAGGATGCACACAGGAGTAAACCCCAAGGCGCTGCTGCTTCCTGCACCTGTGAGAGGGGCTGAGCCTCTGCTCCTCACCATTCATCCAAAGCCTGCTGCTCCACCTGCTCCACGGCACAGGCCTGGGCTGTCACAGAATGAAGGACAAGAGTGGTTCCTGTGTCTACGGCAGGGACAGGAAATAAGGGAGGACAGCCGTGAGGGTGGGTGGGGATGTGAGGAATGAGCACAAGGCAGGCCTGTAAGGTGCTGGGGGACGCAGAGGACCAGATGTCTAACGGGGCTTGTGGAGGACTGTCCATTCCCATGCACACAGACTGTGAGGCCAGGACCCTGAATACTTGATCTGGATGAGAGCGTGGGGAGGAAAGAGGGGGCCTGTTTCCAGAAGGAGGGGTGCATGCTGCCAACTGCCCCCCTTTCCCGCCTTGTCCCCCTCCTCCACTGTAACTTCTCTGGGTCCACAGCCGGGCAAAGAGCATATCGGGGGCTTTCCAGAGTGTATCATTCCCAAGGTCAAGCCCCACACAGAGGCCTCAGGGGCAGGGCCCTGGGCAGGCAGCCGGACACATGGGAATCCAGACAGTGGGAAGGGAAAGAAAGCCAATCTCTTGCAGTAAATATGGCTGGCAGCTGGGGCGCATCAGGGGAGAGGGTCAGGGGAAAGTGAGAGGCCAGAGCAGAGTCTCACACACAGTCAAAGACACATGCGTACAGACACCTAGCCACACAGACACATACACAGGAGGACATAAAGTCAACAATGCCACTCAGAAGCTAACTCAGAGTACCCAGAGACATGTTCAGGAAACACACCTACATAGACTCATGAATACCCTGAGTCAGACATGCCCCAGCAGACTCTGGCACCACACACATGCAGACAGACACAGCCCATCTTGCAGGCCCACAAACACAAATGCATTCCCAATCCATCCTTCCCAGCCTTTCTCCCCGATAAAACTTCTAGGCCACCTCAGGCCAGGTCTGTTTATTCACCTCTAAACTCTGGTTTGTAATTTCTGTCCCATTGCCTGTCCTTTAATAAGGACAGTCTTGGATCCACGCACACACCCCTGCTCTCAACAACTTGGCTGTGTGCTTTTAAAGGAACGCCACCGTCAGCAAGTCAGTCCCCTGCCCTCTTCAGCAGCCCCGTCCTTCACCTACACTCCCACCCCTACCCCCGGGAGCGTCCCCAGTTTACCGCAGGCTCCTGACCCTCAGTCTCTCCGATGCAGCAGAAACAGAATCTAAAGGAAGAGTAAACCAGACAGACCTACTCTGTCAAAATCCCCCTCAGGAAACTGTGAAGAACCAGCTCCTGACTCGTCAGGAAGGAGCCCTTGATACAGGGCATGACCACATGTATCGCTCTACCCCAAACTTCAACTGCAGTCCATGCCGTTCAACCCTAACCCTAACCTCAACTCCAGCCCCATTCACAAACAACTCTAAAACCAGTCCTTCAAGTGAGACCCTCAGAATAACTGTACCTCATAAAGGTAATGCTGCTGGGTATTACCCAAAAGATGTTTACATGGCCAGGTAAGTTCAGGATAGAAAACTGCGATATTCCCTCTCCCCATGCCTACTTCCCTCTAGTCGATCGCAGCTTCAGGGATCATATGGCCATTTATAACTCTCAAGTGCAGAAGGCCAGAAAATGTCCAAAAGCTCTCATCTAAACCAGATCAATATCACACAATACGCATAAGGTTAGGTCCCTCTCCAGACATCTCAGAAGCTTAAAACTGACCCCCAACACAAAATTTATCTCCTTGACCCATTTTGATCCCAATTTTAAACTCAAACAGTACCCTACTCCAACCCTAACACAATCCTAAACTAAGATGCACTAGCTCTTTTTTTTTCTAAAGATCGAGTTAGCTTTATTGAACAGTTCATGAATTGGGCAGCATCCCGTTTAGCAAGTAGAGGGGAGTTCTAAAAGGCTATAGAAAAAGAGAGGTTTTTAAGAGTATGACAAGGAAGTCAAAAACAAAGATTATTTCAGGGTTAGGTAATCTGTCTATAGGGGATGAAGGAGATCTATGTGCCAGGTCACCTCATCTTCCTTTGGGGATGGAAAGGATTACCTCACTGGTGCGGAGCAGAAATTTCCACACTGATCAGTTTGGATTACATTCTTAGAGAAGGCTGTAACTTCAATAAGGTCAGGTATTAAGTCTTCCTTTTAGCATAAGTGGCTCCGTTTTGGGCCTGTCACTTCTTTTTTAACAGGGAAATGGTGCCAGATCAACTCAGATAGGACACCCCTACTCCACCCACACTTCAGAGTTCTGGAGAAGAAAGCAGACTTTTATAGACCCTTTCAATTCTCACCATGTAGATACGCAGATTCTCCAGCTACTATAGGTGAGATCTACAAGATGCACTAGCTCTTATCAACAGGAACCATAAACGCAATTCCAAATCCTACTTTAACATCACCGTGATTCCAGCCCTATGCTTACCACTACCTACCTCCAATCCGTAACCACTATGTCAGTGCTGTTCCAAGCACAGTCCTAACTCTAACCCTGTCCCTAGGTAGCCACACATTGAGTAATGTCTGCAACTATGCTGGGCACACAAATATCACACACTTCTGAAGGTAATGGGTCATCTGCAGTCCAGGAAGCAGTAGCTCCCTCAGTAACAGCTGCACAGTCATCAGGGCAGCTTGTCCCTGGTGGGCTCAGTGCTCAGCTGGGAACCCAGGAGCACCAAGGCACCCAGGCCCTTTGACCCTTGTTACACATACAAGCGTACAGGGGCCCAGCTCACCCCAAGCCCTGTTCTAGCCCAGCTTCTGAGCTGAAATTCCTGCCATACCCCTCCCCGGCTCCTGCCTGCCAAGCTGGGAGCATCTGTTGCCCTGAGAGCCCCACCAGGCAGGCACAAATGGGCCTGAGGCCTGGAGCTGAAGGGAAAGTGGCCTCTTCCCAATGTGGGCAATTCCAGACTCCTGCAACACCCGCACCTAGGACCTCCACCCCGGAGCCAGGCCCAGGTGCCCGTCCTAAAGAGGTAGTGGGTCTGCCAACACTGGGGGTGAGTAGGGGTGGATTAGCACACCTCCTCTCCCAGGCTCCAGGGACTCAATCTGGCGTTAGGGTGTGTTCACTCTGCGCTCATCAGCAGAGGTAAAGCTGAAGTGAGCCACGTGCACCTCCCTCACCTCTCACCCTCGGCACCAGGACCTCCAGTGTAGCAGTCCTCTGTACCTCGGCCACCGCAGGTACTGTCAAACACTACCTAGGCTCTCTCGAGAGTTCACACCAAGCCAAAGCCTTCACCCAACACACTGGAACACTTAGGTGGATACTCACAGGTCAGATGTGTAGCCATCCGAGTCTCTGCATCCCCTTCCTTACCGTCTACATCCAGGCTGGCCTGAGGACAAGAGAGGGGCTTGGTTCAGGGCTGCAAGCTCCAAGATACGCACATGAGGTGCTTGATAAATTAACAAAATCAGCTTTAACTTCTAGAAAAACAAGTGATAAGGACTGTCAAGGGTGCAGGGTGTGAGATTTTACTCTATTTGTAACTTAACTAGCTATCCTGTTACTGTTCCATGAATGCTGGCAGAAGACAGAAGACTCCTAGATCAGATATAAAGGATTTTATTACTCATACCACAGCCATAGCAAGAGCTTTAGCATGGTTTTTTGCATCAGTTTCCCATGTCTACCAAGTGCCACGGGGGTGGCACAGGATCTATGATAGATGCCTGCACATACAGTGGGCTGTGTTACAAGAGAGGAACATCTGTAAGGCATTAAGGCATATGTGTGCAGCACTGAGGTTCCGTGATTCACAGCTTATTTTATAGTAAGAAACAAGCCTGATCTTTTTCCAGGGGGAAATGTTGCCTTATCTGTCAAGGTTGATTGTTGCAAATACAATCCTGAGAAATGGCATGGAAAACAATCAGGGCCTTATATTCTTGGCATACCCAGTAAGAAAAACATTCAGGAATACTAAAGGTCCATGATGGTTTGCCTCTCTCAACAGTGATTAGCAATGGGTAAGAACAAATGGTTCGTGAAACAAAAACAAAACAAAAAAAAACAGCTTTCCCTATGCTGGAAGAAGTCCCAGGAGAGACACTCTGGTTAAAAAAGAAGTCAATTAACAAAAACCCTACAAATTATGCTTATTCATTACTTCTTTAGCTGATAGGTGGAACTGGGGATTTCTTTGTCCTTATCAAGGAAGAAAAGAGAGAAGACATTATCACAGGGACAACGTGAATGCTGAAAAATTTGTGGTAACCTGAGAAGGGTTTGGAAAAAACTTCAAAGGTCAGGGGCAGGTGGTGGTAAATAGCAGTGAAACAAGAAAGTAGAATAGGCCCATGTGGCTGAATGAAATGGAAGAAATGAGAGCAGATAACAACCTAAACCTTTCCTTGTTTGCAGAGACAGTCTCCAAGGTGGCTTCCCCTCATGATTCCCACCTCCTGGTATTCATGCTTTGTGTAATCCCATCCTCGAGAGTGTGGGTGGACATGTGATTTGATTCTAATCAACAGCACACAGCAAAGGTGATGGGATGTCATACATATGATTATATTACATTACATAATATAAGACTGTCTTCTAGCATACTCTAGAGACTACTTTCTGGCTTGATGAAGTGGCCACGTTGGGAAACCCCACATGGAAAAGAACTGTGGTGGCCTTTAGATGTTGACAGTGGCCTCCAGCTGACAGCCAGCAAGAAGCTAGGGCTCTCAGTCCCACAACTGCAAAAAAATGAATTCTGCCAACAACCAGAGTGAGCTTGGAAGACTCTTCCCCAGTCAAGCCTCCAGATGAGAACACAGCCCAGCTAACACCTTGACTGCAGACTTGTAAGACCATAAGCAGAGGACCAAGCTGGACAACTGACCCACAGAGACTATGAGATAATAAACTGTGGGTTGTTTTAAACCACATTTGTGGTAATTTGTTACACAGTAATAGAAAACTAATACACTGCTGTAACCATGAGAGTAAGAGAAGCATCTGTAAGGCAGTAAGGCATACATGGGCAGCATGGAATTTGCGTGTATGCAAGGCACACCCTAATTCCACAGTATGAGCTAGGGAAGAAATAGGGAAGGAGAAGGCATCTAGGGAACTCCTCTCCTTCAGCTCATTCTATAAAGACATGTAGCTATGGAGAGCCTGCAGCCCTCCTAATAGGCTGTAACCATCTCATCCTGCATATTAAATGTAAATTATCCTTTTGTGCCTTCATTTGATTCTTGATGTGGGACTGGCAGACATTTGTAAAAGGCTCAAAAATGTAACTAACTGTGATCTTTAGAACATGGGGAGGGGTAAACCCCAGGCAGTAATAAAGCAAAAGAAACCTTTGAAAAGGGAAGTAGGGATTTCTCTAATCACAGGAGAAAGCTACTAAATTTTGGAATTTAGTCAGTTTCCATAACACATCACATTTCTTTTGGATATTTACCCCAGAGTAGAATTGCTAGGTTATATGGAAGTTCTTTTTAACATTTTGAGGAACCATGAAACATTTTCTACAGCAGCTGCACCCTTTACATTTCCACCAGCAATGCAGCAGAATTCTAATTTTTCCACAACCTTGCAAACATGTTATTTTCCTTTTTCTTTTTGAGAATAGCCTGCTGTGGATGCGAAGTAATATCTCACTGTGGTTTTCATTTGCATTTCCCTAATGACTAATGATGTTGAGCATCTTTTCATGTGCTGCTTGGCCATTTGTATATCTTGTTTGAAGAAATGTCTATTCATGTCCTTTTCCCATTTTTGAATTGGGCTGGATTTTTTGCTGTTGTTGAGTTGTAGGAGTTCTTTTTTTAACTGGATTATTAATCCCTTATCAGCTATATGATTTGCAAATATTTCCTCCCATTCCATGGGTTGTCTTCTCACTATCAAATGATAGTGCCCTTTGAAATGCAAAAGATTTAAATTTTGATGAAGTCCAATTTATCTATTTTTTTCTTTTGTTGTGCTTTTAATGTCATACTTAAGAAACCATTCCCAAATCCAAGGTCACGGAGATTTTCACCTGCTTACTTCTAAGAGTTTTATAGTTCTAGCTCTTAAATTTAGGCAAACATATACTCTTGCTTCTGCCTCTAATATTTCTTCCCAAATAAAATCTGAAAAACAGATTTCATGATTCCAACCTTTATGACCTTTATCAAGCTGCTTAATCTAAGTCTCAGTTTAATTATCCCTCAAGGGATAATTTCACAAAGTTATTTTAAGAGTTATACGATTAAACATTGCTAGTATAGTGCCTCACACACTGGTGCTCAATAATCCTACGTATCCTTTCTTTTTTCCTTCAAAGTACTTTCTTTACAGGACCTGCCAGAGTCAGTTATTCTACCTGATTTTACTGTTTTCTTCCTGAGAGTCAAGCCCAGAGCCTCAAATCTCCTTTCTTTGCTTCAGAGGTCTCTCTGGTCCTCTCCTCTCTTACACCTTGTTCTCCTACGTAAGTTCCTGCCTCCACTAAAATCCAGCTTGAAGCCAACTGGGCTACCACGGAGAATACACATTCTAACAGGGTTCGGGGAGGAATGGACAAAGGCGCAGTCCTACAGGGCCCCTGCCTCTCGACCACGTTGGAGGGATCACAACTTAAGGCACACTGAAACCTCAAGGAGGTCAAGGCCAAAGACCTCTGGGCATAAGGGAAGTTACTCCTGAACCTCTCCTTCCAGTTAGAGATTCCTTCCAGGCAGCTCTGAGGAACAGTCTCAGGTCCTCCTGTATATATACAGCAGTCCTCTGTGGGGTCCATCCCCACAGTGCAGGCTCCCGAGGCTCCCCATGTTCCCAAATGCTCTTCCACTGAGACAACACCAGAGACCACCCTTACCGTCCCGTATGTACACAGCTGGTCTCTCTGGGGTGGTGTCCTGCACACAGGGACTCCCCGTGGCAGCAAATGCAGAGAGAGCCCTGAGAGTCTCCATTCGCACGTGGGTCTTCCATGGGGGCGGCTCCGCACACCGCTTCCGGGACGCTCCCAACGGGTAGAGGCAGGGACACCCGTGGCTCATATGCACAGGGACCCCCTCGGGGGCGGATCCAATACAACACCTCAGAGTCCGCTGCCCGCAGACCCGCCCCTCACGGTGCCTGCCAGGTCCCCGCCGACCCCGCCCCCGCTTACCGGGACGGCCACGATGCTGGACGCTGGTCCGGCGCTGGCTGACCCTGGCCTACCCGGGTTACCCGAATTACCCGAGCGCTGGGAGCAAGCGGCGCGCGTGGAGCAGCACGGTGAGATGGCGTCAGCCCGCGCGTCTAGAACACACCCACCCTCCGCGCCCCACGCGGGTATGGCGCGTGCGCACGCGCGAGACGAAATCCGCGGGCCTGGAGACGTGCGCTCCGCCCCGCCCCGCCCTCCTGCTCCTCCACGCTCCTCTCGCGCGCTTCAGTCGGCTGCAGCAAGCGGGATGAGGCGCTAAAGGACGGCTGAGGAGCGGCGGCCCGCCCCGAAGAGCTGTGGGTCCGGGTGCCAGTGGGCGCTCCCCACCAGTGCCGCGGCAGGGTTAGTGCCCGCCCGGAGGAGGCGGCCCGGGAGGGGGCTCCTCGGGGGCTGCGGCACCTCCCAGTACCGCCCGCGCCGGGGCGAAGCGTCCGGCCGCCCGCTTCTGCCTGGGGAGGTGAGAATGACTCACCCGGCGGCCTCGGCTGAAGCCAGCCTCTCCTACCGAGGCCAGCTGCCCACTCAGGCCTCCGGCCCCACGACCCCTGGCATCAGGGCATAGACTTCAGCAGTACCGCACAACGGAGGGTCCAAATGAGCCTCACAAAGTGCTTGACTGGCCCAACTCTTTCTGTGCGCCGCTTTCTGAGATGATTGGTCTTCTGTCTCCATCAGCAAAGCTGTACCCTGACGTGGCCCACTTTTTGCTGCAGCACCCTTGTCCTTCAGACTATCCAGTTAGCCGTTCTGAGGGCTGTAATGTGCATTTTTACCGAACTAGGTACTTTGAAGAAAGTGGGGGTAACAAAAAAAGTTAAAAGTCAGGAAGCCCCCCAACAACTAATTATAAAGCAATAACTAAAGAAATACAAACGATATGCTGAGGCTCTTTTTATTTAAATTATTTTTTAATTTTTTTAATATTTTATTTACATTTTAATATACCCCAAGTTTCCAGATGAATTCAGTTTCTATGTCACAAATACAATTCACTTCATCGTGTGGGGAATACAAAGAGGAACTCATTTTGTCCTTACTACCATGAAACTTACCAGTAGGGAAGACAGTACAAGGTCTTAAAGTACAGTGCTATATATTGCTCTCACTTTTAAATGAAATGCCACACACTAAACAGTGTACATATTAAGTAATTTAAACTTCACAACATCACCATGAAGTACCATACTTTCATTGTTTACATTATACAGATGTAGAAAGTGAGGCACAGAGAGATTAAACAACCTGTCCAAGGTCACCTAGCTAATAAGTAGAATCTGGGTATTCTGACTCCAAAGCCCATACTCCTAACCGTTGGTTTTACTGTACAGCCTCCAGGACCATGTTTACAATATGCAGGATCCCAAGTAAATGTTTTTGCAAGGACCCTGATTATGTAAACAATTTGATTAAAATATGTATTATGAAATTCATGACCCCATGTGAAGTATAATATTTTATTAATGAAGATTTGGGGTAATGGGTAAAGAAGTGGGACTTACATATTTGCTTGCTGTCATATCAGTGCACATAAAATTCTTGGTACTAAGAACCATCTCTTTTTGTCTTTATTTCAGATGCATCATTCCTAGCTAATTACATATCTCACACACGAGAAAAAGGTAATGATGGTATTATTACTCACAAGGTCATAAGTTCAGAACCTTTTTGTTTTGAAACAATATAGATCTTCTTGCCTCTCTAGTTTCCTAATACCATTTATTTAACGCTAGCTACATCATTACTTATGCCACCACATCATCCATCTTGCCACCTGTGAATACAGGCTTCTAAAGACTCTTTCATTGGTTGCTACAGTGTTTCATTAATGATGAGCACAAATGCAAATCTTACCCAGAGTATATAGTCAAGTTTGAATGGTAATTTGTTTTCTAGATTGTTAAATTTACCCTTTGGAATTTTATGATGTAAATGTAGAACAATGTACCTCCAACCATGTCTTTTCTTGAATTCTTTAGGCCATAAGCACAACATTCCTAGAATAATCTTTTAGTGCTGACTGAACCCCTAGCTTACTCACACTGCTACCAGCAAGGAGAATAGGTGAGAGGCCATTGGCTGGTCAAGAAGAGCAATCCCATGTTTAGTGTGTGCATCTGTCTTCCAGCATGACATAAGAGCAACCAGGGAACAACCCTTCGTGATAAACACACTCAAAAAACTAGGAGTAAAAGGGAATTTCCCCAGCCTGATAAAGAGCATCTACAAAAAAACCACCACTAACATCACTTAGTGGTAAAAGACTGAATACTTTCCCCCCTAAGATCTTGAAAAAGAAAAGAATGTTCATTCTCACTACTTATATTCACATTGTACTGGAGGTTCTAGCCAGGTCTATTAGGCAAGAAAAAGAAGTAAAAGGCATCCAGATTGGAAAGGAAAAAGTAAAACTATATCTATTCACAGAACACATGATCTTATACATAGAAAAGTCGTAAGAAATGCACTTAAAACTACTAGAATTAATAAATGAGTTCAGCAAGGTTGCAGATTACAAGCTCAGTATACAAACATCAGTTGTATTTTTACATACTTTTAATGAATAACCTGAAAATGAAATATTTTAAAACTTCCATTCTTAATAGCATCAGGAAAAAATGATACTTAGGAATAAATTTACAAAAGGAGTGAGAAATGTACACTCTGAAAACTGAAAAATTATTGAAAGAAATTTAAAAAGATCTAAGTAAGGATTTTTTTATGAATCACTTCACTATATACCAAAACTAACAGCACTGTAAATCAACTACTATATTTTTAAATAAATTTAAGGAAAAAAGATTTTTTTTTAAATCTCAGGTTCATGGATTGGAAGACAACATTATCAAGATGGCAATACTCCCTAGATTGATCTACAGATTCAACACAACACCTACCAGAATCTCAGCTGACTTCTTTGTAAAAATTGACAAGCTGATTCCAAAACACACGTGGAACTTCAAGGGACCTTGAATAACCAAAACAATTCTAAAAAAGAATAAAGTAGGAGGACTCACATTTCCCAATTTCAAAACTTATTACAAAGCAACAGTAACTAAGTCAGTGTGTTACTGGCACAAGGAGAGACATATACATCAATGAAATAGAATTAAGAGTCCAGGGATAAACTATCTATGGCCAACTGATGGCCAACTGATTTTTGACAAGAGTGCCAAGACCATTCAATGAGGAAGAACAGTCTCTTCAATAAATGGTGCTGGGGGCTTCCCTGGTGGCGCAGTGGTTGAGAGTCCACCTGCCGATGCAGGGGACACAGGTTCGTGCCCCGATCCAGGAGGATCCCACATGCCGCAGAGCGGCCAGGCCCGTGAGCCATGGCTGCTGGGCCTGCGTGTCCGGAGCCTGTGCTCTGCCAGTGTGTTCATTACATGAGTCTGCCCTTGTTTAGAAAGACACTGATCCCACTGTCCTATCCACACAAGCACCCTCTGTCAGTAGGTACCAAATCAATAAGTAAACCTGTACTAAATGCCTAGTCTACAAAAAGGCATAAGATTGGCTTTGGCTCTGACTCCTCAGCTCTGAGACAGAGGAGCAAGGGCTGGGTAAGTTGCCGTAGAGGAGTTTGCAGCAGATGGTTTTAATGGCTTAGTGGGATGACAGTGATTGTGGGTTATCTGTAAGGTAAACAGTGCACCAGTTGGAGCTGGTGCCAAGTTTGCTGGATCTGATGATTTTGTCTGGGGCAAGAGGTCAGGCTAATGGGAAACTGAGAAATGTTGCAGCAACAAAAAGGTGGCAGTAGCTGCAGGAAGCAGGAGCTGATTGGGTAGGAGATAAAGTATTCTGTTCACCTTCTCTTCATCCCACTGGTGTGGGAGAGTCCCACCCTAGGGTTCTGGGAATGGCCAAACACACAACACCTGACACTGGGCCTATGAGATTGACAGCAATTTATTAATCGCATATATTCACAGCCCAGGGGAGGAGGACACAAAACACCATGTAGTGCCACACTGCGCTGCTCTCAGAAATAGACTGAACAAACAGGGGCTACAAGAGGCAGGCTTTGTAGTAACAAGAGGGTGAGGTGACCCTTGGTTCCCATGGGAGGATGTGATTGGTTTGTTTGAATAATCCACATGCTGTGGGGAGGTGAAGCCCATTAAGTTGAGGACGGGTCACGTTCAGCTAGTCCAGCTGACAGGGAAACTAGTGAGTAGGGGACTTTTCCCACTGGGCGAGGGGCATATCTGGTGAGAGTAGAACTCATGGTTAGGCCTCTGGGACCCTGTAAGGCTCAAAGATGTCAAGGCAGCACATGAAACTTTAGGCCTTACAATACACATAGGGAAGGAAAAAAAGCTATTTTGTAGGTTTCCTGACCTGCTATTTAAAAGCTAATACAAGCTGCTTTTTACTTGTATATTCACCTTATTTGATTTTTATTAACCAATCATTCAGTGCTGTTTGGTAGAAAGTCTTCTTGTTCTTGTATTATGGAATTTTCAAGTTCAAGGAAGTTGTTGAAGGTTAAAATCCATCCCAGGTTCAGGTGGGACTATTCCTAAATTATCTTAAACGTAAGGATCTATTTTGGTTTTGAATAGATAATAAGAAGAGGTTTTTAAAATAACATGTAGTAATTGTTTCTTTGTATTGATTCACTTTGCTGTACAGTATAAACTAACACAATATTGGAAAGCAACTATACTCCAATAAAAATAAATAATAAAACGATGATACTATATATAGGAAACCCTAAAGACTCCACACGAAAACTACCAGAACTGATAAATAAATTCAGCAAGGTAGCAGGATACAAGATTAACATACAGAAATCTGCATTTCTTTACACTAACAATGAAATATCAGAAAGGGAAAATAAAAAACAATCCTTTTTAAAATCACATCAGGGAGTTCCCTGATGGCCTAGTGGTTGGGATTCCAGGCTTGCACTACCATGGCCCAGGTTCAATCCCTGGTCAGAGAACTGAGATCCCACAAGCCGCCAAATAAATAAATAAATAAAAATAAAATAAAATTGCATCAAAAAAATAAAATACTTAGGAATAAACTTGACAAAGGACGTGAAAGACTTATATGCTGAGAACTATAAAACATTGATAAAGGAAACTGAAGATGATTCAAAGAAATGGAAAGATAGCCCATGCTCTTGGATTGGAAGAATTAATATTGTTAAAGTGGCCATACTACCCAAAGCAATCTACAGATTTAATGTGATCCCTATCAAGTTACCCATGACATTTTTCACAGAACTAGAACAAATAATCCTAAAATTTATATGGAACCACAAAAGACCCAGAACTGCCAAAGCAATTCTGAGCAAAAAGAACAAATCTGGAGATATAACCCTCCCAGACTTCAGACAATACTACAAAGCTAGAGTAATCAAAACAGCTTGGTATTGGCACAAAAACATATATGGATCAATGGAACAGAACAGAGAGCCCAGAAATGAACCCACACACCTATGGTCAATTAATCTTCAACAAAGGAGGCAAGAATATACAATAGGGAAAAGATAGTCTCTTCAGCAAGTAGTATTGGGAAAGCTGGACAGCAGCATGTAAATCAATGAAGTTAGAACACTCCTTCACACAATACACACACAAAAAAACTCAAAATGGCTTAAAAACTTAAATATAAGACATGACACCATAAAACTTCTAGAAGAGAACATAGGCAAAACATTCTCTGACATATAGCAAAGTTTTCTTAAGTCAGTCTCCCAAGGCAAAAGAAATAAAAGCAAAAATAAACAAATGGGACCTAAGCAAACTTATAAGCTTTTGCACAGCAAGGAAACCATAAACAAAACAAAAAGACAACCTACAGACTGGGAGGATATGTTTGCTAACAATGCGACTGCCAAGGGCTTAATCTCCAAAATATACAAATAGCCCATACAGCTGAATACCAAAAAACAAACAACCTATCAAAAAATGGGCAGAAGACCTAAATAGACATTTCTCCAAAGAGGACATACAGATGGCCAGCAGGCATATGCTCAACATCGCTAATTATTAGAGAAATACAAATCAAAACTACAATAAGGTATCATCTCACACCAGTCAGAATTGGCCATCATCAAAAAGTCTACAAATAATAAATGCTGGAGAGGGTGTGTAAGAGGGAACCCTTCCACACTGTTGGTGGGAATGTAAATTGGTGCAGCCACTATGGAGAACATTATGGAGGTTCCTTAAAAAACTAAAAGTAGAGATACCATATGATCAAGCAATCCCACTCCTGGGCATATATCCGGAAATCTCTTATTCAAAAAGACGCATGCACCCCAATGTTCATAGCAGTACTGTTTACAATAGCCAAGACATGGAAGCAAACTAAATGTCCTTCAACAGATGAATGGATAAAGAAGATGTGGTAGTTTTGGAACCAAGATGGTGGAGTAGAAGGATGTGCTCTCATTCCCTCTTGCGAGAACACCAGAATCACAACTAGCTGCTGGACAATCATCAATAGGTAGACACTGGAACTCACCAAAAAAGATACCCCACATCCAAAGACAAAGGAGAAGCCACAATGAGACTGTAGGAGGGGCGCAATAACAGTAAAATCAAACCCCATAACTGCTGGGTGGGTGACTCACAGAAGTCCACCCACTGGAGTGAAAGTTCTGAGCCCCACGTCAGGCTTCCCAACCTGGGGGTCCGGCAACGGGAGGAGGAATTCCTAGAGAATCAGACTTTGAAGGCTACTGGGATTTGATTGCAGGACTTTGACAGAACTGGGGGAAACAGAGACTCCACTCTTGGAGGGCACACACAAAGTAGTGTGCACATCGGGACCCAGGGGAAGGAGCAGTGACCCCAGGGGAGAGTGAACCAGACCTACCTGCTAGTGTTGGAGGGTCTCCTGCAGAGGCAGGGGGTGGCTGTGGCTCGCTGTGGGGACAAGGACACTGGCAGCAGAAGTTCTGGGAAGTACTCCTTGGCATGAGCCCTCCCAGAGTCCGCCATTAGCCCCACCAAAGAGCCCAGGTAGGCTCCAGTGTTGCGTTGCCTCAGGCCAAACAACCAACGGGGAGGGAACCCAGCCCCACCCATCAGTAGTCAAGCGGATTAAAGTTTTACTGAGCTCCAGTGCACCAGAGCAACAGTCAGCTCTACCCACCACCAGTCCCTCCCATCAGGAAACTTGCACAGGCCTCGTAGATAGCCTCATCCACCAGACGGCAGGCAGCAGAAGCAAGAATTACAATCCTGCAGCCTGTGGAACAAAAACCAATTCACAGAAAGATAGACAAGATGAAAAGGCAGAGGGCTATGTACCAGATGAAGGAACAAGATAAAACCCCAGATAAACAACTAAATGAAGTGCAGATAGGCAACTTTCCAGAAAAAGACTTCAGAATAACGATAGTGAAGATGATCCAGGACCTCGGAAAAAGAATGGAGGCAAAGATCGAGAAGATGCAGACATGTTTAACAAAGACCTAGAAGAATTAAAGAACAAAGAAACAGATGAACAATACAATAACTGAAATGAAAAATACACTAGAAGAAATCAATAGCAGAATAACTGAGTCAGAAGAACGGATAAGTGACCCGGAAGACAGAATGGTGGAATTCACTGCTGCAGAACAGAATAAAGAAAAAAGAATGAAAAGAAATGAAGACAGCCTAAGAGACCTCTGGGACAACATTAAACACAACAACATTCACATTATAGGGGTCCCAGAAGGAGAAGAGAGAGAGAAAGAACCAGAGAAAATATCTGAAGAGATTATAGTCGAAAACTTCCCTAACATGGGAAAGGAAATAGCTACCCAAGTCCAGGAAGCACAGAGAGTCCCATACAGGATAAACCCAAGGAGAAACACACACCGAGACACATAGTAGTCAAATTGGCAAAAATCAAAGACAAAGAAAAATTTTTAAAAGCAGCAAGGGAAAAATGACAAATAAATACAAGGGAACTCCCATAAGGTTAACAGCTGATTTCTCAGCAGAAACTCTACAAGCCAGAAGGGAGTGGCATGATATACTTAAAGTGATGAAAGGGAAGAACCTACAACAAGATTACTCTACCCAGCAAGTATCTCATTCAGATTCGATGGAGAAATCAAAAGCTTTACAGACAAGCAAAAGCTAAGAGAACTCAGCACCACCAAACCAACTCTACAACAAATGCTAAAGGAACTTCTCTAAGTGGGAAACACAAGAGAAGAAAAGGACCTTAAAAAAAAAACCCAAAACAATTAAAAAATGGTAATAGGAACATACATATCAATACTTACCTTAAATGTGAATGGATTAAATGATCCAACCAAAAGACACAGGCTCACTGAATGGATACAAAAACAAAACCCATATATATGCTGTCTACAAGAGACCCACTTCAGACCTCGGGACACGTTCAGACTGAAAGTGAGAGGATGGAAAAAGATATTCCATGCAAATGGAAGTAAAAGAAAGCTGGAGTAGCAATACTCATATCACATAAAATAGACTTTAAAATAAAGAATGTTACAAGAGACAAGGAAGGACACTACATAATGATCAGGGGATCAATCCAAGAAGAAGATATAACAATTATAAATATATATGCACCTAACACAGGAGCACCTCAATACATAAGGCAACTGCTAACAGCCATAAAAGAGGAAATCGACAGTAACAAAATAATCGTGGGGGACTTTAACATCTCACTTATGCCAACGGACAGATCATCCAAAATGAAAAGAAATAAGGAAACAGAAGCTTTAAATGACACAATAGACCAGATAGATTTAATTAATATTTATAGGACATTCCATCCAAAACAGCAGATTACACTTTCTTCTCAAGTGCACATGGAACATTCTCTAGGATAGATCACATCTTGGGTCACAAATCAAGCCTCAGTAAATTTCAGAAAATTGAAATCATATCAAGCATCTTTTCTGACCACAATGCTATGAGATTAGAAATCAATTACAGGGAAAAAAACGTAAAAAACACAAACACATGGAGGCTAAACAATACGTTACTAAATAACCAAGAGATCACTGAAGAAATCCTCAACAAAATACTAGCAAACAAAATGCAACAGCACATTAAAAGGATCATACACCATGATCAAGTGGGATTTACCCCAGGGATGCAAGGATTCTTCTGTATATGCAAATCAATCTATGTGATACACCATATTAACAAATTGAAGAATAAAAACCATATGATCAAAAAAAAAAAAAACCATATGATCATCTCAATAGATGCATGAAAAGCTTTTGACAAAATTCAACACCCATTTATGATAAAAACTCTCCAGAAAGTGGGCATAGAGGGAACCTACCTCAACGTAATAAAGCCCATATACGACAAACCCACAGCAAACATCATTGTCAATGGTGAAAAACTGAAAGCATTTCCTCTAAGATCAGGAACAAGACAAGGATGTCCACTCTCACCACTATTATTCAACATAGTTTTGGAAGTCCTAGCCATGGCAATCAAAGAAGAAAAAGAAATAAAAGGAATACAAATTGGAAAAGAAGAAGTAAAACTGTCACTGTTTGCAGATGACATGATACTATACATAGAGAATCCTAAAGATGTCACCAGAAAACTACTAGAGCTAATCAGTGAATTTGGTAAAGTTGCAGGATACAAAATTAATGCACAGAAATCTCTTGCATTCCTATACACTAATGATGAAAAATCTGAAAGAGAAATTAAGGAAACACTCCCATTTACCACTGCAACAAAACAAATAAAATACCTAGGAATAAAGCTACCTAGGGAGACAAAAGACCTGTATGCAGAAAACTATAAGACACTGATGAAAGAAATTAAAGATGATACCAACGGAGAGATATACCATGTTCTTGGATTGGAAGAATCAATACTGTGAAAATGACTATACTACCCAAAGCAATCTACAGATTCAATGCAATCCCTATCAAATTACCAATGGCAGTTTTTACGGAACTAGAACAAAAAATCTTAAAATTTGTATGAAGACACAAAAGACTCCAAATAGCTAAAGCAGTCTTGATGGAAAAAAACAGAGCTGGAGGAATCAGACTACCTGACTTCAGACTATACTATAAAGCTACAGTAATCAAGACAATATGGTACTGGCACAAAAACAGAAATATAGATCAATGGAACAAGATAGAAAGCCCAGAGATAAACCCACGCACCTATGGTCAACTAATCTATGCCAAAGGAGGCAAGGATATACAATAGAGAAAATATAGCCTCTTCAATAAGTGGTGCTGGGAAAAGCAGACAGCTACATGTAAAAGAATGAAATTAGAACACTCTCTAACACCATACACAAAAATAAACTCAAAATGGATTTGAGACCTAAATGTAAGATCGGACACTATAAAACTCTTAGAGGAAAACATAGGAAGAACACTCTTTGACATAAATCACAGCAAGATCTTTTTTGATCCACTTCCTAGAGTAATGGAAATAAAAACAAAAATAAACAAATGGGACCTAATGAAACTTCAAAGCTTTTGCACAGCAAAGGAAACCATAAACAAGACGAAAAGATAACCCTCAGAATGGGAAAAAATATTTGCAAACGAATCAATGGACAAAGGATTAATCTCCAAAATATATTAACAGCTCATGCAGCTCAATATTAAGAAAACAAACAACCCAATCCAAAAATGGGCAGAAGACCTAAATAGACATTTCTCCAAAAAAGACATACAGATGGCCAAGAGGCACATGAAAAGCTGCTCAACATCACTAATTATTAAAGAAATGCAAAACAAAACTACAATTAGGTATCACTTCACACCGGTTAGAATGGGCATCATCAGAAACTCTACAAACAACGAATGCTGGAGAGGGTGTGAGGAAAGGGAACCCTCTTGCACTGCTGGTGGGAATGTAAACTGATACAGCCACTATGGAGAACAGTATTGGAGGTTCCTTAAATAAT
Organism: Phocoena sinus; assembly: GCF_008692025.1. Lineage (NCBI taxonomy): Eukaryota > Metazoa > Chordata > Mammalia > Artiodactyla > Phocoenidae > Phocoena > Phocoena sinus. Next base: position 82,083,782 of record NC_045768.1, on the reverse strand, counting down.
AAAAATAGAATTACCATATGACCCAGCAATCCCACTACTGGGCATATACCCAGAGAAAACCATAATTCAAAAAGACACATGCACCCCAATGTTCATTGCAGCACTATTCACAGTAGCTATGTCATGGAAGTAACCTAAATGCCCATTGACAGATGAAAGGACAAAGAAGTTGTGGTACGTATATACAATGGAATATTACTCAGAGATAAAAAAAGAACGAAAATTGGGTCATTTGTAGAGGTGTGGATGGACCTAGAGACTGTCATACAGAGTGAAGTAAGTCAGAAAGAGAAAAACAAATATTGTATATTAATGCATATATGTGCACTAGAAAAATGGTACCGATGAACCAGTTTGCAAGGCAGAAATAGAGACACAGATGTAGAGAACAAATGTATGGACACCAAGCAGGGAAGGCGGGGCAGGGCGGGGGTCAGTGGTGGTGAGATGAATTGGGAGATTGGGATTGACCTATATACACTAATATGTATAAAATAGATAACTAATAAGAACCTGCTGTATAAAAAATAAATTTTAATAATTCAAAAATTAAAAAAAATTTGCAATGCATATGCAAAGAGCTAATTTTCATAATATTAAAAAGTAGTTGTAAATCAATAAGTAAAGATAAATAATCTATTGGCAAAAAATAGTAACAGATAATTAACAAAAAAGGAAATAAACATACAAAAAGGTGCCTAGGGATTCCCTGGTGGCGCAGTGGTTGAGAGTCCGCCTGCCGATGCAGGGGACACGGGTTCATGCCCCGGTCCGGGAAGATCCCACATGCCGCGGAGTGGCTGGGCCCGTGAGCCGTGGCCTCTGGGCCTGCGCGTCCGGAGCCTGTGCTCCGCAACGGGAGGGGCCGCGACAGTGAGAGGCCCGCGTACCGCAAAAAAAAAAAAAAAAAAAGGTGCCTAGCCTACCTTAAAATAAATTTGTAAATATACAAGATACATTTATCACTTCTCAGGTTGACAAGGATAAAAAATGTGACATGTATGGGAATAGAGGCACCCTTGGGCAGTTTTGGTGAGGGTACAAATCCATACAACTGGTGGGGCAATTAGGCAATATCAATATTTAAAATACTCAAACCTCTTTATCCATCAATTCAACTCTTAGGAATTTCTCCTACATATATATATTCATACTTGTGTACAATGACATATATATGAGGTTCGTGTCAGCATTATTATTCAGAGCAAAAAAAACTGTAATTAACTAAATTTACATATAACTAAATAACCGAATGTGACATTGAAGATAAATTGTGTTGTAGCTCTATCAAAGAAGACTGTACAGCCATCAAAGAAAATTATATACACAAGATATATTCATATTATTAAATAAAACAGGATAAGAAGTGTCTGTAATATGTTTCCATTTGTGAAGAAAAATATATCACTTTATTTATGCCTCCTATGCCGAATCAATTCTGAAAGATACACAGGGAAGGAAAACAGCAGACAAGGGTAAGAAAGAGACATACTACATACCTTCTTCTGCCTTTGGAATTTTGTACCATGTATATGTGTGCCTACTTTTAAAAAAAGCAATTACTTTTAGTTATTGAAATAAATGCCTCCATCAAAAGACCTCATCCCTGCTCCTCCAACCTTTCCCCTCAATCCAATCCAGTCCACCCACCTGCACCTCTGCTAGAGGTAGATTGCATTTCTTACTGACAAATGAACTCCATGGCCCATGCATCTACTGGTAAGTTTCTCTCCTACACACACTCCTTTCACCCACAGCCTGCCCTTAGACATTCAACTCCAATGTCTCTCCACCCAGGAGCCTTCTCTGACCATCCATCGATGCTTTTTCCCCTCAAGAATGGGATGTTGGGCTTCCCTGGTGGCGCAGTGGTTGAGAGTCCGCCTGCCGATGCAGGGGACACGGGTTCGTGTCCCGGTCCCAGAAGATCCCACATGCCGCGGAGCGGCTGGGCCCGTGAGCCATGGCCGCTGAGCCTGCGCGTCCGGAGCCTGTGCTCCGCAACAGGAGAGGCCACAACAGTGAGAGGCCCACGTACCGCAAAAAAAAAAGAATGGGATGTTTGTGACCTGGGCCTCACAACTGAATAAATAATTCCATTGCTGGCTCTTACTTTGTGTGGATTAGTCTTCTTTTGGAAACCAGATAGTGAAGCCTCTTGAAAGTAGGAAGGCAACATGACTAAAATATCTTTGTACCCTTGACACTGCCCAGCTTAGGACTAAGCACAGATTGATGGCTCACCATGCCAGATGGGTGAAGGACTGGATGCTGGAGGAAGGACCAAGTAGTAACTTCAGAGATACTGAGGCCAAGAATTTTTTGGCTAGGAGACCACTTTTACCAGGGAAAGACTCTCAAGGAAATTCAGAAATTTTGAGATATTGGAGTCATATCACGATATCCACAGACAGCCAAGCAGGTAACATAATGTCTAAATCAATAGTCGAGGTGTAGGAGTGATGGATCCTGGGGCTGGTTGGAAAACACCTGTCATTCCTAAAAGTTAGCAAAATCCAGGTTTAAAAAAAAACAAACTCCTCAGGTAAACAGCATATATCCAGAGTAGATACAGAGCATATATCCTTAGTTGGAAGTGGCCACTTATCTCTGTAGGAAGTCATCTTCCTGAGCAAGTGGAATGCTGTCACATGGGTAGAGGTGCTTTGGAACACAAAACTTTGGATAGTCCTCCAGAAGTGAACCAGATTCATGTGCCTCCATTGAAGGCAGTGTTTACATTCTCTTCCCACCACACAGAATAGAGGCTTCCCTTCCGCCACATATTTAAATTTAAAGATGCTGCCACCTTGGCCTTTCCCTGCCACATCAACTATGGTCCCCTTCATGCACCTCTGGTTTCCCATCACCCACTGCTGTAACATCAAAGTTCTCCATTCCCGAGCCATACCAGACTCTGCTGTCCCTAAACTCATGTGTGCTTCGCACATATATTTCCAGTACAGGTGGAGGAGTTTATAGAGCTTCCTCTGTCCCAGCCACTCTTCCTCAGTTTTCGGGGGATGGGTGACCAGACAACTGTTGCGAAGGAAGAGCCGAGCTGTCAGGCTGGTGGAGGGTGTGGAGAATGAAGACAAAGTGGGAGCACAGACACTGCCTGTGAGCAGCGCCTTCAGTCCTTACAGACAACCAGACACCCTCATCTACAGGCTGAATCACCAGTGAGCTTCCCTAGACAGGTAAAGGTCTTTGACACCACACCTGCCTTGTGAAACAGGAGGGCTTTGTAATACAGTCTGGTGGCCTGGTTCTGTCATCTGTGAGGCGGAGGCCACAAGGCATAGCACTGGGAGTCATCAGGCACCAGGACCCTGAATGCCTACATATAGGGATGGTTGGTCTCCTTATGCTAATGAGGTTTAGACCATGCTGAGCCTGACTTCTGTTCTGTGGGATTTGGGGTATCCCTTATATACCTATGGCTCCATCTTCGTTATTATCCTAATTATCTGGCAAGTGAAAAAGAGTTACCATGGATTAACACTGGAACCTAAAAGGAGCTGCTGCCTGGTAGGGAAACACTATGACCATGGCTGAACTAATCAAGCCTCAGATAAGATACATTCAATTACTCTTTATAGTAATTCTCTTTCTCAGAGCCTAGAAATAATTCTTTGCCAGGCCATCCCTGCAGTGTACTCTAATTGAAAAATCAAGAATCTCTCTATCTGGCTTGGGTTGAGTCCTAGGTAAAATGGAATCTACCTCACTGGATCTCTTCTGACCTCCCAAAATGGGGGATTTTTCTGATTGGTGGACTTAGTAAGCAAAAGCCCTTGGCTGAGAACCACTAACCATTTAATCAGTTCCATTATTCCTCCTGTGTCACACTAAATCCCCTGAAAATATTGTCCTGGGAAAGGGGACAGGAGGTATGGAATGTGGAGAGCCCTGAAGTAAGCACACAATAAATAGAAAAATGAAATATTCAGGTGAAAGGGTGGAGTACAGGAAGGCAATATAGGACAGTGTATAACATACAGACAGATATACAGAAACAGACTGGGAAATGTATATTTCCTTTGTTTCACTTTAGACATGAAAAAGAAAATCGTGTCCCAGCTTCACATTCTCTTTGACCTTTAAGCGTCACCGAAAAGTCTGACAAAGGGCGAGAGATGCAGCATCAAGAGGTAAAGTCCCAGCCTCTGCTCTGACGCCCCTCCACTGTGGGTGAGATTCCCATTAACCCTGTCCCTCGATGACCCCCGGTGCCAGGAGCCAGGTGCTCTAACCACTGAAGGCTTCAGTTCTCCAAGTTGACAAAATCTGCCAGAAAACTGTTTTGGGTGGGAAATCAGAGTTGGGAATGTTCCAAAATTCTCTACCTTACCCCTGGGAATGAAGAGTGAGGAAGCAGGGAAGAAGTTCTTAATTGTGTCATTTACTAGTTTTATGTTTACTAGTTTCCACTTCCCTGTGGAAGTCACTTCATCTTTCAGTCTTGTTACCATGAAATGGGCATCTGATGATCCTGCCTCACTCACAGTGTAGTTGTGAAGATCAAATGACAGCAGGTCCAGGAGAGCACACCATACCTGGTTGAGTGGTACACAGACGTGCCTCACAGCACTAACTGTTGGGGTTTGCGGTCTCCTCTCATTCAGAGGCCTTCAGCTTCCTATAGGATGTCCCTGGGTCCGCTCCTGCTCCATGTAACACTGTCTCCTGGTTTCTCAGCTAGGAGACTTTCCCGGGAAGAAGCTGGAAAGCCGTGGGAGCTGCTCTCTGTCATAAGAAGGTGATCTCCTGCTCTTTGCAGTCTCCCAACTCCCAGCCTGGTCTGTGATCATTTCTCTGCTTGGCCTGGGGCAGGGTTGGGGAGAAGGATAGTGGCTGAAAGGGAGCCAGACAGTGGAGCCTGGAGCACTGGTTGAGAGCGTTGCCAGGGCAGAGGGGGATCAGATATTTCAGGAGAGAGGAGTTTCCTAGTTCTGCTCTGTGCTAGGCTCACAGTGGCCCTGGAATTCAGAATTTCACTAGTGCATAGTTCATAAAAGACTCTACATGGGTTTGCACTCAGCCACAAGACAAGTTTTACAGTCAGGAGGATGGATAATTGAGTGAATAACTGTCATCATTTTCATATTCTCTTTACAACTACACCCTTTCAAGGGCAGCCCCCTGGACCCTGCTGACATTACCTCCTCTGGTTCTGTCTTCAGCGGGGCCAGTTCCTGGGACAGCCCTCAGACAGGAGCTTGTCATATATTATACCCTTCTTCTCTAGATCTCTAGAGAATGGGGATGGACTCTCAAGAGATGTTGTGTACACCCTTTAATTCCCAGAACACAGAATTCCCAAAAGGATCTCCTTTTCTACAGTTTAGAAATACTGAATATCAGGCTGCGGCCTAAGCCCCAAAAGAGAATGACTCCAGGTTCTACCTGGTGATGTTCCTGGTGCCGCCCCATCGGCTAACCATTGGCTCCCCCATCTACCTGGTTCCTTCTCCTAGTTCAGCTTCTCAACACGGGTCAGCAGGGAACTCACCCACCTCCCAGTCTCTCAAGGCCCTGTGCTCCCAGCTGTTGTCTGAGACCTCGCCCAATAAGCCCCAGGCCCTCAGCCCAGCCCACCATAACTTGCCAAATGGCATTTCCCTAGGAAAAAAAAAAAAAAAAGTACATGAGTAAACACCCAGCGGATGCAGGCCTCAGGGTTTACAGGACTAGGGGAGGGCAGGCACAATCTCCAGGCCACACACTTGCGAAGAGGCAGATGTCACTCCATCAGTAACAAACAGTTGCAATGTTTCCCTCCCAGCCGGGGCTGGCTTCCTCAGGAGGGGAGCGTGTGGCAGCTCCTGTGTGCAGATTCCTGCTGCCAAACCTGCGATGCCATGGCTCTGGAGATTCAGCAGGTGGTGGTGGGTGAGAACACCCTGATCTCCCCCACTTCAAGGAGGCCGTCACAGGGCTGCTCTTACCTAGAGATTTTGTCTGCGTCTAAAGTGTCTTCTGAGCAGAGTCTGGAGCATCGTTCCCCACACTCCAAAGACCTTTCACTTCCATCTGCAATCCTCACAGTGTCGGAGAAATCCTTAACCCAGTCATCTGCCCGGTCAACAGGTGCAGCTAGCATCCGTGATTACTGGGCTGAACACCTCAAGCTAAGGCAGGGATTTCAAGTACCAGAGGTGCCCAGGGGCCCAGAGACTATGTTTTCTTCAAGGTTTGAGGAACCTAAGGTTTCAGTGAACCTGCAGGAGATGATGCAAAGCAACCCCAACCTTCTCTATGGGAACCAAGGCCAGCAGCCCTTGAATTCTCAAGTCTCTCTGCGGACCCTGAACCGAGAAATCACAGCCCTGACACATGCTATGGCCTTACATATGGTCACTGTCCTCTCTGCCCACCTGTTATTCCTCAGTACTGAAGTCCGGAGGCTTCTTGAGGTACATGTAAAAGGACTGATGCACTTCCAGAGGTGGGGGCTCCCCAGACGTGTGGAAGAGTCCCTGAGGCAGCTTATACCAGATCCGCCATTATTTTACCACCCTGTACATAACCAACCAGTCTCTTTCATCCAGAATGATACTTCTCAGTTCTCTATTGAGAAATTTGGGACCGTTTCATACCAGAACTGGGGTTCACGTATGGCCGGCCAGCCCAGCCAGGCCTTCTGGGTTTCTAAGTGGTCCATTATGGACCCAGAACAAAGACACTACTACCAGCAAATCCCAGGCAATATGGCTATAGCCTTGCCCTCTCCAGCCCTTAAAGAATTAAGTGGCCTTTATCTAATGCCTGGGCAACAGGCTAACGACTCAGTGGGCCATGTGCAGCCGAAATATAGCCAGCTATTCTGTGGCCTCCCTTCTCTGCACAGTGAGTCCCAGGTTGACACTTTCTTGGGTTCTCAAGGCCTCTCCATGAATGGGAGCATGTCCAAGCCCCCCTTGAAGCATCCTTTTCTCTTCAAGGAGCTCTGCTTCCTCCCTCTGATGCCTAAAACTCCACTCCAGTCAGCTGCACCCTCTTCTCCATCTTCCCCAAATTGGATTGCTCCACCTGAGCACCAACAAGCTCAGATCAATATCCCGTTTCTGACCCTGGATGAGTGTGAAGCCTTGGAGTGGCACCTGCTGCAGAGGCAGCTCCAGCTTCAGTGGGGCTTGCCAGATGTTTTCCAGAGAAATCAGCACACCCAGAGCCCCATGCAGTATAAGCCCTGTGACAAAGCCCAGTCTTCTGAGACTGTGACAACTTCCTGGCCAGGGCAGCCCATCTCAGTCCTCACAAGAGAACTACTCTTGTTCCCAGAGCATGCCAGGAGGCTGCTGGAATTCCACCTCCAGTGACAGTTGATTCACCATCGCTGGGGCCTGCCCCAGAAGATCCAGCAGTCCATCCATTTGCTCCTGTCCCCTGCTGACAAGCAGACTCTCTCCTGGAGCAGCACAGCCCTAGACAATGTGAACGTCCCCCACCCTACAGCTCTAGAGGGCATTGGCGTTGGCAACCCATTCGCAGCCATCAAGGACCCAGTGTCAGTCCCTATGCCGCACTTGTCTGACCAGGCCAAGGCAATATTGCAGAGCCACATCGACTCCAAATGTGGGCAGATTCACCAGGGCAAGGTTCCTGTCTGTGTATGTGTCTCCTGGGAGTGCAGAATTCCTGGGGTCCTGGAATTGGCTCCCTTTACCTGCACCCCAGAAAGCAAGCCCCTAGAACAACAGAAAATTATACCCTGGATGCCAACGGCCCTTGACCAGCAGCAGCAAGCCTCACCAGATGCTAACACTGAACATCCTAAGCTGCCCCAAGCCCTGTCCAAGGGAGCCATTGAAAAACTGGAGACAACTTTACGGCACAAGTATCTGGCCTTCTTGTCAGGGATGCCTGTTCTTTATTATGTGGCTCTCTCCATGGCCATGGCCCCAGCAATAACTTCCCAAGCTATGAAAACAGAGATGGTGCCTGGCCTGTCGAATTCCAGTAGAACCTCTGACTCAGATGACCTTACCTGAAGAGCAGGGTCTAAGTCCTGGGCCAGGCTTTCAAGATGCCAAAGAGACTTGTGCAGACATTGCAGGTGAATTCCAGGCTGAAGTGCAGATGGAAGGAATAATCAAGATGGTGCCTCTAGAAAGCCAGACAGAGCCTGCGAAGCCCTACTCACTCGGGGAACCCATCTTGGCCAGACTAAATTTCCATCTGAGAAAGAAGATCCTAGAGACACAATTGGGAATTCCCCTAAAGGCAAGGGAGTCCAGGGAACAAACTGTAGCAATGCCAGAGAACATATGGACACAGGAGTCTCTTGGGAGTCTAAACAACCACGGATAAACACTGCTCCAGGAACTCCCCATCCCACCAGATATGCCACGTGCCCTGGATCCAGAATGGCTCCACCTCAAACAACAACTGGCCACTGAGTTAAAGGCAGTGCATCAGAAACAGAAGCAACACAACTGGGCCTCCAAGATCTCATAACCCAGTGGGAACATGACAGAGACCCAGGTGCTTTGTGTTCAGCTGGAGGCCAGTGTGAACAACCCCAGCCTAGAGGAGCCCCAAAGCCCTGACAAGAGCAAGGACTCAGCCCAAGACCCCACACTGGCAGAAAAGAGAGAGGAGCCAGGCAAACCCAAAATGGCAGGGGACCACGGAGAAGGAGATGCCGGGTTTGCAGTCTCCTCCACAAGAGAAAAAAGCCACTCTGCTGAAGCCCAGAGACCAGAAGGGATGCTTCTGAACAAGACACCCTGCAGCCCCTGGCAACAGAGACATCGCTATCACCTTGGTGCTCCCTGTCAGCACAGTCCCCAGCATCACCCTCAGCTTAAATTCCCAGAGATACCTCCTGGAGTCCCTGGGGGGAAAGACTCTGAGAAGAATGACCTGCAAGACAGTCAAGCCAAGCTCAATGTCATCCTCAAACCAGCAAGGGTTCCTGAGAATGTCCAGCCTGTGGTGCCCCAGGCATCATAGGGCCAGCCTTTCCTGGGCCAACTCACTCCGGGTAAGCCATTGCAGGGCCAAACTTTACAAGGTCAGGTTTTGCAGGGGCAGATGATGCCAGGCTATACTCGCAAGAGGCCCAGCCTTCCAGAATCTGGCTTGAGAAATAAGATGAAATCTTTTCTACACTGTATTAACCCCAAAACCAAAGGCAAAGGGCATGAGGAATCCATGTCCTCTACATGTGAGAAAGTGTCTAACACAAGAAAAGAAAATGTAACAAAGAGCCTGGCTCCAGCCAAAAGTCCCAAGGGGCGAACTAAGACAGAGAAGACAAGAGGGGACCCAAAGGCCCAATTTCTGCCTACTGAGAAGCAGGTGGGCCTGACCTTCTTGGATGGTCCCCATTCCCCAGACAGTAAGCTCCGGCACCGCTCCCACTCCCATCAACTCCACTCTGCCTCAGTCCTGGGCATCCCCCGCCGCTGCCCTCGGCACTGTCCTCAAGTGGCTTGTGCCATCCAACCAGGGGACCCACCCTCACTCTCACCTCTCACCTCAGATGGAAACATTGGTCTGCTCAAGAAGACCCAGCGCATTCGAAAGACTCTGTAGTCTCCTCAACGTCTGCATCCCTTGAAGAGGACTGCTACTGCCATTTTCATTAATGTACAGGAGGGCAGAATGCCACCCAAAATATATTCTATATCTCTAAGCAGAGAGGTGTCTGTCTGCTCCTCCTCTCTACTGTGGTGTGTTCAGGGAAGGCATAAGGGAGGTAAATGTCCTTCTTATCTAGGGAAGGAGTTTTAACTCACACTTAAGCTGGGTCGCACTCCACACAACAACACCCCCTCCCCGGACTGTGGATAAAGGAACTGGAGCAGAGAAGGAAGGCCCTTGTCTAAGGTACACTGAAGGTAAAGGTCAGGCTTGACTTCTATTATGGTGTCCTTGGGCCCAGAGGAGCAATGTGGACATGAGGATAGTACTGTCAAGAAGGAGTGGCCAGGAATCCCACAGGCAAAATTCACTGATGACTTCTATATATGCCCACAATCTGGAGGGGAGTGCCAGTTTTCCAACCTTGAGGAGGCGCTTTGTTTACCAACAGCATATAGCTAATATGACTAACATCAAAAGCAAATGGTAGAATCTCCCCTTTCTGCTCCCTTTTGGTTATTGGTTAGATCTTTCTGAAGAACTCACCTAGGAGGCTGCTGTAGCTCTCTTGCCTATATCCCACTTCCACTGCCTAACAGCTGCATGGAATGAATGACACCTGGAATGAAGATCACAGTAGGACATGGAGAGGGGCTTGTCCCCCACACCCAAGGGTAGGCAGGGACAGAAGCAGAGAGGAAGACCATGTAGATGGGGGTCTGAGTCCCTGAGATAGAAGTTGACATGTTCCTGGGACTTCCCTGGTGGTCCAGTGGGTAAGACTCCGCACTTCCAATGCAGGGGGCCCAGGTTCAATCCCTGGTCGGGGAATTAGATCCTGCATGCTGCAAGTAAGAGTCTGCATGCCGCAACTAAGACGTCCGCATGCCACAACTAAGAAACCCGCATGCTGCCACGAAGATCCCGTGTGCCGCGGCTAACATCCAGCACAGCCAAAATAAATAAATAAATATTTTTTAAAAAAGAAGCTGACATGTTCCTGAAGAAGGTATGATAAGAGAAAAGGCTGGTTTGCTATGTACTCAAAAGAAGTTGAGCCAGGAAGCCACCCGATACCCAAGCGCTTTTAGAGGATGGAGAGGAATAAACTGAGTTTTAGTCTGTTGTCCATCATGTGATGAAAAGCAGTGAGTTGAGCCTTATTGTCCAAAGGAAATGCAAATTAATTCAAAATTTCTGAATACTCACCCTCCACCCAACAAATCAGTTTCCCAATGTCAGGGATTGGTGTAACTATAAATCCATGTTTTTGCTCAGCCCAAACATGAAGTCAGTCACTGTGTTCTAATCTCGATATATCTCAATTTTGCCCCCTTTCTCCTGTGTTTACTGCCTCTGCTTGTTAGGTTTCTCATCCATAGGTATCTCATTCTTGCCTGAGTAATACAATAGTGTATTATATATCCAGGACTTAGGATAGTGGCTGGTGCATAATAATACCTTAATAGTACTTGAATCCAAAGTCGGGGCTGGGGAGGCAGACAAATCATTACATTCGTATGATGAGTGCTATGGAACAGGGAATACTGCCACAGGATTACTGGGGTACTCAGCTGATGAGGACCCCAGAAGGGTCACAATAAAAAGAACCTTGATTATGCTGTACACCTTAAACTTATACAGTGCCGAATGTCAATTATATCTCAAAACTGGAAGAAAGGGGAATTCCCTGGCGGTCCAGTGGTTAGGACTCCGCACTTGCACTGCAGAGGGCACAGGTTCAATCCTTGGTCAGGGAACTAAGATCCCACAAGCCGCTCGGCATGGCCAAAAAAAACTGGAAGAAAAAAACTTAAAAAAAAAAAACCTTGAGGGCTTCCCTGGTGGTGCAGTGGTTGAGAGTCCGCCTGCCGATGCAGGGAACGCGGGTTCATGCCCCGGTCCGGGAGGATCCCACATGCCGCAGAGCGGCTGGGCCCGTGAGCCATGGCCGCTGCGCCTGCGCGTCCAGAGCCTGTGCTCCGCAACGGGAGAGGCCACAACAGTGAGAGGCCCGCGTACCGCAAAAAAAAAAAAAAAAACTTGAGATGTGTCTTATAGTCAATTAAAATATTTGCTTACTTACTATATGCAAGGTACTACAGTAAACACAACAAAGACACAGGACTTACACCACAGAGCTCATGATTTGATGTGATAGACAGTCTCACCTGCCCAAATTGTCTAATCAACATAAATACTTGAATGTCCAAAATTCACCTCTATAGAACAGTGAACTCCTGATTCCCTATTCCAACCATCATCTAATTACACATACATGCTCCAGTCACAGTATTCACAACATCAGTTAATAGCAACTCCATCTTTCCAGGAGTTGGTGTCATCCTTCACATTTTTTTTCTAACCATCCACATCCAATCCATCCTGTTGTCTCTACCTTATGAAATGAATTCAGAACATGACCACTTCTCACTCTCTCTGCTGCTATGATTACTGCAGTAGTATCATGACTAATCTCCCAGCTTCTGCCTGAGACCCTACTTCCAACAGTCTTTTCTCAACAAAGAAGCTTGATGGTCCTCAGGGAAGGTCCTGGCTGTAGATGATTAGATAGAAAGATAGATTACATGATGATGATAATGATGATGAAGAAATGGAGGAAGGGGTGAGGGAGGGGAGGGGAAAAATGAGGGGGAGGGGAGGGGGAGGAGAAGAATTAGGAGAATAAGAGTAAGATAGATAGATAAATAGATAGATAGATAGATAAATGGAGATGTAAAACCATGAGACTGGATAAGATCACCAAGGCAATGACTGCAAATGAAGAACAGACCTAGGACCAGGCTTTGGGACACCCCAACATTAAGAAATTGGAGAAAAAAGTGGGAACCAATAAGCAGAGACTGAGAAGTAGTAGCCAGTGAGGTAGGAGGAGAACCAGGAGAGTGTGGCATACTGGAAGCCAAGAGAGGAAGGTGTTTCAAGAAGAAAGTGATCAACTGCATGAAAAGTTGCCAATCCGCCAAGTAAGATGAGGACTCATAGTTGATTATTAGATTTAACGACACAGAGATCATTCATAGCCTTGAGAAGACTAGACTAAGGTCAGAGATGGAGGTAAAGGCATAACTGGAGTGGATCCAAGTCAGAGAGGAAGAGCAACTGGTGATAGCAAGTGTAATCAACTGCTTTAGGGAGTTTTGTTCCACAGAGGTGCAGAAAAATGAGGAGATAGCATCAAGATGGCTTTTTTTTTTTTTTTTTTTTTTTTTTTTTGCGGTACGCAGGCCTCTCACAGCTGTGGCCTCCCCCGTCGCGGAGCCCAGGCTCCGGACGCGCAGGCCCAGCGGCCATGGCTCATGGGCCCAGCCGTTCCGCGGCATGCGGGATCCTCCCGGACCAGGGCACGAACCCGCGTCCCCCGCATCGGCAGGCAGACTCTCAACCACTGTGCCACCAGGGAAGCCCCAAGAGGGCTTTTTAAAGGTAGGAGATATAGCTTGTTGGATGTTGATGGAAAAGAACCAGTCAAGAGGAATAAACTGATGATGCAAGAGAGAAAGGGGGAACTGCTAGAGCAATGTCATGGTGCAGAAGTAACAGAATAGGAGTGAGTCCCCAGGTTCAGGGGTTGGCCTTGGCTAAAATCAGTAATCAGTAATGAGGAGGGACTTTGTGTATCATGAAAAGAACGGTTTCCCTACAATTAAGAGAACAGGGCAGGGGCTTCCCTGGTGGCGCAGTGGTTGAGGGTCCGCCTGCCGATGCAGGGCACACGGGTTTGTGCCCCGGTCCAGGAGGATACCACATGCCGCGGAGCGGCTAGGCCTGTGAGCCATGGCCACTGAGCCTGCGCGTCCAGAGCCTGTGCTCTGCAACGGGAGAGGCCACAGCAGTGAGAGGCCCGTGTAGTGCAAAAAAAAAAGAGAACAGGGCAAATACCTAAAGGGGTGAATGAGGAACTGGGAAGGATCGTGGCTAGGGGGAGGGCTGATACAGAAAGCCAAAGCCAGAGATGAAGAGGAATGCTGGAAGTTACCATGGCAAGAGGTTTTTTAGGGCCTAAGAAGTCAGTAGCAGCATGTGAGCCCAGGTGGGCAAAAAAAAAAATAGTTGAAGTTGGTGATCACATGTGTGAAGAGGGTGGTCTTGGAATATATGGGGAGAGATGTCAGAAAAAGCTCTACACCTCAATACATAAGGCAAATACTAACAGCCATAAAAGAGGAAATTGACAGTAACACATTCACAGTAGGGGACTCTAACACCCCACTTTCACCCATGGACAGATCATCCAAAATGAAAATAAATAAGGAAACACAAGCTTTAAATGATACATGAAACAAGATGGACTTAATTGATATTTATAGGACACTCCATCCAAAAACAACAGAATACACATTTTTCTCAAGTGCTCATGGAACATTCTCCAGGATAGATCATATCTTGGGTCACAAATCAAGCCTTGGTAAATTTAAGAAAATTGAAATTGTATCAAGTATCTTTTCTGACCACAACGCCATGAGACTAGATATCAATTACAGGAAAAGATCTGTAAAATATACAAACACATGGAGGCTAAACAATACACTACTTAATAATGAAGTGATCACTGAAGAAATCAAAGAGGAAATAAAAAAATACCTAGAAACAAATGACAATGGAGACACAACGACCCAAAACCTATGGGATGCAGCAAAAGCAGTTCTAAGGGGGAAGTTTATAGCAATACAAGCCCACCTTAAGAAGCAGGAAACATCTCGAATAAACAACCTAACCTTGCACCTCAAGCAATTAGAGAAAGAAGAACAAAGAAGCCCCAAAGCTAGCAGAAGGAAAGAAATCATAAAAATCAGATCAGAGGGGCTTCCCTGGTGGCGCAGTGGTTGAGAGTCCGCCTGCCGATGCAGGGGACACGGGTTCGTGCCCCGGTGTGGGAGGATCCCACATGCCGCGGAGCGGCTGGGCCCGTGAGCCATGGCCACTGAGCCTGCGCGTCCGGAGCCTGTTGCTCCGCAACGGGAGAGGCCACAACAGTGAGAGGCCCGCGTACCGCAAAAAAAAAAAAAAAAAAAAAAAAAAAAAAAAAAAGATCAGAAATAAATGAAAAAGAAATGAAGGAAACAATAGCAAAGATCAATAAAACTAAAAGCTGGTTCTTTGAGAAGATAAACAAAATAGATAAACCACTAGCCAGACTCATCAAGAAAAAAAGGGAGAAGACTCAAATCAATAGAATTAGAAATGAAAAAGGAAAAGTAACAACTGACACTGCAGAAATAAAAAAAATCATGAGAGATTACTACAAGCAACTCTATGCCAATAAAATGGACAATCTGGAAGAAATGGACAAATTCTTAGAAATGCACAACCTGCCAAGACTGAATCAGGAAGAAATAGAAAATATGAACAGACCAATCACAAGCACTGAAATTGAAACTGTGATTAAAAACCTTCCAACAAACAAAAGCCCAGGACCAGATGGCTTCACAGGTGAATTCTATCAAACGTTTAGAGAAGAGCTAACACCTATCCTTCTCAAACTCTTCCAAAATATAGCAGAGGGAGGAACACTCCCAAATTCCTTCTACGAAGCCACCATCACCTTGATACCAAAACCAGACAAGGATGTCACAAAGAAAGAAAACTACAGGCCAATATCACTGATGAACATAGATGCAAAAATCCTCAACAAAATACTAGCAAACAGAATCCAACAGCACATTAAAAGGATCATACACCATGATCAAGTGGGGTTTATTCCAGGAATGCAAGGATTCTTCAATATACGCAAATCTATCAATGTGATAAACCATATTAACAAATTGAAGGAGAAAAACCATATGATCATCTCAATAGATGCAGAGAAAGCTTTCGACAAAATTCAACACCCATTTATGATAAAAACCCTCCAGAAAGTAGGCATAGAGGGAACTTTCCTCAACATAATAAAAGCCATATATGACAAGCCCACAGCAAACATCATCCTCAATGGTGAAAAACTGAAAGCATTTCCACTAAGATCAGGAACAAGACAAGGTTGCCCACTCTCACCACTCTTATTCAACATAGTTTTGGAAGTTTTAGCCACAGCAATCAGAGAAGAAAAGGAAATAAAAGGAATCCAAATCGGAAAAGAAGAAGTAAAGCTGTCACTGTTTGCAGATGACATGATACTATACATAGAGAATCCTAAAGATGCTACCAGAAAACTACTAGAGCTAATCAATGAATTTGGTAAAGTAGCAGGATACAAAATTAATGCACAGAAATCTCTGGCATTCCTATATACTAATGATGAAAAATCTGAAAGTGAAATCAAGAAAACACTCCCATTTACCATTGCAACAAAAAGAATAAAATATCTAGGAATAAACCTACCTAAGGATACGAAAGACCTGTATGCAGAAAATTATAAGACACTGATGAAAGAAATTAAAGATGATACAAATAGATGGAGAGATATACCATGTTCTTGGATGGGAAGAATCAACATTGTGAAAATGACTCTACTACCCAAAGCAATCTACAGATTCAATGCAATCCCTATCAAACTACCACTGGCATTTTTCACAGAACTAGAACAAAAAATTTCGCAATTTGTATGGAAACACAAAAGACCCCGAATAGCCAAAGCAATCTTGAGAACGAAAAAAGGAGCTGGAGGAATAAGGCTCCCTGACTTCAGACTATATTACAAAGCAACAGTAATCAAGACAGTATGGTACTGGCACAAAAACAGAAAGATAGATCAGTGGTACAGGATAGAAAGCCCAGAGATAAACCCACGCACATATGGACACCTTATCTTTGATAAAGGAGGCAGGAATGTACAGTGGAGAAAGGACAGCCTCTTCAATAAATGGTGCTGGGAAAACTGGACAGGTACATGTAAAAGTATGAGATTAGATCACTCCCTAACACCATACACAAAAATAAGCTCAAAATGGATTAAAGACCTAAATGTAAGGCCAGAAACTATCAAACTCTTAGAAGAAAACATAGGAAGAACACTCTATGACATAAATCACAGCAAGATCCTTTCTGACCCACCTCCTAGAGTAATGGAAATAAAAACAAAAATAAACAAATGGGACCTAATGAAACTTCAAAGCTTTTGCACAGCAAAGGAAACCATAACCAAGACCAAAAGACAACCCTCAGAATGGGAGAAAACATTTGCAAATGAAGCAACCGACAAAGGATTAATCTCCAAAATTTACAAGCAGCTCATGCAGCTCAATAACAAAAAAACAAACAACCCCATCCAAAAATGGGCAGAAGACCTAAATAGACATTTCTCCAAAGAAGATATACAGAATGCCAACAAACACATGAAAGAATGCTCAACATCATTAATCATTAGAGAAATGCAAATCAAAACTACAATGAGATATCATCTCACACCAGTCAGAATGGCCATCATCAAAAAATCTAGAAACAATAAATGCTGGAGAGGGTGTGGAGAAAGGGGGACACTCTTGCACTGCTGGTGGGAATGTGAGTTGGTTCAGCCACTGTGGAGAACAGTATGGAGGTTCCTTAAAAAACTACAAATAGAATTACCATATGACCCAGCAATCCCACTACTTGGCATATACCCTGAGAAAACCAAAATTCAAAAAGAGTCATGTACCAAAATGTTCATTGCAGCTCTATTTACAATAGCCAGGACATGGAAACAACCTAAGCGCCCATCATCGGATGAATGGATAAAGAAGATGTGGCACATATACACAATGGAATATTACTCAGCCTTAAAAAGAAATGAAATTGAGCTATTTGTAATGAGATGGATAGACCTAGAGTCTGTCATACAGAGTGAAGTAAGTCAGAAAGAAAAAGACAAATACCGTATGCTAACACATATATATGGAATTTAAGGGAAAAAAATGTCATGAAGAACCTAGGGGTAAGATAGGAATAAAGACGCAGACCTACTGGAGAACGGACTTGAGGGTATGGGGAGGGGGAGGGGTGAGTTTTGACAGGGCGAGAGAGAGTCATGGACATATACACACTAACAAACGTAGTAAGGTAGATAGCTGGGGGGAAGCAGCCGCAAGGCACAGGGATATTAGCTCGGTGCTTTGTGACAGCCTGGAAGGGTGGGATGGGGAGAGTGGGAGGGAGGGAGACGCAAGAGGGAAGACATATGGGAACATATGTATATGTATAGCTGATTCACTTTGTTATAAAGCAGAAACTAACACACCATTGTAAAGCAATTATACCCCAATAAAGATGTTAAAAAAAAAAAAGAAATAAATGAAAAAGAAATGAAGGAAACAATAGCAAAGATCAATAAAACTAAAAGCTGGTTCTTTGAGAAGATAAACAAAATAGATAAACCACTAGCCAGACTCATCAAGAAAAAAAGGGAGAAGACTCAAATCAATAGAATTAGAAATGAGAAAGGAGAAATAACAACTGCAGAAATAAAAATAATCATGAGAGATTACTACAAGCAACTCTATGCCAATAAAATGGACAATCTGGAAGAAATGGACAAATTCTTAGAAATGCACAACCTGCCAAGACTTAATCAGGAAGAAATAGAAAATATGAACAGACCAATCACAAGCACTGAAATTGAAACTGTGATTAAAAAATCTTCCAACAAACAAAAGCCCAGGACCAGATGGCTTCACAGGTGAATTCTATCAAACGTTTAGAGAAGAGCTAACACCTATCCTTCTCGAACTCTTCCAAAATATAGCAGAGGGAGGAACACTCCCAAATTCCTTCTACGAGGCCACCATCACCTTGATACCAAAACCAGACAAGGATGTCACAAAGAAAGAAAACTACAGGCCAATATCACTGATGAACATAGATGCAAAAATCCTCAACAAAATACTAGCAAACAGAATCCAACAGCACATTAAAAGGATCATACACCATGATCAAGTGGGGTTTATTCCAGGAATGCAAGGATTCTTCAATATACGCAAATCTATCAATGTGATAAACCATATTAACAAATTGAAGAATAAAAACCATATGATCATCTCAATAGATGCAGAGAAAGCTTTCGACAAAATTCAACACCCATTTATGATAAAAACCCTCCAGAAAGTAGGCATAGAGGGAACTTTCCTCAACATAATAAAGGCCATATATGATAAGCCCACAGCAAACATCATCCTCAATGGTGAAAAACTGAAAGCATTTCCACTAAGATCAGGAACAAGACAAGGTTGCCCACTCTCACCACTCTTATTCAACATAGTTTTGGAAGTTTTAGCCACAGCAATCAGAGAAGAAAAGGAAATAAAAGGAATCCAGATCGGAAAAGAAGAAGTAAAGCTGTCACTGTTTGCAGATGACATGATACTATACATAGAGAATCCTAAAGATGCTACCAGAAAACTACTAGAGCTAATCAATGAATTTGGTAAAGTAGCAGGATACAAAATTAATGCACAGAAATCTCTGGCATTCCTATATACTAATGATGAAAAATCTGAAAGTGAAATCAAGAAAACACTCCCATTTACCACTGCAACAAAAAGAATAAAATATCTAGGAATAAACCTACCTAAGGATACGAAAGACCTGTATGCAGAAAATTATAAGACACTGATGAAAGAAATTAAAGATGATACAAATAGATGGAGAGATATACCATGTTCTTGGATGGGAAGAATCAACATTGTGAAAATGACTCTACTACCCAAAGCAATCTACAGATTCAATGCAATCCCTATCAAACTACCACTGGCATTTTTCACAGAACTAGAACAAAAAATTTCGCAATTTGTATGGAAACACAAAAGACCCCGAATAGCCAAAGCAATCTTGAGAACGAAAAAAGGAGCTGGAGGAATAAGGCTCCCTGACTTCAGACTATATTACAAAGCAACAGTAATCAAGACAGTATGGTACTGGCACAAAAACAGAAAGATAGATCAGTGGTACAGGATAGAAAGCCCAGAGATAAACCCACGCACATATGGACACCTTATCTTTGATAAAGGAGGCAGGAATGTACAGTGGAGAAAGGACAGCCTCTTCAATAAATGGTGCTGGGAAAACTGGACAGGTACATGTAAAAGTATGAGATTAGATCACTCCCTAACACCATACACAAAAATAAGCTCAAAATGGATTAAAGACCTAAATGTAAGGCCAGAAACTATCAAACTCTTAGAAGAAAACATAGGAAGAACACTCTATGACATAAATCACAGCAAGATCCTTTCTGACCCACCTCCTAGAGTAATGGAAATAAAAACAAAAATAAACAAATGGGACCTAATGAAACTTCAAAGCTTTTGCACAGCAAAGGAAACCATAACCAAGACCAAAAGACAACCCTCAGAATGGGAGAAAACATTTGCAAATGAAGCAACTGACAAAGGATTAATCTCCAAAATTTACAAGCAGCTCATGCAGCTCAATAACAAAAAAACAAACAACCCCATCCAAAAATGGGCAGAAGACCTAAATAGACATTTCTCCAAAGAAGATATACAGAATGCCAACAAACACATGAAAGAATGCTCAACATCATTAATCATTAGAGAAATGCAAATCAAAACTACAATGAGATATCATCTCACACCAGTCAGAATGGCCATCATCAAAAAATCTAGAAACAATAAATGCTGGAGAGGGTGTGGAGAAAAGGGGACACTCTTGCACTGCTGGTGGGAATGTGAGTTGGTTCAGCCACTGTGGAGAACAGTATGGAGGTTCCTTAAAAAACTACAAATAGAATTACCATATGACCCAGCAATCCCACTACTTGGCATATACCCTGAGAAAACCAAAATTCAAAAAGAGTCATGTACCAAAATGTTCATTGCAGCTCTATTTACAATAGCCAGGACATGGAAACAACCTAAGCGCCCATCATCGGATGAATGGATAAAGAAGATGTGGCACATATACACAATGGAATATTACTCAGCCTTAAAAAGAAATGAAATTGAGCTATTTGTAATGAGATGGATAGACCTAGAGTCTGTCATACAGAGTGAAGTAAGTCAGAAAGAAAAAGACAAATACCGTATGCTAACACATATATATGGAATTTAAGGGAAAAAAATGTCATGAAGAACCTAGGGGTAAGATAGGAATAAAGACGCAGACCTACTGGAGAACGGACTTGAGGGTATGGGGAGGGGGAGGGGTGAGTTTTGACAGGGCGAGAGAGAGTCATGGACATATACACACTAACAAACGTAGTAAGGTAGATAGCTGGGGGGAAGCAGCCGCAAGGCACAGGGATATTAGCTCGGTGCTTTGTGACAGCCTGGAAGGGTGGGATGGGGAGAGTGGGAGGGAGGGAGACGCAAGAGGGAAGACATATGGGAACATATGTATATGTATAGCTGATTCACTTTGTTATAAAGCAGAAACTAACACACCATTGTAAAGCAATTATACCCCAATAAAGATGTTAAAAAAAAAAAAAAGAAATAAATGAAAAAGAAATGAAGGAAACAATAGCAAAGATCAATAAAACTAAAAGCTGGTTCTTTGAGAAGATAAACAAAATAGATAAACCACTAGCCAGACTCATCAAGAAAAAAAGGGAGAAGACTCAAATCAATAGAATTAGAAATGAGAAAGGAGAAATAACAACTGCAGAAATAAAAATAATCATGAGAGATTACTACAAGCAACTCTATGCCAATAAAATGGACAATCTGGAAGAAATGGACAAATTCTTAGAAATGCACAACCTGCCAAGACTTAATCAGGAAGAAATAGAAAATATGAACAGACCAATCACAAGCACTGAAATTGAAACTGTGATTAAAAAATCTTCCAACAAACAAAAGCCCAGGACCAGATGGCTTCACAGGTGAATTCTATCAAACGTTTAGAGAAGAGCTAACACCTATCCTTCTCGAACTCTTCCAAAATATAGCAGAGGGAGGAACACTCCCAAATTCCTTCTACGAGGCCACCATCACCTTGATACCAAAACCAGACAAGGATGTCACAAAGAAAGAAAACTACAGGCCAATATCACTGATGAACATAGATGCAAAAATCCTCAACAAAATACTAGCAAACAGAATCCAACAGCACATTAAAAGGATCATACACCATGATCAAGTGGGGTTTATTCCAGGAATGCAAGGATTCTTCAATATACGCAAATCTATCAATGTGATAAACCATATTAACAAATTGAAGAATAAAAACCATATGATCATCTCAATAGATGCAGAGAAAGCTTTCGACAAAATTCAACACCCATTTATGATAAAAACCCTCCAGAAAGTAGGCATAGAGGGAACTTTCCTCAACATAATAAAGGCCATATATGATAAGCCCACAGCAAACATCATCCTCAATGGTGAAAAACTGAAAGCATTTCCACTAAGATCAGGAACAAGACAAGGTTGCCCACTCTCACCACTCTTATTCAACATAGTTTTGGAAGTTTTAGCCACAGCAATCAGAGAAGAAAAGGAAATAAAAGGAATCCAGATCGGAAAAGAAGAAGTAAAGCTGTCACTGTTTGCAGATGACATGATACTATACATAGAGAATCCTAAAGATGCTACCAGAAAACTACTAGAGCTAATCAATGAATTTGGTAAAGTAGCAGGATACAAAATTAATGCACAGAAATCTCTGGCATTCCTATATACTAATGATGAAAAATCTGAAAGTGAAATCAAGAAAACACTCCCATTTACCACTGCAACAAAAAGAATAAACTATCTAGGAATAAACCTACCTAAGGATACGAAAGACCTGTATGCAGAAAATTATAAGACACTGATGAAAGAAATTAAAGATGATACAAATAGATGGAGAGATATACCATGTTCTTGGATGGGAAGAATCAACATTGTGAAAATGACTCTACTACCCAAAGCAATCTACAGATTCAATGCAATCCCTATCAAACTACCACTGGCATTTTTCACAGAACTAGAACAAAAAATTTCACAATTTGTATGGAAACACAAAAGACCCCGAATAGCCAAAGCAATCTTGAGAACGAAAAAAGGAGCTGGAGGAATAAGGCTCCCTGACTTCAGACTATATTACAAAGCAACAGTAATCAAGACAGTATGGTACTGGCACAAAAACAGAAAGATAGATCAGTGGTACAGGATAGAAAGCCCAGAGATAAACCCACGCACATATGGACACCTTATCTTTGATAAAGGAGGCAGGAATGTACAGTGGAGAAAGGACAGCCTCTTCAATAAATGGTGCTGGGAAAACTGGACAGGTACATGTAAAAGTATGAGATTAGATCACTCCCTAACACCATACACAAAAATAAGCTCAAAATGGATTAAAGACCTAAATGTAAGGCCAGAAACTATCAAACTCTTAGAAGAAAACATAGGAAGAACACTCTATGACATAAATCACAGCAAGATCCTTTCTGACCCACCTCCTAGAGTAATGGAAATAAAAACAAAAATAAACAAATGGGACCTAATGAAACTTCAAAGCTTTTGCACAGCAAAGGAAACCATAACCAAGACCAAAAGACAACCCTCAGAATGGGAGAAAACATTTGCAAATGAAGCAACTGACAAAGGATTAATCTCCAAAATTTACAAGCAGCTCATGCAGCTCAATAACAAAAAAACAAACAACCCCATCCAAAAATGGGCAGAAGACCTAAATAGACATTTCTCCAAAGAAGATATACAGAATGCCAACAAACACATGAAAGAATGCTCAACATCATTAATCATTAGAGAAATGCAAATCAAAACTACAATGAGATATCATCTCACACCAGTCAGAATGGCCATCATCAAAAAATCTAGAAACAATAAATGCTGGAGAGGGTGTGGAGAAAAGGGGACACTCTTGCACTGCTGGTGGGAATGTGAGTTGGTTCAGCCACTGTGGAGAACAGTATGGAGGTTCCTTAAAAAACTACAAATAGAATTACCATATGACCCAGCAATCCCACTACTTGGCATATACCCTGAGAAAACCAAAATTCAAAAAGAGTCATGTACCAAAATGTTCATTGCAGCTCTATTTACAATAGCCAGGACATGGAAACAACCTAAGCGCCCATCATCGGATGAATGGATAAAGAAGATGTGGCACATATACACAATGGAATATTACTCAGCCTTAAAAAGAAATGAAATTGAGCTATTTGTAATGAGATGGATAGACCTAGAGTCTGTCATACAGAGTGAAGTAAGTCAGAAAGAAAAAGACAAATACCGTATGCTAACACATATATATGGAATTTAAGGGAAAAAAATGTCATGAAGAACCTAGGGGTAAGATAGGAATAAAGACGCAGACCTACTGGAGAACGGACTTGAGGGTATGGGGAGGGGGAGGGGTGAGTTTTGACAGGGCGAGAGAGAGTCATGGACATATACACACTAACAAACGTAGTAAGGTAGATAGCTGGGGGGAAGCAGCCGCAAGGCACAGGGATATTAGCTCAGTGCTTTGTGACAGCCTGGAAGGGTGGGATGGGGAGAGTGGGAGGGAGGGAGACGCAAGAGGGAAGACATATGGGAACATGTGTGTATGTATAGCTGATTCACTTTGTTGTAAAGCAGAAACTAACACACCATTGTAGAGCAATTGTGCCCCAATAAAGATGTTTAAAAAAAAAAGATATTAAAAAAAAAAAAATCGAATGATTAAATGAAATGAAGTAAGATACTTTAGAAAAAAAAATAAATAAATAAAAGTCCCTCAGTAGGAGAATGTTTAAATGAGTTACAGTGCATCTGTACTATGAAATACTATGTAGCCATTAAAAAGAATGACATGTATCTATGATATTGATATTGGAAGACATCCAAGTCTTACTGTTAAATCAAAAAAGTAAGTCACAGAGCATATAATTATATATGATCCCCGCTTATGTATTTTTAAAGGTATATCCAATATACTAAGGTTGGTCCTAAAGTTGGAAATGCAAATAAAATTTTTATCATGTTTTACAATATAACATCAATAAACTACATATCATGTATTCATATTAAAAAAAAAAAAAAAAAAAAAACTACAGATAGAATTACCATATGACCCAGCAATCCCACTACTTGGCATATACCCTGAGAAAACCAAAATTCAAAATGAGTCATGTACCAAAATGTTCATTGCAGCTCTATTTACAATAGCCAGGACATGGAAACAACCTAAGCGCCCATCATCAGATGAATGGATAAAGAAGATGTGGCACATATACACAATGGAATATTACTCAGCCTTAAAAAGAAATGAAATTGAGCTATTTGTAATGAGATGGATAGACCTAGAGTCTGTCATACAGAGTGAAGTAAGTCAGAAAGAAAAAGACAAATACCGTATGCTAACACATATATATGGAATTTAAGGGGAAAAAATGTCATGAAGAACCTAGGGGTAAGATAGGAATAAAGACGCAGACCTACTGGAGAACGGACTTGAGGGTATGGGGAGGGGGAGGGGTGAGTTTTGATAGGGCGAGAGAGAGTCATGGACATATACACACTAACAAACGTAGTAAGGTAGATAGCTGGGGGGAAGCAGCCGCAAGGCACAGGGATATTAGCTCGGTGCTTTGTGACAGCCTGGAAGGGTGGGATGGGGAGAGTGGGAGGGAGGGAGACGCAAGAGGGAAGACATATGGGAACATATGTATATGTATAGCTGATTCACTTTGTTATAAAGCAGAAACTAACACACCATTGTAAAGCAATTATACCCCAATAAAGATGTTTAAAAAAAAAAAAAAAAAAAAGAAGTAAAGCTGTCACTGTTTGCAGATGACATGATACTATACATAGAGAATCCTAAAGATGCTACCAGAAAACTACTAGAGCTAATCAATGAATTTGGTAAAGTAGCAGGATACAAAATTAATGCACAGAAATCTCTGGCATTCCTATATACTAATGATGAAAAATCTGAAAGTGAAATCAAGAAAACACTCCCATTTACCATTGCAACAAAAAGAATAAAATATCTAGGAATAAACCTACCTAAGGATACGAAAGACCTGTATGCAGAAAATTATAAGACACTGATGAAAGAAATTAAAGATGATACAAATAGATGGAGAGATATACCATGTTCTTGGATGGGAAGAATCAACATTGTGAAAATGACTCTACTACCCAAAGCAATCTACAGATTCAATGCAATCCCTATCAAACTACCACTGGCATTTTTCACAGAACTAGAACAAAAAATTTCACAATTTGTATGGAAACACAAAAGACCCCGAATAGCCAAAGCAATCTTGAGAACGAAAAAAGGAGCTGGAGGAATCAGGCTCCCTGACTTCAGACTATACTACAAAGCAACAGTAATCAAGACAGTATGGTACTGGCACAAAAACAGAAAGATAGATCAGTGGAACAGGATAGAAAGCCCAGAGATAAACCCACGCACATATGGACACCTTATCTTTGATAAAGGAGGCAGGAATGTACAGTGGAGAAAGGACAGCCTCTTCAATAAATGGTGCTGGGAAAACTGGACAGGTACATGTAAAAGTATGAGATTAGATCACTCCCTAACACCATACACAAAAATAAGCTCAAAATGGATTAAAGACCTAAATGTAAGGCTAGAAACTATCAAACTCTTAGAGGAAAACATAGGAAGAACACTCTATGACATAAATCACAGCAAGATCCTTTCTGACCCACCTCCTAGAGTAATGGAAATAAAAACAAAAATAAACAAATGGGACCTAATGAAACTTCAAAGCTTTTGCACAGCAAAGGAAACCATAAACAAGACCAAAAGACAACCCTCAGAATGGGAGAAAACATTTGCAAATGAAGCAACTGACAAAGGATTAATCTCCAAAATTTACAAGCAGCTCATGCAGCTCAATAACAAAAAAACGAACAACCCCATCCAAAAATGGGCAGAAGACCTAAACAGACATTTCTCCAAAGAAGATATAAAGAATGCCAACAAACACATGAAAGAATACTCAACATCATTAATCATTAGAGAAATGCAAATCAAAACTACAATGAGATATCATCTCACACCAGTCAGAATGGCCATCATCAAAAAATCTAGAAACAATAAATGCTGGAGAGGGTGTGGAGAAAAGGGGACACTCTTGCACTGCTGGTGGGAATGTGAGTTGGTTCAGCCACTGTGGAGAACAGTATGGAGGTTCCTTAAAAAACTACAAATAGAATTACCATATGACCCAGCAATCCCACTACTGGGCATATACCCTGAGAAAACCAAAACTCAAAAAGAGTCATGTACCCAAATGTTCATTGCAGCTCTATTTACAATAGCCCGGAGATGGAAAGAACCTAAGCGCCCATCATCGGACGAATGGATAAAGAAGATGTGGCACATATACACAATGGAATATTACTCAGCCTTAAAAAGAAATGAAATTGAGTTATTTGTAATGAGATGGATAGACCTAGAGTCTGTCATACAGAGTGAAGTAAGTCAGAAAGAAAAAGACAAATACCGTATGCTAACACATATATATGGAATTTAAGGGAAAAAAATGTCATGAGGAACCTAGGGATAAGACAGGAATAGAGGCGCAGACCTACTGGAGAACGGACTTGAGGATATGGGGAGGGGGAAGGGTGAGTTTTGACAGGGCGAGAGAGAGTCATGGACATATACACACTAACAAACGTAGTAAAGTAGATAGCTAGGGAGAAGCAGCCGCAAGGCACAGGGATTTTAGCTCGGGGCTTTGGGACAGCCTGGAGGGGTGGGATGCGGAGAGTGGGAGGGAGGGAGACGCAAGAGGGAAGACACATGGGAGCATATGTACATGTATAGCTGATTCACTTTGTTATAAAGCAGAAACTAACACACCATTGTAAAGCAATTATACCCCAATAAAGATGTTAAAAAAAAAAAAAAAAGAAAGAAAAAGCTCTAGATGCACAGAGCATGAAGAGGATGGGGCTTGAGACAGAGAAAAAGGACAGGTGTGGCATCCTAGTGTCCATCCAGAGACTGCGGATGTCTGAGGGTAGGAGGAGAGAACCGGGAAGCAGAAAGACAAAGAGGCTGCCCTGAGGGGAGGGAAGGGACCTCTGTTTTGGACACCTCATTTCTCTCAGAAGGTGGCACGTCTGCATTTCCACCTTCTGTCCTACCACAGAGGAGCCAAAAGCTGCAGGAAGGGCAGGAAGTGCTGTAGCTTCCTCGTGGTGTGGTATGGGGGACTGTGGGATGCCCCTGCCTCACTGATTCCTAAGGAAATCCAGGATGGCTCAACATACCATCAAACCAGGAGGTGGGGCAGGACTCTTCCTCTGATAGGACCCAGCACTTAGCACAATGTGTCCTGCTAGCAGGATGCAGAAAAGCCAGGATGCGAAGAAGCATGACTGTGTCCCTCCTCTGGAGGGTGGTTCTGTGCCTAACAGATGGGAGTTCAGGCCCTGCTGTGGCCCCCCAAGGTGAGGAGGCACAAGGCCCAGGCCTGCTGAGCCACACCCTCCAGTATTTTCCTAAAGCATCCCCAAAGATCATAGGGGGTCCTGTGGCAGGCACATCCTCCGTGCCTGGTGGGAGCTGGGCAGAGAGCCACAGAGCAAGGAGAGGAGAGGGAGGCCCGGAATGAAGGGAATTGACTCAGAAGGGTCACGGCAGCATCACGTGGGAAGCTGAGGTTAATGTGCACACATCCTGGCTTAGGTGGAGCGGGTCCTTCCCATGTATCCCACCTGCCGCGTGCCAGCATTGGCTTATGCTGCTGACCAAGTTTTGCAACAAAGGGCTAGGGGCACAGAGATGAGCTGGAACCAAGACCTTCAGGATTCTCAGTTCTCAGCAAAATCAAGAGCTGAGAGAAGACAGGGTCAGAGCCTATGATTCATGCAGGATGTTGTAGAAGGATGAAGCCTTGCTCATCCCATCCTATAACCCTAGCACAAGCCCCACCTTCCAGCTCCCCCTCGGCTCAAGAAGTAAAATCAGAATGAAAACTCTCACGGCAGGGCACAAAATCAGGTATTCACTGCTCCAGAATTGCTGGTAGATGCTAGGGATATAGCAATGCTTGCTTGGGAACTTTGGAGTTCGCCTCTGCCCTCTGAGATACCATACTGTCGTGGCGAATGGCTCTGACCTTCTGGAGCCCTTCTCCTGGGCTCGGCAGAGAGCATTTCAGAATTCTACAGAGAGCATTTCAGAATTCTACAGAGAGGATTTCAGGCAACTGAGTGCCTGCAGTGCGGGAGAATGGCTTCTCCACAAAATCACTTCTCTTGTTAAACACCAAGTCCCAGCAAATAGGGACCGTGGCTGCTTTGTTACTGTACCTCCTCACTGCAGCCCACGCAGGGAAGGCAACAAACACAGGATGCACACAGGAGTAAACCCCAAGGCGCTGCTGCTTCCTGCACCTGTGAGAGGGGCTGAGCCTCTGCTCCTCACCATTCATCCAAAGCCTGCTGCTCCACCTGCTCCACGGCACAGGCCTGGGCTGTCACAGAATGAAGGACAAGAGTGGTTCCTGTGTCTACGGCAGGGACAGGAAATAAGGGAGGACAGCCGTGAGGGTGGGTGGGGATGTGAGGAATGAGCACAAGGCAGGCCTGTAAGGTGCTGGGGGACGCAGAGGACCAGATGTCTAACGGGGCTTGTGGAGGACTGTCCATTCCCATGCACACAGACTGTGAGGCCAGGACCCTGAATACTTGATCTGGATGAGAGCGTGGGGAGGAAAGAGGGGGCCTGAAGGAGATCTCTGTTTCCAGAAGGAGGGGTGCATGCTGCCAACTGCCCCCCTTTCCCGCCTTGTCCCCCTCCTCCACTGTAACTTCTCTGGGTCCACAGCCGGGCAAAGAGCATATCGGGGGCTTTCCAGAGTGTATCATTCCCAAGGTCAAGCCCCACACAGAGGCCTCAGGGGCAGGGCCCTGGGCAGGCAGCCAGACACATGGGAATCCAGACAGTGGGAAGGGAAAGAAAGCCAATCTCTTGCAGTAAGTATGGCTGGCAGCTGGGGCGCATCAGGGGAGAGGGTCAGGGGAAAGTGAGAGGCCAGAGCAGAGTCTCACACACAGTCAAAGACACATGCGTACAGACACCTAGCCACACAGACACATACACAGGAGGACATAAAGTCAACAATGCCACTCAGAAGCTAACTCAGAGTACCCAGAGACATGTTCAGGAAACACACCTACATAGACTCATGAATACCCTGAGTCAGACATGCCCCAGCAGACTCTGGCACCACACACATGCAGACAGACACAGCCCATCTTGCAGGCCCACAAACACAAATGCATTCCCAATCCATCCTTCCCAGCCTTTCTCCCCGATAAAACTTCTAGGCCACCTCAGGCCAGGTCTGTTTATTCACCTCTAAACTCTGGTTTGTAATTTCTGTCCCATTGCCTGTCCTTTAATAAGGACAGTCTTGGATCCACGCACACACCCCTGCTCTCAACAACTTGGCTGTGTGCTTTTAAAGGAACGCCACCGTCAGCAAGTCAGTCCCCTGCCCTCTTCAGCAGCCCCGTCCTTCACCTACACTCCCACCCCTACCCCCGGGAGCGTCCCCAGTTTACCGCAGGCTCCTGACCCTCAGTCTCTCCGATGCAGCAGAAACAGAATCTAAAGGAAGAGTAAACCAGACAGACCTACTCTGTCAAAATCCCCCTCAGGAAACTGTGAAGAACCAGCTCCTGACTCGTCAGGAAGGAGCCCTTGATACAGGGCATGACCACATGTATCGCTCTACCCCAAACTTCAACTGCAGTCCATGCCGTTCAACCCTAACCCTAACCTCAACTCCAGCCCCATTCACAAACAACTCTAAAACCAGTCCTTCAAGTGAGACCCTCAGAATAACTGTACCTCATAAAGGTAATGCTGCTGGGTATTACCCAAAAGATGTTTACATGGCCAGGTAAGTTCAGGATAGAAAACTGCGATATTCCCTCTCCCCATGCCTACTTCCCTCTAGTCGATCGCAGCTTCAGGGATCATATGGCCATTTATAACTCTCAAGTGCAGAAGGCCAGAAAATGTCCAAAAGCTCTCATCTAAACCAGATCAATATCACACAATACGCATAAGGTTAAGTCCGTCTCCAGACTATCTCAGAAGCTTAAAACTGACCCCCAACACAAAATTTATCTCCTTGACCCATTTTGATCCCAATTTTAAACTCAAACAGTACCCTACTCCAACCCTAACACAATCCTAATCTAAGATGCACTAGCTCTTTTTTTTTTTAAACATCAAGTTAGCTTTACTGAACAGTTCATGAATTGGGCAGCATCCCGTTTAGCAAGTAGAGGGGAGCTCTAAAAGGCTATAGAAAAAGAGAGGTTTTTAAGAGTATGACAAGGAAGTCAAAAACAAAAAAAGATTATTTCAGTGTTAGGTAATCTATCTATAGGGGATGAAGGAGATCTATGTGCCAGGTTACCTCATCTTCCTTTGGGGATGGAAAGGATTACCTCACTGGTGCGGAGCAGAAATTTCCACACTGATCCGTTTGGATTACATTCTTGGAGAAGGCTGTAACTTCAATAAGGTCAGGTATTAAGTCTTCCTTTTAGCATAAGTGGCTCCGTTTTGGGCCTGTCACTTCTTTTTTAACAGGGAAATGGTGCCAGATCAACTCAGATAGGACACCCCTACTCCACCCACACTTCAGAGTTCTGGAGAAGAAAGCAGACTTTTATAGACCCTTTCAATTCTCACCATGTAGATACGCAGATTCTCCAGCTACTATAGGTGAGATCTACAAGATGCACTAGCTCTTATCAACAGGAACCATAAACGCAATTCCAAATCCTACTTTAACATCACCGTGATTCCAGCCCTATGCTTACCACTACCTACCTCCAATCCGTAACCACTATGTCAGTGCTGTTCCAAGCACAGTCCTAACTCTAACCCTGTCCCTAGGTAGCCACACATTGAGTAATGTCTGCAACTATGCTGGGCACACAAATATCACACACTTCTGAAGGTAATGGGTCATCTGCAGTCCAGGAAGCAGTAGCTCCCTCAGTAACAGCTGCACAGTCATCAGGGCAGCTTGTCCCTGGTGGGCTCAGTGCTCAGCTGGGAACCCAGGAGCACCAAGGCACCCAGGCCCTTTGACCCTTGTTACACATACAAGCGTACAGGGGCCCAGCTCACCCCAAGCCCTGTTCTAGCCCAGCTTCTGAGCTGAAATTCCTGCCATACCCCTCCCCGGCTCCTGCCTGCCAAGCTGGGAGCATCTGTTGCCCTGAGAGCCCCACCAGGCAGGCACAAATGGGCCCTGAGGCCTGGAGCTGAAGGGAAAGTGGCCTCTTCCCAATGTGGGCAATTCCAGACTCCTGCAACACCCGCACCTAGGACCTCCACCCCGGAGCCAGGCCCAGGTGCCCGTCCTAAAGAGGCAGTGGGTCTGCCAACACTGGGGGTGAGTAGGGGTGGATTAGCACACCTCCTCTCCCAGGCTCCAGGGTCTCAATCTGGCCTTAGGGTGTGTTCACTCTGCGCTCATCAGCAGAGGTAAAGCTGAAGTGAGCCACGTGCACCTCCCTCACCTCTCACCCTCGGCACCAGGACCTCCGGTGTAGCAGTCCTCTGTACCTCGGCCACCGCAGGTACTGTCAAACACTACCTAGGCTCTCTCGAGAGTTCACACCAAGCCAAAGCCTTCACCCAACACACTGGAACACTTAGGTGGATACTCACAGGTCAGATGTGTAGCCATCCGAGTCTCTGCGTCCCCTTCCTTACCGTCTACATCCAGGCTGGCCTGAGGACAAGAGAGGGGCTTGGTTCAGGGCTGCAAGCTCCAGACCCTTACAGCAAACTTAAGGTTCGGGTGGGACTGTGAGGTGAGATGAGCCCAAGCCAGCAACCGAGGGCAGAGGAATGGCTGGATGACAGACCTGGGGCCCCAGAGAAGGATAAGGATAACAACTCCTCTCACCATCTCAGGTCCTTTCCTGGGGACTGCATCTACATCTAAGCTCCACTTCCTTCCAGGTTCTCTTGGTGCCTCCCTCTCATGCCCCCACCTCCACCCCATAGGCTCAGACACCTGCACCCTAGTGTATGACAGGGATTTCCTGTCATCTTCCTGCTCTGAGAGTAGCTATTTCCAGCCCTGACTTCATGTCCAGCCAGGTATCTACCTCCGGCAAAGTCCCCCCGCTTTCCTTCCCTTCCTTTAGGGCCCCTAACTTAGGTTCTAAGCCCCAGGAGCAAGTAAGGAGGTCCCAATGCCTCCAGTATGGAATATCTCCCTGAGGCCGGTCTACCACTACAGGGTCAAGTTCAGAGGTAGGGACTTAGGGTAGATCCTAGGAAGAGCTTCCCAAATTGAGGAAAGGTAGTTGAGGATGGGACCTAAAGCGGCTGTGGACACCATCTAACAAACAAGAGGCCCTCATGATGGCATAAACAAGGGGAATGGGGCAGTATGTCCTGGGAGAGAGAGGGAACCTAAGATTTTAAAAGAGGAAACTTCATAGTCCCCAGCTCTTCCCTGTCATGTTCTCGCTCATTCCACAAGCTGTGCCAGGGCAGAAAGTCCTCCCCTCAGGAAGATTGCGGGTACATCATCCCAGCTTCCTCTTCCCCCAGACCACCTTTGTTCCCTTCCACTGGCTCTGAACCCATCCGGAATTTGGGATGGGGAGCCAAATAGGCCCAGGTGGCTCTCCCAGCCCCACCCTACCAAATTCTTGGAAGTACCTGGACAGCTTGATAAAAATACAGATAAATATATACAGCTTGGTAAATAAAAATACAGATCCTTTGGCCCTATTCTGAGATTCTTTTAAGATGGTCTGGGGTGGTGCCTCTAATTCTGTATTTTTAATAAGCTCCTTGAGTGATTCTGAAGTGCAGCCAAGTTTGGAAACAGTGTAAACAATCTAATATGATATGACTCTGGAATCATATACATGTCCCCCCAAGTCCATGCTATCCCACCTCTCTGGGAACTCTTCAGAGATAGGCTGCTCACTACTTACTTAGCCACTTCCACAAAAGGTAGGGCAGGTGTGGAAGGGGAGATTTTAGAGATGGGAATTAAAAGCTTTCTCATGCCAGGATTTGCCATAAGACCATGTAAAAGAAGCAAGAAATCTTATCTCCTTGTTTTTTCCCGGTCCTTTTCCAGGAATGCCAGCCAACTTGCCAACTGGGGCACTCCCTGCCCTGCTTAAGGTCTCAGCCTGTTGTAAAACCACAGACTCAAGATCTCAATTATCTCTCTTCTAATTCACTCAGGTTCCAGTCCCTTTGTTCTGTGGGCCTTGGGAAGGCCCATACCACATCCTCATCCCCATCCCAGCAATATCCCCACCTCCAATCCCCATCCCCTCTGCATCCCAACCTTCCCCAACAGCAACACCCCTATTATGGGCACAATCTTTCTATCACTATCTTGTACATGGCCCATGCTGTCCTGACTGCATCCCTCCCAATCTGTCCTCTCTATATCTCCCTATGGTCTCACATTTCCATAAAGCTGGGGTGAGCCTGGTGGTGAGGGGCACGCTGGGTTTAGCACTCTGGGAACCAGATGGATTTTCCAGTCCTAACCTGGTGATCACAACTCTGAGGTTCTACACTGGTTTTAAACATAGATTCTAAGTCAGGACCTGATAATCCTCACACACTACACTCCAGCATAAATTCCAAATGGAGGGCTTTCCTGGCGGCACAGTGGTTAAGAATCTGCCTGCTAATGCAGGTGACACAGGTTCAAGCCCTGGTCCAGGAAGATCCCACATGCTGCAGAGCAACTAAGCCTGTGCGCCACAACAACTGAGCCTGCGCTCTAAAGCCCACAAGCCACAACTACTGAGCCTGCGTGCCACAACTATTGAAGCCTGCGTACCTAGAGCCCATGCTCTGCAACAAAAGAAGCCACCACAATGAGAAGCCCATGCACCACAACAAAGAGTAGCCCCCGCTCGCTGCAACTAAAGAAAGCCAGCACAGCAACAAAGACCCAATGAAGCCAAAAATAAATAATAAATAAATGTTTAAAATTCCAAATGGATAAAAGATTTAAAATGTTAGAAATTAAATACAGGAATGACAGCATGAAAAATGTCAGACTACAAAGCTCTAGGGTCAGTCCCTCCACCGAAGCAACCACTGAGCTGAAAAGAGCAATTGGAATCACCTATTTCAGAATTCTGGAACCTAACTGGGCACATAACAATCAGGGGAGTGCTTGATGAAGGCAGAGGATGTTGATCTTTCATAAGAGAACATCATGCATGAACTAGCTACTAGTCAATGCTGTAGGGACGGTAGCCCACATTCCCGGAGTGGCCGGCTGGTGGCAGAGAACCTTGTCCTCCAAATATTGGGGGTTTTACATTTTGGTTGGTCTGGGGGTTCCCGGAGAGATAGCTGCAGATGCTTGCCTTGGTTTTAGCCCTTTTGGGCTGCAGTAACTTCCACAGTGGCATATATCAGAATATTTAAGGGGACATAACTCTTTTGTGGGAGAGGGGGAGAGAAATCTTTATCAGGTCATTGGCTGACCACAGAAGTAAGAGAACAGAAACCTCAGGGACCACACACAACAAAGAATACACTTGGCAAAAACTTATTTGGAAAAGTCAAAATGGACAGCTACAGCCCTCAACAAGTAAATATCTGAAACCCCTAAGGAGTGGAAGAATCAGATTTCCAAAGTCACTACATTTTAATACTCAGAATGTATAGTTCTCAACAAAAAATTAACAAAGCATACAAAGAAACAGGGAAGTATGACCCATTCACAGGAAAAAAAAGAATTTGACAAAAACCATCCCTAAGGAAGCCCACACATTGGACATATTAGCTGAAGACTTTAAATTAACTGTCTTAAATATGCTCAAAGAGCTGAAGGAAACCATGGGCAAACAACTAAATTCTAGAGCCAAAAATACAATAACCAAAGTGAAAAAATTCAGAGGGAGTTCAACAACAAATTTGAGAAGGCAGAAGAAAGAATCAGCATACTTGAAGATAAGGCAATTAAAGTTATTGAGTCTGAGGAGCAGGATAAAAAGATAAAGAAAAACGAACAAAGTCTGAGAGACCTATGGGATATCATCTAACATACTCACCACAGGAGTCCCATGAGAGAGAGAACAGAGCATAAAAAAGTTTTTGAAGAAATAATGGCTGAAAACATCCCAAATCTGATGAAGGCATGAATATTCATATCCACGAAGTTCAAAAATTCTAAGCAGAATAAACTCAAAGAGATCCATACCAAACACATTATAGTCAATTTGTTGAAACCCAAAGATAATCTTGAAATTTTGAAAGCAGAGGAGAGAAGTGACTCACTACATACAAGGTATTCTCAGTAATATTAACAGTTGATTTCTTCTCTGAAACTATGGAGGCCAGAAAGCAGTGGGATGATATATTTAAAATCTTGAAAGAAAAAACTATCAAACAAGAATTCTGTATCTGGAAAAACCATCCTTCAAGAATTAAGGAAAAATTAAGACATTTCCAGATAAACAAAAGTACAGGAAGTTCATTACCAGTAGACTTGCCTATGAGAAATGCTAAAGGGAATCCTTCAGGATGAAAGGACAGGACAATAAATGGTAACTTGAAGCAATACCAAAAAATAAAGACCTCTGGCAAAGATAACCACATAGGTAAATATAAAAGATAGCATATTATATTTTCGGTTTATAACTTCTCTTTTTTTCCTTTGAGAATTAAAAGGCATAAATAATAATTATAAATTGATGTTAATGGGTACACAATATATAAAGATGTAATCTGTGACAATAACTATATAAAGGAGGTAGAACTAAGATGTATAGGAGCAGAGTACTATTTGTTTGTACTATTGGAACAAAGTTGGTATTATTCAAACTAGATTATTATAAGTTTAAGATGTTAATTTCAATCTCCAAAGTAACTACTAAGAAAATAACTTAAAAATATACAGAAAAGGAAAAAGAAGGGAATCAAAATGGTACACTAAAAAAAATCAACCTGAATACAAAGAAAGGCAGTAATGGAGGAAATGAGGAACAAAATCATATAAGACATACAGAAAACAAATAGCTAATTGACAGAAATAATCCTTCCTTATAAGTGATTTAAATAAAAGAGTCACGAGTATGAAATGTACAGTGTCAATATAATCAATAATTATGTAATATTTTGTATGGTGACAGATGGTAACTAGACTTATTGTGGTGATCATTTTGAAATGTATAGAAATAGTTCCTGCACCCAGGAACTAACATAGTGTTGTAGGTCAGTTGTAATTCAAAACAAACTCATAGAAAAAGAGACTGGATTGTGGTTACCAGAGGTTGGGGTGTGGGAAGGGGGGATTGGATGAGGGTATTCAAAAGGTACAAAGTTTCAGTTATATTAATTATGTTGTACATCACATAACTGCATAACACTACTATATGTTGTATATGAAAGTTGTTAAGAGTAAATCCTAAGAGTTCTCATCACAAAGAAAAAAATTTTTTTCTATTTCTTTAATTTTGTATCTATATCAGATGATGGGTATCCAGTAAACTATTTGTGGTAATCGTTTCATGATGTATGTAAGTCAAATCATTATGCTGTACACCTTAAAGTTACACAGTGCTGTATGTCAATTATATCTCAATGAAACTGGAAGAAAAAATAAACAACATGAAAAAATAAAGTAAATGAGTTCAACTCTCTAATTAAAAGGCAGAGATTATCAGAATGGATAAAAAAAAAAAGCATGATCCATCTATATGCTATCTACAAGAGACTAACTTGAGATACAAATACAGAACTTTAAAGTAAAAGGATGGAAAACAATATCCCATGCAACTAGTGATCAAAAGAGAGCTGTGGTAGCTATATTACTGTCAGACAAAACACACTTTTTGTCAAAACAGGTTATAAGAGACCAAAAGGACATTATATATTGATAAAATGTTTGATACAGCAAGATACAAAAATTATAAACAACTGACAGCCAAGCCTCATAATATATAAAGCAAAAATTGACAGAATCAAAGAGGAGAGTTGACAGTTCTACAATAATAGTTTTAGAATTTAATATCTCACTTTCAATAATGGATAGAATAACCAGACAGAAGATCAAGAAGGAAAAGGAGAACTTGAGCAACACTATAAATGAATTAGACCTAATAGATATACACACCAAAAACTCTCTGCCCAACAACAGGAGAATACGTATTCTTCTGAAGTTCCCATGGAACGTTCTCTAGGATAGATGATATGATAGGCCACAAAACAAGTCTAAATAAAATTTTAAGACTGAAATCATACAGAGTATCTTTTCTGATCACAATAGAATAAAACTAGATATCAGTAACAAAAGGAAAAGTGAAAAATTCAGAAATATATGGAAATTGAACAACACACTCAAACGATGCATCAAAGAAGAAATCACAAGGCAAATTAGAAAATACTCTGAGACAAATGAAAACAAAAACATAATATACCAAAACTTTTGAGATCCAGTGAAAGCAGTGCTAACAGGAAAATTTATAGCTGTAAATGTTTACATTTTAAAAAGATTTCAGGGACTTCCCTGGTGGTCCAGTGGTAAAGAATCCACCTTACAATGCAGGGGACACGGGTTCAATCCCTGGTCAGGGAACTAAGATCCCACATGCCACAGGGCTACTGAGCTTGCGCACCTCAACTAGAGCCCGCACACCACAATTATAGAGCCCACTCACCGTGGAGCCTGTGAGCCACAACTAGAGAGAGAAAAACCCACACACCACAATTAGAGAGAAGCCTCCGTACCACAATTAAGATCCTGAATGCCACAACTAAGACCCAATGCAGCCAAAAAATAAATAAAATGGATAAATAAATAATAAATAAATCTTTTTAAAAAAGAAAGAAAATACTTTGAGACAAATGAAAACAAAAACATAATATACCGAAACTTTTGAGATTCAGTGGAAGCAGTGCTACGAGGAAAATTTATAGCTGTAAATGTCTACCTTTAAAAAGAAGATTTCAGGTACTTCCCTGGTGGTCCAGTGGTAAAGAATCCACCTTCCAGTGCAGGGGACGTGGGTTCAATTCCCTGGTCAGGGAACTAAGATCCCACATGCCGCAGGGCAACTAAGCCCATGCGCACAACTACTGAGCTTGTGCACCTCAATGAGAGAGTCCACGTGCCACAAACCACAGAGCCCACATGCTCTGGACCCCGAGTGCCATAACTACAGAGCCCACGTGCCCTGCACACCACAACCAGAGAGAGAAAACCCACACACCACAACTAGAGAGAAGCCTGCGCACTGCAATGAAGAGCCCAAGCCGCAACAAAAAGATCCCGCACGCCTCAGCTAAGACACTGTGTGCCACGACTAAGACCCAATGCAGCCAAATAAATAAATAAATAAAAAGATTTCAAATCAATAACCTAACTGTACACTTTAAGAGATTAGAAAAAGTCAATAAAACCAAACCCAAAAATAGCAGAAAGAAGGAACTAATACAGATTAAAGCAGAGACAAATGAAATAGAGAATACAAAAAATAGAGAAAAATAAACAAAACAAAAAGATGGTTCTTTGACAAGATCGACAAAACTGACACAATTGAGGTTAGACTGACTAAGGAAAAAGAAAGAAGATTCAAATTAGTAAAATCAGAAATGAAACTGGGAGCATTCATAGACATTCATAGACATGAAAGTGTTATGAGAGGATACTATGAACAATTGTATATCAACAAATTGGGTAATCTAGATGAAATGGATAAAGTCCAGAAACACAAAATTATCAAAACTTACTCAAGAATAAATAGAAATCTAAATAGATCTATAACAAGTAAGGAGATTCAATCAGTAATGAAAACATCCCAAAAAAGAAAAACCCAGGACCAGATGACTTCACTAGTGAATTCTACCAAATATTTTTTTTCTTCCAAACATTTAAAGAAGAATTAGCATCAATCCTTCTCAAACTCTTCCAAAAAATTGAAGAGGAGGAAACATTCCCTAACTCATTTTATGAGGGCAGCATTACCCTGATACCAAAGCCAGACAAGGACACTACAAGAAAATAAAAGTACAGGTCAATATCCCTGATGAACATAGATGTAAACAGTCTCAACAAAATACTAAAAACCCAAAGTCAACAGCAGATTAAAAGAGTCATACATGGCGATCAAGTGAGATTTATTCCAGGGATATGAGGATGGTTCAACATCCACAAATCAATCAATGTGATACACCACATTAACAAATTGAAGAATAAAAATCATATGATCATCTCAATAGATGAAGAAAAAGCATTTGACAAGTTTTAACACCCATTTATGATAAAAACTCTCAATAAAGTGGGTATAGAAGGAACGCACTTCAACATAATAAAAGCCATGTATGACAAGCCTTCAGCTAACATCATACTCAAATGTGAAAAGCTGAAAGCTTTTCTCATATGATTAAGAACAAAACACGAGTGTTTATTATCACCACTTCTATTCGACTTAGGACTAGAAGTCTTAGCCAGAGCAATTAGGCAAGAAAACTTATATATGTACATAAAATCCCAAACACTTCACCAAAAAACTGTTAGAACTAAAAAACAAATTCAGTAAATTTGCAGAATACAAATCAACATACAAAAACCAGTTGCATTTCTATACACTAACAGCAAAACTATCTGGAAAAAAATTAAGAAACAATCCCATTTACAACAGCATCAATAACAGTAAAATACTTAGGAATAAATTTAACCAAGGAGGTGAAAGACCTATACACTGAAAACTATAAGACACTGATGAAAGAAATTGAAGACACAAATAAATGGAAGGATATCCTGTGCTCTTGGATTGGCATATTATATTGCTAAAATGTCCATAACTA
Source organism: Phocoena sinus (assembly GCF_008692025.1). Lineage (NCBI taxonomy): Eukaryota > Metazoa > Chordata > Mammalia > Artiodactyla > Phocoenidae > Phocoena > Phocoena sinus. The sequence continues at coordinate 82,043,462 of NC_045768.1, read as the reverse complement.
CCCAAAGTGATCTACAAATTCAATGCAATCACTATCAAAATTCCAATTGCATTTTTTCACAGAAACAGAAAAAATCCTAAAATTCATCTAAAACCACAAAAGACCCCAAATAGCCAGAGTAATTTTGAGAAAGAAAAGCCAAGGGGCTTCCCTGGTGGCGCAGTGGTTAAGAATCAGCCGGCCAATGCAGGGGACATGGGTTCAAGCCCTGGCCCAGGAAGATCCCACATGCCGCGGAGCAACCAAGCCCATGCGCCACAACTACTGAGCCTGTGCTCTAAAGCTCGCGTGCCACAACTACAGAGCCCACATGCCACACTACTGAAGTCCACACGCCTAGAGCCCATGCTCTGCAACAAGAGAAGCCACTGCAATGAGAAGCCCACACACTGCAACAAAGAGTAGCCCCCACTCACCACAACCAGAGAAAGCCCAAACACAGCAACAAAGACCCAATGCAGCCAAAAATAAACATTAATTAATTAATTAGTTAAAAAAAAAAAAAAAAGAACAACCAAGCTGGAGGCATCATGCTTCCTGATTTCAAACTATATTACTAAGCTACAGTAATCAAAACAGTATGGTACTGGCATGAAAACAGACACATAGACCAGTGGAATAGATTACAGAGCCCAGAAAATAAACCCATGCATATTACGGTCAACCAATCTTTGAAAGGGGATCAAGAGCACAAAATGGGGAAAGGATAGTCTTTTCAAAAAATGGTGTTGGGGCTTCCCTGGTGGCACAGTGGTTAGGAATCCGCCTGCCAATGCAGGGGACATGGGTTCAATCCTGGTCCAGGAAGATTCTACATGCTGCGGAGCAACTAAGCCCGTGAGCCACAACTACTGAGCCTGCGTGCCACACCTACTAAAGCCCACATGCCTAGAGCCCATGCTCTGCAACAAGAGAAGCCACTGCAATGAGAAGCCTGTGCACTGCAACAAAGAGTAGCCCCCGTTCACTGCAACTAGACAAAGCCCATGCACAGCAATGAAGACCCAACTCAGCCAAAAATAAAATAAATTAAATAAATTAAGAAAAAAAATGGTGTTGAAAAAAATGGATAGCTACATGTACAAGAATGATACTGGACCCCTACTGTACACCACTCACAAAAATTCAAATTAAAAACTTAAATGTAAGACCTGAAACCATAAAACTCCTAGAAGAAAACACAGAAGAAAATTTCCTTGGCATCAGTCTTGGCAATGATATTTTTGGATATAACCAAAGGCAGAAATAAACAAGTAGGAGTACATCAAACTAAAAAGCTTCTGTATACTCTTTCCCTGCCTCCGCTGAGTAACTCAGAGGTGGAGGTTGGGGTACATTCAAGATTCAGTTCCACCCATTACCCCACCACCATGGCCGAGGAAGGCACTGGTGCTGGAGGTGCAATGGACGTTAATACTGTTTTGCAAGAGGTGCTGAAGACCACCCTCATCCGCAATGGCCTAGCACATGGAATTTGCAAAGCTGCAAAGTGTTAGACCAGTGCCCAAGCCCATCTTTGGGTGCCTGCATCCAACTGTGATGAGCCTGTATAAGTCAAGTTGGTGGAGGCCCTCCATGCTAAACATCAAATCAACCTAATTAAGGTTGATGACAGCAAGGAACTAGGGGAGTGGGTAGGACTCTGTAAAACTGACAGAGAGGGAAAACCCTGTAAAGCAGCTGGTTGCAGTTGTGTGGTGGTTAAGGACTATGGCAAAGATTCTCAGGTCAAGGATGTCATCAAGAAGTACTTCAGGGCTCCCTGGTGGCGCAGTGGTTGAGAGTCCGCCTGCGGATGCAGGGGACGCGGGTTCGTGCCCGGTCCGGGAAGATCCTACATGCCGCGGAGCGGCTGGGCCCATGAGCCATGGCCGCTGAGCCTGCGCGTCCCGAGCCTGTGCTCCGCAACGGGAGAGGCCACAACAGTGAGAGGCCCCGCATACCGTAAAAAAAAAAAAAAAAAAAAAAAAAAAAAGAAGTACTTCAAATGCAAGAAATGAACAAATTAAAGACTTGGCTCTTTAAAATAAATAAATAAGCAAGTTTCTACACAGCAAAAGAAAACAATCAACAAAAAGAAAAGGCAACCTAGGGACAGAGGAAATAGGAGAAAATATTTACAAACCATATATCTGATAAGGGGTTAATACCTAAAATATATAAGGAACTCCTACAACTCAATAGCAAAACGAACAAAAAAATCTGACTAAAAACTGGAAAATGACCTGAATAGATAGTTTTCCAAAGAAGACATTCAAACAGCAAATGGGTATATGAAAAGATGCTCAACATCAATAATCATCAGGGAAATGCAAATCAATACCACAGAGATATCACATCACACCTGTTAGGATAGCTATTATCAAAAAGATAAGGGATAAGAAATGCTGGAAAAGGTGTGGAGAAAATGGGAACACTTTTGCATTGTTGGTGAGAATGTATATTTGTACAGCCATAATGGAAAAACAGTATGGAAGTTCCTCAAAAATTAAAAAAGAAATACCATATGATCCAGCAATCCCACTTCTGGGCATATATCCAAAGGAAATGAAATCACTACCTCAAAGTGATATCTATACTCCCTTGTTCCTTGCCAGCATTATTCACAAGAGCCAAGATATGGAAACAACCTAGGTGTCTGTTAATATAATAGATGAATGGATAAAGAAGATGTGAGATATATATATATATATATATATATATATATACACACAATAGAATATTATGCAGCCATAAGAAAAAGAAGGAAACCCTGCCATTTGTGACAACATGGATGAACATGGAGGGCATTATGCTAAGTGAAATAAGTCAGAGAACACAAATACTGTATGGTATCACTTACATGTGGAATTAAAAAAAGGTCCAAACACATAGAAATAGAGAATAGAATGGTTGGTTGCCAGGGGCTGGGGGTGGGGAAAATGGGAGATGTCTATCAAAGGGTACAAACTTTCAGTTATAAAATGATTAAGTTCTGAGGATCGAACGTACAGCATGGTGATTGTAGTTAATAATACTGTATTGTGTACTTGAAATTTGCTAAGAAAGTAGATATCAAGCATTCTCACTACAAAAAAAAAAGGAAAAGGTATAGCTATGTGAAGTGATGGAGGTGTTAATTAACTTGATTGTGGTTAATTATTTCACAATGTATACATATATCAAATCATCACGTTGTATATTTTAAATATATACAATTTTGTCAATTATACCTCAGTAAAGCTTGGGGAAAAAACATAAGGGGAAATCTTCATGGCCTTGGATTTGGCAATGGTTTCTTAAATATGACACTAAAAACACAGGCAACCGAAGAAAAATATATAAACTGAATTTTAAAATTTGTGCATCACAGGACACTATCAAGAGAGTAAAAGATGGAACTGGAGGAATCAGGCTCCCTGACTTCAGACTATACTACAAAGCTATAGTAATCAAGATAGTATGGTACTGGCACAAAATCAGAAATACAGATCAATGGAACAGGATAGAAAGTCCAGAGATAAACCCACACACCTATAGTCACCTAGTCTATGACAAGGGAGGCAAAAATATACAATGTAGAAAAGACAGACTCTTCAATTAAGTGGTGCTGGGAAATTGTTTGGACAGCTACATGTAAAAGAATGAAATTAGAACACTCCCTAACACCACACACAAAAATAAACTCAAAATGGATTCAAGACCTAAATGTAAGGCCAGACACTAAAAAACTCTTAGAGGAAAACATAGGCAGAACACTCTGACATAAATCACAGCAAGATTTTTTTTGACCCACCTCCCAGAGTAATGAAAATAAAAACAAAAATAAACAAATGGGATCTAATGAAACTTAAAAGCTTTTGCACAGCAAAGGGAACCATAAACAAGACGAAAAGACAACCCTCAGAATGGGAGAAAATATTTGCAAATGAAGCAACCGACAAAGGATTAATCTCCAAAATATACAAGCAGCTCATGCAGCTCAATATCAAAAGAACAAGCAACCCAATCCAAAAATGGGCAGAAGACCTAAATAGACATTTCTCCAAAGAAGGCATACAAACCATAGATGGCCATAGATGGCCAACAAACACATGAAAAGATGCTCAACATCACTAATTATTAGGGAAATGCAAATCAAAACTACAATGAGGTATCACCTCACACGAGTCAGAATGGCCATCATCAAAAAATCTACAAACGATAAATGCTGGAGAGGGTGTGGAGGAAAGGGAATCCTCATGTACTGTTGGTGGGAATGTAAACTGATACAACCACTATGGAAAACAGTATGGAGGTTCCTTAAAAAACTAAAAATAGAACTACCGTATGACCCAGCAATCCCACTACTGGGCATATACCCTGAGAAAACCGTAATTCAAAAAGACACATGCACCTAAATGTTCATTGCACTATTTACAATAGCCAGGATATGGAAGCAACCTAAATGTCCATCAACGGAGGAATGAATAAAGAAGAGGTGGTACATATATACAATGGAATATTACTCAGCCCCAAAAAGGATCAAAATTGGGTCATTTGTAGAGACGTGGATGTACCCAGAGAGTGTCATACGGAGTAAAGTAAGTCAGAAAGAGAAAAACAAATATCATATATTAACACATATATGTGGAATCTAGAAAAATGGTATAGACGATCTCACTTGCAAAGCAGAAATAGAGACAGAAACGTAGAGAACAAATGTATGGATACCAAGGTGCAAAGGGAGGTGGGGTGGGAGGAATTGGGAGATTGGGATTGACACATACTCACTATTGATACTATGTACAAAATAGACAACTAATGAGAATGTACTATATAGCACAGGGAAACTCTACTTAATGCACTGTGGTGACCTAAATGGGAAGGAAATCCAAAAAGAGGGGATATATGTATATGTATAGCTGATTCATTTTGCTGTACAGTAGCAAATAACACAACATTGTAAAGCAACTGTACTCCAATGAAAATTTTAAAAGAGAGTGAAAAGACAACCCACAGAATGGGAGGAAATATTTGCAACTCATATATTTGATAAGGGTCTGTTATCCAGAATGTACAAAGAACTCTTACAATTCATTAGTCAGATTTGTATTTTAGGAACAGTCCTCAGCCTGCTTGAAGGAACAGGAGAGTGTGGAGCCTGGAGTGAAACAAGGAGGCAATCACAGTGTTCCAGAGGAGAGGTGGTAAGGCCTGCACCAAGACAGTGGCTGGGGATAGAAGGAGGGCCTTTCAGGGACTTCCCTGGTGGTCCAGTGGTTAATAAGAATCCACGCTTCCACTGCAGGGGGCGCAGGTTCGATCGCTGGTCAGGAAACTAAGATCCCGCATGCCACCTGGCACAGCCAAAAAAAATTAAAATTAAAAAAAAAATTTTAATTTTTTAAAAAAGGAGAGCCTCTCAGATTCAACTAATATTGAGGAGGTAGACTCAGGCGGCTTGGGGGACTGAATGGCTGTGTGAAGTTTTCATTTCCTCATACCAGTGAGGCTGGTTGCCAGGACAGGATCTGTCTTTCAGGAAGGAAAAGGAGGGAGATCCCTATACTTGCCTGGACAGAGTAGCTGGGATGGGGGAAGTGAAAGTGTCTGCCTGCATAAATAGGCGGCACACCAGTCCCAGCCCACACACGGACCCCCAGTTTGGAGCTCTCCACCTCGCCCGAGCTCTACCGTGGCCATGGCTCAGTCGCTGATTCTGAGCATCCTTGTCCTAGTTCTGGCCTTCTGCATCCCCCAGACCCAAGGTATCAAGGAGGGAGTTGCCTAGGATGGGGGCAAGGGGGTGGAGAGGCCGGGGTAGGAGCCTCCAAGCAGCCCCTCACTCCCTGTGAACCCCACCTGCAGGCAGCGATGGAGGAGCACAGGACTGTTGCCTCAAGTACAGCCTAAGGAAGATTCCCACCCACGTTGTCCGCAGCTACCGGAAGCAGGAACCAAGCCTGGGTTGCCCCTTCCCAGCTATCCTGTAAGGTGGGTACAAGGGGGTGGGTGCAGGCTGGCAGCTGAGTGGGAAGGCATAATGGGCAAGACTAAGACAGGCTTGCTACCCCTGAACCCTAGGTTCTCACCTCGGAAACGCTCTCAGCCAGAGCTATGTGCAGACCCTAAAAAGGCCTGGGTGAAGCAGCTGATGCAGCGTCTGGACAAGCCAGCAGCCCCATGGAACCAGCCCAGGACTGTAAGAAGGACAAGCGGGCCACCAAGTCTGGCAAGAAGGGAAAGGGCTCCAAAGGCTGTAAGAGGTAAGGAAGCTAAAGGGAACGGGGGGTGGAAGTGAAGGGGAGCTTTGATCATCCCCTCAAAGCCCTCTTCTGCCCTCTCAGGACTGAGACCCCAAAAGGGGCATAAGCCCAGTGATGAGCCTGGAGCCCAGGAGGTCCCCACCAGTCTCATCAGGGCTTGGAGCCCCAGCCCAAGGGACAAGAAGTGGGCTAGGAGAGAAGGAGGACTCAGGGGGCCCAGAGCAGCCACCCCATGCTGGCCTCGCCTCCACCCTTCTCCAGCTTCAACCACCCCTTCTGTATACCCACCCTACCCTGCACGGCTGAGCTGCCCACATCAGGCCAGGCCTAGAGAGGCAGAGAAGGGAAAGTCCCATAGGAAATGTGAGAGGTGGCAGCAGGACTGTCCCCTCTGAGGAAAGGTCACCCAGGGCCCTGGACCTGACCGTGCTCCACACTGCACCCACCTCGTCTTTGTAAATATGATTTATACCTAACTGAATAAACAGCCGTTCTGGCCTTCCTCCCAAGTATCTGTTCCTGTGTGTTGTGTCCACAGAGAAGCCACTGTCACCACAGGGTGGAGTCACACATTCTGCGGTCCTGGCCAAGAGCTCAGGCTGGCAAATTCTATATCCTCACCCACCCCAAGAGTTTCCTTGCTTCCCAGGTGCCAGACCTGTGGGCAGTAAAAGGGAGGCTGACAGGCAGGGTGGGACCTGGGCTGCCCCTGGTTTCTGAGAAATCCCTGCCAATGAAGAGACAGTGGATCCCAGGCACATGTCCCCAACAGCTCCGTAGGCCTCTGAGACCCTGAAGAGATCCCTTCCCTGATTCCGCCCAGCATTCTTTCACTCCCAGCTTCACCGGGGACTGCCTCCCCTTTCCTTGGGGTCTACTGGAGGGAGGCAGGAGCCTGGGCCTGCCTGTAACACAGGTGAACACAAGTTCTACTGAAACCTGCCCTACGCAGAGTTCCAGCCCTGGGAGCCCTCGAGAGCCCCTATCTCCTCCCAAAGACCCCAGAGGACTCCCTTCCGCCCTGACCAGTGAAGCAGGGTCTATGGCCTCTCCTTATAGTTTGATGGGGCTATGTGCTCTTTATTCCTGAGTTCTCTATTCCTCCCTCAGCTTCCTTCCAGTTGGGAAAGCATCCTCCCCTTCCCTTTTCTCCTTTCTCCCCTAGGTGGGGCCTGGGGCACTTTAGCCCCTTTAACCTCTTGAGGCCAAGGAATAAGTCTCCAATGGCAGGAATTTGGAACCCCGGAACTCAGATGTAAATTAGTCTCCTCTCCAAGAAGGCTCCAGTCTAACTCTCCTCTACCTCTCCCTCCCCAGAGCAGAGATCCTCCAATTCCCCACTTCGCCCTTAGGCTAGGAGAGAGAGGACCATTAGATGGGGCCAGGCCACGTGGGAAAGAAGGGAACAGATCCTGGGAGAGGGGCAAGGAACTAGAGGTGGTTGCCACCACCTTCTCCTTCCACCGGGGCCTGAGCATGCCACAGCACTTACCGCTATTACAGTCATTAAAATATTTGCTCTCTGCTCCTTCTGAGTACAGTGAAGACAGGGATGCTCCCTACCTATCATCATGCGGCAGGTGTGACCTAGTCTACAAACTCAGATGTTCAAGATTTACTGTACTTTAAAATGTTCTTTCAGGAGTTCCCTGGCAGTCCAGGGGTTAAGACTTGGCACTTCCACTGCCAGGGCCGGGTTCAATCCTGATCAGGGAACTAAAATCCTGCAAGCCGCATGGCATGGCCAAAAAATAAAATAAAATGTTCTCTCAATGAACCTACTCCAAGCCCCTGCACCGGAGCGTTGGCATTCTTGGGGTCCCATCTGCCAAGGACTGTGCAAAGGTCAAAGAAACAGCAAGGCACAGGAGAGGCTTCCTACATGCCCTCTACATCATCCCATCATTGGACATCAGTCTCACCAGTGAATGCTTTGGCCCCTGTGTTCCCAGCAGGTATGACTCCCCAGGTCCTGGACTCTCAAACTCTTAGCTCTGTGCCACATTTGAGCCATGGGAGCTCAGCTATGAGAGCCTCCGGGCTTGGACCTAGCTTCCCCAGACATCTCCCCAGAGCCATCTACTCAGGTGGCTTGCTTGCTTCATCCCAGTCAAGGATTAAAGCCCACTGCCCATACTGGCTGGACATACACACCAATCCCCTCCACAGTCTTCAAGAACTCTCTCCAAAACCCTCCCTCTTCCCAGTCCCTCCAAGGTATAACCTCTTCCCAGGTTTGCTTTAGACTTTTACAAAGGCAGAAGGGACTCTAATATCAGGGTGCTACTACTCTCAGGCCCTACCAAAACCCTCGCTTGCTCTAAAGAGAAAAGAAATCATCAGCAAAAAGAGAAAAAAAGGAAAACATAGGCAAAACAAAACAAAACTTCGTATTTCACTAAATTAGCCTGCCACACTGCATAGCTGGTATTTACCTCAAGCCCTGCCCTGATTAGCATGCAATATAACATCTATCTTATCAGAGAATGAGTCCCTACTCTCCTTTTCCTGCCTTCATCTTTGACAATACTGTCCTGTTCTTTCTTCTTTCTGTAAGATCCATAATTCAAAAAAATCAAATAATACATACTCATGGTTAAAAAAAAATCAGAAAGTACCAAAAGGCTTATTCTGAACAACCATTTCCTGCAACTTTTTTTTTTTTTTTTTTTTGTGGTATGCAGGCCTCTCACTGTTGTGGCCTCTCCCATTGCGGAGCACAGGCTCCGGATGCGCAGGCTCAGCGGCCATGGCTCATGCGCCTAGCCGCTCTGCGGCATGTGGGATCTTCCTGGACCGGGCCACGAACCGGTGTCCCCTGCATCAGCAGGCGGACTCTAAACCACTGCGCCACCAGGGAAGCCCTCCTGCAACTTTTAAGCTACTTCCTCTAGGACTTAGTGCCATATGTCTAAATACTTTGTTCATACCTCTGTTTCTTCATTTACCTATTTTTAAAGTTATCAACTGAGGGACTTCCCAGGTGGTACAACGGTTAAGACTCCACGTTCCCAATGCAGAGGGCCCAGGTTCGATCCCTGGTTAGGGAACTAGATCTCACATGCATGCCGCAACTAAGAGTTCATATGCCACAACTAAGGAGCTGGTGAGCCACAACTAAGGAGCCTACCTGCTGCAACTAAGACCCGGCACAATCAAATAATTAAATTTTTTTTAAGTTACCTATTGACTTCCTATTATAAAAAGTGGAGATTTAGCTCTCTTACGAACCCTCTTCTCCTGTCACCCTATCCTCTAAATATAGCTATACCACTATATTTAGACAATGATCAGAATTTACATTATGATGACCATGTAAATGTTGTTCACTGCAGAGCAAAGTAGCGTACTGTGCTTACTTTCCTTTTGTCACTGAGCTTTTTGTTTTTCATAAAGATTCAAATTGTTCTTCCTTATTTAAAATACCTCTACCTTCCCATTATCATAGCCTCAGTATTTTTCAAACACTTCATCATAGGATTAAAGACCTAATGTTTAAAATATATGTATATAGAAGACAATATAGGTGAGGATGGTTATAACCTTGAGGTAGAAAAAGAACTTGTTAAACATAAAACCATAAAACACAAACCACAGGGGGAAAGATCAACACCACTGAATTCAAAGACAAGTAGGAGTTCAGGGTAAAGATGGCAAATTAAACACAGGAATTTATTTTCACTCCTTCTTGAGCCCCAACTAAAACTAAAGTAAGTGTTTCTAAGGACTTCCCTGGTGGTCCAGTGGTTAAGAATCCGCTTTCCAATGCAGGGGACGTGGATCGATCGGGGAACTAAGATCCCAAATGCCACAGGCAACTAAGCCCGCGCTCCACAACTAGAGAGGCCACGCTCCACAACAAAGACCCAGCGCAGCCAAAAAATAATAATAATAATAATAAAATAAATAAAGTAAATGTTTCTGGTGTGTGTATACATTTGTAAAGGCATCAAATCACAAAGACCCAAATGGGAGGAGAGATAAAAGTAACTTTCCTGAAGATTGCTGTTTAGATAAGTAATATTTCAGTAAAAATAAGTATAAAGCATAAAATGAAATTATAAAGTTGGAGGACTTCCAAATTGATGCTCATGCATACAGTAAAAAGAAATATTTTACTGAATACTAGTCTGCCAGTGTTCAACAGTAAGACAATTAATGCTTTTACTAGAAATGTGAAAGAAAAAAATTCCAAAGATCAGTCATCCCCCAAATTTACAAAACCATCATCGAACAAACATGAAAACTCACTGTAACCCCTGGAATTTCATTTAACAGTAATTACTATCTCTAACAATGTCACCCTCAGTGCCATTCAGAAAATTATTAATACCATGTTTTCAAATGATTTTAGCACTATCTCTTCCATGAAATGATAACACACCCACACACAATTACGAAATGGTGGGCCAGCTCCCTCTTGTCAGTGTTGCCTCAAAGTCTGAAGCCTTCTGCTTCCCCTGGCTCACTCCTTCTTTGTAAATCCTTTAAGGGCCTCTTTGACACAAATGTAAAGGATGGATGGGGCTAGTAAGAGCTCCCAGAATTACAGCTAATAGAAATGTCGTAACAACCTCAGTCATATGAACTGAAACTAATTCCAAACTGAGCAACCAGATTTCTTAACACTCCTCTCCCTCCATGGTACCTGGGCCGCATGTTCGCTGGCCACTATTTCATTCTTTACTCATCAGTCATTAGAGGGACATGATCACCAATGACAGGATCTTTCTTCTGACATCTTCAAAAATGGGGTACTATGGGGCTACCAGCACAGCACCACTGACATATTTGGCATCTTCTGCCCAGCTTTATGGCACAGGAAGGTCAGGGGGACTGGGTCTATACTTGCTATTTATGAAAGCTCAAAATTAAATTTGTTTCCTAGCTTTAATCATTTACCTGTGAAAATGTCTTCAGCTTCAACTGACCTCTTTTGTGAAGTTCTTTTTCTTTGCATGTCCAGGTGTTATTTATCCTTGTATTTGGGGACAAAGTGATGCTATTTTGTTAAAAATCATCAATGTATCTTTCCTTTGCCATCAATCTTGACCGATGAATTACCACTTTTATGGATGTTGAAATTGCCAAGCCTTTTTCTAATGCCTATATTTGGTATTCTTCTAGCGGTGGCTCTTCTGCAGTTCCCCTACAGAAGATTGTGTTAGCTAGCTATGTCAGGAAGCTGAAAACTCATTTTCTTCAAGAAATCCATTTCCCAGTTGGTGGCAAACAAAAACACCCCAGGGAAACTCTGATGCCATGTTCTTGAAGACTTTTGTTTTAGAGTCCTGGATTGTGCTAATAATAAATTTCAATCTAATATTAAATGAATAACCGAAACTCCACCTGGATTACCTGAGCAGCCGGCGCCAATTTCGGTTCAGCATACCCACAGCGGACGGGATGTTAAACTCCACTTGGCCTCATTGCCCGACTCCGCCACTAGGAGGCAGCATCGTCGTCGCGGTCCTCCGTCCTCCAAAGGCAAACAGGCTTGTGGGTTGAACACTACTGTTCTCATTTCCTTCATCTTTCTGGGATTTTTTTTTTCCCCCTTTATTATTTGTCCTCAAATGTGTCTCATGCTAGACCAGGGGTCTAGAATTTTCCCATGTCCACTGATGAGCAGGACAAACTCGTTTTCCGTCCCTGTCCAGGTGAAAGCACTTCATCCTGCGGCACCGAGCGAGCGTCGCGCCGGGCACACAGGCTTTCAATAAACCTTGAAAGCCTATGGTTTCACCTAAAGGTTGAAAGAAACCTTTCTTAGAGCTGGCACCGTAATTACGTGGTTTAAGGAATCAATCGGGTGCGGGTTATTTATGTTGCGAAGGAAGTCCCGGAGGTAATGTGAACTTCCTTCAGCCTTTAAGACAAACATTGCTTCCTGTCTTCCACGTTGGGCGCCCTGGCCTCAGGATAAATTGGGAATACTTGGGGTGGGGAAGACAAATACTCACCGGAAAATCACCGGCCTCTGGCCGCCCATGCGTCCCAGCCTGCCCAGCCGAGTACCCGCGGATTCAGGGGCCCGAGTGGCAGAGATTTGGCGGGACAGCCGCTGTGCTCTGCCCGGGGTAATCGCCGCCCGGGCGCTTCCCGAGCCCACGCCGACCCCAGGTCCTGGAGCTGCGGGTCCCACCCGCAACCCGAGTCTCCCTTCTGCACGTTCCGCCCGTGTGCCGGGACCCGCGCGCTGGGACCCAGGGCCGGACCCTCGGCCTCGGGACCAGCTGGGGCCTGGAGCGGGGACAGCACCAGAGGCCGTGCCAGGCCCACGGACTTTTGGGCCCAACGCCCTTCTCAGTCTCTCTGAGCAGCCCGCCGGGTCAGGGCCGCATCCCGTCCTTGCTAGAGCACCCCCCACCCGCCAGCGCCCACCCACCCCTCAGCCAGAGAGGCGCCCACTCGAGCCTCCTTTCCCAGGCTGGTGCGCCCTCTGCAGGCCTGGGAGGGGAGACACATCAGGCACAGAACGTGGACACAGAGCCACAGCTTTCGCTCTCTCACACACACACGCACACACACACGCGCGCGCGCGGATGACGGGCACACCAGTCACGCTCAGCCCCAGGGACACAGCTCCTGATACTCACATTCATCCATTCAACAAACATTTATTAAGCATCTAATCGAGATGCTCTCCACAGCCGTTTACTCCCTGGTACTCCCACTCCTACCATGGCCTTGGTTGATTTTCCTGGCCTCGCTGCTGCCTTACCTGCCTCGATGGCTAAAGTGCCCTCCACCCCAAGATCTCCCACCCCTGCGGCATGGATTTGATCAGACCAGGGAGCATGAAGGCTGAGCGGGCTCCTTGGAGAGTGTGGTGCCAAGATGAGCTGAACTGCCCTGAGCTGGGAGATTTGTCCAAACTCACACTGAACCAGGAACCCCAAGAAGGCCACGTGGCTGAGAAGAGGGTGAACTAGGTAAAGCAGGTAGCACACTGAAGGCTCTATGGGTTGTGGTCAGAAACTGTTTCAAACCCACCTCCATTGTCTCCACCACCCCACCACTGGATCATTTAAAACCAATGGCTGGGGAGTTGGTGCCTTAAACCTTCCACCCATAGGGCCTATGCCCTCCCCCTTTTGCCATGATAGAAGGTACCATCAGAACACCTGATGGCTGTCACCTTCCCCGATTCCTCTTCTTCTCCTTGATCTGTCAGTGTTAGGGAGCTCCAGGCCTTGGAACTTGACCCCTTCTATCTACACTCACTCCCTTGATGACCTCATTGTCTTATGGTTTTAAATACCATCCATATGCTCCCAAATTTTTATCTTCAGCTAGAATCTCTCCCCTGAACTCTAGACTCATACTACCAACTACGTACTTATGACCTTGATGACCTTGATGACCTCATTGTCTTGATGACCTCATTGTCTTATGGTTTTAAATACCATCCATATGCTCCCAAATGACCTCCCTTGATGACCTCATTGTCTTATGGTTTTAAATACCATCCATATGCTCCCAAATTTTTATCTTCAGCTAGAATCTCTCCCCTGAACTCTAGACTCATACTACCAACTACGTACTAACATCTCCACTTATATGTCCAAAATGCAGCTTCATCGTAAAAAGTCAAAACAAGGCTCCTGGAGGGCGAGATAAATTAGGAGTTGGGATTAAAATATACATGCTACTATATATAAAATAGATAACTAACAAGAACCTGTATAGCACAGGGAACTATGCTCAATATCTTGTAATAACCTATAACGGAACAGAATCTAAAAAAGACCAGCAGGACCAGCAGTCCCCTGTATATATACAACTGAATCACTTTGCTGTATACCTGAGACTAAGACAGCATTCTAAATCAACTATATTTCAATAAAATTTTAAAAAAAAAAAACAAGGCTCCTGACCTTCTCACAAACCCACTCCTCTACAGTCGTCCACATCTTGGTAAATATAACTCCAACAATCACATTGCTCAAGCCAAAAACATTGAAGTATTTTCTCTGTCTCTCTTTCTCTTCTTTCTCTCATATCCTATGCTGAACCCCTCAGCAGAGCCCACTGGCTCTACATTCAAAATGTTTCCAGAATCTGACCACTTCTCACCAACCCTCAGCAACCTCATGTCCTCCCTGGATTATTGCAATTGCCTCCAAGCTGGTCTCCAGGCTTCCATTTTTGCACCACTTTTGTCTATCTTCCATCCAACAGCCACAGGGAGCCTTTAACACATGCCAGATCATGTCACTGTTCAAAACCCTCCAAAGGTTCCCCAACTCATTCAGAATAGAACATAAACTCTGCAATGACCTATAAAGCCCTACACTATCTGGCCCATGTTGTTGTGTCCCAGTGCCAAGAATAGTGTCTGGAACATAGGATGCCCTCAATAAATATTTATTGAATGAATGTGGTGTAAATCCTTTGTTTATTATTTCATTATTTCACCCTTTGCTACTGATTCTCAGGATCTTTCCCAACAGGCATTCCAGGAAGACAGTACTGAAATTTATTTGAAACCTTTATGCCAGCTCTGCACTATACTCTTGTATCATATAAGATCTTGGAGGGAAACAAATGACATGACCCAAAAGTCTTAATAGAAAAGAATTTAGTGAAGGGTCAATTTACAGAGGTGAGGGCAAGGTTGTTGTGGGCAGCCACTGCACATGAATTTGTATAGCTCCAAACTTCAGGCCATCTCTCCTTCTGACAAAGTGTACATTAAATGTACTGCCTGAAATTCTGCCCACTGAGAGGACTTCCCTTCACCACTGTCTTTCAGGGCCACACCTGAATGTAAGCAACTGTCTACTTTGACTGATGCCAGCATACCTTAGAGACCCATCTGAAAATCAAGACCATACACTTCCTCTCTCTGTTAACTGTTTATAGAAAACTTCTCCATGAAGGCGTAAGTATGATCAGAAGAAGAAGCAGAAAACAATAAAAGTAGGAATCTGAGTCACCTCCCCACACTTTTACTCATGCCTTCTGAAATTTCTAAGGCCTGGTCTCAAATGTACAATGTTCCTTTGACAGTGGAACGCTGGCCATGCACATCCAACTATATGACTTGCTATAGATAACACCCTAGGTTGCATTGTCACTGGGTGATCTATAGTCTGAGTTTTTAAACCAGGGCCCAGTGGCAAATCAGGACTGATTTTCAGAGAGTAAATAATCGTTAGCAGAAGAGGTATGTCCTTACTCCAACACCCTAAGGGTCTTTCCTGTAATGCTCCTTCTGGGGCTCCTGTCGCACCCTTCTCTGCCACAGACAATCTGAAATTCCCTGGATTTATGAGTCATAAGGCCCAAGTAGACAGGCGACTTTTCCCCAGAGCCTAGACCTGCTGCAGACCCATTCCTTGCTCTGGGCCTCATTCAGAACTGTCAGCTTGGGGCTTCCCTGGTGGCACAGTGGTTGAGAGTCCGCCTGCCGATGCAGGGGACGTGGGTTCGTGCCCCGGTCCGGGAAGATCCCACATGCTGCGGAGCGGCTAGTCTCGCGAGCCATGGCTGCTGAGCCTGCGCATCCGGAGCCTGTGCTCCACAACGGGAGAAGCCACAACAGTGAGAGGCCCGTGTACTGCAAAAAAAAAAAAAAAAAAAAAAAAAAAAAAAAACTGTCAGCTTTATGCCATACCCAATAAATATTTTGCTGTACTACACCTAACTATGATGTATGTTGCCTCCAAAATCCAAACAGCTCTTTAAGCATTGTGCCTCTTCACGGTAAATATGCAACATTCCCCAGATCACTGGTTTTCAGCTTCTCCCTACCTCTAATAGCCTAGAAATTTTACCTATGTTGCAGGACCCTGAATTTTTGGAAGACTTCTTTCTCTGCCTCTGACATACATAGGTCTTACTGAGGCATTTAGGGCGACTGCTATTTCTTGTGCGCCAGTAAACATAATGCCATCAGTTTAAAGGACTACTTTGATATTCTGTGAGATATCCAGATTATCTTATGAGAATCAGAGCAGGAAAGCTGATAATATCCCTGAGGCAAAACAGTGAAGGTGTATTTCTGTCATTATAGTTGAAAACGAATGGATTTCAATGGTCTTTAAGTGACTGCTACAGAAAGAAGGCATGTGCTAGATTATTAGCTGTAATATGCTGTACCAAGGGCTGAAGCATCTTTAAGTCTTTGAAGGTGCTCTATTCTATGCACATTCTCTAGCAAAAAAGCATTGCTTTAAGTTTACTATTGTAGGGGGGAACATGGTGGGGCAGGCACAGTTCAAAGGACTTCCACTTGGCCCTTCCTCCCATAATTTTCCTCACTCCATGGTCAAGGAACCAGTGTGGAGACCTTGCTAATTACTAAGTATAGGTTTTCCCACTATACATTCTGAAACTAGAGAAATAACCATTGGATAGGACTTACAGATTCACTGTGAGATGGGCCTGAACCAAGATCCTTCTTCTATCACCTGAACTCCATAAACCCTTACTCTGACTAGTGGACCACAATGGGGTTTTGGGTCCCAAGACTAGTATTAACATGAGACAGTATCTAATAATCCCCCAAAGATCAAAGAATATTTTCTGTTCACCATTCATAGTCACCCTGGCAAATGGCTACAGATCTCTCTAGGGAAGGCTTAAAGAAGTGATTCTCGAATTTTAGCATACATCAAAATCACCAGAAAGGCTTGTTAAAATACAGATTGCTAGGCCACTCCCAGAGTTTCTGATTCAATGGAGTTGAGGCAGAGCCCAAGAATTTGCATTTCTGCCAAGTTCCCAGCTGATGCTGATGCTGCTGGTCCAGGGACCACATTTTGAGAACAACTGACTAGAAGAAAGATCTATAGAGTCCACCTGTGAAAAGACTCAAGCCTTCCCACCCCCACCCCCCCACCATCCAATCAAGGAGCTTCAGGTCTGGGGAACTGATTTAAGTCAAGGAAATGGGTAAGAAACTGTAAATCCCCAATACAATTTGAATCAAGTTTCTCCCTACCAGGCCTAGGTATTTTACACTTATATGGGTCAGTAAGTTGTCCATCTATTTCATTACTAGGAAAACTATGATCAATTAGCTACCACCACAGGTCCTTATGGGCAAAGCACAATGATTACCACTTGTCCCTGCAGCTTATTTAATAATTTCATTCATCCTATTGCTCAGAAGGTGAGCATCTAGACTCTACCACTCAAAGATTCCATTATTCTCCTTGAAATGAGATTGCCCAGTCCCAAGAGAACATCTCCCATCCTCATCTCCTGCCTACTAAAGAAACCACTACAGGGCTTCCCTGGTTAAGAATGCAGTGGTTAAGAATGCAGTGGTTAAGAATCCACCTGCCAATGCAGGGGACACGGGTTCGAGCCCTGGTCCGGGAAGATCCCACATGCCACGGAGCAACTAAGTCCATGCGCCACAACTACTGAGCCTGTGCTCTAGAGCCCGCGAGCCACAACTACTGAAGCCCACGTGCCTAGAGCTCGTGCTCCACAGCAAGAGAAGCCACCGCAACGAGAAGTCCCCGCACAGCAACGAAGAGCAGCCCCCCACTCGCCGCAACTAGAGAAAGCCTGCATGCAGCAACAAAGACCCAACACAGCCAAAAATAAATTTTAAAAAAATAATAAATTTATTTTTAAAAAAAAGAAACCACTACAGTGCTTTTCATAGTTAGTGTTCTCATCACCAGTGCTTTTCTTATGGCCTTGGAGAAGGAATTATCTTCCTGGACCCTTCAGAATTAGTGGTTGCACATAAGAGGGGCCTCCAACATTCCCATCTCTGTAACCTTTGCACTCTTTCCTCTGTTTTGCTACTCAAGGTGTATTCTGAGGACCAGCAGCATCAGCATCACTTAGAAGTTTGTCAGAAACACAACATCTTGGACTTCACCCAGACTTACTTAATCAGAATCTGCAGTTTAATAAGACCCCCCACCCCGTGAATCATATGCACCTCAAATTCTGAGGAAGACTGTTCTACAATATGCCAGTGAGGTTCTAGCACCCCAACCTCATTGATCACAGGCCTGTTGAGTCCAGGCTTCCAGTAACCAACTCAACAGATTATTAACACCATTCCCAGGTGCTCAGCTAATATAGTAATACCCAAATCCTGGATAAGGGCATACATATCAATAAATTTGTCCACACTGGTCCCCGAGATTCTCCCAATACGGTTGACAAGTTCTTGCAACTCCTTCAGTGTACACGTTATTGTTCTTGGAGCATATCTTGTACATTCCCATCCAGGCTATGTTAGAATCAAACTCGCACTATGGGCCTGGAGGCTATGAAGGGTGGTGAGGGTGGATCCTGAAGAGGACCCCTGCATGCCTTTTGCCAGGGAGTTATTAAAAATATTTTTTAATGGATGGGAAGGCTGGATCATTCATGGTTTGCAGGGGGAGGAGTGTTCTTCTGCCAGCAAGGAAGGTTTAAGGGAATTAAAAGGTCCAAAATTCTCAGCTTTGTTCATCTCTGCCTAAATGTCCCCATCCCAAGTCTCAGAGTCCTTCTCCTTCCCAAGAGTGCGCACATTCTAGTATTAGGAATACGGTGGGGTTGTGCATTTATCCAGTGTTGCAACTCTACCACACATACAATCAGTTTTGGGGCTTGATCCATAGCCATATCTGCCATGTGGCTATGGATCACATAAATTAAAGATGACTTAAGAATTCCATAGTGAAGGGGGATAAATTAGGAGGAGAGGGATAAATTAGGAGCTTGGGATTAACAAATACACACTGCTATGTATAGAATAAATAAACAACAAGGACCTACTGTAGAGCACAGGGAACTATATTCAATACTTTGTAATAACCTATAATGGAAAAGAATCTGAAAAAGAATAGATATATAGATATACATGTAACTGAATCACTTTGCCGTACACCAGAAACTAACACAACATTGTAAATCAACTGTACTTCAATTAAAAAAAATTCCATAGAAGTTGTCTGAATCTCTACCCATAACTTGAATTAGAATTTCATGTTCTTTTTTTTTTTTAACCTTTACTGGTTTTTTATTTTTATTTTTTTTTTTTACATCTTTGTTGGAGTATAATTGCTTTACAATGGTGTGTTAGTTTCTGCTTTACAACAAAGTGAATCAGTTATAGAATTTCATGTTCTTAAACTTCTCTTTTTCTTATGTAATTGTGCCAGCACAATCAGAAACAGGCAGCCCACCAAACCATATATGTAATGACCCTTTGAAATCACCATTTGCGGCCATAGCAATTAAGTACCTGAGACATTTTATCTCCTAATGTCTTTCCCTCCATCAGCATCCCACACTGCACCTCACTTAGTGATAGTCTTAAGTGATGGTGATGCTTCTTCATGTTCTGGATTTACTCATGTCCTCTTTCCCCATGCAAGGAGGTTTGTGCACTCAGCAAATATATGAGCAACGCAATCCCAGGATCCCATTTTGGAAATCTATTTCCTGGGATGTCTTCTGGTACCATTTACTGTATCAGTTAGGATCTTGGCAGGAAACAGATGGCACACTCAAAAAAAGTCTAACCAGAAAGATTTTAATAAAGGGGCTATTTAAGAGGTGGGGGTCAAGATTAAGGAACCAACAAGGAAGAGTGAGACACTCAGGGTTCAGCAATAGTGGGAAACCATTACCATACCAAGGCCTGAAGGGGCCAGAGGAAGGAACAGTGTTTTGGGAGCCTCAGAAATAAACCCACGGAGAGGAGGCAGCCCAAAAGAATCTAACTGTAGATTAGTGGTTCTCAAACTTCAGCATGTATCAGAGTCATCAAGGGTGTGTTAAAATACGGATTGCTCCAGTAGGTCTGGAGTAGGACCTGAGAATTTACATTTCTAACAAGCTCCCAGGTGATGCTGATGCTGCTGTCCGAAGACCACTCTTTTTTTTTAATTTTTTTTGGCTGCGTTGGGTCTTCGTTGCTGCATGTGGGTTTTTCTCTAGTTGCAGTGTGCAGGGGCTACTCTTCGTTGCAGTGCATGGGCTTCTCATTGCGGTGGCTTCTCTTGTTGCGGAGCACGGGCTCTAGGTGCGTGGGCTTCAGTAGTTGTGGCATGTGGGCTCAGTAGTTGTGGCTCGTGGGCTCTAGAGTACGGCTCAATAGTTGTGGCGCACGGCCTTAGTTGCTCCACAGCATGTGGGATCTTGCCGGACCAGGGCTCAAACCCGTGTTCCCTGCATTGGCAGGCGGATTCTTAACAACTGCACCACCAGGGAAGCCCCCAAAGACCACTCTTTAAGAACAACTGCCACAGAGTAAATTATTCACTGTCAGAACTATAGCAAGATGAAGGATTTGGAGAATTAATACCCCAACCTCTCTCTCCTACCACTGATCTCCTGCTGCTGCCTCCCATGGCCAAGCCCAAACAGAAGCTAAAGGATAAGGGATCCTGAGTAATACTGTCTGTAGAGGTCACCCTTCTAGAGAACAGAGCAGGGTAGAGAAGAGTAGAGAATGGATGGGGGTGGGGCAACAGAGAATAATCAGAACCACCATAAAGACAAGGATCCATGGAAAGATGGAGAGATAGATGCACTGACAGACACCTGAATAAAAGGATAGAATAATAATAATGGTTAATATTGAGTGTTCATTGTGTACCAGCCTCTAAACTAAGGGTTTTGCTCAGATTACCTCATTTAATCCTAAGAATTAAAAGCTATTACCATTCCTCTTTTACAGATAAGGACACTAAGACACAGAAACTAGATACTTTGCACATGGTCACACAGCTAGCAAGTAATGTAATCTAAATCCCAACCTAGGCATGCTATGTGTAGAGCCTCACTCCCCTGTGCTGTTGTGTGATCAATGGCAGACAGGCAGTGTGGGATGGTAGGAAAGAGTGTAAATCTTAAAGATGCCTCAGTTCAAGACACTTATTTCCTTTGTGACCTTGTGCTCTGAGCCGCATTCCTTATGTGTTAAAAGAGATGATAATATGAAAATAATAAAAACTACTTCCTAGGGCTTCCCTGGTGGGGCAGTGGTTAAGAATCTGCCGCCAATGCAGGGGACAAGGGTTTGAGCCCTGGACCGGGAAGATCCCACATGCCGCGGAACAACTAAGTCCATGCACCACAACTACTGAACCTGTGCTCTAGAGCCTGCGAGCCACAAGTACGGAAGCCCGCGCACCTATGCTCCGCAACAAGAGAAGCCTCCGTAATGAGAAGCCCGCGCACAGCAACAAAGACCCAACGCAGCCAAAAATAAATAAATTTATAAAAAAAAAACAAAACTACTTCCTAGTTTTTTGGGGAAAGTTAAGCAAGGTAACAGTGGTCAAGTCCTTGGTATGAAGTCTAGCACCTAGTAAACAATCAGAAATACTATTACTACTATTATTATTAATGGATGGAAAGAAAAATAAGTCAGAAACTTATGAGTGAAACACTCTCCCATCCAAAAGAGGGTTCAGAGCTTGGGTAGGGATGGGTGAATGGGTGTCCCACATATTAATTTCTCTTCTGAGGACTTCTCTTCTGATCTATCTCCAGTTTTTCTCATAAGGATGGGAAATCACTTGTCCCCTCCCCCATCTGTCTATTCCTTGGAATCTGGGGATTTGTGTGAATATGAGCTGGCCAGCCCCCTCTCCTTAGAAATCCCCTCTTGGTTTCCAGGATCCAGAGGAAGGGAAAGATGAAGGGAGTTATGCCAGGCCAGGCTCCCTCCAGCTGTTCTGCTGACCCAGGTGCTGGGCATATGAAAATGGTAACTCGAGAAAGGGACAGTGCTGCTGAGTCAGGAGGTTGAATCCCAGAGGCCTGAGATGTGGGAAGAGGTGGTAGGCCTCCTTCCAAGGAACATTCCCTCTCAACTCTGCTTGTCTCAAGGGAGAGACTGGTTCCCAGACCATGGATGGGCAGGCACTGTAATGACGAGGCTACCCCAGGCTCCACGGTTGTTCTGAGGGCACCAGGGAGTCTTCTTCATCACCACCAGCACCAGAGAGAAGAACCACAGAGAAGAGAGTGAGGATAAGGGATAAACCTAGGGAAGGGCACACAGCTCCTCACTCGGGCCCCTCCATCCCAACCATCATCTAGAGGCCAGCCCTGTGGCTGATGACACAAATGCCACCAGGGAGGTGCTAGTGCAGACTCTCTCTCTGGAGCTGACAGCACAAGGTCCCCTTCTCTTGGCCAGACTGCAGGCTGCTTAGGTTCTTAGAGCTGAAACCAAGGAAAGCAGAAGAGAAGAAAAGAGGGAGGGCAGGGTCAGTTTCCGTCAGAAAGAGGGGGGCAGAGGGGAATCCACAGAATGGACTTGGAGGGGAATTTCTGAGCAGAGAAAGTGAAAGTTCCGGGCCATAAATGGGTGGAAGTGGCAGCTTCCTCCAGCTTCGTCCACTCTCACATTCCCAAACCCCTTCACATCCTGCACTTCTCGGCACTCTCACCCACTCCCAGCCAGGCCTCGGCTTCACACAGACTCTGCCCAGATTCACTCACGCTCACAGCTTGCTGGCAGTCAGCCTCCGCTCATCCTCCATGGCATCCCATGCAGCTGCACTGCTAGCCCTCAGCCTGCTGATTCTCTGGACCTCCCCTGGTAAGGCTGAGGGGAGGCTTAGGGTGGGGGGCAAGTAGCAGAGGTGTCTAGGGCTCAGAATGCTTGACGCTGGACGCGAGGGACTCTGTGAGTTAGGATTGCATGTTTCAGTGAATCTGGGTTGTGCCCCGTGTGTGTGCCTGTGAGTGGCGGTGTACCTGGGTCCCTGAATTTCCACGTGCATCTGTCTCTTGGTGTATCCAGGGCCTATGACTACCCCCCTCTCTTCAGGCTCTATTTCCTGCTGCCTCAGTTTCACAGGCGGGAGAGAACAGTATATACTTTCTTAAGGTGGAGAGAATGGGAGACACTGGTCTAAGAAGGGTCAAAAAATTTAACAGTGGTCAAAAAATTTAACAACTCCTAAGATCTGCTAATGCCACCCTCCTGTTACCCACCCCACCCCCTTCCCTACCCCACATCCTTCCCCCAAGTGACACTGTAACCAGCGTGAACTCTTCATTTGTGGGGAATTTGAAAGGACTTGGGAAAGAAGTTGGGGTGACCAGGGCAGCAGGAGGGCATTTGTGGGGCTCAGGACAGCGGTCGTTTGCCGAACTGCTTAGAAGTGCTTCAATATATTTAGTGAATATCAATCAGGTCTAGCTGCCACCACACACAGACAGGCATCCTTAATGCCAGTGAAGGCTGTGGCCTCCATTCCTCAGTGTCCCTGTGTCCTGACACTAATCCTACCCCAGCTCTGGGAGATGCCAACGACGCTGAAGACTGCTGCCTGTCTGTGGCCCAGCGCCCCATCCCTGGATTCCTGGTGCGAGCCTATCGCTACCTGCTCATCAAAAATGGCTGCAGGGTGTCTGCCGTTGTGTGAGTTGCGGGACAAGCCTGACTAACCTCACCTCCTCCATCAGCCCCTGGGGAAACCCACCCCCACCTTCTTATCTCTCTTCTCCTTGCCAAACACAACCTCTGCAAGGAAGCCCCTGAAACAGGCTCCTAGGTGTGGTCCCCAGCCGCTGCCCCTCACACCAGGGTCTGCCAGGAAGCTGGGTTCCAGGGCTCTATTTTCTCTGACCTCTGACCTCTGTCTCCAGGTTCACCACACTGAGAGGTCGCCAGCTCTGTGCACCCCCAGACCAGCCCTGGGTGGGCCGCATCATCCGGAGACTGGAGAAGAACTCAGCCAAGGCAAGCCTGGCCCTCCCCAGCCCTGCCTCCTCCCTGCAAGCCCCTGTCCAAGACCCCAGCTCATGACTTTGCCTCTCCTTCCTCCCCCAGGGAAAGCGCTACAGCAGGTAGCCCATGATAGCCCCAGAGGGAGCCCTGTGTCTGAGGGAAAGAATGTGAATCACTGAAGCCCTGGGGAACCAAGGACCAGAAGGGAGGACCAGACCTCCTGCTCCCCTGCACCAGACCTGACCCAGCTGGGGCGGGGCAGGAGTGTGAGTGTGAGTGTGAGTGTGGATGAGTGTGGTGGAAGCACAACTTCTCCATGCCCAGACTGCAGTGTTTCCAATAAAGCCCAGCTGGTACCCACGAATCCGTCTGTCTGCTCTCTGTTTGCTGTCTGTCCAGGAGGACTGTGATAGGAAGGGGGAGGTGGAATGGCCAGGTTAGTTTCCACCCTGCAGCCCAAGCAACGTCCTCATTGACCTCCACCTAATATGCTGTGTTCTCAGGATCAGCTCCCATGATCAGGGCCCCACCTCACGTCTCCTCACAGCCCTATCACGCTCCACGGCTCAGCAGCACTAAACCTGTGCCCATCCCCTGAATGACCCAAACTCGCTCAGGCCTCTGAGTTTTTGCCCTCCAGGACAGGTGCTCAAGCATCCAGATGTCTCAGGGATCTGGTGTCACTGGGGGTGGGGAAGGGAGTTGTTGGGAACCAGCTCCCATGGCTGGAGGAGGGCCAGGAGGCCCAACTCTGTTGCCTGGGGGGAAAGAACCCATCCACCCAAGCCATTCCCTCTGTCTGGAACACTCTTCTCTCTCTTCTGCCTGCCTGGCTTCCCATCTGGGTCTGGATGACTCCTCCTTCAGGAAGCCTTCCCTGACTCCACACTGGGTTAGGCAGCCTCCCTCCCTCCCAAGCTCCCAGGGCCCTCTGCTCCTCTCCTCTTGAAGTACTCAAGATGCTGAGTTATAATTGTTAGTTTGTCAGCCTTCCTGAACAGGGATCTTGTCTATTTTGGTTTCCACTGTCTCCCTGGTATGAAGTACACGGCTTGGCACAAGGTAGTCACTCAATAAATATTTGTCTTGAGAGCAGATAAATATGTAAGAAAAGGGTCAGCAGCCAGAGGTGAGGGCCCATCTGTCCATATAGAATCTGACCTCCAGTCCAGCCCTCTTCTCTCACCCAGTCACTCTGGGCCAGGTCCAGCCCCATCTGGGTCCACGTGGCAATCCTGGGGCCATGCTTCTCAGGGATACTGACAGACAGACCTGGGAGCCAGAGGTCAGAGTGGGAGAGGAAGGAAAAAGGAACAGCCAGAGAGCTGGGGAGATTCAGCATGGGGGGACCCCCACCACCTCATAGCCACATGGGTTCCAGGCAACACTGAGACCAGAGGAGTCATAGGGAAGGAGCCTCAGCTCTGGGAGACAAAAGCCCTCGACTCTTGGAACATCTCACAAGACTGCTCTGGGAGGAATGAACTCCTCGTGCCTGGGATGTCCTCTGGGAAAGCTGGCTGGTTGCCCAACTATGGCCCCTAAGGGCCTGTCCAGCTGGGAGCAGCAAGTCTGTGCCCCTGGGGTTGGGATGACAGCTAGTACACCAGACTGAGTATCCTCACCTGGGAACAGGGGCCACCGCTACACCGTATACCTAATCTGGTAACAAAAGCAGGCCTGGGCAGGCTTGGGCAGACTTGGAAGGGAAGCAGCAGTGAGGGGTTGTGCCAGCCCCTCCTCACTGAGCTGAGAGCATAGCAGCTTCTTCCTCACCTCTGCTCCTAGGATGAGGTGTCCAGAACCTCAGATAAATCAGGTCTTGGAGTCACAGGAGTGGGTGGAATGGGGAAAGTTTGCAAGAACAACTGGTATAGCCAGGAAATTTGGCTCCACTACTTGGGGGAAATTACCCATTCATTCATGCATGCATGTAGCCATCCATCTAGCTGTCTCTGCATCCATTAGACCTCCACCCATCCATCCACCCACCCCCCACCAACTCATCCATCCATTAAGTCAGCCAACCATGGAGTTCCAGAGGTCATAGCTGTGGACACTCTTTGGACCTATGCCCTGCACCGCAGCAGGCAGAGGACAAACACAGGTGTGAGGAGGGGGTACATCCCCTCAAATCCTTCTGGGTCCCCAGTGAAACCAAGCAAAGTTCAGCCTGCCACAGAGGCAGAGACAAACTCACCCTCTGGACACTTGCAGAAACACACAGATGGAGTAGAGAAGGTGAGGGTGGGAGCCCTGAGGAGGTGCTACCAGGAGAGAGGCACCTGGACACCACCTCCCTGACACTGCCACAGGTCGGGGGGGGGGCAGGGATGCAGGAACAGGTCATGAGCTCAATGCCCGGTCCCCAATCCCCCAATCCTGTTTCTGCCCCTGACTGTGCAACTCTGGGGAAGTCCCTTCCTCACTGCCCCCTCCAAGACCTTACTTCCCCCATCTGTCAAGTGGGGGATAGGGGACTTCATTTTTAAGAGCCCCTCCAAACAACGACTTAATTCCTAAATCTTTGGATCTTAGGCTAACCCTCCCCAGCATTCACACAGTCTCCCCAAAGTCATGCACATTCAGAAACGTCCCCACTCGGACTTCCCTGGTGGCGCAGTGGTTAAGAATCCACCTGCCAATGCAGGGGACACGGGTTTGAGCCCTGGTCCGGGAAGATCCCACATGCCGCGGAGCAACTAAGCCTGTGTGCCACAACTACTGAGTCCACATGCCACAACTACTGAAGCCCGCACACCTAGAGCCCTTGCTCCGCAACAAAGAAAAGCCACCGCAATGAGAAGCCCTCGCACCGCAACAAAGAGTAGCCCCCGCTCGCCGCAACTAGAGAAAGCCCGCACGCAGCAAAGAAGACCCAACGCAGCCAAAAATAAATAAATAAATAAATTTATTTATTTAAAAAATAGAAAGAAAGGAAAGTCTTCACTTCCCGGGGCCCCAGGGACCACTCTCTTGGAATAAAGTGGAAGCTGAGGTTCAGGAAGAAAGAAAATAATCTAGGTGCTGGTGAAGTGGCTGGAACAGCCCCCTGCTGGACCCTGAAGGCCTGGAGGGTGAAGAATTTCAAAGAAGCCTGAGCCCTCCCCACCTCTTCTCCAGCCAGTGCCTTTCCTCCCAGCTTTCTCCTTCCCTGTTTTTCCCACCCCCAGCCACCAACCCTCCCGGACACTAGGTCTTTTTCCCTTATCTCCCTGCCAGACACAGGAGGGCTTAGCCCAGCAACCTGTGACTTGTCCTGATCCACTTAAACATTCTCAGCACTCTGATTTCATCTAATCAACACCTGCCCTGTTTCACTATGATTCACTGACAAGTGTTGAGTCTTTATTTCAAGTTCTGACGGCCCTGCCTACCTGACAATGATGAAGCTGCCCGCTCTCTGAGGGGCGGGGTGGACTCCTAGCTCCCTAACCAGGATATGGGGGCCTTGCTGCCTGCCTCTAAGTAGACACCTTCCTCTCTCAGGCACTCGGCACTTGCTACAGGTTTAAGGCGGGCAGCTGAGTGACACTTTCCTACCTGAAGTCCTGTGGTCTCATCAGCCAACATCTCCCTAAAGGGACCTGACATCCCTACTTAGAGAGCTTCCAGCCTTTTTGTCCACCCCTATGGCAGACAAAAAGCTTCCTATCCACGGGGGAATTCCCTGATGGTCCAGTGGTTAGGATTTGGTGCTTTCACTGCCGGGACCCCAATTCAATCCCTGGTTGGGGAACTGAGATCACACAAGCCTCTCAGCCCAAAAAAAAAAAAAAAGGTTCCCTGATAGAGTTCCCAGGGAACTGCCAACATTGCTCTGCCCAGGGCCTGGCACAGAACAAGGCCTAGTACACATCTGAGTAACAGAAAATGGAATTGAACATGACCCTTTCCCACGATTACCCCACCACCGCTCACACCTGGAGCACATCCAGTTCTCGGGATGGGGGCTGTCTCAGTTACATTGCTAAGTGTTTGGTCAGAGCCAGCTCCATATGGTTTTGATCAGATTTTCAGCATCTCATGTTCAATTTCTCGGCAAGCCTCCACCACATACCCCCTTCTCCGGCCTCCGGGAAACTCAGAAACAGCCAGAAAACCTTGGGAATAAGAGCTTCACAAGGGAGCAGGACTCCCAAGTGGGGAGTTTCCTCCAAGAGGCCCTCTGTCAGAAGAAACAGGCACTTTTCTGGTCAGAGAACTTTCGTGATGGCCCCTGAGGCTCTGTCCATGTGGGAGGACTTGGCTCTGTAGTACTAGCTATATCACCACTAGTGCTTACTAGGTGTTGGGCACTGCTTTAAGCACTATTATCATTCCTATGTTGCAGCTGAGGAAACTGAGGTGCAGAGGTTAAATAACTTACCCAGGCTGGATGGCCGGTAAAGTGGCAGAGCTGGGGGTCCTGGCTGGGCAGACGGGCTCCAGAATCTGACTCTTAGCTACCACACATACCACCTCTCTGAGTTGATCCACCTCCTAAATAAAAATGGGAAATAGTACAGCAGGTGCAGGTCTGAGGAAGTGGCCCTCAGAGAACAGGGAAAACCATTCTTTTGAGGTGCTGACCATGTGCCAGGCTCCAAGCTGAGTCCTTTATGTGCATTATCATTGCATCCTCAAACAACCCTATGAGGTGGGGATCACTAGTCCCATTCTATGTATGAGGAAATGGAGGCACAGAGAGGTAGAGTGATCTCCCAAGTCCACTCAGCTGGTGAGTGGCAAAGCTGAGACTGCAGCCCGTCTGCCTGACGGGTAGCACTTAGGCTGAGGGCTGGGGGCTGGGATGTCCAGATGAGGTAGAAAGGCTTGGCTTCCTAGGAAGAGCTGGGAAAAAAACAAGAGAAGAAGCTGAAGGTCTCAGGCAGGACCCCAGTGCTTGAGCTCAGACACAGATATGCCCCTTGGAGGCCTCCTGGGCCGGCCTCTCCAGCAGAAGGGGAGCCTGTTTCCCCAGAGCCTCTAGGAGGAAGTGGGCACAGGTTCTCAAGGTCTGCTCAGGCCTCAGTTTTTCCAGGAGTGGAGCAGTGGAGAAAAGGCTCAGCCTACAACTATGCCCACCTTCTTACCTCCATTCCCAGGGGAAGAGCAAAGACCAGGACCTGATAATGTTGAAAGGAAAGGAGGAATGGAGGGCAGGGTTGGGATCCGGAGGGCAGGGATAGGGGAAGGACTAGGGGTCTGTGGGCGGGACTTCTGGAAGGAGTGGGCCTCCCAGGGGGCCTCTGAGCCAGCCTGGCTGGGGCCCCTGCAGGGCAGAGCTTCTGGCGACTGCAAGCGTCGGATCAGATCCTGAAGGACCTGCTTCTGAGGGCTGCTTCCATCTCCTGAGGGGCCAAGCATGGGGTGGAACCTCTGAGGATCAGAGTAGATGGGGGAGTCAGACCTCCCAGCCCACTTCTATTCCTAGGACCTTTGAGTCTTCCATGCTCCAGAGGGGAAGCATAAGACCTGAGCTGCCCTGGGCTCCAACCCGGCCGAAGTAGGATGGCTGTAACCGCAGCAGCTTCAACACTGCCCTATCAGACAACAGGACCCACCCCCCCACCCACCACCCCCCAGAGTTCTGGATCTCAGAATCACACTCACTGGAAATCTGGACCCATTACCATCAAAACCACAATCACCTTGCCGACCTCATATCTGTCAGACCATCACTTCAAGGATCCTCCCCCAAGAGGAAGACACCCCTTCCTACCAGGGACCCAACACTGTTAAGTTCTCCATCAATTCAGGAATCCTGGCAGGACATCCCATCACCTATTGGTGTCCCCACTGCTGACAGGAGCCCCATTCATGTCAAGGTCCCCCCATTACTATCAGGCCACCATTCCTTTTGGGAAATCCTATCACTGTCAGGAACACCGAAGCCCGTCAGGCAGGACAGCAGCGATGCACCACTCCAGGAACACCATTTTCCATGTAGTCTATGTAAATGGCACCTCTTGGCATGGAGCCCTAAGTGTCAGAGCATCTGTTAACACAGGGTCCCCAATGGTTTTAGGGCTGCCATGACATAGAGTCCCAGCCCTGGCAAACCCTTGTGTTTAAAGTGATGCTACATCACTGTCTGGAACCCAGAAATAGTTATTCATGCCAGGCACTGTTCTGGGTGCTGACGGTACAATAGTAAGCAAGACAGATATTTTCTTGGGATTCAGGGAGCTGAATGTAATCCTTTGGGGATTCTACGATGGAAGGCAACATCTACTGGTAAGTAAGACTAATATAATAGGAAATTCCTCAAACACAGAAAGGGGTTAAGATTGTAGGCAGTGAAAAAAAGATAAATACCTTGATAATCCACCCTACGGCTGTCCAACATCAACACGCATCCTTCTTACCAAACCCTAGACTTAACATTTTAAGGGTGTCACCTAACGTAAGATCACTTTTGTTTATACAACCAAAAAGATTCACTGCTCCCCAAAAAGAGACTCTTCAGAGCCTTAGCAATTACCACACCTGTCTTAGCTTGGGCTGCCATAATAAAATACCATGGACTGAGTGGCTTAAACAACAGAAATTTATTTTCTCACAGTTCTGGAGGTTAGATGTTCAACATCAAGGTGCCAGCATGGTAGGTTTCTATTGAGAGCTGTCTTCCTGGCATGTAGATGACCACCTTCTTACTAGGTCCTCACATGGCAGAGATCTCTCTCTCCCTTCCTCTTCATTGAAGGCCACAGTGCTATAAGGCTAGAGCCCTACCCTTATGATCTCATTTAACCTAAATTACTTCCTAAATACCCTATCTCTAGATATAGTCACATTGAGGGTTAGGGCTTCAACATATGAATTCTAGGGGACACAGTTCAGCCCATAGCAAATGCCAAATCTAAATCCAAGAACTCAGAATGACATCCATTCCTCCTCTAGTTTTGTTGTAATCTCATCCCTCTATTCTACAACACCTGGTGACCACCAGCAGCACACCTGATTGGTCAGGATAGGTTGGGTGAGGCTGCAATAACAAATGACACCTAAATCTGAGTGGCTGAACACAACAAAATTCTATGCTGCACACATACCAAGCCTGCTGTGAGTCTAGGCAATCTCTAGCACAGCTGTACTCCATGTGGTGGCTCAACATTCCAGGCTGCTTTGATCTCTTGGCATGTTCTTTCATCTCAACACATGTTTCCATGATGACTCCAGCCAGGCAAGACAGCAAGGGGAACCCTTCCTTAAATGCTTCTATCCACAAATGGCACATGCCATTTCTGCATGCATTTCATTGGCCAAAGTGGGTCATACCTCCATGCCTAACTTCAAGAGAGCAACTGCCAGGAGGAGAAGCAAACCAGAATCTTGGTGAGTAGTAGTAATATTACCACAACAACCTATATTCAAGAATGGAATAAAGGAGGATGAAAGAAAAGAGGAGTCAGTTAAAGAAATGGAGACATTTCAGAGCCAGGAAGGAAATATGAATAAAAGCTGTAGTCAGTAGTTCTGAAACTAGTCCTGGGGCTTAACTAGAATTTATTACTTCTTTCTTATATTAGTTTTCTATTGCTGTGTAACAAATCACCACAAATTCAGCAGCTTCGAACAATCCAAATTTATTACCTCACAGTTTCTGTGGGTCAACAATCTGGGTACAGGTTAACTGGGTCCTCTGCTCAGGGCCTCACCAGGCTAATCTCAGGTGCCAGCCAGGCTGCCATCTCATCTCAGGCTCTGAGTCCTCTTCCAAATTCACTGGGTGTTGACAGTTGTGGTTTTAGGACTGAAGCCCTGAGTTCCTAGAGCTGCCTGCAACTCCCTGCTCCATGGCCCTCTTCACAACATGGCAGTTTGCTTCTCAAAGGGCAACATGAGAGCATCTGCTGCTGCTTTTTATTTCTTAGCCCTAGACACTTTTTTAAAGGGCTCACCTGATTAGGTCAGGCCCACCCAGGGTAATCTCCCTTTTGACTAACTCAAAGTCAACTGATTTTGAGTCCTTAATTACATCTGCAAAGCCCCTTCATTTTTGCCATAGAGCATAACCTAACCACATCACTGATATCCCATCATATTCACAGGCCAAGAGGCCAAGGGGATCCCCTCAAAGCGAGGAGATTATACAGGACATGCACACCATGAGGGAGGAATCTTAAATTCTGTTTGCCACACTTGCTCTATGATTCATTCCCTTTACCTCCAACTGGCACTTCAACTGGTTGACATTCTATGCCTGCTAAGGGACCCAAACCTTCATGCCCAGGGAATACTTGTCCCTGATGGTCCTGCCTGATTAAGGTTGCAGGGGTCTTCCATGAACTTTGACCACTGGGCATGGCATCACCAGGAGGTATCCCAAGTACCCCAGGGATTACCCCCACATACATAGCTTCTCACACCACTTGCCTTCTGCTGCCTCACACACATCAGGATTAATCACAAAGCCCTGTCCCTCCTGAACCTCTGTGCTTGCTGTTCATTCCACCTGGAATGTCCTACCTCCTGCCTCACCCATCCTCAAGGCTCTGCAGAGCTCCCTGTTACATGTAGCTTCCCTTGCCTTCCCTCTGACCCCCTACCCGCCAGGCTCATCACCAGCGACACAGGTCACCTTCTGCTTGGTTTCAGAGGCCCTTGTTTCCTGCACGTCTCCTGAGAAAGCTCAGTCCAGGCCCAGAAACCCTGGGGCCCAGAATGGCCCAAACTGCAGAAAATGAAGGAGAGGGGATGTTCAGGAAATCCTGGCAGTGGCTGAGGCAGTCCTTCAAGCTGCTGAGGGCAGGAGGCAGAGAAGGAGGGTGTACTGTTGCTCAAGACTTCCCCCAATCCTGATGTCCAGTCACCTCCAGAAGTGCTGTGCAATATCCTACCCACACTTGGACTAAAGGGACAAGCTCTGCCCTGCAGGCTGGGCAGGGACCCTCTGGACATGGACAGAGAGTATGGAGAAGGATTTGCGGGGTGAAGCAGACCCCCTCCTAGGATCAGGGACTTTCAGAAGCTGAGTCATCAGGCTTCTTGCCCATTTCCAGCTCCTTTCTGGAATAAGAGAGCCCAGGCTCCTCAGACCAGAGCTCCACTTCCACAGGCCACACAACCCATTTTTTTCTAGACACTAGATGCCCTCTGCAGGCCCCATGAGGTTGGAGCACAGGCCAGGAGCCTCGCATCCCCTTTCCCTATGCACTGGATGCCCCCTGCAGGCCTTGTGAGGTTGGGAGCCACAATGGGATGGATTAAACAGAACACACATATACACACAAACACAAAAGTGGGGACACCCTTACCCACATACATACGTCCATACCCACACACACATACACAGGCATATAATCAATCACACAGCCAATCACTCACATCTACCAAGGACACACCACAGACATTTAAGCATATAATCACAGTACGGACACAAGGGGACATATAGACACACATACACAATTACACACAAACCGTCATGGGCACACAGACACAAAGACACACATGGACACAATCTTTCCTCCTAGAGAAGAGTATTTGTTTGGAAGAAATATGCTAAAAAGCCACCTGGGGAACAGGGTAATATCATGAATGGTGGACTTAATAAAAGAAGGTACCTAAACTGCCTCTCAGTCTAATGGGACCTGTTGACTAGAGAGCCTTTTGTTTTGCTGGGCACTGGAGTGGTTACAGTTGTGGAACAGTACGGAGAAGAGTTGGGGTAGAGCTACTAAAAAGAGAAATTTGGAGCTTGCAAGAGCTTAATCTATATAACTCGTATGAAAGCGCATTCTTAGAAGTTGGGCTCCTGAACTCAGAAAGCCAGATTGAACTATCCTCACTGCATCCCAGGACACCCTAAAAAGAGACAGCCCTCCTGATGCTGGTAATATATGGGAGGTGATGAATGAGAAAAGGGGATGGACCTAACTACCACTGAATGCACCCACTGTGAGTCAGGCACATGGACTACCTCACAAGATACATATTATTCCCATTTTACAGATCCCGTTCCCTCGACTGTCCAGGGTTCTAAAACCGGATTCAAATACAAGAGTTTGAGTATAAAAACCCTGTTGTTTCCACTACATTAGTAATGGCAAATGCAAGGAATATAAGTTTCCATTCCCTACTCATGTTCCCAACAATGACAGAACGTATGTGTCTTCCCCACTGATCCAGATCAGTGATTGGCAAACTATGGCCCAGCCAGCCTGCTGCCTGTTTTTGTAAATAAAACTTTATTGGAATATAGCCATGCCTGTTCATTTACATATTGTCTATGGCTGCTTTGGGTCTATAACAGCAAAGCTAAGAAGTGACTACAGAGACAGTATGGCCTACAAAACCTTATTTATTAGCTGAACCTTTAACAAAAATTTTGCTAACCTCTGATCCAAACCCAGCCTCAAATTGGAGTTGGCAAGTCTCCTTGCCTTTGGTGTCTTAGCATTGAAGGATGGTCAGATAAATAAATAACTGGGATGGATGGATAGATGGATGGATTGAACCAACAGATGGACAGACATATATGGGTAGTATATCAGAGTTTTTCTCCAAATATGTACCAATGTTCTGCCATTTATAAGCGATGAAACATTGGGTAAATTAATCTTTCTGGATCTTAGTTTCCTCATCTGTAAAATGGGAATAATAATACAATGATCATTATCTAGGGCCCTTTCTATTGCAAATGACAAAATCCCAACTTAAAGTAGCTTAAGCAAAAAGTTAAATTTGTCATATCACATAACTAGATTAAGATTTGGTCTACTTCAGCACTGGTTGGACCCAGGGATTCAAATGATGTTATCTCCATCTTTTAACTTGACTTCTAATTCTTTTTATGTGGAGGCCTCATTCCTGTTATAGACAGGTGATCTTCTAGCAGCAGAAAATATGGCCACTGGAAGCCTCAAGTCCACATTTGTATAGTGAGTGATCCAAAACAGAGGGCCTCTTTCTCCTAACATCAAAGCTCATGAAAAGCTTTGAACTGTGCTTGTGACACATACTCAGTTCTTCAATATATTACAGTGGCCAGGGAATGGAGTACTCTGATCAGATCACTATGGTGAACACAGCCACCAAGACCACGTGAAGTGAGAGAGAAATTCCCTAAAGGAACCAGGAAAAGGAGTATAAAAAAGTGTCTGCGTGAACAAAAACATCACTCACAGCATTCTACTTCATAGATTTGTCATGAGAAAATGATTTTAGAGCATTTAGCATGGTGCATGGCACTTAAGTATCAACAAATGTTCATTATTACCATAACTGATAAATAGATGAATGGATGCATTAAATAGACAGCTAATGGTTAAACATACAGATGAATAAATGAAGAAGATGTGAAAAGATAGATGAAAGGAAAGATGGGAGAATGGACCGATGAAGAGACAAAAATGGGGAGACATATGGACACATGGATGGACGGATCGATCAATTGATAAATGGATGGATGATGGAAAGAAAAGGCAGACAAAAAAGGGCTCACAGTTAAGTTTGTCATATCATATGCTCTAGGGCTGGGAATGGGAAACAGAATAGCGCTCCACAATTGGTGTCTCCTGAGAGGTCTCCTCCTCTGGTCTCTGTCTCTTGGGTCCCTCTCATCAGGTGGGGGAAACACTTGCTCCCCTCCCTCATCTCTAGTTTCCTTGTGTCCCTGTGAGCTAACCAGCCCCTCTCCTCAGAAATCCCCTCTCAATTCCCAGGATAGGGAAGGCATGGCAGAAGCGGGTGTTTTAAGCCAGGTTCCCCTCATGCTATCGATAATTCTCTGACTCAGTTTGGGGCACAGGAAAATAATAGGGGAGAGGGACAGTACTGGCTGGGCCAGGAGGGTGAAGCCCTAGAGTCCTGAGATGTGAGATATGGGAGCTGGACCTGCTTCCAAAGAACTTTCCCTTTAGCCCTGCTTGTCGAAGAGAGGAGTAGGTCTCAGATGATGGATGTGTAGTCACTGTGATAGGCCTACGAAGACCTGGGAGGAGATCTTCTCCAGCCTTACCCTGCTACCTGTGATTGTCCTCAGGGAATCTGGGGGACCAGCTGGTTCCCATCTTTCCCACTCCAGGAGTCTTAGGACCACAGAGAAGAGGTGGGAGTAAGGAGAAACCTGGGAAAGAGGGAGGTCCCCTCCACCTTGCTCTGACCTCTAATCCTGAACCAAGCTCTGACCCCTAGGCTTAAAACTGATGTTCAAATGCCTTCAAGAGGACGACACTGCAAACCTTCCCCTAACAGGGACAATGCAATCCCCTTCCCTTGTCCAAAATGTTGAGTGCTGAGGTTCTCAGAGCTAAAGACAAAGAGTGGGAAATGGGGACAGGGAGACTACTAAGGAGTTATGAAAGGGAAAAAATGTTCTAGATAGATGGAGACAGTGGGGAGTGCACTCAGTGGAAAGGTATTCTGCTACCAACTCATGTACTGCAATTCAATTCAGACACTAACAACCCAGAGCTAGTGTTAGACTTCACAGGTTTAAGGGCACAGTCCCAACAAGAATGCCCCCACTTGAGATGCCAGTCACAAGTGGGATCCCCAGGCCACCTGCATTTCTGCCTAACTAGCTACAAGTCCAGAGGTCTTCAAACCCCCCTCAGGTCCAATAGTTGACTAGAATGACTCACAGAACTCAGAAGTGCTATACTGACAACTACTTTTTTGTTTGTTTGTTTTTTGTTTGTTTTTTTCTTTTGCTGTACGTGGGCCTCTCACTGTTGTGGCCTCTCCCATTGCGGAGCACAGGCTCCGGACACGCAGGCTCCGGACACGCAGGCTCCGGATGCGCAGGCTCATTGGCCATGGCTCACGGGCCCAGCCGCTCCGTGGCATGTGGTATCTTCCCGGACCAGGGCACGAACCTGTGTCCCCTGCATCGGCAGGCGCACTCTCAACCACTGGGCCACCAGGGAAGCCCTGACAACTAGTTTTTTATAAAGTATATATATCAGGAACATCCAAATGAAAAGACACACAAGGAGAGTCTCAGCGCAGAGCTCCCATGCTCTCTCCCCATGGAGACACAGAGGGCATGTCACCCTCCCAGTACATCAATGTGTTCACCAACCAGGAAGTTCCACGAGCTTTGGTGTCCAGAGTTTTTACTGAGATTTCATACACAGGCATGAATGAATTGTTGGCAACATGACTTGATCTCCTCTGATGGACTGGCTCAAAGCCCCAATTCTGCAATGATATGGTTGGTCTTTCTGCTGACCAGGCCTCATCCCAAGTCACCTCATCTCTTAGCATCAACTCAGGTGTGACCCAAGGGGCTCATAGATAACAAAGACACGCATATTACTTGAGATATTCCAAAGATTTAGAGTCTCCCTCTCAGGAACAGGGACAAAAGCCAAATTCTTTAGTATACAACAGACAGAGCCCTGCATCTGAGTGAAGGGATGTGAATTACTGAAGCCCTGGGGACCAGGCCTCCTGTTCCCATGCACCAGACTTGAGCCAGCGGCAGCAGAGCAGGAGTGTCACTATGAGAGTGAGTGTGAGGGTGAGTGCGGTGGAAGCACAGCTTCTCCATGGTCAGACTGCAATGCTTCCCACTGGCATCCATGGATCTGTCTGTCACCTGTCTGTATGTAGCCCAGGCAGGGGAAGATAGGTATGAGAGGGGAAAAGAGTGTGGGATGGTGGGAAGAGGATAGATGAATCTATTCTCCACACTTCAGCCTGAGGGAACTTTTATTTCACTCATTTCTGGTCATTCTCTCCCATACCGTCCAGCCACAAGGCTCCCTTCCCCCCTCCCCAGACCAAATAGGGCAGCTATTTCCAACCTCCCACACCGGGTTAATTGCTCTTTCTTGGCTTTACCAAAGCACACCCTACTGCCCCCAGCCAGTCAGCTTCGTCTATTGTAGGGATCTTATTGTCTCTTTTGATTCCCCTCACCCCTCCAACCTAGATGACAAGCTCTCTGAGGGCAGAATCTGTGCCTGTCTTCTCTGCTGTATCCTCATGCCCAAGCACATCACCCGGCACATAGTAGTCACTCGATAAATATTTGTTGATTAGTGACTGCAGGAACAAAAATCACAAGAAAGGAGGTCTCAGCTCAGAGAGGAAGGGCTGTGACCCTCTATCTATGAAGTGACTTGGCCAAGGCCACTCAGCCAACGCGTATTCCCATAGCCTGGCCTGTCTAGACTGGGCCCTCTCTGGAGCCCTACTCCTCCTCTGCCCAGAATCATAAAAATAGAATGGGGCAAAC
Organism: Phocoena sinus; assembly: GCF_008692025.1. NCBI lineage: Eukaryota > Metazoa > Chordata > Mammalia > Artiodactyla > Phocoenidae > Phocoena > Phocoena sinus. The sequence continues at coordinate 82,005,403 of NC_045768.1, read as the reverse complement.
AAGAAAGGCAATTGTCAGAGCAGAAGCCAAGAAGACAGAGAGGAGAGGGGATGGCAAGAGTACTGGAAGCGTCCCAAAGCTCTTTTCATACTGCCTCGTGCTGAGGTCTCCATCTTCCCAGGGTGGAGCTCCGAAATCTGACTCCACCCTTATAAAAGAGGGTCCGTGCCCTGCCTCTTAGTAATAAGCCCTGACTCCACCCCTTTATTGATAGGCTCTGGCTCCACCTTCTGGACTACGCCTCCTCTGAAGAAATGCCCTGGCTCCGCCCCTTCCGGGTAATAGGTAAGCCCCACCCCTAGTGCGTGACGGTGTCCTTGTGACGTAACGTACCGGCCTGTTTCCGGGGTGGAGCCAGGGAGGGTGGGCGTTTAGGCTGCGTCGACCCCTCAGCCCCCCTCCAGGTGACCCCAATCCCCGAAAATCCTCACCCGGGGCCCCAAATATCCCAGCCCCATGACCTCGAAGGCCTTTGGCTCTAACCCCGTAAATGCCCCAGGCCCCCGAGGTGCCCGACCTCCCAATCCCTTAACGTCTAGTGCCTCCCAAATCTTCAATCCTACCCTGTCCCGATGTGGCAACTGAGTTTTCCCGGGGGCACCTGTCTCATATTACCCGAGAACAAGTCAGACTGGTCCAGAGAATGACAGAGAAGGGGATCCGGGATTGGGGAATCCTTGATCCAATCATGCCGCTCCCCAGGAGACGTTCGGAACCCAGGACATGTCGGGATTGAGGAGATACGAGGTGGCGCTGGAGGCTGAGGAGGAGTGAGTGGAGGCGGGGTTCTGCGGAGGAGGAACCTAGCCGCTCCGGGGTGGTGGGGGAGGGGCGGGGAGGGCGCGAGTTTTCTGGGGCGGGAGAAGCGGGAGGGGTGGGGCCTCTTAGGGGGCGTGGGCTGGAGGAACCGCCTCTAAAAGGCGGGGCGGAGCCTTCCACGAGAGGGGCGAGGCGTCCAAGGGGCGGAGTCGGTGGGGTCAGCCCCGCCCCGCCCCGCCCGGCTCTGCCTTCTCTTTGCAGGATCTACTGGGGCTGTTTCTACTTTTTCCCCTGGCTGCGCATGTGGCGAAGGGAGCGGAGGTGAGGGGGCTGCGATACCGCGGACCCGCCCGGGGCATGGACGAGGCTCAGTTCGGGAGAACCGATCGCGGGGAAGCCGGGAGCCCCCGCCCCGCCTCATGCCTGTGTCGGGTCGCCCCACAGCTCAGCGCACCCTCGGGAGCAGAAGCTGGAGCCTCTGCGGGGCCTGATGAGCTGTCTGTCAAGTGGACTGGGCACTGCTCCCCAGCGCTCCGGTCGCAGCCTCCCCCGCCGCACCCCCGCTGCCACTGCGCAGCCATCTGGTGCATTAAAGATTTAAACCAAAGCCACCGTCCTGCCCTCCTGATTCTGCCGCCGCTGCCGCCATTCGGGCTGGGAGCCCCTCTCCACGCCGGCTGTTTCCGTATTGACAGGGCCTCTGTCCCTGATAGGGTGTCAGTCCGTGTCCAGGCTCCCATTATTCCTAAGGGCCCCTCATCAGGGTCAGGCCTCCCCTTACTACCAGTGATTGCCTTCCACCACCTAAGCCCCCCGCCCCACCACACACACACTCATCTCTATGAGTGGCCTGTATGGAGGGAGCTAAATAATCCTGGCTTTATCTTCCTCCCAGCCTTGTCCCCACATCCATAAATCCTCACAATCCCAGCTCTCCGCTTCCACCTTCCTCCTAGACAGGACTTTGCCAGGTGCCTGAAGAATCTTCTCCTGGGAGTGGATCTAAAATATTTTAAGCCCATAGTTGTAGGAAGTAGGCTGTGAGAGGAGGGAAAGATTCCTAGAAGCTGCTACCCTCGGCCTGCCATAGGGGAATGACTTAGAACTGTTGGAGGTCTTTCCTACAGTTAACACCCCAGCTTCTGGCTCCTCCAGTTGGATCCCAAGTTTAAAGATACTTGGCATCAGGGCTTCCCTGGTGGCGCAGTGGTTGAGAGTCTGCCTGCCGATGCAGGGGACACGGGTTCGTGCCCCGGTCTGGGAGGATCCCACATGCCGCGGAGCGGCTGGGCCCGTGAGCCATGGCCGCTGGGCCTGCGCGTCCGGAGCCTGTCCTCCGCAACGGGAGGGGCCACAGCAGTGAGAGGCCCGCGTAACGCATAAAAAAAAAAAAAAAAAACAAACAAAAAAAAAAAAAGATACTTGGCATCAGGGACTTCCCTGATGGTCCAGTGGATAAGACTCCATGCTCCCACTTCAGGGGGCATGGGTTCGATCCCTGGTTGGGGAATTAAGATCCCGCATGCCGCACAGCGCAGCCAAAAAAAAAAAAAAAACAAAGGTACATAGATACTTGGCATCAGCCCCCCAAAGTGTAACCTCCCTAGGAGAACCCAAGGGCCACTGCTCCCTACCTTTCCTTTCTGTCTTGTCACCGAGTTGGGCTGAAACCCACTAGCTCCTGAAGTGATGAAGGGTCAGGGACTCCTAGTGGGTCTGCTTTCAGTTAGGGACTGGCCCCAGCACCAGGGAGGGCACCACAGAATTAAGTTAAAGGGACAGCCCAGTTTGTGGGTGGGGTCAGAGGTAACTTCCAGCCTGGTGCTGACCCTGCCATAGCAGGTTGTAGCTGGGAAAAAGACTTGGCCCGGGCTTCCCTGGTGGCACAGTGGTTGAGAGTCTGCCTGCCGATGCAGGGGACATGGGTTCATGCCCCGGTCCAGGAAGATCCCACATGCCACAGAGCGGCTGGGCCCGTGATCCATGGCCGCTGAGCCTGCGCGTCCGGAGTCTGTGCTCCGCCACGGGAGAGGCCACAACAGTGAGAGGCCCGCATACCGCAAAAAAAAAAAAGAGACTTGGCCCTATCTTTGGAGAAGCCAAAGGGGAGAGATGGGTGCATACCTGGAAGAATTTGTTTCTTCCTTCCCAGGCCTCTGGATTGACTGGTCCAGAAAAGACTCCAAAGTGTGTGACAGCCAGCCAGCTGAAGATTTGTGACAAGATGATGGTGCCTCAGTGGGTGCACCCGAGCTCTGGGGTACAAGTCCAGACTGGAGGGTGGGTGAGAGACCCTAAGGCCTCTGGTACTAGAAATTCAAGATGAGTGACCTCTGGGTTGTGGCCACCTTCAAGAATGGACCCAGGCTCTTGAGGCATTTCCTCACAATGTCTACATTGAGAACCCTGACAAAAGAGTACCCTGTCCAGCCCTGGGCCTACACCTCAGAATCCCTCAGGATACTCAGATTTCCTGAGTATCCACAAGACAAGCTCCAGGGAAGGAGCCCCCAAGCCTTACCCTGGACAGGAGCGGGAGAAGCTCGAGTTGTTCAGCCTGGGAGGGGGATTAGTCCCTACTCTCTGAGCTTAGGGTCGCTCCTGATTGCTGCAGCCGCCCTGCAGCAGAAGGATGCCCAGGGAGGTGTGAGTCCCCATCCCAAGAGTAGGCCTGCCCCATAGAGGGTAGCTGGTGACAGAGCAGAAGGTTGTAGAAGGTACCCCTGCAACAACCAGATAAGGGCTGGATTACTGGGTGATGATCAGTTTATGTTTAAAATATAGAGCAGGACAGAGGGTTCAAATCTCCAGACCAGGAGTGGGAAATTCTTCAGGGTGCCAGGGGCACTAAACTTAGCAGCTTGCCCCCACACTAGGCTGTCCCCAGCTTCCTGGAAAGGACAGGAGGAGGAAGATGAGGAATAGTTTTGCATTGGGTGGGGAGGGGGGTGGCTAGGGGAAGAGGGGGTGAGGGCTGGATATGGGATTTAAAAAGAAGGGACAGGAAGGTAAAGGGAGGTCGGGGCTTTAGCAAGAGGATGGGATGCAGAGGGTGTAGGGGTTGGGGAGGGGGGGTTTCTTCCAGGCCCACGATAGAGAGAAACTGGCATTTGAATAGAACAAAGGAGAGGTAACTGAGCTCTTGAATCTGATGTCTCAATAAGCCAGGGGCTGGAAACCCCAGGCCCCTGCTGGTAAGAGGCTGGCATGTCTGGGACAGGACTAGGCTAAAACAGGAACGTAAGATTTCTTGTGTCTCTTACCTGTTGGACAGCAGCAACCTGGCACCAAAGAACTTTTATCTTCCCTCATCTGCCCTCCTTATCCACCCCATCCTTCCTCCCTATCTCATCTTCCTGGGGAAAGCAACCCACACCTCAGCATCCCCAAGGCAACCCATTACCACCAAAAAGGGCCTTCTCCCAGCTTCGCAGTCTGAATGTGACTGGCCCAGGCAAGACTCCTCCTCAGTCAGAAGGGCCTGCTTTAGGGAGCCATTCCCATCAATTTTTCCTAATAAGACAAGCAGGCTAGAGCAGGAAGCAGGCAGGGGGAAATGAAGGCAAGTTGGTGCTGGCCTGCCATCTGCTCCCAGCCCACCCACAACTCCCCCATCAGAATTTGGGTGTGCTAGTGTGACTGTGTGGTTGGACGATTGTGTAAACACAACCGTGTGGGAGTGGAACTTTGAGTATAACTGGGACTGTATGATTCCATCTGGGGTTGTCTGACCATGTGAGGTTGATCGAGTAACTGAGGTGTGACTGTGAATGTGTAACTATGAGTATGTGAGTGTTAATGTCCATCATTGGATGCCACTGTGGATCCTTGGCCGCCCTTACTCAGTTACTGTACCATCAGTCCCCATGTGCACAATCCCCCTCCCCAGCTTCTCTGCCCAGGATTTAGGAGCCCATGGGAAATTACTGTCCTAAAAGAGGAGGGGGTCTGTGGCACAGGGGTCTCTGGTAATTAGGGCCCAGGAGTGTCACAGGATGAGCAATACATCTTCACCTGCCGCAGACTCACCTGGTGCCCCAGGTAAAAGGCACCCAGATAAAAGGTAGGGAAGGAGGCAGAGAAAGAAGGAAGTATCCAGGCTGAGCATCATGAAGGGGCCCTCGCCCACCAGCAGCCTCCTGCTGCTACTGTTGCTCCTAAGCCCAGACCCTGGAGGAGGTGAGTGTTTGGGGGTCTAGAAGGCCAGGGGTCTGGGTGAATGGGATGCAGGGAAAGGGGCCCAGCTATCTGATGGAGCTTAGGGTCAGAAGCCCTCTGAACACATGGTCATGTTGTCCCCTAGCATTGCCACTGGCACCCAGCACTACATCATGCTGTACTCAGTTCTACCGACAGCCACTCTCAAGCAAACTACTGAGGAACATCATCCGAGTGGAATTTCAGGAAGCTGATGGGGACTGTCACCTCCAGGCCTTCTTGTGAGCTTTGACTCTGCCCCTGATTTGACCCCTGACTCTGACCTCAGTCCCAACCCCTGATGCTGATCTCAACCCCGCCCCAAATGCTAATTCTGATGCCAACTCAGGTTTTCATCTGGCCTTTGCCTCTAACTCCTGGGCCTTACCCTCATCTCCAAGCTACGACCATGGCTTTGGACCTTCCCTTTGCCAGGTTTCACCTGTCTCGACGCAGCGTCTGCATCCACCCCCAGAACCGCAGCCTGACTCTGTGATTTGACTGCCAAGGGAAGAGGCTCCAGGGGACTCTGCCCAACCGAGTTTGGAGATAGGGAAAATGGGCCTGGGCCCCCAGTAGCCAAAATAATAAAGTAGCATCGCCCAGTAGTCTCTGACTGTGGTCTCCAAGTTCTGTGTATTCTCCTGTGAGTCCCGAATCCGGAGCTGTGAGACATGTCAATAAACAGAAGAACCTCCTCATTCTCTTTATTCACACTTTCACAACCCCCGCCAGGGGCAAGGCCGAGAGCCAAGGACCCACACACACTCCCCAGGTACCTATATACATACATGCAGAGAACACATGTTCCCTGCCTCACATACACGTGGACACACATGGACACAGACATACACATCTACACACATTCCTCAGGTGGACTGCCAACTCTGAGATGAAGCCAGAGGTCCAGGCACCTTTCAGCTGGCAAGTTGGGAACACAGAGTCTCATAGAAATGAGCTCCAAACAGAATTTCCAGCTGAGAACCCCACTCCGTGGGGATCTACTGTCCTGCCTGGGTTCCACCTGTCTGTCCATCCACACCAGCAAGACAGAGTTATAGGTGGAATCAGCTGAAGCCTTCCAAGATCCTCTACAGGTTTGGGACTCCTAGAAGAAGGAGGAAAATCAAGGGAGATAGTAGGACTGGATCTTGTCCCAGATTCCCTGAGAATGAGGGAGGAGACCCAGCTCTGAACCCAACACTCCAAAAATGAATAGGGGAGCCCACCTCTGTGTAAGCCCCAATACCCTGAAGATGAGGGAGTAGACCTAGCTCTGGGCCCAGGCACGTCAAGAATAAGGCAGGGGATCCAGCTCTGATCCAGACATCCCAAGAATAAGGATGGATATCCAGCTCTGAGCCTAATACCCTGAAAATGAGGAGGGAATCCATCTAGGAGCCCCAGTATCCTGCAAGAGACAGAAGAGACCCAACTCTGAGCCCGGGACTCAAGAACGAAAGGCCCATCCCTGAGTCCAGAAGTTACAAGAATGAGGAGACCCAACTCTGATTCCCAAAACCCTTATGACTAAGGCACCTGGCTCATAATCCAGACACTCAAAATGAGGGCACACATCTCCAAGTCCAAACCTCCCAGAGGTCATACTCACCTGGAAGCTTGTCCACCGGAATCATCGGGGCCAAGAACCCAGACTTTTGGGGTCCATCCTTCTCACATGGTCTCAACCTCAGCCTGGAGCACAAAAAGGAAGCTGTCTCCCTGACAATGTGGGGCATCTCAGTCTCTTCCAAAAAGGTTTGTTAGTAAAGGGTCAAGAGAGGAAAGGGTGAGAATCATGAAGTTGGGGGTGGGAGAAGGAGGAGGAATGGTTCCAGAATCAGACACGTTCAGTGCAGTCATGAGGGGTGGGAACGGGTGTGGTCTATGGGTATCAGAGCCCCTGTGTGGGATCAGAGGATGAGAGGCCAATGGCAATCACTTACCAGAGCCCCAGTGCCAGGGCCCCAGCCACCAGTCCCAAGAAAGAGAATATTCCCAAAGATGCCAGCATAGCCACCTGCTCCAGGACGTGTCTGTGGTCTGAGGAGGAGGGTCACGTGCCAGCTGTGAGAGCAAGCCTGCCTGACCAAACTCGGTGCCCACTTCTCTCTGGGGCTTTCCCATCCTCTACCACCTTTGCCCATCTGCCCAAGCTCACCAAGTGGCCGCGGGTCTGGTAGGAGGGACGGTCTTGGGGGAGCAGGGCTAACCACCTGAGGTTCTTCCTCTGGCTGCGCGTGTTGTTGGCCCCCAGCTGGTATCTCCTTCGGTAGGGGTCCTGGAGGGAGACGAGACCTGAGGAGAACTATCCACGCGGGGTCGGGGCGGAGGCCAGGGCCCGCCAGGCGAGGCCAGGGCCAGGGTTGGACACAGGGGCGCCTCAGAGGCGGAGCTTGAAAGGGCAGAGCCAGCTTCTGGGGATGTAAGCAGGGGTGGAGGCTGAAGGGCGGAGGCTGAGGGGCGGGGTTTAATCTGGGGCAGGGTTTAAACTAGGGCGGGGCTGCAGGCAGCTACAGGTGAAGCCTGGGGCCGCAATTGCCACGCCGCTCCGTAGCGCCTGCAGTTCCGCCGATAGATGCTGGGCAGCGGGGCCTCTGCCCTTTCCCTAGGCTCTGTCTCTCACCGGTGCTCGGAGTACCCCAGGCCTCGGGGCTCCAGGCGCTCCAGGTGCCTGCGTCCAGAAAGTCCCGGGCACTGACCCGCACGGCATGGGGCAGCCCAGCCACAGCGTCCGTGATCACCTCCTCCAATCCAGACGGTTCCACCTGGCAGTGCAGATGGTTCGTCGGCACGTTATCCAGGTTATAAGCACTCAGCCTATCTGCCCCCCAGAGCCAGTCTGCAAAGAGCACCCCTTCCTCCCAGTCCTGTCCCTGTCAGCCTGATGCAGCCGTCTGGGCCCCACGTAGGTGGCTGGTGGTGTCAGGTCTACACCTAGTGTTCAGAAGACAAAAGTGCACAGTGGTTTTGTAGACAGGCTGTGACTTCAGACTGCCTGGGTTCAAATCTTTGCTGTACCACTTACTGAGTGACCTTGGACCTCTCTCTGTGCCTCAGTTTCTTCATTTGTAAAATAGAGGTGAATACACCTAAATGAGATAATACATGTAAAATGTGTAGCACAGTGCCTGGCAGACAGATGGTGTTCAATAAATATTGGTTATTGTCTGAGGCAGCGGCTCCCCAGGCCTGATGCTGGCCAATCTTTGCCATCTCCAGATGTGGGACTTCACCTCTATCCACATCTGAGTATATGAGTGTTTGTATGCGGCTGTGCCTCTGGCTGAAAGGCACTCCTTTTCCTAGAAAAGTTATTTTTAAAAAATCACTGCTGTCTTCCCACAGATGGGCTGAGATCAGTTACAGCCCTGCAGGGCAGAGGCTCGGTCCCTCAGTCTCTGCTACAACCCCAGCACCCAGCACAAGGCCTGGCCCACGGAGAGTACGCTGTAGGGGAAGGCCATGGGGCGTCAGTGACCTGCCAGATCTGGTCACGCAGAACACCCAGGAACATGAAACTAGAGACAGGACCCACAGCCCCAGATTGGGACGCACTCCAAGGGCCTCACCGTGGACCAGGCTGGATGCTGTGCTGGACGGTACTGCAGCTGGAACTTCAGCAGGAAGTGGGGCTGGCGGGGCCAGGAGGCAGGGTACGTCCAGCTGGCACGCAGGCGGCGAGGATAGCCAGGTACCGACTCTACCCGCAGCCCCTGGGGTGGGTCAGGTCGCACTGGGGGCAGTGGAGACACAAATTCAGGGCACAAGACAGGTACTCATCCCTTCCCCACCACCTCCCAAGGGAAGATGGGTGTGTGCCTAAAGGTCCCTGAGGGGAGGCACTTCCAAGGAGGTTGGGGAAATCTTAAGCTTGATCATCCATTAGGCACAGGACCTATCTGTCATCCCTATTATAAAGTAAGCTAAGATCTGAGGACGGATTTTTGAAATGTTTGTTGAGTGAGTTAAAGAGTGATTCTGGGACTTCCCTGGTGGCTCAGCGGTTAAGAATCTGCCTGCCAGTGCAGGGGACACGGGTTCGAGCCCTGGTCTGGGAAGATCCCACATGCCACGGAGCAACTAAGCCCGTGTGCCACAACTACTGAGCCTGCGCTCTAGAGCCCACGAGCCATAACTACTGAGCCCGCGTGCCACAACTACTGAAGCCCGTGCGCCTAGAGCCCATGCTCCGCTACAAGAGAAGCCACCACAATGAGAAGCCCATGCACCGCAATGGAAGAGTAGCCCCCGCTCGCCACAACTAGAGAAAGCCCGCGTGCAGCAATGAAGACCCAATGCAGCCAAAAATCAATAAATAAAATAAATAAATTTTTTTTAAAAAGAGTGATTCTGCTTTCCATCCAAGGAAGATGAGTTGGCCCAAATTCCAGCCAGAGCTTTGGTGACCCGCTTCCACTGGGCAGGGAGGACATGAGACAGAAGTGCCTTCAGCACAAGGCATAGAAGCAGAGAGGCAGCACTGGGGCTAGGCAGCCAGGAAGGACTAGTAGGGAAGGGGATAGTGGCAGCAGTCTCTAGAAGCTGATGTAAGCCTGCCTCCTGGGCTCTGATCTCCCTGGGTTCTTAGTCTCCATGGGGGCCATCTGTGTGCCGAAATGGGTCTACGTTGGGAGGGAGCTATGTGGGAGCTCAGGGGAGGAGAGTTCTGAATTTGGGGGGTACCTGTACTCTGGGGTCCGTTTGGGGTCTCTGTGGTAGGGATTTGGGGAGAGCTCTAGGAGTGGGTACTCACAGATGCTCTGCAAGCTCACATCCAGTAGGCGTGTGCTGGCCCCCAAGGGGTTCACTTCAGTCACATTGATCCGGTACTGGCTCCAGAACTCTGCCCCATGGACCACACAGCGGGCAGCCCCTGGGGGGTCCTGTGGGCATGGCCAGGGCCCTGTGGATGGACTCATCCTAGGAGAGAGGATGTGGTCTTGAGCTTTGGAAACGATCACTGTGGTACCCAGCTAGAGCCCCCAGCTTCCCCCTCATGTCCTACCTTTGGCCATCGGCTCCTGGTACCGTCTTCTTCCTGGCAGGGAGGAGGCCATCTGAGGTCAGGAAGGAAAGGAGGGTCCTCCTTCTCTCTCAGGCCTTCCTTAGGACCTCCTTACCTACCTCCCATACCCACGTTTTGCTAAACACCCAAACATATAGGTATACACACCGATCATGCACACACCTGTAGGAGGTGAGGTAGCGGGTGGGTAAACCGCTAACCTGGCTGGGACTCCAAGTGCAGGAGAAGTTCTCATAGTCAGCTGCTTGGCAGGAGACAACAGGGCGGACTGGGGGGTCTAGAGGCAGAGGGTGCAGCTGGAGACCGAGAAGTTCCCAGCCCCTACCCATCCCAGAGGGCTTACTCAGGGCCTGGATTCCCCCAGGAGCCCCATGTCTCATCACTGCTACCGCCAACACTCCCTCCCCAACTCACAGCCCAGCTGCAGGGTCACCATGCCCCCAAGTGCACCATCCAGGGTCCGGCAGATATAGGTGCCCTCGTCAGTGCTTTCTGCCCGGGCCAGGACCAGTTCGTGCCCTAGACCAGAGTCAGGTCCCTGGAGCAGCCTTGTCTCCCCGTCCCGAAACCAGGACACCGGGGCCCTGGGGGTGAGATGAGATGATGACAGATAGAGGGAAGATTTAAACTATGAGTCCGACCATGTCACAGCTCTCCACTGGCTTCTCGGTGCTTGCAGGAAAGCTCAAACTCCTTTTGCTGGCTTACAAAGCCCCTGGTGATCTAGCCCTTGCCTTCCTTTCCTTCTTCATCACCTTCCTGTCTCCCCCTCCCCCACTGCACTCCAGTCAGGTTGTGCCTCTTTTGGTTCAAGAGTGCGGAGCTCACTCCCACCTCAGGGCTTTGCACTAGCTGTTCTCCCTGTCAGGAATGCTTGCTTATACCCCAACCTTCAGAAATCAGCTTCAATGTCACCTCCTCCGAGAGGCCTTCCCTTATTACCAATAAAAAGTGGTCACTCAGTTACCCTCTTCCACCTCACTCTCTTTTGATTTTCTGCCCTGCAGGTATTACTACCTGGCATCTTGCCTGGCTTGTGCACTGCTGCATCCCAGGGCCTAGAATAGACCAGGCACTTAGCAGGTGCTCAATACATGTTGGTTGAATGTTCTGTTGAATAAGGATGGTTTGAGGGTTAAGAAAGACAAAGAGGTGAGGATTACAGATACAGGGGCAAGGATGGGAGGGGTGTGAGGACTGGGCAAGTTCAAGAAATGGGTCGTGAATGGGTCCTGTCAGCCCAGCAGGCTGGTGGAGCACTTACCCAGCAGTCACTCCAGGGCAACACAGCGTCATGGCCCTGCCAGGCTGCCCATACTGGACCCCTGTTGAAGGCACTTCTGAGCAGAGGCTCTTCCTTTCCCTCTCTCCCACCCCACCCCACACTTTGTGACAGTGACAGGATAAGGGGTGGACTTTTAAAACCTGAGTGGGGTCATGGGGTCAAAACATCATGTTATAATCTGGAGACAGAGGTCAGAGAGCAGGGTAGAGAGATGTTGCCAGATTGGATTTCAGGGGTTGGGAGGATGACAGGTTAGGCATGAGAGGGGCCACGGTCATGGTGGCAAGTCACAGGTCAGAGTTGGGTCATAGAGCAGAGTTTTTCTCACCTGGGGGGCCCCAGGCCTGGGGGCAGGGACAGGAGGCAGACACCAGGGCTGTAGCCACGGCCACCAGGACCCTGCTCAGCCCTGAGCAGCTGCTGCTCATCTGTGGGGAGAGAGGCAAGGTCAGCGATCCCCCATTCCCAAGATGGGAGGCTAAAGTCTGCCTCCTCCTCTTCCAGACTGAGGCTTTCTAGGAGGAAACCAGGTGCCCAGTGGGGTAAGGACATCAGACATCACTGGGGGCTCTGATGTAAGGTCCCCTTTCCACCATACGCCCAGCGCTCTGTGTGAGTACACACACACGCACGCACACACACCCTCACACCCCCCTCCTCAGTCATGGGCTTAGGGCCCAGAACAAAAGCTGGAGGCAACAGACTGTGCCAGCACCGCCCCCCGCACCACCCTTGGCACCGACCCCTGGCACCAAGTGTTGGCACTGGCTCAGTCACTCCCATTAACTCCTCCAATCCAGCTGTTGGAAATTCCGTGTCCATCCCACCTGGCCCAGGGATAGTCGTTGCCTCTGACTGACCTGAGGCAGCCCTCATCACCCTGGGGTGGGACTGTCATAGTGGGTCTGAGCCCACCCTGTACCCCTGCCATGAGGCCTAGCCCTGCTCTGGCTGCCAAGCCTCTTCTCGCCTGGGCCTGGCTCCTTGCTCTGCGCCGCTCATCTGGGCCTGACTCTGGAATCTTGCTGGTCTTGAGCCTGTGAGGCCGGATGGGGCTAGGGTGCAGGCTGAGGCTATGGAGTTAAGCAGATCCAGATGCCCTGACTGCTGCCAGAGGCTGGGGGTGGGCGAGGAGCCAGAAGATGGAGACAGGGTGGCGGGACAGGAGAGGAGGCTGAGAGAAGCTGGGAGGCTGCAGGAACAGGAGGCTGGGGTGGAGGCCACAGGACAAAGAGATGCTCAGAGATCAGGACTGGGAGGCAGTGAGAGCTCAACGAGGTGAGGGCTGGGCTGGGGCAGCAGGATCTCAGAGAGGCCAAAAAGGTAACCAACCATGTGTGTACGGGGGATGGAGGTGCTAGGAGAGAGGGAATCCTGGATGGGAGAAAGCAGGATGAGGAACGCAGTGGGGAAGAGGGAAGGGGGGCGGTGGGAGAAGGTGCAGATGGGCAAAGGGCCCTGGGTGAGGGCTCCAGAAGAGGGAGAGCCCAAATCCCTCCCAGGTAGAGCTGAGCAGCGACCTCCGCGTGTCTGTCTGAGTGTGTCTAGTGGCTCACCCCGGCCCCCCGGCCGCATTTACCCTGCTCAGCCCTGCCCTACCTCGATGATTCCAGTGGTTGAGTGTCCATGGCCTCCAGGACTTCCTCCCACCAGCTACAGCACCCGTCTCAGCTCTACTCAGTTCTGGGACCCCAGAATCGTCCCCTCCTTCCCATTCCCTGCCCCCGCCCCTCTGGGCCATGGAGCTTAGCCGCCCCTAGCCAGGCCCCCTCCTCTCTCCTTTCTCCTCCCTCCTACTCTCCCACCCCCTCCCACCCAAGGCCCTGGGAAGGGAAGAGGCCTCCCCCGAGTCTGGAAAGGAAGCCACAGGCAGAGCCAGGCACAGCAAGAGGGAAAGGAGAGCTGCTGTGTCCCTGTCAGCAAGAGGTTCCTGTGTTTTCACACAGCAGAACACAGGCACATTCACGCGTGGACTCCCCAGGCACAGTCAACAGAGATACTCCCTTGAACACGCGCGGACACAGTCAAGTCAAAAAGCAGACACATACTCGTGCTCCCACTCTTTTCACTCCCCAGAAAATACTTCCTTAGGGCACAGCTGTCTGTATTTTAAGGGGAAGAGGGCCCCATGTTGGGGGATATAAAGAAAAGCCAAAGAGTCCAGTTTCCCCCTCCCCTGGACGTTCCAGCCATTTCTCACCTCCCCCGCTACTCTTCAGGCCCCAGCACCAGGAAATGCCTTTGGTCCCTTGGTGCCAGATACACAAGACCCACACTTACCCTCAGACACACACTCTCAGACACAGCCACTCACAGTTACACCGATACACTCAGACATCCTCACCCAGGCTCAGACACTTAAACATTTACACATACCCAGACACACACACAGACACACATCTCCCTCTTCCTTGCACAGCCAAACACACACACTTAGCACTCCGCCCTGGGATGGGGGGTCACAGCACTCCCTAAAAGCAACTCCTCATCATAGTGTAAGCCCCCTCTTCCAGGGAGCTCTTAGCACGGCAGATCCCCCATCTCATCACCATTTCAGGCCCCCAGGTAGCCAAAGAGACAAAGGTGAACAGGGGAGTCAGGCACAGGGGCACAGAGAGAGACAGAGATGCAGAGAACATGAGACGCAGGACTAAAAAGCAGATACACAGAGATACCTGGGGAGACGAAAGTGTGAAGACACACAGAGCACTAGCTCTAGGAAGACAGTAGTAGAGAGAGAAAAAGAAATATAAGGAAACTGAGTCAGACAGGGAGACAGAAAATAAGGAGCACTGGACCAGTGACAAGGATTCTCAAGCACTAAAAGAAGGAGGGAGAGCCAAGTGTGCTGGGGATGGTCTGCTTACCCTGGCCACTAAGTAGAAAGGTCAGTCCCATTGGCTACTGAAGTGGGTCCCCAAAATGCAAACCCAGCTCCACTTCTCCACAGTCTAACAGGACACAGGACACACGCCGAGTGCAAGTCTCATTCCTCCTCTGCCATGCTGAAGTCCCACACTGGCACACGCAAACCCAGCTATCCACTCTCACACTGTCAGATACAGTCTCAAACTCCGCAGAGACCCTCCCAAAACACATTCGCTGATGTGGTCACAGGCCCTCTCACACACACACAAACGCACGACCCGGTCTCTGCCCGCAAACTGCACACTGACACACACACATAATCCCACACAGGCACAGCCACATGCAGACTCAGCCTCAGCACAGCGACACCCGCAGTCACACTAGCTGACAGTTTCACCAAGCGACACTTGCGAAGTTTCGCACACTGACAGCGTCACACACAGCCTTGCAGTCTCTCTCTCTCTCTCTCTCTCACACACACACACACACACACACACACACACACACACACGCATGCACTGACATTCCGTCAGTCACTCCGGGCCCTTCAAATCCCACACCCCCAGGCCCCGCCCTCTCCTGGCAAGGCTCCCTCGAGCTCACCCGCGGCCCCATCAGGCCTCACCTTCTGCGGCCGCCGCCGCCAGCGCCCTCCGTCCTCACCCTCTGCCGCGGCCTCTACTCCCTGCCGCCCTGGGGCACGCCGTGGGGCGGCTCCGCCCAGGCACCAATGGAAGGAGAGGGGTGAAATAGGGGGGGCTTGACCCATTGGAGCCTCCAACTGCCAATCATCCCCACACCCACCTCTGCCGGACACTTCCTGTCCCGTCCGGGACTGAGGAGGCCGCCGGGGACCGAGTCTAGAGCCGGGTTCCTGGGTTCTGGCCTGAAAGCCTCTCCTCCTGGGACAGCAGGACCAGAGCTCTCAGGCCCCGCCCCATCCACCCCCCAGCTGTCCTCAAACAAAGCCTCAAGTTCAGTGGCTTAGGAGCTACTGGGCAGGTGACCAGAGAAGCTGAAGGTGCCCCTGACTCCAGATAAGGAGTTGGACTGGTTGTAAGGCAGTGGGTCTCAAACGTCACTGGACACTTTTAAAACTCTCAAGCCACACTCCAATTAAATCAGTACTGTTTAAAACTCCCCAGGTGATTCCAAATCAGAGGGTGTGTGTGTGTGTGTGTGTGTGTGTGTGTGTGTGTGTGTGTGTGTGTGTGTGTGTGTGTGTGTGTGTGTGTGTGTGTGTCTCCCATCCAGGGTTCCACTCCCCAGCCAATGGGGGCTCAAGGGAAATGTGTACATTTGTCTGAGCTTCTTCCAAACCAGGGTAACACTCCAAGTTGACCCTTACCCTCCAGGGTCTCTAGGAAGAAAGAATCCTGGACCGGAAGGCAGGCAGCCAAGGTTCTCCTGGGTCAGATTATCACTGTCCAGCCTTGTGTGATTTCCCCTCCCAGAGACTCAATTCCCTTGAGAAGAATGGAGACAAAAAGTGTTCTGGCGATTCCCGCATTACTCACAAGCTCCTGTCCTCACCTAAAAGTTTGGAGGACCCTAGGTGGCATCATGTCTCCTGGGTTGTATGACTTGTTATTCCCACAGTTACAGTCTTGCCAGGGAAACAGCTCCAGAGGGGCGGGGGTAGACGCAGGGTCACTCCAGAAACCATACCCTCCTACCATGGCCCTGAGGCTCCTAACTCTGGCACCCCTTCCCTGCCAGAGCTGTCTTCTGCCCTGTGCAATGATTGGGGCACAGGGGCAACAGAGGTGTACAGAGCCCGTGCATACACGCTGCACGTGGGAGTCTGGAAAGGCCAAGGACACAAAGCCACGTACACGTTCCCTACCCGCCCCTTCAGCCTCTGTGGGCTGGAGCAGAGCCAAGCTGCAGCCACTCACAAAGCCAGGGTTCTGGCCAGGAGCCTAGGGTCTAGCCACTGACCAATGGGACAAGGATCCTGCTCACCCACTCCGACCAAACCTTCAGTCCCAAGCTTGGTGAGCTGACACCCTAGGGATGGTAGTGAAGGGGACTCTGGCCTTCCCAAAGCCTCAGCCAAAGACAAGAACAAAGGTTTCTAAAACCATTTTAAACTGGGATGCCTTTGTTACTCTAGGAGTAAAAGCCAGACATGAGTATTAATTTTGTTCAGAGATTTGGGGCAAAGAGGTGGGGAGGTTGTGCCCTTAAGTTTTTGCACATCTGTTGGCAAAGAAAAGTTGTGGCTGGAGCTACGCCTTCGGCCTTTAACCCCAGACCCCCAAGGATCAGAGTTCACACTCCTCTGGTGTTAGAATATGTGATTAAAGTTTGAGAAGCACAGTTTTATTGATCCCACATCTGCCCAAACCCTAGGCCCTAGTTCCCTCAGGCAGAAGGCCCTGTGGTCAGTGTGGTCAGGCGATGGCTGCTGTCTCCCTGTCCTTCTGCCCCAGGCGGTAATGAACCTCAGGAAGCGCCCTTAGTCTCTCTGCAGCCTGAAAGGGGGAAAGCGGATAATCAGAGAGGGTAAGGGCTGCCCAGAATGGTGGGTGCTAGGAGACGCTAGACACTGGGGGAGAGCATGCAGGGTGGGGAGGCTGGTGAGAACGACCACTGGAATAGCCAGAGGATGAAGGAGTCAGCTCCTGAGTCCCTAGAAATACCCAGGTTGTGGGGATTCTCAGGGTCATGATTGTTGGGATCCCTTGAGGAAATAGGAGGGAAAAGGGGACCCAAGGACCCAGGGTGCTCCAAGTCCAGACCTGCTCAGGGGTGAGGTCCCTCTGGGCCTGGGCAAGCATTTCATAGCCAACCATGAATTTCCGGACTGTGGCAGAACGCAGGAGTGGAGGATAATAATGAGCATGTAGCTGCCAGTGGTCCCAGTTGGCTCCAGCCTCTGATCCCATAGGAGCCCCTGGTGGGAAGAAGGCAGAGATAGTTGGGAAGGGTCCTTTCTTAGTTCTTCAGCCTAGCTCTTACCCCCAGACCATAGCAGGTACCTGAAAACTACATCTTCCAGCATTCCCTGCCAGAGAGGAGACAAGGCATTGCAAAGCCCACTGGGAGACATAGTTTCACCACGTTCACTTCTCCACTCTCAGTCCCAGCATCCCTGCCCTGAACACTTCCCCAGCAAGTGTTCCAAGGCCTGCTGGGAGTTGCAGTCCACTAAGCTGGGACCCAGGAGCCCAGAAATGGTGTTGGGGTTAGATATGGGTACTCAAAAAGCCTCACCATGCCAGCCCATGGAGTAGGGAAAGGATGTCTCAAATAGGTTGTCATACTTGGTCAAGAGCTTCTTCATGATGTAGGCTAGATCTGGAATCAGAGCCTGACTCTCACTCTGGGGCCCAGATGCTGGCCCCACCAGAACCATCCGCATCCAAAGCCTGGCCCCAGGGTCCCACCTGGGAGACTCACCGTCACGCTCAGCCGGGGTCAGCTCAGGCAGCCGCCGTACATGCCGACGGGGCAGCAGTAGTGTCTGGAAGGGCCACACTGCCCAGAAGGGGACCAGCACTAACCAGTGCTCACTGGTTAGGACCAGACGGTCCTAGGCCGACCAAATGGAGATGCGGTCATCAAGGTGGGTGTGAGGGGGGTCAGCAAATAGGCAAGGGAAGGAGAAGAGAAGACGTACCCAGAAACCGATGGTTTCTCACCACTCCACCACTACCACCCTAGTCTAAGCCATCATCACCTTTCCTTTAGCTTACTGCTATGTCCTCCTAGCAAGTCTCTCTGCTACTTCCCTTCTACCCTCCTCCTTCACACACCTCTCCTTTTTGGGGTGAGGTTACGGGCTTCCTGGGGACACAAGATCCAGCTTTCTCCCACCTTCCTGAGCAGCTCTTGGCGGCCGTACTCCATTAGCAGGGGCTCTCCGTGCTGACTCTGATAGGCCCGCTGAGATCGCTCCTCACGCTGGGCAACATCTGGCAGGAAACTGCTGGCCCACACCTGTCAAGGGGGAGGAGAAGAGCAGACAGTATCCCTCACCTCCAAGCCTCCACATCACTAGCATACTTCCTGTTTTCCCTTACTCCAGTTCCCCACCCCACACTGTCTTGGACTCAGTCCAGATATCCACTGAAGCCCCTGACACACATACCTGGCAGTGGGGATGGGGGTTGGAACAGCCCATCATGGCTCCTTTGTTTTCAAAGATCTATGAAGTAGGGGTAGGGAGCTTTATAGCCAAAAGGACAGCAAGTCAACCCCTCCGAAACACAACCTGTGGAAATAAAAATGCCACTTCCCAAAACCAAACTGCACCACCCCCTCCCTGCCCATCTAGGGGAGGGTGCGACCTCACAGACCTGCACCCAAGGGTACTGGGCACCCAGCTCCTCTGTGACTGAGGCCCATGCATCAACGACAGCTCGGATCTCAGGGACTGACATGAGTGGCAGTGTCACATCCGACCAGGGGTGGAAGCACATAACCTTACTAGGTGGTAAAGGAGGGAGAGATGACAGAGATACAGGGCTCGCTGAGCTGGGGGCAGGGCCCAACCCCAGTGCTCAGTCCAGGCCTTGGGTTGAAGGGTGTAAGAGTGGAAATTCATAGTTACCAAACTCCTCGAGCAGCCTCTGCTTGGAAAAGGGGGTGATCACTGGGTCCTAAGATAAAGGGGTATCACTCTCTGCAACAGAAGTCCCCCAACAAGGTCCAGCCTCTTTTCTCCCCAACAGCAGCTAGATCCAACTTACCTGGACTAGGGGCATCAGGCTGCAGAGCTGGGAAGTCATTGTCAAACAGGAAGGTGCCTTCATAGTAGGGATTCACCTACAGACAAGGATGGGCTAGAAGCATTTGCTGGCCCATACCACCAGTCATCTGATGGGCTTCAAGGCTACAAGGCAGGAAGAAGGCCACTCTGAGGTCAAAAAGACTTGGTGGGATATGACCCAGAGGTCCACTCCACTGTGGGGCGAAGGGCTAGCCACTCCCCTGTAGGGTGAAGAGAAGCTCTAAGGGCAGTGGATGGGGAACTACTCCCCCCGGGCCCAGCCTGCAGATGTAGGATCTAAAGACTTACCTCTCCATTGGCCCGTGTGGCCCCCGGACACAGAGGGTTGTGGGGGTCATGGCGGGGTACTGTCGTCAGAAGCGGGGGTTCTACCTGCCCCTGCCAGGGCCGCTTCATGCGGTGCGCTGACACCAGCACCCACTCATCTTGTAGCGGGTTGTAGCGGATATGCTGATGCTCTGGGGGCAAACCGTCAAGATCAGTCACAAAGCCCTATGCCCCTTTCTCCCCTGGGTCTTACCCACCAGCAGGCCCAGGCTCGGATGCACCCTGTTGTCCCCACCCTACTCAGGAGCTAAAGGCCAGAGCTTGGGCGTTCCCAGCGCCAATCAGCCTGCAGCCCCAACACCGGCGTGTCCCTTCGCCGCGCGTGCCTGGACGGGTGGGCGCGCCGACCTGCGGGCAGGGACGACAACTTCCTAAGGAAGGGGAGGGCTCAGCTTTGCTTCCCAGCGAGTCCCGGCCGCCCTGCGGTTACCGCTCGCCCGGAAGGTTGTGGCCATGGCGTCCGCCTCCGACGCCTGCCGGCGCTGCTCAGGACACGCTCCCCGGCGCGCCAGGAGGCCACCGGGTGGAGATACCTTCGGTAACTTCTACCTGCTCACCTCGCCCCCACCGCCTAGTCGGCCCGGCTCCGCCCCGCCTCGCCCCGCCCTCGCCCCACCCTCTCTGATTGGACAGCCGCAAGCACGTGACTGTCTGAGGGCCGGCCCGGCCACCTGGGGGCGGAGTTCAGGACTGCCTACAGCTACAGGAGGCGACTTTGATGATCCCACTCTAGGGCCAAAGCCACTAACTACCCTTGAAGAACCTCTGTGAAAGCTGCTTACCACAGATCCCTCGGCTCCAGGATGCTTACAAGAGTTATTTGCTTTCTTAAAGTCATTCATTTGGTCATTCATTCAGCAAATATTTACTATCTACCACCACGTGCCAGGCCCCTAGGCTCCACATGGCGCAAAGGGATGTCCCTGTGTGCAGGAGTCAGGCATAGACTCAGCCCTCCCAGAGCTTACATTCTAGGGTAAGTCAGGGTATAACTCTGGATCCACAGTCACCTCACTCACCTGCTTGGTGGCTCTGGCAGAGGAAAGGCAAGGAAGTGGGAGTGAGGGGCTGTGGGGCTTGATTTGCTTCAGCTAAACCTTGGCTTCAGGTACTATCTGGAGGAGTGGGTACCTCACCGTAACCATGCCCTAGCCCCACCAGGCAGCAGAAACGGGTTTGGGAAAAAAAGGCTAAGTAATCATATTCTCTCTCTCTCTCATATATACACACACACAAAGCACAAGAAGTGGTCAGGGTAAGAGGGCTATAAGAAATCTGAAAATGTGGGGAGGACAGGACTATCAGTAGCTCCAACCACCATCTGGGTGGGGTCAGAGGTGTTTCCTTTGCACACCCCTGTCCCTTCTCCAACTTTTCCTTGGAACAAACCAGTTGGCTAACACTAGGATAAACTTCAAATTAATTCCTCCCCTGATACTTTATAGAGCCATCTAAATATTGTCTGAACCTCCTCCCCATTTCACAGTGGAGAACCGAGGCCTCAAGATCACCCAGAGGATAAGTGGCCAAGCTGAGATTTCAACCCAAGTTTCCAAGCTCTTCCTGATGCTTTGAAATGCCTCTGAGACTTCAGTGAGTTTTTGTTTGTTTGTTGGCCATGCCGTGTGCAGGATCTCAGTTCCCCGACCAGGGATTGAACCTGTGTCATAGCAGTGAGAACCCAGAATCCTAACCAGTAGGCCACCAGGAAACTCCCTCAGTGAGCCTTAAGATAGAAACCTAGTGAGCTAGGAGCTGGGTAGTAGCAGTGAGGCCCCTTCCCCCAAACCAGGCCAGGACAAGCCAGGTGTTTTGCTGAGCTCAGATGTAAAAACTGGGTCATAAGTCATTTACCTTATCTCTGCCCAGGGGCCTCAGACTGGAATCTAAAGAGGCCACTAGGTAGAGGGCAGGGAGCAGGGAGCTAAGAAACCAGAGTTTTACATGTCCCACTGGCTGCACATGTAATAGGGATGTAAGGGGGATAAAAGATACACTTTTTGTGGAAAGGGAATGTTGCCTTGCTATTTCAGTAAACAACAAATTTTGCTACAGCATCAGCTCTGCAGCTGCCCCCACAACTGTGGTGTGCCCTGAGGGGAATTCAAGATGGAGAAAAACAGGAAGCATTATCAGCTTTTTTTTTTTTTTTAACTATTTGCTTATTTACTTTTGTAAATGCTTTTTTTTTCTTTTCTTTTTTCTTTTTTGGCCACCTTGTGCAGCATGCGGGATCCTAATCCCCCGACCAGGCTTCCAACCTGCGCCCCCTGCCTTGGGAGCGTGGAGTCTTAACCATTGGACCGCCAGGGAAGTCCCAGCATTATGTGCTTACTTCACTTAGTATGATAATCTCTAGGTCCCTCCATATTGCTGCAAATGGCATTCTTTTTTTTTTTTTTTTTTTTGCGGTACGCAGGCCTCTCACTGTTGTGGCCTCTCCCGTTGCAGACCACAGGCTCCAGACGCACAGGCTCAGCGGTCATGGCTTATGGGCCCAGCTGCTCCGCAGCATGTGGGATCTTCCCGGACCGGGGCACGAACCCGTGTCCCCTGCATCGACAGGCGGACTCTCAACCACTGTGCCACCAGGGAAGCCCCTCGTTCTTTTTTATGGCTGAGTAATATTCCATTGTATATATGTACCACATCTTCTTTATCCATTCATCTGTCGATGGACATTTAGGTTGCTTCCGTGTCCTGGCAATTGTAAGTAGTGCTGCAATGAACATAGTGGTACATGTCTCTTTTTGAATTATGGTTTTCTCAGGGTATATGCCTAGTAGTGGGATTGCTGGGTCATGTGGTAGTTCTATTTTTAGTTTTTTAAGGAACCTCCATACTGTCCTCCATAGCAGCTGTTATCAATTTACATTCCCACCAACAGTGCAGGAGGGTTCCCTTTTCTCCACACCATCTCTAGCATTTATTGTTTGTAGATTTTTTGATGATAGCTGGTATGACTGGTGTGAGGTGATACCTCACTGTGGTTTTGATTTGCATTTCTCTAATAATTAGCCTTTCTCTCTTTTTTTTTTTTTTTTTTTTTTTTTGCGGTACCCGGGCTTCTCACTGTTGTGGCCTCTCCCGTTGCAGAGCACAGGTTCCGGACACGCAGGCTCAGCGGCCATGGCTCACGGGCCCAGCCGCTCCGCGGCATGTGGGATCCTCCCGGACCGGGGCACAAACCCGTGTCCCCTGTATCGGCAGGTGGACTCTCAACCACTGCGCCACCAGGGAAGCCCGCCTTTCTCTTTTTTAAAACGGTGTGTCCTTATCTTTGACAAAGGAGGCAAGAATATACAATGGAGAAAAGACACCTCTTCAATAAGTGGAGCTGGGAAAACTGGACAGCTACACGTAAAATAATGAAATTAGAACACTCCCTAACACCATACACAAAAATAAACTCAGAATGGATTAAAGACCTAAATGTAAGGCCAGACACTATAAAACTCTTAGAGGAAAACATAGGCAGAACACTCTTTGACATAAATCACAGCAAGATCTTTTTTGACCCACCTCCTAGAGTAATGGAAATAAAATCAAAAATAAACAAGTGGGACCTAATGAAACTTAAAAGCTTTTGCACAGCAAAGGAAACCATAAACAAGACGAAAAGACAACCGTCAGAATGAGAGAAAGTAGTTGCAAACAAAGCAACTGACAAAGGATTAATCTCCAAAATATACAAGCAGCTCATGCAGCTAAATATCAAAAAAACAAACAACCCAATCCAAAAATGGGCAGAAGACCTAAACAGACATTTCTCCAAAGAAGACATATAGATTGCCAACAAACACATGAAAAGATTCTCTACATCACTAATCATTGGAGAAATGCAAATCAAAACCACAATGAGGTATCTCCTCACACCAGTCAGAACGGCCATCATCAAAAAATCTACAAACAATAAACACTGGAGAGGAAGTGGAGAAAAGGGAACTCTCCTGCACTGCTAGTGGGAATGTAAATTGATACAGCCACTATGGAGAACAGTATGGAGGTTCCTTAAAAAACTAAAAATAGAACTACCACATGACCCAGCAATCCCACTACTGGGCATATACTCTGAGAAAACCATAATTCAAAAAGATACATGTACCACTATGTTCACTGCAGCACTATTTACAATTGCCAGGACATGGAAGCAACCTAAATGTCCATCGACAGATGAATGGATAAAGAAGATGTGGCACATATATATATTGGAATATTACTGAGCTATAAAAAGAAACGAAATTGAGTTATTTTTAGTGAGGTGGATGGACCTTGAGTCTGTCATACAGAGTGTAAGTCAGAAAGAGAAAAACAAATATCGTATGCTAACACATATATATGGAATCTAAAAAAAAAAGGGTTCTGAAGAGGCTAGAGGCAGGACAAGAATAAAGACACAGTTGTAGAGAACGGACTTGAGGACACAGGGCAGGACGGGGAAGCTGAGATGAAGTGAGAGAGTAGCACTCACATATATACACTACCAAATGTAAAATGGATAGCTAGTGGGAGGTTGCTGCATAGCACAGGGAGATCAGCTCAATGTTTTGTGACGACCTAGAGGGGTGGGATAGGGAGGATGGGAGGGAGGTTCAAGAGGGAGGGGATATGGGGATATATGTATACTTATAGCTGATTCACTTTGTTGTACAACAGAAACTAACACAACATTGTAAAGCAATTATACTCTAATAAAGATATTTTTAAAAAAAGAAAAATACAAAATAAATAAATAAAACTAAACAAAAATAAAAGTGTGTGCTGGAGAAGATTTCTGAAAGACCAGGTAGGGGAGCTGCAGACCTAGACAGTCCCAGAGGACTCTGTCTGAAACAAGGGGGCAGAGACCAGCTTTGCTAGTCCCTGCTACGCAGGGTTCTTAAAGAATGGTCAACTCAGGAGTGTCACAGAAGCCAGAGCCAATACAAAATCATGTTCCCTCAATCCTGCATTTTCCTCTAAATAATCCCTTTTTTTTTTTTGCGTTACGCGGGCCTCTCACTGCTGTGGCCTCTCCCGTTGCGGAGCACAGGCTCCGGACGCGCAGGCTCAGCGGCCATGGCTCGCGGGCCCAGCCGCTCCGCGGCATGTGGGATCTTCCCGGACCGGGGCATGAACCCGTGTCCCCTACATCGGCAGGCGGACTCTCAACCACTGCGCCACCAGGGAAGCCCTAAATAATCCCTTTTTTATCATTCCCTTCTTGGTCAAATTTCTCAAAAATTAGTTCATCTTCCCAGCCTCTACTCTTACCCGCACAGTACACTATAACATGTTTTTTGCCCTGTAGTAGTCGGGGTAAATAATCTTAGCTGCTGTAACAAACAACCTCCAAACTCAGTGGCTTAGTACCATGGTCCATTGTGGGAGAGAGGGAGAGCTCTGTCCCATGCAGCATTTGGAATTCTCCACTACTTAATTGTATGTAACTATATTAGATAAGACAAGAAAGTGAGTGTCAAGAATTTCACAGATTTTACGAGCCAGACCTGGAAATGGCATATGTAATTTCTGCCTATACTTCATTGGACAGAACACAATCACATGGCGTCACCTAACTACAAAGTAGACTGGCTGCCCAAGAGCAAAAGGAATGGATTTGTGAATGTATAGCATAATCTCTGCTACATGCCCATACTGAGAAACCCAATGACCATTTCCAGTCATTTCATAGGACCACTCAATTACATTTGACTGTGTTGACCATTCCATTACTCTCATGTGTGAGGCTACACTCTTCCAGTTCTCTTCTGCTTTATGTTTTATTGATATAACTAACACATATGACACCACATGCCAGACACTAATTGCTTTGTAAATATTAACTCATTTAGTCTTCATCACAATAAAGGTATGTACTTTTATTCATCCCATTTTACAGATGAGAAAACTGAGTCACAAAGAGTTTAAGTAACTTGCCCAAGATCACACAACCAGTAGGTGGCGGGAGCCAGGCTTTTAACACAGTCCTGTCCAGAGTGTCTTTCTTATCACTGCACTATGCTGCCTCTTTTCTCTTCTGTTTCTTTTCTGCTTCTCTTCCTTTTTCACTCCCCCCCTAATCACCGCCGCCGCCGATAACCTTCAGTTGGCTTACAAGGCCCTCCTCTCATATTTTGTACTTCAGAATAAAGAATGAATTGTTGGCCCCCGGAAGACCCCACGCTGTCTATCCTTGGTACCTTTGCTCTTGGAGTAGGTCTCACTGGCTCACTGGAATGCCCTTCCCATCGCTCTTAAAGACACTGCTCAGGTGTCACCGCCTCCAATAGCCGTCCGTAACGTTCCCAAGTAGAAGAGCCTCCTTCCCACCTCCTGTGCTAGCAAAGGCGGGCCCTAACCATCACAAGTCCGGAAGGCCCTGCTTCCGGGTTGCCTGCTACACCAGTCAGGGAGCCCAGGCGGGCCAGTCCATTCTGGGTCTTACCACCATCCCCGCAACCCCAAGTAGAACGGTGCTAGGCGAGAGCGTGCCTAGATACCCCAACGCCTGCAGCTAGGAGAGCTTGGCCCCGCCCCCTTTTCTGACGCGCGCGGCGCCGCCCCGCCCTTCGGCGCACCCGGCTCCCCGCTCCACGAGAGATAATGGTTCGACCCGAGAGGCGGTGCCCCGGTGCCCTGGCAGTTCCGATTGGCCAGGGCGAGCCGTACCACGGCGGTGGCGGGGGAACGGGTCGTAGACGGCGCGCCAAGAGACACGGAGGCAGTGAGGGTCACAGCCTTAGGCCCCCACCTCTCTCTGCGCTGCGCTGGGCCAGGCCGCCCGCTGGGATGCAGTGGGCCGTGGGCCGGCGGTGGGCGTGGGCCGCGCTGCTCCTGGCGGCCGTGGCTGTGCTGGCCCAGGTGGTCTGGCACTGGCTGGGCACTCAGAGCTTCGTCTTCCAGCATGAAGAGATCGCGCAGCTGGCTCGGCAGTACGCCGGTGAGGCGGCGGGTGGAGGGCAGGGGGCTGGGGAGGGCCGGGCGTAGCTGGAGGTTCCGGGGGCACCGTTCCCCAGTTCGTGACCGATGCTGGCCCTGACTTGGTTGTTCCTCTGCCCCCGCCAGGGCTGGACCACGAGCTGGCCTTCTCTCGGCTGATCGTGGAGCTGCGGCGCCTGCACCCAGGCCACGTGCTGCCCGACGAGGAGCTGCAGTGGGTGTTCGTGAACGCGGGAGGCTGGATGGGCGCCATGTGCCTTCTGCACGCCTCCCTGTCCGAGTACGTGCTGCTCTTCGGCACCGCCCTGGGCTCTAGCGGCCACTCGGGTCAGTGCTGGCGGCGGGCCGGACTGGGAGGCTGGGGCTGTACAAGGGCCCATGCCCTCCTTCCTGATGTTCGGCCAGGCCATCGAGTGGAGCGGATACCCTGATATTCAGTGTCCATTTGATTGTCTCTCAGGGCGCTATTGGGCTGAGATCTCGGATACCATCATCTCTGGCACCTTCCACCAGTGGAGAGAGGGCACTACCAAAAGCGAGGTCTTCTACCCAGGTGGGTAAGGTGGCTCTGTTAGAGAGGGGGGTCTCCTCATTCTTGGGTGCCTATAGTTGGAGGAAAGAGCCATGGCATGGAAAAGGGGTGCGTTGAGGGGCCCTCATCCTAGTTCCTCTGCCCTCTAGTTAAGCCCCAGGTGGTTGGTTGAGACAGGGTTCAGGGTCTCTGTTGCCTTCCTCTGTCAAATGGAAACAAAACATAACAGCTCCCTGTTAACCACGTCTGATTTTAATCATCCAGTATTCCAGCAGTTGTTGGGGAGATCAGAAATGCTCTCATGCCCCCAAAGACAAGGCAGACAGTTGTCTTCCCTCTTGCGTATAATGAAACATTTGGACTTCTAAGTAAGTTTGAGGTTGAATATTACAAGCATGGCCGACATTGTAACTGAACAGCTACATTTCTCAGAAAGCCTGGCAGGTCTTATATTCACCTCTCCCTATCTAACAGGCCCAAGTTTAGCTAAACTTCTGCTTGACATGAGTGAGGCTTGGGAATGCAGACCTCCATGACTCCCAAACAATGGTGCAGGGCCAGGTGAAGCTTCCCCCAAGAGAGGACATGAGCCAGGTGATGCCACACAGGAAAGTTTAAGAGTGGCCACCTTAGCCTCGTACCCTTGCAGATGGGCAGCCAGGCCAGTGAGGTAAGGCTTTTCCTTTCCTGAAGCTCCCTCTCCATTCCCTACCCCTAGAGAGCCCACAGGCTAGGGAGGTGGTGGCAATGGGAGGGCAGGGCCAGGCTCTTCATGTGGGTGTTCCCTGTCCCCCCAGGGGAGACAGTGGTGCACGGGCCTGGTGAGGCAACGGCTGTGGAGTGGGGGCCAAACACATGGATGGTGGAGTACGGCCGGGGTGTCATCCCATCTACCCTGGCCTTCGCGCTGGCTGACACAATCTTCAGCACCCAGGACTTCCTCACCCTCTTCTATACTCTTCAAGCCTATGCCCGGGGCCTCCGGCTTGAACTCACCACCTACCTCTTTGGCCAGGACGCCTGACCAGCCAGGCCTGAAGGAGGACCTGTGGATGGACAGGAGCGGGCAGGCCTGCACACATCCACTTGCTGGAGCCCACGTGAAAAGACATGGACATACTCACAACATGCAGATACAGAGTTCCTGGTGTATGAGCAGGGACACACATGCATACAACCAAACATAGTCATGGGAACACATGGGACACACATTCAGATACTGAATCCTGTGTGTACGGCAGCATTACGCATTCACACCCATGCAGAGAGGGACCCCCACGTATACCAAAGGGGCCAGTCATGTTCGAGCACATATCCCACAAGCTCGACTCACTAACTCAGGCCTTTCCAGAGCTTCTCTGCCCCTAGTCAGGGCTCTGGAGTTAGGGATGGGGTGGCTATTACAAACTGCCTGGGTCTGACCCTTCAACCCAGCAGCCATTGGGGGAGATGAGGGAGAAGAGGAGCTGCCTGTGGAGGCTCCCTTCACCTGCAGCTGTGATGCCCTTCCCCTTCATCTCCTTGTCCTCACCATATGCCTTACCCCATTCTGTTCCCCTGCTATGCAAGTACCCTTATGGCCTGTCCCCACCCTCGCAACCAAGTTAGCTGGAGAACCAGAAGAATGTGGCAAATGCTGAGGTTATACCTCCCTCCAGGGTATAATGGGGAGGCTGGCCTCAGCTGAGGGCCCAGTGCTGGGGTGAGGACCTAGACAGGTGGGCCCAGGTCCAAGGGGTTGCTGCTGGCCTAGAGAAAGCCTTTTCTGCACGCACACACACAGACACTTATTACAGCTTCCAGACACTGCCTTTGCTGCATTCTCTGTCCATCTATCTGTGTCTGTCAATAAAGACCTGTTGAACAGTTTCATTTCTTTTCGTGTCTGAGCAGCAGGAGGACCTCTAACTCCTGGGGGCCTCAGGAAGGCCTCTCCCTTGCTGTGTGATTCAGTTTATGACAGCAGCTTTTTACTGTATACTTTAGTGTTCCCAGGAATCACCTGGCAGGCTCGTGGACTCTACAGATTATTGTGCCCAATCCCCAGAGATCAGTTCTGGGTTGAGGCCTTGAGATCTGCATGTTTAATAAGATTCTCTCCACCAGGTTTGAATGCCACAATTTCAGAATTCATGGCTGGGTGAGGTGGTGTGTGTCTTGCTCTTGGTCTCCTCTCTGCCAGTGCTGTTCTGGGCACAGTCCCGGGACGCCTGCCCTGGATGACCACGGGGTGGCAGTGTGCAGCCACTTTGGGGCTGAAAGGCATCGTCACTCTCCAACTCCTTTTTTCTAGGTTTCCAGGGTATCATGTCCACGTCCACCCAGAGCAGGAGTTCTTTCTCTCCAGTCTGCCTTTTCTAGGACCCCCCGCTTCTGTGGAGGCTCCCGGGGCTGGGGAGCAGGCACACTATCTGGTGGTGTCTAAGGTAGTGGGGGGGCTGGGGCTAGGATGAGGCCAGGGAGGTGCCTGAAGTACACACTCCCAAGGGTCCTGCACTTACCTCACCCTCTTCCTGGCCCTGTTCTGAAGATGAGCAAGGCCCAGGCCTCTCACTTCTTAGGATTCTGTTATATTAAAAATAGAAGGAACATGATTATAAAAAATGTACATTCTAAAAATTTGATATTCTAATGAGTAAAAATATAAAAGACTACATGTATAGCCATCTGGAAGCAACATCAAAAGTCTAAATATGTGGCTCAGAATGAATGTGAGGCCCAGGCAAGGTGGCCATCCTGACACCTTACCACCACCACATTGTTGGCCATGACAGGTCCTGTCTGGGGCCTCTCCGTTTGATCACAGGTTGCAAAGCCAAGCCTCAGGATTTCTCCCACCCTGTAACCCAGCTTTGCCTCTAGGCTTAGAGCCCCCATCTGTTAGGGATGCCTGAGCTCCCTTTGTCATCCCTACCTTTCACATAGGACTAGGCTCCCAGGCCCCTCCCCATCTCTGTTGCTAAGTCCAGTGTTTATTTCTTCTCACTTTCATTTGACACAGTTAACTCTTAAAAGACTCCTGTGGCTTACAGGACACTACTCTCTTCCTTCATTGCCTCCTTTGCTAGATCTGGCTCATTTCCTCAACCTCTCACTTCCCAGGTTTACACTGCTCTGAGGTGATCTCAACCATTTCATGACTTTAAATACCATCTAGGGAATTCCCTGGAGTTCCAATGGTTAGAACTGGATGCTTCCACTGCTGGGGCCCAGGTTCAATCCCTGGCCAGGGAACTAAGATCCCCACGGTGTGGCCATAAATAAATAAATAAATACCATCTATATGTCTATATACTAGTCTTACTGAGATACAATTGACATGTAAAATTTTATTAGTTTAAGGTATACAACATGATGATTTCATATATGTCTATATTGTGAAATGATTACCACAATAAGTTTAGTTAACATCCATCACCTCACATAGTTACAAAGCTTTTTCCTGTGATGAGCACTTTCAAGACCTGCTCTCTTAGCAACTTTCAGATATACGATATAGTATTGTTGACTATAGTCATTATGCTGTACATTACATCCCCAGGACTTATTTATCTTAAAACTGGAAGTTTACCTTTTGACCACCTTCACCCATTTTCCCCCTGGCCCTGCCTCACCCCTGGCCTCTGGCAACCACCAATCTGTTCTCTGTTTCTTGAGTCTTTTTGTTTGTTTGTTTTTATTTTTATTATTATTATTATTTTGTGCATGTGTGTGGTACACGGGCTTCTCACTGTTGTGGCCTCTCCCGTCGAGGAGCACAGGCTCCAGACGCGCAGGCTCAGCAGCCATGGCTCACGGGCCCAGCCGCTCCGCGGCATATGGGAGCCTCCCGGACCGGGGCACGAACCTGTGTCCCCTGCATTGGCAGGTGGACTCTCAACCACTGTGCCACCAGGGAAGCCCTGTTTGTTTGTTTTTAGATTCCACATATAAGTGAGAACATACAGCAGTTGTCTATCTGATTATTTCCCTTAGCATAATGCCCTCAAGGATGAATGAATAAAGAAAATGTGGTATATATCTACAATGGAATATTATTCAGCCACGAAAAAGAAGGAAACCCTGCTATTTGCAACAACATGGTTCGATCTTGAGGACCATCTATGTATCTTATGCCTCACTTTTTGTCTCAGTCTAAACCTCCTCTGAGCTCGATTCAGATATCTGACCACTTTCATCTCCACTTGACATCTCCACTTGGTCATCTAATTGGCATCTCAAACTTAAAGTGTTCAATGCGAACTGATTTCTCTCCCAATCCTGCACCTCCTGTAGTCTTTACTGCCTCAGTTAAGGGTACCTCTATTTACCCAGCTGCCTAGGCCAAAACACCTTGGAGTCATCTTGGATACCTCCCATTCTGTCACATTCTACATTCAAGACATCAACAGATCATGTCTGGTTTATCTTCAAAACATATTCAGAATCTAACCACTTCTTGCCACCCCCACTGCTATCACCCTGGCCCAAGCCAGCATCATCTCTTGCCTGGATTACTGCAAAGGCCTCCTAATTGAGCCTCATGCTTGCATCCCTTGTGGAGGGTTCACACAACAGCCAGAGTAAGACTTTCAGTCTTTGCTTAGACATTTGCAACGCTTCCCATCTCATTCAGTCCTTTCACTGCCTCCAAGAACCTGCTCCAAGGTCTATGTTACCTCTGACCAAACATCCAACCGTTCACCTTGGCCATTGTGTTCTAGCCCAGTGGCCTCTTTGCTTTTCTTCTGACACATCACACTTCCACCTCAGGATATTTGCACCTGCTGTTCTCCTGACTGCATGGCTCTTCCTCCCCTCCTTCAGTTTCTGCTCAGCGAGTCCTTCCCTTAACATTTGGGTAATATCAGCCCTTCTGTGTTGGTTTTAAAATACCTCCAGGGGACATCCCTGGTGGCGCAGTGGTTAAGACTCCAAGCTCCCAATGCAGGGGGCCCAGGTTCGACGCCTGGTCAGGGAACTAGATCCCACATGCATGCTTCAACTAACAGTTCACATGCCGCAACTAAGGAGCCAGCGAGCCGCAACTAAGGAGCCCACCTGCTGCAACTAAGACCCAGCACAACCAAATAAATAAATAAAATGAAATCCCTCCATACAATTTTTGATACTCTTCCCTTTAAGAAGTGAAGCCTAATTCCGTTCCCCTTGAATGCAGGCTGGACTTAGTTATGTACTTTTAACAACTAATATATGGCAGAAGTGATGGTGTGAGACTTCTAAAACTAGGCCATAAAAAGCACTCTTCCCTCTTTAGTCACTCTCTCCGGGGGAAACCAACTGCCATGTTGGGAGGACACTCTGGTATGAGGTCCTCTCCCATGGAGAGGCCCACCTAGAGAGAACAGCCTCCTGCCAACAGAGCATGTGAGCAAAGTGGATCTTCCAGTCCCAGTCAAATCTTCAGATGACTGCAGCCCTAGCCAACATTTTTACTACAACCTCATGAAAGACATCACCACTCAGCTAAGCCACTCTCGAATTCCCTATCCACAGAATTGTGAAAACACAGATGTTTTTTCAAGCTTCTAAGTTTGAGTGTAATTTGTTGCACAGCAATAGGTAACTAATGGCACCCTTCCCTTTCTATTCCCCCCAACCCAGATTTATTTTTCTACATTTTACTTATCACCATGTGACACAATATACATTTCCCCCACTGGAATTATGCCATTATAATAAGGACTTTGTTTTATTTACTCCTGTGTCCAACAGTGCCTTGCATAAAGTAAGTGCTCAGTCAGTATGTGTTGGATTAATGGATGTCTAGGTCAGTCTGTCTGTCTCTGTGAGGTATAGGATCAGAGGGGGCTCTGTGTGGGTTTGAGACAGCCTTTCCTCTTCACAGATGGAGAGAGAGAGAAACCAGGTTCCAGTCAGGTTATTCCTTCCCCTTTGCCCTCCCCAGTTGTACCCTCCTGGCTCAGACCCCAAAGGTGAATTTACTATGCTTGATTGATTCTTTTCTTTTGGGAGTAGCGTCCAAGTCCCTTGCCCCTCTCCACCCCCTCCAAAGCAATCTCCAAACCCTCAACTGGAATGTCCCCAAGCCAGTTCCTACCTTTCCAACAGGAATCTTACCTTCATCTCTCTCCAGGCACTTTCTCTCTTCTGAGCAGCTAGGGAAGCTGGGTGGGGGGCACAGTTGGGAGGCAAGCTGAGCACAGGAGTTGCCTTGGAGAGGGATGGCAGCAGAGAGGGCTGGACTCTGCCCCAGGAGAACTTATACCACGCCAAGCTATGGGGGCAGGGGCATTGGATCTGAAGGTGGTTGGATCACCAATGCCTCTTGATGGAAGTGGGATCTGACTGGCTGTCAGACCTGAAATCTGAGCGGGTGGGCACTGGAGTGTGAGCAGGACTGAGCCTCAGTGTGGCTGGCCAGAGATGGGCCACAGAGAATGTGGACTTAGTGCCACAGTGGGAGCTGGGCTGGGGACAAGGGTGGAGGCTGGAGACAGAGCAGGGGGCTGTCACCCACCACAAGATCCTGGTGAGAAGAGCTGGTGGTCCAGACCAGGGCAAGCTGGGTCTGAGAGGAGCAGACTCATTGGGAGAGGGTTGGGGAGGAGGCAAAAGTTACCTCTGAATTTCTGCCCCCTAGAGGAATCTTGGCCCTGAGACCAGTGTGCCTCACTGGGTATGAATGAGGTCAGGTGGTGCTCCCTGGTGCTGAGTTTGACACAGCGGAGTTTCACACCTATGCCAGGTATCACTCCTACAGAGGCGTGTTGTTCACTCACACTTGGCATCACCTCCCGGTGACTCTCAATGCTTTTAGTAGGTCGATTCCCTTCCGCACAGGAAGAAACTGGGGAATGGATGAGGGTGCTTAAGAGGAGTGGGGTCCAGGGCTGCTAAGGAACAGCATCTCAGCATCTGGAGGATAACTGGGAATAGGGTGGGCCTGGAGCAGTTGGCTAAAGGTGTCTGGAGCTAGAGATTGGAGAGTCATGCAAACATGGGTGGAGGATGTATGTGAAGATGGGCAAAATGCTGATCACTATTGAAATTCTGAGGATTGCCAGAGGTTCATTATATTATTCACTCTTATTGGGTATATGTTTGAAAATTTCCATAATAGAACGTCAAAAGAGCTAAAAGCCGTGTGGCTTTGTATCTGCAGGTGGTATGTGTGCCCTGCTGCTGGTGTGGAATGAGCTCAGAGACCTCTGAGTGTGTGGGTGCTGAAGTGAGTTCACCACCATGTGCGCGTATTGTGCAAACTGCAGCGTGCGTGCAGTTGGGGACAGCACCTGGGCAGGGCAGGGGAGAAGCTTCTGTTCTGTCCAGGCCCTCCAGTCTCACCCCAGCACCCCACAGAGTGAGTCCCCTCAGATCACAGCCTGTCCAGGCCTTTGGCGCTGTAGTATTTATGTAACCAAGTATGTGAGATAGGGCGGCTGTGTACCTTGAACTTGTGACAGGGTGTGTTGGTGTGTGAACACGAATGTTTGTATGTGGATGCCGGGCACTGAGTAAGGGTGTGGGGACCCCCCTCCCCCGACTTGTGAGGCTGGGAGGGGCCCTGCTCCGGAGTTCGGTGGTGGTGGACTCCTCACTCTCCTTTGCACGATTCCCAGCAGCACTCCAGCGCCCTCTCCCCCCCACCCCCGAATCTGGCTGTATGGAGGGTGGGAGACACCTGTTGGGGGGCTGGAAGTGGCAGAGCCCACCGGGGCCTCTCCCCCTGCGCCCCCGCCCGCCCTGCCCCTCGCGGGTCCGCCCCCGCGGCCGCAGCCGGCAGAGCAGCGAGTGAGCGCCCCGCGGCCGGAGGAGCGTGCGACTGCAGGAGCGCACGGCAGGGGCCCCGCACAGGGAACCGAGCTGAGACAGGGGCCGCCCGACAGGCGGGCTGAGCGGAGGGAGCGCCGTGGAGACGCCGGGGGCAGCGGGCCGCGCCAGAATGGTGAGTGTGGCCGCGGGGAGCCAGAGAGCGGGCGTGGAGACGCTGCTGTCCCCGTCCCCGTCCCCGTCCCCGTCTCTACCCCCGGCATCCTCTGTTCCCTCTCCTCCTCGGTTCTAGTCCTCAGCGTCTCTGCCCCGTCTCTCCGTCTGTTTTCCCTGTCTCTGTCCCTCTCTATTTACTGTCTTGCCCGGTCTCTATTTCTAATCTCTTTCTTCTGTCTCTGTCTCCTGCTGCGTCGGTCTTTGCCTGTTCTCTCTCAACCCTGGCCTCAGTATTTGCCTCCCTCTGCCTCTGTCTGTCTGTCAGTCTCCCTGGACTGCTTGTCACTCAGGTCTTTGATATTTATCTCTTGCTCCTCTCTCTCTTACCTTCCCGGTCTCTCTACCGGATATCTCTATCAATCTCATCTCTCCCCGTCTCTGTCTCTCCATTCTTGTCTCTGTCTGATATTTCTGTCACCCTCCACCTTGGTCCCTCTGTCTCTTGTCTCTCGCCATCTCTCATTTCTGTCCCCATACATATCTCCCTGTCATTGTCTCTCTCCCTCTCTGTTGGATCTCTCTCTCCTCCATCTCTCTCTGTTTCTTGGTCCCTGTCACCCTCTTTGATCTGCTCAGTCTCTACCTGTCCTCGGTCAATGTCTGTTTCTGTCTCTTTGGGTCTGGTCTCTGTCTCTCCTGCTATTTTCCCTCTCTGTCCACCTCTGAGAAAGCTGTCTTTCTGTCTTTTTCCTTATGGCCCCCCTGCACTTCCCTGAATCCATAACCACCTCCCCTTGTGTTGGGGGATTTGGGGGAGCAGGTGCAACACGCATAATTCTCTCCTCCACAGGCAGCCCTTTCCTCAGGGCAGAGCCTGGTGCCAGCCGGCCCACCAGTGGGGGGACTGCGCCTGGAAGCTGTAATGGAGGCCCTGCAGAGACAGCAGGCAGCCCGACTGGCCCAGGGGGTGGGGCCTTTGGCCCCTCCACGCCCACCACCACCACCGCCTCGGCCTTCCTTTCCTGGATCCCGGACCCTGCAGGCCCCTGACAGGGGCTTGGGGGAGGTTGGAGCTGAGGAAGAGGAGGATGCCCAAGAGGATGAGGAAGGAGAGGAAGCTGGCACAGAAGAGGAGGCAGCCGAGGAGAGCCACCCAGGGACCCGGGGCACCAGCTCACCTTCCAGCCAGCCCCCTGGACCTCATCCCCATGAGTGGACCTATGAGGAGCAGTTCAAGCAGGTAGGACCCTCTCAGTGTCAGGCCCTCCCCCTTCCTACTCTCTGGGCAAAAGCAGAGCAAGGTGATCAGTAGCCCCCCCCCACCCCACCCCACTGCACTCTGCAGGATGGAAAGACAGAGACATAGAGACCTGGAGAGAGACAGTGGGAAGACTGAAGGCTAGACGGGGACTGGGAGGGAGAGACAGACATGCTGAGACATGGAAAGAAGTGCGTAGGCACACACCGTGAGGTGCAGGAGACGCCCAGAAACATGGAGGCTGACAGACTGGAGGCTCTTGGTGAAGCTGGAAGGGAAAGTGGGAGGGGTGCAGGAGCCTTCAAGGATTCTGAGGGAGGGGGATCTGGGGATCCCAGTGCCAGCACTACCATACCTTCTCACACATCAAGTCACAAGGTCATATTCCAGTGACCAGTGGGGGTGTCCTGGGCTGTCTACTTCTGTCTTGGAAGTGGAATGGAGGTTGCCGCTCCTTTGGCAAGCTGATACCCACTTCATCTCTTCCTTGTCACATTCTCCCCACCCATGTCCTCTCCCCGGCCTGAGTTCTATGGGTGACAGTTCCCAGCCTGTGATGGCCACTACAGCCGCAGTGTGACTAAAGGGCTGCTGTACAGCTGGGAATGATAAGACCTTAATCACAGAGCCTTAATTTGAGGTTCTTCATCCCTGCGGAACCCATCTGGATGTTATTCGAAGGCGCTACTCTAGGCTGTCATTAAGAAGATGTTATGCAGGGCTGAGATTCTAGGTGTGCTATTCTGGTGGTGTTACTCGTAGGGTATTGGTTTTGGGTATTTTCCAGAAGTGTGCATCTATGCTTAGACTCTGTGGTGTTAGTGTAAAACTGATAGTGTTACTCGGGGCCCTGTTACTCTGGAGATGTGACTCTAGCGACTGTTTCTCCTGGGTGTAATTCTGGGGATTATTACTTGGAGACTGTGTGTGTTTTTTGTGGGTATCCATTTAAGACGTAGGGCTCAGTTCTTGTGGGAGTATAGATCTAAAGGTGCATCTTTGGGGTTTGTTACTCATGGGTGTTTTTTTGCTCTGAGAGTTCTTATTGGCAGGTGGAGTGTTACCTATGGGTGTTATACAGGGACTGTCACTCTGGGTAAAAGATTCTGTTACTTTAGGGATTGTCCCTCTTGGGGGGTATTTGAGAGCTGATACTGGAAGTAGAGCTCCAGGTGACTGAGAATAGGTGGGATAACCCCTGGACCTTTCAAGTCCTGACCCTACAGATCCTGGGTGGTTCAGGGCCATTGCCTCTGTGGGGCAGCTTCTGTAGTGCAGGAAGCTGTTCCTGGAAGATATGTGGGCTGAGGGGCCCAAGGTTTCCATCCAGGAGCTTTTCTGAGCATCCACCCTGCCTGAGGGATGGGTTAGAGGCATCTCTGCCCCTCATCCCCACCCCTGGCACACAAACATGTGAACAGCAAGAAGTCCTTGGCAGGTATGAATGAGTGAATGAGTGGCTCAGATATATCTGTCGGTTTCCTCAATGTGGAACACAGCACCAGCCTGACTTCCTCCCAGGGGCTCTGGAAGGCAGGCTAAGCCTCCGTAGCTTTCTCTCTTCCCCTACTCCCCAGATGGGTGGTTTGAGCTGCCCAGGGCACCACTGGCCAGTAGAGGGGTCTCTGTGTATCAGGAAAAAAAGTGCCCACACCTGCCCCCAGGGGAGAGAACCCAATGCTCTCTCAGGAAGTCTACATTTCAGAACTTACTTACCCCTTCAGCTGGGGATCCTTAATCTGGGGGTTGGAGTCCAAAGGGTTCCCGGGGTGGGGTGGGGGCTGGGTAGCAGAGCTGGAAAATGACCTCAGTTTTTCCCCAGCTGTACGAGCTCGATGCAGACCCCAAGAGGAAAGAATTTCTGGATGACCTGTTTAGCTTCATGCAGAAGAGGGGTGAGTGGGTTGATGTAAGGGAAGGACCCCCACTTACCAGGCTTGAGGAAGGGAAACCCCAGGTTTTAGTCCTCAGTTTGGGTCCTCTTTGCAGAGGCCTGGGCTTGGCAGCATGTATCCTTTGGGCCCTCAATAGCGTCTTTAACCTCTGACCCTGCTCCCCTTCTCCACCCAGGGATTAATTAGTGGCCAGCCCACTGGCAGGTTAATGAGTGTGGGATCAATTGGGAGGGTGGGAGGGAGAACTGGTAGGAGGCTGGCCTGGGGTGGGGGGGGTTCCCAGAATTGGGGGAGTGGGATCAGAATGCCTTGGTCCTCTTCCAGCCTTGTCTCTCCTCAGTTTCCCCTTGCTTCAGGCAGGAAACACCCAAGGTGTTCTGCATCAGGAAGGACTGGAATTAGACTGAAGGGAGGACTTCTCAAGGGGTAGGCAGGGGCTGTGGAGGAGAAGGAATTCCTTTCCGGGAATCTCAGAGCCAGAAGTGAATGCAAGAAGGGTCCAGGAGGGGATCAGGCTGGGCGGCAGTCCATCACTTAGGCTTCTCCCCAGATTCATGGGTCGGAAGACTGACTCATTATCTCTCTCTACAAAGCTAATTAACTCACTCCACGAGTGCGGCCTGATAAGCTGCTAATTAACTGGCTTCACTGCCCCCCTCCCTTAGCGCAGCTGCT
Source organism: Phocoena sinus (assembly GCF_008692025.1). Classification (NCBI taxonomy): domain Eukaryota; kingdom Metazoa; phylum Chordata; class Mammalia; order Artiodactyla; family Phocoenidae; genus Phocoena; species Phocoena sinus. The sequence goes on along the minus strand of NC_045768.1, from coordinate 81,967,029 downwards.
GGCCAAAGTCCCTCAGGCCCTCACCGCAGGCCCAGAACCCCTTTCGGGTCCCTTCCTAACAAGGAACCCTCCGTGGGGCTCCAGGTCCTTCGGCTCCCTAGAAAGGCCCGGTCATTCTGGTCCCAACGTCCCCTCCCTGCCCCTTCCTCCTGGTCTCCCCTCCACTGGGGGGTGGGGTAGGGTGGTCTCAGCAGATCCTAGCGCCCCCTTCCTCCCAGCTCTGCCTCCCTCAGGTCCCTGCCTTCCTCTGCTCCCTGTGCGGGGGGAGGGGATCCCGCGGGACCGATAATTTCCCCCCATTAATCAGGCCGCAGCTAATTGTTCGGGTCCAAAGGCGGCAGCGGAAGGGGACGGGATCGGTAAGGAATTAACTGGGGCCCATCGCTCAGCGCAGACAGGCCCCTTTGTCAGGACTGGCCGGCGGGGGCGGCAGGGACTGCGGAGTCGGCGAGCCGAGGCGGGGGCTGCTTCTTCTCCCATCCACCATCCTCCCGCCTCTGGCAGCCACCCCGGGCCGCTGCTTAGGGGCGTCTGGCTCTTCAGCACAGTCAGGAAGTCCTTCCTATGGTCTACCCCAGAGGTCGGCAAACTAAAGCCTGCGGGCCAAATGTAACAGCCCATGAGAAAAGAATGTTTTTCACATTCTTAAATAGTGAAAAAAATTAAAAGACGAATAACATTTCTGGACGTGTGAAATGCGAATTTCAGAGTCTGTAAATAAAGTTTTATTGGAACAGAGCCGCGTTCATTCCTTTAAATATCCTCTATAGCTGCTTTCAGGCTGCAGTTGCAGAGTGGATTAGTTCTGACAGACTGTTTGGCCTGCAAAGCCTAAAACATTTACCATCTATCTGGCCCTTTACAGAAGAAGTTTGCCAACCCCTGGTCTAGCCTCCCACCCTTCCTGCTACAGTGGAGGCCTTGGGGGCTCTGTGGGCTCTGCCTGCAATCCCACCTCCCCATCCCTCCCTGTTCCCCTCCTTTCTTGACGGTCCCGCCCTGTACCTGGGGCTCACCCAGGCAGGTCCAGGCAGCCGACTCCTCGAGTCCCTGAGGATGCCCGCAGACAGGGTCTCAGTCTTAGTGTCCTGACTCTCTGCCAACCCCCCAACCAGGGACGCCAGTGAACCGTGTGCCCATCATGGCGAAGCAGGTGCTGGACCTGTACGCGCTGTTTCGCCTGGTGACGGCCAAGGGCGGTCTGGTGGAAGTCATCAACCGCAAGGTGTGGCGGGAGGTAACGCGCGGCCTCAGCTTGCCCACCACCATCACGTCGGCCGCCTTCACTCTACGCACCCAGTGAGGCCAAGCGAGCGCGCGCGAGCGGTGGGAGCAAGGAGCGGGAGCGGGGGTGGGGCGCGGGGCGCGGAGGGCCCCGGGGGTTCGTGTCCGGGGGTGGGGCTTGATCAGCTGGGCCCAGCCTCCCACCCCACCCCGTCCGCCCGTAGGTACATGAAGTATCTGTACCCGTACGAGTGCGAGACGCGGGCGCTCAGCTCCCCGGGGGAGCTCCAGGCCGCCATCGACAGCAACCGGCGGGAAGGCCGTCGTCAAGCTTACACCAACACCCCACTCTTCGGCTTGGCGGGACAGTCCCCTTGGGGCACTCTTGGCCCCGCCTCGGGTTCCGGGCCCGCCCCTCCCGCGCCCACGCCCGGCCCCCGCACTGCTCAGGGCTCCGCCTCCGGCCTGCCGGCGCACGCCTGCGCGCAGCTGAGCCCGAGCCCCATTAAGAAAGGTGTGAGGGCAGAGCGGCTGAACTTTGAGGGTCTCTGAGACCTAGGGGGAGGCTGAGATATAGGGAACATTAAAACGTGGAAACTCTGAGGTCTGGGAGCATCGAAGTATGGGGACAGTAAGGACTGACGGGGCACTGAGGTTTGGTGCATGCTCAGGTTTAGGGGTCCTGATGTTTGGGGTCAATGAAGCCTTGGGAGCTCTGGGATATGGGTTACTGCGGTGTGGGCCTGAAGCTCAGGAAAAGGTACTTTATCCAGAGCAGCTTCATTCAACACCAGGGCTCCTATTTGCATGTGGTTTATGCCTCCTGTTTTTCCTGGCTTATTTAACAACCGAAAGCAAGGAAATCCCCCAAATTGTCTGGGACAAACCTAGTCAGATATATTGGCCTTTTGGGGCTCTCCAGCTTCAGAGCCTCTATTCGGAGACTGGATGGGAGGGGAGATTGAACTTGGTGCTTGAGCTTGGATGACCTCCCTTGGTCCCAGGCCTGTGGGGAGAACCAGATGCAGAGACAGGGTTGGTTGGGTCAGGGGAGCTAAATGACCTGTTTTTTCAGAGGAGAGCAGAATTCCAACCCCTCGACTGGCACTGCCTGTGGGCCTAGCCTTTGGACCTGCACGTGAGAAGGTGGCACCAGAGGAGCCCCCAGAGAAGAGGGCTGTGCTGATGGGGCCCATGGACCCACCTCGACATGGCGCACCCCCCAGTTTCCTGCCCCGTGGCAAGGTTCCCTTGAGGGGTGAGGAGGGGCTTGTTGCTGAGAGGGCTTAGGGCCTGTGCAATGAGGGAGGACAGACCCATCACCCCATAGGCATTGGAGGTGGGGCAGATAGATCCCTCAGTAGACAACTCTGTGATTACAGGTGTGGGGCGGAATTGGAATGGGAGCTCTCTATAGGGATGGAGGGGGGAGCTTGTAAGTCTGAAGTCTGATTCCCCAAAATGTGACTCCCCTGCCCCCTCCTGGACAGAAGAGCAGTTGGATGGGCCTCTCAATCTGGCAGGCAGTCGTATCAGCAGTATCAACATGGCCCTAGAGATCAACGGGGTGGTCTACACTGGTATGGGTACTGCAGGCTGTGTATACTAGCATGAGGTCAGGGGTATTTACACTGGCATGGGGATTTTAGACTTTTTCTACTAGCATGAGGTTCAGAGATATCCAAACTTGCATGGGTAACATGGGGTTCAGGGGATTGCTACACTGGCATGGATTAAAGGGGGTGTCTACATGGCATGGGATCCAAGGCATGACCTCTCTGGCATGAATACCATGGGATGTCTTGTCATGGGCCTATGTATCAGTGTAAATATTTCTTGTTTACTTGTTGGACGGTATCTGTATTGGCACAGGAGTCTCTAACTGACTCAAGGGGCTTTTCGTCATTGGTTACGGCAGGGCTCTGTGTATGGTGTTCTAGCAATCAGGACACTGACTTTTTTTTTTCCCTCTTCTGTTTCTTTGCCTCGCCTTTTTCTGCTTGTGTTTTCCCTCTACCATCTCCTCACCCCTTTGCCAGGCGTCCTCTTTGCCCGTTGCCAGCCCGTGCCAGCTTCCCAGGGCCCAGCCAACCCTGCACCCCCACCCCTGATGGGGCCCCCTTCCAGCGCCTCACCCTGAGAGCTCACACCTGAAATTGAGAGTCCCAACCCCATTGCTGAGGGGGGAGGAGACACCCCTCCAACCCATTCTTCCAAGGTGCCCATTCTAGGACCTGGGAATGGCCACTCTCCCCCTCAACCATGCCATGTGGACTTGAAGCCAAAGAGATTTCTTCTGATGTTACATCTACCTCATTGCAGAAGGAGGGCATCTCCTCCCTGGCCAACTCCAGCAGCATCTACCAAAGAGTTCTTCCCCCGGTAACCCCCATCATCTCCACATATGCTCCCTTGTGTCAATATCATCTCTAGGACTCCACCTCTTCGAGTCAGACCTGCTTCTCTTCAGGAGCCAGGTGAAGGGTTGAGTTGGGGTGTTGTGAAGATGTCCCTCAGGTCATATCTGGATAATAAAGCTGCGGTCCCTCCCTCTCCAGTGCCTCCTTTCCTTCTTGTTTGGGCCTGTGGGTCGGGGAGGAATTATGTGGTATGCACAGGCTGTGTTGGGCCAGGGGTTCTCAGAGAAAACAGAATAGCAAAGGCCATGAGTAGGAGAGCTCAGTCTCATGAATCAGACTGCCTGAGTTCAAATCCCGATTCTGCCACTACAATGTTGAGTGTCCTTGGCACGACACTTAATCGCTTGAACCTTAGAAGACTCCAACTTGAACCTTAGGAAGACTCACGGGGCTTCCTAGTATTCTATGGGAATGGACCAATCTTAGAATAATGGGTATATTTATATGTGCAACCTCGGAGAATGGGGTAAGGAAACCTCTTTGGTACCCTGGAATTTGGTACCCTGGAATAAAGGCAAAGGTTGTTTTGATGAGCAGGGGCTGGAAGTTAAGGTAGGGCCTGACGGGTGGCCGTCGCCTAGGTTACAAGACAGCTTTTGACAACTTTCGTCGGCCCTGCCTGCCGCTTCCGGCATCGAAGGGCTGAATCGTGGCATCACTTCCTGTATGCAGGGGAGCCCATCCACTCGGATTGGCCCGCCTTCTCTATTTGGACGGACGTCCCGCCCTCTGGCTGTTCCTGGCTGAGGCGGAGCGGCGGGAGCTATGGCGGCTGTGACAGATGTGCAGCGGCTACAGGCCCGTGTGGAGGAGCTGGAGCGCTGGGTGTACGGGCCGGGCGGGTCTCGCGGCTCGCGGAAGGTGAGCTATCTGGGGTCCAATGGTCCCTCTCTGGGGCAAAGCAACAGCCGTCTACTGGCCTGGTCCTCGAGATGGATGCTACCGCTCCAGAGTCCCGTTGCCCGCAGCCCGACCTTTGAAATAACAAAGGTTCGAGACCTCCCGGAGCATATCGGGCCCTCGGAGTCCATTCCCACGGAGGGCACTGTGAGTCTGAGGTGGGCTCACTGTGGAGACCCCGCCTTTGCCCTCGCGGGGTAGTTGGGGAGACCTGACACACTCGAGAAACTGACTAATCAGAGTTTCAGTAAGAGCTGAAGCCCGGAAGGGCCGTTGTGGAGCCCTGCGTAATTGCTAAGTGAATTGTGTAAAGAGAGGTCCATAGGACCCCAAAAGAGGCAGACCGGAGGTGGATAAAGAAGGCTCCAGGGGGTTAGAGGTGTGGTCTGGGAGGGCCGGGATTAGGAGGGGAAGGGATTGGGTACTGAGTGTTCAGATATGGACTGGCACTCCTTCCCACCAGTGACTGAATTTTGACAACTGTGCAGCTCAGTTTCCCTTCCATCCCCTTTTTAACTATGGAAAGACTTTTCACTGAAGGTGGAGTGTCAGGCACACCCTGGAGTTGAGTGCCTCAGAGGTAATGATGTCTGTTTGTACACTTCTTGTGGAATTAGTTGTCACTAACAGATTGTGTCCCATGTGAGAACTGACTTCTCAGAACATTCTCTCCCTTTCACATCTATGACGCAAATCCTCCTGATTTTCCTCCTACGTCTCTGGCTGCTTCTACACAGTCTTATTTGTCTTCCCATATATTTGACCCTTGAATATTGTCATTCCTTACCCTCTAACCTAAAACCTGTGTGATATCATACACTTCCATAGCCTCTCCCTCTATTCAACCCTTTAATATTGCAATTCCTCATCCTCTACCCTTAAAGCCTAGGTAGGTTCAGCCAAGAGGAGGAATCAGGGAATAGATAGTATATGCTAGTGCCCCATAAACTCTAAAGTAGTTCATCACCTCCCCAGTCACAATTGAAACTCCCCAAGGAGTATATGATTATCTCCCCCTTCACACTGAGGATTCCCGGAAGGTAGGGTTGAATCTCTTTTAATACTAGAGAAGGGGACGATAGCTGGGACAAGGAGGTTTGGGAGTCTGAGGGAATGAGGGCTCTTTATCTCTTCCAAGACTTGAGCCAAGTGGTAAATCATGGAATTAACTTCCACTCCCCCAATAGGTGGCCGATGGCCTGGTCAAGGTGCAGGTGGCTTTGGGGAACATCGCCAGCAAGAGGGAGAGGGTGAAGATTCTGTACAAAAAGAGTAAGTGCTTCCATGAGGTGTCTGCCTGTTCTCCTTCCCAAGCCTGTGCTTCCTGGTTCCCTGCCCAGGCTCTTCAGCCTAGTAGGTCACTGGAGTTGCCCTTTGGGGATAGCAGGTGAAGACGTTGCCCTGATGGAATGGTGAATTGGGGTGTGCTTTCTACTTTGTGGTTAAACCCCAAGCCCATGGCAATGTCCTAAGTTATGGGATAAGAGCTCTGCCTGAAAGGTCCCCTGGGGGAAGGAGGGACGAGGGTATGGAATTTCCACAGGCAAGGTTCAGAGGCAGGAAAGAAATCAGGCACTGAGAGCCCCAGTCTTGGCTCAACCAGCCCTTTTTGATTATTGTCAGAGCTAGCAACCTGTTCAGGAACTAGAAATCAGATAAAGCTCTGGCATGTCTTGGTGGCACTGAGGGGCAAGGTGCCTTCCAGCCTTGAGGATAGATCAGTGGGAATGCTGAGGGCCCCAGGGTTTTAAAGTTTGAGGCTGGCCAGCAGGTGATCAGAGGGTAGAGACAGGGAAGTGGGGATAGGGGACCTGGTGGAGGCCTGGTGTGGATGCTGAGGGTGTCAGCTCCTCACTCAAGGGTCTCCCCAAGGCTGACACCTCCCCTAATATCCTTCACAAGACTGATCCCCACTCCCCAACCTTATTCCATTTTCCATCTTGCTACTTTTCTAGTTGAAGACCTGATCAAATACCTGGATCCTGAGTACATTGACCGCATTGCCATACCTGATGCCTCTAAGCTGCAGTTCATCTTAGCAGGTAGTGCTGGACAGTATGTGCATATGCATCTGGGGATGTGGATTGTGGGGGAAGTCGGGCACAGAGATAGCTTCCCTGGATACAGGAAGCTGCTTTCTGGAATCTGGCCTGGTTCTGGACTGAGGCTGGAGGTGGTCCTGTGGTCCTCTAGTAGGCACTGGGTACAGTATACTTCAGAGCCAGCTGCAGACCATGGTGCCAGCCACAGTGGAAGCTACTCCGGTGTTCTATCTATGGCCTGCCTCTAGGATTTTCCTTCGGAACCTTCCTTACTTCTGCTCAGTAGACATAGGAGCTTCTAAGAAAGGGTAGGGGCAGAGAGCATTGCATTTGGGAGAGGTGAGGTGATAGGCATGAGTTTCAACATCTTTCTTTCATGTGAGAAAGCGCTGGGATTTCAGAATTCTAGGCAGGAACTATTGTCTTAGCAATGTCTGCTTATCAGTTAGTTAGCAACTCCACGAAGTATGGTTTGCCAAGCACCTGTGTTTGTTCATGCATTCAAAAGTGATCATCTACTGTGATCCAGACTATCCTAGGTGTGAGGTATACAATGGCGAACCAGAACATACCTGAGCCACTGCTGTGGCTTAGACACCAAGTTCAGGAGGTCTTCTCCTGCTCCGATTATTATTTTCTTTAATTAATTAATTTATTTATTTTTGGCTGCGTTGGGTTTTCATTGCTGCGCGTGCACTTTCTCTAGTTGCGGTGGCTTCTCTTGTTGCGGAGCATTGGCTCTAGGCGCACGGGCTTCAATAGTTGTGGCACGCAGGCTCAGTAGTTGTGGTGCACGGGCTTAGTTGCTCTGCGGCATGGTCTCCCAGACCAGGGCTCAAACCCGTGTCCCCTGAATTGGCAAGCGGATCCTTAACCACTGCGCTACCAGGGAGGTCCCTCCTGCACTGATTCTTAAGTCCAGCCTCTCCATGCCTCCCTGTCGCCACTGCCTCAGTGTTCATCCCCTTGTACATGAATAGTTGCAGTCTCCTAAGTCCTCTTCTTGACCCTAGTCTTCCCCTTCTTGCATGTGGTTCAGTATCGTCTTCCCAAAACACATTTCCAACATGCCACTTTGTTTAGTTTGGAACCTCAGTGTGTGTGTGTCTCTCTCCCTATTAGGATAAATTCCTAATTCCTTAGCATGCCATTCCAAGCCTTCTATAGACTGCCAGATCTGCCCTCCCATCTAGCTGTTTCCTGTGCTCTCCTTGCTCCAGTTCAGCCAAATGAATTCTTTTTCCTCGACTAATTGACAAGCATTCTTGCCTCCAAATGTTTGACATAACAGTCCTCCCTTCTTGAATGCCCTTCCCACTCTGCAGCCACTGAAACCCCCTGTGCACAGGGTCATTCCAGTCCTGCTTTCCTCACTGGACTGTCCTGTTAGTGTCCCAGCTCTCCAGGAACTTGTAATTGTCTGTGCCTCTCAGATCCACTGAGCAGAACCTGCCTGGTAGTTTTCCACATCTCCTCTTTCAGACCTTCCCAGGAGCCCTTGCATGTGGGTACCCAAGTCCGAAGTACTTTGTTTCCTGGCCTAGGAGGGGCTCTGAGTTTGTTGATAGCAAGCTAGAGGAAGGGGCCTCAGAGTTAAAACTTGGAGAAAGGTAGGATTTGGAGGAACTTAGAGGCTCCTTGGGCTCAAGATAGGTCAGACCAGAGGCATCCAAGAGAGGTGGAGACAGATTGGGGTAATGTGCACATAGCGAAGGGGGCAGTGGGCAGACTAGCTGCCCCAAGCTCCAGGCTCAGCCATCTCATCAGCCCCTTGCATGGGAGTGGCTGTGCCCAGGCTCGCCTCACTGCCACTGCCTTTTCTGTTTATGCCTCAGAGGAGCAGTTTATTCTCTCCCAGGTTGCGCTTCTGGAGCAGGTGGAGGCTTTGGTGCCCATGCTGGACAGCACTCATATCAAAGGTACCTCTCTGGGGCTGCAGCTCCACTACTCTACTTGGGGAGGTGGGTGGATGGGCAGGACTTCCCTGGGCTCAGGCTAGCTCTGCTCCTTGTCTTTATCTCACCTTGGGGGTACCAGACACCTGCACTGGGATTAAAATTTCCAGGGCAGAGAGCTCAGCTTCAGAATGTCAGGCAGTTTGGCACCAAGGACACTCATGTAAGGCCAGCGACCTCCAACTCTGGGATTCCTTCTGTCTTCTACCCCACCCCTCAGCATCTGTCCTTCAGGGTGCTGCAGAGCCCAGATTTTACTGTAAGAGTTCCTGCCAGGTGTGTCAATGTGTGTGAATTCTTCCTGCCGCACTGCCTAGTGCAGTCCCTAGGCCTGGGTTTTGACGAGCAGACAGTGACTTTAATTGAATCCAGATAGCCATCTTGTCTGTCTCTAGAGGTATTTTTCCCAGCTCCCCCTCCCTACCCCTGATCAGCTTCCTGCTGAGCATCTGACACCCTTAAGCTGTGGGCCCAGCATGGTGGCTGAGGCTCTGGGTGTTGGATTCCAGGTGGCCAGCTTAGGGACCTGGCATTCATCCTCAGTCCACCTGCAGGCTCCCTGTTCCCTAGGCCCGGCAGACCTGGTCCCACTGGGCTGAGAGCAAAGGAACAGATCCCATGATAATCAAAGCTTCCTTTACTTGGCCCTGCTCACAGCCCTGGGGTGGGTGTATGGGGCAACTCTGGGAACCCCAGGGTTTTGTCTTCTTCTAGGGGCCTGCATCTTCCCCTCCCCTTTGGGTCCTAGAGTAAGACTGAGGTGGGCAGGGAGTCCCACCACCACGTCCAGAAGCAGTGGTCGATGAAGCTGGCATTTGTTTAGCTTCTCCACTCAATACTCTAATCCTACCGAAGACCTAATAGACTATTGAGCAGTCCCAGGGGAAGGCACAAGCATCACTAGGCAGTGTGCGTTGTGTTTTACAGCCGTTCCAGAGCATGCCGCCCGCCTGCAGCGCTTGGCCCAGATCCACATCCAGCAGCAGGTATGGGAGGGGAGAGGCCTGGAGGGGAAAGTAGAGGTGGTGAGGCTCCTAGTCCCCACCCCTGCCTCCTGGGGAAGCAGCCTCAGGCCTCCCTGATGTCAGCTTCAGGGGGAATTTAGGGTTTATCCTTTGTCTTCCATCTGCCTTCCAGAAGGGAAGGGATTTGCCTACGGTCACATCCAGGTCTCCTGCCTCCCAGAGTAGGGCTACCCAGAGGTATCAGATTGATGTTGGGAGGTACCCATGAATTCCTGGGGATGATGTGTCCTTAACTATGGTAGAAGAGCTGTTTTTTCACTATTCCCAGGCCCTAGTGTAAAGATCAAGGAGGGTTCAGAAATAGGGGACAGGGAGAAGGAGGCATATCCTAGCAGGAGTATTTGCTTAAATGTGTGGTTCACCCCCCCGCCCCCTTCTATCAGCCTTAGGACTGCAGTTAGGCTACCCACACTGGAGCCTGAAAGTGCCTCTTTAGAAATTTGCTCCTTTTGGCACTGGGGTTAAACATTACCTTTTCTAGGCTCTATGGGGAGCTAGGGTCCCTGATGAGGTGGGCAGTGGGAAGCGGGGGCTTTGTCCAACTCCTTTCTCTGCCACACCTTGGCTCCACAGGACCAGTGTGTGGAGATCACTGAGGAGTCCAAGGCTCTCCTAGAGGAATACAACAAGACTGTATCCTTTCTGCTCAGCCAGGCCCCTGAGGAGTGCTGTCCGGAGCCCTGTCCTTTTATTCCATTTCTAGCTCTGTTTCTCATCCCATCCCAACCAGCCTGCCTGTCCCCCTGCTCCCCGACACTTTAGGCAGATGCAAACCTCTCCACTCCCTCTCTCAGATGCCCGTTCTCACCTTGACCTGCGACCAGACAATGCTTCTCTCCAAGCAATTCGTGCAGTGGGATGAGCTACTTTGCCAGTTAGAGGCTGCCAAGCAAGTGAAGCCAGCAGAGGAGTGATGGCTGCTTCCCATCCTAGGGTGGGCCAGGGCAGCCAGGCTCCAGGCCCTATGCCAACCTGCCCTTGTAACAGGACAGAGCAGAGGCAGCTCTGTATTTATTGGATTCACAGCCTACCAGTCTGCACTCAGGTGGGGCTCTGGGGTCAGAGGTCTGGCTACTTGAGATTTGCTATTTGCACCCCCTCCCCTCATCAGTGTCCTGTTCCAAAGACAATAAACTGTACAGATCACTGGAGGTGTGTGTTAGCTTCCTGGTGTTGTATGGATATGGTGGTGGGGATGAGGTTGATAGGCCAGAGTTGTTGGCCTTCCTCCTAGTTGGACTGAGAGCTATACTCGTCCTAGTCTGATTTTCCGGGAGAGGTAAAGCTCTCAGGATGAATGCTCTCATTTGCTTGATGTGAGTGGAACATTCCTTTATGTATCCATTTATCCCGCATTTACCAAGTACACTCTAAATGTCAGATGCCATACAAGGTGGGGAGGACACAGGTAGGGTCCACCTGATTCCTACCCCGTACAGGCTAGCTGAGGAGACAGTCGAGGAAAAGGGGAGGGACAGGTGGCACCAGGGTTCTTTGGGGGCACAGAAGAAAAAGGAATGTGGGAAGCAGCCCTGGAGGGTGACATGCAGGGTTTTGAGAGCCAAGGGAGCAGCATGTGCAATGCAGAGGGGAGCCTTTAAGTTTCTCTCTTGGGAGCCTACTTGGTGCTCTTAGCCGAGAAGGGGAGACTAAAAGAGGTTTGGATGCAGGGGGCTTTGGGGGGGTGGGCCGTGGCGGGCGGTGGTACGGTTGGAAAGGAGAGCATCTTAAAGAGCAGAGAAACTGATGGTCCCTCACTCCACCAAGTGTTTGCTGCCCCCTTGTGGTCTCAGGGACTGCTGTGGCTCCAGGCCCCTTTCCATCTGGCCTGCCCACCAGCCCACCAGCCCACCAGCCCACCAGCAGGGTCTCACCGGCATCTCAAATTCAGCACGTCTGAAACTGGGAGTCATCCTAGACTCTTCCCTCCTTCTTCGTCCGAACAGTCGTCAAATCTACCTCCTGGTATCTTCCAACTTAATCTACTTTTCCCCATTCCCACTGTTTCTCTGGTTCATTCTTTCAACAAATGATTTATAACAAATATTTGAGCACTTATTATACGCGGAGCAACGTACGAATCTCCGTGGACATGCCCCCGGGACTTTGCGGGCAGGAGTCACCAGCGGTTGCGGCCCGCCCGCGCCTGTGCTGCAGCCACAGTGCGCTGTGCACACGAACTGGTTTGACTTGCGCCTGATGAAAAACCCCCGTAGTTCGCCAGTGCCCACAGGGTGAGGTCCAAGCTCAGAACTCGCTGGCCAAGGCTCTCGCCCCCGCAGCAGAGGCCACTTCAAACGGCACCTCTTGCTCTTGTCCAAAGTGAAAGCCGCTGCTCCGCCTTTGCTGCTTCGGTGTGCTCAACGGGTAACGCCCTCCCTGTCATCTTCTAAGGGCCAAATCCTCCGCATCCTTCGGACGCGGGACTCCTCCGACGGCCGCTCCTCTCCTCCGCAGGGCTCTCTCCGCCCCAATAGGAGTGCTCCTTGCCCGGGGCTGAACAGCTGAGACAGCCCGAGCGCTCCGAGTCCCCGCGTCCTGGCCCAGCTCACTCTCCGGCGTCCCCCCACCTCTCGGTTTGCGGGCGGAGGCGCCGGGGTCCCCGCCCCTCAGGCCCCGCCCCGTCCGGCGTGCGCGGCCTCGCGGCCTCGGCGCGCCCCCGGGAGGCGCCATCTTGGCTTCGGATCGAGCTTGAGGAGTGTTCGGATGCGGTGGTGAGAGCAGGAGCCCAGTGGGGTGGGGGCTCCTGGAGGTACGGGGAGGAGAGGGGAGGTCGGCTGCTGGGCCGCTGCGGCCTGCCGGGCACTGAGGGCGGCCCGTGGCGGTGGGGACCGCCGAGCCCGGCCGCCGGCGAACTCGACGCCAGGGTTAGCTCGAGCGGTCCTCGGCGTCAAGCCCCTGTTCCCGAGTGTCTGAGTGACCTGGGTTAGGGGGATCGACCCTGGGAATCTCCGGGTGAGGGGTGCTCGGCCCTGTCCTAAGGGTCCCGGAGTGGGGGAGGGGGTCACTTCTGTTTTTGAGGAGCTTTTGGATGAGGGCTCTTGGCTCTGTGTCGGCGAGCTTGTGGCGTAGGGGTTTGGCCCTGTCCTCTGGGGGCACGAAGTGAGGGGCCTTGTCCCTGTCACCGCTTGGAGAGCCCAGGGTGAGGAACACTCAGCCTTGTTCTCAGGGAGTCTTGGGTGAGGGCCCGGGCCCTGTCCCCAGGAGCCCCAGATGAGGGAAGTGCATTCCCAGTGCTAGGGAGCTTGGGATGAGGGGGCTTGGCCAGCGTTTGGGGAATTTGGTCCTGTCGCAGGGACTCCGGGGTCGGGGGAGGGTTATGGCCCTGTCCAGAGGAATGGGGTACAGCCCCCTCCCAGGGTGAGGCAGGCGTGGCCCCCTGTCCTGGGTATGACGGCATATGGTCCTGTTTCTGGGAAATCTGGGATGAGGAGTGGGCCCACGTCCTAGAGAGCCAGGGTGGGAGGTGGCCCAGGGCACCCTGCCTAGCATTCCTCTGACACTTCCCTGCAGTGGGCAGCAAGATTCAGACACGACAGCAGCCGGATGGAGCACTACCGGAAGGCTGGCTCTGTGGAACTCCCAGCACCTTCCCCGATGCCCCAGCTACCGCCTGATACCCTGGAGATGCGGGTCCGAGATGGCAGCAAAATCCGCAACCTGCTGGGCCTGGCGCTGGGGCGGTTGGAGGGCGGCAGTGCTCGGCATGTGGTGTTCTCAGGTTCTGGCCGGGCAGCAGGCAAGGCTGTCAGCTGTGCTGAGATTGTCAAACGGCGGGTACCAGGCCTGCACCAGCTTACCAAGCTGCGCTTCCTGCAGACCGAGGACAGCTGGGTGCCAACCTCACCCGACGCAGGCCTAGATCCCCTCACGGTACGCCGCCATGTGCCTGCGGTATGGGTACTGCTCAGCCGAGATCCACTGGACCCCAATGAGTGTGGCTACCAGCCCCCGGGGGCACCCCCTGGCTTGGGCCCCACACCTACCTCCAGCTCTGGCCCCCGACCCCGAAGGAGGGCTCGAGACACCCGGTTTTGAAGACCTGCTGGCAAGCTGTTCTCCAGGCCTGAATGTCTAGGATGGCTGGGCCTTCTTTGAGAAGCCTCTGTAACTGCTCAACACCCCCAACAAGACTTGAGTCTACAGAAGTGGGCCTCCCTGTCCTGCTTCCACTTCCCTCTGGCTTGTGGAAAGGGACTGCTATGAAGAGTGACAGGTGTGGTGTCTCTGCTGGGTTCTGGATTGCCTTCTACCTACAGTGCCTCTGATCTACCTTCTGACAGAGGTCCAAGGAGTGGGTTAGGAAATAAAGGTTCTGCCCATTCGTCTGATGAGCCTCTGCTTGGCCTGCTGTGTGGAAGTGGGATTAAGGGAGTGGGAGTCCCTGCTCTTGACCCCCAGGAGCTCACAGGCTAGGGACAGGAAGGGTAGGCTCAGGTTGGTGCTGGGAGGATCTAGAGTCGATAAGAAGCCTCAGGCAGTAACCTGACTGTGTCTAGAGCCCTGGGTGGCTGGCTGCCTCCTGTTTGGGGCTGGTTTAAGGACTCTGCCAGGTCATTTTCTCCATCTGCAGCATATACCTCATTTTATTGCACATTGCAGATGCTGTATTTTTTACAAAGTGAATGTTTGTGGCAAGCCTGCATTGAACAAGTCTGTCAGTGCCATTTTTCCAGCAGCGTTTGCTCATTTCGTATCTCTGTCACATTTCAGTAATTCTCACAATATTTCAAACTTTTTCATTATTATTATATTTGTTATAGTGACCTATGATCAGTGATCTTTGATGTTACTACTGTAACGCACTGAAGGCTCAGATGATGGTTTGCATTTTCTAGCAATAAAATATTTCTAAATTGAGGTATGTACATTGTTTTTTTAGACATAATGCTATCACACTCTTAATAGACTACAGTGTAGTGTAAACATAACTTTTGTAAGCACTGGGAAACCAAAAAATTCATGTGACTCGCTTTATTGAGATCTTCATTTTATTGAGGTGGTCTGGAAGTGAACCCAAAATATCTCTGAAGTATGCCTGTATTACAGTATAGTGGTTAAAATCATGGTCTTGGGCACCAGGCTGCCTTTATTTAAATCCTGGTTCTGCCACTCACTAGCAAGTTACTGCTCTGTGCCTTAGTGTTCTCATCCATGAAACAAGATATAGTGCTTACCTCATAGGCTTGTTAGGAGGATTAAATGTAGGAATATACATATGATTCTTAGATACCACCTGGGCCTGTATACACTCAGCCCTCCATATCTGTGGATGCAGAACTCGTGGATACAGAGGGCTGACGGTACTACATCATTTCATATAAGAAACTTAAACATTTTGGTAAAAAAAAAATCCATGGGGGCTCCTGGAACCAATTCCCTGAGGATACCGAGGGATGACTGTAAATGTTAATTGCTCTCATTATTAATGACTCAGCTTACAAATATGCCTTTTCCTTAAAAGCATAACCTCAGCCCCACATTTTCCCTTCCGGTCTCATCCTTTCCTTTTTACCCCTTGCTGTTCCTTTTCTGTCTCATCTTGGCCAGACTCTCAGGTTCACCATGGTCAGGTCAGGGGCCTGAGGACAGCGGTGAAGATTGCAGTGGTAGCCAGTGGGGTACAGGAACCAGAACAGGATTGTGGGCAGTAGTAGACTCAGTGAAGAGTTGAGTGAATTGCGTCTCCCAGTGGATTTTAAGGTCTTCTCTGTTGTGTCCAGTATCCTAGGTGTCCAGTCACCAGGAAAGCACAAAGTTCGGGCTCTTCTGGGCCCATGTGGCAGGGTGGGCACAGCAGTTTGAGTGTTGAAGTGATAGGCTGAGGGGATAGGGCCAATAGGGGCTTAGAGCAGGGATGAGGGGACCACAGGGCCAGCAGGCTGTGGTCAAAACTTTGAACACTGCATCTTTTGCTTTTTGAGGTCAGTTGCCCAGAGTGGAGGGGTGGGTAATGGAGATTCAGGGGATATTAAGAGAGACAGGAAACCCTCTCAGCAGCTGCCCAGCTGGGCCTCTCAACTGCAGAGGGCCATGAAGCATCTAACACACTCCTTGAGACTGTGGTCATGACTTCGGTGTCTTGCTGCCAGCAACTGTGTGACTTCTCCCCCATTCTCTTTGTGGCTAATTCAGGGTTTTTCTTCCCACCCAGCTTCTGCATAGTGCCTTTTCGCTGAGCGTCTCCACTTGAGTGTCTTCTGCCATCTACAACTCTCTGAGTATCATTGCTCTCCAGAGCTTTGGGACCAGGCTTCTTGCAGACTATTGATCTGTGGCTCAGCATCCCATCCTGACCTAGCCTGCTGTGGCCAGGTGGAACGATCAGTGGAATAAGCATAGTGACCTGTGTTGAGGGAATGATTCAGTAAGGTGACATCACAAGCTCTGGGAGTCCTAGGATGGGCTCCCAATTGGGCAGCTCATCATTAAGGCACCACCTGGGGTCTCCAGGGTGATGGCAGGGGTAGTGTGGAGGGAAACTGAGCTGGGGTCAGAATCCCTTGGGAAGAACAGGATCTGCAGTTCAGAGAATCAGGAGATAGGACACAGGCTGAGGGAGAGATGGCTAGGTTCTGGGGCCTTTTCTCTGTTTGACCTCTACAGGGCCTAGTTGGGGCCTACAGGAGGAATTGCAGGGAGGGAGCCAGAGAGAGGTGAGACCTCTAGAGTCAGAAAGCCTGACCAGGCTTAGGAGGGAGGGAGCATAAGAGTTACGTATAATTGCTGATTCAATTTCTTTACTTCCCACTTTCTCCTTAATTCACTGTAGTATGGCTTCTTCCTCCATAATCTCTTAGAAAAGGTAAGGGCACAAAAGATAAGGAAGTGGAGATGGGAGGGGAGAGGTGACTGGGATACAGAGAGAGTTATTTATTTGTTTAATGAATTAGCAGAGACTTGTTTGTAGGCTGATGGGGGAAGCCAATAGGGAAAGGGATTAAAGGTGCAGGAGATTGTGGCCAACTCAGAGTGAGGCTCCTGGGGGAGATGAAAGGGAGTGGGCCTTGGAGCATGGAGGTATGGCCGTCACAAAGCGAAGAGGAGAGCAGACTCCCTGGAACAGGAGGGAAGGAGTTGAGGATGGCTATGCCTGCAGATGGGTGAAGAGGTAAAGGTGGGACATAAGAGAATTCAGAGTTCAGAAGGCTTTTAATTTCTTGAAGCAGGAGTCCAGCTCTGCTGCTGAGAGTAGAGCAAGGAGGCTGGTGAGATAGTTGTTAGAATTGGGAAAGATACCTAGGGAGGTACAGGAGGATGACCAGTCAGGGCTAAAAGCCCAGTTGAGGCTGATGATCATGAACTTGTAATATCAGTCAGGGTGTGTGCGCTCCAGCAGCACCCACGGGACAAGTGAAGACTCAGAGGAAGCACTGTTACATTCTTATACTAGGTTAAGACGGGCAGAAATGATGGAAGAATAGTGAGGAGACTAGCAAGAAAGTGTATGTGGTGAAGGCCCAAGGAATCCAAACTGGGTCAGGAAAGAAGTGAAGATAGAAGGGGGTAGGGGTCAGTGGCCTAGACCCCATGAAAATGGGTGGGGTGGGGTGAGGTGGAGTAGATGAGAGAACTGGGATAGGGTATCATAGCTGTACCAGTTTCTAGGGCTCCCATAACAAAGTACCACCAACTGGGTGGCTTAGAACAACAGAACTGTACTGTCAGTTTTGGAGACTAGAAGTCCAAAATCAAGGTGTCAGAGCCATTTCCCTCTGAAACCTGCAGGGGAATCTTTACTTGACTCATCCTAGCTTCTGGTTTGCCAGCAGCCTTTGGCCTTTTTGGCTTTTGGATGCATTACTCCAGTCATCCATCTTCACACTGTCTTCCCTTTGTGTCTGTTTCTGTGTCCAAATTTCTCCTTTTTATAAGGATGCTGGTCATATAGGATTAGGGCCCATCCCAATGACCTCGTTTTAACTTGCTTACCTCTATAAAGATCCTATTTTCAGATAGGGTTACATTCTGAGGTACTAGGGCTTAGGACTTCAATATACTTTTATGGAGGGACGCAATTCAACACAACAGTAGCTGAAGAATGAAATGGAGTCAGTGAATTTGAGAGTTTTACGAGCTGACAGGACTTGCTAGTGGGCATGAGAGTAGATAGTTGGGTGGCCTGGAGGGAAAGTCACTGAAGATGAGGTTGAGGAATTAAGAGGCTGTGGAGGACAGTATGTGGAGGAGGCAGGGAGCAGCCAGGATAGAATGTGCTGAGCATTCTCACTACCTGCCTTGGAGGTGGCACGTACAGCGAGTCACCTTGAAGTGGGGCCTTCAGAACAATATGACAAGGAGTTATATACTTCCCATATGCAAACAGGCACCAAGTCCTGACAATTTTGCTTCCTAGGTCTCTCTCCATTCCCACAGCCTCTGCTGATTTGTACCCATCATTGTCTTAAAACAGTCTCCTTGTTGGTCTCCCTGCTTCACTCCCCTCTGAACTGTCCAAACCAAGCCAGTGGCTGTTCCCTTTGTTTAGAATGCCCTTCTGCCAGATACCTGCATGGCTGTCTCCCTCCCTCTTTTAAGTCTTTGCTCAAATGTCACCTCAATGAGGCCAACTTTGACCACTCCATTTAAAACTGCAGTCGAGTACTTCTGATATCCCTTACCCTGCTTGCTTTTTCTTTTTTCTTTCTTTCTTTTTCTTTCTTTCTTTCTTTCCTTCTTTCTCTTTCTTTCTTTCTTTCAAATATAATTTACTTCTTTAATGTTTTTGTTTACTGTCTGTCTCCTCCTGATGAGAATGTAAATTCCAGATGGGCAGGAATCTTTGTTTTGTTCAGTGATATAACCTATGGATGTTGAACATTGCTTGACACATAGTAGGTGCCCCATAAGTATTTAATAAGTGAATGAATATTGAGTCTCCAAGTGTGTGGCTAAGCCTCTGGGCCATACCCACATCTGTCATTCTTTTGTTCCCTTAGTCTCTCCATGCCCAGATTAGAAGACAAGATCCAAGTTCATTCATTGGATGACCTTAAAGGATCCCCTTTATTGGTCACTTACATGCCACAGTCCATCTTCAGCTTGGTCCCCTTGGACTCTGGGCTCTGGCCACACTAACTCCTCACTCTTCCCACTTGCCATGAGATTTTTCTGCCTTCTGTCTGCTTAGAACTCATCAAGATTGTTCAGAGGATGCCAGTGGCACTCGGTCTTCAGGGCCTACCTCCTCACTCCCCTCTTATTTGCCTGGAACTCTGGGATCAGGCCTGATGCTATAAGGCATCACCACTCCCAGGTGATGTCTGGCTGCACTTCTGAGTCTGTCCACAAGATGACAGCATTTGCGAAGAAATGGCCCATCCCTTCCCTTTGTAGGGTCTGTGCAGAGTCGGGACACAGGGTAGTAGTGGCTTGATATTTGGCCTTCAATAGACTTAGTGACCTCTCAGTTATTCCACAAATAGCTAATTATCATCCATAATGTGACAAATATAGTCACTGGGCTCGGAAGCTCCAGCCCCATGAGGGCTATAAGCCATATATATAGGTGATTTCATTATTGGTGCGGTAAGTATAGAAATTAGGGAAGCTCATTAGATTTCAAGAGTTCAGAATCCCTCGTCCAGTCCTTAGGGACAGGCAAAGCTTCAAAGAGAAGGAGGTAATGCCTGTGTTGAATCTTGAATAAGAGCTTTGACTTCCCTGGCGGTAAGACTCCGTGCTTCCAACGCAGGGGGCACCGGTTCCATCCCCTGCTGGGGGAACTGAGATCCTGCATGCCGGAACGGACAAAAAAAAAAAAAAAGCTGGAAGAAAAGTGGAAAGGACATTCGGGGTGAAGGGCAGGCATGAGCTAAGGCACAGAGGTGAGAAGAGCTTAGAGATGATCACTGGAGCATGAAGTTCAAAGCGGGGAGTATGAGGAATGAGGCTCAGAGGAGGGTGGGGTGCTGGACTGGAAAGGCTTGAGTGCCTGGCCAAGGAGCTTGCACTTTTTCTTGAGAGTGATGGAGGTCTCTGAAGGCGATAAGGAGGGAGTGATGTGGGATATCAGATTGATGTTTCAGAGGGAGCTCTGGCTGCTACAGTGTGGAAAGTGGATTGGGGACACAGGGCAGGGAGAGCAGTGAGGAGGCTGCTGCAGGGATCCAGGGGGAGATGGTGAAGCCAAAATTATGGCTGGAGACGGCCCTGGAGAAGCCCCTCCCAGCCCACAAAAGCTTTCAAGGCTTGGCCCTTTGAAAGGGTTCTTGGCCCTAGGCATCCTCTCCTCTGCCATTTGAGCCACCTCAGCCCTTCTGTTCCTGAGACTCCGTTGGGCTCTATCCTAGCTCCTCTGGTTATTCTGGCTGGAACCAGGTCTCTGTCAGTTTCCACGTGGAGGCCGCAATGTCCTAGGTCCCTCTCAGTTGGTAGATCTGTAACCGTCAGCTCAGCATACACGCCAGTCCCTCTGAGTGTTATCCCTTCATGCACCTTCTTCTTTGACTCCAGATGGGAGTGTGACTGAGAGGCCTCCTCCACCAGGGAGCCAGGGTGAGCACTGGTCACTCGCTGCCATGCCCCCTCCACCAGAGTTCGTGTGCGCACATGTGAGTGAGTGTGTATGCAAGTGCATGCATGTGTACTGTCGGCAGGACTGATGCCGAGGGAAGGGCATCCCTAGAAAGCAGAGGGGCATCACCTGAGGAAAGGTCTGGAGGTAGGAAAGTGCAGAGGGGTGTTTGGGGAGCAGGGGGGATGTTGTTAGCAGGGTCTGGCAGGGTCGGGTCAGGGCCTGCGAGGTTGGGCCTGGAGCCATGACCGCATGCTGCCAGAAGGGGGCGCCACAGCCAGGTTTTGAGCAGGGATTGAGAGTCACCTTCATTCAGTCTCGTGAATATGCATGAAACCTGTTGAATTATGCAGATAGAAAGGATGTAAATGTATGTGCAAATTTGGTGCTGCCCTCCCCGTTGCTATGGAAACCAAAGAATAGCAAGTGGGGGGTCCAAACCCTAGGGAGACCAGGCTGGAGAGACTGGAGACCTGGAGACTCTCCTCTGTCGCCTGCTTTCCCCATTCCTGCTGTTTTGATCTCATTCTCTGTCTCAGTCTGTCTCCCTTTGCCTTGCTCTCTCTCCATCTCTCTGCCTCTCTCGATATTTCTCTCTGTCTTCTCCATCTCTACTTCTCCCTCCTAACTGTTTTTCCTTTCTGTCTCCTAGTCTCTGAGTGTCTGTCTGTATATTGTTGACTCCATGTCACAGTTGCTCTATGACTCAGACACTGTTTCCCTCTGACTCCATGTCTCTCCCTATCTTTGTCTCTGTGTCTTTAATTCCATAGCTCTCTCTCCTTCTGCGTCTCCCTCTCTCTGTGTCTCTGACTCTCCCTCCTTCTGCATCTCCCTCTCTGTGTGTCTCTGACTCACATCTTTATTTCTCTGCAGCTCTATTTTTGTGTCTGACTCTGTGTCTATTTCTTGGTCTCTCTCCCAGGTTCTCTCTCTCTTCTCTTTTGCTCTGTCTCTCTGAACCTCTTATCCCAATGCTTGTCTCCATCTGATGGGAAGGACAGGAAGCTGCACATCTGCCCTTGCCTGATGGGATGCTCCACCCCTGGCCCAGCTGCCCACATGTTCAAGGATTCCTAGACGCTCTCCCCACATAAAATCCTGTTTTTGTTCTGGCCCCCGTCACAGTGTTGCCACAGGATCCCCGTGACAGACCCAGGCTGACTGCCAGGACACCAGGGCTCCCAGCCTCTGCCTGCTGTGTGACCCTTACTTGTGTTTCTCCCTCTCTGGATGTGTAGCCACAGCTCTCTCTCCTTGAAGCTGGTGGGCACCTTGAGGCAATGATGTGCTCGGAATAGGGAATTGAGAGACAAGTCTTAGTGGTTCACCCATCTGGCCCTCTGCCCAAGGGCTGACTTGAGGGGCCTGGTGGGGCCCCAGGTATGGGGGCGTCTGGGGCTAGTTGAGACCAATCCTGGCCCCCAGAGAAGACCCTTGCTGAGCCACAGAGTCAAACAGCAGCCTTGCCACAGCCTGTCCATGCTTCTGCCTGCTGTAGCCTCAGCCATCCAGTTCCCTGTTTGGGGTCTTTTGTTTTCCTCTCCTTCATTTGGTTTATGTTTATAGAATACCTATTTCACAGGTGCCTTCTGCCTTCACAGATAAACAGTGATATAGAAGTGACATCTGGACTTTTTGTATCCCTGCCTTCCCAAGAAGGGGCTCTTTGGTCCAAGTGAGGAACCTAGACTCTTCAACCCCCAGTTTCCTATCCCTGGTGGCCTCAGTTTGGGGGTGCAAGAGTCATGGATCAAGGTTAAGAGAGACAGAGACATGCCTCCATACAGGGTTTGGAATGGGGTATGGGAAGCTCAGAACAGGACTTGGGGTGAGGGAGGGCCAGAGTGTTTTGAGGGCAGGTAGACCACCCTATGTAGAGGTGGAGGGCTTCCCCTTTTGGTCCTGGGCTCTGGGCAGCTTGCCTTACCTCCAAGCAGGCTCTATATATGGCGGATCTGGCTTAGGCCCAAGTGCAGGGGTGGCCAGAGCAGTCAGGGCAAGTCCCCCCTTCCTCCAAGAGGCTGCCAGGCTGAGCCCCCAGCAATCCTGCCCCTCCAGAAAGGACACAGACACAATCATTCTTCCCACTAACTGTGATTCACCCACGTTCAGGCCCGGGTGGGATCCCGCTGCCAGGAATTCCATGTGTGAATTAAAAACCTCCCCGCACACCCCACCCCACTCGACCTGGGCCAGTTGTGCCAACCCGGCTTGGAGCAGGGTCAAACAGGGTTGTCTGGGGGGCTGCAGGCAGAGCTGGACAGGGGGAGAGGACAAGGGGTCAGGAGAAAGGTGGAGAGACAAAGACTGAGAGACAGAGAATGAGGTAGCTAGCTAGATGGAGAGAAAGACTTGACAGAGGAGACACAGAGACAGGGATGGGGAGAAGCGAGAGCCAGAGGGGGCTCTAGTACCCACCAGGCTGGTGCTTATCACTTGACTGGATTATCTCATTTAACTGAATCTTCACAACAGTCTTAGGCACTAGGCATGATTATGATCCCATTTCACTCCTGGGGTAATTGAGGCACAGAGACATTAAGTCACTTGCCTGAGGCCCCAAAGCCATTAAGTAGTGGAGTAAGTATTTGATCCCTTCAGTCCCTCTGAAGAGCCAAGGAGAGAGGCAGACCTAGTGACAGGTGGAGACAGATTCCCACAGCAGCACTCCCAGGGAATTTGGGAATCCTGGAATCATCACGCAGCTGTGCAGGCCGAGGGCCTTCCCATCAGGCCAGCAAACTTGCGGGCAGCTTCCTGTCCTTGTTGTCTGAGATAAGGACTGCGGCAGAGAGAGACATCAGAGCAGGGAGACAGATGGAAGGGGAACTCCGGGCCACAGAACTTATGGGAACTTCCTCCTCCCTGCCACCCTGGGGTGCAGCCTGCCCTGCTCCTGCTTCACATCCAGCCCAGCCAACACCTGGTTCTGGTGGGGCCCAGGCTTGAAGACTCCTTCTTTCTTTCTCATGTCCTTGTGGAGCATGCTAGTTGAGAGGCACTTCTGCCCCACATCTCTACCTCTCTCTTTTCTTTCACTATTGAGAAATCCTTCCCATTGTCTTACTTCAGCCCCCTACGATAGCTTTTGCAATAAGAGATCAAGATTAGAATTTGGGGATGCTTTGATATGGGGGTAAGCCTAGTATACACTGAGGTTGCCTGAGCACACAGGGGAGGTCCCTGAGGGCTGGCCTTGGTTGCCTTCTGGTTGGATGCCCTTTCTTGTTGGTATGGGGAAGAGGATCATCGGCCCAGCCCGTGGGGACCTAGAGGGCTGAGCTGTCAGTGGCAGGGAGGATCTGGCAAGAAAGAAATCAGGAGCTATCCCGGGGGAGCTGGGGAGTCAGCGTTATGGTTTCTAATGTCTTAGCCCTGGTTTCAATTACCCCCAGGGTCTCCAGGGCTCCCTGACTTCTGTGGGCTTCCAAGCTCAAGAAGGCTCAGGACCCTTCTGAGAAGACCAGAAACCAGGGACTCCAGTATGGAAGTGTGGAGGCAGGGGAGCTTTTCCATTCTCTTCTTGCCCTGCACTTGGCTGAGAGGTACCAGACCAAGTAGGGCTCCGGGACAGCAGGGAGGCTGGGGAAGGGGGGCCCACCCTCTGCTCACAGGCCCCTGTGGAGGGGCTACATCAGCCAGCTCCATAGCACCAGCTTGGCCCCGCTGGCCTCATCCCACTCCTGGCTGCTAAAGCCCAGGGCTCTTTCTCTCAGCCTCACCAGACTCCTTTTTGGTCCCGTGACAACCCTGACTCCTGGCTCTCCCTCTGCTTCTGGGGCTAACCCTTTCCCTGCCCTCTCTGTCTTTTAATCATGCTTCCCAGGGTTTCAGCCTCAATTTTCTCCTCCCCTCCCCCTCGTCACTCCCTTTCCCTGCTGCCTGATCTATCTTGTCATCTTCCAGCACCCTCATAGTGCTCAGGTCAGTCTGAGATGTTGATGAATGTCCGTGCAACCAGCACGAGCCAGAGTAGAGGGCCCTGGGAGCTGTGGAAGAGAGACTGCACGCCTCTAGCCGCCCGCCCTCTCTCAACTTCTCTGCCCTCTCCATCCTTGACCCTGCTGGCTGTCATCCCACAGACGCTTCAGCTGGCCATGTCAAGCCCCAGTCCCCTCTCCAGCTCTGTGAATGGCACCATCATCTCCCAGCCACTCATGCCAAAAACCTGGGAGTCCTCTGTGCTTTTGTACACAGTGTTCCCTCTGGGCCTGGCACACAGTAGGTGCTAATAAATGGCTGTTGAGCTGAATTTAACTCAATTTTCCCTCTTGAACTCCTCCGCTGCCTCTGTCTGTTTCCCTGGGGCTTGGTGTCTCTGGCATTCAGTCTCCAAATCTCTAATCTTTGTCTTCTGAATCACCACAGTTGAGTTTCTGGGGGGAAGTTTCTCCGTTCTCCCTCTGCCCCAGGGAATCACAGGGTGTCCAGGAATGGAGCTGTGGGAGATGAAGTCTCGGGGCCACATGGCCCTCAGTCTGGTTTGGAAATCCCAGACTTCTGATCAGGGAGGAAGCTCTACAGCAGCACGGATCAAGGTGCGCTGGCACTGGACAGGGACAATCCTTTAAAGACATGTGCTTCCCCCATGAAGAATGGGAGGTGAGGGAGATCAGGGCTCACAGGAATAGGGAGAGAGAGGGAGGGAAGGAGGGACTTTGTGTTTCTGAGCAGGGAATTAGTTTCATGCAAATTTTTGCAACACAAGATGAAAAACTTCATCTGTGATTGTGTAAGTTTGTGTTCTTGCTCCCATCTTCCGACACACAGAGCTGCTAACCCCTAGTTTCCCTGTCCTCCCCTGTCCCTCTCTCCCCAACACCTCTGGATCCTCTAACCCCTCCCTGACCATCTGCTTCTCTTTCCAGACAGCCCGGAGCCTGGGATCACCTGGGGTGAGGGGCCTTGGGAGAGCCGACCCCGGACTGAGTGTCCAGGGGTCCTGTTCTCTGTGTATAGGGCAATACGGGGGTGCCTCCAGGGGCCATGGGAGCAGATGAAGAAGATGAATCTGAGTGCCCACCCTCTGTCCCCCAAAGACCTGTACCATCTCTTCAGCCCCATGGCCCTGCCCCGATCAGGCTGGAGGTCTCTCTCCCACGGGTCACTGCAAACACCTCCTCCCCAGCTGTCCCACCTCTAGCCTTAGCCCTTCTCACCACCCTCTACCGGCAGACTCAACTTTCTTGCTAGAAGGCAAATCTGGTTCTGTTCCTCACCTACTTTATGCCTTTCCAGACCTGTGTGACCTTGGCACCAAAGGCACTTCAGGATGTGGTCTCTGAGCCACTCAGGATGCCTCATCCTTCTGCCTTCTAGGTTTCTGCTTAAACCCTTACTGGATATCAAACCCTGTTTCCTATCCCTCGAGGCTGTGACCCATTCAGATAGGCTCCCTCTCCTGTATCCTGGGACTCTACCCCCCCCAGGTTCTGTTTGCATCATTCATTCATTCACTCATTCAACATTTATTTAGACTTATTTCACATGGTAGGAGCGCCTGTTCTGTGCCAGGCCCAGCTCTAGGTGCCTGGAGGTGGAGGCCACAGGCCTGCCCTCATGGAGCTCACAGGTGCCACGCAAGTAACTAGGTAGGTGAACATCACACTAACTGCTCTAAGGAAAAAGTATGACACTCTGGGGGAGGGCAGAGGGACTTAGTCTAGGCTTCTCTTAGGTGACATTTAGGCTGTCATCTCTTCCCTGAGGGGCCTGTGGAGTCAGACACGGCACTGTCACATGGACAAACTAAATACTTACCTATTGTTTTTAGTATCCATCTTACATGACTAGAATGTGAGTCTCATGAGGGCAGGAGATTTTTAAACTTTTTTTTTTTTAGGCAAAAAGTAAACAGTAAAGCACACAAATCTTAAGGGCACAATTTAAATTTTGACATATGTATGTACACTCTTGGAAACCTCCCACTCCCCCAACAAAGGTAACTGCAATTCCAGCTTCTATCACCATAAATGAGTTTTGCCTGTTCTTCAGCTTTATATAAATGAAATCATTCAATGCATACTCTTTTGTGTTTGGTTCTCTTTTTTTTTTTTCCTTGCTCAACATTCGGCTGGGAGCTTTATCCATTTTTGTTGTGTGTAGCTATAGCTGGTCCTTTTCCATTGCTGTATCTATATCACAATCTATTCATTCATTTGGTTGTTTCCGGTTTGAGGTTATAATGAATAAAGCTACTAAGAACACTCTTGGTGAACATACACAATAATTTCTTTTGGGTATATATCTAGGAGAGGAATTGCTGGGTCATAGGCTATACATATGTTTAGCTTAGTAGATCCTGCCCAACAGTGTTCCAAAGTGGTTGTAATGACTTATACACCCACCAGCAGTGTGTGGAGTTTTAGTTGCTCCACATCCTTGAGAGGGAAGGGATTTTTGTCTGTTCGGTTCATTACTATATACCATCTCTTAGATCAATGCCTGGCGTATGCTAAGTGCTCAATACATATTTATTGACTGCCTTATGAATGGAGGAGCCATCAGCATTCCTGGGGTCCTGTTCTGGCTCTGGCACTAACTTGCTGTATGACTCTGGGAAGGTGACTCCCCCCTCTGAGCTGTTTGCCTGTCTGTAGCATAAGGGGAAGGACCCTGGGGGCTTTGCCTTCCAGCACCAGCTGGGTGCTGTGAAAGCTGGACACCTGTTCATTCATTCACTCCACTTGTACTGACGAACATCCTTTTATATACCAGGGTGGTGAAGGTGTGATCTGTGACGTGCCACGGACAACCTCTTTCGAGTCAGTCAGCCAGGACCAGGGGTCACTGCCCATCTTATCCCCAGCTCATCCTCCTGGAGACCGCTCCTCCTCTCTCTGTCCAGCCCTGACCCCAGGGGGAGGGGCTCTGGACTGAGCCTGCAGATGGAAAATGTGATTAATAATCAAAAAAAACATCCAAGAGGAAGAGACCAGGAAAACAACTTGGGGAAGGCTCCTCGCCCAGGGGAGGGGGGCCATGTCCTGGGCTTTGGGACAGCTCCGGCTGCCCTCCCGCCGCCCTTTCTGGGAAGCTGCCACAGGAGTGGTTGATTTTAGCCAAAAGTGAAAAAAAGCCACCCTAATTATTTATGAAAAAGATGCCCCCCCCCAATGTAAATTATACTTCCCCTGGGAGCTGCCCCCTACTCTGTTACTCGCCTCTTAGTGGTACCCCTGCTTGGTCAGGCTGGGGGGCCCTGGAGACACTGGGCTGGGGGCAGAGGAGGAATTTCAACATGAAATGTTTTGTTCATTAACAGAGAACATAGGGGGAAATTCCCTTTCTGCCTGGGCCTGGGAAGCCCAGGCAGATAAAAGCTATTGTGAAAAATTGAGTCTGGGCTGCAGAGTCGGGTGAGGGTTATGCTGGGGTGGGGGTGGGGGGTCACAGACAGTCTCTCCCCTTCTCTTAGACTCCTGACTTTCAGGAGCTTCCTGAGCCTTAATCTTTCCTCCTTTCAGGGATTTCATTCCCAATGTCTCAGGTTGCCCTCAAACTTCCTTCTTAGCATAACAGGAGGAACTGGGGTTAGACTGGAGTTAGAACTTCCAACTAAGGAGGAAGGAAGGATATCAAAGAGAGGGAGGGGGGCCTTGGACCTATCCAGATAATTTAGAATTCTGATAGAATATGTTGGGATCGGTAGGCAACAAATCTGAGGGGGCCTGGAGCAGGAGTGAAAGCATCTCTATCTCTCAGTGGCTTTAGAGAACCCCAGGGAGGAAGAGGAGATGGCTCCAGAGAACTCCTGGAGTATTCAGCAATTCCAGGCTGAATACTTAGGCACCAACATTATGGCTTCAGCTCTCACCCATTCTCTACCTTTAGGGGATCTTTGCCCTTTTCTGGTGCCAGAGATTAGAGGGTTCGGGGCACACTCAGGTGGCGATACAGATGACAGGATTCCAGAAGGGGGTCTGCAGGGAGTGTTGTAAGTGGGGCCTAGATGCTGTCCCAGGATGTGTGTGAGTCGTCTCTGGGGGGCTGAGCTGGACCCTGAGTGTGTTGGGGGGGTGTGCTCTGGGTCCCCCTCCCTGGCTCAGCCTGGGGCTGTGTCGGATCAGGTTTCTCGGCGCCTGGAGCCTCTGCGAGGCCGAGCTGTTCCCGGGCCCCAGCCAAGCAGCCCCGGGCGCTGGCACTGCATGAGGAAGCAGGAGGGGGGTGAGGGGGAGCGAGGAGGGGGGCTGTGAGGGCGTTTACGTAACTGCCTCCTGGAGCCCGCCCGGACCCGCCAAACCCGTGTGGGACTCCGTGTGATTGAGAGCGTGTGTGACTCTGCGTGTGTGCCTGTGTGACACGTGGTGTGATTGAGTACATGATTGTGTGGGTGACTGTGTCTATGTGTGGTATGGTGTATA
The DNA here is from genome assembly GCF_008692025.1 of Phocoena sinus. Taxonomy (NCBI): domain Eukaryota; kingdom Metazoa; phylum Chordata; class Mammalia; order Artiodactyla; family Phocoenidae; genus Phocoena; species Phocoena sinus. Next base: position 81,938,581 of record NC_045768.1, on the reverse strand, counting down.
AGTGCGTGATTCGGGGAGTCCCGCCCTTCTGAGACCTCTAACCCCCAGCCCCAAGCAGGGGTCCCTGACTCCCAGTGTGCCATAGTGAGGTTCAATATACAAGTTTGACTCTTTGAGGCCAGGTGTGTGACTTTACATAATGTGTGTCCGGCATTTTTTAAAAATTTATTTTATTTTTGGCTGCGTTGGGTCTTTGTTGCTGCCTGTGGGCTTTGCTCTAGTTGTGGCGAGCGGGGGCTACTCTTCATCGCAGTGCACGGGCTTCTCACTGCGGTGGCTTCTCTTGTTGCGGAGCACAGGCTCTAGGTGCGCGGGCTTCAGTAGTTGTGGCACGCAGGTGCAGTAGTTGTGGCTCGCGGATTCTAGAGCGCAGGCTCAGTAGTTGTGGCACGCTGGCTTAGTTGCTCCGCGGCACGTGGGATCTTCCCGGACCAGGGCTTGAATCTGTGTCTCCTGCCTGCGTTCGCAGGTGGATTCTTAACCACTGCGCCACGAGGGAAGCCTATGCCTGGCATTTGTAGGTAAGATAGAATCTCTGTGTGAGTGTTTGTGATGCTGGGTAGCCAGGTATGTGCCTCACGGTGGACCTTTTTGATGGCATAGCAGGTTAGAAATAAACACCATTTCCCGAAGGAGTACTGGAAAAGGTAGGTGGGGTGGGGGCTCTCTTTCCTTGAGGACAGCAGGAATGGGGGAGGGTCCTTGCTACCCAAAGGCTTGGGATGGCACAGTTATCTTCTGGGGAAGGGGGATGGGAGGTGGTTCAAGTTAAGGTCACTTGCCAGGGTGGAGCCAAAAGTCTTTCATGGTGGGTGTAAAATTCCAGGGAGTTTTACAAAGTCAAGGTTCCAGGGAACCTCTCCCCTCCCCAATTTCCCAAGGCCTTCCAGAATTATCAAATCTGGGATAACCATCACTTGCAGGACACTAGGGCTCTGAACTGGGGGCGTTATTTCCCACTGCCCCTCATAGGAGAGGCAGATGGTGAAGATGGGGTAAGGCTGGGAGAGGGTGTCAGCGAATTGGGGTTTGGCTTAAGGATAGCGGTGCCATGAGACAGAGGGGGGCTGGTTCAGAGCTGGGGATACTGGGGATAGGGGCGCCTAATAAAGCTGGAGAGAAGACAGGGCCAGTTCTTGCAAGGCTTTGAAGAGCCGCCAACTAGGCTTTGCTTTGCCCCAGGGAAATGGGGTCCAGGAGGGTTCAACACGGAAGCTTAGAAAGCTCAGAAGCTCATGTGCAGATAGAGCATTGGAGCCAGCAGGAGCAGAAACCCACGAGTAATCTGTTGCCCCAGTTGAGATGCAAGGAGAATCGCTTTTTGACCAGGCGGTAGCGGCGGGAGGGAGAGGGGGGCCGCACCCCGATTGCTCAGTAGGTGGGCGCTGCCTCTGTTGGAGCCGCAGCTTGAGAGAGAACGCGCGTCTCGCACCGCCCGCCAGGTGTCGCTGCGGCCCTGGGGAAGTGGGCGCGGCCGCCGGGTACTGAGCCGGGAGAAGCTAGAGATCGACCGACGCCGGGATACGGTCCGACGTGCGCCTCTGGTCCTGGCTAATCCTCTGACACACCGATTTATCCGGCTGCCGGACCCCGGTTGCCCCGCATGGACCCTGTCCCAGCACCCGCGGACTTGGGCACTGCCGTCGACAGCCCAGGCGTCCCCAGGTGGAGAGGTGACGTTGGTCCGGGGCGGAACTCCCCACTGCTGTAACCTGGCAGAAAGAGGCTGAGTCCAGGACACGGGGGTATCCGGAGGTCGAGTCACCCCACCCGCAGATCTCGACGCCCGTCGGCGCCTCAAGGGGAGGGGCCCTCCCGCCCCAGAACCCAACCTCTCCCAGGCCTAGTTTCGGCGCCGGGGGAGGGGTAATTCCGCCCCACCCCCCACCCCAACACAGATTCTGTCGCACCGTCTCTATTCCTTCCCGGTGCCCACCACCTCGTCCCCGCCCGCGGCCTGCCTGGGTACTTGGAAGCTGCGGGCCCGGGGAGACCAGATAAAGGACACCTACTGTGGGTGGGGGTGAGCTGGATCTCAGCTGGGCGCCACTATTTCTCTGTGTGTCCCTAAGCCCCAGCCGGCTCTCTCTGAGCCACAGCCCCGACTAACCCCTGCCGGTTGCACTGAGGGGATTCTGCGGCCACGGAAGTGAAAGTGAAAAGCCCGGGCAGTGGCGGGAAGAAGGTTTTTCCTCTGCAGTGGGAGTCCCTGAGGCATTTGTTGGGAAAGGGCCCGGGCGCTCTGGGCAGCCTACTAGGGAAGGGTGTGAGGAAGCAGCGAGATACTTCCTTCCCCGCTCCCCGCCCCCAGGCCTTGCGCAGCTCCTGGGAGGGGCTAGGAGCAGGGATTATGGGTCAAAGGTCAGGTGAAAAATCCGTGGGGTGGGAATGGGGGCGGGTCACTCGTTCTCCGCCGCTGGCATTCACCCTTTCTGTTGCGCTCTCCTGTGGCCTCAGAAGGAGTCAGGTTGTCTAACCTTAATCCCCCATGTAATAGCCAGACCGGAGGCGCGGGGGCCAGTGCAGTGAGCACACCCGCCCCTCAGAGGCCCAGGCTGCGAAGGGAAACTCGAGGGGTGAACCTCCAGCGCCAAACTCTGGCACTCGCGCTCCGGCACTGCAGGTCCAGGCATAAAGGGCGCACCCTCCCTAAGACCCGCATCCTATTGGCGGTCACTCCTCAGGCCGTGTGTCCAGGGTTGGGGGGTGGGGTGAAAAAGGAGAGGGTAGTTGTGGCGTGTCACCGGAGACTTGGTGGGAAGCAAGGGCCTAGGTTCCCAGCCTGGTCCATGCTGGGTCATGCGAGCAAATAGCCTCCTCCCTTCAGCGCGAGGGGTGTTAAGTGTCTGTGCCTGGGCGGGGTGTGAGGTGGGGTCGTTGTTGGGGGGCGATAGGAAGAGGGGAGGCGCGGAGACCTATGGCCTACCCTGACCAAAGTGGGGCCTGGGGGCCCTGGCTCGCGCTCTTCTCACGGAGATGCCGGCCAGAGGACCCCGAGAGTTGGCCCGGGGTGTGCCAGGGTGTCGGTGCGAGGCAGTCAGGGCCTGAACGTGTGGAGGTGTGCGCAGCGGAGACCTGGCCAAGGCTGAGTGAGCGAGTGAGTGTGAATGAGCGACCCGGGGGGACTGGGTGCGCGCCCAGCGGCCCTGGGGGATCCAGCGGAGTGGGTGTGGGTGTGTGTGCGTGCGCGTTTTTGAGACCCGCGGTCGGGGCTGCACATGAAGCGCGGGGACTACAGCAGTCTGGAAGGCGTTTCCGAGAGAGGGCGAATGCGAGGGGGCCAAGTGTGCCAGTGCGGGCGAGTGTGCCCGCGGTGGGGAGGGTGCGTGCCAGCACGAGGCGAATGGGAGCGGGGGCTCACAGGCCTACGCAGGATGAGTGTGCCCGCGCCAGCGGGCCGCGCGTGCCAGGCGCGGGAGCGTGCCAAGGCGGGGGCACGCGGGGGCCGTGGCCGGGAGGGGGTCGTGGCGCGCGGCCGCCGAGGCGCGGGGAGACCAGGCGGGAGGGGGAGGGGAGCGAGGGCGCGCGCGGCCGAGCGGGCGCCCGCGGTCACATGGGCGAGGGAAGGAGGGAGGGAGCGCGCGAGGGAGGGAGGAGGATGGGGGGGTTAAAGCCGCCGAGCGCCGGGGAGCCGGTGCAGAGCGGGCGGCGGCGGCGGCAGCGGACGCGGCGGCTCCAGCCGGCGCGGCGCGGGGCTCGGCGGCAGGATCTGGCAGCGGTGCTAGCTCCGCGCTCCCTGCGTCGCTCCCTGCCGGGAGCGGTCGAAGGTCGAGGCGCGGAGCCCCGGCGGCTCGAGGGCGCGGTGAGTACCCAGCGCGGACCGCGCGCGGCCGGACCCTCAAACCCTCCGGCTGACCTACAGACCCGCGGCCCTCGTGCGCGCGGGAAGAGGGAGGGGACGTGCATGGGCCCGAGACCGGGGGGGAGGGGACAGGAAAGTTCACGGGAAACTTTGCCCGTAAACTCGGGGGCGGGGGCGCAGAAGCTGCCCCCCACGTCCGGGCGCGCCGGGGGTTGGGCGTGGTGGGAGGGGGGGCGGACAATCGGCTGGCGGGAGGTGGCAGGGGCCAACTGCCCTAGCCTCCCTGTTCTCCCTCACCGCTCAGCACCGCGCACAGGGTCTGGGAAAATTCCGGAGCTGGGGGGTCGCAGTGACCCCAGCGCGCCCAGAGGCGGCTTCTTTCTCCAGCAGAAATCTGGACTTCAAAGCGCCCAGGGGTGTGAATGGACGGTTGCGCGTCTGCCAGTGTATGTATGTCCGTGTGAATCCGCGTGTGTGTCAGCGTGAGCCCGCCTGTGGTTTTCTTGTGAGTCCGCCTGGATTATCTCCATTTAGTGGGTCTCCTCCAGTATCTCTTTATAAGTGTTCCTGTGTTGTGTGTCCGTGTAGGTCCGCCTGTGGTGTATCCCCGTCTCTTTGTGAGTCCGCCGGTGTGTGTCTCCCACAGTGCGGCTCTACATGAGCCGGCTTGGGTATCCCTGTATTGCTCGGAGGAGTGTATCTCCCCGTGCGTGGGGGCTGGGCCGCGGGGAGGTCACCAGACGGACAGCTCTCCTCCTCGCCTCCTCTCCTCTCCTCTCCCGAGCCTCTCCTCTAGCGCTCCCTAGACCCCCTCCCCCGCTTCAGTAGCTTCAGGCGGGTAGGACTATTTCACGCCTTGTTGAAAATTCAGCATTTTCTTTCTCTTTCCGTCTAGTCTCTCTCTTTGAGAAGCTTCTGTGTGTGTCTATGTGTCTGGCAGCTTGTGTGCAACACTGGGTGTGTGTCTGCATGCCGCTGTAGGAGTGTGTCTGCAACACTAGTTGTGTTGCCTGTAATACTTGGTATATTTGTGTCTGTGTCACTAGGGCATTCGTGTGGCTGTAATCACTGAAGTGGTGGGAGTATGAAATGCTGGGTGTGTTTGTGCATCTGTAACTGCTGTTTGTCCAGGGGGTCTGAAACACTGAGTGCCTTTTTGTGTGTCTAACTCTGGGTGTGATGGTGTACCAATGCATGTATGGGGGTGGTGGGACTTGAACAATTGGATATTCCTACGGCTGTAGGGCTAGCCGGGGCTTGGCGGGTGGAGGGGGCTGTGTCTCAATAAACTGTGCATCCCTGCTCCACTGCCAAAACCCACACAAATCTTCTGGACTGGTTCTTAGGGCTCCTGGTCAGGATCAGTGACGTGCAGCCAAGGTTCACACTCCATCACAGCTAATACTCCAACTGGGACCCTGAGCCTTATGTGAAAAGTAGGAGTTTAAAGTTAACACTCAAGACTTCTAGGGGCTCTGGAATTCATCCTCAGCTTTACTCTGGGACACTTAAACTCATATGGACTCGCACCAAGAATTACACCAGGACAATGGACTTGCACTCAGATTCACACTTACGTTTTTGTCATATCCAGTGATACACTTCAATCCTGTAGTTTACACTCAGACTCACATTGGGACTCTAGGCTCACACTTTAGATTCACATTTCTGTCCTGAGGCTCATAGGCTAACATTGAGACCTAGAGCCCATGCTCAGAACACACTGGAGTCCTAGGGCTCACAATGGGACTCACACTAAGACCCTGGAGCTTTCTCAGATTCACACATTCTGAGGCTCACACTCAGACTCACATGGAGAACCTGGGGCCCACATTTGAACTCAAGGACCCACGTAGGACACTGGGGTTGATACACTCATGCTCACATCAGTTCACCCTCAGATTCACACTAGGACATGCAAGATTCTCACTTCCATCCTGGGATCACTTAGGGACCCAGACTTATAAAGGGACCCCAGCGCTCACACTCAGACTCACATGGGGAAACGTAGCTCACATTCAGAAAGCCGTGAAGACCAGGGGCTCACATTCAGACGAACACTATCTAATGCCTATACTGACTTGTTTGGGAATCCTGGGGTTCACAGACTCATACTTCCGTCCTGGGGCTTACAGTCACATGCACACTGGGACCTACATTCACAGTCAAACCTATACTTGCATCTTGGAGTTCACACTCAGATTGACATCCCTGTCAATTACATTAAACTTGCTTCCATCTTGGGGCTTGTGCTCAGACCCACACTAGGGACCTAGGGCTCACACTCAGACTCATGCTTGCACCTTGAGGCTTTCATATTCACGTGGGAGCCCTGGGGTTCACACTTAGAATCACACACAGTTACCCTTCCATCTGGGGCTCACATTCAAACCCACATTAGGATTGTGTTCACACTCCCAGTGGAACTTAGAACTCATAGTTAAATACACCCATGCTATGGTGTGTCTCAGGGAAGTTGGGGACAGGAACAAGATCTGTCCTCTCCAAAGGTGGGGAGGGGAGGAGATACATGTTTGGTCACATCTCTTACTTGGGTTGTGGGCTGATGGAGGAGGCGGTGGGAAACACCCAGTTAAATTTTTCTGCCTTTTCTTCCAGAGGAGACTAGGCTCTCACAGCAGGAAGGTTGAGTGGCTTTTTTGGTACAGGGGTGACATGTACCCTTAGAGTTCCCCATGTACATACACATCCCCCTTAAATAGTTTTGGGTACCCTTCCTGTGATAGAGAGGGTCAGGTATGGGGAAATGAGATTCATGTCCTCCCAAGACATCTCCCCCATCCCAATCATCCTTAGGTTGGGAGAGGTGTGAAGATGACTTGGTGAGGGGTAGACCTCTGGCTCCTTTGACTTTTCCAGGATGGTGAATCTCTGATTCTAAGGGAGATGGTAGCCCCAGATCTGTGGTGAGAAGGTGGCTGGAGGAGGAGACTGGACTGGAACCCACCTGCCTCTCTCTCCTCTGCCCTGGCTGGAAAGGGGTTGGACCAAGTTATGTTATATCTCACAGTGTCTCCTGGAATGCCTGAGTCCTTATCCTGTCTCCAGGGCATGCCCAGAGTTCTCCACTCTGCTTCTTCCCAAAAGAGCAATAGCCCTGGGGAGGGGGCGCAGTTGAGTCAGGTTGCAACCAACCTTAGGACTCCACCTGCCTTGGAGACACTGCCGGGGGCTTTATATACCTTCCCACTGTGGAGGCCAGTGGGCGGGGCTGCTGAAGTACGTGAGCACCCCTTGGGAGCCCACGAAGTAGGGACCTGGCCCTCAGGCTCAGATGGCTAGGCTGTTAACTGCTCCTTGTCCCAGAGGGGGACACGTGCTCTCCAGCCCCCCTATGGGGGTGGTGCGCTCCAAGGCAAAGCACCCTGCTCTGCCCCCCCTCATGGCGAGCTGAAGTGTAAATGAATCGGAAACAGATGGAGCGTATTTTCTTTGAAATGCAGATGGTTGGGGGGGGGAACCCTGTGTGCCTGGTTGGGAGGGGGGGCGTCCCAGAGAACAAGGAGGCTGAGAAGAGAGAGCTGACCCCTCCTCCAGACCCGCTGTGGGGTTGGGGGGAGTGGTGGAGACCTCAGCTGTGTAAACTCCCGTGGCCCAGGGTGACCACACCCACCCTGGCTCCCGGCTTCCTGTGGGGAGGGGCTGGGGAGCCTAGTGGTCCCTGTGAGCTGAGAGCCCTGAGGTCGTCACCCCCTTTTACCTCTGCAGAGGGCAAAGAGAATCCCCAAAGCGTAGAGCATGCTGGGTTTGGGGTCACCAGAGCCAAGGAGTGGGAGGAAGAGCTGGGGCAGATGTGGGGAAGAGTTAGACCCTGCTGCTGCGGGGAACCAGCTCCCAGAAGCTGGGGCTGGAGCTACAGTGGAAGGAACTGAAGTTAGACTATGGTGGTGACTTCTGGGCAGTCCAAGGGCCCGTCCTGGGGTTTAGGAATGGACTGAAGCATCCTCAGTCCTGAAAGAAGTCAGCATGCCCCACCATACGTTACCTGTACTTCCTCTTCACAATACTCACCAAGGCTGCATAGTGATTGCCTGTGAACTCTGGGACCTAGGGACTGGGGTCTGCTTTGCTTACCACCCGCCCACCCTGCCCCTGGCACAGACCAGGTACACAGTGGGAGGGCACTGCTGAGTAAATAATACATCTTCTTCTCTCCTGCCAGACTGACTGTTGTTGGTGGGCAGGACCATGTCCCTAACTCCTGGCACAGGACCTGGCAGGGATTAGGTACTCAAGAAATGTTGAGGAATGAACATTGAGTGGGACAGACCATGGGGAGAGGGGACTCTCTGGGGTTTGTGGCTTGAGACCCAACAGCCTCTGTTGTATAACCCTGTTTGGCTCAAAGGACCCCTGAGTGATTTGCAGCTAGACTAAAGGAAGGACTTCCCTGCCTTCAGGGAAGGAGTGCAAAGGATAGGCAGCTTCTTCCTTGAAAAGGTCTGGACTAGGTGAGACTGGGGCAGGGCAATGACCCTGCTTCTGTGGCAGAGGTCAGAGGTCACCTCTGTCCTCTCCCCAGCTTCAGGATTTTTCAGAAGATGGGAAAGTCCTTTTCTCCCCACGTGGTTGTGAGCACGTCACGTCCCTTGCTCTCTCTAGGTCTGGGTTTCTTGGACTATAGCTAAGGCAGTGGACCCCATGTCTGAGCCTTTGAGGCTGGGTTCCGAGTTTGTTTAGCTGCTGTGGGCACCATGGACTGTCTGTATTGGTTATTAATGTCTGTCTGAGAACACAGGGTTCGGATCCTAAAAATACCCTGTCCAGCCAGAGCCAGGGAGTTGCTGGTGTGGGTCAGTGTAGCAGTGGCTGCATCTTGATGGGATAGGCACAGAGGCACTAGAGACTGGGAGAGTGTGGGGAAACTGAGGCAGCATGGGCGAGAGTTGCACAGGAGACAGAGCCTTTGTTTTATATGGAACAAAGGTTTGTAAAATAGTGGTGCCACTTAGTCAAATTATGGCAACATTTAGGGTAAACTGTTACCCTGCACTGCAGAGAATTTCTTTCTCAGAGAGCCTGGAGATACATCTGATATCAGACATAAAAATCGAGTAGTCAATAGTACTCTAATAGTCATTTCAAGTCCAGCTTCAAGATGTTCCAAAATAGTGTGTGGCAAAGAACAAAATCTTCCCCAAGTAGCCTTTTCTGAGCCACTGCCTCCATCCCTACCTCCTAGAGCTCTTCCTTGCAGCCCAAGACCCAATGAGGTTCTTCCACACCCTGTTCTATAGGTCCCCACCTCACTTCTGACCCCCATGCCTCTGTGTAGCCCCTCTCCCCCAGGAGAAAGGAACTGCACAGTGGGCCCCAAAAGGTAAGAAGAGCCCCAGCCTCTGAGGGCAGATGTCACGTGACCCTGGCCCGTGAGCTGACCTTTCCGGGCCCCTCCGTGAAATCGCGAGATGAGGGGCTGGGCCCTGGCCCAGGCCCTGAGAGAAGGCGGTTTTGGCACACATCCAGGTCCTTGACGTCAATGACTCTCCAAATAATGGAATCAATATTGGGGGGTGGGGGCCAGCGTGAACCAGGCCCCAGCGATTAGAAACAGATCAGCACAAACCCGCAGCTGATTCTGATAGAGCTGCCTTGGAGAGCTAGGGTGGGAGGCCTGGAAGGAGGTGGACCTGGGGGGGCTCAGGAATGGAGGCGGAGCCATGGCGTGTCCAAAGCGTGAGCGTACACAAGTGGGCAGAGACTTTGGGGCTGCCTGGGTTGGAATGATGGGGTGGGAAAAGGGGGGCTGTCCTGGTCCCTTCCTCCTTTGAGCCTGTGGGGTTCCAAGGCTGGGGAAGCTTTGTGAATGGAGACTTCTTTCAGCCAGTGAGTGATGAAGAGTGGGCAAGGGGAGTCCAGAGTTCGTTTCTCTCTGTGTCCTCAGACCTGGGCCTCTAGGCCACATTAGGGGTTACAGGTTATACCCAGAGAAGGGGGAGAGTTCTGAGTGAGACCTAAGGGAAATGACCTTTTGCTTGGGAGCATTGGGCATTAATCCAAGATAGAGAAATGGGTATTCTCCCTCAGGTTGGGAGTCTGGTCTCCTTCCCTAGCCCATGTCCTCTCAGCCCTGTAGAAGACAGCAGGTGAGGATGGAGGGGGCCATGGGGTCCACAGGGGGCTGGCCTGGTGGCAGCTGACAAAAAACAGGAAGAAGGGCTGGGGGAGTGGCTGTAATTACGGGGCATTTATTATTAATCAGATGAAATTGCTGGAAGCAGCTGGTGTAATGTGTGTAGTGATACAGACTCTGCATGCCCCCAACACAGGCACACTCGAATGCACACTTACACACGTACCACACACTGCCTGAGTCTTGTTTGTTTTCACAGTTTTCTTCTTGTGAAGGTGGGATGGTTCCATATGTGTCTGTATGTCTGTGTCTATCCTTCTGTGTTTTCTTCATGTCGGCCTGTATCCTCCTCTCCCTCTATTGTCTCCTTTTCCCACTGTCTCTATCATTCCTTGGTCCCGTGTGTCTGTCTCTGTCTTCCTCTCTGTGGGCCTACCTATCTCTTGGTGTGTCTGTATCTGTTACCACCCGCCAGCCTGTCTCTAACACCTTGTTTTCGTTTCTGGCCATCTCTCCCTGTTTGGTGGTACCTCTGCCTCTCTGGGCAGGGTTGGATGACATGGAGTCCCTTTCTCATGGGTATGTGTTTAGGCACTTGATCATGCCTTTGGCAGACACATCTGGGACCTGTTTTGGCGGGGAGAGGAGCAGTTGAACCCTGAGAGTCTTCCGGGGTCTTGTAGAAGTCGAGGGCTCTGTTAAGTAAGTGGAGTCCTAGAAGCAACAGTGACTTTCAGAACAGCCAGCTTTCTTACCAACTACCAGTCATGTGACTTTGGGCAAGGTGCTTTTGTTCTCTGAGCCTCAGTTTTCTCATCTGCAAAAACTGTGTGTTAAGTCCTCAGCATGGTATCTGGCTCATCAAGGACCCTGAGCAAGTGTTAGCTGTTCCTATTATTATTGGGAAAGGCACTGTGCTGGTGGGAGAGAGATCTGCAGAGGCAAACTGGTATAGCAGAAGGGCTTTGGAGCTAGATTTGCACTCATATCTATGCTCTGGAACGGATCAGCTGTGTGGTCTTGGGCAAGTTAACCTCCCCGAATCTCAGTTTTTTCAGCTGTCAAATGGGAATAATAGTAGAACCTACCTCACGGAGAAGTCATGAAGATTAAATGAGATCATGCATATAAAGTGCCTAACAGTTCCTGACACATAACAGATGCTCAATAAATTGTAGTGGTGATGAGGAGAAAACAGTATGATGGTGGGTGTTTATGCCCTGCTGGGGGCCATGGGTCTCTGTATGAGTATGCATGGGAGAATGTGTGTGACATGGAGGTGCTTGTGTCTGTGAACTGGTCGTGTGGGGATTTTGGATTGTCTTTGGGTGTGTATCTATGTGTGGTGTCAGGCCACTGGCTTCTGGCCTACTTTTGTCCCTGTGGTTCAGAACCTAAGGTCTGCAAAGGGTGCTGTAGGGAGTCTGGACCACTCCCAACTTTTTCTCTAGATTCTAGACACTTACCTGCTGCCTGCCTCAGTCTCTCCTTCTCACAGTGGGGTTGTGAGTGTGAAATGAGCTCTGAGTTGGACTAAGGTCTCCTCTGTAGCCTCTGATTTGTGCCCTTTGCCCTTCTAGAATCCAGCCTTGTCACATCATCCCCCCCCTTGGTTTTGGAAGTCTCAGGAAGAGTTTGGTCTGGAGGAGGAGGACGTTGATGTGCTCGGTGTGCGGCCAGCGGTGAAGAGGTATGTGCTGGGGACCCAGGGGAGGCAGGTCAGTTTCAGGGCATCTGGCAGGTGCACTGGGGCTGTAGGTCTGGGGATGTGAGTGAAGGAGGGCCTGAGATCTCTTCCTGCTCTCCCCTCCTCCTTCCTCCTGAGGCTTTTCATGACAGGCCAGTAAAGGGGAAGAGACTTACCCACAGTCACACAGGCAAGGGCAAAGCCAGGTCAGAAAATTGGGTTCTGCACTGAGGGAGCTGAACCTGGATGTGGGAGTATGTTTCGTCTCATTGTCAGGCTCCCTCTCTGCCCCCAAAGCATCTCTCTGGCTTGACAACAGGGAGCAGCTGGGCTTGGAGGAGACAGGATAGAGGGTCAGAAAGTCCAGAATCTTCTGAGGCCAGCCTCGGAGGCTGGGCCTGACTCTCCCCGCCTTTCATTCCGGCCAGGCAGGGCCCCCGGATTGGCAGCCCCCAGGGTGGGGGTGTCCATGGGATCGAGACGCGCTGGAGTGGAACGGAAGGGCCTATTGTCCGAAACCCGCCAGAGGCCCACAAAGGCCGGCCAGGCTTTTCATCTCAGCTCCCAAACAGACTGGCCATTTTCCTGGTCTGGGAGTTGGGGGGGTGGGTTGCTGACCCTTCAGAACTAGGAATGGGGTGTTGTTGAGGGTGCGGGGAGGTATCCAGGCTGACAACATGGCCATAAAAGGGACAAAATGGAGCTGGGGTTCTGAAGAGGAGGAAGGGAGGTTCCAGAAGGCTGGAGAGAGTTAAGCTTCTGTCTCACTGTTCCCAGAAGACCTAGGGACTTGGAGTGGGGTATCTGACAGAAGTTCAGATTTACCCAGTAATAGGGAGCACACCTGGAAGGAGTGTGATGGCCGGTTGGGAAAGTGAGCTGCTCAGCTGTGAGGGCCATAATCTTCCCTCCGACTGGGGACATCTTAGGGAGTTGGAACTGGGACCAGAGAAGAGAAGGCTAGTGGTCAGGCAAGAGAATGGGCTCCCTGCAGCAGGAGGGACTGAGGCCAGACAGCAGGAAGGACTTTCTGCCAATGAACAGTAGCTCAGATGCCCTGACCCTGTCCCTGGGGATCCCAGAGGATCACAGAGAGCAGGGGGGCTGGAGAATACCCCTGGGGGCTAGGGCTGAGGCAGCTTCTGTGGGGGCAGACGAGGAGGCCGAGAGGGAGGACTTGGCAGTTCCGTCCACCCTCCTGCAGCAGCACCTCCAGCACCACTTTAAAGACAGCATTTTAATTTAACAAAGTGGATGAAAAACTGTTTTTGGAAATAAAAGATATCTGCTGTCTCCCAGGCTAGCGCTCAGCCCTTGCAGAGAACCTGTCTCTGGGTTTCTTCTTGCTGTCGGTGACTCCTTTCCTCTCTCTCTGTCTGTCTCTTTTGTTAGTTTGTTTGTTTCTACTCTTCAGCCCCCCAGCTTCCCCTCGGCCTCACCATCACCCCCCCACACCCTCCCCCCACCCCCCGGCCCCATTCAGCCTCCGTGGGAGTGTCATCCTCAGCCTCTTATTTCCGTGTCTCAGTATCTCTTTCTGTCTCTCCGCTCCCAGTCTCTCTCTTCCGGGGCTTGTCTCTCTCTCCTGATTCATCTCTGTCTCCCAGCCTGTCTCAATCTCTGTCTCCCTTCCCCCCCTCCTTTCTCCCCCAACCCCTGCTCTAAATGGGTCTATTTAAAACACCCGACGCTGCCAAGTCAGAAAAGCGTCTCCTGATAAAGCGCATTAGGCGGAGGGAGGGAGGAGGAGGGAGGAGGGAAGAGGGAGCGGCGGGCAGATGGATTGATCCAAGCCGGTAACCCCATTAATCAGGCATTGTGGATCCCCCTCCCTCCCCCAGCTTCAGCCCCTTCAGAGCTAAAAGCCGCTTAAATATTTATCACCCCTCCTCCATGGGGGCGAGGGGAGGGGTGTGTAGCCCTCGGTGTGAGTGTCCCCAGCCGCCTGGTCTCCCCCCACGTGCGTGTACACATGTGTGCATGTGCTTGTGCGTGCACACCTGACAGGCCCAGGGCCCAACTGTCATCTTGCCCTCCCACCACTTGAGTGACCTGCTCCCCTGAGCAGCCTCTGGGGACCTTGGGGTTCTGGCCTGGCTCCTGCCCCTCCTGAAGAGTTGGGCATGCAGAGTAGAGACCCTGGGCTCCGTTGGGGGTCCTCATGCCCCCCAAAGTGCAGGACTGGGAGGCATTGCACTGTCATTCTCAGGAGGCAGGAAGGGGAGCTTTGGTTCAATGTCCAGATTCCCCCAAATTCCCAGTGCAAGAAGTCACCTGGGGAGTAGAGTTGGGGACTCCACGTTTCTAGAGTGCACGAAGGTCCCTCGCAAGGCTGGTGGAGGTTCCCCCTTTCTCCTCACAGGGCAGAAATACGACCTGGGGGTGGGATGGGGGCTTCCCATTACCCTCAGACATGCGGGAGGGCAACCTGGGCCTGGAGGGGGTCCCCATCACCCCCAGAGAATAGAAAGGTGGCCGCTCTCTGGGGGTGATGTGGGTTGGAGCCCCCATGGCAGCAGAGGTCAGCCTTGAGTGAGACGGGCAGGGGTTTGTCCCAGTTGGCCCGCGACAACTTGGCCCTGGGCGGAGGAAGGGAGGCCGCGGCCGGCCCTGGGTGTGAGGAGGGGCCCCGGCCCGGAGCCGGGAGGGTCCCTTCCCCCTCCCCTCCCCCTGCATCGAGTGCCACATCTCCTCCTGACTCAGACAATTAGATTCAAAGGATGACCTCACTGCCTGCCGTCCCTCACTCGCTCCCTCCGCTAGCTCGGCTCGCTCGCTTGCCGCGCGCTCCTTCCTCCCCTCCTCCCGGCCCGCTCGCCGCCTCGCCCGCCCGCCGGGACTCTCGGGGGTGGGGGTAGGCGTGGGGGGGGGACACGCCTGCTCCCCGGGCCGCCCGGGCCCCAGCCCCGAACCCCAGGGGCCCGATGACCGCGGGCAGCCGGGCGCACCCGCGGAGCGCCGGAGGCACCGACTGGGCGCCTGCACGGGGACCCAGGTCAGTGGCCGCGCAGCCGCAGGGCCGGAGAACTTGTCACCCCCGCTCCCGCGGCAGAGACGCCCCCGCCCGCGCCGCCCGCCAGCCCGCCTCGCCGCTTCCCGCTCCTTTCTCGGCCCCCGCCCCCCGCGGCTGCTCGGCCCTCCCTCTGCCAAGCTGTCTCTCTTCTCTTCTCTTTCTCCCCCCCCAGCCCCCCTCCTCTGCAGCCGGTGGGAGGGGCTGGGACTTCCTGAAGTCCCAGGGATGGGGCCGGGGCCCAGTGGCTGCAACTGGACCAGACCTCTGAGCGAGGAGGGGGCTCTGGCTGTGTGCGTTGGCCTGGGGGAGGGAACCAGCACCTGGGTGGGAAGGGGTCTACTGAGAGAGAGGCCCAGGGTGTGGGGGACATCTAGACAGAGGGCATGAGCTCCTGATAGCTTTCTTTTCTCCCATCCTGTGGGCCTCTCGCCTGGCTTCATTTGTCCCCACCTCCTAGCTAACTTCAGTCCCCACGGCCTGGCTTCATTTGGCCCCCACAGCCTATGTTCTTTTGGGCCCTGTCGCCTAGTTTCCGCAGACCTTGCTGCCTGATTTCTTTTGTCCCCACGGCCTGCTTTTCCTAAGTCCCCATCACCTGGCTTTATGGGGTCGCCCTGCCTGGTTTCCTTAGGTTTTGCTGCCCGGTGTTTGCTCCCCCACCTGGCTTCCATGGAGCCCTCTCAGACTCACTTTAGGATGGGGCATCAGGGCTCAAGCTACACCTGGAGTGGCAAGTGGTGAGGGTGTCAACAGCATTGCCAGTTGTTCTCCAGTTGGGGCCCTGCCAGCACAGCCTGGATTCCTTTCTGCCTGGACAGCGACACAGCGTCCTCTCTTGTGATGGGAGGTGGGGCTGCAGGGTCCAAGGACACTTTAGGATTCTTGTCCTCAGTGGTTTGTCAGAGGAGCACTGGCTTGGCCAGTGCTGTCCCCATCTCTCTTTGGGGTCTGACAGTGATGACAGGGCTTTGGCAGGGGCTGGGGGTTGAGGTCGAGGCCTCATCTCCTTCCCCTTGCCTCCCTTCCTGCAGCCAGGCCTGACATTCAGGTGCCCTATAGACAGTTGTAGGCACAGAGAGGTTTTGAAGAGGCCTGGGGTCACTCAGCAGGTGGCTAGGCTGAGAGCTGCTGCTGCTTCTCCTCATCCTGGAGAAGAGGGGGTGAGGAGGTGAGGCAGGAGGGCCCTGGGGGCAGGCTGGCTCCTGCTGCCACCAGTGCCACCATCTCCTCACCTGGGGGCTCCCTCACCCCTCTGCTCTGGCCAGGATCTCCCCTCATTCCCAAATACTGGCAAAAGCAGGGTTAGGAGAGGAAGGAGCCGAGTAGGGAATAGTCTGTTTCCTCGATTTTCAGGAACTTTCCCTTCCTGCTTCAGGCCACCCTGAGCTTTATCCTGTCTTCCCCCAGGCACAGGCCAGGCAACCCGAGGTCCCAGCATGGAGTGTGTATCTATTTCCCACTGCCGAGTGTAGGGGTGTGAGGGCTGAGGGTGCCGGGGGGTGGGGGTGGGGGTGGGGCTCTGCGTTTCTGGAGGTGCTCTGTTATCTGTGTGGAAGGGTGAGTGTTCTGAGTGTGTGCTGGTATCCATATGTGAGACCAGGACTGTTTTGATTGAGTGCGTGTGAGGGAGTCTGTTGTGTGTGACTGTGACTGTGATTCGTGTGTGCGCGCATACCAGCGTGTGCGAGGCTGTGGCAGCGGTGTCCACGTGGGAGGCCGTGATGAGTGGCTGTGATGGGAGACTCCAAGTGCCTGTGTCAGCGAGAGGCTGCCTGGGTGTGTCTGTGAAGCTCTGGCTGTGTGTGGTGGAGGTGGGGGACTTTGGGAGGCTCTGCCCGTGGTAGTGAGAGCCCGAGGGTGCGTCCCATCTTGGGGTGAAGTGAGCACTGGGTGTCACGCACCCCTGAATCGCGGGTGTGTGTGTGAGCACGTGTGCGTGCATACTCACGCCTGTGTTTACCCATCAGGAACAGATTGCTCTGGCTTCCCCACTGTGCGGAGGGGAGGACGGGGGAGGAAGGATGGCTTGCTTTTGCCCAGCAGACCAGAAGCTTCCTCAGAAGTAGTGTGTGCAGTGTGCGTGCGTGTTGGGGGCGGGGGGCAGGGAGAGCAGCGCACGTGAAGACAGTTGACGTTTCTGTTCCCCTGCTCACCTCTGGCTCTGTCGGAAAGACCATCTTCAGTTCTTTTCGTTACACATCAATGCTTCACATGCACTGCCCACCCCCACCCCCCCTTTGTGTGCGTGTGTGTGTGTTCGTGTGTGCACGCGTGCGCGTGTACACACAAGCTTGCAAAGCATCAACCTCTGTGTATGTATTCGAGGGTGTGTCTGCACTGTAGCAGTGATGGGGCCAGGGGTGGGGTGTAATGGGAGATGCTGAGGCAAATAGGTCTTTGTCCCAGCCCCCAAGTCTGGAAAGCTATTCTGTCCATCCTTCTGTCTCCATGGAGGGCTCAGCGGCCTCCTTCCTGCCCCTGCCTCGTCTGCTGCGAGCCCACTGCCCTGTTGGCGGAGGGCGGTCTCAGTCAGCCCTGTTGCTCTGCCCATCCCCCGCCTTCCATGGAGTTCTTCCAGCCGTCTAACCTTGTGCTGCAGCATCTGTCCCTCCAAGAAGGCAGCCCCCAAGCCCCCACTCCCCCTAGACTTAACCCAACTGGTGTGTGGCCTTTTCTGGATAGAGGGATCCTCCTGATTCTTCTAGAAGCCAGAAGGGACCCTGGACTGGGGTCAGGGGATGAGGGATTTGGCGCTTGTACCTCAGGTGCTGTGAAGCTATCCAGAGCCCATGTGCCCAAAGGGAGGATATGAACTTATCTGCCCCTTCCTGCTTCCCATTTGAGAGTCAGGGGGCTGGATCAGATGACTTTTGAGGGAGAAGGCCCAGACCTTTTGCACCGAGAGGGCTGCTTAAGTCCAGGCCTGCATATGTGAGCATATACAAGCCGGTGCCCAGGTCACCAGGCAGCATGCAGGGCCCCGAGTGGGGCTCCACATGTGCGCACGGCTGGTGGGATTCAGACTCCCATCTCCCCAGGACACCTCCCAGCTGCCCAGCCAGGCCCGTCATATGGGAGGCCCGCAACACGCCCGCACACACGTGCAGCAGGGCACGCACGTGCTGATCTCAGGGTCCCCACGGTGCAAGAGGCTGGGGGGTGGGGGGTTTGAGCGCTCAGAGTCCGGGCTGCTGCCAAAATCCATCGGAATCTTGTCCCCCCCCCCAGGCCCCCATCTCCGGCTGTGGAGGTCACAACAGCAGGTGCGGATACCCCCCCCAACTCACTCACATTGGGCCGCCTCCTTTTCCACAGCCTCAGCCAGAGGCTGGAGCTGGGGGACCGCTCCCCCTGCCTCCCTCCTGGCCCCCCTCCTGCTGGTGCTCAGCTTCTCCTGCCCCCTTCTGCGGGAGAGGGGGGCATATGTTTGGGTGGGGTCCTTTCCTCTGAGCATGGGGGCTTGCTCCCGGAGCAGGTGGGGATGGGTAGCCCAGGAGGAGATACGGCTTGAGTCCTAAACCCAGGCATGGCTTCTGTGCCACTTAGGGTGGGGGCACTGAGAGCTGAGAGGAGGGCCAGGTCTGGATTCAGAGAGAAAGGAGGAAGAGACAGGGGGAGACACTGTGGGGAGTAGGAGGCTGCCCCATGGCCAGCCGGCCCCAGCCCAGGAGCTGGCCCCTGACCCAGGCCCGCCCCCTCCCCCATGGGGGGCCTGCTGGGCCAGCTGCCAGGGGCCAGGCCTCCATCCTTGGCCTCCGCCCCACCCCCAGCCTCTGGACCGCTCAGGCCTCTGCCCCCCCCACCGCCCACGCTGTCCAGGCTGCCTAGGCCTGGTGGGATCTGGGGGCCTCCTGGCCTCAGCCCCTCCTCCCCATCCTGGAGCTTCCCGCCCGCCCAGACTGTCTCTCCCAGCCGCCCCCTCAGCCAGCACTGTTCCTCCCTGTCCACCATGTCCTTGTCCCTGTCTCTGCCCCTGCCCTGTCTCTCATTTTCCCTCTCTGTCTCCAAGTGTAGGTGTCTGTCTTCCCCCACCCTAATTCCTCTGCAGGTCTGAGGCCCCTAGAGTTTCCTAGGCCTTTGAATCAGCGGGTCGTCCTGCCCTGGGTTCTTCCCTCATTCCCAGGATGTATCTTCTAGGGCTGTGGTAGGGAGAGAAGTAAGGGGATGAGGCCCCAACACAGAGTGCCTTTCCCCTTACCCTGGGGGATCCTGGAGTCTGGGGTTGCCAAGGGAGACTGGAAGCTATGGAGATGTCACCTTGGCCCCTGCTGTGGGCCAGATGCCCTCCCTCAGAGGGATGCTTCTGACCTCACCCCAGCCCCAGGCCGAGGGGGGTGGGGTCCAGGCCAGTGACCTTCATTGGATCTCAGTTTCTCGGAGGTACCACGTGGGGCCTCCCCGTTCGTTCATTGTCCAGGCCAGATTGAACCTACCTGACCCTCCACACACCCACACCAACCAGCACCCTGAAGCCCGAAGCTCAGAACACGCTATTGCATGTTGACACACACACAGTCAGAGCTGGGCCCCAGGCAGTGGTGCCCAGAACCCCCAGTCCCATCTTGGATGTGGCAGGGGTTCCCCAGGGTTGGGCTGAATAACTTAATGCAGGGGTGAATAGAGGCTTTCCCGGACTCACACTTCCCTTTCTTAGGTTTTGCCTTCAGCTGGGCAGGGGCTGAGGGTTGAGGTGCAGGGCACCTGAGCTCCTGCTGGGGCTGGCAAAAGGGGTCTTGGGCCCTGGATCCTAAGCCAGAAACTGAGTAGTTGAGGTCCTTGATCTGGAACATATCACTGTGTCAGTGTCCCTGCTGGCGACTGTCAGCCTCCGTGGTGTCAGCATTACTGAGGGCTGGTGTTACTCTGTGTGACTGTCCATCTTACTGAGTCTGCCAACGTCCCTGTGTCACTGTGGATGTCACTGTCATTGTTAGCCTATGTGACTGTCAGTCTCATTGCATCTTTGATTCTGAGGTTACTGTCGTTGTGACTGTGTCAGTGTCAACAGGTGTCATTGCCTTGTTTGTTGATGTCATTGTGTGTGGCTGTCACTCACTGCATCATTGTCACTGTGGCAACTGTCAGTATCCCTGTGTGTCATTGTCAACTGTGCAACTGTGTCATTTTCACTGGGTGTTGTTGTCAGTGTGTAATGTCTTTGTGTCATGGTGGAACAGTGACAGTAAGTTGGGGGCCCAGGGTTGTCTCTTGATGTGTCAACCTGTGTGTGTGTGTGTATGTGTGTGGCAACACTGTGGGGTTCTGTGTCAGGAGAGGTGCTGGGCTTCTGTTTACAAGGGATTTGGGCTGCTGGGCACTTGCTAGTGGGGTACCCTCTGTTCCCTCCTCATTTCTGGGGCTGGGGCTGGCGGCCAGGCTGGGCCTCTGGAAGGGTCTGCAGGGAGCCTGGGCCAGTTTGCATAGCCCTCATCTGGGGCTTTATGGGATTTAGGCTCCAGATCTATCCCAGAGCCATGGGGTGTGGACTTGGAAAGTTCCTGGGAAAGATGCTCTTTGCCCTGGGATGGGTGACCTGAGGTGAGCTAGGGTAGGGCAGAGGTGTAGCTTGGATGCCTTTGGCCTCAGCTTCCCTACCTGGGAATGGGTCCAGCGGGGACTTGGAGGGAAGAGGGAAGTGAAATTGGCCTGGGGCCCCCTGGACCTGCAGGTGGGGTGGGATGGGGGTTTTGGCCACCCTTATGCCCTGGGGGCTGGGCTCCTGGGTTCATAGGCAGAAGCCCTCCCGCCCCCAGGAAGCCCTGCTCTTGTCTCAGATCAGCCAGCACTGCTGCATTGATGGCATCCTCTCCTCACACTGCAGGAGGTGGGTGGGCTTGGAGAGATGCTCTTGGCGGGCACAGAGACCCTGTTGGGGTCTCTGTCACTCTCTCTAGGTCTGTCTCTCTCTCTGTCCTTGAATCTCTGCCCATCTCCTATGCTCCCTCTCTTCCTGTGCCTCTTCTTCCATTTCTCCCTGTCTTGTTCTTTTCTTGTCCCTCAGGGTCTCCGCTCACTGCTTTCCCTCTCTCCTTGCCTCTCTGTTCCCCCCTCCCTGGGTCTCTCCCTTTTCTGGGTGTCCCCAACCGTGCAGCATCTGTCGTGGTACCCATCCCCCCTCTCTGCAGCGCTTGCTCTCAGCAGCGCCCGTCTCCCATGGCTGCAGCCCCATTGGCCCAGGGCCCGGCCCTTACAGTAACTCATCGGGCTGATGGAGGCGACTTTGATGAAGAAGCCTCCCCTCCCCCTGTGAGGACCCGGGTGTGTGTGTGTGTGTGTTTGCTTGTATGCCTTACACTCATGCCAGGCCATCTCCTCACCCACATGGCCCTCCCAACTGGGACCAGGAAGGAGCAGGGAGCAGAGGACCACCCTGTCCCTCTACTCCCATTCTGTGATCTAACCTCTGTCCACTCTGCCTGGTTCCTCTCCCATGTGGTGGGCAGTGGGCTGGCTCTGAGGAGACGGCATGGGTGGACGGCAGAGAGGGTCGGGGAGGGTCTGAGGGCGCCCTGCAGGGGTTGAGCTGGGGAACCACGTAGGCCTCCAGCCTCCTATCTCCCTTTCTCCAGCCCCAGCTCTGAGTTTGGCACTGGTTCATCCTGGGTTCGTTTGCTCTGAGTTTAGCACTGGTTCATCCTGGGTTCGTTTGCTCTGAGTTTAGCACTGGTTCATCCTGGGTTTGGTTGCTCTGAGTTTAGCACTGGTTCATCCTGGGTTCGTTTGCTCTGAGTTTGGCACTGGTTCATCCTGGGTTTGGTTGCTCTGAGTTTAGCACTGGTTTATCCTGGGTTTGTTTGCTCTGAGTTTGGCACTGGTTCATCCTGGGTTCGTTTGCTCTGAGTTTAGCACTGGTTCATCCTGGGTTCCTTTCTTCGCCCCACCACTTGCTGACTGTGACTTTGGCCATTGTCTTACCCTCCTAGGCCTGAGGAGTAGCTAAAGATGGGGGAGTGGCAGAGGGTCAGGAGCTAGGCCAGGTGGTAGCAAAGGCCTCAGGGGTCACAGATGTGGGAGGGGTAGCTGAGGCCAGTTGGGGCCTAGAGAGATGAGCTGTGCCAGGGAGGGGCAGCCGGAGCTCCTGCGGCTGTAGCTGGAGGAGAACCAGGTGCAGAGGGGAGGGCTCGCCTGGTGAGGGGCGAGTGTAGCAGTGGGTAGGCAGGAGCCCTTCCCATAAAGGAGGCCCTGGAAGTCAGATTCTCTCCGGCTCCCCAACCTGCCGCTCCAGGCTGACGGCCACACTCGTCTCCCCTGCTGTAGCTCTGTCTGCAGTGTCTCTGGCTGTTTCTCTGGCAGTGTGTCCGACTGTGTGTCTGCATGCCCCTGGCAGTGTTTTGAGTGGTATGGATACTTCCTGACTGAGCATCTGACTGTGTCTCTGGCTCTCTCAGTGGCAGTTTTCCTGGGTGTATGCCTGTTTGTGTCTATCAGTTCCTCTGGTATTTCTCTGCCTGTGTGTCAGGCAGTTTCTCTGGCATGGTTTCTGACAGTGTCTCTGGCTCTCCGGCTCTGTTGCTGATGGTTTCTCTGCCTGTGCTGCTTCCTCTTTCTCTGATATGTCTGCCTGCGTCTGGCCGAGTCTTTCACAGGGTTTCTTGCGGGCCCTTTGGTTGTGTGTTGGCCGTGTTTCTGGCTGGTTATCTGGTTTGTCTACCTGTTTCTCTGGCTTTGTCTGATCGTGCCCGACACAGTCTCCCCAGTCTGTGTGTGGGCTCTTTTCCTGGGGCTCTGTCTCTTGTTTTGGGCAGTGTCTCTGGCTAGTGTCTTTGCTGTGTGTCTGGCTGTACCTCTGGTAGTGGCCGTGGTTGAGTGTCTGGCAGTGTCCCTCTCTGGATCTCTGCTTCTGTCTTGTTGACAGTCCCCCTCTCTCCTCAGACTGGGGCAGGAGAATCAGGTTTGGAACCTTTCCTGCAGGAAATAGTTATTTCCCTGCCCTCAGGTATGGGCATGTGCTGGGGTGGAGTGGGGTGAGGGCAGCTGGACCCATCCCAGGAAGCAGGACAGCAGGTAGGGGGGCCACTGGATCCATCCTGGCTTCTGGGAACATGTCCTGAGTGTGCTTTGTGTACCCACATGGGAGTGTGTAGACACTGATGCATATGTGCTGGGCTGGGGCTCCCAGGCTCCTGGGCTGAGGGACAGGCTGTGGTCCCTGACAGGGAAAATCCCTCATCCTTCTCATGATCATTAGCATCCACTAAAGCAAAAGCCACATCTGACCTGGTCACAATGTACCACTGCCCTGGTACCCTGCTGCTCTGTGAACTTCCCAGAGCGCAGTGGGGCAAGACTCACCCGGGGATGGGGGTGGGTAGGGGGAACATGGCAGGGGCAGATCCGAGGGGCTCTCTCCCCAGGAGCGTGGCAGGCGGCCTTTTATTCAAGGCAATTTGGAGAAGTGTAGACCTCCAGTCAAGTTAGAACATCACCCTTTCAGTTTGTGATGTTTATAGCTAATTAGCTAACCTTACCAGTGAAGTTATTTTTTTCCTAGAAAAATGGCCCTAGCAGTACCAGTGATCTGTAACCCATCCTGCCTCCAGCGGCTGTAATGAACAACAAACCATTGTAGGTTGCCTTCTACCATCTTAGCAGACCTCTGCCTACAGATGCCAATAATGTTTTCTGTTGCTTGAAGAGGGTCCTGAGCCCCATTAAGAAGGGCATTTGGGGGCTTCCCTGGTGGCGCAGTGGTTGAGAGTCCGCCTGCCGATGCAGGGGACACGGGTTCATGCCCCGGTCCGGGAGGATCCCGCATGCCGCGGAGCGGCTGGGCCCGTGAGCCATGGCCGCTGAGCCTGCGCGTCCGGAGCCTGTGCTCCGCAACGGGAGAGGCCACAGCAGTGAGAGGCCCGCGTACAGCAAAAAAAAAAAAAAAAAAAAAAAAAAAAGACATTTGGGGTCAAGGTGCCCTGGCCCTAGGGCTGGGATTTCCCAGTCTTGCCTGAGAGGAGTAGGGGCTCCCCAGGAGGCTCCTGCCTCTGCTGATGCTGCCCCTTTCCCTGCCGCCCACTCTTTCCCAACAGATGGCTGTTCCTGTCCCGTGGGCCTGCTGTGCCGTGCTTGCTGCTGCCGCTGCCGTGGTCTACGCCCAGAGACACAGTCCACAGGGTGAGTGCTGGGTCGGGGAGCTCCCTGCTGACCCCCTCTGGGAGCTGAGCGTGAACCCTCCCCGGCATAGCTGTATTCACCCACCCAAGAGCCACGTACTGCCATAGGCTGGCATCGTCACACGTGAACATGAGTCATATGACACTGGTATACGGGGTGATCCACTGATGTTGTCCCATAAACACAGTCCCCCAGTCACTCCTGGGCGGTCTCATGCTGAGGGTATCTCTGGCTTGAGATGATCTGTCCCTCTGCCCACTAGCACTGATACAAGGTACAGGTGGGTGGGATGGGAGTTGGGGGCAGCTAGGGGTAGGGCCCTGTACGGTATCTGGTGAAATGGGGTCCCCTTGGATTTATGGGGGTGCAGTGGGAGGCACTGAGACAGTGGGTAAGAATATTTCTCCTTATCCCAGAAGGAATACAGGGACAGAGATGGTAGACTGAGAACAAGGTGTGGGGATGGGCAGGGTGACAAGTGGCAGAGGGCTGGCACATCGAGGAAGGGGCCCGGTCAGTGAGCTGGGTTGGCTGGAGGGGGCAGGGATTGCTCAGGCTGCGCCACTGGCAGCCTCCTGCCCTTCCCCTACCACCTGTCCAGTGAGTGCTGAGTCCTCACACTCCACGGGGCAAGGAGCTGCACCCCTGCTGGGAAACTTTACCACTAGCCCTTCTGCATCTGAGGCAGCACCTCAGACAGCCACATCAGTACGAGGTCTGACCTCGAAACTCCTTGAACGAGGGAGGCTCCAAGTGTAGGGAGCTCCCCCCTTGGTTGTGTCCTGCCCCCCACCTCAGTTAGCTCAGGTAGAGGCAGAGAAGGTGGGGGCATCTCTGGGGCCCAGGCGCAGAGCAGACCCTAATGGCTGAGCTCCATGACCCTCAAGGCTGTGGGTTCAAGGAGGGCAGTAGGTCGAGGCTCCTGTGGCCTCTTCCTCATGAGCCCAGCACTGAGGCCCAGAGAGAGCCTGGCCTGCCCCAGGGCTGCTCCGCAGTGGGCAGGGACTGAAGGGACCACCAGGCCAGCCCATCGACCCCCACCTGCAGTCGGCCTGCCTGGGGCTCCTGTGCTGACTGGACCAGCCTAGGCCCGCCAGCGGTCTTTCCCGTTGGCCTCGCCCCTGCCCTGTGTGTGGGCATAGGCTGCATCTCTGAGAGTGTGAGACTGTCCTTGTGCGTTAGACTGTGTTCTTGTGTGAGCGAGACTATGTCCCTGTTCGGGTGTGTTTCTCTGTGTAGTTATATCCTTGTGGGCTGTGCCCTGTGTGTGACATAGTTGATGTGTGACCGTGGCCTTTGTGGGGTTTTGTCCTTGCGGTTTAGACTGTACCCCATGTGTGATAGTTTGTTAGTTTCTCTTTGTTTCTGTCTCTTCGTGTCCCTGTGAAACTGTCTCTCTGTGTGTGAGACCATGTCCCCATGTGTAACTGTGCCTCTGGGTGACAGTGCCCTTCCTGTGCATGCATGTGACCTTTTATCGGATGTTACTGTCCCTGAAGTGGGACAGTGTCCCTGCGTAGCTGTGACCTTGTGGATGGTTGTCTTGGGTGTGCTTTTTCTTCTTTGTGGTGACTGTCTTCATCCTGTGTGTGGTGATGTGAAGTTGCTTAGGACGCCTGGGGGGACTGTTTCCGGTATGTGGTCCCCATGTGAGCCCATGTGCACAGGTGTGAGGGAGCTGTCAGCTCTATCCCTGTGTGTTTTCGATGTCCATGACCTCATCCTGTCTCTGTCTCTTATCCTGGCTTCTAACAACCTTTTCACAGCTGATTCCTTTGGAGCATTTGTCACCGCGTCAGGGCCAAGAACCCCATCCTCCCCCTGCTGCTTGATTTAATTTCTGAAATGGACAGCACATCAGTAGGGGCACCCACGGGGTGGGAGGAAAGCTGTCCAGAGACAAAGGATTAAATCACTGCCATCTTTGGAGCTGTTGCATGGCTGTGTGTATTGCTGTTGCTGTGTTAATTGTAGCAGTTGTGACACTGTGTGATTGTCATGTCACATTACCCCCTCTGCCTCTGCGTTGTGGCCTGTAGCTGTCATCTGTCATTGTGTTGTCACTTTTTCATTCCTGCCCTGCCCTTACATGGTTGGTTTGTCACTGTTGTCAGGTTGTGTTTCCGTTTCCTTTGTGAGGCAGACAGGGTTCCCCACGTGTTACCCCACTGCCATTACATTCGTTGTGCTGTTGGGTTGGTTTCCTCATCTTGCGGCTTGTACCTGCCCCCCAGTATTAAAGGCCCATACTGGGGCCGTGTTAGTTCTGAGCTGCTGTTGGTCAGTGTCGATGTGTTGCTGCTGGGACTGTGATGGCCACGCCGCCTCCACGATGGTCAGTTTTCAGCCTCCTCCTCAGGCCGCTGGATGCAGTCTCTCTGCTGGGGCGGGGGTGGGGGGGGCGGGTGGTGTGTGTGCAGAGAGAGGGGCTTGGCGTGTTTCCTGGAAGCTCCAGGTTTTTGGAAGGGAGGCTGGAGGGGGGCTCCATGGCTAGGGCTGGTGGACTGGGGGGGGGGCTCTATGGCTTGAGCCGTGGACACTGGGCCTCTGGGCAGAGGGAGGCCCCCAGTCAGTCTCTGGTCCAGCCTCACAGCTGTGGCCTCCAAGGCCCCCCGGCCACCACCCTTCCGCCTGTTCATCCTCTGTTCGGCTGGTCCCAGGCCCCACAGACGAGTGGTCAGGGCTGGCTGGGTTTCCTGCTTCCCTCTCCTTTGACAGGGACAGAGAGGCTCAGAGAGGGGTGAGACAGAGACAGGCAGCGGGGGAGAGAGCTGGAGATACAGAGAGATCCCCGGCCCAGGGAGGGTGACCGAGGCAGCAAACAGGGACAGATGTTTCAGCAGAGAGAAAAGCAGAACTGGGGAGGGGTCTATAAAGGAGGGAAGGGGGCGGCGGCATGGGGCCGGGGGCGGGGTGGGGTGGGGTATCCCTACCCTCTGCGGTCCTGGTGGTGTTAACAAGTCTAATTAAGAGGCCACTGGCCCAACTTAATTGGCTCGTTAACAGGAATTGCCTCTGAAAATCCCCCAGCTAGGCAGGGTGGCTCTCTGGAGGGGAAATGTGAAGGAGTGTTAAGGAGGGATACCGCTGCCACCACCACCCCGCCCCCCTCCCCCTCGCTCTGCCCCTCCCACCCTCACTCCACAGATCTGGCTGGGACCAGGGAAGCATCTGTCCTTCCAGGCTTGGGGGGCAGGATGAGGAGGGTAGATTCGCATCTCCCGGTGCCCGCTTCTCTGGGGCTGTCTGTAGAATCGGTGCCTTAGACTTCCTCTGTCCCACTCGCCCCCGCACCTAGCGCTGCCTCGCGACAGGTGCTCCCTCCGGCCCTTCCACTCCAGTCTCCTGGGCTCTGTCCATCACGCCTGGGTTGCCGAGGCCAGGGCTGGGGTTTGCTTTTGCCTCTGACAGGCCCCTCCTGGGGGCAAGAGAGGAATGGTCAGAGAGCTCCCTCAGTCCCAGCACTCCCTGACCCACACCCCAAGCAGTTCCTGTCTCATGATGATGTTGACAGCTGCTAGGAGTTCCCTAGGGCTCCTGTCCAGGACCCTGCCCATTCTCCCTTCTCCTGCTGCTGCCCCAGCCCTGTATGGTTGGGAGCGGGGGACTTGCCAGGGACTCAGAGTCAGGGAGAGGGAGAGAGGCAGGACAGAATGACGAGGATGGGGAAGATGAAGAGATGGGAAGAGACAGAGGGAGGAGTTCGGGAGAGGGGCCCCTCAGCCCCAGCTTGCCTGGGTAGCAGATGTCAGTGACTGGAGCTGGGCCTGTTGGTAGCAAGACGTTGGGGTCGTGGGGGTCAGAAAAACTTTTAAAAGGACCTGGGGACTGGAGGTGAACTGGGTCTTCTCTCCCAGCATGCTACACAAACTCTCTACACATACACACACACACACACACACACACACACAGTCCCCAGACGTGCACACACACGTACGAATTTGGAGGCACTCGCATGCCTGTACCCTTGTACGGCCGCACAGGAATTTTGCATACCCCTCATCTCCCCAGGACACTCACATCGTGAGACTCATAGCGTCTCGGCCTGGACTCCTCACTTTCGCACATTCACGGGCTCTCATCCGTGCACGTTTGCCTGGGGGTGCTGGGCGGGGCTGTGACCTGTGGCTTTTGCCTTGTGCCCTCCCGGGCCCCCACAGAGACACCCCACATGCAGTACGAACGCCTGGGCTCAGACGTGACTCTGCCGTGTGGGACGGCGAACTGGGATGCAGCTGTGACGTGGCGGGTGAATGGGACAGACCTGGCCCCTGACCTGCTCAATGGCTCTCAGCTCGTGCTCCGTGGCCTGGAACTGGGCCACAGCGGCCTCTACGCCTGCTTCCACCGCGACTCCTGGCACCTGCGCCACCAAGTCCTCCTAAATGTGGGCTGTAAGTGTTACTCCCAGCACCCCTCATTTGACCTCCCACTTCACTCAAGGGCGTTGTCCACGAGGCCCGGACCCTTGGCCCGGTTCAAAGCCCCTTCCTGGTGGTAGTGGTGGAGGCCCTGACCCTTGCCCTCTCATCCTATTTGAGCCTGCTCTTCTGACCTCTGAGCCCAGTCTCACCCCGAGTGCGGACCCCTGGCATTTTGCACTTGTATCCACCCCCACTAGAGATCTTTGAGATCCTAAAATCCTGTTCCCTATGACAAGATGGGCACAGGAGGGCTGGCAGGCATGGCCCACCTAGGGCCTCGTAGGGAAGAATCCTAGAGTCACAGCTCCGAGCTGGAGTGGCCTCACTCCACTGTGTCCTCTCACAGGGTCTGGCCCTGAGGACCTTAGAGAAGAAAATGGGGTATACGGTTATGCAGGTAGAGGTGTGGCACTCTGGGAAGCTCCAGGGAAGAAGGAAGGCTTCCTGGAGTGTGAAGCACATGGAGACTTGGAAGATTTGGAAGATACACTGAAAAAGTTCTTTCTGGCAGAGACCTGAGTGTGACCATAGGTTTCAGAGGCTGGGAGGGCATGAAAAGGCCACTTGGGTTGGTATAAATGGCGGAAGGTTGCTGAAGGAGGGGACGGGGCAGATCATGACCCTAGAAGCTGGGGAGTGACATGATCAGAGTCATGTTGTTAAAAGGTCCCTCTCTCTGTGCTGAGGGGAGGCAGGTGGATGGGCAAAGGCAGGGCCAGGAAGGAGGCTGTTGCTGGGATGCGGGAGAGATGAGGGGGACCTAGGACCGGGGCGTAGAGTTGGGGAAGTTGAGAGGGGGTGATTGGACCTCCAGGAGTCGGTGATGGATTGGAGGTAGGGAGGACAGGAGAATAGAAAGGGGGAAGAGTCAAGACGGCTGGTGGTACCAATCGCTGCAACAGAGACAAGGTGGAAGGGTCAGCTGGAGGAGAAGATGGCGTGTTCTGTTTACACGGTGTCTCAGTTTTGGTTTCCCTAGAATCAGGTGAGAATTTGCATACAGGTGGTCTATTTGGCAGGTGACAGAAACATCACAAGGGAACGGGAAAGTGATAGAAATGGAAGTTAAGCTAGCCAGTAAAGGGGGAGTTATCTAGCCACTGCTTCTGGGCAACTGGCGCTTAACCCGCTGGGGGAGCCCTGGGAGCCGAGGCAGAATGTGTGCCTCAGAGTTCTCCTGCCTAGGGAGTGCGGGGCCTCAGATGCTCATACACTAAGGGGTCAGGGTGGGGCTGCTTTAATTCCCCAGCACTTTTGGCCTGATGCCCTGACAGGCAATGCAGGTTTTGGTGGCCAAAGAAAGCTCTGAGGCAAATAACTGCAGAAGCGGTCAGTGGGTACGGGTGAGGGATCAGAACCACCATCTGCTATAGACATGTTGGGTTGTGGTCCCCGGGGGACAGCCGGGAGTTGATGGCTGGTAGCCAGTGAATCTAAGGGTCTGGGACTTGGGGAGAGGCCTGTGCTGGAGATGGGAATTTGGGGGGGGGGGGTTGTCAGCATTAACTCTTTGGGAGGGGGTGAGATGGCCAAGGGTGAGATTGTGGGGTAAGGAGAGAAGAGGACCCAGAACCCAGCCCTGAAGACCATCACTGTAAAAGGGGTTGATGGAAGAAACGAGCCACAAAAAGAGATGAAAGATCACAAGGAGCCGGCAGGAAGGTAGGAGGAAGAGCAGGTGAGTGTGATTCCGAAGAGGCGTTTGCAGAATCGGGATGGTGAGGTTATCAGTGTTGCTGGTGGTCGTCTGGGCAGGCCTCTGGAGCTCAGCCAGAGGCACCAACTGACAGAGTAAATACTCTGAAAATAGTTTCTTCTCTTCTTGAGCCAAGGATTCAAGCTTCTCCGGCCTCATCCCACTTGGGTGATGTCTGAAGATGGTTTCTTTACTCCTGGGAGCTACTGAGGGGAGGAGATGCTTGAGGGACCTGGGAGCAGGCCCTTTCCCCACTATCAGGAGACTGGTGTGGACAACCGTGGGAAATGTTAGGCTGAAGTGTTGCTCGGGGTCCGCCACAACACTGACCCGTCAGTGGGGCTAGAGGAGAGGTACGGGTATGTTTTGGTAGGGATGTTCCTTTCCCCACAGAAAAGCTTTTTTATGTGTTTAAACTGGAGAGATGGCAGTCATCACGAAACACCTTAGTTGCAAACCGAGGGTGGAGTGACCCCTGTCGGCCAGCTTGAGATATGCAGGATCAGCCCACCAGAGTCCTCCCTGGCCCACCACAGGGTACGTTAGAAGTGGACCACGCAGCCTAGCCCTGGGCCCTTACATGGGGAAAAGGCCATGTATTGAGTGGCATGCAAGGAGTATGAGGCCAACTTGGTACAAGTCACCCATACCCTTGTCTTCTCAGTTCGAGTCCCAGAAGTCCTCAGGGTGGACAAGGCTGGATGTGATGGCTGGGCCTTGGTGGCTCTGGGCCCCCATTCCTGATGCCTCGATTTTCTTTGAGAGGTCATTGGAAGGGGATTGGGTCTAGATGTAATGCCTGCGGCCATACCCACAGCTGCCCTTTGTGAGCAGAGCCCAGACCTTTTTTTTAATAAGTTTTTTAAAAATTAATTAATTAATTAATTTATTTATTTTTGGCTGTGTTGGGTCTTCGCAGCAAGCAGGGGCCACTCTTCATTGCGGTGCACGGGCCTCTCACTATGGCGGCCTCTCTTAGTTGCGGAGCACAGGCTCCAGACGCACAGGCTCAGTAGTTGAGGCTCACGGGCCTAATTGCTCCGCGGCATGTGGGATCTTCCCAGACCAGGGCTCAAACCCATGTCCTTTGCATCGGCAGGCAGATTCTCAACCACTGCGCCACCAGGGAAGCCCCAGACCTTTTATATATAGTGTTGACCACTTCCCAGGCCCTGCCTGTCAGAGGAGAGCTGGCCGTGAGTTGGCTGTAGCATTAGTTACAGATACTTATCTCTCATTGCCTTGTTTCCTTCTAAAGAGTTGGTCAGAGGAACAGGGGACATTAACCATGATTGTTTCAGTCACTTTATATTAGTAACAAGAGACTGGGTTTGGCAACACTCAGTATCAAATTATCCTTCTCGCCAGTGCTCAGAGAACAGGACAGAGCTACCCCTGATTTGTGGGCCATTCAAACTAAAAATTGTTCAGTATTTATCCTAAACATATAAGATTTTCATGTCTCTATTTCCAAGGGAACCTGATCATAAAAATATTCCGTTGGAAGTCCCCTTAATCAGGCTTGATCCCTGAACTGCTTCCTCCTGACCCACCTTCCTGCCCTCAGGCAGATGGTCACAACCAGCAAGGAGGCCCCTACCCGGGGTGATGAAAGGATCCCCCACATTAGGAAACAGGATCACAAGGTTCCTTTTAGTAGCATCCTTTTGTTTCCTTAGACACTGCTAATTCCATGTCATTCTGATTTTAAGCTGAAATAAATCAGAGATTAAGTGACTAATTTTAAATAGACAGTTCTTTGTCCAGTTTTAAAATATTTGTATTTGATGGATCAGGACAGGAACTCCCGAACCCCTGGTTCGGCATCGCTTCCTCCTCAGCTCTGTTTGGTGGGGAAGGAGAGAGCAGCCTGTGGTTGAAGAAGAAATTGGGGAGAAAAGACGGGTAGAAGGCGGGCATTTAGGAGTCCAGAAGTTGGGGTGCCTCGAGGGATGTCATGAGATAAGGTTAGCACAGGCCGTGGGCCTTGAATGCCAGGCAGGAGGAGGAGTGTGGGTGCGGCCCGGGCAGGGCTGGAGCTGGAAGGGTCACCCCGCCCCGCCTGGCCTGATCTGGCCTGGCCAGGGGTGTGGGCAGCCTGCCCCCCCTCCTCTCTGAGCCGGCGGGCAGGCCTCGTGCATGCCGGGGGCTCCAGCCCAGGCGGGCTGGCGAGATGAGAGGAAAAACATGCGGTTTGGTGGGCTGGACATGGAAAAACAAGCCAGTTAGGAAAACAAACAAATCCTGGGCCAGCGGGGGTACACGCACGCATGCACACGCACACAGCCCCGCGTGGGACTCAGGGACGCCCTGCCACGGGCTGATGCTGTCACTTGGGCATCTCAGGAGCCCCCGTGGGGGCAACTCAGGAAGTCTGGGCATCCAGGAGCATGCCTGTATGTGATATCATGACACGTATGCGTATGGGCTTTTGCTCACACACAGCCTCTAACACGCTCTCACACGGTGTTCAGCTCATACGTGTGCACACACTTGGAATTCTGGGCACCTTCCCACACCCACAATTCGAAAAATGCATTCAGACTTAAGTTCCGTCTCATACGCAGTGTCTCAGGTTTGTAGTCCTGCTGTCACTGTTTCACACACAACAGCGCATTTACACGCATTTGCACGGAGGACCTCAGCCACACAGCCTCACACGTGTAGACAATCCCTAAGTCACACAGCCTCACCCCGAGCCCCACACAAATGTAGTCACCCGGCCACGCACAGCCAATCGCAGTGACACTGCTGCCGAGTCCCAGTTACACACAGGAAGCCTCTCGGAGTTACGCACACAGCCTCACAATGGCAGTCTCTTACAAACAGCTTCTCCCCTGACTTGCAGCGCGCTCCCAGCAGGCCTCCTCACTGCATACTGTCCCACAGCCTCACACTTGGTCTCTCTCAGCACCCCCACCTCCGCCCACCCGGCTGCTCAGCTGGGCTCCAGCTGCAGCAAGTCACTCCTTTTCTTCCTTTTCTTTGTTTTTCTTTCCTCCTTTTCCCTCTGAGAAACCTGGTCCCTGTCAGGAAACCCAAGCCCTTCCCTACTCAGGGCCCAGGGCCAGGGAAGAGTAGCCAGATGACAGACAAAGCCCTGCCTGCCCTCCCCCCCACCCCCCATGACCTACCCAGTCAGAGAGGGGAACTGGTTTGCGGGGGGATGTCTGAGGGGAGACTGGTCCGAGGGGAGAGGACGGTCAGAGGGAAATGGAGGAAACCAGCCAATGGGGAGGCTGGGCGGGGGCGGGGGCCTGCGAGTCCAGTGCCATGGCCCGCTCTGCCCTCCGAAGAGTCCCAGGTGGCAGGGAGCTGACTCTGCAGGCTTCAGTGCCCCCCCCCCGCCCCCCGCCCAGTGCCCTTCTCCTTTGAAGCTGGGGGTAAGGGAGGGTGGTGGTAGGAGGGGGCAGTGGAGGCTTCTCAGCCAACCTCGGAATGTCCTTTCCTCCTGGGGTGGCTGCCAACTCCGGCCTGGCCCACAGGCCCCCACGAGGCGCTTCCTGTGTCCTTGGCCACCCCCCCCACACACACACCATGCCTCTGTGTCCCTGGGCAGATAGGCACGGAGTACGTGAGGCGCGCAGAATGAACATGGAAGAGACATAAGATGGACATGGGGCCAGGAAGGCTCCCCGGGGGAGGCAGGCGGCAGCGGGCAGAAAGCAGGCTGCCCCTCGTGCAGGCTCAGCTGGCCTCCAGCTCTCCCCTGCAGGCCAGGGGCTGGAGCCACCTCTGCCCACAGCGTAGCCCACACCACCTGCCACATACAAGCTCCTCTCATGCCTCTCTGACGCCTTCATCTCTCCTGCTGCAAAGCCAGATCGGGCCTTGGGGGTTCGGCCCCAATACATACATACTTCACATATACTGGACATGTACATGCAGTGACACACAGCCATTCACAATCCCGTGCACACTGTGGATGGAAGCCCATGGCTCCCAAGTATCACCACGGCCACTCAGCAAGCGTGGACATGCACTCCCCCTCACCGTCCCTGGCTTATTGAGCTGCCCCCCTCCCATTTCCTGTCCACCTGTCAGGCAGAGGGCGGGGTGGGGGGGCACAGGAGGGAGGTGTCAGTGTCCCTGGAGCCGTGGACGGACATGCCTTGCCTGGGTCAGATCACAGAAGCTGCCTCCTTCCAGGAACCTGAGCCGGCTGTCCTCATGCCTTACCGAATGCCCGAGGGTGGGACAGCTGGTCTAAGTGCTCACAGCAGCAAAAAGAGTGGTTAGACAGCAGGGAGGACTTCCCAAGTATGTGTGTGTGGTCGTGTTGGTGGGTATCCCTGTCCTGGTGTTTAGTACCAGCTCTGGCTTGCTGTGTGACCACAGGTAGGTTCCCATCCCTCTCTGGCCCTCCGCGTTCCCCAGAGTAAAGGCAGGTGCTGACCATATAAAGGGCTGCTTTTTTCTTTTTTAAAATAAATTTATGTATTTATTTATATTTGGCTGCGTTGGGTCTTCGTTGCTGCGCTCGGGCTTTCTCTAGTTGTGGTGAGTGGGGGCTACTCTTCGTTGCAGTGCGCGGGCTTCTCACTGCAGTGGCTGCTCTTGTTGCGGAGCACCGGATCTAGGGTCATGGGCTTCAGTATTTGTGGCACACGGGCTCGGTAGTTGTGGCTCGCAGGTTCTAGAGTGCAGGCTCAGTAGTTGTGGCTCGCAGGTTCTAGAGCGCAGGCTCAGTAGTTGTGGCGCACGGGCTTAGTTGCTCCACGGCATGTGCGATCTTCCCGGACCAGGGCTCAAACCCGTGTCGCCTGCATTGGCAGGCGGATTCTTAACCACTGCATCACCAAGGAAGTTTCCTAAAGGGCTTCCTTAGGGGTCTGTGATGGAGAAGCTGGGGGCTGGGGCTGGGGTGAGGTACACACCAAGGGAACAGCAGCTTCCTCTCTGCACACACACGCAGTCACACATAGACATGTGCTCTGAGAGCCATACACATAGACGTTCCTACATACGTACCCACATTCCATCACACGTCACTCATTCTCGTCACACACAGACACATATGTGACATGTGTGCATATGAACAGCCGCCCAGTGCTGTCGTTCATGTGGAGCCACCAGGCCTGTCCTCGTGTTTCTCATTCTCTCCCGAGGGGAAGCCTGGGATGTCTCTTCTCCAGGGAGTGCACCCTGATCACCCCACCAACCAGAGGACCCGGTCAAGAACCCCCCTTGGCCTCTGTTGCACAATCTTCCTCTGGAAATGGACGCAGTGTGGCAGGAGATTTGGGGCTGGGGCCGATTCCCCCAGACATCACCTCCATCCTGTGATCGATGAGCTGAGGCCTGCAGCCCCCTGCCCCACGTTCCCACCTCCATTGAGCAGGTGGGGGGGCTCTCTCCATACAGCCCTTGTTTTCCTTTAATTAAACATCTGGCTCTCTGTGGCCTGGGAAGCCTCAGACCCTCGCTGACAGCACCCTCCCCCCGCCACCTCTGGCATTACTGATGGATTGAAGGGGGAGAGCTGGGGTTCTGGGGCCCACCTGTCCCCACACTAACGCAGGGGACTAGGGGCTCCAAGAGTGTCCTGACCGTGCTGTCCTCACCCCCAGTGCCGCCGCGGGAGCCCGTACTCAGCTGCCGCTCCAACACTTATCCCAAGGGCTTCTACTGCAGCTGGCATCTGCCCACTCCCACCTACATCCCCAACACCTTCAATGTGACTGTGCTGTGAGTAGATGCACCTGTGACCTGGTTCCAACCCTGACCTCTGACCTCTCCCCCGGCCCCCCACCATGCCCTCAGTCCAGACCCTAGCCCAGCCTTGGGCATGACCTTCCCCCAGCCTCGGGCTTGACCTTCCCCCAGCCTCTGCCCTACCCGACCTTGATGTTGGTAACGGTGCCTGGGCTTCATCCCTCCCCAGGCATGGCTCCAAGATTATGGTCTGTGAGAAGGACCCGGCCCTCAAGAACCGCTGCCACATCCGCTACATGCACCTGTTCTCCACCGTCAAGTACAAGGTCTCGATAAGTGTCAGCAACGCTCTGGGCCACAACGCCACAGCTATCACCTTCGATGAGTTCACCATTGGTGCGTGGGGAGGGGGCGGGACCCTGCTGCATACTCCAGTGGGAGTAAGTGGATGTTTGCCAACGTGTATATGAGCATTGGTGGGGGTGTCCACATTGTGTGCCCAGGTATATGTGGAACGTATAATGTGTACACATATGCGTGGCATGCATATGCCCGTGAACACCTGAGTGGATGTTCTTCACCTGCCGGGGCCAAGAGACCTCTCCAGCGGCTCTTCCCATCGTCTCTCTGGCTCCCAGAGCATGCAGGAGGGGGAGGAGGGCAGGCTGGGCCAGACCCTTGTGCAGCTGCAGCCTCCACCCCCCCACCCCCCACGCTAATGGCTTCCTTACGGCCTGTGATGAATGAGGTGTCAGAACAGGAGACAGGACTGGGACAGATACCGCCCTCCCCCCACCCCCATCCCAGCCAGACCCTCTGCCCGCCCCTGCCCCATCCCAGCCAGACCCTGTGCCTCCGCCTGCCCCCCCCAGCATGGCTGGATCCCCAGCCAGTCTCTTGCTATGGGAGCTGGGCCCTTAGATGCTCTCATCAGATTCTCAGCTCACTTCCAACCTAGATCTGCAACACCTGTGGACTGTCTTTTACCTTTGACCCACAAAGCAGCTTCAAACCCAGCCTCTTCCAAGCGAGGCCGTGTCTCAGTTTGGAACTGAAAAGTTGAGGTGAAAAGCCAGGCTTGGGGAAGTATATGATGCTGGTACAGGCTGGAGTGATCCAGGTGATGATGAGGGTAGTGGTAGGGCATGACATAGGCTTAGTAATTGGGATGCTCGTCATCACGAGGATGGGGTTGATGATGGGATGAAATTTATGACGTTGATATCATGAGCTGGTGACAGTGACTGTAGTGACCGTCATTGGTGATGACAAGGATGTGAAAGGTGGAAGTAATGAGATGGTTGTTAACGGTGGTTTGCCAAAATTGACAACAGAGAAGAGCGATGATTATCGATGTGCATTGGTTGACATGGCGGCTGGGGTTGACGAAATGGGGCTGTTCCAAGAGATCAGTGTGGTACTGAAGCTGTGTTTCCTCAACAGTGAAGCCTGACCCTCCAGAAAACGTGGTAGCCCGGCCAGTGCCCAGCAACCCTCGCCGGCTAGAGGTGACATGGCAGACCCCCTCGACCTGGCCTGACCCCGAGTCCTTTCCTCTCAAGTTCTTTCTGCGCTATCGACCCCTCATCCTGGACCAGTGGCAGCATGTGAGTACCCTGCCCAGATCCCGAGAGCCTGAATCAGAGCCACACGTTGTGGGAGGCCCCTGTATCCCTGCTGCCAGCTGTTCCAACGTGAAGCCTGAGGGCAGTCAGAGAGGCTTTCCGGGGGGAAGAAGGGACCAGGTGGGCCTGGAAGGATGGATGGAGCTGAGGGAGGTGTCCTGATCTAAGGTCCTTAGGGGTTGCTGGTGACCCCCATTAGGGCAACAGGAACGCATCTGTCGTTGTGGCTCCGCATGGTAGTAGAGAGAAATGCTGGGAGGCAGATGGCAGGCAGTGTTTCCCTTTTCTTACCTCTGGCTTCAGCCCTGATCAGACATCTCCCTCTTACACTCTGGGCCAGGCTCTGAGCCTGTGCTAGACCCAAGGGGCACGATAGCCCCTGTCCTCAAGGACTCACAGATGGGCTCAAGGGGTCAGAATCAGGCAATAGAGTCAAGCTCAGTCCAGGGTGTGAGCTCAGGCCGTGATTAGTGTCATGGCTCCCCAAAGTCAAGTCCACCTTAGAGGTCAGCTTAAAGTTATGGGTCAGAAGGTGGTCTGGACCGGGAGCAAAGCAGTGGACGGGGGGCAGTATGGGGTCAGGCTGTGGTCTGGGATGTTGATCAAGCTACGAGAGCGAGCTCTGGGGAGCAGCCAGGGGTTTGGGGCAGACTTGAGTTTCTCTCTCCTTGAGGGCCCTGGGCCCATAGGGCTGTGGGTGCTATGAGGCCCGTGAGGTCTGTGGGCTAGGTCTGGGGCTGGGAAGGTGCGCCCTGGGGCAACCCAGGCTGGCACCCAGGGTCAACCTGTGCCCCCACCGCATCCACCTGGTTCCAACCTCATCTCCTGCGCCTCTCCCAGCTGGCCTTTAAAGCGCGTAATTCGATTCCAGGGCGCCTGTCCTGGTTGCAGGCCTGGCTCCCACAAAGGCCGCTTACATGCTCATATGTTCCCTGACAGAGTCCGGAGTCCCTCCCGCCTGGCCAGCTGCCCGCGACTAATGCATTGCTAATAACCAGGGTCTAGTTTCACAAGCCCCCCTCTCCTGCTAACTAGCTACAGGCAGCAGCCCTGCGCGTCGCAGTGCACACGCCTTGCAGTGGACCTGGCACACTGCCTACCACACACACACGGGAACATGCACGCACACACGTGGCCCCCAGCAGGAACCATGCTCCCTACATGCATGTGACTAACATGCCAAGGCCACCCACTGGCCTGCACCGTGGGCAGAGCTGACCCCAACGCTGACGCGGGCAGAGCAAAATATGTGGGCTCTGTGGCAAGAACATGAGTGGCCTGTGGCACAAGTTATCCCTGCTCCATGTCACATTGGTATTGTGGTTGGCTAGATTTATGGCTCTTTTGAACTTGAGTTTTGCTCTGAACAGAGTGGACTCTCCCCAGTCCTTAAGCTTGGAGAGAGGCAGGTATATGATTGGGAGGGGCAGTGGAGGTGAGAGCAGAGTAAAACATCACTTGGATTTTCAGGAGTATGTGAGAGATACAGGTCAGGAATTACACAAGAATGGGCACCGTGAGGTCTGGCAGGGGCTGTCTCAGCATGGACAAAGGGGAGGTGAGTACTGGGACCCAGCATGGGTTCCCTGCATCTTCTGCTCTGGGCCTAACTCAGCAGGAAGGCTGGGAGGGCATGTTTGATGTCTGCTGCCACAGACTGATGGAGGACTCCTAGGAAAGGCGGATGCCAGCAACTAGGGAATTCCTGACAGTTGTGGAGCCATTCTCCTAAGGGGGTGGATTAAGGGATCAGTGACAACCTAACAAGAAGGGCCCAGGCCTAGGAGATGTGGCTTCCAGGAGGGCACTGCGCTTCTAGGCCACATTCCTAGAGGTATGGTTGGTTGCCCACCGTAAGCCCACCAATGAGGTGGTAATTTGATCTGCTCCCCATGGCCCTCTCCCTTTGGGGCAAGACAGATGTGGAGATCCGGGGGACAGAATCAAAGGAGGAGGCCCGAGGGTCAAATCCTGGGAAGAGGGAGAAGGAGCGGAATGAGCTAGGGCTACTTAGCCAGAGGGGGTCTTTGCAGAGCAGAAGGGGCCTGGGAGACCAGAGGTGGAACTGGGCCCCAACTCCAGGAGAGGGGGGTCTCTGGGGCCCACCGATCTTCCAGGGCTGGGAGTAGGACTTAACTGAGCCCAGATCTGGGCCCAAAATGGCTCTCATACCGACTCTGGCCTTTACCAGTACCTCCTATCTCAGGCTCACAAACCCTGGAGGAATTGGGAGGCTTTCCCGCCCCACTTGGACCCAGCTGCCCACACGTGAATCCACATACACACACGCACATGGGCTCACAGACTGTCAGGTCAGGTAGCCCAGACCCTGGTTTTCTTGGGGAAAGAGTGTAACAGGGACCAAAAATGCCCTGAAGCCAGACGTGGCTCAGAGCGGCTGGGGCGGCGGGGGGGCCTCCTCCACCCCTGCCAGCTGCCCCCTCCACCCCTGCCGGCTGCCCCTGTTTACGAGGCGCCTTAATGAGGCGGCGGGTGCCGCTGAGATGAACCAGAGCCCAGCCTGGGCCTGGGAGGGGTGCCGGACAGGCAGGCCAGCCTGGAGGGTGGGGGGAGACCCTCAGGATGGGGCTGGCCAGGGCAGGGGTGGGATGGCCATGCCTCCAGGAGGAAATGGAGCAGCTGTCCTGCTGTCCTGCCGCCCCAGGAGCTGCCCCCCCACCCCTTTTCCACCTCAGGCAGGGTGATGACTGTAAGTGAGGCCACCCTGAGGGGGAAACCCCGCCGGGGCCAGGCTGGTGGGTGCACCGGGCATCTGGGAGCCCAGGCTCTGAGCTGGAAGCCGTGGTAACGACAGAGCTGGCTGAAGTCTCTCTGGTGCTCACCATGTGCCTGAGTCCTCATTACAACCCTGTGAGAGCGATCATTAACGCCGTTTTACAGATGAGGACCGCAGGGCATGTGGAAGTTAGGTAACTCAGTCACCTAGTTAGTAGGGGATGGAGCTAAACTTTGGACTCGGGCAGCCTAGCGCCATGCCTGCGTTTGTAACCTTCCCTTTAAACAGCTCCTTGATGGAGTGCAACACAGCATTACGCCTCTCTCACCCCATTCCTCTTGTCGCCTCTGGCTGGAACTGAAGTTGGGACTGGGCTGGGGCTAGTGAGAGAGCTGGGGTGACAGCAGAGTGAAGACACTGAGCAAAGTCCTCCTCACTCTCCCCTCGGGGCATTTCTCATCTCCTTAAAGATCTCCTCCCCCAGGACTGTCTTTGCTCCCTGTTGGTGGGCGGAGGGAGGCGGGGGGGGGGGGGGGGGGGGGGGGGGGGGTGTCTCCTCCCGGAGAAGTCTTCACTCTCCCAGGGATATTCTCAGTGTCCTCCCCCCAGGGAAGTCCTCATTCCCTCCAGGGATGTTTTCACTCCTCTCTCCCCACAAGTGTTCTCACTTCTTCTGGGGGTGCCTCACTCTCGTGACCCCCAGGGTCCGCCGTCCCGATACACTCCCACCCCGCGATTTGGCTGCAGGTGGAGCTGTCGGATGGCACAGCGCACACCATCACGGATGCCTACGCTGGAAAGGAGTACATCATCCAGGTGGCCGCCAAGGACAATGAGATTGGGACGTGGAGTGACTGGAGTGTGGCCGCCCACGCCACACCCTGGACTGAGGAGCCACGACACCTCACCACCGAGGCCCAGGCCCCCGGTGAGCCCGCCCCCTGGCCTCCCTCCTTCTCCTCCTGGGGCTTGGAGCATCTGCCCCAGGGGTCTCCACAGTCTGTGTGGCTGGCACACTCCCGTCGGTCTGTCCAGCCCCTGCTGTTACTCGTCCTTGCTGTCTGCACATTCTCGGTAGGGGCCTCTGCATGGAGGGGTCCTCCGGGTGCCTTGGGGAAGCAAAGACCTGCCTGATGGGTGAGGCAGGGGCTGTCTGACAGGAGAGGCAGCCCTGGTCTGACACAAGAAGCAGGAGCAGTGTGCCTGTGGACCCCAGATGGAGGTGGGACTCCAGCCCCGGCCCGGCCCGTCTCTGAGTTTCCCCCGTGTTCCCCAGAGACCACGGCCAGCACCACCAGCTCCCTGGCACCCCCGCCTACCACGAAGATCTGTGACCCCGGGGAGCTGGGCAGCGGCGGAGGACCCTCGGCGCCCTTCTTCATCAGTGTCCTTGTCACCCTGGCCCTGGCTGCCGCTGCCGCCGCTGCCGGCAGTCTCCTGATCTGGTAAGTGGAGCGAGGCTGGGTGGTGGAGGGGAGCCCGAGGGGACCCCGACCCCACCCTCTTCCCTCACAGCCTCCTGCCCTGTCCCCCCAGAGCCCGGCATCCCGTGAGGACATGCCAGCGCACCTGCAGAGGAGCAGGAGGCCGGAGCTGAGCCCGAAGACCCTGGTTTCTATTTTGCACACGGGCAGGAGGACCCTCGGCATTCTCTCGAGACACAATTTGTAGAGACCCCGGCAGGCCCGGGCCTGCCGCCCCCCAGCCCCGCCACACCACGCCGGCCCCCCTCCCCACTCAGGGCAGGGGGCCATGCAGCTAACCCACCCACCAAAGAGCACCCACACCTCCGTCCTAAGCCCTGGGGCTGGGCCCTCCAACGCCAGCGACTCCCAGGAACCCTTGGGGGGCCTGAGGGGAGCCCCTCACATCACAGTCTCGCCTCCTGTCCCAGCCTCCTGTCTGTTCCAGGGTCTCTGTTGCCACCATCAGATTATAAGCTCCTGGCGCTGGGGGGGCCCGGCCATCCCCTTCCCCCGGCACCCACACTTTTCAGTGCCCCGCCTCCACCCTGTTTTGTACGACCCTCCCCTTTTCCTGCTCCTGCCCCGCAGTATTTAATGCCCTGTCAGTCCCCTGTAGTCAGACTCAGTGGTAACTTGCTGTATTTGAATTTTTTACAGATGTATATACGGGGGTGGGGGGTTCTCATTAAACGTCACCATTTCATGAGTCCTTGGACCGGACCCACTTTGGGAGGGTAGCCCTTGTCCAAGGACCTCTCCCCTTCGAGGCCTGGAGGAGGGAAGCAGTTAGAGTTGGAGAGAGACAGCCCTCTCCAGACAGGTGGGGAGAGGCAGCTCAGCTCTCAGGCAGGTGTGTCCATGGACGGGGCTTCCCGCCTCTTTGGAGGGTAGAGCTCCCTGGAGGCCATGGGCAGAGTTTTGGGGAACGAGGGGCCCCAGTGAGGCAGGTCCCACGCCGGGGGCATCCAGTCATCCCGGAGGCTACTGAATCCTGGCAGGGCCAAGGTCTGTCAGGGGTCATCTCTGGAGCTGCCTTCCACGGGTGCCCAGGCCTGGCTGTACCCACGGGGCAGAGGTGCAAGAAGGGGAGGAGGCCGGGTTTCATCCTCGGGGTGGAGGGGTTGTCATCCCTGCCATTCAGGAGACACAGGCCGGGGTTCCAGCAGGTCAGGCCTGGAGCTCAGCCAGGGCCGAGAGTGCAGAGCGCAGAGTAGCCTGGGCAGGCAGGGAGGTTGCCCGAAGGAGGCCACTTGGCACGTGACCAGGCATTGGCCTCGTGCTTCAGGACGGGAAGCACGGAGTACGAGGTTTACCCCAGGGTTAGATTGCAGTGAGGACTCAGTGTGAGTGGGAGGGGAGCGGGCTTCGGCTTTACAGGGTACTCAGTCTTTGGGCCAGCGCCACACCCTCTGCCCACACCCTTCCGGTCCCCAAACCGGGACTCCAGGATCCCTTTGATTTCCCCTCAGAGGAGAGGCCCCTGGCTGCCTCAGGTCCAGCCCCCCTTGTCGGAGCCGCCTCCCTGCAGCTCCTTGGCTGAGAATACCCGGGGCTGGGGCCAAGTTGGCAGGCACCTCTGGCCTGGGGGTGGGGGCAAAGGGTTAGGCCACAGCCCCAACCTGGGAGCCGGGCTTGGCCACGCTCCAGGCGGCTGGAGCAAAAAGAGAAGTGGAGTCGAAGCCAGAACACACTGGTCCATGCACAACCAAGCCCTCACCACCCAGGCAGGCACGGAGCAGTGCACCACCACTGAGCTGCTGCCCCCAAGTCACACGTGCACCCCGGTTCAAACCCTCCTCCTCAGACCAGGGTCAGGAAATGAGCATTCCTTTGCTGGTCTCGCTGCCAGCCTGGGATGATGCCCTGGGAGGAGGGGTCACAGTTCCAGGAGTACTCATGAGTCAGGCCTGGACAGGACTCCGGGCGGGTGAGGGGCTGAGAGCGAAGGTGCCTGGCTGTCCTCCAGGCCGGGCACTAGAGGACGAGACGGGTGTTCCAGGCGGGAGATGCCATGGAAAGCAAAGGCCGGTGTCGGGGTAGAGAGGCCTGTGGTGTTTCAAGCCAAATAGCCTAGCCCCAGCTGTGGGAGCGCACTGCTCATCCACAGGAAGAGGCTACCAGGATGGACATCCTGAGAAGTGGCTATGGACCTGTCTCTGTGTCCTGGACCCCCAGTTCCGTCTGTCTGGTCTCTGAGGTGTGGCTCGGGCCTGAAACCTGCACTCCAGGTCCAGCAGGGGTGGGGGAGTAGGGGGTCCCCAACTCTCACGAAGGACATTGTATCCCCGGGGTGGGTCTGAACCTCCCCCTTCCCCGTCCTTGCGGTAGGAGGGCTGAATTAGGGAGTCTCTGGCCTGTGCTGCCTCCCTGCCTTGAGAGCCCTGGTCAGCCCTGACCCACCCGCCGCCCACCCAGGGCTTGGGCATCATTAGCAACATGGGAAAGCAA
The DNA here is from genome assembly GCF_008692025.1 of Phocoena sinus. Classification (NCBI taxonomy): domain Eukaryota; kingdom Metazoa; phylum Chordata; class Mammalia; order Artiodactyla; family Phocoenidae; genus Phocoena; species Phocoena sinus. The sequence continues at coordinate 81,894,826 of NC_045768.1, read as the reverse complement.
TTACGTGGGGCCTGGGGAGGAGACGGAGGGGAGGGGGATTGCTGGAGCCTCAGAGGCCGATGGAGAGGAGGACTGGGCCGTCTCCCTGCCCCCAACCCCAAGGGAGAGACCCAGCCCCGTCCTAAGCCCTGAGGTGGCCGAAGGGGCAGTGTCATTGTCTCTGACCAGACTGGACCTCAGCCCGGAGGTGGTCATCCCTCCTTGGGGGTCCTGGCCCTCGAGCTCACAGGGGCTGCTCACCTTGGAGGGTCTTGGCTGCTGTCTGCTGCCGCCTCTGCCTGCTGTCCCTTCCACATACGTTATAGCTCATCGCGGTTCTGGGGAGCTGGGGACAACTATAGGCATCAGTTCTTGGAGCTAGAGCAGAACCTGGAGAATGAAAACACTGCTGTTGGGGGTTGGGGGCACTGCAGGGGGAGACTTGGATCCCAGGCCCAAGGTGCACAGCAGCCCAGCCTTTCAGCTCACTACAGTTCTCCTTCCTCCTTCAAGGGGCACTGGGGATGGGAACCCTCCTCTGTGCCCCATTCCTATAAACTAACTTGTCTCTGCCCCATCCTCTTCTCTCTGAACCCATTCCTGTCTCTGTCTCCGTCCCATGCCTATCGCTGAACATGTCTTTGTCCTGGTCCCTGTCCTTGTGTTTCTCTCTGCATGTCCCTCTCCCATCTCTCTCTCTCTATGTCTCCTGTCTCTGCTGCCCTCTTTGTCTCTCTAGCCGTCTCTTTCTCTGTCACCATCCCTGTCTTTGCCTCTGTCCCTCCTTCCTATTTCTCAGTCTTCTCTTTTTCTGCCTTCCTCCCTCAGTCTCTCGGGGTCTATCTCCATCTCAGAGTCTCTCTGTGTCTCTCTGTGTTTCTGTCTCTCTGTGTGTGTATCTCCATCACCAGCTCTGTGTCTCTGTTCCTCTTCCCTGAGTCTGGCAGTCCTTCCCTCTCTGCCTCCCTCTGTGTGTTCCTGCCCTGGTCCGGACCCCAGCCTGTGACTGCTGTGCCTCTCTGGCCTGAGCCGGGGGCTGTCCTGGCTTCTGCTGCCCCCTCTCGGCCGCCTGCCTGCCCTTCAGTCTCCCGGGCAGGCAGCTGTCAGTACATGCATCCCACATCTGCCTCCCAGTAGCCAGCCAGGAGAGGGAAGGTGGTCGGGAGACAGCAGGCAGGAATACCTCTGTGCAGCCTCTGGCTTTGAGAACCCTCCAGAGCCGGTGAGCTCACTTACCTCCCTAGGCTGGGACTCTGAGAAAGTTCATTGTCACATGGTGAGAATGGAATGCTTGGCTGCAAACCCAGCCCCGTGTCCTGCACCTGTGTGTCTCTATGTCTTGGGGCCCACGTGTTCACTGTGCCCACAGGCCAGAGCTACTGGATGTGGACAGGTAGAGAAAGGACCTTCAGGTGGTAGCACCTGTCTGTGGATGTAAGGCTAAAGACCTGGGGGCAAGAAGGGCTGGAGTGTAGTCCTCACACCCCTCTCCTCTCCTCAGAGGAGGGTGGAGGGGAAGGAGTTCTGAGGAGAGGAGTCGGATGGAGCCAGTCTGAGGAGAGAGGCTGGAAGGGGCTTTATCTGACAGAGCCACTATGATGGGGAAGGCTAACCTGAAGTTGAGCGGGTCTGAGAAGGCCTGCGTGACAGGGTTAGTTTGAGGGGAGACTGGTGCGGGACACACTGCTGAAGAGATTGTGTTTGGGAGGGCCAGTCTGAGGGGCTAAGCTGATCCAGAGAGCATCTGAAGGGTCCAGTCTCAGGAGAAGCTACTCTGGAGGCAGACAGGTCCCAGAATAGGCTCACCAACTCGTCATAGTTTGCCTGGGACTTGCCCAGTTTTAGCACCGAATACCCCTCAGCCCCAGGAGACTGAGAGAGTTGGTCAGCCTGTTTGAGAAGGCCTCACCTAACAGTGCTCGCCTGATAGGAGAGGCCTACCTGGGAGCAAGTGGGTCCGAGACGGCTTGTCAGACGGCACCAGTCTGAGGGGAGAGGTTGTTAAGGCTAGAAGCTTCTCTGCACAGGAACCAGGCCCTGGAGGGGATGGACCGTTTGGGTCCTTCCAGAAGGTCAGTGGCTTGGGGAGTGGCCACCAGGGGGCAGGGCAAGCTCTCAGGAGAATCAGAGCCAAAGGCCCCAGAGGGAGCCAGACAGTGCGGGGCTGTGTGCAAAGTGTGCTGGCGATAGCGTGTGTCACTGCGCCATCGCGGGCAAGTTTGTGTGATGGTGCACGGCCGTGCAGTTACGCTTTTGTGTGACTGGGTGAGCAGGGGTCATGTCTGTGATGTGTCAGTGTGTGCCCAGTGTGGCTGGGTGGAGGCCTTGCCTGTGGCTGTGGCGGAGAGAGCAGGAGCCTCTTGGGACACCAGGACAGGGAGGCCATGGGAGTGGCTCAGTCAGAGAAGTTTCCCTGGCAGGGGCTGAGATGGGGAGGAGAGGTAGGACCAGGCTTCCCCTACCTGTAACCGCCCCTGCCCACCAGAGTATCCCCGAGAGTCCAGACACTAAGGGCTTTGGTCACACACAGGGGCAGCCCCCAGGCCAGTCTGCACGCCTAGGCCCTGCCTGCCCTCCTCTCCAGCTTCTCTCCTTCTGCTCCCTTCAGCTGGCACTCCTTCAGCTGGACACCTCACCCTCACCCCACCCTACCCCGATCCCCGATCATTGTTTCTAGCTCTCCTATCACCATGCCCTGGTTCATGCTGTTCCCTGCCCGATGCGCTCCTGTGAAGCATTTGAGGTCCCTCTGATGCTGCCCGCATGAGACACTCCCTGCTCATTCCCGCTTTACCGTGGGCTGGGCACCCACTGTGTGCTGAGGCCTAGTCCGGCGGGCCCCTGTCTCACCTCTGGGACCTGAAAGTGATGGGGGCAGTGCTGCTAGGATCTTGCCCAGAGGAGGGCTCTGAGGGAGGAGGTATGGACAGAGCAAGTCTGGGAATCTCGGAGACAGGACGGCAAAGTGGCACCACAGTCACAGAATCACTCTACTCCATCCTACCCACCCACTAACAAACTGAACAAAAGCCAAAACAAACCAAAACAAAAATGCTGTTATGAGCTCAAGTCCAACCAAACAAGGAAATTTTTTTTTAATGTATTTATTTCATTTATTTATTTTTGACTGCGTTAGGTCTTCGTTGCTGCACGCAGGCCTTCTCTAGTTGCAGCGAGCGGGGGCCACTCTTCGCTGCGGTGCGCCTGCCCCTCATGGCGGTGGCTTCTCCCGCCGCGGAACACGGGCTCTAGGCGCGCGGGCTTCAGTAGTTGTGGTGCGCGGGCTCAGTAGTTGTGGCGCACGGGCTTAGTTTCTCCACGGCATGTGGGATCTTCCCGGACCAGGATTCGAACCTGTGTCGCCTGCGTTGGCAGCGGACTCCCAACCACTGCGCCACCAGGGAAGCCTGGAAATTCCTTTTATAAACCTTAAAATGTGATAGCCAAGGAAAATAACAGAAGATTCTGGTGCAATGAGTGAGTGGTGTGTCTCCTAACCCCATGCCCAAAAGTAGCATTGAGAAAAGGCAAGTCAACAGGACACCAAGATTTCTCACTAATATACTGTAATCTGAGAGATGTGGACTGTTGAGTGAGTAGGTAACCTTAGGAAAAATCTGGGGGAAAAAACCCTTTGTAAATTGAAGCCCCTATGTTCCTCCACGAGACCTCGGGAGAGGCAGGAAGAGCTGCCTTGGCTCGGCATCTTCCAGGGTGCTGGGCTGAGGTTAGGGCGGCAAGCCAAAGCCCACAGGATGGGATGTGCCCCACCCGCCAGCTGGAGCAGCATGTCTAACAGGGCCTCAGAGGAGAGGCAGCGCTCAGGCCCCATCAAGGTCAGCAGGCAGCCCCAGCCAAGCCACCCTCAGGCTGCAGAAATGGGGCGGGTGGGTGTGAAAGCAACAGTCAACTTTTAAACCGTAGCTCCCAGGGGAAGATAAACTGGTCCAGACAAGATGGGAAGGGGCTCAACTCCGGAGCAAGGAGAGGTGTGCTAAATGTGAGCCATGGCAGATGTAAGAGGGAAGGAAAGGGCATGGCCTCTAGGCACAGAGACCACAGCCACAATGTAGGTGGGAAGGAAGGAAAGAAGGAAGGGAGGGAGGGAGGGAAGGAAAGGAACAAGGAGGACAGAATGCAAAAATAGATAAAGAGCCCAATCTAGAAGAAAACACAACCAAAGGAATAAAAGCAGATTCTGGCAAGTTCTTCCTGTTATAAAAGGCCTTAATAATAGCATGAAATCAATAGAACAAGAACTCAAAGACAAGATAAAACAACAGAATGAGATGAAAAGGGAGATCACGGAACTAAGGGAAAATAATAAAGGACCAAAACAATACTATTACAGATGTAATAAATAAACCAGGAACAGCAAAACACAGAATGGATACGACTGGACACCAAAGTAATGTGTAGGAAAGGCTTGAGATATCGAGTAAATGTGATGGGAAAAGGTAAAGATATTAAAGCAATTAGAGCGAAGTTAATAGATAGGACGAAGACAAGCTACCATAAGCATAACCGTTAGCAGCCCTAAAGTTGAGGTTCCAAAAATGGAACAGAAAAAGTTATTAAGGTATGAAACACAGGAAAGCTTTCCCTGAAATGAAGGAAGAACTGAATATTCAGATTGGAAGTGCACACCATATGCTAGAAGAATTGATACGGAATAGCACTGACATTAAGACACACTGATTTAGTAACCAAACTTAGAGGATAAAATAAGAATACTTTAGGAATCTAGGCAGAAAAGGCAAGTCATCTCAGGGGGAAAATTCAGTCTGATCTCAGATTTCTCCAAGATAACATTCATCAAACGAAGATAATGAATCAAAATCTACAAAGTTCTGAGGGTAAAAAAGTATCACCCCAAAACATAACCAGCCAGGGGGTTGATCTCAATCATGAATTTGGGGATACAGAACTCGTGAGCCCTTCTGGAAAAACTACTCCATGACAAAATCCAATCAGCCAAGAGATGAATCAAAATAAGGGGCTGAGGAAGGGAAATTCATGGTAAAAGGACTTAACGCCATTTAGATGAAGATTCAACCTTAGGAATTTTAGCTGCAGAACAGAATGTAAATATTATAAAGCCTGATAAAGTAAAAACAACACTGGCAATATAATCTGGAATGGAGAAAAGGAGTGCGAAGGAGGGCAGAAGTACTAATCACATTTTCTTTCACAGTTCCGAGCAATTAATATGCATATAAAACTGAAACATAATTGTAAAAATCCTACTCCAATCTCGTAACTGAAATCGTTTTCTTGAGAGGGGTCTTTTAAGAATGAATATTTTAAAAAAAAAATGAATATTTTTTTGAGGTGAAGGAATATTAGCTGAAGTTCAGCTATTCCTTCATTTTCACTTTAGTTTCTTTCCCCTCTATTAAATTCAAGTAACAGTACACTTTGTACTTTGGTTAAGAAAATAGCTTCTGTAGTATGTCTCATTCATTTTTCTATCTGTCTGGCTCTATTTCTACCTCTCTCTCTCAATCTCTCAATGCTTTTTGCACACAAATGTTAATACTGACCATTTCTGCATGGTGAGATTTTTGAGTGACTTTTTGCATTTTTCTCTGTATTCTTTTATATGGCTTATAAATCATTTAAAAATAATAAGCATGTAACTTGTTTCAGTTTTAAAAGACTATCATCTATCTATCTATCAATCTATCTATCTCTTTTGGTTTAAGGTAAATCACCTAATCTCGAGCCTCAGATTCCTCTTCAATCTGCAGATAACAAGATTTACATTAGAGGATGTTTTGAAAATTGTGAGATAATATACCCCCCCACCCCGTGGTAGGCTGAATAATGGCCCCCAAATAAAGTCCATCCTAATTCCCCAAACCTGGGAATGTTAATTTACATGGTAAAAGGATTTTACAACTGTGATTAAGTTAAGGCTCTTAAAATGGGAAGATTATCCTGGCTTATCAGGTGCTGTGGATGTAATCACAGCCATCCTAATAGAAACGAGGCAGGAGTCCTCGGAGTCAGAGGGGAAGGTGATGGGATGATGGAAGCAGAGGCTGGAAGATGTAGGAAGGATCCGCAAGCCAAAGAACACATGCGGCCACTAGAAGCTGAAAGGGCAAGGAAATTGATTATCCTCTCAGAGCCTCCAAAAGGAACCAAGTCTGCCTACACCTTGACGTTAGCCCAGTGAAACTGATTTCAGACCTCTGACCTTCAGACTGTAAGAGAATAATCTGTGTTGTTTGAAGCCACTAAATGTACGATAATTTATTAAAACAGCAACAGAAAACTAATATCAGACATTCCTATATGCTGTTCCTTTAGCCTAAGTTGACCTCCTCACCCATCTCTTTCATCCCCCCAACTCCTACTTGTTCAATATTCAGTTCAAGTTTCCCTGACATTGCCTACCTTCCACTGCTGCCCAGAGTGTGTATCCCCCATCACAGCACTTGCCATCTCTGTTACAGCTGCTCACGGATAGGCCTCTCTCCCTCACAGCTCATGTCTGCGAGGACAGGGCTGGGGACCAGGCTCTCTGCCTACTAAGTCCAGCAGAGAACCCAGCTCAGTAACTATTAAATGAACAGATGGGTAAATGAGGGCTAGGTGAGTAGTTGGAACCATATAAATAATCATTACACTCATTCCTTGGTGTCAAGATCTCTTCCTTCCCTGTTTCTACCTGGCTCTCTCCCACCAGCCTCTCCTCCACATAACACACACTCTTCCAATCTCTAGAAAACTGATCTGGGTCTTTCTCTCTGACTTCTTTCCTCGGTCATTGGTCCAAAACACATTTGCTGACAGCTGTTGAGTCTGTTGGTAGGTTTACCTTTGGGCGGGCACGTGTGTGTGTGTGTGTGTGTGTGTGTGTGTGTGTGTATTATGGAGACCTGTGAACCTCTTTAAGTGTGTTTTCCCGGATATGTAAGTAGTGAGTGTTAGACACATGTGTCCCATATGGATGTGTATTTTCATGTACATGCCCGTGTCTGTGGCTAAGCTTGTTGTTTCTGCATACATGTCTCTGCTTGTATGCTGTGTGTCTCTGATTATGGGTTATGTGTCTGTGTGTTAGTGTGTGTCTGTGTGTTAGCGTATGTCTGTACAAGCAGGAAAAGATACCTTTTGATTGCTGCCCCCTAGAGATCTGACCGCCTGAGGCAGGTGTTGGTGTGCCGGCTTAGCTCGCTGAGTTACCTCCTGTCTTCTATTTCCTGTCTCAGGCAGAAGGCTGGGCCTTTTTTCTCCCTGTCTCGTGGGGTGAGGATCTCAGGCCCAAGGCTGAGCCAGCCACAGACATCTTCCTGACTCTGCCTTCTGAAGGCCTAAGCTTCTTGCGGGGATTTTGCTAAGGAGAGGGGAGAGGGGGCAAAGCCATCCAGAGAGTCCTTCCAAATGAAAAGAGGATCTGCATTTGCATGGGCAGATGGGACCCATAAACACTCCCTAAAGATGCCCTAGGAGAGGGGTCAGGGTGGGCTTGGGAAGGGAGGCTCCTGGACATTGAGCTCCAGCCTGGGAATCTCAGCAGAGACCATGTGAATCACAGCGTCAAATACCCAGGACCTCTGCACAGTTAGAGAGGATGGGGTGAGGAGGGGCCCCCCAAATGACCTTCCTACTGCTCCAGGGACTGGGACCTTGGAGAGGGGTTACATTTAGTCTGGTTTGGTTTGGTTTTACTGCTTTAACCATTTTAGTGTATAGTTCTATGCTATTAAGTATATTCGCATTGCTATGCAACCATATATTTAGTTTATAAAATATACTTATATATTTGGCTTATATATTTATGTAAATGTATATAATTTATATATAAATATATATTTCGTGTATATAATTATTTAGTTTCTAAAATAGAGAAACATCACCAGTTTTGCACACCTGAGCATACCCACCCCTGGGCTCAGTGTCACCAGAAGGAACACATACCAGTTGTGGGGAGGACTGTGGAGAGGGAGGGGACACGGCCCCGGGTTGGGGGTGTAAGGGCAGGAAAGTGAGGCCCCTCCTGCGGGAGCTGGGGTAGCAGAGGAGGTGGGGCTGGGCAGGCTGGGCTTTGAAAGCCAGGCTGAGGTTCAGGGGCTTCTGCTGAGAGTCAGGGGGCCCTGGGGGCTGGGGAGACCTGGCCAGGTTTGTGTTTGGGAAAGATTGCTCTGGGGGCCGTGCAGAGGTTGGGAAGGAGGAAGAGAATGTGGAACCCATGGTGATGAGAGCAGCAGCAGGCCTGAGTGAGGCGCTTTGAGTGAATGATGTGTGAGGCCTGAGGGCAGGTTGAAGGACTAGGGCTGGGGCAGTGACTACTGAGCTTTTTCTGGCCTTTTTTTCATTCTTAAAAAAATTGAAGTATAGTTGCTGTACAATATCATATGTTATAGGCATACAATATAGTGATTCACAATTTTTTTTTTTTTTTTTTTTTTTTTTGCGGTACGCGGGCCTCTCACTGTTGTCTCTCCCGTTGCGGAGCACAGGCTCTGGATGCGCAGGCTCAGCGGCCACGGCTCACGGGCTCAGCCACTCCGCGGCATGTGGGATCCTCCCGGACCGGGGCACGAACCTGCGTCCCCTGCATCGGCAGGCGGACTCTCAACCACTGTGCCACCAGGGAAGCCCAATTTTTAAAGGTTATGCTCCATTTATAATTTTTATAAAATATTGGCTATATTCTATGTGTTGTACAGTATATCCTTGTAGCTTATTTTATACCTAATAGTTTGTACCTCTTACTCCCCTACCTCTCTGTTTTCCCTCCCCACTTCCCTTTCCCCACTGGTAACCACCAGTTTGGAGAACTGTGCTTTGGAGAGCACACAGTCTGCCCTCTCCCTTCCCCCTCCACCCCACGTCTTGATGGATGTGGGGTGGAGAGGGAAGAGTCACTTGCAACCCCTGTTGATTTGGAAGATGGTAGGACTGTTTATTGAACTGGTGAGCACAGAAGGAGTACAGACTCTGGGGAAGTTGATAATAACCATGGCTCAGACATTCAATCACTTGCCTGTGGTCACATAGCACGTAAGGGGTAGCCGAGGTCAGATGCAGACATGTCAAGTGTAAGGCACGAAACCATCTGGCCAGTTGTTACAAGAATGCGCTCTGGGGTCAGACAAACCCGGGCTCCTTTTGACCTGGGACAAGGTGATCAATCTCTCTAAGACTCAGTTTCCTTAAGTGGAAAATGGGAAAACAGCACCTACCTCATAGGGTTGTAAGGATTTTATGAGATGTTGTGTATAAAGAACTTAGCACAGTGCCTACTATGTTGTAAACACTCCATAAATCTTAGCTCTTAATATTGTAACAACAGCAGCAGCAGGGGAGGGGAGGGGAGGGGAGGAGAGAGGAGTGGGTGCAGAGAGCACAGCCCACCAAGGAGGCTGAGGAGGGACCAGAGAGGTGAGGCAGCCAAGCAGCATGCCAGAGCTGGGGGCAATGCAGCAAATTCGGGTTATAATCCAGGCTATCACTGCTGCTGTAGAGCCTTAGAAAAGCCCCCTGATCGCCTTGAGCCCCGGTTCCCTCATCTGCTCCATGGACCTGGTCTGTATGAAGGTGAGGGATATCTGTGATGCACGTACTGCTCTGGGTGCTTCATAAACAATAGTTGTCATTTTAGGAGGAGGAATAAACGTTCCCAGAGAGAGTGGCTTCGTGGAAGACAAGGAGAGGTAGGGTTTCAAGAAGGGCCTCACTGCTCAACAGCCTCACTGCTGCCAAGAAGTCAACAAAGATAAAGGCAGAAAAGTATTCATTGGCTGTGACAAGGAGATGAAAGTGACCTTGGTGAGCCAGCTTCAGGGATGCTGAGAGCAGAAGTTGGGGGCAGCGGCTGAGGAGTGATGGGAGGCGGGGAAGTGGAGCTGAGAAAGCAGGAGGAGGAAGGAGTAAGTGCGGAGGGGGCAGCGACAGGCACGGTTCTGAGATAGGAACCACAGCACATGGCAAGTTTGCCTGTCCCAGAGTGTAACTGCTTTGTGTCTACCCTGCCCCCACTTGCTGGCTGCAGCCCTGGGCCCCTTTGTTCTCTACACAAGGCCTCTCTATCTGGGCACAGACCATGGTACGATCCCAGGGCCTTGGGTACTCCCTGGGCCCCAACCTGGGTCACCCAATGCTGAGGCCAGGCACCTCCTCTCTCTGCCCTACTTTCCAGTGTGGCCTAGCAAAAGTTGAAGTGGTTCACATCTTCTGCCAGGGCCTTAGCTTCCATCCCTCATCCCTCTCCCTGCATGCCTGGATCTGTACAGCCCAGGGGAGATGGAGAGTAATGATAAAAATAGCTATCAATTATATCCTTTCTCCTGGTTCCTTCTCACCAGTATTTAAACATGCCTGTGTAAGAAACACATAAGAAATTTTTAGAAAAAAAGAAAACTTCCTCTAATCCTACATCCTTCTGTATCTCTTCTCCTTCCACCTAACTTTTCCAGTCAATCATCTATACTGCATCCACTTCTTACTCATGAAACCACTAAAATCTGGCGTCCACCACATACCCCATCTCTACTGTCCACTGCAACTACTGCTTGCCAAGATAATCAACAACCTCCTTGTTCTTAAATCCAATGGTCCCTTTCTATAAACTACTGGACCTTCTTTGACATTTTGGATTGCTGACCTCTCCCTCCTTCTTGAACCTCTGTCCTTTCTTAGCTTCCTTAAAACTATGTTCCCTCCCAGTTTTCCTTCTCTCTGAGAGCTTCTTCCTTATTTATGTTGAATATTTATCTTTTCCCCTGTACCCATGAACGTTAGTATGGTATCCGCTTTTACATTTTGTTTCCCTTCTGGTGGGAACTCATATGGTTATCAGGGGAATCACCATCCTATGACCCCACCGCCCACCCCCTCCACAGGTCACTGGTGCAGGGAATGGCATCTGACCAAAGCCAGGCTGATGAGAGCCGGTCCCTGGAAATTTTGGACCTGGAACTGAGAAGAATAAGCCTGAACTGGAACTGAAAGGGATGAGCCAACATTTTGTTAGGTACCTGGATTTAAGCTATAAAATTGAGAACTGTCAGAAGCTGGGTTTGTTATTATTATCATGTGGACTGAGAAAGCATAAGAAGCTTGTCAGGAGAGAAAAAAGGAGAGAGAGAAGGCAGGGTGGGGACAAAAAGCAGGGCTTGTTCAATTCCTCTGGCTCTTCCAACGTACCTCCACCCTGATTTCTGGGACCTCTCAGTTTCCTCATCAGGGCATCAACATCAGTGAACGGCCAATAACTCAGCGTCTGCAGTTCAGCCAGGCGCATAATGACCTAGCTCCTAGCAGTCTGAGGTCAAGAATGAAACACGTTTCGTTATCCAAGTTAAATAAGTTAACACTTACTCTGTTGTCCTCTAACTGCTTGCAGACCACCATTTTGGATTTACCCTTCCAGGCACATGTGACGGTGCCTCTCATCGTAAAATGAGTTGAATGGAATGCAGGCGAGGCAAAGGCATCATTCAAGGGCAGGTTGAAGAAGAAAGGTTTCCAGTCCTGTTACTCCAGCCTAAGATGTCCCATGAAGCCAGAAGCCATAGTCAGAGAGATTGAAAGAGCCCCCAGATGTAGTGCTACAAAAGGAAAACTGCTCCAAGAGCTTGCACAGACCTTGCATCTTCTTGGCAAACCTGAAGATTCAGAGAGCATGGTCCTACAAAATTCTAGTATTGATTATGGAAGCGGAAGTCTGTTGTATTCATGGATGTGTTCAACTTTTAAATAGTTTTTCTACACGGGAAAACTCCCATTTTAAAACCTAGCCTCCTCAGTACAGAAGTCAGAACTAAAATTCCCAGCACCCCTTGCAGCTTGTCTATAGGCATGCTACTTCCCCCACGTGAGATTTTGATTGGAAGTGAGCGATATGAGCAAGGTAAATATCACCAAAGTTCACCAATATTTCTGGTTCTCCTCTCCTTCTAAGCACCAGGAGGATTGCACTTGTGGCCACGAGATTTGTTTTGATCGATGCAATGTGAGCAGAAGCCAGTACACGTTTTCCCTCACTCTCTTCTGCCACAGCCAACTCTGAAGGTTCATATCAAGAAGGTGGCATCATTGTAAGATGGTGGAGCTTCCAAAAGCTTAGATCCTTGAGTGACCGCAGTGAGCAAGGCCCTTCCTCCCCACTTCACCCATGCTGGAACTGTAGCTGAGCAAGAAATACATCTTTGCTATTTTAAGCCAGTAAGATCTGGGGGTTGTTTGTAACTACTGTGTTGCCTAACGAATTCTGACTGATGAAGAAAGGAAGCAGGTTGGACATAGGACTTCATTTTCGTATAGCGCAAGTATCTAGCTTTTGGGAATGGTAGTAGTAACAGCATTGGTTTCCTAGTGGTTGCAGAACTGAGTTCTTACCACAGAAGTGCCATAGAGCTTAGTATTTGGAGTGGTAATGACTGTGATTTCCTCATCAGGTTGTATGGTATGGTTTGGGTGTTGTTCCTAGAAACTTATCCTCAAGTCCATTTCCCTAGGGCTAACGATTCTGAGCTAAGTAATATCTTTTTTTTTTTCAGTACGTGGGTCTCTCACTGTTGTGGCCTCTCTCGTGGCGGAGCACAGGCTCTGGACGTGCAGGCTCAGCGGCCATGGCTCACGGGCCCAGCCGCTCCGCGGCATGTGGGATCTTCCCGGACCAGGGCACAAACCCGTGTCCCCTGCATCGGCAGGCGGACTCTCAACCACTGTGCCACCAGGGAAGCCCCTTAAGTAATATCTTTTAACAAATCCCTTTTATGCTTCAACTATCCAGTGGATTCTATTATTTGTGATAAAGAACTCTGACTGATAAAATTACTATATTTAGTAAATCACATGTTCCATCAATTATGAGGCAAGTTATTTGAATTACTAAATGAATAACTTAAAAAAAGAGGCTTAAAACCTATTACACGCCATTAATTGTAAGACATATTCTGATTTCAGAGCTGTTTAAACTAGAAAAAAATGTGCCTTAGGATCAATGAAATATAGTATTAGCCAAAGGAATTCTCCCCACCCCCCCACAGATGAGACTAACAGATGGCTGATTTTAAAAGAATAGTTGTAAAAGAATTGTATCATCTGGGAGGAAAAATAAAACCATACCCAATCCTCATAAATGCAGAGATCTGTGATTGCTCAATTCCAGGAAAATCCCTAAGACACCACCAGAAAGTGTAGTGCTAAATAGTAGAGTACCCCACAGACAAATCCTCCACAATGGTGCTCTCAGAGCACTGGGTAAGAAATCTTGTCTTTGCGGGCAAAACCTGGGGCAGCCAGATTGGCTGATGGAGGAACTCTGCAGCCAAAGAAGTGAGTCAACACACAGCTGCCAAGAGATTTCCTAGTCCCATCATTTTCATTGTTATTCATGGCCAAAATATTATAGACAATTTTCTGGATAGTGACCACTATACAATGCTTTCTTTTTACTCCATTTTATTCTCTATTTCTTCCATCTCTAAATATCAGGAGGTTTTTTTGGGGCGTGGGGAGGAGTGGTTTAAAGGTAGTTCAAAGGCAGTTCAAACAACGGTAATGGGATTATTAGAAGCCATGTTCACACCCTATAGAGACCTGACTAGAACATGAAGGGACATTACCCAGGGAAACTATATACGAAGAATATTGGTCCTATGATATAACCTCCAGAAGCAGTAGCTGGATGTGTCATTGAGCTGCCCTCCACTGAAAAGGAAATGAATTTATTGGCACATGTACAGTGAGACGGTTGGATTATATAGGTGAGGGCATTTTGGGAATCATACATATAGGGAAAAAATGTGTTTGTGTTGGGCAAAGGATGGACTATAGTGAACAACTGCCATTCTGCTTTTTCAGAATCTCTCTTCTCCTCCTCCACTCACCCCAGTGTCCATGCAGTTATGATGTGGGTCATGTTAGGCAATTTGATCCTCATCGATCCCTTGGCCCCAGTTGATTGGTCCAGAGTTAAGCATCTAACTAAGCTGAGCCAATCAGAGTACTTCCTGAGAAATCTGCAAGCTGCAACCAAGAAAACGAAGCCAGTGTCTTGTTGGATGCCTAGACATTAAGATTTTAAGCTATGGGATTGTCTGAAGTCTTGTTTTTCACCACGTGGACCAGAAGAGCATTGGAAGCCAGACTGGGGGTGGGGATGACAATGCTGGGGCAGGGCAGGGGACGGAAATGAAGGAGACAGGCAGAAAGTAAGAGAGAGAAGTGGAGAGAGAACCTAATGGCTTTTGTGTCTATTAGTTCCAGTTGTTCTTGAGGCATCCTTGTCTTTAGGTTTCAGGTATATGATTATAAATATATCTTTTTCTTTAAACCAGTTCCTATTCTTCTTGGGTGAGTTCTTCCACTTTTCTGGTTTGACTACTGTTTTGCTGAAACTCACACAATGTTATTTTCAGCCTGGACCTCTCTCCTGAACCTCAGACCTGTTTATCCAACTGTCTATTGAACATCTCAACTTGGGTGTCCAATTCGTACCTCAAATTCAACATATCCAAAAGAGAATTCATCACCTCCCCACCCCAACCCTCTGTTGAAACTTACCCCTTCTCCTGTGTTCTTTATCTTAGTAAATAGCATCACGGTATCCCTATCACCAAGCTGGGAGTTATCCCAGACTTTTTCCTCCCTCTTACCCCCCATATCCTATAGGTCTAGGTCTCTAAGTCCTGCCAATTTTAACTCTCCAATATTTTCAATGCTTTCCTGTTCTCTCTACTCCTATTCCCCTACCTCATTTCAATGCCCTGTCATTACTTCTTGCCTTTACTCTCAAATGCCTTCAATCCCTCCTTCCACCCAGCAGCCCAAATCATCCTTCTTATTTCTGCATATGATCACATTTACTCCTCTGTTCAAAATTTCTTCAGTGGCTCCCCACTGTCTTTAGGATAAAATCTGAACTCCAGCAGCTGGGTCACAAATTCACTCATATTACACTCAGATGTGCAATATTATTAGTCTTCTCTCTTTCCTAGAACTGATTTGATCTTGTTCACAATGCCCCCACCCTGCTGAGTAACAGGGGCAGGGGAAACTAAAATTAATCCACTCTGGTAAACTCAGGCAGGTCTAAAAATTTATTTTAGTCAGTCTCTAAGAAATTCAGTAGGTTTGGATGACTCAGTTTTTCAGGTTATTTTACCCTTCCCTTTCTCATTTTCAAGATAGCACTTGGTTTTATAGGGATCTCACTGGGGGAAGGGGCTCCTTACCCATGTGGTCCTTGGAGTTGTGTCACTTGGTATCTGCTGAGCTATGGATGGTCTGGTATAAATAGTGAATTACAATCCTGAGAGGTAGCTGTTACTAAAACCATTTTACAGATAAAGAAGCTGAGGCTAAAAGAGGTTGAGTAAATTGCCCCAAGATCACAAAGTTGGTTAAGTGGCAGAACCAGTAATCAACACCACCCTGATTCTGCTTGGCACTTGGATCTGCGTCTAGAATTCCAGAGATAAGTTAACATCAGATTTGGGAGCACTGAGAGACTTCATGGTATAGCTTTAGAGCTGCGCTTATCCATGGGAGAATATGTCCAGTGGAATGAGAGAAGGGTCCATTCAGAACACTTAGGAATCACTTGCATATGAAGTAGGGTAGGACGCCCTACCTGAGGGCTCCTGCCCAAGGTGACCTTTCTCTTAGGAGAGGTTCTAGGATGGAGGAGTCAGGAGCTTCTAGGATGGAGGGTCATGCCTGGTCCTATTCCAGCCAGGGCTGAGCCATCCCTCGGAATACCCCATTCCTCTCTGTCCTAGGCTCCCCCATAGCAGGGTAAAGTACAAACCCCTGACCAGTACTGGGTGGGAACTCAATAAATGTGTCAAAACAACTTATGTTGGCAGAGCTGCTCACACCTCCTGGGGCCAGGGAATGTGGAACCAACTACAGACCCTCTGAAGTGGGGATGCAGAGTCCACACCCAGGTGGGAGTGGACGTGCGGGAGTATAGGGGACTTCCAAGACCAGGAGGTTCGGTCTCCTCCCAGATGTTGTATCCCAGTGCCTCCCTCCAGATGATGGGGACAGAGACCTCTCGCAGATATGGAAGTGTGGTCTCCTGGTAGAGGGGTACGGCGACTCTGGCCTTTCTCAGATGTTGGGTGTGCAGATCTTCCGGGTGTTGAAAGTGCAAGAAATCCCCTCAAGTAGGTGGGCCCCGCCCCCTTCCCCCCAGTGGAGGGATCCACACTGAGTAGCCCCTTCAGCCCTCTTCCCGCCCCCGCCCCGCCTGCACAAGGGGCGGGCCAGTCTACACACCGGCGTACAACCAATGGCAAGGGAGCCTGGCACGGCCAGCCAATTAAATGGCGGCAGCTGCGAGGGATGGCTCCTCCTCCGACAGGCCGCCGGCCGCTGGCCTCCGAGAAGGCGGGGCTCTTTCCCTGTTTTTGCTGCCGGTCGAGCCTGGCCGAGCCCAGCCGGGAGACCAGTCGAGCCCAGCCGAACGTAGCCGAACGCAGCCGAGCCCAGCCGAGCCCCGCGCCCAGACGGCCGCCGCCGCCCGAGCGCCGCCGTGCGAGCAGGCGAGCGGCCTCGGCCGCGGAGGAGGCGCCGCCCCAGGGGGAGGAGGTCCCCGCTCGCCGCAGACCGCCCGCGGCAGAGGCCGCCCCGGTCGCGCCGCCGCGGGAGCGGCCGGCGGAGGCTGCGCTGCCCAGGGGGAGGGTCGGGGGGAGGGGAAGTCACCCCTGCCCGCCTCCCGCTGCTACCCGCCCGCAGGCTCCCGAGCAGCAGTCGGCGCACTGCATCCCGCTGCCCCGGACCCTCCCGCGGGCGCGCACCGGGCTCAACTCAGGTAAGAGGGGCCCTCCCACCACGGGCATGGGGGGCGTTGAAAGCCAGAGACGGAGATGAAGAGACATAGACACACACGGAGACAGAGACACAGCCGGGGAGAAAGAGACACACACACAAAGACAGAGACACACAAGAGACCCACAGAACTACAGAGACAGACCGCACGGAGAGGGGATAGAGACACGTCCACGGGGACAGACGGACACACAGCGGGGAAGAAAGAGAGACGGAGACACAAGAGACCCATACACACAGAGACAGGGAGAAAGAGACACACAGAGACTGATACAGAGATACACAAAGAAATAGACTGGGAGAGAAACGAGACACAAGAGAGACCCTTATAGACTCAGAGATGGGGACACAGAGAGAGACAGATATAAAGAGAGCTACAGAGAGACAGACAGGTACACACGGAGGTGGGTATACAGAGGCAGAGGCACAGATCCAGGCAAGGGAACCAAGGGACAGAGTAAGGGCCAGACACACAGACACATGCACCTGACCTGGAGAGACAGTCTCACAGAGAGGTGCACCTAGGTACACAGTCTTAGATAACACAGACCCACACATGCCTGCCAGGCCTCCACAAAGTTCCCTCCGTGTGAGCTGGTGCCTCTCCGGTCTCCTGGGCTGGCTGGCTGGAGTCCTGAGTCGGGGGAGGTGCCCAGGCCACACCGAAGCTGGTCACAGTGCCCATCCTTCAAGGCCTTGGTCTTCCTCAATCCCACCCACTCACACAGTTCTTCTGAGGGCTGGATGGTCAGTGGGCAGGGCCAGGCCATGCCCACTGGTCAAAAGGAGAATGAGTTATAGGCTGCCTAACGCAGCTTCCCCACAGTAGCCACACCCCCATCCAGGTACCCAGAGCCAGGTGTTGGCTCTGTGGGGTACTGAGGCCTGCTGGGAGGCCAGAGGTGTGGGAGCGGGCTGTCTTCCCTACGCCTCTCCTCCTAGGCCTAACCCCACCCCTTCCTCCTCACCACCCTTTGCCTTTGCTCTGTACCCCCCACAGGCTGAGAACTGCAGGCGGACGTCTTCACTGTCCAGGAATCATTGAGTGTGTGGACAGGACAGCCTCCTTGGAAGGCCAGCTATACCGGAGTCCCGCCTCGGCATGGGCCTTGCCATTGAGGCAGCTTCTCAGTCTGTGCTTGTCTGAGGGTGCTGCCCGTCATGGGGGCAGCCATCTCCCAGGGGGCCCTCATCGCCATCATCTGCAACGGCCTCGTAGGCTTCTTGCTGCTGCTGCTCTGGGTCATTCTCTGCTGGGCCTGCCACTCCCGTTCTGCCAACATCGACTCCCTCTCCGAATCCAGTCCCAACTCCAGCCCTGGCCCCTGTCCTGAGAAGGCGCCCCCGCCCCAGAAGCTCAGCCATGAAGGCAGCTACCTGCTGCAGCCCTGAAGGCCCTTGGCCTAGCCCGGAGTCTGGGACTTAAGTCCACCCCACTTGGAACCTGGAATCGGGATCCCAGGGTCCAGCCAGCCTGGGGTCCAGAACTCAGAGTCCAGCCTATCTGGAGATGGACCCAGCAGCCCAGAGTCTGGTCGGCCTGGTTCCAAGAGGGGCTCTGCTGGCCCTCGGTAGACAGGCCTGGGGTGGGGGATTCATGAGTTGGTGCTAGGGCCAGGGCCATCTGGACTTTGCTCCATCCCAGTGGTCGGGGCTGGGTCCACCAACCCCTAGGCCAAGCGCCTCCAGGCCCTCGAGGTTGGGGAAGCAATCCATGGCAATAATGGGAGGGTGTCCAGGCTGGGCCCCTTCTCTGGTCCTCCTACTGTTTGCTGGATAATAAATGGAACAATGGCTCTACCTGAGATTTTCTCCTCTTCCTGGGGGCCTTGCTGTAGCAAAATGAAAGGTTGTGGGTGGGCTTCCAGACACAAGTTTATTTGCACAGAGAAGGAAGGGGTAATGGTGGTTGAGGGCCAAGTCCTGGGGTGAGGTGCTGGGACCAGGGATGGAGCAGGGTGCTAAGGGCAGGTGCTGGGACCTGATCAGGGGTGTGGTCGCACACATACTGGGTGCTAAGCCTGGGCTGCGGTACCAGGGTCAGGTGCTACAAGTACGGGGTTCAAGACTGGGGCCAGGCCCTGGGGCCAGGCCCTCAGGTCTTGGGTTTTACTTCCCTCACCAGGTTCAGCAGTTTGTCCAGTTTTGCGATCTCCACAGCTGGACCCTTCTGCACTTCCTGGCCCTTCTTTTCCTGGTGAGAAGGGAAGTACACATGGGGGAGGAATGGTGAGGGATGGGTCACCTCACTCTACTTCCCAGCACCACCTCCTGTGCCCAGCTTAGGCAGCTGTGCCATGCCTCTCTCCTGCCCAGTTAGATTCCGGACCCCTGCCTGCCGCCCCCAACCCCCCCGGAGGATCCTTCCCCATCCCAGGTTGGGTGACAGGGGCCCAGCTGAGGCCTGCAAGAGACATCCAGCTGTGTTTCTGAACCTCACATCAACATAGGATCCTTATGCTGGGAGGAGTGGGGGAAGCCGGGAAGAGCTGTAGCCCAGGGCCTCTACCTGTTGGGAGCACCCTTCCCACAGGAAGGTCCCTGGCTGAGTCCTAACACGGAGCAAAGAGGTGTGTGTTTGTGGAGGGAAAAGAGTGTGGACAAAGCCACAGGCGCCCTCACCTAGTACTGTTACCTAGCACTTTCAGGTCAGGTTGGGAGTGGGGTACCGTTTGGGGCCAGGCCCGCTGTGTCAGACATACCCAGGGTGGGGGCAGGTGTCAGGAGACCCAGGAGGGCTGATGGGATATCCCGTGTGATTCCAGATGTCCTTGGCTGGGACTGTCCCTCAGAAGGGCGGGTCCTGAATTTATGACCCCTCACCCCTGCCTACAGGGTACTCTAATCCTTTAGCTGGTAAGCTGGGCCCTGAGAAAAAGAGAGCTGGGACACTGGGGTATGTGTCACTCAGGCCCTGAGAGCTCCCTGGCAGACCAGCACCAGTGCCATCCTCCCTTCTGTCCAGGCGGTGGGGTGTGGGCTAGGCTGGGGCAGCTGCCATTTCCTGCCTCCCCTTTGTGCCCGGGCCCCCGCCCTCTCAGCCACCTGTGCCCACTGCTCACTGGCACCTGCCCCAGCCTTGCCTGCTGAGGGCCCAGCGTGGATCTGGCCCGGGCTGTGAGGTGGGAGGAGAATGCAGGGCCAGCAGGCCCCTTCCTGGCCCCATCTTGGCTGCTGCCACCCTGTGGAACTCAGATTTCCTCCTGGTGTGACCTCTGCGCCTGTTCCCAAATCTGTCTCCCCTTCCCCATGCGGCCCAGTGCCTTTGCCACTCCCTGGCTCACGTCTGCATTCCTGAGGCAGAGGACAAAGATGTCTTTTTCTGTCTCACCCCCCCTCTCCCTCCCAAATTAACCTCGTGTTCTCTTGCCCTCACCTCATCTCCTGAGAGTCAGGAGATCTGGCTTTTAGTTCCAGCTTTGTCATTAACTCCCTATATGACTTTGGGCAAGTTCTGCCCAAACTGTTTCTATCTATACTGCAGTTGGGGAAAGTAGGCCTTGACCTTTGACAAGTTGGGCTCTGACACCAATCCTGGGAAGCTTCTTGGGCTGGGAAGTCGGGCCTCTGTGGCCAAGCCCTCTTGGGAAGATCAGGGAGACTGCAGCCTGCAGAGAGGGGCGGTAGGGATGCCCAGAGGACTTCCTTTGGCCCGAATCACTTGGCTGCTGATAGAGTCAGGTGGCGATTTCACAGGAACTGCCAATCCACCCAAGAACTAGCCCCCAGCTATCACCTGCTCAGGTCCTCTGATTCCCAGGTACCCGTGTCCTCAGGTCCTCAGAGATATAGATGCTGAGCATTGCTCTGAGAGGAGCTGGGACTGTGGGAGATCCTTGCATCCCTGGGTCAAAGTGGGCAGGGCAGGCCCCCACCCAGATCTACTGCCTTCAAGGTGTGATGGTCATACCCCAGCCCCAAGGGGTCACCACCATCCCTCCCACAGGGCTGTCCAGCTCTCCTAGCTCAAGCCTGGGTTTCTCTCCTCACTAAATTAAGAGCAGATTTTATCTGTTCCACAAATTATACTGCCTTCTTCCCCCCTCCTTGAGGCCAGCTAGCTGGGCTTAGCAGAGTTTTAGACCATACCCACCCCCCCTACCCCCCATCCCATCCCATCCCATCCCACCCCCAGCCCACCACAGCCTCTGGGCCACAGCTGCAGGCACTCAGCAGCCTTCTGAGTATTTATAGCCAAGTCCACCCCCTCCCCCAGTTGGCTACAATTACAGGCCTGGCCAAACTCCCAGCCCTTGCCTCCCTGGCCCTAGTGGGGAATAGGCCAGGCTGGCACGGGAGGGTTAGTGCAGTGGCCCCTGCCTTGGTAGGGGCACCGGGGGGCAGGTGTCAGCAGTTGAAAGAGACAGGCCCCTGCCCTTGCCTCAAACTGCAAGTAAATGCCTCAAACTGCAACCAGGGGGTACAGTCATCAGGGCAACATGGCCCAACTCCGGCCCAGCTCTGATGCTGGCCCAGAACCTGGCAGGAAGCAAATTCCATTTTCTCTCCTAGCGCCCAAATGGACAGGACTGGGCTCTAGGTTTTTGGACGCTGGATTTTTAAGTTGGACCTTTGGGCGCTGGATTCTAAGGCCTGGGTTCTTAAGTCTGAATTGGGACTCTGAGAGCTAGACTTCGAGGTCATGGCTCTGGGCTTGGTGGCCTGTATTCAGGGCCCTTGGGCTCTGGGCAGGGCCTCCGGATCATTAGAGATTCCAGAAAGGAACCAGAGCTCAAAAGGAGGACCGCCTAGCTGCTGACCTAGTTACCCTCCTCATGGCTCATTTCCTACTTCCCGTGTGGACCCGGAGCTCCCAGTTCAGAAGCCCTGTGCGAGCCCAGCCAATGAAGCAGAAACTAAGCCTCAAGCCCCTACCTGCATGACACCAAACAAGCCAATGATGCCCGTGTGCTTCCCCCAGGCTTCGGGTCCTCATAGTCACCTGCTTACCTGATGTCTCCACCTGGGGGCCCCACAGGTAACTCAGATTCAGCATGTCAGAACTGATCTGTCTCCTGCTTCTCCTGTGCTCCTCACTTGGGCAATGACACCACCCTTACCCTGGGCCCCCAAAGCCAGAAACCTGAGGGCCACCCCCTGGCTCCTCCCCTTTCTCTCAACCCCCTGCCATCCTGGAGACTTTCTCTCATGGCAGCCCAAACTCCCCAAAACCGTACCTTCGGCATCTTGCGCAAATTGGGTGAGAGCTTGAGGCAGGTGACGTGCCCACGATCATCGCCCACAATGATGATGGGGTGGATGGGGTTGAACTGCACATGGGTGAGCTTGTTCTTCTTTTGGGCCACCACAGGCTGGTTGCATATGGCCTCGTACTTGTTGATGGACAAGTCAAACACGTGGGTCTGTGAAGAGGTGGGTGTCAGCACACTCGGGGAAATGAGACCCCTGTTGCTCATCTCAGCGTAACTGCCCCTGAACTTTCTGGGGAAAGTCGACAGAAGCCTAGGCAGTGTGAGTGGCAATTTGTGTCTCTGTTTTTCCTGTGGTTGAGGGAATGGGGATAAAACGTTTAGGAAAAAATTTAAGTCTATGCAGAATTAACAGTAAGAGCAGCTGCCATTTATGGAGCACTTACTATGTACTAGACTCTGGGCAAGCATGTTACATGGTTGCATCATCGAATTATAATCCTCACAGCCACTCTATAAGGTAGGTTCTGTTATTATCCCCATTTTATAAATGAAGAGAAAGAGGCTCTTAAGGCTAACTTGCCAGTAAGTGGCAGAGCCAGGTTTTCTACCAACTAATATATGTCAGGTGTTCAGACAGTGCATGTCATAAAGGTGCTCAACAGGGACTTCCCTGGTGGCGCAGGGGATAAGACTCCACACTCCCGATGCAGGGGGCCCAGGTTTGATCCCTGGTCAGGGAACTAGATCCCACATGCATGCCACAACGAAGAGTTTGCATGCCACAAATAAGGAGCTGGCGAGCTGCAACTAAGGAGCCCGCCTGCCACAACTAAGACTGGGTGCAACCAAATAAATAAATATAAAATAAAATAAAACTGTTTTTAAAAAAAACGGTGCTCAATAAATGTTTGATCTTATTTTTACCACATCCTAAGTCCAAACCATTAGCAACTCTTGCCTAGATGACTGTGGCAGCATCCTAACTGTTCTTCCTGCTTCAGCTCTTGCCTTTCTATCATCCATCCTTCATGCAGCAGCCATACTTACCTTTAAAAAATCTAAAATCCTCCAATAGTCTCCCTGGGCACTCTACATAAAATCCAGATGTGCTTACTCTAGATTCTGCACTGTCTGCTCTCATCTCAGGCTCTCACCCCTTTGCCTACTAGCCCCCAGACACCCTACCTGCCTGTTTCTTAAACCCTTCCAGCTAATTCTCCCCTCAGGGCATTTGCACTAGCTGTTCCTCTGTCTGGAATGCATCCCCGCATCTTCACCTGGCTGGCTCTTTCTTGTGACGCAGCTCTCAGCTTTAATGTCACCTCTTTAAAGAAGATTTCCCTGACCACTCTATCTAAGAGACCACCGAGTCCTTTTCTTTTACATCACTCTCTCTCGTTTTAAAGATATAACAGCATTGTGAAGGTATAACTCACATACTATAAAATTTACCCATTTAAAGTATACAATTCCTCTTTTTTAGTATATTCACAGTTATGTAACCATCACCACAACCAATTTTAGGACATTTTCATCACCCCCAAAAGAACCTTATACCTATTACCAAGTCATTCCCCATTTTCTCCCAGCTCCTCTAGCCCTAGGTAACCACACATCTACTTTGTCCCTATAGATTTGCCTATTCTAGACCTATATAAATGGAATCATACAATGTTTGGTCTTTTGTGACTGGCTTCTTAACCTAAGCATTTTTCAAGGTTCATTCATGATATAGCATGCATCAATACTTCATTCCTTGTTATTACTGAATAATACTCCTTGTGGATATAGCACCTATTGTTTACCCATTCATCAGTTGACAGACATTTGGGTTGTTTCTACCTTTTGGCTGTTATGAATAACGCTGCTACAAACATTGGTGTACATACGTCATCCTCTTTTAATCTCTGCCTAGCACTTGACTCTATTGGGGGTTTTGTTGTTGTTCCTTTTGTCTCTTTCCCTTTACTGGAACGTAAGTTCTGTGACAGCAGGAACCTGAATCACCAGGCCCTGGCCTGGAGCTGGGAACCACAGTTGACCCTTGGTTACGCATTTGTTCAGCAAATAGATGACTGACTCGAGGGTGATGCCTTAATCACTATATTCTTTTCTGGTAGGTGCTTCTCAGTTTATATCAAAGTCCAAAAGGAAAATGTACTGCAGAAGAATTTCCTCACAAACTGTTTCTGAACTTTCACCAACTCTCATTGTGGTATAGATCCCCTTCCATCTCCCCTTCTCAGACTCAGCTTGCACACTCCCAGGGATGGGGACCTTGTTGCCTTTTAGACACTATTTCCGTCACAGATCAACTCTGGCTCAGAAGTTTTTCCTTACATCAGGTTGGCACCTGCCACCCTGTAGCTCCCTCCCCAGGGCCCTCAGAGAGGATAACTGCTCCTCATGGCACCTTAAACCCCAGAGTGCTCTCTCCTTCAAGGTGAACAGCCCCACTCTCTCCTCCAGGCCTCATGGGATGAATGATCCCTCTTTTGACAGGGCCCTGGGTGGCCTGGCCCTTGAGGATACACAGTCCTTATGTTCTGCCTTCCCCCACCTGACCTGGGCATGGCGTGGGCTCTCCAGGAGGGAGACCTTGAGACAGCTCATCCTACCTTCAGTAGGGAGTCAGCTGGGTCAGGAAGGGGGCACTCACCTTCCCATTGGTGGTGACTGCTGCAAACACAGTGGAAGAGTATGGGGCCCAGGCCACGTCGCCCACGGCTGAATTTAGGTCATAGATGAACATCGGGGTCCTGCAGTGGGGAGGGGTGGAAAGCTCAGGGCACAGAGGGCTTACGGTGCCAGAGCCCCGCCGGCCCAAGCCCAGGGTGGCGCCTGGGGGAGGGCAGGCCCCTCACTTGATGGTGTGGTCCCAGATCTTCACGGTCCAGTCGGAGCTGCAGGACATGAAGACCTTGGTGTGGTAGGGGTTCCAGGACACAGCATCCACTGCCATGCTGTGGGCGTCATAGGTGCTGAGGAACTGGCTGGAGTAGGATTTGGAGCACTGGGGTGAGGGTGGGGAAGCGGGGTTCAGGAGTGAGAGAGGTCAGCAGCCACCACTTCCCTGGGGGCCCTGGAGGGTCAGACCCTGAGATTCCTCTTCTGTCCTCGCCCCACATCACTGTCACAGCTGGGCTGTGGCCAAGCTCTCGGCTGCATTTCTCACCCTCAAAGCAACCAGAGAGAAAGGAGGGGCTTAAGGGGCTGGGCAGGGGAGTCTTCCTGGAGGGTGAGGGAAGTCTGCCCAGAGCATTCCAGGCCTGGCAGAAAAGGCCTTCCCTCCCTGA
Source organism: Phocoena sinus (assembly GCF_008692025.1). Lineage (NCBI taxonomy): Eukaryota > Metazoa > Chordata > Mammalia > Artiodactyla > Phocoenidae > Phocoena > Phocoena sinus. The sequence continues at coordinate 81,869,601 of NC_045768.1, read as the reverse complement.
ACCCAGGCAGAGCAGGTGTAAGGGGCCCTGGGGGAGGTGTGGTGTCTCGCCTGTGTCCAGACCAAGGCCTGCGTACAGGCAGACAGAGCGCTGGATCCACCTGCATGGACAGAAGCCTTGCAGCAGTGATAAACATCCCACCTTGCCCAGGTGAGAGCAAGTACAGAGCCTGGAGCAAGTCCCAATCTCACGATTTCTCATTCGGTTTCTTGCCCTGACCAGCAGGCCCCTCACACCCTCCCTCCAGGAGACTGAGTGGCCAACTAGCCTCTTCCTCTCTCCCGCACGGCCACTGGGAGGGGGGTGGGGGTGGGGACCTCTTTTGCATTCAGACCAGCTCTGCCTGGGCCTCAGGGGCTCCGGGAGGCAGCCTGTAATTAACATTCTGAGTCTCTGAGCCTAAGAAAAGCTTGCGGCAGAGCTATTTCTGGCTGGATGAAGGTTCAGAAGGAGGTTCACCTACTAACACTGAGACTTGGCAGAAACTGGCCCTGAAGTTCCATCCTGCTGCCGGCTGGGATGAACCCGGTATTCAGAGATAAATTTTCTTGTTACCTGGCCTTGGAAGCTCAGCTCAAGTTCAGATCTCCTCCAGGAAGTCTCCCCAGAATGTTCCAAGCCCCCCAACCTCCCCTCCCAGCTCTACCTCCTCCACTCCCAGGAAGGGAGCAGGACCCAGAGGGAAGGATGCTGGGCTGGGCCAAAGTCACCCTCTAGATTCTCCATCCCCTTTCCTGCACTCAGCCACTCTTCCCGCCACCCAAGCAGGTCAAGAAATGCATTCTCTTCCCGCAAGAAGCCTTCCAGAACTGAGGAGCCCTAAGATCTGTCCGAATAGGGTCTGTTGAGAACGATAAGCTCCCAGGTCTAAGAGGCCCTGTAAGGAGCTAGCATTGAGGGCAGTGCTGCCTCACCTTGTAGATTTTCCCCTCCTCTGTGCCCACTAGGAACAGGTAGTCGATCTCTTTGTGGAAGTCAAAGGCAGTGCCACAGCCTTGGGAGAAGAGCGAACAGCTTTAGGCCAGTTCTGGGAGGGAGGCTCCCAGCACCTCCTCTACCCAGGATGGCCTGAGCCCAGGTGCTTGTGAGGGATGGCTGGGGCCAGCCAGGCAAACAGAAACTGGGTCTCTGGCCTGCAGCTTGTCCCGGGCAGTTAGGACTCTGCAAACGGGCCAGGGCTTCTGCAGACAGGAATGGGGCCCGGATAAACAAGGCAGGGATTGAGTTAAACAGGGTCAGGGTCAGGGTAAACAGGGACAGGGTCTGCAAACAGGGATATGGTCTGTGCAAACAGGGTTCTAGTCTGCATAAACAGGGGAGGAATTGAGTAAACAGGGAGAGGATCTGGGTAAACAGGGACCTGATCTGCATAAACAGGGCTGGATCTGCATAACAGCACCCAATCTGCATAAACAGGGAGGGTCTGCAAATGGCCAAGGGCTGGGTGCACTGGGCCAGGCTTTCTCATTACCTCCGGTCAGGCACAAGTGGAGGCACGGTGCGGCAGAAAGAGGGAGGACCAGACACCTCATGGGCTGGGGTGACGTGGCCAGGCGTGGATGTGAGGGGCTGGGGCTCTTACCCACTGTGTGTATCTGCAAGCCCTCGAGACCCTCGGTCGTGCTGTCCTCCACCTTCAGCTTGATGACATCTGTGTGAACCAGCTCGCTCTGCAGTCACAGAGGGAGGGGGAAACACATGGGTGGGGCCGGACCGGCAAGGTTGGGGGTCCCTCTGTCATTCATCTCCCCCCACTCCCTATCTCCACCCCTGCATGACCCTTTCTGGGAAACAGGCACCTTCACGAGCGTCCAAGACACGATCCTGCCATCAGATGATACAGAGAAGAAGTTAAGGTTGTGGTCCATGTCATCCTTCTGCCACTTGACCTGAAACATCCCAAACTGTGAGCTCTAGGGTGTTGGGTTAGGGCCCCTCAAGAACCCATCTGAGGTCCAGAAGCCAGTTCCGGGAGCCCATATCCCAGAGTCCCCTGATTTCCCCGCCCTCCCTCCTTCCACTCATTCCTCTCTCCCTGAGCACCCTGAGGTAACAGGCCAGTCGGGGCACTGCCCAGTGTCCGGGCTCAGCACTGGACGTGCCCGTTTCCTCCCTGGGTTGAGTTTTAGGAGCCCAGTTGTAAGAAGGCAGTGGCTCTGGGTTTGACCTCCTTACAGGGCCTGGGAAGGACAGAGCCTATCAACCAGCTTCCTCATTTACAAAACAGGAGCCATAATAGCATGGGCTTGTTGTAAGGAATAAATGAAACAATGAGTGTGAAGCCCTTAGGTCAGAACATTGCAAATATGAAGTGTTCAATAAATATTATTAGCTGATATCCTCAGTATTACCATCATGCTAGGAATCAGGGTGGCAAGGCTCTTGGGAGGCTTTTTCCTGCTTCCTTGGGCAGTGGGGAGGAACAGCCTCCCTCCACCACCCTCCCCATCCAGGCTTGGCCTTTCTCTAGGCGGCTCTCTTCTGTTCCCAACTTCACTTCACCACTAGCCCCTGCTTCCAGAATCTTGCTCCCAGATCTCAGATGTGAGCTGCATTTCCCCATCTGCAAATTGGGGTTAATAATCCTGCCCCACCCATCTTCTCTGGGCTGGAAGCAAACATATGCGAAAGTGTTTGGGAGACAGAGCTGTTGTCTTATGAAGATGACACGCTTGAGGCTCAAGTTTCTGTTGCCAGATGTGGAGGCCTGGCCAAGCCACGTCTGGGAGAGCTGGGGCAGGGCTGGGTGCCCAGATCTTTCCACCCTCCAGTTCCCTCCAGGCCTCCTGTGCTGGGGCCACTGTCCCTTCACCCTGTCACAAGCAGAGGCCCAGTGAGGGAGGACAGGAACCCAGGGCTGCTGCCTGTAACCACAGTTGTCACCTGGCCCTTGAGGGGTGTGTGTAGCGGGGAGGGGATTGCTCTTCCGGGGCCATGCCTCAGGCCTGGCTGGTCAGAGCTGCAGGAGGGCAGACCCAGTCCTGCCAGGGTCTGTCTGGGCAGGCTGCTCTTTTGTGCTTTCACTGGGGGGCCTAGAGCACCACAGAGCTTGTGAGGCACAAGTCAGAGCAGCCCTGATGCTGAGACCGCTTCCTCTTCTGTGTAAAGGCAGTCCCTTTAAAGGGGGGAGGGGACAGGGGGTGTCAAAGGCCAGGCTGTAAGAGGCGCGAGGGAGCTGCCAAGGGAAGTGTTTAATGAGCGGCCACCAGCGTGCACGGAAATTGTATTTCACACCCCACTTAGCAGCCTGATGCCCAGCTGGGGGGTGGTGTGTGTGTGTATATGCAAGTGAGCCATGTACGTGTGTGTGTGTGCACGTGTGTGTGCAAGTCACACACGTGCTCCTGGGGTCCAGGTGGGAGGGTAGGAATAAAGAGGGCCAAGAGGGGGCAGGTGGAAGTGGGGTTAAGACAATGCATGAATGCCCAGGAAGCAGGTGGTAGGGAGGAGACGGAGGCCTGTTTCACCGATTCCTTCTCTTTTGCCTTATCTGATTAGGGCAGGCATGTTTGACCCCAGGGATCTGCTCATATCCTTCCTGCCCCCTTCCCTTCCCCGGTGTAGCACAGAATATATATACACACACACACACCCTGCAGAGTGTCGTGGCTGAGGCTTCACAGCGGGGCCTGAACAGGGCTGCACTCTCCTTCGGACAGACGGTTCTCTCCCTGGCTCCAAAACCTTCCATGGCTCCCCGCTGCCAACAGAACAAAGTCCGTCTGCCCCCAGCCTGGCATCTGAGATCTAAAACAACCTATCTCGTTCCTCCCAAGACACAGTCCTGTTGAGAAGGACTTAGACTCTGATGTCTCTGACACCTCATTCATCAGCCTGGCTCTTCTTCAAGCTCCAGGATATACAGTCAACTGCCAGTAGGACATCTCCTCCTCTGGCTTCTTATATTAACTTCCGGCCAGAAATCCATGGATTTCCTATTGGGTCCCCCAAGCCGGAGTCCCAGGCACCGTCACCAATTTTTCCTTTTCCCCATATCCAATCAGTCGTTTCCTGTTCATGATTTGACTGCCTCGACAGCTCTCAACCCTACCTCCTCATTTTTATCTCCACTGCCCCTGTTGTAGCTCAGGCTTCAAGATCTCTCATGCTGTGGCCAGAGGACATCTCCGAGACACTACCTGACTGTGGGACTTCTCTGCCCCAAACCCTCTGATGGTTGGGCAGGGATTTTCAAACTCTGCCGGGACAAACTCTTAGGAGCCTTGTGAAAGTAGCTCAGGGGATGCGGGGAGTGGTAACAGGGGACCCTCAAGCAATCAGGCCCCTGACCCTACCAGAGCAGCCCCACTCTCATCTTATTCATACATCGGGCTTCTGTACCGACACTTCATTTGAGACCACTAACGTGCAAAGTCCAAGCTTCCTACTTGCTAGAGAAGCACACTCACGACTGAGCTCAGGAGTCCCTGACGCTGAGCTCCACGCGGTGTGTTGTTGCCCAGCAGGCCCCTCTGCTTGCCCGTGTCTTTCCGGTGCACGCGTGACCCCTTTGTACCCTTCTTCGTCTAACGAATACTTCCTCATTCTTCACGATTCAGCTTAGGTGTTCCTTCCTTTAGGAAGACCTCCCTGGCCCTCTGGCCCCTGGTCCCCATCCCAGACAATCTGGACAGTCCTCAGAGCCCCCATGAGCCCTCCTTAGCACACTCCGTATCCTGCTCAGCTGTGGCTGCCGTATCCAGACACCAAGCCCTGAGCATCCTCAGCTCCTAGAGGAGAGAACAGGCAGGAGTTGATGAATGAATGGATGAATGAAGAGGCAGGGAGGGAATGAGAGCGAAAGAAGAGAACGGGAAGTCATTAAAGGAGTGAGAGGCAGGCCCCTCCCATGTCGCAAGCCCTGATTCCAGCCAAGAACTCTGAGTCTTCGGTTTTGCAAAGGCAGCAGCCCTGTTTTCCTGACAGGATGGTGGGAGAACAGAAGGCCACCCCGTCCAGTGTCCCTGGCACCCGCCCAGTGAAGGGGAAACTGTGTCTCCTGCACACCCTACTTCTCTCTCCAACCCGCGATTTGATTCAGAGAACAGAGCAGACTGGGAGTAGGGTAGCTGGCCTTGGCCCCTCGCCCTCTCCTGGGCTTGAGGAGGATAGTCAGGCCACCCGGAGATGCTCCGTGCTTGGCCCTGGGCTGTCTGGCCGTACTGGGAAAGCCGGGCCGGGGCTGGTGCTGGTTCAGTTTGATCAAAGCAAGTCTTTTCTCCTCGCCCTGGGCTTTAAAGTCTCTGCAGACACCCTCCCCGTGTCTGGAGACTTCTGCGGGCCTGGACGCGATGAATGGGGAGGTGGGCTTTTCAGAGGAGAGAACTCCTGAGGCTGCAAGTTGGGCTCCTGCTTTGGTCGAGAACTGTGGGGAGGGTGTTTAGGGGCAGGGGGTGCCCCAGCTCTGGGTAAAGGATGAAGCTGAGAGGCCACCATATCCCCTGTGCCTGGACAGCCCTCCCTCTGCTCAGGCCTGTCTGGGAGTTGAGAGCCAGTGCCTGGGGTGTCCACATGACTCAGGAAGCTCAGGGCCAGACAGGCAGGGGTGCAGAGCCCGCCTGCAGACCCTGTCAGGGCAAGGGGGAGAGGAAGGTGAGAAGACAGATCCCAGCACTGCCTGAGGAGCCCAGAGGCCTTGGGCAACTTGAGGCAGAAATCTATGCTTAGACTCTCCCAGGCCTGCCCATGGGGTGAGGGTACACAGCCTCAGAAGGAGGGGGACCTTTGGAACACAGTGAGGAAGGGCCTGCAAAGCCAGAGCTAAGAGACTCTGAGAATGAAACTGTGAAATCCACTCCCAGCGCAATAAGATGGGAGACGCAGAGTCAGGGTGAAATCTGGCCCCAGTGACTAGGTAATGGTCCCATTCTATGCCTGACTGGAGAAGATGGGTGTTACACAGAAGCCTCAGGGACAGACATCACCTACCAGGCCTTACAGCCCCACCAAGAAGGCAGAGAACGGGCAGTGCCTACCCCTACCTGGGAGTTCCCCAAATCTAGCCCAGATGGCAGAAGAGAGCCCCTGTGGGGAGCTGAGGAAGATCATAGACCCTTGGAGCCCTTGACACACTCAGCAGAGGCCCATCAGGCCCTGGGGGCTTCCCACCACGGGCTCTGAGTCACCGACCACTACTTCTAAGAGATCCGAGATCCTTAGCAGACAGATGGGCCCTGCTTGATGGGAGCTCTGAGGCAGCGGACCCCAGCTCTTACCACAAACCCTCTTGCCTCCTGACGCCTCGCCTGTGCCCTTCTCTGACCCTTCTCACACCCAGCTCCTTGGTCTCTAAGCTGGTAGCTGTCATCCCCATGCCCTTGCCTGTGGCCCTCTCCTCCCCAAGGCCCCTCGTCCGGTGGCTCCCAGGCCCACACGCTACTCAGTCCCACCCACTTCTCCCACCCTGGTCCAAGGCTGACCTGCCACACGGGGTCTGTGTGCTTGCCAGACTTGGCTGAGCTGCGAAAGGAGGGCTGGGAGTAGGGCTTCTTGAGGTTGTAAATGGCCACGTTGCCGTCGTAGTGGCCCACCACCACTAGGTAGGGGTGGTCCACGTGCACGTCCAGACACAGGATGCCGCTCTCGCTGCTGAAGGTGTATTCGGGGAAGCTGGGGTTCTTCATGCTATAGAACAGCAGCATGCCCCGGCTCTGCTTCATGAAGTCATCTGGCCCAGGGAAGAGGGTGGCGGTGATTGGACAGTCCCTGCTGGGGAAGCCCTGGCCCCTCCCTCACGGGGTGGACAAGCCCTGCCCAGTTCTGCCTTTGACAGAGCGTGGGAGACCTCTCGGGGCTTCATCTTCTCTCTCCGTGAGACAGAATCATGCGACTTGACCCACCCCCTTCTCAGGGTTCACGAGAGGATCCAACAGATAAGGTGACCGGGCATATCTGAGGGATGGACATTCTCCTTAGTCTCCCTGGGGTACAGGAAAGGGGGTGCTGCAGGCTCAAAGAGTTGTTAAGTGAAGAATGTGGGTGGGCTTGGGAAGGAGCAGTATCCTCAGAGAGGGTCCAGATGCCCAGCCCATCTCCTGCCCTTAGGTGTTGGGATAATGGCCATGTACCCCTCGTCCCCAGCCAGGGACAGGGGTTCAGTCTGGACGAACACGGAATTGCCTGTAGGAGTCCCACACTAGCCACCTGTGGGCATCTTCCCAGACCCTCTGGTCCCACAGTCCCCAGCTGCAGCCTGAGCCCTAGCTCTAAGCATGCTCCCAGATTCGCAAGGTCCCAGGCCAGCCAGTCAGGCTTCCATAGGCCACCGTGCTATCCCTCTGGCCTGGGTGCAGCCTTCGGTGATCAACAGTGGACCGCTCAGCAGACGTCCTCTTCCCGGCCCGCCCCATGGCAAGGGAACGCCTCCCACACTCCTTCATGCTCCGCGCATTTGGCGCCCATCCTGATAACACAGTCACTGAATGGAATACAGTCCCAGCCGTCCATTCCCGCTCTCCCGCCACCAGCCCAGGACCCTTCCCAAGCTCAGAAGAGCCAGAGCTGGAAAGGTGGAAGTCTAGAGCAGCCCCCTGTCTTGGGGGCCCTATGCTAAGGCAGCCTTTTAGCTCCGCCGGCCCCCCAGGGCTATCTCCTCTGCCCCTGGCCACTGCAGGCCTGGGCCCTCCTCCCAGAGTGGCCAGTCCTGAGGTGAGGAGCCCATGGGCAGGAAGGACAGGGAAGCAGCCCCAACTTGGTGAGTTTTGCTGAGTCATTCTCTCTGTCTTGTGTCTAAGGCTGCCCCTTTCTTGAGGGAGCAGGTGACTGGGACAGTCTGGGCTGGGCTCCCTGGGCTCTGGGCATGAGCCCAGCTATGACCAGGTCCCAGGTATCCTCACCCTGGGCACTCTGCAAGCACAGCGGATGCTTCCTGGGAGCCAGGGTTAGGGAGCAGGGAGCAGCCAGGAGCCAGGCTGGCCTCAGGTGGGCAGAGCTGGAAGCTGAGGGCAGCTGGCCTGCCCACCAGTGCAGCTGTCTGTGGGGGAGCCCACCTTCCCTTGCCGTGGCTAACTGTCACCAGCTCTGGGACTCCTGTCAGGAACCCCTCCCCTGATCAACTGCACGGGAGTCTTCCTGTGCAAGGAGGGGGCTGCCCCTGGAGTGCAAGGTACAAGGGTCCAGCCTGAGCCACGGGGAGGGCATGCAGTGGTTCAGGAAGGAAAATGCTTCTGCTCTGGGGAAAGTGAGGAAATCCAGGTTGGGTCACCCTGTGCCCGGCACTATCTCAAAGACTGGCCTTGAGGTGGGGGATGGGAGCTGGCAGTACCTCACCGCGTAGGGCTCCAGGCTGGGCCCCAAGGGCTGACTCTTGAATTCGGGGAGAGATCTGCAGTTGGCTGAGGGGAGTGTCTTTCCCACCCAGACCACGAAGGGCTTGAACCGGGCAGTGTGATGGTCACTTGCCGTTCCTTTAATTCATGACCCAAATCCTGAGCACCTGATCTGGGCCTCCCCCTGGGCTGAGCCTGGCAGGGACAGACACACCCCACTGGAGACGTGGGCTTGCCCTCAGCAGCCCCTAGTGTGGTGACAGGGAGCCAGACCCCGTGGCTGAATGGGCAAACCCTCGCTTGGTAATCAAAGTATTAAATGCCAGGCCAGAGGTGAGCTGTAGATGCCCTTGACATCCAATCTGGCCTTGATGCCGGGCAAGACTGACAGAGTGGGAGTGGGCGGGCCAGAGGGGGAGTGAAAGGCAGGGTGGCTGGGTGAGTGATGCTCAGGCTGAGTTCTCAGATGCTCTCCTTATGGCACCAAGGGGCAAAGGCAGGCATGACCTCACACTTGCTCTCACTGTGCCATGGTATCTGGCCCCTTGAGGGACAGCAGTGATGACTCACTTTCTCTAGACACGCTTCCAGCACCGTGTGCCCCTGCACACACACAGAGCCTTCATGACCAGTGGAACCAGGAAAGGAGGGTTGGAAACCCTAGGTCGGCTTAGTAACTCTGCAGTGAGGACATCTCTGACCCACTCACTGAACTATGGCCCCTGGATTTTATAGTTGGGTAAACTGAGGCCAGAGGGGAGAATGGTGTCCCCTAGTGCGTTAGACCCATTGCTTGGTGTTTGCCACACCCAATAGCCTGTTTATCGCTGCAGTTACTCTGCTCAGGGTAGTGGCACTAATCTGATCTTTACATGGAGGTGGAGAAAGGAGGAGAAGGGGGCACCAGACCTGTTGGGGTGTTGGGGCGACTGGCACAGCCAATCCTTCCAGAATCTTGGACTAGAGAATGAGTAAGGGCCAGGGCAGTCAGGCATGACGAGAGAAAACTTCTGGCAGAGAGAAGCGTGGATTTCACGAGGCAGGGACACAGAAGCAACCAGCCACACTAAGGCCTGAGGTCCTGCCTGCGTTCCCAGGCCACATGCATCCTGACAGTAAGCCTCCCGTTCTTAACCTGGCCCTAGGGGTCTCTGCTATTTGCAACCAAACAAGCCCTCCCGACATAAAGATCACAGCTTCTCGGGACTTCCCTGGTGGCGCAGTGGTTAAGAATCTGCCTGCCAATGCAGGGGACACAGGTTCGATCCCTGGTCCGGGAAGATCCCACATGCTGGGGAGCAACTGAGCCCGTGCGCCACAACTACTGAACTACTGAGCCCACATGCTGCAACTACTGAAGCCCATGCACCTAGAGGCTGTGCTCTGCAACAAGAGAGGCCACCGCAATGAGAAGCCCACGCACCGCAACGAAGACCCAATGCAGCCAAAAAAAAAAAAAAAAAATCACAGCTTCTAATCATGGCTAGACCATGTGTTTCCTGAATTCCAGTTCAAGGCTTTGTCTGCCAAACCTCACCAGGAAAGCAGAGAAAAATTCTCATTCAGCTGGGGCTTCCTCTCCACTCTGTCTTATTCTATGATCTTCTCATGCCATCTCCAGCCCCCTATGAGACCTCACTGTTCCACTATCTAAGTGTGCCCAACGTGACATCACTGCCCTAACCTGCAACGGTGCCAGCATGATAGCATCATCTTGTCTTCTAGAAGTCCTAAAATGACATCACTACTCAGACCACCAATGGTCCCCATGTGATATCGTTGCTCAGGCTACCAGCAGTCCTAGTGACATCATCGCCCAGCCTGCCATCATTCCCAGTATGATGCCGCCAGCCAGGTCACCAGCAGTCCCAGTAAGACATTGGCATCAAGGTCACCTACAGCGCCTCAGTTCCCAGTGAGAGATAGAATCCTATCAGGCTCAAGGCTCACAGAGCCTTGGGCCCTGGGCCCTGGGGTACTTTGTCCTGAATCCCACAGACTACCTGGCTCCCCACAGCAGGACCGGAGGGCCCAGTGACACAGATGGGAGCCCCCGACTCCACACTCCATTACATAAAGAGGCAGGAGCCCTGAAGTCTGGGGCCAGTGAAAGAATTCCAGGTTATTCTAGGCCATAGGATTTCAGAGAGTATGTGTGGCTGGGTGAAAGGGAAAGAGGAATAGAGGAAGGGAAAGGGAGAAAAAGACAGAGGGAGGGCTGAGGGGAGGTGGGGAGGAGAAACCACGTGGTGTGTGACTCCAAGACAGGGGGAGAGGGCCGCTGGCCTGGCCTTAGCTCCACTTTGCACTTTTGCCCTTCTCCAGTAAGGCTTCTAGACCGTTCAGCCTCTCCTCTGTGAGTGCCCACCCTACCCCCAGGAACTCCTCTACCTGTACCACATTATTACAGGTGGCTGTGAGCAGGTCTTTTCCTTAGCCTGCCACCAAAGAATGGAGTGAGGGAGCATGCCCTGGCATGGCCCAGCAGGCTTACTGTCTCCAGTGAGAGAGTTGCCTCCTGCTAACCCTGCTCTGCTGGATAATCTCTAAGGCCTCCCTGACTCTGACCTTCAATGATCCACGAGATTTGGGGGAGGAGAATCAACTCCCTGATAGAGCCTGATCTGGTGCTTCTCAGAAAGCCATGGTCTCAGGGGACAGGTGGCTTAATTCCACCATAGACCAAAGCTCTCACTGCCCTCAGCTCCCTCTGCCAGGGCCCTAGCAGAGTAGTGCCCAGTGAGTAGCATGGATGGATGCCTTCTTGGACTGGCAATCACCAGTGTGGGCCTCCGCCTCACAGCTCTACCCCTGCCCTACAAGGAAGAGCTCTAGATCACTCTGGAGAGTTCTGGCTGTCAGGAGAAGCCTGGGCTTCTGCTCAGGATTCGGGGATGGCAAGGCAGACAGAGGGCATGTTGGGGCATCTGGCTAAAGCCAGGTCAGTGGTCAGAGGGAAGTAGATGCCAAGCTGCAGAGACAACGATACCAAGACAGTGTCGGTCAGCAGGCCTCCTCCTCTCTTCCTGTGGCTCCCAAACGAATCCAGCCCAGAACTGACTCTAAGGCAGCAGCTGTTTAATGACTCCCTTATTAAGGCATGAAAACGGCACTCGGAGGGGGCTGTGGTAGGCAGAATAATGCCCCCCAAATGTCCATGTCCTAATCTCCAGAGCCCATAAATATGTTACTTTGCACAGCAAGAGAGATTTTGTAGATGTGATTAAATTAAAGACCTTGAGATGGGGAGATTATCCTGGATTATCCGGGTGGACCCAGTGTAATCATAGGAGTCCTTATAAGGGAAGGAAAGAGGCAGGAGAGTCAGAGAAGGAGGTGTGACAGCAGAAGCAGATATCTGCAATGATGCAATTGCTAGCTGGAAGGAGGCCACAAGCCATGGAATATGGGCAGCCTCCAAACTGGGAAAGGCAGGGAAGTGGATGGGCCTGCTGACACCTGATTTTTGCTCAGCAAAACCCAGTTTAGATGTCTGACCTCCAGAACTGTAAGATAATAATTTTGTGTTGTTTTAAGCCATCATGTTCACGGTAATTTGTTACTTCAGCAATAGGAAACTAATACAGTAGGCTTTCGGGGAAGGTGGACCCAAACTCTACTTTTAGGAATCAGAGGGAGAGGCCACTCAGGATGGCTGTTCTCTTGCTCTCTGCGCATCCCCTGATCAACCAGTCCCTGCTTCACCTACACCTTACTCACATGACCATCTAATTCTCTTAATCATAGGACTGAATCAGTAACTACCTACGTGCTTGCCCCCTGCCCCAGCTGCTGGTTTCCCTGGCGACTGATGAGCCCACCTGATGCCAATTCCCCCTATAAATGGTAGCCTCCTTCTCCCCCAGCAGCAAGGATGGTGGCCATGTCCTGCGTGCGGTCTGCCATACACGGTGTGGGTGTCGCTCCAGGACCTTCTGCTTCTGACTTGTAAGATTCCCTATCCAATAAGTTGCGGGTGTCTCTGTCACTTTCTCTGGGCTCCTTCTTTGGTCTCACAGCTGGGCGGTTACCAGGCTTGCGGGCCTGTGGGGTGCAGCCCAACAGCCCCGCAGATGGTACCTTTTTCTGCGGTGGTTTGGAAGCAATCCCTCTAGAAGTCAGGGGGATAGAGGCAATGATCCCCAGCTCTTCTGATGACAATAATGAAACCCTCCCTCAGTTTCCCACACCCCAGCCCTGCCACCTTGGGCTCCAGGAACAGATATGCCCTTTGGGTTAGAATTTTCATCTCCAAAGGCAGGGGACTGGCCCAAGGCTGCCCCCAAGAAAGTACATCAGTGCTAGAGTGTTCCAAACCTCCAGTGTGGCCCACAGACCGTGCTGCCAGGCTGGATCCAGCCTTCCAGGTAGCTGGGCTTTTCCAAGAGCTCTCACCTGATTAGAAGTCATATTTAAACAGTGTGGGGAATAAAGAGCACAGCCTTGGAGACAGAATACATCAAGCGGGACATTTAATTTGATTTAGGGAAAATGAGGCAAACATTTGAGAACCTAAATAACTAACCAGTAATTAAACTAACAATGGGAATGCCCTTGCACTACAACCCAGTGAGTACAGTGGCCTTTATGGACTGTATTTACAAAGAGACCTGACAAGATAATTAGTCCTGTAAATTTTACACAGCCTGCAGCTGAGGAGTGATGGATTTTGTGTGTGGAGGATGAACAGGGAGAAATGAGGTGGATGAATTTCCATTTTCAGTAAATGAAATTAACACTGCTTAATTAGTGAAGCTGACAAATAAATGATCAGGAAAGATTTAAATCCCTACAAGTGCATCCCTGGCCTGGGCAGGCTGACTGACCGGCCAGGAGGTGGTGGGGCAGAGTGGGAATGGGTTTAGCGCTGGGACTCAAGGCCTGACTCTGGCCCCTTTTGAGGGTGCTGTCCCTCAGAGGCTGGGCTGAGGGACAGCTGGCTTTTCTGCCTTTCTAAGATGTGTCCTGCTGGGAGGCTTCCTCCCTGTCTCGTGTGTGATAGCCAGTCAGGACCACACAGTGTCTAGGATGTGTTCCACCATCCCTGCCCAGCAGATCACGAGGAGTCCCCATTTCCCTGCTGTGAACTGCCTAATGGGCTGGAAAGCACCCCTTCAGTGCAGCAGCCTGATATAATTGCATCCCAGCTTTGCCCCGTGGGCCAGCTCTTCCTAGACCACCTCCTTTGCCTTCCAGTGTTCCTCTATCTGCTTTCACCTGCTGACAGCCTTTCTTCACTCTGCTGAGACATGGAGCCTGGCCCTAGAGGGCACCCCAGTCTCTGCCCTATATGCAGCCTGACATGTCCACCATCTGGTACCCAGCAGCCACGAGGGGAGGCGGGTGTGATCGCTTCTGTGCGGTCGCAAGTAGTTGCCTGGGCTCTTTTCCTCACCAGCTTGCTCCTGGCCTGGCTCCAGACGACCAGCCTTGGCCCCAGTCCTTCCTAGGGTGCATGCCTACCCCTGCCCAAGTCTTATTTGGCTGGGTCAGAGAATCCACATCTGGGAATTCCAGGCAAAAGGAGCCCTGGGCTGAGCTCATCAGGGTCAAACCCAACAACAAATCCAAATTCTCACTTTAGAGTCCGGCCACAGGAGGCCGAGTCTGATACTGGGAGGTTGGCTGCTGGGAATTTGCAAAGACAGTGTGATGGATGCTGGTGATCCAGCTGCCCCTCACAATGACCCCGCCCAGTAACTAGGGTGCCTTTGGCCTGCCTCAGCTTTGCCCCTCTTTCTTCCAGGGAGGCACCTGGGCACTTGAGAGCATGGGACTCCCAGGGGTGACCTCAGGAGTGAATGCAGGGGCCCCTCTGCATTCCAGCCCAGCCTGGCTCTGCTCAGCCCTCTGCACGTTGATGCTGACATGTACAAGGCTCTGGAGAATAGATGCCCGTTGGAAAACTGGTCAACAGCTCCCATACCAGTGACAGCAAATACCGCCGCCGCCGCCACTGCCGGGTCCAGCTCTCTAAGAGAAGAGGTAGGGGCCTTGTCTGATACCCCTCTGTCCCTATAGCCCCCGCTCTCTGCTCAGGGCCCCGGAGGGTCCTGCAGGAGAGCTAGGAGACAGAATGCCAGACAAGTCAGCAATGGTTGTCCTTTATGCGAGTGGTTCCTACAGCTCATGGGGCACATTTGCTGCTTTTCTTCCACGCATGTCTCATGATGGCCCTGGGACAAAGGGCCCGCAGGTGTCAGCCTCTCCAGGTCACCAGTGAAAACACCAAGGCTGAGAGCAGCTTCTGGCCCGAGGTCACACCACTGGGAAGTGACCCTCCAGCCAGAAGTTCTGCAGCTGATAGCAGTGCCATCCAGGGACGTGGATGTGGCCAACAAAGGACAAAGAGACCCTTCTTGGGTGTGTGCCTGCCCAAAGGAGGCCTCTGGGCCTGTTGGGCTTGGGGCCGTCGATTCCTGTGGGGTGGGTTACTCTTCTCCACCGCTCCTGGCTAAGGCTGCCCCCATGGACAACCTCTATATGACCCCAACCAGCTGACGCCCCTCCTGGTCCTCGGCGAGAGGAGGATAGGGCTAGAGCTGAAGCAGTTTCTCCTCCCATCTGCTGGGGAGCACCCCACATCCCTACCTCAGTCCTGGGCAGAGAGCCTGGGCTGATCAGCCTCAGAGAGGGGTCCACACCCACTCCTGGGAGGGCCTGCTCATCCCCCTGCCCTGTTCCTGGCCCAGTAGCTGCAGCAGAGGGCGAGGAATGTGCTAGTTCCCTGCCAGAGGGGGTGGGCGCTTCCCTCTTGGCAGTAGCCCGTCCTCAGGAGTGGGGACACAAAGCGGGCATTTAGGGCATCCTCAAAGGCGGCCCAGACCATGAGACTAGGCGCAGCTCCAAGGGCTTCTCCCTGAGAGGAATGACAAACACCCACTCCTCCTGGCCCTCCCCTCCCTCCCCGACACTGGTCAAAGAATGGGCTGGGCGGACAGGCGGTCTGAGGGGCAGAGACCAGGAGCTTGTACGCCTGCCAGCCAGCAGCGGCTTAGAGAATGGGAAGGTCTTTCTGTCCGCAGAAGCTAATCCTCCTAGCCAGAGAACATGTTGTTCGCCTAGGGAGCTGCGGCTAGCGTGAAGTATGGGGCCCTCTCCCGTTAGGAAGAGGGAACGCCCAGGCCAGTGCAGAGGCAGGGGCTTCTGCAGGGACCAAGGAACACGAAGGGAAAGCAAAGCGCCACACGGTTTCCACAGTGTTGCCTCCTGCTGTGGGGTGATGGAAACTGGCGGGGACGGGAGCATCCCGGAAGGCGGTGGTCTCCCAGGGTTCGGGGCCAGTGATGAACATCAAGCGCTTGCCCCCCTTCCCCACCCCGCCTGCTCCAGGGCCTGCTCAGGAAACTCTCCTCCTTCAGGCCTCACCACCAAACCCCTCCCCAGGTCTGGTCCAGTCTACCTTCTCATCCTTCTCAAATCCACTTCTCCATCTCCACTCCACGCTGGTAGTTCAGATCCTGCCATCTCTCCTTGGGATGCCTCCCCAGTCTCCTAGCTGGTCTCCAGCCTCCAGTCTCACGCCTGCAAATCCCCCCTGCAGTGGTTGTGTCCCAGCCCTTGTCAAATTCCTTCAGTGTTTTCCTCTCCGGAGAAGGTCCAAGTTTCCTGGAATGGCTTACCAAGCCCTTTGGGGGCTAACCCTGGCCCCCTCTACAGCTTCATTTCCTCCCCATATCGCTCATGCCTCCAGACCTTTGCATATGCTGCTCCCTTTACCATAATAACTCCTTCGAGGCTCATTTTGGCATATTCCTTCATCCAGCACTAACTACCAGCATGACAGTGGGTCTTCTCCATTAGACTGTGAGCACCCCGAGGGCGCTAGGCTTAGTCATCTTTGAATCTTTCACACCTGGCAAAGAGCTCTGCACTGAGTAGGTACTTCGTGTTTGCTGGTTGAGTGAGAAAATGAACAAGTAGCCAGATTACTTACAGGAGCCATGTCCCACCGCAAACAGATCATTGTACTTTGGATTCCTGCAAGAGAAATAAGAGCCCCTTGGCCCAGGAAATGGACATGGCTCTCCCCTGTACAGTGGTGGCTTAACTACACTGTAGACATCTACTGTTGAGCTTAGAGACCTGGGACGATCCCATAAGAATCCCTGTTGAGCTTAGAGACCTGGGACGATCCCATAAGAATCCCAGTCTCACGTTTTTCCGTAATGCTACGCGTCACCTTCAAAGTGATTAAGCGCGGTAGAAGCGCCCTGCTCAGGGCTTGGCACGCAGCAGGCGCTCAGGGAGTCCAGGTTTTCTGCAATGTCTATACTCACCAGCAGAGGGCGGTGACGGCCAGGCGCTTGGCTTTGTCGTTTTGGAACTTCCAGAGAGGCAGCAGCGTACCCTCCTGGTCCCGGTATTCGTCAGCTGCATCCTCGTAGTACTTAAAATCTTAAACACACACAGGCTGAGTCAGCCCTGGGACTGCCACTTTCTGTCTGGACCTCCTTGGCCAAAACAATTAACCTCTTTGTATTTCAGAGTGGGAATAGTAATAGTACCTATCTCAAAGGACTGTTGTGGGGATTAACTGCTAATATATGTAAAGTACTTAGAAAAATACCTGGCACAGAGTAAGCTCTCTACAATGTTGTTGTTACTGTCATTGTTGTTTTTGGAGGTAAATTACACTAAAGTGGCTATGTCCTTGAGGATAATAATTCCAGGTCTGTCCATCTTCATATCCACGGCCAAGCCCCGCTGGAGTGAAGCTGCCTGGCTCCCTCATGGGTCCTTTGAGCTCAAGTTCATCTCCTGTCCTAAACTGTCTCTACCTCCCATTTCCTCTAGCTTAGGAAGAAGCTCCCTCCATCCTTGTACTTGTCTAAACCAGAAATCTTGGTAAACCTTGACTGATCTTTTCCCATCATTTCTCATGTTTTCCTTCTGATTATCTTTTTAGTCCATTCACTTCTCTCCAGACCCATAGCCACTTCCTAGGTTCAGGCCCCAAAAGCCATCACCCAGACTCTTATGCCACCCTCCTAGCTGGTCTCTCTACCTCCGGACACTCCTCCAGTCCACATTCTGCAGAATAAACCACCTCCCCTACTGCCCTGAAAACCCCTCGATGGCTCCCCTTGCACAGGGGCTCCCTGGTCAAACCGAGGCTCCTGGCCACTACTTCCATGTCATTTCCAGCCAACTGTTCACCTACCCTCTGTATCAAACAGTGTCTAAAATGTCCTGCTCCTCCTGAAAACTCCCACTCACTCTAGATCCAGATCAAACTCCCCCTGCTCTGTGAGGCCTTCACTTTCTTGCTGAGCAGAGTTCACCTCCTCCTCCGTCCCAGCCCTGCCTCTCGTCTGCTGAAACGTGTGTCATTCAGCGTCGTTGCCTCTCTTTATCCTTTTGCCTGTCTCCCCACTCCGGCAGATGGCTCCTGGGGAGCAGGAAGTACATTATTTTCATCTCTGGACCCGCAGTCCCTAGCACAGGGGCCAGCCACAGAGCAGACACCTGATGACTGTTCAAAAAAGGGAACAAAATAGATCAACAGAAGGGAAATGGTTCTCGGTCTTCTTTCCAACCCATTAGAAAATGATCCTCTTATCCAACGTGGTCAAGGACATGCCCAGGCACGGCCCCAGCCTCTCTCACAACACCCCACACTTCGAGGTTTGGGGACTACGTTCAGCCCTCAAAAATGGCTCAGACAGGGCTTCCCTGGTGGCGCAGTGGTTGAGAGTCCGCCTGCTGATGCAGGGGACAAGGGTTCGTGCCCCGGTCCGGGAAGATCCCACATGCTGCGGAGCGGCTGGGCCCGTGAGCCATGGCCACTGAGCCTGCGCGTCCAGAGCCTGTGCTCCACAGTGGGAGAGGCCACAACAGTGAGAGGCCCACGTACCGCAAAAAAAAAAAAAAAAAAAAAAAAAAAATGGCTCAGACAAAAAAAAAAGATTAGAGTGGTCAGAGGCATGAGCCTTGATCCCATCAGAGATCCCTGAGCTCAGACTATCTTTGAAAAGACTTCGTTTCAGAGAGGAGATTAATTGGTAACACTTCTCTGTTTTCACTTCTTCCCAAAGGGAAAAGTGTATATGCAATTTTAAAAAATCAAGGTTCAATGCATTTTTCTGTGACCGTGTTCTTATAGATGAAAAAGGTTCACCAAGGCCCGTTCCTCCATGGATATTAATCATGTTTGCAGCTCTTTGGTGGGCGGATTGCGGAGTCTGGGTTTCAGGAAGCCAAGCTGTGTGAGTAACAAATTCATTCACAGCTGCCGTGTACTTTGACAGCTTTGAAAAGCCCTCAAGGTCGTTTTCCAGCCTGAATGATAACAAGGGGGCTTGTTTAGGCTGCTGGTCTTGGCAGCCCTGGTTTCTCTGTCCCATGGGTGAGCAATGAGCATCAAGTCACCAAGAAGAACCCTGGGCTGTCAGCAGAGGAGACCAGCCAGCAGTGGGGAGCTGCCAGCTCTGGGGAGGCAGCTGCTCCAAATAAATGCACAACCTCTTAGGGAAATACAAGCCACTTGGGAATGTGCTGTTCATGCCATGGGAAGGATTCCGTTTCCCTGGCTCTGTCAAAGACACCAGAATTTCCCAGGCCCCCAGGATTTAAGCGTTTCTGAATCAATCTCTTTCTTCACCTCGTCACTAATTAATCACTCCCATAGACCTATTGAGTGTTTATTTGAAATGTCTCTTCCAGCTCAGTGGCTCTGTGGCCTCGTGCTAAAGTGCTTAGGCTATGGATCCAGGGGGCCTGTGTTCGAGTCCTGATCGTGCCGCTCACACCTCACACTAGCTGTGTTTTCGAACCAGTGGTGACATTTCAGCCTGAATGTCTCATCTATAAAATGGAGGTAATAGTGGTTTCCACCTGACAGTGTGGCTGCCAGGATGAAATAATACATGTAAATTGCACCCTGCAACGCCTGGTACATAGGCCATTCCCAGGGAAGGCTGGTGCTTGCTGTTCACTGTTGTAACTGCACCTTTTTCTCCAACCCTGATGATGCATTCTGGGTAAGGTGCAGTGAGGCCCACTCTACCCACACCGGAACCTCACCCTCGCCCCTGCCGCTGTATTCTGCCCAGTGGTACCCTCCTCCAGCCCTGCTCTCCTCGGGCTGTGTCCCTGCCTGGACAGTATCTTTGAACTCTCTGCAGAGAAAGCTCAGATTCCCTGCGTGACATTCGAGGCCCTTGCTTAAGTGGCCCCGACCACTTCACCAGCCTGAACTCTCACCACTTTCCAACAGAGCCCCTGTCGGGGTCACTGAGCATGCTGACCCTTGTTCCCAGAGTCCTTTCCAATTCATTTTCACCACTGAGTCACTGCTCGTGCTGTCTCCTGCCCAGCGCACCTGCCCTCTGCTAATCTCCCACTCAAACTCTGCTTATCCCTTGGCATCCAGCTCAGCCCTCCCTGAAGCCTTCCTTGACTGCTGCCACTCCTCACTTCCCCATCTCCATTCTTGACGAGCCCCAGAGCAGTTTCTGTCTGCATTCTATCACTTATATGGTCCCTAAGCTGGACAGAGTAGAAAACAGAGCACAGAATTAGGTGCCTTAAGACCTGGGTTTGGGTCCTCTCTGCCTTTCACTAGTCAGGTGGCCTTGGCCTTAGCTTTGTCGTGTGTGAAGAAGGGATAAAAATCTCTGCTCTGCCGCCTCCTAGGATTGTTAGAAAGATGCTATTAAATCACTAATGTGCAGATTTTTTGCTGCACCATTGTCAGATCTCATCACCACACCCATTTTTTTCTTACGCTATTGTTCCTGTTTGACCTGTGTCAAGCCTTATCTCCCTAGTGACATCCAGAGAAGGGATTATTTTTTCTCCCCTTGCACCTGTAGGACCTTGCATGGGACACTCAAATACTCATTTTGTATGAGGGATTTTTTTTTTTTTTTGCGGTACGCGGGCCTCTCACTGTTGTGGCCTCTCCCGTTGTGGAGCACAGGCTCCGGACGCGCAGGCTCAGTGGCCATGGCTCACGGGCCTAGCCGCTCCGCGGCATGTGGGATCTTCTCGGACCAGGGCACGAACCCGTGTCCCCTGCATCCGCAGGCGGATTCTCAACCACTGCGCCACCAGGGAAGCCCCTGTATGAGGGATTTTTAATACAGGTAATAATAGTAGTTGCCAGCACTTTAAGTCTAACCTTGAGCAACATCATCATATGTGTTCTGGTTGACCATCCGCTCCACGATTTTAGCAGCTTGGGTCACTTTGGTGATGTCATCACTCTGTGGAGATACAGGAGCCACAGGTCCTAAGCCAGCATCTGGAAGGTCGTGCCCTGAGCCACAGCCCTGACTTACAATTGGTTCAGCGATGCCTCTTTGACACCACCCACCCCAGATAGCTCTGTAAAGGTATCTCTTTGTGCCTCAAGGCCCAGTTCTCCCCAACATCCTCTTCTGGGAATGCCCAGCTCACAAGTGGCACAAGGAGTCTGTACTGCCATACTTGGCCCCTGGGCAGAGCCTGCCTCCTGCTCTTTCATCCTGAGCTTATCCTGGGGAAGGTGTATCTCTGAGCACAAGACAGGGCACTGAAGAGAGCCCAGGAGGGGTATTGGAGGGGACAGCAGACAGGGTAGGTAGGAGACTTCTTTGGTGGGGACAGAAGTTTCACCAGCCTGAGCAACAAGGGCTCCTGTTAAAGTTCTCAGAGATCTTCTGGTCCAACTTATTTAGTCAAGAGTTGAGGAGGACACCGAGGCCCAGGGAGAGGAAAGAGGCCCGCTTCTACACAGGGAGTACAAGGCAGAACTGACTCCTAACCCAGGGCCCTGTCCACGGCCCAGGCCAAGGAGAAAGCGTGAAGTTTCATGTCAGGGGAAAATGACTCATTCTGAACAAAAAAACAAGATCATCATTATGTGAAATTCCATAACATAAACCATTTAACGGGTTAAAAGAGGAGCAAAGAGTTTGGGGCTGGCAAGAAGGGCCTAAAGAGTTTAGGGCAGGTGGCAGGAATGAACCAGTGGAGTGGACAGCCCTCCAGAGGGGCTCCAGAGGGCCAGGCCCATGGCTCTCAAATATGAGATTTCCCAGGACTGACAGTGTCAGGCAGTGGTTAAGAGAACGGGTTCTGGGACCACACGGACCAGCATCACCATCCCATCCCATCCCACAGATTAGGAGCCGAGTGGCAACTTTAGGTAAACTACATCTCTGTGTTTTAGAGTACTCTGATACAGTGGGGATGGATAATGCCACCTGCGTCATGGGGTCGTTGTAGGATTAAATGTAATGAGCACCATGGTGTTAGTAGCCCAGTGCCCGGTAGTGATGGTGATGGTGGTGTCAGAGGAAACATGAGGCCCTGTGTGGTGGGGGATTACTTACAAAGTCACACATGGGGGACTGCCTCTGAGACTCTCTCATCAGTTTGCAAACCGACTCCAAGCTTATTTCAGAAAACTGACCAAAGACATTCACTGGAGTCTTATAATCACAACTCTCAGAGTTCACCTGGTCCCAGCCACTACCCCCTATTCCCTGACCCAAAGCAGGAATCCTTCCCCCTCAGCAGCTTCCTGGCAAACACCTCTCCCCAAGTCAGGCAGTATCTTGTACGGTAAGACAGGCTGTTAGCTGAAACCTACTTCCCTGGGTCTTATACCCGTGGTCCTAACTCTGTCCTCCAGCCATAGAGACTTGTGTGCCAGATGCTAGGTCCTCTGATGTAGGAGGACAGCACCTCATTCCTCGAGTCAGCACTCCTTCAGGCGAACCCTCCCAGTTCCATCAGCCATGCATGGCATATTAACAGCCACCACCTGTCAACCAGTATCAAGCAAGTACTATTTTAGGTGCTGTGCATATATTATCTTGGGTTCTCATGACAGTCTTGCAAATCAGGTATCATTAGGCTGTCTACAGATGAGGGAACAGGTTTTAGAAAAATCCAGCTCCACAGCAAAGCCAGGATGTACACTCAAATCTGTGGACTCTAGGGCCTGCGTTCTCAGCCCCACAAAGAGAGCCAGTTCCTACCCAGCCTGACCACCCTTTCCTGGTCCTGGGAGACTCAGGGATCCACATGCGCTCTGAGGAGAGAGTATGGTTCCAGAAACTATGCTACTTGAGCAGACACAGCTCTTTGTTGGTTCTGACTGAACTTGTGGCCTCTGAGCCCTTTCCCCCTTTGCTGTCTTAATCTCTCAGATAAGACAAACTTACATTCATTTCTGTACATTTACCCGAATCATTAGTGAGACAGAAACCTGAGATCTACCACTGCAGACCTTCTGACAGAGTATCATGAAGTTATTCTGCTTTCTCTCCTCTCACACACTTGAATTTTATACCAACCTAATCAGATCTGGGTCTCTGAGAAAGGGGTATCACTCTGTTCCTGTGCTGGGCCTCAGCAAAGGGGAAGGTAACTGCCACCCCCAATCTGCTCTACAGATAGCCTTGCTCAGTACTTGGGATTCCCAGTTAGAGATCAGTTCCCTTGGGGGGAGGTTGAATAGAATACTATTCAACATAGACATAGACAGTATAACATAGACAGTATTAACTGTCTATGTTATACTCCCAGTGTCCTGTTCCACTGTATTTCTTGGTTCAGAGGGCTGGAATCTGCCTGCATCACAGCCTTTCATGTTAGCCAAGCTGGAAGAACCCAGTGTGGTCCTGCCTCCCTAGACACCAACTCTGGTAGGGCTGAGACCCAAGGACAGTTTTCAGTCTCAGTCACAGGGATCTTTCTTCTGGTCTGTGGGTCCTGGTGACTGCAGTTAAGGTTTTCTTTGACCAACGTCCCAGAGCCCATAGCCAAACCCCTGATGGACCTTCAAGCGAAACTGGACCCAGTCCAACAGCCCCTCTGAAGCCCCTAACCTCTAGGGAACGGTGCAGGGAAAGTTAAGGGTCTGAACAGGGCAACCTGCAGGGCAGGGACTTATCTTTCACCTCAGGGTTCCTGTACTCAGCATGGTCATGATCACCAAGTGATTGCTCTGTGATTAAATGAAACTGAATTGGGCAGTTCCTATTAAGCCAGGGCTGGGAACCCTCAAACCTCCCCTAAAATGTGACTTTTCACGGGCATGGAATTGAGTGGAAGTGGGCAGACTTCAGACAAAGGAAGAGTACGATCTGGCTTCTGTTCTGGAGTGGAGCAGAACCATTTCCCTGAGAGCTGTCTGGGAGCTCTCCGAGGTGCTGAACGTGACCCTGGCTTCCTGTGGACATTGTCCTTCCCTCCCCATTGCACGTCAAACTCATCCTGATCTCCGTAATGGGACTCTGGCTCCTGACCCAGCTCTCTCTCTATTGAAGGGACAAATGTGGCCCCTCATCATCTCCCTGTGGTGACCCTCCCTGCAGTGACCTATCCCTGTTAACTTCCATGATGATCTCCAAACCTATGCTGGCTACACCCACAGTGAGCTCCCAACCATGACCTCTATTATGACTCTTGCATAGCTCTTCATGGCAAATGCAACGCAGTGTTGCAATACCCATTGGCTTGGACTCTATGATCAGCTGTGATCAGCTCTGACTTGGCTCCTGGACGTGAAGAATTGAGTGCAAGTAAACCCAAAGACTGAAGGTCCAAGAGAAAATCACCCTCCCAAACCCCATGAACTTTTGGCCAGGGAGGTGGTACCTTATCTTCACATGCCACTCTGCCCTGGGAAGACTCCCAAGCTCTTCCAGGGTGCACACCAGGCTTTTAATAACATTCATGTCTTCTGTTGCCCCCTAGCCCAACAATCCTGAATTCCTGCTAGCCTCCAGACCTATATAAAATTGGGGTGATCTGTGGAAAGCCAGAGGCAGTTATAGCTCTCCTCACACCTTCCCACAAGGAAAGAACTGTTCATAAGTATCATTAGCATCATGCCTTAAGTGTCTGTGAAGTCCTCACAGACAGCCAGGCTTCTGTCTACCCAGGAGCCAAGGTACCACTCAGTTATTCTCTGTGACTGAGCCATGGGAGCCCTCACCAAACCTGGGACTCCCTAGATGTCATCTTCCTCATCGCCATCTTCCCCATTTTTTTAGCCACTGGGGTCTTTGTCTTCTCCTTCTCTTTAGTCTTTTCCTGCTTCTCAAGCTCTTCTATGTAGGCATCATAGATCTCCCACTAGGCAAGGGAGAGATGAGAAGGATCATCTTAGGGCAAAACCTCCACCCAGCCAGCTCCTCTTCAGCCTTTAGGGCTTGAGGAGTCGATCTTCAACCCGTCACAGGTCTTCATAGTATCCTCTACTTGGCCCACCTTAATTATGTATTCAGTGTCTGTCTTCCCTGCTGTCAGCTCTAGGACAGGAATGAAGGGGCTCTCAGAGCACCCCGGGGCTGGGCTTTCCACCGTGCAACCCAGGGGCTCAGTTGTCAGCTGGAGATGCAGTATCGTTCCAGCCTACCACCTCCACTAGGGCAGAACAAGTGGGCAAAGATCAGCTAGCTCACAGTATTCTTAGTGATTTATGAGACTCTGAACTAGGAAATTTTAAAAATGACTCCCCCTGTAGGGATGGGATAAACATATTGGCTCAGGCTGGCTGTCTACAGCCCTGAGCAAAACTTATCAGCATAAAAGATAACCAAAAGTAAGGGAACCCCTGCTAACTGTCTCTGACAGTAAGAGAAGCCCAAGGATAGTAGCAGAGGAAGCAGCATGGATCTGGGGCTGGGCAAATGCCCCAGGCCGCACTGTGTGCTCCCCAGATCTGAGCAGCCACTGCTCCCTGGAGGCCAGATAGGCACACCTTACATTTAATAATTCACCCATGGGCCAGTTCTCCACACTGCACTGTACTTCAGGGTTTATTCAGAGCCCTCCAACAACCCTGTGAGGCTGCTTGTCATCCTCATTTGGCAGAGAAAGAGACTAAGGCATTAAGGGTGACATGATTTCCCTAGGATCTTGCAGTGTGAGCAGCAGAGTTGGGCGCTGAGCTCAGGTCACCTGGCACCATATCCTGCCCAAATCAGCATGGCTATCCAGTGGGACTTGAGGCAGAAGGAGCATCTGCAGGAACACTGAAGGCTGCTGGATGGGCAGGGTCAGGGTGCTAGCACTTCAGAGTCAGCCATTAGGTGCCACAGGCTGTAGAGAATCTGGGGGAATGAATGTTTTTCCCAGTTTGCAGGAACTTCCAGAGCCATACCTGTTTCCCCCTTGGACAGTCTTGCCCTGGGCTGATATAGAGCTCTCTGGGTGGAGACCTACTGTCTCATGTGCCTGGAGTTCAGAGACTAGACAAGGAGCAGGGAGGTGGGTGGATGAGGAGGGCAGATTTCCAGAGGGATCCTTGACCACGCCAGTCTCCCTTGTTGCCAAGGGAGATAGACAAGGATGCAGAGGGGGAGGGAGTGATGGCTTTTAGGTTGGCCCAGGGTCTCACCTGATTGGCTGTGGCTGAAAAGTTTGTCCTGGCAGGAGGCTCCATCTGGCATTCTCGGTCCTAGAGAACAGTGACAACAGGTGACCCACAGAAAGCCCTCAACTCCTTCTCACTTAACCCAATGGTATATCCGCAGGAGAAGCATTTTTGTTGGAGCTGAGGAAGGGGTGGGACACAGCACTGGGAAATTAAAGAATGGTCTGGGCAAAGGACAAAATGACATGGTGAAAGCCTAAAATTTCCATCCAGGGCTCCTTCAGAAGCAGCCTAAGCTAGAAAGTAGGGGCAGTGAAGGCTGATTGTGCCAGTTTCAACCAGGAAGAACTCCAAGAGGGGGATGAACAGACCTGCAAGAACTCAGCCCTTGGCCAGACTCCAATGCTGGACCAGAGGTCAACCCCTGGCAGGCCATTGGGCTAATATTCCTCACCTTGAGAAGGTTTCCCCCTAATAGTTGGGTCTGTGACTCCACCAGGGGAATGCACCCCCTCCCCATTGTGTATCACCCAAATTACTGAACGTCAGCTTAGGGACTACAGAGGGTGGTTAGGAGCCGCCAAAACCCACCCTGTAGATTTCTGCCCTCCTTTCAGGTTGATTTGTGGAGAACACTGCCTTAACATACGTGAGTCTCTCACCTGAAACCCTGAGAGATTCTTTCAGCCTGGTACTCAGGGTCCTCCACACTTATGAGCCAGGGAACTACCAGCTAGTCTATCACGGAGACCATCAACTTCAGTCAGACTGGCTCCTAATCTTGACTCCCTGGCACATTCTGGCCTCCCCTTCCTTCCCCAAATCCTGACCTTCACTTCAAGGCCCAATTCAAGTTTCAGGCTCTCAGTAGAGCGATCCAGCCTCCTTGTTACTCCCTCTGTACTCCTGCCTGGATGACTTACTGGGACCTGAACACATGCTCCCAGCTCCCTCGGAAGAGCAAAACTCTTCCATCCGCCCTGTCACCCGCCAGGCTGAGGGCTGCTGGTGCTGAGTCAGGCCTGCTCCCTCCCCGCTATGCAGAGTGTGGAGCTGCGCGGGGAAGGGGCTCGGGGGCGGGGGGGTTGCTCTACCCGGAGGGGATTGTTGAAGGTCTGTGAGGCCCTCTCACTGAAGTTGAACTTGTTGGTGAGCTTTCGTTCCTTGGGCTGCTTAGGAGTCATCGATTCTTCTTCAGCCATTTTCTCAGGTGACTGGAAAGAAAGACCACAGGACCAGGCCTCAGCTGTGAGAAGGTGGTGGTGCAGGATGGGGAGTGGGGAGAAGTCGTGTCCTGGGATAGGATGGAAGTGGGAGAGAGTGATTATGCCAGAGGTGTTGGCACCTGAGGTCTCTTGACTTCTCACCTTCAGCCCCCAGCCCCGGCGAGTCACCCCTGAAGCCTCCAGCCATAGCTAGAGCGGGAAAGGGGTGGGATGGAGAGCAATATTATACTGAACCTCAGTGGCAGGCACATCTGTTTGACTCCCAGCTTCAGCTTCCTTGGGCTCCTCTTCTTCAAGGATTTCTGTTTCTGAAGTCACCACCTTGGCAGACTCCTGAGAACCTTGGTAGGATATTGGTGTTGAGCTCAAAGTCCAGCCCACTCCCCCATCCCCTGGAGGGGTAAGGCCTTCTTGGTTTCTGCCTTTCAGAGCTCGCCTTCCCCAGCGTTCTCCTTGGCCTGAGCCTCATGGGTTAGCTCCCAGACCTACCCAGGACAGCCAGCTGTTAGACTTTATGTAAGAAGAAGCTCTGCAAAGTTCTGGCTTAGCCATCTCTTCCCTAGAGTGACCAGAGAAAGGGGACCACGCTCTAGGCTGCAGCCTCAGGCTGCCCCAGAGGCTTACCTGCTGCTAACTCATCAAGGTAGTGCTGTCGCCGTCCTTCATCCGAGTCTTTGGGGATCAGGTTTCCGACTTGGCTGAAGTGAACTGCCAGTTGGTCCACAAAGCCAATTAGCTTATATGTGCCTTCCTAAGAAGAAAGGGGCTGAGTCAGACCAGAGGTCCCTGAAACGGCTGGAATCAGAATACAGTCTGCCTTTATTCTAAAGGCCTAAGATAGTCCATCTATTAACAGAATTATAACTTACTAAATCCTCAGTTAACCTGAAGTTTTCATTGCATTGCCAGTTTAAAGAAGAGAAAGCAAATAAAGTTTTTTTTAAGTTCTCATGAAGACTATTTTTGCTTTTCTTTTGTTTAAAAAAATTGTTTTTATATAGCAAGTTCTTATTGTTATCTGTTTTATACATATTAGTGTATATATGTCAATCCCAATCTCCCAGTTCATCCCACCACCCCCACCCCCACCCCACTTTCCCCCCTTGGTGTCCATATGCGTGTTCTCTACATCTGTGTCTCTATTTCTGCCTTGCAAACTGGTTCATCTGCACCAGTTTTCTAGATTCCACATATATGCGTTAATATACGATATTTGTTTTTCTCTTTCTGACTTACTTCACTTTGTATGACAGTCTCTAGGTCCATCCACGTCTCTACAAATGACCCAATTTCGTTCCTTTTTATGGCTGAGTAATATTCCATTGTATATATGTACCGCATCTTTATCCATTCATTTGTCGATGGGCATTTAGGTTGCTTCCATGACCTAGCTATTGTAAATAGTGCTGCAGTGGACATTGGGGTGCATGTGTCTTTTTTTTTTTTTTTTGCGGTACGCGGGCCTCTCACTGTTGTGGCCTCTCCCGTTGCGGAGCACAAGCTCTGGATGCGCAGGCTCAGCGGCCATGGCTCACAGGGCCCAGCCGCTCCACGGCATGTGGGATCTTCCTGGACCGGGCCACGAACCCGCGTCCCCTGCATTGGCAGGCGGACTCTCAACCACTGCGCCACCAGGGAAGCCCGCATGTGTCTTTTTGACCTATGGTTTTTTCTGGGTATATGCCCAGTAGTGGGATTCCTGGGTCATATGGTAATTCTATTTTTAGTTTTTTAAGGAACCTCCATAAGGTTCTCCATAGTGGCTGTATCAATTTACTTTCCCACCAACAGTGCAAGAGGGTTCCCTTTTCTCCACATCCTCTCCAGCATTTGTTGTTTGTAGATTTTCTGATGATGCCCATTCTAACTAGTGTGAGGTGATACCTCATTGTAGTTTTGACTTGCATTTCTCTAATAATTAGTGATGTTGAGCAGCTTTTCATGTGCCTCTTGGCCATCTGTCTTCTTTGGAGAGAAGTCCATTTAGATCTTCTGCCCATTTTTAGATTGGGTTGTTTGTTTTTTTAATATTGAGCTTCATGAGCTGTTTATATATTTTGGAGATTAATCCTTTGTCCATTGATTCGTTTGCAAATATTCTCTCTCACTCTGAGGATTGTCTTTTTTTTTTTGCGGTACGCAGGCCTCTCCCTGTTGTGGCCTCTCCCGTTGAGGAACATAGGCTCCGGATGCGCAGGCTCAGCGGCCATGGCTCACGGGCCCAGCCGCTCTGCGGCATGTGGGATCCTCCCGGACCGGGGCACGAACCCGTGTCCCCTGCATCAACAGGCGGACTCTCAACCACTGCACCACCAGGGAAGCCCTGAGGATTGTCTTTTTGTCTTGTTTATAGTTTCCTTTGATGTGCAAAAGCTTTTAAGTTTCACTGGGTCCCATTTGTTTATTTTTAAATTAATTTATTTTATTTTTGGTTGTGTTGGGTCTTTGTTGCTGCACGCGGGCTTGTCTCTGGTTGTGGCGAGGGGGAAGCTACTCTTCGTTGTGGTGTGCAGGCTTCCCATTGCAGTGGCTTCTCTTGTTGCAGAGCACTGGCTCTAGGCATGTGGGCTTCAGTAGTTGCGGTACACGGGCTCAGTGGCTGTGGCTCGCAGGCTTTAGAGTGCAGGCTCAGCAGTTGTGGTGCGCGGGCTTAGTTGCTCCACGGCATGTGGGATCTTCCCGGACCAGGGCTCAAACCCGTGTCCCCTGCATTGGCAGGAGGATTCTTAACCACTGCGCCACCAGGGAAGCCCCCATTTGTTTATTTTTGTTTTTATTTCCATTACTCTTTTAAATTTTTATTGAAGTATAGTTGATGTACAATATTATATAAGTTACAGGTGTACAATATAGTGATTCACAATTTTTAAAGGTTATACTCCAATTATAGTTGTTATAAAATATTGGTTATATTCCCTGTGTTGTACAATATATCCTTGTAGCTTATTTTATACCTAATAATTTGTACCTCTTAATCCCCTACCCTTATATTTCCCCTCTCCCCTTCCCCCTCCCCACTGGTAACGACCAGTTTGTTTTCTGTATTTGTGAATCTGCTTCTCTTTTGTTATATTCATTAGTTTGTTGTGTTTTTTAGATTCCACATTAAGTGGTATCATACAGTATTCGTCTTTCTCTGTTTGACTTATTTCACTTAGGATAACATCCTCCAAGTCCATCCATGTTGTTGCAAATGGCAAAATTTCATTTTTATGGCTGAGTAGTTTTCCATTGTATATATATACCACACCTTTATCCATTCATCTGTTGATGGACACATAGCTTGCTTTCATATCTTGGCAATTGTAAACAGTGCTGCTATGAACATTGGGGTGCATATATCTTTTTGAATTAGTGTTTCTGGTTTTTTCAGATATATACTCAGGAGTGGAAGTGCTGGGTCATATGGTAGTTCTATTTTCGTTTTTTGAGAAATCTCTATATTGTTTTCCACAGTGTCTGCACCAATTTACATTCCCACCAACAGTGTACGAGGGTCCCCTTTTCTCCATATCCTCACCAACATTTGTTATTTGTGGTCTTTTGATGATAGCCATTCTGACAGGTGTGAGGTGATATCTCATTGTGGTTTTGATTCGCATTTCCCTGATAATTAGTGATGTTGAGCATCTTTTCATGTGCCTGTTGGCCATCTGCATGTCCTCTTTGGAAAAATGTCTAGTCAGGTCTTCTGCCCATTTTTTAACAGGGTTGTTTGTTTTTTTAATGTTGAGTTGTATGAGCTGTTTATATATTTCGGATATTAACCCCCTTATTGGTCATATTATTTGCAAATATTTTCTCCCATTCAGTGGGTTGTCTTTTCATTTTCTTGATGGTTTCCTTTGCTGTGCAAAAGCTTTTAAGTTTAATTAGATCCCATTTGTTTATTTTTATTTCCTTTGCTTTAAGAAACAGATCCCCCAAAAAAATATTGCTACAATTTATGTCAAAGAGGGTTCTGCCTATGTTTTCCTCTGGGAGTTTTATGGTTTCCAGTCTTACGTTTAGGTCTTTAATCCATTTTGAGTTTCCTTTTATATATGGTGTTAGAGAATGTTTTAATTTCATTATTAGTTTATATGTAGCTGTCAAAGACATATTTTAAAATACATTCTTCCAACTCTGAGCAGCTCTGGATTTACCTATCACTGGCTCCTACATCCATGCCAAGGGATCCTGTCTCACCTGTCTAACCAGACCTCAGAGAGGTCACAAACAGTCATCACACACACCTGGCCTGGCTTTCTCTCCACTCTATTTAATGGATGCCAGGGCTGGATAGATCCTCAGAGATACCAAGTCCCCAGTCCCCCTGTTCCATACAAGAGGATCACAGAAATCTAGAAAAGATTTGGGTTAGGCACTTGTCAAGTCACACAAGGCACTTGCCCAGGCAACTGGGTTCATTACTTCTTCAACAAATAATTTTTGAATAGACACAATGTTATATTCTAGGTTCCAGAGATACAAAGCTTAGCAAAAGCAGATATGATCCCTGCTTTCATAGAGCCAATAGTTTTGTTCCTCTAGGCTGCCCCCTCTTTTTTTGTTTTTGAGGTACGCGGGCCTCTCACTGTTGTGGCCTCTCCCATTGCGGAGCACAGGCTCCGGATGCACAGGCTCCGGACTCACAGGCTCAGCGGCCACGGCTCACGGGCCCAGCCACTCCGCGGCATGTGGGATCTTCCTGGACCGGGGCACAAACTCGTGTCCCCTGCATCAGCAGGCGGACTCTCAACCACTGCACCACCAGGGAAGCCCTAGGCTGCCCCCTCTTTGATCAGCATCCTAGTCCTAAAGTTGACTTTGAGACCAGGGGTCACTTCATTTTTCAAAAAAGTTCTTGCCAACCCTTTGCAAGTCATAGAGAAAATTATTACAGTTGTATGGCACACTGGGGTAAACTCACCAGAGAGGAAACCAACCCATGGGTTGGTACCAGACACAGCTATCTCTGGAGGACTGCAAGAATCACTATTTCTGCATACAGACTGGGATGTTCTGCCTCAAAAAGTCACCACAAAGCTCTTCTTCTCTCAGTAACTCAGATGGATGGGAAGATGGGACAGTGCAGTGGTTAAGAGCATGATCTACGGATGTGGGCAGAATTGGATTCAAATTTTGATTCTACTCCCTATTATCTGCACGATCTTGGGCTTAACCACTCTAAGCCTTAATTTCTTCATCTGCAAAATGAGGATAATAATTAATTTGCAGGATAGTTGAGTATTGAAAATAACGAAAGCAATCTATTAACACAGAGTCTGACACATAATAAGTGCTCAATAAAAATAGTAGCTATTATTATGATGACGATGGAGGGTCCCACGGGAATAAATTATCCATATAGGTATCATTTGAGATTTCACTGTCATCCTATCCCCAGTGGTGACTAGGACCTTCCTCGTCAGTTTAGGGATGGAATTCAGATCCCATTGTTTCTGTGCAAGGAGGAGAGGCATGCCTAGGTCCAAACCATCTGCCTCTTCAGGCCAGCACTTCAAGGGAAAGTAATAGCTTTGGAGACCTAAAGCTCTTGGATCTCAGTGAAGGACCAATGAGATGGAGGCCAGCTCTGTGGGAGGATGCCAGGCAGGCCTGGGAGGCTTTAGAAGGTTTCATGAGGTGAGCCTGCCTGGGAGTCTATGGCTACCCAGCTGACAGTTGACTCACAGGAATCTCTTCTAATAACTGAGCTTCCCAGGGCCCCAGAGAGGTACATTGACACCAATCCTCTGCCCGTAGCATGCCTCCCATGGCTGGCACACTGAGTCCTAAAGAGACTCTCTTTCAGAGGTCAGGAGAACAGGAGCCCATAGAGTGTATCACAAATCCAGCATAAGCTCAGGGGGGCGAGGCAACTTCTCTCTGCCCATCCCATCCCCTGCCCCTTTACAGGCTGCCTAAGGGATGCCATTAGCACAACTCAGGAGTGGAACCTCTCAAGAAATATGCTGGATTTGTCCTAACCTCTTTGTGGAGGGGGCTGACTACTCAGTCTTAAATAAGAAGCAGTGTGTTAAAAAAAACAGTTCACAAGGGAATTCCCTGGTGGTCTAGTAGTTATGACTCAGTGCTTTCACTGCCAGGGCCTGGGTTCAATCCCTGGTCAGGGAACTAAGATACCACAAGCCATGCAGCATGGCCAAAAATACTTGTACATGAATGTTCATAGAAGCCTTGTTCATAATGGCCAAGATGCAGAGACAATGTAAATGTCCATTAATTGATGAATGGATAAATAAAATATGGTAGAGTCATAAAATTGAATCTAGTTTGGCAATAAAAAAATGAAGTACTGATACATATTACAACATGGATGAACCTTGAAAACAGTATGCTAAATGAAGGAAGCCAGCCACAAAAGGTGACATATTGTTTGATTCTCTTTTTATGAAAGAGAATCTGGCAGAACAGGCAAATCTGTAGAGCTGGAAAATGGATTAGTGGTTGCCTAAGGCTGGAAGGAATGGAGGACTGGGGAGTGACAGCTAAGAGGTATGGGGTTTCTTTTGGGGGAAATGAAAATGTTCTAAAATCGATTGTGGTGATAGTTGCATAACCTGTGAATATACTAAAAGCCATTGAGTTATACACTTTAAAATGGATGATTGACTGGATAAGACACAATGATCTTTTAATATATTTTTCTAATACTAGAGAATATCTGCTAATTCAGCAAATATCATAAAATTCTTAAACACTAATAATTGAAAACTAAATACCATCTTTTAAAAAAATAAATGGGTGATTTTATCTCAATATGTAAATTATATCTCAATAAAACTGTTTTTAAAGAAGAGAAAGAAACTGCTAATAGTAGTTGTCCCCAATGAAAGGAACAGGAGAGGGAGGTTTAATTTCCATTGTATTTTCATTGCTCTTTTTACTCTTAAAATTAGTACCATGAGTTTCTAGATTTCTATTATATATTCAAAACTCTGTATGTGTGTGTCTGTATGTATAGATATGTGTATGTGTATATATATGTATACTTTTTTTTTTAAAGAAGCAGTGTAATGTTGCTTTAGAGTCAATCAAACTAGTTCAAATTTTGCTTTGAATCCTGGCTGTGTGACTTTTGTAATTTGTTTTATCTAATTTATCTTTGGTTTCTATAAAATAAAGATAAAAATAGTTCCTATATCAAAGAAACCTGAGGATTAAATGAGATATCCTATATAAAAGTTCTAATATAGGACCTGACACTGGCACACTGGCTTCTGGAGACCCAATAGTTGATGTTAGTGACAAACACACTGTATACACTGGAAAAGTATTTTTCCTACCAAATTATTCACTTCAGGATTCCTGAAAAGAGTGGCTCTGCAGGGCACTTTAGCGAGAATGAAGGGAGATTCATCAAGAAACTTCAAAATCTCTGGAAAACTCCATGTAAAATCTCAGGGTTTCAGCCAAAGACCTCATTTTAAAGGTGATCTCTATGAGAGCTGAGAGGCTTTTGCAACACAGCAAGTCACCAAGGCAAGAAGCACCTAGAGGCCCCTGCCCCAGAGAGGATGACTTACCTTGAAGCTGTACCTGACGATGTTCTGGGGTGCGTGTGGGTTGTTGGCTGTCAGAATCCGGGTGAACTCCTCCTTTAGCTCCTAAGGGAGAGAAATGCCAACAGGGTCAAATGTAGAGGGCCCCCCACCCCCTCTGATGATTCCCCTGGATGTCAGCAGACATCTCACAACCTAGATTCTGGGCACAATACATCTCTGAGGCTGGAGGAGGTGGAAGGAGCGAGGGTAGGATGTTGCTTACTTACTGCATCAGTCAAATCCAGTTGGTCAGGGGGTCTAACTGTGGCTTTGGACTGGGCCCATTCATCTGTCCCTTCCCCTACTTCGGTCCCTGAATCTTCATCCTGGACAAAAACTTCATGTGAGAATCAAGAGTGCCTGACCTGCTTAGACAAGCAAGCAGTGCTGCAGATAGCCCTTTCATTCGCAAATCCTCCCAGAAGCCAAGCTCTGTCCCAATACATAGAACACGAAACATGCAACAGACCACTCACGGAAGAGCCTGAAGGAACTGCTCAGGCCAGAGTTCTCATTGCCTGGAAGATTATGGCCACCTCAGCCCTGGGGTTCTGGACTTAGCTGGAACATTGTGGTGGGTCTTTGGCCCCAGTAGTGGGACCAGAAGAGCTGGTTCCTCCTTACTGCTTCCCATACAGCCTGGACGCTAATAGCCAGGACCAACTGTGAAATGACACCCAGCTGTTCTTTAAGCTACTTCAACTCTAATTCACATTTTACCTTCCAATTTGCCACCTTAAGTTTACTCTTACAGCAATACTCCCAGTACTTGGTAACTTTAAGCCTCATAGTCCCATCAAAACCTTGGAGCAAAAAAATCTAGAACTAGAAGTTTTCCCCTACCCCGATAGACAGTTAAAAACCTTGCCAAAGTGGCCCATGACATAATAAAAAATATTCACCCTCACTGGCAATCAAAGATATGCAAAATAAAACAATGCAATTTGTTCACTATTAAACTGGTGAAGGGTGGTGACCACCTCCCCACGAGAACATGCAGAGGATCTCCTTCATCCCTCTCTAGAAGAGGAGAAGAGCAAACACAAAAAGAAGCACCTGGTGCAGAGCCCAAATTCCTACTTCATGGATGTGAAATGCCCAGGATGCTATAAAATCACCTACCGTCTTTAGCCAACATGCACACACAGTAGTTTTGTGCGTTGGCTGCTCTACTGTCCTCTGCCAGCCTGCAGGAGGAAAAGCAAGGCTTACAGAAGGATGCGCCTTCAGATGGAAGCAGTGCTAAAAGCACCCTGAATCAAGATGAATGGGAAACCATCCCAATCAATACATTTTGGATACAACAAACAAACAAAGCAAAACAAAACAAAATCTGGTGAAAACTAAATCCAAAACAAACAAACAAAACCAATATCCAGCGTTGGTGAGGTTGTGGGAAAATGGACATCCATAAATTAG
Organism: Phocoena sinus; assembly: GCF_008692025.1. Classification (NCBI taxonomy): domain Eukaryota; kingdom Metazoa; phylum Chordata; class Mammalia; order Artiodactyla; family Phocoenidae; genus Phocoena; species Phocoena sinus. The sequence continues at coordinate 81,833,822 of NC_045768.1, read as the reverse complement.
TACAACCTTTCTAAAGAGCAATTTGGAAATATTTATCAAAAGCCTAACAAGTATTTATACTTTTTGACCCAAATTTCTATGTATAGGAATTTATGTTAAGAAATATTCGAGGATATGCCTAAAGATTTAAATGCATGAATGTTTGTTGGAGGATTGATCATAATTGTAGAAAAGAGGAAATATTTAAATATCCAACAGTGGGGCATGGTTGAACAAAATTATGGAATGGCCTTAATGAACACATAGTAAAATATTATGCAGTAATTTTATTATTTTTTATTTTTTTAAATAAACATTGGTGTCACTTATGGTAGAAAAAAGTTCCTACACCAGATGCACATGACCCAATTGTTAAATAGAACATTTTCAAGGTGAACACACATCCTTAACCCAGCTTTTTTACCCACTTTTGATGATAGCCAATTCTTCCTTGCCCCCCCACTCTGAGATATGTGAGCAACTGCTAATGAAAAGCAGTAAACAGCCACTTGGGCTATATAGCATTTTCAACTCCACTCCAAGGTGAAGATTCCAATTACATTCGAGCTTAAGTTCTCTCAATTTTCTCCTAACGAAAGTTCCTGAGTCAAGTTATTTACAATATTACATATGCAGTAATTTTAAATGATGCTATGAAAGTATATTTATTGGCAATGGAAAGTACTCTAAATATATTATGTAAAAAACAGATTGTAAAATAACATACAGTTTGATTCTATTTAAAAATAAAGGGACTTCCCTGGTGGTGCAGTGGTTCAGAATCCACCTGCTAATGCACAGGACACGGGTTCAAGCCCTGGTCCGGGAAGATCCCACATGCCACGGAGCAACTAAGCCCGTGTGCCACAGCTACTGAGCCTGCGCTCTAGAGCTTGTGAGCCACAACTACTGAAGCCCGCGCACCTAGAGCCCGTGCTCTGCAACAAGAGAAGCCAGCGTAATGAGAAGCCCACGCACTGCAATGAAGACCTAATGCAGCCAAAAATAAATAAATAAATTTATTTTTTTAAAAAATAGAATCCGCCGGCCAATGCAGGGGACATGGGTTCGAGCCCTGGTCTGGGAATATCCCACATGCCACGGAGCAGCTAAGCCCGTGCGCCACAACTACTGAGCCTGCGCTCTAGAGCCCCTGAGCCACAACTACTGAGCCCACGTGCCACAACTACTGAAGCCTGCACACTGTAATGAAGAGTAGCCCCCGCTCGCCGCAACTAGAGAAAGCCCGCGAGCAGCAACAAAGACCCAACACAGCCATAAATAAATAAATAAAGTTATAAAAAAAAAACATGTAATTTTTACATATGCATATAAATATCTGGGAGGATACAGCATCATACGTTAACTAAGAGGTTTCCCAGGGTGATAGGCTTAAGGGTGATTTTAATGTTCTTTTTGCTTTTCTTTAAAAATATATAGCTAATATTTCAACAGAAGTAATGCTATTAGCTTCTTGCTGAGAAACTGTGTGGTCTCAGCACTTACTCTCTTCCTGGCTCCTCTGCCCACATTGATGCTCTGAAAAAAGAACAGAAACAGAAGGTAAGTCATAAGTGAATCTCCATGGGAATGTCAAAAACAGTATTACAGGGGGGCTTCTGCCCAGGGACCTCAAAGACAAAGGACATTGAACTTCCCCAAGTCTCACAAACAGTGAGACTTGGTAACAGGTGCCCAGCCAAGGAAGTCCTATATCTGAGGCAACCTGATTCCAGCATCAGTGGGACTGACCCATGAAGAGCAACCAGGTGACTTAGCGCCTGGCATTTCTTATTTGCAACGAGTTCAACAAACATTTTTTAAAACTATATACTAAGTGCTCAGCTCTGTACTAGGCATTAAGAGGATTTTGAAGGCAGATTATATTCATAAATATTTGTTTATGATGAAGGTTTGGGTACTTTGTTTTGTACGCTGCTGTCTCAGAATATAGTAGGTGTTCAAAATACTTATTGAATACATGCATGAATGCCATCAAACACATTAGTAATCATGACCCTGGGAAAAATATTTTTCCTTAGCCTGTTTCTTCATCAATAAAATGCATAAGATTGGATATGATGACCTTCCAATTCTAACATGCTAAAATTTTATGTTCTCAAGAACAGCATGCTTGATTCAACTTGATAAACATTTCTTGAGCATCTACTTATGGTCGGGGACTAACCTAAGCAGTGGGACAAAATGATGAGAGATGAGGTCTCTACCCACGTTTGCTCAGAGTCCGTGAAGGTCCGATAAGTGTGATCAGTGCTCCTTATTTACTCACTCGCTTACTCACTCAGCATATGTTCTTTTGAAAGTCTGCTCTGTACCAGCAGTAGAGACGTGTGACCAGGGTGCTATAGGAATGCACGGAGGCACCTACCCAGCGTGGGTGCACAAAAAAGATTCCCCGAGGTGGCTATTTCTTAGCTCAGTATCAAAAGAAAAGTATGGGTCATCCAAGTGGAGAAAATGTTTTTCAGAAAGGCTTTTCAGATGAAGAAAGCAGCATGTACAATGGCAAGAGCAGAACAATAACAGAGATAGTAAAATGTTCCCCCAAACAAACCAACCAAAACTCTGCAGTATGTGAGGTGATGGAGCAAGGTGAGCTCAGGTGATGGAGCAAGAGGGAGATCAGTGGAGGCTGGAGATGTGAGGGAGGGGCTCTTGGAAGAAGCAGGTCTAGAGCCCTGAAGGAGGGGTCAAGCTAGCAGAGAAGCCAAAGAGCACATGTTGGTGGCAGCATGGCACACTGGGCAGAGACCTCGGCTCCCAGCTCTTGCTGACCACCTGTGTGATCTTGGGGAGGTCTCTGGGCCTTGGTTTCCCAAATGCAAAGTGAGTGAGTTAGATGGAAAGGGCCTCATAACTTTTCCGTGGCAGGGTCTGTGGGAGAGGCTTTGATGGCAGAGGGGAAAAGGATTCCAGGGGGAGAGAAGGGCATGTCTCAGCTTGGGCAGGGATTGTTGCTGGTAGGGAAGGCAGCAGGATTCAGATTTCTGCCAGTTGCCAAGGTTTCCAGAGATGAGAACCCTTCTCTGAGGCTAAGCCACATGAGCCAGAAAGCTGCTTTCCTTTGAAGAGCCTCTGATCCCTAAGGTAACAAGATGGAAGTGTCGTAACATCCAACAGCTTTCTGGCCCACAGCAGAGTACTGGAGGGCCAACCCCAGCCCAAGCTGCCAGCCTTAAGTAGGAAACGAGATCCAGTTACCATTGCCCCCCGTAAATATGTCTGTAAAACATTTATCTGGCAATAAAAGAACTGACAAGGCAATTTGAGTGTAATTGGTTTTGGCAGTTGGAAATATTTCAATTAACATACTATAAAAGCCACACTACAATAAATGAAAAACAGGCCAATGAAATCAGCTACAGCCCTGACTTCCCAACCATGGCAAAGGAGACTGAATGTCAAGTTGCCACTTTGGGCCCTTGGTCTTTCAGAAGGAGAAGTCTGAGACAGACAAGGCTGAATTCCTGAAAAGCTTTTGATGGTTCTTCCCTGAAGCTGTCAAACCGCAGAAGAAGAAAGCCCAAAGTCCCTCCTCTGGCCCTCAGAACTCTGTCATCCGGCTCCACGTCTCCATTCCAGCCTGCTCTCCCGCCACTCTGAGATGCAGCCCAGCAAGGCTACTCACATTTCCTGAGCTTGGCCTCTGCTTTCCCACCTTTGCTTTTACCTTTCCTCTTGCCAAGAACGCCATCTTACCCTTCTCTCTCCCTGCTCCCACTATCTCTGCCTAACCAAACCCTACCCATCTAGCCTCCTAGTCCACTATCTACTCCTGACCTTTCTCCTACCTCCCTCTATTCTTCCTGTCTTCACTCTGAGCAAGGCTCTGCCCCACCTCCCGTCACCACCATAAGCATTGGCTGTTGCGAGATGAAGGATGAAATGTAACTTCAAATAGACACTCTGTTGTCTCTGGGTTTTGGTCTACAAAAGGGGATAGTATTATGAAAAGAAACATAATACTGCGGTGCACATCAGAGGAAGCTGGGAGACTCCAGCAAGCGAGTATCCTTATCGCTTTTTAAAATTTTATTTATTTATTTATTTATTTATGGCTGCATTGGGTCTTCCTTGCTGCGCGCGGGCTTTCTTTAGCTGTGGTGAGCAGGGGCCTACTCTTTGTTGCAGTACGCAGGCGCTAGGCGTGCGGGCTTCAGTACTTGCAGCATGAGGGCTCAGTAGTTGTGGATCACAGGCTGTAGAGCACAGGCTCCGTAATTGTGGCGCACAGGTTTAGTTGCTCCGTGGCATGTGGGATCTTCCCGGACCAGGGCTCGAACCCGTGTCCCCTGCATTGGCAGGCGGATTCTTAACCACTGTGCCACCAGGGAAGCCAGTATCCTTAGCTTTAAAATGGGCATCATAAAAATACCCTCTGAAGACAATCATAGGCCTGTTATGAGGATTAAATGAGTCAACACACATAAAATGCATAGTGTGGTGCCTGGCCAGAGTCTGTGCCCAATAAATGATAGTTGGTAGCATTATTATTCCCATTTATAGACCCTGCTCTGCCATCAGCCACAGGGGATCGGTGTGGCCCTTTGCTTACTAAGAAGCACTTGCCCTAGGGATGACTAAAAGGCTTCAACAGCTCACATGTCCACCCAAGAGTTCAATGCTGAAACTTGTTTGTTCCTGGAAAGAACAACTCTTCGAAGCGTGCAAACGCACAGATGCTGCATCCTCCTTCCTGGGGCCCAGGAGACTCTGTTTACCATTTCAGTTGTCTTGGTCCTTATTTTAAAACTCACTAACAGGATTCCATTAAGCTAAATTGAAACTAAATACCTCACCAGCCTGCAATTTCCGTTTCTAAAAGGGTAAAAGCTCGTAGTCCCAAAGGAACAGTAATTCACCAAGAAATCTTCCTCCAGCTACATCGACTGCCTTTCAAATCCTTGAGCCTAGTGCAGTGTCTCAAGCACACAGAAGGTGCTCAATAAGTATAGTTGAAAGAGATCTCAAAATTTTGAAACACTAGATGAAGGGTAACAGGCATTATCATACACTGTTGTGGGTATGCCAATAGACACAAAATTTTTATAGGGTTATTTGGCAATACCTGCCAAAATTTCAAATGCAGATACCCTTCAACTCAGCAACTCTGCTTTCTTGCATTTTTCCTATAGAAATAGTAATACATATGCATAAGATGTATGTACAAAACTGCTCGTGAAACCATCTTTGTGACATTTTTACAATGGGAAAAATCCTAAATATTCATTGATAGGGGCCTAGTTAAATAAATTATGCTATAGCCATTCAATGGGATATTATGCATATTTTTAAAAGAATGAGGTAAATTTTTATGTATTATTATGGAAAGCTCTCCAAGCTTTTTTATTGTTAAATAAAAAAGCAAGTTACATAAACAGATGACCCATCTGCTTACTTTAAGAATGTGTGTGTATGTGTATTTGGATGTACATACAAAATTTCTGGAAGAATATATAGATTCTGTTGACAGTAGTTGGGTTCAGGGAATGTGACCAGGGATTGTGGGGAAGGGAACCAATACTGTTCACCTTATACTCATTCTCATGGTTTTAATATTTTAGAAGTGAATGTTCATTAATTTTTTTTTTTTTTTTTTGGCTGCATTGGATCTTTGTTGCTGTGCATGGGCTTTCTCTAGTTTAAAAGTGAATGTGCATTTAAAATGCTAATTAAGAATTTAAAAAATTAATACAGTTAAAGAGGGTTGTTTTTTTTTTTCCTATTAATGCAATGTTAGCACAGTGCTCAGAATGCTGACAAAGGAACATGAGACCAAGCTCATGCCTTCCTGGAAGCCCAAGAGGGAAGAAGCCAATGCTATGGGACTCTTCCCAGATAAGGCTACAGAAGGCAAGGCAGGGTAGGGTTTAAAATCTGAAGCTCTAGAGTTAGCCTTGGCTGGATTCCTGACTCTGCCACAAACTATATATGTGACCTTGAGCAAGGTATTTAGTCCCTAATCTTCATTCTCTCATTTGTAAGGCAGAGAAAAATATTAGTGCCCTCCTCAGATTTGCTGTGAGGATAAAATAAAACAATGCATGATGAGAACCTTACTCAGAGCCCAGCGCTCAGTAAGCGCTAAAGTAACAGTGGCAGTGTTATTATTTTACTATTCTATCATGGTCTGCTGTACATGGCAATTGAATCTCATTCTGAGGGCATTTATTGAATAGCTGAAAAGGGTGTTGTCCGGGTCCCATGAAGTCCTTATCAGAAAGGAAGCTATAAATCTCAAGGTGTCACAACAGAGGGATGAAAATAAAAATACCTTCCCTTAGGACTTCCCTGGTAGAGAATCTGCCTTACAAGGCAGGGGATGCGGGTTTGATTCCTTGTCAGGGAACTAAGATCCCACATGCTGCGGGGCAACTAAGCACATGCGCCACAACTACTGAGCTCAAACACCTCAACTAGAGAGACTGCGTGCCACAAACTACGTGCCCTGGAGCCTGCGCACCACAACTAGAGAAGAGAAAACCCACAGACCACAACTAGAGAGAAGCCCGTGAGCCACAAGGAAGAGTCCACACGCTGCAACGAAAGATCCCGCATGCCGCAACTAAGACCCAACCCAGCCAAAAATAAATAAATAAATATTTAAAAAAAATACCTCCCCTTCATACAGCACCTTTCAGGTTACTAAACACTTTGGAGTGCATCATCTCATTTGGCCCTTATTCTAATCTTCTGTGGGTGGATGTTGAGTTTCATCAACTTCTTTTCTGAATCTATTATGATATGTCATAGGGTTTTTCTCCTTTTTTTCTGTTAATGTGAAAAAATATGTTGATGGGGTATTTACTGTTGAGCTAACTTTGTCTTACTGGGATAAACCTCACTTGGTCAGATATATTATCCGTTTTATATATTGCTGGAACAGATATGCTAATGTTTTGTCAGATTGTTTTGCATTTATGTTCATGAGGGCTATTGGCCTATCCTTCTCTTTTCTTGAAATAGCTTTGATTTTGATATCAGAGTTATATCAACATCATCAAGTAAGTTGGGACTCGTTCCCTTCTCGTCTATTTTCTCTAAGACTTTGTGTAAGATGTGTTATTTATTCCTTACATATTTGATAGAATTCATCAGTGAAACCATTTGGCCTGGAGTTTCTTTGTAGGAAGGTTTTAAATTATGAATTCAATTTCCTTAAGTAAGTATGGTCTTTATATTTTCCATTTCTTTTTGTGTCAATTAAGGCAAACTGTTTTTCAATAAATTTGTCCATTCAAGTTGTTGAAGTTATTGCCATAAAGTTGTTGATAATATTCCTTTACTATCCTTTTTAATATCTGTACAATCTGTAGTGATATCTCACTTTTCATTCCTGATATTGGCTGTTGTGTTTTCTTTTTCTCTTGATGAGCCTTGCTAAGTTTTCTCAATTTTGTCAATCTTTTCGAAGAACCAACTTCTGACTTTGTTAATTTTCTGTATTGTTTTTCCTCATTGTTTCTATGAAACAATAAGATAAATAAATTAATTAATAAAATAAATAGAAGTGATGAATAGATTTTGCTTCTATTATTCTGGATTTAATTTGCTCGTCTTTTTCTATTTTCTTAAGATAGAAACTTAGAACATTGATTTTAAATCTTTTCTGAAATAGGCATTTAAAACTATACATTTTCATTAAGTACAACTTCAGCATGACCCCCCAATTTGTGATGTTATATTTTCATTACCATCCAATTAAAAATGTTTTCTAGTTTCCCTTGCACTTTTTTTTTACATTTAGAAGTGCATTCTTTAATACCTAAATATTTGGGGATTTTAAGGATACTGCTATTTATTTTTAATTTAATTCCATTTTGGTCAAACTATTCTTAGTTTGATGAGATTCTTTCTGACATGGATGCATGTTGAATTTGAATTGAATGAAAATCTGTAAGATATTAATCTTTTGAAATGTATTGAGACTTATTGTACGTCCCAGTGTATGGTCTATTTTTTTGAACATTGTGCAGTTCTTGGGTTCTATATTAATTAGGCCAAGTTGGTTAACAGATCTACATCTTTCAATTACTGAGAGAAGAGTGTTAAATCTCCAACTGTCATTGTGTATTTTTCTATGTCTCCCTTTAGCTCTGTTAGTTTTTGATTTATGTATCTTGAAGTGCTATTAATAGGTACATACTCTTTGTGATTTTATATCACCTCTTGAATCGACAGTTTATCATTATGAAATGTCCCTATTTGTCTTTGGAAATACTCCTGGTCTTGAAGCCTACTTAGTTCTGATAATACTACAGCCATGCAGCTTTCTTATGCTTGCTATTTACATGGTGTGTTTTTACACTCTTTTATTTTCAAATTTTCTATGTCTTTACATTTAAACTATATTTCTTATAAGCAGCATATAGTTAGGTCTTGCTTTTTTCCCCCCCTAGCTTGATAAACTCTGCCTTTTAATTGAAAGTGTTGGTGTGGTTGTCTTTACCATATTGCCCTTTGTTTCCTATTTTTCATCTGCTTTTTCCTCTGTTCATCTTCTGTCTTCTTTTGTGTTAATTGAGTTTTTTAGTATTTCATTTTATTTTCTCCATTGGCTTTTTAGCTGTGCCTTTTTGTATTAATTTCTAGTGGTTGCTCTAAGGTTTATAATATGCATCCTAAACCTGTTATAGTCTAATAAGAATAAATAAGATACCACTTCATATTTCACAATGTAATAACCTTATCACATCTTAATTCTATTTACCACCACAACCTCATCTTTGCCCTGTTGTTGTCACATATTTTATTTCTATATATATTACAAGCTTCACCTTACAATGGTGTCATTTTTGCTTTAAACAGTCATAATCACATCTTAATTCTATTTATCACATCTTAATTCTATTTACCACCACAACCTCATCTTTGCCCTGTTGTTGTCACATATTTTATTTCTATATATATTACAAGCTTCACCTTACAATGGTGTCATTTTTGCTTTAAACAGTCATATGTCTTTTAAGAAAATTAATAGAAGCAAAAAAAAATCTAGTATTTTATCTTTAGTCACATATTTACTATTACCAGTGCTTTTTGGTCCTTTCCATAGATAGAGTTTCCATCAGGTGTCATTCTCCTTCAGCCTAAAGAACTTTGTTCTGTACTACTTGTAGTGAAGGTCTGCTGATGACAAATTCTGTCCACTTTAGTTTATCTGAAAATGTATTTATTTAACCCTTCTTTTTGAGGGATATTTTTGTTGGATATAGAATTCTGGCTTGACAGTAGTTTTCTTTCAGTGCATAAACTATGACATTCCATTGTCTTCTGACTTCTCTTGTGTACAATGGGAAGTCAGCCACGATCGTATTATCCCACTCTATGCATTGTGTCATTTTTTCTCTGGCTACTTTCAAGATTTTATTTTTATCCTTGGCTTTCAGTATTTTGACTGTGAGGGGACTACGTGTGGTTTTCTTTGTATTTATACTGCTTGGGGCTCACTGAGCTTCTGATAATACTATATGTTTTCCACCAAATTTAAGACATTTTTGACCATTATTTCTTCAACTATTTTTCCCCCTCCTCTTTTTCCTTTTGGAATTCCAACTACTTACAAGTTACAGATACATATATGACATATTACCACAGGTCACTAAGGCTCTTTTTTTGTTTGTTTTTGTTTCTTTAAATTATTTTTTAATTTTTTGGTTGCGTTGGGTCTTTGTTGCTGTGCGCAGGCTTTCTCCAGTTGCGGCAAGCGGGGCTACTCTTCGTTGTGGTGTGTGGGCTACTCTTCTCATTGCGGTGGCTTCTCTTATTGCAGAGCACAGGCTCTAGGTATGTGGGCTTCAGTAGTTGCAGCATGTGGGCTCAGTAGTTGCAGCATGCAGTTCCTAGAGTGCTCGGGCTTCAGTAGTTGTGGCACATGGGCTCTAGGGCGCCCGCAGGCTTAGTAGTTGTGGTTCAGGGACTTAGTTGCTCTGCAGCATGTGGGATCTTCCCAGAGCAGGGATCAGACCCATGTCCCCTGCATTGGCAGGCAGATTCTTAACCACTGTGCCATCAGGGAAGTCCCTCTTTTTTGTTTTTCTTTTTTCTTTTTTTCTTATTTATTTATTATTATACATATTAGTGTATGTATAATAGTGTATCTATTTTATACATATTAGTGTATACATGTCAATCCCAATCTCCCAATTCATCACTCCCCCACCCCCCGCTTTTCCCCCTTGGTGTCCATATGTTTGTTCTCTATATCTGTGTCTTTTTTGTTTTTTAATCTTGTTTTTCTCTATTCTTCAGATTGGATAATTTTAATGGATCCATCTTCACTTTCACTATTAGGCCCAGCCAATAAATTTTTCATTTCTGATATTTATTTTTCTACTGTTTCCATTTTTGGGGCTTAGATTCCCCACCCTTTTTTTTTTAATTTTATTTATTTATTTTTGGCTGTGTTGGGTCTTGGTTGCTGCGCACAGGCTTTCTCTAGGTGTGGCGAGAGGAGGTTACTCTTCGTTGTGGTGCGTGGGCTTCTCATCGTGGTAGCTTCTCTTGTTGTGGAGTATGGGCTCTAGGCATGCGGTCTTCAGTAGTGGTGGCATGTGGGCTCAGTAGTTGTGGCTCGCGGGCTCTAGAGCACAGGCACAGTAGTTGTGGCGCACAGGTTTAGTTGCTCCGTGGCATGTGGGATCTTCCCAGACCAGGGCTCAAACCCGTGTCTCCTGCATTGGCAGGCAGATTCTTAACCACTGTGCCACCAGGGAAGCCCTCCCCATCCTTTAAGTCAATATTTTCTTTTAGTCCATAAATGTATTTTCAACAACAACTGCCTTAAAGTCATTGCCTGCTAATTCCAACACTGGGTTATCTCGCTGGTATCACTGTGCTCTCCTTTGGATCTCTCTCCCTGAGCCATGATTGAGAAATTGACCCAAGGCAGAAAGCAAGGATAAACATGTGACTCATGTTGGGTGTTTTCCTTCCCTTAGGAATGGGGGAATGCCTAAACCAGTTGCCTCATATATTGTGTCCAGGATTACAGTTGTTCATAGTGGGATGGCAAGTCCAGCATGAACTGCTCCATCATGGCCAGACTATGTCTCCTATATCAAGGTCTTTAAAAGTTATACATAAAGTATGATACATTTAAAAATTCATTGCAGAAATGTGCTATTAAAAAAAAAACAAAAACAAAAAACTTTTGTAAAGGACAGGACCTTTTGTAATATAAATATCTGCCCTGAATGGAGGCAATGGATTGGAAAAAAATCTGAGGCCCTTTCCGCACAATGTATGAGAAAGGTTTATCAGAAGCAATGTAGAAGTTATTTTGGAATAAAGCAGGTTATATCTTGCATGGGAGGAGCCAAGGAAAGACAATACCTCCTTCTAAGGAAATTGCCCTGCTCACAGCTTTGGCTGCTTGGAGAGTCATAGGATCTTATCCCTCCCTGATACAGCCTAGCATGAACATGTAAGCTGGGGAAAATCAGATTTCTTCTCCAAGGGTTTGAATTGGGACTACAGAGAGAACTCGTGGGTGGATGGAGACATTGATGGAGATCCTTGTGAGATAGAAGAGGCCAGAGTGGCCATGATGAGCTGAAAACACATTAAGTTATGAGGAAGCTGAAACCATAGAAAAGTTGGCTGCTTAGGAAATGAAAATAGGGAATGAAATATAGTTGCTAAGAAAATTAGAGAGGCCATGAGAGATATAGAGAAAGTAATTAGTACCTATATCTGTTTCAGAACCAATAGTTTTCCAATTCTAATTCTAGGTATTTGTAATACCTACCCACAACCCCCCACATACACACCTTCCCCTTCACCCTTTCCACCTTTTACTTGAGGTAACTTGAGTGAGCCTCTATTCTTTGCAACTTACAGAGCTTAGCTAAAATATATGTGCCTTAATTTGCCAGGCTCATAAAAGGCAGGAGAGGTAGGATGGGCTCAGGCATTCCAGACAGAGGGAACAAAACCATTAACAAAGAGACAGAGGCCTGGAACCAAGTGTCTGTCCAGGGATTAGCAGATTTGTTCTATCCATTTATATTCCAATTTGTTCCAAAGCAAGATTTGAGGCTGAATGTATGACACATGGAAAAAATAAGTAAATGAGAAAATGGATGTAGGTAAGAATAGAAATAGGAAAATAAACTTAACATCAGGAGTAGGGATGTTAACAGAATTTGGTGCTTTGGCTAGAACAAAGGAGGCATGAGCTGCTTCTTCTGCAGGTCCAGAAGGGAAAGTTAGGGTTCAGAGTATTACAGTACATACGTTTCCATCAGTCACTTATTTACTCATCAACTAATTCATTCATTTGTTAATCCTCTACTATGTACCAGATGCTAGAATGACAACTAAAGAAGAATAAAGGTTGAGTTAGTCCCACTCCAAGGTTCTCACATCTAGGAAGTGAGATAAATGGAAGACGTAAACACACCATACAAACCAGAATACAGCAACTCTATGAACAGGACAAAGTGTTGTGAGATACAAAGAAGCGAAACCAAAGTTTGATCAACAGCCATGTCCTTTGCACGTTTCTTCCATACAACGCTGTCTCAGCGATTGGGAAGATTGAACACTCCATGACAATTCCTAACTGGCAGAAAACAATTTCATATGGCTTGTTCACAGCTGGAGCCAGAGAACCAAAATTACTCTTCAGCAACACCTTGCAGGTTGCAAAGCCCAGGGATAAGCACAAGACACCTTTGCCATTATTATTCAAGTACCTGCCATATACTGAGTACTAACAATGTGCTAGGCTCCACGGTAAACAGGAGAGGAGACCAAGTTCTGGCCTCAAATGCTCACAGCTGTTTTGTAATCTGATAATTGTGCATGACAAACCTCAGACCATAACTCTCAAGATAGCATGACTGTAGTCATAACAAAATGGAACAGCCATTGGCAAGATCTGTTTTCTAGTTATCACTTCCAGAATGAATTCTGTAACACTACTAGGGGAAGAGCAGAGAAAACTCTCTCAACTTCCTGTCACTAAGCCTCTAAATTATCATCATCTGCATCCATCCCTTCCTCCTTTCTCCTTTTCTGTTACAAAGTGTTTCACCTCTTGTCCACAGCTGATCCACTCCCACCTCCTCAGACACTTGGCTCTAGTCTTCATTTATCTCCTTCATCTTAAACTTCCCTCTATCTATGCCAGGCAAATGCCTCCCCTCAGCATTTAACATATTCAAGTCTTAATTTCATCTCAAAAAAAAAAATCCTTGTCTACATGGTCTTTACTATCTTCTTAGCTCAATTTAGTCTGGCTTTTGTCTCTAAAATTGTTCTTTCCAAGGTCCCGCAATGACTTACTAATTATTAAATCTAATGGTTGTATCTAGTTCTTACCTTCATTAGCAGATGCAATATGACTGACCATGTAACCTATAAACACTAGGAACTCTCTATAAACACACTCCTCCCCAGAAGGACATTATTCTTCCTTGTAGTCTTCTAACCTCTCTGGGGTCAGTCCTTCTTATCCTACATGTTGGACTCTTGTCCAAACCTTAAATCATGTTGTTCCTCCTAGAAATCTTCCCTGATTCCCCCAGAATCAGTGCTAGGATCTCCTCCCACATGCTTCCATTGAGCCCAATGCTACTTCCTCAACCACATCCCATCATTCATTCAACAATCGTTCACTGAGAGCTTCAAACGTGATGGCCGCTGTGTTAGGAGCTCAGAATACAGATGTGCGCAAAAACATCCACAGGCCCTGCTCTCAAGGTGCTCACAATCTAATGGGAGAGACATACAATCCAATGATTACACAAACAAGTGAATAATTACACCCTGGGATGCATGCTGTGGAAGAAAGGATCAAGGGCAATGAGACTATAAATAGAGAAACTTAACTCTCTTTTCATTAACAGGGCAGGGGGCATTAAGGCGGTTGTGGGCACTGACCCTGGGGCTGGAATCTTGAGTGAGTACATGTGTGAGGGAGGGAGGGCATGAAGAGTGTTCCAGAAAGAAGGGACAACACATAGAACAGACGTACAGAAATAATTGGAAGAGCGTTAACAAGTTAAGGCTTAGAGATCCAAGCAGGCCTCAGCCCATACAGGCTCCTGAAATGTTATCTAAAAATTTGGTCCCTCTCCTAAGAGCAGTAGGAAGTCACTGAAGGGTTCTGAGGGAGGGATGACATAATCAGATTGACAGCTTGAAAAGATCACTTGGTACAGTGTAGAGAATGGATTGGAAGGGACATGAGTGGGCGAGGGGAATACTGGTTACAAGGCTTTTACAGCCTTCCAGGTGAGAGATGATGGTAGGCAGGGCTAGCAGGGTGGCAGTGAATAGGAAAAAAGTGGTCTGATTTGAGAGATTTAGGAAGTAAAGGGGCACAGGATCATATCTAGGGCTTAAAGAAGGTAAGAGGTTGAGGAAGGAAGGATGTGAGGGAGTGAGGATGACACGGAGGAGAAGGGTCACAAGAGCAGGGATCTTACTTTGGACAAAGTATCAACTTCCCTTAGATTCTGCTCACCTCCTCCTGTCCTTTCTTCTATGGATCCCAGGACCAGTCATCAGATTCAAAATCTCTGGATCATCTAAGACTCTCTTCTGGCCTTGCACTGACTCCTGCCCACTTACCCCTACCCTAGTCACACCTCATCAAGATCAATATTTCTAAAAGTATTGTCCCAGAGGGCTTCTGGAGAGATCACAAAATGATCCAAAAATGCAAGTCTTTTCTTTGGCTCCTACAGGCGACTGAAGCAAAATGCCAGACTTTGATTTTTTTTTTTTCATGGTAACTGAGTTATAAAGGAGTACTAAAACTTGTTAGTCATAAACTAAAATTAGCCTTTAACTGGAGTTCACAGAAGACTCTAATTCAGTCCTCTACTAAGAAGTCTGCCTGCCAGGCAATGTTTGGCAATGATGCAAATCTCCTCTTGCATATACACATGCAGCCAGTTGGAATTCTTGAAATTTTCAGGAAGGACACTTTTTTATTGGGATATTAGCAGTGATGTTTTGAGCTGGTCATGGTTTATGGTGCCTGACATTCATGAATTTTAATTACAAATTATGATTCATGGAGCTTCATCATGATCAATCTAATATGCCATGATTATTTGATTAACCCTCTGGAGTAGAGGGATACATGTCTCTAACCTTATTTCCTGCCATTTTCCTCCTCCCTTCCTTGCTGATCCAGAACATGTGTAAGCAAGCTCTCATCTCAGGAACTTTATACTTGCTATGTCCTCTGTCAGGAATGCTTCCCCCCCAGATACCACATAGCTAATTCCTTCACTTCCTTCAGATCTTTCTCAAATGTCACCTCCGTGAGGCCTCCCCTGACCGTTATGTTTAAATCATAATCTTCTGGTTCCCTGAACTTCCTAGTCCATTTCCCTGCTTTATTTTTCTTTTTGACACCTATCACCACCTTATAAACTATATATTTTACTTATTTGTTTATTGACAATTTATCTCCAACTAAAAGATAAGCTCCATGAGAGCAGGGATTTGTGTTTGTTTTGTTACTATATCACCAATACCTAGCACAGTGCCTGGCATATAGTAGATGCTCAATAAATAATTGTCAAATGAGAATATTTATATCATCAGAATTTTTGTCCTCTTAATTTCCAACACCCAGCTCTTAAGGCATGGGTACGTGTGGTTCAAATGTGAACCATTCATAGCCCTGCTACCAAAGCAGATATAAACATAAACCCAGAAAAGTATGCTTCTACAGTGACGTTTCCTTGTTATCACTCCCCACCAATCTCCTCATCCCAGCATCAACCCTTTCTATCCTTCAAACTCACTCAGATCAAAATTTCCAAAGAACAATTGGAAGCATTCAGAATTCATATTCAACTCATTTTCAGAATTTAATATATTCCAGGCATTGTGCTAGGTTCAGGGGAATCAACAATGAATGAGACAGACCATCCTTGCCAACAGAGTTTATAGTCTAGTGGGGATATCACCTTATCCTGACTCCAGAAAGGCGACTTAATCCCTTATAGGAGAATATGATGGGCAAACTGAGATGTGATGGATGAAGGAGAGATTTGGGGCAGGGTGGCATGGAGCAGGTGGCAGCAGACTGAACAGACTGTACCAGGCAGGCAGTGGAAACAGCAATTTCAAAGGCCTAGAGGAGAAAGATAGTGTGGATGTCACTCTCCAGGAAGTGAGGGCAGTTCAGGGTGTGCTGGGACTGTGGAATCGTCACAGAGCGATGATGAGATCTGAAGTAGGGTAGGTAGCAAAGGCTAGACCTGGCAAGGCCTTGTAGGCCATACTAAGCAAGTTGGACTTTTGGGACTTTATTCTCAGAGCAAGAGGGAGCCAATAAAATGTTTGATCAGCGATACAAACAATGGAGTTTAAACTCTTCTCTGCCCCCTAACAAACCCAATCCTGACCTTCCCTCTCCACTGTGGGCATCCAAGTCATAGCTGCCCACTCCCTGAAGCTTTTATGCTGCTCCAACCTGCATGTCTCTCTCCCTCTCAGCCCCAGGGATCCCATCCTCCCTTATCTTTATATGCCTGTGTTCTGTCTCCCCAACTGAGTTCCCAGACGACAGGGACTTCTCAAGGCTCTCAAGGCAGTCCCACACCCAGCTCACCACTGATACAGACTGGGCCTCAATGAGACAAGAGGGTGATGAATACAACCCAGCACAACCCAGCTTGTACTCACACTCCACACACCGATATTTACCCCGCTCTAAAACAACCCTTCCCTCCAAGGGGCAGTGCTGATGTGCGCAAGGCCAGTTGACCTGGGTTTCTGTCTTCTGTCTGCTGTCACCTCTCTCTGTTCTCAGTTTACCTATCCTCTAATGTCTCCCCTAATGGGCTGGAGAAACTGATTCCCAAGTTTGTTCAAACTGCTAGAAAAATCTAATCTGGAGTGACAGAAAGAAGATCAGTGGTTACCTGGGGAGAATGGACTAGAACAAGGTGCAAGGAAACTTTTGGGGGTAGAGGAAGCATCCTATATCTTGATTGTGGTGGTATATAAATCTGTCAAAACCTGTCAACATGTACAACTAAAATGGTCCATTTCATTGTATGTAAACCAGACCTCAGTAACGCTGAATTTAAAACAAACTGCATGTAAATTAAAAGTCGGTAGCCCCAAGCCCAGTACATGAGCTTCAAAACATAGTTCAACCCCGACATAAAACTAGGGCAAGGCCATACGGGAATAGCAGCTTCCCCATGGTTGCAGAGATCTAAGAACGACGGGTGCACCTGCTATGGAAGTCCAGGTGAAAGAAGCAATGGAGCAAAGGCTAATAATACGGAGGAGGCCAGACCCAAATATGTAAAGTCACAAACAGCATGCACACAGATTTGGTCTCCAAACCTCAAAATACCTAGGCCTGAGATAGTGCTTATTTAAGAATAAGTAAGTAGAAGCCCTGCCTCACAAAGCAAGAAACTGCATATTAGTCCCAAGATGATAATTCATATACGGTTTGGAAAAAGTGATTCTTGAAGGACTGAGTGGCTTCACCACAGAGAGCTCCTCGAGAAGCTGAGCCTTACCTCTCCTTCCAGGGTGAAGCTGGGCGGGTTAAGAGGGGCGACTCTTGGGTTTCCTGTGAGAAGGGATGACATCTGTCCAGGTGGCAACGAGGACAGTTTGGAGGGGCCAGTTTGGAGTGAGGAGTGTGTGAAAGGGGATGGGAAAGGGGTCTCTGCCCTCTTCTTCTTTGCCTGAACTCTCACTCCTCACAAGTCTCCCAACACAGAAGATCTGAACCATACTCCCACACACAATCTGTTCTGTGTCTCCGTTACAGTTCTCCTGTACTCTCCTGTGAGTTCCCAAAGGCCAGTGTCTCCACCTAGCCCAGCACTGGGCACTCAGCAAAGGGCAGGAGAAATTACTCATTTGCGACAAGACTGTGAGGACGATGAGGAACATATTGGTAGGAGTGGGGATGGGGGTTTAAGGAGGATGGGCCTGTCAGGCTGGGTCTGTGGAGTGAGGGAATGGAATGGTGAGAGGAGGACAGGTGAAAGAGTGGTAGGAAACAGTGGGTCGGGGGCAGTGTGGGAGAGGAGGCTAGGATTAGTGGGAGAGAGCAGGACAGGGTCAGAGGTCACTGGGAACACAGGCCAGGAATCACAGGGGGACAGAAGTCAACAGGGAAAGGAAGATGAAGGGTCAGTAGCAGAAGTATGATCAGTGGTCACTGGCAGCGAAGGTCAGAGGTCGTCGGAATAGAGCAGGTCGAGGTGTGTGTTACCTGCCTACGAGGCGGTGGTTTGTGGGGCATCTTCGAAGAAGCAGGAAGCACCTCAACACTTGGAGCGCCTACAAAACGCTCCCCCGCCTGAGGACAAGAGGTTTGTCCGTCCCCTCAATCATGCACAGGAAATCCGGATTCTCTTTCACTTCAATTCCCAGTCTCAGGGGCTCTTTGGGGACACCCGACGTTGTGGGTCCCCGCGCCCTCGCAGAATGGAATCGGCTCCTCCCTGACGCGGTTACCCAGCAACTAACCTGCAGCCAAGGCGCAGGCGCCTCTGATGCCTCCTCCCTGCTCGAGGGGAAGGCGGGGCTGGGCGCGCGGGGAACCACCCGCTCCACTAAGCCCCGCCCCCTAAGGCCAGACTACCGGCTGCCGCGCCTTTCGGAACTCCCGCATGTGGGAGGGGCTAGTGAGCCCAGACGCCGCCTCCTCATGAATAATGCAGGATCAGGCGGTGTCCCGGACCCGGAAGTGGAGTTGCAGAGTCACGGCAGTGGCTGAGCTGCTGACAGGAGGCGGCGGCGGAGGTGGAGGCGAGGCAAGACCTGCGGCTCTGCAGGGCCACGGTCGCTGTAGCGCTAGGCAAGCTGACGGAGCCACGCCGGCCTCAGCCCACCTGCAAACCTCCCGCCTCGTGCCCACCCTCCATCTGCCCGACTGGTCCGGGGCGGCCTAGTCTGCACCACCGACCCGGCTCCTGGGGCCGCCGCCCCGCGCGGTCCCGTCGGCGTCCCTGGCCGCGCCCGACCCCCGGCCCCCTAGCCCACCGGCACCATGATGGAGGAGATCGACCGGTTCCAGGTGCCCACCGCGCACTCGGAGATGCAGCCGCTGGTGAGGGGGCGGGCGGCGGGCAGGCCAGGGCCGGGAGGGGACGCTACCTGAGGGGGAGGGAGGGAGTCAAGCCTTGGGGACTGTGCGGAGGGGGCGCCTCGGATGGAGTAGAGAGCCGTGAAAACGCATCGCCGGGGGAGGGGGACTTGCAGGACTAGAAAACCGTGGGAGGATACGTGGGATGACAGCAAAGGAGCCTGTAAGGGCGGAGAGCACTGCCAGCGGAGGCAGGCCAAGGGAGTTACGGGGAGCGCCGTCGGATGGAACCGAGCGGGGGCACAATGGTGCACACCATTAGTGGAGGGAGGCCCATAGCGGGGAAAGGAAGGGAACTGTCTTGGGGCACCGTCGGTGGTAGGCCCAGGGGGCTGGGATGAGAGGTAGGGAGGCATTTAGACCTAGAGGCCTGTGATGCTCAGAGCGGGGGAGGGGGCCAGGAGCAGGCTGTCTGAGGGACTGGAATAGGTTTGTAGAGGAGGAGGGGCCTCCCCTCCAGTTCACTGGCTATGGATGGGAACGCAGGGCCTGGGCAGAGGACGAGTGGAGACAGGGGGTCCATGCAGGACCCGGGAATCTCGTTCTTCTCCGGAAGAGAGTGCAGTCAATCTAGCCGGGAAGGAAAGAGCTCGGTGGCGAGATGGAGAATCCGGAGCGCACATGAGAGCTGGGGAACCGGCAGGAGAGGGGGCGGGGCCGCACTGGAGCCGCCTGTGCCCACCGGTTCGGAAGAGCCTCCAGCATCCTAGGCCTACGTGCTTGGAGTCCTTGCTGGGCGCCGATCCTGCCTCCTGTCCGCGGTCCCGGAGTCAGGGAAGAATGATGTCATCGCTGCCGGCGCGGAGGGGATGGAAGGGGGAGGGCGATGCACGGAGGCCGGCCTAGGGGAGACCATACCCATTGGCCACCGTCCCGGGGCGTCTACCTGACTGGCTTGCACATCCGCCGGGCGAGAAACGCCGAGGCCTGGCGGCGGCGTCTTTCCAACTAAAAGAAGGAAAGGGAGAAGGGAGGGAGTGCCCGGCTCTGTTCGCTTTGCTTTTCCTTCTCCTTTCCCCCTTGGAGCCCAGGTGGGAGCTGGAAGGAGGCAAGGCAGGCCAGGAACCTGAAGGTGTGGATGCCCTATTCTATGAGCTCAGCTAGAGCTGAGCAGAGCTCTCCAGGTCTTGAAGCTCTGGGGTTCCCTAACCCTCTTCCTTCTGTGTTAAGCGGAGGTGAGGAACAGGTTCTACCCTTGGGACCCCCGCCCCTGGCTGACAGATGTGCTTTGTGGTTTTCTGAGCAAGTAATCTCTCCATTACAGCAGCCAAGACAGACCTTGGCAGGGACCCATGACCAACTCTAAGCCACACCTTTTGGGGGATGGTAGAGAGAATCATCAGAGGCCACCTAGCCGGAGATGTGTCTTTTTTCCCCTTTTGTGACTACTTAGTTCTAGAAGCCCGAACAGAGAAGCTTTACAGAAGTGTAATATTAAACTGGGGAGAGAGATGCTGCTGGACTTTTTTCCTAGCCTGATGCCATCATTGGGTTATTTGGGGGCCAGAAAATCCTGGTTGAGAAGTCTGTCCCATGAACTTGAAGAACTTTGGGCTGGGCTAAGAGAACACTCCTTTCTGAATTATCTTTCCAGCCAACCTGGCTTGTCTAACTAGATTGCCCTTCCAGTTGTATGTATCTAATCAAGAATCAAAAGGGAGGGCAGATGAAGGAGAAGGTCCAAGTGAATGAGAAGAAAGCAATGAGTTGGTTCTTGCCTCCCATCTGGAGTTCCTAAGGAGAGAGGCAATAACTGTCCATGGAGAGGGGAGAAGGAAGGGGTCACCAGGTTCTCTCAGCTGTCCCTGATGCCTCTGTTTTTGCCTGAAGTTTTCAACGATGGTTTGAGTGAGTAGTGTCCTCAGAAGACTCCTGGGCTGCTTCTGATCTGTGTGGCTCTGAAGTAGAAGTGCTTACGGCAAGGAGGCACTTATCAGAAAAGCTGTGACCGCCTTCAGACCCTTTTCTTGAAGGCTAAAGGAGCCCTTCTCTGCAAGAGGATACTTTGTTGAGGTTGAATGAGAGCCTTATGGAAGTAGCAATACAGTCATCTGCCATTTGGGGGTCATAGCCATTGCCCTGCAGATCTCTGCCTCTCTACCACTGTTCCCAGGTCAAAGTCTAGAGGATCCCCAGAGCTCCTTAAATGCTCTTTGTATTATTGAGACCAGCAGAATCTTGTGTGGAGTTTCCCCAAGAGTCTTCATTTCGGGGCATAAGGAATCAAGGTGGCATACTGCAGAAGAGAAGAGCAAAGTGGCCCTTTAGGGGTGTTTGGGTAGACCTTAAAAACCAGGGTCTTGGGGATTCCCTGGTGGCGCAGTGGTTGAGAGTCCACCTGCCAATGCAGAGGACACGGGTTCGTGACCCGGTCCGGGAAGATCCCACATGGCGCAGAGCGGCTGGGCCCGTGAGCCATGGCCGCTGAGCCTGCGCGTCCGGAGCCTATGCTCTGCAACAGGAGAGACCACAACAGTGAGAGGCCCGGGTACCGTAAAAACAAAAAACAAAAAATGAAAAACCAGGGTCTCAGACTGTGACCTATTTCGTTTTTTGCCATTATTTATTAAGACCTCTAGGAAATCTCTCTTCTCTGGACTCAGTTTCCCAGTTATGAAATGAAGACAAACTATTTCTTTAAAGATTAAACAATAGCTCCTCACTCTTCCAAAGAATATCATAGTGACCTGATATCATTGATTCAGCAAATTCATTCACCAAATATTTATTGAGCATCAGCTCTGTTCCAGGTACTATACTAGGTATTGGGGACACAGTGGTTAGCAGCATAGGGACAGACATAGCCCTGCCTCCTGGAGCTCACAGTTTAGCAGAAGTTATTGTTCTTGTTCACCCTCTCAGTGTGAGTCCCTCTGAGGGCAGAGGCGGGGCTGTCTCCTTAAGCCCTAAGGGAAACAAGGCAGTGCTTGTGTTGGTATCATTGCCCCTTTCTGGACCAAGCTGTACCGATAGTGGCCTGTCACATGGGCTTGATCATCAAATAACACTCTCCTACCCATAGTGGTTGGAAGAATCCAGAGGCCATTCCTTACTTGGAGAGATGAACTCTAGGTGGAAAACATCTTTTTTTAAATTTACTTGAAAGAGAAACTTGCACTTGAAAAGGAGGCCTAGGGGAGCGGCAGCAGCTAGGAGAGAAGGCACAGCCAGCAGATCTGGGTGTTTCCAAGGTGCTAATTTAAGCATAGTTCTCAGCTAGTGGGAGGAAGAGGAAGAGATCCCTGCTCTGTTGTTGCTGCTGCTGTTGCCACAGCTGCACGGAGCCTCCTGTCTGGGGTGGAGTTTGCCTGAAGGGAGTTGCCTCCCTACTTTCCTCATCACACCAATTATTTAATTGGCCTGGCTGCATCGCAGCAGCTGAACCAGGCCTGGGCCTATCCCTGAGAGCTCCCCAAGGTCTCTTTCTGTCTCCTTATGAAAGGAATGAGAGCTCCTCTGGGAGACCTAGTCCCTGGGTTCCACTTCTCCTGTGTCTATCTCCTACAATCCTGAGTGTTTCGGAGCACAGATTTTTGCAAAGACAGGGATAGGCGCACCTTGTATGTCAGTTCTATGGCCAAGCCACACACCTTATTGATCTAGGGAAGCTCCCAGCTGTCCAAGGCTCTCTGTTGAGCAATTGTGTTGAATTTGGGCTATTGTTTGTATGAGCAGCAGGGATAGGCTCTCTGGCCCTACTGTCTGTCTGCTGGGCTGGTTGGTACAGCCTCACAGTCTATGTCTTCTCTTTGGCTGTAATGGAGAGGAAGAGATTTGGTGGTGGGGGGGAAAAAGCATATGGCACCGGACAGGGTCTCTGTGCTCTTGAGAGAAATACTAGTCTGGCCTCACTGAAACCCAGGTTATCTGTTAAATCAGTTGTATAGTTCACGAGCATATGCTCAGTTCCAGGTACTTTACAGATAAAGATATGTGAGATCTCTCCAGGGGGTGGCCAGGAGAAAGATGGGCTCAAATGGCTACGGGAAGGTTTTAGATACATGTTAGGAAAGAGTGGTGATCACTGTAGGGCATTCCTAGGAAAGAGTGTCACCTTGCTTGGGAGAAGATAAGGAAAGCTGAGGTTCTGACTCTTTGACCACGTAAGCTTGGAAAGGAATTTCAGACTCCTCCTGACTCCTTGCACTCAGGGATGGAGATGGTCAAGACATTAATTTAGTGAGTGGGTCATAGCAGCTCCTGAAAGTGGCAGAGGGAACATTGTAAAGCTAGCAAGAAGCCACTATGGAAAATTGACCTACATGTATTCTGTGGTCTGGGAGCCTTAAGTCATCTCCTTGTAGTAAAATGACTCTTCAGTTTTAAGAGTGGATTCTCCTAATGGTCCATGTAACTCATGACCCAGTAGCATTTCTCAGGTTCTAGGAAGAGGCGTACCATTCTCTCTCTTCCTATATTGCAAAGTGAGGATCAGGTTTGCTCAGGCCTCCAGCTCCTCCCTTATTGCTCATCTCCTCAGTCAACAAACACTAAGAACCTACTTTCTGCTAACTGTTGTGCTGAGCTCAATACCACAGCCTCTTGCTCCAGGGATGGATATACACAGTCAAGACAGGGTGATGAGCACTGTAAGAAGTAAGAACCAGGTCCAGCAGTGCCGAAGAAAAACAGTAAGGCCTTTCATCAAGTAGTCAGGGAAGGCTTCACAGAGGAGACATTGCTGAACTGGCTCTTAGAAGAGGACTAGAAACTTGGCAGACCAATAAGAGGAGGTGAGGACAAGAGTTCCAGGCAAAGGGCATAGAGGCAGAACCGAAAGGGTGCATTTGAGTGAATAAAGTGTTATAGTTAAGGAAATAACATGATCAAATTTGAGTTTAGGACTATCATTCCAGGAGTGGTTGAGAGGTTGGAAAACTAATATGAAGGTGGGTATAATAATAATCTAGGCAAGAGATGACAAAGGCCTACACTAAAGCAGAAAGGGAGAGGGGACATATGTACAGAGACTAATAAAGTGGAATAGGCAGGATGTGGTACCTGTTTGGAGGTGGGGTGGAGAGGTAGGGAGTCCAGAATGACTCCCAGGTTTCTGGCATGTATGTCTGGATGGCAAGAGGTACCATCACCACCCCAGGAAATTTGAGGGGGTCTGTATACCTCTTGGCTTCAGGGACTGCTTATATGGGAGAAGGCTGCTGTTTTCCTTTGCTCTGCTTCTAAAGCCGCAATCTTGGGGTTATTGAAAAACCGAAGAGCGGAGTGAAACTAGCCCCACAGCCTCAAAAGGATGCTAAGTGTGCCCATCTGCCAGTGAATACTTTTCCTCTGTAACCAGCTTTGATGAATGCAAGTGAATTGGTGGCAGTGAGGAGCCATGGTAGGTTGTCCCCCCCACACCCCGCCCCCCGCCCCGCAGCACTTTGATAAAGGAAAAATAACATCCTTTGTTGGCTGAGAGAGTGTTTCTGTTGCAGTTTCTGGCCTTGCTTTTACCATCATTCTGGTCAAACCTATGGTTTTCTGGCTGATTGGTTGAGCTGGGCCCTTTCACTGATTTCTTCTAGAACGGATATATGAGTTACTGCTTTACTTGCAAGAGTCAGAATGGAAAAGGACATGTACCTCCCTTCTCTGAGACCAGCCTGGAAAGCTGCACTTGGTGTAGAAACAGCACCCAGGGTGCTATCTTCCAGGCAAGGTGTGCCAAGGGAGCAGGCTTCTGGGTTGAGATCGCTCAGGGGTGACTTGGCTTCTCAGATGCCCCAAGTGTAGCCGCTGCAGGGAGGCACATGGTACCAGGAGGCTACCTGACTCCATGTCAGCTGAGAGTCAAGCTGAGTCATTTCCAACCCCCAACTGCCTGCTGCCCTTGACTGACTATAGCTCAGAGTGAACAGAGATGGAAAACAGAGCCTTTCTCACTTGAACCTGATTAGCTTCAGGGACCCTCCACCCTCCTTGTGAGGGCAGATGGAGCCTTGTGTCTGGAAAGGGGACATGGGAGACTCAGCTTCCTGGCTTAGCCGCTTCATGCTTTCCAGCAGACCCTGGGAGAACTGGTGCAGGGAGCCCCAGAGGAGGCAGGAAGCGGAGAATCAGGCTCAGGGCAGCTACCCAGAGGTGCTGGTTGAAGGAAACAAGAGGCGTGGCTCAGCAGGCTCGCAAGTCATTGTTTTCTTAGGAGACTCTGGTGGGAATCTGGCCGTCTGGGCGGAGAAAGGAAGGCAGGAAGCAGGCAGAGCTGGAGCCAGCTGTGGATCTGGCTCTGCTCTGGAGTTCAGAAATTGGCACAGGACCCATCAGCCTCGCTGCGGGGCAGCCGAGTGAACTCCTGGGCTCTAGGGAGTGAGAAGGTTGTCTAGGAAGAAGGCCCAGAGGGTCTGGGCTGGGGAACAGGTAGATGGGGGCTAGTAGGAGATCCCTCTGGATTTTACATTCTTAGGAGCCAGTTCAAGCAAATATGTACTTGAATTTGTTGTTGTTATTCAGAGATGTCAAACTGAGGATCAGATGGCTGTGTTTCTTGAGGGTGAATTTTAAGTTTCTGTGATGATGATGATGTATGTGACTGTGTACACAAGTAAGAGGGGACTAATGGCCATAAAGAATGTTCTCTGAATGACCATTCTAGCCCTGGGAAGTATTAAGTATGACAAGAAGCCACACCCAGGCAGAAATGAGCCCAGCTACTGTGGTTCTTGTCCTGGTTTTGCCTGTTTTCATCACCAGACTCTTGGCTGTCATAACCAAAGTCCACCCCATCTATCTATTTATAACAATACCTGAAGGGGTACTTTAACTAAGTTTTAGTGAATTAACTGCACCCAAACTATGGAGTGAGAACCATATATATTTTACTATGTAGTTAACTTAAACATAATTATGTACAAGCTATAAATGATTTATAGTTCCCATATTAATTCCCAATTTTATCCTTATAAAGGAATTAGCGAAGCTCTCAGTCAAGCATGGTTCAGACCAGCATTTCCTATAGTATATTCTTAGGAATATTGGTCCTTTGAGATACTTTATGGGGGGAAAAAAGTACCTATAGACAAATTCCTTTGGGAAACCCTATAACTCCATCCTATCATAATGTTTACTAGCATTTTAAAGACTCTGAGAAGCCCTGCAATAAAGAAATCTTTCCAGCTTTGTTTAATCCAGTGTTTCTCAAACTTACAGAACTATGGAACCTTTTTTCATGTTACATCTATTAACGTCTTACAGAACCATTGTGTTTCATGCAATACTCTTTGGGAAACTCTGACTTAGAAATTAGTCTCTCTTCTGATCAGGTCTAGATTTCTATTCTTCCCAGCTCTTTTGAGCCTATTTTATAACCCACGCCATTTTGCCCTATGCTAGTTTCTAATGGGATGTTGCTGCTTTGTGTCAGGGTCTGAACTTGTTGCCATCAGTAGGAAGTTCTTAGTGGACTTTGGCAGGTGCAGAAGCAAAGATTTTTGCTTCTGACCAAACGAGGTCAGGTGCTTCATTTTTCTCAAGACAATGCTAAGGGGGGTTTACTTCCCAAGTCCCTCTACTAAACACTGCTTTGGTGAAATCAGCATTTTCACCATTAACTTTTCTTTTTTTTTTTTTTTTGACAGCTTCATTGAGATGTAATTCATATACTGTACACTTTACCCATTTCGTATTTTACTTTTAATCCTGGTGCGGCTGCTTCATGCCTCAGTTCTATTCACCCCTTATGCCAATGCCCATTGATCAGTAATGGCTGCCTGGAGCACGTGTTAAGGTAGATCCTGAGGCTGAGTCCTGGTTTAATGAGAAACAATGACATGGTTGAGTTTCCATGTCTGCCATAGTCTTCAGTGGGGGAAACATCAGTTCTAGGCTTCTGCTTGCCATCCTTGCAGCCCTGAATCATCATAGTTATCCTAGGCAAAGAACACAGGAAAAGAAGTCTCTTGGAGATGTTAGCCAGCTTAGCAATCTGTTTCACTGAGGTTTGAAGTCTTAGGATATGGTTCTTTAAGAAATGAATGGAGAAAACTGAACTTTCCTCCCCTGATTTTCAGCGTGGGTTTTTGAAATATTGACTTGATATAAAGTAAATAATCCTTTGGAAACAGGCCATGTAAGAGGGAAGAACCTTGACTCTGCTGAGCAGATAAGAGGGGAAAAGAGGCAGATTCATAAAGAGATCTCATAAATATCTCATAAGGTGTTGGCCATGCTTAAGATGAAACTATAAGCCCTTGGCTAAAGGAGCAAGAAGAAGGAGTAGGCTACAAGAGGAGATCCTTAAGCCAGCAGTTCCTGGCGAGGAAAAGGCCCTACTGTGGGCTATACAGCCTTAGCACTCTTTTTCCCAGGCTAAACGCTTTGCTTTTTCCTTCCACCATTTTCCTGGAGTCTGGTTTCCAAATCCCTAGTCATCCTGGCTTCTCTAGTGGGTACTTTTGAGTTTCTCACCCCTGGAAGTAAACACAGCCCTCTCCATGTGATCTGACCAGTACAGATTACGGTGGGGCTGCCACTATCCAAAATATTGATATTGTACATCCATTATCGTCAGTCGAGGTTTCATGATCATATTTAGTAGCTGTACATATTGTTATATTGAACTCAGGACACATATGAAATAGGATAGCCCTTTGCCTTAGCAATGTAGAATCAAAGCAAGAACCTGGAGTGACATCTTGGTCTAGGCTGGCTGCTAATACAGTTAAGAGTCCACTGGGGCTAGTGAGGTGATGGTTTCATATTTAGTGGAAACTCTACCACATGTGTGTAATGTGACTCTTATTTTCAGAGATGTAGCTGGCTGAATTCAGCAATGTGGAATTTAAATAGGAATCAGGCTAAGGCTGTGTGAGTGGGTAGACTACGGCAGACCTTCAAAGAGAGCTAGTGCTTATGTGGACAGATGCTTAATGGAAGTCTACTATGTGACACAGACACCAGACAAGCTAATGTGCTATTAGGCTACATTAATAGAAATTTGGAATTCAGGTCCTAGGAGGTGATAGTCCTACTCTGCACTGGTCAGTGCCATCTAAAGTCCTGCATTTTGTGCTGATGTCATTATTCAAAAGATGGAAGGACTAGAATGATGAAAGAGTCAAAACCATGTCCTGTGAGAATAGTTGGAAGAACTGAGGCTGTTCAGCCTGCAAAAACAAAACAAAACAAAATAAAAACAACAACAGTCTTAGAAAAAACATTTTAACGTTTTCAAATGCCTAAAGGACTGGAGCTAAGAAAGGAAAGATGGTTAGACTTCACATTATCTGTGGCTTCACAGGGAGGAACCAGGGCAGTTAGGTGGGAGTGTGGACATGCTTCTATCTTTGGACTCCATTGCCTCTCGTTTCCTGTGGTAGCAGTTCCTAAACTGGGCCAAAGGCCAGGCACCTAGAAGACCCATTGCTCTTTGCAAAATGCCACAGTCTTTGTAAAGCAGGAGCTAGGAACAACATTCTAGCAATAAACATGGCTCTGTTAAGTATGTGCAATATATACATGCCCCAAAAAATTCATTGTGGGGGCTTCCCTGGTGGCGCAGTGGTTGAGAGTCCGCCTGCCGATGCAGGGGACATGGGTTCGTGCCCCGGTCCGGGAAGATCCCACATGCTGCGGAGCGGCTGGGCCCGTGAGCCATGGCCGCTGAGCCTGTACATCCGGAGCCTGTGCTCCGCAGCAGGAGAGGCCACAACAGTGAGAGGCCTGTGTACCGAAAAAAAAAAAAAAATTCGTTGTGGAACTTAGTATGAGCAACACTTTGCTAGTTTTCTGTTAGTATGTGTTTGCTAATCTTTCCTATTTTTCAAGGCCAATCACAAAAATGCCCCATTCTTCATGCATCCTTCCTTTTCCTTCACTAAGGTGTGAACTCTCCATTCTACCTGTCTTGTGACCTTAATACATTGTCTCTGTGTGAAGTTAATGGATGCAGTTGTCTTATCCTTATCTTAAATTTCTTTCTAAGGTAGATGCAAAGATGTTTCCAAAGCACCTGAACTCCACCTTGTGCAATAGATTGGGAAAATAATTTTTGCCTATTTTACAGATATGCAAGCAGAATTCCACAAAGATAAATAGGCTTGGCCATTGTCCAGCTGGAGGTTGGCATGGCCTAGACTAAAACCCAGGTATCCTGATTCCCAAGCCCATGATATTTCCCTCACAATCTGGGACTTAATTTCAGTTCTTCTGCATCAACTTAAATTTCTCCACTGGCTTTTGAGGCATCTACACTAGGTGTTTGCCCTTCCAGGTGGCCATACGTTCTACCATTCATGCCAACTTTCTTCCTGGTAGGTCCAGCCAGGCCCTTCACCTCTTCTCACCTATTGGCATCTTGAGGCCTCCTCTTAACTATTCTCTCCCCTCTTCTACTCTGCCTATTCCACTCCTACCCATTCTTCAAAGGTCCATATAAACTCCCCTTCTCCAGGAAGCCTTCTCTGACTATCCTAGTGAGTTCTCAACCAAGCCCAAAAGCCTCTATAACCTGTGGCATATAACTTGATACATATGATATCCTGATTTGGAGTGTCCACTTTGATGTGTTGTGTTGTAAGTCTCATCACCCCAACTCCTCTTTTAACTCCTTGGCAGATAGCTTCTGCTCCCAAAGCTCACAGTCTGACAAAGAAGAAACTTGCTCTCATGAAACAGAACTACAGAAGACTACAGCTGCATCCTTTAAAAATGAGAAAAAGAGAGGGGAGGAGGTGATTCAAAAGAGGGGAGCAGAAGAGACCCAGAGGGGGATGACTAGGCGGGAGTTCGTTAGCAGAGCAGAAGGTACATGTGGGGAATTGTGGGAGAGTCAGGGGGATACATGGATTGAGGCACTCATTTATTACTCAGAAAATATCTTTTGAGCATCTGATATATGCAAGACATTATACCAGACACAAGGAATAATATGATAAATAAAGCAAACATGGTCCCTGCCTTTATGAACTGGCAATCCAGTGGGAAAGAAAGATACTAAACAAATAAAGCGCACAAACAAAATTACAATGACAAACTATGACAAGTGATAGAAAAGACATGAGAGAGAATAATAAAGCCTCCCATCTTAGATTGGGGATGTCAGGCAAGGCTCCTATGAGAAAGTGATATTTGAGCTCAGACCACAGGGTGAGAAAGAGCTTGAGTGCTCTGACAAGGAGGGACTTGCTCCTTGCTCCCAGAAGTGGGGTGGGGGCTCCCAGCTGAGTTTGCAGTCTGAGTCCCTTATAAACTGGCCTTTCTCCGTCGTCTCCCTTTGCACCATGAGGTCAGCTTTGAGGAGAGAAAGACGCAGGAGAACATGGGAGAGCCAATCCAGCCGCTCTCCTGTTGGTAGCACAGCCGGTGATTGTGCTGCCCACTTTGCTGTGAGGCTGGAAAAGCTGTTAATAGAGTTGTGATGTGTAATATTTAGTGAGCAAAACACTTAGCTCTGCTGATGAAGAACTCCTACCTGGATCTTCCACCACTGGATGACTTGCACACATCCTCCTGGAGATGAAAAAATATATATATCTGGAGCTTAGAGGGAGGCAAGAGTGCCACCCTGGATGTCCTGTTCTTTGTGTGGCCGGCATGGGGTTCACGTTCTCCTTATCACAAAAACCAAATGCTACAAGCTGTTCTGTCCAGGAGCAGGCCTACTTCTGGTGGGAAAGCCAGCAGTCACATTGGCATGTAAATTGCAGCAGCTGGTGAGAGGGGCCTCCACTGGGCCTCCTGCAAATCCCAGAGGGGTTCCCTGAGGGTTTCAGCTTCCAGAAAGTCCTCTTTGCTCTCAGCGGGCCTGCTGCTTCCAGCCCTGGCTCAGAGGAGATCATAAGCTTAGAGAAAGGCCAAGTGGGGATAATGATGTAGGGAGGCGGTGGTGGCTAATAAGTAGTTTGAGGAAAAAGAGGGAAAATTACATGGAGTCAAGGAGGGAGACCAAATTGGGGGATGGTAGAAAACATTGGCACCAAATGGAACCAGTCAGCCCTCAGGGTTTGCTCATCTATCAGCCTCCTTATCAACTTCCTGATGGAACTTCATGTTTCAGATCCTTCATTCGCCAGGGGCTGAGCTACAGC
Organism: Phocoena sinus; assembly: GCF_008692025.1. NCBI lineage: Eukaryota > Metazoa > Chordata > Mammalia > Artiodactyla > Phocoenidae > Phocoena > Phocoena sinus. Next base: position 81,802,703 of record NC_045768.1, on the reverse strand, counting down.
AGCCAGGTAGTCTTAGGGAACTCTCATGAGGGGAATTGGTCTGAGTACCCTTGAGGGGGGTGCAGAGATCAGGGAGAGCTAGTGAAGGACATGGGCCCCAGGGCAGGAGCTATGCACAGCCTTGGTAGGAAGTCAGCTGGGTACATTCTAGCTCTAGCCCTTTTGTTATGACCTTTGGCCAGGCTCCTAATCTTTCAGACTGTTTATTTTATTTATTTATTTTATAAATAAAGAAGATCATGTACATGAAAATGAACTGCAAATTACTGTATCATTTCTGATCTAAAAGTTGATGGTGATTAAGGGGTTGGTGATTTCCGTTTTTTGCATGTGATTCCCAAGGAGCTCTTACAGGAGAGGGTGAGAAAGTGGTTTATTCTACTTATCACCAAATGAGAAGAGTCCTTGGCCTCCTTGACAGGGCCCTGATCAGGCCGGGCTAGAGATGGAAGTGCTCTGTGTTCCCATTGATTCCCAGAGGGGGTTCCATTGAGTGGGCCTGGGCTGGAGGAGGCCCTGCACATCCCAGCCACGGCTATTGCAGAGTCCTGTTGGTAGAGTAGACCTTCCTGGAGAACCCCACTACTGAGGCTAGTGGAGGATGTCCTGCTGCTGTTTCCGCTCTCAAAGACCAACTCTCAGGGCTCAAGAAACATTTGAACAAGTCCACGTTGCAACTACTCTTCCCACAGGTCTGTGGGCTAGAGAAGGAGGCAGTTTCCTGTCTGCAGACCTTCTTCAAAATTTTAAAACATTTTGTCATGGAAAATTTCAAACACATATAAAGTAGAGAAAAAAGTAAAATGAACCACTCAACTTAAATAACTATCAACCTAGGGCTAATCTTATTTCACCTGTACCCACCCACTGGATTACTCTGAATAATTATTTCATCTATAGTCCTCTATCTCCTGTATTTCTGCAAAGTGGTAATTAAAGTTCAAGGTCTGATCAGATTTTTTTTTTTTTTTTTGCGGTACACGGGCCTCTCACTGTTGTGGCCTCTCCCGTTGCAGAGCACAGGCTCCGGACGTGCAGGCCCAGCGGCCATGGCTCACAGGCCCAGCAGCTCCGCAGCATGTGGGATCTTGCCGGACCGGGGCACGAACCTTTGTCCCCTGCATCGGCAGGCGGACTCTCAACCACTGTGCCACCAGTGAAGCCCCTGATCAGATTTTGATTCAACATTTTTGTGAAGGATCCTTCCAAGGTGGTGCTTTGTATTTCCTATTGCATCATGTCAGGAGGCACAGGACACATGGTTGTCCTACTTTTTGTGTTGTTCAGATTGATTAGTTGTGTAGTTCGCCTGATCCCTCCATCAGCCTTTCACATAATGCTTTTAGCAGCCATTGATGGCTATCGCCTCAGTCCATTCTTTCTTTTTTTCTAAATTTATTTTTATTCAAGTATAGTTAATTTATAATGTTTTAATTTCTGCTGTACAGCAAAGTGATTCAGATATCTATCTATCTATCTATCTATCTATATATATATATACTTTTTCAAATTCTTTTCCATTATGGTTTACTGCATGATATTGAATATAGTTCCCTGTGCTATGCAGTAGGACCTTGTTGTTTATCCATTCTATATAAAATAGTTTGCATCTGCTAATCCCAAACTCCTAATCCATCCCTCCCCCACCTCTCCTCCCCTTTGGCAACCACAAGTCTGTTCTGTCTGTGACTCAGTCCATTATTTCATCAGGAATTTCCTTCACATTTGGACAAGAGAGAACCCCTGTCGATTCTCTGCCTTTGTCCCCAGAGATATTACAGATATCACTAGCCCTTTCTTTCTTTCTTTTTTTTTTTTTGCGGTACACGGGCCTCTCACTGCTGTGGCCTCTCTCGTTGCGGAGCACAGGCTCTGGACACACAGGCTCAGCGGCCATGGCTCACGGGCCCAGCCGCTCCGTGGCATGTGGGACGAACCCGTGTCCCCTGCATCGGCAGGCGGACTCTCAACCACTGTGCCACCAGGGAAGCCCAGCCCTTTCTTTTTTAGGTACACTTTTTGTACCACTGCCCTTACCCTATTCCATCATTTCCTTCCTTATCAACCCAAGATGGCCCTAGGATGTCTTTAGACCACATGTACCCAACCCGCTTCAGAGTGGACCTGGGTTCTGAGGGGAGGGTCCTTACTTGGAGTGTGTTCTCACTGAGGCAGCACTGTTTTTCCTTATGAAGCTCCTAGGTCTGAGCTCTGTGAATCCTGTGAGGGCCACACTTGGCCATGCTGGAGAGTAGAGGCAGTTCCAGTCTCTTCCTCCCCTGGGAGATTGTTCAGCAGGAGCTGGGTTGATTTTACCTTCCCAGGGATTTCTGAGCAGCCTTCTTCTATGCTGAGGAGGGTCTTTCTCACTTGTTTCCTGAACTTCCTGCCCCAGCCTGGGCTCTGGCAGGCACCCAAGCCTGGTTTCCTGTTTAGCCCGACTGTGGGCCGGGAGAGGCAGGAGGAGGGGTTGGATGGGCAGCTCCAGCACTCTTAGGCCCTTTCTCTTTCCAACCAAGTTCAAAAACTTCTGAGGGCTAGAACACGACCACCACCTTCTGGGACTTCTAGCATTCCTGTTCTGCCCAGTGTCTTCACTCCCAGTGTCTCTCCTCACACAGGAGAGACTGGAAAGACTTTGCACTTCTAAGTGTGTATATGCCCCAAGCAAACACTGCAAGCCCCACGGGTACTGTGAGCCAGCTAACCAGAAAGGCACACAGAACTTGAGAGCTGCTTCCTGCCAACCTGAACCCACCCCTGGGCCCTGCCCCTGCCCCCAGGAGTGCTGCACCGCCACCACCCAGCCTAATAGCTATTAGTCCCTCAGTCATTATGTCCAATGCAAAGGAGCATCTGATAGTGCAGGGAAGCTGAGAATTGGAGGCTGGCTACGCAGCAGCCAGAAAACATTAGCTTTGTAGTGACAGCCCATTTACCCAGTATAGAATTTCTGATGAGTCTCACAGCCCTGGTTGCCCCATTCACATTCTTCCTGTCTAGTTCTTCCTTGGGCAGTGAGGATCTAGAGGGACTCATTCTGTCTTGGGAAGAGACCTGCTGCAGAGTACTTCTTTGCTCCTTTCTCCCGGATGGCTGCAGCAGGAATTGTGTAAAGCCCTATCCTTTTCATCCCCATGAAAGGAAATATCAGAGGAAAGCATTGCCAGGTAGCAAGGATGTCCAATACAGCATGTTACATCTTAACACCTTCCCCCTTGTTCTTACTATGAAGACTCAAATCTTTAACATGGCCTACAAGGCCTTGTGTGGTCTGGCTCCTGCCTTCCTCTCCAGCTGATCTCATACCCCATGACCGCACCCAACCTCACTGGCTTTTCCTCCATTTCTCTGATGTCCTAGACTCCCTTCTGATTTAGAACCTTTGCTCATGTTGTTCCTTCTGCCTGAAATGCCTTTCCTGCACCTTCTGCCTTTTTTTTTGGTTACTCTTACGCACCCTTCAGATCTTAGCTCAGCTATAATTTCATCACAGAGGGCTTCTCTTGACCTCTAGACTTGGTCAATGGCCTTCTCCTTATTTCGCTTTTTACACTTATAACTTTACATATGTTTGTATGATTATTCTGTTCACATGGGTCCTTATGAAGACCAAGTTTCATGAAGGCAGAGATCATATCTATTTTTATTTCCCTTTATGTCTCCTGTGCCTCACAGTTTTCCTTAACATATAGTAAACATTCACTAGATATCTGTTGAATGAAAGGCTGAATGAACAAATGAATGAATAAATAAATGGAGTCAATCTCCTCTCTTTTATTTGGTAACGCCATGTCATATCTGACTATCATATTCAATCATATACACCCTACAGACTGGTGTCCTGCTTTTTATGAGTACTGTGTGTCTGCTGCCAGACAGACATTTAATTTCATCCTTTCAACAGTATGAAGAAGGTATACCCTTAATCTTCAGAGAAGGCAAGTGAGACCCAAAGTCACACAGTTAATTCGTGCCAAAGCCCTGTTTCAAGCCCAGGTGTGTGGAGTCAAAGCCCATGCTCTTAACCATAACACTACACTGCCCCCTTTTGGCAGTTTGGAGAGTTGTCACTGAGCACCTTCTGTCACTGGGACCTGGTTAATTTCAACCCTAAACCCATACTTTGGAACTTAAAGCCCCAAGAAGCCATAATCCAGTTCCAACCCTCCTGCTTTTGGGCCAGACTGTGGAAAGACATAGGGATGGGAATTTAAGCTGGTCTTCCCAGTGTCCCGGGGTACAGGTGTCTTAAGGTCTGTCTCCTATCTGTTTTCCATGTGCTCTTTGTAGCCTCCAGGGCTTAATGCAGTGTCCTGTTTTGGAGAGCTGAAGGGCAGCTGTTGAAATGGCCTGATTGGCCATGTCCTGGGAAGTAAAGCATGGCCTGATTAAGATCCTAGGAAAGGTCATTGAGAGGCGGAGAGCTTGTCTCTTTGTGATTTAGTCACTAAAGATAGAGCTCTGGAAATTGGCTTCAAAGCTTTCCTGGGAAATTCAGACTCAGTAAGGGGGCAATACCTCTTGCTGCTGATTAGAAAATCTCAAGTTAGTTAGTATCCCAAGCTCCCTTTGGTGGCAAAGGAAATTGGGACTGATGAATACTTTAGACTAGATGGAAACCAAGTAAATGAGGAGAGAACAACATAAAACAAAAAAGAGCTACCATTTGCTATAGGTGTCAGGCATTCTGCAAAGTGTTTTATATAGGGCTGGCCAAAAAGTTCGTTTGGGTTTTTCCATGACATCTTACTTACGAAAAACCCAAATGAACCAACCCAATACATACATTATTTCATTTAATTCTAACACTGGCCTGGAAAGTAAAGGGATATTAAGAAAGGTAACTTGCCAAAGCTCATACAGCCAGCTGGCCTTACAACCATATAATCCAGGTCTTCTGACTTCAAAACCTGAGTATCCCCTATACCCCTTTGGTGAGAATGTACATTATCACAGCCTCTCTGGAAAGAAAACTGGCAACATAATGTGTGCATGCCCACTGACCCCCTCAGCAGTTCTACTTCTAGGAATGTATTAAACTGAAGAAATAGACAAGTGTATAAAGACTCCCCCCCTCCAAGTTACTATAATAGTTACAAATAAATATATATAATATTATAACATTATAGTAGTTATAATAGCTGCAACATTATAATAGCAAAGGGGAAAAAGAAAAGAAAGCAAACAACATAAATCTCCATCAGTGGGGACTGATTAAATAAATCATGGTACATCTACCCCACAGCATACATGCAGGCCAGCCTTGTGAAAGAGGAGGTAAGATCTAACATGGATTGGCATGAAAAGATGTTCAAGATATATATTTTTATTTTGGTAAAATGCATATAACATAAAAGTTAACATTTTCACATACATTTGGAATATGGATGATCTGATTCATCTATGTTTAAATTTATAAATACAATTATACATTTTAAAAGTCTAAAAATATGCAATAAACTGGTAACAGTTCTGACTTAACAGGAGAACTTTCACATTCTTCTATGTATTTGAATTTGTTATAACAAACCAACATTATTTTTTCTCTAATCATTTTTTCCCCATCTTAGGAAACAAATGGTGAAAAATGATTTTCTTTCTACTGTATCATGCCTACCCAGGAGATTAGCTCTTGCCTCATTCCCACATTCTCCAATCAGGTATGCATACCAACAAATTGGTGAGAAAAATTGGCTATGGAAATGCTGCCAGATACCTATATGCCACTTGTCTGGCCAATCTTGTCCCTGCTGGGCACCTCCATCTTTCACTGGCCATACTTGACTCATTTCTTTTCACTTCCTTCTCAAGTTCTGCAGAACCCTCAGGATTTGGGAGGCTGGGCATTTCTTTGGGAAGAGAAAGACATCCACATTGATCAGATACATTCCTGTCTCTTATCTCCTGTTTAGACATGTGCAGTCTCACCTTCACCATAAAAGAGAAGCATGGGGACAAAATCACTCTCACATCCCCCAAGATAAAGACATGATCACTGATGTGTCAACCTTCTGAGTGGTTCTCTTTGGCTTCTGGCCTTCCTCCCATTAGTGTTGCCGCTCATTGTGATGTGGTTTTCAGTATGGCCTTTTTATGTGGTAAAGTAGGAAAGGGGTCAGGAAACTTGGGATGAAGCCCTTGCTAGGGGACTTAAGGGAAGCTGCTCAGCGTTACATGGTATCAGCTTTTTTTTCTATCAAATTGGGATAAATAATAGACACTGGATTTTTAGGGCAGTGAAAATATTATGTGTGATACCATAGTGATGGGTACATGTCATTTTACATTTGTTCAAACCCATAGAATGTACAACACCAAGAGTGAAACATAATGTAAACTATGGATTTTGGGTGATTATGATATATCAATAGAGGTTCATCAATTGTAACAAATGTACAGACATACCTCAGAGATATTGTGGGTTTGGTTCCAGACCACTGCAATAAAGCGAAGGTTGCAATAAAGTGAGTTACACAGGTTTTTTTTGATTTCCAGTGCATATAAAAGTTATGTTTACACTACACTGTAGTCTGTTAAGTGTGCAATACCATTATGTCTTAAAAAAAAACAATGTGCATACTTTAGTTAAGAATACTTTATTGCTAAAAAATGCTAACCACCATCTGAGCCTTCAGCAAGTCGTAAGATTTTTGCTGGTGGAGGATTTGCTTTGATGTTGGTGGCTACTGACTGATCCGTGTGGTGGCTACTGAAGGTTGGGGTGACTGTGGAAGTTTCTTAAAATAAGACAACAAAGAATTTGCTGCATTGATGGACTCTTCCTTTCATGAAAAATTTCTCCAAAGCATGCAATGCTGTTTGATAATATTTTACCCACAGTAGAACTTCTTTCAAGATTGGAGTTAACTTCTCAAGTCCTGCCACTGCTTTATCAACTAAGTTTATGTAACATTCTAAGTTCTTTATTATGTCAACAATCTTCACAGCATCTTCACCCGGAGTAGATTTCATCTCAAGAAACCACTTTCTTTGCTCATCCATAAGAAGCACCTCCTCATCCATTAAAGCTTTACCATGAGATTGCAGCAATTCCGTCATATCTTCAAGTCCCACTTCTAATTCTAGTTCTCTTGTTATTTCCTCCACATCTGCAGTTACTTTGTCCACTGAAATCTTGAACCCCTCAAAGTCATCCATGAGGGTTGGAATCAGCTTCTTCCAAACTCCTGTTAATATTAATATTTTTACCTCTTCCCATGAATCAAATGTTCTTAATGGCATCTAGAATGGTTAATCCTTTCTAGAAGATTTCAACTGACTTTGTCCAGATTCATCAGAGGAATCACTCTCTATGGCAACTATAGCCTTACAAAATGTATTTCTTAAATAATAAGACTTGAAAGTCAAAATTACTCCTTGAGGGCTTCCCTGGTGGTGCAGTGGTTGAGAGCCCGCCGGCCAATGCAGGAGACGCAGGTTCGTGCCCCAGTCCGGGAAGATCCCACATGCCGCGGAGCAGCTGGGCCCGTGAGCCATGGCCGCTGAGCCTGCACGTCTGGAGCCTGTGGTCCACAACGGGAGAGGCCACAACAGTGAGAGGCCCGTGTACCGAAAAAAAAAAAAAAATTACTCCTTGATCCATGGACTGCAGAATGGATGTTGTGTTAGCAGGCATGAAAACAACGTTAATTTCATTGTAATACATCTCCATCAGAGAGCTCTTGGGTGACCAGGTACAATGTCAATGAGCAGTATTTTTCTTCTTTTTTTTTTTTTTTGCCATACAGTGCAGCTTGTGGGATTTTAGTTCCCTGACCAAGGATTGAACCCTGGGCTGTTGGCAGTGAGAGCACAGATCCCTAACCACTCGACCACCAGGAAATTCCTGAGCAGTAATATTCTGAAAGGAACCTTTTTTCCTAAGTAGTAGGTCTCAACAGTGGGCTGAAAATATTCAGTAAACCATGTTGTAAACAGATGTGCTGGCATCCAGGTTTTGTTGTTCCATTTATAGAGCACAGGCAGAGTAGATTTAGCATAATTCTTTTTTTTTTTTTCGCAGTACGCGTGCCTCTCACTGCTGTGGCCTCTCCTGCTGCGGAGCACAGGCTCTGGATGCGCAGGCTCAGCGGCCATGGCTCACGGGCCCAGCCGCTCCGCGGCACGCAGGATCCTCCCGGACCGGGGCACGATCCCATGTCCCCCGCATTGGCAGGCGGACTCCCAACCACTGTGCCACCAGGGAAGCCCAATTTAGCATAATTCTTAAGGGCCCTTGGATTTTCAGAATGGTAAATGAGCACTGGCTTCAACTTAAAGTCACCAGCTGCGTTAGCCCCTAACAGGAGAGTCAGCCTGTCCTATGAAGTTTTAAAGCCAAGCATTGACTTCTCCTCTTTAGCTATGAAAGTCCTAGATGGCATCTTCTTCCAATATGACTGTTACATTTACATTGAAAATCTGTTGTTTAGTGTAGCCACCTTCATTAATTATCTTAGCTAGATCTTCTGGATGCTTTACTGCAGCTTCTACATCAGCACTTGCTGCTTCACCTTGTACTTTTATGTTCTAGAGATGGCTTCTTCCCTTAAACCTCATGAACCAGCCTCTGCTATCTTCAAACATTTCTTCTGCAGCTTCTTCACCTCTCTCAGCCTTCACGGAATTGAAAAGAGTTAGGGCCTTGCTCTGGACTAGGCTTTGGCTTAAGGGAATGTTGTGGTTGGTTTAATCTTCTGTCCACACCACTAAAGCTTTCTTCATATCATCAAAAAGGCTATTTCACTTTCCTATCATTTTTGTGTTCACTGGAGTAGCACTTTTAATTTCCTTCAAGAACTTTTTCTTTGCATTCACAACTTGCCTGTTTGGGGCAAGAGGCCTAGTTTTCAGCCTATCTTGGCTTTTGACAACCTTCCTCACTAAGCTTAATCTTTTCCAGTTTTTCAGTTAAAGTGAGAGACATCCGACTTTTCCTTCCACTTAAACACTTAGAGGTCATTGTAGGGTTATTAATTGGCCTAATTTCAATATTATTGTAACTCAGGGAATAGGGAGGCCTGAGGAAAGGGAAAGAGATGGGAATGGCCAGTTGGTGGAGCAGTCAGCATACTACATTTATTAAGTTCATGATCTTATATGGGTATAGTTTGTGGTGCCCCAAAACAATTACATTAATAACATTAAAGATCACTAATCACAGATCACCATAATAAATATAATAATAATGGAAGTGTTTGAAGTACTGTGAGAATTACCAAAATGTGATACAGAGACATGAAGTGAACGAATGCTGTTGGAAAAATGGTGCCAATAGACTGGCCTGATGCAAGGTTACCACAAACCTTCAATTTGTAAAAAATGCAATATCTGCGAAGCACAATAAAAGTGGTAAGCCTGTATCATGCTAGTGGGGATGTTGATAAAGGGGGAGACTGCATATGTGGGAGCAGGGGGTGTATGGGAAATCTCTGTACCTTCCCCTCAATTTTGCTGTGAACCTGAAACTGCTCTTAAAAAATATTAATAATAATAACAATATAAAGATGCTGTTTTCTATCTCTTAGGATTGTCAGAGACTAAATGAGATAATATTTAGGGAAAAGCTTTGAAAGCATAAGTGCAATACAAACATAAAGATCTGTATTTTTCTGAATTTAACCTTTTCTGATTTGCATTATAAACCCTTAAGGCAAGAAACATGTCTCTAAATCTGTTTGCTATGATATAGCAACTTAATAGGGAGATAGGAGAGATACTGAACAATCTGGAAAGGTCACTTCATTCTTAAACAACCTGAGGAAGGGGGAGGGCAGAGGAGAGTAGAGGCTCATTTTCTGTCTTAACTGCTTTTGTATTAATTTTCCCCATTGAACATGTATTACTTTTGTAAGTTATAGAAACCAATATAGTTTTGTTAATGGCTTAAAATGATACACTAGTTAGGACTAGAGACAGAAATTGGAAGGCATCTGCATATAGGGCTGACAGCTGGAGCAAAGGATTTAGAAAGAAGAGCAATTGGAGAAGCAATTGGATGAGCAGTTGGAGAAGCAGCCAGATTGGCAAAACGTTGTTACAACTATTGAATGTCAGGTCAAGGAGTTTTTAAGTGATGGGAGCCATTGAAGACTCTTGAACCAGGGAATACTGTAATCAGAGCAGTGTTTAATTCCCAGAAGAGTAATTTAAGAGCACTGCACAGGGTAAGTTGGAGGAAGGAGAGACACGTTGGGGTAATGAGTGAGTCAGGGCCACCACTGCAGTGGGCCTGGAATAAGATGATAAGGACCTGAAGCAGGATGTTGGCTGAGAGAAGGCTTAAAAAAAAAAAAAAAGATAAATGTTAGATATTTTGAAGAAAGTGCTACCATAGGTTCATGATTAGCTTGCCAGAAAGATAAAGGGAAAAGAAGTGGGTCAAAATGACCCCGTAGGCTGGTCAAAAAGAGACAGGAGCCAACTTGAAAGAGCTCCCAGTGGTCAAAGCTGGAACAATTTGAGTAACAAAATAAATAACAATTACATTGGATTATAACCACCCACAGGGACATAAATGTATATTAATCCATACTGATAAAAATAAATGATTGAATAAATAAATAAACTGGGGAGAAGGGACAAATCTTCCTTGCAGAAGAATTCCAATTTTTATGTATAGAAAAGCTTATAAAAATTTAAAGTTTACATTTATTTATAGAAAGAATGAGGGAAATTTTTAAATTACCATTAGAACATCATAGTAATAATTGTTGCTAGCAGGATCCACTGATTGCTAAAAACTAGGGGATGAAACTTTAAGGAAAAACAAGATATTTGCATAGCCTATAAGAATCTCTCCCAAAATATGTATTACTTACTGTGGTAGTTTTAACATATGTCCACATATTCTTTGATCCTCCCCCCTCTAGGAACTGGAACTTAATTCCCCTTTCCTTGAGTGTGGCCTGGATTAATGACTAGCTTACAACTAATAGAATACAGTCAGAATAAAAGAAAAATTGTAACTTTATAGTGGAGAAATCTGGCAAACACCACCCTAAGTGATTAGTTAACATCACTAGCAATAAGTCATGTTCCCTCTGATATGTTGTGATGAGGACACATCACTTATGTGGTATTCTTCCCAGAAACCCATAACCTCAGTCTAATCATGAGAAAACAGCAGACAAATCTTAATTGAGGGAACATTCTAGAAAATACCTGACCAGTATGCCTCAAAAGTCAAGGTCCTGAAAGTCAAGAAATGACTGAGAAACTCAGGTGACCATGGAGACATGTCGATGAAATGCAATATGGATCCTGGTACAGAAAAAGGGATATCAATGGAAAAACTGGAGAAATTGCATAGAGTCTGTAGTTTAGTGAATAGTATTGATTTGATCAATGTACCATGGTTCTGTAAGATGCTAACATTAGGAGAAGCTGGGTCAAGGGCATACAAGGACTCTCTGCACTGTCTTCATAACTCTTCTATAAATATAAAATTATTTCAAAATAAAAAAATTTTGAAATGACCGCTTATTTTTTGAGTTTAGTTTACTGGGAAAGTGGTTGTGTCATTAACAAAATAAAGATAATTAAAAAAGGAAGAACTAGGCTTGGGGGAGGAGTATGACATCAGAAGTAGTAGGCAGTTGGAAGTGTGGGCCTGGAGCTTAGGAGAGCAGTCAGAGATAGAGATATAGATTTGAGAGTAGAACCCAGAGAGATATTACTTGAAATAATAAGTTTATGTTACTATTATATTTCCACATTTCAGGAGAGACCATGTAGAAAGAGAGCCAGTGGCCTTACTGAGAAGAACATCTATGTCCGGAGCATGAGAGGAGGAACCATTGGAAGGGTTGTCAAAACAGGGATAGAATGTTTTCATAAAAGCCAAGAGAAAACAGAATTTCTAGAAAGACCTGGTCAGCACTGCCCAATGATACTGAAAGGTGGTGGAAGATCACCTGAGAAAAGACCATTGGGTTTTAACTAGGAAGTCAGTGTCAGAAGAGCAGGCATGGAGAGGTGAGGTGGTGGGGTGGGATAGATAGGAATCAAATGGCTGCGACCCCGACAGTGAGAGAGCAGGCTCAGCCAGGCAGATGGACTTGTGTGGGTGACAAGAGGAAGAAGCCCCTGGAGGAGAGTGGGATACTCCAGGGCAGAGAGGCAGAAAGTGCTGGCCAGAGCAAGTGGGCCAGAGGGCTGGGGCCCAAAGCTCAAGGAGAGGAGAGGACCTTGACCAGAAGGAAGCCCCTGCCATCTCCTGGCTGCAGAACTCAGGCTAAAAGCTAGAAGCCCTGGACCAAGGACTGCTTTTTACCTTTTTGAGCTAGACAGCCATTCTCTTTCCCAAGACCCAGCTTATCCCCCGGGGGGCCTAGAAAGTTAGACCAGACAAGAAATGAAGTAAACTGAACTTATTCATCTTCTCTTCAGCTTTTATCTGAGATGGAGAATAATCTGTGTTTTTTAATTAGGCATTAAATAGTATTACAGAATGATTTCTCTGAGGGTGTATGACTGCTTACCATGTGTTAGGGCCTGTGGTAAGCACTTTATATACATTATCCCATTTAATCCTTCCAACAACCCTGTGAGGTGGGTACTATTATTTTCCCCATGTTAAAGATGAAAAACAGGCCCAGAGATGTTAGAAATTTGATCAAGACCACACAGATAAGTAAATGGCAGAGGCAGAACTTACCCATGATCTTAACCACTGCACTATACTGCTCTTATCAAGACTCACATGTGTGTGCACATGTACACAGACACACACACACACATACACACACACACAAGAATCCAGGCTGTATGCCAGGAGGTTAACACAGGATATAGCTCTGGATGGTAGGATTGAGGGTGATGACTTTTTTCTTCTTCTTTTCTGCTTATCTGGACTTTTTACAATGACCATGAATTCCTCTTGAATTCAGAAAAAGAAAGAAATACTTTATTTTATTTATTTAAGTTTCGGTGCTCTTTGCCAAATTTCTGTAATGTCCATGATGGAAACAAAGCAGGTGCATTCTGCACAAGTGCAGACAAAGAAGACTCTACCTCTTCTGCAGCATACAGGCTCTGCAGTGACAGTACAGAGAATCTGGCATCTGTGTATGTGTGTGCATGTGTGAACGGAGTGTGTGCAGCAGCCGCTGAGGTGAAGGGAGGAGCTGCTGAGCCGTCTGAGGATGTGTCACATGGAGAACTCTCTCCCTTCCCTATGGTCACCTTGTCCCTGAGCCAGGCTCGTTTACTCCTGAGCTTCCACAGGGACTGGGAGATAGTTTTTCACACACACCGATATCCTCAAACTCACCTCTTGTTGAAAAGCTGGCCAGGGAGTCAGGCTGCTGGCGTGAAGCCCAGGCTGTAGCTATAGAGGGTGATTAGAGTCATTCTGAAACTACTTCAGGCCGTGTGGGCCATGGGTCCAAGCAGGCAGCTGGTATCAGGGGTGAGCAGAGAGGAGCCAGGGACATTTAAGTTCTGCATTAATTGGCAGGCAGGGCTCTTGTCCAAAGCCAACAAGGTCTTCAGGTGGAGGCAGTTCAGAACCCTGGATAGCTCCTAAAGGAGCCCAGTCCTGGGCTTCCCTGGTGGCACAGTGGTTAAGAATCCGCCTGCCAATGCAGGGAACACGGGTTCAAGCCCTGTTCCTGGAACATCCCACATGCCGTGGAGCAGCTAAGCCCGTGCACCGCACCACAACCACTGAGCCTGCTCTCTAGAGCCTGTGCACCACAACTACTGAAGCCTGTGCACTTAGAGCCCATGCTCTGCAACAAGGGAAGCCACTGCAGCTAGAAGCCTGTGCACCACAATGAAGAGTAGCCCCTGCTTGCCACAAAAATAAATAAATAAATAAATAAAGGAGCCCAGTCCCTGCCAGGTCTGCAAAGGCTAGGTGCCTGAGTCCTTAAGGCCCTTGCCTATCTGATTTTGAATAGCTTTCTTGCACACGTCTCTAGCTGTGAAAGGGGCCTGGCCTCTTCTCTTTCTAAGATTAGTCCTATGGATCTGGGGACTCCCCCTTATCCCCTCCAACCCCTGCCCCACCCCACACCCATACGCATCTATCCTGACTGAGCTCTCTGTTGAGGTCACCATCACTGTGAAAGTGAAATAAGCCTTCAAGACCACCATGTCATTTCCTGAGCTGTCCCTGGTCAGGATCTGCCATCCTGTTACCTCAGGGCTGTAGGACTCTGAGTGAGTGGGGATAGGGGGTGGGTGGTAAGAGTCTAGTGGAACAAGAAGTGTTTAAAGAGCCTTTGTCTCTAATACCCCTGTACTCCCCTCTTCAATCTGAGATTGGGGGGTATGAGGCAGGGGAAACTGAGGAGGAGCATTGAGCAGGTTTCAAGGCTTGAAGCCGGAACCTTTCACGAGCTGTCACTGTAACTTCAGCCTGGCAGTGGGAGTACACTGAATTTAAAGACATCTTTTTTTAGGGGAAGGGCATTGACATAAAGTCGGGGGGGGGGCAGGTGTAGCAAGTAGAAGCAGAAATGAGACAGCCTGTCGCCCCAACCCTAGACATGCACATGGCCTCTAGGTAGAGGAGAGTTAAATTCGCACTATAAAGGGGTTCCCTTCCTCATTCCCCAAATCATTTAGAGGAGGGGTGTGCGTGAGGAGTCTAGAAGGACAGAGGAATCGTAATCATCTACTAGGGCCTGGATTTTCTAGTTGAAATTCCTCCTCTACCTCCAGGCCTCGTCCATGGCTAAATGAATCAGAGCCAGCAAATGAGGTTACTGTGCACTTTGATTGCCTGGGCTGGTGATTGAGGAGGGAAGGTAAGTCTGCCTGCATTGAGTCTGAGTGAAAACACTCAGGATCCGATCCCTTCCAACAGCCTTGCTCTGGTCCTTGTGCAAAGATCACCTCCATTGTTTTCTCCACCTCTCATAGGCTCCTGGGTCCCTGATTGAAGGCAGTGTCTGAGCCCAAAGGCCATTATGTGCCTTATCCTCAGAGAACTTTCTGGTCAAAGAAGCAGGTGCTACAGCAATAGTGAAACCACCAGAGAACAGCTGCAGGCTCCCTCTCTTAGCACTAGCCAGTCATAATGGGACAGGGAAAGGCAGGGAGGAGAAAAGAACATTCAATGTTCCCTGAGGCCTGAGTGGACCTGGCAGAGTTTGGGCTAGGACTAGGGCTGCCCCAGCCTCACCTGAAGAGGTGTAGCTGTCTAGTACTCCTGGAGATGGGAGCATTAACAATGTAGTAATTAGTTTATAGATGAAAAGATGCTCAGAGGATCTGGATCCTAGACCATCCCTCTTGCGCCTGAAAATAGTGTATTCCAGCTTCCAGGAGAGGCCCTTACTATGGTATTAAGCACAAGCTTTTGACAAACAAGGAAGCCTGGAGAAGAAATGAGAACAGATGAGGTCTCTGCCAGATCCCAAGAGAGTTGTTTGCGTTGGTTTTTGTTCAAGTAGAGCAGGCCTAACCTCAGCCAGAGCTTGCTTTTGGCTGTTCTCTCAAGGTCAAAGGTGCCCCCATGTTTGCCTTCCTTACAGCGGATGCTCTGTAGTTATTGTTTTACTTAGGAGCAGTAATTATGTGACCACAAACCTTACTAAATTGAATACAATCCTGAGCATTTAGAAGAAGAAACAGTTCAGGACTCAGGGGAGGGAGCAGCCGGCTGGAAAGAAGGGCCCATGAATTCTAATCCCAGGGCTGCCATCTGGCATTGACCTGGGACAACTCATTTACTCTCTGGCCTGGAGGCTCTTTCTAGAATCTCAGGGCCCAAATAAAAACAGACCTGGGAGCTCAGAGAGTGAAACGACCTGTCTAGACTCTCAGTGCAATTCACAGGCAAAACTGGAAGCCCCAGGCCCTACTCTTCAGCCAGAGGTTGTGTTTACTGTTTGGGGAGATTTCTTGTGGTTTTTTGTTTCTTTTTGCCATCTCCTTGCCCTTATGTCTGAACTCCCAAGAGCTCCCCTGCCTCGGGTGGTTCACTGCCTGGTAAACATGGCTGCAAGCCCCAGGTTGTCAGAAAGCACTCTGAACAGAGGATCAGAGCAGCCCAACCCCTATCTCCCTCCAAAGGGTTTTCTGATGGTTTGGATTCCAAGCGGGCTGCCTGCTCCTCTGATACTTGACAATAAGAGTTGGGCCTTACTCATATAGTGATAGGAGTGTTTATCTGCAAGCAAAATCTGAGCCTGACCCTTGAGTCACAAAGAAAGCTGTGTCTGCTCAGCTAGCAGTGATCAGTCCCCACGAGAAGGTGACCTGGAGTTGAAATGTATGAGGGGAAGGACTATGAGAGTATGTTGTAGAGGGACCTAACGTCCCATGGTGTTCACGGGAAGCTACTTTTTTTTTTTTTTTTTTTTTTTTTTTGCGGTACGTGGGCCTCTCACTGTTGCGGCCTCTCCCGTTGCGGAGCACAGGCTCCGGACGCGCAGGCTCAGCGGCCATGGCTCACGGGGCCCAGCCGCTCCATGGCATGTGGGATCTTCCCGGACCGCGGCACGAACCCGTGTCCCCTGCATCGGCAGGCGGACTCTCAACCACTGCGCCACCAGGGAAGCCCGGGAAGCTACTTTTAAGGGGTGATGTGTCAGCTCAGCCATGAAGGACAAGATCTAACCAGAAGAGGAGCAGGAGGTGGGGGAGGATCTTGGTGCTCCATTAGGAGCAAAGAAGACCAGTGACGCAAAGTATAGTAAGCCAGCGGAAGAGGTGAGGTTGGGGAAACGGAAGGAAAGGCAAGTGACTGTTTCTTTGCCTTCATCCTGGTCTGAGGAACTTCTTTCAAAAAAAAAAAAAAAAAGGGCTAGTTGAGACCCACTCAAACTGCCATGGCATGCCCCCAGGGGAGGCTGGTGCCTGTTCCATCTCCCTAGCTCAGGGGACTCTCACAGGAATGCTCGGGAGAGGTGCTTCTAGCCCCAGCCTGGGGTTCACACAAATGGAGTGGTCCTCACAGCTCAGAGGAAGTAGGAGAGAGGAAGCAAGAAAGACTAGACACTTACTTTCCCTACAAAACCTCTCTGTATGTTTCTCCATTGCTTTGAACTATTTATTAATACATGACAGAAGCCGTTTCCCTATTTAGATGGTTCTGCTGGGAATTCCACACCATCGCCCCCCCTCCTGAGGTAGATAAAAAAAAAGTCAGCTTTCAAGATTTTATACTTGGATTTCAGAAACTAAATTACATTACTGCATCCGGTGAGACGGCGCCATTGCCTGTTCCTATCTGCATGCTCCAGGCACTGCGAGGCCGATAACATCAGTGTGTCGAAGCGGCTGGATCCAGACAATTTGCAGCTGGCTGGAGCTGGGCCAGAGTGGGGTGGGTGGCAAAATTCTCTCAGAATCCAAAGCAGCCCTGTGTTGACTGTAGACTGGGATCCAGGATTCTCGGGTTCTCTCCATAGACCGTCAGTTCTCCTATCTACAGAGAGAGGACTTGTCTTAGTCCCATCTACATGTAACAGGGAGTTGATAATTACTCTCTTAAACATTGCAGCAGGATAAAATCACCAAGGATCCAATGCTTACGTTTTCATTGGAGTGAAAGATAGAAGGGAGTAGGGGAAAGAGTGAAAGTTATAATATGGACAAGGCAGATTCCTACTGCCTATGAAATTAGGTGTCCATATAGAAGCCAAAATACTCCTGGAAATGGAGTATGGAAATGTGAGGCCTTGTAACTAACTTTCTGACTGCTACAAGGTTGTGGAGTGAAGAAAAAGCATTGTTCTCCTGCCAGGGGACATAGGAACTTTCTGGAGTTTCCTTTCTAATTGGAACCAAGATTTAACTCTACAGAACAAGCATCCCTTTCACAGCAAAAAATTTCCAGCTTGTTGGGTTGTTTCAAATGCATCAAATGGCATAAAATGTCCATTCAACTCTGGCAGCATTCATAGACCTATTTTTGTAAATAGCCAAACACAGTCCATCTTCTTTTTTTAAAAAATATATTTATTTTATTTATTTATATTTGTCTGTGTTGGGTCTTCGTTGCTGCACGCGGGCTTTCTATAGTTGCAGCGAGAGGGGACTACTGTTCGTTGCAGTGCATGGGCTTCTCACTGCGGTGGCTTCTCTTGTTGTGGAGCACGGGCTCTAGGCGCGTGGGCTTCAGTAGTTGTGGCCCGCGGGCTTAGTTGCTCCATGGCATGTGCGATCTTCCTGGACCAGGGCTCGAACCCACGTCCCCTGCATAGGCAGGTGGATTCTTAGCCACCGCACCACCAGGGAAGTGCCTCTTCATCTTCTAAACATAATTTTTTTCAAAATGCAATAGGCCCCCAAAGTCAAGGTTTGTGTCTGACCTCACTGAATTTGCCAGTCCTCTGCCCTAGCGCAGGCCTGGCTTTCCTATACCTCAGTGTCCTGCCCACTCACCCATGGGTTCTGATGTTTGGATGCAGGAGACAGAAAAACTAGGATCTACACCAACTCTAACTGTACCATTTCTTAACTATTCTCACAGTGGAGACATGCAATTTAGACTCCATGACTGTATCTGATTAATAAGTAAGTCAAAAGACTCTTCAGTTTTACTTTGTCTATTTTTGCAGGAAAGTATTATTGAAGGTTTTAAAAGTGAGAAATCATGATCACTAAATAATCATGATCACTCAGAGTATAGGTTCTAAGATTGAGCCTCTGCTGGATGTTTGTGGTTGGTGGAGCAGGTGTTCCAGATTCTAGAAAAATCTCAATGCAAACTCTTCCTCTGGGAATCCCTCTGTTCTGGATTCCCAGGCTGCTCCTGTTAAGTCTCTGCAGGCTTCCTGCCCAAGGACTAGAAACCCAGGGTCTTTTTCTTTTTCCTAATAAATTGTTTATTTTTTATTTTTGTCTGCGTTGGGTCTTTGTTGCAGCACGTGGGCTTTCTCTAGTTGCAATGAGCAGGGGCTACTCTTCTTTGCGGTGCGCGGGCTTCTCATCGCGGTGGCTTCTCTTGTTGCGGAGCACGGGCTCTAGGCGCCCGGGCTTCAGTGTTTGTGGCACGCAGGCTCACTCGTTGTGGCTCGTGGGCTCTAGAGTGCAGGCTCAGTAGTTGTGGCGCACAGGCTTAGTTGCTCCGCAGCATGTGGGATCTTCCCAGACCAGGGCTCGAATCCATGTCCCCTGCATCGACAGGTGGATTCTTAACCACTGCGCCACCAGGGAAGTCCCTAAACCGAGGGTCTTTGCTGCTTTTTTCCATCTTCTGGGGGTGATGACCCAAGGTAGTCAGGACTGTGGTGCAGCCAGAACTTGGGGCAACTGCACACCCCTCTGCTTGCTGTTATTTTGAGGTTGGCCAGACCCCGGTCAGAATCCCTTGCCTTCAGCCCACTCTTGCCCACACTTCCTAAGAAATAGCAGACCTGCCTTGATCTCTGGACCATGGCTGGACTTCTCTATTGAAGGGTTTCTTTCTGTGGGGAGTCTCAAGCCTGCCAAGGATCAAACCCATAATTGTTGAGAACAAAATTGTTTCTGCTGAAATGTCAGCAAACCAGAGAACGAATGGTATGTCTTGAGTTCTCTTTCTCGATGTCTTTGAACAGCTGGCCCCTCTCTGCTGGCTCTTTCCCCCAGCCTCAACCATCCTCCAGTTTCACATTTTCCTTCTCAAAACCTTTTCCTTCCCCGACGCCCATGACATCAGTTTCTCCTTGGTGCCCTGCCTCTCTGACCGCAGCTGTCAGTCTTCTTCTGCCCCCCACTTCAATTTTGGTGTTGGCCAAATTCTTTTCTCCAACCCTTCATATTTATAGATATGTATACACACACCCCTGCCCAAAACAAAATCACTAAACTTACTCTTATTTCTGCTTCTCTGTCATTTGGTGGCATCACAATTCACCCAGGCACCTGAGTCAGGAAGAAACCTGGGAGTTATCCTTGCCTATGTCTTTCCCTCAAACCCAGATCCAATCAGCCACTGAGCCCTGGCAGTTTGACCTCGACATGTTTTTCTTCTCCATCCCCTTTTCTCCAACCCCACTGACGCTGCCTTTTCCCAGCTTTTATCACCTCTTGCAGTGCCTCTTATCTAGTGCCCTGCCTCTAGTTTAATCATTCCTTCTCATTCTCCCCACACTGCTCCCAGAGTGATCTGTCTCTATAAATCTGACAATGGGCTTAAAATCCTTCAATGCCTCCCCATTATTTCCAGTTAAAGTCCAAAGCCCTGAACATGACTCACAAAGCCCTTCATGATTTTAAGCCTTCATCCCGTTCTAGTCTCATCACCTGCCACTTCACCCTCTACCATTTAACATTCCAGCAAAATTGAGCTATTCCTTTTGCCATATAGTCATGTGTGTCTTCTTCCCCACTACTTTCTTTTCGTTTTTGTTCTCTATTCCTTTCTTCATCTGGTTCACTTCTACCTCACCCTTCATGCTTTAGCTTTCTTTGAAGAAGTCTTCCCTAATTCCTAAGGGCGGGATAGTTGCTTTTATCTTGTGTATCTAAAATACTCAATACAAACCTCTGTTCTAGCCCTTGGCATATTATTAAAATTATCTGCTTATTCATTTACCTTACTGGCCTATGAGCTCTTCATGGGCAAAGACCACATTATCTTTGTATCAGCAGCACCTAGCACAGTGCCTAGAACATAATATAATAGAAAATGTGGGACCAGAACTGAATTAGTGGCTGAGACCTTTTTATTTCGTTTTCTTGTGCTGCCCTCTGCTTTTCTCTCGTGGGCTCAGCATTCACAGTTCCCAGTGCTTTTTCTTGCTTGTTGCTTCCTGCCAGTCTCTCTCTCTCTCTCCATCTTGAGTTATTGACTGCTTCAGTGGCTCTAATATTTTCTTCCTATGGAGAACTCATTGAGCAGGAGGCTGGTGATGAGAAAGCATGCATGCCATTTTCTAAAGAGGGGCTCCAAGTATCGGCTGAGCACTGGAGACATGATTAGACTAGTACCAGCCTTCAAAGTGCCTGCTTTACAAGACCACAGTCCCACGGCTATGGAAGTTCTAGTGTGTTGTTAATCTCATGACTTTATCTGATGTCTCTGAGGAGGGGCTGGGATATTTTTAAATGAGCAAATTAGATTCAAATCCTAGTGCTACCACCTTCAAAGTACGACTTTGAACGTATTGCCTTATACAACCAGGTTCTTCATTTTTAAAACAGGAATGATATCTACCTTACTTGGTCTTTTAGGAGGATTAAATGAGATAACATACATAAAGCACCTAACACCATAGCTATACATATATCAGGTGTCCAAGAGATCTTAAACAATTTGATAAATTCCAGAAGAACCACACCTGGGCTAAGTTGTTCTGAACAGCTCCCTGCCTGGGCCCAGCCAGAGCTCTTAGCAGAGCTGCCTCCCCAACATGAGCTTTGGGCAGTCTCCCTAATCTCCTCCCCCACCAAGCCATCATGCTGTCTTCACACTAAGAATGTAACCAGATTAAGGCTGGGGCAGAGAGCTCTTTGAGGGGCTGCCTGCGCATGGTGTAGGTGTAGAGGGGCTGGCCTAGAGCCTTGCTATTCAAAGTGTGGTCCCTGTACTAAGAACACTGGTATCACCCGGGAGCTTCTGTGAAATGTGTATACTCAGACTCCACTCCAGACCTGCTGAATCAGAATCTGCATTTAAACAACATCCCCAGGTGATTTGTGTACACATTAAGGTTTAAGAAGTACTACCCTAAATTTTATTCCCTGTTATCAGCGTACATAAAATTTTGGAAGCTACTGTCATTAAAGTGCACTAAAACTGAAAAAAAAAAAAAAGAAGTACTATCCTAGAGGTACACAGATAGGCTCAGCAGGTATGGAAGGATGTAAGCTGTACAGGTGTGTCAGAACTGTCTAGAAGAGATGAAGCCTGCTCGGGTGTCTTCAGAGCAAAAGAGGTGTTCCTCAGAGGTGTGGGCTCAGAGCTACAGGGGGTCTTTGAGTAGGTATTGGTTATTTGTCGTTTCAGGGTCCCTTCCTGTGGATGCCTCAGGAATGAGGTTGTACCCTTGAGTTATCCATTCAGTGTCACTGCACTAGCCAGGGAGTGACAGGTGGGCGGGGAAAGACTCTGTCCCACCTTGAGCCTGGGGAGCCCTCCAGCAGGGACCCCAAGACCATCTAACTTTGCAGATGAGTATTGTTTCCCTGGAAAGATGCATAACCAGCAACTGGCTGGCTTCACAGCTGAAAACTTGCCTTGAGCTTGTGCTAGTCTAGAATCTCCCCTTCCCCCTACTCTTCCACCACCAACTGGCCACTCGAAGAACTGACTTCTCTAGGGAAACTCAGATAGGGTTCATGAAGCTTTATGGCTCTTCTTCCCTTCTCTGACCTCCTCCACTTCTGAGCTGGGCCATGAGCTGCCAGGAGCCCTTAGCATTGACCTCCCTGCTGCACAAAGCAGGCCTGGTGAGAGTGACTGCCTGAGGCAGTGAGGGTTTGTTTCACCAGAGCTACCATATCTTTCTCTTAGGACTCTGAATCCCTGTTTGCCTTCCCAATAAAAACACTTCCCAGCCACCCACCTAGATCCTCTCGACCCTTCCCTGTGGGAGAGTTGTCTGTGCATCTCAGTGGTAAAGGAAAAGCCCCTGATGTACTCAACCCACTATATTTCTGTACTTGACCCACAGAAATGGGGTGGGCTGAGTGCCCTGTGGCAGAGTAGGGGTTGTACTAGCAGCAGCATTAAAAAGTAGTAAGAATACAGACTTCCCTGGTGGTGCAGTGGATAAGACTGCACGCTCCCAATGCAGGGGGCCCGGGTTTGATCCCTGGTCAAGGAACTAGATCTTACATGCATGCCGCAACTAAGGGTTTGCATGCCACAACTAAGGAGCCCACGTGCTGCAACTAAGGAGCTGGTAAGCTGCAACTAAGGAGCCCACCGGCCACAACTAAGACCTGGTGCAACCAAATAAATAAATAAATATTTTTTAAAAAGAAGATTAAAAAAAGTAGTAAGAATAGAGTCCTAGTCCCAGGGCTAAGCCTCACCAGTCATTGCTCTACACCCTCTTGCCAAAGTACCCATTGACCCAATAGCTGAGCCTCTGCTTTGATCAAGCTCCTTCCCAGGCCTGACCCTCTTTGTCAGGGAGGGTAACAAACCTCCACTGCCATCACTCTCTCCTCTGTGCTCCCACCACCCTTCATGTATTCCTACCTCCCATGCTCCTCTCTCTGCATAAAATAGGCTAATTTGTGTGTCTGTCAACTCCCCATCTTTCAACTAAATCCTCTTGGCAAGAACCAGGTCTTGGTGTTTTTCCCTCCCCAAAATGTATTGTGCCCTGCCTGCCTCTTGTTGGTCTTCAGTGAACATCAAGTGTTTTTTTTTAACAAATTGCAAGCTCTCCAATGCTTAATTATTGGGATGACAAAAAGGAAAGAACAGGAGACTGCTCTGGCCAGAGATCTGAGTTTTAGAACTGCAAGGTGTCTGTGTGAGCAGAAAGTGGTGCTTGCCAGGCATAATGGAGGTTAGAGAGTTAGAAGAGGATGAAAAGGAGAGGAAAGACAGGGGCAGGAAATGCCACAGAGAGGAGCTATTTGATACCAGCCCTCAAGTCCATTGTCCATCGCAGTTGAGTAGCTCTTTACTCTTCCAAGGCCAGAGGAAAGGGATCAGAGATGGCAGCTCTGGGAAGGCATCCCATAGACTTTCAGACTACTACTTTGCTTTCTTGGGAAATCAAGGAGTGCAAAAGATTCAAGAACCAGTGCCATCCTGGCTCACTCAGTCTCTTGAGTAATTGAAGCTTATCAAAAATCCTCAAGTGAGATTTGGAGCCAAGATCCAGATGAGATCCACAAGTATTCTGGGCTGAGACCAAATGTCAACGTTTGTTGACATTTCTCTTGCTTCAGCTTCCTACCATGTGCTGACTGGTTGAAGGACCAATCTCAAGAACTCTCCAACCAAATGCCCTCTGTCAATTCCTTGGCAGCATCTCTCCTCAGTGTTCTGTGCCTCCTTCCTTACATTGGGAAACTAGAATTCACATCCTGGAAAGAAACTGAAGGATCCTCTGGACCACATTCCTTAAAGCTTTAGTATCCCTGAACATCTGGTCCCCTTTTTACTCCCTCCTTTGGGCCCTTCCAGAACCCCAGATTCCCTTGCCTTGCCCCACTCCCTTGATTTTATTTTTTTAATAAATTTATTTATTTGGCTGCCTTGGGTCTTTGTTGCTGCGCGCGGGCTTTCTCTAGTTGCGGCGAGTGGGGGCGACTCTTCGTTGTGGTGCGCAGGTCTCTCATTGTGGTTGGCTTCTCTTGTTGTGGAGCACGGGCTCTAGAGCGTGGGCTTCAGTAGTTATGGCTTGCGGGCTCAGTAGTTGTGGCACACGGGCTTAGTTGCTCCACGGCATGTGGGATCTTCCCGGACCAGGGCTCGAACCCATGTCCCCTGCATTGGCAGGCGGATTCTTAACCACTGCGCCACCAGGGAAGCGCTCCCTTGATTTTAGAATCATTTCTATGAAAGGTCTCATCTCCAAAGTCTGTGTTGGCCGACACTGAATTAAAAAAGAGAAGGGACTGCTTCCTCTTCACTGACCACCCTCATCCCATCTTCTCCTCCTGCCTCAAGCCCTGCCAGTCAATCTTTTTTTTTTCCATTGTGGTAAAATATACATAACATAAAATTTACCATTTTAGCCATTGTTGATCTACTTTTTAAAGATCTTTACACCTTCCCCCGTTTCTTCATTAAGTGAGATGGTCTTTCCCTAAAGAGGTTGAAATGGGAGCACATGAGGGGGAAGCAGGATTTGGGGCTCAAAAACCTTTCAGATCACAATACTGTATAGGCCAAAACCTGTGTCTCTAGCTGGTCCAAGGAAAGACAGGTGCGCCTCCTCAACATCTGGCTCAGAGGATGAGCTTGAGGGTAGGGATGAAGGTCAGGGACTAGGCCAAGTCAAGCCTCCCAGAGGAACCAAGGTTTCTCAATTTCTGGCCCTGGCTCCTATCTCCTGGGTCACGAGGGTTGTCCCCTGGGCCTTTATGCAGAGGCTTCCCCCATGCCGTAGCTGCTACAGTGGGTGTCCCTGAGTTGAGGCACTTGTCCTGTCTCCCAAACAAAGGCTTTTTGGTCAAAGGGTTTCCAGGTGAGTAGAAATGGAAATGAATAGTAGAACATCAATCTAGGATAAGCAGTCCTAACCACGAAGAAGGCAAAGCAGGATTCTAAATCTTTTTAAAAACTCACTGGTCCCTTGTCTCCCCATTTTAAAAATGAATACAGTTCTTTGCCATCCCAGTACTAGCTTCGTATCTTTCACCATCCTTTTCTCTCCCTGTTTCTGAGTAGCTATTTTTGAAAACTCAATAATGGGTAAGAGAGTAGGAACTGCCACTCTCTCTGGAATAACTCCAGAGCCATTTTGGTTAATTGGCTCACCCCAAGTCTGAAAGCAAGGGAGACTTACTCTGTGAGGTTTGCCTCCTGGCTCTGTAATTTCAGTCACAGTTCCTACAGCTGATGTGCTGGCACAGGCCAGGGACCAGCTGAAGCATGGTGGCCAGCTATTAACTAGGCAGTACTGGCGCTCCACTTAGAGCCTTTCCCAAGCTGCAGTGTAATAGTCTTCTCTCCTTTTGTTCTTAATTGGTGGCCTCAAGTCAGGAGATTTTGTCTGACAGATGATGCCCAGAGGAAATTCTATTCTTTGAAAGAAGATTCCCCAGAGGGAACCAGGTAAATAAGGACTGGAGCAGAGCTCTCTTGGAAGATGATAGAGAGATGTGATGACCTGAAATGCCTTGGTACACAGCAAAAAATAAAATACTAAAAGGCCCGCTATAGCTCTTGGTCATGACTGGAGGCATTGTAAATTGGAACAATCCTTTGGGAAAGCAGTTTGGCAATATGTATCAAGAATCTTAAAGGCGCTCATGCTTTTTTACTTAGTAATTCTACTTTATTTAAGAAATCATCCTAAATGCAAATATATATAGATTTCAGTGTAGCATTATTTATAATAGTGAAAAAGTACAAACCACCTGAATGTGCAAAATAAGTGAATGGTTAAAAAGTTGTTGTAGGGCTTCCCTGGTGGCGCAGTGGTTGGGAGTCCGCCTGCCAATACAGGGGACATGGGTTCGTGCCCCGGTCCGGGAGGATCCCACATGGTGTGGGGCGACTGGGCCCGTGAGCCATGGCCATTGAGGCTGTGTGCTCCGCAATGGGAGGGGCCGCGGTGGTGGGAGGCCCATGTACAGCAAAAATAAAAAAGTTATTGTACATCCCCTCTATGGATATTATGCAGTCATTAAGCTGATGGTTAAGAAAGCTATGTAAAAAAAAAAAAAGAAAGCTATGTAAAACTATGGAGAGTTGATTATGTCCTAATACTAATTTTTTTAAGTACAGAATATAAGATACAGTGTGTTTTTCTTTAAATGTTGTTCTATGCCTATTTATTAGTTGGTACTTACTGGTTACAGTAACAAAATCCAGCTCAAGCTAGTATAAGCTAAAAAGGCAACTAGACAGTAAGGACACTAGATTTTCTCATAGTATCTAAGGACAGGCATGACGTCAAACCTTAGAAGGGTAGGGCAAGTTCTAGAATCAGAACCTGAAACCTAGGGAAGGCTTTCTCTGTCCCTTGTGTTTGCTTCTTTCTGAACATCAGCTTTATTCTTGTCTCCCTGCCCAATGGCCTTCTCTCCTACCTAATCTACAGTCTTGAGCTTTACATCTCCTCATCATCCCACTTCCCAATTCTGGCGGAGACTCTGATTGGCTCTGCCTGGTCTAAGCAAGGGCAAGACCACACAAAACCAACATGGTACCTAGAAGCCCACCCCTGTGACCATGAGGACAAGAGAAACACCAGCTCCCAGAGAGGGAAACCCCCTATTGTTGCTACTGTAGTATACACAGAAGACTCAAATACATTAGAACATTAACAAAGATTACCTCAAAGTGGTAAAACTCAAGGTGATTTTTTTTAAATTTTGGCATGTATTACTTTATAATAGAAAAATCTATTAAACTCACCATGGCTAAAGCTGTTACTAGCCATGGGGTTCTGCATTTTGGTTCTCCCAATGACAGCCACCACAAAGATACTAAAGCTTGGTGGTGCTTGTTTTTGGTAATGAATTCCATCCTAGGAGCTGTTTAAGGAAACAGAAAATCTTCAGTTACACACAGGACTAACTTGAGTTCTTGAACTCTAGCCCAGCCATAAGAATCCTTTCCACTTCTTTCTGGGGAACTTTGCTTTATCCCATAATGCTGTGCAGAAGTGTGGTGTGTGTGGAGAAAGTGTGCTTTCCTTCTCTACTACCAGCACCCAGTCCAGAGCTGAAAAGGAATGGACACTCAGTGTGTTGACTTTGTTTGAATTGAGTCTTCTTTTAGAGAAAAACCTTGAAGGTTGAGGGGATTTAGACTGGTAAGAGAGGCCTCCCTGAGTTCGACAGGATCCTCTGCCCCCTCTCCCAAATTCAGGCTTCACAGACTTTCCCAGCTCTTCTGTTCTTCTTCCCCTCTTTGTAAGAGTTACGAACAGTACTTGGAAAGACTGTCTCCCTTATGTTTCCCTGATTCTCCTTCAGATATCCCCCAAAAGACCTTATGCCTGAGAGAGGTCTTTGTCCTTCCCTATAAGTGGGGCCCCTAAGGGCCCACTTATGTGTCCTAAAAGGCCTGAAGTCCTGGCCAATTGCCTGGCAATTCAGGCAGCTCCTGGAGAAATCCTGGTGAAGGGGGAGGTAGGGACTAAAAGTGGGAGCTGCCCAACAACTGGACTCAGGAAATGGGACTCAGGACTTCAGATCGTACCGCAGAGCAGGAACTGTCATTGGCCAAATAATTCTCTTTTTTTTTTCCACATCTCTATTGGAGTATAAATGCTTTACAATGTTGTGTTAGCTTCTGCTGTACAACAAAGTGAATCAGCTATATGTATACATATGTCCCCATATCCCCTCTGTCTTGAGCCTCCCTCCCACCCTCCCTATCCCACCCCTCTAGGTTGTCACAAAGCACCGAGCTGATCTCCCTGTGCTATGCAGCAGCTTCCCACTAGCCATCCATTTCACATTTGGTAATGTATATATGTAATGCTACTCTCTCACTTCATCCCAGCTTCCCCTTCCCCCCACCCCATGCCCCCAAGTCCATTCTCTACGTCTGCGTCTTTATTCCTGCCCTTCCACTAGGTTCATCAGTACCACTTTTAAAAATTCCATATATATGCATTAGCATACGGTATTTGTTTTTCTTTCTGACTTACTTTACTCTGTATGACAGATTCTAGGTCCATCCACCTCACTACAAATAACTCAATTTCGTTCCATTTTATGGCTGAGTAATATTCCATTGTATATTTATGCCACATCTTCTTTATCCATTCATCTGTTGATGGACATTTAGGTTGCTTCCATGTCCTGGCAATTGTAAATAGTGCTGCAATGAACATGTGGTACATGTATCTTTTTGAATTATGGTTTTCTCCGGGTATATGATGTGCCCAGTAGTGGGATTTCTGGGTCATATGGTAGTTCTACTGTGAGTTTTTTAAGGAACCTCCATACTGTTCTCCATAGTGGCTATATCAATTTACATTCCCACCAACAGTGCAGGAGAGTTCCCTTTTCTCCACACCCTCTCCAGTATTTATTGTTTGTAGATTTTTTGATGATGGCCATTCTGACCAGTGTGAGGTTGGCCAATTAATTCTCATGTTGTGATGTTGAGTCAGAGAGAGATGAATGCCTTAGAGGCTGAATGAACAGCCATCTGCAGGGAAGTAGAGAGGTCTAACCAATGCCTAGACTACTACTGAATATTCTTGGACTGGAGGTTAGGTTTCTGCCAAGCCATGGACATTGGATACAAAGGCATAGTGTTGCCTTTTTGGGATCTCCCTCTAAATACTGATGTCTAAACATGTTTTTTACCACCCATTGCCAAGAGATGTTTTTGGGGAGTGGCATAACCCTGCAGGGGACCACAGCCCCAGGTAGCTTCTGAGCTGAACAAATTGTGACAGAAACAGAGTTGTTCTTTGATACCCTATCTTGCATCATCTACCTGTCAGAG
Source organism: Phocoena sinus (assembly GCF_008692025.1). Lineage (NCBI taxonomy): Eukaryota > Metazoa > Chordata > Mammalia > Artiodactyla > Phocoenidae > Phocoena > Phocoena sinus. Next base: position 81,773,710 of record NC_045768.1, on the reverse strand, counting down.
GGTGGCCTGATCTCCAGATCGTTCCCTGTTTTCCCGTTTCCTTGTCAGCACTACCTTTCTTCCTGGCCCTGTTCCTGCTCTAATTCTGTCCTGCTTCCTGCTTTCACCCAGGGGAATTGAACAAGGTACAGACATGACTCTATTCCAGAGGTAGCCTTTCAGTATTTCATAACTCAGAACTGCCTCCACCAACTCCCTCCTAAAACTAGAGGAAAATTCATGTGTGTTAGGGGAAGAAAGGTTAGATAATGTTGGTGCAAGCGCTTTCCCTCTTCATATCTCATTCTAAATCCATTTCAATTTCCATCTTCTGGAAAATTAGTGCTTGAAGGTGAGGACAGAGGTTACCTTTCCTGTGGGAAAGTGAAAATTGAATCATGTCGTTTGAATCATCTGTGCTCAGTCCACAAGACAAAGGCAGAATTGTTCAGCACCACGGAGAGTACCTTTCATCCTGAAGATGAGATCAAGGGTAGGTGAAAGATGAGGATTGTGTAGCTGGGACCCCCACCAGTCTGATCTCCTTCCACTCCTGGCTAGCCACCAAGTATCCCTCTTTTCCTCAATCCCTTAGCATTCACCCCCTTCTTTACTTAACTAGGCTTTTAGGAATGAACTCCCTTAACTTTCCACCCACCTTTCTGCCTCCATGTTATCTGCATCCCCCACCCATCTTCACCTCCCTTCCATTTCAGCAAGGAGCCTTCCTCCTCTGGTCTGATTCTGGTTCCATCTTCTCTTGACTCCTCAAAGACCATGCTCCATCAAACATCTCCTTGTTGACCCAACTTCCTTCCCTTCAGTCTAGGACAGTGGTCAGGTGTTCCCTAGCTCCAAAGAATCCTTCAGCTCCAAAGCTCCCTCTGACAGTCATTTACTCTCATTCCTTCTCTTCGCAGTTTAACTCCTTGAAAAAAATAGCCTGTGTTCACTGTCTCTACTTCCTCATCTCCTATTCCCTCCTAAACCCCCTGGAATCTGGGCTCTGTTCTTACCATTCAACCAAAACTCTGTTTGCTGAGGCCACCTGTGACTTCCTTATTTCTAAATATTGTCTTTATCTTATGGACTCATGTGTTTATTTGACCCTGTTGATTTCTTCCACCTTGAAACTACTTGAAGGTCTCCCTAGATCTCGTCTTTCTGCTCCTACTCAATCTTCTTCTTCCACTCATTCCCTAATATTGGATGCTCCTCAGGACTCCATTCTTGGCTCCTATCTCTTTTCACTGTGCTCATTCTTCCTGAGAAGACTTATTCTCCTCTGTGGGCTTCCATCACCACCAGTCCACATCTCTTTCCTGAGATCCCAAACCTCAGTTCCTACTGACTAATGATGCCATCTAAGTGTCCAAAAGCCACTTCAGGGCTCAACATGTCCCATACTGAGTTCATCTAATTTTCCCTGAGTGTAGTTATGCCTTCTCCTGCATTGTCTGTTTTAGTAATTAGTGCCCCTTTCCCAATTACTCCAAACAGAAAACTAGGAATGTCTGGACTCCATCTTATCTCTAAAGTCTGCCACTCTACCCTCTTTAACATCCTCCTTTCTGGCCTTTTATCTTCTGCTTCTGTTTAGCTCAGGTCCCTGTCATCTCCTGCTGGCACTGTTGCAGTAGTTTTCTGACCTTCAGTCTCATTCCCTTCCCCTCCATCTTCTATATGGCTATGAGAGGGTCCTTCTCCACCTCAAATCTGATCATGTTACTCCCCCACTCAAGGCTTCACTGGCTTCCCCATCATATTCTTTTTTTTTTTTTTTTTTTTTTTTTTTTGCTGTACGCGGGCCTCTCACTGTTGTGGCCCCTCCCACTGTGGAGCACAGGCTCCAGACGCGCAGGCTCAGCAGCCATGGCTCACGGACCCAGCCACTCCACAACATGTGGGATCTTCCCGGACCGGGGCACGAACCCGTGTCCCCTGCATCGGCAGGCGGACTCTCAACCACTGAGCCACCAGGGAAGCCCTCCCCATCATATTCTGAGTAAAGAACAAAATCAAGACCCATCCTCTCCCGCAGTCTGAGCCCTCCTGGCCCCACAACTTTATTTCCTGCCACTTTTCATCATGCCTTCTAGATTTCAACTATAGCAAAATACTGTTCCTTGAATATGCAATGCTAGTTTCAGGCTTCTGAGCCTTTGCAGATGTTCCCTGAACATCCTTCCTCCTTCCTCTTAAGCTAACTGGTGAACTGATGTTTTGAGATCTTTTCAAGTGTCTTCCTCTGTGAAGTTTTCTCTGACTTCTTTGTTCCTTTCCTTCTACTTTTATGGCCCTTGTTACATTTACTGATAATTACTGGGAGTTCCTCAAGGATGGGCCTATTTCTGTTTATCTTTATGAGCCCCAGGCCTACCACTGTTAAATAAGTGAGAGAAATGCAGCATAATGAAGTGAGGCGAGAGAGAAGACAGAATGCCCCCTGATCAGGCCCCTCTTCACCCTGTGGAGGGAGCATCTATTCCACAGACACCTTCGCACATAAGCCAGGCCCCAACATGTGTGGTGCCAGGGCTGCTGCTGTGGATCAGTCACTGCCAGGGCACATTGTTCATGATTGTGTGGGTCCCACGGAGCCTGTACTAATAAAAACTTTATAGCTAGCACAAATGTAGTGCTCAGTATGTAGTATACTAACTACTATTCTAAATGCTTACATATTAAGCTCTAGATTACGTAGTATCACTTTATCCTCACAGAAACCTTTGACATAGGTATTAGTATTAGTCCCACTCTACAGATGAGGAAACTAAATCCCAGATCACACAGCTAGTAAACGGAGGAGCCAGGATTTTCTTTTTTAAAGAGGGATCTTTTTTTTTTTTTAATTTTAGAGGATTTTTAACTTTTTAAAAACATTTATCTAGGCTGCACCAAGTCTTAGTTTTGGCATGCGGGATCTTTGTTGCGGCATGAGAGATCTTTAGTTGCAGCATGCGGACTTCTTAGTTGCAACATGTGGACTCTTAGTTGCAGCATGCGGACTCTTAGTTGTAGCATGCATTGCAGGATCTAGTTCCCTGACCAGGGATCGAACCCGGGCTCCCTGCATTGGGAGAGCAGAGTCTTATCCACTGGATCACCAGGGAAGTCCCCAGGATTTTTTAAAAGAATAGTCTAAACTGGTCTCCCTGTATTGTTTTCTCTGTTTTCCTGTAAATTTAATAAGTTCTATAGTAAAGCATTTTTAAAAGATTTGACTAAATCAATGTGTTTTAAACCCCTCCCCCACCCTTTTTAAAAAAGCAATAAAACCTTTCTTCAACCAAAATCTTGCAGAAAGGCTGATATGTAAATGAAATCAAAACAGATCTATTCTGGTTGAAGGCAAGCCAGATCCCCTCTTATTACTTTCCTCTCTCACTCAGCCCTGCCCAAGGCACAGGGTTCAGGAAACACAGTTGAATGAAAAGCACTGGACCAGACTAACTCTTAAAGATTCTTCTGGCACTTTTCCTTCCTCTAGTTATACTGGCCATACTCTAGTTATACATACTCTAGTTGTACATTGGCCATTAGCCTATATATTCTGTCCCAGAAACAGTGAGATTGAGCTATTAATCATCTCTGTAGTCTTTGGAGAATTTGTATGCAGGGTTGTAGAAACATAGGTTGCTGTTAGAGATGCATCTCAATGTCTGTCTCTGCTGAGTGTTTATTAACAATCTTGGTAATCGCCACTCTAGTTCCTGGATCTAGCTAACTCCTGTCAGCTGTCCTTTGGGGCATTTTAAATTCTCCCTGATTTCTTGGAGCCAGATGCTTCCTCCTGCCTGGATTCCTCTCTGATACTTATATTCGTGAATATTTCACATTTAATCTCCCTGATTACATTTCCATGTGATGGTCATGGTGCATTGGCTGTATGTCTCAGGAAAGACATACAGGAAGCCCATAGTAAAGGCTTGAGTTTGCAGGCACAGTGCCAGAGATCTTTGTTCCTGCCACTAAGATGGCCTTCTATCATGGACAATGACGGGGAGATGCTGAATGATGAGTTTGCATGGGACCTCTCAGTCTAGGGCTTTGCACCCTGGCTCTTGACCCAAAGGGACTGGCAGTTTCACTCAAGGACCAAATGCCACTAGGACCTGCCCAGTAGCCGCAGGGACCACACGTGGGTCCCTGTGACCAGAGTTGCTCAACAGCTTCCCAGCCCCTCATCCTTCCTGCACCACCTCCCTCCAGTATTGCTACCTAGTACTTCCAGCCTGATGAACTCATCTGCACTGAGGAGGGAAAGTTAGCCCCAAATGCCTGAGAGCCTAAGTTCTTAAAGTTAGCTGTTGGAGGAGGCAGGGATGATGGTCAAAGAGGCAAGATGAACCAAGGGGCATAGTGTCCTGGAAGCTAGCGGAGAAAACCATTTCCAGATGGATGTGGTATGTGTGACATGTGACAAATGCTACAGAAAAAGTAGAGGAAATTGGAAATCTGCCACTGCTTCCCTGGTAGGGCTCCACAGGCACGTTTTATGGGTTTTACCCTTTGAGAAGCCCGCCCTCAGGCTGCTTTGGGAGTGAGCCTTCCCTGCAGCCTAGAGCTCAGCCGTCAGGTCTCCACGTTCCCTACAGGCAGCACTTGCGAGGCTGTTTTGGCCACAGAGAGGCATGTAAAGGCCACTAGAGGCCTCCTGCTCCAGGGCTGCAGGGGATAGATGCTGCCAGTAATCAGTGTCCCAAGAAGGAGCTGAGCCAGGGAGGCAGAGGATGAGGGACTTGGAAAGACTGTGGCATGGGAAGTTGCCTGGGATGCAGGCACTGCAGCTCCCCGCCCCCCCTCACACCTGTTCTGCCTTCCTGTCCCATCCCCCTCAAGGACAGCTAAGGATGGAAATCAAGGACACAGGCCCAGGTTCTGCCCTCGGGAACTCACAAACCACTATGGCAACACAGCCCACCCTGGGCCTTGCACTCTGAATGGCCTAAGGAAACATAGACAAGGCCAGGATTTCCCTCCCAAACATTCTAGACTTTTCCCTTTTCCCTTAGTGACAAGCGTGTTTTCATCCCCACTGCTTCATTCTAAAGGGAACAGAAATCACCCTAATGGCTATATACCCTTCCCTTGACGGGTCACCAGAAGCCACTCAGATCCCTGGGCCTGGAGCATTCTGCCTGCCTATCTGTCTGCGCTCCCTGGTCCCCAGAGGCAGAGCAGGCACAGCCCTGGATCCTCTCTGCAATCCTTAGACCTTAGGCATACCACTCTGTGACCCTAGGCAGATGGTTAGGGTGGCAGCACCTGTATCGATGGTTGGTCATTAGTTTCTCAGGGAGAATGTGAATGGCTCCAGCCCCTTCCAACTGACTGAGGCAGGGTGGGCCAAGGCCCTGGATCTTGTAGCAGAGATTTGGGGTGTTTGGGAGGGAATAGTGAGGCTAGAGTAGGACTCTGGGCAGCACGGCGCCCATCGCAATGGGAAGAAGTCAGTAAGGAGGGCAGTGAGGGAGATCGAAACAGTTGCAGACCCTGGACGACGCACAGGATGCATGCTTTCCTACCTTCCTTGTCATCTGTAGCGTCAAGCCCTGTGTGGGCAACACAGGACTAACTGGCCACCAGCTGATTTGTCATTATTTGTCTTCTCACCTACCTTTCCCAGCCAACCATTTAGGTTCTCGCAGGAGACACTCTTTAGCACTCATCTGTGAAATGGAGAAGTCCTCATTAGAACTGCTGTGGCTGCAGCCTTGAAGTCTAGCCTGGCTTGGACAGTCAGTTCTCTGGATCCTGTGAAGGGATCGTTCAGTGCTAGGGGAAACAGAGGGAGAAGGCCTGTCTCAGGGAGCACTTACCCTGACCTAATGCAGACTTAAATTCACAGGAATCTAGAAAGACCTTTCCAAACAAGTACATAGGAAGGGCCCTGAGGAACAGGGCAACGAGTATGGGAGGTTGGAGAAGGTGGTCCTTTGGGTTTAAGGAATTGCGGTAGGCTTCCTGGGGGAGGTGGATCACACAGGACTTAAAAGATAGACACCCAGGTGGGTGTAAGTAGCTCTTCCACCCAGCTCAGTGTCTTCCTCCCGTGGTAGATGGGTCTGTCCCTCCCTCCCTGAATACCCTGCCTGCTGCCAGGGAAAAATACCTCCAGAGGACAGGTGAGAGCAGCCCACTGTGTTCACTTCTTAACAGCTCCCTATCTCTCTGCTTTCTCCCCCAGGACCCAGCCGCCGCCTCCATCTCAGACGGAGACTGTGACGCCCGGGAGGGTGAGTCAGTAGCCATGAATTACAAACCATCCCCGCTCCAAGTGAAGCTGGGTGAGTGTGTCTGGGGGGTGAGGGATATGTGGGGAGTGGACAGACAAGGTGCTCTGGGCTGGGTCTACAATGAGGTGCCACAAATAAACCAACTCAAGCTAGCTGATTCCAAGACTCCAGCCACCAAGTCATTGGCACCGCCAGGCACCTTATCTCCTGCAAGGCCAAGAGGGAAATTACAGTTCTCTACAGGAGCCCAGAACTCTAGAGGCATCTCTGAGGCCAAGAAGGCTCCAGGTATTCCAGGGGATAGCTGCAAGGGTAAAAGCATGGAACCCCAGAGAGTGGGTTGGCAGTCCCATCAAACACTGGACCAGGCTAAGAGGAAGCTGCCTTAGAGGTGGGGTGTCGGTTGCTGTGTCTGAGGGGTAGAAAGGAATGAGGCTCCCAAAACCTAGAAGCTGAGCCCCTCTCCCCATTCCTATGTCAGCCTATCTGGAGATCTCAGGATCTCATCGGCTCCTGTTTGGGGGAGCTTTCCCATAGTTTCTTAATAAACCCAAATCTCTCCCCCACTTTCCAGGGTCACCTTTCCCTTGGGGGTTTATCTTACGTCCACTCCAAAGTCAGTTTATGCTACAGCCCGCTCCTTTGAAGTCACACGTCTCCCAACCATGGCCCAGAGCTCCTGCAGCTGCTGCTATCACTTCACCCTACGCCGAATACTGCGTCTCTCCCTTCAGGGACCAGTTTCACTCACCCAAGTCTGCCATGCATAAACAGGCTTGTAATTAATAATTTGCCTTCGGGAATTCCCTAGCGGTCCAGTGGTTAGAACTCCGTGCTTCCACTGCCGAGGGCCTGGGTTTGATCCCTGGTCAGGGAACTAAGATCCCGCAAGCCACAAGGTGTGGCCAAAAATAAATAAATATAAAAATAAAAAAATAAAAATTTGTTTTCACGAAGAGAAGTTATAACATAGTGCATCCAGGAAAGAGTTAACAATTAAATACAGGCTGTCACTATCCTTCCAAACTTCTCTGCCATCCCTGCCACCCTCCTGCCCATCTTTCTCCTCAGGCTCCAGCTGCCCATCAAATACTGGACCCCTCCTTAGTCCTGAGAACCCTTTCCTATCTGTTCTAAAACATTCTCCCTCTGCAGCTGCCAGGACTCCTTTTCACAGAGTCCTGTTATGTTATTCAGCTTTTTGTTAACCTTGTTTTTCTCCTTCCAGACCAAATCCGGGGAGCCCCTCAGGCTGTTTTTCTAAACAAGAGAGCAGTCCTCTCAGTGGAATTTGTTCATTGTCCCAGGACACCAAACTCAAACTGTTTTTGAGCAGCCAGTTTTATTTGCTTATTATTGTTTAACAATACAAATATTTTAACAAGTATAACTTCTCCTTTACTCTCGCCCGTCATATTCTCCTCCCCAGAGATCATCATTCCAAGCGTTTTTTAGTTTTTTCATTTTATTTTTTATTTTAACACAAGTGGTATCATACTGTACATATTTTCTGAAACTTTTTTCGTTTTTGTTTTTGTTTTCCACTTAATGTCTTAGAGCCCCTTCCAATATCAGTATATAGAGAATGACTTCATTCTTTTAAATAGTTGCATAGTAGTCTGTAGTTTTGTTTTCCCAGTTTATTGTTAGCATTTTTTGTTTCAAACAATTCCAACATGCTTTTAAAATAACACTTAAGAAATAAAATAAAATGAAATAAATAAAATAAAATGACACTCTTTTGTCTTGCCCATTACATTACCACCAAAGCTCCTCTAGAAAATTCACAACCTCGTTCCAGTTGCACTGAGGAAAATCCCCACCAGGAACTTTAAGGCGAATTGCACCCCCTAGAGGCTTGGGGTGGTAATGGCAGGTGCTGCCTGCTGGAAAGGAGGTGGAGGCAGGTTTGAGGGAGTTAGGTGAGCAGTGGCAAAGAAAAAGGGTTAGAGACTGGGAGATGAGAGACACGGAGACATGGAGGTCGAGGAAATTCCAGAGTCACAGTAGCTGGAAATGCCCATCCCATCCTTCCTCTCTGGAGCTTGTGGTTATTTTATGAGAGCTTTCCCCTGGCAGTCCTTTTTCCTACATCGGGGCTGAAATGACAAGGAGGAATGGGTAGCCAGGCCTCCTCTAGGGCCCAGGCAGCAACTGGCTACTGGTAACAGGGCCACACATGAGGCAATGGGTCACCTGGTTGCCAGTCCCATGAATCTGGTAGGCTATGGAGCCTCAGAGAATTCAGAGGCTGACAGAGGAGTCAGAAGTAGTCTAGGCAGAGGGGCTCCCCCAGCCTCCTGCCCCTTACCCTGCCAGCCCCATCTGCCCCTCCCACTCTACAACCTTCAGTGGCTTCTTTTCCTTCTGCATTAATCCCTAACTCATCTGTTTGGCATTCAAGGCCTTCATGCTCTGAGTCTGTAATCAGAGGGAGCCCCCAGCCGCTTAGCACAGGACCTGAGACATGACTGGTGACACAGATGTTTGCTGAATAAATAAACGACTGAATAAATGTATCCTACTTTTCTAGAGTGACCTCCCTCCATCTTCACCCCTCCATCCCATCCACATCCACACTTATTACACTCAACTTCTAAGTGCATTTTTCTGTACACTCTCCCTCCTTACTAGAATGCCCTCCTCTCTCCATCTCAAGGTGTCACCTGCAGGAAGCCCTGCCATCCTTCTGCTCTATGTTTCCTGCTCCAACCTTTCTCTGGAATCAAGCACACACTAGCTGCCCAACTTGGGAGTACAGCTCCTGGAAGACAGGGGTCAGCCTCCTCATGTTGCCCCCTCACTATCTGCCTTAGGTTGTGCAGAGCCAAGTACTGTCTCTCCCGAGCAGCAGGGCCTGGAGTTGGATCCCTGCCTCAGTTCTTAGAGAAGCAAGGGGTTTCACCATGGAGGCCCAGCCCAGGCTGCCCCGAACAGTAAGGCAGGGTGCCCCTGGGGGCAGGACACAGCTTCCTTCCCGTGTTCCCCTGTAGAGAAGCAGCGGGAGCTGGCCCGGAAGGGCTCCCTGAAGAATGGTAGCATGGGGAGCCCCGTCAACCAGCAACCCAAGAAGAACAATGTCATGGCCCGGACAAGGTAGAGGCCCCACCCCCACCCCGCTCCACCCTACCAGGGCCCTGCCAGCCAGCACCTATCTCTGCTGGTTCTGAGCCTCCCGTCTTCCCTCCCTCCTCAGGCCCAGCTCCTCTCTGAGAGGAGAGGGCCTCCCAGGATCCAAGGTGGCGAGGGTGGCGTAGGGTGAGGGAGGTGGTCGGCACAGCCTAACCCAGTTCCTTGCCAGGCTTGTGTGCTTCAGTTGCCAATCCAGTCCCCACAATTCTCCACCCAGGCTGGTCGTCCCCAATAAAGGCTACTCCTCGCTTGACCAGAGCCCAGACGAGAAGCCACTGGTAGCCCTTGACACGGACAGGTGTGTACAGAGACATTGGGGCAGCCGGGCAAGCCACAGCAGCCTGTGCAAACACACAAGTGGGCTGTACAGGACGTACTTGCTATATTGTTGGAATTGGGGTGTTCCTCAGCCGGGAGCTCTCCAATTGTGAACCCCCGCAAGGAATGGAACTTTTTACCTGGAGGTGGGAGAGAGCAGAGAGAGGAAAAGGCAGCTATGCAATCTGCTGCTGTCCTGGGACAGCTGATCCAATGGCTGCCCCTAAAATGGGCCCTGATGCCTTGCATGGCACCCTGCCCCCTCTGAGGAAGGCGCCCTACTGCTGGAAACATACCTGGCTAGATCTGGACTTTGGGAAAACCCAACAAACCAGGGTAATTTGAGCCTAGAAAAAAAAGGAGGGAGGGCTCTGGGGGATTTAGGAGGCTAAGGGGGGCAATTAATTTAGAAGGGTGGAGCTAGGGAACCTGTCTTGAAACTGCATTCGCACAGCAAGCACCGTTTTCACTGAGACCGTGCTGTTTATTTGGAAGTGTCAGGGAGGGCTGAGGTGTTGACTGATGGCGGCGGGGGGAGGTAACGAGAGTTTTCTATTTAATATCTGGGAGTTACTTCCTCTCTGTCTTCTTTCCCCTGCGGCCAGTGATGATGACTTTGACATGTCCAGATATTCCTCCTCTGGCTACTCCTCTGCTGAGGTGAGGCCCCATTCCTTCCCGTCCTAAACACACGTAAGCAGGCCCACCTCCAAGAGAAGGGGTGGGGCCAACGCCAAATCACACCCTGAGAGGAGCAGTGGGCAAAGCTAGGCGGAGCCCATGCGGGGGGGTTGGGGCCTGGGATAAGATATGGCCGGAAAGAAAGGTGAGGCCTTGGACTCCGCCTCTAGTGCCAGGAGCCCAGGGTTAGGGATGGGGCTTGGACCTGGGTTGGAACAGGAACAGGGCCCTTACCTAGATGACACCTTACGGGAGTGGGCCTGAAATGAGGGCAGGGCCCGAATAGAGGCAGGACCTAAGGTGGGAAGTTGCCCTTAGAATGGGGTGTGGTGTGTAGCGGGGTGGGGCCCCAGGGGGACGTGCTTGTAAGGGAGGCCAGAACTGAGGCTGGGGCCGAGGAGGTGCAAAGCCTGGGGTTTTGGAGAGACCTAGGATGCAACAGGTTGGGCGCCGATGGCCTGGGCATGTGGCCCCAGCCCTGCGTGGTGCCTCCAGATGGTCCCGAGCCTGACCTCCCTCCCCTTTGCCTACAGCAGATCAACCAAGATTTGAACATCCAGCTGCTGAAGGACGGCTACCGGTTAGACGAGATCCCCGACGATGAGGACCTGGACCTCATCCCCCCCAAGTCTGTGAACCCCACCTGCATGTGCTGCCAGGCCACGTCCTCCACCGCCTGCCACATTCAGTAGCTGGCGGGGCCGCTGCGGCCGGCCGGGGTGGGGCCGCCGGGGGCCAGGTTGGACCAGGCAGGGGCCAACCCCTCCCCAGCTCGTCCACCTGCCCCCGGCCCCCGCACACCCTACAGCCGCCAACCTCGTAACAGTCATTGCTTCCTCCTATGGTAGGACGTGTACCTCTGTGTGTTCATGGAGCCGGAGAAACCAAAACCGGGTCTCTCTCCACCCCCGGGAGTGCTGAGGAGGGGAGGGGGCGGTTTGTTCAGTTACTTGGGGGACCTCGCCCAGCATCCTGCCCCCTCCCCAAAGCTGCAGCCCAGTAGAGGAAAGGGGTGACTGGACTGCAGGGAGGCCAACAGTAATGAGTGGGGGAGGGATCACAAAGCCAGGGGTTTGGACCCACCCACGTGAAGCCATGAATCCCCCAGCACCAGCCAAGGAAAGGGGCTGGGAAGGAGAAAGGCCCAGGGCAGTAGGGGCAGGGCGCAGCCCCTTAGAGCCGCCTCCACATGCCCCCCTGCTGGCCCACGTACCATCTGCGTTTCTACCCTCATCTCTAGATGGGAAGCCTGATAAAGCTGCCCAGTGGGATATTGTCCCCCACCCTTGGGGATCACTGCCTTCTTTCTCCTCTTTGCCTCATTCACCCCCTTCCTTGCTCTCTGGATTGTGTGGAGGGTGAGGTGGGCGTTACAGACAGCCAGAGTTTAGGGTGGTATGATCTGCCCTCACCTGCCCCTAACTAATGCATCTGTCTCTCTGTACCCTGCCTCATCCCCCCACCCAACACACACACACACACACACACACACACACACACACACACACACACACACACTTACACTTCTGTTCCATTCATTGGTCTCTGTCCCTGGCTGGAAGCAGGAGTTAAGGCTGGCCTCGAATGCCCCATTCCGGTCTCACTCTAGCCCAAGATCCCAGAGGCTGCTTCCCAGGAAGAATCTTCAAGGAAGCAAGCCTAAGAGAATACAGTGGCTGCATGTGTATGGCAGGGACAGCTTGGCAGAACGTGTGTGTGCCTGGGGCTGTGAGGGCGTGTGTCTACATCTCTGCATTGGGCCTGTGTCTCCAGATGTCTGTGGCGTCCGCGGCGGGGAAGTGACTGTGTGGCCTGTTAACAGTGTGAGAGGCTGCCCAGCAGTGCAGTGGGCTGGCGGTCAGAAGGCTCTGGCACTCTCCCCGTTACCTCCAACAAGCCATTTATATTCTCTGGCTTTCAGTTCCCTCCACTGTACAATGAGCAGCATCTGAAATTATTTTTAAGGTTCTTCCAAACCTGAAGGAATTTCTTCATAGGAATTTCTGTGGAGGTGGATAAGGAGGTCTCTGTGTTGTCTTTTGAGTACATCTGGTGGCTTCCTGCATTGCACATCATTCATTGCTTCCTCCTATGGTGGAAAAGAGAGGGGGAAGTTCCTGTGGGACCTGTGTAATGCCTGAGTACAATCGGATCTTTTGGGAAATGTGTGAGTGTGTGTCTGTGTGTGTCTGTGGATGTGCACATGTATGTGAGTATCTATGGTGTGTGTAGCTGTGTGGGTGTCTGAGAGTCAGAATGTATGTACTACTGCTTCTGCTGCTGTTTCTCAGTGGTGGCAGGGGTGGGGGTGGTGGCTAGAAAAGCTGAGGATGAAAATCAAGAGGGAGAAGGTGACCAAGGCCCTCCCCTGGGCCGGGGCAGTATAGATCTGCCCCGTGCGAAGGAAAGCAAAAGCACAGATAGCCCACGCCTGGTCAGGTCTATGCCGCACAAACCCCGTATCCCAGGGCCACTCCTCCATGCTGACCTCCCCCATGTGCTGGCCAATCCACTCTAATATATACCACTCACATGGTGCCAACGTGCACAGGACACACACACAGCCCAGTTCCTGGCTGCCAGTCCTGGGAGGTGGGAGTTGGGAGGGGGCAAGGGCAGTGAGAAGAGAGAGTAAGGCTGCTGGCTTAGGAGGGGTAGCACCTCTCCCTGCACCACACCCAGGGACTGCCAGCTCCTGAGTGCTAAGGTGCAGCTCTCCACCCTCAACTCCTCCAACCCACGCCTAACTCCTCCAGTGCAGGGACCCCGGTTAGATGATGAGAAAATGCCAAAGGGAGGCAAGGACGGAGAAGACACCTGCAGGACTCACACGGCCCATACTGGCCCCCACCTGAGCCTGTTTCTCCCCCCCGCACCCGCCCCGGTCAGCATACCCACCCCCCGTCATCTGGGCCCCAAAACCAAGCTTCCTACTACTACTACCACCACCACCCCCCCCCTCCTTGACTCACCCTTCGAGAACACGGGTACCTCCTCTTTTCCAGGCAGGGCCCCCGCCAAGGCTCACTTAGACTGCTGCCTTTGCTGCTGACATGCTGTGTGACTCTGGCCCACTGCTCAACCTCTCTGGCCCTGAGGAATAAGGGAAAGGCTCCCTCCCCACAAGATATACCTATTTCCCTGGCAGGCAAGGGCTTCTACCTGAGGCAGTGTAGCGAGTGTAGCGGAGAGAAGTACGAAGCTGGCAGCCAGCACTTTCTGGGTCTAGGGAAAGTGCATGGTTCCCTCCTTCCCTGTGAGGGAGGTTGGAGGGGAGGAATCGAGGCCTTAGTTTGCCCCCTGCCACCCTTGCCCCTTGTAGATACTGCCTTAACACTCCCTCTACCCTCAGCTCTGGCTGCCAGCCAGCCGTTTCTCCGTGCTCACTAATTTATTTCCAGGAAGGTGTGTGGAAGACATGAGCCGTGTATAAAATTTTTTTTAACATTTCCATCGCAGTATTGACCATCATCCTTGGTTGTGTATCGTGTAACACAAATAATGATATTAAAAGCATCAAACAAGCCAGCCTCAGCTCCCTACCTGGGGTGCGGGCAAGGGGCAGATGGGCCGGGAAGGGCAGAGGACCGATCCTCTGAACGCGCATTTCATCCTACCTCCACCTGTGGGTTCCCAGGCTAGGCCTGCCACCGACCAGCTGCAACGGCTCTGGATGACTCACTTGACCCCTCAGAATCTCTGTTTCTCTTCATCACAGTGAGAAGCTTCGCCTAGAAGATCTCCAGGGACCTTGTGAACTCTTGGAAATTGGGCTGTTTTGAGAGGCTTGAGGCAGGAAGAGACTGGGGTAGGGAGGAAATCAGACCTCTTCACCTCTCCAGGGATGGGGCTGAGCCAGGTGATATCATAATGGGCATTGCCCATCCTAGAGAGGGAATCAGGGTGGGGTAGGAGCAAGAAGGCTGTGAGGGAGGGAAGCTGAGAGGTCCTCCACAGGAGGGGGGTCGCAGCAGCTGGGGCACCTGCCGAGCTGTCTGGGAAAGGGGATTGGGTGGTCACTGATGTATTGCAGGAGCCCCTGGTAGGTAGAGCCCACCACGGCATCCCCTAGACCCCACTATGTTCCTCTTTTCCCATAAGACTAAGACCCCCATCAGCACCTACAGTGACTCCTACAGGGATCCTACCTCCATCAAGGAGGGCTATAAGGACCCACCTCTGTGGGCCTGGGAAGCCAACAGGTTTGTGACTCCGGTAAGTAGCGAGCTGGGGCGGGGGTTGGGGGGCAGGCAGCCCAGAGTGTACAGCTGTGGGCATCTGGATCACTGACAGTGTGTGGTTGTCATTATGTGTTTGTAATTATTGTAGCTTTGTGTGTGTGTGTGTGTGTGTGTGTGTGTGTGTGTGATTCATTTGCTTAGGCATGGAATTTATCATGATATATATAAAGTAGTACGAGATCCTGCCCTCATGATGACCTCCTACTCCACCAGGGTAGGAGATGGGGAGAGATAGGTGATAATCAAGAAATAAATAAGAGTTTTGTAGATTGTCCCAAATTGTACATAAATCGGGTACTGGAAATGGAAAGTAACCAGGGAGAGCTACTTAAATAGAAGTAATGAAAGAGGGTTCTCTCTTTCAAGGTGACATTGAGCTGAGACTGGAAAGGTGAGTGAGAAATAGCCATGTGAAGAACTGAAAGAATAGGGTTCCAGGCAGAGTGATCAGAAAGTGCAAAGGCCCTGAGGCTGCCTGTGGGCTCTGCCTACAGGAATGTTTTTATGCATGCTTATTACAGTCTCCTGTGTCTGTACTTGAAGACAGGTGGCCAAGTGGGGCTTTGCGGCTTTCACAAAATGGAGAGATCTGTAAGTCTAATTGTGACTCTGCCCAAGGGAGTTTATCTGTGTGTACCACCCAACAAAACTTTGCTGAGTATTTACATGTGTCAGGGACAATGTGGTTACAGTGAAGGGCCAAGCCATGCCTTTGAGGATCTCTCGGCAAAAAGTGAACAAAGTAGGACTGCCCAGTGTGGAACATGCACCAGCAGAGGCTTGTGCTGGTATAACAGCCAGAAAGCCACTCCTGGGACTTGAAGGGCAGGTCTGCTAAGAGATCCAGAAGAAGGACACTCGAGCAGAAGAGGAATGTGAGACAGGGCAGCCCAGGGGCAGGGACCCACCAGGAACTGAGAACTGGAGCAGAGGGAGAGGCCAGCCCTATGGTAAGAGAGAAGCCTGCAGACCATGAAGGGCTTCAGGTTGTGTTGAGAAATGTGGTCATAATGGTCCAGCCTTTTGAGCCTGGGAGTGTCATGCTTGGATTGTGAGGGACACACTCTGGCCACTGTGGCAGGAGATTGAAGGGGCTGGAGTTGAGGGCAGAAAGCCCAGTGAGGTGGTGAAGGATGAGGGAAGAGGATATAGGTGGGAGATAAGGAGAGACTGTAGCAGTGAAAAATAGGAGAGTATTTTTGAATAGGAGACTATTGTTATACTCTCAATAGTACTCTCCTACTGTTGAATAGGAGAGTCTTTTTAAAATAATTTTTATAATTACAAAATAAATATATGCTCAATCAGAAAGTGGGGATCACTCAGAGAAGCACAAAGAAAACGGCCAATAATTCTCACTACCCAAAATAACTACCGTTAATTTATTATTATATGCCTTTTCAGGAAGCAAATATTTTTTTATGAAGGTGGTGTCATATTGTATACTAATATTTTGAATCTTGCTTTTTTCACAAAACCATATATCAAGTACATTTTCCTGTGTCAAAAATATTCTATAATGTAATTTTAATGACTATAGTATTTTATTTTATGAATGTACCAAAATATGGTTGAGGAATCTTATATTATCAGAAATTTAGATTATTTATAAAATTTTGCTAGTATAATTATTCTTGTACATTCTTTGTATATATCAACTATTCCCTTAGGATAAATTCATAGATAGAAATTGTTGAGGGAAAGGATATGTGAATCTAAAAACTTTGCATATACACTTCAAATTGCTGTGATAAGGGTTATAATAAGCTACATGCCCACCAGCAAAAGATGAGAGTGTCTGCCTGCTTTTCCAAACTCAATAGGAGGGAATTTTTAGGAAGCAGATAACACACCTTGGTCACCATCTAGATATAAAGAAGAGGGGAGAGGTTAAGAGGACTTCTGGGTTTTGGACTCTGGAAAACTGGAGGAAGGGCAGTGCTACCAACTGAGATTTGGAATTGCAGATTAGAGAGAGATTAGGAGTTCATCTGGGGACAAAAATATTCAAGGACTTCCAGGAAAAGATGTCTGCTGTGTAGCTGGATATACTTATCTGAAGCAAAGGAAAGAGGTTTGGGCTACAGACATGAATTCTGAAATCAACATATAGGTGGTAGCTGAAGTCATAGAGATTGCCAAAAAAAGAGTAAGAAAATGGCCAAGGATAGGACTTTGGAGAATATCAATATTTCAGGAGTAGGTAAAGGAAGAAGAGCCATAAAAGGAGACAGTGATAGGACGAAAATCATAGAGAAACCAACAAAGACAGCATTATTAGACAAAGCTCGGTGTCAAATGCTGTCAGCACAGAAAGGGATCTCTTGGATGTAGTAACACTTAGCCGCCTGGCTAAACAGCGTCAGCGACTGGAGAGGAATGAAAGTCAGATAGCAGTGGGATTAATAATGAAGGAAAAGTCTTCCGCTTCTGGCAGTGTGGTGGTCTAGAAACTCTGAAGGGCCCTCCTGCTTCCAAACAACTAGGTCCTGCATAAAAATTAATTTTCATTTTGTTTTGGACTGTCAGTGGAGATGAGTAGTAAGTATACTAAGAAGACAGGATTGCCCCGAGGACAAACGCCACTATTAGTACTACAAGCAGGAGTTTAAGCCTTAAGCTAGCTGAGAGATGGAGCAACTGAACCAGAAAGTCCAGTGATCTCTGGCTCCCTTCCTCCCCGCTACCCCAACACACACACACACACACACACACACACACACACACACACACACACACACAATGAATGTATATCTTCTATGGTGGAAAATATCCTCAATGTAGGTTTCCAGTTATCCTTAGAGTATGGTCAGTCAGATCTGAGCTCACAATAAAAGACGTAAGGAGACAAACCACCCTATGACAGTCAACAGAAACAACAAACAGCAGACTTAAACCTCCAAGGATGTCAGATATTGGAAATAATAGTTAAAGAACACAAAATAATTATGAATTTTTCTGAGCAAAATGTGAACTCATCAAAATGAGGATGCAACAAGAGATTATATTTTTAAAAGAATGGACAGATTTTTTAAAGAAACAAAATTTTAGAAATAAAAGATATATGTGTTAAAACCAAAACTCAAAAAAAATTAAAAACAAAAACAAAACTCAATGGATGGATTAAGGAGCAAATTAGACACAGCTTAAGAACATCAGTGAAATGAAAAACAGAGCAGGGGGACTTCCCTGGTGGTCCAGTGGTTAAGACTCCACGCTTTCAGTGCAGGGGGCACGGGTTCCATCCCTCGTTGGAGAACTAAGATCCCACAAGCTGTGCAGTGTGGAAAAAAAAAAACAGAGCAAAAGAAATTTCCCAGAATGCAGCACAGAGAGCTATAGAAAATATGGAAGAAACATTAAGCAATATGAAAGAAAGAGAAGATCCCACACACTACTCGGGGTTCCAGAAGGAAAGAGCAGAAAGGAGAGTAGTCATTATCTGAAGAGACAAAGGCTCTTGATTTTCAACAACTAACAAGAGAAATGAATCCATAGATTCTTAGGTAACACGTGAAACTGCACAACACCAGCTTAAGAGATGACCTTAAAAACATGCAGAGAGAAATTATTTTCAATGTGTCTTTCAAGAACAAAAGAAAGATAAAGACACAGACAAAAACTAAAATATTTACTACAATAAGACATATAATAGGGGGCTTCCCTGGTGGCACAGTGGTTAAGAACCTGCCTACCAATGCAGGGGACACAGGTTCGAGCCCTGGTCTGGGAAGATCCCACACGCTGCTGAGCGGCTAAGCCCGTGCACCGCAACCACTGAGCCTGCGCTCTACAGCCCACGAGCCACAACTACGGAGCCCACGTGCTGCAACTGCTGAAGCCGTCGCGCCTAGAGTCCGTGCTCCGCAACAAGAGAAGCCACCGCAATGAGAAGCCCGTGCATCGCAACGAACAGTAGCCCCCGCTCGCCTCAACTAGAGAAAGCCCACGCACAGCAACGAAGACACAACACAACCAAAAATAAAAATAAATAAAAAAATTTAAAAAGACTTACAATAAAGGAACTTCTAAAGGATACACTTTGGGGAGAAGGAAAATGATAACAAAAGGAAGGTCTGAGATGCAAGAAGGAATAGTGAGCTAAGAAACTGGTAAACATGAGATAAATTTAAACAAACATTGTCCATAGAAAATAATTATAATAATTTTTAACTTGTAAAATTTAAAGAAAGAACCAAAATATTAGAAAACAATATCATGTAAATTGTATATTAGAAAACAATATCATGTAAGGTACAAGGATAAGAAAGGAATTTTTACAAAAACTGTCATTATTCACAGATGATACAGTTGTGTTTATAGAATCTACAAATTATTAGAATAAGAGAATTTAGAAAGTTGGATGAATTTAAGATAAAAAGCATATTTAGGAAGCATAATCTTAAAATATATATATCATTTTAGCAACAAAGAGTGAGAGTAAATAGAAATAAATCTAACAATGTGTGCAAAACTGTATGGATAATATTATAAAACTTTGAATACTTTAAAAGAATACTTAAATGAAGAGGCATAACATGCTCATGAATAGGAAGAGTCATTAACATAAAGATTCCATGCAATTCTGATTAAAATCTCAACAGGAGTTTTTGAAGAATTTGACAAGCTGTCTCTAAAATTTATAGAGAAGAGCGAAGGCCCAAGAACTAGCTAAAACACACCTGAAGAAGAAGGGGACTTGCCCAGTCAGATATTAATATTTATTACCAAGCTATAGAAATTCATAAAGCATAATATTACTGTAGGGATACACAAATTGATTAATGGAATAAAACAGACCAGAAATGGAGCCACACATATATGGAAACGATATACAACAGAGATGACTGAAAGTAAAGCTATGGGAAAAGATGTTTCAGGCTTGGGGTGGCATTACAAATCTGTGGGAGAAGATAGATTACTCAATGAGACAACTGGTTATCCATGTGGATAAAAATTAAATTTATCCCCTAATTCACACCAAACCCCAAAACAAATTCCTGACAGATTAAGGCATAAATATGGAAAGTAAAATTGTATAATTTTAGAAAAAATTATGACATTATCTCCATTATCTTAGATTATGGATGGATTTCCTAAGTCACAAAAGCACTACATAAGAGATGAATAAATTCAACTATGTTAAAATTAAGAACTTATGTTCATCAAAAGACACCAAAAAGAAAATGAAGTTACAAGCCACAAACTGAGAGATGATAATTGCAACATGTAACTGACAAAGGAATATGTAGAATATATAAAGAACTGTAATTCTCTGGGTTAAAATGAACACGTTTTGACTCCTTCCTAAAACTCCTCAAAAACTACAATAAATGCATACTTAAGACATAAATTTGCAAGAATAGTGAGAAGGAAGGACGATGACAACAAAATTACAGAAGCTGGAAAGTGTGATAAATAAGTAGTAACTGACACAGCAGATCTGAGAAAGCTGAATCCAAAGCCAGCAGTGGGAAACACAAGACATAATTCAACTTAAAACTGCAGAATTTTTAAAAGGCTCAGAAATTGGTAATACTAGGTTTCTCTGGAACAGAAGATGGGACAGGACCAAGGCTGAAACAATAATGATTTGAAAGCTAAGAAGCAATTAAACCCCCTCTTCTATTCCACGCCGTAGGGTGACTGCTCGCCCATCTCTGCAAAAGTCAAAAGGCTTATATTTTGGCAAGGATCTCAGGACTGGAGATTCCAGTTAAGGTCAGGGTACCATACTGAAAACAGATGAACCTCCATACGCTGAATGCTAACCCCCCAGCAGCCCTCTTCTCCACTAGGTTCTCAGAACAATGGCAGCTAGGTCACTACTCTCAAGCCAAAGACTGAAAGAGTCTCTTCCAAGGGATCTGATGAGCCCAAGAGAAAAGACCTACAGATACTGACAGAGTTTGCAACAAATAGTCTAGCCAGAGCATCCTACAATGATGCCCACCCACAGCTCAAAGCCTCCAATGAGCCTTTTTAGTCTACTCATAAACATGAGCAGACAGTCAAAGATTACAGACATCTGAGGAAAGCCTCGAATGGAAACACTGAAGAGTCTGTGAGTTCTTCTAAATGATTATTTGTGTGTGTGTGTGTGTGTGTGTGTGTGTGTGTGTGTGAGCATGTCTGAGTGTGTATGTATAGATGTACATCTGTCTATGAGTGTATCTGGGCGCACAGATCTATGTGTATGTCTGGACGTGCATGTGTTTGTGTGTATGTAAAACTCAGGGGAGTGCTAAGTCATGGGGCCCCTCCACCCATATGGAGTATGACTGTGTAGGATCTGCCCACAGAACAAAACCTCAGCTGGGCACGGAGGATCCAAGAAGCCCCTCAGCTGAGGGGTTTTCAGGGGAATAGGAGCACTAGAAGCAGCAAGGTCTCATCCCAGGCCAAGAGAAGCCTCTGCTCTTCAGATCATAGGGATGAAATGCAGTGCAACAGCATCATCCCAGCACCTTGCTGCCCACTATGATGAGAAAGTCCTTTCTGGTGTCTGACTTTGCTGGGTGTCCCACCCCTGTAACCCAGCTGCCTTTTCATCCCAGCTGCCTACAGAGACATGGGCCCACAACTAACTTGGCAATGTGCCTTTAGCTGAGGACAAGGGGGCCCTTGATCTGGGCTTCTACAGACCCAGCCAAACAAGGGGTGTTGGGATAAGATGAGGTGAACCCCAAGAAGCAGAGGGGCCCAGAGCCTGAACCAAGATCAGGGAAAAAATCAGGATAGGATGTGGACCAGCACAACGTAAATGTCAGGGTCAAGGGTAATATTGGTGTCAAGATGAGAGCCACAGCAGAATTAGGGTCAGGTTGGAGTCAGAGAATTAGATTTTAAAGTAGGTGCCCCTCTGGCCCCATCCTTCATCTCCTTCAAGGTGCCAGATTCACAGAGAGCCCTTCCTGTCCAAAACACCTGCCTAAGGTAGCCAGCTCCCAGGGCAGCCAGCCTTTCCTGAGGTTGTTCCACGGGCCTGTTGCTCTGTTGGGGAAGACCCAGGCCCTGCTCCCAGGCAGCACACAGTCTGGAAGAAAGAGGACAGGAACACCCAGCTCTGCCCTTATAGGTCCCAGTCAAGGAAAGAACAGAAATGAGAAGAACATCAGAAAACCACTCTGACTGAGGGAAAATGTTGGGTTCCAAGTCCGAGCCTTGGATGGAAGAAAAGGAGAAAAGGGTGATTCAAGCAAAAGAACTATGCAGAGGGAACCAAGGCTGGCCTGGGGATCCCTCTGGTATAGGGAGAGGGTTGGGAGACCCACCTGGGCTAACCTCAATAGGGCCTAAATCTAGGTCCAGCTGGATACCAAGGCTGGGGTCTCCATGCACCTAGCCATCTTCTCCCCTCTCTCCTTGCCAGGGCCTGACTCAGACTGTGCCCCGCCACGTGGATCCTGAAGCCCAGCAGAAGACGATCAAGTGTGCTGTGCAGGACTATAAGAGTTCTATACCAGGCCACCCCTACTTGCCTGAGAAATACTGGCTCTCTCAAGAGGAAGGTAGGGCCTCACCCATCACCCAACTGTGACCCCATTCAGTGACCCCAACAAAGACCCTACACCTGAACCCAACTTGACTTCTGACCTCCACCCTGATCCTATACAAACCTTATCCCCATCCTCGACCAGGGCTTCTTCTCTAATTACCCCCATTCCAGCTTGATTCCCAACCACCTGGCCTGACCTTGACCCTGACCCCTGACCCTGGAGGAGGAGATCCAGGCTCTGCCTTTTGGGAGCTCCCAGTCTATGCCAAAGAATTGGAAGAGGCCTGGGCCTTATCCCTAGAGAGAGGGAGGGAGCATTAACCTCCTCCAAATAAATTCCTCCATGTGTATTCCAGTGCTATCTCCTCCCATCTTCTTAGTGACCCTGCTCCATCAGGTTCCCTTCTCTCCTGCATCCCTCTGCCTCACCACATCTCTCTCCCCTCAACCTGGAAGCCTTTTCTAATTTCCTCCTGTCTAAAAATTCTCTCTCGCTCCTCCCCTTCACAACCAAGATTCTTGGAAATAGAGTCTATGTCTCTACTTCCTCACTCCTTATGCCTTATGAGAAATTATCTTTCTCATTTGGTTAGGGGTTTATTATGTCTTCCTGTACATTCCAAAAGAACAGAGTCTTGTTTTATTTAGAGCTGTGCCCCCTCCACCTAGAATAGCAGCAGGCTTCATAAGTATTTATTGAATGAATTGATGATTAATCTTCAGTTGAAATTGGGAGTCTGCATCTCCTACACTCATGTTTAATGTTTATTAAAACTGATCTTGTATGGTTCTAATTACCTCATCCATGGGACTCTTCAGTCTTTTCCTCATGAGACCTACCCTATGTATTTCACTCTGACCACTCTCTCCTCTGTGAAACTCTTTCCTTCCTCAGCTTCTCTGATGCCTCAATTCCTGGGTCTCTTGTTTAATCATTCTGGAAACATGGGGTTCCTCGGGATGCTGATCGGACCCTCCTCTCTCCTTATTCCTCTCCTGAGACCGTTTAATCTAACCCACATCTTTAATTACTGACAACTCTAAGTGTTTATTTCTAGTCTTGTCCTCTTACCAGGATTCCACTTTCCTTTATCTGATTATGATCAAATTTACCTGAATGGCCCCAAACACTTCAAACTCAGTATGTCCAACCCACCAACCTAGAACTCCAAGTCCCAACACACTGTCCCACACATACACGCACCTGCTTTTACTCTAGGGCCCCTAGAACTCCTTTCCTAATCTCTCACATGTATTCTTTCACACTGTTAGAGTGGTGGATCAGAGAGGAACTTACAGGACACTTAGGTGACTGGATGGGTGGGGCTTTGGAGGGTTTTAAGTAGAGAACTGTCTTGGTCAGATTCTCATTTATCGTAAGTGCCCCAGTTTCTATGTAGAGATCAGATTGTAGGATTTCAGAATGAGGCAGGAAGACCAGTAGGCTAATAACAATAATAAAAACAATAATAATAATGGTGATGGTGATGATGATGATGATCGTTTTCTCTGTGCCAGGCATTGTTCTAAATGTTTTACATATAATAACTTATTTAAATCTCACAACGACCCTATGGGGTAGATAGTATTATTACCCCCATTTTAAAATTAAGGAAACAGAGACAAGGTGAAATTAATTAACTAGATCAAGGTCACACACAGTTAATATCTGGCAGAGCTGAAATTTGAAACATAGGAGTCGGTCTACCGAGTCCATCCTATTAACCGTGACATTCTTGTCTCCTGGTTTAGGCACTGCAGAGATACAGGAGTGATATCATGGGGGACTGGAAGAAAGAATAGAGTCAAGTGATTTTAAGGAGGCAGAATAAGCAAACTTTGAGCCTGGATGTGGAAGATGAGAGGGAGGATTTGGGAGGAGGCCCGTTTCCAGGGTTTCCAGGTTGGCTGATTCAGAGAGGGTGGTGCCAGGATGAAAAGTGATCAGCTCAAAGGACCCAGGCTCCACTCAGAAGCTTGTCTTAGGTGGGATATAGGCTGCATCTCAGTGTCTAAGACAAGTATGGGGCCAGGCTGGGCTTTTCTGGCCTAAGGGAGATGAGTGAGAGTCCAGCTTTGTGCTGGGGATCAGAGGAAAAACATCTAAGGGGTCCCAGATCCTGGGGCAGAATAAGGAGTAATACTGTCTTATGTCTCCACCCCTATGATCAAGCAGACAAATGCAACCCAAACCACCTGTGCGGTAACCGGTATAATACATGGAAGATGGGACCTTACAACTGTACGGGCTGGAACAAATGTGCCACATACCTTCCTCGGCTGCCTAAGGTATCTACTGTGCCCAGCAAAGATGCCTGGGGCCTGGGACCACCCCCCACCCCCCATCTGCCTCCCAAACCACAGTGTCTGATATTTCACCATTAGTTTCTCATCCCTTTCCCACCAACAATGCTCCAAGGCCTTTTCCCATTTGTGAGACTAGGGTTTATATTTTCTAGGAAACAAGGGAGCTCAGGAGTGAAGCTGTGCTGGGCCTCTGGGTCCCAATCTCTGGCTAGGCTCTGTGGAGACATGGCTGGTGCGCACTCCTTGAGGCGCTACCTTCCTGAAGCTTGCCACCTGGCGCCTTCCCACATGGTCTGGCCAAGAAGTCATTGATAGGCTGAGTCTACCTGCTCCTCTCTCCCCTCCTTTGTGATGTGAGCAAGGACAAAGGAGGGAGAACAAGGCCATCCAGAGGCAGAGCAGATAGATACAGGAGAGTCTTCCAAAGAGATAGGAAGGAGTCCAGCCACGGCCCCAGGCATGAAGAAAGAGGGAAGATGTAAGGATACCAGGCAAGAGTAGGGGCTCTTAACTGTAGGTTGATGGCCGACCTCAGGTTGACCGAACCCTTCTGAATCAGAACTTCAAGAATCAGAATCAGAATTTTTCATAAGTTCCCCAAGTGATTCTGATGGGCAGGCAACACTGCAATATTGAAAAATCCCTATTAGAGAGACACGAAGACACAGCTACACAGAGTCAGCTAGACAAAGAAGGGTTAAAATCAGAGGCAAACGGTGAGACAGGGATATCAGAGGTGCAGGTCCAGACCTGGTCCACCTACAGCTCCACTTCCCCCACCCCCACCACCTGGGAGGCGGAGTAAACCGCGTTGCCCAGCGACAACCCCAAACACTCACAACGTGGGAGAGTAGGGGAGCTTCTGGAGGGCGGGAGAAGGCGCGGCCTGGGACTAGTCTGCGTGTTCTGGGGGACTAGTCTGCGTGTTCTGGGAGAACCCCCAAAGGAGGAACTCTTCCGGGTCAGAGCTTGAGGCAGCGTGTGTGCCACTTCCAGGAGGCCGGGATGGAGACAGTAGTTCGAGGAATGCCCTTGGTGTACCCTCCTAAGCCGGAGCGACTCAACGCCTACGGTAACGGATGGTGGGACAGTGGAGGGAAATGGGTAGGCCAGAAGGACAGAGGGGTGGAGACCCGAGGTACGGGGCGGAAGCCAAGGGCCCTGGAGAGGCTGTAACCTTGTCTCTGTTTGTGTCTCCATCTCTTCCTGTCTCTGAACTTGTCTCTTCCCATTCCTGTGACTCTGTGTCTGGGTCTCCCGGGCTCGGGGCCCGCGGGCGCAGAGCGCGAGGTAGTGGTGAACATGCTGAACTCGCTGTCACGGAACCAGCCGCTGCCAGAGATCACGCCCCGCTGCGGGTGTGTGGACCCGCTGCCGGGCCGCCTGCCCTTCCGGGGTTATGAAAGCGCTTCCTCGGGCCGCCACTACTGTCTGCGCGGCATGGACTACTGCGTCGCCGGGCCACCATGCACCGAACATCGCCTGCGGCTTTTGCACACGGAGCGGCCGACTGCAAGGTTCGCAGGGCCGCGCGCGCAGTAGCCGGGCCCCGCCCCCAAGCAAGCCCCGCCCCCAGAGTCCCCCCTACCCCAGCTGCGGACGCTCCATCCCGAACCACTTCTAGCTCTGACCTGCCTCTGTGCCAGACCTCACTCCGCCTCCAGCCCGCGCGGTCCGCTTACTGGCGTCTCCCTGTCCCGCCCTGGGGCCTCACGGCCTGAACGTACGGCTGAGGCGGGAGAACCTGCACGGAGATACCCGAGTTCCTGATCCTATCCCTCCTGAACTGGCCTCAAGGTCAACCTGGCTCCTGTACGTTTTCTGGAGGCTATGCCCGAGGGTTTCTTTGAGGAGCAAACTCCGCACACCGGTTTGCTCCCCCTTCCCACACCCGCCGGCCTCGCCCCCTACCTGGTCACCCGACCCTGAAGACGCAGGTTCTAGTTTGCGGAGTACCATGTGTCCTCAGAACAGTGTCCCCTATTCCTGGGCCTCGGGTCACCGTTGGTAATGGGCAGGGTCATCGCTGGGTTCTAAGAAGGCAAGGAAGTGGTGACCGCATTACCAGAAGGGCCCTGGCCTCCTCGGAGCCCCGCACCACCTCTGGAGGTAGACAGCCTCGCGTGTTATTGTGGAGGAAACTGAAGCTCGAGCGCTCAGCAGAAGCCCAGACTGCAACGCGGCCTTTTCCCTGCACTTGGCGTTAGACAAGGCTGGCTGAGCCTGGGAGAACTCCAATGTCCGCGTCTGTCTAGAGAGCTGTGAAAGGGGGAGGGAGATCCTGAACCCTGTCCCTAACCCCGTGGTGATACCCCGTCCCTCCCCAGGCTGAGAGAGACTGATTCATTGTGCAAAACTGGGTCTTATCCCTCACAAGGGCGTGGAGGAGCGAGAAAGTGCCTAAGCCTCAGAAACGTCGCCTCGTCGATAAGCTGGAGTAATTGCTGTCCCATGTTGAGGATCCGGGGGCTCCCAGGTCCTCAATGACTGTACCCCAACCCTCCCCAGAGTACAGCGTTCTCCGCCGCCCAGCCTGGGCGGCAGAAACGAGGCCTTAGGGGGAGAGGGACTTCAGGTGTCTTCCCAGAGGCGACGTTTCGAGGTCTTGAAGGGACAGGAGGCCTGAAGGGAGGATCTCCGAGCAGTAGGACTGACACCTGAAGTGCAGCTCAGAGTCTTGGTCTGGGTTGGGGCGTAGAGGGAAGTCAAAAGGCCCGACCCATTCCTGCCCACTGCTTCCTTCTCCAGGAGTGTATCGCCCTGCAAGCACCGGCCGGGAATGCAATGTGCTGTTATAACTCCCCCGCCGTCATACTACCCTTGTCCGAACCTTAGGTAAATCTGGCGCTCACACATGCAAATGCGCACCCACACAGAAGCTGTAACCTTGGCATGGCGGGGGACCCAGGGACTAGTTGGGATAACTGACCGCTGCGATGCACCGACTGGAAGATGACACCAGGGGGCGATGGTGCCATGGGGAAGTCAAAGCTGGCAACTAAATGAGAAGGCATGGAGGTGGCATTGAGGGTTTACATGTTGGCAGTGGGGCTTAGAGTCAAGAGATCAGGGCGTTAGGTTCAGGGCTTGAATTAAAGGGTAAAAAGTCAGTGTTAGGGAGCGGGTATTGGGAGTCAAAAATTGAACAGTAGAACCTGAGGTCAAGAGGTCAGTGTTGGAGCCTAGGGCCATTATTCGGGACAAAATGTTGGGATAAGATTAGCATTGAGAATTGGAGTCAGACGTATGAGGGTCCAAAAGGGCCGACCCATCTCTCACCACAGATGGGACACAAGTCACTTCAAGAAGACTGGTGGCCCCCAGAGAAACAACTACGTCGTCCACCCTGAGTTTGTGTCTGAGACCTATCCTGACTACCACCGCCGGTAGAGCCCAGGCTGGCCGGGCCAAGGGGGCTGAACAATAAATAGATTCTTCATCCTAAAGGCTGCCTCTTGTGTCCTTACCCAGCAGGATCTGGCAATGAGGAGCCAGTCACTCAGGCCTCTGCCAAGCCCCCTCAACTGAGATACAGTTTCTCAAAGTCATCTTGCCCTGAGCCCTCCCCACTCCATCATCTCAGTACTTCCCTTGGGTGGCCCTGAGTGCCATCCTGACGCATGGCAGTAGCCCTATGAGAGGCATGACCTCCTCCTTTCCATCCCAGAGCCCAAACCAACGGGCCCACCTAGCCATGCAGGAGGGCCCATCTACCTCCCAGCCTATGAGGGCCCCACAGCTGCCATTTCCCCAATATCCCCCAAACCTAGATGTCCCTTCACCCCCATTATCCAGTGGACCCAGAATCGCCCATCCTGCAGTCAGAGCCACGTCCCTATACTCAAAGCTCTTGATCTCTGTTCCCAGAGTCTCCATCACAGCGACTCCGAAGTCCATGTTCAGATACCCTTGCTGCCCTCCCCCACCCAAGTCCAAGAGGTCCAAAACAATTTTGGAGGGTTTCATGATCAAGAAATTACAAAACAAAGCCCTGCATCATCAGAAAGTCTACAAACAACAAATGCTGGAGAGGGTGTGGAGAAAAGGGAATGCTTTTGCACTGTTGGTGGGAATGTAAATTGATACAGCCACTATGGAGAACAGTATGGAGGTGCCTTAAAAAACGAAAAATAGAACTACCATATGACCCAGCAATCCCACTACTGGGCACATACCCAGAGAAAACCATAATTCAAAAAGACACATGCAGCCCCAATGTTCATTGCAGCACTATTTACAATAGCCAGGTCATGGAAGCAACCTAAATGCCCATCGACAGATGAGTGGATAAAGAAGTTGTGGTACATATATACAATGGAATATTACTCAGCCATAAAAAGGAACGAAGTTGAGTCATTTGTTGAGACGTGGATGGATCTAGAGACTGTCATACAGAGTGAAGTAAGTCAGAAAGAGAAAAACAAATATCGTATATTAACGCATGTATGTGGAACCTAGAAAAATGGTACAGGTGAACCGGTTTGCAGGGCAGAAGTTGAGACACAGATGTAGAGAACAAACGTATGGACATCAAGGGGGGAAAGCCGTGGGGGGGTGGGGATGGTGGTGTGATGAATTGGGCAATTGGGATTGACATGTATACACTGATGTGTATAAAATTGATGACTAATAAGAACCTGTTGTATAAAAAAATAAATAAAATTAAATTAAAAAACTAAAAAACAAACAAACAAAATAAAGCCCTGGGGGACTTCCCTGGTGGCTAAGTGGTTAAGAATCCGCCTGCCAATGCAGGGGACATGAGTTCAATCGCTGGTCCAGGAAGATCCCACATGCCACAGAGCAACTAAGCCCGTGCGCCACAACTACTGAAGCCTGCGTGCCTAGAGCCTGTGCTCCGCAACACGAGAAGCCACCGCAATGAGAAGCCCGCACACCGCAACGAAGAGTAGCCCCCACTCGCTGCAACTAGAGAAAGCCCACGTGCTGCAATGAAGACCCAACGCAGCAAAAAAAAAAAAAGCCCTGTTTCTCTGTCCCTCAGGGAGCAAGCGGTGGGGTGTTCTGGAGCCTCTAGGATCTTCAGTATTTTTGCACCCATTCCTCCTGGGTGCAGGTGTATAGCGGGGCACGCCCAGCTCCTCGCAGCAGGGGCACTTCTAAGGGCTGCCACCAAGGGGAGTGGGTGGGGGAAGACTGCAAAATACGGAGCAGAATCCGGTCTTCTCAGTCCCTGATCTCAGGCACTGCTGGTCTGATCCGGTGGGAGCTGACATCTTGGGCCTCCCGGCTGATGGAACTAGGCTCCACTCCGTGGGGTCCTTGATTGGATCCGACCTGCACTGAACCGCTGAGATCCTCCCAGAATTCCGCTACCCTTTTTCCATATGGGAAAAGAGCTAATGAGAGCGTTATACCGAGACGGCCTCAACCTCCCCAAATCTGGAGGAAAAGGAATCCCAAGGGCCAACTCTGTCCCTTTACCCTGCGGCTCGCTCCTTCTCATACACATCCCAAATTTAGCCGACAGGTGCGAGAACCCTAACATTCGACAGCTGCACCTCCCTCCAGAACTACAGTTCCCAGCAGACCTGGGGAAGAACCCGCCCGCGTGCGGGTAAGCAATGGTCCAGAGGGGGCGGGCCTGCACGCGGGGGGCGGAACCGGGAGGCACCGGGCTGGCGGTGGGCCTGAGCTGCCAGGAGCTGGGCACAGAACAGAAGAGGAAGGTGGGAGGTAAGGGGCGTGACCTCAAGTGCGCGTGACAATGTGGGAGGATGGTCGGGCGCCAGGGGCGGAGCTGGACTCCGAGACTTGACGAGACCGAATGACTGAGGCGAGGCCGAGCAGCCAGGGGGCGGGGCTCGAGGACGGCCTCAGCTGTTCCCAGCTAGGCAGCGCCCCGCGCCGCACCGTGGCAGCTCAACTTCGGCTAACTTGGAGGGGATCTGCAGGAGCCTCCATTCACCCCCACTTCTGGGGTCACTTCCGTGAGTGCGCCCAGCGGGAAGACCTTGGGGGGTTGCTGACGGAAAATATTTCGTGAACTTTCGCTCCTACAGATGAGTAGGTGGCGCGAGCCTGGACACCTGGGCCCCTTCTTCAGCCGCGGTTCCCAGCGGGCGACCGCCCTCTTGACCTCAGTCTGTCCTTTTCGGACATTATAGCTGCAGCGCTGGGAGTGGGTGTAGAGTATTCCAGGCTGTAGGCTCAGTCACTCTATACCCCCGGATCCGCTCGCTGGGCAGGACGGGGAGAGGGCCCGGATAGAGTTGCCTTTGGCATTTCCACCCCCCACCCTACCCCTGGGAATTGTGTTGGACAAAGGACCCAACGTGGAATGGCCTAGTTGGCTAGGCCCAACCCTCCCCCTTAGACATGGCTAGGGGCTGGAAGCCAACACTGAGGTTGACTGTCAAGTGGGGAGAGGCTTGGCTAGGGCAAACCCTACCTGCCAGCGTTAGCCTGTGGCTGGCCAGATGGTGGAGGCGGCAGATTACAGGGATCTCTAGCGCCACCGTTAACACCAGAACCACACTTCCTCCCCCACAGCCCCTGTACCAGATGCTATTAAAATCGCCACTTCCCATCCCCAAGAAGCCTTCCTGGGGCAAGTAGCAGCACCAGCCCTTGGGAATACAGGCCTCACCATGCCCACAGCCCCCTGATGGAAGCCTGTCCCACCCTCTTGGCCACAAAGCTCCTTTTCTCTTCTGCATTCAGATAGCCAGTCAGACCATTAGCTCCCTGTCAGGGTTAAGCTGGGATTTTGGATTCAGGCAACCCTGCTACCTAAGTGACTTCAAACAAGTTCCTTTTTCTGTTTGGGCCACTGTTTCCTCATCTATAAAATGGGCACTGCAGCTGTGCCTCCTATTCAGCATTATTGTTAGGGTTGGATGCCATGGTGGCATTAGGGAGACCAACAGAGGGCCTCTGGGTTTTTGTCCTTCATCAAAGAACCTCAGAACCCTAGAAAGTAAAAATTCTCAAGAACTAAGTGTTTGAAAAGGCTTTTGAGGTCACCTTGGTGGGCTGGCCATGCCTCCAGGGGTCATGAGATAGACTGACTTAATATGAAAGTTTTGAGGATGAGCAGTCTCTGTCCTACTCAGATATGGACCCTTTCTCCCTATTCCCTTAGTGCCCAGAATGGGGCCTTGGTTGTCTCGAATGAATTGAATATAAATGTACAGCAGGTCTGGCCTGGGCCACCTAAGGCCTTCTTTGGGTCCTGCTTAGCTTAAGGGCATCAGCTAAAGGCTATGCCTACATTTCCCAGGAAGGCTTTTCCAGCCTATACCTACAGGAAGGGAAGTCCATAGTAGGTTAGGGGAATTTTGAAGGCTAAGTTGTATGGGATGAGAGGAAGGGAATAAGAGGCTGTTCTAGACCAGCTGGAACTGACCAGTTTAGGGAGTTGGGGGAGGGAGCTCAGAGAATAAGGCACTGAGATAGAACCTCACTGGGGTGGGGGGGGGCATTATGGGGAGCTGTATGTTGACATCTGGGATAAAAATTCCAATCTGCACCTGGCACCTGGCATTCTTGATAATCTCTTCATGGGAGAGGTGGGGGAAGTGAGAACGCTGAGCAGTTCTGGTGTCTCCTTGGAAATTGCTGGGGACTGGCATCTGGGAGGAGTCTAATTACTGTTTGCCAGTCTCCCTCTCTCCTTCCCTCCAGCTGGAGCAGATGGGCAGCCGACAGGCTGGCAGTGTATGTCTGTGTATGCACGTGGCTGGTGCTATTTCTTTGCTGGACTCTGCCCTGAGGGCTGAGACAGGAAGGGTCAGTAGCCTTGAACAGCAGGTTTGGACACACACCTCCTCCCAAGTCTGTGTTTCTCTGTAGTCATATCTGAATCTTTAGCATACAGTATATAAGAGTGGATTGTGTAGTAGGGGGTGTCTGATTGCCAGAGAGCTGGTAGGTGGGGGAGAGAAGTTGGCCCAAGATGGGTGGGTAAAATTTCCTAAAGCAGGTGGCTGAGGACTGAGGTTAGGAAAGAACAGAGCTTGGTAGTCATAGGATAGGCTTGGCTGAAAATGGAATCAGAAGGACAGATGAGACCATGTTTGCCTTGAACTTCAATTTGCAAAGCTTACACTTCTGAACTTCATCATGGGGGTCATGAGCAGCTCCCTAAACTAGGGAGAGATGTAATCTGATAAGTGTTTTAGAAAGATCACTATAGTTGCTGTGAGCAGAAGGCATTGGAGGAAAACAAGTTGAAAGCAGGGAGGCCTATCGGGGAAGTGTTGCAACGATACAGGGGAGAAATGACAGTGCTCTAACTAGGATAGGGGCAAACAGGACAGTGGGTGAGTGCTAGAGACAAAGCCAGAAGGTAGCTGGCCCACAGATGTGGTGCTGGGAGCAGAGCAGGAAGGTGGGCAGGGAAATAGACTTGGTGATCCTGATGGCTGAGAGCAGAATGGAGTTTGAGAGCAAAGAGAGGGAAATGTGAGAAGCCACCAAGCCCCCATGCTAGGCTCCTGACCCCAGTCCTAAAGTCCAAACCCAACCTCGCCCCCCCTCCAAACCAGGCCCTTGGACTGAGTCTGGCTTTGAGTATCTTCTCTAATCTCCAGATTTAATATGGCTTCTGACTCAAGATTAAATTCCATGCCTGAACTGTTCCCCTTTCTCTCTCCTCTCCCACTCCCCGCACAGGGAAGCCAGCCTCCTGCTGTGTCAAAGGTCTTAAGGAGCTGGCTTGCTTATCCCCCCTCTCCCACCATGGCCACATCTCTGGGAAACCAGGCCCTCTCCAGATTCCTCCCCTTCTCTTCAGCCTGAACTGCCCCCATGTGTGATCCAAGGAGACCTGATTAATTCTGTGATCCTGGACAGCTCCCTGACCCTGTCTGGGTTTGTTCCTCCAGCAGGAAAATGGTGATGAATATCATCTGCCCCTCCCCTTCAGCGTCCTAATTTTGACAAGCAGTGGGGCCCATGAGAAAGGGTAGGTAAAATGCAGACAGAACGACCTGGTAAGAGTAAAGCCCTTACGTCCCAGTATACACTTTCCCAAAATATACACTTCTTTCTTGCGGCAGCAAATGTAAATACTATGGAATGAGAAAGCTCAGTTCCACCTCTCTCTTCCCCTTCCTGACTCAGGCAGGCCAAGTTCAGATGGGCTTTGTCGGGTGGCCCCACTGCCTGCTCCTTCCCTAACTGGGGGCTGATGTCCCAGAATCTTCAGGAAAAGAGCCAGGCCTACCCCCGCCGCCACCCTGGGAGCCACACAGGTCGTAAGAGCCCCGAGGCCGTCGCAGCTGCAACCATGTACACCTTCTTGCCTGACAGCTTCTCGCCTACCAAGCCCAAGCCGTCCAAAGAGCTGAAGCCGCTGCTGGGCTCCGCAGTGCTGGGGCTGCTACTGGTGTTGGCCGCGGTGGTGGCCTGGTGCTATTACACCGCCTCTCTACGCAAGGCGGAACGCCTGCGCGCCGAGCTGCTGGACCTCAACCGCGGCGGCTTCTCCATTCGCAACCAGAAGGGCGAGCAGGTCTTCCGCCTGGCCTTCCGCTCGGGCGCATTGGACCTCGATTCCTGCAGCCGCGATGGCGCCCGGCTCGGCTGCTCTCGCACAGCGGATGGGCGCACGCTGCACTTCTTCATCCAGACTGTGCGGCCCAAGGACACGGTCATGTGCTACCGCGTGCGCTGGGAGGAGGCGGCGCCGGGGCACGCGGTGGAGCACGCCATGTTCCTGGGCGACGCGGGGGCGCACTGGTACGGCGGCGCGGAGATGAAGACCCAGCACTGGCCCATCCGCCTGGACGGCCAGCAGGAGCCTCAGCCCTTCGTCACCAGCGACGTCTACTCCTCCGACGCCGCATTTGGAGGCATCCTCGAGCGCTACTGGCTGTCGTCACGCGCGGCTGCCATCAAGGTCAACGACTCAGTGCCCTTCCACCTGGGCTGGAACAGCACGGAGCGCTCTCTGCGGCTGCAGGCACGCTACCACGACACGCCATACAAGCCGCCCGCCGGCCGCGCTGCTGCACCCGAGCTCAGCTACCGCGTGTGCGTCGGCTCCGATGTCACTTCCATCCACAAGTACATGGTGCGGCGCTATTTCAACAAGCCATCGAGGGTGCCAGCGCCTGAGGCCTTCCGGGACCCCATCTGGTCCACGTGGGTGCTGTACGGGCGCTCGGTGGACCAGGACAAGGTGCAGCGTTTCGCTCAGCAGATCCGCCAGCACCGCTTCAACAGCAGCCATCTGGAAATCGACGACATGTACACGCCTGCCTATGGCGACTTCGACTTCGATAAGACCAAGTTTCCCAACGCCAGCGACATGTTCCGCCGCCTGCGCGACGCTGGCTTTCGCGTCACGCTCTGGGTGCACCCGTTTGTCAACTACAACTCATCGTGCTTTGGCGAAGGCGTGGAGCGCGAGCTGTTTGTGCGTGAACCCACGGGCCGGCTGCCTGCTCTCGTGCGCTGGTGGAATGGCATCGGCGCCGTGCTCGACTTCACGCGCCCGGAGGCCCGCGACTGGTTTCAGGGGCATCTGCGGCAACTGCGTTCGCGCTACGCCGTGGCCTCCTTCAAGTTCGACGCTGGAGAGGTCAGCTATTTGCCGCGGGATTTCAGCACCTACAGGCCGCTGTCTGACCCCAACATATGGAGCCGGCGCTACACAGAGATGGCGCTGCCGTTCTTCTCACTGGCCGAGGTCCGTGTGGGCTACCAGTCACAGAACATCTCGTGCTTCTTCCGCCTGGTGGACCGCGACTCGGTGTGGGGCTACGATCTGGGGCTGCGCTCGCTCATCCCCGCCGTGCTCACTGTCAGCATGCTGGGCTACCCGTTCATCCTGCCCGATATGGTGGGTGGCAACGCTGTGTCTGAGCGCACAGTTAGCGGCGGCGATGTGCCTGAGCGCGAGCTCTACGTGCGCTGGCTGGAAGTGGCCGCCTTCATGCCAGCTATGCAGTTCTCCGTTCCACCCTGGCGGTACGACGCCGAAGTGGTGGCCATCGCGCACAAGTTCACTGCACTGAGGGCCTCCCTCGTGGCGCCGCTGTTGCTTGAGCTGGCTGGTGAGGTCACTGACACGGGAGATCCCATCGTGCGCCCCCTCTGGTGGATCGCGCCCGGCGACGAGACGGCGCACCGCATCGACTCACAGTTCCTTATCGGAGACACGCTGCTTGTGGCGCCGGTACTGGAGCCAGGCAAGCAGGAGCGGGACGTCTACCTGCCCGCAGGCAAGTGGCGCAGCTATAAGGGTGAGCTTTTCGACAAGACGCCAGTGCTACTCACGGATTACCCCGTTGACCTGGACGAGGTCGCCTACTTCATCTGGGCATCCTGACCCAGCCCAGGACCCAGAAACCCCACAGCCCTAACCCCAGTCTTCATGTAGGCCTCTAACCCTGCATCGCAGCCACACCGGGTATCCCCAGGAAGTCCCCACCTCTGTACCACCCACTAAGTGGGTACTGAAGTAAATGTGCTGGAACCAGCTCCTGTAGGTCCAGGGGAGAAGATGCTAAAGCAACCTCCTACTCCAGTGCGCAATCCTAACGGCCCTCTTTCTCTCCATACTCACTCCAGTCTACAGAAACCTCTTTCCTGGGCTGGGGGCAAGAGAGCACAGAGGAAAAAGGTCAGCTCTCTTCCTGTTAAACACGGTTGGGTTTTAAAAGCACAGAGAGAAACCTCACCCTCCATCCTGGCCTGAGTGGCCATCTTTGTCCTTCTGAGGTGGTGACTTGATCCTCTTTAAGGTCCCAAAATAGCCCCCAGCCACACTTAGAAAGGGCACATTTTCAGTGTTGGAAGCCAGGTCCTGAGTCCCCAGCACTGGCCTGACCTGTGGCTGACCTGGTCCCACCCCAGCTGGCGAGAAGAGACAGAGGTACTTGGCCAACTGACAAGGAGGCAGGAGGTCCCCTCCCAAAGGACAGGTGGAGTAAGCTTAGCACAGAGCCATCATCATTGTCCCTCATTTGTGAAGAGCTCCTAACACTGCACTTATGCATCTGTGTACACACATGGTTCAGCCCTGGGCCAGGGCCACTGCCTGATGGGCAAAGACTTGCAAAGCCATGCAGGCCAGACTTGATGCCTTAACTCAAGAATGTGTGTGTGTGTGTGTGTGTGTGTGTGAGAGAGAGAGAGAGAGAGAGGGGCACCATATGTCCTTGGTGCAGTACCTGGGAGGCTGCTTAAGCCTGGAGGGAGAGGGCAGGGAGCAAATTTGAGGTTTTGATTGTTGATTTGGTCCCTTCCTAGGTGATGTCTCTGGGACTCTAGTAGGAAATAAACAGTCCTTTCCAGATTCCTCAGCTGCCTCACTCTGCACACGTGAGGTGTGGCTTAAAAGGGAGTGATGTTAGGGACTTCCCTGGCAGTCCAGTGGTTAGGACTCTGTGCTTCCATTGCAGGGGGCACAGGTTCGATCCCTGGTCTGGGAACCCCACAAGTGGGGGTGCAGCCAGAAATAGAAAAAAATAGGGGGAGGGAGCGATGTTCTTATTCTGGTAGTGGTGTGCTTTAGCACAAAAACTACCGCGCACATCGCCACCTACAGATATACATACAGGGTAAGGTCTTTTATTTTAGCTCTTTTCCCTTTCTAAGAAAAGCACCCTCAGCCAGAGTGAGTTTCTCCTGACTTTGCAGCTGAGTCTGGGGAAGGAGTGGCTTGCCAGATGAGGGAGGTGGGAAACAGGGCAGGGGTCAGCTTCCCTTAATGGCTTGGACAGCAGAATCAGTCCCTCACCCCCTAGAGAATGCACCTCTTTGCCCACTCCTCCACCCCCTTTATTTTCTCAGTGTGAAGAATGCTATGCTAATGAAAGTTTAGGAGCACTCACCCATGATTCTACCACTCATCTGCAAGCTGTAAGCTGCTTAACCTCACTGAGCCTCAGTTTCTTCATATGTAAAATGGTGATAATAATGCTACCTCCCAGGTTGTTAAGGGAATTATAAGCACAGATTTATATAAGGTGCCTAGCACAAGTAGGTGCTCAATAAAAGCTAATACAATGTTTTTGTTTTTTTT
Source organism: Phocoena sinus (assembly GCF_008692025.1). NCBI lineage: Eukaryota > Metazoa > Chordata > Mammalia > Artiodactyla > Phocoenidae > Phocoena > Phocoena sinus. The sequence continues at coordinate 81,736,318 of NC_045768.1, read as the reverse complement.
TTCTTGTTTAAAAATAACGGATTTTTCCAGGCCCCAGCTCCCAGCCCAGCTGGCTTCCTCTGGGCCTGCGTGTGACACCCTTTTCCCAGACCTCTGCACGTAGCACCCAGTTGAACTCTGAGTTTGTGACCCGAGGGACACTGTGATCCAGGAGAGAGGCAAGAGAAGAGACATCTGAAGTGGAATTCAGGAGCCAGGAGTCGCCAGGAGATGGGGAGTAAATGGAATTAGCTTCCCTCTCCTTTTTGTCAAGAGCATTTACTGATCAGTATTCAGTGATGAGCCTCCCTGGGCCCTGGTGCACAGCCATGGGCTGTGTGTGGAGTGACTGTAGAAGGAGGGCACCCAGGCTGGGTCCTGGAAACTTCCCTAAATGGCTGGAGAGCATGACTCACACTTGAATGGCCCTCCACTTGCTATGCACTCTGAAGCCAGTTGACCTAACCTCTCGAGGCTTGGTTTCTTCATCTTTAAAATAGAATTTCTAGGACTCACTGAGATGTGTCTGTAAAGTACTTATGCAAAAATTGGCAAAGAGTGTTAAATAAATGGTAACTCCTATCAATTCTTAATTCTAAACAAGGAACAAAGAAAAACTCTGCCTAAAACTGATACTGTACCCTATTGGGTAGCCTCTAGCCACATGTCGCTTCTTAAATTTAATTTTAAAATTAATTAAAATTAAACATCATTAAGAATCCAGTTCTTCAGGCACACTAGCCACATTTCAAGTGTTCAAAAGCCATGTGTGACTAGTGGTTCACATATTAGACAGTGCAGATTATAGAACACTTCCATAGTTGCATAAAGTTCTATACCCCAGGACCAAGTAGTGTGTGCTGAGATGGCATGGGGGTTGAGGTTGGGTAAAGTAATCTGGAAGGCCTAAGTCATCTGGCATGGAGGAGGAGTACTCTTTAGAAGGGCATTGATGGAATTCCCTGGAGGTCCAGTGGTTAGGACTCTGCACTTCCACTGCAGGGGGCCCGGGTTCGATCCCTGGTCGCTGGGGAACTAAGATCCCACATGCCATGCTGTGTGGCCAATTAAAAAAAAGAAAAGATCTGAAGTGAAGTCAAATAAAATGTTAAGGGCATTGAGGGCAGGCAGCTTAGATGGAGGAGGGGACACACGATGCCCACTGAACACTCACTGTGTGCTGGGACAGGGCCAAAGGGAAGAGTGCCCTTGACTGGCCAAATCCCAGCAAACTAGCCCTTGGCTTGCAATCTGGTTTCTAATCTGGCCTCTGCCATTGACCTTGTTAATCACAAAAGCACAGATGAACAAGCTAAAACAGTGAGAGAGGAGGGCACTGGCCTGAGTCACACAGAAGATTAGTACCCAAGACTGGACTGGAACCTGGTAGTCTGTATCTAGAAGCCTAGAATCTCCCGCCCAGTCTTCACCCATCTTTCAACAGCCTGGGCCAGCCCCGGCCTATACATATCCGAGGCTGGGGAGCCACTGAAATGTGTGTCTCTGAAGCTGTCACCCAATGGACCTGATTCTAAGCCAACAAGTGTTTCCCCTTCCCCTACTGACGACAAAAAAGAGAGGTTCAAGAAGTTGGGCAGCAGTGGCTGGAATGGTAGGAACCATGAGAAAGAGCTGGTCTTGGGATGGGGAAGGGGAGGGAAGTGGACTAGAAGCTACCTCTACCCCTGTTTGCTAGGTTGCCAGAAACTCTGCTCTCTTAGAGCCTTGTCCAACACCCCCATCTCTGCCAGCACCTCTTGTACATTCCAAATTTATCTCTCTTTTTCTGTACATCTGGGTGGGGAGGGAGGGCTGCCCCTCCTCCATGGAGCTTCCAGTAGCTTTGTCGTGGCCAGAGTTCCCCATTGGTCTTTTCTGTACCCCTGGGCTGGGGATGGGGGCGAGGAGGCTGGTATGCTGGAACAGGGAGCTTCCTTCTCCACAGGTAATGGGGAGGGACTGAGTGGCCACTGCAGGAAATCTGGGACTGGGGCCTAACACCCCCATTCTGTGACTGTGTGTACCCTAAGAGTCTGACTCCATTTCCCTTTTAGCACTCTGAATCAGCTAAACCCTGGCCAAGCCCTCTCTCTCAGACCAAGATGTGAATTTTCTGGGAGGATCTTTGCTCTTGTTCCCCCGGATATGGGCAAAGTATGCCACACCCTGGTTGGCTACAGAGCAAGTAAGTCTTCTTTTGTTGGTTCCCCTCACCAAGATTTCTGGTCCCTTCACTCCTCCTCAAGTCCAAGGCCAATGTTGACCTCTCATCCCCTGGCCACTACCCCATGTCAGATCTTATCAGTTCTAGCCTGGACCATTGCAGTGGACTCCTAAATCTTTCTACTCTTGAACCCTTCAATTCAATCCACATAGCAGCCCAGGAAATCTTTCTGAAATTCAATCAGGTCATTTAGGAAAAAATTCAAGCTCTGATGTTCAAGACTTCTAAGATCTAAATCCTTCTCTCCCCTCCCCTAATGGGTGAGGGGGGTCAAAAGGTACAAATTTTTAGTTATAAAATGAATAAGTCAGTGGGGTGTAATATACAGCATGGTGGCTATAGTTAATAATACTGTAGTGCATATTTCAAAGGTAGGAGAGTGGATCTTGAATGGTCTCATTACAAGAAAATAATTTTTTTATAACTGTATATGGTGATGGCTGTTAACTGGACTTACTGTGGTGATCATTTAGCAATATATACAAATATCGAATAGGGGAGATCTAAATCCACTTCTGCTTCTGTTTTGCCCCCACACACATACTTATGAGCATATTTTGAAAAGCATTTGAAGAAGTACTACCTTCTGTTCTGGGAACAGCTGCACAGCCCAACCCTGCAAGGGGAGGCCTGCCCAGACCCAGCCTTGAAGAAAACCACAGTGGCAACTGGGTGATTACCTTTCCTGCCATTATCCGACTCAGTGGGACTTCTGCTGACACCCTCCCCTCTCTGGTACACACCCCAGCTCCCAAGGAGCAACATGGCTTTTATCTTCAGGCTGGCCATTTACTTTATGATGTCCAAGGATCTTTCCAGCAGCTTGAGGGGAGGAGAGAATTTGTTTTCAATGTACTTTACCATTTTAATGGACTATAGGGGAAAAGAGAGACTGAATTTTTTTTTTTAATTGAGGGGTCAGTGACATAACATTATATTAGTTTCAGGTATACAACATAAATGATTCAATATTTGTATATATTGCTAAATGATCACCACAGTAAGTCCAGTTAACAGCCATCACCATACACAGTTAAAAAACAAATTTTTTTCTTGTAATGAGACAGTTCAAGACCCACTCTCCTACCTTTGAAATATGCACTACAGTATTATTAACTATAGTTCCCATGCTGTACATTACACCCCCATGACTTATTCATTTTATAACTGAAAATTTGTACCTTTTGATGCCCCTCACCAATTAGGGGAGGGGAGGATTCTTGGCCTTATGAGACAAGCCCTAAGTCTGGCTGGGGTGGGGTCAGGGGAGTGGGGAAAAACTGAAGAGGAAGAGGCTCTGTCCCTGGGGATTCCCAGTCTGAAGAACAGGAAGAGGCTGTGCCTCTATACTCAGTATCCTAGTGCTGTTTTTTCCCTGCATAGCCCCCTTTCCCCTCCTCAGGGGGTCTTGCTGAGCACTTCCTGTTACACAATGGGGAGCTGGAGGCGGGGTAGGAGGGGAAAGGAAGTGAAGGGGGAGGGTTAGGAAGAAGGCTGAGAGCAAGCCTCCCTGGAAACCTGTAGCACAACCTCCAGGGGGCAGCGGCGGGGCTGGAACGGCCCTCCTCTAGAAGGTAAGGGACAGGTTCGGCCACCGGCTGGACTGATGGAGAAGTCAGCCTCTGCTCCTCACACGTGGGGTCCCACCTGGGGTCCCACACCAGCACGAGCATTTCCATTTAAATTCTACCATTAAAACCACCCTTATACTTTCATTCCTTTGGGTCTTCAATTCAGCAAACAACTGCTTACTGTGGGGGTGTAAGGTATTGCTTTTGGGTGTCAAGAGGGCATTTTGGTTTTCCAGAGCCTCTTTCAAATGCCCCCAGGAGCTTCCCTGGTGGCGCAGTGGTTAAGAATCCGCCTGCCGATGCAGGGCACACGGGTTCGAGCCTTGGTCCGGGAAGATCCCACATGTCGCGGAGCAACAAAGCCCGTGTGCCACAACTACTGAGCCTGCGCTCTAGAGCCCGCGAGCTACAACTGCTGAGCCCACGCGCCACAGCTACTGAAGACCACGCACCTAGAGCCCGTGCTCCGCAACAAGAGAAGCCACCGCAATGAGAAGCCCGCGCACCGCAATGAAGAGTAGCCCCCGTTCGCTGCAACTAGAGAAAGCCCGTGTGCAGCAACGAAGACCCAAATCAACCAAATATTAAAAAAAAAAAAAATGCCCCCAGGAGGGGGCAACTTAAGACCGCCCTTGTGGGGATTAGTTCATTAGATGCTTCTTTTTTATTTTATTTATTTATTTGTTTTATTTATTTATTTTTGGCTGCGTTGGGTCTTTGTTGCTGCACGCGGGCTTTCTCTAGTTGCGGCGAGTGGGGGGCCACTCTTCGTTGCGGTGCTTCTCACTGCAGTGGCTTCTCTTGTTGCAGAGCACGTGCTCTTGGCACACGGGCTTCAGTAGTTGTGGTGCACGGGCTCAGTAGTTGTGGCTTGTGGGCTCTAGAGCACAGGCTCAGTAGTTGTGGCCCCATTAGATGCTTCTTCACCCTGGGGTGGTGCAGGTGGTAGTGGGGAAAACATGTGGAATTCCAAGAGAAGTCTTTTTGGATGTAGGTGGGACAGGATGGTGTTTATAGGGTGAGTAGTTATTAGGGGAAGCTTCCAGGAGGAGATGCTCTGGAGCTTGGAGGGCCTCAGATTGAAGGGGAAATTGCAGTCTTAGCCCTATAGCCCTTGAACAAGCCCAGGTGGCCGAAAGCAAAGTGGTGATGACAACAAAACCTACTCACCTGCTACATCCTAATCTCAGTTCCACTCTCTCCCTCCCTCATCCACTGCCCATAACATGCCCCAGTCCCACCTTTCTGTCAATTCATCCTACAAAGTGAACATCTGAACGCAGTTTATGGGCTTCCCCGCCTGCCGCCCCACCTTCTCCAAAGTACCTGTGTTTTAATGGAAAACTTTGTAAGTAAGTCCCAGAAGAATGACTCCAAAGCTGTACAAGATATTCTAAGGCAGAGTCTTCCCTCTGGCACCTCATCCTCAAAGGACCTCACATATAGGCAACTGCCAGGGCCATCTACCTTCTTAAGCCTCAATATCCTCAGCTAAAAAAGTGAGCAGCAGAATCAGGTCATTTTCCAGGTCCCTCCCAACTCTGATGTATGAGGTCTTAACATTTTGAGATTCCACAGACTCCCATGTTGAGTGCACAGGGCCAGCCAGCCCTTGTTAGTCTGTGGTTTGGCACCACTGCCCAGCAGGCACTTATTAAATCAGTGGGATGTGGTCCCTGCTGGCCTGGAAGGAGAGCACTAAGCTCCAAAAACTTCCTGTAGCAGGCCTCCTAGGGGAGTGCTGCTCCGAGGGGTGAGGAACAAAACCATTCAGGTCCCTGGCAGTGCTCCAAAATCCTGTTCGCACGGAGAACCAGTGACTGAAAACATCTGGAGGCCTGATTGAAGACCTGGGTGACTTCTCTCTCCTTCCTCTGGGGGTGGCTGTTCTTGACCCTGGTAATCCAGGTTGACCTTTGCCAATGCCCCTTCCCATCCAAGCTTCTGCACTTCATTGGGCAACAACCCTCTAATGAAATCCACATGAATCCAGCTGCTAACAGCTCCTGGAAGGGCTGTAGGATCTAACACCTGCCCTGCATTCCTTGAGCCCTAGTAGCAAGGGGAAAGAGGGCTGAGACCCAGCTCTTGCAGCTCTGGATCTTACAGTTGAATCGTGGAAAAAGGGAGCAGGTGGGAAGAGAGAAATGCCAATGATGAGGGCTTGCTAAAGGCGGGGAAGGCAGCGGCAGGCGAGGAATGGACGGGGTAGTGACAGGGCTGCCGGGTGGCCCAGCTGAGCCCCCCAGGCTCAGGCCTGCCCCTTGCCAGTGGCCTCAGTCATGCTGACAACCACGCTGACCCTGGGAGTCAGGACTGGGCTGGGAGGTTGGAGTGTATGTGTCACTGACCTGATGGCCCAGGGTTGCCTGTCCTTCCTTTCCCTGTTGTGACTGGGGATTTGTTCCAATGTTCCTTGGGTCTCGAATTACCTTAGGAAATATTTACTGAGAACCTATAACATATGTACCTGGTGCCAGGGAATGATACATTAGCGAGTACAATCGTCCTTCGTTATCCGCGGAGGATTGGTTTGAGGGCCCACTGAGGATACCAAATTCTGAGGATGTTTGAGTCCCACCTTCGGCCCTCAATATCCACGGATACGGTGGGCTGATTGTATAGCAGACTCCATTCCTGCGCTCCAGTCCCACTTGCTTGTATATCCTGTCCGCTACAAGTCACTACGTCTCAGGTACACCGGTGGGGTGGGGTGAGGGTGCTTGGAGGTCCAGAGGCAGGAGAGTCACCCGGTAGCGTTGGGTCTCTCTGATTCTGACTCCGTCCCTCAGCTTCTCAGGGGTACAGTGCTTGGACACAGGATTCCCTCCAGCTAAGGTCAGAGCTCTGATTAACTCTAGCTTTTCTCCCCACCCAAGGCAAGAGCCCATGGAATAAATACAGCAGGTTAGAAGGAGAGATAAGCGGCTTGAGGTTTATTCATAAAGTATAAGGATGCACTCACTGGGCTTGGCCTTTTTTTTTTTTTTTTTTAAACTCCTTTCCCTTCCTTTCCACCCAGCTGAGATTTTTGCTTGCTCTTCTCTGAGGGTCCTCAGCTGATTTTACCAGCCTGTCTGCAATCTGCTATAATGAGCCAAAGACCAGCACAGGCTTCCCTGGAAGCAAAGGTAGTTCACCTCAGAAGCCCTCAAGGATCCTACGGAGGCAAAAGACCCTGATCTGGTCAGTTCAGACCACTGTGGAGCAGAGAAACTGGTGTCCTTCCTGGAGCACCGCCTTCATCTCCTTGAACTGAGCCAACTGGCAGGCCTCATGCAGCCCCAGCCAGCGATAGGCCTGGTGCTCGTGGGAGAGACGGACCTCCACGTCGTAGTCCTTTACCTCCGCCAGCCAGTAGATGACGGTTTTAGGCTTCTCCCTGGCCACATAATTGAGCTCCCTTCTGAATCCCTCAATGATGGTCAGCTGGTCTGCTTCTATGCCTGCTTCCTCCTGAGCCTCCCGAAGGGCTGTTTCCAAGTCACTTTCTCCTGGTTCCACATGGCCTGGTTAGGAGAAAAGAAGAGGAGGTGGATATAATCTTCAACAAAGCTGGATTTTCCAGGTCAGATGATTTAAAGCTGGGGTCTCTGGTGACTTTTCTAGGTGTTGCTAAGCTTTGGCAATATTCTAACATGCCTAGGGATGGGGTACAGGGCAGGCAGTGTCTGGCTCTGTGGTGTCTGGGCAATCCCTCTTCCCCACCCCATCTTCTCTACAGAGAGTGAAACAAAACATATATTTGGCAAGTCTGGTCTAGAATACTGCCCTTCGATGGTGAGAGAGACAACCTCCCTCAGACCTCTTCTTTACTTTTCTTTGGAGTTCTCTTCATCCCATATTCTCAGGGAGACCCTTCCCTGGGACACCTTAACGTGATTTTCCCAAAGAGGGGCAGTCCTTTCTTGCCAGGTGGGAGCTGGCTGAAGAGGGAGCACTTCACCTACAATGCACAGTGAAGACTTAACACCGTCTGCAGTTGGTCTCTGAAGCCCCAGGGCCAACAGTCTGTCTCTGAAGCCTGCACCGAGGCACCGGCAGCAGCTGTTTCCAAGTAGCTATCAAGGCTCTTCCAAATTGTTTTCATCTTTCTAATTGAGCAAGGCCAGATTCCAGTTTCATAGGGAAGGTCCTGATGGGAACTTAGACTAAGGACAAGCTGAGAGCCAGTTCTAAGAAAATTAGTTGGCAAGGCCCAAACCCAATCAGACAACTGCCAAGAAACTGTTGTAAGAGAACTTGAAGCTCTGCAGACTGGGAGCAGCCCTCAGCTTTGCCTCAAGCCCTCCCTGAAAATTCTCAGCTTGCCCAGGGGGTGCCAAGAAGGCCTGAGAGGGGTCTGGCAGCCTCGGTCAACACATGGCTCCAGCAAGTTGCTGGGGGCCTCCTGGTTTAGGAGCTCATAGAGAGCAGGAATTCTTAGCTGTTCTCTTCTTAGTTCAAAGACAGGGCTACATCCTAGCCTCCTCCTTCCCAGGGGTCCTCAGAGCACTGCCCTGAGTCAGCTGCTGCTGCACAGCTCCCACAGAAAGCAGCCAGGAGCTTGGACTTAAAAGCCCATTTTCGTTCATGGCTGCTAGGGAATTTTCTCTGTATAGCACCTCGTATAGCCATGGACACAAAGACAGGTAGGTAATGCACCAGGGGAGGAAGGAGGGAGGGATGCTGGTGGTGAGACAGGTGACGCTGATCCAGGATGCCCGACCTTCCCTCAGAACTGTGTGGGAGTCTCTGAGCACACCCTGCCCAGCAGCATCTATTCAGCACTCTGCCCATCGGTGTTAACAGGGTAACTTCTCCCCCAGGCCCAAGCAGGGAAAAATTCAGAGAGGTCCTTTGAAATCTTTCAGCGAGAGGGACCGTGCAGTGTGACTCTGGTGATCAGGAGGCAAGTGTGAATATTCCTATTCATAGAATCTGTGACACTTTTTTTTTCACCTTGTTTCTCCTCAGTGAAACTTGAATGTGCAAATTTTATTTCCTATTCCCACTTCCTTGTTTTCTTCCAACCTTGAAGTCTTGTTCACCCCTCCCCGACCCCACTTGCTCCCTTCTGTCTGGGGGCTGTTCACTATGGGCTCCTGACCTGTAGCCCAGTAATAACTTGACCCCAAGGTCCCCAATTCCCAGCCCAGTGCCTCTTCCCCTACCCAGCCGTTCACCACAGAGGCTCTGGTGACTGATGCAAGAAAACCAGGTGTTATGACTTCCCTGGCAGTCCAGTGGTTAAGACGCCGTGCTTTCACTGCAGGGGGCACGGGTTCAATCCCTGGTCAGGAACTAAGATCCCACATGCTGCATGGCGCGGAGAACAGGAAAAAAAAAAAAAAGGAAAGAAAACCAGGTCTTGCTTCTGCCCTGGAATTCAGCCACAGAGTTCTATTTCCAGTTCTTCTCTGGCCTGGCATGGAGACTTTGTATGTAGAAAGGATCAAGAGCTCTTGCCCACCCCACCCCCTCCTGCTACACAATCACCGGGAAGCAAGCCTAGCAGGGTGCCTGGCAGGGTGGATTTCTGAACAGTGCTTGGCATTTCCCCGAAGCCCGCCCCTCTGGCCTCACACCTTTGGGAGGAGTCCAGTGATGAATGCCATCTGATGCCTGCAGCAGTAGAAACTCAATTGCAGTGTTGTCCATCTTGGGAATGAGACATCTTCGGAAGATGATCAAGCCACATGCTCTCAGGGCCATGGTCTATCTGAAGGCGTAACAAAAAAGATGTTCGAAGTTACACAAAACAGGAAGATCCATACTGGCGGGCAGCACTCTGTGCTGTAGAGTAGCACAGACCAGCTAACAGTGACCTCGTCACCTATAGAGGCAGCATGCTGAGAACCAATGGGGGGAAACCAGGAGTCAGAGACAGGCCTTTGTGTGTAACTGCAGGACCTTGGTCCCTACCTGTTAGTGTAGCTCTATCCCAATTCCTCTAGGTCTCCCAGCTAAAACAGGGCTGGCATGTGTATGTAGAGACTGGAGATCCTCAGAAGCAACCCCACTGAAACTGGAGAGGTGCGGGGAATGGGAGGGATGCAGTACAATATTATCATCAAATTCACGATCCCATTTCCCTCAGCCTCCAACCTGAGTCTCTGGAGCAAAGAGACCCCAACAATGTGATTTCTGATGGCTCAGAGGGGTCACTTAGAAAGGGTAGCTTAGTGTACTAAAAATTTATTATTGATTTTTTTTCAATCTTTTATCCGTTTTGGAATGTTATACATTCACATGGTTCAAAACTCAAAATATAAAGGGGAACACATGGTAGAAAGTCTCTTTCCTACCCCATCGGAAGTGAACTGGCAGAGTAGTCAAGAGTGTGAACCTGGAGCCTGGGTTCAAGTTCTGGCTCTGCCACTTATTCACTGTGTGATTAGCTCCTAAGCCTGTTTCCACAGCTGTAAGACAGGATAGCAATAGCTCTACTCTAAAGAGCGGCTATGAGAATTACGTGACTTAACTTTTGTAAAGTGCTTTAGAACAGTGCTTGGAATGTAATCTCAATACATTTCATTATGCACAGAAAAATGTCTGAAGGATACACATCATTAATCTTGTTTTCTGGGGGGATGAGATTATGGGGAGACTTCCATTTTCTGCTCCATATATATCTGTATTATTTGAAAATTTACAGAGAACATTTATTATTTTTATAATCAGAAATACAGTGAAGACAGACTTTTTTAGTCTTTTCCATTTAGCCTTTTTTCCATTTCAGAAAAAAATGTCAACAACAACAAAAGACAGGAAGGGAGTAGGAATATCTGCAGAAGTGAAAAAAGAATTCATCATCTGAAGGAGGACATGTAATCAAAGCAACAAAAAATATGGAAGATCCTTTATGTGAAGCCCTGCAAAAGAAAAACTTGTACCATTTGTTCACTTGACAAATATTTATTGAGTACCTACTATGTACCAAGTACTGTGCTTGGCCTTTGCCCTCACAAGAATATAGAATATAGTTTATATTCTAGTGGAAGAGGCAGACTTTAATCAAATAGTTAAGCAAATTTACAAATAATTGCCAATAAGGTATGTGCTCCAAAGGGGAAATGTGTGATTGGTAACTTAACCCTGACTGAGGGATCAAGGAATGCTTCCTGGAAGAAGGGATGTTTGAGCAGAGGAGTAAAGGATGAGTAGAAGGTAAGCTGTCAAAGGGAAAGAGGAGAGAAGATGTGTTCCAGGTAGAGGGAACAGCATGGGCAAAGGTTCCAAGGTGAGACAGCAGAACTGAAAGAAAACCAGGTGTCTCAAATGCAGCGGAGTTCTGAGAGAGTGGCCCAGGCAGGGGAGAGGCCCGAGTCGGAGGGTCTCATCTCCAAGATTCCAGGGCCAAAGAAGGAGCTGGTGCTCATAGGTGGCAGAGCTGATGCTAAAAGGGTGGCGGGAATAGACGCTGATGGTCTCCATGGCCCCCTTGTTGGTGCTCAATCAAGATGAGCTTGCATTTGTCAAAGGCATAAAAATCAGACCCAAATCACAACCTGTTCCAGGGCAGTTCTCAGGGCTACCAACAGATGGTAATGTTACTCTAGAGAACAGTGGTTCCTTACTCAAAAAACCAAGCACACCCAACACTGTGACCTTTCCAAACCTTTCTGTACCTGTAATGAGAGTTTTTAAGGATTGGAAATAATCTCAAAATGGGTTTTTGAAATGGTCTGTGCGCTCATTTACTGTTGGTGGGAGATTAAATTAGCATATCCCCTTAGGAGGACAATTTGGTAATAATTATCAAAACATAAAATGCACATTCCCTTAGACCCAGGAATTCCAATTCTAGGCATACTGACATATACAAATACATGTTTAAGATATACACACACACAAAAAAGAAAAAAAGGGCAGAAACAAATATCCATCAATATGGGAATGGTTAAATAAGTACAGTATTTCATCTATATGATGGAAGATTATGAGGCCTTTAAAAAAATGAGGTAGAGTCAAATGTGCTGCTTGTAAAAAGATTTTCAGTGGAAAAAGAATGGCTCATAACTATGTAAAGTATGGTTCTTTTTGAGTTTAAAATTCATATGTAAACTGGTATCAGGCTTTTACTCAATATGGTGTTCTGTTTCCCTGGTCTCCCCATTTATGCTGAGAACGTTCCTTATTCTGGAAGCCAGAAGGAACCCTGTCACCAAAGAACTCGTGAAGCAAGATTTCAAATGACTGGTTCCAGGTTTAGGCTGAAACAGGTACCTGATCCCATGCTTTCCTATCAAGATGCTCAGAAAGTATTAGCAAGTTATAGGTATAGGGCACCTTGCCCCTGCTTCAAGTGGAGTCCCATGGAATGGATGTTGGAACCCCTCAATAAGCTTAGGGATCCCAGACTAGTGGGCACAGTGTCCTCCCTCCACACCACTGCTATCGCCAATACAGCATGAGGAAACAAAGTTGCTGCATGGGAGGGTGGGCCAAGAAAGACAGGCCTGGGGTGGCCATGTGGAACTACTGGGGAGAGGGGAGCAGGCCAATATTTTCCTATGGGGAGGAGGCTTAGGTTACTGACAGGGGTGCACCCAGCAAAAATGTATCTCAGTAGATACCAGTATTCAGCAGTGACCACATCTAAGAAGCAGACTGACCAACGGTTCATCTTGATGCAACAAGAAGAGCTAGGATCAGATAGATGCTCACTTTCTCTCTATGCTCTGCACCCACAGAGAGGACAGAAAGGCAGAACTCCTATTTGCCCTTCAATTGCTTGGCTTGAGCCAGCTGTCCTCTAGAATTTCTCCTTCCTTCCCCATCCATTTAATCACCTCCTCATCCTTTCAGCAACAACTCAGATGTCACCTCTCCTGTGAAGCCTGGGCTTCTAATCATTCCATCTTCTGGGCCTTTAACATGGCTTGAATAATCTTCTACTGTAGGGTTTGATAAGAGAAACAGAACACTATGAGCAACAGTATAGTAAGAATTTAGTATAGGGATTAGACCTTGTCCTATTAGGAAGTTGATGGAGAAATCCACACAACTCTGTCACTTCTGCATCTGGTGTTAGGCCTGAAGTCTCTGTAAGTCCGGGAGGCCAGCGGTTGGGAAGGAAAGCTGGCTGTGGAGGAGAGAAAGAACTGGAACCTGTGAGAACAAATCGACTTCTGTTCACTGTCTCCAAGCTCACTGACTCCAGTGAGTTGCAGGAGAAGCAAGGGCCCTTTGCCACAGAGCTGAACGTACCTCTAGCCAAGGACTCTCTGAGCAGCTGAAGGAGGAGATTCAGCAGGAGTTGGGGGGCTGCAGGCCTGGGTGCTGTCCTGCACAACCAAGGTGAGCCAGCAGGTCAGGGTCAAAAGGTATGCACTGCCACCATGCCCGGTGCTCTTCACAGTGTACTGGCTGCTACTTCACTTCAGTTTTCCAAATTTTGCACAAAATTTTCTTGAGGTCAACCCCAACTGGAACCATACAGGAAGGGAATCCTGGGAAACTCGGTTCCAGCTCAGCTAAGTGGACACAGTACAAAGCCACCACAAGCACGCACGCCTAGTATGGTAAATCTCTGTCTGTACCTCTGGCAGGGAAGAGCCAGACTATGAGCTGTCTCCTGGGACCCAGCACAGCAGCTCTCAACAGATGTTCATTGACTCAACAGAACTGTCTCCCCACCTCCCACTCAAACAAATGTTCAGGGTACGTTCTGGGACTTTGGGAAATAGCCCAGTGTTTTCCTGAGGAGTGCCATTTACATAAAAGTCAATGGAGCTATTGTTGGAGGCTTTCCCTTTTTCTGGAGACCACGGAGCTGAAACTGTCCTGGGGTTTGAAAGTAGCCAGATTTCTCTCTCTCTCCCTCACACACACACACACACACACACACATACACACACACACACACACACACACGTTCTGGCACACACAAACTCTGAGTGGATTCAAACCTCAGGGGTTAAAGAACACAGCGTCTAATATGCAAAGATGCCTGCAGCCAGGATTGCGGAGGTGAGAACTCCAGGCTGACAGCAGGCAATTCACACTTCAGAAAAGTGGCAAAGTGCCTTAGGTGGTTAAAAAAACCTGAACAAAAAAACCCTCAATGTCATCAGAAGGTTCCAGAAGCTAACGAAAAATACTCTTGGCTTTCTCTATAGATACAATTCCCTCACAGCCTAAGAGGTTCAGGATTTAGGTGCCAAAAAATAATTCACAGATAAATGGCTATACTGATGTGCTGTGTTCCAATATTTTCATCAAATTAATCAGAGTGCTACTGCAAGCATAGTTCAACCCCCAAAGCCCTCATAAATGTACCTTTACAGACAGAAAGAGCTCTCCAAATCCTACCCCCCGACTTGCTCCTCCTAGTGTAAAATCCCTCTAGCAGAAACAGTATTTCATCCCACCATGTTATCAATTAAGCATCTACCCTGTGCAAGGTTCTTCACGTGTATCTTTTCTAATGCTCAAGACAACTCTTCACAATAAGCATTATTATCTCCAGTTTACGATGTGGAAACTGAGATTCAGAAAGTTTAAAATACTTGCCCAAAGGCATAGCTGGTCTGTGAATGCTGAGATTTGAATTCAAGTAAGTCTAACTCCAAAATCTGTATTTTTTCCCCTTTATACTGCTTTGCTTACTGTGAAAGAGCAGGACTTCGGGCACAAGTGGCCCTGAGAGAGGACACGAAAATGATTTATAAAATCATTTCCAGTTCCAGAATTCCCACCCTTTGATCTATATTCATATGGAGGATTTTAAAGTTGTCTAACTGGACTCCTTTGCACAGAAGAGGTTTTAGTTGGCGGGTGGTATAGATGAAGGTCTTGGTACCCAAAGACAACCCTGGAGGGGTAAAGTGTAGTCTGAGGCCCCTAAACTTTGTGTCTCTGAAAGGAGTGGACAGAAATGAGGCTCCCGTCTTTGAATAAAGCTCTCTCTTATAACAACAGCAAAAAGATAAAACTAAAAAGAAAGAAAGAAAAAAGCTCCCAACTACCATAAATTGAATAAATTGACAAAGGAAATGTTCCCTCAACTGCACCTTTCCCTGGACATCTGCCACTCTCTTTTCTCAGAGACCAAGCTGCTGAGTCATCTTGCTATCTTTGCTATTTGGCTGAGGGAGGAAACAGGAGATTTCACCTGTAATGACATGAATATTGGCTTCTAGGATGAAGCCAAGTCAGACAAGGTTGGGACAAAAATCATTTCTAGTGAAGGAGATCTGTTAAATGGCCTATTAGTGCCATCTGCTGTACAATTCTGGAAAGCCAACATGGGGAATTCTAATACTAGAGCCTGAAAGGATTCATTCGCTCATCTATTGTCTGTTGAGTGTGTCCCATGCAACAGGCAGTGGTAACAGGATTGAAGAGTAGATGGGAAGCTGAATACTAGTGAAAGTGGAAGATGTTTAAACAGACAAGTTACCAAATGTGTTTTTTGCATCACAAGGGTATGTGTAAGATGTAAATGTAGCAAAGAAGGGGTGATATCTTTAGGTCAAGGGGTACGCCATAAGGATTTTGAGGGATGACTAGGAGTTAACCAAGCAGAATAAAGGTGGCAAGGGGCACTCCAGGCCAAGGGGGGAGTGTGAGCAAAGACCCTCAAGCACAAGATGACATGCCATTGATAAAACTTAGTTTCTATCCCATAGGCAATGAGGAGCCTTGGACTGGTTTTGGACATGGCTGTAATATGGTTAGGTTGACATTTTACAGAGACATTCTGACAGCAATGAAAGTGGAGAAAGAATTAGAAGGTAAGGAGGCCAACCAGGTACAAGCCTGTTGCAAACAGTCCAGATGACAAATGATACAGAGTCAAATTAAGGCAGACACAGTGAGAAAGGAGAGGAAGGGATGAATTTGAGAGGTCTCAAAGAGAAAATCAACACTATTTGCTGTTTCACTGTCCAAGGGAGAGGTATTTGGTTTGAGCGACTAGGTAGAAGTAGGAGTAGAATGTACACAAATGATTCCTTTTTGGGACAAGTTGAATTTGAAGTGCGATAGACCACCCACAAAGTAAATGGACACATGCGTCTAGAGTTCAGTGATCACCTCATCCCATCTCTTCATTTCCCAAGGCTGAAATTTCCTGTTAGAGAAAGATTTTGCTTCCACTGTAGGTATCTCTGCAGCCCACCTCCCTCCATTTGGGTAAAGCTGCTTGTACATCTGGTATTCCAAGTATTTTCATCCTCTTTCAGTCAGAAACAGCACGGCACAACACAGAAAAGCATGGCTGGCTTCACAGTGAGACTTAGCTCCCTAATTTAACAGTGTCTTACTTTGAGCAAAATACTTAACTATTCTAGGCCTCATTTTCCTCATCTTACAAACAAGGAAACAACAACCTACTATTCACGGTTGCTGTAGAGTTTAAAATAAATAATGTATATGTAGGGTCTGACATAGACGTACTGAATATACGAGTCACGCTTACCCCTGTTATCATACAAGATTATCAGAAAGCTTCTCTATGTTATGTTTTAAGGGCATGCTCTTAGCTTTTATTGACAGTTGAATCAAGAAATGGATTTTCACATTTTCTGCAAAACTACCGGTGATCACACCATGTATATCCCTGATGGCCCCACAAGATAAATTCCTCTTGATATAGCTACTAGGAAGAAATTCCACTCTTTTGAAGAATGTATTGCTTCCTGAATTATTAGTTATTTAACTGACAAGTTTTGAACTAAATTGGGTACTCAGTTACAGTACATCTGCTGGCTCCATTGGCTAGTATATTTGCTTGTTTCTATTATGAAGATAATAGCTATCATTTTTGGAAGAGTTACTACTTGTCAGGCATTGTGCCAAGTGCTTTACCTTTGTTATTTCACTTAAGCTTCACAACAACCCCACGAGGCACTACTGACAGTTTTCAGAAGAGGAAAAAGGAAATTACAGCTCAGACATGTGTCTGAGTAGTGACTCAAAAGCAGATCTGCCTGTCTCCCAACATCACTGCTCTCAGCCTCGACTCTACATTAGCTACATTTGCCTATCTGATTGCATTCAGTTTATTTTAATTTGTCATTCATATATTTTCCCCTTAGGAGATATAATAAATACATAAGGTCCAAACCAAGCTACAACAAGGAAAAAGGAAGTTATTTTTTTAGGTAGTGGGACTCTCGTGTGACTTTCTTTACTTCTGCTATAATTGCCACGATATTATCCATTCAATAAATGAAGCTATTAGAAAATATAAAACCTCTTTTGGAAAGTAGGCAGGGCTTAAAAGGTAACAACAATGTTAAAACTGAGGCCCAAGGAGGGGAAGGAATGGACCTCGGGTCGCTGGGCCCTACACCCGGAACTCTGGGCTTCCGACGACCCACCCGATCACCACTTGCATGAGGGCAAGCAAAGCTCGCGGGGCCACTGATCCCTTCTCCCTACGCACACAGAAAAACTGAGGTCCTGCGAGCGCCTGGGGCCTGACCTAACCACGCCCCACTGCCAGCTTGGAGGAAGGAACGTCCACCTCTGACCCTACAGCGACGGGAGATTAGTCAGCTGCAAACTCCCATATCTCCGAGCCTCAGTTCCGCCGCGGAGAACTAAAGCCAGTGGTCCCTCCCTCAGATTTACTCACCTTCCGAAGTGGAAGCAGGCAGGAGGCGGGCCTTGAACGGAGACCTGGGGTACGTCGACCAATCCGGAGAGCTCCATTGCGCTTTGGGCGACCAACAGCTCCGGGCGTTAGGATTCTGGACCCGCCTCAAAGGTGAGGTTCTCTCGCTCAGAACATCGCGAGATCTTCACTTAAGTGGAGTAATTGGTTGAAAGACCGAAAGACTGAAATTGAGAGATACGCCCACCGTTTTATTAGTTCCCTGATTGGTCTTCTAGAAGAGAAGGCGGCTCACGTCCACGCGTTCCCTGGATGCCCATTGGTGAACGGTGCTGGACTGCCAGCGCGCTGGCGTCGGCGCGGGCGTTCGAACCGGCGCTTGGCGGCGTTACCATGGGGGTGCGGCCTGGCGGCAGGCTCAAGCTAGTGAGCTGACAGCACGCCTCGGTCGCCCGCCTTGGGGCTCTTTGCTGTCAGCTTTTTCTCCTGTCTTCAGACACGGTTGATCGAGGAGGAATTTGGAAGCCTCCGAGGTGAGAAATGGCGGGGGAGAACCGGGGCGGGGTGGGCTGCTCGGGAGCCTTGCTGCCTGCCCCGCGGGAGAGGGTGCGCAGGGCGCCCGCCAAGCGCGTGAGGAGGCGGGCAGTTGGGAGGGAACCGGGAGTTGACCTCTCCCGATGGTCCAAACGTTCACCCACTCGCCTACCCTCTCCCTCACTTCTCCCGTGAAACCTTTTCTGAGTCTCGAAGTCCTCTTTACCCCTTTGAACCTATAGCCCTGACTGGAACCTCTCTTAGAGAGCTTCTGTTCCTCCTTGGGTACTTCCGTGAACCCCATTCTCTTCCCTTCTACCATATAATTCTGAGGTCTTTGAGGCAAGGCAAGCATCTTTCACAATGTTTTACACATAGTAGGTTTTTCAGGAAATATTTGTTGAGTTGAATTTAATTCACCACAAATAAATTGGATTCCCCTCTATGCCCTGCCCCTTTTTCCCTCCCATACAGAGATTATTTTTTATCTTTATGGGGGAAGGGGGAGGGCATCCTGATCTCATATGCAAAAGGACCTGAAAGTTTACGGTTGGGCTTTCCACTCTTCGTGAAAGGGAAAACTTTTGGATTGCTTACTACAACTCTTCCCGCATTGTGGCTTTTAGTCTGGGTCTCCCAGTGTTTTTATTAGACTCCCGGTTGGTCTTTGCTTAAAACAAACCATTCTGTTGTTGCTGTATGCCAAAAGACTTGATCTCAATTTCTTAATGACCCACAGCTGTTGTCACATTTTAAGTGTTTTCTCTCTTGTATTTTTGTTCTGCTTGTAGTCTCTGTACTTCGGCACATATAACAGCTGCTCCGGTAGCCTATCCATTTATCAGGTGTCCGTGATAGAACTGCATTACCAAGACTGTTGTTTCGTTGTTAACTCCTAAGGCTATATATTCCCAATATGCTTTGTTGATTCTTATATCAAAATCATAGCTCAATGATGACTTTAATGAAAGGATTGAAAAAAGTCAGGTATAGCAGCTCTGTTCTTATTACCTTCTTATAAAAGTTTGAACATAACCTTATAGCTAAACTTTAGACCTGTGGCATGTAATGGAACCCGGACTGGGGATTCAGGGTTTGGTCTTGGCTCTGTCTCTCTCACTGTGGCTGGCTTTGCAGGTCATTTAGCCCTTTTAGATTTCACGTTTTCCATGTGGAAAATCAAATGTTTGAATTAGATTAGAAGTCATGTGGCTCTATTATCAATTTAGTCAAGCGGTTGATGCCAGGTAGACATCATGCACTCAGCCTTCCAAAGACCATATAGCTGGAAGTAATAGCTACCATTATTGAGCATCTACCCTGTGCAAAGCACTATATCATATCAAGGGCTTTACATAAATATTACATTTTTCTTAGCATAATACATTAATCTACTGCCCACATAACATTTCATTAAAAACTGTTGGTTTATATTGTTAATGAAAATCTTTAGCTATTCATAGTATGTCCTTGGGGGCAAACTAGGGCTTGATTCTCTCATCTTCCAGTTTAGGAGGAACAGCAGTTTCTTCCTCTGGGCTGCAGTTTTGTTTGTAAAGTGAGGGGTTGATTGAACCACTCTTCTCAGATCCCTCCAGTTTAATTGATGAATTAATCCAGTTTCCTGCGCTGGCTCAGCAAACCTATTCATAATTTGTTCAGAGTAGGTCCTCAACAGATTTTGTTAAATGAGTAATAGAGTTCTACTTCTTGTACTTCGAGTGTTGTGGTCATTGTATACTTTCCGAGATATCATCTCAAGGATTTTGATGTTCATATCCTATTAAACAAGAACACTTTTCCATAGGCATAAACTAATAGGTACCGTTCGTACTGGAAAAATTCAGTTTTCCACAAGTTTTTCTTTTTCCTGTGTAGGGAAAAACCAAATATGTGGGGTCCCCACAATTCTCTGTGACACCAGCTGGGTGTCCTACGGTTTAACTCAATCTAACAGTTTACCTGGAGATAGTGTCAGGTCCCAGAGGTTAAGGGCTTAGTCCCACAAGACTGCTCCCATACCACTTCAGATGCCAATCACAAGTAGTTAGGTCCCCAGATACCCACAACTTCTCTCAGATTTGGCTACAAATTGGAGGTTCCCACGTCCCCCTCCTCAGGTTTGATTAATTTGCTACAGTAGCTCCCAGAACTCAGAGAAACACGTTTATCACCATCAGAAGTTATCTTGCTTATTTGATTATTGATTATCTCCTTCCATTAGAATAATAGCACCTTGAGGGCAGTGACCTTATCTGTTTTGTTCCTCAACATCTAGAAAGGGCCCAGCTCATTAAAAGTCCCTCAAGCTATTTCTTGAATGACTGGATGAAAGGTTTTTGTTGTAACTGTGACCATAGCTGTGCCCATAGCAATTCGTTTGAGTGATAGAAACTTCCTTCATTTTTTTGCTCAGGGGCAGTGAGTCAGGGCACCACCAACTCTGCTTTAGTTTTCTTGAATAATCAAACTACCCTGATACAAAAGTTTCTATCACCTGTGACTGCAAATGGTATCAAAATCTTTTGTATAGTTCTAAAAATAGTGTAGGGATATTTATTCGTTAAATAATTATGGAATGTTTATTATTCCCAGACATTGTTTTAGATTCCAGGGATAAAAAGATCAATAAGACACATTCCTTGACCACAAGATCATATTCTAATGGAGGAAATAGACATACTCATAGATAATTATTACAGAATGTAACTGCAATGATAGAGATATGCAAAAGGTATGATACGAACATAGAAGGGAAATCCAGCCACATCTGGGGAGACCAGAAAAGAACTCATTTATGTTTTAATCAATGGGTAAGAGGTAGACAGGTAAAGTGAGGTTTGATGAGAGTTGGAGGAGACCATTTAAGAGCACAATGTGAATAAATGCACAGAGATAATAAGCTGACTAAACTGAAGAGTAGGTGGGAGAGAGAGGAATGGGCTAGACTGTAGAAGGCTTTGTAGGACATGCTAAGGAGCTTGGATTTTGTCCTTTAGATAGGTGACAGGATGCCACTGAAAGGTTTTAAATAAGGGAGCAGCATGGTCATAACTGTGCTTTCAAAACAATGACCTGGTTCTGTAGTGTGGAGGATGGTTTGGAGGGGGCAAAACTGGAGGCAGGGAGAACGGTTAAGAGACATGTAATGATCTAGGTGAACTACCATCTGAGGCGGAACCACCAGGGCTGTGGTAGTAGGAATGAGGATAGCAAAGAGGAAATCTGACAGATATTTAGGATTAAATTGACTGGACCTGTTGATCAGATTTGGGATTAAAGGAGAAGGAGGAGTCTAAGGATGCTTCCCAGTTTAGCTCTGAGTGACTGGATAGATGGTATTTTGTCACTTCCCCTACCTCAGCCCTCACTTCCCCTACCTCAGCCCTCACTTCCCCAAGGAACAAAGAGATGGAGGAACAGATTTTGTGGGGAGTTAATGAGTTTGGTCATTGACAAGTAGTTCAGATGCTCAATCATGGGGACATTTTGATAGTGATACCTGCATGTTTTTGCTGCAAGACAACTGTAAGATTGTTAGTTTTATTGTGAAGTGAACTAAAGTTACACTGGAATTCCGAAAGTACTCAATAACATTGCACAATATCCAGGCCAAAAAGACTAGTTGAGATTTCACAAGCAATGAGGAGCAGTACTGTGTCTCTTATAGCCTTTTTTTTTTTTTTTTTTTGCGGTACGCGGGCCTCTCACTGTTGTGGCCTCTCCTGTTGTGGAGTACAGGCTCCGGACGCGCAGGCTCAGCGGCCATGGCTTATGGGCCCAGCCGCTCCGCGGCATGTGGAATCTTTCCGGTCCGGGGCACGAACCCGTGTCCCCTGCATCGGCAGGCGGACTCTCAACCACTGCGCCACCAGGGAAGCCCTCTTATAATCTTTTAAGTTACCTGCTTATGCTGAGATTTGATTGGTTAAAACTAGTGGTATAGAATTATGTAGCCAACAAATAGATATCTAATCACTTTCAAAAACAAATTCATGTAGTTGTTTTTAATAAATTATGCCTTTGTTTCTTCATTTGTATAAAGTGAGGTGATGACAACGTCCATCTCTCACAAAAAGTCTTGGAAGATTAATCAGGTAGCATAATTAATTATGTATTAATAATTTAGATCCCAGTGAATGGAATTGTTGTTTTAATCGTTCTTTGCTTTCTCAGCATCACTCCTTTAGAAATAATTTCTGGTGCCGTTGTGGCAACGGTTCCCAAGAGGATGTAACCCTGAGTAAAAGCATCTCTGTCATCTTAATAATTTATAAAAACTGATTGTAATCATTATTTTTCCAATTAAACATGTGAGATATATTTTGTTGAAAGTATTTTATAACTGCAAAATGGCAGAAAATCTGAAAATGACAACTTCTGCAATTGGATTAGACCAAGATTTAAAAAATAAAACACTGAGTTTAAACCCAATATTGGTTACCACCTGTTCCTGGGAATTCTTTCAAAATTAAACCTCTATATTTAGAGAGGTATTACTTGAACTGTTTTAAGATAACTGGGTTCAACAATTTTGTTATGCTTATTTTTAGGTGATTGCTCCCGTGTTTTGCACCAGACTTAGAAATTTTTAAATGTCATAGTGGGGCTCTTGAAAGGAATTGCAGTAATTGCAAAACATTAGCTACTTAACCATAAACAAAGGTGAAGCTTGTTTTTCAGTTACAAAAAGAAACAATCTTTCAAAAACTACTTTTGGGTATAACTCACATGATTTGTATCCCCAAATTCACATCCAGCCTTAAGAATTACATTAGGTATTATATATTCTCATTCTTTGCAGCTGTTGTTTTAAGCAGCTGTCTAGTATCCCTTGTCTTCTTTTAAGACCAGTGGTCTATAGATAGAATAATCCTTAGAGTTTGAAATAACTTAATTCCCTTGTTGGAGGAAAAGTGTATACTGTATTATCCACCTTTTAATCTCTCACTGATAAGATTGCATTTCTTGTGTTCTTAATTAGGGGTCTTATGCCTAATGTGGGGTACACAAACATCTTAATGCAAATTCATTGAGAATGTTGGGTTTGTATTGTATCTGTTACTAATGGTTGCAGTGGGTTCGGTGACTTTTTAAAAAAGTGATCATTAGTGGTTGCCTAGGGCTGGATGGGTTGGGGGTTTAGTATGTAAATGTATTAAAAGCCATTGAATTCACTTTAAATGGGTGAATTCTATGGTATGTGAACTATATCTCAATAAAGTTGTTATATATGTATATTTTGAATAATTAGTTAATTTTGCGGTACGCCGGCCTCTCACTGTTGTGGCCTCTCCCGTTGCGGAGCACAGGCTCCAGACGCGCAGGCTCAGCGGCCATGGCTCACGGGCCTAGCCGCTCCGTGGCATGTGGGATCTTCCCGGACTGGGGCACGAACCCGTGTCCCCTGCATCGGCGGGCAGACTCTCAACCACTGCGCTACCAGGGAAGCCCTATTTATTTATTTTTGGCTGTTTTGGGTCTTGGTTTCTGTGCGAGGGCTTTCTCTAGTTGCGGCAAGGGGGGCCACTTTTCATCGCGGTGTGCAGGCCTCTCACTGTCGCGGCCTCTCTTGTTGCAGAGCACAGGCTCCAGACGCACAGGCTCAGTAGTTGTGGCTCACGGGCCTAGTTGCTCCGCGGCATGTGGGATCTTCCCAGACCAGGGCTCGAACGCGTGTTCCCTGCATTGGCAGGCAGATTCTCAACCACTGTGCCACCAGGGAAGCCCTATTTTTTTAAGTGGTCCTTGTCACAGTTTAGGGGAACTCAGTTGAAGAAATATTTCTTGGCAATCAGAAGCTATTTTAGTCCTTGTATTTCATACTACCTCTGTATTAATGAGAGCGTATAATATGTTCTAATGCCTGCTGACCTTCCCGTGTAGTCCCTTACTTTCAGGAGCAGTATATTCATTTAAAACATGTATAATTGAGGAAGTAGAAAGTGGAAAATAGTAAGGTGTTCGAAAAGGCCACTGAGGTTTAGCGTATCAAAGCTGTGTAACCTTAGGCAAGTCACTTAATCATTCAGAGCCTCAGTTACCACATAAAATGAAGGTGTTGGATCAAATCCTAGTTCTCAAACTCTGATGCCCACAGGGCTAACCAATTAAAGTAAATAAATAAAGTTGGTGGGTATAAAGGAACCGGGAGCAGGGGACCATGGCATATGGATAGTATATGCTCTTCTAAAGAGATCAGCCATAACTCAATTTTGATCCGTTGTTGCTTTATCTTGTAGGCTCAATGTAACTGTATCTTTAATTTTCAAGAAAAGCAGAAACTGGATTTTTTTTTTTTTTTTTGCGGTACGCGGGCCTCTCACTGTTGTGGCCTCTCCCGTTGCGGAGCGCAGCCTCAGCGGCCATGGCTCACGGGCCCAGGCGCTCCGCGGCATGTGGGATCTTCCAGGACCGGAGCACGAACCCGTGTCCCCTGCATCGGAAGGCGGGCTCTCAACCACTGCGCCACCAGGGAAGCCCTTTGTGAACTTTTTTGTATGTGCCTCCTGAAGCACACATGCAGAAGCTTTTCTGAGGTATATACCTAGGAGTTGAGTTGCTTGGTTGTATACTGTATGAACACTCAACTTGGTAAGATAATGCCAAACTGTTTTTCAGTGTTTCTGATTTAGCTCCATGATCCTTTACTCTGAGAGTTCTCCATAACTCTCTGCCTTCTCTAATTTATTGTATTCTCTCCTTCCACACCTTTTTCCCCTTAGTGAAGATAACCTGCCTCACTGCCCCTTATTTTCTTTCTAGGCAACCATATGTTCTCTGCCATTAAGAACTTTTCCTCTAACATAATAGAATCATATTTAGAAATAAATATTACACTTTTACAGTTACATTATAAATAACTTGTTAAAAATGCCTTTTAAATGCTTTTCCATGCAGAAATATTTATTTTAAAATTTAATGGTCATTTAAAGAACTTTGTAAGTTTTATTTGTCAGGTTTGATGTAAGATTAATTACATTTAAGTTCTGTTTACTGTGTGGTTTTTTTAATTACCTCACAAATGATCAGGATATTTCTGGCATCTGTGAACTTTTAGTTTCCAGGGTTGCTCAGCATAAATAATTTGAAATTTTATTGTTGAACGGAGAGGATTTTTTAAACTTGGGAACATGAATTATTTCTGAAATAACTTTGAATATTTTTCTTTTAAAAAGGCTGTGACACACAGATGCTTTCAACTTTTGTTTTTTTCTACTATAAATGTTACCCAAAGCCACATTTTACTTTCCTCTTCATTGTATTTTTGTAACAAAAATAAACACCTTTAAAGAGGAATTATTTAATTAACCATTATAAAAATAACAAAGATTATTTGATACTATGAAATCCATGTACAAACGAGTTAGACTTTTTTTTCTTTTTTTAAACAGGCTGGTTTATTTTATTTAAAATAAGTAAGGGGGCTTCCCTGGTGGCGCAGTGGTTGGGAGTCCTCCTGCCGATGCAGGGGACGCGGGTTCGTGCCCCGGTCCGGGAGGATCCCACGTGCCACGGGGCGGCTGGGCCTGTGGGCCATGGCCGCTGAGCCTGCGCATCCGGAGCCTGTGCTCCACAACGGGAGAGGCCACAACAGTGAGAGGCCCGCGTACCGCAAAAAAAAAAAATAATAATAATTAAAATAAAATAAGTAAGGGTAGAGTTCCTAAGATTCTTCATAGAATGAAATTGGCTTTGGTTTATGCATTATTAGACTTATACTGAATTACTTCTTGAAAACTATTGGCATCACACCCACCTAGAACATGTTTGGTATGCCCTTCTAATTTATTCAACTGAAGCTCTTGAAATTTTCATTCTGTGCTAGAAGAGTGTAAAAAATAACTCAGCCTGTGCATTCTTAATAGCTCTTGACCACAGCTCACATTTCCCCAGAAAACTTCAATACATTTTCTCAATTTCTTCCATGGTTAATTTTGTTTTTGATAATTATAGAAGTGAATGTTTTAGGAAAAGCACTTTTTTCTGTTAGTTACTAGTGTAACATCTAGAATTTAATGGTACAGTGTTTCTTTTTGGAGTGATAAAAGTGTTCTAAAATTGGATTGTGGTGATGGTTGCACAACCTTGTGAATATACTAAAAACTATTGAATTGTACACTTTAAATGGGTGAGTGTTATGGTATGTGAATTATATCTCAGTAAAGTTATTAAAGTTTAATGATGTCCTAGAGGGATTTATTGACCCTTTTTTTCCTTTTCCTCTTTGATAATTGAAGTTTTGGGAATGTCACATAAATTTGAGAAACTAAAAATAGCTTGGATGCTTTAGAACTTGGACCATTTTCCCCCGTTTTTCTGATTGGCAAGGAATATATAGACCTTAGATTTAAGTTTTCTACTTTTATAGTGATCAAAAACCTTTATTAGAGATATTGAATAATCTTGACAATTATACAAGCAACAGTAGATTATGTTATTTTCTTCAAATTTGTTTCACTACTTGTTTTTCTCAGTTAAATTAGACTGATTTAAGAAATTTTTTCCTTTATTAGCAGATGTCATTTAGGTCAGTGAAAAAAGAGCTACGGTAAATAGTATGATCATTTTAACTTTTTTCCAAAGGCCTAAGAAAGGAAAATCACAAAATTTTCAGTCACTAAATGTTAAATAGATTTAAACTAACAATGACACTATATGATTTTATTTTACGACAAATTGTAGAAAATACAACTCACCTATAGCGACAGAAGGCGAGTCAAAGATTACCTAGGACCAGGGGTGGAGGAGAGGGTTGATTGCCAAGGGGCCTTAGGAACTTTTCTGATGGGACTGTCTTGATTGTATTTTGATTAATGTGGTGGTTACATGGTTATATATTTGTCAAAACTTATGGAACTGTACACTTAAAATGGTTCTAGTTTGTTATATGTAAATTATACCTCAGTAAAGTTGATTAAAAGAAAATCAATTAAAATGACCACACATACACATGACTTATATTTGTATCAAGTGTTTGCACATTGTATATAGTAACCAGGCACTTTTGTCAACTATTTATGCCAATGAAGGAGAGAAAAGTATTTGTACAATTGTCATCGATGAAACAGTATTACATTAGTAGAAGCCTACACATAGCATTACTATTAATTAATCAGTATATTTTGCAAGTATAGTACATCTACTTCAGTATATCTGATTTCTTACCTTTAGATTCTGTTATGTATTCAACTTTTCATCAATCGAATAATAGAAAACATCTTTTAATAGTGTTAAAAGCTTTTAATATGTTTTATCTATTTGTTTCTAATAAGTCAACACTTCCTACATGCCAGGCACAGTGATCCAGTGCTGAATAAGAGAGCATAGCTCCATCCTTATGGAGTACTTTACAATTTTAAAATTAGTTTTACATAAATTTTTTTTTTTTTTTTGCGGTATGCGGACCTCTCACTGTTGTGGCCTCTCCCGTTGCAGAGCACAGGCTCTGGACGCGCAGGCTCAGCGGCTATGGCTCACGGGCCCAGCCGCTCAGTGGCATGTGGGATCTTCCCGGACCGGGACACGAACCCGTGTCCCCTGTATTGGCAGGCGGACTCTCAACCACTGCGCCACCAGGGAAGCCCTAGTTTTACATAAATAATTTTATCACATCCTTTGAGAGAGGGAAATAAAACTCAGAGAAACTAAGTGACTTTGTCCAAGGTTACACAGCTAAATGACTGAGAGTTATCTGATTCCAAATTCAGGTTCAGGCAGTTTAGGTGGGTAGAGTTACATAGTTTAGGTGGATGAATGGAAAATTTGAGGGGACATGTTAAATAGTTGGATCTTATCCACATCCTGGAATTTGAATAAACTTCCTTAATTGTGTATAAAGTTGCATGTATTCCCCTTCCAGTTTATCTTCTCTGCCACCAGGATAAGAAAGTTTGAATTTCTGCCAACTGGATTTCTTCCAAGACCCTATTTCTGATTGTTACCCCAACAGCTGAGACCTAGCAGTCTCTGGGTTTGTCACAAAGGAGCACTCTGCATACCAGTGGCATTGAACGTGAGTGGGCCCTACATGTAAAAACCTGCCCATCTGGCCTCCATTGGATTTTGCTGATTTGCAGGGCATTTTCCAGGTGGTGGCAGCTGTGAAAGATTCCATGCTGCAGCACAGATCTGCAGGAGACAGCCACTCTGTTGAGCAGGGTAGATAGAGGGCCTGTTAGGGGGGCTGGCAAGGAGCTGTCTTTGCAGCTACTTTTGAAGGAGGCAGCATGGAATAGTGCAAAGAACATGGGACTAGCCATGAGAAGACCTAAGTTTGAATCTTAGAACTGTCACTTGATAGCTGTGTTACCTTGGGCAGGCAACTCAATTCATTCCAGTCTTTCTCCTCCTAAGTAAAATGAGGGCGTAATACGTGCATTATGGATGAATCTCATAATCATTATGCTAAGTGAAAGAACCCGGATACAAAAAAGAATATATTGTATAATTCCATTTATATAAACTTTTAGAAAAGCAAACTTATATATAATGGCAGAAACATCATACAGATCAGTGGTTGCCTAGGGCCAGGGGCAGAGGGAAGGATGGAATGCAAAGAGGCGTGAGGAATCTTTTGAGGATGATGGAAATATTCTGTATTTTAATTGTGGTGGTGGTTTCACAGGTGTATTCAACTGTCAAAACGCATGGATTTGTACCCTATTGTGCACACACACCCAAAAGGGGATCTTGATGCTATTTCAGGGCTTAATAAGAAAGAATTGAGGGAATTCCCTGGCAGTCCAGTGGTTAGGACTTAGCGCTTCCACTGCAGGGAACATGGGTTCCATCCCTGGTCAGGGAACTAAGATCCTGCATGCTGTGTGGCACGGCCAAAAAAAGAAAGAAAGAAAGAAAAAATTGAAATAGATTTGGATTATTTACCATTTGTACAGGAGGGGAGAGAAGCAGCACAGATTGGTATTTGTGTTGTGTATTTGTAGGCTGCATATTTACCCTTTCTGCTGTAGGTTACCCAGTAAAGTTATAGCTAATATAATAGGAATTCTCCAATACTAAACAAAATCAACAATCATCCATCTTGACCTCTAACTCTTTCTTTACCCCTTTGTCATTTTTATCTGAATTTTTATGAACTATTAATAGGGGACATTTGAAATCAGATTTCTTAAAATATTTGAAATACTTAATTTACTAAAAATTTTTATTT
Organism: Phocoena sinus; assembly: GCF_008692025.1. NCBI lineage: Eukaryota > Metazoa > Chordata > Mammalia > Artiodactyla > Phocoenidae > Phocoena > Phocoena sinus. Next base: position 81,707,291 of record NC_045768.1, on the reverse strand, counting down.
ATATTCCATTGTCCGGTCATTCTGCTTCTTAGTGGTTATTATATCCTATCACCTTTATGTTGAGGAACTCTATTGACATCCTTATAGTCACAGTGCGACAAAGATGTCAATTGTAAATGCTTAACTCCAGTATGTAGGGAGGGCTGCAAGAGATAAAATGGAAATGACTTGCCCTCCCCAGTCCCCCAAATTCTCATCCTGTATTCTATTAGTGATTGTAAATGACTCAATGTCCTTCTTAATAAAGCCTCCCAGAAGCCACAACTAATTGTTTGGGGTTGACACTGAAGTCAGAACTTGATCTAGAAATACTATTCAGTGACTCAAATATGAAGTGAGTAGTGACTTTCCTGGATTAGCTACTTGTAGCTGTATAGCGTTATTCCTGATCTCCAAAGGGAAGAGAAGGGCCGGTGTGGTTGTGCTTATTCTATCCCCTCTTTCCCTAATGCCCAGGCCCTCTCTGCTTAAGACTTGCCAGGAATATGTAACCTTTAGCTGGATGTGGGACAAAGGGCAGCTACTTCTAAAACAGAGATATGTGTTTCTTGGAAGAAAGCTGATTTTAGGTTTTGGCCAGGAAATATACAAGATGAATCTCTCAAAGACTAAGGCAATTGATAGAAACACATGAAATATATAAAACCCATGAATTAATAATGAATTTGAACCTGCCTCGCCCCCTCAAAAAAAAGCAAAAGCAAAACCCCAAAAGAACTCATTGGACACCATCCAAAATAACTAGGGCACTACTACAACTTAACTCTGAAAATTAGAAATTAAAAGAAAGAATACTTTTATGCCCGCCTTCATGTGCAAACTCTACTTTGGATAATCAAAGAGCCCTAGTTGTTGACAGAAAGTTTTTCTTTGTAGGAAAATTCCACAAAGAATGATAGATTCAGAAAATCACCATTTTGCAACCCCAGTGAAATAATTGAGGCAGGTAGTGATCAACAGAGGATGAAACCATTGGATTGATTGGTTGATGAGAGAACTTTACAATGAAGTAAATCAGTCTGCAGTTTGCAGACATTTGTATGTATTCTGATGTGATGTATTATGAAGCACATGATAACACCTATGAAGTATTTTTGCCCCAAATGTGGAACTTGATTCTAATATAGGGTTGCCAGATTAAGCCAACACAAAACAGGACACTTAACCACTGTGCCACCAGGGAAGCCCCAACAGGGTTTTTAAAATAGAATTCTGGTATAACCAGACTAAATAAAATAGTTTATGTAAAGTACTTAAGCATAGCGCTTGGCATAAAATAAAACTTAGTAAATTTTAGTTTCATCAGATCATTAAGGTAGTATGACCATCAGCTGAAATAACGGGATTGGCCTTGTTATATAAAATGTGTTTTTTTTTTAACAGGGTATTTATTTTTATTTATTTATTTTTGGCTGTGTTGGGTCTTTGTTGCTGTGCGCAGGCTTTCTCTAGTTGTGGCGAGCTTGTGGTGTGAGGGCTTCTCATTGCGGTGGCTTCTCCTATTGTGGAGCACGGGCTCTAGGCATGCTGGCTTCAGTAGTTGCGGCACGTGGGCTCCAGGACACATGGGCTTTGTTGCTTCACAGCATGTGGGATCTTCCCGGACCAGGGATCGAACCCATGTCCCCTGCATTGGCAGGCGGATTCTTAACTACTGCACCACAAGGGAAATCCCTATATAAAATGCTTCTTTGACCTATATGAAGTATTCAGGGTGATATTGGTAAAGACATTGTATATATTAGGCTCTTCTTGGTTGTAAGGACTCTGAGATTGTGTCCATTACCTTGGATGATGGGTCTTGTAGAGAGTTAGGAAATAAAAAAAATGGCTCCATAGCCACATAAGCGGGCTTAATGGAGTATTCTTTATATTTTTTGATGTGGACCATTTTTAAAGTCTTTATTGAATTTGTTACAATATTGCTTCTGTTTTATGTTTTGGTTTTTTGGCCATGAGGCATGTGGGATCTTAGCTCCCCAAGCAGGGATCAAACCCACACCCCCTGCATTGGAAGGTGAAGTCTTAACCACTGGACCGCCACGGAAGTCCCTTAATGGAGTCTTTTAATCATTTAGTTGCCTTAGGTAAAAAGTAGAAATGGTAGAACCTTTTGTCCTGTGTCCTATCTAAGCAGATTCTGTTCATTTGACAAATATTTGTTGCTAGCACAGTGCTAGGCTGGGTGGGATCGTATTCCTTTTCTCTTTAAGAATTCTCACTATAAAAAAAAAAAAGCTCACTATAGTATAAGGCAGAGCCACCTTATCGTCTCTGGAACAAGGCTGGCAATAAATTAAAAAATAAAAAATATAAGTCTGTAATACATACCCTGTAAGTTTTACAATTAAAACACTATAGCTGGAAGAGAGAAATCACATCTCCCTGGGGTAATTCATCTATTCAGCAAACATTATAATAGTGTGGATTGTTTTTAATGGCTATAACAAACAGGTATGAAAATGCTTAAATTAAATAGAAAAGTAGATTTCAGTATAGTTATGAGTACAGTGTTTAATACAGTGTAAAAATAGTGCACTTAAAAAAAAGGCTGGGAGGTGGGGGGGAGGTGGACGAAATAAGTGAAAGGGACTGAGAGATAGAGACCTGGTTATATAATAAAGTAGTCATGGGGATATAGTATACAGCGTAAGGAATATGGTCAATAATATTGTAAGAACTTTGAGGATAGATGGTTACTGGACTTATCATGGTAGTCATTTCATAACTTATGCAAATGTCAAATCATTATGTCATACACTTGAAACTAATATAATATTGTACATCAACCATATATTTTTTAAAAAGGCTAGAGGGAAAAACACCAAAATAGTAACAAGTAGTTGTATCAGATCAATTTGGGGAGATTGGGAAGAAGGGAAGTAGATAAAATTAAAAATATATTTTTTAAAATCAGTAATATAGTTACATAGTTTCACAATTTACAAAACAGCTCTTCTAGGTCTTGCTCTGGGTGATGGAGACAGCAGTGAAATAGAAATAACAATAGGAAAGGTAATAATAACTACCACATTTATTGGCATAAGTAGTCTCCTTCCCATGTTTACCTTCCACCAACTAGTCCCCCCACACCAGTATTATTACTTTCTTGTGCATCCTGTCAAAGATATTTTATGCCTGATAAGCGAATGTATAGATCTATTATAGATCAATTATCTCTTTCTCTTTAACAAATGATACCTTTACTATACAAACTGTTCTGTACATTGTTTTAGTCGCTTAATATATTGTCGAGATTTCTTTCACTTCAGTAATATTTTGAGAGTTTATTCTTTATAGTTGCTACATAGTATTATGTTTAATGGAGTACCATAATTTATTTAACCAGTCTCTATTCCATTTCTTTGCTATTATATAAAGTGCAGCAATGAATAATTTTGTACCTATGTCATTTTATACTTGTACGTAGTATCTATAGGATATGTTCCTAGAAGTGGAATTGCTAGGCCAGTGTATTTGCATTTGTAATTTTGATAGATATATCAATGCAGTACAATCATAATCACCTGGGGAAACCTTTTCAGTGTTCTTATGTCTGTTCCCCCTCAAGATCTGGGAGGGTTTTTTTGTTTTGTTTTCTTATGGATCTGGGATGGGCTCAGGTATCTATATTTTTTAAAGTTCCTGGAGTGATTCCAATGATTATCCCAGAAGAAGAGAGGGGCTGGACCTTTGTGAAATGAAATGTGGTACAAAGAAGCATATCTAATTAAAAAAAAATTTTTATTGGAGTATAGTTGATTTACAATGTTGTGTTAGTTTCTACTGTACAGCAAAGTGAATCAGTTATACTTACACATATATCTACTCTTTTTTAGATTCTTTTCCCATATAGGTCATTACAGAGTATTGAGTAGAGTTCCCTGTGCTATACAGTAGGTCCTTATTAGTTATCTATTTTATATATAGGAAGCATATCCAATTTTAAAACAAAAGAACATAGGCTAACTATAGGGCTCAGAAAGGTACTATGCTGCCAGTTTATTTAGAAGCATGCTGTTGGCTGCTATAATCTGCATGTCCAGATTACTGCTAACTCCGGTATCTTCCCCTCCTGTGATATTATGGGATATCCAAGCATCACAATATAAATATGTTGGTCTTGAAGGTACTGATTAAGGGATGCAATAGAAGCCTTGATTATCAGAGTTGAATTGGGAAATGTTGGGTATGTCACTGAGGGAATAAGTATGTGAAATACAGGATCTTGTACAGCCTGTGGAAATTGAGAAGTCTGCATAGCACTTAACCTCTTCCCCTAGGTTAGGCTGAGCCAAGTAGGGAATATAACTTTTTAGAAATAACTTAAAACACACCAAAACATTGAAGGCTTATTCTTTTCTAGGTTCTGGGTGAGTAGCAGTAATACAGTAATAGTAATACAGAAATAACAATCTCAGTAGTGATAGCTACCAACACTTATTGGGTACTACGTACATACTGGGCATTATTGCTGATTAATACTTGGATTATTACAAGTATTTTCTCATTGAATCCTAACCCTAGAAACTGTGGGGACTATTGTATTTCCATTTTACAGTTGAGAAGAATGAGTTTCAGAGATGTTAAATAAGTAACTTGCTGAAGGTCACACATTTATTTTATAGGATTGTTTAGAGGTTAACAAAGTGCTTAGAACAATGTTTAGTACATAATAAATACTCAGTACATACCAGCTGCTATTATTGTTATTACTGAAGCACAGAGTAAATACCAGTTATCTCTTGCTAGGGCATGCCTCACAGAAGAAAAATGTAAATAGGGTTTTTCCAAGGAAAAACAGGTATTCCAGGTAGAAGACACTGTAGTAAAGGGATTGATTGGTGGCCTGGTTTAACTACTGCGTAGGGTGCTTGGTGGTAAAATGGTAGAAGAGGCTGAGATAAGAAAGAAGGCTTCACGGAGGTGAAGGGAAGCTATTGAGCTCTCTTGAAAGAATGGACATGGCTCATTTTAGTAGGCAGAGGGAGTTGGGAACATTTCAGGCAAAGATACAGCATTTAAAAAGGCATAGAAGCTGTCAGTGTTGCAGTTACCTACTGCTGTGTAGTAAACTACCCCAAAACTTAGTGGCTTGAAACAATTACTGTTTTATTTGCTCACATTTCTGGTCTCACCTGGGACCATCATATGGCTGCTGTCATCTGGTGGCGCCACTGGGGCTAAATAGTCTCAGATGGCTTCTCTAATATGTCTGGCTTTGAATATGGCTGTTGGCTGGGTTTCTTCACATGACAGCAGAAAAGTCCCTAGAGAACAGTAGAAGCTGCAAGGACTCTCGAGGACTAGGCATGGAAGTCACATAGTGTCATTTCCACCACATTGTATTGGCCAAAACATGTGACAAAGCCAGCCTAGAGGCTTCCCTGGTGGAGCAGTGGTTGAGAATCTGCCTGCCAATGCAGGGGACACGGATTCGAGCCCGGTCTGGGAAGATCCCACATGCCACGGAGCAACTGGGTCCGTGAGCCACAATTACTGAGCCTGCGCGTCTGGAGCCTGTGCTCCGCAACAAGAGAGGCCGCGACAGTGAGAGGCCCACGCACCGTGATGAAGAGTGGCCCCTGCTTGCCACAACTAGAGAAAGCCCTCCCACAGAAACGAAGACCCAGCACAGCCATAAATAAATTAATTAATTAATTTTAAAAAATAGCCAGCCTAGATGCAACAGGAGAAATAAATTCCATCTCTTGATGGAAGGACCTGCAAAGAATTTGTGACTTTCTTTTTTTTAATCTACCACAAATGGAAAAGGGCAGGATGAGTTTAGAATGTGTTACTTATTAGCCCCTTTGGCCTTTTCTTTAGCCTAAGTAGCATTTCCTCCAACATTTATTACACAGGGTCCTTTTTTTAAAAAAAAAAAATTACTTATTTGGTTGCATGGGGTCTTAGTTGTGGCAGGCGGGCTCCTTAGTTGTGGCTTGTGGGCTCCTTAGTTGCAACACATGGACTCCTTAGTTGTGGCATGCGAACTCTTCGTTGCGGCAGGCATGTGGGATCTAGTTCCTTGACCAGGGATCGAACCCGGTCCCCTTTCATTGGGAGTGCAGAGTCTTACCCACTGTGCCACCAGGGAAGTCCCAACACAAGGTCCTTTAATCATCACTTTTACCTGGCCCTGACCTCTTTCTCTGTTTTTCCTAGAGTGAAGATAAAGTATAAATTAAAATGAAAAACAGAAAAGCTTTACCAAGAACTAACTAATAGAATTTTGAAAACTCTGAATTATTTTTTTAATAAATAAATTTATTTATTTATTTATTTTTGACTGCATTGGGTCTTCATTGCTGCGCACGGGCTTTCTTTAGTTGTGGCTAGCAGAGCCTACTCTTCGTTGCGGCGCACGGGCTTCTCATTGCGGTGCCTTCTCTTGTTGCAGAGCACGGGCTCTAGGCGCGCAGGCTTCTGTAGTTGTGGCTGGTGGACTCTAGAGCACAGGCTCAGTAGTTGTGGCACATGGGCTTAGTTGCTCCGCGGCCTGTGGGATCTTCCCGGACCAGGGCTCAAACCCGTTTCCCCTGCATTGGCAGGCAGATTCTCAACCACTGCGCCACCAGGGAAGGCCCCCAAAACTCTGAATTATTTTTAAAAAATTTTAAAGAGAAAATGTAGTTTACTTACTTTTGAATATTCTCTTAAACTTGATTAACAGTGATTAACTGTTAACAGTGATTAACAGGGATTAACTCATCAGGGAGTAGTCCAGGATTACGTGTCATTACCACATCATTTGTTAGTATTTAATTAAATAGCTTGGTGTTAAATTTTTTTAAGGATTTTACTGTATAACCATTTAAAATCTTGACCATAGTATTAATTGCCTAGGTAAATTCTTTTTTTTTTAATTAATAAATTAATTAATTTGGTTACACTGGGTCTTAGTTGTGGCAGGTGGGCTCCTTAGTTGTGGCATGCGAAACTTTTAGTTGCGGCATGCGTGTGGGATCTAGTTCCCTGACCAGGGATCAAACCCAGGTCCCCTGCATTGGGAGCACAGTCTTAACCACTGTGCCACCAGGGAAGTCCCCCTAGGTGAATTCTTTTATTTATGTTCTGTATAGATGGACATCTACAACCAGCTACCTTTTAGAATAATCTGAAATCCTGAATTAGTAGGTTCTAAATTAATCATGTTTTTACCTCTTTATTCAACTAACTTCTGCCAATACTCAGCGAACACAAATGTGATTTCCTCTGAGTTATATTCATTTATGATCCTCTGTGGTCCATTATTTAATTCTGCTTTCCATTCTGAAAGAGCTCTTAACCTTTGTTCATTAATCATGGGAAACAGTTGTGCAACATGCCTTGACATTAAGTTGAACATCTAAAATTAGTCCTGTAACAATCAGCAGTTGGGAACAAGGTTTTAGTAGTTTGTGGTATATGTTAAGTAGACATTGCAAGGTTGGAAGGAACTCCCTAGAAATAAGTAAGTGACTTGTGTTATGTGTGTGTGCATGTACCTGTGTGTATACACAATTGAAAGTCTCTTTTTATTAAGCAGATGGACAAATTACATCTGTTACTACAAATGCATTATAAGCATCTTTATGCACTATGCTGTTTAATCATTTTAGAAGAAAAATATATTTATTGAAAACCTGGTATGCTAGAATGGATTTTTCTGGATGTTTCTTTTGTGGTTTTCATTTTTTAAAGGAATAATTGTATTACATATACTATATTTCAAGTGAATGAATTTTTTTTTTCTCTTCAGAGTTTATAGAAACCCATTCACAAAAATGACATCCTGGTTATATGAATGTCTTTGTGAAGCTGAACTAGCACAGTATTATCCTCATTTTACTGCCCTTGGCCTTCAGAAAATAGATGAATTAGCCAATGTTACAATGAAGGACTACTGCAGATTGGGAGTCCATGACATGAACGACCGCAAACGTCTCTTCCAACTTATCAAAATCATTAAGATTATGCAGGAAGAAGATAAAGAAGTCAGTAGCCCAGAGTATCCTCTACAGACAAGCAGTCTGTGCATCAAGCCTCAGAAATCTAGATCTGGCCCTCGAAGGCAACTGCATTTTGAGTCTCCTGCTGACAACAAAGACAGAACTACCAGCAACAATCAGTTTGAACTGTGCAATTTATCACATTTATCTGCAAGTGAACAGAAGTCTAGTTACCTAAAAGTACTAGAGCATTTGCTACCAGATGATTCCCAGTACTGTACAAAAACAAGAACTCTGAATGCCACAGCTGCTGATTCCTACCTACAAGAAGAAACTAACACTTCACTCTTTTCATCAAATCACTTTTCTCCAATACAGGGAGATTGTGATAGTCCCGTTATACAAAGAGTCTCTCATATTTCAGGGTATAACTATGGAATCCCTCATTCCTATATCAGGTAATAACTTATTTTTTTCTTTTTTAATTTTGGAGGGAGGGTAACCTTAGGCAAGGGCAGGCTTCTCCATGACCAGAGGAGACCAACTATTCCATATTTACAGAAAACGATAGTGAACAGCTTCTGCGGTGATAATGGAAGTAACTTGATAGGGCGAAATTAATGAAGAATTTGGACTTTCCAGCTGGGAGATGATATTGTTCATATGCATCAAGCAGCTGTTACTTACCAGGGTCTGCTATTATTCCTATAGCAGACATATTTTTATTATTATAGTGCATGTAACATAATACATCTAATGCATCCTTGAAGGTAAAATATCAGTAGTTAACTAGCCTCTGCAGTGAAAAAAAAATTACACAATCCACAGGATTTTTTTTTAAGGCTATCAAATTCACTTCAGCCAGAAGGCATGAAGCTTAGTTAAAAACGGCTGTTTAATTCGACTAGTTGAATTAAATAGGTCTTTGGAGCAATTGATTTACCTGCACATATTGAAATATGGTCCTGATTTTGAGTGCTTTCTACAATTTCAGCCCTGGAAGGACAGATGATTTTGGTCATTTCAAAGAGTAAGACCCTTTTGATGGAGTTTAGAGTTTGGTTGTCAGAGTGACAGTGCTTTGAGTTAGGATTTGAAATAAGGGCCCTAAGAGGTGAAATATCACGTAATCCCTAATACCAGCCTTGGTATATGATAGAAAATATATTCTTTTAAAAATAATGTGTATTGTTTGTTTTGTTATTTTAAAAGTTATAGATGGTGAGTTGTGGAGAAATAAAATACATTCTTAAGCCACTTTTTAAAAAAATAATAAAGGCTATTATTCATACCTTAAAACAAAGTATTTACCTCTGGTCTTATATTGGCTAAGGTTTCAGAGGATTTCATAACCAACTAGTTCTTTTATTCTAAAAAAAATAGAAGACCCAATTTTAAAGGTAAAAATGCCTTTAGTAATTTGAAATACATAAGTGAATTCGATAGTGTTTTTGGAAGAAAAAAAAATTTTTTTTTGGTTTGGTTTAGCAAAGCACAGAGCATATAGTACTGTTTTCTTCTTTCAGTTGTCAAAGGACTAGATTGTTCTATGATCATCAATGCCAGGATTGTTGCTGTCCTATTGGTTAGCTCAGTGGTGAAAGAACAAATAGTTTCTTGAATGTTAGTCTTTTACTGAAAAACACATAAAAATCTAAATTGAAATTATTTATAAATAGAATAAAGATGTGACTTTGCATTATTTATTTAGATAGAATGGATATTTTAGTTTAAATATTGCTGTTTTATTTATTTGGCAAATATAAAGTACCACCTCTGCTTGCCCTGATCCTAGATATAAAGATAATTAGGATATCTGGAGACTCTCAGACTCATAGGGGGCAGGGTACGTGGGAAGACAGGCAACCACGTAGTGAGATAGGCGCTCTCACAGAGGTTTGTACGTGGCAAACCCAGAACGAAAGCTATTCAATTGAGCTTTCTCACTTTATATCATTATTATCATACTCTTCCCATTCCTTATATTAGAGAAATAGAGGTAAGAAAGTACATTTTCCCCAATAATTCTCAATATTGTCTTCTCACCCAAACCCTAAGTAGGAGCCAGAGTTTCAGAACCCTGAGAAACTCCCTCACCAACTTAAGGCTTCCTATTAGTGAGTCATCCCTGTCCAAAGAGCATTCTCTTTGGACACCTCAAATCAGGTAAGTTCAAAATAAATTACTGGACTGAGAACTTTAATAAAAGTCTAAGGCGTTTAGATAACTGGCTGCCCTGACTTATTTAAGATCTTGAACAGACCTAACTCTAGATGTATTAACTCTGCATGTCAGACAGATATATTTTATTTCTTCTAAGGAAGGTTGAGCAGTAAAACCAGAGCGTTTTAGAATACATTAAAACTTTTTTTTCCCCCCCTGGGGAATTCCTTGACGGTCCAGTGGTTAGGACTCAGCGCTTTCACTGCTGGCCCAGGGTTCAGTCCCTGGTTGGGGAACTAAGATCTGCAAGCCATGCAGCATAGCCAAAAAAGAAAAAAAATTGTTCTTTCCTTATAAAAAAATCTAACATATGCAAAAGAAGAGAAAATAGAACAGTGAGCCCCCACATGCCCATCATTCACTTTCAATGATTGTCAAGATTTTGCCACACTTACTGTCAAAATGGTACATTTTTTTAGACGTCTACTCTACATTGGTTAAAAAAAACAAAACATGCTTCAAAGGGCTTGAGTAGTCTTTTTTTTTTTAAATTGGTGTATAATTGCTTTATAATGTTGTGTTAGTTTCTGCTGTACAATGAAGTGAATCAGCTATATGTATACCTGTATCCCCTCCCTCTTGGACCTTCCTCCCACCCTCACCCCCCATCCCACCCATCTAGGTCATCACAGAGCACTGAGCTGAGCTTCCAGTGCTTCACAGCATGTTCCTAACCCAAGGAATATTGCCTCAATATTCTGGGTGTTAAGGTTGATGAGTTCACTGAAGTCAGCCAGAGAAGAAATGTATCTGAACAGAAAGATGAATTAGTGGTGAATTAGCACCAGTGGTGAATTAGCACCAGTCATAAAGGGAAGAGGAAATATAGGATCATGTTCTAACAAATAAATATATATCAGGGTAGGCAAAAAGAGGATGCAAGAAAACAAGACAAAGGGAGTACCAGAATATACCTGGGAAAAACGGGGAAAATACATTGAAACCTACCACCAAATTCAAGGTATTTAATAAACCCAGGTAGGATTAAAAAAAGAAATTAGATTGAATGGTCCAGAAAACAGTAAATGTACAATAATAACTAGATTGAAAGGAAGCAAGAAACCTGCTTTTGGGTGGGGTGGAGTAGAGAGGGAGATAGAAGTAATCAGGAGGATTTATAGCGAATAAAAGAACTCAGTGTCAACACTTCAGTATGCAACATATTGTGTGTATATGTGTGTGTGCATGTATTACATCTAATATGTAACAAAATGTACTGATACTTTGACCTCTTAAGTAGTTTTATCGTATTATTAAAAATTAAAGCCCACTTATATATCAGCCAGAACACCTCAGAGAAAGAGAATCCTTGGAATGAGATGGAGAAAATCAGAGTTTGTGTTCGAAAACGCCCTCTGGGCATGAGGGAGGTACGTCGTGGAGAAATTAATATTATTACTGTAGAAGACAAAGAAACTCTACTTGTTCATGAGAAGAAAGAAGCAGTTGACCTCACCCAATATATTCTGCAGGTATGATGCTTTCCTTCCATGTTTGGAACTAACATTATCAAGTGTCAATTTTCTGTTTTTTGTTTGAGTAGCAGTACAAATTCTAAAATCCAGTTCTGGGTTTGGGTGCTGGCATTCATTCCTGATGTGACATTGCATTAAATCATTGATAAACCTTAGCCTTCATTTTTAAAAAATATAGTGCAGTGGGGGATACAAAAACGTAACTCCTCCACTCTTGTGCAATAGAGTTGCATCATTCAGTCACTTAACATGCTTTTTTTTTTTTTTTTTTTTTTTTTTTTTGCGGTACGCAGGCCTCTCACTGTTGTGGCTTCTCCTGTTGCGGAGCACAGGCTCCAGACGCGCAGGCTCAGCGGCCATGGCTCACCCGCCATGACTCACCGGCCATGGCTCACCGGCCCAGCCACTCCGTGGCATGTGGGATCTTCCCAGACCAGGGCACGAACTTGTGTCCCCTGCATCGGCAGGCGGACTCCCAACCACTGCGCCACCAGGGAAGCCCGCTTTTTTTTTTTTTTTTTTTTTTTAATTTTTATTTTTATTTTTTTTTTAACATGCTTTATGTGAACTTAATTACACATATTCAGTCAGAAAAGAGCGAATGAAGGAATAAAAAGAGTTTAAATAATGAACTGGTGGTAAGCAGGGCCAGTCACTGAGCCTATGCACCAGAGCGACTATGAGATAGTCACATTCAGTTCTCTGTTCTCTCCTGTCTCTCACAGTGTGAACTTCTCATTCTGCTGAGTGCGAGTCTGGAGTTTAATGATGGAGGGTATATTTTTGAGCAAAAAGACCCCAGATTGCCAGCCAACTGCTTATTTTGATTCTCACTTGTATTTGGGCCTAGGCTTAATTTGGTGGACATTGGGCTCCTGAACAGGCCACTTTGTACAAGGTAGATTGCAGTGAGTAAATATAACCCAGGGATGTGATTTTACATCGAACATATAAGGGGTTAAATAAAACACTGTAGTTCAAACACATTAAAAAATGTTCACTCCCTGCCAGAATGATCATGATGAGTCCAAGGCAAAGGGTTTGATACTGAAAGGAATTTATTCCTAGCTGATAGGTACCCTTGCTATAATTCCTTCAGTCTCTATAAAAGCAGCAAACCCCACAGATGGAAGATACCATAATTTAGGTACTCTTAAAATTATGAAGCAATTATGAATAATCTTAAACAGGGGATAATCCACCAGATGTTAAGATTTGGGAATTCAGAGTTTCTCTTATCTGAATCTGCCTCCCTGCATGTTCATATTATGTTCATTCTATTCTCTCTCTCGCTTCAAAACCCAGTGACTGGGAGTTCCTTGGTGGTCTAGTGGTTAGGATTTGGTGTTTTTCACTGCCGTGGCCTGGGTTCATTCCCTGGTCAGGGAACTGAGATCCTGCAAGCCACGTGGTGCACAAAAACAAAACAAAACCCAGTGACAGGTAGAAAGAAAAAAAAAAGTGGTGAGTAGTCTGGTGTGCAAGCAATTCACCTTAGTCAGCTGAGATATTACTCTACTGGAATAAATCCTTTAACACTGATGTCAAATTGTTAATACTCTCCCCTCTTTAACACTTGCATTGTTCTTTTTTTCTTTGCTTACCAAAATTGGCTTTCACAGTAACATTCAAAGCAATCTACTGTGTCTTTCTATGGGCACTAAATTACTAGGCCACTGTATAACCAGCCCAGCCACTTTAACAGCCTTATTGATTGCTGGTCAATGCACAGTCTATTAGGTCTAGGTGGGAGGTATTTATATTGAAGGTGGTCCAAATGACCAATTAGTTGTAATACTATCCAGTTCCATGGCTACTTATAGCCATGGTAATAGCCCTATCCAATCACCATCTACCCAAGACTGCCTTAATGATGCTTCTGTCGCAGTAATTCCCTCAAGGAGGCATCATCTTATCTTTTGTATTTTTCCATTATCTCAAAACACAATAACCTTACTTCTTTGTCATTGCCATTGGTCAATACTTATTGAATACCCATAGTTTCCTTAGCACTTTCTCTGCTGTTTGAACTTTGGACCTTCGCTCTCATAGGTCAAAGTCCTTACCTGTCAACGCTTATAATATATGTGTTGAGAGGCCTTTTTTCTCCCCCTTTTTCTTAAGTAGAAAGAAGAAAAGGGAGGTTCATAGCAAACATAGCAAATAACTATTGATACTAGATTCTTTGGGTTTTTTTTTTTTTTTTTTTTTTTTTTTTGTGGTACACAGGCCTCTCACTGCTGTGGCCTCTCCCGTTGTGGAGCACAGGCTCTGGACACGCAGGCTCAGCGGCCATGGCTCACGGGCCCAGCCACTCTGTGGCATGTGGGATCTTCCCGGACCGGGGCACGAACCCGTGTCCCCTACATCGGCAGGCGGCCTCTCAACCACTGCGCCACCAGGGAAGCCCCTGGGTTTTATTTTTAAACTTATTCAGGAATTCAAATAGGTTTATGTGTCCTTTAATTAAACATCTTACCCTTTCAAATCTTCTTTTGTTACTTATGTGATCATATACATATAGTGTGCTGTCCTACTTACCATTAAATTTTAGGATATCAACGTAATAAGTGAAAAAACAAGGAGACATATCTGTATGTGTTTCATTCCAATTTCTTAAAGAAAAAAATATAGAGAAAAAAAGATGGTACTGAAATATATCAGTCAATAGTGGCCATCTCTAGTGGTAGTAAGATTTACAGATAATTTGATTTTCTTATCTGTTGTTATCCATGTTTAAAATCTTTTTATGCAATCAGCAGTGTTACTCTTATAAAAAAAAAGTAAGAACTTTTGAATAGGATAGATTTACCTATTTCAAAATCAAAACAGTATGCAATGAAGAGTGTCTCTAGTCCCATTTCCTCCTTGAAGACAACCAGTATTACTTAAGTGTTTTTTTCCAGAGATATTCTCTAAAGACACTAATAACTTTTTTTTAAATTTCTTTAAAAAATAAACTATGCAACTCTGATCATATCAAAGCTAAAGTGAGTTGTTTTTTTTTTTGACCGCGCTGCACTGCTTGCAGGATCTCAATTCCCTGACCAGGAATTGAACCCAGGCCACGGCAGTGAAAGTCCAAATCCTAACCAGTAGGCCACCAGGGAACTGCCTAAAGTGAATGTTAATCCAACTTCATTGATAAAATATGATCAAATGAAAGCATATGTGATGGACATGAATTATAATAGTAATCTTGTATGTTTACATATCTTTCATGAAAGATTCATACAAAATTACTGGGAAAATCAGTACTTAAATCCTATTGGAAGGAAAGATACTCATTCCTTTAGTCAATACATGCTTTCAAAGGTGTTTACTCAAGAGCACTTATAGAAAGAGAAGAATAGCCATATACTCACGAAATAAAAGAAAACCCCCCAAAAATGTATATCCACATTTACTTCCGTTCATTTTTTTATTTTCCTGAGAAATGTCAAAAATGCTTTTGACTTCATACTTAACTATAAAAACCTACAGTGATGTTTGAGCAAAGAATGGATTTGTCTCCTTGCTTAAAGACCAGTTATGAGTTAGATATAAATCATGTCCATTAAAGTCAGATTTTAGAAATATATTTTACTCTTTATTATTGCCATTTTCAAGCTTAATCAAAAGTATAATGAACCCCCATCTACCTATGATCGACCTAAAACAGAAACATTTAACTGTTCTTAAAATCAATCATATTTTTCAGAGCACTAAATGTTCACAGATCTCTTTATCATGCTGCACAGATTCATTTTTTTTCTCAATTCCTAACTTTTGGAGATTTTTTATTCTTTCTTTCTTTTTTTTGGTCATGCCGT
The DNA here is from genome assembly GCF_008692025.1 of Phocoena sinus. NCBI lineage: Eukaryota > Metazoa > Chordata > Mammalia > Artiodactyla > Phocoenidae > Phocoena > Phocoena sinus. The sequence goes on along the minus strand of NC_045768.1, from coordinate 81,691,847 downwards.
GTGGCTTGCGGGATCTTAATTCCCTGACTGGGGATTGAACCCGTGCCCCCTGCAGTAGAAGCGTGGAGTCCTAGCCACTGGACCTCCAGAAAATTCCCTGGAAATTTTTTCTAATTGATAAATTTGACTTTGTGGACCCAATTTCTTTTCAGATGACCTAACAAATTTCCATTCTAATGTAATGTAATGGTACATGAAACAGAATTGAATTTGGGGTACGGTGACCCACGACAAGTGGGGTCAAGTCCACTTTTCCAGACTTGCCCATAAAATTTTTTCTTAACTGAATATTTAGAGCAGGCCCAGAAGGTAGCAGAAGATAAGGCCTCATCTCTCATTCATTATGTGTGGACTGCCATTATGATGCTACAATCACACTTGAAATTATTAGGATTTCTTACTCAGATATAGTTGGGCTGCCAACATAGTGATCCTCTAAATTATGGAAATTATTACGGCTGCTGAAGCAATGCTTTCCAGACCCAATTTAGTGGGATTTCCTATCTCTTTCAGATTACCATGGTTTTTCATTTGGGAGTCATCTTGGACTCCTTTCTCTCCCCAGCTGTCACAACCAGTCATTGCCAAATTTCTTATGCATCCATTTCCTTTTTATTTCCATTGTCATTGTCTAATTTAGACCCTTCTTAACCTCACCACTGAATTACTAGTGTTCCTGTTTCCAATCCAGTCACAGTATTAAGCCATATTAGTCTTCCAATAAAATGGCTCAGGTCATCCCTCTCCTTTGCACAGTTTTTTGTCTTTCCACTTTTACTGAATTAAATATAAGCATTCTACCCCTTCCCTTTAGGCTGGTGTCCCAAGACCCCTACAACATAGTCCTAACTCATTATTCTCACCTTCTATTTCACTTTTCTATCTGCCAAGATCCTATATGTCAAACACATTGAATCCTCCCTGTCCCCTAAAGATTCTTTGTGCTTTCCTGCTTTGACTCTTTGCTCATGTTTCCCCTGTGCCCAGAATACCTTCCCTGCCTCAGTCCCTACCTCTTAAATTCCTCTTCTTCCCCCATGGCCCTTTCTTAGTACAAGCTTTTTCAGAATGTCTTTCCCAGTCAGAGAGATTATGTTTTTCTTTTGAACTCCACATGTGCTTTATCTCTCAAATTTTTTCTACCTTGTGGTCATTTGTATACTTGTCCGGATTAACATCTTTAGGTTGTGGAGTAGGGTAATGGTAGGGTAATGTCTGTTTCTTTGGGCCCCTTGAAGTGCCTACTGCAATATACATGCTACCAGCTGAGCAATAAATATTTATGGAATTATAAATTAAGCTTTGTAACCTATGGAATAAAGATCTTCCTCTAGAATTCCCCCCAAATTTCAAATATGCTGGCTCTAGGTGGGCTATGAGGATAATTTCCATAGAATTCAGTTCCTCTCCTAGACCTAAGGAAGATTGGCTCACTGTTGGACTCTTTAATTTACTTCCCTTAAGAGAGAACAAAAATTGTGTGGTTTAGTTTTTACATTGTGAGAACATGTCTACAGAGATCTCAAGTAAAAGAAGGCCCTGTCATTTGACAGTTAATGATTGCTTATTATCTCTTAAGTTTGTCATGGACAATTACTATTAGTTAAAAATGCATTTGTGCTGTTATCGTGTGTTAACTAGAATAGTGATGAAGAAAATCAAGAAAGTGTCTCTTTCTATAAAAACCAAATTTCTTTTTCAGCATGTTTTTTATTTTGATGAAGTCTTTGATGAGGCGTGCACCAATCAAGATGTATACATGAAAACTACTCACCCACTCATTCAGCATATTTTCAATGGGTACGATAGATATTATTTGCTCCTCCTGCCTTTTATTTTCTATTTTCCATAAATTTTATTTCTTTATAAATGTTACTTATGTTTTTCAATTATTTTGAATTAAACATGAAATTGTGTTTTGACCTAATGAATTTAAATTAGACTCTTCTGGAAAATTCAGTGTCTCTATTTATAGGATTCACAAAGCATTTAGAAATATTCAGCAAAATTTCCATTTATACTGATGATATTGATTCTCTGTGCTTAGTGGAAAAATATAAGCTGTCAACAATATATATATATATATATTTTTTTTTTTAATTTATTTTTTTTTTGGTTGCACCGGGTCTTAGTTGCGTCAGGCAGCCTCCTTAGTTGCAGCTCACTGGCTCGTTAGTTGCAGCACATGGACTCCTTATTTGCGGCATGCGAACTCTTAGTTATGGCATGCACATGGGATCTAGTTCCCTGACCAGGGGTTGAACCTGGGCCCCCTGCATTGGGAGCGCAGAGTTTTATCCACTGCACCACCAGGGAAGTCCCTGTCAACAATATTATTTTATCAAAGTCCTCAGAATAAGAAGGTGTAAATGGTTGTAGTTAGTCTGAACTTTTGATAATAGGAATTATGTATTCTAGCTATAGTTTCATTTTAATTTTAAAATAATTATTCACACATAAACATTAAATGGGACAGAGTAGGTACTAGGGGCCTCTTGTATATTTAAAATGTAGTCAGGTACAGGTAGAAAATGTTGAACAGCCTGCTAGAGTAACTGATTTCAGAGTATTTTTACTTTTATTTTTTAAAATAACTTTTATAACAAAAAAGTTGAGGTATAATTTACATACATTAAGATGCACAGATCTTAAGAAGTACTCAGGTTTGATGAGTTTTGATAGTTGCACGTATCCAAGTAACCAATACCTGGAACAAGATATAGAACATTTCCATCGCCCCAGAAAGTTCTCTTGTGTCCCTTTTTAGTTAATCCTCCCACCTTCACCCCCAGGTCTTATATAACCACTGACTTGCTTTCTGTCACTATAGATTAGTTTTGCCTGTTCTAGAATGTCATAGAAATAGAATCATTACAATATATATCTTATGCCTGGCTCCTTTTGCATAGCATAATGATGTTTTTTTTTATAAATTTATTTTTATTTATTTTTGGCTGCATTGGGTCTTCATTGCTACGCGCAGGCTTTCTCTAGTTGCAGCGAGTGAGGGCTACTCTTTGTTGCAGTGCACGGGCTTCTCATTGCAGTGGCTTCTCTTCTCTAGGGCTTCCCCTAGAGCATGGGCTCTAGGCTCACAGGATTCAGTTGTTGTGGCACACGGGCTTCAGTAGTTGTGGCACATGGACTTAGTTGCTCCGCGGCACGTGGGATCTTCCCGGACCAGGGCTCAAACCCGTGTCCCCTGCATTGGCAGGCGGATTCTTAACCACTGAACCACCAGGGAAGTCCCTAATTTTTTTTTTTAATTTTTATTTATTTTTGGCTGTGTTGGGTCTTCATTGCTGCCCTCTGGCTTTCTTTAGTTGCAGCGGGAGAGGTCTACTCTTCGTTGTAGTGCGCGGGCTTCTCATTGCAGTGGCTTCTCTTTTTGCAGCGCGTGGGCTCTAGGGCACACGGGCTTCAGTAGTTGTGGCTCGTGGGCTCTAAAGTTCAGGCTCAGTAGTTGTGGCGCACAGGCTTAGTTGCTCTATGGCATGTGGGATCTTCCTGGACCAGGGATCAAACCCATGTCCCCTGCATTGGCAGGCGGATTCTTAACCACTGCGCCACCAGGGAAATCCCTGTGTTGTCTTTATTGTTGTTGTGTAGAAGTTACTTTTCTTTTTTTCCATGAGCAGGTTAAACTGAAGTCTCTGGGGACTTCCCTGGTGGTCCAGTGGGTAAGACTCCACACTTGCAACAGCGGGAGCCTGGGTTTGATCCCTGGTCGGGGAACTAGATCCTGCACACATGCTGCAGCTAAGAGTTTGCATGCCACAACTAAGAGTTTGCATGCTGCAACTAAGAAGACCGCATGCCACAACTAAGAAGTCCACATTGCTGCAACTAAGAAGTCTGCATGCTACAAGTAAAAGATCCCTCATGCCGCAACTAAGACCCAGTGCAGCCAAAATAAATAAATTAATTAAAATAAATTTTTTTAAAAAGTGAAATCTCTTTCAGGTTCAATTCCTATGCACCAAATTTAGGGAGTGCTTTTTTAGAGAGCAAGTTTCTAAAATAAGTTAGAATGTTAAGACATTAGTAAAAAGAGAATTGCAAGTTAGGTGAAATTATTAGGTTAGTTCTTGTAAAGTGTAATAAGAGCTTTCTTCATCTGTTTTTTTTTTTTAAAAAGTTCATCACGAAAATGTTCAGAAGATAAGGTGGATATTATTCTTTATTATTCTCATTTTGCTAGCTCTTCTTCAGTGTGTTCAAATTTTCCTCTTGTAATTCTTTTCCTAACTGTGTCTGCCAGTGTATTCTAGTGCCCACACTGCTGAGAGCCATGGTTTAAAACACAAGGAGTAAACCGGTCTCTGCTTCTTAACAGCTTAAATCTGATTAGCTCCCATCTCTTGATTCTCACACTTCCATGGTTACTTTGCTCTTGTCATATCATTCTTTCTTTGGTTTCTATCTGGCTTCATGTCCTTCTATGTATTCTTCTCTCTGCCCACCTCCAGCCTCCCTCCCCTGTGTCCATACATAGAATTTTTTTCTTGCTGCAAGTAGCTACTTTTATCATTAATCCATGTGATTCCTGTTCAATAGTCTGCAATAGCTACTGACTGCATAACATTATGTTCACTCTCTACTTAGTACTACATAGTACTAGAGCTACATAATACGTAGGACCTCACAGTACTCAGGTAATCTTGGCCTCATCTCCTCCTAAAACATACTTTGGCTGGCAGGTTGGCCTCCCAACTCTTCTGTCCATCTCTTATTTTGCATTTTTTCACACTCATACAGGTTGTGTGTACGTGCATGTATCCACATGCAAGAATAGTGACTCCCACTTAGAATCATAGGACATCAGGGCTAGAAGGGATCTTGGAAATCAAGTAGTCCAGTAATTTATCAATGAAAGTGAAAACTGAGGCCCTAAGATCTCTTTTCTGAGTCCTTCAAATATTTTACTTAAATTGATTTTACCTCTGTCTAAACTTCCTTAGTATTCATGAGTGGTCACTACCATCCTATTTATCGTATGATCTTCTATTATTTATTGTATTTAATTCTCAATTACTTCTTTCACCAAACTTATCTTTCAGGATTAACACAATTTTTTTTTTTCTCTAGGATCCTCTAAAGCACCTAACATGAGGTCTTTGTTTCCTTATTTTCTAGAGTTGTCTTATGGTCTTACCAGTTCCATAAAAAATTCCTAGTAAAAAAATCTCACGTACTGCTTTGAGAATTTTTTTCCTCCTCCCTTGTTTTTATAATGTAAAGCCCTCTTCTCCTTAAAGGGCTCTATATTTTCTAGCTGAATTTTGTCAAGGATTCTTTTTCCACCTGACTTTTGTCATTTAAAAATCTGTGTGTAGGGCTCCCCTGGTGGCGCAGTGGTTGAGAGTCCGCCTGCTGATGCAGGGGACACGGGTTCGTGCCCCGGTCCGGGAGGATCCCACATGCCGCGGAGCCGCTGAGCCTGTGCGTCCGGAGCCTGTGCTCCGCAACGGGAGAGGCCATAGCAGTGAGAAGCCCGCATACCACAAAAAAAAAAAAAAAAAAAAAAAAAATCTGTGTGTAGATTAGCATTTCTCTTAATATTTAAAAGTAAATACAAATGATTCTTCCCCCAGAGGCAATGCCACTTGCTTCGCATATGGACAGACAGGTGCCGGAAAGACCTATACCATGATAGGAACTCATCAGAACCCAGGACTGTATGCTCTGGCTGCCAAAGATATCTTCAGACAACTAGAAGTGTCCCAGCCAAGAAGGCACTGTTTTGTGTGGATCAGCTTCTATGAAATCTACTGTGGACAGCTTTATGACCTCCTAAATAGAAGAAAAAGGTATTGGATATGAGTAGGAAACTGTAAATCTGTTCTTTATTGTTTTAAGCCAGAGTCCCACTGAATCATGGGATTTAATCAGAGGCTTTGGTACACTAATGCCCTTTTGTGAAATGAGTCTCCTGAATCAGATGCATATTTTTTTTAAACTGTCAGTTCAGCTAAAGAAGAATATAAATTAGCCTTCCATTAGTATTTTTTAAGTGATCAATATCCTAATGCTCATCAGAAAACTATATCCCTTTTATTTTGGTCTGAAAAAGATTATAATTTCAGGAAGTCAGGAAAGCAACATATACTTAAATCCCTTCCTATTCTTTTGACCTATTATTGCACTGGAAGAACTATGTTTCCTACTGCCTCTTGTTTTTCTTCTCAATAATCTTAGGGTAAACTTAATGATAGTTTTCTGATATCAGTAAAAAGAAAAGAAAATCTTTTCTTCACATTAACTCTTATAAGGCTTAACCTATTGCCCTTGCCACATAATACAATACTTTGGAAATGTATTCATTCAGTAACTGATTTTAAATCCCTATTGTATTTTTCTGGCATAAAGTTTTGTTTAGGTTGAAACAGATGATTTTAACTGAGTAGGAGGCCACAAAGTTGTGGAGGTATCAACTGACTGGGAGAACAGGGAGGAGAGAGAGGGAACAGGGGAAGTGGAAGGATAAGAGGTTGTCAGGACAGAATTAACCAGACCTGAGACATGTTGGGAGCAGCCACACCAGGTGAAGAGGAGTGAGTTGAGGCTGAGCATGGTGGAAGTCTGGGGAAACCAAATCAGTGAAAGAGACTAGCCCCCAGCAAAGATATCTAAACCCCTACAGAGCTGTCCAAAAGGTCGTGCAAGTTTCATGTGCTCCAGGAAAGCACTGGAATGGGGAGTAGGGGTGGAGGAGCAGTTCTGGTTCATGGAGAGCATTGATAGGGCGGCCCCCATCATAGAGGGGCACTAGAGTATTGAGTAGCATAACTGGAGAAGTCACTGGAGTGGGCTTAGGCAGGCCACCATCCTATGGACTATTTCAACAAAAGGGACCTTCAGTATGCCACAATTCAGAGAATGTACAGGTGTTGGGGGTTCAGTCATGACACAATTGCCAGATAAAGAAGGGTGCTACTTTGGGGTTGCTTTGGGGAGGACTTGCTTTTCTTTTCTACTCTCTCTGTGTTGGTTTTGAAGCCTCAAGTTAGCTCCATCACAGCTTCTCTTTCAAGCCTCAATACCCTTATTAGGAGCCCTTTCCAGTCAGAATGGCCACTTCCTTTAAAGAACAGTTAGCATGAAAATAAAAGCCACTGTTCTCTGTGTGTGTGTGTGTGTGTGTGTGTGCGCGTGTGCGCGCGTTTTGTTTCTTTGTGTGAAGGGACAGTCAGGATATCCAGCTGTTTTTGAGTGCAGTTCTTTAATGAATGACCCCAATATACTGTCCTGTTATTTCTACATTCTTTAATTATAGCCAAGGGGATGGGAATATGCTAACTCCTGGGTTTCAAGTTTCTCTAGGGCTCACTAGGGAATACCCACACTTATTCTGCAAGTGTCTTGAGCTGTGGGATTTTTTTTTTTTATGTCTCTGGTTAATTGTCTAATATCTCTTTACTTCCTGCCTTTCTGAGACTTCTGAAATGTCCTGCTCCATTGATAATACTCTTTCTTGTTTGCCTAGAGCTGTTATGACTTATCCTGTTGTTTTAAAAATAAAATATATTTTCTATAAGGGGGGCTTTGTCAAAGGTAGATAGAAGTATATGTGCTCAGTCTACCTCTTAAACTAGAAACCAAAGTTTAAAGATCTTAAAATTAACACTTTAAAGTAGAAGATAAGTTGTCTTTACCTTTGCATAAAAAGTGATAAAAATATACTTCTTGCTTCTATGATTTAAAAATACAGCAGTGCATTTTAGGCTATTCATTAGGAACTTTTCTGGGGCCTGGGAAGTATGTTCAGGAGTGATGTGAAGGCTCTGAAAGCTAGATCTTTCTTTTATTCCAGAAGCCTAACTGTTCCAATAGAGTTGTCTTCTGAGAGATCAAGGGCATTGGTGAGGCTGTTTTCCTATCCTTCTGTAAAAATTTGGAAACTTGGGGTAAGGTTTAGATGGAGAAAAAATTTTTTTGAGAAAATATTTTTTTGGCTGTGAAGTGAAATTCCATTATTTTATTTTACTTTACTTTAATTTTATTTTATTTTATTTTATTTGGCAATCAGTATCTTATTAAGGGAGAAAATAATCTTAGAGTCTTTGATAGATTCAATACATGCCCCTTGGTAGATCTGGTTCAGTGATGATAGTAGACTGTAACCATTCATTTTGTTACGCGCAGGCCTGAGACTTTCAGGTGCAACACCAGCTCTTCCTTGCTTCCTTAGAAAATGTATCAGGACTCCTTATGTTGCAAGTATTTAGTAAAATAAGACCCCACTCTTACTGGCTTATGCATTTAGGGAAGCCATTGGCTCGTATAACTAGAAAGCCTAGAGGACAGTCAAGCCTTAGGGTCTTTATACTCTAGCAGTTCAGTGATGTTATAAAGACCCGGTTTCTTTGCATCTCTCCGCTCTACCTTCCATGGTATTAACATCATTCCAAAACTGTCTCTTTTGTGGATGTAGAATGGCTGCCACTGCTCCCAGGGCCACAGGCTTTCACTTCTAGAGAGAAAAAGAGAGCACCTAACAACCAGAGACTAGGACTTTATTTTGATGGGACCAGCGAAGATCCCATATCCACTCCTGAACCAATCACTGTAGCCAGGAATACACCATCCATTGATTGGCATAGGTCTGGCTTAAATGCTCATTCTATTCATTGTAGCCAAAGATGCTGATTTGTTTAAAACAATCAAAGACTGCCTCTGAAGCCTGGGGCTGGAATCAGGAGGTGTGGGGGGTGGTGAGGAGAATGCGTATTGATCCCACACAAACAGCAAAACTGCTACTTAATGGGGAGTGGTGGGTTGGGTTCTGGGGAGTCTGTTACTGAAGCTCTGCCAAACCAACCATGTTCTTGCATCCACAGGCTCTTCGCAAGAGAAGACAGCAAGCATGTGGTACAGATAGTGGGACTGCGAGAACTTCAGGTGGATAGTGTGGAGCTTCTCTTAGAGGTAATTCTTCCTCCTTTACTACCCCACTGTAGCAGCCTAAGTACTAGGGAAGACTTCATTTTGCTATCTCCTAAATAATGGACTCAGGTTTAGGCAAAGGGCGATGACAAACATACCATTATGAATCCTCCTCTGAGAGGTTGGCTCCTTTCTCTACAAGGTTGTTGTCTCAGTGCCTTGATAGTGGGAAGTAAGGCATGTGGGAGAGCCTAATGCATGAGAGGATACTTCTGAGCCAGTTTCAAAAGCTGCTAATGTGTATTTTTAGGTAGTGGGCTCTGGTAAAGGCTGCTGGAGAGAAATATTCTATTTTCAGTAAAAATTTTAATGGGTAATACCTTCACATGGATTCAAAATTCAGAAAGTACAATGAAAATATTCCTTCCATTCCCTTTTCCTGAGGCAACTAATATATTTTTTAGATTTTTGTGTATCATTCCAAAGGTATTTTAAAATCTGCTTTTTTCACCCTTTTAAAATATGTAATTTAGTGATTTTTTTTTAGTATTTTCAGAAAGTTGTACAGCTATCACCACTATCAAATTCCAGAACATTTTCATCACACCAAAATGAAACCCTGTACCATTAACAGTTGCTCTTTATTTCCCCTGTGCCTGGTGCCTGACAACCACTAATTTCTGTCTCTTTGGATTTACCTATTCTGGCCATATCGTATAAATGTAATCACACAATATGCAACATTTTGTCTCTGCATTCTTTCACTTAGCGTAATGTTTTCAAGGTTCATCCATGTTGTTGAATGTATCAGTATTTCATCCCTTTTTATGGCGGAATAATATTGTGTTGTATGTATATACCATATTTTATTCATCAGTTGATGGGCATGTGGGTTGTTTCAACCTTTTGGCTATTATGAATAATGCTGCTATGAACATTCAGGTACAGGTTTTTGTGTGGATGTATGTTTTCAGTTTTCTTGAGTATATGCCTAGGAGTGGAATTACTGAGTCACTTTTTGGGGAACTGCCAAACTGTTTTCTAAAGTGGCTGCACCATTTTATATTCCCACCAGCAATGTATGAAGATGGGTATTATTTTAAAAGCTCCCAAGGTTATTCTAACATGCAGCCATCATAGTCATGCTAGTATATCCAACAAGCCTGGCTAGAGTCAAAGGGAGAGGGCTCGAAGGACAGGCTGGGTACTTGACAATACCCACCTTTAGAACAGCTTCACAGTACATCCCTCCAGGGACTTGGGTGTGTGAAATGGTGAGGTGGCCCACCATTAATACGTGTCTTTTTCTAATAGTTTCTTTTTTTTTGCGGTACACGGGCCTCTCACTGTTGTGGCCTCTCCCGTTGTGGAGCACAGGCTCCGGACGTGCAGGCTCAGCGGCCATGGCTCACGGGCCCAGCCGCTCCTCGGCATGTGGGATCTTCCTGGACCGGGTCATGAACCCGTGTCCCCTGCATCGGCAGGCGGACTCTCAACCACTGCGCCACCAGGGAAGCCCTCTAACAGTTTCTTTTTCTTGGGACAATTAGGTAAATTTTGTTTAAGGGCTGGAACCTTGTATTTATGTGATTATCAGCTTCCTGAATCCTGGTACCCAAAATCCAAGGATGGCACCTTAGTGTGGCTGTTCTAGACAGGCACCTAAGAGCCAAGAGCCCCTTTCTAGTGACTGCAAAGGCAGGCACAGAACAAAGGTGTGTGGGACATGTTGAAGGGTTCTTCTGAGGCTGTTGACCATTCTTAACCTGTCCAGAGCTCCCTCCACTGCAGAGTCCTGAGGAAATTGTTTCTCACACACCTATTCCCTGTGGTCCTCTTGCCGCTGCCTCCCCTAGTCGTTCCTTCATTTGGCTGGGAGTTTCAGGAGAGTTGGTCCTCATGATGCTGTTGTCCTTAGAAATTAGACCAATTGAATGGGAAAGGATCAAACACTAAAAAGAAGTCCCTTTTCCTTGGCTATGGGTCATAACTATGTTAGTGGGCAATCTGGTGTCAAATCACTCTCACCCTGGAAGAGTTTATGGCACTGCTCTATCCTAAGGTGTGTTTTCTAAGACAAGCAGAAGTTTCTTGTTAGTGGACATATTATTGCCATTGATACCCTCAGTCTGTAATACATACGAGGTTGTACAAGAAGAAAGCCAGCTGAGATCAAGGTGGAAAGTTGATATAAATTATGGATATCTGACATGGTTACCCTCATAAACATTTACTGACTTGAAACAACAGCACTTGCCAACTCAGGTGTCACACTTTCACTCTCTCTCAGATGTCACCATTCACGCTCACTCAGGTATCACCTATGTGTTTGCTCAAGTGTCACCCTCAGGTGTCATCTTCATGTATGTCACCATCGCAGATCACTCTCAGGCTCACTCAGGCATGGCTACTTGTTACCTTCCTGCACAACTGGCAGCTTCATTTTTCACACAGGATTGTCCTTCCTCCAAGAGGTTTCTCCTTCCAGGTGTATTTTATTACCCGGTCTTACTAATGCAGAGACCAGGACTTCCCTGCCTTTACAGAGGACTTGCTGATGCAACCAGATTTGGAATCAAGGTTTTGCTTGTCAGGCAAATGATGGACATTTTTTCCCTTGTAGAGTTTTTTGGGCTTTTAAGTCATTCCTACAGACAGTTCATGTACTTATAGGTATCCATTCCTGAACTTCTAATAAGTCTGCTTCGTGTTTTAACATTGCCTCGGCTGTAGTTGGTAGCAGAGGCCCACAGAGTAAGAGCTTCCCCTAGATAAGCCTCAGTTGTATGCCGGTGATAGAGACTTAGTCTATACACAGTGCCTACCCTACTGAAGTGCTCATAGCCTGTCTTTGGTATTTGTGCAGGAAGCTTCGTGATTAAAGTCTGCATGGAGCTGGGTCCCAGTGCCGTGTGTCCTTGAGCACATCCTTTACCTTTCTGAGCCCGAAATATGTGGATGTTAGCAGACGATTGGATTGTGTGACGGAGAAGGAAATGAGATAATATACATATAATGCTTACTGTGATGCTAGTTAAATTTGTCATGTCTATTATTCTTATTAATAAGTCCCTGGGGCTTCCCTGGTGGCACAGTGGTTGGGAGTCCACCTGCTGATGCGGGGGACACGGGTTCATGCCCCGGTCCAGGAAGATTCCACATGCTGCGGAGTGGCTAGGCCCATGTGCCATGGCCGCTGAGCCTGCGCGTCCGGAGCCTGTGCTCCGCAACGGGAGAGGCCGCAACAGTGAGAGGCCTGCGTAACACCCCCCCAAAAAAAAAAAAAGTCCCTGAATATTTCCCAGTGCCACAGAATTCCATAGTTGTCTCTACTTTCTATTGTAGCAGGTCCCCATTTTACTACTCACATAACATGATTTGTCTAAAGCAGCGGTCCGCAACCTTTTTGGCACCAGGGACCACTTTCATGGAAGAGTTTTTCCATGGATGGGTGGGATGGGGGGTGGGGGGAGGATGGTTCAGGTGATAATGCGTAATGTGAGTGATGGGGAGTGGCAGATGAAGCTTCGCTTCCTGCTGTGTGGATCCTAGTTCCCTGACCAAGGATCAAAGCCATGCTCCCTGCACTGGAAGCACCGAGTCTTAATCACTGGACCACCAGGGAAGTCCCTACATTTTTTAAAAGAAATAGTTTAAGTTTTGGAAGTTTACACAAAGATGTTAGTTCTTGGGACTTCCCATGTGGCACAGTCCGCCTGCCAGTGCAGGGGACACGGGTTTGATCCCTGGTCCAGGAAGATCCAACAGGCTGCGGAGCAGTTAAGCCCGTGTGCCACAACTACCGAGCCTGCGCTCTAGAGCCCGTGAGCCAGAACTACCGAAGCCTGCACGCCTAGAGCCTGTGCTCCACAACAAGAGAAGCCACCGCAGTAAGAAGCCTGCGCACCACAACAAACGTAGCCCCTGCTCACCGCAAGTAGAGAAAGCACACGCCCAGCAACGAAGACCCAATGCAGCCAAAAATAAATAAATACATTAAAAAAAGAAAGAGATGTTAGTTCTTTAGTATACTTTCTTTTTTTTTAAATTAATTAATTAATTTATTATTTTTGGCTGTGTTAGGTCTTCGTTTCTGTGCGAGGGCTTTCTCTAGTTGCGGCGAGCCGGGCCACTCTTCGTCGCGGTGCGCGGGCCTCTCACTATTTGCGGCCTCTCTTGTTGTGGAACACAGGCTCCAGATGCGCAGGCTCAGTAGTTGTGGCTCACGGGCCTAGTTGCTCCGCAGCATGTGGGATCTTCCCAGACCAGGGTTCGAACCCGTGTCCCCTGCCTTGGCAGGCAAGTTCTCAACCACTGTGCCACCAGGGAAGCCCAGTATATTTTCTTTAATTAATATTTATTGAGAACATATAATGTGCCAGTCGTAGTACTAAGTGCTTTATATACTACGTATTATCTCTTTTAGTCCTCTCTTTTAGTCCTCAACAGTAACCTATGAAATTACCATTTTATAGATAAGAAACTGAGGCCCTGAAAAGTTAAGTGATTTGTAAAAGTTCTCACAATGCAAAAGTTTAAACAACCGTATTGTCAGAGCTGGCATGTAAACCCAGACAGTCCAACTTCAGATTTCACTCTTAACTGCTACACTTGAGTTGTATGTCATTTACAAAAGTCTATCTAATGATCTTCACAGACTGCCTCATTTTTACTCCTCAGAGCTCAGCTGCTTTATACCACAGTTTCTGAAAAACATGGTGACAGACTGTTACTGAAGCTGAGGAAACTGGACCATGGACCAAAAATTCCTTCATGTTTTCTCTAAAAGGCATTTAGTCAGGAAAAGTCACCTCAACATGTTAGATTTTCTGAGATGCACTCACAGGTATCTAGTACATCATGGCACAATGAAAAGCCAAGTATAAAACTCTATAATAGAACCTCAGAAGACAGTCTTTCTTGACTCCCCTGGAGATGAACCACAAGGTCACCCCTTGAGCTTCCTGTCAGTATCCACAGTTCCTGACTAGGTATGGCCTTAAGGCCTCTCTGAGCTCTCATCATATTCCAGCAGAAGTAGCATCATTGATTACATGTGGCAGAGGGTGCCTGGCTTCTATCCCTAGCCTGACCATATTCTGCCTGTGTGACCTTGGATAAGCCACTTAACTTCTCTGTGATTGTTCCTTTATCCATCAAGCATATTGCTTACACAATTCACAAATGTAGGCATTTAAAAGATCTCCCCTGTCTCTTCATGGGGTTTGTAAAAGACATATATATATATATCAAAAGAGCTCTGAGACCCCTAAAACCCTGGGAGGAAATGCACCAGAATCTTGTTAACTCTGGGGTTATGGAAGGTATATATTTTCTTCTTTATATTTTTCCTGTATTTTCTAAGTTTTCCCCAGTAAGCATGTCTTTCTTTTCTAATGAAAAAGAAGTTTGATAAAAAAGACTAATACAAATCTAAAATAATCCCTCATCATTGCATTATAATCTATGAAAATATGAAATCAGAGTGATAGAGAAAGGCCAGGATGAGGAAGTGCGTTTAAACTAGATAGTTCATGGGAATTCTCTGGCGGTCCAGTGATTAGAACTTTGTGCTTTCACTGCAGTGGCCCCGAGTTCAATCCCTGGCTGGGGAACTAAGATCCGGCAAGCCTTGCAGCGAGGCATGGATGGATGGGTGGTTAGATAGATAGATAGATAGATAAATAGATAGCCAGACAAACTAGATGGTTCAGTCATAGATTTGGCCTTAAGTGACCTAGCCAGCATCCAGGTTTAGTTATCAGTGGCAGTTGCCCCACCCAGTATAAGGGATTACTGCTCTAATTCTTCTGATTTCTGATTAGCAGCAACATGCTATCCATGCAGTTGATAATCCAGTTTTGTAAATTAACAATTTCTGCTCTTTACAAAAGGATTCATCAGATAGTCCCTTTAAACTTTAAGCAAGCTATATACAAAATGAGTGCATTTAAAATTTGATTCTAAAATACAATTCTGAATCTCACTGATAATCTTTAGAGACATAACTATTGCTTAGGCCATGGAGGAATTTATTATTAGTTAATTTTTTAAAAAGTACCTACCCCTGTTTGTTAAGATATTTTATGGACTATTGTTGAGAGTTTGACTTTGTCAACTTTTGGACTCTTTAATCTGGAAACTGTAGCTATGTTCAATACGATAAAAATTAAACTTCTGAGAGATTGAGAAAAAAATTAAATAGGACTTTCTTAGTCTAATTCACTGCAAAATAGATGAATTTGTCCTAAGTGCCCCACAGTGTAGTAGAAGCTACATGGGCTTTGGAATCAGACATACTAGATGTGGAATTTGGTTCTGCCACAAAACAGCTGTTTGTGAGCAAATCAACCTTTGAATTTATTCCTCAGCTGTAAATTGGGCATAATAATCATACTCACCTCACCTTAGGCTACTGTGAGGATTCTGTCAAATATTTTTAAAGTTCTTCACCTTTTTGATTCTCAATAATCAACACTCCCCCAAATCAGGGCAGGATATATATATATTTTTTTACATCTTTATTGGAGTATAATTGCTTTACAATGGTGTGTTAGTTTCTGCTTTATAACAAAGTGAATCAGTTATACATATACATATGTTCCCATATCTCTTCCCTCTTGCATCTCCCTTCCTCCCACCCTCCCTAGGATATTCTTATATGGCTGTGTTTTCAGTGGCTTGAGGCCATTCCTGAGGCTTCACCTCTTCTCCCCCATTCCTTTGTGGCCAGAGGGACCCGAGTTAGGCTTTACTCCCATTTGGAGGGGCAGTGGTCTCAAGGGAAATCATGGGCTCATGGCAATTGTGATAACTCATCACTTCCATGTTCCCACACATCAGTCCTGGTCTCCTTTATGACTGCATCGTGGTGGAACAGGTGGATGTGATCATTCATTCTGTGATGCACATTTCTGTCCTTTGCTTCGGTTACTACAACAGATGGGTATGATGGGACCTTACTTTGGAGCCAAGTTATGCCCTGGGGATTTTAGTCAGGATAAATCCATCAAAGATATTAAAAAGAGTATATGAGATCAAGAAGTAAATTAGCTCTTGAGCTATTGAATGTTCTCCCCCAAGATTAGTATTCCACATTGTTTTCATTGCTCTTGGGTACTTATTCTGTATGATTTAGAGTTTAGGCAGCTTTCCTCATAGAGGGAAAAGACTGCAGTCTACTGACAAAGCTATATGTCTGGTCTCTACTGCTCTCAGCCAACTCTTAGGAGCCAGAGGGCTTTGTTTACTCCTTGCAGAAGTCACCCTGTGGATTTTATTTTCAGGTGATCTTGAAGGGTAGCAAGGAGCGCAGCACTGGGGCCACTGGAGTTAATGCAGACTCCTCCCGCTCTCATGCTATCATCCAAATTCAGATCAAAGATTCAGCCAAGAGGACATTTGGCAGGTGAGCTGGAAATACACAGGGAATCGCATTGTGTGCCTTTCCATAATGTGACTTTGAAATATGTGTTGTCAACAACAGGACATCCTGCCACTGTGGAGTTCTTTATTTATATCTTACAGGGATACACAGTAGAGTTATTAACTCTGAAATAAATCATTGTACTAAAGTGCCATCAGTTGATTAACCATGAAGTAATGACCTATTGTTGGTCAACCCTAAGTTATTAAAAGGGACATTGATTGCTTCTAACGTGAAAAACAGTATCAGCAGAGGAATAGTAGGAAATGCATCTCAGAGAGCTTACAGGCAAAAAAAAAGAAAAAAGAAAGAAAGAAAATTAATCCATCCTTCCTGAAAGAAGCCATAAGACAACTGGGTACATTCATTGCCTTTCTGATGCTATCTTAGCAAACTCTGCCACAGTGATGGATGAACCTATCTCACCTCTGAGTAATGAGTCTTTTTTTTTTTTTTACAGGGAGGGGGGGTTTGCTGGAAAGCAGCCCACGGAAGTTTCTATTTAATTATCTAAGTGGTCACCTAAGTGATTTGCATTGTGGTCATTTAGCCTTATGGGAAGAATGTTTAATTAATTTCAGTCATACTTTCTCACAAATGATTAAAACCAACAGAAGGGTCAAAGTGAACAGTGCCAGCAGTAACTGACAGATTAGAATCTTGCAATACTTTTGGAAAGCTGACAGTAATATCTTTTACTTTCCTGAGGATGGGTCAGTGCTGATTTCTTGCTGGGTTCACAAAATGCTGGCTGATGTAAAAATAAACCAAAGCCCCAAAGAAGTCATCCCTGCTGTGTCTTTTCTCTAGGATCTCTTTTATTGACTTGGCTGGCAGTGAAAGAGCAGCAGATGCCAGAGACTCAGATAGACAGACAAAGATGGAAGGTGCGGAAATAAACCAGAGTCTTCTGGCTGTAAGTTGTTCAAAACCTTTAATCTAAAAATCATTCTTGAGAGATTTTGCCCCTCTTTACATGCAGCCAAAGTAGGTGAGGGTGGGGTGGAATAAGGCAGTGGAATTCCAAGGTTGGAGACGGAGACGAAGGGTGCCCAATCAGATTCTTGACAGTTCTCGACAACTCTTCTTTCTCTCCCTGCCTTCTCTTCCTCTGGTCAATCCCTGACAATTAGGAGCAGAGAAGTATTTCTGCAGTTGCTTGAATGGTTAACTTACGTACACTTTATCCCTCTCATCAAGTCTTAAAATTATTTTTTCAAACATATAATAGTAGAATAAATAGTATAATGATCTCCCAAATACTTGTCTCCCAGCTTCAACATGTGAAAAATCTAACCAACCCTTTCCTTCTCCTGGTTGGATTATTTTAAAACAAATCCTGTCATCATGTCATTTCTTCCACAAATATTTAATGATGTATTTCAGAGATAAGGACTCTCATTTTTTAATATAACATAATACCATTGCACACCTAAAGAAATAATTATTTAATGATACCTGTTATCCAGTAAGTGTTATAATTCTACCAGTTCTCCCATAAATGTCATTTTACAGTTGATTTATTCAAATCAAGATACAAACAAGATCCTCGGATTGCTTTTGGTTGATATTCCTCTTTCATGCCGTATCAGTTCTTCCCCTCTCTCTCTCTTTTTTTAATATTAATGTATTTGTTGAAGAAAACTCAGTCACTTGACATATGAGATTTCCTACATTCTGGATTAGGCTATCTGCATTCCATGTTGATGTTTAACATGGTACTCTATCCTCTATTTTCTATAAAGTGGTTAAGATTTATATTTGTGCTGTCCAAAATGGGAGCCACTAAGCCACATGTGGCTGTTGGGTACTTGAAATGTGGCTAGTCTGAATTGAGATGTGCTCTAAGTGTAAATTACACATTGAAGCATGTAAGATATCATTAATATTTTTTCATACTGATTACATGCTAAAATATTATCAGATGTGTCAGATTAACTAAAATATATAATTAAGATTAATATAATATACAATTAAGATTATATGTTTAATATATAATTTCATCTGGTTTTTTTAATTTTTTTCTCTCTTTTTTTTATTGGGGTATAGTTGTCTTACGATGTTGTGTTAGTTGCTACTGTACAGCGAAATTAAGTAGAGTTCCCTGTGCTACAGCAGGTTCTTATTAGTTCTCTATTTTATACATACTAGTTTTATCTCTTTTTAATATGGTTATATTTCTTTTTAATATGGCTATTATAATAAAATTACATATATGGTTTGTATTTGTGGCTCACATATTTCGATTGGGAAAATGCTGATCTAGAGGCTTGATCAGATTTAAGTTCTGTTTTTTTGGCAAGAATAATTCATGAGTAGTTCTTAGACTTTCTATAGGAACACATCAGGAGGTACAGAATGTCTGATTATCTCTTTTTGTGATTTTGAAGTGTTATCACTCTAATTCCTCCATTACTATGTTTCCCATCAACCTTTTTCACCTTATGGTTTTAGCAGCTGTCAATGAGCATTATTACCTTTATCCATTGCTTCATTAGGGATTCCAAAATGATGATATTCTAATTCTAATATTCCTTCTGTATTTATTAACTGGAAGGAACTTTCCCCCAACTATCTGATTATCCTGAAATATAATTCATACAACGGAGGCAAGATAAATGCTTGATATTTTGCCTTCACTCACCAGTTTTCAGAATGAGTTGATGTCCTGGTAACCTAAACATGACCATGAGTTTGTTGTTGTTGTTGTTGTTTTTTTTGTTTGTTTTCATATTATTATAAACATTGTCATCTTTTTTTCTTCTTCTTCTTAAATTACACATTTTTGGCCAGTGGGAGTCTTTTCAAATATGTTCCTACTAGTCTCTGGCTTTCTGGTATGACAAGATGTTGTAGGCTCATCTTGTACATTTCTTTCCCCAGACCTTGAATCAGCCATTTCTTCAACAAGCCTTGGTTTTTAGAGGGAAATGGTATTTAGAGACCATTTAGAGTGCTAGTGGTACTTACTACCACTGTTAGTCCTCGCTACTAGGCCTTTTTGGTGGACAGAGCTTGGAAATTTTTTTTTTTTGGCTGCATTGGGTCTTTGTTGCTGCGCGCGGCTTTCTCTAGTTGCCTCAAGCAGGGGCTACTCTTCGTTGCGCAGCTGGGCCTCTAGGCGCGTGTGCTTCAGTACTTGTGGCTCGTGGGCTCCAGTGTGCAGGCTCAGCAACCGTGGCGCACGGGGTCAGCCGCTCCCTGGCATGTGGGATCCTCCCGGACCAGGGCTCGAACCCGTGTCCCCTGCATTGGCAGGCAGATTCCTAACCACTGCGCCACCAGGGAAGCCCTAGATATTTTTTTTTAAAGGTAAAAGTATATCAGGGATTCATACTAATAAATTAATTCAAAATTAAGACTGCAGGATTTTTGCTTAACTTTTTAAAATTTGTATTTCTCTCCCTTTTCTCTTATGCTAAAATTCTTAGTTCCTAACAACATTAATATAATTTATTTGCTCTACTTCAATATATATGTATACCCAAATCATGTTAATATTACTCATAATATGATTACTGAATTCAGATTAAGATTTCTTTGCAGTTTCCTTTTTACCCTTAAATTGTATCCCACTAGGGATGTACAGTCATAATACTGTGTTGCAAAGTCACTTGAAATAATTCTTCTCTGTGTGTTTAAGCTTACCAATTTTGTATTGAGTTAAAGTTATAAAATAAGCCACATTCAGAAAACTCTAGTGTTCAACCCTGTCCTCAATCCTGTTACCTCCCTCCCCTTAGATAATGATTTTCTACCAATATATATGTTTGTATTCACCCCTTTCTCAGGAGGGAAAAAAATAAAAGGTAGCATACTGTAAACACTTTTACTTTTTTCACTTAACAGTATCCTGGAGCTCACTCCATGGCTGTGTACAGAGACCCTCATTCCTTCTTATAGATGCATAGTCCTGTCTTGTGCCCCTCCACAGTATTTAAGTCCTTTTGATCAGAACTGAAATCTCCAGCTAGACACATTATTTCCAGGCCTCATGAGGGATAAATTGGGAGGCTGAGAGAGGTGAGAGAATCAGCATCTTTTTATTATCGTTTAAAATTTTTGAATAATTTTAGATTTTAAAAAAGTTACAGAAATAAACATGTAGCATTCCTTCACCCAGCCTTCCTAATGTTAACATCTTACATAACTATAGTAATCTAAATCAGGAAATGAACATTGATATAATACTATTAACTATCTACAGACCTTGTTTGAATTTCATCAACAGTCCCACTAATGTCCTTTTTCGGGTCCAGGATTCTATGTTACATTTAGTTATCATGGGTCTGTAGTCTCCTCAGTTTTTGTCAATTTCGACCTTAACACCTTTGAAGAATGCTGGCCAGTTATTTTGCAGAATGTCTCTGAATTTGTGTTTGTGTAATGTTTTCTCATTATTAGATTGAGATAATGAATTTTTAGCAAGAATACCACAGAAGTTGTACACTTCTCAGTGTATTGTATCAGTCAATATGTCTTATTACTGGTGATGTTAAACTTGATCACTGAGTTAAGGCGGTTTGTGCTAGGTTACTCCACTGTAGTTATGATTATTCCCTTTGTAATAAGTATCTTATGGAGAGATACTTTGAAACTATGCAAATATCCTGTTTACATCACACTTTTGCTGCCTAATTTTAGTATCCATTGATGATTCTTACCTGCAACAATTATTACTGTGGTGTTTACCTGATGGGATTTTCTATGTTCATCATTCTACATTAATTAGTTAGAATGCTACTGTAAGAAAGAGCTGTTTTTTCTCTTTATTTATTTGGTTATTTAGTTATAATAGTAAATGGATATTTCTTTTATTTGCTAAATTAGAATCCATTTCTATCATTATTTATTTTCTTGCTCAAATTATCCCAGATGGCCATTGGGAGTTCTTTCAAGTTGGTTTCTGTATCCTTTTGACATGCCCCCATCATTTTTTGAGCAGCTCCTTGTCTTTTGGCACTATAAGGTGTCACACACTCTTCCCTGCCCTAGCCCTGGAATCAACCATTTCTCCAAGGAGCCCCAGAACCAATATACTTGAGCATGCACTATATGCTAGTCAGTTTACTCTTTACAACAAAGCAGGTTCTCTTATTCCCACTTTATGGATCAGGATTCTGAAGCTCAGGTTAAGTGAATTGGCCAAGGGTCCACAGCCTCTAGCTAGAAATCTTTGATTCTCATATTTAAATTTATGGTCCAGGAATTAACCAAGAAACCCAAGTAGTACCTGTGAAGTTGGAGAACCCTCTGGGGCTTGACTGTGTCTGTCTCACATGGGCCATAGCATGTAAAGGGGCCTGAGAACAAGCCTTATAGAATAGGATCAAAATCTTGTGCTTTGTGAGGTGCACAGAGGTGCCCCTTTTTCTTTCCTGGGTACTTCTCTTGGTTTTCCCTTAGAGTTTACTAAAGTCTACTTTCCATTCTGATTCAAGGCTAAAGGGACCCAAAGGCTCATAGAGATTGATAGCCACACTTGGATTTGAGTACATAAGGGGCAGGTGTAACTCAGGGACCAGGTTTGGGTACCTGCTTGTCCCTTCTAGAGAATCTTCCCAGTGCTAAAGTTTGGGGATATTGGACTGATTTGTAATAAAAGAGGAAATTCCCTTATACCTTCTTATAACCCGGCAGCTTCTTAGATAGAGAGGGGTTAGTTGTGGGCATCTGTAGCTGCTGCCAAGAACAGCCACAGCAGACTCTCAAAGCTAATTACCTGTTCTTGGTGAACTCCCAGAACTGGCACTGCCAAGGGATTCCTTCCATTCTTTTCCCTGCCTTTCTTCTCATTTACTGCCACTTAGCGGAGATGCAGGACTCAGAAATAGAAGATCTCTCCTCCCTGATCCTGTCCCCTCAACCCCTGCTCTTTCTGATGGGCATGTTGCCCCTAGAGATCTACATATGCAGGTTTCTGCTAGCACTAGTGATACCCAATGAGCACTTCTTTGAGGGGCTCTGCCCAGGAGCAAGTGACATGGCCTTGCCTTTGGGCCACAGTCTCCCCTTGTTTTTAAATGAGGAGGTAGACCTAGATGATTTCTCAGTTCCTTCCCAGCTCTGACTCTAGAATTCCTCCTGTCCCATCCAGACAACTTGAATCTGCACTTGAGTCCATACCTACAGGTGTGCATGTGTGAGCAGGCAGGCGGGGGAGTAGTATAGTATCTTTCTATTTAAGTGCATCTTGTAGTTGGGAAGAGTGTGAGAAGAGGAGAGAAAGGGAGCTGGCAAGCCAGAACTGCCACCATGTAAGCTGAACTCTGGGACCTGTGGGAATGTCCCTGGGTTTGTCTGTTCTACACTATCAGGGCTAATTCTAGGATCACAGCCTTTAAATTGCGGGGGGGGGGGCCCTTAACTAGGCACAGCTAGCACAGGATGATGTTTCCCAGTCTAGCTTGATTTTTCTTGTTGAACCAGAAACTAGCACGGCATTTTGACTTCCTTTTGGGAATTGCATGACTGTGATTTACTTAAGAAAAATATGATCTGTTATTCTTACTTTGCATGTGATATTTGATGTGCTTATTATTCTACCACTTTGCAGCTGAAGGAATGTATCCGTGCATTGGATCAGGAACACACTCACACTCCTTTCAGGCAAAGCAAGTTAACTCAGGTAAAGTTATATATGAGCTTTGAGTTCTGGTTCACGCATGTGTTCCTCCTTCTATTCATTTATTCCCTCAGCGGAGCATCCACTGCCAGCAAGGCGTGATGCTCCCTGGAGTGGGGGAGGGGGAGGGGGAAGGGAGGGGCAGAGAGAGGAGGGGGAGGAGTCACATTCCTTCCAGGAGCTCTCAGTCTTGGAGAAGAAAGAGGCGTCCTCGGGCAGGGATACCTGCACTACGAAGCAGCCAGGCTCCCTGCGGGGCAGCAGTGGTCACCATCCAACAGCTTTCTGCTTATTTCTAATGTAAAGAAACCTTGTTGATTTAGTGGAGTCTCTGAGCCTTTGAAGGGGATGGTAGTGCAGCTGTACTTGGTACTTTCTTAGTTGTAAGACTTAGACCAGTGTTTCAAGACAAAAAATAATAGCTGCAGTTAAAAAGAATGAGATAGACTTTTGACATGTCCTGACAGGAAAGATGACCAAGATCTATAGTTTAAAAATATTAAATGAGAAGAAAAAAACTACACAGAAATTATGCATATGTTCGCTGATTATTTTGAGTGGTAGAACCATAGGTAATTTTTTTCTTCCATTTTTCTGTCACGAAAATGTGCTTCTTTATTAATGGGAAACGCCAATAAGTGTGCATCTGTAATGGCTGCAGAAGAGTGGCCCACGGAGGGGTCTGCCTAGGTACAAACAGCTGTGAAGACAGTTATGGGTGCCCCTGGTTCCCTTCTGCACCAAATCCTATGCACAGTAGGGACAGACTAGATAGAAGGCAGTCTAGGTGAGGATCTTTGTATTCTGGGAGGGATTTTCACCCTGTGCAGCTAGATCGGCAGCCCCACAGGACCTGGGGCAGAACCTATAATAACATAGCTCCTTACTAGTCAGAATTGGGTTAGATTGTTTCTTCTCAAACATGATTTCAACCAGGGATCCAGGAAACCCTTCTTATAGGTGGTTAGTCCTGATTCTGACATTGGCTTTGTTATTTTTCAAAACATGTCCTCCATCCCCAGAAATTGTGTCCTATTTAATTAAAAAAATAATTCCACACATGGATCCACTTACAGAATAATATACTTTTTCACTCAAACATAAGTTTTAGATCTTTCCAGGTACCTAAGTACATATATACATAATTATCTTTTATGGTTGTATGCAGTTTACAATTATTTAGTTTGTTACCTGTTTATAGACTTGTAGATTTTCCAAATTTTACTATTATAATAAGGTAATGAATATCCTGGGTATACTTTTTTGGGGGGGGATCAATTGAGCAATTATTATCTCTTTAGGATAAAGTCCTGGAAGTGTGATTGCCAAACCAAGAGTGTGAACATTTTTTACCAAATTTTTACCATATTGCCAAACTGCCCTCCCAAAGGCATGTACCAATTCATGCTACACGGTATACAGGCAGTGTAGCAGTGTACAAGAGCGCCCTTTCCCTAGACCCTCAGCAGAGCAGGGTAGTATGAGTCTTAATCTTATAGGTGCAAACATTTTAGTTTTTTAAAATGGTTTGTTTGCATTTCTTTGATTAGTGGTGAAGTGGGTACCTTTTGTTTATTGACTGTGTTTCTCCTTTTGTGAATTACCTTTTCATAGAAGGGGGTGAGGGTGCCTGTGGCCCAGTGTCCTGCACACAGTAAGTAGTCAGTAGGCCCTTGGTTAGTTGACTTCATTGACCTGCCTTCTGTTTCAAACAGGTTCTGAAGGACTCTTTCATTGGCAATGCCAAAACCTGCATGATCGCCAACATCTCGCCAAGCCATGTGGCCACCGAACACACTCTGAATACCTTGCGCTATGCTGACCGGTGAGTCCCCCTCAGGTGGCGGGTCGTGTGTGTATGTGTGTGATACACACACAAGGATCTGACCTTGAGCTCCACAAGCCTGTTCTTGGGACAGTAATCTACTGCCAGGGGAATGTGCAATTGGTCATTTGAAGAATGTGACCTAGGAGGCCCTGCCATTTTACAAGCGTGAATGTGACAAGAGGAAGGTGACACGCTCCTTTGTTTAGAAGACAACTCCATCAGTGGCTTTTTTTTTTTTTTCCGGCCACGCTGCGTGGCATGTGGGATCTTAGTTCCCCAACCAGGGATCAAACCCGCATCCCCTGCATTGGAAGCGTGGAGTCTTAACCACCGGACTGCCAGGGAATTCCCCATCAGTGGCGTTTAAATGGCTAGCGGGAGATGAAATATTTCTCCAGAGTAGAAGCCTTAGTGAGGTTTTCTTCCTGCTAGCCTCAGCTCTAATTATTAGGGATAGAATACCTATTACTTGTCAAGGCAGAAGTACCCAGAGCTGTGTAGGTCCAGAAGAGACCAACCTTGTGTTATAGAAACTGAGGCCCAGAAAAGGGTGGAAACTTTAATCGGGCTCACTGGGAGTTGGTGGCAGAACTAGTACCTCTTATTGCCAAGTCAGGGCTCTAGTGACTTTGGTATCTGCCAGGGTCCCTCCCATCTCTTACCCTGGGGTCATGTGTCTCCTTCACGTATGAAAATGCTCTCATTATCATTCTTTCCTCTGGCTGCTTTGCTGCTGGTCCTGTCTTACAACACCTCCTCTTCAGTCTCCCAAGAATCCATCTCCAAAGTTAACAGACTATTTGAGAGGAACCTGTTGTTGTTGTTTTTTAATTACTGTTGAAGAATCTTTAGTATCCATAGCATTTAATGAAACTCATTGGGAAGGAAAGAGAAGCTACCATCTAAGTTCCGTGAGAACAGGAACCTTATCTTTTTCTCCACGGTATCTCTCCTGCCCAGACAGTACTTGGTACCTAGTAGATGTGTAATAAATATTTGTGAATGAAAGGAGGAGCTCCTCCTGGGCTTGGGGGCTTGAGTGAGGTTCTCTGTGTACCTTATCTCATTTAAATAGGAGAGATCATTTACAAAGTGGCTACCAGAGTGGACTCTGGAGTTAGACTATCTGGGCCAATACCCTGCCTCTGCCACTAGCTAGCTGAGTGGTCTTGGACAAATTTGCAACTTCTCTGGGCCCCAATTTCCTTAATGTGAACAGGGATAATGATAGCACCTATCTCATATAACAGTTATGTGGAATCACTGATGCAATATGTTTGAAGGGCTTAGCACCACACCTGGCAAATAGTGAACACTCATTATATGTTAACTTTAACAATAGTAATATTACAGGCATACTGTGGAGATATTGCAGGTTTGGTTCCAGGCCACCACGATAGATCAAAGATCACAGTAAAGTGATTTAAAAATATATATATACATACCTTAATTTTAAAATAATGCTGTTGGAAAAATGGCACCAATAGACTCTATGCAGGGTTGCTACCAACCTTCAATTCGTTAAAAAAAAACGCACTATCCAAAAAGCAAAGCACAATAAAATGAAGTATGCCTATAATACGCATAAGTTTCCTCGAGGAGGTTTTCTTGTTGCATGGTTTCCTAATGCCAGCACCCTAGCACTACTAGAAGACAGCGAAGACTGAGATCAGATAGAAGACATGGGATGATCCAAAATTGTTCCCCAAAAACCAGTATGGCTTCAGGTTCTTTCCCCCCATGTATCCATTACCCAACTTCAACAATTATTAACCCTAAGTCAATCTTGTTTCATAACCCCATTCACTCCCCAAATCACAGACATATCAAGTACTTGAAGTAAGAACATCACTAAGGAGCAGAGAACAAGACTTTCCTCTCAGTGCCTCAGTAACGGAGGATGAAAGTAACCCTTTCTCAGAGAGGATGCATTGAGTACGATTGAGAAATTATTTGAAATAATTTTGGTTAAAAAATAGAATAAGTATAATAGAAATAATCTCTTCCATTTAAAGCAGTCTGACAAATTATTGAAAATAAATATGAGTCATTTGTTTTATGTGTTTAAATTAATTGTTGGTAACAATCCATACACACACAGGAAGAGGATGATTTTATTGCTTATTTAAAATTTTCCTTTGATTTAAAATTTTCACCTCTGCACATACTAGAAGAATGTTGCTAAATAGTCCAAAAATAAAGTTCCAGCTGGACCCCTAACAGGTGTATCAGAAGAGAACTCAGTAACAGGAGTGATTTTGGTAAAAGGTAGAGTACACTGGAAGCCTTTAGCATCAATGACCAAAAATTATCTGTAAGATTTTTTCTGGCACCCTCAGGTTTCTAGAATTATTTACTATGACTGCTAGGAGGAAATTTTGGTGTTTCTCTTTTAACAAAACTAATAGCTCAGATTTTTATAACAGGAAGTAATTTGGAACCATCTAGACTTGCTGTGGGACCTCTCAACCCATTCCGTGGATGTATGCCCTACTGCAATACCTCAGCAAAGGCCCAGGGACACAATTCACGTGTCTTTAGTCACATCCTATGTCTCTTTGCTTACTGTGTTATCTGCTTGCCTTGCCTCTCAGACCTAAAAGGAAGATTTAAGTCAAGTCTCAGTGTCAGGTTTACTATATTGGTCTTCAGTAATGGCCAGAGGGGTCATTTGGCTACTATTGAGTGGATTAAAATCAAAACAATGGAAAAGACATTTTCTGGGAGCTCCCAGGCAGAAGTACTGCTCCCACCTAGGGGATTTCAACGCAGAATCTATGAACAAACTACTGGAGAGTCACATTTTACTTGATGTCTCCTTGTAAATCCAAATTCTTACACTGTTTGTATTTTGTTTTAGATACCACAGAGTGAGAGACTCTGATCTTGGCAACTGAATCCTAGCAGAGACTTAATTCTGGATTTTTCCATGCTCTCTAAAATTCCCTTGTAAAATAGAGCATGGTTCTCTATTTCTCTATCTACGGTGCGATTTTGCCTCCTAGGGGACATTTGGCAATGTCTGGAGACAATTTTGATTGTTCTGACTGGGGAGAAATGCTGCTGGGATCTCGGGTAGAAGCCAAGGAGGTTGCTAAACACTCCACAGGACAGCTCCCCACAACACAGAATTATCTGACCCCAAACACCACTACTGCTAAGGTTGAGAAACCCTGTGAATAGACAGGTCATTTTTTCCTTAATGGAATTAGCACAAGCCTGCTTATTTCCAGAGGGCTTCTGCTTCTTGAAGTGCCCAGCAGGTTCGAGGGAACTCATTTTCTCAGAGAAGCCTGAAAGGAGGTGGTTGCAGGGAAAAGAAGACTCTGATTATGGAAGACTGGGTAAGGGGTAGACACTAGGCTCCTGAGTTGGCCGATCTTCAGGAAACGTGGCATGGGCCCTGCGTGGGCATAGTTCTGAGACTAGCTCCTCTGGCCTGGCCCTCACATGGGACTGTGGTATTTCCAAAACTCTCCTGATCATGGAATACTGGATGCACACTACTATCCTGAGAGAAGACACTGGTCTTCTTTGTTCAGGTAAAGAGAGGTATTTCATGCTGAAATAGAATCTCCCCATTTCCTCCAATTCTCTCCCAGATAAAAAACTAATTCCCAGGGGCTTCCCTGGTGGCGCAGTGGTTGAGAGTCCACCTGCCGATGCAGGGGACACGGGTTTGTGCCCCGGTCTAGGAAGATCCCACGTGCCGTGGAGCGGCTGGGCTCGTGAGCCATGGCCGCTGAGCCTGTGCTCCGCAACGGGAGAGGCCACAACAGTGAGGGGCCCGCGTACCGCAAAAAAAAAAAAAAAAAAAGTAATTCCCAGTCCTTGTAATAGTTTTCTTTGGTTTTTGTTTTCCCTGAAAGCTATAGGAAAGAAGTTACAGAACATGCAAGAATGCACATTTAACATAAAATGGTCGTTTACAGGGTCAAAGAACTAAAGAAAGGCATTAAGTGTTGCACTTCAGCTAGCAGTCGAAATCGAACATCTGGAAACTCTTCTCCAAAACGAATTCAGAGCTCTCCTGTGGCCCTGCCAGGGGACAAGTGTTCTCCCAAAAAAGTCAAGCTGGGGCTCCAACAGTCACTCACAGTGGCACCTGACTCCACGAGAACGAAGGCCCATCCTCTGGCCAGTCACCCAGCCAATATCCCTTTTGCTTCTGTACCTAAGGCTCCTGGTAAAAGGGGTGGCTCTAGAGGGAGTCCTCCCCAAGAGTGGGTCATTCAAACTAGCTCTATCAAAGGAACCATGCGGCCTGGACATTTAGCCAAAAAAAGGGCAGAAGAATCAGCTGCATCATGCTCTGAGAAGAATCCAATCGGCAACAAAACTGCCCTCGGGTGGGGAAGCAGGGCCCCTGGCCCAGGAGAAGAAGCAGTCCGTGGTAAGCTGCCCTCCCGGTGCAAGAAAGTGCAGACTGTGCAGCCAGTGCAAAAGCAGCTTGTGTCACGAGTTGAACTCTCCTTTGGCAACGTCCATCACTTAGTAGAGTACAGTCAGGGCAGCAAGGGGGGCACACCTACTAGGCCTGCCTCTGAAGCTTGGACAGACATCCCTCCACATCAGAAGGAGAGGGAAGAACATTTGCGCTTCTATCACCAGCAGTTCCAGCAGCCACCTCTCCTCCAACAGAAGTTAAAGCACCAACCACTGGAAAGGTTTTTATGCCAGTCCCGGCCTCCAGAGGGGCAGCTCCAGAATGACACCCCTCCTCCCTTCCACTCTTGTTGTGAGAGCCATGATGGAGCCCAAGCTGAGGACCTTGATGACAGCGATTTCAGTGAAGATTCTTTTTCACATGTTTCCTGTCAGAGGACCACAAAGCAGGGAAAGACCCTGGAGAGTAGCGAAGGCTCGTTCTTCCTTCATCAGAGGGAGCAAGGTCCTGAGGAACAGGTAGCCGAAAGGCGGCAGAGTCTGTGTTTTAGCCCCAGGACAGAAGGTGACGAGAAGGGTCTAACTGGAAGCTGGATATACTCCAGGGACCCCGCAAGCCACAGGATAGCACTTGATCACGGCCACAGCCCAAGTCAGGTGCCCTTGGACCGGAGCAGAGAGGAGGACTCCACCTCCTCAGGGCCTCCTCCTGGAGAAAACCTGGCAGAGAAGCCTTACTGCTCACAGGTAGACTTTGTATATAACCAGAAAAGAGGGGGCAGCCCAGCCTTTGACCTCAGACAGGATGCCTTCAAAAATGAGGTTCCTCGGCAGGCTGAGGGCAGCTCACCATCCCTGGAGGAAGATGGTTGCACTTTCTCACTATCCCACATCACAGTTCCTGGATCCCCAGACCAAAGAGACACAGTGAGCACACCTCTGAGAGAAGTCAGTGAAGATAGCCCAACTGTGGTGACCGGAACGATGAAAAACAGTAACCCTTTCCAAGGAGAAGACTCTAGAGGGGAACTAGGCACACGCTCTGAGCATGCTTCTGGACTGATGGCTCCCCTCACCGTGTCTCTCCTGGAGAGCCCAGATGATGAGGGCTCTCCTCCCTTGGAGCAGTCGGCCCGGGATGGAGCTGCACACAGTCTAGTGGCAGCAGACACAGGGGGGCCAGCTGTGGGCCACACAGTGTCATCCTGTGATCAAGAGGCAGACCTGCCAATGTCTTCAGCAACTGAGCACCTGTGGCTCTCATCATCTCCCCCTGACAGTAAGCCTGGGGGTGATCTTCCAGCTCTGTCCCTGTCACCCATCCATCAGCACCCACCTGACAAGCTGCCCAACAGGGAGGCTGACCTGGGGGAGCCCTGTCAAAGCAGAGAGACTGCACTCTTCTCCCAGGGGCACTATGATGGTGATGCTGAGACAGAGCTGGGCTGCTCCCAGGGTTTCCCAGAAAAACCCTGCCTCACCATACATACTGGGGGACCCCACTCTGGGCCTACACTCACCCCCCAAACAGGAAGTAGTGATGTGGCTGACCAGCCCTGGGCCCAGGAGAGAAAGCACCTGACAGGGCTTGGCTGGCAGGAGCTGGATTTGTCCACAGACCCCATCAAGCTGTCTTGCTACAATGAGGACATCGCGTGGCTCAAACGCAGGCCAATCCCAAGGTACTTAGCAAGGCTAGGCTCTCCCAAGACTGGCAGGACACTCCGTCAGCCCATCCTGGGGCACGCACAGTAAGTTGGACTTTCCTACCTAGACTTGAGCCCCTTTGGCACCCCTACTCCCACTACAGCTGAATGTTTTGTCTGTTCTGGGAATGGCTGTGGTTGGCTCAGAGAAAGGCTTTTTGTCCACCTTATCAAGGGAGCCTGCCTAGATGCATCTGACATGAACAGCAGGAATAAAATATATTGGAGCAGGCCTGCCAGGTAGGGTAGGTGGGATGTGAGTGAAAGAAGGGAGGATCTGACCCTATAAGTAAGCCTAAGACCTATGGTGAGATCAGAATCCTCTTCTTCATTCTGTTGGGCCTGTGCTCCTGGAAGTGCTCCCCAGGGACACAGCAGCAGCAGCCTTGTGACCCCAGAGCCAAGGCTGGCTGGTCACCTTCCAAGATGGTGAAGGTAAAAAACAGGGGCTGGTGATTTGTGCTGCTTTCCCCAAAGGAGGCTGTGGATGGTACAGCAGAATGAGAGCGCCTTTGAGAATGTGAGAGAAAGGAGGGCAAGAGGTCTAGCAGCGTCAGAGGCCCAGGAGCAGGAAGGCAGGGCAGGCCTGTGGGAACAGATGCTTCCTATGTGAGGCTGCGGCCCTCTGCTAGGGCTCCTGATACCTGGGCAGACCATCTGCCTGCTGCTCGCTGGGGCTCAGGCCTGGGCCTTGGGCGAAGAGAAGGGCGTGTAGGGATGTGCACCTCTACAAGGTAGACAGTCTTGCTGTTTCCGTGGTCTCTATCCATCAGTGGAGTCTGACACAGTCAGGTCTAATGACCCTGTAGATGTTTCTAAATTTGGGGATCAGAGGATGGGGGGATGGTCAGTGGTAACCTAGAGGTTGGAGGTCACAAGCTAGGGAAGATAACATGCTGAGCCCAGAGGTTTTATTAGCTGGATTCTTCTGACAGAAGGCAGATCCTCCAGCTTCTAGCTCAAACCCCCTTGCTTTGGTCCCTGAACTCCCCGAAGAAAGTAGAAATCACAGCAGGCTAGGTGGCTGGCTCTACCTTGTGCCAAGTGTGCCAGCTGCAGTGGCACAGCCTTGAGCTTTCTTGCAGGGAAGATGTGGGCAGCTCCTGTGGAGAAGCAGCATCCAGCCCTGTGCCTCAGTGTATCTGGAGGCAGGGCGCTGCTCCAGAAGCCCATCTCTTCTCAGAATCTCATTTGTATCCCCCTAGCCCCTTGACAAGGCCTGAAAAGAATGGGTGAGGGGCAGGAGGTGCTGGGGAGCTGGTCCTGGTCACAGCCTCGGCCTCTTTGGGCAGAAACAGCTCCTGGCCTGGAAATGAGGCTCACTTCCAGAAAGCTGCCCAGGAGAGACGGGAGGCCCGGAGGACCACAGCATCCCCTCTGGTTCCCAGGCAGGTACTCATCCGAGCACACCAGGAACAGCTGGATGAAATGGCCAAGCTGGGCTTCAAGGAGGAGACCCTGATGAGCCAGCTGGCTCCTAATGTAAGTGGTCTTGGCCGGACTCTCAGGGGTTGTTGGGAATTAGCCTGCAGCTAGTTTGACAGTCATCCTTTTTTGATGTAGCTGTGTGTACAGAAAGGGTCTGCTGTCACACTCTAACCTTGTTGAGGCCTTGGACCTGCTCTTGCCACCCCTCTGAGTTGGCTTGAGGGCGTGCAAGGACAGGTGGGAGATGGTGCTACACTCCCCATTCCCAGGCCAAAATGTTTCCAGCCTCTGTTCTTTGCCGTTCTGTCCTCCTAGTGGCTTGTTGGTGCCCCTCCCTGTGATGGTAACAGTGACTTACTTGCCTTATGCAGACCAGAGGTACTTCTACAAAACCACCCTTCTGCCCTGCGAAATACCTCTCTGCGTAGAAAAGTGGTCCCACACTGTGCCATGGTGACTGTCCAGATTTTCCAGCTGGAGGAAGGGCCTGGGCTCTGAAATCTTCATACAAGAGAAGGGACTAGAAAAGCTGATCTGGCAGCAACAGCAAAAGCTCCACTTGTCCTTTGTTTCCTTTCCAGGATTTTGAAGATTTTGTGACCCAGTTAGATGAAATCATGGCTCTGAAGTCCAAGTGCATCCAGAGTCTGAGGAGCCAGCTGCAGCTATACCTGGCCTGCCACAGGCCAGCTGCGGCCCCTGAGGGGAGAGCGGTGTCTTAGAACAAGATCCAGTATGTGGTGGCTGGGCTCTCAAGAGCTGGAGGGCCTCTGCCAGGTCCCCCTACAGATATCAGAACCCACTCCCTGGTCCTGCCCATGCTAGCCTCTCCCTAGCCACATGTGGCCTTGGCTGGGCCCCAGCCCCTCTCTCAGGGCCAAGCATCTGTCCCTCAATTCTAAGCACAGGAGCATCTGTAAGGAAGGACAGATCAGCCTGAAAAACTTAATAGGCCCCTCCCTTTTCTTTGGGGCTAGAGAAGGATTTGCCTTTACTGACCCCTTGTCTGAGGAAATACAGTTAGGTCTAATAACCCTGTAGATGTTTCTAAATTTGGGTATCAGTGGATGGGGGGGATGGTCAGTGGTAACCTAGAGGTTGTGTTGAGGTCACAAGCTAGGGAAGATAACATGCTGAGCCCAGAGGTTTTATCAGCTGGATTCTGTGCCTTTCTCCAGGACTTGGTCAAAAATGAAAACATTGGTGCTAGTGGGGTGGGGGAGGGTGAGCTCTGCCCTATCAGCCCTTGGAGATTGATTTGGGACTTTAGTTAGCTTTTGAAAATGTAAAATGAATAAACCTTGATGTCTTTAATAGCAGCAGATGTGGGACAGGCTTTATGCTTCCAGTTCCCCTCCCTCCCTGCAATCCAGTATTTAGACAGAAGAGGGTGCTCGCGTCACTGCATTATTCTTTTCCAATCTCTACCTTGTGCTGGGACCATCCACCTGCGTCATGCTCTGGCTCCTGTCTGTGAATCCTCACCC
The DNA here is from genome assembly GCF_008692025.1 of Phocoena sinus. Taxonomy (NCBI): domain Eukaryota; kingdom Metazoa; phylum Chordata; class Mammalia; order Artiodactyla; family Phocoenidae; genus Phocoena; species Phocoena sinus. The sequence goes on along the minus strand of NC_045768.1, from coordinate 81,658,075 downwards.
CCACGCCCTCACGGAATAGTGGAAGAGCTGCAGTTATCTCAGGCAAGTCTGTCTCCTAGCCTCACCCTCATCCGGGACTGCCCTGGCCATCTACTCCCCCCTCAATGGCCTGTGTTCAGGGTCTTGGCACTGAGTGCTCTGGTCAGTAGTGTGAGATGAGAGTGAAAGAAGGGAGGAGTAAAGCAGTTCTACACACATACACGCACACCTTCATGTGAGTTCTTTCTGTATCTTTTTAGCAGAAAGAAGCTTAAGAAATACCAAGTGGCCTCCAGGTGGCCCACTTAACCAAGGCCACCCTGGATCAAGTTGAAATTCATGTCAAAGCCCTTGGCCCTGGCACCATTTTGGTATGAAACTTTGATTTCCTACAGGTAAAGGATAACTTTTACAGGTTTTAAAAGAAGGGTTTAATTAATTTTAAAGGCCAGAAGAGGGGCTTTCTGAGACAATGGCCATGCCTGACCTGACCACCAGAGGGCAGCCTCTTTCCAGCTTGGTGCTTCCCAGCCCAAAGGTTCTGTACCCGCTCCTCACGTGATCACTAAAAAAAAATTAGAGACCCATCCAAGCCAAGAGCACAGGAGGGACTATGGGGCAGTATTAAGTATAAGGACAAGAAACTCTAGGGATAAATCTAGTTCCATCAGATACATCAGCACTACTGAGAGCTAATAAAGCAGTCTGAATCCCAGTCCTGCCTGTGGAACACGTAATTATGCGTGATGCTGCTCAGAGGACAAGGGGCTTGTTCCTCATTTCTGAGTGATTCCCCTGAAGGCCCAGCCTGTCTCACCGCCACAGTCAGTCTTGCAGGAAGGCATATGTCTATGTCCTTGACCCAGAGACTGGGCTAGGTCAAGTTTAAACAGACCCTTGTCTACACCTGCCTTTACAAACCGAAAACCAGGGCAGACTGGGGGGGCCAGCTCCTGGGTCCCACGGGCCTAAGAGTTGGAAGAAAGTACTGAAATGACAGAAAATGGTTAGCTCCTGTTCCATCCCCAGCAAATCCCTTTACCACTCACTCACCTCCACCCAGCAGTATAACAGTCCTTGGCAATAAAGAAGTTATCACAGCAGGATATACCTTTTAGATTTTTATTAGTAGTTCTCTCTGAAAAATCAAAATAGTTAGCAAATTACTTTAGATTCATCAAGACTGTATATCCTTTGTATTTAGATCTTTAATGATGTACAACATGATACAAAACAAACCAAAGACTGATTTCTATGACTAGGTGTTATTCATTGTGTCATCCTAGAGCAAGGGGCTGGAGGGAGAGGCTGTTCTCCAGGGAGAACTGAGGTGGAGTTAGTGCTGGGTGACTAAATCACAGCCTCTTTCTTCCCCACTTGATGTGCTGGGAAGGGGCCAATGACTTCTTAAACTGACAACTGTTTTCTAGAGCAGGGGGCCCTAAAATCTCGGGTAGCAGAAGACTGTGGTCCAAACCAGGCCAAAAGAAACAGGCTGGGGCAGGGAAGTATGGTAACTGCCTGGCAGAAAAGGCAAACTCAGGGCCCCAAGGGGAAAAGGGCATTCTTTGCACCTCAGAGACATTGCAGAACCAGTGTTAACACTAAGTGACATCGTTAAAAGGGGAAAAAAACAAAACCCTGGAAGAACCTTTCAATTGCACTCAACTTGGATTAGAGGTCAGTCCACCCTTGCAGAGAAGGGAAACATCTAGCCCCAGAGCAGCACTGAGTCTGGCCCTCCCACCTCCTTCTCCCCAACTCCTTTTGGCAGCTGGGACAGGTTTCGGCTGAGGCCATACAGACCCCAGAAAGACCAGAGAAGTCTCTCTGAATGGCCAAGGTGGGAAGGACACTTCTCAGAATACAAATACTTTTACTGTGGAAGGAGCCGGGACAGTTCCGGGGGCATATGCACGCCCAAATCTTCCCCACTTTCTCCCCATCTCAGGACCTAGGCTCATAGAGACTTGGCAAACACAGTCTCTACACCTGACCTTCCACCCCCAAAAGAAAATCCGGAAGCGTGCCCCTTCTTCCCCACAGGTGGTCTCCTCAGGGCCTTCAGCGGGGGGCGGGGGGGGGGGGGGGCTCCGTGGCAGGGCCTAGGCAGGGCCTGGTCTCAGCTGGCTCCCGCCCGAGCCATGAGGTCTTCCAAAGCATTGTCCTGGTCATTGTTGTGTAATAGCAGAACTTCCTTAATATCTTTCAGTTCAAAGCCCATTTCCTTAAATTTGCTCATTAACTGAAGAAACTCCATCATCTAAGGGAAATAAGAGAATACAGACTCAAGAAAGGGGTCCAGCCACACAGCACAGCTGAGTGGAAGAATATGTGTGTAAGGGGGCTGCTTGGGGCAGCGTTCTTTGCCAGAGCCTCATGAGCCTCTCTGAGGTCCCCTAGCAAGCAGAGGAGGGCCGTAGAGGAAGCAAGGCCGTGGAGGAAGACAGGTTGATGCCATGGCCAATCGTCCATCAGGAGCCATGCCCAGTCCCAAACCTTGCTGACCTTCACTCAGGTCCCACCATCCACATCTGTGTTCCCACCCAGCAGGATACTGAACCCAGAAATGGCTGCTCTCTGGCTAGCAGCCTAGGTGAAGTGACTGGCAATCTCCCCCAACATCCAAAAATATGGCTTTTTGCCCAGGTCATTTTTCCCGTCTCTTCCCTGGGATTCTAGATAGTCTTCAACCCGATACTTCATCTGAGCCAAACTAGCCAAATGCCTGTCTGGACATGGGAGATTCTGTGCTTCAACTACCTCTGCCTACAGTCACTGGAAGGGATGAAGGTTGTAGTCCAGGATGACCCCCAAGACAGACTACTTTGTCCCTTCTTTCCAGAGGGTTCCCGTGAAGCATGAAGGTTCCTACCTTTTCCTCTGAACACTGCTGCATTTCCAGAGCCTCTTCCACTAAAAGAGGGTCAAAGCCCTTCTCACAGAGCTGTCCATGTGCAAAGAGATAGTCGAGAATCTAAGAAAAGAGAAAGGTTTAAGCACCTATTGCCACTCGTCTGTGCTTCCCAAAAGTCTTACACAAACCAACAAGTGTGACATCTGCTCCCCACCCTGGCTATTAGATCCTAGATAGGACTTGATTTTGTGCCTTGAATTGTGTCCAACACAGCAGTACCTCAGTGACTACTTGCTGATAGGTACACCCTTCTAAACATGCATAGCCATTTTTCAAAGGAGTTCCTGTCACAGCTGACTCACATCTCCCAGCTGATGTCAATTCCACAGCCTGGGCAGGATGTTCATTTTTTTTTAAATGGTGATTTTTCTTTTTTCTAAATTTATTTATTTATTATTATTAGCATCATTATCATCATTGGCTGCACTGGGTCTTCACTGCTGCGCACAGGCTTTCTCCCTAGTTGTGGTGTGCGGGCTTCTCACTGCAGTGGCTTCTTGTCACAGAGCACGAGCTCTAGGCACATGGGCTTCAGTAGTTGTGGCACGTGGGCTCAGTACTCGTGGCTCATGGGCTCTACAGCACAGGCTCAGTAGTTGTGGCGCACAGGCTTAGTTGCTCCACGGCATGGGGGATCTTCCCGGACCGGGGCTCGAACCCGTGTCCCCTGCACTGGCAGGTGGATTCTTAACCACTGCGCCACCAGGGAAGTCCCAAGATATTCTTCTAAGAAACCACCCAAGTCAGAAAGTGCCCCCAAGGTTTAGGACTCCAGTACCCTATTTTGGAACTCCCTGGGCAGTCCTGACAGGATAAACATTTCTGGAAGAAGACATCTGACCGTACCTCAAGCCTAGAATGCTGTCTCAGGAGAGGCAGAGAAGGGGATAACTGGGTAACAGTCAACAACTCCAATACTCTCAAAGCTCTCCTTCAGCCTAGGTCTCAGAGCAGCCCCCAAAGAAGCTGCTGCAAAGCACTGCTGCTGAGGCTGCTGGTTTGCCCAACAAAGCACCCTGAGTTCCTCAAGTCACAGGAAAAGACAATGGTGCTGTGAGTCTGAGAGACTAGGATAAAGGCAAGACACTATTCCAGCTCCAGAGATGTGGGACCTCTCTCCTACCCCCGCCCTGCCCCACGGCTGACTAACCGCTCACCTGCTCAATATTCTCTCCTTTCTTCTTCATGGCTTTCAAGACACACTCATATGAGTAGCCCATGCTGACCACCGTCTCCACACAATGCCGCTCACTGGGGGACAGCGTCTGCAGTTCAGAGTAAGCCTGGGGACAGCTGGGAGTGTTGGGCACTTGTGACATTGAGAGATTAGGAGGTGTGACCTGGTGGTGGAGAAACAAAAGGATTAAGGCAAGAAGAAAGACATGTAGCCCAATCCAGGGGCTTGTCGTTTCTGACCTAATGAAACCTCCCAGTCAAGCAACCTGCCTGCAAGCAAGGACCAGGTTTCTGGCCAGACATCCTGAAGAAGACTGAAGAGTGGTAGGGGAGCTCCAGCTGAGGGAGAGAAAAACTGGGAAGACACCTGCAACTGTGGCTGTCCTCTGCCTTCATCCCACCCTGCAGAGCGAGGAAGCACCACAAGAGCCACATGGCCTTCCATGCCCAAATCCCCTGGGCCTGAGGTGGAGAAAGAAGTTCTGAAAACTACATTCGGGACTGATGCCCACGCTGGCTGCTGTTATTTCTCTCCAGGGCTCCTTTATCCCTTTCCTAGGCTGCCGTATCTGAGTCCTAAAGGGATCAGTAACCTTAAACACCCCCACTCTGGACTGACTCTGCCAGTAATGTGTCCATCCTCGCTTCTACTATCGCTGGCTGGGCAGAGACTGCCAGCGCAATTCCCACACTTGGCCAGCTCAGGGCTCCCGTGCTCTGAGGGCACTCCATCTCTGCCCCACACCATGCACTGTGCTTTGATTCCCTGCAATAGCCGCTGTTGTACGGAGCCAAGACTGAAGGACTACTACCCACTCCAGGCTGTGCCCTCAAGGACTGGACTGTGGTCTCTAGGGCCCTGCTGCTACTGGACCTTACTAACCCCAGCCTGACTGGTGGACAGATTCCCAGGATTAAATCCTCCCACCACTTCTGATAATGAGTCAGCCCCAAGGCAAAAAGGCAGCTCACTCCCAGGCCAAAGGACAGAACCACCATGGGAACAAGGTCACAAGCTGTTTGACAGCTTGGCCCAGCTCTGAAGAACCTGGGAAAGGTTTTCAACAAAATTTTCTTTATTTCTTTTTTTTTTTTGCAGGGGGCCGGGGTGGGGGAGGGAGGAGGGAAAGGAGCCTGCTATCCTAAAAGCATGTTCAAAATTATATAGCTCGGGGGGCTTCCCTGGTGGCGCAGTGATTGGGAGTCCGCCTGCCGATGCAGGGGACACGGGTTCGTGCCCCGGTCCCGGAGGTTCCCACATGCCGCGGAGCGACTGGGCCCGTGAGCCGTGGCTGCTGGGCCTGCGCGTCCGGAGCCTGTGCTCCGCGGCGGAGCGGGCCACAATAGTGAGAGGCCTGCGTACCACAGAAAAAAAAAGAAAAAAAAAATTATGTAGCTCGGGACTTCCCTGGTGGTGCAGTGGTTTGAAATCCGCCTGCCAATGCAGGGGACACGGGTTCGAGCCCTGGTCCGGGAAGATCCCACATGCTGCTGAGCAACTAAGCCTGTGCGCCACAACTACTGAGCCTGTCCACCAGAGCCCACGAGGCACAGCTACTGAAGCCCACGCTCCACAACTACTGAAGCCCACGTGCCTAGAGCCCGTGCTACACAACAAGAGAAGCCACAGCAATGAGAAGCCCGCGCACCACAATGAAGAGTAGCCCCTGCTCGCCGCAACTAGAGAAAGCCCGTGTGCAGCAATGAAGACCCAACGCGGCCAAAATCAAACAAATATTTTTAAATATATTATTAAAAAACTAAAAATAAAATATTAAAAACAAATTATATAGCTATAACCAGATGCTCTCCTCCAAGTCAGCTGGGAAAAACCAAGAAGATTCTACAGGCCTAAAAGCCAGTAGTTTCTGCTTAACCATCTCTCACCCACAGCATAGTCCAGGCAGTCCAATCGTGGGGCTCAGTCATTAGGTTACAGGAGTCACGACAGGGCATGGGAACTGCATCACACCCTCTGGCCACTTTGCAGGCCCCAAGATTGTCTCTCTCTTTTCAGGGGCAGGCTGTACATGGGCTTGAGAATACCAATAGCCAAACAGCATTTTGGTCACACTGCTGGCACAGTACTTATTACACACAGTATGAGCTCCTAGAGGTTAGTTACCATGTCACATGCATTTCTAGATGCCTAAGGCCTGGCTTTGAGCTTGAAACTTACCCCTAATCAACAGTTACTGAGTAAGTGGAGCTCTATTAGGATTTCAAAGGGGGGATTTTCATTTAACACAGTTGACACTGATTCTCCTCCCCTTCAAAACCCACTAAAATGATAATAAAACAATTAAAACTATTAACCTTTAAGGTCAAAGAAAAAGAGGGAACAGCAGAGGACAATATATTTCAATGAAATTTTAGAAGGTGGAACTGTTGGGATACGGCAAGAGACGAAGGCAGTGATCAGAGCAGAAAACCCTCAGGCAGACCTTCCCCACCTAACCTTTGCAGGAGGCAGAACGTTAAGTCTAGAAAACGTGAGCCAAAAAGGACTAAGGATACCAAGCACAGCATATGGCAGAGTGAGGTGCAAGAACCAAAAGGGACTAAGTAACTACACCAGCATTCCCCACCTTCTTTAGCATTCAAGCAGAACTCTCTAGATAAATTTTAATAGCCCCCAAGACCTTCACATGTTGATGTTTTGCAGAGCTCCCCTCAAAGCCAACTAACCTTCAACCTATAGTGAATCTTCATGATCAGCAAGCACACCCCAACATACACATTCTCCGTTTTGATTGTTTTATTTTAGTGCCTCACTCTTAAATGTGAATAGAAAGCCAAAGCCACCAACATAAGACCAAACCAGAAGAGGGAAAAGACAAAGCACTTGGAAATTTAAAATAAAGTAAAAATTTTATTTAAAAGATTATGAGATTAAAAAAAAAAAAGGGTTATACACAGGCAAGGATATATCCCAGAAAGTAAAACATAAAGTCAAAGAGATAGAAAATACAAAAAAGAAAATACAAAGCAACGAACCACATCAACCAGATTTTGAAAACTGAGCTGAGCCTTTGGATCCAGGAGGGCCAAGCACAATGAATGAACAAAGCCCATCACTGGTAAACTTCTAATCTCCAGAAATGAAGAAAAGAAAGCCTGTGGGAGTAGGGGAAGAAATCAGAATAGCACTGTATTGCTAGAAATCAGTGGAGCTTATACTTAAATTTGAATTTTTTTTTTTAAGGGAGCAATGTCTTAAAAATTCTTGAAGAAAAGTGACCTCCAACTAAAAATGACCATCCAAAGTATTATTCACATGTGAGGGTAAAATTAAGACATTTTTAGATATTCAAGGACTCAAAAATAGGACTTCCCTGGTGGCGCAGTCGTTAAGAATCTGCCTGCCAACACAGGGGACACGGGTTTGATCCCTGGTCTGGGAAGATCCCACATGCTGTGGAGCAACTAAGCCCACGCGCCACAACTACTGAGCTTGCGTTCTGGAGCCCACGAGCCACAACTACTGAAACCTGCACACCACAACTACTGAGCCCGTGTGCAGCAACTACTGAAGCCCGTGTGCCTAGAGCCCGTGCTCCGCAACGAGAAGCCCCTGCACTGAGAAGCCCGCGCGCCGCAATGAAGAGTAGCTCTCGCTCATCACAGGTAGAGAAAGCCCACACGCAGCAACAAAGAACCCCTCCCCAAAAAAAAAGACAAAATCAGACAGGTTGACCAACATGCTTGAATATATTTGAACAAGAAAATTATCATTAGGTCTTTGGCAGCTCTTTTGGAGCATTTGGACAAAATTAGCAACAGGCACAAAGAAACCATGCAGACTTTTTTAATGGGGCAGTTAAACTAGAGAAACAAAAAGCTACCAAAAAAATCATCATCATCACCAGAGTATACCATTTATTTATTACTGAACTCAGTAATAAATATTTACCCAATCATAATAATATGAACAATAACATTAACTGAACCGAAATTTGTGATATAAATATGATGGGAGATACAGGAAGAAGGTAGAAGAGGGGCTATTATCAGAGCTAAATCCTCAACTACTGCAACAGGAAGTATAAACCTGTGTAAAATTGATAAATTTAGAAAAATGTAAGCATCTAATTCAGAAATAGATAAATCCCAGCATAAACAGTTTAAAGGTCAAAAGTGCCTGACTATGGGAAGCAAAACTGGAACTGGGGAGAGGTGAGGCAGGGAGCTACTGTTTTTCAATACAAGCCTTTTAAATGCTACTTGATTTCATTAAAATATGCTTGTAGTACTTTGATAAAAATAAATTCATTTTTTATTTTTATTAAAAATTTTTTCATTTGTTTATTTCTTTTTTGAGGCTTCCTATTTCTTTTCTTTTTCTTCTTTTTTTGGCTGTACCACATGGCTTGTGGGATCTTAGTTCCCCAACCAGGGATCGAACCTGGGGCCACAGCAGTGAAAGCACCAAGTCCTAACCACTGGACTGGTAGGGAAGTCCCTCATTTTTCAAATCTAGAGATGGAGAAGGACTCTACTGTAAGTATTAAAGCAATGGCAACATAAGAAACGATCAACAGATTCAAACACCGAAAAGCTAAGAGATTGTATGTAATGAAAATTATTTAGAATACAATTTAAAAGCAAACTGGCACTACTCGTATGCTTCTTGGCCAAAATTAGTAAATTGAGAACTCAGAAGTGTAAGGAAAAAGGCAAATATTTTGCTAAAGTAACTGAAAGAGTGGGAAATATATATCCATAGCCGGAGAAAGAGAACCCAATGGCAGAATAAGCCTAACCTGTGAGCAGAGCAAGACCCCTTGAAGGGTTGAGGGGCAGTGGGAAGAGGCCCTGGTGCTAGGTCAGGCAGGTCTATGCTGGACACAGAATAAGGGCACATCACAAGATTGTTCCTCTTAACATGATCCCATGGAGTTCTCAACTTCTAAGATTAGTTTATATAAAACAGTGAAACATGAAATCAAAACAGAGTGCTTTTAATTCCTCTAAGGCACACAATGAGTCACAAAGCGAAGAGGAGTATCCTGCTGACCAAAGTCCAACCACAAACCAGGAGGAATTAGGATAAGGTCCACCCTAGGAGATGTTATGCACTCTATTTACTTTCTCTGGGCCACAGTCCATGGAAGTTTACGGGCAGCAGTAAGCTCTGACAATGGAAGCACTCACACAGAGAAAATCATTTACCAAGAATGTCACTGCTGGGAACTTGCACTCTTTGTAAGGCAGGGCAAGGATCATCTTTTCTACCAGCTAATAGCAGGCTTATTATGGTCTCTCAGAGATTTCCCACTAATACAATCAGGCTCCTTTCTGGCTCTAAAATACTGTCTTGATATGCTGTCATTTAAAAAATCTGAACTGGTGTAGCAAAAGGTTCTTGGTCTTCTGTGATTTCTATTCTATAATGCAATTGTTCTGTGGGGCTGAAACAACCACATAAAGTAACCTCCCTGTATATGTATGCATCTCTCTTGTGTGACAAATCAGATTTTCTTCAAGATGATACCAATTACAACTTTCGTATCAATCCACCCTTCAACACTAAATCTGACTTCCAAACCTTCCCCTCTCCCTCCCTTTGGAGAAAACTGCACAATTCTTAGTAGTAAAAAAAAAAAGTAATTGCAGGATTAAAACCTATAGGTTTAAAAATGACAAATTTCTATCTTTTGCTGAAACTTCCAATACAAATTATGCCCCAGTTACTAAAGTACCGCCCAGTTTGAAGAAACATAACCCCAAATTAGTCAAACACAAAAGAGCCAAACTTCAAGGCAGAATGAGATGGAAAGAGGAAGGAGAGGGAGGTAGGGAGAAGATAAAAGGAGGAATACCAAGCAACCATAAAAAAATTAAGAAAGCTTATAGGAAAAAGTAAAAAGGTACAAAGAAAGCAAGCCTTTAAAAAATGCAAACACAAGATATGGCAGCACGGAAAAGAACAAATTGATTAGGCAGGAAAACATCATTCACATGATACACATTATCTTTTTGAAGGAAAAGACCAAAAAGATGCAGGGAGGAACAAGCCAACATTAACCAGGTTAGATGCAAAGCTAATAATCTCTGTCCTCAGAAAAATAAACAGAACTACATATACTTAATGTAAGCAAGGTCAATTTGGTCATGCCCCATCCTGCCCTAAACCTTGCAAAGAAGAATGTGAGGGTGGCAACTGCTGGGTAGAATTCAGAAATCTGTGGAGCTTTAATTCAGGGGGATTTAAAAGGCTTACCGTGGGACTTCCCTGGTGGCACAGTGGTTAAGATCCCGCCTGCCAATGCAGGGGACATGGATTTGATTCCTGGTCCGGGAAGATCCCACGTGCCGTGGAGCAACTAAGCCCGTGTGCCACAACTACTAAGCCCTAGAGCCCACGAGCCACAGCTACTGAGGCCGTGTGCCACAACTACTGAAGCCCGCGTGCCTAGAGCCCATGCTCCGCAACAAGAGAAGCCACCACAATGAGAAGCCCGCGCACCGCAATGAAGAGTAGCCCCGGCTCACCACAACTAGAGAAAGCCTGCCCGCAGCAATGAAGACCCAACGCAACCAAAAATAAATAAATTTATAAAAGGCTTACCGTGGGACAGGTATTTGGAGGTGATGATTCTTCTGTGCACACAGACAAAACAGAGAGGGAAGGCATCTGGGAATGGGTGAGGGTTGGCACCTCTGTGCCACTGTCCAAGTTCAAAGCTGAAAGCCCAAGAGCATGATGCCCATTGAGCTCACTGGCACTGCTTTGGGTGGAAGGCTTTAGGGAATTCCAGAACGTGCCACTGCGGAGGCAGGATGTGCTATGGAAAGTGCTTGCCATCTTGGCTGTCTTCTGACTGCTGTCATCAGAGTCAAGTTTGGGGAAGGACAGGGACTTGATATTGCTTACTGCAGGGATCGGGGGGAGGGACACTTTGGAAGACAGCGACATCTTTTCACAGTTGCCCAACTGTGGTAAGGTTATAAAGCCATTGGGTTTGTGAAGAGGCTTGAAATCTAGGGTTGCCCGCTCCAGGGATGCCAGGACCTCCTCATCCTGTAACACGGACCCAGAGCCACCTCTAGGCAAGTTACTGTCCAATAACTGGGCCATAATGGGTCCACTGGTTCCTACCAGAATGTTTCTCAGCTCTTCCTTCTCATCAATAGTTTTTAACTCCAGATTATCAAATGGGTCTTCTTCACACTCAAAGTCAGCAGGATTGAAATCTGCCTTTGTGTGGGGTGGGCTGAGAACTTTCTGTTTTGTGGCACTGCTGCTGACCCGAGTCGGGGTGAGGATGCTGTTGTGCTGTAAGCTGGCAAGGATGGGATTGATAGGAGGTGGCATTGTGGCTGTACCGTGAGTCTTGGAGAAGCTCATTTTGCTGTCACCCTCTGGGCCACTCTTAGAATTCACCTTAGCTTCTGCTTCCTCAGCCTTGCGCTCTGCTTCCCACTGGGCTTCTTGGATTTTCTTAATATCTTCAGCCCACTCAATGGTTTTCTTTTCCAAAGAGAAGTCATACTGCAAAGATATATCAGAGAAAGGAAGTGTGAACCCAGGTGGCTGCCCCTCCCCCACCCAATTCCTCCACCCAATTCACTTCTTCCTCACCCTGGCAAGGCAGCATTTATTAAGGTGTATGGGAGGATCCCCACTCAGGAAAACTAAGACTTCCTAATCTTACTTGATTTAATCAAACTATGCTCCCTGGTTACTTCTAGAAATTAACTAGAAGGGGCTCCCATCACCTCTAATCCTACATACCAGGCCAAATGTACCTTGCCACTTCCCTTGCTTCTCTCCCCTCAGGCCATTTCCCTTCTTAGAATTCTTCATTGGTGGCTCAGGCAGAACTCAGCTGCCTCCTCTATAAAGCTTTCCTGATGGCCCATTCCTTCCTCTGAACTCTTACATACTGTCTGTCTCTATCATTTGATGCTGAGCACATGTGACCACAAGTAGCTTTAGTCTTCCTCTAAACATTTCCCCAACACTATCACAAGCCTCTTGTGGGCAGCAACTGGGCTTTAGACCCTCTTAAGGCCTCCATTATCTAACACAATGCCCTAAATAGATCCCGCACTCAATAAAAACAACAGCCCCTAGTATTTAAGAAGCACTTACAAGGTGCCATGCATGATTCTAAGCACTTTTTATATATTAGTTCTCTAGATTTTTTCAACATTACAGGGGCTATGCTCAAGGTCATAAAGCTGTTAAGCGGTAGAGCCTGGATCTGAACCCAGGCAGTCTGACAACAGATTCTATGCTCTAAACCACTACCAAATTACAGTGAACAGACTGTACTCTAAATGTAGAAAAACTGCTTATTAAGAAATGTAGACATAACCAAATTAAGATTTTATGATGCAAACTCAACAAAAAGCAAACCACCTGATTAAAAAATGGCCAGAGGATCTGAATAGACATTCTTCCAAAGAAGCCATACAGATGGCCAAGAGGCACATGAAGAGTGTTCAACATCACTAATTATTAGGGAAATGCAAATCAAAGCCACAATAAGATATCGCCTCACGCCCAGCGAAATGGCTATTATCAAAAAGGCAAGAAATAACAAGTGTTGGAGAGGATGGGGAGAAAAGGGAGCCTTCATACACACTGTTGGTGGCAGTGTAAACTGGCGCAGCCACTGTGGAAAAGAGTAAAAGCTAAACAATGTGTGCACATTCAAGGCTGGAGGCACAATAAGAGTAAAAGAGGAGAAAGGAAGAGAAAGGAGGCCTACCATGACCTAGAGCCACGGTAGGCCTAGAGTTTTAGAGTAGAAGAAACATAATAAAGTGCCTCAGGTCATCCCTAAACCTTTCAGCTTCAAACAACACAAAAGAAGCCTGGAAACGCACATGTCAAGAAGTTCACTTACACACCCTGAGCCAGTTACTGGGCCCCAAAAAGACACTTGGGGGATCACAGGGCTTCCTTTCTACCACTAACTGAATAGTGAGAAAATAGCAATGGGCAAAGGTTGCTGCTTCTAACTGTGGAGGAAATCCAATTATGCAACTGGTTTCCTCCATCAAAAACTGAGGCTGTGACCAACTTCCCACTGCCTGTAAACACAGATCTCTGAAGTTTTACTCCCAAAAACAAGTGTAAATTTCTTTCCTCTTTAGTACTTTGTTTTTTTGTAATTACCAAAGTAATGTAGAATACTTGGAACATAAGAAAAAACAGAAAGGAAAAAACAGCAGAAATATTACAGTGAAAAAGAATGTGATTTTTGAGTGTACAATAATAAATAATAACATCATCTAACATTTATGGAGTACCAGGAACCAGAATAAGCATTATAAATGCATTATTTTACTTAATCCTTATAAAAACCTTAAAAGATGTACAAGATTACACAGCTATTACACGGCAATTCCAGCCCATGAATCGCTGAACCAGAGTCTGCTCTAAACCGTGACACTAAAGGCCACCCTCCACTACTGTGGCCACTACCACCATTTCGGTGAAAACTTTCCGGACCTGGGTGCAAAGGTTTATGTATGTTTTACTGGCTCACTTTGATGATTTTTAATCTGAAATCTCAAGTTTGTATTGTCATGCAAGGGCAAATATGAAAAAGTTACAGGAAGCTTCAAGCTGTCTAGGGCTCTAGGTCTGACTCTTCTCTGGATAGAGAGGGAGCCAGCGCCAACACCACACCAATACCACAGCCAAATCCCCCACTGGAGACCCTAGGCAGTCAAAGTTTAAGGAAGCTATCTGCAATTAGAGAACAAAAACACTGCAGCCAGCCCACACAGGAATGGAGCTTGGAGCCTTGATCTCCTCTTTTGTTATTAGTGGGTGTGATGAGTATGACAGGCACAGTACCAGGCACCCATTAGTGCATCACACTGATCAAACAGAAAATTCCCAGCAAAGCCTATTAACAGCAACGATGTGGGATTCCAAACAAGCCTTCTGAATGAATCAATGAGGCAGCAAATAATATGAGGACTACTGAAATAAAATGGAGGTGTTATTTAAATCATATTGCTAGCAGTATTCTGCACACAGAGTGGTATTCACTGAATATTTGTTGCTGCCAATAAAAAAGCCACCAAGGAAACAGAACAAGGTAAAACTTCATAAGGGAAATCTCTATCTCTTCTGGCCCAATAAAGTCTCCATACACAAAAGGAGTACCGATTCAGTATTCAAAAACATCTAAGATAGTCAACATTATTAGTAGCTAGAGAAATGTACATCAAAACCGCCATAAGAGAGGTAATTCCCTGGCGGTCCAGTGGTTAAGATGCCATGCTTCCACTGCAGGGGGCGTGGGTTCAAACCCTGGTCTGGCAACTAGGATCCCAAATGCCACGCGGCCAAAAAACCAAAAACAAAAACCGTAAGACCACTGCACACCCATTAGGATGTATATAAATAACTAAAAAGACAGATGATAACAAAAGTTGGCAAGGATGTAGAGGAACTGGAAACTTCATGCAGTGTAGGTAGGATTGTAAAATGGTGCAGCCATTTTGGAAATTAGTCTGGCAATTCCTCAAAAGGTTAAACATAGTTAATATATGACCCAGCAATTCCACTCCTATGTATATACCCAAGAAAGCTGAAAGCATATGTCTGCACAAAAACCTGTAGACAAATGTTCACAACACGGATTTCCCTGGTGGCGCAGTGGTTAAGAATATGCCCGCCAATGCAGGGGACACGGGTTCGATCCCTGGTCCGGGAAGATCCCACATGCCACGGAGCAAATAAGCCCGCTCGCCACAACTACTGAGCCCATGTGCTGCAACTACAGAAGCCCGCTCGCCTAGAGCCCATGCTCTGCAACAACAGAAGCCACCGCAATGAGAAGCCCACGCACCGCAAGGAGGAGTAGCTCTGGCTTGCCACAACTAGAGAAAGCCCACACGCAGCAATGAAGACCCAATGCAGCCAAAAAAAAAAGTTCACAGCAGCATTATTCCTAAAGCCAAAAAATTGGAAACCATCAAAAATGTCTATCAATTGGGGACTTCCCTGGTGGTCCAGTGGTTTTAAGACTCCACGCTTCCACTGTAGGGGGCGTGGGTTCGATCCCTGGCTGAATGGATATACAAACTGTGGTATATATCAATACAATGGAATTATTCAGCCATAATAATGAATGAAGTACTAATGTTTCATTCATACAATATGGATAAAACTTGAAAACACTGAAGTAAAATAAACCAGTCACATATATATTTATGAATAGTTATATATAAAAGACTAAATATTGTATTATTCCACTTATATGATATTCCAGAATAGGCAAATTCAGAGAGACAGAAAGTAGATTTAGTGGTTGCCAGGGGCTGGGAGAAGGGGAAAATAGGGAGTGACTGCTAATGGACACTGGGTCTCTTTTCAGGATGATGAAAATATTCTGGAATGAGATGGTAATGATAGTTATGCAACTGTGAATACACTAAAAAAAAATTTATCTGCATACTTTAAAAGGGAAAATTTTATGGTATGTGAATTATATCAATAAAACTTTTATTTAAAAAATGTAACTGAAGTTCTCCCACTACGATTATTCCCTAAAAAAGACTGGAAGGTAAAACAAAGAATACATTTTATTTTATTTTATTTATTTTTTCATTATTATTATTTTTTTTGGCCACGCTGCCTGGCTTGTGGGATCTTAGTTCTCCAACCAGGGATCGAACCCGGGCCCTTGGCAGTGAAAACACGGTATCCTTTCCACTGGACCACCAGGGAATTCCCAATTTTTTTTTTTTTTCAAAGAATACATTTTAGAGTAACATGGTAATGCCTTAGTAAATCCCCCTTCTTTGCCAGGAAGTTGTATTTAAAAAAATCTAGAGTCACAGGAAGAAGTGTTTGGGTGAGTAGCGTACCTTTCTGTTTTTCCATGTAACTCCTTCCCTAAACTGTAAGCTCCTTGAGGAAAGTGGTTAAGGCATTTATCTCTATCCTCAACCCTAGCAGAGCGTCACTCAAAAGCAGGCAGTCAATAAGTGTGTAGGAAGTCACGTAACATGGCGCTATTTGCTGCTTTCAAGATGTAATTTTATACATTTATAAATAACTGAGCTTTAAAGATGTAAGGGTTGAAAAAGAAGCTACTGAGGAGACGGCATTTAAGTGCAGTCTAGAATAGATAAATTTTTAACAAGCAGACAGCTTTTAGTATGGTGAGAAAGACAAGAATATTTCAAGTGGGGATAACAACTCATGAGAAAAGCATGGTAAAGACAGGTAATACACACAGTACATTCAACAAATTGCTATAGTATCCTGGTTTGGAGGGAATATAGAGGAGATGATGAGCTAAGGTACTCGACCATAACCTTATGTCTAGACTTGATTCAGTAAGGTTGGTGAATCACTGTAAGTTTTTAAATTCAGGAATATTATTCTAGAAACAATATGAAAAATAGAAGGAAAATGCTGTAAGCAGAGGAGCCCATTAAAGAGGCTACTGAAATAGCCCAGGTGAAAAAATAAGGTAAGGATAAACTGAATGGCAAAGGGAAGACACAGCAGAGAGAAAATACTATGTAACTTGAGTGACCAAGAAGGTAATGAGGACATTAATAGAGAGAAGGAAAGAGGGGAAGAAGCAAGTCAGATGAGCAATGGGGATTTGTTTTGGACAAGGCACAGAATCCCAGGAACATACAATCTATCAGATTACACAAGATCTGTAACAGATATATAAACATATATAAATGTGCGTGTGTGTGTACGCACGCCTGTGTGTGAGTGAGACAGTGTGAGCCAAGCGATAACAGGAGCTATCAGAAACACAAATAAGAGACAGGAGAATTTTTTTTTTCTATTTCACTATACAGCAAATTCTTACTCCTTAAAATGTTAAATGTACTAAACTTTAACTAAAAATTACCACTTACCTGTACTTCTCTGACAACCTGCAAACAATCAGGCAAGGAGAAGCCAATAGGTAGACCAACTTTAGCTGGTGTTTTGAATTTGTCTCCTATCTTAAATGGGACATCATCAAGGTAACTGAAAGTCCCTACAATCAAAAATAAAGTACAAAATATCAGCAAAGAACTTATTATTTGTTTTGGTATAATCTTACATCTAGGATACAACATTAATTTATGCTATCCTAAGACTAGAAGTTACAGAGTTCCTTCTCTGACTGCTTACCTTCTCCTGACCCTAGATCTCTAATAAGGACTCCTATTTGAGGTTACTTGATCTTATTAGGGTTTATATTCAATTATACTTAGCATAAAAGCCAAAGTACTCACAGTAGCCTAAAAGTCCTCCCCAACGCCCATTACCTGTCTTGCCCTCAATTCCTGGCTCACTGAACTAAGTCATAGTGATCCTCTGTTCCTCAACCATGACATGGTCAAAACTACTTCAAAATTCTGCACTGGCTGCTTCCTCTATCTGGAATGTTCTTCCCTCAGATATTCACATGGCTTACTCCTTCACCTCCTTCAAGTCTTTGCTCAAATGGCACTTTCTAAGTGAGGCTTACCCGGACCACCCTATTTAAAATTACTACCACACCCTCACCGCAGTAATCCCACATTATCATCTATCTTTTCTCCATAGCACTTATTACCTTCTAACATATATGTAATTTGCCTTTTAATTATCTTTATTGTCTGTCTTGCCCAGTGGAATATAAGCTCCCTGCAGGTAACTATTTAAGTCTGTTTTATTCACTGATGTAGTCTCAAAACCTCAGCACTTCCTGGTACATATTAGGCACTTATTAAATACTGATGAATTGATGATAGAATCTTCACAAAAGAACCTCCTTGATTAGGATTTCTTTAGTAAGAATAATTTTTTAATTAACACAAAGAACTACTCTAGATTTTTTTTTAAGCTACATTCTAGAGATATGGAAATATTTAAGAAGTACAGCACTTATGGAAAAAAGGAAAACCAGACAAGACCATGGGAATCAGACCAGGATTATCAGGAGACACAAACCATACACAACTGAACTGCTTTAACTCCCTAAATGTTCTCTGCCCATCACAGATGCGTAATACAGAAAGATCGGGACATTATCATCAATTTATAGGGTCAGACAAAAATGAGAATGGTTCTTGTATGTGACTCTCACTAGGTATACACTCCAAATCAGGTCATGATTTCTTTTCTGGACCAGGTTTGGGGCTAACTTAACTGGCAGAAGCATCAGGGAGAATGAAACATAGTTCATAAAATAAATTTTGCTTTTTGAGTATTAGCAGCTAGTAAAATAAGGCTTACTTCTGGGTCTCACACTAGTATATTTTCTTGAGTGCTCATGTCCAGAATAAGACAATTACACTTCTTCCATAAAGAGATTTCTATTCCTTTTAAGAACTCTATAGATTTCAAGACTTACCAAGCAAGGTCAAGATATACTTGTAATCTTGTCATCATTCCCATTTCCCAAGGTAGATATTGCTCTGATATACCTGAAATCCTCCAAAAGAAAGAATAATAGGCCCCCTCTCCCACTCCTGGGGGAGGGCGTCTACCTCGTTCCCATATAACTTCTAGCTAGAATTAAAACATTTTAACTATCTCACTCAGCTAGCAAATTAAATCTACAACTGTGTTCAATTTAATTATTTTTCTGAGGCATAACCATAACTGTTAACACCCTAGCGAAGTTTCCAAGTTGGTCATACCTTTGTAAGTGTTCTCTCAGCTGGCAATGCCTGTCACATTCCCACCCTTATTTACTTGATTAATTATGTCTTGCCCTTTAAGAATGAGCTTAAGAACAACTCCCTTCTCAATCTCAGAATAGGTCTCACCATTCTGTATTGTTAATAGTTTGTTTCCTTATACTACTCCCCACCCTGCACCAGAGACTTTGATCAAGGATTTGATCAAATTCCTATCCACACCCCCCCAAGCTCAGCATAACATCCAGCAGATGATATTTGCTCAATGAGAATAAATAAAGAAGACACGGTCTTACACTTCTCTTGTATTTAACTCTCACACTAACTCACATTCAATTAGTATTTATTAAAATTCAAAATGATTTACCTAAAATGGCAAAGCTAGTCCTGAAAATGTTTTAACAGAGTACTCATGCAAGATGTAAGCACATTTCTAAGGTTCTGCAGAAAGTCACAAAAATGTACCAGAGGTACCAAAAAAAAGTATCAGGTACCATCACAGCTTGCCAACAAAACTCTGGTTATAACACTAAAACTTTCTGCCACTTATAAAATGCTTTATATTACAGAGATCAAAAGCAATGCTCTTTTTAATTGTAGAGAACTTTTATCTGTCTTCCACGGAAACAAGTGCTCAAAAGTTACTGAAAGTTAGAGTGTAACTTCAGCTAGTGCCCCGAGTAACTGGAAACAAAGCTGGAATTAGCATTTTCTAGGAAGCATTGGAAAGATTTACAGTCAAGTTAATAATCACAAAATTAAGTCTTTTGTTTAAGAAAAGTTTAAGTATACATTCAAAGTAGGTTAATTATATAACGCACACATATTAGAAAAATCCTATCTATAATAATACTTATATGCATATATGATATACAAATCTAAGAAAACCTATCCACATTAATACTAACAAAATTTTCTTAAATGAATACTTCTATTATAGATTGGTAATGGGGAGTTGAGGGGAGAAAACCATCTGTTAAAAAGTACTATACTTGAGATATCTGAGCCAAATGATAATATCTTTCAAGAAGGGTATTCAGTTTCCTTGCCTACCTTTCAGTTAGGAAACTATGACAGTGTTGTATACACTGACAATTTATATTCTATAAATGGAACTAGGCCCTGGCTTAGAGACAGACCAGATCAAGTAGAACACCTTGAAACAACTGCTATTTCCCTTCATTAGCACCAATTACAGGTAACTGCTTTAAAAAGCAGTTTCATTTCACTAACAAAGCCAATGCCAAGGTGACTTAGCACATCTTCTAACCTTCCCCCTCCCCGCTTTAAGCTCTGTTAACTGGGAATGAGTAAACAGTTTTGTGATTATTGGGAGGAGGGGGTAGGGCTAAAGGGCAAAAGGCATTTAAGAGGCGGCAACAAGAAAAGCAACTTTTTGAATGATGGCCAGAGACTACCATAAGTACAATGAATGATGTTGCTGTGAGGATTAAAAAGAACATTTTTGCAAATATAACCAACTATGCCTTAGGAACTATTCATTTTTATCCAATATATCAGAATATCTATTTAAAGACATCAATTTCTCTTATTTCTCAATACATTTTATTTTTTAAATAGATTCAATAAAAACTCAACCACATGGCCCAGAGAATTAAGCACTGTGGTTAACAATCTTCTGGCTCACCCCCAAGTACCTTTTAGTTTCAGTCTTTATTACTGAAAATCTTTCTAAGATGTCTGAGCCCATTTTCCTCAGTTCCATTTAGAAAAAAGAAAGTACATCTCTGATGGCTGTGACAGTTCCTTGAAGTCAGGTTCTGCACACTGCTTGCCATTATGCTATGGTGGAAGGAACTGGGCTGAACGTGTAATGACTCAGGATAAATTCTGGGAAGGTTTCATTCTGTTTCCTTTCTTTCTAAATTGCTGATAATGTTTATGATCTTGTGACCTGCCTGTTTTTCTGAAAAAAGGTAATTCCATGTGGGGAGAGAAATTCCTAATAGAGGGTAGCAACTGGATTATGCTTAATTCAGATTTTACTGTGCGTTCAAATTGAGGTTTTTGAAAAAGAAGAATAAAACAGATCAAACTTAAAATTAACTGAAAATTGCAATCCCATGACTATCATTACCTTAAAGCTGTAAGTCAGGTAACACTTGCAAAATTACATCAATAGATAAATAGAGCGAGACACACGCATACACACACACACACACACACACACACACAATTATACAGATATCAATATAGGATGTGAAGTCAAAAGAAAATGTTACTCATGTCCTAACAAAAAAACAAGATAACCTACAAAATCAGCTTTTTAATATGCAGTATCTGGCATTAAATTTAAAAAAAGACACACAAAAAAGGAAGAAAATGTGATCCATCATCAAGAGAAGAAACAGTCATCAGACCCAAATTCAGGGATAGCCAAGATACTGGAATTATCAGAGAACTTTAAAATAACTATAATAAATATGTTAAAGGATCTAATGGAATAGGTGAACATGTGTGAGCAGATGGGGAATTTCAACAGAGAGATGGAAATAGAAAGAGACAAATGGAAACACTAAAAATGAAAACTGAAGTATCATAGAAAAAAATTTTTGATAGTTCATAAGCCAGGCTATGCTAATCAGAAGACAATACTCGTAAGATGAAAGAATCAAAGAACTTGAAATTAAGTCAAAAGAAATTGAAAGAATTGAAACACAAAGAGAAAAAAAGAAAAAAAAAATGGAACAGAGCCTTAAGAGATCTCTGGGACAATATCAAACAGCCTATGCATATGTGATTAGAGTCTCAAAAGGATAAGAGAGAGACATGGAGCAAAAGAAATGTGAGAAGAGATTATGGCTGCAAATTTTCAAAAGTAGTAAAAGACATCAACTAACAGATCCAAGAAGTTTAGCTAACTCCAAGCAGGATAAATACATAGAAAATCAAACCAAGGTACATCATAGTTAAAATGTTGCAAACAAAAGAAAGTCTTAAAAGAAGGGGGATGGGCAGCATATGACATACAGGAGAACAATGATTAAATGATGGCTGACTTCTCTACATTACTCTGTACTTAAAAAGCAATAACAGATTGGGATTTCCCCAGCAGTACAGGGGTTAAGACTCCGCACTTCCACTGCAGGGGGCACGGGTTCGATCCCTGGTCAGGGAACTAAGATCCCATATGCCGCACAGTGTGGCCAAAAAAATTAAAAAACAATAATAAAAATAAGAAATAAAACAATCTAAAATAAAACACCTTTTTCTATCACTCAATAGAAAAAGTATTTCAATATCTTTGTAGAAATTAAACCAAGAGATAAATAAACCTTTCCAGAAGTTAGCTAAATGGTCATAAATATGACAGCTTGGCATTTCAAAGGAGGGAGTTTAGTTTTATTAAGTCCAATTACAGAGACTTATTTTTTTCCCAAATTAGAATATCAGGGCATTTTTCCAGATACTAAAAGAGTAACTTATCTGTTTGTTGAAACATTTTAAAAAATCCTTTAAAAGTCACTTCTGGAAAATAACTTTTTTCTTAGATTAAACAAGTGGAAAATGAGTCAAAAATTAAAGAGAATTGACATTCAGAAAGGTGTGCTTTAAGCCAAAGGTTTGCAATTTGCATGATATAAGGACAATATTTTTAAAGGCCTTTGAAAAGTAACTGTTTGTATTTCTTATTCTATTATTTAGGGGTATGTGGTTATTAATGACAGTGGAAGAAGTTCAACCTCAGTTGAAAAGAATGAACTTGAAGAAAAATCAAATACTAGTGCTAAGACAGCACAGCATAAGATATAGTCAGCCCAAGTATTTAAATAGAAAAGAAAGCATTTTCATATCCAGTCATGAGAGCAGTTGTCACCTCCTTGTCCACACCCCAAGTGCCCTAGAATCAATCAATCTCTCTCTCTCTCTCTCTCTCTCTCTCTCTCTCTCTATATATATATATATAGCCCCGAGTCAGATAATACCTAACTTAGGGGGAACCAACCCAGAGACTCATAAACTAAAATGTTCCCGTCAGATATGCCCTTGACCAAAAGATACAAAAACTTCAGCTATATGATGCTAGCCACTATATGATCAAGCAAGAAGCACCATAACTGGGGTGGCCATTTTTGGCCCTGTGCACTCTACACAAGTAGGCCAAGAAAGCAAGTCTATAAACAGAAGAATAAAAATGGAGCACATCTGCAGAGAAAAGCAGTGAAAGATGGAGGGAGTAGTAGCCTCAGTTTCCTGGCTTTCTAATTTCAGCCTTGTAAGGCCAGGCTGAATTTGATTTCCTGCATGCAGATGCCTACAAGATTGCCTATTAAATATTCTCCACCTATTCCCTTTAATTTCTATTCCTTAAACTACATGATATCTAAAAATAAGATTCGTTATTCTAACAGCCCAACTAAAGCCACTGCAATTCAAGTAGGAGCTTAGCAAATTAAAGCAGAAGCAGCCAAAGAGAGAAAGAGAAAATCCTTCTCAAATTTTACTCAGGTAGAGCATTTCATTTAAACAATAAAATTTTGGTTAGGAATGTAAAGAGATGGAGGAAGTCCTAAAAAAATAAGTCATCATTGATCAGGTAACTTCAGAATTATAATCTTCTCTCTGGATTGTTGAGCTGGAACATATAAACTGGGGTCCAACTTATTTTCACTCCAATCAAAAAGGAGTTTCTAAAGATTCAAGATAGAAAACATATCTTTTGAAATAAGATTATAAATTTAAGTTTTTCATTTTTGCTCTTTTCTCTCCCTAGGTCTTTCCTCTCTCCTTGGCTCTGTCCTCTCTTTTCCCTTGAGAAAGTGATCAGAGGCAACTACAGATCTGCCTCTCTAAATCATTTGAAGACTTTGAAAGAGACCTGTAATAATCCTTAAACAACAGGAGATAGCTTACCTGAAGATCTGATGCCTGACAGGTTATACAGAATGCAAATTCGAGTCTGAATGACTTAATTCCAAAAGAATTTAACAAAACATACGCAAGCAATGTATGTAAGTATATGCACAGTGGCAGTTCAAAATATTAAAGCTGTTGTATAAAAATATACAAGCAAGTTAAAAACCAAGGAACTGCTGCACCACCCTGACTCAGAAAAGTGATATTATCGAGTAACCATTTGTAGATCAGAAGAGTATAACAATACATGTTGCCACGCAGTCTAACAAATCATTCTTACAATGACATGATTTTTAAAATGGAACATTAGTTTTAAAACCCCTTTTAAAATAATTGTGTTGTCTGGATATTTCTGATGTTTAATTCTTATCTTTGTACAAAAAGAGGGTCTAATTTTAACTTCTTAGGCACCTCCATTCCTATCAAATGCAGATAATAAAAGTTTATTAATGTACTCCATTTTGGAAGGCCATATCTTAGAAAAAGATGATAAACTATTAGTTTCAAACGCAAAATTGTAATTACTACTACTGATACTTCTGGAATATACTGATCTGCTAATCATGTCTTATTTGTAGTAAATCATTTCTTTTTATGGGGGGAGAAAACCTAAACCAAAACGTCATAAAACGTTAACTAAAGGCTTAGAATTTTTCACATCTGATGGAGAAGAGATGGATTTTTCACACCTGATGGAGAAGAGATGGACCAGAATAAGAAAAGGAATGGTAACTACTTCAAAATACTGCTGAAAAACAACAAAAATAGGCAGGCTCCCTATCCACCTCCAGCAGTTTCAAGTACAATAAATACAGAGATACTCTAAAGTTTATCCATTTGAACTTCACATTAAAGTTATGTGAAGTCCTATGGAATGAATGTTACATTGTTGTACAACTTTATTTTCCTCAAGCCGCTCATTTAAATAAATAAAAAGGGACACTTACTTAATGTGATTTCAAATTCTCTGATCAGATCAAAACTTAAACCATGATATCTAACAGTCCACTTACCATGAAAATCTGCACCCAACTTCTTAGAAGCCATTTAGAACCTGAAAAACAAAGAAATATTTCTTAGGTGCATTATGCCTTGAGGGGATACAAACAAACCATTATAAGAAAATTGAGGATTTCCCTGGTTGCGAGGTGGTTAAGAACCCGCCTGCCAATGCAGAGGACGCGGGTTCGACCCCTGGTCCGGGAAGACCCCACATGCTGCGGAGCAACTAAGCCTATGCGCCACAACTACTGAGCCTGCGCTCTAGAGCCCACAAGCCACAACTATTGAGCTCGTGCAGCACAACTACTGAGCCCACACACCGCAACTACCGAAGCCCTCGTGCCTAGAGCCCATGCTCCTCAACAAGAGAAGCCACTGCAATGAGAAGCCCGTGCACTGAAACAAAGGGTAGTTTCCACCCACCGCAACTAGAGAAAGCCGCAGGCAGCAACAAAGACCCAACGCAGCCAATCAATCAATAAATAGCTTAAAAAAAGAAAATTGAGACTACAAAAAGAAACCAGAAGACTAAAAGGTTCCAGGACTGACATAACCCTCAAACTTCTCAGTCCCAAAGTCTCAAAAAAGCAAGCAGAAAGGGGGAGAAACCACTTTTCCAGAAAAAAAACATTTCTGAATCTGCATGTTCTGGAAAAAAAAACATTAGAACAGCAAACTGGCCACTGACCAATTTATACATAAACTGTCAAAAAAAATTACTAAACATTTATCTTCCTGATATAAGCTACTAATGTCAATATTTGTAGTTCTGTCAAGATTTTCTATATATCCCATTTTATTCAGTATGTAAATATAGACCTTTTACTGACAAATGTAACTGTAAGACTGACATTTCTGAATTAGGGAATCAATGACATACAACTTCTGTACTGTTTTAATTTTGTATACAATTTCAAAAAAGGGGAATTCCCTGGCAATCCAGTGGTTAGGACTCGGAGCTTTCACTGCCAGGCCGGGTTTAATTCCTGGTCGGGGAACTGAGATCCCACAAGCCGTGTGGTGTGGCCAAAAAAAAAAAAAAAAAAATCCAAAACAGGAAGGAAGAAAAACCCATAAAACCACACATCTAGTTTAGTATTATCTTTGCACTTTGAGTAGGTACAAAGTCCTTTTCTTGCAAAGACAATCTGAGATCTTCAACCTAAAAGTTTATTTCCCTTGATATGATGTTTAGACCTTTAACTTGCCTGAGACATAAGCATATAACGAATATATGGTATGGTCTCTACTAGCCTGTATTACCTACAGTACAATGCAAGGCATCATACTTAAAATGATCTACAGGCATACCTCATTTTATTGCACTTCACTTTACTGCGCAAATTGAAGGTATGCTCAACCTTGCATTGAGCAAGTCTGAGGCCTAAGGCGCCATCTTTCCAACAGCATTTGCTCACCTCGTGTCTGTGTCTCATTTAGGTAATTCTCACAATATTTCAAACTTTTTCATTATAATTATATTTGTCATGGTGATCAATGGCCTTCGATGTTACTATTATAATTGTTATGACATTTTTTAGCTATAACCTTTTTTTTTTTTTTTGGCTGCATCAGGTCTTAGTTGCAGCATGTGGGAAATTCATTGTGGCACGCAGGCCTCTCTCTAGTTGTGGCTCGTGGGCTCTGTAGTTGCGGCACACAAGCTCTCTAGCTGTGGCCCACGTGCTCAGTAGTTGTGGCCCTCGGGCTTAGTTGCCCACCCCCCCACCCAGCATATAGGATCTTAGTCCCCTCACCAGAACATAACTTCTACATGCACTGGGCAACCAAAAAACCTTGCATGACTTGCTTTATTGTGATATTCGTTTTACTTCAGTGGTCTGGAACTGAACCCACAATATCTCTGAGGTATGCCTGTATGTTCCACTGTAAGTTTTTTTTAAAGAAGGTGAGTATATTGCACCTATCATGTGAAAAGTATTCAAAATAATTAAATTTGTACAGGATTTTAAGAAACTGACAAGTTGATTTTAAAACAAAGGAAACAATAGCCAAAACAATTTTGAAAAAGAACAAAGCTGGAGAACTTACCACCTAACTTCAAGACTTACTATTAGAGTAATTAAGACAGTATGGAAATGGCATAAATATATCACACAGACCAACAGAACAGAGTACAGAAATAGACCCATATGAAAAAAATGTCCCGAAGATGTACCGTAACGACCAAGCACACAAGTGCTTTAGGCTGTACTTCACTGAGAAAAGAATTCAAACTGACCCAGACATGTGTAGATCAGAAGAGCTGCGTGCTGTGAAGTATGCAACAAGTGGATTTTTTGTTCAAAATGAAATTAAAATAATGACAGTGAAAATAAAAAAAGAAATAGACCCATATGCATATAGTTAACTGATTTTCAACAAAGGTGCAAGGCAATTTCAAAGGGGAAAGGATAGTCTTCTCAACAAATGATGCCAGACACTTGTATGCAAAAAATAAACCTCAATCCATACCTTGCACTGTATATAAAAGTTAACTCAGGGGGATGGGGAAATTATGGCTAAGAGATACAGGGTTTCTTTTTGGGGTGATGAAAATATTCTAAATGTGATTATGGTGATGACTGCACAACTCTGTGAATATACTAAAAGCCACTGGATTGTACACTTTAAATGGGTGGACAGTATGTGATATGCTGATACACTACAACAACTTGGATGAATCTCAAATGCATTATGGTAAGTGAAAGAAGCCAAACTCAAAAGGTTACATACATATATGTATGGAATAGGATTCCATTTACAATATTCCAGAATAGGCAAAACTACAAGAACAAAAAAGTAATCTAGCTACTGGACACTAATAGTGGGGGAAGGAACTGACTATATAAAAGGGAATGTGGGAATTTTTTGAAGTTATTGAAACTTCTATATTTGATTGCACTAATGGTTACAGGACTATATGCATTTGTCACAAATCACAGAACTGAAAACAGAGTAAATTTTACTTTGTGCAAATTATACCTTCAAATTTTTAAAAAGTGTATATATATACCCATCATATTGAAATTAGATAAAATAGAATCACTGAATAACACTAGTAATATTTTAAGCTACTCCACTAGAAGTAGAATAAAGTTTCATTTTTAAAATGCCAAAATTCAAAATAACATATTATATGGCTGTACCAAACTCTATTAGTATGCTTTCTGCCTGATGACAAGGGTTTTCTACAGTGAAGTATGGTTTCTAACAATGGATTTCTTCCCAATTTAAAAGCAAAAAAAAAATTTTAAGTGCAAGTAAATGGGTTTATCTCTCTCTTAGCTTAGGCTCCTTTAGAAAGAAAGAATGAAACACAAGTTGAAAATTACAAATTCAATTAACATTATTTTAACACTATGTCTTTAACTGGTAAAATACCTTTTAAACTTCGCAAAGAGCAAGGCTAAAACCGTTTTTACAATGCAGTCACCATGGCTAGCAGGAACCAAATTTCTCTATGGGGTGATGAAAATGTTCTAAAACTGACTGTGGTGATAGTCCCAAAACTCTGTGAATATACTAAACACTGTTGAATTGTATTCTTAAATGGTTGAATTGTATGAGATATGAATTATATCAATAAAGCTGTTACCAAAAAAAAAAAAGTAGCTCTGAATTTGATATGGTATGCAAACTAAAGAATGATTATTTAGGTACAGAGGAAGGGAAAGAGAAAGATGAGTGCCATTTTTTCACTTTCATAATGGCTATTATGAGTGAAATAAGTAATAATTTCAGTCATTGGTAAAAGAGAAATTTATTCATTAATTTTTACAATCTGAAGGATAATAAATTAACTCTCTTTAGTGGGGGTGGGGGGGAAGCAGCTACCAAACAAACAAAACAAACCACTTCCAATAGCCCATTCTTGATTCTAACTTTGCCAAGGCCACTTCACAGAGGCATTTCCGTAGCTTATTTCACATACCAACTTATCTGTCCTACATTGGTTAGAAAGTCATACTATAACAGTAGCAAGAGCATATATTTGTCCTGACGTCCAGTGACGCCACATTGTAGGTAGTGTAGGTGACCCTATATTAAGGCCTAATAGCCAGCAAATGTCATTCAAGTATAGTTTTAAGTGGCAACAGCGAACAATTACTGTGCCATTTCCATTAGTCACAGAGAGTTACTGGTTAGTTAACTGCTATGGACTTAACCACAACACTGAGTAGAAGACAAAGGTTGTACTCAACCCCTTTAAGGAAAAAAAGTATTATGGAAAAAGTAAGTATTCACAGATTTTAAAAGAAACAAGACGTTTTTTAATTTGTGAAAAGAAAAACATCGGAAGGAAATACATTAAACATATTTACAGTGGCTACCTCTAAGTGGTAGCACTGGGAATAATTCATAAAATTTTTCTACAGTTTCTGAACACTGTATGGCAAACAAGTATTAATTTTATAATTTCTTTAATGCTTTACTTTAAAAGTTTCAGTTTTCCAGCATGATGCTGGGATGAAACATTCTGGTTGATATTCTACTAGTTAATGGAGAGCTAAAATTTTAAAGTATATGGATCATCAATTTTCAAAGAACCAACAAACCACACTGAAAATGATTTAACTTTCTTCTATGTATAGAAGACATTTCATAGACTCTTACAGGATTCAGAGTCATCATAATGTACATAAACCACAACAATACAGGGAAACTATTAAACCCAGAAGCAAGATTCTTGGCAGCCTCAATCTTCCCACAGAGGTACAGACCAGAAATGTATTTTTTCTAAATCTCTGTTGAAAGAAGCAGAATCTAAGCATCCAGCAATGAGACCTGGGAATACGCTCACAGACAGGTGCAGGAAATCAGTGTTTTCATCTCTGTGTTCCTAATATTTATTGATATTGTGGGATATCAGCTGTTTGAAGCAGCAGCTGTTTTTGAGAAGTAAATGGCTTGGGAGAGGCTCTGATTTCTTTTTTTGGGGGGGACTCTGATTTAATAAATAATTCTGTGAACAAGCTAACATCAGGAATGTTTTAAAGAAGTTCCACCAAATTTAAATGAATTTTTTTTCCCTCGAAGAGTTTTGAATTTTATTTTGTTTTTTTATATAGCAGGTTCTTATTATTCATTTTATACATATTAGTGTATATATATCAATCAAATTTAAATGAATTTTTAATGGCTTTTTAAAAAAAGCCTCAACCAAAGAAAACCCACAGAAAGGGAGAAAATATTGAAAATTATCTATCTGAGGGACTTGTATCTAGAATATATAAATAACTCTACAATTCAATAATAAAAAGACATCCAATTAGAAAGTTGGCAAAATAATCTGAATAGTCAATTCTCCAAAGATACACAAATGACTAAGAAGCACATGAGATGTTCAACACATTTTTCACTAGTCAGGGAAATGCAAATCAATAACTACACCCTACCCCATTAAAACATGCATATTGGGACTTCCCTGGTGGCGCAGTGGTTAAGAATCCACCTACCAATGCAGGGGACGTGGGTTTGATCCCTGGTCCAGGAAGGTCCCACATGCTGAGGAGCAACTAAGCCCATATGCCACAACTACTGAAACCTGCGCATCTAGAGCCCATGCTCCGCAACAAGAGAAGCATGCGCACCACAGCGAAGGGTAGCCCCCGCTCACCTCAACTAGAGAAAGCCTGCGTGCAGCAACGAAGACCCAACACAACCAAAAATAAATAATAAAATTAAATTAAAAAAAGAAACATGCATATTATCAGCAACAAAACAAAATTTGTTGAAAAGACTAATAAATGAAAATTAAAACACAGTACCCCTTATTACTAAAAAACAGGTGAAAATTCTTTAAAATTATGCCTCAATAGAGCTGATAAAATGTAGATTATCCAGGGGTTTTCTTTAAATATTAAAATAGTTCACTGAATGCAACTCCTATTATATTTTCCACAAACCATAAGAATATGAGAAATCCATCCATATTTGGTCACTTAAAGATTTTTCTAATGTCTGCTATGCAGTAACACTTCACTATCTCTGAAGTATCAAAAGCATTTTAGGGCTTCCCTGGTGGCGCAGCGGTTGAGAATCCGCCTACCGATGCAGGGTACACGGGTTCGTGCCCCGGTCCGGGAAGATCCCACATGCCGCGCAGCGGCTGGGCCCGTGAGCCATGGCCACTGAGCCTGCGCGTCTGGAGGCTGTGCTCCGTAACAGGAGAGGCCACAACAGTGGGGGACCCGCGTACCAAAAAAAAAAAAGCATTTTAATAGCTACTTAGGGTCAACTTTTTTTTCTTGGAACATCTGAGCAAACTTAAGTGTGGTGTGTGTGTGTGTGTGTGTGTGTGTGTGTGTGTGTGTGTATGAGCTTCCACATAAACTTCCTATATTTTATTTCATTGTAAATACTTATTTTATAATACTTTCCTATAATCTAAATGTTCAATCATGAAAATGATTAAATTATGGAAAATTCAGAAAATAGGTTGTGATGGCACAAAGAGTGTTCATTAAAAGCATGTAAGTGATGGGAAATAAGTTTTAAAATGTTTTTACAAGTTGCTTTTCCTAAGTAACAAATGTACACAAAACAAGACTGAAAAAAATGTATTTGCCCCAAATGTAAAATTACAAATGCTCACGTGAGAAAAAAAAATCTTAAGCATCATAAATTTCCACTAAAATAAATATAAATGCTTCTATTAAATATAAATGCTTCTACTAACAATAACACACTTTTTTTTTTTTTTTTGCGGTATGCAGGCCTCTCACTGTTGTGGCCTCTCCCGTTGCGGAGCACAGGCTCCGGACGCGCAGGCTCAGCGGCCACGGCTCACGGGCCCAACCGCTCCACGGCATGTGGGATCTTCCCGGACCGGGGCACGAACCCATGTCCCCTGCATCGGCAGGCGGACTCTCAACCACTGTGCCACCAGGGAAGCCCCGTACACACATTTTTCATTCATAAACTTTACACTACTAAAGTGTAGAACTCCCTGAAGCAACCAAGAATTAATAGCAATGTTTTATTTTGCTGGTTCAGTGCCACTTTAGTTCATATGCTACAGGAAGAAAACCGGACAACTAAAAATTTTGAATCACTGATTAAAGACATCTAAGAACAAAGAGAGATGGGGAAATAGGTAACAAGAATAGAACTGCAGGGAGAGAAGGAGTTAGAATGCAAGAGGCAGAAGAGATAGAGTAAGGAATGAAAAAAGGGAAAGGTGAGGAGGGTAGCGGAAAGGAAGTAAGGGTAGGAGACCAGGAGAATGAAAACATGTAAGCAAGGCCCACGCAGCTTCGTAAGGGGAAGAGAAAGCCCAAGGGCAATTTAATATTAATGTTCTAATTTTCTTTCTTCCCTTTCTCGTATCATCATTAAATTACACACTACAAACATCTTCCCAATACAAAACAGCAATTTAACAACTCAGTAAGCTATCCCAATCACACACAATGTGAACTGTAATCAGGAATTTCCCAAGATGCAAATTAATCCTGGAAATTCTCCAATTTACAGAGAAAGATGGCTTTGGAAATCATCAAATTTCAAGTCTGAGAACCAAGTTAACACCCATACAACATATATATGACAAAAATCACACATGTAGGGAATTCCCTGGCATAGTCCAGTGGTTGGGACTCAGTGGTTGGGACCCCAAGCTTTCACTGCCAAGGGCGCGGGTTCAATCCCTGGTCGGGGAGCCAAGACCCCACAAGCCCTGTGGCATGGCCAAAGAAAAAGAAAACAAAATCACACATGTAGATGCCATTAAAATGTCAAAGCCATGTGGCACAGCCAAAAGAAAAAAGAAAAAAAAAATCACACATGTAAATGCCATGAAAATGTCAATACTAGACTATACGATACTCATTGACAAAAAGCTTTCTTCTCTCTCAGGTCTCAAGAGACATTTTGGAGCCTCAGTTTCTTCATGGGTAAGATAAGCGTAGTAGACTGAATAATCAGCCAACTCTAAACATACCATAAATCTATAATGGTATAATAAAATGAAGGAAAAATATTCATGTTTCCAAATTAAATATTCAGTATTCAGGTTAAGTGATATCATTTACACAGTAACGTCTTAAAGATGTCTTTAGGGACATCCCTGGTGGTACAGTGGTTAAGAATCTGCCTGCCAATGCAGGGGACACGGGTTCGATCCCTGGTCTCGGAAGATCCCTCATTCCAAGAGCAAATAAGCCCGCAAGCCACAACTACTGAGCCCATGTGCCACAACTACTGAAGCCTGCGCTCCTCGAGCCCATGCTTTGCGACAAGAGAAGTCACTGCAATGAGAAGCCCGCTCGCCGCAACTAGAGAAAGCCCACGCGCAGCAACGAAGACCCAATGCAGCCAAAAATAAATAAAATTTATGGGGCTTCCCTGGTTGCGCAGTGGTTGAGAGTCCGCCTGCCGATGCAGGGGACACGGGTTCATGCCCCGGTCTGGGAGGATCCCACATGCCACGGAGCGGCTGGGCCCGTGAGCCATGGCCGCTGAGCCTGCGCATCCGGAGCCTGTGCTCCTCAACGGGAGAGGCCACAACAGTGAGAGGCCCACGTACCGCAAAAAAAAAAAATCAGAAAAACAGATCAACTAATAAATAAACCCAAGAGCTGGTTCTTTGGAAAATTATAACCATCCAGCTAACTTAATTTTAAAAGGGGGCGGGGGGGTGGATATGTATACAAAATAATAGAGGAAATTAAAATAATCCCAAGTCATTGCTTTGTTCCCCTTCTGTCAAATACATTTGAGAACCTGGATAAAATGGATTATCTTCTAGAAAAATATTAACTATCAAAACTGACCATAGAAGAGGGAGAAATGTTAACCAGACCTATAACCAAAGAGGAAAGAGAAAAAAATTATCAAAGAGCTCTCGCCACCCAAAAGAAACCTTAGTCCAATGAGATTTTCATGGTTCTAAAACATAAGAAAAGAAGGAAGGTTTCTAATTTTTTTTAAGTAAGAATATGATGCCATAAAAGAAAAAAACTACAGAAAAATCTCATGTATAAATACAGATTTAAAAATCCTCAAAATAAAAAACACAAATTTAGTAGTACATTATAGGAATACATCATGTCCAAGTGGGATTTATTCCATGAATACAGGATAGTTCAACATTAGGAATCTGTTGATATAATTCACCATATATTAATAGATCTAAGAAGAAAAATCATATAGCCATGTCCTTAACATAAGGTTAAAACAATAACAAAAATCATCCCTCTCAATACCAAAGCCAGAGAATGCTGACTAATGGGGAAACTATACAAAGATTCCACTAAGCACAGGAACAAGACAAAGATGTCCATTATCACAATTGCTTTATTTAACATCAGATGAAAGAAGTAAAAAGTATAAAATGTCAGAAGATAGACTTTCCCAAGGAAGACCAAAAACTGAAAAACTATTACAAATATAATACAAAAAGGTGTTTAATTACAAATGAATATTCTGAAACAAATACCCTTCATATATACAATGACCAGATAAGAAGTATAAAGGAAGCGTGATATACCACAGGAGATAAGAAGTAGGAATAAACTAAGATGTAACGGAAGAAAACTAAAGCTACCAAGGCACAAAAGAAGACTTATACAATTGCAGAAAAATATATAATAATCTTGGCTAGGACACACAACATCATTAAGATCAATTCTTCCTAAGTTGCTATATTAATTTGGCATGATGCAAATGAAAACTGGAGTCTTCTGTTTTCATTTTTTTAACTAGACAAGCTGACTCTAAAGGTCATATGGAAATAACAATTAACAGTAGCCAAGAAAATTCCAAAGAAAATAATAAAGGGAGAATAGCCTATCAGATATTAAAATACTCATTACAAAATACAACACTTAAAGCTGTGCTGTACTGGCACATAAACAGATCAATGGAACAGAGTAGAAATCCCTAAAAATACCCCAAATGTAGACATTTAAAGTGCCATTTAAGGGACTTCCCTGGTGGTCCAGCAGTTAAGACTCCACGCTCCCAGTGCAGGGGACCCAGGTTCGATACCCGGTCAGGGAACTAGATCCTGCGTGCCGCAAGTAAGACCTGGAGCAACCAAATAAATAAATATTTTTTTAAATAAAGTGCCATTTAAAATCTGTGAAGTGATGAGACAGCTGAGTAGCCACCTAGAAAAAAGTAAAGTTGGATGCTCACCTCACACTTCCATACCAAAATAAATTCCAAACAAACAAAAGTACAGTAACAGTGCACAACTGCCCAAGTACATAAAAACTATTTCACTCTATACAGAAAGCTAGTGGGCAAAAACAACTTTCTGAGACTTAAAATCCAACAAAATGCTTGCCTCATGAAAAACTTTGAAAACAAAAGGTTATTTTTAAAGTCAAATTCTGGTACTGTACAAGGTTTCTCACTAATTTCTCTTGCAAATGAGGTTTTTACCAAAGCTACTAACCATATAGTATACTAAAGGCTTTAAAACAAGCAAATAGTGACTGAATGCAAAGTTCATTTCACAGTTTAATAAAAACTGGTTATAGTTAAATATCACCTCACTAAAATTTAAAAAGCAACAAGTAGTACATAAAAAAGATAATATAATAGTGTCAAGGCAAGTTACTGACCCAATGTGATTTTATCAGAACTGCAGTTAAGAACTCTAGTTAATTCCAAAATGGGTCAAGAAAAATCCAAACAAGGATTTTCCTGGACTCTGGGCTCCTCTTAATCCTCCTCCTCCAAGCACAGTGTCTAATCTTTAGCAGAGGTGGCCTTTTCATATCTTCTTGCCCTCTCAAACTTTCTGAAAATATGATAATTTTATATCGCTAACTAATACGTAACTTGGGAATGAAACTAGACAAAACAATGCCCTTAAAAAAGTTAAACAATGATTTCCTGTAGTTACCAATAAATAGTATGAAATGGAAAGGCCTGTGAGGCTAACATAATGTAAGAACAGGAAAGTACTGACTAGCTAAAAGCTAGAATTGGGAGTCATGACATAAAGCATTAACCAATTAAAAATTTCAAGTCAATATCTTAACCAATTCATTAAAATTCACTTAACACTCCCTTTAATGTAATTTAGAGTTCAGCAAGTGAGAGCACAACATCCCAAGAGGAAATAAAGCCATAAACCTATCCAACTTAATTTTTTTAACTATTAATAAACATTAACTGGGAAAAAATAATTTCAAGAAATTGCTGAACCAAAAATATCATCTCCTTCCCAACTCTTTCAAAAACCACATCACAACTTATGGCAGAATACAAGCGAGAAAAGAGCACTCTGGACAGTTAAAAACTTAGGCTCTAGTCTCACTTCTTTCATCAATTTGGTATGGCTTAGAGCCAGTCAAAACCTTTCAAAGAAAGAAGAAGAAGAAGAAAAAAAAAAGTCACGGCTTCTTCTGTAAAAAGAGAGGTCTGGAGTAAATTACCTCTGACAATCTTTGCAAAACCTTTAAGGGTCTAGACACATTCTTTTATAACTAAGTACTTCAATCGTTTTTATAGTAATATATATAAGAAAGATATCACAAGACTTCATATTCTTAGTTATGAGGGCACATAAACACATGTAATTACTTGTTGAATCTATGACTCAGTAGGTATACACAGTCCACACCCATGTTTTTTGAAGGAGAAGAAAACGCTTACTATTTGACACTAATAAAACAATTTCACTCTACTAGAAGCCAATACAAAATAATTGATCAATTTAAAATACAAAAAAGCTAATTATCATACCAGAGGCTATTAATCTGACCTGAGAGAAGTAATCAAAAACATAATTTTTCTGTCTTTTCAAGAGTCTTCACACTCAGTGGATTGCATCATTCTGACTGTTTCAGTCATGTGAAATCTCAATGATTTTTCTCCCATAGAAACAAAGAAGTAACAGAGCCTTGCTCACCAAACTTGAGAACTCATACCCCCAGGGGAACACTGTGCAATACCAGGGAACAAACAATATAAAAATGGCACAACTTCACAGAATATCAAGGATCTGAGGGGAGAAGGTAAGGGTTGCTAAGTAATTTCACAGGCAAATAAAATAATTTTATGTAAATATAAGCATCAGAATAGATGATTTTATTTAAAGTTCTATCAAGTCTTTAAGCAACAAATTATTCCTATTTTACTTAAATTATTCCAACACATAAAATGGAAACAAACACAGCTTTGCACTTTGTAGTTTTATACAGGGTTTATTTATTGCCTAGCTTTCCCCACTAGGCTTTAAGCACTATGAGTACAAGAACCACTTTGGTTTTGTTCACCATTTCACCAAGCATAGTGTCTGTAAATAGTGCTCAGTAAGTACCTATTGAATTAATGTTGCCAAATTTCCAAGTTACCATATGAGATTAGCATAATACTGATACCAAAATTTGACAAAGGAAGGAGAAAAAAAGGAAAATAAGAAACAAACCTCATATATTTGTATACTTATATTTATATATAGACACTAAATTCTAATTGAAATAGTAGTAAATTGAATTAAACAGCAAACTCCTAGCTGTAAGACACTTTTCAGGAAAAAACTGTTTCCTTCAACACAGAATTTCAAAGAAAAAAAGAAGAAAAATAGAAAGGAGGGAATCTATAAGTTAAAAAAGAGCATAAGCAATAAATCTAAAGCAATCACAGGGACTTCTGTGGTGGTAGAGTGGTTAAGACTCTGCTCTCCCAATGCACGGGGCCCAGGTTCAATCCCTGGTCAAGGAACTAGATCCCACATGCATGCCGCAACTAAGAGTTTGCATGCCAAAACTAAGGAGCCCATGTGCTGCAACTAAGGAGCCGGCGAGCCACAACTAAGACCTGGCTCAACCAAATAAATTAATTAAATTAAAATTTTAAAAAATATTATTTAAATAAATAAAGCAATCACAACATACAGATCTTATTTGGATCCCAATCCGAACACACTGAAGAAAAAAGTCAAAACAATTGGGAAAATATGAACACTAACTGGATATCTGATAATATTAAATAAGTTAAAATTTAAGGTAGGACAATGGTATTACAGTTTTTTTATAATTCCTATCTTTCAGGGATACACAAAAATATATTTACAGATGGAATGATATGACTGAGATTTGCTCCAAAATAACTGGGAAGAGGGCATGTATATGAAATAAGATTGTTATAATAACTATAAATGGACTATAACCTCTAAAAATTGTAAATCACTATGTTGTACACCTGAAATTTATTAAAAAGAAAGAAAGAAAGAAAAAGAGGAAGGGAGGGAGAGGGGGAGGAAGAAAGGCAGATTGACAGCTGTTATGGCTAGATCTACATTTATAAGTGTGGAACTTTCTAAAATAAAGAAATAAAAAGATGCTACTGCTATAGTGTAAAATGAAAGAGGCTGCAGAATAATCACATTTTAATTTTCTAAAACTGTGAATTAAACCTAACTCATAATTGGTGACCATCATATCAATAATCTGAAGAATCAGTATCAGTAGATGCTAAAACAAGTGGGTTCAAGTTCCACAAGGGTAACGGGATATGTACATAGTCTCAGAGTATCTCCCCACAATATATTTTTTATTAAGTATGGTGGAGAAAACAGTACTTTATCTTGGCAGACACCACCTT
The DNA here is from genome assembly GCF_008692025.1 of Phocoena sinus. Lineage (NCBI taxonomy): Eukaryota > Metazoa > Chordata > Mammalia > Artiodactyla > Phocoenidae > Phocoena > Phocoena sinus. The sequence goes on along the minus strand of NC_045768.1, from coordinate 81,619,941 downwards.
AACCAAGTGATCAAAATTAACATTACCAGTAATGGAACAAACTGACACCTCCATATATGATACACTGAGAACACATCAATTCTGTGGTATTCCTGCCAAAAGTGAAACTATCATGAGGAAGTATCAAACAACCTGAATCTAATCACGAAGAAATATCAAACAAACCCATTTGAGAGACATTCTATAAAATGGTCTGTACTCTACAAATATGTCAAAGTCATAAGACAAAGACTAAGAAACTGTTTCAGATGAAAGGCAATTAAAACTACAAAACCACTAAATGTAATGCATGATCCAGGATGTTCTTTTGCTGTAAGAATGCTGCTGGACAATGGGTGATTCAACAACAGTTAATTTCCTGATTTTGATCATTAGTATGTGGCTATGTAAGAGAATGTTCTTATTTTTAGGAAGCACGCACTGTAAAGCAGTAATAGGGTACTGTGTCTTCAACTTACTTTTCTTTTTTTTTTCTTTTTTTTTTGTTAACTTATTTATTTTTGGCTGTGTTACATCTTCGTTGCTGTGCACAGGCTTTCTCTAGTTGCAGCAAGCAGGGGCTACTCTTCATTGCAGTGCACAGGCTTCTCATTGTGGTGGCTTCTCTTGTTGTGGAGCACGGGCTCTAGGCACATGGGCTTCAGTAGTTGTGGCACGTGGGCTCAGCAGTTGTGACGTACAGGCTTGGTTGCTCTGCAGCATATGGGCTCTCCCCGGACCAGGGATTGAACTCATGTCCCCTGCATTGGCAGGCGGATTCTCAACCACTGCGCCACCAGGAAGTCCCCAACTTACTTTCAAGCAATTATGAAAAAAATAATATGTATATGTAAATACAAATAGAGGACAGATGGATGATAGGAAAGGAGAATGAGTGAAGAACATAACAAAAATATGAAACATGTAGGTAATCTCAATAGAAGGTATACAGGAACTCTGTACTATTATTGTAAGTTTTCGGTAAATGTGAAATTGTATGAAAATAAAAAGCTTTAAAAAACCTCAACAAGCACATATATTTGCATGGCTTTTTGTATGTACACAAAAATCAGAAAGGATTCATACCAAACTGTTAACAATGGTTAGTTCTGGAAGAAGGTAAAAGAAGGCTTTCATGTTCAACTTTCTATACTTCAGTAGTTTTAATACTGGAGCTAAAAATATACTAACTGAAACAAAAAGTTCACTAGATGGGTATGACAGCAGATCTGAGCAGACAAAACGAAGAATCAGCAAACTTGAATATAGAGCAATGTCTACAAAGAAAGAAAAAAGAATCAAGAAAAGCAAACTGAGCCTAAAAGACCTGTGGAATGCCATTAAGCATATCAACATCCACATTACAGGAGTCCCAGAAAAGAGAAAAGGGCAGAAAGACTATTTTAAAAAATAACGGCCAAGGGCTTCCCTGGTGGCGCAGTGGTTGAGAGTCTGCCTGCCGATACAGGGGACACGGGTTCATGCCCCGGTATGGCAAGATCCCACGTGCCGCGGAGTGGCTAGGCCCGTGAGCCATGGCCGCTGAGCCTATGCGTCCAGAGCCTGTGCTCCACAATGGGAGAAGCCGCAACAGTGAGAGGCCCGTGTACCACACAAAAAAATAATTAAATAAATAAATAATTAAATAAAAAATAATGGCCAAAATCTTCCCAGATTTGATGAAAGACATGAATCTACAAATCCAAGAAGCTCAATGAACTCCAAGTAGGATAAACTCAAAGAGATTCAAACCAAGACACATTATAAGCAAACGCTGTTGAAAAAAAAGAATGAATCATTAAAAGCAAGAGAAGCAACTCATCATTTACAAGGGAGCCTCAACAGATTAACAGTCAATTTCTAATCAGAAACTATGGAGGACAGAAGACAGGAGGATGACATATTTAAATTACCAAAAGAAAAAAAAACTGTCAACCAAGAATACTGTATCTGGCAAAAACTGTCCTTCAAAAATGACGGAGAGGGACTTTCCTGGTGGCACAGTGGTTAGGAATCAATCTGCCAACGGAGGGGACACGGGTTTGAGCCCTGGTCCAGGAAGATCCCACATGCTACGGAGCAACTAAGCCTGTACGCCACAACTACTGAGCCTGTGCTCTAGAACCCATGAGCCACAATTTCTGAGCCCTCATGCCACAACTACTGAAGCCTGCACACCTAGAGGCCGTGCTCTGAACAAGAGAAGCCACCGCAATGAGAAGCCCGCACACCATGAAGAAGAGTAGCCCTCACTTGCGACAGCTAGAGAAAGCCCACGCACAGCAAGGAAGACCCAATGCAACCAAAAATAAATTAATTAAAAAAACAAAAAATGAGGGAGGGGGACTCCCCTGGTGGTCCAGTGGTTAAGAATCCACCTTCCAATGAAGGGGACAGGTTCGATCCCTGGTCAGGGAACTAGGATCCCACATGCCACAGGGCAACTAAGCCTGCCCACCACAACTACAGAGCCCACATGCCACAACTACAGAGCCCTACGCTCTGGAGACTGCACGCCACAACTACAGAGCCCACGTGCTCTGGAGCCTGCACCACAGCTACAGAGTCCATGTGCTCTGGAGCCCATGTGCCACAACCAGAGAGCCCACGTGCCACAACTACTGAGCCTGTACACCAGAACTAGAGAGAAGCCCACGCATTGCAACAAAGAGCCCTCGCACTGCAATGAAAGATCCCACATGCTGCAACTCGGACCCCGACACAGCCCAAAAAAAATAGATAATTTTTTTTTTTTAATGAGGGAGAAACTGAAACATTCTCAGATAAATAAACCTGAGAGAGTTTGCTGCTTACAAGAAATGTTAAAAGTCCTTCAGGCTGAAATAGCAGAATACCACAGTAACTCAAAGCCTCAGGAAGAAATAAAGACCTCTGCTGAGAACAAATGGGCTAGGACTTCCCTGGTGGCACAGTGGTTAAGAATCTGCCTGCCAATGCAAGGGACACAGGTTTGAGCCCTGGTCTGGGAAGATCCCACATGCCGTGGAGCAACTAAGCCCGTGAGCCACAACTACTGAGCCCGCACTCTAGAGCCGGCAGGCCACAGCTACTGAGCCCACGTGCCACAACTACTGAAGCTTGTGCACCTAGAACCTGTGCTCCACAACAAGAGAAGCCACTGCAATGAGAGGCCTGTGCACCACAGCGAAGAGTAGCCCCCACTCCCCGCAACTAGGGAAAGCCTGCACACAGCAACAAAGACCCAACGCAGCCAAAAATAAATAAATAAATAAATTTATTTTAAAAAAAGAATAAATGGGCTAACAGCTAGTATTGTTTTTGGTTTCCAACTCCCCTTTTTATTTAGTACAGATTTTTTTTAATGCACAAAATTATTATAAATCTATGTTACTGGACTTCCCTGGTGGCACAGTGCTTAAGAATCCACCTATGCAGAGAACACGGGTTTGAGCCCTGGTCTGTGAAGATCCCACATGCCGCAGAGCAACTAAGCCCATGCGCCACAACTGCTAAGCCTGCGCTCTAGAGCCCACACACCACAACTACTGAAGCCTGCGTGCCCTAGAGCCCACGTGCTGCAACTACTGAGCCCACGTGCTGCAACTACTGAAGCCCACGTGCCTAGAGCCCATGCTTTGCAACAAGAGAAGCCACTGCAATGAGAAGCCAGCACACCTCAATGAAGAGTAGCCACCACTCGCCACAACTAGAGAAAGCCCACCCGCAGCAATGAAGACCCAACGCAACCAAAAAAAAAAGATCTATGCTATTGTCTTTCTATGCCTGGCTTATTTCACTTACCATAATGCCCTCCAGGTTCATCCATGTTGCACATAAGTTGCAATTTGTGACAACAACGTTTAAAGGGGGTAGTACAAAACCATACAGGATCAGAGTCTTTGTATGATATTGAAGTTAAGTCGGTTATCAGTTCAAACTAGACTGTTTGAAATTTAAGATGTTAATCCTTGAGAGAAATGAAAACATACATCCACATAGACAAAGTGGAAACAACCCAACTGTCCATCAACTGACAAAAAAAACATGATACATACATACAATGGAATATTATTTGGCAATAAAAAACAATGGCATGGGGCTTCCCTGGTGGTGCAGTAGTTAAGAATGTGCCTGCCAATGCAGGGGACACAGGTTCGAGCCTTGGTCCGGGAAGATCCCACATGCCGCAGAGCAACTAAACCTATGTGCCACAACTACTGAGCCTGCATGCCACAACTACTGAAACCCACACACCTAGACCCCATGCTCCTCAACAACAGAAGCCACTGCAAGCCCACGCACCACAATGAAGAGTGGCCCCCGCTCGCTGCAACTAGGGAAAGCCCGTGCGCAGCAACGAAGACCCAACGCAGCCAAAAATAAATAAATAAAATAAATAAACTTATGGGGGAAAAAATGGCATGGTTGAACACAGAAAACATGCTAAATGAAAGAAGCAAGTCACAAAAGACTACATATTTCCATTTATGTGAAATGTCTAAAATAGGCAAATCCAGAAACAGAAAGTAAATAAGTGGTTGCTAGGGGCTGTGGGGAGAGTGGAATAGGGAGTGAATGCTAATGGACATGAGGTTTCTTTTTAGGGTACTGAAAATGCTCTGGAACATTTTCAACAGACTGTAGTGGCGGTTTCACCACACTGTGAATACTAAAAAAACACTCAACTGTACACTTTTTTTTTTGAACTGTACATTTTTAATGACTGAATTTTGTGATATATGAACTATACCTTAATAAAGCTATTTTTAAAAATCCAGCCCTAAATACAGACGAGTTTAGAAGGTGGAAAAAATATGCCATGGTGAAAGTGTTTCAGGCTCAGGATCAATAGTTTTAAGCAGTTCTCAAATTGGTCTAACAGGACTTTCAGGAGAGAACTGAGAGTACGGAAAAAGAGAAATAAAACCTCTAAGAGCTAAATAAATAAATAACACAGTCTTGAAACTAGAAGAGGTGAGTACCAAGCAAAATGCACTGGTAAAAACTGAAATCTAGACACATCACAAAAATTTAGATCATCACCAGATTTTTAAAAGTCTGAACAACAAACAGCTTCCAGATAGAAAGTGGATATATACAAAGGAAAGAGAATAAGACTAGCTTCAAGAACTCACTATCAACAACAGAGGCTATAAAATTATGGAGCAATTATCTTCAAAAATCTGATTAAGGATAGTTGTAAAATTAGAGCCCTAGTATCCAAATAAGGGAGCAAAATGAAAACATTTCAAGATCTAAAGACTGAAAATTCACTCTTCATTGATTCCTTCCTGAAAAAAGAATTCGGAGATATAGTTTACCAAAGCATAAAATTAATCTAAAGTAGGAGAAATGGAAATGGAAAACATCAGAAAAAGCAGTGGGCAAATAAATCAGTAAAATATACGTAGTCCAAGGCAACTCCTAACATAAAAGTAAATAAGTGATCTGGAAGTAAAATCTGAGATGACCTGAAAATGGGAGAAATTTGGGAGAGAGGAGGAAGTAAAACAAACTTGTCTTATTGTAGAGATTACATATACAGGACATATGGATTTTATGTATAAAAATTATATACATTGGACTTCCCTGGTGTCCAGTGGCTGATACTCCACGCTCCCAATGCAGGGGACCCATGTTCGATCCCTGATCAGGGAACTGGATCCCACATGCCACAACTCAAGAGTTCGCATGACACAACTAAAGATACCATACACCACAACGAAGATTCTGCATGCAGCAACTAAGACCCAGAACAGCCAAATAAATAAATAAATTTTAAAATTACATATAAAAATTTTAACAGCAACCAACATAAAAAAAGGAATAGGATGAGCAACTTTCAAATAACTAAAGCAAAGAAGTCAAATATAGAAAATTAATCAAAAGGAAGAAAAAGATTTTAAAAAGCAAGAAAGAAGGAGGGTAAACAGAAAACGTAGAATAAGAATAAAACTAAATAGATTTATAAACATAATCAATATGAGAGAATTTACTCCCCCTGTTCAAAGACCAATATTCGGCCTGGGTTCAAAAAAAGAAAAAGCATAAAAGACAAGCCTTTTAGAAAATGGGAAATTAGGATAGGAAATGTTATAGAAAAGATATCTGTGTGGTTAGAGTCTCGGAAACAAAATCAACAAAGGCTCCTCATCCTTTGAAAATTATCCACTAAAAGATCTGCTTCAGATTACCGAATGTAGCAATTAACATAATAAGGTTATTGGCAATTGTCTTAAGAGCTCTACTTCTAAAGCTAAAGGTACATACAATACACATACAAAAGAATTCTTCTTCTATATTTTATAACTTCATATTTTATTATGAAATGATTTCTAATAAAGGAAAACAAAAAGCACATGGCAGACCTTTCAACAAATCTTAGTTGTTGTACAAGTATCTATCAAAACGGGTTGTAATATATCTCTAATAACAAAACTCAACAAACACATTCTTCTTATAAGTGAAAGCAAAGATTAATAATATAAGAAATGTTAATATGAAGTAAATCAAAAGGGTTATTATAAGGACCAAATAAGATAACACAAGCAACAGTTACCACTGTCTACTGGGACCTCCTCACCTTCCCAAACCAAATCTTATTTTAGTAAGAGTAGTTCCCCACTTCAATGGCTTGTATGTACTCTAAAGAATAAAGAAAGCTGGTACCAAGAGACCGTCACCCATAATAAGAAACCCATTCATTTTTTACATTGACTTATAAGTGAGTCCCTGAAGATCAAATAGGAAACCCTCTATAAAGGTTAAAGATTAAAAATAAAAATTAAAAAAAGGTTGGGACTTCCTGGGTAGCAAGTGGTTAAGAATCCACCTGCCAATGCAGGGGACACGGGTTCGATCCCTGGTCCGGGAAGATTCCACATGCCACAGAGCAACTAGGCCTGTGCACCACAATTACTGAGCCTGCACTCTAGAGCCCACGAGCCACAACTACTGAGCCCGCGTGCTGCAACTACTGATGCCTGCACACCTAGAGCCCCTGCTCTGCAACAAGAGAAGCCACCGCAGTGAGAAGCCTGCGAACTGCAATGAAGAGTAGCCCCTGCTCGCTGCAACTAGAGAAAGCCCACATGCAGCAAGGAAGACCCAACGCAGCCAAAAAATAATAAAAAAAAAAAAAAAAAAAAAGAAAGAAAACACAGGAATATGCAAATAGAATTCTACAGTGAAGAGAGATGTTATCTGGCTTTTATTCTTTTCCCCCAATTGAAAAACTAGCTAAATAATTTTTTTTAATTGTGTGTGTGTGTGTGTGTGTGCACATTTTGGGTGAAAGGGAGAATTCTTTTTTTTTCTTTTTTTAAATTTATTTATTTTTGGCTGCGTTGGGTCTTCATTGCTGTGCATGGGCTTTCTCTAGTTGCGGCGAGTGCGGGCTACTCTTCCTTGTGGTGCTCGGGCTTCTCACTGCGGTGCACAGGTTTTTCACTGTGGTGGCTTGTCTTTGTTGTGGAGCATGGACTGTAGGCGCGCGGGCCTCAGTAGTTGTAGCACGCAGGCTCAGTAGTTGTGGCTTATGGGCTCTAAAGCGCAGGCTCAGTAGCTGTGGCACATGGGCTTAGCTGCTCCACAGCATGTGGGATCTTCCTGGACCAGGGCTCAAACTTGTGTCCCCTGCGTTGCAGGCAGATTCTTAACCACTGCACCAGCAGAGAATTCCCTAAATAATTACTTTTTTGTTCCCCCCTTGCTGGTTCCCAATCAAATTTTGTTCACTTGAAAAACTATCCCTGCCTGGTCACAGCAAAAGGCAATTTCTCAGGCTTCATGCCTCATTCACTCAACATCTGTTTAAGGTGTACCTACAATTATTGCTTGGCACTTCTCTAAGTGGCAACTATAACAGGACAAAATCCCTCATTAAAATTAATTCTAATGGAAAAAGACAAACATTAAGCATAAAAAAATAAATAAAAGTTACTGAGAATTCCTGGATAAAATGCAGTATATCAGCTTTAGAAAAATAAGAATGTTAGCTAACAGTGGAAAAGTATTATGCTTCTAACAAAGTATATGTTAAAAACTTTATAATTTTCAAAACTATATGTTAAAGTCTTAGGTACTTTTGAAAAGACCATCACATACATCATCTTATATGAACCTCACATGCTAGGAGATATAAGCAGGTACCCCCATTCTACAAACTAAAAAGTTCAAGTCTGAAAGAGATGGTTAGTTTTAAATGGGAAGCCAGAACTAGAACTTTAGATCTTTCAACTCACTGTCCAGAGTTCTGTCCATTACAATATAATCTCTCCTGGCAAAAGACGTTAATTAAAAAGCTTATAATATATTAAGAAAACATCTCATAAAAAGGTCCCAAATCAACCTCACGTTATAGTAAATTCAAAATTTTACTATTGAGGGACTTCCCTGGTGGCTCAGTGGTTACGAATCTGTCTGCCAATGCAGGGGACACAGATTCGAGCCCCGGTCCGGGAAGATCCCACATGCTGGGGAGCGGCTGGGCCCATGGGCCGTGGCCGCTGGGCCTGCGCGTCCAGAGCCTGTGCTTTGCGGCGGGAGAGGCCACAGCGGTGAGAGGCCCGTGTACCGCAAAAAAAAAAAAAAAGAGGCTGGGGATAGGCCAGCCAGCAGTGACAAACAGCAAAAGATTGGGAGTTAAAGGTAGCTGAAGGCTGAGTTTAGCATCAAAATCTCTAACTTTGTTGTTCTCTTCTATTTACCCATCAAATCTGATGGTAACTAAAAATTTTCCATTATACTCTTCTATAAGCTATGAGAGACATTCTAAAGTATGGTATTTATGCAAGGATTCTCAAAACTTTAGGGACATATCTTTCACAAATACCAAGGGTGTACTGTATATCACTATACAGTATTCACAGTATAATTAAAGTCTGGTGGATGTTTTATATTTCAACATGATCTTTGCCAGGAACAGAACATTCAACTGCTTAGAAGAACAGTTCCCAAAGTTCAAGTACTCCATAGTCTTCTCATGAAAAAAAGAAAAAAGTTTTCAGAGGCTTTAATACATGACAGAGTAAATCAAATCGCTCAAGATTTTTATAAAAATAACCTAAGAGATAAGGGTTTAATGGTGGATAGGAGCCACACAGTCCAAAGAACTGGGCAGGGAGTTTAAAAAACAAAACAGAAAAACTATATCCTCCCTCACATATGTTCTAGTCAGTTTGCAATGTTCATCATAATTTTTTTTTTTTTTTTGGCCACACCACGTGGTTTGCAGGATCTTAGTTCCCTGACCAGGGATTGAACCTGCTCCCTTGGCAGTGAAAGATCGGAGTCCTAACCACTGGACCACTAGGGAATTCCCCATCATAACTTTAAACAGATGTAGTTTCTCCAATACTAAGAAGAGTATTTCATTCTTTTAAATATCTAACTTAATTTAAATAACATATGAGCAAAAAAACCCAAAAAACACCCCCCCACACACAGGAACAAGTTGTTGTTGTTTTGTTTTGTTTTGGGGTTTTTTTTAATTAATTTATTTATTTTATTTATTTTTGGCTGCTTTGGGTCGTCATTGCTGCGTGCGGGCTTTCTCTAGTTGTGGCAAGAGGGGGCTACTCTTTGTTGTGGTGCACGGGCTTCTCATCACAGTGGCTTCGCTTGTTGCAGAGCATGGGCTCTAGGCACGCAGGCTTCAGTAGTTGTGGCTCGCGGGCTCTAGAGCACAGGCTCAGTAGTTGTGGCTCACAGGCTTAGTTGTTCTGCAGCCTGTGGGATCTTCCCAGACCAGGGCTTGAACCTGTGGCCTCTGCATTGGCAGGCGAATTCTTAACCACTGCACCACCACGGAAGTCCAAAGTTGTTGTTTAACCATGAAAATTTACATATTTCTCCTTTTTACTTAATGTAATTACATTCCACCTAATTTTATCCTAATTATATAATATTGTATTACTTGAAAATAAAAACAAAAAAACTCTTCCAAAATGTTTCCACGTCAGCTCTCTCACAAACCACAATTATTCATTTTTTTTTTTTTTTGGCGGTACGCGGCCCTCTCACTGTTGCGGCCTCTCCCGTTGCGGAGCACAGGCTCCGGACGCACAGGCCCAGCAGCCATGGCTCAGGAGCCCAGCCGCTCCGCGGCATGCGGGATCCTCCCGGACCGGGGCACAAACCCGTGCCCACTGCATCAGCAGGCAGACTCCCAACCACTGCACCACCAGGGAAGCCCCACAATTATTCTTGATAAAGCCCACACTAGACAGGACTAGATATCAAAAAATCTTTCTGAACATATTTTAGTAGAAATCCTAACTGCTCAGAATGAGTGACTCATGAATTGTGCGCACAAGAAAACTCTCTCACCGTCATACCACATTATTATCATTTTGTAAAATGCATACATCATTCACAAATCTGTTAGTTTCCCAGTTTGGGGAAATATATGTAACCTGTGTATAAGGCACAACTCAAGCTGCTTTTAAAACCCTCTGGCCCAGGACTTCCCTGGCAGCGCAGTGGTTAAGAATCCGCCTGCCAATTCAGGGGACACAGGTTCGATCCCTGGTCTGGGAAGATCCCACGTGCTGCAGAATAACTAGGCCTGTGCACCACAACTACTGAGTCCACGAGCCTAAGGCCCGTGCTCTGCAACAAGAGAAGCAACCACAATGAGAAGCCCACGCACCCACAACAAAGAGTAGTCCCCACTCACCGCAACTATGCACAGCAACGAAGACCCAATGCAGCCAAAACTAAATAAATAAATAAATAAACTTATTTTTTTAAAAAAGTCTGGCCCTGTAACCTGTAAAGACAATACAAACACAACTCTTGAGAAGTTGGCCTTTCTAATCAAGCAAATATTGGTACTAAATGTCACATTAGATGCCACGTACAGACACGTATACTCTTGTATTTATTAAAACAGCATGCCTAGTAGAAGAGGATTTCCTAAATATGACATAAAAAGCATAAAAGACTGAAAAGTTCAGTTCATTAAAATTATGAACTTTTCTCATCAAAAGACTATGAAGAGATAAGACAAGTCACAAATTGGGAGAGGATATTTGCAAACCATCAACTAACAAATAATTAGTATACAAAATAAATAAAGAACTCTTAAAAATCAATAAGAAAAAGAGAAAACTCAAAAATAGGCAGAGAACTTGAATATACACATCACAGAAGCACAAATGGCCAATGAACATACAAAAAGGATGCTCAACTTTGGGAAATGGTAATACAAACACAGTAGATCCTATTTCAAACCCAAGAGATAAGAAAAAAATTTTAAACTCTGACAATATTAAGTGTTGGGGAGGAAATGAAACAACCAAAACACACACACTGCTGGCTCTTGACTCAGTAAACCACAAGATTCACAATTACCATGAGCCAATTCAGTGACTCAAACACTGGAAGTGTTTGGTAAGCATTAAGCAACTGACAATGACCAACCCAAAATTCTGAGAACACATGAGGATTACTGCCAAATACAAATTTTGGCCCTTGCTGAAGCAGGTCCAACCTGACTCAGCAATACAAGTATAAAAACTTTTAGCCCCTTATCCAGCTTATCCAGTTTATTTTGTAAAGTACAAAATATTCAGGTATTTACTTCCTCCTAGAATACTGATGATATATTAAGTGACTAAAATTGTAATGAACTATTTATCATTCCAGTTACACTACTATTTCAGTGAGAACAAGTAGTTTAAAATGGTATTACTTTAAAACTCATGCTTATACTTTAAATTTACTTGATAGGAATTAAATGGCCCTGTGACCATCTAAGTGGGGAAAAATGATGTAACAGATGCAGTAAAGGCATTGAAATTGGACAAATTTAGTAACCTTGGTTACGTTACTCAACTTTACTAATCCTCAGTTTCCTCAACACCTAAAAAGCATGCCTCTCACGACCTGCTTACCTAAACGAATTGTAAGGATTAAGTGAGATTATGTAAAGTGTTTAACAATGCCTAGCTCATTAATATAGACCCAATTTTAGCACATATCCCTTTGTAAATCTAGCTGCCCTCACCTAAAATTTTTTAAATCTGAAATTATAATTCTCAATTCATAGGAAAATATTATTCTTACATTCAAATTATTTTCCAATATTACAAGAAATTGTGTCCTACAGGTTAGAAGAGCAACACCCTGCTTACATCTTTCTCTGACTGAAAGGCTCTTTCCTATAACGAATTAGATTCTGGAAAAGAGGATAGATTTTCACTTATCTTCGTGATACAGATGCAAGGATTCCCATGCTATGTAGGAAACTAAATCCAGTTATTTCTAAGCTTCAACTCAAGGTTTTCTTGACTCCAAGAAGAAGCTTATTTAATACCTAATTTAAGGTACTGTATGCTACCTTTTGCATTTCTTGAGAAAGACTGTCTGAAGAAAATTACCTGGTTAATGATAAACTGATGGTCTGGTTTTGGTTTTGGTTGCTCTGTGGGGAAAATGTTTATACTTAAAATAATCTACATATAAAAAAACCTCAAAACATTCAACAATATAATTAAATAACAGGAAAAATGTATAATACTGACAACTACACTCTGAGGTAATGAAGATACATTTATAATGCTGAAAAACTTCAGAGAATTTTAGTCACTGAATTAAACTTCAGGAATCCTCATTTTAAATACCTTACCACAGTCAAGATATCAAAGAAAAGTCACCCAAGATAAAGTGATGTTTGCCAGCCTGAGAAATGGGAACTAAAAACTACTGATGAGAATTGTCCACAGACCTAATATTATCATATTAGGATACTGTTACTGTCTTCTTCAAAATTAAAAAGAAAAATAAAATCTTTCAGATATACATAAAGTATGTCATGATGAAATAATGAGTCAAATACTAAACAAAAGAAAAATTCAGTAAGTTCTTATATTTACATAATTTTATAAGACTTCCTTAGTCTTCATTTCCAAAAAACACTTTTTCTTCCAATGAGGCTGTGCAATGATATTCTCACTAGAGAAATATTAATTTTCCCATTTCCATAATTATGACTTATTAATGCAACACACATTTGGCAGTCAATAAACGTTGAATAAATAAGTAACAAAGAATAGGATGGATTAGAAACAAAAATTTAATTTATAAAATCCCACTTTAAAAAGTAGGTTAATGCAGACAATGTAATTCTTTTAGACTTCAGACATTTTACATTCTTTGCTACAAAATAATACAGAAACTTTCAGTTTAACTAGTTTGGGACATTAACTAGAAAGAGCTGTGTATCACTAAAGACTAAGTGCCCCGTTTTTCACATCATCAAATCTGACAAAATTCTAAAGAGAAACATCCATCATATCTATCCAAATTCTCAAATTCTAATAATTAGAACTGAGGAAAGAAAGAAGCCCTAGTAAGGTGAGTTAGAACAGAAGCTATTTAATAGATAACTAAATTACCAAATCTGGTTTTGCAACACTCCGTGGTGTCTAAAAACTCTCAAAATTTTATTTCAGTTTAATATAAAATGTATTTTTTTGCCTAGCCACACTTTTAAGAAACTGTCTGGAAACAAAAACGTGGCGACAACACAAAGGTCAGAGATCGCTGATAGAGATCAAATAAATGAACTGTAAATTAATGATCCACAAGGAAGATTAGGGGCTGTTTATGAAGCCCAGGGGGACTGTACAGATAAGTCTCCACCCGAGAAACAAACAAAAGAAGCAAGATTAACATACCTGGAGAAGACCAGGCAAGGCCAAATATATCCCCAAAGATCACTCGCCCCGGATCTGGTCTCCTCCCTTTCCCCCTAACCTATTCGCCTCAGGGAAAACTAAATCTGTATCTCACGTCCCCAGCTCACCCTCAAGTCGTCCCCATCACTAACCTTTACTAAAACCTGGGTCCCTCTCCCCAACATCCTCTAATTCCCACCGAGCTTTCGCTCCAGCCACACAGATGTCTACTGCGCCTATTTTCCAGTAGAGTATTAGTCCCCTTAATCCGAACTCATTTATTTTCCCGCGTCCCATCTGCCCTCCGCCCCTTCAACTCTGGTCTCCTCACGCCGACCCTTCTCCCAGAATCCTCCCCAAGTCACCCGTCTCTGGCCCCTTCGCCTTCACACCCCCTGAGCTGCCGCTCCTCTAATTCCACTCAGCCTCCAGCTTCCTCCCTATCCCTCCCCCATCCGTCTCCCGGTACCTGCTCCCTCCCCCAACTCCGCCCCTCTCCCCCTCCCCCAGCGGGAGGCCCCCTCACCTGAACGCTGGCGCCGCTGTCCCAGAAGCCGAAAGGTGCTGCCGCCGACCGGCCTCCCAGGCTCGGTCCCCGCTGAGCTCCTGAAGGCCCCTAGGGAGAGCAAAGACCACCACCTCCAACTCTGCTCTCCCGAGGCCAGGCCGTCACCGTAGCCACCGCCACTGCCACAGCCGCCATGTTGAAGCCCCACTTCCCTCCTCCTTCCCCTCACCGCTCCTCCCCTTTGGGCGTGTGACGTCATAGCGCCGCGCTCCATCCCTCGAGCCAATGGGAGGAGTCAACGGTGACGTGACTAATCTCCACAAGGGCTGAACATGGCTAGGTTTCAGAGCGTCGCTGTTGGAACCAGTGAACCCGGCACACCCAAGGGGAGGGAGGAAAGGTGAGAGTCACTGAGAGGGTAATGCGTAAGGGTTGGAGAAGGGGCCCAGGTGGGAGTCCGAGAGACTTGAATCTCGAAGGGAAGCACAAAGGCTTACCAAGGAGACCCACTTGGAAATCAGGATGTCTGGCTTCTGGTCCTGGGTCATTGACTTGGTACAAAGTCCTACCCTTTCTGGGCCTCACTTTCCCCATTTACAAATTGTAAGGGAGCACGACCCTATGAGGCCTTACCAGAACAGACCCCCACCCATATCCTCTGCCTGCCTTTTGTCTGTAAAAAAAATTTAGTCGAAGAATAAATTTAATCAGAGAACTGAAAAAAATGCAGAAAGAAAGAAAAACAGTCAAGCAAGACACAATAATAATACTTTAGCCATTAAACAAAGTCAAGGACCTTTAGTTCTTCCTGAAGGACTATAGATAATATTCTGAACTATGTCCTTTGAGCTGTTTTGCAGATACTGAACCCCTGCCCCCACCAGGTGGAAGAAGTTAACTGTAGGCTGCCCACAAGCATGTAGACCCCAGACCAGTTGAAACCAGAAGGTTGATGATGCACTCCTGATTACCTCATCACCAACCAATCAGAAGAATGTCCACGAGCTGACCACTCCCTGCTCCTTGAACACTGTAAGACTCCTCACTACCTCCTCCAGGGCGGGACACACAGTCTTGAGGGCATTAGCCCACTGTGACCCCCTTTGCCTGGCAAAGCAATAAAGCTGTTCTTTTCTACTTCACACAAAACTGTCTCCATGTTTCTATTAGGCACCAGTGAACAGAGGCCGAATTTCAGCAACACAATGGATGGGTTGAAAGGTGACCTCTAAATCTCCCTCCAGTTCTGACATTCAACGGGTTTAAACCAGGTAATCCAATCCCAAACCTTTACTGCCTTCTGTACTTATTGGATGTCTCCTAGAATCAAGTGCATTGAGGTTCATAACTGAATGAGATGTGTCATTGTTCCCAAAAGTTCCTAACTGGTGGGAAAAATAGAAGCATAAACAGTAACTCTAGAAAAAGTCAGGGTGATGATGACATCAGTTGCTCTGGAAAAATTGACCTTTGGCTAAAGGATTAGGAGAGATTTACATCTCTATACTTTCTTGGTACTGTAGTAAAGAATGTGTACACTCTGGTGTCTAATTCTCTAGCCCTGTTTTCTCTCCAGAACTCCAGAGAAGATTAATTGTATTTTGAAGAGTGCAGCAGTTTTAATCCACAATGAGAGAAAGTGGGCATTCCAGAAGGGGGCAGTTAAAATGAACAGAGAGGGACTTCCCTGGTGATCCAGTGGGTAACACTCTGTGCTCCCTGTGCAGGTGCCCAGGGTTCAATCCCTGGTCGGGGAACTAGATCCCACATGCATGCTGCAACTAAGAGTTTGCATGCCGCAACTATGAGCCCGCATGCCGCAACTAAAAAAAGATTCTGGGCTTCCCTGGTGGTGCAGTGGTTTAGAGTCCGCCTGCCGATGCAGGGACGCGGGTTCGTGCCCCAATCCGGGAGGATCTCACATGCCGCGGAGCAGCTGGGCCCATGAGCCATGGCCACTGAGCCTGCGCATCCGGAGCCTGTGCTCCGCAAAACGGGAGAACAACAGTGAGAGGCCCGCGTACCGCAAAACAAACAAACAAACAAAAATCCCACATGCCACAAGGAAGATCCCACGTGCTGCAACGAAGACCCAGCGCAGCCAAAATAAATAAATAAATAAAAATACATATTAAGGGACTTCCCTGGTGGCGCAGTGGTTAAGAATCTGCCTGCCAATGCAGGGGACACGGATTTGAGCCCTGGTCCAGGAAGATCCCACATGCCCCGGAGCAACTAAGCCTGTGCGCCGCAACTACTGAACCTGCTCTCTAGAGCCCATGAGCCACAACTACTGAAGCCCATGCACCACAACTACTAGAGGCCACGCGCCTAGAGCCCATGCTCCTCAACAAGAGAAGCCACCACAATGAGAAGCCCACGCACCACAACAAAGAGTAGCCCCCGCTCCTGCAACTAGAGAAAGCCTACGCGCAGCAATGAAGACCAAATGTAGCCATAAGTAAGTAAGTAAATAAATAAATAAAACATTTTTAAAAATACATGTTAAAAAAATAAACTGAACAGAGAATAGCAAATCATCACTTTTGGACTGCTTTCCTACTTAATTCAACAGATAATGGGCAGCCACAGAAGGTTTGTGGAGAGAGCAGTATCTAAGCAAATCTCTTCATCAGGAGAATTAAAATGGTAGCAGTGAATAAAATGGATTGGAGACTACCTTGTAGACTTCTACACTGAGTAAAAGACTTACACCTGAACTAAAGCATAGACAGTGGGAATGGAGACTAGGAGATAAGCTGGAGCAAGACTTAGGAAATGGACTCAACAAGATTTAGAGACCTGCTATATGGAGGGAGAAATCACAAAGAAGAAAGAGCCAAGTTTTGGAGGTGTCTTATTCACAGAAATAAGGCCTAAGGTTTACTGAAGCACTAGGGGAGATAATAATGAGTCTAGCTGGCCAAACTGAGATTAAGATGATGACAGATTTTCTGCAGAGATGCTCAGGAGGAAATGTGAGCTTGGAAATCAGGAAAGAGATAAGGAGTACACAGGTATAACATAGTGGTACTCCTTGAACAAATAAATGTGTCATTCATTTATCCAGCAAGTACTAATCGAGTGCCTGCAGTGTACCAGACACTCTTCTATGCACTAGGGATACAGCAGTATATAAAAATACACCCCCCCAAAAAAAAACCTGCTCTCACAAATCTTACCTTCTAGAGGAAAATAATAATAGT
The DNA here is from genome assembly GCF_008692025.1 of Phocoena sinus. Taxonomy (NCBI): domain Eukaryota; kingdom Metazoa; phylum Chordata; class Mammalia; order Artiodactyla; family Phocoenidae; genus Phocoena; species Phocoena sinus. The sequence goes on along the minus strand of NC_045768.1, from coordinate 81,602,584 downwards.
GGTGACAGGTTTTACAAAGAAGAATAAAGCAAGGAAAGGAGATAGAAAGTATCCAGGGTTGAAATTTATAAAGGATGGCCAGGGAAAGATGACATCTGAGAAAAGACCTGAAGGAAGTGAGGACATGAGTCATGCAGATACCTAGGAGAACAAAATGCCAGGCCAAGGGAACAGAAAGTACAAACACCCTGAGATGAAAGCTCACCTTCTATGTTCTAGGATCAGTAAGCAGCCAGGTATGGCTGGCATAGAGTAAGTGAGCAATGAAGAGAATAAGGCAGGTGAAAGCCCAGAGGTAACAGGGGGCTAAATCATACAGGGTTTTGTAGATCATTTTAAGGACTTTGACTTTTACTCTAAGTGAGAGTTTTGGCAGAGAAGGAAAATGATCTAAATTTTTAGCAGGATCACTGTAGTGACTACACTGAGCATAGCTAAAGAAGGGCAAGGGCAGAAGAAGAAAGACCACTTGGAGGTTATTGCAGTAATCCAGACAGGAAATGATAGTGCTGTAGACTGAGAAGTAGTAGTAGTGAAGGTGATAAGAAATGGTTGGGTTCTGGGTAGGTTTTGAAGATAAAGCTGTAAGAATCTGCTCACAGATTAGATACACAGTGTGAGAAAATGAGAAGACTCAAGGATGACTTTAAAGTTTTTGACCTGAGTCAAATTTTTGCAGGTATGGCTACAAGAATGGAAAATCAGATTAATTCAAATTTCTGGGGATACGACCCTTTGGAACACTGACAAATATGGCATGGGAAGACAAAGCAGAGAGATGGAAAAGTGGTGGCCAGAGAAGTAGAAAAGGAATCAGGAACTGTGGTGCCAGGGAGGATTAGGAAGGAAAACTCTTTGGAGGACTGGGCCTGTGCCTCCTCTCAGAGTAGGACTCCCTGAGGCCAGAGACAAACCTCCCCCATCAGGCAGGGACTTCCTGAGGTTCCTCAGGATCTAGTAATTTTTCCTTCTCTGCCTTCTTGCTTTAAGTGGGGACCAAGTTGCTGACCACCTACTACTGGGCCAGCCTGCCACGTCCCTCCAACCCCCATGGAGACAACTCATCCTTAGGAAATGGAAAGGCACAGAGAACTATATTCAGTATACTATGATAAACCATAATGGAAAAGAATATTACCCAAAAAAGAATGTATATATATGTATAACTGAATCACTTGTCTGTACAGAAGAAATTAACACAACATTGTAAATCAACTATACTTCAACATTTTTAATTTTTAAAAAATATTTTTAAAAAGAGAAATGGAAAGGAAGTGAGGATATTTCTTAGAAAAACAAATAGTTCTTCATCTTCCTAGGAATGACTCATACTTGTCAGTTTCCACACATGAATCCCAGTGCTGGCTCACCTGGGGCCAGAAGATGGTGAACAGGGTGCCAGTCCTCTACTTTCCCTGCCCTGTGTCTTTCCCTCCCAGTGCCAGCATACCTGCTGGCCTAGAAGCAGCTCTCCAGGCAAGGAGCACCAGTTTGTGCTTCTCCCACTTTTCCTCTTTTTTCTCCCTCCCTTCATACACTAGGCTTTGGGGTATTTAAAACGAGGCACAGGAAACACATACAAGCAGCCCTAGAATCTTTCATTCATTTAGCCATCCAACATGGACTAAATCCTACTATATGCCAGGCACCATGAGTCTATAAAGATGCTCCAAAGAAGGTTAAGTAAGGAAATCAGACAGGTGTACAGATAATGATGGTACCTGGCAGAAAATAACCTGAGTTTCCTAGGTAGCACTTTTCCTGCCTTAGGGGTAGAGAAGAGAGAGAATTCAGGCAGACTTGAGAAATCAAAGAAGACTTCATGGAGAGCTGAAGCAGTTAAGTTAGGCCTTAACAGACAGGTAGAACAAAGCGTGCCCAAATCAATGAGAACAAAGCAGTTTGAGCAAAGGCATGGATGCAGGAAAGTTCCAGGAAATCCAGATTTAATAAGTAGAGCAAAGGGTATATGTAGAAGAACAGAGGGAGATAAGGCTGGAGAGACAAGGGGGACAAGTCTTGGCTTGGGTTTAACAATTCTAAAGCTGTAAATAAAATTACTGACATCTTTCCTCCTGGGAAATTCAAGAGAAAAGTCTGGATGAGTCCTTACAATCTTGGAGGTCAGGTTGAAACCCTCTGCCCTTCCCCAGAAGCTCAAGGACTCTGGGTGACCTCTGGAGTTCCTTCTGATTGTAAGACCTATGTGATGACCATCATATGAAGATACAATTATCCTGATGACCATGAATGGATAAAGATGATTTCAAATTCCAAAAGGATGAAAATATAAACACACATACACACACACACACACACACACATTCTAAAATATTAGAAGAGAATATAGAAAAATATTTTTTGAATCATGCATTGGGAAGAACTTTTCTAATCATGACGTCAAATTCAGAACGCATAAAGGAAATGATTGACAGATTTGATAATGGCAAAAGACCCCCTACACAAAGTGAAAAGATAAACTGGTAGAAAATATCTGTGACCTATATAATAGGAAAAGGGTTAATTTTCCCCACATACAAAGAGTCCCTACAAATCAGTAAGAAAAATAGAATGATTCAATAGAAACATATGGGTGTAACTTGTTAAGAGGCAGTCACTAAAGAAGAAACACAAATACCTAGTGAACATATGAAAAGATGGCCCATATCACTGATTTTTTTTTTAGTTTGAAATAGGTTATAAGCCATTTATCTGTTTTTAAAATTAATTAATTTACTTATTTATTAGTTTTGGCTGTGTTGGGTCTTTGTTGCTGCGCACAGGCTTTCTCTAGTTGCGGCGAGCAAGGGCTACTCTTTGATGCGGTGCACGGACTTCTCATTGCAGTGGCTTCTCTTGCTGCGGAGCACGGGCTCTAGGCATGCGAGCTTCAGTAATTGTGGCACACAGACTTAGTTGCTCCGAAGCATGTGGAATCTTCCCAGACCAGACTTGAACCCGTGTCCCCTGCATTGGCAGGTGGATTCTTTTTTTTTTTTTTAATTTATTTTTGGCTGTGTTGGGTCTTCGTTGCTGTGCGCGGGCTTTCTCTAGCTGCAGTGAGCAGGGGCTACTCTTCCTTGCGGTGCGCGGGCTTCTCATTGTCGTGGCTTCTCTTGTTGTGGAGCACAGGATCTAGGTGCGCAGGCTTCAGTATTTGTGGCACGTGGACTCAGTAGTTGTGACTCGCGGGCTCTAGAGCTCAGGCTCAGTAGTTGTGGTGCACGGGCTTAGTTGCTCTGTGGCATGTGGGATCTTCATGGACCAGGGTTGGAACCCGTGTCCCCTGCATTGGCAGGTGGATTCTTAACCACTGCACCACCAGGAAAGTCCCATTTATCTGTTCATTAAAAGTTTTCAGCTCTTCTGGTTGGCAAACTATGGTCATGGGCTAGCTCTACTGCATGCTTTATTTCCCCCAGTTTTTTTGAGCTATAGTCGACATACAGCACTGTGTAAGTTTAAGGTGTGCAGCATAATGATTTGACTTACATATATAATGAACTGATTATCACAAGTTTAGTGAACATCCATCACTTCATATAGATATAAAATTAAAGAAATAGAAAAAAAATTTTGTGTGTGTGATGAAGCTCTTAGAACTTACTCTACACAACTTTCACATACAACATACAGCAGTGTTCATTGTATTCATCATGTTGTACATTACATCCTAGTACTTATTTATGTTCTACCTGGAAGTTTGTACCTTTTGACCGCCTTCATCCAATTCCCCCTTCCCACACCCTTATCTATGGTAGCCACAAATCTCTTTTTCTATGAGTTTGTTTGTTTTTGAAATATTTGACCTACAACACTATGTTAGTTCCTGTTACACAACATAGTGGTTTGGCATTTCTATACATTTCAAAATGATCACCACAGTAAGTCTAGTTACAATATGTTATCTTACAAAGATATTACATAGTTGTTGACTATATTCCCCACACTGTATATTTCAACCCCATAAATCATTTATTTTGCAGCTGGAAGTTTGTACCTCTTAATCTCCCTCACCTGCTTATTTCCTCCCCCTACTCTCCTCCCCTCTAGCAACCATTTGTTTGTTCTCCATGTCTATAACTCTGTTTCTGTATCACTGGTCATTTTTAAAGTGAAACAAGGCCCCATGTTTCACCTAACAGATTGGCAAGAGCTAAAAGGATTAATTACATCCAAAGCTGGCATGGATGGAGAAATAAGCATTCTTATACACTTTTTTTTTGTATCTTTAAAAAAATTTTTATACAGTTTCTAAAGGTTACTTCCCATTTACAATTATTACAAAATATTAGCTATATTCCATGTGTTGTACAGTACATCCTTGAGCCTGTCTTACATCAAGTAGTTTGTACTTCCCACTGCCTCACCCCTATGTTGCCCCTCCCCCATTCTCCACTGGTAACCACTGGTTTTTTCTCTATATCCATGTCTGCTTCTTTTATGTTATATTCACTGTATTTTTTAGATTCCATATGTAAATGATATCATAAAGTATTTATCTTTCTCTGTTTGACTTATTTCACTTAGCATTAGGTCCTCCAAGTCCATCAATGTTGCTGCAAATGGCAAAATTTCGTTCTTTTTTATGGCTGAGTAGCATTCCATTGTGTATATATACCACATCTTCTTTAACCTTTCATCTGTTGATGGACACTTAGGTTGTTTTCATGACAATTTACTAATTGGAAATAGTGTTGCCACGAACATTGGGGTGCATGTATCTTTTCAAATGAGTGTTTTCATTTTTTTCTGATATATACCCAAGAGTGGAATTACTGGGTCATATGATAGTTCCATTTTTAGTTTTTTGAGAAACCTCCATGCTGTTTTCCATAGTGGCTGCACCAATTTACAGTCCCACCAACAGAGTACAAGTGTTCTCTACATCCTCACAAACATTTATTTGTGTTCTTTTTTTTTTTGCGGTACACGGGCCTCTCACTGTTGTGGCCTCTCCCATTGCGGAGCACAGGCTCCGGATGCGTAGGCTCAGCAGCCATGGCTCACAGGGCCAGCCACTCCACGGCATGTGGGATCTTCCTGGACTGGGGCACGAACCCATGTCTCCTGCATCGGCAGGTGGACTCTCAACCACTGTGCCGCCAGGGAAGCCCTATTTGTGTTCTTTTTAAAAAATATTTATTTAGTTGCACTGGGTCTTAGTTGCAGCAGGTGGGCTCTTTAGTTGCAGCTTGTCAGCTCCTCAGTTTTAGCACGTGGGGTCCTTAGTTGTGGCCCTAGAACTCTTAGTTGAGGCATGCATGTGGGATCTAGTTCCGTGACCAGGAATCGAACCCGGGCCCCCTGCATTGGGAGCACAGAATCTTAACCACTGCACCACCAGGGAAGTCCCATTTGTGTTCTTTTTGATGATAGCCATTCTGACACATGTGAGGTGATATTTCACTGTGGATTTGATTTGCATTTCCCTGATGATTAACGATGGTGAGTATACACTCCTGATGACAGTATAAATTGGTGAAAAATTTTTGTAGAGCAATTTGGCAGTGACTATCACAATATATTGTGGAATAAAAAAGCAAATTGCAGAACAATGCTATTGTATTCATTTTTGAAAAATTAAAAGTACATATAGATAGACATTAAAATGCATAGATAGGGACTTCCCTGGTGGCGCAGCAGTTAAGAATCTGCCTGCCACTGCAGGGGACACGGGTTCGAGCCCTGGTCCGTGAAGATCCCACATGCCGCGAAGCAACTAAGCCCATGTGCCACAACTACTGAGCCTGCACTCTACAGCCCCCAAGCCACAACTACTGAGCCCGTGTGCCACAACTACCGAAGCCCGCGTGCCTAGAGCCTGTGCTCCACAACAAGAGAAGCCACCACAATGAGAAGCCCGTGCACCGCAATGAAGAGTAGCCCCCTCTCGCCGCAACTAGAGAAAGCCCACGCACAGCAATGCAGCCAAAAATAAAATAAATAAATTAAAAAAAAAAAAAAGAATCCGCCTGCCAATGCAGGGGACATAGGTTCAATCCCTGGTCCAAGAAGCTGTGGAGCAACAAAGCCCATGCGCCACAACTACTGAGCCTGCACTCTAGAGCCCATATGCCACAACTACTGAAGCCTGCATGCCTAGAGCCCATGTTCCGCAACAAGAGAAGCCACTGCAATGAGAAGCCCGCACACTGTAAAAAAGAGTAGCCCCCGCTCGCCACAACTAGAGAAAGCCTGCACACACCAATGAAGGCCCAACGCCAAACATAAACAAGTAAATAAAATGCATAGATAAAAACCTGAAAGGATACACACCAAAATATCAACCGGGTCTCTGGAGGGAGCAGGACTTGTCTGGAGGTGTATGGGCAGCAGGACCTGGAACGAAGGGAGAAGGGAAATAGAAACCGTGTAGAAGACAGCAGGCCCTGCTGGAAAATGCTCCCACAGTTATAAGAAAGAGGAAGAACCACCCTGACTTCTCCCTTCCTCCCTCTCCTGTCAGTGCCTAGCTGGCAGTGAATCTAGCTAGTATTCAGTTGGCAAAGGAGCTGGGAAATGTAGTTTTCAGGAGAAAAACAGAGAATTGGTTTGAGAATGACAATGTAATGACCAACTTCAAAAAGTTATTGTGGGGCTTCCCTGGTGACGCAGTGGTTGAGAGTCAGCCTGCTGATGCAGGGGACGCGCGCAGGTTCATGCCCCGGTCTGGGAAGATCCCACATGCCACGGAGCAGCTGGGCCCGTGAGCCATGGCCGCTGAGCCTGCGTGTCCGGAGCCTGTGCTCCGCAACGGGAGAGGCCACAACAGTGAGAGGCCCACATACCGAAAAAAAAAAGTTATTGTGTAGTTCACAGAATCAGTAAGAGAGATGAATGTGAAAAACAGGAGAAAACCTAGTAAAAACACAGCAGGAGGTATGGGAAGAGTCATTCTGTAAAAGAGTAAAAGTAAATAGTAATAGTAAAATATAATTAATTAATTTTATTTACAAAATCTTAATGGTATAGGTAGACTGTCCTGGCACTGAGCTAAAAGTGTCTGTCCCTAGTAATCATTTAGCTAATGCACTGATGTCAACTATAAACCAAACCCTGCACTGCAATGGGAACAAAGATTAAATAAGACCAGTTTTCAGTCATCAAGAATCTTTGGGGGGCTTCCCTGGTGGCGCAGTGGTTGAGAGTCTGCCTGCCGATGCAGGGGACACGGGTTCATGCCCTGGTCCGGGAAGATCCCACATGCCGCGGAGTGGCAGGGCCCGTGAGCCATGGCCGCTGAGCCTGCACGTCTGGAGCCTGTGCTCTGCAACAGGAGAGGCCACAACAGTGAGAAGCCCGCGTACTGCAAAAAAAGAAAAAGAACCTTTGGGAAAGTCCCTGGAGGTCCAGTGGTTAGGACCCAGCGCTTTCACTACTGTGGCCTAGGTTCAATCCCTGGTCGGGGAACTAAGATCCTGCAAGCCAAAAAAAAAAAAAATTTTTTTTTTGGAGGAAGACAAACATGTAGACAGACAGTCTACAACAGAGTTAATTTCAGCAAGCTCAAGGACAAGGCCGGCAACTAAACTAAACTGTGCCTTTGTGTAAGATGGAAAAAGTCACCCTCTCTGAGTGGATGCAATGCCAAGGTTGACAATTGGCAGGCTGAATGCAGCTGAATTTCAGCTCTCTGGATCTTCAGCCAGGTACTTCTGTGCAGAGGACGAAATGCACATCCATGCATAGCTGACTGGCTTGAGGAGGTAGATATAGGCACCTATGAAGCAGAGTAGAGGTAGCCTATATGGATGTGCACCTGCGCGACAGAAAGCTCTGGGAGCCCAGCCTCCTGACCCAGAATATCATTAGAAACCTCAATGATTTTGTTTTTGGTGCTGCTAACTGTGACAAAGATTTGGCAAAGCAAACCTCCAGAAATTTGTAAAGGCTCCTTTGGAAGGCAAAATTGACAGATGGTGTTTACAGCTTTGCTTTGGTTCTTCCATCAGAGTGAATGCCAGATGTTTTCTTTGGTTTCCAAGATAGTGTGTGAGATCTAAAAGGCTCCTTTGCCCAAAGATTATGAAACATCAGTACACACAGTTAAGTGTGAGTATGTGGGCAAGTGAATCAATCATGTGCCCAAGGTTGGCAAAATTTGATTTGCTGCTGTGTGAATCCAAGGTTTGGTGTTATCATTCTAGTCTTTAAGTCATGTAACAAAATCAGTGAAACTGAGCGGTGGGGCTCCCAGGCACAGAGGCCCTTTTGTCCCCTGTTTCTTGTAAGCAAGACTCCAACCTCAACGACCTTCCCTAGATTCCTGAGGGCAGATTCGAAAAGTTGCTAATCAAGGGAGGAGCAGCCAAGAAACCACCTGAGGCAAGATTAAAGGGACCAGAGAAGCTCATCAAGATTAGCAGACCTGGGCTTCCCTGGTGGCGCAGTGGTTGAGAGTCCGCCTGCCGATGCAGTGGATGTGGGTTCGTGCCCCAGTCCGGGAAGATCCCACATGCCGTGGAGCGGCTGGGCCCGTGAGCCATGGCCGCTGAGCCTGCGCGTCCGGAGCCTGTGCTCCGCAATGGAAAAAAGATTAGCAGACCTGACCACCTGAGATGAGATTAAGGGCATGCAAGCCCTGCTCATGCCCTAATCTTGTCAGAGACCCTACCTTTGAACCATTGTCATAAAACCCTCAATCAAATCCTCCCGGGTTGGGACACACAGTTTTTTGAGGCAGAAGTCCATTGTGTCTCCCTTTGCCTGGCAAAGCAATAAAGCTATCCTTCTTTACTTCACCCAAAACTCTGTCTGGGACTTCCCTGGCAGTCCAGTGGTTAAGACGCTGTGCTTCTAATGCAGGGGACGCAGCTTCTATCCTGGTTGGGGAACTAAGATCCCACATGCCATGCGGCGCGGCCAAAAACAAAAAAACAACCAACCAGAAGAAAACTGTCTCCAAGATTTGATTCGGCACCATGTACAAAGAGGCAGAGCTTTCGGTAACATCAGAGTCCCTTAATAGAGGGTAAGTTGGACAAATCCACATGAGACAATGTTATGCAGCCATCAAAAAGGATGTTATAAAAGACAGAATTAGACAAAGTAAGATCAGTGGTTTCCAGGGCTTGGAGAAGGGGGATGAATAGGGGAAATACATAGCATTATTAGGCCAGTGTCTGTAGGATACTGTAATGGTGAATACATGACATGGGTCTGTCAAAATCCACACAACTGTACAAAGAATGAACCTTAATGTAAACTATGGACTTTAGCCAGTAATAGTGCTTCAATATTGATTCACTAATTGTAACAGATGTACCACGCTAATGCAGCGTGTTAATATTGATAGTAGGGGAGGGCTTCCCTGGTGGCGCAGTGATTAAGAATCCACCTGCCAATGCAGGGGACACGGGTTTGAGCCCTGGTCCGGGAAGGTCCTACATGCCGCGGAGCAACTAAGCCCATGCACCACTACTGAGCCTGTGCTCTAGAGCCCGCGAGCCACAACTACTGAAGCCCGCGTGTCTAGAGCCCGTGCTCCGCAACAAGAGAAGCCCCTGCAATAAGTCTGCGCACTGCAACGAAGAGTAGCCCCCACTCACCACAACTAAAGAACGCCTGCGCGCAGCAACAAAGACCCAACGCAGCCAAAAATTAATTAATTAATTTTAAAAAAATTGATAGTAGGGGAAATAATAGTGGAGCTGGGGGAATATGGGAACGCTGCACTATCTACTCAATTTGTTTCTGTAAATCTAAAACTGTTCTAAAAAATAAAGTCTAAAAAAGGATGTTAGAGTATGTAAATATGAAAAGATTATTCTAAAACATTACTAAGTTTAAAAAGAGCTACTAGCAATGTATACAATATGGTTTCATTTTTTTGGTAACATTGTACACACATGCACAATATAATTTTGAATCTGAAATTCTGAAAGGACATATGCCAAAATATTTACAGTGGTTAAATCAGTGGAAAGATTATGGGTAATTTCTAATTTCTTTTTGCTTGCTTATTTTAAAATGCCTTTGAACATTTTTTATTACACAAAACGCACGAATACTTTCCCACTGTAAATGGTTCAAAGAATAGGAAGTATATTTTAGGACTGTTTTGGTGTGCTCCCCATATCTCCACCCTTCAAAACTGAAACATTCATTCTCCCAGCTGCTAGCAGTGTTAATGACTGATAGTTTGCAGTTAAGCTCCCCATACAACCTTACCTGAGGTTCATTTAAAATCATGCCTTCTTCCCCAGGGCAGCCCACATTCAAAGACTGATTGGTGCAAGGGCCTCGTAATAAAGGCCTTGTTACCCTGGCTTCAAATGTTGCAGGAAGGGGGATCCCTTCCAGGGCCTGAGAGTGGGGTGTTGTCTAACACTCAGAAATGAATTGTCTGAGGAGACACACGTGCTAACAAAGCAAGAGACTTTACTGGGAAGGGGCGCCCGGGCAGAGAGCAGCAGGGGAAGGGAAACCAGGAGGACTGCTCTGTCACCTGGCTCGCAGTCTTGGGTTTTATGGTGATGGGATTAGTTTCCGGCTTGTCTCTGGCCAATCATTCTGTCTCAGGGTCCTTCCTGGTGGTGAGGGCAGCCACTCAACCAAGATGGATTCCAGCGAGGAGGATTCTGGGAGGTTGGTAGGCCATGTGGACGGGCATCTCCTCTGTCCTTTTGACCTTTCCAGAATTCTTCTGATTGGTGGTGGCTTCTTAGTTCCACGTTCCTTCCCAGGATCTCCTGTCGTAAAATAACTCATGCAAACTGTTACTGTCTTTGCCTGGCCAGGGCAGGCGGTTTCAGTCAGTGTTTCCCCTAACACAAATAGGGACAATTCCACAGGGCCATCCTAGCTCCAGTGCTCTGCCTGGAATAGACTGAAGCTTTTTTGTGAATACATTGCAGCCTAAATTCTGCCCAGCCTTGCTTCCTTCACTCTCCCACAATGAACCCAAGAGCTTTCTCCAATAAGCTTCCACGATTCAACTTTCTGCTTCCTGGGGAAGCTGATTGACAATAATTGGTGCCAGGAGTGAGCCAAGAAAGCAAACTCTAAAATGGGATTTCAGAGATGGATCACTCACCAGCCTGTTGGCAATGAGGATTCCATCACTAGTGGTAGGTGCAGCATTGTGTAGCCTGTGGTAGTAATGCAGTTGTTAAATTTTTCACTAATAGTGGGGCTTCCCTTGTGGCGCAGTGGTTAAGAATCTGCCTGCCAATGCAGCAGACACGGGTTCGAGCCGTGGTCGGGGAAAATCCCACATGCCGCGGAGCAGCTAGGCCCATGTACCACAACTACTGAGCCTGTGCTCTAGAACCTGCGAGCCACAACTACTGAAGCCCGCATGCCTAGAGCCCGTGCTCCGCAACCAGAGAAGCCACCGCAATGAGAAGCCTGCGCACCACAACTAGAGAAAGCTGGCGCGCAGCAATGAAGACCCAACGCAGCCAAAAATTAAATAAATTAAAAAAAAATTTTCACCAATACTAAATTGGAATGTTTTTGCCTGAGGAAAGGAATACATGGGGGGTGGGGGAGAACAATGTACCAGGCATTTGAGAATAGAATGTTTGTCACTGAGAGTAATAAATACTTTGGAGAAAGACTATAAAGGTTAAGTGTGAAAGTCAAAGGGTCTTCTTGGCCACCTATAAAGAGACTATCATCTCCTGTAGCCAGAGGGCAGAAAAAACTTGAGGATCAGGATCAGGCCGAGGACTTAATTATAAGATTTTCAGGGCTTCCTTGGTGGCGCAGTGGTTGAGAGTCCGCCTGCTGATGCAGAGGACGCGGGTTCGTGCCCCGGTCCGGGAGGATCCCACATGCCGCGGAGTGGCTGGGCCCGTGAACCATGGCTGCTGAGCCTGCGCGTCCGGAGCCTGTGCTCTGCAACGGGAGAGGCCACAACAGTGAGAGGCCCACGTACAGCGAAAAAAAAAGATTTTCAGGAACTCCAGAGAATTGAAATCTCAACCATGGCAAATTGACTACACCCAGGTTAGAGTCCTGATTGAGGAGTGGAAATCGGAGGCATAGGATGGTAAAATCTAATTGCCTGTACCTCTTGAACCTCCAGTTACCTCTGTACCTCTGGGCCTTTATAAGTTACCCACTCCTTAAAGATTAGTTCTCCCCATTGCTTGAAAATGATGCAGAAATCTCTGCCTTACTACAAATGTGCCTCCCTATCTGGATCTACCCCACCATCCCAACCTGGCCATTAGACCAATAACTGGGATTAAGTAACAACACAAATGTCCAGGACCTGACAAGGGAGTAAAGGAGCCTAAAAGAGCTGGAGAACATAACTAATATGATCTGACAGAAGCCAGGAGAATATAAATGGGAATGCATTTTGAGAATTCTGAGGCTGCATCTATGTTGGGAGAAGTTGAACCTAAATTTAGATGAGGGAGAGGTTATCAATATGGGAGCATTTCCTAGGACACAGGCTTTAACACCCTGACAAGGACTCTGAGAGACAGTGCTAACATGTTGCTAGGAAGGTTCTTGCAGAAAGCTATGTATATGAAGTAGAAATGTCAGAACCGCTATGGGAGATGGTGCAAGTAGGGATCGAAGGCTCAGAGAAGAGGAAGGTTGAAGTGGATATAGCATGTAAAAACCAGAAAACTCACCGAATGACCATTCCACAGGAGGACCCTGAGAAATGCTCTGGGGAAAGGGGCATTGGCATCACTGAGAAGCTTAGTGGTGGCTACTTCTGTATTTTCAGAACAGGGCTCCTTGGTAGCAATAGGAATGGTAGTGAAACAGGAGGGAAGGAGGCAGAGCACAACTTTTGAAAGAATGACATAACCCGAAGACATGACATAAACTGATTAGAACCAACTGGGTCCAAGATGGCAGACAAGTCAACTTTTTCCACTAGACCTTGAGCCTCAGTATACACTTACATCAGCAAGCTAAATGACACACCAACAGGCGCCATGACAGTTCCAAGACCGACCATAATGATCAAAACGTGGGCTGTGGCCCAATTCCTGGAAATCCCCACCCCTTCCTAAAATAGCTGGAATATTCCTCCCACTCATTAGCCTATGAAATTACCCACTCCTATAAAAACTGACAACCCCATACCCTGGTGCCTTTCTCACCTTCTGAGATGGCCCACACTCTGTCTGTGGAGTGTGTTTCTCTCTAAATAAATTTACTCCTTACCTATCACTTTGTCTCTCACTGAATTCTTTCTGCAATGAGACATCAAGAACCTGAGCTTCATTAAGTCCTGAAACCAGGTGTGTGGTCTCAGTTGGAAGACTACAGGTTTTGGCAAGGTTCGTGTCCTGGCACATCGGTTCAAGTCCCAATCTGAGGTGCACGGTTTCATCAGGATCCCAAAATAATAAGAGGCCAGATGGGAGGACTTAACCATCAGAAGCACCATGGAAAAGGAGACCCAGAAATATACATAGTGGCCCCATTGAATCTGATGTTGAATACACACTAAGCTGCGTGTGACTAGGGTGAAACTCTGTAAGGCTAGATAAATACCTTGTCAAAGATAAACAAAGCCAGATGCTAGCTAAAGTGGGAAGGACAAATTTTCATCTGTAACATACTGTTGCAACAGGGAAGGGAGTCCAGCATGAACCAAGCTTAACTTTGATTGGTACAGGGGTGACTGGGAGAGAATGAGGGAGTAGGCAGGGAGAAAGGTAGAGGCCTGAAAAGACTAAGGGAGTTAAAAAATTACAAAGGCCTGGTCAGGGTAAATGCCAGTTAAGTCAGCTGTGTCTGTTAGCTGGCAATTATCTAAGTCTATCCTTCAACAGAGCCTGGGAGAGCCTTATCTATCCTGATGATTACATTTCAAAGGAATAGCTTTCAGCCCTTGAGAAAGACACTTTGGGGTTATAAAAGATATAGATACATCTCAAAAGGACAGAAGAAAGACTCATAATTGTAAGCCCTTTTTAGTACATGTGTTAGGGGAAACACTAACTAAAACCCGCCCTCCCTGGCCAGGCAGGGTAGTAGTATTTTAAGTTATCTTAGAATAGGAGGTCCTGGTAAGGAACTAACAAGCCACCACCAATCGGAAGAATTCTGGAAAGGTCAAAGGGAGAGAGGAGACGCCAGTCCACATGGTCTACCAACCTCCCAGAATCCTCCTTGCTGGAATCCATCTTGGCTGAGCGGCTGCCCGCACCACCAGGAAGGACCCTGAGACAGAATGATTGGCCAGAGACAAGCTGGAAACTAATCCCATCACCATAAAACCCAAGACTGTGAGCCAGGTGGTAGAGCAGTCCTCCTGGTTTCCCTTCCCCTGCTGCTCTCTGCCCGGGCGCCCCTTCCCAGTAAAGTCTCTTGCTTTGTTAGCACGTGTGTCTCCTCAGACAATTCATTTCTGAGTGTTAGACAAGACCCCACTCTCGGGCCCTGGAAGGGGTCCCCTTTCCTGAAACACATGCTCTAAGAAAGAGCGGTCAAGGGCCTATTGTCAGGTGTTGGATAAAACAAATTCCTCTGGTAACTTTGAGCTTTCTCGGGCACTTTAAGGCGAATTATTCTAAGGATGCACTCTTGAGCTGTTAGAAACAATGTTAGTGTTTGTGTAAGACTTTTAATGTGGGGGAAGGGGACTGAACAAAATAATTTGTGCTGAGGGTCTATAGATTTTATAGGCCAAAATTGAGTCCATGAATAAGAGAGCTCAGAGGAGCCTGGCTAGAGTTTAATCAAAGAGAGTCTTTGTCAGACTATAAGAGAACTGTTGGCTGAACAAGTCCCAGAGGTCACACAGGGCTGAAGGAAGTTCAGTTTCCAACCAGAGAGGAGAGAACCCATTGAAAACCTGCGGAATTTAGTAGAGAGCCCCAGAGGATCTCACCTTAAAGTGGGACTGAACAAGCCCTAGAGCAAAAGCTGCTCTAGACCTTTCCCAACAAATGTTAAAAATAAGCCTTGAAAGGATCAAGCTTATCTGAAAGTAATTTAATAGCAAGCCAAAACAAGAGTCAATGCTATATGAAGGGGAAAAAAAAATCCAGGCTCTCAACAATGTAACATTCACAATCTTTGGCATGAAATTTTTAAAGATGCAAGACATGCAAAGAAGCAGAAAAGTGTGACCCAGAACCGGGAGAAAAAAAATCAGCCATTAGTCCAATCAAAAAGACGTCCCTGGTGGTCCAATGGGTAAGACTCCATGCTCCTAATGCAGGAGGCCTGGGTTCGATCCCTGGTCGGGGAACTAGATCCCACATGCATGCTGCAACTAAGTCCACATGCCACAACTAATAAGCCCGCATGCTGCAACTAAAAGATCCTGTGTGCCACAATGAAGACCCGGCGCAGCCAAAATAAATTAATTAATTAAATAAATATATTTTAAAAAATGGCCTGGGACTTCCCTGGCAGTCCAGTGGTTGGGACTCTGCTCTTCCACTGCAGGGGGCCTGGGTTCGATCCCTGGTTGGGGAACTGAGATCTTGCGTGCCACGTGGTGCATGTGGCCAAAAAAAAAAAAAAAAAAGGGCAGAAGACCTAAATAGACATTTCTCCAAAGAAGATAAACAGATGGCCAACAGGCACATGAAAAGATGCTCAACGCCACTAATTATTAGAGAAATACAAATTAAAACTACAATGAGATTGGGACTTCCCTGGTGGTGCAGTGGTTAAGAATCCACCTGCCAATGCAGGGGACATGGGTTCGAGCCCTAGTCTGGGAAGATCCCACATGCCACAGAGCAACAAAGCTCGTTGCACCACAACTGCTGAGCCTGTGATCTAGAGCTTGTGAGCCACAACTACTGAGCCCACGTACCACAACTACTGAAGCCAACGCACCTAGAGCCCGTGCTCTGCAAGAAGAGAAGCCACCGCAATGGGAAGCCCAAGCATCACAATGAAGAGTGACCCCCCACTCATCACAACTAGAGAAAAGCCCACGTGCAGCAACAAAGACCCAACACAGCCAAAAAAAAAAAGAGAAACTACAGTGAGATACCACCTCCTACCAGTCAGAATGGCCATCATTGAAAAGTCTACAATAACAAATGCTGGAGAGGGTGTAGAGAAAAGGGAACCCTTCAACACTGTTGGTGGGAATGTAAGTTGGTGCAGCCACTATGGAAAACAGTATGGTGGTTCCTCAAAAAACTAAAATAGAGTTGCCATATGACCCAGTAATCCCACTCCTGGGCATATATCTGGACAAAACTATAATTTCAAAAGATAACTGCACCCTTGTGTTCACAGCAACACTGTTCACAATAGCCAAGATGTGAAAAAAACCTAAATGTCCATTGACAGATGAATGGAGAAAGAAGATGTGGTACATATATACAACAGAATACTACTCAGCCATAAAAAAGAATGAAATAATGCCATTTGCTGCAACATGGATGGACCTAGAGATTATCATACTAAATGAAGTAAGTCAGAAAGAGAAAGACAAATAGCATACGATATCACCTATATGCAGAATCTAAAATATGACACAAATGAACTTATCTACGAAACAGAAACAGACTCACAGACACATAGAACAGACTAGTGGTTGCCAAGGGAGAGGGGAGGTGAGAGAAGGGTGGAGTAGGAATTTGGGGTTAGCAGATGCAAACTAGTATGTATAGAATAGATAAACAACAAGGTCTTACTGTATAGCACAGGGAACTATATTCAATATCCTGTGATAAATCATAATGGAAAAGAATATAAAAAATGTATATGTATATATAACTGAATCACTTTGCTGTACAGCAGAAATTAAACAACACGGTAAATCAACTATACTTCAATTTAAAAAATCAATCATTAGAAACAGAGATGGTGGAATTAACAGGCAAGAACTTTAGAAGAATTATTATAAATATTTTAAATATGCTCAAACATTTAAAGAAAAGTTTGAACATAATGGAGAGAGATGGAAGACGTAAAAGAAAAACAAAATGTTCTAGACATGAAAACTACAATATTCAAAAAGAAAATTTTAACTGGATGATCTTAATAGCAGATTAGATACCATAAAAAGGAAAGATCAGTGAAATTGAAGTCATAGCAATAGAAACTATACAGAATAAAATACAAGGGAAAAAAAGACTAGAAAAAAAAGTGAACAATCTCACTGCTCTGTGAGACAATATCTAGTGTTCTAACATATGTGTAATTGGAGTACCAGAAGGAGGAGTTGGGGAATTTTTTTGAATATATAATGTCCACATTTTCTCACTTTTTCAGAAAAACCATTTATGTACAGATCTAGAAAGTTCAATAAATCCTAATCAGGATAAAGACAAACCACACCAAAGTATATTACTGAAAAAGAGTAATATAGACAAAAATCTTAAAGGCAATCAGAAAAAAGAAAAAGAAAGAAAAGAAAAGAAAAAGAAAATCCACAGGAATAAATATAAGAAAGGTCAAAGACTTCTCATCTGAAATTATGTAAGCCAGACAATGGAATGACATTGATGAAGCATTTAGTGGCAACCCATAATTCTCTACTCACAAAAAATATCCATCAAAATTGAAGGAAAGGGACTTCCCGGGTGGTCCAGTGGTTAAGATTCTGCACTCCCAATGCAGGGGGCTCAGGTTCAATCCCTGGTCAGGGAACTGGATCCCACATGCTTCAACTAAAAGATCCCGCCCACCACAACTAAGACCTGGCGTAGCCAAATAAATAAATAATTTTTATTTTAATGAAGTAAAAATAGCACACTGAAAAATGATTATACATATGATGGAATATTATTCAGCCTTAAAAGGCAATTCTGGGAATTGCCTGGCAATCCAGTGGTTAGAATTCTGTGCTTTCACTGCCAAGGGCCCAGGTTCAATCCCTGGTCAGGGAACTAAGATCCCACAAGTCTCACAGTGCAGCCAAAAAAAAAAGGGAAATTCTGACACATGCTGCAACATGGATAAACCTTGAAGACACTATGGTAAGTAAAATAAACCAGTCACAAAAGGACAAACATTTTATGATTCCACTTACATGAAGTATCTAGAGTAGTCAAATTCATAGAGACAGAAAGTAGAATGATGGCTGGCAGGGGCTGGCGGGAATGAGGAAATGGAGTTTCAGTTTTGCAAGATGAAAAAGTTCTGGAAACTGGTTATACAACAACATGAGTATACGTAACACTAATGAACTGTACAATTAAAAATGGTTAAGATAGTAAGTTTTATGTTATATGTATTTTACCTGCTTAAAAATTTAAAATTTTCAACAGAACATTGTAAGTCAACCGTACTCCAATAAGAATTAATTTAAAAAATTTTTAAATGGTTAAGATGATCAGTTTTATGTTATCTGTGTTTTCCAAATTTTTTTAAATTTAAAAATTAATTTTAAAAATGAAGGAAAAATAAAGACTTTTTAAAAACTAACAGAAGCTGAGAGATTTCACCCTCATATACTGTTGGTGGGACGGTAAATTGGTGCAGTCACTGTGGAACAGTATGGAGATTCCTCAAAAAATTAAGACTAGAACTACTATATGATACAGCAATTCCACTTCTGAGTATTTATCTGAAGAACACAAAAACACTAATTTGAAAAGATATTGCACCCCTGCGTTCATTGCAGTATTATTTACAATAGCCAAGATATGGAAACAGCCACAAGTGTCCATTGATGGATGAATGGATAAAGAAGATGTGGAATACTACTCAGCCATAAAAATAAATGAAATCCTGCCATCTGTGGCAACATGGATGGATCCTGAAGGTATTATGCTAATTAAGATAAATCAGAAGGTGAAAGACATATATCATATGATTGCACTTACCTGTGGAATCTAAAAAAAAGAAACCAAACAGACAGAACAAAATAAAACAAAAACAAACTCATAGATACAGAGATCAGATTACTGGTTACCAGAGGGGATGGGGTTGGGGAGTGGGCTAAAAGGAAGAAGGCGGTTAACTGTATGATGATGGAGGGTAATAGGCTTAGTGGTATATACAGGTGTTGAACTGTGATGCTATACACTTGAAACGTACATTAAAAAAAAAGCTGAGAAATTTTATCACCTTCAGATCTATAATACCAAAACTGTTAAAGAAAATTCTTTAGTTAGAAGTATGATGATACCAGATGGAAATTTAGATCTACATAAAGGGAAAAAGAGAGCCAGAAATGGTAAATATGTAGATACAAACAAAAGATATCTCATTTTAAAATATATTTGAGATAATTGACTCTTTAAATGAAAAATATAGGAATGTATTTTGTAGTTTATAACATATATAGAATAAAATATATCACAATAACAATACAGAGAACAAGAGGAGAAAAAGGAAGGAGGAGGAGGGAGGGGGAGGAGCAAGAGGAAGAGAAGAGGAAGGACAAAGAACACACAGGACAAGTAGAAGACGAATTGCAGTACGGTATGTTTAAACCATATCAGTACTTACATTAAATGTAAATGATCTAGAGGTTCCACTTCTGGCATGAGAGCATGAGGATCTCAGTAGCAGCTGGTGAAAATTATTTTTAAAAAACTTAAAGTATTTGGTTATGGCCCTAAGAGCATAAAGCAAATGAAGAAATATTTATTCAAAAAAAATCTACTAAAACTCAGTAAGAGTGGTCACAGTCTGTGGTGTTTGAACCAAGAACCTCACTCTCTGTCCCCTTCCTCCCAACTCAGTGAGACAGAAACTCTACTCCAGACTGTACAGTCGAGAACCCAAGGTGCTCTCAGTCAGAGGGCTATTTCTTGGAAGGGACAATACATCAGCGTTTCTCATTCTGCCCCCAGCTACCTGTTGCTGAGGCTATATTCTGGGTGAGGCCAGCCAAGAGGTGTGGGATTCCTTTATTATCCCCAGCCCCCACTCACTGCTCATGGTGCAGATAGGGATACTGATTGCTCTTGTGGCTCATGGGCAGGGGTTTCAGGCAGAGAGGCAAGCCAAGGAGACCCAGGCCTGCTTCTTCCCCTCATCCACATTTCAGAGCGCTCAGCTCTGAAAGTGGGGTTGTCACTCAGAAAGAAGTGCACCACTGTGTCCACATCCAGCACCAGAGATGTGGCTCACAGATTTTGACCAGGGGAGAAGCACACCATAGAACAGTAGTTTATAACATATAAGTGAGTTCTAATCCCTTCATTTGCAACCAACTATGGAGAAACTCAATCCTAAGGGTGCTCGCAAAACCAGTGGAAGTTGTGGCAAAAGACAACTACGAGGAGATAGATTCTTTGACAATAGGCTCAGATATAAACCAGCTACTATGCCAGAGAGAAATAGGAAAAGAGATAACTGCAAATATCCTTCCTGGCTTAGAACAAATCTCAGACACTGACCTCAGGAACTATCCCTTCAAAGGAGCCCAAATTTGACTGGATTGCTCTGTGAAGCAATCTATGCCCGAGCATTGTGGAAAATAGAGTAATCAGCAGACAGTTAGCAGAGTTTAATAGCAGAGCGTAGTCAGAGAGATAGTCAGAGAGAGCCAAAAAAAGAAAAAATCAGGGAACAGAAACTGCCTATGAGAGTTGACCAAATGTCCGATTTCACCAACAAAGACTGCAATGTAGCAATTATAAATATGTTTAAAGAGCATATTAACACAGAGAAAAATAGTGGATTACATTCCTGTGTCAGGGAGGTTACAAGGTGAGCTTAGGACATGTTACATGGAAAATCAAGGAAGTTTTCAAATATCAATGAAGTTATATCAAAAGTTCACAGGAGGGCTTCCCTGGTGGCGCAGTGGTTGAGAGTCCGCCTGCCAATGCAGGGGACGCGGGTTCGCCGCGGAGCGGCTGGGTCTGTGAGCCATGGCCGCTGAGCCTGCGCATCCAGAGCCTGTACTCCGCAACGGGAAAGGCCACAACAGTGAGAGGCCCGTGTACCGCAAAAAAAAAAAAAAAAAAGTTCACAGGAGTTGGGACTTCCCTGGTGGTGCACTGATTAAGAATCCACCTGCCAGTGCAGGGGACACGGGTTTGATCCTTGGTCCAGGAAGATCCCCCATGCCATGGAGAAACTAAGCCTGTGCACAACTACTGAGCCTGCACTCTATAGCCCTAGAGCCACAACTACTGAAGCCCACGTGCCTAGATCCCATGCTCCACAACAAGAGAAGCCACCGCAAAGAGAAGCCTGTGCACTGCAGCAAAGAGTAGCCCCCGCTCGCCGCAAGTAGAGAAAGCCCACATGCAACAATGAAGACCCAACACAGCCTAAATAAATAAATTTATTTAAAAAAAAGAGCTCACAGTAGTTAATTTTTTGTTGTTGTTTTTGGCTGTGCTGGGCCTTCGTTGCTGCACACAGGCTTTCTCTAGTTGCAGCGAGCAGGGGCTACTCTTTCTTGTGGTGCACAGGCTTCAGTAGTTGTGGCGCTTGGGCTCAGTAGTTGCTGCTCGCGGGCTTAGTTGCTTGGCAGCACGTGGGCTCTTCCCGGACCAGGGATTGAACCCATGTCCCCTGCATTGGCAGGCAGATTCTTAACCACTGGACCACCAGGGAAGTCCCACAGGAGTTGATCTTGAAGGAGTTCCTATTGGCCAAAGCTAGGTCAATTTGAGAACTGAAAATATAATGATTGGTATTGAATGAAACATAATGAATCTTTAAAAATCCAAAATGAAATCCAAAGAGATAAAGCCAGAAGAAAAGTACTTTTATCATTTGAAGCAGCTACAAATTAAACAGAAAGAATTAAACATTTATCCTACCTTTCCAGGTATTTCACTGAAACTAAATTGCCCAAGTAATGAGAGAATATTCTGCTATATCAAAGATGGCTTGCTAATAAAGGTATATAAAAAGAAAGTAGTTGAAAAACCATCATTTCCCAGTACTTAATCATATTATTAATTCAGGCAAAGTTTATTAATTGGTGCTAATCATTAGTGAGTGGTTGATAGGGAACTGTACCTTTGCATGTCCAAAGCAACCCCACTCTGATGGTAAGGGGAAGAAAAATGTAATTTTCAAGTGAAGGGATCAAGTTGTCACTTCCTCAGTCCAGTGATTGAGGTAAGTCTTACTTTCGTTAATGGTGGGACAAACCAGGGAGGTGACAGGGAGGCAATATACAATATCACCCATGATGTATTTTGGTTAAAAGTGTTTAACTTGAACTAATCAAGCCTTTAAATCTAACTCCCACTTACAGGAAATAGAAGACCAAATTTAATGACAGCTCAAGGAAGCCATCAGAATAATTTAGAAAGTGGAACATTCTACAGGAAACCTGGCCTGGGTTCTTTAGCTAGCCAGTGTCATTTAAACAAAGGGGGAAAAAAAAAGAAAGAAAAGAAAAATATACTTTAAAATGGTTAAAAAGGCAAAGTTTATGTTATATATTGTTTATCAAATTAAAAAAGAGAAAACTCCTCCAGTGTGGGAGGTCGAAAGTTGAAGAGGCAGTGCATGTGGAGGGGCAGGGCCTACATAGCAACTCTCTGTACTTTCTGCCCAATTTTGCCATGAACATAAAAATGCTCTAAAAAATAAAGTTTATTTTAAAAAAATACTCTCATAGATTTAAAAAGCCTTAAGGGACATAACAACCAGATTCAAAGATTTGCAATCTGATCTTTGATTGGATTCTACTTTGGAGAGACCACCTGTATAAGTCATTTTTGGTACAACTGGAGAAATGTGAATAGAAACTGAGAATTAGATCATTTGGGGATGCAAGAAAAGAGATTTAGGAATGTCTAGATTACCTTAAAATACTTCAGCATAAAAAGCTGAATTGAAAAAAAAATTGAATTGAAAGGGGAAAAATCATTGACTAATATCTAAAGAAGTTTCAAGAGAAATGTTTATCAGTTCCTAAAGTAATTACTCCTTTCATAAAATCATTACAAAATTAAATTTAAAATTTTTAAATTAAACAAAATAATTAAATTAAAATACTATAAAAATATGCAAGTGTCTGAAGAGCATTCCTGATTAAATTTATTTTTGACCTAGGTTATCACTGTACATTAATTTTTTACCATATCTAGATAAATTAAAAGTTATGAGAGAAAAAAAAGTGAAGGAACACTATATGTCAACACGTTTTATTACAGTTAGCACTGTGAACTCAAGCAGACCAAAAAAAAAAAAAAAGATATTACAAAATTCAATGGTACCAAATTATAACAATTTCTGTCCTAGGTTTATTAAATATTTTCTTTTCTCTAGTTCACTACTAATTTTTGTAATTCCTAGTTTTTATTGAAGAAGCAATTTTATCGTGAATATGATTTTAAAAATTAAGTAGAACAAAAGGATATGCAGTGAAAAGTCTCCCTCGTAGATAGTAGAGTGATGTTATCAATTTCTTATGTAAATTTCCGTAAGTACATCTTTTTACCAGGAGGAAGCCTATTACACACAATGTACTGTATATTTTTTCTTTCTTTTTTATTACTTTACATTATATCTTAGAGGTCATTCCATATTAGCACATTCTACCTTATTCTTTTCCAACAGTTTCAGAGTATTCCATTTTATTGATATATCAGAACTCCATTCATTAATTCAACAAGTATCTATCTTTTGTGCCTCCACTCTGTGCGAGGAAGAGAGCAGAGGACCATGCAAATTCATGAGAAGGGGGACACCTAGGGAACAGCAGGTGCAAATGTCGAAGACAAGAACAAGCTTGGCATGCTCAAAGGGCACAAGGCCGGTGTTGGTGAAGAGCAGTAAGCAAGGATGAGAGTGGAAGGGAATGAGATCGAAGAAGTGGCCAGGAGCCAGATCATAGAGAGTCTTGTAAGGTCACGGAAAGACTTTGGTGCTATTCAAAACATGATGGGAAATCGTTGGAAAGTTGAGAGCTGGATGTGGCATGATCTAACTTATAATTTTAAAAGATCACATTGACTTCCAGGTGGTGAATGGATCGTAATGGGCAAGAATGAGAACATGGAGAGCACTTAGGAAATGATTACAGTAGTCTTGGCGAGAGATGATGGTAGCTTATGCTAGTGAAGTAGTAAAGAGTTGAAGGCGATCAGATCCTGCAGATTTTATTTGATTTTATTTTATTTTTGATCCTACAGATTTTAAATGTAGAACTGATAAGAATTGCTGATGGGGCTTCCCTGGTGGCGCAGTGGTTGAGAGTCTGCCTGCCGATGCAGGGGACACGGGTTTGTGCCCCGATCCGGGAGGATCCCACATGCCGTGGGGCGGCTGGGCCCGTGAGCCACGGCCGCTGTGCGCCCGGAGCCTGTGCTCCACAATGGGAGAGGCCACAACAGTGAGAGGCCCGCGTATGGCAAAAAAAAAAAAAGGAATTGCTGATGGATTGGTAACAACAACTGAATCAATGGTCTAGTCAATGGTCTAGACCTAATTCCAGCCTAAGTACAACAAAAGTCCACTGTTTAGGTTGTCCTGAAGCATTGGAATATTCTGTATGTGAGGAGGACATGAGAGTACGGGGGATTGCTGGGAGGAGGCAAGCAGATAAGAGAGAACTAACATTTACCTAACATCTGTGCAGCAATTAGGGTTCCGAGGTTGCTAGTAACAGAAACTGTCTCTGGCTAATATGATATAGAAAAAGGAAGTCATTGGAAGGACACGGGGTGCTCACAATCTTGAAAGAACAGCTGGACCACCAGGCCTTAGAAAAGACAAGAACCAGGTGGCTCCAAGGATGTAGATGACACCTGGGAAGAATCAAATCCAACCATTTTTCATCTCTGTTTCACTCTGCAAAGGGTTCACTTTACAGGAATCAAGGGTCTGGCTAGCCTAAGTTGGGTCATAAGCCCACTTGTCCTGGGCAGAAGGGCACCTTGACTGCCAGATCCACCATTAGAGTGTGCAGTGGGGGAAAGGGAGCTCTCCAAAGAAAAATCAAAATATGCTACTAGAATAAGGGAAAGTAAATACTGGAATTGGCAAAAGCAATAGATTCCACCACTACTTAGATGTGCTTGGCATACAAATACATCATCTTGTTTACTCCTCACAATAACCCTGTGTGATAGGTATTAATATCTCTCAGAAAGACTCAAAGATGTGATGGAATTTGTCCAACACCATGAACAAATTAGGCAGCATAAACAGCATTTGAACTCAGGTCAAAACCCTACTTTCAAAACCCATGCTCTTTCTGTTACAGCATGCTATTCCACTGGGTAGAAGATTAAATTTCTACTCCTTCTCAGTTTTCCCATCAGTAGAAAGAAGTAATTACTTGCTCTGGGTGTCCTGAGTAGCTTGGATATCTTAGCTAACAGGGTTGCAGAGCATCCAGGGCTCTCTTGGAAGTGAGTGGCCTCCTATTTTCTTTGTTTCTTCTGTCATTGATTAGAAGATGAAGAAAAAATAAAGCATGGTGTAATGAAATACATAATATTAGCCGTTTTTCAAATGCTTACTATGTTCTAAGCAAGGCTTTAATGTGGCGATGTTTTGGTTGCTTTTGATTACATTCAGCATTTCAGAGGCTCCAGATCTCTGGGGCCACCAGAGGTAACTGGAGTAGGAGAGCAAGAGGAGGGGTTCTTCCCATCACACAGGAGCCAGTCTTCGTAGTTTATCACTTTATTACTCCAAGCCCAGCTCTGCCCACAGGCTCCTGTGGCCACGGGCATGCTGATGGACCTGGCCCTTGTGGGTGTGTGTTCTCTCGACCCTCATCTGCCTGAACCCCTTGCAAATATTTAAGTCGTGCAGCCACGATGGAAAACAGTATGGTGGTTCCTCGAAAACCGGCTCTGCACGGCATGTGGGATCTTCCTGGACCAGGGCTCTAACCTCTTGAGCTCACAGCTGATTCCCTGGACACGTCACACTCAGAAACAGGATGACGTTTCTATAAAAGAAACAGTATGAAGTTTCTGTAAAATCCAGACAGAGGGAAAAGCAAGGTCCCACATAATGGACTTTGTGCCAGGACCAGCCCTGAACCAAGCTCTGAACCAAGGGACTTGGCTTATTCAAGTAAAGAAGGGGGCTCCAGAAGGCTGGGTGTGGGGAGGTAGGCTGCAGATCAGTCGGAGAAATGGCTGGGTAGAGTGAACAGTGAGATACAAGAAAGAATTTGTTAAGAAAAGTGGGCCACCCTTTGAGGAAACTTCATTTTCTACTCCTCTTGCCCTCATCTTTAGCTATTTTCTTTCTTTCCCATATTCTTGGGAGAGTAGGGAGGAGTAGATGAAGTTGAAAGGAGTTTGCTGCTCAATGGCAAAAAAAAAAAAAAACAGCAATAATTTAAACCAACTTTCTCCTCTTCCCAAACAGCCCACAATCAGTGTCATTCTAAATAGGAATCTGAAAAATTCATTTTTGCTCATGATTTTTCATTATAGAGAATCAATTTTAACCTGCATTTGAGTGCAGAAAATGTCATTAACCTGCATTTGAGTGCAGAAAAGATATTTCCTTGCTCACCCTGATGACTCAGGCTTCAACTGAAGTCAGGTCTGCAAAAGGGAGATAAATGTGCAGAAGTCTCTATGGAGAGAGGAAAAAAACACTCCTTCAGCCAGAGTCGGTTTCCACCCAGATGCAGCTCTTGGATATTGGTTGGTGGCCAAGAGTGGGAGGATGTCAAATGGTCCCCTGATGTTTGCCAATGCCCAGGGTATTGGGGCACAGCTGGATGGGAAGGATTTCTGCCTAGAGCTCCATCTCCCAGCCCTACTCTCTGACAAAAGTGATCCCATAGCCAGATGGTAGGGAATGGGGAGTAAGGAAGTCTGGAGAAGAGGACTGGCCGGATTAGCAGGCAGTCCCTTCACCAGAGCAGGGGCTTATGTGTCAAAGAAGGGCACAGATGGTCTTCCAAGTAATTAGAGAAATTAAATCCCCAGCATTTTTTAATCCCTGTACAGCCAGACTGCTAAAAAGAAAAAGAATGGAAGGAGGGAGGAAAGAACGAAGGGAGAGAGGGAGGAGGGTGAAAGGCTCTTTGAATCACTTGGGCAAAGGGGTACATCTTGACATTCCTTCCCAGAAGCACTAGGGTTTCTCATCTTCCTCTTTTACAATTTCCTGAATCATGTTTCATCCTTTGTCTCTTCCTCTAGCCCCCACCCTCTCCCATCCGGCTCATATAATTAGGAGAATTGGCTGAAATATAATCTCTTGGCTGAGGCCAGAAATTTCTCCCTTATAGGTTCTTGCTGATTGTTTCAGCTGAATTCCCATTAATAGTAGAAAAACTTCATTATCAACATCCTCAGTAATGTTACCACTTGACCTGGGAGCCTAGGATAGTGATTACTGCTTGATTTTGACCCCATCCTTAACTAGTTGTGAAGGATGAGTGAACCCTTTGTCACTAGCTCTGACTATACACTGATGGTGACAGGTGTACAGGATCTAGTGTAAGAGGTACCTCTTGGCTCTGGCCAAGGAGAAAGGGCTTTACAAAGAACCAGAGGGACAGATGCCCTTAACAGAGCTACCTGTTCCTAGAATGAACTTCCTAGACTGTGATGGGGCTTTGTGAGTATTATCTCACCACTACAGAAGGTGAACAGTGTCCTTAACGGTGTGATATAGGGGAAAGACTGTTGGATTGGGTGAGAGTTGATATGGTTTTAGCCCTGCCTCTGCCATAATTCACTGTGTTGCTTCTGCAACTTGCCTTACCTCTCTGGGCCTCAAATTCCTCCTTTGTAGAATGGAGATGAAACTGTCTATTTCTCAGGGTTTTTGAAAGGCTTAATCAGAATAGTGCTGTGATAGTGTTTTGAAAAGCATAAAGAGTTATAAAATAGAATAGAATATTATTTTATCCATCTTTTCCCTTAATCATTCTTTTCTATTTTAAATGTATGAATAGGTCCCTCATCCCAGATACTTACTACTGGGAGAACAAAGTTGAACTGAGTGATTTCAGAAGTTACCAAGCATGGACCGAAATGGATTTGAAGAGATGTGGATCATTGGACCATGATTTAGCAGGTTCCCTGAGGGTCTGTGTTCGCTCATTCACACTACAAGTGAGGCAGAAGTGAAGGTGTCCTTTTCTGCTGCCACAACAGCCTGTAAAAGCCTCTGGCCAACTATTTTATCTAACTGCCATGCTGAACAGTCAGCTGGTACTAGGGCAGGAGAAAAGCAGTTGCTGCTCTGCTCTTTGTGCAGATTTTAGGATGCTGGTTTGGAAGATTTTTTAAAATATCTCCAGCTGCCTGGAAAGCACCATTCACAAGGCTAAAATGTAGCAATTAGCTGCTTTTTTCAGACTAGCAAATATTTTAAAAATTGATAATACTGAGTGTTGGCTGGGATGTGGGAAAATAGACACTTTCATAAGGAAAGTGTAAATAGCAGAATCTTTGGAGGATGATGTGGCCTTTCTACTCTACCCCAAATTTCACAACACAATCAGGCTATGGAAAGGAAGAAGGATTCCCTAGATCCTGAAAGTCCGCTTTATAATAATTCTTAACACGTTTAAAGCATTTTATAATTTATATATGTGATTTTATGTGATCCACAGTATAAGTCAATACATGTATGTAATCATACATCAATTTGACAAATAAGGAAAAAAAGGTTCAGATGTATTCCCTTAATTTGTTCAGTCTTACTGTTAGGAAGTGGTGGAGGTAGGATTAAGAACCCTAAATTCCAGTTGGTGCTCCTTTTCCTACACAGCAAAATGGACAGAACACAAAGGAGGGATCTTCTTACTAGAAGGGACCAACAATACTTTCTGGAATAGGAAGGAACATAAGTCAATTTTTTAAAAAGAAACATCTGGGTAGGCATAACATCTGCCAAAGTGTCACTTAGATGCTTTTGATATGCCCTGTGGATTGTCAAGACTTGTTTGGTCGCAAGTGACAGAAACTCTACTTAAACTGCAGCAGGTTCCCAGACAAAGTCATCAGGCTTAGCTTTTATCCCTTGGTTCTGTTTTCCTCAATGTTGACTTTATTTTTAGTTAGCCTTCCCCCATGGCAAACTGAACCCAGCAGCTCCAGCCTTATACTCTTCTAGTGTAGTAACCCTGACATTATGAAAGTCTTTTTCCCAATACCTCCAGCTTTGACCAGAACTGGATTACATATGCAATCCTAGGGTCAAATGACTGGGTCAGCCCCAGGCCAAACCCCATGACCTGAAACTGAAAGTAAAAACAGGATTCTGTTACCAAAAGCATGGATACTGAGAAGACCAAAACAATACTTACAATACTCTGTAAAGTAACATAGAGAAGTTAGACATTTTGATTGGAAAAGGGGAACATAAGGCTTTTGTGATTCCCACATTGAAGACTTCCTCAAAACACCCTTTTATGGAAAAAGAGAAAGCTTCCCAGGAAAAATACAGTTCCTCTATTCCCTACAAATCAATTTGTACAAAGAAAGCAATACCCTCTGCCCACTGTGATCAAGAAGACGTCCTGTCCACTGCTTGTCCAGATGCCTACTGCCTCACTGTGCTCTGTGGGGAGCCTCTGAGGAAGGAAATGGTTTCCGTACTTAGAGCTGTTTCACTGGTGGGTAGATTAAGCAGGAAGAACATAGAAGATGTGAATCTGTTGATATGTCTAGAGCTAAAAATCTGGAACCAAGGGGATATGGAAGAGCAAATGTGTGTGTATATGTGTGTTTGTATGTGTATATACATTTATGCATAACTGTAGGAAACAAAGGATAGATTAGAAGAGGGGAAGGGAAGGAAAAAAAAGAAAGAAGAAAGGAAAAAGTAAGAGTTTGTCTTTCTAAGTATGTTCCATATCCTCATTGCCTTTCTTCTCTTCTTCCTGCTTTTATTAGTTAGGATATTGACTAGATGGAGACAAAAATATCCATGGCTTAATCAAGGTAGAAGTTCTGTTTCTCTCCCAGGTAAAACTCTGAACTAGTAGACTGTGCAGGGCTGATCACAAGCACTGTTCCCCAAGGTCATCCTGGGACTCAGTTCTAGCCATCTTGCTACTCCACCCATGGTAATACTCTCATCCACGGGGTCAATGTTGATTCACCATTATTATATCCCAAAGAGAGGATGAGAAAGGCATGCAGCTTCCTGTTAAAGGTGTGACCTGGGGGTTGCCAGCATCTCTTTGGCTGACTTCCCTTTTGGCCAGAATGTAGTCACATTGTCATAGCCAGCTGTAAGAGAGGTTAAAAATGTATTATAGCTGACTGCCAAGCACCCAGCTAAACTTAGGGAGAATTCATTACTAACTGAAAGATGGGGGTATTGGGGAACAATTAGCAGTCACTATCCTTCACCCCTCCAAACAAAGCAAACTTCTACCCATCTGTCTCCCTTGAAACACTCTACAGCCTTCAAGAATCAGCTTATATGACCCGTTTTAAGAAACCATTCCTGTTCCTCTCCCTCCGTTGAGCTCCCATGGTCCCGTTTCACACATCATACGGCCCTTAGACTGTCTGGCATTTTAGGTAGATGGATTCCTCTACTAGTCTATGAGTTCTTGGAGGACAGGGATGAAGTCCAAGTCAGATCTCTGCTATCCACCACACCCATCACACAGAAGGGCCTAAGAAATGATTACTAAATAAGCAAACCTACTTCCCTTTTCTGAACCTCTTGAGAGTAAGTTGGAAATATCATTAGAGTGTTGGAAAGTTAGAAACCCCTAAGTACTTGAGTGTTTATTTTCTAAAAGCAAGTAACTTCTCCTACGTAACCATATTTCTTTATTGTGGTTTACAGGGAGATATCCTTACATTCTTGGAGGAAAAGAAAGAAGGAAGAAAAAACACAGCAGAAAAGGAAAAAAAAATATCTCCAAGTCTTTGCAGTGATCTATGTTGGATCACTCCCATGCTTAGCCAGGTTGTTTGCAACCCCAGCTTAACCTCCACTTTCTGCTTGCCCTGAGCCTAAAGAACAGCCAGAGGTGAATGTGTACGGTCATCTCAGTTCTTCTCTAAGCATGTGTCCTTCCCTTTGCATGTATATGGCTTTCTAGATTCTCCAATATACACAGGAAACTTTCAAAGCCCTTATTCCCTCCCCTCCCCAAATATCACCTCCGGGATTTTCCTCCCAGGATTTTGGTGTGTCTGTTGTTTGCCCCAACTATTATTTTTTACCCAGGCAGGTGCTAGTTTGTTCATTTGCCTTTCAATGTTTTTAGGGAAAGTCCTCTCTGTGGCTTCTCTGCCCTGATAGAGTTCCAGGTTAAGTGAAACAAAAGAAAGCCCTTTGCATCAGTCCTTTGGGGAAAACCCAGTCAAGACAAAAAGACAAACTCTATTCCTTTGGAACAAGGTCCACTCTGCTTCTTCCAGAAGCAGGCACCCACACCAGAAACATTGCCTGCCATCTTTAAGACTGCCACTGTACCAGTGAGCAGGGAGGATGGTGGGGCTAGGGTAAGATAAAACATCACAAAGATCACCTGCTGTGTTTCAGTGGCCTTCCTCCTGGGTTAGCATTTATTTGCTAAACTTTTAGCATTTAGTTGCTTTAAACTTTTGAATATCTCCCATTTAGTTGCTTTAAACTTTTGACTATCTCCCAAAGTTCTGGTGAGATTGAGACAGTTTTTGCCAAGTCTTTTCAGAGTTTCTGGAGACAGAACCCATACTTTGCCATTTTTTCACTGATGCCCCTTCTATCCTCCATGTCTTTTTACTATACCTTATCTTTTTGTGCCATCCTCTAGGTGAATTCCTCAGAACAATATTCCAATTCACTAAGTCTCCTTTGACTGTGTCTATTTAAATTGTGTATCTTGTTTATTGAGGGTTCCCCCCACCTCCATAACTGTACTTTTCCATTTAAGGAAATCCTTTGAAGGATTTCTAATTGATTCATTTGTTTATATTTTTTAAACTTTCCATTTTGAAATAATTTTATATTTACAGAAGAATTATGAGATCATATAGAGATTTCCTGTGTATTCTTCACCGCGCTCCCCCTAATGGTAACACCTCACATAACCATGATACATTTATCATGTCAGAATATGAGAAAATAATATTGATACAATGTTATTAACTTTATTCAGATTTCCTCAAGTTTTTCACTAATGTCCTTTATATGTTCAGAGTCCACTCCAAGAAACCACATTACATCCAATATTCAGGTCCTCTTAGTCTCCTCCAGTCTGTGACAGTTTCTCAGTCTTTCCTTGTCTCTCATAACCTCGGCGCTTTTGAAGAGTACTGGACAGATGTGTAGTAGAATGTCCTTTAACTTAGTTTTTTCTGATGTTTTCTCATTATTAAACTAGGGTTATAGATTTTGGGGAAGAATACCATAGGCGTGAAGTGCTCATCTCATCACATCACATCAGAGAGTTTATAATATCAGTCTGTCAATATTATTGAATTTAACCTTGATCGCTTGGCTAAGGTGGTATCTGCCAAGTCCTTCTACTGTAAAGTTACTAGTTTTCCCTTTCCATACTATGTGCCTCAGAAGTGAGCCACTAAGCCCAGCCTACACTCAAGAAGAAGGAAATTAAGCTCTACCTCCTGGAGGGAGAAGTGTCAAATAAGTTGTGGACATTATTAAAACCACCACAGTACTTATTAATTAAATTGATTGATTTTATATATACCTGCTCATGTTTTATTTTGGCCTGTTTTAATTTAACAATACTTTTTTCTTCTTTATGCTTTATTCAATTTCTTATTCTTTCTTTATTCCTTTGAGGATCCAAAGCATACTTATGGATCTTAAAGCATAGTTAAAGTCTTTTCAAGATTGTTCTTGGGGCTTCCCTGGTGGCTTAGTGGTTAAGAATCCACCTGCCAAATCAGGGGACACGGGTTTGAGCCCTGGTCCGGGAAGACCCCACAAGCCACGGAGCAACTAAGCCTGTGCACTGCAACTACTGAGCCTACGCTCTAGAGCCCGTGCTCTAGAGCCCGCGAAGCCACAACTACTGAGCCAGCGTGCCACAACTACTGAAGCCTGCGTGCCTAGAGCCCATGCTCTGCAACAAGAGAAGCCACCGCAATGAGAAGCTCATGCACCGCAACGAAGATTAGCCCCCACTCACTGCAACTAGAGAAAGCCATGTGCAGCAACGAAGACCCAATGCAGCCAAAAAATAATAAATTAATTAATTTTTAAAAAATTGTTCTTTTTACTTTTTTGGGAGAAAAAAACAGATGAATTTACTTGTTCCAAATTACAGGTCCTCCACATTGGATCAAAAACTTATTAGGATATTTTCTTTTAAAGATAAGGTAACTCAAGATAATGGTGGTACAATTTCAACTAGTTACTGTCATGATTTAGGGCTCCTTGGAAGCCTCTAGGCTGGTAGAGAGGTGTTGTGATACAGCCAGAAAGCAACAGCTTCTTTGTTGTATGTGTGTGTTATATTTGTGTGTGTGTGTATTGTGTGTACATATGTAATGTGTGTCCTGTGTGTTGAGTGATGTGCTGTATGTCTTGTGTGTATTGTGTGTGGTGTGTATGTGTGTATGTGTTTCTTGTGTGTGTTGTGGGTATGTGGTGTGTGTCTTATGTGCTGTGTTTGTGTGTTGCTGTCTTGTGTGTTGGGTGTGTATGGTGAGTGTCTTGCGTCTTCTGTGTGTGTCTTTTTTAAGTACAATTGACTTACAATAATACATTAATTTCAGGTGTACAGCATGGTGATTCGATATTTTTATACATTATGAAATGATCACCATGAGAAATCATTACTATCTGTCACCATACAAAGTTATTACAATATTACTGACTATATTCTGTATGCTGTATGTTACATCCCCATGACTTATTTTATAACTGAAAGATTGTATCTCTTAATCTCCCTCACCTATTTCACTCATTCCCCAACCCTCCTCCCCTCTGTCAACCACCTGTTTGTTCTCTGTATCTATGAGTCTGTTCCTGTATTGTTATGTTTGTTCACTGTTTTGTTTTCTAGATTCCACATGTAAGTGAAATCATACAATATTTTTATTTGTCTGACTTATTTCACTTAGCGTAATACCCTCTACGTCCATCCATGTTGTCACAAATGGCAAGATTTTATTCTTTTTTATGGCTGAATACTATTCCAGTGTGTGTGTGTGTGTGTGTGTGTGTGTGTGTATGTGTGTGTCTGTGTGTACATACATCACATCTCTTTATCCATTCATCCATTGATGGATACCTAGGTTACTTCCATATCTTGGCTATTGTAAATAATGCTGCAATGAACGTAAGATGCTAATATCTTTTAGAGTTAGTGTTTTTATATTCTTTGGGAAAATACCCAAGTGGAATTCCTGGAATATATGGTGTTTCTATTTTTAAGTTTTTGAGGTACCTCCATACTATTTTCCATAGTGGCTGTACCAATTTACATTCCCACTAACAGCACATGAGGGTTCTCTTTTCTCCACATCCTCACCAACACTTACAATTTATTATCTTTTTGACAATGTCCATCTGACACACGTGAGGTAGTATCTCATTGTGGTTTTGATTTTCATTTCCCTGATGATTAGTGATGTTGACAATATTTTTATGTATCTGTTGACCATCCATATGTCTTCTTTGGGAAAAAAATGCCTATTCAGGTCCTCTGCCCATTTTTTAATCAGATTGTTTTTGTGATGTTGAGTGGTATGAATTCTTTGTATATTTTGGATATTAAACTCTTATCAGATATATTGTTTACAAATATATTTTCCCATTTAGTTGGCTGCCTTTTTGCTTTGTTGATAGTTTCTTTCACTGGGCAAAAACTTTTTAGCTTGATGTAGTCCAGTTTGTTTATTTTTTATTTTATTTCCCTTGCCTGAGGAGACATATCCAAAACAACATTACTAAGACTGTTGCCAAAGAGCATACTGCCTATGTTTTCCTGTAGAAGTTTTATGGTTTCAGGTCTTACATTTGTCTTTAATCCACTTTGAATTTATTTTTGTTCACAGTGTGAGTCCAGTTTGATTTTTTCCACATAACTGTACAGTTTTCCCAACAATATTTACTGAAGAGGCTCTCTTTTTCCCATTGTACATTCCTGTCTCCTTTGTCATAGATTAATTGCCCATATAAGTATGGGTTCATTTCTGGGCTCTCTATTCTGTTCCATTGATCTATCTGTCTTTGTGTCAGTATCATACTGTTTTGATTACTGTGTGTTTGCTGTATAGTCTGAAGTCAGGAAGCATGATTCCTCTAGCTCTGTTCTTTCTCAAGATTGTTTGGCTATCTGGAATCTTTTGTGTTTCCAAACAAATTTTAGAATTACTTGTTCTAGTTCTGTGAAAAATGCCATCAGTATTTCAATAAGGATTGCACTGAATCTGTAGATTGCCTTTGGTAATATGGTCATTATAACAATATTAATTCTTCCAATCCATGAGCACAGTGTATTTTTCCATTTGTTTGTGTCTTCTTTAATTTCCTTCATTAATGTCCTATCATTTTCTGAGTACAGGTCTTTTACTTCCTTAGTTAGATTTATTCCTAGGTGCTTTATTCTTTTTGATGTGATAGTAAATGGAATTATTTTCTTTATTTCTCTTTCTGATAGTTTGTTGTTAGTGTATAGAAATGCAACTGATTTCTGTATATTAATTTTGTATGCTGCAACTTTGAATTCATTTATTCGTTCTGATAGTTTTTTGGTGGTGTCTTTAGGATTTTCTATATAGAGTATCACATCATCTACAAGTAGTGACAGTTTTACTTCTTCATTTCCATTTGGATTTATTTTATTTCTTTGTCTTGTCCAGTTTGGATTCTTTCTGTTTCTTTCTCTTCTCTGATTGCTGTGGCTAGGACATCCAATATTAAGTTAAATGAAAGAGGCAAAAGTAGGCACTCTTGTCTTGTTTGTGACCTTAGAGGAAATGTTTTCAGCTTTTCACAATTGAGTATGCTACAAGCTGTAGGTTTGTCATATATGACCTTTATTATGTTGTGGTATATTCCCTCTATACCCCCTCTGTTAAGAGTTATTATCATAAATGGATGTTGAATTTTGTCAAAATCTTTTTCTGCCTCTATTGAGATAATCATATGATTTTGATTCTTCAGTTAGTTAATGTGATATATCATATTGACTGATTTGCAGATATTGACTGATTTGCAGATATCACATCCCTGGGATAAATCTCACTTGATTATGGTGTATGATCCTTTCAGTGTATTGTTGAATTCAATTTGCCAATTTTTTTTTCAATTTGCCGATTTTTATTGAGGATTTTTGCATCTATGTTCATGAGTGACATTAGCCTGAAATTATCTTTTTGTGTAGTGTCTTTAATTTTGACACCAGGTGATGCTGGCCTCATAGAATGAGTTCAGAAGCGTTCTTTCATCTTCAGTTTTTTAGAATAATTTGAGAAGAATAGGTGTTAACTCTTCTTTAAATGTTTGGTAGAATTCACTTGTGAAGCCATCTGGTCCTGTTCTTTTGTTTGTTGGGAGGGTTTTTTCTTTTTTTTCTGATTCAGTTTCATTACTGGTAATCAGTCTGTTCATATTTTGTATTTCTTCCTGATTAAATCTTTTTTTTTATAAATTTATTTATTTATTTACTTTTGGCTGCCTTGGGTCTTTGTTGCTGCATGCAGCTCTTCTCTAGTTGCGGCAAGCGGGGGCTACTCTTTGTTGTGGTGCGTGGGCTTCTCATTGTGGTGGCTTCTCTTGTTGCAGAGCATGGGCTCTAGGCACACGGGCTTCAGTAGTTACGGCACGAGGACTCAGTAGTTGTGGCTCACAGGCTCTAGAGTGCAGGCTCAGTAGTTGTGGCGCACGGGCTTAGTTGCTCCGCAGCATGTGGGATCTTCCCGGATCAGAGCTCGAACCCGTGTCCCCTGCATTGGTAGGCGGATTCTTAACCACTGCGCCACCAGGGAAGCCCCGATTCAATCTGGGAAGATTGTTTCTAGGAATTTATCAATTTCTTCTAGGTTGTCCATTTTATTGGCTTATAATTGTAGTAATCTCTTATGATCCTTTGTATTTATATGGTGTCAGTTGTAACTTCTCTATCATTTCAGTTTTACTGATTTGGGTCCAGTCTGGCTAGAGGTTTATCAATTTTGTTTATCTCTTCAAAGAACCAGTTCCTAGCTTTTTAATCTTTTCTATTATTTTTTTGGTCTTTATTTCATTTATTTCTGCTCTGATATTTATGGTTTCTTTCATTCTACTTTGGGTTTTATTTGTTCTTCTCTTTCTAGTTCCTTTAGGTGTAAGGTTATATTATTTATTTGAGATTTTTCTTGTTTCCTGAGGTAGGCTTGTATCACTATAAACTTCCCTCTTAGAATTGCTTTTGCTGCCTCCCATAGATTTTGGGTCATCCATTTTCATTTGTTTCCAGGTATTTTTAAATTTCTTCTTTGATTTCTTCAGTGAACTATTGGTTGTTTAGTAGTATATTGTTTATCCTCCATGTTATTGTGTTTTTTGCAGTTTCTTAATTACAGTTGATTTCTATTTTCATACTATTGGGTCAGAAAAGAACCTTGATATGATTTCTATCTTTTTAAATTTATTGAGACTTGTTTTGTGGCTTGGCATGTGATCAATTCTGGAAAATGTTCCATGTTCACTTGAAAAGAGTGTGTTGTGCTTTCTGCTGCTTTTGGATGGAATGGTCTATATATAGGTCTATATAATATATTAAGTCCATCTGGTTTAATGTGTCATTTAAGGCCAAAAAATCTTATTGATTTTCTGTCTGGATAATCTGTCCATTGGTATAAGTGGAGTGTCAAAGTCCCCTACTTTTTGGACTTCCCTGGTGGCTCAGTGGATAAGAATCCATGCTCCCAATGCAGGGGATCCAGGTTTGATCCCTGGTCAGGGAACTAGCTCCCACATGCATGCCACAACTAAGGAGCCTGTGTGTCACAACTAGGGAGCCTGTGAGCCGCAAGTAAGGAGCCCTGGAGCCTCAACTAAGGAGGCTGCCTGCCATAACTAAGACCCAGTGCAACCAAATAAATAAATACTTTTTTTTAAATTATTTATTTTATTTATTTATTTTTGGTTGCATTGGGTCTTCATTGCTGCATGCATGCTTTCTCTAGTTGCAGAGAGCAGGGGCTACTCTTTGTTGTGGTGTGTGGGCTTCTCATTGCAGTAGCTTCTCTTGTTGCAGAACACGGGCTCTAGGCGTGTGGGCTTCAGTACTCGTGGCACGCAAGCTCAATAGTTGTGTCTCGCGGGCTCTAGAGCGCAGGCTCAGTAGTTGTGGCACACAGGCTTAGTTGCTCCGCAGCATGTGGCATCTTCCCAGACCAGGGTTCGAACCTGTGTCCTCTGCATTGGCAGGTGGATTCTTAACCACTGCGCCACAGCAAAGCCCAATAAATACTTTTTTTAAAAAGTCCCCTACTATTATTGTGTTACTGTCAATTTCTCCCTTTACTTTTGTTAATATTTGCTACTTTTGTTAATATTTGCTTTATGTATTTAGGTGAAACTATGTTAGGTGCAAAAGTTATGGCCATAGTATGTGATAAGTGCTTAGTTAAGATGGAAAAGGCATTAAATATGTACAATAAGATATTTTGAGAGAGACCACATTCACATAACTTTTATTATAGTATGTTGTTATAATTGTTCTATTTTATTATTATTCTTGTTTATCTCTTCCTGTGCCTAATTTATAAATTAAACTTTAGCATAAGTATGGATGTACAGGAAAAAAACATAGTGTATATAGGTTCAGTACTATCCACAGTTTCAGCCATCCTCTGGGGGTTTTGGAACATATACCCTGTGGATAAGGGAAGACTGCTCTATATCCATAAATGTTTTATTATCCATTTCTTTTTTTAAAAACCCAGAATACTATTATCAATAACACTTGAAAATAAAAAGTTAATATTATGAAAAATTCATACTATGTTAAAACTTTGAGTAGGGCACTTTTAATCCATGTTACCCTACATGAACAGATTTCCTAGCTGCCTTTTCTGCTTCCAGACCCTTAAGTTTGGTGTTTTAAAACTCTATGATCAGAACTTTCCTGGCAATCCAGTTGTTAAACCTCTGTGCTCCCACTGCAGGGGGCAGAGATTTGATCCCTGGTCAGGGAACTAACATCCTGCATGCTGCTGTGTGATACAACAAAACAAACAAACATCAACGATCAATTAGGCAGATATATAGAAATGAGAATAGACAGAAGGATCCTTGTTCCAGTTCCAATTCCCTGTTCATTCAGTTCTGCAAGATACACTTGAACTGCCTACTTCATCGGAAACTAGTTTTTTTCACCTATAAATGGGTCTGTCCAATCACAAAGCTAGCTTTTGTATGATCATTTTTTTATTGGCCACCAGCAAACAGAATGAGTGTTGCCTACTCTAATGAGGTTGGAGGTGATGATATTAAGTAGAGGGTAAGGTAGCTTCGGAAATTTCTTTATCATAATTGCATCAATTTTCCAACAAGTGCAGCAATTTTCCTGCCAGAAAGACCTTGCCGGTCTTTCTCTATCAATGTACTATACCTAAAAATATCTGGTCCATGTTGGCTATAAGATTTTTTATTTACTTCAACAGAAAGTTCTTCTGAGAACAGTTTATTCAAAGTAGTTGACAGTGATAATATGCAGTAGCAGTAATGATAACAATGCATTAAAATAGGTAATACTCATGCTGCTAAAGGGTGCAAACTCTGACATGAACTTTCTGAAGGACAATGGAACACAATCTATCAAGAGCCTTAAAAATGCTTATACCCATTGACTTAGTACTCTTACTTCTGGGAATTTATCCCATGAAATCAGAGATATGCACAAAGATTTCTCCAGGAGCCTACATATTCTCTAAATCAGCATGTAATATTTAGCGCTGTTTCTTCAATATCCAATATTCATAGGTCCAGGAATCAAGGGGTGAAAATAGGAGTGGCACCCTCACTGTTATGCCTAGTAATCTACTAGCAAAATGTTTGCTTTCTGTCCCCATGACCTAATGCTCTGCTTGTCTAGAAATCTTAGTTCCAAAGGGAAGAATGCATCTTCTGGGAGATAACAACGATTCCATTGAACCAAAGTTAAGACTGCCACCCAGCTAATTTGAGCTCCTTATGCCTCCAATCAACAGGCAAAGAAGGGAGTTACTATACTGGCTGGGGTGATTGATCCTGATTACCAAGGGAAAGTTGGACTGCTACTATACAGTGGAGTTATGGAAGATTACATCTGGAATACAGGTGATCTCTTAGGGAGTCTCTTAGTATTACCAGGCCCTGTAATTAAAGCCTATGGAAAACTACAACAACCCAATTCAGGCAGGACTACTTATGACCCATACTCTTCAAGATCAAGGTTTAACTCCTCCTACCACAAAATACCACAACCAGCTGAGGCGCTTGCTGAGGGCAAAGGGAGTATGGAATGGGTATTGGTAGAAGCTATTAGCTATGACCACATGACCAGTTGCAGAAACAAGGAAAAGACTGTAAGTTTATGCATAATTCTTCCCTTTTTTGTTCTGAATATGTTTGTGATGTGTATCAAATATCTTTGTTTCTTCCCTCTCTTATCCTCCTACCATATAATATAAGATGCATTAATAAAGTTACCTTTACATCAAAGTATTTCAGTTACAGGATATCAAAGAGAAGAGTGAACATCACCCAGAGATTTTGTGTCCTCTTCTGGGGAAAGAGTTGGTGTATTTTTGGTTGTATGCGGGATAGTTGTATTATGTTAGGCAAAAGTATGATTTTGTTATTGTCCTCATCTGGAGGTTAAGTATAGCTTAAGGAGTTAAGTATAGGTGTCAAGTTGACAAGGGGTGGACTGGGATAATTAGTTTTATGTGTCAACTTGGCTAGGCTGTAGTACAGTTATTTAATCAAACATTAGTCTAGGTGTTGCTGTGGAGGTATTTTGTAGATATGGCCAATATTCTACTTAGTTAACAATACT
This sequence comes from Phocoena sinus, assembly GCF_008692025.1. Lineage (NCBI taxonomy): Eukaryota > Metazoa > Chordata > Mammalia > Artiodactyla > Phocoenidae > Phocoena > Phocoena sinus. The sequence goes on along the minus strand of NC_045768.1, from coordinate 81,561,870 downwards.
GTGTTGTACAGTTGAAAGTTACTAAGATAGTAAATCTTAAAAGTTCTCATCACACATAAAGAAAGGTAACTATGTGAGGTGGTGGATGTGTTAGTTAACCTTAACTTAATTGTGGTAATCTATAAAGAAAATTGCCATCTTCCTCCTGTGTTTATTTTTCCTAACGAGCAATTAACTCAATTCTGACACTATAGTGTCAGATCCCACAGGTTAAGGGCTTAGTCCTTCAAACTGCCCCCTACTTCAGATGTGAATCACAAGTAGTAGGTCACCAGGTTACCCACAACTTCTGTTCGACTTGGATACAAACTGGAGATTCCCGTGACCTCCACTGCCTTGGATTTGATTATTTGCTGGAACAGCTCACAGAACTCAGGGAAATGCTTACACTTAGAATTATTATATAACAAAGGATATGATAAAGAATACAGATAAACAGCCAGATGAAGAGATACATCAAGGTGGTATGGGAGAGGCCTGAGCACAAGAGCTTCTGTCCCTGTAGAGCTGGGAGCGTGTTGCCCTCCCAGTATATGGATGTGTTCACCAACCTGAAGTCCCCTGAACACTATATTATTGGGATTTTTATGGCAACCTCATCATGGTAAGTATGATCGATTATTAGCTTCATTCCCTCCTCTGGATAATTGGAGGTGGGAATGAGAATTCCATGCTTCTAATCATGGCTTGGTCTTTCTGGTGACTAGCCTCCCCCCAGGAGCCAACCAAGAGTCACCTTATTAAAACAAAAGACATTGCTATCACCCAGAAAGTTCCAAGGGATTTAGGAAACCTGTCAGGAAACAGGATCAAAGACTAACTATTAGAACAAAAGATGCTCCTAGTGCTCTTTATCACTTAGGAAATTATAGGGTTTTAGGAGCTCTGTGCCAGGAACTAGAGGCAGAGATCAATATATATTCTTCCTATTTTTCACATAATCATTTTGCAGTATCTATGTATATCAAGTCATCATGTTGTACACCTTAAACTCACCATAAGGTTATATGTCAATTATGTTTCAATGAAACCAGAAAAAATTTTTTTTTCAATTCTACAATCAGTTGATTTTAAGTAATGAAGCTGACCCTTGATAAAGTGGGTGGGCCTCATTCAGTCAGTTTGAAAGCCCTTAAGAGGAAAACAGATTTCCCTGAGGAAGACTGCCGTATCAACTCTTGCCTGAGCATTTCCAGCTTGCCCTGCAGATTTCAGACTTGCCAGCCTCCACAATCACATAAGCCAATTCTCTGAAATAAATCTCTCTAATATCTCTCTCTCCCTCTTTCTCTCCTTCTGAGATATATATACATATATAATATTAATATCCTTATATTATATATAAATATATACATATATACTCTGGTTCTTTTTCTCTAAAGAACCCTGCCGGATACACAGCCTAAAATCTAACAGTAGGGAATTCCTTGGCCATCCAGTGGTTAGGACTCCACGCTTTCACTGCACAGGGCACAGATTTGATCCCTGGTCAGGGAACTAAGATCCTGCAAGCCACGTGGCCAAAAATAATAACAATAATAAATAAAATAAAATCCAACAATAATTAAAGAGTTAAAGTATGGTATATTCTTTCATCGAATTATTTTCCAGCATTAAAAACGATGTTGTTGGGCTTCCCTGGTGGTGCAGTTGTTGAGAATCCGCCTGCCAATGAAGGGGACGCGGGTTCGTGCCCTGGTCCGGGAGGATCCCACATGCTGCGGAGCGGCTGGGCCCGTGAGCCATGGCCGCTGAGCCTGCGTGTCCAGAGCCTGTGCTCTGCAACGGGAGAGGCCACAACAGTGAGAGGCCCGCGCACCGCAAAAAAAAAAAAAAAAAAAAAGCCCGATGTTGTCAGAAAATATATAAATAACATGGGGAAGTTCTCATAATATTATGTTAAATTTGAAGAATAGGAGATGGGACTTCCCTGGCGGTCCAGTGGTTAATACTCCTCACTTCCAGTGCAGGGGGCACAGGTTTGATCCCTGGTTGGGAACTAAGATCCCACATGCACCGTGTTGTAGCCAAAAAATTAAAAAAAAAAAAAAAAAAGAAAAGAAAAAGAAGAAGAAAGAAAGAAAGAATAGGGGAAATTTATGTGTGCAATTTTATTTCAAAAAATAAACACACCCATAGATGGAAGGAAATAAAAAAATAATTCATTGCATTTATTTCTTGGTAATGATTTTTTTAAAGGTTTGTTTTAATCATTTTTATTTTTGGCTGCATTGGGTCTTCGTTTCTGTGTGCAGGCTTTCTCCAGTTGTGGCGAGTGGAGGCCGATTCTTCATTGGGGTGCGTGGGCTTCTCATTGCTGCGGCTTCTCTTGTTGCAGAGCACGGATTCTAGGCTCGTGGGCTCTAGAGTGCAGGCTCAGTAGTTGTGGCGCACGGACTTAGTTGCTCCGCGGCAGTGCGATCTTCCCAGATCAGGGTTCAAACCCGTGTCCTCTGCATTGGCAGGCGGACTCTTAACCACTGCACCACCAGGGAAGCCCTTGGTAATTATTTTTTAATTATTTTCTGGAAATTTGCTATTTTTGATATCAGAACAAAAATGTTATTATGTAATTGCCTAATGATAAGAGAATCCTTGCTCCACTTTGTAAGTCATTTTACTTTTCTTTTTTTTTATTTTTATAAATTTACTTATTTTATTTATTTATTTTTGGCTGTGTTGGGTGTTCACTGCTGCATGTGGGCTTTCTCTAGTTGCAGCAAGCGGGGTCTATTCTTTGTTGCAGTGCATGGGTTTATTGTACTGGCTTCTCATTGCAGAGCACGGGCTCTAGGCACGCAGGCTTCAGTAGTTGTGGCTCACAGGCTCTAGAGCACAGGCTCAGTAGTTGTGGTGCACGGGCTTAGTTGCTCCGCGGCATGTGGGATCTTCCTGGGCCAGGGCTCGAACCCACGTCCCCTGCATGGGCAAGTGGATTCTCAACCACTGCACCACCAAAGAAGCCCTACTTTTCTATCATTAACTGATGCTTATGTGTTTGTTTTTATGCCAAGATTTCCTTGCATTTGAGACAACAGATATAGCTGGTAAAAGATACTTCAATAAAATTGTACATAATATTCTTTTAAAATTCTTACATTTATATTTAATTCCCAATTAGGCATTTGGGAAAAGTATGAAGGAGGTAGAATGACACTGTGAAATGTATTTTTTAATGAGCCATTTTTTGCTTAGCATTTTCCAAATAAATTACTGAGTTTATAAGTGGAAAAGTTTCATCTCTTCTTTTGCTTTCTTATCTTATTGAGATTACACATAAAAGTGAGATTGTTTAAGGGTAAAGAGGAAGAGAAAACAAGGAACCTGGATAATTTAAACACTATTTCAATTCCTAAATGGTTAGAAATTATCTGTATTTACAAATTCTATTAGTGTGTGTCAAATTATACCTAAAATGCAGAAACAGAATTTCTGGTCTCAAAGTAGTTGATATTCTGGCTAAAATATTTCAGGTTCTGAATAAAGAGAAAACATAAGAATACTAGGAAAATGCTAAAATAAATACCAATTACAAGTTCAACTGGGCCCAGATGTTTAACATGGCAGAGTTGAAAAAATGGCAGAGATCCTGGGTTCCATTTCTCACTCATGGGCTATCTGCCTACGTGACTTGATTTTTTTGGCTTCAGTTTTCTATAAAACTATGAGTTTAATGAGATGAGCTATCTTTATAATATCTTCCACCTTTAATAATCTATGCCCTAGGATCTGAAAAAATTTCCACAGGGGTGAAATAATTACCATTCACATGCCTTGGAGACTTCTAACATTTTTACATCACAAGAGAGCAGTTATTAAGCACTTACCAACTGTGCCAGTTCATGTTCCTATGTCTTCCAGGTCTCTTTTTTTACTATGTTTTATTATGGTTTGTATGAATTAAAATTCCAAGTACTTTTCCTAACAGAAATGCTTTCCTCCTGAGCCATTTGCCAGCAAGGATAGTTAATTAGCTCGAATACATTAAGGGAAATGTGTCATAGCAACATCTGCTTTGTTTGTTCCAAGGAATCTATGCAAATAAACAAGAGGAATTAGTTACTAAGCATATATAATACAATTCAATTTGTCCAAAGTACTTTATAGTATTTCTTGTTATTTATTCTTCCTGGCAAGACCAAGACAAAGAGAAGGTAAGAGGTTAGCAGGTCCTGGGTCCCCCGCCCATTGATGGACTTCCTACAGCATATTGCATTGTGATGGAATGGTTACAAGGACTGATTTGGAGGGGTTGAAGTGAAGGAGATGGGAATTGTTTAGTTTTTAATTTAAGTATATAAAATAGTATAGTTTGAAATAATCTTTTAAAAGAACTATATATGGATATATAGACACAGATACAGTTACATACAAAAAAAGAATTGGAAGATCACACATCAAGATGTAAACAGTTGCTATCTGGAGGCTGGAATTATGGGCAATTTATTTTTTGTCTTTTTTTTCCTTTCTTGCTTTCCAAGTTTATACTTTGAGAACATATTATTTTTTAATTAGAAAAAAAGCTACCTTAAATAAGTAAATAGATTTACCCAAGATTCTGGAAGCGAGTTATTGCAGCATTACTCTCATCACAGTTTCTTCCTTATGCCTACTATTAACACCACCATGAACATACCTAGAGCACTTTGTAAAACATACATTTGACTTACTCTTCATTCAATCATTCAACATCTAGGGAATACATCAAATATGCTAGGTGCCTTCCCACACACTAGGGATGTGGAGGTGAATAAGGGTGTCCTTTGCTTGAGTAGCTCTCAAGTTAGTGGGAGAGACAGACATAGTGGGAGAGAAAACAGACCATTACAATACAGTGTGACAAATTAACCATGAAAATTTTCTGTGAGGGCACAGCAGAAGAGTATCTTAGCCAGGTTGAAAGATGAGTGATGGTAGGAAGGGACCAGTCACGGAAAAGGTGATTCTCAAGTCCAAGAAATTATTTACTAAGAATGAATGATTCTTATTAGATGTGGGGATGAGTGGACAAACCAGAGACACTTTTCTTAATCTTGGGAGGAAGTTTCAAATTGCATTCATTCATTAATTTATCCATTTATTCAACAAATATTTGTTGAGTGCTAGCATGTGCTAGGCACTAGAGATACAATGGTAGCAAAAATAACCATAGTTCCTGTTCTTGAGGAGCTTATATTCTAGTGGAGGAGACAGACATTAATCAAATAATCATACAAATAAATGTAAAATTTTAATTGTGTTAAGTGCTACAAAGGAGAAGTGTATGGTGCTATGAAACTGATAATGGGGAAGGGAAGGATTACTAGTCAAGGAGGCCAGGGAACACTTTCCTGAGGAAGTAATGTTTAAACTGAGATCCAAGGAATGACTAAATATTACAACAGCAAAGAGGCAAAAGAGTGAACCAAATAGAGGTAAAGCTGTGCACAGGCCCTGTGGCGGGAGGGAGCATTTTGGTTAGGAAGGATTGAAAGAGGACCAGTATGGCTGGACCTGAGGAAGGGGGAAGACTATGGTATGAGATGTGGCTGGAGTCAAGTTAGGAACCAGGTCATGCAAGGTCTTATAGGCCAGATTAAGGATTTTATCTTTATCCACAGAGCAAGAGAAAGACATTGAAGAAAGTTAACCTGGAGGTGAGAATGGGGATGGCTTGTTCAAATTTGCATTGAAAAAGATAAGTATCTGCAGAACAGAATAACAAAAGAGGTCAGAGTGGATGCTGGTAGTTATTCTAGGAGACCTTCACAAATGGTGGGACCAACAGGTGACAGACTTGGACTAGGGTAATGGAGAGATGTGAATTGACTCAAGATACTAATAAGGTAAAATAATTAGGACTTGGTGATGTAATAGATGTGTGAGTGTGTGAGAGAAGAGGGTACAAGAATTGGGGGAGGACTTCCCTGGTGGTGCAGTGGTTAGGAATCCACCTGCCAATGCAGAGGACACAGGTTTGAACCCTGGTCTGGGAAGATTCCACATGCCGTTGAGCAACTAAGCCCGTGCGCCACAACTACTGAGTCTGCACTCTAGAGACCGCGAGCCACAACTACTGAAGCCTTCGTGCCTAGAGCCTGTGCTCCTCAACAAGAGAAGCCACCGTAATGAGAAGACTGTGCACCACGATGAAAAGTAGCCCCCGCTCGCCTCAACTAGAGAAAGCCCGTGCACAGAAACGAAGACCCAAAAGAGCCAAAAATAAATAAATTTTAAAATAACAATAATAAAAATTTTTTAAAAAAAGGAATTGGGAGAGATAAAGGTGATTCCCAGGTTTTCATATGTCTGGAGAGTATTTTTGTTTTGTTTGTAGAGCTGAGGGCAAAGTGATGAATTCAGTGTCCTCTCAGGTTCATTTCAGCCTACAGTATGGTTTTAAAATTTTTCCCCTTCCTAGCCTGATTGTCTCTTATAAAGTACAGAGGAAGGACCCAGGTGAAAGAATTTAGAATGTTTAATTTTTTTTATTAATTTATTTATTTTTAAAATTTATTTTATTTTTGGCTGCGTTGGGTCTTCATTGCTGTGAGCGGGCTTTCTCTAGCTGCGGTGAGCAGGCTTCTAATTGCGGGGGCGTCTATTGTTGTGGAGCACCGACTCTAGGTGTGCGGACTTCAGTAGTTGTGGCTCGCAGGCTCTAGAGCGCAGGCTCAGTAGTTGTGGCGCACGGGCTTAGTTGCTCCATGGCATGTGGGGTCTTCCCAGACCAGGGATCGAACCTGTGTCCCTTGCATTGGCAGGCGGATTCTTAACCACTGTGCCACCAGGGAAGCCCCTAGAATGTTTGTTTGTTTGTTTCTTTTTTTTTTTGGCCGTTCAGTGCGGCATGCAGGATCTTAGTTTCCCGACTAGGGATCGAACCTGTGCCCCCTACAGTGGAAGCACAGAGTCCTAACCACCGAACTACCAGGGAATTCCCATAGAATGTTTATTTCTTTATATTGAGGTATACTTACATAAACTGCACAAATCTTAAATGTACAGCTTGATGAAATTTTACATATGTATACACTAGTATAATCACCACCAAGGTCAAGATATAGAAATTTCCAGCACACCAGAAGCCTCCTTGGGTTCTCTTCCCAGCTAGTAACCACCAAGAATAATGACTATTCTGACTTCTATTACTGTGATATTGTGATATAAGAAATATATACATTTGATCATGACACAAGAGCTCCTAAAACTCTTTTCCCAAATGATAATGGTTAGAGGAGCAGCTCTTATTATTCATAATAAGTCCCTTTCAACCATACTTGAGTTTATGTTAATGGGGTGACTCAAGATGGGCCCCTAGGTAACTTTAGGATGGGGGCTATTTGCCAGGGGAAACAACCTTGTGATTAGAGCATTGGAACTTTCAGCCCCACCCTCTCAACCACCAGGAAGGGGAGAGGGACAGGGGATTGAGTTAATAAATGGCTAATGATCTAATCAATCATGCCTATATAATGGAACCTCCATATAAACCCTAAACTATAGGGTTTGGAGAGTTTCCAAGTTGGTGGACATATCCACGTGCCATGAGAGTAGCATACCCCAAACTCCATGGGGACAGAAGTTCCCATGTTCAGGACCCTTCCAGACCTCACCCTATGTACCTCTTCATCTGGCTGTTTATTTGCATCCTTTTTAAAATCCTTTATAATAAACCAGTAATAGTATTTATTTCCGAGTTCAATGACCAATTACGGCAAATTATCGCACCTGAAGAGGTCATGGGAACCCCAGTTTATCTTACCATTGATTGACATTTGAACTATTTCCAGTTTAGGGCTATTATGAATAAAGTTGCTATGAATGTTCTTGTAAATGCCTTTTGGTGGACATAAACACTCATTTCTGTTGGGTTTACAACCAGAAGTAGAACTGCTCCATCACAAGGTACATGTGTTTAGCTTTGGTAGGTACTGCCATAGATTTCTTCCAAATTGTTTGTACCAATTTACACACCCACTAGCAATATATAAGAGTTCTAGTCATTCTACCTCCTCACGAATAGTTCATGTTATCAGTCTTTTAAAAACAATTGTAAACTTTTAAACTTTCAAATAAATCTTCATTCTATTTTATTTCCACAGAAATGGTGAGCTCTGCTGGAAGGTGCATTCGGGGATAGTTCCTGGGATGTCAAAAGAAAGTGCACCAACCTCGAGGATGAACCTACAGCCTGTGACACTGGCAGAGGAGACTAAGATCCAAGCGCAGCCCAACAAAAACCTAGAGATTCTCAAAGGAATTCCAGATTCTTGTCCTAGGTCATCCAGGGCATTGTGAGGCAAGACAGAATTGGAACAACAGGCTCAAAAAAGGAAGCTGACCTACTGCTGACCCACTCACTGCGTGTATGTCTCTGAAGGGATAGGTCTGACCTAGTAAAACGGAGCTGCCTTTCCCAAGGTGGCATTAGGGGTTAGTGGCAGTGCTGACTTGGGATGGCGGAGGACACTGTCTCAATCTGGTCTTTGGCTCCACTTGGAAAACAAATCCAAATCTCCTCGTAGGCGGAACTTCAGATGGGCCAACAGAGCTCCCTGGAGGTATGAGGCTTGAAGCCTGAAGGGATCAGCGGGTAACTGGGCACTACAGCCTGAGGGCCGTCAGCCCCAAGGAAGAGCTTCCTGCTTCCTCAAAGGATTTCTTTGCCTGAGGAAAGGTGGGAGCTGGCACACAAATCCGTACAGAATCTTCTGAAAATGGAGGCAAGGGTGATCCTGAAGAAGCCCCCTTGTCTGGTGACCAATGACAGTCCTAACTGGACTGACAAGTTAAAGGCTCCTCTTTGTGGTTCAGAATTTCACCCTATCTGCCCTATGGAGACGTAACCTGGGCCCCAAGGAAGAGGCAGGCAGTAGCAGTCCCCTGTTCTAGTCCTCACCTTAGGACTGCATGGAAGACGTAGAAACATAAATTACGGAGGGAGGCCTATTTCATAGAGCACAAAAGACTGTGTGGCCGGCAGGTCACGGGACTCTAAAAGGGAGGCGAGGTACCACGCTGCAGCTAAGGAAGAGGTAACTAAGAGGCTGCTGCGATTAGGGCAGCACAGAGGGTCAGGCGGGGCAGGGAGGAGGCCAGCGGAGGGAGAAGACTGAGTGGAAAATGAAGCCTGAGAGCTCCCCAGGAGTGGGGAGAGGGTTGCCTGAGGCCCTGGGTCTGGTGTTGGGGGGGACCTGGGCTGACTGTGCCCAGCGTGGATTTCGAGTCGGACACCACCTTACTGGCTGGGAAAAGGAAGTTAATGCCTCCTCTCACAGTGTCCAGCCCTTGGCGCCAGGGCTCGGTTTCATAGGTTTGGGGAAACGTGAAGCGCTTGTTTGAGATAACCAGCGGTGACTGTGGGGTAAAGGCGTGTTGGGAGGGATTCCTTCCCCGAGCGAGGGTAATCGCCCTCACTTCCGGGTGCCTGCGGATGGGAGGGTGGGGCTCCGAGGTCGGGGGCCAGAACCCAGATTCCTTTGCCCCCAGGTCGCCCACCTCCAGCAGCAGTCAAACGGCCCTTGAAAAAGGGCTGGAGGCCGCTGAGCAACTGCCGCGAACGCTACAGCGAGCCCTAAACCCAATCCTTCTGTCCGCACTGCATCTCCATGGCGACGCGCTACGAAGTGCGGCTGCGCGAGGATGACGGAGCGCGGGCGAAAGGGAGAGGGTATTTTGGTTCCAGCCGCTCGCCGTCCTTTCCAGACTTGGTCGTCGGAAAGCTTCGGGTTCCTGTCTCCCCTTCCCCTTCCCCTTCCCTTTCCCGGCCCCGGTCCTCCCTCCCTCCCTGCCTCCCTGTTTTTCTACTGCCGCCCGGGGTCCGGGCCATTTTCTGGACCGGGCGCACTAAGGTGCGCGGCCCCGGGGCCCAGTATATGACCTGCCGTCTTGCTCCCGCTCGTTTCCCCCGCCCCATGTGGCTGCGGGGCCGCGGCGGCGCTGCCCACTATGGCCCGGAAAGCAGTTAGCAGGAAGCGGAAAGCGCCCGCCTCGCCGGGAGCTGGGAGCGACGCTCAGGGCCCACAGGTGAGGGCTGAGAGGCCGGGCCCCGGGTGATAAGGCCGAGGCACCCAGAGGATAGGGTTCGCAAATCAGGGAACCGGAACGAGGTCCAAGGTCTTGGGGGGACGAGGGGCGGGTGAAGAGCGGAGCCGTGGTCAATAGGATCCGGGCTGGGCCAGCAGGAGTTCACTGAAAAGCAGATAGGCAGCAGGGGTGAGGAACTAAAGGGGAACGTGAAAACGAGACATATTTCGGGGAGGCCTGCAGCCGGGAACGGGGCTTGAGGAGAAAACAAACTGGGTTTCTGAGGAAGGTAAACCGAGGTCGAGGAGAATCGGGAACAAAACCTCCCGTAAAATAACGGGAGAGACAGTGAAGTCCGCCTTCCTGTGGCCCGGGGAAGGGGAAATGATTGCGTCTCTCATATAGGAATGAGCCTCCCTTTGGATACCCAAGCTCTGAGCTGGGCCTTTTGGCACTTGGACCCCTAGATGAAACAGCAGGTTCCAGGTATCACTCCTGTCCTGCTTTCTGGGTCCCTTCAGACTCAGATTTCCCGTGCCTCCCACCCCGTTGGTGTTTGATTTTTGGAATTCTGTAACTGCTTGGAGCGCAGACCTGGTGACAGGAAGGCGGCCACTGATAGGGCAACCCTGAAAGACCTGGGACCCCAGTTGGGCTCCTTGGGTTGCACCGTCCATGCTTCGCGGGGAGTACAGGCTGAGAGGGAGAAGGGGGCCCATTAGAGATGCAGCCGAGGTCTGTATATTAATCACTCGGCCCTTCACTCCCTTCTCTATCAAGGATAACTTTAAGGTACCTGAATTCTTTACTTATAAAAGGCCTTAGTAAACCTTTCATACTCTTTTCTGCTTACATTCCTTTCCTTTTCAGCTCTTGTTTTCCATAGGTATCACTATGAGCAGCATCTTTTCAATGTTGGAAGAGTTAAACTGGACTTCTAGATTGACTTTCCTGTTCCATTGTATTTGTATTTCTGTTGTATGTAAATCCTGCAGGATGAGTTCTTAGTGATTTCTCTAATACAGTAGGATCCCTTATTCTGACAAAGGTAGCCAAAGCAGTGATTTCTAATTTTGCTTTCCACAGTTTGGCTGGGATCACTCACTTCACAAAAGGAAAAGACTCCCCCCAGTGAAGAGATCCTTAGTGTACTACCTGAAGAACCGAGAAGTCAGGCTACAGAATGAAACCAACTACTCTCGAGTGTTGCATGGTTATGCAGCACAGCAACTTCCCAGCCTCCTGAAGGAGAGAGAGTTTCACTTGGGGACACTTAATAAAGTGTTTGCATCTCAGTGGCTGAATCATAGGCAAGTGGTGTGTGGCACAAAATGCAACACGGTAAGTTTCTGGGTGGATGTGAGCTATCTCCTAGTTCTGGATATATGGCTCCACATGTCCTAGAATCTCTCACTGCTGGTTTTCCCCATTAGTTCTTTGGGGGAGGAGATTGCCTTATTCTCCTTTCCATTCCCTCCTATCTGTTCATGACTTCTTCCCTTTTCTATTCCTTTTCCCACTTCCACATTTCTTTTCTGGTAAATCTTCAGAGGAGTCTGTTTCTTTAGGCCTCTTGCCATATGGATATGCCACTGCTTCTTGATTTTTTTTCCCCCCCTTTTTATGTTGTCTTTTAAGTCAGAGGCCTCAGAGGAAAGAATGATGGTCTGGGCATCATTCAGGATACAGGATAGTGAAAACCTAGGTGTTGTCTGCTAGGCTAAGGGCATATGTAGAAGTATTTAAACTCGTACTTGGCTAAAGATAGGAATAAGACAAACACTCTCTTTTTAGGGGATAGAATCTAAAGATGTATTTCCTATAAGAAAGGGCAGGGAAGTATGTTCGGTGGTATATTTCAGGATGTATTGGGTTGGCCAAAACGTTCATTTGGGTTTTTCCATAAGATTTTATGAAAGACCCGAACAAACGTTTTGGCCAACCCAATAAATGTTTGGTCTTTGCTAAGTAGCCTTCTGAAAAGAATTCAGTAGCAAGAAAAATTGAATATGACATGAGTAGGAGAGTATTTTTACGTAGAATGACTTAGAAGATAGTTATAAGTGAATGAAGGGGAAATTTTATCAGTAAATTTAACCAGAACAATTAAAGGCATGGATAAAATATCAATCCATGATTGGATATTGTGGATATGATTAGAACAGAAGAGCATAAATAGCATGATGTCAGAGGAATGGCAAGTGAGAAAAAACAGGGCCTACAGGTGGGAAGTGATTCTTTTTTTTTTTTAAGTAAATTTATTTATTTATTTATTTATGGCTGTTTTGGGTCTTTGTTGCTGTGCGCAGGCTTTCTCTAGTTGCGGCGAGCAGGGGCTACTCTTTCATTGTGGTGCGCAGGCTTCTCATTGCGGTGGCTTCTCTAGTTGCGGAGCACGGGCTGTAGGCACGTGGGCTTCAGTAGTTGTGGCACATGGGCTCAGTAGTTGTGGCTCACGGAATTAGTTGCTCTGTGCCATGTGGGATCTTCCCGGACCAGGGCTTGAACCCGTGTCCCCTGCATTGGCAGGCGGATTCTTAACCACTGCACCACCAGGGAAGCCCTGGGAAGTGATTTTGATTAACACATGAGAAAAGATCAGATGTAGGTCCAGCTGCTCTCTGTTTTCACCTCACCCTGGGTGAACAGACAAGAAATGTCATAATGGCTGGGTGAATTTACCCTGGACAGAAACACATCTTGGATTAATTGAAAGAGAAGATGGCTCTAGATCAAGAAAGTCTTAAGTACTAGGAGAAGTATTTATTTATAAAGGACATAGGTAAAGGTTTAAACATGAGTTTTAAGGAACGATATAATACCACGGGGGTTGAGGCCAAGCTTTCATTTCCTCTTTTGTTGAAGGTTGCTTGTTATAAAGAAGGCTTTCAAAAGTAAATAGTGGTGGCAAGCTCCTACAAAACTTCCTTTTCCTAGTCTCTCAGGTCACTACTCTTCGTTTAAGAGAACTGTCATCGTTGTCACTTGGATTAGAAAGAGTCTTCCATTTAGAGGAATTCATTTCACACCCCATAACCATACAAACCATCATAGTGTTTTGCCCCAGCAAATGTTGCTGAATTTTAAACTGAATTAATCATCATAATCTCCTGCTTCTTGAATTTATTTACCCTCTTTTGAAGGTGAGAATAATGTTGAGTAGTAATTTAACCTACTCTTGATATGTGCCTCTTTCTGTCTTCCTGTTTCCTCATGACTTAAAGAGTTTAAGTGGAGTCTTGCTTTCTTTTCTTTTTATAATTAGTGTTTTTCTTTGCTTAGCTTTCAGAACCAAAATTGGGAACCAGGAACAGTGTTCTTCTCTGAACTTTGTAATATTTGGCAAATGATTCTCTTATCTGTGCCTTTGTTTTCCCATCTGTAAAATGCAAGTGCTGAGAAGGTAGCTGTATACATCTTGGGAAATATTTCAAGTTAGCAGTATCTTACTTGTTCAGAAATAGTAGTGGTGATAATGAATCAAAAGCCTTTTCCAATGCTCTTGGCACTCCCTGGGACTTCCCTCAGTTTAAAAGGAAAATTACTTAAATAGTTAGCACTATCTTTGGATAATATCTGAAGAGTTTGGGGAGGGAGGAGTTCATGTTGGATTCTCAATAGTAAATTAAGTTTTGATGTATTGAAATTTTACCATCAGTGAAATGATTTAAATGTATTCAGTAGGAAAGGTATACTACAACTGTTTATATTCTAAAATAATCTTTTAATATGTATCTGCGGGTTAGAAGTACTTTTTCTCTTGGCTGCTGTGGGTATTCATGAGCGTTTAAGCGTTTAACTGTTAGCGTTAACTAACATGCTAAAAAAAGTTAGGCCATTTCCAAGTTAACTGACTTGGGGCTATAGTATAGAAACATTTGCTGAGGCAGTGGGTCATCTGTGAAAAAAGCAGTAGAGGTTTTGTAAATTATTCTGTAGCTTGATTGGTGGGGTGGGAATTTCCCTGTGCTATGGGCTAACACTCAAACTAGGGGCAGTCCATTCAACCTCTCTGAATTCCCTGGGCCTAATAAGCACAGGAATAAGATTGCTAGCCTATGTTTTTTGCTTTTTTTTTTTTTTTTTTTTTTTTTTTTGCCGCACCACACAGCTTGCAGGATGTTAGTTCCCCGACCGGGGATCGAACCCACGCCCCCTGCATTGGAAGCTCGGAGTCCTAACCACTGAACTGCCAGGGAATTCCCCAGCCTATGTTTTAATCATTAACAACATTACAACACTCATATTTTTACTAAATTACTTAAAGAAGGAGAGGTAGTATAACCTTAATTGAAATGTGGGTTTGGGAACCAGGATGGGTAGGTATATTTTCCCGCTTTAGTGTTACAAACTCAGGTTATGTACAGAGCCATACAGAAAAGCTAAATAAGAGAAGCTTGCCAGAAAAACGTTTGAAACAAAAAAACATTTGAAGAGAAAATGTTTAGTTTTGTGCTTTCAATCAGTTGAAGTTTGAGAGGGGGTAAAGATTGAAGTTAGTGGTTTAGGATTCACATATGTATAAGGGATTATTAAAATTGTTCTATTACCATGGAGAGAGGGTAGAGAAGTCACTCTTGGGTTCCATAAACCTTCCCTAAAATTGCAAAAATATCATTAGATGTATATTTTCTGAGCATGATGTGGGAGGGTGGTGTAGGGGAGCAGTCCATAGATTTCATTACATTTTCGGAGGGAATATTGTGAGCCAAAAATGGGTAAGAACCATTGATATTGACAGGGGGGTTAAGAACAGAACCTTGGAGAACACCTACATTTATGGTGCAGGAAGATCTGCTACAGGGGGAGTAGGGTGGTCAGAGGAAAACCAGGAGAGTACCAAAAACAATTCAAGAAATTGGATATTTTGAGAGGGGTTGGTTTGGGAAGGATGGTGATAGGTAGAGTGATAATGTGTGCAGAGTTTGAGATTTTTAATTTTAGACATGAACTCTTATTTCCCATATTTTGACTTTCAGGGACTCACTCACCTATAATAGATAAAATTGCTCCTTGCAGCTAGGGTGAACCTCCACCGCAGGGAACCATGAAGCCACTCAGTAAGAGAGTGTTAGAAAGGATTTGCAAGGGTGATTTGGGGAAAGGCTTAAGTACATAGGATTTTCACAGGAAAATCTCCTGTGGAATTATTTTCAGCAAGACCCCAAAGCCTAAGTGATAGTACCAGGCTAACTCCTGTTGCCAGAGCTGCTTTTATCTTTCTCACCAACTCCCAAAGTAATGGTCAGAAGTATACTGCTGACTTCACAGGTAGGCTTGGTGGATCACAATGAAGCAGACAAGATGAGGCTTGGGCTGCAATTTGCTGCCAGATGAGAGGAAGAAGCACTTGGAGAAGCTTAATTTTGGGGGTGGGGTGGAATAGTAGTTACCAGGGTTGAGAAAATAGCTATAATATTATAAACTTGAGTTTACATATTCAAACTCCTGAAATCATAAAAGCAGAATATGAAACTCAATTTGAGACACATGGAAACAAACAAAGGAAAAATGTGGGAGTTTTTTTCTGACTGGATTTTGTATTCATTCCTCCTCGTGTTACTATTTTATGTTCCCAATGGGGTTACAGCCCTTTAGAAAATGCTTTAAAATGCTTGCAGAATTCCTTGGGTTTGGCCAAGTGTACATCTCAGGTTAACAGCATTCTTCTTTTTTTTTTTTTAATTTAATTTTATTTTTTATACAGCAGGTTCTTATTAGTTCTCTACTTTATACATATTGGTGTATACATGTCAATCCCAATCTCCCAACTCATCTCAGCACATCCCCCCCACCCCACCCCACCCCACTTTCCCCCCTTGGTGTCCATATGATTGTTCTCTACATCTGTGTCTCTATTTCTGCCTTGCAAACCAGTTCACCTGTACCATTTTTCTAGGTTCCACATATATGCGTTAATATACCATAATTGTTTTTCTCTTTCTGACTTACTTTACTCTGTATGACAGTCTCTAGGTCCATCCACGTCTCTACAAATGACCCAATTTCATTCCTTTTTATGGCTGAGTAATATTCCATTGTATATATATACCACATCTTTTTTATCCATTCGTCCATCGATGGGCATTTAGGTTGCTTCCATGAGCTGGCTCTCATAAATAGTGCTGCAATGAACTATTGCATGTGTGTGTGTGCATGCAATAGTGGGTGCATGTGTCTTTTTGAATTATTATGGTTTTCTCTGGGTATATGGCCAGTGGTGGGATTGCTGGGTCATATGGTAATTCTATTTTTAGTTCTTTAAGGAACCTCCATACAGTTCTCCATAGTGGCTGTATCAATTTACATTCCCACCAACAGTGCAAGAGGGTTCCCTTTTCTCCACACCCTCTCCAGCTTTTATTGTTTGTAGATTTTCTGATGATGCCCATTCTAACAGGTGTGAGGTGATACCTCATTGTAGTTTTGATTTGCATTTCTCTAATAATTAGTGATGTCTCGAGCAGCTTTTCATGTATTTGTTGGCCATCTGTATGTCTTCTTTGGAGAAATGTCTGTTTAAGTCTTCTGCCCTTTTTTTTTAATATAAATTTATTTTATTTATTTATTTTTATTTTTGGCTGTGTTGGGTCTCCGTTGCTGTGCTCCGGCTTTCTCTAGTTGCAGCGAGCAGGGGCTACTCTTCATTGTGGTGTGCGGGCTTCTCGTTGTGGTGCCTTCTCTTGTTGTGGAGCACAGGCTCAAGGCACTCGGGCTTCAGTAGTTGTGGCTTGAGGGCTCTATAGAGTGCAGGCTTAGTAGTTGTGGTGCATGGGCTTAGTTGCTCCACGGCATGTGAGATCTTCCTGGACCAGGCCTGAAACCCATGTCCCCTGTATTGGCAGGCAGATTCTTAACTCCTGTGCCACCAGGGAAGCCCTCTGCCCAGTTTTTGACAGGGTTGTTTGTTTTTTTAATATTGAGCTGCGTACGCTGTTTATATATTTTAGAGATTAATCCTTTGTAAACAGCATTCTTATCTGTATGATCCTTCTATATTTTGTAGTTAGGATATTAACCTGCTAATTAGGTTTTAGTTTTTTAAATGACATATGGTTATTCTTTGTCTAGTAAGAAATGTTCACAGTTATCCCAGAATTAGTTTTTATCTTATTTTGAGAATATTTGGCTCTTTTGAGAGGAAGATTTTAGATGTGGAAGTGATAGAATTGCTATCTTGGCAAGTTCATTCTGCTGGGCACATGTGCAGAAGTGTTTGTAGATTGAAAATCATTGTGTAAATGCTTCAAAAAGTCTAAAGTACTATGTCAGGTTAATTGATGTTATAAGGCTTTTGGAAGAGGAGCAGTAGGAATAAGTTTATGCCTCTTATATGTGATGGTGCTAGAGTTGGCTGCCCTTTTCTGACTTGTCTTCATCTTGAGAAGGTCTTGCTTGGATTCACGCAGGTATGGGCTCCAGGAATCCTGTTTCATGTAGTGTGTTGCAGACTTTAGTCACCCTCTGTATGTGAGGGAATTAATGGTCAAGAATGTTAGGGTGTGACCCATGTACTTATGATCAGTTAATCTATAGCAAGAGAGACAAGAATATACAATGGACAAAAGACAGTCTCTTCAGTGAAAATTGGTGCTGGGAAAACTGGACAGCTACTTGTAAAAGAGTGACATTAGAACATTTTCTCATACCGTATACAAAAATAAACTCAAAATGTATTGAAGTCCTAAGTTTAAGACTGGAAACCATAAAACACCTAGAAGAAAATATAGGCAGAAAACTCTGACATAAATCATAGCAGTATTTTTTGGGTATATCTCCTAAGGGAAAAGAAAAAAAGCATAATAAGCAAATGGGACCCAATTAAAAGCTTTTGCACAGCAAAGGAAAGCATCCACAAAATGAGAAGACAACATACTGAATTAGAAAATATTTGCAAGTGATATAAACAGTAAGGGGTTAATACCCCCCAATATGTAAACAGTTTATACAGCTCAATATCAGAAGAACAAACAACCTGATTAAAAATTGGGCAGGGGCTTCCCTGGTGGTGCAGTGGTTGAGAGTCTGCCTGCCAATGCAGGGGACATGGGTTCGTGCCGCGGTCCGGGAAGATCCCACATGCCGTGGAGCGGCTGGGCCCGTGAGCCATGGCTGCTGAGCCTGCACGTCCGGAGCCTGTGCTCCGCAACGGGAGAAGCCACGACAGTGAGAGGCCCGCGTACCGCAAAAAAAAAAAAAATTGGGCAGGGGGCTTCTCTGGTGGCACAGTGGTTAAGAATCCGCCAGCCAATGCAGGGGACACGGGTTCAAGCCCTGGTTGGGGAAGATCCCACATGCCACAGAGTAGCTAAGCCCATACACCACAACTACTGAGCCTGCACTCTAGAGCCCACAAGCCACAACTAGTGAAGCCTGCACACCTGGAGCTCGTGCTCCACAAGAGAAGCCACCACAATGAGAAGCCCGTGCACTGCAATGAAGAGTAGCCCCCGGTCGCCACAACTAGAGAAAGCCTGCGCACAGCAATGAAGATCCAGCGCAGCCAAAAACAAAATAAATAAAATAAATAAATAAATTTACTTATTAAAAAAAAAAATTGGGCAGAAGGCCTGAATAGACATTTTTTCAAAGAAGACATACACATGACCAACAGGCACGTGAAAAAATGCTCAATATCCCTAGTCATCAGAGAAGTGCAAATCAAAACCACAGTGAGGTATCACGTCACACTTGTGAGAATGGCTTTTATCAAAAAGACCACAAACAACAAATGTTGGTGAGGGTGTGGAGAAAAGAGACCCCTTGTATGCTGTTGGTGGGAATGTAAATTGGTGCAGCCACTATGGAAAACAGCATGGAGGTTCCTCAAAAAACTAAAAATAAAACTACTATATGATCCAGCAGTTCCACTCCTGGGTATATATCCAAAGAAAAAGAAAGCAAAAACTCTTAATTCAAAAAGATAACGTGCACCCTAATGTTCATAGCAGCATTATTTACAATTGCCAAGATATGGACGCAACCTAAATGTCTTAACAACAGATGAACAGATAAGATGTGAGATATACACACACATACATACATATATATACATACACTTGCACACAACAATGGAATACTCCTCAACTATAAAAAATGAAATTTTGCCATTTGTGACAACATGGGTGGACCTGGAGGGTATTATGCTTAGTGTAATAAGTTAGAGAAAGACAAATACTGTATGTTATCACTTATATGTGGAATCTAAAAAATAAAACGAATGTATATACAAAACAGAAACTGACTCACAGATATAAAGAATAAACTAGTGGTTTCCAGTGGGGAGAGGGAATGGGGGAGGGGCAAGATAGAGGTTGGGGATTAAGAGATACCAACTACTATGTATAAAATAAATAAGCTACAAGGATATATTGTACAACACAGGGAATATAGCCAATATTTTATAACAACTTTAAATGGAGTATAAGCCATAAAAATTTTGAATCATTATGTTGTACACCTGAAATGAATATAATATTGTAAATTAGCTATATACTTCAATAAAAATTTAAAAATTAATAAAAAGGATCAGGGCCTGAACAGCAGTCCTATGGAAGGATTCAAGAATTTTAGGGCAGCTTTTCTCAACAAGAATATTGATGGTGTTTTGGTGGTTTCTTCCTTCTCTGGGACTTTACCTCATATTGCTGAAGATTTCACATTCTTGGCTTCTGCTCCATAGATGCCAGCAGTCCCCCTCTGCCCTGCACCCTCAGTTATTGTGACAATCAGGCACATGCATGTGTACACGCAGGCACACATGCATGCATTTTCAAACATTGTGCCCTCAGTTGACAACCACCTCAGAGCTTGAGGCGGGCAGTTTTTCTCTTAAGTGATCTGAGCTCTTTATTTCAGGTATAGTCTGTTGGAAGCTTGGGACGTTGGAGAATGAACATAGGAGTAACATAGTGACTCTTGCACTCCAGGCTTTTTTTTTCTAGCTGGATCCTTGATAGACATTACAGTCAGAGAAAAAGGTCTTCTCAAGCTGACACATGGACGTTTTTTCTGTTGGAATGGGAGCAGTGCCCGGGTTTGGTTCAAGATGAATGAGAGTTTTTCCTGGTGATATCTAGGAGTATTGCTTTTTAGCTTGACCTTAAGCAGGATTCTTCATATATTTCCTGGTGTAGGAGATAAAAGGGAGAAACTGACCCAGAATTGGCAACTGGGTTCAATCCAGGATTATGGTTGGACTGCAACACTTGGCTGCTGCTGCTTCTTTTTTTTTTTTTTTTTTTTTTTTATTTCTGGCTGCATTGGGTCTTCGTTGCTGCGCGGGCTTTCTCTAGTTGTAGCAAGTGGGAGCTACTCTTCATTGCGGTGCATAAGCTTCTCATTGGGGTGGCTTCTCTTGTTTCAGAGCACGGGCTCTAGGCACGCGGGCTCAGTAGCTGTGGCTCGCGGGCTCTAGAGCACAGGCTCAGTAGTTGTGGCGCACGGGGTTAGTTGCTCCACAGCATGTGGGATCTTCCTGGACCAGGGCTCGAACCCATGTCCCCTGCATTGGCAGGGGGATTCTTAACTGCTGCGCCACCAGGGAAGTCCCAACATTCAGCTTCTTAAACTGCTGATTCCACTTGAATGCCCTTATATGCCTTTGGATCCTTGGAGGCCATCAGTCCCTTTCACTTGTAGGTGGGGATGTTTTCATCAGGACAGTTTTTGAATGTGAGAAGAAATGGAGTAATATTTCTGCATTTCATTGGCTAGAATGTAGTGGGACAACTTTGTGTTTTGTGTCTGCTTTTACTAAATTTATAACCATTTATTGAGTTTTTCCCATGTATAGCAAGACACTGCTTCATGTGGGGTTGCAGTGATAAAGAAACAAATCTCAGACAGAGCTGGAAGGGACTGTAACCACTGGCCTCCACTTTTTTTTAGAGTTGAAGAAACAGACCCAAAGGGAGAAAAGTTATTTGTCTGAGATTCTATAATGAGTTAAGTTTGGGTCCTAATTTTGCTTATTCCTTGTCAGAATTCTTTATGTTATGCCAAGTACTCCTCAAACTTTCACTGCAATACCCGTAATGGCAGAGGACTGCCTGACCTCTGCTTAGCTTGGCTGGGATACGATACATAGCTGCGTGCAAAGTTAATAACAAAATAGATGCCTCATTAGACACGCCAACCAGGAGTGCACCTGAGAGGAAGTCATTCCTAGCTAGGGTATTCAGAGAGGATTTCCTAGAGGAGGAAGAGTCTTCAACTATGGGAAGGAAGCAGGGATGTCCATTCCATAGCAGAGTCAGGAATATACAAGGAATGTTGAGCAACTCTGGATAGACCCATTTGGCTGATGCTGGGAAGAAACAAGGGAGAGTGACTCAAGTCACCGGGGATTTGGTTGACAAGACTAACTGAATCTCCTGTAGGTAACTTTTTTTTTTCTTTTCCTTCTGACTCATGTCTAGCCTTTAATAATGAATAATCCTGTTCATCACCTTTCTCATCTGGAGAATTGAGTCACATGCTTTGCCGCATGGCCCCTGGTGAATTTATGGCCTGTTCCTGCAGCCCTGTAGACTTGGAGGATGGGGAAACGTGGGTAGCTGAGAGCAGAGGTTTGCTGGGAGGTGCCTGGCAGGCTAACTACCTGCTGAAAGTTAGTAATGAGGTAGTCTGGTTACTTGATTTGGTTCCTGTTTTCCTTGGGCTCTTCCTTTAGTCTTCTTTTGCCAGTCTGCCTTCTTCTAAATTGATGTATATTTGATTTCTGATTGCTTAGGCCTTTGTTTCCTAAGCATGACTCAGGAACTGTCTGCATCACAATCACTTGAGGTATGTGTTTAAAATGCAAGTTTCCTGGTCCCCACTCCAGTACTGATTCAGGATTTTTCCTTCCATGAAACCTAGGAATTGGAATTTTAAACAAGCTCTCAGGCAATTTTTATATGAATCACTGGCTTAGACTTTATGCTGTATAGCAATAATTTTTTTGTCACCTTATTAAATCTAGACCATTCATTTGAATTCTCCTTGTATTTTCTAAACCACACTCGGGGCATAGGTGGGACATCATGTTTAATGGATCTGAAAGAATTTCCTTGTAGGCATCTTGGTTAATATCTGTTCAGCAACCAGTAGTATGTAATCAGATCTTATTTCTGCACTTTGAGGAAGCCCTTGACAAATAATTATTTTCCTTATATGCCAGTTCTGGTCTCAACAGACAAAGCAAGAAATTTGCCCATTCTTTTTTTTTGTGTGTGTGGCTGCGTTGTGTTTTCGTTGCTGCGCGTGGGCTTTCTCTAGTAGCAGCAAGCGGGGGCTACTCTTCATCGCGGTGCGTGGGCTTCTCATTGCGGTGGCTTCTCTTGTTGTGGAGCATGGGCTCTAGGCGCGCAGGTTTCAGTAGTTGTGGCACGCAGGCTTCAGTAGTTGTGGCACGCAGGCTTCAGTAGTGTGGCTTGCGGGTTCTAAAACGCAGACTCAGTAGTTGTGGCACATGGGCTTAGTTGCTCCACAGCATGTGGGATCTTCCTGGCCCAGGGCTCGAACCCCTGTCCCCTGCATTGGCAGGCAGATTCTTAACCACTGTGCCACCAGGGAAGACCCTGCCCATTCTTTTTTTAAGTCAGATCTTAGCTTAAGTCATTACTTTCCAATTTTTTGGTCTCTTTACTAGAAGAGTTATAGTAAACAAGTCAGAAATATCAACAAGTTTAAGTCATTTTGTATTGTGTATTTGGATTCAGAGATTCATGGGTTGAATCTGGACTCCATTTCTTACTAGCTTTGTACCCTTGGACAAGCCAGGTAATTTCTCCTTAGCCTTTCTTTCACCTTTAAAATAAATGGAGTGGGGACTTCCCTGGTGGTCTAGTGGTTAAGACTCCACGCTCCCAGTGCAGGGGGCCCGGGTTTGATCCCTCGTCAGGGAGCTAGATCCCACATGCATGCCGCAACTAAGAGTCCACGTGCCACAACGAAGATCCTACATGCAGCAACGAAGATACCACATGCCTCAACTAAGACCCAGTGCAGCCAAATAAGTAAATAAATACATATTTTAAAAATAATAATAATAATGGAGTGAGTAGTATCTGCCTAGCTCAGTCATGAAGAAAATTAAATAAGATGTTGGTTAGCTCAGTGCCTAAAACATGTACTTAGTAAATTGTTGATGTAATTAATGGCAGTGGAGGAGGAAGTGGTAACAGTAGTTTGATGGTTCTAGCCTTTAGGTGTATTTCTGGCCAAATTCAGGTACATAAGATAAGAAGTGACCATTTTTCTACCCTGTAAATTGGTTATTTTCTGTATGTCAGTCACATCCCAAGGAGCTTCAACATTTAAAAATAATTCATTTAGATATAATTTATATAAGAAAAAATACAATTAGGAAATTATAGTTAATTTCATCATAAAAGGGATATAGATAAAAGCAAAATATTTTTCTGTATACAAATTAAAATGTTAACCAGTTCTGATAAGGATGTGGTGGAACAGGTCATATATTTATTGTCACTAAAACCCTTTTTTGAAAGTAATTTGGCATTGTGTTTCAAAGACCTGGGGTGTATTGTTTGTTGAATGAAGAGCCTAATAAGTATTATACCCTTTGACCTAATATTTTCATACTTTGGAAATTATCCAAAGGAAGAGAGAAGTCTTTTTTAACAAAATAATTATTGGAAGCTATTTTATCAAAATGTTAACAATAGAATACTTAAGTAATTTATGGTAAATCAAATCTGCATGATATTATGGAGGTATTGACATAATTGTGAAGACTGTAATAACATGTAGAGCTTTTGATATGTTAAATGTAATGAGATACAGAATTCTCTCTGCTGATTATAGCTATGCACCGTTATACATGCATGTGATTAAGGACTGAACAGGAACTTGACAAATGAAAAACAGACTTGAAAAGAGGGATAGGATTTTTTTTTTTTTTTTTTTTTTTTGGCTGTGTCGTGTCTTGCGGCACACAAGACCTTTCGTTGTGGTGTGCGGGCTCTTTGTTGCAGCGCGTGGGCTTCTCTCTAGTTGTGGCGCAGGGGCTCCAGGGCGCGTGAGCTCTGTAGTTGTGGCACACGGGCTCAGTAGTTGCAGTGTGCGAGCTTAGTTGCCCCGTGGCATGTGGGATCTTAGTTCCCTGACCAGGGATGGAACCGGAGTCTCCTGCATTGGAAGGTGGATTCTTAATCACTGGACCACCAGGGAAGTCCCGAGAGATAGGATTCTGAGCAATCTTTCTTGCATTTTTTATTTCCAGTATTGTAGATAAAGTATTGTCAATAAACTCTATAATTAAAAAAAAAAAGTTACTTAAGCTAGATGTTTTCTCTTAGCCTAAAGCAATGGTGAAAGTGGCCTTGCCAGGTTGCCATTCAATGCTTATCTTGTTTGCTGACGAAGATTGAGCAGTCATGGAGTATACCTCCTCTCTACGGAAAGGGTGTAAAGAAAGAGCTTGGAAATACAGTGGTAGGATATACGGCAAAAGGAGTTCCCCTCTCAAGTCACAGAAGATTTTTGGAGCTCCAGATAACACCTGGAGAGAGTTCTTCCTTTTCAGTGGGCAGATACATAATCATATTATCATTAAGTCTTTGTGCTGTAAGGCTCAGGAAGTAAGAATGAAAGAATAGGGATTATGGTATTGTTTTAAACTGTTATTATTAAAAGTTTATAATCTCTTAATATACTAGATAATTAATTAGTGTGTAATGACAATCTGCTCTCCAGTAGTTTGCAGTTTAGAGATAAGGCTTCCTTTTAATTCTGAGTAGAAGATCTTATGCCTTGAAATGCTCTGGGGAACAAAAAGCTGAGAATATCTTGTTTTCTTCTGAATAATCTATACATTAACTATTAGTATCCTTCAGTACTATAGGAATTAATTTTCATCTTCCATAGGAAGAAATGAGGATCTGTGTAAAATCAGGCTAGTTGACCAATTCTTTTGTTTACCCTTCTATTCTCTGGTTGGATGGTATATCACTTGGAAGTAGGACATGGGCTTTGTATTTAGATACAGGCAACACTCAATTGAGTTCTGATTTTACAACCTAAGAGAAATTTTTTACCAAATGTTTGTCACGGTGCTTGAGGTAGCTAAACCTCTGTGGTGTACTGTCAGAGGCTCTTCACTAGGTGACTTTGGCGGATACCAGGCAAAATCTTAGGTGTCTTGCCAAAGCTGACTCTCAGGACTTACTCCATTTTCAACAGAGCCCTCCAAGATCAGGGGTTAAGAATCAGTTTACTGGACATGTTAAACGCTTGTAAAGAATTATGTTACTGGGAATTCCCTGGTGATCCAGTGGTTAGGACTCCATGCTTTCATTGCCGAGGGCCTGGGTTCAGTCGCTGGTTGGGGAACTAAGATCCTGCAAGCTGTGTGCCCCCCCACCAAAAAAAAAAAAGAATTATTATGTTACTTAAATTTAGGATAATTGTAAATCCTAATTTGGTCCTCCTCCCACAAAATCATGATTCTAGTGGGAAAATACCAGAACTCAGGACCTAATACCAAGTACCATTGCTGATTTCAGCAAGCTAGCCCTATAGCCGTCTTTTGGAGGAGCAGCTTAGATTCACAATTCAAAGAGTAAGAGATCTTAGCATAGCACAGGCACCTGGATTTAGATACAAGAATGTTCACTGCAGTGTGTTTTGCATTACTGAAAATTTAGATACAGCATAAATGTTCAATTACAGGGAATGTGTTTGATAAATTCTAGCATACCCATGCAGCGAATCACCTTAAAGCCATTAAAAATTATTTAAAGGTATATAGATTAATTTGAAAAGGTGTTAAAAGATATAAAATAATATATATGAGGTCACATTTTTATAAATGGAGAAAAATACGTATGCATTTGACTGGGTATATAGTGAAGGACCTGAAAAAAATACACCAGGTGGTAGTAGTGGTGGTGTTCATTTTCTGATTTCCCCTTTTCTATGTTTTACAAGTTTATGACGTGTTACTTTTGTAATTTGGACCCCAACCATGTTATTTTACTTTAAACAACCACATGGGTCTTTCCTTTAATAGACTTGCAATAGAAACAGTGACTCAACTTTCTAGGTGTGACAACTCTTCTAGCTCCTAAACAGTCTAAAATATTTATAGCTATAGAGTCTTGATATTGTTCAAGCAGCTTATTGATCTCGGCCATACCCCTGTCTCCTGCACAGCAGGATGCAGGTGAGTAGGCAGCAAGCTTTTAGAGATGGGCTGGACAGAATGCCCGATTCTCTTGGACATCATTGGAGTCCTGAGTAAGTGCAGCTCATTTCAGGGCCTGTGGTCCTTTTCTTTTATCTTTTAATTATGCACGTCATATGTGTTCCCTGAGGAAAAAAAAATCAACATTCCTGGATGCATTTTTATTTTTTATTTATTATTTTTTAATATTTATTTGGTTGCACTGGGTTTTAGTTGTGGCAGGTGGGCTCCTTAGTTGCGGCACATGGGCTGCTTCGTTGCAGCAAGCAGGCTCCTTAGTTGTGTCTCACGGGCTCCTTGTTGCAGCTCGCTGGCTCCATGGCATGCAAACTCTTAGTTGAGGCATGCATTTGGGATCTAGTTCCCTGACCAGGGGTCAAACCTAGGCCCCCTGCATTGGGAATCTTCACCACTGAGCCACCAGGGAAGTCCCTGGACTCATGTTTTTAAAAGGGAGGGTATTCATTTAATAACATAGCATGACCAACTTTCCATGTTAATAAATATCCTCTACTCCATCATTCTTAAAGGCTGTATAATAATCCATTGTGTGGATATTCCCAATCCCCTGTGGTGTTTCACTGGTTTAAAATTCACTGTAATTTGGGACTTCTCTGGCAGTCCAGTAGTTAAGACTCTGTGCTTCCGTTATAGGGGGCACTGGTTCAGTCCCTGGTCAGGGAACTAAGATCCCGCATGCTGCACAGCAGGGCCAAATTAATAAATTAATTAATTTAATTGACTATAATTAAAATTGTTCACCTGTCATTATTTCCTTATCATAAATTTCTAAAATTGAAATTGCAGAGTTTACACATTTTTCATTTTAGATACATATTGTCTAACCATTTCCTGTTGTGTTTCTGGATCTTGGCTCTCTCCTTTGCTCCTCCCCATCTCCGTTTGGGAGAGGAAATGTATTCCTCTGCTTGATTTCAGTTATCCTCCCTTTCCCATACTTAAGCTGCCCTCTTGCCTTTTACCATCTGACTTGGTATAGTCATCCTCTCTGTGCGACCTATGTGGATTTGCTTTCCTTTCTCCATTAACCTCCATCTAAAACACTGATACTTTGTGAATCTCCCCTCCCCCCATTTTATTAAGCCACCTTGACTTTCTATACACACAATTGCATATGTCTATATGCAGATACATGCATTTAGAGGTGTACTCACTAGTCATACAATCTTCCTGATTGTAAGGCCTTTGCTTTCTTTTTTCCCTCTGTCCTAACTTGTAAGTTGCAGGGAGCCATTAAGCCTCAAGCTTATCTTGCGGTGCTGCTGGTTTCTGGCAGGGATCCCAGTAGGTTAATGTGGAGCAGCCTCATTCTGGGAAATGTTACAGGAGCTGTTTGAAGCCTTGACCCTTTGTCAGACAGCTTGGGGAGATAGTCTCTGGCACTCCATCCACATCCCTGTTCCTTCCTTTGAAAAAGCAAAAAGGCTCTGTCCTTCACATGGTGCTTAGTCATTCCTCTGCAAGGATGAGGGTGAGGTTGGGGGTAAACTCTTGGTTTCCTGGGCCTCTACAGAGCCAGCTGTTTGCATTTCCCTTGTATGAAATCTTTTTCATCTAGTGTAGAAGCCATTATAACCTACTGAATGAAACAAACATTAGAATAGAATGTTACTATTAGCTAGTACTTGTTAAGTACCTATTCTGTGCTGAGCCCTGCGCTAGATACTTTACATTTTATTAGACCTCCTAGCAACCCTATTAGATAAATAATATTATTCAAGTTTTATAGATAAGAAACAAGATTCAGAAAGGTGAAAGTGACTTGATCAAGATCACATAGCTACTAAGTAACCAATGGAATTCAAACCTAGGTCTCTCCCAAGTCCAAAACTGGAGAGGTTGGGCTTAAGACTTTCTTGGACATGAATAGATGAAGCTTTTTCTCTTCACCTTTTCTGGGTGGCAGAAATGGAGCCCTGTTTTAAGGCATAGGGTTGTGTCTTATCAAATGCATCGTCCTTAGTGTACAGAGTAGATTTCTCTCTACATCAGTGCTTCTCAAACTTCAGTGTACTTGGAGATCTTGAGAAACTCCAGATGCTGATTTAATAGGTCTAGGGTGAAGGCCTGAGATTCTTTGTTTCTAACAAGCTTCCAGATACTCCTTTGAATAGCAAAGCTCTAGATCAGTGATTGTTAAACATGGGCAGTCATTAGATTCACCTGGAGATCCTTGAAAAAAATTCACTTTTACTGGCCCCAAACTCAGAAATTCTAATTGGAGGAGTTTTAGGGTAGGGCCTGGGAATTGTTTTTAAATATTTATTTATTTATTTATTATTTATTTGGCTGTGCTGGCTCTTAGTTGCGGCATGCGGGCTCTTAGTTGTGACATGCAGGATCTAGTTCCCTGACCAGGGATCGAACCCAGGCCCCCTGCATTGGGAGCACGGAGTCTTAAGCACTGGACCACCAGGGAAGTCCCTGGGAGTTGTGTTTGTTTTGTAGTATTTTTTTAAAAAAGAAAATTCCCCAGGTTATTGTATTATATTATATTGTATTATAATCAGTTTGAGAATCACTGATCTAGAAGCCAGTATATTATGGTTGCACTGTCCCACACAACACAAAAGTGTAAGTGGGCAGTACATTTTGCTTTATTAAACATTTGAGGGGCTGTGTTGGTTAGAGATCGTTTGTTTAAAAGGGTAAGAAATCCACTCACATTTATTGGAAGGGCTAGCTTGCAAACCTGAAGAGCAGGAAGTATCCCTGGATCGCAGAAAAACAACTAGAAGTTGGAAAGCCCCTAGGAACCAGGGATGTCCATGCTTCCTGTCTTCTGTTTCCTTTTCTCTGGGGACTGGCTTTGGTAGAAAATGGCCACCGAGACAGTTTGGTTTAGTGCCACCAGCCAGTTCCATATTGCTGAGAGAATTTGAATGACCCAGTCCAGTCTAGCCTCTGCACTGGTTCTCCTTGAGCCAGGAGGCCACCCCAGGACAGTGCTGTGATCTGGAAATCTGGGCTGTATCAAACTCAGCTACAGGCCCCCACTCTGAGTGCAGGGATGTGGGGGCCCCCTAACATCATTGGGCAGGTCCCTTGAAAGGTGGTTACTGTAAGCACTTACTATGTAGCTCTGCATGGTTGGGGCAGGAGAATAGAACCAAATAGGGTAAACCCCCTGCTCTTGGAATTGGAAGGACATTATTAGCTTAATGGAGAAGAGAGACAAGTAAAGAATTTTTTTTTATTTTGACTGTGTTGGGTCTTTGTTGCGGTGCACGGGCTTCTCATTGCGGTGGCTTTTCTTGTTGCAAAGCATGGGCTCTAGACACACAGGCTTCAGTAGTTGCAGCACTTGGGCTCAGTAGTTGTGGCTCGCAGGCTCTAGAGCACAGGCTCAGTAGTTGTAGTGCACAGGCTTAGTTGTTCCGTGGCATGTGGGATCTTCCCAGATCTGGGCTCCAACCCGTGTCCCCTGCATTGGCAGGCGGATTCTTAACCACTGCGCCACCAGGGAAGCCCGAAACAAGTAAAGATTTTGAAATTGTGATAATAATATCTAAGTATTGTGGGTAGAGGGCTGTCTTGGGAGCCTACAAGAGAGGAACTTAACCAGCCTGGACATTAAGGAATATTCATAGAGGACATGTCTGAACTGAATCATGAAAGGTAAGGGCGTGATGACCAGGTAAAGAAAAGAGTAGGAGGAAGCATTCTGGCATTGTGAACAGCATGAGCGTGAAACAAAATAATTATATTTCATTGGAGAGTCTTCATTGAAGACCCAATGCAGTCAAAAATAAAATAATTATTATTTGTGTGAATAATAATTAATAAGCAGTTCTTTCTAGAGTATAAGGTCCATGGCAGGATTTGAAGCTAGAGAGATAGGTAGGGGCCACATTGAGAAGAGTCTTGATGCCATGCTAAGGGGCTTGAATTTAGGTAAAGGGGAACCATTAGATATTTTTTAATTGACATGGGAGGATTTCCATTTTTATGAAGATGAATGATTATAGTATGGAGAATAGGTTTTGTTTGTTTGTTTGTTTTGCGGTATGCGGGCCTCTCACTGTTGTGGCCTCTCCCGTTGCGGAGCACAGGCTCCGGACGCGCAGGCTCAGCAGCCCTGGCTCACGGGCCTAGCCGCTCCGCGGCATGTGGGATCTTCCTGAACCGGGGCACGAACCCGCGCACGTCCCCTGCATCAGCAGGTGGACTCTCAACCACTGCGCCACCAGGGAAGCCCCTGGAGGATAGTTTTTATGGTGACCTTGCCTGAAGGCACAAAGACCAGTTGCAGTTGTCTAGAGGAGAGAGGATGGAGAGGAAGGAGCCAACTGTAAGAATATTTAGGAGATAGTTTGGCAGGACTAGCTGGGATGGTGGGAATGAGGGAGGAGGAGTCTAGGATGAATCCCAGGCTTGTGTGACCGGGCAGATTTTGGTGGCATTAGATGAAATGAGCAATTTGGGGAGGAAGAGTATTTGTTTTAGACACATTGAGTTTAAAAATGCCTGTCAAAAAAAAAAAAAAGCCTGTCAGACACATCAGTGACTGACTGTTAGGCAGGAGGTCTGCCTTAAGTAGTTGTCAGGGCCTACAGACTCAGGAGTGGTTCCCCTCTCTCCACCTTCCCTTTTAAAATTTTTCCTCAGTCTCTACCTGGCGGTCTTGTTCTAGCTACTCTTCCTTTCCTTTTTCTATTTTAAATTTAAGGCTTACCTGCTTTCTCCTTTCATAGATCTTCCTGTGCAAGCAGTAGGTTATTTTATACAACGATATAACATGATCTGGCTTCACTCTGAGAACTGCTGATAGGATTTTAAATGAACTACCTAGACTATAAGGTATATGAGGCCAGAGATCATTCCTAGTAGTTATATTTCTAGCATCTAGAACAATTATTGTCATTTAGTTGGTGCTGAATCAGTGAGTGAATAAATGAATCATTGAATCACATAAAGAGTTTAATAATAATAGACTCCAGGGACTTCCCTGGTGGCGCAGTGGTTAAGACTCTGCACTCCCAATGCAGGGGGCCTGGGTTCAATCCCTAGTAAGGGAACTAGATCCCACATGCATGCCGCAACTAAGAGTTCATGTGCCACAGCTAAGGAACCCGCCTGCCACAACTAAGGAGCTCATGTGCCGCAACTAAGGAGCCTGCGAGCCACAACTAAGGAGCTGCCTGCCACAACTAAGACCCAGCACACCCTAAAAAGTAAATATTAAAAAAAAAAAAAAGACTCCACTGGGAATGCCCTTTGTCTAAGACTGATCTTTTCCATAAAGTATTTCTCTGAATTGAATTTTGGAGAGTGAAAAGGGGTTAGTTTGGTACAGAAGTGGATAAGAGCATTTCAGGCAGAAGCAGCAGCATGAGCAAAGGCATGGTGGCACAAAACAGAATGTGTGTGTGATAGATAAGCAGTGAGATGAATATCTCTTACCTTGTCCTGTCTCAGGTCACTCTTGCAAATGTGGTAATGTTTATAGGTATGTCTAATAGTGGTTTTGACTTGTTTTGTTTATAAGCTTCTGTGCATGGTTAGATAAGAATTAGTTACATAGGGACTTCCCTGGTGGTCCAGTGGTAAAGAATCCACCTTCTCCACTGCAATGAGAAGCCCGCGCACTGCAATGAAGAGCCCCCACTCACCGCAACTAGAGAAAGCCCGCACTCAGCAAGGAAGACCCAATGCAGTCAAAAATAAAATAAATAAAAATTTTTAAAAAATCTTTAAAAAACAAAACAGAAAAAGAATCCACCTTCTAATGCAGGGGACACAGGTTTGATCCCTGCTCGGGAAACTAAGATCCCACGTGCCACAGGGCAACTAAGCCTGTATGCCACATCTAGCAAGCTCACGCGCCTCAACGAGAGAGCCCACGTGCCACAAACTACAGAGCCCATGTGCTCTGGAGCCCACTCGCCACAACTAGAGAGAAACCCAAGCAGACCATGCTCCATGACGAAAAGATCTGGCATGATTCAACAAGGATCCTGTGTCCCGCAACTAAGACCCAACACAGCCAAAAAAAAAAAAATTAAGGAAAATAAAGAAATAAAATAAATAAAAAAGAGTTTTTTATTTTTTAAATAAAGAAAAAAAAAAAAAAAAGAGTTATATAAAATATGCTTGAACTGGTAGAAAACCTTTCATCAGGTTCATTAGATCCATAATCCTCTTTGAATCCCAGGCAGAATTTACTTCTTCCTCTCTGTTTATGTAGCATATTATATCTATCTATGTTATGTTTTCTTATTTACATGTTTCATTTGACTAGTGTCTCCCTGACCATGCGTTTAATAATGCCCAGGGTCTAACGTAGTAGACATTAATTAAATGTTTGATGGGTAACTGAGTGAATGAATGGATGTTTGTACCCAGCGTTAGCCACACTGAAGAGAAACTGCGTTCAGCTTCTTTATCCCTTTTGTCTTGTAGCTGTTTGTAGTGGATGTCCAGACAAGCCAGATCACCAAGATCCCCATTCTGAAGGACCGGGAGCCCGGCGGTGTGACACAGCAGGGCTGTGGTATCCATGCTATCGAGCTGAATCCCTCTAGAACACTGTTAGCCACCGGAGGAGACAACCCCAACAGCCTTGCTGTCTACCGGCTGCCTACACTAGATCCTGTGTGTGTGGGAGATGTAAGTCTCCCCAATAATTGTAGATAGAGGTAGCCTTGTTTTTTAACAGAGCCCAGTCCTCATCCCACAAACCCCCCAGGAAGGGACAGTTTCCTCTAGACTTCTGCGGACTTGGGTTGGGGGTGCGTAATGGTGAGGTATGGGGGTGGAGATTTCAGAGTTGGTATTCCACTCACCACAGGGAGTATCAGATATGTTGGCAGAGGGTATGTTTGATAAAGAGGCGAGCAGTACACCTCAGAGGCCATGAGCGGTGGGTTGGTGTTTGAGTCTACACCACAGTGGTTACACATCTCCTACTGCCCATAGTCAGAAGGGTTTATTAAGTTATTCATTCAGCAACTATTTTTTGACCCTTCTATGGCCGGTCATTGTTTCAGACACTGGGGACATAGCAGTGAATAAAACAGACAAAGCCCCTACCCTCTTGAAGCCTGCACTCAAGTGAAGGGAGGCATATAAACCAACAAAAATGTACCAGCAGTATGTCAGAGTGTGATGAGTGCCGTGGAGAAGAGTAAAGGCAGGCTAAAGGGAGAGAGCATGGTGGAGAATGCTATTTCAGGGGATAGTTGGGAGGGCCTCTTTGATAAGAATGACATTTGAGCAGGGAGACTTAAAGGAAATGAGGGTGCAAGACATGCTGATGTCTGGAGGAAGAGAGTACCAGACAGATGGAACAGCATAGAGGTCAGTTGTACCTATATTCTCCCAGGAAGCAAGGGGGGAGTGCAAGGAGGTGTGTTGGAGGGATGAGTAGTGGGTAATTGTGCGTAGGAACCACAAGTAGAACATCCAGAGATAGAATGCTAGAGCTGTGTGTCCACCGGCCATGTTTATTGTCCACAAGAATGCCAGTTTTATTCCAGCTTTGAGCTTCTCAAGACAGAAGTTAAAAGTTGTGGGATCATTCTATTTGGGTTGAAATCACCAGAGATTAGAATTGTAATTTTTACAAAGATATTTTCAGTCAGACTCGTAAACTTTTCAGGGGTGTACATTGTAATCCTTATTTTACTGATTTCTTTTTTTCCTTTTTGTTTTTTCTCTCTCTGTACCTGTCACTCCCTCCTCTTGAAGGATGGACACAAGGACTGGATCTTTTCCATTGCATGGATCAGTGACACTATGGCGGTATCTGGTAAAATTGCCCTTTTGTAGGGAGTTCTGGTGTGGCAGGGAGGGAGGGAAGCTAGAAGTTGAAGAAGGAGAGTAGTGTGATTAGAAATAGCCCAGTAAACCGACCATCAGTGAGGGGCCAGGAAACCTTGTTTCTAATACTCTTTCTCCTGACTTACCATGTGACCTTGGATAAGTCATTCCCCTTGTATATTCCTGATCTGCAAAGTACTAGCACAATTATTATTCATACTCTGCCTTGTTCCAAAGAGCCTGTGTATTAGCATGTTAGCCTCAACATTTTTGTGGGGCTTCACTGAGACAACAGTTGTGAAAGTGCTTTTGGAAAAGTTGGTGTGCTCTGCAAAGTATTAGGAGCAACTGTTACTTTCTGTACAACTATATAGTGTTGATAAAGCTATATAGGATTAGGGGAATTTCTCTCCCAGTGGTAGAACAGTCACTAAAAATACATGGAAATGAGTGTAGAGAAGATAACCTAGAGATACTCAAATGCTTTCTGAATACCCACAGCAGCCTAGAAAGTAGGCTCAGAGTGCCAACCAGTTTTGCTGGGTACGTATATGTAAAAATATAATCCCCCATTCCAGATTCCCAAATTTTAAAAAAAAATTGTAAGAGTTGCTAAATTAAGTACTTCATGTGTGTTATCTCATAGAATCCTCAGAACAGTCCTAGAAGGTTTGCATTATGAGCCTTATTTCACAAATGAGAAAATGTAGATTCTGAGAAATTATAATTTGCCAAAGGCTACACAGATGGTGAGAGATGGACTCAGGATCTGAATCCAGCTCTGAGTTCCAAGCCCATGCTTAGAACTGCTACGCACAAAGCTAAGGGAACGTAAATGTTTCTTCTTTGGATTCTTTGCAAGGCAATAGAAAGCAGCCAGGAGGGAAAATAAATCTAATGGACAAGCATAGTCACAGTTCAGAATTATTCAGTATTGGTTCAGAAGCTTTTGGATTCCCTGTCATTTGTCTCCCCAAGAAATGAGAGCTCCTTGAAGGCAAAGGCTGAATCATGTCACCTCTATAGGGACTGTCTGTATGACAGTAACTTGCACTAAGTGTGATTGTTAGGAGCCAGGATGTGGCTTTTTCTGGGAGCTTCCCTTCTCTTTTTTCATATAGGCTGTGAGTATTCTATGTTTTCAGGCTGATAGCTTCCAAGTCTACATTTTGTGAACAGTATAGCAGGTTTTAAGAATATTGGCTCTAAAACAGGAACAGACTCACAGACATAGAATACAAAGCTGTGGTTACCAAAGGGGAGAGGGAGGGGGGAGGGACAAATTAGGATTATGGGATTAACCAATATAAACTACTGTATGTAAAATAGATTAGCAACAAGGATATACCGTATAGCAGGGGTCCCCAACCCCCAGACCGCGGACTGCTACCGGTCCATGGCCTGTTAGAAACTGGGCCACACAGCAGGAGGTGAGCTGCGGATGAGCGAGCAAAGCTTCATCTGCCGTTCCCCATCGCTCCCCAATGCTTGCATTACTGCCTGAACCATCTCCACTCCCCCACCCCCCAACCCCCCGGTCCATGGAAAAATTGTCTTCCGTGAAACCAGTCCCTAGTCCCAGCAGTTCGGGACTGCTGCACAGGGAATTATACCCAGTATCTTGTAATAACCTATAACGGAATGTAATCTGCAAAAATACTGAGTCACTTTGCTGTACACCTGAAACTAATGTAATATTGTAAATCAGCTATATTTCAATTTAAAAAGAAAAAAGAATATTGGCTCTGAGTGAAAGACCTATATTCTGAAAACTGTAAAACATTTATGAAGGAAATTGAAGATGATCCAAAGGAATGGAAAGATATCCCATGTTCTTGGATTGGAGGAATTAATATTGTTAAAATGTCTCTATTTCCCTAAGCAATCTACAGATTTAATGCCATCCTTATCAAAATACCCATGATGTTTTTCATAGAAGTAGAACAAACAATCCTAAAATCTATATGGAATCACAAAAGACCCCAAATTGCCAGAGCAATCTTGAGGAAAAAAAGAACAAAGCTAGAGATAGCATGCTCCCTGACTTCAGACTAAACGACAAAGCTTTGGTCATCAAAACAGCATGGTAAGACTTCCCTGGTGGCATAGTGGTTAAGAATCCACCTGCCAATGCAAGGGACACGGGTTTGAGCCCTGGTCCGGGAAGATCTCACATGCTGCGGAGCAACTAGGCCCATGCACCACAACTGCCAAGCCTGCGGTCTAGAGCCCGCGTGCCAAGAGCCCATGCTCAGCAACAAGAGAAGCCACCGCAGTGA
The DNA here is from genome assembly GCF_008692025.1 of Phocoena sinus. Taxonomy (NCBI): domain Eukaryota; kingdom Metazoa; phylum Chordata; class Mammalia; order Artiodactyla; family Phocoenidae; genus Phocoena; species Phocoena sinus. Next base: position 81,525,609 of record NC_045768.1, on the reverse strand, counting down.
GGTGCCCATGTACCGCAGCGAAGAGCAGCCTCTGCTCGCCGCAACTAGAGAAAGCCTGCGTGCGGCAACGAAGACCCAACGCAGCCATAAAGTAGTTAATTAATTATTTTTTTTAAAAGCCCAGCATGGTACTGGAACAAAAAGAGACATATAGATCCATGGGACAGAACAGAGAGCCCAGAAGTAAACCCACACACTTCTGGTCAATAAATCTATGACAAAGAATATACTATGGAGAAAAAACAGTCTCCAGTGAAGAGCGGTGCTGGAAAAACTGGACAGCTACATGTAAAAGAGTGAAATTAGAACATTTTCTCACACCAATATGCAAAACTAACAAAATGATTTAAAGACCTAAATGGAAGACTGGAAACCATAAAACTCCTAGAAGAAAGCATAGGCAGAACACTCTTTGACATAAATTGTAGCAATATTTTTCATCTCTCCTAAGGCAAAAGAAACGAGCAAAATTAAGCAAATGGGACCTAATTAAACTTAAAAGCTTTTGCATAGCAAAGGAAACCATCAACAGAACAGAAAGACAACCTATGGAATGGGAGAAAATGTTTGCAAATGATATGACCAATAAGGGTTATCCAAAATATATAAACAGCTCATACAACTCAATATAAAAAAATAAACAACCCAATTAAAAATTGGGCAGAAACCCTGGATAGACATTTTTCCAAAGAAGATATACACTGGCCAACAGGCACATGAGGAAATGCTCAAAATTGCTAATCATCAGAGAAATGCAAATCAAAACCACAGTGAGATAATAATCACTTCACACCTGTCAGAATGGCTGTCATCAAAAAGTCTTCAAATGTTGGTGAGGATGTGGAGGAAAGGGAACCTAGTACACTGCTGGTAGGAATGTAAATTGGTGTGGCCATTATGAAAAAAAGTATAAATGTTCCTCAAAAAACTAAAAATAGGGACTTCCCTGGTGGTCTGGTGGTTAAGAATCTGCCTTCGTTAAGAATCTGCCTTCCAATGCAGGGGACGTGGGTTCGATCCCTGGTCAGGGAACTAAGATCCCACATGCTTCAGGGCAGCTAAGCCTGCATGCCACAACTACTGAGCCCTCACACTCTAGAGCCCATGCGCCACAACTAGAGAGCCTGTGCGCCACAACTACTGAGCCCATGTGCCACAACTAGAGAGAGGCCCGTGTGCCACAACGAAAGATCCCATATGCCGCACCAAAGATCCCATGTGCCGCAACTAAGACCCAACGCAGCCAAATAAATAAATATTTTTTTCAATTTAAAAAAATTGAAAAAAACCCCTAAAAGTAGGACTACTATATGATCCAGCAATTCTACAGCTAGATATATATTTAAAGAAAATGAAAACCCTAATTCGTAAAAATACACACACCCCAGTATTCTTAGTAGCATCATATGTAATAGTCAAGATATGGAAGCAACCTATGTGTCTTATCAACAGATGAATGGATAAAGAAGATGTGTTAAATATATACAATGGAATATTACTCAGCCATTAAAAAGAATGAAATAATGCCATTTGCAGCAACATGGATGGACCTGGAGATTATCATCCTAAGTGAAGTAAGTCAGACAGAGAAAGACAAATATCATATGATATTGCTTACATGTGGAATATAAAAAAAAAAACAACAAAAGTTCATACAAATGAACTTACTTACAAAACAGAAACAGACTCACAAACTTAGAGAATGAACTTATGGTTACCAGCAGGGAGGGATAGATTGGGAGTTTGGGATTGACATGTACACACTGCTATGTTTAAAATAGATAACCAGGGAATTCCCTGGTGGTCCAGTTGTTAGGACTCTGTGGTTTCACTGCAGAGGGTGCAGGTTCAATCCCTGGTCAGGGAACTAAGATCCCACAAGCCACGTGGCGTGGCCATAAAAAAATAAAATAGAAAAATAAAATAGATAACCAACAAGAACCTACTGTATAGCACAGGGAACTCTGCTCAACATTCTGTAATAACCTAAATGGGAAAAGAATTTGAAAGAGAATAGATACATGTATATGTATAACTGAATCACTTTGCTGTACACCTGAAACTAACATACTATTGTTAGTCAACTATACTCCAATATGAAATAAAAGTTTTTTTAAAAGATGTGGTATATATACACAATGGACTATTACTCAGCCATTAAAAAAGAATGAAAGTCTGCCATTTGCAACAACGTGGATGAACCTAGGGGGTATTATGCTTAGTGAAATAAGTCAGAGAAAGACAAACACTTTACTACTTATATGTGGAATCAAAAAAATAAATAAAATGAATGTATATAACAAAACAAACAAATTCACAGATAAAGAGAACAAGCTAGTGGTTACCAGGGCGGAGAGGGAGGGGGCAAGATAGAAGTATAGAATTAAGAGATACAAAGTACTATGTATAAAATAAGCAACAGGGCTTCCCTGGTGGCGCAGTGGTTAAGCATCCGCTTGCCAATGCAGGGGACACGGGTTCAAGCCCTGGTTCGGGAAGATCCCACATGCCGCAGAGCAACTAAGCCCGTGTGCCACAACTACTGAGCGTGTGCTCTAGAACCTGTGAGCCACAACTACTGAAGCCTGTGCACCTAGAGCCTATGCTCTGCAACAAGAGAAGCCACCGCAATGAGAAGCCTGCGCACTGCAACGAAGAGTAGTCCCTGCTCGCCGCAACTGGAGAAAGCCCACGTGCAGCAATGAAGACCCAACGCAGCCAAAAGTAAAATAAATAAATTTATAAAAAATAAAATAAGCAACAAGGATATATTGTATGGCACAGGGAAATATGGTCATTATTTTATAATAACCTTAAATAGAGTATAAAAATAATGCATCACTGTGCTGTACACCTGAAACTAATATTATATTGTAAGTGAATTATACTTTAATGAAAAATTAAAATCTAAATGTTCGTGATAATTCTCATCTTCTACTGAGACTTTAATTATGATAATATAGAATACACCTTCCTTATAAACTGTAGAATCACTATAAATCAACATACACAACAAAAATCCTTCCATCGATGTTCCTAATATATAATTTTGCCATCTAAATTGAGGAAATATAGCTTTGTAAAAGTACTAATCTTCAAATGCTCTGTTCTCCAAATTGTTAAATGTTGAAAGAAGCTGTGTTTCAGTTTCCTAATCATCAAAGTAAGTTAGTACACTTCCCTACCTTAGTGATGGAGTTGCTGTGTGACATACTGTTGACAATTATGGAAGACGGTAAAAACACAGTATACATTTTATTTATTAATTTTTTAAAAATCCTCCCAGCTCAACCTTCCCATTTGTTCAAAGGCAGAACAACCACAGTGAAAGAAGCCCAGGAAGTGTTAGCTACTGATCTGTGCCGTCTTTTTTTTTTTTTTAATATTTATTTATTGGCTGTGTCGGATCTTAGTTGAGGCACACGGGATCTTTCGTTGGCGCGCGGGCCTCTCAGCAGTTACAGCACGTGGGCTCTCTAGTGGCGCAAGAGCTCTAGAGCGCCCGGGTTTAGTTGCCCTGCGGCATGTGGGATCTTAGTTCCCCGATCAGGGATCGAACCTGCGTCCCCTGCATTGGAAGGCAGATTCTTAACCACTGGCTCACCAGGGAAGTCCCCTGTATATATTTTAAAACTAATGTGTGCAGAGACAATTAACGAGGAGCCCAGTTTGGAGGAGTGTTATACTATACAAAGATTGAGAAACTGCCTCAAAGTTTTGCAGTAAGCAGCTCAGTTGGAAATAGTTCTAACGTTCAGCTGTGCAGGAGGGCAGGAGACAGTGTTTCTCTTGGGGAGTTCCCTGGCGCTCCAGTGGTTAGGACTCCATGCTTCCACTGTAGGGGGCCTGGGTTCAATCCCTGGTCAGGGAACTAAGATCCCGCAAGCTGCATGGTACGGCCAAAAAAAAAAAAAGTTTCTTTTGAATTTTCAGTTCTGCTTTGTTCACATCCAAATCAGGAATTTCATACTCTGAGAGGTCACATCAGCAAGAAAGTCCAAATAGTTTTAAGTCAATGTAGATGTCTTGTTAAATTGGAAATAAACAAGGTTTTATTATTTATAAAAAAGTGTTTGATGTACCATTAACAGTAGTTTTTGCTGCATTTAAAAAAAAAAGAGTATTGGCTCTGATAATAAAGATCTGAATTTGAATCCTGGTCTTACCACTTATTAGCATAGAGGGCAAGTTATTTAAGGCTTTTGAGACTTGGATTTCCTCATTTGTAACATGGATAATGATTATATATACTTCACAGGGTCATTGGGAAGATCAGATGAGGTAGTGCTTAGTGGCTGCCATATTGAAAATGCTCAATACTTGTTAACCAGTGTTAATGTTCAGACTTGATGATGAGCATCAACCCCTGAACATTCCCCTCAAATTCAGTGTATTCAAACTCATCATCTCCCTTCCAGGACCTCACCTCCCCCTGCCATTGACATATATTCGTAAATTCTCCTACCTTCCACCTAGGTGCACAGCCAGAGAACTAAGACTCTTCAATCTCCTTAGATTACCAAGCCATGTTGATTCTGTTTTCTAAAATATCTCTTCTATCTATCAATTTCTTTTCTATCTTGTCTACTTGAGTGCTCATCGTCTATCTTTTGAATTACCCCAATGTCCTTCCATATTTTCTCTCTGCCTCTAGTCTTGTCTCCTCCAATCTAATCTTCATGTTGCTGCCAGATTAGTTCTTAAAATAATTTTTTCTTTACTGTAAAAGTAATACATGTTTATTGTAAGAATGTTTTAAAATTCAAATAAACAAAAAAGGAAAGAATTACCCACACAGTTTGTGCCCAGAGATAGTCACTGTTAACAATTTGAAATCAATCCTGCTAGTCTTTTTTCAGTACATATTTGAGTTGTTAAAATGGGATTATCAGTAGGTTAAAATGGGATCATATAGAGGGATGGATATATGTATAGATATATGATATGCCGAATATAAGAAAATGTTGATAGTAGACTATAGGTGTAAGTATACAATTCATTGTAAAATCTTTCAACATTTCAATATGCTTGAAATTTTTCATAATAAAACTTGTATAGTTTTATTTTTTTAATTTGTATTATAAACCGTACGTAGTTCTCTAGATGTGCCCTTCACTCTCTGGCCTTTTCTAGATTTCACACATGATGAGCCCTCTACTTTGAACCTTTGTCCCCAAACCTTATGATACAAACAAGTTGGATGATATTTATCCCATGTTAGACAATTTTTACCGTGAACTATTCAGGAGATTTGCAGTGTGAGAAGGGCACCTTCTGGTCTCAAAGGAGTGTTGGCAGATAATGCTACTGGACAGGAATTTTTTTTTTTTTTTTTTTAACATCTTTATTGGGGTATAATTGCTTTACAATGATGTGTTAGTTTCTGATTTATAACAAAGTGAATCAGCTATACATATACATGTGCTCCCATGTGTCTTCCCCCTTGCGTCTCCCTCCCTCCCACTCTCCCCCTCCCACCCCTTGGACAGGAATTTGAAAACATTTTTTTAATTGGTTATTTTATTTTATTTTTTATTTATTTTTGGCTGAGTTGGGTCTTTGTTGCTGGGTGTGGGCTTTCTCTAGTTGTGGGAGCGGGGGCTACTCTTCGTTGTGGTGCGCTGGCTTCTCATTGCAGTGGCTTCTCTTGTTGCGGAGCATGGGCTCTAGGCTTGCGGGCTTCAGTAGTTGAGGCTCACGGGCTCTAGAGCGCAGGCTCAGTAGTTGTGGCGCACGGGCTTAGTTGCTCCGCGGCATGTGGGATCTTCCCAGACCAGGGCTGAAACCCGTGTCCTCTGCATTGGCAGGCGGATTCTTAACTACTGCACCATCAGGGAAGCTCTCTTTATTGGTTCTTGATATACTGTTTTATGACTATACCACAGACTTGTTTTTAAGTGCTTCATTATGTTCCCTAAGGATAACTTTATGTTTTTAAGCATTCATCTTAATGTAGAACAGTCATTCTTAAGGCATTTTGTTTTAATTTATTTTATTTTATTTATTTTTGGCTGTGTTGGGTCTTCGTTGCGGTGCGCGGGCTTCTCACTGCGGTGGCTTCTCTTGTTGAGGAGCACGGACTCTAGGCGCACGGGCTTCAGTAGTTGCAGCACGCGGGCTCCATTGTTGTGGCTCACGGGCTCTAGAGTGCAGGCTCAGTAGTTGTGGCGCACGGGCTTAGTTGCTCCGCGGCATGTGGGATCTTCCTGGACCAGGGCTCGAACCCATGTCCCCTGCATTGACAGGCAGATTCTTAACCACTGCACCACCAGGGAAGCCCAGAACAGTCATTCTTAATTCAGGGATTATGGTTTCTTCAAGAGGCCCATGAAGCTTCCTGAAACTGAGTGTGCAAGGTAGGTTTTTTGTGTATTTTTCTAGAGAAAGGGGTCTTTAACATTCCTAAGTCTGTCAGAAGGGTACATGACTCAGAAAATATTAAGCATCACTGATCTAGAGTGGAAGTTCCCAAACCCTGTTGCCTAGTAGAAATCACCTATGCATGCATGCCCAAGTGACCTAAGCATTTGGCTTGGAAAATTACTGAGCTTTATCAAATGTATTCTCTCTTTTCAAAAGTCCCACCAACTATGTTACACTTAAAGGTTATATTTTAACTCCTACACCTCAGTTGAATCATCCTCTTGGTGTAGCTATTAAAATACATACTGCTTTCTGTTTTGGTGTGGGCCACCTGGCCAGGCTTCAGCACGTATGAGCATGGTGCACAAAGAGCTAGACTAAGAAATCCCATTTGGCTTCTGTGGGACTGTCTCATGGAAAGTTGGATATGTCTGACATCTGTGGTTTCCTTGCCCTACAGGCTCACGCGATGGTTCTATGGGACTCTGGGAGGTGACAGATGATGTGTTAACCAAAAGTGATGCAAGGCACAATGTGTCACAGGTCCCTGTGTATGCTCACATCACTCACAAGGCCTTAAAGGACATCCCCAAGGAGGACACAAACCCTGACAACTGCAAGGTCCGAGCTCTGGCCTTCAACAACAAGAACAAGGTATGAGCTTGCCAAAGGTTCCCTGAAGCCTGTTCCTCTTGCTTCAGCTTCTTGGCTTATGTCTTGGGAGGTGCACTGTCCTTCTCCTTCTCCTTCCCCAAGTCAGAGCTTACTACATAACTCAGTTCTGAGCCCACAGAGCATCTCTTGAAGGCTGAGGGATGCTTAGTTATAATCTCTCTCTGAGAAAGATTATAACTGAAATTATGATAGCCACCCCTTGCATTGAGTATTCTCTGGATGGTTCATATCTGTTAGCCTCTCAGAGTTTCCCCAGGGCCATTCTGATTTGACTGTCTCTCATTTGCACGTGATCCTGCCGGTCCTCTATTTTGGGTGTGATTTTCCTACATGCAGTCACTTTCTTCTCTCTTGTATTCAGTTTCTTTTCATTCTTTACTGCCTCTTCTCAACACTGCCATCAAGTCTTAACTTAATCATTTGAGTCAGATCTGAAACTGCTGGGCTATTAAGTAGAGTGTTAGTATGGAGACCCAGAGCCAGAAGAGAAGAAAGGCTCTTTTCCCAAAATTTGAATCGGGCCACAATTTGAGGGGTAGTTCCCTTAGCCGCCTCCTATCTCTCATCCATGTTTATGAGTTAGGGGTAGACTTATCTCTCCCAGCTTAGACCCTCTACTTATAGAAGCTCTCACACTGAGACTTACAAAACTGTCTTTCATGTGCATGCTCTGCTCTAACTATCAAACAGGATGTCATGTGTATGATTGTATAGTATGGGCTTTTTTAACCGTGGGTGTCTATGTTCAAACCAGGACTTGCTTCTTGGGTTCTGTCAAGAAGCAGCCTTGCTTTAATATGCTGTACAGTTGCATTTTATAGGGTAAGATGATGGGCTGATAATCCCTGGCACCATCATAGGATAGGAGTGAGTAATGGGAGGACCCCAACCTGCAGGGTCTTCCCCTGCTTACTGTTATATATTAGTTGCTGTGAGTATAACCTGTTTTTCATTGCTTTTGCAGGAATTGGGAGCAGTATCTCTGGATGGCTACTTTCATCTCTGGAAGGCTGAAAACACACTGTCTAAGGTATGATGAACATGACTTAGTAGTTTCACCTTATAGTTAAAATACTTTAATCCTCCCTAAACTTTTTCATTCTTGTCTAAAGCACGAATTCTCCAAGGATCTGGGCATGTGATTGCATAGTGCATGAAATTCTGAGTCTGGCCTGCCCCTCTTAAAAGTTTTTTAAAGAAGTCAGAGGGAGCCCAGCAGAAACTATGTTATCAGTTGATCGGAGTAACATGTACAGGATAATCTACGCATTTCCATTACCCAACAATAAGAGATCTGTCTATTTCCTGTGAAATAATTAATATAGAACAACTTACAGCAATTTCATGACAGGGATACTGGCAAACTGAGTAAATTTTTATGCTCTTCAGAGAAGGTGAAAATGACTGATTAAACTAATGTCCAGAACTGGAAAAAAAAAAAAAAAAAGAGGGGGTGATTCTTTCACATTGCAAAGACTTGCTGAGAGACTCCTTTAACTAGCAGTCTTCCAATCCACAGTGCATTTAAGTATTTGCTTATGGATTATTGACTATTTGCAATATTGTGAGGGCAGGAAAAACCTAAATGTTAGGAGCCATTGGCAACCGAAGATCAATTAAACTAAGATTAATCATCTCTAAAATAATCATGTAAGGTATGGATTTAATTTACAGTATTTGCAAGCACCTTTTACCTAAAGTTAAACCTACCCGTGGATCGTTTGTCCTCTTCTTATTCCAGAGGCCTTTGCTGCTTATAACTTCTATGATAGACTCTTTTTCAAGAGGAAGCAGAGCTCCAGGAATTATTGATTTCCTTCGTGTCACAGCAGCCTTTGAGCTCCACTGGCCTTGCTTGGTCCCTTACGTGCAGTAGCCACTGAGGATTGGCTAAATGACAAGGATCCAGGGTTAAGGCTGATTGGGGTTACCTGGGGTTGAGCAGTCCCACGAGTGTGCTTTCTATAGTGTACAACTCCCATACAGTTGGGGAGTTAGGCTGAGGGTAGCCAGAAATCAGCCCCTTTACCTGAAGATCAGTGAGAAGGGTAGTGGCTCTTCCCAGCAGAGAGAACAGAGTGGGACCTTGGCTTTAGTGCCCTGGGGTTATCCCTGGAAACAGCCTGTGGCTTTTGGCCTTTCTCTCTGCTTCTGATTATTTAATTTGAGCTTGACCTTTTTCCCTAACTGGTCCTCTTCAGTACCTAGATCTTGTTTAGTATCATCATTCTTTCTTTCTCTTACATACGTAGGGGTGGAGCAGGATGTTATTTCCTTAATTGGTACATGTCTTTTTGTCTGTGACTTTGTTTGTCTGGTATATGAGGAAAGCCCACAGAGGTGGGCATCTAAGAACAATGCCCTGCCGTGTGCTTTCCGGTAATGCCATAGGTGCATCTCTTCTCTCTCTGTTTTCAGCTCCTCTCCACCAAACTGCCATATTGCCGTGAGAATGTGTGCCTGGCCTATGGTAGTGAGTGGTCAGTGTATGCAGTGGGCTCCCAAGCTCATGTCTCCTTCTTGGATCCACGGCAACCATCATACAACGTCAAGTCTGTCTGCTCCAGGGAGCGAGGCAGTGGTAAGAGGCCCCCATGTGCCCCTCAGGCTTACAGCTGCGTTGTGAATGGGTTTTGACCTTCAGTTTCAATATTGGTTTCCAAACAAATATAGTGATCTTTATGGAACCTGGTGGAGGTGTTTGGTGACACAGAGGGGAGATTGAATACCTGCATATGGCAGCAAAGCTTCGCACACCACACACAAACGTGTGGCCACAGAAGCCTTTGATGGAAACCAATAGTCAGCGTATTGGTGGTTTCCTTGTTCCTCCACAGAGCCCTACTCCTTGTGGTAGTTTTTTGCTGGGCCCCTACCTGAACTATAAAATTCTTTTATGCTAAGTTATGATGTGGTGGGGTGAGGAGGATTTTACAGAGGGGCATGAGGAAACTTTTGGGGGTGATAAATATGTTATTTTGATTGTGGTGGTGGTGTCATGGATATATACATATATTAAAACTTCAAATTGTATACCTTGAATATGTGCAGTGTATTCTATGTCAATTATACCTCAATAAAGCTGAAGAAAATTTTCAGTTTAGTTCTTACCCACTGGGTGAATTAGGCTTCAGGCCCCCCCGCCTCCCAATCTTTAATAGCATATTCTCTCTGAGGGCACCCTCATTCTTCATTGAGGAATAAAAAGAGACTTACATTTGTACTGTACTTTAAGATTTCAGAATACCTTTGTCTGACATCTCATTTCATCTTACCAAGGACCCTGTGGGAAGCAGTTTACACCCTATTTTGTAGATGAGGAGACTGAGACCCAGATTGGTTAAATAACTTGCCAAACACCACACAGGTTGGTGGGGGAACAGCCAGGGACCAGAATCCAGGTTGTCCAACTTAACAAAGTGTGTTTCCTTCTTCGTCTGACATTGTCCCCCTTCTCATGCAAAAATGTGGCTACGTTATCCTGGGAGTCCTAAAAGGCACAGTATCTTCTCTTTCAAGTAGTATTTATTTTCGTGTAGATGCTGCACTTCTGGCCATTGTTTTAGATTTGTTTTCAGTTATTCTTGAAATACATTTCAGAACAGAGAGAATAATGTGTGTAAGGAAAGTAGTAAGGGAAAGAATAAATAATCTTGGCCGGAATGATGTCTGCGATGAAGTTTTAAGAGATTTTGGTTACTGTTACAGGAGTAGCTTGCAAACCTAATAAGGAAATACTGATTTCACAAATATTAGTGAGCACCTCTTTTGTACTTAGAGACATCTTCACATCCCATGCACTTATCTGATCCACAGATGCAGCAGATGTATTTTCCCTGTGACCCAAAGTGATCAGGTGACTTGTCTTAAATTCACAGTGAGAGACAGTGCACCTTTGAGTGCTTCAGTTCTAGGCTGTTTGCCACTCTCATAACACACTTAATACCAGATAAAGACCTCTTGCAGTGCCATGGTAGTGGTTTTAGGTCAAATACAAGAAAGTCCTTGTTAATGTAATGATTTGTAAATATGCAGATTACCCTCAGTTTCAGTACGGGTTGGAAACATATAATGGAGAAGAACTTAGAGTTATGAAAGGTGACCTCAGAGTGAGTCGAGGGGAGGCAAGCAGGTTCAGGGCATACTTACGGTCTTGGGCCCAAAGCATCTTGGGCATCATCAGGCATTTGGTACTTCTGAGGCTTATGGGAAGGTTCCTGTTAGTGTGTGGATGAGCAGTGTGGCATCGGGGTTCTCTGGCTTGTGCGTGAGCTAGGTCTGCCTTGGGAAAGGCGCTGTGGTATTTAGGGGTGCCATGTGAACTCAGTGTCAGAGAAGTTCCGGCTAGCAGACCTGATTGCCCTTTACTTTTCTCTCTCTCAGGTATCCGGTCAGTGAGCTTCTATGAGCACATCATCACTGTGGGCACAGGGCAGGGCTCCCTGCTTTTCTATGACATCCGAGCTCAGAGGTTCCTGGAAGAGAGGCTCTCAGCTTGTTATGGGTCCAAGCCCAGACTAGCAGGGGAGAATCTGAAACTAACAACTGGCAGAGGCTGGCTGGTGAGTAAGCCCATGCCTCACATGGTTACTGGACAGTGACGGAAAAGTTGTATTCACTCTACCCACCCACTCCCACCCCCACTGACACACCACCTACCACATAGTTTTTCACTAGTAAGAGACACTCCTTGGAGCAGAGAAAGGCACTTTCCCTTGGTTTTGTTTTTGTGTCTGCATGTCTGTGGGAAAACAGGCCCAGTAAGACACACCGGTTGGCCCAGAATAACCCCCAGGTGATAATACAGCTGGAAGGAGAGGAACCTCCCACTGAGGCTGCCAGTGAATTATGAAAGCATTTGGTTCCAGCAGTCCTGAGAAGACCTTCAGTTTGTGTAGCAATTCTTCAGCCTGCTTGGCTCCTCCCTAATGTTCATTTGGAAAAATGGGGCTCCAGCTCCCCTGAGCACCAGTCTCCTGTATAGATATAGGACCCTCTCCTCTTAAGGAGCCCAGAAAGCATTCTTGTCCCTTCTTTCCCTTTTCTGCCCCACGGCGAGTGCTCAGAGTCTCTTATTTCCCACAGAATCATGACGAAACCTGGAGGAGTTACTTTTCGGACACTGATTCCTTCCCCAACGCTGTCTACACACACTGCTACGACTCGTCTGGAACGAAGCTCTTCGTGGCAGGAGGACCCCTCCCTTCAGGACTCCATGGAAACTACGCTGGGCTCTGGAGTTAACGCCAACTAAGTCTCTCCCAGAATGCACAGAAATTCACTAATTTCCATCCTCAGTTTCCATTTCTTATTTTGATTTTTTTCCAGTGGTGTGAGTCCCTCATATTTTAGTGGGAACGCCAGAGTTTGCCTATGGTTTAGGCACTTGACAGGAAGAACCTCTGTACAGAAATATAAAGGGTTTTCTCTTTTTTTTTTCCTTTTTTCCCTTTTGGTAAGCAGAATTTTACTTTACTATCTTTTTTCTTTCTGGCTTCTCAATCAGACATTGTTAATTCCTGTTTATATTTTTTCTTTAAGTGACACACAGTCTCCCCTCTGGCTTCTTTAGGTTGACATAGTCATTCTCACCCTTACTTCACTCTTGAGAGGTGGGGCTCCTTTATAATTATATGGTTGCTGTCAGACTTTCTGTGAAAGTTTGGGGGCTGTGTGTGTGTGTGTGTGTGAGTGAGAACTTGTGTGCCTGCGAGTACCGTTTGTCACTGAAATTATCTGGAGTGAGGATTACTGTAATTAAAATATTTATAAAAGAAACAACTATATTCACAGAGTCCAGCTTTGGGACTAGTTTTTATCTTGTTTTGTAAAGTCTAACAACACTGATTATAGGAAGTAAAAATAGAAAGGAAAACAAATCACCAGTAGGAAACCCTTTGAGTTAGATTGAAGCTTCCTGGGGACTCATGCCAGGACTCCAAAGTAATCCATCTCCCACCTGCCTTCCCATCTGTGTGTCCCCCAGGTGAGAACATTTCTGTGTATGTGTCACTTCCACTTCAGTTTCCCATCTGGTTAAATCAATGACCACTCCCCCCAAAACATCAGGATCTCCATCCAAGATGCAGCTCTGGAGGCTACAGAAGCTTTGGTAGGACTTCGTAAAAAGAATCTACATCCAAACCTCCCTCTCCCTCCTCTCAAATAAGACCTGATCTGGTTTCTCAGGGGCCTGGAGCTGGGGGCCTCAAGTCTGCTAAAATTCACATACTCGGTCCCCTTGGCTTTGGGGAGAAACTTCTTTGCCCTTCTTCTAATCTCCCCAGTGGATTTTGCTTTTGTTTTCTAAATTGGGTTCAGTTCTGGAGGGTGGGGATGAACAGGGGATTTATCTGTGTGTAGTGAGTGCTTCCTGTGTGTAATGTTTGTTTTTCTTAGTACAGTGGAGCCACTCTGTTGGCTTAGCCCTGGGATGGCGATGAGGTGGCCTACAGCCAACAATGGTGTGCATGTAAAGCATCTATGTGGTTAGTAATTTGTTCCTCCCTTGAGCTGTCTGTTTAGTCTGAGGTTTTTAAACTTGCAGGCAACTGACCGTGATGTCCAGTTACTCCTTGCTTTTTATGCATCATGTTGCAGATAATAGCTGTTCCCACCCACAGACTCCTCCACCATTCTAAACACATACTCTGCTTCTGTCAGCAGCCCATTCTGGGGAAAGGAAGTCATATTCCTGCAGTCTGATTTCTAAGTTGCTTTCCCAGTTATCCCCCTCTGCTCTGGGAGTAAGTGGGGAGATTGAAAAAAAAGAGTGTCTTCTCCTTGGTGATGGGGGCTGGTGGGGAGGGGAGACAGCAGGTCCACCCTATCTTGCTGTGGTACAAGGCATACACCACAGGTTCTAGAATTCTCATCTTCTAACCTAGAGAAATAGGTGCTATAAAACAGGGAATTAAGCAAAATGCTGGATGCTACAGATCTTTTAATTGTCTTAATTTTTTTCTATTATTAAACTACAAGCTGTAGATTTCTAGTTCTCACAGAACTCATTTTAAACCTACTTGTATAAAAAAAAAATCTTAAGTAGGATGTTTTGTACTGTTGCCAGACCCTCTTCTGTGATGGGTAATGCATTTGATTGTTTGAGATTTTGTTTTTAAAAATGTAGCACTTGACTTTTTGCCAAGTAAAAAAAATAAATAAATCTTATTCCAATGCAAAGTTTGAGTATGTATAGCCAAGAGACAGCAGGAAAAAGGCCCCAAATGACTGGTTGGAAGGTCAGCTTGGGGTGGTTGGATTGCTTGGAGCAGAAGAACACAGGAGTTCCCTCTAGGGTAAAGGCAGGTCAAGGGCAAACACACAAACACTAAGACCTGCTTTTGCTCCTTGTCCCCAGCCCTGGCCCAAGATCAGTTGCTCTGGAGTCCAGTTGAGAGTGGGTATGCCCAGGGGAAGTCGTGCGGTACTTGGAGAGAAAAACAGACTGAAGATGAGGGAGCGTGCTAGTCCTTGCTCTGAATCACTGTGGATGTGAGCAACGTGACCAGCTCCTCTAACATAAACTAGGGTTGGTGATAGGCCCTGTCTGCTTCAGTGGAGGGGCCCTGAGAATGACTATGATAGTGCCCTGGGAACAGTATCATTTTTTTGAAGTTGGAACCATAGATCCTAGCTCTAAGAGAGGATGCAGTGTCCATAGTGAGTGATGCTCCTCCCGGAAGCTGTTTGGGGCTGTAGCTGAGAGAAAGGCAGACTGCTGAACCCTACCACTCTCCTCAGTCATCTCTGGGAGACCCATCAGGGCTGGGCCACAGAGCCAGGCAAGCTGAATACAGCTGCCCTTAGAGACTGATTCAGAATACGACTCATACAGGCACTTCCCTATATGATCAAAGGCTGCAAAACAGGAAGGGGGAGGTGAATGAGTTGAAGCAAGTGAGAGGGCTTCAGAGGGCTGTAGAGAAGAAGAGTTACATTTGGAAAAGGACTGGAATTGGCCTTTCCCAAAATGAGATTTTCAGAATCCCCAATCCATGGAACAGTAATTGGTGTTTGCAAAATGCTCCATGGTCAAATTATTTTTGGGAAATGCAGATTAAAACAGACATGCTTCTCACAGCCTGAGGTTTGGGGTTACCATGGGACTCATGTGCATGGAACATGCTCAGAGAAAGGCGACACAGGATGTGGGAAGGGCCTGGCCTGGACCTCTGGCCTCTGTGGAATCTTGGCCCTGCTCTCACTTTCCAACCAAACTTTGCAGCGAAGTGTGTATCACAGAAGGGCTTTGTGGACTTTATGTGGTCCCTCCCTTTCCTGCCAGCAGTCCTTACTCCCAGGCCATGAAAGAACTTCCTTGTTCTCAGGTGCATGCCTCATTCCACATGGGCTGCTGGCTCCTCCCATTATCCTTTGGGTCCTTTTGCAGAAGTCTTTGGAACCTCATTTATGCCCCAGGTTCCCTCATGCCTGCCACTTCCGAAGTTAATTAGTATTAATCTGGTCCATTAAATTAATTAACTAGGGCTTCCCTGGTCCTGCAGTGGTTAGGAATCCGCCTGCCAATGCAGGGGACACAGGTTCGAGCCGTGGTCTGGGAAGATCCCACATGCCGTGGAGCAACTAAGCCCGTGTGCCATAGCTACTGAGCCTGCGCTCTAGAGCCCACGTGCCACAGCTACTGAAGCCCGCGTGCCTAAAGCCCGTGCTCTGCAGCAGGAGAAGCTACCGCAACGAGAAGCCCGCACACCACAAGGAAGAGTAGCCCCCGCTCACCACGACTAGAGAAAGCCCGCATGCAGCAACGAAGACCCAATGCAGTCAAAATAAAATTTTTTTTAATTAACTATTAATTTTCTATTAAATTTATTAGTGTTCCTAATAAAGCTAAAGTTTGCCAGTCCAGGGCCCTCTGATCCCATACATTTCCTAGAGCAGGTACCCAGGAAAAGTAAGCAGGGTGTCAAGACCCATGGCTTAGGATTGGGGGGGGTCAATCTTGTAAGATCCTATGACCCAAGTGTTTTTTTCCTTCCTTTTCAGTTGGCTGGTGTCTGGGAGACAACAATGTGGAGAGGAAAGGGGAGAAGAGGAACACTCAATGTTTCTTGCTTTTAGCCACATCTCATTTCATGCTATTGTGCTGAAATGGCTGGAAGCTTTGGGAAGGTAGAAATGTGGGCTTCTAATTCTGGAATTACTGATGAAGACAAAAGAAAGTTCAGGTTTGTTAGCTTGGTTCTCCTGCCCTCATTTCAGCTCCTCCAAAGAATAATCTAGAGAAACAAATGTGAGAAATTTGTTTCTAAACTACCACTAAAGACAGAGGTGTGAACTGAACTCAAGATGGGACTGTAAACTCATGATTCAGCTCTCCAAGACAGGTATGAGCTGTCCTCTTAAACTCCCCCTGGGTTGAGCCTCATATGTGAACACTCTTGATTAGTGTGTAATTGCCGACATCAGAATTTTTAAAAGATAATAATACTCATTAACTGAGCCCAGAGTCACATGTTTCCTGCATTTCTTGTTAAGCAGTATTCAGAGCTGTAATTAACATCCCTAGTGCTAAGAACAGGAAGAAAACAAATGATCAACTCCCATCTTAAATAAAATAAACTTCCCTTACCAGTAGCTACGTTTTACTTAGCTGGTGACAGCCTGGACAGAGGACTGGAAAAAATAATGCAGCTTCTTTTGTCTCCAGGGTCAAGGCCGTTTGTTGATGCATAGAACACTGTGCTGGGTACGTTGGCCTGAGGAGTGCGTTTGGGCTGTGTAATGTGTTGCTTGCCCAAGAAACATCCTTAACTACCACCACTGCAGCTCTCAGTCCCCAGGCCCTTCTGCTAGAAACACAGAATTATTGTGCCAATCACCATGCTTAAGTTCCCACCATTAGCCCTTTCTTTTTTCTTGAGGAAGGGGGATGTTATATTACCTAATTAAAGATACTAAAAAAAAAAGAGAGAGAGACTTTCCTGGCAGTCCAGTGGTTAAGACTCTGCACTCCCAGTGCAGGGAGCCCAGGGGTTCAATCCCTGGATCCCTGGTTGGGGAACCAGCATGCCGCACGGCATGCCCCCCCCCAAAAAAAAGATACTATTGCTCTTCCCTGGGGGAGGTAAATTCATGCCACCCCCAAATGCCAATTGCGCAAGGTAAGTGTGGACTGAAAGGGGAGGATATGGGCTCAGTTATAGATCTACTGCTGCTGCTCATGAGCATGACTTTAAACAAGTCTTTTCCCCTCTGGACATCATTTTTCTTTTTAATCTTATATGATGAGGACAGGAGTTCAAATTAGACGTTAGATTTCCTGGATCCACAACTATTCTAGTGGTGCAGGGAAGGCTAAGAAGATGAAGCAGTGATCCTCAAGCAGTTTGTCCTCAAAGCAGGTAAATATAGCAGGTTTGTTAAATGAATCTTATTTTCCTAACGGTTTCCAGTAAAACATTGGAAATCGTAGGTTGAGTAGTGTCGCCGCAAAATTCAAGTCTACCAGAAGAACCTCAGTGTGACTTTAATTGGAAATAAGGTCTTTGCAGATGTAATTAGGGGAAGGATTAAGATGGGCTCATATTGTGTTAGGCTAGGCCCTAACTCCAATGAGAGTGTCCTTATGAGACAGAAAAGGATATACAGGGACACACAGAGAAGATGACCTGAAGACAGGAGGAGATTGGAGTGATGCATTTATAAGCCAAAGAATGCCAGGAGCCACCAGAAGCTGGAAGAGTCAAGGAAAGAGTCTCCCTTAGAGCCTTGCGAAGGATTGTGGCCCTGCTGACACCTTGATTTTGGATTTCTGGCCTCCAAAACTGTGAGAGAATGAATTTCTGTTGTTTTAAAACCACCAAGTTTGTGGTAATTTGTTTCAGCAGCCCTAGCAAATTAATACAGGAGTAGTCTAAGGAATTTTCAGATACCAATTTTTATGAAATCACATTTGAGATTTAAGAAAAACTTTTTTCTTTTATGATGATACAAAGAGGAAATATATAGTTGTGCTAAGACTTGTAAACGCAAAAATTAAAGCTCAGAACCATACTTTAATTGCTTCTGTCTGACAAACCTGTTCCTTCCAGGACCGAGGCAGTAATCCCCCAAACTGCCTACCTCTGGTTGCTTTTTCCTAACTGTGTCAAACTGCCTCAACATTTTTAACTTTTACCCTAGGTCATCTTTTCACAGTGTAGACAGCAGAGTCTCAGGATGCTTTCCCATCCTGAATTTATTAGCCAATAACATGGACAGCTCTCTGCAGTCCCCCTTGATAACAGGAGAAAATAGAAGATCTAGCTAAGGCCTAACATACCTAAACTAGCTTTACAATAGAATCTGCCCTGTGCCTGCCTGTGCAGACCTGGACCTGCTAGCCAGAATGAGAAGGATGCACAAGTCAGCAGAAAAAGTCAGCATTGACTTTATTGTTCCTGGGCTACTGGTTTATTTTATTTCCTGTGGTATTTATTAGGAAGCCTTAGCCTATCAAAATGGTATTTATTGCACTGAAAAGTTATTGATTGGGCTTCCCTAGTGGCGCAATGGTTGAGAGTCCGCTTGCCGATGCAGGGGACACGGGTTCGTGCCCCCGTCTGGGAGGATCCCACATGCCGCGGAGCGGCTGGGCCCGTGAGCCATGGCTGCTGAGCCTGTGCGTCCGGAGCCTGTGCTCCGCAGCAGGAGAGGCCGCAGCAGTGAGAGGCCCGCGTACCTCAAAAAAAAAAAAAAAAAGTTATTGATTATATCCATTGACCCAGACTTCTGGGAATTTTAGGAAATATTCTAGGCAAGCATGCAAAGACAGACGTATAAGAATGGTTGTCGTAGCGTTAATTAGCAAAAAAACAAAAAAATGGAAGTATCCTAAGTCTATTAATAAGGAAATGGTTAAATAAAAATTTTAAATACTCTCTGGTCAATCTTATTACAGAGAGAGACCACTACATACTATGTTCCTCCTGATGGGTCACAATAGGAAGTTAACAGCATTGCCTAAGAAGTATTCTTGCCAGGAAATCAAACTTGATCTGAGTAAGCTTTTAGATCTATCAGTTCTCAGAAAATACAGTGGGTGGAAGAACATATTAATGGTAGATCAGGGATGCAAGCAACCAAATGCTGAATGTAAGGAAAAGGATCTACTTTTTTCAATAAACAACTAGCACAAAAAAAGGGAACTATTGTGTATTAAGGGAGACTTGAGACAGGCGTAGAAAACAAATGTAATGTGTAGAGGGTGTTTACATTCTCATTCAAAACAATGTAACTGAAAAATATAATCAGTGAGGGAATTCCTGGCGGTCCAGTGGTTAGGACTCGGCGCTTTCACTGCCGGCCTGGGTTCAATCCCTGGTCAACCCCACAAGCCACACGATACAGCCAAGAAAAAATAAAATACTATTAAAAAAAAAAGGTAATCAGGGAAAACATAACACTGACTGGGTATTAGATAATAGCAAAGAATTACTGTTACTTTTTCTAGGTATAACAATGATACCTTGATTATGTTTGTTTGTTTGTTTTACTGATTGTTTTTTTAAATCTTACCTCTTAGAGATATTTTATTTACAGATGAAATTACATGATGTCAAGGTTATGTTTTAAAATAATCCAGAGGGGGACTTCCCTGGCAGTCCAACGCTTAAGAATCTGCACTTCCACTGCAAAGAGCACGGGTTCAATCCCTGGCTGGGGAACTAAGATCCCATATGCCATGCAGTGGGGCCAAAAAAATACTAATAAATAAATAATCCAGAGAGTTAGATTATTTTTATTTTTTTGGCTGCATTGGGTCTTCATTGCTGTGCACGGGCTTTCTCTAGTTGCGGCGAGTGGGGCTACTCTTTGTTGCGGTGGGCAGGCTTCTCATTGCATTCTCTTGTGGAGCGCAGGCTCTAGGCCCACAAGCTCAGTATTGTGGCTCACAGGCTCTAGAGCGCGGGCTCAGTAGTTGTGGCGCACGGGCTTAGTTGCTCCGCGGCATGTGGGATCTTCACGGACCAGGGATCGAACCCATGTCCCCTGCCTTGGCAGGTGGATTCTTTTTTTTTTTTTTTTTTTTTTTTGGCAGGTGGATTCTTAAGCACTGTGCCACCAGAGAAGTCCCTAGATTATTTTAAAGAGGTAATTTTATAATTGTTGAAGCTGCAAGATGGGTATATGGGGGCTTATGATGCTAGTATTTCTAATTATGTAATGTTAGAATTTTTTTATAATAAAAGTTTTAAAAGTGGTATATAACAAGTAAATATATATGTAGTGACATAGGATGATTATAACATAGAATATATTATTAATTAACAAAGTTATAAGCCAGCTTCTAATGCAGGATCTCTTGTAAAATTCATACGTATCTACATTTAGGTACAGGAAAAATCTAAGATGTTATCACTAGAATGTCAGTAGTGGGTCTCTTGGCAGCAGAGTTTCAATGATTTTTTTAAATTAATGAATTTATTTATTTTTGGCTGCGTTGGGTCTTCGTTGCTGCGTGTGGGCTTTCTCTAGTTGTGGCGAGCAGGGGTTACTCTTGGTTGTGGTGCGCGGGCTTCTCATTGGGGTGGCTTCTCTTGTTGAGGAGCATGAGCTCTAGGCACATGGGCTTCAGTAGTTGTGGCACACAGGCTCAGTAGTTGTGATTCACAGGCTCTAGAGTGCAGGCTCAGTAGTTGTGGCGCACAGGCTTAGTTGCACCGCGGCATGTGGGATCTTCCCGGACCAGGGCTCGAACCCATGTCCCCTGCATTGGCAGGTGGATTCCTAACCACACTGCACCGCCAGGGAAGTCCCTCAATGATATTTTTTTTATTCCTTTGCTTATCTGTATTTTCTAGTAGTGTCACTTAAAATACACCCTCCCAGTTTTTCTTCAACATGTGCTGGTTGTGAATAAGAAGTTAGTAGTAAAGGAGGAGAGAGAATATCGATTGCTCCTTTGCTCAAAAATCCTAGAACGAAAATTCCTCACTTCCCTTTCCTGGGGTACAAACATCCTGCTTAGGCCAGCCAGCTCATCCAATCCTCTCAATTCACACAGCACTTCCCTTTCTCAAGATTGCTCACCACCAACTCCTCCTGTCAAAATCTTTCAAGGTGTAGTTCAGGACCTAACTCTTTTAGAAAGTCTTCTATGATCACACCCTTCCTCAGGGAGCCCTGTTTTTCGGGGTCTTTCCAAGCACAAGCAGGAATATGATCGTCCCCAGAGCCCCAGAATCTTCTGGGGAGACTGAGAAAATTCCTTTGGGCCAATGAATTCATCATGAGCCCAGTAGGGGGAGCCAGAACTTACTTCCCAACCTCTGGAGGCACCACCCCTGTATAAACAAACTCCATATGGAGTGTGATCAAAGATATGCACAAAACACTTTTTTAAGAAGGGAGGGAGGAGAGGTAGGCAGGGCTGTAGTGTAATGTTAAGTCTTAAAGGAGGTCTTTTTGTTTTGTTTTCTATAATGAACTTTTCAGAGTGACAATCCTTGAACCAAGCTCCCCTATGCATTTATGTACAGATTTGACTTACAAAAATATATGCACACAATTTCTCAAAAGTGTGTGTGTGTGTGTGTGTGTGTGTGTGTGTGTGTGTGTGTGTGCTGTTTAAAGCCAGATAGACCTTGCTGTTCAAGGAACAACAGGATGTTGCCAGGGCATCTCCAAATTCAATAAACTGAGCATTGGTTGGAGGAATTAGGTAGGAGGCAGCTTGGAGAAAGAGCACTGGATCTGAGGTTGATGTTCCTAGTTGTATCCTGTCTCTAATCATTAACCAGCTGTTTGACTGTAGACTGAGTCTCTCTGGGCTGATTGTGAACTTCTGCGATAAGGGATGTGAAGGTGCTTTGAAATAGGGCGCAACTGTGAAGGATTCGTAGAGCTCCCAACAAGCTGAGCCATCTGCTGAGATTTCACAGTCCCTGGAAGATGGCCAACCTCCCTCACTTAAACTCAGTCCAAATAGTTGCAACTATGGGACAGCCAGGAGCATGGGAACTAGCTGGAGTTAACTTGGACAAAAGGATCCAAGCCTTCAAGCGTCCAGCCAGGCCTTTACCCAAGCTAGAACTAGGGGCCCCTTTACACTTCCTGGTTGCATCCTCCCCTTTTAACCACAGAGAGGTGAGAGGCTTAGCCAGGCTGCTCCTGCCGGAGGGAGCCATGTGTGGCTTTTCCCTAGGACACAGGGGACCTGAACAACCCTAGAGAGAGAAGCTGAAAGCTGGGCTCCTTGAGTCATTGTTGGGATGCAGCTTCTCTAAGAACTCTGCTAGAAGCTGAGCTGGTAGAATTGGAGCAAGGCCTCAAGGAAAGAGATGTTTTTAGAAGTGGCCACTGCTGACCAGGGTTAGGGCACGATGAGCATTAGCTCTGCCCTGCAGGCAAGGCCCCAGCATCTACAGGTCCAGTTTGGGTTCATCTATGTTTGGAGTCAGGTGCCGATTTGTGTTTTCTCTGAGCTCTTACCCCTCTTTCTGCACTATTTGTAGCTGACTGTGGCTACAGTTGGGGACAGTAGTTTTCTGCAGGGGCTACTCCTCAACAGAACATGTTCAGGCCTGCAGGAACTGGCTTAACTTGCTTTTGAGAATCTTATTAACTCCACCCCAGACTCCTTTGGCTTCAGGGAAGAGAGGTATAAGAGTGGGAGAGGAGGAGACAGGATACAGCCAAAAGGAACTGTGAAATCAGGAGATGCCTGCAGAAGTAACTTTATTCTGAGGAAGGAGAAGGTTCCCTAGGTCTCCCTGAGCTTCCACCAAACTATCTCCTCACACGTCCCAGGACAGAGATGCCAGCCCCTCTCTCCTATAGTTGGCATCACTTTTTTTTTTTTTTAACTTTTTTTTTTTGTGTGTGGTACGCGGGCCTCTCACTGCTGTGGCCTCTCCCGTTGTGGAGCACAGGCTCCGGACGCGCAGGCTCAGCGGCCATGGCTCACAGGCCCAGCCGCTCCACGGCATGTGGGATCTTCCCGGACGGGGGCACGAACCCGTGTCCCCTGCATCGGCAGGCAGACTCTCAACCACTGTGCCACCAGGGAAGCCCTAGTTGGCATCACTTTTGATTCTCCAGGAAGTCGCCCTGGTGGAGAAGTCTTCCCTGCCCATCAGCATCATGCAGGTCTCCAGGAGGAGTCATCTACGGTCAGGCCTCACCCTTTGCAGACTAGACTTGGATTCCTTGAGGGCAGGGCCTGGGCTGTTGAAAGGCTCTCCGCCAAGTCTGTGTGGGTTAGGCACTGGGCTGAGGAGCAGAGCAGCCCCTGGAAACTTCCATCCACCCAGCTAGTCTTCTACTTCCAGCACTATATGACAGCTCAGTGTCCTAACTTGGAGCTTTCTTGACTCCTGTTGTATCTTATGTTCCTGACAACTTGCTGTGTTGCACACTTTAAGGCCAAATTATGGGGCATGAACAGCATTGTTTGAAATTTCAGTGAATAGAATGGTGATAGGTTGCTTCCTTGTAGCCTCCAGATCTGCTTTCCACCCTCCCTGTTCAGTGCCTCAGTTTGGTCTTTTATCAACAGACTTCCTTGTCCTCTGGCTTCTAGTTAGGTTCAGCCAATGGAGGCTAAAAGTGGGAAAAAGAGGGATGTGAGATTGTTTATTCCCCATCATACACCCCACCTTCCTAAAAGCAGGGTCTCTGCAGACACCTTTCATACGCTCTCTGCTTCCTCCCTTTGTCCCCTCAGGTCCCATAGTGATCAAGTTTCCCACTGTCATTGGCCCTGGGGTACTGCATCATTTCTTGTTGCTTTTCCTTTATTAAACTCTGAATTATCCATCT
Source organism: Phocoena sinus (assembly GCF_008692025.1). Lineage (NCBI taxonomy): Eukaryota > Metazoa > Chordata > Mammalia > Artiodactyla > Phocoenidae > Phocoena > Phocoena sinus. Next base: position 81,501,807 of record NC_045768.1, on the reverse strand, counting down.
GTTTATTTCTGGGACCCTCATAGATAGGACAAGTGCCACTGAGATATATGAATTACCACCTAACCTAGCTCTGTCACATGTCTGTGGGACCTTGACAAGTTACTCAACCTCTCTGAGCCTTGTTTTCTTCATATGTAAAATACTGCAGGGAGAGGAGGTATGCTCTGAGGTCACTTTTCAGTTTAGAATCTTTGGTTCTAAGGTGATAAGTGTAGGTCTTACAGAATTTAACCAGGAGAATATGGGTCTGAATGGAAAAATATGTAAAATTATTCCATTGGGCATTTGGGAGTAGGGGTTACAGGAGTTACCTCAGACTTAAGAGTTGGTAGAGGAAAAGGCAAGAAATACCTCCACCTGTGCTGTATGTGTATTTATTTTAAACATGATCCTTTCTGAGAAATTCTCCAGACTTGTGGTAGGAATCAGCTCTTATTTTGTCTTCAGCTCTGTTTGTATTTGTCTTCTTTTGTTAGAAAATGTAGGAAAAATCTCTTTCTCTTGGTGTTTTTTTCTCTACTTCTAATATTCTATTTCTATTAACCTAGTCTCTCTCTGTATTTGTTTTCTTCTTTTTATTACTGTTTCTCTCCATTAAAACAAAGAAAAGAGGGACTTCCCTGGTGGCACAGTGGTTAGGAATCCACCTGCCAATGCAGGGAACAGAGGTTCAAGCACTGGTCCAGGAAGATCCCACATGCTGTGAAGCAACTAAGCCTGTGCGCCACAACTAGTGAGCCTACACTCTAGAGCCTGTGAGCCACAACTACTGAGCCCACGTGCCGCAACTGCTGAAGCCCTCATGCCTAGACACCGTGCTCCACAACAAGAGAAGCCACCGCAATGAGAAGCCCGTGCACTGCAACGAAGAGTAGCCCCCGCTCACTGCAAGTAGAGAAAGCCTGCGTGCAGCAACAAAGACCCAACACAGCCAAAAGTAAATAAATAAATAAATAAAATTTTTTTAAAAAACCAAACAACAAAGAAAAGAAAAGAAAAAAAAGGTATTCCCTTCAGTACCTACTTAGCAGGGGAGAATCAGAAAGTTCCTAAACAAAGGCTCCTGGCAGGCATCCAAATGAAGCAGTTCAAACTGACCAGCACCTGGAGCTGCCAGTTAAAGAGTTGCAAATGCTGGAAATTTTTGGCTCAGGAAGAGTTTTCCCAGGCTGAGATCAAGCCTGACAATTTTAACTTTCCACTTTAGACTGAATCCACTTTGGAATCTACCTGGCTGTCTCTCACACCACTCAGGTGCCTTGTACCTGTGATTTCAGGAATAGAGCTTAAAACCCAGAGAGGGAGGCTGAGATTTCTCTGTAACTGGAGTCATAGAAGGCCCTAAGATTTCTAGAGCTGGAAGGACTTCAAAGATTATTTGTAACAAAACCTCTGTGTTTTACAAATACAGGAACTAAGATGCAGAGAGAGGAAGGGTCTTGCCCAAGGACACACAGTAAATTAACAGCAGAGCTATTAACAGTTAAAAGGTACAAGATGCCACATATTAACTCCTTTAATCCTCATAACAACCCTATGGAGACAGCATTAGTAGCACCTTCTCATTTTACAGATGAGGAAACAGTCCCAGAGAGGTAAAGAACTTGCCTGCACTGAAGTCTGTGTTCTCCACTACTTCAATCTACCGCCTCCAAGGATGATGATGTAGCTTGATGTAGCCTGTGGCTTGAAATATGGTGGGAATATTCATGTCACAGAAATCAGCAAATACTACAAATCAGCTTGTTTTGTTGATTGTCACAGTTTAAGAAAGTGATGAAGGACTTCCCTGGTGACGCAGTGGTTAAAAATCCACCTGCCAGGGCTTCCCTGGTGGCGCAGTGGTTGAGAGTCCGCCTGCCGATGCAGGGGACACTGGTTCGTGTCCCGGTCCGGGAAGATCCCACATGCCGCGGAGCTGCTGGGCCCATGCGCCATGGCCACTGAGCCTGCGCGTCCGGAGCCTGTGCTCCGCAATGGGAGAGGCCACAACAGTGAGAGGCCCGCATACCGCAAAAAAAAAAAAAAAAAAAAAAAAAAAAAAAAAAAAAAAAAAAATCCACCTGCCAATGCAGGGGACATGGGTTTGATCCCTGGTCCAGGAAGATCCCACATGCCACAAAGCAACTAAGCCCATGAGCCACAACTCCTGAGCCCGCGTGCTGCGACTACTGAAGCTTGCATGCCTACAGCCCATGATCCACAACAAGAGAAGCCACCGCAATGATAAGCCCACACAGCACAATGAAAGAGTAGTCACAAGAGTAGCCCCCACTCGCCACAACTAGAGAAAGCCCACACGCAGCAATGAAGACCCAAGGCAGACAAAAAAAGTAAAATAAAATGTAAATAAATGAAATAAAATAAAATTATTAACAAAAGAAGAGAAAGTGATGAAGATGCCGAAGCACGGGGAGATGCAGGGACCCCCTTGAGAGAGATGGGAGGATCAATTTCAACGAGTTTCCAATATGGATCCCATTCTCTCTCATGTGTAACCTTTAAAATAAACTCCTTTTTTCTTAAGTCTTCCCCGTTATCAATAAAAGTGTGTGTGTATGTGTGTGTGTGTTTAGGTATAATTTATATAAAATGCAGAGATACTAAAAATTCAGTTCACTGAGTTTTTACAGTGTTTACCCCCAGGCAACCACCACTCTAAATGAGAGAACATCCCCATCATTCCAGAAAGTTCGTTCAAGCCTCTAACCAGTAAAATTTCCACCATGGCTTCCAACCTGCCCTCCCCCAGCCATTTTCTGATTTCTTTCATGTATATGGTATTTCAGTCTTCCAGTTGCTCAGGCCAAAAACCTTAGAGTCATCCTTGACTCATCTCTTTCTCTCACACCCGACATCCACAGTGTTTCCTGTCAGGTAGATTTTCAAAATATATCTAAAATCTAACTGCTTCTCATCAACTCCACTGCTGCCTCCTTGGTCCAAGCCACATCATCTCTCACCTTCTGACCGGTCTCCAGCTTCCTTACCTTCCCAAGCTCCTCCACTGCTCATACAGTCTGTTCACACAGCTGCCTGAGCAATCTTTTAAAAATGTAAATTCAGATCATGACACCACTCTGTAAAACGCTCCAATGCTTACCATCTCTCAGAGTAGAATCAACCTCAAGTTCTCTTCCGTTGTAAGGTCGTCTCCAATTTTTGGATCTCAATCTACTGCTCCCTGCTGGCTTACCAGGCTCTAGCCAAACCAGCCTCTTTGCTATTCCCAGAACACACAAGCACATTCCCCCCTCACAGACTTTGTCCTTTCTGGTTCTTTTTTTTAAATCAGCTCGTGTGTGTGTGTTTTATATTTATTTATTTGGTTGCATTGGGTCTTAGCTGCAGCTCACCAGCTCCTTAGTTGTGGCATGCTAACTCTTAGTTGCTGCATGCTTGTGGGATCTAGCTCCCAGACCAGGGGTCAAACCCGGGCCTCCTGCATTGGGAGCACAGAGTCTTAACCACTGCACCACCAGGGAAGTCCCTGTCCTTGCTGGTTTTGAAACAGGAGAGAAGGGGCAGGGCACAACCTTTAAAAGAATGACATAGAGCCTCATCCACCAGAGGGCAGACAGCAGAAGCAAGAAGAACTTCTGCGACCTGTGGAAGGAAAACCACACTCACAGAAGAATAGACAAAATGAAAAGGCAGAGGACTTTGTACCAGATGAAGGAACAAGATAAAACCCCAGAAATACAACTAAATGAAGTGGAGATAGGAAACCTTCCAGAAAAAGAGTTCAGAATAATGATATGAAGATGATCCAGGACCTCGGAAAAAGAATGGAGGCAAAGATTGAGAAGATGAAAGAAATGTTTAACAAAGACCTAGAAGAATTAAAGAACAAACACCTAGAAGAATTAACAAACAGAGATGAACAATACGATCACTGAAATGAAAAATACACTAGAAGGAATCAATAGCAGAATAACTGAGGCAGAAGAACGGATAAGTGACCTGGAAGACTGAATGGTGGAATTCACTGCCTTGGAACAGAATAAAGAAAAAAGAATGGCTTTTCCGCCCACTCCCCCCTCCCTGCAAGTGCCTCTTCTGCTGCACTGTGCTCTCTCTGAGCTCTGGGCTCCTACTAAGCTAGTGCCACCGTTGTCTCCCTCCAGTCGCCATCATGATCATCTACCGGGGCCTCATCAACCATGATGAGATGTTCCCTGACATGTACAAGATCCGGGAGATTGCGGATAGGCTGTGTCTGGAGGTGGAGGGGAAGATGGTCAGTAGGAGAGAGGGTAACATTGATGACTCGCTCATTGGTGGAAATGCCTCCTCTGAAGGCCCTGAGGGCAAAGGTACTGAAAGCACAGTAATCACTGGTGTGGATACTGTCATGAACAATCACGTGCAAGAAACCAGCTTCACAAAAGAAGCCTACAAGAACTACATCAAGGATTACATGAAGTCAATCAAAGGGAAGCTTGAAGAACAGAGACCAGAAAGAGTAAAACCTTTTATGACAGGGACTGCAGAACAAATCAAGCACATCCTTGCTAATTTCAAAAACTATCACTTCTTTATTGGTGAAAACATGAATCCAGATGGCATGGTTGCTCTGCTGGACTACTGTGAGGATTGTGTGATACCAAATATGATTTTCTTTAAGGATGGTCTAGAAATTGAAAAATGTTAACAAATTTGGCTGTTTGGATCTATCACCTGCTCATCATAACTGGCTGGCTGCTGCTTTTCATCCACATAAAAGCAGGACTTAGACAAATGGGACTGATGTCAACTTGAGCTCTTCGTTTTGATGTTGATTTGTTTGGAGCGGAGGCACTGTTTTTGAGGAAAATAAAAAAACATGTAGGTTGTCTAAAATGAAAAGAAAAAGGAATATAAAGAAATGAAGACAGCCTAAGAGACTTTTGGGACAATATTAAACACAACAACATTCACATTATAAGGGTCCCAGAAGGAGAAGAGAGAAAGGACCTGAGAAAATATTTGAAGAGATTATAGTCGAAAACTTCCCTAACGTGGGAAAGGAAATAGCCACCCAAGTCCAGAAAGCACAGAGAGTCCAAGGCAGGATAAACCCAAGAAGAAACATGCCGAGACACATAGTAATCAAACTGAAAAAAAATAAAGACAAAGAAAAATTATTGAAAGCAACAAGGGAAAAATGACAAATAACATACAAGGGAACTCCCATAAGGTTAACAGCTGATTTCTCATCAGAAACTCTACAAGCCAGAAGGGACTGGCACAATATATTTAAAGTGATGAGAGGGAAGAACCTACAACCAAGATTACTCTACCTGGCAAGGATCTCATTCAGATTTGACGGAGAAATCAAAAGCTTTACAGACAACGCAGGGAGGTGGGGTGGTGGTGTGATGAATTGGGCGATTGGGATTGACAGGTATACACTGATGTGTATAAAATTGATGATTAATAAGAACCTGCTGTATAAAAAAATAAAATAAAATTTTAAAAAAGAGAACAGATGAAAAGCCAAAACTGATTATTTTATTCCTAGTGACATTTTATATGTTAAATAATTATTTTATAAATTTTTCAGTTGATTATATTGGATTTGATAGGAAAAAAAAAAAAAGCTTTACAGACAAGCAAAAGCTAAGAGAATGCAGCATCACCAAACCAGCTCTACAACAAATGCTAAAAGGACTTCTCTAAGTGGGAAACACAAGAGAAGAAAAGGACCTACAAAAACAAATCCATAACAATAAAGAAAATGGTCATAGGAACATACATATCGATAATTACCTAAAACATGAATGGATTAAATGCGCCAACCAAAAGACACAGGCTTGCTGAATGGATACAAAAACAAGACCCATATATATGCTGTGTCCAAGAGACCCACTTCAGACCTAGGGACACATACAGACTGTGAAGGGATAGAAAAAGATATTCCATGCAAATGGAAATCAAAAGAAAGATAGAGTAGCAATACTCATATCGATAAAATAGACTTTAAAATAAAGAATGTTACAAGAGACAAGGAAGGATACTACATAATGATCAAGGGATCAATCCAAGAAGAAGAACTAACAATTATAAATACATATGCACCCAACATAGGAGCACCTCAATACATAAGGGAAATGCTACCAGCTATAAAAGAGGAAATCAACAGTAACAGAATAATAGTGGGGGACTTTAACACCTCACTTACACCAACGGACAGATGATCGAGACAGAAAATTAATAAGGAAACACAAGCTTTAAATGACATATAGACCAGATAGATTTAACTGATATTGATAGGACAGTCCACCTGAAAACAGCAGATTACACTTTCTTCTCAAGTGCACATGGAACATTCTCCAGGATAGATCATATCTTGGGTCACAAATCAAGCGTCTGTAAATTTAAGAAAATTGAAATCATATCAAGCATCTTTTCTGACCACAATGCTATGAGATTAGAAATGAATTATAGAGAAAAAACGTAAAAAACACAAACATATGTAGGCTAAACAATATGTTACTAAATAACCAAGAGATCACTGAAGAAATCAAAGAGGAAATCAAAAAATACCTCAAGGCAAATGACAGTGAAAACATGACGATCCAAAACCTATGGGATGCAGCACAAGCAGTTCTAAGAGGGAAGTTTATAACCATACAAGCTCACCTCAAGAAACAAGAAAAATCTCAAATAAAAAATCTAACCTTACACCTAAAGCAACTAGAGGAAGAAGGACAAACAAAACCCAAAGTTAGTAGAAGGAAATAAATCATAAAGATCAGAGCAGAAATAAATGAAATAGAAACAAAGAAAACAATAGCAAAGATCAATAAAACTAAAAGCTGGTTCTTCGAGAAGATAAACGAAATTGATAAACCTTTAGCCAGACTCATCAAGAAAAAGAGGGAGAGGACTCAAATCAATAAAATTAGAAATGAAAAAGGAGAAGTTACAACAGACACTGCAGAAAAACAAAGCATCCTAAGAGACTACTACAAGCAACTCTATGCCAAAAAAATGGACAACCTGAAAGAAATGGACAAATTCTTAGAAAGGTATAAGCTTCCAAGACCGAACCAGGAAGAAACAAAAAATATAAACAGACCAATGACAAGCAGTGAAATTGAAACTGTGATTTAAAATCTTCCAACAAAGAGAAGTCCAGGGCCAGATGGCTTCACAGGTGAATTCTATCAAACATTTAGAGAGGAGCTAACACCCATCCTTCTCAAACTCTTCCAAAAAATGGTGGAGGAAGGAACACTCCCAAACTCATTCTACGAGGCCACCATCACCCTGATACCAAAAACAGACAAAGATACTACAAAAAAAGAAAATTTCAGACCAATATTACTGATGAATATAGATACAAAAATCCTCAACAAAATACTAGCAGACAGAATCCAACAACACATTAAAAGGATTATACACCATGATCAAGTGGGATTTATCCCAGGGATGCAAGGATTCTTCAATACATGCAAATCAATCAATGTGATACACCATATTAACAAACTGAAGAATAAAAACCATATGATCGTCTCAATACATGCAGAAAAAACTTTTGACAAAATTCAACACCCATTTATAATAAAAACTCTCCAGAAAGTGGGCATAGAGGGAACCTACCTCAACATAATTAAGGCCATATATGACAAACCCACAGCAAACATTCTCAATTGTAAAAAACTGGAAGGATTTCCTCTAAGACCAGGAACAAGACAAGAATGTCCACTCTTGCCACTATTATTCAACATAGTTTTAGAAGTCTTAGCCACGGCAATCAGAGAAGAAAAAGAAATAAAAGGAACACAAATTGGAAAACAAGAAGTAAAATTATCACTATAGATGACATGATGTTATACGTGGAGAATCCTAAAGATGCCACCAGAAATCTACTAGAGCTAATCAATGAATTTGGCAAAGTTGCAAGATACAAAATTAATGTATAGAAATCTCTTGCATTCCTATACGCTAACAATGAAAGATTAGAAAGAGAAATTAAGTAAACAATCCCATTCACCATTGCAACAAAAAGAATAAAATACCTAGGAATAAACCTACCTAAGGAGGTAAAAGACCTGTACTCAGAAAACTATAAGACACTGATGAAAGAAATCAAAGATGACACAAACAGATGGAGAGATATACCATGTTCTTGGATTGGAAGAATCAATACTGAGAAAATGACTCTACTACCCAAAGCAATCTACAGATTCAATGGATTCCCTATCAAATTACAAGTGGCATTTTTTACAGAGCTAGAACAAAAAATCTTAAAATTTTTATGGAGACACAAAAGACCCCAAGTAGTCAAAGCAGTCTTGAGGGAAAAAACGGAGCTGGAGGAATCAGACTCCCTAACTTCAGACTAAACTACAAAGCTACAGTAATCAAGACAATATGGTACTGGCACAAAAACAGAAATATAGATCAATGGAACAGGATAGAAAGCCCAGAGATAAACCCACACACCTATGGTCAACTAATCTATGACAAAGGAGGCAAGGGTATACAATGGAGAAAAGAGAGTCTCTTCAATAAGTGGTGCTGGGAAATCTGGACAGCTACATGTAAAAGAATGAAATTAGAACACTCCCGTCATACACAAAAATAAACTCAAAATGGATTAGAGACCTAAATGTAAGACCAGACCCTATAAAACTCCTAGAGGAAAATATAGGAAGAGCACTCTTTGACATAAATCACAACAAGATCTTTTTTTTTTTTTTGCAGTACGCGGGTCTCTCACTGTTGTGGCCTCTCCCGTTGCAGAGCACAGGCTCCAGACACGCAGGCTCAGCGGCCATGGCTCACAGGCCCAGCCGCTCCGCGGCATATGGGATCTTCCCGGACCAGGGCACGAACCCGTGTCCCCTGCATTGGCAGGCGGACTCTCAACCACTGCGCCACCAGGGAAGCCCACAAGATCTCTTTTGATCCACCTCCTAGAGTAATGGAAATAAAAACAAAGATATACAAATGGGACCTAATGAAACTTAAAAGCTTTTGCAAAGCAAAGAAAACTACAAACAAGACTAAAACACAACTCTCAGAATGGGAGAAAATATTTGCAAATGAATCAACGGACAAAGGATTAATCTCCAAAATATATAAATAGCTCATGCAGCTCAATATTAAAAAACAAGCAACTCAATCCAAAAATGGGCAGAAGACCTAAATAGACATTTCTCCAAAGAAGACGTACAGATGGCCAAGAAGCACATGAAAAGCTGCTCAATATCACTAATTATTAGAGAAATGCAAATCAAAACTACAATGAGGTATCACCTCACACCAGTTAGAATGGGCATCATCAGAAAATCTACAAACAACAAAAGCTGGAGAGTGTGGAGAAAAGGGAACCCTCTTGCACTGTTGGTGGGAATGTAAATTGATACGGCCACTATGGAGAACAGTATGGAGGTTCCTTAAGAAACTAAAACTAGAACTACCATATGACCCAGCAATCCCACTACTGGACATATACCCAGAGAAAACCATAATTCAAAAAGACACACGCACCCCAATATTCATTGCAGCACTATTTACAATAGCCAGGTCATGGAAGCAACCTAAATGCCCATTGACAGACTAATGGATAAAGATGTGGTACATATATACAATGGAATATTACTCAGCCATAAAAAGGAATGAAATTGGGTCATTTGTAGAGACGTGGATGAATCTAGAGACTGTCATACAGAGTGAAGTAAGTCAGAAAGAGAAAAACAAATATGGTATATTAACGCATATATGTGGAACCTAGAAAAATGGTACAGATGAACTGGTTTGCAGGGTGGTGGTGGTGGTGGGATGAATTGGGAGATTGGGATTGATATATATATACTAATATGTATAAAATAGATAACTGATAAGAACCTGCTATATAAAAAAATAAATAAAATAAAATTCAAAAAAAAGAATCACATAGTCCGAGGACATGACATAAACTGGTTAGAACCAATAGGTCCAAGTTGGCTGATGATTGACTTCCACCAGGCCCTGAGCACACTAAATGACACACCCACAGGCGCCATGACAGTTCCAAGGCCTACCATAAAGGTGAAAAAGTGGGCGGTGGCCCAATTTCTGGGAATCCCCACCCCTTTCCCAAAATAGCTGGCATACTCCTCCCACTCATTAGCCTATGAAATTACCCACCTCTATAAAAACTGACAAACCCATACCCTGGTGCTGCTCTCTCCTGAGATGGTCCACATTCTGTCTGTGGAGTGTGTTTCTCTCTAAATAAATACACTTCTTACCTATTACTTTGTCTTTGAATTATTTCTGTAATGAGACCTTAAGAAACTGAGACAAGGTGTGTGATCTCCGTTAAAAGACCATGAGTTCAAGTCCCAATCTGGGTTTTTGCTGGGTTCAGGTCCCAACGCATGAGTTCAAGTCCCAATCTGAGTTACACAGTTTCAGTTTCTCTACTTGAGACACTCTTCACGTGGCTCACTCCCTCAGTTCATTCAGGTCTCTGTTCAGCTGTTATCTTATTATAGAGACCTTTCCTGACTGACCATCCAAAATAGCACATTCCCTGACACTCTGACCCCAGTCTCTGTTTATTATTTCTTCCTAGTCCTTAAGACCTCACGTTTTGTTTTTTAATTAATTTATTTATTTATTTATTTATTTATTTTGGGCTGTGTTGGTTCTTCATTGCTGCGTGCAGGCTTTCTCTAGTTGTGGCGAACGGGGGCTACTCTTTGTTGTGGTGCGCGGGCTATTCATTGTGGTGGCTTTTCTTTGTTGCAGAGCATGGGCTCTAGGTGCGTGGGCTTCAGTGGTTGTGATACATGGGCTCAGTAGTTGCGGCTCATGGGCTCTAGAGCACAGGCTCAGTAGTGTGGCACACAATGTGGGATCTTCAAGGACCAGGGCTCGAACCCGTGTCCCCTGCATTGGCAGGCAGATTCTTAACCACTGCACCACCAGGGAAGTCCCAAAACCTCACGTTATATTATGTCTATTTACTGTCTTTTTCTCCGAATGGGTATGCTGGTAAAGTGTTTGGTAACAACTAGCTCTCTGAAAACTATTGAAACCGAGCGGGGCCCGGTGGGGCTCCCAGGCGTGGAGGCCTTTTTGTCCCCCACTTCTTGTGGCCAAGACACGAGCCTCCATGACATTCCCCGAGTTCCAAAGGGCAGATTCAAATGGTTGCTCATCAAGGGAGGAGTAGCCAAAAAACCACGCAAGCAAGATTAAAGGGATCAGAGAAGCTCATCAAGATTAGGAGACCAAGACGAGATTAAGGCGGGCAGGCCCTGCTCGCACTCTAATCTTGTCAGAGACCCCACCTTTGAACTATTGTTATAAACCCTCATCAAATCCTCCCGGGTTGAGACACATAGTTTTTCCGAGGCAGGAGCCCACTGTGCCCCCTTTTGCCTGGCAAAGCAATGAAGCTATCCTTCTCTACTTCACCCAAAACTCTGTCTCTGAGATTTGATTTGTCACCAGTGTACAGAAAGGCCAAGCTTTTGGTAACGGTATGAATGTGTTACAGAACACAGTTCATGTGCCTGACGGACAGTGAGGGCAAACATACCGAAACATCGGAGTTTGGAGCAGAGAAAGGTTTATTGCAGGGCCACACTCAAACTCCCCCAATGGTTTTTGTTTTTAATTTTTTTAAACACCTTTATTAGAGTATAATTGCTTTACAATGGTGTGTTAGTTTCTGCTTTATAACAAAGTGAATCCGCTATACTCCCTAATGGTTTTTGGGGAAAGGTTTTTATAGGCAAAATTTGGGGTGAGGGCTGCAGGGTGTGTGACTTTCTTCCAATTGGTTGGTGGTGAGGTAACAGGGCAGAGCTCCAGGAATCTTGTGCTCAGGGACCTTAGTTCTCACAGAATAACTCAAAGATATTGTTTTGTATATTCCCCCCCCCCTTTTATTTTTGGCCACACTGCGAGGCATGTGGGATCCTAGTTCCCCAACCAGGGATTGAACCCATGCCCCTTGCAGTGGAGGTCCCTATTTTATATATTCCTTGAGGAAGAAACAGGACCCTACCCCAAGGCTGCACTAATGTTTCTTGCCTGTTCCTCCCTTGTTTCTGCAACCCCTCCCTTCCCTGATTAGCAACTTTCTGAATCTGCCCTTTTAAACTTAGGGAAGGTCAAGGAAGCTTAATGAAGCCTTTTTCCTACAAACAAGAAATAGGGGACACAGAAAGGCTTTTATATCCTGGAGGGCCCCACAGAGCCCTTCTCAGTTTCAAACGTATATATATACATACCTAATTTTTTAAAAATTTATTTCATTTTTGGCTGCATTGGGTCTTAGTTGCTGCACGTGGGCTTTTCTCTGGTTGCGGCGAGGAGGGGGGAGCAGGGTGCCACTCTTGGTTGCTGTGCGTGGGCTTCTCATTGCAGTGGCTTCCCTTGTTGCGGAGCATGGGCTCTAGGTGTGTGGGCTTCAGTAGTTGTGGCTCATGGGCTCAGTAGTTGTGGCTCACAGGCTCTAGAGTGCAGGCTCAGTAGTTGTGGTGCACGGGCTTACCTGCTCCGCGGCATGTGGGATCTTCCCGGACCAGGGCTTGAACCCATGTCCCCTGCCTTGGCAGGCAGATTCTTAACCACTGTGCCCCAGGGAAGCCCTACATACCTAATTTTATTTATAAGTTTAGTGATACAAAGGATGTGTAAAACACAATTTACATATAACAAAATATAAATGCTCTTACTGTAAATTCCATATTCTCACAGAATGCTTTTGTTGCTATTTGACAAACTCTTGTATCCATAGCCAGTCTATCTTTGCAGCTAACAAGTGTAGTTCCAGCATAAAAATTGGCTGATATTTTTGTTTATAGAGTGTTGTCCAACACCACCAAGTAATTCTCCAGTTCTCAGGTGGACACAGACTGGGTACCCTCCATTGTAACTCAGTTCTGACACTATGTGTCAGATCTCACAGGTTAGGGGCTCAGTCCTACAGGACTGCCCTCAATTTAGATGCCAACTGCAAGCACACGTTGCACCTGGACTTCTGACCAACCGGCTGTGAACTAGAGGTTCCCATGACCCACTCCTTGGGTTTTTCATTTGTTAAAATAGGTCACAAATCTCAGGGAAATATTTACTTATGTTTACCAGTTTATTGTAAAGGATATTATAAAGGATACAGATGAGCAGCCAGATAAAGAGGTACACAGGTCAAGGTCCAGAAGGATCTTGAGAGCAGGAGTGGAATTGGGGTGTACCACCATCCAGTCCAGAAGCTCATCAAATCTTTCCTGAGGTCCGTGGGCGGGACTGAAAGTTCCAGCTCTCTAATCACTGGGTCTTCCTGATGACCAGCTCCATCCTGAGGCTGTGTAGGGAACTCCTCCAGGTCATCCATTAGTATAACTCAGGTGGGAGAGAAAGGGCTTATTATGAATAACAAAAAAGCAGACAATCCTGCCACTGAGATAATTACAAAGATTTTAGGAGCTTTGTGCCAGGAACCAGGGGCCAAATACAGTTTGTCTTCCAGCCCTCAGCCCTCTGTATCTGTGGGTTCACATCCACAGAGTCAACCAAGGGAGGTTGGAAAATATTTTTTTAAAAGTTCCACAAAGTTCCAAAAAAGCAAAACTTGAGTTTCTTGTGCACCAGAAACTCTTTACATAGCATTTACATTGTATTAGGTATTATAAGTAATCTAGATAATTTAAAGTATACGGGAGGGGGAATTCCCTGGCAGTCCAGTGGTTAGGACTCCGAGCTTTCATTGTCTAGGGTGTGGGTTCAACCCCTGGTCAGGGAACTAAGATCTTGCAAGCCCCTGGCACTGCCAAAAAAAAAAAAAAAACAACAGTATACGGGAGGGCACGTGTATAGCTAGGTTAAATGCAAATACTATGCCATTTTATATAATATACTTGAACATCTGTGGATACATCCTCTCGGGGGTGGGGTGGGATCCTGGAACCAATCCCTCTGGATGCTAATGAAATAAAATTCATAATTAATGGCGAGACAAAAATATTGAAACATAAAATTTTTCTTTGCTCCTTTGGGCCTCCTCCCTCTCCTTTACTGGGTGTTGTGCATCTGCGTTAACCAGACCTCCTTAGGCGATAACAGTCCTTTTTAATCTCATCAAGAGTCACAACTCATTAGGAGATAACCTTCCTTCTTAATCTTGCAAGGGGCCACCGTGACCTAGGAGCCACTGCTTTGTACCTGTAGATCTGGATTGTGTAAACTATCAATAATATGTCATTTGATGTAAACCCTTTGTCTCAAGAACTTCTGTAATTGTGCTTTGACCTCCAAGGGGCAGAACAGCCCTCAAAGCTTTCTGAAAAACTGTCTCCCAGGTTATGATCCTCAGCTTGGCTCTAGTAAAATTTTCCACTTTTTTTAGATTGACTATTGATTAATTTTTTCATCAACAATACCAAGGGACAACTGTATATTTCCTTAAAATTTTTGTTTCTAAATTTTATTGAAGTATAGTTGATGTACAATATTATGTGAGTCACAGTTGTACAATATAGTGATTCATAATTTTTAAAGATTATACTCCATTCATAGTTATTATAAAATATTGGCTATATTCCCTGTGTTGTACAATCCATCCTTGTAGCTTTTTTTTTTGGCCATGCCACTTTTGGCTTGCAGGATCTTAGTTTCCTGTAAAGGGATTGAACCCGGGCAGTGAAAACCCCAGGTCTTAACCATTGGACTACCAGGGAATTCCCCTGTAGCTTATTTTATTTATTTATTCATAATTTTTATTTATTTATTTATGGGGCTGCTTTGGGTCTTCATTGCTACGTGTGGGCTGTCTCTAGTTGCAGCGAGTAGGGGCTACTCTTTGTTGCAGTGCGTGGGCTTCTCATTGTGGTGGCTTCTCTTGTTGAGGAGCATGGGCCCTAGAGTGCACGGGCTTCAGTACTTGTGGCATGAGGGCTCGGTAGTTGTGGCTTGTGGACTCTAGAGTACAGGCTCAGTAGTCATGGTGCACAAGCTTAGTTGCTCCTCGGCATGTGGAATCTTCCCAGACCAGGGCTCGAACCTGTGTCCCCTGCACTGGCAGGCGGATTCTTAACCACTGCGCCACCAGGGAAGCCCCTGTAGCTTATTTTATACATAATAGTTTGTTTTGTTTTGTTTTGTTTGTGGTACGCGGGCCTCTCACTTTTGTGGCCTCTCCCATTGCGGAGCACAGGCTCCGGACGCGCAGGCTCAGCGGCCATGGCTCACGGGCCTAGCCGCTCCGCGGCATGTGGGATCTTCCCGGACTGGGGCACGACCCCGTGTCCGCTGCATCGGCAGGCGGACTCTCAACCACTGCTCCACCAGGGAAGCTCCCAAATTTCATTCTTTTATATGGCTGAGTAGTATTCCATTGTATATATGCACCACATCTTCTTTATCCTTTCATCTGTTAATGTACACTTAGATTGCTTCCGTATCTTGGCAATTTTAAACAGTGTTACTATGAACATTGGGGTGCATGTATATTTTTGAATTAGTGTTTTTGTTTTTTTCTAACATATACCCAGGAGCAGAATTGCTGGGTTACATGTGTATACTTTTTTTTTTGGCCACGACACCTGGCATGTGAGATCTTAGTTCCCTGACTAGGAATCGAACCCGTGCCCCATGCAGTGGAAGCACAGAGTCCTAACCACTGGACCACCCAGGAATTCCCAACATGTGTATACTTCTTATCACACAGTAAGAGGAAAGTGTAGGAACGTCTCTCATTCATCAGAGACGTGAGCAAATTACTTGCTGAATTGAACAATAGCTTTTTATTTATTTATTTGACAAATTTATTTATTTGTTTTAGTTGCCGGCATGTGGGATCTTCGTTGTGGTGCAAGGGCTTCTCTCTACTTGTGGCGTGTGGGCTCCAGAGTGCGTGGGCTCAGTAGTTGCAGAGTGTGGGCTCTCTAGTTGTGGCATGCAGTTTTAGTTGCCCTGCGGCATGTGGGATCTTAGTTCCCCGGCCAGGGATCGAACCCGCTTCCTCTGCACTGGAAGGCAGATTTTTAACCACTGGACCACTGGGGAAGTCCCTGAATAATAGCTTTTGAATGGTGGAAAAATATTTAATTTTTGTGGTATCCACAATGTAACAGCTACAGACACACTTTTAATATGCATTATTCATTTTTTCTCCATCACTTTCTTAAGTCTAGACAATGACCGAAACTAGCCCTGATTTGTAGCATTTGCTGATTTCTGTGGGTAAATACTCCCACCATAGCCTATCTCAAGCTGCCAACAATGATGTCACTGAACATGAGTTGGGAAGAAATGCATAGTAGCACACCATTATGTAGTTTTTCCACCACACAGATACATTAGCATAGATAATAGTAAAATTATTAGAAGGCAATGAATTGGAATATTTATTATCTTTATTTTTATATAACTTATTTAACTTTAAGTTTATGTAATTTCATTTTTGAGGACTTGCAAAATTTCTGAAAATTTATCAATTGGCTCTCATGAGCCCGCAGGAACCAGCTCCAGCACACCCTGGTTTCCTTACTAGATTGTAAGCTCCATGAAAATAATACCTGGCACATAATATGTACTCAATAAATTCTTCTGGCATAAATGAATGAAAGTAATTTTAGTGTTATTTAGTTCCTTGCCACCTAAAGAACCTGATTAAATTAATTTGGGAGGGAAGTAAGAGGTGGGCACTATTTGAGCTGTTGTCAGACTCTCATGCCTTTTCTGAAGAAATCTGGGAGCAGGTTAGATAAAGGGGTAAATTGGTTAGGGAGGCCTGAAATCTCCAGACTGAGGATGAAGAGTGGGAATGTCCATAACATTATCAGTTCAGTCATCCTCCACAATGCCGCCATAACTTATTATTTTTAAGAAACACATTTCTGGGCTTCCCTGTTGGCGCAGTGGTTGAGAGTCCGCCTGCCGATGCAGGGGACATGGGTTCGTGCCCCGATCCGGGAAGATCCCACATGCCGCGGAGCAGCTGGGCCCGTGAGCCATGGCCGCTGAGCGATGACTGCTGAGCCTGCGCGTCAGGAGCCTGTGCGTCCAGAGCCTGTGCTCCTCAACGGGAGAGGCCACAATGGTGAGAGGCCCACGTACCGCAAAACAAACAAACAAAAGAAACAACACATTTCTGCTGAAATCCCTGCCATATCTTCCAGCCTTCAAGATAAAATTCTAAATTTTATCTAGGTCCCTCATGTTTCCAGCTTAATCACTATTACTGCATTCTATACCCCTATATCCAGCCTCATGGGGCCATTTACCTTCCCCTGAACTTGCTCTGCACTGTCTTGTCTTCAGACGTTTGCCCATGCTGGAGTCCCTTCCCTACCAGGAATGCCCCCCTACTCCTTTCTAACCCAGAGGCATCTCCATTTTTTCACATCCTGCTTGCATAGTTTCTCCTCTCTGAGGTCTTAGCTGGTACCCCATCCCCATCTCCTCTGGCATAATTAATTCTCTAGTATTTTCCTACACTGGAAGGATTTACATGGAGGAGATGTTGGTCAAGGATACAAACTTTCAGTTATAAGAGAATAAGTTCTGAAGATCTAATGTACAGTATGGTGATTACAGTTAACAATACTGTCTTGTATGCCTAAAGCTGCTATGAGAGTAGAGCTTTCATGTTCTCACCATAACAACGCCACAAAAGAGGGAATTCCCCGGCAGGCCAGTGGTTAGGACTCTGCGCTTCCACTGCAGGGCACAGGTTTGATCCCTGGTCAGGGAACAAAGATCCCTCCTGCAGGCCATACAGTGCCACCAAAACAAACAAACAAACAAAACCCCCACAAAATGGTAATAATGTAAGGTGAAGGACTTGTTAACTAACCCTATTGTGTAAACATTCAGCAACATATATGTGTATCAAATCATCACATTGTATATATTAAATTTATACAATGTTATATGTCAGTTATATCTCAACAAAGCTGGGGAAAAAAAGAATTGACATGTCTGTTTCCCTAATAGATTATGAAAGCCTTGAGGACAGAATCTGATTCATTGTCTCCCATTGTCCAATTTAGTCTCAGGCATTTATTTAGTAGGCAACAATAATTGTTCATCAAAGGGGCAGCCTAGGGAGAGGAAAGCGTAACAGCTAATCTCTCTGGGCCTCAGATCCTCCTTTTTACAATAAGGATAATGTTTCCTTGCCTGCCAGGAAGCTGAAGGAGATGAGCTCACAAGTCATTTCCCAGATCCATGACCTAACTTCACAATTTCCCCTAGAGCAGAGCCCGGTATCAGAAATGTTGAGAAGCACTGTGGTTTTGTCCTTCACCCCAAAGACATTTGATCTTACTTTAAGAAGCCAACAGGTGTAGCCATTCTGTCCCTGCAAAAGGCCATACTGAGCTATCTTTGGCCCGGAACAAGGCCCAAGCTGCTGGGAGATTAGTGTTTGGCTGGTGGAAGGTCAGGGAAGGTCTGGGCTGAACAGGTTATTAAGCCCCCGCCTTCCCCTGCCAGTGTGCTATGGGAGGTGCACTTTCTTCCACAGCCAGGCTGGGAATTTTCCTCATCCTTGTCAGAGCAGATTTCTCCTGGCGACTACCATGTGCATGTTCTTGGAAGCCCAATAGGAAGGTTTTGCTTAAGTTTACTCAGGAACTGAAAATTGACAGGCAAGTGAGTGCTGAGTGAAAATATTCTTTCTTTAGCGAGCACAGCTGCCCACCCTCAAGTTGGCAGAACTGGCGCCATATCAGCAGAGGATCTGAGGGGGTGGCCTCCTCATCTAAAATATCCACCCCTCCACCTGTCATTCCACCATTAGATCTTAATTCCTCAGCATCTCTAAGGAGGCTTTTCTGCTTCTAGAAACCCAATTGACATTCCAATTCCTCTGGAAAGTGCATGTTAGCTGGGATTAGTAATAGGAAGAAATAAATTCCTTAGCTTAGCATCAAGATACTATACAATCAGATGCTACTGACCTCTATAATTTTATCATCCACTATACTGATCCCCAAAGAACTCTCCCGTTAGCCAAACTATTCTTTGAGCCTACCTTGCGTTTATTTCCCCCTCTGCCTGCTGTTCACACAATTTCCCCTGCCTGGAATATTCGGCAACCCACCTTCCCCTAGTCTGTCTCTCTTCCTTTTCTTTTTCTTCTTTTTTTTAATGGCTGCGTCAGGTCTTAGTTGAGGCATGCGGGATCTTTTGTTGCGGCTCACAGGCTTCTCTCTAGTTGTGGCATGCTGGTTTTCTCTCTCTAGTTGTGGCGAGTGGGCTCCAGAGTGCATGGGCTCTGTAGTTTGCAGCACGTGGGCTCTCTCATTGAAGTGTGCAAGCTCAGTAGTTGTGGCGCACGGGCTCCATTGCCCCACTGCATATGGGATCTTAGTTCCCGCACCAGGGATTGAACCCGTGTCCCCTGTATTGGAAGGCGGATTCTTTACCACTGGACCACCAAGGAAGTCCCTCTCTTCCTTTTCTCAGTAGACATTTATTTATCACCTACTACAGTGAAGCACTGTGTCAGGTTTTTTGTTTTTAATTGTTCACAGAGCCCAGAGCAAAGCTAGGCACATAGCAGGCAAACAGTAAACCCAAGGTCAAACTTGCCTTGTATTCTTTCCATCTCCAGAATTTGCTGAGTTATAATTTGGACATGCAGGTGGGTATGTATTGGTTTCTGCATCTCCCTTGTAAGCAAAACATAGAAGTGAAGGGCTCCCTTTGTGGCACAGTGGTTAAGATTCCGCCTGCCAATGCAGGGGACACGGGTTTGAGCCCTGGTCTGGGAAGATCCCACATGCCATGGAGCAATTAAGCCTGTGCGCCACAACTACTGAGCCTGTGCTCTAGAGCCTGCAAGCCACAACTACTGAAGCCCGTGTGCCACAACTACTGAAGCCTGCGTGCCTAGAGCCCGTGCTTTGCAACAAGAGAAGCCACCACAATGAGAAGCCCTCGCACCGCAACGAAGAGTAGCCCCCGCTTGGTGCAACTAGAGAAAGCCTGCACACAGCAATGAAGACCCAACACAGCCAAAAAATAAATAAATAAAATCTATATAAAAAAAGTGAAAAACAGAATTTTAAAAGATAACCATTGAAAATATCACTCTTCATTTTAAAAATATTGAGTATGCTTGCTATGAGCTAGAAATTCAGACATGAAAAGACATGCTCCCCTTGTCTCTAGAAGCTTACAGTCCCATGGGGAGGGGCAGGCAAAAACACTAATGATTTTGGAGAAAATAAAGCACTATGTTTGGAGTTAGGGAGACCTGGGTTTTAATCCTGACTCCGCAACTTGTTAGCAGTATGTTTTGAATTAACTCTTTCTGAGGGGGGATGATGATGATGATGATGGTACTTCAGAGTTGCTGTGGAAAAGTAAAGTAATTTCTATAAAACATCTTGCACTGGGCACTTCACATGGGCTCAATAAATATTTGTTTTCCTTCTTTTCTCTTTAAACCACAAGTATTTACGGAGTCACTCCTCTGAGTCTCATGAGGGCTAGACCATGAGGGAATTTAGAACAAGTACCAGCTGTGATTTTCTGCTAATTTATAGTCGGTTAGAGTAACAAGATCCACACATATGAAGAGTTAATAATACTGTGAGACTGGATTAAGGAGGGCTGGGATTCCCTGGAGAGGTGGGCCTGGAGAGGAGGTGAGATCTACGTTGTGGAAGTGTAGGTATTGGGCGGATAATGAAGGTAGGGAGTCATGAAGGTCTTGCGATGTAGGAGTGGAGGGGCTCCAATGGGTAGGAGAGATAAATAAAGTGGAGCAGGTAGTACAAACTGGACTGTGGAGGGCTTTGAGAAAAAGTCAGAGTTATTTTATGCTTATTTTCAAAGTACCGTGTTGACTTTTGAACAGAGGAGTGGTGTGTTTTAAATATATAATTTCTCTATACATGTAAAACGTACTTAATCTATAAAGGATGGATATACAATTGTCTTTGAAGGAGACATTTATGCATTAAGTGAGGTCTCTGACCTTGAGGACCAATGAAGGTTGGGTACAAGGTGTGTGTGGGGTGTCCTATTCTTTTTTTTCTATTTTTTATTCAAACAGGGTGTCCTGTTCTTCATCAGACAGTAATGGTCCTAGGTCTTTCTACTTCCCCAACTATGCAATTACCAGAATGAAAACAAATCTCTTCCAAGGGGAAGGAAGGCAATTCTTTGCCAGTCCATATTCTTCCTGCTTAGTAGTGCTCTAACATCCCATGTGTACTAGTTTGTTAGGACTGCTCTAGGACAGTACCATAGACTGGGTGATTTAAACAACAGAACTCTATTTTCTCACAGTTCAGGAGAAGTCCAAGATCAAGGTGTTGGCAGCATTGTTTTTTGTTTTTGTTTTTTTTCCTGAGACTTCTCTCCTTGGCTTACAGATGGCTATCTTCTCCCTTTATCTTCACGTGGTCTTTCCTCTCTCACTAATGTTCTTATAAGGACCTAAGTCGTATTGGATTACTGCTCACCGCAGTGACCTCATTTAACCTTAATTACCTCTTTAAAGAACTTGTCTCCAAATACAGTCACAATTCTGTAATAGTACTAGTGGTTAGGACTTCAGCATATGAATTTGAAGGAGACATAATTCAGCCTGTAACACCACCCTAGAAATTCAGTCTTCTCTTGTAAGTTATTATATTCATATTTATATATCTTGGATTCCTCTCTTAAAGCATACAGCTTTCAATATCCCAGCTCTAAATGCTTTGTTCAAACTTTTTTTTTTTTTTTTGGCTGTGCTGCGGGGCATGAGGGATCTTAGCTCTTAGTTTTCTTAGTTCCCTGACCAGGGATCGAACCTGCACCCCTTGCAGTGGAAGCTTGTAGTCTTAAACACTGGATTGCCAGGGAAGTCCCTGTTTAAACATTTTTTAAATCATAAAAGACTTGAGTATTAAAGGCAATTTGAAAATACAGAAGTGAAAATGAGAAAATATTACCTACAATCCCATTATCTAAACATGGTCCATATTAATATTCTTTTGATGTATTTTTATAGCTTTTCCTATGCACAGTGTTCTTACATAGTTACATTCACTCAGCAGATTTGGTTCTGGCTTTTTATACCTAGCAGTATATAGCCAGCATTTCCCCATGTCCTGGCATGTTCTTTGTAAATGTTATTTATAAAGGCTGCATAGTGTGGGATCTAGTAAGAATGCCATAATTTACTTAACCATTCCTCTAGAGTCAGACGTGGAAGATGCTTCCAATTTTTTGCTGTTATAAATAATGCTGTGAGAAACGTTTTTTTCGGCATAACAATTTTTCCATATTTAAAATTATTTCCTTAGGGCAGAGTACCAGAATTGCTTTGGATGAAGGAGTTTTTTTTTTTTTTTTTTTTTTTTTTTTTTTTTTGTGGTACGCGGGCCTCTCACTGCTGTGGCCTCTCCCGTTGCGGAGCACAGGCTCCGGACGCGCAGGCTCAGCGGCCATGGCTCATGGGCCCAGCCGCTCCGCGGCATGTGGGATCTTCCCGGACCAGCGCACGAACCCGCGTCCCCTGCATCGGCAGGCGGACTCTCAACCACTGCGCCACCAGGGAAGCCCAGGAGTTTTAATATATTATAACTTTTTGCTTTCCAAAGGGTTTATGCCAACATATATTTCTATTAGGCAAATAAGAGAGTGCCTCTTTTATGAAACACTGATTAGCATTAAGTAACACCATTATTTTCACTCTTTATTAATTTGGTAGGCAAAATGCATATTATTGTTATAACTTTCAACTTAAAGAATTGTGAGTCAAACATCTTCCCATATGTTTGTTGATGGGCTCTATTCCCTCTTTTAGGAATTGTTGGTATGCTTTGTCCTATTATCTACAGAAATTTCAGGTTCTCAATTTGTATGAGCTTTTTTTAAAAAAATATATTTACCTATTAATTTATTTGGTTGCACTGGGTCTTAGTTGCGGCAGGCAGGTGCCTTAGTCACGGCTCCAGGGCTCCTTAGTTGCGGCAGGTGGGCTCCTTTGTTGTGGCATGTGAACTCTTAGTTGCAGCATGCATGTGGGATCTAGTTCCCTGACCAGGGATTGAACCCAGGCCCCCTCCTGCATTGGGAGTGCAGAGTCTTATCCACTGCGCCACCAGGGAAGTCCCTATACGAGTTTTGTTTGTTTGTTTGTTTGTTTGCGGTACGCGGGCCTCTCACTGTTGTGGGCTTTCCCGTTGCAGAGCACAGGCTCCGGACGCGCAGGCTCAGCGGCCATGGCTCACGGGCCTAGCTGCTCCGCGGCATGTGGGATCTTCCTGGAACGGGGCACAAACCTGTGTCCCCTGCATCGGCAGGCGGACTCTCAACTACTGTGCCACCAGGGAAGCCCGTGTACGAGGTTTTTTAATGGTAAAAATATTAGACATTCAAAAATTTGTTTCCTCCATCTATTATCTTTTTTTTAAATGTTACATAAAGAAGTTTTCTATTTAAGAGTTGTTCTTTCTGTTGATTGCTTCCTTTCTGCTTCTCCATGGCTTGAATATTTATTTCTGTTTCCTTCAAGCGTTTCTATTTTATTTATTTATTTAAATTAAAATTTTAAAATTTATTTATTTTGTTTTGGCTACACTGGGTCTTCGTTGCGGTGTGCGGGCTTCTCTAGTTGCAGTGTGCAGGCTCTCTAGTTGTGACGTGTGGGCTTAGTTGCCCCACGGCATGTGGGATTTTAGTTCCCTAACCAGGGATCAAACCCATGTACCCTGCATTGGAAGGTGGATGCTCAACCACTGGACCACCAGGGAAGTCCCAAGGTTTGCTATTTTAAAAATATGACAATTCTTGTTCACTAAATCAGGCTGTTTTTTTTTTGACTAAACCAAGCTGAGTGGCGGCCTGGTTTAGTGGAAAGAAGTCATAGTTTAGAATACTGGGTCTGCTATTTAAGGTGTCCTCTCTGTTCTGTAAAATCTGAATATCTACCTTGAATATTTGTAATTGGGATAAAAATAAGATGGACATATGTAGCACTGTGCCTGAAGACAATAAATATTTACCCCCTTATCTTTAAACCATTTTGGTACAGAGTGCAGTGTAGCTCTAAATCTTTCCCCCAGATTGGTAATAAATTGTCTCACTACTTACTTTTTTTAAAAAATATTTATTTATTTATTTGACTGCGCCGGGTCTCAGTTGCCCCAGGCAGGATCTTCGTTGCCGCATAGGGGATCCTTTTTTTGTGTGTATCATGCAGACTTCTTAGTTGTGGCATGAATGCAGGATCTAGTTCCCCGACCAGGGATCGAACCCAGGCCCCCTGCACTGGAGCTCGGAGTCTTACCCACTGGACCACAAGGGAAGTCCCATCTCACTACTTACTTTTTTTCTTTTTATTTATTTATTTAGTTTTGGCCGCATTGGGTCTTCATTGCTGCGCGTGGGCTTTCTCTAGTTGCGGTGAACGGGGGCTACTCTTAATTGTGGTGCACGGGGTTTCTCATTACAGTGGCTTCTCTTGTTGCGGAGCACGGGCTCTAGGCGTGCAGGTTTCAGTAGTTGTGGCACGCAGGATTCAGTAGTTGTGGCACGCAGGCTCAGTAGTCGTGGTTTACGGGCTCTAGAGCACAGGCTCAGTAGTTGTGGCACACGGGCTTAGTTGCTCTGCGGCATGTGGGATCTTCCCGGACCAGGGCTCGAACCCGTGTTCCCTGCATTGGCAGGCGGATTCTTAACCACTGTGCCACCAGGGAAGTCCGTTCCTTAAAATTCTTATGGTCCAATTATTTTCTGAGGACTTTCATAGGCAGTGTCTTGTATGAACCTGACAATGCCTTATAAAGTAAGCAGAATTTAGCTCCTTTATATAGATGAAGAAACAAGTTTAGAAAGGACAAGTTATTAATTAGTAGAGTTAGGAAGGAACTGGACTTTTAATTTTATTTATTTATTTATTTTTGGCTGTGTTGGGTCTTTGTTTCTTTGCAAGGGCTTTCTCTAGCCGCGGAGAGCCGGGGCCGCTCTTCATCGCGGTGCGCAGGCCTCTCACCGTCGCGGCCTCTCTTGTTGCAGAGCACAAACTCCAGACGCACAGGCTCAGTAGTGTGGCTCACGGGCCTAGTTGCTCCGTGGCATGTGGGACTTTCCCAGACCAGGGCTGGAACCCGTGTCCTCTTAATTGGCAGGCAGATTCTCAACCACTGCGCCACCAGGGAATTCCAGGAACTGGATTTAAAGAAACGAGGCACAACAGTGTTACCAGGGAGTCTTTTTGGCTATTCCACACAGGTCTCACACAGACTCATTCACACATTAACTGTTTGTTTACTACTTTCAAAGGTCAGCATGCCCACACAGCTTAGCTGGCTCTGGGCATAAACATACCTCAGAAACTGACGGTATATTGTAAATTGTCATTGTCACTGTACTAATTTTCAGCCAAACAAACAGCATATGGTCCTCTGGTTAATAGCACATTCACATCTCTGGTGGAAAAATCTTCATGAGAGGCCAAATTTTAATCAGAAGGTTGTTGGTGACATGGAAATTTCAGGGTATCTTTATGACTAATAGGCATGGAGCCCCCATTTCTATCTGCCAAATGCAAAGATCTGCCAAAGGGACCAAAATATTCCATGTGCTGGTCAGGTCACCCTTTTCCCTGCATGGTGTACATTTTTGCTTAAGGTTTTTTTTTTTTTTTTTAAAGATTCTATATAGACCGTTCTTTCCGAGTTATCACATTCTTCATGCAGGGTATACTGCATTTGCTTACGACCATTTATTTTACTGGAAGTGAGTAGATTAGGTTTGAATTGTGATTAGCTTTATCTAGGTTGTGAAAATTCTTCGGAATTTATACACTTTGATTCTACCTTCCTGAATGTCAGCCACCTATTACTGATTTTTTTCTGAAATGGGCCTCATTTAAAAATGACTGATTTCACTCACCTACCTTAGGTACAGACTTGAAAATAAAAAACCCAGGCTTCTGAGAATTTCTCCAGTGTATTTTCCATCACGTTAAAATGCTCTCACTTCAGTCCAGCCAAGAGCAGTTAAACAAAAACTAGTGAAAGCGCTGGTGATGTTCTTTGCAGTTACAGGGTGTGAAATTAGTTTCAGAGTCGATGTCTCAGTCAGGCTGGGTAGAAAGGGTGGTAGTAAAATCCCTCAGGAGAGATTATTTTGAGAGGATAGTTCTGTTGCATCCAGGTGGTAATAACTTTATTCAGAGAGGTTTTAGGACTTTGATGCCCTTATTTTTCCCACTGATCCTAGGCCTTAGGTAGGACTTCCTCCTTGATGAATGATAATTTAGTGAAAGCACCCAGTGCAGTAAGCCTGGAATAGAAAGACAGATTAAAAAAATATTTATTTATTTATTTAGGTCTGTGTTGGGTTTTCATTGCTGTGCGTGGGCTTTCTCTAGATGCGGTGAGCAGAGGCTACTCTTTGTTGGGGTGCACAGGCTTCTCATTTGTGGTGGCTTCTCTTGTTGCAGAGCATGGGCTCTAGGCGCGTGGGCTTCAGTAGTTGTGGGACACAGGCTTAGTTTCTCTGCGGCATGTGGGATCTTCTCGGACCAGGGATTGAACCCGTGTCCCCTGCATTGGCAGGCAGATTCTTAACCACTGCGCCACCAGGGAAGCCAGACAGATGTTTTAAAATATATTAAGGAGAGGAAATGGAGGTCTGGAGAGGTAACATAGCATGTACAAGCTAACACATAGTCTCTGGTCTCTCTCTCTTTTTTTAAAATACATTTATTTATTTTTGGCTGCGTTGGGTCTTCGTTGTTTCATGCAGGCTTTCTCTAGCTGTGGTGAGAGGGGCCTACTCTTCCTTGCGGTGAACGTGCTTCTCATTGCGTGGCTTCTTTTGTTGCGGAGCACGGGCTCTAGGCATGCGGGTTTCAGTAGTTGTGGCACTTGTGCTCGGTAGTTGTGGCTCGTGGGCTCTAGAGTGCAGGCTCAGTAGTTGTGGTGCACGGGTTTAGTTGCTCCGCGGCACGTGGGATCTTCCTGAACCAGGGATTGAACCTGTGTCCCCTGCATTGGCAGGTGGATTCTTAACCACTGTGCCACCAGGGAAGTCCCTGGTCTCTCTTTTCTTAAAAGTTAATCTTTAATTAAAACACCAGTACTACTCCGTGTAGAAAATTAAAACATTATAGATTTGACTAGCACCCTCAATCACAAACCCTCTTTCCCACTTCTCAGATACAGCTGTTACCAGGTTTGTATACATCCTTTCGGAAGTGTTTTCTTATGCTCTTTTCATCAAGTCTTTGCTTCTCAAGGGTAATTTTCATCTTAGATCCTCCCACACCTTTCGGTAGGGCAGGAATACAAAAAGGAGAAAGACTGAATTGACCAGACAAAATCCTAGCTTACTGTCAAAAGAGAGATAAGATACATCTACACATGAATGGTCATGATAATAAGTTGTTTGTTAAAGGCACAGCCTGAGCATTCTTTGATCAATGCAGATGAATAACAAAGGCTTCCCCTGAACTGAGCAGGACATTAAGGTTTCAAGTGTTTTTCATCAAGTAATTTAATCTGTAACTAGTCTATTATTGAAACTAGCAAGTTAGTAATTAGCATAGTGCCCTACACAAAGATCACTATATGCTAACTCCCTTCTCACCTTTACTTAGACCTGTTGTGCCCAAAGGATGCATACAGGGTGTGAAAATAATTACTAATACTTACTGAAGGTTTATTCTGTGCCAAAGTGGTAGTTCACGTAATCTCATTTAATTTCACAAGCAGGTGAAGTGGTGTTATCACAAAGAAAAGCTCGAATTGAGGTAAGGCCTGGTGGACTCCAAAGTCCGTGTGTCTAACCAGTCTCGGATACTGCCTTTGAGGATCAAATAGGCCAGTAAATGAGAAAATACTTTAAACTCTAAAATACTATGCTACAATTATAAACCGTTATCTTCTTTTTATGCCTAATTCCTGGAGTTAAAACAGGTGAGGTCATTTTGCAAGGCGGGTTATTCATTGTTTGGAGATAGAAAACCTGGTTTGGGTCTCTTCAGCCAGGAAATCGAATGCTTTCCCTACGCTTAAAACCGGGACAATCCCTTCCTCAAAGAGTTGATTCTATGATTTAATAACAGTGGTTGTATAAACGACCGACAACGAGTGGGCTTTCAATAAATGTGTTTTCAGGCATAAGGGGCTTGGGGGTGCAGAATTCGAGCCCACATTCAACAGGGCCGACGCTGCGAGCCTCCTCCCGCCCCGTGGAGGTGCTGCTTGAAGCCAGGTGGGTGCCGCGGCAACCTTCGCGGGCCGTTGGCATTTTCCCGCGCAGGAGGGCGGGGCGGAGCGTGGGCCCGGCAACGTGGTAGCGGAACCCCACGCCCCCGCCGGGACTACATCTCCCAGTAGGAACAACGCTCAGCCACCTGGCGGTGTCCACGGTTATTAGTCTCAGATGCTAACCCTGTCCACTTTCCGTCTCGGCCTTCCGTCGGTCCGAAGTCACAGGCGCACCATCTACGAACCCGGGAGGGAAAGGATGTGGTGGTGGGTGCCTTTGCTGTGCAGCCGGTTGGGAGTCGTGGCCCCCTCACACAACGTTTGGGAGGCTAGGGTCGTCTTGAGTGGTTGAACCATATCACGTGACGGGGGGAAAGCGGCCGCAGGGGAGTGACCTGCGGTGCCTTGAGAGGTCATCACAGAGCGACAACGCTGCTCTTGTGGGCATCCTGGATGCGGTGGGTAGTACGTCCCTGATAACTCCGAGTATGAGAAATTCCGTTACACCTCCCTTGTTGGCTCCATCCGCGTACCTCCCCGCCCCCCCTCGAAGCTGTTGGCCTCGCCTGGTGGGCGTCGGGGGCGGCTAAAGGAAGCGACGCGCTCTGTGGGCGGGCTGATGAGCCGCCGCAGCGAGCTAAGTGCAGCGGCCCCTCCTTCGCGCGTGACGTGGAGGTCACGTGAGGGGCCGGACCGCCTCTGCCGCCGCCGCCGCTTTGTAAGAGGCACATTGGCAGGTAACGAACGGCGGCGGCGGCGGGTTCCGAGTCCAGCGAGAGCAGCTGCGGTAATTGCCACCCTCTCTCTCTCCTTTCCCGTTCCAGGTCGCTGAGCGCTGCAGCATGCGCTTCGTAGTCCTGGGTTCAGCTCTTCTTTCCTCCAGACTCCTTCATACTGCCCACCGTGAGGTCTGGCCGAGCTTCCCTCGCCGGCTTCGTGCGTCCTCAGTTTGCCCAGGCCTGGGTGCTGTCCTTCCTCTCCCCCGCGGGTTGTCCTGTGCTCCTTCCTGCCTACCCGGATCCCTGACGGCCCGGCTCCACCCAGCCCCAGGGGGCGCCTACCCCTCCCCCCCGTCGGGTTTCTGCCCTGGAGGGTGTGGTTTTCTCTCCCACCGTTGTCCCTCCCTGCCTGTCCGCTCGCGCTCCCGCGCCACGCTGTCGCTGACCACCTTTCCGCTTTCACGCCTGTCTCTAGTCCTGGGACTGGACATCTCAGAGCCCAACTTCTACACTCTCTAGCCTTTCCCGGCTACCCGGAGGCAAAGTTCAGTTCTGTTTCTCCTCATTCTGGAAGGCTTTGGTGTCAGACACTTGGGACTCAGTTTTCCTCCTCAGTCCTAGTTTCTGTAGTCTGGCTGTGTCACAGTTGTTCTTTAGTGTAGGTTTGAGAGGGGCTTTGTAATTAAAGCGCTCTCTTTTATAACATTATTCCAAATGTTATTTTTTAATTGGTGCATTGCATCTCAGTTTTCTTTGCCGTGGAATCGCTTTCCCACTCTGCTTTCCCACCTTTTCACCTGGATTTTCAATCTAATTAGTTGTCCAGGCATTTCAGGTGCCATCACTAGACTCACCACTCTGGTCTTCGTTTATCCTTGTTCTCTCTAGGAGTTGATTCCATCATTATTCCTGTTATTTCCTGTTTGACATAGCCCTGTAGTTTACTTCCACCTCTGTTGGATATTGTTTCTACGTGTATCCGAGGGTGTCTCCACCAGTATTTAGGCTTACTTTCTTCTGCTCTTCTGTGCCCTAACAATTGATAGCTGAGGTCTCCGTAAGATATCCAAAGATCATCTTTTATTTGAAGGGCATATAATTCACTTTTTGGGTGAACCCAGTTATTTTATATTTTCTCTTCGATTATGATAGTAATTTTTTAAACCAAGGGGTATGTCAGTAGTTAGTGTGTTCCTCACTTTTCACCATGAATTGTACATTCGTAAGTTTTAGTGTCAGTTTGTCTAACAAAAGTGGCAGGAAGGTGAACATAATACCTAAGCTCTCCTATATCCTGGGGATTGGGTGACTCGGGTGGTGTCTGTCTCAGGAAAGGGAATAAATTCCACTCTCCGGAGATGGTAGGGTCTTCCAGTGCACCAGCGTCTCTTACCTACCTGCAGAGCCCCTTGGTTAGGGCTGTCCTCCCATTGCTGTGGAGCCTTCACTTATCGTTAGGCAGAAGTGATTAGTTTTCCCCACACTACGTTTCAGCTCGCAATGTGTTCCTCCCGGTTTTTCCTCCTTAAGGCTAGTTCACATGTGTGGTGAGATTTTTCCCCCGCCCCTGTCTTGCTTCCCACAGCTCTGATTTTCTCCACCTGCTTCCTTATTGTTTCTGACCTTAGATAATTAAAACGATTGAGAGAAGGGAGGTTTTTGTTGTGATTGAAATATGACTGGAGGGAATGAGGCCATGGGAAAGGGTTGTGGTAGTTGTCCCTCCTGCCTATTTCCTGCTGCTCTGGTTTCCTCTGGCCTCTCTCTTTAAATGTGGGAGGGACCAGCAGTAGTCACATGGAGCTGCCTTTAGAGCCAGGCTGAAACAACAGTTAACACCTCTGCTTCCCTTTCCTCGTTAACTGGTGCAGCCTGTGCAGTGCTCACCAGGAGTGTCTCTTGGTATTAGCCTGAGTGACTTTTATTGTTTGGTGAGAAATGGTAGGAGAACATGGAGGAGAATGGGTTTATTTCATGTATCTGTGTTTTGATGGGAACTGGTTGCTCTCTCTACTCCCTTGAGTATAAACTACACATAGAGAGTATAAATCAGTCTTGAAGGTTTGAACTGGTCTGAAGTGAAGCCTTTACTTTTGAAGCCTTTTTTTTTTTTTTTAATGACAACTTAACTGTTAAGATTTTGTTGTTGTTATAAGACACTTTTTTTGGGGGGGTAAGTGTATTATAAAGGATTAATGCCTGCTCAAAAGAAATGGTCTGCATGAATTCACAGACTGTGAAGTTCCTTTGCTTTTAAACAAATCTATCTTGTGAAGCAACCGGTAAGTCAGCAATTATCAGTTAGCTCTTAGTTGTTAATGTGAGTATATGGAGTGTCCTTTAAAAGCTAAATAGTGTGGCACTGGTGGTGTTGACTGGTGAGATGGTGGATCTCTGATAGAGATTAGAAGCAGCTGTTTTCTCTTTTTTTCCCCCAAAAGGAGAGTGGAGATATAACTTGAAGTAAGGCAAAGACAGGAAATATCACTTGGAAGCCTGTGGTAGGTTTTGAAATATTTTTGATCCAACTATCAGATAAGTGTTTAGGGATGGAGTCCTTTTTCTTTTTTAAGTCCAAAGATCAAATTAGTTGGGTTTGTTTTGACGATTATAATGCAAACTTTGTATGCTGAAATTTCCTATTCTTTTTAAATTTATTTTTTGGCCATGTCACGCAGCATGTGGGATCTTAGTTCCCACACCAGGGATCAAACCTGCGCCCCCTGCAGTGGAAGCGCAGAGTCTTAACCACTGGACCGCCAGGGAAGTCCCCCTCCTACCTTTTTTTTGTTCGTTTGTTTTCTTGACAGTGTTTCTTTCAAAGATGTGCCTCCTGTGCTTTTTAAAGAAAGTTATTTTAGTTTTTTTAAAAAAAATATTTATTTATTTTTGTCTGTGTTGGGTCTTCGTTGCTGCAGCGGGCTTTCTCTAGTTGTGGTGAGCAGGGGCTACTCTTCGTTGTGGTGAGCAGGCTTCTTATTGTGGTGGCTTCTCTTGTTGCGGAGCACGGGCTCTAGGCGAGTGGGCTCAGTAGTTGTGGCTCATGGGCTCTAGAGTGCAGGCTCAGTAGTTGTGGCACACAGGCTTAGTTGCTTCGCGGCATGTGGGATCTTCCCGGACCAGGGCTCGAACCTGTGTCCCCTGCATTGGCAGGCGGATTCTTAACCACTGCACCACCAGGGAAGTCCCATTATTTTAGTTGTGAAAATTCTTGGCCTAGGTATTGAAGAACAGGTTCGTGAATTTCTGGCTGACATAGCATGTGTACTACAGTGAGTTTCAATTTTCAGAAAACTCATTTTGATACTGGAGTTATGAGCTCAATTAAATTGGAACCCAGTTAACTATTTGGAATTAATTTATGAAACAGGGCTTGGACTAAGGAATAGGTGTTTCATTTTAGACTAGGCAATGCTCTACTTTTAAAGATTGTTAGGAATGTATTGCTTGTTTTTCTTCATTTGGAACTCTAAAAATAAAAGAACGTATATTTGATTAGGTCAGAAATTTCATTATGAGAATATTTTCAAGGATTTGTAGACTAGAGAATTTCATTTGGATTTAGACCTGTTGCTGTAACTTTGTTTCTTGTGTTATAATTAACTTTTTAAGTAAGATGTCACATAGGAACTTACTTATTTAAAGTTATGTTGTACATACACAAGCCAGTAATACTTTATTTGGCCGTGTCACAGCCTGTGGGATCTTAGTTCCCTGATTGGGGATCGAACACGTGCCTTCTGCAGTGGAAGTGTGAAATCCTAACGACTGGACTGCCAGGGAACTCCCCCCAAAATACTTCAGTGCTTTAATATTTACTCAAAAATTTTTACCTGTCTTAATCTTCTCATCAAATCAGTCCTAGATATACCTATGAAGACTTTTGGAAGCTCAGAGTTGCTTCTCTTTATTAATGTCTTTCTCTCTGTGCCTTCTTTAATTCTTTCCATTCCCATCCTCCTTTCTGTTTTCCTCTTATTCCTCTCTTTCCCTTGTTTTCTCTTTCTCTCTCTCTCTCTTTTTTTTGTTGCCTTCTTCTGTTCCTTCACCCCCCTACAAAAACACTCAAGTCTCAACTGAGGAGGTTGTATTCCTTCTGACTTTCTTTGCCACCATAACATGCTGCTTCCCAAGCAAGCGATGAAAACCTGAAATATCTTTGCAGTCTCATGGGCTTGGGGAAGGTGTATAGTGCTACCTGTATTGTGCATGTCTACACAGCTGGAATGTGTGCTCTTTGAAGGGTGGGATTTTTCATTTGATAATAATATAATGTTTGTCATTGTCAGATCATAAGCAAGGGAATAAGTGGGCTTAAAAAATACAAGTTTAACTGAAATAGGGTCTGGGAAAAAAGTGACTGGCTTTAGGATTGATTTACAAGCCTCACTTTAAGTTGTTTTTTATACCAAACCAGCTCCTCTCCCTCTCTTTTTTCAAGTTAATTTACAAATTTCCATTTTAAAGTTGGTTTTTGAGTCAGGCTGGCTGGCACTATTTTACATAAGAAAATACATTTTAGAAAATTTGAAAAAAAAAAGGAGACTTAAGGGGCTTCCCTGGTGGCGCAGTGGTTGAGAGTCCGCCTGCCGATGTAGGGGACACGGGTTCGTGCCCCGGTCCGGGAAGATCCCACATGCCGCGGAGCGGCTGGGCCCGTGAGCCATGGCTGCTGAGCCTGCGCGTCCGGAGCCTGTGCTCCGCAGCGGGAGAGGCCACAACAGTGAGAGGCCCGCGTACCGCAAAAAAAAAAAAAAAAAAAAAAAAAGGAGACTTAAAATGGTTTTAACATTTTAGTATAAATCCTTTTTTTCCCTACGTGAAGTATATACCTTTTAAAAAATGAGATTGTACTTTGCATACTTACTCATTTTCTATTGAAAAATATAGAATACACACCAAAGGAGGTATATGAGGTAGAAAAACACGTGTAGAGTTTTCAAAAACTAGTTAAATGACCAACCAAGAAATGGAACATTAATGCTACCTAAAATCCCCATCTCCTAGATGTTACTTTTTCTCTTTCCCAGGGGTTATCATTACCCTATATTTTGGCCTTATTATTTTTAAAAATAATGTTTACTTGGTATGTATCCATAAACAATATATAGTTTAGTATTTCCCATTTTCAATCTTGATCTAAATGGGATTGTATGATTTTCTGATACTTCTTTTATATGTTTTAGATTCATCCACATTGATTCTTACAACTCTCCATCATTTTCAGTAGTGTGGTATTCCATTGTAAGGATATGCCACATCTTATTCTATTGTGATGGATGTTCGTTTCATTTCTAGGTTTTTGCAATTACAAATTATACTCGTTCCCCTCGTGAACATTTGCACCCCACCTCAAAACAAGTACAGTAAACTAATTTGCTGAGACTATGTATAACCGAGAGTGGAATTTTTGGGTTGTGTGTGGGGTGTGTGTAACTTCACTAGGTAATCCCAAACTATTTTCCATAGTATTGTACAGTCATTCTTAATGAGGCACCACATTTGAACCACAGAACACAGAAAGTTGAGTGACTGTTTTCTCAGTTCTCTTGAGGATGTTCCATAGCTAGTATCATTCTAGACACCTACAGAAGAATTTAATTCGTACGTACAATGGATACTATAGACATTGGAACTTAATTCTCAAGACCGAATGGGTAAGAGCTCCACATCCTTGCTAACATTTGGTAGTGATTTAATTTTTAGTTTTAGCCAATTCTAGTGGGATGTTTTAGGTAGATCTTTTATGAACACCACACGGCTGGATTTTGCTTTTTAATACAGGCTGCCAACTGCTCTTTTAACTGGAGCATGGAGACCATTCATGTTTATGGTAATTATGGATGTTTTGGATATATTTCTGCCATACCTTTTTAAAAAAAAATAATTTATTTTTGGCTGCATTGGGTCTTTGTTCATGCGTGCAGGCTTTCTCTAGTTGCGGTGCTAGGGGTTACTCCTCATTGCAGTGTGCGGGCTTCTCATTGCGGTGGTTTCTCTTGTTGCAGAGTACAGGCTCTAGGTGTGTGGGCTTCAGTAATTGTGGCACGTGGGCTCCGTAGTTGTGGTTCACGGTCTCTAGAGCACAGGCTCAGTAGTTGTGGCACAGGGGCTTAGTTGCTGCCCAGCATGTGGGATCTTCCTGGAACAGGGATTGAACCTGTGTCCCCTGCACTGGCAGGTGGATTCTTAACCACTGCACCACCAGGGAAGTCCTGCCATACGGTCTTATGCTTGCCTGGTGTTTATTGTTTCTCTGTCCTTTTGCAGTTTTAATTCTTTTTTCTGTTTGCTTTCCTCCAATTAAAAAAAATTTTTTTCAAATCTATAAAATCTGAAAGAGTATGATGTGTACCTTTTAAGTGGAGTTACTACTTAATATTTTAACACATTGACTTTTTTTTTTTTTTTTTTTGCTGTACGCGGGCCTCTCACTGTTGTGGTCTCTCTCGTTGCGGAGCACAGGCTCCGGACGCGCGGGCTCAGCGGCCGTGGCTCACGGGCCCAGCCGCTCCGCGGCATGTGGGATCTTCCCGGACCGGGGCATGAACCTGTGTCCCCTGCATCGGCAGGCAGACTCTCAACCACTGCGCCACCAGGGAAGCCCTACATTGACTTTTTTCTGTATATACTCCACACATTATCTTCTGTGGCTAAATGATTTGAAAGTAAAATGCAAACATCTTGACGTTTATGCCTAAATATTTCCTTAGCAAGTGTCTCTTTACAACAAAAAGCTTCTCTTACAAACAGCCACAATAACATTATTACACCTAGGAAAGTGAATAATTATTTAAAATATAATGTATAATGTCAATAAAAATCTGACATAAATCCACATTCAGATTTTCCCAGTTGTTCAGAAAATGTCTTTTATAACTCCCTATTCAATCAGGGTTTCTGATTTACCCTATTTAGGTATTGTCACTGAAGTACACTACTGAATGATAATCTATTTCTTTCTTTTTTTTTTTTTTAAAGCTTAGGCTAAGTATTTTTTTTTTTTTTTTTTTTTTTTTTTTTTTTTTTTTTTTATGCGTTACGCGGGCCTCTCACTGTTGTGGCCTCTCCCGTTGCGGAGGACAGGCTCCGGACGCGCAGGCTCAGCGGCCATGGCTCACGGGCCCAGCTGCTACCGCGGCATGTGGGATCTTCCCAGACCGGGGCACGAACCCGTGTCCCCTGCATCGGCAGGCGGACTCTCAACCACTGCGCCACCAGGGAAGCCCTAGGCTAAGTATTTTTAATATTTATTTTGGCTGCACCAGGTCTTAGCTGCGGGATCTTCATTGCAGCATGCATGCGGGATCTAGTTCCCTGACCAGGGATTGAACCCAGGCCCCCTGTATTGGGAGCACAGAGTCTTACCCACTGGACCACCAGGGAAGTCCTGATAATCCATTTCTTAAGTGATTATTTTCTCAATTATTTATCAGATATAACTGCCAGTCAGATGATCTGATAAGCAAGAGGTAACTACTGTTGTTACTTAGTTAAGATAATTCTTGCAAATGTTAAGTAAATTGCAGTTTATTGTAGGATAAGTGTAATTTTCTTGGGCCACTGGAAGAGTGAAAGTGTTCTATTAGTCCTTTGCCCACCCCAAGTTTTGAAACACTGATGAAAGTTCCTTTTTGATGTGGGAATGAAGCTAAGCTATTACATTTATAAAAACTTTTTTAGATAGTATATTCTCATGACATTTTATTTCTCTGAAATGCTAAGAATGTAGGTTAATCCAAATTAGGCCTGAATGACAGTTTTTTGTTGTTGTTAATGATATATGCTACTATACAGGTGTTTACTTGAACAAAGATTTATTGTTGCTACTTGTTAGCAACTGTTAGGTGCTAGGGATACAGATGAATAATGCACCCTGTTCTCTAGGTGCTTAATTCTAGTGGGAAGACAGTGCAGTTAGGAATGAGGATGCTGTTGGGAGTGACAAAGGAAAGCACTGCCAGTTGATTCCAGGTACTGGGCAAGTCTTCCTTGAGGTATTGGGAGTCTGAGCCTTACTTTTCCTGGGTTATTCCTGTAGGATCAATTATGGGCATATTCCTGAAGTTATAATTGTTTCTTTTGTTAAAACACTTGGAATGTTAAAACGTTTTGAACGTTCAAAATTAAGTTTTATTGGAATTCGCTGTTATTTGGATTACCATATAATTGTTACCTTTTGTTTGGCCTTGACTTGCTGGTTTATTTGTAGCAACTAGTAAAAGAGAAACAAAGTTATTCTTAATGTAATTTAGTCACATTAAACATTTTCTTTGGGGCAGTTTTTTATTGTAACTTAATGAATGTCTCAATTTTTCCCTTCCAATCAAGATGTCATTTTATTTTGATGAGAAATTTCCTGGTATAATATCAGTTACTTGGTGAAATACTTCTTTGAATTGCTGAAGATCAGATGGCCTCTTAAAAAAATTCTTAGCTTATTTAGTACCTTTTTTAAAAAAATAATAAATTTATATATTTATTTTTGGCTGCGTTGGGTCTTTGTTGCTGCACGCGGGCTTTCTCTAGTTGTGGCGAGCTGGGGCTACTCTTCGTTGTGGTGCACAGGCTTCTCATTGTGGTGGCTTCTCTTGTTGTAGAGCATGGGGTTTTAGGTGTGTAGGCTTCAGTAGTTGTGGCTCGCGGGCTCTAAAGCGCAGGCTCAGTAGTTGTGGCACATGGGCTTAGTTGTTCCGCGGCATGTGGGATCTTCCCAGACCAGGGCTTGAACCCACGTTCCCTGCATTGTCAGGCAGATTCCTAACCACTGCGCCACCAGGGAAGTCCCTATTTAGTACCTTTTTAATTCCTTGTGACTGGGTGTGCTAAGGTTAATGGTGGAAAAAATACCCCTGTATATTACAGAACAATCCAGGTGTTGGTAACAGGAGTAAAATCCTTGTTAGGTAAAGTAGACCATTTACTATTTTTTTATCACAGAAGAACTTGCATTTTTTTAAAGGCAGTTTGAGCTGTTTAATTGTTCTAATGCTTATCTCACTTTATCAAAAGATCCTAGCTGTAATGGGATGTAGCTAGCTTACCATGAACCAATTTATATACTCTGACAGTCTAGCCATCTGTGGGACAAAGAAATGACCAGGAAGCCTATAAAATTACACTAAGAACTCAAGCTGCTATTAAGTAGGGCTGTTTAGTATATCGTTAAGTGACCCTAAAACACCATGGAGTTATTATGGATGTCAAGTAAAGAGTAATTGCTGTTTACATTGAAGGACAGAAAATGAGAAAATGGGTGTTGGAGTGAGAGTTGGCCTTTGGTGATAGTTGTACAGCTTCGTAAATTCTAAAAATCATTGAATTGTACACTTAAGGGTGAACTACTCATTATACCACAGTAAAGTTATTTGAATTGTTTGAATAAATTGACAGTATTTTGAAATAGAATCAACAGAAAAGAAACTGGTCAGTGTACATTAATCCGATAGTTGCTACCATTTATGGTAGCGATTAGGATCTAGGCTAAGCATCTGAGATACATTATCTTCTTTGGTGCTCCTCACAGACTTGAGAAAGAGTAAAGTGGTCAAGGTTGCTTAATCTAGTAATTTTTGTGACTTCCAAGCCTGTGCTCCTAATCACAATACTGTACTACTTATGTGAAGTACTGCTATTGTGAATACAGCCAAGTGCTAGCTGGTAAGTCAAATAGTGTCCACATTTGTGGTACATAAGGCTGGGGTTTTGTACTGGATGGGGAATGAGGGATGGATATGCAAGTGGGGCCGTTGAACTCCTGTGCCTGGTTCCACTGGACTTAATTTCATTTTTATCTGTTTTATATGTTAGGGTTTAGTCACTGGTTTGGTTGGACTTGATTTCTGTGGTTTAAGAAACAAAAACAGCACATCTCCCTTTGCTTTAGTTTTTCATTCTGATTTTACTCGCTGTTCTAATCAGCATGGTGAGCTGGCCTCTAAGCCCTCTGCCAATTTAGGTGCATCCTATGAGGAAGGTCAGACACACAACACTGAGAAGTGGCAATTGATAGCACACCAGCACACTCTAAGAAGAGTGACAGGAAGCCTATAAAATTACACTTAAGAACTCAAGCTGCTATTAAGTAGGGCTGTTTAGTATATCGTTAAGTGACCCTAAAACACCATGGAGTTATTATGGATGTCAAGTAAAGAGTAATTGCTGTTTACATTGAAGGACAGAAAATGAGAAAATGGGTGTTATGTTCAGTATGCTGTTGAGAAAACATGTCTGTGGAGGTTGGAGGCAAAAAACAAAACAAAACAAAAAAACAGGTGCAATTTGGGAGAATGACAAGTGTAGGGATCAGAAAGGAATAAAGACCTTGTATTTATTTTTGATGGTTGGTGGTTTGTGAACAGAAGTTGATGGAGTTTAACAGTTAGCAGTAAGCAGTATTCTAAAAGATTAAACATTCCACTTTTTTTTTTTTTTTTTTTTTGCGGTACGCTGGCCTCTCACTGTTGTGGCCTCTCCCTTTGCGGAGCACAGGCTCCGGACGCGCAGGCTCAGTGACCATGGCTCACGGGCCCAGCCGCTCCGCAGCATGTGGGATCTTCCCGGACCGGGGCACGAACCCGTGTCTCCTGCATCGGCAGGCGGACTCTCAACCACTGCGCCACCAGGGAAACCTAAACATTCCACTTTGACATCAGTTTCATAATTAAGATAGTTCAGACAGATAAATAAGGGTGTGACATTTCAGTGAAGTAGAGAAGAGGCAATTATTGATATTCTGGTTGATACAGATACCTTAGAAATTCTTAGAACCTTTGAGGCTTTAAGTACAGTGACCCTTAATTCAGGTACCTGTAGAAAGTTGATGGCAGAGAGAATGTAAAGGAAGGCATAGATTTAAGGCCTTAAATCCTTTATTACTTGAATATGGGTATAGGAAGAAATGGTGCACTAAAAGAATGGCTTAAAGGTTTTGAGCTCTGGAACACTTGAAAAATGCTGTTGGTTACTTGGAAAATTTTGGAAATCTTCAAATGATGCAGTTTTGGATGAATTCCATTATAGGTGTAGCTATCTAATAGGCAGTTACCTGGAGGCTGAATCTCTGGAGAGACATAGTCTTTAGCTTTTGCTTTGAAGTTGGAGGTAATTATTGATGCCAGTAGGGCATAAAATTTCTCTGAGAAGAGAGAACGTGCTTAAGAATTGAACAATTTTGTTGTTTCAGGGGTGGGAGAAAGATGGGATGCCGCTTAGGATTTGAGAACAAAAGAACTAAGATGGTGTAGTGTCTTAAAAGCCAAGGGAAAAAGTTATACAATGTGTTGTATGCCAGAGGCAGGTGAAAGAATGAGAACAAGAAAGATTCGACAATTATGTGGAGGTTAGTGGTGACCTGGGGAAATAGTATCTTTCCTTCTGTTGCGGTGGTAGGGTGGTGGAAAGCAGACTGAAAGTTAAGGAGTTGTTTAGTGAGGAAATGGAGGCAGTGAGTGTATTCTTTTTGAGAAATATAGCTTATGTAGTCATTACTTACAATTATATGCAGTTTCCAAGAGTACATGGAAGGTAATTTTTCTAAGCCATTGTTTTTGAAATTAATCTGGATGTATAGAATAGTTGAACAGGTTTTGATGCACATCCCTGTGAGAAGGAAAAGGGTATGGAATATTTTCTCAATGTAGTCATAGGAGATTTCCTTATTAAGGAATTTTGTATTTGGTTTGAATGAAAATTGAGCCTGGTGCATAAGTGACAGGTGTGGTAACATTTAAATGGATTGTGTGACTATGTTTTGATGGATACATTCTTCAGGTAACTGACATTTTTTAAAAAGTTGCTTTTGGCATGAGTGAAACAATAATAAGGATGCCATTAGAATAAAACAAATACGCTTTTAAAAAAAAAAAGCCAAGCAATTTAAGACTTTATATCTTGAATATATGAGGAAAGCTGAAGAACTGTAATGAAAAGCTGTGGGTGTGAAGTACTTAAAAAATCAGTGTTTATATTTTTGGCTTATGATATAGCTGTTTTCAAATAGCTTAATAATGGATCTACTGAACCTTTTAAATCAATTGTGAAATATTTGTGTATTTGTAACAGTTGAGTGCCATATGTTTAAATGATTTGTGCAGAGATGTGAAAAATGAGAGTACTTGAAATATTTTATCTGTCTTCAGTAAGAATTGAAGATTTGTATTGTAAATCAACTAAGCTTCAATTAAAAAAATAAAAAGAATTGAAGATTTGTAAAGTTTTGTCTGTTGTGAAAGTATAGTTGGGATTTAATCACTTTTGGCAGTAAAAGTGATTACTATATGAGAGGGGTTAGCAGAGATGCTGCTTTGCCCCAAAACCAAAACAATAAATTAATGTGAGATAATGGATTAAAACTTATAAGTGATTAGGAGTTGAACTAGGTAACATTTTGAGTGTTGTTGAATAGGGCTATTTCCTGAAGTTCTTTTCACATCTTGGGGAGTTTGGAGATTTTCCTGTGTTGAGTATTGTTATGGCTTTTCTGTGCTTGAAAATAAGAAACGAGTTAAACTGATATTACAGTTTAAGATAATGTTTTAGGGGCTTCCCTGGTGGCGCAGTGGTTGAGAGTCCGCCTGCCTATGCGGGGGACGCGGGTTCGTGCCCCGGTCCGGGAGGATCCCACGTGCCGCGGAGCGGCTGGGCCCGTGAGCCATGGCCGCTGGGCCTGCGCGTCCGGAGCCTGTGCTCTGCAGCGGGGAGAGGGCACAACAGTGAGAGAGAGGCCTGCGTACCGCAAAAAAAAAAAAAAAAAGATAATGTTTTAGCTTAGAGTATCAAGAATCAAAAATCTTTGATTCTTTAATTTTTTTAAAATTTTATTTTTGGCTGTGTCGGGTCTTCGTTGCAGCACGCGCGGTCTTTCGTTGCGGCACGTGGGCGCTGTAGTTGTGGTGTGTGGGTTCCAGAGTGCGTGGGCTCTGCAGTTGAGGCACGCCTGGGCTCAGTAGTTGTGGTGCAGGCTTAGTTGCCCCGCAGCATGTGGGATCTTAGTTCCCCGACCAGGGATCAAACCCATGTCCCCTGCATTGGAAGGTGGATTCTTAATCACTGGACCACCAGGGAAG
This sequence comes from Phocoena sinus, assembly GCF_008692025.1. Classification (NCBI taxonomy): domain Eukaryota; kingdom Metazoa; phylum Chordata; class Mammalia; order Artiodactyla; family Phocoenidae; genus Phocoena; species Phocoena sinus. The sequence goes on along the minus strand of NC_045768.1, from coordinate 81,459,861 downwards.
TCCTGAAAATCTTTGATTCTTGATCTTTATAACTGGTTCTGGTCAATATGACTTGACTAAAAGAAAGACTTGGCTTATTGAACTTGTATCCCCAAGATTGGTAAGGTAGATTAGCCTATAGCTCGACACCTTCCCCTTTCTTTCTTTTTTTTAAAAATAAATTTATTTATTTTATTTATTTATTTTTGGCTGTGTTGGGTCTTCACTGCTGCACACGGGCTTTCTCTAGTTGCGGCTAGCGGGGGCTACTCTTGGTTGCAGCGCGCGGGCTTCTCATTGCTGTGGCTTCTCATTGCGGAGCACAGTCTCTAGGCATGCAGGCTTCAGTAGTTGTGGATCATGGGCTCTAGAGCACAGGCTCAGTAGTTGGGGAGCACAGGCTTAGTTGCTCCGCAGCGTGTGGGATCTTCCTGGACCAGGGCTTGGACCCGTGTCCCCTGCATTGGCAGGTGGATTCTCAACCACTGCGCCACCAGGGAAGCTCCACCTTCCCCTTTCTGACTGGGTCTCAGGAAGAGGAAATAAATAACTCAAAGGGAGAAGGCGACTTCCTTGCTTATCCCCTTCCCTATGAAGGCCTTGGGATGGAGCAACTAGTGAGAAGTTAATCTTGCTCTGATGGATGTGGAGCTGGAGGGTGGTGGTAGAATGGGAGTGAGGGTGTGAAGGCAAAAAATTTACAAAAATATGTCTCAGTCTTCATCACAGACTAAGACTATTGGCATTACGTCTATCCTGTTCTAGTGACTCTGAGACTTCACTTGATTCTCGCGAGAGGATAGGTGGGGATAAATGCAGCTGAACATGGTTGTGGAAGAGCCAAGTCAAACTAAAGTTAGGGATAGGAGAATTTGAGATGGGAACATTCAGTTGGCGATTTATTACTCTCAGTTGTGGCATGCATGCAGGATCTAGTTCCCCGACCAGGGATTGAAGCCTGGGCCCCCTGCATTGGGAGCATGGAGTTTTACCCACTGGACCACCAGGGAAGTCCCTCTTTTCTTTTCTGTTTTTTTTTTTTGGTGCTTGATATAATGCATGCTAACATCAGTGAATCAGTGGTTGTCTCTTAAGCTACCATAGAACAACCTGGGGAAAATCAAGAAACATTGAGGGTTTACTCTGTGTAAGGCTTGGGTGGAAAGTCGTCTTTGCCCCCCCCCCCCCCCCCCCCCCCCCCCCCCCCCCGGCAAAGACAGCGAGTCAGTGATTAAAAGCAATGCAGATGATTTTAAAACAAATGACAAGGAAACAGCCTGAAAGATTGTATTGTCGTTGGGTTCAGAAATTATTTTTGGAATGTGGCCATACTGTGCTGCCCAGAAGCCATGCAGATATGTCAATGCTGCCACTTTTGAGAAAGAGGCCAAGGACAAGAAGGATGATGATACAATGAATTTATTTAAGAAAGTAAGTTCCTAGGTATGTCCTGGAGTTAGAATAGTTCATACTAATTCCTCCCATTACCCATCATGTGGCTAAAATAACTGATGTAGAATCAGAAACAGTTAAGTCATGTTTATTGTACTGTATTTGCCAAGGAAGAGAAGTATTGCATTTTAGAAGGCAATTATGTCAAAAAAACTTGGAGCCAAAAACATTTTGGCCCCTAAAGAATTTTCTTTCATATTCCCATAATACACCCAACTTCTCAGCTGAATAGTGTAATTGAGGTGCTAATTATTATGCTACCTTGCTTTTCCATAATAGTTTATATGTTAATGTTCTGTGATAAAAGTACAATATAGTCATTTCTTGTGGATTACAATGATGCAAAACAAGTGAAAACACTGGAAGGCTATTCACTAAACTATTAACAGTAGTTATTTTGGGGTGGTGGAACTGTAGGTGGTGGTTTTATTTTTTCCCACTTTTCAGTGTTTTTTTGGAACTTTGTTACACAGTCATACAGTAAAATAATAAAGCAAAATTATGCTTTTTGCAGCTTTCTCACCTTTCCATTTGAACCAGTTGGATCAAAGTTTTCATCTAAGTTTCTTTGAGGGCAGCAATTCTCAAATTTTATTGTTCATGAAGCCTTGTTTAAACATATCTGATTCACTAGGTCTGGGGTGACCTTGGAATTTGCATTTGTGACAAGTTCTCCGGTGATGCTGATGCTGCTGGTCCAGACACCACACTTTGAGAGCCGCTGTTCCAGAGTGGTGGCTTGACATCCTGGCTGCACATTAGAAATATGGAGAGCTTGTGGGGTTTTTTTGTTTTTGTTTTTTAATTAATTTTTATTGGAGTATGGTTGCTTGACAATGTTGTGTTAGCCTCCACTGCACAACAAAATGAATCAGCCATACACATACAGATATCCCCTCCCTTTTGGACTTCCCTCCCATTTAGGTTACCACAGGACATTAGGTAGAGTTCCCTGTGCTATGCAGTATGTTCCCATTAGATGTCTATTTTATACATAGTATCTGTAATGTATATGTGTCAATCCCAGTCTCCCAATTCCTCCCTCCCCACCCCTTTCCGCCTTGGTATCCATACATTTGTTACCCATACATTTGTTCTCTTTGTCTGTGTCTCTATTTCTGCTTTGCAAACAGGTTCATCTGTACCATTTTTCTAGATTCCACATACATGCGTTATTATATGATATTTGCTTTTCTCTTTCTGACTTACTACTCTGTATGACACTCTCTAGGTCCACCCAAGTCTCTACAAATGACCCAGTTTCGTTCCTTTCTATGGCTGAGTAATATTCCATTGTATATATGTACCACATCTTCTTTATCCATTCCTCTGTTGATGGACCTTTAGGTTGCTTCCATGTCCTGGCTGTTGTAAATAGTGCTGCTCTGAACATCTGGGGTGCGTGTGTTTTTTTTCTCTGGGTATATGTCCAGTAGCGGGATTGTTGGGTCATATGTTCTGTTTTTAGTTTTTTAAGGAACCTCCATACTGTTTTCCATAGTGGCCGTATCAATTTACATTCCCACCAACAGTGTATGAGGGTTCCCTTTTCTCCACACCCTCTTCAGCATTTGTTTGTAGATTTTTTGATGATGGCCATTCTGACCGTTGTGAGGTGATACCTCATTGTAGTTTTGATTTGCATTTCTCTAATAATTAGTGATGTTGAGCATCTCTTCATGTGTTTCTTGGCCATCTGTGTGTCTTCTTCGGAGAAATGTCTATTTAGGTCTTCTGCCCATTTTTTGATTGGGTTGTTTGTTTTTTTGATACTGAGCTGTATGAGCTGCTTGTATATTTTGGAGATTAATCCTTTGTCTGTTGATTCGTTTAAAATATTTTCTCCCATTCTGAGGGTTGTCTTTTCGTCTTGTTTACGGTTTCCTTTGCTGTGCAAAAGCTTTTAAGTGGAGAGCTTTGTCTTTTAAAAATAGATATATAATTTATATACCATAAAATTCATCCTTTTAAAGTATGCAATTCAGTGGTTTTTAGTATATTCACAAGTTTGTGCAAACATCACTATTTCTAGAACATTTTCATCACCCCAAAAAGAAGCCCCCCATTCCCATTAGCATCTATCCATTCTCTCCTGATCCCATCTACTAATCTACTTTCTGGCTCTATGGATTTGCCTCTTCTGGAAATTACATATAAATGGAATAATACAGTATACATATGTGATCTTTTGTGACTGGCTTCTTAGCATAACATTTTCAAGTTTCATCCATGTTGTAGTTTTTATCAGAAATTTTATTCCTTTTAGTACTTGAATAATATGGATAATACTTCATTGTGTGGTTATATCACATTTTGTTTATCCATTCATCATTGGGTTGTTTCTATTTTCTGGCTGTTATGACTAATACTGCTTATGAACATTCCATGTACACATTTCTGGGTGAATATATGTTTTCAATTCTCTTGGGTATGTACCTAGGATTGGAATTGCTTGGTCATATGGTAAGTCTTTGTTTAACTTTTTAGAAACTGCTTGGAGAACTTTTAAAAAAGAATACTGATGTTTGGGTTTTACCTATTCTGAGCAGCCTGATTTTAATAGGACCTGGTTTCATTTTTTAGAAGTTGCTCAAGTGATTGTACTATGCAGTGAGGGGTGGTGATGGATGGTGATCCACTATTCCAGAGTCTTAAACTTTGTTTATTTGATGATGGGAAATTCCCGATGCTTCTGGAGATACCACCACTGTTAAGAATTGGACATGGATAGAAAGGCACTTTTAGCTAATAAGTAAGCTGACAAACCTGGGTTGACATTCTGGTGTTTTCATGGAGTAGCAGTTTTTCTGGGCTCCTCCTTTACTTGTTTCACCATTCTATTGGTTCCTTAGGCCCACTGTGCAACCACAAGATCAGAACATGGCAGGAGATAATAGCATAGTTATCTAGTTATTACTTTTCTTTTTTTTTTTAATTGAAGTATAGTAGCTTTACAATATTGTGTTAGTTTCAGCACAGTAATTCAGTATTTTTGCAGGTTATATTTTATTAGAGGTTATTAAAGATAATGGGTATATAGTAATTCCTTGTTGCCAGAGCCTGTGAGGAACTTAGAAGATTTCAGAAATGGAGGCTGAAAGCAGAAAGCAAACTCTGGATGTGTCACTGTATATGTGGGTGGGTACTAATTCTGGGGGAGCAAGACCAGAGAATAACACACAGGAAGGTAAACAGAATCTGATATACGTAGAACAAGAAAAAAAAGTGTGTGAGTGTGTTTAGCAAGAATTATTACTGGATTTATAAGAAAGCCATTAATATATTCTGGTAAGTGGATTTATAGAAATTCTATTTTAATCTAGTTCCAGTGTAAGTTTTTTTTTTTTAAATTAAAAAAAACCAGACCCTTTACTAGTCTTTGTCTATGGTGTAGTAACCCTCTAATGAATGTAACATCTTGGTATTATTTGGGGAGTGCTTGTTTGATTGCAATCTAAATAAAAAGTACAGTATTACAACTTGTAGGTCTTCTGAAATGCCGTATAGTATACATACCCCCTCCAAGCCCCCTCCCTTTTTAAAAAAAATTTTTTTTTTTTTTTTAAGATTTTTTTTTGGCCATGCTGCAAGGCATGTGGGATCCTAGTTCCCTGACCAGGGATCAAACTCACTCCCCCTGCATTGGAAGCGTGGAGTCATAACCACTGGAAGTCTGAAACCCCCTTCCCTACCTTTTTTGAGAGAAAGGGCTGTTAGAAGAAGGGATTAAGACTGGTCATGAACAGCGAGGGGCTTCTAAGGGATAGGAGGGCAAAGAATCATAAGATAGCTACTGAACTAGGGTCTTGGTTAAAGATAGGGTTTAGAGCCAAGAAATAGCAGTGTAGGAGTGGGACAGATGTAAGGAAGCAGCCATAGGCAGTTAAATACTTTTTCTCCCCTGACCTTAGGTAACCTAAAAGAGAAATATGACTATACCAAATAATTTTTGATGTCCTATAATGTTCAAGGGTTCATCAGCACTCATCTTTTCCGTGGGCAGATTATATGTACAGAATAGCAGATAACATTGTCAGCCAAGCCTGGGCGTAGGGGAGTTAACCTTGTCCACCAACTGCTAGAGGCCTGACCTTGCCCTCAGCAGCTGTGGAGAATAAAAGTATCAGCTTGGTCAGCTCCTGGCACGCAGGGCACAAGAAGTTTAGTTGCGTGTAATTGGGTCTCATACTAGAGTTCCTTGGCACTCCTTGGCACTGTAGCTGCCTTACTCTCTCCTGAGTTGGGGATGTAGACTTCCTCTTGTTGGCTGCTTTGGGCTTCCCAAATTTGTTGAGGTTCTTAATACAAATCAGTGTTCTCTGCAGGAATGAAAAAATGAATTTCCTCTGCAGAAAAAGGTTGAGAATAATGGGTATTTTCTTAATAGAAAAAGCAAGAACAGGGCCTCCCTGGTGGTGCAGTGGTTAGGAATCCGCCTGCTAATGCAGGGGACGCGGGTTCGAGCCCTGGGCCGGGAAGATCCCACATGCCGTGGAGCAACTAAGCCCGTGGGCCACAACTACTGAGCCTGCGCTCTAGAGCCCGCAAGCCACAGCTACTGAGCCTGCGTGCCACAACTACTGAAGCCCATGCGCCTAGAGCCCGTGCTCCGCAACAAGAGAAGCCACTGCAATGAGAAGCCTGTGAACCGCAACGAAGAGTAGCCCCTGCTCGACACAACTAGAGAAAGCCCGCGCACAGCAACGAAGACCCAGCGCAGCCAAGCAATAAATAAATAAAATAAATGTGTTAAAAAAACCCAAAACCCAAAAAACATTACAATAGACAACCAAGGGAGCACCTGTGGGTATCTGAAAGGCTGGGAAGCTAGGTGAGATTCTGACCCAGAACCAGATCTTTTGCATCAGGTATGAGTTACGAAGGTGACGCCAACAGTAGTTATGCCGTCTTAAAGAAGAGGAAGCTGAGTTGGAGTCTGTTGTATATCTGTAATTGATATATGTGCTTGCAGCATAGCATAGCGGGTGAGAACACAGACTGTGGAGCCAGATGGCCTGGGTTTGAATCTTGACCTTACCACTTAACTAGCTGTGAATCTTTGTATGTCTTAATTTCCTGTCTGTAAAATAGGAGTAGTATTAGGATGTATTTCAGAGTGTTGTCAGCAAGGTAATGACTTAATTCTGTATGCGTAAAGCACTTCAGTGGTGTCTGGCACTTGGTAAACAGTATGCATTTGTTGCTATATTATTGTCATTACTTAATGGTTTCAGGCTATTGAGAATGAGTGAATGAGTCTTTGATACAGATGAAGGACCCCCTACCCATCCTTGCCAGTCTAACTAAGACAGTCCTGGCCCCATTGGCCTAAGGACCGAGTGAATAGCATCTCTGTGAGCATTCTTTTTTTTATTTTGAGCTGCGTCGTGCAGCATGTGAGATCTTAGTTCCCTGACCAGGGATCGAACCCGTGCCCCCTGCAGTGGAAGCACGGAGTCTAAACCACTGGACCGCCAGGGAAGTCCCCTCTGTGAGCATTCTTGATGCAGACTAGTTTCTGTTCTTAGTAGTTGAGCTCTTAGCTGATTAAGTAATTCACGTTGTGTGGGTTAATTATATTCTGTTTGAAAAAAAAAAAGACATTTATTTTGCTGTTTCTGGAATATAATTTTTTCTTGATGCAGTGGATGAAATACTCTATGAACCTCCTGGTTTCAGAGGTACCTTCCAATGCTGACACTTTGTGATACTTACTATCTTAAATAAAGCCCTTGGTGCTTTCACCAAAGTCTTCACAGTTCTCAGCATGTTATCAGCAAGTGTTCTGTAACATCTCAGGATGAACAGATGTATCCTTGTTTTTCTGTTAGGGTTTACGTGGTTTGTAGATAAATTTTTACCCAACAATTTTTTTTTTTTTTTTTTTTGGCCGCTCTGCGTGGCATGTGGGATCCTAGTTCCCCAGCCAGAGATAGAACCCGCACCCCCAGATTGGAAGCGCAGTCTTAACCACTGGACTGCCAGGGAAGTCCCCCAACAATATTTTTTTTTATGCCTTTTTAATGTCTAACGTTAGGTAGGGTTCTCTTATGAGTTTGTGGTATTTGCTTATGTAAACTTTAATAGAAGTGCAGGTGGCTGTTAACCATGTCCAGTTCATTCTGAAATTCTGGAACACTTGAAAATGCAGCTCTTTCACTGAGGTATCTTATCTACAAAAAGTCCTTGAAAAAAATAACAGTTAATAAAACATTTTCTAAAAGTGTCCCTTTACAGAGACAGTCTTTGTAGTTTAATCAAATTGGTTTATTCTGGTGGTTTACTTTCCTTCTATTACAAGTAATTTTAGACCATTCTTGCACTTTAGATAATCTAGGAAGCTTTATATGGTATTTTGCTGATTTTGTTTTTAAAGAGGTTAAAAATGTAGTAGCATTTCTTACCCCTGTTAAAATCTATCACATCTTTAATTTACTTTGAATGAGGTGAGGTTAAAATCGGTGTTAAAATTTGGTTGTATAGATTGAATAACCTGGTGCTTCCTGCCACTCAAGAACTTGAGATATGTATGTTTGAGTTTCTACTGGATTATTTTTAGAATCTCTTGCTCTTGTCTGTTTCTATTCTAAGAATTCTCTTGGAACCTGTTCCAGGATAGTAGTTCTTGGGGGTGGAGAGTGATAGGATGGAACACAAGAGTAAACTGAATTCCTGTGGCCTGGCAACTCAGTTGCTTACTGGAGAAGCACTCTCATTTACTACACAGAGCTTTTTTTTCCCAGAAAAGGGAACAGAGAATTTCCCCATATGGCAGTATGCTAAAGGTGTTGAGTTTTTTAAAAATTAATTAATTTATTATATTTTTGGCTGCATTGGGTTCTCGTTGCTGCGCACGGGCTTTTCTCTAGTTGCAGCGAGCGGGAGCTTCTCTTTTTTGCAGTGTGCAGACTTATCATTGCCGTGGCTTCTCTTATTGTGGAGCACGGGCTCTAGGTGCTTGGCTTTCAGTAGTTGTGGCACACGGGCTCAGTAGTTGTGGCTTGTGGGCTCTAGAGCGCAGGCTCAGTAGTTGTGGCCCACGGGCTTAGTTGCTCCGCGGCCTGTGGGATCTTCCCGGACCAGGGTCGAACCCGTGTCCCCTGCATTGGCAGGCGGATTCTTAACCACTGCGCCACCAGGGAAGTCCCAAGGCATTGATTTTTATAGTCTAATTTCCGTGACTTACTCATTTTCACAATTCACTGGTGGTAATTTTTAAGGATGTCGATAATGATTTTGGTAACTTACGCTTTTTACCTTGTTTTATGAATTCATTGTTTCCAGAGGCTTTATGTAAAACATAAGAACATTTGTTGAATCATACATCCTGTTGACTTTGTTTTCTGAGCTCTGTTTTTTCCCAGAGGATTTTAGTAACACTTTTTTCCCCCTCTGCTTACTTTATAAACTTGCACGTTTATCTTTAGAGCATGCGCTGTAGGCGTGTGGGCTTCAGTAGTTGCGGCACTCAGGCTCAGTAGTTGTGGCTTGCGGGATCTAGAGCTCAGCGTCAGTAGTTGTGGCGCATGAGCTTAGCTGCTCTGCGGCATGTGGGATCTTCCTGGACCAGAGCTTGAACCCGTGTCCCCTGCCTTGGCAGGCAGATTCTTAACCACTGTGCCACCAAGGAATTCCCTAGAGATATAAAGTCTTAATGTTTATATTGAGGCAGTGAATTAGTAAATATTTTATAGTTTGAAATATAAGGAGTTTATGGTTTTTCTGATTGACAAGTAGAATTCAGATACATTACATCAAAGTGTTTGGTTTTAATAGCAAGACTATTAAGACTAAATAGTAAATCAAAAAACTTGATCTAAGCATCCATTCAATTTAGCTTATTTCTGTACATGCAGATTTTCATCACCAGATGGCACTGCTGTAAGAAGAAATTCTCATTTTGTTATATTTAATGTACCTAGTTTATTTTCATAAATGGGGGCACTGAGGATTAAACAGTTAAAGATGAGTGAGAAAAGGATCACATAATTCAATTAAAAAAAGAACTGTTTTGAAATCTGTGGGTAAACTAAAAATGATTTTTTTAAAAAAAGGTTTTACCCTGGGAATACCACTCAGCCAGGCAGGTTTTGGTTGGATGCTTAACTTTTAGATATTTAGCATAGAATTATAGAGTATTAGTGCTCAAAGTGATTTTAGAAAGAATCAAGTAATCCCTTTATTTCAGAAATACTAGTTTCACATTTGTATGATGCTTGACAGTTTCATATGTTTGTATTCATATCTGAGAACACTAAACTCAAAGAAAGCTCTTAAAATAATCGTGACAAAACAATTAACCTTGTTTATATAATACAACTAAAACAGTATTTAGTTGTTTAGAGGACCTATTAAGAAAATTAGTAAATAATATTAGAATAGCTGATTCAATGAAAAGCTTGTGAAACCTTTTCTAGCTAAAATAGGTTTCAGGGACATAATTTTCCTTGTGATGCCTGAAATGGTATCCTGAATTATGGTTCGTCTCTTCTCTAAATTTAAGATACACAGGTCCAAAAGATAACTAGAAATACTTGTATAATGTCATTTCGTTAACCTAAGATGTGTAAGATTTATAAATAGGGGAACATTGTTTCACATCATGGGAGTGCTTGCTTTGAGGTGTCTGTAACTGATTGTTTTAGAAAACAGAATTCAATTCATGTATTGTTCTTTTTTGGAATCATTGGCTCTGTTATGATTTGGTCTTTCTTATGTCATTCTTAATTTTTATAAGTTACCAGCTTCTATCACATGTCATTTCAACATATTTATCAAATGTCTCTTATATTGACACCTATTTAGTAGTGAAGGGAACAAAACAAAATAAAATGAATTTCTGGTCTTAACTCGTTTATGATTTAAGGTTAGGAAGACAAGTTAGATATAGAAGAAACAGAATTGATAAGCTAAAATATGAATTGCATGTATGTACTCTAGAATTCAAAGGAAAGTTAATATATAAAAAGTATTAGGAAATATAATCCTAGAAATCTGTAGGCTGTTTTGGGATATTTTAAATGGACTTTGATGGAAACTTAAGGGCTATTTTGGTTATCTACTATGAAGTTCTGACAAACTCTTGCTGGTTTTCCTATTGGATAATTTTCTGTTGCTTTGTGTTTCATGGTATTTCTCTTTGGTTTTTTTCTTTTTTTTTTTGGCTGCACTGAGCGGCTTATGGGATCTTAGTTCCCTGATGACCGGGTGTTGAACCCGGGCCCTCAGCAGTGAAAGCAGAGAGTCTTAACCACTGGACTGCCAGGGAATTCCCCATAGTGTTTCTTTCTTTCTTTTTGTTTTAATTGAAGTATAGTTGATTTACAATGTTAGTTTCTGGTATACAGCAAAGTGATTCAGTTTTACATATATTTTTCATATTCTTTTCCATTATGGTTTATTACAGGATATTGAATGTAGTTCCCTGTGCTATACAACAGGACCTTGTTTATCCATCAGAGTATTTTTTTTTTTTTTAAGATTTCTTTGATGTGGACCTTTTTTTTTTTTTTTTTGGCGGTATGTGGGCCTCTCACTGTTGTGGCCTCTCCCGTTGCGGAGCACAGGCTCCGGACGCACAGGCTCAATGGCCATGGCTCACGGGCCCAGCCGCTCCGCGGCATGTAGGATCTTCCCGGACCAGGGCACGAACCCGTGTACCCTGCATCGGCAGGCGGACTCTCAACCACTGCACTACCAGGGAAGCCCGATGTGGACCATTTTTAAAGTCTTTATTAAATTTGTTACAATATTCCTTCTGTTTTATGTTTTGGTTTTTTGGCCCTGAGGCACGTGGGAGCTTAGCTTCCTGACCAGGGATTGAACCCGCACCCCCTGCATTGGAAGGCGAAGTCTTAACTACTGGACCACCAGGGAAGTCCCCAGTATTTCTTAATATTGATAAAATCCAAATACTAATTCTTGTCACATGTATGTTGATAAAAAATTTCCCAGTTTATGGCTTGTATTTTCACAGGGCCAGCTGCTTTTTTATGAACAGAAGTTTATAATTTTAAAGTTATTAATCTTTGGGACTTCCCTGGAGGTCCATTGGTTAGGACTCTGCTCTTCCACTGCAGGGGGCCTGGGTTCAATCCCTGGTTGGGGAACTAAGATCCCGCATGCCGCTTGTGTGGCCAAAAAAAAAAAAGGTATTAATCTTTGCAATTTTAGCAATTCTTATATTGACACCTATTTAGTAGTGAAGGGGGCTGTAGAGTAGTGAGTAGAGCGGGGGCTGCTCTTGGTTGCGGTGCGCAGGCTTCTCTTAAGAAAATAATTACTATTATGAGATAAAAATTTCTTTATACAGGGTGAAAAAATTAGCCTTATTTTCTTCTGAAATCAATAATTTTGACTTTTGTATATTCTTAAAATACCTGTTAAACAACTTTTTTTACGTATGGCCTAGTAAAAAACATTTTTTAAACTATAGTCAACCAGTTCTTTCAACCTCTTTGAAAGTTGTTCTTTCCTGACCACATGCATTGCCATCTTTTTGGAAATCATATTTCTGGGCTTTCTCTTCTGATCCATTGCACGGGTTGTCTCTCCCTGTACCAGTCTTGTAGTGTTGTAATTACCGTGGCATTATAATCCTTGCTACCTGGACGATCAGCCTTGGGCCTTGTTGTTTTTGTTTTAAGGAGCGTCTTAGCTGTTGACTATTTGCTCCCCTGTGTAATTTTAGAATCACCTTGTCAGGTTTGAGACAAACCCTTGTTAGACTTTCGTTGGGAATTTGTCGAATCTAGTTGAGGAAGAATGATAACTTTTATTGAGTGAATAGGTATTGGAGCACGTTTTTCAAGGGCCAGATTGGAAATATTTTCTGCTTTGCCTGTGTTATAACTATTCAGTACTGCCACTGTAGTGCAAAAGCAGCCATAGACATAGAATTTTTTTTGTTAGCTGGTATATAGGTGTAATTAATTTTTGTACATTTATTTTTATTTTGTATCTAGAAGTTTTGCTAAACTTAACCAATTATAATAATATAGCTGAAGATTCTTTACACTTCTTTTGTTGAAGTATAGTTGATTTACAATATTGTGCTTCAGGTGTTTACACTTTTGTTTGTACAATTATTAGGGAAGTGGGATCTTTTAAAATATTATTTTCTAATCTTTTGAGTGTATCTTTTAATTGCCACAGTGAGCTGGCTAGGACCTCCAAATCAGTGTTTAAATGGAAGTGATCACAGCAGTGATGCCTGTATTTTGTTGTTTATTTTTGTTATCTTAAAGGAATGCTTTTAATTCAGTGTGGTTTTTGCTGCAGGTTTATATAGATAACCTTTTATCAAGTCAAAGAAGTATTCTTGTTTTCTAAGAATTTTTATTTTGAGTGAATGTTGAATTTCACTAATGTCTTTATTGAAATGCTTATATGATCATAAATTTTTTTTTTTTTTGCGGTACACGGGCCTCTCACTGTTGTGGCCTCTCCCGTTGCGGAGCACAGGCTCCGGACGCGTAGGCTCAGCAGCCATGGCTCACGGGCCTAGCTGCTTCGCGGCATGTGGGATCTTCCCGGACCGGGGCACGAAACCGTGTCCCCTGCATTGGCAGACGGACTCTCAACCACTGCGCCACCAGGGAAGCCCGATCATACATTTTTAAATTTTATTCTGTGAAAGTGATTTTATTAAATGATTTTTCATTTCTTCAGAATTTTATTTTTATTTAAAAATTTTATATTGGAGTGTAGTTGATTAACAATGTTGTGTTAGTTTCAGGTGTACAGCAAAGTGATTCAGTTATACATATACATGTATCTATTCTTTTTCAAATTCTTTTCCCATTTAGGTTGTTACAGAATATGGAGCAGAGTTCCCTATGCTATACAGTAGGTCCTTTTTGGTATATATATAATATATATAATAAAATATATATATTTTAAAGATAGTAGTGTGTATACATCAATCCCAGACTCCCAGTTTCTCCCTCCCTCCCACCTTTCCCCTTTGGTAACCATAAGTTTGGTTTCTAAGTCTGTGAGGATTTTTCATTTCTTAAACCAACTTTATTCCTGGGACATCCTGGACATGGTTATGGTGTATTTTCTTTTTTATACAATGCTGGATTCAATTTAGAATTTTTATGGCTACATCTGTCAGTGAGATTGGCTTATAATTATTGTTTCTTCTACTGTCCTTATCAGGTTCTAGTATCAAGGCTAATTTCATCCTCATATTTTCATTTTCATGTCTTGCCTCTTTAATATAATTAGAATGACTTGTTCTTTAATTATGTGATAGTAATTGTGGGCAAAATTGTTGGGTGAATTGATTTTTAAAATTGTGATAAAATATGTGTAACATAAAATTTACCTTTTTAACCATTTTAAGGTGTACAGTTCAGCGACATTAAGTACATTCATATTGTTGTACAGCCATGGGGGTGCATTAACTTTTGAATGCCTTGGGTCCACAGTTTTCTGAAGAGAACTTATTAAGGAGCTAGAATGTGTGAAGTAGTGGAAACAGTCCAAACTTTGGCATCAAGACAGACCTGTACATCCCAACTCCCTTATTACTTGGCCTAGGTGTATGTGATAGGTTATATATTCACCTATAAAACAGATATCGTAATACCCACCTTGCACAGATAATGTGATAATTTGGAGGTAAAGTGGTTCCTGGAGTGTTGATAATACGATGGCAGTTGCTACTATTATAATAAATTTGCAGCTCTAAATATTAAAAAGTGTACTTAGCTTTGCTAGGAATGCCTCTGTTCTACAAATTAGGATGTTTGTAATGCTGCTTGACCTCAGTTCTTTTTGTAATACTTTTTTTTTTTTTGGCCACACTGTGTGGCCTCCAGGATCTTCGTTCCCTGACCAGGGATCGAACCTGGGCCCCGAGCAGTGGAAGTACAGAGTCCTAACCACTGGACCGCCAGGGAATTCCTCATAAATATTTCTTGACCACAGCTTTAGTCCAGTACAAGCTTTTTTTTTTTGGCTGCATTGGGTCTTCGTTGCTGCATGCGGGCTTTCTCTAGTTGCGGCGAGCGGGGGCTGCTCTTGATTGTGGTGCGCGGGCTTCTCATTGAGGTGGCTTCTCTTGTGGAGCATGTCCTCTAGGCTCACAGCTTCAGTAGTTGTGGCACGCAGGCTCAGTAGTCGTGGCTCGTGGGCTCTAGAGCACAGGCTCAGTAGTTGTGGCACACGGGCTTAGTTGCTCCGTGGCATGTGGGATCTTCCTGGACCAGGGCTCGAACTCATGTGTCCTGCATTGGCAGGCGGATTCTTAACCACTGCGCCACGAGGGAAGCCCCCCAGTACAAGCTTTGAACTTATATTTCTTGTCTTTTTCTGCTCAGTTTCTCAGATTTATCCAGGATTGATTTCAGGAGCCACTTTTTTTTTTTTTTTAGAAAAAAACTATGATTAGTACATGTTCTTTACAGCAGAAGTCTTGTTGATTTCCAGGATTGTGGTCCTCTAGTCTCCTCATTCACAATTGTGGATTTACCTCATATCTTCAGTCTTTTTTGCTTTCCTTAATATTATAGTGTAGAATTGAGTCTGCATGGAACTTCTCTTTTTCTTAAGAGGCTTTCCCCCTATATCTACAGTGTTCCAGTCAAGCCTTCTTTGTTTGTTTGTTTGTTTTTTGGCCTCTCTGTGTGGATTATGGGATTTTAGTTCCCCGACCAGGGATTGAACCCGGGCCTGTGGCAGTGAAAGCACAGAATCCTATCCATTGGATTGCCAAGGAATTACCCAGTCAGGCCTTTCTGATAGCCCATCACCTGCCAAGTAGGTTATTCCATGCTGGGGGTAGATATTTTGTCATTTTTCTGCAGCTGACTCAGCCCCTTCTATCCATCATTCCTCTCAGAGTGGTGAGTGACAATGTGGTATGGTAATATTGTCTTTTATTTACTTATTTATTTTTTGGCCTTTTATTTTTTTTAATTATTATTATTATTATTTTTTTTTTTTTGCGGTATGTGGGCCTCTCACTGTTGTGGCCTCTCCCGTTGCGGAGCACAGGTTCCGGACGCACAGGCTCAGCGGCCATGGCTCACGGGCCCAGCCGCTCTGCGGCATGTGGGATCTTCCCGGACCGGGGCACAAACCTGTGTCCCCTGCACGGGCAGGCGGACTCTCAACCACTGCGCCACCAGGGAAGCCCTTTTTAATTAATTTTTATTGGAGTATGATTGCTTTACAACGTTGTGTTAAAAAAAGTGGAGCGCTTCACGAATTTGCTTGTCATCCTTGTGCAGGGGCCGTGCTAATCTTCTCTGTATCGTTCCAGTTTTAGTATATGTGCTGCTGAAACGAGCACTGACCTTTTATTTTTTAACTAATGTTCCTCATTCCTCAGAATCGTACACTTGAAAAGCAGGGTGCTTTCAAAACTGTCTCGCTAACCCCTTATAGGTGACTCCATTATTTCTGGTTTCAATCCAGGGTGTTATCATTTGTATTTTGTATTTTTTTGTTGGCAATTACCTCATGGTAGACCCAGAACCTCTAACCTTTGTCAGCAGCTGTGGATGCACAGATACTCTGGGGATGGCGGTGGAGTGCAAGGCTAAGGGAAATAAGAATTTGGGGCCCTGATGGTTATAATCTGGGTAGAGATGAGCATAGATACAGATGTGTGTGCTTGCTTGCTTATTATAAATAAATAAGTCAATAAATAGGCCACTTTAAAGGGCAACGGAGACTTCTTACGAAATATGACCAAAAGAATATTAAGGAAATTGTTTCCGAGTGGATATTCTTGTTTTACTGCTACCCTTTTGTAAAAATGATTTGTTACTAAAATGGGTTCTTAAAACTTTTAACATGTTTCCTAAGCATGAAATATTATGGCCGTTCTACATTAAAGTTTTCATTTTGCCATATATATTGCCACGCTCCATTTTCAGCTTTTTATTTAACTTGATATAACATTTTATATTTAGCCACTGGAATTGGTGTTGTTTTTCTGTTTTCCAGTTCCTCTCCTGCCCTTCTTTTTTGAAGCCTCTGTTTCTGGAGGCAGGGTTCCGGCAATTTCAAATGCCTTGTAGTAGCTCTTGGAGCAGTAACAGAGCCAAACCAAAAACTTAGTAGGTTTGATTCTGCTTTGAAAAGTGCTGGTTTTTTACATAATGCTTTCCCCATTTTAGGCCTTGGCAGCAGAGAGAGAAATCTGGCTTTTTAAAAAGAGGGCCTTGAGAAGGCTGATAACGGGTTTCTAGGCTTCCCTAGTTGGATATGATACAGTCTAAAGGGGATAGGCTGGATCAGTTAGGGCATTGTAGTATACCTTTGTCTTGGACATCTCATCCATTGAATCATCTTTTAAGTGGCAGACAGTGTTAAATCCCAAATTTAATTTTCAATCTAGTAGGCTCAACATTTAAAATTTTTTGATGTGAAATACGTTATTATTATTTTGTACTTCCCCAGGGAGTATTTTTATTTTTTTAAATTGAAGTATAGTTGGTTTAAAATATTGTATTAGTTTCAGGTGTACAGCAAAGTGATTGAGTTATACATGTATTTTTTTCTGATTATTTTCCATTATAGGTTATTACAAGATATTTAATATAGTTCCCTGTGCTATACAGTAAATCCTTGTTGCTTAACTATTTTATGTATAGTGGTGTGTATCTGTTAATTCCATATTCCTAATTTATTGATATCTTCCCCCTACTTATCCTTTGGTAACCATAAGTTTGTTTTCTGTGTCTGTGTGTCTGTTTCTGTTTCGTAAGTAAGTTCATTTGTATTATTTTTTAGATTCTGCATATAGGTTATATCATATATTTGGCTTACTTCACTCAGTATGATAATCTCTAAGGTGCATCCATGTTGCTACAAATGGCAATATTTCATTTTTTCATGGCTGAGTAATATTCCATTGAAGTACATAATTTTTTATGTGCCACATTTAGGCCAGTTGATTCAAGCAGATATTTGTAGGGCATAGATGGTTAGTCTGTTTCCAATTCATGCTCTTAAGTGTGGTTCAGAGGGGAGGATGTATACGTTTTCCTGCTAATTATATTCACCTAAAACAGCAGACTCTTTTAACATTACAATTAGTTGATTGGGTTTGTGCCATCTCAGCAGATCTCGATAACAGTTTCTTCAGAAAGGACATAGGTAGTATGTTGATTAAATACTAAGTGTAAGTTTATTGAGGGTCAGAGTTTTCCCCTAATTGTTCCTTTGGGAACAAAGCAGGTGCCTTTTGTTTTTAAGGGAGAATAGAGCCCATTAAAAAAGTGTGAATTATATGATGTTGTTTAATGACCAAATTAGCAGTTATAGTTTTAAATTAATTTATTTATTTATTTTGGGCTGTGTTGGGTCTTCATTTCTGTGTGAGGGCTTTCTCTAGTTGTGGCAAGTGGGGGCCACTCTTCATCACAGTGCACGGGTCTCTCACTATCGCGGCCTCTCTTGTTGCGGAGCACAGGCTCCAGACATGCAGGCTCAGTAGTTGTGGCTCACGGGCTTAGTTGCTCCGCAGCATGTGGGATCCTCCCAGACCAGGGCTCGAACCTGTGTCCCCTGCATTAGCGGGCAGATTCTCAACCACTGTGCCACCAGGGAAGCCCCAGCAGTTATAGTTTTAAATTTTGCTTGATCCAGGGATACCCTTAAGCTTTAAGTACAGTTCAGAGCTCTACTAAATTCTTAGAGCAGGGTTTTTGGCCTGGGTATCCATCCATGGGCATTGAGGAGGTGGAGTGGGCTGTTCATGGATGGGTTTTGGGGGAAGGCGGGGGAGAGATGAGATACAATTCTCCTGAAATTTCAGGCAGAAATTTCTGTGGATATGCCTTTTTCTGAGGGGGGCGGTCCATAGTTTTCTTCAAATTGTCTAAGTACTTAATGGCCCAAAAGATTGAGTCACCATATTATATTAGAATGAAACACATGTTTAATGCAAAACATTACTTTAAAGTGTTATTTTTACCTTTAATGAGGTTGCGAATCTGGCATCCAGGGTTGTAATAAACTGGAGAGAGAATATTCTTTAGGAAGGGATGTTTTCAAATATGTATTGAAGCTTAAAGCTTATGAGAAAGGCCCCAGTGTTAGAGGTAGATATGAGCAGCTCTTCACCTGGCGACATCATCCGTGACTTGAGTAAGTGGACTCTTTCTAGTTTGAAATTCAAGGTCTTTTTATTTTGTGGGATATTTCAGCAAAGGATCTGTTCATCTTAACCCACTTCTACCTTGATTATTCATTTAAGTTGTGATCCTGAATTTTTGACAGTCTAGTTGATTTCATGGTAATATGTGGATTAGTGCCACTAGAAGGTCAAGATTTCTGCTTTCAGTTGGGATCCTCCATCACTTTTCTGTTCTTTTTACTTCTTTTAGCTTCCTCTCATATTCAGCTTAGTAGCAGTTAAAACTTTTGCCATTTTCTTACATTCCTCCACCCCCACTCGTCTAGTATGCATTCTCTGCAGGTGTTTTGTCTCTTTTACTAAAAAAGTAAAGACAAATACAACCGACTCCATTGTCTGTCTCCTAATCTCCTAAAAATTTAGCTGCTGCCATACCTGTCCTTCATTCTGTTGGCCTGAGGAGAGGGCACTCTCTTCCTGTCCAAGTGAATCATTTTTCTTTATTGCTATCTCAGTTTAATGCCTCTCAATTATCTCCTCTTCGGCTTATAGATAGGCCTCTTTTGTTCAGTAAATGTATATTAACTAAATAAGCGCACACCCTGTGTTAGGCCCTGGAAGAACAAAAGCGACAGGACAGGTGTAATCGCTGTCCTCATGGGGCTTACAGTGTATTAGAATTGCTCAGTGTACCTCATCCTGACAAAATTCTGCTTTGATGCTCTGTATCTCTTTCTAGCTACCACCTCTTGCAAGTATGATTAGTTTACTGCCACTCTCCCTCACTCACCTTGGCTTTTTCCACACCACTGTTTCAAAGCTGTATTGGCAGTGATCACCAGTGACCTCCTAGTTGTGAAGTTCCAATGGACCTTCGATTCAAGCAGTGATTTAAAATTCTTGAAAATATAAAAGGGTTTACTTTGATGTTATTTTAAATGTTCATGTTGTTCAACATTGCTATTTTTCTGAGTGTATATGACTGCCAGGAAAAGTTAGGGAGATGGTAAGGCGTGCTAAAGATCGGCTACAAATTATGGTGTCTCTAGCCATAAGTCTTGTGTTTTGGAGACTGCAGTGTCTACAGCTGGATGTTGTGTGGCTTGTTTTCATAATTAAGAGTTTTGTCTCCTCCATCCTGGCCTCTTGCTACTGTTTTGCTAGTTTAGGATTATGAAGACAACAGTTATTTTGTAATTTAGTACTTGGTTTGGTTTGTAGGCTCTGTACCCTAGGAAATAAGCGATTGGGACTTAACTGTATTACATCTTGTTGGTCTGTGTAGAACCTTTTCAAGTTTTATTTCCAATCCTTAAAATGGGGATTATGCCAAATTCTATAGAGTGTTGAGGATTACAGGGAGAAATTTATGTAAAACATTCACCTTGGTGCTCAGCACATAGTAAATTTAAATAAAAAGTTGCTGTGATCATATAAGCATTACAGTTGAGCCGTGTTGCCTTTTATGGGGAAAAATAATTGTTTTGGTTTTTTTTCCCACAGTTGCTTAGGTTTCTATGTACCCACCACTGACTAAACTCTATAGTTTTTCTTCTTTTTCTTAAAATAAATTTATTTATTTAAATTTTGTTTGCATTGTGTCTTCATTGCTGAGCGTGGGCTTTTTCTAGTTGCGGCAAGCGGGGGCTCCTCTTCATTGCGGAGCATGGGCCCTAGGCGCATGGGCTTCAGTAGTTGTGGCTCGCAGGCTCTAGAGCACAGGCTCAGTAGTTGTGGCGCACGGGCTTAGTTGCTCCGCAACATGTGGGATCTTCCCGGACTAGGGCTCAAACCCGTGTCCCCTGCATTGGCAGGTGGATTCTTAACCACTGTGCCACCAGGGAAGTCCCTATACTTTTTCATATGTGCAAATTAACTTCTTTAGATGGTCAAGAGCATTTTCTTGGAGGCGTCTCTTTGGTATCCCTCTATTTTCCTGCTCTGATTAGATTTGGTTGCTCTGTAGGCCTCCTGTCAGCTGTCAGCAGTCAAGATGTCATCTTGATATTTTTTGACTGTCATTTGGGGGAGCCTCCTGTCTCCTGTGTTAGACCCCCTTGTCATCCCCCAGTTCTTGGCAATCTCTGATCTGCTTTATTTCTCTAGTTTTGTCTTTTCCAGAATGTCATAAAAATTGCATCATACCGTATGCAGCCTTTTAAGTCTGGCTTCTTTCATTTAGCATAATACATTTGAGATTCATTCGTGTTGTTCAATAGTTGATTCCTTTTCATTTGTGAGTAGTATTCAACTGTATGGTTATGCTACATTTACTCTTTGAAGGACAGTTGGTGTATTTACAGTTTTGGGAGACTGTAAATAAAGGCGCTATCACTATTCAGGTGATTTTCGAGAAAAGTGGCCTATGGCTATCCCAAGCTACAAGGGAGGCTGAGAAAGTATTTAGCTTTTCACCCTCTTTGCAAGAGAACTGCAAGGGAAAAATATGTTGTAAATGGATTTTGGTAGGTAATTTGTGGTGTCAGTTGCAAACGGCCTCTTCTTGGTTTGCTGTTTTAGAGGTTTTGTTTATTCCAGGAGCTTCCTGAGTTTATGAGGTATTGTATGTGTGAACTCAACTTGTTTCTGTGTTCACGTTGATTGGAATTTTTGCTGAGTATAGAATTCTAGGTTGGAAGTTAAACTCTTAAGGCATTGCTGCACTGTTTTTTTAAATTGGGGTAAAATATACATAACAAAAATTATCACTTTAACCATTTTTATTTTTATTTTTGGCTGCATTGGGTCTTTGTTGCTGCACGCGGGCTTCCTCTAGTTGCAGCAAAGTGGGGGGGCTACTCTTCATTGTGGTGCACGGGCTTCTCGTTGCGGTGGCTTCTCTTGTTGCAGAGCACGGGCTCTAGGGTGCGTGGGCTCAGTAGTTGTGGCTCGTGGGCTCTAGAGCGCAGTCTCAGTAGTTGTGGCACACGGACTTAGTTGCTCCGCGGCATGTGGGATCTTCCCGGACCAGGGCTTGAACCCTTGTCCCCTGCATTGGCAGGCGGATTCTTAACCACCAGGGAAGTCCCTAACCATTTTTAAAGTGTACTTTTTTGTGGCATTACGTACATTCACTTGGTTTTGTGACCATCCATCTTCAGAAGTTTTTGTTTCTTCCTCAATGGAAACTCCATACCCAGTAAACAGTAACTCCCCATTTCCGCATGCTCCCAGCCTCTGGTAACCACTACTCAACTTTGCCTGTGAAATTGACTATTCCAAGTAACTCATATAAGTAGAGTCATAGGGTATTTGTCCTTTTGTGCCTGGCTTATTTTATTTAGTATAATGTCCTCAAGGTTCATCCATGTTTGTTGCATGCATCAGAAATTCCTCCCTTTTTAAGGCTAAATAACATTCCATTGTATGTGTATACACCATATATGCTTATCCTTTTATCTATAGATAGAAACTTGGGTTGCTTCTACTTTTTAGCTACTGTGATTAATACTGCTATGAACATGGGTGTACAACTATCTCTTTGAGACCCTACTTTTAATTTTTTTTTGGTGTATACCCAGAAGTGGAATTACTGAATCGACGGTAATTCTACTTTTGATTTTTTTTTTTTCTTGAGGACCTGCCATACTGGTTTTCCGTAGTGGCTGCACCATTTTACATTCCTACCAGTGGTATTCAAGGATTCCAATTTCTCTGCATCTTCTCCAAAACGTATTTTCTATTTTTAATTTTTTATCATAATAGCTGTCCTACTGGGTGTGAAGTGTATTTTGTTGTTATAATCGTGTTTTGATGGCATATTATATTTAGTTGTATGCTTGGCACTTAGTAGCTCTTCAATAAGTGTTGAGTAAATAAAGGAAAATTACAGTCATTTTTGTCTGTTTAGAAGGTTTATTGTTTATAAGTGGTTTTTGCCTTAAGGTATAACTTGCTCCTAGACATCACATTCTTTAAAAAATTTTTTATTTATTTATTTATTTTTGGCTGCATTGGGTCTTATTTGAGGCACATGGGATATTTCGTTGCGGCACGCAGGCTTAGTTGCCCCACAGCCTGTGGGATCTCAGTTCCCTGACCAGAGATCGAACCCGCGTCCCCTGCATTGGAAGGTGGATTCTTAACCACTGGGCCACCAGGGAAGTCCCCTAGACATCACATTTTGAATTACATTATTGCTGGTAAAATCCAGGCTGGACATAACGTCACCTTTGGGTTAAAATACTAACTGCAAATGGGGAGAGGCAGATAAAACTACATGTAGTACAAGGTTCCCCAACCCCCAGGCCACAGACTGGTACTGGTCCGTGGCCTGTTAGGAACTGGGTTGCACAGCAAGAGGTGAGCAGCGAGTAAGTGAGCGAAGCTTCATTTGTATTTACAGCCATTCCCCATCACTTGCATTACTGCTTGAGCTCCGCCTCCTGTCAGATCAGCGGCAGCATTAGATTCTCAAAGGAGCTCAAACCCTACTGTGCACTGTGCATGCGAGGGATCTAGGTTGCTCGCTCCTTATGAGAATCTAATGCCTGATGATCTGGGGTTGAGCTGAGGCGGTGATGCTAGCGCTGGGGAGCAGCTGCAAATACAGATTATCATCAGCAGAGGTTTGACTGCAGAGACCATAATAAATCAATTGCCTGCAGACTCCTCTCAAAACCCTATGTGTGAGTGGCAAGTGAAAACAAGCTCAGGGCTCCCACTGATTCTGCATTATGGTGAGTTGTGTAGTTATTTCATTATATATTACAGTGTAATAATAGTAGAAATAAAGTGCCCAATAAATGTAATGTGCTTGAATCATCCCAAAACCATCCCATCAACACACCTGCCCACCAGCCACCATCCGTGAAAAAATTGTCTTCCAGGAAAACGGTCCCTGGTGCCAAAAAGGTTGGGGACCGCTGATGTAGTAGTAACTACATACACTTGGCCCTTGGTATCTGCACAGGATTGGTTCTAGGACCTCCCTCAGATACCAAAATTTGTGGATGCTCATGTCCCTTATAGAAATGGCATAATAGGGACATCCCTGGTGGTCCAGTGGTTAAGACTCTGTGCTTCCATTTGATGGGACACGGGTTCTATCTCTGATGGGGAACGAAGATTCCGCATGCCACATGGCGTGGCCAAAAAAAAAGAAATGGCATGATATTTCTTGAATATAACCTATACACATCCTCCTGTATACTTTAGATCATCTCTAGGACTTCCCTGGTGGCAGTAGTTAAGAATCCGCCTGCCAATGCAGGGGTCACAGGTTTGATCCCTCTTCCGGGAAGATCCCACATGCTGCGGAGCAGCTAAGCTTGTGTGCCACAACTACTAAGCCTGCGCTCTAGATCCCACGAGCCACAACTACTGAGCCTGTGTGCCACAACTACTGAAGCCTGCGCACCTAGAGCCCGTGCTCCACAACAAGAGAAGCCACTGCGGTGAGAAGCCCGTGCACCACAGCTAGGGAAAGCAACGAAGACCCAATGCAGCCAAAAATAGATAAATAAATAAATTTAAAAAAATGGGAAATCATCTCTAGATTACTTATAATACCTAATATAATGTAAATGCTATGTAAATAGTTGCGATAGTGTGGCAGACTCAAATTTTTGCAACTTTCTGAAAAAAATTTTTTCTAATATTTTGCGTGGTTGGTTGAATCTGTGGATGCAGAGGGCTGGTTATATCGTGGTAGAATAATTGCTGGTTAAAATTGGTGATATTTGATATTTTTGTTTAAAATTGGTATAATCATAAACCATAGGCGTTTAGACTGCTTTAATAAATTGGCTTAAGAGCTACCAGGAAAATCTAAAATCCTAATGGTTTGTTTCTTGAGAATTTGCATTCTAGAGAACGTTTATGTTTTATCTCACATTTCTTCCTTATCCCTGAATTTTATCCGTGTCGTTTTCTATAATCTGGAAGTTTTGCTTACTGTGTCTGCTTTCTTTCAGATTTTCTATTTTGTGCATACATTATTTTGTATATACTGTATATGATGACTTCGGTGAGCAGTGACCGGTCCAAAGGTGCTCGGGAAAAGCCACAGATTTCAGCGACACAGGCAACACAACTACAGAAACAAGTGGTACAGGTAAGTTTTTGTGGAACTCTTGTTTGCTTTGTTTAAAATTACAGAAATTAAGGGGGCACATGTACTTTAAAGTTTTCTTTTTTAGGAAACCTGGGATTTTGAAACTTGTTTTTAAAAGGTAGGTAGTATATAATAGGAAAGAGTAGATACTGATTCAGGTAACGTGGGACGTTGTTTCTTAACTATTTAATCCTGAACTTTATCCTCCTACCTGTTAGCACCTAGGCCATCTCCTTTTCTTTATTATTATTATTATTTAAAAAAATTATTTATTTGGCTGCGCCTGGTCTTAGTTGTGGCTAGCTGGCTCTTAGTTGTGGCATGCAGGATCTAGTTCCGGACCAGAGGTCGAACCCAGGCCCCCCTGCATTGGGAGCGTGGAGTCTTAACCACTGGACCACCAGAGAAGTCCCTTCTTTTCTTTATTATTAATCTAGGTGTGTCCTTGGAATGTAATGCGAAAATCCCAAGTATATGGAGAAGTAATACTCTGAAGTAGAGAAATATCTGAATCATACAAGTTTTTTAAAATATTTATTTATTTTTAGCTGCGTTTGGTCTTTGTTGCTGCGCGCGGGCTTTCTCTAGTTGTGGCGAGGGGGGGCTACTCTTTGTTGCAGTGCATGGGCTTCTCATTGCAGTGGCTTCTCCTGTTGCAGAGCAAGGGCTCTAGGCACGCGGGCTTTAGTAGTTGCAGCTTGCAGGCTCAGTAATTGTGGCTCGCAGGCTCTAGAGCACAGGCTCAGTAGTTGTGGCACACGGGCTTAGTTGCTCCGCAGCATGTGGGATCTTCCCTGACCAGGGCTCGAACCCATGTCCCCTGAATTGGCAGGCAGATTCTTAACCACTGCACCACCTGGGAAGTCCCTGAATTATACAATTTTAAAAAGCTGCCTTTTCTGGGACTTCCTTGGTGGTCTAGTGGTTAAGACTCTGCACTTCCACTGCAGGGGGTGCGGGTTCGATACCTGTTCCGGGAACTAAAATCCCACATGCTGCATGGTGTGGCCAAAAAAACAAACAAACAAAACCTTACTTTTCTTTCATGCATCGTTACCTAGGAAGAGTGCTTTTTTTCTTTTTTTTTTTTTTTGTGGTACGCGGGCCTCTCACTGTTGTGGACTCTCCCGTTGCGGAGCAGAGGCTCCGGACGCGCAGGCTCAGCGGCCATGGCTCAAGGGCCCAGCCACTCCGCGGCATGTGGGGTCTTCCCGGACTGGGGCACGAACCCGTGTCCCCTGCATCGACAGGCAGACTCTCAACCACTGCGCCACCAGGGAAGCCCCCTAGGGAGAGTGCTTTAATCTTAGAAAGGCTTTTTTTTTTTTTTTTTTTTAATTAATTAATTAATTAATTTTTGGCTGTGTTGGGTCTTTGTTGCTGTGCGTGGGTTTTCTCTAGTTGTGGTGAGTGGGGGCTACTCTTCTTTGTGGTGTGCGGGCTTCTCATTGTGGTGGCTTCTCTTGTGGAGCACAGGCTATAGGCACACGGGTTTCAGTAGTTGTAGCACACGGACTCAGTAGTTGTGGCGCACAGGCTTAGTTGCTCCGCGGCATATGGGATCTTCCTGGACCAGGGCTCGAACCCGTGTCCCCTGCATTGGCAGCGGGTTCGCAACCACTGCGCCACCAGGGAAGTCCCTTAGAAAGGCTTTTAATGAACAAGATCCATTTGTGTAAAATATTTAGTGTTAAATAGTCCTTCCTTCTCAACTTGTATTATTTTAAATGAAGTGAGATAATCCAAGTAAAATGCTAGCTAAGCACAGTACGTGGTACAGAATTGAGCATTTTAGACATGTTGTTGATTAGATTGGCAAACATTTTTTCAGAGACAGTATGGAAGTAAGTAAATAAACCTTATGCAGTCTATCATAATTTCAGATTGATGTTTTGACTGTACTTTGATAGCTAATTACAGGTACTTTTTTTTTTTTTTTTTTGCGGTACGTGGGCCTCTCACTGTTGTGGCCTATCCCGTTGCGGAGCACAGGCTCCGGACGCGCAGGCCCAGCGGCCGTGGCTCACGGGCCCAGCCGCTCCGCGGCATGTGGGATCTTCCTGGACCTGGGCACGAACCCATGTCCTCTGCATCGGCAGGCGGACTCTCAACCACTGTGCCACCAGGGAAGCCCTACAGGTACTTTTCTTTAACAAGTTCCTTGTTGATGTTAAGGGACATAGGAGATGGAGTCAACTCAGTGGTTGCATCATATCTTCCAGTATAAGGTTAGCCTTGTATTTTGCTGCTATCAACAAACATCTTTTATTTAGTGTTTGCTCCTAAATATACTTACCCTGGTAGGTATTTATTCACAACTGACCCAGAAAGGCTGGCTATTGTGGGAAAAAATTTGGACTTTCTGTATGGAGTAGGCCTTCTCTGTATAGATGAATGCTTAAGAAAATGTTTGTTTCATGAATAGCCTAAATACAAGTTATGAGTAATCATAGGTACAATCCTGCTACAGTCAAATATAAATTAAAATATTTTATTTTGTTATTTATCAAATCAGTAAAGATTAAATATTAAAAGTGAATTGTTGGGAATGTAAACTGTCTCCATCTTCCACCCAAATAAAATCCTTGGAATGATTTCCAGAGAATCAAAGTCTCCAGAATGGAGGAAGGAGGGCTCCCTTCCTGCCAAGTGTTGTCCCTAATCGTTTTTCCATTGGCCCTTTGGGGATGGCTCATTTTATATAATTAGAAGAAAAAAGCTGCCCACTGAGCTTTGAGAAGGATTCTTAGACCCTTAGATTTCTGATTTTCCTTGTAAAAAAAAAAAGTTTTGTGAGAATTTCTCAAAGGAGTATTAGTAAAATTGTCCATGTTCATTTATCCATTAACCCCATTCTGGGAAGTACTTCCTAAGGAAGTAACCTGAAATTGGGGGTGGGGTGTGTGCGCTTCATTCCACAAGATGCTTATCGCCCAATTCTAAATGTGTAATGGTAGAGGTGTACTGCGATACCCTATGGAGGTAGCAGGATATAAGAGAAAAACCGCTGAGCTCTTTTGAATCTGAATAAACCTGGGTTTGGGACCTAAGTTTACCACTTTACCAATTAGATGTATTAAGTCTCTTTGAACCTCAGTTAAAAAAAAAAAAAATGCTTGGAGAGTTAGAGAAAAGTTTCAAGAGTAGTATACATAATTCTCGAATATCCTTCTTCCATATCCCCCCAGATTTTACATATTTACCATGTTTACTAATTTATCCTTTTCTCTCTCCTTCTACAAAGGAGAAACTACACACAGCTTTTCCCCTGAACCTTTGGAGAATAAGTTGTAGATATGGTGCATCTTTACCCCTAAATACTTTAGTGTGTATATATTTTTTTTTTCAAAGCTTTTATTTATTTATTTATTTGCGGTATGCGGGCCTCTCACTGTTGTGGCCTCTCCCGTTGCGGAGCACAGGCTCCGGACGCACAGGCTCAGCATCCATGGCTCATGGGCCCAGCCGCTCCGCAGCATGTGGGATCTTCCCAGACCGGGGCACGAACCTGTGTCCCCTGCATCGGCAGGCGGACTCTCAACCACTGTGCCACCAGGGAAGCCCGTGTGTATATTTTTAAAAAAAAGAGGATCTTATTTTACGTAATCACAGTACAGTTATCAAAAATCAGGATATCAACTCATCTACTATAACCTGTACATTGTATTCATATTTTCCGGATTGTCCCAATAGTGTCATTTTTAGCTAATTAAGTCCTTGATCATACATTGTATTCAGGTGTCAATTCTTTTTAGTCTGTTTTTTTAAAATAAATTTATTTATATATTTATTTGGCTGTGTTGGGTCTTTGTTGCTGTGCGTGGGCTTACTGTAGTTGCAGGGAGTGGGGGCTACACTTCGTGGGCTTTCTTTAGTTGCAGCAAGCGGGGGCTATGCTTTGTTGCGGTGTGCGGGCTTCTCATTGCGGTGGCTTCTCTTGTTGTGGAGCATGGGCTCTAGGCGCACGGGCTTCAGTAGTTGTGGCACGCGGGCTCTAGATCACGGGCTCAGTAGTTGTGGCTGGCTCATGGACTTAGTTGCTCCGCTGCATGTGGGATCTTCCTGGACCAGGGCTCGAACCTGTGTCCCCTGCATTGGCAGGTGGATTCTTAAGCACTGCGCCACCAGGGAAGTCCCTTTTTTAGTCTCTTTTAATGTGGTCTCTGTTTCATGACATTGATGTATTTGAAGAATATAGGCCATTTATTTTGTAGAATGTCTCCCAATTTCAGTTTGTGTGATACTTTCTCATGATGAGAGGGGGGTTATGCATTTTTGGTAGAAATACCACAGAAATGATGATCTTTTTTTTAAATTAATTTAATTTTGGCTGCGTTGGGTCTTCGTTGCTGTGTGCGAACTTCTCTCTAGTTGCAGCAAGCAGGGGCTACTCTTCGTTGTGGTGCGTGGGCTTGTCATTGTGGTGGCTTCTCTTGTTGTGGAGCACGGGCTGTGGGGCGTGCTGGCTCAGTAGTTTTGGTGCACGGGCTTAGTTGCTCCGTGGCATGTGGGATCTTCCCAGACCAGGGCTCGAACCCATGTCCCCTGCATTGGCAGGCAGATTCTTAACCACTGTGCCACCAGGGAAGTCCTGATGATCTGTCCTTAATGCATCATATTATGACGTATAGGACATAGGTTTGTCTTATAAACTCGTAATCAATTTTGTCATTTGATTATATAGTATCATGTGGGGAGATAAAAAACTCCGGTTTTTAAAAATGTAAAATGAAGTATGGTAATATTGAACTTAAAAATAAAAGTTATTTTATGAGCAAAAATCGGCTTATTTGGGAATAGCAGAGAATTGCAATTCAGAACAAGCAAGCCACGGCAAAAACCATAGGCAAGGGACTTCCCTGGTGGTCCAGTGGTAGAAAATCTGCCTTCCTATGCAGGGGATGCGGGTTCGATCCCTGATCGGGGAACTAAGATCCCACGTGTCGCGGGGCAACTGAGCCCGCGCGCCACAACTACTGAGCCCGCGTGCCGCAAACTACAGAGCCCACGTGCTCTGGAGCCTGCGCCACAACCAGAGAAGAGAAAACCCGCATGCCGTAACTAGAGAGAAGCCCGCGCACCGCAACGAAGAGCCCACGCGCCGCAGTGAAAGATCCCGCGTGCCTCAACGAAGATCCTGCGTGCCACAAGTAAGACCCGACACAGCCAAAGAAATAAAAAAAAAAAAAAAAAAAAAAACAACCATAGGCGAGTCCCAGAAACAGAGGAACCTTATTTTATAGAGGAAGAGGAAGTTGGGAGGGGTTGTTTGGAGCAAGTCCATTATAGAAAAGTGAGGTTCAGGGTAATAAGGTTTTCTCATTAGCTGAGTTGCTGGAGTAGTTGATTTCTTGTAGGGATGCAGTGTACATCTTTTCCCATTGGGGCCTGCCATGATACTTTTTCCTGTAATTGACCTCTAGTGGTACTGCATGAGAGCTTCCCCTTCTGGCCTCCTGATTCCATTTTAGCGAGGTTTCCCGTTATTATTCTCACAATATTTACTTTGCAGGATGGTTGGAAGGAATTAGAAATTGCATAAGTTGTGTTCAGGAAGTGGTAGCTTTTATTGTATATTCCACATAAGTTATGAAGTGATTATAATATTTGAAATTTTGATGGAAAAGGCCCGGTTATTGAAAGGACCCAATATTATAGCACAACTGTTAAAACATTTAAGAAAAAAGACTAGTAGGCTATATTAATAATGCTTATCTTTGGATGGTGGGCATAAGGATGATTAAAAACAAAAAATCCTACTTCATTATATTTTCCAAATTTACTGGGTGACAGATCCAGCACAAAACATTTGGCTTCACTAGAAAAGCTATGAACACATTCTTCATTGTGAAAGTAGCTTTAGCTCCTTATGAGCCAAGTGAATGAAAGAGAGATCCAGAGAAAGAGAGTTAGTAATGCTATTTTTCTTGGCAAGAGTTTTTTTCCACTTGACGGTTGTATGGTAAATGTCACTAATGTTTGTTGTAGGGGAGGGTGTGTAACCTTGTTAACTTACCCCTTGATTCTGCTTTTTCCTCTGATTTCACAAACTGTACAGATCTCTTGACACATTCTAGAGCTTAGTCTGACAACTTGCCTATCATACTCTAATTTGTTTGGTGCTTTGGTTTTCGAATATTTAAAGTAATTTTCTCTGGACTAGGTCAGTCAGCAAAGGAAAAAAATATTTAAAGTTCTGATTTAAAACGTGTTATACTTCATCACTGTGCTATGCTAGTATTGCAATACTGTACTTGTTAAACCACTGTCAGGTGCATCAGCTGTGCTTTCAGAAGTTATGTCTAGTTGGTCTGTAATCTCTTAGGAATAAAACAGATGATATCACTGAAGAGAAGTGCAAAGAATCACAGTATTTAAGCTGAAAAAGCTAAGTCTGCATAAATTAGTAATTGGTATTTACCTTACATATGGTAATGAATAGTGACTTCATGGTTAGAAATGTGTGGGCACAACAGAAGCAGCCGCATAGCACAGGGAGATCAGCTCTGTGCTCTGTGACCACCTAGAGTGGTGGGATAGGGAGGGTAGGAGGGAGACACAAGAGGGAGGAGATATGGGGATGTATGTTTATGTATAGCTGATTCACTTTGTTATAAAGCAGAAACGAACACACTATTGTAAAGCAATTATACTCCAATAAAGATGTTAAAAAAGTAAAATATGTAGAAGCCCTAGACTGTTGTCTACAGCAAAATGCTGTTGGTAATGACTATTCTGCTTATAATCTTTACTGGAAGTCTTGTCAACTTGAATGTTTTTCTTATTAATATTTTATAAGATAATAGAATTGGGGAGCTTTCTTTGTTTCTGTAATTTGGATACATTTAGGAAGCACAGGCAATTCTCTGGCAGTTTTTAAGTTTAAATATTGCTGCCTTTAGAGCTATTATTGTAGTTATCTTCCCCTTTGCCCTATTACTTTTAATTGATCCTACATCCCTTTTCAGAAAGATATTACAGCCAGAGTCCCTGGCTTTGGTGTATCTAATACTCTGTGAAATTTCTATATGCCGTATTTTCTGTGTGAGAAGTCTTGAACCAGGCACATTCTGCTAATAAACATCATACAGTGAGTGAGTGAATTTCTACACCTGGTTTGCAGTTCACTTTCTTGGAGTTTTTCCCATTTATTATGTGTGTGTGTGTGTGTGTGTATTTTTTTTAATTGAAGTATAGTTGATTTACACATTGTTAGTTTCAGGTGTACAGCAGAGTGATTCAGTTTTATATATATATATATATTTCAGATTATTGTCCATTATAGGTTATTATATCAAATACAGTTCCCTTTTTCTTGCAGTAAATCCTTGTTGCTTAACTATTTTCTGTAAAGTAGTTTGTATCTGTTAATCCCGTACTCCTCTAATTTATCCCTCCTCTGCTTTCTTTCCCCTTTGGTAACTATAAGTTTGTTTTCTATGTCTGTGAGTCTGTTTCTGTTTGGTATATCGATTCATTGCTATTATTTTTTATTTTACTGGTTGATTGACTGATTTATTGATTGATTGCTGCACTGCGTGGCATGCGGAACTTCCCTGATCAGGGATTGAACCCACGTCTCCTGCAGTGGAAGTGTGGAGTCTTAACAGCTGGACCACCAGGGAAGTCCGGTATTATTTTTTAGATTCCATATATAAGTGATATCATATAATACTTGTCTTTCTCTGTCTTCGTTTATATTTTTTATTTTAGCTCCTGTTTAACATCTCTGTTTTCTCCTTCTTTTCCTTTGCTTCTCTCTCCCTCCCTCCCTCCCTCCCTCCCTCCCTTCCTTCTTCGTTGGGTCTTCGTTGCTGCACGCGGTCTTTCTCTAGTTGCAGCGGGCGGGGGCTACTCTTCGTTGCTGTGCGTGGGCTTCTTATTGCTGTGGCTTCTCTTGTTGCGGAGCACAGGCTCTACATGCGTGGGCTTCAGTAGTTGTGGCACATGGGCTCAGTAGTTGTGGCTCGCGGGCTCTAGAGTGCAGGCTCAGTAGTTGTGGTGCATGGGCTTAGCTGCTCCACGTCATATGGGATCTTCCTGGACCAGGGATCGAACCTGTGTCCTCTGCATTGGCAGGCGGATTCTTAAGCACTGTGCCACCAGGGAAGTCCCTTGCCCTTTCTTTTTGACCTTTTTCCAGACCTTTTTTTTTGATCTGCTGAAATTTTCCCCCCTAACATTTTATTATGAAAATGTTCAAATATAATGAGAAGCTGAAAGAGTTGTACAGCAAACACCCATACACTCACAATTACCTTTTTTGCTGTATTTGTTTTACCACATCTGACTAGCTATCCATCATGCTATCTTATTTTTTTTTGATGCGTTTCAAAGTGAAGACATCAATATACTTTACCCTTGAACACTTTAGCTTATATATCATTAACTAGAGTTTAATATTTATCTAGGTTTCTCTTTTTTTAATATGTGAAATTTATATACAGACATTTTAAGTGTATCAGATCATTTTTTGTAGGATGCATATACTTGTGTAACCCAGTCTCCTATCAAGATAGAGAACATTACCCTCATCCCAGAAAGTTCTGCTCATTTTATTTTTCAAAAACATAATTTTTATTTTATATTTATTATTTGTTTATTAATTTTGGCTGTGCTGGGTCTGAGTTGTAGCATGAGTGATCTTTAGTTACGGCATGCCGGCTCTAGTTGCGGCATGCAAACTCTTAGTTGCAGCATGTGGGATCTAGTTCCCTGACCAGGGATCGAACTCAGGCCCCCTATATGGGGAGCTCAGAGTCTTACCTACTGGACCACTGGGGAAGTCCCTTATTTTATTTTCTTGGTACAGACACCTGCTTTAGAGTTCTGGTGATTTTCTTAATGTACCGTTGACTGCTTTCCACCTTGCCCGGAACTCTCATTTCCATCTTTCTCTGTGCCTCTTTTCATTTGATTCTCGAAGATTTCCTATGACTAATGCAGACTGGGTTCTCCCAGTTCTTGTGCATGTTGTAGTCACTTTTCTCAGTCTTCAAATGTAAAGTGACAGAAGAAACATCTCCTTTTACATTCCTTCCTTCTTGTGGCCTAGACTGTCATGACTGCGTTCTTAGACTGTTCAAATAGCTTCTTCCCTTGTTGGGAGGCAGCATGATTGATGTACTGGATACTACACACCTCTGGTAGTTAGGAGGTTTGTGCCAGTAACACCCAGCATAAAGCGTGAGTAAATTACTTAGGGGTACAGTATGGAGTTGAACTGTATTATTACCTCTTAAGATCTTTCTAGCGATAAAACAGAAGCTCTACTTTATGATTTAATAATTTTTATAATAGAAACTTTTTGATTTTATAGAAAGATAATGCTTCATGGATGAATAGTTTCATGATGGTTATTTACCAAATTGCTGTTGGCCCTATCCTGTATAATACTTTTAATGTGTTTTTCTCAAGTTTTGGCATTTTTCTGAGAGACAGAGTGTGTGTCTGTGTGTACTAATATTTTAAAGCTGTAAGAATTTAGTTCATGCATATATTCTGCTTTCCTTGCTTAATTGCCTAAGGACTTTCCCTGTCTGATTGCATTGATTAGACTCTTCAGTACAAATGGCTGGAACAGACATCCTTATTTTGTTCTTGATCTTAGGAGGAAAGCTTTCAGTTGTCTTTCACCATTAAGTAGAATGTTAAATTGTAGGTTTTTTAAGTTGACTTTATTAGGTTGAGGAAGTTCCCTTCTATTTCTGATTTGTTGGGGGTTTTTTGTTTGTTTATCCTAAAAGGGTATTGGATCTTATCAAATTCTTTTTCTGTATCTGCTGAAATAATCATGTGGGATTTGTCTGTTATTCTATTAATATGTGTATTACGTTAAAATGTTAAACAACCTTGCATTCTTAGGATAAACTTAACTTGGTCATGGTACATATTGGTAAGTTGCTGGTATGGTAAGGTTTGCTAGGATTTTGTCGGGGGATATTTTTCTCTAGTTGTCTTTCCTTGTGATGTCTTTGCTTTTGGTATCAGGGTAATACTGGCCACATAGAATGAGTTAGAAAATGTTCCCTTTTCTATTTTTTCGGGAAAGTTTGTGAAAAATTGGTGATTGATGTTCTTTCGTTGTTCGGTAGAATTTACCAGTGAAGCCATCTGGGCCTGGGTTTTTCTTTCTGGGAACTTCTTTGATGACGAATTCAATCACTTGTTAACAGATTTTTAGTTCTTCTTGAGTCAGTTTCAGTAGTTTGTGTCTTTTTAGGAATTTGCCTTTTTAGACAAAATTGTTGATTTTTGTCTAGGTTATCCAGCTTGATGGCATACACTTGTTCATGGTTATTTTCTTATAATCCTTTTTATTCCTCTAAAGTTTGTAGTGATGTTCCCTATTTCATTCCTAATTTTAATAACTTGAGGCTTCTCTCTCTTTTCTTGGTTGTTCTAGCTAAAAGGTTTGTCAATTTTGTTGATTTTTCTCTTCTTTATTTCGTTTATTTCTACTGTAGTTTCTATTATTTCTTTCTTTAAAAAACTGTTTTGGAATCAGTGTTCTGGAAGATTTGCCGAAAAGTTGGAAAATGATACAGAGGTCTCTACAACATGTACCAATCTTCCCTTAATGCTAACATTTTATATCAAATGTTGGAAAACTTTTCCCAAAAAGGGTCAGATGGCAAGTATTTTATGCTCTGCAGGCCACACACAATCTCTGTTGCATGTTCCTTCTTTGTTTTTCTTGTATTACAACATTTTTTTAAAAATTTATTCATGTTTGGTTGTGTTGGGTCTTAGTTGCAGCACGCGGGGCATGAGGGATCTTTTGTTGCAGCACGCGGGTTCTTCAATGTGGCGTGTGGGCTTCTCTCTTGTTGTGGCTTGCGGGTTTTCTCTAGTTGAGGTGTGTAGTCTCCAGAGTGCATGGACTCTGTAGTTTGCAGCACGCAGGCTCTCTAGTTGAGGCGCCTGAGCTCAGTAGTTGTGGCGCGTGGGCTTACTTGCCCTATGGCATATGGGATCTTAGTTCCCCGACCAGGGATCGAACCCATGTCCCCTGCATTGGAAGGCAGATTCTTAACCACTGGACCACCAAGGAAGTCCCAAGTTCTCTTTTCTGTTCCAGGATTTGTTTTCATGTCTCCTTAGTCTCTTCTGATCTGCAGCAGTTTTTCAGTCTTTCCTTGTTTTTCATGACCATTGCACATTTGAAGAGTATATTTATAGGTTTTTTTTTTTTTCCGTACGCGGGCCTCTCACTGCTGTGGCCTCTCCTGTTGCAGAGCACAGGCTCCGGACGTGCAGGCTCAGCGGCCATGGCTCACGGGCCCAGCCGCTCCGCGACATGTGGCATCTTCCCAGACCGGGGCACGAACCTGTGTCCCCTGCATTGGCAGGCGAACTCTCAACTGTGCCACCAGGGAAGCCCCTATTTATAGGTTTTTAAAGTAATTACTTGGTTACCTATTATCCTCCAAAGGTGACTAATTAGTATTAAAAATATTATTATGAACCTATGAATTTAAACATTTGAAGGGTTTCAGTTATTTCTAGTTATTACCCTTTTTGAAGTTGAAATTATCCTATCTTTGGACAGGTCTCTTCAAATTGGCTCCTGAGGGCTTTTTGACTTTCTAGTAATCTTTGATGGTTTCCTCATAAACTGGTATGATGAGTTATTCCAGACTTATCTTGTATAATTCCTGCTGTGTACCTAGATCAGACATTGCTCTAAGGAATCCTGGCATCTTTTAGTAGGAAATGGCACTTAGAGACCTCAATCTGGTAACTGATGTTTATTGTTACTGGGTTTGTCATTGTTTATAGGTCTCTCCAGTGGACAGTTAAAAGTAAAATGCCTCATGAGTTAGTAATGCTGATAGTTCAAATTCAGGACTACAGGATTTTCACTTCTTTCATATTACATTTTGATTACTTCTACACTGAGAATACTAGTTTCTTCAGAACCAGGGGATGGTATAATTATATATATACATATTTTTTTAATTTAAGTTTTTTGGCTGCGTTGGGTCTTCGTTGCTGCATGCAGACTTTCTCTAGTTGGGGCAAGTGGGGGCTACTCTTTGTTGCGGTGCACAGGCTTCTCATTGCGGTGGCTTCTCTTGTTGCGGAACATGGGCTCTAGGCACGTGGGCTCAGTAGTTGTGGCTCACAGGCTGTAGAGCACAGGCTCAGTAGTTGTGGCGCATGGGCTTAGTTACTCCACGGCATGTGGGATCTTCCCGGACCAGGGCCCAAACCCATGTCCCCTGCATTGGCAGGCGGATTCTTAACCACTGCGCCACCAGGGGAGTCCTGATATAAATGTTTACATCCTTTGCTGGAGCAACAACGTGTGTATCAGTCTCCGATTCTGTAAAAATTTTCTGAATTTAGGATTTTAAACTTTATCTTGAAGTCAGTTGATAGAACAAATGTCTAACCGAATAGTTTCTGCCTACTTGAAATTTCAAGGAAACTGCTTCGTTTATTTGCTTCAGCTCCTTTTGTAGTAGCTTTTAAACTGATAGTAGTAACTTGCAGGATGATCACACTTGCACATCTGAGGGCCTTGGTCTTTATTAGTATTGGTGAAAATTATTCAACAACCAAGAGGCACTCTGTGTATGGACCTGGGAAGAAAGTGTCTACAATTCTTTGACACAAACAGGGATCTCATAGTCATCCTTGTTTTTGCTGTTTGCTGTCTCATAATGTGACTCTGTACCTGGGAACCATTGTCAGCTGTCATTCCATTATTTCATGACACAGCGTTTTTGGTTATCTAGAATAAGTTAGTCACTCTGCTGGAATTCAGTAACTTGTTATCTGCTTTCTTTTATGATGGTTACTACTTGGTTTTTCACTGTGACAGCCTTAATACAAGACCGCCTCCATTAATAGCCTTCAAAGCATATTTTACTTGATAGAGGTGGTCCTCAAGTGAAAAAATGATGTGGCTGCTAATGCCAGCCTGAAGGACAGATTGGTATACCCACTGCTCCAGGGTACAGCCTTTGGTACCCATGGCACCTGAATCAGCCGATAAGCTCCATCTGAAACTAGTAAGATTCCCCCTCTACCCCCCTTTAAATATTATACTGTATCTACATACCCTGTTCATGTGCCCATTGTATACTATACTTTCTCCATTTGAGACATCATTTAGTTTTACTTCTACAATAAGTATATGCTTAATAGTCACCATTAATACTTAGGTCAGTATCTCTAGTCATTTTGGTTGGTTGAAGCCAATGCTGTTCTTGATTCCTCAGGAAAGGCTCATGAGAATAAGCCTTTTTCCTGTTTTCTTCTGTGCTGGTAACAATTTATGCCCTTTCTATTTGAGCATAAAGTCAGTTTTGTTCTCTATAAATGCTAGGCTCATATTTTCTTTACTTGAGTATCTTAAAATGTTACTTTTCTTTTTGCGTAAAGCACTGCTTTTGACAAGTTTAATGACACGCTGATTTCTTTCCCTTGTAAGTCTTTTGTCATTTCTGCCTACATGCACGATGGATATTTTTTAGAGTCCAGATATTTTACTTAGAAAATTTCTCAGTATGGGTTGTTATGGGTTGATGTTCTTAAGTATGGTGTGTTTTCTTTCACAAATTTGAACATTATTCTATTTGCTTTCCAGACATTTTTCTTGAATTTTAGCTTTAAACATTTGTACTGTTTCCTTTCTGTCCTTGTCTTCTTCAGAGACTTGTATTCTCCACAGATTCAGGTTGAGTTGTCTTTTGCCTACATTCAACATTTGACACTTTCTTTCTACCATTCTTTTATCTTTTCTTTTTCCTCTTTTAAATTTCTTTTTTACTTAAAGTATTTTTTCCTCTTTCACCTTTTATTTCTCTTGTAGCATTAACTTTTAAGTTTATTTTTGTGTTCCTTCTAGTTTAGTCTTCATTTTCACTTCTGAATTAGAAAAACTTAGACATAAAACGTTATTCTTTATGTCTTTATTGTTTTCTTCATGCTCAGTCTTTTAGTGCATTTTGAAACAGAAGATAGCAGTTTTGCTTTTTTCCCTAGGCTCCTTTTTTGATGTACTGTCATTGGTTTTGGGGGGTATTATCCTGCTTATATTCTTTTTCTCTTATAGTAACTTTGTATGGGATTTGACCTTTAATTTTCTATTGCTCATTTATATGTGAAATGAGTCTTCTTGGACTTTTACATGGCAACATGGTTCAAAGTGACTTTTCTAATTTCATAGTGTTTCCTCTTTTTCTGTATAGTTATGTTGGCTTGCTTTCTGAGATTTCCTGTCTTCGTTCTCCTCCCCCAGTGTGGACTTTTTTGGATTTTTCTATATATGTGGCCCAGTTTTGATTTTACTCCCAGTATTTTCTCTTGATGGGAACCTTAGCTGGTTAGTTTCAGTAGTTTATGATGGTAACTCCCCCAGCCTATTTAAACCTTTCTGCAATCCTCACACATAGTTTGCTGTTGGAGTTGTCAAAACCCTATAGTGCCAGGTGCTGTGCTCAAATTGGCCCACTTTACTTTCCAGTAAATGCCTCTTGGCTACTTGGGGTTTTCCTCTTCTTAGGCCAGTCAAACACCCCGGTGCTGGCCTCTGCCACAATTATTACCATGCAGATCTTGTATCTGTTGTTTTTTCTTTTCCTGTTTGTATTTTGAGGTTTGTAAGGGATACCTTGTCACCTAGTTTTATCCTGTGTTGTTGTCCACGGGATTTTAGGTTTGCTATAAAGTTAGAACAAAGATGTTTCTTTATACAAACATAATTCCACTATCAAATTTCTTAAATGTATCATTGTTACAGTGTTCTTTCACTACAGTTAATATTCCAGTTTTGTCAATGTGGAACTTTCATTTATTCCAGTAATGTCAGTTACTCCAGTAATGTCCTTTATATATCATGTTTCCTTCTTCCAGTATAGCATCATCACATCCCCTTTGCTTGACATGCTTTTTTAGTCTTCATTAATCTGGAACTGTTCTTAACCTTTCTTGGTCTTCTGGAATAATAACAATTCTGAAGAAGGCCAATTACTGTAAAAAATGTTCAATTTGAATTTGTGTTTTGATATTTCCTTCTGATTAGATTCATGTTATAGATCTCAGGAATGCTGTTTAACTGACATTGAGTATTTCTGAGTACCATATGTAGAGTCACATGATGTCTCTCTGCCCCTCCCTGACGATGTTAATTTTGATCACTGAGTCCAGGTTTTCCCATTTCCCCTAGTTTGTTTACTAGGTTTCTGCCAGCAACTAAAAAATAATCTTTGTGGAGACACCTTGAGACCATGTGTAAATAACCTCTTCCTCATCAAGCTTTCCCCTTTAGAATCAGCATGCGTTGATGATTCTTGTTTGAAATAGGCTTTACTGTGAT
Organism: Phocoena sinus; assembly: GCF_008692025.1. Taxonomy (NCBI): domain Eukaryota; kingdom Metazoa; phylum Chordata; class Mammalia; order Artiodactyla; family Phocoenidae; genus Phocoena; species Phocoena sinus. The sequence continues at coordinate 81,419,949 of NC_045768.1, read as the reverse complement.
GGTTGCAAAATGAAGATGTTTTCAGCTCTACTACTCCCTCATATAGTCTTTTTATCATTGCCATATTAGTAAGTGTATTTTTATTTTTAAAAAATTTATTTATGTATTTATTTTTGGCTGTGTTGGTTCTTCGTCGCCGTGCATGGGCTTTCTCTAGTGGCAGCGAGCAGGGGCTACTCTTCGTTGTGGTGCGCGGGCTTCTCATTGCAGTGGCTTCTCTTGTTGGGGAGCATGGGCTCTAGGCGCACCAGCTTCAGTAGCTGTGGCATGTGGGCTCAGTAGTTGTGGCTTGCGGGCTCTAGAGTGCAGGTTTGGTAGTTGTGGCGCACGGGCTTAGTTGCTCCGCGGCATGTGGGATCTTCCCGGACCAGGGCTTGAACCCGTGTCCCCTGCATTGGCAGGCAGATTCTTAATCACTGCACCACCAGGGAAGTCCCAGTAAGTGTATTTTTAAAAGATTACTCTAATGATCTAAGAAGTAAAAATCAAACCAAATAGAGATCCTTTTTATTTTAAATTGGTTAAATTTGCGTTTTTTTTAGACTGGAGTTTGAGGAAGCAGGCTCTTTTACACTGTTAATTGAGTATAAAGTTTTGCAGCCTTTGTGAAGAGCATTTTTGAGCAGATGGTATGAAACTACTTTTAACATTTTTCTATATACTTCTTTGACCTAGTAGTTTCACATCTTTGTATTTATTCTAAGAAAGCTATCCTGGATGTATTAGGTGTAACAATGGCTCCCTGTAGTGTTTGGGTAGTAATGAAGAATTCAGAGTAAGTAAAATGCAAGACCTATCCAGTAGACTTGTATGCAGCTAATAAGCATTATGATACAGGTATTTACAATTGATTATGTATTCCTACAAAGTAGTGTGATTAGTATTTTGGTTTTGATATAAGAGAAAAATATGTAAGTACCAAATAAATAGTTTTTGGTATTAGATAGTTACTTTATGGGTCACTGTTATTTTCTTGTGGGCTTTGTGAAAATTTTGTAATTTAAGGAAATTTAATGGTAAGTGATGAACATTCATATTGCTTGGGTTGCAGCAGGGCTCAATGAATATGTGTGAGGTACAATTTCTAGATTTGAAATTCAGAGTAGAAGTGATTGCTGTCAGGAAAAACGGGCAAAAATTAATCATGCAGCGTTTTAGCACTAAGGGCCACATTGGTTTACTTTCTTTTTTTGTTTTTTAGTTTATTATTTTTTAATTTTTAAATTATTTTTTTATTTTTTATTTTTATTGAAGTATAGTTGATTTACAATGTTGTGTTAATTACTGCTGTACAGCAGAGTGATTCAGTTATATATATATATATATATATTCTTTTTTTATCCCAGTGGCTTACTTTCATAAAAGGTTGCCACTACCCAAAGCTCAAATGTATAATGTGGAAATGCTGTCTTCCAGAACTCACCTTCCCCTTTGGTTTTCCTTTTTACCTCATTCAGTTATTTCATACCTTGGTCCTTTTGGCTGCTGCATTGGGACTTCTCAGTTGAGGGTGTGTGTAAAGAAGGCCCTTATATATACTGGTTAGAATTGAGGTAAAATTTGCCATGTGTGTAGAAACTGTACAAACATCTTTCTGGGTGTAATGTAACACTACAACTGAGGTCACAGCAGGCATAGGTTGGGATGAAAGGATTGGCCATTGGATTGGAGGGAACAGACCAAAGCTAGCTGGAGCTTGTATAATCAACCAACAACATGGACTGGAAAGCTCTTGTGAGAAGCGTTTTTACATTGTAAAAAACACTAACAACCTCTCCCCCTCCACCCCCATTGAGATTATTATGAATCTGTATTAAAAGCAAAGGTGAAAAGTTGTTTGTTGGGACTTCCCTGGTGGCACAGTGGTTAAGAATCCGCCTGCCAATACAGGGGACACGGGTTTCAGCCCTGGTCCGGGAAGATCCCACATGCCACGGAGCAACTAAGCCCGTGCGCCACAACTACTGAGCCTGCGCTCTAGAGCCCGTAAGCCACGACTACTGAGCTTGCGTGCCACAACTACTGAAGCCCACACACGCCTAGAGCTCGTGCTCCGCAATAAGAGAAGCCACCGCAATGAGAAGCACGCACACTGCAAAGAATAGCCCCTGCTCTGTGCAACTAGAGAAAGCCCGCACACAGCAATGAAGACCCAATGCAGCCATACATACATACATACGTACATAAATAAATAAATAAATATATTTTTAAAAAGTTGTTTATTATTAGCACTTGGTGGGTCTCCCCTCCCCCCCCAAGCTCATTCAGTAATTTAAATGATTTAACTTTAAAAATATTTATGTTGGGAGTTAGTAAAGATTTTAGCTAGCAATGTTTGGTATGTTACTATTAACTGATTTCACAAGAGTTACCTTTTTCAAATTTCTTATTTTTTATTATTTTCTTGGCTGTGCCACATGGCTTGTGGGATCTTAGTTCCCTGACCAGGGACTGAACCCACACCCTCGGCAGTGAAAACACGGAGTCGTAACCACTGAACTGCCAGGGAATTCCCAAAAGTTTCCTCATTTAAAAAATATCTTTCTGGGCTTCCCTGGTGGTGCAGTGGTTAAGAATCTGCATGCCAATGCAGGGGACACGGGTTCGAGCCCTGGTCCGGGAAGATCCCACATGCCACGGAGCAACTAAGCCTGTGCGCCACAACTACTGAGCCTGTGCTCTAGAGCCCGCGAGCCACAACTGCTGAAGCCCGCACGCGTAGAGCCTGTGCTCTGCAGCAAGAGAAGCCACCGCAATGAGAAGCCCGCACACCGCAACAAGAGTAGTCCCCGCTCACCGCAACTAGAGAAAAGCCTGCGCACAGCAGCAAAGACCCAACGCAGCCACAAATAAATATAAAATACCTTTCTAATTGCCAGAAATACTACAAAATGAAACCTCAAAAATTCGGTAATTTGAATTTTTTTTTTAAGAAGGATTTTGAGTGAAAAAAGCAACTGGAAAAGAGTTTTCTACATAGTTGACTAAGCGTTTGAAAATTGCTTCCTTTAAAATTCTGTTAAATTAAAACCATTTTAAAATTGTGGTTAAAAATAAAAATGTAACTTTGAAAATAATTTTTATTTAGATAAATACAGCCTTTTCCCTTCCGAACTGACCTTTTTTGAGTTGATAGCAGAGCTTTTTTGCTTTTCGACAGCAAGATTGTGTCTAAGCCTGTATCCTGGCGGTTGTTTCCACTGCTTCCTGTTCTTCCACTTTCTGTTACGCTGTAACTTCATCTGCCCAGGGGAAAGAAAATTCAAAAAAGAAAATTTAAATGAGTCACAAGGCTAATGAAGATGAACAGGACTTCAGGTCCTTTGGTCAAAGGACTGGGACCTTTATGCTATTTAATTTGATGCTTATTTACCTTTTGGGAATACACTGTATACATTTAAGAGGTCTAAATTCAGAGTCCTTTTTTTTAGTTAATCAGTATTTCTGTTACCACAGTGATTGAGTTTTTATCTGTTTATACCAGATTTTGGCATCTAACTTGTATTTTTGGTGCTCCAGTCTTGAATAGTTGTATGTGCTTTTCCAGGCAACAGCTGAACAGATGCGTCTTGCTCAAGTGATCTTTGATAAAAATGATTCAGAGTTTGAAGCTAAAGTTAAACAGGTATGTTTCTGGCAAAGGATACTGTCATTTTTGTAATCTCTTCTTACTGTGCTTAAAAAGATAATTTCACTAGAGATTCTTATTTTAAACTATGCTTCTTGCTTAGTTGTAAATAATTGGATTTTGAACTTGTGATTCAAAATCAAAATACCTGTATTGGTGGCTAGAGTGAAGGAGTTTTGGCAGTAGAACCTTTCTGAGTTACTAGTGTTACATGTGAACAATGAGCATTTGTGAAAGTACAATGGCATTGTATATACCTGTGCATAGAAAGTATACTTAGTATATGGCAGGTTCTCAGAAAATTTTGTTCAGTGTTACAGAAGAGCTGATTTGCCTTTTCACGTATTGTGGTGGTCCCAAACATAGATTGGAAAAGTTATAAAATTAAATTTTAGGGTGATGTCTTCACTTAGACCTTCACTGATATAATATTATTTTAATTTCACATTCTTCTTTCCTGATAAGACTTCTTTTCCCTTCAGGATTCTAGAAACCAGGCAATAACCTTTACCTTGGTAGAGGTCTACCAGTAATTCCTTGGAGTGAAAGTCCCTTGGTGAACTCTTTATTTTAGCCCTTTAGTATGTAAACTCTTTCTTCTTACTTATAGTTGCTGTCATTAGACTTAATGGTGATATTTTTGGAAAGCACAAAAATTATTTATTAAAAATCATAGAACTTATTCCCTGGAATGAGATTTATGAATTGTTTGAGAAATACTTCTACATATTATATCGCCTTTTATCTGAGTAGCATATAGCAGATACACAAAAAAGAGCACTGGTAGAGGAGTTCAGAGCTTTAAGTTGTTTTTTTTTTTTTGTTTTTTTTTGTGGTACGCGGGCCATTCACTGTTGTGGCCTCTCCCGTCGCGGAGCACAGGCTCCGGACGCGCAGGCTCAGCGGCCATGGCTCACGGGCACAGCCGCTCCGTGGCATGTGGGATCTTCCCGGACCGGGGCACGAACCCACGTCCCCTGCATCGGCAGGTGGACTCTCAACCACTTCACCACCAGGGAAGCCCCAGAGCTTTAAGTTTTAACGATGGTTCTCTCTCTTACTAATCCAATCACTGGGGGAGTTTTGAAGGTTACTATAAATCTTTCTTTTTAAATAAATATTATTTATTAATTTATTTGGCTGCATTGGGTCTTGGTTGTTGTGCATGGGCTTTCTCTAGTTGCAGCGAGTGGGGGCTATCCTTTGTTGTGGTGCCTGGTCTTCTCATTGCGGTGGCTTCTCTTCTTGCGGAGCACAGGCTCTAGGTGCGCGAGCTTCAGTAGTTGTGGCATGCAGGCTCAGTAGTTGGGGCTTGTGGGCTTAGTTGTTCCACAGCATGTGGGATCTTCCAGGACCAGGGCTCGAACCTGTGTCCCCTGCATTGGCAGGTGGATTTTTAACCACTGCGCCACCAGGGAAGTCCCTGCTGTGCATCTTAACAACTGCATGTGACGGGTATTGACCTACTATAGATCGTTGGTAAAAATCTGACCTTATTAGTAGAAATCCAAAGACTGAAGCATGGGAAAACTGTAGAATGTATAGAACCTTGCTGGGTAACACAGGGAGGAAATCAGATGGAATGATGTGGTGTAAAGAGCTGCAATTATGAGACCAGGAGACCTGGCTTCCCGAAAGGCTAATTGTTTTGTGACCACAGAGAAATTGCTTCAGATGTTGGGGGTCAAACTGTTTTGAACTGCAGCTGATGCATACTAAAATAGTTAAAGATACTTAAAACACAGCAGATATTTAAATCATACATTTGTTCACTGATAACTGAGAAACCTATATTGTGCCTAATCTGTGATTGTTCCTTGTGTTGAAAATATTAAGTAGCTTAATTATCCCTTGTTAAAGGGAATGCACCAAGGAGATTTCTTTGATTTCAAACATAGCACCCTGTTGAGGCTACCTGAGAAAATAGTATGTCCAGGAGTGAGTTTTGTGATAGCTGCCAAATTCTAATTTTTTTCTTATTTATTTATTTATACAGCAGCTTCTTATTAGTTACCTGTTTTATACATATTAGTGTATATATGTCAATCCCAATCTCCCAGTTCATCCCACCACTATTAGCCCCGCTTTCCCGCTTTGGTGTCCATACGTTTGTTCTCTACATCTGTGTCACTATTTCTGCCTTGCAAACCAGTTCATCTGTACCATTTTTCTAGATTCCACATATATGCGTTAATATACGATATTTGTTTTTCTCTTTCTGACTTACTTCACTCTGTATGACAGTCTCTAGGTCCATCCATGTCTCTGCAAATGACCCAATTTCGTTCCTCTTTATGGCTGAGTAATATTCCATTGTATATATATACCACATCTTTTTTATCCATTTGTCTGTCGATGAGCATTTAGGTTGCTTCCATGAGCTGGCTCTTGTAAATAGTGCTGCAGTGAACATTGGGGTGCATATGTCTCTTTGAATTATGGTTTTCTCTGGGTATGTGGCCAGTAGTGGGATTGCTGGGTCATATGGTAATTCTATTTTTAGTTCTTTAAGGAACCTCCATACTGTTCTCCATAGTGGCTGTATCAATTTACATTCCCACCAACAGTGCAAGAGGGTTCACTTTTCTCCACACCCTCTCCAGCATTTGTTGTTTGTAGATTTTCTGATGATGCCCGTTCTAACTGGTTTGAGGTCATACCTCATTGTAGTTTTGACTTGCATTTCTCCAATAATTAGTGATGTTGAGCAGCTTTTCATGTATTTGTTGGCCATCTGTATGTCTTCTTTGGAGAAATGTCTATTTAGGTCTTCTGCCCATTTTTGGATTGGGTTGTTTGTTTTTTTAATATTGAGCTGCATGAGCTGTTTATATATTTTGGAGATTAATCCTTTGTCCGTTGATTCATTTGCAAATATTTTCTCCCATTCTGAGGGTTGTCTTTTCGTCTTGTTTATGCTTTCCTTTGCTGTGCAAAATCTTTTAAGTTTCATTAGGTCCCATTGTTTATTTTTGTTTTTATTTCCATTACTCTAGGAGGTGGGTCAAAAAAGATCTTGCTGTGATTTATGTCAAAGAGTGTTCTATGTTTTCCTCTAAGAGTTTTATAGTGTCCAGTCTTACATTTAGGTCTTTAATCCATTTTGAGTTTATTTTTGTGTATGATGTTAGGAAGTGTTCTAATTCCATTCTTTTACATGTAGCTGTCCAATTTTCCCAGCAGCACTTACTGAAGGGGCTACCTTTTCTCCATTGTATATGCTTGCCTCCTTTGTCAAAGATAAGATGATATGTGCGTGGGTTTATCTCTGAGCTTTCTATCCTGTTCCATTGATCTATATTTCTGTTTTTGTGCCATTACCATACTGTCTTGATTACTGTAGCTTTGTACTATAGTCTGAAGTCAGGGAGCCTGATTCCTCTATCTCTGTTTTTCTTTCTCAAGGTTGCTTCGGCTGTTCAGGGTCTTTTGTGTCTCCATACAAATTTTAAGATTTTTTGTTCTAGTTCTGTAAAAAATGCCATTGGTAATTTGATAGGGATTTCATTGAATCTGTAGATTGCTTTGCCAAATTCTAATTGTGAGACTTTAGGGTGTTAAAAATTATTTTATATGTGCAGTGTTCTAATCCAAGCAGTGATAGCCCATGTACGGAACATTGATGGAGTCAACTGGACTGTTGGACATTGCAAACAGTTGGACTGGATGTTCGGCTAATTGTGGCCACATACTCATGCTTGGTCTTTGGGAAACATATAGTTCCACTTAATATTTGAGTAACTCAGAAATATGGGAGTCCCAGGCCATTAAACTAGTTTGAGCAGTCACATAGCTCATCCTGAGTATTCTGAGAATGTTGGTATGTGTGTATGTGCTGCCGATTAAGAATTGATACTTTGTCAGCTTGGAGGAGGGTTGATTTATAGCTTGACTTTACCAGTATTGGTCGAAAGACATGGAGTAGCCCCACAAAACAGGTAAACCTGATCTTGGATTGTAATCTCAGAGTCTTGAAAAGGCCATCTTCATGTGGAAGGATTGCATAATCTCTGTCTTTATATAGTAGAATCTTAGGATTAATATCAAATGCCATTCTTCTGTTTCCCTAATCATTGTCTTATAATTCCAACAGCTTATGGAAGTGACAGGAAAAAATCAGGATGAATGCATAGTGGCTCTGCATGACTGTAATGGAGATGTCAACAAAGCTATCAATATATTGCTGGAAGGGAATTCAGACACGGTAAGTATTATTAATTGATTTGCAATGCTAAGATTTCTCTCCAGTTCCATATTGCATTTTCAACTTCACCTTATTCGGGGGTGGTGGTAGAGGGGGATTGTGGGTGCCATTCCATATATGTTTTAAGTCCAGAAATAACACTAACCTGAAATGACTGTTTTTGTTGTGTATGTTTTCTTCATGAAGTTGTAGAATCTGAAGACTTGAAAGAGAACTTGGTCATCTACTCCAGCCTTACACAGTTGCCAAAATTATCTGGGCCTGTGGACATTTTCACCACCTGAAAAACTTCTCTTGGCTCCACAGCTCATGTTTCTTCATCTCAATTGTCACCTTTTACCACTCCTTATATCTCTAGACTAACAGAAAACCAGGATTTGCTGGTATCTCTATTTGCTTATGTGTTAATATTCTACAGACACATTTTCATGACAATCTGACAGATTATATAAAATTTAAAAAAAAATTTTTTAAGCTTAATCAAGTTGGAGGAATGCACACTAAAGCTCCTCCCTTTTATTTTAGGAAGGATGCAGCTAAAGCCGCACCAGAGGCAGGTGTCAGCCCTAATGTTTTGATTTCTACATGGAAATTACACAGTATTTCATTTGTATTTTTTCATTGAGGAAACCAGTTCAGAGCAGATTAAAACAAATAATGATTCACCTAAGTGGGGTATAAAGATGAACACATCAAAAAGTGCCTTCCTTATCATTGTTTAGGTTTAATCAAGTTCTCGTTTTTAGGGGTAGGCTTTTTTAGGCACAGGCTGTATTAAAATGAACTACTGTGACAAGCTCAAAACTGAAATGAGTATATTTTTATTTAATAGGAAGCAAGCAGAATAAAATTTGTAATTATAAAAATTAATGATAATTGGGAAAATATTTCATTATTTGACTATAGCAGTATTTGTGTGTAAAATTCTATGCAAGATTACACTGGTCCAACATGATGAACTACCAAATATGTGAGTTTGTTGGGAAAATACATCATGTTAAGTGAGGAAATAAAATTTTGAAGAGTTTTTGTTTGCTGACACTTGGGCATGTATTTGCTGGGTTTTATAAACTATGGGGGGTGTTCACCTCATTGCTAATGGATGCAGTGTAGAATAGTTCTCCCTTATTTTTAAAATGAACTGAAGGGCTTAACTGCTTTCTTATTAAAAAAAATCACTGTGAATAAATGAAATATTTCCAAATCATTAATTGGAGGACATATTTTCTTTTATGCGGTCGAGATAAGCTTGAATACTGTTTCCCTGTTACCTTTCCTTTAGCTCCCACAGATTCATCACTCCTTTTCTTTGGTGGCTGGGTGAATCTTTTAAGTTTTAAATGATCAGCCAGTTCTATCTCAATAAAGACTTTCAACTTCCTCTCCTCATTTGGGACTGAACCTAAACGAGGTGGTTCTAGGCTGAAAGTTACATAAAGATCTCTTTGGTTACCTCTTTTTTTAAAAAAAATAATAAAATTTATTTATTTATTTTTGGCTGCATTGGGTCTTTGTTGCTGTGCACGGACTCTTCTCGTAGCAGTGAGCAGGGTCTACTCTTCGTTGTGGTGCACCGGCTTCTCTTTGCGGTGGCTTCTCGTCACAGAGCGTGGGCTCTAGGAGCATGGACTTCAGTAGTTGTGGTACGCAGGCTCAGTAGTTGTGGCTTACTGACTCTAGAGTACAGTCTCAGTAGTTGTGGCACACGGGCTTAGTTGCTTCGTGGCATGTGGGATCTTCCGGGACAAGGGCTCGAACACGTCTCCTGCATTGGCAGGCAGATTCTTAACCACTGTGCCACCAGGAAAGCCCTTTGGTTACCTCTTGAACCTAGAAGTCACACAGTTGGAGCTAGATCTGGCATGTTGTTTTCTTAAAAGGTGAGAAACTAGCAAATTAGGGCCTGAATACAGACACAAAAGGCATTTGTCTGTTTGGAGATGAGAAGGCTATAGGGAAAATAGAGAGGCAGAGGGGAAGTCCTTTGAAACCCTGGTTTGTTTAGGATTATTCCATGGTCCATCTTTTCTTTCATCCTGTTTGCCTTCTTACCTTGTTGTTGTCTGCAGTAGCCATGGCTACTACTGAGGTAGGTGAGGATGGCATAGAGTGGGAGCTTGGGGAAATAACATTTACTTTATGCTTATCAGCATAGGAAAAGGCTCTGTGGTGGGACAACATATAGTATGTTGTCAATTCAACTAGTTGCTGTAATCTTTTGTGCTCTCTGTAGCAACAGGAACCTAACGAGATTTGCTGTCGTTATCATGAGAGTACAGTACGTTTATGGAGAAGAATTAAAATGGTAGGCATGCAAGCTGTAAGGCATGCGTAATTAGGTCTGAAAGATAAATGCACACACTCTTGATGATTGTCCACACTTTGAGTGATAACTCTGAATAAATGCTCTTATTTTCGATAGACTTCATGGGAGACTGTAGGAGGGAAGAAGAAGAATTTTGGAAAAGAAAGTTCAGAAAACAAAGAGAATAGAGAGAAGAGAAGTGAGAGAGAAGTGAGCCGTGGGCGCGGAAGCAACAACCGGAAAGTAAGAGGTGGCAATCGTGGGAGAGAGTGTAAGTACAGACCTTTCTCCTCACCTTTGGTTTTATGAAAATTTTCATGCATGTTGAAAAGCTGACAGAATGATCCAATGAATGCCTATAAATCCACTTCCTCAGTGCAATATTTGTTAGTATAGTTAACAGTAATGAGCTACAGCTGAGTAGTTTATTAGAACCCTAACTGATACAATTTCATATTAGCACTGACCTGGGCTGTAGGTATTTGTGTTGTGTCTTAAGACCGCCTTCTGTTATGAATCAAGTGCATCGTCTAATTTTAAAGAAGGTTTTTTTGTTGGCTGGTAGCTAAAGCTGTTTATTCTTCACCACTTACGGATACTCATGATATATGCAAGATTTAGATTAAGATGAAAGTTGTTGAATAGGAAAGGTTTTTCTCAGTTCTCTCCATTTGACTCAGGTTTTGGCGTCATTCACCCAAAACAACACTACCTCCTATGCAGATGTACCAAAGTGGCTAAATTATGATAAATATATAACATGTTCCTTTATAGACTTGCTAGTTTATTTATACCACAAATGTTTATTGAGTATCTGCAGTGTAGTGGGTAGTCTTTAAGTCATACAGCAATGAAGAAAACAGAAATCTTTGCCCTTCTAAAACATCTTTTAAGGGAGGTAGAGTGAGATGTAACAATAAAAAAGAGAAGTAACATTTCATATTGATATTGTAATATTTTAATGGCATTATGTAGAAAATTATGCTCTGGGGAAAAACAAAGGCAGAGAGATGGGAATTATAGGTACGGGTTTGACAAATTTAAAGACAGTGACCAAGGAAGGCCTCACTGACAACTCACATACTTAAGCCATAAAAGAGATGAGGGGAGCAAGCTGTGTCAATATTGTTCATAAAATTTCTGTATTATACAGAGTCATTAATGCCAATATAGAAATAAGGAGAAGAAAAGACTGTGTTGGCATCTTCTGGACAGTAACCTGGAAAAACCTCTCTCTAACAATGATTTCCCCAAGAATTCAGTGTTGCCTTGGTATTGCAGTTTGCTAATCTATGCCTTTCCAGGCTTTGAACTTAACCCATGAGCAGATTTTGTTGTGTATGGTTACATAACAAAGGTATTTTTTTTTGGAAGTAAACTTACTTTACAGGAGGGTACGTCAAAACAGAAAATAAAGGTGGTACGTCATTTTAATTTCTTTTTGAATTTTCACCTATGAATTAAAAGCAAGTTGTGCTGTCATTCAGTTTTTTGAGCCACGCTGGTTTGGTTTTTCTTGTTTTCCAAACCCTTTGGTTAAATTTTAACCTTTTTGTAAAAAGCCTTTTTTTGTTGAGGGGTGGAGGGAGTCTTTTTGTCCTTGTCTTTTTTTTTTTTTTTTTGTCCTTGTCTTTAATAGCTGTAATAGCTGTTAGTTTGATTATGTATAAGGGGTGCTCTTTTCTTCCTTAGTTAGAGGTGAAGAGAATGGAATTGATTGCAATCAAGGGGACAAGCCTTCAGACCGTGGCAAGAGAGCTCGTGGTAGAGGTAAGACAGAATAAGGCGGACGGAGATGCCTGTGATCGGGAGAAGGAGGCAGGCTGTTCATATACTCAATACATTAAGCCATGGCAGTGTACTCTGAAAGAATGGTTGATCTGAAATCTTTTGATTCATTTACTGATGCCAATGAATGAAGTGTTTGGATTATGTAATTCTGAGGAAACCTACTGGTTGTTTTCAAATGAGCTGAGAAAGGCCCTTTATGAATAATTTAAAACTTGAAGCTCTGACCAAAAAGTTACTAATTCTCCTATGTTGGACTTTACCCATAGTAAAGTGTTTTACCATATGATGCTTTTTCGTTTGTTTCTAATGTTTATTTATGTATTTATTTGGCTGCATTGGGTCTTAGTTGCAGCACACGGGATCTTCGTTCAGGCATGTAGGATCTTTCGTTGTGGCGTGCGGGCTTCTCTCTAGTTGTACTTCTTTTTTTTTTTTGTGGTACGCGGGCCTCTCACCGCTGTGGCCTCTCCCGTTGCGGAGCACACGCTCCGGACGCGCAGGCTCAGCAGCCATGGCTCACGGGCCCAGCCGCTTCGCAGCATATGGGATCTTCCCGGACCAGGGTACGAACCCGTGTCCCCTGCATCGGCAGGCGGACTCTCAACCACTGTGCCACCAGGGAAGCCCTTCTTTTTGTTTTTTAAAGGAAATCCTTGGTAACTAACAACTTTTTTTTTTTCTTTTTTTTTAAGGTTTAATTTTGGGACTTCCCTGGTGGTGCAGTGGTTAAAAATCCACTTGCCAATGCAGCGGACACGGGTTCAAGCCCTGGTCCAGGAAGATCCCACATGCCGCGGAGCAGCTAAGCTCATGCGCCCCAACTACTGAGCCTGCGCTCTAGAGCCTGCGAGCTACAACTACTGAGCCCGGGTGCCACAGCTACTGAAGCCCGCACTCCTAGAGCCCGTGCTCCACAACGAGAGAAGCCACCGCAATGAGAAGCCCACGCACCGCAACGAAGAGTAGCCCCTTCTCGCCGCAACTAGGGAAAGCCCGCATTCAGCAACGAAGACCCACAGCAGCCACATAAATAAAATAGAATAAAATAAATTTATTTTAAAAAGGTTTAATTTTATTGATTTTTGGCTGTGTTGGGTCTTTGTTGCTGCACACATGCTTTCTCTAGTTGCGGCGAGGAGGGACTACTCATCATTGCGGTGCGTGGGCTTCTCATTGCGGTGGCTTCTCTCGTTGAGGAGCACGGGCTCTAGGAGTGCGGGCTTCAGTAGCTGTGGCACCCGGGCTCAGTAGTTGTAGCTCTTTCTGACTTACTTCACTCTGTATGACAGACTCTAGGTCCATCCACCTCACTACAAATAACACAATTTCATTTCTTTTTATGGCTGAGTAGTATACCGTTGTATATATGTGCCACATCTTCTTTATCCATTCATCTGCTGATGGACACTTAGGTTGCTTCCATGTCCTGGCTATTGTAAATAGTGCTACAGTGAACATTGTGGTACATGACTCTTTTTGAATTATGTTTCTCAACGTGTACGCCCAGTAGTGGGATTGCTGGGTCATATGGTAGTTCTATTTTTAGGTTTTTAAGAAACCTCCATAGTGTTCTCCATAGTGGCTGTATCAACTTACATTCCCACCCACAGTGCAAGAGGGTTCCCTTTTCTCCACACCCTCTCCAGCATTTACTGTTCATAGATTTTTTGATGATGGCCGTTCTGACTGGTGTGAATTGATACCTCATTGTGGTTTTGATTTGCATTTCTCTAATAATTAGTGATGTTGAGCATCCTTTCATGTGTTTGTTGGCAATCTGTATATCTTCTTTGGAGAAATGTCTATTTAGGTCTTACACCCATTTTTTCATTGGGTTGTTTGTTTTTTGGATATTGAGCTGCATGAGCTACTTGTATATTTTGGAGAGTAATTCTCTGTCAGCTGCTTCGTTTGCAAATATTTTCTCCCATTCTGAGGGTTGTCTTTTCTTCTTGTTTATGGTTTCCTTTGCTATGCAAAAGCTCTTAAGTTTCATTAGGTCCCATTTGTTTATTTTTGTTTTTATTTCCATTTCTCTAGGAGGCGCGTCAAAAGGGATCTTCTGTGATTTATGTGATAGAGTGTTCTGCCTGTGTTTTCCTCTAAGAGTTTGATAGTGTCTGGCCTTACATTTAGGTCTTTAATCCATTTTGAGTTTATTTTTGTGTATGGTGTTAGGAAGCATTCTAATTTCATTCTTTTATATGTAGCTGTCCAGTTTTCCCAGCACCACTTATTGAAGAGGCTGTCTTTTCTCCATTGTATATTCTTGCCTCCTTTGTCAAAGATAAGGTGACCACATGTGCGTGGGCTTATCTCTGGGCTTTCTGTCCTGTTCCATTGATCTATATTTCCGTTTTTCTGCCAGTACCATAGTGTCTTGATTACTGTAGCTTTGTAGTACAGTCTGAAGTCAGGGAGCCTGAATTCTCCATCTCCGTTTTTCTTTCTCAAGATTGCTTTGGCTATTCGGGGTCTTTTGTGTTTCCATACACATTGTGAAATTGTTTGTTCTAGTTCTGTGGAAAAATGCCATTGGTAGCTTGTTAGGGATTGTATTGAATCTGTAGATTGCTTTGGGTAGTATAGTCATTTTCACAGTGTTGATTCTTCCAATCCAAGAACATGGTATATCTCTCTGTTTGTATCATCTTTAATTTCTTTCATCTTCGTCTTATAGTTTTCTGCATACAGGTCTTTTGTCTCCTTAGGAAGGTTTATTCCTAGGTATTTTATTCTTTTTGTTGCAGTGGTAAATGGGATTGTCTCCTTAATTTCTGTTTCAGATTTTTTGTCATTAGTGTATAGGAACGCAAGACATTTCTGTGTATTAATTTTGTATCCTGCAGCTTTACCAAGTTCATCGATTATCTCTAGTAGTTTTCTGGTGGTATCTTTAGGATTATCTATGTATAGTATGTCATCTGCAAACAGTGACAGTTTTACTTTTTCTTTTCTAATTTGTATTCTTTTATTTCTTTTTCTTCTCTGATTGCCATGGCTAGGACTTCCAAAACTATTTTGAATAATAGTGGAGAGTGGACATTCTTGTCTTGTTCCTGATCTTAGAGGAAATGCTTTCAGTTTTTTACGATTGAGAATGATGTTTGCTGTGGGTTTGTCTTATATGGCCTTTATTATGTTGAGGTGGGTACTCTATGCCCACTTGCTTGAGAGTTTTTATCATAAATATGGGTGTTGAATTTTGTCAAAAGCTTTTTCTGCATCCATTGAGATGATCATATGGTTTTTCCTCTTCAATTTGTTAATATGGTGTATCACATTGATTGATTTGCATATATTGAAGAATCCTTGCATCCCTGGGATAAAATCCCACTTGATCATGGTGTATGATCTTTTTAATGTGTTGTTGGATTCTGTTTGCTAGTATTTTGTTGAGGATTTTTGTATCTATATTCATCAGTGATATTGGTCTGAAATTTTCTTTTTTTGTAGTATCTTTGTCTGGTTTTGGTATCAGGGTGATGGTGGCCTCGTAGAATGAGTTTGGGAATGTTCCTCCCCCTGCAGTTTTTGGAAGAGTTTGAGAGGATGGGTGTTAGCTCTTCTCTAAATGTTTGATAGAATTCACCTGTGAAGCCATCTGGTCCTGGACTTTTCTTTGTTGGAAGATTTTTATTCACAGTTTCAATTTTCATTGCTTGTGATTGGTCTGTTCATATTTTCTATTTCTTCCTGGTTCAGTCTTGGAAGGTTATACCTTTCTAAGAATTTGTCCATTTCTTCCAGGTTGTCCATTTTATTGGCATAGAGTTGCTTGTAGTAGTCTCTTAGGATGCTTTGTATTTTTGCAGTGTCTGTTGTAACTTCTCCTTTTTCATTTCTAATTTTATTGATTTGAGTCCTCTCCCTCGTGATGAGTCTGGCTAAAGGTTTATCAATTTTGTTTATCTTCTCAAAGAACCAGCTTTTAGTTTTATTGATCTTTGCTGTTGTTTTGTTTGTTTCTATTTCATTTATTTCTGCTCTGATCTTTATGGTTTCTTTCCTTCTACTAACTTTGCGTTTTGTTTGTTCTTCTTTCTCTAGTTCCTTCAGTTGTAAGGTTATATTGTTTGTTTGAGATTTTTCTTGTTTCTTGAGGTAGGATTGTATTGCTATGAATTTCCCTCTTAGAACTGCTTTTGCTGCATCCCATAGGTTTTGGATTGTCGTGTTTTCATTGTCATTTGTCTCTGGGTAATTTTTGATTTCCTCTTTGATTTCTTCAGTGATATCTTGGTTATTTAGTAACATATTGTTTAGCCTCCATGTGTTTGTGTTTTTTACGTTTTTTTCTCTGTAATTTATTTCTAATCTCATAGCGTTGTGGTCAGAAAAGATGCTTGTTATGATTTCAATTTTCTTAAATTTACCGGGGCTTGATATGTGATCCAACATGTGATCTATCCTGGAAAATGTGCTGTAGTCACTTGAGAAGAAAGTTAATCTGCTGTTTTCAGATGGAATGTCCTATAAATATCAATTAAATCTATCTGGTCTATTGTGTCATTTAAAGCTTGTGTTTCCTTATTAATTTTCTGTCTGGATGATCTGCCCATTGGTGTAAGTTGGGTGTTAAAGTCCCCCAATATTATTGTGTTACTGTCAATTTCATCTTTTATAGCTGTTGGCATTTGCCTTATGTATTGAGGTGCTCCTATGTTGGGTTCATATATATTTATAATTGTCATATCTTCTACTTGGATTGATCCTTTGATCATTATGTAGTGTTTTTCCTTGTCACTTGTAACATTCTTTATTTTAAAGTCTATTTTATCTGATAATTAGTATTGCTACTCTAGCTTTCTTTTTCCATTTGCATGGAATATTGTTTTCCATCCCCTAACTTTCAGTCTGTATGTGTCCCTAGGCCTGAAGTGGGTCTCTTGTAGAGAGCATTTATATGGGCCTTCTTTTTGTATCCATTCAGCGAGCCTGTGTCTTTTGGTTGGAGCATTTAATCCATTCACATTTATGGTAATTATCAATATGTATGTTCCTATTACCATTTTCTTAACTGTTTTGGGTTTGTTTTTTGTAGGTCTTTTTCTTCTCTTGTGTTTTCCACTTAGAGAAGTTCTTTTAGCATTTGTTGTAGAGTTGATTTGGTGGTGCTGAATTCTCTTAGCTTTTGCTTGTCTGTAAAGCTTTTGATTTCTCCGTCGAATCTGAATGAGATGCTTGCCGGGTAGAGTAATCTTGGTTGTAGGTTCTTCCCTTTCATCACTTTAAATTTATCGTGACACTCCCTTCTGCCTTGTAGAGTGTCTGCTGAGAAATCAGCTGTTAACCTTAATGGGAGTTCCCTTGTATGTTATTTGTCATTTTTCCCTTGTTGCTTTTAGTAATTTTTCTTTGTCTTTAATTTTTGTCAATTTAATTACTGCGTGTCTTGGCATGTTTCTCCTTGGGTTTATCCTGCTTGGGACTCTCTGCGCTTCCTGGACTTGGGTGGCTATTTTTTTTTACCATGTTAAGGAAGTTTTCTACTCTAATCTCTTCAAATATTTTCTTGGTCCTGTCTCTCTCTCTTCTCCTTCTGGGACCCCTATAATGCAAATGTTAGTGCGTTTAATGTTGTCTCAGAGGTCTTTTAGGCTGTCTTCATTTTTTTCATTCTTTTTTCTTTATTCTGTTCCGTGGCAGTGAATTCCAGCATTCTATCTCCGAGGTCATGTATCTGTTCTTCTGCCTCAGTTATTCTGTTGTTTCCTTCTAGTGTATTTTTCATTTCAGTTATTTTATTGTTCATCTCTGTTTGTTTGTTCTTTAATTCTTCTAGGTCTCTGTTAAACATTTCTTGCATCTTCTCAATCTTTCCCTCCGTTCTTTTTCCAAGGTCCTGGATCATCTTCACTGTCATTGTTCTGAAATCTTTTTCTGGAAGGTTGCCTATCTCCACTTCATTTAGTTGTTTTTCTGGGGTTTTATCTTGTTCCTTCATCTGGTAACAAAGTCCTCTGCCTTTTCATTTTTCTGTCTTTCTGTGAATGTGGTTTTCGTTCCACAGGTTGCAGTATTGTAGTCCTTCTTGCCTCTGGTGGATGAGGCTATCTAAGAGGCTTGTGCAAGCTTCTTCATGGGAGGGACTGGTGTTGGGTAGACCTGGGTGTTGCTCTGGTGGACAGAGCTCAGTAAAATTTTAATCCACTTGTCTGCTGATGTGTGGGGCTGAGTTCCCTCCCTGTTGGTTGTTTGGCCTGAGGTGACACAGCACTGGAGGCTCTGGGAGGGCTCATGCCAAGGAGTATTTCCGAAAACTTCTGCTGCCAGTGTCCTTGTCCTCACAGTGAGCCACAGCCACCCCCTGC
Organism: Phocoena sinus; assembly: GCF_008692025.1. NCBI lineage: Eukaryota > Metazoa > Chordata > Mammalia > Artiodactyla > Phocoenidae > Phocoena > Phocoena sinus. Next base: position 81,401,707 of record NC_045768.1, on the reverse strand, counting down.
CTCTGCAGGAGACCCTCCAACATTAGCAGGTAGGTCTGCTTCAGTCTCCTATGGGGTCACTGCTCCTTCCCCTGGGTCCTGATGTGCACAATACTTCGTGTGTGCCCTCCAAGAGCGGAGTCTCTGTTTCCCCCAGTCCTGTCAAAGTCCTGCAATCAAGTCCCGCTAGCCTTCAAAGTTTGATTCTCTAGGAATTCCTCCTCCCATTGCCCGACCCCCAGGTTGGGAAGCCTGACGTGGGGCTTAGAACCTTTAGTCCAGTGGGTGGATATGGTATAAGTGTTCTCCACTTAGTGATTATGGGATTTGATTTTATTATGATTGCGCCCCTCCTACTGTCTCATTGCGGCTTGTCCTTTGTCTTTGGATATGGGGTATCTTTTTTGGTGAGTTGCAGTGTTTTCCTGTTGATGATTGTTCAACAGTTAGTTGGGATTCCAGTGCTCTCGCAAGAGGGAATGAGCACATGTCCTTCCACTCCACCATCTTGAATCAGTCTTGGTCCTTGTTTTTTTTAAATCCACTTTATATATAGTAGTGTATATATGTTAATCACACCCCCCGACCTCTTTTTTTTTTTTTTTTTGGCGATACACAGGCCTCTCACTGTTGTGGCCTCTCCCGTTGCAAAGCACAGGCTCTGGACGCACAGGCTCAGCGGCCATGGCTCACGGGCCTCGCCGCTCCACGGCGTGTGGGATCTTCCCAGACTGGGACACAAACCCATGTCCTCTGCATCGGCAGGCGGACTCTCAACCACTGCGCCACCAGGGAAGCCCTGCTTTTTAAAGAATTTTTTGATGTGGACCAGTTTTAAAGTCTTTATTGAATTTGTTACACTATTGTTTCTGTTTTATGTTTTGGTTTTTTGGCCGTGAGGCATGTGGGGTCTTAGTTCCCTGACCCGGGATTGAACCCTCACTCCCTGCATTGGAAGGTGAAGTCTTAGCCACTGGACCTTCAGTGGAAGTCCCCTTATGTTTACTTTTTTTTTTTAAATTTATTTTAATTAATTTATTTTTGACCGCATTGGGTTTTTGTTCCTGCTTGCGGCATTTCTCTAGTTGTGGCCAGCAGGGGCTACTCTTCGTTGCGGTGTGCGGCTTCTCATTGCGGTGGCTTCTCTTGTTGCAGAGCATGGGCTCTAGGCATGTGGGCTTCAGTAGTTGTGGCATGTAGGCTTAGTAGTTGTGGCTCGCGGGCTCTAGAGCGCAGGCTTAGTAGTTGTGGCTTGTGGGCTTAGTTGCTCTGCGGCATGTGGGATCTTCCTGGACCAGGGCGTGAACCCATGTCCCCTGCATTGGCAGGCGGATTCTTAGCCACTGCGCCACCAGGGAAGCTCCCTTATGTTTACTTTTAAGGAAGGTTGTAAAGTAGTGGGTAAGGGACTCAGATTGACTTTTTTTTTTTTTGGCTGTGTTGCGTGGCTTGTGGGATCTTAGTTCCTGGACTAGGGATTGAACCCCAAGCCCTGGCAGTGAAGCGCCAAGTCCTAACCAGTGGACTGCCGGGGAATTCCCAGATTGACTGTTTATAAACCCAGTAAGATGTTAAAAAAAATCAGTCCACCCTCTTCCACATATATGTAAACTCTAGTGAGGTGTAATTTTTATATTATTAGCTAATATTTAAACATGTTTAAACAAGCTGTTCAAGAGTAGTGGTCTGTGTCTAGGGATTTCTTAGAATCATTATCCCAAGTTCAACACAGAGCAAGAAGAGAGAAAACATTCAGTACCCACTATGCACAAAAACAGTTATTTTGCTTGGTGAATATTAGTAAAGTACAGTTTGATAATAAGTGAATAGTGGTACAAGACAAATAATTTGTCCCTTTCATAATTAAAGGATGTGTCCTTTGTTTTATGTGTTTAATATGTCCCTTTCCAGAAGTTTGGTTGTAAGTTATTTAATGTCTTAATCTACTCTCTCATGGTGTGTTGAATTAACCTTAAAACTGTTGATTGTACTATCCCTTTCCAGTTATTTGTGATCTGTTGGGTAGTATGCAGATTTTAGAATGCATCCTTAAAAAACAAGTACATGGTTTAAAGTGTGTACTTTAAAAATGATTCTTTGAGGTCTCCATTGCCTTTATTCTTTAATTTTGACCATACTTGTGGGCAGCTGTTGCTGACTTCACGTTGGCTCTCCCTCAGAACAGTAATCTATGTTCATGATAAAATTAGCTAAAATGTTAAGCTGCTAAAATTTTAATAAATCACCCCTTTCCCCTTTAATTTTTGCCTTATCTACACAGTGTTAGCATAAAGAGTATTATGAAACAGCATGGATTTAATATGCTAATGTACATTTTTTTGTAATTTATGTTAAGAATTTGGTAATCTCTGTATTAAATAAAAAATCATATATATAAAATGGGAGTATATTTTACTCCCATTTCATGGAAAGTATAAACTGTAGCAAATGAAATAAAATTAAGTTCCATTTATACACCTAGTTTTTCTGTACCTTTCCCTGAATGTTTTCTCTGTATTGGGAGGAGCAAGAATCAGTGTGACACTTGTAACAGATCATTTTTCTATGATTCATTTAAAGTTGGTGGAAAGGTAGCTTGTGAGTTGTGTGTTTTTGTGAGAAAACAGCCTCTTCAGAAGAGGAGAATAACAGCTGTGCTAGGCTATTGTTAGTGTTCTGGGCTTTGCTTTTTGGAAAGTGAGCCTAGTAGTTGGTGTGAAAACCTTTGGAAATTTATAAATGTTGACTATTCATAGATACTTGGCCATCAAATAATACTGTGCTTTGTGTACAAAATGTGGAATTTAATTGATATTTATAAAGTATCTAATCCTGAGTTTAGATTGAAGACCATGTTAATAATCTGTGAGATTGGGAGTATTTTTTTTTTTTATTGGAGCATGGTCTATTAACAATGTTGTATTAATTTCAGGTATACAGCAAAGTGATTTAGTTATACATATACATGTATGTATTCTTTTTTTTTTTCTTTTTTCTTTTTTGTGGTATGCGGGCCTCTCACCACCGCGGCCTCTCCCGCTGCGGAGCACAGGCTCCAGAGGCGCAGGCTCAGCGGCCGTGGCCCACGGGCCCAGCCTTTCCGCGGCATGTGGGATCCTCCCGGACCAGGGCACCAAACCCGCGTCCCCTGCATCGGCAGGCAGACTCCCAACCACTGCGCCACCAGGGAAGCCCATGTATCTATTTTTTTTCGAATTGTTTTCCCGTTTAGGTTATTACTGCATATGGAGCAAAGTTCCCTGTGCTATACAGTAGATCCTTGTTGGTTATCTCTTTTAAATATAGTAGTGTGTACATGCCAATCTCAAACTCAGATTGGGGGTATTCTTGATAAAGTTCTTCATCATGTGCTGTGTTAGTTAGTAAAAAAAATAATATAATTCTGTGTTCCAGGATGAAACTACTTGGCTTTTGTGTAAGAAGTTACAATATAATCAAGCCACTCAGCTAACTTTTTTTTTTTTAGTTTTTATTTTTGGCTGCATTGGGTCTTCATTGCTGCACGTGGGCTTTCTCTAGTTGCGGCAAATGGGGGCTACTCTTCGTTGTGGTGCACGGGCTTCTCATTGTGGTGGCTTCTCTTGTTGCGGAGCACGGGCTCTAGGCGCGCAGGCTTCAGTAGCTGTGGCACACAGGTGCAGTAGTTGTGGCTCACAGGCTCTAGAGCACAGGCTCAGTAGTTGGGGCACATGGGCTTAGTTGCTCCATGGCATGTGGGATCTTCCTGGACCAGGGCTCAAACCCGTGTCCTCTGCATTGGCAGGTGGATTCTTAACCACTGCGCCACCAGGGAAACTAATTTGTGAATATGGCCTATATAATATAACTGAAAGGTTAATTGTCGAGCACCTACTAGGTGCTGACATTCTAGTTTTAATTCTTGAATTTTCTATAAATGCCTTCTCGGGTCCTGGTACAAAAATTATTTTACAAAATGCAGTGCTCTAAAATAAGTTGCTGAACAACTAGGTTATTTCCTGTAATTGAATAGTAATATTATTATGCCTCTAAATATGAGTCCATGAAAAAATATCCATGTTTATGACATTGGGGTTACATATCAGTCTTTAACGCAACAACTGATACTTAGGTACCTATTATATTGTTGAAGATACTGCTGTGCCTAAGACATGGTTCCTCACATCCTTAGTGGGGAAGGAGGAGAGACAATCAAGTAAAAGCACTGTTCGACTTACTTAAGAAAATGATTGGTGACGTGATCAACTGCCAATAGGGTTTCCTTTAGAGGACCTAAGGAGGTCTCTGAGGAGATGGGATTTAAAGTGAGGAGGAAGAAAGCCATGTGAAAATCTGGGTAGGAACATTCTGTGTAGAAGGATCAGTTTAGCTAGTGCAAACATGAAGAACAGCTTAGATTTTTCACAGAATAAAATGTATTCACTGGAATATAAAATATACATATAAGTGCTTAGGGTGTGGTTTTAACATTTTACTTTGAAATAAAAAAGCACAGCAGAATTTTGCATAGTGTTTACCCAGAGTCCCCAAGCTTTAATATTTTGCTACATTTGCTATATTTCCTCTCTGTATGTACATATTACTGTTTTTTCTGAAACCCTTGTGTGTTCATTTCAAACATAATGCCATTTTACCCCTTAATATTTTAGTGTGTAACTCTTATGAAAAAATATATTGTCTTAAAGAGCTACCTTAAAATGATAAAATCATGAAATTACCATCGATACAATGTATAGGCCTTATTCAAAAATTTCCAGTTATCCTGCTAATGTTCTTTATAACAAAAAGCAAATATTCTGGTCCAGGATCCAGTCTGGGATCACACACAGTATTTAGTTCCCATGTCTGTGTAGTGTCCTTCAATCTAGAACAGTTTATCAATCTGGAATAGTCTTTCTTTGTCTTTCATGCCCTTGACACTTTGGAAGTATCTCTTTTGTAGAATGTCCTTGATTAGCAAACTGAGAAGTTTCCTCATGATTAGATTCATGTTACCAGTTTTTGGCCGGAATGCCACAGAATGATATAGCTGTACCTCATGTTAGAGGGTACATGATGCAGATTTATCCCATTGCTAGTGATGTTACCTTTGATTACTTAAGGAAAGTGGTTTCTGCTAAGTTTCTCCTTTGTAAAGTTACTCCCTCATTCTTTGTAATTAATACATATTTTTGGGGGGGAGTGCTCTGAGACTGTGTAAATAACTGTTTTCCCATCAGACTTTTATTCACTGGTATTAGAATCCATTAATTCTTTCCTGAAATAATTATTGTGACACATTTATAATCAGACTTACTTGCTAAGGAAAAGCTAATATATGAGATATGAGGATAAGACTCGAAATAAGATCTCTTTCTCACTGAGTCCCTGCGGCATTTGCTGTTGTCATTTGACTCATTTACGCTACTTTGCGATTGGGGAAGAAGTATTCCTATCTCTGTGGATAAACCCTGACCCAAGGACAAAGAGGCACAACTTGCCTGAGTCCTAAGTCTCTGAGCCACAAGCCCCAGAGTGCCCTGTTCTCTTTGTGGGCTGAACAGGTCTCTGGGCAGGTGTGCAGCTTGTGGTCAACACAGCAACCATCTTTATCATTGAACCAGCCCTGAAAATCTGGGAACTTTTGTCTGTACAAAAAACTTTAGAACTACTCAGTATCTTAAAGATCATGACCGAGAGTGTGCAGTGATAAATTCGAGAGCCCACAGTTTCTGGTGCATTTGGCTGTTATCAAAGCCCTGCTTGGGCTTCCTTGGTGGCGCAGTGGTTGAGAGTCCGCCTGCCGATGTAGGGGACACGGGTTCGTGCCCCGGTCTGGGAAGATCCCACATGCCGCGGAGCGGCTGGGCCCGTGAGCCATGGCCGCTGAGCCTGCGCGTCCGGAGTCTGTACTTCGCAACGGGAGAGGCCACAACAGTGAGAGGCCTGTGTACCGCAAAAAAAAAAAAAAAAAAAAAAAAGAAAACAGCTTTACTCAAAGCCCTGCTTACAGTCTCCTGGGGTTGAAGGAAAGGGATTGCTTTCTATCTTCTTATTTTTCTTTAGGTTGCACATGTTCAGCCCCAGGGGGGATATCTGTTCTTTAGATTTGCCTTCTCCACTAGAGGTGGTTAGCTGTTCTCTGTGTTTTGGCTTTTTTCAAGGGAAATGGGCAACTTTTCTACTCTGGCTCTCAGTGTAAGACATAAATATTAAACAATTAAAAACTTGAGCAATTATTCAACATAGATGTAGTGCAGAGTCACTAGATAGACCTCTATGAGTAAAGGTTTAGCATTTATCATAACATTGGTTTATTCTTTATGATAATTTACTTTAATGTTGTTTTTCTCAATTATAAGAACCCAGGTCTCTCTCCTGAGATGTTAGGTGAAAACAGCTATTTGTACCAGATAACAGTATAGGAAAATGTATATACACAGATAACAACGTTACTGGTCGTGTAACTAGCCAGGTGAATAGGAAAGAACAATTTTGTTAGCTTGCTAAAATGTACATGAAGATGGATTTGATTTTTTAAAATCTACTTAAGATAGTTGGCTTGTTTGTGTTTCATACTTGGGTGCGGCTACTGCTCTCTGGAGACATGGAGATATTTAGTTGATACTGACTTTTTCCAGGGGACTTGCAGGATTTCTTGAATTTTTGGCCTTAGGATATGTTTTTCTTTTATAAATTACTTTCTTCTCTTTCATGTACATCTTGCTTTCTGGCTCAAGTATTAGATAATTGTTTAATGATTTTTTAGCAGAATCCTTTTTTAAAAATTGCCCCTATTTTCTTAATACTTAACCACTGTTAAATATTCCTTTTGCCACACAGTTTGCCACTGAATGGGTGCACATGAATGCACTTAATCAAGAGCAGTTGTGTTGTTTCTCTGTTTTCTTCACTGGTAACAGTGTTTATTATTGACCTCTAAAATTTCTTGAGATGTAATTTACATACTGTACAATTCACCCATTTACATTGCATAATTCAGTGGTTTTTAGTATATTTTTAGAATTATGCAGCCATCACCATAATCAATTTCAGAACATTTTCATCACCTCAAAAAGAATATCCCATACCCTTTAAGTATCAATTTCCAATTCCTTCATCACCCCCCCCCCCCCCCCCCCCCCCCGCCATCCCAGCAGTAAACAACTGGTAATCTACTTCCTGTGTTTATAGATTCTCCTGTTCTGGACATATGATATGTAAATGGAATCTATCAATATGTGCTCTTTTGTGACTGGCTTCTTTGACCTAGCTTAATGTTTTAAAGATTCATTGATGTTCTACCACATATCAGCACAATGTTGTAGCATGTATAAGTACTTCATTTCTTTTTATAGCCAAATAATATTCCATTGTATGGACATACTAAAGTTTGTTTGCTTTTTTTTACAGTTAACTGTTTTATGTCCTGTGAATTCGTTTTCTTACATGATGACTCTCCTCCCCCCACCCTACCACCTCTCTTAATTGTAAGGAGTCTTGCCAAAACTTGATCATTGAAAGCTTTCTTCTTAGAGTTAAGTTTGTTTTTTTTTAAACCCAAGTTTCCAACCTTCTTTTAGACTTACCTGAAGTCTTACCTTTGCCTTTCGACAGTGTTAAAATAGATAGTAGCCACTAATATGCATTATTAGAATTCTTCCACTTTTTAGGACATTTCCCTCTATTCCCCTGTCTCTGGGGATAGGGTAGATTTTTGTTAAGACCGTATCTTTTAATAGTTTAACTTGAACTACTGGATAAGTTAACTGTACATGATTAAATATACATTTAGTTATATTAGCATGGCTAACATATCCCTTGGCAACCACCTTTTTCTGAATTTGAGTACTCTTACATACCTCATATAAGTGGAATCATGAAATATTTGTCCTTTTGTGACTGGCTCGTTTCACTTAGCAAAATGTCCTCAAGGTTCATGCACATTGTAGCATTTGTCAGAATTTCCTTCCGTTTTTTTTCTTTTTTTATAATTTATTTATTTTATTTTTGACTTCATTGGGTCTTTGTTGCTGCGTGCAGGCTTTTCTCTGGTTGTGGCGAGCGGGGACTACTCTTTGTTGTGGTGTGTGGGCTTCTCATTGTGGTGGCTTCTCTTATTGCGAAGCACGGGCTCTAGGCGCACGGGCTTCAGTAGTTGTGGCATGCGGACTCAGTAGCTGTGGCTCGCAGGCTCAGTAGTTGTGGCGCATGGGCTTAGTTGCTCTGCAGCACGTGGGATCTTCCCGGACCAGGGCTCGAACCCGTGTCCCCTGCATTGACAGGCAGATTCTTAACCACTGTGCCACCAGGGAAACCCCTTCCTTCCTTTTTAAGGCTGAAAAATATTACATTGTATGTATGTACCACATTCATTCATCAGTGGACACTTAGGTTGATTCTACCTTTTGGCTATTATGAGTAAGGCTGCTATGAACATGAACATGGGTGTACAAGTAGCTCTTCAAGACCCTATTTTCATATTCTCTTGGATACATATACCCACAAGTGGAATTGCAGGATCATATAATTCTTTTTTTTTTTCTTAAAAATATTTTTTTAAATTTTATATTGGACTACAGTTGATTTATAATGTTGTGTTAGTTTCAGGTGTACAGCAAAGTGCTTCAGTTATACCTATACATGTATCTATTCTTTTCAAATTCTTTCCCACTTAGGTTATTACAGAATATTGAGCAGAGTTCTCTGTGCTATAAGGATCATATAGTTCTATTTTTAATTTTGGGGGGAATTGCCATAACTGTTTTCCACAGTGGCTACACTATTGTACATTCCCATGAAACAGTGTACAAAGGCTTCAGTTTCTATACATCTTTGCCAACACTTATTTTCTCTTCTCTCTCTCTCTCTTTCTCTGTTTCTCACTCGTAGCCATTGCAGTGGGTGCCACATTGCCCTAATGATTAGTGGTGTTGAGAATATTTTCATCTGCTCATTGACCATTTTTATATTATATTTGGAGAGATGTCTATTCAAGTCTCTTGCCATTTTTTAATCTGGTTGTTTGTTTTGTTAGAGAGTTGTAGAATTTCGTTATGTGTTACTCCCTTATCAAATGTAGAATGTGTAAATATTCTTTGGGTTTTCTTTTTAGTCTGTTCATGTCTTTTGATACACCAGTTTAAAGTCTAATTTTTTCCTTTTCTTGCCTGAGTCTTTGGTGTCATATCCAAGAAATCATTACCAAATTCAGTATCATGAAGCTTTTGCTCTATATTTTCTTCTAAGGGTTATATAGTTTTAGCTCTTGTGTTTAGGTCTTTAATCCACAATTTAGGATTCGATTAAGAAAAACTGGAGAGTCACTGAATAGAACTATTTCTTCTTGCTTGCTCGCTCTCTTGTTTGCTGCCCTTTTGGTCATCGGTCAGAATCTTAGTATTAAAAATGGTATGTAATAACACCATCAGGGGCTTCCCTAGTGGTGCAGTGGTTAAGAATCTGCCTGCCAATGCAGGGGACGTGGGTTCGATCCCTGGTCCGGGAAGATCCCACATGTCACAGAGCAGCTAAGCCCATGCGCCACAACTACTGAGCCCGCGTACTGCAACTACTGAAGCCCACACCTAGAGCCCATGCTCCGCAACAAGAGAAGCCACTGCAATGAGAAGCCCACGCACCGCAATGAAGAGTAGCCCCTGCTCGCCACAACTAGAGAAAGCCCACGGCCAGCAATGTAGATCCAATACAGCCAAAAATAAATTAAATATATATATATATATATATATATATATATATATATATATATATATATAAAATCTGCCCATGTTAAGCTGTTAAATATGACAAGTGTTGTACAAGCAGAATTAAATTCTTTTCTATCCTTTGAGATCAATAACTGTAGATATTTGTGTCATTAGGGACCAGCAGATTGGGTGCACTGGTTGGGAATGTTGGTGCTGTTAGGAACAATGACAGTAATGTTTGGGTAGGTGTGTAAGGGATGAAGTTGGTAGAATTACAGTTGTGTAGGACATAAGTATTATTTTTACACTATATTTTCTTTAAAAGCGTTTGGACGTGGCAGAGGGAGAGGGGCAGGAAGATTCTCAACACAAGGCATGGGGTAAGTCTTAGCCATCCTATTTTTGAAGTAATTACCTTCTGTAGTTTAAAGAGACAATACTGAAAAAGCAAAATAACACAGATAAAATTGTATTGCAGTAGGCCTTAGAGCAGTTTTCTAGCCTTGGCTTTATCGACATTTTGGATTGGATAATAGTTTGTTGAGGTGGTGGGGTTCCCTTTACATTGTAGGATGTTTAGCAACATCCCTGGCCTCTCCCTACTAGATGCCAGTAGCACCCCTCCTCAAGTTGTGACAGTCAAAAATGTCTCCAGACATCGCCAAATGTTCCCTGGGAGGGAGGTGCACAGCCACCCCAGTTGAAAACCATTGCTTAAGAGAGTTATGTTGGTAAATCCAGCAATTATCTTTGAATGGTAAGTAAATGAAATGTTTCTGTTTTGTTTTGTTTTTTATGAAAAGCAATCATTTTTATCTTGAATTGTGAAGGATGAGTATATTGTTATTAAATAGATGGTATAATCAGTTATTTATTCATTATTTCTGGTTCTCTCACTTTTTGCTGTTATGCAAAACATTAGCTCCCCCCCCCATCTTTATAAAAAGTTTTTAAGCTTCTTATAGAGGCCATAAGTAGATGACAGTCAAGAAAGGAAAAGTCCTTTGTTTCTCCATATCTCCAGGGCAGCACTGTTGGGGGTCACTGCCTTCAGGTGGTGACTCCTGCCATCTCTGTTTTCTGCCTGAGCTCCCTGTGGACAAAGGAAGGATGAAAACACAGGGAGCAAACTGGCCGGAACATATAAACGTATGTGCCCAACCCAGTAGCTTTAAACGATTTTGTGGATTTTGCTGTCTACTTTAAAAAGTACTCTTGTGGTTCTTTTTGTCAGTGACACCCCAATAATGCTGAAAAAAAATTTTTTTAATTCTGTTGTGAAAATTTTAGCAGTGCTATTTAATTTGGCTCTAGTTAGACATCTGAATCATGGGTATTGAGGATTTTAATTTAAAAAGAGGCACTGAACAAAATGTTTTCTTTTTATTTACACCCATCTAAACAAAAAGAATCATATACTTCTACTGTAAAAGGTTCAAATCCAAAATTGGATTCTGACTTTGGAAGAAAAGACCTATTGCCTATTTAAGTCTAGGCTTAGTTGGGAGGGGGTGGGTGGGTTTTTCATTAGAGCCATTACCCTGCCTAGAACGATTATAGGTCTCCACACTTGCTTTAGGATGCAGAGGACAACAACTTAGGGAAGTAGGAGCATCATACAAGAGTGTATGGAAGGTTCTAGGCAACCTCTGCTTTTCAGAAGATCTGCATTCCGATGGCGAGAAGAGTTGGCTATAATTAAATAGGAGAAGGAGGGTGAAGTTTCTTATAGTGGTTCTTAGAAGGGACAGGGCTTGTTTCGGGGAAGATGATGTACAGTTAATTTTGTGATTTGCCTTTATTCTTTATTTCAAACCCAAGGACATTTAACCCTGCGGACTATTCAGATTCTCCATCTATAGATGGGTGTGGGACAAAACCAGTAGGTTGGGAAGCTGCTCAGAATGGTGCAGATGAGGGAACTGGTAAGTGTCTATTCTCACCAGAGATGTATTTTAATTGTTTGAGCTCTTAACGTACAAAGATGACATCAAAGTGTGCTGGTGGAGAAGAATGAAAAACAGGCAGCTGTCCTACCTCTGAGACTACTCTTAGCTGATTCTTACCTCCAAAGTTTCTCACTTATAAATCTCATTGACAATAAAGTATGTGGTTTACCCCTTTTGCACTCTGAAGAAGAGGCTGTAATAAATCTGTGTAAGGCAGTACAAACCCACACTCAAATCTCAGTGTCAGGGATATATAGAATTTCTTAGTGCAAGACTTGAAACAAAGTATTTACCATTCATAATGGTGAACACAAATTTGGCCAGATACAGAGGTAGATGATGATAGATGGGTTTAGGGCAACAGTTGCTTTTGCAGATTTTTCTGTGTCCTGCAGTTTTAAGATTATTTCTTTACTGAAATTCACAGATAAATACTTGTTAATTGGCTTATTTATTTAATAAAGCTCTTTTGAAGATTTTTTCCTGATAATATATATTAACTGTTGTGATTATATTTATAAAAACATAATTTGACACTTCGTGAATTATAACCCAAAATATAAAAGTATAGCTCAATAATTAGCTAAAAAAGACAGTTGCCACCATCACAGAAGCACAGCGAACTAGAAATCAAATATACTATCAAGAGGACCAACGAAAGTTATAAAAATGGTAATTTGAAAAGACTAGTATTAGAATTGATAAGTTTATTGTGAGACTTATCAAGGGAAACAAAAGAAACATATAATTCGTTGTAGGAATGAGAAAAGGAATATTGATATTAATTATCTTTATAATCTGTTATAATTAATATTATAGCTATTAAAAATCATCAGAAGATACTTTGTCAATAAATTTTTTGCTAACATTTGCAATTATAGATTAATCTCATTCTTCAAAACAGCTGTAAAAATTTTAAGTCACAATATTGGAAATCAATTCAGTAGACTAGAAAAAGGCTAATGTATCATGGCCATGTTAAGTTTATACTTGATATTCAAGTTTAACATTTAAAAAAATCAGACGACTCCTAGATACATACCCAAGAGAATGGAAGATACAGGTTCACATAAAAGCCAAGTGTCCTTCAGTGGCTGAATGTGTAAGAAAAATTATCCAGATTAGCCAGATACATAGAAACAGAAGTAGACTGGTGGCTGTTGGGGGCTGGGAATGTTTAGGCGAAATGGGGAGTGGCTAGGAACGGGTGCCAGATTTTTTTGGAGCAATGAAAATATTCTGGAATAGGTAGTTGTGATTGTTGTACACCTTGTGAATATACTGAAAACCAATCAGTTCTTTGCCTTAAAAGTGTGGATTTTATGTTATGTGAGTTATATCTCAATAAAAAAAGGATTATTCACCCCTTTAACAGAATAAAGGAGAAACTCCATATCATTTTAATAAGGAAAAGCATTTGACAAAACCCAACATTCATTCCCGATTTCTACAAAAGTCACAGCAGACCTCAAAATTAATAGTGATGTGTAGAATATTTTTCTTTTGTAACAAGATCAAGGGGCTTACTCTCACTACTCTTACCCTCTTACCTTTTTTTTTTAAATGCAAAAAATTTAGTTGAACTGAAGAGAAACAGGAGGATTACTCTCATTATTTCTATTCACCCCTGTACCAGAGGTCATAAGCACTGAAACAAAGATTGAAAAAGAAAAGAAGGGTTGGAAAGGGAGGAAAAAACCTGTCATTTCTGGCAGTGATATAAAAGAATCTATAGATAAATTAATGAAATTAATTAGGAAGCTTTAAACAGTGCAGATAGTTGACAGGTGATATTTCTATAAACCATCAACAAAGAGAAAATGGAAAAAAAAATTAGTGGCCTCAAAAAATATCAGATGCTTATGAAGAAGTCTAATGATGTGCAAGATGAGACTTCTAAATGAAAATATAAATTATAAAATCTTACAGTAAAATGTAAAATTGAGTGTTTGAAGAAGCATTAATAAACAGAAGGATATACCATTTATAGTAGTACAAAAACATGAAGCACTTAGGTATAAATCTGACAAAATATGTGCAAGATTTATATGTTGAAAATTATGCAACACGATGATAAATATCAAAGATGACCCAAAAAGGGAGCAAGATACTCAGTGTTTATGAATTGGAAGATTCAGTATTATTGACATGTTGTTTCTCCCCAAATTGATATACAGGTTCAGTACAAGTTCATTCAAAATCCTAACAGATTTTTTCTGTGTCAGTAACTTGATTCTAAAATTTTTATGGAAAAGTATAGGTCTGAGCATAGCCCAAACAGTTTTGAAAACTAACAGTGTTCAAAGATTCACACTCCTTGATTTCAAGAAGTTACCCTAAAGGTACAGTAGTCAAGACTGTGGAATTGGCAAAAGCACAGAGACAGATCAATTATATAATAGCAAATCTAGAAATAAACCCACAGATACAATTGGTTTTGGACAAAGGTTCCAAGGCAATTCAATGGTATACATTATACTGTATATAAAAAATAACCACAAGTGGATAATAGCTCTACATGTGAAACCTGAAAGCACAACTTCTAAAGAAAATACAGGGCAAATCTTAGCCACCTTGGATTAAGCAAAAATTTCTTACGTAGGGCATAATAAGCATGAGTCTAAAAGAAAAACATGGTTCTTCAGAAGAGAATAAAGAGAATGAAGGAGCAAGACATAGTTTAGGAGGAAATATTTATTTAAAACCTCTGTTTGAAAAGGGACTTGTATACAGAATGGGTAAAGAATTATCACAACTCGTTGAGAAGAAAACAAACAACCTAGTAAAATGAGCAATTAAAAATGAACAAAAAATGAAAAGTTGTGGAAATGGATGGTGATACTGGTTATATCACGTTGTGAATAACTCAATGCCAGTGAACTGTACACTTAAAAAGGTTAGCATCGGGCTTCCCTGGTGGCGCAGTGGTTGAGAGTCCGCCTGCCGATGCAGGGGACACGGGTTCATGCCCTGGTCTGGGAAGATCCCACATGCTGCAGAGCGGCTAGGCCCATGAGCCATGGCCACTGAGCCTGTGCGTCCAGAGCCTTTGCTCCGCAACAGCAGAGGCCACAACAGTGAGAGGCCCGCGTACCACAAAAAAAAAAAAAAAAAAAAGGTTAGCATGGTAAATTTTATTTACCACACAAACATTATTTTACCACAATACAAACTTGACATAGAACGGTATACGCATTCTGTATCTGTGTCAGTTTTTTTGCTATAATATTTTATTGGAATTATGTGAGATGTAATCATAGGGGGAGACTGGGTGAAGGATAACTTCTTGTGAATGTATAATTATTTCAAAATAAAAAGTTAATGAAAAATGAGCAAATGATTTGAACAGATGCTTCACAAAGGAAGATATATGGATGGCAATAAGCACACAAAAATGTGCTAATCATCATTGGTCATTGGGGAAATACAAGTTAAAACCACAGTAGGCTACCACCTTTCATCCATTAAAATAGCTTTAAAAAAAACTGACAGTTCCAAGTGTTAGTGAAGGTGACAGAGTAACTCGAACTCCTACGTTCCTGGTGTGAAAGCATACATATACTGTACAGTCTTACAATCCCAACCCTAAGTTTTTACTGAAGAGGAATGAAAACACCCACACAAAGGCCTGCATGTGATGTTTATAGTGGCTTTATTTATAACCGCCACTGATTTTTAAATCAGATGTTTGAAACAGAATGTTGAATTAGTCCATTAACTGCTATTTTTCTTTTTTCATATTCCTCCATCTCTTCTTCCTTCTCCTTTTGTCTTTATCTCTTCCCTCTCATTCCTCTTATTTTCATTTAGAGTAGCAGAATGTGTTCGATGCAAAATACAGTTAAAAGATGTCATCTGATGGAGTGCTGGCTATTTCTCTAGAGGCCTCACAGAATGGTATTGTCCTGTTGATAACCCAGAGTTCTGAGTCTAGCCCACAGCCTCATAGGCTCAGAAACCTGACTTAACAGGATAATAGTCAAATCCATTCCCTAGAGTCAGAATCAAACATTACCCAAAATAGAAAGACTGAAGGGTAGTCAAAATGCTAATTTATAAATTTACTAAAAACATACCTTTTAAACAGATTGGAATGTTTTCTTTGACAAGTGGGAAGGGAACTTGGTGAACATGGGAATGAGAACAAGCATAATTGATGTAAATTGAATGTTCAAGATCTGTCTGGCTGTTAAGGTTCATAGTTGGATCATAGCAGTCTGTCATAGCATGGATTGCAGTAAGTTTCTTTTTCCTTGGACACATAGCATATACTTAGTTTGATGCTTTCCCTCCTTCGTTTAATTTGCTGACCAATTTCTCTTCTGATGAATACCTTAATTGTGATATGTTAAAACCTTCCATTTTACATTGATCCACAGAACTGGCATCAAATGCTCAAAATGTAGCTCAGAATCTGCCAAACAAAAATTCTTTGGGACTCAAAGGTATGAATTTTTTTTTTAATTTCTTAGTTAAGAATCTGATAAAATGCTTAAAATATCTTCCATTTTTATCAAGGCTAGCTAGTAAAAATTCATCAGATGGATGTTTGTAAACTATATTTCTACAACTGCTTGATAAAGTAATTATCAGCTTTTGATAATGGAAGTGTTTTTCACATTGGCCTTCAAGGTGACACAGATTTTTGCATCACTGCTGTCCTTTTTTCTATAAGGCTGCCTTATATGTCCTTTTGATAGAGGGCTAACATCAAGTTAAATTGAACATAAAGCATACATCTCAAATTTATTGTTTTAAGCTAGAAATAAATTAACGTCATTGAATTTTTCTTGTATGTTTGATGTGAAGGTCTGTAGGTCTACAATGGGGAGCACAGTCTTCCTGTAAAATTTTAATATTCCAAAATAAGATTTTAGGACCTGACCCTGTATTCTTCTGTATCTAATGTCATGTAGTTTTTAGAGTCCGTGTATCTAGGGAGGGTCAGTGCAACAGCTTGAACTTGGCTGCTGACACGGGGCTTCCCCTCTGTTGCTTGACATAACACCATACCATGTTGGACTTCTGCTTACAATTTCATACGTTGTCTTCTGCCTGCTTTTAAATGTACTCGGGGCTTTCCTGTTGGCGCAGTGGTTAAGAATCCACCTGTCGGTGCAGGGGACACAGGTTCGAGCCCTGGTCCAGGAAGATCCCACACGTCGCAGGGCAGCTGAGCCTGTGCGCCACAGCTACTGAGCCCATGCTCCCTAGAGCCCTAGAGCTGCAACAAGAGCAGCCACCACAATGAGAAGCCTGCACACTGCAACGAAGAGTAGCCCTGGCTTTCTGCAACTAGAGAAAGCCTGCACGCAGTAATGAAGACCCAATGCAGCCAGAAATAAGTAGAAATAAAATAAGTAAATGTACTCAGCTTCTCGTCCTCTTCTACATGTCTAAGTTTTGCATTTTAATTATTTTCATAATACTCCTGTCTAAGTGGTAGGCCAGTCTCTTTACATATCATGTATAAGAATGTGTGTTTTAAATTAGTATCACTGAATTATACACTTAAAAAATGATTACCGTAGTAAATTTTATAAGTATTTTGCCACAACTTACACATTTTTTGGGGAAAAAAAAGGATGTTCTGAACTTTAGGTTAATTTTAATATTTTATAATTTTTTGTAATGCCTCATCATTGTTTCTCTCCCCTGGAATATCCCTTCTTTTTTTTTTTTTTTTTTTAATATTTAGGGCTTCCCTGGTGGCACAGTGGTTGGGAGTCCGCCTGCCGATGCGGGGGACGCGGGTTGGTGCCCCCGTCCGGGAAGATCCCACATGCCGCGGAGCGGCTGGGCCTGCGTGTCCGGGGCCTGTGCTCCGTGGCGGGAGGGGCCCCAACAGTGAGAGGCTCGCGTACTGCAAAAAAAAAAAAAAAATTTATTCATTCGTTTATTTATTTGGCTGCACCAGGTCTTAGTTGTGGCATTCGGACTCTTAGCTGAGGCATGAGGGATCTAGTTCTCTGACCAGGAATCAAACCTGGGCCTCCTGCATTGGGAGCACAGAGTCTAACCACTGAACCACCAGGGAAGTCCCGAATATCCCTTCTTAAATATCTGTTCAGATATTTTCCAGCCTTCAAGGTTTTTGCTGTGATTCATCTTCCCCATAAAGTTTCTCTTAGCATTTTAGCTTTCCATAACTTTTTCATCCTGTAAATTTCCAGTGTATTAATCAGATTCATGTAATTTATATATCATTCAGTAATATACTACCCTGATCACTCCCTAAATTTTTACTTGTCTTTTCAGTGAGATATGACTTTGATACCTAGCATCATGCTTTCTTTACATGTAGGCTTTTAACCCAGGATTAGTTGGTTGATGATGAAAGCTTCCTAAGGAAAATTCATCATAAATTGTTTCCTGTTATAATCTTAGTTGCTTTGAAGGTGAAAGTTTTATGAATGACTTTTGAGGCTTTTTCTATTTCTTGACTAGAGTGTTCCTAAATCTGCTTAGAATGAGCCTCAGCTTTTTATAGAATTTGTAGTCTTTAGAGTAGTGTCTCCTATGATGAATTTGACAGCATGAACACAGGGTAAGTTGGATGGAGGTGGCACCAAGACCACTATGTACCGGCCATCTTTGAAATTAGTCCACTTGTAAACTTTTAAAACTATGCGTGTACTTAGACAAAAGTCTGGAAGGAAATATAGTAAAAGGTTGGAGATTATGTATAAGTACTTAAGAAAGGCACTAGTTAGTACTTAAGAAAGGAAGGTGATATTGAATTATAGGTGGATGGCTTGTGTTGGATTCAGTTAGCTTTGCGTACAGTGTGCTAAGAGGCCTGTGCAGGGGTCTGGAGATCCAGGTTCCAGTACTGATTTCTGACTGGGACTAATTGAACCTTGTGTTTCTTCACTTAAATTATTACGTTTTTCTGCTTTCGTTTATGAAAATATTTTAATTCATAGAGATGTTTTGGGGGCACATAAGTTGATAGTTGTTTTGTGACATTTCTGGAGAAATTATGGAAACCATTTAAAGATATGATAAATTAGCCAAAACAAAGGATCAGATTGTCAGTTCAGATATTGAAACCTGGGACTTCCCTGCTAGAACAGTGGTTAAGAATCCGCCTGCCAATGCAGGGGACACGGGTTCGAGCCCTGGTCCGGGAAGATCCCACATGCTGCGGAGCAACTAAGCCTGTGCGCCACAACTACTGAGCTGGCACTCTAGAGTCTGCGAGCCACAACTACTGAGCCTGTGTGCCACAACTACTGAAACCCGTGTGCCTAGAGCCCGTGCTCCGCAGCAAGAGAAGCCCCCGCAATGAGAAGCCCATGCACTGCAATGAAGAGTAGCCCCCGCTCGCCACAACTAGAGAAAACCCACGCACAGTAATGAAGACCAAATGCAGCCAAAAGTAAATAAATAAATTTATTTTTAAAAATATTGAAACCTTGGGCTTCCCTGGTGGCGCAGTGGTTGGGAGTCCGCCTGCCGATGCAGGGGACGCGGGTTCGTGCCCCGGTCCGGGAGGATCCCGCGTGCCGCGGAGAGGCTGGGCCCGTGGGCCATGGCCGCTGAGCCTGTGTGTCCGGAGCCTGTGCTCCGTGGCGGGAGGGGCCACGGCAGTGAGAGGCCCGCGTACCAAAAAGAAAAAAAAAAAAAAAAAAAAAAATATATATATATAGAAGCCTTTATCTATCAAGCTTTACTGTTATTTCAAGGATACATGTATTTGAGAGGGACAGAAAAGCAGGGAGTTCTTCCCTGCAATGCATATGCCCTGTGATCCACAGTATAGGTGAAGTCTCTAAGTGGTGTGTGTAGGTTTCTCACACAATAGAGAATGTTTTTAGGTTTGAAACATCTCCGTTTTATAATCACAGAGTAGCATATCTGGGGTGGTATTTTACAAGGAGCCATGCTCCATAAATCTATAGATTCTACTTTCATTTGCCATGATCAATCTCAAATTAGGGACATCCTATTGAAAGCATTCCATAGAAAAGGACTCTTTTCTTAGGTGACACCATCAGTTTAGTTATTAGGTTATTGACATGATTCCAAGGAAGTTAGATCTGTTCATCTGCCTTTTTCCTTCAGGGGTATGCCCTTCCTTTTCCCACACACAAACCTCATTGTAAGTCAGATGCTCAACTTATTTCTTCCCATTGAAGGAACTGAAAACATTCACAGTCCCACTTCATGATGGTGGTTATAGTTAGTATCTTGGTGTGCTTCCTTTTAAAAGCATTTTATTTGGGTATGTGTTTGCACGTATGCTTTAAAATAATGGGAGGGCTTCCCTGGTGGCGCAGTGGTTGAGAGTCTGCCTGCCGATGCAGGGGACGCGGGTTCGTGCCCCGGTCTGGGAAGATCACACATGCCGCGGAGCAGCTGGGCCCGTGAGCCATGGCCGCTGAGCCTGTGCGTCCGGAGCCTGTGCAGTAAGAGGCCCGCGTACCGCAAAAAAATACAAAAATAAAATAAAATAAAATAAAATAATGGGAATATACTTATACAGAATCGCTAAGCACTAGTGTCAGCATATCTGAACTCATATGCTTTTCTTTAAAGCATTTAATTGTTTTATATATAAATGATTGTTCTGTAAGAACTGTTTGAGCACATTTTCTGTACCTGCTTATCAGGAGTTAATAGCCGCAGACTTTATATGAATAGGACTGATGTTTAGCTTTGCTGGAGACCTATTAGGAAACCATACAGTGGAACTAATATAAAAAGCATACTTCTCGGGTCTTTCCTGATGGCACGGTGGTTAAGAATCTGCTCTGAGCCTGTGCTCTAGAGCCCATGAGCCACAACTACTGAGCCCAGGCGCTCTAGGGCCCATATGCTGCAACTACAGAGCCCGCGTGCTCCACAACAAGAGAGCCCACTGCAATGAGAAGAGTAGCCCCTGCTCACCACAACAAAGCCTGCGCACAGCAACGAAGACCCAATACAGCCAAGAAAAAAAGAAAAGCATACTTCTCTAAATTTGACAATCCACCTGAAATGAGGGCCCAAAGCAGAGCTGCCTTATACTGAATTGTGTTCTCTTTTAAATAATATATATCATAAGGAGCTCCTTGTTAAACATATTTGTTTGTGCTGTGCCATACTTTCTTTCTTAAGGCAGAATTGCTTGGATATCATCCAAAAGCAATCTGAGACATTGCTTTTGAGTTTTTGTGGATAGTACTTAACCAACTTGCATTTGAAAACATGACTGATTTTCTTGAGATAGATTAAGAGCCTCATATTTCTTGGATTGTAAACTATATTGCTAATGGTATATGTGATATATCTTGTGCCGTACACAATAAAGAGCCACTTGGAATCAGACATTATTTGACTTTGTGGTGTAAACTGTGATTGTCAACAGGGGCCTGGAAGAATTCTGTGGACGAGTGGACAACGGAAGACTGGACTGAAGATGTAAGTGTTTACACTTACAATCACAGACTTCTGTGATTACCATGTTTTTTTTAGCAGATGCTTCTCAGAAGGAAGTTGGTGTTTTCAGGTTTTTGCCAAACTTGGTTTTAAAGCAACCGTTTAAAGATGACCAGGTGTTGGGGCTTCCCTGGCGGTCCAGTGGTTAAGACTCTGTGCCTCCAATGCAGGGGGCACAGGTTCAACCCCTGGTCAGGGAACTAAGATCCCACATGCCACGTGGTGTGGCCCGAAAAAAAAAAGACCAGGTGTTAAGTAGGAGTGACATCATTTTTTTCTCTATCTTTGTTTTATTTGGCCTGATAACTAGCTGATACTATTATCCTGGCCTGTGAATGATACTTACTCTTTATAACCTTTTTATTAAAGGAGACAGTCTATGTTTGGGGTTTATAGTTGAAATTAACCTGAATAAATCATTCTGGTTCTAGGCCCAACCAATTCCCTTTTCAACTAGATGGCTCTTTTTGTATTCATTTACTCCACAGACCTTTTTGAATATACTGTACTAGCTTCTGGGTAGTGTTGGTCTCTCGGTTCTATGTTCAGCATAAGATATCTTAACTATTTTTCTGTTTCACTCTTAAGGCCCAGAACAAAAGTATGTACATGTTAGAGAGTTACAGCTGACATTGGAAGGGAGAGAATAAAGGGTTTACAAGTATTGACCTTCACAATTGCATAAAGTGATCCAGACTTTGAGATTTTATTTTTCTTTTTGAGATTATTCCCCCTCTCCCCATTTTGTACTCACAAACATTTTTTAAAAAGAAACAAAAGTGCACTTGTGCTTTCTTTCTTTTTAGCACTATTTTATCTGACTTGTTAGGGAATGAGCTGGGTAGGGCATGAAAAAGAAAGATGCTCATTTGATTGGAATTTGGGAAATTTAGGGGTTTTTATTTTCTTCTACTGCATACTAACCATAAGTCCTTGGGGTATGATGTCAGCGGGCTCTCTGTTACCTGTAATCTGAGGAGACTGAGCTAGATGGGTGGCTATTAGAATCAGTGGAGGGATGGTACCAGCGATGATAGGAAGTGAGAGTGAGCAGCCTGTGGACACCATACCTTATTTCAAACAGAGCTGTCCTACTTTTAAATGTTTTGTGTTACTAGAATTTTTGCTAAGAGTTTGTTGGGAGAAAAAAAGGCTTCCAGAGCTAAAAGCTTTAGATCTCCTTGCCTGTTGTCTGGGTCAGTAGGCAGGTTAGAAAGTCAACAGGCTGTCAGAGGGCAGATGACCCGTATTCAGATTCTAGCTGGGTTGACCTGTTGACCTCAGATGAGGCATCTTTCCTTTCTGAGTCTCCTATTTTTCATCCCCAAAATGAATATCATAATAACTGTCATGCCTAACTGATGGGATTTTTCTGTGCTTCAGATGAGGTCTTATGATGTAAATCTGCTAACAAGTAGTTCAAATGTACACACATATAGACAGTAATATTCTGCTGTATAGACCATATTGAATCACAATATAATTACTGAAAAGAATTACAGTAGGGAATTTGGGCATCTTCTTTTCTCAGGAAATATCAAAATTACTTCAAAGTTTTCTGACATATACAAAGTAATGGTGATTGAAAGGTGAGTAATTTAAAATGCAAATCCTAAATTCCTTCTAGAGCTTAGGAGAAGAAAACTGCAATTTTCTGTACTCTACCAGGTTAGATAGGATTTCAGTGATAAATGTAGTTCTCATTTTCCTTGAACTTAATATTTTCAAGGCTTTAAATCTACTCTATTGTTACTTTTAATAGAATTACTCCTTAATTGCTTCTCTCTTTGTCTTAATTTAATTTGTAAGATTCTTTAAGGCAAAAATGGATTCCTTAGAATTCTTAAGATACTACCTTGGATTAGGGTGCAGCATAGCATAAGCCTTTCTTGTTGAAACAGTATAATCAGTTCAGCACTTTTGTTTTTATGGAGAATGAACATCTACTGTCTGCTCTGCCCCTGCCTTAATATCAGTGTCTTAGGAAGTCTGATTTTATGCTGGGTTTCAGAGTTCTGAGACATTTAGCATTGTTAAGAATTACAGCAGTCTTCGAATAGCATTTTCATTAATTTTTCACATTATGTCATTAGATCAACAAAATCGGCCTTTAAAAGCCCATGCCCCACTTTGGAAACATAAAAAGAGTCTGCCTTTCAACAATGTCAATTGAGGTTTCAAGAAATGTTATCCTGTGTGCCTTAAAAGCACCTTAAAACAATATGCATGAATCTCAACACAATTATATTGAGTCAAAAAAGTCAGACAGGGCTTCCCTGGTGGCGCAGTGGTTGAGAGTCCGCCTGCCGGTGCAGGGGACACGGGTTCGTGCCCCGGTCTGGGAGGATCCCACATGCCGCGGAGCGGCTGGGCCCGTGAGCCATGGCCGCTGAGCCTGCGCGTCCGGAGCCTGTCCTCCGCAACGGGAGAGGCCACAACAGTGAGAGGCCCGCGTAACGCATAAAAAAAAAAAAAAAAAAAAAAAAAAAAAAAGTCAGACAAAAAAGACTGTATGTTTTAAAAAATTCCACTCAAAATTCTGGAAAATACAGCCTAATCTGTAGTGACAGAAAAAATACCAGTGGTTGCCTGGGGACGAAAGTGAGTGCTCGAGGAATTGATTACACAGGGACAGGAGCAAACTTTTAGGGTAATAGATACGTTCATTGTCTTGATTTGGTGATGGTCTCATGGAGTATACATATGACACAACTCATTCAGTTATTCGGTTTGAATATTCACAGTTATTGTATGTGTTATACCTCAATAAAATTATTTTGATAAAAACAGTAAGGAAATCTATGACTAGTAAACCTATTACTAATAAACAAAATACTAAAACCATCTGTGTTTGGGGAAAGAGAACGTCAATTATTTTGCCTTTTCAAACTTTCCTACTCCTTTTTGGAGTTTATAGTAACATTAGTGGTGGTTTTTATTGGTGTTCTCATTTTATATAATGTGAAGTAGAATAGTGAAACTGGGACTTGAACTATGGCACAAGGGTCTGGCTTTACTACTTCACTTTCTTGTTTCGCTGATGTGGAATTCTTTTGTGGGATTATCAATCTAGATTTATCTTCACCATAAGAAAATTATGTGCCATAATCACTTGTATGTTTCTTTTCCTTTGACGACCTTTTGGGTGAACTAGAATAAGAGTACCAGTGACTAAAAATTGTCAGGAATTTGATACATTTTGATTAAAATAAAGATGAAAATAAGATTAAAATATTTTTAATCCTTTCATAACAGCTTTCTGAAACAAAGGTCTTCACTTCCTCATCTGCTGCAGCAGAGCACCTTGTCACACCTGGGCAAAGGTAAACGCTTTCCCCCACCTTTTGTTTTTCAGTCAAAGCATAATTGAAATTTCTTGCCTCAGGAGAGTTGTTTTCTTCCTCAGATCTCTTTCTATTTTTACCCTTTTCTTGACTCTCTTTCTGTTTTTTCTCCTTTTTGTGTGAGACTTTTATTTTATCCCTAACTTACTTGGTGAGCTGACAGAGCCTCCATCATTTCCTAATTTGTTGTGATCAGTGATGAATTAAAATAGCGATTATGTTTGTGTTAGAATTTGTGACAGAGATAATGTTAAATCTATTTAATGGTTCTTTTTTTACTTTTGTAAGCATACTGTTTTTGACAAATAAACTTAACAGAACTATCCTTTGGTTTCTTCATATAATACCATTTATTTAGATCTCAGGGTAGTACAAACTTCTCATTTTATATGGGTTCTACTAGTTTTAATCTCCTGATTTCATGGATTACAGAAAAGGAAGGAGCTTTTGGGGTAATAGAAACGTTGTTAGAATGTGTGCAGAATTGAATTATTGAAAAGCATTTATTTGCATCCTAAAAACCTTTGATTATGGTTTCAAAATGCAGTGATCTAGAAGGATGAGAGCCTTGATATATATGACATCTGAGCATTGAAGACAGTTTTGAGCCCAACATGCTCAATCTCTTGCTAAATGTGATGGTTATAAGACTTCATTATAGGGAAGTAAAAATGATCAAAGGTTATGTCTTGCAATATATTCTGTGAATTGCTCAGAATTTCTCCTTAAACGGATATAACTTCTGCATTGTATTTATTACTCAATGAATTTGATAGGATCGTTTTCATTTAAAAAATAAGAAATGGACCTTTTCAATGGTTATTTTTCAGAAGACAGTGCTGGACTGTTTTTCATGCATATGTCTTATCAATCTTTTGGAATCGAACTTGGTTCTGGTTTTTTTAGTAATGGAACTTTTAAGATGGGTCATATGTAATATAACCACCATGGATTTGTATCCCTAGAATTAGGCTGTCATAAGTTAGAACATTAACTTGGGGTCCAAAATACTAGATCCCATAACTTCAATCCGGTTATGGGAACATGAGAGTTGGTAGTGGATAAGGAGAGAAACTTCGGCCTAGGAACTTTGCTATACATCACAAGTGAGTTTTGAATTATTTGACCTTCCAGAATCTGCCTCACTGGCATGGTGAGAGTTTCCGTTAGGAGAACTGCCTGGGAACTGGCCTTTAAAAAGATTTAATGGAGCAAATTATCATGTTAGGTCATCCTGTGGAGAAATTAGTGGCTCATTCCCATGTCAAGTAGTATATTACTTGGAAGATCACTTCTTCCTCATGCTTTCAGGTTTTAAGACCATGATTCTCAAATTTGGATCTCTGTCTTTCTGGGGACATTATAAGAATCCTAGTTAACAGAGTATTTGTTAATACATTGTGCATTTTTTCCTAAATATTTAAGAGAGAAATTATATGAGATTTATATAAATGTAAATATATTATTGGATAGAATGCAGAACTTATAGGAATATTTATGATAAATGTCAGACTGCTTCAGTGGTCTAGTACGGCTTTGGTCCTCATTCCTCAAAAATATGGATTCACTCTCCTTTAGGGAAGTTTAAGAGAAACTGGTTTCAAGTGGTAAAGGGAGCCAAATATTCTAAAGGAAACAAGCCAAACTTGAGAGAACTGTTTAAGTGTACTCAGTTGCTCCAGGTTTTTAAATCAGTTGTCATTGTGCCATTTCTGTGGAAACATCTTAATGCACCTTTTCGTTTCTCTTCTCTGCAAAGCCCTGTTTCACTCTCTGTGGCTTGGTATGCCTTTTTGGGGAGGAAGAGTGTGTGGCGGATGATTGATTCCCTGCTTTTGGCTCCCTTAAACTCCAGTTTCCAAGGGTTTTCGTCACTGGGATTATTTTTAGCATGAACTTATTACTTAATATTGACTCCCTTCTCAAATTCATTTTTTTGGTGAGATTTGCCTGTGACTCATTCTTCATTTGTTTTTTGTCTGCTTAGTGTTGATCTGGTAGCCTTGCTCCAGAAGCCTGTTCCTCACAGTCAAGCCTCAGAAGTCAACTCCTTTGAAACTTCCCAACAGCAGGGCTTTGGCCAAGCCCTTGTCTTCACAAATTCTCAGCACAACAGTCAGATGGCACAAGGGACTGGCAGCTCCACTGCTGTCAATCCCTATCCACCTCAGAGTCTGGTAACTCACTTTTATTTCAGTATGGGATTTTAAGGAATGTACCCATGAGCAAATGTATTCTAGAATGACACATGCCTTATGGTTATTTTTTACATATAAAAGTTTCTACACTAGATCTCAGTCCAGAAAACAATGATGTTATAATTTCCAAGCACATATCTGATGATGCCATGTGGAATTCAACTACTGAGTTTTCTGGATGAAGATAAAAATACTTCTTTATGATTCATTGAATTATGAATTAGTTTAGTTATAATCATTTAGTTAGGCATCCTTCTTACTAATGATTTTTTTCTCTTGGATTTTGTTTCAAAGTCTGTCTCTGTACTTAAGATGTTAAATTTTCATTTGTTTTCCAGTTTACTTAAATGCTAATGTTTGTGAGTATTGGCTTGCTAATATGCAGGAACAGTTTTTTCTAGGTCTGCTAGGTTCTTATCTTTTTTTCATTTTTATTTGTTATTCCAAAAAAATATGTAGTAGAGGCCCTTAAAAATTTAAATGCGTTTTCAATGGAACAGTGTCATCTGTTGCTGCATATATGACTCTGGCTCCCATAAGAATTAAACTCCCATCAGAAAGAAGTTCAGGAACCTTTAGTGAAGCATATGAAGATAGGTGATGGGAATAAAAGAGCATAGAACGTGAAAGAATGTAGCTGCAGAATGGTGAACTCAAGTCCCTATCCAAGTGTGGGCAGTTCTGAGTTGGCAGAGGGGAGGTTGGAAGGACTATAAACACAGATCCACAGCTTTCCCTAGTGACAATTACTTTGGTTCATTCTTTGCTGTGTCCTACCTGAAATCTACAGTTGAAATGGAATTTCTTATGAATACGATATATGATAATCACCCTCTCCCACTTGACTCAAAATCCTTTGCTGTTCCCTAAAAAATTGGAGAATTGAATATGTAAACTTTTCATTGCTGTCTTCTACTCTACATAGTCATGTCATGTCAAGTATAACTGGCTTGGGAACTTGACATTTTTAGTGCCATTGTTGATAGTGTTTGAGAGGGTATCAGTGCTTGAAGTCGGACAGGCCCAAGGCAGGGTGCTGTCTCTGTTTTGAGAGGGCCCAGTAATACCCCTGAGTTTGATTGAACCATCCAATTTCTTTCCTCCATCTGCCACTGGTATACTGATGTGATGTCCTTGCTGACTTGCTGGAATCATAGTCAGGCCACTGAGAGCGTAGATAAGACGTGAGTTGAGTTTTTGATTTTGTTTCTGTTTTTTACAGCATCCCCTAGGTATGTTGCTTTTTGTTGTGGACAACATCTTGAGAAACTGGAGTAAGAATTGTTTGTTTAGCATATTAGAGCAGTGGTTCTCAACCCTACTGTATTTTTTTTTTTAAAAAAAAATATTTATTTGGCTACATTGGGTCTGAGCTGCGGCACACGGGATCTTCATTGCAGCATGCAGCATCTTTCATTGCAGTGCACGGGCTTTTCTCTAGTTGTGGCGTGTGGGCTCTAGAGCGCGCAGGCTTAGTAGCCCCACAGCATGTGGGATCTTAGTTCCGCAACCAGGAATTAAGTGTCCCCTGCATTGGAAGGCGAATTCTTATACCACTGGACTACCAGGGAAGTTCCAACCCTACTATACTTTTATAATCATTGGAAAACTTTAGTTAATAGCAACATTAATGATAATAATAATAAAATTATACCAGATTCTACACAAGACCAGTCAGAATCTTTGGGCTTGGGCACTTGTGTGTGCTTATGTATATGTGAGTGCATGTGCGCAAGTGTACCAACAGACACATTTGTAAACTGCCCCCATTGATCGAAATGCGTAGGTGGAATTAAAGTCCTGTGCTAAGCGTTACCGAAAGCAAGGTGCTAGTCATTGATGCAGTGATGTCATCGTGTTGTGAAACACACAGCAAGTGCGTTAAGATTAAATGCTGAAACAGGATAGAGATTAGGTAAGAAAACAGAGAAAGAATAGAAGCATCATCCAAGAAGCCTTTATTGAGCAAGTAGGCTTGAGCTGGGTTTTGGCGGATTTATAGCAACATAAGAGTAGTGTAGCGGGCAGCATGAGCACAGAATCAGGAGTAGCAATAGGTAATGTTAGCACAGCTTTCTAATAGAAGCAGATTCTGTGTTTGATGTGCAATAATTGCCGACAGCCTAGTTTTGGAGAATTTGGATATCTTTAGAACAACTGGGATAGATAGTCCATGCCTTTGGGAATTGATAGCAGAAATAATTCTGCTCTCTAGATCTGACCTCTTGATGAAATGCAAATCATTTCTATTTTTAACCTTTAAGATGGATATGGAAAGGGTTTTTAAAAAAATTTTTTTAATGTTTGCTTGTTTACTTATTTATTTATTGACCACACTACACGGCATGTGGGATCTTAGTTCCCCAACCAGGGATCGAACCTGTGCCCCCCTGTAGTGGAAGCATAGAATCTTAACCACTGGAATGCCAGGGAAGTCCCTGCAAAGTTATTTTTGACAAAGGACTTAACCTTTCCAGAAACTGAATGATCGTGATAAGTAAAAATGCAGTTGATCTGCAACTGTATGTTGTCTAGTCATAGGCTTTCATTCACATTGGGAGCGTATTTGGTGTAGTTAGTCATCTAAACACCTTGAAATAAACACAGCAGTGTCTAGGGAATCTGCTCAATACACAAATACCACCTATGTAATTCATATCTGATTTTAGAATACAAACGTTTAAGTAAGTACTGTGACCTGCGTCTGATCTTGCCGGGTGACCCGATGGCTGATCTCTCTGTGACTAAACCTATTAAAAACATTAAAAAGTTAAAGACTGTATTTTGTTTTTCAGGCTTGTCTCTGTCATTTTATTCATGGTATTTCTCTTTACTTTAAAAAAAAGTAGTATTGTGTTTGTGAACTTGTGACATCACTTTTTAAATAAAAATCAGTTTCTTAAAGTCTAGGGCAGGGCTTCCCTGGTGGCGCAGTGGTTGAGAGTCTGCCTGCTGATGCAGAGGACATGGGTTCGTGCCCCAGTCCGGGAAGACCCCACATGGCGCGGAGCGGCTGGGCCCGTGAGCCATGGCCGCTAAGCCTGCTCGTCCGGAGCCTGTGCTCCACAACGGAAGAGGCCACAACAGTGAGAGGCCCATGTATAGCAAAAAAAAAAAAAAGTCTAGGGCAAATATTCCCCTTCCCTCTAACCTCTTTTTAAAAATTATTTATTTATTTATTTTTGGCTGCGTTGGGTCTTTGTTGCTGCGCACGGGCTTTCTCTAGTTGCCGTGAGCGGGGGCTACTCTTCGTTGCAATGCACGGGCTTTTCTTGTTGTGGAGCATGGGCTCTAGGTACGCGGGCTTCAGTAGTTGTGGCACGTGGGCTCAGTAGTTGTGGCTCACAGGCTTAGTTGTTCCACGGTGTGTGGGATCTTCCCGGACCAGGGATCGAACGCGTGTCCCCTGCATTGGCAGGTGGATTCTTAACCACTGCACCACCAGGGAAGCCCCCCTCTAACCTCTTATATCAGAATCAGGAAGGACTGTTGGATTTATGTAGTCAGATCTTGTAATGTTTTCATGTAGTATTCACTCAGATGATTTTTACTAATTCAGAATGTTTTAGGTTATAATTTTTTAAATCCTTGTGAAAATACATGGCGTGTTTTAGAGCCTGTTGTAGAAATTCTGTATCGCTGAGGACTTTTGCTTTTCTTTCCCTTTAAAGTCATCCGTCCTTGGTTCAGGATTTGGAGAGCTCGCACCTTCCAAAATGGCAAACATCACCAGCTCCCAGATTTTGGACCAGTTGGAAGCTCCAAGTTTGGGCCAGTTTACCACCACCCCAAGTTCACAGCAGAATAATACAGGTCCTCCCACAACCGCTTCTTCTTGGGACCTCAAGCCCTCAGCATCCCAGTCCTCAGTCCTTAGTCATTTTGGTAAGTGTATTTTGGTAAGTGTGGTGGTTTGCCCCTAGTGAGGACATGCCGAACATTAGCAGAGCAGGTTGACTTTTGCACACTAATGTGGATTTGACCAGACATATTTCTTTTTTAGTAGAACTTCTGCAGAGTTGCTGAGGTAAATCAGTCAGCTTGGCATTGTATAAATACCTGCATTTATTTGTTAATATTAGTATTAGTAGTAAGTACATACCTTGAAGAGATGTACAAAAACATGGAAATATTCATGCAAATATAAGGAAACAACACTTTGAATAAATGCCTAGACAGATTTTTTGAGCTTTATTAGAATAAGAAGGTGGAATGTGGACAACACCTTAAATCATATCCTCTGGTTGCGTTCTGATTCTAACACATGCATGTATCCACCATGATTTGGTCAAGCCTTAATGTCTGTGGTTTATAATTTAAAGGCATCATGTGTAAGTTGGATGTTTTCTAAGCTGTACTCCCATAGACTTTTTGACATTAAACCACCATTTCCCACCAACACACACATGCCACAATAGCAGGGGGTTACTTTAACCATAGGGTCAGCTGTCTGGTTTATGTTTAGGGTGTATTGAGAGACATGGAAGCACATTTCTCTGCTGAATGAAATGGTTTACTGTTACGGAAGTACCTGAGACTACTCTAGGTTTGAAGTCGTGTCTACCAAGGAATTCACTAAAGATTCAGTGCCCAAGGTTTTTACTGGGGGACTTGGTTACATGGGCACCCTCCACCCAGTACAAACCAAAATTGTAGAATCCCAGAAGGAAAGCAAGTATTCAACATAAACCACATTGTACAAATAATCGAGGAGCAGAGAATCCCTTTTATCAGTTAGAGTGTAGGCATCCTTTGTCTAGAACATACCAAAATTCCCTGTTCCCAGACAGAAGCTGAGAGCCCATCTGCAAGCTGGCATTTCTGATGGCAGCTATAGGCCTCCTATGTATGTTAACTTTTTTCTGCACACTTAACAGATGAGTGGTGTGAGTTTTTAGATTTGAGCGTGCTATTCCCATATTCTTTAAAAGCCTGTCTTCTTTGTACATGCCTCTAATATCAAGCCAAAAATAGATTCATCTATGATGGAAATATATTAAGTCATGGGATGGCAAACCTTCAACTGGATTTGCCACCATTTGTGTAAGTACACTTTTATAGGAACACACAGCCAATGGCCACAGCCATTCATTTCTGTTTTTCCTGTAACTACTTTCAATCTACAAAGGCAGAGTTGAGAATTTGCTAACAGATGGCCTTCAGAGCCTAAAATATTTACTGTCTTGTCCTTTTCAGAAAAGGATTGCCAACCTCTATCCTATATGACAGAGGTAGCATTTCAACTCAATGGTGGAAAGATGGTTTATTTCTGTTTGGTAACTGGCTGGAAAATGAAGTTGGATCCCTAACTCCCACTCTTCAGCAAAGTGCCAAATGAGTGAAATACCCAAACATAAATAATGAATCTAGAACAATAATAGAGAAAAACATGGGAAGATTTTTATATACTCTGTGTGAGGTAGACCTTTCTAGATATGATAGGAAACACCATAATCAAATGAAAAGGGAGACAACCTATGAAAAAAAAATTTGTATCATAGGCAAAGGGCTAACTTCCTTAATATAAAAACTAACTAAAAATCAAGGAGACCAACAACGAAGTAAAAAGTGGTCAAGAGAGGGTATGGACAGAGTTCATAGGCAAAGAAAACTTAAGTGTATGCAATGATTTTTAGCCAAACATATCATTTTTTAAAAGAAATGTATTTATTTTTGGCTGCGTTGGGCCTTCGTTGCTGCGCGTGGGCTTTCTCTAGTTGCGGCGAGCGGGGGCTGCTCTTTGTTGCGGTGCGCCGGCTTCTCATTGCGGTGGCCTCTCTTGTTGCGGCGCACGGGCTCAGTAGTTGTGGTGCACGGGCTTAGTTGCTCCGCGGCATGTGGGTTCTTCCCGGACCAGGGCTCGAACCCGTGTCCCCTGCACTGGCAGGCGGATCCTCAACCACTGAGCCACCAGGGAAGCCCTGAAACTTACATCATTTTAATTTGTGTCTTTTCTGCCATTTTTCCACCAATCAAACTAGGAAGGATAAAAGTGTGGTATTACAGTATGTTAAAAAGTTTGTGTTCTGTCTATGGATAGGAATTTTGAAGTGTTTGTCAAAATTTAAAATATAGTCACTCTTTGAACCAGCAGCTGTATTTTAGCAATTGATCCTACAGATATACTTGCACTTGACCAAAATGTCTTACATAGAAATATATTCATTGCAGCATTGTTTTTCATAGCAAGAGATTGGAAAACCTAAAAGTTTATTAGTACAGTACTGGTTTTAAAAATCAATACCTATGTATGATGGATTACTTTGTAATCATAAAAATGAAGTAGCACCTTATACGTTAATGTGGAACAGTCTCTGAAAACTAAATGGTTTGTGAGGAAGCAAGATATGTGTGTGTGTGTGTGTGTGTCTCTATGTATATATACTGAAACAGTATATCTGAAGATATTCAAGAAACTGGATACTGTGTCTGCTTCTGTGGATCAAATTTGGGGATGGGGTGGAAGGGTGATCTGTATTCACATCACATTCATGTGTATTTTTGTACCTTTTAGATTTTGTAATATCACATATGTTACTTACTGAAAAAAAAATCAATAAAATAGTTTTCAGAAGTTAATATAAAACACCTATTCCCCACCCCATATGCTTTAGCATAAACTGAATCTCCTCTCTGCATAAGACATTAGCTACAAACCCATTCAGGTGTTCTTTTCAATCTATCATATACCAGTTGTTAAACCTTATAGACACACGCACACACCACGTTTGGGATTCAGCTAGAAGACGGTTGGGAGAAACTAGCGATGACAGCAACCCTTCAGCATCCGTGCTGGTGGAAGAGGGAGCTGTGAGCTCATGTGCCTAAATGATTGATTGTTGCCCCCCACCCCCCCGCCTTCTTAGACTTCAAATCTCAGCCTGAGCCATCCCCTGTTCTTAGCCAACTGAGCCAACGACAGCAGCAGCAGACTCAGGCAGTCACTGTTCCTCCTCCTGGGTTGGAGTCCTTTCCTTCCCAGGTGAAACTCCGAGAGTCAGCACCCAGAGACAGCAGTACCTCCACTGTGAACAAACTTCTGCAGCTTCCCAGCATGACTGTCGAAAATATCGCCGTGTCTGCTCACCAGCCACAGCCTAAACACATCAAACTCCCTAAGCGGCGAATACCTCCAGCTTCTAAGGTGGGTCTTCCATCGTGAAGTCGCAGTCCCAAAGATGGACGTATTTTAACACTTAGTTCCTGTGGTATTTTCAAGTACATAGTTTACTGCTTTATGAGGACTCAGTCATTTCTGAGCAACTGGGCTAATATAGAGGGAATGGGTTTGTGCTAAGAGACAGGGACTGTGCATTCAAATTACAGGTCTGGCTCAGGAAATCTGATGGTCTTGTGTATTTAACTCAGGACCTGCTGTTCTTACGTATTTAGCTGTGTTTTGTAGACAGAGGATGAGTGGTTCGTTGACCAGGTAATGCTTTCATTAGAGGCCCCTCTTCTTCACTCATCCTTCACCACAATCCTCCCCCCTCTCTTTGCTCAAAGAAGCAGTTGGTGGCACTGACCATTGTCCTGTTAACTTTTTTTTTTTTGTCCTGTTAACTTTTTAATTTTTCTTTGCTCTGTTCCTTTCTCTCTCTTTAAAAAAAAAAATCATCTTCCTTTTTCCTTCCTTTCAGCCTTTCACTCCTTGTTCCTCAGGCCTGCCCGCAATACCTTGGGAACCCAGTGCTTGTTAGCTTTGTAGGCCTTGGGACTTGGAATCTCTGACCTCTGTTGCTGACATCATGGTTTTGCTTTTTCAGATCCCAGCTTCTGCAGTGGAAATGCCTGGTTCAGCAGATGTCACAGGATTAAATGTCCAGTTTGGCGCCTTGGAATTTGGATCAGAACCTTCTCTCTCTGAATTTGGATCAGCTGCAAGCAGTGAAAATAGTAGCCAGATTCCCATTAGCTTGTATTCGAAATCTTTAAGGTATACAACTTCCTACTTCTCTCTCTGGTTTTGACTGAATTAAGTCCTTTGCAAAGTAAAACAGAATAGAGCCTAAGAAATCACCTGGTGGAGAAAAGACACCCTGTAGTGATGGGTTTGTGCCGTCATCACCAGTATCTAATTACAGAACATTTCTTCCATCACCCTAAAAAGAAATCCTGTGCCTATTAGCAGTCACTTCCAATTTCCCCCCTCCCCCCTCCCCTGGAAACCAGTAATCTGTCTCTGAATTTGCCTGTTCTGGACACTGCACATAACTAGAAAAAAATGCAGTAAGTGGCCTTTTGTATCTGACTTCTTTCACTTAGCATAGTGTTTTCAAGGGCCATCCATGTTATAGTGTGTATGCATTTTGTTTCCAAATAATATTTCATTTTGCAGATACATCACATTTTGTTTATTCATTCATTAGTTTATGGACATTTGGTTGCATCCACTTTTTGGCTATTATAAATCATGCTGTGTGAAAATTCAGTTAAAATTTTTGTGTGCTTTAATTTCTTTTGTATATATACCTAGGAATTGCTGGATCATATGGTAACTCATATTTAACCACTTGAGGAACTGTCAAACGTTTCCCACAGAGGCTGCAGCATTTACATTCCTACCAGTAGTTTATGAGGGATGCAGTTTCTATACATCTTTGTCAACACTTATTTTCTTTCAGTGGAATATTTTATAAATAGAGAATCCCAGATTTTAGATTCTATTTTATTAAATTTTTTACTTTCTAGAGCCAAAATCTGATAATTGCTTGAGTTCCCTTTTCTAAGGATGGACTCACAATATCTGGATTCCGTAAAGATTCATAAGGATCCTTAAAGATGTCACCCTGCCTGTCAGTTAAATTAGGTGGGTCTAATTTGGGAGGGGGGGAGGGGTGGTTCTTTTGAATTTTCAGTTGCATCATTTAAATAATGCAGTAGTAACTGTGATTAAAAATCTTCCAACAAACAAAATCCCAGGACCGGATGGCTTCACAGGTGAATTCTATCAAACATTTAGAGAAGAGCTAACACCTATCCTTCTCAAACTCTTCCAAAATAGAGCAGAGGGAGGAATACTCCCAAACTCATTCTGGGAGGCCACCATCACCCCGATACCAAAACCAGACAAAGATGTCACAAAGAAAGAAAACTATAGGCCAATATCAGTGATGAACATAGACGCAAAAATCCTCAACAAAATACTAGCAAACAGAATCCAACAGCATATTAAAAGCATCATACACCATGATCAAGCAGGGTTTATCCCAGGAATGCATGGTTTCTTCAATATACACAAATCAGTCAACGTGGTACACCATATTAACAAACTGAAGGAGAAAAACCATATGATCATCTCAATAGATGCAGAGAAAGCTTTTGACAAAATTCAACACCCATTTATGATTAAAAACTGTCCAGAGAATGGGCATAGAGGGAACCTACCTCAACATAATAAAGGCCATATATTACAAACCCACAGCCAACATTGTTCTCAGTGGTGAAAAACTGAAACCATATCCTCTATGATCAGGAACAAGACAAGGTTGCCCACTCTCACTGCTGTTATTCAACATAGTTTTGGAAGTTTTAGTCACAGCAGTCAGAGAAGAAGAAAAAGAAATAAAAGGATTCCAAATCAGAAAAGAAGAAGTAAAACTGCCACTGTTTGGGGCTTCCCTGGTGGCGCAGTGGTTGAGAGTCCGCCTGCCGATGCAGGGGACACGGGTTCGTGCCCCGGTCCGGGAGGATCCCACATGCCGCGGAGCGGCTAGGCCCGTGAGCCATGGCCGCTGAGCCTGCGCGTCCGAAGCCTGTGCTCCGCAACGGAAGAGGCCACAACATTGAGAGGCCCGCGTAACGCAAAAAAAAAAAAAAAAAAAAAAAAAAAAAACTGCCACTGTTTGCAGATGACATGATACTACACGTGAGAATCCTAAAGATACCACCAGAAAACTACTAGAGCTAATCAATGAATTTGGTAAAGTAGCAGGATACAAAATTAATGCACAGAAATCTCTTGCGTTCTTATACACTAACGACAAAAAATCTGAAAGACAAATTAGGGAAACAACCCCATTTACCTTTGCAACAAAAAGAATAAAATATCTAGGAATAAACTTCCTGAGGAGACAAAAGACCTGTATGCAGAAAACTATAAGACAATGATGAAAGAAATTAAAGATGATACAGACAGATGGAGAGATATACCATGTTCTTGGATTAGAAGACTCAACATTGTGAAAATGACTCTACTACCCAAAGCAATCTACAGATTCAGTGCAATCCCTATCAAGCTACCAATGGCGTTTTTCATAGAACTAGAAACAAAAAATTTTACAATGTTTATGGAAATGCAAAAGACCCCGAATAGCCAAAGCAATCTTTTTTTTTTTTTTAAATAAATTTATTTATTTGTTTTTGGCTGCATTGGGTCTTCGTTCCTGCGTGCAGGCTTTCTCTAGTTGCAATGAATGGGGGCCACTCTTCATTGCGGTGCACGGGCTTCTCGTTGCGGCGGCCTCTCCTGTCACAGAGCACAGGCTCCAGGTGTACGGGCTTCAGTAGTTGTGACATGTGGGCTCAGTAGTTGTGGCTCGCGGGCTCTAGAGTGCAGGCTCAGTAGTTCTGGTGCACGGGCTTAGTTGCTCTGCGGCATGTGGGATCTTCCCAGACCAGGGCTCTAACCTGTGTCCCCTGCATTGACAGGCGGATTCCCAACCATTGTGCCACCAGGGAAGCCCCCCAAAGCAATCTTGAGAAGGAAAAACGGAGCTGGAGGAATCAGGCTCCCTGACTTTAGACTATACTACAAATCTGCAATAATCAAGACAGTATGGTACTGGCACAAAAACAGAAATATGGATCAGTGGAACAGGGTAGAAAGCCCAGAGATAAACCCACGCACATATGGTCACCTAATTTATGACAAAGGAAGCAAGAATATACAGTGGAGAAAAGACAGCCTCTTCAGTAAGTGGTGCTGGGAAAACTGGACAGCTACATGTAAAAGGAATGAAATTAGAACACTTCCTAACACCATATACAAAAGTAAACTCAAAATGGATTAGAGACCTAAATGTAGGACCGGACACTATAAAACTCAGAGGAAAACATAGTTAGAACACTCTGACATAGATCACAGCAAGATCCTATTTGATCCACCTCCTAGAGAAATGGAAATAAAAACGAAAATAAACACATGGGACCTAATGAAACTTGAAAGCTTTTGCACAACAAGGGAAACCATAAACAAGACGAAAAGACAACCCTCAGAATGGGAGAAGATATTTGCCAATGAAGCAACTGACAGGATTAACCTCCAAAATTTAGAAGCAGCTCATGCAGCTCAATGTCAAAAGAGCCAACAACCCAATGCAAAAATGGGTGTAAGACCTAAATAGACATTTCTCCAAAGAAGATACAGATTGCCAACAAACACATGAAAGGGTGCTCAACATCACTAATCATTAGAGAAATGCAAATCAAAACCACAATGAGGTATCACTTCACACTGATCAGAATGGCCATCATCAAAAAATCTACAAACGTTCTTCAGAACCTAGGGGCAGGACAGGAATAAAGACACAGATGTAGAGAATGGACTTGAGGACCCGGGGAGGGGGACAGGTAAGAAGCTGGGACGGAGTGAGAGAGTGGCATGGACTTATATATACTACCAAATGTAAAACAGATAGTTAGTGGGAAGCAGCTGCATAGCACAGGACGATCAGCTCCGTGCTTTGTGACCACCCAGAGGGGTGGGATAGGGAGGGTGGGAGAGAAACGCAAGCGGGAGGAGATGTGGGGATATATGTGTATATGTATAGCTGATTCACTTTGTTATACAGCAGAAACTAACACCATTGTAAAGCAATTACAATAAAGATGTTACAAAAAAATAAAAAGTAATGCAGATGATCCTGGATTGGATCCTGCACGAGAAGAATTAACAACTAAATAAATAATGCAGTAGTGTAAATTTGTAGTTACAGATATGTTTATTTAATTTAGAATATGACAATAAAGAGATGAAATCACTCCATGAAAACCTGTAAAGTGACACAAATTTATGTCTCATGTCTTTTATTCTTTGTAGTGACTCTTTGAATACCTCCCTAGCAGTGACCAGTGCAGTGCAGAACTCCACCCACACAACTTCAGTCATTACCTCCTCCAGTCTGACCAGCTCATCGCTGAGCTCCACTAGTCCCGTAACAACATCTTCCTCCTACGACCAGAGTTCTGTGCATGAAAGGAGCGCATACCAAAGCTCTGTGAGTACATCGGAGTCAGCTCCAGGAACCATCATGGTTAGTGGTGTTTCCGGTTTCTCCTCCTAGGAAATCCTATTTGGAGCTCAGTGTGTAGTTGGGAAGTCATGCTTTTTGGCTAAGATTTCCTTTTAGAAATGGCTAACCTTTTAAGTAGAATCCGTATAGTAGTTCGTTGGATTTGCCATTAGTGGCCATCTCATTTGAAACCTGTGTTTCAAGCACCCTTGCACAAGGATTGTGTGAATGGACCCAGACACTTGGTATAAGGATAGTGTAAGGATATACCCTGAGTTGCTCAGAGCTGCTTGGATGGCGTAGGCTGGGACTATAGTCTGTAATAGTTCACTTTCCTGTAAGGCAAAGACATTCAAGCATTATAGCGAGAGCTACAGAGTGGATGAGAACATGAAAATAATGAAAACAATTGAATTGGCATAGCAGAAATTTGGGTATGTTGTCTTTTCTTAGGTTTCCTTCTAAGATTCTGAGGAAATATTTATGCGTATCAACTTAAGAGATTTTTCCTCCCTTCCTTTTCCATCTTTCATGTTAGATGTTTTCCTCAAATGTCTGGTGATTCCAGGCTGCCCACTTGACACTAAAAGGTTAACTGCCTGTGGCAGTAGGTTGTTGGATGTGGGCTTTCGTGAGGGACAGTGTGGGCGGCCATTTCTCTAGGGGTGGGGAGTTCCTTCATCAGCCCCTGTGGGCCTTTTCTGTTGAGTTTGTTTAGATTCTCCAGGGACTGTTTTTCTAGTCTCCTCCCTGTAGGGCCTATACCTGTCTGTTAGTGTCTTAAGAGCCTAGTGCAGACAGAAGGCTGCCGTTGGAATAATTTGTTTTGTCTGCATTGACTTAATCTGTGTTTTTTTAATAGTACTCCTTGCCATGTGTTACCCTCTTGATGAAGTTTAGAGCCTGTGGGAGAAGGTGGAAGGGGGCATTCACCCTGCTGTACAGAGTTTAAAACGTTTCTCCTATGTTTAGCCCTACCTGCATACCCACTTCCAAAGTTATGTGATATATATAAGTACTGAGTTGCTTGGTGTGGTTCTTTGATGTCAGTTGAGTGGTTTTCTGGTTTTCCCTACTAGTTGCTTATGATTTGGCTTTACCCGGTCAGCTAAGTCATAGTTACTCTCTGGCATCTGCTTTCTACTGTACAAAATTTTGTTGCTCTCATTTTCCACCTGTATTTGCCTTTCTTGGTTTACATATTTTTAAAAAGCTGTGTATTCTTCATATATCTTCTTTAAGAAGTTTATTTTTGTGATTTCCGACATGGCAACCACTAGCCACATGTAGTAGTTTATTTAAATTAAATACACAATTAAAAGTTTAGTTTCTCAGACACACCACATTTTAATGCTCACTGTCTAGATATGGTTAGTCACTACAATATAAGACCAAGCACACACAGACAGTATTTCCATTATTGCAGAATATTCTGTTCCCGGGCTTCCCTGGTGGCGCAGTGGTTAAGAATCCGCCTGCCAATGCAGGGGACACAGGTTCAAGCCCTGGTCCGGGAAGATCCCACGTGCTGCGGAGCAGCAAAGCCCGTGCGCCACAACTACTGAGCCTGCACTCTAGAGCCCACGAGCCACAACTACTGAGCCTGCGTGCCACAGCTTCTGAAGCCCGCGTGCACCTAGAGCCCGTGCTCCGCAACAATAGAAGCCACTGCTATGAGGAGCCCACGCACCGCAGCAAAGAGTAGCCCCTGCTCACCACAACTAGAGACAGCCAGCGTGCAGCAACGAAGACCCAATGCAGCCAAAAATAAATAAATAATTTAAAAAATATATTCCGTTGCCTTGGAACATGCTGCTCTATAGTTTCTAAAACATAAATCAGACTGTGTGCTTAAATCTGTCATCTCCATGACATCTCAGTTCCAGCTCTAACTTTACCTCTTGTTCTGCTTGTCTGTATCACTGTTCACCTCGTTTCTTGCTCAGCTAATTGAACCAGATTTCTGATCTCTCCCGATCATCTGATACTTTATTTTTGTTCCCACCATGCTTCTGCCTAGAATTTCCCCCATCCCAAATAATATGGCTCCTTTGTTGTGTCAATTTGTCCATTGTTTGTGGAGTGTTTTGGTTTTGTTTATGATATTTTTTAATCGAAGTATAGTTAATTTACAATGTTGTGTTAGTTTCAGGTATACAGCAAAGTGATTCAGTTATACACATATATTCTTTTTTAGATTCTTTTCCATTATAGATTATTACAAGATATTAAATATAGTTCCTTGTGCTATACAGCAGGACCTTGTTGTTCCGTTGTTTGTATTTAAAAATGATTTTCTAGGGACTTCCCTGGTGATCCAGTGGCTAAGACTCCACGATGCCAATGTAGGGGCTCCGGGTTCAATCCCTGGTCAGGGAACTAGATCCCACATGCTTGCAACTAAGATACCGCATGCCCACAACTAAGACCCGGCACAGCCAAATAAATTTAAAAAATGATTTTCTAGGTGGGATGAAGTGTTCCTAAGTTATGATGGCAGCTGTTTCGTTCCCCTTTTCTATTTTTTTTGTCTGGTATAGTTTTTTTTTGTTTGTTTGTTTTTGCGGTATGCGGGCCTCTCACTGTTGTGGCCTCTCCTGTTGCGGAGCACAGGCTCCGGATGCGCAGGCTCAGCGGCCATGGCTCACGGGCCCAGCCGCTCTGCGGCATGTGGGATCTTCCCGGACCGGGGCACGAACCCGTGTCCCCTGCATCGGCAGGCGGACTCTCAACCACTGCGCCACCAGGGAAGCCCTCTGGTGTAGTTTCGAGAAGACTTTGTATGTCAGGGTTTGTGCTGTCTTGGCTGCACATGCTTGATGTCATGTGTATGTATTTACTGAATAGTGAACCCCTGTTGAGA
Organism: Phocoena sinus; assembly: GCF_008692025.1. NCBI lineage: Eukaryota > Metazoa > Chordata > Mammalia > Artiodactyla > Phocoenidae > Phocoena > Phocoena sinus. The sequence goes on along the minus strand of NC_045768.1, from coordinate 81,360,032 downwards.
GGGAGGCAAAAGAGTAGAACTTTGATTGCTCTCCACCCGTCTTTGTATATTGGTGTTTCCCTTTCTCTGACTTTAGTCTTTTAACTCGTTTTGTTTTTTCCTAGCAGTTCTGTTTTATTGTCTACATTTCTTGTAAATAAACTCATTGTTTTAAGACTAAAATGTGTTGTAAATTAAGATTTTATGAGCAGAAATTGTACTGGATTTTGGTTAAGGCAGAGTCAAAAGCTATAAGGTTTGTCTTTTATTTTTAAGTAGTTTTGACATTTGTGAGAAGGTCATTTCCTCAGGTTCCTTCTCCCATTCAGGACCAGGGTCTGAGCCCTGTAGGTTCCAGTGTCAATCAGTCTTTGCCGGGTCTCCCCACCCAGTCTGTGGAAGTAAAGTTTTCCTTGTGAGGATGCCTCCTTCTGTGAGAAGGTTCCAGTGAAGTGCTTTATGGTTAACTCAAACCAGTTGTTTTCAGATTCTGTTCTTTTTGGGACTGACTACCAAACAGTCCTAACTCACTCTTTCCCCACCTAGTTCAGAAAAAAACGTGTTTCAAAGTAACATCTTTCTCTGAGAACCATTTTGTTAATAATATAAAATATGATAATTCCTTGTATGAAAGTTATCTTTGTTATAATTTGGAAACATTTTCTTTCTTGTATGGGGGGTACTCAGGAGACAGAATGTGCTTGAGACAGGAAGGCTTGTGGAGATTTCAATATAATGAGAATTCCTAAGTCCTTCCTATGGCTTAATAATTTTTAGGACTGTTTCATTGCTTCCTGTGCTTTTGGTCTTATGTTTTATCCTTGTTACTTCCTTAAATACCCAGTGTGTTTTTTAAAAAATGTCAGCTTGTTGAGATTTATTAAGAATTTGTTGTATTGCCTCTCCTTTTATTAAGAAACAAAACAAAATAGGCCATAGTTCTTTGCTTAATTCATAATGCTTCATATGTTTGTGGCTAAATCCCGTAGAAAGTCATCTAGGTTGTCATTTGATTCTGCGGGTTTACTTACTTTCTTTTCTCTTTCTTACAGAATGGACATGGTGGTAGTCGAAGTCAGCAGACAGTAGACAGTAAGTATATGAGCTAACTATTCTTGTCGTGGCTGGTGGAAACCACAGACAGAAAAACAGCGTAGCTAATGTGATGGGAAAACGATTGGCCAATGGCTAATTCTGCAAAAATAGTCCTTCTACATTTTTTCTGAGAGCTGTGTCTGATCCATTGTTGGCATCATTTCTTTGCGTTTAGAGTTTGGCTAGAGATTCCCCGTGACCAGGTTGGAGCTGATGGTATTACTAGAAATGTTATATCCACAGCAAGAAGGAGGTATTGTATTATTCTGCCCTTGTCAGACTGCACCCCCAAGTGTAGAGTGTAGGCTGGATTTAAAAGATGCTTTGCTCAGAGGCCCAGGTTCCAGGATGCTCGGAGGGCTCTCACTTCAATAATGTGAAAGACATTTCAAGCAGAAATTGGCATGCTAGTTCAGGAAAGACATTGTGAGGAAGAGAGATAAAATGTTGCTCACTATAAACACTTGGGAGAAAAGGAGGGGGCCCTCCACATCCAGCACAGCTCAGTGATCACTGGAGATAGTGTAGGTGAATCCCCGTTAGTTGTTTCCTTTGTTCTTAGCTAATTTATCTATGGTTATGATCATAGTCTAAAATGAAACTGATTTTCATTCATCATTCAGTAAAGCAAATGGGTATCCACTTTCGGTATGGAAGTCAAAAAGACCCTCTTTATTTAGGAATTTTTGGAGAGTGGCCATGGGATTTTGCCAGACCAGGAGTGGGCCTCAGTTGGAATTGAAATGACACATGTGATAACGTGGGTAGCTCTGAGAACATTGGATGTCACAGGAAGTGTGAATTCCACAAGCCGTAGTGGGAAGTTTCTTTTGTCCAGGCATGGGGTCGAGAGCACATAGAGGTGTACTGGAGATTTTAAGTGAGATAATGAGATGTGAAATGTCCGTAAAACATAGTGCACATTTTAGATAGGTTTTTATGTCCTGTGCTCTCTTCTCCAACCGTCTCTCTCTCTCTCTCTCTCTCTCTCTCATTCTCTCTCTCTCTTTCTTTCTTTCTCTCTCTGTCTCACACACACACACACACACACACACATACACACTCAAATTCATACAAACACACGTTCTTTGAGAGGCTTTCTGTGAACCTGTCATTAATGTGATCCGATACTCAGGGAGGTGAGTTTGGGGCCAGGGACATCTATGGTGTGTTTATCTAGTTTCTGTAAGAACAGGTGTCATTTGGGGAAGAACTGTGAGTAAAAAGCAAGCCTCAGGGTTGTGAAGACCACTCTTAAGAACTGACTGTGCTGTGTTGCCCTGTTGCTGTCTGTTCTGGTTTTCGAGCGATCCTCCATTTAAAGACTAGTGTGTGTCCCCTGGACTCCCAGGGCCTCCCGAGGAAAGGTGCTGCCTCCTCCTAACTGGAAAAGACAATGATGCTTTATTCCCAAGCACATATCTGAGTTGTATGTGTGGATGGCACTAAAACTGAGTCTTTTCTGCAGCTAGGATTGATCGCATTCATGCTCTTCTGAAAGCCTAACGCGTGCGTTTGTGTGCTCTGAGGTCTGTTCTGTTCAAGCACATGCGAAGGAAGTGCTCACTGCGCTTTTGAAAGTAGGTGTGGACAGCAGGGGTGTCTTCTGCAGATTTTAGGCCTGTGTAGCTCTCCACAGTATATGTACCCTGGGCTATCAACCCCTTCCTGCCCTAAACTGTCTGTGACCTTTCACAAAGTCAGCCTGATTTGATAGAAGCAGACCTAACCCCTGGGTGGTTCGCCTACCAGATTTTCACTGTCCCTTGCTGTGCTCATGTTGTAACTGTATTTGTCAAACTTAGAGCCTCTTTCCCTTTCTGGGTGTGGCTCAGGGTCGGGTCCCTTTAGTTGGGAGGAGTATGTTCACCCCAGAGGGGCTGTGTATGCTGGTAAAGATGTCATTTCTCTCCTTGCCTGGGGCCTGTGTTCTGACAGTCCTCTCCATAGTCACAGAAGACAGAGAAGGGCCTACCTGTGGCATGCTTGTGCATTTTCCCCAGGGGTGTAACTTTGTATATGTCTCAACTGAGCCTGACGTGTCACAAAACATTGAGCATATTTCTGATACTTAACGGTTGGTTCTGGTGCTAAATAGATCTGTTTCTTACAGCTCCTTCATCTGTTCCAGCTCCAAAGACAACAGACCCTCCCTCCGCCCTCCCATCCGTGGGCTCCCTGCCCAGCACCACCTCCTGCACTCAGCTTCTGCCCTCTGTACCCCAGCACACTGCCGCTCTGCCCTCCTTGTCCCAGCCTGGTGACCTGTCCAGCAGCCCCCTCTCTCAGCTTAGCAGGTATGTGGAAAATACGGGCCCAGAGTCCGAGGCACACGGGGGCGAAGTCCTGGAGCCCTTCTACACGGCTGTTCCCATGAGCAGAACACACTGTTGCTCCCTGCATGACGTCCTGGCCTTTTGCAGTAAGGCTGCAGCGTAGGTGGCTGGGTAGGGTCTCACAGGCATCGAGTGTGAAAGCCTTGCTGGCCTGTAATGCCCCTGCTGTCACAGAGCCCTGGGTCCCCTGGGAATCAGGTGGGTCCAAGGGGTCACTGCTACTCTTCTTCAGCCCTCAGGAGGGTGCCCCGAACCTTGTCTCTCCTCCACATTCTGGGCCCCGTTGCTGTGATGTGGGGTGAGAGTGCTGGGGGTTTTCTGAGCAGGTCACTGCCTTGCACTTGTCGTGGTGTCAGAGATCAAGTTATCAGAACAGGGTGCAGGAGAATGGTATTTGTCTGGTCCCTACCCTGTCTTCTGAGTAGACTTCTCCTCTTTCCTCCTGTAGCCAGGAACAAAAGCGTTTGGTTTGAGTTCTGCATTTGATGGGAATTCAAGCTCTGTCTCTGGCATGTGGGGTTGAACATAGGAACTTTCTTCCTTCACACACAAATTTAATGGAGTCTCTGGGGCTGGCCGTGTTCTTACTGCAATCCTGTTCTTAGCATTTACAGTCTGCAGAGCAAATGGTTAGAGTTGTCTGAGCCGGCTCTGTAGCTTTCCTAGGGCAGGATGTCCCAGATCCTCATGGTGAGTGACCCTTTAGATCATTTCTAACCACAGAGCACCTGGACTGGGTTCCAAGGCCACACGGAAGGAAGGATGTGAAGGGATGGGCAAGCTCGTGTGCAGCCCTCCGTCTAGACGCGTGGGTCCCTCGGGTGGAGTGCTGGGGGGTGCACACGTGGGGCTCTGCCTTGTCTTCCAGCTCTCTCTCCGGCCACCAGAGCAGCCTCTCCTCTGCGCACACGGTGCTCTCCACCAGCACGTCACACACGGTAAGTGTTTTCCTTGCTCCCTCGCCCAGCACCCTGCTTAGCCAGCTTGGAGCTTAGTCATGTGCAGGTGGGGCTTTAGTTTGTGGATTTTAAATACCTGAAATACTCTAATAGGTTGGCTGTAATGTCTCCATCTAGGTACATGGTTTGAACAGATGATTTCCTAGGCAACATGGAGGACATCTTGCTTCCTAAGTCCATGTCTCTGTGGAAGAATTGGTTCTCCGTACCTGATAGATGATTGGCAGGGCTGTCAGGTGGTGAATTTGCTCCCAAGAACTCACTGAGCTCCCTGTTCATGATAGGAGACCTTTCTACCTGGCAGGGTTGGTTTCATTTGCTGGGGCTTCTTATGTTGAGGTCTTTGCAAGTTTTGTAGAGGAAAGTAGACTCGTTGCTAACTTCCACGTGGGCTCTACTAAAAGTCAAGTTTAATCAAGAGCAGTGTTCCTGGGGAATGCTCTGTTACTTTGTGAAGCCCACTGTAGGGAGAGTGCTCGAAAGGAAAGGGAGAGCTCGTGTGTCTCTGAGACTGACAGCCCAGTCAGTGTAACTGCATTCCAGGTTGCTGGTGGTCGTGGAGACTTCACTCTTGCCGTCTCAGGCCATCTTCCCCAGCTCAGAGGCAGAGGCTTTGGGAAGGTTGCTGTTGAAGAAGGAAGCGTGGGTGTGGAGAGGCAAGAGTGGAAGCACAAGTGGGCGAGTGTCCTGGTGCGCTGAAGAGTGACCTAGATGGTGGTTGCTGAGGTGCGGCTTCTGAGCTGTGGAGCTGGGAGCGTGGTCTTGGGTAGGACTCGGTCTAGACCGAGTGGACTGAGGGCTGGCAGCCGGGCTGTGCAAGGAGGCAGGGCAGCGGGCGGGTGTTGTGCTAGCAGCCGGGGAGGCTGGAACGTGGAAGGAAAGGTGCCTGGAGAGAGCACAGTGTCCCTCTCCTGGGAGACAGCAGGCTTCCACAAGGTGGAAGTAGATGGTTCCTCAAGTAGGGAAGGAAGTTTTGGGTGCAGATGAACGGGAGAGTCGGGAAACTGGGGGAAATTGGTTTCCTCTGAAGAAGTCGAATCTTTCGCTGTAGAATGAAGCAATGGAAAAGATTCAGGTCCTGTCCTTTATCAGAACCTGGCTAACATTGTGGCTTTCATACTCTAGCTTTCCAGGTGAAATCAGTTTACACATAATTCTTTGTCTTAAAACACATAGATCACTGTCTTCATAGCAGAGATTGGTGTGAACATCTCTGCCCTTGGAGTAAGTTGCCCACCAGCCAGTGCCTCCTGTTTGGCCAGTGGGAGCCCTGAGATGTCCCCTTTGTGAGCCCTGCAGAGCTGGCCCCCTGTTCCGGGCACAGTGTGTTGGAGCCCAGAGCTCTTGCTCTCATGGGTTAGCTGCACTCTATGTCTTAGCAGGAAACCCCAAATCTTACAGTCCCAATGGCCACAGCCAGAATCACCTAGTACAGTTGCTAACGTCGTCACAGATTCAATAACAAAAGACATAAAAAGATATATACTGAAAAGTTTTTGTCTCTTTTCTACTTGGTTGTACCCCTTTTCCTACTATTTTCTTGATCCTCTAGTTTGTATTTTATAAGCCCATAAAATGCATACATAGTAGTTTTCCTTCTGCCCTTTTGCTTTTCCTGTAATATAAATGGGAGTATTCTCTACATAGTGTCCTTTATCTTTTTCCCTCACTTAACAGTGTATCTTCAGGAGGTTTCTGTGTTGAATCAGAGTTCTTTGTTCTTTTTTCACAGCCCTGCTGCATTACATTATTTAATCAGGCCTCCTCTGATGGAACTTTAGGGCCATTTTCAGTCTTGATACCTTGGAAATACTGTGGGTTCAGTTATAGACCACCACCGTGGGAATATTGTGGGAAAGTGAGTCATATGTCTTTTGATTTCTTAGTGCATATAAGTTTTGTTTACACTATACTGTAGTCTGTTAAGGTGTGCAATAACATGTCTACAAAAACAACATACATATCTTAATTAAAAAATACATTATTAGCTAAAAATGCTAGCCATCACTTGAGCCTTGAGCAAGTTGTAATCTTTTTGCATTTGTAACATCAGAGGTCACTGATCATTATAGCAAATGTAATAATGAAAAGACTTGAAATATTGTGAGAATTACCAAAATGTGATGCAGAGAGAGGAAGTGAGCCAATGCTGTTGGAAAAATGGTGCTGATAGACTTTCTTGACCCAGGGTTGCCTCAGACCCTCACTTTGTAAGAAATGCAGTATCTGAGAAGCACAAGAACATGAGATGTGCCTGTACAAACAAAGGTGTGTAACCTTTTGCACATGTTTCACGTGTGCAGCTGTGTCTAGAGGGTAAACCCTGGAGATGGAATTGCTAGGCATTTGTCATTTTATACAAATCGCTCTGCATAGTGATTTAACCCACTTAGATCTCACTGGCAAAGAATGAAATGTCCTCTTTCCCCACATCCTCCTGAAATGATGTTACCAAATATTTGTATTTTTCCAATGTGTTAATAGAAAAATGACCTGTCAGTATAGTGTTTAATCGAAAGAGCTTGAACATCTATTTTATATATTGGAAAGCCATTAATTTCTTTTGGAGTGAGCTGTTTACATTTTTCATTTTCCTGTCAGGTCTGTGGTCTTTATTTCTGTAGTTGGGAGACTTAGTAGGTAGCCCTTTGTGATGGGAAGTGCAAATATTTTTCCTAGGTTTGTCATTTTATGAATTGATTTTTGAATAGTCGGATATATCATAGTCTGTCACAGCCAGGTCTTTCCTACCTTGTCTGTAAAGGAAATCTAGTGTATTCTCCTGCCCTTCGTGTTCTGTGGAAGGTTTGGTGCAGCTGTGCTTTTCTGGGCCCATCTGAGGGGCTGAGTGGCAGCCCCGTCGGATGGTCCGAGCGAGCCAGCAACTTGTCTTCCTCACAGATTTGAGAGGTGAGGGGGCAGATACAGGAACGCCGCCAGGGTCCATTGAAGGCAGGAGAGGCTTGCTGGATGACTCTGGAGTTCCCGTGGATTCCCCGTACTCCCCAGTCTGGGAATGTTCTTTTTTTTTCTTTTTCTTTTTTTAATCCTGTGGTTGAAAGGTTGTGCGGCCAGTGCCACCATCACAGTGCGGTGGTCAGAGCCGTTCCTGATCCTGTGGCGGGTGCCCTTGGCTCCACGCAGGGTGCTGGGCAGCCCTGGCCCTACCCTGGGCTCTCGTCTTCCTGGTTCTGTCTGTCCATCTAGGCGGAAGGGGCAGGAGTCCCGAGGAGCCCCAGAAGACCATAATTTCAGCGGTCTTCACTTGCTGAGCCGATTCTGGATACTAGTGCTCGGGTGGGCAGGACGGCCCGCGGGGCTGGGACCCGCACGGCGCCGTCTGTGCCGTGGAAAGCAGAGCACACGGTGGCCCCCTTTCTCCTGGTCCTTCGCTTCTTCAGCTTTCCCTCCAGGAGTTTCCCGGCTTCTTTGTTGTGCACAAGTTCTGATTTGGAGGCTGGTCTCAGTCTTACAGAGCCTTTTCCTCCCTCTTTGACCCTTGCTTTGCCCAGCCAGGTGTATCTCTTCCACCCACCCCTCAGCCCCTGAAACCCTTCCTGATGCCTCGTTTACTGGCAGCTGGGCAGGACCCTTGGCACTCAGGCTCTTCACAGCTTTCTGCTAGGCTTTGCCCTTCTTTCCTCAGTGGCTCTTGTCGGGCAGGCCTAGGGCCGGGCTGGGCCCTGCTTGGTAGTCCCTGGTGACCCACAAAGTGTCACCAGATCCTGGAGCAAAGGCCTCTCTTGGCCACCTGTGACTTCAGGTCAGAGGAGCCAGGAAGGCTCTGACTTGGGTTGGGCTGCTTGTGGCCGCAGGCTCGACTCTCCTGAGGCCCCTTGCTTTTCTGTGAGGTGGCTTTTCACCTCATATTGAGATGCTCTGTGCTTATCTGTGTCTGTGCTTTGTTTCACTTACCAAAGCCTGAGCAACTTTAATGATTTTTTAGGAGGGTTTTTGGGTCATAAATCTCCATTTTAATGGTCTTGAAAGCTCAGCTGATGAGTTGTGTCCCAGTGGCCTAATGTGGCTGCAGTGTGAGAGGCCACGGTGAGCACACTGGCCCATCTGAGACTGCGGGCACACAGGCCAGGCCGGTTCTTGTGCACTCTTGTGCTCTGCCCCCAGATCCATGTGTCCTGGCTTTTGTCTTGCCAGCATGCCGGCGTGGAGAGCGCCCCTTCCCTCCAGTCCTCAGCCACCTTCTCAACGGCAGCAACCTGTGCCTCGAGTGCTGCGTCCTCAGGGCTCAGCCTGCCAAGCAGCGTGAACGCGGTCAGCAGCCTCTGCTTGGGCGGTGCCGCCGTGAGTGCCCCCGGCAGCAGTGCCAGGGCCACGCCCTTGGCGAGCTCAGGTGTGTGCCCCCGGGAGGAGGCCGAGGCGGCAGGCCGGGGGGTGGGGGCCCGCGAGCGTCGGAAGCTCACAGTCCCCCCCCACCGTGCTGCCACTTGCTTGTCATCTTTGCCCCACTCACCTCTTGAGGCCGGATCTTCCAGAGCTCACGTGGGGGCCAGGTTCTGGGTGGTTCTGAAATCGGTGTCTGGGGGCACGCTCCCCTGGGCAGATCCCTGGCAGCCTTTGTGCTCGTAGCTCCCCATTCTTTTCTGTCCTCGCTCATTCCTGGAGCCGAGGTGACGGAGCAGCTCTCGTGGGCTCTTCTGCTCCTGCTGTGACTGCCTGGCAGCCAGACCCGGGCAGTGTGTGGGCCCAGCAGACGGTGGTTTGGTCGTGACTGCTCGCCCGCCTTTGGCCCAGCTGTGCCTCTCCTGGCGCTGCCCGGCCTGCTTTGTTCTGAGGGGCAGGTGGTCCCTGCTGCTCGGGCCCTCTCGGCGCAGTGCGGCCTTCAGGAGAGGGTGGCGGTGCTTTGTGCCGCAGGGCGCGGGCCCCTCTGGTAACACAGCCTGGATGTGGTGGCACGTGCTCTGCCTCCCCCGCCCCCTAGCACGGCTTCCGTTTCTCTCGGCTGCTGCCCTCCCCTCTTGCCCGTGGCCTCGTCTGGGACGGCACCGTGACAGTGGGCTCGACAGCCGCCGTGCCCACAGTACCTGAGGAATCTCGCCCTTGTGGTGGCCCCTTCACTCCATTTGAGTTTGCCTTCACAGGCAAAGCGCCCCCCAGCCTGCCCCAGGGGGCGCCTCCCCTGCTGCACAGCCAGTACCTCGTGGGCCCCGGAGGACTGCTTCCTGCCTACCCGGTGAGCGCACGTGGGGCTCTGGGCCGGCCCCCGGCAGGACCTGGGGGCCTTGGGTTGCTGCTGCTCCTTCCCTGAGCCCGCCTCTGCCGCTCAGATCCCGGGCGTTTCTCCAGCTAGACTCTGTCAAGGCAGGGCATCTAACAGCCTTTTTGGTCCTCACACAGGTTTATGGCTATGACGAGCTCCAGATGCTGCAGTCGCGGCTGCCGATGGTGAGTGGGATTTGGGCTGGTGGCCGGGGGGATTCAGACTCTGAGTCTCGCGCATCTCACCCGCGCAGCCGTGACAGCTACCCTCTCTGGCCTTCGGGACACTCGGCCTGAGGACTTCCCTCAGCACCACAGCTGAGAAAGCTGCTTCCATTTGGTGGTTGTGTGTGCTGCACCTACAGCCTGGGCACTCGAGCATCCTGCGCTCGTGCCTGGGGATCTTGAAGATCATTGGGACCTGGGGCCCCAGTAGGCAGTGTCCTTACCAAACATGGGTCCTTCTCTTCCCTCAAGTTCCACCCCTCCCCCAACCAAAACAAACAAACAGGACGTGGCGCTGCTTACGTGCCCCTAGACTTTTTATAAAAAAGTCCTCTCCGAAGTACCATCTAGTGTTTGTGGCTTCTGAAGTGGCCATTGGTGATGCTCGTGATGGCAGCTTTGTTCTTCTGAGTGAGTGGCTGGAGCCAGCAGTCTTCAAGGGCCCTTCTGGGTTTAGCCTGCCATCCCGTGTATAAGAACGCTGGCCCCAGGATCTCTCTGGTGGCTGCAGTCTCACTCTGGGGGCAGCATTGCCTCTTTATTCTGGCCCTTGCTACCAGGACGAAGCACTGGGCCTTCTCTGGGATGGCCACGTGAGCAGGACTGCAGTGCAGAAGAGGTACAGGACGAGGCACGCTCCCTGCCCGGACAGCCTGCAGGCTCCTGTACCGCCACCCCCTTCTTGGTCTGGCGTTTCCCAGACTCCTGATCATTTGCAGCAGACCAGGGCATCTGTCACATTGTCTGGGAGTAAATAGCTATTTGGACCCTGATGTCAACTCTCCTGGGTATGGTCTTTCCTTTTCCCCAAGTGAAGGTGAGGTGTCCTTCCTCAGACTCCTCTCCACTGGTGTTAGCCCCTCTTGGGCTGGCCACAGAGAGCTCAGGGAGCTGCAGGCACCACCTCTACCTCCCAGGCCCCAGTGGCTGATGCTCGTGTCTCTCAGAAGACCCTTTCATCTGCTTGGAATGTTTCCATAGGTTGGTAGCTGGGCAGCTCTTCCCCAGTGTGCAAACCAGCAGCCAATCACACTACTGCTCAAGGGGCCTGCGGGACTTTCCAGCTGCTGCCCATGTCCCTGGAGGGCCCAGAAGGATACTGAGGACATGATGACAGATTTCTAGAGTGGAAAACAGAACTTAGGGTTTCTGGGGATGCCTTAAGCCCTAGGGCTTTGCAGGGAAACCAGAAGTGGCCCTAGTCCCCCTGACACTCAGGAAACCTTGCAGCCAGGAGCCCCAGGGCATCAGAGATGGAATGCAGGAGGTGGTCCTGAATGAGTCTGAAGGTGGTGCCTGGTTGGGCCCCTAGGTGACTCAATGGGATTCTAGCCCTGGGAATCATCCTTCCTTCAATCTTTTTGTGCCTTAGAAGCAATCACCTCTGAGCCTGCTTTTTTTTTTTTTTTTTTTTTTTTTTTTTGCGGTACGCGGGCCTCTCACTGTTGTGGCCTCTCCCGTTGCGGAGCACAGGCTCCAGACGCGCAGGCTCAACGGCCATGGCTCACAGGCCCAGCCAATCCGCGGCATATGGGATCTTCCTGGACCGGGGCACGAACCCATGTCCCCTGCATCGGCAGGCAGACTCCCAACCACTGCGCCACCAGGGAAGCCCTGAGCCTGCCTTTTGAGATGCATTTCTTTCATTTTCCCCTTCGGTCATTTCTTAGATTCTGATACTTTTGTGCCTCATTTCCACCTTTGGATTTTCTTGTGTCAAAGAGCTCCCCCTCCTGGGCTTCCTCCAGGCCTGTCCCCGCTTGTGTTCTACTAACTGTGCTTTTCTAGCCCTGCCTTCTGTTGTGGTTCTGGTCTGAGGGTGCCATGGATTTCCTGGAGGTGTCCGGGAGATGGGGCCAAAGGAGGCTGTAGGTGCCTTTCCTAGACACTGCTGCCCACGAGGAAAGCAGGAGGGCTTTCCCTCAGCTCAGAGGACCGGGGTGCAGTATGTCCAGGGCTGGCAGAGCCCTGGGCGGTGAGTGAGGGTCAGGGCAGGCCTCCCCTTCTTCATAGAGCTCCACTGTGTTTTGCCTCAGCATCCACGCTTGTCCTGACTCCTGTGCAATGTCAGCGTTGCCAGGGCAGAGTGGGTGGTCTCTCCTAGCTCAGGACCTGACCCCTGTTAAACCCTTTTGGCCCCTCCTCCTCCTCAGGTTTCTCCTTGTCCTGTTAACTTTCCTCGCTTTCCTTCATAATCCCTCTCACTGGAGAAGCCAGTAGAGTTGGTTTGGCCCATGACATTCACCAGCATCCATCTGTGATGTAGAATGGATGTGTGTGACTGGGCCTCCGCTGGCTCTGCCCGGGGAAGGCTGAGGGATCGGTCAGTGCGTCTACATGCTGTGTGCCTGCCACACTGCACAGCTCTGACTGGCACCATTTGTTTTGAATTCTCTGTGAGTGCTGCCCTCTGGTGGTGTGCCCGTGACGTCCCTGCGGTCTGGTAGGCCTGGGGAATGTGGCATTGCCTGGAGCACCCGTACTGCCTGCAGGTTCTGCTGCCCTGGGAGTGGGGTGAGGCTCTTGTGCTGACTGAACCTCTCTGGTCTCTCCTAGGATTACTATGGGATTCCTTTCGCTACACCCGCAGCCCTCACCAGTCGAGATGGGAGCCTTGCTAATAATCCCTATTCAGGTTAGTCTTGTTCAGGGGGTTAGGCATGGGGGTGGAGTGGTCATCGGACTGGCCTGTGGCTCATCCCGGGAGTCTGGAAACAGACGCAGAAGGGCTGCAGAGACCTACCGGTTTCCTGTTGTGCTGGCAGCCAGGCCTGTTCCTGTTCACAGGGACCAGTCTGGCTTTTTCCTGGCTGGATAGGGGGCAGTGACTGGATTCAGTGCCCCGTTTCTCCCAGGTGATGTCACAAAGTTTGGCCGAGGAGACTCTGCGTCCCCTGCACCTGCCACCACCCTGGCTCAGCCCCAGCAGAGCCAGTCCCAGGCCCACCACACAGCCCAGCAGCCCTTTCTGAACCCTGCCCTGCCACCTGGCTACAGCTACACTGGCCTCCCCTACTATACAGGCGTACCCAGTGCCTTCCAGTATGGGCCCACCGTGTTTGTGAGTATTCAGGGCGGTGTTACTCCAGCTCCAGGGAACAGAGGGAGGGCAGGGAGGGAGGGACAGGTCCCCACTCAGAGTGTCACCTGGCCTTGAGGAATGAGTCCGGCTTGGGGGCGAGGTTCCTTTCCCATCTGTTTTGAGATCTAGCGTGTTGCGCTACTGAAGACACCTGCCTAGTGGTTGTGCCACCAACTGCCTGAGGCTAAGCCGGGGTGACCTGCTTCCCCAGCTCTGTCCCCCTACTGATGCCTTTCCTGCTTGCCTGCCACCAGGTCCCCCCGGCCTCAGCCAAGCAGCACGGTGTGAGCCTCAGCAGCCCCACCACCCCTTTCCAGCAGGCCAGTGGCTATGGCCAGCACAGCTACAGTGCAGGTGAGGGGTGCTTCCGCCACGGAGAGGCACAGGAAGGACAGGCTCACCTAGCTCACACGTGCCTCTTGTCCCTTGCCGTGCTAGGTTACGATGACGTGAGCCAGGGGGCAGCAGCGGGAGACTACACCAAGGGTGGCTATGGTGGATCATCGCAGGCACAGAGCAAGTCTGCAGGTTCTGGGCCTGGCAAAGGTAGGCCTTTCCAGGATTGCGGCCCAGAGCAGTCATCTCCTCCCCTGACTCCTTCTCAGGCGATGCTGCCCCAGAGGGCCCCTGGAGCGGGGGGAGGCTGGCGCTGGGGCCAGCTGACGTGGGAACAGCCGCTTTTCCTTCTAGGAGTGTCGGCGTCTTCGAGCGGCCCCGGCCTCCCTGACGTGACTGGGTCCGTCTACAGCAAGACTCAGGTGAGGGAGGGCCGGCACTGGCGGGAGGGCTGGCAGAGTGCCGCCAAGCGAGCCTCACTGTCGTCTCTCTGCCTTGCAGACTTTCGACAGGCAGGGATTTCACGCAGGGACCCCACCACCGTTCAGCCTGCCCTCGGCCTTGGGCTCCCCTGGGCCCCTGGGCCCCGGTTACGCGCCCTCACCGCTCGTGCACGTCCTGCCCGCCCACCAGCAGCCTCACTCACAGCTGCTGCACCACCACCTCCCGCAGGACGCTCAGGTGAGCCCGGTGGAGCAGGCGGCCATCCTGCCCTGGGCTGGGGGCTCCACTGCAGCCTTGACAGCCTTCTCTCCTCCTCAGAGCGGCTCCGGTCAGCGCAGCCAGCCCAGCTCCCTGCAGCCCAAGTCGCAAGCCTCCAAACCTGCCTACGGCAACTCTCCATACTGGACAAACTGAACCCTGAAGAGCTGGGGGGCCAGGGCGGGGCCTACCCCGGGCAGGAGAGCGCACACAGAGCCCGGCACCCTCCCCAGAGTTTCTGAGACGTGTAGCTGTGTCAGCCAAGCCTCTGTGGGAGCCTGCCTCCCAGACTCCCTGTTGTATGTAATGTATTTATGTATGTATTTGTAAATGTGGTAAAAGGCTTGGGGGGGGGGGAGCTCCCCACTCAAGCCCCTTCCTGCTGTAGCAGCAGCAGCCCCCTTCCCTCCTTCGGCCTTCAGGCCTTCTACAGAGCCCCCCGGTGGGCAGCGTCTGGAAGGGCTGGCTCGAGGCAGTTTGGGGACTGGGGTCAGGTACCAATGAAGAATCACGACTCATCTCGCTCCCTTGTAAACCATTCTTTGAGTTTTCGTCCCTGTGTAATTACTTTATCCCTTGCTTTTTGAGAAACTGGTCCTTTTGTCATCTGTCATGTTCCCCTCCCTCCAAACCTTGATCTGGGAATGGCAGAGAGATAGCCCTGCCCCCCCCCCACCCACCCACATAGAGGTGGCACCTGTTTGTCTCCACAGAGAGCTGGGGCTTCGGCTTCTGGTCTGGTCTTGTCCCCAGAGACTTGCCTTCCTCTGGCTGACCATTTTTAAAATAATCTGAATTTGCGCTCAGAGATACTCAGCCAGTCAGCTCCCCTTTAAAAAAAAAAAAAATCAAAGATATGCCTTCATCTCAGTGACAACATGTCTCCAAGCAAAGGCTCCTCTATTCCAGTCGTCCTGAACCAGGTGGGCGACTGTTTCAGAGGTTTTCTCTTTTGCCCAGACTCCACCTAATAAAGTTCTGAGAGCATACTTTCTCTGTGTGGTGTGACTCAGGGAGAGCTCAGGGCAGAGACCATCTTCATTATGGTTCCAGGGACCCTGGACTTCACAGGGCTGAAGTAGAGCTCCCGTGGTCACAGGCTTCTGATAACAGGGTGTTAGGGCTTCAGTGGGTATTCCTTGCTTTGCTGGGCCCTTCTCTTGCCCCAAAACAATCAGCATTCAGGGAGGGAAAAGGTAAAGGACGCAGCTGACAAGGTAGCTAACCCTCCTGACAGGCAGTGCTTATCAACGGTTACCTTTGTTTTTCTTGCAACTCTGTAACAGACTTAGGGGACAAGGCGGTCTCTAAAAGGGTCTTGTCAACAGGATATTACGGTAGGGTAATTTCTTTTCCAAAGGAACAAAGGTAATAAGAACTCTGAGAATACAGTTCCAGGCCTGTGAGAGAGTAAGTTTGCACAGCTAAACCTCTCTGCCCTTTGCTCTTCATCAACCAAATGCAATCTTGATTGACCGTCGAGGACTGTGGCGGGACAGATGACTAGTGAGCCAGGGTGGTGTGAAGTAGGTAAGTGGGTCCTGGGCTAAATATCTGCTCCAGAAAGTCCCAAGGAACCATTCACCTGGGGCCAGGATTCTGAGTTCTCTTAAGCTCCTCCCTCCTGATTCCAGGCCACCAGTCCAGAAGGAACTGGGGCCGTAAAACAATCCATGTCTCCACCAGGGGGCAGATGTCCATGCTTGTCTTGAGGCGCAGCCGTATTCCAGCCTGGCAGCTAGCTCAAGGCCTTGAGGTGTTGCCCGAAGCATTATAGCGTCCCGTTTCAAGTCAGCGTGCCAGAACCAGCCCAGGGGTACAGTCTTCACCTTGTCTGTTTTGACTTCCAAAATCAGTGGTCATTCATCAGATAGGTCAAGCACTGCTGGCTTAAAAAAAAAAGTAAGTGTCCACAACTGAAACTTACTAAATTATGTGATCTATTGCTTTCTGATCCCTTTTAGCAGCGGGAAGTTGACAAGTGACAATGAAAACAAAAAACTTGCGTAAGGAGGGCAGTGGAGCACTCCTCCATCACTTCACCGACCTACTTGTACTGGCAGCTTGTGCCCTATTTCAGAATTAAGGTTAACAAATGGCTTTGTCTTTAATAACCTTTCTTAAAAGCTGGTAAGGATTTGGGGATATTTATTCTGCAAGGAGGTGAGTTGAGCAGACTGTCAAAAGGCAGGTGAGCAAGATTTGGTTTTTGTTTTAGTTTTCCAGCTGACTCCTGTGCATAATCTGCAAGGGAACAGAGGAAGGATTAAGACCACCTTTTAATTTCAATACACAAAAAAAGAAGAGGGTCATCCCATGGGGAAGTAGCAATACAGGTATATTTTATTTCACATTTTATTAGTAGACAGATGGGCAGAAAAAGACAAAAAATAAACCACTAAAGGGGAAATTGAACACAAAATGCATCAGATAATCTTTTCTCATAAGTTAAACTAAAGAAAAACATCTACAATTTCAGCTAAGAAAACTATTAAAGTCAGGTGTGTCCTGCTGGTTTCAGAATAGTTGAAAATTGCATCTGAATCTTTGTAAATGTAAACCTTTTTAAAAATCAGGATGGGAGGGTAGAGAGTTAATTTTCAGTGGAGAACTACACATTTTCCCCTTCAATCGCTTAACTATGTATTTTCCAAACATAAGGAAACCAGCAAATAAAGAAGCAAATAATTACCAGGGAAGAGGAAAGAAGGGACTACAAAAAAGCTTGGCTAATAGAAAAAAGAACTCTGGAATGATGTGAAATGAAAGGGGAAGACTGCGAGAAGCAACAACAGAATCATAATGTACGTTCTCCACCCAGCCTCAAAATACACAGACCTGAAGAGCGTCCAGAGGCCTCCACTAGAATCGAAAGGAACCTAAAAATGCAGGATGGATCCTGAATTCATGTTACACCAAATAATCAGCACAACTGCACTCACAAGGTTGTGGCCTAAGCCTGAGATCTCCACTCCCGAAAGAAGTTACGTGCTTCAGTTTTCTTTTGCCATAGTATGTGTTCGCAGGACAGAGCTCTGGAACCAGCACCTGGGTTTTACAAGTCAGTCTGAGCTATCAGAATGTCCCACCTCCTAGCAAATCAGCACACCCCAGTCTTTTCTGGAACTGACGACTACTCTCATCAGAGGCAAACCCAGCTCTGAAGAGTAACACCCCAAAGGCTGAGAGGTACAACCTCCACCTGGCTCTCTGAGTCAACGTAAAACAGAGGCCAGCAGGGCCTGTGGGACAGGGCTGAGCAGCACAGCACCTCCCACAGTGCCAAGGAGTCTGGCCTGCCCTGGGGGAGAGACGCTTTGGCAGGAAGAGAAAAGGCTTAGTTTTAGGGCTCCGAGAGAGCGTAAGACCAAGCACGCGGCGTACGCGTGTGTGTTTTGGGAGTGTGGAGTGATTGACGGGGTGATCAGAGCATTATGAGTATGTGTGGGGCGAAAAACTAGTTTCAACGTCCTTCTATGAGAGTTTGCACTCAGTGTTTTGTCACAGGAGAGCTGCTCTGTTCTCTGAATCTGACTGGAGTCACTTGACTCAGGGGTGCAAGTAGGCCATGGAGTTTGGACAGATTCTGGGACCAGGCTCAACAGTGTCCCATGTGAACCTCAGCACGTTCAACATTCCCACTTTTTTAAGACTAGATTCCAGAGAAGGCTGCTGGGAATTAGTTGGCAAATGTTTGGAGAGTTTGAAGAGCGAATGAAAACCCTGAGATCAGAAAGGAAGGAGGAACTAAGGACCTAAGTATCACAGACTGTGTCCTAGGGTCCATCCTACCTCTGTCCCTCATCAACCCTTTCGTTCTTTCTGAGCTATACGATCTGAAGAAAAGGAGTTGAACGCTAGCGCGCAGGGATCTGAAGTAGGTTCATAGCGGTATTTTACCCACTGAAAGAACACTGCCCTCCTGTGAACTGACCCGCCCCCATAAGAAACAAAAATCATTGCCAAGTACTGAAGAAGTCCCTGGTTGGTGAAGGCTGATGGAACTCGGTATTGATTGAAGTAACACACGATCGACACCAGGGAAATCAAGGCTGCAGCAATTGCGTGGCAGGAAGATCTAGCGTTGCCCAGACACTGCTTGCAGCCAACAACTCCCTTGGCTCTGCCTGAAGAGTCAAAGAAGCTCAGGGGAAAGCTCCATGCACAACTTCCGCTTGCACTCCATAGCCCGAGCACATTGAAAGGAGAGAAAAGTCCAGGTCACATCCAGTGAGAAAAGCGGGAACCGGTCACGCATGTCTCACATATATCCACAGTTACCACTTATCAGTATAAGCAGCTCAATGAAAACCAAAATCTTAACACATGCACCTAGTATTAATACTAAGTAATTAAAACTCGCTACTTAAAAAAAATCCTCATGGTGAGAGTGTATCTTTCAGGGAAAGGCCATGTTAAATATATAAAACAGATGTTTTTCTCTCCCAACAGTGGTCCCCAGTAGTTTGACTTTTTCCCCCAGCAGCATCAACCAAAACCAGCATAGTGATTTTAACTCTTCGTTCCCGTCACTAAAGACTCCACACACACACACACACACACACACTAATCCCCACTCTCTCCCCACTCCCTGGGGGAAAAAAATAACTCTGCCTTCAAAATAAATAGCAATCAGTTCTATGTAAAGTATGAATATTTATTTCAGGCTTTAGATCCCAATCGATTTCAAAAAACAAAATCTGATCTCTCAGAGTAACTGAGGCCTCTGTGTTAGGCTGAAGGGCCCTGTGCCCTTAGGAACACATTTCAACAGGTTCAGAACAAAGTCCCTGATGCCTGCTGTACCCCAGCCTTAAGAAGGGAAAGAAAATTCACCACCACGGGGCTGAACGAATGCACACACACTAAGGTAAATGAGCAGCTAAAACTTGGCAAATTTGCTTTGTTAAGAAAAAGTTTGTTTTGTGGGGCTTTTACGGTTTTTTCTTTTGCTACCCAGCATATGCAGCACTTGTGAACTCCCGATGGGTTCCCAGCTTTAAACGCATTAAACGTCTTGATGAAAGACTATTTAATTCTTCAAGAATCTAAAAACAGACCAAACGTGTTTTGCTGTGAACACTTTGCGGAGACAAAGTGAGGTGGGAGTTTGAGTTTAAAGAAAAAAAAAAAAAAAAGAATCAATACAGTGATGGAAGGGTAAAGAATGCAAGAATTCAGACATTCTGTGGAGGATTAATTTCTCTCCATTAAGAGGTCCATAAAAAGGAGCAAACTGAGATCCATAAGGGGAGTCACCAGGAGCCGTGTTTGTTTTCCCCACCCCCATGATAGGTTTTTGCTGAGGGGCCACTGCTAGGTCCCCACTTGCTCCCCTCCCTTTGGCCTGAGATGGCAGGGCAGTACAGGGGCCTCGAAGGAGCACGTCACGACTCCTCATTCCCAGAATCATCATCGTCATAACAGTCGGCATCTTCCTCCTCCTCATCTTCATCATCAATGTCGTCGTCGTACAAGTCGTCATAAAGCAAATCTGAGCTGTTGTCATTGGAAGGCACTTTAGTTTTGATGCAGTATTCCGCCAGGGTCGTGGGGACCTTCACTCCATCCTTTTCTGCTTCGGCTTTAGTGGCTGACACTTGTTTCCTGAAGGGAGGATAGTTTATATAAGTCTCTGGAAGATGGATTTATAATTGGCCTAAACAATCTAAAATTCCTTACTGGTTTCTGAACTTCAGTACCTACCTACCTGAAAGCATCTTTGACAAGATACCCTCTACTACACCAAAGGTTCTAGCCCATCAGGTACCATTCTGAAGGACACTTAAAAATGACCCTTCTGAGGGCTTCCCTGGTGGCGCAGTGGTTGAGAGTCCTCCTGCCGATGCAGGGGACACGAGCCCGTGTCCCGGTCCGGGAGGATCCCACATGCTGCCGAGTGGCTGGGCCCGCGAGCCATGGCCGCTGGGCCTGCGTGTCCAGAGCCTGTGCTCCGCAACGGGAGAGGCCACAACAGTGAGAGGCCCGCGTGCCGCAAAAAAAAAAAAAAAAAAAGACCCTTCTGAAGGGCATTTAAAGCCATGCACCTCACATGCTGGTTGGCCAGAAGTCACCTCAGGTTTTCCGCCTTGTCTTCTCGCACTAAACTCGGAATGCAGTCCCAACAACTCAATAGTCCTCCTACTTAGAGAAAAATCCTATGTTGGATTCCAAAGTCTTGCATGATCCACCTGCCTATCGCTTCATTCTCGCCACCCATTACTTTCTCCGATTCCAAAACATTCAGGCCACTTGGGGTTTTTTTAGTACCTTCAAACATACCTAGTTGATATTTCTGTGAGGACCAGTTGCTCTTCTGCCCTACATACGGTTGACTGCTTCTTGTCACTCAGATATGAACTTATATGTTACCTTAGAGGAGGCCTATTCGGACAATCCAACTTAAAGCAGCCATCTTGTAATTCCTTCATATTATCCTACTCATCTTCCTCATTTGTTCATTTTTCTGTTGTTCTCCTTGCGCCCCTGAATGTGAGCAGAGACCTTGTCTATCTTAGTTAATTCTATATCCCCAGTGCTTAGAACACCGCCTGGGCACATACAGCTGTGCAACAAATACTGACTGTATGAACGCGTGAAGGTTAATGTTTCCTTCAACAAGTATGAAAATTCGACCCCTCAAGGGACTAGAAAAACAACTTAAAAACATCACTGGTGGTCCAGTGGCTAAGACTCTGTGCTCCCAATGCAGGGGGCCCGGGTTCGATCCCTGGTCAGGGAACTAGATCCCGCATGCCACAACTAAGAGTTCGCATGCCGCAACTAAAGATCCCGCATGCCACAGCTTAAAAAAAAAGAAAAAAAAATCCCACATGCCGCAACTAAGACCCGGTGCAGCCAAATAAATAAAATACTTTAAAAAGCCCCACAAAAACACAACCACTATTCTCCCTTTTACTTAGACCTCTCTTGGTGGATCCTGTTGCCTTACATCCTGATGCTGCTGAGGCTTTCAGGCTTGAATCTCTCTTCTCACAGCTTTCTCCTTGAACCATCTTGTCCATTCCCATGGTTCTAACCCTTCATGCTGACAGCTCTCAAATCATCAGGGTCCAGCCTAAACTTTTCTTCTGAGCTCTATGCCCTTATATGAGCAACTGGATGTCTCCGTCCTGACGTTCCATAGGAATCCTAACTCCGCAAGTCTGCATTTGTCATTGTCCACCTCCATGGAGTATTCAGTTCCTAAAATTATAACTCTTACTACTCCAAAGTCTTAAATGTTTTCAAATCTGTTTTCTCATTCTTGATTGTTACTACGTCAGTTTAGTCTTCATCTCAGCCTCCTCAAACCTCAGCCGGTCTCCTGGTCAGTTGTGTTCTTTTGGAACTCAAATAGGATTATCCTTCCACACAAAATCTTTAAGTGACACTCCAACACCTCTAAGATTAAGGACCAAACCCACCCTATGACTTCAGTGTCTTTTAAGACCTGATGCATTTCTTAATTTCCCATTACTTCTCAAGTCAGAATTTACAATTCTCTTGATGTGTCATGCTGTTATTATACACCCGTGTTTTAGCAAGCATGTTTCTCTCTCCCTGAAAAATTCTTGGTTATGAAGCATTATCTCTCCTAGGAACCATATTATATGTTCCTTCCACTGTATCTTGTTTATGCTTCTACAGTTGCACTTATCATATTACATGTTCATTTCTTTGTTTACAAACGAAAGCATGAGCTCTCTAAGGAGAAAGACTATGCCTTACATCCTCCCTTTCCTTGAACATCAGGCTCCAGTCCTGACTATTTTATGAAGCATTCCCATTTTCCAATCCTCAGTCCACTCTCACTCTAAACTTCTGCAGGTCTTTACTATTTACACTAGTTATCTTCAATCTTTGGTATATACCAGTCACCTAAGTGGCTTGGTAAAAACAAAATACAGATGCCCAGATTCTATCCTTGTAATTTCATTAAATGACTCTGGATTAGGGAGAGGGTCTAAGAAGCTGATTACGGTGGGCAGAAAACTTATTCAGCTATCAGATGACATGCATTTTTTTTTTCATATCACATGGTATCATGCCAACTAGATTTATAGAGAGGGACTTTGAAAAGTTACAGAATGTGCTGCAACTGTCCTTGGGGCTCTACCAATCACTAAGTACTGTTAGGAAAATCTTATATCCTATGTAGGATATAATTTGAGAGATGAATGGTTGAGCCTAATACCTTTTTTTTTTTTTTTTCCAGATGGAAATATTAAAAAAACCCCAAAAGTTAACTGATAAAAGGTCACATGACAGTGGCAGAGCTAGGAGTATATTCCAAGTCTCCTGATTCTTATTCTAGGGCTCTGTTAAACCATATACTAGAGTTGCTGATAATGGTGATTCCTAGAAGATACTTGCCGCTATGGTCAGAAAGGCCATATAAGGTTTCATCAATAAAAAATTTGAAAACAAAAATACCTTGAATGTCTGGAATACACTGGGTGTTTGACACATTTAAAGGACATGTCCAAAACCCAGAACAGTGTCCCTAAAATGATCAGGAGGAAGAGTTTGCAAACTTGACTAGTTTAGAACCTGGAAGTTCTGTGTCCTGGGAAATCAGATCTGCTGTCTCAAAAGCCAAACTCATTAGGCTCAGGCAGAAACCTCTTCCCAAACAATAAATCTAACTGACAGAAGCGGAGTGGATATTTTAAGTTCAATTTAAACCCTTGGTTCTAGGATATACTTTGGTTCTGTATGAAGACTTGAAGTAATCCAACAGAAGACAAAACAAAACACCTTACCTAATGATTTCAGCATATTCTTTGTCTTTTCCTTTACTGTCCCTCCATTTCCTGAACATAACCGAGGCATCCACATTGGCTGGGGAGAAGGTGTTGGGCTCATTAAGCAATGAGATTACACTTAACAGGATAGTCCTAGAAACAGGAAAAAAGGGTCAGCTATGAATACTCATATTCACAGTATTCAATAGTATTTTGTTTTAAATTTAAGACTATAATATTTGAGACTTTAGGGAAATGGAAATAGAGTATCAAAATTTTGTTTTCAGTACTCATCTGGCTAGGCTAGGAACAAGCTGCTACCTGGGAGACAAAGCAGAGGGAATCTGAGTTTAGCATAAAAGTTAGGTTGCAGGGCAAAATATGAACTCTGCAGAAGGCACTGTCTTAACTGGCAACATGTTCCAATCTACAAAAATTGGAGGTCTGGAAGCTTTTCAAATAACATTTAAAAAATTAACAAGTTAAGTGCAATAGGAAAAAGCAGGAGCAAAAAACATTTAGCTTGAAGGCAATCTTTTTGTGGAAAAGGGTAAAAATGATGCTACTCCATATATCTAATTCATATCATGGCTGCTTAGAAGATCTGAAAACCAATATTACATACAAATGTATTTCTTTTCCATACTTCTAAGGGAAGCAAGATAAGAGTTAAGCAGGTGAATGGAGAAAAAGCAATAGCCTTGACATGGAAGAACTAGTCTCTGAATAACAGAAATCTTGATTCAAAAAATATTTACTAAACCCTTACTATTGTGCCAGAGGCATCTAGTGAGATGTTGGATGTACAACAGTGAGAGAGTTAGTTGCCATCCCTGATCTCTCAGGGCTCAGAAATCTTGTGGGAAATTTTCATCCACAGATAAAAACTAGACACCTTAATCACAGGGAATAAAGTTTCTGTGAAATAAAATAAGCTCAATAAGCTCCAAAAATGTTTGAAATAGTTCCCAGGCTTTTTTCTCCCCTAAAAGCTATGTGCATGTAGGTAAAGAGAAACATGGGAGGAAAAATTAAATTTCTCTACCTTTTCTCATTGGTGCGAGGTTATAGATTTTGTTGTTGCAAAATAGCCTTTTGCTCCTGGCCCCAAGCAAAAAATAAAGGGAGGGAACCAGGCAATTAGATGTTTGATTTGATGAAACCTTTTCCTAAAAAGGGTAGAGAGTTTCTGTTATGTGATTATACAAGATTACGACAAAGGCACTTTCAAAGAAAACTTTCCCATCTAGTTCAAATTCATTTACCACATATACACTCCCCACCTTTCTATTAGGGTAAGAATAACTCCCTGTACCCCCACTTCCATCCTTCTGGACTTCTTCAGTAATTACACTAAGAAGATTTAAAGAAAAACTCATCATTGCCAAAAATGCAAAATGGACTGACAATATCCTAGAAGCGAAAGAAAAATTCCTTAAGGATTGCTTCAGAAGAAAACATATACAAAACCTGATAGAAAGATAAGCAGGATAAGGACAAACTGTGGTACAGTTTAATGGTCCAGATCAGCATTTCTTTACAACTTTCTGTGATGATGGAAATGTATAATCTGTGTGTTATCCAATATGGTAACCACTAGCCACATGTGGCCACTGAGCACTTTGAAAAGTAGATTATGCAACTGAAGAAATGAGGTTTTTAGTACTAATTTTAATTAAGTTTAAATAGCCACATGTAGTCAGTGGCTATCATACTGGACAACACAGGTCTAGATGAATTATATTAACTGAATTAGGAAATTTTTCCCAGGAGTGGTTTCACCAGGTTGATTTTCTTATATCTTGTGTTTATTATTAAAATGCCATATTGGGAAGTACAATTTTTTTAAATGGTGAATCATCCAGTTCTATCATAAGAAACTCACTTCTAATACCATGTACTCACTCCCTAAACTGAAATACATGATGCTTTCAGAAGCCTCAGGCACTAACGATAGCTGACTGTGATAATAGTTATTAACCCAGCACGTTTTCACTTCCTCCCTTTGTCTGGAGAGTAGAGCCATTTTTTGTACGGGGAATCCATTCCACTGATTCAGACGGGGTTAATCTCCTTCCTCTAGTACACCTTCAAACAACAACTATGCCACACCTTCATAAAAACCTACCTACCCACAGCAGTAGACATACCACCAAGTGCTGGCAAAGGACTCCAACACTAATGAAGACTCCTGATGCAATTCATATGCAATATACTATTCAAAATTTCCCAACCAGTATGTTGTGAGTGGGTTTCAGGTAAACTGTATGTGATTCCCTCAGGCAGACTGGTAGGTAGGACCTGGGACAACTTGAGCCTCTGGAACAATAACTTCTGGCCAAAGGAGCATCTTCAGCTTACTACATTGTGATCTACGAATACTATCATTTCATATTTTCTATGTAACGTGACTGGAAAAGGATGGGAAGCAATATCATACATAGTTTAAACTGCCTGGCACTTGTACCAAAATAATTTAACACAGGTGTTACATCTGTAGCATGGTAAACAACTCTGCGAGGTAGTATTATTAATCCTGTTTTTATAGAGTGGAAAAATGAAATGTATGTAGAACATACAAAACACAATTGAATCCTGAAGCTATTCCCACAATTACCTCTTTTTTTGTTGTTGTTGCTATTTTTTGGTGTTGTTAGTTTCAGTAAGTATTTTAAAATCCTTTCTCATTTATTGTATTTTTTTCACAAGAAGAAAGAAGTATTTAAGGGAGATAGGAGATCATAATTAAACATCTATGACCCAATGGGTAATACTGTATTTGTCCCTTTTCAACATATAGACAGTAATCAATGAGATGGGTCTGCCCTTTCTCTGTTAGCTACTATGTCACCACAAATACAATTTTAGCAAGGAGGGCAGAAACTGGCCTTAGCTCAACAAAGAAGACATGGCTTATGGGTCTCCCCAGAAGCCAAGCAGCAAAAGTTTGGAATTCTGTAGGACTGAAGATGGGCATTTTTCGTCCAGTGCATACACAGACCCTCCCAGGCAACGTGTGAGGTAGAAAGGGTTCATTCTTTAAAACTTCAACTTACTTGACTCTTAAAACATACATAGAAATACTGAAAGAGAGTTTGAATGATTGAGATTCTTAGATTTTACAGACCTTAATTTGTTAAAAAGTGACGTATAGAGAAGCAAAGCTCACTGCCTGACCCTTCTAGTTGACCTAGAAGGGCTCTTTTAAGCTCTCATTTACACTATTTCAAAAGATGGACCAGTAACACCAGAAGATCACCCAATTAAAACTCAATCCTCATTATATGTTTTCAAGATGGGAGAGAAATTTAAAGAGGACATCATGGTAAAGAAGTCTGTTATGACTGGGAAGATAAAACGTGGTAGCTTAATGAGTCCACATACTACAAACAGTTTTTCTTTATGCTGCTAAAGCACCTAACAGGGACTTCCTGGTGGTCCAGTGGCTAAGACTACCAGCTCCCAATGCAGGGGGCCTGGGTTCGCTCCCTGGTCAGGGAACTAGATCCCACATGCTATAACTAAGAGTTCTCATGCCACAACCAAAGATCCTGCATGCCGCAACGAAGATCCCATGTGCCACAACCAAGACCCAGAGCAGCCAAATAAATAAATAAATGTTTTTAGAAAAATAATAAAGCAACTAACAAATACAACAGTTCCTGCTGTGCAGTCCCTGGAGCTACCGTTGACTGACATACCCCTGAGAACACATGGTAGGAATAAGGGTCTCAGATTAAAATACACAAAATGACCAAATCACATTTTAGTTTAAAAAGGAAAAATTTTAAATACACAAGATACATATCATTTGCACAGAATGAAACTAGCAATCTGAGTGCAGTGGGACCCAATATGCAAACATCAAGGGAGCAAATAAATAAAATAGTCCTGGCCCAGAATGGGGTTTACAGGAGCCCTAGGAACAGCACAGCCATAGCCATTTCCTATGACCTTGCCTACTTTGCCACCCAATCATTGCAGCAGTCTCTAGCTCCCTGCCCTTTCAGTGGGTTATAGAGAATACTAGATAGGAAAACAACACCCTACCCTACTCCTGAGAGACGCTTCTACATGAAGGTGTGGCCTCTGGAGTGGATCCATAAATCTGGTCCCATGATACATCTTCACAGTGGCAAAGAAAACACTGTTATCTATCCTTCAAAGGAAAGCAAATCCCTACCAAAGACCACTTTCCTATCCAAGAGCCTGCAGCAGGTATGGCAGGTAGTTCTGGGGCTGGTGCCTCAGAGAAAGCACTTGTGAATTCTACTGCAAGGTCTGAGAGACCCCCACCCACCCACCTCACCCATCCCCTGGAAGCTCCCCCTTGGTTCTGGACAGAACATGGATTAAGGCACATTTTATTTCTTTCACCAAGAAGAGGCATGGTGTTGTGGACTCCTAATCACATACATGTAGCAGCATCAGGGGGCCCTATCCTCCCAACTTCTTTCTTTGCTGACTAATGCCTACTCCTCAAAACTTCCCAATTCCATAAGGAACTCTCACCCCCTAAACTTAATCCTGGACATCTGAGGATAGGACTGTGGATCTCTTCTTCCAGAAAGTATGCTGGCTTCCTCTAAGAGGAGGAGAACTACTGAGCTTTTAGTGGAAGCTAGCTGGCTGCCGCTCTGGATCCCTACAGTTGTAGCATAGTACGTTTTTCTTGGTTTCCCCTTTAGCCAACTCTCACTACTCACTAGATCTCGTTATATAAATCGACTTCGGCTCTCAAAGGTAACAGGAATTCATTACTCTTCTTCAGGTTACAAAAGCCTGTACAACTTTATTTTCTGAATATGTTCACTGAGGTGTTAAATGAAAGACTAGTGCAGGTGGTCATGGAGGAGTCCAAACACATGTGAACATGGAACCACTTTCAGATAACAGTGCCATTCAGCAGTCAAGACCCTACAACAGGCTGAATTGAACCTTCTGCCACCTCCACTGCTGTCTTGGCTACAGCCATAAACTGGATATGGAGCTTAGAACCCTTAGACAGTGCTTACTCTGGATAATTTAGTAGCAAAGGGGTATAAAGGAAAATCCCTGGCATCTCGTATCTTGCCTCTTGATATTTCAGTGCCGTAAATAACCTGTGAGAAATATGTACAGTTTACTACCTTAAGGAGCTCCCTTGTCTCAAAACAAATAACACAGAAACAAATGGGAAAGGGAAAAGTGTCCCACATTAGGTAGTACTTTCCTGACTTTTCAGAGTTCTGGACATCACCAGGTGTTCCAGATGACGTTCCACAAGGCATGCAAAACACTCTATGTCCCCCCTAGAAATCCACAAACACCAAAACTCTCCATTCACTCTCCCACCCCAAGCAACACATTGAAGAACTATCCAATGATTATATGGAACTAAGAAAGAAACAAAAAGGTCCAAGAAGGTAACGATTTCCAATGCAAATACCTTTTAGAGCCATGGATGAAGATCAAAGGGGCAATCTGAAGATAACTAAGTTCTGGTTGTGAAGCCTCTAAATAAAAAAAGCATAAACGCAGGGAAGGCAATCCCTCATGTGAAGTCCAGGTGCTTCTAAATTGGGGCTCAGGTGACCTGAGGGCCCAGAGAGAAAAAAAAATGATGCTGGTGCCCAAAGTGGCTAAGGTAGTTTTTAAAGGGCAGATTAATATGAAAGGAGTTCCCTGCCCCGAAAGGAATGGATTAAATGAGAAACAGGCCTTTCTTTTTTTTTGGCCATGCCACATGGTTTGTGGGATCTTAGTTCTCTGACCAGGGACTGAACCTGGGCCACAGCAATGAAAGCACTAAATCCTAACCACTGGACCACCAGGGAATTCCCCAAACAGACCTTTCTTAAAAAGAAAAAATGTTTATAATATTTTAGGCTGAGACAAGGCAAATACAGTCTGTGTATTTACATAGAAGTAAAGGCAAAAATTTTGAATTCCTGTGGGTAATGGTAATAGATTGTCCATCCAAGCAGCACGAGAATGCAGTGAGAAGAATCTTGTTTGGGGCTTTGCATCTGAAGAACAGGGAGGCTTCAAATTCTATACTGAAGTTTTAACCCCCAGTACCTCAGACTATATTTGGAGACAGAGTCTTTCAAGAAGTAATTAAGTTAAAATGAGGTCCTTAGAACAGGTCTTAATCCAGTATAACTAATGTCCTTATAAGAAGAGGCAATTAGGACACAGACATGAACAGAGGGAAGACCATGTGAAGACAAAGAGAGAAGACAAGATGAGGAGAGAAGCCTCAGAAGAAACCAACCTTGCCGGTACCTTACAGAGTCCAGAACTGTGAAAAAATAAATTTGTTGTTTAAGCCGCACCAAAAAAAAAAAAAGAGGAGGCTTGTTTTCTCAAAGGGTGGGTGTGGTGGTGGTATGTGAAGCATTTGATTCAACATTCAACCTCCAAAAGCAAGAATCACTAACACCTTAGAGCTACTACTTCTATTCTAGGGTTACTACTAGTCCTGAAAAACAAGCACCAAAATCATACTTAAAGGACAACGCTGGGGCTTCCCTGGTGGCGCAGTGGTTGAGAGTCCGCCTGCCAATGCAGGGGACACGGGTTTGTGCCCCGGTCCGGGAAGATCCCACATGCCGCGGAGCGGCTGGGCCCATGAGCCATGGCCGCTGAACCTGCGCGCCCAGAGCCTGTGCTCTGCAACGGGAGAGGCCACAACAGTGAGAGGCCCGCGTACCGCAAAAAAAAAAGGACAACTCTGCATTTTTGGTCCAATTTTTCAACAAATCTTCCAAGATATTTAAAACCTTTTCTCTACATTGTCAGTTTGATTTTACTGATAAAATAATGTGTTTCTTTCGAAAGCATGCCAGCCTCTTAAACAATTATATAGTGTGAAAGAGATGAGAAATAGGGTAGCCAAATGTCTCCAAGGCAACAGAGTAATAATGCCCATAATATCCTCAAGGAAAGAAAGCATGATCCTGAAATCTTATATCTAGTTAAAATCTGTCATTTGAAGTATAATGGCAAACACACACATATACTCCCATATACACAAGCACATAGTACTTTGAACACGTAACAACTCGGAATGTAATATAGCTCCTAGGAGCAATCCCTTGAGAAATTACTGATGGACAATTTCAGCCAGTTAATAGACCAAAGGAAGTAAAATAATGAGGAACAAACAATGAATTCATTTAACAACAGGAATAAGAATTTTTAAAACTGGGATTAAGCTACAGAGTACAGATTATAAATTTTATAACCCTGACAATAAAGAAACAATAATATTTAAAAGTTAGAAGGGGGAGGTAGAAGGTTTCCTTTTCTTTTATATCTAAGTGTCAGTATACCATCTGATGCTGAAAAATCAAGTAATAAGTACATATAAGTTAAAGGTCTAAATAATCAGCTAACAACTGTGTGATGTACGGATATGAGGGGATGAAGTAGAAATATACTAATTTTACTAATGATCATAAAAGATCCCGTGTAAAACAATGGTCTTAAAACTAATATATACATGCCCCTGGAGACATACGAAATATCCTATCAGTTCTCCTTTCCAGCTTCCCTTTTCACAACTGCCCTTTACAAGAAATGCATACCTCCCACACATCCCAAATATTTCTATGGTGCATTGCCTAGTGATGAAACATAAGAAGTACAAAACAAAGAGAAATTTACAAATAGAGCTGACTGCTTTTCCCTTCTCATAATTTTGTTAAAAGCATAGAGTGATGTTTAAAAAAAAAAGTATTTTGCTATATAGTGGAGTATAATAAATTCAGATATGTATAGATTGGGGCTGCTGGAATTATATTTTCACTAAAACAAATTAATTCCATCTCTGATTATTGTTAAGAAATGCATCAGGGCTTCCCTGGTGGCGCAGTGGTTGAGAGACGGGTTCGTGCCCTGGTCCGGGAAGATCCCACATGCCGTGGAGCGGCTGGGCCCTTGAGCCATGGCCGCTGAGCCTGCGAGTCCGGAGCCTGTGCTCCACAACGGGCGAGGCCACAACAGTGAGAGGCCCGTATGCATCATCGCCGAGGGAGAGTCCCACTAAAGTAAAGCAGAAAGTATATGGAATATGCAATGATTCCTTATTTTATAGACGTAATAAACTTATGGCAAGTCTCAATGCCTGATCTATCTGAGAATTATTCAGAGGCATGATGTTTGTCAAGGTGAGGTGTATCAACACATTTATTTAAATTAAAAACGGAAGTCAGTTTTTTCTCATTAAAAAAATATACTGGCAAGATGTGTTGAAATCTAAAATGTATCTATTTTCCCAATCCTTTCTAAGTATACTGGATGGAACAAAGTATCTAAAGAAATGAGTAACCAGCATAATCAATAGTATTTGATATGTCTTGAATAGACTTTTTGGTCTACTCTTCCCAGAAGGTGGGAAGCAAACACATAACTTGATAAGAGACAGGTAAGAAATCCTTGTGTGCATCAGGAAGCTTCAAGTTCTTTGCTTTTGACAAAAATGGAGATTCTAATTGAGTTACTAGCTTCCATATCATTAAAAATGATTAACAAAATGAATGAATGAGTAAATGGGGGAGATCAGATTAATCTCCTGTGCAGAGGAATTGAAGTAACTTATACAGATATCTCAGCCTTGTGGGAGTATAACTCCCCCCTCCTTAGTGTGGGCTGCACCTAGGACTTCCCTTATACAGAACAGAAAGGGGGACAAGGAGGAACTTTACAGAGGAGAAACCCTAAAAACAAGAGTCTCAGCCAGGTGATGAATGTTAACATCAAGAGTGGTAAGTCAAGCTGACAGTATGTACCCCTGCTATGACGTGATGAAAATGTACTTTACCTCCATGTCTTCCTCCCCAACACTCATAACTCCAGTATAATAAGCAGAAAAACATCACAAAAAAAAAATCCCACTTGGGGGGCATTCTACAAAATACCTGATCAGTATTCCTCAAAATTGTTAAGGTCATCAAAACCAAGGAAAGTCCAAGAAACTGTTGCAGTTGTCTAAGGAGAATTGTCTATTAAATATAATGTGCTATCTATCATGCATGGGGATCTCAGAGCAGAAAAATGACATTAGGTAAAAATTAAGGAAACGTGAAAGAGTATGGACTTTAGTCAATAATAATGTACTAATACAGGTTCACTAACTGTAACAAATGAACCAAATGAATGTTAGATGTTAATAACAAAGAAATCTGGCAGGTGTGGGGAATATGGGAACTATCTGTACTTTCCTCATAATTTTTCTAAAAATCTAAAACCATTCTAAAATTTTGACAGTTATTTTAAAAGAAACACACTGATGACAAAACTACAATGAGAACACCATGTCCACCGTCTGGGATGTCTATAATAAAAGACATGGAAAATAACCAGTGTTAACAAAGATGTGGAGAAATTAGAATTCACACACTGCTGGTGGGAATGCTGTAAAATTTAGTGCAGCCATGTTGGAAAATACGGCAGTTCCTCAAGAAGTTAAACACTGAGTTATGCACCCCCAATTCCATTTCCAGGTATATGTCCAAGGAAATGAAAACATATGTACACATAAAAACTTGCACACAATGTTCAATGTCACACAATGTTCACAGCAGCATTATTCATAATAGCCAAGAAGCAGAAACAACCCAAATGTCCATCAACTGGTGAATGGATAAACAAGGTGTAAAGACTAAGACTTTTCAGCAAAAAGTAATAAGAATCCTAGAATAAGGAAGCAACCAATCCAAACATGGAACTCATGAAATCCAAAGCTGCAGGATGGAACTTAATGTAAGAGGAAGAATTCAGAGTAGAAAAATTCTTCCAAAGTGAACACAGAGAAATGAGTAACATATGCATTATTACTCCAGAATTACAACTCTTCAAAAGGAGGCATACATGCTACTTAAAGCTCCAGTAGAAGACAAAACAACCAAATATAGAAAGGATTCATTTGTACTTGTTAAAAGATAATATCCAATCTTAAGAGCCACCTAAAAACCAGATTATTCCTTATGTAATTCCTTACCTGACATTTTGAGTAGGATTCCACCTTTCAGAGGGCAGTTCTCCACTCTGTGGGTCATCTACAGGTGGATGAAGAATTGAAATGCATACATCTCCATTCTACGAGACACAAATATCACATTCAGTAAATACTCAAAAGTATGTTATTGAAAAAATATCAATTCCGCTGAAATTTCTTTTACTCCTAGAAGACTTGTTTTCTTACCATTAGGGGAGTAAACAATCCTGCTTTTTCTTCTTGTTTGGAATCAATGATAAAGAAGAATTAAACATTTTTTTATATTATAAATATTCATTTTGACCAATCTCCAAAATACATTTCTTAGTTAAAAAAAGAAACACTATATCTGTAACACCATCCTTCTAAAACAAATCATTTAAAAATAGAAACAGACAAACATGATAAATCAATGATTCAAGAGTCTTGAGAAGCAACTAAATCTCTCTATTTTTACACATCTAACATTAAAAGAAAGAAAAAAAAATCTGACCTTGCTTAAAATATGCCTGGAGAGAAGCTATAATCACCTTTAATATTAATCACTGGTTTCAATAAATATGGTTTATATAAACTGACACATGCCTCACAACAACTTAATTATATATATAACTCCCTCAGTATATGGATTGAAAGAATTCACCACTATAATATTCTGGTTCATAAATTTAAATTATAGGACCTAAATTACAAGTACATTTAAAGTCAAACATATATGGATTGTCTACCGTATGCAATACAGATTGTTAACAGAAAAGACAAGACTGAGAACGATACAGTTGCCTATCTCTCAGTCTAAAATGAAACAAAAGATTCAAATGTTTAAAAAATTAGAGGTGTAACCATATAAAGTGAAAAAAACTTACATATAAACCCAAATTTACACACACCAAGATAACAGAACATTTTTAAAAGGATAATAAAATTTTAATAAAGCCAATACCGAATACTATATTCCAAAACTCTGTATTGTTAGATAACATGAGGAAGGTAAAAAAGCACTACAGAAACAAGGAGAGAGAAACTAGGTATGTTTGGAGAGGACACCTGGGAGATGGTGTGGAAGAAAAACAAAAAGCTTAATTGTTGAGGAAGCTTTGAGATGGGCTTTCAATAGTGATTACAATTTTAATAACCTAAGGGAAATTCAGACATGAGATTGCCTGAAGAAACCAGCATCATAAATAAAATATGTTCAGGCAGTTACATTTATTTTGTATTATTACACCAATACCACAAACTTAGTGGCTTAAAACAACACAAATTTATTATTTCACAGTTTTGTAGGTCTAAGTCTGACACTGCTCTCCACAGAGCTAAAGTCAATGTGTGGGCAGCAATGCATTCCTTCCTGGAGGCTCTAAGAAAGAATCCCTTTCCTTGCCCTTTCTGTCTTCTAAAGGCCACCCACACTCCTTTGTTCTTGGCCCCCTTCCTCTAATCCTCAAAGCAAGCAATGTTGCATTTTTGAGCCTTTCTTCCAAAGTCACATCTCCTCACTCTCGTTTTCTGCCTACCCTACCTCTTCCACTTTAAAGGACCCTTGTGATTACACTGGGCCCACCTAGATAATCCAGAATAATCTTAGTTTAAGGTCATCTGATAAACAACCTTAATTCCTCTTAACATGTAATCTAACATAACACAGGTTCCAGGGATTAGAATGTAGACATCTCTGAGGGACCATTATTCTACCTACCACAGGAGTGAAGAACACAGCTTGAATGAAAAATAGAGCACAAAAATTAGTCAGGAGGAGTATGTTACTTTGTTCAGAGTTTAATATGTGTGTAAGTAAAATTTCTTAGTAGTGAAATGACAAAAATAGATCTGTACTTAGAAATGACATATTAAAAGATGGGCATCTCAACTGAGGCAGACAAAGCACTTGACAAGACCCAACACTTTCTCATAATAAAAACACTCAGAAAACTATAGTTACCTTCTAGCTATCTTAAAATTGTAAAGGGAATTTATTTAAAAAAACAAAAACAAAAAACCCACAGCTAATAAACAGCATACTTAATTAATGATGAAAACTCTCCTCCTAAGATCAGAAATAAGACAAGGGCACCCACTTTCACCACTGCTATTTAACACTGTCCTGGAAGTTATAGCCAGAGCAATTAGAGAAGAAAAAGAAAATTTTAAAGTGTACAAATTGAAAAGGAAGTAAATCTATTTCCATTGCAAATGTCAAAGAAAATTCCAAACTATTCACAAGAAAGCTACTAGACCTAATCAATTCAGCAAAGTTGTAGGATATAAGATCAACACTCAAAAATCAGTTTTATTTTGGGATTCCCTGGAGGTCCAGTGGTTAGGACTCTGCACTTTCACTGCCAAGGGCCCGGGTTTGATCCCTGGTCGGGGAACTAAGATCCTGCAAGCTGTGTAGCGTGGCAAAAAAAAATTCATTTTTATACACCAGTGATGAATAACCCAAAAAAAAATTAAGCAGGACTTCCCTGGTGGCACAGTGGTTAAGACTCTGCGCTCCCAATGCAGGGGGCTGGGGGATTCAATCCCTGGTGAGGGCACTAGATCCCACATGCGTGCCACAACTAAGAGTTCCTATGCCACAACTAAGGAGCCCACCTGCTGCAACTAAGACCCAGCACAATTAAATAAATATTAACAACAACAAAAAAAACAAGTTAAGCAAACAATTCCATTTACAATGGCCTCTAAAAGAATAAAATATCTAGGAATAAATCTAACCAGGGAGGTGAAAGTCCTGTACACAGAAAGCCACAAAACATTGCTCAAAGAAATTAAAGAAGACTACAAAAAGCTACAGAAAGCTACAAAACATTGCTCAAAGAAATTAAAGACCTAAATAAATAGAAAAACAGCCTGCATTCATGGGTAGGAAGACTTGACGTTGGCAATATTCCCCAGTTTGAGCTACAGACTCAATGCAATCCCAATCAAAATCCTAGCTTCCCTTTCTGTAGAAACTGACACACTATTCCTAAAACTTATACGGAAATTTAAGGGACCCACAATAGCCAAAACAATCTTGGAGAAGAATAATAAAGTCGAAGGACTCACACTTCCTGATTTCAAAACTTACTATAAAGCTACAGACAAGAAGACAGTTTAGGACTGGCATAATGATAGACCAGGGCAATAGAACTGAGAGTCCATAAACGGACCCATACACTGCCAATTGATTTTTGACAAGATGGTTAAGTCCATTCAATGGGGAAAGAACAGTCTCTTCAGCAAATGATGCTGGGACTGGGTTTCCAAAAACAAAAGAAGGAAACTGAACTCCTACCTCATACCATATACAAAATTAACTCAAGATGGAACAATGATCTAAGAGCTAAAATCATCAACTCTTAAAAAGGGTGTGTGTGTGTGTGTAAAATTTTCATGACCTTGGATTTGGCAATGGATATTTTAGGTACGACACAAAAAGCATGAGCAACAAACAAGCAAACCAAAACAGATAAACTAGACCTCATTAAAATGAAAAAATTTTGTGCAAAGGACATTACCAAAGAAAGTGAAAAAACAACCTATAAATACAGAAGTATCTGCAAGTCATACATCTAATAAGAATTTAATGTCCATAATATATAAGGAACTTCTATGACTCAATGACAAAAAGACAAACTAGCCAATTAAAAACTGAACAAAGGACTTGAACAGACATTTTTCAAAAGAAGATACATAAATGGACAATAAGCACATGAAAGGATGCTCAATATCATTAGTCATTAGGGAAATACAAATCAAAATGACAGTGAGTTATCACATCATATCCCCTTAGGATAGCTATAATTAAAATTTAAAAATGCAAAATAAGGATGGATGTAGAGAAACTGGAACCCTCATAAATTGCTAGTGGTTGGTGAGGGGGTTCATCTGCTATAGAACAGTTTGGCAGTTCCTCAAAGAGCAAAACACAGGATCACAATTTGACCCCTGCAATTCCATTCCTAGGTATACAACCAAAAGAAGTGAAAAAAGTACTTAAACAAGTACATGTATACACATGGTTATAGCAGCACTATTTATATATACAAAAGGTGGACACAAAAAAAATGGTTCTGAAGAACCTAGGGGCAGGACAGGTATAAAGACGCAGACGTAGAGAATGGACTTGAGGACACAGGGAGGGGGACAGGTAAGCTGGGATGAAGTGAGAGAGTGGCATGGACATATATACACTACCAAATGTAAAATAGATAGCTAGTGGGAAGCAGCTGCATAGCACAGGGAGATCAGCTCGGTGCTTTGTGACCACCTAGACGGGTGGGATAAAGAGGATGGGAGGGAGACGCAAGAGGGAGGAGATATGGGGATATATGTATAGCTGATTCACTTTGTTATAAACCAGAAACTAACACACCATTTTAAAGCAATTATACTCCAATAAAGATGTTAAAAAAAAAAAAAAGGTGGACACAGACCAAATGCCCATCAATAGAGAAATGGATAAACTGTGATATATCCAACCAATGCAATATTATTCAGCCATGAAGAGGAATGAAGTACTAATACATGCTACAACATGGATGAACCTCCAAAACATTATGCTAAGTGAAAGCCACACAAAAAAGGTCACATATTGTATGATTCCATTTATATGAAATACCCAGAATGGATAAATAGAGACATAAACCTGACTGGTGGTTGTCAGAGACTAGGGAGAAATGGGAATGGAGAAGAATCACTTCATGGGTAAGATGTTTTACATTGGAGTGATGGAAATGCCTTACAAATAGAGGTGTTAGATGTACGACGCTGGGAATGTACTAAATGTCACCGAATTGTGTTCACTTTAAATGGTTAATTTTATGTATGTGAAATTTTATCTCAATAAATTATTGGGTTTTTAAATAAATTTATTTATTTTTGGCCGCGTCAGGTCTTCATTGCAGTGTGCGGGCTTCTCATTGCAAAGCACGGGCTCTAGGCACACGGGCTTCAGTAGTTGTAGCACGCGGGCTCAGTAGTTGTGGCTCACAGGCTCTAGAGCAGAGGCCCAGTAGTTGTGGCGCACGGGCTTAGTTGCTCCACGGCATGTGGGACCTTCCGGACCAGGGACCACGTCCCCTGGATTGGCAGGCAGATTCTTAACCACTGCGCCACCAGGGAAGCCCCCTCGCCCTTTTTTTTAATGGGAGAAGTTCTCAGCCTCCAGAAAGGCAGTTCTAAGATGTAAAATGAAGGCTATATAGCCTAGGCCCTACCTAATCCAATCAAACCAAAATCTCCAGTGTTCTTTATTTTTAACAACTGCTCCACAAGATTCTGATAAGCTGCCAAATTTGGGGACATCACTGCCTAGAGAAACCTATTCCCTATACCTTAAAGTTAGAGAGAATGCATAATATCTGCAAATCCATGAATATAATTACATAAAAATACATAAAATCCTGCTTGTCACAAATTATTTACAAACCAGAGCTCAGCTCTAAAAAGGACAAATTTGGTGGCCCAAATATCATCATGTTCTAAATGGTGGTTAATGTATCTATAGTTAAATCCTTAAGGTATATATATCTTCATAGAGCAAACTGGCATCCTAATTTACATTTTTTAAAAAGAAAAAAATACGAGGAAAAAGAAGCAAAATCTAAATCTAAACAAGCACAAGATACAGTTCAAACCTTTAATAATGTGTAATACTAAATTACATTTACTAGGAAAACTTTCAACACCAAATCAAAGTCTTCTGGTTTCTGTTAACTTTCTACCTTACTCATCTGGTATAAACCAAGATGAAACTCACATTGTAGACTTTAGAAGTTTTATAGGAACATTCTACCACTAAACTTTTCTCTAATATTTTAGAAATAAAGAATATTTTACAAGTCAATTAATGATGAGTTATTTTAATGATAAAAACCACTGAAAGAAAACAAAGATATTTTACCAGGTACCAAAGAGAAGTTATTTCTGTCAATTTATCCTAGTAGCTAAAGCAAATAAAATATATTACATAACACATTTCTGATTAGCTGATTAAGCAAGCATTCATTCATTTGAAGAATCTTGTTTTATTCAGGTCCCTTCTTAAAGACAACTGAGTAAAAATTATATAAATTTAAAATGTTCATCAAATGCATATTTTAAAAAATGAACACAATAAATTCTGATAATATAACAAAATCTTATAACACAGCACTCAGCACCTTTATGTGAATCAAGATCAGAGTTCAAGCATGTTGTTTCTGATGGTTTAATAACACAATACAGAAACAGAGTTTGTCTCACCTAGCTAAGGACAAATAATACGTGTTTTAGGTTCCCCATGCCATACTTTATTCCAAATGAAGTCTAGTTTACTTAATAGTATTGTACCAAAGTTAATTTCTTGGTTTTGATAAGTGTACCATGGTTGTAAAAGATATTAACATTAGAAGAATATGAGTAAAAGGTACGTATATGAGAACTTTCTGTACTAGTTTTGAAACTCTTCAAGTCCAAAATTATTTCAAAATTTAAAAAATTAGTGGGTTTAAACTTGATATTTTAGTATGTTTATAACATAGATATTGAAATCAAAGCATTTTAACAAAACGTATTCTAAATTTTTTATAATTTAGAAACTTTGTATTTAAAATTTATATGAAATGAGTTCAAGAATAATGAACTAATAAAGCAGTTTGTCCTAGTCTTGAAAGATCATCAGAGAATGTAATATTCCAACTTTGTAATCAATCCTAATGTATTTTGGGGGGTTCATTATTTGATTCTTCGGTGGAAAAACCATTAAAATAAATTCTCAAAGAAATTACGGAAATACCACAGAAGCTCTGAGATAATTCCACTAAACAGAGAAAAGAATAATAATTTAATTAGAGAGAAAAATGTGTGTTAAATGATCAGAGGAGATGAAGCAGAACCAGCTAGGCTACCATTGTTTTTCTATCTAAATATAATTTTACTATGTGTAATGAAATAAGAAGGGCATAAACCCTTACTATAAACAACTTGCTATTTCAAGGATTCAAGTGTAGTGCCAGTCAAATTACACCCCCTGAGAACATAATGATGTACACAGAGTATAGAAGGACCATAATGTGGATGACAAGGGGGGAATAGTAGAAATAGAGAGCTATCTGTGATGGTTAATTTTGTGTGTCAACTTGACTGGGCTATGGGATGCTCAGATAGCTGGCAGAACATTATTTCTGAGTGTATCTGTGAGGGTGTTTCTGGAAAGATTAGTATTTGAATCAGCAGATTGAGTAAAAAAGACTTGCCCTCATCATGATGATGTGATAGGCATTATCAAATTCTTTGAGGGCCTGAACAGAACAAACAGGCAGAGGAAGGACAAATTGTCTCTCTTCTTGGGCTGCTACATCTGAACTCCTAGTTCTTGGGTCCTGGGACTCCGGGACTCATACCAACAGCTCCCAGTCCTACGGCCTCAAAATGAATTATAATTCCAGACTTCCCGGCTCTATAGCTTGCAGAAGGCAGACTGTGGGATTTCTCAGTCTTCATAACCACGTGAGCCGATTCCTATGATAAACTTCCTCTTACATATATCTCTATATAACCTATTGGTTCTGTTTCTCTGAATACTCCCAACTGACACAGTATCTTTGCTTTTACCTGATCTTTTCTGTGTAATTTCAAAATATAATTTATAATTACAGCTTTATTGGAAAGGACCTCTTGATACACTGAGTTCTTTCAGTTTTGGAAGCGCTGATTGTGGGTCTCATCCACTTCGCTCCTAATGGGCTATAATCCATATAAATAAATACAAAGATCATAAACTATATGTAATTAGACCCACTTTCCACTTACATAGCCTAAATTTTACTATTCCAAAAGCAATTGCTCTGCAGACTTGGCAAAAACCTTTTAAGAGGGACTTCCCTGGTGGCGCAGTGGTTAAGAATCCGCCTGCCAATGCAGGGGATATGGGCTCAAGCCCTGGTCCAGGAAGATCCCATGTGCTGTGGAGCAACTAAGCCCATGTGCCACAACTACTGAGCCTGTGTGCCACAACTACTGAAGCCTGTGCACCTAAAGCCCATGCTTTGCCACAAAGAGAAGCCACCACAATGAGAAGCCCGTGCACCGCAATGAACAGTAGACCCCACTCTCCACAACTAGAGAAAGCCCGCACACAGCAACGAAGACCCAACGCAGCCAATAATTAATAAATAAATAAATTTAAAAAAAAACAAAAAACCTTGTAAGAGACACCAGAGAGCTAGCTTGTGCTCTCTCTCCTCTCAAGCCACATGAAGACACAGAGATAAGCCAGGAGGAGTCTTCAGTAGAAACTATGTTTCCTAAACTGTGAGAAAGTTAATTTCTGTTGTTGTAAGCCACCGCATCTATGGTATTTTGTTATGGCAGCCGGAGTTATATTAAAACAGTAGGATCTATTTTTAATCATTATTAAAACAATAACATTTAAAAATACCATGCCCTAATGATAGTGGAATAGTAGCCAAACTGGTATATCCTTGCAGTGTCAGTGGCTACAGAGATTAGTATAATGTCTTGAGAATCATCTGAGCCTAGAATCAAGAATAACTCTTCAGAGCTAGAACCTTACGTAAAACAGTAAAATATTTTCCTACTGGCTATCAAGTATCCTAAAATACACCATCTTACTGTAACATTTATTTCATGACTACACCTGTGACATTCACCTGTAAACACTATACAGGAAAAATGATCTGTATACTCCTTCAAAAAACATCCAACATCTTTATTATTTTTTAAAAGAAAGAGCCATACTGTGTCCTACAATTCACTAGTACTAAAAGGATCATCAAATGCTAAATACTTCTGTATAATTTCCATTTAATTTTGTGGCAAAACTAAAACTATTCTAAATATTAGTCTATTACCAAAAAAATTATTTAAATAAATACATACTAAGAGCAGTGAGATTCTGAGTTGCCATAGCTCTGAAGTTTACAGTGAAGAGTGTACAAAAACCTCATTTTAATACATGGTTTGTGAAGCAAATGGGCTTCATTGGTTATCTACTTCTGAACACACAGTAACAAACACAACCAGGAAACTATTATTGAGATCACTCAACATATTACGAAGCAAAAAGGAGTAGACTGTGCAGTATGATCACTGATGACAAGCTCATATTAAATTTCTTTTGTTCTCCGAGCTTCCCCTTGGTATTTATAAATTTCACAAATGTGGCAATGATATTAGAAATGTTAAATTAATTAAGTTCATTCATATAACACAGCAGTATTTATAACTTTTGGGGCTGCAGTAATGTGTCTGTGAATATATTTAATAAAACTGTAACCAAAACTAAAAACTTGATAAAATAAACTATTTTCTACCAAAAATAGTCCTTCATGAAGTTATTATATACAAAAACTCATCAATTCACATATTTTGGCATTTGAGTACGCTTTTCCTTTTGTATTTTTGTCTTGTTGCTGTTGACATTGTTGCCATTGTTCCCCCATTTCATCTCCAGGTCTATTACAAATAACTCTGCAGTAAACAATTTGGTGACCAGAGCAATTTGACATTGAGGTCCATTGTGTTTCTAGGTGACAACATAAGATGGATGAGGAGAGAGCAACTTCCTGGAATATCCCTTTGGCTAAGAACCATGAGCCCTAATGTCTAAAATCACAAATACTGACTTGGGCCCTCAAAAAGTTCAATTCTGATACTGTTTCCAGAATGTAGCAAAGTAAATTAACATATTATTAATTTGTGAGAAGAGTCTCTTGTGACTCATTTGATTACATCAAATTTAATTCCTAACTATGACTTAACACTTCTTTAAAAACAGAACTTTTATGGCATGGAAAACAACTGCATATTTATAAGATATGCATGTTTTATTTTACTGCTGAAATTTTTATTATGAATATGAAACCTATTTTAAAAAACAATGATCCAATGCTAAATCTTAAGAGACAGAACTAAATAGCCTACCTAAGTGGTGAAAAAGCAGTGGAAAGTGGAGTGTATCTACCTACACCTTCTTCTGAAAGAGCTTTGAATCCTTTATTCTGTTTTTTGTTTTTCCTTTTTGCTTCTTTGTTGAGAAGGGTTTGAGAATTAGATAACTGAGATGGAAACAGGCGAATATATGGCTCTAAGGTGAATTAGTTCTCAGTAGCAAGACAAAAAAAGCTTGAGCCTTCTCACTTCTCTTTTGCTATCTAAAAAATCTATACATACCACATAGTTGGGTTTTTCTTCTTGAATTCACGTTCCCTTTAAATTTTTTAAATTAATTTTTATTGGAGTATAGTTGCTTTTATACCACATAGTTCTGAAGGCAAGAATTTTTGATTATTAAATGGACAGGGACAGAAAAATACTTCTATGTGTATTAAACCCAGTTTGAACTTATGAACAGTGAATTATTTCCATAGTCTCTCCGTACAACAGGATAACTTTGTTATACAGAATAGTACAACATATTCATTGTTGTTTATTTGTACTATGATTATGTCAAATACTAAAGATACTAAAGAAAACAATATTCTGGGAACCTATTTCTGGAAATGTTACTATGCATCACCTTTTGAGCACTAGTTTGTCCTGTTTTAAGAAGGAAAGAAAAATGAAGAAAATGACTGACAGAAAAAGCAGGTTGTGAAAAATAATAAAGCTACCCCAGTGTGCTCATTTATAGACTGAGATCCAAATTCAGGACTATAGAGTAAGTTCTCCATCCCTTGCCTATAAGCATTTTAAAGGCTCTGTAGCTCTGTTTCTGGAGGAAAGGTGCTTGCCAATAACCACCTGACCAAAAAAAGAACTATGACTAAGGCTGCAAATTTTAAAAAACAATTTTAATGCCTGGGCCTCAGCTACAACTTCACAGCACTACTGCAATGAAAAAGATTACAGAATGGTAAAGGAGTAGACTCAAAGGATATTTTAGTGGGCCTTGACATATATCCTGAGAAACATAATGCATTGTTCCAGCATCCTTATAAATTAGCACAAAGCTAAGTACATTTCATTTAAAAAGCTACAAATTATTTTCCCAGGCATGTGGAGTTGTCTAGTAGAAGAACCTAACCTTGGATTTATTCCAAAACAGGCTCTCAACTGGTATGCAGCAACTCCTTAAAGGACACCAGTACAAATATAGTAGGATAAATTCCCACCCCCTCCCATCCCAAAGCTGAATCTCTGATCAAAGCAACAAACAAACCCTTGCTGTGAAGCTAGAGGATAGGTACACAAATAAATTTGTATGACTTTATCTACTAAATTTAAAAAATGCAAATGTTAACAAATATGAATTATGATCTTAGCAATGAGCAGCAAAGGTTTAAAGCCTCAACCTTAAATTAACCATAATATACACTGGTATTAAAAAACCCCAATTTTTGAGCAATTCAACTACAGACTGCTAACCAAAAATGGGAAACCATGAATACTTCTCTGTGGCTACAGCATAACTACCACAGCATACTGAGCTATGGAGGCTATTTTAAAGGATATTATCTTAAATAAATCTTCAGAGAAATTCATGATAGACATCTCTTACCTCATAAATGTTGGGGTGCCACATTTTGGTCAAGAACCTGAAGGTAGGTGGTGAATATGGGTAGTCAATAGGAAATTTAATATGCGCCTGAAAAGAAAAAGAATGAAATGCTAGTAAGATTACAGGTTATTCATCTAACTAACAATTCACCCTGATACACTCCAGTGCAACAAAACTCCTTTCTACACAGTAGACTATGGAGATTAAAATAGCTCATATATATTTTGTTAGCCCCAATGCCAGGGTTATTATTAGCATGTGTTCTAACAATCTCTTTAAATATTTATAAAAATTAATGTTAAATTGCCAAAGCTCAACAGTTATATAATTGAACACACGAATGAAAAACAGTTTAATATGTGTGTCACATTAATGGGTATATTTTATTTTAATAACAAAAAATAATTAATACAACCTTATGGTACATAATACAGAACAAAGATAATTTGTTTTACTTAACACCGTTTACCAACCAGAAGTAACAAATGCTACCATTTTGATATGGCTCCTTCAAGAGTTTTTGATGCTAATATATGCGCTTATCTCTTTACAAAACTTATTTTCAAAAACTTGAATATATTTCAAGTTTTCAAAACTTATTTCAAAAACTTGAATATATTTTATTTTATACTGTTTTTTCAATCTGTATCATATCATAAACATTTTCATTGTATATATGATTGTTAGTATGTGCATAATGTTCCATCATACAGATATACAGA
Source organism: Phocoena sinus (assembly GCF_008692025.1). NCBI lineage: Eukaryota > Metazoa > Chordata > Mammalia > Artiodactyla > Phocoenidae > Phocoena > Phocoena sinus. The sequence goes on along the minus strand of NC_045768.1, from coordinate 81,315,159 downwards.
TGAACCATTAAAAAAAAAAAACTATTTCCTTATTTTGGAACAGCTGGGCTGTTTTTCACTCTACTGCTATTGTAAATACTGCTACAGTGAATGTCCTTGGCAGTATCCCACATTTCACATATGAAAAAATCCAGACAAATTCTCATCTAACAGTACTAGTAAAAGGGAGTGAAGAAAGGAATGAAAGAACAAGGTAAGAATAAATAAGCTAAGGACAGCAGTGAACATGGCAGAGTCAGTATCCTCAAAAATTCTGTCTTCAGGACTTCCCCGGTGGCGCGGGAAATGTTTGAGAATCCACCTGCCAATGCAGGGGACACAGGTTCGAGCCCTGGTCCAGGAAGATCTCACATGCTGCAGAGCAACTAAGCCCATGCGCCACAGCTACTGAGCCTGTGCTCTAGAGCCAGCGAGCCACAACTACTGAACCTGCATGCCACAACTACTGAAGCCCACACACCTAGAGCCTGTGCTCTGCAACAAGAAGCCACCGCGATGAGAAGCCCATGCACCTCAACGAAGAGTAGCTCCTGGTTGCCACAACTAGAGAAAGCCCGTGTACAGCCACAAAGACCCAACCCAGCCAAAAATAAATAAATTAAATAAATAAATTTTAAAAAAAACAAAAAGAAACACTAAAGGAGTCCTTCAGGCTGAAATGAAAGGGCACTAGCCAGTACATGAAACAACATGAAGGAAGAGCACAAATCAAAACATAGGATAAGTATAGGATAAATATGAAAGAAACAATAAATGTACTTTTTGTTTATAACTTTTTTCCTCCTAATTTAAAAGATAATTACATAGTATAATAATTATAAATCTATTGAAAGGCGAAAAATACACAAAGAAGGAATTTGTTTACCAATAAAAAACAAAGTAAAGGGGAGGGATCAGAGTTACATAGGAGCAAAGTTTCTGTATACCACTGAAATTAGGATGGTTATTAACTGAACTTAAATACAGTTATATGATGTTGATTGTAATCCCGAGGGTAACCACTAAGAAATAACTCAAAAATTCAATATCCCTTCATGATGAAAACATCCAAACAAACTAGGAATACAAGGTAAATTCCTCAACGTGAAAAAGGGAATGTAGTAAACAAAACTATAACTAACATTATACTTAGTAGTGAAGTAATTTCAGAAATAAGACAGGCATGTCCACTCTCACCACTTCCATTCAACACTCTACTGGAGATGCTAGTCAGGCCAGCTGGCAAGGAAATGAAATAAAACGCATCTTGGTTGGAAAGTAAGAAGCAAAGTTATTTCTATTTGCAAATTAGATAATCCTGTATATAGATTTTCAAAAGGAACCCACTAAATATATTAGAATAACAAATTCAGCAGAATTGCAAGATAAAAGATCAATATACCAGCATCAATTATATTTCTACACTGCAGCACTGAACAAACTGAAAATGAAATTAAGAAAATTCCATTTATAATAGCATCAAGGGGCTTCCCTGGTGGCGCAGTGGTTGAGAGTCCGCCTGCCGATGCAGGGGACACGGGTTCGTGCCCCGGTCCGGGAAGATCCCACGTGCCGCGGAGCGGCTGCGCCCGTGAGCCATGGCCGCTGAGCCTGCACGTCCGGAGCCTGTGCTCCGCAATGGGAGAGGCCACAACAGTGAGAGACCCGCATACCGCAAAAAACAAAACAAAAACCTGTATAATAGCATCAAAAAGAATAAAATACTTAGGAATAAATATAATAAAAGAAATACAAAACTTACACTCTGAAAAGTACAAAACATTTTAAAAAGAAATTAAAGACTTAAATAAATGTTAAATATCCATGATATTATATGTTCATAGATTGCAAGACTCAATACTGTTAGGATGGTAATCCTCCTCAAGCTTATCTACAGATTCAGCATCACTGTATGGAAAGACCCTGTTGCCTTCTTTACAGAAATGGAAAAGCTGGTACTCATGGGACCCAGAATAGCCAAAACAATCTTGAAAAATAAAAACAAAGTTAGACAACTCACACTTTCCAGTTTCAAAACACTACAAATCTATAGTGATCAAGACAGTTTGGTACTAATATAAGGCCAATTCAATGGGGGGAAAGGCCTTTTCAACAAATTGTGCTGAGACAACTGGATATTCACATGCAAAAGAATGGAGTCAAATCCTTTGAAATACACCAAGGACTCTATTTAACAAGGCCTGCCTTCAGGAGAAACCAGTTACAGCCTAACTTGCTAGGATATTGTCAGAGCCTAACTGACCTAGGGAAAGAGAAATATTGGGTTGGCCGAAAGTTCGTTAGGGTTTCTCCATAACATCTTACGGAAAAAACTCCAGCCCTAATATCCCACGTAAGGGGTGAGGAAAAACAGAAACTCTTGAAAAGTTCACAGTCCAGAGGCAAAGCCTCATTAAAAAGAAATCATAGAACAGAACTCTTCCCCTTCCCCTCACACTTCACCACCATATTACTAAGGCATTTATAGCAGTTCCTTTTACCCAGTACATCACAGCTAACTAACATGAAAAAATGATAAGACATACCTAAAGGAAAAATCACAAATGAAGAGACAGAGCAATTATCACAACCAGACATGGGAAAGATGTTGGAATTATTAGACTGGGAATTTAAAACAACGATGATTAATATTCTAAGGATTCTAGTGGACAAAGTAAACAGCACGCAAAAACAGATAGGCAATGTAAGCAGAGAGATGGAAATCTTAAGAAAGAACCAAAGACAAATGCTAGAGATAAAAACACTGAAGAATGCCTTTGATGGGCTGAGTAAGACTGACACAGCTGAGGGGAAAAACCTCTGCACTAGAGGATATTATCAATAGAATCCTCGAAAGCAGAAAAGCAAAGAGAACAAAGACTGGGGGGGAAAAACAGAACAGAATATCCAAGGAGTGTGGGACAACTACAAGAAGTGTAAGATACATGTAATAGGAATACCAGAAGGAATAAAAGACACCATAACGAAAATGAAAAGACAACCCACAGGATGGGAGAAAATCATTTATCTGATAAGGGACATGTACCCAGAATACGTAAAGAATGCTTATAACTCAGTAATAAAGAGAAATAACTCAATTTAAAAATGAGCCCAGGGCTTCCCTGGTGGCGCAGTGGGACACGGGTTCGAGCCCTGCTCTGGGAAGATCCCACATGCCACGGAGCAACTAAGCCCGTGTGCCACAACTACTGAGCCTGCGCTCTACAGTCCACAAGCCACAACTACTGAAGCCTACACACCTAGAGCCCTTGCTCTGCAACAAGAGAAGCCACAGCAGTGAGAAGCCCGCGCACTGCAACAAAGAGTAGCCCCCGCTTGCCTCAACTAGAGACAGCCCGCACGCAGCAACGAAGACCCAACAGAGCCAAAAGTAAATTAATTAATTAATTAAACAAACAAACAAAATGTTTGGCCAGGATGTCATGAAATTAGAATGCTTTATACATGGCTGGAAGGGATCAAAATGGTATAGCCACTTTGAAAAATAGTCTAGTATTTCCTTGAAAGAATAAACATAGTTAACCATGTACCACGCAAGTCCACTACCAGGTATATGTCCAAGAGAAATGAAAACATTACATCCACATGAGAACTTGTACAGAAATGTTCACAGCAGCATAATAGACAAAATGTAGAACAACCCCAAATGTCCATCACCTGAGGAAATGAACAAAAGGTGGTATATATCCATACACTAGAATATTATGTGGCAGTTAAAAGGAATGAATTACTGGACTTCCCTGGTGGTCCAGTGGTAAACAATCCGCTTTACAATGCTTACAACGCAGGGGACGCGGGTTCCATCCCTGGTCAGGGAACTAAGATCCCATATGTCCCAGGGCAACTAAGCCCGTGAACCACAACTACTGAGCTCATGTGCCTCAACTGGAGAGCCTGTGCACCGCAAACTACAGAGCCCACGTGCCCTGGAGCCTGCGCACCACAACTAGAGAAGAGAAAACCCAAACGCCACAACTAGAGAAGCCCAAGCGCCACAACTAGAGAAGAGAAAACCTGCATGCCACAACTAGAGAGCAGCCTGTGCACTGCAACGAAGAGCCCACATGCTGCAACTAAGACCCGATGCAGCCAAACATAAATAATAAATAAATCTTTAAAAATAAATAAAAATTAAAGCAAACAAACAAAAAACTGGAGTCCAAAAGCAGTCACACCCCAATAGCAACAAGAATACTCAGTTCCTCAGATCTTGGTTTCAAAATACCATTTTCTAATAAAAAGAAACAAGGCTCTTTGGAGAAATACTTGATTCTACATGTGGGGCAAGGAAAATACAAGATGAGCATGGAGCATCTTATAGTGCCTGAAAGTAAGGAAATGCTAAAGAAAAAATATGGAGGCATGTCAAAAACAAACAAAAAAAAAGCAAACAACAACAAAAAGCCATAGGAGCCAACCTGAAAGAGCCCCTACTGGCCAAAAGTAAAGCAATTCATAGTACTGGATGATAACCCAAGGTATAAAATAAATATAAATGAGTGCATTTTGGTATAAATTATTGAATGAAAAAATATTGGGGAAGGGACAAATCTTCCTCACAGCATATATTATCTTCCTCCAGATAATATATGTAGATATATCCCATTAAGGAGGTGGAGTTTAATTCCCCTCCCCACAAGTGTGGGCAGGGCTGAATGACTCATTTCCTAAGAATATGGAAAGGAAGACATACTAACTTTATAATAGAGAAAGCTGGCGGACAACACCTTAACCAAGTGATCAAGGTTAACATCACTGGTGTTAAGTCGCTGAAATCATGACCTCCCTTACAAGATGTGCTGAGAAACACAGCTCATCTCTGTGGTGCTCTTACCCCAAAACCCATAACCCAGCCTGATCATGAGACAAACATCAGACAAACCCAAATGGAGGGACATTCTACACAATACCCGACCACTTCTTTTCAAAACTATGAAGGTCATGAAAAACAAAGAAAGATGGGGAAACCATCAAATATTGAAGGAAACTAAGGAGACATCACAACTAAATGCAATCAGTATTCTGAACTGTATACAGGAATAATAAAAGGACATTAGGGGTGGTAGGGGAGAACTGAGCATGACTGCTAATAGACAGGAGGTTTCTTTTGGAGGTGATGAAATAAACTGGAGTTAGATGGTGGTGATGGCTGTATGACTTGGTGAATAAAAAAACCACTGAATTGTACACTTTGAAAGCCTACAAAGTACTGGTACCATGGTTAGGTGTTGTTTGAGTAGGTCCCTGGGTGGATAAAAGCAGAGGAAATAGCAAGGCACCAGGTGCAAAGAATGTGGAGTGGTCAGGTATGGCTAGTGGGATGTCTGGTGGTAACTACAGGAGATAGAAGACTGGATGAAGGTAGGCTGAAGCCTTGTTTAGGTGTTTTAGTGGGAAACTACATAAAGTCAGAAAATCAGGGACTTCCCTGGTGGCGCAGTGGTTAAGAATCTGCCTGCCAATTCAGGGGACACAGGTTCAAGCCCTGGTCCAGGAAGATCCCACATGCCGCAGAGCAACTAAGCCCGTACGTCACAACTACTGAGCCCGTGCGCCTAGAGCCCATGCTCCTCAACAAGAGAAGCCACCGCAATGAGAAGCCCGTGAACCAAAGGAGTAGTCCCTGCTTGCCACGACTGCAGAAAACCCACGTACAGCAATGAAGACCCTACACAACCATAAATAAATAAATTAATTTAAAAAAAAAAACGAAAATCAAAGGCAAGATGTCTATTTTAGAATAAATGACTCTATGACAGCACTGTAAAAGATGGATTGAATGGGATAAAAGACAGAAGTTAGGAGTTGTTTCCTATCTTTTTCATTTAATCAGCCTCATCTCCAGAATAGGCATATACTTTAGAAAGCTTTAGTAATGATTACATAGTTATATAATGCATATCTGAATAAAACAGGATTGTAAAAATTTCCATACAAAATTGGAACTCTGATCATTGAAAATGTAACCTCCTTTAACATATTTCTATGGGAAATTAGATTATCCTTTCTAAAAATAAATAATCAATAAAATTTAGTATTGTTAGTCAAATCTTTAGGTCCCCAAAAACGTCCTCCTAGACTACTAACTATATTAAAAGAAATCTTTACAGAGTAACTAGGAATGGTTGCACGAAAATTTATAAAGAACATGCACCAATATGAAAGAGTAGTAAAAGAACATCCACCCAAGAAGCTAGACTGCCTGGGTTTGAATCCTGGCTCTGCCATTCATTAGCTGTTTTTTTAAGTTATTTGTGTCTCCAGTTTCCTCATCAGTAAAATAAAGCTTATAGTACTTATTAAACTGCTTGGTATGAGAATTAAATGAGTAAATGCTTGTGTAAAATGCATTAGAACAGTGTTTAACATATAATAAAAGATATGTAAGAGTTTTGTTTAAAAACTGCAAATTAAACTGGCAGAGGTTATGTCAGAAAACCTTCTTTAATAAAAAGCGTCTTTTATAGACTGCTCATTTTCGCTTTGTTTTATTGCTTTTACTTACCTGCCTTTTGATTATAACACTACCAGCTTTAGAAAAGACAACTAGAGAGATTCTTCCCAACCTAAGAACTTGAATCTTACGGAACCAGTTTTCTAAGAGCTTTACAAATCTTAATTACTTTTTACTTAAATATAATTAATAAACATTAATTACTTACTATTGTTAATTGGGTTTCTATATTTTCTGTAAGCATCTAATAATATCTTGAGCTTTTATCTTTATCTCTGTACCTTGAACCCTACTTATTGCCACAAAATTTTTAAAAGTAGCATCTCCAGAATAAAGTCAAAAACTATTTTTGATTTTTAAAAGTATCATGCCTGGGAGTTCCCTAGCGGTCCAGTGGTTAGGACTCAGCACTTTCACTGCCGTGGCCCAGGTTCAATCCCTGGTCGGGGAGCTAAGCCACGTGGCGCAGCTGGGGGAAAAAAAAAAAAAAGATGTATCATGCCTAAATTATGCTTATGTTACAACTGAAAAAGGTAACATTGGGTGGTGTACCCCTGTAAGGCTACTTAAAATTGTTATAAGAACTCCTTCAATGGAATTTACAATCCTAAAGAATTTAGCTGAAGTTAAAATCAAGGGGAATATTCTGCTACAGTGCTTCCCTGAGATTATTCAGTTTTACCACTATTACTTTTTTTCAGAATCGTATTAATAATTTAAACATATTATGTATTTATGTTCACCCATAATCATATCGGTGAAAATTTTTTAAGTTTAATTAAGTATAAAACTTGCTCTTATCCATTTCCAATCCTAGTAAATCTTAGAGTGTGATTTGAACAAACTATAAACTTATTTATAAGTTTATAACAAGGAACAAGGGAAATGTGAACACTGACTGGATATTAAGGAATTAACTTTTTCAGCTGTAATAATAGCATTGTGGTTACTTTTTTAAAGGAGGCCCTTATATTTTAGAAATACATTCTGAAATATTCACAAGTGAAATGATATGATGTCTGAAATCAGTTACAAAATAATGTGAAGAGGAGTAGATAAGGTATAGATTAAACATATTTGCTATGAGTTAATTATGGATGCTGAGTGATGGGTACACAGAGTTTACTGTACTCCTATTTCTAATTTCATATTATGGAAAATTTCAAACATACAAAAAGCTTAAGAAATGAGATGACTAATATACAACTATTTTTTTAAAGCATTACAGTGCTTTGCATAACTAGCATAATCATACCATTATGATAGCAATAGATGCCACTATTTTTTTTGTTTTTTTTGGGTTTTTTTTGCGGTACGCGGGCATCTCACTGTTGTGGCCTCTCCCGTTGCGGAGCACAGGCTCCGGACGCACAGGCTCAGCGGCCATGGCTCGTGGGCCCAGCCGCTCTGTAGCATGTAGGATCTTCCCAGACCGGGGCACAAACCCGTGTCCCCTGCATCAGCAGGCGGACTCTCAACCACTGCGCCACCAGGGAAGCCCAGATGTCACTATTAACCACGTGAACATGATGGAACTTGGCAAGGTGATAATAAAGTTCATGTGAAAGAGAAAATACTTGAAAATAATACTGTTTTTGATAAAAACCAATAACAGGGAGGGGTTCACACTAGCAGATAGAAAAACATCCTACAGAGATGCTATTAAAGGAGGAGACTACACACAGATCAATGATATAGAATAAGTTATTCAGAAAACAATAAAGGCAACATTTCAAATAAGTAGGAGAAAGATTCAAATGTTGGGGGAAATGACTCTTCCTTTGGATAAAGGGGTAAAGATGCTTATAGACACTTGAAAAGAAAATCAGATTTCACTTTCAACGAGAAAAAGATCAAACCTCATCCTTAAGAAGAATCAACAGTGGTGAAGAACTGGACAATCCTTGATCTCCAAGAGTAAAAAGGAGTTCATATGCTAGTAGCAAAAGACAGATTGTTCTGTTGCCACAGTAACAAAGAGCCACCAGAATGAGTTTTTTAAAATGAAGTATAGTTGATTTATAATGTTTTGTTAATTTCTGCTGTACAACAAAGTGTTTCAGTTACTTACATATATGTGTGTGTATACACATATATTTGTATGTATATACACACACATTCTTTTTTTATATTCTTTTCCATTATGGTTTACCACAGGACACTGAATATAGTTCCCTGTGCTATACATACAGTAGGACCTTGTTTTTATCCATTCTATATATAATCAGAATCAGTTTTAAACTGCTTAAACAATACCTGACAGTTCTGTAGGCATGGAACAAGAACCAACTTTAAACCCATTTAAACAACTTTTATTGGTGAGTATGTTTTGGCAAGCCAACCTATCAGTAACGGTCCCTTGTTTCTGAAAGCCAGCCAACTGGGAACACACTCCTGCCAATGAACACATTTCTGAATACCAACCAATCAGTAATGGTCTCAGCCAAGTACCCATGCTTCCACAGCTGATGCCAACCCCACAAAGACTGTGAAAAATCCACCAATCCTTAAACTTCACACTTCTCAAAAACCCTATAATAAGATCAGCAGTCTGCTCTATGTGTAGAGACTGTGATTTGACCAGCAAAACTCTCTTAAGTAAGCAATAAACTCAGCTTTGTGATTTTTGGTTTAAGTACTGAAGAGTGGTCTTTTACACCTTTTACAAATTTATTCATGAAGTACAGTTTTAAATTTCATATATGACTGTATCAAGAAATATGGGAAATAAATCTGAAAAGTCACACCTTAAAACATACAAATTGTTTAACAAGTAATTTAGATTCTGACTCTTTTTTAAGGCAGCTCCTTATATCTTTCTTGACTAACTTGCAAACGCCTAAGAAGTATCTCCAAAATATTTTCTGTACCATTACCACATATGGTTTCTCTAAAATGCTCAGGTTACTCCTAAGTATACCCTTAAAGAAATCACTGAACTCACCAGACATCTATGTTTAGTTATTCACACACTGAGCATTTATGTTAATGTTTTCATTTATTCAATCATTCAACATATCACTGTTGAAAACCAATGATACTGGGACTTCCCTGGTGGCACAGTGGCTAAGAATCCACCTGCCAATGCAGGGGACATGGGTTCGAGCCCTGGTCCAGGAAGATCCCACCTGCCGTGGAGCAACTAAGCCCGTGTGCCGCTACTGAGCCTGCACTCTAGAGCCTGCGAGCCACAACTACTGAACCCGCGAGCCACAACTACTGAGCCCGCAAGCCACAACTACTGAAGCCCTCGCGCCTAGAGGCCATGTTGGGCAACAAAGAGAAGCCGCAGCAATGAGAAGCCCGCGTACTGCAACAAAGAGTAGCCCCCGCTCTCCACAACTAGAGGAAGCCCACGCACAGCAACGAAGACACAATGCAGCCATAAATAAATAAATAAATGAATAATACAAAGTATGTATTAAATGGCAGGCACGGGGTTAAATGCTTCATATGCATCATCTCATTTCATCACTCAGTTGTAAAATTAAAAGGTGAGATGCATGTACAGCCACAAATGCAGAAGACTTTTAACTTAGGAACAGATTATCTTCCAGTCCACATTGCTGACTACCAAGAAGCATCTCCGCAATGTTTATCATTTTGTCTAACCATGTATTTACTGGGCTTCACCAATTCCACTGTCTCCTCATGCTATAGCTTTTCTGTCCATTCTCTCTCATACTCCTTACCTCCTCTCATCTTCTTTTTAACTTAATGTGCTCTGATTATAACTTTTCCCTGTTTCTTTAAAGAATACTTTTCTTCTTTGAAGAATCTTCTCCCCAGATGTGACACATTACAAAAACCAAAAACTTCTGGGCAAAGAAAAAGAAACACTAAAATGCATAACACCAAAAACTAATTTAGATAACATTAATATATGGAAATGAAGTATTCATCAGCTTAGGACAAAATTTTGCTAACCCAGTGTGCAACATTAAAGTAATTTTGTTATCCCACTAATTATTTTCATATGGAATTTCAGCTATAACATAACAAAAAACAAATATGAATAGAGAAATATATTCTAATTATTCCTGCTACCTGGTTATTAATATGAGTAAGTTAAGAAAAAGCTTCCCAGTCCTAAACACAACTATATTTGGTAATAGGTCAGCTGACAACAAATGTAGAGTTGCTGTTGCATTTGGATTAGTGCCTGAAGATAGTGTGAAATGAGGATACTCCCACTGCTGAGTTTTTCTGCTATGTCATCAGCTCACATCTGCTATTGGATATGTTTCCAACATGACAGCAAAAGCAATCAAAACATGTTTTCTTATTAACTTGCTGCAAGCTTCAAAAGTCTGCCAACCACCAGTACAAACTCAAATAGTTCATTAACAATATGTAATTAATATATTGAATAGCTATACCCAGTGATGCTATAATATGTGCCACAGGCTTTAAAGTCAAGAAATTATGTCTTTATTGATCACAAATCTCAATATAAAAAGTTAATTTAGAATTACTATAATACTTAATATAATTATTCTAAAGTTAAGATGAAATATAAATAACAGGAAATCCCTGATGCTCCTACTGGACTCTCTTTTTTTGGCTGCACCACAGGGCATGTGGGATCCTAGTTCCCTGACCAGGGTTCAAATCGGTGTCCCCTGCAGTGGAAGCACGGCGTCCTAACCACTGGACCACCAGGGAAGTCCCCTGGACTCTTAAAAGTAAACTTCTGACAATTAAGGAGAAGTAACTCTCAGTATTAAGGAGAAGTAACTCTCAGTATTAATTAATACTCATAGTCCTCTATTTTTTTAACAGAATAATATAAAAATGTTTCTTTCAGCTTAGAAAGTAAAGCCTTTTTGTTCCCAAGATACACTACTAGGTTACAAGACGTACCATACGCTATAGTTACTGACTGTTATTGGTACAAGGCTAGACAAACAGACAAATGGTACAGAAAAGAGTATCCAAAAACAGATATATATAGGGTCACCTAGTTTACAATGAAAACAACACTACAGTTCAGTGGGTGACAGGATAGTGTTTTCAATAAATGGTACTACAGCAACTGGATATCCACATAGAAAAATTAACCTTGACCCTTGTCTCACATCATTTACAGATAGATCACAGATCTAACTGCAAAACTAAAACTATAAAGGTTTCTAAATGAAAACATAAAAGAATATCTTCACGCTGGAATTCCTAACCAGAGCAATTAGACAAGAAAAAAGAAACAAAAGGCACCCAAATTTCCAAATTAGAAAAAATTATCTGTTTGCAGACATGACCTTATAAATAGAAAACCCTGAAGATTCCACACAAAACAAAAACCGTTAGAACTAATAAACAAATTTAGCAATATTGCAAGATGTAAAAATCACGTGCAAAAAAAAAAGTATACAGGGCTTCCCTGGTGGCGCAGTGGTTGAGAGTCCGCCTGCCGATGCAGGAGACATGAGTTCGTGCCCCGGTCCGGGAAGATCCCACATGCCGTGGAGCGGCTGGGCCCGTGAGCCATGGCCGCTGAGCCTGCGCGTCCGGAGCCTGTGCTCCGCGATGGGAGAGGCCACAACAGTGAGAGGCCCACGTACCGCAAAAAAAAAAAAAAAAAAAAAAAAAAGTATACAATAGCAATGAATTCAAAGAGGAAATTAAGAAAATAATTCTGTTTACAATAATATCACAGCAAGAATAAAATACTTAGGTATAGGGAATTCCCTGGCAGTCCAGTAGTTAGGGCTCTGCGCTTCCACTGTAAAGGGGCACGGGTTCAATCCCCGTTTGGGGAATTAAGATCTTGCATGCCCCACAGCATAGCCAAAAAAATAAATAAATAAAAGGAAGAAATAAAATGTATGCTGTACGATGCTCTATTCTCACATGTTGTTTTATTGTTTGTTTTTTGCAGTACGCGGGCCTCTCACTGTTGTAGCCTCTCCCGTTGCGGAGCACAGGCTCTGGACGCATGGGCTCAGCGGCCATGGCTCACGGGCCCAGCCACTCCGTGGCATGTGGGATCCTCCCAGACGGGGGCACGAACCCATGTCCCCTGCATCGGCAGGCAGACTCTCAACCACTGCGCCACCAGGGAAGCCCCTCTCACATGTATTTTTGTAATAAAGTATTTATATAAAAAAAGAGAATAAAATACTTAGGCATTAAGTTAACCAAAGGTGAAAGACTTATACACTGACAACTACAAAACACTGTTGAAAGAAATTAAAGATGACACAAACAAATGGAAAGACAACCCATGTTCATGGGGTTGGAAGACTTAATACCGTTAAGCTGTCAATACTACCGAAAGCGATCTACAGATTCGATGCAATCCTTATCAAAATCCCAATTATGATTTTTGCAGAAATAGAAAAAGTCATCCTAAAATTCATATGGAACCTCAAGGGACTCCAAACAGCTAAAACCATTGTTGCAAAAGAAGAACAAAGTTTGGAGGTCTCATACTTCCTGATATCAAAACTTAATATAAAGCTACAGTAATCAAGACAATGTGATACTTGCATAAAGACATATACATTGATGGAACACAATAGAAAGCCCAAAAATAAACTCTCACTTATATGATCGAATAATTTTTTACAAGGGTGCCAAGACCATTCAATGGGGAAGGTACAGTCTTTTCAACAAATGATAGAAAAACTGGGTATCTATATGGAAAAGAATGAAATTGGACACTTACCTTACACCATATATGAATATTAACTCAAAATGGATCATAGACCTAAATATAACACGTAAATTTATAAAACTCTTAGAAGAAAATGGGAAGAGCTTCATGACACTCAGTTTGGCAATGATTTCTAGGACATGACATCAAAAGCACAGCAACAAAAGAAAAAAATGTAAATTGGCCTATATCAAAATTAAAAATGTTTATGTATCAAATGACACTATCGAGGGACTTCCCTGGTGGTCCAGTGGTTAAGAAACCACCTTCCAATACAGGGAACATGGGTTCTATCCCTGGTTGGGGAACTAAGATCCCACATGCCACAGGGCAACTAAGCCCGCACACCGCAACTACTGAGACTGCGCGTCACAACTAGAGAGAAGCCTGTGTGTCATGAAAGATCCCACATGCCATGACAAAGATCCCGCATGCCACAACTAAGACCCAACGCAGCCAAATAAAAATAAATAAATGTTTCATCAAATGACACTATCAACAGAGTGAAAAGGCAACCCACAGAATAGGAGAAAATATCTGCAAATCATATATCTGATGAGGGATTAATATCAAAAATATATATAGTGAACTACATACAATTCAACAACAGGATTAAAAATCAGACAAAAGACAAGTAGACATTTCTCCAAAGAAAATTTACAAATGGCCAATAAGCACATGAAAAGATGCTCAACAGCAACAGTCATTAAGGAAACATAATGACTAAACCACAAAACCACAATGAGATACCACTTTACAGCCATTAGGATGACTATTAACAAATCAAAACAACAAAATAAATGTTGGTGAGGATGTGGAGAAACTGGAAACACTTTTCATGCAGTGCTGGTAGGAATGTAAAATGGTGCAGCCACTATGGAAAACAATAGGGTGGTTCCTTAAAAAATTAAAAATAGAATTACCATATGATTCAGCAATTCTGCTTCTAGGTATACACCCAAAAGAATCAAAAGCAGAGTCTCAAACAGATATTTGCACACCTATAGTCATAGCAGCTTATTCATAACAGCCAAATGGTGAAAGCAACCCGGGAATCCACCAATGGAAAAATGGATAAACAAAATGTGATATATACACAGAATGGAATATTTACCCTCTAAAAGGAAGGAAATTCTGACACATGCTACGAACATGGAGAACCCTGGAAGATATTATGCTAAGTTAAGCCAGCCATAAAAGGACATAGAGCTGGAAGAGGGGCAGGGGGTAAAGAGTTATTATTTAATGGTTCAGTTTGAGAAGATGTCAAAAGTTCTGGAGAAGGATGGTGGTGATGGTTACACAACAACATGAATGTATTTACAATTCCACTGAACTGTACACTTAGATATATTTTATCACACACACACACACACACACACACACACACAGAATATCTTCATGACACTGGAGAAGACAAATGTTCTTAAATAAGACACAAAAGGCACTAGCAACAAAAGAAAACATTGATAAATCTGACTCCACTAAAACTAAGAACTTCTGGTTCATCAAAAGACATCATTAAGACAGGGAACAAGCACAAGTAGAAGAAGATAATTCACAATACATATATCCAACAAATGATCTGTACCCAGAGTATATGAAGAACTCCTGCAAATTAAGAAAAAGACAAAAGAATAAAAATGGGCAAAAGACTTAATAAACAGGCATACCATAAAAGAGAATATCCAAATCAGAGTAAAATAAAAAATAAAGATAGATATTCAACTCCATTAGTCATTAGAGAAGTGCAAATTTAAAACACAATACTTAAAATGAAACAGACTGGCACGGCAATGATGCAGAAAAACAATAACTCTCACACAGTCCTTGTGGGAATATAAACCACTTTAGAAAACTGTTGGTATCTACTACAGCTGCTCATATGTATACCCTATGACTCAGAAATTCCATTCCTAAATATATATACCCAACAGAAAGATATATATTTTTACCAAAATACATGCACTGGAAGGTTCATAGTAGGAATATTCATATAGACAAAATCTGAAACTGCCCAAGTGGCCATCAACAGGAGAATGGGTAAAGTGAAATAGTCATGTAATAGAACACTACATCGCAATGAGAAAGAGTGATCTACAACTACACATAATAATTTGGTTAAATCACAGAAACATAACTTTGAGAGAAAGAAGCCAGACACAAAACAGACTGATACTGTATAAATCTATTCATAATAAAATTCAAGAACAGGCAAGACTAATTTATGCTTTTAGAAATTAGGATTATTCCAGGTAGTGGGGAGGACAGTTCTGTAAGGAAGCACAAAAAAGGGCTCTTGGAGTGCTGGTAATATATATATATATATATATATATATATATATATATATATATATATATATATTTTTTTTTTTTTTTTTTTTTTTTTTTGCGGTACACGGGCCTCTCACTGCTGTGGCCTCTCCCGTTGCTGAGCACAGGCTCTGGACGCGCAGGCTCAGCACCCATGGCTCACGGGCCCAGCCGCTCCGCGGCATGTGGGATCTTCCCAGACCGGGGCACAAACCCATGTCCCCTGCATCGGCAGGCGGACTCTTAACCACTGCGCCACCAGGGAAGCCCTGGTAATATTTTTTTTCCTGATCTGGGTACTGGCTACATGGATGACCCAGTTTGTGAAAATTCATTAAGCTGCATACTTATGACATATATACTTTTCTGCCTTCATATAATTTGATAAAATTAAAATATAATTTTTCATTAGAGTTAAAATACAATAACCTTGTATATTTGAACATTTTGAGGAGAGATTTACACTTCTGGCAGAGTTCATTTACTAAATACTAATGTATTTACTGATAAATACATTAGAAAACTAAGTAAATAGGAGGTGGGGAGGTCAATCAACTCCACCAGAAAACAAAACACCATATGTAAAAGAAAAGGTAATTATGGTATATGACATGATTCAACTGGGACTATTTCATATTACAACACTGAAAATAAATCTAAACCAAAATTATGACTAAACTGGAAGGATGGGAGGGCCAATGAGTTTGTGGGTTAGGGTGTTATCATAATGCACAAAATCCTTATCTTCCATAGTAAAAATTCAATAGTTACTAACAAAATAAAAAATAAATCTAGAAACAGCAATGGAAACATTTAGAAATATGGGGGCAAATACCAGAACACAAGGTTGAAAAGTTTCAAAGTAGTTGTCTTTGGGGAGAAGTGTTCAGGGGTAGGAAGAGGACAGTGCAAGTGATTATAAATCTCGTAGGATTATCAGACTCTTCAAACCATTTACAGATATTAATTTGACAACTTTTGAAAAATATAGTTAATTGCTATTAACAATTATGTAGCATTTTGGCCTCTCACAGAGTTCCTACTACTACATAACTGTGTTACAGGTAATCCATGAATGATTTGTTATGGATAACCTAAGAATGATGGGACCGTTGGCAGCCAGGGTAAGACATCCTGGATTCCTGATCTTCTGAACGTATGAGCTCAAAGCTAAAAAGCGGGACACTTCCCTGGTGGTACAGTGGGTAGTCTCCATGCTCTCAATGCAGAGGGCCTGGGTTCGCTCCCTGGTCAGGGAACTAGATACTGCATGCATGCTGCAAGTGAAGAGTCCACATGCCACAACTAATAAGTCTGCATGCCACAACTAAGACCAGGCGCAGCCTAAATAAATAAATATTTTATTTAAAAAAAAAAAAAGCTAGTATGCTTTCAGTCACAAGAAAAGGCATTCTAGTGCTAAGGAATTTTTCCTCTCAGCCTTTTCTGCCTTTATTAACAGGGCATCTTTAGCACTTCATATGTTCACATATGTGGAACAATGGCAGATAAAATTACTAACCAGTTTTGATGCTATACTGCGAGAGTGTACCTAAGACAAGTTAAAAATGATTATGCATAAGCAATTGTAAAATGGTACAGTAAGATAAAAAATAAAGATCAATTATAGGGAATTCCCTGGTGGTTCAGTGGTTAGAACTCAGCACTCTCACTGCCAGAGCCCGAGTTCGATCCCTGGTCAGGGGAACATAAATCCCGCAAGCCATAAAGTACAGCCAAAAAAAAAAAGATGAATTATTTTCTCTCTACGTTTTTCATGAAAAACTTTATTAATTCCATCATGCACTTTCTTTAGGCATGACAGCAAAGGTTAAAAACCCTAAAGGAGGGGCTTCCCTGGTGGCACAGTGGTTGAGAGTCTGCCTGCCGATGCAGGGGACACGAGTTCGTGCCCCGGTCCAGGAAGATCCCACACGCCACGGAGCAGCTAGGCCCGTGAGCCATGGCCGCTGAGCCTGCGCGTCCGGAGCCTGTGCTCCGCAACGGGAGAGGCCACAACAGTGAGAGGCCCGTGTACCGCAAAAAAAAAATCCTAAAGGAAATGATTGATGAATTTTATAACATGAAAATTAAACAATTCCACATGACACAGCAAAATACACCATAAATATGGTTAAAGGCAAAACCACAAACTAGGAAAGATGTATATAACTTCTGACAAAAGGTTAATATATTTACATAAAGAATGCTTCTAAATCAAAGCATAAAGACAAACCTGTCTATAGTAAAACACGTACAGGATGCAAACAAGCCAAAAACAGAGAAATACATTCTACTACTTAGCAGCCTTTTCATGGACTCTCCAGGACTCTGAGAAATTTAGATAGAAAACCACTCCTATATGCAAAATGAGTCAGCAACTTTTACAAATATAAATATTTGTAAATTTTTCTGTATATACCAGTGGGAAATCAGAGTATACGGCATATAATTCAGCCAAGCAGAGAGAAATATGCAAAGCATCAAGTTTATCAAAAGAAGAAAAGGAATCTAATAGTATTCTGCCTACATATACTATAATCTGCATTCCTACCTAACACCAGGGAAAGACACTAGTTTCTCCAGCAGGAGACTGGCATAATGAGCAAGGAGGTATTTGATAAGGGTATGCATGACAGCTGAAGGGGTTTAATTTAACTCACCAGATATGAAGGGGGGAAAAGTCCAGATTTTCATAGTGGCAATGGCAAAAGAGAAAAAGGAACAAATCGCTAACTCTTGGCTCTGTTTCTCATATCAAATGACAAGCAATAACATTTTATTACCAAAGATGAAAGCAGATCAACAAACGATACCTCCAGTGACAATCATCTGGAGAAGAAACAACAAAATGAAAAGATTTAAAACCCCTTTCTTCACTAAACCATATTTTACTCTGTCAAATAATAATAAAGCTTAATATACTTACTTGTCACCTTTTTTCAAAATCAAAAATTTCTCAAGTACAGAAAATAGATCCTCACTAAAATTGCAGAGGACGAAGCTAGATCTTATCTTCCATTATCTAATTACTGAAGAATAGCTTGTTAAAACTTAACACTGAGTTAACTCATATTCTCTTTTACCACACCACCCCCAGAAAGAAAAAAGTAGGTGTCAGACATGACAAACAAGTAAAAAATGGGTATCTGATGTTATACAACCATGGATCTGTGAAAATTCTGATATCAAATACATATGAATTCAACAATGAACACATGTGACATACAAGAACTCATTTAGAAAAGATATTGGCAGCAATGTTTTTACTTAGCCAAAGAGTGCTATGGAATATTATGCCATGCCAACATAACAAGACGTTGCATCCTCACTCTCTCAAAATGGTACTTGCTGTTTGAGACCTAACTAATGATAGAAAAATGTTAGGGAAAAGCCATTAGGAATCAGAGGCAATAAAATACAAACTTATACCAAAGGCTAAGATGTCAGGAGAAAAAGAGGCTTATGTATCAATATTTGGCATGTCATGAAAGTGTTATTCCCAATTAAGAGAATTTCCTTTGGCAAAATTACTTGGAAAATGTGCATTCCTAAAATGCAATTATATTAAAATAAAATAGCTTGAACACCCACAAGGATTATATGCTAAACATTAAATTTATTTTTAAATAATCAAATTTGTTTTATTGAATACAAAAATCATTCTGTAAAACAAAAAAAAGCTTATAATAAGTCTTCTATATCACACAAAAACATAGGGGGAAAAATCCTAGTTCTAATAAGTTTTCCAAAATAAAGACATAAAAAGAAAAACAGTATCTACAAGACCATCCCAGTCTTAAGATTTTATGATGACCTTCCGTGTTAAAACAGGGATATTCTCAAGGGTCTAAAACTGTCAAGGTAGGGCAGGAATTCTAAACTAAACTTGGGCAACAAGCCTAAACAAATTTAAATATAAATTGTCCTTCCTAGTTCAGCTGTTTCCATGAGGATCCAAGTGTGTCAGCTTAGGGCAGGTATTAATCTACCAAGAGATAAAATACACAAAGCGACACTATAGTAGCAATTACATATACTGATGAGATAATGAACATTTTCAAAGTAAGAATTTATAAATGCTAAATGGTTTTCAAAGTATTTGCATTTCTGCTCCCAAATACAGGAACCATACATAACTCATAGTGTATTTTTAAAAGGCATTAAAATGAACTCTTCTATAAACTGAAACATAAAGAAAATAGACTATTACATGGCATAGTCCTGGAGTGGAATACAACAGTTTAGTAATAATTATAATTAGAAATTTAACATTTATACCGTAGTATTATAGATCATCAATTTCCAAAAACCTAAGCTTAATGAAGTATAATTATTGCCTTCACCTGTTCCTCTGGTAACTGTCTTCATATTTTCTTTAATCTCTGATTAGAATATTACAGTAAGAAGACATTTTATAGGAGAATAAAGAGCACTACCTCACAATAATGGTAAGCCATCTTTCTAAATCTAACTTAGCCTTCCTGAGAGGATTCTGAAGATACATCAGGATACTACATCAAAACTGTTATTTACATCACTCAGTAACGTACTATGGGTAGATATGTGAAAGTGCATAAGTATTTTATCTGCAATGAATAAATAGGTTAGCTTTTACTATATGCGATTATTCCATGAGTTCCAAAAAAAAAAATTCTAAATGAGCAGTATTAATGCCTAAAAAAGTTAGTGTCTTAGCCTCAGAATAGTATAAAACAGAATATGACCCAAGACTTCCTAACTTACATGTAAAAAAATGAAAAAAGCTACCCCTCTAAGGATTTAGCCCTTATTAAGGAACTCTGAAAGACAAAAAATTCTTAAGTCACTGTATACTACTATAAGCAAAACAGCTTGCATGCCTTTCAACAATTAGTCAATTTTTTGCATAGTTAAATCATAAAAGGTTAACAATCTCACCAGTCTAATCAGCTAGCTGAGTTATTTCCCTCACACACGCACATACACAAGACTAAATACTGCCTTATAAATTAAATACCTAATATGACTTTCAAGTACAGGAAATAATACTTTCTAACCTAAAATTATTTAAAAGTCAATACTAATTGTGGTTTGAACACAGAAGAAGAAACTTAAGTATACACCTCTACTCTCTCCTGAAACCCTAACAAAAAGACCATAAGAAGAATAAAGATATATATAAAATCAAAAGGATAAAGAAAATAGAAGAGGACAGTGGACCAGATATTATTGAGAGAATATTGCAATATGAAAAAAGATGAATTTAGCAGACTGGTAGAAGGCTGAAACCTAACAGGATAGGGGGTAGAGAATGGGAGAGAATGAGGGGTTGAAGCAAGCTCTTGTGTATAGATAAACCTGAAAAGGCTTAGGATCGAAACAGTTTGAAAGTCAAGGTGTGGGCTTCCCTGGTGGCACAGTGGTTGAGAATCTGCCTGCCAATGCAGGCGACACAGGTTCGAGCCCTGGTCTGGGAAGATCCCACATGCCGCGGACCAACTGGGCCCGTAAGCCACAATTACTGAGCCTGCGCGTCTGGAGCTTCTGCTCCGCAACAAGACAGGCCACGATAGTGAGAGGCCCGCGCACCTTGATGAAGAGTGGCCCCCGCTTGCCACAACTAGAGAAAGCCCTCGCACAGAAACGAAGACCCAACACAGCCATAAATAAATAAATAAATATATATATATATATATTTTTTTTTTTTTAAATAAAGTCAAGGTGTGAGACGGGGCTGAAAATAAAAGGATAAAAGGTGTATAAAGTTATAAGCAGTTAAACACATAAATCTCTTCCTCTGGCTCTTCAGTCAGGTGACTACCCCTATATGGCAGAAGGTTTGTACTCTGGGAAGGTTAAACAAGAGAACCACTAGCTGAGAGCAGAAGTAAGATTTATTGAAAAACAAGGAGATTAAATAAAATTCTGTAACTAAATGCTAAAACCACAGGCGTGTCCCATTCATGTACCCAATCCAGACACCAGTCTTTTCTCTCTCAGGTGGAACATTAGAGGATTCCTATCCAGAGAAACTACTCACTCAAGAGAAAAGGCCTATAGATACTGATACTTGTGGGTTTCCCATAAAAAGATCGATGCCCTAATCTAAACTCGTTGAGACCCACTAATCAACATGTGCACTCACACAGTTTCCCACTTGCAGCTTCTTAGTGATTCACTCTTAAATACAAATCAAGGACTAAAGAAAACTAGAAATTTTAGGAAAACCTCCAGAATGAGAGGCAAAATTAGAAGAAAAAAAAGTAAAAAGCACACAGACAGAGACAAATGAAAAGAATGAAAAACAACACTATAATTAATATCTTCTGGTAATTTGTTTCACAAAACAGTAACATTAAGTTATGAAAGGGGTAAACGTGGAAAAAGAAAGCCTTCCAGTTAATAACAAGATAACCATAGTTAGAGAAGCATATTGAATTATTTATGGATAAAATGGCATGACGTCTAAACCTGCTCTCAGAAACTAGAAAGATGAAACATTGGCAAAATGTTAATCACTAAACTGGGTGATAGGTAGATCATAGTTCATTTTAAGATTCTCTCCCCACTTTTGTTTATGTTTACATTTTCAGTAATAAAGTTTTTTAAATGACCCCAAATTTTTTTTTTCTCAGTACGTGGGCCTCTCACTGTCGTCGCCTCTCCCGTTGCGGAGCACAGGCTCCAGACGCGCAGACTCAGTGGCCATGGCTCACGGGCCCAGGCGCTCCGCAGCATGTGGGATCCTCCCTGACCGGGGCACGAACCCGTGTCCCCTGCATCGGCAGGTGGACTCTCAACCACTGTGCCACCAGGGAAGCCCAAAATGACCAAAATTTTAAAACACATTTCAAAAGATTGTGAAGATGAAAGTTGAGAAAATTATTGAGAGTAGAACAAAAAGACAAAAATGTAGAAAATACAAGAGAACATGAAAATTAGAGAATCAATCTAACTCATCATCTAAGTCATAGGAGTTCCAGAAAGAGAGAAAAGAAAATGTCAGAAAGAGAATTAAAGAATTTAATAAAATTTCCCAGAACTAAAGGACTGGAGTTTCAAGAGCAGCCTCCAAAGTAAGGTAAGTATAATAAATGATAAAAGACCTAAAACAAAATCAAGAATAATCTATTTGACCATATGGAAAACAGTATTCAAAGGGTTTTACAATTCTATTAGAGAATTTAGAATCATAAATGAGAGTGACAAAGGAAACCAAGGAAAATGGGAAAACAAGACAATTATTAACTCCAGGAAAAATAAAAGATTTTCCAAGAAAGGAAATATAATCACACTGTACAGCTGGGGATGGAGTCAACATAATACTTACATATATAGTTGACCCTCAGTATCCATGGTTTCAGGACCCCCATGGATACCAAAATCTGAGGGTACTCCAAGTCCCTTATATAAAATAGCACAGTATTTGCATTAACCTACACACATCCTCCCATATACTTTAAATTATCTCTAGATTACTTGTATAAGATGACTAAATTGTTAGGTTCCATTACAGCAATTCAAAAGAAAATGTTAAAAATTGAAAAATCATTTACAGTATCAGCACACCATTTAGAAATCTGGAGGTAAAAACTGTATCAGAAAAGAAGAGTGAAAAGAGGAAAGATAGGATGGAATAGGTAAAACAGGGTACTTCTATTTAACATCATAAATCTAGAAGTATTTTTTAATAACTATGTACACATTATTCACAATAGCCAAAATATCCCAAGAATTCAAATGTCCATCAACAAACTAACAGACAAAAGGAAATGTGGTATATACGTACAACAGGATATAATTCATCCTTAAAAAAAAAGGAAACCCCACCATTTGCAATAACATGGATGGCACTGTGCTAAGTGAAGTCAGTCAGTTACAGAAGGACAAATACTGCATGATTCCACTTATATGAGGTATAGTCAAACTCATAGCAGAGAACAGAATGGTGGTTGCCAGGGAATGGGGGGAGGGGAAATGAGGAAGTTGATGTTCAAAGGGTACAAAGTTACCAAAAAAAACAACCCCCCCAAAACCCCAAAAAATCCCACAACTATATACACATATTACTTTGATAAAAGTAAAACAAAATAAAGACTGCCCACGGGGAGGGTGGTGAAAGAACAGGGTGGTGAGAAGTTTTTACATTTTGTCCTTAGTTCTCCCCTGTTTATGCTTTGGGATAATGACTGCCTGTCCCTTTCTCCAAATAAATCAACAGTCTAATCACACTTTGCAGTGTAAAGTCAGGACAGTGCAAAAGCCTTGCTACTACAGGGGGATGAGCTCGGTGCTTTGTGACCACCTAGAGGGGTGGGATAGGGAGGGTGGGAGGGAGACACAAGAGGGAGAGGATATAGGGATATATGTATACATATAGCTGATTCACTTTGTTATACAGCAGAAACTAACACACCATTGTAAAGCAATTATACTCCAATAAAGATGTTAAAAAAAAAAAAAAAGCCTTGCTACTGTAAGGCACTGAGGAAAACGGGTGCAAGGTGATTAGTTTACCCTCGGCATTCACTCTTCCAAGACTTTCTTCCTTTCCTCCTCCAGATCCCCAGGGAGGATAGATTATAATCTAAGGCCTCCTTCCACTACTTTTTCCCATGAGTTTCAAAATAAAACCCTGGCCAGTGTTGCTGTACTGTGCAGCACAGGAATGACCGACACTGATTTTATGGTGCCTGGGGCTCATTCTTCCCCTACAAATGTACACAGACTTCAACCTGGACTTTAATTATTTCCCCAAAATAGTAGCTGAAAACCAAACACAGGAGCTGAAAACCTCAGGAAAAAGCAGCTAATGAACCAAAATAATCACCTGAAGATACATACAACTATAATAAGAGACAGACAGAACCCGACAACAAATACCATTTCAATTCTTTATTTCCTTAAATATACTATACCATGCTTATTTTAGTTCTCAATCCATCTGTTCCAAAACCCAACAATTTGTTATCTATAAGATTAAAAAATTTTGGAAAAAATAAAAGGATAGAAAAATGTACTAAGAAAAAATAAGCTAAAAGAAGCTGGAGAAGCAATCTGATAAAATGCAATTCAAGACCAAAAAATGTCTTTAACAGACAAAGAAGGACAGTACGTACATTTATAGATTGGCCAAAGTAAGAAAGCTGCATATTGTTAAGTGCTGGCAAAGATAAAAGAAATATCATGCACTGTTAGTTAAGAGTACAGATTCATTTCTTCCCTATTCTATTCCCTATACTAGAGAACAATTCTACACTCTTCAGTCAAATTAAGTATGCATCCCCTATAATCCAGCAATTCTGCTCCTGGCTCTATATTCCAAAGAAACTCTCATAAAGGTACATAATAAGATCCATACTTGGATGTTCACTATATATAGCAGTGACAATCACAAAGTAAAGATGGAGTCAACCTGAGTGGTCATCATTGAAAATCAACAGCTAAATTGTGATGGACTCATACTACAATATTAAGTAACAGTCAGGAGCAATTAGGTGTATACATAGCAACATGGATGGATCTTTAAAATATACTGCTTAGGAGGAAAAAACTTAATAGAAAGAAATAAGAAAAACAATACCTAAATAACATAAAGTACATGTACATGAACAAAACACATTGTATAGGAACAAGAACAAGTAAAGTAGAATGGTTGCCTGTGGCAGGAGGAGAGAAATGAAAGTGGAGTTTGGGCATAAAAGGAAGGAAATAATGAGAGGTATAATTTGCACAGACCAATGACAACACAACAATGTGCTATAAACTGAGGATTATGATTAATTTAACCCTCTGCACCTAAGATCCAAAAAGAAAATGTTGTGGGTGGATAATCAGCAAAAATTTGAAAATAATTCAAGAATGGTGATAATACATAATAGAATTAAAATAGAAAAGTTAAAGACACTAAGACTTGCTTTGGAAGAGAGAATTCTTTTACACAGCCAGAACAAGTCCTGAGGGTAGGCCTTAAATAAATACTACTTGAAAATTTTTTTGCAGTCCTGGAAAACAGTTTCTACATAAATGACCTACCCACTTGCCTTTTTCTCTGTTAAAAATTAATCTTGAAACTTCCCTGGTGGTACAGTGGTTAAGGATCCTCCTGGCCAATGCAGGGGACATGAGTTGGAGCCCTGGGCCTGGAACATCCCACATGCCTCGGAGCAACTAAGCCCATGCGCCACAACTACTGAGCCTGCGCTCTAGAGCCCGTGAGCCACAAATACTGAAGCCCGCCCGCCCTAGAGCCAGTGCTCCGCAACAGGAGAAGCCACTGCAATGAGAAGCCCACGCACCACAACGAAGAGTAGCCCACGAGCTTCCCTGGTGGCGCAGTGGTTGAGAATCTGCCTGCCAATGCAGGGGACAAGAGTTCGAGCCCTGGTCTCGGAAGATCCCACATGCCGCGGAGCAACTAGGCCCATGAGCCACAACTACTGAGCCTGCGCGTCTGGAGCCTGTGCTCCGCAACAAGAGAGGCCGCGATGGTGAGAGGCCTGCGTACCGCAATGAAGAGTGGCCCCCACTTGCCACAACTAGAGAAAGCCCTCACACAGAAATGAAGACCCAACACAGCCATAAATAAATAAATAAGAGTAGCCCCCGCTCACCACAACTAGAGAAAGTCCACGTGCAGCAACGAAGTCCTAATCAGCCAAAAATAAATAAATAGATAAATCATTTTAAAAAGAGTACCTACCAAAGGATATTCATAAATTTGAATGGTTGCCCAAGGGATAGAAGGGGAGAAATGGAATGGGAATAAAAAGAAATGAATACATATATACATAACAACCAACAAAAGAAAAGGTCTGGTATAGGCAAAATAATGATAAAGAGCCATGAATTGATAAGTATGATTATTAATTCAATCCTAGGAACAATAACAAAAAACTGGTTTAAAAATATATGTGACTGAGTCTGGGTGGTAAGGCTCACTTCAGATGTGGCTTTATGCTAGACATAACCATGGGAGTAACCGAAGACTCACTTTCTCTCCATTTCTAAAACAGCTACAAGAGGTATCTGGTCCTCTTTCCAGACAACTTCGTGACAAACTTCCCTGTCTGAAGAGGTTGCTTTCTGAGTAGTGGGGAGTGGTAAGGAACTACTGTTCCTTATAAACTTTATAGTATATTTGACTTTTAAAACTATATATATATGAATTATTTTTATAAATGAAAAATAAATTTAATTAAAAGAAAGAAGCAAGTGTCAAATCAGTAATGGGAAGGCAGTAAGGAATCTAAATTAGCAGTATTTGGAGGAAAAAGAGTAAACCAGTAGTCAGGAATCCAGATAGGCAGGTCAGTTATCAGCCATCAGGATGCAGGTTATTGCAAAGGGCATCTAAACCATGAGTTCAGCAGCTCATGAGTCCAGCTGTTATCAGGGGAACATCTGGTCTAGTATCATAAGAAGAAGAGTAAATACAGGTGATTTACTCTTCCCAGTTTCTCCCATAATCGTACCTTTAGCTAGCTATCGCCACGTTCAACATCCACAGAATCAGTACATCTCTAACTCCCAGGGACAATTCTGACTTACTATTTAAAACCGTCAACCAGGACTTCCCTGGTGGCGCAGTGGTTGGGAATCTGCCTGCCAGTGCAGGGGACACGGTTTCAATCCCTGGTCTGGGAGGATCCCACATGCCACGGAGCACCTAAGCCCATGTGCCACAACTACTGAGCCTGTGCTCTAGAGCCCGCAAGCCACAACTACTGAGCCACAGAATTCAACATGTGCCAGGCACTGCTCTACATTTTTTACATATATTAACTCATTTAAATTTTTTTGGCCGTGCCATGTGGCTTGCAGAATCTTTGTTCCCTGACCAGGGATTGAACCCGGGCCTTTGGCAGTGAAAGCAAGGAGTCCTAACCACTAGACGACCAGGGAATTCCCTTAACTCATTTAATTCTTAAAACCACCTATGAGGTAGGTATTATCAAAAAACCCTTATTACAAAGAGGAAGATAAATAAAAAGAATTTTAGAAATTTGCACAAGGTCACACATCTAGTAACTAATGGAGTCTGGATATTACTCTCTCTCTGTCTCTGTCTCTGTCTGTCTGTCTGTCTGTCTCTCTCTCTCTCTCTATCTATATCTCTCTATCTATATATATATATATATATATTTTTTTTAATTCCCCTTAGCACAGGGCAAGGCACATGTTAATCACTCAAACAGTGCCTGGGACTTCCCTGGCAGTCCAGTGGTTAAGACTTTGCCTTCCAATGCAGGGGGTGCAGGTTTGATCGCTGGTTGAGGAGCTAAGATCCCAAGTGCCTCGTGGCCAAAAAAACCAAAAACATAAAACAGAAGCAATATTGTAACAAATTCAATAAAGACTTTAAAATAGTCCACATCAAAAAAACAAATAAAAATAAACAGTGCCTATTTAACTCTGTAAATCTCTGTTAAGACAATATTCTCATCTCAGATTAGACTCATCTTGGCCTGAAAATTGCCCAGCCCATTAGACTGGACCGTTTTTCTACGTGTGTGAGGCTGGTCCAGTTCCAGGCAGTCTTATTTCAAACAAGTGGGCAAGTCTAGACCTTCTCCACCTTCCTTAACTGGTTCTAAATAATAACCATACACCACCAGGTTTATTTATTTATCAAATGGTTCAATGGTTAATAGAATTGGGAGTGAAAAACCAGATGATCATCTCCAAAGATACTGAAAACTCATGCAACAGAATTCAACATCCATTCTTGACTATTTTTTAAAAAGCCAGATACTTCAATAACATAGTAAAGCATATATGTCTAACCCAAAACCCAATATAATCTTTGATAGGTGCCCCAAGCACTCTCAGTCAAGTCAGAAAGAAGATAAGGATATTCTTTATCATTATAGTTTTTAACATTATTCTGCATATACCAGTCAATGTAATTAACAGGAAAAAGGAAAGTGCAAAAATTAGAAAACTATCATGATTTTCAGTTATATGATTTATTTAGAAATCTAAAAAGAATCAACTGGAAAATTATTTCAAACAGTAACAGAATCCATTTGGGTGCTGGTACAAATTTAACACCAATAAATTCAACAGTACTCCCACATACAAAAATCTATTTAGAAAGTAGAAGCAAATACCCTGTTTGAAATAACAACAATAAAGATTAATTACTTAGCAATAAACTTAAATGTGCAAAATTAATAACTAAAGAAAAAGGATGAAGATACTCTTTAATAATACGGAAAGTATATATTAAGGGAAAAAAAGAAGGGTGCTGCAAATTAAGTGTGCGATTTGTGTAAAAATAGGTATCTAGACACAGACCTTACACCCTTCACAAAAATTAACTCAAAATGGATCACAGACCTAAAGTAAAACATAAACCATAAAACTCCTAGAACGTAACATAGGAAAAAATTTTAAATGACCTTGGATTTGGTAATAACTTTTCAGATATAATGCCAAAGGCACAAAAGAACTGATCAGTTGAACTTCATTAAAATTAAAAACATGCTCTGTGGAAGACACTGCCAAGAGAATGAAAAGACAAGCCACACACTAGGAGAAAATGTTTGCATAAGACACATCTGATAAAAGACTTATCCAAAATATACAAAGACCTCTTAAAGCTCAACAGTAGGAAAATGAACAACCTGACTTAAAAATGGGCAAAATATTTGAACAGATATCTCACTAAGGAAGATATACAGATGGCAAATAAGCGTATGAAAATATTCTCAACATCACACATCATAGGAATTGCAAGTTAAAACAATGAGATTCCACTACATACCTATTAGACTGGTTAAAATTCAAAACACTGGGCTTCCCCAGTGGCACAGTGGTTAAGAATCCACCTGCCAATGCAGGGGACACAGGTTCGAGCCCTGGTCCAGGAAGATCCCCCCCATGCCACGGAGCAACTAAGCCCGTGTGCCACAACTACCGCGTCTGTGCTCTAGGGCCCGTGTGCCCCAACTACTGAAGCCCACACACCACAAATACTGAAGCCCACGTGGCTAGAGCCCATGCTCCACAACAAGAGAAGCCACCGCAACAAGAAACCCACACACCGCAACAAAGAGTAGCTCCTGCTCACCACAACTAGAGAAAGCCCGCACACAGCAACGAAGACCCAATGCAGCCATAAATAAATAAATTGATTATTTAATTTATATACATACATATAAAAATCCAAAACACTGACAAACACCAAATGCTGGTGAGGATTAGGAACTAACAGAACTCTCATTTATTGCTGGTGGGAATACAAAGTGATACAGCCACTCTGAAAGACAGTTGGCAGTCTCTTACAAAATTAAACATACTCTTATCATACAATCCAGCAATTGTGCTCCTTGGTATTTAAAACCCGAATCAGTTGAAAACTTATGTCCACATAAAAACCTGTACATGAATGTTTATAGCAGCCTTATTCATAATTGCCAAAACCTGGAAGCAACCAAGATGTCCTTCAATAGGTAAATATATAAGCAAATCGTGATGCATCCAGACAATGGAGTATTATTCAGTGATAAAAAAGAAACGAGCTATCAAGCTACTAAAAGACATGGACATCCTCGATGCATATTTCTAAGTAAAAGCCAATCTGAAAAGGCAACATACTATATGATTCCAAATATAGGACATTCTGAAAAAGATAAAACTATGACGACAGAAAAAGGATCAGTAGTTGCCAGTGGTTGGGGAGTCGCAGGGTGAACAGGCAGAGCACAGAGGATTTTTAGGACAGTGAAAATACTCTGTATTATACTATAATGATGGATACATGTTGTCCTACATTTGTGAATGTATAGGACCAAGAGTGAACCTTAATGTAAACTACAACCTATAGCTGACTGTGATGTGTCAATGTAGGTTCATCAATTGTAACAAATGTACCTCCCTGCTGGGGGATGCTGACAATGAGGAAAGCTATACATGCATGAGGGCAGAGGATATATGGGAAACCTCTGTACCTTCCTCTCAATTTTGCTGGAAACCTAAAACTGCTCTAAGAAAATAGTCTTTATTTACCAAAAAAATACAAGTAAAACACACACACACACACACACACACACACACCTAAAATGTCTAAAGTCTGAAAGAAACGAAAAAGAAGCTTTGAATAAATGGAAGGTCAGAGAAAGATTTTAGTATGTCAAGATGTCAACTCTCTTCAAACTAATTTATAAATGTAAACGACAAAAAATGCAACGACAAAAAACATATACACTCAAAGGATTGGGGTGGGGGGGCGGCTAGCTAATTTGATTCAAAGATTCATACAAAAAAAAATAAGGAAGAACAGCCAAGAAATTTCTCAGGGAAAAAAAGTAATGAGAGGGCAATAACCCTAACAGACATTAAAAATATATTCTAAGCCAAAATAAGTAGAACTAGGTAGAGATTATTAAAAATATATTCTAAGCCAAAATAAGTAGAACTAGGTAGAGATTAATGTTAACAAACAACAGAAACAGACTCAAGTAAACAGGGGAATTTGGATTATGAAAAAGGTAGCATTTCAAATCAACAGAGAAAAAATAGATTATTCAGACTAACTTTTTGCTATATGTCTCCTTTTATACCTTATGAATTTGAAACCATATTACCTTTTTTTAGTGCTATAGACTGAAAAGACAACAGTTCTATTTTTGCCCACTCTCAAAATCCACTAAAAGTTAAAATATAGGGATTTTTTTAAAAAAAGCACACACAAGGACAAACACAATTGGCAAAGAGACAACAGCAATTAAATTTTGGACAGTAGAAAACAGATGGAAAAGAAAGAAATTATTCCAAATGACCAGAGAAAGCCAAATCTTAAACTGGTGGTGGGAAAAGTAGAAAACCAACATAATTTACACATACAATCCCCCAAAATCTTGAGAACTAGAAGTATCAAATCACTCTAGAAGTGGGAGTATGAAGAGGCTAAGAGGAGGAAGACTGCCTGAAAGTTTATTTATGAAGCATATAGATTTTTCAGATCCCCTCCCTTACTTTATGTAGCTGGGTACTCATGCCAGAAGATGGACACCTTATTCTCTGGGGAAGGTCTTTGAGTTGGGCAACATCAGGCTCAGATTGGTGCAGGAGCCCCATGCTGCAAATAGGGGGGGATGAAGGAAAAGTTAATATGCTAAACCTTGACAACCCTAGTCCTCTTCCCCAGGAGGCTCACAGGATGATGGCAGTTAGTCCTTTACCCTCCAGAAACAGAAAAATGGAAAAGCCTTCACTGGGAAAACTCACAGACCCAAGAGAAAGGCCCAACAATAGTGACATTGGGAGGTTCCATTAGGAAAAGGCCAGCCAGATCACTCTATAAAGAAGTTAAAAGTTGCCAGCCCCACCAATCCATGCACTGAGAACTCTGTCAGCTTTCAGTCACTCACTCAGACACTAAAAAAGACAGTTCTGCTTCCAATGCTCCCACTGCAATAATCTGGGGGAGTAGTTTTGCAAAAATGGTATTTTTAAAAAGATTTCGTAAACCTACAAAAGTAATAACTGTAGGAACTAAAATTTCAGAAGGGGAGAGCCCTTTTTTGGTGAACCAGAAGTTGTTGGCCATTTTCTTCATTTTCTTTTTCTGGGGGGCATTTGCCAATTTTGGAGGTAGGCTAAAAAACCAGACTGGGCACAGGCAGAAGGACGCTACTAAAAGAAAGAAATCAGCTCAATTTTTGGTGGTCACACAGAG
Source organism: Phocoena sinus (assembly GCF_008692025.1). Lineage (NCBI taxonomy): Eukaryota > Metazoa > Chordata > Mammalia > Artiodactyla > Phocoenidae > Phocoena > Phocoena sinus. The sequence continues at coordinate 81,283,071 of NC_045768.1, read as the reverse complement.
CTGAAATGAAGGACAGGAAGTGCTTAAAAACACATGATCAATTTTCCCCAAGGGAGGGAGGGAGGGATGGTCTGTCTGTCTGTTTATCTATCTATCTATTTGCCATGCCGCACAGCATATGGGATTTTAGTTCCCTAACCAGGGTTCGAACCCATAGCCCCTGCAGTGGAAACGTGGAGTCTTCACCACTGGACCACCAGGGAAGTCCTGCCTAAAGGATTTTGATGGCGTTAGGGCACTGACAGAAAAACATAATCTCCTTTCAGATTTTACAGCTGCAATGTGTTGGAGGGTAAAAAAATAAACTCAGAACCTCCGAAGGCCAGAATTCAATCTCCTACAGTCATTCAAAGCTGAAGAAACCAAGATTTACCTCTCTCAATCAAAAGTCCATAGTGGCACACCAGAAGCACAAGGACAGAGACAGACTGAGTCTTAGTAAAACTGTAACCCAAGCTCCAACCTAAATTAATCCTTGAACTGGTTTGAAGAGAACAACCCCACAACCTATTTACCTGACTGAAGCAAGGGGAAAGCATCTTTGGAGAAAAATATCTTAGCCTCTCTATTCTTTTATATGCAACATCTGGCATACAATCAATCTATCTATCTATCTATTTATTTGTTTATTTATGGCTACGCTGGGTCTTCATTGCTGCGCGCCCGCTTTCTCTAATTGCAACGAGTGGGGACTACTCTTTGTTGCAGTGCGCAGGCTTCTCACTGCAGTTGTTTCTCTTGTTGTGGAGCACGGGCTCTAGGCACTCGGGCTTCAGTATTTGTGGCACGTGGGCTCAGCAGTTGTGGCTTGCAGGCTCTAGAGCGCAGGCTCTGTAGTTGTGGCACGCGGGCTTAGTTGCTCCACAGCATGTGGGATCTTCCTGGACCAGGGCTCGTACCCGTGTCCCCTGCACTGGCAGGAGGATTCTTACCCACTGTGCCACCAGGGAAGCCCTGGCATACAACTGAAAAAAAAAAAGAAAAAAAAAACTGTTCTGGGCTTCCCTGGTGGTGCAGTGGTTGAGAGTCCGCCTGCTGATGCAGGGGACATGGGTTCGTGACCCGGTCCGGGAAGATCCCACATGCCGCGGATCGGCTAGGCCCGTGAGCCATGGCCGCTAAGCCTGCGCGCCCGGAGCCTGTGCTCCGCAACAGGAGAGGCCACAACAGTGAGAGGCCCGCGTACCGCAAAAAAAAAACAAACAAACAAACAAAAAAACTGTTCTGCAGAAAGGCAGAATAACGACTGATAATCAAGAGAAGAAAAAAGTATAGAAACAAATTCAAAGATGACCCAGGTATTCGAGTTAGCAAACAGGACTTTTAAATAAAAATGAGGGACTTCCCTGACGCTCAATGGTTAAGACTCCCCCTTTCCAATGCAGGGGGTGCAGGTTCAATCCCTGATCAGGGAGCTGAGATCCCACACGCCTCGGGGCCAAAAATATCAAAACATAAAACAGAAGCAATATTGCAACAAATTCAATAAAGAATTTATTTTTTAAATAAATTTATTTATTTTTGGTTGCATTGGGTCTGCTCTCGGGCTTAGTTGCTCTGCAGCAATGTGGGATCTTCCCGGACCAGGGATCAAACCCATGTCCCCTGCATTGGCAGGCAGATTCTTAACCACTGCACCACCAGGGATATCCCTCAATAAAGACTTTAAAAATGGTCCACATCAAAAAATCAAAAATTCGGGGCTTCCGTGGTGGCGCAGTGGTTGAGAGTCCGCCTGCTGATGCAGGGGACACGGGTTCGTGACCCCGTCCAGGAGGATCCCACGTGCCGCAGAGCAGCTGAGCCCGTGAGCCATGGCCGCTGAGCCTGTGCGTCCGGAGCCTGTGCTCTGCAACGGGAGAGGTCACAACGGTGAGAGGCCCGTGTACCGCCAAAAAAAAAAAAAAAAAAAAAATCTTTAAAATAAATAAACCAATAAATAACAATGATTTAGTATGTTAAAGGAAAATAGAGGGAAAGATTTAATTTAAAAAAAAATAAAATAAAATTCAGGACTTCCCTGGTGGTCCAGTGGTAAAGAATCTGCCTTATAATGCAAGGGACACACGTTCTATCCCTGGTCAGGAACTAAGATTCCACATGCCGCAGGGCAACTAAGCCCCGCATGCCACAACTACGGAGCTTGTGTGCCACAAAACTACAGAGCCCACACGCCACAAGTAGAGAGAGGAAACCCGCACACCACAACTAGAGAGAAGCCCACGCACTGCACTGAAGATCCTGAGTGCCACAACTAAGACCCGACCCGCCAAAAAAAGAAAATAATTTTTTTTTTTTAAAAAAAAGGGGGAGAGGGCTCCTCTGGTGGCACAGTGGTTGAGAGTCTGCCTGCCGATGCAGGGGACGCGGGTTCGTGCCCCGGTCCGGGAGGATCCCACATGCTGCGGAGTGGCTGGGCCCGTGAGCCATGACCGCTGGGCCTGCGCGTCCGGAGCCTGTGCTCCGCAGCGGGAGTGGCCACAACAGTGAGAGGCCCGCGTACTGCAAAAAAAATAAATAAATAAAATAGAAATAAAAATAAAAAAGGGGGAGGACAGGACAGAACAGAGTGTAGTAGGTAGGTGGAACCTAGTTATAAAAGGTCCACTACATATGTAAATAGAGGTGGGAGGGGAAGAGAGGGAGGGAGGGAAGGAAGGAAGGAACAGGGAAGAAGGAATATCTGAAGAGATAATAGCCAAGAATCTTCTTCCAAAACTGATAAAATATATCTACACACAGATTTAAGAAGCTCAGTGAATCAGAACAGGATTTAAAAAAAAAAAAAGTCCAGGCAAGCCATAAACTGTTGAAAACAAAGACAAAGAAAATCTTAAAAGTAACCAGAAGAAAAAGATATTACCTTAAAATAGCAATAACAGTATTAATGGCTGACTTGTCAAAATAAAATAAGTGTGTGGGCATATGGGCACCGCATATGGGCGCACACACACACACACACACACACACACACACACACACACAGTGGAATATTATTCAGCCATTAAAAGGGGGAATCCTACCATTTGGAACAACATGGATGAACACTGAGACCATTATGCTAAGCGAAATAAGTTAGAGAAATACAAATGCTGTATGATCTCACTTATGTGTGTAATCTAAAAGAGCCAAAGTCATAGAAACAGAGAGTAGACTGGTGGTTGCCAGGGGCTGGCAGTGAGGGGAGGTGGGATGGGAGACATGAGGAGATGTTGGTCAAGGGGTATGAACTTCCAGTTATAAGAGGAATAAGTTCTAGGGATCTAATGTACAGCATGGTGATTTACAGTTAACAAGAATGTACTGTATACTTGAAAGCTGGGAAGAGAGTAAATCTTAAATGTTACCACCACCACCACAATATGGTAATTATGTGAGATGAAGGATGTGTTAACTAACTTTATTGTGGTAATCTTTTTGCAATACAAGTATCAAAATTATCATATTGTACACCTTAAACTTACACAAGGTTGCATGTCAATTATAGCTTAATAAAGCTAGAAAAGAGAAATTAAGGAAGTCAGAAAACACTGAAATGACAACGTAGACGTGCTGAAAGGAGATGATTTTAAAAGAAAAAGCCAACTTAGAAATCTATACCCAGTCAAAAAAGGTTTCAAAAAAGTAAAGATGCTTGGGACTCCCTTGGTGGTCCAGTGGGTAAGAATCTGTGCTCCCAATGCAGGAGGCCCAGGTTCGATGCCTGGTCTTGTAACTAGATCCCCCATGCATGCCACAACTAAGAAGTCCACGTGCCACAACTACGAGTCTTGCATGCTGCAACTAAGACCCGGTGCAGACAAAAATAAATAAATAAATAAATATTAAAAAACAAAATAAAGATGCTTTCAGGCAAACAAAATCTGAGAGAGGTTGCTGCTAGCAGACTTGCACACAAAATTTATTAAAAGTTCTGTAGACTGAAGGAAAGTATCTTAGATAAAAATACCACTGCAGGAAGTAATGAAAAACACTGGAAAGGGAACATAAATACAAAAGAACATTTGTGCCACATGAAAAAATATATATAAAATTCAAATTTCACTATCTATAAAATAAAGTTTTATTGGAACACAGTCATGGTCATTTATTTATGACTTGTCTGTGGCTGCTTTGACACTGCAGTGGCAAAATGAGTAGTTGCAATAGAGCCCATATGTGGTGCCCATATGCAGTGCTTATGGCTTCAAACTCCTGCATCATGGTACACTAGAAACTGCAGTGATATAGTTATATCCAACAGCATTTTGGGTGTCACACATGCTGCTGCACCATGACATTTTAACTTTATTTACGAGTGCATAACCCATCACGTAAAAACAAGAAAAGTGCACTTCAAATGCCACACATTAAGGCACAGTGGAGTGTGTTTTGTCACCAAATTAAATGGCAAAGCCTTGTCTTTATTATGCAATAACACTATAACTATGCTAAAGAATACAATATACCTAGACATTACTAGACTGCACTCATCACAACAATCCCCAACTCACAGGAAAGCAACAGTCAGAAAAATTAGAAAATTTTAAATTGAATATAATATTGTAGAATTTTTTCATAAAACAAAAAATGAAACTGCAAATAAACTCAGTGCGTGAATGGTCATTTGTCAGCCTAGCAAGGAAAGCCATTTACTGTTGGCAAGTTAATTAAATCGTGTTTGATTACAGTAGTCAAAGAAATGCGTCCAGAGAAAATAAACTTGTTTGAGATTGTCAACTTTTCAGCGAGAACAGTTGTTCAAGCAAGTTGAGGATAATGGTAGCAACATCAATAGTCAATTAAGGGGACTAGCCTGGAGGTCCAGAGATTAAGACTCTGCACTTCCAATGCAGGGGGCATGGGTTTGATCCCTAGTCGGGGAACTAAGATCCCACATGCCTCTTGGCATGGCCAAAAAAATTTCTTTTAATTAAAAAAAGTCAGTTAAAAAATAAGACAAATGGGGGCTTCCCTGGTGGTGCAGTGATTAAGAATCCGCATGCCAATGCAGGGGACACGGGTTCGAGCCCTGGTCTGGGAGGATCCCACATGCCGCGGAGCAACTAAGCCCTTGCGCCACAACTACTGAGCCTGCACTCTAGAGCCCGCGAGCCACAACTACTGAAGCCCACATGCCTAGAGCCCATGCTTGGCAACAAAGAGAAGCCACCGCAGTGAGAAGCCCGCTCACTGCAACGAAGAGTAGCCCCTGCTTGCCGCAACCTGAGCAAGCCCGCGCACAGCAACAAAGACCCAACGCAGCCAAAAATAAATAAATAAATAAATTTATTTAAAAAAAAAAAAAAGGAAAATGGTTTCCAGTGGGTTTCCTTGGCTCTAGAGGAGTCAACAGATGTTACTGATTACTATTCAGTTGTTTATTTGAGCAGTCAATACAGAATTTGAAGTGACTAAGGAATTAACCTCTAAGAGTATCTGTGAAACTACAACAGGAAACAGTATTTTCAAACTTGAGAAAACACGAAGTCAGTACAACCTGAAGTGGAATCTGCTAAAGAATGTTACAAGTGATGGTGGCAAAAATATGTGTGTAACAGAAAAAGGCTTAGTTGGACAAATTAACAAAACCTGTGGGAATGTAAAATGTATACGGTATTACAAACCTATGGTTATTCATCAGCAGGTACTCTGTGGAAAACATTTGAATCTATCATGTCTTATTGACCATGTCTTATTGCCAAAAGATATATTTCATTTGCTTTCGTGGATTTAGCCAACTTCCGTTCCAAAACAGAAGCCAAATATCCTGACTTGCCACCACACAGTAGATCAATGGCTTGGCAGTTGATTAATGTTTTATTGTGATTTTTTGAGCTCAGGAATGAGCTCAAATTTTTTCTAAAGGAAAAAACTAGCCTCAACCATTATTACAAAACACCAAATGGCTTTGGAAATCAGCTTTTGCTACAAACTTGATAATGTTCCTTAATGAATTTTAAATAAAATTATAAGGCAAAATACTGCTTATATGCAAAATTTATATTGTAGTAAAACTTAAAATATTCTGATGACAACTAAAGCCTGTTGGAATCACAGGTAATGTTAAACTGCTTTATTCACTTCCTATTCAGTCAAAATTTAAAACAAGGAGTGAGATCTCCATTCCCATACAAATTTGCAACAGATATATTTTCTGAGCTCAAAGGATAGTTTCAGCAGTGTTTTCCAAACCTTGAGCAAAAGTATGAGAGAAATTTACATATTCTTAAATCTACTTGTGCAGTTGAAGAGCTTCCACCTAAACTTCAATTGGAAGTGATTAATCTGCATTGTAATGATGTGCTAAAAGACAAATATCAAGAGGAGAAATCTACGCCAGGGAGCAACTAAGTCCGTGTGCCACAACTACTGAACCTGCGCTCCAGAGCCTATGAGCCACAACTACTGAAGCTCATGCACCTAGAGCCTGTGCTCTGCAACAGAAGCCACCGCAAGGAGAAGCCTGCGCACTGCAACAAAGAGTAGTCCCCGTTCACCACAACTAGAGAAAGCCTGAACACAGCAACAAAGACCCAATGCAGCCATAAATAAATTTATTTTTAAAAAAAGAAAAAAGAGTACAGTATTGCCCCCTTATCCACGGATTTGCTTTCCACACTTTCAGCTTCCTGCAGGCAAGGGGTCCAAAAACATTATATGGAAAATTCCAGAAATAAGCAATTCATAAGTTTTAAATTGAGTTGCTGTTCTGAGTAGCATGATGAAATCTTGCACCATCCTCTCCATCCTGCCCTGGATGTGAATCAACCCTTTGTCCAGTGTATCCATGCTGTACATGCTACCCACCTGTTACTCACTTAGTAGCTGTCTGGGTTATGGGGATCAACTGTCACAGTACCGCAGTGGTTGTATTCAAGTAATCCTTATTTTACTAAATAATGGCCCCAAAGCACAAGAGTAGTGGCAATTCAGATGTTCTCTTACTGTGCCTAATTTATAAATTAAACTTTATCATATGTATGTACATACAGAAAAAACATAGTATATATAGGGTTCAGTACTATCCGCATTTTCAAGCATCCACTGAGGGTCTTGGAACATATCCCCCACGGATAAGGGGTGACTACTATATAATATGTAATGGCAATATAATCTGATGATATAGTATAGTACAGATACAAAGTGAGAAGGGAATGAGGATAACATATGCAAGACATTTTATGCAACTGCTCTCAGTAATCATATTGGAAATGGTAATACTAGTATTGCTATTGTGAGACTATTGTATAATGTGGAATAAAACAAATGAGTAATTAATAATGAGGATATTCTAATTCATTATCCCCTGTATCCTTGAGAACCAGCATTTTTGGTATAGAAAAAAGGAACTATAGATGTAATATAGAAGAGAGTAAATTTTTAAAATCTTTATGTGTGTGTGTATATGTACAGATAGATATATAGATATATACAGATGTACATATATCACCCTTAACTGTCCTAGACGCAATAACTCACAGCAATGAGCACCCTCAATGCCCAGATTGGAGAAAACAGCTGGTTACAACTCTGGAGCAGGAAATGTAAAAGATAAGCCTGGAACACTTGGTCATACCAGATAACAAGGATGCTACAAAGACTACCTGGAGTGGATCAAGTTATCTAGGAGCCAACTTGAGGAGGCTCCAACTTGTCAAAGACAGGACAATTTGAGCGTAAATAATAACTGCCATTGATTAAAAACCAGCAAATATGTTTGAATCCCTGAATTCACAATGGTATTTTTAAAAATAGCTGTTTCTTGGGAATTCCCTGGTGGTCCAGTGGTTAGGACTCCACCCTTTCACTGCCAAGGGCCTGGGTTCAATCCCTGGTCAGGTAACTAAGATCCCACAAGCTGCGCAGCATGGCGAAAAAAAAAGCTGTTTCTCTTAGGGGATAATAAGGAACTAACCTGCTATCTTGAAAAGTGAAAAAAGCAAAGAATCAAGCATCTATCCTACCTTTCCTATACAACTTGTACTCCTGGATAACTATATACAGTTGAGGGACTTCCCTGGTGGCGCAATAGTTAAGAATCCGCCTGCCAGTGCAGGGGACACAGGTTCGAGCCCTGCTCCGGGAAAATCCCACACCGAGGAGCAACTAAGCCTGTGGGCCACAACTACTGAGCCTGTGCTCTAGAGCCCACAAGCCACAACTAATGAAGCCTGCGCGCCTAGAGCCTGTGCTCCACAACAAGAGAAGCCACCACAATGAGAAGCGCACACACTGCAACAAAGAGTAGCCCCCGCTCGCCACAACTAGAGAAAGCCCGTGCACTGCAACAAAGACCCAATGCAGCCTAATTAATTAATTAATTAATTAATTTTTTATAAATAAATACACTTGACCCTTGAACAATACACAGGTGAGGGGTGCCGACCCTCCATGCAGCTGAAAATCTGCACATAACTTTACAGTTAGTCCTCCATATATGTGATTCTGCATCCACGGACTCAACCAACAGCAGATTGTGTAGTACTGTAGTACATATTTATTGAAAAAAGTCCACATATAAGTGAACCCACACAGTTCAAATCCTTGTCTTTATGTTCAAATCCATGTCATTCAAGGGTCAACTGTAGTAGACAAGCAGAATCATCTCTTAATAAAAGTATTCCAACAAATAAATGAAAAAGAAATAGCAGAACGGTCACTATTCTGCAACTACAAATAATTTAACAAATCTGGGCATTGAGCCCAACTGCTGTCATCATAAAAAGAGAGAAACCCCGTAATGTGCCTCCTGATGAAAGAACACAACACTGCCTATAATAATATCAGAGACTGAACCAGAGTCTGACCAAGACTCTGAATCCAACTACCAATTTGCAACAAATACAGAGGATGAAGGAACATGCTGAACTGCAACATGAGTGTGCAATCAGTAAAATTCACATTTTGGCAAGCATTCTTCAACAGAAAAACTGTAAGTAAAAGAAAGGGACCGAGGGGCTTCCCTGGTGGCGCAGCGGTTGAGAGTCCGCCTGCCGATGCAGGGGACGCGGGTTCGTGCCCCGGTCCGGGAAGATCCCACATGCCGCGGAGCGGCTGGGCCCGTGAGCCATGGCCGCTGAGCCTGCGCGTCCGGAGCCTGTGCTCCGCAACGGGAGAGGCCACAGCAGTGAGAGGCCCGCGTACCGCAAAAAAAAAAAAAAAAAAAGAAAGGGACCGAGAGGTAAACTGTAGATTAAAAGATATTTAAAAACATACCAAATTTAAAAAACTCAATAACACTAAACTACAGTGTCTAAGAATGCACACTTGGTGATAATACAAAAAAGAATAAGGAAATGAATTACTATAAAAGTCAGAACAGTAGTTATGGGAGAGGGGAGGCACAGGTTTATAACTGAAATGGGACACGTAGAGGGATTCCGGGATGGCTGAAAAGTTCTACTTCTTGACCTAGGTGGCGTGATTACAAGGATGTTTGCCTTTTTAAAAAAAAAAAAAAAAAAAAAAAGTTTGTGTGTGAGATTTTCTGCTTATTTTATAATACAAAGATTAAAAATGATAACTATATAAAACTACAATGCTATTGCCTTAGAGGTTTATAAGACAGGTGGAACTGAAATATACAACATCGATAGCACAAAGGGCAAGGGGGATGGGATGGAGTTAAACTGTTGTACGGTTCTTGCAGTCTTTGAAAAGCATTAACTTAAACTGTAATAAATTAACAATGCATACTGAAATATCTAGGGCAATGGTTCTTAACCAGGGGGTATTCTGCCCCCGAGGGGACATTCAGTAATGTCTGAAGACATTTTTGGTTGTCAAAACTGGGAAATGGGGGGTTGCTACTGATATCTAGTGGGTAGTGACCAGGGATGCTGTTAAAGATCCTACAACACACAGGACAGCCCCCTCCACCCCCAAACAAAAAACTATCTGGCCCCAAATGTCAATAGTGCTAAGGTTGAAAAACTCTGATCCAGGGTAACCACTGAAACCAATTAAAGAATGTATAACAAACAAGTAGAGAAGAAAAAAAAATGGAACAATTTCACTTATATGAAGCTGAAAAATAGACAAGACTAAATCGTGGTGATATTAAGTCATCAGAATAATTAATGGTTATAGGAGAATGAAGGTACTGACTTGGAAGTGGTACAATGGTGCCTTCTGGGGAACTAAAAATGTTCTCTCTCTTGTTCTAGGCCGTGAATATATGAGAGAGTATACAGTAAAAGTTCATTAAGCTGTACACTTAAGATATATACCCTTTCCCGTACATATGTTATACCTCAACTAAAAACCATTAAGCAGATAACCAAAGATTACAAGACATCTGGGGCAAGTATTTAACATGAAACACACCTATCAAAAACAAATAAGAGGGCTTCCCTGGTGGCGCAGTGGTTGAGAGTCCACCTGCTGATGCAGGGGACACGGGTTTGTGCCCCAGTCTGGGAAGATCCCACATGCCGCGGAGCGGCTGGGCCCGTGAGCCATGGCCGCTGAGCCTGCGCGTCCGGAGCCCGTGCTCCGCAATGGGAGAGGCCACAACAGTGAGAGGCCTGCGTACAGCAAAAAAATAAATAAAAATAAAAAAATTAAAATAAAAAAATTTTTAAAATTAAAATAAAAACAAATAAGAATCTAGAGGAAACAGCCTACAAGGGAAAGTAAACTTTTAAAATATACATATTACACATTACATTATATGTATGTATTTATATATAGTGTGTTCAGAGAATTAAGAGGAGACACTTCAACCATGACTCAAAAACAGAATGTTGTTTTTTTTAATTTATTTTAGAATGTTAGTTTTTAAAATCGTATATCAAAAGAGAGCTCTTAGAAATTAAATAGAACAGCAGAAATAAACATATAACAAATTCCACTCCTAGGTATTTACCCAAGAGAAATAAGTAAATGCCCACTAAAAGACCTTAACATGAATGTTCATAATAATTGCTTTATTCAGAATAGCCAAAAATCGGAAGCAATTCAAGTATCTATCAGTAGAGAAATGGATAAACAAATTAAGGTATGCTGATACAGTGGAATACTACTCATCAAAAGGAACAAACTACCATACATGTAACATGTGTGAATCTCAAAAACACTATGTTGAGAAAAAGAAGCTAAACCCAAGAATACATACTGTATGATTTCCTGGAACAGGAAAAACTAAGAGCTATGGTCATAGAAAACCACGGTGGTTGTCTAGAATGGTGTGGGAGAAATGACTGGAAAGGGAGGGAACTTTCTGGAATAATGGAAATGTTCCATAATTTTACTGTGGTGGTGGCTAAATGGGGTGTATGCATTTCTCAAAACTAATCAAATCACACACTTGAAACTGGCACATTTTATTGTATGTAAATTATACTCCCAAAAAAACGCCAGACAAAACACAAACAAAAAGCTCCATTGAAAGGACAGAAGATAAAGGTGAGATAAAAAGTAGTAAAAACACAAAGAAACTGAAAATCAGATCAGAGAAAAAGACTTTTTAAATTAGAGGATTAACATAGGCAATCCAATATCCTGATAATCGGTGCTTCCAAAAGGAAACAGCAAAAATGAATAGGAGAAAATATCATTTAAATAATTCAAGAAAATTTCCCAATGTTGAAGAACATGAGTTTCCAGACTGAAAGTACCTATAGTAATGTGAAATTTCAGAACACTGGGAACACAAAGAAGATCCTGCAAACTTCCAGAAGAAAACAGTTCACATACAACGGACAGGACTTAGAATGGCTTTGAATTTCAAACAGCACTTCTAGAACCAAGAAGACAAAAAGCAATAACCTCAAAATTCTAAAGCGTGATTCCCAACCTAGAATTCTATACCCTGCCAAGCAATTCAAGTATAAAGTTAGACGAAGAATTCAAAAAATTTACCTGCTATGCATACTTCCTCAAAAATCTACTCAAGGATGTGATAAACCAAAACAAAAGAACCAAAGAAGGACAGAGAAGATACAGGAAACAGCCACTCCAACACAGGTAGAAGGAGCTTTCATGAAATACCCAGGACTATGGTGAAGGGTGTGAACTCAGATAACAGCTGTGAACTAGATACAGAAAAAGCAACCATATAGAATGAAGTTCAGAATACTCCAGGAGACCAAGTGGGAAGGTAAAATGATGCAGCCACTTTGAAAGACAGTCTGGCAATTCCCCAAAAGGCTAATAAGCACAGTTACCACATGATCTAGCAATCTGACTCCTAGGTATACATCCAAGAGAAATGAATGTATGTTCACACAAAACTTGTACATAAATAGTCACAGAAGCATTATTCATAACAGCAAAATGTCCATCAACAGATGAATGGATAAACAAAATGTGGTATGTCCATACAATGGAGTATTATTCAGCAATAAAAAGGAATGAAGTACTGATACGTGCTAAAACACGGATGAACCTTGAAACCATTACGCTAAGTGAAAGAAGTCAGTCACAAAAGATCACATATTATGTATTGTATAATTCCATTTATATGAAATGTTCAGAATAGGCACATCTATACAGATAGAAAGTAGACTGGTGGTTGCCTAAGTTTGAAGAGGATGAGCGGAAATGGGGTGTGACTGCTAATGGACAAAAGGTTGTCTTGGGGCGTGATGAAAATATCTTCTAAAAATGATTATAATAATGGCTGCACAACTCTAAATATATTTAAACCACTGAATTATATACTTTAAATTGGTGAATTATATGATAATGTGAATTATACTGCAACAAAGCTGTTAGTAAAAATTCTTATAATTAGTGGTAAATATATAGAAAACTAAGAAAAAAGAATAATTACATGGAAAACAAAATATGTGGGAAATGAAAAATATTTAATTACATCTTAAGATTGTAAGCAGAAGATCTATAATTATGATATAACTTTACTGGGAGACTGGAGAAATCTACGTGCATGTATGTGTGAATGTATGTACATGTATGCTGCAGGGAGAGAGGAGGAGGTTGAAGGAAAAGAATGAAATCCTTATCTTCCGTGGGGAGCTATCATATATGATGAATAAAATTTAGAAATCGAGAAGTAGTGGGACTTCCCTATAGGTCCAGCGGTTAAGACTCCACACTTTCACTGCTGAGGGCCGGGGTTTGATCCCTGGTGGGGGGAGTAAGATCCCTCAAGCCATGCAGGGTGCAGCCAAAAAAAAAAAAAAGTAGCAACAGAAGCAGACTATTTACAAGTAGGTAAATGTCAAAATAATAAGCTGAAAGAATTAGAAGTTGTTTCATGTAGAGTGGTAGAAATGGGGAAGAGGGGTGTTTGGAGGACTGTTATTTTATGTAATAACTTTGTTGAACTCATTTGATTCTTTAAATTAGGCGCATTCATAACTTCTACATTTTAAAAATGCTTTAACTCAAAACAAGAAATTTTAAAGTTTTAAGAAACTATTACAAAATTGGGAGGCTATACAACAGAGAGGAAGTAGATGATATATTATGTGTTCTTCTCCCATAGCAAAAAAACTAGATAGCTTTTAAAATACAAAAATCAGGGAATTCCCTGGCAGTCCAGCACTTAGGACTCCACATTTTCACTGCCAAAAGACCGGATCGGGGAACAAAGTCCTGCAGGCTGCGCAGCATGGCCAAATAAATAAATAAAATTTAAAAATCAATGGCATTAAGTACTGAATACACAGTTTTAAAAGGTCAAAAATGGGAATTTTTATGTTATGTACACTTCACCACAACTTTTTAAATAAATTATTTTTTAAATTAAAAAACCTCTAGGAGGTAAGACCAGGGATATGGGGAGGGGTGTTAACGTAGTATGCATATAAAACTCATCACCTAATATCACTTTATACTATTTTTACCTTGCACATGTATTAACTTATAAAGTGAAAAGTACCATTCAAAACAGTATAGCTGGGCTTCCCTGGTGGCGCAGTGGTTGAGAGTCCGCCTGCCGATGCAGGGGACACGGGTTCGTGCCCCGGTCCAGGAGGATCCCACGTGCGGCGGAGCGGCTGGGCCCGTGAGCCGTGGCCGCTAAACCTGCGCATCCAGAGCCTGTGCTCCGCAGCAGGAGAGGCCACAACAGTGAGAGGCCCGCGTACCACAAAAAAAACAAAAAACAAAACAGTATAGCTAACACTAGTAGCAACTAACACTAATCGAGTGCTTTTTATATAGCAGGCACATTCTAAGTACTTCTACATGTACTAACATACTGTATTTAATTCTCACAGTATCCCTAACAGAGCAGATGCCATACTTTTTCCCCCATTTTACAAAAGAAATTAAGACATACAGAAGTTAAATAATCTGCCCAAGATCATAGCTATAGACCCTGAACTGGAACCTAGCTGTCCAACTCTAGAGTCAATATTTTTAACCACTATACTATACTGCCTCTCTGTTCTTTAACATTGAGAACAAGATTTAGCACAGTAAAACTCAAAGGATCACTAAAATACTTAACGCCTACTCTCCAACTCCACTGAGAAATAAATATCATCAATAGTTTTAAGTGGCAACCTTGAGGCTATAATCTCTAAATCTGCTTATAGACTCAAATCATAGCCCATAAAAGCCCAATAACTTAGTTAAAACTAAACAGCACTTCAAAAAAAAAATCTAACCACAAGCCTTTTTACAACAGAAAACAATTCAACTTTTACTCACTGCCTTCTACTTGATTAACCCAGGAGGGCATACACTAGAGAACAATACTCTATTCTTTTTTTTTTAATTATTTATTTATTTGGTTGCACCAGGTCTTAGTTGCAGCACGTGGGCTCCTAAGTTGCAGCTCCAGGGCTCCTTTAGTTGCGGCTTGCCAGCTCCTCAGTTGTGGCATGTGAACCCTTAGCCTGCGCGTCCGGAGCCTGTGCTCCGCAACGGGAGAGGCCACAACAGTGAGAGGCCCGCGTACCGCAAAAAAAAATCATACATACACAACACTGTTGAATTAACTATACTTCAATTTTTAAAAATCATGCACAAAAATCCTTTGAATAAAATTAGGCAAGCTATTAACAACAATTCAAAAGCTTAAAAAAATTTGTTTATAATTTCACGGGTGTGTGTTTCACCTGTAGGAGGGGAAGATAAGTATTTGGTGGTAGAGAGAAGCTACATAACAATGTATTTTAAAGTATCCTTTTTTGGCTAATAAAGAACTTATAGATACATTACCTTTGGAACATAAATGCACTCTACCCAGAAAATAAAGCAAAACATAGAATCATACTGAATCTCAGCAATAGGAACCTTGCTTTACATCAGAACCACCTGAAGATGCCCACCAGAGTCTCAAAAGATTCTGATTCTAGAGACTTCCCTGGAGGTCCAGTGGTTAAGACCCAGTGCTTCTACTGCATGGGGCATGGGTTCGATTCCTGGTCGGGGAACTAAGATCCCACATGCCACAAGGCACAACCAAACAAACAAACAAAAAAAGGGTGAATCTATAAAATAGTGTGTGAGAATAGAGCCAGGAATCTTTTATTTCTAAAAGTTTCCAACATGATTCTAAAGCAGTTTAATCACTCATGCAGATGATTAATATCCTCTTAGAACACCATCCCTAGGTGTCATCCAACATGCATTTGACTATCCCCAGGGACAAAAAATTCACTACTTCCCAAAATACTTTAATTCTAATGGAAAGCACTAAATTTTGGGAATCCTTACTTATGTTGAAATGGATTGATATCTGTCTTCCTTTACTTTTTCTCCTCCTCTAGCTTCTACGTAACTGGTTATTAAACTTAAAAGTTGTTAGTATTCAATACCAATACTACTCAGGCATTGGATATCACTCAGGAAAGAAAACGAAAATCTAAATATCCTTCAGGAACTTGCTTCAATCTAATTTTTGTGAAAATCATATTAAATTTGTAACAAATGTCTTTAGATGTAAACATATTTGAACCATAAAATCTATTCCTAGGAATTTATCCTAAAGATACAATTAAATTGTAATATTTTATGCCAAAGCTGGATGTTGTTTGCAGTGGACCAAATTTATGTCCCCCAAAACTCATGCTGAAATCCTAACCCCAAATGTGATATTAGAAGAAGGACCTTTGGGCTGCAATTAGGTCTTAAGGGTAGAACGCTCGTTAATGGAATCAGCACCCTTAAAACAAGGGAACCCAGAGAGCTCTCTTGCCCTCTTTCTTACCACGTAAGGATACAATAAGTCTACAACCTGGAAGAGAGCCCTCACTAGAACCTGACCATGATGGCAACCTGATCTCAGATTTCAAGCCTTCAGAACTGTGAGAAATAAATTTCTGTTGTTTATAAGCCACTCAGTCTGTGGTACTCTGTTATTTATAAAAAGTCATTTCTGCATCTTTTTCTAAAACAAGGACATTTTCTTTTATTCTTTAAAATTTTTACTGTGTCTTATTTTTTCAGCCTTACTGAGGTATAATCGACAAATAAAATTATAAGATAATTAAATCTGTAAAAGTTTTTTACTTTTTAAATTTACATCTAGCAGTATTCACTTCCTCGGCATACACTTTTATAAGTTTTAGCATGTACATAGATTCTTGTAAGCACCACCATAAATAGAATACAAAACAATTCCAATATCCACAAAGAATTCCCTCATGCTATCCCTTTGTAGTCAAACCCTTCCTCCACCCCCAAACCCTGGCAACCACTGATCTGTTGTTCTCTGTGCCTACGGTTTTGTCTTTTCGAGAATATCATGTTAGACCCATTCAGAATGTAATCTTATGTGACTGCCATAATGCCTTTGATACTTATCCATATTACTAGTATGTCAATACTTGATTCCTTTTCATTGCTGAATAGCATTCCATAATATAGATATACCAGTTTACTTATCCATTCACCCACTGAAGGACATTTGGGTTGTTTCCAGTTTGGGGCAATTATGAATAGTGCTGCTACAAACATTCACATACACATTTTTGTGTAAACAGTAAGTTTATATTGCCCTAAGACAAATTCCTAGAAATGGGCTTGTTGAGACAGATGGTAATTGTATACTTTGTAATAAACTGACAGACTTTTCCAGAGTCTGCATTCTCACCAGAAGTATTAGTTTCACCTAATCCTCATCCTCACCAATACTCAGTACTGTCAGTGCAATATTTTATTATTTTATTTTAGCCATGCTAAAAGATACGTAAATGGCACTTCATTGTGGTTTTAATTTGCAATTCCCTAATGACCAAAGATGAGCATCTTTACATGTGCTTATAAGCCATCCAAACATCTTTATTGAAATATCTGTTCAAATCTTTCACCCATTTTTGAAACTGGGCTGTTGATTTTTTAGGGGTTTTTTCCCCCTATGTTGAGTTTTGAAAGCTCTTCATAAATTCTGGATATATAAGTCCTTTCTAAGATATGTGGTTTGCAAATATAGTCTCCCAATTCATGGCATACCTTTTCATTCTCTTTAACTGTGTCCTTCACAGGAAAAAGTGTTTTGTATTTGTTTGTTTTTGCGGTACGCGGGCCTCTCACTGTTGTGGCCTCTCCCGTTGTAGAGCACAGGCTCCGGACGCGCAGGCTCAGCGGCCATGGCTCACGGGCCCAGCCGCTCCGCGGCATGTGGGATCTTCCCAGACCACGGCACGAACCCGCGTCCCCTGCATCGGCAGGCGGACTCTCAACCACTGCGCCACCAGGGAAGCCCAGGAAAAAGTTTTAAATTCTGATGAAGTTCACTTCACCAATTTTTTCTTTCACAGATTATGCTTTTGGTACTGTATCTAAGAGCTCTTTGCCAAACCCTAGGTCAAGAAGACTTTTCCCAATGCTTTCTTCTAAAGGTTTTACTGCTTTATGTTTTACATTTAGGTTTATGATTCATTTGAGTTAATTTGTGTATAAGATATATGTTACATAGGTTGAGGCTCACTTTACATGTGGATGCCCAGTTTTCCAACATCATATATTTGAAAAGACTGTCCTTTCTCCATTGAAGTATGTTTGCACCTTTGTCAAAAAATCAGTTGACTATACCTGAATAAGTCTATTTCTGGGCCCCCTATTCCATGCCTTTGGCCAATACACCACACTGTCTTGATTAGTGTAGCTTTACAGTACATCTTAAAATTGGACATTGTGAGTCTTCCAACTTCGTTCTTTTTCAAAATTGTTTTGATTATTCTAGTTCCTTTAACTTTTCGATACATAATTATTTGAAACTAAAGCCATAATAGTCATCTCTCTTTAGTGGTTTCCTTGACCTCAAGAAAACTGTCATTTTTACTGTTGCATTTTATCTTGTCAAAACCAGTTCAAAATATGTTCTCTAAATATAATACGTAGGCACTAATAACTTTTGACCCAATATATCCAGTACCAGAAACTTATGTGAAAAACACAAATATAGATATAAAAATGTGTTCAACATAGTATTCTTTAGAAAGCAAAATAAATCTCCAGATCCAACAAAAGGGGAAAGGTTAAATAATGACTAGTTGGGAAAATGTTCAAAATATGTTAAGTTTTTTAAAAATGGATACACAGTATCCAACTTTTTAGATGAAATACAGTGTATTTCAGAAGAAATATACTTTAAAGTATTATCTCTGGACAGCATCATTACAAGTGACTTTTTTAAAGATTTTTTTTAATTAATTTATTTCATTTATTTATTTTTGGCTCTGTTGGGTCTTCGTTGCATGTGAGCTTTCTGCAGTTGTGTGTACTCTTCATTGCGATGCACGGGCTTCTCATTGCAGTGGCTTCTCTTGCTGTGGAGCACAGGCTCTAGGAACGCAGGCTTCAGTAGTTGCTCCGCGGCATGTGGGATCTTCCCGGACCAAGGCTCAAACCCGTGTCCCCTGCATTGGCAGGCAGATTCTTAACCACTGCACCACCAGGGAAGCCCACAAGTGACTTTTTTCTTCATAGTTTCAAGAACTTTAAAAACTTTCTACCATAAACATGTGTTCACTTATAACTGGGTATAAATATTTTGAGGTGTTCTTTAAAAATTTATTTATGTTCAAGTTATTTTTGGCTGCGTTGGGTCTTTGTTGCTATGGGCGGGCTTTCTCTGGTTGCAGCAAGCGGGGGCTACTCTTCCTTGCAGTGCACGGGCTTCTCATTGCAGTGGCTTCTCTTGTTGCAGAGCACAGGATCTAGGCTCGCGCGGGCTCAGTAGTTGTGGCTCGCGGGCTCTAGAGCGCAGGCTCGGCAGTTGTGGCGCACGGGCTTAGTTGCTCCGCAGCATGTGGGATCTTCCCGGACCAGGGCTCGAACCCGTGTGTACTGCATTGGCAGGTGGATTCTTAACCACTGCGCCACCAGAGAAGCCCATATCTTGAGTTTAAAAAAAAAAAAAAGTGTTACTGCCACTTACACAGAAAAATACAGGTACCTCCGTATCAGCTTGTACATTATTAGTATCAAGCTTGTTCATTAAAATATGAGAAAAAAAAAGATATGAGTAACTCACATGACAATGTTAAGAGAACTTACTCTAAACCCTACAAATTCTTCTTCTCAGCTGTCACAACACTTACAATTTTCTCTACACTTGTCTTCATGTTTAACATTGGACAGAATTCTAAGCACAATATTTTAAATTACATCATTAATAAATGACACACAAAGAAAAGATATTTGCAACATGCAATACATCTGACCAATGACTAACCTCCTTTATGCAAGCGCCTTTATTCTATTAAAAAAACAAAAACCTAAAGAAAAATGGGCAAAGAACAAGGATAGTTAACTTGAATAAATGTTACAAATGGCCAATGACATGAAAGTAAGCTAAATTTCATTCACAATTAAAAGAAACAACTGGGGCTTCCCTGGTGGCAGAGTGGTTAAGAATCCGCCTGCCAATGCAGGGGACACGGGTTCGAGCCCTGGTCCAGGAAGATCCCACATGCTGGGGAGCAACTAAGCCCGTGAGCCACAACTGCCGAGCCTGCGCTCTAGAGCCCCTGTGCCACAACTACTTGAGCCCATGTGCCTAGAGCCCGTGCTCCGCAACAAGAGAAGACACCGCAATGAAAAGCCCATAAACCACAACCAAGAGTAGCCCCTGCTCAACACAACTAAAGAAAGCCCGCATGCAGCAACTAAGACCCAACGCAGCCATAAATAAATAAGAAACAAACAAACAAACAACCAGACTTCCCTGGTGGTGCAGTCATTAAGAATCTGCCTGCCAATGCTGAAACACGGGTTCAATCCCTGGTTCAGGAAGATCCCACATGCCATGGAGCAACTAAGCCTGTGCGCCACAACTACTGAGCCTGTGCTCTAGAGCCCGCAAGTCACAACTACTGAAGCCTGCATGCCTAGAGGCTGTGCTCCACAACAAGAGAAGCCACCACAATGAAAAGTCCACGCACCGCAACGAAGAGTAGCCCCTGCTCACCGCAACTAAAGAAAGCCCTCACGCAGCAACGAAGACCCAACACAGCCAAAAATAAACAAATAAATAAAAAAGAAAAGAAACAACCATCATAAAGGCTGATTTATCAGGACTGCAAATTTTATACTTTGACAATACCCATATGTTTCATCACAGAATATATATTAACATTTTTTGAAGGGTAATTTGACTATCTAGTAAAATTAAATACACATACCCTTTAATCCAACAAATCCACTCACAAAAGTATAGAGGTATGTAAAAATTTCCTGTTCAGCCTTGCTTGTCAGAGTAAAGAGCTGAAAACAATTTTTCATCAATAGGGGAATAAATAAAGTACTCCCTTAACAACTTGAATATTGTGCAACAGTTACAAATGATGAGATAACCCATAAATATTAATAATGGAAAGATCTCCAAAATAAATTGTTTTTTAAGTAGCAAGATGCATGGACTTCCCTGGTGGTGCAGTGGTTAAGAACCTGCCTGCTAATGCAGGGAACATAGGTTCCAGCCCTGATCCAGGAAGACTCCACATGCCGCGGAGCAACTAAGCCTATGCGCCACAACTACTGAGCCTGTGCTCTACAGCCTGCGAGCCACAACTACTGAGCCTGTGTGCCACAACTACTGAAGCCTGTGCACCTAGAGCCAGTGCTCCACAACGAGAAGCCACTGCAATGAGAAGCCCACACACCACAACGAAGAGTAGCCTCCGCTCGAAGCAACTAGAGAAAAGCCCGCGCACAGCAACAAAGACCCAATGCAGCCAAAAATAAGTAAATAATTAAAAAAAAAAAAAGCAAGACGCAGAAAAATACTTATAGTATAACCACATTCATAGTTTTAAAATGCATAGATATGTTTGTAGATACATAGAATATTTCTGGAGGATTACATTCAAACAGTTAAGTGATTTTCGGGGGAGAGAAAGACTTTCATACTGCTTGAATTGTTTTCCTAGACTAATTTTAAGAAAAATAATAAATGAACACCCTTAGTAAATGTTCCTCATCACATCTTTGTTAGGAAAAAATATATTCCTATATAACAGCTACATGATAAGATTAATCCATCATGAACTTAGTATTTTTCCCCACCAAATCTACTAAACTAAATTTAAGTGGCTCCATGTTGAAGCTGAGATAAGACTAAGTCCTGCACAAAGATGTTTGAGTTAAAGCAGAGAAGAAATAATGTGGAAAAAATAGGTAGCTAACCAAATTTTGGGCCAAAGCTTACCATAATTACTTTATAACAAATGTCTGGTGACCTCCAGGGCTAGAAACATTGTAACTTTACTTTTGGTACTATAATAATATCTTTAGTTTGGAATAAAATATAATTATCATCAGTCTAGTTTAATGTCTTAAAACTGAAGACAGCAGTTCAGCAATTAAATATATTCAGTTGCCAACAAACAATTTTTCTTTTTTAAAGAGAGAGCGAACAAGTGTTGCTGAAGATGTAGAGAAATTAGAACCACCATACTACCAGTGGGAATGTAAAATTGGAAAACAGTCTGGCAGTTCCTCAAATAGTTACACATAGAGTTATCATATGACCCAGTAATTCTATTCCTAGATAAATACTCAAGAGAAATGAAAACACTTGTACACAAATGTTTGTATCAGCATTATTTATAACTGCCAAACAGTGGAAAACAACCCAAATGTTCATCAACTGATGAATGGATAAATAAAATGTCCATACAATGGAACATTATTTAACAATGAAAAGAAATGAAGTATTGATACATGCCACAACATATATGAATCTTGAAAACAATATGCTAAATGAAAGGCCACATATTATATGATTACATTTATATGAAATACAAATCTATATGTTTACAGAATAGGCAAACCTATAGTCCCAGGAAGCAGACAGGTTGCCTAGGGCATGGGGAGAAATGGGGAGTGACTGCTAAAGGGTATGGGGTTTCTTTTTGGAGTGATGAAAATATTCTAAAATTGTGGCGATGGTTGTACAACTCTGTGAATATACTAAAAGTCACTGAATTGTACATTTAAATGGGTGAATTGTATGTAAATTATATCTCAATAAAGCTGCTATTTTTTATAAGGAAGAAGGGAAATCTATCTATTACAGTCTTAAGAGGCACATCACCAAATGCAATCGTGGACCTTACTGTGGATTTTGACTCAAACTAACTTAAAATTATATCTATGAGACAATTGGGAAAATCTGAACACTGACTGGATATTAGATAATATTAAGGAATTGTTTATTTAATAAGTGTAAGGGTAATACAATTATGTTTTTAAAAAGATTCTTTATCTTTTAAGGACTCCAATATTTAGGGATGAAAGGATATGGTATCTGGGGTGTATTTTAAAACAATCTAATTAGGGAGAGTGGGGATTAACAGGAGAGAATCCAAGAGGTCATTCACAGTGAACTGGGTCTTAAGATACAAGCTGGAGTTCACGGACTAAAGAGGATGCGAGAAACATTGAAAAATGAAAAAGGCATTCCAGACAGGTAACAACAGCTTAGGCAATGGCACTGTCAAAGACCACATGGGGCAAGAACAGAAAATACCGTTGGAAAAGTAAGCAACAACCAGATCATGAAGGGCCTTATATGTCACACAAAGGAATTTTTATTTAATTTTGTGGAAGAGGGACTGATAAGTTTTGTTTTTTTGTTTTGTTTTTTTTTTTTTTTGGTGGGGACAGGTCAGATTAGAGCTTTAGATAGGTTACTCTGGTGGCATTACAGACTGAAGGGGCACAAAACACTGCTGTCAAAGTCCAAGTGAGTGACAACTGAATGGGAATTTACATGGTGAGAGTAGGAATAAAGATTAGGGGCTAAATACCAGAGACATGAGATACTAAAAATAACTGGATATGTGGAAAGAGGAAGCAGAAATCATCTGAACTGATTTCCAGCTTCTAGGCTTGTGTGACTAGGTAGACAATGTCCAATATCCAGGAGAATTAATATAGAAGAGGCTTATGGGAAAGGTAGAGTTCAGTTTAGTGTTTAGTATAAGTAGGACACACTGGTGTAAATGTGTACTAGGCAGGCAAAAACTCAAGAGAGGTCTAATTAGAGATGCAGACATGTAAGTCTTCAGGACACATCTGGCAGCTGGAACAATAACCCAGGAGAGCTTGTTTGTTACAGTTCACAAGCCACAGAAATTTAACCTATTTTAGAAGTTCCCTCCCTACTCTACCTTGTTAAGAATTATTTCATTCAAGGTGTATATGTAAACAGAATGATCAAGATGTAGTTAATCTTATATTTAGGAGACTTTATATATATTGGAGAGGGGAGAAAAAATATATATATATTTGGCTAAAAGTCACCAAAATTATTCTTTAACAAGCTGCATGCATACAGAGTATTATCAAAGCACAAGTACAGTGATAAAAATATACTTTTCTAATTATTCTGATTCCTTTAATGTATCAAGAACCATTAAAATATTCATAACATTTATTTCAAAATCCTCCACTTTATAAGAAATTCTGCACTTCTGAAATGCACTTCTAGTCTGCTTTTAAAAGATCTAATGTCTTCTGATATTCTAAAAAGTAAGGCTAAAACAAAACTGGGTTTAATTGTTTTGTTTTATTCATTAGATTTTCCAAAATGAGGTTAAGCAATCTTGATCTTCATGGGACTACAGAAGTCAAGGTTGCTATATCTAGCAGGTTTTGCTAATGCCTCTCATTATCACTGCTCCAAAATTCTTAACCTCTCCTAAATGTTTTATAATACTTAAATTATAAGAGGAGCCCTTTACAGAGATTCTAATTTGCTATATTACTATATAAACAAGAACTCAATTTTTAGCTAAACCTTCAGTCACCAAAAACATTAGATTTAATTGAGACAACCTGGCAACTATAGAAAAATGTCACTGATGGAAAAACCCAAATAAAATCCAATTTCTTCCAGAAAAGGAAAGCACAACTAGAAAAACTAAGCAATCCAAATATTGAGCCACTAGTCTTACCACTATGTTCTAGACGAGGGACTGAATCACCTAAGATCTAAGGAAGAAATTCAGGTATCAGTAATTTCTTGAAACTGCATGGAGAATTCGGGGGCACAACTATCGTTCTCAAAGGATGTGACCTCCCTCAAAAGATAACTTATTCTACAATTTACCAACTAAAAAAAAATAGTAACTTCAGAAAAAAATGGTTATATAAGAAAAGGGGCAACTCATCAATTCAAAACTCAGTAAGTGCTCTCCCCTTAAAACTCTTTCAATATTAGATTCCTTAGATCTTAATCTAAATTCTACAGAATTTCCATATCTTCAGTAAGACTTCTCTTTTTTTGTCTAGTAATTTTTCCCTCATTCTTGTTTAGAGTAAATGTTGAAATATGATTAACAAAGTCCAAAGAACTCAGAGTAGAAACCCTGAGGACACAGTTAACTATAATTTTTTTCTTTTTAAGTTTTATTGAAGTACAGTAGATTCACAATGTTGTGTTAATTTCTGCTGTACAGCAAAGGGACGCAGTTATACACATATATATTCTTTTTCATATTCTTTTCCATTATGGTTTATCACAGGATATTGGCTATAGTTCCCTATGTTATCCAGTAGGACCTTGTTGTTGTGTTTTTTTCTTTTTTTACCTTTAGGGCTGAAGTTTTCCCACGGGGGTTAGCCCTTAATGGCTTAAATATATTACTCCTACCCCTATTTAGCCAATGGGAGAAACAGCAGTTATGTGACAAGACCAAGATGAGCCTTCTTAAGTAATAAGGTTTTTTTGTTTGTTTGTTTGTTTTAAACCCAACTACCAGAACTCAAATGAGCTTTGCACCCTTCAGAGCAAACACCTCAGAAGGCTGGCTATACACCCACTCCAACAATGCCAGACTGCCACTACTCAAAACAATTCAAGACTTCTTTTTTTGAGAACTGCCTTCAGAACCTTCTTAATGTTCTTATTAGTGGCAAATCTTTACTTCTTCAGTGTGGACTTTTTTTTAAAACATCCAAAGGTGATTCAGATTCAACTTGGTAAATGAGGGAAATAATCTGAGTAATAGTATATTTTAGTCAAAAATGAAATGTGAACATGAAGTATTAGACTAATTTTACCTGTGCCTCTACCAACAATTTCAAAAGTAAAGTTTCATATCATATGAAGAATATTCCTTTGAATAATGACACTTTTTTATTTTGCCTTATATATATCAGGTATGGTTTCAAGTAAACTTAAAAATCTGTTTTCTAAGCTTTAAATCACTCTGTTTCTATAAAGAATTACTACATATTGTCCAAGGTTTTGTGACTTTGCCAATTCTTAATATTATCTTATAAATGGGGCCATGGTTATTTTCAATGAGGTAGTAAACATTCAATGTTTACAATCTGAATTTCTATGTATGCTACTAAATGAGCCACATAATCCAAATTATTTCAACGGATTTATCCCTCAAATTAAGCATCAGCTGCCCATGCAGCAAATACAGAAAAGTAGATAACTGTGAAATTTGAAAATCCAAATACACAACAGACTGAAACTATGGCAATGATCTTATGATGCTGTAATTAACGCATGAATATATGGCTTCCTCTGATGATTAAATTTTTTAACATCTTATTTTAGTATAGTTATAGATTCACAACATATATTTGCAAAGATAGTAATGAGAGATCTGTACCTTTCACTAAACTTCCCCCAATGGTTCCATCTTACATAATTATAGTCCCATATTAGAAATAGGAATTTGACACTGGTACAATATGTGAGTGTAGTTCTGTGTCATTCTATGGTCTGTGTAGATCTGTGTAACTACCAACACAATTAAGTTATAGAACTACTCCATCCACAAAGATCTCCCCTATGCTCCTCCTTCATAATCACATCCACCTCCTTCACCCCACCCCAACATCTCTAACCCCCTAGCAATCACTGACTTGTTTTTGTTTATACTTCTGACATTTCAAGAATGTTATATAGGGCTTCCCTGGTGGTACAGTGGTTGGGAATCCGCCTGCCGGCGTAGGGGACACAGATTCGAGCCCTGGTCCAGGAGGATCCCACATGCCGCGGAGCAACCGAGCCTGTGCACGCAGCTGCTGAGCCCGCGTCCTAGAGCCCACAAGCCACAACTACTGAAGCCCATGTGCCACAACTACTGAAGCCCACACGCCTGGGGCCCATGCTCGGCAATGGGAGAGGCCACCGCAATGAGGCCCGCGCACCACAGTGAGGAGTAGCCCCTGCTCGCCGCAACTGGAGAAGGCCTGCACACAGCGGCAAGGACCCAACGCATCCAAAAATAAATAAATAAAATAAACTTATTAAAAAAGAAAAAAAAAGAATGTTATATAAATGGGACCATACAATATGTAACCTTTTGAGATTGACTTTTTTTCACTCAGTGTAATGCTCATCCAAATTATTACATGTACCAATAGTTCCAAAAGTAAATAAAGATGCTGTCAACAGAGATAAGGAACACCAGGGCTTCCCTGGTGGCACAGTGGTTGAGAATCTGCCTGCCAATGCAGGGGACACGGGTTTGAGCCTTGGTCTCGGAAGATCCCACATGCCACGGAGCAACTAGGCCCGTAAGCCACAACTACTGAGCCTGCGCGTCTGGAGCTTGTGCTCCGCAACAAGAGAGGCCACCATAGTGAGAGGCCCGCGCACCGCGATGAAGAGTGGCCCCTGCTCGCCGCAACCATAGAAAAGCCCTCGCACAGAAACGAAGACCCAACACAGCCAAAATAAATAAATAAATAAACAGCGTTCCCTTTAAAAAAAAAAAAGGAATACCAGTTGACAGACTCAACTGAAAGAACAACAAAGTAAGTTTTAATCTTACACTAATCAAGTTTCCTATGGTGCTTAAATATACTTGGAAAAGTATTAAGACTATTATTTTAAAAGCATAAATGTCCATTGACAGATGAATGGATAAAGATGTGGCACATATATACAATAGAATATTACTCAGCCATAAAAAGAAACGAAATTGAGTTATCTGTAGTGAGGTGGATGGACCTAGAGTCTGTCATACAGAGTGAAGTAAGTCAGAAAGAGAAAAACAAATACCGTATGCTAACGCATATATATGGAATCTAAAAAGAAAAAAAATGGTACTGATGAACCTAGTTTCAGGGCAGGAATAAAGAGGTAGACACGGAGAATGGACTTGAGAACATGGGGTGGGAGGGCGAAGCTGGGGCAAAGGGAGAGTAGCATCGACATATATATACTACGGAATGTAAAATAGTTGGCTGGTGGGAAGCAGCAGCATAGCACAGGGAGATCGGCTTGGTGCTTTGCAATGACCTAGAAGGATGGGATAGGGAGGATGGGAGGGAGGCTCAAGAGGGAGGGGATATGGTAACACGTGTATGCATATGGCTGATTCGCTTTGTTGTGCAACAGGAACTAACACAGTATTGTGAAACAATTATATACTCCAACAAAGATCTATTAAAAAAAAAGGCATAAACCAATATTGTGTTAAGAAATTTAACTCCCGCTATGATCTCCCACCATCACTTCAGAGGTGTTTTATCATCATTTCTAACCTCAAGATTAGTTTTTTTAGACATATTTCTCAACTCTAGCACCATCTCACTCTCCCCTTAAAGTAATGAGAAAGTTGCTATTAAAGGAATCAATTTGCCAATTAAAAAAAATCCTTCTGCAATATGATTTGTTACTCTCTAATCCAAGTAGTCCAAGAAC
The DNA here is from genome assembly GCF_008692025.1 of Phocoena sinus. Taxonomy (NCBI): domain Eukaryota; kingdom Metazoa; phylum Chordata; class Mammalia; order Artiodactyla; family Phocoenidae; genus Phocoena; species Phocoena sinus. The sequence continues at coordinate 81,255,047 of NC_045768.1, read as the reverse complement.
AACAAATCCAATTTTTCCAGTGAATTTAACAGTTATAAGCTGAAGTCATAACAATCTCTCCCCATAAATTGAAGGGAATTACCTTGTGACCTTTAAACTTATAAAATTTAAAATAAAAATAGTTCCTTTTCAAATGCTCCATAAAGTTTCTTTTCCTTTTTTTTTTTTGAACCACACCGTGCAGCATATGGGATCTTAGTCACCTGACTAGGAATCGAACCTGTGCCCCCTGCAGTGGAAGCACAGAGTCTTAACCACTGGACCACCAGGGAAGTCTCATCCATAAATTTTATTTTCTTAAAGCTCCACTTTTATACCTTCAAACAACATCCTGAGAGATAAAAGATTTCACCAAGAGAATAACACAGGCTTTAGAGTCAAGCAGTCTGGTAGTCCAGCTTGGTATTACAACTTTCTAGCTGAGGACCCCGAGCAAGTTAAACAAACTCTATGATTGTTTCCATATATATATATATATATATATATATATATATATATATATATATATATATATAATAGCAGCCACACCTCACAGGAGGATTATATGAGATATTCTATTTAAAGTATGTGGCACACAGTAAGCACTCAATAAATGTTAGCTACTAATATCTATATTACTGTAATAAGGAGAGTAGCGTGTATCTGCAATTAGATATGACCTTTAGAGTTTTAGCATGTTCTAAGTGCTCATTCTACTTACCTTACCAATAGGTTTACAACAGAAATTTAATTTATTGGATTGTAACAAAAACATTTTTATATTTGTTATTAAAACAAATCAAGTAAAGGTGCTTAAAGTGGATATTCATTTTCTATCTTAAATACATATTCCCAAATCTGAATATTCCAATTCTCATATGGAAGAATATTTATGTAAAATCAAACCTTGGCAATCCAAACTAAAATTATCTCTTCAATTTAGTATCTATCTATCATTCCATTCACTTCAGAATCAATTAGTTTAAAGAACCATAAGCATACAACTCTGAATAACAATTTCTCACTGAATAAAGCTAAAATGAATTAATTCTGTGTTGACAAAACACTTTCAAAGAGGCTCAGCTCAGTCTTATTTGGATATCTATGTAGCTGTACACGAAACAGTCCAAAAGAATTTCAGGAACATAAAAGAATTAAAACTTTTAAATAGGACCTTTCAGCAAGATGGAGTTCTATAGTCGTAAACCCTGAATTTGTAACTCTTCCTGTTATTTTCCCATAACTAGATTAGCAGAAGTAGGCCAATTTCTTAGGTGATCTCCTTTATTTCACCTGTCTCCAACAGATTCTTCTGGAACCTTAGACTAGGACCACTAATACTAAGTTGCAAAGATGGAACAGAACATTTCATCATGACAAACGGTGGTTATGTTGACCAATGCGCTAACTGGCCTTAAAACTCTGATTTTAATTACCATTACAATTCTGTCAGTAACACCTACACCTCACATTTCTGTATTTCAAAGTCTGCACAAAGATTTTTATGAAGATCATTCATAAAAGCTCTAAGGTTATCAATGTCCGAATTCTTTTCCTTACTATCTAAATAAAAGGTAGTAACACTTCCTACAGTGCTTGCCTTTGATGTGTGTTCGATAAATATTGTTTACGAACACAAACCTCTGAAAAAGGGAATCAATAAGCAGCAAAAAGTACTGAGGACACAAATCCTTGGTTCAAAAAGAAATAATCCTTATTTTATCAAATTTAAGACACTGATGCTGGCATTTAAAAAAATTTTACCAGATGATTTCAATGGAAGGGTCTCTTACACCTAGGTCACTAGTGTCAGCTGGCTGATGGCAATTCTAAGACTTCACGGACTCATTCCAAATTTGAGAAGTGAAACTAGAAAAATATGCATCTTGGAATCAACTTAATACAGTAAAAGCATACTCTATGAAATACTGAAGTGTTATATTTGCCAGAGGTGGGGGCTGGGGATAGGGGACTAAAATTGCATTTAGTGCCCCAAACCATTGGACATTAACCACGTTTCCATTTACAATGTTGCTTTAGTTCACCCAGCACTCAAGACAAGTTCAGCTTCCAGAAAAGGTAACAGCTAAAAGCCCTAAGAGGTGTTCTTAAAGCAACTGAGGAAAAACTTAAAACTAAGAAAATTTTAACTGACTGATTCATCACAAAATTGTTTTCTAAAAAAATAGCAATACTTTTATAATGTCAAAGGTGTTTGTTTAATTTTGTTTTTAAAGTTGCCAATCCAATCCCTTAAAACAGAGATTCTTTTTTGTTGTTGTTTTTTAAAAATATTTATTTATTTATTTGGCTGTGTCGGGTCTTAGTTCCCAGACCCTTGTCCCCTGCATTGGAAGGCGGAGTCTTAACCACTGGACCACCAGGGAAGTCCCAAAAGAGGGATTCTTAACAGGTCAGTTAACCATCTGAAAACGCATACAAACTACTTTCTGTGTCCTCATTGTCTTTTGAAGAAAATTTATCAAGTTCTCGAAAGGATCCCTACACCAAAAAGACTAAGAGTTGCTTAGAAAAATTGTTTCAACTGTATGTTAAGAATTTTAAAGTCATAAAATAGAATGTGCTATATATAATCTGAAGACCATTGCCAGGCACAGAGGTTAGGTTTGGTAGTTTGGTGTGTTTTTTGTTTTTTTTTTTTTTGGGAGGGTGGCATGCAAAGAATACATTCATTTACTCTAGAACAAATGAAAATAATGCATGTCCTTTACTTTAATAAACAACTATTGAAGAGTTTCTTTAATATAAAACAAAGCGGTAAGTCTGATGAAGAAGATCCTATTAAGGAAAACTTTGAGTATATCACAAATACTTCCTAAATTTTATTAGTTGGGAGTTATCCAAAAAAGAAACACGCCTATATTTCATTCCCTTACATTACTGAATAAAACCAAAACTACAAAAACTGCAATACTTTAAACATTCTGCATCACTTGAACTTTAACGTTATTCATATCATGAAAGAGTCACTCTCACTTTCTGGTATCTAGACTCACTGCTATTGTGCATTTAGATAAATAATGCAGGAGTTCCAAGGAGGTTCTATACTAAAGCAGCCACACTAAGTTATGATCATTATCAGGACTTACTTGAAAAGACAGTTTTTTTAAAGGAACGGAGGTGAACGTGTTAAAAGTCATCACTAACTGCTCACTTGATCGACAAGTTATTCTTCCAGTAACATAATAAAATTCCAACTTGCTCCACATTAGCAAAATTAAGTTCAGACGTGTTCTGGGTGTTCTAAGTCATCTCCTACTTTATGTTCTATAATGGTTGACCCCAGAGGAAAAATTCGAAGCAGCAAAGAAATTCACTGGGTGAATAATGAGATCAAGAAATTAGACAAAAAGATAGTGAAGCCAAAAAAGAGTTTATAACATGCAGAAAATCAGACACAAGAAACTACCTTTGCCCATCATATATCTAGATTCCCCCCGCCCACCCAAGCTAAGAATCATACAGATTCAAGATATTTAAAAAAGAAAAATAGGATGAAAAAACAAATTTGTGAAACACAGGTCTCACAAATCTCTACTACAACAGATGCCACAGTTAAAACAGACTGGAACCAACTATTTCATGATGAAAAACATCAGTTAGAAGCCTATTAATATGTAAAAGGTAAAGGAGTTACGTTATGAAAAATTTTAAAAATGACTGGCAGCCCACTGCCTTCGGAAACTATAATGCAAAGTAGAAAAAAGAGTTTAACTTGAAAATATTGATAAATTATATTAAATGTTCAAGGACCCGAGAACAGTAGTACAGAAAGGTCTGTGCCAACTTTTAACTGCAGCTGTAGTGAAACACACTAAAAGCCTTGTTTCACAAAAGCAGTGAAATAAAAAACAATGGTTTTAAACTTATCACCAGTGTCAACTGCTCATGACCATAAATTTGCCTTTTTCCAACGAAGAACTTTGGTATAAAAAGCTAAAGTCCTTTGCCAAAAGCAGAAGAAACAAAACTGACCAAAATTCTTACACAAGACTAAAACATTAAACCTGTTTAAGAATTTTCATATATTTTTTTACATGTCACAATTAAAGGTAAAAAAAAGATTAAGATATCTAACACATACAACAAAATTGGAGATCAAACCATTCTTTTTAAATAAGACTGAAATTAAAAAGCAGTTAATTTAAATCAGTGTATACTACAGGGAATCCTCCTTCCAAACTACCTATTCCAAACTGAGAGGGTTCACCACACTCCCTTCCCAATTACTTAAGCAAAAATATTACAATTTTTAACCCATTATTTCCTTCCATGTACAGTTTGCTGTTGTTTTGTTGTTTTAACAAACTGCATAGGAGTAAGATCATTCTAGCTAGTATCCATTTATCTTGACTACTGATTGTCCCAAACAATGATACTTTTTGGAAATTAAACTTCATTTCACTAAAGTTAGCCAGTAGATTTTGCAAGTATCTGCATCTGAGTACAGCGTATGGTGACCACAAAACATGAAGCATACAGTTGGTATACACGATATTCTAAACACTGAATACATGTTTTTAACTAGGTATTTAGTGACTATCAGAGACATGAATATTAAACATTCCCCTATCAATTCCTGACATTTTCTACAAAATAGACCCAATTTCAAGCCTGAAACTGAGGCTTCTACCTTTAGAGGAGTAGAAACTAAAGTAATTGGGTACTCCTTAAAAATACACGTAACTACATGACTAAGATACTCATTTAAAACTTTTGCCAAGATAGCCCCTCCCTTCGAAACAAACCAAGACTGACTCACAGCCCTATTTTACTTAATTTTGGAAACAAAAAATTAAATTAAATGAATTCCTAAGCACTCTTTTCCTCTTTCTGTTCCCCCACCATTTAAAGCATTCGACCTTCAACCTGTGATTTGCCCCTTAAAAAATGGTAAAATAAAAACAAAAACAAAAACCCCTCAGTATCTCCAAGTTATCTGTCTTGGAATAAAGAAACTACTGGATTCAGGAATGATAACCACTGTTCTAACATCCTGGAAAACAACAGAAACAATGTCTATGATCGTTAAGGAGCGGTCCTACTCTGTGAAACCATCCCACCTCAGATGATACTTTTCATCCCTAAGACCACCCCCCCACCATTTGCTAGAGTTAACCATCTGAGCGAAAGGTTTCAATTTTGTGTCCCTAAAGTGGGAAACTCTCTCTCTACATAACATGTACCGCCCTCTGTGGATATTTCTACGTGGGAGGCGGTGGGTGAGGGGAGCGGGGGCAGTAAAGTTGGTGGCAGGGTGAGGACAAAGGGCATTTTGAAACACCACTGAAGTAAATACAAAACGAGGACAGAAAGGGGGCTAAATTACAGTTCCCTCAAGTGGCTAATGGCAAGAAAATGCAGGCACCCTTGTTTAGCACCCCTAGGGTTCCTATTCTCCATTAACGCCCGCTGGAATGCGAAGCTGGAACCACCAGTATGCAAGAAGCCCATCAAACCCCCCAAATGTCAGGCCACTAGGCAGCCTCCGGAATGACAGGCCGGTACCCCTCCCCCACCCCACCCCAAAAAAGGTCCAATCCCATAACTGCAGGTCACTCTGCCCTCTGGGGTAGTTCCAGCCGGCGCAGAGATGGGAAGACGAGAGGGGAAAGCCAGACCACCTCTCTTTCCGTACACCCTCGGCTGGGGAAACAAAACAAAGACCGCCCTCCTCCTCCGGTAGCCACTACCCTAGCCAAAGAGGCTTTCCTATTTCCCGGTGCAGTCTGGCCTCCCGCCCCCGCCCCCATGACAAAGAAAAGGCACTTGGTGAGCGAGCGAGGCCTTCCTGCCTCCACCGATGGGGGGAGGGAGCTGCCGAGGTGAGGAGCCCCCTCCGCTCACCCGCGCTCCCACTCTCGGCCGGGAAAACTACCGAAAGCGGCAGCCTCCACCTGGGGAAGCCTGGTCTGAGACGGGGTCAGGGGTACCTTGAAGTAGCCGCCTTCGTAGAGGGTGTTAGGGGGTCCGAAGATGGCAACCTCCCAGTTGTAGAGGTCGGATTCATCCACCAGGGTGATCCGGAAGCCCTCCACCGGCTCCTCCTGAAGGGATTTCAGCTCGAGCATCAGGGCCTTCTGCGAACTGGTCATCTGCTGCTGGGCCATCGCGGCGACGGCGGCGCCGGACCGGGGCCCCAGTCCTCACGCACCGGCCGGGCCGGACCAGGCCCCTCCCCTCCGCTCCGCTCGCCCTCGGGCGGCCCGCACCGGGCCCCTGTCTTCACACGCCCGGCGGCCCGGACCAGGCCCCAGACGGCCCGTGGGCCGGCCCGGTTCCTCCTCACACACGACGCGGGCCGGGCCGGGCCCTTCTCCTCACACTCGGGCCGGGTGGGGGAAAGGTGGAGAGAGTTAGAGAAATTCGCTCCGGGTCCCGGGCCTCCCCCCCCCGGAGGGGGCCTCAACTTGGCGGGGGGGGGGGAGAGGAGGTGGAAGCGGAGGAAGGCGGCGGAGGGCCGGCGATGGTGAGCGGACGGGGCCGAGCCGGCCCGGGAGCGCCGCGCTCGCTCGCCCTCTCGTTTCCTCCGGGGCCGCCGGGGCCGAAGGGCGCGCGGGGCCGAAGGGCGGGGGGGGGGGGGAGCGCGGCACGCGGGGGTCTCGCGGCGGCGGCGGCGGCGGCGGCGGCTGCGCGGGGGGAGGGGCGACGGCGGAGGAGGAGGAGAAGAGCAAGAGCGCCTCGCGCCGCGGGAGCGACGGAGCCGAGAAGAAGGAGGGAGGGAGAGTGGGAGGAGGGGCGCACGTCGGGAGGGAGGGCGGCTCTCGGCGGCGGGCGGCCCGACGCGACGCGCGTGCGCGCGCCCCTCCCTCCCCCGCCCTCCTCCTCCCACTCCTCCCACTTCCCTGCCTCCTCTCCACCTCCCCGCGCAGTGGCGGCGCTTTGTGACGCCTGGCGAGTGTCCCCCGCCCTTAAAGGGCCAAGCGGCAGTGGGGGTCGAGGGTGGCCGCAGGGGATGCCCTTGGCCCCAAAATGACGGCTGTGCGGCTTGACGCCGCGGTTCCAAACGCGCGCCCCGGAAGGGACCTCTGTTCTAGAGCTGTCATCGCCCTCCTCCCCACTACTTGTATCCACTGGCCTCCCGCAGTCATCCTACGAGCCCCAGATCCTCTGCAGGCCTAACCCCCCGCCCCCCGCGCCATGACACACAGTCCGTCGTCCCCGCACTCAGTAGGTGCTTGACAAGGATGTGCTGACAATATGGGTTTTGTCGGTGGAAACAAGCTTCCTGACATCTCTTCTGCAGGTCCAGTCCTCATGCCATTGTGTCCTTGGAGAGCAGTGTGTCACCAACTTAGGGGGCTGGGGGGCAGTTTCCCATCCGAGAAATGGGGAAGGCAGATAGGTCAGTTTCTACTTCCCTTCTTAACTACAAAGAGGAAGTTGTGGGAAATAAGGAGAGAAATAATAATACAGACTGAACCTGGGTTCTTGGCCCTTTTCTGTGTGATTTGGGGCAAATGCTCTAGCTATCCCCCAGTTTACCCATTTGTCAAATGGCGTATTTGGTTGAACTTTGACCCCCTACAGATCTTTTCCGGCTTGGAAGTCCAACTTAGAACTGGGGGACTTTTAAGATAATCCTGGCAGAAGTGAGATGTAGAGGTCTTCAATCCCCATGATTTAGAATACCCCTTTCTCTTTGGAAGGCATGTCCTATGATAACTCCATGAACATTTCCTAGAAAAGCCAGGATACTGTGAGAGTTCTGTACACTTAGAATTTGGGGATCAGAAAGATCCTTGGTACCAACCCCTGCTCCACCATTTACATTATAAGACCTCTTCCTTTTTCATCAGCTTCTGTAAAAGAGGGTTAATTATGCCTAATAAATAAACAACTGTAAATATTTAAATGAGATCATCCATGTACAGAGTTTATCACTGGCATATGGTAAATGATCCATAAATAGGAAATTTTATTTTTAAAAAAATTTAAGGCAGGGCTTCCCTGGTGGCGCAGTGGTTGAGAGTCCGCCTGCCGATGCAGGGGACACGGGTTCGTGCCCCGGTCCGGGAAGATCCCACATGCCGCGGAGCAGCTGGGCCCGTGAGCCATGGTCGCTGAGCCTGCGCGTCCGGAGCCTGTGCTCTGCAACGGGAGAGGCCACAGCAGTGAGAGGCCCGCGTACCGCAAGAAAAAAAAGAAAAAATTTATGGCAAAGTTATTTTCTGGATACCACCCCCTCCATTTTTTAAATAGACTTTTTTTTAAACAGTTTTAGATTTACAGAAAAATGAAGAAGATAGTACAGATAGTTCCCATATACCTGGTACCCAATTTCCCCTATTATTAACATCTTACATTAGTGTAGTACATTTATTACAATTAATGAACCAATATTGATATATCATTTTTTAAATAAATTTATTTATTTTTATTTATTTATTTTTGGCTGCATTGGGTCTTCGTTGCTGCACGAGGGCTTCTCCCTAGTTGCGGCAAGCGGGGGCTACTCTTCATTGCAGTGCACGGGCTTCTCATTGCGGTGGCTTCTCTTGTTGCAGAGCATGGACTCTAGGTGCACGGGTTTCAGTAGTTGTGGCACACGGGCTCAGTAGTTGTGGCTTGCGGGCTCTAGAGCTCAGGCTCAGTAGTTGTGGCACACGGGCTTAGCTGGTCCGTGGCATGTGGGATCTTCCCAGACCAGGGCTCGAACCTGTGTCCCCTGCATTGGCAGGTGGATTCTTAACCACTGTGCCACCAGGGAAGCCCTGATATATTATTATTGACTAAAGTCTTTACTCACATTTCCTTAGTTCTTACCTAAAGTCGCTTTTCTATTCCAGGATCCTATCCTAGATGCCATATTTAGTTTTCATGTTTTATTAGACTCCTCTTGACTGTGACAGTTTCTCAGACTTTCCTTGTTTTTGATGACCTTAAAAGTTTTGAAGAGTACTAGTCAAGGATACTGTAGAATGTCCCTCAGTTAGAATTTGTGATGTTTTTCTCATGATTAAACTGGAGTTCTGGGGTTTTGAAGGGGAGATCACAGGAGTAAAATGATATTTTCATCATATCATATCAAGAGCACATAATATCAACACGACGTAGTGTTGATATTGACCTCAGTCACCTGGCTGACAGAATATGTCAGCCACTTTTCTCCACTGTAAAGTTACTCCTTTTACCTCCTTTCTATACTGTACTCTTTAGAAGGAAGTCACTCTGCACAATCCACAATGAGAGAGCCCCTTCATTTTGTTGTTGTTGTTATTTTTTCTCAGAGATGAGGCCTCAGTATTTTAAAGAATCATTCCTTAGCCTCCCAACTCTATTCCCTCAGTTTTGAGACTAAACTCCACTGGAATTAGAGCGTATTTTAGTCAATTCAGCCCCTCCTCCCCAAAGGATGGTGTTTGACTGGTTCTGACTTCCCCTCCTCCACCATTCAATTTAGGGAGATTGCTGACCTGGAAATGTGGGAGATGATGTTGACACTTTTAATAGCAAGGCTGTGAGTAGACAAATAGGCAGAAAGTTCATCTTCAAAGCATTTCACCCACATAGACTCATCATAGCCCCACCCTGACCCAGAAGATGGCAGATCCCTAGCCTAAGTCACTGGAACATACACCTGGCACCCAGACCAGAAGCCTGTCTCTGGACTCAGATCAACTCACAAACTCATACTAAATATTCACAATGCCATGACCCTAAGATGGGTGACTAATAAACATATACCTATCTAGGAAGCTCACAGCCTAGTGTGTTAATGAGTTGCGTACTTAAGACTCCATACTCACATCAGAGGAACTCAAATTCCATGGAACTTGTCTCATGGCTTTTTATCTCAGCGGGTAAGACATTGTTTATTTGTAGGTTACAACTGTGTCTTATTCATCCCTGGATCCTCAGCAACCAGCACACTGTCTGACACAAAATAAACACTAAGTAATTGTTCTCATGGGCTCACAGCCAAGGGCAGGAAGATAATCAGTAACAACAACAAATCACAAATTGAACCCCACCCTCCACCCCTCCCCCTGTGTCTAATAGGGTCTCTCAGACACATGCTCAAGATTATAAATTCCAGAAGGACAACAGATCTTTCTCATAACCATATACTATATACTATATACTATAATGTTTGGTGCATAGTGGGTACTTACAACACAAAGAATGGATGGCAGAGATAGCTTCCTAGAGCTTTCTTATAGTTTCACGACAGGTAGAGATTGACTTGACTGACTGGTGCCCTCTGGTGGCAAAGAAAACAGGACCTTCACCCCCTAATCTGTATGGCATCACCTAGTATTCTCCAACCAGGGCTCCTATAAAGAATCTATTACCTTTCTTCCAAAAAGAAAAGATGTGGAAATCTTGGTGAAATAACTGAGAGGGAGGGTTATTTGCTTTATAAAGGTTAATTCTGACCTTTGAATGACTTTTTTTTTTTGGCCATGCTGCTCGGCTTGCGGGATCTCAGTTCCCTAACCGGGATTGAACCTGGGCCGTGCAGTAAAAGCCCAGAATCCTAACCACTAGGGCACCAGGGAACTCCCTAGAATGACTTTTTTAAAGGAGTCCACCGTTTTTGTTTTTGTTTTTCATTCTGCATATGTTAATACATGTAAGTTTTGAATAGTGCTCTTAAGGAGCCCCAGTCTTCCTTTGATAACAACAGCTAACATTTGTTATGCATCAGTATGTGACAGGCTCTGCACATGCAGTAAACCTCATTTAATTCTCACAAAAATCCTCGACATGGTCATTACTAGAATATCTACATCTTAGGGAGGTTAAGAAAGTTACTCAAGGTCACCCAGTGAGTGAATGGCAGAACCTAAAGTTGAACCTTGGCCATCCCACTTTAGTGTGACTGCTTTTAACCACCATGCTGTAATGTTCCTAGTCTAATGTGCCCACAGCAATCTGTACATATCATATCACCCCCGTGCTCTACTGCAACTATTTGTTTACATTTTTCTCCCAGCCTGTGAGTTGCTCTTAGAAAGAGCCATTCGGGCTTCCCTGGTGGCGCAGTGGTTGAGAGTCCGCCTGCCGAGGCAGGGGACATGGGTTTGTGCCCTGGTCCGGGAAGATCCCACATGCCGCTGAGTGGCTGGGCCCGTGAGCCGTGGCCACAGAGCCTGCGCGTCTGGAGCCTGTGCTCCGCAACGGGAGAGGCCACAACAGTGAGAGGCCTGCGTACCGCAAAAAAAATAAATAAATAAATAAATAAATAATTAAATAAATAAATGGAGGCAGGGTCAGAAGAAGCCTCACTGAGGTTACTTTTAAATGTAAGAGCAGGGACTAGCCTGTGAAATGTGAAGGCAAGAGCATTATTCCAGATTTCTGGCTTGTGATCATCATGTCTTATTTATCTTTATCCTTGACACAGCACAGGGCTGACATTTCTTAAGTATCATCCAGTGTGGAATGAATGGTTGACCAATCTCTGGCCCCTTTGGTCTTCCTCCGACTTCCACAGTGGTGCTTTCTCCTCTCAATCAATTCAAAGTCAAATCATGCTTCAAGACTTAGCACCAGCCCCATCTCCTCCAGGAAACCTTCCTTAAAAATCAAAATACTCTTCAGGTATAAAGAAGGAAATCCTACCATTTGTGACATTTAAAGCCCCACTGATGAGTTTTTAAAAGGAGAGTGGCATGATAGGATTTTAGTTGCAGAATACTCATTCTGATAACCGTGTGGAATGGATTGAAGAAGGACAAGACCACTTTTGTGAAAATTCCTTTAAAAGCCATTGCATAAAATATACTATGCTATTAGAAGTTGGGATAGTGGTGACTGTCGGGGGGCAGTGACTAGACGGCAGAATGAAGGGAGATTGGCAAGGTGCAGGAAATGTTCTGCTTTTTTTTTTTTTTTCTGGAAGCTGATTACATGTGTATGTTTTGTTTGTGAATATCCAAGCTGTATCCTTGAGATATGTGAATTTTTCTATATGTGTATCGTACTTCAATAAAAAAGATTAAAAGAAAAAGTTATTAAATGAAACTGTCCTATATTCCTCAAAACTATTGTCAAAAAAACAACAACAGGGCTTCCCTGGTGGCGCAGTGGTTGAGAATCTGCCTGCCAATGCAGGGGATGTGGGTTCGTGCCCCGGTCCAGGAAGATCCCACATGCCGCGGAGCGGCTGGGCCCATGAGCCATGAGCCTGTGCGTCCAGAGCCTGTGCTCCGCAACGGGAGAGGCCACAACAGTGAGAGGCTCGTGTACCACACACACACAAAAAAAACCCACAACAACAAAAAACCTCACAAAAAACAAAAAAGGGTGAGCTAAGAAAATGTTCCAGATTAAGAGAGGGAAAGAAACATGATGACTAAATAGATGCCTGATCTTGCACTGTGAAATAAAATGCTACTATGTAAGGTTATTGGGATAATTGCAAAATTTGACTATGGACTTTATATAATGGCATTGAATCAAGGTTAAATTTCCTGAATTTTATAATTGAATTATGACTACATAAGAGATAGTCCTTATTCTTGGTAGACACAGGCCAAAGTACTTAGGCATGGTTTTTAAGAACCATTGATTCTCAAATGGTTATGAAAAATAATAAAACATAAATACACAGGGACTTCGCCAGTGGTCCAGTAGTTAAGAATCTGCCTTCCAGGGCTTCCCTGGTGGCGCAGTGGTTGAGAGTCTGCCTGCCGATGCAGGGGACACGGGTTCGTGCCCCGGTCTGGGAAGATCCCACATGCCGTGGAGCAGCTGGGCCCGTGAGCCATGGCCGCTGAGCCTGCGCGTCCGGAGCCTGTGCTCCGCAACGGGAGAGGCCACAACAGTGAGAGGCCCGCGTACCGCAAAACAAACAAACAAAAAAAAAAAGAATCTGCCTTCCAATCCAGGGGACGTGGGTTCGACCCCTGGTCAGGCAACTAAGATCCCACATGCCATGGGGCAACTAAGCCCATGTGCCACACAGCTACTGAGCCCGTGTGCTCTAGAGCCTGCACGCCACAACTAGATAGCCTGCGCGCCACAAAGATCCCACATGCCGCAAGGAAGATCCCGCCTGCCACAACTAAGACCCGATGCAGCCAAATAAATAAATAAATATTAAACAAACAAATAAATCTCAGGCTTCTAAAAAAAACCATAAAGACGAAACAAATTTGGTAAAACATCAACACTAAGTTATGATGGGTAGGTGAAGGGTATATGGGCGTTCATCATAATATTATAGCAACGCTTCAGTAGACTTGGAAAATGTAATAAACTGGAAAAAAGCTGTTACATTATTTTAGGCACAAGATAATGTGATGCGCACCAAACTCGGCAGTAAATACAGAGTACAGTGAATAAACTCAAGATATACTTTGGAAGTGGAACTGACGAGATTGGTTAATTGATAAAATGAGAAAAGAAAAGGACTCACTGGCGTTAAGTAAACAAACCCTCCCCAGAGGGCCCAATCTAGCCCCGCCCTTCCCCTTTCGACCCAAACGGAGGAAGTGAGGAAAAGGAAGCGACCGCCAAGTTACGAGCATGCTTCAGGCCTGGCGTCGCAAGGAGGCCGTAAATCGGAAAACCCTATTTGGCCCCTCCCCCATAATGGGCGGCCCCGGAGAGTGACAAAAACCAATGACAAGCGACTCGTCGGGCACTCACCCTATGGCTCTTGAACTGGGTGGAGTCCTGTGCCACGAGGCTAGCTTCCGCTCTCCGCAGCAAAGCTGCCGCTCTGGGCTGCATTATCGGCCGCGGTTTGGGCATTTCTGTCAACGTGGGAAGAAGTTGTGCAGAGCAAGTGGACTTTAAACCCGAAGTGCGGGAAGCAGTACGGGACGGATGGGCCCCGCACATAAGGGAGCGCAGCATCGCGGAACTGCCGGGGAGCCGGAGGTGGGTGAGCCATCTGGGAGGAAGGAATGCGCAACGTGTCGGAGTTGGCAGAACCTAACAGTTCTCTAGCGAGGGCACGAGAACGGTCCCTTCTGGAAGAGCCCCATTTCCTCTGATGCTTCCAGCCCAGGGTACCGAGACAATCAGAGCTTGCTAAAGGAGATGGAACTTGGCATTATCCGGATGGAAATAGTAAAGACAATTGAGCTTCTCTCTGTTTGCTAGCCCTACACCTTGAAACTGAAAAATACCCCACCCCCTTCTACGGCTTGGGTCTTTTCCCTGACGAAGTCCTCCTGAAGGTTGGACGGGATCTTCTTCCCTCTTGTGTCTAGTTTTGTGCTCTCCACGTGGTGGCGCTCCTGGAGCGCTACAGTAAGGCTCTCCAGGGTGTGGGATCGTGGAGGGGGGCGGGGCCCAGGGCTGTAGGGGAGAAGGTTTGGGATCCCGCAGCCCAGGGTTCGAAGCCTGCTCACAGTTTAGGCATACCAACTGGAACCTCTAGCTCACTGGGCTTCGTTCGGGTGTCCGTTTTCTGCTAGGGTTATTGTGAGGATTGGATGATTTCACTGAGTGTGTCCTTCAGAGTCAGTAGGCTCTTCCATCATTGAGCACTTAATGTATACTTATATAGTTTATAGTCAGGGCTTGCTGGGGCAGGGTGTGTGTGTGTGTGTAACCTGGCAGGATTTGGATAGAGCAAGAGTGGAGATGGCATTTGCAAAGTCCCAGGATTAACCCAGCAGAAGAGGAAGCTCCTGGTACTTACAAGGACCTGAGGCATTGCTTAGTGCATGGCCCAGTCAGCTACTACCCCTAGCAACTTGTGCTGTCAGGTAGATGGGGAACCCTCAACTCAAGGAGTTTTCAGCATAGAGCTCAGTAATGTTCTTTTAAGTAAAAATTATTCTGAGTTTTACACAATCTGACTCCTATTCAAGAGAGACCAGGAGCAGGTAAAGCCTTTACCCACATCCTGTCATGGTGGCATGTCAGGCAGTGGACGCTAGATATCTGTGATGTCACCCTGGGTTCTCCCTCTCATTGGCCACAGGTGATGGCGTCAGCTCTGGAAGGCATAGGCAAGGAGGGGAAGAAGGAATCCTCAAAGAAGCGTTCTGGTTCTCCAGTGGAGGGCCTCCTGCAGCCCGTGAAGCTCAGCCGGGCAGAACTGTACAAGGAGCCTACCAATGAGGAGCTGAATCGCCTTCGGGAGACTGAGAGTCTGTTCCATTCCAGCTTGCTTCATTTACAGGTACCATTGGGTGGCTGGGAATTGGGTTAGAGAGGTGGGCCTGAGACACTGAGGCTGAAGTACTACTCACCCCTGCCACTTCTTACAGGTAGAGGAGCTACTGAAGGAAGTGAGGCTGTCAGAGAAGAAGAAAGAGCGGATTGATGCTTTCCTACAGAAGGTCAACCAGCGGATCATGAGGGTGCCCTCAACCCCTGAGACAGAGGTAAGGCAGGTAGTGGAGGGAACTGGAAAGCCCAGAAGAGGTCCTTAGGGGCCTTGTTATTGTCTGAAGGGGATGGGGTGCTAGGGAGCTCATTCTCACTGCCAGGAGTCTCAGCTAGGAGTGCAGTCAATTATATGTTCATTCATTTAGCAAACACTTACGTGCTTTGCAGTAGTTGTGTTCTTAGGGTACATCAGTGAACAAAGCAGCCTATGTTCTAGTATTAGACTTATGGACGATAGATAATGAACACGACAAGTAAACTGTATGGCAGTGTTAGATGGTGGTAAGTACTATGGAAAAAGGAAGAAGAACAAGGTAAGGGGATTATGGGAATATCAGAGGGTGAGAGTGTTTGGCAACTTTAAGTAGTGTGGTTGAGGTAGGCTTTATTGAAGTGACATTTGTGTGAAGGAAGTGAGTCAGGTATATAGATATCTAAGGAAGGGAAGGGACTCCAGGAAGGGAAAATAGCCAACACAAAGGTTCAAAGGCAAGAATAGGTCTGGTATGATGAGTTGGGAGATTGGGATTGACATATATACACTAATATGCATAAGATGGATAACTAAAAAGAACCTGCTGTATAAAAAAATAAAATTAAACTAAAAAATTAAAAAAAAAAGAATAGGTCTGGTACATTCCTTGGAAAGAATGAGGGGAAGATAGAAGGAGGTAAGTTCAGAAAGGTTATGGAGGAGGGGGGCATATCATGCAGGGCCTTGTGCACCAAAACAAGGACTTTGGCTGTTGCTCTGGATAAGATGGGGAATAACTGCAGGGATTTTGTTTGTGATCTAACTTCAGTATTAAAAAGTTCACCCAGGTTTTTGCGTTAAAAGTAGAATGGAGGGGGCTTCCCTGGTAGCGCAGTGGTTGAGAGTCCGCCTGCTGATGCAGGGGACACGGGTTCGTGCCCCGGTCCGGGAAGATCCCACATGCCCGTCTGGGAAGATCCCACATGCCGCGGAGCGGCTGGGCCGTGAGCCACGGCCGCTGAGCCTGTGCGTCCAGAGCCTGTGCTCTGCAACGGGAGAGGCCACAACAGTGAGAAGCCCGCGTACCGCAAAAAAAAAAAAAAAAAAAAAAAAAAGTAGAATGGAGGGGGACAAAGGTGAAATCAAGGAGACTAGTTAGAAACTTATTGTACAATGATCCACTGAAAAATGGCTCAGACTAGGGTAGAGTAGAGAAGTGGTCAGTGTCTGGATACCTTTTGAAAGTAAAATGGGTGTTCTTAACAGAGATGAGTCAAGATGATTTAAATATTTCTAGCTTGAGCAGCTAGTATGGAGTTGTCTTAATGGGGAAGACATGTTTATAGGAAGATCAGAAGTTTGGTTTCAAACATTTTGACATGTTGAATTTGAGATGTCTACTAGACATCAAGGGGACATGTTAGGAAGGCAGTCAAATTAATACGTGTCACTGTCTCTGTCCCCACAGCTGACCAACCAGGCATGGCTCCGGGATGGGGTTCGAGTTCCCCTCCACCAAGTGCCCTATACTGTAAAGGGTTGTTTCCGCTTCCTGCCCCCAGCCCAGGTCACTGTTGTGGGCAGTTACCTTCTGGGCACCTGCATCCGGCCGGACATCAATGTGGATGTGGCATTGACCATGCCCAGGGTGAGGTTCAGAGTTTGGGGAATGGAGAGGTCTGCCATTTCACCACCTACAAATCCCTCGATCCCTCTCTTTTTCCCACCTCTCGCTTTCCGGGGCATTGAAATCTGAATTCTAAATCCAAAGAACAGACCACTGCAGTTGTCCTGAGGGAGCTTAGATTTGCCATTTGGAACTTTGTCTTCCTCATCTGAGTTGTGGTATTGCTAGCCTTGGCTTAAGCATCCTGGCCAGCAGATGGGGTTGCCAAGCTTTGACCTTGGCTTCATCTCGGCCCCCAAGTTCTCCAACAACAAGGACTTAAGTGACTGGCCATCTCTCTCTTCTCCTGACCCCCTCCAGGAGATCCTACAGGACAAGGATGGGCTGAACCAGCGCTACTTCCGCAAGCGTGCCCTCTACCTGGCCCACTTGGCTCACCACCTGTCCCAAGACCCACTCTTTGGCAGTGTTCGCTTTTCCTACACCAATGGCTGCCACCTGAAACCCTCGCTGCTGCTGCGGCCGCATGGTGGGAGGCATATACCGGGTGGAGGGCACTGTATGGGGTGACAAATCCAGTGGGGGAGGAACTAGGGCCTCAAGTCCATGGTGAGAAGCTTGGGCCTCAAGTTGGAGGGCAAAGGTGTGAGGCCCTCAAATGGGGAGTGGGGGCGGTGTGGGTGGTACAGGGGCTCCTCCGGCTCCAGGGGGCTGCAGGGTCTCAGCATCTCCCATCTCCCCCCAGGGAAGGATGAGCGTCTGGTCACTGTCCGTCTGCATCCATGCCCTCCACCTGACTTCTTCCGCCCATGCCGCCTGCTGCCGTCCAAGAACAATGTGCGGACTGCCTGGTACCAAGGGCAGAGTCCTTCAGGGGATGGTGAGTATCAAGGTGGAGTTGGAGGGAAGGGTCTTGCGGGGACTTCTCCTCTCACGACTTTCCCTTTCCTCTCACAGGTAGCCCAGAGCCCCCCACCCCCCACTATAACACATGGGTCCTGCAGGACACAGCCCTTGAGTCCCATGCGCAGCTGCTATCAACCGTGCTGGGCTCAGCCTCGGGGCTGAAGGATGGTGTGGCACTTCTGAAGGTCTGGCTGCGGCAGCGGGAACTGGACAAGGTGAGTGGGGACTGGCCCAGCTTCCCTGCCTCACTGAGTGGTGGGTTGGCTCTGAGCTCTGGCCTTTCCCTCCGTCTCCCCCTCAGGGCCTGGGAGGATTCAGTGGGTTCCTTGTCTCCATGCTGGTTGCCTTCCTGGTGTCTACACACAAGATCCATACCACCATGAGCGGCTACCAGGTCCTGAGAAGCACCTTGCAGTTTCTGGGTGAGGCGGCTGGACTCGGAAAGGCCAAGGGCCCCACTCTTACCCATCAGGGATCATTCGGTCTCTGGTCCTCAGACAGATGAGCAAACCGAATCCCAGAGGCAGGCAGTTGCAGCCACCTGTCCGGAGGGTGGGTGTCACGAGGGCTGGGTCCCTAGGGAGGGGGATACCTTCTGACACACCCACCTTCTCTGGCTCATTTCAGCCAGTACAGATCTGACGGTCAACGGGATCAGTTTGTGCTTCAGCTCAGATCCCTCCCTGGTGAGTAGGGCAGTGCTGAGTCTTGGGCAAGGCATCCTGAAGTTAAGGCCCAGCCCTGACTGGCTTCTCTCTCCCCCTCCCAGCCGGCCCTGGCTGACTTCCACCAGGCCTTCCCTGTTGTCTTCCTGGACTCCTCAGGCCGTCTCAACCTCTGTGCTGATGTCACTGCCTCCACTTGCCACCAGGTACAGGTGTCGCCCACTCCTGGCTTCCCCAGATGTCCCAGCCCAGACCCTGTCCCTTCTGCCAGCACCAGAACCCCAGAAACTCCTCTCCAGAGACCTTTGGTCAGGCACGTCTCTGGGTCTGGGCCCTGTGTTCCGTAAGGGGAGGGGTGCAGTGCTGGTGGTCTCACGCGGGAGTTCCCTCCTTACTCTGTGGCCCCAGGTGCAGCACGAGGCACGGCTGTCTGTGGTGTTGCTGGACAGCAAAGCTGACGATGGGTTCCAGCTGCTGTTGATGACTCCCAAACCTATGGTCCGGGCTTTTGACCACATACTGCAGTAAGTTTCGGGGTGCCAGGATATGCCAGTGAGTCCTGTGTCCCTGGGGCTAGTGATGGGGCAAAGGTCCTCAGGCAAGTGCTCAGATAGATCATCCTGGGGGTGGGGGTGGTGATACTTAGGACCAGCAGTACCTGATTCCCCCTTATTGTCCCTCTCTGCATCCCCAGTCTCCGTCCACTGAGTCGCCTGCAGGCAGCGTGTCACCGACTAAAGCTGTGGCCAGAGCTGCAGGATCATGGTGGGGACTATGTCTCAGCTGCTTTGGGCCCACTAACCACCCTTCTGGAGCAGGGCCTGGGGTCCCGGCTGCACCTGCTGGCCCACTCTCGGCCCCCAGTCTCAGAGGTGAGATGGTGTTGGTTGGGGAGTTTGTGGGACCGAGGGGGTTGGACCCAGGGTCCCAAGAGATACAAAAGACACACTATCCCTCTCACTAGAAAGTGGGTTTCCAGACCAAGCTGTGGGATGCTTGGATTGAGCTCAGCCTTTCTACATCCTACAGTGGGACATCAGCCAGGATCCACCGAAACACAGAGACGCCGGGGTCCTGACCCTGGGATTGCTCCTCCGGCCTGAGGGGCTGACCAGTGTTCTCGAGCTGGGTCCAGAGGCTGACCAGCCTGAGGTGAGGAGCCCTGGAGTCTGAGGGGTGATTTGGTCCTGTCTTGCATTGGAAGGAGTGGAGTGGGCTGTCCTCATGCCACCTGGATTGAGGCCTGTCAGGAGACTTCTTTCTTTTTTCTCTTTTTTGCAAGATTTATTTATTATCTATTTAGCTAGTTTATTTTTGGCTGCATCGGGTCTTAGTTGCGGCACACGGGATCTTTGTTGAGGCATGCAGGATCTTTCATTGTGGTTCACGGGCTTCTCTCTAGTTGTGGCGTGTGGGTTTTTTCTCCCTACTTGTGGCGTTCAGGCTCCAGGGCGCATGGGCTCTGTAGTTTGCGGCACGCAGGCTCTCTCGTTGAGGTACGCGAGCTCTGTAGTTGTGGCACGCAGGCTTAGTTGCCCTGTGGCATGTGGCATCTTATTTCCCTGACCAGGGACTGAACCCACATCCCCTGCCTTGTACAGTGGATTCTTTACCGCTGGACCACCAGGGAAGTCCCCTGTTGGGAGATTTCTGACAGAGCCCTTCTTTGTTGATCTCTACCACTACCCCTTTCCTCTTCCCAGGCTGCTGACTTCCGCCAGTTCTGGGGATCTCGCTCCGAGCTTCGGCGTTTCCAGGATGGAGCCATTCGGGAAGCTGTGGTCTGGGAGGCAGCCTCTATGGCCCAGAAGCGCCTTATTCCCCACCAGGTGGTCACTCATCTCTTAACGCTGTGAGTGTTAGCATCTGAATGCCAGGAGGCAGCCATGGGCTGGGGAGCCTTTTAGGAGGGTCTGGCCCAAGCTTTTGGGGTGAGCAGCCCACATCCAGTAGCTCTCGGCATGGCCCCCAGTGCCCACACTGCGTCTGTGCCCCTTTTCCAGCCATGCTGACATCCCAGATACCTGTGTCCACTATACGGGGGGCCTCCTGGATGCACTGATTCAAAGCCTGAAAGAGGTAAGGGCCCTGGTTCAGGGCTTGGGTTAAGGCTAGGGACTGTAGAGTAAGCAGCCTGAGTGGCTGGATTTGGGGGTGGGGATGGGGGTGGAGAGCCCCATCTTAGCCAGGCTGCACTTCCCAGAGCGTCCAGCAGGGGACCCCCTGGCTCTGCAGCAGCAGCCTGAGCCAGGGCTGTATCCCAGGTGGTGGAGCTCTTCTGAAAGGTCGTGCCCTCCTGTCTCTTTTCCCTCTCAGACCTTCAGCACAGGTGAGGAGGCCCTGGCAGCTGCAGTGCGTTGCTATGATGACCTCAGTCGCTTGCTGTGGGGACTGGAAGGTCTGCCGCTGACCGTGTCTGCCGTGCAGGGAGCTCACCCAGTGCTGCGCTACACTGAGGTGAGGCGCAAGGGGCAGGGAGCTCTTTCTGCTTCGTGACACCCACCTCTGCTCCACTCACCCAGTATTCTCCCTTCCAGCTTCTTGACTCTGGGCACTCCCTCCCAGTCCCAGGCCTCTTCCTCAGCCCCCCCTTCTTCCATAGGTGTTCCCACCAACCGCAGTCCGGCCAGCCTACTCCTTCTATGAACAGCTGCAAGAGCGGGCCTCGCTGTTGCCCCGGCCTGACAAGCCCTGTCCAGCCTACGTGGAGCCCATGACTGGTGAGGGAGCTCTTGCGAGGGGGTGAGAGGGACTGTTCTCACCCCCGGCCGCAGGCTGAGGCCTCTCACTCTTCTCCACAGTGGTATGCCACCTGGAGGGCAGCGGGCAGTGGCCGCAGGATGCTGAGGCCATACGGAGGGTCCGGGCTGCCTTCCAGCTGCGCCTGGCAGAGCTACTGACGCAGCAGCATGGGCTGCAGTGCCGTGCCACAGCCACGCACACCGATGTCCTCAAGGTTCGGCTGGTGCAGGGCAGGGATACCCAGGGAGGGAGGGGACAGGGGTGTCAGGGTGGCCCGCCTCCCATGCCATCCCCTCTTCCAACAGGATGGGTTTGTGTTCCGGATTCGTGTGGCCTATCAGCGGGAGCCCCAGATCCTGAGGGAGATGCGGAGCCCCGAGGGGGTCATCTCCTTGAGGGACACTCCCGCCTCCCTCCGCCTTGAGAGGGACACTAGGCAGTTGCCCCTGCTCACCAGCACCTTGCATGGGTATGGCCACCCCCACAGGCTCTTAGGTCCGTAGACCCTTTCCTGGCCCCATTCTGCTCTCCTGGCCATCTGTCTCGTTGGAAGGCCGGTTGGAGAGATGAGTTCTGGAGTCAGGCAAGTGCCAGAACTCTGGCCCTGCCACTTCACTGGCTGTGTCCCTTGGGCAGGATTCCCCCTCCCCTCAACCTTATTTTTCTCATCTGTAAAATGGGAATCATGCTAGGACCAACCTCTTGGGGTACTAATGAGGAAGATGTGAGATGATACGTGTAATGCATTAGCACAGAGGCCAGTGTTGGGTAAAGTTGAGTAAGTAGCAGCAGCGGGGCTAAAACACTGTTCTTGGGCCCTGAGGGCCTCACTGTCATGGCCACTACCCTCCTCTCCCCGCAGACTCCAGCAGCAGCACCCAGCCTTCTCGGGTGTGGCTCGGCTGGCCAAGCGGTGGGTGCGCGCCCAGCTCCTAGGTGAGGAGCTCACCGATGAGAGCCTGGACCTGGTGGCTGCTGCCCTTTTCCTGCACCCTGAGCCCTTCACCCCTCCCAGGTGATTCCCTCCACCTTTCCCCTAGCCAGGAAGTTCCACTGGGGCCAGCTTTCATCCCCCGTGCTTCAGTCCACATGGGAGAGGTGGCTGAACCAAGGGACAGAAGGGGTTCTAACCCCCGCAATCCACACCAAGGGGCCTAGGCTCTCTGGGCCGTGGGGGGCCTGGGCATGTGTGACTGGCCCAGATGCTTTGCTTACCCCTTCCTCTCAGCTCCCCCCAGGTGGGCTTCCTTCGGTTCCTTTTCATGATATCAACCTTTGATTGGAAGAACAACCCCCTAATTGTCAACCTCAATAACGAGCTCACTGGTAAGTGGCAGGATCAGGGTCGGACTAGTGCAAGAACTACCCTTTGTGGATTGTAGAATAGGACAGGCAAGGGTTTTCCCTGTCAGTCTGTTAGGTTTTCTCTCTGCCTCCCCTATCCCGGATATCCACTCCTGACCCTGACTGCCTGGGGGGTAGGGAATTGTTAAGGAGGAAGAGGACCAAATCAAGCCTTTAGGGAGCTCCAAGACTGTAGAGATATGGTTTGCCCATGTGATGGTCAGAAACACAGCAGACTGGGGATGGTAAGCAGGCTACCTGGGGGGCTGTGAAGGGAAGAGGAGAGAGGAAGAAGGGCTCTGAACACCAGGTGAGAAGTCTTACGGTGGGGAGCAGGGAACGGTTCAGGTTAGAATACACGCCCAGACCTCTTGGGTGCGGGGTCGGTGCGGGGGGGGCGGGCTGGTGAGTGATGATTTCTGGTTGTAATATGAGGAGCTTCTGGTCCCAGCAGAGAGGAAGGTATCAGCTTTCTAATTCCCCAGGTGTGTGGGAGCCCAGGGTAGGAAGGGGCCAGGGGCAGGCCTCAGCTTGTGCAGGCCCGGAAAGCAGACTAGGGTGCCAGGCAGTGGAAAATTCTGCTTCTGGTCCCAGGCTGGGAGTTTAACACCCTGCCCAGTTGAGGCAGATGCGGTGTCCCTTTCATCGCTTTTGCCATTTGGGGGATGTTGGAAAATCCCTGTGATGGGCAGCTGCTAAGTGTACAGTAGGAGGACCCAGGGCAGTAGAGGGTGTCTTGTGGGAGGAGTAGGCTGACCCAAGACCCCCTCTCCTCCACAGCGGAGGAGCAGGTGGAGATCCGCAGTGTCTTCCTGGCAACCCGGACAAAACTTCCCGTCATGGTCATCATTACCCCCCAGGATCGCAAAAGCTCTGTATGGACACAGGATGGACCCTCGCCCCAGGTTTAATTTCATTCCTGCTCCCAAATGTGTGGTTTTCTCCCCCAAGGAAAAAGCAGGCCCAGCCTGAGCTATGAGAGACCTGTGGTCAGGTGTGACCTTTCTGATGTATGTGTGTCCCCCAGATCCTACACCAGCTCATGGTCCTGGCAGCCGAGGCCTTGCCCATCCTAGAGAAGCAGCTAATGGATCCCCAGGGTCCTGGGGACATCAGGGTAAGCCCCGGGCCCAGACTGCCTCCAGGGGCTCTGGGGACTCTGCCTTTGAACCATGGAAGTCTGGAGCTCTAGGGGCCCCTGTTTGGTGAGACTGAATCCAGAGAAGGCGTTGCAGCTGCCCACGGCGCCTGGCAGTGGGGGAGCCTGCAGGAGAATCGGGGCCCTGGCTTCACACTTCTACCCTGCACTCCTCCTGGGGACCCAAGCTGCCACCAGCTGGGTCTTGTTGTTCCTGCCTTCAAATGAGCATTTGGGCCCATAATGGGTGGGTCAGACAAAAGGGAAGGAGGGAACCAGAGTGGGCATGTGGAGGGGTTTGTGGTCCAGTTCCCAGCTCCCAAGTGGGCACTGCTGAGCACCCCCTACCCCTCCTCAGACAGTGTTCCGGCCGCCGTTGGACATGTACGACGTGCTAATCCACCTGTCACCCCGCCACATCCCCCGGCACCGCCAGGCTGTGGACTCGCCAGCTGCCTCCTTCTGCCGGGGCCTGCTTAGTGAGCCGGGGCCCTCCTCCCTGATGCCCGTGCTGGGCTACGATCCTCCTCAGCTCTACCTGGCGCAGCTCAGGGTAGGTCCTCAAGGGCTGACTGACCCTGGGGAGGGGACATCTAGGTGGAGCTGGGGCCGTGGAGGTGGCTCTCAGGTGTCCACCTGTAATCTTGTCTCTGTCCTGCCCTTTCCTAGGAGGCCTTTGGGGACCTGGCCCTTTTCTTCTATGACCAGCATGGCGGAAAGGTGATCGGTGTCCTCTGGAAGCCCACCAGCTTCCAGCCCCAGCCGTTAAAGGTGAGCTGGCTGGGGACAGTTGTCTGTTCCTGAGTGTGTACATGTGTTCCACATGGGCATGTGTGTCTGTGTGTGGTTCCACAAGTGACCCGGTGGCATGTGTGAAACACGTGTTTTGGTGTCTCTGCATGTGCCTCTTGTGACACCTCCATCTACATTTCTCTGATTCTCTCAGGCCTCCAACACAAAGGGGCGCATGGTGGTGTCTCAAGGTGGGGAGCTGGTGATGGTGCCCAATGTAGAAGCCATCCTGGAGGACTTTGCCATCCTGGGCGAAGGCCTAGTCCAGGCTGTGGAGGCCCGAAGTGAGAGGTGGACCGTGTGACCTCCAGCCCAGGAGCAAGCTGTAGATGGACAACAGGACTTCAGACCTCTGGAGCAAGATGTCAATGCCGTGACCACCCTTGCTGCATATGGACCGTCCAAGGAGGGCTTGCTGACCCGAGCATGCTGAATCATCCCCAACAAAGCCCTGTCCCATTTTCTGTCTGATGCCCCAGCATTGGGGCAGGGGCCATGGTGTCTTGTGGAGTCCCCTGAATGAACCCAGGAGATCCATCTACTTGTCAGCCTGGCCTGGGCCTTTTTTATTTTTTCCTTCCCAGGCTGCTCCCAGAAGCCCGGAGAAGAGGCTGTGTGCCCAGGGCTGAGGCTCTGTCCCCACCCCTCTGCCAGGATGTGTGCCTCAACCTCAGTATGCCCTTCGGTGCATCGTCAGGCTCTGTGCCTGATGATGGGGCTCAGAGAAGGTGTGGCACTGCCTGAGAGTCACAGAGCACCAGCACTGAGCAGTGGAGAGGGGGCTACGTGGGATGAATACACCGCATTGAAGGGGCACAGTGCGCTCCTGTTTTGGTTCCGCTGCATCCCGGGGTGGGGACATGGAAAAGCACAGAGGACAGGAAGGGGCTGGGTGGGTGAAGGGGTGAGGGGGACTGGTGGTCCCCCATCCAGGAGAGATGCAGAAAGCACTGATTGCTGCCCTGGCCTCCGGTGTCTGAGCCCCTCAGGCTCTGTGCTCCTGCAGTGGTGGTGCAGAGGTGAGTGGGACCCAAGACCTGCTCTCCAGGAGCTCCCAGTGCCCTGGGGGAGGGGGTGCTGCTTCCTTTCAGCCTGGTCCACACCCCCCCTTGCAGCAGCCTCTCCCTAATCCTGGCTGTTTTTCCAGACTCAGCTCAAACAGTGACTCCTCCTTAAGCCCTTCCTCGCCCTCAGCCTAGGGTGCGCTTTCTCTCCTCTGAAATATTAGAGCAATTACTGCCTGTTCGTTTCTCTTTGCAGTCACGTACAGTGGCGTGAACTCTCTTGTTTTAAACTGTGATTTAAAATGAAATCATTGAATTTCCCTATGTTATTGGCTTGTCTGCCTTTTCTGCATGGTTTTGACCTTGTCTCCTAAATGTAAGCTCTTTGAGGGCAGGAAACATATTTGAACAGATTTCACGGCACCTAGTACAGTGCTCTGCCCAAGTAGGATACAGGTGTGTGCAGAAGGGGCACCTGGCCCAGGCGGATGGAGGGCAGGGCAGGCCACCAGAAGCCTTCAAGGAGAAGAGCATCATGATTTGCAATCTCTGCCTAGAATGGGTAGGGTTTTGATGGTGAAAGCCCTGAGAATTAAAAAGCTGATGTTGGGAATTGCTTTGGCAGTCCAGTGGTTAGGATTCCACACACTCACAGCTGAGGGCCCAGGTTCAATCCCTGGTTGAGGAACTAAAATCACTCAAGCCATGCAATGCAGCCAAAAAAAAAAAAAAAAGGTTGATTGAGTGCCTGCCTAATAAGATACCCTTTGTTATTTTCCATATCTTACATAAGGAAATTGATCATATACCAGCCCTATGAAGTACCTGCTTTTCCTCATTATCATTTTCTGAATGAGGTCAAGTTCAGCTGCAGGTGGGGGCTTGTTTGTAGAGGGACTTGGAGGTCTGGCTATCTGGCTTCATCCTCAAGATGCTTAGCCACACATGGGAACTCTGGTTTCCAATTTTGTCCCCATTCTGTTAGTCTTTGTGAACCTATGCCAGTCCCTGCCTGTCACTGTCATGGGACAGCTTGGCCTGGGGTTGAAATTAGTATAGGGAATACACTGATTGGCTGCGTGAACTGAGGTCTGTGTCCATCTCTCTCCTTGTGCCATTCATTCATGTACTCCAGATCTCAGTGTGCCAGGCTGTATTTTCAGTGAGATATAAGAGATGCAGTCCCAGCCCTGTGGTCGTCCCTGGCTTCTCAGCTTTCCTTTTTCTTAGTCCCTCACATGTGGCAGTCCCTCCGTGGACTCTGGGGAGGGGCAGGGGGTACAGGCTGGTTTTAAACCATCCCGTTTCATCCCAGGGTCAGCTCCAGGCTCGTAGCTTCCTTCACAACTCCAGTGCAGGGAACGCGTGGGATCTGCCTCCAGGTAAGCTCGTGGCTCCAAGAAGTGCAGATACCAGTCCCAATCAGGGGAAATGAGCCTTGGCCCTGCTACCTCCCCATGTGGTCCTGGGCAAGTCACTTCCCCTTGCTGGGCTCAACCTCCCCATCTTTGAAATGAGCATGATAGGGACTTCCCTGGCAGTCCAGTGCTTAGGACTCTGTGCTTCCACTGCAAGGAGCATGGGTTTGATCCCTGGTCAGGGAGCTAAGATCCCTCAAGCCATGCAGTGCGGCCAAAAAAAAAAAAAAAAAAAAAAAAATGAAAAGAAAGAAGCCATGATAATGGCTTTGTCAGGTGCCAAGTGTGGCAAGGGAAGAGGGCAGATGACTCAGAAGCCCAAGGAGGTACATCCGCCATGCTTTCTGCACTCCCTGCTCCAGCTTGGGGTGCGGGGTGAGGGGAGCACGAAGTCCAGGCTCCAATTTCAATGCTTGCTCCAACCTGTTTTCCTTGGATTTTCTCTGGGAAGTAGGTGAGGAGGCTGGTGTGGTCTAACATGACCTTGGAGGAGAGGGGACATGAGGAGCTGGAACCTCAGGGGAAGAGGATAGGAGCCTAGGGGGAACTCCTGCTGGAGCGAGGGTGTGCAGGGGGATGTGTGTTACCGTGCCGCCACACATGCGTCTGCCCCTGTGGGCCTCTGCGTTTGCAGGTAGACATGGATGGGGCGGGAGGCTGTGTGTGATGTATGGTGTGCTCTGTCTGCTCTGTGTGTGTTGGACTCGGGTGTGTGCACATCTGTATATACTAGTGTGCTGGTGCAGGTTTTTGCCTCCAGCTCTGGGTTGCTGTAAAAGGCAAAATCTGCTCTGTTTTTAAAGAGCAAGTCAGGAGGAAAAGCTCTCAGGAGGCAGGAACTCTGGATTCCTTCCTGTAAATCTAAATGGCTGTAAATAAAGGCTTCCCCTTCTTGGGGCTTCAGTTTCCCCAGTTCTGTCAGACCTCCCAAGCCTCTCTATGTAGTCACATTCAGTGAATTCTCAAAGGGTCCTCTCTTCGGGCTGTGCTATCTGACAACCTCCTCTAAACCAGAATCCTTTTAGCTGAAGACCCTGTTTTCCTCTGCCCAGCTCCTTACTTTGGAGAAAAAAGCAAGACCCCAAAGCCCAGGGGTCCTTGCAGCAGGTTACATTCAGTGAAATCCTGAGGGCTGCTGCATCCCTGACCTAGTAAGTCAGATTGGGCTAGTCTGAGGCCCACCCCTTCCACCCCAATAAATATGCACCTAACCCCCTCAACATCTGGTACTCGCTTTGTGAGTCACAGATTAATCTAGGTGAGCGATAAAGATAAAGGGGAGGAGAAGCCTGGGGCACGTGAGTCACCCCCACCTTCCTCAGGAAAGGCCAGCCTGCCCATCTCTCTGCTGCAGAGAGAAGGTGGCATCTTGGGCTGCCCTGGGGAACTAAGGGGGACAAGAGTGTTCCAAACCCAGAGGGAGACTCACTTACCTCTCCCACTTCAGTTTCTGGAAGAGGGATGGAGAGGATAATTTTTCTGGTTTGCAAGAGGCCCAGAGAGGTGTTGGAACTTGTCTAGGGTCACACAGGGAGTTACAGAGAATCTATGTCTCCTGGCTGCATGCGTTGCTTCTGAGCCTGGGCTTTCCTGGGGCTAAGGGGTCGGGTGATGAGGAATAAAAGAGTAGAGAGGCCGGAGCTATGGATCTCTCCAGTGAGGCGGGGAGGAGTGAAAAGCCGGGCCCCTCCCCTTTCCTGGGCTGACTGCCAGTCTTGCCCCTTCCCTTCTGCGCAAGGCAGCAGAATGAAGCTGTTACTAGACCCAGGGGAGCAAGGTCAAGGATAGGGGTAGCGGGTGGGAGCGTGAGCATTCTGGTCTACCGCAAGCCTATGTCTCTGTTTCCCTGTCTGGGAGCTCTCCTCTGTTCTCCCAGACTAGAAACCTCCACAGAACAGAGCTGGGTTCTCCTAGAGACTGCCGAGGCCAAGGTTGGACCCTGACTGAGGGGTCATTGAGGGGCATTGAGACCCAGCTCCTGTTCCACCTGATGACCAAATGGTTTGGATGAAAAAGATAGATATGATATCCTGGCCTTTCCCCAATCTCCCTCTCCACTGCCCCAAGGTCTAGAGACGCTCAGGAAGTCATTCCTGAGGTCTGACTGCAGAATCTCCTGCAGCGGGCTGTCCTCTCCTCTCGATGCTTCCTCTGAGACTTCTCTCCCTTAGGGCCAGCAGTGGGTGGCTGCCCTGTAATTAGCACCCAGACTGGGCTTGGATGAGGGGAGAGTATATTGGGGCTCATACATACCCATCACCTTTCTGGAACACCAGATGCAGAGCCTTCCACCACCTGTCCTCCCACAGCCACATTCAGACCGCAGGCCTCTCAGAGAGCAGTTGTCCTGGGCCCCACCCAGATTCAGGTTCCTGTCTACGCAATTCTGCCTACCTTCAACCTCAGCTTCTTGCCGACCTGCCCTGCCCATTCTGCCTCCTAAATCCCAAATCCAAACCCTCTCATCATGTTGTACCAGGTCACTTTGTCTCCAGACTCCTCAACAGATCCCCACCTCCTATCTCTGGCTTTTATAAATACTGAACCCAGACCCACAGCCAAGCCCAGACAGGGATACACACAGATATGCACACAGAACCCCAGGGTCGCCCACATGTACACACAGACCTCCATGGGTACACGCATACACAGAGCCAAGAACGCATATGGATACGCACGACATTCATACAGGAGGAAACGTGACTCATTAACGAGGCAGCTTCTGGAATGAACCTTTCCTTCTACATTGACTGTAATACAGTTTTCAAAGCCTGAAACATCCGTAATCTTGTCTGATTCTTACAGGGGCCCTGGGTGTGTGTGTGTTGGGGGGGACTCCACCTGAAACCTGCAGGTGACTGATGAGGAAACTGAAACTGAGGGGCCGGGAAAGGGAGCTGGCTCGGCCACCTGACTGGTCAGTGGCCAAGCGAGGCTTGGAGCTGAGCTTCTGGGTCTACAGGAGGGCTCTGCCCCCATCAGCCCAGCCCCTGTGGCTCTGGGCTCTTCCTCAGCACAGGGCCTAGGCCTCCCGTCCCATTCCTCTGCCTCCTCTCTGTGACCCTCTGCTGTCCTCAAAGGGTGCTGAGGGCAGCTCAGGGTGACACCAGAAGGTGAACACAGAGTCCCCAGGATATGGGTCAAAGGGTATATTTTCTCAAGTTCCAGTTGGACATCTGGCCGGAGGTGCCCCAGGGTGTGGTTTGTGTTCACAGGCTCTCCTCCATCTCGTCTGCCTGGAGACAGTGGGTGACTGTTGGTGCAGCAGGAGGAACTGCTTGCCCACCCCCAAGTCTGGGGACACTCATAAGAGGGTGATTCATCTCTGCCCTCCACTCCCCGTTCCTGTCCAGAGCCAGCCCCCGACTCTCAAGGCCCAGAAATAGGAATAGCGTCCAGCAGTGGCCTAAGAGTGGGGCACCCTCTAGACAGGGTGCTGAAGCATGGAGGGACCTCCCTGGCCTCCCTGCCCTCTTCACGTCTCCTCCATATCCGCATGGCGTTTGAATCCAGCTCAACACTTAACGGGGGGGCTTCCCTGGTGGCGCAGTGGTTAAGAATCCGCCTGCCAATGCAGGGGACATGGGTTCAAGCCCTGGTCCGGGAACATCCCACATGCCACGGAGCAACTAAGCCCGTGCGCCATAACTACTGAAGCCTGTGCGCCACAGCTACGGAAGTCTGCGCGCCTAGAGCCCGTGCTCCACAAAAATAGAAGCCACTGCAGTGAGAAGCCCACGTACTGTAACGAAGAGTAGCCCCGCTCGCCGCAACTAGAGGAGGCCCGCGCACAGCAGCAAAGACCCAATGCAGCCAAAAATAATAAATAAATAAAATAAATAAATTTATAAAAAAAAAACAAGCACTTAACGGCAAGTGACTTCTCTCCAACTGTTAGTTTTATCATCTGTGAAAGGGTAAAGTATACACCCACTTCTGGGGGTTGTTTCACAAATGGGAGGAAGTACTTTTTAAAAAAAATAAATTTATTTATTTTTATTTTATTTACTTATTTTTTAATATAAATTTATTTATTTATTTTTTGGCTGCCTTGGGTCTTTGTTGCTGTGCATGGGCTTTTTCCACTTGCAGCGAGCGGGGGCTACTCTTTGTTGTGGTGCGCAGGCTCCTTCTCATTGCGGTAGCTTCTCTTGCTACGGAGCACAGGCTCTAGGCACGCAGGCTTCAGTAGTTGTGGAGCACGGGCTCAGTAGCTGTGGCTTGCAGGCTCTAGAGCGCAGGCTCAGTAGTTGTGGCACACAGGCTTAGCTGCTCCGCGGCATGTGGGATCTTCCCGGACCAGGGCTCGAACCCGTGTCCCCTGCATTGGCAGGCGGATTCTTAACCACTGTGCCACCAGGGAAGCCCCAGGAAGTACTTTCTAAACTTGAAAAATGTATGTATGTCTGTTTTGGTCAGCCCCTCCCCCATCCCACTCCAATGCTCAGGAAGAGGTTAGGGGTTCAGGGAGGCCGGGGGACTGTAGTATGACTTGTTTTCTATGTCTACACTCTTCTCCACTCCACTTGCTGACAGCAAGGCCCATGTCTCCTCCTATGCTGGTTCAAGCTGCTTTCATACAGGCAAAAAGAGTTTGGGGGACAGGAAATGAAGGGCGTGCCACCCCTACCCCTTACAGGGCCCCAGCCAGTCCCTCTGGTCCAACAGGCTGGCACTTGAGTCTTCAGCCCTTCCCTTGCCTGGGAACCCACTCCCCCAGCTTCTGACCTCAAGGAGTCACGGCCTCCCATGGGGTGGATCGGCTGTCAGTCCCCTTCCTGGGCACAGCCCTCCTGCCCTCAGCCCTCCTGCACAGGTGAGACACAGACCTTGCTCAAGATGTGTTGGGAGGAGATAGGGCCTCGACAAGTGCCTCGTCCTGGAGCTCCCAGGCAGGCAGGCTGGCTTCCAGCCCGTACTCAGGCTTTCCTTCCCTAAGCATGGGAGGGAGCCCAGATGGCTCTGGGTAAGCCGCGTGACTCAGGGTCAGGGCCTGCCTCACCAAGCTCAGGCTCTTCCTGTGAAGCCGAGCTTCCTTCTATCTTTTGCTCCTGGGGGCGCCATTCACACTGACTACAATGAGAATGAGCCCCCTCACCCCAACACCTGCATCCAGTTGTGCAATGAGGTCCTGCTTCAGCCCCCCAGACTCTGGCCAGCCAGCCCAACGCTTCTGGACAAGCATCTTCAGGCCCTGACCCCTCTTATTCCCAGATGACCCGAGGTGGGCTGACAGGAATAAGGGACCCTTGGAAAGCATAGCATCCTTCCCCCTCCTCCAGGCAGGGTCCTCTCAGGCCCACTAAGAAGCATGAAGCCCTACCCATACCTCCTCAGCTCCAACCCTAACCCATCCCAATATGCATGGTGTGTACATGTATGAACATGTGTGTACACCCTAGTTACAGATAAGAACCAGTTTGGTGGGAGTATATGGGGTCATGGTCTTGAAGGTTGGACCTTGATTTGGAGTGCGGGGGCATTGGGAACTGGCTCTCGTTCCACTTGCCAAGCCATGTGCCTCAGCATGGCGCTGCATCCACTGGGGAAGTGGGAGGTGGCAAAGATGCTCTATGGTGAGCTGCAGCCCCAGGATTATAGGTGAGCATGTACACGCATGTGCACATGTGTGAGTACATGTAAGTGCACATGTGTAAATAGATGCTACTTGCAAGATACACAGATCCACAGTTATGTGTGTGACCTGCTCCCTCAGGGTGCAGCCCATGTGAACACCTATGTGAACTGAGTGCAAACACGTGTATATGGGGCCGGGGGGGAGGTGTGTGCTCTGCCTGCTGATGGTGGAGCTGCCCCTGTTTTTCTCTGGTTTCCAGACCAGGCTCGGCTGCTGGCAGGCCCAGGACCGGCAGGAGTGAGGATGAGGTTCTGTGGGCTGGGGCTCCCTACTTTCTTTCAGTGTTGAGGAACCACGTTGCCACTTCCTGCCCTGTGCAGCCCCACCTGGGGCTGTGAGGGGCTGAGAAGCATACCAGGGAGTGGGGAGAAGAGAGTGAAGCCTTGTGGGGAGCTTTCCCCCCTTCCCACAGTCTGGGCTCCGGCACCGGGAGTCTAGGGTTTTGTCCTGAGTCACAGATGGGCAGTGGGGCCTCCAGCAGGCACTCAGTAATGGCTCCCTGATTCACTCTGGGCCCTCCCAGCCCATGGGGTTCAGTGGGTACGGTGCTTCTTCCTGGGCCAAGGGTCACGGGGACCTCTTGTGTGGGGATTACATATATATGTGAGCCTATGGCTAGGCTCTCATGGGCAATGGGATCCCGGGAGCATGTGAACAAAGCTCAGGGTCTATAGGCAAGTATGGCTGCCAGCCTTGGGGGTAGTGTGTGTGCTGCACACCTGCATGTGCACCTGTGAATCTACCTATGTGTGTTGCCAAACGCTATCTATTTGGGCATGAGTCGCCTCTGGAGCCCTCATTTTTGACAGACATTCCTCAAGGGACAAGTCCCCTGGGCCCTTAGCCCACCTGGATTAAGTCCCTTTGGAAAATGTGCTCTTCCCTGGCAAAGCTGCCTTTAGAGACTGGGGTGAGGGCATATTTGCTCCCAGTCCTGTGGGAGTAAGGCCCAGGCTACCAGACCTCAGTTTCCCTATTATCAGATGCAGCATAGGGAACAGGGTTGCCCCTTGCCTCCCCTGAGATGGGACTGACACACCCTCAGTTCAGCCAGCTTAATCTCTTAAAGGGACAGACTTGCCCCTGGCCAGGGATCAGCCAGAGTGGGAGAGGCGAGGGTTAAAAGCAGCTGGAACTCGGGACTTCCCCGGTGGTCCAGGGGTTAAGACTCTGCCCTCCCAATGCAGGAGGACCGGGGTTTGATCCCTGGTCAGGGAACTAGATCTGAGTGTGCAGCCAAATAAATAAATAAATGAATAAATAAATATTAAAAACCAAAAAACAAACCAGCTGGAACTCACCTTGCCGGCAAGCATGTGGCCTATGGCATGTCAGGACAACTGCAGCTCAGCCTCTGGAGCCATGTGCAAGATGCATGCAGGTACACGTGTGACAGCTCTGTTAACCCAGCCATGTTCAACAGGCATGAGCAAAGCCATGAAAAATGCCCAGAAAGGCGGGCTTCCCTGGTGGCGCAGTGGTTGAGAGTCCGCCTGCCGATGCAGGGGACGCGGGTTCGTGCCCCGGTCCGGGAGGATCCCACATGCCGCGGAGCAGCTGGGCCCGTGAGCCATGGCCGCTAAGCCTGCACGTCC
Source organism: Phocoena sinus (assembly GCF_008692025.1). NCBI lineage: Eukaryota > Metazoa > Chordata > Mammalia > Artiodactyla > Phocoenidae > Phocoena > Phocoena sinus. The sequence continues at coordinate 81,220,907 of NC_045768.1, read as the reverse complement.
GGAGCCTGTGCTCCGTGGCGGGAGAGGCCACAGCAGTGAGAGGCCCACGTACCGCCAAAAAAAAAAAAAAAAAAAAGCCCAGAAACTGTGATCAGGCACATAGGACAGATGTCATGTGTGGACACAGCTGAGAAGGGAGCAGGTCAAGACATGCAACATGTCACATGTACTAACTGTGCAAGAAGCAAAGGCCGGTGTACTCTGGCTGGAACTCAGCACCTGTGTTCCTGAGTCCACCTGGCTCTGGACTCTGAGAGGGTCTCTTCTCCCTTGGGTCCCACAGCCTCCTCCCTCCAGGCCTCTGACTGAGGACACGCCAGGTCCAGCCATCGTGTGGAGCTGGGGCTAGTTCCTTTCCTTTCTCTCTTTAAAAAAAAAAAAAAATTCTCTTTTTATTAGCTGATTTTTACTGGAGTACAGTTGCTTTGCAATGCTGTATTAGCTTGTACTGCACAGCAAAATGAATCAGCCATACTTATACATATATCCCCTCCCTTTTGGGTTTCCCTCCCACGTAGGACACCACAGTGAATTAAGCAGAGTTCCTTTCCTTTCTGACATGTCTCCTCTCCCCTCCACCGTGGTGAGGATGGCAGCGAGGCTCACTGCGAGTGGCCCAAGGAGGTGTTTTTTGGCGGCTCCTTTTCCCCCCTGAGCCCCCGTCCTGCACGTGCCTACACCCCACCATCGGCTCTCAGACTCCACAATCCCGCAGTCTGGTCTCAGCCCCCACGCACCTCCTCCCCGGGCCAACACCAGCCCTAAAGCCTCCTCACACCACACACCCCTACCTTCCTTATCAGCGTCCCCCCAACCCAGCGTCCCTTCCAGCCTCCCTAGGCGAGCAGTGCGGGGTGGCCGCCCACTCCTGAGGCCGGCACCCGGCTCGGCAGGCGGCGGTGCCGGCGGGCGGGGCGCTGCCTCTGGCTCCTATAAAGGGCGCCACTCGGCGCTGACGGCCACTGCTGCTGCGTCCGCCGCCCGCCCGCCCGCCCGCCCGACAGCACCGCCGCCTGCCCCAGCCATGGGTCGACAGAAGGAGCTGGTGTCCCGCTGCGGGGAGATGCTCCACATCCGCTACCAGCTGCTTCGCCAGGCGCTGGCTGAGTGCCTGGGGACCCTCATCCTCGTGGTGAGTGGAGGGAGAAGCCTCTCTCCAGCCCCACACTCCCCAGTCCCTCTGTTCACCGGAGGGTCTGTGTTTTTTAAGACAGCCTTGACCCCTCTCCCAGCTCTGATCCCTCGCCCCCAACTTGACCCCTTCCGGAGCACTCTTCGCCCATAGCGTTAACCCCCTCAGTGACTGACAGTTTCGACTCTTGCCAGAATGACAGCTGTTATGCCCCAGTGACAGCTCTGATCCTTTACCCTCTCACCAGTGACCCAGCCCACAGGCTGGGGACAGCAGTCACCTCTGCAGTCTGGGACCTCCAGCCCTTTCTGGCTTCCACAGCTCCCCAGGTTCCTAGAGTCCCAGCCCTGGGAGGCAGTGGAGGCAGTGGCAAATGGGTCCCTCTTGGGTTATTTGGGTCTTGGATGCCTGGCCCCTAATGAATAATTAAGCCTCAGAAGAAAGTCCAAAAGTTGCCCTGCCATAAGGACAGTTTGCCACAGGTGGGGGCAGAGGGCGGGGGCTATACAGCAAACAGCAAGCGGGAAGGAGGGAGGATCCTGAAGAGAGGAGGCTGTGGAAGGCAGCTGTGCCCCAGGCACAAAGGACGTGGTGTCACTAAAATTCCTCCCCTAGTGCTGAGCAACTCCCAGACAGATGCTGTCAGCTTCCATGCAGAAGCACTCTGACTTACTCCCCGGGGCCTGAGTTACTGTACAGGTTCTCTGAGGGGGACGCTTCCCTGCCTGGGTTACTCCCCAGTCCCAGTTATGCCCTGGTTATGCCAGTTTGGGTCTGGGTTGTTCCTGGGTGACTCTGCACTTTTGGGTCTGACAGATACACCAGTTATGGGCTCCATTTCCTGTCCCAGTTACTCTCAGATTTTCGGCCACTCTTGTGGTTACACCTGTTTCCCTCTGGGTTACGTCTGGGTTCATTTGCTCTGTTGCAGGGGATGGGGTACTCCGTGTCCCACTTCCAACCCTAGGTGACATAGACCAGGCGGCCCCCTGTGAACTAGCAAGATTAACTAGGGGCAAGTAGGGCTGGATGGCCCACCCTAAACGGGTGGTGGTGGTGGAGCAGATTCTATAGGGAGAGAAAAGCTGGACTCACCTCTGGCTTCCAGGAACAAGAAGGGGGGAAGCCAGGTGGGACACTTTATCCATACCCCCTCCGCAGACTGGTAGACCTCCCAGTCATCTGCCTCTCTTCTCTCCCAGTGCCAAGTGCCAAGAAGGGAATAGGGGCAGACGTTTGTTTTCCTCCTGCCCCCGAGCCGTGTGTCCCCCCGTCCCTGTCTGATTTTTAGTCCAGCCCCCTGTTTGAGAGCAGCCAGGACAGAGCAAGTTGTCTTCCCTTCACAGAGGGGCCTCCCTATCTCCTCCCTAGTCTCAGTTTGCCTTCCCCCAAAGGAGCAGTCAGGCCTCCCGCTGAGCCCCAGGATCATTTGGCTTCTCCCTGACCACAGAAGGAGGGTGTTATGTCTGTGAAGGCGTTCAGGCTCAGGTGGCTGAGAGGCATTTTGTGTCAGTGCCTGGGGAGGAGAGGCTAGGCCCGGGAGACGCCCAAGTGGTCGGTGAGGGCTTACCTGCATACCTCTGTGGGTTGGGGACCGAGAGCCTGCAGTGGCAGAAGCAAGTCTGGCTTTCGGGCGAGGGAAGCCCCTTTCTCTGAGGCTCCTAGTAAGGTGAGGAGAGGGAGAGTGAGCCCGGAGGAAGAGGAAGAAGAGTCTCAAGGTGGTGGAACTGGCTCTGACAGCTTCTCCCTCCAAGGCCTCCTGGGATGGAGCCAGGTTTGGGCCTCAGGCAGGCAAGGAGCTGAGGCCAGGGCCGGCCAAGCTGGGCAGGGTGCCCCAGACCCTCACGTGCCTGTTCCAACACACATACATACTTACACTCTCTGACCTTTGCTCTCACTTGCCTGCACAGCTTTGCCCTGCATCACTGCTGCTGGCTTCCCCACTATCTCTTGGTCTTCGTGAAGGATGATAATCAAAATGCTTAACCACCCAGTACAGCAGGACACTGACCCTTTAGAAGTGACGAGGGCCCTTAGCACAGGTTTTGGAAAATTTCTGCTGGATAGGCATAAAGACTTTAGTTATGGAGAGGTGGGAGAGGAGAGCTGGGGCAGGGCTGGAGCAGCTTCGGGGGACACTTTGGGGGCTCAGGGCAATGGCTCTTTACAGAGGGGCTAGTACAGAAACATTTTTACATTTGAACAAGGGGAACGGACAAATAGCACATTCTGTACTTGCAGGACATCAGGGATTTTAGTCCTCTTGAATACACACCCCCCCCAATTTCCAGCAGAAAGCTTAGAACTAATCTCCCCACTTTCACTGCTCTGGGGGTCCTGGACTATGGCTAGTGAGACTAGACAGATCGCTGTCTTTGGGACCTCCAAATCTGAGTGGGGAACCTGGACCTCTGAGGGCAGGGAGGTCAGGGCAAGTGGAGAGAGGAGGCTCTGGGTCAGGAACAGGTCAAGGAGGCTGAAGATCCTGAGAGGGAGAGCAGGGAGAGGCAGGAGATCTGACACCCCAGATTCAGGAGAAGTGGACTCAAAGTAACTTCTGGCTTCCTCCCTTTCTTTGTGCCCTCTCCCCCTCAGCTTTTCTTTGGGGCAGAGAGGGAGGCAATTGCAGGTAGGGGATGAGTGAGAGCCTTCCCATCCCTATGGGCCAGGCCTGAAGGGCTGGGGGAGGAACTGCTCAGGTGAGAGTGTCCCCTTCCACCCACTCCTACTGAGAGTCAAGAAAAATCAGCGGAGATGGTTCAGCCATCTTCTGGGCTCGAGGTTGCAAACTTTGCTTACAGTCCCTTCCATAGGACCCTGTTATTAGTAGAGTTGGGACATTGGGGCTAAGAGGCCATGTCTGCTTCTTCTGCGGGTTATAACGGCAGCAAGAGGAGGAGGGGTTCGATTCCAGGAAAGGGCTTCTCGCCCTCCCGTCCTCCCCATGAAGGCAGGGGGAGGTTGTTGGCTTCATCCCTGCCCTCTGGAGTGAGACTCACTGGTCCTCACCCTCCCTGCTTTGTTCTGTTTCTTGACACAGCTGTTTGGCTGTGGCTCTGTGGCCCAGGTCGTGCTCAGCCGGGGCACCCACGGTGGTTTCCTCACCATCAACCTGGCCTTTGGCTTCGCCGTCACCCTAGGCATCCTTATCGCTGGCCAGGTCTCTGGTAAGGCCTTACCCCACCCTCAGCCATCACCCCTCCACAGCATTCCCACAAGGTGTCCCACTGGAGAATAGGGTGGGAGTGGAAGTCATCTCAGAACAGGGCATAGCCAGGGCTTAGCTTTGGGTCCTTGGAAGAGAAGAGTGGTGAAGGAACTTGATACTTGGAAATTTTGACTCTGACCTTGGGATCAGAGATTAGTCGAGTCGGTCTGTTACATAGTCCAACACACCATTCTGTACAAGAAACCCTTCTCTGCATCCCTGCTCACCAGGCCAGAGAGGGGGAGTATGGGGCGGGGGAATCCTGGCCTCCCCACTGTGGCAGGCAGGGGCTAATAGGTTCCATCTCCCCTCTGCCCAGGGGCCCACCTGAACCCTGCCGTGACCTTTGCTCTGTGCTTCCTGGCGCGTGAGCCCTGGATCAAGCTGCCCGTCTACGCCATGGCTCAGACTCTGGGGGCCTTCCTGGGTGCCGGGATCGTTTTTGGGCTGTATTATGGTGAGGCTTCCCACCCTGCCTTCCTCCACTACCCCCTCCCTCTGCTTGGGACCTGCTGGCACCAGGCCTTTCGATGACAGATGGCTGGGGCCTGCCCAGGCCCCGGGCTTATGACTCATTCACACACAGGCCCCAGGTGGGGGTCATGAGGGGAAAGAAATGAGTCGGGCAACAATGGAGTCAGGCCCTCCACCCCTCCACCTTCCCACCCCCGACTCCAGGGTAATAAAGCAGCGATCACACTCACCTGTGACCCCTGGGAGGGTGGGCCCAGCCTGAGAGGGGAGATGGGGCTCAGGCCTCTGCCCTCATCCACTTGATATCTAATCTGTGACCAGATGCAATCTGGGCCTTCGCCAACAACCAGCTTATAGTTTCGGGCCCCAATGGAACAGCCGGCATCTTTGCCACCTACCCCTCTGGACATTTGGACATGGTCAATGGCTTCTTCGACCAGGTACGGGCTGGGGGTGAGTGAGGGGAACTCGGGGAGGAGGACCAGGCTGCTTTGGGTTGCTCATGGGCTGGCTGGGGGACAGGACTCCTCGTCTAGAGCAGATTCCTAGGAATCTGCAAAGTTAACCAGCAAAAGTCTTAGTACCACTGCTCTGGAGAGCAGAGCACGGGAGATGCCAAGACTCTGAGAGTGGAGGGAGGCTGGAAGGTGGAAGGAGGGGCCGGAAGGTGGACGGGGGCTTTTCTCACCCTGTTCTTCCCACTCCCCAGTTCATTGGCACAGCCTCCCTCATCGTGTGTGTGCTGGCCATTGTGGACCCCTACAATAACCCTGTCCCGCGTGGCCTGGAGGCCTTCACTGTGGGCCTGGTGGTCCTGGTCATCGGCACGTCCATGGGCTTCAACTCTGGCTACGCCGTCAACCCCGCCCGGGACTTCGGCCCTCGCCTTTTCACAGCCATTGCCGGCTGGGGCTCGGAAGTCTTCACGTGAGTGCAGTCCCCGCCAGGGTGCGCCAGCCCGTCTCCCCTCTGCCCTGCCCCACGCGTCCCTGACCACATCTGTCTGCCCCCAGGACCGGCCGCCACTGGTGGTGGGTGCCCATCATCTCCCCACTCCTGGGTTCCATCGCGGGTGTCCTCGTGTATCAGCTCATGATCGGCTGCCACCTGGAACCACCTCCACCCTCCACCGATGAGGAGAATGTGAAGCTGTCCCACGTGAAGCACAAGGGGCAGATGTGAATGGGCAGGGGCCTCCCCCCCAACCCCTCTCATGAGCATCCTTTGACTGTCCAGGGGCTGCTTCCTAGAAGCCCTCTTCACGACACCCCTCCCAGGCTAAGAAGCTCCTTGTCTACCACCACCCCTCTAGAAAGCCCCCTTCAGGATTCTCCATCCTGAAGGAAATAGGATCCAATAGGACCGCTGGCCACTGTCTGTAAGCTGGTGGCACAGGGAGTGGAGCCAATCTAGTCCTTTGTCTCCCAAAGAGAGAATGGGCAGCAGATGTGTGCATGTGCGTGTGTGTGGTTTTCCAGATATTCAGGGCAAAGGACCAAGTGGAAAGGATTCTATCTGTGGGTGTGTGGGGGAGGCCCGGAGGGAGGGAGGGTGTTGTGTCTGTCTATGAGTGAGGAAAGCACCAGGGATCTGCATGTTTCAGGGGCTCCGTGTGGAGGAGGGTCCACGCACATGTGTTTCTTAGTATGTGTGTGTCTGCTGTTTTTGCTACATAGGGGGCTTCTATAGGCTTTGGGGGAGGTAGGGTGGGAATATGAGTAGGGCTAGGAGGAGGGGACCACAGCCCAGATGAGGAGCTCTAGCTATTCATACATAAGTAAGAGCAGAGTGATGTGTTTCTGTCACGATGGAGGCATGAGGTGGGTGGGGTGAAGTCCAGGTCATAAGTTTCACGTTTGCTCTTTAAAAAAAGAAAAAAAAAGTGTATATATATATATATATATATATATATGTGTGTGTGTGTGTGTGTGTGTGTGTGTGTGTGTGTGTGTGTGTATATATATATAAAAGATATTACAGTTTTAGGGATGGGGGTTGGGAGACTCTAAATAGGCTCTTCATTCCTTTTTTTTTTTTCACTCCTTTAATCCTCAACTCATGTACTCTTTTGCCTTTTATTAAAAAAATAATAAAATATATGCCAATTGTGTAAATATCTCTCTGCTCGCTCTGCTGTTTTTATGGCACCAGCTAAAGAGCTTCGGTGAGTTTGGCCACAGATAGCCAGGGCACCCTCAGGGTAATACTCAAACCTGCCCTAGGGGCAGGGGTCAGTCACACAGGTCAGAGAGCTCCTTCAGCTCAGCTTGAACTCGGAGTCCCACACTCTCCCCCAAGTTTCCATCTTCCTGGGATCCCCCAGTACAATGAATCACATCTTCCCAAACCCTGTACCCACCTACTACCCCAGGAAGGCAGGCTGAAGCCTGGCTTGGGGAAGAACTTTCTCCCAGGCAAAGCTACCCAAAGGAGAGGACTGCTACCCAAGAAATAGTGAGCTCCCTGTTGTTGGAAGAGACCAATCAGACCGGGAACCTGTTATTGCCTTCTACACCTTGCAGCTGTTTGGGCTCTATCACCTTCAACTAGACCTTGGCCACAGCCCCCTGAGCAGCCTCTCTGACTCCAGTTTGCCCCAGTCAGTCCACACAGCAACCAGAGGGATCTTTCTGAAAACACTCGCTGAAAGTGGGCCTCTTTCTACCGCTACCCAGTGACAATTCAAATCCCTCCATCCTGCAGTCAGGCCCTCCAGGACCTGGCCCTGGTCCCTACACCTCCCCTCACGATGCTCCAGCCACCCCAGACTACTTTGTGTGCTCCTGTGCCTTCCAACCTCACTGCCCACTCACTAAAATCCTCCTGATCTTCTCCATCACCTCCTCCAGGAAGCCATCCCTGCCTTACCCATTCTTTCACCATCTCTACAGTCAGTTGTCTGAACCCAGAGACCACAGCTGCATTCATTCGTGCCTCCTGTGCTTCAGTTCTTCAGTCTGAGGCACCCCTGTGTCCTGTAAGGCTGGGATCTGGGATTGGACTAACTGGTGCCCTGACTGAAGCCTGGGAAGCTCTGCTGGGAGATCATGTGCCCTTTCCCACCTCCTGCTCCTTCCTTACCGAATCCTCCTCAACTTTCACTGGGAATAAAAAGGGAAGGCGGCCCCAACCCAAGCTCTCCTGCAGAGTTAACCACGTTGGGATGCCTGGGTCTGGAGGAGAACTGTGGTTTTTACAGGATAAGCCAACTCTTGCTCCCCAGCCACTTCACAGATAAGGAGACCGTGGCCCAGAGTGGGTGGGTTGCACAGCCTGGACTCTGGGCAGGTGGGGCTGGGGGAAGGCAATTCCATCTCAGGTCTCCACCCACTCATCCCCAGCTCCCAGGAGGTGTGTCTGGAATGTTGAAGGGACCTGAGCCAGAGGGAGTGTCCCCTTCTCAGGCCCTGGGGGGAGAAAGGGCAAACCAAGGGAGGAGAATGTGTGCTTCAGAGTTTCACTGCAGCCACACCTGTCCCGCTTTGGGTACCCTCACTCTGCTATCCTCCCCAGCATGCCCCATGCCCTTTGTCTTCTCTTACTCTCAACTCCTGCAGTTGACCCTGACCAGGGGGTGGTGGGAGGGCTTCTGGCCCAGTGGTGAACAAGTAGTCAGACCTGGATTCCAAGCCCAGCTTGGCCTCTCTCGAGCTGTGTGATACTGGGGTGGTCATTTTCTTTCCCTGAACCTCAGTTTCCTCATCTGTGAATAGGGAGACATTGAGAGGAGGAGGTAATGGAAGATAATAGTCAATAAATGTCAAAAAAATGATTTTTTACTGCAGAACAGGGGGGATGGTGGTTGGTGGAGAGATCTGAAGGCTGTTTTTTAAAGGTCATTGAATTTAATATCCACTTCCGCCTCAGATTCCTTCCATGAATCTGAAGTTCCTGAGAGGGGGAAGGGAGAACAGGGTGATGGCTTGCCGTGCCCTAACTTGAGGAGGGTTTTGGGAGGAATAGAAGGGAGACACAAGAGGGGGCCACCACGGGTGTAGAGAGTAGAGGAGCATGCAGCCTAGGGAACACGCTGGATGGAAGGTCAGACCGAGTGAGGAAGAGGAAGGCCTGGCCGCCCAGTGACAGAAGCCAAGTAGCAGCATGACCCCTGGGGGCAGGAGCGAAGCTTCCCACCTCCCCTACTCCCTTCTAAGATATGCCTCCTACCAGCAGTTCTGTCTGATAGCAAGTTCTAGAAAGAAACCTCTTCATCTCTTTCAGGAAAGTAACTTAATCCATTTGCCAGGGTGGACTTGAGAGAGAATCAAGATCCCACGTCTCATCTCTGTCCCTTCTTCCTGAGCTAGTCCTCTCCACAGCCATCTTTTTTTTTTTTTTTTTTTTTTTTTTCCTTGCGGCACGGGGGCCTCTCACTGTTGTGGCCTCTCCCGCTGCGGAGCACAGGCTCCGGACGCGCAGGCCCAGCGGCCACGGCTCACGGGCCCAGCCGCTCCGCGGCACGCGGGATCCTCCCGGACCGGGGCACGAACCCATGTCCCCTACATCGGCAGGCGGACTCCCAACCACTGCGCCACCAGGGAAGCCCTCCACAGCCATCTTTGGAGGAGCTCATGGTTCCTTAAAGCTCTGACTTGCTGGCATTGAAATCCACCTCCCTGAAACCTGAGCTGGGTTTCCGTTTCCTTGTGTGCCTGCTTGTGTGTGCGCACACGCAGCTGTGCACCTCTCAGTGCTGCTGGGTGTACCTATCTTTCTCTCTGTCTGTCTGGTATGGCTCTGGGTCTGTGCCCCTGGCTGACCATGTCTCTGTCTCTTTCTGTGTCTCTGTCCCTGCCTGACTCTTTGTGTCTGGGTCTTTCTATGTGTACTTCTAAGTGAACATGTCATGTACCTAAGAGAGTCTGAGTGACCAGTCCCGCTCTTCTTACCCCAGGGCATACCTCCTCCTTAATTCCTAGTAATGAGCTCCCTCCTTCTTGCTAACTCTTTCCCCTTGATTTTGTTTGTCTAAAAGCCTGGGTGTGGCCCCCCCAGGCTTGGGGAAGCATGGGTGGGGTAGAATTGGGTGGGGTGGGAAGGGGAGAGGAGGGACTACTCCACCCTGAACAGAGACCCCAGAGGCCAGAGACGCCCTTGGTCCCCCACAGGAGGGTCTGTGCAGGTACTGGCCTCCTCATTGGGAGGAGGGAGCCTGTCCTGAGGTGGGGACACTGAGTTGTGCACCTGGGAATGCTGGCAGTGCAAAGGAAGGAGAAAGTCAGGTGGGGAGCCTCCTTCACCTGCAACTTTACCGAGTTCATCAATTCATTCATCAATGAATTTGGTAAAGCTGCAGGATACAAAATTAATATACAGAAATCTGTTGCATTTCTATAGACTAACAATGAACTAACAGAAAGAGAAACTAAGGGAACAATCCTATTTACCATCACATCAAAAAGAATAAGATACCTAGGAAAAAGCATACCTAAGGAGGGAAAAGACCTGTACTTGGAAAACTATAAGACACTGATGAAAGAAATTGGAGACAGCACAAACAGATAGAAAGCTATACTATGTTCTTGGACTGGAAGAATTAATATTGTTAAAATGGCTATACTACCTGAGGCCATCTACAGATTCAATGCAATCCTTATCAAAATAGCGAGGATATTTTTCACAGAACTAGAACAAATAATCTTAAAATTTGTATGGACCCTAAGTAGCCAAAACAATCTTGAGAAAGAAGAACAGAGCTGGAGGAATGACGTCCCACCTTTCAGACTATACTACAGTAATCAAAACACTATGGTACTGGCACAAAAACAGACACATAGATCGATGGAACAGGATAGAGAGCCCAGAGATAAACTCATGCACTTTTTGTCAACTAATCTATGACAAAGGAGGCAAGAACATACAATGGAGAAAAGACAGTCTCTTCAATAAGTGGTGCTGGGAAAACCGGACAACTACATGTAAACTAATGAAATTAGAACACTCTCTAACACTATATACAAAAATAAACTAAAAATGGATTAAAGACCTAAATGTAAGACCAGAGACCATGGGCTTCCCTGGTGGCGCAGTGGTTAAGAATCCATCTGCCAATGCAGGGGACACGGGTTCAAGCCCTGGTCCAGGAAGATCCCACATGTCACAGAGCAGCTAAGCCTGTGAGCCACAACTACTGAGCTCACATGCCACAACTACTGAAGCCCACGCACCTAGAGCCCATGCTCCGCAATAAGAGAAGCCACTGCAATGAGAAGCCTGAGCACCGCAATGAAGAGTAGCCCCCGCTCGCCACAACTAGAGAAAGCCCAGCAACAAAGCAACGAAGCAACGAAGACCCAAAACAGCCAAAAAAAAAAAAAAAAAAAAGTCCAGAGACAGTAAAACTCCTAGAGGAATATAGGCAGAACACTCTTTGACATAAATAGTAGCAATATTTTTTTTTGGATCAGTCTTCTAAAGCAAAGGAAATAAAACAAAAATGAGCAAATGGGACCTAATTAAACTTAAAAGCTTTTGCACAGCAAAGGAAACCACTGACAAAACGAAAAGACACCTACTGAATGGGAGAAAATATTTGCAAATGATATGACTGATAAGGAGTTAATACCCAACATATATAAACAGCTCATAAAACTCAACATCAAAAAAATAAACAACCTGATTAAAAAATGGGCAGAAGACTTGGATAGACATTTCTCCAAAGAGAACATGCAGATGGCCAAGCAGCACGTGAAAAGATGCTCAACATCACTAATCATCAGGGAAATGCAAATCAAAACCACAATGAGCTATCACCTCATACCTGTCAGAATGGCTATCATCAAAAATAACACAAGTAACAAACATTGGTGAGGATGTGAAGAAAAGGGAACCCTTGGGACTGGTGGTCCAGTGGCTAAGACTCCGAGCTCCCAATGCAGGGGGCGGGCCGGGTTCAATCCCTGGTCAGGGAACTAGATCCCACGTGCATGCTGCAACTAAGAGTTCCCATGCTGCAACTAAATATCCCGCATGCTGCAACTGAGGCCCAGCACAGCCTAAATAAATATGTTTTTTCCAAAAAGAAAGGGAACCCTCATACACTGTTGGTGGGAATATAAATTGGTGCAGCCACTGTGGAAACAGTATGGAGGTTCCTCAAAAAACTAAAAATAGAACTATTATATGACCCAGAAATACCACTCCTGGATATATATCTGAAAAAACCAAAAACACTCATTCTAAAAGATACATGCACTCCAATGTTCATAGTAGCATTGTTTACAATTGATATGGAAAATGATATGGAAACAACCTAAATGTCCATCAACAGATGAATGGATTAAGATGTGGTATATATATTATCCATTCATCTGTTAATCTTAATTCATTCATCTGCTGAATAATATTCCATTATATACATATAATGGAATACTACTTATACTATATGTATACTACATATATGTATATATATATAAATATATATACAATGGAATACTATTCAGCCATAAAAAAGAACGAAAATTTGTCTTTTGCAACAAAATGGATAGACTTGGAGGGTATTATGCTAAGTGAAATAAGTCAGACAGAGAAAAATACTATATGATATCACTTGTGTGTGTGTGTGTGTGTGTGTGTGCGTGTGTGTGTGCGTGTGTGTGATGTGACTGTAGCAGTCTTATATTTGAAACTCAAGGAGGAAACAACTGTGTTCCAAAACACCTAAATAAGCAGGTCCAAAAAATGAAGGCATTTTTTTTTTAACTGCCACATTCACTCCGAAGCCCATTCATCTCCTTCAGCATCCCAAAGATTAAGCACATGTTCTGCTTAGCTATATAGTAAAGTGGCAAACACGCTGCACCACTGACATCACAGGACAGTTGCCTACAAAACTAGACTTCTGACGCTGGGGTCCAGCTTCACTTTCTCTTCATCTGGGAGGGCAGTTGTCTGAGCAACCTCTAGATCCTGCCTGTACTGCGCTGCCAACGCTGAGTCCATGACCACCTCTGGCGGGGCGAGAGCAGGCATGGAGATGAACTCCAAGTTAGGGTCTCCCATCAGTTTTCTAGCAAGCCAGAGGAAGGGCTTTTCAAAGTTGTAGTTACTTTTGGCAGAAATGTCATAGTACTGAAGATTCTTCTTTTGGTGGAAGATAATTTGACTGTGCCTTACCCTTTCTGTCCTTAATACCCACTTTGTTGCCACACAACATAATGGGGATGTTATCACACACTTGTACAAGATCTCTATGCCAGTTAGGCACGTTCTTGTAAGTAACTCTCGATGTTACATCAAACATTGTAATGGCACACTGAGCTTGGATATAATAGCCATCTCTCAGTCCACCAAATTTCTCCTGACCAGCTGTATCCCATACATTGAACTTAATAGGTCCTCTGTTGGTATGGAACACAAGGCGATGGACCTCAACACCCAAGGTAGCTACATATTTCTCAAATTCACCAGATGATGTTTCACAAATGTAGTTTTTCCAGTACCACCATCACCAACCAATACAAGTTTGAACTGAACTTGGGGTTCTCATTGGGCAGCCATCGTGATGTTACTTCTAGAAGCGTCTCCACGCCTGTCTGACTGAGGGCTAGAAAGATGGCAGAAGCCTGTATGATATCATTTATATGTGGAATCTAAAAAATATAACAAACTAGTGAATATAACAAAAAAGAAACTGACTCACAGATACAGAGAACAAACTAGTGGTTATCAGATGGGATATGGAAGGTGGGGGAGGGGTAATATAGGGGTAGGGGATTAAGAGGTACAAACTACTATATATAAAATAAGCTACAAGGATATACTGTACAAACCAAGGAGGGACTTCCCTGGTGGTCCAGTAGTTAAGACTTCACGCTCCCAATGCAGGGGGCACGGGTTTGATCCCTGGTCGGGGAACTAAGATCCCACCTGCTGCACGGTGTGGCCAGAAAAAAAAAAAAAAAACCACACAAAAAGAGCACAGGGAATATAGCCAATATTATTATTATTATTTTGTGGTATATGGGCCTCTCACTGTTGTGGCCTCTCCCACTGCAGAGCACAGGCTCCGGACGCGCAGGCTCAGCGGCCATGGCTCACGGGCCCAGCCGCTCCGCGGCATGTGGGATCCTCCCGGACTGGGGCATGAACCCGCGTCTGTGCATCGGCAGGCAGACTCTCAACCACTGCGCCACCAGGGAAGCCCTATAGCCAATATTTTATAGTAACTATAAATGGAGTATAACCTTTAAAAATTGTGAATTACTATACTGTACACCTGTAACATATAATGTATATCAACTGTACTTCAATTAAAAAAATAAAGGGCTTCAGCCTGGTTGTTTAGCCCCAATCCCTCCAACTCAAGTGGAACCAACTTTCCCTAGGAAGACTGGAGTCAGGGGAGATGAAACCAGAGCCCCTTTCCCATCCTGGTTCTTCTCCAGAAAACTCAGGTTCCTGAGTAATGGAGAGGTAGGCACCCCACCATTTTGTGGGGCTCTGGGGATCTGGTAGAGGTTGAGAATGGTTGTGGTGATGCATTAGGGGTTTAGAGGGAGAGGGTTGATCCCAGGGTGGCTGAAGACAGAAGGAAAAATCCCAGTCTGTGTTTCCAAACCTTGTCTCTTTGCTACTCAGGAAATCCTTCTTCAGGGCTCACTGCCATCCTGCTTCAGCTCCCAGGACAATTACCATGACACTGGGGGTCTTTTCCAGCTCTCACCAATGCACCAGGAGTTCCAGTAGCTTTGGGAGGAGAAAGAGGGTCTGTGTGCCTCTACCCAATCCTGCATATGACCGAAGGAGAGGAGGTCTGGGGGTCACTAATGGGGGGGTCTTATGGACAGCTGAGGTTGCCAGTGGGGTGAGGTTATGAAGAGGCTGAAAACTGACTAATAATCTGACACCTCCCTGGATTGCCTTGGTCATACTTTCAAGTCAGATGTGACGTGGTGTGGAGAAGGGGTGGGTGTTACTCTTCTCTGTCTCCAGAGCTCTCTGGGGATAAAGGCTTAAACCAGATGCAGTCATCTCAACCAGCTTCTCTGATCCTTGCTCTGGGAAGTCTTCTTGGCCCACTCCCAGGAACCTCTAGCCCCTGTCTCTTCTCTGGAAGCCCCTTTGAGGAATGATGGACTTTTGCCAGGCTTCCTCACTGTGCTCAGAGCCGAGGAGGCCTGACTGGGTGAGGGAAGGGAGGACTCTGGGAATTCTGATAACCACCTGGACAAGGCCCACCGCTCATCTCCATGGAGACACCCCACCCCCACCCCATAGCCAAGGAAGTACCTGGAATGTCCTGCCTCCCACCCTCATCCTTTGCCTCTCTGCTCAGGGTCACTGCCAGGGCCTGGCCGGAAACAGATGAGATGGGGGGAGTAGGGAGGGGACTGGCTTAAGCGGGGAGGCAGGCTGCAGGCTCTGGTCTGAGGGAGCTCCTTCCTAGGAGAGGTAGCCTTTAGCTACCCAGGGAAGTCAGCTCCCCAGTTCCAAGTCAGGGGTGGAGAAGGGAAACTGATCCCGGCCTGTGGACAAAGTCTCCCCTTTATTGGACTGAAGGTTTATAGCTTGAGCCACCTTTGGCCCTAAGAGGTGCAAGTGTGTGAGGGTGTGTCTGCTGTAACTGGTGAAGGACTGGAGGGGTTGTGCGTTTTTTCTTAGTTCCCCAACCAAGGATTGAACCGGCGCCTTCAGCAGTGAAAGCTCGGAGTTCTAACCACTGGACAGCCAGGGAATTCTGGGGGCTGGGTGTGTGTGTGCCTATTCACACAAGTGCATTTACACGCTCACTCACTCACTCACCAACACACCCAGGCACACTCACTTCACATTCAACCCACCTATATTCATACATGCACACTCATACTCTGACAGTGACTCACACTCACCCACACTCTGGTGCTCAAACACACTTAGATACATTCCTGTACACCCAGTACTTCCACGTTCAAACTCTGACGCACACCTCCACTCCATGGCCTCACACACACATACTCTTACAGCCATGCACGCTTAAGTACACGTCAACACACCCACTCACAGTTGAATACACACTTACCCAGCTCGAAGGCACTCCTCCTTGCAGGTCGCCAGAAGCCACACATCTGTGCAATGAGTCTGATGTGTGTGTGTGGGTGAGTGCAGAGACAGGAGGTAAAGAGGTGGGCATCACAGGGGTCAGGATGTGGGCTTGGGAAGCCTTTAGGTGTTGAGGTCACAACCCAGATTTTCAGCGCAAGGGGTCAGGAAGCAGGAGGTTTAGAGAATGTGGATGAGAGTCCCAGTGCCTGGGCAGGGCACATAGTAACTGTTGACAAATACTTGCTGAATAGGAGAACAGCAGGATTGACTAAAACTCCCCATTTCCAGTTGGTAGAGCTGCCTGTCTGTGTCACAGAAGTTTAGAATCCTAGGCAACCAAAGAGTCAGGGCCATCTCACCCTCTGAAGTCAACAGCTCTCCATCCTCACTGCCATCCCCCAGAGCAGGAGGCTGAGTCTCAGATGCAGGTGACTTCAGACATAGAGAACAGACTTCTGGTTTCCAAGGGGGAGGGAGGTGGGGAAGGGATGGAGTGGGAGTTTGGGATTAACAGATGCAAACTATTATATATAGGATGGATAAACAACAAGATCCTACTGTATAGCACAGGGAACCATATTCAGTATCTTATGATAAACCATAATGGAAAAGAATTTTTAAAAAATCTTGTATTCCCCAGCCTTCAGAACTGTGAGAAATAAATGTTTATTGTTTAAGCCAATAAATAAATGAATGAATAAATAAATAAATAAATACAGGTGACTTACATGAAGCTACTAGGTCAGTCAGTGCCAGTCCAGACCTAGGTCCCAGTCTCAGGGGAAGCTTCTAAGCCCAGTGACACTTGAGTGAAGACAGAAGTCACAGCAGGCCTAGCTGCTTGGGGATGAACAGAAAGTGACTAAGCTCTGGCCTGTCCCAGGGATTTGGGCCCTAGCCAGGTAAGATGGGGACCTGTTGGGGTCCCTTAAGGTATACAGGATCAAGAAGACCAGCAGAAACTCTGCAGAGAAACTCCTGGAAAAGTCTCATATATAAATTTGTACCTCTGGTCTTTCTGCCAGAGGGCTTGGGTTTAATTCATTTGTTTCCTTATTATTTCATCAAATATTTATTGAGGATCTTTTTCATGCCAGGTTGTGGTAGATACCAGGATTACTATGATGAGCAAGATATATACAAGATCATATAGGGTGCATCTGGGTGCACAAAAATCTGACTCGATCTGATTTGGGCAACAGTGGTAATTCATTGGCTCAGAAAACTGAAAAATCAGAGGAAAACTTCAGGTGAGGCTTGATCCAGCACTCATTTCCATTCTGTTTTTCCTCTCCTCCTTCCATGAGGCGTCAGCCTCATCCTAAACCTGGATTCTCTTATGGTTCCAAGACACCTGACTCCAGGCTACATGCTTCTTGTTAATGTCCAGCAGGGAAGAGGGAGCATCATTGTCACCACAGTTCCAGAAAATACCCAGAGGCACACTCTGATTGGACCAGCTTGGCTTCATGCCCAGCCCTGTGTCACAAGCATGGCCCAATTAATTGCATTAGCTTAAGTCACATGTTCCATCTCTGGCCCCAAGAGAGATGTCAGCTGCACCCAAACAAAATGGATTACCAAATGGAAATGAGGACTGTTAGGAAAAGGGAAACCAGAGCCTACCAAATAGTTCCTGTCTTCATGGAACTTAAAGATGAATTAGTGGAGGAGACTACAAATACAATCAAACAGGTGAAATTGGGAATTGGGACATTTTACCAGAACAAAACATTTCTACAGGACTGGATACATAATCTGTGGGGCCTAGTGTAAAATGAAAATGCCCGTTATTCAAAAATTATTTAGAATTTCAAGACAGCAACAGTATTAAATCAAGTGTAGGGCCCTTTTAAGGCCCAGGTCACCTGTCCATAAAGCCAGCCCTGTACCTCTTCATTGAGACCTGAAGAAGGAGAAGGAATCAGCCAGATGGGGTACTCCAGGTAGCAGTAACAGTTTGTGCAAAAGCCTGGTGGCAGGAGATCAGGTTCCCTGGAAAAGCTGGAGGGAATTCAGTTGCTGCTGGAGCTTAGAGTACTAGACGAGACTGGAAAGTGGGTGTGGCCATGTCGGGTAGGATACCGGTCATGGAGTATCTGGGAAACTGAAGCTTCCTAAGTCTCCTTCTTAGTGGCCCCATGAGCCCATCCATCCATAACGGGCAGGGAGGAGCCAGCTGGGGGCCAGACCCTGCCTTGGAAGGAGATCAGATGATCAGGGAAGTAAGTGGAGTATGATGAGAGGCCTGGATGTCAAGAGCACCAGGCTGCTCTGAGACCCAAAGCAAGTTCCAGCACAGAAGTTCTATGATTCTCTTCTGGGGTTCCTAACAGTCTTAGATTCAGATGATGGAAGGAAGGAAGGAAAGAAGGAAAGAAGGGAGGGAGAGAGGAGGGAGGGAGGGAAGGAGGAAGGAAGGAAGGAAGGGAGGAGAGAAAGAAAAAGAAAGAGAAAGAAATTCCCTTTTTATAGCAGGTCTTACGTTAGTAACAAACTGCTGAAGGCTTGGGGAGATGGAGGGAGTTTACTTTGCACAAACCTAACACATTCAAGTTGAGTATCAGGCACTCCTGTTCTTGGAAATCAGGCTGGTGGTGATTTCTCACTGGCCCTTTATCCTACTTAGCATCCTAGCCTCTGGCCACATCACAGGTTTTTTTTCTCTTCTTACTTTCCCTCCTCACTTTCTCCCTCTGGATTGCTCACTATACTCTAAACGTTTTTGGTAAAGTATTCAGCTGAGCAAAGGGTCACTAACACAGGTCCTGAGATTTCCTTTAATGGGACCCACTCTCCTCAGGTTTTAAAAAGCAGTCTGCCCTCCTCCATTACAAGGGAATAGAACTCTCTCTCCATGGTGACTGCCATTTACCTGTCTGTCCCCGAGACTGAGCTTCATGGAGACAGGGAAACATAGGTCTGATTGTAAAAGCTAGCGCCTCATATGATGCAAGGGGTTCAGTAAATATTTGCCGAATGAATGGATGGGATTATTCAGATCTCCCCTCGAAGCCCACGTTTTTTCTCTCTCCTTCCAGGGCATGGTTATGACAAAGCATTAGAAGAATCAGCTGTGGAAGAAGCTGGTGGAATAGACAAATCCCCGGCTAGGACAGCTGTGGAAGCTGTAGTCTCCAAGGAGAGGGAGTTTAGGGGTTCTTGGTGGACCTCAGATTGGGGTGGATGTGTGCCCAGGACAGAGGAGGCAGAGGCAACACTAAGGTTTCTTTTTTCTTTTTTTTTTTTTGTGGTACGCGGACCTCTCACTGTTGTGGCCTCTCCCGTTGCGGAGCACAGGCTCTGGAACACTAAGGTTTCTTGATGAGCCTGGACGTAGCCAAGAAAGGCACCCAGCCAGCCCCTCTGGCTGTGGCTGCACCCAGAGATCTTATCTGGGGGCAGCTGATGGATGGTCCTGAGTCATAGGACCTGCAGCCTAGAAAACAGTTCTGATGTTGAAACAGGCCCAGGGGAGGGGGCAGGGTGGGTGTCTCTACAGCACAGACATCTTCACCTCCCACATTTCGTGTCAACCCCGGGTCACCTTTATTGTCATCACTCATCTCCCATCCTGTCACTCATTTGCCACCCTCATCAGCATCCCTGCATCACAACCACTGCCACTTTCTTTTTTTTTTTTTTTTTTTTTTTTTTTTTTTATTTTTTTTTTATTTATTTATTTATTTATTTATTTATTTATGGCTGTGTTGGGTCTTCGTTTCTGTGCGTGGGCTTTCTCTAGTTGCGGCGAGTGGGGGCTGCTCTTCATCGCGGTGCGCGGGCCTCTCACTGTCGCGGCCTCTCTTGTCGCGGAGCACAAGCTCCAGACGCGCAGGCTCAGTAGTTGTGGCTCACGGGCCTGGTTGCTCCGCGGCATGTGGGATCTTCCCAGACCAGGGCTCGAACCTGTGTCCCCTGCATTGGCAGGCAGATTCTCAACCACTGCGCCACCAGGGAAGCCCCACTGCCACTTTCTTAACCATGCTGTCACTCGACCCAGTTTCCATCACTGTGTTACCGTCTCCAGATTGCCACCATCCCTGTCCCAGCCCCATGCCCAAGGCTGTTGCTATCTGAACCCACAACTGTCTTCTTTATTAAAGGCCTTTACCCAACCCTGCCACTGGCTAGTTCCATTCCCGTCTCCCTGTCACTTTCACTGTTACCACCTGTGCCTGTCATCCTCGTCATCCTAGTCACTACAGCCCTTACCACCTGTCCCAGTCTCTATCACCTCTAAGTCCTCTGTACCGTCACCACCTTTCCCCAGTTAGTTCACCAGCACCGCCCATCTCCGCCACCCCCATCACTGTCATCAACATCTTCCTGTCTCCAGCCCCTCACCTAGGTCTCGAAATGGGCTTTCCCCTCTGGGGTAGACATTCTCAGCATGGGCCCACCTCTGAGCCTTTGCTCCTGCCTTTCCAGCCTCTGGCCTCCTCTGGGTTTCTGTATCTGGAATTGCCAAGCTCTTTACCTTTGCTCTCTGCTCTGGCCAGGGGTGCTTCATTTCACCATGTTGTCTGGACCCTGGGGCCATGCACTTATTCCCAGAGTACTGAAAGAGTACTAGGTAGAGGCCTTACCAGGAAGCCCTGAATCTTCTCTGCCTGACATCTGGCAGTTCTTCCACCCAGGCGAGACCTAGACTTTCCAGTTATTGCTGAATTTCTTGAATTTTGTTCAAATTCTTTTGCTTTGGTACTACTTTTTGAAGGGAAGCTCTGCCAAGATGCACTTACGGCAGTGCTCTAATAAGGGCATTCCTCCCTCAGTGGGGTCCCAGTCTGGTTCAGCTGTGGGTACTGTCAAGTGCTTCAGGTGTACCATTTGGGTCTGTTAGGTGGAGCTAGTACGCTTCTTCCCTGGCCTTATCAATGACCATTCTCCTTTCATCTCCTGTAAACATTATGTTGAGAAGAATGTGCATGTCTGCCCATGAAGGGTGGTAGGTAGCACAAATAGAAGTGAGGATCCTCACTATAAGGAAGGTTGTGATCTTTCTCATTAAACAAGTCTGAGGTGGAGAAAGGACGATGCATCCATAGAAACCCAGCCAGCTGGCCATTTGCATTTAGACTTCCTACAGGATAACTGCGTAAGGGAAATTGCCCTGCCCCGGGAGTGGCTCCTGGCCCTAACTGGGTGCCCTGTCAGGTTTAGATGGACAATACCAGACCAGGTCCATGTGCCTCAGGAACAAACACAAGATTTTCTCTTTCTTTTTTTTTCAAATATTTATTTATTTATTATTTATTTATTTGGCTGTGTCAAGTTTTAGTTGTGGCACACGAGATCTTTAGTTGTGGCATGCAGGATCTAGTTCCTTGACCAAAGATCAAACCCAGGGCCCCTGCATTGGAAGCACAGAGCCTTAACCACTGGACCACCAGGGAAGTCCTCACAGGATATTCTTTCTTTCTGTTTTTTTTTTTTTTAAATTAATTAATTAATTTACTGGCTGTGTTGGGTCTTTGTTGCAGTGTGCGGGCTTCTCATTGTGGTGGCTTCTCTTGTTGCAGAGCACGGGCTCTAGGCATGCGGGCTTCAGTAGTTGTGGCGCAGGGGCTCAGTTGCTCCCCAGCATGTGGTATCTTCCCCGAGGGATCAAACCCGTGTCCCCTGCATTGGCAGGTGGATTCTTAACCACTGCACCACCGGGGAAGTCCCTATTCTTTCTTTTCTTAAATTTAATTTTATTTATTTATTTTTGCCTGTGTTGGGTCTTCGTTGCTGCCACGGGGTTTCACTAGTTGTGGCAAGAGGGGGTTACTCTTTGTTGTGATGCATGGGCTTCTCATTGTGGTGGCTTCTCTTATTGTGGATCATGGGCTCTAGGCACATGGGCCTCAGTAGTTGTGGCACGTGGGCCTCAGTAGTTGTGGCACACGGGCTCAGTAGTTGTGGCCCACGGGCTCTAGAGCACAGGATCAGTAGTTGTGGAGCAAGGGCTTAGTTGCTCCACGGCATGTGGGATCTTCCCGGACCAGGGCTCGAACCCATGTCCCCTGCATTAGCAGGCGGATTCTTAACCACTGCATCACCAGGGAAGTTCCCCCGTAGGATTTTCTAATTGATGCCTATAAGGATGGGGAGTCAGTCTGACCACTTTCTGAGCCCCAGTGTTAGGAATTGGGTATAGGAATGGGAGGCTGTGGAAGGAGTGGATATCTTGGCATAGCGGCTAGAGTGCCTGGGACAGCCATCTCAGCCAGTAAAGCAACAAATCCTCACTCTAATCTTCCTTTTTAAATTTTAATCACAGAATAGTTCTAATTGCAGGATTGTACAGAGCCGTTCAAAAGCCACCATTCAGGCTTCCTGGTGGCGCAGTGGTTGAGAGTCCGCCTGCCGATGCAGGGGATACGGTTTCGTGCCCCGGTCCGGGAAGATCCCACGTGCCGCAGAGCGGCTGGGCCCGTGAGCCATGGCCGCTGAGCCTGTGCGTCCGGAGCCTGTGCTCCGCAACGGGAGAGGCCACAACAGTGAGAGGCCCGCATACCGCAAGAAAAAAGAAAAATTATAAAGTGAATGTCCCTTCCTCCAGGAAAGCTTCCCTGGTGTCCCCCTCTGCCCAGCTTGGTTAGGTGCCCCTCCTCTCAACTCCTACAGGCCCTTGTGCTTTTCACCTCTGATCTCTGCATTGTGACTTCTTATTTGCTCACCAGCTTCCCTACATGCCTTGTAAGCTCTCCAGTGCTGGGCCTATGACTTGTTCTTTATGGCACGTCCGGCAACCAGCACTTGGTAGGTCTTCCAAGGCTGTTGAATGAGTGAATGAATGAATGAATGAGTAATTAATGAATCAAGTACCCTTGTAGGAACTGATTAATACTTCTTAAGATGCTCAGAAGTAGACATTCAGAAAAAAGATGCCCTTGAAGGATCCATAAATTCTCCAAAGGTGATGAAATCGTCTTATGATCTAAGAAATAATGTGAATTTGATAGGCAAGAATTTGGGAGTGAATGTGTAGTTAGGAACAGTGGTGTACTAAGTGAGGGGCAACGTGAGTGATCCACTCTTTCCGAAAGAAGTATTTTATTATTGACATTGTTTAGAATTGCTGCTGCTGCTGATAATAAGCAGACTGGCTTTTAGTCAGTTCGGTTGTTTTTCAGTTCTCTGCAGGTCACGCACCCCCTATTGTTTGTCCCCAGGGAGGACTGCTCCCACTCCACCCCCATGTAGTAAGGAACTGGTAAGGAACACTGATTACTGGGTGCTAGTCTGTTTTCTTCCCCTCAGCACTGAGCTGGGAGTGATGTCAAAGGTATCCAACTCCTCAAAATTCTGCAGGACAAGGTTGTCCTCTGCTAGAATTGACGCTGGCCTCTGACTCCTCTGGTACCTCCAGCTTCCTCCGGGGAACCCTCTGAGTCTCCTGGCTAGTGGCTGTCCATGGCAAGGAGACCATCCTGTGCAGGGATGGGAGACTATGCATAGGATCCAGCCCTGGATCTAGTCTTGTCCCTACCACTAACCCACCCTGAGGCCTTGGGCCGGCTCTCAGGGTCCACACTCTCAAGGCCCTCTGGGGGCCTCATTTTGCCCACTCATAACACTGGGGCTTTTGGTGACCTCTCCTCTCACTGACCTGAGTGAGACAGTCTACTACAGGGCACTAGCTAGGTTGGGTGTGTCAGCCAGCAGGACAGAAGGCGAGTCTGGACAGGTGGACAGTGGAGCCTGGGCCCCAGGATGGGGTGTGTATGTATGTGTCGTGGAGAGGGGGTAGGCGAGGGTGGATCCCAGGCAAAGGTCAAAGATGGGAGAGGTGGCTCCAGCAGGTCAGCTGACCTGGCCTGGTTACGGCCCTCAGGAAATGCAGAGATACAAGTTGGGTTGGGCTAGCTCCTGGCTCTGCCATGGGGTTGGGGAAGGGCTGGAGGTGGAGAACTACCCCTTGGTGAGGTCACTTCTAAGGTGGGAGCCAAGGTCCCTTTCTGGGAAGGAAAGGCGGTGTCATGAAAGCAGGAAGGATTTAGGTGAGACTGCAGGGGGAGCAGATGATGGTGGATCAGGGAGGATGAGGTGCCTCTTCTTGGACTGCTTCCCAGGAGGGTGGGGAAAAGTCATTCCACCCAGCCCCAGTGGGAGAGAGCTGTTTTGCTCGAAGGCAAGGGAGATAGACAGGATGACCCGGGGAACAAAGTAGACTGTAGCTCTGAGCCAGGGCTTAGGGGATTCACAGTTGAAGAGGAAGCCCTGGGATATCTAAGCCTTGGTTCAGGCACCTGCCAGCCCTGGACTGCGGTTGTTTCTCTGTGAAATGGGGAGAATCTCCTTGGTCCTCGTCTACCAAAGACAAAGTGTTTCCTGATCTGGTCACCAAAGACCAGGGAGTCTCCCTTATAAATTCCTTCTGAAGTGTTGGGGAGCTAAGAGAAAACTCCGTTGAAATTTGGTCTGAGTGAGGTGGAGAGTGGAGAGACTGGACCTGTTGGGGGCAGAGTGATGCTTTAGGATATAAGTAGCCTGACCAGATATCCCCACCCAAAGGTGCCCACAGCAACTAGGCAACATTCTGACCCTGCCTTCCCAGACATTCTGAACTCCTGGATTAAGCCCCTCTCGTCAGCCCACTTCCCTAATCCTGTTTCTTCGCTGCACGGTCCTTCCTCAAGACTCCTCGGCCCTTCCTTGCTTCATTCCATAAATATTTGTCCAGCACCTGTTATTTGCCAGGTATTTTCTAAGCTCTAGGGATTCAGAGGTGAACAAGATTGTTGGCCCTTGTGCTCAGTCACCCCGCAGGGGAAAACAGGCAGGAAAATAAGTTGAGGTAGCTTTGCCTTTACTGGCTACGTGAGAGGGCCACATGGCTGTGGGAGCTCAGAGAAGCCCAGGGGAGGTCAGGGCCAAGGTAACGTAGACCCTGAGCCTGGAAGGGTCAGTGGGAGTTTGCCAGGGAGGCCATGGGGGACAGCCTGGTTCAGAGACAGAGGCAGAGGTTCTGAAGCCACTCCAATTAGCTTACAAGGGCCAATTGTTACATTTTCAGGAATTTGGCAAACCACTTGTTAAACACAGACATTATTAAAAATTAAATTGTATAAACGTATAATCACAGACATTATTTTTAAAACAAAGGTAATAATTAATGAAACATTACTTCCTAATTGTTATTACATTTTATGCTCTTGAAGTTATTTATATCTACTGAATCTTTGGGTAGAGGAACTACCTAATGGTGTATGGCTGCTTATCTCTACGTTGGTAGTTTATAAACAGTCATGGTGGTAGTATTTGCATCATTGAAAAAAAATTTTTTTTTTTTTCTGGCCGCACCACGCAGCTTGTGGGATCTTAGTTCCCCGACCAGGGACTGAGCCTGGGCCCTCGGCAGTGAGAGTACAGAGTCCTAACCACTGGACCGCCAGGGCATTCCCTGCATCATTGAAATGAACTAACACTACAAATCAGGGCTTAATTTATGGTTTTGTTGATTGCATGGACCAGGAGTTAACAAACTACAGCTTGCAGGTCAAATCCAGCCCGTGAGCTAATAATGGTTTTTATATTATTTAATAGTTAAGATATTTTGTGACAGGAGGAAATTCAAAATTCAGCTATCGCAAATGAAGTTGTATTGGAACACAGTCTCGTGCATTTGTTTACGTACTGTCTGTGGCTGCTTTCACGTGGCCACGGCAGAGCTGAGTAGTTGAACAGGGACTGTATGCCCTATGAAACCTAAAATATTTACCATTTGACCCTTAACAAAAATGTTTATTGACCCCTGGTCTAGACTTAAGAAAGCAATGGAGAAAACATTAACGCAGATGAAACATAAAAGTTTGTCATGTCTATGGCCATTACATTGTGAATAGCACAAAACCTTGAGGAAACATTCTTCCAATATTTGAAGACCGTCATCCAATTCAGCAAAAAGGGTCACATATCTTTGGTGAATGACTGATGTTTCAAATACGTGTCTTTGTTCTTTTACTTTTGTCTTACTCTTTAATGTATATGAAAATATCAGCCAACATTAAGGTCAGGACTATGCTCGTTAGTCAATGATGTGAATGACTTTTTGCAGAATTGAATAGTAATCAAGCATTTGTTCACGATCTGATTTTGTCAGATCTTGGATGAACTGCAACCACAGATTGGCTACAGATATAAGGGTTGGCAAAAATCGAAGAGAGAATTCTACAGAGCAATTGATGCTGTAGAATTTACAGTAAAGAACACTGTATATTTTAGTAGTATTTGTAAATTGTGTGCTATTTCACAGCTTTGTACCAATAAAATTTATGATAAATTTGTGTACATATATAGAAGTACACATTATTTCTAGAAAGCCAGGTGTTAAGCATTCACCAGCACACCATGGAACAGAGGGTTCAGGCAGAAAGGGTCCAGGGGAGTCCAGGTATTCAGGGCAGAGTGAGAGGGGAGATGGTGAGGCTGGAGCACTGGAACAGGTGTGAAGGGCCTTGTGAGCAGGGCTCAGGAGCCAGATACCATCCTGAGGGCTACGAGGAGCCACAGAAGGAATTTGAGTACAGGAGAGACCCCACTGGATCTGTGTTTAGATTATGTTGGCAAGTTGTGTGAAGACTAGATTGCTAGGGACACCTTATAAGGCACTAGATTAGTGGAGGGAGGGAGAACAGTCGCAGCAAACTCAGCAATTTCCCTAGGCCAGGCCCTCTCCCAAGCACTTCATATGTGTTATTGCCTCCCTTTTACTGATGAGGAAACTGAGGCCCAGAGAGATTAAATAACTAGTAAGTGGCAGAGTTGGGATTTGAACCCAGGAGTCTGGCTTCAGAGGCAACACTCTTAACCACGACATATTTTCAGACATGAAAGATAACGAGACTTGGAGTGATGTTTCTTAATATTAATGCATGTACAAAGTTGATCAATGTTTACAGATATGCTTGGCAGATGGTAGGAGCTTAAGGACATTCTTCAGACCCAGCAAGACTTGACTTGCTGATAATGGTGTATGAGGAGCTTTACCAGCTTCCTTCATCTGGTGGACAGTACACTCACCTGGGCTACTCTGGCCACCTGGTTCTCCCTCTGCCTTCAGCGAGCTCCCCGTCTCAGGGACAGCCTCCTGAACAGGCATATACAGGTGGGACAGAGCCTGTCTGGGCCCAGAGTGGGGCTCTTGATTCAAGTGTACACAAGTTAAGAGGAGAAAGAGATGTGAATTATCATCAATAGGAAGGGCTTCCATGGAGGAGGCACAGATAGGAGGCTTGGGTTTGGATGGGGAGAGGAAAGAGGGTGGGTCCTGCTGGATTCGTGGTTTTTCTCCTTGGGCATCTGTATTTAACAGCAGAAGTTTGGTGGGAGCCCTTGAGGCAACACAGTGACAGACAGCTAGCTCAGCTGCAGATATATATATACATACTTGAAAGGACTAGAGGTGCCTTTCTGGCATGAGTTCTGGCTGAGGGTGTGGGCAGGAGATAATAAGGGTGGAAGTGGAGTGTTACTGGGGTACTGTGGGTTGGTGGCAGGGCGGGCCCCACATGGGGTGTTGGTCCCTCAAGGCCACAGCCTTCAGCTTGGGGCTTCCCATCCTGCTGGCTCAGCAGGTCCCACGGGTTGGCAGGTGACTCACCCCTCACCTTCACGTGACCGTGGTCCAGGTAGGGGCAGCGGGGGTATGTAGAATGGAACTGTGTATTCTTCCATATGGGGGTACACGCTATGTTACATGCCTGAGTCTGAGAAGTGTGCTCATGTCTCACTGTGCCTACAGGCCATGTGGGATGTCCGAAGATGTGGGCCACAGGTGTGCAGGGTGTCCCACGAAGACTGAGGAGGTGGTGAACACACAGCTCTTCTGAGGGCACGTGTGCATGGGTTCAGGTGTCTCCCTGAAAGAGGGATGCAGCTTTGGAGCGTGGTGAGCCATCAGAGAAGGAAGCCTGGGTGGGAGGCAGGTGAGGAATCTCCCTGATGATGCTCATCCTCCCCAAGGAAGGCTTGGCTGGACCAGCTGACAATGCCAGGCACTCTAAGCCCATGCTGATGGCAGCGGCTTCCCTGAGCTTATCCCTTAAGCCCCCGGCTACAGGCCAGGATGGCTCCCCCATCCTAACCCTGAGAGGGCAGGCATGCTCCACAGACCACAGGCAGGCCAAGAGCAGTGAGTGTGGGCATCCAGCCAGAGCTTCCTCTCACTCCCCTTGTGGGTAGGAAGGACATACGGGTCCGAGTGGTGTCTGGTCTGCTGGGATATGGGGAGAGCATGGTGGCCCCAGGTTGCCTATGCCCCTGGTATGTGTGCTGGCATGCAGTGTGCGTGTGTAGCCACGTCTGGGTGTGCTGGCCCCTGACCCAGCACCCGGGGCTTGGTGCCGCCTTTCCATCGTGCTCCATGATCTGAGAGAGGCTTGAAGTGGGGCAAAGAGCTTGGGCTGGGAGCCAGGAAGCCTGAGTTCTACCCCAAGCTCTTTTATTGACTTTGGAGAGGTCCCTTTACCCTCTCTGAGGTTCAAGTTTCCCTTTGTAAAATGTGGAGGGGCAGCAATCCCTGTGGTGCCACCTCACAGGCTGTTGGGTAACAGAGTCTCATGGAGGTGTTGAAAAGTCAGGAAGGCTTGGTTCTGGGGGCTTCACAAGGAGAATGTTTGGTTGAAGGGTGAGGGGTTGAAAGCAGGGAACAACTTTCCAGAGAACCTGCCTTCTTCCCTACAAGGGGTGTTCAAACCTCCTGGAGAAATGAGGTGTTTAGAGTTCTGGGGCTGAACTTCAAAACAACTTGACGTTACAAGCCAAGACCTGCCTGCAGTGAGGCTGGGAAAGTCTGTCCACCCATCCTTGCCCCTCCCAACCCGGCTTGCCTGTAGGGGGGTGAACAGCAGATTCCCCCAGACCGAGGTTGGGAACCAGCATACAGCTCTCCCTCTCTCATTCCCTCCCGCCCCACTCCCAGCTTGCTGTCTTTCAGGCTCAAATGCCCTGAGTTCAGACTTCTCATCCTGGGGCTGTAGGCTTAGCCAGAGCAAACAGACAGCAAAAAGTCAACAAAACAAGAAAGGAAGCAGCACAGGTGACGTGGAACAGAAACCTTGGAGGCCACAGCGAAGGTGTGTGGGTTGAGCTGGATGGAGCCGTGCGACCCTCCTAAGAGCAGGACCCTGGGACTAAGGCTGGTCCAGCCAGTCCCTCGTGGGGCGGGGGA
The DNA here is from genome assembly GCF_008692025.1 of Phocoena sinus. Lineage (NCBI taxonomy): Eukaryota > Metazoa > Chordata > Mammalia > Artiodactyla > Phocoenidae > Phocoena > Phocoena sinus. Next base: position 81,191,909 of record NC_045768.1, on the reverse strand, counting down.
GGAGGGGGCTCCTGGGGGGTGCCTCCTATGGACTCTGGCCGAAGGCGTCAGCTTAGGCCGCCATCAGCGGTCGCTAGTGCTGTCTCATGAGTCTTGCAAAAAGGGTGTGATTGGGAGGGGGATGGGGTTCAACATCCCCTCCCCTTCAACCGCCCCCCTGAAGCCTAGGCTAAGTTGCCTCAGCTGCTGTGGAAAGCAGTTGAGAGGCTAACTGGGGGCCAGGGCTGCAGGTGGAGCAGGAAAGGAACAGCCTGGAACTAGAGCTGGAGTGAGGACCTCCCGGCTGTACTCCCTTCCAGGCTGTTCGCCCCAGGGCTCAGGGTCTCCGAGCCATGAATTCCTGGGGATGCCCAAGACTTCCCCTCACCCCACCCCACCCACAGGCCTAGCTGCCCTCCCTGACAGCCTATTTCTCTCCCAGTCGGGGCAGGCGGAGCTCAGTTCTCTTCACATACATTTATTGTGCACCTGCTCTACACAACATCCTGTGCAGGCCGGGGCATCCCCAGGAGGCTGCCTGCTCAAGGCCCTGTCACTCCTGGACCTGACTGCCTGTTGACTGAGCTGGCGATTGTCCGGTGCCTGGGGCAAGCCCCGCCCCCAGACCCTGGGTTGGGGGGCGGCAACCGGGAAGTCAAGTCCAAGAGCTGAGCGGCCGAGCTGTAATGGGAAGCGCTGGAGACCAGATGCACCCAGCTGGCTGGAGCATCTTGAGATCTGGGCGGAAGTCCATGGGCTTTGGTTTTGCTGTCTGCCTGTGGAATGAGCACGGTATCCTTTCCTACCCCATCCCCAGGCCCCGCAGCCCTTCTAGCTTTGGCCCTGGAGTCAGGCAAGAGTCAATCAGGGCAGAAGGGATGGGGTGCAGGGTTCCTTTCCTCGAAGAGGCATCCTCTTGGGAGATTGGACTGACACATATACACTGATATGTATCAAATGGATATCTAATAAGAAAAAAAAAAAAAAGAGGCGTCCTCTCCACCACAGAGTGTTTACTCCCCACCAGGCACTCACCACCAACTCATTCTCCCAAAACACTGCGAGGTGAGGATTAGTATTTCCATCATACAGATGAAGACACCCAATTGAATATCTTGCTCAAAGGCACCCAGCACCAATTAAGAAGCCAAACTGGATTCAAGCTCAGGTCTGCTGTCTATAAAGTCTGAGTTAGGAACCACAGCTCACTACCTGGATGGGGGGAACCACCCCTGAACAGCCAAACCCCAAAACAGCCCCACACTCAGGCTCCCAGCCAGGAGGTCCCTGGGGTTTTCACTGCTCCTTTCTGCTACCACCTCACTCTTTCGTCCTCTCATGAAGCATCCCTGATCTGGACTCCCTCTTTGCTCTGATTAACTCAGTGCCTGAGATGCCACCATTATTAGACTCTTTTTTTTAAAATAATTTATTTATTTTTGGCTATGTTGGGTCTTCGTTGCTGCACGCGGGCTTTCTACAGCTGTGGCGAGCGGGGGCTACTCTTTGTTGCGGTGCGTGGGCTTCTCGTTGCGGTGGCTTCTCTTGTTGTGGAGCACGGGCTGTAGGTGTGCAGGCTTCAGTACTTGTGGCGCACAGGCTTACTTGCTCCGCAGCATGTGGGATCTTCCCAGACCAGGGCTCGAACCCGTGTCCCCTGCATTGGCAGGTGGATTCTTAACCACTGCGCCACCAGGGAAGAAGCTCTGACTCTTGTTTACTTGTGGGTTAAGAAATTGCTGTTCAGAGCTTCTCCTTTAAAATGTTTTACTGTAGAAGGATTTTTGATATTGATTTAGGCAGAAATCAAAGGATGAAACCAGAAGGTAAATGGCTGATGGGGAACTTGACAGTGGTGGGATCAGGCTGCCACCCTCTGAACCCACTGACGGGTCAGCATCACTAAGCTTGGGGCAACTAGACATTATGTGTCTCTGGATGAAGTACAGTAGGAAGCACACAGGACTGTCCACAAAGGATTCCTACCCCCCAAATTGATCCTAAATAAAATTACATGATTAGAGCTAACTTCCTATATATTCTAAGAAATACAGGGGATGGAGGAAAAGTTAAATGATACCACAAGGAAGCAAACACAAACCCAGAACTGTGACTTCCTATGGAACCACATTTACTCAATAGTGACAGTGACAGGAACAGAATGTAAACAGAACAGAAAGGGGAACGGGTCATGTTTAAGAAAACATTTAACCCAGTGCAATGTGTTTGGATCCTGACTGGAACAGACCAACAAATTAAGATATTTGGAAACAATGTGAGTACTTGGTAATTCCATGAATTGTTCATTTTGTTAGGCATGGGATAGTCATTATGTAAGTAAATGTTCATAGATTTTAGAGATGAATACTGAAGAATGCAGGCGTGAAATGCCATAGTAGCTGGAATTTGTTTTAAAATACTTCATAAAAGAAAAATACCCCAACACATCTGTGACACCAGAGTGCCAAAAGGTTGATGATTTTATTGGGTGAAGGTTATGTGGAGGTTCCTACACTACTTTGGTGCATGTTAGAAATTTTCATTTAAAAATGCTTTAAAGGGGTATGGAGCCTGCTTCCAGGCGTTAGGCTTGGGCATCTGAGCTGGCCTGACTGCTGGGAACTCACCTCTGTCCAGTCCACCGCCTCCATCTCAGCTCCTCTGACATCCGCGTAGCTGGTGGGAATCCTTGTTTGGAACTGAAACATAGCGCATTGTCCCCAAGATGGGGCAGGCTCTCTGGGTCAGCCTAGGCAGACATAGGCAGCCCTTCTTCCAACTCCACTCACTCTGTAATCAGTAAAGCCTTCCTGCCCTCCATCCTTGTCTCTCCTGCCATAGAAACCTGACCAAAGATGCCCAGTCTTTGGGCTGAGGGACATCAAGAGGAGAGCTCAGAGTTGTAGGCAGAGGAAGGCCTCTGGCCCTGTTACGGAGGGTGGGGCGGGGGAGATGAGGGCCGATCTAGTGCCCCCAGCCAGACGAGATGGGAAGCCCAGAAGACAAGACCAGCTCTCTGGATACCCTCCTTGGTGTGGGACAGGGCAATGGAGGCACCTAGACCATCACCAGAGCTGAACAAGTTGTACTCTGTCTCGGGAGGGTCTCTCCCCCAACCTCTGCTGACTCTTGTAAATTCACTCAGCAACATGTCCTCATTTCCTTCCTACAACTCCATCCAATTACAATGTCAACCACCGTCATATTAAACCACCCCTCTGCAGTCACTGCTGCTAATTCTGCACCATGGGGAACAACACTGCTGGGGTGGTCCTCCTCGCTGTACGCTCCATCCTTGTCTCTCCCATGCAGAGATGCATTAGGGCATCCTCAGGCCGGGCTAGGAACCAGGACACCTGGGCTTGACTCACGCTGGACCTTCGGCTATACCGAGAGCAGAAGAGACTGTGTCTACCTGCTCAGTCCAATCTGGCTCAGCTGGTACTGCAGGGGACCAGCCTGGGCGTGAGAGGAACCTCCATTGATACTGGGAGAGGCCCGGGAACTGGGAACTCGCCTTGGGCCCCTGTGTTCCATCAAGCCTTCCTGGGCTCAATGCCTGTGGGTGCCTGGGCCCAAGTCCCTGCCCACACAGACCTCTGAACAGCCCCCTGGGCAATCACTGTGTTCCTGCAAAGCTGTAAGTCAAATCCCACCTTCCCGCAGGCTAGCACGGTTATTTCAGAGCTGCTTTCCTGCTGAAGGGGGGCACCTTGTGAGCATTTCCTCGGGGTCTCTATTCTCTCTTTGTCCTCAATGGAACATATATATGTGTGGAGAGGCCTCCAGATTTGGGCAGAGATGACAGGTAGGGAAGGTATCTCAGGGAGCAGCCGACCTTGCCCAACCGGAAGGAGGTAGGGAGACCGCTCCACTCGGGGAGCCGCCAGTGTGATTGGGGCGATGGCATAGTCACATCACACCCCGGTAGCCAGGCCCTCTGGGCGTGCCTCCTTTTTCAGGCTGAGCAGGACAGTGGAGAGAGAGTAGCTTGCCTGGGGTTGCTGAGATAAGCTCTCTGCCCACACTCAGCCCCCTGTTCCAGATCAGATAGGGCACGTTTCTGCAGTGAGTGGCCTGCTGACGGGCACCGTGCTGACGCAGGCAGGAAAATATTAACCCAGAGGAATGGGTGCATGCTCGTGTGTGCACGACTCTGTGTGTTTGTGTGTGTGTGTGTGTGAGAGGGAGTGAGTCCACAGAGAGGTTTTCACATTCAAGACCAGACATAGACACGTACATATACACACACACCTACTCATTCACACATATGTTCACATACAGATATATACAAAGATACAAATGCTTCTCACACATGCAAATTTCTTCACTGTCATCTCCCAACTTCTTCTGTCAATGAGACCCCCTCCTCTAGGAAGCCTTCCCTGATAGCTCCAGCTCATACTAAGAAGTGACAGGCCTGAGCTCTACGCCTGGTTTCTGATGCCAAATTAGGTAGCCTGATGAGGACTTTAGAGAGGAGCAGACGGGGTTTGAATTCTGGTTCCATGACTTATAGGATGTTTGTCCTTGGGCAAGTGGTGGTGCCTCCTGACCCTGTCTGCCTCAGTCTCTGTCCACTCTTCCCTGGAGGCCCATGTATGACTCTGAGAAGGAAGGATGAGAGCCTGGGCTCAGGGGAGGGTCTGGTCATTGGAGAGTGTCAGGGTTAAGGACCATCCTGGGTCCTGACTGTGCCCCCAGCCCTCGCCAGCCCAGCCACCTAGCCCCCAGTTCTCCCAGCTTGGGTCCCTGGCCTCCTGGGCAGATCTGGATGTTCTAGTTCTGGGTCATCGTGGGTAAGTTGCTACCTTGCTCTGAATCTCAGTTTCCCTACTTGAGTTTGAAAGGGGACACTTACCTGGGTGAGTATTAAGGGTCTTTTCTTTTTTGAGCAGTCTGAGAATTTTCAAGATGTCAGATGATTTCAGAGAGACCAGGGTTTGTCCAGGTACAGGCACTGCTCTCCCACCCCGCTCCCTGCTCCTTCAACCAGAGCTGCTCATTTCTTACTGATTGATACCACAGTGCCTGAGTTATATGGACTCTGTGGCTCCATGCTTCCACTGCAGGGAGCATGGGTTTGATCCCTGGCTGGGGAACTAAGATCCCGTATGTTGCATGGCGTGGCCCAAAAAAAAGTTCTTAAAAAAAAAAAGTCTGGAAAATCCTAAGTGGAAAACAATTTGACTGGAAGCCAGTTTACATGATAAATAAGTCAATCAAATGGCATGTTAGTGGAAATAAATAGTTGAAATGATTCATTTTTTACACATTGATACTTTGGGGGGCATTTGAGGGAAGTTCAGAGAAGTTTTAGTGTATCTGGGCATTTTTCTTTATTCTGATATTTTTAAATTTCTATTTGCATTTTTATTCCTAACTGGGTTTCAGCCAATTGTGTCTGTCCCATGCTATTCATAATAGAAAAGAGTTGGATACATTTAAAATTGGAGACAATTCTGTGCTGTACAGCCACATATATGACATGGATGTGGACCTACTGGCATGGAAAAGATGTTCTTAATGTCTGAGTGAAAAAAGTACTTTACAAAACTTTATAGAAGTTTCCTTCTACTTATTGTTGACAAAGTGTGGGGTGGGGGAGGAGAATGTGTGTATGTGTATACATTAAAAAAAAGGATTAGAAAGAAACTTACCAGAATTTTTGTAGTTGTTGTCATGGAGGGAAAATGCTCTTTTCCCTTATTTCTATTTTAGGTAATAGAAGAAGTAAAAGAAAAGAATCTGAGTTTTTTTTCCATTTTTTAAAACTTTCCACTCCAATGATGGACAATTATATCTGCTTGACTTGTTTGGCTATGTGTTCATAAACATTTAAATTTTCAGTTAGGTTGAACATTAATGTCCCCAATCACTAGATCACATTAAAAGATTTTTAGTGTAGTGAGTAAGAAAGGGGAGGTTGATGAGCACTGGGTTTTTTCCAACCTATTTACTAGCAAAAGAAGTGTATTGCAGGCAAAATTAAAATAAGAAAACTGAATGACTTCTGAAAGAGGGATCAAATGCCTAAAAATACATCAGAGTCTGCAAAAATTGTCCTGTAGCACACTAATATTACCAATTCATTTCAACTGATTTATCATTTCAGCCAAATTAGTTTTTGAGTTAATGGTCTGCTGCTGCCTTTGTAAACCTTTTCCTGGATCCTTTCTAGAGGCCAAAAGTAGTGGGGTGAAAGGACTGCATACCCTCCAACCCCATTTCACAGGTAGGGAAACAGAGGCTCAGGGGCAGGGACTGAGCCAGGGTTGGGCAGTGAATCTGATGCCCAGCTGGGACTCAAACCCAAGTAAATGTGCAAGGTATCTGGCGGGGTCTTCACTGAAGCCAGAGCTAGGATACTTGGTTAAATTTGAATTTCAGAGAAACTATGGGTAAGTTTTTGTTTGTTTTTCCTTTTTTGTTTGTAAACAATGGGTAATTTTTTAGCATAAGTATGTCCCAACTATTCCATATATTGTTTCTCTGAAATTCAAATTCAAAACTGAACGTCTTGCATTTTATTTGGCGGCCCTACTCAGAGCCCACCCTGTGCAGACAGGACCCCGGGTATTCCCTGTCTGCCTGCACCATCCCCCTTGGCCCTGGAGATCCCCCCAGGCTCTGTCTAGACCCACCTCTGATCCTAGTGCCCAGCCTTGCTGACCCTCTTGCTGCCTGTCTTCTCTCCATGGTTGAACTTTCTGCCACCTCAGCCTCCACTTCTTCAGTGCTGTGACCATCCTCCATCCCGCCAGTTCACCAAGGCTAGCCTCTCCTCAGCACGCACCTCTGGGGCCACAGCCTCCCCGAGCTTCCAGTGCCCTCTTGGCAGCCTGGTGTCTGGGTTTCTATCTCCCTCCTCACCTGCTCCTTCTCAGTCACCCTCCTGTCCCCAGAATCCTGCCCCCATCCCTTGCCCCACACCCTCGTGCTTCCTGGCGAGCCCATTGACTCCTGTGGCGGATGCCCAGGGGCTGACATCTGTTCTCTTTCTCCAGCCTGAGCCTGGGCCCAATCATGCCCCTGCCTGCTGGGTGCTCTGAGGCCTCAAGGACCCCAGACTGACTACTTCACTCTTCTCTTTGCTTAGCACCTTTCAAGGGCTCCTCAGGCTCCTGGGATAAAGTCTGCCTCTGTGTCCTGGCAGACAAAGCTCTTCATGGTCTGTCCCTGCCCATTTCTCCAGCCCTGTGCAAACCACTGACAGTCCCCAGAACATATTAGGTTTTCTCACAATCCCACTGGGCTTCAAATGACTTAAAATAACCACTACCGGGGCTTCCCTGGTGACGCAGTGGTTAAGAATCTGCCTGCCAATGCAGGGGACACGGGTTTGAGCCCTGGTCCTGGAAGATCCCACATGCTGCAGAGCAACTAAGCCTGTGAGCCACAACTACTGAGCCCGTGTGCCACAACTACTGAGCCCACGAGCCACAACTACTGAGCCCACGAGCCACAACTACTGAGCCCACGAACCACAGCTACTGAAGCCTGCTTGCCTAGAGCCTGTGCTCCACAACAAGAGAAGCCACCACAATGAGAAGCCAGTGCACTGCAACAGAGTAGTCCTCTCCCTCCGCAACCAAAGAAAAGCCCGCGTGCAGCAACGAAGACCCAACGCAGCCAGAAATAAAATAAATAAAAAACAAAACTAAACAAAACAAAACAAAAAGACCACTACCACCCCATCCTCCCTCTCTCATTTTAGAGGACTCAGTGCCCATGTCATCTCTTCTGGAACATTCTTGCCCACCTCCAGGCTGGCTTAGCTGTTCCTGTAACCCCTCTACCTTAACACGGTGTATCCTAAGTCACCTGCTGTTTTTTTTTCTTTTGAAGGTTGATTTTAATGAACAAAAATCTCTGTATAAAAACATTTAAACTTTATCAAATGCTTTAAAAATACACACACACACAGATCCAAATCCAATACAGAATCTTTTGAAGATTATCATTTTTCACCTCAGCATAACATGTAGAGGGATTTCTGGATAAAACTTTACATGTGAAAAAAGACCCATAGTCTTACACATGCACACACACAAGAGCACACAATCACAATCAGGAAGAACTAAAGTATATGGTAAGAATGCAAACGAGATGGGAATGAATTTCTTGTAAAGCTTATATAAAAGAATGCTGCAAAGGGGCTTCCCTGGTGGCGCAGTGGTTGAGAGTCCGCCTGCCGATGCAGGGGACACGGGTTCGTGCCCCGGTCCGGGAAGATCCCACATGCCACGGAGCGGCTAGGCCCGTGAGTCATGGCCGCTGGGCCTGTGCGTCCAGAGCCTGTGCTCCGCAACGGGAGAGGCCACAACAGTGAGAGGCCCGCGTACTGCAAAAAAAAAAAAAAAAAAAAAAAGAATGCTGCATGAGTAAAAGAATTTCTATACCAAGAGAAGATGCAGAGAGGGGAAAGAGAAAGCAGAGGTTAGTCTAACTCATTAATAAATAGTTTGAGAAGGTCATTCAAGAACAGTGAATTTGGGGAGTTACAGATAATCCCTAGTTTTCACCACCTCAAATTCTGTGAATCTGGTAACTGATGATGCTTTGAAAGTGTCTGTTTTCATTTTTTTGTAGGTCTTGATTTGTTCATCAATTTTTAGGTGTGGTTTGTCCCTTTTGGTGTTAATTCCTCAGTTCTCGCTCAGTGTTACATCCAATTCACCAGAAGAGCCACAGTAAGAAACGATGGCAAGCACAGAGGACTACAAGGGTGGCAGTCACGGATGGCAGTTAATAAGAGCCAGACGGCCCGGGTTTGCATTTCAGCGTCACTAGCTGCTAGCTTCCTGTTACTCAGCAAGCTCCTCGGCCACTCTCTGTCTCCATTTCCTCATCTTCAATTAAGGATCATTATTACCTACTTCATATAGGGCTATTAAGAGGATTTAAACAAGATAATCCACTTAAAGAATTTATCACACTCGGCTTCACTGGTGGCGCAGTGGTTGAGAGTCCGCCTGCCGATGCAGGGGACACGGGTTCGTGCCCCGGTCCAGGAAGATCCCACATGCCGCGGAGCGGCTGGGCCCGTGAGCCATGGCCGCTGAGCCTGCGCATCCGGAGCCTGTGCTCCGCAACGGGAGAGGCCACAACAGTGAGAGGCCCACGTACCGCAAAAACAAAACAAAACAAAAAAAGAATTTATCACACTGCCTGACACAACTAAATGTGCAATAAATGTTACCTAAAATTACTATTAGTCATAGAATTATAGGGGAATCAAAAGAAGAATTTTCTTCTTTCTCCGTATTTCTCTTAAATGAGGTTTTCAGAGGCAAAAAAGACTGAGGATCTAGTCTTATGAATATAGATATTTGCTTTTATGTTAGAAAAAAAAATTACATGGCTCCATATCACAAAATTTAACATCTTTCCATTAAACATCACACAATCCTCATCATCATTATGCCCTACACACACCCTAAGTGATGTGGAGTTTCTATTGATATTCAACAATAGGGTCCAGAAATTTTAAATAAGAAATAGTTGCAGAAATGCATGTTGGGCAGTAATCTGTGGGTGCCCTAAGAGCTTGGGCCAACACAGATGCCTGGGATTCTGCTTCCAAGGCCTGGACCCACACACAGTCAGATGGGTCAGGTTCCTGCAGCCCTTCAAAGCTCCATTTGAGACCCTCTTCAAGAGGGGAGTTCCCAATAGGTGAAAGCAGCAGCAGCCACTGAGGATGTAATGCCCCACACCTACTTCAGTAGGTGAAGTAGGTGTGGGGCATCGATATGATATCGATCGCTATCGATATGATATCGATCGCTATCGATATGATAGCGATCATTGGTTTCTTTCATTGTGTCCAGAATAAAACAGGCTTCTTCCTGAAAGTTCTGTATCATCTCATCACTAAAGAGCACATGGATTCCTGTGGGCCCCTGCTTGTGGACCTGGCTGATCTGGCAAGGGGAAACGCTGAAAAGCTGAGCAATTTTTTCTGTCAGTCCAACAGCTGTCAGTTCTTCTAGGTAGATGGCATGGTAAACGAAGAAAGTACCATTTGAGTCTCCATCCTCGTGCTTCTGCTGCTGTTGCCGCTGCCCCCTCAGCCGCAAGGATTCCTGACAAACATAAATGGTTAGCCTTGGGCGCACCATCCGGCCTTCTAATGCATTAAAAAGTCTGATTCCATCTGCAGGGCCACAGATTTGAATCACATCATCTCTAGTTAGTTTCAATAAATCTGCCCCTGAGACCTTTGTAAAAAGCCTCGTGAATGTGGAAAAACGGTTTCCATGCAACCACCGCTGAGCCTCCTGAGGTGTGGTTGTCAGCAAGAGGTTATCTGTGACTGGAGGGGGCAGCTCTGGCTGGTGACTTGGTGAACCATTTCCTTCCCCAAGAGAAAGACTGCTATGGGAACTGCTGAAGCCAGGTGATGGGGAATTATTGACATACGTGATCTCGGGCCGTGGAGAACACTCTGTGAGTATAGTTGTCTCATAGGAAGGTTGCTATTTCTCCTTCTCATGAGGCGTTCGTTTCTCCATTTTCTCCCTGTCTGTTTTTTGTTTTCTGTCTGCACCTTTGGGCTTGAAGACTTTGATCTGGCAGCTGGCTGAGTGTAAGTGCCCAGTATATTCCCCATTCTCATTCTCCTTGAAGGTATCGATTTGTACTCAAAATGGCACTCCCTTCTCTCCACCATGTTCTGCATCGTGAACTCTGTGCTAATACAATGCACTTGAATAAACACAGATGTCCTCTTTGCAGGGTCCCACAGGAACTCCACTGTATTTAGTTGGTTTGGATTAGCCCTAGGATCGATTATACCCACAGACATTGGGATATCTACGTCAAGAATTCTATCTCCAGGTGGGTTCCACCTCCAGCCCTCCAGCTGCTGATGTTCAGTGTATTGGAGCCGTCTGTCATGGAACATGACACGGAATACACTCTTCACCAACTTGCCGTTAATTTCTGGTAGTTCTCCAAGTTTCCTGTTGTCTAGTATTCGGATTTCATAAGACTGGCCTTGATTGAGATGTGTCAGGGTTTCATCATGGAGTTTCACTGCTGGAGAGGTGGCAGCACAAAGCACGTATTGAAAAGGGAGGATTTTATTCTCATTATCTGGAGGCAAACTTGACTCTTCTTGCTTAAAGATGGGCAATGCTTGGCAACACCTGCGCTCCCATGCCGCTTTCGCACCTTTTCCCCCCGCCCCTTTCTGCGGGAACCACCTGCCGTTTATCTGTCTGTCCCAAGACACAGGCAGGAGGGTGTCTGCTCTACCTCTGGGTCCTCAGCGTACAGCCCAGTAAATGAGTCCAGGGCTGGATCCCTGACTCCAACATGGATCCCATTTCCCTCCTTCACCAGCCTGATCCCAGCCCAATCCAGCTCTGCTCAAGTTCTGACCTCATCCAAGACCCCAGCTTCACTTTTGACTCTTACCTCGCCCTGGCCTCAACAGCACACAAAGGAAAGGAATAAAGGCAGGTGCCCCTCACTACCAGGGGTACATCTCTACCTCCCTGAAGAAGGACTCAGTGTCCTGAGCCCTCTTCGAGTCTGCAGAGGGGAATGAGGGCAAGTAGGGGTGGGAACCTGGGCAATGCAAGTTCCAGACCTGACCTGGTCTATTGGCACCCTCTAGAGGACAGTTCTATTACCAGAGCTGGCTTTGCAACTAGATCCTATACCTCTCCACAATGAGGGGCTACAGGCCTGAGAAGCTTCTGGACCCACTGCCCACCATCCACTACTCCACCTGGGGGGCCTCCTTATTTTCTGCAGACCAGCAACCCCTCTCTTGTTTCTCAGCACCGGGTCACCTGCTCAAATCCCAAACTAGCCCATCTTTGGAGGCTCAGCCATTCCCTGGCTCCAGAAGTCCTCTCAGATGGCAGCTGGTGCCCTGGTTTGCTCCTGACCCCTCCTTGGTCACCCCACCTGCAGCCTTACATTCTGGTCCAGCTTGGCTCCTTCCCAGATGCCTTGCTTGCTGTTCCCAAGGGAGGCATCTTCTTGAGGGCGGGGCCTAGGGTTCCCCTTCCCCCACTCAGACGGGGGCTCCCAGAGCACGAGGCCCAGGCTCTTTCTCCTGCCCACCAAACTAAGAACCTCCAGAGAACCAGGCCTGGCTTTCTACCTCCCCTCTTAGACTGAGGTTTTCCTGCAAATATGGCTTATGTCTCTTCCTTCCCCTCAGACTGGGAGGTCCCTGAGTCCTGGGCATGAGTTTCTCTTTCTTTCTTCAGGATGGGCACTTCCTTAGGTCTGACCCAGGGTCTTCTCCCCAACCCTTCCACCTGGCTATTGATCTCCAGACTTTTCCACCTCCAATCCCCATTCTGTGCAGTTCTGCCCACAGCTGGGGCACTCAGGAGCCTCTGGAGCCTCCCCCAGCTCTGGGGCCCTGGGAGGGCTTCCTTCGGCTCTGGGCTGGACCTTTGGCTTGGAGCACAGGCCCTTCCTGTGGGACCGTGAGGCCCAGAGTGCCCACCCGAGCTCCACCTCTGACCTCACAAAGGCTGCCTCAGAACCTGGTCTCCATGGAGCTGCTGGCAGGAGAAGGGATGCTATTTTGGGCAGTGCGTCCGGACTCGGTGACGGGGCCAAACCCCTGCCCCACTGACCTCTTCCCTGGAACAGCAGAGCAGAGCAGTGCTCGGGCCACCCCGAGGAGGGCTGAGAGGCGGGCTCTAGCTTGGGGACGCAGGGACAGTGGAGCCTGAGACAGTCATGGAGGAACAAGTTCAAGACCTGCTGTGACTGAGAGGCCCCCAAGGCAGACGCTGGGAAGCATAAGGCACTTGGGCAGAGTGAGTCGGGCTCTAGGCAGGGCTGGGACAGGGGGCCTCCCCTGGGACCCAGGCCTGGGAGTGCCACTGCTGGGGACCACATGGGGAGGAGGTGATCGTGGGACTGTCTGGGGAAGGAACCCCAGCCGGGAGTTGAAGGCCTGGATATCTGCTCTGGTTTAGTCCTGAGTTGCTGCGTCATATGGGTGTATCACACCTCCTCTCTGGGCTTCAGTTTCCTTACCCGTAAATTGACTGCTGGGAGGCCCAGTGGTACAGCAGAGACTGGGAGGCTGTGTGGGGCTGGGCTGCCAGCAGAGCCTGGGGCGTGGGAGTCGGGGGGGCGAGTAGAGACTGGCGACATGGGACCAAAGCGGAAGGGATGCAGATCAGAGTAATGGGTGGATTTCTGGCTTTGCTGGAGTGGTTCCTCCCTCTGAAGTCCCCTCCTGAGAGGCTGGGGCTAGAGGGTTTCTGCCATCAGGGCTAGGGATGTGAACTTAGGCTACAGTTAGAGGGAAGCTGGCTAGAGAACAAGGGAGCATGCAGGATGGGGAAACTCCAGGGTTACCTTTGTGATGTCATTTGTGAGGAAAATGGGGATTAAAAGGGGGTAATTTTCAGGAAAGGTGAGAGGGTAGATTCTGTTCTGAGGTGAGGGTTAGGACTAAATGAACTTTCAGGTCCTCATCCTGCGTGTGTGTGTGTGTGTGTGTGTGTGTGTGTGTGTGTGTGTGTGTGCAAGGGGAGGCAGACAAGGCCCTGGAAAGTCACAGTGTAAGTCAGCAGCAAGAGAGCTTGAGGTTAGACTGAAGACAATAATACCCGCATATATGAGGGGTGGAGCTGCTGGGGGGAGGCTGTGGGCATCTCCACTGTCCAAAGCTGGGCTGCAGACTTGGGAAGGTCAGGAGGACCTCCGCAGGGCCTGGTCCGGGGGCCACGAGTCCGGGGACCAGCAGGGGTGAGGGGGTATGGCTTTAGTGCCACTCCCCATTGGCTGAAGACACCGACCCCTCCTTCTCCGTCCCTGCCAGCTCGGCTGGGTTGAGGGGTTGGCACTGGCAGCAGCTGTCCCTGTGGCTTCTTCCCTGGGGGAGCTGAGGTCTGATGAGAATGAGGGGCTAAGTTCTGAGCCACCCAGCCCTAGTGACCTCTCTCTGGCTCCACAGCATCTAAAAATCTCAAAGACAGAATATGACTCAGGCCGACAGGAAGAAGCGGTAAGCATCCCACCCATTCCCCTACCCAGCCCTTCCGTCCTGCACCCAGCACACCCCCAGGGCCCTCCCTGCCCCTCTTTCAGCCTCTCCCTCATGGTAGCTGATGCTCCCAGACTCCTTCCTTCCCACCCCGTACCAGCCCATGGGGCCCAGAAGAAGGATCTCTCCCACCTGTGCCCATAGCCAAGCATGGGCTGGGCCCTGGGCTGAGGGGAGGCTCAGAAAGACCCAGATGAGGGTCAAGGATTTGGGCAGTGGGTTCCAGCTGCCCCTGTGTAGGTTGTGCTCAATTGAACTGAACTCACCACCTCTCACCCGCTCAGGCTCAGGTCTCTTTGGGGTGAAATAAAAGCCAAAGTCCTTGCAATGGCCAAGGCCCTGCCTATCTAGTGCCCATTTCCTCTCTGACCTTCCCCCACCCCACTCTCTCCCATCCTTTCCTTCAAACATGCTCAGAGTCCTTAAGTGGCCATCCCCCCTGCCTGAAATGTTCTTTCTGCAGTTCCCCACAGGGCTTGCTCCCTCCCCTCCTCCCTGTCTTTTTTGTTTTTAAAATACATTTATTTATTTATTTATTTATTTATTGGCTGCTTGGGTCTTCGTTGCTGCGCACAGGCTTCCTCTAGTTGCCGCCAGCGGGGCTACTCTTCCTTGTGGTGCATGGGCTTCTCATTGCAGTGGCTTCTCTTGTTGCGGAGCATGGGCTCTAGGTGAATGGGCTTGAGTAGTTGCGGTGCACAGGCTCAGTAGTTGCGGCTCGTGGGCTCTAGAGCACAGGCTCAGTAGTTGTGGCTCATGGGCTTAGTTGCCCCGCGGCATGTGGGATCTTCCCGGACCAGAGCTCAAACCCGTGTCCCCTGCATTGGCAGGCGGATTCTTAACCACTGCGCCACCAGGGTAGTCCCCTCCTCCCTGTCTTTGCTCAAATGCCACCTTCTCAGTGAAGCTCACCGACTGCCCTACTCAGTCACTGCCCACCCCCTTTTCCTTGCTCTACCTTTTCCCGTAGGACGTACTACCTTCTACCACACAGATGACCTACTTAGGACATTTCATCTTCTGCCTGTCAGCTCCACATGAGCATGGATGTTGGTCTGCTTGTGTGCTCTTGGATAGAGAGAATGAATGGGTCCCTTCTGTGCCGATGACATCGCTGTCTCTGCCCAGGACTCTCATAGCGCTTTAGACCCTTTTTCCAGAGACTCACTGGTCCTGCAGGCAGCTCAGTCCCAGCTGAAAACAGCCTTCTCCACTCCTCTCCCACCACTTCCCATGGTCTCAGCTCAGTCAAGGATCCCCTTCTCCTCCGATGCTCAAGCCAGAAGTCAAGGCCTTGTCCTTGCTATTCTGTCCCCCACTAACCACCTCATGTCCCTCACATCTAACCACCAATCTGCTCAAATATGTAAGATATCCTCACTCCCACATCCCTACGCCCTCACAGCCACTTTAGGCCACCACTTGCCCATTCTTCAAGTCTCTTCAGGCCTTGCCTCCCACCCCGGGGCTTCTTGCTCTGACGGTGTTATCCATCTCCTCCACTGGATGAAGCCATCCAAGGGCAGAGACTGGATTTTTACTTTTCCCCCTTGTGCCTGACTTATAAGTAGCTGCTCAACAAACATGTGTTGAGCGGATAAATATTGGTTAGCCGGTTAAATGGTTGGCTTGAGGTTAGTTGGATAGTTTGCAGCTGGTTGGTTGATTAGATAATTAAACGAGCTGGTCAATAGGAGAATCAGTTAGTTGGTTAAGTTGCTAGGTTGATGAGTCAAAGGGTTGGTTGGTGGGTTGTTAGATATTTAGTTCCTTGGTTAGCACATATTACTTAGGTAATTACCTCATTGGCTGTTAGTTTCTTGGTTTGTAGGCTAGTTTTCTTAGATGCCCTTTATCATTCTATACCCTTCCTTGAGCTCTCTCATCTATGCCCACGGGTCAGATAACCATCTATGACATAGTGACGTCCAAATGGGTATCTCTAAACAAGACCACATGACCGGCAGCCTCCTTACTGGTCACCACCACTTAGCTGTCTAGTGAGCTCCTCAAACTCGCCACACCCAGAAGGGGACCCCTCATTCTCCAGCCTAAGCCTGCAGCTTCTCTCATGTGCCTCACACAGGCCATCGTGCTGCTCTAGCCAGAGCCTGGGGTCATCCCTGACACTTCCTTCTCCATTCTCCTCTCTAATAAGACACCAAGTCTGTCGGTTTGACTGTCTTCCTCTCACCACCGCCACTGCACCTTCCTGGCTCAGGCTGCCATCACCTCTCAGCCTGTCCAATTGCTCACCACGCCTCTACTCATGCTCCCTTATTCCTGCCTCCAAAGAGGAGACAGTGCTTCCGCTTAAATCCGTCACCCCACGGCCCTCTGGGGCGAGGTCAGACTGCCTAATGTGGGCCATGAGGCCATCTGCCCCTCTCTGCCCATCTCGTGCCACTCTCCGTTCTCTCTCTGCAGCCCATCCTTATAGAATTCCTCTATACATCACACATAGTCGTAGCTGCAAGCCTTTGTCCAAGCATTAGCCCAGAACCTTCCCCCAGCCTCCTTTGATGCTCCTTCGTCTGGCCGGTCTT
The DNA here is from genome assembly GCF_008692025.1 of Phocoena sinus. Classification (NCBI taxonomy): domain Eukaryota; kingdom Metazoa; phylum Chordata; class Mammalia; order Artiodactyla; family Phocoenidae; genus Phocoena; species Phocoena sinus. The sequence goes on along the minus strand of NC_045768.1, from coordinate 81,175,349 downwards.
GTATTCTCGACCTAAATTTCCTCTGGGAGAGCCTCCTACTCCCTCCTCTGGGTCATCTGCTTCCTCCCTGCAACCCCATAGTGCCCACTCTTCACTGTGGCAACACTCTTTACACTTTTAAGTAACTGCTTAGTTAATTGTTCATCTTCCTAAGAGCAGTGATCATGCCAATGTTCTTTACTGCAGTCACTGAACACAGTAGGCATGGTAGGCATTCAATAAATCTTTGGTTCACTGGCTCCTTGGTGGTTGTCACTTACTGCGTCCTGCCTGCTTTGTGGTGAGGAGGAAGGGGCCAGGGTTCCAGAGCTCTCTTGGTGTCTGTGACTTCCTGCTTTGTCTACTGCCCCTCTGCCTCTGTGGTACCTTCCCAGGACTGTTCTTGAATTCCTGCTGTCTCAGGCTCTTCTTCAGGGCTGAGGAGGCATAGGGGCAAGGCAACCCTTATATGATGCTGCATGGGAGCTGCAGCTGGATGGGAGCCAGTGGGCCGACCATCCAGGCAACTCTACATCCCCCTCTATGTGCTCAGTCCTGGGTTTGTTTCCCTGAAGTAAGGAGACAGCAAGGACTAGGGTGGGTGAGAAATGAACATGGGGTCTCAGCCAGAAAAGTGGGAGGGGTTCTATCCATGCCTGGTTTACATTTCTCACTCCCTTACTCTCTGCTGCGGTGAGGCTGGGGAAAGTCAGCAAGCTGAGGCGGGGTGTGGGTGATGTTGCTGACCCCAGCGGGGTGAGGAAGGTGAGGGTCACTCAGCGTGGGAGGCGGGGGAGGGTCACCAGCCTGAACAAGCACTAAGGCTGCACTTAGAGGCATCTGCACCCCACCTCCTCCTTAGCCTCCGGACACCGTCTCTTTCCTCACACTCAAGTCCTATTCCCCCACCACCAACAGAAGATAGAGCCTCTAACTCACTTTTTCATCCATCTATCCATCCAATCATGCACTTACTAAACAAACGTTTATCAAGCCTCTACCATGTGTCAGGCACTGTGGGAAGTTCTGGGGATCTAGTGGAGAGTAACAGATGAATTCTCAGTTTTCGTTCATTCGACAGTGTATATTGCACACCTATTATGTGCCCGGCACTGTGCTAGACAATGAGGATACACCAGGGAGTAAGACACAGTCCCTCCTTTCCTCTGTCCCCCCGTTCATTCGTTCATTCATTCACTCCCTCACAAGCATTCATTTGTGTTGACCTTGCTTCAGAGCCTGGTATATTCTGCTGTCCCCGTCATCTCTGGCAGAACCTGGGGCATGCTTCAAGCCTCAGTGCTGTTTCTAGAGCCCAGGAGCAGACTTTGCCACAACTGTGCTGTTTGCAGAGCCTCACTGCTGCCAGCTCCTGCCTGATGCCTTACCTGTGTCCCCAGAGCTCTGGCCCCAGCAGACAGGCAGACAGACAGACAACTGAGCTCCACTCTCCTGCCTGCTCTCTCCCATCTGCTTCTCCCCTGAGGCTCTTTGGCAGCACAGATGGCGCTCACTGGCTTCCCAGCTGCCTCCTCTGCAACCTGGCCTCATTAGTGCTCGCTTCTCAATGGTCCAGTCCCCTATCAGGAGGAAGAAGGGGCATGATCTGGATACCCCCAGTCCCTCTCCACATCCCTGGGACTCTCACATGCCTCTGACCCCAGCAGTACCAGCTGCCCTGGGCAAGAGGAGGTGTGTGGAGAGGCCACTGGGTTACCCATTAACTCAGCCATGAGTTGAAAACCCGATGGACTGTACGTGCGCCTGATCTCATTTCTGCCCATGGGCTCGGGCTGCTGCTTCAGGTCCACCCGCATGTCCAAGATGGTCACACCGTCTGCAGTAACAAGGATGCAAACAGTACTGCAGAAGGAGATGGTGCGCGAGTTCCTGGCCGAGTTCCTGAGCACATTTGTCATGATGGTGAGTGGGTGGGTGGCACAGGGTGAGCAGGCTCTGAGGAAGGGGCCTCAGGAAGGTAGGGCTCAGTAAGGGCAATCCATGACCCCCTCCCCACCGTTGGGCCCTGAGTCACACTGTCCATTTCCCGGCCTCTGAGCTAGGAGCCTGAGGGAGAAGCATAGGAAAATAAGGAAAGCTCTGTCTCTCTCACCAAGCCTTTTTGGGAGAGAAAGGGCTCATGGTACGTGGGAGCAGAATGAAATCCTGGGCTGCTTGGGGATGGGTGGGTCAGGGGGCATGCCTGGAAGTGAGGAGAAGGGAAACAAAGAGCAAAGAGATTGGAGAGGACATTGAGACTTTGAGAATTAATCCTGAGGGCAATGGGGAGACGAAGGTTCTCAAGCAGGGGAATGATATGGCCAGATTTGGATTTTAAAAGGAAATTCCCGGCGCAGTGTGGAGCCTAAGCCGAATGGGCAAAGCTGGAGGCAGGGGAACCGAAGAGGCTGTGGCAATGACCTAGGATAGAGGTAGAGAGGGTGTGGAGAAGAAAGCACACATCTGAGAGAGTTATGGAAGAGGGAACCTGCGAGCAACAGATGTGGGGTAAGTGCTTAGGGGACCGTTCTGCGGAGCCTGCGGCCCAGCGCAGGGCAAGGCATGAGGTCAGTTTTAATGTGACCAGGTGAGATGCCGGGGAGAAATCTCGGGGGTGGTTGGATATAGAGGTCTGGAACTCTAGAGAGTGGCTTGGGCTGGAAGTAAAGAGTTAGACTACATCAGAATATGAATTGTGGTTATAAAAATTGTCCAGTGAGAATGTACAGACAGAGAAAAAAACGGAGTTGAGGACAGAGCCTGAAGAATGAAGAGGAGCACACAAAGGGGCCTGAGAAGGAGTGACCAGAGGGGTGAGAGGAGAAGTGGGTGGGGGACCAGGTTACATAAGCGGCGGGGTCCACAAGGAGGGAGTGGTCTGCAGCGTGGGAGGCTGCAGACAGGCCAGAGAAGTGAGTGCTGACGCCTTCTTATAGAGTATGGCAACCTGGAGGTCCTGGGGCACATTGGTGAGGGCTCTTTTAGTGGATCATGGGACAGAAACCATATGCAAGTGGGATGTGGGTTTTCTTGGAAACTCCCTGTCCGTCCACCTGCGTCGGCCCTGCCACTTATCCCATCCAGCCTCTGCCCTTAAGCTGTGGCCATGCTTGTTTGCACCTTACGAAGGCCCAGGTCCATGAAAAGAAGGGCTAGCCTCTGGGAAGGGAAGTGAAGGTGTCGGGAGTGTCCCAGAGGTGGCAGGGGGCTAGGAGTTGGGGGGAGAGGACAAGTGTGGTTGTGTGTTCGTGTGTGTCTGTGCGTTGAGTCACGGTGTAGGAGACAGTGGGATCCACAGAGCCCTGGAGACTCTGGACACCTAGGTTCTTATACTGATCATCCTGACAGTGAGTCACCAGCTGGCCTTGGACAGGTCTCTCTGTGGCTCAGAGCCTGTCTTCTCAGACATTATTAAGTGTGTTGAATCGGGCCTCCATGGGCTTTGGAGCTGGGTTTGAATTCCGGCTCTGCTATCTTCTAGCTCTGTGATCTTACATAAGCATCTTAACTGTTCAGAACTTTACTAATATCGAGCTGGCCAACTTTGTGAAGAAGGTCAAGAGACCGACACCCAGTGCACACAGGACATATGTGTTGGTTGCTTGTCAAACTAACAAGCGCTCTCAGCTGCTCTCCCCTCCCTGCCACTCGCTGTCTCCCCGTTCTCCATTACCTGCCCTCCTGAGCTGTGACACCAGCATCTGGATCCGCTCTTGCCTTAATCCAGGGCAAAGTAACTCATTTATGACAAAACATTCCAGCCCCGTGAGGGCTGTTAAACCTTGGAACTGTGGAGGCGGGAGGGTGCCTGCTCAGAGAGCTCTTAGGGAAAGCAAGCACTGACCACATGCATTCATGCCTGCCCACTGCCCACGTTTGCGTTTTTCTTCCTTTTATTGAGATTATTATAGAGCACCTACTGCATACCAGGCACTATAATGCTAAGCCCTTATGTGCAGCATCTTCCCAAATCCTCACAACAGCCCTGTAAGGGAGGTACTATTATCCCCATTTCACAGGTGGGGAGACTGAGGCTCCGTGAGACAAAGTCACTTGCCCAAGGTCACATTTTAAGTTAAGATGAAATCCAGTCCAGTCTAATATCCCTGTCTTGACCCTTCATCGCTATGCTCTGTCCCTTAGCTTAGCTGCAGATTTCTGACTGTCCCCCAGCTGAGGTAAGGCCCTCACTTTGGGTAGTTCAAGACCACTCTCCAGGCCTCTGTTTCCCTTGGGAGCAGAAACATTTGCCATTCAGTTGCTGTGAGGATCGAAGGGAAGTTACCCTTGTAAAAGAACTTTGTGAGGTTCATGCTCACAGAGGACATCGTATTGTTGTTATTTTTAGGTGTCGGGCCTGTGTGCCAAGAAGTGGTGGCTTTTTCAGTTGACAGGAAGCTCAGTGAGTCATCAGCACAAAGCTTTCGCCAGAAAAGCTACAGTGACCTTGGGCCCCATTTACTGCCGACAAGATAAGGGAAGCAGACTGTTCCACTCAGTTCCACTCTGTAACCTCCGGGGCTGTTGTCCTCCGGGCTGGGCCCGTGACTATTGGAGGGACCTGGACAGGCTGGGCCACGTTCACTGATCAGAGAGGGTGGGTGCTGGTCTATCAGGGCCCTGGAAAACCAGCTGTAGTTGTGAGTAGTAGGGCAGGGGTTGCAAACTCGTGCTGTGGGGCGCCAGAGAGAGTCACCTGAGGGTGGCGGAGATGGTGGCTAATGGCAGAGTGCTGACCTATGCGAAGACGTGGCTGCCACCACTCCAGCCGACTGTTGCCATGCCACGTAGAATGCGGGCCACTGTTGTAGAGCTTCTGATTTTGCAAGAGAAGCTGGAATTTCTGTGCTTGTGTCAAGACCAGGCTACCCAAACAAAACGTGTGCTGGACGGCTTAGGTCTAGGGGTTGCCAGTTGGCAACCTTGACACAGGAGATCATGTGGGGTTTATTCACTCATTCATTATTTTTAGTATATGGTTTTGAGCTCCTACTTGGAAATGGGGACCCTTGGTCTTCAGACCCTCCATGCCTGCTCCAGCCCCTGCACCTCCTGACCCCCCAAGCCTGCCAGCCTGGCCTGGCCTTGCTCCCCACCCCCAGCGCTACTCAGACACTTTGCTCGTCCTTTCCTCTCTCCTTTTTCTTCAGCCCCTTCCTCTCTCAACCTTAACACACTCAGGTCTCTCGACCTAAAACAACAGAACACAGAACATCCCTTCATTTATCACACTTGCTCTCCCTCCCTCCTCAGGTAGGTTCTCAAAGGCATGTCTACCCTGGTCCTTTCAACTGTTCACCACCTACCCCCCCTCATACTTTCTGGGACCTGGCTTCATCAGACCCCATGGCCTGATGACACAGTGCTCACCATGCTATTCATGACCACTGGATGGTCACACCCAAAGGGATGTTTTCCAGGCCTTCTCACGCTTGACCCAGAGTCTGCACATGACCGTGTGGGCCACACCCTTCTTGGGAAACTCTGCTTCTCCCTGGGGTCCAGGGTACATTCTCTTTGTTCTTCCATTTCAACTGGTGCTCCAGCTGGGGTTTCTAACGTCCACCCCTGAGGGCTGACGTTCGGCCCTAGGTTCAGCCCTCAGCTGCCCACTCACCCTGCGCCCTCTCCCGGGTGTCTTCATCCAGCCCGACGGCTTCAACTGCAGCCCTTGTGTTCACAGTTCTTCAGGTTTTCTTTTTTCAAAAACTCTAGAACTGTTCAAAGGAAATACAATATGAGCTACATATGTAATCTAAAATTTTCTAGTAGCCACATTAAAAAGGTAAAAAGTGACAGGTGAAATTAATTTTAATAGTTACTCTATTTAACCCACATACCCAGAATGTTACCAGTTCTACATGTAATCAATATACAATTATGAATAAGATCTTCTACATTTTCCTTTTCCTACTAAGCCTTTGAAAGCTGGTGTGTGCCTTACACATACAGTAGATCTCAATTTGGACTAGGCACATTTCAAGTACATAATAGCCACATGTGGCTCATGGCCATCATATTGGATGACACGGGTCTAGACTCTGATTTCCAGCAGTTTGGACATCTAGAGGTCCCTCAAAGACAACATATCCAAAACACATAGACTTTTCAGAGGAGGTGCCATCTGAATGTGGTCTTTTTTTTTTTTTTCTTTAAATAATTAATTAACATTTTGGGCTGCATTGGGTCTTAGTTGTGGTGCGCGGGCTTCTCTCTAGTTGTGGTGCAGGGGCTCCAGAGCGTGTGGGCTCTGTAGTTTCTGGTGTGCAGGCTCTCTAGTTGAGGCACGTGGGAGAATGTAAGCTGAGTTGATTGTGTGTGGGGGAGGAGGGAGAGGACATCCAAGTTTCTGGCTTGGCCAACTGGGATGGGGGAACATGGGATGAAGATCACATTTTCTGAGAGATGGTGAGCTTTCAAAATAGAGCTGGAGATGCTTGTGAAGCACCCCGGAGACTTCCAGTGGGTATCTGGAAATAGGGATCTGGCTCCCAGGTGGAGGTTTTGGGAATTAGTGCATCAGGCATATCTGAAGCTCTAGCCCTGGTAAGAAAACGCAGGAGTGACTGGGGTGAGATATGAAAAGGGCCAGGGATAGAACCCTGGGATCATCTGTATTTTATGAGGCAGATGAAGGAAGAAGAATGTGGGAAGGAACTGTGGACCGGGGGAGGCTACAGAGGGAAAAGGAAAACCAGGAGAGGGAGATGTCATGGAAGCCAAAGAGGAGGTACTTTCCAGAAGCACAGTGTGGTTAAGGGGGTGAAAGTCAGCACAGTCAAGTGAGACGATGCCTGAAGGGAACTTTGGGCAATGTGGAGGCTGGAGCCCTCGGACAGAGCGCAGATGTCAGTGACAGTTGGAAGCAGAAGCCGGGCTGAGGAGGGAGGGCAAGGGAAGGGTTAAAGGAGCCAGCCAGCGGGTCCTTCCTGGAGCCTGACTGACATGGGAGGGGGCGTCCAGGAGTCCACCGGTGGACAGGGAAGCCAGGCTGAGGCGGGAGGCTTCACTTTCAGGAAGGAAGAGACCGGAGCGTGTGGCAGCCACTCAAGGGGAGTGTGGAGGATACAGGCCAGGGGAAGGTCTCTGCAGACAGAGAGGTGGGAGCAAGGGCCAGAGCTGAAGGGAAGGTGGATATAGGGGCAGGTGGGTGTTGTTGAGTGAGGGCCTCCTTTTAGGTCTCTAACCTCCCTGTGAAGGGGGTCAGTGGGCCGTGTCACCTGCTGAGATCTGGTGCTGGGGCATGGGCAAGAAGTTCAGGAGTGACGCCCGAGGGCAATGGGAATGAGGCTGGCTCCAGGGCTGAGTGTGTGGGACTCTTGATGGTTGGAGGTTCCTGGCAGAGTCCAGATGTGAGGCTTGGAGATTCCTTGAAGAAACTCCCCTCAGGCTAGGCTGAAATGTGAGAAGCTCTGAGGGATCGAATCCACACCAGCCCTGCTCTCTTGGAAGCCCTGCCTCCTCCAGGCCCTTCAGGTGCACCTGGAATCTAGGGACCTGGACATGCCCATGAGAGCCCCTCACTCCACTGCCCCGCCCTGCCTCCTTGCACAGCCCTCACCCAGCTCTCACTGGTCGTGTCTGAGCAGCCTTGGCAGGGGCAAGGGGGAGAGGTCACGAGGAGGGAAGTCTCTGGAGGAGGGGGGCGGGCAGAGGGTCCCCAAGGGCAATGCCGGGGAGGCCTAGCGTGGGAGGGGCCGAGCGCCACTCTGAGGTTGGGGCTCCTGGGCCGGCAGCTTCCTCAGAGGCCCTCTCCCACAGGTGTTTGGTCTCGGCTCCGTGGCCCACATGGTTCTAGGAGACAAGATGGGGAGCTTCCTCGGTGTCAACTTGGGTTTTGGCTTCGGAGTCACCATGGGAGTGCACATGGCAGGGAACATCTCGGGTGAGTGGGCTGGGCCCCGCCTGACAGGCAAGGCCAGGTGTCCCCTGCTGGCTCCTGCTGCCCACTTCTGGCTGTCCCCTTCTCCAAGTCAGCCAGCATCTTGCCCTCACGGGCCGCTTGGAGGGAGAACACCCTGAGCCCTTTTCCTCTGCCCAGACGCTTCATGAGCCCCCTTGACCCCTTGTTTTTACTAGCTGGGTCAACTTAGGCAAGCGATTGAACCTCTCCATCCCTCACTTTCCGTAATGGCTAAATGGAGATGGTGGTGCCTGCCTCGCCGGGTCCTTTTGAGGACTGAGTGAGAACGCTCCTCGAATGCTAGCCGTTATTATTGTTGCTGTCGTTGCTCTCAGTATTACTGATTATTGTTGTTTGTTTCTACGCCGACACACTTGACCCTCCCTGCAGGGGCCCATATGAACGCAGCCTTGACCTTCACCAACTGTGCACTAGGCCGCATGTCCTGGAAGAAGTTTCCCGTGTATGTTCTGGGTCAGTTCCTGGGTTCCTTCCTGGCTGCTGCCACCATCTACCTCCTCTTCTACAGTGAGTGTCCCGCCCTGGGTTGTCCATCTCTGGCCTCAGCCTCCTCCCCTGAAATATGGGCTGATCCAACCGAGTGTCCTAGCCTGTGAAAATGTCTGGGAGAGAAAAGTCTTGGAGGTACTCCCTGCCCTCCATCCTACAGCCTCATCTCTGAGGCTGCAGTGGGGTTTGGCTGCGGGCAGGTCTATACTCAATCTGTGTTTCCACAGCCGCCATCATCGACTACTCGGGGGGAAGTCTGACAGTGACTGGTCCCACAGCCACAGCTAACATTTTTGCCACCTACCTTCCTGACCACATGACCTTGTGGAGGGGCTTCTTGGATGAGGTCAGTGGTCCAGGGTGGGTGCCCCTCCTCAAGCCCTCCCCCACTCAGGAGGGGGCCAGCAGGCAGCCCCTCATGGTGAAGAGGACAAGAACTCTGGATGGGGACTTGTCCTTGTGCCAGGACATGTTTCTGCCAGCAGGTTTGGGCTGGGGGCACTGCTGAGGCCCTATGGCTTGGCTAGGGGTCCCAGGTGGCTGCCACGGTGTCGGCTGCCACAGTGTCTGCTCCCCAGGTGTTAGTGACAGGGATGCTTCAGCTGTGTCTCTTAGCCATCACGGACAAAGGGAACAACCCAGCACTGCAAGGGACACAGGCCTTGGTGATCGGCATCCTTGTTGTCATCATTGGAGTATCCATGGGCATGAACACAGGATATGCCATCAACCCCTCCCGGGACCTGCCTCCACGCTTTTTCACCTTCATTGCTGGCTGGGGCACACAGGTCTTCAGGTACTGCCTTGTCCAGCCCATTGCTGTGAGTTTTCTGTAGGCTTCCTATATGTGGAGGGGTGGAGTAGCCCGGGAGCATCCTGCAGAGCTCCCAGTGGCCTGGGGAGGCAAGAGCGGGTCCTGACTTTCCTCCAGACCCTGCTCCTGGACTGAATGTCAACCCTGCCCCAGACCCGCCTCTGTCCCTGAATCAGGCTGAAGCTGATCGGTGCCCCAGGCTCAGGGGCAACTCCCGGGCTAGGGTGGGGTTTCTCCTCTACTCTCAGGCCCTACTCTCTGTCTCGGCCTGAGGTAGATGCAGGTGCCATGCTGGGCATAGGCCCCCTAAGCAGGCCTCTTCCTCTTGCCTGCAGCACCAAGGACTGGTGGTGGGTGCCAGTGGTGGCCCCACCCCTGGGTGCCTACTTAGGTGCCATCATCTACTTGATCTTCATTGGCTCCAGCATCCAACAGAAGCCCCAGATACTGGAGACTCCCTCGACGTATGAAGACCACGGAACACCTGTGTTGCCCAAGACTACGTCTCACACACCCGTGACCTCTTCCCTCACCCCTGTCTCTGTGTCCCCAACAACAGACCTTCAGTCCTGTCCCACCCTTAAGTGACTCCATCTGCCTAGAGCACCTCTAAGTAAGACTATTTTTGACCCCATCCCCATCCCAATAAAGAAAGCCTTGTCCCACAGTGGCAGCCCCGGTTCCTGGGTGCCTCCTGTGGTTGGGCTTCCCTCCTGGATTCTTCCAGGAGCTCCAGGGTTATGCCATAGCCCAAGGCTGAGCATAGAGCTGAGAGGCCTCTGACTCCTTCTGGCTCTGGGAGCTGGGTCACCCCTGGGGAAGAAAGTGGAAGGGACAACCTGTGGCCTCGGTAAGAACAGGATCAGATCACAGGACACTGGACACAGAACAGTGGACTTTCAAGCACAGGGTAGGAGGGGATAGCTTGGGGGAAGGGACACCAGCTAGCAGGTGGGGGTCAGTTCTGGATACACCTTGAGTGCCCTGGGATAGGACTCTACACTCTCCCTCAGTTCTGGCCAGTTCTCGGACCAGGCAAGGCACGTCCCAAGTGTGTAGGTCAGAGTTCTCAACCTTGTTTTCATTATCGCCCCCTAAGGAGCCTTTTAGACATTTTTTCCTTAATCACACAGTATTTTAAATACCACAGATACACTGTATATCTGTTTATGTACTGTACACATATCTTTGCTTTATACAAAAAAAAGTAAGATTAAAAAAATCTCTCCCTTCCAAGGATCCATTTTTTCTCCCATGGGAGTAAAGTCTCCCCCACCCTTGAAAATGCCTGATGAAGACTGAAAGGAGGTAAGAGACTAGGCTCCTCTTCCTTCTTCCTAGGCCAGAGCTCTCCCACAGGAAGGAGCTCCAGAGTTGGAAAGGAAGATGCGGAGAGGAAAATCCTTCCAAAGGGCACAGGAAATGGTCTCGTAGGGTGCAGGGGGACAGGTGTAGAGGTTGGGTGGCGGTGGGGCAGCCAGAGTCCACTGACCCCGGGGCCCAGTGGAATCATCTGTGTTCTGGGACTCGGAAGGCAGCATCACCCATGGCTCCTGTCACTGCTCGTGCATTTAGCCTTCCAACAATCATGGAGCTCCTCCTGGGTGCAGGCCCTGAGGATGAGGCTGGGTCTCTGCCTTTGAGGGGGGCAGCACCTACTGGGGACAGGCAATCACAAGGAAGGAGCTAAGTGGTGAAGAGGGGGCTCGTAGGCCAGCCTCAGGAGGAGACAGAGCAGAATGGGGGTGGGGGGGGTGTCCTTCCTGGGGCTGGCTGCCACACTTTAAGGTAGGAGGAGACAGCGGGCAGAGGAGGCTGAGCTTTCTTGTGGAAGTGTGGGCATGGCGAGATGAGGTTTAGAAAACCCACCTGAGCTGCAGGGTGCAGGATGCTGGAAAACAGGGAGACTGGGGCCTGCAAGGGAGTGTGGTGTGAGGCTGCTCCAGAGGAGTGGCAGGGCAGCTAACAGGTCAGCGCTGGTGGGCGGAGAGAAGGGATTCACCTAATACCAAGGAGGTAAAACCTGCAGAACCTGGGCTTGGACTGGAGGAAGGAGTGGGTGAGGAAGAGGCGGGGGCCAGGGCTCACTTCCAGTTTCTGGCTTGGGCCCGGGTGTAGGAGATGTCCCCACTGAGCGTGGGGCGTGGGAGAGGAACTGGTTTGAAGAGGAAGATGATAAGTTATATCATGGACACATTGACTTTGAGGTGCCTATCGGACTTGGGCAAGAGGTGTGTAGGCTTGGGCTTCCCTGGTGGCGCAGTGGTTGAGAGTCCGCCTGCTGATGCTGGGGACACAGGTTTGTGCCCCGGTCCGGGAAGATCCCACATGCCGCGGAGTGGCTGGGCCCGTAAGCCATGGCCGCTGAGCCTGCGTGTCCGGAGCCTGTGCTCCGCAACGGGAGAGGCCACAACAGTGAGAGGCCTGCGTACCGCAAAAAAAAACAAAAAAAAACAAAAAAAAAACAAGGTGTGTAGTCTTGGGCAAGTTACTCAGCCTCTCTGGGCCTCGGTTTTCTCATTTGTAAAATGGGTCTAATAATATTACCTGCCATTTGTGTTGATGTGAATATTCAGTGAAATAAAGTATGTACAATGCTGAGGATGGTGCTTGGCACAGAGTAAGTGCTCAATAAACCATTATGCTTTTTGTGTGGTCTGGAGCTCAGAAGAGAGTTGAAGCAGAGATTGGGGAAACTGTGGTTGTGTGGATATAGCTGGGGCCGAGGAAGGGTGAAAGAAGGGTCAGTGAACAGGGTCCTGGGAGCACAGCCAAGAGGCAGCTGTGAGGTGGAGTGGGCCTCTCAAGAGGTTTGGTTGACGAGGGGCACAAGCTGGGTGGTCAGGGGACACTGGACACATCCCAGATGTCCATCAACAGAGGAACAGATACATTGCAGTCTAGTCACATATAGTGCAATACGATACATCAGTGAAAACTAAGGCACAACAGCTACCTGCAACAACATGGGGAAAGTTTGGAGGCATAAAGAGCGAGGGAGTACGACACCTTATACCATTAAAAAAACAAGCAAAAAAATGGGACTTCCCTGGTGGCGCAGTGGGTAAGACTCTGCACTCCCAATGCAGGGGGCCCGGGTTTGATCCCTGTTCAGGGAACTAGATCCCACATGCTTGCTGCAACTAAGGAGCTGGTGAGCTGCATCTACGGAGCCTGCCTGCTGCAACTAAGACCTGGCACAACCAAATAAATAGTAAAAAAAAAATAAACAAAAACAACCAAAAAGGAATATGTTCTTTGGGTGTACGTATGTGATAAAACTACTTAAAAAAAAAAAAGAAGGGATGCTTCCTCCATGGAGACAGAGATGGCTGATAAGATGGGGAGGAGCATGGGGGCAAGCTATTAATAATTTCCTAGTTCTGGAGTTGGGGTAAATTTTTGGGTTTATTATGTGATTGTGCTTATAACATATAACTGTGATATATATTCATTCGTAGGTATCATGTATTCTAAAAGATGAAGAAGAAATAGCAATAGCATGAAAACAGGTGGTGGGAAGAGTGACAGGTATGGGACCCACTGAGATTAGGGGGCTGGGGGTGCAGGGAGGAAGGAGAGACTTGAGTGTGTCTGACATCCCACGGTGGGAGGAGCTGAGCCAGGGAACCAGGGCTGGGAGTGGCTAGGGAGGGGCCCACAGCTGGAAATGCCAGCCAGCTGCCTCCCTCCGTGACCTTGGGTCTTTTCCCCTCTCAGCCTCAGTGACCCTGTGAACACAGGGTGGGTGGCCACTCTCATTCCTGGTGTTCCAGAGCAGTGTGACCCTAAGGCCTCAGTCACAGATGGGAGGGGCATATACAGGCCCCAGGGTTCTGGTTCCTACCCTCCTCTGCCCCACTGACCATTTCAGCCTTCTGGCATCCTCATGTTCCCGGGAGGTGGCTTTGGAGGCAGGCCAGCCAGGCAGGGGTCTGTCCAGAACCCTTCCTACTGTCCACTGCTCTGCTACAGATCTATACTAGGCCCATTGCCCATAACCTCCTGCAGACGCTGATCCCAGTGTCAGGCTCAGATGAACTCTGACCCTGGTCACAGAGCACTTCTGTGCACAGGGCACACACCCCTTTTGTTCTCTTGGCAGACTTAGGTTGACAGCCTACAAACGTGCCAGACACCGTTCCAGAGCCGAGGATGTAGGCACAATTAAGATGGAAAATGTCCTTGTTCTCAGGGAGCTGACATTCTGTGCAAAACATGTGGTGTGTTTGTGATACACACTAAGCAGGAAAAGCGGGAAACGAGGATAGGAATTGTGTGTGGGAGTGAAGACTGGAGGGCTGAGGAGGTAAATGAGTAAAGAACTGAAGGGGGTGAGGCAGTGAGCCATGTGGACATGTTGGGGACGAGTATGCCACACTGAGGGAATAGCCAGTGCAAGGAACCTGAGGTTCGAGCTTGGAAGGACCATTCCTGGAATGGAAAGAGTGGTGGAGTGGAAGAAAACAAGGCCAGAGGAGTGTATATGTGGGGGGGTAGGGTGAACCCAGACCAAGCCTGTGGAGAGGTGAGGCCAAGGCTTGGGGCAGAGGTGAGGGAGGTCTCTGGAGGAGAGAGGGAGGTGCCACTACAGGAGGGAAGGAAAGAAGGGAGGGAGGGAGGGAGGGAGGGAGAGAGGAAGGGAGGGAGGGAGGGAGGGAGGGAGGGAGGGAGGGAGGGAGGGAGGAGGTGGGGCGGGTGTGGCGCCTAACGGGTCCCTGGTCTGAGTTCTGCTCACACACACAGTCCCTCCTGTAACCACTCCCTGGCTGGACTCAGGAGGGACATTTGTGCAGCTCAGGAGGCCAGGCTGGGATGTGAGCTATAGGAGCTCTGGCTCCTCTCCCACTCTCCTAGTCCCAGACCAGCATGGACTGGCTGTGTGACCCAGACAGGACCCTTCCCTTCTCTGGGCCTCAGTTTCCCTGTCTGTACAATGAGGCTTGAATCTGTTGGTGTCTGGGGAGCCTCCCAGCTCTGACTTCTTCCAGCACTTCGAAGCCTCATGTCATGATCCCATTACTGTCCCCTGCCCCTATGCCAGCTGAGGCCCTGTTTGAGATGGGGACAGGGATGGGACAAGAATGACCCCCCAGGCCCAGGCCAAGCCCCTCCAGGGCTTTGCCGATGAAGATTGGGTCCTCAGCTCAGTGGTCCTGGCCTTGGGAAGAGCCCCTAACTCCCTGTCCAGCCTGCTGTTCTCCCACTCAGGGCCTCTGAGGGATAGACACACATAGGCAACACCTCGGTCTGGCTGGTCTCATTGTCCCTCCCTCAGATGAGGTCTTGCAGCCCTGGAAGAGGTGGGAGAAGCCATCTCGGGCTGGACCTTGGTGTTGGCACCCTCAGAGGGAGAAGGCTGTGGCCACTTAGAGCCATGCAGCCTGAGCTTGGCTCTGCACCCACCCCTGTGCTTAACCCAGAGTGGGAAAAGGTGTGACCCCACCCTCCCATGTGCTGCAGGGCTCATAACCGTGGCACCTAAGAGCACAGACAATGAGGCCACTCGGCCCGGATCCAAATACCTGCTCTGCCACTCACTAGCTGTATGACCTTAGGCAGGACAGGAGAATAATAGCTCCCACCCCCCAGGGCTGCTGGGATGATGAAATGAGTTATGCCTGGCACATGGGGAGGGTGCGTGCTGTTATCACTCTACACCGTCTCGTGGTCCTCACGTCACCACGCCCACCTGACACCCAAGGAATCTGGGAGCTGGGGAGGCTGGCTCAGTAAGGGGTACAGAGTAGGGATTCCAGTCCTTTGTTGATATGATCTCTGCCGGGTTTTGTTTGGTCTTTAAATTGTGAAATATATTCTGTAAATGTATGTATAAAACATACAGGTACAGTTAAAATAACAGTAAAACATACAAAAACAAAATCTCTAAATAAACAAAAAAGCCCAAACACTCAAGTGCCCCCTACCTAGCTCTGGCAGGTTAATTGAACCTCTCTGGACCTCAGTTTCCTCATCTGCAGAATGGGGGTCACATGGCCCAGAGAAATGAGGTGCTTCAGGTTTCAGTTTTGCCATCAGCATTCCACTATGATGGAACAAGTTTATCAGAGTTCACGGTGTCTCCTTGGGTCTGTGTTCAGGAGCCAAGGCGGTGGGGGGAGGTGCTGGAGGGTGTGTGAAGGGGATGCTCTGGGCTCAGTTGGGGGACTGAGTGAGTGATGGAGCTCAGAGGCTGAGAGATGAGACACATGGTTCAGAGCCAGGTACACCCAGGCACACAGATAAGGTCATAAGACTAGGGCTGAGCCTTTGAGTCCTCCAGGGACCCAACAAAACCCTTGTTGGCTGATAAAGAGGATTCCTCAGATGAGGGTTCCAACAGACCCCTGGAACAGCCCTGCCAGGGCCAGCAAGAATGTATTCCTGCTCTCACTGCCCCGCCACATTCCTCCACCTGGCCCCAGGTCAGGGGACATTAGACCGAAGATAAATTCCTAATGGAGGCCCAGTGCCAGGGCAGGGGAGACTGGATGGGGGAGACTGGTTGGAGACACAGGAGACAGTCTAGAGGTTGGATGTGCTGAATTAGAGGGACTTGTGGGACATCGTGGGAAAGGCAAGGGCCTGGGATAGAGAAAGAGCTTTGAAGCCCAGGGTGGTAGCTGAAGGCTTGCAGTTGGATGAGGTGCCCAGGGAGAAACGATGGAGACCTGGGGAGCACCCATGTTTTAGAGACGGCTAAAGAGGAGGAAGCAGCCAAGGCCCATGATCTCCCCGGGCCCCGGGAGCCCGAACACTCTGGGGCCTTAACTGACCTGTGCCTTGGGGCCGGTTCCTTCCCTCAGGTGGTTCAGACAGTCAGGGCAAGTGAGGGAAGTTCATGCCCTCCTGGGCAATGTGGAAGAAAGCCCTAGAGACCCTCACTCCACAGCACTTCCCCGTATCACTGAGTCCCGCAGCTTCAGGCCCCAGCTCTGGCTCTGGCAATTTCTGATTCCTGTCCTGTCCTCAGATCCCTGCCCTCTGGATGACAGAGTGCCCAGGGCAAAATCCTTGGACCTCTTCTCTTTCACCCTCCCTCCCAAAATGGCCAGCCTGCTGAAAGGCTGGTGAAATCACCACCCTTTAAATACCATTATATGCCAACAGCTCCCCAAATGAGATCTCCAGCTCAATCCTGTCTCCAGGCTTCAGACTCCCACAGACAACCGCCTACTGGACAGATTCTCATCCTGCAAGCCTGCTCCTCCCACACTCTCTCCTATCCCAGTAAATGGCAAATTCAATCTTCCCATTGCTCAGGCCCAAAACCTTGAAGTCATTTCTGCTCCTCTCACATTCCACATCCCAGCTGCCAGCAAATCCTATAGGTGTTATCTGCAAATTCTATCTAGAATCCAACCACCTCTCAGCATTACAGCAGTGGTCTTCTGACTGCTCTCCCAGCCTCTCTGCTTGCTTTGACTCAGCCCTACAGTCTAGTCTCAACACAGCAGCTGGGATGATCCTTTCCAAAAATGAGCCAGATCTTATCATTCACTCCTCTGCCCGAAGCCTTCCAATGACCTCAAGGCCCCTGCTACTCTCTCCTTTATTCACCTTTTGGCCTGGTGGCTTTGCTGTTCCTTGAAGGTGCATGGCATGTTTCTACCACTGAGCCTTCGCCACGGCTGCTCCCTCTGCCTGGGATGTTTATCCTCCTGTGCCTATACTGTGTCTATCAATAAGAAGAGAAAAAACAGTATGAAAAAAAGAGATGAAAAGGTGATAAGCTTAAAAGATATTGGTTATAAACTCATCTAAAAAGCTTTAAAGAGTGCTTCCCTGAGGCAAAGTGTAAGTACTTCCCTCGCCCCATTCCCAGGCTCCTGGTTTGGGGATACACACTGCCCCCTCGTGGCCACCGTAGGAAAAGGTCTCATCTTCTGGGGGTATTCTCTACATTGGGACATGGTATAAGCTTCCCTCCCACTTGTCCTGACCTGCTGGACCACGCAGTCTTAGCGACTCCAGGATGAGCTGTGTGAGCTCCCACTGCTCTGCCCGTGGAGTGGGGAGGACACAGGTTTTGGGGTCAGACCTGGTAGGAATTTCAGATCCCCAATTCACTGAGTGGTCTTGGGCAAGTGATCTAACTTCTCCAACCTTCAGTTTCCTCATTGGGAAAATAAGCATACATACTTTATGGGGCTTTGAGGAGTAAAAGAGATGAGCACAGTGCTTGGTGTATCAAAAGTGCTCAAAAGCTATTAGAAGCTATTTTTCTATTAAAAATTCTTGGGAAAGTGTGGGTAGGTGAAGACCCCTGACTCCCTCACCCATGTGGCAGGCTTGGGGTAGGCGGGGGGCGGGCGGGGGGTAAGGGGGCAGGTGACTGAACGTCCCAGCCCTCGCCAGAGCAGCTTCACGACTGCTCTGTTCCTTCCCTCCCTACGCCCTAAGAGACAGTCCTGGGACAGGCTCCAGAAGCTTGACCATGCTGAGATGCCACATGACACTGGGAGACCATCCCTACCCACTACCCTCCCAAAGGCTCGGGGCAGGAGGCAGGAACTATCGTCTAGCTGACAGGTGGGGAATCAATGCCCGGACACTAGCTGACAGGTGGGAAATCAATGCCCGGACACTAGCTGACAGGTGGGGAATCAATGCCCGGACACTAGCTGACAGGTGGGGAATCAATGCCCGGACACTAGCTGACAGGTGGGGAATCAATGCCCGGACACTAGCTGACAGGTGGGGAATCAATGCCCGGACACTAGCTGACAGGTGGGGAATCAATGCCCGGACACTAGCTGACAGGTGGGGAATCAATGCCCGGACACTAGCTGACAGGTGGGGAATCAATGCCCGGACACTGGAAGCAAACTGCTCAGGCACAGAGCAAGCTGAGGCAGCCCATCGGGGGTCCCAGCAGTTCAGCCGGGTTCTCTGCAGCAGGGTCTCCCAAGAGGCTGTGTGCATGAAACCTGGGGCTGAAGGCAGCCTAAGCCACTGGGAAGGACTCCAAGGGAACTGTGTGGGGAAGACAGCTCCCCCTTTCCTGAGGACACAGCCCCTCCTGGCCTAGGTTGGGAAACCCAAGGCCTGGATTCCAATTCCGGCCTGACACACAGCCCTTAGAGTCCTGTCCCTTCTGGCTGGGCCTTTCTAGACTGGGGTTGGTCTGGCTTAGAGAATGCCCTGGGGAATCTGTGAGTTCTCAAAGGCCATGGGAGGTGGTATGGGACACCTGTGCTGAGGCCACGTGGGGAGTTTGGGAGGTAGAACTTTCCCGATGGCTGTGGCAGGTGTGTGAGTGAGGGGACTGATGAAGAAGGCAGGTTTGTGAAGGGGAAGGAGCTCTGGCCTGGCCTGGCCATTCCTCCCCAGTTCTGGAAGAGGAGGCACACCGGCAGGTTTTCCTTAGAGAACAAGATCTCCAGGCTCTCAAGCATGAAGCAAGGCCGGCACCACATGGGAAGGACTCCCTAAACTTCAGGACCCACTGTTTGAGACTCTGCACCTCCCCCACAAGACTGACATTCCTTCTTCCCCTCCCCTGGCCTCTTCCCCGGCCTGGCCAGGCCCTGTCCAGGACAGGATCCAGAGCGGCTTCACACAGACCCTGCAATTAGGAGGGCTGCTTTCATCTCCTTCCCGCACACAACCTTCTACCACACGCCAGACTGTACTGCTGTTGAGAGGAGCCAGCCCTGCTAGACAAGCCAGAGGGAATGCCAGAGTTAAGAACTTGGCCTCTGGAAAGCTCTGGCCCCATGAAGAAAACTCCTGTTGGAGGAGACTGTGGGGCTGGAGGGGTAGGAAGATACCACGAGATTCTTAGGGAGCAAAAGTAGGGTCCTGATGCCCAATGGCTCCCTCCATGTAAGTGGTGGAGGTGTCTTTCCCTTTAGCCCACACTAAATGTAATTTACTTTGACAGGTAAAATTTTGTCTAAGGCCACTGCTTAGTGAAGAATCCACCAAACACATGAGAAACAGCTTCCCCTCGCTGAGGGGTCTGAGGTCCCTTTGGTGATCCAAAGGGAGTAGCTCCCTGCTGAACCCAGCAGCCTAGCCTACCTCCTGGATCTCCTGAACTTCTTCCCTCTTTGCAGCACCAACTCCCACCACCCTCTTCCTCTCACTTGGATCACTCTGGCAGCTCTTGGCTGGGTCTCTTGCCTCAAAGTTAGCCCTCCAATCCCTTTTACACACTCTGCCTGAGTAACAACTCTAGGAACAGGGGGGGAAAACTAAGGTCATGGCCAAATCTAGCCTGTTTTTGAACAACCCACAAGCTAAGAATGTTTTTTTTTTTTAATTTCTAAAAGGTTGGAAAAAATAAAATTATTATTTTGGGACATGTAAAAATTGTATGAAATTCTGATTTGGTGTCTATAAAGTGTCATTACAACAGAGTCATGCTCATCCCCTCATGTACTGTCTGGGGCTGTGTTCACACGACAGTGGCAGAGTTGGGTAGCCACAACATAAAGTCTAAAGTATCTGGCCCTTTACAGAAAACGTTTGCCAACTCCTGTCCTAGGTCATCAATCCAGCCATGCTGCTCTCTGCTTAGGATCCTTCAGTGGCTCCCTGTGGCTCTCTACAAACTGACCCCTGTCTACCTCTCCAGCTTAACAACTGTCTCTCCAGTTGTCTGCCCACTCTGGACAACTAATCCTTCCTCAAACCTCCCACAAACCACAGCCCTGGGCTTGTCTCATGCCTTTTACCTTTACTCAGCATGCCTCTCTCCTCCAAATGGCAGTCTACCATCTCAAGACTCAGCTCAAATGCTTCCTTCTGTTTTTGTTCCCCATCCAGGGGTCCTTCCCCTAAGCATGAGGGCTAATCCATTCCTAGCATGCCACAAAAAAATCTTGGTATAGCCCTTCAGCTTTTAATAAACAGACTAATGACCTATTTGTGCCAGTCCAAACAATTTCATTTTATTTGTTCAGGTATGTGCCCCCCACTGGATTACTAACTAAAAGAACAGGCCATGTCCATTTCCCACAGCCCTAGCACATGCTGGCATGGGTAGGGATGCAAGCATTCACCAGAAGTAGCCTGCTTAGCATTCTAATTTTTCACTTGGCTGGCATTATGTAGAAAGAAGATGCCTATATATTTTCCAGCTACTATAAACTTTCAGCACCTATAACAGACCAGGCACCTCCATGTACGTTATCTCATTTAATCCTCACAACCCTGGTGAGTTAGGTGACATCTCCACTCCACCAAGCAGCAGCAAGCTGTTACGTGGCAGAGCTGGAATCTGAGATCAGGTCTCCTGCTTCCTGCTGATTTTGAGATGCTCTCAATGTACAGTTCACCCACTGAACTCACTGCTTGAAAGAAGTAACAGATGCTCATGAGCTTCCTGTTGGGTGTGGTGCCACTGACCCTCTACTAAACGGGCTCAGATAGAGGTGGTTTTGTCTCTTCCCTCCAGTCACCTGTTCCCATTGCTGTACATCATGTCCTTCAAGGCAGATCATCTGGGTCAGGACCAAAGGGCAGCCCTGCTCTTCCTAGTAAAAGTAAGTGCCAGGTTTGTGATGTCACTTCTCAATTCTCCTTCTGTTGCTCTGGGGCTTGTGGCTTGCTCTGGAGCAGAAGGAAGTTGTTGGAAGTCTGGCCTCCATGCTGGAGAAGTGCCAATGCAGAGAGCCAAACTAATGTAACTATTGATGTACCTGCCTTAAAAGGAGCCTGAAGAATGCCTCCAGTGGGCTGCTGGCATAAGCCCTGGACTGTCCACATGGTTTTTTGAATATTCAAACAGAGGTCCAGAGCTCAGAGACAGGGAAAGCCAATACGGCTGCTGCAGGCCTGGGAGAAAGCAACAGAGGAAAGGTAAGTGTCCCAGAGACTCTTTCTCAACCAGAGAGAAGGGGTTAGGGCTGCACTGGTCAGTACACAGAGGCT
The DNA here is from genome assembly GCF_008692025.1 of Phocoena sinus. Taxonomy (NCBI): domain Eukaryota; kingdom Metazoa; phylum Chordata; class Mammalia; order Artiodactyla; family Phocoenidae; genus Phocoena; species Phocoena sinus. Next base: position 81,154,263 of record NC_045768.1, on the reverse strand, counting down.
GCAGTGTGAACCTGGTAGAAGGAGGAGCTGCTCTATGTCCTCCACCACCACAATGGACAGGCTAACCTGTCTGTCACCACACAGGCTCAGCGATGTGCTATGAGAGGCCCTCCCCCGGACTCCAGAAGATGGAATTCTGTAAAGTCACTCGACCCTTCTCCTAGGTCTGGAACTGATGGTACTGAGGACCACTAAAATAAGTTCAGCTAGGTAGACCTGCAAGAATTTTTGACAAAAGACTCAGCTAAGACAGCTGGGTTTAACCACATGTGTGATTCCAGCTGTGGTGTACCAATTCAGTGTTTGGCATTTTGGATTGAGAAGTTAGTCTATGTCTTTCCAAAGACAGTGATCACTTCGGATTAAAAAAACGAGGTGCACCTGATGCTGCAGGCATTTTCAGAGGAGGATGGATAACTGGGACAACTGAGACCATGACTAAGTGACACTTTCAGGCTAAAATTCTGGTTTGGCTAAATCAAGCCCCATGTTCCCCCAACCATCAGAGCGATCATGGTGGTGGTGTGAGGAGCCTCTGCAAATATGACTGAATCACTAGTGACCGTCCAGTGAGAGACATACTGAAATACTTTATACAGACAGAAGAGAGGACAAGGGGATTTCTGACACACTCATGCTTTGGATGTATCAGTTCAAGACAGTATGTGAGCTCTGAGTCCACCAGGCAGTTGGGAACAAACATGATTAATCTGCTGGCAAACGAGTCTCCATCCCACCTAATCATTCTTTTTTCTAAGTGCATCTTGATCGCCTCAGTCCTGGACATCAAAGTAGTCAATTACTGGCTCCTTGGCTATTTTCTGTAAATTACTGCTCCCAAGATTCCTGAAAAGCAAACACAGAATGATCAATCTTTTCTTGCTTGGGGGAAACAGATTCAGGTCTTGGAAAGTTCAGGATCAGCTGATTTACCATGTGTGAAGCTTTGATAAGACAGTGGGGTCCACATGAGCTGGTAACTGTTGAAATTTGGTGATGGGCACACAGGGGTTTATATTAATATATTAATACCATTCTCTCTACTCTAAAAATTTTCCACATTAAGTCTTACAAAAAAAAATACAGCAAGCAAAGTAAAAAAAAAGATAGCATGTCATAAACAGGCCCGTAACTTTACGTCCCCCAGGTGGTACTGGACACAGCTGTGGAGTAACATGAGGAAACGCAGCTTGTGCTGCTGGGAATCCAGGCTGCCTGCTTCCAGGGCTAGAGCAGGGCTGGTGCTGGGGAGCTACACAGTCCCAGGTGCTCCTGGCTGAGGCTGTGCCCAATGGGCAACACCTAGTTGTCCCGTCCAGTTCCAGGGGAACACAGATGGCTAGGACGCTCATGGTGACCTTGCAAACCCAGAGGTTCTGTGTAGGAGGTACTCCTAGGCTTCTGTGTGGAAGGCCAGAACAGGAGGAGGGACCCCACTGTGTTTCCCAGCAACTTCCAGCAGTGTGGCCTTGTCACAGCAGGGCAGCTGGCCCCCTCCTGAGAAGGGAGAGGAAAGGAAGGAGGGATGAAGACCCTCTCTGCTGCTGTCTGAGAAAACACCTGCCAGATCTGCTGCTTGCCAATGTGGTTTTCTTTTCTCCTTAAATCACAAACATATGTTTTTGTTGTAAAAACGCTTCAAACCATATATAAGTAGACAGAGCAAAACATGAAAGTTCCCCCCTTCACTGTCAGCTCCCCGCTAGAATCCCACTTCCATCTCCAGAGTAACTGTTGTGGACCACATGATGTTCCTAAATCATCTGGTGTGACAGACTGAATCCATTTCCCAGTGTCACCACCTACACTGTGGAAATTATGGCCAGTGACTGTGCTCCCTGGAGCGGAAGTGGGCATTACAAACATCAAACTTGGGACCCCTCTGGAATGAACATACGTGTCTGACATCTCAGTCAAACCTTATATATCTGAACACAGCACCCCAAAGCCAGGCCCAAGGAGGCCGCCAATGGCTGGTGCAGCCCAGGGCAGTTCAGCCCCTGCTGGCTTCTCTGAACAGACAGGGCTCTTTGGAAAGCAGCTGAAGAACCCTTACTTGTCTGTCTGATGTCTGTGATGAGGAATCGGTGGTGGAGGCCGTGACTGTATCTCCTTTTCAAGTACACCTGTCAGCGTGGTAGGAGGACATATAGACTTCCCTCTGATAAAAGTAAGAACACAAAGTATTGAAAAGTTAGAACTGTCTGTGGAGAGAGGCAGACAGCTGGAAATCCAGTCTGAGACTTTCACTGTGACGCTGCGGAGCACTTTCTGATACGACCCGTCTCCTCTCAGGCATGATCAACTTTGTTTAACCCTTGTCCCTTTCACCCACCTCTGCTGGGCCTGCTACCTGCTTCCTCTCATCTCACACTTGAGTTTTCTTTGTTGGGAGGTTCTTCCGACTCCCCCTGGTTCTGACAGTGATCTTAGGTCCTACTGTCCCCTCCTGGCACACACTACTGCCTTGGTTTCCTCTAATGGCAAACACTGTTTACAGAGGATGCCTTGAGTCACAGGTCAGCATTCTTCCTGTTTCCATCAGGCAAGGAGGACACAAGGGAAAAAGGGACAGATGTGACGGGCAGGTACCCACTCCAGGCCCTCAGGGTCTGACGTGGATTGTATCCTTTAGGTGTGTCTGGCCTGAGGACTGAAGCATGGGCTTTACTTTCTGGTTTGGACCTTTAGATCAGTCAGAATGGCTGGCCCAGAGGCAGACTTTCCATCTCATCTTCCAAGGAAGGAAGTAAGGAAAGCAAATATTGACCAGCCCTGTTTCCCAGGTCCAGCTTGCTCCACCAAGCAGTTCCTTCTGTAACGGCAAGATTCACCCACCTGACCGCAGTGACCACGACATTGCGCTTTGGTTCACTGTCATAGCTCACGCTCTCCAGGCAATACACCTGGGCCAGGTCGTGGATGATCCGGCGGTGGTCTCTGTTCATGGGAGGGAAGCAGTGGCTCTTCTTACTATTCTTTCCCTGTATTGAGGGAAAAGATGACTGACTGATAAAAATCATCTTGAAAACAGGATATGTCCACAGAGGTCCTTCCCACCATCCCAGAACAGCCTGGGTCAATAAAGAGACAGCTGAGTTTTGGAGGCCCACAGCACACAGCATTTCACTGACTGCTAAGCAAGCCAAGGCTGTGGGAGGATGAGGGCTGATGCACTTCCTTCATCTCCTCTGTGAGTCACAGGGTAGCAGTTGGCCGGGGTTAGAGGAACAGAGGGCAAGTAAACTGAGACTTACACGGACAGTGCAATGGTTCCTCCTGTGGGGCCCGTAACTGGGGAGTGAGTGATGTTCCCAAGAAATGACTAAATATATTGAAGACTTATAAACAAGAAAATCTCACTTCCTATAAAAAGTACACTCTATGCTAAAAATCACGAGTGTACAGATACAGACACGCAAGCACAGAAATACATTTGCTCAGGCTTCCTAATTAGGAGGGGAACAATGGTCCCATTTTCTCCTCTGTGTTAGTATCCTGCTGGGAAGTGGGAACAGAAAGGAAGGGGATGAGGGGATGGCGGGAAGGAAACCCATCTTCACAAGATGTGGAGCTAAAGTAGCCACCTTGCCCTCACCCACAGGCCCCTGAATGAAGAGGGAGCCACCGAGGAGTTGGCTGCCTCCAGGACAGCTTCACTCTCTTGAAGGAGTCTGTGCCACTACCCATTCAACTTTTTATCCTCACCCAACGGTTTCTCTCCTGCCTTTGGGGCACTAAGAACCAGTGTGTCCCATTATACAACAGCCCTTCAGAGATCTGAGGACCGAGCATGTCTTCCTAAGTATCCCTACTGAATCTCCTTCGTCCAGAGTTTCTTCACCCATTCTTAGGCACAGAGCTAGGATTTTTATTTATTAATATTATTGCAGGTATCTTTTCTGAACCAGGACAGGGTTTCCATGGATGTTATAATGGATGGGCTTTTGGGAAAGATAAGGATCCTCAAGGCAGCTGTGACTTTTTCCTGTAACTACTTTATACCGACAGTGTTTCTGGGACTTGACTTTTTTATCAAGCTGGCCTTAGAGACATGTACAGCTGGATGTTTTGACTTCAACCTTATTCACGGCCTCCACAAGGGCTTCCATTTCCTTCTCAATGTCACTGACAAACTTTAAGTCCTTCCTGAAATGAGAAATAACCACAGTTAATTTCATTTGTTTCTGATCTTCTGAGAATCCCTTCTACCCATCCTCTGCCTGTAAAGTGCAGGCAGTGGACAATGTGGGCAGAAAACCTGCACAGGTCAGGAACTGTCAGATAACAGAAGGTTGAATGTGATGGAACAAAGGAAGAGAAAGTAAGAAATCAAATATGAGAAAAGGGAAGATGGAAGAACTAGCCACCAGAAGGCCAGGAGACTGGAGGAAAATAAGACTTTTTACCACCCAAGTGAGGACCACCCATGTGATTAAGACCTGGGCAGACAGAGGTGGAATGTAACCAGAGATCCTTCAATTCAGGCTAGTCCAGCCCTTGGGGGGCCCCGACTCCCACCACAGGGCCCAAACACACACACACACACACACACACACACACACACACACACACACACTCTTTCTCCCCAAGTTCAATTCTTTAGTGGGACAGTTTTGAGAGACCAAGAGAAGGATTTTTATTAAATATCATATAATCCCTTATAGATATATAAACTGGCTCACAGAGGACTACATATTAGTTACTACATCTTAAAAGATCACTCTGGTAAGCCACAATTAAGAAAGCAGGTAACAACTTACATACCTAGCATCTTCTTTCAAACTGTCACTGAATTTTGACCCTGAAGAACGTACGTTGAAAGGATCAGAATCATCACTGATATGAAATGCCTCTGCTAACCGCCTGAAAGTGAGAGAGAAGTAAGTAAATGAAAGGAAAGGAGGGGGAGGAAAACTATCTCATAGTAACAGAGTGCCCCCCAGGTCCTAAATTCTTTATACATTAATGATCTCATTTCAATAAACCTAATTATTAAGGAGAATAAGAACAACTTGGGACAAGATATTGAACGGTCTTCGAAGAACAAAAAAAATAAGACAGATCTAGATGGTTCTGAGCAAGCTGTAGGCTGATACTGGGGACTTAGATTGTTAGGTGAAGAGAAGGCTGAGGGAGGGAAAGCACTGGGGATGGTCAATGGGGGATGACTTCCTTTGAGGTTTCACCTAAACATCAGATACATAGACAGATAATATTAAAGTTAATATCACTTTAGAAAATAAAGAATTGCATTTACAACATAAGCTCTGCATTATTTTTAATGTATTTCCTTTCAGATTTTTCCTCTGTAATTTTAAGTAGTTGCAATCAGTGTATATAAAACTTTGAATCTTTTTTCACCTTATTATTATGTGATTAGCATTTCTCATACTACTATTTGATTTGCACACTCCCTGTATTAATAGCTGCATAATCTTCTAATTATATATATCCCCCAATTTACTTAAACAGTCCCCATTTAGGTTTCTTTTGTTTGTTTTTTCTTGTTTTGCTCTTTTTCTTTTTTCATTTTTAAAAAAATTTATTTAAAAAGTTTTTTTATATCCCATTTAGGTTTCTTCAACAGTTCTCCAGCTTCTCAATATTATAAGTAACACAATATCTCTGAACAAAAAGCTTTTGAGATTATTTTTCTGGAAAATGTTTCCAAGGTGTGGGATAACTGGGTTAAATGGTATGGACATCAGACCCTTGATATCGTGGTCTAAGGGCTCCACAGTGCTGCTTCTGTTTTGACCAGCAGTATGTGAGTTTCGTGGCACCTCACCAACATCCAGGTATATATGTTGGGTTTTTTTTGTTTGTTTGTTTATTTTTAAAGATAGATAAAATTGAGCTTAGCACGTAGTACAATTTTCTTTTAAACAGAGATAGGGGTCTCTTACATGCTTCATGCCCATAAGAATTTGGTTTACTGTTGCTAGATTTTCTAATTTTTTAAGGTTTAATTTTCAAATTTTTAGGAATTCCTAAGGGGGAGATATTTCGATGTTTTGATTAGTTGGCCACTAATTCAAACACAAACACCAATAAAACATGTCTGTGGGATGAATATGGCCAGCCAGTTTTTCATTTTTGCAATGGAGCATATATTTGCAACTTTATTTACCTATCTATTTTTTATTTTGGCTGTGCTGGGTCTTCGTTGCTGGCTTCTCTCTAGTTGCAGCACACAGGCTCCAGAGCACGCGGGCTCAGTAGCTGTGGTGTGTGGGCTCCAAAGCACACGGGCTCAGTAGTTGCAGTGTGCGGGCTTCTCTCTAGCTGCGGCATGCGGGTTTAGTTGCCCTACGGCGTGTGGGAATCTTAGTTCCCCAACCAGGGATTGAACCCATGTTCCCTGGATTGGAAGGCGGGTTCTTAACCACAGGACTACCAGGGAAGTCCCTATTTGCAAGTTTAGATGGTATTCTCCTTTTCAATTCACATTTTTTTTTTCCTTAGGTCTGTGAGTATTTAAGAAAGAATCCTTACATAAAGGGTCATTATGTCATCATTCAAAGATCGAGGAGAAATTCAAAAGGCTTTCAGAAATAGCTAGTTCTAATCAATAACTGACATTTGCCGAGCATCTACTATGGTTTAGGCTTGTGCCAAGAGTTTTATGTATATCTTCCTTAATTTTAATGTATAATCCTCGTAACAACTCAGGGAGGTAGGTACTATTATTGTCACCATTTCTCCAAATATTTAAGAAAATTAAGGCTTGGAGAGATAATGTGATTTGCCCATGGTCACATTGCTAATTGATTTGTGAAGCTAGGATTCAAATCTGGGCAATCTAAGCTAGAGCTCTGGCTGGCTCTAACTACCATGAAATACTGTCTCAACTAAACAAAGGTGCATTTCCATGTTTTTGAGACCTTCTGTGTATTCACCACAGCATTTCTGAATATTCAGGACTCTTAGTTCACATTTTGGAGTGGAGAACAATGTTACAGTCCTTAAGGGACAAGAGTTTTGAATAGCAGTTATTACAAAGTTACCATAAGGGTCAAACCAAGGGAAATTTGGGCAGTGCTATTAATCATCATATTATCTTCTATATATTTAGCCACCTAAAGAGGTATTGTTAACAACTGTTGAAGGTCAAACTTCTAGGTAAAACAAGACTGCACTTTGTCTGCATTTGTCTGTTTCTGCTTAACGTTTTATCTTGAAAAATTTTCGAAGAAAGATAAGTTACAAGAATATCACAATGAATGCCCACATACTCTTCAGCTAAATTCTCCAAATGTTAATATTTTCACAGAGCTATACCTTTAATCTTTGTTGGAACAAGAAAGTTTGCCAGTCATTGAGTAAATGTCCCTTAATCTGATAAGGAGTATATTCAAATAACTTACAGCAAACATCATACATAGTGGTGAAATACTTAAAACTTTCCCTATGAGACTGGAGATAAGTTAGAAATGCCTATTATCATCACCCTTCATTCAACACTGTACTGGAGGACGGCCCTGGTGGCACAGTGGTTAAGAATCTGCCTGCCAATGCAGGGAACACGGGTTCGAGCCCTGGTCCGGGAAGATCCCACATGCCACGGAGCAACTAAGCCCGTGCACCGCAACTACTGAGCCTGCGCTCTAGAGCCCCTGAGCCACAAGTACTGAGCCCACGTGCCACAAGTACTGACGCCCACATGCTTAGAGCCCATGCTCCACAAGAGAAGCCACCACAATTAGAAGCCCACGCACAGCAATGAAAGTAGCCCCTGCTCACCGCAACTAGAGAAAGCCTGCGCGCAGCAATGAAGACCCAATGCGGCCAAAAAATAAATAAAATCAATTAATTAACAAACAAACAAACAAAAAAACACTGTACTGGAGGCCTAGCCAGTGCAATAAGGCAAGAAAAAGATAAAAGTTAAGAATTAGAAAGAAATTAGAAGAGGACATGATTGTGTACATGCAAAATCTAAAAGCTAAACTGTTAGAAATAAGTAATTTATTAGCAAGGTTGTGAATACAGGTCAACAAATATCAACTGTATTCCTATATGCCAGCAACAAGCAATTAGAGAATTAAATTTTAAAAGTGATACAAGAAAAAATACCAGTTATAATAACATTAAAATACGTCAAATAGCAAGGAACTAAAATCTACTGAAAGATGTACAAAATCTATATAAAGAAAACTATAAAATATCATTGAGAGAAAACATGACTAAATAGAAGGATATACTTTGCTCATGGATTAGAGGCCTCAATATTATAAAGATCTCAAATCTCTCCAAACTGAACTATAAATTAAATACCAGCTCAATCAAAATCCCAGTATTTTCTCTTTTTTTTTGCAAATATTGATAAGCTATTTCTAAAATTTAAATGGACACGCAAATGGCCAAGAACAGCCAAGACAATCTTGGAGAAAGACCATGTTTGAAGAGACATGCTACCAGTTATAAAGGTACAGTAATTAAGATAATGTGATACAAGCGCAATGGAATAGAATGAGCTCAGAAATAACCCATACACAATATGAATACTTGATTTAAGACAAAGGTGGCACTGCCACCTTTCCCAGATCACTGGGAAAAGGATTTCTTGATAAATGATGTTGGTCAAATGAATATTTGTATGGAATCATGAACCCTCCTTATACCATGCTTAGAAAAAAAAAAAAAATTGGTCCAGGTCAACTGTAGATCTAAACGTGCAAGGTAAAATAAGGCTCCTAGATAATAACACAGAATATCATCACGACCTCAGGATAGGCAAATATTTCTTAAACAAGACATAAAAAGTACTATTCACTAAGGAAAAGACTGATAAACTGGACTACATTAAAATTAGAAACTTCCGTTTATCAAGACACCAGTTACAGAGTGAAAAGTGAAGGCACGGAGTGTGAGGAAAACAATATATAAAACAAAGGACTCATATCCAAAATATATACAGAATTCCTAGTAATCAATATGAAAAAGACAGATGATACAATTAAAAAAATAAGCAAAGACCTGAATAGGTACTTCACAAAAGAGGATATCCAAATGGCCAACAAACATATGAAAAGGTGCTCAACCTCACCAGTCATCAGACAAATATAAATTAGAAGCTCAATGATATCCAGTTATACATCTACAAAAATGGATTAAAATGAGAAAGACTGACAATTCCAAGGGCTGACACAAACAGAGAGCAACGGAAAATATGACCCTGCTCGTGGCAGCGTAACTGGTACAACCATTTTGGACACTGTTAGGCAGAATCAATTAAAGCTGAAAATATGCATACCCTATTAATCAGCAATTCTACTCCTGAGTTTATATCCAACAGAGATGAGTACATATATATAGCAAGGCAAGTATAAGGATATTCTTAAAAGAGCATTATTTGTAACAGCCCAACACTGATAACAACACATATATCTATAAACTATAGAATAGATAAATGATGATAAATTAATACAATAAAATGTCACGCCGAAATGAAAATTAACAAAATGCTGCTACATGTAACAACAGGAATGAACGTCACAAATGTAATGAAAGAAACCAGACAAAAATAATACAAACAGTATGATTTCATCATTTACATAAAGTCCAAAAGCAGACAAAAATAATCTAAACTGTTAGAAGTCAGGATAGAGGCTATATCTCAGTGGAGTGTAAGAGTGGGTTCTGGTAGTTTTCTATCTCTTGAACTTGGTGCTGATTACACCACTGTATTCCCTTTGTGATGACTCACTCATCACTATAGTTCTGATCTATATGAAGTATATTATAGTTCAACATAACAGTTCATTAAAAGAATTTTAAGCCTCTGGTCTCCATTGGAATCAGGAAGTCTCTCAGTCTCTGAATTAGTATGCTTTGGAGCATGTGATGTTTATACTTGCCTGAAACCACGCAAGCTCATGTTTCAGAAATATGCTGAAATCACCTAACTGGTTTATCCTCAGACACTTCAATTCTTGATGATTGCATTTCTCCTCCTCCCCAACAGCAGCAAAAGACTCAGAGCAGGTGCTGAATGAATGCTGGAAGGGTTGCTCCCTCCCACTAATTTCACAGAGCTCAAGGACAATTAAATAAACAGCAGTTGAAACTACTTACTTTCTCCTTTCCAAGGCTGAACACTCCTCATCACACTCCAGCCTTGAGAAGCAAATGAAAAAAAATTAAGTCAGGGTACAAGTTTCACAGCTCCTACTCAGCAATAAGTTCTTAGATGGTCAACCTGGAGACAGAACAGACTGGCCCAAATAATGGCTGGATGGGGTCCTTCTCAAGGACAGGTGCGCAGGCCTCTGAGTTACGGGAGACTAGGAGTTCTCAGAAAGGCTTCAGAGTGTCCCCTGGCTGCTCAGCCCCCAAAATGTTCCCGGCTCCCCCGTAACAACCCCACCTCCCTCTCTCGACACAGCAAACCACTCTGTTCTCTGTTCTCCTGTGGGTTGGAATAGACACGTCAAGGTCTCTGCTTCCTCTGGCTACTGTCTGCAGTGAGGCCCAGAAAAGCTTCCTCTGGTCTTAGCTGTATCCCGAGTAGGACTCACTGCATTGGAGTGGGTGTGGTCTCTTAATATCAGATGTCTGTTGAACACCTACTGTGTGTGCAAGGCTTTCCTGTTGCAGACTGACACAAATGAATGGTTCCTGCCCTTTGGAAATTAAGTATAATGGGAGAAAGAAGGCACAGCTACACATCTAAAAAATTACCTGGCTTGGTGAATTTCCTTCTTAGTAATTAACTTGCTGATTTCCACTGAATCTCCAAGCTGCATGTCTGTTATTTTGGAGGCCATGGAAATAGCAGCTATTCTGAAGTATATAAAAGAAAGGGAAGATAAAATAAAAAGAAAGGGAAGGAAGGTGTTGCAGTTTCACAAGAACCTCCCCATACCAGGCACAGAGAACACTTCTTTCAAGGCAAATCTACCACTCGACAATCTGTGTGGCCTTGGAAGCCCATCTATTATGAACTATCCACACGTTTATGTGGTATCTCCTCAATTAGATGCTAAGCAGCTCCATAGGAAATGAGGTAATCCATTCCTCAGTACCCCCTTGAGCATCCGGGCCAATGCCAGGCACTCAGTGTGTATTCAAACACAGTCAATCTGATGTCTGCATACTCCTAAAGTCCCATCTCCATGGTGCATCTCTGCATCTATTCGTCCATCCATCCCTAAACACCTCCACTTCTGTACGGTGTGACCACACAGGTCCCAAGATTTCAGGAGGCTGCAAAGACAACTCACAGAACAGTCAGAACCCCCCAGACCACAGCCAGAGCGCAGGACCTGGTCCTGACTGTGCCCCAAGCGGTGGAACGCTGAAGCAATGCACGCAACTTCAGGACATCTTCCCTTCTGATCTCATGGTGTCATAACACCAAAAGGGAGAGAGACAGGAAGGAGGAGGAGAGGAGAGAAACAAAAAGGTTATTTCACAAATTAAAGTTAGGGAAGGTAAGGTACATAAAGCAGTACTTTCTCTTTTAACCAGAAAAACTAGACTCAAGAAAATGTATTTAAAAATCCTTCCTTAAAAGTTGCAAAGATCCTACAATAGACTCCTGTATACCCTTTACCTAGACCCACCAATTGTTAACATTTAAGTAGCACTAACCTTCGATAAGTACTGGATGCTTCAGAGCAAATCATGATTTCTTTTCTTCGTCCACATTCACACTGCAGCTCTATCTGAAATAAGATTAACATGTAGCAACTTTCAGCCCACGGTAAATATGTGAATGGGCAGGTTTCACTTTTAAAGCCTCTCTCAAATCAAACCACGGCAGAGAATAGAGAGACGGTGAGTGGCTACCCTCCAAGATGGAGGAGCTAACCACACATGCAAACTGACAACGTGGTGGTTGACATGCTAGGAGGGAAGTGTGCAGTCGACAGTGCCCCTTACTGGGAATGTCTTCTGTCCTTAATCCTGCCTGAAGGGGCAGGCCTAGAATGAAGTTTTTACCACTGAACCAGAGGTAGACACTTGACCCAGGACCAGCCAAGGTCTAATCGACTCCACTTCATCCCTCTGCTTTCACCTCCTCAGGGGGGGGACCTTGCTTAATCCCTCAGACCAGGTAAGTCCCTCACTCACATGGTCTTGTGGCACCCGCTACAAGGGGGTAACTACTCCTTCACGACATTACCACAGTCACAGTTAATTATCTGAGTAGGTAATTAGTATCTGTCCCTCTAATTAAAGGAACCACGTGTCCACTGTTCACTGGTGGAGCCCCAGCACCTATCACAGCATTACATCTTATACAAAATAGACACTTATGTATTTGTTGAATAAATGGAGGGGACAATCAGAGTCTCTCTTGAGAATTTGATCGAAGGGAGACAGAAACTGGTCAGGTGGCAGTGGGTACTTTCTGAATTAAAAGACCATCTCAAGCTTGGCAGATAGAAGTCTGTACAATTTACTCCACCCTTCTCTTGTTAACTTAACTTGCAGTTCCTTGCAACCAAAGACCCCTGGTAAGGATGTGTGCCCAGGTGCCACTGTAGGCAGTTCTGGACTCATCAGCAGCCCCAGAACCACAGTCAGTGCCCCACCAGGAGCCAGGATTACTCACCTTGGCTTTGCAAGCAGTCACAGGGCAGGGTGAGCTGAGGTGGCAAGGTGCCATACATGGGTGGCCACAGTCAGCTCTGGAGATGGTGCAGGGCTGCTTGCAGACCTCATCCACAAGACACTCTCCTTTGTGACAGAGTCTCTGACACCTGTGCATCCCACACGGTAGCGTGGCACTGCAGGGCAATCCGCAAGAGATATCAACCAGGTGACAAGGGATGTTGCTTCGTAACTAGGAGAGACAGAAGTAGCCAGATTCTCATCTCCATGCAGGATTCGGGGTGGATTTTAACTTCCTACTTAAACATTTCTGAACTTTCAAAAAGAGCAAGTTTTTAAAAAAGTTATTTTTATCTGAAACAAAAATCTGGCTGTTTTTCAAAGTCTGAAAGGTTAGTTTGAAAAGAAAACAAACCTGAACCTTATTATAATGCTTGTTATGGGACTTCCCTGGTGGCGCAGTGGTTAAGAATCTGCCTGCCAATGCAGGGAATATGGGTTCAATCCCTGGTCCGGGAAGATACCACGTGCCGCGGAGCAACTAACCCCGTGCGCCACGACTACTGAGCCTGCGCTCTAGAGCCCACGTGCCACAACTACTGAAGCCCACGCGCCTAGAGCCTGTGCTCCGCAACAAGCCACCGCAGTGAAAAGCCTGCGCACCACAACAAAGAGTAAACCCCGCTCATTGCAACTAAAGAAAGCCTGCGAGCAGCAACAAAGGCCCAATGCAGCCAAAAAAAAATAATGCTTGTTATGATCTAAAAGGATTTGTTTTAGCAGCTGAGTGTGACTTGCAACATAAACTTCCCAAAGTGGGTAACAAGCATGTGAAACCAGATAACTAGGGAGTTTCTGAAAATTTTATGACTAACTGGGAGGATCAGGTGACCTTTTCCCTCTACAAACAGCTAGGGCACTGAGTTCACAGAAACCCTGGGGGTGGGGGCACCCTTGGCTCATCGTTTCAAGACTACTTGCAGGGCTGTTTTATGTAATTAATTACTCAACTCTCCTCACATCTCCCAACCCATGATCTCCATAGTTTTAGACAGCTCTGTCATTAAAAAAATTAAGAGGGGCTTCCCTGGTGGCCCAGTGGTTGAGAGTCCGCCTGCCGATGCAGGGGACATGGGTTCGTGCCCTGGTCCAGGAAGATCCCACATGCCACAGAGCGGCTGGGCCCATGAGCCATGGCCACTGAGCCTGTGCGCCCGGAGCCTGTGCTCCGCAACAGGAGAGACCACAACAGTGAGAGGCCTGCGTACCGCAAAAAAAAAAAAAAAAAAAAAAAAAATTAAGAGGCAACAGGCTGTGGACCAACCAAATCATTTTTTTTTTTCTTGAGAAATTGCCTCCATTCAGGATTCTTCACTCCAGGAAAAAGATGCTGGAATTTTATTCCTGTGGAACCAAAGGTTACTCTTACATATTCACTCAAATTCTTTTAAGAACCCTCAAAATGAGGAATATACTTCGACTCTGGTGACAAACTTGTACTCTTGAAGAGGCCCCCAAAGCCTAGGATGTACATGCTTTGTAATCAGTATTTTGGTAGAATGTAGTTCCCAGTCATTAAACACTCACCTACTCCACCACTGGGATAATTTGTGCACATGCTATGCCTTCTGTTGTCCCCTCCCCACATTACTTGCCTGTCTTCTCACTGTCCTTTAGGATGTTACTTATGCTACTTCCTCCAGAAACACCTTTCCTGGGTAAGGGCCCCTTCTATCCCCTTCAGTACTCTGTACTTCCCACACTACTGTACTTTTCTTTTTTTTCAGTATTTATTTATTTGGCTGTGCCAGGGCTTAGTTGCGGCATGCAGGATCTTTTATTTGTGGCATGCATGATCTAGTTCCCCGACCAGGGATTGAACCCGAGCCCCCTGCATTGGTAGCACAGAGTCTTAACCACTGGACCACCAGGGAAGTCCCACACACTACTGTACTTATAATCGACTGTTTACATGTCTGCTTCCCGCCTCAGAGTGAAGGCTCCACAAGGGCAGGGGCGGCATCTGTCTTGTTCATTTCTGAATCACCCAAACCTAGCCTGTTACCTAGTACATGGCAGGTACGCAGTAAGTATTTGTTGACTGAAGTCCATAACACAAAGATGACACATGGATGTCTTAGAATGGTTACTCTCAGAGGAAGTGAGATTTTTAGAGGAAGAATAAATACCAAGTATTAAGACTTGAGAACCACTGACAGGAAATAAGTGGAGAAAAATATGTCTATCAAGATAAGAATACTGGGCTTCCCTGGTGGCACAGTGGTTGAGAATCTGCCTGCCAATGCAGGGGACATGGGTTCGAGCCCTGGTCTGGGAAGATCCCACATACCGCGGACCAACTGGGCCCGTGAGCCACAATTACTGAGCCTGCGCGTCTGGAGCCTGTGCTCCACAACAAGAGAGGCCTTGATAGTGAGAGGCCCACGCACCGCGATGAAGAGTGGCCCACACTTGCCACAACTAGTGGCACAACTTCCTTTCTCACAGAAAGGAAGACCCAACACAGCCATAAATAAATAAATAAATAAACAAAGCAAACTGTCAACAAGTAAAAATAAATAAACACTATTAAAAAAAAAGATAAGAATACTGAAAGCATATTGTCATAGTTGTCAAGAGTTTCAAGAAATGTTGGCCAACATGTTACTAAGTAAAAAAAGCAGGTTACAAAACAGTATAATCTTCATAGAGTAGGGGAAAGTGTATTACACATGCCTGGAAGTCTACATACCAGGATGTTAAGAGTATTTCTTTCTGTATAGCAAAACTGTATTATCTTAATCGTCTACAATGAATATGCATTTTTAAAATAAACAGATCTTTTTAAAGTGTTTCAAAGTGTCTACAGTCAGCAGCGCCAAATATAGCTTAGACACTAAGAATAAGGATGAAAGTCCTTCACGGTAATGGCAGCAATTAGCCTGGAGGAAGGTGCATGGCCGATCAGTCAGGATGGAAAGCTGCGTAAGAAGCAGAGAGAAGGAACGGTGGCAACTGGTGGAGAGCCCACTCTCACTCTTGGGA
Organism: Phocoena sinus; assembly: GCF_008692025.1. Classification (NCBI taxonomy): domain Eukaryota; kingdom Metazoa; phylum Chordata; class Mammalia; order Artiodactyla; family Phocoenidae; genus Phocoena; species Phocoena sinus. The sequence continues at coordinate 81,138,654 of NC_045768.1, read as the reverse complement.
TATTCTCACTGTAACACCTTTCCCCACACTAGCAACCCCTCCCCATGCTGGCTAACCTAGAAGCTGTCTCTGAACACGGCTCATGCTCTCAAGGCCAACTGGCTGAGTTTCATGTGATTGTAACCAGATTCAAAATGAGAGCAGGGACTTCCCTGGTGCCACAGTGGTTAAGAATCCACCTGCCAATGCAGGGGACACGGCGGGTTTGAGCCCTGGTCCAGGAAGATCCCACATGCCGCGGAGCAACTAAGCCTGTGTGCCACAACTACTGAGCCTGCATTTTAGAGTCCACGAGCCACAACCACTGAGCCCACATGCCATAACTACTGAAGCCCGTGAGCCTAGAGCCCGTGCTCCGCAATGAGAAGCCACCGCAACGAGAAGCCCGCGCGCTGCAACGAAGAGTAGCCCCTACTCTCACCACAACTAGAGAAAGCCCGTGCACAGCAACAAAGCAGCCAAATAAATTAATTAAAAAATAAAATAAAATAAAAATAAAAACGAGAGCAGAATAGATTCAGAATGTTACCTACTGTATGATTCCATTTATGTGATATTCTGAAAAGGCAAAACTACAGGGGCAGACAACATTGGTTGCCAGGGCCTGGCGGTAAGGGGTGAGTAACTATGAAGTGGCCCAAAGGAATGTTTGGGGGTGAATGAATGCTCCACATCTTGACTGTGGTGGTGGTTACATGACTGTACGAATGCTTCTGTCAACTCATAGACTTGTACACTAGAAAGGGTACATGTACGAATGCTTCTGTCAACTCATAGACTTGTACACTAGAAAGGGTACATTTCATTTTATGCAAACTATACCTTAATGAAAAGAAAAAGAAAAGAAAAGAAGTGGCAACAGCAAATCTCTGCTTCTTGGAGTATATTTATTTTGAGAAACAATGAGGTTAACCCTCTTAACGAAATCCAATCATAAATCTCTGGTTGGAACAATGAACACTTGGGAGAGAAAACTTACCTCATGTTTGCCCATGCACCATTTCTGAGTTAGAAAAGTACAAGGGGGACACTTGTCCTCACTATGACAAGAATGATATACTGTAGAAAGAGAAAGGTAAAATTAGGAGTAATGTTTAAAATTAGGAATAATGTTTAAACATAGACTACTACACATATCATAATGGCCTATGACATGGAACTTTTAAATTTCAGAGCTGAGTACTTTTTAAAATGGTCACTGAAAAGTAAAAGTAGTTGGCTTTATATTAAAGTGTTGAAAGATGAACATGAGTGAGAAAAAGAAACCCAACTGAGGGGCAAGAGACACAGAAGCAGAGAAGGAGGCAGTTTTTCTACTCCGTCTCCTGTGGCACTGCCACATGGTCTGTCCACATTACTCAGTGATTCTTTTGGTCCTACCTTACACAGCAACTGCTCCCTTTTGTTCAGACATCTTTGTTATCTCATCTAACATGCTTCCTCTGACTCCTTTCAATCTCTTTACTGCCTGGAAGAGGCAGTTCATTCAAACTCATCTCCTACAACAAAGCCTTCCTTGGCTGACCACACCCTGACCTGAGCACTCTTGCTCTCCCTGACGTCTTAGTCCTTACACAGATGGCTTGCTGCCATGCTATCTGGCCCTTCTTCATGTATTGGCTAGTTGTGTCAAATGTTTTCAACTACCATCTTCTTCCTCTCAGAAACAACAGAACAACCTCAAGGTCATGGGCTATTTTTTCCCTCCTCTGAACCTCCCTCTATGTCTGACACCATGCTGGATATACAAGAAACACTCAAGAAAAGTTAAGTGAATGCTGAATGAAAGCAGGCTAAAACAAAACAACTCACAAATAGTTAAGTTCTCACTATGGACATCAATCAGCAGGATTTGGACTTCATTTGTAATATCTGCAAGTGACTATAAAGGAAGTGAGTACAAGTGAGTGGGTGAGTATCTGTTTGGACATTAATTTCATGCTGGTGTGAACACCACAGCAAGGGTTTGCAAACTAAGCTGGGAGGGCCGCCTTAAGGTCTCCAGGAAAGGAGGGACTTTCCACTTCATGAGGAATTTACTTAATTCTTTTTCACTCTGTAACTTAAAAAATTGAGAACTGCTTGTCTATTTGTCAGACTAAATCATATGGCCAGATTTATTTAAAGTATCAAATCCAGTGACTTAAATTATATCAGGTTTGCCTCTAGGACTTGGTAAAATGAAATGATAGGGCCAATATGGTCCTAGAGGAAAGCCAGTGACTAGACTGGACAGAAAATGGGTGATGTCAAGTAGCTATTTACCTGGTGTCTACAGCAGTCTATCACAGAAAAACTGGAAACAAATGTCCAGCAACATGAAACTGACTGAATCAGTTATGGGCCATCCATGTAACAGGACACTCCACTACCATCTAGAAAAATATTCACTGATAAGGAGAGAGATTAAAATTACAATAATAAGAGGGAAAAATATCTAGTTAAAATAAGTTCATTAGGATCCCACTTTTATTTTAGGAAAAAAAAATACAAATATATATTTTTGCCCATGGAAAAAGGCCCTGAAAAATATACACCAGGGCGTAATTCCTAAAAGGTGACATAAGAGATTATTTAATTTCAATCTTTTGACTTTATCTCTATCTTCTTTCTTTCTCTCTTCCTTTTTATGTAATAAACATATATTGTGTCTACAACAACAACAAAACCGAATTACTCTTAACTTTACAAAAAGATGCTTAACTTTGAAATATGCAACAGAAGTGGAGGCCACAAAGAAAGAAGACAAGACCAGCTGGGGATTCTCCCAACCCTTTGGGTGTGTTTGACATCCACAGAGTAAAGCACTGTAAGGCACTGTGATTCCCAGCTGTGGCCCAGATCTCAGACCCATCTTCACAGAAGCAGCCCGAGCACAGGGAACAAGGAAGGGCTACCACAGTGTAACCTCACAGCAGTGAAGACCATCATGCAACATCCTAAATGACACAGTGTGAGCAGGCTGTGAGGTGTGGAGGCAAGGAGACAGGACCCACCTGGATGGTCACATTCATGGACTCTGGCACAGGTCTGGGTACACTCAGGGGGCCTGGTACCACAGGGAACTGGAGGGTAGATCACCGATGCGCCACAGTGGCAGGTTAATTCATCAAAACCTAGTGAAGCCGCAGGTGAAACAAAACAACCCTTCATGAATTTGAGAATTTGAAGCACAAGATAATTACACACACACTTTTTTTTTTTTTTTTGGGTTGTATTTTTAGAGGAGAATTTTTTGGGGGGCTGCTCTTTTAAAAAAGGTTTTTATTTCATTAACGTTGAGCTGCTGGCAAAGTGTTCAATTTTTACTTGCAACAAACTTTAAGTCCATGAGTATTCCAAGACATTTTTACATGTATTTTATAAACAAAAGATCTACAGACCATCTCTTTTGACAGAACAGGAGACTTCCACTAAAGAAACAGATTCTTTTCTTTAACTTTTTGGTTAGGAAAATGGATAGAGATTATGAAAGCCACAGGTAGTTAACAAACACAGAAAAATATGCTTTTGAATATAAACTTCAGAGAGCCACTGAAGCCATTAAAAAAAAATTCTTGTAAGTATAACTGACATCTATCATGATAAAAATATGAAGTTGAGATGAAGCCGAGAGCTACATCTGAGTTCACTAGGCACAGTTCACAAGCCCAATCAAAATGAGAACTCACATGGGGCCTCCAACAAGCGGCCCACTTTGTCAAGAGCTCTACTAACCCTCAGACCCAAAGGGGAGCTAGTTCTTCAATCCTGGTCCTTAGTAGAGGCTGGGTCTTTGGCCATGGTTCTCAACTAGAGACCAAGAGTCAGAAAGCCCAGGCCCTCCAGGATTCCTCTACCCACTGCTCTTCTCCAGTCAGCACTCTCCAGAAAACTCTTCAGAGGCTACACAACGTGGTGGAAAGAGCCCTGTAAATATAGCAGGAGACTTAGGCTTCTAGTCCTGGACCTACTTCTCACTTGTGCAGTGACTGTGGGCAGGTAACTTAACGACTCTTGAGATTGCTTCCTTTTGGTCAAATGGGGATACCAAACTTTGACCTGTCCACTCAAAAGTTTATTGTGGGGGTGGACTAATATATGTGAAACAGCTAGGGAAAGAGTAAGAGGCTACATTACTTGTTTCTACGGAACTCCACGTGTGTGATTTATAACAAAGCACTTAACTCCTTTTTGAAATATGGTGGGCCTAGTATTCCACCGAAGGTATGTTGGGAAACCCTGATATAGGCTAATCTTTTAATGTAGCAGTTCTCAAAGAGTGCTCAGTTGACCCCTAGGACTCCCTGATCCTTTCAGGGAGTCTACAAGGTCAAAATTATTTTCATAATAATACTTAGATACTATTTGCTTTTTTCACTATGTTGACATTTGCACTGATGTTGAAAAACCAACAGCTGGTAATACTGCCAGGGCATTAGCACAAATAAGGCAGTAGTGCCAAACTGTAACCATTGTATTTTTTACTGCCACATACTTAGAGTAGATAAAAAATGACAATTTCACTTAAGAAAGTCCTTGATGAAGAAGTAAAAAAAAATCTTGACCCATAAATACATGTCTTTCTAATATTCTGTGGAACAAAATAGGGTATCTGCTTCAAGCACTTTTGTTGCACACAAAAATACAGTTGTCCCTCAGTATCCTGGCGGGGAGGGATTGGTTCCAGGACCCCCATGGGTACCAAAATCCAAGAATGCTCAAGTCCCTTATATAATATGTTGTAGTATTTGCATACAACCTATGCACATCCTCCTGTATACTTTACATCATCTCTAGGTTACTAATAATACCCAATGCAATGTAAATGCTACATAAATAGCTGCCAGCACAAAACAAATTCAAGTTTTGTTTTTGGAACTTTCTAGAATTTTTCCCCTTGAACATTTTCAACCCACAGTTGGTCGAAACTATGGATGTGGAATCCATGGATATGGAACCCTCAGATATGGACGGCTGTCTGACCTCTGGTCATTCTAAAGAACTGCACTCTTCTGAGTCGTGAGTTGAATTAACTTATTTTTTCATAACACACCGTTTTACTTGAAAAAGTGGCCGACAAACTATGATTATTCAGACTTGGGTATTTTGGCAGACGTTTATGAAAAATTAACAGTGAAACCATCACTTTAAGAAAACTGACTTTGCTGCCAACAATAACATTCAAGCTTTCAAGTGAAAACAGAATTTTGGAAAATATGCATTTATCACTATGAGCTTGACAACTTCCTAATACTTTTCCCCAGAGTTTTCTGATGGGATTGGTAGTGTATTAATGAATGCGAGTTTTTAATATTGTAACACAAGCAGACCCCATCTTAGGATCATTGCTTACATCCCAAGTTTCATACATTCAGCGACAACAGAGGAATAACTTCTTTAAAAGTCTTAATAGCTTTTTTGCCCATGGTCACCGCCGAGTAAGCATCATTGAAGCCTCCCCCCTCTACTGCCGTCGTGTCTAAGTCAGAGTCTCCCAAAGAGCCCGAACAGCTGTGGAAGCTCCTCACCAGACATCTGAGCTTTGAAACAATTGATGACAGTCTGAGAAGCCACCTGAGCAGCGGGCAGCGCTCACAGACTGTGTGGTAACGAGGGGTCCAAACACCAGGTGCTCCAGAGGCTTCGGGTTTGTCATGTATGCCATTGCAGAGGAGGTGGATGCGGCCATGGATGCGAGGCCACACGAGGTGGATGGAAGAGTTGGGGAACCAAAGAGGGCCGTCTCAAGAGAAGATTCTCAAAGACCTGGTGTCCACTTAACCGTGAAAAAGATTTTTGTTGGTGGCATTAAAGAAGACACTGAAGAACATCACCTAAGAGATTATTTTGAACAGTGTGGGAAAACTGAAGTGATTGAAATCATGACTGACTGAGGCAGTGGCAAAAACAGAGGCTTTGCTTTCATAACCTTTGATGACCATGACTCCGCAGACAAGACTGTCATTCAGAAATATCACACAGTGAACGGCCACAACTGTGAAGTAAGGAAAGCCCTATCTAAGCAAGAGAAGGCTAGCGCTTCATCCAGCCAAAGAGGTCGAAGTGGTTCTGAAACTTTGGTGGTGGTCGTGGAGGGGGTTTTGGTGGGAATGACAACTCTGGTTGTGGAGGGAACGTCAGTGGTCGAGATGCCTTTGGTGGCAGCCGTGGTGGTGGGGGATATGGTGGCAGTGGGGATGGCAGTAATGGATTTGGTAATGACGGAAGCCATTTTGTAGGTGGCAGAAGTTACAATGATTTTGGCAATTACAACAATCAATCTTCAAATTTTGGACCCATGAAAGGAGGAAACTTTGGAGGCAGAAGTTCTGGCCCCTATGGTGGTGGAGGCCAATACTTTGCCAAACCATGAAACCAAGGTGGCTATGGTAGTTCCAGCAGCAGCAGTAGCTATGGCAGTGGCAGCAGGTTTTTTTTTTTTTTTTTTTTTTTGGCAGCAGGTTTTAATTACTGCCAGGAAACAAAGCTTAGCAGGAGAGGAGAGCCAGGGAAGTGACAGGGAAGCTACAGGTTACAAGAGATTTGTGAACTCGGCCAAGCACAGTGCTGGCAGGACCTAGCTGCTACAAAGAAGACATGTTTTTGACAATACTCATGTGTATGGGCAAAAAAACTCGAGGACTGTATTTGTGACTAATTGTATAACAGGTTATTTTAGTTTCTGTTCTGTAGAAAACGTAAAGCATTCCAACAAAGGGTTTTAATGTAGACTTTTTTTTTTGCACCCATGCTGTTGATTGCTAAATGTAATAGTCCACTCATGAAGCTGAATAAATGTGTCTTTTTAAAAAATGTGCTGTGTAAAGTTAGTCTACTCTGAAGCCATTTTGGTAAACTTCACCCCAACAATGTGAAGTTAGAATTCCTTCAGGGTGATGTCAGGGCCCATTCGAAATTTATTTACAACCTGCTTGGGTGGAGAAGCCATTGTCTTCAGCTGAACTGACAGTTACTGTGTTGTGACCTGGAGTTCACTGTTAAAAGGGTCACCCAAGCAAAGTTAGAGTTTTCTGGTTATTAATATGATTGTTGGCACATCCTATGCAATATATCTAAACTGAATTACGGTACCAGATAAAGTTATAGATGGGAATCATCCATTATCATGTGTAATCAATAAATGATTTAATACCCTCTTTTAAAAAAAAGTCTCAATATATCTGAAATACTAAGGCTTATTAATTCAGTAATCCATACCAACCTAAGAAAATCAATCACTCAGAATATATCATTCCTGACTTTCTAGAAAACTCTATACAATAAAGTATACAGTGAAGACACTCACTAGCTTGCCAGCATGTTTGGCAGTTCCCACGATGACAAGGTTCTTCACATCTATGAAGGCCACAGCGGAGTTTCCTCCCACAAATCAAAGGACACTTGTGCTCCTTATCCTAGGAGGAGAGATACTGATTGACTGATTGATTGATTGCATGCAGGATCTTAGTTCCCCGACCAGGCATCGAACCTGTGCCTCCGGCAAAGGAAGCGCAGAGTCCTAACCACTGGACTGCCAGGGAATTCCTGAGAGATTTATATATGTTTACAAAATTAACTCCATTTTATATTTTCCATAAACAAGATTAATAAAGAAGTTCTCCACAATTATAGATCGCATGATATCTGGAATTAGCTTCAAAATAATCAAAGGAGGGGGAGTAGGTGGGGAATGAAACAAGATTAGTCATGACCTGATCACTACTGAAGATAGATGTTGGGCATATGGGACTCATACTTGTCTCTCTGCTTTTATATATGTTTGAAATATTCAGTAATAAGAGGAAGTCTTTAAACTTTCAAACACTGGTTTATAAGTAAGTCTTGATACACAGAACAATTTCATCACTCTTCACACTGTCAATATAAATGCTAAAAATAACAATTGTGTATTATATATGTGTGTGTATATATGTACTACTTTACTATTGGTACTGTGTTACCTTGTTTACACACACACACACACACACACACACACACACACACACATACACACGATAACACAGTATCCACTGCCAGGTAGTGCTTCCTTTATTTAGTTCCACAGAAGTGAATATTTCAGATAACTGAAACCTGTTCTTTAAAAAATGCCACACTCGGGACTTCCCTGGTGGTCCAGTGGTAAAGAATCCTCCTTCCAATGCAGGGGACGTGGGTTCGATCCCTGATCGGGGAAATAAGATCCCACATGCCGCGGGGCAACTAAGCCCGTATGCCACAACTACTGAGCTCGTGCACCTCAACTAGAGAGCCCATGTGCTGCAAACTACAGAGCCCATAAGCTCTGGAACCTGTGAGCCACACAACTAGAGAGAGAAAACCTGCATGCCACGACTAGAGAGAAGCCCGTGCGCCGCAACAAAAAGATCCCGCATGCCTCAACAAAGAACCCATGTGCCACAACTAAAACCTGACACAGCCAAAAAAAAAAAAAAAGAATACCCAAGAATGGAGGCCCCTCTTCTGGGAAAAAAAAAGCCATGCTCATTTTGCCTACTGATCTGACCCATGGAATATATGAAACTTGAAGCCTGAGTTGCTAAGGCCAAGCCAGTCTGTGTGCTGGGACAGCATACAGTCTCCTGCAGATGACTACATGCTTATCCAGTGGTCTTGAGCTCTGGGGCCTGAGGCCTTCTGTCTTTCTTCTTTCCTTTCCTCCATGTTGCCATCAGCTGGCTTCTTGACCTGGCTGAGGCCTAAAAAGGACCAGTCTGTCTTTCTGGGCAGCATTCTGACTGCTGCTCAGGGGCCTCTCCCAGTGATTTCCAAATCTGGGCTGCATTCTAGATGGCGGAGGCTTCCAGAAGCCCAGCCCCTAGATGAATGCAATCTGATACTGCCTAATGATAGGTCCACTTACCACACAGCATATCTCGTTACATTTATGCCGTCCACATAACCGTTTCTTGTTACACCTCTTGTCACACATAAATGTAGCATCTGCTATGAACAATTAAGAAGAAAAAGAAGTCAGAGGACATGAACATTCATTCAACAAATATTTGTGTGACTACAGGCTGAAGAAATACAAATGTAATAATGTAAGTAAATTAGTTATGGTGAAAATGCATACTATTTAAATATCACTTTTCACTTGCCAGACAGTCAAAAAAATAGAAAAGAAAATAGGAAGACTACCCAAGTGCCCACTGATAGATGAATGGATAAAGATGTGGAATATATACAATGGAATATTACTCAGCCATTAAAAAAAAGAAATCTTGCCATTTGTGACAACATGGATGGTCCTAGAGGATATTATGCTAAGCGAAATAAGACAGAGAAAGACAAATACTGTATGATTTCACTTATATGTGGAATCTAAGAAACAAAACAAATGAACAAACATAACAAAACAGAAACAGTATAGATACAGAGAACAAACAGGTGGTTGCCAGAGGAAAGGCGGGTGGGTGGAAAAAAGAAATAGGTGAGAGGTACAAACTTCCAGTTGCAAAACCAATGATTCATGGGTATGAAATGCACAGTGTAGGGAATATAGTCAATAACTAAATAATATCTTTGTATGGTGACATAATGTAACTAGACTTATTGTGGTGATCATTTTGAAATGTACAGAAAAAAACACTATGCTGTGTAATAGGAACTAACAGAGTGTTGTAGGTCAATTATACTTCAAAAACAAACAAACTCATAAAAAAGAGATCATATTTGTGGTTATTAGAGGTGGGGGGTGGGTAGAGGGGGAATTGGATGAAGGCAGTCAAAGGGCACAAACTTCCAGTTATCAGATAAATAAGTATTAGGGATGTAATGTACCACATGATAAATATAATTAACACTGCTGTGTGTTATATACGAAAGTTGTTAAGAGAGTGAAGTAAGAGCTCTCAACACAGACAAAATTTTTTTTTTCTATTTCTTTCATTTTCCATCTATATGAATTGATGAATGTTCACTAAACTTATTGCAATAATCATTTCATGATGTATGTAAGTCAAATTATTATGCTGGGACAGGAATAAAGACGCAGACATAGAGAAAGGACTTGAGGACACGGGGAGGGGGGAAGGGTAAGTTGGGACAAAGTGAGAGAGTGGCATGGACATATATACACTACCAAATGTAAAATAGATAGCTAGTGGGAAGCAGTTGCATAGCACAGGGAGATCAGCTCGGTGCTTTGTGACCACCTAGAGGGGTGGGATAGGGAGGATGGGAGGGAGACACAAGAAAGAGGAGATATGGGGATATATGTATATGTATAGCTGATTCACTTTGTTATAAAGCAGAAACTAACAAACCATGGTAAAGCAATTATACCCCAATAAAGATGTTAAAAACAAAAACTTATTATGCTGTACACTTTAAGCTTATACAGTGCTATATGTCAATTATATCTCAATAAAACTGGAAGAAGAGGGGGCTTCCCTGGTGGCTCAGGGGCTAAGGACCTGCCTGCCAATGTAGGGGACATGGGTTCGAGCCCTGGTCCGGGAAGATCCCACATGCTGTGGAGTGACTAAGCCTGTGCACCACAACTACTGAGCCTGTGTGCCACAACTACTGAAGCCCACGTGCCTAGAGCCCGTGCTCCGCAACGAGAAGCCACCGCAACGAGAAGCCCACACACTGCAACGAAGAGTAGCCCCTGCTCACCTCAACTAGAGAAGGCCTGGGCATAGCAACAAAGACCCAACGCAACCAAAAAAAAAAAAAATTTGTAAGAAGAAAAGGAAATAGGAAGACTGATTAATGTATGGAACAGGTGAAGGTGTGGAGAAAAAGGCACACACACTTAGTGGATGGGAGAATAAACTTTTGGAGTACATATGTATCTATCAAAAATTTAAGTGGCAATTCCATTTTAAGTAATGCTTCCTACAGATACACTTTCAAAAGTAGCTAGGACACCAAAAGCACAAGCAACAAAAGAAAAATAAATTTGATCAAAATTTAAAGCTTTTGTGCATCAGAGGACACCATCAAGAAAAGACAACAACATAATGGGAGAAAATATTTGCAGATCAGTTATCTCATAAGTGTCTACGATCCAAAATATATAAAGAACTCTTTCAACTCAATAACAAAAAGACAACCCAATTTAAAAATGGTAAAGGAATAGACTTTTCCAAAGAAGATATACAAATGGCCAAGTACATGAAAAAATGCCCAACATCATTAGTTATTAGGGAATGCAAATCAAAACCACAATGATTTATCATTTCATACCCACTGAGGATGTCAATAACAGTAATAATAATAATAGTAGTAATAAAAAACAGAAAATAACAAGTGTTGGAGAGGATGTGGAGAAAATGAAACCCTCATACATTACTGGTGGGACTGTAAAATAGTGTAGCTACTGTAGAAAACAATATAGCAGTTCTTTTAAAAAAATTCTACCTATAACCAACATATAATCCAGCAATTCCATTTCTAGGTACATAACCAAAAGAATTTACAACAGGTTCTCAGATAAAAGCTTGTGTACAAATGTTCATAGCAGCACTAGTTGCAATAGTCAAAAGAAGGAAACCAAATGTCCACCAACAGATGAATGGATAAACAAGCTGTGGTATATATATACAACAGAATATTATTCAGCCATAAAGAGGAATGAAGTACTGATGCGTGCTACAAGGTGGATGAACCTTAACAACATGCTAAATGAAAGAAGCTAGAGACAAAAGGTTACATATTATATGATTTCATTTATATGAAATACTCAGAATAATTAAATCCACAGAGACAGGAAGCAGAGTAGTGGTTGCCAGGGCTGGTGGGGAGGGGTGAGTGGGGAATGAAAACTCAGTAAACAAAGGGTTTCCTTTTGGGATGATGAACCCATTTTAGAATTGACAGAGGTGATGGTTTTAAAACACTGTGAAGGGGCTTCCCTGGTGGCGCAGTGGTTGGGAGTCCGCCTGCCGATGCGGGGGACGCGGGTTCGTGCCCCGGTCTGGGAGGATCCCGCGTGCCGCGGAGCGGCTGGGCCCATGAGCCATGGCCGCTGAGCCTGCGCGTCCGGAGCCTGTCCTCCGCAACGGGAGAGGCCACAACAGTGAGAGGCCCGCGTAACGCATAAAAAAACAAACAAACAAACAAAAAAAAACACTGTGAAGGTACTAAATGCCACTGAATTGTACACTTTAAAATGTTTCACTGGGGACTTCCCTGGTGGTGCAGTGGTTGGGAATCCGCCTGCCAATGCAGGGGACACGGGTTCGAGCCCTGGTCTGGGAGGACCCCACATGCCGTGGAGCAACTAAGCCTGTGTGCCACAACTGCTGAGCCTGTGCTCTAGAGCCCGCAAGCCACAACTACTGAGCCCGCATGCCACAACTACTGCAGCGTGTGTGCCTAGAGCCTGTGCTCTGCAACAAAGAGGCCACCACAATGAGAAGCCCACACACCACAACAAAGAGTAGCCCCTGCTCGCCACAACTAGAGAAAGCCCGTGCACAGCAACGAAGACACAACGCAGCCAAAAAGTAAATAAATTTATTAAAAAAAGAAAAAACAAAACAAAACAAAAAAATGTTTCATTGTATGTTCTGTGAATATTATCTCAATAAAGGTGCTGAAGGCGATGAAGTGTTTACCGGTGAAATAACGTTTGGGATTTGTTTTCAAAGTACTTCAGTGAAAATTAAAAATAGGAAAGAGAGGGATGGATGAAGAAAGAAGATGGGCAAAATGCTGATAACTGGTGGTAGGTACATAGGGATTCACTATACTAGTCTCTCTACTTTCACATATGATTGAAAATTTTCATCATAAGCTAAAAAAGTAACAAGATGGTTACAGCATTATCTGTAATGGGGAAAAATTGGAGACAACCTAAATGACCAACAAAAGAGCAATGGTGAACTATACTATGGCATATCCACATAAAGAATGTTCTCAAGAGGGAGAGCTATACACACTGACATGGAAAAATGTCTTTGATATATTACTTAGGGGAAAAAAACAAGTTCCAGTATGTTTAGCAAGAACCATAATAGCACATGTATACACCTGTATGAATACAGAAAAAGATCTGGACCCACACCCAACAAACTAATGATGTGGTTTTATCAGGGGAATGGAACTAGGAGGGGAAAATGGGGTGAGGGTGTATTTCTACTTTTTACTATTTTATTAATTTTTTAATTATTAAAAATTATGTATTAATATAGTAAGTTTTTCCAATTATATTTTTTAATTACCAAAATTTTGACTGTCGTTTTGAGGAAGATATTTCTGGTTATGTCAAATATTCAGACAGTTGAGGCAGATATTCAGCCATTCTCCACCTTCCTCAGGCTAACAGATCCTTAGTTTTGTTCAGAAATTGGGCACCCACGTGTTCCCCCATTACAGGAGTGAATGCTGAATAGTGTAGCCTGTCATGGTAATTCCATTCCCCTTGTTAGTGAAGGGACTGGGCAGGAACATGTGATAAAAAGCATACTGAGGGTCTTTCAGGACTGTCTTCCTTGCTCTCAAGAAGGAAGAGAAGAATCTCTCCTTCTTTTCTTTAGATGTTGCTGGGAGATGACTCAATGCATGAAATTGCTGTAGCTAACTTATACCCATGAGGGGAAAACCAAGAAAATCACAGGAAGCTGGACTGGAGTCCTAGAATCACTGGGTTTGTTATTAAAACCTTGGACTTGTTCTGCCTCCAGACTTCCTGTTATGAGAGACAGTAAACCTCCTGAGAGCTAAAGTCATTTTTCCTTGGGTTTTTTGATACCTGTAGCCAAAAGCACCTTAACCAATACAGCTTTCTTTCTGACCAGAATTAAGAGCTTTTATTTTGTATAAGTTTATCTTCCATCACTTTTCCAAAACAGTTTTAAGGTGGCTTAAACAAAGACTATGTGACAGTTGGTAAAACAAGAACAGAACCATAATAAAGTGGAGTATCAGGATCAAGGACAAAGGAAGAAACAATATTCTAGGCCTAAAGGTTAAGAAGGCTGCTGGCTGAGTCCCCCTGTTCTAGGTATCCAACAGTCCTATCAAGCCATAAGGGGATCAAGCATCAGAGTCAGTTTTTACAAAGTTTGCTTCATTACATATTATTTACCTTCCCTTCCCATATCAACATTTTATTATGAAAAATTTCAAACATATAAAAAAGTTGAAACGAGTTTATAGTGAACACTATGCCCACTACCTAGCCTCTACCAGTAGTTGCTTTTTCTCATAACTCTCTATTCTTCCATCCAACTATCAGTTTATCTTAATTTTGGATGCTTTTCAAAGTAAGCTGCATACATGAATACACTTCCCCGGTATTTTACAGCATTTCACTAACCAGAATTCAATTTATGGTTCTTTTTTTTTTCTTTTGAGGTAAAAGTTACATACAGTTAAATGCACAAAGTACCTTCACTGAATTCTGACAAACACATAACCCATTCCCCTGTCAAGATGTAAAAAATTACCTTCACCCCAGAAAGTTACCTCATGCCCCTTCCCAGTCATACCTTCGCTTTTGAGATTGGTACACGGAAGCTCCTATGGAGAAAGAAAAGGGAATAGTAACTACTTTAGGAATAAATGAAACAACATAACTGCAGTATAATGCTAAATGTAACATGCATACCCCAAATACCCAGTACTTCTCTGGCAGTCACTTATTCACCAACTTCACCTATCTGGAGCTACGTTTGCCCAGTCCCTGTAAGCTTTACTCACAACAGGGCCCCAGGTCTAATGACTTTTCATGCAAATATAACATTCTTTGTGGTCTGATCTCCAAACTCACAGCAGACTACGTATTATAAAATCTGAATGGAAAGAAGGACTGACTACTAAAGGTATGCAAAGCAAAGAGAAATAACTGTCTGGCAAGGGTACAGACAGAAAAAGCCATAAAAAGCAGATACAAGAATTGAAAATATGTAACAATCAGCACCATCTGATGCAGGGACAAACAGCTCTACATGCTCAAAAGTATCCCTGGCAATGCAGCTGAACTGTAGCAGAGTGGAATACAGAAGTCCTTTGCCATTCAAAGTTTTGCTACCCTGGTTTCAATCATGTGTGAATGGCCTCAAAGGTCTATCACATGTAATTTTGCTGAAAAATGTTCCTGAATAACATGTGTGGGGAGGCTGCTGTGTGAAGGGCGAGTCAGTCACTTGGGAGAGAGTGAGCCTGGCTGGCTGCCCAGCACCTACATCTGAATTTGGCTTTGATGTCATGGACAGGTTGCTATGTACTCAGAAAAAAGCAAAATGATAAAAACATTTCTTCTCAGTGAAAATGACCCTGAAAAAGGGGGGCAGCTGCTGGGGCTGATAACAGACGTGAAGATGTCTAAGAAATTGAAGCTTCTTGGCTAGAAAAATGTTTTCGGTAAATCAATGAGTTGGCTCGGTTCTATGACATGAAAAAATTCCCCATATGTTCTCTAGAGATACAAAGCAAAAGTGACTCATGAAATTGCTTGAGTGCCCCAGTTAATACAAACACCGGATTGTACACAGGAAATGCTGGGAGTTTGGGGGTTTTGAGCACAAGCCACCATTCTCCTTGCTTGGCCCTACGATAAACCTTTCTCTGCTCCAAACCCCGAAGTTTTATTTGTTTGGCCTCACTGTGCGTCAGGCGCATTAACTTGTGTTCAGTGACAATTTTGGCGAAGCCAGCCTAGGGGTCTGTGCTCGTGCCGGGTCGACCCTGACCAGAGGCAGCCCCTTCCCTGAGTGCCCAGCAGCTAGCTGCCAGAGCGCATTCATTCCAGGGAACTGGAAGGGACTCTCCCTGACAGGCGCCAGCCACCCCACAACGTGAGGCTGTTTGGAGTTGAGAAAAAAAAAAAAGAAAAAGAAAAAGAAATGACATGCTGGAGTGGTATGTACACCTGCAGGGAAAGACAGAACTCCCATAAATCCCTATACTAAATATGAATTACCAATAAAAACTTAAATACAGGGTTCTTTGGTAGGTTCTAGGTAGTAAGATAGAGCAAACATTTCTCAAAGACTCCTACCAAAGTGATTAAAAGAGAAGAACTTTTGAAGCTTTAAGAAATAAGTTTTTATTTATCTAGAAAACTCACTTCCCTGGAAAAGCCCATTCCAGTACAAAAGATATTTCAGGAAAAATCTGGCTGAACAATGAGGTGATTATCAGTGTTTCAAAGAGATCTTTCATTTTGTCAAACTGTTTAACAGAATTCATATTGATAGTGAGCTCCTCCAGCAATTTTAGAATAAGACTTTTATTTGCAAAAAAAATTCAATTTACACATAGCTTTTCAATAATACACTCACTGCCATGGGATCCACTGTTAGGGGGAGTGAGGACAGAGAGTGAATGAGAAGCAAAAAAGCACAGAGACAGAGAAAGGGATTGCTGGGGAGAAACAAGCAAACTGACAGCTGTGTATCCCAACCCTGTTTGTAATTCTTGGTTACAAAGAGCACCTCTAGGCATTACTAAATTTATGATTACTAAATCAGAGTATCTCACAGTCTTCAAGCTGGTATTTACAAAGCATAAAATGGTCCTGTACCTGACATTCAAAATTCCTTTACTGTCCTATGTATTGTGACTTCATTCAGAAAAAAACCCACACAACCTCACACAACTTTTGTCACATGTAAATTGCACTACTTTGACAAGTTTTTCTTTAATTCTGAAGCTTACCTATTAAACTAGCTCCCAATTTATGGACAATATCCTCAGAATCATTTGCAAGTCAGCTGCTACCCAGACCTTGGGCTGTATTTAACAAATAGAATCAACTACTCAGAATTCTGGCTCTACCCAGGCCTGTGCTCTGCACTGAAATGACCAGAAGTACGTCAGACAGCAGGACAGATCAACATTCAGTATGTTCCCCAAGTTGGATTACCTAAAGACTTCAGAGGAAAGCTTCTTGCCTCTTCTGGTTACAGACACAGAAATGGGCACTAATTCCAAAATGGTAAAATGACTTTTTATAATACATAAGTCCAATGAAGTTTGTCCCAGGCAGAAAGCAGAGATTGACAAAACAGTTGTATAGTGAAAAATTAACACTATCTGAAGAGAGGTCTGGCCTTTGCCATTGGCTTCTGGGAGATAATCTTGGAATATCATGCCTAATGGGAGTGTCGTTGTTTCCCTGGAGCCTTGGGTCACCAGACAGTCTAACATGATTTAGGGTGCAGGCTGGCCACACCGAAAGACCAATGATGTGGTTTAGGGCATGGACTTTGGGTCACACAATGTTAGTAGACTTCTGGAGGGACTGGAGGCTGAGATCAGCTACATGGGCAGTCAACCATGCCTACATGATGGAGCCCCAATAAAAACTGACCACCCACTCTCTGGTGGGTGAGGTTCATTGGTTGGCAATACCCCACGCATACAATCACACACTAGTGCTGAGAAAGTAATGCTGTTCCAACTCCATGGGGAGAGGACAACTGGAAGCTTCATATTTGGTACTTTCTTGCATTCTGCCCTACATGCTTCTTCCTTTGGTTGATTTTAATCTGTATCCTTTCCCTGTAGTAAATTGTAATCAAGAGTATAACAGTTTTCAATGAGTTCTGTGAGTTCTTCTAGAGAATAATCAAACCTTGAGGGTAGCCTTGGGGACCACTGGATTGTAGTTGGTATCAGAGGTGAGGGTGGTCATGTGGACTGTTCTAATTCAGCAATTGTCTGAACTCCTGCAGTGGGTGTCAGAAGTGAGGGCGATCTTGTGGACTGTGTTCCCTCTAACTTAGTGAGCTAACTGCTTGCAACGGTGCTATTGTTCTTCTCTTCTGGCATCTAGCATTATCACACTTGTATTTGGTCAAGCTACTTGTATATGTGCCCTAAGCCTATTACTGGTCTCTGACCCTTGCGTGCCATACCCCTTCATACCTATCCTACAACTGGTCCATAGTAGATGTCGGTATACATTGGCTGGATTGAATCAATCATACACAGTATTAACAGGAATAAGCCTGAGGTTACTTTGATTCCTTCCCTCCCACAACCACCAATTTAAAAGGTATCGGGTGCTTCCCCAGTGGCACAGTGGTTAAGAATCCACCTGCCGATGCAGGGGACACGGGTTCGAGCCCTGGTCAGGGAAGATCCCGCATGCCGTGGAGCAACTAAGCCCATGCACCACAACCACTGAGCCTGAGCTCTAGAGCCTGCTCGCCACAACTACTGAAGCCCATGTGCCTAGAGCCCATGCTCTGTAACAAGAGAAGCCACTGCAACGAGAAGCCCGTGCACCGCAGCGAAGAGTAGCCCCCGCTTGCCGCAACTAGAGAAAGCCTGCACACAGCAAAGAAGACCCAATGCAGCCATAAACAAACAAACAAACAAACAAATAAAAGGCACTGGTGGCAACAACTCTAGCATTCTGTAGGATTTACCTTTGTTCTGAAAGAGCATCTGCAGGAAATAACTGATGTGCGAGAGCATGGTCCACAGTCTCCTTCATGGCAGAGCTTTTCACAAGTATGAATGAAATCTTTAATAAAAATGAAAAGAACTGGGAATGAAAATTGCAACTACTCATTTTCAGACTCCCAAATTAACTAGCCACAATGGTCTTCCACCTCTGTTCCCTGCAACTCCATCACCAGAGTTGAGGGAAGAAGGATGCTATCAATGCCTCTTCCTCTATCTTCCCTTCAACTGGCAGGCTGAGCCTTTTCCAGCAAGGACAGGCCCCAGCATTAGTCACAGCAAGATGCTCTGGAGCACAAGATGCTCTGCCTAAGTCAAAGAACAGATCTTCTGACTCTTTATTTAGACCTCAAGTCTCCAGGTTAGACTCGGATGTCCTTAAAATTGTAGCTATGGGTTACTTACTGAAGTACTCTTGACTCCGAAAATCACCTGGGGATTGTAAGTAATCAGAAACCATCATCCATGATCTCACTAAGTTCTATGAACATCTGGTGATAGGTGGCCTGCTAGTCATTCTGCTAAACTAGATTTTAGGACAAGTCCTGTTTCAAGGACCCCATCAGGGATCATCCATAGTCTTTCTCAATGGCTGCTGTTTACATGATGTATTTTTTCCATCCTTTTACTTTCAGCCTAACTGTACCTTTGACTCTAAAGTCTGCTTCCCAAACATGGCATATAGTTGGATCTTTTTTAAAAATTCATTTTGACAATCTCTGGTTTTTGTTTAATTCACTGACGGTAATGTTAGTATTGATATAGTTGGATTTATGTCTGCCATTTTACTTTTAGTTTTCTTTATGTCTCATGTCTTTTTTGTTAACTTAATTCTCCTTCGTTGCTTTCTTTTGCATTAAGTGAATATTTTCCAGTGTAACATTTTTTCCCGGTAATGGCATGTTCCATTATGTTTTCAGTTATCTTCTTAATGGCTGCTCTAGGGCTTATCATATGCATCTTATCAGAATCTACTTCAGATTTGTACCAACCTAATTCCAGTGAGATACAGAAGCCTTACACCCGTATAGCTGTATTTTCTCTTCTCCTCTTTTGTGCTTTTATTGTTATACATATTACATTTATATGTGTTACAAATTCAACAATACAATGTTAAAATTATTGCTTTATATGTTATGCCTATTAAAGAAGTTGAGAAAACAAAGGAGAGCAAGTATGTATTTATAACTTGTTATATTTATCTTATTTACCATTACTGGTTTTCTTCATTTGTTCCTACATATCTAAGTTACCATCTGGTATCATTTCCTTATTCCAGTACAACTTTGATCCCACCCACCTCCTTTGTGCTGTTATTGTCAGATACATTTCTATATACTGTAGGCCTAACAATACAATTATATGCCTATTTTATACAATCACTTTTTAAATCAGTTGCAAGAAGAAGAAATATGCACTTATACTTTCTTTTATAATTATGTAATTACTTTACTCTTTGCTTTTTCTTGTGGATTTAAATTTACATCTGGGTTACTTGGTATCAGCCTGAAGACCTCCCTTTACTATTTACTGTAAAGTACATCTGCTAGCAGAGAACTCTGTTTTTCTCATTTTTGAAAGACTTTTCCTGGATATAAGATTCTTGGTTGGTAATTTTTTTCTTTCAGCACTTTGAATAGGTCATCCCACTGCCTTCCTGTTGTGATGCAGTGTTCTCCACTGTTTCTGATAAGAAGTCAGCTGTGAATCTTATAGTGGTTCCCTAGTATGTAATGTGTCATTTTTCTCTTGCTGCTTTCAAGATTTTCTCCTTGTCTTTGGCTTTCAGCATTTTTACTATGTGCCTAGGTGTGGATCTCTTTGAATTTATCCTACTGGAGTCTGTTGAGTTTCTTGGATGTGTAGATTAATGTCTTTCAATAAATCTGAAGTTTCCCACCATTATTTCTTTGAATATTTGTCTGCTCCTTTCTTCTCTCCTGGTGTTCCCATTACACGTTTGTGTGCTTAAAGGTGTCCCACATTTCTCTTGAGGTGCTGTTCATTTTTATTCACTTCATTTTCTCTCTGTTCTTTGAATTATATAATCTCTATAGATCTATCTTCATATTTATTGATCCTTTCTTCTGCCAGCTCAAACTTACTGTTGAGTCCCTCTAATGAATTAAAAATTTTAATTACTGAAAAACTCCAGATTTTCCATTTGGTTCTTTTTTTTATAATTTCTATCTCTTTACTGATATTCTCTATTTGATGAAACATTGCCTTTATACTTTCCTTCCTTTACCTCTTCAGGCATGGTTTCCTTTAGTTCTTTGAATATATTTGTAACGGCTACCTTGAAGTCTCTGTTAAATTTGACATTGGTCACTCTCACAGAAAACTGAAACAGAAAGTTACTGTTACCTGTGGGGTTTTTTGTTTTTGTTTTTTTTCTGTTTGCATACTTTGTAGTTTTTTGTTGGAAACTGAACGTTTTTGGTAATATATTGTTTGCAGCAACTCTGGATACTGCTTCCTCTTTCCACAGCTTGTTTTTTTTGTTGTTGTCTACTTGTTTGTTTTGTGACTTGGCTAAGCTATTTTAGTGAAGTCTATTTCTATTATAGTATGAAGCCATTGGTGTTGTTCTTTAGATGGCACAGCCTTGGGCATGTGCACAGTCACCCTGGGAGGACAATGGTTTTAGCAGGGTTCTCTTTGACTGTCTCTTTCCCTGATCTCTCTGTTAAGCTGTCTGCCTCATTAGGTATTACACTCAGTCCTGAGGCTCCACTAATTGCTAGCTGATTGCTCTATTATTTTCAACAATGTCCTGGGGCATAAACTGCTCAGCAGTCTGATCCAATAAAATTTGGGCAGAGGTAGTCTTTGAGGCAAATCTGTGAGGTTTGTTCTGACCCCAAGATGGTTCCTCTTAGTTATCTCCTTCCCTGGGTCTCTCTGGTGAACCAGTTGGTCTATAGTTTACCTTGCTGCTCTTAATTAAGAGGAGCTATTGTTTTCTAAAGGGCCCTTAGGCCTGAACTTCCCCACACTCTCTTTCAAATTAAAGTCAGTTCCTTTGGGGAATATTTTGGAACTCTTGCCTTATGGACTGCTTCTCCCCCCACCCTGTCACTCAGTCACTACTATGGGTGCTGGGTGAGATAGCAGCCTCTAGTTTTCTTAGCTTGCTTCTCTCACTGTGAAACCTCTCTCCTACAAGTGAGCTGGGGTGAGGGTGACTGAGGCCCCAGTACTCCTGCCTGTTGTGACTAGAGTAGAGCCTCCAATTTATGGGTGGGCTGTGTGGAGGAAGGGAATCCCCAACCTGTCAGCTGTGATTACCAGAAATTTAGCCTTTTCAACTTGGAGTTGGTGGGGTTGGGCGGGGTGGGGGGAGAAAAGCTGGTGGTTCACTCCTCCTAGCAAGTAACCCTTGACTGGGAGCTGAGGGTAGATGAAGCCCCAATTTCTTGGGCACACTCATCCTGAGTGGAGCTTTTGTTGAGCTGAGCTGGGAAGGGGTGGGGAAGGAGAAAGTAGGTTGTGATTCAAATGACATACACTCTTGCTGTTCTTACTGAGTTTTAGTAGATTTTCTTCATTTGATGTATGCCCATAGGACAATTTCCAGAGACTTTAAATGGTTGCTTTTTTATAGTTTTCCCCAGCTTTGCTTGTTTTGCTCCTCATGCTACCATCCTGAAAGCAGAACTCCACCTAGTCTTATGTACTAAATCTATGTGTCTAGGATGGAAATTTCCTACTGGGTGAGATACTAAGACCTAACAAGCTTTCTATAGATAAGCCAGGTCTGAATAAACATGAGAGCCACTGTTACCACTAGCCATGGGCTTTTCTTTGAGATTCTCAATCCAACTCACCTTAGTTCCTTAAAAGTGTTCCATGATTAAAACTCTGCTGAGGTATAGCAGTTACTCTTGAGTCCCTTGAGCTGGTCTTGTCCCACCCCCAGGTCTGTTCATACTGACAGTTACTGTCCTTCTCTTGCTCAAGTCCCTTTGTATTAACTATTTCACATTTCCTCTTTCTGTCGATGCCAACAAGCTATCTTAGCCTCTGGGTAGGATTTCTGGTCATTATATATGAAATTCTTACAAAACTGACCCATGTGCTTTCTGAAAAGGGAAGACCTTTATCATCCTTCTTGATTTGGAAGTCATCTGATCTCTATTTCACAGGGCTTATCTTACATTTTCACAGTAGACACAGAGAAGCAACAGACAACTGATTCTCCTGATGAGGTTGAAATGTATTAAAATATGAGAAGAGGGGATTTCTTCTCTATACATAATTTTAAAGTCAGATTGAGAAAAGGAATTACGTAGGGTGCTCCTACTGGTGCTTGGAAGAAATGTGAAATCTCTCTTTTTGGAAAAATGCAAAACCAAACCTAAAGATTCTATCTTTATCACAGTTAGTTATAGGAACACATCTCTTATTCAAGCTCACTTGCCCAATTTCATTTTTCTAAACACACAGCCTTTGAACACTCACTCAGGAGAGAAGCTGCCAAGTCACTGCAAACACTGTACATATCCATATCCCAAGGACTGCCTCAAAAAGTCTCTGTCAGAAGCTCAGACTATTACACTATAGCTAATCCCAACAAATGTTTTCTGGTTTCTATAACCAAGTAATCAGAAGCCCCAAGTCAGAAGAAAGGGAGAGTCACTAAAGGTAGGCACATAGGCATACTGAAAGCATTCATAAGAAAAAAAACAACCAAAAGCTTTAACAAATAAATAAAACAATTCAAACTGTACACTGCTATGGGGAAATCACCTGAGAAACCTCAGCAAGCCCAGAGGAAATCAGTGTATTCAGCATAATACAATAACTGAGGTTCAGGGAAATGATGACCCTGGGTCAAATAAGGGGAAAGAAATTGTCTTCAGTATCCTCTGTTTAAAGAAAGAAGGGAATGTAAATTTTAGAAAAATGTCCCTCCAAAATGATGCTCAGGAGGTGTTATCCTCAGCTATATGGGAAACCTAGCTGTAGAGAAAGACATTTCTTGAGTGGTTCAAATGAATGAAGTTTAAGTGTACTTAAAATTTCAGTTCTTAAACACCTCACTCCGTTATTTTAAGATGTTTCTATTATACGAAAATGTTTCTAAACACCTGTTGAACCCTAAATTAGTAAAACGATACCTGGCATTCATACTAGTGTAGGCTGCTAAGAGAAATCATAAACACCCCAATGCCCACTCCCCCACAAAATAGTATCTAACCACAACTGTCCTGAGTCGGCAATAAAATACCTGAATTAGAAAGAGAGATTGTTTGGGCAAATGTGAGTTTTCAGAAGTATAATCTGAGGAGGAAAGAAAAAGTACCCACACAAATTTGATCATAATATTTAGAAAAACCTCTGATATTGTAACTAGAATTATGTACTATTTTGTTTAAGTAGCCATTGCTGCCAAAAATTTACATTCATATTTTTAAAGACAACTTTATGCCTACTAATTACCTAAGGAACCACAAGGCAGAGGCTTGCCGCACACTTTTCCACAGGAAGGGACAGGATCCATGCATGTTTTCCGACTGCCACTTCCAAGTTCTAGCAATTGGCTGAGAGGGGTTTGCCCACAAGGGCAACAGCGCACCAGCTGGGGGAGCCGTGGGCATGGCTGGCAGGGCTGAGGGTGGCACACCTGTGAACACATGTGGTTCCCACATTTCAAGTCCCTGTTAAGAAAAACAACAGACTATTACATAATTGTTGCATAAAATACAGCTTTATTCTAACTGAGGAAAACATCAAACCTTACTTGCCACATATCTTTAAACAGCCAAAGTCCCCAAATCCATCAGACTTTCCTACGTCTGTTCCACATAACACGTCTCGGGAGGTGCTGCCACAGTAGCATACTTGAGAACATAATTTCAGAAACAAGAGATTAGTAATCTGTACAGGTGTTTAAAATATTCTAAACAATCTATAAGAAAACACAAAATGCTATTCACTAGTGTTGATTAGACCTGATGCAGAAATAAATGTGGCTTATACAGCAGCTCTAAGCCCCACTTAAGAGCTTCACCACAGAAAAAGAATTAAAAAGGCCTTGATAGACTCTGTCCATATCTCATGGTGCCCCTGCAGCACACCTCAATATGAGCATTAAAGTGAAGCAATCCTTTAACGTAAAAGACTACTCTCTGGTCCATAATGTCATGGTTGAAAACCATGGATTGTGAGGCTTTCTGGGGTATTGCGGAGATACTGCAGGAGATGGAAGCTAAACTGGTGGTAGTTATGGAGGAGGTGATAACTGGATTCCATCCTCACTTCAACCAAGCAGCAGATATTTAATACTTCATATCTTGGGGTTCACATAAAATGCTTGGAAAAAGTCTCTGATGCTAAAAAGAAATTTAAAAATAGGCACAATATAAAATCCTTATTAATTTGTATTCTACTATTGTTAAATTTGAAGTAATCATGTTTGAGTACTGACAATGAGTAAAAAGTGTTTCAAATAACTTGAGACTTTTATTTACTGCATAGAGAACCTAGTCTAATATCTATAGATTTTTCTATGGGTTGAAGAAATAATGGGTCACTTTATTTCTTGAGATCAGCAATAAGCATGTGCTATATTTAAGGAGTTAGTTTCTAAAGGAAACTAAAAAAAAAAAGTTTCTGACTAATATGTAACAAAGTCTGGTAAGGACTAATTTTCATCAACTTAGATAATTTTTCTGATAAGGGCCACTTTACATTTTCAGTTTATAATGAAAACTTGTTGTCAATAAAGACATTAACCAAGACTCTTGATTTTTAAAATATACATTTACTCTTCCAGTAAATACATGTGCAGTTCCATCCCCTGTTCTAAAACTCATTATCAATAAACTTATTAGAAGAATTAATACAGGTGCAGGAAATACAATTAATATTGGTGGAATCAACAAACTGGTAAACAAACCCTAGCAACTGAGAGCTTCTGCAAGCAGGCTTTTCTTTGCTAAGTTTCTGCTCAAATAGAGCAGAGGCTTTTTTTCAGAGACATAGGACAGCTGTGAACCAAAGAATCAAGGGTCAGAAAACTGTGACAATAAATTCTTTTCAAGTACACATGGAACATCCTCTAGGATTGACCACATACTAAGGCACAAAACAAACCTCAACAAATTTAAGAGTATAGAAACTATTTCAAGCATCTTCTCTGACCACAATGGCATGAAACTAGAAATCAACCAAGGGAAAAGAAATGAGAAAAAAATGATTACATGAAGACTAAACAACATGCTACTAAAAAACCAATGGGTCAACAAGGAAATCAAAAAGAAAACTAAAGAATACCTCGAGGCAAAAAGTCTGCAAGTAACAAATGCTGGAGAGGGTGTGGAGAAAAGGGAATTCTCTTATACTGTTGGTGGGAATGTAAATTGGTACAGCCACTATGGAAAACAGTATGGAGGTTCCTCAGAAACCTAAAAATAGAATTACCATATGATCCAGCAATCCCATTCCTGGGCATATATCTGGACAAAACTATAATTCAAAAAGATACACGCACCCCTATGTTCACAGTAGCACTATTCACAATAGCCAAGACATGGAAACAACCTAAATGTCCATCCACAGATGAATGGATATATATACAATGGATGGATATATATACAATAGCCAAGACATGGAAACAACCTAAATGTCCATCCACAGATGAATGGTACATATATACAATGGAATACTACTCAGCCATAAAAAAGAACAAAATAATGTCATTTGCAGCAACGTGGATGCAACTAGAGATTATCATACTAAGTGAAATCAGAAACAGAAAGACAAATACCGTATGATACCACTTATATGTAGAATCTAAAATGTGACACAGGGCTTCCCTGGTGGTGCAGTGGTTAAGAATCCACCTGCCAATGCAGAAGAAACGGGTTCAAGCCCTTGTCCGGGAAGATCCCACATGCTGCGGAGCAACCAAGCCTGTGTGCCACAACTACTGAGCCTGTGCTCTAGAGCCTGCGAGCCACAACTACTGAAGCCCGCATGCCTAGAGTCCAAGCACCGCAACGAAGAGTAGCACCCGCTCGCCGCAACTAGAGAAAGCCCGCATGTAGCAATGAAGACCCAATGTCGCCAAAAATAAAATTAAATTAAATTAAAATAAAATAAAATAAATAAAATATGACACAAATGAACTTATCTATAAAACAGAAACAGACTCACAGACATAGAGAACAGACTTGTGGTTGCCAAGAAAGGGGGGGTGGGGGAGGGATGGACTGGGAGTTTAGGGTTAGTAGATGTAAACTGTTACATATAGAATGGATGTACAACAGGTCCTACTATATAGCACAGGGAACTATATTCAATGTCCTGGGATAAACCATAATGGAAAATATAAAAAAGAATGTATATATATGTAAAACTGAGTTACTTTGCTGTACGGCAGAAATTAACACAACATTGTAAATCAACTATACTTAATAAAAAAAAATTAAGCGGGCTTCCCTGGTGGCGCAGTGGTTGAGAGTCCGCCTGCCGATGCAGGGGACACGGGTTCGTGCCCCGGTCCGGGAAGATCCCACATGCCGCGGAGCGGCTGGGCCCGTGAGCCATGGCCGCTGAGCCTGCGCGTCCGGAGCCTGTCCTCCGCAACGGGAGAGGCCACAACAGTGAGAGGCCCGCGTAACGCATAAAAAAAAAAAAAAAAAAAAAAAATTAAGCATGTAGATCTCAAAAAAAAAAAAGAAAGAAACAAAAGAAAAGAAAATTGTGACAATAAAAACAAAAGTAGAGCCCCTGATCAATCAGGAAATAATGTGAGTACAACACTAAAAACTCTACTATGCTTAGGCACAAGAGACAGAAATATGAGCTGATGACAGAAGAGTTGGGTGGAGTCACTGCTGGTTAAAGAGTATTAAGGAACCAAAGACAGTCTGCAGAAAGGTCTCTGTTGCCAGCCTGAACCTGTTCAGCATTTTTACCAACACGTGAATGAAGACCCAGAAGGAATGCTTATTAAATCTCCAGATAAGGCTGAAAGCGATCTTAGGAGAATTACAATTCAAGAAGATAAATAAACTACACTGATGGCCAAAATGCTCTGCTAGATATTTAATATAGACAAACAAAAAGTCTTCAACTGGGTTTGAAAAATCAGCTACATACACAAAAACAAAAAGGAAGAGACTGGGATCCATACAAATCTGACAAAAAAGTGTGATTCAGCCCAATATGTACCAAAAGCTAAAAATCGTCCAAATCAAAGGGACTCTCCCACACTACAATCTACACTGCTAAAACCAAACTGCCAATATATACTTAACTCCTGCCTTATCTCAAAATGGATTTGAGGCAGCATATTAGGATATATGAGATATATCTAGAGAATGTAAATTAAAAGATGTGAAAAGAAAAAGAAAAACAATGGTAAGGACAGAGAATGAATCACAGCTAAAAAGTACACACTATAAAGATGAACATTAGGTCAGTTATACCAGCTTCCTAAGATATAGTCTTTGAGGAAAAACAACTATTCTTGGAACCAAGACCAGACAAGACTTTCTTCCAAGAGGACCCATAAACAGAATACTGAGTAGTATATGGCACAATTCCCTATATAAAATCCTTATAGTGCACAGTACAAAACATTTCATAGGGGTATTTTTTTCTTTTCTTTTCTTTTTTTTTTTTGCAGTATGCGGGCCTCTCACTGCTGTGGCCTCTCCCGGTGTGGAGCACAGGCTCCGGACGTGCAGGCTCAGCAGCCATGGCTCACAGGCCCAGCCGCTCCGTGGCATATGGGATCCTCCCAGACTGGGGCACGAACCCGCGTCCCCTGCATCGGCAGGCGGACTCTCAACCACTGCACCACCAGGGAAGCCCATAGGGGTATTTCTTATTGTAAGTGCAAGCACTGATCAACAGCATCACACCAAAGTAAAATCTAGTAAAATAAAACTATATAACCAATACATAGTAGCTCAGGATCCCTGAAGATTAGAGGCAGTCACACAAACAGAGGAACTACACAATATGTGGTCCTTTGAGACTCACTTCTTTCACTTAGTATAATGTTTTTGGAGGTTCATTCACTTCATAGCATGTATCAATACTTCATTCCTTTTCATGGCTAAATAATATTCCTTTTTATGGACATATCACATTTATTCCATTCATCAGTTGATAGGAATTTGTATTGTTGACACATTTTGACTATTATGAAAAATGCTGCTATGAACATATATTTACAAGTTCTGTATGGACATATACTTTCATTTCTCTTGGGTATATGCCAAGGAGTTGAATTGCTGGATCATATGGTAATTCTATATTTAACCTTTAAAGGAACTACTGGACAGTTTTTCTTTTTCTTTTTTGGCCACACCATGTGGCTTGTGGTATCTCAATTCTCTCACCAGGGACTGAACCTGAGCCATGGCCGTGAAAGCCCAGAATTCTAACCATTAGGCCACCAGGGAACTCCCCTGGACTGTTTTCTAAAGTGGTTATACTATTCTACCCTTATTGTGGTTTTAATTTACATTTTCCTAGTGTTTAAAGGTGTTAAGCACCTTTCATGTGTTTACTGGCCATTAACATATTTCTTCTGTGAAGTACCTGTTCAAGTCTTTTGCTCACTGTGTGAGTTGTTTGTCTTTTTTTGTTGATTTGTAGGAGTACTTTATCTTTTTCTTTTTTTCTTTGGTAGGAGTACTTTAAATATTCTGGATACAATCTCTGATTTATCAATTCATTTTCTTAATGTGATAAAGTTCAATTTATCAATTATTTTCTTTTACGGTTAGTACTTTTGCTGCTGCTCTATGAAATCTTTGCCTGATCCCAAAGTCATGAAAATATTCTCTTATAGTTTTATCTGGAAACTATATTTCTGGGTTTTACATTTAAGCCCATGACCCATATAGTATTAATTTCCATGTAAAGAGTGAGACAGGGGTTGGGGGTCACTTTTTTTCCATATATACATCCAGCTGTTCTAGGACCATTTGTAAAATGACTCCTTTTTCCACTGAATTAACTTAATATCTTGGTTGAAAATCAACTGTATATATTGAGGTCTATTTCTGGACTCTATTGTCTTCCATTGATCTACTAGTCTACCTTTACACCAATAACCACAATGTCACAATTACTGTAACTTTGTAAGTCTTAAAATCAGGTCTTTCAACTGTTCCTTTTCAAGATCACTTTGGCCTTTCTGGGTCTTTTTCAAGTAATTACTGCAAAAAAAATTCACAAGCAGTTACTTTTAAACAGCATTAAAAAAAATCTACCATCCAAATTCTATAGGACAATGACCTATACTGGTAGTATGTAACCAAAATAATGAAAACCACCTAGGGAGTTCCCTGGAGGTCCAGTGGTTAAAGACTCTATGCTTCCACTGCAGGGGGCGTGGATTTGATCCCTGGTAGGGGAACTATGATCCCGCATGCTGCAAGGTGTGGCAGAAAAACCCCCCCAAAACAAAAAAACGTCTAATCAGTCATGTATCTCCAGTTCTCTCTACCCAAGGTACCAGACCTAATAGAGTCTTTGTGACTACAGGCTTGAAACAAATCCATGTCATCAAGACAACCATAAATAAGGTTCCAGAAAAGTACCCAAGTACTGCTGGCTGGTGTGCTCACCACTTACCTTGGTTCAATATGATCCGACAAGGCTTGCATGGACCCCCATGGCACAGCTCAGCACAGTGGTGCTGACCACAATTCAAAACATTCTCACAAGGGTTAGAACAGTGGACTGAGATGGCCTGACCACAGCGAACTGTGTGCCTGTAAAAATAGATGTAAAGACAGTATTAGTCTAATGTTGGATATTGAGGTCCTATTTGACAGCTAAACTAACCTTCCCTCAAAACCTACTAAACCTTTTCTCTTTGCCCAGTTTCCCCTACTTTTTCTGTTTCCCTCTTCCAATCATTTCCTCAATTCCTCTTCCCTTCTCCACTCTTTCTTCTTTTTCCTCCTTTGCTTTCCTTATTTCCTATTCTGCCGTTTTTCTCCCCCCTATTTTCTGGCCAGTGAGGAACTGAGGGCCTAAGTATTTGTTACAATGTGATTTCTTCTCTGAGTTGAAACAGCATGCAGGAGGGGAAAGAGCCTGGAGCTCCCATAGTATCTTACAGAGGTGGGTAGGGAGGTTGGGAGGTGT
Source organism: Phocoena sinus (assembly GCF_008692025.1). Classification (NCBI taxonomy): domain Eukaryota; kingdom Metazoa; phylum Chordata; class Mammalia; order Artiodactyla; family Phocoenidae; genus Phocoena; species Phocoena sinus. The sequence goes on along the minus strand of NC_045768.1, from coordinate 81,108,162 downwards.
AGTCGTAATGAACATTCTTGGAATGAAAGCACAATGGCATTCTCCTGGGACCTGGCACTCTGGCATTTTAGGCAGTTATGATGCTTAAGAACATACTGTATGTACTTTGATTCAGGATGGGGACATCATTCTGGCTTTTTTCTAATAAACATCCTGATTTTGCCAACTTATCCGCTAGAGAAGGATATGAGGCTGCTGCTCTTAGACAATCATCTTCAGGTTTCTTTCCAGGGTAATGGTTTAGACCTTGGAGTCTACTCTCCCACAAAAAGTTTTATTCTATCCCCCTATTCTCACTTCAACTACATATTTTAAGAAGTCACTGTTACATACATAGATGATCAGTTTCCAGTGCTCAGTGTCAAGGCTAACATCAACCCCTTGAGGAAGACACTATTATTTCTACCATACGATAAGAAAAATGAGGCTCACCAAGAAGAAGCAACTTGCCCAGGTCAACAACTAGTTAGTGGCAGAGCCCAAATCTGACCTGGGCTTTTGACCCACAGCCCCTTGCATGTGACTCTGTAAGGCCACACTACTACCCTTGTAAGTTCAGTAAACATTTAAAAAATGCTTATCACTGAAAACCTGCACTATCCCATCTCGTCTTGTGGTTCAGAAATCATTCTGTGGTCTTAACTGGGCCTCTGCAGCTATCAGTGATCCTTGCACTGATAAAACAGGAGAACTTGCATTATAATGAAAAGAGAGCGGGCTCTGGGGCTACTTATTCTTTCATTCAACAATATTCACTGAAAACCTACACACCAGATACTATGCTAGGCATAGATAAGTGACCCTTGCCTCCTGGACCTTAGCAGGCCTGGGTTCAATTCCTGGTTCTTTCACCCACTAGAGAGGTTAAGAAAAAAGTCCCTGTCACCTTGGCCTTGCATCTGAAATGGGTAATCTCACTATTTTATAACGTCTTAATCACCTATAAGATTGCAGGATTAAGGCAGCACAGGAAATTACTGTTTACGGAAAAGTACTATTTACACCTACCATTTATTAATGGTAGTAAATAAATACTATTTGCACCTACCTACTAATCTTGCATTTTAGAAATTCATACATAAACCATTAATGTGGAAACTGAAGTCTTCTTTGGAGTACAATTCTAACTTTACCTGGTCCGTCCACATTCACATGTTTTAGTCATAAATGCAGGGCAGGGTGGGCAAGGTCCAGGATGGCAGAGACTGAAAAAGAAAGGCTGTGATGAATAAATCATACCCATGTATCCAAACTTAAACAAAGCTGCCCCAGCTGGGCCCTACTATGAATATGGCAGCAAATAAACTTCCTACGAAATGTTTTAGTATTTGTCTAAAGTTGATCAAACTATTTAAACAAAGATACCAACAATGTTTTTATATAGAAAGAATCGATAGCAGTATCATCTTAGAATATTTAATGAGAAAAGTCAAAATACTAGTTTTATTTGGGTCTGATAGTCAAAGATAACATTTCTAAATATGGTCTCGGCCCACTTAGTACAGTGAGTAGGGATAAAAAGATCCTGCCACTCAGGATGGCCAATGGGGTCCTTTAGAAGTTCAGAACCTGAGCAAAGTAACAGAGCTTAAATCTGCTAGATCCATGAGAAGTACAGACATTTTCTCATCAGCTGGTAAAGTGACAACCAGGTGATAGGCTAACAACGGGAACATTGAAAAGAAGGTTGCTTGGGTGAGGGGAGGCATGCTGGTAAGTAACAAAGGGGAAAGGGACTCATGGAAAAAAACCGTGCCTAATTTTTGCTATAGGTCAGAATTAGGCCTCTGAATAGTACGCTTTTTATAGGAGCTATGCTATAAAGAGACCAAAGAAAAAATGAACAAAATGGAAATAAATTCCAATTCAAATAAATACTGCCCTCTTCGAAGCAGACACCCCTGGTAAATTACACATCTGTACAGAAATATCACTACTTAAAACATTTTGGGAACTTTGCGGGTGGGCAGGGGGGACACCTATGTGATGGCAAATCACAATCCTTTGGGAATTAAAAGCCAATCAGAGGGGACTTCCCTGGTGGCACAGTGATTAAGAACCCGCCTGCAAATGCAGGGGGCACGGGTTCGATCCCTGGTCCAGGAAGATTTCACATGCCGCGGAGCAACTAAGCCCGTGCGCCACAACTACTGAGCCTGCACTCTAGAGCTGGCGAGCCTCAACTACTGAGCCCATGTGCCACAACTACTGAAGCCTGCATGCCTAGAGCCTGTGCTCTGCAACAAAGACAAGCCACAGCAATGGAAGCCCGTGCACCGCAATGAAGAATAGCAACTGCTCTCCGCAACTAGAGAAAGCCTGCACGCAGCAATGAAGACCCAACGCAGCCAAAACTAAGTCATAAAATAAAATAAATTAATTAAGAAAAATAGCCAATCAGAGCCAAGTGTAATTAATCAAGTGGGTAACAGAATTTGCTATAAAAATCAGCTGTGCCTATAAAGTGGTCTGGTTGGATTTTTTATTTTTATGAGCTTTAAACACTGAAAACAGTCCAGGAACATGTGCCCGGTCTCCTAAGATAATCCATTTTGACAGACAGAACCCGCAGGAGACATAAGATTAACCACGCTTCTTTAAGGATGAGTATCATTATTCAACAGTTATATTTCACATGATATACCTCAACCCTTTCAGGTGAAATTATTTTCATGGCTGGACATTTAAATAACTTTATTTCTTTAAACAAATTTATTTATTTTATTTGTTTTTGGCTGCACTGGGTCTTCATTGCTGCACGCGGGCTTTCTCTAGTTGCCGTGAGCAGGGGCTACTCTTCATTGTGGTGCGCGCGCTTCTCATTGAGGTGGCTTCTCTTGTACAGTACGGGCTCTAGGCACGTTGGTTTCAGTAGTTGTGGCACGTGGGCTCAGTAATTGTGGCTCACAGGCTCTAGAGGGCAGGCTCAGTAGTTGTGGCACATGGGCTTAGCTGCTCCACGGCATGTGAGATCTTCCTGGACCAGGTCTCAAACCCATGCCCCCTGTATTGGCAGGCGGATTCTTAACCACTGCGTCACCAGGGAAGTCCTTAAATAACTTTAGACTGATAGACAAACTGCTGGTCAAGTGTGGATGACTCCAGGTTATTTCAAATATCCCTGAGGCCTGGACTTAACCCCAGGTTCTCATAACCTTCAGAGCAGTGGTTCAGAACACTGCCTACATATTAGAATCACCTGGAAAAAAACTACAATGCTTAGACCCACCCCAGGAGATTCTGATTCAATTGCTCTGAGGCAGAAACTGGGCACTGGTGTTTTAAAGTGCTCCTTAAATGACTGACCACCTGATCTGTATCACAGTGGTGTTCTCTGACAGTCATGACAGGGCCCCATTTCTGCTGAAGGCTTCCTAAAGATAATTCATGTGTAGGATTAATTTCTTGTTACTGAATTTACTAAAATGCCAACTAAGGGAAGGAACAGATGAGTCCCTGAGTTCTGACCTATGGAAGCAGTCAAAGGAAGAGGAAGGGCTGATTGTCCAGCAGATGGCAGACCATGCTGTTTAGCTCAGTCTGAAGAGCTCTCCCCACAATGATATTCCCCAGCACCGTCCCTGCATCCTGATCACAAGACCTCTGATCCAACCCTTGCTCCATGCAATAGAAGCGAGGTACCAGTGGAAATAAGTATGACAGTCTGATGTCTGTTTCCTCTTAGATTTGGGTAATAAAAGCAAGTGTTACCATTTCTTGACCACTTACCATGTGCCAGGCTCTGTACCAAGTCTCTTGAGTGTGTTAATTAATTTAATATTCATAGAACTCTGTAACTATTTTTTATCTATCATTATTATCTTACAGGTCCAGAAACTGAAGCTCAGAGAAGTAATTTGTCCAACAGCACATAACCATTAAGAAATAAACCAAGGAATTAAACCTTTGTCTGAAGCCAAAGCCTACAGAAATTTATTTGTAACTGATCAACTGTTTATTATTGTGCATCTCCCTCCTCATCTGTAAAATGGAGTGATAAATATCTATACATCACTGGGCTGTTGTAAGGATTCAACGAGTCAACTTTCGCAGAGTACCTGGCACAAAGCAAGTGCTCAGTAAATGATACCACACTGTCCCTCACCCAGTCCTGTTACGTGCTAACCAGATATGTGTACTTAGAGCTGCAAGCAAAGCGTGTTCACCCGGAATCTCCAGGAGTATAGTGTTCCAACTTACAGGTTACAGGAATGTGGGCAGTCGTGGCCAGGCTGTTTCTTTCTACAGACCTCACCACAACTATGTGGAATTTCATTTCTGCTCCATTCAGGATTCTTTACCTTGCCTAAAACATATCAAATAAGAGAGTCAATGGTATAAACTTCAACTGCATCCTAGACTTCGATGAAATAATATAATATAGCCAGACAGCACGAAACATCAGGATGGTGTTCATTAGTTCAATAAACACATTGTTCTAAAATAAGAAGGTGGATGTAATGCTACTCATCAAAAGCTTCACTGAGTATGATAAATTCTGGTTTGTCTGGAAAAGACAAATCATCATTTTTACTGATGAAAATGCCACTTTGACTAATGGACACATTTAATTTACGATTTAAACAAAACCTACAAGATAAGCTTTCTGTAAATGGGTCTTTGAATTGATATGGGAATATCTACTGTAAGGATCAGAAAGAGGGAATAAGGGAAGAGAGCAATGGGGGGAGGGGAGAGGCAGTAAGAAATGGAAAGGACATAAGTCCCCCAGTATAGTAGGAACTCGCCTATTCTAAAGTTAAAATACAAGCATAAAAGGGTTATAATTTTTAAATCTTTATTGGAGTATAACTGCTTTACAATGGTGTGTTAGTTTCTGCTTTATAACAAATGAAACAGTTATACATATACATATATCCCCATATCTCCTCCCTCTTGCTTCTCCCTCCCTCCCACCCTCCCTATCCCACCCCTCTAGGTGGTCACAAAGCACAGAGCTGATCTCCCTGTGGCTGCTTCCCACCAGCTATCTATTTTACGTTTGGTAGTGTATATATGTCCATGCCACTCTCTCACTTTGTCACAGCTTATTCTTCCCCCTCCCCATATCCTCAAGTCCATTCTCTAGTAGGTCTGTGTCTTTATTCTCTAGTAGGTCTGTGTCTTGGTCTTCATGACCATTTTTTTTCCTCTTAGATTACATATATATGTGTTAGCATATGGTATTTGTTTTTCTCTTTCTGACTTACTTCACTCTGTATGACAGACTCTAGGTCCATCCACCTCACTACAAATAACTCAATTTCGTTTCTTTTTATGGCTGAGTAATATTTCATCGTACATATGTGCCACATCTTCTTTATCCATTCATCTGTTGATGGACACTTAGGTTGCTTCTATGTTATGGCTATTGTAAATAGAGCTGCAATGAACATTTTGGTACATGACGCTTTTTGAATTATGGTTTTCTCAGGGTATATGCCCAGTAGTGGGATTGCTGGGTCATATGGTAGTTCTATTTGTAGTTTTTTAAGGAACCTCCATACTGTTCTCCACAGTGGCTGTATCAATTTACATTCCCACCAACAGTGCAAGAGGGTACCCTTTTCTTCACACCCTCTCCAGCATTTTTTGTTTGTAGATTTTTTGATGACGGCCATTCTGACTGGTGTGAGATGATATCTCATTGTAGCTTTGATTTGTATTTCTCTAATGATTAATGATGTTGAGCATTCTTTCACGTGTTTGTTGGCAATCTGTATATCTTCTTTGGAGAAATGTCTATTTAGGTCTTCTGCCCATTTTTGGATTGGGTTGTTTTTTTGATATTGAGCTGCATGAGCGCTTGTAAATTTTGGAGATCAATCCTTTGTCAGTTGCTTCATTTGCAAATATTTTCTCCCATTCTCAGGGTTGTCTTTTCGTCTTGTTTATGGCTTCCTTTGCTCTGCAAAAGCTTTTAAGTTTCATTAAGTCCCATTTGTTTATTTTTGTTTTTATTTCCATTTCTCTAGGAGGTGGGTTAAAAAGGATCTTGCTGTGATTTACGTCATAGTGTTCTGCCTATGTTTTCCTCTAAGAGTTTGATAGTGTCTGGCCTTACATTTAGGTCTTTAATCCATTTTGAGTTTATTTTTGTGTATGGTGTTAGTGAGTGTTCTAATTTCATACTTTTACATGTACCTGTCCAGTTTTCCCAGCACCATTTATTGAAGGCTGTCTTTTCTCCACTGTATATTCTTGCCTCCTTTATCAAAGATAAGGTGACCATATGTGCATGGGTTTATCTCTGGGCTTTCTATCTTGTTCCATTGATCTATATTTCTGTTTTTGTGCCAGTACCATACTGTCTTGATTACTCTAGCTTTGTAGTATAGTCTGAAGTCAGGGAGCCTGATTCCTCCAGCTCTGTTTTTCTTTCTCAAAATTGCTTTGGCTATTCGGGGTCTTTTGTGTTTCCATATAAATTGTGAAATATTTTGTTCTAGTTCTGTGAAAAATGCCAGTGGTAGTTTGATAGGGATTGCATTGAATCTGTAGATTGCTTTGGGTAGTAGAGTCATTTTCACAATGTTGATTCTTCCAATCCAAGAACATGGTATATCTCTCCATCTATTTGTATCATCTTTAATTTCTTTCATCAGTGTCTTAAAATTTTCTGCATACAGGTCTTTGGTCTCCTTAGGTATGTTTATTCCTAGATATTTTATTCTTTTTGTTGCAATGGTAAATGGAAGTGTTTTCTTAATTTCACTTTTTCATCATTAGTGTATAGGAGTGCTAGAGATTTCTGTGCATTAATTTTGTATCCTGCTACTTTACCAAATTCATTGATTAGCTCTAGCAGTTTTCTGGTAGCATCTTTAGGATTCTCTATGTATAGTATCATGTCATCTGCAAACAGTGACAGCTTTACTTCTTTCTTGATTTGGATTGCTTTTATTTCCTTTTCTTCTCTGATTGCTATGGCTAAAACTTCCAAAACTATGTTGAATAAGAGTGGCGAGAGTGGGCAACCTTGTCTTGTTCCTGATCTTAGTGAAAATGGTTTCAGTTTTTCACCATTGAGGATGATGTTGGCTGTGGGTTTGCCATATATGGCCTTTATTATGTTGAGGAAAGTTCCCTCTAGGGTTATAATTTTATAATCAATGTCACTCCACAAATTTTAGTAAGCCTATTCCATGAACTTAGTGCAGGGGCAGGATGAGTAAAACTGAGGCGCGGGACTCCTCCTTGCCCTTGAGCTATTCATCCTCACTTGGGCAATTTACACCCTAAATGAAGCCTGTTCCCAGTCCTTGGTCTCTGCTGTTCTCTCCTGTCTGTCTCTTTCAGAAATCTTATTCATGCTGTGTGGTTCAATACATCTAAAGGCCGATGAGTCCCAAATCTACATTTTCTGCATTGCCCTGAATCCTCAGTTTCAGTCCTACATGTCCAACCGTCTGCTGAACATCTGTGCTTGGGGTTTCACAGTCACTTCAAATTGCCTATGTATCTACAGTCAAAGTTAGCATCTTCCCTCTTAGATTCCACCCTCTCCAGGGTTCCCTATCTGTTAGTGACACCATCACTGTCAGAGTCACACAAACTCAAAAACTAGAGGCATCCTCCTTTTTCTTTCTCTATTCTATTTAGTCACCAAATCTTGTCAATTTTCCTACATAGTGTATCTCACAACTCACCTCCCCCTCTACTCCTGCTGTTCCTCTCTACTGGCCAGACCTCATCTCTAGACTATTAGAATAGCTCCCCTGCCTCTGTGCTTTCTTGTTCCAATATGGTGCCCAGGTTTTCTCCTACCATCTCTCAGTGGCCCAACCTCTTTTCCCTGACTCTCAATGATGTTTTTTTCCTTCATCTGCCAGAGTTCTGCATTAGACTCCTTCTCACCCATTACCCTTTCACCTACTAGAATCCCATCTATTGCTCTCACCTGTGACTATCTTCCCTAATTCCTGATCTTTCTTCAAACATTCCTAACTCCTTGGAGAACAGCTTCCACTGGATGTCTTACTCCTCCAACTCAACACTTCAACTCCAACTCCAACTGAACTCATTGTCCCCACCAAACCTGGTTCACTTGCCCTGCCCTTTTCTGTTCTTAGTATCACCATTTCCAAAAGCATGAAACTTTGGAGTCACATTTGGGTTCCTTCCTTTCCCACTGCTGTTAATTCATGTTTACCTTTGAAATCTTATATCCCTTCCTTTCTGTTCCACTCTAAAACCCATTGCAGACTTTGACTATTCTTCATCTGGGTTACTGTAAGTCCCCAAACTGTTTAGGTCCCAAAATACTCTACTACTGCCACCAGACTAATCTTCATAAAGAATCAGGGAATTCCCTGGCAGTTCAGTGGTTAGGACTCTGCATTTCCACTGGAGGGGGCCCAGGTTTGATCTCTGGTTGGGGAACTAAGATCCCACATGCCTTAGCATGGCCAAAAAAAAAAAAAAAAAAAACACACACACACACTAATGCCCTCAGTGGCTTCCCAGCACCTGACAAATGAAGTCCCAATATCTAGGCCTGGCATGAAGAAGTCAGCCCTACCTTTTCAGTCATCTCAAACTCCTCCATCTTCATAGACCCTGGGCTCCATAAATGGATGACTTCCTCTTCTCCCAGCAGATCCTAAGACTTCTTGGTGTTAAACCTAGTTTTCAAGCCTGGTTCAATTCTACCTCCTTCAGGAAAGCTCTTAATCCTCCAGCCAGAAGTCAAACTCACCCCAAAGATCTCCCACAGACTTTGTAGTAGAATAGCAAGTTAATTGTGCCTTAAATTTTAGACTGTAAGCTCTGGGAAGTCAGTAAATAGTCTCATTCTTCTCTGTTTCTCCATGGTATCTGTTACATTAATAAGTTCACAATAAGTATATTAAACCAATGGTCTCCTTTTTTTACTCAGCTGCGTTGCGTGGCTTGCAGAATGTGGGATCTTAGTTCTGCAATCAGGGATTGAACCCAGGCCCTTGCCAGTGAAAGCACAGAGTCGTAACCACTGGACTGCCAGGGAATTCCCGACCAATGATCTCCTTGAAGAGCAGAGTGGGGCAAAGTCCTCAGGTAAAATCAGGCCATTATTTGCCTTCCCACACCATTCCACCTCACTCAGATCATCGTGACCTTCATCCCCACATTCTTCTGCCTTCTTAGGGTCTCATATCCAATTTGTCAGTGAAGGCTTTAACAAGATTTTAAATTTCATTATGATGCTTCATGTTTAAAAATCCTTTAAAAATAAGGTAATTAAGCCTGGGTATTGGTCTTATTTGTCCAATTTTCAATTGATCTCTTGCTTCCAGTTTCATGCTGCCTTTCCAGTAGTACATTCAAGAATATTCATTCCTTCAGCTAATACTAATTCAGTATCTATTAAGGGTCAGATTTTGGCAAAAGAACATACAGGACCAACAGATTCTGGATAAGAGTGGCCAAAGTGGGAGAGGAGATAAGGAAGCGGAAGCTTCCTTTGGAAGCGGACAGTTGGGGTCAGATCTTGAATGACACAGTGGATGAGATTTAAAAAAAAGAAGGGGAAGAACACTGTAGATAGCTGAGTTCACAAAGAGATTGAGTCTAGAAGTGTTGATGGTCAGTGACTGACTCTTGGTGAAAGCTGGCAGTTAAGTAACAGGAAAGGAGAAATATGAGCAAATTAGTTAGAAAAATAAGGAGAACAGGTAAAAAAGAAACAGAAAGAGCTAGTCATTTCAAGAAGTGAATGGTCAAAAGCATTAAGGGCTGCTGTGTGGACAAAAAGGTTAAGAATTTATAAATCAGCCCTGGATTTGGTCAGGAAAGGGTCATTGATGATTTCTGAATAAGTTTCAGTGAGGTAATGAGGACAGAGATAAAAATGCAATGGTTCAAGGAGGGAGACAAATGGTTAAGAAATAAAATCCGAAAAATTGACAGCCAGATGGTAAAGGTTACCCATTAAAAGACAGGCAGGAAAGAGGAAAAAAAGAAAAAAAAAAAAAAAAAAGACACGCAGGAAATAGGTTAGCAACAGATGAGCATGTGGATCATGAAAAGTTTTTTTCCTAACACATGGAAGAACTGACCTATGCAAAACCAGGAAGAAGTATTCCATAAAGAGGGAGGGCACAAGGATAGTTTGCAATGATGGTTTACAGAAAATCTCTCTTTATAAAGAACAATGACTGATTTCTTGGATTAAAATAAAGTACACTTCACCATTACTCTTTACTCATGTTGCTCAAATCTAGAATTTCAAAGCTGTTACCATTAGAGATGAGAAGAAGCCCATGTCTGTATCCACCTCTGCCATCTGGTCAGCTCTGATCTAAACTAAGATCAAGGAGACCTGGTGGGCATGATGAGAAGGCTCATCTCCAGAACAGTCTGCCAAGAACACAAAGGCCTGTGACTCTAGCTGTGTAACAGACCACATGCATGTGATGTCTTACAAACTCCTGTAGCTCTGAAGTCTTATTAGTGACTTCTAAAACATGCCCAGCACACCGCCTCTCCTGGGCTGGGAACTGAGGTACAATAAGCAAAGTGAAAGAGACTCCAGTGTATGCAAAAAAACTCACCACAGAAACAAGTATAGTTATTAGGAACATGTGCAGAAACATTCTGACATGCAGGGCACCTCCAACCACTCTGGCCATCTGTCAAGAAAAATGAGAGGAAATCAAAATAATTTCCTTACAAAAGCACATGTAATTTAAGAATTTTTAAATCTATGGAAAGCCATAATATTGAAGCAGTAGTAGTAATTTCCATGTTAAGGATATCAGACATTTAAGAAACAAATTCACAATACTGAATTCTTTGCTTAAATATTGCATTTAGGCTTATATTTATAAGGACCTCATATCGTGAATACAGTGGGTATCCATTTCATTCCATTTTAAAAAATTGAGATATAATTAACATATAACATTGTGTAAGTTTAAGGTACACAACATGTTGATTTGATACATTTATATATTACAAAATATGATTATTACCACAGTCTTAGTTAACACCTCTATCACTTCATAAAATTAACATTTCATTTTGTGGGACAGTGTTCTATTATTTTTAATATCAAAGTAAGCATCTGAATCTTGGTTTGAAAAAAAAAGTAGGATAAAATACTTGAGTACATGCAGAAAAACTCAAATGTCTTAAATTAGAAGAGCCAAAGTTCAGAAAGCATATTTTTAGTAAAATTTGCATTATCCCTAAACACTAGTATACTTTGGGAAAAGCCCACAAAATACTATGGAGAAGATCTGTTAAAGGCAAAGCAACCTCAAAATCCTAAGGGTAAATTAAACATTGTTTTCTATAAATTTTCTAAAGCAAACTATACAAGAAATGTTTTCCAATGAATAAGCTACAAGGATGCATAGTACAACACAGGGAATATAGCTAATATTTTATAATAACTATAAATAGAATATAACCTTTAAAAATGGTGAATCACCATGTTGTACATCCGAAACTGACATAATATTGTACATCAACTATACCCCAATTTAAAAAAAATCGTTCTTTATAGTTGCTACTTGGATAAAAGCTACCATTTTCAGTAAAAGTGACTGATTTTGTTGTACCCTAAGTATATTTTAATTTGTTATGCTTAGCTGGTTTAAGATTTATAGCTTAAACCAAATATGTGATCAGGGCAACATATGTGATCAAAATATGTGATCAGGGCAACATACTCTCCCTGCAGATAAAACACTTAAGAGAAATTAAGTAGTTTTTTAAAGCTAAGTTTAAAACCTGAACATATCTAATGAGTGAGAATAACTACTCAGAAGAGAGAGATGACTGACCTGCTTGAGACGCTGGAGACCTTGCCCATTTCTTTATGCAGTTCAAATGAAACACATGGTAACAGCTCTGACAACTCCACACTGGGGCTGTGACACGAACCAATTCACAGCACACCATGCACTCATATTTTTCTGTGGTTAGCTGTTCAATTAAAGAACCTGTTTAGAAAACAAAACAGATAAACTCAAACACAGAAAAACATTCTGTAGTCAACCAAGGATCAGCAAGGCATTTGAGAGGAGAATTCAAATGTAGAGATTTTAAGGGATGTCTGATTCCGAGCAAGGTGACTGTTCAGAGTTTGAGGCCAGGAAGGGGCAGGAATATGCTGAGGTAGAGGACTTAGGAAGCAGACATTCAGGTAGGGATTCCCACAATTGAGGAAACATTCCCAAGAAACTGCCCAGGATCCTAGCAGAATAGCCAAACGCCCCTTGTAACACACGGCTTAAGCATTCACAGGAGAAACATGCTGTAGCACCTTGCCTTGCCCTCTCAATCTGGAAGGCTCTGCATCTACCACATTCATGGATTCAGGTTAGGGAAGGGCTCGTGAAGCTACAGTGGTCAGGTGCAAGAAACCTAAGCCTAGACACGTTCCAACAACCCATGGTGGTGAGATGGTTCTAGTAGATGCCCTGAAAGTCTTTGGTTGTTCACTCAAGAAAGACAGGCTTGATGCCTACCACAAGTCCCATGGTAGGATTACTAGACTGAGGGAGACACAGTCTCTGGCTCCAGAAGCTCAGCGTCTATGAGAGAGACCAGCGTATAACATCCTAAGAATCCTCCCAGATTTACTCTTCAATACGTTCACCCAGTTCCAGACTTTTCCTTCAAATACGATCTCAGCAAAATCTTTCTAAATCCCAAGTGTACCCAGACCTGAGAGTATGTGTGTGTGTATTTTTTTTTTAACAACACCTTTTTATTAATTAATTAATTAATTTTTGCTATGTTGGGTCTTGGTTTCTGTGCGAGGGCTTTCCCTAGTTGTGGTGAGCGGGGGCCACTCTTCATCGCGGTGCGCGGGCCTCTCACTATCACGGCCTCTCTTGTTACAGAGCACAAGCTCCAGACGCGCAGCCTCAGTAGTTGTGGCTCACGGGCCTAGTTGCTCCGCGGCATGTGGGATCCTCCCAGACCAGGACCCGAACCCGTGTCCCCTGCATTAGCAGGCAGATTCTCAACCACTGCGCCACCAGGGAAGCCCTGTATTTTTTTTTGAGTCCATATTTTTAGCATTTATTTCACAATACTATTTTATTTGTTATAAGGTCCAAGTAAGTTATAAGAATAAAACAACTAACCTTAAATACACCATACCAAGTGTTGTGCTAAAGCACTTTACACATATTTAATTCTCCTAACAAGGATATAATAGAGATACCATTTTATAGATGAAGAAACTGAGGCTCAAAGTAGTTAAAGCACTTACCTAAGATCATATAACCAGAAATTTAAAAATCAAAATTCAAACTCGTCATCTGACTCAAAAGTTCACATTTTAGTCATTCCATAGTATTAGCTCCCTAAGATTACTTTCTGTTTGTCCAGTTCAAAGTCAAAAGAAATACACAACATCAAGACTGTAAGCTCTGGGAGGCAGGACCAGAGGCTCGTCTGCCTTGCTCACTGTAGTATATCCAATGCCTGGCATATACCAAACGCTCAGTAATATTTATTGAATGAATGGATGAAAGAATAAACGAGTATCATCTAGTCTGCTCCATAACCTCTTTCCTTTGAAAGTTTTAGGCTTTAGTAGTTTCTGGGATAGCTCTTTCCCTCTGGAGAAAGCCTGGAATAAAGATACTGCAAGTGACTGATTAAAAGGAAATTACCTGCTTTAGATACAGATGAACACATCATAAAATTGAATTCTATTATAAAAGCCGAGGAATCAGACTTAGATTCTTTCTTAAAAGTAGAGATACCCGGACTTCCGTGGTGGCGCAGTGGTTGAGAGTCTGCCTGCCAATGCAGGGGACACAGGTTCGTGCCCTGGTACGGGAAGATCCCACATGCTGCGGAGTGGCTGGGCCGGTGAGAAATGGCCACTGAGCCTGCGCGTCTGGAGCCTGTGCTCCGCAACGGGAGAGGCCACAACAGTGAGAGGCCCGCGTACCGCAAAAAAAAAAAAAAAAAAAAGTAGGGATACCCTACCCTGCATAGGTTAACATTTCTGAATAACAGAGTCAATTATATTTCCTACCAGTTACCATGCTACATGTGGAAGATTCTGGAGCAGTAAGTTAGGTGAGAGCTCATTAGAGAGTGAGATTAAGTTTGAGCCATCTATATGTGAGGCTGGTTGGGGCAGAGGAAGAGTCTGTGAGAATTATACTTGTGGTGAATTTTATAGAAAATGCCTATTGACCATTCCAGAATAGAACTGAGTTAGAATTAAGAACACAGAAAGGTAAGTGAAGTACGGAACCCACCTGAGAACACTACAATTTTTACCCTGAGGACTGTCTTTTTATTTTACTGTTTCTCTTATTCATTAGTTTATTGCTTGTTAATGAAGAACTATTGTGATGTTTCTAAGTCCAGTCACGGTGAAATTTGACCACTAGGATGCACATACATTTAGTTATGTGGTGACAGCTGTCAACTTTGAATAGCCTACAAATTACTGCCTTTACAAAGCTGTCAACTTTGAATAGCTGACAAATTGCAGCCTTTCCAAAGGCTGTCTCTTTCATCCCATGTTCAGTATGTCGGCAAACCCTGCTGGCTTTACCTTCAAAATATATCCAGAATCCAACCTCTGCTGCTAACACTCTGGTCTAAACCACTATCCACTCACCTGGATTATTACAATGGCCTCCTAACTAGTCTCCCTACTTCAGTCTATTCTCACCACAGCAGCCAGAGGGAGTCCGTCAAAATGCAAATTATTAATAGATGATACACTCCTCTGCTCAGAAGTTGCCAATGGTTCCTACATCACATGCCTGTAAAAGCCAAAGTCCTTACAATGGCCTTCATTGGCCCCCGGTCCTCATCTGTGATTCCTCTTTCCCTAGGCCACCACTCTGAGACGACACTGCCTCCTTCCCAGCCCTAAACTGGAAGGCAGATTCCTGCAGGAAGGTGTTTACAACTTGCTATTCCCTCTGCCTAGAATACTGTCCCCCAGACATTTGCACAGCTCAGTCCCTCACCCGCTTCAGGTGATTACTCAAAATGTGGTCTTCTCGGGCTTCCCTGGTGGTGCAGTGGTTGAGAGTCTGCCTGCCAATGCAGGGGACACGGGCTTGAGCCCTGGTCTGGGAGGATCCCACATGCTGCGGAGCAACTAGGCCCGTGAGCCACAACTACTGAGCCTGTGCGTCTGGAGCCTGTGCTCCGCAACAAGACAGGCCGCGACAGTGACAGGCCAATGCACTGCGATGAAGAGTGGCCCCCGCTCGCCACAACTGGAGAAAGCCCTCGCACAGAAACGAAGACCCAACACAGCCAAAAATAAATTAATTAATAAGTTAATTTTAAAAAATGTGGTCTTCTCAATGAGGCAGTCTCTGGCCACACTTTAAGAACTGGAACCCACCCCTCCCCCCCAAAAAACAAAACAAACTGTAACCCACTCCCTCAGCATTCCCTGTCTCCCTTATCTTTCTTCACACCACTTAAGTCTTATCATATATTTTACCTTGTTTATTTCCTAACCCTACACATAGAAGGTACTCAATAATACCTGTTGTATGAATGAATGAAAATAATAAATAAAATAATAGTAAAAGGTTTTAGAAACATACTAGAAAGACAAACAGTATAATTCTTTCACCAACATTTCAGTTTTATCTAAGCGTGTAACATATGTAAAACATGGTACTATTCTGGAATAGCTCTCTGCTAGTGAACTATCACATTTCAGGTGCAAGACTCTTGTCCATGCTGGATGCAGCCCTATCCTGACCACTGGCTCTTCTTCAATCCTAGGCCCTCTCCCACTAGGGCTTCTCCATCATTCCCCAGTCATGACTGTATATTCTCTATACTTTTACTTTGATAGTATGTCAGTAAAGAGGGTGACAACCCACTTAAAAAACCAGAAGAACAGAGACCTGTCTGGAGAATGCACTACAAACTTTTCAGATACACCAATAAATAACTGTCTTAAAAAAAACAAAACAATCCTGATTTGAAAAATCCAAGTGTAGGGCTTCCCTGGTGGCGCAGTGGTTGAGAGTCCGCCTGCCAATGCAGGGGACACGGGTTTGTGCCCTGGTCCGGGAAGATCCCACATGCCGCGGAGTGGCTAGGCCCAAGAGCCATGGCCGCTGGGCCTGCGCGTCCGGAGCCTGTGCTCCGTAACAGGAGAGGCCACAACAGTGAGAGGCCCGCATACCACAAAAAAATAAAAGAAAAATCCAAGTGTAAAAAGACATTTTTGAGGCAAACAGGGAAATTCAATTGTGGACCAGGTATTAGATGATTTCAAGGAATTATTACTAATTTTGTTAAGCATAATAACGGCACTATGATTATGTAAGAAAACGGCCATATTTTTTAAATAGATGTAACCTAAAAGTATATGAAGGTGAAATAGCCTGATATCTGGAATTTACTTTAAAATATATCAGCAAAAAAAAGGGGGGGAGACAGAGATTGTTTAAATATTAATGCATATCTATTTATGGCATATTATATATTAATTTAAAATAAGGTTTACAAAGATTTCTTAATGAGTGGAAAAATATAACACTATAATAAGCAATAAAAGAATAAAGATCATTTTTATTATATGATTTCAACTATGTAAAACTGAGCATTGAAAAATTCTTTAAGGAAACAGACTAAAAGGTTAAAGCTGATTATATCTGGATGGTGGGAATAAAGGTAAATTAACCTATCAACTTTAGTAAGCTGCCTTATTTAAGGTAAGGCAGCTGTTTTTAAAAAGCTAATACAATGTAAGCATGATCAACGTGTTCAAGATGGTCTTCCTGAGTCTGAAGCATATGTCAGACATCACACTTATTTATGTGAGTCTAAGGCCTATGGCAGAACTTAGGGGCTGGATGTAAAGGTTTAGAAATCAGTACAGCCCAGAGGCAGTGGTTTGAAAGTACAGAACTGGTTGTAATCTCCCAATGAAGCCTTATCAAGTAAGAAGAGAGGGCTGACCGGAGATGGAAACAACCTAAGCGCCCATCATCGGATGAATGGATAAAGAAGATGTGGCACATATACACAATGGAATATTACTCAGCCTTAAAAAGAAATGAAATTGAGCTATTTGTAATGAGATGGATAGACCTAGAGTCTGTCATACAGAGTGAAGTAAGTCAGAAAGAAAAAGACAAATACCGTATGCTAACACATATATATGGAATTTAAGGGAAAAAAATGTCATGAAGAACCTAGGGGTAAGACAGGAATAAAGACGCAGACCTACTGGAGAACGGACTTGAGGATATGGGGAGGGGGAAGGGTGAGTTTTGACAGGGCGAGAGAGAGTCATGGACATATACATACTAACAAACGTAGTAAGGTAGATAGCTGGGGGGAAGCAGCCGCAAGGCACAGGGATATTAGCTCGGTGCTTTGTGACAGCCTGGAAGGGTGGGATGGGGAGAGTGGGAGGGAGGGAGACGCAAGAGGGAAGACATATGGGAACATATGTATATGTATAGCTGATTCACTTTGTTATAAAGCAGAAACTAACACACCATTGTAAAGCAATTATACCCCAATAAAGATGTTTTAAAAAAATAAATAAATAAATAAAGTAAAATTAAAAAAAAAAAAAAAAAAAAAAAGAAGAGAGGGCTGAGATAAAGCCCTAGGTAACACCAACATTTAGGAAAGAGGTGGAGGAAGAGAAGAGTGAAGGACATAAACAGGAACAGTCAAGGAGAACAAGGACCAGAAGTGTGTGATAACAAAGGAGTCAAGGAAGTTACATTTCAGAAAAGACCCCTTTGTGTCCAACTCAAAGGGAAGTCCAGGATAATAGTAAGGACTGAGTCATTTGTGACCTACCAGTAGCTCTGAGTCAAGTGGTGATGATGCCAGAGGACTGAGACATGAAATCAGATTAGGGAAAAGGACACAGAGTGGATGACTCTTTTTTTTTTTTTTTTTTTTTTTTGCGGTACGCGGGCCTCTCACTGTTGTGGCCTCTCCCGTTGCAGAGCACAGGCTCTGGACGCGCAAGCTCAGCGGCCATGGCTCACGGGCCCAGCCGCTCCGCGGCACGTGGGATCTTCCCGGACCGGGGCACAAACCCATGTCCCCTGCATCGGCAGGCGGACTCTCAACCACTGCGCCACCAGGGAAGCCCCAGAGTGGATGACTCTTGATTAGACTGAATGGAAGGAAAGAAACACTACTGGGAGGTCCCGTATGGGGCAAGTTTTTCTTTTAGAGGGCAGGACAGACTCAAGAAGAGCTTCAGGTTGAGAACTTGGAGTAGTAGATGTGGAAAGGTTGATGAAAGGAAATAAAAGAGATCTCAGAATGAAAGAAAAGGAATAACAGGCACAGATGTCTCTGAGTTTGCTTAGAGAGAGCAAAAAGTTGAGAAAATTATGCCCTTTCTCAGTGATGACCTCCCCTTTCTCAGTGAAGTAGGAGGCAAGGAGGTCCACTGAGGTTGAGAGATCAATGTTAGGAAGGTTTGGATAAGTGTGGAAAAGGTTTGGAATAGTCTTAGATGAAAATGGGAGGGACAGCTGCCCAAGGTCATATAAGGGGAAAATGGCAGTGCTGAAAGCCAGCTGAGCTGGAGACCACTATTCAAAAATATTTACTGGGAACTGACCATGTACCAGACACTCTTTAGACACTAAGGGTATACAGTGAACAAAACAGACAAAAATCTTCTGCCCTTATGAAGTTTACTATCTTGTGGTGGAAGGTAGCCAATAAACAAATAAATAATGAAAATAAGTAGTATCATCAAATAGTAATAAGTGCTATGGAAAAAAATAAGCCAGGAAAAGAGGTTAGCAAGGGTCGGCAGTGGGGGAAGTATTATAGTTTTAAACAGGGTGATCAGGAAGGCTTTCCTCAGAGGGCGAGTGAATTTGCAGCAGTGCCAAATCTATACTGTTATACGATTTCCTGAAATGGCATTCTGTTATCCAGATAGGGTAGAAAAGCTAGACTGCAGCATCCATCCAGGGATGGGATCCTGGCAAATGTCTTGGCAGAAGGATAATACTTCAAATGACTTACAGTAAGGCCTAGCCTGAAGAGGGGATGAAGAAGGATGGAGACTGAACTGATAGTGGGTGGAAAAGACTGGGAGAGCCAAAAGGATAGGAGGATATGGTCAGAAAGCAGAACACAGGACTTTAGAATTTCAGAGACGGGGCATCCCCAGGGTCATTTCCTTGGTAGTGGGTGTGGAGGTGGAACGGATATGAAGGTCACTGCAGGTGACAAGATCAAAGAACCTGAGGATGACATAACCCCCATGATCACTGAAGTCACACAGAACAACAGCAGGATTTATGGTAAATCAGTAGTTCTCAAACTTGAATGTGCATGAGAACCACCTGGAGGCTTGTTAAAAGAAGAGACTGCTGGGCCCCACACCCAGAATTTCTGTTTACTAACACTGAGGTGAGGCCCAAGAATGTGCATTTCTAACAAGTTCCCAGGTATTGCTGACAGCTGCTGATCTGGGACTATACCTTGAGAATCACTGGGGTAGAAAAAAGATACAGGCTAGATGCATTAATAAATGAGGCGGGGGCTGGGAGATTTGGAGGCTAACAGATGACAAAGATAAGGAGACATGGAAGGGGATGGAGAGAAAAGGTCATGCAGCATTAGCTTCAAAAGAGCAGGGATTCTGATACAAAGGTAGAAGAATAATAGCTTAGAAATGACACTGGGGAAGGAGTGTGCACTTCCCGTCTTCCAGAAAGTAAGGTAAGTGGGATAAGGGAAAACAGCAGGCTCTGAGGCTGTAAGGAAGTGGTGACCCGACAGAAGGCCATAGGTCAATTAAGAGCAGGAGCAGAGCCAAAACAAATGAAGGATATAGGGGGCTTTGTTACTGCAGAATGAGGGATCCAGGCAGTCTGGGAGGACTGGGCAGTGCTAGGTTCTCTCAGTTCAGAGTGAGAGTAAGCAAAGCCCACTCTCAAACAGCCACGGACACTTATATTTGGGGTAAGCCTCTCTTTCTATTCCAATCAAGCTTTCATCTCCACTACTCCACTAAAACTGCTCTTAGCAAGACCAGTAACCTTGAGGAAACTTGCTCAAGCTTCTTAGATAGCCTCATGCACCAGAGGACAGAAAGCAGAAACTAGAAGAACTACAATCCTGCAGCCTGTGGAACAAAAACCACATTCACAGATAGACAAGATAAAAAGGCAGAGGGCTATGTACCAGATGAAGAAACAAGATAAAACCCGAGAAAAACAACTAAATGAAGTGGAGATAGGCAACCTTCCAGAAAAAGAATTCAGAATAGTGAAGATGATAGTGAAGATGATCCAGGACCTTGGAAAAAGAATGGAGGCAAATTTCAAGAAATGTTTGACAAAGACCTAGAAGAATTAAAAAACAAACAAACAGAGATGAACAATACAATAACTGAAATGAAAAATACACTAGAAGGAATCAACAGCAGAATAACTGAGGCAGAAGAACGGAAAAGTGACCTGGAAGACAGAATGGTGGAATTCACTGCTGCGGAACAGAATAAAGAAAAAAGAATGAAAAGATGATGAAGACAGCCTAAGAGACCTCTGGGACAACATTAAGTGCAACAACATTCACATTATAGAGATCCCAGAAGGAGAAAACAGACAGAAAGGACCCAAGAAAATATTGGAAGAGATTATAGTCAAAAACTTCCTTAACATGGGAAAGGAAAGAGCCACCCAAGTCCAGGAAGCACAGACAGTCCCAGGCAGGATAAACCCAAGGAGAAACATGCCGAGACACATAGTAATCATGCTGACGAAAATTAAAGACAAAGAAAAATTATTGAAAGCAGCAAGGGAAAAACGACAAATAACATACAAAGGAACTCCAATAAGGTTAACAGCTGATTTCTCAGCAGAAACTCTACAAGCCAGAAGGGAGTGGCACGACATATTTAAAGTGATGAAAGGGAAGAACCTACAACCAACATTACTCTACCCAGCAAGGACCTCATTCACATTCGATGGAGAAATCAAAAGCTTTACAGACAAGCAAAAGCTAAGAGAATTCAGCACCACCAAACCAGCTCTACAACAAATGCTAAAGGAACATCTTTAAGTGGGAAACACAAGAGAAGAAAAGGACCTACAAAAACAAACCCAAAACAATTAAGAAAATGGTAATAGGAACATACATATCAATAATTACCTTAAACATGAATGGATTAAATGCTCCAACTAAAAGACACAGGCTCGCTGAATAGATACAAAAGCAAGACCTATATATATGCTGTCTACAAGAGACCCACTTCAGACCTAGGGACACATACAGACTGAAAGTGAGGGGATGGAAAAAGATATTCCATGTAAATGGAAATCAAAAGAAAGCTGGAGTAGCAAAACTCATATCAGATAAAGTAGACTTTAAAACAAAGAATGTTACAAGAGACAAGGAAGGACACTACATAATGATCAAGATATCAATCCAAGAAGACATAACTCTTTTAAATATATATGCAGCCAACACAGGAGCACCTCAATACATAAGGCAACTGCTAACAGCTATAAGACAGGAATTGACAGTAACACTATAATAGTGGGGAACTTTAACACCTCATTTACACCAATGGACAGATCATCCAAACAGAAAACAAATAAAGAAACACAAGCTTTAAATGACACAATAGACCAGACAGATTTAATTGGTATTTATAGGACATTCCATCTGAGAACAGCAGATTACACTTTCTTCTCAAGTGAGCACGGAACATTCTCCAGGATAGATCACATCTTGGGTCACAAATCAAGCCTCAGTAAATTTAAGAAAACTGAAATCATATCAAGCATCTTTTCTAACCACAACACTAGGAGATTAGAAATGAATTACAGGGAAAAAAACATAAAAAACACAAACACATGGAGGCTAAACAATACATTACTAAATAACCAAGAGATCACTGAAGACATCAGAGGAAACCAAAAAATACCTAGAGACAAATGACAATGAAAACACGACTATCCAAAACCTATGGGATGCAGCAAAAGCAGTTCTAAGAGGAAAGTTTATAGCAATACAATCCTACCTCAAGAAACAAGAAAAATTTCAAATAAACATCTTACCCTTACACCTAAAGGAATTAGAGAAAAAAGAACAAACAAAACCCAAATTAGCAGAAGGAAAGAAATCATAAAGATCAGAGCAGGGCTTCCCTGGTGGCGCAGCGGTTGAGAGTCCGCCTGCAAATGCAGGGGACATGGGTTCGTGCCCCAGTCCGGGAAGATCCCACATGCCGCGGAGTGGCTGGGCCCATGAGCCATGGCTGCTGGGCCTGTGCATCCAGAGCGACGGGAGAGGCCACAGCAGTGAGAGGCCCACGTACCGCAAAAAAAACAAAAAAAAACAAAAAAAAACAAAAAAAAACAAAAAAAAAAAAAAAAAAAGATCAGAGCAGAAATAAATGAAACGGAAACAAAGAAAACAATAGCAAAGATCAATAAAACTAAAAGTTGGTTTTTTGAGAAGATAAACAAAATTGATAAACCATTAGCCAGACTCATCAAGAAAAAGAGGGAGAGGACTCAAGTAAAAATTGGAAATGAAAAAGCAGAAGTTACAACAGACACCACAGAAATACAAAGCATCATAAGAGACTACTACAAGCAACTCCATGCCAATAAAATGGACAACCTGGAAGAAACAGACAAATGCTTAGAATGGTACAACCCTCTAAGACTGAACCAGGAAGAAACAGAAAATATGAACAAACCAATCACAAGTACTGAAATTGAAACTGTGATTGAAAATCTTCCAACAAACAAAAGTCCATGACCAGATGGCTTCACAGGTGAATTCTTCAAACATTTAGAAAAGAGCTAACACCCATCCTTCTCAAAGTCTTCCCAAAAACTGCAGAGGAAGGAACACTCCCAAACTCGTTATGGGAGGTCCCCATCACCCTGATACCAAAACCAGACAAAGATACTTCAAAAAAAGAAAATTACAGACCAATATCACTGATAAATATAGATGCAAAAATCCTCAACAAAATACTAGCAAACAGAATCCAACAACACATTAAAAAGCTCATACACCATGATCAAGTGGGATTTATCCCAGGGATGCAAGGATTCTTCAATATACGCAAATCAATCAATGTGATACACCATATTAACAAACTGAAAAATAAAAATCATATGATCATCTCAATAGATGCAGATAAAGCTTTTGACAAAATTCAACACCCATTTATGATAAAAACTCTCCAGAAAGTGGGCATAGAGGAAACCTACCTCAACATAATAAAGGCCATATACAACAAACCCACAGCAAACATCATTCTCAATGGTGACAAACTGAAAGCATTTCCTCTAAGATCAGGAACAAGACAAGGATGTCCACTCTCACCATATTATTCAATATAGTTTTGGAAGTCCTAGCCATGGCAATCAGAGAAGAAAAGGAAATAAAAGGAATACAAGTTGGAAAAGAAGAAGTAAAACTGTCACTGTTTGCAGATAACTTGATACTATACCTAGAGAATCCTGAAGATGCCACCAGAAAACTACTAGAGCTAATCAATGAATTTGGTAAAGTAGCAGAATACAAAATTAACGCACAGAAATCTCTTGCATTCCTATACACTAATGATGAAAAATCTGAAAAAGAAATTAAAGAAACACTTCCATTTACCATTGCAACAAAAAGAATAAAATCCTAGGAATAAACCTACCTAGGGAGAAAAAAGACCTGTATGCAGAAAACTATAAGACACTAATGAAAGAAATTAAAGATCATACAAACAGATGGAGAGATATACCATGTTCTTGAATTGGAAGAATCAATATTGTGAAAATGACTATACTACCCAAAGCAATCTACAGATTCAATGCAATCCCTATCAAATTACCAATGGCATTTTTTACAGAAGTAGAACAAAAACATCCTAAAATTTGTATGGAGACACAAAAGACCCCGAATAGCCAAAGCAGTCTTGAGGGAAAAAAACGGAGCTGAAGGAACCAGACTCCCTGACTTCAGTCTATACTACAAAGCTACAGTAATCAAAACAATATGGTATTGGCACAAAAACAGAAATATAGATCAATGGAACAGGATAGAAAGCCCAGAGATAAACCCATGCACCTATGGTCAACTAATCTATGACAAAGGAGGCAAGGATATACAATGGAGAAAAGACAGTTTCTTCAATAAGTGGTGCTGGGAAAATTGGACAGCTACATGTAAAAGAATGAAATTAGAACACTCCCTAACACCATACACAAAAATAAACTCAAATGGATTAGAAACTTAAATGTAAGACCAGATACTATAAAACTCTTAAAGGAAAACATAGGAAGAACACTCTTTGACATAAATCACCGCAAGATCTTTTTTGACCCACCTCCAAGAGTAATGGAAATAAAAACAAAGATAAACAAACGGGACCTAATGAAACTTAAAAGCTTTTGCAAAGCAAAGGAAACTACAAACAAGACAAAAAGACAACTCTCAGAATGGGAGAAAATATTTGCAAACGAATCAACAAAGGATTAATCTCCAAAATATATAAACAGCTCATGCAGCTCAATATTAAAAAAAACAAACAATCCAATCCAAAAATGGGCAGAAGACCTAAATAGATATTTCTGCAAAGAAGACATACAGATGGCGAAAAAGCACATGAAAAGCTGCTCAACATCACTATTAGAGAAATGCAAGTCAAAAGTACAATGAGGTATCACCTTACACCAGTCAGAATGGGCATCATCAGAAAATCTACGAAGAACAAATGCTGGAGAGGGTGTGGAGAAAAGGGAACCCTCTTGCACTGTTGGTGGGAATGTAAATTGATACAGCCACTATGGGGAACAGCATGGAGGTTCCTTAAAAAACTAAAAATAGAATTACCATATGACCCAGCAATCCCACTACTGGACATATACCCAGAGAAAACCATAATTCAAAAAGACACATGCACCCCAATGTTCATTGCAGCACTATTTACAATAGCCAGGTCATGGAAGCAACCTAAATGCCCACTGACAGATGAATGGATAAAGAAGATGTGGTACATATATACAATGGAATATTACTCAGCCATAAAAAGGAACGAAATTGGGTCATTTGTAGAGACGTGGATCAATCTAGAGACTGTCGTACAGAGTGAAGTAAGTCAGAAAGAGAAAAACAAATATCATATATTAACGCATATATGTGGAACCTAGAAAAATGGTACAGATGAACCAGTTTGCAGAGCAGAAATTGAAACACAGACGTAGGGAACAAACGTATGGACACCAAGCGGGGAAAGAGGTGGGGCAGGGGGGTGGTGGTGGTGCGATGAATTGGGAGATCGCGATTGACAAATATACACTAATATGTATAAAATAGATAACTA
The DNA here is from genome assembly GCF_008692025.1 of Phocoena sinus. NCBI lineage: Eukaryota > Metazoa > Chordata > Mammalia > Artiodactyla > Phocoenidae > Phocoena > Phocoena sinus. The sequence continues at coordinate 81,082,877 of NC_045768.1, read as the reverse complement.
ATAAGAACCTGCTGTATAAAAAAATAAATTAAATAAAATTCAAAAAAAAAAAGACCAGTAACCTTCACATTGCCAAATCCAACAGTCAATGTGCAGTTATCCTGCTGTACTGATCAACAGCATTTAGCACAATTATCACTGCCTCCTCCTTGAATTTCTTTACTTGGTGTTTAGAACGTTTCACATCCTAGTTCAGTTTACTCTTTCTCCGTTTCCTTTACTGGATGCTCATTTTCCAGCCAAGCCTAGGTAGGCTCCATCCTCACTCTTTTTTTGTCTAACTACACTCACACCTTAGGTGATCTCCTCTAGTCAATTAAATACCATCTCTACACTGACAATGCCCAAATTTAAATCTCTAGTCCAGATCTCTTCTGTGAATTTTATATCCAACTTTCTATTTAACATATCCATATGGTAGTCTAGTAGACAACTCAAATCTAATAAATTTAACCAAATTCTTTATCTTTCCTGAACAAGGAGGAGACAAAGCAAAACATATGCAAAAACACATTTTCCAACAAGGAAAGGCTAAGAAATTGTCACTGATTGGAGAATAAGGACACATGCTGATTAAATGCAATGTGATATCCTGGATTGCACCCTGGAGCAGGAAAAGGGTATTAGTGGAAAAACTGGTGAAATCCAACTAAAGTCCGGGGGAATTCCCTGGCGGTCCAGTGGTTAGGACTCTGTGCTTTCACTGCCAAGGGCACAAGTTCAATCCCTGGTCAAAAAACTAAGATCCCACAAGCCTTGCTGGAAGCCTCGTGGCGTAGCCAAAAAAAAAGTCTGAAGTTTAGTCAATACCATGGTACCAGTGTTAATTTCTTAGTTTTGACAAAGATGTTAACATTACAGGGAGCTGGGTGAAGAGTGTATGGGAATTCTCTGTTCTATCTCTGCAAACTTTCTATAAATCTAAAATTATTCCTAAGTGAAAAGTCTAAAAAACGAACACTGCTTTCCCCTCCCACGCGCTACACTGCACTGTGCGGCAATTCTCACCTTCCACATTGCTCAGGAACAACAGCCTGGCTGCGTCCTGGACTCCTCATGCTCCCGCATCCAACATCCAGTCTATCTGTAAATTCTGTCAGCTTTACCTCCCAAATACACCCAGAGTCTAACCAATTCTTACCTCTTCCACCACTGATACCTTCATCCAAGTCTCCATCAAGTACCTGAATTACCACAACAGCCTCCTAACTCATTCCCTTGCTGCCTTAGGGCCCATTCCTCACACAGCCGACTGAGTGATCATTTTACAATGCTTGTAAGATCACGCCATCCCGTCTCCAAAAACCTCCCAGCTACTTCTCATCTTCCTACTCAGAATCAAATCTAAGAGCCTCATATGATCCAGCCCCTGTGATTTCTCTGACCTCCCCTACTGCCCACCTCTTCATTGCTCACAATGCCCCCCTCCCACCCCAATCTACACTTGCTTCTCTCTCTGCCTGAAATGCCCTTCTCCAGAGAGCCATGTGGTGCACTTCTGCACTTCCTTCTGGTCTATGTTCAAATATCTCTGTATCAAAGAGACCAACCTATGTAAACTGGCGCCCCTGTTACTCTGTCCTCTTAACCTGCTTTATGGGACCTCCCTGGTGGCACAGTGGTTAAGAATCCACCTGCCAATGCAGGGGACACAGGTCCGAGCCCTGGTCCAGGAAGATCCCACAGGCCATGGAGCAACTAAGCCCCCGTGCACCACAACTACTGAGCCTGCGCTCTAGAGCTCACGAGCCACAACTACTGAGCCCGTGTGCCACAACTACTGAAGCCCACACGCCTAGAGCCCGCTCTCCACAAGAGAAGGCACTGCAATGAGAAGCCCGCACACTGCAACGAAGAGTAGCCCCTGCTCGCCACAACTAGAGAAAGTCCACACGCAGCAATGAAGACCCAATGCAGCCAAAAATAAATTTTTAAAAACCCTGCTTAAAAAAGCAAACAATCAAAAAAAACCCCTGCTTTATATTTTAGCTCTTATCACCTGACATAAATATTTAAGTGCTTTCTACCTGTCTTCCCTACCAGAATGTATATCTCGTTAGTGCTGTATTCCCAGTACCTAGAACAGTGGTTGGCACATAGCATCTACTCAATAAATATGAATAAAGAGGTCTCAAGAAAATGCTGGGATGTAAAGCCAGAGAGATTTGTTAGGCAGAACTCTAAGGTGGCCTCCAAGATTCCCAGCTCCTGGTGTGCATGCCCTGGATAATCTCCCCTCAAGTATGGGTGGACCTGATCTAATCAAGTGAGCCCTTTTAAAAGAGTCTAGTGATCAGAGACAGAAGTCAGAGAGATGTAAAGAATCTGTAGCAAATTCTTTCCTGTAGGCTCTGAAGAAGCAAACTACCATGCTGTGAAGGGGCCATGTGGTAAGGAATTGTGGGTGGCCCCTCGGAGCTGAGAGTGATCCCCAGCCAGCAAGAAAATGGGGACCTCGATCCTACACCCATTAGGAGCTAAATCCTATCAACAACCAGTGAGCATCAAGGACCCCACACATCAGATGAAACTGCATCTCTGGCCAAATTTCAGTCCTGTGAGACCCTGAGTAGAAAGCTCAGCTAACCCGTACCCAGACTCCTGACCCACAGAAACCATGACATGGTAAAGTTGTGTTATCTTAAGCCACTACATTTGTGGTAATTTGTTATGAAGCAATAGGAAACTATCAACCAGCCTTGAGGATTCAAGAACAACTCTGGTATAACATTGCCTTTGTTCACACACAAGTCGAGATCCCAAGAAGGACTGCCTGGTGAAGCAAATGAGAACTAGAACTATAGGCCTGTGTAAAAACAGGCCCGGGCAGGTGGTGGCTCCCTGTGTTAGGCTGTATGTCACATTAAACTGGAGGGAGACCAGAATGGTGAAGGTCCATGAGAAAAAGCTGGTGGAATGAAGCTATTTAGCCTGGATAAAATATATACTCAGGGTAAAATGAGAAGTGTCTTCAAATACTGCAAAGAGCTGATGTGTAATGAGTGGGAAGGAAGCTGTGAGGAGAGAGACTAGCTTCTGTGTAGTTCCAGAGGACAGAATCTGAACTAGGAGATAGGAAATATTTACAGGAAAGAAGTTTTCAGTTTAATGTAAGAAAGAACTTTCTAACAGTCGAGCTGAGTATCTACTGTGTTCTAAGAGCTGTGCTAAGCAATGGAGATATAAAACTGAAAGGAAAAATATGGTCTCTGCTTTCAAGGACCATATAAACTAGTGGAGGGCACTGACACATAAACAAATGATGGTTTCCAGTGGTAAGTGCTATAAAGAAGCATATATATGTAAGGGAAGGACATATCACAGGGCTGGAAAAGATTAATGCTATCTGTGGAGGTGACAAAAGGTTTTCTGGACATGTGACTAAACTATAGCTTTTGAAATATGAGTAAGAATTCACCAGTGAGCTGAGTAGTAGACAGTGTAGACAGAAGGAGCCACATATGCAACAGCATGGAAAGATGACAGTATAGAGTCCAGGGAGTAAAATGTGGTAGGGACTGAGGCAGCAGCAGATGAGGCTGTTGGGTAAGGCAGAAGGCAGAATCTGTAGGTGACGAGAAAAAGTGAACAGAATTAAGCAGGGGAGTGACACAGGTCAATACGTGTTTTAGAAAGATCACTTTCTGATGCTGACGTAAGAGGTGAACTCAAAGAGAAAAACTGGAGATGGCAAGATTAGTTAGGAACTGTTGCAGATAAGCAGATAAGAGATGATGCAGGCTGGATCCAGGAGAGGCAGTGGAGATGTTACCACCCCTTACTTGTGCTTTCAGAATTCAAAACAAATCTTGTAACCAAACATCTATTCCACCCATACCTGCACTTTTTAAATTCCTTATTTGTTAAGAAAAACGTTCCTTACCTGTATTTGCTTATGATATATAAAAACTAAGTAAGTGGTTACCTATTGGGGAGGGGAGCAGGTGGTGGCAGGACCCAAGGAGATGATGAACAAGGAGAGAAAGAGACTTTAACTATGTACATTTTTATATTTTCTGGTTTCTAAATTGTATGAATGTATTACCTATTCAGAAATTAAAAAAAAAAAAAAGAGAGAGAAAACATTTCCACCCATTCAGATAGGTTTACCTGTATGTGTTTCCACATTCTTTAGCATGTGGTTCTGTCTGCCTCGGGGGAAAGATGCTACCTGAGGATCCTGCCTCCTTACAGCACATTTCTCTGGGTCAACCCTTCTGGAAGACTTGCTGGCAACTGCCAAGTTCCCATTGTCACAGGCAGATTTTGCTGGTCTTTCATTGAGATTTTCCTTTGAAACAGAGGCCATATTGCTTCTGGATCCTGCGTTTGTTTGCCGTTGGCCCTCCTGTTTTGGTGGATTCCTGCCTGGTCGTGGCCTGGCCCCCTCCACTTCCCAGGGAGGCCTCTTCTGTGGGTATCTTCTCTGCTCGCTGCGCCTGGCCCCATACCCATCCGCTACTCCTTTTCTAGAGGATGCATCTGAAGAATCAGGGTGGATAACCCCCACAGGTTTGGTGTTTTCAGGTCCCGCCTCCTCAGGTTTGGGAGTCATTCTGTGACCCCACTCACTTTTAAGTTTCCCCTTGACTTTTGGTCCTCTACCATAGCTGTATACAAATTGGGTTGCCTTTTTGGGTTTTGCTCCCCTGGGATCTGCACCAACAATTTCTTTCTCATTCTCAGAAGGGCTGTGCTCTCTGAGGCTTGTCCCACTCTCTGACTTGGCCACACTTTCTAAGCCAGCTGCATCTGAGGTCTGGTCAGTGAGACACTGTGTTCTCTTGACTCTGATATGCTGCTTTTCACTCCTCAATTTCTGCCAAGGTTGATTTGGAAGGCCATGGTTCTTGAGTGATTTATTAGTAGCAGAGGATTGGAAAGAAGTCTGTTGACTCTTAGGTTTGCTTCCTGAAAGATAACTGTGATGAACAGCAGAGATGTCATCATAAGGGACTTGCCTGGAAAGGTGACAGGGAGGTGGTGAGCTATAATTTCTTCTACCAATTTTATTAGAATCTAGTCTCCTTTGACTCCCACAGTTTAGACCAGAATTTTTTCTCTCCTGAGGAATGAACTCAGCAGCGTCCGTATTCAATTTAAAAGTACCTAGGACATAAGAAACAGACATGCAGGTAAAGAAATTAATTGGTCACTCATGAAGCCCGAAGACTGTAAGCCATATCTAAAAGTTACTTTCCTAGGGACTTTGTATAAAACAGTCTCTATACGAGGTCTATGTTTCCTGTGAAGGTGGTAGGTTCAAGGTGCTTGTGGAAGACTGATCATCTCATATCCAGCAGCCTCACCAACAGCTACTGCTGAATTGCTAAGGAAAACTGCTCACCTGGGCTATCGGGTATTATTTATAAGCGTGTTTATCTTTATCGACAAATGTGAGGTCAGCAAACAGTTCGGGGTGAGACATCAATCAGCAAGTTCAATGTGGTCTTTCAAAACTCTAAGACAGCATTAAGTAAACAGGCTTTGGAGTCAGCCAAAATCAGTTTAAAGTCTGGCCCTCCAACTTATAGTATGAGCTTAGGGATACCACCCTAAGCTAAAATCAGCTAAAAGCTGATTGCTTTTAGCCTTACTTTCCTCATACATGACAAAAGTTGATAATACTATTCCAAAGGGTCATTGTGGAATTTAAGTTAAGACTTCACACAGACAGTACTTAGCAGGATCAGTACATCTCATCTCTTCCCCCCAGGAATATATTTTAGGTTTTCCATACATAATCTCTGTAATATGGTCCAGAATTCCAGAGTCTCAAAAATTAAGCACATGTCCCTTCAACCTACTCATTTTTACCCCCTAACATGCTTCTTTATAGTCAACTCAGTCTCTGAAGTCCAAAGATGAAATGATTTGCCTAAGGATACAAAACCAGTTAGTAGCAAAGTCAGAACTATGTGTAGCATACAGAATATTCTATGAATCAATAGGGCCTGGAATTTGCGTTTAAATCCCTGCCCATCACTTGTGTCTTTATGCGAGTTACTTAATCTCAATAATGGAATAGTAAAGAGTTGCTACTTCAAAGAGTTGCTATGAAGATTAAAGCAAGGTTAGTAACATGCATAAAGTGGTTAAAATAGTGCTTTATTATTGCCGTTAGGACTACAAACTATCTGAAACACAGACTTGACCACAGATGGGTGCAGTGCACAGCCTGTGGGGCTTCAGGTTTAATAATAAGCCCTAACATTTATTAGGTACTTAACATGTGTCAGGCACTATTCTAAGCACTTTGCATATGTTAACTCATTTAATCTTTACATTCCTGATGAGAAAATTGAGACACTGTAGAGAGTAAGTAACCTGCCCAAGGCCACAGGGGTATTCCAAAGCAGATTCAGGATTCCACCCCAAGCTATGTGACCCTAGAGATCACACTCTTATATTACGCTCCAATGTGAGAGGTTGGGTGGCTCATACTACAGAAACATATACTTAAGAACTGAGCGAGATCATAAAGGTCACAGGGTAACCTCTCTCTCAATCCAGGATTTGTCCTGAAATCTTTCAATGGGCAGAATTCTGGGGGTGGGGTGGAGGGCCTTACAAAACGGCAAGAGGATTAGACAAATTCAGAAGGTGGCAGAGAAGCTGTTCCAGAAATATAAGAGATAACTTAGAGGGGTGTATGGGTAGATTAGACCAAGTGGGTATTGTGTAGTTTTCTTCTGCTTGAAGAAGCAAGGCTGTAAAGGGGGCAGAAAAACATCAGTAAAGTTGTCCAGAATAGCCTGGTAAAGGATGGGAAGAGGGTGTTTTCATGTTAAGCAGCAAAGAGTTGATGCAACTTAAGAATCTAGACAGGGCAGCACCTATTTATATAAAGTATGTGTTCCATCAGACATGAAGCAGTGGGCAAAGCCCTCTGAAAGATCCTTAAGAGACATAAGGAAGGAGGAAAGGGCACAGGAAACTGAACACAAAGATCTGAGACACCTTTATTTTTTCACTACTTTGAGCAGCCGTAAGTTACTCAAAAAATAGGATGTCTCATCCCCAAGGCTTGGCTATAGTGCAAGTGGTACCCAAGATAAGATCAAGGTAAGATAAGATAAGATCCAAGATAATACCATGGTAGGTGACCAACGGGTGGGTGGAGCAGAGTAAGGGAAAATCCAACTGTAGATTATAGAGTCCAGAGACAAAGTTGGCACTGGAGAGTCTGCCCATAGGCAGAAAGATACCCCTTGGACTGGGCTGGTGTTCCAGGACAACAGCAGGTAAGAGAATTAAACCTTGAGTGGGGATGGAGGTATGGGTTAGAGATGATGCTGAAATAAGAACACGGAATAGGAACTAAGGCAAAAACAAACTAAGGCACAGGAGACAGACTGGGGAGGTCTTTCGACTAGGAGACTTTGCCTCAGTAGGTGGGGCAGAGGTTGTAACCTGGGGCACAACACCATAGCCCCAAACTATGACTCACAACTAGCCCCACTCAATTCTGCTTCAAACACTGAATGGTGTAGAAATGGGCCAGAAGCAAGCCTAACGATAGGAAGACCAACGGATCCAATTTAGAGGATTTGGCGAAAAAATGGGTGGGAGAAGAACAAAACACCAGCCTAACAAGGTCCCTACATTCCAAGATGAATTAATACCTAAATCAGGACTAGGGTACACCAATGCAGTGTGTTATCCAACTTTTTTGACCAAGACCCACAGTAGTAAATACATTTTACCTGCCACCAAGTACACAAATACATATATACTCTTCTCGGTGCCCCAACAGCTGGTAGATAGCAGAACGAAGACTCAAATTCATGACTGTTCACAAACCTCATGCTGTACACTGCTGCCCTGTTTTTCAGAAAGAGTGGGTCATGAAATCAAATCATGCAGTGGGTTGGGACAAGTATTTTTTCAAACGAAATATGTAGTAGATGGCATTGCATATAGGAAGGAAAACCACTGCTTCTTGAAATTTTTGGTTCGCTTTTATATTTATGTCTGTGCACTGAGGTCACCATGTAAAATATTCCTTTTCGGTCACTGTCCAAAGAGTTGGGAAAACAAAGATCTAAGGTACCCTGAAGGAAGTGGAAATGGATGTTTTATTAACAGCCAAATGAGGCTGTCTCTGCACACAAAGGCAACTCCGGGAGGGGAAGTAAGCTAACAATTGTGTAACAGGTACAGCAGCGGCGGGAACCTTCACTGTAATTGACTTATTTACTCCCAATTCACAGATGAGGAAAACGAGACTTCACACTGAGAGTTCGTGGCAGGCTGACACTGGAAACCACGGGTGCTCGGCTCGCGCACGCGCCGCTGCCCCAGGACGCACGAATACATCTTAAGCGCAGCGAGCAAACCCGCCGTGCGTCGAGAGCCCGACACCGTCACTGGCGGTGACCCGGCCGACGCCCGCCTGTCGGATATCGCTGCCCTAGGAAGGCCGGGCTGAGCCCTGGAGAGGGCGGGACACCCACATCGACTCAGCAGGACAAACCCATTTTCCTTAGAAACCAGGTGCCGGGCTTCACTACGCAGTCAAGGATGGCTAAGATCTCGGTTCGCACGACGCGCGTGGCTTGGCCCTTCCGAGCCACTATCTCCAACCCTAGTACGCGCCACTCTCGCGATACGAATGGCCGGTGCCCTAGGACTCGTCACTGACTCAATTTCCGCTCCCCGAGAGGGGCCCAGTCCCGCGCGGGCCAGGACAGTACCTGAGACAGGAGGCGCCTCCGCCATCCCGTGCCGCAACACCTAAAGCGAGCCCTGCAGCCCAGCGAGCGCTGTCACCCGGTCACGTGCCTTGGACTTCCGGCGCCGCGACAATATTCGCTTCTGCGCGCCCGGTAGACGGCCACGGAGTTTGCGCGGCCCGAGTCAACTGTGCGGTGCGTCCGTGACGTCAGACAGGCGCGCCAGGCTCTGGGCTGAAGGAGGTTGCTAGTGGCTGTAGGTGGCTAGGATACCAGGAGGATAGGCGGGCCCGGACTTGCGTAATCAATAGTTGTTTTCCTTTTGAGAGTCCCTGTGCTCTCCTGTTTCACCCTCCCACCCAACCAGCTTCACCTGGTTTCTGGAGTCACCTCAGACAGTACCTCCTTACTAGAGTAGTTCAGGCTTAGGATTAAAACAAAAACTAAGTAGTCAAAAGGCGGTCTGGGAAAAAATACCTGCAAAACAAACGATCAAAGGCTAACATACAAATAGCTCTTATAAATCAGTTTAGAAAACGAACACCCATTTATTAGAAATGATAAAGGACTTGAACGGGCAGATGGGCACAACGTGAGGGGGGAAAAGTTTGGAGGCACTGATAATTTTTTTTTTTTTTTGCAGTATGCGGGGCCTCTCACTGTTGTGGCCTCTCCCATGGCGGAGCACAGGCTCCGGACGCGCAGGCCCAGCGGCCAGGGCTCACGGGCCCAGGCACTCCGCGGCATGTGGGATCCTCCCGGACTGGGGCACGAACCCGTGTCCCCTGCATCGGCAGGCGGCCTCTCAATCACTGCGCCACCAGGGAAGCCTGGCACTGATAGTTTTTAAAGTGCAAAATGTTTTGAGCGAATGTGTGGCGTTCTTTTCTTTGTGTGTTTTGTTGTTGCATTACTAACTAGAACACAACGTTTAAGTGTGAAGCACCTGCATTTGTAAAGTAATTCACTGGTCCAGGCTTCCCCCAAAACACAAAATAGAGTCATTCATTCACATACATTCTAATGCCTATTTTTGTCTTAGGCATTGCTCTAAGTGCTGGAGGTTAATGGTGAAAAAGACAAACATGGTCTCTGCCCTCAATGAAGTGCATTGTCTAGTAGGGGAGGTTAAAACTAAGTAATTTATATTTACAAATAATTTGCGTTATGAAAGAAATAAGTAGGGTAGCAGTGATAGAGACTTACTAAGATCTGCTCCAGAAAAGGTGGCCAGCTTTCTTTGAGTAAAAGAACAGATGAGAAGGGTAAGCTATGTGAAGATTCAGAGGGAATAGCATGTGCAAAAGCTATGGAGGAAGGAAAGCGCTTGAAGTGTTCAAGTCATTGAAATATTTGCTGGATAGCAGTAAGCAAGGAGAGTGGCACAGTATGAAATTGGAGAGGTAGATAAGGAGATCACGTGGATCACCTGCAGGCCATGCTAATGGACTTTATTCGAAGAGCAACAGGAAGTTAAAAGGTTCTAAGCAAAGAAGTGGTATTGTTACCTAACTGAACACGGGTCTGCTCACTCCATGCGAAGCAAAGCCAATCTACTGACACCAGGTTTTGGTGAAGAAAAGTACAGTGCTTATTGCAGGACACCAAGCAAGAGTGAGAGACACGCCTCAGATCCACTCCAAATTGGTTTTTGAGTTAGGGTTTTTTTCGTTTTGTTTTGTTTTTTAAAGAGGAAGATAAAAGAGGCTGGGATTGATGATCATCTGGTGACATTTCTTAATCATAGTTTCGGGAGTCAGGATGTCTCTGGTTTACAAGCCTCTGGGCTGTGGTCCATGGCTTGGGAGCTCATCTTGTCCTGAGTTTGTACATTAATGATCCCTATAATAGCGATTTTAGCACATTAAAAATGTTACTGACAACAGCAATTTTCGTCATCTGATTCTGGTTGATTAATGTTCAGTTAGCACAGGATAGAGGTCAGAAGGAACACAAGAAAGGGAATAAAGTCTTGGATAGAGAGATTAATCATAAACTCAGTAAGGGAACTCGGTTTTAGGGGCACTCAGTTTCAGTGTCTGAATTACCCTTAAAGATTTCTCATGCTCCCGGGTGAAGAGTGAATTGTGGGGGAGCAAGAATATAAGTGGGCAGAAAAGTTGCATTTTTGTATTATGTTAATACTGAAGATGGTGGCCTTGGACTAGAGTGACAGCAAATGTGATGGAGAGGAGAGGGCAGATCTAAGGTATATTTGAGATTTAACCATTATCCAGCTTCCAAATGTTTTTTAAACCAAAAGGTGTGATGCGATAATCTCATTGTTCTGTTAATTTGAAGTTCTCTGATTACTGAGTCTGAACACTTCTTAGTGCCCTTTTGAGTTTCTCTTTTTAGATTGCTTATTCACATCCTCTGCCCATTTTTCTGTTGGGGTTGCTCAATTTTTCTTGCTGATGGTTTCTTGTATATTGTAGATATACGACTTGTATATCTTGTCAGTTTTAGACATTTCAGCTGTCTTCTATGATGTCCATTAGTTTTATCCTTCATTGATAAAAGGATTAAAGATAAATCCTTAATTTTGACAGGTAAGTTCATCAAACAAAAAACCTTATCATCCCCTTTAGAAATTACCAGTTGTATCAGTCTGAGTCTAGTCAGGAGAGAGGAACCACATAGTAATTTGAACAGGGAAGGTTTTATTTACTTAAAGACATTAACTATAACAAGGGATTAGAGTAATAAGGGACTGACTAGTAAAGAAGTAAAAGAGAACTCTCAAAGAATACAGGATTAGCAATGTAAGGAACAGCCACTTCCTCTAGGGCTGAGATAAAGTGTCCAGTGAAGATCACCCCAGAGCTGAGGTGCAGACTTTGTTAGAGGGGATGCGCCTATGGCTCACTAGATAGGGAAGCTGCTATGGTGCTGCACTGGTGGAAGTTGCCAGAAATCTACCTTATATGGTGCTGGGGAAAGCCATTCTTGGTGACGAGTCTCACAAGAGGTCGTCTACTACAAACCACTTTGCAGGGGGAGGTGCCAGGAGAAATTTCTGGCTGCTGGCCATCATACACTGAAGAAACCAGGTGCTGAAGCACAGGAACCAGACGCTGGAGAAGCTGCCTACAGCACAGAACCCTGCCCAACCCAAGCACTAGAAACAGGAAAGGAAACCCTTTCCTCCTGCAGTATCTCTCTGTTGCCCTCTACTGACAAAGCTTAATACCTGCCAGCTGGTAAAGGATAAGTATTTAAAGGGCCCAAATCCATTTCACAGAGCAGGCAAAAAGGATAAATTTGGAACTGAAAGTCAATAATCCATAGCTGGCATACTAGGGAACCCACTCATTATTTCCAAAACTTGTCAATAAATGGAAGTAAGCAAGCATTTATCCTGCCTTTCCTATACAAACAGTGCTTCACCCAACATACCAAAAGTTATGACAAACAACAAAAGCAGTGCTCAGGTGGGAATTTATAGCTATATATACTTACATTAAAAAAGAAATCCAGGGACTTCCCTGGTGGCGCAGTAGTTGAGAATCTGCCTGCTAATGCAGGGGACACGGGTTTGAGCCCTGGTCTGGGAGGATGCCACATGCCGCGGAGCAACTAGGCCCGTGAGCCACAGCTACTGAGCCTGCGCATCTGGAGGCTGTGCTCCGCAACAAGAGAGACTGTGATAGTGAGAGGGAGGCCCGCGCACCACGGTGAAGAGTAACCCCCGCATGCCACAACTAGAGAAAGCCCTCGCACAGAAACGAAGACCCAACACAGCAAAAATAAATAAATTAATAAATCCTACCCCCAACATTAAAAAAAAAAAGAAATCCAAACAATGGAATATTATTCAGACCTAAATAGAAATGAGCTATCAAGCCATGAAAAACACATGGAGGAAACTTAAATGCAAATACTAAGTGAAAGAAGCCAATGTGAAAAAGCTACATACTGTATGTTCCCAACTATTGTATATAACATTCTGGAAAAGGCAAAACTATGGAGACAGTAAAAAAAAAAAATCGTGGTTTCCAGGGATTAAAGGGAAGGAAGGGATGAATAGGCAGAGCACAGAGGATGTTTAGGGAAGTGAAACAACTCTGTATGATACAATACTATAATAGTGGGTTCACTGTCAAAACCAATAGAATGTACAACACCAAAAGTAAACTCTAATGTAAACCATGGACTTGGGTGATGACGAGTCAATGCAGGTTCATGAATGGTAACGAATGTCCCACTCTGGAGCAGGACGTCTCTAGTGGGAGAGGTTGTATATGTGTGGGGACAGGGCGTGTATGGGAACTCTCTGTACGTCCTGCTCAATGCTGTTGTGAACCTAAACTGCTCTAAAAATATTTGTTTTGGTTTTAATTTTTGGCTGCTCCGCTCGGCCTGCTGGATCTTGGTTCCCCGACCAGGGATCGAACCCACACCCCCTGAAGTGGAAGCGTGGAGTCTTAACCACTGGACCGCCAGAAAAGTCCCCTTAAAAAGATTTATTAATAAAGAAGATAGATTTCAAATCAGTAGCCTAACCTTCTACCTTAAGGAACGGAAGAGCAAACTAAACCAAAACAAGTAGAAGGAAAGAAATAATAAAAGTCAGAGCAGGAATTCATGAAATAAAAAATAGAAAAACAATAGAAAAAAATCAACAAAAACAAAGTTGATCCATTCACCAAAAACATCGAAGTTGATCAGCTTTTAGCTAGACTGACCAAGAAAAACAAAAAAAGAGAAAAATTCAAATCACTAAAATTAGAAATGAAAGAGGGGACATTACTCCCAACCTTATAAAAATAAAAAGGATCATAGGTAATACCATGAACAAAAGTGTATGCTAGCAAATCAGATCACCTAGATGAAATGGAAAAATTCCTAGAAATACACAAACTATCAAAATGGACTCGGAATTCCCTGGCGGTCCAGTGGTTAGGACTCTGTGCTTCCACTGTAGGAGGCCCAGGTTCGATCCCTGTTTGGCGAACTAAGATCCCACAAACCGTGTTGCGTGGCCGAAATAAATAAATAAATAAGTAAATAAATAAATAAAACGGACTCAAGAAGAAATAGAAAATCTGAATAGACCTATAACAAGTAGAGATTGAATTAGTAATTAAAAAAGAAAAAGCTTCCCACAAAGCCAGGCCAGATGGCTTCACTGGTGAATTCTACCAAATGTTCAAAAAATTGACACCAATCCTTCGAAAATTCTTCCAAAACACAGAGGAGAAAGTAATACTTCCCAACTCATTCTCTGGATGAAAACTCTGCCTTAGGGCAATCATTGCCTAGCTCTTCATTGCAGAAATTTATGGCAACAGTCAGACTGCTTGTCCATGAAAACAGGTTCGTACTGATCAGGCACCCTCGGACAGTGCTTCTTAACGTTAGCTATACATAAGAACTACCTGGGGAGGGACTCCCTGGCGGCACAGTGGTTGAGAGTCCGCCTGCCGATGCAGGGGACACGGGTTCATGCCCCAGTCTGGGAAGATCCCACATGCCGCGGAGCGGCTGGGCCCGTGAGCCATGGTTGCTGAGCCTGCACGTCCGGAGCCTGTGCTCCGCAACCGGAGAGGCCACAACAGTGAGAGGCCCGCGTACTGCAAAAAAAAAAACCCCAAAAACAAACCCCTAACTCAAAGACCAAGCTGGAGTGGATCTGAGACTTGTCTCTCACTCCCTTGCTTGGCACCCTGCAATAAACCCTGACTTGGCTGCAAACACCCGCTGTTAGTTTGGCTCTCTGTGCCATGGGCACACGAGCCCATTGATCGGTTACTGCTCCAGGGAGGGGAAACTGTATGAGCAGAGGCAGGGAATGACTGTAGGCAGATGCAGGAGAACTAGAACAGGACTCTTACTAGCAAGTGACAGGAACCCAATTCCAACTAGTTTAAGCAGAAAAGGGGGTTTGTTGGCAGAATTCTCAGTTCACAGAACTAAAGGAGGAGTTACAGAGACTTGGAGCACTCTGAGAATCTCAAAGATCAGAAGTCAGGGCTCAGTGCCATGAGGATTCTTTCATTCTGCCTCTTGGCTGCTCTCCCGACTCAATATCTCAAACTTCTCAGACTGATAAAGAGTAAAAAAAAAAAAAAAAAAAAAAGGGAAAGCATTTCCCCTTAGAAAATTTGAGGGATGAACTTCAATAGGCACAAATCTGGTTACAAGCCCACTCCCATAGTGAAGTAAAGGTAGGGCTACTCTAATTGGTATTTTTCCAATAATCACACATTTGGAATTGGGGAGGCAGTTCTCTAAATGAAAGAGAATGCTGTTCTGAAAAGATTAAGCAATAAACCATTACAGAGAGGCAGGGGCCAATAGGCAGCTTTTTAAGCCCTGCTGGAGGTGTCAGGGAACCAGGACTTTATGCAAGGGAAGGCAGGTCATTTCTTCGCAAAGGCTATGTGAACAATGTCCAAGCCAAAGAGAGTTGAAAAGAGAAAAGGAGGGGTTGGATTTGAGAAACACATAGGGGTTAAAAGCAGGGTTTAATGATTAATTGAATGTGTAGGATGAGGCAAAATGTAGGCATCAAGGACAACTCAAGAGCTTTCTGTTCTGCATGATGGAGGATAATGGTTCCATTAGCTGAGGCAGGGAAAACAGGAGGTTAGGTCTGGGGGAAAGATAATGGTTGTCTTGGCTATTTGAATGTGAAGTGTTTGTGGGCTTCTGGAACATCCAGATTACTCTTAGGCAATGAGTGGATACAAACAGGATTCTGAAACTCAGGGTCAAGACCAGGGATACAAGTATAGACTTAGAAGTCAGCAGTTAAAGCCATGAGAATAGCTGAGATTATTAAATATAAGTGAGCAGGGAAAGAAGTACTGTGGATAAAGGCTGGACTCCTGAGGAACACCAACATTACAGGGTTGGAGAGATGAGAATTTCAGAAAGGAATCTTGGAGGGAATAGTCAGAAGAATAGAAGAACCACGGGATACCATCACAAAAGCCAAGGGAAGAGAGACTGGTAGAATGACTGTTCCCTGGTATCCAATGTACTAAAGTGGTCTAGCTGGAGCACTAAATATCACCCACTAAAACTGGCAATATATGGGTCACTGATTTAACACTGGCAAGATAAGAAATAAAGCAGGAACGTTGGTTGAGTGTGAAGCTCAGGGTAATGAGCTTAATTTGGATGTTAGATTTTAGGTAGTGGTGGGGCATTTAATTTGGAATACCCAGAACTGAAAAAAAGAATAAGGAAAGAGGTCTGGGCTAGTAACAGTTATTTTGAGGCATTAGTTCATAGGTAATAGTTAAAATCATGGGTGTGAGTTATCTCAAGGAAAGTATGAAGGGTAAGAAGTTATCCCAGATTGGAACTATAATGGAAGAAATATTAAAAGGGCTGAGTGAGTACTTGTAAGGAAGCCAAGGAAGGTTTCAAGAAGGTAATGATGAATAGTGTAATATTTGCTCCACTGGAAGTCTTCTTCAAGGGTGAGGTTAGTGGGGATGGGAGAGGGTTACATCCATGTCTCATCCTCACCTATAACTAGACAGTGAAGTTTTGAAGAGAGGAGCTGTGATTGTTCTTGGTATCCCCTGGGTTGGTATAGAGACTCTACAGGGCTGGTGTTCAATAAATGTTTATTGATCTGCTGACACATGAAAGGCTGGTGCATGTGACACTGTGAGGCAGCCAGTGAGGCTGGCAGAGGGAGGATGGATCATTAAAGACCCTGAAATCTAGCAGGAATTTGGACTTGCTGTAGCACTCCAGGCACTTCCCAAGAAGGGAATAAAGCCCACTTTTTTTTTGCCGAGCTGCGCAGCTTGCAGGACCTTAGTTCCCCGATCAGGGATTGAACCCGAGACCATGGCAGTGAAAGTGCCAAGTGCTAACCACTGGACTGCCAGAGAACTCCCAACCCCTGATTTTTAATTGTTAATAACCCCTCATATGAGACGTGGCAGTTAACAAAGTACTCAAGACAATCAATTATTCCTCACACAAGTTTGTGAGGGAAGCATGATTTTACTAGTAAGGAAATAAAAATTTAGAGGTGTGAGTGGGCTACTTAGTAGTTATTAGATGCAGACCCAGGGCCCAAGCCTGGATTGCTCCTTGCTCTTTCCACTATACCACAATGCTGCCAGTTAAATTCGATCTCTGTAGTGGAGTTTTTAGGCTGAGTCGACATTAAAATTATATTAAATTTGGTTTCTGTAGTGGAAGTTTCAGGCTGAGGTAATACTATTAAAATTATATCCTTTTGAAAAATATTTATTGAGTATAAATAAATGTCCTATACATTAAATATCAAGAAATATTCATTATTGATTACAAGTCCACTGTAATACTGAATGAACCACAGAATCAAAATAGCCACCCATGATACAGTAGTGATAATTCCATTCCAATATTGGACACAGTAATGATTTACTCACAACACACAACAAAACTCACCAAAAAAGGCCATCACTTTAACCAACCTATAATACCACAAGAGAAAATGGTTTTGAATCATAATATGGACAGTCCCACTAATCTCGCCTTTGTCATCAATTTATCGGGTCAATTTGAGATTGTGGAGATATGCTGTCATAGAACTTAAAGATTCCCATTTCCTTGGTTTTATCTCAAAATTATTATTAAGGAATGAAGTTATACATACCCAATGATAACTTTAAGTAAGTTAGTCTTTCATAAGAGAAAAGGAATAAAAATTTAGTACGAAGAAAGCTTCCTTCAAGCAATAAGTCTCTTAACGGAAAAAAAATGAAAGCAATGTAGTTAACTTTTCCTCCAAAGGAAGGAAAGAAACCTAAATCTGTTATGGCAAACATGGAAAGATAAATATTTCCTAGTCCCAGAATATGTGTTTATTTTACATGATGTACTTGAATGATGCAAGTCTACGAAGCAGGGATCTGTGGCAATCCGAATTCATCCACCAAGACTCCATCCTGTGAAAAGGAAGAAGTGTTTAGTGCCACTATTTTCCAACTGATAAAAAAAGAAAAAGATTACAAATGTTTAGTAGTCAAAACTCATTTCTAAGTGTTTAATCAATGAAAAAAATCCCACTGATAAGATGAGAACAAGCTGTTTTATGAAAGGTAAAGGGGGAAGTGATAAACCAGGAAAACAAGTGGAAGAGATCAAAAGGGACGACTCCTTGCAGAGTAAGGGAAGAGTACAGAAAGAAAGAGAAACCTAAGAGTAAACCTAGAAAGGGGAAAAGGGGACTGGGAATGTCCAAGAGTGAAGGCAGAGGAGAGAGTGCTTGCTCCAGATTCCCACTTTCCCTCTGATCCCAAAGTGAACCAATACCTTTTGTAGCCTCATCAATCCTTTTATTTATTTAATTATTTTTAAAAATTTCTTTATTTATTTAGATTTGGCTGCATTGGGTCTTTGTTGCTGCATGCAGGCTTTTCTCTAGGTGCGGAGAGCAGGGGCTACTCTTCGTTGCGGTGCGTGGGCTTCTCATTGTAGTGGCTTTTCTTGTTATGGAGCATGGGCTCTAGGCACACGGGCTTCAGTAGTTGTGGCTCGTGGGCTCCAGAGCGCAGGCTCAGTAGTTGTGGCGCACAGGCTTAGCTGTTCCACAGCATGTGGGATCTTCCCAGACCAGGGCTCAAACCTGTGTCCCCTGCATTGGCAGGCGGATTCCTAACCACTGTACCACCAGGGAAGCCCGCCTCATCAATCCTTGAAGGAGCGGTGCCCTGGGACAGGCAGTCACTTCCATATCACACTTTACTACAAACTTATAGGCAGTGACACCACTATCAATTCAGAAACCATACCTCAACAGCACATTTAAGTCAGGAATCTGTGACCTTCTAAAAGTGGAAATAACACACATCCCTCAGGGACTTGTTACCAAGGATTTGAAAAGATGGGCTATGGTAGTGTTAATAAAAATGATTTTAGGTATGCTGAGAAAAAGCAACCTATGCACCTGGTGCCTTGAAATGGTGAGGGTGGCCTGTGTAGTAGAGAAAGGTAAGACGACCCCAGGCTCAAGTAAGCGGGGGGGAGGGGTAAGGTAGGGGAACACACACATTCGTCAAAACCATTTATAAGGGGGACTTCCCTGGTGGCACGGTGGTTAGGACTCCTCAGTCCCAATGCAAGGGGCTCAGGTTTGATCCCTGGTCTGGGAACTAGATCCCACACGCATGCTGCAACTAAGAGTTCGCATGCCACAACTAAGGAGCTGGCAAGCCACAACTAAGGAGCCCACTTGTTGTAACCAAGACCCAATGCAACCAAATAAATAAATACTAAAAAAAAATGCAGTTATAAGGGACCTGAGCAATTACCTACTTTCCCACCTTTTTGTTCCCCACATTGCACAGGTAGGAAAAACATGAGGTTCAGAAAGAAGATACGAACTTCTAATTTGCTCAAAGTCACACAGTGAATAGAGGCAGAGCTGAGACTGGCTCCCACTCTAGGATTCTGTCAACTATACTGTGCACCTCGATGTGCACGCTGGGAGTAGGTAAACACCAGGACTGTAAATGGCCAGTGGCAATAGAAAAAATGACATGTGATACCAGAAACTCAGACGGGGTAAACAGGATTTTATAAGCAGCAAAATTTTATCTATTTATAATGACAAGCATGTAGATTTGAACAGGGCTTTAAGTTCGCAAAGTCCTTTTACATACAAGATCTAATTTGATCTACACAACAATTATGTGAGATAGTTACAGTTATCTGCATTTTATAGATGCAAGGAACAGAAAAGTTCAAAACAGCTAAGTGATTTGCCAAGGTCTCACAGTTAGTGGTGTCAATCTCAGGCTTACACCCATATGTCCTGATTCTTTTTCCTTGTTGAAGTAGAATCTTTCTACATTGTTTATACTTAAATTATGAATCCCTAGTTCAAAAAAAAAATCCACCCTATTATTGATCATCATGTCTGGAGTGGACCTTTATTTTATGCTGCCACCCCACATGGTTCATGCATATGTTGCTGCTGCTTTCCCAGGAAATGTCTAAAACCCAATAGCACCCAGTCCAAGCTCACAAAAGTGATTATGTATACTATACAAATTGTCATTGAATAAAACCATCCCTGGGCCTCAGTGACACTATTTATATAGCCTATCCACAATCCAATGTGGGAAAACTGGGCTTTCAAGGGTTCCCAAAATAATGACAGTCTTTCCTTGTTCTTACTTAAGAATACCTTTTAGATTCCCAGACCATTTTGCATAGAAAATAAAACAGAAAAAGATTTTACCTTATTCTTACTTAAGAATACCTTTTAGATTCTCAGACCATTTTGCAAAGAAAATAAAACAGAAAAAGCTTTCACCTTATTCTTTGTGTCAGTGGGAACACCTTCTGGAATTGCAGGTGCAGCTGCTGCTTCATCCAAATAAGAACTGTCTTCATCAGCCAGAAGCTCATCGCCCAGTGCATCCAACTCTGAGATTGAAATAGTCAATATTTCAAAAAAATGTAAGTAAGAAAACTGGCAGCTAATGTTAAGAAAGTTGGCCAAATTATTTGCAATAAGATGAAAACTTAAGAAACAAAGAGAAGGGATTATTAATTTCTATTTTCAAAATAAAAGATGGTCATTGTAAGAAATTTTCAAGGGAACTGGTGTAGTAAAAATCCATGAAAAACAAAAATTAAAATAAAACAAACAAACAAACAAAACCATTCCCCACAGGTTTATAAGGCCCAGTCTTCATGAGAAGACTCTATAGTTATCGGTTGGCCAATTCAAATTAGAAAATCCTGATGATAACAAATGTAAAAAATCCTCTCCCATTTATTGATGAACTTGAAAGCAGGCAGTGAAAGGAGGTATTAGATTGTTGTATAGTGAGTGACCATTGCACGAGATCAGGCTTTAAAAATAAGTCTATGGCAAAGTGAGTTGGAAGTGACCAGGGGAAATGGCAACAGCAGGTAGAGACTCATCAGAGGAAACTTAAGATGAGAAATAAGAAAATAAAGAAATAAAAAGGGGAAAAAACGTTCTAGGCAAAACAGAACATGGAGAGAAAGAAGAAGTAGTAATGGGACAGGGGAATCATGCGACAGAAAATCCAGTGTGGGGTGGTCCTGCCATCTACCCAGCTGCTCATGCTAGAAATTGACAAACACCTCTGACACCTCCCTCTCTCTCCACACCCAATCAATCATTAGGTCTTGTCCATTCAACCTCCTAAAATTTCTTCAATATGTCCACTTATCTCTGTTTTTGCTACCACCACCATAGTCTCAGCCACCACAATTTCTTAAATGGACTACAGGAATAGTTTCTAAACAACTCTCTGTGAGGCCACTTAACAACCCCTTCCGCTTTGTCTTGCTACCCTCTGCTCATCCTTCAGGTGCAGTGCCTGTCACTGACTCCCAAATAGGTTAGATTCACTGGCTATGTGTTCCTATGGTACCCCATACTTCTCCTTCCCAACAGTTTGTGCTCTTATAATTAATGAATTACTTGAAACAAGCAGTTTCTTACCCCTGCTAGAGGAGAAGCTTCATAAATGCAGGGATTGTGTTTGTTTTCTTCAAGGCTGAATCCCCAGCATCTAATACAGTGCCTGGCATATAGGAGATGCACACTAAGTATTTGCCAACTACTGTTTCTTGATCTGCTTCGCTGTTCTAAGGGAGAGGATTCCAGCAGGAAAATAAAGAGAAAAAAATCAAAAGGAAAATGGCAGGGAATGGCAGTGTTTGGATACCAAGCACCAGGTCAGCAGAGGACTTTGCTTAGACATTCCTTCAGAGCTTGTCCATCCCAGAGTTGGTGGGGTATGCAAATCTGATATGGCTGCCTCTCAAGCTCTTTGCCCAGAGACTATACCATAAACTCTCAGGGAACTACTGCAGAAATTTTCTCTAACATTTGGGAGAAAAGGTCCCAGGCAGTTGCTCCTCTCAGATGCTAAAACTACATATACAGTGCTTTTCCTATAACTTACCTGCTTCTAGGTCATCTTCATCTAATTCTGGGGTGCCGTAACTACGGCTCAGTGCTTCTTGGATTTCATTTGCATCTTCCATCATATCCTCTAGCTGGTCTTGTAGATCCTACAAAAATATATGACAGGATTTTTATTCATTTCTTACCATTTTTCTCTAACTACCACCTGTCCCTATTCTCTCCCCTGAATCTCAGAAACGAGCAATGGCCTACATAATCTTCCTATTTTGGGTGGTAAAATGTAAACTTCAAAATAAAGAATGGAATTGGTAATCTTGCATTTGAATTTAAGGTGCTTCACGGAAATCCAAACTTCTACTGCAAGAATAGATGCCCAATCAGCTCTCTCGTTACAGAAAGTTTCCTTGAAACATCAAATCAAGCAACAGTTACACTATCAAAATTTTTCTAGTTAATAGAGAAAAGGAGGTAATTGAGACAAGCAAATTACTCTTCTTGAGTCAGCCAAAAACTGACTATGCTGTACAGGGAAAGGAAGCAGTAGCAGAAACAACTGGGTAGTACAAAAGAGTTGTTCTGGGCCCACCCCGGATGGGGAAACAGAAATGTAATCAGGATAGGCTTGATACCTGAGACCAGGCTGGTGAAAAAAATTGATTGAGGGCATAAATCTTCTGGGAATTATCTATTTGTACTTAACTGGGAGACTATTACAAGGCCAGAAAGAACGTAAAACCAAGCTGAGCAGTACTATAGCATAATAAAGGGCAGTTAGTATAATGGTTAGAAGAGCAGACTCTGGAGTCAGACATATCTAAGCTAAAATTTGGCCATTACTCAATGAAAAGTAATGTCTCTTAGCCTTTATTTCCTCATCTGTAAGATGGGATTATTAATAGTCATTCTTCATAGGGTTATAATAAGAATTTATTGCAATAGTATATGTCATAATATGTGTCAAACACTAAGCACTTAATACTATATATCTTCTACTGTGTGAAGGATGTACAAAACAATGTTTTTCATATACTGAAAATTCCACATAGAGGGGAATGGACTAGTGTTGATAACACCGAGGGTCCAAATCAGCACCACTTATCCTTCAGGATTTCTAGAGCAATGCAAAACATTTAAAAACTCCTTCCTGGCCCCCAGATTAGGTTTGTTTTTCCATATAAAGGGTATAAAATAAAGCGGAGAAAAACATTTTTTTAAAAAGAAAATGCTTTGTTTTTCTGCATTTCCAAGTGCCATATGTAACAGTCTGCTATACAGAGAAGCACTGGCTGAAACAATACTAAAAATAGAGTGAAAATACATAAACTAATCAAGTTGAACTTATATTATGCTTTTACATGTCAAGACAAGTCTGCCAAAATCATCTATGGATAGGATTCCTAGCAATAGACTCTAGGATAGACACAGAAAAGAAAAAAATCATCACAAAGAATTAGCAGGTTCAGCTCTGGAAAAACAAACAAAATCAATACAAAACAAATATAAGCACTACACTTGATGTGCAGAAACTGGGAAACAAAAAAGACAGAAACAGGGGAACATACATACATAGAGGCAAATTTTCTGAATGAGTACTATAAAACAGTGAAAATGTTTTACAAGTAAAGGATTTTAGGAAAACAAATGGAATTCAAAATACCTAGACCAGCCAAAGACACATACCCATACACATCAAAAAAGTTACAACGAAAGGGGCTTTCCACCTGTCATGCAAGCAAATCTATGAGGTGACAAGAGAAGGATAATTAGATGGGGAGAGAGCCAGACAATCATAGGTGAAAGACAAAGAAACATACAAAAAACCACAAAGATCAAAATTTCTATTTTGTTCATTAAATAGCACTAATTAAAACACAAGGAACCCGAAAAGCAGAAAATAAAATTCAGTTTCATTTTATTTTATTATCAAATAATAATATACAAATAAGACACGCATACTCAGAACATTTTTCTCAGTGAAATCTCCTGGAAGATATCACTAAGCCTAAATTCTTGTAAGCAGAGACTGGTGTGGAGGATTAGAAAGAGGGTCCTGAGAAGTATAAGGAGGGGTGCTGGAAAAGAGCAAGATGGGAGGAATGCCTTCACTTACTAAAGACCAGAACTACCCTACCAGAGAATACGTCTGCAGAAGCCGTAAAATGCTGGGGACATAGTAAATATTCCACCAACAAATAATGCTCCAATTGGGCAGAACTGCTTTATCTCCATGAATAGCCTCTAGTTCATTTGTTCATCAATCATTAGATACTTTCTAAGCACCAACTATGGACAGGCATTGTTTGGGGCACTGGGGATACAACAGTGAAAAAAACTGAGTCCATGCCCTCTTAGAAAGAGACATTCTACTCCGGGGGTTAGAACTATCACATACGCAGAAAGGAAGGCTTTTCTCAGGCCAGTCACTACTCCTGCTAACCCTGTTTGCCATCTGCGCTGTTCAACTGAGAGAGGCAAGAGGAGACAAACTCTTAGGGCTCAGTGCCCCAGCCAAAACATGATCTCAAAAAGAAATGCTAATTTTAAGGACCTAATGACATTATTATTAAAAATCTAGGGATTTCCATGGTGGGCCAGTGGGTAAGACTCTGTGCTCCCAGTGCAGGGGGCCAGGGTTCGATCCCTGGTCGGGGAACTAGATCCCATCTGCCGCAACTAAGAGTCCACATGCTGCAACTAAGAGTTCACAAGCACAACTAAGAAGCCCGCATGCCACAGTGAAGATCCCGCGTGCCGCAACTAAGACCCAGTGCAGCCAAAAAAAAAAAAAAAAAATCTAAAGAAATGGGGGTAGGGGATCAAGAGGCACAAACTACTATGTATAAAATACATAAGCTACAAGGATATATTGTACAACAAGGAATACAGTCAATATTTTATAATAATTATAAATGGAATATAACCTTTAAAAAAAAAGATGACTCAAGTTCTGGGGATCTAAAGTACATCATGGTGGCTGTATTTAACAATATTTGCAAGTTGCTAGGAAAGTAAACCTTAAATATTCTCACCACAAAAAAATAGTAATTATGTGAGGTTATGAAGGTGTTAACTAACTTTATAGTGGTAACCACTTCACTATATATATATGTATCAAATCATCGTGTTGTATACCTTCAACTTACACAATGCTATATGTCAAGTGTATCTCAATAAAACTGGGGGGAAAAAATATAAAGAGAATTACTAGAAAAGAGAACCAATTCTACACCAGGAACTGTGCTAAGCACTTTATGTATATGTCCTCATTTTACACTCGGGACAATCCTGGGAGATGAGCAGCAACATCACTACTTTACAATTCAGGCAACTGACTAAAAATCATTAAGTGAGTTAGAAGTAAAAGGAAACTGGGTGCTTATTCACTGGGTGCTTATTATGTGCCAGGCATTGTGCGTTTAGATACACCAGCTCATTTATTTCATCCTAATTATAATTGTATGTGGTATTAGGATCCTTAGGTTAACAATGAGGAAAGTGAGACCTTTGGAACCCTTTCCCAAAGTTACTCTATTAGTAAATGGCAGAACCCAAGATTCAATCCCTCTCCTGTGCTCTTCCCATCACATACACAATCATTTTGATTCTTTCAGAAACAAGTGTATATTCTTGGAGAATCCAGTACACATCTCACCTCAATCTGGTCGATTTTCACTTGCTTGTATGCTTTCTTCATTTCCTTTACACCCAGTTTCATAGCATCAACCTAAAAAAAGGAAAGAGAAAACACCATGTCTTAAGAAGCTGTGTTGGTTAAACTGTCTTTTAAAAACCATGGGAAAAGAGCACAGAGTACAAAAATAAAATAAAATAAAACAAAAATAAAATAAAACCATGGCAAAGGTGTTTTGGGAGTACCGTGGTCTTGGTGTCCTTCAATGACTGGATGGTGTAATTGGCTTGTTCCATGTTAAATGACTGTTGGGCAAGATTGTCCCGCTGCTGCTCATACCTTTTTAGAGTCAATTGAGAAGGATAAATGTGAGCCAGATAGAAATCCTCATCAAGAAAGTATCTCTAACACAAAATAAGAGAATTTTCTTAAAAACAATAACAAATGTTAAAAAATTAAATATACAGAAAAATTGGGAAAAACAATTTAATCAATCTAACACAAACATCATTTAATGTCCCTCCAGTCTTTTTCCTTTGTATATATTTTAGTTACAACACTATTTTCCACTTAACATTATTATTATTACTGCTGCTTTCTACGTTGCTAAGAAGTCTTAATACATGTTTTCATAATGTTTTAGATTATTTCCTATGCTAAATTCCCAGAAATGGAATTCTTGGGGGAAAAGGCAAGACTGTTTTTAAGGCTCTTCATACATATAGTGAAACTGTTTTTCCAGTAGACTGAACTCCTTGAGGACAGTTATGTTATTTTATTAATCTCGTATCCACAAATAGATAATCTATCCAACCTAATATAATGCCTGACACTCCATGTTTTTTTAAAATAAAGCTTTATATCAACTTATAATACTGCCTCAAAGACTTATATCCCTATAGCCCTTATACAATATTTCGAAACCATCTAACCATCCAACCAGAAGAAAAATGGTCAACGATGCAGGCAAATGGTGGTGGAACATTATTACCCCGTTAAAAAGTATGTTTGCAAAGAATATTTAGAAGGACAAAAATACTCATGATATAACATTAAGTGGAAAAGGATAACCTATATACATGCCATTTGTTATCTTCTAAAAATTATATGCACACATACCATGTATGCACAAGCAGAGAAAGAAACTGTAAAAATAGCATTTTAAAGGTGGTTATTTCTGCTAGTAGGAATCTAGGTAGATTTCCTTTTCTTCTACTCATGTTTATGTACTTGCCAAGTTTCTACAATGAATAATATCCTTTTATTAAAAAAAAAGTTACCTATAAATTGCAATGCTACCAATTAGAGAGGTAACCGTTTTATCACACTCTCTCACCACTCTAGGCGCTATAATTTATTTTTCCAATTCTGTCTAATCTAAAAGGAGTAAGATGGTGTCTGATGTCTTATAAAAAGTTAGTTTATAAATAGGAATAGAGATATCAACAATTTTTCTGGTTCTTTATTAGCTGATTACATCTGACCTCTATAAACCCTGCAGAGGGTCTCAACAGCTCACAAGGGTAAGTACCAAAGATATTCTTGGGCTTCTGCTCAAACACTGGGAAACAGTCACCTAAAACAAATTAAGGACTGTTAAATCTTCTGATGGGAGGGAACAAATATTCAAGATTCCCAATTTTACAGACAAACGAAAATTAAAAAGGCACACTCTAATTAAATAAATGGGAGAATCAAACTCTATAGATCTGGGCAGTCCAATACAGAAGCCACTAGCCACACATGGCTACTTAAATTGTTAAAATTAAATAAAATTAAAACTTGAGTTCCTTAGTCACATTAGCTACATTTCAAGTGCTCAATAGCCACACAGGGCTAATAGCTACTGTACTGAAGAGCAGAGATACAAAACACCTCCCATCAAAGCAAAAAGTTCTATTTAAATGGACAGTGCTCCAACAGATGTTGCTGAACATGCAGGGGGAGAAAAACCCAGCTAACTGTATGTGTAAATGAAATTTGCAATTAACTCAAGAATACTTATAAAGTGGTATGAAAACCTAAAGGAATGGAAGACCATTTCCCTTTTGGTTAAACCTGCTAGAGGAAAGGAAGTTATGCTTATAACTTACATCCGCTTTTGCTTTAAAACCCGCAAGGCTTTCTGCTTGACCATATTCTAGGGAGAAAAACAGATTTTAATGAAAAGAAGTAGAAAATATACATATGGTAAAAAAAAAATCTCCCATATCCCCACATACCTCTACTTCCTCTCATCTTCAAAGTAGTAGACACAGTGACTCCTGGATTGTTCACTTCCCAAGCAGGCTTTAAGCCCCAGCTTGTCTCAGTCTTGGCATCCCACATCTCAGTGTACTGAAGTACATTTCCTTTTCCTAGTGCATATTATCTCTACTCCCAGCCCCAAGAGGGCTGATTTTGTATATCTAGGTGCCTTAGGGAGATTCCCAATTTGGACAGTCTGCTATCCACTCAAACTCAGCATGCTCAAACTCCTCAGCCTGCTCTTACCTTGGAAATGACTAATAATGGCCCCGCTAGTCTCTCACTTCTCTAGGTTGAAAACTGTTATACCAACCTTACCTTTCCTCTCTCTATTGTCTTCATGCACTGCTATCTTAGATTTTCAGAACTCACTTTTTTTTTTTTTTTGCGGTACGCTGGCCTGTCACTGCTGTGGCCTCTCCCGTTACGGAGCACAGGCTCTGGGCGCACAGGCTCAGCGGCCATGGCTCACGGGCCCAGCCACTCTGCGGCATGTGGGATCCTCCCGGACCGGGGCACGAACCCGTGTCCCCTGCATCTGCAGGCAGACTCTCAACCACTGCGCCACCAGGGAAGCCCCAGAACTCACTTTTAAATTGATTCCTCTCATGTCATTCTCATGACTACCACCATGGTTTAGGCTTTCATCTCCTCAAGTCTAGGTGGGCATTCCTGCCTCTGTTCGCTCTTCATGCCATGCCATCTAACTAAGATGGCAGAGAAAATCCTCCTGTCACTTCCATTTCTATACTGTTTCATAAATCATTTTATTTGTCTCCTCCAATGAAGAAGGAAAAGCAGGTATTATTACTTCACAGATGATAATAATACCTAACATTTACTGAATGTGTCTATGTACTAGACACAGTGCTATGTAGGTCACATGAATTACCTCATTTAATCTCACACTTTAAAGTAGATATCATCCCCATTTTATAGATGGGCAAACTGAGGTTCAGTGATGCTAAGTAACTTGCCCTAGCTTGAATGTCTAATAAGTTACAGGGATGGGAAAAAAGAAGACAGTTCCACATTCACAGTCCATGCACTTAAATATACAACTCTGTTTCTACCTAACAGAAGAGGAAAATAAAAAATTAACTGACTTTATAAAGGTCACAGCTAGTAGGTAGTGATGATATTATTAATAGAACACTGGTACTTTTTTCCCAATATGCCACTCCTTAACCAGTCTATTATACTTACCTAACCTGACTAGCCTGGCAACTCATTATTCCTGAGCAGGCCCAGCTCTCCAGGTAGAATATAGCACCTTCTCAGTAGAATATGCTAATTCCCATGTACATGCTTCTGGACATGTAACCAGCATCTTCTCGCCACCAGGTCAAATCCCAGCCTTCCTCTCATATATGGCTGCAAACTCTCCTCCCTGAAGGATACACCCTCACGTATGTTTTCTTATTAGACTGTGAGCATCTCTTCCGTATCTCTCACCAGCCCTTACCACCAGGCCCTACTTCCACAGGTGCTCAAGTTAGGCTGTCACAGTACCTTCTTCAGGTGCTGCCTACCTTACCTTTGCAGGACCCTCTCTCATCTTCTTGATCTGATCCTTATACTTCACTAGTTCAGCATCCAGCCGAGAAATCTTCTTGTCAATAGATTCTGCCCTGCTGTCCACCTTGAGGGGAAAAACATCAAAGGCAGTAGTAGTTATTGCAATACATTTACATGAAAAGTGGCAGGAGAGGAATGAATATAGAGGAAGAAAGGACAAATAAAGAAGAGGGGCTTCCCTGGTGGCGCAGTGGTTAAGATTCTGCCTGCCAATACAGGGATCACAGGTTCAATCCCTGGTCTGGGAAGATCCCACATGCCGCGGAGCAACTAAGCCCATGCACAACTACTGAGCCTGCGCTCTGGAGCCCGTGCGCCACAACTACTGAGCCCGCATGCCACAACTGCTGAAGCCCGTGCACCTAGAGCCAGTGCTCTGCAACAAGAGAAGCCACCGAAATGAGAAGCCTGCGCATGGCAATGAAGAGTAGTCCCCGCTCGCTGCAACTAGAGAAAGCCCACGTGCAGCAACGAAGACCCAATGCAGGCAAAAATAAATAAACAAAATTAATTAATTAAAAAAAAAAAAGAAGAGCATATGGTGAAAGGTGGAAAACAGAGATTCCTAACTGTTGGTGGTGGGGAGATTCTCAGCCAGAAACACTGGAGAGCTTTTATAAACTATACTCCACCCCCTAAATTCTAATATTCCAGGGTCACTCTCAAATGTGCTTGAGCAGAAAAAGAATTTGAGAATCACTGGGCTTAGGTGAGATTTCCCTAGAATCAGAGGCTTGTCAGGCTGAGGGCTCAAGCAGGCGGTGTGTGAAATGGGTTAGTGCCCAGTGGACCCCGGCTAGGGCTTAGATCTAATGCTATTCGCTTGGATGGAAGGTGGTGGCTTAATGTCAAGGGTCAGAGTTCTGAATTTTGTGTTACTGAGATCCAGGATTGGGGTACAGATATGTTGAACTAGGATATCAAGCCGAGGGTCCTGACGTGAGAGAGGGATGAGGGATGGAAGAGGAGTTAGGGGTCAGGCTGGACGAGGTGGGAAAGCTGTGTGGGCCTATGGCTGGTAAGAGTGAGGAGGTAAGGAAACAGCGAGTGGACGCGGCACGAGCACCAGAAGGGGTGGGGCGCAAGAAGGGCGAGACAGTGATGGGTTAGGGGTCCCTGGTTTGTAGAGTCAGCAATGACTTGGGTAACAGGAAAGAAAGTGGGGTGGAGAGAGCTGAGATGCAATAGGTCCGGGACCCAGGAGTAGGCGCCGAAGCCGGGGGTGGGTGGGGTTGGGGGGTGTCAGGGTCCCTGAGCCTAGTTATGCGTTTCTAAGTGCCCACCGTGCCAATGCAGTCAGTCAAGCTGGGAGGCGGAGCCTTGGGTTTCGCTTTCCCGAAGAATCGGTTCATCTTGAGCGGCCGCGAAGACAACCCAAACACTGGAGCTAAACCAGAAACGGAAGCAGAATCACCTCCGTCTCCGACTTGACTTCCGGCCCTCCATGCGCAAGCGCAATGTGCCTATTGGCGTTTACCGATCCTTTTTCCGGATTTTCAGCTCGGTCTTCCGGGGAAGAACTGCAGGAGGTTGGAGGTGAGAGACCGAGTCAGCAGGGGGCGTGGCCTCGGTGGCGGGCGTGGGCGTGGCCTCATAAGCCGGGCGGGGCCTCAGCTGAGTGGGTGGGGCCCGGGGGCGGCGGTAGCGGAATAGAGCCTGGCGGGAGCAGGGCTGCTCCGAGGGGCGGGGCCGGCAGGCCCGGGCGGAGCGTGGAAGTAGCCGGGCGGGGTCGCGGGGCTCCGCGCTCAGCCTCCACCGCTGGGTGGGCAACTAGCGCGGGTCTGGCGGAGCGCGGCGGCGCTCGGAGATCGCGAGGCGATCGGGAGCGGCTGGGCCCCCGGCGGCGCGCCCCTCGGCTGGGCCGGGAGCCGCGCCAGTCGGTGCCCCCAGCCGAGCGCGGTCCGCCTCCCTCCCAGCGATCAGCCGTCCGGAGTGTGACCAGAGGGCATGCCGGATCCACCAGGGGCGCCGCCGCCTGCGTTCGCAGGCCGCGGGTGAAGAAGAAAGCACGGCCTCGCTCGGCCCGGAGCGAAGAGGTGACCCGGAGCGAAGAGGGGTCCCGGAGCGAAGAGGCGATCGGAAGCGAAGAGGTGGCCCTAAGTGAAGAGGTGGCCCGGAGCGAGGAAATGGCGGCAGCCGGGCTCAGCGTAACCGTCACCCACAGTGAGCGCGGGCTGCGAAAAGTCTGGCGGGGTCTGTGGGTTTGGCCACGTGCCCTCCCGAAGCGTGTGTCCTTGTGTTCTTCTGGCGTCCGGAAGCGTGGGATCTGGTTTGTGTCCGTGGGGCCGGCTTTTGTACGGATCTTTTGTTCAGCACACCTTTCCATGTGGCTGGTGTGTTTTGTCTCAGGCCATTTGTGAGATACTCGATGTCCGTGCTTCACATCGTGGTCCTGGTTGTATGTGTTAGTGTGTGCCTGCGTAGTTATTGTGGGTCTTTGTGCCTGGCTCTTTTTAGCCATGTTGTGTATGACTGCTGTGTGTCTGGACACCTACGTGTGTGCGAGAGTCTGAACTCTTGTCTGCTTTTTGAGTGAGCCGTGGGTTCAAGCGTACACTCTGGGCACCCTTTGGGTCTGCCTACTTTTGGAGTTGACACAGAACTAGACAAAGATCTGTGTCGAGTTCTCCAGATAGCTGAGTCCATGAGGTTTCCTCAGGACCAATTAGGGGAGACCCCAGAGCTTCGGAATCTGGTGACCAGGATTCTAGATAATTCAGGTTTAAGTGACCTTGGGATGTCTCCTTTCTAGGCAGCTGGTTTCTACTTCACATAGAAGCAGATTTGGTAACACCTGTCCCACTCACTACAAGTGGCTGTTGAGTAGGCTTAAGGCTTGGCATGATGCACTGGCACAGGCTACCTCCTTATTGTCCACATACCCAGAAAAGAATTAGCACCTCTGCTCCAAAAAGGAATTTCTGCTGTTTGAGTTTATTCATTCATTTGTCTATTTACTGGGCACCAACCATGTATGTGCCGAGGTGTCCCCAGTGGGAGAGACCTGGAGGAAAAACATTGACTTGCCCATTACAGCAAAGGAGACAAAAATAGTACCTTGCCCAGTACAACACAGAGTAGAGGACAGTCAGGCCACAGGATGCAGATGGCTTGTGAAGAAAAGCACGGACTTTGAAATCAGATAGATCTGAGGTCAAGTTCTAATTCTAGAGTTGGGTCTCATTAGGCAGGTCTTAATTGGACTGAACTCATAGTTTGCTTATCTGTGAAATGGGGAATAATAGGTAGTACCTACTTCATGAGGTTGTTCTGAGAATTAAATAAGATCATGCATGAAATGAGCCTAGTCAGCCCCTTATGCATGTTAAGTGCTTAAAATGTTAGCTGATATCACTGATATTGTTAGTTACTATAATAAAGGAAACAAAAATCCTTGAGCAGGCCTTGAAGGCTGGGTAAATAAAGTGTCAGCCTATATTGGTTTGTGTGAAAGAGTTTTCTTCAACACTTTTCTCTCTCCCCAGGCAATGAGAAGCACGATCTTCAGGTTATCCCGCAAGAAGGCTGTAGTGAACCAATTGTCCAAGACCTGGCCCAGGTTGTTGAAGAGGCCACAGGGGTCCCGCTGCCTTTTCAGAAACTCATATTTAAGGGTAGGTATTTCTCTTCCAGCTTTGAGCCCTCATTGCTAAAAGGCCTATTTAAAACTGCTTAACTTTAATAATAGAAACTCTCAGTTTCGAAACTAGGACAATTCTTATTTGCTTGTTCATTTATTCATCACTTCAACAAATATGTATTGAGGACCTACTATGCACTGGACACGTGCAAACATTTGAACAGGTATTAGAGTTGAAGTCACATGAAGGTGACAGAAATATTACCATTTTTGATGAAGCACATGGGCAGCCTTCCCTGGCCAAGTTAGATCCTCTTCCCATTGTGTTCAGATGGCACTCCCTACCACTTTTGCATAACTTGTACTGAAATTCCTATTAAATAATTGTCTTCATAGTCACCGAACATCTGATTTCTCTAATACAATAACAAACTCCACAAGGGCAGAGATACTGCTATGTGTCCAATGCTTGGCATAGCGCTGGCACAGAGAAGGTATTGAACAAACTTACCAGGGCCTGGATGTGGCAGGCCCAGTGGATGATGCTGATTTCTGCCAGGACACACCCACTCCCATCCCCATTCTCTGGTCTTCCCATTCCCATGGGAACCCATTATTCTGGTATCTGATGAGGCTAAATGTATCCCATTTGGTGCCAGTCATAAAAAATTTAGTGATGGGAATTTAGTGATGGGCATTTATATTTGTACTTCATAGTACAGCTCCTTGTCTTTTCTTTTTAAAAACGTTTCATTTTAGAATTATAAAGGCAATAGAAATCCATGTTTGAAAATAGAGGAAAGCACAAAAAAGAAAATGTTCTCCTGGATAAAACCCCTTATAACAATTCAATATATTTCCGTCCAGCCTCTTTTTGTTTGTTTGTCCTGGCATCCCAAAGTGTAGGTTCTCATTTGTGGCTTTTTTTTTAGTTGACAAAACTAGGATCATTTCTAGTGATCTTATAACACTGGGTCATCAACATGTATTATGGCATTGAAGTTTCTTGAAAAAATGAGCTTTGATGCCTACAAAGTCTTCTGTTGTACTGATGTATAGTTAATCAGTCCCCTATTCCTGAATTTTGGGCTCTTTCCAGTTTCTCACTATTATGAATAATAGTTATTGTATAACAGTTATTGTGCAGGCACATGTCCAGTTATGTGTTAGGGTAAATATCTAAAATGAAGTTACTGGGTCAAGAAACCTTCTAAAAAGCTTATACCAATTCATCCTCTTCTCATTAGTGAACACACTACTTCCTGTACCCTTGCTGAAATCTGTTTTCACTGTTGTGCAATTGTTGCAACCTGACATCACTTTCTTCTTTGTTCAGGAAAATCTCTGAAGGAAATGGAGACGCCATTGTCAGCACTTGGAATACAAAATGGTTGCCGGGTCATGTTAATTGGGAAAAAGGTAAATTGCTTTTTCCACCAGAATACCTCAGAATCAAATGACGAAGGTCTTTTATGCATGTTTCTGTTTAGAAGGCCAAGTCGGGGAGCCAGGGTTGGCGCTGGTGAAGTAGCGCTATCTAAACAAATGTAGTCTCTTTGTTCCCTGGAGTCACCAGTTCTCACACCCTCCAGCGCCTGTTGTTCAGGGCTTTCACTCTGGGAATTAGGAGTGGTTATGCTGCCTCAGTAATGTGGCTTTTGGGTTGTTGGTGGAATCAGTCTGGTTAAAATAGTGCCTGAGGCAGTCCCTACTCACTTGGAGGGGGATTTGCAAGAGAGCATTTTGTTAGAATAAACCTGTAGATTTTAAAAATAAGTACTCTGCAAACTTCAGGAGCCTCTCTTCCTTTAACCATTCTTTTTACTAAAATCTCACATAAGGATAAACCCTCTTTGGCTGGAAAGAAAGGTTCAGACTAAAGAGGTGACGGAGAAAAAGCCAGTTGGTGAGAAAAGTAGGCCCTGGGGTGATGAGAGAGGGCCATAGCCAGCCCTGCATTGTGACACAGTGGAATTGTTGGTCCTGTGAAGTTCCCTTACTTCGAGTGAGGTGGCTGATTCAGAGTGGAGAGAGGGCAGAGATTAGCAAAGTGGAGGCAAGGAAAGTCTACTCCAGACTTGGAACTGCCAGGAGACTGGCACTCAGGATTTGGCCACAAAGAAGAATGTGAACAATTTAGGGTAGTGTAAAAGCAGGAAGCTGCTGGCTACCAATTAAGGTGAGAGAAGGGGAAATAATCTAGAGATTTCTTGCTCAAGGGTCAGGGAGAATGGTGATGGGCAATGAGCAGAACCCAAGGGTTGAGTTTGAAGAAGCTTTAGGACCCTCAGTTGGAGCTGTCCTGGAGTATGTGGAGCCAAGTCCAATTTATGTCTCTTCTACCTATTTTGGGCTGTGTAACCTTAAGTTACTTTACAGTAACCTCAATTTCATCATCTGAAACAGTACCTCCTTCACTGGATTGTGGTAAGGCTTAAACAGTAATACAGGTGAAGTGCTTAGGATGAAACCTGGCATACAGGGGATGCTCAGTAAAAGTATTCATCATCATCATCATATTGAATGAGAGAGCTCAGGAATTCCATTTAAAGGAAGGGTAGAATTCCACCTGTCTCACCGTTCTGGACTCCTCACAGGCATTCACTGTAATTTGTTAACACTCCAGGCTTCAGTCCGGAATCTGTTGGTAATCAGCCCCAGGCTGAGGTTGAATCTGGCACATGGATCAGCTTTGTTCTCTGAACCCAAGCCGTCAGGGCTCTCTTGCCAGAATGTGTACCTGATACCTTCTCTCTATCTAGTCTAGAGTCTTTGTAGATAGAAAACCTTCATGTATAACCCTCCAGCTTGCCTTCTAAGAAGCAACAGAGTTAATACGATTTTTTCTAGGTCAGTGGTTTAACCCACTTGTGGTCAGATTTTTTTTTTCCTGACAGAAAAAAAATTCTTGACTTCATTTTATTCTTAAACATTTTAGAACAGTCCAGAGGAAGAAGTTGAAATAAAGAAGTTGAAAGATTTGGAGAAGTCTGTGGAGAAGATAGCTGACCAACTGGAAGAGTTGAGTAAAGAGCTTACTGGAATCCAGCAGGTAACTCTCTCCGTGGACTTTGTCATTCTGCCTTCTATAAGAATTCTCTGGAGATACAAATGTGTGGTTACAAGGGCGGACTTTGTTGTCAGACTCCCTGGGTTCAGACCCTGGCTCTATCCTTTCTGTTACTGTGGGCAAGTTTGCCTTTGTCTCAGGTTCCTCATCTGTAAAAAGGGAGTAATGATGGTACCTCCCTCTTAGGGCTGTTGTGGGGATTAAATTACATAATTTGAGCCTGACATATACTAAGTGCTTTGTAAGTGTTATCAACACTGTTATTTCCAAACCCCAGCCAGCATCCATTTGTGCTCCTAGGAGAACACCTGCTGTGCTAGGATCATGTGTCTAAAATAGAATAAGTAGCTTCTCTCAGTCTAGTCAGCTATAATGTATTTGGCAAGGCAAAGAACATTGTGTTGATTCATAGAAGGTCCAAGTTGACCATGATCTTGGGGTGGGCATAGGGGTCATCCTATTCAATTCCTTATAGTATTAGAGGTGGAGTACTGAAACCAAATAAGGATGAGGAACAGCCCCAAAGCACATACTTATTTTTGATCCCTTCATTTTGTAACATTTATTGATGTATGTTTGTGTTTTAAATTACAAAAGTAATACATGCTGATTGTACATAGCTTTTAAGAAAACATATGGGCACTAATATGAAAAATAATAATTACCTGTAAGACCCCCAACTCAAAGATAATCATTACTAGAAACTGGAATCTATTTTTTCATCTTAAAAAAATTGGTATAATGTTAGACACACTTTGTTTGTAAATTGTTCCTTTATTGGTTTAAAAAATTGAACATTTTCCCATGTCATTAAAAATGATCGTACGTAACCAAATCACTTTACTGTATACCTGAAACGAACACAGTATTGTAAATCAACTATACCTAAATAAAGAAAAAAAGTTTTGACTGAAAAAAACAAGGTCATACTTTTCAAAACTTGCATAGTATTTATTTCATCATATGAATGGATCATGGTTTACCTAACCAATTCTCTATTATTCATCACCTAATGTTATTTTACCGTTATGTATAGTGCTTCCTTTTTTTTTTTTAACATCTTTATTGGAGTATAATTGCTTTACAGTGGTGTGCTAGTTTCTGCTTTATAACAAAGTGAATAAGCTATACATATACCCATATCCCCGTATCTCCTCCCTCCTCTGTCTCCCTCCCACCTTCCCTACCCCACCCCTCTAGGTGGTCACAAAGCACCGAGCTGATCTCCCTGTGCTATGCGGCTGCTTCTCACTAGCTATCTATTTTACATTTGGTAGTATATATAAGTCCATGCCACTTCGTCCCAGCTTACCCTTCCCCTTCCCCATGTCCTCAAGTCCATTCTCTACATCTGCATCTTTATTCCTGTCCTGCCCCTAGGTTCTTCAGAGCCATCTTTTTTTTTTTTTTAGATTCCATATATATATATGTTTTAGCATATGGTATTTCTTTTTCTCATTCTGACTTCACTCTGTATGACAGACTCTAGGTCCATCCAACTCACTACAAATAACTCAATTTCTTTACTTTTTATGGCTGAGTAATATTCCATTGTATATATGTGCCACATCTTCTTTATCCATTCATCTGTTGATAGACACTTAGGTTGCTTCCATGTCCTGGCTATTGTAAATAGAACTGCAGTAAATATTGTGGTACGTGACTCTTCTTGAATTCTGGTTTTCTCAGGGTATATGCCCAGCAGTGGGATTACTGGCTCCTATGGTAGTTCTATTTTTAGTATTTTAAGGAACCTCCATACTGTTCTCCATAGTGGCTGTATCAATTTACCTTCCCACCAACAGTGCAAGAGGGTTCCCTTTTCTCCACACCTCTCCAGCATTTATTGTTTGTAGATTTTTTTTTTTTTTTTTTTGCGGTATGCGGGCCTCTCACTGTTGTGGCCTCTCTCGTTGCGGAGCACAGGCTCTGGATGCGCAGGCTTAGTGGCCATGGCTCACTGGCCCAGCCACTCCCCAGCATGTGGGATCTTCCTGGACCAGGTCACGAACCCACGTCCCCTGCATCGGCAGGCGGACTCTCAACCACTGCCCACCAGGGAAGCCCCCTCATTGTAGTTTTGATTTGCATTTCTCTAATGATTAGTGATGTTGAGCATCCTTTCATGTGTTTGTTGGCAATCTGTATTTTTTCTTTGGAGAAATGTCTATTTAGGTCTTCTGCCCATTTTTGGATTGGGTTGTTTGTTTTTTTGATATTGAGCTGCATGAGCTGCTTGGAAATTTTGGGGATCAATCCTTTGTCAGTTGCTTCATTTGCAAATATTTTCTCCCATTCTGAGGGTTGTCTTTTCGTCTTGTTTATGGTTTCCTTTGCTGTGCAAAAGCTTTGACGTTTCATTAGGTCCCCTTTGTTTATTTTTGTTTTTATTTCCATTTCACTAGGAGGTGGGTCAAAAAGGATCTTGCTGTGATTTATATCATAGCGTGTTCTGCCTATGTTTTCCTCTGAGAGTTTGATAGTGTCTGGCCTTACATTTAGGTCTTTAATCCATTTTGAGTTTATTTTTGTGTATGGTGTTAGGCAGTGTTCTAATTTCATTCTTTTACATGTACCTGTCCACTTTTCCCAGCACCACTTATTAAAGAGGCTCTCTTTTCTCCACTGTATATTCTTGCCTCCTTTATCAAAGATAAAGTAACCATATGTGCATGGGTTTATCTCTGGGCTTTCTATCCTGTTCCACTGATCTGTATTTCTGTTTTTGTGCCAGTACCATACTGTCTTGATTACTGTAGCTTTGTAGTATAGTCTGAAGTCTGGGAGCCTGATTCCTCCAGCTCTGTTTTTCTTTCTCAAGATTGCTTTGACTATTTGGGGTCTTTTGTGTTTCCATACAAATTGTGAAACTTTTTGTTCTAGTTCTGTGAAAAGTGCTGTTGGTAGTTTGATAGGGATTGCGTTGAATCTGTAGATTGCTTTGGGTAGTATAGTCATTTTCAAAATATTGATTTTTCCAATCCAAGAACATGGTATATCTCTCCATCTCTTTGTATCACCTCTAATTTATTTCATCAGTGTCTTATAGTTTTCTGCATACAGGTCTTTTGTCTCCTTCGGTAGGTTTATTCTTAGGTATTTTATTCTTTTTGGTGCAATGGTAAATGGGCGTTTTTCCTTAATTTCTCTTTAACATTTTTCATCATTAGTGTGTAGGAATGCAAGAGATTTCTGTGCATTAATTTTGTATTCTGCTACTTTACCAAATTCATTGATTATCTCTAGCAGTTTTCTGATAGCATCTTTAGGATTTTCTATGTACGGTATCATGTCATCTCCAAACAGTGACAGCTTTACTTCTTCCTTTGCAATTTGGATTCCTTTTATTTCCTTTTCTTCTCTCATTGCTGTGGCTAAAACTTCCAAAACTATGTTTAATAAAGGTGGTGAGAGTGGGCAACCTTGTCTTCTTCCTGATCTTAGTGGAAATGGTTTCAGTTTTTCACCATTGAGAACGATGTTGGTTGTGGGTTTGTCATATATGGTCTTTATTATGTTGAGGAAAGTTCCCTCTATGCCTACTTTCTGGAGGGTTTTTATCATAAATGGGTGTTGAAGTTTGTCGAAAGCTTTTTCTTCATCTATTGAGATGATCATATGGTTTTTATCCTTCAATTTGTTAATATGGTATATCACATTAATTGATCCTTGCATTCCTAGGATAAACCCCACTTGATCATGGTGTATGATCCTTTTAATGTGTTATTGGATTTTGTTTGCTAGTATTTTGTTGAGGATTTTTGCATCTATGTTCATCAGTGATATTGGCCTGTAGTTTTCTTTCTTTGTGACATCTTTGTCTCATTTTGGTATCAGGGTGATGGGGGCCTCGTAGAATGAGTTTCGCAGTGTTCCTCCCTCTGCTATATTTTGGAAGAGTTTGAGAAGCATAGGTGTTAGCTTTTCTCTAAATGTTTGATAGAATTCACCTGTGAAGCCGTCTGGTCCTGGGCTTTTGTTTGTTGGAAGATTTTTTTTTTTTTTTTTTTAACATCTTTATTGGGGTATAATTGCTTTACAATGGTGTGTTAGTTTCTGATTTATAACAAAGTGAATCAGCTATACATATACATGTGCTCCCATGTGTCTTCCCTCTTGCGTCTCCCTCCCTCCCACTCTCCCCCTCCCACCCCTCCAGGCTGTCCCAAAGCCCCGAGCTTATATCCCTGTGCCTTGCGGCTGCTTCCCCCTAGCTATCTACCTTACTACGTTTGTTAGTGTGTATATGTCCATGACTCTCTCTCGCCCTGTCAAAACTCACCCTTCCCCCTCCCCATATCCTCAAGTCCGTTCTCCAGTAGGTCTGCGCCTCTATTCCTGTCTTATCCCTAGGTTCTTCATGACATTTTTTCCCCTTAAATTCCATATATATGTGTTAGCATACGGTATTTGTCTTTGTCTTTCTGACTTACTTCACTCTGTATGACAGACTCTAGGTCTATCCATCTCATTACAAATAGCTCAATTTCATTTCTTTTTAAGGCTGAGTAATATTCCATTGTGTATATGTGCCACATCTTCTTTATCCATTCGTCCGATGATGGGCGCTTAGGTTCTTTCCATCTCCGGGCTATTGTAAATAGAGCTGCAATGAACATTTTGGTACATGACTCTTTTTGAATTTTGGTTTTCTCAGGGTATATGCCCAGTAGTGGGATTGCTAGGTCATATGGTAATTCTATTTGTAGTTTTTTAAGGAACCTCCATACTGTTCTCCATAGTGGCTGAACCAATTCACATTCCCACCAGCAGTGCAAGAGTGTCCCCTTTTCTCCACACCCTCTCCAGCATTTATTGTTTCTAGATTTTTTGATGATGGCCATTCTGACTGGTGTGATGTTGGAAGATTTTTAATCACAGTCTCAATTTCAGTGCTTGTGAATGGTCTGTTTATATTTTCTATTTCTTCCTGGTTCAGTCTCAAAAGGTTGTGCTTTTCTAAGAATTGTCCATTTCTTCCAGGTTGTCCATTTTATTGGCATAGAGTTGCTTGTGGTAATCTCTCATGATCTTTTGTATTTCTGCAGTGTCAGTAGTTACTTCTCCCTTTTCATTTCTAATTCTATTGATTTGAGTCTTCTCCTTTTTGTTCTTGTTGAGTCTGGCTAATGGTTTATCAATTTTGTTTATCTTCTCAAACAATGAGCTTTTAGTTTTACTGATGATTGCCATTGTTTCCTTCATTTCTTTTTCATTTATTTCTGCTGTGATCTTTATGATTTCTTTCCTTCTGCTAACTTTGGGAGTTTTTTTGTTCTTTCTCTAATTACTTTAGGTGTTAGGTTAGGTTGTTTATTTGAGATGTTTCTTTTTTCTTGAGGTAGGATTGTACTGCTGTAAACTTCCCTCTTAGAACTGCTTTTGCTGCATTCCATAGGTTTGGGATAGTCGTGTTTTCATTGTCATTTGTTTCTAGGTATTTTTTGATTTCCTCTTTGATTTCTTCAGTGATCTCTTGGTTATTAAGTAGTGTATTGTTTAGCCTCCATGTGTTTGTATTTTTTACAGATTTTTTTCCTGTAATTGTTATCTAGTCTCATAGCATTGTGGTTGGAAAAGACACTTGATATGATTTCAATTTTCTTAAATTTACCAAGGCTTGATTTGTGACCCAAGATATGATCTATCCTGGAGAATATTCCATGAGCACTTGAGAAGAAAGTGTATTCTTTTGTTTTTGGATGGAATGTCCTATAAATATCAATTAAGTCCATCTTGTTTAATGTATCATCTAAAGCTTGTGTTTCCTTATTTGTTTTCTGTTTGGATGATCTGTCCATTTGTGTAAGTGTGGTGTTAAAGTCCCCTACTGTGATTGTGTTGCTGTCAATTTCCCCTTTTATGGCTGTTAGCATTTGCCTTATGTACTGAGGTGCTCCTATGTTGGGTGCATAAATATTTACAATTGTTATCTCTTCTTCTTGGATTGATCCCTTGATCATTATGTAGTGTCCTTCTTTGTCTCTTATAATAGTCTTTATTTTAACGTCTGTTTTGTCTGATATGAGACTTGCTACTCCAGCTTTCTTTTGATTTTCATTTGCATGGAATATCATTTTCCATCCCCTCACTTTCAGTCTGTATGTGTCCCTAGGTCTGAAGTGGGTCTCTTGTAGACAGCATATATATGGGTCTTGTTTTTG
The DNA here is from genome assembly GCF_008692025.1 of Phocoena sinus. NCBI lineage: Eukaryota > Metazoa > Chordata > Mammalia > Artiodactyla > Phocoenidae > Phocoena > Phocoena sinus. Next base: position 81,041,061 of record NC_045768.1, on the reverse strand, counting down.
TATCCATTCAGCCAGTCTGTGTCTTTTGGTTGGAGCATTTAATCCATTTACATTTAAGGTAATTATTGATATGTTTGTTCCTATTACCATTTTCTTAATTGTTTTGGGTTTGTTATTGTAGGTCTTTTCCTTCTCTTGTGTTTCCTGCTTAGAGAAGTTCCTTTAGCATTTGTTGTAAACCTGGTTTGGTGGTGCTGAATTCTCTTAGCTTTTGCTTGTCTGTAAAGGTTTTAATTTCTCCATTGAATCTGAATGAGATCCTTCCTGGGTAGAGCAATCTTGGTTGTAGGTTTTTCCCTTTCATCACTTTAAATATGTCCTGCCATTCCCTCTGGTTTGCAGAGTTTCTGCTGAAAGATCAGCTGTTAACCTTATGGGGATTCCCTTGTATGTTATTTGTTGTTTTCCCCTGCTTTTAATAGTTTTCCTTTGTGTTTAATTTTGGTAGTTTGATTAATGTGTGTCTTGGCATGTTTCTCCTTGTGTTTATTCTGTATGGGACTCTTTGCACTTCCTGGACTTGACTATTTCCTTTCCCATATTAGGGAATTTTTCAACTATAATCTCTTCAAATATTTTTTCAGTCCCTTTCTTTTTCTCTTCTTCTTCTGGGACCCCTATAATTCGAATGTTGGTGCATTTTTTAAAAAAATTAATTTATTTTTTTATTTTTGGCTGTGTTGTGTGTTCGTTGCTGTGCGCGGGCTTTCTCTAGTTGCTGCGAGCGGGGGCTACTCTTTGTTGCAGTGCGTAGGCTTCTTATGGCAGTGGCTTCTCTTGCTGCAGAGCACTGGCTCTAGGTGCACAGGCTTCAGTAGTTGTGGCACAGAGGCTCAGCAGTCGTGGCTTGTGGGCTCTAGAGCACAGGCTCAGTAGTTGTGGCACACAGGCATAGTTGCTCTATGGCATGTGGCATCTTCCCCAACTAGGGCTCGAACCCATGACCCCTGCACTGGCAGGCAGATTCTTAACCACTGCACCATCAGGGAAGCCCTGTTGGTGCATTTAATATTGTCCCAGAGGTCTCTAAGCCTGTCCTCAGTTCTCTTTTTTTTTTTCTTTTTTGTGGTACGCGGGCCCCTCTCACTGTTGTGGCCTCTCCCGTTGCGGAGCACACGCTCCGTTCGCGCAGGTTCAGCAGCCATGGCTCACAGGCCCAGCTGCTCCATGGCACGTTGGATCTTCCCAGACCAGGGCACAAACCAGTGCCCGCTGCATCGGCAGGCGGACTCTCAACCACTGAGCCACCAGGGAAGCCCTGTCCTCAATTCTTTTCATTCTTTTTTCTTTATTCTGCTCTGAAGTAGTTATTTCCACTATTTTATCTTCCAGGTCACTTATCCATTCTTCTGCCTCAGTTATTCTGCTATTGATTCCTCTAGAGAATTTTAAATTTCATTTATTGTGTTGTTCATCATTGTTTGTTTGCTGTTTAGGTCTTCTAGTCCTTGTTAAACGTTGTATTTTCTTCATCCTATTTCCAAGATTTTGGATCATCTTTACTATCATTTCTCTGAATTCTTTTTCAGGTAGACTGCCTATTTCCTCTTCATTTGTTTGGTCTGATGGGTTTTTACCTTGCTCCTTCATCTGCTGTGTGTTTCTCTGTCTTCTCATTTTGCTTAACTTACTGTGTTTGGGGTCTCCTTTTCACAGGCTGCAGGTTCATAGTTCCTGCTGTTTTTGGTGTCTGCCCCCAGTGGCTAAGGTTGGTTCAGTGGGTTGTGTGGGCTTCCTGGGGGAGGGGACTAGTACCTGTGTTCTGGTGGACAAGGCTGGATTTGTCTTTCTGGTGGGCAAGACCGTGTTTTGGGGTGTCTATGACCTTATTATGATTTTATGCAGACTCTCTGCTAATGGGTGGGGTTGTGTTCCTGTCTTGCTAGTTGTTTGGCATAGGTTGTTCAGCACTGTAGCTTGCTGGTCGTTGAGCGGAGTTGGGTCTTAGTGTTGAGATGGAGATCTCTGGGAGAGCTTTCACCATTTGATATTACAAGGAGCAGGGAGGTCTCTGGTGCACCAGTGTCCTGAACTTGGCTCTCCCACCTCAGAGGCAGAGGCCTGACACCCGACCGGAGCACCAAGACCCTGTCAGCCACATGGCTCAGAAGAAAAGGGAGAGAAAAAGAAAGAAAGAAAGGAAAGAAAAGAAAGTTATTAAAATAAAAAATAATTATTAAAAATTAAAAAGTAGTAAAAAAAAAAAGAGAGAGAGAAGAAAGAAAGAAAGAAGAGAGCAACCAAACCAAAAAACAAATCCACCAGTGATAACAAGCGCTAAAAGCTATACAAAAAAAAAAACGGACAGAACCCTAGGGCAAATGATAAAAGCAAAGCTCTACAGACAAAATCACACACAGAAGCATACACATACACACTCACAAAAAGAGAAAAAGGAAAAAAATATATGTATCTATATATTTTTTTAAAAAAAAGGAAGAAGAAAGCAACCAAATCAATAAACAAATCTACCAATGATAATAAACTCTAAATACTAAACTAAGATAAACATAAAACCAGGAACAAATTAAATGCAGACAGCAAACCCCAAGTCTACAGTTGCTCCCAAAGTCGACCACCTCAATTGTGGGATGATTCGTTGTCTATTCAGGTATTCCACAGATGCAGGGTACATCTAGTTGATTGTGGAGGTTTAATCCACTGCTTCTGAGGCTGCTGAGAGAGATTTCCCTTTCTCTTCTTTGTTCGCACAGCTCCTGGGGTTCAGCTTTGGATTTGGCCCCGCCTCTGCGTGTAGGTCGCAGGAGGGCGTCTGTTCTTCGCTCAGACAGGACGGGGTTAAAGGAGAAGCTGATTAGTGGGCTCTGGCTCACTCAGGACGGGGAGAGGGAGAGGTACGGATGCGGGGTGCGCCTGCGGCATCAGAGGCCAGAGTGATGTTGCACCAGCCTGAGGCGCGCCGTGTGTTCTCCCGGGGAAGTTGTCCCTGGATCACGAGACCGTGGCAGTGGCAGGCGCACAGGCTCCCAGGAGGGGAGGTGGGGATAGTGACCTGTGCTTGCACACAGGCTTCTTGGTGGCAGCAGCAGTAGCTTTAGTGTTTCATGCCCATCTCTGGGGTCCGCGCTGATAGCCGCAGCTCGCGCCTGTCTCTGGAGCTCGTTTACGCAGTGCTCTGAATCCCCTCTCCTTGCGCACCCCGAAACAACGGTCTCCTTACTCTTAGGCATGTCCAGACTTTTCCCGGACTCCCTCCCGCCTAACTGGGGCGCACTAGCCCCTTCAGGCTGTGTTCACGCCGCCAACCCCAGTCTTCTCCCTGGGATCTGACCACCGACGCCCGAGCCTCAGCTCCCAGCCTCCGCCCACCCCGGAGGGTGAGCAGACAAGCCTCTCGGCTGCTGAGTGCTGGTCAGCACCGATCCTCTGTGCAGGAATCTCTCCGCTTTGCCCTCTGCACCCCTGTTGCTGCGCTCTCCACCGTGGCTCTGAAGCTTCCCCTCCCCACCATCCCGCATCTCCGCCAGTGAAAGGGCTTCCTAGTGTGTGGAAACCTTTCCTCCTTCACAGCTCCCTCCTTTTGTCTCTGTTTTTTCTTTTTTCTTTTGCCCTACCCAGGTACGTGGGGAGTTTCTTGCCTTTTGGGAAGTCTGAGGTTTTCTGCCAGTGTTCAGTAGGTGTTCTGTAGGAGTTGTTCCACATGTAGATGTATTTCTGATGTATTTGTGATCTCCACGTCTTACTCCTCCGCCATCTTGAAGCCATAATGCTTCTTTGAACGTCCTCGGACATAAATCTTTTTTGACCATTTCCGATTTTTTTGGTAGGATAAATTCTTTAAGTTGGAATTGCCAGCTAATATATACTACATGTTGTCAAATCTGCATCTGTAGCCTATGGCTTTTACTTCCTCAGAGATACCTGCTGTCCACCTGTTGTCACCAGCTAACTGGTCATTAGGCCAAGCATTGTGAATAAACAGAGAGACAATTTAATAAAAATAATGTAAGTGCTGCCATTTGTTAGCATACATACATCTGTGTCAGGAATTCTATTAAAGGTCTACATTATTTCTCTTTATCCTCACGGTAATAACCCTCTGGGGTGTGGGTATCATGATCTCCATTTTAAAGATGAGAACACCAAGGCACAGATAGGTAAAGAACTTGCTCAAGGTCACAAGCCAGTACAGTGCAGTCAGAATTGAAGCCCAGGCCTATCAAACTCTAAACCCTGTGCTCTTAATGTCTGCTTCTCGTGTGCGGGTATACACTGGTGACTGGGGGCTTCACCAGAGCCAGGCCTCCACAGGCATTTGTGACCCCAGTGGACCATGTAAGATAGACCATGTAATGGCCTGCAGCCTACTACAGTGCTTGGGGTGGCCCAGGGCCAGCTTTTCTGTTTTTCCTAAGAGGTGAAGTTGCGGGCCTGAGGTCTGGCCCAGCCTGTTGGGGAATGTGGACTCAGGGTGTGGCTGCTTCATCAGTGCCTTGGCTTCGAGTTTTCCATCAGCCTCAAGGAACCTTTGCAATAATGCATCATTCCTCCACAGGGTTTTCTGGCCAAGGATTTGCAAGCTGAAGCTCTCTGCAAACTCGACAGGAGAGTAAAAGCCACAATCGAGCAGTTTATGAAGATCTTGGAAGAGATTGACTCGCTAGTAAGTAAATATTCAGCTGAGAAGAACTAGTTTCCTTTGACTATTTTTCAGTCAGTTTCACTCTTTCAGTATCGCACTCACTGCCTGAGGGTATTGAGCACCTATCGCGTACCAGACACTGCTAGGTCTTTGGTGAATACACAGAAAGGTAAGATGGTTCCTGATTTCTCCTGTCCCACCAACATAGGGCTTTTGTCATATTATTTATGTATTTATTTATTTATTTTGGCCATGGCATGCGGGATCTTAGTTCCCCGATCAGGGACTGAACCCATGCCCCTGCATTAGGAGTGCAGAATCTTAACCACTGGACTGCCAGGGAAGTCCCTGTTATTTTTATTTATGTATGCCAGTAGCATCTAATCCTCAGGAAGCTGGGATGGTCCATGATCTCATGGTTAGAGAAACACAGGGCTTAACTTTCGTAACACACGTGTCTGACATTTCACTGAGCTCATTAACTGTACAGAATTCAGTCAGACCCAGCTCCTGTGAGGCTGTTGGGAATCATCGATGCCACGCTCCCTCTTAGAGATGACACAGTAATGATATCTCTAGCCTAAACTACTCTGCTTGGGATTCTTGGGGGGAGGTGGTAAAGAAGAAGCAGAAAAGCACTGTGCTTTTCCTGCCACCCTGAGCTCATGGTCCAGCCAGGACACGGTATCCATGCACAGGAAACAGTAAGAGGACAAAGTCCATGTTATAGATCTATGGCCCCAACACCAAGAACAAAGGGTGCTTGTATAGGGGTGAGAGCCATGGGAAGGGCCATGTAGGGTATAGATCCAGGGAAGTGATTCCTGAAAATGCATGTCATTCACATTAGTGACCTGTGGCCTGTTCGGTATACTGTAGGTATTTCTGACGTGTTATGTCATTTTCACTGAGGATTATTTATACGTCAACTTATACTTCCGTAGGTTCTGCCAGAAAATTTCAAAGACAGTCGAATGAAAAGGAAGGGTTTGGTGAAAAAGATTCAGGTGAGTTGTGTGGTAGGGCATCACAAAGTGTAATGTGTTGGTGCATGTATCTGTTCAAAGTAGGGTAGAGTACAAGTGTGGTGTGGCCTCTCTTCGGTTGTTATATCTCAGCATGAACCCAGAACCTAAGAGAAGAGCTCCTTTTATGTCCCTGTAATTAAATTTGGATTTAAACTAATTGAGAAGCAAGATGGCTGGGGAGCAGATAGGGCTGACATGTTATACTGATCCGATGGACAGGACCCCCTGAAATCGTGCAGTTGCAGTGGCCTGGCTTCCTGTCCTCAGCACCCTTTGGGGGTTGTTGGCATAGAGCACTGTCAGAAGCCCTGGTCCTGTGCTTCCTCTACCTCCCCCTCCTTCCTCTGGAGCCCAGGCCATCCCTGCACACCTGTTTCAGCCTGAGTCAGTCGCCCAGGGGTTCCCCAGAGTGGCTGGGCAAAGAGCCTTTTGCAGGTGGGGCTGGCAGGGGTGCCTGGCCCCGAGTGGGCCCTTACTGCTCTGCATTTACCTTGTAGGCGTTCCTAGCTGCATGTGATACAGTGGAGCAGAGCATCTGCCAGGAGATGGAGCGACTGCAGGCCACAAACTTGGCCTTGGCTGACTGAGGTGAGGCGGAGAAGGTTGTGCTGCCTTGAAGAACAGCTCCACCAGCTCTGCACTCTCTGGAACAGAAGTTACATGCTTTCCCCGGGGCTGCTGGGGACAACTGTCTGATTGCAAGTTTTCCTTCTCTTATACCTGCTCTCAGTGAACACTTGTCTGTGCAATCTTAGCGCACCTGTCAGTTTCTTATTCCGTTTGTGTATATCTGTGCTGTCCAGCAGCTCACCTTGTCTGGAGAGGGCCTCCTCTGCCCAAGTCTTCCCAGCTTTTTTGACCTTTGGATGCTTTCTTTGGGCTGGTGAGAGCTCTCATTTGTCCTGGGGTAGTTCTGGGTTTATCAGCTATCCTGTCTTCAGATACATGAGGCCTTTTTGCCCTTATGATCCCATAGTCCCATCTGTGTAAACCAGAATCACCAGGAGGCTACATCTGGTCAGGAATGTTAGGAATGGCTGAGAACAGGTGTTTGGCACACAGGTAGTCCAAGTATCCCTCATTGTGACCTAATTCTGGAACAGCTGGCTGGGTTGTGGGTTCATAGACCCTGTCTTCACCCCCCAGTGACCCTGACCAGTCACAGGCCGTGAGGTCTCAGGGGGCCGCTCCTGGACTGGGGCCTGTGGTTGATCCATGGGCTTCCTTGTCCCAAAGCAGATCTCTAGGAGGTTACAGCCCAGAGTTGACTAAGTCTCTGCTCGAAACCGGGTCACAACCATGGCTTAGGAGGGGCAGAGAAGAGAGACAGAGTGAATAATAAAGCAGGCAGGTAGTGAGGGCCACCATAAACTTCTCAGGAGTTCCTTCAAAGGCATTTCTGTTAACCGTACCCTTCTGAGATCTACATGTCCTTCAAGTTCTTCGAGGCTGTTTTTGTCTGTTTTGTGGCCTTTTTTCCCTTCATTGTTATTTAAAAAATAAAACAGTTTCTATATACGTCAGCAAGCAGAAGAGTGTTTAGACTTTTTTCCTTTTGGTAAATGAAGTATGGGAAGCAAAAGCCTTCTGAGGTTCTAGTCTAGTTATGTTATAAAGTTGAGAGTGGCCTTGTGTGCTGGAATGCTTAAACAGGTCAGCGGCCATCACCCCATTTTTTCACACAGTGCCCAGGAGACAGGCTTCCAACAGGCCACTCTGAGGTCAACCTTCTTTGGCACAGAGGGAGTCTGTGAAGTCCCAGGCATTTAGGGCTGCGTGGGTGGGACTAGGACAAGGTGGTGGTTAGGGGTGGACAAGTGGACGAGGCTTGGTGCCCGGCCCGCCCACCCCCAGCTTTAATCAAAGCAGTCCAGTATTTCTCTGTTTCTAGGTAGTAGCTGTGTGGCCTTGAGCCCCAGCACGTTCCTGTGTGCCAGATACCACTCTAAGTTCTTGAGGTGTATTGGTCATTTAATCCTCACACAATCTAGGAGGTAGACAGATACTATCCCTGTTTTATAGATGAGCTCAGGTAATTTGCTCACGATCACAGAGTAAGTGACAAAGCCAGGACACAAACTGGGTAGCTTGCGTCCGAGCCCAAGTCCTTAATCCCTGCCAGTTTGCCTCCCAACTAACATGGGGTTGCTCACACCCTCTCATTTTCTCTTTTTCTTCTATTTATCTCCCATGTTGGCCTCTGCATCTCCCCTCTGGCCCTCTCCAGTTCATTCTCCACAGAGCAGCTGAGTGATCATGAAGTACACAAATTACCACGTCAGTCCCCTGCTTAAAAACCTCAGAGGCCAAGGTCCGTACCCTGCTCCCTTCTCATCTCGGGCCACTCTCCTGTTGGTTCTCTGCTGTCAGCCACTCTGGTCTAGTTCAGGCCCTCGGGTGCTCTGTGCCCTCTCCTGCCCTGGGGTCTTTGCAGACGCTGTTCCTCTGCTTGGACAGCTCCACGCCATCCTTCCCCTTCCCCTACCCCTGTCCTAGGCGACTCCTGTTCATGCTTCAGAACGTAAACGTCTCTTCATGGAGAAACCTCACCTACTACTGTCTGAGAACATCAAGCCTCCAGGTGATATCCTCTCACAGTTTGTCATGACTTTTTACGATAAACAGCATTTATCATGGTCTATGATGATTTATTTGTGGGATTATTTGATTAATATTTGCCTTTATGATAGACTGTGAGTTCCTTGGGTTAAGGAGCTTCTTTGTCTTGTTAACAGTGTATTTCAAGCAGATTGTCTGGTTTATATTAGATGCTCAATAAATATTTGGAGAATGAATGAATGTTGACCGCACACATTAATAGTGAAATTTCCACTGCTGCACTCACCCACTGAAGCTCCGTCAGCACTGGGATTTATAGCATCCCTAGCCATTGTCTTATTTAAGGGTGGGCTGCCCAGCAGATGTGCAGGGTAGTAACACGGCCCACTCACATAGATCTGCACATCTACAGGGCATCTCTGCCTATGAACAGGGAAAGAGTACACATAAGTTGACCACTTGCCCATAACATGATCAGTCCTGCCGCAGGGGAACAAATGGGGCTCTGTGATCCCACAAACATCCTTCAGCCTCACAGAGTTGGAAGAATTCTCCCACACATTTTCTGTTCAGTCAATTATTTCTGCTTATCCTTCGAGGCACAGCTTAAAGTTTATCCTCTCAGGCTTCCCTGGTGGCGCAATGGTTGAGAGTCCGCCTGCTGATGCAGGGGATGTAGGTTTGTGCCCCGGTCCAGGAAGATCCCACATGCCGCGGAGCGGCTGGGCCCATGAGCCATGGCCACTGAGCCTGCGCGTCTGGAGCCTGTGCTCTGCAATGGGAGAGGCCACAACAGTGAGAGGCCCACGTACCGCAAAAAAAAAAAAAAAAGTTTATCCCCTCTAAGAAGCCCTTCATCATCTGGTAGTCAGGACTCTTAGTTGAAAACACCACAAACCTATTCCAGAGAGATTGTTGAAATAGAAAATTTGTTGGTAGGATGTTATCTCATGTAACTTTGGGAAGTTCAAGGGCAGTTGGGCTCCAGGAACACAAATGCTGCCTGAAATTTCTGTCTGTATCTCATTGCATGTCACTACCAGAGAGGAACTGCCTCTGTTTCCTTTCTTTTTTCTTTTCTTTTCTTCTCTTCTCTTTTCTCTCCTTCCTTCCTTCCTTCCTTCCTTCCTTCCTTCCTTCCTTCCTTCATCTGTATTGGAGTATAATTGTTTTACATTGGTGTGTGTCTTCTTATTTCTGATTTGAAAAATCTGGAGAATAATCTTCTGGCCAATCAGCAGTGGCCATGCCAGCAGGGTCACGTGCCATAGACAGACCTTTGGGGCCCACACTTACATTTCAGGGTGGTTCCCAGAGACAGGGCCACAGTTTCCATATCTGTAAAGTAGGGAATTAGGTCTTTCTTTCTGTGTGGTGTTCTGGCACATTGCTCAGGCTTAACCTTTGTGATTCCTCATCATGTGAGTGGAAGCCTGGGAGGGGAGGGTCACTGAGGAGAAGCTTGGCTGAGCTCTGCCACTTGGGTCTAAGAGGGGCTTCCCACTTAGGGCAGAGACTTAGATGTCACCAATATCCACTCTTCCTACACTAAGTGAACTACTAATTTGCAGCTTAATACGTGGCCAACCAGATAAAATAATATTTCCCAGTCTTTTTGCACTAGCATGGCCAAGAGACTACATTTTAGCCACTGGGTTGTGTGTACATCTTAGGGAAGCATCGTCAGGTGCAGTAGAGTGCCCCTTCCCTGTCTCTGTGGGCTGAGTGTAGACATGATGGTTGGAATTAAAGCTGCTATTTGGACACTGGGGTGGAAACTGATAAGGATAGCAGAGTATAATATAAAAGGAACATGAAGTTAGCATACTACATAGGTCTGTGTGTGACAGAAATTAACTTCTATCTGTTTAAGCCACTGTTATTTCGGCTTTTTGGTCTCTCACAGCCAGACTTAATCCTATACCAACCCTATGCAGGTGGGAAACAAGTTTCTATTGTCAATAGCCATAGAAGGGCCTTACAGGTGACCTTGCAGTCCCTGCTACCTGCAGACCTATCAGCAACAGTTACTGCCCAGGTTCCCATTTCAGTGGTCCAGGGAATGCTGGTTCCTGTCCTCCCTGCCCCCACTTTCCTCCCAGTGTGTGTTTTCCCACCGAGCATTTCCTGCTCCAGCTGCCTGCCCTGGAGCAGGAATCTGAGTCTGTGTGACCCTGCTGCCGCCTGCCAGGCCCCTCTCCACGCTCTTCTGCCCACCACCTCCACCACTACCAAAAGGCTCCTCCTGTAAGCTTTGGCCAAGAGCGGGTATGTGACATATACCACAGGCTGGGATCTCTGTCTATGGTGGGATTTCCCAATGCTACGTGTCCCTGTGGGCCATTGTGTGAGTGCCTGTGAGCTGTGTGTGTCCAATGTCAACATATTTAACAACCAGTCAGAATGGATGTTGACCAAAAGAGCAGAGCAGGGTCTGGACATGATCCTGCTATGGTGGCCAGGGTGCAGGGGGACACTTAAGGGCATGGGGCAGCACCTGTTGTCAACAATTACAGACCTGGTTCAGTATTGTAATAAGCAGTCAGATGTATGATGAATACCACCTGAGTATCAGCCATGATAGTGTCGACATGTGGCGGGGGCGGTCTGTGTGTGTGTGTGTGTGTGTGTGTGTGTGTGTGTGTGAGTGAGATTTGGGGTGCTGGTACAGCCCAGGGAGAAAACTATGAGGGGTGTGGGACCCTCCCAAAGGCTGTTCGAGGCTGGGCCTTGCAGTGGCAGAGGGTACAGATTTCACTTAGGTTCTTGACCTCAGTGACAGGCCAGGCTGGGGCACACAGGAGCACTGCATAGAGCCCTGGGGACAGGGACTGACTCTCAGAGTCGTGACCCCCTCGAGAAGGCAGAAGATGCCTGGGACCTCTAGGGGAACATGTGACAGGGTTGAGGAGCATCAGAGTGATGGAGAGGACATCAGAATCAGAGTAGGGAGGACAGCAAAATTCCCCCTTATGCCAGCCTCCTCCCCAGGATCCCGACAGACACTGACCTGCTTGGCCAGGTTGTGCTGAATCTTTTATTTCATGTCACATCCTCTCCATGCCCACCACGGTTCTCCAGCCTGAAGCTTCATGGCTCAAGGGGCTCCTGTGGGGTTAGCATTTGCCATCGTTCATGATCTGGATGTCCTGTCTTTTTTCTAGGATCACAGCAGACAAGGATGAGGCCACCTCCTCAGGAACCGTAATGTACCCTTCAGGAACCCTGGTCCAGTCCAGACGCCCTGCTGAGCTCTGCCCACCCACCCAATGTACAGTGCTGGGGAGGTCCCAGGGCTCCCTGGGCATATCCTTCTACAGCTTTTCCCTCTGTACACCCTCCCCTGGGGCGGTTTCAGCTTCCTGGGCTTTCAACCACCTCTGCATGCTGTTGGCCACAAATCTGTCTCTGGCCTGGACCTCTGTCTTAGACTCCAGGCCTTTTCATGTGATTGTCCATTGTACATCGCCGCTGGGTTGTCCCAGAGGCTCCACTGTCCACGAACATCATCACTTCACAAACCTACCACGCACACCCTGCCCCCGCCACATGACACCACCAGCCACCCAAGCCTACAAGTTAGAAACCAGCATGTTGCTCTTGCTTCCTTCCTGCCTGTCAACCCCTCACATCCAATCTCACAGCTTGTCGATTCTACACCCAATGTAACCATGAGCCTTTAATTATCATGATCGTTTTCCAAGTTAGGACACTGTCCATCTGTCTAGAGTATTGCAGCTTCCAAAGACTTTCTTCTCTTCTGTGTTCTCACTTAGCTCTGGCCGGCTCAAGGTCTTATGAATGAAGAAATGAGACCAAATAGGAGATCCGATGTACCAAGGTCATGTTCTGGCCCTGCTTGCTCTAGACTCATTTCTTGCCTCTCTCCCATTCTCCTTTAAATGAGAATGTACTCTACCATACCCACCTTCTTATATTGCCTCAAATATAAACTTTGTTTCCCTTCTAGATCTTTCCAAACTCATTTCTCTACTTGGAATTACCTTCCCTTGTTTCTTCTTTTTCCTACCTAGTTTCTACTTATCCCTCAGGGCTGAGCTGAGGTGTCACCTCCCCTGGGAAGTCTTCCCTGCCTTGTCCTTGCCTGGTACCCACAGTACCCTGTGTGCCCCCATCTGGGCCTTTAGCATTCTGTGCTGCTGTTGGCTGACCTTCAGCTTGGCTTCCCCCTTAGACTGACTGTTTGCCCCAGGAGCCGGTAATGCTGTCTAGCTTATTATGCCCTGTTGTATCCCCAGTGCCTGGCACACAGTAGGTGTTCAATAAATAATTGTTGGCTGGAGGAATAAATGAACAAATAAGGTCACCTAGTCAGTCGGGGGCAGAACAAGGAAAAGAGCCCAGAGTTTCTACCCTAACCCCGAACCCCCAACCAGTGGGGCTTTCTGCTTAGAACCATGTGCCTTCTTTTGATTTATACTTGCACTCACTCTGTTATGGGCAAATGTTGGAGGACTCCTCCCAGGCCAAGTGTGAGTGAAGGAAGAAGCAGGTCAAGTCCTGCTCCTTTCAGACTCATATGCACCACAGATGGGGCCCACCCAAGCCAGCCCAGGGGAAGGTGGGGGGGTGGACTTACATGCGAGCCAAGCAGAGCTTGCATTCACTGTCATACGTGACCCCGTCAGTGCCACAAACCGGGTCATATATCTAGGGGCAGACTGGAGATTCTGCCATGTGCTCACAGATGGGCTGTGGAAGAGAGGAAGGGGGAGGCGCTCAGGGATTCGGAGGCAGAGAGGAGGGAACTGGGGCTCTGCTTGCAGCCAGGCGGGGATCTCCACGGAGGAGCCAGATTCAAGAAGGCCCCAGCGTGGGTCCAAAGAGCATGAAACCAACCACTCAGGGCCCTTTGGCACGTTTGCTTATGTGTGTGTACATGATCGTGGACCGTGGGTGTGTACCTAAGTGTGTACCTATATCTGCTGAGCCCAAGTATGCGGGCATCCAGGTGAGTGCCTGTCTTTATGGGCTCACACACGCCTCACGGGGTCTAATAGAACCCTGCTGCTGGTCCTATTGAGGACCCCGGGAGACGGAACCACCCATCATTCCTAGGAGGCCCCGCCTCCCTGGGGGCTCCTGAACTCACCCTGGCCCGCATGACCTATCAGGCCCCTAGTATGAGAAGGCTGGAGAAATGGGACTTAATTGAAGCTCAGTCTGAAAGGGTTTCAAGCCAGCCCTGAGGTCAGGGTCAGAATTGGGTCAGGACTAGGATTGGGGTCTGGGGTAGGGATATGGTGAGGGGGGCAGTGCCCTGCAGCAGTGAAGGCCCCAGGCCTGAGAGACCTGAACTCTGCACTGATTAGCCGTGAATCTTTGGCGAAGCAGGTGGGCCTGCTCAGCCTGGAAGGGCTAACCTGGGGAGTATGCAGGCTCAGGAGGCCACCCTGGCCACTGCGGAGCCATTGAAGTTGTATGAGCAGGAGTGTAAAGAAGAAGAACCCCGGTTTCCCAGCATGGATGAGAGGGCTCCCCTCTGCAGAAGGAAGGCCAGATCAGCAGCCCTGAGGCCAGAACTGCAAGCAGCTGCCTTAGCATTCTTGAGAAAATGAACTTTGCTGCCGACACTGGCACTTCTGAAAGGCAAAGAAGCAAGAATTAGGTGATACTGGCTCTAGGCCCCAGGTCCAGGGGCCTGAGGACAGCTTCTTTGGGGCATCTGTCCAGCCACCACCCAATCTGGAATTCCTCAAGGAAAGGTAGTGAGTCACCAGAGAGGGGCTCCCAGAAAGCTCATGTGACCTTATAAGAACTGAGACAGAAAGTCTAGAATTAGGGAGATCAAAGTCCAGCCTGTTCATTATTAGTTAGATCCCACTGGGATTGTTATGTTCCATATAATAGCAATGAAAATAATTCAGTTACTGTGTACCAGGCCATGACAACATGTGATCTTGACTGCTATTCACAGCTTTCTCAAGCCTGTGTAACAGGCAGGAGAGGAAGCAGTGGTCTGCGACCCCCAGAGGCACTCATTTCCTCAGCTGCCAGGAGTATTGGCTGCTCACGGCAGAGTCATTTCCTGGGAATTACCCTCAGAGAATGGAGTTGCCTTGCCCAAGGTCGCATTCCCTACCCAGAAACAGCTCGCATCCAATGTCAGGGTGATGTGGGTACAACGGTCTGAACTCCTCCTCTCTACTCAGAATGATGCTAATGGGCCATCCCAGCTCTACTACGTCACAGTCAACATCCCTCATCCCTCATAGGTGTTACCCTGTGAGCACTCCCCAGAGTCTGCTTCCCGGGAAACCTGACCAACTTATGAAAGAGGCTCACAGGTAAAGCAACACAGTTTGTTAAGGGCAGAGCTTGGATTTGCACATGGATCTGTCACTCCACACACGCAGTAATGCCCCATGGCCCCTTGAGTTCTGGACGAACTTCTTACAGGACATGAGCAAATTGTGATGTGACTGGGGAGTGTGACAGGTGGATGAGGGAACGGGACCTGTATTTAAGACCACAGGTGTAAGAAAAGGTATCCACGTAAATTGAAGAAGGGCAGGCTGCTTCCTGAAGTCTCTGAAGGGCTGTCATGGGGCCATGGGAGAGATGAGCTATTCTCAGCCTCACAGGGCAGAGCTCATCTGCATGAGGAGGCTGCAAAGAAGCAGGTGTGGGTTCCAGAATTTTCTCTCAGTGGGAGCTATGCCTTAATGAAGGAGGCTGTCTCCAGAAGTGGAGAGCTCTCTATCCCTAGAGGTGGGCGAGGCGCTGTGGTTTTAGCTTTTCCTGGAGATGCTATTACAAGAGATTTCCAAGGCAGAAAGGAAGAAGGGAACCAAAACTGACCTCTGATGCACTGTTGAAGTGTCAACATGCAAATCTACCCTTGTAACCACACTGCTCAAAACCCTTCCATGTCATAATCACCCAAACTGGGAATTATCCAAATATCCATCAACAGGCGAATGGATAAACTGTGATACACACGTACAGTACAATACAACTCAACAATAAAAAGCCAATAGGGCTCCCCTGATGGTGCAGTGGTTAAGAATCAGCCTGCCAGTGCAGGGGACACCGGTTCGAGCCCTGGTCCGGGAAGATCCCACATGCTGTGGAGCATCTAAGCCCGTGCGCCACAACTACTGAGCCTGTGCTCTAGAGCCTGCGAGCCACAACTACTGAAGCCTGCATGCCTAGAGCCCGTGCTCCACAACAAGAGAAGGCACCACAGCGAGAAGCCCGCGCACGGCAACAAAGAGTAGCCCCCGCTCGCTGCAACTAGAGAAAGCCCACGTGCAGCAACAAAGACCCAACGAAGCCATAAATTAATTAATTAATTAATTAATTAAACCCCAACAATCCAGTAACTGATAACATGCAACACCATGGCTGAATCTCAAAAACACGCCTAAGAAGCCAGACACAAAAGACTCCACACTGTATGGTTTCATCTGTGTGACATTCTAGAGTAGGCAAACTAATGTATGGTGGAAAAAAGAGCTGTGGTTACCTCTGGGGCAGGGGTGGGGTAGGGGCAGGGATTGACTGACATGAAGGAAATTTCTGGAGTGATGGAACTGTTCTGTATCTTGGTAAGGGTCTGGGTTACACAGGTATATGCCTCATCAAAACTCATTGAATAGGGGCTTCCCTGGTGGCGCAGTGGTTGAGAGTCCGCCTGCCGATGCAGGGGACACGGGTTCGTGCCCTGGTCCAGGAAGATCCCACATGCCGCAGAGTGGCTGGGCCTGTGAGCCATGGCCGCTGAGCCTGCGCATCCAGAGCCTGCGCTCCGCAAAAGGGGGGGGGCCACAGCGGTGAGAGGCCCGCGTACTGCAAAAAAAAAACAAACCTCATTGAATAGGATTCATTGAGTGATAAGACTTGTACCTTTCATGGTGCATAATTGTTAGCAGGGGAGAAAAAGCATTAAAAAAAAAAAATAAAGCCCTTCCAAGGCTCCCTATCGTGACCACTAAGCCTCTTCATCTTACGTTTAGGGCACCGCGTGAGCTGACCCCAAACTTCCCCTGGGCTCACTTCCTCATACACCTCCCCATGCCCCTATGCCCCCGCCGTTCCTCTCTGCTCACTCTTCTGGAACAAGCTCTGTGTTGGCTTATGCTGGTCCCTCTGCCTGAAATGTCCTTATTCTCCTTCTCCTCCTATTGACTCAGACCCTCCTTTCAAGACACAGACCACCTCCCAGTGAAGTATTCCCTGATATCCCCCAGGGCTTCCTGAGCAGGCCTGGACTTAGGCTTCTGTTTTAGTCCGTTTGGGCTGCTATAACAAAAATAGCATAAACTGGGTGGCTTATCAACAAACGTTTATTACTCATACTTTTGGAGACTGGAAGTCTAAGGTCATGGTGCCGGCAAACTTGGTGTCTGGCAAGAACACTCTTCCTGGTTAGTAGTCGGTGCCTTCTCACTGTGTCCTCACGTGGTGAAAGGGTGAAGGAGCTCTCTGGGGCCTCGTTTATAAGGGCACCAATCCCATTCATGTGGACTCTGGCTTCATGACCTAATCACACCCCAAAGGTCCCACCACCCAATACTATCACCTTGGGAGTTAGAATCTCAACATACGAATTTGGGGGGCCACAAACCCCTAGACCCTAGTAGCTTCTTTCACACCACCATGTGCTCACCCACTCACCGGGTCACTCTTGCCGGACCTGAGTGCCTTGGGGTTCCTTTGTCTCTGCCTCTAAGTGGCAATGCCCTTCACACAGTGAGTGTCCAGGATTTGACCACTAATGTGCATTGTGGGGGAGAAGTTCAGAACCCTGTGGTGTCAGAGTTTCTTCCTGGATGATGGAAGTTGCATTTACCCCCAGACTGCCCTTGACCTTGGCCCAGTGTGCCCCTTCCTCACACAGCCCAGGCAGGAATCTGCAATGGGCAAAAGGACTCTCTTTAGGGCAGCCTCTTCAGTGTTCCCAACAAGAGAGCTGCTGATGGAATGGATGCCAGGCTGGGAGTAAGCAGGCTGTGCCAGGCCAGAGTCTGCAGACCCATTCTCTATTGTGTCAGCTCCTAGTCTATGTCCCCAGCTGGGGAAATGGGTTTGAGACTGGCCATGAGGCCAATGTCCCTGGGGTCCTGCTGGGCTTTGCTCTGTAACATCATGACTTTGTCCAGGTGTGTCCTAAATAGTCTCCCTGCTTCCCCTTTTAGTCTGTTCTCAACTTAGCAACCAGAGCAAACCTTTTAACACATAACTCTGCTCATTACACTTCAGTGTCTCCCATTTCACTCAAAGGAAAAGCCATGCCCTCACATTGACCTCCAATGCCTTACCCAATATAGTTCCCAGTTGCCTGTATCATCTCTTCTCCTATCTCTCTGCACCCTGCCCCTCACTTTCTTCTAGCCCCGCTGGCCTCCTTGCCGTACCTCAAACGCTCCAGACATGCCCTACCTCAGGGCCTTTGCACTGCCTGTTCCCTCTGCCTGGAACCCACTTCTCTTAGATACCCCCATGGCTCCCTCCTCTGCCTCCTTCAAGCTTTGCTCAAACATCAGCCTCTCAGAGAGAACTCCTCTGATTTAACATTGCAACCCTCTCTCAATCCCCATCACCCTGCCCGGTATTTTTTTCCTTAGGCTTTATCACCTTCTAACATACTGTTTAACATACATTGCACCTATCTTGTTTATTGTCGGTTCCCCTCCCTCAAACCCCACTGGATTTAAAGACCTATCAGGACAGTTCTTTTTCTGGTGTGCTCACTTATAAGTTCTAAGGGCTCAGAACAATGCCTGATACCCAGCAGGTGCAAGACTGCAGAGGCGCTACACATGCTTTGCATGTAGTCTATGTCCTTTTACATTGGGTTAAACACAGATAAGATTCTGTTCAGGAAAAATCAATATCTAGGGGACTTCCTTGGTGGCGCAGTGTTTTAGAATCCGCCTGCCAATGTAGGGGACACGGGTTCGAGCCCTGGTGCAGAAAGATCCCACATGCCGCAGAGCAACTAAGCCCGTGAGCCACAACTACTGAAGCCTGCATGCCTAGAGCCCGTGCTCCACAACAAGAGAAGCCCCCGCTCGCCTCAACTGAGAAAAGCCCACGCACAGCAACGAAGACCCAACACACCCAAAATTAATTAATTAATTTTAAAATAAGAATTTAAAAAAGAAAAATCAGTATCTAAAACTTCCCCTTACTTATACAGGTATATGACTAAGATATTTGGTTATCTGTTTTCAAAGAATTTTTTTTTTAATTAATTAATTTATTTTTGGCTGCATTTGCTGCGCACAGGCCCTCTCTAGCTGCGGCAGGCGGGAGCCGCTCTTTGCTGCCGTGTGCGGGCCTCTCACTGCGGCGGCCTCTCCCGTTGCGGAGCACAGGCTCCAGGCGCGCAGGCCTCAGGAGCCGTGGCCCGCGGGCCCAGGAGCTGTGGCTCGTGGGCTCCAGAGCGCAAGCCCAGCAGTTGTAGCGCATGGGCCCAGCCGCTCCGCAGCACATGAGATCCTCCCGGACCAGGGCCGGAACCCCTGTGTCCTGCATTGGCAGGCTGATTCGCAACCACTGCACCACCAGGGAAGCCCCAAAGAATTTCTGATTATAAAGAGAATAACAAAATTTTATTTACATATGCATTTCTCTAATTCGTTTAGATCCGTGATTTTCAGCTCCATCTGCAGATAAATTTCCCTGGGGAGAACTTTAAACTACAGATGCTGAGCCCTACTCTGAAATATTTGAATCAGCGTTTTGTTTTTTTAAAAAAAACCTTTTTACTTTGAATGATTTCAAGCCTACAAATAGGTTGTAAAAATAGTTCAATGAATTAATGGGAAGGATTCTTGTTCAAGAATAGCCCCTTTGGGGGCCACAGGCAGCCAGACAATCACCCTCACAGGCTGATAGAAGCCTGGGATCTACAGCCAAGCCCACCTGAGGTCCATAACTCAGCGTTGAGATCCTCCTGCCCCATCTCAGGAATGCCTCTGAGTGGAAGGACAGGTGGCAGATGTCCTTCCATTGCCCAGCTGGGCAGAGCAAATATTTAACCATGACTTCCTGTCCTAAGGTAAGAATGCCATCTCATAAAGGAAGGGGAATTTTAAAGGTCATCTAGGTTCTCTCTCCTCTTCCACTCAGACCTTCCTACAGCAGCCCCACCAAGAATTCATTCATCCTCCAGTGATGGGGAGAAGTTTCATTGTTGGATGGGTTTTTCTTAAGGTTTGATTTCTTTTAATATTTTTAGTGAGGTATAGATGATGTAGAATGTTATATAAGTTTCAGGTGTACGACATAGTGATTCACAATTTTTAAAGTCTATACTCCACTTATAATTATTATAAAATGTTGGCTATATTCTCTGTGCTGTACAATATATCCCTGTAGCTTATTTATTTTATCCACAGTAGTTTGTACCTCTTAATCCCCTACCTGTATCATGCCACTCCCTTCCCTCTCCCCACTGGTAACCACTAGTTTGTTCTCTATATCTGTGAGTCAGTTTCTGTTTTGTTATGTTCATTAGTTTGTTTTATTTTTTAGATTCCACATATAAGTGATATCACACAGTATTTGTCTTCATTGTTGGATGGTTTTGAATGGAGCCCTTCCTCACACAAGAGATCTGCTTCCCTGTCTAGCCTCCTGTACCTGCATGAACCCCAGATGAGCACCTCCAGGCTGAGCAGGTCCAGCCCCTTGCCTGCCCCCACCCTTGCTTTTGTTTTTTTTGGCTGCATGGCATGCGGGATCCTAGTTCCCCAACCAGGATGGAACGAGTGCCCCCTGCAGTGGAAGCGTGGAGTCTCAACCACTGGACCACAAGGGAAGTCCCCCGACCCTTGCATATGATGAAGCTCCTGGGTCTCTCAGCATTTCTCACCTGGTCCCCAGGTCTGTCTGCCAGTGTCCCAGGTTAGAGTGAGAAGGGGACAGAATGGAGCAAAGGAACTTGTCACCTCCCTTGTTTTGGACCTTAGACCTCTATGATTGTGGCAGGAATGGCTGCTAATGGTTTTAGCTGTTCAAGGGAACAGAAAGCTTGAATTCTGCATCCTCCAAAGTCCAGAGTAAAATCAAGGGCAGCCTGTGGGCTGCCAAGCCCACCTACCATTCCCCGCTGCCCAAGGTCTCTTTCCTCAGACAAACACCTCCTAGATTCACTCACAGTAACAAACTTCCTAATCTGTCCTCCCACCAAAGTGTGAGCCTGACTCTTATATCCAACTGCTATTGGACAACATCCCTGTGGATGTTAATGTATCCAAATAAACCTCATTCATTAATTTGAAATTCACCCATTCATTCAACAAGAGTTTAATGAGCAACTAGGTGCCCAGCTCCATGCTGAGTGTTTGGATACAGCAGGGAATAAGTCAGACACAGTTCCTGCCCTCAAGGAGCTTGTGGTTAAGTGAGTGATTGGTACTAAATGAGCAATGGAACTGTATCATCACTGTTGGGATAAGTCCCATGAATGAGACACGCTCAGTGCTTTAGGAGGATCCAAGACTGACCTATCCATCTGGGAAATCAGAGAAGGCCACAGGGTGAGTGGGCGGGGCAGGCTGTAGCAGAGTGGAACAGTGTTGCAGGCAGAGGGAACAGAATGTACAAAAGCCCTGAGGCAGGAAGAAGCTTGGCACATCCAGGGAACAGAGAGGCCAGTGTAGCCAAGGTGACGTCAGTGAATAGAGAGGGGCATGAGACAAGCCTGGAACGGTCAGGGGGGCCAAATCACGGGCCCCCACCTTTCAGCTGTGGAATCTGAGAGCCAAGCCTGTGGCCTTCTTTGATTTTCCACTGAGTGTATAGGTTCTGCTTCCTCAATAGCTCTTGACGCCGTCCCTCTCCACCCAATACCATACCCTGGGCCTGGCCACTCTCATCTCTGACCTAGACTGTCTTTGGCTACCTCAATAGTCTCCTAGCTCATATGCCTGCCTCCTCACCTGCCACTCCAAACCACTGCACGCAGCGGCCAGGACGAGCTTCCTAACATGCAAATTGGACCAAGTCACCCCTGCCCAAAGTGCCGTAATGCTGCCCCCTGCCAGCAGGACAAAGCCCAGGCTCCTCAGCTTGTTGTTCAAGGCCCTTCAGCCTCTGATTCCAACCTACATTTTCAGCCTCATCTTTGCCCAGCCCCACTCTGGACCTACACTTCTTCAGTTCTACTGAACCCTTTGCATGATTTATTCTCTCTGCCGGCAATGCCGGGTCTCCCATCTCTATCCCTCTCAGTCCCATCTTATAAAAACCAGCTCAAATATCCCTCTCTTTTGAAACCTTTCCTATTGCCCTCCACCAGCCTGGGCAAGGTCACTGCTGTCCTCCTGAATGCCCCCCTCCCACTGCCCCTCCTTCCTCCATCAGTCTTTGCCCTGTGCTCTCGTGGCATTTGCTTGTCCACCTTGCTCATAAAGCTCTCTGGGTGCCCAGTCCTGGGCCTGGCACACAGTAGGTGCCCAGTAAATACTGAGTAACAGTTCCAAGAGGGGGCAGAAGACAGTGGGTCCAAGGACAGAGATGGTCCCAGCTTTGGAAAAGAGGGAGCAGTGGAGTGAAGGCAATTGCTATCCCCACTGGTCCCTCCATGCTCCTGGGAGGTCGTGAGAACCCTAGAGAGCCCGCTGACACATGCCAGACCCCAGGTGGCACAGCCTGGGTCAGAGTGCCTGGTGCATCTCTGGCAAAGGGGCTGTCTCCCTCCAGCCTGAGCCAACCCTTCCCTCACTACCTTCCTGCTCTAGCTTCTCTGGGATGCAGAGAGGTACAAGGAGAGAGTTCTGGACCTTGAACTCTCTCCTTGTACCTCTCTGCATCCCAGAGATCTGAGTTTGTTCATTCCTTCAACAAATATGTATTAAGTGCCTACTATATTTCATGCACTATTCTAGTCACCAGGAATTCACCTGTGAATAAGGTGGAGAAAGTCCCTGCCTTCCATGTGCTTATATTCTAGTGGAGTGACAGACAACAAAGAAATACAAAATGAGCACATGATATGTTATACAGAAGAGAAATTATGGTGTAAGGGGAGAATGTGACAGAAGGGGAGGAGGCTGCTTTTAGATGATGACGTGTGAGCAAGAAGGAAATGTTCCTGCAGAGATCTGGGGAAGGAGCCTGCCAAGCGAAGGAATGGTGAGTGCAAAGGCCCTGGGACAGGAGCGAGCTTGGCATGCTCAGGCAGTAAGCATCAAGGAGTCCATTGTGGCTGGAGTGGAGTGACCAAAGAAGTGAGTGCCAGGAGGGGACGGCCAGCTCGTACTTAGGTCAGCACAGCCACCAACTTGTTGGATGAACTTGGGTGCCTCCCTTCCTCTCTTTGGGCCTGTGCATGTGTTCCCATCTGAGAAATGGGCCCGCTGATATGTACCACCACCAGCCTGACTCCCAGGGCAGCTGTGAGGGCCCTGATGAGAGAGTATGAGGGGAGATGTGTGCAGCCACTGTGATGCCAAGGAAGTGCCTTGAGTGGGGATTCCTGGGAGCAGAGCCAAGGCCAAGCCCTAAAAGCCCTAAAAGGCACCTACACAAGTGCTGGGATCAACACAGTAAGGACAGAACTGCGCTCAGGCAAGGGAGCTGGTGATTCCTCCATCTCCTGCTCCAGGTCAGAGTGAAGGCCTGGGACATGCACACTGGCTGAGTTGACACACCCCAGCCTTACCCAGCAGACTTCACCCCGACTACTGAGACTTGGACTGGTGCCCAGCTTTTCTAGGAATACAGCCCCTCCTTGATGACGGCAACCCAGGATCCATTAGGTCTGAGTCATGAGCCCTGCTGATGGGTGGTGGGTATAGAGGCCTTGCTTGGCTTAAGGTGAATAAACCGAACTCAGTCAGGTCTTGGGCCTGCCAGAGGGCATGGCCAACACAGCCAGCTTGTCCCTGGACCGTCTTACCTGGCCCCTTAGCCCACATCCTGCTCCACCCTTCCGCCAGCCTCAAGTGCCCCTCCCAGCCCATCTACCTGTTGTGAGCAGCAGGAATGGGTGTGGGCACCCACTCCGGGGAGGCCTGGTCCGGACACAGCCAGCTCCACAACCTGTCTTATCCTGGCCTCCTCAGCCACCCAACATGTCCCAGGTCTGACCACTTCCCATTCCACCTGGTCCAAAGCTGCAGGACCCCACACGATGGCAGTGGGAGGAAAGGACACCCCTCTACTCCTTTAAGAGGAGATTTCATCTACTAGTCTGGGATCTGACTCCAAGGAGGACTCAGTGATGGGAATGGGCTGAAGTCATCTCTCCATGGGGACACCCAGCCTGCCATTCAATGGACACTAATTGAGTACCTACTGTTGGGTACCTGTCATTGTGCTGGTCCTGGAACCACAGAGATGAGTGAGACTTGGATCTCCATGCTCAAAGGGCTTGCAGTTCACAAGTGGTGGGGAGGTGGAATGGACACATGGACACTTGAGCCGTATTTATAAAATGCTGTGGTTGGGGCAGTGATAGAAATAGTGAGAGATTTCACAGACCCCTCACTCAATCTGTCCAAAAGTCCACTTACCATCTCCTCTCTACCCAGAGATGTCCTACCTCCCAGTTCCTCCATCTGGGTAAAGAGCACCATCATCTAAACCCACGCACCTATGGTCAACTAATCTATGACAAAGGAGGCAAGGATATACCGTGGAGAAAAGACAGTCTCTTCAATACATGGTGCTGGGAAAACTGGACAGCTACATGTAAAAGAATGAAATCAGAACACTCCCTAACACCATACACAAAAATAAACTCAAAACGGGGTTAGAGACCTAAATGTAAGACCGGACACTATAAAACTCTTAGAGGAAAACATAGGAAGAAGAACACTGACATAAATCACAGCAAGATCTTTTTTGATCCACCTCCTACAGTAATGGAAATAAAAACAAAAATAAACAAATGGGACCTAAGGAAACTCAAAATCTTTTGCAAAGCAAAGGAAAATACAAAGAAGATGAAAAGACAACCCTCAGAATGGGAAAAAATACTTGCAAATGAATCAACAGACAAAGGATTAATCTCCAATATATATAAACAGCTCATGCAGCTCAATATTAAAAAAACAAACAACCCAATCTAAAAATAGGCAGAAGACCTAAATAGACATCTCTCCAAAGAAGACATACAGATGGCCAAGAAGCACATGAAAAGCTGCTCAACATCACAAATTATTAGAGAAATGCAAATCAAAACTACAATGAGGTACTACCTCACACCAGTCAGAATGACAATCATCAAAAAATCTACGAACAACAAATGCTGGAGAGGGTGTGGAGAAAAGAGAACCCTCTTGCAATGTTGGTGGGAATGTAAATTGATACAGCCACCATGGAGAACAGTATGGAGGTTCCTTAAAAAACTAAAAGTAGAATTACCATATGACCCAGCAATCCCACTACTGAACATATACCCAGAGAAAGCCATAATTCAAAAAGACACGTGCATCCCAATGTTCACTGCAGCACTATTTACAATAGCCAGGTCATGGAAGCAACCTAAGTGCCCATCGACAGACGAATGGATAACGAAGATGTGGTACATATATACAATGGAATATTGCTCAGCCATAAAAAGGAACGAAATTGGGTCATTTGTAGAGACGTGGATGAATCTAGAGACTGTCATACAGAGTGAAGTAAGTCAGAAAGAGAAAAACAAATATCATATATTAACGCATATATGTGGAACCTAGAAAAATGGTACAGATGAACTGGTTTGCAGGGCAGAAATAGAGACACATATGTAGAGAACAAACATATGGACACCAAGGGGGAAAACTGGCACAGAGGGGTGGTGGTGGTGGGATGAATTGGGAGATTGGGATTGACATATATACACTAATATGTATAAATAGATAACTGATAAGAACCTGCTATATAAAAAATAAATTAAATAAATTTAAAAATTCAAAAAAAAAAAGGGCACCATCATCATCCAAGTGGACCTGGGCATCCTCCTGAACTTCTCCCTTCCCTCTGCACTCAGGGAATCAGGTCTTACCAACTTCACCTCCTCCCCATCGCTCAGAAGTCGATTTCACCTCCTCCAATGCATCCTCTATCTGCTTCCTGAGCAATTTCTTTCTGAAATGCAAAAATGAACATGTGATCCCTCTCTTGAAATTATTCAATTATTATCATCAATTCAATTAAAATTATTCAATCTCATTGACTTGAGGATGAAAACCAAACCCTTTGATATAGCATACATGTTCCTCCATGACTGGGCCTTTGCTGGCCTCTTTAACTTCACCTCTGGCCATTTAACCCTTCACTGCAACAGACAAACCATCCACAGGGTTTTATGCCTCCAAAACCGTTGCTCATGCTGCACCCTCTGCCCAGATGCCCCTCTATCACCTCCTTGGTACTCTCTTCCCAAGCTCTCAGTCCTCCTCAGTTTGGGTCCCTTATCTGTACAGGTATACATCCCAGTAGCACCTGTAATGTTCCCTGGCCCTTTCTTGCTTATGTGACTGTCTCCAATATTTCCTAAGAAAGAGGAGTGGAGGACATCTGATTCGCCTCATATCCCCAATGCCCTGCACAGGGCCTGGCATATGTGTTGATTATATGAATACATCTGGGACTGAATGCAACCTCAGGATAGCAAGGAGCCCAACTTCAGATGCTCAGTCAGCTGGGCTTGAGGGCTTCAGAGTGCTCTGAGAACCAGGCTGAACTCCAGTTGGCCCAGTGGGTCCAGCCACTGACCACACTGTGCTATGTCCATACGGGAACAGAAGTGGCACTCTATTCCAAGGGCGACACTTTTTCTAGTTCTTGGCCCACCTGGCTGGGCTCCCAAGAACCCAAAATCTCCTCCAAACCCTAGATGTGGTACTTCATTCCAAAAGCCATCCTAAGCCCATCTTTAGGGCTCACAGACAGCAGCTTCAGTACCTGCCCTCTCTCCTGGTACATGGAATCCTGGCTCGATCGCCATCAACTAGAATAAATTTTTAGGCCAGTCTCACCCTAGGAGTGACCTGGGGTCACAAGAGATCTAGTGTTCTGGGACCATGTGTCATCCAAGCAATTCCACTTACAGGCATAGCTCAGAGCTCAAGTCCTCTGAGCTAACATATAACAGAGCTTAGAACAAAGGCTCATGAAGTTCTACTTCTCCCCTTCCAGAGCCTGATGGTCTTTAGAAAGACCACCATAGGTTATTATGGCCAGGTGCAATGTGACACCACTCCAGATCACTATTAATCTGATAGGGTCCATGGGTTGCAAGCAACAGAAACAGACTGCAAAATGGGGATTTTCCAGAAGAGTGTGTGGTGGTCTTGGGTTGGACTAACTCAGGAATATATCATCCTGAGATTTTAGATTTGCCAAACTACATATGCCAAACTACACACCCACAGGTGCCATGACAGTTCATCTTTTCTCTGTGTCCTCACATGGTAAGAAGAAGCAAGGGAGCTCTTATGATCTGATCACCTCCCAAAGGCTCCCTCCAAATACCATCACATTAGAGATTAGGTTTCAACATAATAAATTTTGTCAGGACACATTCAGTCTATAGCATGAGAGAAAGAACAGTTACAAGGGCCTGCCCCAATATATGTTTCTGGCACCCTCAGTGGCCCCATCCAACTGATGGAAAACATCAGTTTTATCTTCTGACCAACAATAGTCTATGTGGGAGGGGCTTTCCTGGTGGCGCAGTGGTTAAGAATCCGCCTGCCAATGCAGGGGACACGGGTTCGAGCCCTGGTCCGGGAATATCCCACATGCCACAGAGCAACAAAGCCCACACGCCACAACTACTGAGCTTGTGCTCTAGAGCCCACAAGCCACAACTACTGAAGCCCGTGTGCCACAACTGCTGAAGCCTGCACGCCTAGAGCCTGTGCTCCGCAACAAAAAGGCCACAGCAATGAGAAGCCCTCACACCACAACGAAGAGTAGCCGCCACTCGCCACAACTAGAGAAAGCCAGCGCACGGCAACAGAAGACCCAACGCAGCCAATAAATAAATAAATAAATACATAAATAAATTTTAAAAATCATTTAAAAAAATAGTCCATGTGGGAATGTGCAAATCCCATGCTGAATACTTAATTTGTAGGGCTGGTGGCCCTAGAGAGCTGTTGTCACTCACTATTGTCTGTCTGATAGCCAATACCCTCCAATTTCTCAATAGCCTCATTTTAGTGAATGTAAAATGATATCTCATTGTGGGGGTTTTTTGTTGTTTTTTGTTTGTTTGTTTTTTTTTCCTTTTCCAACATCCCTATTGGAGTATAATTGCTTTACAATCGTGTGTTAGTTTCTGCTTTATAACAAAATGAATCAGTTATATATATACATATGTTCCCATATCTCTTCCCTCTTGCGTCTCCCTCCCTCCCACCCTCCCTATCCCACCCTTCCAGGCAATCACAAAGCACGGAGCTGATCTCCCTGTGCTATGCGGCTGCTTCCCACTAGCTATCTGCGTTACGTTTGGTAGTGTATATATGTCCATGCCTCTCTCTCGCTTTGTCACAGCTTACCCTTCCCCCTCCCCATATCCTCAAGTCCATTCTCTAGTAGGTCTGTGTCTTTATTCCTGTATTACCCCTAGGGTCTTCATGACATTTTTTTCCCTTAAATTCCATATATATGTGTTAGCATATGGTATTTGTCTCTCTCTTTCTGACTTATTTCACTCTGTATGACAGACTCTAGGTCTATCCACCTCATTACAAATAGCTCAATTTCATTTCTTTTTATGGCCGAGTAATATTCCGTTGTACATATGTGCCACATCTTCTTTATCCATTCATCTGATGATGGACACTTAGGTTGTTTCCATCTCCGGGCTATTGTAAATAGAGCTGCAATGAACATTTTGGTACATGACTCTTTTTGAATTATGGTTTTCTCAGGGTATATGCCCAGTAGTGGGATTGCTGGGTCATATGGTAGTTCTATTTGTAGTTTTTTAAGGAACCTCCATACTGTTCTCCATAGTGGCTGTATCAATTTACATTCCCACCAACAGTGCAAGAGGGTTCCCTTTTCTCCACACCCTCTCCAGCATTTATTGTTTCTAGATTTTTTGATGATGGCCATTCTGACTGGTGTGACATGATATCTCATTGTAGTTTTGATTTGCATTCTCTAATGATTAGTGATGTTGAGCAATCTTTCATGTGTTTGTTGGCAGTCTGTATATCTTCTTTACAGAAATGTCTGTTTAGGTCTTCTGCCCATTTTTGGACTGGGTTGTTTGTTTTTTTTGTTATTAAGCTGCGTGAGCTGCATATAAATTTTGGAGATTAATCCTTTGTCAGTTGCTTCATTTGCAAATATTTTCTCCCATTCTGAGGGTTGTCTTTTGGTCTTGTTTATGGTTTCCTTTGCTGTGCAAAAGCTTTGAGTTTCATTAGGTCCCCTTTGTTTATTTTTGTTTTTATTTCCATTTCTCTAGGAGGTGTGTCAAAAAGGATCTTGCTGTGATTTATGTCATAGAGTGTCCTGCCTATGTTTTCCTCTAAGAGTTTGATAGTTTCTGGCCTTACATTTAGGTCTTTAATCCATTTTGAGCTTATTTTTGTGTATGGTGTTAGGGACTGATCTAATCTCATACTTTTACATGTACCTGTCCAGTTTTCCCAGCACCACTTATTGAAGAGGCTGGCCTTTCTCCACTGTACATTCCTGCCTCCTTTATCAAAGATAAGGTGACCATATGTGCGTGGGTTTATCTCTGGGCTTTCTATCCTGTTCCATTGATCTATATTTCTGTTTTTGTGCCAGTACTATACTGTCTTGATTACTGTCGCTTTCTAGTATAGTGTGAAGTCAGGGAACCTGATTCCTCCAGCTCCGTTTTTCTTTCTCAAGATTGCTTTGGCTATTCGGGGTCTTTTGTGTTTCCATACAAATTGTGACATTTTTTGTTCTAGTTCTGTGAAAAATGCCAGTGGTAGTTTGATAGGGATTGCATTGAATCTGTAGATTGCTTTGGGTAGTAGAGTCATTTTCACAATGTTGATTCTTCCAATCCAAGAACATGGTATATCTCTCCATCTATTTGCATCATCTTTAATTTTTTTCATCAGTGTCTTACAATTTTCTGCATACAGGTCTTTTGTCTCCTTAGGTAGGTTTATTCCTAGATATTTTATTCCTTTTGTTGCAATGGCAAATGGAAGTGTTTTCTTGATTTCACTTTCAGATTTTTCATCATTAGTGTATAGGAATGCAAGAGATTTCTGTGCATTAATTTTGTATCCTGATGCTTTACCAAATTCATTGATTAGCTCTAGTAGTATTCTGGTAGCATCTTTAGGATTCTCTATGTATAGTATCATGTCACCTGCAAACAGTGACAGCTTTACTTCTTCTTTTCCGATTTGGATTCCTTTTATTTCCTTTTCTTCTCTCATTGCTGTGGCTAAAACTTCCAAAACTATGTTGAATAAGAGTGGTGAGAGTGGGCAACCTTGTCTTGTGCCTGATCTTAGTGGAAATGCTTTCAGTTTTTCACCATTGAGGACGATGTTGGCTGTGGGTTTGTCATATATGGCCTTTATTATGTTGAGGAAAGTTCCCTCTATGCCTACTTTCTGGAGGGTTTTTATCATAAATGGGTGTTGAATTTTGTCGAAAGCTTTCTCTGCATCTATTGAGACGATCATATGGTTTTTCTCCTTCAGTTTGTTAATATGGTGTATCACGTTGATTGATTTGCATATATTGAAGAATCCTTGCATTCCTGGAATAAACCCCACTTGATCATGGTGTATGATCCGTTTAATGTGCTGTTGGATTCTGTTTGCTAGTATTTTGTTGAGGATTTTTGCATCTATGTTCATCAGTGATATTGGCCTATAGTTTTCTTTCTTTGTGACATCCTTGTCTGTTTTTGGTATCAGGGTGATGGTGGCCTCGTAGAATGAGTTTGGGAGTGTTCCTCCCTCTGCTATATTTTGGAAGAGTTTGAGGATGGGTATTAGCTCTTCTCTAAATGTTTGATAGAATTCGCCTGTGAAGACATCTGGTCCTGGGCTTTTGTTTGTTGGAAGATTTTTAATTACAGCTTCAATTTCAGTGCTTGTGGTTGGTCTGTTCATATTTTCTATTTCTTCCTGATTCAGTCTTGGCAGGTTGTGCACATCTAAGAATTTGTCCGTTTCTTCCAGGTTGTCCATTTTATTGGAATAGAGTTGCTTGTAGTAATCTCTCATGATCTTTTGTATTTCTGCAGTTTCAGTTGTTACTTCACCTTTTTCATTTCTAATTCTACTGATTTGAGTCTTCTCCCTTTTTTTATTGATGAGTCTGGCTAATGGTTTATCAATTTTGTTTATCTTCTCAAACAACCAGCTTTTAGTTTTATTGATCTTTGCTATCGTTTCCTTCATTTCCTTTTCATTTATTTCTGATCTGATTTTTATGATTTCTTTCCTTCTGCTAACTTTGGGGGTTTTTTGTTCTTCTTCCTCTAATTGCTTTAGGTGCAAGGTTAGGTTGTTTATTCGAGATGTTTCCTGTTTCTTAAGGTAGGCTTGTATTGCTATAAACTTCCCTCTTAGAACTGCTTTTGCTGCATCCCATAGGTTTGGGGTTGTCGTGTCTCCATTGTCATTTGTTTCTAGGTATTTTTTAATTTCCTCTTTGATTTCTTCAGCGATCACTTCGTTATTAAGTAGTGTATTGTTTAGCCTCCATGTGTTTGTATTTTTTACAGATCGTTTCCTGTAATTGATATCTAGTCTCATGGCATTGTGGTCGGAAAAGATACTTGATACAATTTCGATTTTCTTAAATTTACCAAGGCTTGATTTGTGACCCAAGATATGATCTATCCTGGAGAATGTTCCATGAGCACTAGAGAAAAATGTGTATTCTGTTGTTTTTTGTTGGAATGTCCTATAAATATCAATTAAGTCCATCTTGTTTAATGTATCATTTAAAGCTTGTGTTTCCTTATTTATTTTCATTTTGGGTGATCTGTCCATTGGTGAAAGTGGGGTGTTAAAGTCTCCTACTATGAATGTGTTACTATCGATTTCCCCTTTTATGGCTGTTAGTATTTGCCTTATGTATTGAGGTGCTCCTATGTGGGGTGCATAAATATTTACAATTGTTATATCTTCTTGAATCAATCCCTTGATCATTATGTAGTGTCCTTCTTTGTCTCTTCTAATAGTCTTTATTTTAAAGTCTATTTTGTCTGATATGAGAATTGCTACTCCAGCTTTCTTTTGGTTTCCATTTGCATGAAATATCTTTTTCCATCCCTTTACTTTCAGTCTGTATGTGTCTCTAGGTCTGAAATGGGTCTCTTGTAGACAGCATATATATGGGTCTTGTTTTTGTATCCACTCAGCCAATCTGTGTCTTTTGGTGGGAGCATTTATTCCATTTACATTTAAGGTAATTATCGATATGTATGTTCTTATTCCCATTTTCTTAATTGTTTTGGGTTCGTTATTGTAGGCCTTTTCCTTCTCTTGTGTTTCTTGCCTAGAGAAGTTCCTTTAGCAGTTGCTGTAGACCTGGTTTGGTGGTGCTGAACTCTCTCAGCTTTTGCTTGTCTGTAAAGGTTTTAATTTCTCCATCAAATCTGAATGAGATCCTTGCTGGGTAGAGTAATCTTGGTTGCAGGCTTTTCTCCTTCATAACTTTAAATATATCCTGCCAGTCCCTACTGGCTTGCAGAGTTTCTGCTGAAAGATCAGCTGTTAACCTTATGGGGATTCCCTTGTATGTTATTTGTTGTTTTTCCCTTGCTGCTTTTAATATCTTTTCTTTGTATTTAATTTTTGACAGTTTCATTAATATGTGTCTTGGCGTGTTTCTCCTTGGATTTATCCTGTATGGGACTCTGTGTGCTTCCTGGACTTGATTAACTATTTCCTTTCCCATATTAGGGAAGTTTTCAACTATAATCTCTTCAAATATTTTCTCAGTCCCTTTCTTTTTCTCTTCTTCTTCTGGAACCCCTATAATTCAAATGTTGGTGCGTTTAATGTTGTCCCAGAGGTCTCTGAGACTGTCCTCAGTTCTTTTCATTCTTTTTTCTTTATTCTGCTCTGCAGTAGTTATTTCCACTATTTTATCTTCCAGGTCACTTATCCGTTCTTCTGCCTCAGTTATTCTGCTATTGATCCCATCTAGTGTATTTTTCATTTCATTTATGGTGTTGTCCATCATTGTTTGTTTCATCTTTAGTTCTTCTAGGTCCTTGTTAAATGTTTCTTGCATTTTGTCTATTCTATTTCCAAGATTTTGGATCATCTTTACTATCATTATTCTGAATTCTTTTTCAGGTAGACTGCCTATTTCCTCTTCATTTGTTAGATCTGGTGGGTTTTTATCTTGCTCTTTCATCTGCTGTGTGTTTTTCTGTCTTCTCATTTTGCTTACCTTACTGTGTTTGGGGTCTCCTTTTTGCAGGCTGCAGGTTCATAGTTCCTATTGTTTTTGGTGTCTGTCCCCAGTGGCTAAGGTTGGTTCAGTGGGTTGTGTAGGCTTCCTGGTGGAGGGGACTAGTGCCTGTGTTCTGGTGAATGAGGCTGGATCTTGTCTTTCTGGTGGGCAGGTCCACGTCTGGTGGTGTGTTTTGGGGTGTCTGTGGACTTATTATGATCTTAGGCAGCCTCTCTGCTAATGGGTGGGGTTGTGTTCCTGTCTTGCTAGTTGTTTGGCATAGGATATTCAGCACTGTAGCTTGCTGGTCGTTGAGTGAAGCTGGGTGATAGTGTTGAGATGGAGATCTCTGGGAGATTTTCGCTGTTTGATATTATGTGGAGCTAGGAGGTCTCTTGTGGACCAGTGTCCTGAAGTTGGCTCTCCCACCTCAGAGGCACAGCACTGACTCCTGGTTGCAGCACCAAGAGCCTTTCATCCACACGGCTCAGAATAAAAGGGAGAAAAAGTAGAAAGAAAGAATTAGTAGAAGTAGAAGGAAAGAAAGAAAGGAGGGAGGGAGGAAGGAAGGAAGGAGCGAAGGAAGGAAAAAAAGAAAGAAAGAAGATAAAGTAAAATAAAATAAGATAAAATATAATAAAGTTATTAAAATAAAAAAATATTAAAAGAAAAAAAACGGACGGATAGAGTCCTAGGACAAATGGTGGAAGCAAAGCTACACAGACAAAATCTCACACAGAAGCATACACATACACACTCACAAAAAAAGGAAAAGGGGAAAAAAATCATAAATCTTGCTCTCAAAGTCCAGCTCCTTAATTCCGGATGATTGGTTGTCTATTCATGTGTTCCACAGATGCAGGGTACATCAGATTGATTGTGGAGCTTTAATCCGCTGCTCCTGAGGCTGCTGGGAGAGATTTCCCTTTCTCTTCTTTGTTCTCACAGCTCCCAGGGGATCAGCTTTGGATTTGGACCCGCCTCTGCGTGTAGGTCGCCGGAGGGCGTCTGTTCTTAGCTGAGACACGACGAGGTTAAAGAAGCCTCTGATTTGGGGGCTCTGGCTCACTCAGGCCGGGGGGTGGGGGGCACGGAGTGCGGGGCGGGTCTGCGTCGGCAGAGGCCGGCGTGACATTGCACCAGCCTGAGGCGTGCCGTGCGTTCTCCCGGGGGAGTTGTCCCTGGTTCCCGGGACCCTGGCAGTGGCGGGCTGCACAGGCTCCCCGGAAGCGGGGTGTGGATAGTGACCTGTGCTCGCACACAGGCTTCTTGGTGGCGGCAGCAGCAGCCTTAGCTTCTCATGCCTGTCTCTGGGGTCCGCGCTTTTAGCCGCGGCTCGCGCCCGTCTCTGGAGCTCCTTTAAGCAGCGTTCTTAATCCCCTCTCTCGCGCACCAGGAAACAAAGAGGGAAGAAAAAGTCTCTTGCCTCTTCAGTAGGTCCAGACTTTTCCCCGGACTCCCTCCCGGCCAGCCGTGGCGCACTAACCCCCTGCAGGCTGTGTTCACGCAGCCAACCCCAGTCCTCTCCCTGCCTCCTACCGAAGCCGGAGCCTCAGCTCCCAGCCCCGCCCGCCCCGCCTCTCGGGCTGGTGAGTGCCGGTCGGCACCGATCCTGTGTGTGTGAATCTCTCCACTTTGCCCCCCGCACCCCTGTTACTGTGCTCTCTTCCGCGGCTCCGAAGCTTTCCCCCTTCGCCACCCGCAGTCTCCGCCCGCGAAGGGGCTTCCTAGTGTGTGGAAACCTTTCCTCCTTCACAGCTCCCTCCCACTGGTGCAAGTCCCGTCCCTATCCTTTTGTCTCTGTTTATTCTTTTTTCTTTTGACCTACCCAGGTACATGGGGGGTTTCTTGCCTTTTGGGAGGTCTGAGGTCTTCTGCCAGCGTTCAGTAGGTGTTCTGTAGGAGCTGTTCCACGTGTAGTTGTATTTCTGGTGTATCTGTGGGGAGGAAGGTGATCGCGTCTTACTCTTCCGCCATCTTCCCGGAAGCTCTCATTGTGGTTTTAATTTGCACTTCCCTAAAGACTAATGAGTTGGACGCTTTTTCATGTGCTTTTCGGCTATTTGCACATCTTCAAGGGTCTGTTCAAGCCTTTTACCCATTTTTTTTTTTTTTTTTTTTGTTTGTTTGTTTGTTTGTTTTTGTACACAGGCCTCTCACTGTTGTGGCCCCTCCCGCTGCAGAGCACAGGCTCCGGACATGCAGGCCCAGCGGCCATGGCTCACGGGCCCAGCCGCTCCGCGGCATGTGGGATCCTCCAGGACCGGGGCACGAACCCGTGTCCCCCGCATCGGCAGGCGGACTCTCAACCACTGCGCCACCAGGGAAGCCCCTTTTACCCATTTAAATAAATTGGGTTGTACATTTTTTTTTAACAACGGGAATTTATTTTTTAATAAATTTATTTATTTATTTTTGGCTGTGTTGGGTCTTCATTGCTGTGCGTGGGCTTTTCTCTAGTTGCGGCGAGCAGGGACTACTCTTTGTTGCAGTGCGTGGGCTTCTCATTGCGGTGGCTTCTCTTGTTGCAGGAATACGGGCTCTAGGTGTGTGGGCTTCAGTAGTTGTGGCACACAGGCTCAATTGTTGTGGCTCACAGGCTCTAGGGTGCAGGCTCAGTAGTTGTGGCACACAGGATTAGCTGCTCCGCAGCATGTGGGATCCTCCAGGACCAGAGCTCGAACCCGTGTGCCCTGCATTGGCAGGCGGATTCTTAACCACTGTGCCACCAGGGAAGCCCCAGGAATTTATTTTCTTACCATTCTGGAGGCTGTAAGTCTGAGACCAGGCTATAATCTTACAATGGGATAGTACTCAGCAATTAAAGAGAATAAACTAGTGTAGTTCATCTTTGTAAACAGTTGCTGGTGAATATGCAGAATGATACAACTGCTTTGGAGCATTATTTTGGGTGTTTCTTAAAAAATTACACATACATCTTCCTTATGACCCAGCAATTCCACCCAAGATAAATAAAAACATATGTCCACACAATGACATATGCATAAATATTCATAGCAGCTTTATTTGTAGTAGCCCCAAAGTGGAAACAACCCAAATGTCCCTCATCTGATGAATAGAAAAACTGTGAAACATCCATACAATAGAATACTATTCAGCAATAAAAATGAATTAACTCTGGGGCTTCCCTGGTGGCGCAGTGGTTGAGAGTCCGCCTGCTGATGCAGGGGACGCGGGTTTGTGCCCCGGTCCGGGGGAATCCCACGCGCCACGGAGCGGCTGGGCCCGTGGGCCATGGCCGCTGGGCCTATGTGTCCAGGGCCTGTGCTCCACAACGAGAGAGGCCGCAGCGCTGGGAGGCCCGCATACCGCAAAAAAAAAAAAAAAAAAAAAAAAAAGAATTAACTCTTTATATGTGCTATAACATGAATGAATCAAAAACATGATACTTCCCAAATGAAGGCAAACATAAAAGAGTACACACTGTATAATTCCATGTATATGAAGTTCTACAACAGGCAAAGCTTATTTATAGAAACAGACAGAAATGGGTCAGTGTTGCTTTTAGGGAAGGGTGTGGGGAGGATTTCCTGGGAAGGGCAGAAGGGAATTTTCTGGGGTGATGGCGATGTTCTATATATTGTTTAGAGTGATCACACTGAAGTATACAATTGTCAAAATTCATCAATTTAAACATTTAAGATCTGTACATTTCATAGTATATAAATTATATCTCTAAAAAAAACTGAATTAAGCCTCAATTTATTTATTTATTTATTCGGCTGCGTTGGGTCTTCATTGCGGCGCGAGGGCTTTTCTCTCTAGTTGCCTCGAGCGGAGGCTGCTTTTCATTGAGGTGTGTGGCCTTCTCATTACGGTGGCTTCTCTTGCTTCTGAGCACGGACTCTAGGCATGTGGGCTTCAGTAGTTGTGGTGCACAGGCTCAGTAGTTGTGGCGCACAGGATTAGTTGCTCTGTGGCATGTGGGAACTTCCTGGACCAGGGCTTGAATCCATGTCCCCTGCCTTGGCAGGCGGATGCTTAACCACTCACTGTGCCACGAGGGAAGTCCCTATGCCTCAATTTTGGATTGCTATCACCAGGTGGCAGTGGAAACTAATTTCTAAGAGTCCAACTGTAAAGTGTGTGCAATGCCTAAGATTTGTAAATCATTCTATTAGTGAGTGTTCTTGAAAGCATGAGGCACAGTTCTGTAAGCATGAATTTTAAATTTCAATCAGTAGTATTGTGCTGGAGGTCTCTTTGTATTTCTTACCCTCCCCCTGCCCCATTCAGCACCGTGTTTTAAAGATCTATTTACTCTGTTGTGTGTCCATCTAGCTCATTGCTCCTTACTGTGACAGAACATTCCAGTGATGGATGCCTCATTGTGTCCAGCCCTCCAATCACCACAAATAACTTTGTGATAAAATATCCTCTTACCGCCCATCATCGGATGAATGGATAAAGAAGATGTGGCACATATACACAATGGAATATTACTCAGCCTTAAAAAGAAATGAAATTGAGCTATTTGTAATGAGATGGATAGACCTAGAATCTGTCATACAGAGTGAAGTAAGTCAGAAAGAAAAAGACAAATACCGTATGCTAACACATATATATGGAATTTAAGGGAAAAAAATGTCATGAAGAACCTAGGGGTAAGATAGGAATAAAGACGCAGACCTACTGGAGAACGGACTTAAGGATATGGGGAGGGGGAAGGGTGAGTTTTGACAGGGCGAGAGAGAGTCATGGACATATACACACTAACAAACGTAGTAAGGTAGATAGCTGGGGGGAAGCAGCCGCAAGGCACAGGGATATTAGCTCGGTGCTTTGTGACAGCCTGGAAGGGTGGGATGGGGAGAGTGGGAGGGAGGGAGACGCAAGAGGGAAGACATATGGGAACATATGTATATGTATAGCTGATTCACTTTGTTGTAAAGCAGAAACTAACACACCATTGTAAAGCAATTATACCCCAATAAAGATGTTTAAAAAAAATAAAAAAATAAAAAAAAATAAAATAAAAAATAAATAAATATTTAAAAAAAAAAAATATCCTCTTACATGTTCTTTATGCACCTGTGTAAGAATTTCTCTAATGATATAGCCAGGAGTGGGGTCCTTCCCAGCTCCACTCATAATATTTATTTATTTGTACATTTTTATCCCCTCTACTTCATAAATTCCCCCAAAATTCTTTGTGCTAAAACAGCTGAATCCAGGCAACATCCCAAACTTTTAAATTAAAGGAAATGTATGCTGTGAGTCATTTTTTGTTTTTTGTTTTTGCTGTGAGTCGTTTTATTTGTATGTCTCTCTGCAAAATGTGTAGTGCTCTTTGTGATGTCGTTTAAATTTACAAAATAGTATTGTTGACTAAGATTTTCTTATATATAATTTATTTTTTCATTTATTTTATTTCTGGCTGTGTTGGGTCTTCGTTGCTGCATGCGGGCTTTCTCTAGTTGCGGCGAGCAGGGGCTATTCTTCGTTGTAGTGCACGGGCTTCTCATTGTGGTGGCTTCTCTTGTTGTGGCGCATGGGCTTAGTAGTTGTGGCTTGCGGGCTCTAGAGCACAGGCTCAGTAGCTGTGGCATACGGGCTTGGTTGCTCTGCGATCTTCTCGCACCAAGGATCGTACCCATGTCCCCTGCATTGGCAGACAGATTCTTAACCACTGAGCCACCAGGGAAGTCCCTGTTGACTAAGATTTGAACCTCCAAATTGATAATCGTGGATTATCCTGATTCTTTGTGGTAAAACAGCTGAATATAAGCAACATTCTAAATTTTAAATTACAGGTGATGTTTTAGAACAAGAAG
Source organism: Phocoena sinus (assembly GCF_008692025.1). NCBI lineage: Eukaryota > Metazoa > Chordata > Mammalia > Artiodactyla > Phocoenidae > Phocoena > Phocoena sinus. The sequence continues at coordinate 81,002,731 of NC_045768.1, read as the reverse complement.
TTTTCTCAACAGTGGCACTATTGACATTTTGGGCCTGATAATTCTTTGCTGTAGAGGGCTGTCCTGTGCATTATAGGATGTCCCTGGCTACTACCCACTAGATGCCAGTAGCATTCCTCCTCCCTGTTTGTGACAACCAAATGTCTCCAGACATTGTCAAATGTCCAATGAGGGGGGCAAATCACCTCCAGTTGGGAACCACTGTTTTATGGTAAACAAACTCTGGGATTCACTTGGAACCCTTTTGCTAGACTCTCCCCCCCCAACTTTTGATTTTTAATAAATTTATTTATTTATTTTTGGCTGCATTGGGTCTTTGTTGCTGCGCGTTGGCTTTTCTCTAGTTGCAGCGAGAGGGGGCTACTCTTCATTGTGGTAGGTGGGCTTCTCATTGTGGTGGCTTCTCTTGTTGCGGAGCATGGGCTCTAGGCGTGCGGGCTCAGTAGTTGTGGCGCACGGGCTTAGTTGCTCCGCGGCATGTGGGATTTTCCCGGACCAGGGCTCGAACCCGTGTCCCCTGCATTGGCAGGCAGATTCTTAACCACTGCACCACCAGGGAAGCCCCCCCCCGCACCTTTCTTTCTGTCAGTTTATTTCAACCCTAATCTCAACTACAGACTTGTATTACATGGTCATTTAAAAAATGTCCGTCCCTGCTTTCTAGCTGGAATAACGTTCTTTCTGGAGATACTTACCAGAGCCCTTAGCCTCTTAGTGGACTAAGCACCAAATAGTCTTTGCTAGGTTTCCTGGCTTCCCTGTCTCAGACACTAAAGTGCATCAGAGGAGGAAGAGGGAGTCAGAATTCTCCTTGTGTCTGCTCCCGGAGGAATCCAGAAGAGCAGGTAGAACCCCACAGCGGCTGATAAGATCTTAAGAGTCTGTTGACCCAGTCTGCAAGGGGAATAGAAAAAGTGGGTCTCTCTTTTTAGTTCTCACATCCTCTCCCCTCCTCTCTCTAGATCTCTCTCTTTATTTATTTATTTATTGGTTTGCACTGGGTCTTAGTTGTGGCAGGTGGGCTCCTTAGTTGCGGCTTGCCAGCTCCTTAGTTGCGGCATGCATGTGGAATCGAGTTCCCTGACCAGGGATCGAACCTGGGCCCCCTGCATTGGGAGCTCAGAGTCTCAACCACTGCGCCAGCAGGGAAGTCTCTCTCTAGATCTCTTTTGTAACAATTTTTATCTACAGTCCTGGATAAGCACCCAGAGTGATGACTGTCCCCTATATTCCTCAGCACACTAGCACTGTAACTTTCTCAGGAAATTTCTCTGTGTGGGAATTTCCTGGCGGTCCAGTGATTAAGACTCAGCACTTTCACTGCTGAGGGCCCGGTTTAATACCAGATCAGGGAACTAAGATCCTGCAAGCCAAGCAGCATGGTCAAAAAAAAGAAAAAAGAAACGTTCTCTGTGGTCAAATAAGTGAGGGCAACACTGCCTACTGAATCCCTGTCTCGGACACTGGCAATGCCCATTAGATTATTAAAGACATTGAGGTGTCTTTAATGTGTGAAGGCGTTACCACCACTAGTCCTAGGAGCAACAGCAAAAGCTGCAGCTGTGCGAGCGAGACCGTTGCACAGGAATTTTGGAGGAGGGATGCAACTCCTCAGATGTCTTTTTTTTTTTTTTTTTGGCCGTGCTGCACGGCATGCAGGATCTTCCCTGACTAGGGATTGAACCCAGGCCATGGCAGTGAAAGTGCAGAGTCCTAACCACTGGACTGCCAGGGAACTCCCTCAGATGTCTATTTTTAACCTAGCATTTCCCAGATTGACTACAGAACTTTCCCATTCCTCCTCCATTGTTTAACAAATATTTATCAGTATTAACACCCCCAGAGCTGGTGTCCCAAGGAACACAGTTTGGGAAATGTTGTCTTAGCTATTAACAACCTACATCTTTTGTAAATTGCCTTCAAAAGCCATTAATGTGTTCATTCATTTATTCAAAACACTGTTGGGCATCCACCATCCTAGTATGAGGACTACAAAGATTACTCGTCCCAGCAGCCCCCCCGGCAGACAGATGAATCAGATTGTGTCAGTAGATATGTGAAGGTCTGAGCCAGATGTTGGGGAAACAGTGGAACCCAGTGATTAATTCTGACACTGGAGCTCTGATAACCTTCACAGATCAGGCAATACCTCGCTAAGCCTAGAATACAAGATCGAGTCCCTTAATCCTTACAGTGTCAGGGGCTTGTTAGAAAGGCAGAATCTCAGGTTCCACGTTGGAACTACCAAGTCAGAACCTGTGCTTTAACAAGATCTCCAACGGATCTTTTTGTACATTACTGTTTGAGAAGCACTGCCTTAAAATGAGCACACTGTCTGACAAGAAAGTATACAGAAACAAAATGCAGTTCTGTGTGATGTCTTGGCCAAAGGCTGACCTAGCAGCCTCCAGGCCAGGCCAGTCAGACAGGATAAGAAGGGAAGATGGGCAGAGGCAACGAGTGTCTTCTTTCCTCTCCTCACCCTCACCCAGCAATGACTGATTCAGCAGGTAAGGCTACAGGCATGTCATCCGGTAGCAGGGACGGGTAATGAGGCCATACCTGTGGTCCTTCCTGCCTAGATGTCTGCCATGACTGGGTAGGCATAATGGGTTTGACTGGAAGGAAGGGAAAGAGTAGGGTTTGGAGGGGAAGGGGGTACTTCCCGTTACCCTCCCAGAGATACCATCTCTGCTCTGGACCAGACAAATGACCAGCCACAGAGCCACAGAGCCACAGAGCCCAGGGTTCAGGGCTCAGGGCTCAGGAACTTTTAGCTTCTTCCTCTTGATCCTCAACATTTGTTGAGGGAGGAGGTACAGGGAGGGTTCACGGCAGCCCGACCCACTGGGAAGGAAAGAAGTTCAGGGCGAGCACACCTCGACACTGAGCAGGTGGCCCAGTTTTGCAATCTCTTTCCCTCCACAGGTCATGCGCTTGTCTGGGTGTAGCCCTGGGCACTGGTGGGGGGAGCTCTGTAGGCTACAGTGAGACTGAGGGCAGGCTGGGCCTTTGCTAGGGGCCCTGGTGAGGACCCGGGGGATGGCTTTTCCCACAGACTAGGCTGTGATGGGTGGAGGGCGACTAGCCCAGGGTGGGGGTAACTAAGGGGAAGGAAACCGAAAACCACAACATAAATAACCACAATGAAGGGGAGCAGAATATGCCACCCCCAAATAAATGCTTTGATAAATTGATTATTTTGAGGTGTAAGCACTTGAAAAATAGCAAATGTAGGGAGAGGCTTTCTCTGAACTCTCCTTATCTGCCTAAGGATAGATCTTCCAGAAGAACTCATTTGTCATAGAGTCCCTCCCCGGTGGTATCATCAACTAGGGAAGAGAGGAGACTAGAAGTTGATAGCACACCCAGAAGATAAGCTTTGTCATGAACTACTATACCTTCAATCTAAGGGGCCCATTCATCTATCCTTAAAATCATTTCTTCTCACCTGAGAGTCCTCCATTCCCTGCCAAACCCCCACCCCTTCCCTATTAAGATGGTATTTAATCCTGAATTCTAAGCCACCTCAGGGCATTCGTTATTCACTTCCCCCTGGGTATCTCCAATGAGGTATACAGGTTAATCAACTTCTGTTTGTTTTTCTCTTGTTAATCTGTCTTTTATTACAGGGGTCTCAGCTAAGAACTCAGAAGGGTAGAGAAAACATTATTTTTTCTCCCCTACAACAGCAAAACAAAACAAAACAGCAAAATACCAACACCAGCACTGCCCCTGCCCTTAGGAGGTCTTATGTGTGATGCATCTCCCAGTAGGGGGTGCCTCTGTGCACCCTCCAGGGGCCAGAAGAGATGAGGTGAGCACCCAGTGCCTGAATACACCAGGATGAAGACTTCTTGCTATTCTACCTAGATATTCCAAAGGTAAGTCAGGCAGCAGTAGACAGAGATGGGATAGGGAGGTGGCATTTGAAGCAGAGGGAAGGGCCCACAGAAAGGCCCAAAGGCAAGACCACATTCACCTGGGTGGGAAGAGGGATCAATTTACATAACTCCATCCAGTTCTGATGAAGCTGGCCCTATTGTGTTTTCTACTCTCCAAGGACACCATTCATACCCTGTGCCTGTCACTGTTGGAAAAGTCCCTGTTTGTTCCCCAAGGACAGGACTACTTGTGACTCACTTTGTTTCCCAGCAGCCCACTACAGGTGGCCCAACCTAACCCTGACTGTAAGACTAAGGGCTCCCCATAGCTCCACGGTAGGTGCTCAGGACACCTGGATCTGTTGTAGCAACCCTGCTCCTGCAGGCAACCTCCTCAGAAGGGTACCTGCCTCACCACCTCCTACTCTTTTCTGAAGAAAGGGTTAACTTATAGAGTTATTTGCTGAGGTTCCTGACAGGAACCAGGCCAAGGCATATCTGGGGGCGGATTCCTTGGCTGGGACTTGCCAGGGTCAGTCTGGTTTGTTCCTGATAACGTGAGCAGAGGATGATGTATGTGTGCTCTAAAAAAACCAAATAAAATTCTGGCTGCAAAAGTAATTCATGCTCATTGTAGAAAAATTGGAAAATATAAATAAAAAAATAGACACCACCTTTAATCCCACCACCTAAAGGCAACCTCTTTAGACATTTTGGTGAATTCCTTCCAAGTTTTTTTTCCCCCTATGCGTATCTGTGTACATATTTAACATAGCTGAGATCATACTGACTATGAGTTTCATGCCTTCCTTTTTCACTTGGCAGTACATTATAAGCTCTTACTCATTTGCTGTAATCATCATTAATATTCCATCCTACCCGTATATAATTTAGTTAGCTATGTCCCTGTAGTGGTTACAGATTTATATCACACTTCGACTGGGAATGTGCAGAAAAACTGTGTTTTCTATATTCTTCGTCTCTAGCTGATCTAGTCTCCTGCACAACTTCCTACCTCCTTAATAGGGAAAATTAACAGTGGGTCTAACTAAAGAATAATCTGAAGAAATAATTTGAATAGCCTGCCTTTAAGGGTTTTATCTTTCTATGTGATCCCATTTTGCATGTCAGAAACCTCAGTCTTCCTCTTTGCATCTTTTCTGTAACAAATTCTAACCCCTGCTCCTCCTGCCTTCTCATGGATACGGAATTGGCCAGGGTCTCAGCAGAAAACAGATGGCTTACTCAACGCAGTCACTGAAGAGTTTCATAATGGGACTACCTACAAAGATGCCAGCAAGCCTAGGGTAACACGTAAGAAATGGCGAAGCACTCAGGACCAGAAATGTGTGAGGGCGTTACCACCCCTAGTCCTAGGAGCAACAGCAAAAGCTGCAGCTGTGTGAGCGAGACCGTCGCACGGGGATTTAGGAGGAGGGATGCAGCCATGGCCTCCTGCGTGGTCTGGCTGAGAGGGAACTAGGGGAGAAATGACTCTGACATCTCTCTCCACCTGCCCTCTATCTCTTTTCAGGGCCTCCCATTGGCCCAACTGAATGGGAAGGCAGGGGAACAAGTATACTGCAGAGGTCAACCTCCCAGTATACAGGGAGAGTGGAAGACGGTGGACAAAGGATTTGAAGGGGCAAGTGAAGAATAACTAGCCCACGTGATTTGTGCTGAGGAGGAAAAAACCAAAAGAAACAGTCGCATTAATACTTTTCAAATCCTATCTATTATTGGACTTCCAAGTTGCTTCTTATTTTCACTTTTATAAATAATGTTTTTTCAAATGGGGACATCTTTCAAACTCTAAATTTTCTACTGAAGTTAATATATAATGAGAAGAGGTACAGGGTCTCCCAGAGTCCAATTGTATTAGTTAAGTCTCTCTCTCTTTTCTTTTTTGCCGTGCCGTTCAGCTTGTGGGATCTGAGTTCCCCGACTAGGGGTTGATCCCGGGCCCTGGGCAGTGAGAGCACAGAGTCCTAACCACTGGACTGCCAGGGATTCCCAAGTTAAGTCTCTTTTGTTTATAAGTTACAAAAACACACCAGAGCTAGATTAAACTGAAAAAAAAAAAAGAGGGAGACATTAATTATCAGGATTATTAGGGTACTAGAGAGTCTCCCAAGGCCCAGTGGACTTCAGGAGTATAGGAACAGCAGCTGCAAGGAGCGGCTGCTCCCCCTAGGGCTGAGGCAACCCACACCGCCATCCCACCCTCATAGCTAAGACCCAGACCTTGTAGGAGAGGGTGTAGCTGTGGTTCACAGGATGACAGAGAAGTCACTATGGTGCTGCACTGGCAGAACAGAATATGCTGGAAATCCACCCTCTAGAGTGCTTGGGATGTATTTACTGGGGTCTCTCTTTTACAAAACCACCTGTAGCAGTAGTGCGAGGGGAAGCTGGGGCGTTTGGATGATGCTGGCCACTGTGCACTGTAGGAGTTGGATGCTAAAGAAGCCATTTGTCCTGCAGGAAGCTGATGCAGGACAAGTCACTTGCATCGCAGGAGCTGGATACTGGAGAAGCTGTCCAGGCTGTAGGAGCCTGGTGCTGCCTGCCATAGGGGCCTGCTGAGCAGAGCACACCGGAATCCGGAAGGAAAATCCCTCCTACAGTGTCTCTCCAGTGCCCTCTACTGACAAAGCTTAACATCTGTCAGCTTGCAAAGGAAAAATTTTGAGATGATCCACTACATTTCTGCAGGGCAGACAATGAAGATTGAATTTGGAACTGAGAGGCAATAGATTGAGAACTAGCACAATCCCAACTCCATATGCCCATAGGAGGGACGATGACTGATCCAGCTGGCGCCACCCCTGAATTGGTCAGTCACCTGTGCTGAGAATGGAACTGCATTCATAAAAAGAGAAGCAGTGAGCATGGACAGGCAGGTGCAAGAAAGCCAGCTGGTCACCAAGCAGCCTTTGGGCTCTCCAGGGGAGAGAAACAAGCATCTTAGTCATTAGAGAAATTATCTGTCCTATAGATCAAGGACATTTCATCAAGCTTCACCATGGTTTGAAAAAATACTCCTCAAGACTACCCATTTTCTTTTATTCAAACATGCAGCTCACCAAGAAACCTTCTGATGTTTCCTCCCATCTACACAAAACCAGATGAGGGACAGATTTCGGGCAGTGGCTACGTATTCTGATGTTTGAAAAGGGATATCATCCACCATAATCTAATAAATCAGCCTTTGATGTTATCAGCCATGGGTGTTATTAGTGAAAGTCTGTCACCAAGAATTTGCTCTTATGTGGTGCAGTAAGAAGTAAGGTTCTGACCCTGAGGAGCTGAGAAACAGGTTTTGGACTCGAGGGACTCAGTCAGGGTGTTCTCCTGAAGGACCTGCAGCCTACATCCTACACAACATCACTGTTAGCACATTCCCCAAGGAAGAACCCTGAAGAACACATAATTGGACATGGATATATCGAATTCTATAAATGTCCAACCAACAACCAACCTTCCTTCCTTCCTTCATAAATAAACAGCATATTTACTACTGAGCCAGCACTTTTAAAAAAAAATTAATTAATTAATATTTTATTTTTGGCTGCATTGGGTCTTTGTTGCTGCGTGTGGGCTTTCTCTAGTTGTGGCGAGCGGGGGCTACTCTTCGTTGTGGTGTGCAGGCTTCTCATTGCGATGGCTTCTCTTGTTGTGGAGCACAGGCTCTAGGCACACGGGCTTCAGTAGTTGTGGCGTGTGGGCTCAGTAGTTGTGGCTCATGGGCTCTAGAGCACAGGCTCAGTAGCTGTGGCGCACAGGCTTAGTTGCTCCATGGCATGTGGGATCTTCCTGGACCAGGGCTCGAACCCGTGTCCCCTGCATTGGCAGGCGGATTCTTAACCACTGTACCACCAGGGAAGTCCAACAACCATTCTTTAGTTGCTGGACTTTTGGGCTGTTTCCAGCCTTTCACTAATTTATGTAACACAGAGATGAATGTCTTTGTGTTTAGTGTTCTTTTTGTTGTTGTTTTGTATTTCAAGTGATTCCTTTAGGATATATGATCAGATTTGGAAATAAATTGGTGTCAAATTGCATCCTCCGCTTTTTTGGGGGGAAGAGCATGAACATTTTATAGACATTTGAGACCTACTTACTGCCCAATAACTTCAGAAATGTACCAATTACAGTCCCACTAGAGGCCATTTCAGGACATCCTGACTTGGAGTATTACAGTTTGAAATGTGTGCATGCATGTGTGCGCATACCTAGGAAATCTTGCTTTCTTTACACTTCTTTAGTCAATATTGGGGTTGGACGTTCATCCTACACCTGTTATCTCTTGTCCTCTTTTGAGAGTATTCTGTTCAAGTCCTTCACAGTTGAGAAGTATTTTATTTCAATCTCTGGGGAATTTCATGTCCTAGATTCTCTGTTCTGCCCTCTTTTGGTTGCAGAGGGGCTCTTTTCCCACCTGTAAATCCTTTGGAAATTCCCTTCTGAAGTCAAGTTCCTTTGGCATAGGAGGACAGGCTTGGGTGGCTAAGAGCTTCCATGGGGCTGGAAACAAGTGTATGGAAGTCTGAAGCCTGCAGAGCCAGTTGAACTTTCATCCCTGGTTGGAGAGCTTTCAAACGGAAGGAACTCGTCTCTACATAATTTTCTTTTCACTTTCCATTTTTAAACACCCCAGAGGGGCCCTGGGTGATTTCCTTCTCCTTATTTAACTCAAATTGAATCTCTGAATAAACTATGTCCCTCTTAGGAGCCTAAGACACATATTTAGAGGAAATGTGTCATTTAAAGTGCTTTTTTTTTGAAGTCATGTGAGAAATTATCAGAGTAAGAATCTCCTCACCACCCTCTGTGCTCTGTGCCTTCTTTAGCTCAGAGCCAGGAGAAAAACTTTCTCCTCTTCCTCCCCCCCCAGTCCTTTTCCCTTCTGAGTCTGACACAGAAGAAACTTGCACACAGGTGGTAAGTGGCAAGCATAGGGCAGCTGCATGTGTTGAAGTAAGTGTGGCATGTGCGGGAGTGTGAGAGATGATAAAACGCATTCATGTGGGGAGTGAGGCTGAGCAATGATAATCAAGGGAGCTCTGGGGAGAAGGGGCCATTTGTGGTCACCTTAAATGATGAACAGGATTTTGAAATACAGTAAAGGAGTCAGCTAAGTTTCTATCAGTTTCTACTCTGGCCTCACTGGTAGGTAGAGAATCCTGGTTCTCTGTGTTGATGCCAGAGACAGTTATCCATCCATCCACCATCTATCCTTTCATCCAACCATCCATCTACCCATGCACACATGCATACATCATCTGACATTTTATTCATTCATTTGTTCATTCTTCCAATGTTCCCTCCATCTTTCCATCCATTCTTATGTTATCTATCCAGGCCCTACTCTCTGCAGCACACTGAAGGCAAAAATATTTTTTTTTGTCTTTTTAAAAAATAACTATTTATTTATGTATTTTTGGCTGCGTTGGGTCTTCGTTGTTGTGCGCGTGCTTTCTCTAGTTGCAATGAGCGGTGGCTACTCTTCGTTGCAGTGCGCGGGCTTCTTATTGCAGTGGCTTCTCTTGTTGTGGAGCACGAGCTCTAGGCATGTGGGCTTCAGTAGTTGTGGCTCACGGGCTCTAGAGCACAGGCTCAGTGGTTGTGAGGCATGGGCTTTGTTGCTCCGTGGCATGTGGAATCTTCCCGGACCAGGATTCAAACCCATGTCCCCTGCCTTGGCAGGCGGATTCTATTTTTTTTTTTTTTTTGCGGTACACGGGCCTCTCACTGTTGTGGCCTCTCCCGTTGCGGAGCACAGGCTCCGGACGCGCAGGCTCAGCGGCCATGGCTCACGGGCCCAGCCGCTCTGCGGCATGTGGGATCTTCCCGGACCGGGTCATGAACCCACGTCCCCTGCATCAGCAGGTGGACTCTCAACCACTGCGCCATCAGGGAAGCCCGGCAGGCATATTCTTAACCACTACGCCACCAAGGAAGTCCCGGCAAAATATTAACAGGACAAGAGTTTAGCTTTCAAGGAGAACATAGTCTAGTGTTAGGCTGGACAACTTAAAAATAGGTCATAATACTGTGCAATAAGTCCACCCTATAGGAGTTTGTTTAAAATACGCCTCTGTGAATGCCCCTTTTCCCCCAGAAGCCTTACCTGACCACTCAATCTAAAATAGGTTATTGTATACTTACCTGGCATAGGAAATACCACGATCAAGAAGGTGGTATTTCCCAGGGCGACGCTCCTCCGTTGCACTCCGAGTGCACTCCGACCCTTGCGATTTCCTAAAATGTGTGAAAGAAACTCAGTTGCATAATTTGTGGTTGTGGGGGACTGCGTTTGTGCTCTCCCCTTTAAAAAAAATAGGAAAAATATAAAATAGGTTCTTGTTACTATTCTTTTTCATGATATTCTTTTTCTTTTCCTTTAGAGTGTTTATCACAATTTGTTAATATAATAGTATGTTTATTTGCTTAATTTCCGTGTCCCCCAGTGGGGACACGGAAATGTCTGCTTTGCTTACACTGAATACTCAACCCCTGGTCCCGGCTGGCACACAGCAGGCCCAAAGGAGACATTTATTGAGTGAATTAACAAATAAGCACTGATCGTACCCAGGCATGATGATTTCTTGCACTAAACCAGTGGTTCTCAAAGTGTGATCCTTGGACTAGCAGCATCAACAACACCTGGGAACTTGGTTTGGAGTGAAAATTCTTGGCCCTACCTGTACGTTCACAAACTGGTCCCATACCCAGAGGGCAGGGAGAGACCAAAGAAAGAGGCAGACCACTCCAGATTGGTAGGTGGCAGATTTAATAAGCAAGGGTACTTACTTCTGAGGCTTGTCTTTGGCGCCTGCAAGACGAATAGATCCCTGTACCTGCCCACCAAAACCTTAAAGTTAAACAGACCTTAACTGGATTCAGTCATATATTCAGTCCAGATAGTCTCGAAAACACCTTTCTCTCTCAAGGCTACGTCCTTGAAACAGCTACCACTGTGGGAAAGTAGGCTGAGCCTACATTCCAAAGACAAAGGGTGTGGGAGGAGCCTGAGACTGCCTGAGTCCAGCTGGTGGGTCAATCAGTGGTCATGCCCTCTCGATTCTTCCTCCAACACCAGCCCAGACCAGAATAGAATCAGAAACTCTGGAGTCAGCAGCCTGTGCTTTAACAAGCCTTCTGGGTAATTCTGATGGAGCCTGAAGTTTGCAAGCACTGTACTAAAGTGATAAACGGCCATTCTCGTCTACCGTAGACATCTGTGGATTTTAGCACAGAGATAAGAGTAATTATGTCTGGACTGGGAAATACTTCATGGAGAAGGTGACATTTTTAAGGAAGCCTCAAGCTAGATAAGCCAGAGAAAAGCAATTCAGGCAGAGAACTGTGTACCCAAAGGCACACAGGCATGGATTAGCCTGGCCTTTGGAGGAGTCTATAAGTAGTTCTGCAGGAGGGTCCCGGACATGGCAGGGAGATTAGGACGGAGATGGAGGCAGGCGCCTTGAATGCCAAGTTTCAAGCAGGTAAATAACTTGGTACCCCGTTTCCCCTCCCCACGGCTGTCCAGACTGACCTGAGTCAGACTGCCGCGGGCTCACTTCCCGTCCCCGCCTGCCTTTTTCCTCCCTCCCTCTTCTCCCAATTCTCCCACCTCCTCCCTTCCCCTGGGGGTGAGACGCCCTACCTTCCAGGCCAACTCCACTCCTCCCCGACCCGTCCAACTCGCTGACGTCAGCTGGGCCGGGCGCGCCTGGTTGGCGGCTTTGGAGCCAGGCCCCGCCCCACTGCGCGGCTTTGGGGGAAAGCCCAGGATGCTGGTCTGCGTCGGGGGAGCCGCGCAGGCGCCCTTGGTATAGGGCGGCGCGGGGCTTTCAGGGCTCGAGAGAAAGAGTCCCTTGCTCAGGAGACACCTTGCTTCCGAGGGAGCGGTCCGTGGTGTCAGTGTCGGTTGCTCGGGACCCACGCTTGCGTCATTTAGCGCCCCCCCCACCCCAGGGGAACTGGCTTCCAGTCTGAGCCCTCTTCTCCGCGACCGACCGCGCTGGTGACTCACAGCAGGACTGGTCTCCAGGGTCCTCAACCCAACGGTGCCTGGAGGCGATGAAGGGTGATAACAGACTTCCTAAAAATAGGTACTGTTTACCGAGCACTTCTTAGTTTGCTGGCATTGAGTCACCAACACCTTGTAGTTCTCAACTTTATGCAACCCAGTGCCCTTTTCTTATAATACGTTTCAGTGCCACTTCAGCATTTATAGATAATGTAACCAGCCTACATCCCAGTTCAATAGTATTAAACCACAAAATGCCACAATTAGTGTAAAGGGGGAAATAGAAAGAATTTATAATAATAGAACATATAGTTCATGCTCACTTGGGCAGCACATATACTAAAATTGGAACCATACAGAGAAGATTATATACATATATACATACACTTGTTTTTTTCAGCAGGGAAATGCTTGGGCAGACCCTCACTAGAAGATATAATGAAGTAGTTATTCCCCGCCAATCTGCAACAACTGCAAATGCAACCCTCACTGATACAGACATGTTATAGTAATGGCTCAAATACCACCAGCACTGTTGCCATTGCATTATGCTTTTCTGCAGTGGTGAACTCTCCTGCTGAAAAATTCCAAATAAAACAGAATCCAGCCTTCCCTTGATTGACATGGTGCCCTGCTGCCTTTTGTTCACCCCTCCAGATCCATTCTCCCTCATTCTCCCCAGGGCAGAGACCCCTGGCACATCATATCTCACTGAATCCTTACAAACACATTTGGACTGGGTATCATTATTTTACACATGTAGAAATAGGCTCAAAGAGATCAAGAAAGCTGCTTAGGTCTGTCTGTGGTGGGTCTTGAGTTCAGACTCAGATGTGACTGGATTTAAGGCCTCTGTTCCTAATTGCAAAGCTGCACTGCCACTTTGCAGTTTGGGTCTTTGTCAGAGTCAAAGGACAGAGAGAGTGCTAGAGGAGGTCAGGTCTAATTCTCCATAGAGAAGGGGGCCTTCACCAGAGATGTACTAGTCTAGGTATGCTGGGCTGTGGATGATAACATATAGCCTCAAAATTTCAGTGGCTTGGAATTCCCTGATGGTCCAGTGGTTAGGACTCCGTGCTCTTACTGCTGAGGGCCTGGGTTGGATCTCTGGTTGGGGAGCTAAGATCTTGCAAGCCGTGCGGCAAGGCCAAAAAAAAAAAAAAAACCAAACTCAGTGGCTTAACATACAGTAGAGATTTATTTCTTGCTCCAGTAAAGTCCACAGCAGATCTTCTTGGTAGGGTGGCTCTCTCCTGGGCAGCTCTCCTTCAAGCGGTGAAATGAGAGATTCGGCTTTCTTTCATTAGGAAGCTCTGCCACCTCAGAGCCTTTTGCTTCCAGCCTCACAGATGAAAGGGAGAGGGTGTGGAAGAGTACTTGGAATATTTTATGGGCAAATGTGGAGGTGGCTTTCATTTCTTCTACCCTTCTCCTATGGGCTGAACTCAATCACATGGTCCATACCTAGATGCGAGGGGGCCTGGGAAATGTAGTCTGTGTTTGGTGAGCACAGCCATGTCTGCAGAAATGTCAAGCTCTTCCAGTCCCTATACTAAGAGCATAAAAAAAGGAGGCTTAAGTTCGTGCCATCTTTTTTTTTTTTTTTTTTTGCTATGAATACCTTTTACTGAAATACTGTAGGACTCACTTTCACAGTAAGGTATGTAAACTGTTTCTAACACAGGAGCCAAGTAACATCCAACTCTCCACGTACAGCGTCTTGCCATTTGTAGAAAAATCCTTTCACATTTTTTAAAATTAGCTTCGGCTGGAAGGCCTGGGGTAATGGTTGAAGCCCAGAGTGTCTCTGAAGATGCTGCATGAGAGTTTTCATTGCTGCTTTGGAGGCTGGGAGGCCCACTGGCCAATGAGGAGGCCAGAGCTCCACTGACGGATGAGGAGGCCAGGCAAGATGAGCTGGAACATGTGGGGGGAGCTGGGTTCTGCACTTATTCAGACTATGGGTTTCTCATCATCCTTCCTAGATGGGCTCTGGAAGATGGTCTCTTTATGTCTACATGTTGTGCTGCACCCCACAGGCCTACAAGGCCTGTGCTTGCCCTGCTTCAAGACTGAAGAAAGAGCCCAGAGTCAGCAACAGAGACATCAATGATTTAATGGATGGGGGAGCTTATACATCTGAAGCAAGGTCCTGGAGCGACAGCCCACCATGTGCAGCGAGCGGCAGGCAGGACATGGCGGCAGTCTTCACTCCAAGTGTTATCTTTGCTGTTGATCTGTTGAATGACTACGCCTCGTATCCTGCCCCCTTTCAGGGCCTTAGTTTCCTCATTTGTTACATGGTTGTGGAAGCCCAGCCCTCAGAGCTGCATGATGGCCAGATGTAATTGGTAGGATAGAGTGGTTGTTGGGGGAAATCATGGAGAGAGCTGCCTCCTCCTGAGGTCTGACCTTGCCTAATGTCTCTCCGGACTCCACTTTCCACCTTCTGCAGCCAGGAAGGCCCAGCAGGACCTCCTGGTTGTTGAGGAGGCCTTCCCTGCGAAGCCTCAAGTGCCCATGGTCCCTCTGAACACTGGCATTGTTGGGGAAGAACGGTTCTGAGTAATTAATGAAGAGTGAAATCCAGATACTAGAATCTACCAGAGAACTCCAGCAAGCGCCTGGAGACCCAGTGGAGGCCCCAGAGAACCTGGCATGAATCCAAGGAGATGCTGGAGCTGTGGCCGAGGAGCTGAGCTGGTGTGTGTTGGGGAGCCCATGCTCACTTCAGTGTTCGTCCACAGTTTGGTCTGCCCCAAACCTCTCTTCCAGGAGTCAGATCTCCCACACCCAAACTACAAGGTTGTAGTGGGAACTGTCATGTTTCTACAGTAGGCCCCTGGCCCCTGGTCACTTGATTGGTCCAGGGTCAGGCACTTGACCCACACTGGAACAATAATTTTTCTGCTTGGGAATTTTGGAGAGAGAAAGAGCTATTTTAACTTCTCTCCAGCTGATTGGTGCAATAACATATAACCCTTAGGTTCTCTTGACAGTCATATTTTTCTCACTGTGTGGAAGTAACAAGCAGGGGAAGCTGGTCTGATGAGAGAGAATGAAAGATGAGGAGACTTCCAGTGGTGTTTGAGTTTCTGATTCTGCTCCATTCCTGAGGCTAGGCTGTAATCTAGACTCTGATACCATTAAAATTAAGTTTCCCCTTTTTGCTTAAGCTAGTTTAGATAGATTTTGTTGTTGTTGTTATTGATCCAAAGAGCTAAGGAATAGTATGAACTTCCTTATCAAACACATTTATTCATTCAAGAAATATTTCTGGTGCATCTACTATGTTCCAGGTACTGTGCAAAGTACTGGAAATTTGGGACTTCCATGGTGGCACAGTGGTTAAGAATCCACCTGCCAATGCAGGGGACACAGGTTCGGGCCCTGGTCTGGGAAGATCCCACATGCCGTGGAGCAACTAAGCCGGTGTGCCACAGCTACTGAGCCTGCGCTCTAGAGCCCACAAGCCACAACTACTGAGCCCATGTGGCACAATTACTGAAGCCTGTACGTCTATAGCCCGTGATCTGAAACAAGAGAAGCCAGCACAATGAGAAGCCCGTGCAACACAACGAAGAGTAACCCCCGCTCGCCGCAACTAGAGAAAGCCCATGCGCATCAAAGAAGACCCAGTGCAGCCAAAAATAAATAAATAAATTTATAAAAACAAAACAAAAATGCCCCCCAAACCCTCAAAGTACTGGAAATTTAATGATGAATAGGATAGACGTGGTATATACCCCCAGGGACCTTATACTTGGAGACTAGGGCAGGACAGACCTGGAACAAGTACTATACAGGTAAAATCCAGGTTTATGAGAACTGTCAAGAAGGAAAAAAATTTTCCTCTACCTTTCTCTGCTCTTCTGTCTGGTCTAAGAATTAAATTGACACGAGACGGACTAACAGGAGAAAATCAAATTTAATTACTTATGTACAAGAAATCCACATTAACATGAGAGATTCCAAATACAGGCAGCATGAGGTATATATGTCATTCTGGACTAAGGAGAAGGGAGCACGTGTCTGGGACTTCAAAGGGAAGGAAGGCAATTTGTAGGAAGATGAAAAAAGAGCAAATGTTTGTTAAATGTTTGCTGGGCTGTGTAGAAACAATGGGACAGAGAGAGGAATTTTAACAGACTTTGCTAGTTTCCTGCCTGTCTACCACACCTAGTTCATATTATACTATAGATAGCTCTGGTGATAGTTCTCTTTCCTGGAGAAGGCCCTCTCTCTGAATTCTTTCAGGTAGTTAAGGGGGAGGTGAAAAGAAAACAAAGAAAAAAACTTCCTGAGTCTTTTGTTTCTTCCTCATGCCAAAGAGACGTATTCTGGGGTGGCAAATTTTGCTCCCCTACAAAATATATCACAGGGTTGTGAGAACATACAAGCTGAGAACTGAAGGACAGGGCAGGGGTTGGGTGGAAGAAGATTGGAATTAGGATGCCGTGGAGGGAGAGCATCCCAGGCAGGAAGAAGAGCATGAGTGATGACAACTCCATCATGAACCAGCATCCTCTGGAGAGAAAACAACACTCGAGCTGAGCTGGACCAGCTAAGGGGCCTGATTTTTCACCTCCCCCCATTTTGAGCCCTCAGATAATACATTGGTAAGAAGACTCTTTCCTTTTCCCCAGAAGCAGCCTAACAGGGACCACTCCCTCCTGTCCAGACTGTTCTATTCCTTATTATTATTTTTTTTAATAAATTTGTTTATTTATTTTTGGCTGCGTTGAGTCTTCGTTGCTACATGCAGGCTTTCTCTAGTTGCCGCGAGCGAGGGCTACTCTTGTTTGTGGTGCGCGGGCTTCTCATTGTGGTGGCTTCTCTTGTTGCGGAGCACGGGCTCTAGGCGCGTGGGCTTCGGTAGTTGTGGCACACGGGCTCAGTAGTTGTGGCTCGTGGGCCCTAGAGCGCAGGCTCAGTAGTTGTGGCGCAGGGGCTTAGTTGCTCTGTGGCATGTGGGATCTTCCCAGACCAGGGCTTGAACCCATGTGCTCTGCATTGGCAGGTGGATTCTCAACCACTGTGCCACACGGGAAGCCCTGTTCTATTCCTTATTGAGCTGTTGCATGGGGAGAAACACAAAACACTTCCAAGAAGGTCTTGACACACTGAACATGATCTGTATATGCATTCTTCCCTTTCATTCATACCCCTTTCAGCAGAGAATGCTAACTTTCATCCTAATAGCCATTATCCCCACCTTACTTACTCCTATGTTGGGGGCACCATGTATCTGGCTAATAAAACCACATTTCCCAACCTTCCTTGCAAATGGGGGTGTCTAATGAGAGGTCAGTGGAAGTGATTGGGTGGGATTTTGGGAAAGCTGTTTAAAGGAGTTAACTCAGCAAGCACCCCTTTTCCCTTTCCCCCTATTCTTCTTTCTTTGTCCCTGGGACATGAATTTGATGGGTGGAGCTCCAACAGCCATCTTTCACTCATGAGGTGATCTTGAAGATGGACGTCATGTGCTGAGGATGGCAGAGCAGATGACAGATTCCAGCTTCTGAGACCTTGTAGAATCCCCATACCAGCCTGACCTGCCTGCAGATGGTTTATCATGTGAGAGGAAAATAAGTCCCTATCTTGTTTAGGTCACTGTTCTTTTGAATCTCTTACCAGCGACTGGACAAAATTCCTCATTGGTGTAATCCTAAAAGCCCTCTTGTAATTCAATTTCTCTCCACTAAATAGTCCCCAAGTCATCCATTCAATCATTCAGTCATTCGCTCACTCAAACACTCTCTGATTGAAGATAGCTATCCCATATTCTAGAATCAGATGAGATTATGTGGGTATAAAAGAGTGTTGTAGGGCTTCCCTGGTGGCGCAGTGGTTGAGAGTCCGCTTGCCGATGCAGGGGACGCGGGTTCGTGCCCCGGTCCGGGAGGATCCCATGTGCCGTGGAGCGGCTGGGTCTGTGAGCCATGGCCGCTGAGCCTGCACGTCCGGAGCCTGTGCTCCGCAATGGGAGGGGCCACGGCGGTGAGAGGCACGCGTACCTCAAAAAAAATAAAGAAAGAAAAAAAAAAAGAGTGTTGTAAATACCAAAGCATTAAACACATATTAGATTGTGTTATTATTTTAATTAATATTATGATTTGTTGTTGCTCAAGTGTCACAATTAAGGAGATTTTAGTGTGTAGCTATTTGCTAGAGGGAAACTCCCATTAAGTGGTGTGAAATTCAGTTCTATTTGATGTTGTAAATAAAAGAAGCAAGGGGTAACCCAGTGCAAATGCTTCTCAAACTTTAATTTGCACAGAGAAATACTTGAGGATTTTATTAAAATGCAGGTTCAGACTCAGGGGGTCTGAAGTGAGGCCTCAGATTCTGCATTTCTCACAAACTCCTGGATGAGGCTGCTTGCCGCCCTGGACCTTCGAATAGTGGGGACTTAGGAGATCTTTCCCCATGCTGGGGAAAGAAATGAAGAGAGAGGAGAAAGGGAAGCTAAGGGCAGAGAGGAGAGCATTTCAGAAAATGGGAAACAGTTTCTTTTAGAGGCTGTATCTCCAAGCAGGTTGGTAACTTAATAACAGCCAGGAACTCTGCAGACCTTATTTTGTTTAATTCTTACAACCGTATATAAGGGGAATTCTAATTCTTAGTCTACAGTTGAGAAAGCAAGTGGAAGCTCAGAGAAGTTAAGGGATATGACCAAAGCCACACAGCAGGTCAGTGGCAGGGATGGGATTGCCACCCAGGTTTTTCAGAGGCCAGAGCCTGTGTTTCTTTCCAGGCCCCTTGCTAAAATTCCAGGGGGACGTTTACTCCTTTTGCTGAATTCTTCCTCCTCACCCAGGAAATGCTGGTCAGGGGAGGAGGATGAGGCTGCCCTAGGGAACCAGGCCCCCGGTACTTGAATGTTTGGCTCAGCTCTAATTTATCTGAAAGGCTTTCTGTGGCTGCTAAGCTCTGTATTTTTTGAACACTGGGGCCTTGGTAGTGGGAAGTAAGGTGGGTACCGGTGGGATGTTTATAAGTTTTGCTGGACAATTTCCATTTCGTAAGCCCAGTCTCCTTTCTGGGGGTTGCTGTGGTCCAGAGCAGCAGGAGTATGTCCTGGGAAGTGGAGGCCACAGAGGTGAGAGCAAACCCTGCTCCAGCTCTGACCCAGGACCATCGCTTTCTCCCTGGATGCCTTTGAAGGACTACTAAAACCTGACAGTTTGGCCCAGCAATCAGCAAACCGGCAAGTGCCAGGGCCCAGTGAGGATCCTTGCTTCCTCCCAAGATAGGAGATAAATGGGCAGTTTGTGTCCCCATAAAAGTTCCGCCACTCAGGGTGGAGCCTCTGCCATAGGCTCCCACTGATGGTGCTGTTCCCCAGGGCTCGGGTGTAAATCAGCCATTTCCTTCTCCAGTTTCCCACATGTGACTAGCCTTTGTCTAATTTCACCACCGTGGGGAGCTGGGGAGGGTTCCCTGCACAATAAATCTTTCATTGGGAAGGTGGTTTTATCATTAGAAAGGATGATGCTAAAAAAAGAGAGGATGTAAGTGACTAATGTGTTCAGGGATGATGAAAGGAAGGGCTCAGGGTGAGAAGAAAGGGATGAGGCTGGGATCGCAGAGCAGGGTTGAAGAGGTGTGGGTGGAGAGAGTCATGGAGACATGTCAGGAATGCCAGTGCAAGGCCTGATTGCAGAAGAGCATGAAGGAGCTTCCTGGTGAGAAGAGAAACCAGGATATGTGGTGTGCTTCCCTCTCCTCTCCTGAGGACTGGCTGTGGTCTGCTTGGACATTAGCTCCACCGTTGTGTGGAGGCTATTGGACGCACTGGTTTCAGGTCTTGGATCCAGTCATAGCAGCAACACCAGAAGTGGGGACGGAGGGGCAGCAGGGGCAGTCATCTCATGGAAGGATGTCCAGGGCACCCTAGTGTGTGGTGTCTGAAGGGGAAGGACTTAATTAATAGCATCTACTCTGACTGAGCCCAAAACATCCTCCAGCCTTCATTCCTGCAGGGACCTTTCCTGCTCCCAGGCTCCCCCTCAATGCTAATTTTTGAGACAGCATCAGCATTTCCAGGGCAGTGAAGGCCAAAGCCACCAGTTGGGCTGCAACACTGAGTGGTATTGGATATCTCAGATTACCCTAACTCTGGCTGGTCTAGTCCTAGAAGCAGAGGAAGGCCAGGAAAATGTTCCCTGGAGCCCATGGCCTCCACTGTCTCCTGGCCACCTCTCTCTTCAGGGCCATGCTATTCTAAATAGTTGATGATCTTGCTGCCTCCACTTCCCTGATTCCCATTCTTCTGGCACTCTACAGTGTAGCTTCTGTCCCACCTCACCCCACTGCACTGAAACTGCTCCTACTAATGGCATCAGCAATCTGAAGCCAAATCCAGGGGCCACTTCCCAGTTCTTACTTTTTCTTTAAATTTTTCATTTACCTGTCGATTACAATTGTTTCTTCTTGAAAAATCTCAACTCTAGGGCTTCCTAACTAGGGATCCATGAGAGATTGTCTTAAGGAAGAGACAACATGCAGTCTTTAAAATTTTTATACCAAGTGTTGTACAAATCTGCATCCTTCTAGGGAGGATGGTCCAGGGCATTCACTGGATTCTCAGAAGGGATCAGTGATCTGCCAAAATGTCAAGAACCAGTGCCCTTGAAATCTGTATTGGTTAGAATTAGGTTCTGCTGGCAGTGATCCAAGATAACCATGGTTGATTTGTTCTTCATGTATACAGAATCAGTCCTCAGAGCTGGAAGGGTGACTCTTCCTAGCTCTGCTCTGCCAACACCAGGGTGTAGTCCTCAACTTCACAGTCCAAGATGGTGCTCCAAGCAGCATGTTGGAAGGAGGGACAAAGAAGAATATAAAGGACATGCTCCTGCTGTCTCTCAAAGATTCCCAGGAGCTGCTATGTGACACTTTCGCTTTTATATTATTGGCCCAAACTTAATCCCATGGGTCAGATCTATCTGCAGAGAGGCTGGGAAATGTCCTTATACTGGGTAGTCTATTGCTATGGATGAAAGGGAGAATAGATATTGGGGGGCAGATATCAGCACTTGTTAGAGCTTCTGTGACACCACCAGTGGTGGATACTGTGATTCACACAGTCCCTTTCTACTTCCTTCTAGTTTAAGCTGGGAAGACACACTACCTAGATGCCCTTGCAGCTGGCATTCCAAATGTGATTTAGGAATTGCTAATTCAGTGAACTTGCACAGGATTTGAACCTGGAGCTAAGTGGAGAGAAGGGGCAGGTGAGGCATCAATTTTGCAGGTGTGGATTGTGGCAGACTTGTTTCCTGGTCACTAGCTTCCTGGTTTAGCAGCTTCCTGTAGCAGAGTGGTCATGGCTTCTTTCCTGATCCTGGTGATAGAGGCATGATGATCCTGAGGGCTTACCGTTATCTCTGGAAGCTTCGTTGTTGTTGGTTTTTTTTTTTGCGGTATGCGGGCCTTTCACTGTTGTGGCCTCTCCCGTTGCGTAGCACAGGCTCCAGACGCGCAGGCTCAGCGGCCATGGCTCACGGGCCCAGCCACTCTGCAGTATGTGGGATCCTCCCGGACCGGGGCACGAACCCGTGTCCGCTGCATCGGCAGGCGTACTCTCAACCACTGCACCACCAGGGAAGCCCTGGAAGCTTCGTTTTAAGTCTACTCCTCCAGGCCTTCCAGCAATATTGTGAGCCAAAGCTTGGCAAATTTTAATGTTCATCTTGGCCTGAGGATCCAGCTAAAGGGTAGATTCTGATTCAGTAGATCTGGAGTGAGATCTCAGATTCTGCATTTCTCACAAGCTCCTGGGTAATATCTGATGGTTAGGATGAATTTTTTTTTTCTGCACCTCGCAGCTTGTGGGATCTTTAGTTCCCTGACCAGGGATCGAACCCGGGTCCTCGGCAATGAAACTGCAGAGGCCTAACCACTGGACCCCCAGGGACCTAGGATGGATTTTTAGTAGCTCAGTCCTAAGGTGTCCTCTGCTTACCTACATCTGATTGTAAATTCATTTCTGCTTTAACTACCTAATGATGGTTTCTGATTCTCCTAATTTTTTGACTGTTTCCTCCTTGTCTCTTTTAAGAGACCTTCTTCCTGTGTATTTTTAAAAATCTTTATTTATTTATTTTTTATACAGCAGGATCTTATTAGTTATCTGTTTTATACATATTAGTATATATATGCCAATGCCAATCTCCCAATTCATCCCAGCACTATCACTCCCCACCCGCCCCCACTTTCCCCCTTTGGTGTTCCTACGTTTGTTCTCTACATCTGTGTCTCTATTTATGCCTTGCAAACCGGTTCATCTGCACCATTTTTCTAGATTTCACATATATGCGTTAATATACGATATTTGCTTTCCTCTTTCTGACTTACTTCACTCTGTATGACACTCTCTAAGTCCATCCACGTCTCTACAAATGACCTGATTTTGTTCCTTTTTATGGTTGAGTACTACTCCATTGTATATATGTACCACATCTTCTTTATCCATTCTTCTGTTGATGGACATTTAGGTTGCTTCCATGACCTGGCTATTGTAAACAGTGCTGTAATGATCACTGGGGTGCATGTGTCTTTTTGAATTATGGTTTTCTCTGGGTATATACCCAGTAGTGGGATTGCTGGGTCATATGGTAGTTCTATTTTTAGTTTTTTAAGGAACCTTCGTACTGTTCTCCATAGTGGCTGTATCAGTTTACATTCCCACCAACAGTGCAAGAGGGTTCCCTTTTCTCCACACCCTCTCCAGCATTTGTTGTTTGTAGATTTTCTGATGATGCCCATTCTAACTGGTGTGAGGTAATACCTCATTGTAGTTTTTTTTTTTTTTTTTTTCGGTACGCAGGCCTCTCCCGTTGTGGAGCACAGGCTCCGGATGCGCAGGCCCAGCAGCCATGGCTCACTGGCCCAGCTGCTCTGCGGCATGTGGGATCCTCCCGCACCGGGGCGCGAACCCGTGTTCCCTGCATCGGCAGGCGGACTCCCAACCACTGCGCCACCAGGGAAGCCCCTCATTGTAGTTTTGATTTGCATTTCTCTAATAATTTGTAATGTTGAGCAGCTTTTCATGTGCCTCTTGGCCATCTGTATGTCTTCTTTGGAGAAATGTCTATTTAGGTCTTCTGCCCATTTATTCATTGGGTTGTTTGTTTTTTTTTAATATTGAGCTGCATGAGCTGTTTATATATTTTGGAGATTAATCCTTTGTCCATTGATTCATTTGCAAATATTTTCTCCCATTCTGAAGGTTGTCTTTTCGTCTTGTTTATAGTTTCTTTGCTGTGCAAAAGCTTTTAAGTTTCATTAGGTCCCATTTGTTTATTTTTGTTTTTATTTTCATTACTCTAGGAGGTGGGTCAAAAAAGACGTTGCTGTGATTTATGTCAAAGAGTGTTCTTCCTATGTTTTCCTCTAAGAGTTTTATAGTGTCCAGTCTTACATTTAGGTCTTTAATCCATTTTGAGTTTATTTTTATGTATGGTGTTAGGGAGTGTTCTTTTTTTTTTTTTTTTTTTTTGCGGTACGAGGGCCTCTCACCGGTGTGGCCTCTCCCGTTGCGGAGTACAGGCTCCGGACGCGCAGGCTCAGCGGCCGTGGCTCACGGGCCCAGCCGCTCCGCGGCACGTGGGATCCTCCCGGACCGGGGCACGAACCCGTGTCCCCTGCATCGGCAGGCGGACTCTGAACCACTGCGCCACCAGGGAAGCCCAGGGAGTGTTCTAATTTCTTTCTTTTACATGTAGCTGTCTGCTTTTCCCAGCACCACTTATTGAAGAGTCTGTCTTTTCTCCATTGTATATCCTTGCCTCCTCTGTCATAGATTAGTTGGCCATAGGTGCGTGGGTTTATCTCTGGGGTTTCTATCCTGTTCCATTGATCTATATTTCAGTTTTTGTTGCCAGTACCATATTGTCTTCATTACTGTAGCTTTGTAGTATAGTCTGAAGTCAGGAAGTCTGATTCCTCCAGCTCGGTTTTTTTCCCTCAAGATTGCTTTGGCTATTTGGGGTCTTTTGTGTTTCCACACAAATTTTAAGATTTTTTGTTCTAGTTCTGTAAAAAATGCCATTGGTAATTTGATAGGGATTGCATTGAAACTGTATACTGCTTTGGGTAGTATAGTCATTATCACAATATTAATTCTTCCAATCCAAGAACATGGTATATCTCTCCATCTGTTTCTGTCGTCTTTTATTTCTTTCATCAGTGTCTTATAGTTTTCTGAGTATAGGTCTTTTACCTCCTTAGGTAGGTTTATTCCTAGGTATTTTATTCTTTTTATTGCAATGGTGAATGGGATTGTTTCCTTAATTTCTCTTTCTGATCTTTCATCGTTA
Organism: Phocoena sinus; assembly: GCF_008692025.1. Taxonomy (NCBI): domain Eukaryota; kingdom Metazoa; phylum Chordata; class Mammalia; order Artiodactyla; family Phocoenidae; genus Phocoena; species Phocoena sinus. The sequence continues at coordinate 80,978,483 of NC_045768.1, read as the reverse complement.
GTGTATAGGAATGTAAGAGATTTCTGTGCGTTAATTTTGTATCCTGCTACTTTACCAAATTCAGTGATTAGCTCTAGTAGTTTACTGGTGACATCTTTAGGATTATCTATGTATAGTATCATGTCATCTGCAAACAGTAACAGTTTTACTTCTTCTTTTCCAATTTGTATTCCTTTTATTTCTTTTTCTTCTCTGATTGCTGTGGCTAGGACTTCCAAAACTATGTTGAATAACAGTGGCAAGAGTGGACATCCTTGTCTTATTCCTGATCTTAGAGGAAATGTGTTCAGATTTTCACCATTGAGAATGATGTTTGCTGTGGGTTTGTCGTATATGACCTTTATTATGTTGAGGTAGGTTCCCTCTATGCCCACTTTCCGGAGAGTTTTTATCATAAATGGTGTTGAATTTTGTCAAAAGCTTTTTCTGCATCTATTGAGATGATCATATGGTTTTTATTCTCCAATTTGTTAATATGGTGTATCACACTGATTGATTTGTGTATATTGAAGAATCCTTGCATCCCTGGGATAAATCCCACTTGATCATGGTGTATGAGCCTTTTAATGTGTTGTTGGATTCTGTTTGCTAGTATTTTGTTGAGGATTTTTGCATCTATATTTATCAGTGATATTGGCCTGTAATTTTCTTTTTTTGTAGTATCTTTGTCTGGCTTTGGTATCAGGATGATGGTGGCCTCATAGAATGAGTTTGGGAGTGTTCCTTCCTCTGCAAATTTTTGGAAGAGTTTGAGAAGGGTGGATGTTAGCTCTTCTTTAAATGTTTGATAGAATTCGCCTGTGAAGCCATCTGGTCCTGGACTTTAGTTTGTTGGAAGATTTTTAATCACAGTTTCAATTTCATTACTTGTGATTGGTTGGTTCATGTTTTCCATTTCTTCCTGGTTCAGTCTTGGAAGGTTATACCTTTCTAAGAATTTGTCCATTTCTTCCAGGTTGTCCATTTTATTGGCATAGAGTTGCTTATAGTAGTCTCTTAGGATGCTTTGTATTTCTGTGGTGTCTATTGTAACTTCTCCTTTTTCATTCCTAATTTTATTGATTTGATTCCTCTCTGTCTTTTTCTTGATGGGTCTGGATAAAGGTTTATCAATTTTGTTTATCTTCTCAAAGAACCAGCTTTTAGCTTTATTGATCTTTGCTACTGTTTTCTTTGTTTCTATTTCATTTATTTCTGCTCTGATCTTTATATCTTTTCTTCTACTAACTTTGGATTTTCTTTGTTCTTCTTTCTCTAGTTCCTTTAGGTGTAAAGTTAGATTGTTTGAGATTTTTCTTGTTTCTTGAGGTAGGGTTGTATTGCTATAAACTTCCCTCTTAGAACTGCTTTTGCTGCATCCCATAGGTTTTGGATCATTGTGTTTTCATTGTCACTTTTCTCTTGGTGTTTTTTGGCTTCCTTTTTGAGTTTTTCAGTGATCTCTTGGTTTTTGTTTTTTTTTTTTTTAGTTTGACGGTACGCAGGCCTCTCACTGCTATGGCCTCTCCTGCTGCGGAGCACAGGCTCTAGACGCACAGGCCCAGTGGCCATGGCTCACGGGCCCAGCCGCTCTGCGGCATGTGGGATCTTCCCAAACCAGGGCACGAACCTGTGTCCCCTGCATCAGCAGGCAGACTTTCAACCACTGCGCCACCAGGGAAGCCCTCTCTTGGTTTCTTAGTAATATATTGTTTAGCCTCCATGTGTTTGTGTTTTTTATGTTTTTATTCCCTGTAATTTATTTCTAATCTCATAACGTTGTGTTGGGAAAAGATGCTTGATATGATTTCAGTTTTCTTAATTTTACCAAGTCTTGATATGTGACTCAGGATGTGATCTATCCTGGAGAATGTTCCGTGCGCACTTGAGAAGGAAGTGTAATCTGCTGTTTTCAGATGGAATGTCCTATAAATATCAATTAAATCTATCTGGTCTGTTGTGTCATTTAAAGCTTGTGTTTCCTTATTAATTTTCTGTCTGGATGATCTGTCCATTGGTGTAAGTGAGGTGTTAAAGTCCCCCACTATTATTGTGTTACTGCCAATTTCCTCTTTTATAGCTGTTAGCACTTGCCTTATGTATTGAGGTGCTCCTATGTTTGGTGCATATATATTTACAATTGTTATATCTTCTTCTTGGATTGATCCCTTGATCATTATGTAGTGTCCTTCCTTGTCTATTGTAACATTATTTTAAAGTCTATTTTATCTGATATGAGTATTGCTACTCCAGCTTTCTTTTTTAAAATTTATTTATTTATTTATTTGGCCTAGTTGGGTCTTTGTTGCGGGACACGGGCATTCTCTAGTTGCAGTGAGTGGGGGCTACTCTTTGTTACAGTGTGCGGGCTTCAGTAGTTGTGGCTCACAGGCTCTAGAGTGCAGGCTCAGTAGTTGTGGCTCACAGGCTTAGCTGCTCCTTGGCATGTGGGATCTTCCCGGACCAGGGCTCGAACCTGTGTCCCCTGCATTGGCAGGGAGATTCTTAACCACTGCACCGTCAGGGAAGCCCTCCAGCTTTCTTTTGATTTCCATTTGCGTGGAATATATTTTTCCATTCCCTCACTTTCAGTCGGTATGTGTCCCTAGGTCTGAAGTGGGTCTCTTGTAGACAGCATATATATAGGTCTTGTTTTTGTATCCATTCAGCAAGCCTCTGTCTTTTTGTTGGAGCATTTAATCCATTCACATTTAAGGTAATTATCCATATGTATGTTCCTATTATCATTTTCTTAACTGTTTTGGGTTTGTTTTTGTAGGTCCTTTTCTCCTCTTATGTTTCCCACTTAGAGAAGTTCCTTTAGCATTTGTTGTAGAGCTGGTTTGGTGGTGCTGAATTCTTTTAGCTTTTGCTTGTCTGTAAAGCTTTTGATTTCTGCATCAAATCTGAATGAGATCCTTGTCGGGTAGAGTAATGTTGGTTGTAGGTTCTTCCCTTTCATCACTTTAAATACATCGTGCCACTCCCTTGTGGCTTGTAGAGTTTCTGCTGAGAAATCAGCTGTTAACCTTATGGGAGTTCTCTTGTATGTTATTTGTCGTTTTTCCCTTGTTGCTTTTAATAATTTTTCTTTGTCTTTAATTTTCGTCAGTATGATTACTATGTGTCTCGGCATGTTTCTCCTTGGGTTTATCCTGCCTGGGACTGTCTGTGCTTCCTGGACTTGGGTGGCTCTTTCCTTTCCCATGTTAGGGAATTTTCGACTATAATCTTTTCACATATTTTCTTGGGTCCTTCTCTCTCTCTTCTTCTTCTGGGACCCCTATAATGTGAATGTTGGTGTGTTTAATGTTGTCCCAGAGGTCTCTTAAGCTGTCTTCATTTCTTTTCATTCTTTTCTCTTTATTCTGTTCTGTGGCAGTGAATTCTACCATTCTGTCTTCCAGGTCACTTATGCGTTCCTCTGCTTCAGTTATTCTGCTGTTGATTCCTTCTAGTGTATTTTTCATTTCAGTCATTGTATTGTTCATCTCCGTTTGTTTGTTCTTTAATTCTTCTAGGTCTTTGTTAAACATTTCTTGCATCTTCTAGATATTTGCCTCCATTCTTTTTCTGAGGCCCTGGATCATCTTCACTATCATTATTTGGAATTCTTTTTCTGGAAGGTTGCCTATCTCCACTTCATTTAATTGTTTTTCTGGGGTTTATCTCGTTCCTTGATCTGGTAGATAGTCCCCTGCCTTTTCATTTTGTCTGTCTTTCTGTGAATGTGGTTTTTGTTCCACAGGCCGCAGGACTGTAGTTCTCCTTTCTTCTGCTGTCTGCCCTCTGGTGGATGAGGCTATCTAAGAGGCTTGTGCAAGTTTCCTGATGGGAGGGACTGATGGTGGGTAGAGCTGGGTGTTGCTCTGTTTGGCAGCGATCAGTAAAACTTTAATCCACTTGTCTGCTGATGGGTGGGGCTGAGTTTCCTCCCTGTTGTTGTTTTGCCTGAGGTGACCCAGCACCTGAGCCCATAGGCTGTTTGGTGGGGCTAATGGCAGACTCTTGGAAGGCTCACGCCAAGAAGTACTTCCCAGAACTTCTGCTGCCAGTGTCCTTGTCCCCATGGTGAGCCACAGCCACCCCCCCGCCTCTGCAGGAGACCCTCCAACACTAGCAGGTAGGTCTGGCTCAGTCTCCTATGGGGTCACTGCTCCTTCCCATGGGTCCCAGTGCACACACTACTTTGTGTGTGCCCTCCAAGAGTGGAGTCTCTGTTTACCCCAGTCCTATCGAAGTCCTGCAATCAAATCCCTCTAGCCTTCAAAGTCTGATTCTCTAGGAATTCCTCCTCCCGTTACCAGACCCCCAGGTTGGGAAGCCTGATGTGGGGCTCAGAACCTTTACTGCAGTGGGTAGACTTCTGTGGTATAATTGTTCTCCAGTTTGTGAGTCACCCACCCAGTGGTTATGGGATTTGATTTTACTGTGATTGCGCCCCTCCTACCATCTCATTGAGGCTTCTCCTTTGTCTTTGGATGTGAGGTATCTTTTTTGGTGAGTTCCAGTGTCTTCCTCTCGATCATGGTTCAGCAGTTAGTTGTGATTCTCGTGCTCTCGCAAGAGGGAGTGAGCACATGTCCTTCTACTCCACCACCTTGAACCAATCTGTTCTTCCTGTGTTTGTCCCTTAATACTGGTGTATCCCAAGACTCAGGACTAGGATCAAACTACAAACTCTTCCTGCATGACCCCCTTCATTCTCTAGGCTTCAATCACTATCTGTATGTTTCTCAAATCTTTATTTCCAATTTTTACTCTCTCCTGAGCCCCAGATTCTAGTATCCACAGCTGAAAAGAACTGAGTTCTACAGACAAGTAGGACATGAAAGAAAGCTTCCATGGTCAAATAAGTTTGGAAAATGCTGGGTTAAATAGAATGAAATTGACTTTTTTGCTGAGGTGCTCCTAGAACTGTGAATGTGCTATTATGCATTGCAAGTGTTTAAGAGGGAGTGTGGGACTTCCCTGGTGGGGCATTGGTTAAGAGTCTGCCTGCCAATGCAGGGGACATGGGTTCAAGCCCTGGTCCGGGAAGATCCCACATGCTGTGGAGCAACTAAGCCCGTGCACCACAACTACTGAGCCTGCACTCTAGAGCCCGCAAGCCACAAGTACTGAAGCCCGCGTGCCTAGAGCCCGTGCTCTGCAACAAGAGAAGCCACCGCGATGTGAAGCCCACACACTACAACAAAGAGTATCCCCCACTTGCCGCAACTAGAGAAAGCCCGTGTGCAGCAACAAAGACCCAATGCAGCAATAATAAAATATAAAATGAATAAATAAATCTTTTAAAAATAGAGGGAGTGTGTAATACCTTGTATTTCTTAAACTTATTTGACATCTGTATTGAACATAATCAATACATTTCCTCAGATTCTCTCACCCCTGCCTGAGACCTGGATTCTTGACTTTTTGTTTTTCCTTAACTGTTTAACTGTAGCCAGTGGTGTAGTTCTGTGGCCAACCAGCTGCTGCTGCCTGCATCTTGCATTGCTTTTCATCCCTCCATGCCTCCTGTCTTCCCTTTTATATCATTCTTTCTTTCTTTTTTTTTTTTTTGCGATATGCGGGCCTCTCACCATTGTGGCCGCTCCCGTTGTGTAGCACAGGCTCCAGATGCGCAGGCCCAGCGGCCATGGCTCACGGGCCCAGCTGCTCCGTGGCATGTGGGATCCTCCCGGACTGGGGCACTAACCCGTGTCCCCTGCATCGGCAGGTGGACTCTCAACCACTGCGCCACCAGGGAAGCCCTATATCATTCTTGAGGCTTTGGTTTTGTGCCTCCATAAAAAGCCTGAGCATATAATCTTTGCCTCAGGTTCTGTTTCCTAGGGAACCTGGGCTAGTACAACCTGCAACAGACCCCCCCACCTTTTCCTGGAATATTAACATCTCCTGGAACTTGGGGTTCCTAGAACACACTTTGGAAATGTGGCATTGGTTATTTTATTTTTCCTTGGATATCTGCGGGCACCTGAGACTCAGCGTGTCCAAGTCCGAATCAATCTGTTTTCCTTTATATCTGTTCCTCGTTTGGCCTTTCCTGTCTTAGTGACTGCATCACATTTGCTCATCACCCAAGTGACCTGGGTGTTGTTCCTGACTCCTCCTTTTCCTCTTCCATGCAATCTGTCACCCCCTCTCGCTTCCTCCTTTCTTCTTCTCATCTAATTAACAATTATTCATTCTTAAAGAGACAGTGTAGATATCATCTTTTTACCCTGTCTCCTCAGTCTGTTGGGGTCTGGGTGATATACCACTCTGAGTTCTCATAGGCCCTTAAGTTGTCTCTCTTACAGCACTTATAACACTGTATGTTAATTGATCTTTTAAAAAATGAATCTGTTTCCCCCACCACCTTTGGTGTCTTATTCAGTTCTTAATCCCCAGCACCTAGGATAGAGAATTTACTGATTTATTGATTGATGGGAGTGGGTGAGGCAGGTGGGAGAGAGAGAACTCCAATTTGTAAGTCCTCAAAGGGAGGAAAAATAATTTCCCCTCTAACTTTCTGAGTTCTTTGCTGAGACCTCCGTAATAAAAACACAGATTAACAAGAGAAAAGCAAAGAGAAATCATAAACATGTATACCTTATGCATACATGGGATATCCCCGAGGGAAAATAAGTGATTCCCTGAGGCGGCTTAGAATTCAGGGTTATATACCAGCTTAATAGAGAAAAAAGAGGGGGAATGTAGGACTCTCAGCGAAGAGGAAATGATTTTTAGGAAAGATGAATGGGCCCTTAGAAGAGTAGAAGGGAGGTATGATAGTTTGTGACCAAGTTTGTCAGCATGTTGTATCAACTTCTAGCCTCCTTTCCTGTGATAAGACTCAATCTTCCCTTGTCGATGATGCCTCTAGGGAGGGTATTTTTGACAAATGAGTTTCTTTTGGAGGATCTATCTTTAGACAGACAAGGGGGGTTCAGAGAAAGCTCTACCTGCATTTGCCATTTTTTCAAGTGCCTACAGCTCAAAATAATCAGTATACCAAAGCAGTATATTTTGGGGTGGCATGTCCTGAACTCCTGCAGTCATATTTTGGGGCAGCATATTCTGCTACCCTCATTCCCCACCTTTGAAAATTCCTCAAGAAATTTCACAGTCTAGAAGCTGAGTTGGTAGATCTCATTGAACCAGTCTCTTAGTCCTGAGAATAGGTCAGTTCAGTTAAACAACTGTGCCTCGTTCCAGGAGGTGGTATTGCAGGTGGGATACCAGCAGGTATTTGATAAGAGGCATATCTTTGGAAACAAAACAAATAATAGTTGGAGCATACTATAAGTCAGTTTCTGAGTCCAGAAGGCAGCCATGAGAAGATTTCTAGATATTGGGCTAGAAGCACCTTTCACAGTTTAAATGCTTCTGATGATGTCATTGGGTGTTCCAGTGAACTTTCTGAGTGATCCAGACAGCAACAGACATGAAGGTTGTCCATACATGATCTGTTGTGGTGATATCTCTGTGGTTTATATCAAGTTGTCCAGTTTCAGCTTCCAGGGCTTTTGGAAAAGGGAAGTTTTTGTTCTTAGTGACTCCAAGTCAGAAGGGTGAAAGAAAATTGCAAGCATTAGTTTGGAGAGTTTTAACCAGATATTAGAGAAAACTAGAATTCAAGATCCAGCCCAGTTTGCAGGTAGATAACAAAACTTCAAAGACAATGCACAGGGCTAGAATCTCATACCCACAAGGATGTGTTATAATTTTCTATTGAAACATAATTTTTCTCTGTACAATCACCCCCATTTCTAGCAAAGGTAATCACGGTAAGATGAATCTGTTTGCAAAATAAGTCTAGTCTCACTAAACTTGGCCTGATTATTTACATAAGTGCAGCAAGAATAGCAATTGACCATATAGGCTCTTTTAAAATCTGCTTTGTTGGAACTTTCATAAGGAATCTCAGATTGGACTTTTAAAAGACTTTCAAGGCTAGGAAGCCAAACCAAAAACTCGTCATCAGACTTCACATGCATATCTATGCATTTGGGTGAATTCCTCTGTGCTCCAAGTCACCAAAATATCCTGAGGTTCCTGGGTCTACCAGGAATTGATCTTCCTTACTCACCTGGTATGGCTGGAAACCCTGAAATCAAGGAACCAGGAAGTTTCTCAGAAGGGGGCTTAATAAGCATTGGCTCCTTAAAGTCAACCTTATTTCCATAAAGCTGTCTGGCCATATCTGATTCTATGTACATCATTCTCAAATTTGATATCTTAGTCAAAGCCTTAGTAATATAACCAATGTTTCCAATTGTGTCCTATCACAAGGAGAACAGATTCTTATCAAACTTACACAAATAGTTATATTGCCATGAAAATAAGAATACTCAGTAAGAGTCTGAATTCTGGAGGGATCAGGTAGGGAGAAAAGATAAATGCCTCAATTCTGTTTACAAAGGTACACTTTACCAAATTGCCATAAATCATAGATAGCTTAAGAGAAAAGAGAAAAGTTTTCTTAAATCTAGAAAACAAAACATTAAAGAACTAGCAATGTTTCAAACAAAAAGTCATAATTATTGTAATCATTCTCAACAGTTTATTCAGTCCCAGGTAATTAATTCTTGTTTGCTTGATCTTGAGCTAGTAGTTTTATGAATCATTCTGTTTTTCTATTAGAGTTCTGGAAATTCTTACCCAGTTCAATGGTATGATCTCAAAGTTATTGGAAACTGATATTCTAGAGTACTTATCAAAGTCCTTTCTGTGAATCTGAAGACAAAGTGTTTTTGGATCATAGCTACTTGCAAAAGCTTTCAGGAAACATCAGACTAAAACAATAACTGTCTGTGACTGACCAAAAGACTTAAAAATGGCCATGGTTAAAAACCTGATGAGAGTTCATTTAAACACAATTGACAAGGAAATTTGGTTATTTCTGTGTCATACAACAGTTTAAGATGATAGCTAGAGTTATGACTGATAACATTATACCAGGACATATCAGATTCTAGGAATTTCATATAATTTCTGGAACACCTATATTGATAATATAATACCCATACAAATATAACTTAAGAAGGTTAAACATTATTACTTTTTAAAAAATAAATTTATTTATTTATTTTTGGCTGCTTTGGGTCTTTGTTGCTGCATACAGGCTTTCTCTGGTTGCGGCAAGCGGGGGCTACTCTTCGTTGCGGTGCGTGGGCTTCTCATTGCAGTGGCTTCTTTGTTGTGGAGCACAGGCTCTAGGCACGTGGGCTCTGTAGTTGTGGCTCGCGGGCTCTAGAGCGCAGGCTCAGTAGTTATAAGCCCAGCACTTATTTTTCTTTAAGCTAATTAAATAGAGCTCTTTTACAAATCAATTTTGGCACCACCATCCAGAGGTGGAAAAATATCACATATACATAACATACATGTATAGGCATACATAAACATACAGACAAATGCAAACTGAGATCTTACAGCTTTCATTTAAAAATTTTAGCCATATGTCAGGTACATTAATTCAAAACTCACTAGTACATGAAAGAACAGTTGGATCCAAATTGTGTTTCTGGCAGATGAATATGTTATAGTTACCCACTAGATGGCTAAAGTTTTCACTTGTATTTGTGGATAAGACTTTCAAGAGTTTTCACTTTCCCAACTTCCAAAAGCTCCTGTTTCCTTTTTAGCCCCAAGTAGTTGCTTTTGTAGGTCTTTGAGCCCCTTGAGAGCCCCTGATGGAGGGTATGGGGGCCTAAAGTTCAAGTGACTGTAGGGAGTTGAGGGTCTGAAGTGGGAAGGGAAAGGTCTGGCAGGGTGGACAGAGGGCTGGAGGAGGTAGGAGTTTGAGGGGGAACATAGCAAAGGATTCAAGGGAGCTGAATGGAAGATGGAAGGCAGCAAAAGGAGGAAGGAGGAGCAGGGGATATGGGAAGGAAGAGGTCTTAGAGGAGCCAGTCTGGGGAGATCTTAAGTTTTCCCAGTGAAGTTTCAAATCATCCTTAGCAAAATCATGTCAACAAAAAGGAAGTAGACACAACTGGCAGGGAATGCAGTCAGCAGGGGTTCGAGAAGAGGATTTCAGTTGGGACTTCCCTGGTGGCGCAGTGGTTAGGACTCTGCACTCCCAACGCAGGCGGCCCAGGTTCAATCCCTGGTCAGGGAACTAGATCCCACATGCATGCCACAACTAAGAGTTCGCATGCCACAACTAAGATTTCACATGCCACAACTAAGGAGCCAACAAACCACAACTGAGGAGCCCTCAAGCTGCAGCTAAGGAGCCCATGTGCCGCAACTAAGACCCAACACAACCAAATTAAAAAAAAAATAAATAATAGAGTAAGAGGTTGCTAAAAAAATAAAAAAAAAAAAAGGTTTCGGTTGACCAGAAAGTCCTCGTGGGAGGGACACGATCAAATAGAGAGAACAGAGAAGTTTTTTTAAAAAAAACTTCTCAGCTGCATCTCACAGGGAGATCAGCTTGGTGCTTTGTGACCACGTAGGGGGTTGGGATAGGGAGGGTGGAAGGGAGATGCAAGAGGGAGGGGATATGGGGATATATATATATGGGGATATATATATACATATAGCTGATTCACTAACACAACATTGTAAAGCAATTATACTCCAATAAAGACATTTAAAAAATTTAAAAAGCTTCTATCAGGCTCTGAATATCAGCTTCCAATTAGGCCATCTTCTGACCATAGAACTCTTAAAAAAAAGTCCTTTCGATATTATATCAGATTTCAGCCAGGACAAACAGTAAATATTTCTGACAATATTGAACTTCTTTCTAAAACTTATCTCTTTCCCTTTTCTTTTATACCAAAGGTATAACTATCAAGTGACTCAAAACCAAAACTTTTATGAGTTAACTATGGATGCAAGAGCTGTCCTGAAAAAGGGTGCAAAAGATGCAACTCTCCCAAGATCCAGAACTACTCACAAATATCGCTGGAAAAAAAAAGGCTTAGCTCCCCTGCAACAGGAGGCTAGCTGCAAATGGGGTGTGACCCACAGTCTTGTCTGGCCACATTCTTGGGGCCCCCAAACTGATGTTTGAGCCACTTGTACACACAAGAGCAAACAGCCTGCCTGCAAGCCAAGGTCTCAGGACACAAAGTAGACAAAAAGGAAAGCAGTAGTTTTTTCTGGGAGGGAAAGGATAGATAACCAAAGGGTACTCCAAAAACCAAATTCATAAGAGTCACAATTCAAAGAACTAATCCTTAGTAATGTTTTTCTCCTGCTAATCTGACATTGGAAAGGAAGGGACCACACGAAATTTTACCTTCCTCCCTTTATTGGGCGATCCAGATGGAGATCCAGGAGTGCCAACTTTGGTAAGAATTCTCACCCTTCTGCCAGTGTTCCCAGGATTCCATCTGAGTAGGGTGTCTCAATGGTCCCATCTCATCCCCAGAAACTGTAGGAGAGGAAAAATGATTTTCTCTGTACCCTTCTGAGTTCTGGTCTGAGACTCACGTAATAAAACACAGATTAACAAGAGCAAAGCAAACAGAAGTTTATTAACGTGTCTACCTCATGCATATGTGGGAGATACCGAGGGAAAAATGAATAATTCCCTAAGGTGGCTTAGAAGTCAGGATTAAATACCATCTTAATAGTGAAAGGTAAAAGGGGATTTAGGCCTAAGAGGAGAGGAAATGATTTTTAGGAAAGATGAATGGGCCCTTAGAAGAATAGATGGGAGGTATGATAATTTGTGACAAAGTGTGTCTGGATGATTTATGGCCTCCTCTCCTCTGATAAGAGTCAGTCTTCACTAGCTGATGCTACCCCTGGGGAATAGATTTATGCCAACTGAGTTCATTTCGGAGTTTCTGTCTTCAGACAGATAAGGGGAGTTCAGAGAAAGCCTCTCCTTGCATTTGTTGTTTTTCAAGTGCTTACAGCCCCAAATAATATATCAAAGCAGCATATTTTGGAGTGGCATGTCCTGAACTCCTACAGCCACATTTTGGGGTGGCATATTCTGCTACCCTTCAACCTCCATCTTAAGCAAAACGGAAGTATTCTGAGATGGTGAGAAGTACATGTTTGCTCTACCCTGGGTTAAGGTGGCTGGAAACTACATTTTATAATTAGCTCCAAAGTACCATTCAAAGATTTTAAATAAAGCGTTCAAGCAGGACTACTGCCACACACTCTGACATAGCCAGAGGTGCCCAGCTCTCAAGGAGGCACCCACCGTAAGGATTGGCCCTTGCAGGAACTTGAGAGTGATTGCATCCAGAAATGGTGGGCCCTGGCACCTTATGTGTCTCACCCTATTCCTTGGGCCTGTTAGCAGTTAAGCTGGGAGATTCACTGACTCATGATGAAGATCAGAAATTCATGCCTGTTGTAAAATAAAGTTCCATTTAGGGGAGCGTATTAGTTTCCTCGGGTTGCCATAACAATGTTTCACAAACCAGCTGGCTTAAAACTGAAGAAATTTATTTTCTTATGGCTGTGGAGGCTAGAAGTCTGAAATCAAGGTGAGGGTAGGATTAGTTCCATTTGAGGTTCTGAGGAGGAATCTGTTCCATGCCTCTCTCCTAGCTTCCCATGATAGCCAGCAATCCTGGCGTTCCTTGGCTTGTAGATGCATCACTGCAATCTCTGCCTGCGTTTTCATGTGGCCTTGTCCCTGTGTCTTTCTGTCTTCACATGACTGTCTTCTTCTAAGGGCACCAGTCATATTAGATTAGGGGCCAGTCCTACTCCAATGTGACCTCATCTTAACTAATTACATCTGCAATGACCCTATTTCCAAATAAGCTCATATTGTTGGGGTTAAGACCTCTACTTTTCTTTTCTTTTTTTTTTTTTTTTTTTGAGAGGGGATGACACAATTGAACCCATAACGGGGTGGGGGGGGAAAGAATTTTATTTTACATCAATTTTTGAGAGCTGCTTTGTTCTAATTACCCTTATTTTTGTTTAGAGCAGGGGTCACAGGCTGGTGACCCAGGGCCAAATTTGGCTTCCAAGAGTGTTCATTAGGTCAGGGTCTCCACTATTCCCTAGTGTCTTAAGCTGACCACTTCACAAATTTGCATTACCTGAGGGGCCCTTGAAGGCATCTGCATAAGTGACCGTTAGTTTAGAATTTGCTATCTCAGAACATCTTCGTTGTTTTACCACCTTAGCCTCAGAACTACGCTGAGAGGCAGAACAAATGTGTTCTCATTTCACTGACCAGGAAACAAATGTGTTCCCATTTCACTGACGAGGAAACAGTCTCAGAAAGTAAAGGTGATCTGCCTGGATCACACTGATCACAGTTGGAAGTAGCAGAGCTGAGTCTCCAACCCAAGTCTCCAGCCTCCCAACACAGCTTGAACACTGATCAGGCCCACATCTCCACATCTCCAGCCCTGGCAAGGCAGCAGTGGGCTCTCAGGACCCGCCTTCCACCCCATTTCCCCAGCTAGATTTTCAGAGTAGCAAATGCCAATAGCATTCTTGAGTCTTAGAGACTTTTTAAAAAGCAGGCACATTCCTGGAGGAAAACCTCTGTAGATGTTCCTCTCAGAGAGAAGAAAATATAATAATGTGCTGTCAGAGTTAAGGGCAGTCTGGTTTTGAGCTTGGTCAAACTTTCCTTGTGCAGGTATGCAAGAAAAAGGAGTGAAAGGGACCACACCCTCTCGTCTCTTATTCTGGAATTCCTATTAAACAGGATGGCAGACCTTCTGGATCTATCCTCCATGCTTCCTAACCGTTTTTTTTTTTCTTTTTTTCCCCTATGGCAGCATGAGGTTTTTTTTTTTTTTTTAAGTAAAGATCCAGATGTGGAACAACCTTTGGGGGAGGGTGTCACTTAGGGGTCAGGCCCCGTTTCACCAGCGCCCCTGTTTGGAGAAGTTGCCTTCACAGAGGCCGGTGGTTTTTCGATTTCCTTTTTGGTTGTTCTTTTGAGAACTTGATACTTGTTCTGGGCCCCCTTCCTAGAAATATGCACTTACAAATGTAAGGAGATGGAACAAAACTTCTTGGAATTTCCCTTATGCTCGGTATTTTGAAATTTCATCATAATTAATCCAGGTGTAGGTCTTTTTAAAAAAAATTATTCTTGGTGCTCAGTGTGCCATTTTACTGTGAAAGCTTACTCCTTTCTTCACCTCTAGGAAGTAGGACATAATTTACTTCTTTTTCTGCCCCCCTCCATTCCCTCTGTTCTCTCATTATGGAATTCCTATAAAACAGGATGGTAGGACTTCTGGATCCATCCTCCATGCCTCCTTCTCCCCCCTCCCCCAACTTTTTTTCTATGCCAACATGAGGTATTTTTATTAAGAAATAAAAATAACTAAATGAAATCCTTTAAGTCCCTTTAAGACTTGGCCCTGCTGTGTGCACAGTAGTGCTGAATAAACATGACCTCCTTCTTCTTCATTCTCAGCACCCACATGAACAAGCACATCAGCGACAACAATAGCTAACATTTATTGGCACCTTAGTGTGTGTAAGGCAATGAGCAAAGTACTTGACACATTACCGTATTTAATTCCCAGAACAACCCTATGAAGTAGGTATAATTATTGTCCCTATCTTACAAATGAGGGCGCTGAAAGCCATAAAGCAGAAGTTGGCAGACTACAGCCAGTGGGCCAAACTGGCTGCTGCCTCTTTTCTTTTTATTATTATTATTTTTAAAATTATTATTATTATTTTATTTTTTTGGCCATGCCATGTGGCTTGCAGGATCTTAGTTCCCAGACCAGGCATCGAACCCAGGCCCCAGCAGTGAAAGCACCAAGTCCTAACCACTGGACTAGCAAGGAATTCCTATCTAAATTTTCTTTTATACTTCCCACCTCTGGTCTTTTGAACTGCATTTTGAGAGAATTTCTCCACTTGATCTTTCAACTTTGTTTTTCACTCTTCAGCCATATCTATTTTGTGATCAGTCCATTGAATTTTTATTTGGAAAACTGAGTTCTTAAATTTCCAAAATCTCCACTTGATTCTTTTTAATATGTGAAATATCCTTTCACATTTCTTGTGAACCTATTAATTACACTTAATCTGAAGGCTTGTTTTTTAGTAGTTATTAATTCTGTTTCTTGATGTTAGTTTTTCTGATGGTGGATTTTGATGGCCCTCTTTCATAGTCTTGACTTTACTCAAATGTGTAGTTTTCTAGACGTTTGTCCATGTTTTAATTGTGCATTCTTGTTCTGTTTGTTTACTGAGTTTGTTTACTGTTTACATGTCTGTTCTGTTTACTGAGTCTGCATGTAGCAACTTGGTGGGAGGAGTGGAACGTGCTGGTTGGGTATCGATGGGGTATGTAAGGAAGAAGAGGATCTGCCTTGTCTTTTGGGTACGACAATCCTTTCCCTTCCTGGGCATTAGTTTTTTGGGACAAGACCTTGCCTCTGGTCCAAGAGCCTATGCTCAGTGTTTTGGTCTGGGGTGAATCCCCCCTGCAGCTGGCTGATTAGTACAAATGTGAGGAGAAGGGGATAATTTCATTAGATACTCCAAATTCAGTTTCCAAATTAACCATCCCAAGGAATGGCCCAGGGCCCATTAAATCTGAAAGTCTGATATTGAAGTTCTTTCTTAATATTTCTACTTTTGTGCCAGGCTTCTTGTGCATGATTTTTAAAAAAATTATTTATTTTTTGGCTGCATTGGGTTTTCATTGCTGTGCATGGGCTTTCTCTAGTTGTGGAGAGCAGGGGCTACTCCTTGTTGCAGTGTGCTGACTTCTCACTACAGTGGCTTCCCTTGTGGAGGAGAAGGGGCCCTAGAGTGCGCGGGCTTCAGTAGTTGTGGCACGTGGGCTCCATAGTTGTGGCTTGTGGGCTGTAGGCCGCAGGCTCAGTAGTTGTGGCACACGGTATTAGTTGCTCCATGGCATGTGAAATCTTCCCGGACCAGGGCTTGAACCCTTGTCCCCTGCATTGGCAGGTGGATTCTCAACCACTGCGCCATGAGGGAAGTCCCGATTTATTTTTAACCGATGTCAATCTTCTCTTTATTATCTGCCTTTGGTGTTAAACTTCTGTACTCCCCTTCACCTTCAAAATAATAAATATTCATCTATCTTCTTCTTTTACTATTTTTATGATTTTATGTTTTACATTCAAAGCTTTTAGCCATCTGGAATTTATTCTAACATCAGCCATGACTTAATTTTTTTCCTAATGGTGACCAAGTTGTACCCACCATGCTTTCCATGTGTGGGCTTTTCAAAGGCAGCTCAACCCCCAGAGCTCCATAAAAGCTTAAGAGCTAAGAATAGAAAAGCTAGGACTATAACTCAGTCAGATCCTAATCTCTGCTCCATTACTGCTCACTCTGGGACTCTGGCAGAGCTCCATTCTCCTTAGGGAAAAAGCTCTGGCCAATGATGTAAGGTCGAGAGGGCTGAGGCAGTGAGAGAAGGATTTGCAAAGTACCCTCTAGAGGAGATTAATAGTTGCTGCGTCCCTGCCACTGGGCATGGCCTCATGGGAAACAGTTGCTCAGCCTTGCCAACTATTGCAAGGGACCCCAAGCTCTACCCCTTAACTGTATCTTCTTTCTTTAACCCCCATGTCCTTTCCTGACTCAAAGCCCATCTCATGCTGCTCTTCTGTGAAGCATAAGTGCTCCTTCTCCGGGTCCCCACTGCATTTTCCACAGATCTCTAGTGCAACTTTTGCAATTGTTTGTTGATATGTCTATTAGTTAACAAATAAACTAACTTACCAGGTATGAAGGATGCTACCTGCCACGTACAGGAGACAAAACCCAAAACACCAGAAGATAGAAGGTGCTGCTGTCCCTGTAGTATTTGCTGAGGCCCCAGGTGTTTGTGGCACCATGGTTGGGACCATGGAGTGGCTGTGACTTTGATTAGGCTACCTGAAGCTAAGGAGTCCATTCTTTTTGACAAGTGTCAGGTCCTAGAGAGAGCAAGAAGAATCAACTTTTTCTCTTTCCTCAGGGAACTGATAACCTGGTGTCTAAAGTGTGTAGAGAGAATCTTGGAAGAAACTTCAGGAAAGGAAGAAACAAGGCCATCAAAACCTTCAAAGTGAATAAGGAATAAAGTTGAGTTGGAGAATGCTCCCTCATCTATAAAATATGTGCACCAGCCGTTCTTGTGTGCTGAGTGTGTGTGAGGCACCAGACTCTTAACACACCTTATCTCATTTGATCTTCATGAAACCGGGTGGCATTATCAGTTGCATTTTGTCGATGAGGAAGCTGACTCTCAGAGAGATGAGATGATTTACCTGTGGTCACTGCGAGGAGGCCACAATCAGAAGCCCAGGTAAGGAGGGGGTTAACTTCAGAGAGGAGAAGGACCCACCTTGGCTGTTTGTACTCCCTCTTCCTCTCCTTCTCCTTCTGCTTGGAAGAACCTGGTGGGGCTGAACAGAATTTTCAGTTTTGTTCTCTGGACCTTTGCTCGGTGGTTTCCTCTGCCTGCACTGCCCTTCACAGCACTTCTCCTCTGGTGAAATCTTAGCTTTCTCTTAGAGGCCACCTCTAATGTCCTGGTCCTGGTAGGGCCTCTTCCCCCTCCTCCTCCCCTTCCTGTAGCCCTTCAGGCAGGGTCCAGCTGGGCTCTGGTTCATGAGGTACATATCTCCCCAAAGCCTGCCTTCCCCTAGGCTGTCCTCACTGAGGAGAGACAGACTCAATACTTTTTGGTCTCTCCAGGGCCTAATACAGGGCCTGGCACACATGCTTGTTGACTAAGGGCAGGAAGAAAACCAACATTTTTTTGAGCAGTGTCAATGTGTCATTCTCAGAGCTTGTGCTGTTCAGAATTTACCCCTCTAAATCCTCCCCTGGAGATTATGTGAAACTTAGACAATAACCACAGAAATACTCATGCTTTTGACTTGTCTTTTGCACTATTTCCTTGGGAATTATCCTTTTTTTTTTCTCCAAAAGATATTTTACACTTTGAGAATTAACTAAGAGAAAGTTTCTTAAAATACGTATAATATAAAATTTACCATCTCAACCGTTTTCAAATGTACAGTTCAGTAGTGTTTAGTATATTCACATTACTGTGCAAAATATAAGATGAACTTTTTCATTTTGCAAAACTGAAAGTCTATACCCATTAAACAGCTCCCCATTCCCCACTCGTCCCAGCCCCTGGAAACGACCGTTACATGTTGTTTCCAATGTGGTGTGTTAATTTGACCGCTCCAGATACCTCAAGTAAGTGGAATCATACAGTATTTGTCTTTTTGTGTCTGGCTTATTTCACTTAGCATAATGTCTTCAAGGTTCATTCATGTCTTAGCATAGGTCAGAATTGCCTTCATTTTCAAGACTGAATAATATTCCATTTAGGTGTAGTTTTTTGTTTGTTTCTTTTTGTTTAATTTTCAACTTTTCGATTGCTCTTCAGTTTCTGTTTTTGCTATTACTTTTTAGTTTTACTGCATTGTGATTAGAGAATGTTATCTGTATTCATCCTACTTTTTGAAATGTATTGAGATTTTGTTTGTTTTTTGTGGCCTTTCATGTGGTCACTTGTTAATGATCTCATAAAGAGTATATTCTAGGTTTTCAAGGTACAGAGCTTGATATCTTTTAATTTGATCTACCTTACTAAGTTAACAAATCAAGTCCTCCATATCCTTACTTATTGTATGATTTATTGATCAGTCATGGGCTAAAAGAGGTGAGTTAGAATTTTCTACTATTACTGTATTTCTGTCCATTTCTCCATGTACTTCCTAATTGTTTTTGCATTATAAGTTCTGATACTATATTTTTGGTGCGTAAATATTGATGCCAGATCTTCATCGTGGCTCTCAGCCTTTATCATTACAACATTTTCTCCTGTATCTTGTTCTCTGATTTTCTGTGAATTCAACCATGTCTGATGTTAATACTATAACCCTTGGGGATTTTTTGTTGTTGTTGTCGTTGCTTGTATTTGCATATGTGGTATTTGTTTTGTTTTCTATTTTTTCCTTCTCTTTTACTTTCAGTCTTTCTGAGGAGCAATATTTTAGATGTGTCTCTCACACATGGCACTAGTTAGGTTTTATTTTATGAGTCCATGAGCTATTTCTAAAGAGTGAGGTGATCAGGTCAAAGAAAGCTTTTAAAGCTCTTGACCCTCATGGCCAAATAATTTTTTCACTGGTTGGACCACTTTGTCCTGTCGCCAGCATTTAGAAGCAAACCATCTCCCCACCACTGCCAGCATGACTATTACACAGCTGCTTAGATATTTAATAGGTGAAAATGGGACCTCATTGTTCTTTCATGCTTTTCTTGGCTTCATCTAATTCTACTTTAAGTAAATAAAGATGGAAGAAAAAAGAAGTTAAAATGAAACATTCCTTTTCAGATATCTTCAGTGAGATTAAGATGGGTGGTGGTGTTTCTTATTGCAGATTTCCATGACATTGGACCAATCACTTTCCACAAGCTCCTCAGCTCAGGCCTTGGATCTCCCCAGGAGAAATTGTGTAGGTTTCTTCCTCAGAGCCCTACACCTTGCTTTCTCACCTTCTGTAGTGAATAGGCAATATAACAGAACAGGAAGATATAGGGTTTGGAGCTAGATTGAGTAAATTTAAATCTCAGCTCCATCTTTGCTGTTTACTAGCTGTGTGTTCTATGGCAGTTACTCAACCTCTCTGTGCTTTGGTTTCCCGAGGTAATAATTCTCAAGGGTAACAATGATTACAATATTAACATAGTAACACCTGTTGGGGTTGTTGTGAGGAACAGTTAATTTATGCAAAGCACTCAGACAGGATTATTACTGTTGTCTCTTCCTCTGGGAAATACCCATTTACCACTTCAGCTAAGGTGGTTTTGGTGGAAGCATTTCTTTCTTCCATGGCCCTGCTTCCGGGTTAGCCACTGCATTTAGTCTTAGGCCAGGGGCAGGCTCCTGACAGAAGCAGAACCAATCAGAGTCCTTTCCTGGGAGCTCTGAAGTTGGGACATGAGAAAAGAAGCCTTTGGTGCCTTTCTGGTGGGGAAGCTCCCTGAGGTGAGACCCAGGCTCCTGGCAGCCATGTTTCCAGCCTGTGAAAGGAGCCCAGCTTCGAGAGTGAGGCTGACTGACCAGTGGAGAAAAGCTGACATTAGAAATGGCAAGAGTCTGACATTACTGGAACCCTTAGTTTTGGCTGTCTCCAAAGGCACCGTATGAGCCAATGAATGTCCTATTTTCTCTAAGATTGCTTGCATTGAGCTTCTGTCACTGCAATCAAAAGAGTTTTAATACATTTCCTAAGGCACCTTAGGACAGTACAGATCATGGGGTCTCCTGTCCACCTGTCTCTGAAAAGCCCTCCCTGAGACATATGCGCACACGCACACACACTCTCACAGAGTCATGGCGATTGCCAGCTCCTAGGAGTGAGCTGTAGTTCCTTCCCCGCCTGCACTGCCCACGCAGTCCTCTACTTCTCCACACACACCAAAAGACAGCTGCGCCAGTGCCCAGACACGAGGAAGTGCACTTGCTAAACAGGGTGTTATCCCGGAAATCTGTGCCCTTCTCTGTACGCTCCTTGTCCTTTTCTTCACTGCCCTATTCAGTAACTTTGCAAATGTATAAGGAGCACCTGCCAAGAACCAAGTCAGGCCTGGGGCCCCAGAGAGGCAGTTCCTGCTGTCAAGGAACCCGCAGGCTGTGGGGGCCATCAGACCATCAAAAGACTGCTCTGAGGGCTTCCCTGGTGGCGCAGTGGTTGAGAGTCCGCCTGCCGATGCAGGGGACACGGGTTCGTGCCCCGGTCCGGGAGGATCCCACATGCCGCGGAGCGGCTGGGCCCGTGAGCCACACCTACTGAGCCTGCGCGTCTGGAGCCTGTGCTCCGCAGCAAGAAAGGCCGCGATAGTGAGAGGCCTGCGCACCGTGATGAAGAGTGGCCCCCCGCTTGCCACGACTAAAGAAAGCCCTCGCACAGAAACGAAGACCCAACCCAGCAAAAATAAATTAATTAATAAACTCCTACCCCCAACATCTAAAAAAAAAAAAAAAAAAAAAAAAAAAAAAAAAAAGACTGCTCTGAGAGAGACAGTGGGGTGAATGTTGAACAGATGTGCTCGCCAAGTGCCGCAGGAGCTTAGAGGAGGCTCTGTCGCTGGTTGCCTGGGATGGTCATCTGGCTGATCTACCCGCCTCGAGGTTCTCCCCACCCCCGACCCATCCTGCCCACTGCCGCTGGAATGTCTCCCCGAACAGATGTGCGACTGCCTCTGCCCCCTGCAGGCCTGAGCCCACATGCCTTAGCCTGGCAAAACCCTAAACCAGATATTGCCTCAACTTACTTTCTCAGCCATGTCGTCCACTGTTCCCCATTCACAAACCTTACCCGTGAGTCTAACTGCGCCACTCACCTTCATCAGATGCATTCAGTGTTTTCCCACCATGGTGCCTGTCCTCACTCTCTTCCCTCTGTCTCCCATTCCTGTATGTCCCGGCTGTACACACCTTCCGAGGTGTGGGATGGCAAATGCGTTTTGTGTGCCTGCTCTGATCGTCTGGCTGTGTTTCTGTGTTCAGAAGGATTCTGTAGACATACTTGGGCTCAGTGAAAGAGTAAGGGATCAGTCAGCAAAATCTACCATGGCCACCAAATTGGGTGTGTGCTGGGGATGGGCGTGGGAGGCAGTGGGTGGTGAGGAACAGCACACTTGGGATGCATGTGTGCTTTGTTCCAGGTCCAGGTCTTATGCATCTCCCCATCCCCATAAAGACTTCCTTGCTCCTACAAGTGAAATTAACTTCTTTCTCTTCTGAACTTTTATAGCCTTCTCTCTGTGCCACTGTAAGAGCACTGGTTTCTCCTACCTTTTTATGGGTACATCTGCTTTTGTTCTATTTGAGGGGACAGATGGTACCCTATGGAGTATGGTACAAGGGAGAGATTCAAAGCACATTAACTGAATGGATGGAACCATGTGGAGCACTAAGATGGACGTACAAAGGGCTGCAAGGGGCCCATCCTGACGAGCTGGCCTTCCCCATGGGCCTCGGCTGACTCTGGGGATGGTGTTGTTACAGATAAGTTCTCACTCCTGAACCAACTTCCTGCACTGCTGCTTCTGTCTGACCTGCCGTCTGCTGTCGTCTTGTGCGTCTGTGACCATGAGGTCTGAGCTCCCAGCTTCTCTAATTCATTCCTTTACTCACTAAACCACAGCGATGCCTCCTGGGTGGCCAGTTCTGTGCTCGCTGTTAGGGGCCCAGGGACGATGTCCTGCCTTTAATCCTATCACTGACTTGGGGAGAGTGGGGCAGAGGTGGTGGAAATACGGAGACCTGAGTCCTGGGATTCAAGGAGAAGAAATGTGGGTCCTAAGACAGGAGTAGGGAGGGTGCTGCGGGAGAAAAACAGAGGCTTCTGGGGCAGGGTCGGGGTGGAGGTTGTTGATACATCCACATCCACCAAATTACCTCTTTCTCTATGCTCCTCAGCACCTCATGACTGGGTTGCCTGATTGTTACTGCAAGCTCTGTGCTCCCAAGTTTCAGGGCCCGTATAGATGGAGTCAGGAAAAAAAATTTTTTTTTAACATTTACTTATTTATTTATCTGGTTGTGCTGGGTGTTAGTTGCGGCAGGTGGGCTCCTTAGTTGTGGCTCATGGGTTCCTTAGTTATGGTTCACCGGCTTCTTAGTTGCAACACGTAGGCTCCTTAGCTGTGGCATGTGAACTCTCAGTTATGACATGCATGTGGGATCTAGTTCCCTGACCAGGGATCGAACCCAGGCCCTCTGCATTGGGAGCGTGGAGTCTTATCCACTGCACCACCAGGGAAGTCCCAGCGTCAGGAGAAATTTAAACAGCCTCAGTGCATCCTACCACTCCCCATCCCACACAAACACTCAGACCTCAAGAGCCCAGCGCTGATTACCATTCCAGGCCTGAGATCCTCATGCCACCCCTTGGACTCCCTTGAATCTCCTTTGCTGCTGTTCACACCTGGGACTCTGGGCCCAGGTAACCACCCGGGCTCCTGAGCTGCATGGGGGCCCTGGTGTGCCTGTGCCCTGGTGACTACCATGGGCATCTGTGATGTCCCCAAATTATTATAGGGGCTCCAGAATGATTGGCAGATTCACTCAGGCTGCTCTGTCACTCTGGGTTTCTGGTGCCCACCTCCCTCACCCTCCTACCCACTTCCCCTGCTCCTCAACCCACAAATGTGTTTAGGCTGCAGAGCCAGCTGCAGAGCTGTATAGCACTGTTGGCAGGAGATGGGCTGGCTCGAGAGCTGCCTGGAGGGGAACGTGGCAGATCACATTTCTTCAGCTCGTGCCAAATATTATTCAGATGCAGCTTTTCAGACAGACACAAATTGCTCATCCAATAAACACAGAAGGGCTAATCCCAAGACATTTATCAGAGTGGGGAAAGATGAGAGAAAAGATAGACACGAGAGGCCTTTGAGAGCTGGCCTGGTGTGGCTGGCCTGAGGGGAGGTGGGGAGATCTCCAGGCACTCCTGGGGTTTTCTTCTTAAGGGCCTGAAACCCAGCACCAGGGCTTTGGGATTTGCTTTCATTGTGACATACAAAGCCGGCGTTGGTGCAAACACTTCCCCATGGTGAACAGAGTAGAAGAAATGAACACAGGCCAGGGTGCCTCTGTGGGTAGTCAGCTCCCACCTCCAGTTGTCAGTGGTTATGGGGATTAGCTGTCTGCAGAGGCTCCATACACTACCCGACCATGCACACAGAGAAAGTCCTCAAGCCATGCTGTGATTGTTCGCAGAGTTCTCAGGAGACAATGCTCCTGGCCTGGAATCTCTTACTTCTGCCTGACAAGTGTGAGGGCACAGCTGCTGAGAAACAGGTTGAGGGACGCAGCTGACCACGATGGCAGGGGACCAGAGACATGGGGGCTCCCCATCCATACCAGAGCGCTGGCCAAGCCATTGAGGTCCTTTGCGCATCCCTTTCTGCTAGGACCTTCTAACGGGCCCCATGAGCGTTCCTCCTCAAGGATTCTGCCCAGAAATGAAAGAAATCAGGCCCTCCTCTGAGGCCCCATCTCAGAGCCCAGGGAGAGGAGGACCAGGTGAAGCCTCTAGAGTCAGGCTGGTCCTCCCACTGTCTGTGCCAGGGTCTGTGCCAAATGTGCCCAGCGGAGAGGTGGGAGTGCCCATTGGAGGGAAGAGGCACTGACTAGATCAGGGTGAGGGCATGGGAATAGTTGCCAACATTTGTATAGTCAGGGACTATTCTCACTTTTCTCACAGCAACACGATGAGCTAGCTGTACTATTATTGGTACAACTTTCCAGCGGGGCACTGAGAGGTTAGATAGCTGCCTAAGCTCACCCAGTTAGGAAGGCCTCAGAATCTGTGCACTTAACTTGCCATACTGCCTGCAGGCCTATGGAGAGATGCGGTGGTTTCAGAAATGCCAGTTGTATGGGAATCCTTAGGAGAGTAGGATTTGGAGGCTGGAGACCCCAGACCTGGGATGGTGCCTTTGAGGCACAATGCTAAGGCAGGCTTCCACTGAGGACCTGGGGGCTCTATAATTAGGCTGATTAACTCTCCTGGTCTTCCCACAACTGAGAGGGGTCCTGGGCTGTGGATTTTCAGTTTTAAAACTGGGGCCACTGTGGGCTAACAGGGGTAAGTTGATCATCCTACCTGTAACGAAAGGGCTGGGCTTGGATCATCGTCTTCAGGACCAACCTGCAGGCCAACTTCCTCCTCACACTCCCGGGCTAGAGACAGACAGAGTGACGTGCTGATGGGGAAGGTGAGCAGAATCACCACCAGCTGGCAGCAGCTCTTTCCAGACACTTAGGAGGAGAGGACTACAATATCAGGTGGCAACAAAGCAGGGACACTGTAGCCCTCAGAACCTAGTGGGAACAGGTGCCTTCTGGCGTGGCCAGCCTTACACAACTAGAGAAACTGGGAAATTCCCAGGTGAGGATTGGCAGGCAGGCCAGGTGACTTCCAAGGAAGTCTGGGCAGGGCCCAGCTCGCTCTGCTTGTCGGGAGCAAGTTTCTATTCTGGTTCCTGAAACTTCGTTCCTGCCAGGATGGCCTCTCCTCTACTCACCTGCTTGGTGACCCACGTTGACCTGCATTCCTAGGCTCAGCAGCCCTTACCTTTCACCCTCTCCGATTTGTCCCCACCTGTTATATGACCATGGCTCTTTATCAGTCTCTTTGATTGTAAAGATCTGAAGTTCACTCGTGCAATACCTGGAAGATTCCAGTAGAAGGAGAATGGATCCTGAGGCACAGAATCCATGGGCAGAAATGCTATTAGGTCTCAGGAGGGACAAATGGGGCAAGAAGCCTCGGGAACTTGGGCAGCAATCACTCTTCACTTCTGGGCCCACTTCTCTTTGTGGTCTGTATAAAGCTGGAAGACATTGCAAGAGATTGTCCAGCTGCTCAAAATAAATTTGTTTCCTGGCCAAATGAAGTCAATCCAAGGCACTAAGAGAACTTCCAAATGAGATTGCTCAATCCCTGTCAGAGATTTTGGAGGATGAGTGCAGTAGAAGAAGTCTGGAACATTGGTCATGTGCAAATGATCTTCCAGTTTTGAAAAAGTAGGGGTGGTAGTTAGTTTCTTTCTGTTACTTCAAACAGACTTAAGGGGAAAAAGGGAAAGGGGATTTGCCAGTTCACATAGCCGATCAGTCCAGGGAGAGTCTGATATGGGCATAGCAGGGCACATCCCCCTGCCTCCTTTTTGGCTTCTTAGGCAGGCTCTTTCTGCATGGTAGCTGTAGGGGGCTGAATAGTGAACCTCCCAAATTCATGTCTACCCAAAACCTCAGAATCGATTTTATTTGGAAAGAGGGTCTTTGCAGATGTAATTAGTTAAGGCAAGATGAGGTCATACTGGATTAAGGTGGGCCCTATTTACAGTGATTTGTGCCCTAATAAGAAGAGGACGCATCAACAGAAGAAAAAGATACACGCAGAGAAGGCCGTATGAAGACAGAGGCAGATTGGAGTGACGCAGCTAGAAGCCAAGGAATGCCAAGGCTGCTGGGAGCCACTGAAGATAAAAGAGGCAAAGAAGGATTTTTTTTCCCTAGAGCTTTCAGAAGGAGCATGGCCCTGCTGACATCTTGTGTTTGGACTTCTAGCTTTCAGAACTGTGAGAGAGTAAATTTCTGTTGTTTTAAGCCAACAAGCATGTGGCAGTTTGTTAGGGAGTCCTAGGAAACTAATACGATACACTCAGCAACTCCAGGCTGGCCACCCTAGAGGAAAGGAAGAGGCTTTTTTCTCAACACATACAGAAATTTTGGGGCGGAGGGGATCTTTGCTTCCTGAACGTATCACTGTGGCCGAAGGGAAACAGTGCTCTCATTGGCCAGATATGAGTCCCACATCCATTAAGGGGACCGTGGTGAGGTTAGACTATCCCAACCACATGGGGAAGAGTGGACATCTTTTACCAGAATGAGGAGTGAATACAGGGAAGACAAAATTAACACCTGTCCATTACAGGGCGAAAAAGTTGATTCTGCAGACTATGCTCTCATCCAACAATAGATTTTTTTAAATATAAAGGAAGTAGAGGGACTTCCCTGGTGGTGCAGTGGGTAAGAATCTGCCTGCCAGTGCAGGGGACACAGATTCGATCCCTGGTCCAGGAAGATCCCACATGCTGGGGAGCAGCTAAGCCTGTGTGCCACAACTACTGAGCATGTGCTCTAGAGCCCCTGAACCACGACTACTGAGCCTGTGTGCCACAACTACTGAAGCCTGTGTGCCTGGAGCAACAAGAGCGACAAGCTCCTTAACAAGAGAAGCCACCACAATGAAAAGCCCGTGCACCGCAATGAAGAGTAGCCCCTACTTGCCGCAACTAGAGAAAGTCCACGTGCAGCAAAGAGGACGCAATGCAGCGAAAAAATAATAAATAAATAAATAAATTTTTAAAAAAATGAAGGAGAGTTTTCTCAGAACAATTTAGGGCAAGGACAATCAAATTGCTTTTTTGACAGGTCCCTGAACTGACAGATCACAGAGCTGCATTTGATAGCCTGTCTGTTAGTAAACTGGGTCTTCAGTAAGGCTTTTAACAATCTCTGCCATGATATCCTTGTGTGGATAAAGTGGGAAATATGGGTTAGATGACAGTATGATTAAGAGGAAAAGTAACCTGCTAAATGAGTGAACCTATGTCATTACATTTGTCCACTCAGCATGCAAACCCCTATCTTATTTTGCAAGAATTTTCTAATAATAATTCAGTACTAGAGGGCTGTAGTGCCCTGGCTCCCACCATGGAAGCAGAAAGGGGAAGATTTTCCTTTTCACTTCCTTGCAGCCAGGGCTCAGTCATGTGAATTAGGCTCAGCCACTCCCACCAAGGACTTTTAATTTTTAGGAGGTGAATTTAAGGGGCAGATGTAGTGTAGGAAGTATTCATGGCAACAGCAACAGCAGCTTGACCAGTCCTGAAGTGGTGATGTTGAGTGTTCCCTGGCAGTGGTGGCCGTGGCAGAGCAGTGGTGTAATTAACTGTTTATGCAATCAAAAACCTTGATTGGTACAAGGACTGTTTTTAAAAGGATTCAAGTTTCCACTGTTCCAGGATTTGTCTTCAGCTCTGTCTTTTTTTTTTTTTTTTTTTTTTTTTGCCGTACGCGGGCCTCTCACTGCTGTGGCCTCACCCGTTGTGGAGCACAGACTCTGGACGCGCCGGCTCAGCGGCCATGGCTCACGGGCCCAGCCACTCCGCGGCATGTGGGATCCTCCCGGACCGGGGCGCGAACCCGTGTCCCCTGCATCGGCAGGCGGACTCTCAACCACTGCGCCACCAGGGAAGCCCCTTCAGCTCTGTCTTTAACATGAACATCAAAAAGTGAAAGTTGTGTTAGAAGGCATTGGTGAAAAAGTACAGTATTTGGGACTATGGAGGTGAGTGATGGTCCTGTTCTCTTCCGTTGCTGAGACCCCAGCTGGAATGTTGAATTCAGTCCTGGGCACTGCTCTTTTTTGGAGGAAAGTGACAAGCTAGAGCCTGGTCAAAGAAGAATGATCAAGACAGGGAAGGAACTCAACTATGAAGCATGAAGAACAGTAGAAATGATGGGTATTAGTCAGCCTAGAGAGGAATTGTCTCTAGGTTGGGAGAAGGCATATGTCTGATCTTTTTAAATAAGTTAAAGACCATCAAGGGACTTCCCTGGTGGCACAGTGGTTAGGAATCTGCCTGCCAGTGCAGGGGACACAGGTTCGATCCCTGGTCCGGGAAGATCCCACATGCCGTGGAGCAACTAAGCCCGTGTGCCACAACTACTGAGCCTGCGCTCTAAAGCCTGCAAGCCACAACTACTGAGCCCACGTGCCACAACTACTGAAGCCCGCGCGCCTAGAGCCCACGTGCGTAGAGCCCGCGCACCACAATGAAGACTAGCCCCTGCTCCCTGCAACAAGAGAAAGCCTACACACAACAACGAAGACCCAACGCAGAAAAAAATAAAATAAAAATAAAGACCATCAAGTGAAAGAGGATTCAGTTTATCCTCTGTGGCTTCATGGAATGTAGCTAGCATCACTACTAGCGAGTTTCAGCTTAAAACGAGAAGGGTTTAATTGTTGGGTCTGTGATATCCACAACAGAGCAGGCTGCCTCATAATATAGTGAGTTCACTGTCGCTGGATGTGTGCACACAAAACTGGATGAACTCTCAGAGAGTATATTGTGTTGGGGGATCCTACTGTGTGGGGGTGAAGGAAGAGTTGGTGTCCTTCCAACTTCTCTCCAATTCTTAAATCTGATCAAGTCCATAGGACAGGTTGGGAAGGGCAGGAAACTGGAGGTGGGGAGACCAGAGGAATTGCAAATTGTGAGTTATTAAAAAAAAAAAAAGGAATGGAAGATTGCATTATTCTGAATTCTTCACCACTCCCTGTACCCAATCCTTTTGCCATGTGACTTTGAAGTCCCTCCCACTAGAGACAGTATACACTTTCTTGTCCTGCTAATGTTGGGTTGGCCAAGTGATTTGCTTTGGCTCACGGAGTGTGAGTAGAAGTGACCACTCCAAGCATAGTCTCTAAGAGGCAATGGATTTTTTGCTCACCCATCTTGTGCTTTTGCCATTACCATGTGAAAAACATGCCCTTGGTAGGTATCACAGAATAGAGACACATGGAGTAGACTCATCTAGCCAACTTACAGACCTATAGCCTTAAGCAGAGCTGCCCCAGCTAACACATGGACACATGAGAGAGAAATAAATGCTTTATTGTTGTATAGCACTTAGATTTGGTGGTTATTTGCTATGTAGCATCATTATGGCAATAAGACAGATCGGACATTCCAACAGACTTTCAGATACAGTATTGAAGGCAGTTCTCAGGCTTCTGCTGGCCTTTCTAGGATCTGAGGAAGTAGCACTTGAGGGAAGGAACTCATCCCAACAGATTGTGGGTATATCCTGTCCTGAGTATAGATGTTGCTGGGAATGGATAGCCAAGGTCACTTTGTGGGGCACAGACCCAGTGCTGGAGGCACTTTGTGGGTTTGGGGTAAAGAGTGAGAGGAGGAAGCCAACCTCACTTCAGGTCATGGGAAGAAGTCCAGCTGGACACTCAAAAGAAAGTGTGGATGGGAGTACCATCCTGAGAAACAGTTTGTGTTGTGGTGGATTAAAGATGACCACAAATTCTTTACCACATCTCTCATCAAGAGGTGAAGTCTATTTCCCCTCCTCTTGTATCTGGGCTGGCTCTGTGACTTGTTCTGACTGATAGAATGTGGCATATGTGTCACTGAATAACTTCCAAGACTTGACCTTAACAGATCTTCCACTCCCTCCTATGCATTTGGAATATGCCTTCTTAGAGTCTAGCTGCCATGCTGTTAGGAAGCCCAAGCAGTCATGTGGAGAGGTCCACATGGAGGAAAACTGAGACCTTTGGCTAAGGGTTCCAGCTAAACACCCAGACAGCAACCAGCACTAACTTTTAGCCATGTGAATGAGGCCATCTATACCTTCCAGACATTCTATTACCCCAGCCAACACTATATGAAGCAGAAAACCACCTAGTTTTTCTAAGAAACCCCAATCAAGGTTTTTGACTGCAAAAACAGCTTACTCGGGTTTCCCTGGTGGCGCAGTGGTTGAGAGTCTGCCTGCCGATGCAGGGGACACGGGTTTGTGCCCCGGTCCGGGAGGATCCCACATGCCGCGGAGTGGCTGGGCCCGTGAGCCATGGCCACTGAGCCGGCACGTCCGGGGCCTGTGCTCCGCAACGGGAGAGGTCACAGCAGTGAGAGGCCCGCGTACCGCAAAAAAAACCCAAAAAAACAAAAAAACAAAAAACAGCTTACTCAAAGTAAACTAAAACCTAGAGAAAAGATTAATTCTAGGGCACTCCCAGTAAAGTTTGGATAAAGTCAAGAATGTGACTGTGACTCTTTACGATCTCATAGATTTCAAGCAGTGTCTTATAGACCTCTCAGCTAGACAAAAGTGCTTCTAAGAATCTTAAGGATTTGTCCCATAGTACCCCGACTCACAGCCTAAAGAAGGGAGGAACTTATCTTAAGATTTGGGGATATAGTTTTTGTCTAATGGAGTGAAACTCAATAAGGTTCATGGGAAATGCACAATATTTTTGTTTATTTTCTTCCCCTCCAAGGGAATTGTACCAGCATAAGTACCACTAGCTTGGACTAAAATAGGCAAAGACAGTTCAAATGAAATGAGGACACTGGGCACTTAGCGAAGCAGACTGAACAAATTACTCTGCTGCAAACAAGGGAAAGGAGCAATGACCAAGAGGATGGAGCCAAGAGCCCAGAGGGTGAAGAGCCACAGAGAATCACATTCCCTGCTCCTGGAGCAGGGGGAATTGGTGACATTTGCGCTATTGGATCTCAGATTTCCTAAAGACCTAAGGACCGCTATGTACCTTTTATTACCCCTTTTTAAGTGGGAGTTTCTATTATGATTTTCCTGTCTCTGTCTTCCCATTGTATGTTGGATCTGTACGGGAAAAGATAACTTACAGGAAAGTTGCAAGTTTAGTACAAATACTTTTTTGGACTCTTTTGAGAGTAAATTTCTGACATGATGCCACATTACCCAAAACCTTGCGTGCATATTTCCAACATAACCACAATCATCAAAATAAATAAACATTATATGTTACTATCATCTTTTTGTGTGTGTGTGATGGCCCAACAGGGCAAATACTTTTATTTTTTTAAATTAATTTTTATTGGAGTATCGTTGCTGTACAATGTTGTGTTCGTTTCTAATGTACAGCAAAGTGAATCAGCTATATGTATACATATATTCCCTCTTTTTGGATTCCCTTCCCGTTTAGGTCACCACAGAACACTGAGTAGAGTTCTCTGAGCTATACAGTAGTTTCTCATTAATTATCTATTTTACACATAGTGTCAATAGTGTGTATACGTCAATCCCAATCTCCCAATTCGTCCCATCCACCCGCTTCCTCCCTTGGTGTCCATTCATTTGTTCTCTACATCTGTGTCTCTATTTCTGTTTTGCAAATAAGATCATTTATACCATTTTTCTAGATTCCACATATATGCGTTAACATATGATATTTGTTTTTCTCTTTTTTTTTTTTTTCTCGGTACGCGGGCCTCTCACTGTTGTGGCCTCTCCCATTGCGGAGCACAGGCTCAGGACGCGCAAGCTCAGCGGCCATGGCTCACGGGCCCAGCTGCTCCGCGGCACGTGGGATCTTCCCGAACCGGGGCACGAACCCGTGTCCCCTGCATCGGCAGGCGGACTCTCAACCACTGCGCCACCAGGGAAGCCCTCTCTTTCTTTCTTTTATATGTAACTCGTTTTTATTCTTTCATTTTTAAATGGCAGTGAATTGCTTTTTTTTTTCTGTTCCTTTCATAATTTTTTTTAATTGGGATATAGTTGTTTTACAATGTTGTGTTAGTTTCTACTGTACAGCGAAGTGGAGTTCCCTGTGCTATACAGCAGGTTCTTATTAGTTATCTGTTTTATACATATTAGTGTATCTATGTCCATCCCAATCTCCCAATTCATCCCAGCCTCTTCCCCCATTGGTGTCCATACACTTGTTCTCTACATCTGTGTCTCTATTTCTGCCTTGCAAACCGGTTCATCTGTACCATTTTAATAGATTCCACATTGTTTTTCTCTTTCTGACTTACTTCATTCTGTATGACAGTCTAGGCATAGACTGTTGGGGCCAGCTTCACCCTCACCAGTTCCCTGGTGAACAACTCTTGAATTTGTGTTCTAACTACAATAGTTCTTCCCCTCTTCCCTTCCCACATTATCAAGATGATCATAAGCATTCATTAACAGGTATTTTAACAAATATCTATTCAGTGCCAACTACGTGTCCGGTTCATTTCTAGGAGCTGAGGATATAGTAGTGAACAAGAGAGAAAGTTCTTGCACTCATGCAGCTGATCTTCTATTGAGACAGACAGACAACAAACAATAAATTAAATGTATAATTCTGGGTAGTGATACCTACTCTGAAAAAAATCAAGCAGGTTAAGCAGCTTTGGTTGGGGGACTATTCTACATAGTGTAGTCTGAGAAGACTCCTCTCATAAGGTGACATTTGAGAGATCTGAATGAAGTATGGGACTAAGTATTTCATAAGTGTTTCAGGCTAAGTGAACAGCAAGTAAAAAGGTCCTGAGGCAGGAAGTAACAGGGCAAGTTCAAGGAATAGCAGCAGTTAGGTCAGTGTGGCTAAAGTACATAGAGCGTGGTAGAGGGTGTTAGGAGAAGAGGGTGGGGAATAGAGATAGAAACCAGATTAGACAGGGCTTCTACAAAGTTGGAGTTCGTTCTCAATAAAATGGCATGAATTGATTTACGCTTACAAAGATCTCCCTAGCTGCTGTTTGGAGAATAGACTGGGGAGGGGGCATGGTGGAGGTAGAAGCAGGGTGACCAAGTAGGAGGCTACCTTATAACCCAGGTCAACATGATGGTGGCTTGGTCTAGGACAGTTAGAGCAGAGTTAGCAAGTGGCTAATTCTGATAATTTGAAGGTAGCACTGACAAGACTTGCTGACGGATTGGAAATGGCATTTAAGAATAAGGAAAGCACATTGAGGACACCTTTTAGGTTCGGGGCTTGGGGGAAATGGATGAACAACAGTGCCATTCTCTGAGGTAAGTAAGAATGGGAGTGGAGTGTAGGGCGTAGGTGCTGAGTTTGAGATGCCAGTAAGAGGGAGTGGAATATGAG
This sequence comes from Phocoena sinus, assembly GCF_008692025.1. NCBI lineage: Eukaryota > Metazoa > Chordata > Mammalia > Artiodactyla > Phocoenidae > Phocoena > Phocoena sinus. Next base: position 80,945,370 of record NC_045768.1, on the reverse strand, counting down.
TTGGTTGGTCAGGGCTTGGAGATGGAAAATTTTGCAGTCATCAGCATACAGGTATTACTGAATATAAATCACACTCTCTTCTGTGTAGACAGAAAAGAGCATCATGGACTATGGCCTGGGGCCTTCAACAACCAGGAAAGAGAGAAGCCCAGAAAAGAGACAGAGGAGTGGCCAGTGAAATGAGGAAGATCAGAAAAGCCTGATGTTCAGGAAGCCAAGTGAAGAAAGTAGATTCTGTGTGATCACAACCACATGTCAACTCCTGAGCCTCAGTTTTCTCATCCATGAAATGGTGAGAGTAACAACTGCCCACTTCATGGTGTTGTTAGGATTGAGGCAATGTATGTAAAGCAGTTAACACTTGTGTCTGACTGGTATATAGGAAACTCTCAGTCTATGGTAGCATTGTTATTATTTCCTCCACTTCAGAGTAGGCTGCCACAGCCCTCAGCTTCCCCATCCACGTAAGTGACAGCACCTCCATGAGTCCTTCTCAGAAATGAGGTGTCCCTGCTCACTCAGGCAACCAGGTGGGCCTGACGAGTGGCCTCTGGGTCAAATTTGAACCAAGTGACTTCAGTGCCTAAACCTCTCACCCACACAGATTCCAGCCCTTACTTGGAAATCAGCAAGGGGTAAATAAAGGTTTTAGAGCCAGAATTCTGCCTCTGCCTCTCACCAGCTGTGGGATCCTAAGCAAGCTTCTTAACCTTCCTGAGCCTTGAATTCTATCTGTAAAATGGGAATAATTCCTACTTCATGACATTGTGTCCAGGCCCGCGCGGACTATAAATAAAGCCGGCTGATCTCCTCCTGCATGGCGGCGTGGGAGTCACTGGGGCTCTTTGACACCCTCCCACGCATCCCCACAACCTAGCTGGGCGGGTCTCTGGGATCCCCTAACCTGCGCTGTAGGACAGTTAGCTCAGAGAGGTGGAGACTCGTTCACTTTCTTTTCCGCAGGGCGCCGGATGAGCCGCGCCTAGTTGCTGGGCCCCCACCTCGGTAGAGGGGCCTAGCTCGGCCAAGGGAGGGGGTTCCGAACGTCCCAGAGACTCCCTCTTCCGCTGTCCTACCTCCGGCTGGGCGTCGAAGCCGTTTGCTGGGCAACCCTTCTCCGCCCCTCTTCCTGACCCTCCCCCCAGGTCTACCGAGGTCCACCGTCAGGAAAGCCGCCGCGGCCCCCGACCCCTCAAGACCACGACCACTCTGCTCTGTTCTCCTCCCTCCTCTCTGACGCCGCACTGCAGGCCCAGGCGCATAACCCAGCCCTTCAGCACCGCAGGAAGTGGCGGCTCCTCTTGGGGGCAGCTCGGAGGAAGAGGAGGAGGAGGAGGAAGCATGGCTTAGTAGGGACCGAAGCCCCATGGGGCAGGCTGCGGAGGAGGGCGGCGTGAGGACCTGAGAGCTCAGCTCCAAGGCTGCGGGCTGCCAACTGCCGCCCCGAACGGCTCCGCCCCTACGGCCCACCCTCCACAGGCCCCGCCCCGCAGCTCGGCCCCGCCCCATACCGGCCCCGCCCCCAGCTCCTGTCCCGAAAACGCGGCTCCTACCGGCGGCCCTGCCCCCGCCCCGCTGGCGGCCTCGGCCTCGGCCCCGCCCCCGTCCGCGCCAGCCCCTGGTCCGCACTTTGCTTGCTGGGCTGCTGAGTCGGCCAGAGTCTGAGTTCCGCCGCCTGCCTGCTGGCGCCGCTCCCTCGCCCCCTCCCCCGATCCCTCCCCCAATCGCAGTCGTCTGGTAGTGTCTGGCCGGAGGCCCGCGGGCGGGCCGCCCTCCCCGCGGTAGCCCACCCCCCCTCTTAAAGCGACGGCGGGAAGATGAGGTTTCGGGAGCCGCTCCTGGGCGGCAGCGCCGCGATGCCGGGCGCGTCCCTGCAACGGGCCTGCCGCCTGCTTGTGGCTGTCTGCGCGCTGCATCTTGGCGTCACCCTCGTCTACTACCTGGTCGGCCGCGACCTGAGCCGCTTGCCTCAGCTGGTCGGAGTCCCCACACCGCTGCAGGGCAGCTCTAACGGCGCCGCCGCCATCGGGCAGCCCTCTGGGGAACTCCAGCCCCGAGGGGCCGCACCGCCACCGCCTTCGCGCACCTCTTCCAAGCCGCGCTTGGGTGGCGCCTCCAACCCCGACGCGGACTCTCGCCCCGGCCCCGGCCCCGGCCTCGGGAGCAACTTGACTTCGGCCCCAGTGCCCCCCGCCACAGCACTGTCGCTGCCCGCATGTCCTGAGGAGTCCCCGCTGCTCGGTAAGGTACCATGCACGTTCGCCCATGCCCTCTTCCTCGACAGCCAGTCAGTCTCCCTATTCCGGATCAGAGCCCCTAATCCCAAACAGGTTCCGGGCTGGATGGGGGTGAGAGGTTGGGAGGTGAGTCCCTTCGGATTCATGCTGGAGACTGGGTCGGGGACGGTTTAAGTAAGCCGTAGCCACCGCCACCCACCCACCCCCGATCCCAGAACGGAGAAGGCCTTGGAGACTTCACTGCTCTGGCCCAAGCCTCAAGAAGTTTTGGGAGTTTGAGTCTGCTTAGAACTCGGAGCAGCCTTCTCTCTGCTAACTCTGGTAGGGACTACGAGGCAGCTCAGAGTAACCCGCTCTCTCTAGTTTGGAACGCTGATGATGAGGCCTCCAGGAGGGAAGGGAGCAGACCTCCCAGGTCACATCTCCTGTCTTCACATAGAACCACTGTCTCCTGAGTGTGGGTTAACCCTTTTCCTAAGCTTTTGGGCAAGTGACTTGTCCCTAAACCTCTGGTTTTTCATCTATTAAATGGGAATAATAAGTGGTACCTGTTTGAGGGGGGTGTTTTGGAAGATTAGACCAAACAGTGTAAACAAGCATTTACAAGAATGAGGGTAACCCCTCAGTAAATTGTCACTATTGTGTTCAGTTCCTCCTCTGCTTAGATCCCTGCCTTGGGGCCCTCCTACCCTGCTTCCTGCCCTTGTAGCTTCCCAAGAGCAGGGCCCTCCCAGGGGCCGAGGGTATTTGTACCAGTATAATGTGTGTACCCTGGGGGCTGGAGGGCTAAAATATAATCAGTTAGCACCAAGTTGTCCCTTCCTGGTAGCAGCAGCCTGGAGTCTCAGGTATCTTGCCCAGATGTTCTGAACTGGAACTCCAGCCTCTGTTTCAGCACTAGCAGAGAGCTTGGGTCGGTGGGTTTGCATTCCTTATGTCACGAGGAGGCTGAGCCCATGCCCACCGGGACCTCCCCTTGACCTGTAATCCACAGGCAGTCAGGCCCAAGGCAGCCACAGGTTGCTCCCAAGATTACCAGACAGGTGGCTGCTCAGTTTCAATGCCAGGGTGTAGAGAATGTCGTTCTGAGTGAGGGGCCCTGGCAGGAGAGCAGGCATCCTGCCAGTAGGAACTCTGTCACTTTTTCACAGAGCCCAGACAGAGCAGGCCTCCTACCCACTCTTGCTCAATTTCTCCAATAATTACTTCAATATTTTCATATCAAGTTTGGGAGGATGCTCCTGGAACTGGTCAGACATGAATTGTGGTAATAAAGGGGACTTTTTTTTTTTTTAAAGCAGAAACTTGAATTCTTTTGGACTTGATGGTTAGTCTGGGAAGCAGACTGGTCCTGTAAAATGAAATGGAATCTTTGCCATGCTGCTAAGTGTCTGACCTCAGGCATGTTAGAACTCAGACTCTGAGTTCCTCAGAGTCTCTTTCTCTTGTGTAAAATGGGATTGTCCATGCTTAACTCACAGAGTTATTTTCAGGACTAAATGAGATTGTGTATGTTAAGTACATGGCAAATAGGACCTGGGACTTGAAGTTTCATTTTTCTCAGACTCTGGAGATGGCTGTGAACAGCAGAGAAGGAGGAAGAGGGTTGGTGAGTTCTCAGACCCCAGAGAGGCCAGATTTTGATCTTTTGTTTTTAATTGTTGCCTGGATATTATGTAGAAGGAAAGAGAAATTAATTAGCAAATTAAAGGAAAGTACCCCAAAGTTCATTAGATTGGTGTTTGAGGTGTAGGATCTTCTCAATGAATCATGAGAGGCAGTGGTGGCCCACCTTGGTGTTGCCCAGTGACTGGGTGACGAGTTACTGCTGTTTCTGCGTTGACTCTGAACTGGAGGCACGAACAGACTTCCTGAGAGATACAGTTTTGGAGGGTAAGGGGAGAGGCCCTAGGCTTTCTGTAGCTTGTCCGCCTTTGTGTGACATGCATGGGACCGTGACGTTTCAGCTGCTGCGGAGGTAGCCCCGGAAGGTGAGGGTGGAGTGTTTTTCTTCACTTTTATTGAGCCCTTGGGTTTGAGGTTTGGGTGCTCTCTAAGTGGAGGCTCCTGGGTAGAAGAGAGCCTTGAGAAAGCTGAAAGTCTCCCAGGGAGTGTGTGGGCTGGGGGAGTCAAGCCCATCTGTTCAGCTGGCCAGGTGTCAGCCAAAGCCATTACGTGGTGGTTTCGAGGTTGGTGGGAGAAAGCATCCGTGGGGTTTAAAGCTGTGGCTTTTTCACTACTTGCAGTTCCTTTCCACAACTGGGCTGTACTTTCTGGTGTCCAAGGGTCTATGCCAGATGCTATGATCCCTCCGGGCTGGTAGGTGGTGGGTAACGGGCATGCCCTTCCCTGCAGGAGCCAGGCACCAGACTGGGCTGCCGACGGGTCACTGTTGGATCTGTCCTGGGTTGTTAGAGCCTCAGGATAGACTTCAGATAGACTTGGGTTTGAATCCTGCCTGTGTCTACACTGTGCATTAGGGCAGGTTGCAGTGTTTGGAGCCATAGTAGGCTCTGCCCCGGGACACCTGCTGGGCTGATGTGAGGCTTTCAGGAGTGAGGGCTGCAGGGGAAAGGTGGGTCTTTCCTGAGGATTCCTGCAAGTTCCCCAGGGAGTTCTCCCGGGGAGTCCAGGCCTGTAGGTGCTGTCGTCTTGGCCCTTGGGCTGTGCGGCATCTCACTGACCATGGCAGTGAGGCTCCCTTTTCTGGCAGCCTGGGTGTTTGCCTGAGATGTAGTCAGCCTGGGAGGAGCAGCAGCCTTGCGTTGAGTTACTTTTCCCGGAATGAATGTTTATCTGTGCTTAGATTTGGCGGCAGCTCCACGTGACTTGACTAGCACTGGCGCTGCCTGCCCAGAGAGGGGCTGGCTGGGGGCGGGGCGGGGTCAGTATCTCAGGTAGGACTGGTTAGGGGAGGCTGGGCTGACCTGGACAGTTGGTACAGTCTATGGGTGGGAGGCAGGCGGTGGTGAGTATAAGACTGCCTAAACCTGAGGCGGCTCTTGCCCAGCTATGCTTTGAAGAGAGCCTCTTCCTTTGTTCAGAAAAGGACTCTGATCTAGAGGTGGGCACCAGAGAGTCATGGGCACTAGAGAGTCATGGGCACCTGGGCCAGCAAACAGCCACAGGTAGCCAGGGCCCTGGGAGAGCACTTATCCGTGAGCCGTTTTCCCCAGGTTTCATGGGGGGTGTCAGCCGAGCCTCTGCCGTGGTTTGTACCCTTGGCAAGACAGAGCACTTGCTGGGTGTCTGCCGGGCTCTCGGCTGTCAGGTGTTTCTCCACCAGCACACTGTTCCCGCTTCTCCCCCTTCCCCCATATGCACACATGTGGACACAAGCACGCTGCCTGGGACATAGTATACTTTGAGGACATCTGTCTTGGCCTCAGCTCCGGAAGGGGCTCTCTATCTTCTTTGGGATGAGTCCTAGAGCCTCATCACCTTCTGGCTTGCGGTGGAGCCTCATCCTGAGGATTGGGGAGGCACCAGGAGCCTCCCCTGTGTCCAGATCTTTAAGCTTTGGGAGGTTAGGTAACTAGTTTTTTAAACCAGTTTTGTCCTGTTGCTTTTCCTGGGGAAAATAATTTCTTGACCTACACACAGACATGCCTTCTTGTCTAACAGTCTGAGGTGGAGAAATACCCTCCATGACTATTTGGCTCATTTTTTTCCACTCAGCCTGATGGTCGCAGAAGTGTCTCCAGCCTGTTGTAATTCGTCCCAGACTCTGAGCAAGCACGGGGGCCTCCACCTGATGAACCAGGTGCAAGTTCCTTGGGTTACAGGTTGCAAGAGCCACATGTGAGATTGGACTCAAGCTGCAGCATCTTGGAACCACAGCATCCCAGGATGGGTCTCTGCAGTTCCCTGGCCCCCATCCCACATTGTGCTAGAGGGGAAGGGTCTTGCCTCAGGCCATACAGCCAGGCAGTAGCCAGCTGGGGCTGCAAAAACCAGGTCTCCTGCTTCCCAGTCTAATGCTTTTCCTTAAAGTTATTGCCCAGTAGACACTTAGTGCAGAGGCTCAGGGTGGCCTAATGTGGCACTGAGTTTGGGAAGATCCCTGCTAGGTGTGTCTGTGGGTCCATCTGAGAGGTCTGATAAGGTGACAGCTTTCCTGGATTCAACAATATGCCTGTCCTAGTCTGGGCGCTAGAGCTACAGAGAGGGAGATGACAAAACGCCTTCTCTTTTGGAACTCACAATTTAGGCAGAGGAGGCATAATTAAACCATGCCGATGTCATTTAAGGAAGCCAGAGTGTGTGTGTGTGTGTATGTTTAGTCTCTGCCTCCCTAGCCATCCCCTTCCCTTCCTTTCTTCCTTCTTTCTTTCCCTTATTCAGAAACCCAGAGTTGGTATTAAAGTTCTCCAGTTCCGGTTTTATCTGATTGTGTGAAAATGTTCCTCTAATTTCTGAAGCCGTGCATTAGCTCTGTGGGTAATCTTTAACTTGCTGCTTTATAATGACTATAATGATACATCAGCAGCCATATGGTTGGGTATTACGGTCTTTGGATAGCAGCAGAGTAGGGGTTTCCAGGCTGGGGCTAGACTAATTTATGGTTTGGGAAAGACGGGACAGTTAATGCCCAGGTAGTCCCAGCCCTTCCGTGGATTCCACCCTGGGGACCTCCCAGACTTTGGGGGCAGGGCCAGGAGGCTCATACCCTTCGGGCTCAGCTGGGCTCTGGATGTGTGTGAAAGGGGCCCAGGCATCCTGGGGCCAAGCCAAACCTGGTGATTTCTTCACTGACTGTTTACCCAGTGCCTCCTATGCCTTATTCCCTGCTCAGTGTTCCTTGCCTGTAGTTGATAAGAAGCAGAGACTGAAATTCTGCTTGAATCCATGTCCACCTGGAAATTCCAGTTATTCTTATCTGGTTAAGCAGCAGTCCAATTGTTTTAGGACAGATAGTCTAACTCCCTTGAGGGCCTCCGCTGTGGCCATTTTACCTTTGCCTCTGGTACTGCCCATGTGGCCCAGGTGATGAGGTCACTGTAAGACAGACCCTGACTCCTGGGGAGTTAGCAAGGCATGAGATTGGATTCGGTGATCTCCACAGGGTCCCTCCTGTCCCTTAACTTGGCGAGGGATCCTAAGAGCCAGACTGTGGCTGTGATGGCAAAAGCCTCAGTTGTGAGGCCCTCTGTGTTTACCTGGGCCTACGCAGGTCGCCGGCTTAGGGGAGAGATCTTGGATAACTTTTCTAAAGGTCAGAGACCTCCAGGTTGGAAGGTTGTGGTGGCTTGGCGGGTAGGGGACAGGGTCTGGTGGGGAGCTGGTTCTGGGAGAACGTGGCCTAAGGGGATTCGTCCTTAGGAGGCAGAAGGGCTGAGTCACACTCGCAGTGTTTCAGGTTCTACTTTTCAGCCTGGCTCAGCCCGCCCCTTCCTTGCACAGATGAAGGCCAGGGGCTGTATTATTGGCTGTTGCTGAATTCTTGGGCAGTGATTTTAATGTCTGGTCTGGGTGTGTAATGTAGCTGCTTCTCTTTCCCCCTGCCGTCTCTCCAAGCCCCTCACAAAGCCCTGAGAGAAAGGAGGAGGATTTGTCTCCCCGGGATGCCAGGGAGGCCAGGGTTGTGGGTCTTTGCTTTTGCCTGTTTTTTTGAGGAGTGGGTAATCTCTTCCTCCTTTTTGTAAAAAGTAATGCAGGCTCATTGAAAACCATTTGAGAAGTTAAAAGAGGTTGAAAAGCACATCTATATTCCTATCACTTAGAGGACACATGTTGGCAAATTTCCTGCTAGTCTTTTTTCTTGTACATGTTTCAGAATTTAGTTGATATCTTTATAAATGGATAGATAGATTGGTATAGATAGATATAGATAGCCTGGTGTCCAGGATTTTTCCCTTAAGATTCTGTCACAGGCTTGGTCCTACACCTTTAAAAACAACAAAGGGTTTTATTATTCAACTGTTGCCGAACACATACAGATAGTTTTTGGTTTTTTGTTAGTGGTCCAGTGAGGCTCATGCCTAAAGCTTTAGGTACTTTTTGGATTGTTTCCATAGTAGAGTTTTTTAAAAAGGAAGAAAAGGGATGAATGCTTTTTGAGAAGGGCTTGGTTTTTAAACCAGTCTTTCTTTTTTTTTTTTTTTTTTTTACCCTCCTCCCAAACCCCAAAACCAGTCTTTCTAAAGGATAGACTCATTGAAAATTTCAGGTTTGCTTAGTGGTGGCAGATGAACATCATTTATTGCTGAATAAAAGATGTGTCTAGAATTCTGATTAAAAACTAGGTGCAGGGGCTTCCCTGGTGGTGCAGTGGTTTCCCTGGTGGTGCAGTGGTTGGGAGTCCGCCTGCCGACGTGGGGGGCGCGGGTTCGTGCCCCGGTCTGGGGGGATCCCGCGTGCCGCGGAGCGGCTGGGCCCCTGAGCCATGGCCGCTGAGCCTGTGCGTCCGGAGCCTGTGCTCTGCAACAGGAGAGGCCGCGATGGTGAGAGGCCTGCGTACTGCAAAAAAAAAAAAAAAAAAAAACTAGGTACAGGAAGCGCTTGGGGCAGGGGCAGAGGGCCAGGCTGCAGGACGGACTGTGCAGCGGGGGTGATGCCCTAGGAGTCAGCTTCCTCAGGAATTGCTCCGTTTGTCTCCTTAGCAGCCAAGTCCCTGGGCCGGGCTTACGTGCATGGCCCTGGGGCCATGGTGCTGGGTGAGCACCAGTGCTAACCCAGTGCTGGTGATGTGACTGAGATGTGACCGTGTCCACAGAAGGTGTGGGAACAAGCTAGCAAACCAGGTTCTGAAACATACAGCACAGTTCTCCTACCTCCAGAGGGTCCGGAGATCTGGAGAAGGGCCAGGAGGTGAGAACCTGTAGGTTTCTGGGAATTCCTTTCAGGAGAAGCCTCAGAGACCAGCAGAGCTGGCACTCAGGCTCTTCACAAGGCGCCTGTTTTGAAGTTATGCCACTTTGTCCTCACTGGAGCTAAATTCTCCTCTTCTGAGGGGCACTTTGGATTTGGGACTCTGCCAAGGATCACTGGCCCAGAGCCTGTGGGTCAAGGGGGAGGCTGCACTGCGGGAAGGGGCAGGGTATGTCAGACCAGCGTGACCAGTAGGGTGTTGAGGTCAGGCTCCTTCCTGCCTCGCCACGTGGGTCTCCAGGTCCTGGGGAGGGGCCCTGGCAGGGGTTTCAGTAACTACCTGGCCTCATGACAGGTTGCATTCTGAAAATGCCTTTAAACATTTCTTTAAAAGTTTCTTCCTGTTTTGCATAATGTCCTTTTGCCTTTGACGTTCCTGAAACTGAACTGCAGGGCTGTCGTTGTGTTTCAGGACACCACCAGCTTGAAAAAACAGGAAAGGCTCCCAGTTAGGGTGGACCTAGGGAAACTGGTATTTGCAACATAGGAACTCAGACACTCGGCATGGAGGTGTTAGGTAGCTCCTGTCATTCAGATGATTGCTTCAGGCAGCCTGGGCAGGGTGCCCCCCTGGCTGAGAATGGGTAGACTTTAATCTTCCCTCCAAAGTCAGAAGGGCACCCGCCCCCGAGGAAGAGGATGAATGGGGACTCATTTGCTCATTCAGCAAACTTTTCTTGGTAACTACACTATATGAAGCATAGGAGACAGACATGAGCAAGGGCTGGCCCCCACTCTCGGGGAGCCCCTCAGCGGTGGGCAGATCCTGGCAAAGAGAGGACGAAGCGTGGGTGTTCCCAGGGCACTAAGGAGGTCCAGGGAGCTGGATGGGTGGTCTGGGCGAGGGCCAGAGTCAAAATGAAGGGCCTTTCTTCCAAGCACTGATTTCTAGCATCCCTGTCTCTCAGCATGTTTGAACAGTCTCCCTGGTTGGGAGGGGCAGGGGTCTACTGCCTGTCATTTCCTCTAGTTGCTGTTACATGGGGAGACTGCCATAACCAAAGTCCCAGCTATTGCATGCAGTTGCCGGCAGGGCAGGAGAGGACAGGAAGTAGAGGCGGCGTGAAGGAAAGATGATAAAAGAGAGAGAAGATGGTGTAGCTGGGACTGTGCTGGACGAGGGAAGGCCGAGGATAGCTAGACTGGGGACCAAAGGGAGGAAGGAGAAGGGAAGAGGTCAGAAGGAGGTGCTTGTGGTCTGCAGAGCATGGGGGCGAGCCTTGAGGGCCTCTGGAGCGAGGATTCTGAATTCTGGTTCTAGCTCATTATATCATTTAGGGCAGACCCCGACTGCCTTGGTCCCTTCTCCCCTCTCTGAAGTTTGAGTCATGCTAAACCTGTTGGTCTTTAGTGCCCTTCCTCTTGTTCCTCCTGGAGTCTAGGCTGGGGTGGAGGGAAATCCTGGTTGTATCTGCAACGTTAAAGCCCTCTGAGAGTTCCTGTGAGGCTCATTACCCACTACCCATTTCAGGGGTCTCGTGGTGAAGCTTCTGCTGAAGATTTTGTCATCTCTGTTTAAGCAGGCATAAAGATTTTTAGGTGGGTGACCTTTGAAATGGCGTGGGTAGTGTTTCTTTCTGTCATGCTGACTAGCTGTGTGATTTGGGAAAGCTGTTATCCTCCCCGTGCCTCACTGCTCTCACCTGTAAAATGAGGATAATAAAAGTACCTCATAGATGTTGTGAAGTTAATAGGAACAAAAGGGCCTGAAACAGTGCCTAACACAGAATAAGCTCCAAATATATGTTGTCTTTTATTGGTAGTACTAATAGTTCTTATTTGTGAAGATTTTGGCATTTGCTTTGTAGGATTTCTTCTTCTTCCGTTTTCGATTGAAAATGCAATGTCACCACATTAAATGTTTAAAAATGTATCATTTTACTCCCTACCATTGTAACAAAACATGCATCTATCACTGTAACAAAACTTGCCATTACTTTCCAAATGCATACATGTTTTACACTGTTGCAACCATAGTGTGAACTATTTTGCCTTCTGCTATATTTGTTCAACATTATTTTATCAACTGTTATGTTGCTTATAATTATCAGAATTATCTTTAGTAGCTGCTGTCTAAAATCCTTATGGCTATTCCCTTAGCGCTCAACATCACGTTTCGCCATCACAGATCATCTTGAACATCTTTGCTGCATGTAGCTCCTTGCTTCAGTTGAATTATTTCCTGGGGATAAATTCCTAGAGGGGAATTTCCAGGCCAGAGGATATGGTCATCTTTAGGACACTGGTTCACACTGCCACTTTGCTTTCCTGGAGGGCTGGAATAATCCACAGGCCCTAAATTGTAAATTCCAGGGACAGGGATATGGGCTTTTAAAGAGTGTAGATTCCAAGAGAGAGTCAGATTTATCTGGAGTTTCACCCTTATACTCTCAGCTCTCTGTGTGTGAGCGTGTGTGAAGTTCCCTGTGTAGGACACTGCACCTGCTCTGGACATGAGGCTTTTCCTACAAGCCATTGCTTCTGGGCAGTTCCTGCTGAAGTTACTGGGTATCCACAAAGGAGCCTTACTGGTGGCTCTTTCTACACTTCACACACACACCTTTGCCCAAAATGTTGATTTACACAGCATAAGGACCTTTCCTTCTTCCTTTATTTGTGGAGTCAAATTGTGGACAGATCCTAGCTTTAAAAGCTTTAAAAAAGCTTTAAAAGCTTTAAAAGCTTTAAAAGCCTGGCTTTAAAATGTTGTTGATCTAAAACTTTGCAGGTTGGTTGCTGGAAACACTGCATGCAGAACCCATGTTTGACTCTAATGGGTTAGCCTGGGCATCTGACCATTTACCCCATGCGGACTAACTCTGATCTGACAGCCCTGGTTTATGGGATCCAGACATGGGGCCCAAATGAAGAAAGGCCTTTAAATTATATTGGGTATAAATAAGTTGATCAGTAGCCCAAGGTCTGCAAACATGAATTGCCGTTTCTGTCCCTGCCACCCCCCATGCACATGCCTCTTTTGTAGACAAACAGGAGCCTGCTACTTGCATAAATGTAGGAATGGCTTTAGAGCTAGTGATTTCAGTGACCAAAGGTTTACAGACTCAATAGACGGAGTGCATTCAACCTGTGACAGCTGCTCCATTCATCTTGTAGCCCCTCCACGTGTCCTCTCTTCTGCTGCATTCCTCAGCAATCAGCTGTGACTTAACAGGGTACTCTCAGGGGTCCATTTGGAACTAGGCCAGAGCTGCTGTCAAGAAGCATCTTGTTCCTGGGGGACCCAGGGCAAGAATTCCTTCCTGTGTAAAGTGGAGAGATAATTCCTACCTCAGAGGTTTGATAAGAGGATTGGACGAGATGAGGTACTTGGTAATGGCAGTACTTTGTCTTTTGATCAATTCATCCCCTTGGGCAGCAAAGGTATACATTCAATACAGTAGACTGCAGGGTAAAAGTTTTTTCAAATGAAGTTTTTCCCCCCCGCTGCCCTGGGGCAGTGAAGAGGAAGAGGAAGAGGTCTGAGACTGTAACCACAGTTTAGGGACAGGGTTTAGCCTGGAGCCATAGTTTGGTAGAGATATTGGCCTGGCTTATCTGAGCAGACCCCAGGCCACAAGGAGAAGCCTCCATCTTGTTGAATCCACAGCACTGGGAACTTGGAGTGCAGGTTGCTGTGTCTTAGGCATGCCAGGATTCTGTGGTCGTCCAGAGCCTTCCCTTCTCCATGTGGCCATTGTTCGTCAGCGTCCTGGGGAGAGGCCATCACAGATTATATGTAGCTGAGTGGTCGGGGAGAGGAGCTGGAGGGAGCATTGGATATTTGGTGGAGTCTCAGGGGGTAAGAAAAGGGCTGTGTTAAAAAAAAAAAAATGAGGGCTGGACATAGGTGGGCTTAGGCTGGGCTGCCCAGTGGCCTATACCAGTGTTGTTAGAAAACCTAAGACACAGGCCTGTAGATCACCTGTCTTTACTCTACCCAGGGGCTGGTGATGGAAGCCAGGATGCCAAGCCCTGAAGTTCAGTTTTGACATCAACCTACTGAGTGATCTGAAAGAAGTCACGTTCTCTCACTGGGCCTCACTTTGTGCATCTATAAAACGAGATGAGGGGGTTGGCCTGGATATTCTCCGGAGTCTCTTCCTGCCTGGGAATTCTGATGTAGCCTTGTACTCCTGCCTAATACAGCTTAATGTCTTGGCCGCAGGTGGGCCAGCCGTGTAGAGCTGGGTGACTGTCAGTGCACCCTGAGCCAGGATTGAGTCAGTTACTGGACAAATCCACACCCAGCTGACCCTTCCAGCAATTCCAGTTTCTAGGCCCCAAGTCACAAGTAAATTGGTCAGCTTGAAAACCCAATCAGTGGGAGCTGCTGTGAATCTTGGGTTCTAGGCTCCAGCAATAATCGTACCAACCACTCCCACAACAGGTAATGCTTACTCGGCACTTACTGACATGCCAAGTGTGGGAAGAGTACTACATATGCATTATTTTCAGTAACTCTCACAGCAACTCTTTTTCTTGCCTAATTGACCTGGTTAGACCTTCCAGCACTAGTTGAATAGACACAGTAAGAGAGGACATCCTTGTCTTGTTTCTGATCTTAGGGGGAAAACATTCAGTCTTTCACATTCAGTCTTTAAGTATGCTGTTAGCAGTGGGATTTTTGCAGATGCTCTTTATCACATGAGGAAGTTCCCTTCTGTTCCTAGTTTGTTGAGTGTTTTTTATCATGCATAGGTGTTGATGTGTTTTGTCACATGCTTTTCTGTGTCTGTTGAGATGGTCATGTGGTTTTTTGTCATTTGTCATTCTATTGATAACGGTGTTTCTCAGGTATAAATCAAACTTGATCCCTGGGATAAATCCCACTTGGTTGTGGTGTGTCATCCTTTTTATATGCTGCTTGCTTCAGTTTACTAATATTTTAGTTGAGAATTCTTATTCATAAGAGACATTGATCTATAGGGACTATTTTCCAAATTTATTGAGGTATAATTGGCAAATAAATCTGTAGTTTTCCTTCTCATCCTTCTCATGATGTCTTTGTCTGAATTTGGTATCAAGGTAACACAGCCTCACAGAATAAGTAGGGATGTGTTCCCTCCTCTTCAGTTTTGGGGAGAGTTTGTGAGGGTTGTATTAATTCTTCTTTGAATTTCTGGTAGAATTCACTAGTGAGACCATCTGGGCCTGGGCTTTTATTTGTGGGAAGCTTTTTGACTACTGATTCAATTTCTTTATTTGTTATAGGTCTATTCAGATTTTCTTTTTATTCTTAAGTCAGTTTTGGTAGTTTGTGTCTTCCTAGGAATTTGTCTACTTCATCTAAGTCATCTAATTTGTTGGCATACAGTTATTCATAGTATTCCCTATAATCCTTTTTATTACTCTAAGTTTGTTAGGAATATTTCTGCTTTCATTCCCAACTTTGATAATTTGGTCTTCTCTCTTTTTTTTTTCTTGGTCAGTCTAGCCAAAAGTATGGCATTTTTGTTGATCTTTTCAAAGAACCAACTTTGGGTTCATGGATTTTCTCTATTTTTCTGTTCTCTTTTTCATTACTTTCTGCTCTAATCTTTATTATCTTCTTCCTTCTGTTTTGCTTTAGCTTTGGGTGTAGTTTGCTTTTCTTTTTCTTAAAACCCTTTTTAAGGTGGAAGGTTAGGTTATTGATTTGGGATCTAAAGATCACATACTTTTAACATTTTAATACATACTGTCAAATTGCCCTCCAATTTAGCCTCATCAGCAGTGTATGAGAGGTGCCTGTTTCCCACACAGGATGTTATCAGTCTTTTTACATTTGTCAATATGATGGTCAAATGTGGCATCTTGTTTTAGTTTGTTTCTCTGATTACTGATGGTGTTGAGCAAATTTCATGTGTTAGTTGGCCATTCGTATTTCTTCTGTAAATTACTTGTTAATATTTTTACCCATTTTTCTATTATTTTTTGAAATAAGTTTATAGGAGTTTTTAATACTATGGATATTACTCCATTTGCAAATATGAGCTCCATGTGTCACGTGTCTTTTAATTTTACCTCTGGTATCTTTGATCATACAAAAGTTTTATGTATTTAAGTCCGTCTTTTCCTTTATGACTTCAGGTTGTTTTGCACTTAGGAAGGTCTTCATCATCCCAAGATTGTAAAAATTTTCTTTTGTATTCTTTTCTTTTTTAAAAAATATTTATTTATTTTTGGCTGCGTTGGGTCTTCGTTTCTGTGTGCGGGTTTTCTCTAGTTGCGGTGAGCAGGGGCTACTCTTCATTGTGGTGTGCGGGCTTCTCATCGCGGTAGCTTCTCTTGTTGTGGAGCACGGGCTCTAAGCGTGTGGGCTTCAGTAGTTGTGGCCCATGGGTTCTAGAGCGCAGGCTCAGTAGTTGTGACGCACGGGCTTAGTTGCTCCGTGGCATGTGGGATCTTCCTGGACCAGGGCTCGAACCCGTGTCCCCTGTGTTGGCAGGCAGATTCTTAACCACTGCGCCACCAGGAAAGCCCTGTATTCTTTTCTAAGCTGGTTCTTTAACATTTTAGTACTTGTCCCTGACAGTAAAAGATGAACAGAATCACTCTTTAACCCTCATATGTTGTAAGAAGCCTCATACCCACAGGACCCTTTGAGGTCCTGGACTCTTTTTCCAAATCTATCACTTATGCTGGTGGCTTAGAAATGTGAAATTTTAGCTGCTTGTGATTATAGAGTTGTAATAATCTGTAGGCTTTGAAGTTCTAGGGAGTCAGGGGAGAAGGCGGAGTAATGCTTATTGAACATCTGTTAGTGCTAAGCACTGTGATAGGAATGTATATGTGTTATCTCATTTACCATGTAAAGAGAACACATTATTATCTCCATTCCTTAGAGGAAGAAATTGGAACTGGCTGCATTTAAAGAGGTCTTGATGCCAGAGAGGTATTGCTAGGAGTGCATGGCTGGCTGACTGCCCAGGTGGCCTATAGGGCAGCAGGCTTTCCACAGTGCAAGGTCTGGGTTTAGTGGGAGAGAGAAGGATGTACTTGGAACCAGCATTGCAGATCCAGAAATGCATTCAGGGCTCCAAAACTGATCAGAGGGTCAGCTGACTCAGTAATAAAACTTATTTGCATTCTGGAATGCTAAATCTCTGCACTACTGCAAGATTGGAACTGTCAGGTGGCTTAGAATTCTCTGGCTGCTGGCAGCACTATAAGGGAAGCCATAGTATAATCAGGGCAGCTGCTAAGTCAGAAGTCACAGCAGGGAGGTGAGTTGTACTCTAATGATGGATGGTGTCAGGCTGTCAGGCTGATGAACCCATCCCACAGTGTTGCAGAACTCCTTCAGGGACCTTGGTCTGATCCAGAGGTCAGGGCTCCTTTCTCCCTTGTACACCCCTGGAAGGACACATCCAGCTCCAGCCTCCACCACTCCCCTATTTATTTCCTTGTGTACTTTCTTCCTTCTTTTCTTCCTTTCCATCCAGCCATCCAACTTTTTATTTCATGCCTATTATCATCAAGGACTCTCTTGCCTTATTTTCTTGTGTTATTTTATCCTCATTCCCCCTTCCATTTCCCAACCCCACCATGGGCAGCGATTCTAAAGTGTTTAATGTGTATCTGTTTTTGCTCTTGCTAAATGGGAGCCACTGCTTCATATATATGCAATTTCTAATTTAAATTCAATTTTTTAGATTAACATACAGTAAAATTGGCCCTTTTTTGGTTCTATGAATTTATATATATGTGTGTATATATACATATATATAAAACTACCGCCACAATCCAGATGCAGAATAGTTCTGTCACCCCCCAAAATCCCCCTGTAGTCACATTTTCCCCTCACCCTTCACCCCTGTTAACCACTGATCATTACTGTTTTGTCTTTTTGAGAAGGCCATATAAATGGATCATACAGTATATGTATTTTTAACTTATGTAAATGGTATTTTTTATAGCTCATTTTGATTCTATTTCTTTTAACCCAGATCTGCTTTTTCTTTTTTTTCAATTTTTAAAAATTTGACATAACGGCAAACTTACAGAAAAGTTGCTAGAATTATACAAAGAGTTTCTGGATATCCCTGGATCCCCCTAAATTCCCAAAACGTTAACATTTTACTGTATTTCCTTTTTCTTCTCTCTCTCCCTGGTTGTGCCTGTGTGATATTCCAAATCATGCCCCTTTACCCCTAATTATTCAGTATGTATTTCCTAAAAACAAGGATTTTTTATATAACCATAGTATAATGATCAAATCAGGAAGTCAACATTGAAAATTTTCTATTATCTCATCTACAGACCTTATGAAGATTTTGTCAGTTGTCCCAAGAATGTCCTTGTAGTAAAAGAAAATTGAAGAGCACGCATTTTTTTCAGTCATCATGTCTCTTTCGGCTCTTAATCTGGAACAATGCCTGACACTTCTTTGTATTACACGACACTGAAAATATTGAAGAGTGTGGGCCAGTTGTTCTGTAAAGGCCCCTCAATCTGAGTCTGTCTGATGTTTCCTTGTGATGAGGTTCAGGTTATGCCTTGAATAAGAATACCAGTGAACGATGCTGAGTTCTTCTCGGTACATAATATCTGGAGGCACATGCTGTTAATTTGTTCCTTACTGGCCATGTGAACTTTGATCATTTCATTATGGTGGTGCCTGCTGTTTCTCCATTATCAAGTTTGCTATTTTACCCCCCCCTTTTTTTTTTTTTGCGGTGCACGGGCCTCTCACTGCTGTGGCCTCTCTCGTTGCAGAGCACAGGCTCCAGATGCGCAGGCCCAGCGGCCATGGCTCACGGGCCCAGCCGCTCTGCGGCATGCGGGATCCCCCCGGACTGGGGCATGAACCCGCGTCCCCTGCATCGGCAGGCGGACTCTCAACCACTGCGCCACCAGGGAAGCCCTATTTTACCCCTTTTAATTAAAATGTGTCTTATGGGCATTTACTTTGAGATTATGTAAATACCTTGTTATTCCTCATACTTTCATCCATTGATTTTTAGTGCCTATTGATGATTCTTACCTGAATTATTATTATCATGGTGGTTGGTGATCTATCATTGCTTCTACATTTATTAGTTGGCATTTTCCTGTGAGGAAGAGTTTTCCCATTTCCCTATTTTCATATATTAGTACAGAGTTGTGGATTCTTACTTTATTCAATAGTTCATAATCCTTTACTAACATTATTTATTTTGATGCTCAGACTGTCCTAGCTTTGGCCAATGAGATCCCCTTCGAGCTGGCTTCTGTGTCATTTTGGCATATCCCTTCATTCTTTGAGCATTTCCTTTCTTTTAGGCAAATCAAGATGTTCCGGGCTCCTCTTGTTAATTCTCTGACCCAGCCCTGGAATCAGCCACTTCTCCGATGAGCACTGTTTCTTTTTAGTAGATTATGGTATTTAGAAACTAAGAGCTGGGCTGCAGATGCTCACCCTTGATTATAAGGTCCATCCACATTGCTGTGTGTAATCTAGTGTCTGTGGTGTTCATACCAATTTTCTCTCTCCATTAATGGTAGACTCCCACACTGCCTTCAACACTGCCTTCACACATAATGCTGTAAGGAATGGCCTTCTACATGTCCTTTATGGACCTATGTGTGTATTTATGCTGCTTCGAGGGTGCCAGATATGGGTCCAGAATGGTTGCCCCCATTTATGTTTCCACCAGCAGAGCAAGAGCGACTCTACAAATACTTGGCATTAACCAACTTCCTAATTTTTGCCAAACGTGTAGATACAATGGGTGAGCTCTTTTTTAAAATAATTAATTAATTAATTAATTTACTTGACTGCGTTGAGTCTTAGTTGCAGCACACGGGATCTTTCATTGAGGTGCGCAGGCCTCTCTCTCTAGTTGTGGCGGGCTCTAGAGTGCGCGGGCTTAGTTGCCCAGCGGCATGTGGGATCTTAGTTCCCCGACCAGGGATCAAACCCGTGTTCCCTGCATGGGAAGGCAGATTCTTAACCACTGGACCACCAGGGAAGTCCCTGGGTAAGCTCTTGTTTTAACGTGGTTTTCTCTGATTTCAAATGAGCTGGAGCATCTTTTCATATGCTTGATGGCCTTTGGGATTCTTCTTTGGTAAATTGTTTATTCATAATAATTCTTTGGCTGTTTTTTCACAGGGACTCATATTTTTCTTGATGACATGGAAGGTTTCCTTATACATCCTGGATACTAAACTGCAGACCTCTTCTCTCAATCTGTCAGCTCTCTGTTTGCTTTGCCCACGCTATCTTTTGTTTGAACAGAAGACTTTTTTCCCTATTGTTTTGTGCATTCTCTCACCAGTACTCTTTTTGTGTAACTATGTTAATACCGTTAGTCCCTCTGCATTTTAAATGTGCTGGTATAATTTAACTCTGCTGATTCTCCTCAGCAGTCTGTCTTAAGACTTTTAGCCTCTATTAAATTCTATTAAGAATGACTTTGCCTCTTAGAGTGTAAGGCCCGCACGCAAGTATTATTCATATATTTACTCAGCAAATACATGTTGTAGACCTACTGTGTGTTAGGCACTGTGCTATATTACAGACAAGGTTTAGAGGTTATGAAACGTGCCTGTGGCTTTTCAGAGGTGGAGCCGGGATTTGAATCCTGGTCTGTAACCTTTCCTACCATGCTGCTTCCCTTGCAAATTGCATTTGGTTCATGTAGAGCTGTGTGTCAAATTTCTACATCTTTTCTAACAAATGGCCTAAGAAGGTGCAGAGCAAAATGTTCTCCTGCAGCATCCTGAGGAGGGGAAAATCAGGCAAGGAATGGAGGTAAATGTGGCTCTGGCCATCCTGGGCCTGGCAGGCCCGGGGCCTACCTGCTGGTGACTGACCCCAGGCTGAGAGTGCAAGACCCGGAGGAGACTGGGAGGCTGCCTCAGCCTGCAGAGGAAGGTCTTTAAATAACGCCCAGGCCTGTATCATCTAATCCTTCCTGAGAAGCTCAAATCATCCTTTCCAGAAGTGCTCTAGTTCTAAGGGGTGAGAGATCCAGCACGATCATCCTGGGGCTAATTTCCAGGCAAGTTGGCCTCCCAAGCCTTTCCTGGTAGTGATAACTGTGGGCAGGCACAGTTTTCACAAATTCCAGTGGAGGGAGGGCAGCCAGTCAGGAGAAGTGCTGGGTGAGGAGGAAATCTGCGTTTGGGCCGGAACCAAACAAAGCAGAAATTCCTCCTGGGACAGTTTTTCCCCAGAGGACAAACACTGGGAAGCCTGTTTACTGGGCTTTAAAAGCCTTGATCCCTGGCCACTGCTTCTTGACCTCAGGCCTTGCATCTCTGTGGTTCCACTGCTGGTGGAAACCTCCTCGGGTCACCCCAGGACAGACGTGTACTGTTATGCCCCGAGTTCTGGGGTCTCCCAGGGTTTCCCAGTGCTCTATCCTTGTTTCTACTGCCCCCTTGAATTCTGAGCCATGACCATGTATGTATAGAAATGCACTTGAGAAGGGTTTAGATCAGTGATGTCACATCAGGTTCACTTTTAGGCTCCTTGGATCAGTTGGTGGCTTGCTGGAATCCCCACAGATTCTGAACCCTAGGATTCTGAGATGGAATCCCCATGGGCACAGTGGAGGGAGAGTGGAGGGGCACATGAGCTGTAATCTGTTGTCTGCTGTGTAGATGCATCCATGAACATCAGAACCCTAAAGGATTAATAAGGAAAAGATAAGGATGGCTTTTTTGCAAATCCAAGAGTGTCCTTGTGGAAGGCTGTTAGTCTCTCTGGCCTTCAGTTTCCCTTATGTGTAATGCTGGGGTTGAAATATAATTCTCGAGGTCCCTCCAGCCCTGGTCTGCCAGGATTATCCACAGGTCTATTTCAAGGTGGATCCTGACCCTTCGAGGTGATGGAATCTGACCTTGACTTTGCTCCCTTAGGTTTAGGCCTTGGTACCCTTGGTAACAGGATCCTGGACTGAGTGACCACCCAAGGCTTTTCTGGTGATCTTAATGACCCATATTAGACTTTGAGCTTTGGGGTTATTCTCTCAAGGAACAAGTGGTATTTGGTGAAATGCCTATTTGCTCTGGCAGTGTGAGGTTTAGGTGAGGAAATAGCAACATTTTCATTAGGAGGTTAGGCTGTCCACTGCCACAGTCTCAAATTATAGGTCTAGAATCTGGAGGAAACTCATTTAAAATTGAGGGCAGGGGATGTGCCTGTAGATCATGAATCAGGTGCTATACCTGGAAACCAAAGGCATCTTTGGAGCCCGGAAAGGAGAGTGTTCTTGCCCTTGGTCGCCTTGGGTGTAGGTGTGTACTTAGGACAGCACTCTAGATTCTCAAGCATCACGTAGGCAAGATGGTTCCCTACTCTGCTAATTCACATTCTTACCTCGTAGTTGAATAAGTGCTGTGGGGTCACCACATGTTTGTGCAGCCTGTTCTGCCAGAAACTGTCCCAAGTACAAAAAGGAATGGTGTACAACTCCTGCCCTCAAGGAGACGAGGGTCTGCTGGAAGAAGCAGGGAGGTAGACTGGCACCCGCCCCCTGTGGGGGGGGCTTGGATGCGTGCTTGTGAAGGTTGTGATGTTGGTACGTAAAGGGTGTTTGTAGGCATCTGGAGCAGGGACCAGTTGGCCTGAGGGAGTTGGGGCAAGCTTTGAAGTTCAAAGTTTGAACTTTGAAGGACTGTTCCCTTACCTACTTCACAAAGGTTTTTGAGGTAACTTATAAGAATACACACCATAAAAAAGGTCAACATAAATAAATTAAAACAAGAGAAAGAGAAAATGTGGCTTAAAAAGTTAAGATTCGGGAAGAGTTAAAATGTAGATATTCAGGCTCTGCAGCCCAGAATAGCTATTACATCTGTCCCTTTGCAAAAGCCAAAAGTGAAACATCGTCAGAGAGCAGCCGTACGCGGTAAGTTGTTTTTCTTGGTGCCTCACTCTTAAAGAGCTTCATGGGGGTGGGAGGGAGGTGGTGGTGAACAGGTGAGCCTGTAAACAGGTGAGCCTATTTCTCAAAATATGCTCTAGGGACCTGCATTAAAGCTACATAGAGTAGTTGTAAAAAGGCAGAGTCCGGGACCCCAGCCCCAGACTTTGCACCTCAAAAGCTCTGGGGAGGAGGATCCAAGAATCTGCAGTTTTACACGCTTCCCCAGATGATTCTTTGTGTACTCCACAATTTGAGAACCTCTGCAATAGATGGAAACCTCAACAGTATCTTGAAAGCAAATGCAATAAAGCGAGTGAGGGTGCTTGGCCCTTGTTTGAAGGCTGGGTGAGAATTTAATGGGAGCGAGAGCAGTGCACAAGAAAAGGCAGTTCCCCTGAGGTTCATCCCTCGCCGGGTCGCTTGCAGGTCATATTTTGGAAGACCTACACAGTGTGGCAGTCCAGGCACACGGCAGGGCCACGCCTTAGCACAGAGATGGACGGAGGAGCAGCTGGCCCCACTATGCCCTATTGGCCCAGCTTCCCCTTGGCCACCTGGGTTCTGCTCTGCAGCCTTCCTCTGGCAGGATCTTTTATTTTTTGAACAAATATTTTGTTTTTCTCTGCACCCCCAAATGCAGGGTTCTGAGACCACAAATATGCTCTGCTTCCTGTTGAAAAAGTGTTTTTCCCCCCAGGGTCTAATAGTGGCTTGGATGGTGAGTTGGCAGAAAGAACAGTGGGTGTTGAAATTGTATTCTGCACGCACTGTGCCCAAGACATATCAAGTCAGCCTTTGGAATAGATTATTCCTGTTTTCTGGTCACGGAGTTGTATGTTTTGAAGTCTTTATTTTGGAAGACACTTCTTTATTGAGAAAGGGATGAAGGAGGGGTCACAACTGTTGTCCTTGGGTTATATTTTTAAATATTTATTGTTCAATTGTAAAGATATACCGAAAGGTATAAAGAAAAATACCCTGAACATCTGGTTTAAGAAATAAATCATTTCCAGTATTTTTGAAGCCTTTGTGATTTAGATTTTAAAACCCAATAAGACATGGTGAACGTGAGCCTTGAGCAGTCCCAGCTGGTGGCTCTCTGTCCTGTGCTCCTCCATCAGGTTTTCTTGAGGTTTATTGAAATCCTCTTGGTTGCTTGTGTTGGTGGCAGGGAGAATAGCTGTGCACCATTCACTCAGCTCAGAGTTGTTGACATACTCCGTGTCCATGGCAGCCAAGTGGACACTCACAACTCTTCTCCCAGAGGGGAGCTGAGGGGCCCAGTGGAGTCAGCTGCTTCTCTGCAAAGCTTTTCTTGACTCTGTTCCCTGGCCCCGGAGTTGACTCCCCTTCCTTTGTGCCATTTCAGCTGTTCTCACCACTGTCACCCTCACCGTCATTGTTTGCTTTGCTGGTCTCCCCCCTGCCAAGGGCAAAGACCTCTTCTTAACCCAGCCCCACTGCTGCATGCCTGGCACCAACTGGCATGTGGTGTGTGCTAACCGGGTACATGGTTGAATGGATGTGGTGCTATGAGTGTTTAAAGAAGGCGGAGGAAAAGTAAGAACCAACCTTGAGTGGTCTGAGAAGGCTTCCTAGGGGAGGTGATGTTTGAGCTGAGGCCAGGCAGCTGTTAGATTGGTGATAAGGAAGTCCTTGGAGAATTCTGGAGAGCTTCTCTTCCCTGAAGGACTGGGGAGAAGATTTGGAATGAGCCCCATGCAGTGGACGGTGCTTCTCATTTTTAGTGTAAGGGGTTACAAGGGGCATCATGAGTTGGTGGCTTGAAGGGGGGCTCTGCCGTACTGTCAGGTCTGAGGCTTGACCAAGGAAGAGATTCCAACACCTCAGCTTGTTGAACCACAAAGCTAGTTCCCAAATCAGTGAATTTCATTGCTCAAGAAAAAAATTGTTTTTAAACTTGGAGGCCTGACCCATGGCTGCAAGTAAGGGTTTTTTAAAAAATTAAATTAAAAAAGATCAATCCAGCATCAAAATCCACTGTGATCATTTCATAAAAGAAAGGGAATTTTAACATTTAAAGAGTAAGAAGCACTTCATCTTGGAAGAATGGGCATTCTGATATATTGATTACCTTGAGCTTAATGAAGGACCACTTACATTATCTTTGACCATTTTGTCTCAGGCTCATGAAACATTGTCACCACTCCACAACAGGCCAAGGACTGTCTTGACCCATTGGTTGGTCCGTTGGGAAGCAGTGGCTAGACGTTCCAGCCTCTTTGGCTGAGGCTAGAGGAATGAACGAGTGGTTCAGCCAGCCTGGAAGTGAGGCAGGGAGTCTGTGCTGGGCTGGCTCTGGATTCACAGGGCTTTTGATGGAGGGGCATATGTGTGTTTGGGTTTGCCGTGCTGGGCGAGGGAGCAGTGGAATCTGTCTGAGTTGAGTTCACACACTGAAGTTATTGAGCGACTTACATGCAAGGCTGTGACCTAGACTCCCAGCTGAGAGGCCCACGTGGCAGGGCTTTAGTGGGGGGAGCCGAGGACAGGCTAACATCTGCTCATCTGCTTACGTAACCCTGCTTCCCAGCTCTTA
Organism: Phocoena sinus; assembly: GCF_008692025.1. NCBI lineage: Eukaryota > Metazoa > Chordata > Mammalia > Artiodactyla > Phocoenidae > Phocoena > Phocoena sinus. Next base: position 80,920,864 of record NC_045768.1, on the reverse strand, counting down.
GAGCCAAGAAAACACACAAGCCGGCCCAGCAGGGCCGAGGGCTTGTGGTAGCACGCGCCACGCGCTGCACAGCAAGGGGGCCTTGGCTCGGCCCGAGGACCGTCAGGAAGCCTCAGCCCTCTGCTTCCTCCCCCACGCCTCTCCCGAGGCCCCCGCGGTGGCTCTGAGACCTGCTGGCAGGTCAGTGTGGTTCTAGTCAGAGCTGGTCACTGCCCTCTTGGAGTCTGAGCTCTTTGGACTTTCTAATTAGGGCAAAGCCAGGTGTGCCACGAAGGATGTCCCCTGCCTCGTGGCAGGAGGTGTGCCGGGTATGCAGGGAGGCCTCCTGGCTAGTGCCGGCTCCAGGAAAACGTTCAGCCCCGGATCTGGAGCCACCACAGCTGCCAAGCACTGACCCATCTCTGGGGTGTGAACGGGGAGGGGCGGTCCTCAGAGCGGTGGCAGCTTCAAGGAGAGAAGGCAGGGAAAAGAATTGCCAGATTGGGCCAGAAGGGGTGTCAAGGTGCTCTAGATGTGTGGGAGACAGGGCAGGGTTGTGAGAGGGCACAGGGAGGAGTAGGGGAGTGAGAAAGGCTGTTTGGTGATCAAGCTCTGCATGGAGCCGCTGGGGCAGCAAGTCCCTCGGACAGCCTTGAACCAGGGTGGTTTTCACGTGGGTCCTGCCACGCTCAGCAGGGGGCTCCTTGAAGTCAGGAACTGTCCTGTCCATCCCATCACCTCCCACCTCCCTGACCTGGCACACAGTAGGTGTCCAGAAAATATTGATTGAAACGAATTGAAAGTGGCCTTGACACACCACAGAAAGCGTTTATGTTAAACAAACTCTTCTGGCTTGATGGTTGAGTAGGCTCCCGTGGATGGACGGTCACATGCTGTTAACCCCTATGCGGGGGCTGAAGGAAGAGGAGGGGGATAGAAGATGGACCACCCAGGTTATCAGCTCCCATAATTGGGTAGACAGTGTTTTCAGTTGCTGAAGGAACTCTGGAGCAGAAGCGGATTGGCCATAGGTGGTGGTGGTGGTGGTGGTGGTGAGGTTAAATAAGTGTTCGTGTGAGTTCCAATCCCTGCAGTTTGCAAATGGAAGCCAGTATCCTGAGAGTGGCTGGCTGGTAGTTGCCCAAAGATCATCCAACAAGTCACTTGTAGAGCTGAACTAGGACCCAGGCAGCCTTTCTCCTGACCAGGAAACTACCTCAGGACCATCTTTCTGGAACTGCTGAAGGGGTGAAATTAAGACGCTTCTAGCCTGCAGGTGTCTGCTCCAGGGAGGGTGGGCAGACCAAGTGTGAATTCCTGTTTTCTGGTTTGGTTTCAGAAGTTGTGAGAAGTTTGGTAGGGTGGCAGTCCAGATGCCTCTTGGGTTCCCAAAAATGGAGCGATGTTTAGCAGCATTTTCAGAACCAAAGGTGGGGCAGGCTGGGGATGGGGTGCAGATGTCGTGGGGCCTTCTGAAGTGAGAAGAGCCCAATGACAGGTCTTCTTTTCATGTTTTTCACAAGCACCCTGTGCAGCAGGGTCCCCCAAAAGGCTTTGCCCAAGGTTGGGGAGTAGAGCAACCCAGGCCTGCTGGACCCTGTGGGAAAGGGCTCCCTCCATGAAAGCCCCAAGGCTTGTGAAGATGGGCGGTCCGGCTCCCCTCTGCCCATCTTGCCCAATAAGAATCCCTTGGGCTCCTTGTTATTTACGTGGGTCCTTACCAAGATCTACCGAGTCAGGTTCTCTAGGGGAGAGGCCTGAGATTCCATATTTTTACTGATTACCTCACATGATTCTGATGATAGAATGTGTTCACACTCCTCACATTTTTCTGTAGAGACAATGGCCAGGCTGACCCCTTACTTGGTTCTGGGACATAGTACCTACTCACCTGAGGGCACCCTGGGAGGTTGGAGCTGGGTCAGCAGGCAGTCATGTGAGGGACTGATCTGTGAGGCCTCTGTTCCTCCAGAGACCGAGGTGCACGGCCAGGCAGAGACTAGGGCTTTTGATCCCTGAAGACCTCCTTCCTGCCGCACGGGGTCTGCCGTCTGAGCTCTGGACAGACCAGAGCAAAAGGACAAGGCCAGACTGGGGCTTTGATTTTAAGATCCTAGTCTCTCAATGACGTTAGAGGGAAGAGGGAAGAGTGTTTCTGGCAAAGGGAAAAGTGTGGGCATAGGCACAGTTTATTGGAACGGGAAGGAGGGTAGAGCTGAGACTGAAGGGCCTTGTTGCCAAGCTAAGAGGCTTAGCCCTACCTTGTCCAAGGCTATAGCCTTAGAGCCATCAGAGGGTTTTAGCAGGAAAGTGATAGGATCAGAGCTGTGTCTCAGAAGAAAATGAACTAATGTGAGCGGGTGCTGTGATGATAGAACTGGGTCAGCGTCAGAGGGAGGGAAGGTGTGAGGAGTCCTGGGGATCCAGGAGAGGGGAGAAGAGGAGGAGATGCAGGTCCATACCTGCTGACAGGCAAGGGGAGCGAGAGTCACAGCTTCCTTTTCTTGGGCTGCCTCATTTCAGGAGGGTGAGTGATCCCTGAAGACAAGAGGTGCTTGGAGAGCTACATACTATTGACAAACAAACAGGGCAACAGAGGGCTGCACACTGGACCCTGGGTGGTTCTCACCAGCATGTTTCAGGTGAACTTGCTCTGAGTTTGTGGTCTGGGTCTGGCTTCTGTTCTGTAGTGTTTAGGTTCCTTCCTTTGTTCCTGTGGATAGTTTACTCCATAGGTAAAGCTGGTTATGCTAGAGTAATGGTTCCTAAAGTATGTTCCCTGATAAAATGATTCTATGGCCAAATAAGTTTAGGAAGTGGTGAGATAGATAAAGTGAACTTCTTGACTGCACAGCTTCTCAGAGCTTTTGGTATGCATTATGACTTCCCAGAAGCAAGATTTAGTATGCAGCGTTCCCAAACTTATTTGACCAGGGGACGTGTTCTTCCATTGAGCATCTCACTGGGACTAGTGTTTCCTGGAACCCACTTTGAGAAAGTCTGGCCTACAGGGAATACTGGGGACCTGGGTTCAAGTGTTGACTCTGTTCCCAATTCCCTGTGTGTCCCTAGGCTAGTCATTTTTCTCCTGCCCTCCCCATGTGTGCTGTGGCAGGGGTGGTTGTCAGACTTGGAGGAGTGAGGTCCTCTCTCAGCTCCACCTGTTTCTACTTAGGAGACGGGGACTTTTATGTCTGTATCTGGATCTTCACCCTTGCCTTTTCCTCTACTCCTAACCTGCCACTACCTCACAAGCCACCATCCACGTCTCATCAATTTGTCTTCTGAGCCCAGAGCTCTCTTACTAACTTAGTTCTCTCATTTGGAGCCATGTTCTTCTAGGCCAGAAACTTTGGAGTTGCCCCTGACTTTTCCTCCCTTCTTCATCCCCTGCTTATTCTAAGCACTCTTCTTTGATGTTTGTTCTGGCTGTTTCTTCTCTCTGCTTCCCCTTAGTTCCTCCAGTCCCTACCCGTTGAGTTTGTTTCATCTGTGCATCACTTCCCTTCCTGAGACATGGGTTACTCATGCCACTCTCTGCCGCTTGTAATTTCAGGCTCATTTTCTCCACAGGGACCTCCCCAACACACACGCACACTTTCCCCCGACTAGGTTAGGTTCAGAGAGATGATGTGAGTCATTTGTCCAAGGCCACACAGCTGGGAGGTGGCAGAGTTTCAACCTCAGGATTTCTGACAAAGTGCTTTCTCAGCCATGCTTTCTGATCCTTACTACAGCTTGTCAGGAAGTCTGAGCAGGAATTACTCCATTTCCATTTTTCAGTTGAGCAACATAGTCTGAGAGGAGTGGGTCCTAGGAAGGTGAAGTGCTTCAGAGGGTGACCAGCTGTCTGGGTTTGCCTGATACTGAAGGGTTTCCTGGGATGGTCAGTCATGCTAGTTCTGGACATGGTACCCAGTGCTGGGCCTGAGTGCCTTTTCCACAGCCACACTGTCTCCCAGGAGGAGATGCTTCCAGCGGTAGCGGCCTGGCCACCTGCAGAGTCCTGTGGCCTGATATCTTCTCCTTCCCTCCACCTCTCTAGTTGGCCCCATGCTGATTGAGTTTAACAAAGCTGTGGACCTGAAGCTTGTGGAGGAACAGAACCCGAAGGTGAAGGTGGGTGGTCGCTATACCCCCAAGGACTGCGTCTCTCCTCACAAGGTGGCCATCATCATTCCGTTCCGCAACCGGCAGGAACACCTCAAGTACTGGCTGTATTATTTGCACCCAGTCCTACAGCGTCAGCAGTTGGACTATGGCATCTATGTTATCAACCAGGTGAGGTCTGGGAAGGTGGAGGGAGGGAGGGAAGGAGTGTACACGTGTGTGCATGTGTGTGCGTGTGTGTGTACGCGCGTGCATGCGCGTGCTTCTGTACTCAAATATGTGAGTAATGAGGGGTGAAGGAATGGAAGTGATTTTTTAGACATCTGGCATTTTGCAACTCCACTACCACCCCCACCCCCCTCCTTATCTTGGTGCAAATGAGCTAAATGCCATACAGTGTTGTTTTGTTTTGTTTTTTCCCAAGAGTATAACTTTGGTGTTTCAAGTTTATCCTGAATACCTAAATTCCTATCTTTAGACTATAACCTCCCAGTTGGAATAACACATCTAACTTATCTATATTCCAAATTCCCTTGAAATTCATCTGAAGAGACAGGCTGCATTTCCATTTCTAAAAGGTCCAGTGTCCATTTCATTTCAAGTTAAACTCTGGGTCTGCTTGTAGTAAGTTAGCTTGAGTAGTAAGATTACTAGCAGTTGACAGCTTCCATCAAAGTTGAGGGACTTGGTGGGCCTTCCTTGGACCAGAAGACTTGCTTAAGAAAAACCCTGCCATCAAGGAACACTTGTCTGACGCCAGTGAGCACGTGTTGACCATGGCAAGATTCAGGAGCCTGTTATTAAAGCAACGGCAGTGAGCGCCTGGGAGAGGAAGCCACCAGCACCAGGGGCCAGCAGAGATTACGAGGAACAGGCCACGCCAGCTGCATCTCCTTTCCCTCTTTGACAGTTGTTTTACCAGTAGATGAATGATACACTGTAGACACCATGTCAGATCTTATTCATCAAGGCATCTGGTGGCCTCCCACAAATCTGCCTGAGCAGAGGAGAGACAGCTGTGGTCTGGATGGCATATAAACTAGATTAAAATATATACTTGGGTAAAGAGTGTAAAAGATAGTTAGTGATGATGCCAAGTTTTTGAATTTAGGTGATTGTGGTCAAGGAAGACTTGGTGTGGGCGCCCGGGGGGCAGAATGCGAATGTATAGAAAGCTTGTATTTTAGGTGAATGTGAGATTTCCCTTCGATTATGAAGTCAAAACAAATATTGGACCAGTGAAATTTAGCCGCTATCTTAAATTCCTATGACATGCTTATATAGATATTCCCCACGTTTCCAATAACAGATTTCCAAATGTCCTATACCAGCTCTTTGCTCCTGCCCGCCCCAGTCCAAGCTGGCAGAACAACTAAGCAAGCCAGCTTGGACCAGTGGCCCCGCTGTGCCAGCTGACACTGGACACTGCCTGAGATGGGGCTTCTCCCACAGTGTGCTTTCCGAAATGGAGATCTGAGGCCAAACGCATCTGAGGAATGCCGGACTGAACAACACGAAGCAGGTTTCGTTCCTGCAGAGCCTTCAGTGTACTGGTGTACATTACAGCCTCCGGAAGGACTCCGCACATAGTGTTTCCCGAGCTCATCTGACTGGAGAGCCGTTTTCCAAGAACCACCTCAAGCGAAGAGTGTTCCGTGAATTGAACATTAGGGAAAGCAGGCCTACATTAACACCTCCTCCCCTCCCACCTTCTTACTTTCCCTAGGATACTGAGAAACACCCCCAATTCCTATCTTTTCCCACATGTATCTCAGCATCGGAAGTACTTTATTTTTCGTTTTTCAAACATTTACGTCTTTTTTTTTTCTTCTTCTTTATGCAGGTTTTTAATTGTAAAATACGATATGCCTACTGAGAAGTGCACAGAACAAAACTGTCAATGTAACAAATAAAAAGAGGATACTTACATAACCACTACTCGAATCTGAAAGTATTGATACTTGTCAGCATCTTAAAAACCTCCCATCTCCTTTTCTCATCACAAGCTCCTTCCCTCTTCCCGGTTAAACACCATCCTCACTTCTTGACAATCATTTCCTTTAACCTGCATGCATCCCTAACAAAAGAGTTTAGTTTTGTCAACATCTAACTTTATTATTATTTTTCACACACACACTGTATTTTATTTTTACAAGAGAAAAGCATTGTAACATTTACTTCTTTTTTTCCTTTAGTCTTGTCTGTATTGTCGTCTCTCCCCCACCCCATCCCCCCTACCCCTGCCCCCAGTGCGTGTCTTTTTGCTTCTTCATCTTTTCCTTCTCTTCCAAGGGTTAACTTTTCACCTTCGGTGAATAATTTCCTCTTTATCTCCCTCTCCCCCAGTTAATCTAGTTTGTTCTGCTCCAGCTCCGCCCTGATTATTTCTTTGGGAAAATATGATCTGACTTCCAGGTAACCAAGTCATAAAGAAACTTGAAGTCTGCTCTACCTTTCCAGTGAAGAATATCTTTGTATAAAGAACCCATAATAAAGTGATGATAGGAAACCTAAGCCTTGAGAAGAAAGAGGTGGGAGGGGAAACATTTGGAGCGTGCCCCGTCTACAAATTAGGACCTTCCTGTGTTCTCTGTTTTACTGTTATAGTAAGGGAAAGGGAGTTCATAGCATCTGGCTTGGGCTTTGTGTACCATTTGTTGAGCAAATAGGCTTCTCAGCGTCTTCCTGTCTCAGACACCCTGCTGTCATTTTGATGCTTCATTCACCACCACCCCCAACACATACCCCATTTAAGATGAGAAAGTGCTTAAAATAGGAGGGGCCCCTGAGACATCTAGTCCCGGGGTTCTCAGACAGGTTTTTAAGAACAAAACCTCTTCCTGCCACTTTAAAATCCTCCACAGCCCCCATCCACAGTGGGTCACAATGGTGCTATTCTACTTGAAGTGGGGGCCGTGTCCCCATCTCTGTCCCCTGACTTCCCCTTCAGTCTTTGCTGGGATTCATGTGTACCCCTGAGGCCAGATAGTGTGAAAACTGTTCTATTTTGCAGGTGAGGAAACTGAGGCTCAGAGAAGGGAAGTGACGGGTAGGAAGCCACATAAGCCACGGTAGGGCTGCAGCTCAGAGGCCAGTCCCCGTCTCCTAGTGCCCTCTCAGTGCATCAGCACTAACTCCCTCCTCAAGGCCATTTAGTTCCTCCTTCTCAAAGCTGGGTGTCCAGGGCTGGGAGTGAGCACCAGGTTCAGGCTGCCTGGGTTCCGGCTCTGCTCCTTGCCAGCTCAGTGACCTTGGGCTTGAGTCCTTCACACCTCAGTTTCCTCAGTAGTGGGAAGGCAAGGTTTTAGTCCTTAGCACACAGGGCTGTGACGCACCTGGCACACAGTGAACCCTTGGTAAACATTAGCTGATTTGAGTTCTTTCTCCACACCGCCCCCACCCGCCCCATCCTGTCCCCTTCTTCCTGCCTATTTTCTCTGCCTAGGACTGTGGTGATAAACTCTTTACTGCTCTCTCCCCGCCTCCTGCTTCACCCCCACTCAATACCAGCGTTGAGACCCTCTCTCCCACTTGTGTGGCCTCCGTGGGGTCAGATAGTGGACTTAGGGACCACGGCAAGCCCACCAGCTTCTTCAGAGAAGGGTTGTGTCTCAAGCTCCACACACAGGGATGAGCTTTCCTGGGCTTTTGTGGCTCCTACCCTGTCCATACTAAGCTATTAACCACTTTCGTTTGGCTTAGTCCCCTCCAATCACCGTAATAACTTCCATCTCACAATAAGCGGGGTAGAGGTGGGTGGTGTGCTTTACTGGTTGAGTAAACCTGGAGAAGCAGCAGCATTGCTGTTGGTTCTGTGTCCAGCTCTCTTCCTGCCCTAGCCGGCTGGCATCTGAACATCTCATTAGCGTTCTGGCAGGTCCAGCCTCTCGGAGACAAGGGTACTTCTCTGAGGCACAGGTGTCCTGCCCAAGGTCCAGCACTGGGACCTTGGTGCGGAGGAGGACATCAAGACGTCGTAGCAGATGGGAGGTGGGGTGCACACTACACTCCTTCATACTTTAATTGGGAAAGGAAACCATAAAACCACCAAAGGTAAGGGGAAGGCAGGTTGTCACCCTGGCGGCACTAGCCCTAAATAAGAAATACAGGATGTTTGTGGGATTAGCTGCCATGGGAATTAACAAACAGGTGAGGAATGCAGGCCAGCTGGCCAGGTGGGCTCGTAATAACCATGGCAGCCCTTTGCCCCAGAAGCAGTGCCCAGGATCTGTCTCTCTGATTCTGTTTGTATATCCCCTGGTGCCCCTGATCTCACTCAGCTGCCTCCAATTTTTCTAGTTCCGGCCATGTCATGCCCTCTCTAAACTCTTTAGTATGTCCCTGCCGTCCACAGGCGAGGGTCTAAAGGGCCTGAAGGCCTGAGCTTGGCATCTGAGGGAGGCCCTCTGCAGCCCACCCTGACCGACCTCTGGCCACCTCCTCTCAGGCCTCCTTCACACCTTTAGGCCACAGCCACGCTGGACTCGCCATCATCCCCGAGACACGCCCAGCTGCCCTCCTTCCCCTTTGCTTATGCTGCACCGTCCACCTTCCCCCTGCATGCCTCCCCTTTCCTCCCCTGGTTGCTCTTTTTCTGGCCACTATGGGAGGCCCTCCCCAGCCTTATTAGCTCTGTGAAGGCCTGGAGTGGAGCCGACTTCTCCATCCGAGCTGTCCCAGGCCATGTTGTGCTTTCTAGTGAGGCGGGGAGAGTGGAGGGATGATTCCCTGTGTGCGTGCTCTCCCCGCCCAGCGGCCCCTAGACCGTCAGGTCTGACTTGCTCATCTCCCTGACCACGCAGCTCCATGCACGGTCCACCGCAGGGTCAGGGTTTGGAGCACGGAGTTGCTTCCTATGGCTCCTGCCCTTTTACTTACACCTGCTCTCAGGACCCCTTGCTCTGGGTTCTCTGGAGAGGTCTGTGTCTCTTAGAAGTCAAGCCTCCTTTCCCCTCCAGGCCAGGTCATGACCCTTGGGAACCTGCACAGCCTTCTCCCTCTGCTCCCTCCCCCGGGCCTCTCCCCAAAGCTTCCTGTCCCTGGTGGACCAGGGGTGACCTCCTTTTTCAGGAAAAATGTAGAGAACCTACTCTAAGCCCTGTGGTATTTGATGGTCATAAAACTTTGTGGTCTTTGGTACTGAACCTCTTTCACGGTCTCACTTTGAATTTTGACCCTAACAGCCCCTCAGTGAGGCAATGGGTACCCTCACTGTCCCTGCTGAGGGAAGGCTTCGGAGGCGAGCAGGTTGCTGGGGGTCCCGTGACGGCTGGGTGGCAGAGCTAAGATTTGGACAGAAATCACCCGAGGCCTAAGGAATGCCTCACCTTGCCACATGTATTCCCCTCACTGGGGAACAGCTCCACATCCACTTGGCAATGCCCGCATGAGTGCCACTGGGTCACGAGAGGGGGGGCAGCAGCTTTGGAGTAGCAGCCTCAGAACCTTCTGAAAGGCTTGTGCAATTGTCATGCTTACAGGTAAAACCTGGCCTGAAAGGGAGCCCCAGCTCGCACCTGAGGAGTCTCCGTCTAGCTTTGGAATTTTTTCCCTCTTCCTTTTCATCTGTGCACAGTCGTGAGGTGATTCTAGGCTGCTTGTCTGAGACCAGGTTTGGGCAGGTTTGGAGACCACCCTTTGCACGCTCAGTGAGTGAGAGCATCTGTCACCACCCCTCAGCAGCTTACCTCTGTCACTGGGCCAGGCAGCTGGTTCCTAAACGAGGCCAAGACGAATTAGAGTGAAGCAGGCTCGTGAGGACAGCTGCCTGGTCCTGAGGCCCCCCTGGTTTGGTTTCATCTTGACTGTGTCTATTTACCATCACCCCTTCCATTTGCTGCCCGAGCTGGTAGCGCCCAGATTGATGTGTGCAGGAGTGGGGCTCGGGAGGGGTGAGGCCAGTCCTGTTCTGTAGCACCCCCTGCTGCGGATATCTGTACCCTACCTGCTTGCGTGCTGCCCCAGTGATTGGTCATTTCCTTTGCTGTGTTTTTTCCCCTCTCTCTGTTGCGTGGCTCGCTCCAGTCTCCTGGGGAATGTGTAGAAGCGCTTTCAGGTACTCGCAGAGCTGGGGAATTGCCTCCCTGGGCATTGTTCTGGGAAATGTCATTTTCTCTGTTCACCGTTGACTTCGTGACAGGGAATGACAGCTTATTAGGAATTTGCCTTTGCCCTGGAACAAGGGTGGTCACAGCCTAGATGTTTGCCTCTCCTCCTTACGTCTCTCCCTTGCAGCTATCTTTGTCTCTTTGTTCTTTTTCTTTTTTTTCCCTTCTAGTGGGGGCCTTTTGCTTTTATTTGTTAATCCTGTTTGTAGCAAAGCAAGCTGAAGGAGGACCTCCTCTCTGTGATCTGCTTCTTGCTCTCCACCTACTTCCTCTTCTGTGCCCTTCACCTCCTAGAGAGAGAAAGAAAGAGAGGAATGCCGACCTAACTACTGCTGTGACTGCTGCTGCTGCTGCCACCACTGCTGCCACCCTGGTAATGTCCACACGCCCCCAAATCCAACCCAGAGCCCAGGCCCTGCTGGTCAGGGGGAAGCTGTGTAAATAATCCTGAGAGGATGCCGTCTCGAGCCCTGGGGTCTCCTGGGCAAGGCCACGGCCTCTGTGGGCTCACTCAGAAATGCTGAGGCTGGTGGGAGCCAGCCTGTCGCGCAGAGGTCGAAGAGACTTTGCCTTAAAATCAAGCCACAGTTGTGCTCATACTGTATGTGTATATACTTTTGTATCTTGCTCTTTTTCTTAAATTCTATATCATCAGCATCTTCCCATGTTATTTCATAGTCTTCATAATCATCACTTTCCATGCCGTCATAGTAGTTGAACATGTAGTGCTACCATAATTAACATAGACATTCCTATATTAGAAGACATTTAGATAATTTCCACTTTCTCACTAGTGTAAATAATGCTGTAATGAACATCTTTCAGTCTGCAGCTTATTCTGTGTTTGCTTCTTCCACATTTAGATTCATTTCCCCAGGCTAGATTTCAGATACGAGACTATGGGTTCAGAAATGGTTTAAACATTTTTCTGGTTTGTAACATAAGTGGCCAAATTGCTTTCTGGAAAAGAAGTCTTTATTTTCTAAGTGTTTTTCTGCAGAAAATATCGTCTCAGTGCCTTGCGCCTTGGGAGAGAGGCAGGCATCCTGCTGTGGCTGCTGTTGAGCTGGGGTTTTAAAACTGTTCTCTGTGTTTACCTTGCCCAGAATCCCTGCTAAGCTGTTCTATTAGCTCAGTTCTCTCTGAAGGTACCTTATGGCTCTGACGTGTGTCCTAGTCCAGGAGAGGCCAAGGATGTGTTCACTCTTGTGACTAATTACTTTGGCAAACAGAGAACCACCCCCTCAGCACCCTGAACCTGAAAGGGCCCATTTCCTTCACTTGCTGGGAGAAGAGCTTAAGTCTCAGATCAGGTTTTACTGAGGGCCCCGTCCAAGCTCAGGGCTACCATATTATTATGGTTCAAAGCCAGAGACCCAACTGTTGTGAAATCCTGGGTGAGTGGATATTTGCCCTCCACAAACTCAGCATCTGTATAATCCCAGTAATTCTCTGGAGATCACCTCTCAGCCAGCCTGTCTACCATCCCAAGGCCTGCAGGTCAGTCCTGCTGCAGGGCTGCCCAGCCAGAGCTTCCTCTGCTTTCCTACCACCCATTCGGCCTAAGTCTTTCCTTTTGGCATCTGAGTGGGCACAGAAAAGTATGAAAGAGGGTATTTCTGCAAACATTTGCACTGCCTGCAGACCTGCCTCTGGATCTGTGGGCTTGAGAGCCTGTGGGTTACTGTCGGTGTTGCGGGGGTGGCTTTGTGATGGGCAGGGCACGTGTACAGCAGCAAAATTATCTCTCCCATCACATAGAAATTCTGATTCTTTGAGACCCTGGGCTTCCGGTTGATGTTTCCAACCTCACGCTGCTGTGTCTCTTGGTGGAGGAGGGGTCAGGTATAGTCAGCCCCCAAGCCATCATGGTCGGGGGATATGTGTGCTGGTGTACACACTGGGGCCTGACATCCAGGGAAGCCAGGGTGGTTTGGTGGATCTTCTAGTGACTGTTAGAATTTGCACAATTGGGGCTGTGGTTTTCTGTAGTTGGTCATCTGTCCCCTGTTGCAATCAGGGAAAGGCTGCTCTTGCCGTAACCACAGGATTTGCCTGGGGATTAGACCAGATTCTGGTACCTTTTCTGAAAGCCCCACAAAGGCTGCTTGCAGGTGCAGTACACAGGCCGAGGGAGCAGGTGAGGCATGAAATGGGGAAGTGGAATCCTTGCCTTAGCCCTTCCAGGGAGGCGTTCTCTGCTTGCCCAATGCCATTGCCTCGTCTCCGATGTCTCTCGCATGAATCATGCAACAGCTTCCAAACTGCCCTCATTTGGGGAGTAGGGCACAAATCCCTCCTTGACGCACAAAGCATAATTCTTGTTTAAAACCTCAAGGGCTCCTGAATAAAAGATGAAACCTTGAGTATTTTAGCAGAGTTCCCAGCCTCCCTCTCCCCCACCATGTTTTGGTCCACGTCCGCCTTCATGTCTTATTCTGGCTTTCCCAGTCTGTATTTCTTGTAGTTCCTTGAATGCTCTCTTTTCCTAACAGCCTTTACAAATGCTGCTCGCTCTTCTAGGAATATTCTTCTCATGCCACCCAACTAAACTTGGCTAACTTCTTCGAGGCCTTCTCTGATTTTCTAGAATTGGGTTTGTGTTTCCACCTCCACTTCTCCACATGTGCCGGGCTTCAGAGCTCCTTCTCTTCCCTCCCGGGTAACTGTCCACCCTAAAGAGCTCATTGCCTCATAACAATTGCCTGTTTAACTTGGAACTCCTCGAAAGCAAGGCTTGTGTCTTTTCTTTTTCTGTCTCCCTACTGCTAAGCATGGACTAGACACCCAATAAATGACAAGAATGATATATGAGAAAGAGGGAGAAACAGGACACTCTGGTCCTCTCCTGTCTCTGGAGCTGGCTTTTCTTTCTTTTTTGATAATCACTTAATTGAGATATACCATACAATTTACCTATTTAAAGTATATAACTCGGTGGCTTTTTAGTATACTCAGAGTTGTGCATCTGTCACCACAATCAGTTTTAGAACATTTTCATTAAGCCAAAAAAAAAAAAAAAACCACCCTGTACTTCTTAGCTACCAATTCCTCCATTCCTTCCAGCCCTAGTAGCCACTAATCTACATTCTGTCTCTATGGATTTGCCTATTGTGGACATTTCATATAAATGGAATCTTATATGTGATCCTTTGTGACTGGTTTCTTTCACTTAGCATGGTGTTTAAAATTTTTTGGTGGATGTGTTTTCATTTCTCTTGGGTATATACCTGAGAGTAGAATTGCTGGATCATATGGTGACTCTTTGTTTATCCATCTGAGGAACTCCAGACTGTTTTCCAAATGGCGGCACCATTTTATATTCCCACTAGCAGTGTATGAGGATTCTGTTTTCAGTGGACATACTACTTGCCTTCTCTTATGTTTAGTATAAATGAGGGCTCTAGGAAAAGGTTTTAATGCCCTGGAGAGCCATCTGATGCTTTTTAAAATTTTATTTGTTTATTTTTGGCTTCGTTGGGTCTTCGTTGCTGCGCACGGGCTTTCTCTAGTTGCGGTGAGGGGGGGCTACTCTTCGTTGCGGTGCATGGACTTCTCATTGTGGTGGCTTCCCTTGTTGCGGAGCACGGGGTCTAGGCGCGTGGGCTTCAGTAGTTGTGGCTCATGGGCTCCAGAGCACAGGCTCAGTAGTTGTGGCACACGGGCTTTGTTGCTCCGTGGCATGTGGATCTTCCCAGACCAGGGCTCGAACCCCTGTCCCCTGCACTGGCAGGCAGATTCTTAACCACTGTGCAAACAGGGAAGCCCCATCTGATGCTTTTTAAGACATTTGTCCCTGCCGCCCAGATCTGCCAGAAGGGCACTGGGTTTGCTGCGTGAAGTGTCTAAGGGTGTAGACCCTGCCAGGCTTCCCACCTCACGTCTCCTCCCTCTACCCCAGGCCAGCACGCCTGACCAGGCCCAGGCTTCTGTCCTCTCTGGATTGATCGTTGTTGGCTTCGCTTGACTGATACACCCACTGTCAGGATTGTATGCCCTGTCATAAACAGTTTACAGGCTTTTCTGCGTGCTTTGGTCAGTGAGATAGTTGCCCTGTCCAGCTGTGGGAATGTCATATTGTTTTTTGGCCTTTCTTCTTTCTCCCTGTTCTCTCCCTCTGTTAAGCGGGGCCATTCCTAGAAGGAATGGATAAGTATAACTAACTCTTGTCTATCAGTGTAAGATGAAGCCTGCACTTAAAAAGCTCGGCCTTTCAGAGGGACATCTGCTCCCAGTGCACCAACTTCTCTATGCTGAGTATGACTTCCCAAGCTTATCACACATCTCTCAAGGTCTCTCTGACTTTTTTCTGCTGCTATAGAGGTCCTGATCATATGAGCCACAGGCTAACTCACTTGAGCCTTAATCGTTTTTAAAAACCCCTTCCTCCATCAGAGAAGCAGGATTTGGGAGGAATCTTGAAGCTGATTAGGAGGGACACATACAAACATGAGAGAAGGAGGAGTCTCCAGGTTGGATCTGAAAAGGCCTGACTGTTCAAGATGGATGGGAAAACCCACTCCTGTGATAATGAGAGTAGCTACCATTCGTTCATTGCCAGGCAGTGTGCTAAAGCCTTTTCGTGCATTGTCCCTTTGAACACAACTCATCTGTTTTCATCCCTGTGCCCAAATGAGGAAATGGAGGCCTAGTCCCAAAGTCATATAGCTAATAAGTGAAGAAGCTGGCATTCCTGGGATAAGAGTGCATGTGTCTCTCACAATTGTGTATTTGGCTTTGCCAGACAGTAGGTGCTTGACCAGTGTTTCCCTGAGTGCATAAAGGAGTGGATGCACTGGATGAACGTGCCCGATGAAGAGGGGCAAGAGTGAGAGCTGGGTGTCTTCCTATTCCCTGGAGAGGAACGAGAACCTCCTGTTAATCGTGGTGATTGGCAGACTGCTCAGGGCCTTTCTTATCCAGGAAGTTACCCAAGGTGTTGTACCATTTCATCCAAAGAAGCCTAGAACTGACTTTTCTATAATCCCAGGGGAGGAAGAGAAACACACACACACACACACACACACACACACACTTTCCTAATCTACCATTCTGCTGCTCTGGTGTTCCTAGGGGCCCTGGTAGGTACACCTGCAAAAGTGTACCCTGCCCTTTCCAGCTCCCAGGATCACACAGGTGAGGCTAGGCTGAGAGGGAGGATGGGAGGAATGATGTATAGTTTTGGGTATTTTGGAAAACTGCCTCACTAGTTGTAAGTGTGGGCCAGACACTGCGGCACCTTATTGAGTTGAAGGAGTTGTTACGCCACACACGTGGAAAGGGGTAGAACAGGTCTGCTCCTTGGGTTTCTCTTCCAGGCTTCCACTGGTCTTGTGGTTTGGCACCAGAGGTGCCCACTCATAGTTCCATATTTCTGGTTCCTGAGAGAGGAGAATGCTTAGTGTAGTCTCATTCAGGCATCTGCTTAGATCAAACAGTCGTGGCCAGTAGGCCAGGTCCTGTGGTTCAGACATGGCCACCAACACCCTGCTCCTGTTATTGGGGAGTGGACCAAGAGAAGGGAGCGTTGGGCAGCCACCCTTGGGGGCCTACTACACAGCTGGGAAAAGGCTTTGTTGGAATATTGCCTTTTCACTTGTTGGAAAAATGTTCAGTGGGGCTGAATTTTATCTCACAGTGTTAGAGAACGCTATCTCTTCTAGGGCCTTTATGGGGCAGGAGGAAGAAGATGGTACAGGCCTCTCTCCCATCAGTGGGAGGTAGAAGGGTGCGGGAGGCATGAAGTTAATCTGATTTGGGGTGAAGGTTGTTACAAGACTGTTGAGATGATTAAGTGATACACCATGCTTGAAAAGTACTTACCTGTGCCTGGTGTATCATCTCCCCCAGAGAATATTAGCAATGTGTTATTGTAATAATTCCAACAACTTCATATTCTTCATATGCACTTCCTAAACTTTGGCTGTTTTTTTTTTTTTGACCTCATGACTTACACAGAATTAGCTGAAGGCAGAATTCTAAATGATTCTTAACTGGTGAGGCAGCCAGAGAACACCCTGAGTGCCACAGGGCACAGCCTTCTCCCTTTACCACGCATGGTGAGAAAGCTTTGTCACGGACTGAAGAAAGGAGCTCTTGTGTAAGATGTTTCATTTACTCTTCTGGGCTGCTTTTTCTGACTTTCTGGTACTTGTCTTTCTCAAGTGGTTTGTTTCCCTGAGTCGCCCTCCTGAGACAGGGGGCTGTGGCACTGTCTGTGCTCTCCGTACTCACACAGGCAGCCTGGTGGAGTCCTGGGGAGAGGATATTCAGCATTCTACCTTTGAGACTGTATAGCTACTGCAGGCCCTTCTGGGGCACATTTTTTCCCCAAAGTAGAGGGCCCTGATCTTGTTGATCCCAAGAGATATTGGGAACGAGCACTCAGTGAGGATTCCAGGGTGTTGGGCTCCAGCACCAGCTGTGTCATTTATGTGGCCTTAGTTTCTTCATGGCAACATTGGGAGAATTCTGGCCAGGATGAGAGCATGGGTATGGAAGGGCTTGTGAACTAAGTGTAAGGGTGGCTGTGTCAATGCTGTTACTATCCTTACTAACCTGGGGTCATGGGAATTGGTAATTGGTAAGAGCACAGACCCATGGTGGTGACCCTGAGGGGCCCCTTAGGTCGGAGTCTCCCAAAAGGATTGCCATCTGCCATTGTATGTTGAAGTCCATCTTTGGTCTACTTATCCATCCATCCATCCATCCATCCATCCATCCATCCATCCATCCAGTGGTTATTTACTGAGATCTTATTATATGCCAGGCAGTATTCTAGGCAGTGGGTGAATAAAAAGTAAAAAATTCCAGCCTTCATTGACCTTATGTTCTAGTCGGGGGAGACTGGAAATTAGAGAAGTAAATAAAATGTGAAGTACCTTTGCACCAACACACTTGATTCTGGGGGACCCGATGGTTGGCACCCTGAAGCAGGTGTCCTCCTCGCTCATACACACTGTGTCTATCGTGCCGAGGATCACACTGCCCCCCACTCTGCACTTTGAGCACTGCGAGGGCAGAGATTGATTTGGGTTTGCCGTATTTCCCTGGTACCTAGTTTAGTGACAAACACCTGGAAGGCACACAATGTGGTGATCAAACCATAGTCAACCACACAAAGCAGGTAGAAGTGAAAAAGTCCCATGGTCACCAGTTACCTGAGTGACCCACAATTAGCTTATATATACTATATGAATAAATGACATGTATCTTTAAATGCCTTTCACCTAACAATACCATCTTGATGATCATTTCCTTTTAGAGCCTCCTTATTTTTTGTAAACAGCTCTATTCCATTGTATGGCTGTACCATGGTTTATTTAAGCAGTTTCCTGGTCATGCTTACGTCATTGCTTGCAATCTTTTGTGTTGGTGAACGTGTGATGAACAGAGTGAACACGTTCACCTGTCATTTGCACACTTGCAAGTCCTACAGGATAACTCCTAGAAGTGGGATTGCTGATTCAGGGAATGCCATTCGGTATTGAGTTGTAAAGTGAGGGCAGAAAATGAGGCCCAAGAATGGTCTAATGACCACGTGGAGTGGACAAGTCACCAGTCCCCATGAGCGTTCTGCTCAAAGGCCTTATAGCATCTGATACCACTTTTTTTGTTTCTGCACCAGGCTGGAGAATCCATGTTCAACCGTGCGAAGCTCCTCAACGTTGGCTTTAAAGAGGCCCTGAAGGACTATGGCTACAACTGCTTTGTGTTTAGTGACGTGGACCTCATTCCAATGAACGACCATAACACCTACAGGTGTTTTTCACAGCCACGGCACATTTCTGTAGCAATGGATAAGTTTGGATTTAGGTAAGAGATGTTCACCGGAATCTGCAGAAAACATATTTGTCTCTTATGTGACAACTAGGGAACGCAATTCCTCCAGCCCAGGAGGAGTGCCTCGTAGGCTCTGGAGGAGAACGCCTCCTCTGAGAATTAAGCCCATAGTCAGTTATTATTTAAGGAGGAAAATGGAGTCCAGAAACACCCATACCTCTGCACATCCAGGCAAGAAGAGTTTTTATATTTGGGATGATGTTCGTCTTTAGGCTCCAAACAGCAGCTGTATTACCTCACTTTCTTCTCTCCCCTTCCCCACACAGTTTGGGAAACAAATTGGAATCATCTTCCCCCAGTAAATTCTTGGGCTTGGATACTTCAGTAGATGTTCCTTGGCACTTTAAGAAGGAACATGGTTCTGTGTCCCTGCAAAGCACAGGCTTCTGCTCAAACACTGGGGCTCAAACTTCTCCACCAAAATGCCCCTTGTGAGGAAGCTGGCTGAAGCCTGTCCCCAGGAGCAGCAGTGTTATCTAAAGCACATTGTCACAGGTGGAAAATAGCCTGGTAGTCCTTTTTTTTTTTTTAATCTTAAAAAAGAAATTTGCGTTTTGTTCCGTAATTTAGCCACGTTTGTATCAACACAAAATTGTTTTAAGCCACCTCTCAGTTGAGAACCCTGAGCTCTCCCTCCCTGTTCTGAGTCAACATGGGAGCTCTGGGAAGCTGCGCTGCGGGTACCCGTGTTGGTGTAGATACAACAACTTCTTTCAGACTCATTTATTCTCATTGTTCCTTTCTGTCCTCCCTTGCTGGGAGCATGAGAGCTGTGAGATGAATGTAGGGATGCTCTGAAGTCCTTCCTCCAAATTAAAGGCATTCAGACCATAAACTTACTGCCTTAAAGGGGGGAAATTTGACTACAAACGGCACTCTGTACCCTCCTATCTTCCCTCTCTCCCTCCCTGTTTGTGTATCTTCTTCCCTTTGAGATACACCAGCTCTTCTGAGTCCTCCCTTGAAGCGTGGTGGTGCTTACCTAATTCTTTACCACAGCATCGTGTTTGTTTTACCCAGAACTAGTTAGGCTTGGGAGACGAGGCAGGTAGGTAAGAGAAAGCAGCAGAGACAAGAAAACCAAATATTGTCAAAATAGCATATACTTCCCCCTTGAAGTGGCTAAGAGTCCATTTCTATAAGAACACTGATTATGAAGAAGCCTTAATGGCCTGGCTACCTCTGGTTCAAACCCTCACATTACAAGTGCAGACTGTAATGTGCGGTATGCCAAAGGGGGATGACTTGGCACTTAAATGATGACACCTATTTACAAGTAGATTATTTTTGATTTGTTAAAGCAGGCTCCCAGGGATCTTTGCTTGTGTATGCTTACAGTCAGAATTCCGGAACATATTTGAAAATAATAATTGCATCTTTTTTTCATATGTTCTATATGGTTTGGCTGACTTCCCCCTCAAAGTCTGAGTTAGAGTTTTCCTTCATTTGTGTGATGGGTTTTGGTCTCTTTGGATTACAGTAAGAGCCCAAGTGTGGTTTGGAGCTGCACACAGGGTTGTCACAAAACCGCAAGCTTTAAAAGACCCACAGGAAGGCTTTTGCTTGGCCTCTAGGCATGTCCACGTTCTTAACATGTCTCGTCAGTTCTTCCTCTGCATCCCTCAGGAGTCCCCAATTCATAACCACTAAAATATTGAAATACAAAAAGGTTTGGAAGGATGAGAGCCCAGATGCCCTACTCCTTGAAAATGTGTCAAAATAGATTCACCATTATACATTTTGCTAAGTCAGGATATGGTAGAATTTTCCAAGAAAATTTTATTTTAGCAAATTTTCAGAAATGCTGTCTTGACTGTTGGGGTCAGTGTTGAAGCCAGTATATCTCTGGAAGAATGAAAGCTAGACTGTAGATGGGCTGGGGGTGGAAAGGGGGGGTTGGCAGGGTGGGCACAGGAGACTCTAAAGCAGTTGCAGTTTCTAGGACCTTCTGGACAAGGATTTCCTGTGCAGGAACAAGCAAGACACATGGGAAGCAGGTTCCTGAGTGGTGCAACAGAACTGGGCTTATGTTCTTGTCACAGACTGATTTTCTAGATAACCACAGGGGCAACACAATGTTCTTAGAAAGAGCAAGATTCTACTTTCTGGTATCTGTGTCTTCTCTAAGATAATCTTGAGTCTGATCTGAAAACAAAACAAACAAGGAGAACCCGCATAAATCCCTAATTTAAAAGTTCCAGAGAATAAAAATAACTTTACAGTGTTTATATTTTGAACAAGCTTTATTTCAAAAAGTCAAAACTTACTAACCACTGGTCGTGTGTGTGTGTGTGTGTGTGTGTTTTGCTTTTTGTTTTTTTCCCCCAGCCTACCTTATGTGCAGTATTTTGGAGGTGTCTCTGCTCTAAGTAAACAACAGTTTCTCACCATCAATGGATTTCCTAATAACTACTGGGGCTGGGGAGGTGAAGATGATGACATTTTTAACAGGTAATGGTCACGAATTAGATCTCTTTCTTCCGTGTCTCCCTTCACTTCTGGTCTCTCTACCAGTGCTTGGTTATTCTGCAAGGATTGACCCTCAGGAGGAATGCAGTTCCCACCAAGCCCAAATTCTTAGGTGTGCCCTGCTGTAGGTGCTATAGATGATAAAGAGTGTCTTTAGGTGGGACTTCCCTGGTGGCGCAGTGGTTAAGAATCTGCCTGCTGGGCTTCCCTGGTGGCGCAGTGGTTGAGAGTCCGCCTGCCGATGCAGGGGACACGGGTTTGTGCCCCGGTCCGGGAAGATCCCACATGCCGCAGAGCGGCTGGGCCCGTGAACCATGGCCGCTGAGCCTGCGCGTCTGGAGCCTGTGCTCCTCGACGGGAGAGGCCACAACAGTGAGAGGCCCGCGTACCGCGCAAAAAAAAAAAAAAAAATCCGCCTGCCAATGCAGGGAACACAGGTTCGAGCCTTGGTTCGGGAAGATCCCACATGCCGCAGAGCAACTAAGCCCGTGCGCCACAACTATTGAGCCTGCGCTCTAGAGCCTGCGAGCCACAACTACTGAAGCCCGCATGCCTAGAGCCCGTGCTCCACAACAAGAGAAGCCACCGCAATGAGAAGCCTGCGCACCGCAACGAAGAGTAGCCCCCGCTCTCCGCAATTAGAGAAAGCTCACGCCCAGCAATGAAAACCCAACGCAGCCAAAATAAATTGAAAAAGTGTCTTTAGGAAAAGGAGCTTCTGTGATTTTGGCATTACCCTTTTGGAAAATGTAAAATAAGAACCCTGTGAAGGGGTGAATTTACTTTTGACTCGTGCTGTGTGGCCGTCCACACCCTGGGCCTCTTTGTAAGCTGGTAAACCTTTATCATGTGAGTTGGCGTCACAGATGGTAAAAAGCCATTTGTCCGTGGCATTTGAATCCACATCCTGCTCACTTCTGCCCGGCAATGGAATTTCCAGCCCTGCTGGCTGCAGGCAGAAAGCACCTGCTCCCTCTGGGAGCCAGTCTGAACTTGTCACTGAGTTTGATATCAGAATACACTCTAGTGCCTTTCTGAATTGGAGTACGTTAATTGGATAATTAACGGAAGGTGTCTGTCAGAGCAGCACCCAAAGTCATTTAAGGTTAGCTTCGTGTGGGAACTTGACATCAACCCAAGTCTTTAATACAGGCCTTGAAGAAAACGTTTTAGAGTGTCCAGATTTCTTATCAGTATGCAGAGAACTGGGCCAGGAAGGCCCAGTGAGGAGGACACTGAAGCCCTGAGCAGGGAGTCCAGACAGAAACAAACCTGCTTTCACAGCACCACACCTGGCAGCTGGGCCCGTATGATGGTGTACAGGGCTGCTGTGATGCACAGACCTGAGTGATCAGGAAGGCTGGCAGGAGCGAGCCCCGAGGACGGACTTCCGAGGGTGGAGGGACTAGAAGATGAGTGGTCTGTGGGGGAACTTTCTTCTCTTTTTCAATTTTTTTTATTTTTTAAGTTGAGGTATAGTTGATGTACAGTGTATATGTTTCAGGTGTACCATAGTGATTCACAATTTTTTTTTTTTCCGGTACGCGGGCCTCTCACTGTTGTGGCCTCTCCCGTTGCGGAGCGCAGGCTCCGGATGCGCAGGCTCAGCGGCCATGGCTCACGGGCCCAGCCGCTCCACGGCATGTGGGATCTTCCCGGACCGGGGCACAAACCCGTGTCCCCTGCATCGGCAGGCGGACTCTCAACCACTGCGCCACCAGGGAATCCCCTGATTCACAATTTTTAAAGGTTAAACTCCATGTATAGTTCCTATAAAATATTGGCTATATTCCCTGTGCTGTACAGTATATCCTTGTAGCTTATTTATTTCATACATAGTAGTTTCTACCTCTTAATCCCCTACCCCTATCTTGCTCCTCCCCCTGGAGCAGCTTTCCTGAAAGATAAGGAACCTAACTCCTACTGTGTACCGACTGGCTGTGTGCCAGGCACTAGTTCAGCACTGAGGGAGGCCAGGCTGGGAACCTTGAAGTCATCTAGGACCGGCCATTCCTGCCTCTTAGCTTACTTTTGTATTCCTGCTGTCAAGGCTTTGGTTTTGGTCCTCATTCCTTTCTCCCCCAGAACCTACACAGAATCTTGCACCCCGTTCTGGCTGCCTCTAGTCTTGTTCCCAGCTCTCCATTCTGATACTGCTTATCAGAGAGACTTCCCTTTGGCCCAAAACCTTTGGGAAACACTGTATACAGTCACCTCTCCATATCTGCGGATTCCACATCCACAGATTCAACCAACCTTCAATCGAAAATATTTGGGAGAAAAGATTCCAGAAAGCTCTAAAAAGCAAAACTTGACTTTGTTGTGCACGGGCGACTATTCGCATAACATTTACATCGTATTTACAAATAGCTACGTATCATTTACATAGTATTAGGTTTTATTTTTAATTAATTAATTTATTTTTGGCTGCGTTGGGTCTTCGTTGCCGCATGCCGGCTTTCTCTAGTTGCAGTGAGCAGGAGCTACTCTTGGTTGTGGCGCACGGGCTTAGTTGCTCCGCGGCATGTGGGATCTTCCCGGACCAGGGCTCAAACCCGT
Source organism: Phocoena sinus (assembly GCF_008692025.1). Classification (NCBI taxonomy): domain Eukaryota; kingdom Metazoa; phylum Chordata; class Mammalia; order Artiodactyla; family Phocoenidae; genus Phocoena; species Phocoena sinus. The sequence goes on along the minus strand of NC_045768.1, from coordinate 80,897,798 downwards.
GTCCCCTGCATTGCCAGGCAGATTCTTAACCACTGCGCCACCAGATAAGTCCCTGTGTTAGGTATTATAAGTAATCTAGAGGTGATTTAAAGTAGATGGGAGCTATACCCCAATAAAAATTAAATAAATAAATAAGGCTTAAAGAAAAGTATATGGGAGGGTGAGGATGTGCATAGGTTATATGCAAATGCTACACCATTTTATATAAGGGACTTGAGCATCCACTGTGAAGGGGGGGTGTTGTCCTGGAACCAGTCCCCCGCGGATACCGAGGGATGACTGTGTTATGTCCCTGTCCGACACTGGCACTGTTCTTGGGGATGCTAAAAGCTCTAAGAAGGCCTCCATGATGTCATCTTTGCCCTTCCTTCCGGCTTCATCTCCGGCCACTTCCTACTCCAGACCCTGTTCACCAGTCCCCAGAAGCTTGTGGTACTCCCTGAGGGCACTGTGCTTGCTCTCGCCTCCCTGCCTTTGCCTGTGCTGTCCTGACTGCCCGAAATGCTCTGGCAAGAGCAGCCACTCATCTTCAAGATTTGGCTGTGCCTAGTCTTGTTCAGGTAGAGTCGGTTGCTTCTCCCTCTGTTGCGCGCATCGCCACCCTTCCCTCGTCCCCTCCGTACTGGCACCGATGGCCCTGTGTTCTAAGCACACCCACGTTATAAAGTCCGTGAGGGCAGACACCCCCAGTGCTTGGCACAGGGTGGTCACCAACACGATCTAGAACCAGTGGTAAAATGTTATGGGAAAGGCGTGTGAGTTTTAAGCAATGCCTGTACACTGGGCTGGGGTGTGGGCTGGGTGAGAACAGCTGGACAGGACAAGAGTCTTGCAGCTGGGACTGTGGGACCCGAGACTTATGGAAGCTCTGTGATGACGACTTGTCTCTTTACGCCTTACAGATTAGCTTTTAAAGGCATGTCTGTATCTCGCCCAAGTGCAGTGATCGGCAAGTGTCGGATGATCCGCCACTCAAGAGACAAGAAAAATGAACCTAATCCTCAGAGGTGTGTTCTGTGTTTTATTCTCTCCCTTGTGTGTGTTTCCTTCTTTCCCCTTTCAGGTGGGGCAGGCTGTAGGAATGAAGCTCTGGAATGGGCTTCATGCCTTGAGGGTTCAATCCACGGGACAGGATTGGAGTAGAAGTGGGGAGGAGGGGCCAAAAAGTACAAATGTTTAAAGTTTTTTTTTTTTTTTAAGATTTTTGTTTTGGCTTCAACCCTTTGCCCGTTTGTTCCTTGTAGGTTCGACCGAATTGCACACACAAAGGAGACAATGCTCTCTGACGGTTTGAACACACTCACCTACCTGGTGTTGGACGTGCAGAGATACCCGTTGTATACCAAAATCACAGTGGACATCGGGACACCGAGCTAGCATTTTGGTGCAATGATAAGAGACCTGAAAATGGCCAGGGACCTCTGCTGTGTGTCTCTGCCAATCTGCTGGGCTGGTCCCTCTCATTCTTACCAATCAGAGTGATAGACCCTCTCGGCTCCTCATTCAGACGCCTTTCCAGACAACTAGGACGAGTGGGATATTTTGCCCCCAACTTGGCTCGGCATGTGACTTCTTAGCCCCACGAGGTGTATGTAAGCATAGCAACTGTCAGCCTTTGGGGGGTTCTCAACATGTTCACAGTGTCACCCCAAAGAATCAGAGCTGTACACAGCCCCAAATTTGGTGACTGTGGGACTCATTCCCTGCGAAAAACTGCTAATTTGTTGTGATATAGGTAAGGATTTTGCTTTAAATTGTGGTATTATTACTTTATGAAAATTGGAGAGTGCTGCTGAAATTGGATTGGTGTGATGTTTTTTCGGTGTCACATTATAACAGAAAAACACACGATTTCAACCATTCTCATTTTACCCCCTTCTCCCCACCCTCTTTCCGTGGTATGCAACTGTTACAATCACTGTGTGTGTGTGTGTGTGTGTGTGTCTTTCCTTAGCAAAAGAATTTTAAAACTTGAGCCTTGGACCTTTCACCCTGCTAACGTGTAAATTCCAAGGCGACTTTAGCCTCCAGAGCAAAAGCCTTGGGTGTTATCACATTCAGTGGCCTTTCTCCAGATTGTCTGATTTCTGAATGTACATCCTTTTTTTAAATAGCAGTTTGTAGTATTTTAAAGAAAGAACAAATCAGGTTCTAATTACGAGCTAGCTTGATTTTGTGTTGATCTGGAATTGCATAGTGTTTAGTCGTGGCAATTTATTTTTCTGAGCATGCTATATAAACTTGAATTTCCCATGTATTTTTATTGTGGTGTTTTAAATGTGGGGAGGGGACTGAGCATTTTTTAAGGGAAAAAATGATGTATGCTATAGTGGCCACGCATGGGCCTCTGATGTAGCTGGCAGGCCAGGTTTTCTGAAGAGCAGAGTCATCTTTGGAGCCCTTGATGAGAGCTAGGCCTCCACATCAGCACTACTGAGCTGGACTCCTGGGGGAGACAGAAGCCTCGGCCTGCCTGGCTGACCTCTCCACCTCCCTTCCCTCCCCCCGGTGGGCAGGGCTGAGGGAACCCTCACCTCCTCAGACTGACCCCAAGACCTCCCGCTAGGGCCCTAGGCTGTGGAGCTGTAAATGACAGCCGTGAGGTTGTTCACTGGCCCTTAGCCAAGGCAGGAGGAGGAAGCCTCCCTCTGGCCCCTGGGTGCTGCCTCCTGGGCTCTGATGGCCACGCTGCCTGGCCCACCTTGCAGGACCGGTTCTCCTTCCTCTTTCTCCTTCCTCCCTTCTGCTGCCTCTCTCTTCCCTCCCTCCCCCTTTTTGTTCCTTTTCCTCTTGCCTGTTCCCTAAAACTGGCCTGTGGCGCTCAGGGTCAAACATTCATTCTCCAGCGTGAATGTGCCTTTTCATTAGAGATCTAGAAAGAAGTTCGGCTGAAACCACCCACAGTCCCCCACGACCACTCTGGTGCCTAAAGCCTCCCATTCCCCCTCAGGTTTTTAGCAGGTGCTCCCACTTCTGGGAGGCTGACCCACAGCGGTATCTTCCCCAAGCCCACCTCTGCTGCCAGAGGTTTTAGCCTGCCTGGGTTGAGATGCACAAGGCAGTTCCTGCCACTGGGTGCCCTTGCTGGGTCCAGCCTGGGCTGAGGGCTTAAAATTCAGCTTTCTAACCCCAGAGTGGACCTTACAGCTGGTGGCAGCCTGGAAACCAGCCCTCAGTGTAGAGGCTGAGCTGATGCCTGGCCCCAGTCTGAACCTGTGCCTTTATCACTTTGAGCATCTCAGATGCTAATGTGGTTCTTTTTCCAGAAGCCTTTGTATTGGTTACAAATTATTTTCCACTGCAGAAGCAGCTGGGCTATGCAAAGAGTATTTCTTCTGTCAGTTCCCCACTCCTTAACAGTGATGTTGATAAAGCCAGGAATGTACTGACAGGGAGTTTTGGGAAGTGCAAAGAATGAAGGCCTCTTTTTCTATCCCCAGATCCTGACTTTTCAAAAGTGCCTTAGAAGAGAGGAGACAAATATCCTGGGTGGTAACCTCTTTGTTACTTACTTTACTCTTAAAACAAAATTCTGACTTTTTTTCCTTTTTTGTTTTCCTATTGCATTTTCTTTCATGTTCCATTGTAATAGTCAAGTATGTGGTTCATTCTCAGGACCAAGGGAAGTCCTGCTGCACCTCTTCCCCATTTGCTGATCTTCCGGTGCGCTAATGGGGTCCCAGGGTTAGGCCTGGACCTTGCCTGGTTCATGAGGTGCTGCAGGTCCTGTTTCCTCACTGGGGAGTTCAGGGCTGAGGGTTCAGGGACCATTTCCTTCACCTGGAAGTTGTCACCATGAAGTTGTCATGTGCTGTGACTTTCTCTATTTCTGTCCTTTCTGTTGCTGGTCACCCTGTAAAGTGGCCTTTGGGAAAGATCGGAGGGCAGAGGTGGCATAAGAGGGTAAAGGAAATGCTGGTGCTGACTCAGCCTGGGCAGGGTCTCTGCTGACCTGAGGGCTGGATGTGGGGCACCCCACACGGCTGGGAGGGGAGCGTCCACCCCACACGGCTGGGAGGGGAGCGTCCCTGTCCTAGAGACCTGTTGTGCTGTGTATCTCAATTTCCCGTGTATGCAAATGTATGTATTTACCATTGTAAGTGGGGGAATGTCTGACCTTGGTGTTCAAAACAGAACTGTATTTTTGCCTTTAAAAGCCAGTAATATAACGTGAATAAATGACCCTATCTTTGTAACGGCAGGTGGTTTCTCTTCTGACGTAAGGGGTTTGGGTTCTCCCAGAGCTGGAGGGCAGTGACTGGGGCTGCCTGCTGGGAGGATGTGAGGAAAGCAGAGGTCTGCCTCCTGTGCCTGCCTCATGTGGGAGGCTGGGGGATTGGGTGGGGGGAGGAGGTGGCGCCTCACCTGGCCACGCTCCACGGCCCTGCCTGGGATCACACAGGGTGCACGCACCTCACTGGGATCAGCCGTTTCCCCATCTGAGCCTCATATTCATATCTGTAAAATGGGAGTAATAACACGTAGAGACTTTTTGAGGCTTAAAAGGGATGATGTGTCTGAAACAGTGACTGACACCTCACAGGTACTCACTATGCAGCAGCTGGTGCCACTTCAGAGTAGAAGTTTCCCTAGCAGTTCTCTGGCCACATTCTGCTGTTTTCCACCAATGCCAGCATGGTTCTGAGATAGTTCTCAGAGCCATTTACACAAGGTATTCACAGGGTAGCTTAGATAAATAAGCTTTCTTGTCAGCCCCAGGAAATTTAACCAGACGCTCTCAAAGGTCTTAGCTGTGACCCAAGGACTTGAGACAGTAAGTACCCTGGGCACCACCTGCTCCTCCTCTGCAGCGCCCCTGGGGTCAGGCATCAGCAGCCTCTGACATGCTGCTTCGATTGAATTGGCATCTGGAAGAAATGGGCCGGAGGAAGCCAGTGTGTAGGAGAGGTCACTCCCGCCGTCCAGGCTGAGGGGGCTGCAGGCCCTGCTGGGATGGAGCTGTGCTTGTGGGACCGGTTGGGAAACAGAGCAGGAAGGGCAGCCCCTTGTAGCCCCACCAGGGCCATCTGGCTGTCTCCACCCATCCCTGTGACTGCTGGAAGGAGCCCTAGTGGCCTCAGGCTTGAGCAGAGGTGGCTAGTACTCAGATCTGACTTTCCAGCCAGGAGACTCCTTTGGACAAAGTGCTGCCTTACAGGGTTTTCCAAACTGTAAGGTCTGGGTTAAGTGGGGCACCCTTCCCTCCCCAGAGATGCACATATCCACGCAGATGCATATATGCTGACATGTGCCTAGGAGAGGCCAGAATGCTCGGGTTCAAATCCTATTGCTCCTTCTTCCTAGTTCCACGACCTTGAGTGAGTGATTTAGCCTCTCTGTGCCTCGCTTTGTTCATCTGTGTAATGGGGATAACAGTACTTCTTTCATAGGCTTGTCAAGTGAATTAATCTTATAAAGCACTCAGACTGGCTCATAATAAGCATTATACATGTTACAAATATTTGTTGAATTTTTTAAAGTGCAGGTGAACACACGTGCTGAGATATACATAGAGACTGCTGTGCACACATTACCCACATATACACATGCACACACCAGGTGTTCTGGGGATCTTCCTTTTTTCCTCTTCTAGGGCACGTGTCTGTGGCAGATGGGTGAGTGGATCTCAGGGCAAGTGACCGCTCCTCTTCTGGAGACACCCAGGACCTCACCAGTGCTGCTTCCTCACCCCTTCCTGCCTCCCCTGAGTGAAGGTGTTTGGACTGGCGGCCTTGGTGATGGAGGGGGGCTTGAACCCCGCCTTGGTGGGCTCCAAAGTGCCAGGGAGGAAGGGGGCCAGGGCCAGGCTCTTGGGGTTGCCATTTCCTTGAGAAGTGCCCTTAGTCTCCCACTTCACCTGAGAACCAAACCAAGTCTGAGCCAGGCAGAGCCCAGTAGCCGTGGGTGAGGATTTGGTGGACACCAGACCCCCCCCCCCCACCCAGTATAGTATCTCTTTTCCATGGGAGAATGTGACCTGGATGCCTAATCACTAATGTCCTTTGGAAGCAGGGCTGTGGTGCCCAGGCGGGTGGGTGCCCATGCAGGTATTGATATATGAGTAAAACCTCCCCAGGCAGGAGCATTTGCTGCTGGTGACAGAGGGAAGCTGTGTGTGGGAAGGATGGGGGAGAGGTTGAGGAAATGAGAAGATGGCTGAGTTCTAGGTTGCCAAGTCTCCACCACACTCCCAGACACACTCTCCTGTTTCTTCCAGGAGGTGGGAGTTCGGACATTCCTAGAGGCCAATTTCTTCTTAGAACTGGAACTTCTTCCCCCATCAGAAAGGAAATAAGGTTTGCCTGGCTGAGCCGGTTGTGCCAGACAAGCCTCATTTCCTTCTCTGGCACAGTCCCCGGGCAGGGAACGTGGCTGCTGCCTTCATCTGGGCTCCAGGACCTATACCCAGCTTGGGAGGCAGAGGAACCGGCGGTGTGTGGATGTCATGTGAAGTGATAGGCTCAATGGACCAGAAACCAGAGGACCGTGGCATTGCCAAGATAGCTGCCCTTGTGCAAGTTGTGTGCCAGGTCACCAGGGAGGGGGCCCGGGAAGAGGGCCAGGAAGAAGCCATACAAACAATGGTCATTATGTCTGGCCCTCCGCTTTCCCATTTGCTGTGTCACTCTGGGCAAGTCCACTCCCCTCTCTGAGCCTCAGTTTGCTCTTCTGTTTTATGAATCCACCTCTGGTCTCTCCCGCCAGAAGGAAGTGCCGTGGTCTTGGGTTTCCCCTTGTCCCTGAGGCTCACCCTTCATACTGCCTTGAAGAAAGTCATTTTATCTGAGTCTTCATTTGTAAAAATAGCAGGATCACCCCTGCCTTCCCCCCTCCTTTCCCAGGAAGGCCTTGAGCATCACAGGATAATCTGCTAAAGCTCTACCTGGTGGGGCAGGCTGAGATGCTGTGGCTTTGCCATCTCCCTCTTCTGTCAGTCCCCTCCAAGCTCTGGCAGACTCCTTTCACCTGCTCCCCCTTAGGTTTTCCAAACTCAGGCTTCCTGATTATCCCATCGGCCCTGAGGGAGAAGCGTGGGAGGGAGTGTTTGTTGCGTGCAGCAGTGTTCACCCTGCCATTCCTCGTAACACTGAAAACCTAGAAGCCACCATCAGTGGGGGACTGTGCTAAGTAAAATGAGGATCATCCAAACAATGAAGTACTAGGCGACCACTGAGAATGATGAAGTGGATCTATACTTACTGATTAGAAAGAGGTCTGAGGGAAAAAAGCAAACTACAGAATGGTATTTGCACATATGGCAGGAAAATGTCTGAATAATTTAGTGCAGAGATTATTCTGCAGTTGTTTGTGGGAGCAGATGCACAAGCGATAAAATGAAGAGACGATCTCCCTTCTCTGCACAGACAGTGTGGCCAGGCTCCCATTCTGGGGTAACAACCTTTAGTGTTTTGGGGGCTGCCTGAGGGCCGAGGCCTTTAACAAGTACTAGCCCCATTGAGAGAATGAGCTGGGTTGCTCCCCAGGGGAGTTGCATTCCATGAAAGTGCCCAGACTTGGAAGAGAGACGGGGGCTTCCTCCTATGGGGGGAATGATGGAGGTCTGTGCCCTATTCACATTGAGGGGGGACATGGCATGCTCTGGGGATGTTCATGGAGGGTGGACGGGATCAATTCCGGCCGGAGAGCTTCTAGCAATTCTCTCGGATTTAGAAAAATAAAGTTAGGACAGTTTTGCCACTCTTTCCTGAGTTCCATTAAATATTCGTGCCTGTTATACTTGGGTAATAAAAATGTTAACCAACAGAAAAAATGGTGGGGAATGGGGGCACTGTGCCCTGGCTTTGGAGGGGCAAGATTGGCCTGAGGCACCTGATCAGGGCCCTGGGAGGACTATGAACCCAGCAGGAAGCCGAGGCGATCCCACTGCCTGTGGATCTCTGGCCCCGGAATCCAGGTGTCCTGCTGCTGAGGGAGGCCCTGACATCTGGATTTTGACACAGACCCAAGCCTGCAGCTATCGTAGATTCATTTCCGGGCCAGATGTGAGTGCCAGACAATTGGCGTGTCCTCCTGGCCCTTGTCCCTGCCTGGGAGGCATGTGCCACAGGAGGGAGGGTAGCAGGTTGTGACCAGTGAGAGTGCATGCCACTATCTTTGACGCTGTCTCTGGTGGGGTGCCAAGAGCTGGGTGCCGAGCCCTGCACCCCACCCCCTCACTCAGCTCCCCGGGGGCCCAGACAGCTGGAGCTTCCTGCACTGAGAGCCTTGGTCAGGGTGGGCCACCAGCGGTTATCCAGCTGGGGACTTGGGCCATTGGTGGGGCCTTCACAGTATTCCCTTTCTGTGAAATGTCCTGTTGCTTTGTGTTCGGCGACTTTGCTTTCCCCTGATGACAGCAGCGCAGGAGACAGGCCAGTTCCCAGGCCCCAGCTCTCTGGTTCCCCACTTCACCAAAGGCACGTCTATAATGAGGGAGGGAACAGGAGGACTTGGCGAACTGCTGCACCACTGTGATCCCTCACACGGCTTCTCCCCTTATGAGCACACCTGGCCCTTTTTGCACTGCGTTGCTCATTACAGTAATCCCCATCATGAGAATCATATACGTTCAGGGAGGTCATGTGACTTGCACAAGGTCACATAGAGTTAGTGTCTGATCCAGGAGTCCCAGCCCGGGGTTCTGGCCACAGAACCATGATCCAGCCACTCATCCAGCCTCAGCTGCTCTCCCTCCACAAAACAGTGTGAGAGCTGGAGGCCTGAGGCTGAGTGGTGCCCAGCCTCAGCCAGAAGACACGGCCCTCGCTTTGAGCCTGGCCTCAGCAGCGTTGCCAAGAGAAGTGCAGTGTAGACAGGGGGCTAGAACCAAGACCTGGTTTCTGTTTTGTGTTGTTTGGGTTTTGTTTGGTTTTCCTTTTACAGTTTTAGAGCACTTGGGAATCTGGCATACTTAGTGGCAGCAGCTCCCTATACCAGGGACATTAGTGCGGCCTCCATGTGGGAGACACATGGGAGTGGCAAACACTGAAATAATCCACGAGGATGCAGGGGGCCTGGGTCATGGGTACAGGGAGGAATGGAGACCCCTGAGAGCTGAGGACCCACGTAGACCTGAAGAAGAAGCTGGGCTCCTTTTTGCCTGTGGAAGCGTCGCTCTGTGAGGCGAGAAGCAGCCCCTGGTTCACAGACAGTACAGCTCCTTCATCGCAGTGCTCAGCCCTGTCCCTTCCCTGGGCTGACACTTGGTGTCCAGAGGAGCTTGGCACAGTATTGTCCCAAGGCTGCTGGGGACATGGGGAGGACAGAGAGACAGGCAGCTCTGCTGAGGCCTGGACTCCTGCTCAGCTCTCCCTTTTCCTTCTAGGCACCTCTTCTCCCCCCTCCCCGTGCACCCTCTCCCCAAAGGAGGGCAGCGCAGCACCATTCCCAATCCTCCCAAAACTTCTTAGCCAATGGCGCTTTCCTAAATGAAACCAGGGGCTGTGTCTGATGATTCATGGTTTTTAGACAGGCTGAATCAAGAGTTCTAAAAAGCTCTGCTGGGTTTAACTTCATCAGACTCCAGACCTCAGTGATTTATGTTTCATGCGGTTTGCTCTGGATGGAAGCTGACCCAGCCACAATGAGACATGGAATGAGGAGAACTGACCATCTGATGCTGAGGAAGGAAGAAATCTCCACCGTGACCAATTTGTTGGGCAATGTCTCTCAGATGCTAGCCTGGGCCCTGCCTGCCAGCTCAGAACACTCTGTCTCTGACTCAGGTGCTGGGGCTCAACTTCGTCTCTCGCAGGCCCTGGGCTTGGTACCTGGTGGGCTTGGCTAATGACCTTGGCCCTGCTGGCTCCGTGGGGCCTGTGGGTACTCTCGTCACCTTGGGTCTGCCCTGCCTTGCAGGTTCACTGCCCACACTCTCCAGAAGACCTTTCCAGAGCTTTTCTTCATAGGAAACAAGGCCTGCTAGGTCTTTCCCTGGTCCTCCACCAACCCTGAGGTGAGCACACATCCTAGCACACTGCTGGGGGTGCCTGGCTTTGGGAGGATGAAGGCAGGAGAGAAACCTGAGGAAGCCCTGGACTGGAAGACCAGTGTTGACTGGCTAGGTGACCAAGACCAGATTATCTCTGATCCCCATCCAGAAACTGGGTGGGGAGGCTGTGAGAGCCTGCTGGGGCTGCCAGCTTGTGGTTCTAGGAAAACTCTTTAGGGTGCTTTATTCCGCCTGGCCCCTCTGCCTGTTTGAGGTTGCTGCTGGGGCACTTAAACTAGGACTCAAGGCCAGAAACAAAAGTTCTCTTTGTCAATCCTGGAAACCAGGGAGGGGGAGGGTGGAAGGAAGGGAAGCTCTGGGCAGTCCCGAGGCACCCCCAGGGGCATGGTCCAGAGTCCAAAGGGAATGAGCCTTTGCTGCAAGCCTTCCTGGAGAGTTCTATTGCTTTTCCTTCTTTTTTTAACATATTTATTGGAGTATAATTGCTTTACAATGGTGTGTTAGTTTCTGCTTCATAACAAGGTGAATCAGCTATACATATACATATATCCCCATATCCCCTCCTTCTTGTGTCTCCCTCCCACGCTCCCTATCCCACCCCTCTAGGTGGTTGCAAAGCACCGAGCTGATCTCCCTGTTCCATGCTTCCCAGGTGGCGCAGTGGTTAAGAATCCCCCTCCCAACACAGGGGACGTGAGTTCGTAGCCCTGGTCTGGGAAGATCCCACATGCTGCGGAGCAAATAAGCCCATGAGCCACAACTACTGAGCCCGCGTGCCTAGAGCCCATGGTCCGCAACAAGAAAAGCCACCACAACGAAAAGCCACCGCAACGAAGAGTAGCCCTTGCTAGCTTTTTCTTTTTTATAGCTATTTTTTCTTCCCACTAGCTATCTGTTTTACATTTGGTAGTATATATATGTCAATGCCACTCTCTCACTTCGTCCCAGCTTACCCTTCCCCCTCCCCGTGTCCTCAAGTCCATTCTCTACATCTGCGTCTTTATACCTGTCCTGCCCCTACCTTTTTTTTTTTTTAGATTCCATATATGTGTGTTAGCATACAGTATTCGTTTTTCTCTTTCTGACTTACTTCACCCTGTATGACAGTCTCTTGCTTTTCCTTCTTCCGTCTGCTTTATCACCTGGACTGAAGCTGCAAGAACACAAAGTTCAGCTCACAAGGTGAAACACAAAACTTGTCCCCAGGGTCTCTGGTGGCATCAGATAAGACTGACAGCCAATAGGAACTCTCCAAATAAGTCATTTCAATATGTAATTTTCACAGCAGAGATTTCTTATCATTGTGCTGCAAATATATTTTAAAATTTATATAGGATGGCAATAAAATATTTTTTAAAAATAATCTTTATGAAATTCATTGATATCTTTACATTTGTCTCTACTAATTTAATAATGTATGGTTTAAAGTCTATTAAAGGACGTCTCAAATCGCCCTTTACACATTTGCATTTGGTTTCATTGTTTTTCCAGTAATTGTACCACTGCTGTGAAAACATTTTCAACTAAATACTTAGTTGGAAACGTTACAAGTAATTTAGCTCGTTCCAAGAATTGAGTATGCAAATCCTGAGTCCCCAACTTTTCATAATTAAACTGTGTTTTGGCTTCAAAATCTTTCATTTATTTATTTAACACTCAAGGAATTTTCCTGCAAATGTTGCCTAGTGGTCCACTGGTTTCCAATGTATTAATCAACCCTACCTTTAAATCTAGTCAACTAATTAAAAATTTAAAAAGCAAAATTTAGGGCTTCCCTGGTGGCGCAGTGGTTGAGAGTCCGCCTGCCGATGCAGGGGACACAGGTTCGTGCCGCGGTCCGGGAAGATCGCACATGCTGCGGAGCGGCTGGGCCCGTGAGCCATGGCCGCTGGGCCTGCGCGTCCGGAGCCTGTGCTCCGCAACGGAAAGGCCACAACAGTGAGAAGCCCGCGCACCGCAGAAAAAACAAACAAAAAAACTAGTCCTTTAAAGGCAACTCTTCCTCTAGGGAGGAGAACGCAAAATTGTCTGCAGCAGGCGCCCAGGTTCCGACTTTTGACAGCCCCTCGAAGCTCCGCCTCTCAAAACCCCGCTCCTCACGCACTCCACGCCCCTCTTCCGTACAGACCGCCTCCAGAGCGGGCGTCGGACGTCGGACGTCGAACGGAAGTGACGTACGGGGGCCGCCGGAGGTGTCGCTGGTGCGTTCCGCCACTGGGCCTGAGAGTGCTGTGGCCCCTGCGCCAGGGAAGATAGCGCTATGTCGATCGAAATTGAGTCCTCCGAGTGAGTCCCGTGGTGGTGGATGTTCGCGAGGTTGCGGGGGCCGGGAGGCGAAGGGTGGGGTCGTAGGAGCTGCTCGGGGGAGGCGTTCGAGAGGCTGGGGAGTGGAGGGGCATTTCCTTTCCCTCAAAGAAGCTTCTTGGATCTGGCTACCTCGGAGGCGGGCCCACAAGAAAGTAGCGGACGGGAAGCCCAAAGCCCGGTGGGAGGCGGCGCGGGGTTGGGGGTAAGACATGCCTGGAAGACCTGAGTTCTAGCCCTCGCCGACTCCTGGTCTCTGTGACTGAGCAAATTAACCATCCAATCTGGACTCCGGTCTAATCTGCACAGGGGGGGCCGCACTCGCGGCCTTCTTTCTCTTCCCGCCCCCAGTGAGCAGTGTTGTTTGTTTCCTCCCCTGTGCTTACAGGGCCCTCTGCTTTTTTCTGCCCAGCACTTATTCCAGTATTGTCACCGTTTGCCCTCCCTACTAGCCTGTGTAGGCGTCTAGGGGCTCCTTTTCATTACAGTCCCAGTTCCTAGCACATCGTCGAGGCTCAATGATTGTCTTTGGAATGAGTGATTGTCTTTGGAATGAATGAGCGACTAGCTATTTTATGAAGTTCCATGTGGCGCTGAATTTTGGTTAGTCTGTGAGCTCTGTGTAGCCCAAAGGAGGGACAGAATGTGGAAATTGGGCCAGGAGAATGATAGACTTGGGGGAGAGGGGGGCTAATGAGTGACTGAAGGTCTTTAGTGAACTTTTCCAGGATTCCATCCTCTACCTTGCTCTTGCCAACACTTAATAATTAAATCAGCAGACGTATCATTTGTGTCCTGAGTGTAAGGGAGAGAGGACTTGTCCTCAAGGTCTGCCATAGGAAGAAGGGAGGTTTATTCATTCAACAAATATTGAAGTCTGCTGTGTACTTGTTTTAGACCCTGAGAATATAGTAGTGAACGAAGCAAACAAAAATCCGTGCCCTTATAGAAAGTGCATTGTTATTGAGGAAGGCAAACAGCAGGCAAAAGCAGTAAGTAAAATAGGCTTAGCAAATGGTGGTAAGTGTTTTGGAGAAAAAGTAAAGCAAAGAAGGGTGATGGAGAGTGCTGGCGATGAAGACACCTAAGTCAGGGCAGGAGTTGGAAAGGATTCCACGCTTTGAGCCTGAATCAAAGTGGGAGCTAACCATTCTCCCAGCTGCATGTTTTCATTATCAATAATTGCTGCTTTTTACTAAGTATTTTCCATGCTAGTCACACTATAAGCAGTGTAGTCAACTCCTTGACCAACCCCTACAGAGTAGTTATTTTTCTTAACAGATGAGGAAACAGGCAAAGAGATGTTAACTGACTTGTCCATAGTCACAGTAAGTGACAGAACTCTGACTCAAATCCCAGCCTATCTCCAAAGCTTTTAGCTCTTTATGTATTACACTGTGTTTGAAGGACGTGAATTTGATTTTGGCTGTGTCAAATATGAGTTCTTTTCAAGCGTGGTGTTTCATTTGGGGAGTGTAAATGGAAGCGTGCTATGGAAGACAGTGTGATACTGGAACAGCAGGTATCTCTTAAAGGGGCCATGAGAGAAAAGACTACTGTAAGTAGCAGTAATCAGTTCCCTTCTGCAGGAAGGGAACCCTTTTTAAGAAGAGGGTGTTTGCTTTCCTGTCCAGGGTGTATGTTCACCTGCCACGCTGCCAGTTTGAATCTTCATTTTTCCACTTATCTCTGTTACCTGGTCAAATTCTCATCTGTAAAATGGATGTAAGAGTAATGCCTTCCTCATAGGGTTGTTTTGAGGAGTAAATGAATCCAAAATGCTTAGAACAGTACCTGATATATAGTGAACACATAGAAAACATTGGTTATTATTTTTTGATTATTATTTCTCTCCTGGGAAAGAGAATTGACTAAATTCCAGTCTGAAATCCCTTCCAACCAGGACAGTGTGACCCCTGATACTAGTGCTGTCCAGTAGAAATATCTTGTGTGCCGCATATTTACTTTTAAGGCAAGAGAAGAACAGTGTAGTATAGCCTGTAAAGTGAACTTTTACTGTCTATATGAACAACATTCTTCACTAGACTCCTTAACACTAAGCCGAAGATCAAGAAGCTTTAATTATATCAGGCTTCCCTGGTGGCGCAGTGGTTGAGAGTCCGCCTGCCGGTGCAGGGGACACGGGTTCGTGCCCCGGTCTGGGAGGATCCCACATGCCGCGGAGCGGCTGGGCCCCTGAGCCATGGCCGCTGAGCCTGCGCATCCGGAGCCTGTGCTCCGCAACGGGAGAGGCCACAACAGTGAGAGGCCCGCGTACCGCAAAAAAAACAAAACAACAACAACAACAAAAAAAAAAGAAGCTTTAATTATATATATTTAACTCGAAATGACGTGTCACATGCTGAAAACCGTTGCTTGTTCTCTGAGTATTTGGAGATTGTCTGGGTCCTCTTTTCCTTGGGAAACTGAATCCACATGTTTTTATTTCACTTGTCCTGAACATTTGGTAATAAAGGCGGTGGGTAGGTGTTATTTTTGCAAGTGAGGACACATAGCTTTGTTTTGCTTTTACATACAGTATAGCTCTATTTATTTGTGTTCAACAAATCCCTTTTAAGAAGGTCTCAATTCATATTTTTTGTTGTCATTTGAAAAATGGACCAAATCATCCAATCACTTATTTTGTGTCAGTGACTAGACTTGGTTTAAAGTATTTTACTGTAGTGTGCAACAGTGTAATCATACGAATTAATAAGAAACTTGGCATAATAAAAAGATCTGTGACCATGGAAGTAAGAGAGTCTTCTTGGTACTAACTTGCTTTCTAGCTGACTGTGAGACATTGGGCAAATTATTTCCCTTCACTGAACCCCAGTTCTCCTATTTCTGAGTTGGAAGTAGGACTGGATGATATCTTGTAACTTAGGTTCTGTGATATTTTTTGGAAAGTTTTACTCACACAATAAAGAAACAGAAAGTAGGCAGTGAAAGGAGGATGGTTGTGTAGAAAAATAAACTGGGGTGGGATTTATTTTGTGACCTCTTTGGTGAGTGAGGATCCATGAGCTGAATGACTTGCTTTCTTCTTTCAGTGTGATCCGTCTTATCATGCAGTACCTAAAGGAGAACAGTTTACATCGGGCATTAGCCACCTTGCAGGAAGAGACTACTGTGTCTCTGAATACTGTGGACAGCATTGAGAGTTTTGTGGCTGACATTAATAGCGGCCATTGGGACACTGTTTTACAGGCTATACAATCTCTGAAATTGCCAGACAAAACCCTCATTGACCTCTATGAACAGGTAAGAGTGGGGGTGATGCTGATCCCTGTATGTTGGTTTATTGTGGGCCCCCTGACTGGAAAGCATCCGTGAACATTTCTTCAAGCATTATGGGGCTTTAACAGCCCTAAAATTTACACTGTCAAAGCTTGAGTGCTACTCTGTTTTTTTTTTTTTTGCGGTACACGGGCCTCTCACTGTTGTGGCCTCTCCCGTTGAGGAGCACAGGCTCCGGATGCGCAGGCTCAGTGGCCATGGCTCATGGGCCCAGCCGCTCCACGGCATGTGGGATCTTCCCGGACTGGAGCACAAACCCGTGTCCCCTGCATCAGCAGGCGGACTCTCAACCACTGCGCCACCAGGGAAGCCCAGCTACTCTGTATTTTTATCTCTCTTCTTGGAAAAGCCAAGATTTTCCCAAATTGAAATTCTTTCTTAAGTGACCATTGAATGATCTATTCTAACACCAACTGTTCTGACACCAAATAGTGTGCTGCAATTTAGTTCTGACACTAACCACCCAGAGTTAGTGCAGACCCCACTAGTTAAGGGCTCGGTCCTCTACAAGACTGTCTTTACTTCACACACCAGCCACACTTTGGGGTTTTGGGCCATCTATACTTCTGACCAACTGGCTACAAATTTGAGGGTCCCCACGACCCCCTCAGAGTTGATAATTAACTAGAATGACACAGACCTCAGGAAAGTGACATACTGATGATTGCAGTTTTATTATCAAGGGGAAAGATCAGTACCAGCTGAATGAAGAGACATATAGGGTGAAGTTTGGGAGGGTACTGAACCAGAATTTCCAGTGCCTTCCCCCCATGGAGTTAGGGTTTGTCTCTTACCTGGCACATTAAAGTATTCACCAACCAGGAAGCTCCATTGAGATTTTTCATTCAAATTCTAGTTCCTTGACCCTCTGCAGGGTTGGGCTGGCTCAGAGCATCAACCCTCTAATCATATGGTTGGTCCTTTTGATAGCCAGCCCTTGTCCTGAGCCATCTCCTTAGCACTAACTCAGGTGTGATGCAGAGGGCTTATGAATAACAAAGATATTTCTATCACTGGGGAAATGCCAAGGTTTTTAGAAGATGTGTGCCAGGAAACCAGGACATAGATCGTAAAATTACTTATTATATAACAGAACAGAGTGGATTTTCTGGAAATAAGAATGTCGTGTGGTTTGAAGTAAAAATAGGGAAATGGGTTTGTTTCTTAACAGTCCACGTGAGTTTAGTTAATTCCCTAAAGAAAATTTTGGTAATTGGAGAAAGGTTTCTCTGGAGCCTATAGAGATATTTCCATCTTTAGTTTTCTCTAGCATCTACATTCTGAGTAAGAGACCTAAGAGGAGAGGAGATTGGTAGAGGAGAGGAGATTGGTAGATAAAAATGAAGGACTGAAGTTATTACTTTATAATTACTGTAGTTGTCTGCCTGAAATTACTTGTGAAAAGGAGAAGGGGCATTTCCTGATTTGTGATTTGGAGATCATTTTGATAGGCCATTTCTATGTCAGAAATAGTACTGAAAAAGAAAAATTAATGAGCGAATGCATTGACAGCCATTTTCTTTCAATTATACAGGTTGTTTTGGAATTAATAGAGCTCCGTGAATTGGGTGCTGCCAGATCTCTTCTGAGACAGACTGATCCCATGATTATGTTAAAACAAACACAGCCAGAACGATATATTCATCTGGAAAACCTCTTGGCCAGGTCTTATTTCGATCCTCGAGAGGTATGACTGTGGTAATGAAAAGAAACTGTTGTTAACTTTGAGCAATAATGTGATCTTTTTAAAACATTTTATTGGATACTTTTCGTATTTTTGATTTAGTTTTTGAAAATGATACTTTTTTGTTTATTTACATTGGTTGAAATTTGCATATGTTAAAGAGAATAATCTTGTTTAGTATTTGAGGACCTTCCCTCCACCACACACCTCATCATATAGGATTGTGTGTTGATTAGTAAAAAAGTAGACAGTTTATTCTGGTATCATTTCCACATTAGCCCACGTACTTAACTGGCCCAGAAGTGCTGCTCTACTGCTGGTATGTTCACTGTGCATTTGTGTCCCTTTGGAAGTGCAGAGTCTTAACCACTGGACCACCAGGGAAGTCCTGGTTCTTTTAGTTCTTAAAAGCTTGTGTTTTTGCTTCTCAGCTGATTATGCTTACTGGAGCATGATGATTGTTATTCTTTTATTCTTCCAAAACCATATATATATAGTTTCATTCTTTTTCACCCAGCCTTTTACTAGAAGCTTGTCTAAATAGGAGGAAGAAGAATTTAATAGGCACTGGATAATGGGAAGTTGTTAGAGTAAACTCACAGAAACCGTGAGGATAAAGGAAGGAGTTTGGATTGCCAGGACAGGATTTAATTTAGAGGTGGTGAAGAATTTCTGGGCTGGGAGTCATTTGACTGAACAGAATTATTAAAGAATATAAAAGAATCCTTGGCTCTGCAGATTTTTCACAAATTGGAAAAACAACTCTGGCTTTGACATAGTTTACTTAGGCTCTTTTCAGAAATAATGGTGTGGATTGGCTGACCTCAGTTCTCTCTCAGCTCATACTTTTGAAATGCAAGTGGGTAGAATTGAGAAGTTGTTTTTAAAAACTAAATGGTTTGATTAATCTTCTGTTTAACTTTTTATGTTTTCCTTTTTGACTGTTTCTGCTTGATTACTGTTACTTTTTAAAAAATAAGCACATTTATGTCTTTTGCCATTTCTTGGAAATGATGCTACTGCTGCTCCTTTTTCAGGCATACCCCGATGGAAGTAGCAAAGAGAAGAGAAGAGCAGCGATTGCCCAGGCCTTAGCTGGGGAAGTCAGCGTGGTGCCTCCATCTCGTCTCATGGCATTGCTGGGTCAGGTAATTACAGTCTGTGGAACTGAAATGACTCTGAACTCCTGGTAGTGTTTCCTGTACCATATAAAGTCTATGTATGAGCTAAAGAAATCAGACATCCTAAGAACTAGGAAATACCTGTAGAGCTGCTTGTACCAACAGCTGTGCCATGCCACATTCATCTTTCCTGGGAGTGGCAGTATAGATTAGTGGTTAAGGGCATACACTCTAGAGACAGAATTAGGGTAACAATAGAATTTATCATCCAATCTTGAGGGCATTGTTGACCATCGTGCCAGAACACTGTCTAAAACAAATTGGAACAAATGTTTACCATAGTTAGAATCTGAGCTCTCTCATTTACCAGCTATGTGGTCTTGGGCATATTACCTAACTTTTTTGATCCCAGGTACTCATCTTGGTGTTGTAGTAAGGATTAAATGAGATAAAATGTACTTAAAACAATTGTATTTTGCCTGGCACCTTGTAAACACACAGTAACTGGTAGCTGCTGGTGGTGTTTCTTTTTCTTTTCTTTTTTTTTAGTAGTAGTGTTACTAGCATTGTCATTACAATTTTAATGTGACTAGAGTACAGACTCCTTTCTGACCTCATCTTCCCTGTGCTCTTGGTTGCTCTCAACCATGATAACCACTCGTCTTCATGAAACTCCTCTCTTGGTTTTTCTAACCCTTTTCTTCTTGGCTTCCCTTTTCATCTCTCAAGTTGTTCCTTTCTTGGTTGTTAAAGGAAGGAGATAGGGGTGATGTAGAGAGGGGTTTTCATTTTTGTTTTTTCCTTTTAAAGTTGGGAGTGATTTGAAGCTGCTGTAGACTAAGGGTAAAGAGCCTGTAGAGAGTACCTGTTGATTGGAGACAGGTCAAGTTCTCCAGTCATTAAAGTAAAATATGAAAAATAAGCAACATATGAATTTTGGAAAGAAATAAACAAAATTAATAGTATTTATAAACATTAAATATTTCAACTATAATCATAGAATTAATTTAAAAGTTTGGTAAAGTTGTGAGATATAAAATATACAAAAGTTGATTACATTTCTACATATCAGCACTGGCCAGTTCGAATATTGAGTGAAAAAAAGAGCTTTTGTTTATAGCTTTTGTTTATAGAATTCTTATATTGTATACAATTTAAGCATACAATATAAGCATACAATATAAGAATTCTAGCATTAACTTTTGTGGGTAATACATGATTTAATTCCACCTTTTAAAAAAGCAAAAGCCTTTCAGAGCTTTCAAGAGAAATGAAAGAAGATTTGAGTAGATGGTGAAACATTGATTTTCCTGGATAAGACTGATGTTGATGCCAGTTCTTCTTAGATTTAAGGCAGTTTATAATAAAGATCACAATAGGATTAGAACTGTTTCACAGAAGAATTCTAGTGTTCACTTGAAAAAATAAACTTGGAAGTATATTCACCAAAGAAATTTTGGAAAGGAAGAATGTTGAGAGCATACTAGCCCTAGAAGTAGTGAAGCTTTTAACAGGTTTATAGTTTGAATCATTTTGGTACTTGGCATCCAGTGCAACAGCAGTGCAAGAAATTGATCCTGTTATTTATAAGAATTCAATAGATGTTAATGGGAATGTCACAGAACCTAGGAACAGGGAGGAATTATTAAGTATATGGTGTTGGGGCACCTACTTTAGAATGGGGGAGAAATGTCAGATTAGAGCCTTCTCTCATATTTTATAAGCATAATTTCAGATAGAGTGAAAGTTATGTATTTTAAGAATATAGAAAAACTTAGGCAGTGATGCAATGTATCAAACCTCTTGATAGAGAAGGATTTCCTGTGAGTAGGGAGTAAACACCAAGGTAAAGGTCAACAAATTTCATTACTTGAGAGTTTAACTTAAGATAAAAAGAAAGCTTTAAAGCTATAATAAAAAAAATGGGTAGATTGGGAAAAAAATTCTTTTTGGTGAACATAAACAACAAATACAATGTCTTGATCACATTAAAAGCTCACAAATTGATAAGAAAAATAGTAAGACCACAATAGATGAGTGAGCGAAGAACATGAATAAACAGCTAACAGAAGAAATATATGTAGTTAATAAACATGCAGAAAAGCTCAAACTCTAATCAGAGAATTGACTAAAGTAGGGCGTAACTTTCCACTCATTAGAGTTTTTAAGTGACATCCAAAATTATTGTTTTCTTGATATAGTAAAGGGTAAAAGGAATCAACATTGATCATGTCCCTGTGTTATATAGACTTTACATATATTATTTTATTTTTTCCTTTCATCAGCTCTAGGAATTAGGCTTTTCCCCTGAATTTAGTTGGTGAAATTGGGAGTCAGAATAGCATAGTTGACAAACTAGGACCATTTGTCTTCAAAGTCCATGGTTTTTCTACTCCCCATAATGCAGTCGTGAATGCTATTGAAGTTGTGTCTTTTGGGGAAAACACTTTGGCAGTGTATATAAAGAGCCTTAACCATTTGTGTTCTTTTCTTGATTCAGTAAGTCCTCTTCTAGGAACCTATTGCAAATGGGGAATATGCTCATAATAGAAAAAGCCTTATGTCCAAAGGTGTTCACTGCAGCATTATTTAGATGAGTGCAAAAATTAGAAGCAGTATAAATGTCCATTAATATATTAAATAAACTGTGAAACATCCACTACATAGGATATATTGTACAGCCATTGAAATGTTAGTCATGTCATAGCATGATCTAATGATAGGTGAAAACAATATAAAATTTTACATATGGTATAATTACAGCTATATAAATTAAACATATATGTCAGGGGAAAAATACTACAAGGTAACATATGAAATGCTAACAGTAGCTGTGTTTGGATGTTGGAACTATGGGAGATTTCTGTTTTTCAAATTTTATTTATAATAAGAGACACCTATAAGAAAATAGGTGTAAAAACATGGCCCTGTTGTCTCTCAGAGTCCTCTTCTACCCTGAGATCAGCCTGTGTTCCTAGGACACAGAATAGCCGAGCTTATGTTGTGTTTGGATGGCCAAAGATGGTTGGGTCTGGATGGCTCATAGTTTCAGGCTTTGTCTGAACAATCAGGACCAGATCTTAAAAGCACCCAAGTGGATTTCTTTTCTCATAGGCACTGAAGTGGCAGCAGCACCAGGGATTGCTTCCTCCTGGTATGACTATAGATTTGTTCCGAGGCAAAGCAGCTGTCAAAGATGTGGAAGAAGAAAAGTTTCCTACACAGCTGAGCAGGCATATTAAGGTAGGATCCTTGGACACTCAGCCAGTCGGTAATCATTTGTTGGGGACTCATTGTATGCTTGCTTAGCCAGGCCCTGTGCCAGGAGCTTGGGTTGGGGAGCAGAACTCATTCTCCAGCTCTGACAACATTCATGGTTGCTGCCGGTGATCACTGAGGTCTCCCTGCAGCCAGGCAGTGGCACACCTCAGCTGTATTACCGAGTGGACATACATTGGACATCTGGCCCATCATCTGCCCTTGGACTTCCTCCAAGGAATCCTGCATTTGGAAGACTGCTTAGCTCTTTGGTTAAGCCTGGGACTAAGAACCATGAAATTTCTATATATTTGTCCTGTTCAACATTTGTGTTTTTGCTTGCTACATGTTAGGCAAAGTACCAGGCATGGATTGTAAAGTGGGCTTGAGTGGTGTTTGAGGAAAATAATTTTATCACCTTGATGGCTGGTTCTTGGTGTTTTTTGTTTTGTTTTTTGACTTTTCTAAGAAAAAGCATAATGAAATAATTGTTGCAGTCCTCAGAATTACAACCATATTTGCTACTTTAGCATCTCCTTTTTTTTTTTTTTTTTTTGCGGTATGCAGGCCTCTCACTGTTGTGGCCTCTCCCGTTGCGGAGCACAGGCTCCAGACGCGCAGGCTCAGTGGCCATGTCTCACGGGCCCAGCCGCTCCGCGGCATGTGAGATCTTCCTGGACCGGGGCACGAACCTGCGTCCCCTGCATCGGCAGGCGGACTCTCAACCACTGCGCCACCAGGGAAGCCCTAGCATCTCCTTTTTATTAGTTTCTTTCTGGGTTTGTGCTCTGATTGAATTTATAGATTTAAAAATAATTCATATTCCTCAAATCTTTGACTTTGGCTTAGTGTTTTGAATTTGTCTTTTCTGGATTATATGTTTTGCTTTGCATGTAAAGGTATTTTGGGGCAGCACTTTTATTTACCCTGGTTAAAACCTTGCGACAAATAGAAATCCATTATAATTATGCTGCTGGACTAAGATTTTGTTATAAACACTTCCTTTTTTGGCATTTAAAATGAAACTCATAATAGAGCTTTTCTCTGTTCCCATCTGTCTAACGTTCTGTAGTTTTTATCTGTTAATGGAAGCATCTTTGCTGGTAAATGCTCAGGATACATTTCCCAGGCAAACAATCTGTCAGCTCTAATCAGTTCTCCTAGAGTTAGTCAGCCACACATTATCACTTGATTAAATGAAGGTCATGAAAAGAAGCAGTGAATTCGTTTAAAAAATAGTGGAGGAAAATAGCCATTTATTTTGAAAAAAGAATTTTTTCCCCCAGATGAAAAAAAAATAGGAACATTTGCCATATTTAGTTGAGTGTGAAAGTCATGCCAACAGTGGCTGATTCTGGTAAAACTTTATTGCTTGAGTTAACAGGATTATTTGTTCTAAGTCCCTTGCTAAAATAGTTTTTTTGCTTTTCTTTGGAAATACCAACTTCATTTAAAAAAAAGAAACAACAAAAACAAGAACAAAAACTAGTTTCAGTGGAGAGCCTAGACGCTAAACTGTTTGGAGAAAATATATCTAGCATCTCTTGGTGTCTGGGTACAGAAACACCCCTCCCAAACTCCATGATACAGGCTAGCTATGGCTTTATGCTAGGACAGAGCTCTCAAAAGTTTAAAATGGGAATTGTTTTAAGGCCACTACATAAAAGTGCATCTGTTTCATTGTTTCATTTGAAACAGTTTGGTCAGAAATCACATGTGGAGTGTGCTCGATTTTCTCCAGATGGTCAGTATCTGGTTACTGGGTCTGTTGATGGATTCATTGAAGTATGGAATTTTACGACTGGAAAAATCAGGAAGGTAAAGTATTTTAAATACATTAATTTTTCTAGTGGGAGAATTATCTGTTACTGTTTTTAAATTATCTGTTATTTTTGCAATTTAAATTTACTTTTTGAATGGGTAATATGTACATCTGATAAAACATTTTATAAAATAGAACTGTTATTCAGTAAAGAGTCTTGTTCCCCACCTTGTCCCTCAGCCAGTCAGTTCCCTTCCTTCCTTGGTCCACTCAGGGTTACCAGTTTCTTATGTAACTTTTCTGGAATATTCTATGTGTATATGTAAGCAGTTGCTTATTGTTTCCACTCTAACCTTATTGTAGGACTAATTGTGTTTCATTCTGAATGAAGTGGAATATCTTTTTATATGTGAAAAGCCACCAGTATTTCCTATTCTGTGAAGTCTTTTCATATCCTTTGCCCATTTCTCTTTTGGATTGCTTCTGATTCAATATTTGTGTATATTGCAAAATGATCACCACAGTAAGTCTAATTAACATCCATCATCACACATAGTTGGAAGCTTTTTTTTTTTCTTGTGATGAGAACTTTTAAGATCTACTCTTTTGGCAACTTTCAAATATACATACAGTATTACTAACTGTAGTCACCATGCTGTACATTACATCCCCATGGCACTTATTTTACAACTGGAAGTTTGTACCTTTGGACTTCCTTCATTATGTTTCTTTTTATGTTTAATTTTTGATCCATCTGGCATTTGTTTAGGGTGCTAAAATTGGTGTAGATCCAACTTAACTTTTTCCCAAATAGCTACTTGTTGACTAACCCCTGATTTAAAATGTAATCTTGATCATAGAGTACTAAATTCCACTCCATGCTTAGTGGATTTATGAGTGATTTTCACTTTCTACATTGTATATTTCTTTATAATTTACCTTTTTTTTTTAACCATGAAGCAGTCTCTTTCTGTACTTTAGAAAAAATATATTTCAGCAGAAACTAACCCACCATTGTAAAGCGATTATACTCCAATAAAGATGTAAAAAAAAAATGTATATACAAATTTCAATATGAACAGTAATGGATGATAAAAGAAAAATAAATAAATAGATTAATCAATACATGGTTTTAGGAAAGGTAGCTGACAGTATGGACAAAACATTAATTTCTCATGTCATACCCTAAAAACAAATAAATTCAGATTTATTAAAGATGTACAATATGTACTGTAGGGAAATTTTGCTTAGAAAGGATCATAAGCAAAACATGTAGGCTAATATGTTTGCATTTTTTATAATAGTTACTTGAATTGTGTAAAAACGTTATTCCCAGTATTATCAGTTGTTCATCAGAATAGTGTGCATGACACTATTTGCTTTGCAGATTTAGAGTTGGCATAGTCCAATTATCTTGCTTTTAGTGAGTTTGCAGAGACCTGGGGTAACTGGTGTTTTTGTGTTATTTTGATAACTGCTTATCATTGTTTCCTTTAGGATCTTAAGTACCAGGCCCAGGATAACTTTATGATGATGGATGATGCTGTCCTCTGCATGTGCTTCAGCAGAGATACAGAAATGTTAGCAACTGGTGCCCAAGATGGAAAAATCAAGGTATGAGTTAGTGGCATGAACTCTTGTATGTAGACATTTTGAGAGTTCTGTAATGAGTTAGTGTCCTACATAGGTTTTTTGCTTAATAACAGCTGCTCTTTATGGAGCATCAGCTTTATGCCAGTGACTTTAGTTTTTCTTGTTTAATCCTAATAATAACTCTGCTTAGGGAGGTCCAATAATTTAAGGTCACACAGTTGGTAAGTGACAGATCTGGGACTTCAGTCCAGATCTGCTTGTGCCCTTTCTGCTGTGCCACTGTGGCTCACCTTATGGTGTGTTGTGCTTAGGGGATGGGGTGGTCTGCAGGTGATTAGCAGTTGATTAGCTGTGGCTTGTATTTAATTGCTGTTAAAATCCCCTGGGCTAGATAAAATACAGAAATGGTCTCTGCTAAGTGAACTTAGAGTCTGAATTTTTGTTTTAATAATTTAAAAGGAAAGAGGCTTAAGTTTCAAAGGATTCTAGTTATCATTGTACTGTGTGAACCAGACATATCATATTCAGCTATTAGCATGCATTTTTAATGCTGTTTTTAGCATATTAGTGAGCACTGCGTCTTGCTTGGCTCTGCAGAGTAGAGTGGGACAGTATTTACAGGTTTTCACTATTCTTTTTTTTTTTTAATAAAGGTATGGAAGATTCAGAGTGGACAGTGTTTAAGGAGATTTGAAAGAGCACACAGTAAAGGTGTCACCTGTCTAAGCTTTTCTAAGGATAGCAGTCAGATCCTTAGTGCCTCATTTGACCAGACAATTAGGTAAGTAAGAATCCCCAGGGGCTTCCCTGGTGGCTCAGTGGTTGAGAGTCCACCTGCCGATGCAGGGGACACGGGTTCATGCCCTGGTCCGGGAAGATCCCATATGCCACAGAGCGGCTGGGCCCGTGAGCCATGGCCTTTGAGCCTGCGTGTCCGGAGCCTGTGCGAGAGGCCCACGTACTGCAAAAAAAAAAAAAAAAAAAAAAAGAATCCCCAAACTGCCCTCACTTGGGTTTAATATGGTGAAGCCTTACAGGGAGGTACTAGTGATTCCTTATGTTTTCACCAGGATGCTTTTATATGGAGAGTGAGGGTATGTGAGACCTTATTTCCCCAAAGTACAGCTGACACAGTGCTATTGTGTTGTCCATTTGGGTCTTTACCTAGAAGAGAGATTAGAAAGGGATTATAGCAGTACTTCATATTTCTCAAAGTGTGGTCTATGGACCCACCTGCCTCAGAGTCACCTTAGAGGACATGTGACAAATACAGATTCCTGGGACCCGGCAGAGACCTCGAAGTTTGTTGCTGAACAGAAGCTTGTGGTATTATTGGCATATTTTCTTCCAGTCTCGGTGCAAAGCTTTTGTTGTGGTTTTGTTTGATTGTTTGACATAACGAAAATAATACTGCATACATAATTGCATAGCCCTCATTCTTCATTTAATATTTTAACATGAGCTTCTATAATTCATCTAAAATGCTTTCAACAGTTGGTCCCAACCATAATATATAGAATATTAATTGTTCTTTTCATTTGCTTTTATTTGTGATAGAATTCATGGTTTAAAATCTGGAAAAACCCTGAAGGAATTTCGTGGCCATTCCTCCTTCGTTAATGAAGCAACATTTACACAGGATGGGCATTATATTATTAGTGCATCCTCTGATGGCACTGTGAAGGTTAAGTATTTGCTACTGGTTTGTTTTGGGGTGTCTGTTCCACTTTTGCCCTTTGAGGAGTTTTCAGTGGTGATAATGGTGAGAATTGTGGTGGTTAAACCTCTTTACTAAGTATTTTAGCCATAATTGAGGTGAGTCTGTGACAATAGTAATATTCTGTGGTAATTCGTATTGGCCTAGGGACCTCAAATCTCAAAAGCATTTTACAGATGCTATCATGTGTAGGAAAAGAGGAAAGGTGTGGAGTTCTAAACTTAAGTCCACCCCCATTTACAGTGGTGAAATTCTATCTTGCCATAGGTACGGTCCACCGCAACAAGTTCACGAAGAGCTCAGTGGCTAAATAAATAGGTCAGCCTCATCCCACCTCGAGCCTCCACATTGGGGCCTTTCTAATAGCATTTAAAGAGGAGCAGGAGGGGCGTAGAGTAGAACCAAGTCCTCTCAGATACTTATTTATTGCCTTCAGCTCTCATCTGAAAGTAGTGGCTCTTCGGTACCTTAAGAGATTTAGTTATTTCAACAGAGGGCCTCATTTCCTAGAAAAGATGGGAAATCCAAATAGAAAATTGCTAGAGATCTTTGAGACACTCCATTTACATTCTGGATCTGCTTTTAAATTGCCTTATGTAAGTGAGTGTTACGTGGCAGAAGACCCTAAACATTCTAACACAAATCCCTAACAGTCAGACCACCTTCTGCAGTGGCTTCTTCTGGCTTGGGAATTGAACCAGAAACCTGAAGGTAGGAGATGTACTCTTCCTCAGGATAGGTGGCGAAATACACAGAGCTCTTAGTGCTTTAGTCATGCGGTTTGCCTTCTTTGTGCTATGTATCAATATATGGGCCTCACAACTTGTAAAAATACCATTGGGAGGTGGCTTGTGTAGGTCTCTTTGTTTTGTGGTCTTTTCGTTTAGTTCTGCAATAAGTGGGGTAAAGCATCTCACTGACCTTTTGGACAGAAAACCCTAGAAGTCTTAGAACTCTTGATCCCTGAAATGTTCATTTCTTTTCTAGGCTGCTGGGCTTTGGAGAGGAGATTGGGGTAGATGATACAGTATTTATTAAGAAAATAAATACTGGGACAACTAGTGGGGCAAATATTTCCTCCTCTCTATAGGTATTCATTCAACATCTGTTTTGTGCTGGGTTCCTTTGAAGGCACAGAAGAAACACAACATAGTCCATGCCTTTGAAGTTTTTATACCTCATGAAGTGAGTGCTGTCCAGACGATGCCAGGCAATAGTTGGTCCATCCCTTCTCTAAGCACATTTCAGATTTTAATAACTGTGATGTCTGATTTAACCACTTCAGTTCATAGTAGCTCAGAAGGGCCAGGTGAAAAGCATTAGGGTGGAGAACTATTAGCAGAAGAAACGTTGGACTGGGAGAGGTCACACAAGTGGCCAAGAGTAGCTTCCGCTTCATGGATCCTCACGTGTGTCTGTTAACATTGTGACTTCTGCAGTGGTTCTCAGTACAAGGTGAGAATCACTTGTGGAGCTTTTAAAAAATGCACAGGGGCTTCCCTGGTGGTGCAGTGGTTAAGAATCCGCCTGACGATGCAGGAGACATGGGTTCGATCCTTGGTCCGGGAAGATCCCACATGCTCGCTCTAGAGTCCACGAGCCACAACTACTGAACTCTCACACCACAACTACTGAAGCCCGTGCGCACTAGGGTCCGCCTGCCGCAGCTACTGAAGCCTGCATGCCTAGAGCCCGTGCTCTGCAACAAGAGAAGCCACTGCAATAAGCCACTGCTATCACACCGCGATGAAGAGCAGCCCCTGCTCACCACAACTAGAGAAAGCCCGCGCACAGCAACAAAGACCCAACGCAGCCACATAATTAATTAAAAACAAAAAAAGATTAAAAAAATTGCACAAACCTACATCCCACTCCAGACCTACCAAGTCTGAATCTCAGGGTCCTGAGCATGTAAATCTAAAGAACCCTCATTTCATTTTGGTGTCCAGAGAAGGGTAGCTTTCTGGTTGTTTATGACAGTAGCAGTGTTGACACAAAGCTGATATTAAAGATAGGTAGCTTGTCAGCCAAGGAAAATTTTGTAGGAAAAGATCATAAGTTTTAAAAGGGTTTTATTATTTCACTTTCTGATTTTTATTTTGTTTATACCAGTTAATCAGCAAATGGGGAGCTCTTATGTATATGGCAATGCTAGGTATTTGGACTGTAAGAAGCTTTTTTTTCTGAGTCAATTTTTTTCTTTTTTAGTAATATAATTTTCAACTGCAAAACATTAGAAATTGTTAACCTTCCTCCTCCGCCCCCCAAATGTTTATGCCTTATATTTTTGTGTTGTAGATCTGGAACATGAAGACCACAGAATGTTCAAATACCTTTAAATCCTTGGGCAGCACTGCAGGGACAGACATCACTGTCAACAGTGTGATACTGCTTCCTAAAAACCCAGAGCACTTTGTGGTTTGCAACAGATCAAACACAGTGGTCATCATGAACATGCAGGGACAGGTGAGTGCTCAGAAAGTGCCTTTGCTCAAGCCCTGTGGGCTGTTCCCAAATCAGCGTGTCTTGGTCCTGGCACTTCAGTAACCAAATATGGGTTCACCACTTGGAAAACCATATACACTATATTTGTTTTTCAGACACATATTTAATATTTTAAATTCTATGTCTACAAAACATCTTTTTGGCATCTCAGTAGTTAATCTACTTTCCCCAGGATGTTTGTATACTGTTCTCTTTCTTTTGCATCCTTTGGATAAATGAGACCTTGATCTGTCTTTAAGCCTCCTGCAGAACCTCACTGAAGATTTTGATATAACAATCCCTGTGTGAGTGAGGGAGATACAGTGTATGGATTACCAGCTTGGGACATCTGCTAGCTACTATGTGATCTAAGGTGGAACTCGAATAGGAGAAGGGCAACAGTGTCTTTATGATGTGTATTTATAATCAGAACACCTGCTGGTTCCCAAGGAACCTCACTTTTATAGCACCAGGGACATTAGGAGTAGCAAGGTTGAGGTCTCAAGCCCTGGGAATGTGTTGTGATCCTACTGAAATGTTGGGCTGGGCACTTGGGGATCCTGCTGAGCATGGAGAAGACGCAGGGGCTGGTGTATGGAACTCTCTCTCCATTGCTTGAGTCCCTGTAAATGATAAATTGGTAGTGACGAACCTATGGTTGAGATGGCTGGTCTGCAGTACCTGTTGGGACACTGCATAATAGCCATAGTTGCCCACTTCCTAGTTTTCTGCTTGGCTTTTCCAAAACTTAAAGTTCTTGTACACCCTTGACCTGCATCCCCCAATGATAACATCTTACATAAACATTGTACAGTTATCAAAACCAGGAAATTGACATCGGTACAACACTGTTAGCTCACATACAAACCTTATTCAGATTTTACGTCTTTACATGCATTCATTTTGAGGTGGGACATGAATAGTTCTGTGAAATTTCATCTCGTGTTGATTTATGTAACCACCACGATTAAGATACAGAACTGTTTCATCACTCCCAAAGAAACTCCCTTGTGCTACACTTTTATAGTTAAACCCTTCCCCCGCAGCTTTAGCCCCTGGCGGCCACTAATCTGTTTTCCATTATTACAGTTTTTCATTTTGAGAATAGTAATTAAATGGAATCATACAATATGTAGCCTTTTAACCTTTTGAGATTGGTTTCTCTCCATTGATTTATGGTGATCTTAATGGTATGTAAAATAGAGCAAGCAAGGTCTTGGAGACAGAGTTCCATCATGAATGGAGAGGGCATCTCATTCTGTTAGAAAGAGGAAACTGGGGAGCATGGGTCCACAGAGCATTGAGAACCAGTAGTATGTTGATTTAGGAAATTGTGTATGCTAACGAATTTGCTTCTGGGTAAAATGGCTCAGTAGACTAAAGAGTAGGATTGGTGACTTGGGACAAGTGAATTGTAAATGTCTGTCTGCCACTGACTTAGGATAGCTTATCCTTTGAATATTTCAGGACATGGTGAATGGAACTGGTAACCTAATTATAAATGACAGTAAACCAAAGTACAAAGTAACATAAAGATGTCAGTTTAAACTGCTGCAGTAGAACTGTTGCTAATCCAGGTGTTTTATTTTTACCTTGGGCTGTGTTAATGATCTAGATTGTCAGAAGCTTCAGCTCTGGTAAGAGAGAAGGTGGTGACTTTGTTTGCTGTGCCCTCTCTCCCCGTGGTGAATGGATCTACTGTGTAGGGGAGGACTTTGTGCTCTACTGTTTCAGCACAGTCACTGGCAAACTGGAGAGAACTTTGACAGTAAGTATTACTGACTTACGGCCATCTACAGAAATTGTTAATGCTTATGTCTTTCTGAACTCTGAAGTAAACCTTTTCCAGACTATCTGTGTGAACCTTGGTATAAAAAAATGTAAAAATGTTATCACTAAATAAAAAAAAGGCCCATAAGTAATTGTATGGAATTAACTCCTGTATCAGGAAAAGTCATCCTTTATAGTGAGCCTTCAGCTTCAAGTGGATAGGATGGGTGTACATAAAGCAGAGAAGAAGGAAGGGAACACGCCTGTCTAGCCAGCTAGATTGGTTAGACCTTATCCAGGGCGATTGGAGAGTGGCAGATATAGCTAGTCCTCTCCGTGTCCTTTCAAAGACAAATTACTTATATATTATCCTATCAGATTATGTTTTTTAAGCAGCTTTGTGTTGTAAGAGGGCTCAATCAGTAACAAGGAATAATTAATGCTAGCTGCTGTAACAAACAATCTTTAAATGTCAGTGGTCTAACACAGTGAAAGTTTCTTACTATGTCACAGTGTGATATAAATTGCATCGTCCTCCTCTTTTAGCTGTGCCATTTGGAATATGTGGCCCCCGAGATCTTAGAAGGAGAAAAGATAGTTGAAGGGGTATACTGGATGTTTTAAAGACCCACATCTGGAAGTGGTTTGTTTATATTACTTTGTCATTCTTTTTTGATTAGAATTAGTCACATGCCGCCCACAGCCCAAATGCAGAGGGGTGGCTGG
Organism: Phocoena sinus; assembly: GCF_008692025.1. Lineage (NCBI taxonomy): Eukaryota > Metazoa > Chordata > Mammalia > Artiodactyla > Phocoenidae > Phocoena > Phocoena sinus. Next base: position 80,866,127 of record NC_045768.1, on the reverse strand, counting down.
GCAGGGAAAATGAAGTCGTCTGCAGTCGAGGAAAAAGAAATGGTCCGGTGAATGTATAAAAAATTATACACATAGCTCTGTTAGAGAATAACCTCATCTCAAACTGTTCTTGAGTGAACTGTTGGCACGTCTGCCTTGTGAAGCCTCCAGTATAGATCCAAGATGTGAACAAAACAAGATGAGGTGGAAGGTGTCCTCTAGTTGAGGAAAATACTAATAAGTTCACTGAGTTGAAGGAATTGTTTGGTCTCAGCCACTGTCTTGGCTTAATATTTATAAAATGGCTTAATATTTATAAAATGGTGATGATGAGCCACTGTAGTGCAGGAGTGGTTTGGCTCAAAGTGTTATTTATACATTATGAAGAAAAGTACAGAAAATGTCATCAGCCATGTGATAGCCTCGTTTGAGTTTTTGGTTTGTGTGTTTGGTTAGCACTCTTTGAGGCTGCCTTGGGCTTGATTCCTTTGGTGAGAAGTAGGAGCTTCACTCTTCTTCCCTCCCACTCAGCTCTGGAAGCTTCTTCAGAGTGATTTGTTAGAGACCTGTATACCCTAATCCTGTGCTTTACCTATTCCAGGTTCATGAGAAGGATGTGATTGGTATCGCACATCACCCTCATCAGAACCTGATTGCTACTTACAGTGAAGATGGACTCCTAAAACTCTGGAAACCCTAATTCAACTTTTCTTTTTAAACTAGCTTGAGAGCATGTACTTAAAATGAAGACATATTCATGTGTTGCTTTTTTTTTTTTAGGCCAGCTTTTCTAAGTAAATTGTCTGAATTAGGCACAAGAATAATTTTGTGAAAATTCATGTTTAAGTAGCAGTTACTCTTTTTTATATATTTTCAAGGTATTCGCTTATCCGTTTCTAACTGGGGCAGTCACTCAATGTTTTCAATAGTCTTTTACCTGGAGAGTGAAATACTGATATTTCTAGGGAAAAACTGTACTCCTTTGATTATGTGAAATGCTGATTAAAACAGGCCTCCTGCAGTAAAGCTTGTAAATAAGGAACTATCCCAAATTCAGTAGCTGTTTACTGTCCCATCTTTTTTTTAAAAGATGTTAATAAACTTTACACCTTTCTGGAGGCTTTGTTTTTAAATGTAAGTAAGTGCTCATCTAGTTAACGTATCTACTTAGAATCAGATGAAGAGGGTGGGACACTACATTATTATTCCTGAATCTTAAGTACAGCCGGAAGTCAATTCCTGGGTAGGACAGACTGAATGTAAAGTCAGGTGTCACATAGGACGTCTCATTTCACTGCCCTCCCCCAGGCATTCATTTTTCTTAGCTGTGACTTTTCCAGGGAATATTGTCTTCATTTTATGGATAGAACTAGTTGCAGGATACATTATATGAGAATTCAGTTTTGGCATATTTGGAAATGCATGTGGGTGTCTCTTTTCTGTTTCAACCAAAGATGTATATGGAATGCCTATGTTGACGTGCGACAGTACTATGCTAGGTACCATTTCAAGAAAGTGAGCTTGTTTGCTTGTGTGGGCCTTTTATGCCCCCTTTTAATTTTCCCAATTAGTAGGTACAAACAAGTGGGGAAAGTTTTGTATAGTCTTATAAACCTTCGTCCCTTGAAATATAGCCTGATCCTGTATTTGGGATCAGCTAGCTGTTGCCTAGCACATAAAAATGCTTAATATTGGGTGAATAATTCTTAGCAGCACTATGAAATCCATCTTTCCCAGTCATATTCCCAACTGTCTTGCTGCCACAAAACCTGCAGCTTTTTCACAGAATGTCATTTGCTGCCGATTTGAGAGTTGAATAGCGGTGAGTCTATATGAATGTAGTCTGCCATTCCTCCCAGTGAAGAGGCTTTCACTTAAGTAAAAAAAGTTTAAGGTGCAAAGAGCTTATACTAAAATTCCTTAGAAAAATCTTCAAGAAACTGGAGTTTTGATTTAGCCCATGACCTTGTGAACTGGCAGTTGTGAGATGCACACTTTGTGCCAAGGCTCATGGAGAGCAAGAATCTTTTCAGCACATGTACACTTACTTATTCTAGGAATTTTTAGCAAACAACTCCTCTGCTCCTGCACCTAGTGCTCAGGATGGTTAAAAACACTAGTTTCTGTCACAGGATAGGGGAGAAAAACAAGTTAACAGGATTAATTAAAATAGTGCAATAACAGAAAATCTGGAGTTGTTTTTTTGATGATCTAGACCTAATGGGTTAGGAAAGGCTTTCTGGAGTTGACCATAAAAGGACCAACAGGAGCAGAAGGTAAAGGGCTTTGGTGATCCTAGGAGCACTGCAGTGTGCCATAGCTGCAAGGCATGTATGTGCTAGACATATGGTAGGATCTGGGGAGACCAGGCAAAGAGGAGAGGACTGGACTGAGAGCCATGAAGTTTATTTTCTTTTTTAATGAAGTAGTGCCTTGGTGTAACAAGTAAACAAAACATGGGGGGAAAAAATGAATTTTCTGCTTTTCCCAGGTCACCCATGTTTATCGGTCCACAACTTCATTTTGCACAATGAAGACCTGTATTAGGTCTTCATTGCACAAACCTAAAAATTGTGTTGTTTAAAAGTGGAAATGAGCTTCCCTTACTCCGCGCCTAGTTTTTTTTTTCTTTTAGCCCCCATGGCCATCTCCAGTACAAAAGGCAGGGGGAGCCCCTGGGTAAGAGGCAGAGGTGGGAGAAGGGCTGTCTAGCTCCTGGACACCATGGCAACTGCCCAACACTTCCACTCCAGGAGGAGAGGTGGTGGAGGGTGTGCTGCCCAAACTCTGGGGTGGGGTGTGCCCGGTTGGGTGTGGCTGTGCAGCAGGGGAATGCGACAGGCATCCTGGGCCCTTGCCCCCCTTGGTTCTTAAGACAGCTGCTCTGTTGCTGCAGCCCACCTATTTAACTGATACTCCTCTAGCACTTAAAACCCAAAATACATGGCATTAAAGTTAACTCTGTGAGTTGTCCCATCCCCCACTGAGTTGCTGGATGGCTCTGGAAAACACTGAATGACCTGGTATTTCACACCAAAAAAAAATTTTTCTTTTAAATACAAGTCTCAGGTACAACTCAGTGTGTTCTCCACTAGTTACTAATAATAATTATTAATAACTGTTAATTAAAATAATTAACTAATAATAGTTACTACCATTAATAACATTTATTGAGCCCTTCCTTACTATGTAAGCAGTGCTATTTAATTCTCAGAACTGCTTTATGAGCTCTAGCCTATTCTGAATCCTATCCCATGAAACAGATTTCAAGATTCCATACCTTGCTCCTGGAGCGCGACTGACTGAGGTGGGATTCTAAAACTCAGTTTCTTGACTCTTTCTTTGAAAGAGTTTTTCCACATTCTGTTAAGACTTACCAAAACCCCACAAAGGCAGACATGAGTAGAAAGAGCACCGAATTACAAGAATCTGGATTCCAGTCTTTGCTGTCATTTCTTTTACGAGGGCCAAGTCACCTGGTAACTTGTTTGAATGGCAGATCTCTCAGGTCCTACCCTAGGCCTACAGACTCCAAGTCCAGTGGGGCTCAGCAAGCATGCTCAGATTTGAGAACCAGTAAGTAGACTAGAGGTCATTTTCATCAACTGTAAGGTAGGTGTTTCAAATTCTTGTTCTGTTGGTCTCAGAAGGTTGCTGCGATAACCAAATTAAGTGATAAAGGCACAAGACTTCAGAAACCCTTGAAAGAGCATCTTTACTGCTATAACTTGCTACCATTTTTCATTCATTGTGCTTTTAGAGCCTATGCTTCATTTTCCCATAGTATTTCAAGAGAGGAAATTACCATAGTGTCTATCTAAGATGGGAAGCAGCCTTGGTCTGAAACAAACTTGCCATAGTTAAGGGCTGCCATTGTTTGACCCTCCACACCAATTCTAACAATGGTGTTACTGTTCTGGTGATTTATATAACTGTCCCCATGGTGCTGGTGTAGAGCCTTGGCTATATGTAACCATCCTTTTGCTTATGCTATACTCAGTTCAACTACACCAAAATACCCAGAGGGTGAGACTCAAATCATGTTTTAAAGCTTCCGAGGTAACTTCAATTGTATCCAAGGTTGAGAGGCAGTACTATATGGAGAAAAAATGTGATGCTAATTTCACAAGGGAAGGTCTGCCACCATGTTCCACTAGGACCCTCATGGGGCCATAATCAGCTTCTATTTTTATTCCCTCCAAGTATGAACAGACAGGGGAGGCATCACAAAGAAAGCATTAGTGCTGGGGCGATGGAACTACACACTTCCACGGATGCACTTGTATTTCTGTGATGACCTTGGCCATAGTTCTAACAAGAATTTTTTTTTTAATACAGAATACAATCTTGTCAGTTTCTGCCTCTCCAGGTTGTAACTATTTTCATCTTCTATCTTAAGGATTTTTTTTTTTTTTACTGTGGTGAAACAAAAGTAAAGCTTACTCTCAACCATTTAAGTATACAATTCAGTAAGTAGCATTAATTATATTAACTCTTGTGCAACCATCACTTTCAAAACTTTCATCACCCCAAACAGAAACAATTAAGCACGCACTAACTTACCGTTCCTCTTCCTCCCAGCCCTCGGTAATCTGTGCCTCTATGAATTTGCCTAAATATTTCATATAAATGAAGTCCTTTTCTGTCATACGTACATATAACACATTTTGTTTATCCATCTGTTAAGACACATGGCTTGTTTCCTCTTCTGGTATTGTGAATAATGATACCATAAACATTGGCACACAATGTTCCTGAGTCAAGGAATGGAACTACTGGGTCATATGGTGAATTCCACGTTTGGCTTTTTGAGGAGCCTCTTACAGAAACTGCACCGTTTTAACATTTTCACCAACAAGGTACAGGGTTCTAGTTTCTCCATATTCTCATTTCCATTTGGGATTAGATTTTGGACTACTAGGTGTGAAGTTTTGTATCTCACTGTGATTTTCATTTTATTTTCCTCATGACTAATAATATTGAAAACCTCATGTAAGGATTTTTGTAATTTTTAAAATGTCTGAAAGTATTCTTAAGTGTGTTACAATATAAGTTTATTGTAGAATTTAGACTCCCAATATAAATCCAGTGAAAACTAAAATTTGTTGAACCATTATGTTTAGTATTTTGATTTGTTTTCCTTTCCTGGACACCTGCTTCACTATCCAAATGTGACGGTAGCTGTCTGGCCACAAATTTAAAAAGAACCCAAGAATGATGTGGAGAGGCTATCAATTAAAACTGTCACTATGACAAGAAACCTGAAGGTTTGGGAAATGATGCACTTTACACCAAGTTTCAGTCTCTTTTTAACTCAAGTGTTCTGAGGGGAACTTAAGCTGTGGGTTACTTCCAGGTTAGAAATGTTTTAAGCCTCCTGATTACAATGATACAGAATCTGAGCAGAATTAAACAGTAAGCTCTCACATTCTCACTTCAGCGTTTGCAAAGATTTTAAAGCCCCCTTCTTTTGCTCATTACTCACCCCTCAACTTTCAGTCCCCCCCTTGTTTAATATTAAACATTTAACTATGGTTAAATAGTATTTTTTGTATTACTCACTTTAGTTAAATGAAAAATTATGTATCTTAATTAGTGAAAAGCCAATACTTCAACCTGGGAAAAAAAAGCCTGTGGTGACACATTGGACATGCTTTTGAATCAGTATATTAAGGAGACATTCATACATTTCAATAATTGCTTAAATTCTGATATCCAGATTTAAGCTTGTGAACATATGACTTTAAACATACAATTAAAGCTATTCATAATCTGCTATTCTACTAACATTAAATTACAGTTACTTTGGAGCATAAGTTAAATGGTTTAAAGTAAGCCTGTAACATACCTGCAAAACACCTTCCTAACTCATACATGCAAAGTACTTCTCATCACTCTAACTTCTAAGTTACCCTGCTCCAGAAGTGACTACTCTAAACTATGGCTTACTGTGGTCCAAAGAGAAGGAAGAAAAAAAAAAAAGTAACCAGGACCAATAGCTAGATATATTAAAAAAAGATGGCACAGCAGAAGGGAATGCAATCCTACAAGCGCAAGCCCTCAAGAAGCAGCATGTTATATGATAAACCCCTTCTTTAGAAAGGTGTCATTTCTATCACTGATACCACAGGCTAAATTATATAGCATGCCATCTTCAAGTAACAGTTGAGGCAATAGAATAAATGCAGAGGCATCACAATGAATCCCACTTAATACAACTATACAGACCAACACTTCTCTACAAATTCTTCGTCTGACTGCCAGTTAAATACAATTTTAACTTCATAGCTTAACAATTAAGGGTCATACACTGAAGCCAATACATATACCTGGCATTTCAGTCTAAGCTAATCCATGTACATAGCTGAAATCAATTACAAAGTATGGCCTAACAACTGCTAGGGGAAATTTTTTTAAGTAGTTTTTACAAGTATTAAACTTATCTTGCACACTGAAGTCATCATACATACAGGGCAAAGTCAGAGCTTTTATATTCGAGTTTATTCTTCATTTAACTTTTAAAACACTACTATAATTGAATATTAAAACAAACAATAGCAAGTAGTGAGCATGTTATGATTATAGTCCTTCACTCAATCACTACTGCAAATAAAATGCCAGCAGTGAGTGTTATTCACTGGCCTCATTAGGAGGTCTGACACTGAACACCACCCCGAGGATGATGTTCATCATCCTCATATGCTTCTCCATTGTAATGGCGCCGTCTTTCCTGATTTGGATCAAAGTCCACTAGTTCTACCTGGTCCATTTCATCAGTCTCTTCTACTTCCTTCCTCTCAGGTAGGAGTTTTTCCAGCAAAGAGAGTTTATCCGGGGAGAGAAAGCCATTCTCAGGAAAGTTTACCTATAATAAGAAATTTCTACTTTAAGTTTAAATGACACTTCATCCTTAGCTCCTTAGACAAATACCACTGACCCATTTTCCCCAGGAAAAAAAAAACATGAAACCACACAATCTTTTGGTAAATCTGCCAATCCCAGGTTAGAACACATGTTCTAAGAAGGCATATATCATCTACTATTCTGAACTAGAGTTCAAGGTAAGGTCTTAAAAAAAAGATCCTAATAAAACTACACTGTAATGATCACTTCTATTCCGCAAATACATTTTAATAGGAGAACCCATCCTAAAACACATTCTCATTCCTTCTAATGGATAATTTAAACAAAGCTATTGTTACTCAAAGACAGTCCCACCCAAAGATGTTTTTAATAAATGTTAAATTTGTGGGTCTGAGGCCACTCAAATTTAGATTGAGGGAAATGGTTGGGTTACTTTAAGAACCAGAGCATTGCAGTATTTTGCCAAAAATCCACACCAGCTAACATGCTTCTGTTGAACTTTAAGATTCCAGTTATAGCCTTTCATTAGTAAATTACCCACCTGCCACCACCCCCCATCTTTAAATAGCCGATAATGATGCAAACAAACCAATACCAACTTGTTAACAAAAAATGTTCAACATAACAAGAGTAACATTAGATCTAGACAAGGGAGAATATAAACTTGGTTTCTGGCCATTCAGAAACTTAACTGCTACTGGATTTTAATAAACTAATCATTCTCAAACATTTCTACAGTACTGTATAGCTTACCTTAAATTCAATGATTAGGCGACCCTTTTCATATGGTCTACGATAAATTGGCATGCCTTCATTTAGCACACACTTGATATCTCCATGCTTGACAATCTGACCTAAAAACATTGAAGCCAAATTCCTTAAATACAGTCACACTTTTACGAGGCAGCGAAAATAAAGAACAGAGCAATGTCCTAGCTCACTGATAGAGGTAAATTTATATGAAATGATGCTGATACCTTTCATTTATAGGTTTTCTAGGGGCTTACAAGAGAGCCAAGAACGCATGATTTCAGCTCAGCTGAAGGACAGACATGTACCGAGCAACTTAAATGCCACTTTCCTCCGTGGCTATACTAGCTACGAGCAGACAATGAAAACACTAGAATAGAAACAGACGCTTATCTAGTTACTGTACCTGGATGAGAAGTGATGACTATGGTTCGGTTGTCAAGAGTAGATATTGGCTTTTGGAAGCCACACAATGCCTCAACCAGCTGTATGTCCATACACATGAAAAGGTCTTCTCCTCGTCTGTACAATGTAAGTACGGCATATACTTAGATCTTCAAACCAGCAATGATTACAACTACCAAAATAGGCAATTCTGTTCTCTTAAAAACAAATGGTATCTTTTAAAAGATGCCCTTTCTTCCCCATTCTTTTTTGTTTGTTTCCTTTGATAGGTACGAAGTGGATTTATTTAGAGAAACACACTCCAGAGTGTGGGCCATCTCAGAAGGTGAGGAAGGCCTCTTCCCCATTCTTAAGAGCTGAGAACTGGGTAGAGCAAACATATGGAAACTGCCAGCACAGTTTCCTGGACAAGGCTTCAGAATCCCTCCACACACTCTAGGCAGTGGAACAAACCTCAGGCTGGGTCCTGGATAAGTTAGGGTCTATGAAATTAAATAAAAGGCATATGGCCAATTTCAAGGGGAAGTAATTTATTGATGTACATGAATTAAGTAATATAGTGCCTGGCACAGTATGAACACTATTTTTATGTTTAATAACAACCCACTTCTTCCTCCTCATTCTTACTTTCTTTTCCAATTCATATTAATGACATCTTTTCATCAGGCAGAATACTCTCCAGAAATACTCTTGTTGAGGATTCACCTCAAATGATAGCATCAAAATTCTGAGCTCGATAGCATTTCCCATTATTCTTGAGACACTATTAATCTAAAACCTGTTCCTTGAGATGTCATTCCCAACAGACTTACTGGAACCATACTCCAGTCTAATGTTTTAAAATTACCCATTGATACATTATTTAACACTGTTAACTTTCTTGTGCGTCACTATAAATTTATCATAAACACAAGATTTCCTAATAGACGTGAATTAATATATTACAGCTTCTTACACAGATGATTCTAGACTTTTATTTAAAATTAAAAGCAACCCAACTTACCATGAACTCAGGATTGAAGAAACTGGTGAAAGCTTTAGGGTACTTATTTCAAAACCAACTGCTTATAAAAAAAAACTGGGGGCAAAGTTTTGTCTAGGGATGTTTCCCCTACTCTATCTATTTATACTTATACAACACATCTCCTAACTGAAGTATATCCTTAAAAATCCAAATTAGGCAACAATTTACCTACATTTAGACCAAAAAAACCAATGATTTTTGTCTTTAGCTTCTTCTAAGATTGAAACAACGATTAACAATCATTTATAAAAGACATATATAGTCTAACTTTTCTGCTATACTTTTCTAGGTTATTTCTAGGAAATGTATTCTACAAGTAATGAAAAAGCTCACTTATATTTGAGGGGAAAAAAAAACCCCAAATATGCAAGATGTCGGTTTGAGTATTTGATAAAAATTTTTACCGAGTAAAAACAGCATGGTCCTTCTGATCTAAAACGATGATAATATCTCCTGGCTCCAGTCCTGGTTCTTGGTCTCCTTCACCATGGAATGTTATCTTCTGGCCATCTTTCATGCCTAAAAACAAAAGGCTAATTTTATACTCTTAACATCTAAGTAAGGTCAGAATCTCTACTGAAACACAAATGCATGTTTGTGCATGAAAAAAATGTTCAAGTCTTTGCGGATGCTAAAGTTTTACAGAATTTACCAAAAACGCCCACATGCTTATTAGATCAGTCCAATTTCTTACTGAAGAAAGCTATCATAGTGGAGAACACAGATTCTAGAGGCAAACAAGTCAGGCTTCGAATCTCAGAGCTGCTATTTACTACTAGGCCAGATTACCCTAGGGAAGCAAATTGCATAACCTTCCTAAGCATCAACTTTCCCACAGAGACCTATGTCCTCCACCAGGGCTCTTGTGGGGGACTAAAGAAAAAGGTCTATGCTGGCACCAAATCAGTGACTGGCAAACATTATAACCATAAATGTTTTTAACTATTTCATCACTTTAAAAAAACTTAAGTCAAATCATTTCTATTAAGTCTAACAGAAGCTTAAGTCAGATTTTCTTCCTTCTATTGTATTAGCAGTAATATAAAATCTAAAAATTTAAAAAATATGTAATATTTATATTGAATGATTTTAGTCTTTTTTTTTTTTTAAAGAGGATAATTATAGTTGAGTACTTTCAGACCATGTGGTTATCAGTGTCAAAAATAAAGAAGTTTTTCCAACAGGCAAATGCTTTAAAAAAAATTATTATTTTTGGCTGCTTTGGGCCTTTGTTGCTGTGCAGGCTTTCTCTAGTTGTGGCAAGCAGGGGCCACTCTTTGTTGCGGTGCGCAGGCTTCTCTTGTTGCGAAGCACGGGCTCTAGGGTCACAGGCTTCAGTAGTTGCAGCATGCAGGCTCAGTAGTTGTGGCTCGTGGGCTCTAGAGTGCAGGCTCAGCAGTTGTGGTGTATGGGCCTAGTTACTCCGCAGCAGGTGGTATCTTCCTGGACCAGGGCTTAAACCTGTGTCCCCTGCATTGGCAGGCGGATTCTTAACCACTGCGCCACCAGGGAAGTCCATCCAACAGGCAAACGCTTCTTAAAGGCCAACACTTTTACTGAGATTTCTTCCCTCTGGCCCATACACCTTAGTTCAGTAAGGGCTTACTTAAACCAACTAACACCTCTTTAAACAGAACTCGTGTGTTTGCAGATGATTTCTCTACAGCAGTAGTGCCAGATTTCCTGAATCAATGATCACTGAGGTCACCCAACAAGAGCAACTTTGTTTCACTTTCTATTACGGAAAGTATTAAACTTACATAAAGTAGCCAACAGTACAAGAAGTCCCTATATATCCATCAATATAGATCCAGTAATTACCAGGTCATGACTACTATTTCATGTATTACACACCTCCACCCACATTCCCTGCATATATTTCAATTAAAATCCAGACATACCAATTAACCCAAATACTTCAATATATACCTCTAAAAAGAGAAGGACTTAAACCAAAATATCAGTATTACACATTGACAAAAGTAAACATTTTTTAAAAATGTATTTATTTTTGGCCGCATTGGGTCTTTGTTGCTGTGCGTGGGCTTTCTCTAGTTGTGGCGCACGGGCCTCTCATTGCGTGGCTTCTCTTGTTGTGGAGCACGGGTTCAAGGCAATTGGGCTTCAGTAGTTGTGGCTTGAAGGCTGTAGAGCACAGTCTCAGTAGTCGTGGCGCACGAGCTTAGCTGCTCCGTGGCATGTGGAATCTTCCAGGACCAGGGCTCAAACCTGTGCCCCCTGCATTGGCAGGCTGATTTTTAATCACTGTGCCACCAGGGAAGCCCAACAATCTGTCTTTAATCATTCACAAGGCAAAGTAACTATCTCACTACACTAGTGAAGCAATTAAACTCAGCTAAGTTTTGCTGGTTGTTCCATTAATGTTAAGAGTATGGGCAGGGACTTCCCTGGAGGTCCAGTGGTTAAAACCCCACGCTTCCACTGCATGGGGCAGGGGTTCAATCCCTGGTTGGGGAACTAAGATCCCATAGGCTGCAGTGTGGCCAAAAAAACGGGCAAGTACAGCATTCATAAATGGCTTCACTTACTACTAATGCCCTCCTGAGTACATACTGTTGGTAACAAGGGGGGAATCTTACCAGAGAGAAATTCAAACCCTACTCAACAGGGACCAATTAAGGGGAAAAAATGGAGGGAGGGGAGGTACCATGATTCACATGGGTGAATACTATTTCAGGAGCTTAAGTTAATGTAGATGTATATTTTCTAATTACAGTTTCATTTTAAAATAGCAAAGTCTGAAAAAGCCAACCATGCTGATTATTTCAGAGTAAGCAGCACCATTTATTCTGGGGCTATACACATTTCTAAAATTTCTACAATGAGTTTGTACTGCTGTAATACATTTTAAAGCATTTTTAAATAAACTGAAAAAATTAAGGAACTGGCAAAATAAAGTAAATCCTAATAATATTTAAAGGAAATTTTAAGTTATAACCCAAGAGGCAGAAACTGACGTATGTTTACATAATCTGTAAAAACTATTAGAAAGTAACATTCATAGTCTAAGTTCTTACAAATAAGTTAATTAATCAAAATATACCTATTCCTTACTCCAACAGTAGTTTTAAACAACTATAAAATGTAACGTTAATATAATTTGCAATAGCACTCAAGAACTGAAAATAGAAAGTGGCTCAGAACTCACCTTTGTCAATATGAACTTCTAGAATTTTCTTCTCTCGAACTATCTTCCTTCCATTGCAGCTTTTACATCTATCTTTAGGACTGATCCGCTCCCCATGGCCCTGGCACTCCATGCAGACAGACTGAATTTGCTGAACCATTCCAGGTCCTATCTGATGAATTCTTATTTGCATTCCAGTACCTCGGCAATTGGGACAGCACTCTACTGCTCCTTTCTTACCACCTCGGCCTAAATAGTTCAAAAAGAAACTATGTTTGAATTTAGTACTGGACATGGTGACGAATGTTTTAATGAGACAGTTCCTAAACACTCCACTTCATTAATATTTTCAAGGTCTGATGGAATGCCGCATAAGACTACAATTCAGCCTTTTTATTTGATAAAATATCGCCACAATCAGCTTATCTATAAACATATTGACTGCTATTTTCCCAAGGAGTCATTTCAGAATTCTGGATTTTAAACATGTGCTCCCAAAGCACAATTCATTCATTCACTCATTCATTCATTCATGGCTGAGTTGGGTCTTTGTTGCGGTGTGCGGGCTCCTCATTGCAGTGGCTTCTCTTGTTGCGGAGCACAGGCTCTAGGCGTGCGGGCTTCAGTAGTTGCGGCTTGTGGGCTCAGTAGTTGTGGCGCATGGGCTTAGTTGCTCCATGGCATGTGGGATCTTCCCGGACCAGGGCTCAAACCCGTGTCCCCTGCATCGGCAGGTGGATTCTTAGCCACCAGGGAAGCCCCCAAAGCACAATTCTTAAAAGGCTACTTTAACTGTGAGATGAGAACATTTTAGAGTTTATTCTCTTTAGAAAATACCATATTTCCAACAAATAACTTGTATTTATTAGAAAAACACCTTAGAGGTTCATAACCAATAATTTGACAGCTGCTGATACCCCGAAAGAGGAGACTGTCAAATCATATTACAGATTATGAAGCCACTGAAATGCCTCTGAAGTTCTAGAGGGGATAGAAAAGACTCATCTCCGAACAGTACTGAGAAAAACAGACACCGAATTAGATCAGTCCCACCTGCATTCAAAATAAATACATAAAAGTGCTGATAATTTGCTAATATTTCTCTAGGAGGTGGATTCAGGTGGTTTTCGTACTTGCACTCTTCAGAATTAGGTAGTGCAATATGTCAGTTTTATATATCCAGAACGGCTTCAGTTCCATTTTCAATTATATTATGAATGTTAAGACATACCTTCACATTTGTCACAAATCACGTTCTTTTGCAGAGCTAGTTTTCTTGTTGCACCATTATATAAATCTTCTAAGGTTACTGTGAGTTGATGCACGACATTTTTACCTAGAACAAAACATTGCACATTAAAAATCTAAGATGCTGAATCTTGTGTTCTACACTATAAAAACGGTAAAGGATAATGAAAGATGAGCCCTACAAGGGTACACACATAATCCTCTGTGGTGTAATTTCAAATAAGAAACATCCAGTGAGATTTAAGCAATTTGTATAAGGACGTAGTTACGGCCATCCTACATTTTACGGCAATCAAAAATGTTAACTGCAAAAATCACTTGAGAAAACTCATGTTATTTAAATAGACACATTTCACAGTAAATTAACCCAAACTGCTTTTCTGTCCTAATATATTCTTTGAATCGTTCACTTATTATATTGAGTAACATGAGCAATTACATCATCCAAAAATTCTTCAGCACATTAAATTCCAAAAACTAATCAAGTTTGCCCAGGGAACCTGACATATTTATTCAGCACTAACTCTTTAAAGGCTAGATTTCTCGGGCTTCCCTGGTGACACAGTGGTTAAGAATCCGTCCACCAATGCAGCGGGCACAGGTTCGAGCCCTGGTCCAGGAAGATCCCACGTGCCGTGGAATGACTAAGCCCATGGGCCACAACTACTGAGCCTGCGCTCTAGAGCCCGTGAGCCACAACTACTGAGCCAGCACACCACAACAAGAGAAGCCACCACAATGAGAAGGCCGCACACCACAACGATGAGTAGCCCTCGCTCACTGCAACTAGAGAAAGCCTGCACGCACAGCAACAAAGATCCAACACAGCCTCCCCCCCAAAAAAGGCTAGATTTCTCATCCTTTACCATAGTGCTGTCCAACAGAACTTTCTGCAGTGATGGAGATGTTTTGTACCTTATGCTAGCCAACCCAACAGCCAGCAGTCACACATGGCTATCGAGCATATAATTATGGCTACTGCAGACTAAGTAACTAAATTTTTTTTTTCTTTGCAGTAATCTAAATTTGATGTGGCCAGTGGCTACAAAAGAGTGACCTATCTCATCTAGCTAGGAATGGGAAGTGGAAGGTGGAGATCATCTAAGAACAGAGGTTACAGAAATGTAGTCACCTGCCGATAGGTAATAAGTTCCTAGCTAGTGATTCTCCCAGGACTTTATCTACCATGAAATACTGCCTTACGCTTAAGTGAAAGAAGCTCTTGAACTTCCTATCTGCAGAACATGTCCAATGAACATTTTTAGTTACCAATCAAGCATGACGTGCCCTCAACTATAACCTGTTCCTAGATCCACTTTTCTGTTCTGCATCACTAATACTGTTCCATGTAATTGGTTCTGGAACGCTGAAAACTGCCCTTCTTACTTTAGCCTTATAGAGTTTACAGTATAGGGAAGAAATAAAGCTTCTAAAATTTAAGCAAATATTTTCCAATATCACACTAAAAAAATGACCTTACATTGATCTAAGCCACACAGTAGAGTTTGCCAATCAACTGACCTTGACTGAAAATTGTTTTAAGGTAAATTTCTTAAAAATAAATAAAATACACCCCCCTCTCCTTTTAAGAAAATCTGAATAAACAATTTCCAGTCCTTCTGAATCCAAAAAAGCTCAGAGAAAATTTAGTGGTTTGCCCATTCCTTCTAGAATGGGCTCTACCCATTAGTCCTTGTTTATATTAACTATACTGGGAACAAAGTAAGATAAACTCTGATCAGAACACTGTACTTCTATGAGCAGTATTTCCACAGTCCAGAAAACCATATTTCTATTAAATGTTAAGGGCACATATTTTCATATAATAAAACTGAAACAAGATTAAACAGATAGCATGCTATTTGGAGGCAATGAACCTGTGTTCCAATCAAGACTCTGATGCGTAGCAATATATGACCTTGACAAAAATTTACCATTCTGAACTGTAATTCACTTTTGCCTGTTTAAGGCCACTGTACCTCCCATTGAGGCTGAGGGGTGGGGGTGTGCAGATTGAGAATAAAATAAAACCTGTGAAAAGGGTTTTGAAAATTATGCTCCTATACTTCATTCCTTTAATGCTTGATAACATCACAGAAATCCTATGTACCCCAAGAGCTTTAGAAGCACTCACTTGTTAGCACTCGATTGGCTTAGCTATTTTTAGTCTCATCAAATCTCATTCTTAAACTCTTACCATAAATCAGTTTACAACATTATGCTAACAAGTAAACAAGCATTTAGTAGGTGAATTCTCAAGAATTTACTTTGACCAACGGCTTATTTTAATTTGCCACGTGTGAACTGTCATTCTTACCTCTCCTTTCTCTCTGCATCCTGCCTCCTCCTCCAAAAAACATATCGAAGATGTCCATGGGGGAGCCAAAACCGCCACCTGCTCCACCTTCTTTAATTGCCTGCTCTCCTCCTTTGTCATATAATTCCCTTTTCTTTGCATCAGAGAGCACTTCATAAGCTTGAGAAATCTGTTTAAACTGTTTCAGAAAAGGGGGGATAAATTTCACTCAAAAAACTCAACTGTTACAAAGCACAGCCACTACATTAGACATACTCAATTTCATGTTGTAATGGAAATACCGTACACCGGGCAAGAACTATTCAGCTATGTTATGAGTGTACTACTTGCCTTCTCTCCTTCATTTGGATTCTTATCAGGGTGGTACTTCAAGGCCAGTTTCCTGTAAGCCTTTTTCAATTCTTCTTGGGTGGCATTGGGTTTGACCCCCAAAACATCATAATAAGTGGTTTCTTTCACCATTTCCTACAGTCTAAAATAAGAAAGTTCAATTTTAGCCGACTTTCAACTGGTAGTTTTAATTAATAAAATTTAGGCATAGGAATCTGTTCTGAGAAACCTGATTGTAAGAACACCACCTTCCCTAAATTTCACAGAGAAGGTAACAATTCCTTTGGTAATTTAGCCATCAATTCTAAGACTAAATATAAGTTAATAATTATCAGGGGATAATTCAAAAGCCTCCTATAGCAGCTGGTTCCCACTCTCCCACCTGAAAACTCCCATAATAACGCGACTATTGTCTGGATTTTTCCTGTTTCCCTTCCCAACCAGCGACAGAGGGCAGTAAAAAAGAGGAGCACTAAGAGGTTCAATCCACTACCATTATTCTTAGTAAATCTGATAAATCATACACTTTCTAGAAAAAACATCTGGGCACAAAGCGGGGAGGCAGTGTTTTATGAAAGAAACTAAGAACACCAGCTCCAGAAAGCAAGCTCCCCTCCCCCTCAATCCTGAGGCTGTTTCTCAGTCACAGGACGTACAGCTCCTCTGCTTCGACAAACGAACCTCTTTCGCCCCCACAAGCCAGCGTAGTTTACACGCTATTAGGTTTTGCCCTGCACTCAATGCCGACCGTTAGGGGTTCCTTCCTTTCCCCTCCCACCCAGGATGAAAGGGGTGGGAGAAGCCCAGCACCCAACAAAGCGAAGGAGGAGAGGCCCGAGAAGCGAACGCCGCAGCCCCTCGCCCCCCTAGCTCCTTCTGCGCGTGCGCGAAGGGTCGCCCCCACCCCCACCCCCCCAGCCCGCCCGCCAGCGAGCGCGGGCGGAGGGAAAGACTGAGGCGGCAGGTCCTCGGAGAACCCTGGCTAGATAGATAGGGCATGGAGAAAGCTCCAGGAAGGGTCTCGGGCCCACTCGCTGCGCGCCGGCGAGGGTTGCCGGGGTACCCCCACCAGCCCTCCAGAAGGAGAATCGTGGGTACAGGAATCGACAACCCTCCCGCCCACGCGGAGCCAACCGCCTCACGACCGCGGCTCCATCCGGCTTCCCGGCGCAGCCAACAATGCCGGCCTTGGGACGAGGTGAAGCCCGAAGGTTGAAGCTCACCGGTGAGAGGGCCGATGCCGGTGTGGGGGAGCGGGAAGGAGCGCGTTGCCGTGCGCAGCTCGGGCAGCCGCCGCTCCTCCGCCTTTTCACCGAGCGTTCTGGAAAGTTCCGCCTGGAGCGCCGCAGCCGTTGTCTTTTGTAGCCGAGCGCAGGCTCGTCACCCGCCGGAAGTCCCGCCCTTCCCGCTGCTGTCACCGCCCGCGGTTGCCTGGGCAACGGCGCGGGGGCGCTCGGGCTGGGAGGGGCTGTGCGCAATCCTGGGTCTGGCGTTTGTGGAACTTTCTGGAGCCCTTTCCTCCACCCAGCGAGTGCGAGAGTGCAAAAGTCTCGAGCGGGAACTGGGATTACCTAAGAGCACTGCGATTTTGGGTCGGCAAGGGATTCCCAAATCTGTGGGGCCGCCGCCGCTTGCGGGAGCGCGGAAGACTCGGGAACTGGGCCCGGGCAGGGCCTGTGCGCTGAACAGGAGGAACCTCTCAGTACAAAGCCTTTTGCCGCACCTCTTCCCCGTCGGCGCCTCCTTCACCTCTTTTGGCGTCTCTACCCGGCTTAGTTTTTTAGCCTTGAGATTCTGGGAAGCCGCCGAGCGCGAAATGCTGAGCAAGACGGGCCTGGGCCCCAGAGCAATCACCCATGCAGTCCAAGGCCTCGTAGTTCGCCAAACTGCGAAGTTAGAAGAGCTCTTAGTGCAAGTCCAGACCCGTATACACACGTTATTTGCTTTGGGCCTTGCCATACGTCGGGCTCAGGCGGTGATCAGTGGGGAAACGTTTGCATTACCGTGGTGCAAACCGTGGGCCAGTAGTCTCTCTGGCCAGGCGTTCACCGGGTTTGGCTAGCGGGGGACACAGTAACAGTTACAAGAGTGGCTAACTGGCAAATAGTTTTAATTATTTGACCTAACGTTTAAGTCCTACTAGTCTGTGAATCTGGATCTAGAGTCTGCAGAATGAGTCCTTCAGGCTTTCAAATGTTGAGTTCAGGACATAATGGAAGATGGGGTCTGTCTTCCTTATTCAATAACAAAACAAACACAGGAGGACCTAGCACCAAGGAAGATGGACATGCAAAGCTGAAAAAGCCTGGTTCACTCAGACTTTAGTAGGGAGACAGGCAAGCCAAAGAACTGTAGGGGAACCCTGTTAATCTGATGAAACAGGGAAAGCTTCTCTGGGAAAGTGGCAGTTGAGCTGAGTTGTGAAGAAAGAAGAGTATTCCCAGCAAGGACAAAGTGCAAGGGAAGGCTATGATTAAGGTGTGAAAGAATATGATGTTTTTAGGAAATTGCAGGTACTTGAATATAGCCAGAGCTGAAAGCTGGAGTGACCGAAGGTGAGGCTTCAGAGCTAGTTGGCAAACACCTGTTGGTGTATGTTACTAAAATAAGAATTTTGAACTTTACCCTGGAGGCATCCCATACTTATCAGTTCAGCCTTATCTCTTTAAATTGTAGCTTTGTGCATTTTCCCAAATGCAGTTTTTCACCTGTTTGTGCTTGTGGTATGGCTGAGAAACACCTAACTTTTTTTTTTTAATTTTATTTATGTAATTTTGCTGTGTCCGGTCTTCATTGCTGCACGCAGGCTTTCTTTACTTGTGGTGAGCAGGGGCTGCTCACTGCGGTGGTTTGTTGCGGAGCCCGGGCTCTAGGCATGCAGGCTTCAGTAGTTGTGGCTCGTGGGCTCTAGAGCGCAGGCTCAGTAGTTGTGGTGCACCGGCTTAGTTGATCCGTGGCATGTGGGGTCTTCCTGGACTCGGGGCTCGAAACTGTGTCTCCTGAGTTGGCAGGTGAATTCTTAACCACTGTGCCACTAGGGAAGTCCACACCTAATGTTTCTAATCTTAGACGTTACCTTCTCAATTATCACCTCAGGTATAAAGGGTTTTGTTTTGTTTTCTTAATCTTCCGTCACTAAAACTCCAGTGCTGCCAGGCAGCGAGCTAGGGCTTGATAATATAAAAATCACGAAAGTCGTTTTCCTTGCTGTCAAGGATAAATGTTGACAAAAAAGTATTGGGGTGCCAAGTAGGGGGAACCTTGCACCATCCAGATGAGTATCCCAGGCGGAGAGACCAACAGTTGTGAAAACATGAACAATTAAAAGAGAACAGTAAACAAACAGCTAATAAATATCGTCCATGTGTTATGTAGGCTTTGAAGTCCTCAAGTCCCTACTTTATTGTAACGTGAACTGTGCGTTTGTGAGTCTAACATTGGTTAAGCATATGAAATAAGCATCAATATGGTGTATATCAAATCACTTCAACGGAGAGTTTCCACAATAAATATTACCATGGCTAGTGTTTCTCAAGTATTACCATGTTTAGTGTTTCTTTTTGCCTGAGGAACCCAACTGAAATTCCCACACGTTTTAGAAAGGTGAAAGTGTGATACAAACATGAAGATACCGTCTTGAGACTGAAACATTAAGACTGAAATATATTGAAAATACTTTTAAAATCTGCAAGCTCTTTAAGCTTAATTCCTTTTTTCCAGTTATATATATATATATTTCAGATTATTTTCGAGTATAGATTATTACAAGTTAATTCTTTATTAAGAATAAAATAAAGGGCATAAAATTTGGTTAAAAAAGAAAACTATGTACTCATTTGCTTGTATGTGTGTAGAATATTTCAGAAAGATACCCCAAAACTAGTAATATGGTTGCCCGTGGAGAGAGCTAGCTGCTTGGGGGAGGCAGATGGGAGGAAGAAATTTCACGATATACCGTTTGTAATTTTGGAATATTTAATCCATTTGAATGCAGTACTTATTTAAAAAACTTAAAAATGTATAAAATTCCCTCCTCCCAATTCAAGCTTTGAACTAGTAACTCATCACTCCCGAAGCAAGTTAGGTGATTTTTAGTTGCCTTAAAAAACATCATTACGGGGCTTCCCTGGTGGCGCAGTGGTTGAGAGTCCGCCTGCCGATGCAGGGGACACGGATTTGTGCCCCGGTTGGAGAGGATCCCACACGTCGCGGAGCGGCTGGTCCCGTGGGCCATGGCCGCTGAGCCTGCGCGTCCGGAGCCTGTGCTCCACAATGGGAGAGGCCACAGCGGTGAGAGGCCCGCGTACCGCAAACAAAACAAAACAAAACATCATTACGTATGTTCTGTTTGACGGTTTTTCCTTCATAGAAGCTTATGTCAGTGATGCTGAAAATATGTGCTGCTAAATATCCTGGTTTTTCAGTAATAGAAGTTAACACTTTTAAGAAGCATTATTTACGTAAAATATGAAAAGATTAGCAGTAATTTAGAATGTGATCTTTTTTGGTGCAGAAATAAGATCACATTATACATGCTGTTTGCAATTTGCCCTTTTGGCTTAATTTATTGTCATCTTACCATGTTAGGATAAATAGTCTAGCTTGTTATTTTTAACGAGTTTATAGTGTATAGCATGCAGGCACTATATTTAACCATTTCCCTATTGAGCATTTTGGTAGTTTCCACTGTTTCATGAACAATGTTGCTGAGATATTCTCAAATAACAGCTTTGGGCACTCATGAAAGTATTTCTGTAAGACAGACATCTGGAACTGAAATTGCTGTGTCAATGTGAATGCAAATTTAAAATTGAATAAATAACTTTCCATATCAGCTTGTACCTCTGTCAGCAGTGTATGAGTGGACCTTGCCAATGTGAGTTCTGTCTTTTTTTTTTTTTGTCTTGTCTAACCTTAAAGGTTAAAAAGTGATATCTATTGTTTTAATTTGACTTTCTTGAATTGTGTGGTTAGCATCTTTTAAATGTTTACTGACTCTTCTTCTGTCACCCTGTCTATCCCTCTCATTTGACCATTTTTCTGTGGTGTCCCTCCACTGTTTTAATGATACATAATAGCACCTTTATCTGTGATAGATAGTAGGTGTTAATGTGTCGTAGTTATTTTCTCTAGTGTTTTGTAGCTTTTGACTATATATGTGTATATATTTGGACCATATAAAGTTTTAAATTTTTATGTAGATAAGTTTCAACTTTTTCTTTTGGCTTCTTATTTCTTTTCTTCTCCTCTCTTCTTTTTCCCTCCTACTTCTCCTTCATTTGCTATGTTTAAAAGACTTCACCAATCCAACATTATAAATATATTCTCCCAGGTGTTCTTCTAGCACTTTCATCGTTTAATTTTTCATATTTAAATCTTTATTCCACCTAGAAGTTCTTTTGGTGAAAGGACTGAGGGTTATTTGTAATTAACTGAGCTTTATCTTTCTGCAGATGGTGAGCTAGTTTGTCTAAATATTTTAATACTCCTAACTCGTGTGAGATGCCACTCTTATTGTGTACTAAATTTAATTAAATTTAATGTCTGGTAGGCCTCTTTCTCCTCATTGCTCCTTCTTTTTACAATTTCCCTGGCATTTTCTAGTATTTTTCTTCTTCCAGATGAGCTTAAGAATGTTTCTGGCAGATTACCCAAAATCCCAACATGATTTTTATTGTCATTACAGTGCTTTTATATATCAGTCAGTTTGGGAAGAACTAGCATGTTTATAATGTTGAATCTTCCTCTCTGTAAACAAGTTATATTGTACATATAACTGTATATTCATTTTCTTTATTGTATTTTATGCTTTTTTTAAAGTTGAAGTATAGTTGATTTACAATGCTGTGCCAATTGCTGCTGTACAGCAAAGTGCCTCAGTTATACACATAGAGACATTCTTTTTATAATTTTCTTTTCTATTACGGTTTATTGCAGGAGATTGGATATAGTTCCCTGTGCTATACAGTAGGACCTTGTTGTTTATCTGTTCTACACGTAATATTTTGCATTTACCAACCCAAATTCGCCGTCCATCACTCTCCCTCCCTCCTCTTGGCAACCTCAAGTCTGATCTCTATGTCTGTGAGTCTGTTTCTGTTTTGTAGATAAGTTTGTGTCATATTTTAGATTCCACATATAAGTGATATCATATGCTATTTGTCTTTCTCTTTCTGACTTACTTCATTTGGTATGATAATCTCTAGTTGTGTCCATG
Organism: Phocoena sinus; assembly: GCF_008692025.1. Lineage (NCBI taxonomy): Eukaryota > Metazoa > Chordata > Mammalia > Artiodactyla > Phocoenidae > Phocoena > Phocoena sinus. The sequence continues at coordinate 80,843,845 of NC_045768.1, read as the reverse complement.
TTGCTGCAAATAGCATAATTTTGTTCTTTTAGTGCTGCTATGAACATAGGGGTGCATGTATCTTTTTAAATTATAATTTTGTCTGGGTATATGCCCAGGAGTGGGATTGCTGGATCATATGGTAATTCTATTTTGAGTTTTCTAAGGAACCGCCATAATGTTTTCCATAGTGGCTGCACCAACTTACATTCCCACCAACAGTGTGAAAGTGTTCCCTTTTCTCCTCACCCTCTCCAGCATTTGTTATTTGTAGATTTTTTAGTGATGGCCGTTCTGACTGATGTTGAGCATCTTTTCATGTGCCTACGAGCCATCTGTATGTCTTCTTTGGAGAAATGTCTATTAAGGTCTTCTGCCCATTTTTCAATTGGGTTGTTTTTTTGCTGTTGAGTTGTATGAGCTGTTTGTATATTTTGGAGATTAAGCCCTTGTCTGTCTCATCATTTACAAATAGTTTCTCCCATTCTGTAAGTCGTCTTTTTTTTTTTTTTTAATGGCTTCCTTTGCTGTGCAAAAGCTAGTAAGTTTGATTAGGTCCCATTGGTTTATTTTTGTTTTTATTTCTATTGCCTTGGGAGACTGACCTAAGAAAACGTTTGTAAGATTTATGTCAGAGGATGTTTTACCTATGCTCTCTTCTAGGAGTTTTATGGTGTCATGTCTTATGTTTAAGTCTTTAAGCCATTTTGAGCTTATTTTTGTGCATGGTGTGAGGGTGTGTTCTAGCTTCATTGGTTTGCATGCAGCTGGCCAACTTTCCCAGCACCACTTGCTGAAGGGACTTTTTCCCACTTTATATTCTTGCCTCCTTTGTTGAAGATTAATTCTTCAACAAAGAATTGTTGACTGTAGGTGTGTGGATTTATTTCTGGGCTCCCTATTCTGTTCCATTGATCCATATCTGTGTTTTTGTACCAATACCAAACTGTTTTGATTACTGTATGCTTTTTGTTTTAAACCAGGTCCTGATCATTTCTTCTTAAAGATGTTATTAGACATTGTCTTTTTGTTTCTATCACGAATGGTCTCTTTTCTTACCATTATATTTTACTTCAGTGGTGTGCTTTATAACTCTTGCCAGATCACAAGTATCCATGGAGATAGCTGGAGATGACTGGAGGCATGGTAGGAGCCAATTTCTTAAGGGCTTGAGAATTATGCTAGAAGCTTGAATTTTATCTTGAAAGCTCTTGAGAGATCCTGGAAGATTTTAGGGATGGGGTGATATAACATCTAACAGCTGACTTTTTTGGGGGGAGTGCCTGTCAGGTACTCTCTATAAATGTCATATTTTAATCATATCAACCTTGTTTTACAGATGATTTGATCATATTTACATTTTAGAACAACCATTTGGGTGCTATTGTGGAAGATGGATTCATAGGAAGCTTTTATGATGAGAGATTAGATTAGAATTGGTAAGGCCAGGACTTCCCTGGTGGTCCAGTGGTTAGGACTCCATGCTTCCATTGCAGGGGGCACAGGTTTGATCCCTGGTCCGGGAACTAGGATCCCGCAAGCCGCACAGCATGGCCAAAAACACAAAAACAAAAACAGAAACAAAAAAACCCCAAAACAAAACAAAAAAAGAATTGGTAAGGCCTACACAGTAGAAATGGAGAGGGAGGGAAATATAAGTATAGAGATAGAATCTACAGGTTGCATTGACTGTATGCAGAGTTGATGGAGAAGGAGTCATGGCTGACTTCCAGCTTTCTGGCCTAAGCAAGAGGTTGGAGATGCCCTTCCTGAGATGGGGAGACCTGAAAGAGGAGGAAGAGGAAGCTGTGGTGGGGGCAGAGTTGGAGGGGAGGAAAGATGAGTTGAGTTTTGGGTGTGTAGAATTACTGCTATACTTTTTTTCTTTAAAAAGGAAAGAAAAATTTTATTAGAAAGTACAAGATGGGAAGTAAATTCTAGCTAAAATTCTAGTTTAAATGCTTGTATGAATTAATTTAAATTTCTTGCAACATTTAGTTTTTAATTGACTGTGGGGCCTAGTGGGGCTGGAATATATATATATTTTTTGAGTGTCACCAATTTGTTTTGGTTCTCCTCTTATCTCTGTGACTACACATTGTCTCAGTCTTCTTTATGAACTGTTCTCCCTTTCAACCCCCAACCCCCAGTTGTTATTTTTAAATTTTATTTTATTTTTAAAAATTTATTTATTTTATTTATTTATTTTTGGCTGCGTTGGGTCTTCGTTGCTGTGTGCGGGCTTTCTCTAGTTGCGGTGAGCAGGGGCTACTCTTGGTTGTGGTGTGCGGGCTTCCCATTGTGGTGGCTTCTTTTCTTGCGGAGCATGGGCTCTAGGCGCCCCTGGGCTTCAGTAGTTGTGACTTGTGGGCTCAGTAGTTATGGCTCGTGGGCTCTGGAGCACAGGGTCAGTAGTTGTGGTGCACAGGCTTAGTTGCTACGTGGCATGTGGGATTTTCCTGGACCAGGGCTCGAACCTGTGTCCCCTGCATTGGCAGGTGGATTCTTAACCACTGCGCCACCAGGGAAGCCCTGTTATTTTTTAAGTAAACTTTTAATTTTAGAATAGTTTTACATTTACAGAAATGTTGCAAGGATAGTACAGGGAGTTCCTGTATACCTGGCACCCAGTTTTCCTTGTTGTCAGCTTCTTAATAAAAATGGTACAGTTGTCACAACTGATGAACTAAAATTGTTACATTATTATTAACAAAAGCCCATTCTTTTTTTAAATTGAGTATAGTTGACATATAATATTATATTAGTTTCAGGTGTACAACAGAATGATTTGATATTTGTATACACTGAAAAATGATCACCACAGTAAGTATAGTTACCATTCATCACCATACAAAGTTACAATTTTTTTTCCTTTTTAAAGTCCTTTCTTTATTCTGATTTCCTTAGTTTTTACTTAATGTCCCTTTTCTGTTCCAGGACCCCATCCAGAATACCACATTACTTTTAGTCATCATGTCTCTTTAGGCTTTTCTTGACTGTGACAGCGTCTCAGATTTTCCTTATTTTGGATAATCTTGACAGTTTTAAGGAGTACTGGCCAGGTGTTTTGTAGACTGTCCTTCAATATGGGTTTGTCTCATGTTTTTTTCATGGATAGGCTCGGTTTATGGGTTTTGGGGAGAAAGACCACAGAGGTAAAGTGCTAGTTTCATCATATATCCAAGGTACATACTGTGAACATGACTCATCACTGTTGATGTTGACCTTGATCACCTGGCTGAGGTAGCATTTGCCAGATTTCTCTGTATTGTGAAGTTACTCTCCCCCCACCCCCGCCACCTTTTTCCATCCTGTATGCTTCAGAAGGAAGTCGTATTCATCTTGATATCATCAACATGAAGGCATGGTCTGGCACAGAGTAGTGTTTGTTGAACTTAACTGGTTCCCTGTTATTTTGTGAGTCTCACTAAAGTCCTGACAGATAATTTTCTGTTTTATCAATATGAAATAAAAATTAGTGAATTTGAGTAACTTCCCGAAAGTCACACATTAAGTGGTCAAATTGGAATTTGAGCCCAGTCTTTCTGAATGCAAAGCCTGTGGTCTTTACCATTCTGGCTTCACAGAGTCTTGTATTTACTTTGGCCATCTTCCCTAAGTACTTGTAATACAAAAGTGTCTATAGATAATGTGGTTAGATCCTTGGTTATATGGAACTTTCATTCTTCTATAATTCATCTTTTCAATTTAAAGTTGTACTTTAGACTTCTTAGCCTCGAAAAGGGGAGACGTCTGTGCCCTGTATTGCTTGATCCAATTCCAATGGAATGTCTTCTTTTTAATTCCCTACAGAATTGTGGCGGGTGGGTTGCAGCAGGGCCATACTGGGAAAATGGATACCAGTTAGGATGCTATTACAGTAGTATGGGACCGGCTATATAATTTGTAAGACTCAGTGCAAAATGAAAACATAGGGTCCCTTGTCAAAAATTATTGAGATGGGAATTCCCTGGCAGTCCAGTGATTAGGTCTTGGTGCTCTCACTGCCAGGGCCCGGGTTCAGTCCCTGGTTGGGGAACTAAGATCCCGGAAGCCGTGCAGCACAGCCAAAAAAAAGATTATTGAGGAATTCGAGACAGTGACAGCAGAGCATTAAACCTAGCATGGGGCTCTTCTAAGCGTGCGACGCTGTGTGACTGCACATCACACAGCCATGAATCTGGCCTTGCCGTAGAAGCAGTAGGCAAAGAGGGCCAATATTAAAGCTGTGGGAGTAGGATTGGAGAATAGTAACGTAAGATATTAAAGAGGTATACCTACAGGGATTGTTGATGATTAGATGTGATAGGTGAGTGGGTGGATAAAATATGGAATGTAAAGTTTCTGATGGGGTAATACTATTCACTGATACAGGAAATCAGAGGACCAGATTAGCTCTGAGGAGAAAATAATGAGTTCAGTTTTAAACATATTAACCGAGTGTGGATATTCAGGCAACACTTGGATATACAAGTATTCATAGAAAAAGAGCAGGAGGATACAATCAGAACTGATAGTACTTACTTATCTCTGATGTTGAGGACCAGGGTGGAGGGTGGCCACTGGGTGGGGACTTTAACCTTTTTTTTTTTTTTTTTTTTTTTGCGGTATGCGGGCTTCTCACTGTTGTGGCCTCTCCCGTTGCGGAGCACAGGCTCCCGACGCGCAGGCTCAGCGGCCTTGGCTCACGGGCCTAGCCGCTCCGTGGCATGTGGGATCTTCCCAGACCGGGACACGAACCCGTGTCCCCTGCATTGGCAGGTGGACTCTCAACCACTGCGCCACCAGGGAAGCCCAACTTTAACCTTTTAAAGAGAGTATCCATGTATTTCTTGTATAACGGAGAAATAATATTTTTATTCATGAAAATCAAGTCACAAAGTATTATTGTGTTTGTAAGAGAAATGGATTGAATCTGAAAGCAAAAGTTTGCAAAAGTTTATACTAGTAAAAAAGAGGCATTTATGAAAGAAATAGATTTGCAGCTGCATATTTTCTGTTGCCAGTAATACCATACACATGATTCAAAATAGACTGTTAGTTTACTATTCTTTAATTTTTTTGTTGAGCACTCACAATCTATTGGTTGCTTTACAGGGTGTATAATTTAAAAAATTTACATAAAATTTTACTCTTAAGTTGTATCTCTGTATGATCTGAGGAAAATTACCAAGCTACTCTGAGTATAGTTTCTTTATTGGTAGAGACGAAACTAACTTTACTGGGAATGTGAGAATTAAATAGGATTATAAGTGAAAGTTCTTTGTAAACTCTAAATTTTGTAAATTCATACCCTTTAGCTCTGCAGCCTTCTTAGTGAGCCTCCCATCTCCTTCCCAGTTTCATCTCCAACAACCTACCTTCTCAACTGGTTTTCTCACCACCTCCTGAACATCCCTTGTACTTTTCTGCTTCCTTAACTTTGGTCTCATTCATTTGTGTAATCAACAAGTGTGTATTGAGCATCTCACCCGCCTAGAGGCTTTGTTTAAATATCACCTTCTCACTGAAGCCTACAATGTCTACCCTATTCAAAATCACAATCTGCTCTTCCTCTTTAGCACTCCCAATCCCCCTTAACTTTTTTATATAACTTCACACTCACGACATAACAAATTACTTACCTATTGTCTCTTCCCGCTATACCCTCTTCCCAATAGAAGTAAAATTTCATTTAGATAGAGATTTTTGTCTGTTTTGTTTTATGATGTATCCCAGGCATATAGAACACTGCCTGGTACAGAGTAGGTACTCAATACAAGTTTATGGAATGAGTGAATGAATGAATATGCATTGTGCCAGACTTTAAGCCAGGCACCAGGTAGATAGTTGTGAAGAAGCAGAGATGGTTCCTGCCCTCATGGAACATCCAGCCTAGCACTGTAGTGGTTTTTCTGCCTGCTTGGGCTGCCCTCCTGCAGGAAATGTCAGTGACTAATTGCTGAGTTCAGAGTAGCTTTTCTGCTCAGCAGTGAGCAATTTTCAGATAATTTTGCTTTTAAGTCTTAAAAAAAATTCTGATAGAAAGGAAGGGGGGGGGGGAAATAGCAATGCATTTTCTTTAGTCATTCTAAGTTAAAAGTCAACAATTTTCCCCAATGCAAGGCAGAACAGTATCCTCTTTAAAGCGCTGGGCCTTATAGATTGTTGAAAGAGGTCATGGAGTGTAGCTAGTTTACTTTTTCGTTCTTTCTTTCTTTTTAACCTGAAGAAAGATGGTTGTAATTTTTCATGCCATTGAAAATGAAAAGATGTGCAGTAAACATGTTTATTGCTGTCTTTTTATAAATTGTGAAATGCTTCATCCATAAGATCTTGACCTATTTCTTCAGGTCCTCTATATGCAGTTGGTCAATATGAGTTTTTATATTGCTAGAACTCTTTTTTAAGAAAAGAGGGGAAAAAAGAGCTCAAATTGAGTGTATTTAAAAATAATCTGCTGACCCAGCACACATAAAACAATGTGTCAGCAGCTATTCTTTCTCTCACTCTGTTCTCATACAGGCAACCGCACAATCCATGGACCGTCCAAGGCTAGGGGGCCTACCTGCAAGATGGAATAAAGAATTAAGGAATAATACTGCTGCACAGGTATGCAACTGAACTAAATGATTTTTAATATCCCTTCCACATGGAGACTATTGATCTTGATAATTTAAACTCCCAAATCCTGTTTGTCCTCATTTATTTGAATAATCCAGTCGATAACATTTTGTGTATATATGTCTTCTAAATAACTATTTTAATTCTTCACCTCATTTTGCTATCAAATATCTTCTAACTTAAGTTTGATATTCCACCTTAATTTCTTTCTCTGCATGTAAATTCTGATGTAGATATGAATTATTTTTGCCCATGATCTTTTTGTCAGAAAAAAATAGATGAAATGAAACTCTTGTGGAAGTAGCCTCAATCTATTGTAAAAAATTTCTGTGGTGTCCCATGAACCCATGATATGATGTAAAAAATTTACTCTGCCAGATTTTTATTATTGTCTTGCACTAGATAACAACTTAACTTTGTTTAACAATTGCCTCTTCCATTGCGGAGCACAGGCTCCGGATGCGCAGGCTCAGCGGCCATGGCTCATGGGCCCAGCCGCTCCACGGCATGTGGGATCTTGCCGGTCCGGGGCACGAACCCGTGTCCCCGGCATCGGCAGGCGGATTCTCAACCACTGCGCCACCAGGGAAGCCCTCCTCTAATGCTTTTGACTGATTTATAAGCCCTCTTGTGTGCTAACATCACCCTGTAGATACACTTCTATCATAGCATTTATGTAAATGTATATAATGTATTATAAACATTGATGCCAATGTCTTCTTTTAGAAAGTGTTCATAGACATTTCCAAGGATACAAGAAAAATCTCTGAAACAAAAAAAATCACACACACACACACACACACACACACACACACACACGCTGCCATAAATTAAAAGTGCAGAGAATGAAGAAATAAAAACATGGCTAGAGACAAAATAGAGCCAGGGACAAAGCTAAAAATGCAGATAGGAATGACTTTCACTTTTGCTACAGCTGGGCCATGAATTTGTCTCTAAGCTGACAGCCTCATTGGTCCTACAATTCGTGGTGTCCATAGGTAAAAAACAAACCTGTTACTCTGGAGAAGTAAAACTATTCCCAGAATTGAGATCAGATTGGACTGTCTCCCAGGGATGCTTATGAAGAGAACATTGTGTTATATGAGGAGCAGTGCCCTTGACAGCATCCCTGACAGGGTGCCTAGTTCACAAGGATGCCTCTTACAGCCTGATGGCAGCACACCAAAAAGGGATTCATGGGCTAAAGCACTGTTTCTGAGGTGGAGCACTCTCAGTGATCATGGCTTCACAACATTTTATTTCTCACACCTAGTACAGTTATTGGCATATAGCAGGTGTCAAAAAGTATTTGTTGAGTGAATGTCAAATGGAGAAGACATAGTTCAAAGGCTCCCTCTAAAAGACCCCACTGATTACCAAGACCTAACGTCCTGCTCCCCAACTCTGCACCCTTTTTTAGCTATCAAGCGATACAGTTATGAAATATTTCTTCTACTATTGGGGTAAATTGCCATTTCAATTTTAATATTAAACTTATCATGTCTTCTCCAAATATGGGAGTGAGGCTGGGCCATTTGTGTGTGGGTGTACACCCTTGCTGGTGGTGGTAGTGGTAGTTTTGGGTCAAGAAAGTACTCATCAAACTGGGAGGTCAGTTTGCTAGTGACCTTCACAGTGCTACTGGCTTAGATCCAGACTCCCACATCCAGGCTGTTCTTCAGAGCAGAGGCAGAGTTGGTGATGGTGCCACATTGGGCCTCATTGGTCTGTGTGCTGAGCATAAGGAAGACCCAGTAACAAGTTACAGGGGCACTGGCATTAAAAGAGACTCAGCGCTGAGTTAGCAGCTCCTGACTTAGGGCTCCTTATAGTCCTGTAGGGTGACTGGGGTCGAGCTGAGCTCACGGGTTGGAGTTCAGTCACTTTAGCTGGCAGAGTTAGAGGCTTGGGTTAGGCCCTGGTATAAGGGTTTTTCTTCCTGGTGTGTGTCACCATCTCTCATTCCTGTCTGTCATCTTCTTGTTGTCATTGACGTTGTAAAGGTGTTTTAGGGCAGGAACGCAGTCCCTCTGTGCAGCTTTCCACCTGCATAATCACAGGGGTGTCTTCATCATGATGAGGGAACTCTTCATCTTCTGGTGTGAAACTTTTCCTTGTTCTTGCTTCAACAGCAATGACACTGCCAGGCCTAGAACAGGAAACTGGGAGGGGCAGTGCAGTGGCAAAGAATATGGGCTCTGGAAGCTGGCTCCCTGGGTTTGAATCCTGGCCTCGTGACAAACAAGTTACTTATTCTTTCTGTGCCTCAGTTTCCTCATCTGTAAAAAAGGATAATAATGGTACCAAGCTCATAGGGTTATTGTGAGGACTAAATTTGATGATACATGTAAATTGCTTAGAACAGTGTCTACATGTAGTAAACATTATATAATAATGTTTGCTCATAATAATAATAAAATAACAAGTATTACTGTCCTATTCAAACAAAAGAACTAATATAGCTAGTAAATCAACATAATATTGACTTACTAAAATATTGATTGAGTGCCTACTATGTGGTAGGGTCTTTTCTAGGTCATTGAAACAATGCTGACCATGATAGACATAACCCTCATGGAGATTACAGATGAATGGGGCCACAGACGTTAAACTGACAATTATACCAGTATAATTGTACACCGGCATCTCTCTTATTACGGAAGTTGAACCTTGACCCAGGGTTCAGGCATTTTAGTCTTAAGAATTCCAACATACAGTAGAAACAGCACCTCTTTTTTTTTTTTTTAAAAAAGAGTGTTCTTGTTATCTCATGCTGTATGACAAAATGCCCCCCACACTGGTGGCTTAAAATAATAATTTATTTGCTCAAAATTCTGCAATTAGAGCAAGGTTCATCAGAGATAGCTCATGTTTGTTCTGTGTGGTGACTACTGAGAGTGCTCAGCTAGGGCTGGAGGGTCCATCCAAGCTGGATCACTCACATACTGTCTGTTGGCTGGGAGCTTATCTGGGGCTGTTGACCAGGACCCCAGTACTCCTTCATAAGATCTCTTCATGTGGCTAAGTTGGGCTTCTCACAGCCTGGCAGCTGGGTTCTGAAGAGAAGCACCCCAAAAAGATAGGCCACAATGTGCAAGCACTTATCAAGGCTCTGCTCACATCCTACTTCTTAATGTCCCTTTGGCCAAAGCCAGTTCCTTGGCCAAGACCAGAGTCAGTGTGGGAGGGGACTATACAAGGGCAAGAATTCTGAGAGGAGAGAATCAATAGGGTCTAGAAAAGTAATAGACTACCATAGAGAGAAAGATTAAATCTATATTTTCTAAAAAATTTTTTTGTCCTTTTTTCTCCTTAATCACATATGCCATATCCCCTATCTCTGAGACATCAGGGAGAAGTCACATATGTGGGAAGTGAGGTTTCTTCTGTATCGAAAGTCCTTTGGAGAGTGGTTAAAAACTTCTGTTACAGGCCATATAATTTAGGCCAATATTATTCTGTGTTAAGTAGATGTTTTACTCATTGAAAGTATGGTGAAGAAAGAAAGTAAATTTAATTAAACTGTGTTAATTTGATATGCAGAGCTGGATCTTTGCTAGTGAAAAGAGTGACAAAGTAGGAGGGTCCCAGGGTTGTCTGAATAGTGTAAAAGTATAGACATACAAATTGGTTGTCAAGAGGAGCCAAACCACGGTCAGGAAAATGCCACTGGGCATCCAGTCTGAAGTATAGTGAGAAAGACAAATGGGAGAAATCGCAGGTAGGTCAGTATCTGAAGGGCACTGACAAGTTCAGGAGAGTAGAAGAGCTCAAAAGTGAGTCTGTGAAAGCTGAGTGTGTGCTGGAACTGAACTCCCAGCACTGAAAGTTCCTTAAAGGGAGGGGCTGGGTCTGGCTTGTTGCCTTCTCTGTCCTCAACACCTAGCTCACTGCCAAATACAGAGGAGGCACTCCAAGCGGTTGTTGAATGGATATAGACATTGAGGTTTGAAGAAACTGCAGGTTGTAAACCATTCCCTCTCTTTAAGATCCTGGTGCCATAAAATAATTAGAATGACTCTTTAAAAAATATGTACCCTTTAAAAAATATGTCACTCAGGGCTTCCCTGGTGGCGCAGTGGTTGAGAGTCTGCCTGCCGATGCAGGGGACACGGGTTCATGTCCTGGTCCGGCAAGATCCCACATGCCGCGGAGCGGCTAGGCCCGTGAGCCATGGCTGCTGAGCCTGCGTGTCCAGAGCCTGTGCTCCACAGCGGGAGAGGCCACAACAGTGAGAGGCCCGCGTACTGCATTAAAAAAAAAAAAAATGTCACTCTGTGGTGGTTGGAGGTGGCAGGGCTCAAAAAGTCACTCCTCTGATTAAAATCCTTTGATGGCTTCCCTTCCCACCTAGATATCTACATGGCTTCCTTCCTTCTTTCAGGTCTGTACTCAAAAAAAGGCCTTCAACAATAAACAAAGTATCCTCATCACTTTCTATCCTGCTTTTTAATTTATCCCCACATGACCCGTATATTTCTTCTTTTTTTAAAAAATTTATTTATTTTTGACTGCGTTGCGTCTTCGTTGCTGCACGTGGGCTTTCTCTAGTTGCGGCGAGAGGGGGCTACTCTTCATTGCGGTGCGCGGGCTTCTCATTGCAGTGGCTTCTCTTGTTGCGGAACACAGGCTCTAGGTGCGTGGGCTTCAGTAGTTGTGGCACGTGGGCTCAGTAGTTGTGGCTTACGGATTCTAGAGGGCAGGCTCAGTAGTTGTGTCACATGGGCTTAGTTACTCTGCACCTGAGGGATCTTCCTGGACCAGGGATTGAACCGTGTCCCATGCATTGGCAGGCGGATTCTTAACTACTACGCTACCAGGGAAGTCCCTATCCATATATTTCTTTTTTATGGTCTGCCTCTCCCCACTAGAATGTAAGCTCCTTGAAAGCAGGAGCTTTGTTTTGTTCACTGTGGTATAGGCCCTGGCACCTAAAACAATGCCTGACATGTAGAAGCTGCTCAAAAATACTTGAATGAATGAAAAAATGTACCAAGCAATGGAAAGCTAGAGCTTCTCTGATTTCATCTGGCTAGAGGCCAAGACCCTGGAGAATCTTGGCCTCTAGTGGGATGCAAGTATCCATGTGGGCTCCTAAATTCATGTCCCTCCTACTTGACCAGAGGGAAGAACTGATCTTGACAGTGCCAGAAGCCCAGGCCCTCCTGTTCTGGAGTTACTGTTAACTCTGTGTAATTGTGAGGTTGAGGGCCTGGATAGTACAGGATTCATATGGTTTGGGAATGGTACCAAGGGCAGCTGCATCAGTCTTTAAGTTAGGTAGAGTACTTTTCCAGCTTCCAACCAGAAAACCTTGACTGAATAGGTTCAATAAATTGAAAGAAACCCCCTGTGTTGGGTATGTGGATAGGCAAGGAAAAAGTGGTAGATAGGATTATGAGGGATAGATAACATCTCGTTCAAAAGTAAGACTAAAAGTTACTGAGTTTAGTCAGATTTGTGTTTTGAAATATTTTCTCTAGTTGCATGTAAATGGATTGGAGGGGGCTGGAGTGAATTAGGGAGAAAATAAGGAAGAACATTCCAGAGGAAATAGCATGAACATCAAGGAATGCAATAGAGTATTACAGCTGCACCAGGGCTTAGCAGGGATAGCTCATCTATCTCTCTAGAGTACTGAGGAGGAGGGGATGGAAGGGTAAGAAGTTCAGCATTGCTCGTACAAGGCTGGCAATGAAGAGATGGTAGAAGGTAAGCAGGATAAGTTAGAATTAGTATGTTTATAAGAAATTTCAGAAGAGACCACCACAACATCTGCAATTTACACAAATAAGAATTGATTAATTGAAATGAAAGTTCTAACAGGAACCATCAATGGTATGAATGCTAGTCCTTGGGATTACAGTGACGATCCCCTAAACTCTTGCAAAGTTAGATTCTTGAGAGAGTTAAGCTATGAAATCAACACATAGTGGGAGAGGTTAACTAGTATTGAAAGTAGGAGTTGAAAACAATAAAGTGTAAATTATAGGTGGAAAATTTTAAAGTAAATTGCAGGGTATAGTTTATGGATACATTAGCATGTTTACTCTGTGATGTATAGAACAGAACTTCTCTACTGGTGCGCCAATTATGGGTGTGACTCTAAGAATTTAAAAAGATTATCATTAAAAACTTAATCAGAAATGACATAGCTATTTCACCATGAAACCTAATGTCAAAAAGGTAATATTCACAGAAACATGGTCAAGTTTCTCATGAAAAATTTAAAAATATTTTATTTGGATATTTAGCCAGAATCAATGTTATTTTCTCAAATGGTCTATTTAAAATTTTTATCACATATAATTATAAAGAAAATATAATGATTTTTTTAAACCAAGTTCCTCATAGACCTTAAGGTGACCCCAGTATGATCTGCATATATAATTTTATCTTTGTGCCATGACATCAAAAAGTTGGGAAGCAGTAGGAGTTACTAACTTACCTAAAAAAGAGAAATAAAATATCATTAGAAAATATCTAGGGACTTCCCTGGTGGCACAGTGGTTAAGAATCCACCTGCCAATGCAGGGGACACGGGTTCGAGCCCTGGTCTGGGAAGATTCCACATGCCGTGGAGCAACTAAGCCCGTGCACCACAACTACTGAGCCTGCGCTCTAGAGCCTGTGAGCCACAACTACTGAGCCCATGTGCCACAACTACTGAAGCCTGTGCGCCTAGAGCCTGTGCTCTGCAACAAGAGAAGCCACTGCAATGAGAAGCCCATGCACCGCAACAAAGAGTAGCCCCTGCTCACTACAACTAGAGAAAAGCCCGCACGCAGCAATGAAGACCCAATGCAGCCATAAATAAATAAACAAATTAATTTAAAAAAAAGAAAATATTCAACAGGAGTGTATAGGTTGTATTCCCCCAGAAGCATACACAAGGCAAGGATTTGAGTGCAATTAGTTTGTTTAGGAGATGATAGCAGGAAGCATCAATAGCGGAGTGGAGAAGTGAGACAGGGATGGGAGAGAAGTAGTACTGGCGGGTTAATGCACAGGTTACCCCTCTAGACAACTGGGGCTGGAGAGCCTCTGGGAGACAGAGTAGTGTATGCTTCAAAGTTGTTTCGCCCCAGGGGTGTGGAAACAAGTTTACCCATTCACTTCTTTACATCATTTTCACTACTGCTCCCAGGAGTGTAAATCCCATCCCTTCTGGCCTGTATGCAGTCAGAGAAGGCTCTTGGGGCCAGAGGAAGCCTTCAGGCAGAGTCGTAGGTACTTGCAGTGAGAAGTTTTTGGATATGTGAAAGATGCAACTACATGTATAGCTCACTAGGTTTTGGTCCTATCCCCACTAAGTGACTTTTGTTATTTGCCATCTGACCTAGGTTGGCCTACAGAGAAGAATATGTCTTGTCTTATCCAGTTGCTACTGCCTCCAAAATAGCTCTTAAATCAGTCCACTTCTGTATTCTTGTCCAGGCTGCCAACATCCTTTGTGCTACATCAGTAAACTCCTAACTGCTCTCAGCCTTTCTGTTCTCATCCTCCCTTCCAATCCGTTCTTCTTCACAGCAGCCACAGTGATCTTCATAAAATGAGAATCAAATAATGTCACTCCCTGGCTAACGCTTTAGGGTTTTTTCATTGACTATAGGATGAGCTTACATACAGTTCCTGAATGGTTTACTATCTGACCCTCGCTCATATATCACCGTTTTCCTCTTACAAACTACTCTTGAGCTCCATTGGATTTCTGCCATGCCTGAAAGAATATGCTAAAAGCCCTACTGTAGGGCTTTTGTACATGCCCTTTCCTCAGTCTAGATTATAGACCTAGAATATTCTTCTACCAAGTCTTGTCTGTTTCATTTTCATCTTTCTGGACTCAGTTTAATTGTCCTTTCCTTAGATAGGTCTTTCCTGACACCCCTCCCCAACCCTTCCCACTCTACCCTCTCTCCTGCAACAAACAAACAAAAATTTCCTAGCTATATTTTCTCTCAGAACTCTGTATTTTTCCTTTTGAGAAAATCTCTGAACCAGACCACTGCAGCCTCCCCAGGTTGGTCCTCTGGCTCCAACAGGCTTACCCTTAGACCAGGAGTCTCAAAGTATCAAAGAAAGAAGGGCCTTTAAGGGACGGGACAGATTACGTAAATGAGTGGGTGGAGACAATGGCAACTAGAAAGCACTTGGCAGCCACTCCACTTCCAGCTGTTTGTTGCCAGAATTTGCTGGATTTCTTGATATTTTTCCCAAGAGAACAAGAATCCTGATTTTCATGCAAGATTTTCTAATTTCTAACTGTTATAATTAAAAAAAAATTACCCCCCCGAGCAAAATAGCCAAAACAATCTTAGAAAAAGGAAAAAAAAAAACAACCAACAAAGTTGGAGGTCTCACACCTCCTGATTTAAAAAGTTATTACAAAGCTACAGTAATCAAAACAGGGTGGTACTGGACCAATGGAATAGAATAGAAAGCCCAGAAGTAAACCCTTGCATATGTAGTCAAATGATTTTCAACAAGTATTCCAAGACCATTCAATGGAGGCAAGACAGTGTTTTCAACAAATTGTGTTGGGAAAACTGGATATCCACATGCAAAAGGATGATGTTGGATGCTTACTTTATACCATATAAAAAAAAAACTCAAAATGGATCAAAGACCTAAATGTGAGACCTAAAACTGTAACACATAGGGGAAAAGCGTCCAATGATTTCTTGGATATGATACCAAAAGCATAGGCAGCAAGAGTAAATATAGATAAATTGGACTACATCAAAATTAAAAACTTCTGGGGCTTCTCTGGTGGTGCAGTGGTTAAGAATTTGCCTGCCAATGCAGGGGACACGGGTTCGAGCCCTGGTCTGGGAGGATCCCACATGCCGTGGAGCAACTAAGCCTGTGCACCAGAACTACTGAGACTGCCTTCTAGAGCCTGTGCTGCACAACAAGAGAAGCCACCGCAATGAGAAGCCTGCACACTGCAACGAAGACCCGATGCAGCCAAAAAAAATAATAATAAAAAATAAAAAACTTCTGTGCAGGGCACAGTTGACAGAGTGAAAAGGCAACCTATGAAATGGGAAAAAATATTTGCAAGTCATATATCTGATAAGGGGTTAATATCCAGAAGATTAAAAGAACTTCTACAATGCAACAACAATAAAATAACATGATTAAAAAATGGGTAAAGGACTTGAATAGATATTTCTCTGAAGAAGATATACAAATGGCCAAAAAACATATGGAAAGATGCTCAACATCGCTAATCATTAGAGAAATGCACATCAAAGCCACAGTGAGATATCACCTTACCTCACACCTATTAGGATGACTGCTATTAAAAGAAAAAAAACCCAAATAAGAAAATAACAAATGTTGGCAAGAATGTGGAGAAATTGGAACCCTTGTACACTGCTGGTGGGAATGTAAAATGGTGCAGCCGCTATGGAAAACAGTAGGTGGTCCCTTAAAATATTAAAAACAGAATTATGAATCAGCAATCCCAAGTTTGGGTATATATACAAAATAATTGAAGGCAGGATCTCAAAGAGATACTTGTACAACGATGTTCACAGCAGCATTATTCATGATAGCCAAAAGGTGGAAGCAGAGGAATAGTGTGGTGTATACATGCAATGGAATGTTTTTCAGCCTTGAAAAGGAGAGAGGTTTTGACACTTACAAGTGAATTAACCTTGAGGACATTATGCTAAGTGAAATAAGCCAGTCACAAAAAGACAAATACTGTATGATTTCACTTACATGAGGTATCTGGAGTGGTCAAACTCATTGTAACTTAAAGTAGAATGGTGGTTGCCAGGGATTGGGGGCAGGGAAATGGGGAGTTGTTTGAGTTTTGGTTTTGCAAGATTAAAAAGTTCTGGGAGGCTTCCCTGGTGGTGCAGTGGTTAAGAATCCGCCTGCCAGTACAGGGGACACGGGTTCGAGCCCTGGTCCGGGAAGATCCCACATGCCGCGGAGCAACTAAGCCCGTGCGCCACAACTGCTGAGCCCGAGTGCCTAGAGCCCGTGCTCTGCAAAAAGGGAAGGCACCGCAATAAGAAGCCCGTGCACTGCAACGAAGAGTAGCCCCCACTCGCGGCAACTAGAGAAAGCCCGTGCGCTGCAACGAAGACCCAACGCAGCCAAAAAAAAAAAAAAAGTTTTGGAGATAGATTTTACTACAATGTGAATATTCTTAACACTACTGAACTATACACTTAAAAACAGTTAAGACGGTAAGTTTTATGTTATTTGTATTTTGCCACAATTAAAAATTGAAAAAAAAATTTTATTTGAAAAAAACAAACCAAACAAAAAAACTCCAAAACTCTGAGTATACTAACAAAACACATTTATCACAGTGTGTGGTTTGAAGCCTTTGTCTTCCATCAGTGAATTTCAAATCTAAGCATGTACAATATTAGGATAACCTGGTGGGCTTGTTAAACATATTGCTGGGCCTCGCCCCCCAGAGTTTCTGAATCAGTAAGCCTGGGGTGAGGACTGAGAATTTGCATTTCTAACAAGTTCCCAAGTGTTTTGAGGCTACTCCTACTGATCTAAGGATTATATTTTGAGGGCTACTGCATTAGATAATACCACAGGCTTATTCTCTATTAATCTCTATATATGTGTTTGTGATAAATCTTTGGTTTTGGAGTCCTTGAAAATTTTGTGCCTGCCATGCCCCGAAGCCGTGCATTATGCCATGTGATCCTGCTTCTTGGGCTGGTAGTATGCTATAGAGAAATGGCTAGACCTAATAGGCTGGACATTTTTGCACAATATATGTTGAATAATCCAATTAGAATAATCCAATCCAGTTTTTTTTTTTTTTTTTTTTTTTTTTTTTGCGGTACGCGGGCCTCTCACCGCTGGGGCCTCTCCCGTTGTGGAGCACAGGCTCCGGACGCGCAGGCTCAGTGGCCATGGCTTACGGGCCCAGCCGCTCCGCGGCATGTGGGATCTTCCCGAACCGCGGCACGAACCCGTGTCCCCTGCATCGGCAGGCGGACTCTCAACCACTGCGCCACCACGGAAGCCCTCCAATCCAGTTTTGAACGCAAGACACAACATAGGCAGGTCAGGTTGAAGTAGAGGCTAAGAGAAGCTTAATTCTGAGGAAATAACTGGTCAGGTCACCAAAGTAGACTTCTATTTACCTCGAGCAATGTGAACCACATTCCACTGCCATGAGGCCTGTGTGGCTGCTGAGAAGCTTCCTGTGCTCCTCCACTTACTGGTGTGACCCTAATATAAACCTGCATCTTCTCTGCTAACAACTGCCAAGTCTCCCTTCCGTGTTTCCTGGAAGATCCTCCCACTCTGTTTTTATAGCTCTGATATCGCCATCATACCATTGAGTCTCTGATTTTCTTTGGAAGGAAACAATATTCCAAATGAGAGAGGAGTTTTTCCATCTGCCAGAATGCCTTCGAATAATTGCAATATATGACTCTTAGGGAACATCTTGGAATTGCAGTAAAAATCGGTAAACACATCTCATTCCAACATCCTGCTTCTCCCCTCCCTGACTGCCCCTCAGCCAGTTCATTTAGTGAAGACAGCATTTAAAAAATCTTAGCAGGTTTCTCCGCTAAGGTTTCTCCCCTCCAGTCCTTTCTACCCCAGAATAGGAGAAAGCAGATTGTAGCTTTGAAAGGGGGCGGCCACAAGCAGCTACTGTCTACAGCGCAAAAGGTGGCCTTAAAAGTAGTGAGCTTTTCCTTATGAAGGAAGGCTGGACGGAGGAAGGTCAGAGGCTGGACGGCTGCCTAGAAACGGCCACCGAGAGGAGAGCAGCCTGAAGTCTCTCCCATTTCAGAAACTAAGAGGTGGTGACGGGGTAGCAGCTCTCGCATAGACAGATGCTGAGAAAGCTCGTCCTCTTTGCAATAACTGCCAAGATCCAAACTTGGACCGTGGCCCAATACAGGTCCAAGTGGGGCGGGCACTTCCGGATCCGGGCATCGGGCGAGATCCTGTCAGCAGGTAATCACTGGTTGCGCTCGAGTCTGTCTCGTGACGTCATCCCACAGCGCCGGAAGTGGAGGAGTAACGTGAGCTTGTCAGCCTCCGCCGTTTCTAGGTAAGGCGGTTATCGGCCTACTTCTTCTGCCTGCCGGGTTGAGAGCCGTGGGAGTGGGCCTCAGGCCGGGTCCGCTATCGCCTGTTAGGTGGTGTGCCCTGAATAACGCTCTCACGGATTCTTTCCCGGCAGGCGTTGCAGCATCCTCCGGCTCCAGGGCTCTAGGGCTCTGGGCTGCCCATTTCCCGTCTGCCGTGTTTTGGTGGCTCTCACGTTGGCCTCCGTCCCACTTCGCGTTCGTTCACCTGTGCCCCTGATACCTGTACCTAGCTTGGAACACAAGCAGAGGAAAGATTAGAGAATGGGCACTGTCCAACCCAAGGAGGCGGCGCAGCCTGTCAGGAAGGACATTGTTTTCTCCACAAACGCTCCATGAGAGGAACTTGAGGGCCCTTCACAGCGTCCTCAACAGGCCTTACAGGAAGGCCAGAAGAAGCAAGCCTTTTCTCATGCAGACCGGTGATAGCGGTTCAACAAAGCAAGGATATAATTTCTATGTGGAATTAATGTGGTCCAGGTTTGGAGCCTTTTGAGAATTTGATTTATATTGGGCGTCATTAGAACACTTGAGACAGGACTCTTCACATGGGAAGACACAACAGATTTGTGCCCTTTCACCTTAGTTGCACAGTGCTCTCGGATGATCTTTTTACATTTCCTTAGCTCCTGCTTTCATCCTACCTTCACTATTAACAAGAGTGATAGTAGTGTTGAATGCTTGTTTTTTGCCAGATACTGAACTTTTTCTTCTTAATTTAGCCCTTGTGACAACGCTGTGGTGTAGAGCACTAATTAATATCGTTTTACAGCTGAAGAAATAAAAGACTTAGCTTAAATAACTGGCCACAAGTCGCACAGTCCGTAGGTGGTGGAGGCAAGATTTGAACTTGAGCAGTTGGATTTCAGAGGCTTGGATGTTATTCACTATTTTATATTGATTTTCCTCAGCTGTTTATCAAGTTCCCAAACACCTTACTCTGTTGTGTACTATTTTAGGGAGAAAATTGAGGTCATCAGGTGGGCTTTCCCTCAAATTTCTGCCTCTGCCTTCCCTTCATACAGTCATCTAGCTTTACCCCTATCTTTACCTTTCCTTCAGTATCAGAGGATGAGCTGTCTCCTGATCAAAGCAATTTCCTTTATTTTTGCTTCTGACCTTTCTTTTATACTTTCACCTATGAGACCTTGTTTTCATTTGTCTTTTGTGCCCTTGTTTATGTCCCAGTTATGTATAAACAAGGTCAGGTTTCTCATATCCATGTGTGTGTCGTCGCCCTGCCCACCCCACGCTCCCAAGCCAGAAAGAAAGAAAAAGTTCCTAGTGATCCATCTTCCTTTGGCTCTCATGCAGTAACTCTCTTCCCCTCTCATCCAAACTTTTAAAAGAGTATTCTAAATTCTGTCTCCAACTCCACCTCCTGTTCCTTTCTGCAGTCTAGTTTTCAGATCTGTCATTCCCCTGAAATTTTATCCTGTAGTCACTAGTGATTGATTATCAAACCAGATAGACATTCTTCAGTCATTACTGGATTCCTTTGCTGCTTTTGAAACTTGATGATACCTTTCACTGCCTACTCCTTTGCTTCTCAGGACAATACACTCAGCTGATTTATTCAACAAACATGTACTGTGATATAGAGATGAACAAGTCAAAGTGCCTCCTTCCTTTAAAGAGCTTACATTCTAGCTGTTTTTCCATGTGCCTCTCTCACCAGTCATTTCTCCTGTGGATAGTCTTCTTCCTCCTCTCCTAAAATGTTGGGTGTTTACAAGACTTGTGACTTTGGCCCATTGTTCTTTTCATTCTGTACACACTGCCTAGGTGAGTACATCAACTAGCTTGGTTTTAACTCCTTCCTGCATGCTCCCAAATCGAAGTGTCAGCTTAGATCTCCTCTGAGTTTCGTGCTCACCTCTGACTACCCTGGACAGCCCTGCCTGCGAGTCCCACAGACTGTTCAAATTCTGTCTTCTCTGAACTTACTCTTAGCACATCCATCACTAGATCTTGTTGATTTTGCCCCCTAAATATTTCTCAAATCTGTGCTCTTTTTTCCATCTCTATTATTGTCTTACTTTGGACCTTATCTTCTTTGATCTGAAATATGATGGCCTTCTAACTGGTATCCCCCACTCTAGGCCTGTATCCGACGTTATCAGTTCTCCACACAACCTACCCTCCTCCCCCAAATGATCTTTGAAAACACATCTGACTGAGTCAAAGTCCTGCTAATAATATTTAAGGGGATCTGTCCATTCATACAATCTTTTCTCTCATTCAGCAAATATTTATTGTTTACTAAATTGCAAAATCCATTAGAGCTTCTAACGTTTGAACTTTGCAGCTGGTCACCCAGGGCTCTGCTTCATCTGGACCAGCCTGCATCTCCGTCCTCTTTTTTTGCCTCATACTTAGTTTGCAGCAGCCCTGAACTGCTTCTTCATGTGCACTGTGCTTTCTTTGTGCACTGCCCTTGCTGTTCCCTTTGACTGGAATCTTCTCTCTGATTCCTTTCTCTTCTTCCTGCTCCTCACCTAATTAGGCTGCCCACTTTCACCTAATTAACCCAGTTAATGTATAGGTCTCATTTTAGGCCCACCTCTTATTGGAAACCTTCCTTGACACCTCCTTTCTCCAAGTCTAGGTTGGATACTCCAGCTTTGTGCTCCGACAACACCCTTTGCATAGACCAATCATTATACTTTCCACATTTGTTACAGTTGTTTTTGAGTCTCTCTCCTCCACAAGACTCTGAGCCTTTTGAAGGCAGATATGATATATAATACCTGCATCATACAATACAAGTGAGATGTGTTACCTCCTTATTCCCAGCACCAGGGTGGCATAAGGTACATGGTAGACATGCAGTAATTTTGATTGAATGATCAAATGACTGAAGACAAAAAGTACATGATGTAGTGATTACGAACCCATTCTCAGGAGTTCCCTGGTGGTCTAGCGACTAGGATTCTGGCCTTTCACTGCCGTGTCCCGGGTTCAATCCCTGTTCGGGGAACTGAGATCCTGCAAGCCATGCAGTGTGGTCAAAAAAACCCAAAACAAGACAACAACAGCAACAAAATAACCCGTTCCCTGGAATAATTCAAATCCTATCTCTGGCACACATTGGCTGTGTGACTTGAACGTGTTACTTTTCTTCTCTAAGACTTAAATTTTCCTTAGAATGAGAGTTGTGAAGATTAAATGAGATGATGTAAGTAAGACATTTAGCAAGTGCCTAGCACATGGTATGCACTTGATAAAAGTATGCTGAAGACCAGCAGATCCAGAAGTACAAGACCAGACCTAGCCTAGGCCAGTGACTTCCAGAGATCCTTCCTCCGAGTTTCCTGAATGGATGCAGTCTGTTTACAAGGAGATTGTAATCTCATTTGGCCAGTGGGATTACATCCATATTTCATTTTCAGAGAAGGTAAATCCGACCACACGCAATAACAAGATGTAGAGAAGAGAAGAGGAGATGTAGAGGAGAGAAGGCTCTGTGAAGGCCTCAGGGAGGAGGTGGGACTTGGAGGTTGGGAAGAATGTTTTGTTTTTTTAGGAGGAAGGAAAGAATATAATTCAGTACCAGGAGAGCATATTCATAATGACTTACTTGGGAGACCTGATGTAGTACGTTATACCTGAAGGATGTATGTGAGGGGAAGGAAGGAGAGAGAGGGATGGGTAAATGGGACTAGTTTTATGAAAAGAAGTGGGAGGTGAAATAAGTAACCTCTGTGGGGTTAAAGTATGAGAGTCTCAATTTCAAGCCTGAGGGATTTGGGATTGATCAGGGCAGTGCTGGACATTATGGTAGCCCTCAGCCACGTGTAGCTATCGTAACTTTAAGGTAAATTTTAAAAAAGCTAAGTAAGAAATTTAGTTCCTCTGTTGCACCAGCTACATTTCAGTTGCTTGATTGTCACATGGTGGCTGCGTTAGTGTTTAGAACACGTATATCATTGCAGAACATTCTTCTGGACAGCGTGTTCCAGGTTACCAGATTTCTGGCCTTGTGCGGCCCATCAGATCACTTGGGTCCCTTAAGAAATAATCAGAATTTCTTTCTGACCAGTCCCTACAACTCTGGAGTGAAAAGTGTGGGGCTGAAAAATAGAGAATTAGGATTTACCCACATAAATGTGGAGATGGGGTTGCTCAGAGAGAGTAGCAAAGCACCCCACTTAAGAGGAGCTAGAGGAGGGAAGAGAGAAGGAAGGGAGGAGAACCTGGATAGGATTATTATCTGGTCATTCACTTGCAAATATTTATTATATTCTTGCTGTATGCTAGGTATTAAGTGCTAGGGGTATAGTGGAAGGAAAAATGGCCTTGACTTCTGCTGTCATAGAGCTTGCAGTTTATGGAGTTTTACTGGATGAGTTATATTAAAGATTCAGGAACATCCATCCTTATGTGCTCCCCATATTCTAAAATGCTTCATTCCTAGAAGTTGGAATTGGAGGCTGAAATGGGCGAAGATATTGCTTAAGGTTAGTTACATAAGCATCCTGTAGTCACTGCTTCAGTTTCTCAAGGTGTAGTAAATAGAAACATTATAACTTCAGAACTTTAGAGGGAATGAAGCATGTGAATGTATGTTTGTGTGGGGCAGGAGGGGTAGGTCCTATTATCCTGCAAAAGTCAGCCATGCTCTCAGCTGTCCTCTGGATTCCCTCCTGTCCCTGCTATCCAACTGTTCTCTCTTCAGGCTTCTTTATTACTACTGTGAGTAGTCAGTCACCAGTTGACTTATTTCCCAATGCTTAATGAAGACATACTTCATTTCTCAGTCCATGACCTGCTCATTCATCAGTTTCCAGCAAGAGCAAACATGCCCCTCTGAACACATAGCGTTTAGAAGTGGGACTTGCCTGTAGCACCATCATCATTTGAGGCTCTGGGTTTAGGATTTTAGATTTACAGCTGACTCTTCATGCTCTTGCATCAGCTCCCTCACGAAGGAGTTGCCTTTTAGACCTAACTCTGGCCCACATTTAATTTATTAAATGACTCATCTCTGACTCTAGATTTCTCCACTCCAGCCTGCCTATACACAGCATCATTTCACCTCACTCTGCAGCTCAGACCCTGGCAGTTGTCTCCTATGGATTGTTAAATCTCAACTTTTTGGCCTAGTGTTCTTTCAACACCTTTGCCTTCTTTGGGTGACTCTCTGGGGCAGCTCCTCTGGGTTGGCCAACTAAGGTCTGCTTCTCACCCCTCACCCATGGCTTGTCATTGCTGAAATCTGTACCGTCACTTGTGCTTTTTGAAGTGGAATGTCCACTCCCACTCCTTTTCTTTCTTATCAGTCCCCTTGGCTCTTGGCTTTTTCTACTGGGCAGTTTCCAAAGCCTTTCCTGACTGATCCTATTTCTGTGACTGCACGTCTTCAGCACTCATTTGCTCACTCTGCTTTGCGTTATTCTGTCTTTGCAGATGATAGTGAAACTCTGATTTTGAAAAATCTGGTTTTTTTCTCTCCCCTTTGGATACAAAGCTTGTGCAGAGAGGCTGATTGAGTGTTGCCTTGCCTGCAAGGAGTGTTTCGCAAGGAGAGGGTATTAGAGGCTTGAACATTAGTAGGCTTCTGGAGTCTAGGGAGGTGTCCCAAAGATCTAGTCTGTCCCTCCCACAGTTCCCTGTTCTGCCCCTAGGTGATCTCATCCTCTCTTTTTACCCTAACTTCTGTGACATGTTGATGCCTCTCATATATATACATTCAGTTAAGGACAAATACTTCCTTTTTGTGTCAGAACTGGTCATAATTCTTAGAACTTTAACAACCTTGTGGCATTTACCTTTATAAGCCCCTGATTCTTTCTCTCCCCT
This sequence comes from Phocoena sinus, assembly GCF_008692025.1. Taxonomy (NCBI): domain Eukaryota; kingdom Metazoa; phylum Chordata; class Mammalia; order Artiodactyla; family Phocoenidae; genus Phocoena; species Phocoena sinus. The sequence continues at coordinate 80,819,366 of NC_045768.1, read as the reverse complement.
GAAACACTTCAGTTTTACTCGAAACTGTGTCTCCTGAATTGCAATTCCCAAGACTCCAAATAATGCACTTTATAGTCTCAAAAAATACACACACACACACACACACATATATATATATATATACCTTCAGTCCCTTCCCCTCCTTGAGCTTCATACCCGTATATCCTAGTGTGACTCTAGGATCTTCTGCAGGCAACTTAATCTAATTGCGTTTCAATCTGAAATCATCTCTTCTTCACTTATCATTTATCACTAAATTATGTCTCCAGTGTATTCCTCATTTTGGGTAATGAGTATTTCCAAATTAGAAACCTTCACTCCCTTGTCATTCCCCAGATGCAGTCAGCAATAAGTCTACCTTCACAATTTCTCCTGGCTCTTTTTCCTCTCCATCCTCTTTCTTCAGGCCTCGTCCCTCTCCCGAATTTCTTCTCTTTCTCTTCTACTGATACCCTACATGACCATAAAAGTTGTTTTACAAAAGAGTATCAGACCCTCCAGTAGTGTTGTGCAGGTTGTGTATTGCACAAAGGTGCTGCATTCACACTTTAGAAATTGTAGGTTTGTATATTTATGATGACTATCTTCTGGCAGATGGCAGTAAAATGTGTTGTTCTAACATCAGTATGTTTTGACAGTTAAGGAATGGAAACCTTGATGCCTATGGAGAACATCCTCTGTTCTTATGTCCTTAGCTCTCTGCCAGGCAAGCTTCTCACCCTTTAAAACTGAGTGTGAATATCCCTTCCTCGTGAAGCCTTTTTTGATGCTCCCTACAAGAGTTAGTCTTTCTTTCCCTGGGCTAAGGCCATATTTGGCTACTCCCTTCTCATAGTAGATATTACATTATGTTGTAATAATTGATATATGAGTCTGCCCCATTGTACTCCAGGCCCCTGAAGGCTAGGGACAATGTTTCATCATTCTTTGATCCTCAGCAGGTAGCTTAATGTCCAGCACATAGAGTATATCAATAAACATAACAAATATTTGATTACATATCATGACTGAGGCACAGAAGTAAATACTTTACCCATATTGTTTTATTTAATCCTCACAACACCTTCATGAGTCCTGTCATTATCACATTTTACAGGTGAGGAAATTGAGACTAGGGAGGTGAAGTCACTTGCCTCAAGATGAACAGCTGGTAAATGGCATGTGTGGTGGTGCTGGGGTGTGGTCCTGGAGGACCTGTGCTAGTTTTTCCAGCGATTCTCTTGTGTTTTGTCTCTCAGACTAATGATGCGGGTGTGCTGGTTGGTGAGACAGGACAATCGGCACCAGCGAATCAAACTTCCACATTTGGAAGCAGTCATGGTTGGGCGCAGCCCCGAGACCAAGATCACTGACAAGAAATGTTCTCGACAGCAAGGTAACTGGTCATAGGATTGTGGAGATTACCGTGTTTGGTTCCCTCAGATGGTGATGTAATCAAAGATGTACATTTCCTGGATGCTACTGATGGAAAACCTTTTGTGTGCCATAAACAAAACTCAGGAACTGAGCTCTTTTAGCCAGTGCTAGGGCCCCATGCACTCCTGACTCCACCCTCTGAAAGTGGTTAATATTCAGTGTTGGGAGCAGGCAGGTTCTATCCTGTACTATGGGTTGGTGGAACTGAGTTCTGCACTCTGCTTTGCCCAGGGAGATTCCTCTTTGGGCAGTGAGACAATTGAATTCTGGGATTTCCAGTTTGGAACCATGTCTGAGAAGTGATGGGATGGTTTCGTCCTTTACATTTTGCCACACACAGAGGGTGGTATCTTTAAAAGACTATGACATCTAGCTCTTGAAATGTCTTTCGTGGGATTTAATGAAATGAAAGTCCTTAGGAAAAATCTTTACCATGTACTTCATTTTTTACCTGTAAACTCCAGACATGCTCACTGCTACCAGGCCTCCCCCTGCAGTGTGTTTGCCATGGTTCCTAAGGCTTGGAGTCTGCAGCACTGATTATGGTTTTTTCCACATGAGTTAATCTAAATGGGAGAAAGAAAAATGCCATGCTTGAGCTGGCTAAGCCAAACATACAGAAGCAGACACTGCTTCTTGCTCTCTGTCTGCCTTGTCACAGCAGCAGCTGTAGGGATGTATATGTCAGCCTGTCCAGAAGCTTTTTGTTCACGTATCTGAACACAAGTATTTAGTGTTACTTCTTCCCACACATGCTCAGACTGTTCTGTCCCTGCAATCCTTTTTCTAGAATATTCTTTCTACTCCTCCTACCCAAGGCCAGCTGAACTTCAGTTTTCCAGGAATGTATCTTTTACCTTTTTCTCTGTTGAAGGCATCTGATGGTTTCATACAATAGTGGAAGTCTTGATTTAATCCTGAGATATAAGAGCTTGTGAGAGAAATGGGTCCCCTTTCCTGACTGCAGAGTCTGTGATCCTGAGTGGGCCAAGGGCTCTGGAATAGGGAGACTTGTGGGGATTCAGTGTAGCTGCCTTATAAAGATATTAGAAGTAGCTAAGGGAGTATGTACACTGTTGGGCATTTTATGGAAGGACCTGGAGCCCTAGCCACCTGAATAATGGATGATTTTGCTCTTAGGCCTTTGAGGAAACCCTTGTCACATTGCCTCCTGGAGTGAGGCTTCATTGTCTTGTAGGGAGAACAGGAGCAAGTGCCTGGTTCTTCATGGCATTTGGGTTTAACTTTTTTCAATCTCTTTCAGTACAGTTGAAAGCGGAGTGTAACAAAGGATATGTCAAGGTAAAGCAGGTATGTCTATTTGTAACTTGGATTTCCATGTTATACTTGATGATTTTCTTACACTGTTGACTTTAGAATGTCTGTGCCAGCCAATAAAGGGTTCTCTGTCACGTGTGGAAGTGGCAGAGTAACGGAAGTGAATATTAAGCACAGTGCCTGGCACATAGTAAGTGGTGAACATAGGAGTAGCTATATTGCTAATGGTGTTATTGCTATTATTATAATTATTTTCTGATTATTCCATAGGTAGGGGTCAATCCCACCAGCATCGACTCACTCATAATTGGGAAAGACCAAGAGGTGAAGCTGCAGCCTGGCCAGGTCCTCCACCTGGTGAATGAACTTTATCCATATATCATAGAGTTTGAGGAAGAGACAAAGAACCCTGGCCTGGAAACACACAGGAAGAGAAAGAGGTCAGGCAACAGTGATTCTGTAGAAAGGGATGCTGCCCAGGAAGCTGAGCCCAGTACAAGACTAGAACCTGGAAGCAACCCTAGCCAGTGCTCTGTGCCCCCAAAGAAGGAGAAAGATGCATCCACCAAAAAGGTGAGGGTAGTGTGCTTGATAGATGATGTGGAGATTAAATGAGGTGTAATGACTACTTAATTGTTTTGTACGCAGTAAAGCCCAGACATGCCTAAGGGGTTATTAACCATGATGAAAGAGTCACTTGTTTGTGTCACCAGTCACTTGGGTGAATATCCCTTTATGTACTTTTCTCTTGAATTTCTGAGGTAAGCCCCTTGAAGGTAGGGTGATAATGGCAGTGTGCTTAACACTGAGCTGCTAAAATGGGTCAGTGTATATCTATAGAAGGTTAAGATTGGAACATCCTTCATAGATCATGTGATTCACATCCTGATGTCAAAGTGGAAACTTAGGCTGTAGATGGAGTGGGAGAGGGCAAAGAAGATGCACTTCACACTCTGGTGTTTCCAGCCTCTGTCTAGACATGCAGCTCTGAATATGGGAAGAAAATGGGGATGGCTTATGGTTCATAAAGGAAAAGATTGAGGTAAAGAGATATAGTTTAATTCTTAAAGACTGACCTTATTTCCAAGTTTGGTTGGACTCTGCTGACGTCCAGTATTAACTACTGACAAATTTAACTATCGCATTTGTGATTTACATTGCCCCTTTTTGCTCTAGGAATCATTGGGCCACTGGAGTCAAGGCTTGAAGATTTCAATGGAGGACCCCAAAATGCAGGTCAGAATAAAATTTTGGCATTGAAATACATTTCACATTTTAAATGATCACTTCACAGAGTTCATAACTACAAATGAAATCAAAGGAGATTAGTCCTTCTGAGTGAGATTCGTTTTACTGGGCTATTTTGTGAGATCAAGTGGCTTTTCTCATTGTCAGTAAGTTAGCAACTGGAGTTCTTTGGAGAGAAGCCAAGTTTTTCAAATGAATATCCCTTCTGCCTTGTTCCTCCTAAACTTCTGGGTACTATTATTATAAGGGAAGTTGTGTTAACCTTAGTGTGGTCTCTTTCAACAGAGTGTCAGATAATGTATAGTGACTGTAGTTACTGGGCTGCCCTGGGATTAATAGTCAGGCATCATCCTGGGAGGAGTCTGAGTTCTTAAATTACATCCTGGGGTGACAAGGGGCAATCTGATAGGGCTTCTTGGAACACACTTGCATGTGTCATGTGGTCTGCTGTGTTAGAGTGAGAATAGTGCATTTGAGTTCATGCCTGCAGGGGTTTTACATCTGATCCTCAGGAACTATGTGCCTCTTCTGTGTGTTCTGTGTAGTGTGGTGACTGAAAACGCAGACTGGAGTCAACTAGATCTGTGTTGGAATTCTAGACTTCCCACTTAGTACTGATAACTATGTGACCTGGCGCAAGACACTCAACTTATCTGAGTCTCTGTGCTTTCATTGGTCAAAATTGGGATACTAAGACCTTCTGCACAAGATTGTGGTGGGAATTAAGTGAGTTAATGAATGTGACTATCTGGCACACACAAGATGGGCTGTAGATGTCTGTTTCCTTCTCTTGTGCCCCTCTGCTAGGTTTACAAAGATGAGCAGGTGGTGGTGATTAAGGATAAATACCCCAAGGCTCGTCACCACTGGCTGGTCTTACCATGGGCCTCCATTTCCAGTCTGAAGGCTGTGACCGGAGAACACCTTGAGCTCCTCAGACACATGCACACTGTGGGGGAAAAAGTGATTGCAGACTTCGCTGGGTCTAGCAAACTCCGCTTCCGATTGGGCTACCATGCCATTCCCAGCATGAGGTAAGCCTTGTGGGGAGTGCTGGTGTGTCCTGTAGGTGGACAGATGGATTCAGCCTGGGTCCGCTGACTGTGCTTATAGCCCTGAGGTCCAGGGGAGTAGGGTGGGGTGTTTCCAAGGCAGGTGGGCTGAAACTTCAACCCTCCTGCCTGACTTGCTCGTAAGCCTTGAGTTCCTACTTCTGCTTATAATTCGATAACTTTCAGTTCTTTGTTCTTCTCAAAGTGTAAACTCTGAGAGCCTAACATATGAACTAGATGAAGCAGCTTCATTGCCTTCGGGTGAAGAACTGTGGTCAGTGGCTTTTATCAGATTTTTCAGAAGCATCTATAACCCCTAAATGATTAGGAACCATTGCTTTGAAGGAGGCAAGCATCACTGAATTCTTTCATGACAGCCTAGTAGATCTAAGATTTAAAATAAAATGAGAAAAAAGTGTAGAGCCTGTTTTCCTTTGGCTCATACCCAGAAGGATTCAGAAATTAATGACTGATTCTTTTCAAGGAGTGAAAGCAAGGCAGATCTCCAATTCTTTTGAGCTAAGCAACAAGATAAGCAGAGTGATTGGGTTTCTGAGTCTTTATCTTAGGCTGTTTTTTTTTTTTGGTGGTAAAATATACATAACATAAAATTTACTATTTTAACTATTTTTAAGTGTACAGTTCAATGGCATTAAGTACATTCACATTGTTGTGCAACCATCACCACCATCTATTTCTAGAACTTTTTTCATCTTCCTGAATTACCTCTCATTCCTTCCTCCCCCTAGCCCTTGGCAACCACGATTCTACTTTCTGTTTCTATGAATTTGACTTCCCTAGGTACCTCATATAAGTGGAATTATACAGTATCTGTTGTTTTGTGGCTGGATTATTTCACTTAGGATAATGTCTTCAAGGTTCATCCATATTGTAGCATGTGTCAGAATTTCTTTTGGTTATTTTATTTAACCACCTAACAGTCTTCACATTTTATTAGGTGGGTAATTATGACTTAGATTACTGGTTACTTTAACGAGTGAAATTTTTGTGCCATATTTTTTCCCTATCAATACTCTTTATTTTAAATTGAGGCATAACTTACATATAATAAAATGCACAATAAGATCTATAGTTTGATCAGTCTTGATGTATATGCCGTGTAACTTATCACTGTGATCAAGATACAGAACGTTTCTATCATCTCCCAGGAAGTTCCCTTGTGCTCCTTTCTTGCAGTCCTCCCCTCAATTCCCACGTGTTGTTCTCCTTTCTTTCAGCATAGATTAGTTTTGTCTGTTCTAGAACTTCATATAAGTGGAATCATACAATGTATACTCTTTTTCTGTCTTTTTTTGGTCAGCATAATGGATTTTGAGATTCATGCATGTTGTTGTGTATATCATGGATATACTTCATCTTTTTGCTCTTGTATAAATACCCAGAAGTGGAATTGCTAGGTCACAGTGTGGAAGTTATGTTGTATCTCATTAAAAAAATATTTTTTAATTGTTAAAACCTTATTCAAAAATTTAGGGCAAAAAGTCACCCATAATCCTATTTCCCTAATACTGCAGAGCTCATGACTAACAGCCCTTGATCACAAAGCCCTTTTCACGTAGTAATCATGGTGTCCATACCCTTTTTTTAAAAAAATTTTTAATTGGGGTGCTTCCCTGGTGGTGCAGTGGTTGAGAGTCCGTCTGCCGATGCAGGGGACACGGGTTTGTGCCCCGGTCCGGGAGGATCCCACATGCCGCAGAGCGGCTAGGCCCGTGAGCCATGGCTGCTGAGCCTGCGCGTCCAGGGCCTGTGCTCCGCAATGGGAGAGGCCACAACAGTGAGAGGCCCATGTACCGCAAAAAAAAAAAAGAAAAAAAAATTTTAATTGGGGTGTAGTTGCTTTACAATGCTGTGTCAGTTTCCGCTGTACAACGAAGTGAATCAATTATATGTATACATATATCCTCTCCCTCTTGGACCTCCCTTCCCCCGCCCCCATCCCACCCATTGAGGTCACCACAGAGCACCAAGCTAAGCTCGCTGTGCTATACAGCAGGTTCCCACTAGTTATCTGTTTTACACATGGTAGTGTATATATGTCAATCCTAATCTCCCAATTCATCCCACCCCCTGCTTCCCACCCTGTGTCCACACGTCTGTTTTCTGCATCTGCTATTGTGCTAAGGAGAATGCTAAAGGCACGAGCTGTGACTGGTGTGGGTGGGAAGCAAAATGACCAGTAAGTAAAGTTTCCAGTTACATATCCTTTTATGATCACTCTTTTTTTTGCGGTACGCGGGCCTCTCACCGCTGTGGCCTCTCCCATTGCGGAGCACAGGCTCCGGACACGCAGGCTCAGCGGCCATGGCTCATGGGCCCAGCTGCTCTGCGGCACGTGGGATCCTCCTGGACTGGGGCACAAACCCGTGTCCCCTGCATCGGCAGGTGGACTCTCAACCACTGCACCACCAGGGAAGCCCTATGATCACTCTTTATGATATCATTTTGAATAAATTAAAGATAAGAAGGAAAAGGTAATAAATTAAATATTTTTTCTATTGTAAAAGTAATATATTTTCAATTTAGAAAATATAAAACTGGAAGTATGAAGTAGAACAAAGATCTTCCATAATATCACCACTAATTAAACTCTAGACCTTATTCGAATTTCAGCCATTTTTCTTTCCATTTTTTTTCTGCTCCAGGATCCCACATTGCATTTATTTGTTGTCTCTCCTTAGTCTCCCTGATGTGTGACAGTTCCTCCTCCTTTTCTGGTTTTCATGACCTTGACACTTTTGATGAGTACTGGCTAGTTGTTTTACGGGATGTCTCTCAATTTGAGTTTGTCTGGTGTTTTTTCATGACTAGATTAAGGTTATCAATATACCACAGAAATGATGTGTGTCCTTCTCAGTGCATCATATCAGGAGTGCATGATGTTGAGATGGTTTGTTGCTCATGATATTCACCTTGATCACTTCGTTCAGGTGGTGTCTGCCAGGTTTCTTTACTCAGAGTTACTGTTTTTCCCTTGTAATTGATGAATATCTTGGGGAGAGATGTTTAAGACTATGCTACTATATATTTTCTCCTCAAACTTTTGCCCAGTGATTTTAGCATCTATTGGTGGATCTTGCCTGCAACAGTTATTATTATGGTGTTTACCTAATGGTAATTTTATGTTTCCCTCATTCCTTCTAATTTGTTAATTGGAATTACTCTGTGTGGAAGAACTGTCCCTTCTCCCCCATTATGTATTTATTCAATACACATATGGACTCATGGATATTTATTTTAGTCTATAGGATTTAATTTAATCTATCTCTGTTTATTGCTCAAATTGTTCCAGCTTTGGTCATTGGAAATTCCTTTAGATTGGCTCCTGTATCACTTTGACATGCCCCAAACATTTTTTGAGCTCTTCCTTATTTTCTGGCTCCTTATTTTTTGGAACAAGATGTTCCAGGCTTATCTTATATTTTTCCTGTTCTAGCCCTGGAATGAACCACTTTTCCAAAGAGCCCTAGTTCTTTTTAGTGGATAAAGACATTTATAAGCCAAGACTAGGGCACAAGGTTTCTGTAGAGAGAAGTGGTTGGTTCCAGAGTGTCTTTGCTTCTAGGTCCTCTTAGCAGATGAAGCCAGGAAATACATGCATGAATCCTTACCCACACAGATACATGCACCTCTCTGTTTATTTCTCTGTTTACCTACCTGTACATGTGTATGGAAAGCCATGAGCTCATGCTGATACTTCTGATTCCAGTCCAACTCCACAGGTTCATCCTTGTCTTCCTGTTTCCTTTTTTGTGACTTCTTTCTCCAACAGTGAGAAATTTGGCTCTCTTTAGCTGCAATTAGTTCACTTATTTGTTCAGTCCTAGTATACACATAAAATAGTTGCAGAATTGCTAATCCGCACACAGGTGAGAAAGACATTTTACTCACTAGAGTACAGGCTTTGTATAACGTTCTTTTTATCTTTACAGAATCCAGTCAAAATACTGCTTTCCAAGCTTAACTAGGTAGTTATTTTCTTCCTGACCCCCTTCAGTGTGGTTCCCTTTTTATTTGTAATACAGTTAGGTTTATTTGTTACTGCTTATATTCCATTTTTTTTTTTTTTTGCGGTATGTGGGCCTCTCACTGCTGTGGCCTCTCCTGCTACGGAGCACAGGCTGCAGACACGCAGGCTCAGCAGCCATGGCTCACGGGCCCAGCCGCTCCGCGGCACGTGGGATCCTCCCGGACCGGGACACGAACCCGTGTCCCCCGCATCAGCAGGCAGACTCTCAACCACTGCGCCACCAGGGAAGCCCTTATATTCCATTTTAAATTCCCACACGGCACTGGTTGGTTTTGATGATTTGTTGGGAGAATGTGAAATATTACTGATTCTAAGAGTCAAAGCTATACAAAAAGTCATCCTACTTGGTTTAACAAATCCAAAAGCAAACTCTTTGTTTTCTTCCTCAAACCTGCTTTTCCTGAAGCTTCTTCATCTTAGCAAGTGGCACCTCCCCAAACCTACATCCAATCCATTAGTTGGTCCCGTTGGTTCTATTCCAGAATATATTCAAAATTGGATTGCTTCTTGTCATCTCAACTGCTATAGCTCCTGTCTAAAACATGATTATTTCTGGCCTGGACTGCTGTAGCAGCCTCCTAACTGGTCTCTCTGTATCCATCCTTACCCTTTCTACAGTCCTTTCTCCACACAGTAGCCAGAGTGATCTTATCAGGTGTCAATCAGATAACAGGACTCCCCTGCTTAAAATCCTTCAGTGGTTCCCCAGTGTAATCAGAATAAAATGCAAACCCTCTGCCAACCTATAAGACCCTTTATGATCTGGCTTCTACCTAGTCCCTGCTCCTTGTTTCCAGCCATTCCAGCCATATTTCCTTTCTGCTCCTTGGTTGCACCAAGCCCTTTTTCAGGGCCTTCACACTTGGTCTCCCCACTCCCTGAAACACTCTTTCAGATCTTTGCTTTCATTACTGCTTTCTCAGCTCAAATCACTGCCTGGGAGAGGCCTTCCCTGTACACCCTAGCTACTTAAAGAGGCAGCCTCTACCCTCAGGCACTCTCTCTCCCATTTCCCTGTTTTATTTTTTTCTTAGCAATGTTAACATTTTGAATTTTCCTTGTTTATCTGTTTACTTATTTATTATTTTTCTCCCCTCTTTAGAATATAATTTCTGTAAGGGCATAGGCCTTTCCCATTTTGTTCACTGCTAAATTCCCAGTGCTAGTACAGTGCTTGGCCTGAGTAGGTACTTAATGAGCCGTAAATAGTCTTTTTAAAAAATTTTTTAAATTAGGATATAGTTGCTTCACAATGTTGTGCTAGTTTCTGCTGTACAGTGAAGTGAATCAGCCATATGTATACACATATCCCCTCCCTTCTGGTTTTCCCTCCCCTCTAGGTTACCTCAGAGCATCGAGCAGAGTTCCCTGCGCTATACAGCAGGCTCTCATTGGTTATCTATTCCATACATAGCAGTGTACACATGTCAATCCCAATCTCCCAATTCATCCCATCCCCTTTGCCCTCTCAGTGTCCATGCATTTATTCTCTACGTCTGTGTCTCTGTTTCTGCTTTGCAAATAAGATCATCTATACCATTTTTTTAGATTCCTCATATATGCATTAATATATATTGGGTTTTCTCCTTCTGACTTACTTCACTCCGTGTGACAGTCTCTAGGTCCATCCATGTCTCTACAAATGACCCCATTTCGTTCCTTTTAATGGCTGAGTAATATTCCACTGTGTATATGTACCACATCTTCTTTATCCATTCATCTGTCGATGGACATTTAGGTTGCTTTATTTTTTTTAATATCTTTATTGGGGTATAATTGCTTTACAATGGTGTGTTAGTTTCTGCTTTATAACAAAGTGAATCAGTTATACATATACATATGTTCCCATATGTCTTCCCTCTTGCATCTCCCTCCCTCCCACTCTCCCTATCCCACCCCTCCAGGCTGTCACAAAGCACCGAGCTAATATCCCTGTGCCATGTGGCTGCTTCCCACTAGCTATCTACCTTACTACATTTGTTAGTGTGTGTATGTCCATGACTCTCTCTCCCTGTCAAAGCTCACCCTTCCCCCTCCCCATATCCTCAAGTCCGTTCTCCAGTAGGTCTGCGTCTTTATTCCTGTCTTACCCCTAGGTTCTTCATGACATTTTTTTTTCTTAAATTCCATATATATGTGTTAGCATATGGTATTTGTCTTTTTCTTTCTGACTTACTTCACTCTGTATGACAGACTCTAGGTCTATCCATCTCATTACAAATAGCTCAATTTCGTTTCTTTTTAAGGCTGAGTAATATTCCATTGTATATATGTGCCACATCTTCTTTATCCATTCATCCGTTGATGGACACTTAGGTTGTTTCCATCTCCGGGCTATTGTAAATAGAGCTGCAATGCTTTAAAGTCTTAAGTGAATGAATGAATGAGTGGAGTTAAATGGAAACACTATCAATATTTTACATACCCATACTTTTTGTCATTTTGATTAAGCTAGGTTTAATGGTCAATCTTTGTTTCCTCTCAACTAGCCATGTACACCTTCATGTGATCAGCCAGGATTTTGATTCTCCTTGCCTTAAAAACAAAAAACACTGGAATTCTTTCAATACCGAATACTTCCTCGAATCACAAGGTAAACAGTGTTCTTTGGTTTTTACATTTGTTTCATTTTCTCAGTTGTTCTTTTTTTTAATTTACTTTTGGCTCTGTTGGGTCTTAGTTGCTGTGCACGGGCTTTCTCTAGTTGGGGTGAGAGGGGACTACTATTTGTTGCAGTGTGCAGGCTTCTCATTGCGGTGGCTTCTCTTGTTGCAGAGCACGGGCTCTAGGCGCATGGGCTTCAGTAGTTGTGGCACGTGGGCTCAGTAGTTGTGGCTTGCAGGCTCTAGAGTGCAGGCTCAGTAGTTGTGGCTTGCAGGCTCTAGAGTGCAGGCTCAGTAGTTGTGGTGCACGGGCTTAGTTGCTTGGCAGCATGTGGGATCTTACCCGATCAGGGATCGAACCCCTGCATTGGCAGGTGGATTCTTAACCACTGCCCCATCAGGGCCCTTCTCAGTTGTTCTTATACTTGATTCATTTGTTTCCCAAAATAACCTGGCTTCAAAAACCCATGTACAACTTTGTGTTGCCTGTACAGAGAGCCCCATTAAAAGAAACTGGGTTATTTGGATTGTAGTAGGATTGCCACTTTGCTGTGAGCAGCCTTCTTGGGGGACTTAGAATGCTGTCATGTCAGGGTCTAAAAATGATTGTTTATTTTAACAATGGGGGACTTCAGAAGTTGTCCTGAGAATTATTGGAGTTCGTGGATCTGAAAGCTCTAAACAGTTATTTCTTTCTTCTGCCAGCAGCTAGGGGGCTGCCTTCCGTCAAGAGTGGTTTCTTAACAGGGGAAGGCTGTGTATACAGAAGGAAGCATTTCCCAGTGTGTATACTGTGGAACTTCATCATGCTGGGATGTTAATGATGACAGCTCCCATTGACCAAGGGCTAACTAGGGGTAAAGCCCTGTGATAATTAGCCTTTGACATAGTAACATGGATTGCTTAGAGTGTATCATGAAGGAATGTAACCATCTCAGAAACAAGTTGCTCAGATTTAGAACCTGACTGAGCCCATTTTCCCAATAGTGAATGTAACCTCAAGTTTACTAGCTTTAAGGATACCTGGCATATTTGGGAGTCAGATTTTGTTCCTTCCTTCCTTCCTTCTTTCCTTCCTCTCTCCCTCCCTCCCCCCTCCTCCCTCCTCTTTCTTTTTTTCCTTCCTTCCTTCCTCCCTCCTTCCTTCCTCCCTCCTTCCCTCCCTCCCTCCCTCCCTTCCTCCCTCCCTTCCTTCCTTCCTCTTTTTTTTTGTATCTGGACTCTAAACTCTATTTCCTTGCTTGCAGCTGTGATTGAGATGGTACAAGAGGCTGGCAGAGTGACTGTCCAAGATGGGATGTGTGAGCTCTTGAAGCTGCCCCTCCATTGTCATGAGTGCCAGCAGCTGCTGCCTTCCATTCCTCAGCTGAAAGTGCATCTCAGGAAGCACTGGCCAAAGTGATTCTGTGGAGCCTGAACTTCTGCAGCAGGTGTGGCTGATTGTTTAGACCAAATTCCTGACACCTGTTTTGGATTGTGTGTGAACTTTTATTTCTTGAATTAAAACATGCAATTTTTTTTTTCAAAGCTTGTTCTATTCCTGAGTGGCCACAATATGGGGTGACTTGAATAGTTCAGGAATTAGGAATTAGGGTTTGTCATGGATGTGTTCTCTGGTGAGGGTGGCTGAGATAGACCTGGCCCACCATCTCCAGGAGCCACATCAGGTCTGACTAATGGGAGCAAAGCCATGTTCAAACTGATCAAACACAGGATATAGAGGCAGAGGGCTGCTTATATATTTCTGTTTCTTACATTTATCCTTCCTCCTCAGAGGCAGGTGGTACCCTTTCATCAGAGCAGCCAGAATGGTCTCTTATTTATCCCGAAGGCACTGATTGGTCTTGTTCTCTGATCTTAATCTGGTCTGTAATATTCTCTGTCTTTCCCTCCTTCATAGGGAGACTTAGTTTCTTCTGTCCCCTTCATTGCTTTCTATCCCAAACCACCCAAATGCTCCTTTTCCCAGGAAGTCTGTCTCATCAGTTCTGCATCACTCTGAGCAAACAGGCTAGGTGAGGGGGTAGAAGGATGGAGTTTTCTTCTAATATCAGGAGTTCCTGGATGGTATGGAAATACTCAGCCATATGTTCATCACAGTTCAACTGTCAAGTCTTCTTGGTGTCTTGCTCAGATCTGTTGTCTGAAAATAAAGTTCATTTGTTTGGGGTCTCTCTTAGGTAATTGAAAACTATCAGGAGTTCAGCTAATAGTCACAAAGTCAGCTCTGATGCACAAAAAGATAGTTGTTGAATGAAAAGTTGCACAGAGCCCCATTGCTTCACCTTTCCCTCAGCACAAATATGGATGGAACAGTTGGATTAAGTTACTTTTTGGATAACATCAAAACTAAAGGTGAAGGGAGGTCTAAAACATTATTTTTGATCAGTTGTTGATCTATTTGGCAGTGTGACATTTTTTGCTCTTGTTTGTAAAAAAAGAAAAGAGCATCTTAACAATAACTTCTTTCTGAAGAGAGAAAAACCTCAGTCCACAGAGACCACATTTGACCTGTGTCTTTCACAAATAAACAAGATGCCACAGTGGTTTTTTTGTGAGCATGGGTATAGTCATAATTAGTAGTAATTAGTGATTATAGCAGCCAACGCTTGTCCAGCTCCTTCGTTTCTGGTATTATGTTAAGTACTCTATCCAAATGATCTCATTTACTTCTTACTCTATGTAACTCTGGGGTAGCTACTATTGTTATGCCCCTTTAAAGGATGAAGATCTAAGAATCTGTAAAAGATCCTGGGCTCCAAAGTTGGTCTTGGTTCTGGTGCATTGAACTCAATATTTTCCCTCTCAGCTGAACAGTAAAATGCAGTACTAACCAGCAGAGGTCGTAGACCTGCAGGGGCCTTGGGCCTCTGCTGACCAAAAGTGTCCATGGCTTTCGTTGATTTCTCTGAGACTGGTCATTTCCTTTAAAGCCCCTTTGTCCACCATTTTTCGTCTCTGTCCTCTGTTCCTTCTGCATTCCAGGAATGTAGTCCTTACTAGCCCAGCTTATCCATAAATAGTTCCTTATCCAATAATAGTTCCTTCTGTCTGGCTCAACTCTGGACCTTTGAGCCTGCCCAATTGTCTGCTTCCTCTCCTGCCGTGGTTGCCTCCTCACCCTGTGGCCCATGGCCTTCTCCCTCGACCCTGTGGAGGGGATGTGGCTTCATAGCTTTTCCTTTGGTGTTATCACTATGACTCTTTCTAGAATCATGGGCTTGTTGGTTAAGAACAGACTCTGGATTCAGATATGGGTTCCAATCCTGGCTCAGGTACTCAGAGCTGAGGGATCTTAGGCAAGTTACTTATTTTCCCTGAACTTCAGGGTTATAAGCATTAAATAGAGTAATCCATGTAAAAGATTTAGCATAGTGTCTGGCACAGAGAAGGGCTCGATAAATGGTAACTGGAAGCTCTGCTTTTATTTTGGTGGGGGGAATGGTGGGGATTGGGAAAGAGGGTTCACTTGATCTATCCCCTTCTCCACATCTGATGCCTTAGAACCCAGAGAAACTCTCTTTCTAAAGGTATACTCCATGGACTCCTGAGACCAGAATTACTAGTTTCCTTTTAAAAAATATAAATACCTGGGTTCTACCCCAGAACTATTGAATCACAATCCCCTGGATCTAGGAATCAGCACTATATAACAAACATTCAGGATGATCTTTATTCATACTAAAATTTGAGAACCAGAGTATAAATCAGCCCTTGGCTTCAAAACACCTTGCATTTCTGAAGCTTCCAGATTAGGCTGTGTCTTGCCAGGGCACATACTATATTTTCTGGTTGGCTTTCTGGGCCAGTTATGAGTCTTCCTTCCCTTTGCAGGGTCAATGTTATTTCAGGATCCAGGAAGACCTTGGGCATTAGATGAGGGAGAGTGACTGGCTGTAGCCACCAGCCCTTCCTTTCTGCAGGGGTTGGAGGGAGGCCCTCTGGCCCCAGGTTCTTAGGAGCCAAGTTGAGCTGATGACTGCTCCTCTTCAATGGCTCCCATTCCCCTCTTCCTGCCCAGGGGTCAGTTTCAGAGGCTTGGCTTGGGACCCTGATGAATGTAGCTAGCCATAGACTCAGAGCATATATGTTTTTTCCTCTCCTGGGTTTGTCTCTTTGATATCCAGGGATGAATAGTCCCTTCAGGGACCAGGCCATACTTGGGATGGTCATTAAGGGTCTCTGCAGGTTCAGTGACATTTCCTGGAGTTTCATCCCATACATTGGATATGCCTAGATATCAGAGATTCAGGGCTCATCTGTGACAGAATTGGCCTAACTGCCTCTCTCTGTCCCAGTAGTGCCAACTTGGAGACTTCCACAGAGCTCTTCCATAGACTAGATTAAAAAAAAATATGATAGGGAAGTCCCTGCTGGTCCAGTGGTTAGGACTTGGTGCTTTCACTGTGGTGGCCCGGGTTCAATCCCTGGTCGGGGAACTAAGATCTTGCAAGCTGTGCAGCGCGGCTGAAAAAAAAAATTGATGAAAGCCATCAAGCCTACTCCCCAAGATAATGTATATATACACATTTTATATACATTAATAGGGAGTTTATAAAGTCCCTGAAGTGCTTCCATAGACTCCCTAGTGGTCGGTGGACCTCAACTTACGAACCTCTGCTCTGGTGAAAAGGTTCATCATGTGTCTGGGATTTCAGGAGGTGTCTGCGATCACTGCGGAAGACAAGGGGCCAGATCCCATCTCCAGGATGTTTCTGGGATGCTTTCCTTTGGTCTCAGTGCTCCTTCCTCAGCCCTTTAGTACATACACATCCTGGGGGCCTCTGGCTGGAGTTAGAATCCGGACCCAGGAACTGCTGGCTGCAATTTAGCCACCACACTCAGGCAGGAGTCTCGGGAAACAGGGAAATCCTCAGTGGGTCTGAGGGCTTTGGGAACCTTGGCTGACACTCATCATAAGCTATCTAAAAGGCATTGAATTGGGACTTCCCTGGTGGTCCAGTGGTTAAGACTCCACACTTCCAATGCAGGGGGTGCGGGTTTGATCCCTGGTTGGGGAACTAAGATCCCACATGCCGCACGGCTAAATAAATGAATGAATGAATGAATAAATGGCATTGAATCTGCTTTACCAAAATGAATGTCTAGGGGAAAATGGTACCAATTATCTGCACCATGATTGTATCTCAAGACTGAAGACCGAGTACAGCTTGTAGCAGCTTGTACTGTTAAACTAAGGCAGAGATTTTACTGAGGTCCCAGCCAGTGCACTTGAGAATTACAGAACATTTAACTAAATTTCAGATAAAGTGCCCAGTGAACTTTAAGAAATAGATATTGCAGAAGGATTCAATTTAATTTTCCACCTAATGAATAATGTTATATAGTTTAGCATATCAGTATTAAAATCAAGATGAGAATATTTGATAAACTGCAACCAAGGAGAGACTGTATCACAGACAGTATAATATGTGAGAGATAATGAAGGAAAATTTGGAAGTGAGGTGGCCACCTCTAAATTCTTTGTTCAGCCAGGCTACTCAGTGAGCTTGAAAAATAGCTCTTTTAGAAGAACAAACGTAAATAATGACTTGGAGGGGCCAGGAAAAGGATGCAGAATATTGAGGTGTATAGGCCCCATGTCATCCCCTCCTCCAGGTGGGCTATTGTTGACATTATCACTAGAAAAAATTACCTTTCTTTGCCTGTTTAACCCAGATTTATCATTGCATTGCAATTGGGTGGAGTCTTCTCAAGGTACAGGGCATACTGGCATGAAAAAATAGACCAAAAGCATGTAAATCACATTTGTGATGCCAGGTCGTAGTATTTTCTCCATTAGGACTATCCTCTTCTATCTTGGCCCTATCATAGCCAGGCAAGACAGCAGTTTTATTAAAATAAAGCAGTTGAATATGGATGGATACTTTAAACTCTAGTCAAGAAGGCACATTTACAATTGAGTTCTTCTCTTGCTGAAAGATAAGTTAGATAAGAAGTGACAGTCAGAGCTGAACTGGAACCTGAAACTGATCAAATGAATGTCTTTAATGGTGGCATGAAGAATAGGCTTTGAACAAATCATAAGTTGGAGCTGGAGGAAAGGACTCTCAAAGTCCATTAGCCTCTCTGAAATGGAGTAATCTATTATTTATATCTTAATCTGTTAACTTTTTTTTTTTTTTTAAACAAACAAGCTACCACCAAGGAATGAGTTTTGGGTCTTAGAGTCTCCTAATGAGTAGGGTTCTGATGCTTCCAACTCAGGGAGGGGCTGGTAGGTGAGCAATACGTAAGCAATTGTGAAATGACTCATCAAATCAGTGACATCCTCAAATGCCTGAGAGTTCCTCTCTTGGCAGTTGCTATCTACCCAGACCTCAGGGAAGGAAACAGGCTGGGCATGGGGCAGTGGGAAAGGAGTTCTAGGATTCTGGGCCACTCACTACTCAATTCCTTTTGCCTGTTCCATTTTGCAAATTTATTTTGAGACCATCTATTTCAACTTTGTCATTTTTTAGAAGGCAACTGGGACTTGGAGGTTTAAAGGGTTCATTTAGCAATTTAAACCAGATCTTGGCCTGTATTGGAAGTCTTCTTGACTCTTCCCAGATGCGTTCAGGGTACTGACATCTTATTTAAGAATAAGGAATGGTGTCAGTGAAAAATCCCACTTGTTTCTTTTCTTGCATATTTTCTTTATCTAAAGGTAGAGTAGGAATAAAAGGACTTAGGCCTTGCGCTCTAGAGCCCGCAAGCCACAACTAATGAAGCCCATGGGCCTAGAGCCCGTGCTCCGCAACAAGAGAAGCCACCACAATGAGAAGCCCGTGCACTGCAACGAAGCGAAGCTCCCGCTTGCTGCAACTACAGAAAGCCCATGCACAGCAATGAAGACCCAACACAGCCAAAAATAGATAAATAAATTAAAAAAAAAAAAAAAGGCTTAGGCTTGTATTTGAAGCTCAGCTCTGTCACATGTTAGCTGTGTGACACTGGAGTAGTCATTTAACCTCTCTGGACTCAATTTTATCATCTGTGAAATTGAGTTAAAATGTGTAATCCCCGATTGACTGTGAGGATTAAACAAGTATGAATGTGAAAGGCCCAGGTACAGCACTCATCAATCCTGGTCTTCTCTGCTAAACTAACCCCATCTGACCTGTGAGGCCTCAGTGAGTATTCTCTCCAGCAAGTTCTTTTTCCCTTCCAGTCTTGGTTTCTCATATTTAAAACCAGGGCTTTGGACTAGATAATACTTAAAGTCCCTCCCAGTAGTAAGAGGGACTTATAACTTGCTTCAGGCTCCAGCTGGTTAGCTTCTATTGCTGTGTCCCTAAGGTCTCCTTTTTTTTACTAGATCAAAATTGGCAGATGAGCTTTCTAAAATACAGAGATTCTTTACATCCTTGCCCTTAACTGTTAAGTAAGTTTTAAAAGAAGTCTTCATCTGCCCCAGTTTATGCTGATTCTGGACCCATGGTGGGGAGCAAAGGGCATAGCTGAATCTAGGGGTTTAAATGGCATCATTAGAACTTTCCTTTTCCATCTCCTAGTTCTGCTTTCCTGTGTTGACTCTCTCCAGGGAGCAACAAAAATAGCCATGGGCCTTAGAAAGAGAGAGAAGACAGTCCTTTTCCTTGACATTCCTGCCCAAGTATAGAAAGGACCCTGAGTCTTCTGCTTAGGTCACATACTCATCTCTGGACTAATCACTGTATCTCTTAGGAGGAGACGTACTCTGGCCATTTTGAGGAATAGGACCATCTTGAGGCGAGATGGGTAGAGGGCCACAGGACTGATGGCCCCGCTAGAATTACACAGAACAGGGAAGAGCAAGTTGCAAAACAACAGATATTTACCACTCACATGGACTGCACAAATCATTCCAAAGTGCTGGTAGCTCCCTTAGCCCTGTGCCATTGTCATGGGATCTAAGACTAAAACGGAGGCAGACAATCCTGGACTTCTGGCAGCTACAGGTTGAAAGTTGACAGAACCCACTGCCCTGACCCCTAGCCTGTACTGTTTGCCTTGATTGGAGGAAAAACTGTCATATTCAAATTGAATAGTTTCTCGCTAAGGACCTTTTGTAGAAACTTCTCCAGAAGCTGTAGGATGCACTCTTACAACACTGGCTAGAGTTGCTAGGGTCCTGACGCACCTCCACGTCCTGGCTCACTAGTAGACCACCAGCTCTGCTGCTCTTTCATTGGCTGCTCTTTCGGGGGTAGGAGGCCAGGGCCAGGGCAGAGGAAGGGGCTTTGGGAGTTGCCTGAAAAGCCAGTTGAGCAGATGGATTCTTTTTTTTGTGTGTGTGTATTGATTCCTTCCTTCCTTCCTTCCTTCCTTCCTTCCTTCCTTCCTCCCTTCCTCCCTCCCTCCCTCCCTTCCTTCCTTTTTTTAAACATCTTTATTGGAGTATAATTGCTTTACAATGTTGTGTTAGTTTCTGCTGTATAACACAGTGAATCAGCTATAAAATGTTCATGACAGAGCAAGGGGAGGAAATAGGTAAAATACTAAAATGTGATCCCTCCAGCTTGTCAGGCATTAGGGAAGAGACCCAAGATTTTGGAGAAAGGCCCCAATAGGCACCCCTATCTGAATACCCAACCTGAGAAGCTGTTAGTGTATGTCTCATGTGAATGAGTAAAAGGCACCCTCTGCAGGTGGAAGCTTTTAGCCCACACTCACCCCTGAGTCTGGGGCTCATGTAGGTCACAAATGTGCAACCTTACAGGATGGGGACCCTGTTTCTTACCAGACCATGAGGTTCTCTAGAACGGATGCTATTTTCTTGGGTTCTCTGACATGTACCCAATAAAATTCAGTGTACCTGGAACATAATAGGATCCCAATAAAATTTTGTTTTTTCTCCACTCACAGTGAAACATTTACTGGGTTTCTATTATGTGCCTGGTATCATGCTGGAGGTTGACGGTATGTATTTACATTTTAGACAATTCCAAAAAATGCCTGAGAGAGATAAGAGTGGAGCTCAAGTATAACATTTCCTCACAGTATCAGTCATAGGGATCTGTACCTGTTAGAAAAACTATGAATCCTGCCACAAGTGGAACAGCAAAGAACAGCATGTCCTACAGTAGGTCTGAGGGTATAATAGCACACTAAATTCCATTGTTATTTATAATAACAAATGTTTTTTGTTAGTTTTACTTTTTAGTTTCTAATTTTTTTTTAATGTATTGGAGTATAATTGCTTTACAATGGTGTGTTAGTTTCTGCTTTATAACAAAGTGAATCAGTTATACATATACATATGTTCCCATATCTCTTCCCTCTTGCGTCTCCCTCCCTCCCACCCTCCCTATCCCACCCCTCTAGGTGGTCACAAACCACCTAGCTGATCTCCCTGTGTTATGCGGCTGCTTCCCACTAGCTATGTATTTTACGTTTGGTAGTGTATATATGTCCATGCCACGCTCTCACTTTGTCACAGCTTACCCTTCCCCCTCCCCATATCCTGAAGTCCATGCTCTAGTAGGTCTGTGTCTTTATTCCCATCTTACCCCTAGGTTCTTCATGACCTTTTTTTTTTCTTAGATTCCATATATATGTGTTAGCA
Source organism: Phocoena sinus (assembly GCF_008692025.1). NCBI lineage: Eukaryota > Metazoa > Chordata > Mammalia > Artiodactyla > Phocoenidae > Phocoena > Phocoena sinus. The sequence goes on along the minus strand of NC_045768.1, from coordinate 80,798,168 downwards.
TACGGTATTTTTCTCTTTCTGACTTACTTCACTCTGTATGACACTCTAGGTCTATTCACCTCACTACAAATAACTCAATTTTGTTTCTTTTTATAGCTGAGTAATATTCCATTGTATATATGTGCCACATCTTCTTTATCCATTCATCTGTTGATGGACACTTAGGTTGCTTCCATGTCCTGGCTATTGTAAATAGAGCTGCAGTGAACATTTTGGTATATGACTCTTTTTGAATTATGGTTTTCTCAGGGTATATGCCCAGTAGTAGGATTGCTGAGTCGTATGGTAGTTCTATTTGTAGTTTTTTAAGGAACCTCCATACTGTTCTCCATAGTGGCTGTATCAATTTACATTCCCACCAACAGTGCAAGAGGGTTCCCTTTTCTCTACACCCTCTCCAGCATTTATTGTTTGTAGATTTTTTGATGATGGCCATTCTGACTGGTGTGAGGTGATACCTCATTGTAGTTTTGATTTGCATTTCTGTGAGCATAGTATCTGTTATGGATCGGAATTAGTCGAACTTAAAAATGTTCATATTTTCCCACTTAACATTCCAGATTATCAGTCTTTGCTAACAAACAAGGTGATAAAGGCTATTGGGGGTTTTCCATACCTTTTCTATGAAGTATCTATTTTTAGGGGTATTATTATCTTTGGCCACCAGATGGCAGCATTTGAATAATAAAGTCTTAATTTGTCCTTTTTTTGCGGCGGGGGGGGGGAGGGGGAAGAAGTTTTATGTAACTTTTATATTTTAGAACCAGTGTTTTAAAATAAAATATAGAGGGGTTTTAAAAATAAGGTTTATGTGTGTTTAACTGATCTCCTAATTAAGATAGAAGTTTGACAGAAAACCAGGGTGTAGGTAAGAATATAAAACATACATGATTGATAGAGGAGGTCATTTGGCTTGGAGATTAAATAGACTAAAATTGGTTAGAGCCATGGTGGAGGTCTGATTCTGGCACTTAACAGTGGAGGGTCTTGGACATGTCAAGTGCATGGTAGGCATTGAAAAATATGCTATCTCGTTTCCTCCCATTTCTTAAGTCGACCCCAAGGTTAGTAACTCTTGTTCCCATCACAGGTATACCCGGAAGCAGCACTGGGAACAGACATTTCTGCTGGGCATATCTTTGAAAAGTGGCATCATTTTTACATTGACTTAATTGTTAATTCTCTGGTGGTTCGATATTAGAGGAAGTACTGTCAAAGTGAGATGGTGATCCACAGAGAAAGTAAAGGGCTGTGTGTGCATTTTTCATGGGCCAGTTTCCCCCAAAGCCTCTTTCTGATAAAAGAACCTAGCTTCACCTCTGTCCTCCAGCTCTTTCAATGCTTCTCTCTTCTAAACAGGCAGAATAAGTGCCCCAACCTCAGATAGTACCAGAATATTAGAGCTGGAAAGAACTTTACGAACCAGGGCTCCTGACAGTTTGAAGGAGTCACACAGGTTCTGAGAGGTGAAAACTATGGAGTCTCTCACCGTACATACATTTTCATACACATCAATTATCTATCGATTTCTTAGGGCAGAGGTTCTCAGCTGTTGTGCGTGTGTGTGTGTATGTATATCCCTTTGACCCTGATTATTTTGAATCATCTGGTAGGGCATTTTTCCAAACCACATACAGAAATTAACTCTGCTATCAATAGGAAAACATCTAATACTGTGTTTTGCAGGCAGACAAATGTTTAAACTCTTGCCTCAAGAGTCTGTTAAAATTCTTTAGTCTAGTAGCCTCTGATATCCCATTGAGTCATTTGGGACACAGAAGTGATTGTTTTAACACCAGTGACAAAGTTAAGTCTTTATTAAACACCAAGAACGCTTATATTCCCAAACTCATGGTGGGAGAATATATGCTAAAATGTTAATTAGTGCTTTTTTCTGGATGTTGAGAATGTGGGTAACATAAATTTCATTATGTTATGAATATTTCTAATTAGCTACAGTGAATATGTTTTTGGGAATGTGAGAAAAACCAAGTTTTATTTAAAAAAAGTAATAGGTCACAAGGGAATGCAATCAACATTCAGTTAATTTATATTAATAACTGATAAAGCCAAAAATGGCTAATAATTTTAACAAGTCATATCACTTCTCCAGTCCTCTATAGATGGAAAGACATCCTGCAAGTCCAAATTCCAAGCCTTTAGCAGGTTCAATTGGGCCTGAGAATGACACAGATGAAAGTAATTCATGTTCTGGATGATTTCCCTATCACTAGATAAGAAGACTAGATTTTCTCTGTTTGCCCACAGCCTCAATCTCTGTTTCTTTCACAGAGATATCAACTACATTCTGTTCAAAATTGTTGTACACAGCAACTTCCTATTTGTATTTACAAATGTCTTTCAGCAGCCATTGAAGTCCCATGATTTCCCTTGTGTTATGTTGATGTGGCATGTTATATTAGGTTTCCAAATATTGAACCATCCTTGAGTTCTGGGAATGAACCCTCTTGGTTCCTGAGGGCTACTTTTTCAGTGTTCACTTGGACTCCAGGAAACATTTTTGATGAGGTGGGAATGGGAGATAAAGTTTATAGGTTAGTTCATGTGTGAGTGCTTTGTGGCCTGTAAGCCAAACTTCAGACATAAAGATCAGGAGAAGTGGAGGAGCAAATAGGACCTGAAAATCAGGAGGAGAATGGTCAGGACTTTGGCTTCAGATATCCTTTGTGGTAGAGAATTCAAGTAATGAGAGAAGTGGAGAGGCAACAAAAAGAAGTCAGAGAAGCTAAACCAAACTACACAGTGAAAAGGGAGGAAGAGAAAGAATATACAGGAGGTGAACATTTGGAGAAGACCTTGAGTCATTTGGGAAGTGGGAGCTTTTTTGAGTGGTCAGGAGAATTAGGGAAGGGAAGAGGAGATTTTGGAGAAGGGTTACTCTCCCTGATGTGACTTGGATCCCCTTTAATAATTTTTGAGAGTTGAAAGCAAAGATTATATACGTCATCTGTTTTGGGGGGGAAATTTTGATTTCTGTTGTTTTCTTTCCATTTCTCATATCTTGCATTTTGTGTTTCTTCCTTTTTTCTTGATCGCATTTGCTGAATGTTTGCTTATATTATAAAGTGATATTTTTCAGAAAAGTAGTTCTTGCATTTGTTAGTTACTTTCATGATTGAACTTTTTAAATAATGAAAATATCTACTGCTATGAATTGATTGCTGGATTGGATCTGAGACTTATGGAGACTGCCTTGGCTGTTGATAACAAGGAAATATTTAATCTGATTTTAAGACCCGAACCATCAGATTTCCTTGTGTCCATTGAGAAGCCATATGTTCAAGATGCTAAAGTGGAAGTGGTACGTTTATCCCTAGAATAAGACTTTGTTCCTTGTACATGTCACATTTCTTATGAGTATTTTCTTATAAATGAGTAGTTGTATTCGGGTACTCTCATCTGCTTTCTCCTTACCTGTATCACAGCAACAAAACAATATGACCTAGGCAAGGATATGCCATTAGTCTTTTATACTTTACTGTGATTTTAAACCCCAGTATTCTCTCCTTCAGATAGGAATTTGCATTTCAGTTCTATTTGTACAACAAAAAATTTTGTCCCCAGTTAAAGGATTTTTAATTTTAATGAAGTGCAACTTATTATTCATCCCCCCCCCAACTCCCCCTGCCCCCACTCCTGTTATAAAGTCATCATCAAACCCATTGTCACCTAGATTTTCTCCCATGTTATCTTCCTGGAGTTTTAGTTTTGTATCTTATATTTAGGTCTATGATCCAGTTTGATTTAATTTTTGTGACAGGTGTAAGGTCTGTGTCTAGATTCTTTTTTTTTTTTTTTTTTTTTTTTTGTGAATGTCCTGTTACAAGATTTTTTTTTTTGGCTGCATTGGGTCTGTTGCTGCGCGTGGCTTTCTCTAGTTGTGATGAGCGGGGGCTACTCTTCGTTGCGGTGCGTGGGCTTCTCATTGTGATGGCTTCTCTTGTTGTGGAGCTTGGGCTCTAGGCATGTGGGCTTCAGTGGTTGTGGCATGCAGGCTCAGTAGTTGTGGCATGTGGGCTCAGTAGTTGTGGCTTGTAGGCTCTAGAGTGCAGGCTCAGTAGTTGTGGTACACGGGTTTAGTTGCTCCGCGGCATGTGGGATCTTCCCAGACCAGGGCTCGAACCCGTGTCCCCTGCATTGGCAGGTGGATTCTTAACCACTGCACCACCAGGGAAGCCCCTGTTAAAAGGTTTAAAGCATTATCTGATGGGGAAATTTTTTAATATAAAATAAGCATCTCTTTCCTCCCCTCCCAATGTCCCACTTCTCTGATAATGAGAATCTATAATTACAAGAAATTTCAAGGGAAAAGAATACAATTGCTAGCAGCAAGCCATGTAAATTAGGGAGACTAGAGTGAGAAACCTCCACTCCCCCTCCAGCTGTTTGTTTTTCTTCCTCTGACAGTTGGTGGGGGTGGGGTTTGGAAGCCGCTGCCTTCCTGGGCTCAGTGTGCACAAACATTTCTAACTCCAGCATAACCTTCAGCAGAGGCCCCTCACCTCTTGCCTGTGCCTGTCTGCCAGTTCACAGGTGCCATAGAACGGAAGCAGTGTTCAGAAAACCACGCATTTGCCTCCGTATCGCTGTCCCAAGCTCATTTCAAGATTTTGGGGAAAATGAGCAAGGGCAGCCGCCACCCATGTTAAGTGTAAAAAGTCAGTCCTTTGTAGAAGGCATGATTGAATTGTCACAATTTGGAAAGAACTTGTCACAGTGTGTGATCTGCCCAGAGGCACTCTCCAAAACACTGCAAAATCCTCCAGGAATCCTTTTTGAAACTCCAGTTTGCCAGGCTGACCTGCTGAGCATACTGTTCTGTAAAGGCAGAGCTTGTTTTCCAGTTACTGGTGATGGGAGGAATACCAGAGTGGAGTCTACTTTTTGAGAAAGAGATGACAACTCATTTGTGAGAGGGAGATGGGCATAGGGAGCGTTAGGCTGCCCAGGTGTGTAGGAGAGCAGTGAGGACAGGCATGTCTTTGGGGACAAAAGGAATTCTCAAGCTGGGTTTGCCCTGAGAAATAGAAACTGGTCTCTTCAAGATAAGATTTTTCCCCTCCTCTGGGGCCTGGAAATATGGTCTGCTGGGTATAGAGGGAGGCACTAAATAAACAGCACTGAGGCTCCCTTTTTGACAGTTACCAACCTTGGCAGCAATGCCATAAGGTAGGTGGGTTCAGTTTCACTTTGCTTGAGGAATTTAGTTTCAATTTGCTTGAGTGGTTCTGGGAATTCCCTGGCAGTCCAGTGGTTTCACTACTGTGGCCTGGATTTAATCTCTTGTCGGGAGGAACTAAGATCTCGCAAGCCGTGCAGCGCAGCCAAAAAACAAAACAAGACAAAACAAAAAAAAACTCAGAATGGTTCTGTCCCAGACCAAGGTAGTGGGTGGAGAATAGGGAATTAGAAGCTAGAACTCTTCCCTTATGTCCAGGTGCCTCCTCGCGTATTCACACAGAACATCTCCCTTAAACCGGTTACTGAGCCGTAACGTTCAGTCAAAGTATGTTAGAAGGCAAGTTGAGAATGACCAAACCTATCTGAGCTGAAGGCAATGAGTGTGAAGGCTGGGGCATCTTATTTGAACAACCTGACTTCTTCCCTTAGTCCCCTTCATAAAAGCATGTGCTTCCCGTCTCCATCCTTCCCTTCTAACCCTGTGAACAGAGAAAGGTGAAAGTATAGCTGAAAAATGACTTACTCCAGTAAAACCTCTGCTGCTACTGAGCAAGGGGAGGTGGAAAGGGCAGAGTAGAGAGACCCAGCATGTTTGGCTGTTTGGATCCTCCCTGCTCTGGCTGGTTTTTCGGAGTCTCAGTTTCCTTTATGGTAAAATCAGGTGTTAAAACAGTGAGAAGTAAGTGAAATAAAGTATCTAAAGTGTCCAGTACAGGGCCTGGCCCCCTGGATTTAAATTTCCTTTTCTTCCTCCCAGCGACGAGGTGAAATGGACGGGCCTGCCTGGAAGTAGGTACCAGGCAGGTGTGGACCAAGTCCCCCAGGAGGGGGCGGAGGAGAGTGGGTGGGGTAGGGGCCCGGGGCTGCGCCTCAGCCCATGTGAAGCTCTTGCCCACTTCCTCCCTCCCCTCTCCTCCCATGGAGATGGGCTGAGATAGCAGAGCCACGTCTTTGCACTGAGTGGGGGGAAGGAGCCGAGCCAGGATCCTCACCATGAGAACGCCCCTGGGGCTCTGAGGCATCCTTGGCTTGTTGGTGTAGGCCAGAGGCTGCCCATAGGGGCTCAAGCCAGAGGAGGTGGGGAACGGAGGAGACCGTGACCAGGAGGGAGTCCTGGGTCCCAGATGGCTGGGGTTAGAGGAGGGTAAGCCCCAAGCCCTCCCCCAGGCTCCTGCTGGAGACTTTGAGGTCCCCTCACCCCCTCGCCAGGGTTTGGTGTTGGAGACGACCTAGGGCAGGAGTTGCCGGGGTGGTGGTAGTGGTGGTGGTGTGGGCACCTCCCTGGGGTTTGGAGTCATGGAGGGCTCAGAGAGGTCTTCTCAGAGAGCAGGGGCTGCTTGCTCATCGCAGGGACCCGGGCTTTGCAAGATCTGGACAACAAAGACTACACCTGCTGGCTACTGCTCCGCCTGGATGGACCAGGGCATCATGCTGGACTGCGGCGGGTGAGTGCAGCTTGCTGGGAAACCCACCAGGACTGGACTTGGATGACCAGACGCTGGGCAGTGAGGAAGGGGCCCCATAATATCCTCGGCGCTCCAGGGCCGCCAGTCTAAAAGTGATTTTAACATCACCTCTTGGCAAAATACCTGTACCTTTTCTATCCTCAATGACCAGTACTGATTTTTCTTAGTCTCTCGTGTTAACGAAAACAACCCACATCCTAGTCGCTGGGTTCAAATGCCAGATCTACCACTTAGCAACTGTGTGACACTGGCAAGTTGTTTAACTTCTCTGATCCTCAGATTTCTCACCTGTAAAATAGAGACACAATAGGTCTACCTTGTAGGATTGCTGTAAAATAATGACAGTTAAACACTTGGTATATGGTTACTAAATAACTATGATGATTATGGCAAATAGTTGTCTTCTAAGGACACTTTCTTGTAGATTTGGTCTAATCTATTCATTGGAATTCTTGGTTTCTTTTCTGATGTAAGAAACTGTACAACATGCAGGTTCTCTCTTCTCTCCTGCCCTTTCCACCTCCCTTGCTCAGTGGCAGCCGGCTTAGGTGAGCAGGTTAAGAAAAGATTCATTTTGGTAGATGCCAAATATATCTTAGGACCAAGTAAACATTCTTGACAAAAGAAATCACTTTTAATTCAAAAGAATTTTGAGAAAGGAAATAATTTAGCTCCTCCTCCAAAGATAGGAGCTAGCAGGGTAGTTTCTATATTAATTAATAAACTATTATGTTTTTAAAGTGGAAAAATAATCTGACACATGACAATTTTAGGTGAATTCACTTCACAATTGTTTGGAGCAACAGTCAACTTTAAACTTTCAGTCACTTGGCCAGGTACAGATTAACACTCCAACTCATTTGTGGTGACTAAGGAAAGTAAACATTTTGTATAATTGTAAACACCTATCATTATCATGGTATCCACCTTCTGGGTCCTTTCCTCCTGTTTTCTGTGTATTCTATCCCTACAAAACCTGTGAGGTTTTAAACCAATGTGACTAATAGCAAGGACAGTCAACAGGGCATCCTCTCTCCTTCTGTGGCTCATTTTTTCCTGGATGGGGCTACTCTATACACATAATATAATTGTGTTTTTCACCTTATCTACTCCTTTAAAATCTGAGGAAGAGTTATCAAAGCGAAAAGCAAAAGACCTTTGAAGATGAACGATGCAGGCAGATACTTTGGACTTTGTACTGTAATTAAAATCGTTTCTGAATTGCTTTTTAGTTTCTCATCACTGTATTCATATGGCTTCTGTTTCTTGAGAGAAAAAGCTAATTTTTGTCTTTTTAACAGAATTACCTAATTGTACAGTCCTTTTCAACTGTACAAAAGCCCACATTAACAGTAAGCCAAGGGAAATAATTATGACTCGCAGACTGGGAAGAGGTAGATGATCTGATACGTAGTTCTTGTGCTTGAGGAATTTAATTCGACATCAACAGAAAGAGCATTTTTCTGAAGAAAAAAATCTTCTAACTTAATTCACAGTGTACTTAGCTATAGACAGTTCTATTGACAGAATTCGTTTAATGTTTTTCTGATTCATTTGATGCTTAACAAAGGACTTTAGCTCTTGCCTCTCAATTCATTGTTGTATGGTTGTTTAATCTTAATTTTTATTGACTGGTGGGATATATAAAATAATGATAGTGAGAGATTTTAGTATGTATATATCAAAATTGGACATCTCCAGGAGGCAAAGAATAAGTAAGGATATAAAGGAATTGAATGCTACAATAAGTAAACGTGTGTGTGTGTGTGCACGTGCGTGAACATGTGAGCACCCAGGTGTGCACTCATGTATAGAGGAGAAAGACTCACATCCTTTGAATAGAGAAAAGATATACTCCCCCCATATGTTCATGGAACATTTAAAATAATTGATCCCATATTTGACAACAAAGAAAATTTTGATACACCTTTGTGTTGTTTCATTTTGTGCAACAATCGTGTATTACATTTATAATGCAAAAAAAACACCAAAATAAAAACAAAATTTAAAAAATGTGTTTGTTCTATTTCTAATGTCTAGAACAATGTTTGGCACATATTAGGTACTCAATAAATGTTGGCTGCATAAATAAGCAAATGGCTTTTAACATTCGTTGAATACCTACTATGTACTAGGCACCAAATATCAGGCATTGCCTTTTGGCTGTGTGGCCTAAAGCCATTTGAGTTAAAAGGATTTGGGTATATCACAGAGCAAACCATGTGCACTCAAACATAACTAAAAGATCACAAGTCTGCAGTTATTCCTTTAGCCCACACCAGGGGCTCTATCTGTTCTCCAACTGCATCTGCTGAGGTGGTTTACTTCCTATCTTTGATATACAGGTATACGTTTCCCACACTTCATGTAATAATTTACAGAGTGAGGGAGGTGTGATAAGGGCATATGGAGTAGGGAAAGCTCTCTAATACTGAAGATGCTGACTGCATTAGGTAACTCTGACATCCTCTCCAGCTTTACCAAGAATAATTCTTCCATCTCCAGTCACACTGGCTATGTTATCTGTTTACTTATGATCATTTTTTACTTGTTATCTGGAAATAGGTTCTTTTTTCTTTCATTTAAAAATGCTTCTTTTCAAAATACTGGCTTAGTTGAACGGGCTGAGTTTCTGCTGTAATTGCTGACTTAATTAATTGTAATAGGCACACCCTACTGAAGTACTGCTCACCAAAACAAGCACTTTTTTTTTTTTTTCCCCCGATACGCGGGCCTCTCACTGTTGTGGCCTCTCCTGTTGCGGAGCACAGGCTCCGGACGCGCAGGCTCAGCGGCCATGGCTCACGGGCCCAGCCGCTCTGCGGCATGTGGGATCTTCCCGGACCGGGACACGAACCCGCGTCCCCTGCATCAGCAGGCGGACTCTCAACCATTGCACCACCAGGAAAGCCCCAACAAGCACTTATTTTTAAAGACATTTTCAATCAAGGAAAAGGAAGAGCCCGTAACTGGATTAGGCTATTCACTGTTTTTTTATTAGACGTTTGCTTACAGTTTGGAAATGTTTGCTGCCCATAAGCAAAATTAGCATCAGTATTAAAGGTAGTACCTTTTTCTACCCAATAATGTGTTGTGCATCTTCTTTAATAGTAGGCAGAATAGTAGGGTGTCTGTGTGTTTTTTCTCTTTTTTGCTTTTTAAAAATGATCAGTTATTGAGAGCTTGGTATGTGTTGGGCACTGAACAAAGCTCTTTAAGTAAATTATTTTAATCCTCACAACAATCTTATTAATTAGGTGTGATGAAGAAACGAAGGCTAAGTGAAGATAAATAATAAAACTAATGACAGAAATTCTCTCTGGCTTCAAAGCCCATGCTTTTAACCACTGTGCTGTACTTCTCTTGTCATTGCACGGTCATATTGTGGAACTTGCCTTCTTCTAGAACACCTCCATTTTAGAAGACTCAAGTAAAACTCAAGTATCCTGATCCCAGCCCTCAGTTTCTTCATAGTTTCATTTCTACTATCTCTGTTTTTCAGCATCAAGATTTCCAGTCCCTTGCTCTTTCCACTTCCTCCCAGTTTATTGGTCCTATCTTGGGCTTTGTTTCTTCTCCATGAACCCTCATGTTTGATCACCTAAAATATTCTCCCACAAATACCCCTTTTATTTTTATCCTACTGCTCATCCCACTCTACTGTATCCCAACCCTGGATCAGTGCCACAATTTGCTTCCTTTACTTCTATCTTCAGATTAGTTAATCAATGTTGGAAAAAAATATCAGTAGATCTTGGAATAAACCTTGCAGATTGGCACCCCCCCACATCTATGGCCTTGAACCCTTGTTGGGCTCTCAGCACTCTCCTTTCATTCTGTTGATTGGCTGTTGTCAGGTTCCTCCTTCATTGTCTTCAATAAATATTCGATGTCACTACCACTGTCCTTAAGTTCTCACTTACCTTACTCTTAGCTGACTATGTTTTCTCCTACTTGATCAAAAAACTGAGGCCAGTAAGAATTATCTTGCTCACTTTCCATCCTCCTCACTACCTCTCGTCTACATGCATACAATTCCTGACTTCCTTCCACAGGATAAGGGGATCCCTCTTCCTGTTCAAATCCAACTCCTCACCTTGACCTCAGGTCTAAGATGGAAGCATCTGCACTCTGGGCAGTAGGATGTAGAGTCAAGGACCCAAACATACTGTTTCTTAAGAAAATTCCTGGACCCTCCTTCATGACCCTTCTCTATAACTCCATGGCCAGCATTCATTCACATACCATAGGTGACTAAGCTCTAGGGAGGTTGTGAAATATAATCTTTATTTTGTGTAACTACACGCCTAATTAAATAATAAAATTTTATTATTATAGAAGCAGCACAGAATGAGAATTGGAGATATTGAACAGTCTCTGTCAATGTTCCTTTGCACATGAAAAAAATTGGGTTACCTCTCTTTTTGTTCTTGACATATTTGTTACTTATTTTGCAAATACTTAACAAATTTAGACCTTTTAACTTTGTTTATGGTGTCTCTCATCGTACAGAGGTTTAAAATTATGTAGCCAAATCAGGCATTCTTTCTTTTTTCTTCATTGTTTCTAAATTTTATATTTTGCTTAAGTAGGCCTTCCTCATCCATATGTTCTCATATTTTCTTCTGGTACTTTTATACTTTTGTTTTTGACTTTAGGTCTTTATTACATTGGCATTTATTTTGTGGTATAGTGTGGGTAGGGATCCGTGTTTATTTTTTCAATTTTTAGCTAAATACTACAACTCATTTATTAAACAAGGCTTCATTTCTTATTCACTTGAAATACCACATTTATGGTGAGCTAAATTTTAATACATACGTGAGTCTATTATGGACTCCCTATTCCACTACTATTGAGCTGTTTGTTACTAAACTCATACCACAATTTTCATTAATATTATTTTGTAGAATTTCTTTATTCTTCCTTCTTTTTCTTCTCCTTTTCCTCCCCACTTCTCCTCCGTTCTCTTCCCTACTACCATTTCATCTAGCCAAGCTTGTATGAGGCTTCTGTGAAGCTGAGGCAAACTGACACAGTATCCAGCTTTATTTCCTTAACCGTGGAATCTTTGTCCCTTCCCTACTCATCACTCCCCCATTCTTTGTTGCCCATCATTACCCCTCCTAGGTCTTGCTGAGGTTGGAAGGATTGTGGCTTGAGGTTAAGGCTTGTTCTTTACACTTCATCTTTCTGATCCTTTGGACCCAGTGTCTGTGTAGAATCTATTTCTCTTTACTGCTGGATTTAAAAACTTTCTCTAAGTTCTCTGAAGATGTGAAAACATCACTGACCCCAGTATATGTGGATTCACCTCTTCCTTTATTTCCTCTTTTATTTATTTTCTTTGACTGAGGCTCTTCTCTGAATTAGTGAGACGTTGAATCTCAGAGTCATGTAGCACATGAATGAGTTTTACATGATGCTCAGTGGTCCCATATGGCCATATGGCCTTGGAAACAGTTTGGTACTCAAAGTTTGTCTGAACTTGTTCTGGGTGCAGATAATATGGAAGTGCTGGTGTTTGTCTCAGAGTGATGAGAAATAGGCATGCCTCTCCCTAGGGCTCTCCCTCCTGGGGCTCTATGCACTACTTTGCTGCCACCTACCTTGACTTTCTGTATGGTCAGGGCTTGTTTGACCAGTGTTCTTCTTCAACATTTTATTGACTCTTTAAAAAAAACCCCAAAACCCCAAAACAAAACAAAACAAACCCCAAAAACAAAAGGGACTCCCCTGGCAGTCCAGTTGTTAAGACTTCATGCTTCCAATGCAGGGGGCGCAAGTTCAATCCCTGGTTGGGGATCTAAGATCCCACATGCCAGGTGGCACAGCCAAAAATACGCAACATTTTATTGGCTCTTATACAGTTACTCTTCCAGATGAACTTTCTCTCCAACTAGTCAGATTTTATTAAAAAATCTCATTAGGCTTTCGACTTTGATGGTTTTTAATTTATCATTTAATGGGAGGCATATTAACCATGTTAACCATATTGGATTATCAGAACAGATTCTGATGACAGGAGCTGGGGCTCTAGTGGATATTATGAGTGTGTGTGTATGTTTATAGAATGCTGGTGGTGGTGGAAGATAAAACATGGAAGGCTTTCCTTTATAGTGTGATTTCAATAGGAATTTTAGAGGAAAAAGTAAATTTACTCTGTTAGCTCTGATGAATTTTATGAGATAAAACAATCTATATGTAAAAAGGAGTCAAGGCCGAATAAGCCAATACAGTTTGATTTACATCAAAGTGCTAATATATTATAAAGTCACTGAATGCACATTGAAGAGTTGCCATAGTAATAGTGATTTTCATGAAATGATTTTGGATACTAGATTCTTGAGTGATGGCATTCCTTGTTATTTGCTTCAAGGCATCTTTAGCTCTCTGTCCTTCTCTCTCTTGTCTCCTTTGAGGATAAACACAGGAAAGGGACCAGTACCTGGTACAATTCTTTGATTTCAATGATTTGATTTAAAATTTGAAATCAATTAAAAACTCATCTAAGCAAAAAATATATTTATTGATAGGATTAAAGGATGGTTCACAGAGTTGAAGGAAATGTGGAAGAGGGGTCCTTCAGAGGGGTCAGGAATATGGAGCAACTCTAAGAATGGGAAGCATTAATCATGACATAGCCTCCTCAGGGCAACCAGAATGGTGAGTGAGCTCGTACTGTTTTCAGTCTTGTATCCTTATATACAAGGCTCAAATTCTAGGAAGTTTCTGATCTGCTCTGTTTAAAAAAACCTGTACATCTTGCCACTTAGAGATTGGTTCAAGATGGCACAGTAGAAGGACATGCACTCATTCCCCCTTGTGAGAGCACTGGAATCACAGCTAACTGCTGAACAGTCATCAGCAGGAAGACACTGGAACTCACCAAAAAAGATACCCCACATCCAAAGACAAAGGAGAAGCTGCAATGAGATGGTAAGAGGGCGCAGTCACAATAAAATCAAATCCCGTAACCACCGGGTGGGTGACTCACAAACTGCAGAACAATTATACCACAGAAGTCTACCCTCTGGAGTGAAGGTTCTGAGCCCCACATCAGGCTTCCCAACGTGGGGGTCTGGCAACGGGAGGAAGAATTTCCAGAGAATCAGACTTTGAAGGCTAGTAGGATTTGATTGCAGGACTTCGACAGGACTGGGGGAAATAGAGACTCCACTCTTGGAGGGCACACACAAAGTAGTGTGTTCAGTCTCCCATAGGAGACTGAACCAGACCTACCTGCTAGTGTTGGAGGGTCTCTTGCAGAGGTGGGGCATGGCTGTGGCTCACTGTGGGGACAAGGACACCGGCAGCAGAAGTTCTGGGAAGTACTCCTTGATGTGAGCCCTCCTGGAATCCGCCATTAGCCCCACTAAAGAGCCTGTAGCCTCCAGTGCTGGGTCGCCTCAGGCCAGACAACCAACAGGGAGGAAACTCAGCCCCACCCATCAGCAGACAAGCAGATTAAAGTTTTACTGATCGCTGCCAAACAGAGCAACACCCAGCTCTACCCACCACTAGTCCCTCCCATCAGGAAGCTTGCACAAGCCTCTTAGATAGCCTCATCCATGAGAGGGCAGAAAGCAGAAGCAAGAATAACTACAGTCCTGCAGCCTGTGGAATGAAAATCACATTCACAGAAAGATAGACAAAATGAAAAGTCAGAAGACTATGTACCAGGTCAAGGAACAAGATAAACCCCAGAGAAACAATTAAATGAAGTGGAGATAGGCAACCTTCCAGAAAAAGAATTCCGAATAATGATAGTGATTATGACCCAGGACCTTGGAAAAAGAATGGAGGCAAAGATCAAGAAGATGCAAGAAATGTTTAACAAAGACCTAGAAGAATTAAAGAACAAACACCTAGAAGAATTAAAGAACAAACAGAGTTGAACAATACAATAACTGAAATGAAAAATACACTAGAAGGAATCAATAGCAGAATAACTGAGGCAGAAGAACAGATAAGTGACCTGGAAGACAGAATGGTGGAATTCACTGCTGCGGAACAGAATAAAGAGAAAACAATGAAAAGAAATGAAAACAGCCTAAGAGACCTCTGGGACAACATTAGACGCACCAACATTCGCATTATAGGGGTCCCAGAAGGAGAAGAGAGATAGAAAGGACCCGAGAAAATATTTGAAGAGATTATAATTGAAAATTTCCCTGACATGGGAAAGGAAATAGCCACCCAAGTCTAGGAAGCGCAGAGAGTCACAGGCAGGATAAACCCAAGGAGAAACATGCCGAGAAACATAGTAATCAAATTAACAAAAATTAAATGCAAAAATTATTAAGAGCAACACGAGAAAAATGACAAATAACATACAAGGGAACTCCCATAATGTTAACAGCTGATTTCTCAGCAGAAACTCTATAAGCCAGAAGGGAGTGACATGAGTGGCATGATATATTTAAAGTGATGAAAGGGAAGAACCTACAACCAAGATACTCTATCTGGCAAGGATCTCATTCAGATGCGATGGAGAAATCAAAAGCTTTACAAACAAGCAAAAGCTAAGAGAATTCAACACCGCCAAACCAGCTCTACAACAAATGCTAAAGGAACTTCTCTAAGTGGGAAACACAAGAGAAGAAAAGGACCTACAAAAACAAACCCAAAACAGTTAAGAAAATGGTCATAAGAACATACATATCGATAATTACCTTAAATGTGAATGGATTAAATGCTCCAACCAAAAGACACAGGCTCACTGAATGGATACAAAAACAAGACCCATATATATGCTGTCTACCAGAGGTCCACTTCAGACCTAGGGACACATACAGACTGAAAGTGAGGGGATGGAAAAAGATATTCCATGCAAATGCAAATCAAAAGTAAGCTGGAGTAGCAATACTCATATCAGATAAAATAGACTTTAAAATAAAGAATGTTAAAAGAGACAAGGAAGGACACCACATAATGATCAGGAAGAAGATATAACAGTTGTAAATATATATGCACCCAACATAGGAGCACTTCAATACATAAGGCAAATGCTAACAGCTATAAAAGAGGAAATTGACAGTAACACACTAATGATGGGGGGCTTTAACACCTCCCTTACACCACTGGACAGATCATCCAGACAGAAACTTAATAAGGAAACACAAGCTTTAAGTGACACAATAGACCACATAGATTTAATTGATATTTATAGGACATTTCATCTGAAAACAGCAGATTACACTTTCTTCTCAAGTGCACATGGAACATTCTTCAGGATAGATCACATCCTGGGTCACAAATCAAGCCTCCGTTAATTTAAGAAAATTGAAATCATATCAAACATCTTTTCCGACAACAATGCTATAGGATTAGAAATCAGTTACAGGGAAAAAATGTAAAAAACACAAACACATGGAGGCTAAACAGTACATTACTAAACAGCTAAGAGATCACTGAAGAAATCAAAGAGGAAATCAAAAAATACCTAGAGACAAATGACAACAAAAACACAACGATCCAAAACCTATGGGATAAGCAAAAGCAGTTCAAGGGGGAAACTTATAGCAATACAACCCTACCTCAAGAAACAAGAAAAATCTTAAATAAAGAATCTAACTTTACATTTAAAGGAACTACAGAAAGAAGAACAAAGAAAACCCGAAGTTAGTAGAAGGAAAGAAATCATAAAGATCAGAGCAGAAATAAATGAAATATAAACAAAGAAAACAATAGCAAAGATCAATACAGTGAAAAGCTGGTTCTTTGAGAAGATAAACAAAATTGATAAACCTTTAGCCAGACTCATCAAGAAAAAGAGGGAGAGGACTCAAATCAATAAAATTAGAAATGAAAAGGAAGTTACAATGGACACCGCAGAAATACAAAGCATCATAAGAGACTACTACAATCAACTCTGTGCCAATAAAATGGGCAAGCTGGAAGAAATGGACAAATTCTTAGAATGGTATAACCTTCCAAGACTGAAGCAGGAAGAAATAGAAAATATGAGCAGACCAATCACAAGTAATGAAATTGAAACTCTGATTAAAAATCTTCCAACAAACAAAAGTCCAGGACCAGATGGCTTCACAGGTGAATTCTATCAAACATGTAGAGAAGAGCTAACAGCCATCCTTCTGAAACTCTTCCAAAAAATTGCAGAGGAAGGAACACTCCCAAACTCATTCTACGAGGCCACCATCACCCTGATACAAAATCCAGACAAACATACTACAAAAAAAGAAAATTACAGACCAATATCATTGATGAATATAGATGCAAAAATCCTCAACAAAGTACTAGCAAACAGAATCCAACAACACATTAAAAGGATCATACACCATGATCAAGTGGGATTTATCCAAAGGATGCAAGGATTCTTCAGTATATGCAAATCAATCAATGTGATACACCATATTAACAAACTGAAGAATAAAAACCATATGATCATCTCGATAGATGCAGAAAAATCTTTTGACAAAATTCAACACCCACTTATGATAAAAACTCTCCAGAAAGTGGGCATAGAGGGAACCTACCTCAACATAATAAAGGCCATATTCAACAAACCCATAGCAAACATCACTCTCAATGGCGAAAAACTGAAAGCATTTCCTCTAAACTAGGAAAGAAGACAAGGATGTCCACCCTTGCCACTATTATTCAACATAGTTTTGGAAGTCCTAGCCATGGCAATCAGAGAAGAAAAAGAAATAAAAGGAATACAAATTGGAAGAGAAGAAGTAAAACAGTCACTGTTTGCAGATGACGTAGTTCTATACATAGATAATCCTAAAGATGCCACCAGAAAACTAGCAGAGCTCATCAATGTATTTAGTAAAGTTGCAGGATACAAAATTAATGCACAGAAATATCTTGCATTCCTATACACTAACAACGGAAGATCAGAAAATGAAATTAAGGAAACAATCCCATTCACCATTGCAACAAAAAGAATAAAATACCTAGGAATAAACCTACCTAAGGAGATAAAAGACCTGTACTTAGAAAACTGTAAGACACTGATGAAAGAAATCAAAGATGACAGAAACAGATGTAGAGATATACCATGTTCTTGGATTGGAAGAATCAATATTGTGATAATGACTATACTACACAAAGCAATCTACAGGTTCAATGCAATCCCTATCAAATTACCAATGGCATTTTTAACAGAACTAGAAGAAAAAAATCTTAAATTTGTATGGAGACACAAAAGACCCCAAATAGCCAAAGCAATCTTGAGGGAAAAAAACCGAGCTGGAGGAATCAGACTTCCTGACTTCAGACTATACTACAAAGCTACAGTAATGAAGACAATATGGTACTGGCACAAAAACAGAAAGATAGATCAATGGAACAGGATAGAAAGCCCAGAGATAAACCCACGCACCTATGGCCACCTTATTTTTGATAAAGGAGGCAAGAATATACAATGGAGGAAAGAGAGTTTCTTCAATGAGTGGTGCTGGGAAAACTGGACGGCTACATGTAAAAGAATGAGATTAGAACACTCCCTAACACCATACACAAAAATATACTCAAAATGGATTAAAGACCTAAATTTATGGCCAGACACTATAAAACTCTTAGAGGAAAACATAGGCAGAACACTCTATGACATAAATCACAGCAAGATCCTTTTTGACCCACCTCCTAGAGAAATGGAAATAAAAACAAAAATAAACAAATGGGACCTAATGAAACTTAAAAGCTTTTGCACAGCAAAAGAAACCATAAACAAGACGAAAAGACAACCCTCAGAATGGGAGAAAATATTTGCAAATGAAGCAGCTGACAAAGGATTAATCTTCAAATTTTACAAGCAGCTCAATATCAAGAAAACAAACAACCCAATCCAAAAATGGGCAGAAGACCTAAATAGACATTTCTCCAAAGAAGATATACAGATTGCCAGCAAACACATGAAAGGATGCTCAACATCACTAATCATTAGAGAAATGCAAATCAAAACTACAGTGAGTTATCACCTCACACCAGTCAGAATGGCCATCATCAAAAAATCTACAAACAATAAATGCTGAAGAGGGTGTGGAGAAAAGGGAACCCTCTTGCACTGTTGGTGGGAATGTAAACTGATAGAGCCACTATGGAGAACATTATGGAAGTTCCTTAAAAAACTAAAAATAGGACTACCATATGACCCAACAGTCCCACTACTGGGCATATACCCTGAGAAAACCATAATTCAAAAAGAGTTATGTACCGAAATGTTCATTGCAGCTCTGTTTACTATAGGCAGGGCATGGAAGCAACCTAACTGTCCATTGACAGATGAATGAATAAAGTTGTGGCACATATATATAGCAGAACATTTCTCAGCTATAAAAAGAGACGAAATTGAGTTATTTGTAGTGAGGTGGATGGACCTAGAGTCAGTCATACAGAGTGAAGTAAGTTAGAAAGAGAAAAACAAACACCATATGCTAACACATGTATATAAAAAAAAATTGGTTCTGAAGAACGTAGGGGCAGGACAGGAATAAAGACACAGACATAGAGAATGGACTTGAGGACACGGGGAGGGGAAGGGTAAGCTGGGACGAAGTGAGAGAGTGGCATGGACATATATACACTACCAAATGTAAAATAGGTAGCTAGTGGGAAGCAGCCGCATAGCACAGGGAGATCAGCTCGGTGCTTTGTGACCACCTAGAGGGGTGGGATAGGGAGGATGGGAGGGAGACGCAAGAGGGAGGAGATATGGGGTTATAGGTATATGTATAGCTGATTCACTTTATTATAAAGCAGAAACTAACACACCATTGTAAAGCAATTATACTCCAATAAAGATGTTAAAAAAGATTAATCTACAAAATATACAAACAGCTCATGCAGCTCAATATCAAAAAAACAAACAACTCAATGAAAAAATGGGCAGAAGACCTAAATAGACATTTCTGCAAAGAAGACATACAGATGGCCAAGAAGCACATGAAAAGCTGCTCAACATCACTAATTATTAGAGAAATGCAAACATCAAAACTCACACCAGTTAGAATGGGCATCATCAGAAAATTACAAACAACAAATGCTTTAGAGGGTATGGAGTTTGTGGGAATGTAAATTGATACAGCCACTATGGAGAACAGTATGGAGGTTCCTTAAAAAACTAAAAATAGAATTACCATATGACCCAGCAATCCCACTACTAGGCATATACCCAGAGAAAACCATAATTCAAAAAGACACATGCACTCCAATGTTCATTGCAGCACTATTTACAATAGCCAGGTCATGGAAACAACTTAAATGCCCATCAACAGACCAATGGATAAAGATGTGTTATGTATATACAATGGAGTATTACCCAGCCATACAAAGGAATGAAATTGGGTCATTTGTAGAGACGTGGATGGACCTAGAGACTGTCATACAGAGTGAAGTAAGTCAGAAAGAGAAAAACAAATATCGTATATTAACGCATGTATGTGGAATCTAGAAAAATGGTACAGATGAACCCACTTGCAAGGCAGAAATAGAGACACAGATGTAGAGAACAAACATATGGACATTGATGTGGTAAGCCGGGGTGTGGTGGTGTTGGTGGGATGAATTGGGAGATTGGGATTGACATGTATACACTAATATGTATAAAATAGATAACTAATGAGAGCCTGCTGTATAAAAAATAATAAAATTATATTTTAAAAAACCTGTACACACATACACATACACACACACTCGAACACTTGTTTTTCTTGTAGAAATGATTCTTACAGAGATATTCTCATAGCGGTTTGCAACCTCTTTCAGATTATGAATCAGGGATGGCCATACAAGAAATGCTAGTTTCAGGGCTTCCCTGGTGGCGCAGTGGTTGAGAGTCTGCCTGCCGATTCAGGGGACACGGGTTCGTGCCCTGGTCCGGGAAGATCCCACATGCTGCGAAGCGGCGGGGCCCGTGAGCCATGGCTGCTGAGCCTGTGTGTCCGGAGCCTGTGCCCCGCAACGGGAGAGGCCACAGCAGTGAGACGCCTGCGTAACGGGGAAAAAAAAAAAAAAAAAAAAAGAAATGCTAGTTTCAAATGGAGAAACACATTGTGCTTGAACAGTTTTACTTCTATGTACAGGTTTCTTAAAACTTGTCTTTCTCTGTCATTTTCTTTTACACTCATGTATCTATGTCTTCCTGCTGTCTTATCTTGTTTTTCTTCATTTCTGAATTTTCATCAGTGAATTTCATTCATGAGGGTGTTCTGTTTTTTTTTTTTTTTTTTTTTTTTTTTTTTTTTTTTGTGGTACGCGGGCCTCTCACTGTTGTGCCTCTTCCCGGACTGGGGCACGAACCCGTGCCCCCTGCATCGGCAGGCAGACTCTCAACCACTGCGCCACCAGGGAAGCCCGGGTGTTCTGTTTTATTATGTTCTCTTCCAGAAACCTCTCCTGTGGCACCTCCCCCAGCCTTTCCTCCCTCATAGGCAATGTCCAGAGTGCTACGTATTTTTAGACCCCATTTCCCCCCTTCCTCCTGTCCTATTTCTTTAGTGTCCTCCTTTTAAGACTGACTAAGTATGAAAACTATTCCCAGAAGAATCATGGCATGTGGAGCATAGCTCCCTCAACGAACACACACACCCACGGCATGAGGCTGAGCTGTTCCATCACACATGAAGATTTATGAACACGAGAATAAATGCTTCTTGGTGCATGCCCCTTGGTTTGGGGTCAATCTGTTAAGCAGCATTCTGGGGGCAATAGCTTACTGATACATTACTTTCCTAGCAAATGTATTTTCATTTAAACTGGAGTATTCTGGAGTTCATACCTTAATTCTTGTGAATGTCTTATAGAGTTTCATGCAGGGTAGAGAGAAAGTGCTGGGCAGAAGGTGTCTTGTGGGATCCCCTCAGTATACACCAAGAGGCAAAAGCCTACTATGTGCATGTTGGTTTCACACACTAAATGATCAATGTTTTGTGAAGTAGATTCTGGAAAACCTTTATAACACAGTATAGTTATCCAGAGTTTTTTCCCCAGCTGAGTACATTTTCATCATGATTCTAGTATAGGTTAGAGTGTGGCTCTGGTTAGCATAAGCTCCTTTGATGGGCTCTTGAAACTCTGCTTAATATGGTCTCCAGCAGGTTTCCAGGCAGAAGTGTTCCAAGGGGAAAGTCATCAGCACTTTCCTGGAGCCTGCCTGGTCTATGAGATCGACTCTGAGCTCAAGACTCCTGTTTGTATTTTTAGTCTATAAAGATCAGTGTTTATATTAGTGTTTATTAAGAATCCCCTTATTTGTGGCAGTAGGCAGTATACAGAGGAGTGCTCATCTGTCATCCATGTCTTCCAGGAGCTTATACTCTGAGAAGACAGTGTGAATTTTAACATCTTTACTATTTTTTATGCTTACAAAAAATCTGCTTCTTATAAAATATAAAACACATAAATAAATGGCATTGAAAGTAAAATTTGTCACCAATCCCACACCTTAGAGAAAATGACTGCACATTCCTTAAGGTTTTTCTATGCATGTACAAAAATACGCCTTTTTTTTTTTACAAAAATGGGGTTACACTCTAAATGCTGTTTTGCAGCTTGTTTATTTTCCTACCTAACAATATATTGCAGACCTCTCTCCTTGTTAGTTACTATTCTAGTTTTGTTATTTTTTATTATTTAATTTTCTTCACAGTTAGGACTATTTGTAAAGTGATTCTCTTTGAGGCATAATTTTGTTTTCTTTTCTAGGATCATATCCTAAACCAACATACTTGTTTTTTTGTAACTGCTAAAAGCAGTAAAAACTTGGAAGAAAAAATTTCAAAAAGATATTGGATAACAAAAGTCAAGGCTAGCAGGTCCGTGTGATAGAAATTCACAATCTTTACTCAGGAGTGGGCCTCAGTCTGAGCCAACTTTTTGCTTTTACTTCACACTCAATTTTTTTTACCTTATTATAAATCCTTAGTAGAAGTACGACATTAGAGGGGAAATGAACTGCTAGAAACCTGTGTGATGACAGCAGCAAGAAGTGACAGGTGCCATTCTGTTCGGAGGAAGGATTCAGAAAAGACATTTCAAATGACCCAAGGGTTTAAAAAAAAAAGATAGTGATCTAGAGCATTTTAGTATAGAGGGAAAGTATCAGTAATTCCTCAAGAGTTCCTGACCACAGTCCCAGGAGGAGAGCTGATATACATCATCAAGCTCCTGAGCCATAGGAAAAGTTTCATTATTGCCCCCTCTGTTGAAACAGAAAAATTGTTATGCATCAATATGTGTAAAATTTAAAAATTAACTCTTTAAAGGGGAAGCTCCAGTTATATGAAGAAGATATCAGCAACTGGGCAGCTCTTTCTTTGCCTGTTGAATAAACCCAATTGTCCGTTCTTTTAGTTGGGGTAGGGAAGCAGTGCGAGCCCCCTTCCTGGGCTCCCTTGCAGTTAGGTTGGCCATGAGACTGAGTTGTAGCTACGGAATGTGAGCAGAAGTGAGGGGCACCTCATTCAGAGCTGGCTCATAAACAATATTCTTCTCCATTTTCTCCCATCTGCTGGTGGGACTTTGATGTTCAGGGCAACCCGAAAATTCATGTGTTGAAGATGGCAAGGGCCTTCATCAACCTGGCTTCTCTCCTTTTTCCTTATCCCAGGCTGATTGGACTTCTAAATAAGCAAGAAAGTAGTTTTCATTTTGTTTGGCTATTGAGAAAATGGGCTTATCGTTCTTTACAGTGGCAAGCATTACTTTTGCTAATATAGGGTAACACAGTCCTACCCCAGGAAACCTGGCAATCCGTGGAGATAGTCCAACTCCACTTGAGTGTATTTTTGTGTGTGTGAAATCTCATTACCACTAAAACATGGTGACAGATGAACCTGGTGATGCCTTTGACATAGTGTCTTCCCCATTGTCCAATGACTGATGACTAGAATCCTGCAGGAAGCCTAGTTTTCTAGGTTTGGGTGTCACTCAGTCACTGGTTTTGGTCTTGAATGGGGTCTCAGTGGGCCTGGGTGGACTTCGGTCTTACGGCTCTTGCACTTCCCTGGAAACAATTTGATTCAAATCTTCCTTTATGACTTACAGCATACTTTTGTAATTTTCTTTCAATCTATATCCTCCACATTTCTTCTTAAGTTTATTCCTAGTGGTTATTCTTTATGTATAATGAGATCCTGTTGCGCTTGGAGTGCAATTTATATTTTTCGGTCTATTGCTAATATAAAGGAAAGTTAGTAATTTGTTTCATAACTAGCCCCTTAGTGAATAGTCTGATTAGTTCTAATTAGTTCTGATTGATTTCCCAAAGTTTCTAGATAGAGTATCATGTGATAATTCTTTCTTCTTTCTGATAGTTATACTTGTTGCTTTTTATTGCCTTCTTCCCACTCCCATTTGCCAAAATATTCAAGGCAATATTAAATAATAGTTGTAATATTGGATATCCCTGACTTCATCCTAAAACATATCTATATTTGTAAGAGGCTTGATTTCTCATTTTCTGTTTTTCTATTCAGGGATATGTGAATTTTTTTAAATGAAGGAAATTGTTCTCTAAGTTTAATGCCCTGTGATGAATTACAGAGCATGGAAATTATCTGTACCTTGAAAATGTGTTATTTTCAAATTATGTCAACTTGGTTGTTAGAAAAACACATAAATCTTTAGAAAGAAAGAAAATTATGATAACAAATAAATTTTTCCCACTTAATAATAGAAGTCAACTTAGCAGTAAAGGGCTTGTTAGCTAGATTTTGAAGGTTCAAGAAAAGTCTCCAAGACAGATGCATTTGCCTTGATTGAACTATCCTCCAGCTCCTGACACCGAGGGAGAAGATAAGAACTTTTTTAGTCCTAAAAAAATCCTGTTAGTTCCTTTCCTGTAGCACACAATAAACCCTTTGTTTAATTATTGTCTCTGGCACTTACGAACTATCATTTAGATAAATTATATTGTTTATATAAATTATATTATTTTAAAGTGGTTTTTAGGAAGAGAAACAATGAATTGTTCAGTGTCGTAATGATTCACAGTAAACTTCAAAGACCTTCCTTAAAGGCGAATTGCAACCAACATTTATATAAAAACATATTCCTCATTTCTTCTACAATAGTAAATTAAAGAAAAAGTTCTTTGGGACTTCCCTGGCGATACAGTAGTTATTTAAGACTGTGCTTCCACTGCAAGGGGCATGGTTCGATCCCTGGTAGGGAACTAATATTCCACATGCTGCTCGGTGCGGCCAAAAAAAAAAAAGTTCTCAACGGTTTTGCCCCCTGAAACCAGAAACTTAAACACAATGCATAGGGTGAGATAATTACATGATCATAGATAACCCCAAATTGCAAAGTAAACCAAACTCATTAAGTCAATGTATAAAATGTATTTAGTGTAAGCTTATTTGGCACATGTTAACATTGAGAATTAGGCACACACTTCTGAGTTATGTGCATCACCCACTTTCCTCAGCCCTATGCTCTTCCCACCTCCTTCATTCCCACCCCTCCTCTGAGAAACCCACTCATAGAGGAACCCACTGAGCCTCATCTCCCATTAATTCACTTCCTTGACTTCTTTCTTCTTCTTTTTTTAAAAATTTTATTTTATATTGGAGTATAAGGGATTTTTTAAAAGGCTTTTTTAAAAAAGAATTAAAAAAACATTTTATTTATTTTATTTTATTTTTTGGCTGTGTTGTGTGTGTTAGTTGCAGCACGTGGGATCTTCACTGAGGCATGTGGGATCTCTCATTGCGGCGCGCGGCCTTCTCTCCAGTTGTGGTGTGCGGGTTTTCTTTCTCTAGTTGAGGCACGCGAGCTCAGTAGTTGTGGCCTGTGGGCTTAGTTGCCCTGTGACATGTGGGATCTTAGTTCCCTGACCAGGGATTGAACCCGTGTCCCCTGCGTTGGAAGGCGGATTCTTTACCACTGGACCACCAGGGAAGTACCTTGAATATAGTTGATTAACAATAGTGTGTTAGTTTCAGGTGTACGGCAAAGTGATTCAGTTATACATGTATAGGTATCTATTCTTTTTCAAATTCTTTTCCCATTTAAGTTATTACAGAATATTGAGCAGAGTTCCCTGTGCTGTACAGTAGGTCCTTGTTGGTTATCTTCTTTAAATATAACAGTGCGTACATGGCTTGACTTGCTTCTTTTCTCTCTCCACCGTTCTCACCCCTGCTCCTCACCCCAGGGCTATACTATGCTTGAAGGCAGTTGAGGCCACTTGCGTTTAGCCATAAGGTTTTTAATTAGGAGAATAAAAGAAATAGAGGATAGTCTGTTAGGTTTAAGAGAGTGTTCTTCAGTGGACAAAGGGAGTAGTGTAGGTCAGGGCAAGTTGAAAAATCCTCTCTTTTGTTCTGCTGGTGTGCTATGAAGTTCTTCTCAACTCTGTGAGATTGTTTTAACCTGATGTGGGCACTCTGAGGGGCTCCAAGTCAGTGAAGGGTGGGAAAGGCTTGATTCACCCCAACAACCTCTCTCCCATCATTGAAATTCTTCTCACGTATTAATCTGGTTATTTTCTTTTACATTTGCACAGGGCACCTATGGCATGAGTCACAGTAAGAGACTCATCATAAGAATGTGCCAGATTACAAAATAGATTTCCTTTCTCCCACTAATGGCAGATTCAAAATTTTAAAATTACAGTGACTCAGTAGGCTTAAGAGCATAATTTTTGAAGCCCCATACTTTTTTTTTCTGCTAGTGTAAACTGCATTTTTTTTTCCGGTTGCACAGCGCAGCATGCGGGATCTTAGTTCCCAGACCAGGGATCCAACCCGCACCCCCTGCAGTGGAAGCATGGAGTCTTAACCACTGGACTGCCAGGGAAGTCCCTGAACTGCATTTTTGACTATAAAATTAATTAAAATTGTTATTTAATTCAGGCATTCTCAAATTTAAAACAATTGTCCCTACAGAGCTGTACACTTCAAATTGAAAATGAAAGGTGCAGTTACACCATAAAGGGATGCAGAAAGGGGATCACAAATACAAATAGCACATGCCACTTTACTGCTAGTGTGTGGAGTGTGTGTGTGATTTCTGTGGCATGGGTGTCTTGTAGTATATGTGCATATATGTGGTGGATGTGTGTTGGCTATATATGTATTATATATATGTATGTGGTGTATGTGTGTATATTTATGGTGTATTTTTTGGTGATAAGTGTGTGTGTCGTGTGTGTGTATGTTTGCTTGTGGTGTAAGTGCATTGTCTGTGTAGTAGGTGTGTGTGATGAATATGGTGTGTGTGTGTGTGTGTGTGTTCTGCAGGGAGCTGAGACCCAGGGCTTAGAGTTTTTGTTTTTAAAAGTATCTCTGCATTGAGATCAATTGGTAAAGTCTTTTCAGATGTTTCATCTCCCCAGAAATCATTTGGAAGGTGTTTTATTAAGCCCAAATATTTGTTTTTTAGGAGGAAACTTCAAATGTTATAAACTGCTTTAAGTGAAAACGATTGATGCAATACTTTATCAGCTGATACTGTAGTTTAATTCAACAAACAAAGCCACTTGTATTCAGAGTTATTGTACTTAGAGCTTTAAGAGGTCCCATCTCCTCTGCGTCTGACGTGAACTCCATTTCCCCTGTTCAGTTGCAACCGTTTCTTTCTCTTTAGAGGCAGTTGTGAGGGACGATGTACCTCATTTTGGCATCTCTCCTTATTGACCCTGTGCCATCACTTGGGAGACAGTGTAGCTTTAAATGCTAAGAATGGGAGCTCTTGAGTGAGGACACATGGGTCCAAATGCCAGCTCCACCAACTGGGTGAGGGCTTAATCTTGATGAGTTTCCTTATCTGTGAAATGGGGTGATAGTGGTACTTACCTTGCAGGGTTCTTGGAAGGCTTACATGAGATGATGATGTAAACATAGTGCTTGGAAGATAGTAAGTGTTCAGCGAACACATGCGTTGATGATGGAGTGGATCTTGTATGGGTCTGGCTGTGCCGCTATAGGTATGGGGGGAGTGGAAGCTGCTAGTGGACCATTTCTCCTAAGATTTATTGTGAATTTATTCCATTTGGCCTGTATATACCAATTAGATTTATGAGTGACCTCTCAGCTTTTGCATCAGGGTAGCCTGATTTCTTGGTGGTGTTAATAATGCATCATTTAATGAATGTTCACAGGGGATTTTGAATATGCCAAGTGGTTCTAGGTCTGGTCCAATGTTAGGGCAAAAAGTCCTCTGAGCAAAAGTGCTCTCCCTCACATGTTGAAACTAGCTACCATCTGTTTCCTGCTCTGGAATAGGTAAGTGTCTCAGCATCGGATAACTGTATTTTGAGAGCATTAAAACCCCCACAAAACTCTGGCATATTATATAAGTTACTCTGATTAACATGCAGTTATTTGGCACAATTTTCAGATGAAACTTCACATTTTGTCCCTGCTATTTCTGGGCCTCGATGTAGACATTAAAGTTTGAGCAGAGTATCCAGTAGAAGGCTCTGGGTGCTGAAACAGAGGCTGTGGATGTGGGGTGTCTGCTTTTCATTTTTGTTTTTTCCATCCTATTTAATGGGGAGGGTCTTCGGCCCTCTCCTGCTGTGAGGAATGCAAGTTGTAGATTCTGGAGGCATGTTGGGGGGGTGGGGAAATACCTACACAGAAATACCTAGAAACTTAAAACCTTGTCTAGCACTGCAGCTGCTCCCAAAGAGTTTTGTGAAGATGTGGAGTGCCTGGGGGCTGGAAAGATGCCAGTGGGGACAGTTGCTGCATCCACCATGCCAGCATCTACTCCTGCCCGCTGGCCTTCATGTTTAGTGCTGGGCTTTTTGCTGAACGTCAAGAATTAATGGTGAAGGGGCAGTCGTGCCAGATTTCTATCAGAACTTTACATCTCCCTCTCTCTCTTTTTTCTGTCTTGTCTCTATAACCTCAGTCTAGACATCAGACATCCCACAGGGTTGTCTCTAGGGTTCCCACCTCCAGGTAGTTCTCAAGCAGTGCTAATGACAAAGCCTTCACTGTTTCCATCCCTTTAATCCCAAATTGATCCCGCCTCCCCTCAACCCCATTCACTCTGCCAAGGGGTCTTCATTATTTCTCTAGCAAGATTTGGATCAATACCTTCACCTTTCTTCAAGGCCCACCTCCAGGCATCCTCAAATTTCTTTCCTTCCCTTACTTCACTTCCCCTCCACCAGGTTTACCAGGGCATTTTCTTGGAGAACCTTTCACCTCTTCTAGGTTTTCTGCCACTAAACTTTGTGTCAGGCTTAACTGTGCCTGTGATGTCCTCCCAGTCCAGCTTACCAAGTCAAGTTCTCTTTTATATAACGTAACTCCTGCTCTCTCACTTCTAACAAATTTTTGTCCACTTTCTGAAAGGGAAATGACAATTTTCTCTAGACCCTAGCTTATTCACTTGTAACCAAAGTGTGGTTGTGCTATTGATCAATGAGTGAAGAAGTCAGTACATTATGAATATTATTGAAACAGATTCACTTTGCTGTACACAAATCAACTATACTCCCATAAAAATAATTTAAAAAAAGAGTCTTGGGACCTAAAAGGAAAAAAAAAAGAATGTTATTGAGCAAATATAAGTTCTACCCCTTGATATGTGCTTGAGGGCATATGAAGGGCAGTTATATATAGGTCAGCTTTCAAGAAACTTAGTCATGTTGGAGAGATAGTATTAACACACATGAATCAAAAAAACAACAGAGGACAAGTATGTATTGATTTTTATAGTCTGCCTACACAAAGGAATCAAGATGGTTTATAATAAAAGATAGCTCTATAAAATGTTGCAATAATGATAAAAGATCAAGATTCATGTAATGGAGAGATAATTAAAAAGGAAACCCAATTTAAGGTAAGTTGTTGGGCTTGAGTACAAAATTAAGAATTGGGCTTCTTGGAAGTTAAGAAAAAGGGAAACATGATGAATCATGTGATTTCTGTATCTCATAAGAGGATACGTATCAGTTTGCAAATATTGAATGTTTTTTGGTACTACATACTAAGAAGAATCCACCCATTTATTTATTGTGTACATATGTGTTCCAGACACCATGGATATGAATATATACAAGAAAAACAAATTCTCTGACCTTATGAGGTTTATAGTTTATTGAAGAGAGAGAGTCAACAAACAAGTTAGTAAATAAAGTACCATCAGGTAGTAGGTGAATGCTCCGAAGGCAAATAAAGTGAATTAATGTGGTAAATCATGCTAGGAAGTCAGGAGAAGAAAGGTCTGTCGGAGAAGGTGGTATCCGAACAGATACCTGAATGAGGAGAGGGGGTGAGCTCTGCAAAGACCATTTCAGGAGAGGGAACAGCAGGCTCCAAGGCCCATAGGTAGGAAAAAACTTGATATATTTGAGAAACGACCAGTGGGAGAAGATTTGCACATAGTGGGATGGGGGAAATAGCAGTGGTGGGGCAAGTGGCAGGGGACTGGTAGGAGATGAAGCTAGAGAAAGTAGCCATGTATGGCTTCGTAGAGATTTGGATTTTTTCCTCAAGTGTGATTGGGGAACTGTTGGGAAGTTTTGAGCAGGGAGTGTCTAATTCTAGTTCCCACTGGCTACTGTATGGAGAATAGAACATTGCAGGAGGCAAGAGTGGAAGCAGAGAGCAATTGGGAGGCTGTGGGAAAAGTCTGGGTGAGAGATGATGGTGGCTGGTCCAGGAGGAAGCTGGTGGAAATGGTATTAAGTGTTCAGATTCAAGTAGAATCAACAAGACTTGCTGATTAGCTGCATGAAGGAAGTGAGAGAAAGTGTGGGTTGAGATTGCTTTAAGTTTTTGGCCTGAGCACATGGATCGATGAGGGTCCATCTTTTGAGATAATGAAGACTGGGCATAAGCTGGTTTGGGGAGCAAAAATACGAGTTCTGTTTGGACATGTTCAATTTGAGTTATTTATGAGACAACTCAGTTGAGATGTGAAGTGGACAGTGGGATACATGAGTGTGGAGCTCAGGGAAGTGCCATACATTTGGACATCAGCAGCACACTCACGTTGTGTTTAACCGTTTCAGTGGAGCACTTAACATAATAGACAAGGTTTTCAACGGGGGAAAATATAGAAACATCTTTCAAAATGGCCACTTGGTGACTGTATTAGGGCTCTTCAGAAAAACAGAACCAATAGGATGTGTATATAAAACAAACATTTAGGATAAGGAATTTGTTCATGTGATTATGGAGGCTGAGAGGTCTCAAGATCTGCATGTGGCAAGCTGGAGACCCAGGAAAGCCAACATGTAGTTTCAGCCTGAGTACAAAGGCCTGAGAATCAAGAAAGCTGATGGTGTAAATTCCAGTCTGAAAGCAGGCAGGCTCTAGACCCAAGAAGAGCTGATGTTTCAGTCTGAGTCCAGAGGCAGGAAAAGGCAAGTGTCCCAACTTAAATACTCAGGCAGGAGGAATTCCCTCTTACTCAGCCTTCTTGTTCTAAGTTCTTCAGTTGATTGGATGAGACCCACCCACATTGAGGAGGGCAATCTGCTTTACTCAGTCTTCCAATTCAAATGTTAATCTCATCCAGAAACACCCTCACAGACACACCCAGAATAATGTTTGTCCAAATGTCTGGGCACCCTCAAGGCCCAGTCAAGTTGACCCAGAAAATTAACCATCACAGTGACAGTAGAGCATTACGTCAAATTATAATTCTATGAGGAATGTGGGTGGCTAAAATAGGGAGTTTTCTGGTGATCTAACTTGTTATAGGGTTAGAACCTTTAAATTCCAGAGGCTTGCCTGGTTTACATGGTAATGGTGGTTTTTCCCCATCACGAAAAAACTTTAGTTTTTTTCTAATAGTACTGTAGATTGTAGACAGAGCTGAATCCCGTGAGCCTGCCATAATGAATACCAGGCAAAATAAACTAATGGACCTAGTGCATGAAGTTAACTAATTAATCAATCAGTCCATTAGGCATTTATAAAGATTTTTAAATTTGCCAGATAATACCATTAGGTCATAGGCTATTTGGGAGACCACCACATAAACAGATAAATTATGATTCAGCAGGGCTAGTGCCTGGACATGATGAAGGTGTGAGGAAAAGGCTGGGAAGAACAAATGAGGAAGAGACGATTCTGATGGAACAGAGAGTGGTGGCCAGGGAAGGATTCACAGAGAAAGATAAACCAGGCTTTGCTAAAGGAGGTGAAGGAGGCAGAGGAGTGGCATATAGAGAAAGGTGTGGACGTCTGGGAGAGCCTGAAGTGTCTAGGCAAGAGCAACTAGTTCCATGTGACTGACGTGTAGGGTGCACAGTATAGAGAGGAAGGAACTCATATCAGCCGGGCCCAGAGGGTGGAGGACCTTGCATTGCTGCCTAAGGAACTTGTCTCCACCTTTTGCGGGCACAAGAATCACCTGGGGAGCTCATTAAAAGTGGGGATCCTTAGGCCTCCTCTCCAAGGAGATGGATGCAGTCACTCTGGGGCTCAGAAAGCAATAGCTTAATGAGCTCCCCAGCTGATTCTCATGCATCTGGTCCACAGACTCCATTGCTATGGGCTATGAAGGCTTTTAAGAACAGGGAGTGGCATGACCTCATTTTTTTTTTTTTAGGAATATAATTCTGCCAACTGTGTGGAAAATGGACCGACTTCACCAGCAGGGAAAACATATAGGAGGTTGCTGCAGGCATCCTGGTAAGAGATGAGGAGGACTGGCGCTAAAGTGTTGGTGGAGATGAAGGAAAGGGCTAAATCTAAGAGACCTATCTGAGTTAGAATACATGGTTGACCTGAGCAGGAGAAGGGCTGAGAATAATGAAGGTGGATTCTCAAGTGTCTAGCTTGGAAAAATGAGTGGTCAATAATCACTGACCCTTGGTAACTATTTGTTGGATCAGTGAATGAATGAATAAATAATAGGATAAAAAGTAGACGAGGTGGAATAAGAAAGGAAAATTCCATTTTAGATGTGTACGTTTGAAGGCAATACAAGAACTATATAGATCTAGTAGTTTGTGAAGAAAGTTCATGCAGGTTTGGAGATATGGATTTGGAAGTTGTTGAGATAGAGATAGTTCTTGAAGCAATAGTAGAATCTGAGACCACTCAGCAAGAAGGTATAAACCTTAAAGAGAAGAAAGGCAAGGATCTGAACCTTTGGGGGTATTTAAGGGGCAGACAGAGGAAAACTAGCTGGCAGAGAGGGGAAAGTGGCTGAAAAGAAGTTAGAGGATTGAGGGAATTCCCAAGCGGTCCAGTGGTTAGGACTCTTGGTGCTTTCACTGCGGTGGCCCGGGTTTAATCCCTGGTCAAGGAACAAAGATCCCACAAAAAAAAAAGAAGTTAGAGGATTGAGAGGAGGTATGTTTTGAAAAGTTTTGAAAATAAAGGGAAGAAACAGTTTCAGAAACTATGTGTGCATGTAATATGTGAGTATGAGTGAATGTGTGTGTGAATATGTGTGTGGGGGTGGGTGGGTATGTATTTGGGTGTGTGTGTGTGTATGTGTGCGTGTGTGGTAGAGAGGTATACTGAGAGTACATTCTCAATCTGAATGCTGAAATATGTTGTACCAAACTCTTTTTTCTAACATAGTTTTCCAGTAGATTTGCTCTCTTTTAAGGTCATTCCTTGATTCATGATTGAACAGCCAGGTCAACAGCATAAAAGAAGTTAGTAGTCTTCCTGTATGCTATAGCTGGAGGACAGTACTTATTTCAAATAAGAGCTATTTCAACTTACTTAGACAGGAGGTGGGCTAGGACATATCAACCCCCTTCCCCACAGCATTTGTTTCTTTATAACATTTAGAATAGAATTAGCTTTGTTTCGATTTCTTTTTTACTGTTAGGCTTCTACAGTTTTGAAGACATATTAACATACCAACCAGTAGATACGAGGGTGCCCATCTCTCTTTTTGTGTGTAAAAATTATTATTTAAAAAAATCTCTGCTAATATGTTTGGCAAGACAGATAACTCATTTTAATTTTTATTTCTACCCCAGGCAAACACTTTTCAGATGGTTATTGAACATTTGTATTAATATTTTTTTCTGTAAACTCTGTTCAGGATTGTTGCCCACTTGTATTTTGGGTCTTAGAGGTCTTTTGGATTGATATTTGTATGTTCGTTACCTATTAAGGGCATTAATAACACTTTGTTATACTTGTTATAATCATTTTTCCAGACAGTCACTGATGCAGTGGTGGGAGGGGACCGTTAACAGTCTTGAGAGCAGGCTCTCCATCAAATTCAGAGGCTCACTGGCCAGGCTTCTTGACCTCTGGCCCTTACCCTTTTGTCTACATTTCTTAGAGGTTCTCCAACCAGGCCCAAGAAGGTCTCCTTACAGAATCAGTGTCCCTTGGAAACAAGGGTTCTCCTTGAAAATAAACTGAAGGTGAGCTTGTGGATTGTACCAGCTGTATGATTTACCTTCCTTTCTTCTCTCGCAGAACTCAGGCAGATATACCTGGAACTATTGTGGCATCTGGAATGTTGGGTTTCCTTGAAGGCCTGTCTTAAAGGAAGACATGCATGTATTCATGTATGTTGGATAAACAGGAGTCCAGTTATTTAAATACAGACTTTATGACTTCCTCCAAGGTGTTAAATTTATCATCAGATAATTATTTAAAGAAATTAAATCTGAGCTATATTGGGAAGGGGGGAGATGAGAGTTGCTATTGTATCATTTTTCAAATCTTATTTTCTTATGGTTTATTTTTGGTATTTTATTTTTGTTATATATTGACCTTGTTTACTGGTAAATTTGATAAATTCATTAATTTATAGATTGTCTTCTCTGAGAGAGGTGTTCTTAGTATTGCTGTTTCTTCTTCCTTAAATGGAAGAATTCATCAGTGAAACCAACTAGATATGGAGATCCCTCTGTGGAAAGATTTTTAAATGATAGATTCAGTTTCTTTAATGGTTAAAGCATTATTCAGATTTTATGTTTTTTCCTATATCAGTTTTGATAAGTTTTATTTTTCTAGGAGTTTGTCCATTTTATCTAAACTGTCAAATTTATTGGCCTAAAGTTGTTCTATAATTCCACTGGCATCTCTGATGTTTGCAAACTCTGTAATGAGGTTTCCATTTTTATTTCTGTTATTGGTAAGCTGTACCTTTCCTCTTTTTTCTTGTTTGGTCTTGCTTAAAAGGATGGCCAGTTTTATTAGCCTTGAGGGGGAATCAGTGAAGGCGAGACTGTCTTCCCTAGGCCTCCCTTCTTCAGGAATCTTGGCAGTTTAAGTCCTGGCTGTGTTGGCAGGCCCCGATTTTATTTTCCCTCCCCAAGTCCGTGAGATTACTGGCATCTCTGCCTCTAGCATCCATTCTCTGCCTGGCTTCTCACCACTCTCACCCTCCCTCCTGCCCTCCCACCCTCACCCCCTACAGCCTCTACCACCCTAAGAACCATCATTTCCCTGAGGAAAAAAAGAGGTAAACAGAATATTGGACTCACTTTAGCGAGCTTCCCTTTTCTTAGGAATCTTGACCTTCAAATCCTGGTTATTTTGACAGCTCTCTGATATCTTTAAACAGATGGCTAAAACCCCATAACCTGTAGCTATCACCCTCCCATTCTGCCTTCCCCCCATCCCTAAGCAAACATTAATCTACTTTGTGTACTTATAGAGTTACCTATTCTGGAGAGTTCATGTTAATGGAATTATATAAGATGTATTGAGTAGTCTTCTGTGACTGGCTTCTTTCACTTATTTCAAGTTTCATCCATAGCATGTGTCGGTTCTTTATGCCTTGGCAAATTGTTGTAATCCTTTCTAAGCCTGAATCAGCTTTCAACACTTTATCCTTTGCACTTTCAATGTCATGAAATATCTGAGAGTTCTCTTAACCTGAGTTTTTTTCTGCCAGTGTCACTTCCTCTGGGACATCTTCATGCTTTTGTCACAGTCACTTTCGTATTGAAGAACATCATAACTACCTGCTTTAACTAATCCTTACAACCTGGGTTCAAATTTCACAGCAGCATCCTTATTTGTGCTAACCACTTCATCAGATAGGTTAACATTAATCAATTCATGCCAACATCTGAAATGATGGAACCTTTTACTGGCAGTAAAAGGTTCTTTTTTGGTCTCCCTGTAATTAATGTTTTCTTTCAATATGGCAGCTAACTTTAACACTTTGGCCTGAATGCTAGCTGACCTGATTTAGATTATTTTTTATTGCAGCCTTCAATCCATAGTGGAAGTAAGTGCTCCATTTCAGCCATAATTGGTTTTCTGTTGCTGCTACAATTTAAACTAAAATATTTGGAAGCAACTTTACCTTGTTTTTTATATTCATTGAATTTTGTCAACACAGTTTAGACCATAGTTTCATGAAAGCCTAGATCTCATCCTACTTTGCTTTTCTTTTGCCATTTTTCAGATCCTCTAGTTGCATCCAGTTTCACTTCCAGAATTACCACTTTTTGTTTCTTTGCTGCACTTTAATCTTTTTTGTAAAATATTTCATGAGTTTATCTCTGGGAGACAAGGAGCTAACACAACTGTACTCTTTATTCTCTGTGAAAGAAATAACAAATGCGCAGTCGCCAATTGCTGACGGCCTTGGAAAGAAGTGATGTGAGCAGTCACTGATCGTGATGCCCATCTGTTACTTATGTCATGATTTGTGGACTGAAGGTTAGCAGCAAAGTTTCTATCTTATGTGATTACTCAGGTTAATATATGGTGGTAACTGAAATTTGAATTGTTTTATTGAACGACTGGTGTTATTTAACTAAACCATAGTAACTGAAATTTGTACATCTTGGGACTGTGCAAAGCAGGGGATGCCTGTGTTCTATTTCAGTGCATCACTTACCTTTAAACCTCATCTACTTAATACTCTTAGGTCTCAAACTAATTCTGAATGTTTTATTTGTGTCAGAGCCTTGAGGTGGTACCATTCTGACCTTTGGATTTAAAAATTATAGTAGAGAAGACGATTCCTGTGATTATCTTCTCAAAATGAGGGCTCCCCTGGCCTCCTACCTCCACTAATGAGGCCTTGAGCAGCTCTGCCTCTGACATATGTCATTTTCTTCTGTGGACAAGACAGCAAAGCCTTCTCTATCTCTGATGTCTCCTGTCCTCTGTCTGTTTCTCTACGTTCTTGTGATTTACAACTGCCCTCTAGAAACACATGGCAGCCCTCACTTGGCTTTATAGCTCTTGCCTTCCAGCCAGGATGAAAGTTTTGCCTGAACACCCATGGTGGAAGCCAGCTAGATGCTGCCTTTCTCATGAATAACTCATAAATACCGGAAGCACTGTTTTCCCTGAAGAATGCCCCATAGTGGCTGTTACAACCTCTCTTTCAAACCTCAGGCCAGGGCTTCCCTGGTGACGCAGTGGTTGAGAGTCCACCTGCCGATGCTGGGGATACGGGTTCGTGCCCCAGTTCGGGAAAATCTCACGTCCCGCGGAGTGGCTGGGCCCATGAGCCATGGCCGCTGAGCCTGCTCATCCGGAGCCTGTGCTCTGCAACGGGAGAGGCCACAGCAGTGAGGCCCGTGTACCACAAAAAAATAAAAATAAAAAAAATTAAAACCTCAGGCCAATCTGTTTTTTCCCCCTTTAAGAATCTAGGTTTCAAAAACTCTTCTGTAGTATTAAACATGAGCTTCAAAGGTTCACAAAGGAAAAAGCATTCCTGAAGTTCTGTCTCTCTTTTTCCTTTGGCACCTTTGAGACATTTTCAATGTGACAAAATAGGTTTTAAGTGGATCCAGAGAGATTCCTTGTGCTTCTTTTGTGCCTCCAAACACTTAGAACATAGGAAACATTTAACAAATGCTTGTTACTTTATTGGTTGAAATGACAAGCTACAGGCATACTTGGATTTACGCCTAAATTTATTTCTGAAAATTGATTTTTTTGAGGATGGGGAGGGAGACATGATACTGGATTGGCAGGAGGGGAAGAAAACTTGCCCTGAGAAGATTCATAATGTGGATCTTCCTAACAGTGACAGAATATCTTTTGTTTAAATCCATGTTTTAAATATTTGCTTTAAATGTGGTATCTATCTATTAGTGAAAAACCATTGCAGTCAGAATAAAAAGATAAGGGCATGAGACTTGGGAAAAGGTATTGTGACTTGTTCCCTGGAGGGGAAAAGCATGAAAACCAATGGGAATTTCTCCTGGAGACATGCTTATGGCCAGGCCGTCAAGCCCTCTAACTTGTTAGACGTCTAGGGTATTTTCCTTTTCATTTTGTCTCTGCTATGATCTCTATGAATTCAGCAGACACCTAAGTGTGCATGTAGTGAGAGTAGCCTCCTCCTTCTGCTGTTACTTCGGAGCAGCCCAAGGGCTATTTGCAGGTAGGGACAAATCCACTAGGTGGTCTTGGCTTTGTTTCCTCTAGCGCCTAGCAGAGAAGGGGACTATGCACACAGTGGGTGTCTAGAAGTGTGCAAGGAGTGATTAAATCATGTAAGATCCACTCTGGGAGAATCAAAGGTCAGTTACAAGATCAGTTCAGGGCCCAACAAGGAGGATCTGAGAGCTCATAGTGCCATGTCATGAGACTGGATTCAGGAACAACAAGACTCTAGGAACTCCTTTGTGACATGGTTCATTACATGATTCAGATGGTCTAAGGGTAAACTGGCAGCTGCACACAGTGAAAGTCACACATAATACCAGGACTAATTCCACCCCAAAACAGCAGAGTTCAGGAGTTCCTCAGTGCTTACTTAATTTGGTTTTTGCTCATTCATGTTAGTTTATGTTTTAGAGGAAGAGTTTCTAGAAAGTAGGGTTCAGAGCTGTATGGGTTGAACTGTGACCCCACCCCCCAAATTCATATGTTGAAATTCTAACTCTCAGTACCTTGGAATGTGACTGTATTTGGACATAGGGCCTTTTAAAGATGTACTTAAGGTAAAATGAAGTCATGTGGATGGACCCTAATCTAAATATGACTGGTGTCCTTAAGAAGAGATTTGGACTCGGAAATGCACGGGGGAAGATCATGTGAAAACACCAGAAAAAGACGGCCATCTGTAAGCCAAGGAAAGAGACTTTGGAATAAACTAACCCAGTTGACACTTTGATCTTGAATTTCTAGCCTCTAGAACTGTGAAGAATTAAATTTCTGTTGTTTAAGCCACCCAGTCAGTGGTATGTGTTATGACAGCCCTAGAAAATAAATACAAGGTCTATTTAAATTTCTATGAATAGTATCAAGTCTCAAGACCGTATGTAAAATAGTTGCATTTAATGGAGCAAGCAGAAATACAACAGATGGACAGAATTTTTTTTTTCCCCTTTTAATGGCAGGTATGGCATTTAAAGGCTAGGAATTGAATCAGGCAGGGTCAGACAGGATCATAAATTTATTATCTTTTATTTGACATCTGAAGATCTTTCAGCTCTCCCAGAAGCAAGTCTTTGGTGGGATGTGGGGAGCAAGAGGGACTTCTGGGCCACTCTGATGCCATTAAGGTTTAGTAGAAGTTATTTTGAGAAATCACTTTTGAGAGAGGTTTAGAAATGATGATATCCACTATTATTTAGCTAAGCAGTGGTTTTAAATGGCACGGGATATTGCTGCACCTTGATTTTATCAATATCCGGAGAAAAATAAGGTTGTAATAACAGAACACGCATTATGTATCTATTTTTTGCCCCCATTCACTATTGTGGGACACTTACCCTGCTCTCAGTCTCCTTACCCCTCTTCTTTGTTTCAAATGATTCCCAGGGAGAGATTCTCTCTCTCTCTCTTTTTTTTTTGTCTGTATCAGGTCTTAGTTGTGGCCTGTGGGATCTTCGTTGAGGCATGCAGGATCTTTTGCTGCGGCGCGCGGTCTCTTTGTTGTGGCACGCAGGCTTCTCTCTAGTAGTATGCGGGTTTTCTCTCTCTAGTTGTGGTGCACAGGCTCCAGGGTGCGTGGGCTCTGTAGTTTGTGGCACACAGGCTCTCTAGTTGAGGCACGCGGGCTCAGTAGTTGTGGCATGTGGGCTTAGTTGCCCCACGGCATGTGGGATCTTAGCTCCCCAACCAGGGATTGAACCCACATCCCCTGCATTGGAAGGCAGATTCTTTACCACTGGACCACCAGGGAGGTCCTGAGAGAGATTCTCTTATATCCTTTTGAACACAGACCTCTCATGATCTCTATTACTGTCTATCTAATTATCTATCTTTCTATCTATAACAATTTAAAGACTTGTTTGATATATTTCATAATTTTAAGTTAGTTTAGATGTTTTAGTTTATTTTTACGTATTTTATGAAAAGACTAATATAACCACAATAAAAGAAAGTTTGGAAAGCAGATAAAAGAAAAAAAATCACCCAGAGTCCCATCATTCTAAGACAATTTTTAGCATTTGATTGATTTTCCTTTCAACCTTTTAATCCTATGCTTAGGAACTTTTCTCCAAAAGTTGGAATTCTAATGTATATACATGAGTTTCTATGCACCTTAAATTGTTTTGTTTTTTTTTGCGGTACGCGGGCCTCTCACTGTTGTGGCCTCTCCCGTTGCGGAGCACAGGCTCCGGACACGCAGGCTCAGCGGCCATATCTCACGGGCCTAGCCGCTCCGCCGTATGTGGGATCTTCCCAGACCGGGGCACGAACCCGTGTTCCCTGCATCGGCAGGCAGACTCTCAACCACTTCGCCACCAGGGAAACCCAACACAGATATTTTTGACAATGGATATGTTTGAACATACTTGTTTTTCCTTTCCTGTTTTGCATTTCTTCCTTAGAACACTTTCCCATTTGCTGATTTACAGTGGGAAGAGGCATGCTCTTTTTTGTGCAGAAGCTTAGAGTATGTCCTACTGTTGGTGGTAGGATCCCTTATAGAGAATTTGTATCTGGGGCGACTCTTTTTAGTTTAACCTGTGCCAAGATCCCCGATGGCTTAGAAGCTCTGCTGCTGCTTTTGGGGAATCACCTGTGTAGTTCACAGCTAGTGCATTTTGCCTAATAAGCTGCAGGCTGAATTTCATCAGTCTGATGAAGTTCAAGGATAAATGAATAGATGGAACCAGAAAGAGTATGTTTAAGACTCACACGAGGGCTTCCCTGGTGGCGCAGTGGTTGAGAGTCCGCCTGCCGATACAGGGGACACGGGTTCGTGCCCCGGTCCGGGAAGATCCCACATGCCGCAGAGCGGCTGGGCCCGTGAGCCATGGCTGCTGAGCCTGCGCATCCGGAGCCTGTGCTCCGCAACGGGAGAGGCCACAACAGTGAGAGGCCCGCGTACCACACACACAAAAAAAAAACAAAAACAAGACTCACACGAGGAGTTGGTTTGTGTTCTTAGACACCTCATATCCTCGGTGACCCTTCATATGTCAGTGAAGAGGAGTGTGAGCACCAGAAATCAGACACAGAGAAGCAGCTCTGTTGCACTGACCAGGGAGGAGAACAGGAGACTGTAGGGACTTAGTAACCGTGTTACTGGGCTGTGGGTCTTGCCTGGGGAACAAGATATCATGTTTTCCTAGAATTAGGGGAAATGTGTCTCCCCAACCTGTTATTCTTCCTTTGTTCTGAATAATCTTCTGGTTGTCTTCTGGCTTCTTTGGTATCTTGATACCAGGATGGTGGCAGCACACCATGTAACTCACTGTGTTTGCCTCTTTATTCTGGCTACGAGGAGGCTACTCAAGAAAGAATATCACACCTCCTGCTATGCTTTGTGGGCTGACTTTACTCCCAAAGCCATCTTGCTTTCTTAATTTTATTTGCTCTTTGCCTCATCTTTTTATTTTGGATTTATTTTCTCTTGTAACATGTTTGCATATTTCTAAGTAGCCTTAAATTTGTCTTGGAATAAGTCATGGTTTGAATGAAGAACTTAAGATTGGCTTTCTGGGTTAGGAATTGGTCAGGTCCATTTAGTATGAGCTTGCCACTGAGAGATTGCCCATCTTGGGTCCAGTATCTGGATCTGACTGATCCACGATCAGACGATAGGTCCTGACGATTCAACCTCAGTGCTGTCCTTGAGGGCCTGTCATTAAAAATCCAGCCTCTCTTAGGCTCTACCTTCCTCCACTTTGTGCCTCTTTAAAATGGCAAGAGATAGACCATATTTATTCAAGAGTTAAAAGCCTAGTTAACAGTTAAGCATTCTTACCCCATTTGTCTTTTCTGCTTCCTTATACATTTTACTTCTGTATTTTCAACCTACAGAAACATTAATTTTGATTGAAGGAGACAAGTGGATTTAGCTTTTAACCTGGATTATTCTGCTAACGAAATGTTATAATTTAGAATTTTAGAATTTTGGAACTGAGCCCTTTTAATACTTAGTAGCTCTTATACATTGACTTTCCCAGCATTAAAAAAATAATGAATTTACCTCTTCTTCCCTGAGGAAGCTCTTGAAGGTAGGGACCTCTTCATTTTTGAAGTCCTCACAAAACTGAAACCAAGTCTTTGCACAAAGCTGGAGCTCAACATAAGTCTGTTGAACTGAATACTCTCACCTTCAGACAGCCTTGAGAAATAAAGGTGTATGGACACTCTATCCTAAGAAACAGAAAACAGTCCTGCTAATAAATATATATAGGATTGATAACCTTTACCAAAGACTCCTCTCAGCGATTTCAAAGAAAGTCCCACACACCAGAGGTGTCACACTAGGTTTTGGTTTAAATTCCATTTGCAGTCAGAGGAGCTTTGTTAATTTTAAGATTGAAAGGTATTTGGATGAAGAGTACCATGAAGATTGTGTTTACTTTTTTTTTTTTTTTTTTTTTGTAGTACACGGGCCTCTCACTGTTGTGGCCTCTCCCGTTGTGGAGCACAGGCTCTGGATGCACAGGCTCAGCAGCCATGGCTCACGGGCCCAGCCGCTCCGCGGCATGTGGGATCTTCCCGGAGTGGGGCACGAACCTGTGTCCCCTGCATCGGCAGGCGGACGGACTCTCAACCACTGCGCCACCAGGGAAGCCCGATTGTGTTTACTTTTTAAAAAATATTTTATTTATTTATTTATTTATTCTTTTGGCTGCATTGGGTCTTAGTTGTGGCATGTGGGATCTTTTGTAGAGGCACGTGGGCTTGTCTCTAGTTGTGGTGTGCAGGCTTCTCTCTAGTTGTGGCATGCGGGCTCCAGGCGTGTGGACTCTGTAGTCTGCGGCACGCAGCCTGTCATGCAAGCTCAGTAGTTGTGGTGCGCAGGCTTAGTTGCCCCGAGGCATGTAGGATCTTAATTCCACAAACAGGGATCGAACCCGCATCCCCTGCATTGGAAGGTGGATTCCTTTTTTTTTTTCTTAACATCTTTATTGGAGTAAAATTGCTTTACAATGGTGTGTTAGTTTCTGCTT
Source organism: Phocoena sinus (assembly GCF_008692025.1). Classification (NCBI taxonomy): domain Eukaryota; kingdom Metazoa; phylum Chordata; class Mammalia; order Artiodactyla; family Phocoenidae; genus Phocoena; species Phocoena sinus. Next base: position 80,755,289 of record NC_045768.1, on the reverse strand, counting down.
TATAACAAAGTGAATCAGCTATACATATACATATATCCCCATATCTCCTCCCTCTTGCATCTCCCTCCCTCCCTCCCTATCCCACCCCTCTAGGTGGTCACAAAGCACCGAGCTGATCTCCCTGTGCTACGTGGCTGCTTCCCATTAGCTATCTGTTTTACTTTTAGTAGTGTATATATGTCCCTGCCACTCTCTCACTTCATCCCAGCTTACCCTTCCCCCTCTCTGTGTCCTCAAATCCGTTCTTTACGTCTGCATCTTTATTCCTGTCCTGCCCCTAGGTTCTTCAGAACCATTTTTTTTTTAAGATTCCATATATATATATATATATATATATATATATATATATATATGTTAGCATACTGTATTTGTTTTCTCTTTCTGACTTACTTCAGTCTGTATGACAGACTCTAGGTCCATCCACCTCACTACAAATAACTCAATTTCGTTTCTTTTTATGGCTGAGTAATATTCCATTGCATATATGTGCCACATCTTCTTTATCTATTCCTCTGTTGATGGACACTTAGGTTGCTTCCATGTCCTGCCTATTGTAAATAGAGCTGCAATGAACATTGTGGTACATGACTGTTTTTGAATTATGGTTTTCTCAGAGTATATGCCGAATAATGGAATTGCTGGGTCATACGGTAGTTCGATTTTTAGTTTTTTGAGGAACCTCCATACTGTTCTCCATAGTGGCTGTATCAATTTACATTCCCACCAGCAGGGCAAGAGGGTTCCCTTTTCTCCACACCCTCTCCAGCATTTATTGTTTGTAGATTTTTTGATGATGGCCATTCTGACTGGTGTGAGGTGATACCTCATTGTAGTTTTGATTTGCGTTTCTCTAATGATTAGTGATGTTGAGCATCCTTTCATGTGTTTGCTGGCAATCTGTATATCTTCTTTGGAGAAATGTCTATTTAGGTCTTCTGCCCATTTTTGGATTGGGTTGTTTGGTTTTTTGCTATTGAGCTGCATGAGCTGCTTGTAAATTTTGGAGATTAATCCTCTGTCAGTTGCTTCATTTGCAAATGTTTTCTCCCATTCTGAGGGTTGTCTTTTCATCTTGTTTATGTTTTCCTTTGCTGTGCAAAAGCTTTTAAGTTTCATTAGGTCCCATTAGTTTATTTTTGTTTTTATTTCCATTTCTCTAGGAGGTGTGTCAAAAAGGATCTTGCTGTGATTTATGTCATAGAGTGTTCTGCCTATGTTTTCCTCTAAGAGTTTTATAGTGTCTGGTCTGGAAGGTGGATTCTTTACTACTGGACCACCAGGGAAATCCCTGTGTTTACTTTTAATTTGGTAAATGTCATTTCTATTCAGTTGTTTGAAATTAAATTTCAAATCTTTATAATAGTGAGAAACAGCCAAAATATTTCACATATAGTGAGAATAAGAGCCAAAGCTTGTAGTTATGGCAGGCCAAGAGTCTATGATTTGAGATGAAAATATGATTGCTTTGGAAATCCCTCCTAACCCTCCAGTATGTTTTAATTTCCTCCAGTGACTCAAATATTCTGAGGCCATATGTGGGCCTAGCCATTTGAGCATTTAAAAATAATAACTATATTTTGGGTATCCAGCTCATTACTGTGATAGTCCTTGAGAACAAAAGACACAGAAAAGTGTGTCTTTTTTTAAAAGGTGAATTCAATTCAGTTGCATTAGATTCTGACTAGGGAGCTAAAATAACCCATTTTCAGAGCTCTTCAGAATGATTAGGCTCTGCATTTGCTGCAGAGTAGCCCTGATCAGGAGTAAGGGTTTAAATAATCCCACTCATGATCATTTTTTTCTCCCTTGCTTTTTGTTCTGTACTATCTTGTCATTATAACTGATGCTTTCTCGCCTCTACCTATTGTTAAAAAAAAGAAAAAGCTTCTTTTCTTTTGGTGAAGGGGAAAGGTGGGATATGTGGCCCCTGGATTCCTGATGATGGACCAATATTCACTCACACTGTGTCTCTGGCAAAATGACCCAGTGAAACTGGGCGTCCAAGTTATGAGGCATCTGTGAACACACAGCACAGGACATGCAGCTGTCAGCCACAGTCACACAGGAAATGCATTCTTTAAGAAAATAAAATTTTATGCCTATGTGTAACCACTAATGGGGCAGTTTCTGTGATTGGAATAGAAAATAATTCTGAGGTGAGACTAGAATGTTAGCTCCACACGTGAAATTGATTCACTGTTAACCTAGTATAGGAGAGAATTGAAATCAGAAGGGTGCAAAGTGCCATAGGAGATCATTGGTGTGGTTAATTTGATAAAACACAGACTTTAATAGTAGAATCATCTCAAACTTTGTAAAAAAGAGAGTGACTGTGAAAATCTTTTATATCACAAGAAGTTCTCTGGTCATCTTATGGCAAAAGAATGGTCCTTCTTAAAGATGAGTTATACATTTTTCTTTTTCAACAGCTATTCCAAATTCACTGAAATTTTCTGTGACACATGCAGCTATTTTTTTTTAAAGTTTATTTTTCTTCAAGGCAAAGGTGAGATTTTATCAATGAGAGAAAATATCTGCCTTTCAAAAGAATTCTTGCTATGGAGAGAACATCTTGAAAATGGATGTTTGGAAATGTTTCTAACATTATATGATTTTGTTGTGGAAAATGATATGCCTCAACCACAAAACTCTTGATAGTTTACACTTCAAAAAACAGAATTTTCTAACTGGAATAAAAATTTCCACCACATAAAAAAGAATAAAATACCTAGGAATAAATTTAACCAGGGATGTGAAAGACCTATACTCTGAAAACTATAAAACATTGATGAAGGAAATTGAAGGTGATACAAAGAAATGGAAAGATATCCCATGCTTTTAGATTAGAAGAATTAATATTGTTAACATGGCCCTACTACCCAAAGCAATCTACAGATTTAATGTAACCCCTGTCAAAATACCTATGACATTTTTCACAGAACAAGAACAAATAAACCTAACATTTATTTGGAACCATAGAGGACCCCGAATTGCCAAAACAATCTTGAAAAATAAGAATGAATCTGGAGATATTACCCTCCCAGACATCATACTATACTACAAAGCTACAATAATCAAAACAGCATGGTACTGGCATAAAAACACACATAGATCAATGGAACAGGACAGAGAGCCCAGAAATAAACCCATGCACACATGGTCAATTAATCTATGACAAAGGAGGCAAGAATATACAGTGGAGAAAAGACAGTCTCTTTGATAAGTGGTTCTGGGAACACTGGACAGCTACATGTAAATCAATAAAATTAGAACATTCTCTAACACCATATACAAAAAAAAAAACCCCCTCAAAATGGGTTAAAGACCTAAATGAAATGGATTAAAGACCTAAATGTAAGACCTGAAACTATAAAACTCCTAGAAGAGAACATAGGCAGAACACTCTTTTACATAAATCATAACAGTATTTTTTGGGTCTGTATCCAAAAGCAAAAGAAATAAAAAGCAAAACCAAACAAATAGTATCTAATTAAATTTAAAGCTTCTGTACAACAAAGGGAACCACTGACAAAATTCAAAGACAACCTATGGAATGGGAGAAAATATTTTCAAATGATATGACCGACAGGAGGTTAATATTGAAACTATATAAATAGCCCATACAACTCAATATCAAGAAAACAAACAACCCAATCAAAAATGGGCAGAAGACCTGAATAGACATTTTCCCAAAGAAGACATACAGATAGCCAACAGGCACCTGAAAAGATGCTCGACATTGCTAATTATTTGAGAAATGCAAATCAAAACAACAATGAGATATCACCTATCAGAATGGTTATCATCAAAAAGTCTGTAAATAGCAAATATTAGCAAGGATGTGAAGAAAAGGGCACCATTGTACACTGTTGTTGGGAATGTAAATTGGTACAGTCACCATGGAAAACAGTGTGGAGATTCCTTAAAAAACTAAATTTGGAGGTGCCATATGATCTAGCAATTCCACTCCTGGGTATATATCCAGAAAAAATGAAAACATTATTTCAAAATGATACATGCACCCCAATGTTCATAGCAGCACTATTTACAATAGCCAAGATATGGAAGCAACCCAAGTGTCCATCAACACATGAATGGATAAAGAAGATGTGATATATATATAATGGCATATTACTCAGCCATAAAAAGAATGAAATTCTTCCATTTTCCGCAATGTGGATAGACCTGGAGAATATTACACTTAGTGAAATAAGTTAGACAAAGAAAGACAAATACTGTATATCACTTATATGTAGACTCTAAAAAATAAAACAAACTACTGTATATAGCAAAACAGAAACAGACTCACAGACATAGAATACAAGTTAGTGGTTACCAGTGAGAAGAGGGAAGGGGAACGGGCAAGATTAGGGGTATGGGATTAAGAGATACAAACTATTATGTATGAAATAGATAAGCAGCAAGGATATATTGTATAGCACAGGGAATTATAGGCATTATTTTGTAATAACTTTTAATGGAGTATAATCTGTAAAAATACTGAATCACTATGCCAAACACCTAAAACTAGTATAATATTGTAAATCAACTATACTTCAGTTGAAAAAAAAACTTCCAGAAGAGAAAGTCAGTGGGTTTCATTAGCTTTGTAAGAATTGATTGATATCAGAGAACGTAGGAATTTTTTAATATATCTTTATTGGAGTATAATTGCTTTACAATGTTGTAGTAGTTTCTGCTGTACAACAGAGTGAATCAGCTGTATGTATACATATATCCCCATATCCCCTCCGTCTTGAGCCTCCCTCCCACCTTCCCTATCCCACCCCTCTAGGTTGTCACAAAGCATTGAGCTGATCTCCCTGTGCTATGCAGCAGCTTCCCACTCACCATCCATTTTACATTTGGTAGTGTATATATTGTCAATGCTACTTTCTCACTTCTTTCCAGCTTATCCTTCCCCCTCTGTGTCCTCAAGTCCTTTCTCTACATCTGTGTCTTTATTCCTGCCCTGCCACTAGGTTCATCAGTACTGTTTTTTTAGATTCCATATATGTGCGTTAGGATACAGTACTTGTTTTTCTCTTTCTAACTTACTTCACTCGTATGACAGACTCTAGGTCCATCCACCTCATTACAAATAACCCAATTTCGTTCTTTTTATGGCTGAGTAATATTCCATTGCATATATGTGCCACATCTTCTTTATCCATTCATCTGTCGATGGACACTTAGGTTGCTTCCATGTCCTGCCTATTGTAAATAGAGCTGCAGTGAACATTATGGTACATGACTCTTTTTGAATTCTGATTTTCTCAGGGTATATGCCCAGTAGTGGGATTGCTGGGTCATATGGTAGTTCTATTTTTAGTTTTTTAAGGAACCTCCATCCCGTTCTCCACAGTGGCTGTATCAATTTACATTCCCACCAACAATGCAAGAGGGTTCCCTTTTCTCCACACCCTCTCCAGCATTTATTGTTTGTAGATTTTTTTGATGATGGCCATTCTGACTGGTGTGAGGCGATACCTCATTGTGTGTGTGTTTTTTTTAAAGGAACATTTATTTATTTATTTATTGGCTGTGTTGGGTCTTTGTTGCTGCGTGTGGGCTTCCTCTAGTTGCGGTGAGCAGGGGCTACTCTTCGTAGTGGTGCATGGTCTTCTCATTGCAGTGGCTTCTCTCTTTTTTTTTTTTTTGCAGTAGGCAGGCCTCTCACTATTGTGGCCTCTCCCCACTCCGGACGCGCAGGCTCAGCGGCCATGGCTCATGGGCCCAGCCGCTCCACAGCACGTGGGATCTTCCCGGACTGGGGCACGAAACCGTGTCCCCTGCACTGGCAGGCGGACTCTCAACCACTGCGCCACCAGAGAAGCCCTGCAGTGGCTTCTCTTGTTGCAGAGCACGGGCTCTAGGCGTGTGGGCTTCAGTAGTTGTGGCACGCGGGCTGTAGAGCACAGGCTCAGTCGTTGTGGCTCATGGGCTTAGCTGCTCCATGGCATGTGGGATCTTCCCGGACCAGGAATTGAACCCGTGTCCCCTGCAATGGCAGGCGGATTCTTAACTGCTGTGCCACCAGGGAAGTCCCTGTGATCAGTGATCTTTGATGTTACTATTGTAGTTGTTTTGGGGTGTCACACAGCGTGCCCTTGTAAGATGATTAAGTTAATTGATAAATGTGTGTGTTCTGACCGCTCCACTGATGGGCCATTCCCACATCTCTCTCCTTTTTCTCAGTTCTCCCTATTCCCTGAGTCATAACAATATTGAAATTAGACTAATTAAAACCCTACAATGGCATCTAAGTGTTCAAGTGAAAGGAAGTCATACTTCAAGTCTCTCATTTTAATCAAAACCTGGAAATGATTAAACTTAGTGAGGAAGGTTGTCAAGAGCCAAGGTAGACTGAAAGCTAAGCCTCTTGCACCAATCAGTTAGCCAAGTTGTGGATGCAAAGGAAAAATTCTTGAAGGAAATTAAAAGTACTACTTCAGTGGACACATGACTGTTAAAGTGAAATAACTTACTTGCTGATATGGAGAAAGTTTTAGTGATCTGGATAGAAGGTCAAACTAGCCACAACATTCCTAAACCAAAGCCAGACCCAGAGCAAGGCCCTAACTCTCTTCAAGGCTGAGAGAGGTGAGGAAGCTGCAGAAGAAATGTTGGAAACTAGCAGAGGTTGGTTCATGAGGTTTAAGGAAAGAAGCCATCTGCACAATATGACAGTGCAAGGTGAAGCATCAAGTGCTGATGTAGAAGCTGCAGCAAGTTATCCAGAAGATCTACATAAGAATTAATGAAGGTGGCTACACTAATCAGATTTTCATTGTAGATGAAATAGCCTTCTATTGGAAGGAAAATGCCATCCAGGACTTTCATAGCTAGAGAGGAGAAGTCAATGCCTGGCTTCAAAGCTTCAAAGGACAGACTGATTCTCTTGTTAGGGGCTAATGTAGCTGGTGACTCTAAGTTGAAGCCAGTGCTCATTTACTATTCCAAAAATCCTAGGACCCTTAAGAATTACGCTTAGTCTACTCTTCCCGTTCTCTATAAGTGGAAAAGCAAAACCTGGATGCCAGCACATCTGTTTACAACATGGTTTACTGAATATTTTAAGCCCACTGTTAAGATCTACTACTTAGAAAAAAAGATTTCTTTCAAAATATTACTGCTGTGTAATGTACCTGGTCACCCAAAGGCTCTGTTAGAGATGTACAATGAGATCAATGAGATTCATGTTGTTTTCATGCCTGCTAAAACAACATCCATTCTTCATCCTATGGATCAGGAGTAATTTTGACTTTCAAGTCTTATTATTTAAGAAATACATTTCATAAGACTATATAGCTGCCATAAGTAGTGATTCCTCTGATGGATCTGGGCAAAGTAAATTGAAAACTTCCTGGAATGGCTTTACTATTCTAGATGCCATTAAGAACAATTGTGATTCATGGGAAGAGGTCAAAAATATCAACATTAACAGGAGTTTGGAAGAAGTTTCCAACTCTCACGGATGACTTTGAGGTGTTCAAGACTGCAGTGGAGGAAGTAACCGCAGATGTGGTAGAAATAGCAAGAGAACTAGAATTAGAAGTGGAGCCTGAAGATGTGACTGAAAGGCTTTAACAGATGAGGATTGCTTCTAATGGATGAGCAAAGAGAGTGGTTTCTTGAGATAGAATCTAGTCCTGGTGAAGATGCTGTGAAGATTGTTGAAGTAACAACAAAGAATTTAGAATATTACAAAAACTTAGTTGATAAAGTAGCAGCAGGGTTTGAGACGATTGACTCCAATTTTGAAAGAAGTTCTACTGTAGGTAAAATGCTATCAAACAGCATTGCATGCTACAGAGAAATCATTCATGAAAGGAAGAGTCAAGCAGTGGGCAAACTTCATTGTTGTCTTATTTTAAAAAATTGCCAAAGCCACCCCACCCTTTAGCAACTTGCACCCTGATCAGTCAGCAGCCATCAACATCAGGGCAAGAACTTCCACCAGGAGAAAGATTATGACTAAGTGAAGGCTTAGGTGATGATTAGCACTTTTTAGCAATAAAGCATTTAAAAATTAAGATATGTACATTGTTTTTTAAGACATAGTCCTATTACACTCTTAATAGACTTTAGTATAGCGTAAACATAGCTTTTATGTGCACTGGAAAACCAAAAAATTCATGTGGCTCACTTTATTGTGATACTTGCTCTATTGCAGTGGTCTGGAACTGAACCCACAATATCTCTGAGGTATGCCTATAGTTAAACCTTTTTACTGATAGGGATGTACCATCAAAAAAATTGAGATCAGGGCTTCCCTGGTGGCGCAGTCGTTGAGAGTCCACCTGCCGATACAGAGGACGCAGGTTTGTGCCCCAGTCCAGGAGGATCCCACATGCAGTGGAGCGGCTGGGCCCGTGAGCCATGGCTGCTGAGCCTGCGCGTCTGGAGCCTGTGCTCCATAACGGGAGAGGCCACACAGTGAGAGGCCCGCGTACCGCAAAAAAAAAAAAAAAAAAAAAATTGAGATCACTGTTCTATACTTATAACTGTGTCTCAATCCCAGAATCCCAAGAAAGAGAAGATAATTGCTTTAGTTGGGTCAGTTATCCATTTCTGGTTCAATCAGCTATGACCCAGGGAGGAGGGTGGCATAATACAGTCATCCTGAACATCTTGAGTGTTCATGATTCCAGTCACAACAATTACATGATTTCATGGGGAAGCAACACTTATCATCACATGAAAATATTCTTCTACTTGTAAATTTGCCTCCTCTCAAATATCTATCCTGCTTCATGCCAGCACCTGCCTCTCCACCTATCAACATATTTTCCCAGTTTCAATGATGAATATTGTAACCTTTGATAGTATACATGCAAACTCATTTTAAATAGGTTGTGACGTGAAATTGTCACTCCTGCAAACGTTTTAGGATTTCATAAAATTGAAGAAAATGATGTTGGAATATTGCTCAAATCACACACAAATGAGGTTTGGGAAAATCAGGTAAGGTAACAATTGAAGAGAAAACCAATAAGGGTTATAGCATGATAGGTTTTCAAAGCAAATGATTTGAATATAGAAGGATATTGACACTGGTAAATTAATATGTCCCTGAGTATTTTTTTTTTTTTTTTTGCAGAAATGACCCTGTTTATTTTGCAAATAAATCACGGTCTCATATTGTAAGAGCTTTTGTGACAGCAAAACACATCCCCACAATCCGTACACATACACTTCAATGCATGCCCCACCCCCCTACCCCCCACTGCCGAAGCTTGTCATTCAGTGTTGACAATCCAAACAACATTCTTCTTTTTTTTTTTTTTTTGCATTACGCGGGCCTCTCACTGTCGTGGCCTCTCCCGTTGCGGAGCACAGGCTCTGGACGCGCAGTCTCAGCGGCCATGGCTCACGGGCCCAGCCACTCCGCGGCATGTGGGATCTTCGCGGACCGGGGCACGAACCTGTGTCCCCTGCATCGGCAGGCGGACTCCCAACCACTGCGCCACCAGGGAAGCCCCATTCTTCTTTCTTTAAAGAACAGCAATCAGCAGTCCTGTTCAAGAGGGGGCCGGTGCACAAGACCACTAACTACAAAGGGAAGGTGACGTGGGCGCGGCATGTGGCCACCAGAATCCTAGGAAGCAGACATTATGAATGTTTTAGAGGATGAGATGTCGTATAGATTGGGAGATGTGCTGTGTGTGCTGGAACAAAGAGGGGGAACTGTCTCGTGGAAAGTAGCCTTCTGCAAGAGGGAGTGGGGAGGGGGGTCCAGGAGGTAGCAATTAGGGCGCTGGCCCTACTTTGTTCCCTTGGCTGCAGCAAAGGAGGGAAGAAGGGGAAATGACCCTGTTTATGATCTTACTACAAAAATTGACCATGAAGTGAAGGATATTATATAATGCTATTATACTCTTTTGTTTAAAATTTGTCCCCTAACATAAATATTTGAGTTGTTGAAAGACTTAGTACATAATTGTGCCAATTAGAACCTAATTAAAAAGTAAGATAAAACAAACATATTTTCTTAAATTTTAATTTCATTTATTAAAGATAAAGACCTAATCAAATGTTTTCCCCCAGCTGTTTACTAGGAGATTTTGTTCCCTATTGAGGATCTGATGCTCAGTTTACTGGTTTTGAGCTGACCCTCCTGAGAGCTGTGGGTGGGAAGTGGTGTTCTGTACACAAACCTTTGCACCTTCTTTGACTAATTCCTGATCATTTAACTCTTCAAACCTGATACAGTTTGAACTCTAATCCTTCAGGGTCTTTCTGGGTGTCTAATTTGTTGATGTGAAAAATTAATTTGAGCCAAGGTGCTTGTAAAATACAATATAGCTCAAAAGGTTATTCTTTTTTCAAAATACCTTCATTTGAATAGCAACCCACAGTGCCTAAAACCAAGAGGTAAAAATAGTAGAGGTTTGGAGGTTGAGAGAGATGATTATAGGCAAGGGTGCCTTTTCTGCCACATGCCACCAGTGTTTTGTCTTCACCCTTTGCAGAAGGCCAGCTCTGCTGTTAGTTTGTCTCTGCACCATCAACTCCAATACTACATATGCCCCTGGGGTGGGATCTTTGCACACTCTTCCCCACATTGACATTTTGGCCCTAACCCTCCCACAGCAAAGGTATGGCAAATACAAATAGATTTCTTTGTTCTAGATTATGCCATGGCAGTGAATATTTCTGTACCACATCAGGGAATTTGTTTATCACCATCTAGCTTTTGACTGTTTACTATGAGTTCTCATGACCCCCAGCAGGTCCCAGTGTGTACCTTATGTATATACCTATGAATGACTGTGCATGTAAGATTAGTAGCAATATCTTGGTGTCCATAAAATGGCTCATTTCTCCCACTTCTTATGCTAAATACAATTGATTTCATTAAATGGAGTCTTGTTTTCATTAGAGAGCACTGAGTTATGAAATTGTCGAGCATCGTGCTCTAGATACAAAGATACAAAGAATATTTCAGATTTGGTCATTCATTCTTTAAAAAATACCTGGAGTAGACATTTCTGTATAGCTCAAGCTTAGGGAAGATATTATCATTTTTTCCCTCTGTCACTTCCAATACGATGTGCTTTTATACCTGCTGTACTGTCAGAGAAATTTGAGCAACTTTCAGAGTTAGGAGCTTCGGGGACAATTCTGTTAGAAAAAAAACCCAGGGGGAAACAGTAAGGGCTAAAGACCCTTACTTTAGCCAGTACACACAAGAACATTAGGAAGTAAATATTTGCTGTGGTTTTATTAGATGCTTGTTAGCTGCACCCCTGAGCCCCAAGGTCCCTATAGGAATGAGGTGTGCCTCATCTACATGAAATCTTTTTAAAGCCTGTGCTCTCATGGGGCAGACTCAGAGTGCTATTGTGTTTAAAATAATACAGTCCAACATTTTTTTTTTTTTTGGCTGCTCTGGGTCTTCGTTGTGGCACGCGGGTTCTTCTTCTTTGTGGTGTGCGGGCTTCTCTAGGTGTGGCGCTCAGGCTTCTCTAGTTGTGGTGAACATACAGTCCAGTATTTAAAAAGTAATTTCCAAAGGTCTTAGCCCTTAACTCCCCTTTCCTGAACTCTGCAAGGGGAGATAAGGAGACCACAGTCATATATCTTTGACATCTCCTTTTCTAGCCATTTCCCTTACACTGAAGCAGCTCCTCCCATCTCCCTCACCCCAGTCTCCCTCCAACAAACACCTGTATCCCACCAGCTCTTGCCCCTGTGCCTCTTGTCATCCTCACCAGCTCCTTTCCTCTGGATTACAAGACCCAAAAGAGCTTATTTAGCAAAGTAGGACCATCCCAGGCTGGGAGGTGGAGTGAGGAGGGTCAAAATGGAATTCTCTTAAGCATGGAAGGAAGAGAAAGGCTGAAAACCAACATACATGAACTAGTTCCCTCTTATCAGTTACTTCATGTACACCCCTTAGATTTCACTCTCAGGGTGTCGAATCTTGGGTTTTGTTGTGGTGACTGGGAAAAGCAGGAATGAATGACAGCTTTCAGACCCTCACCCAGGTCATTTTGGGATGCCATTGCTCCTGCTGTGTAACTGTGGGTTGAAAGCTGTTGCTCTTGGCCACGTGTTTCCGTAACTGGCTCTGGCTGCCTGCCAGTCTGCTCCTAACATGCCTTTGTCATGGCCTTTCCCACTGGCACTAGGGGATGTCCCCTCTAGATGGTACTTTTGGGATGGCTATCTTTCTTTTCCACTCCTCTGATGCCCTCTTCTGGAGTAGGTCTTGAGTTTGCATATTCAGTTGGTAATTTAGGTCCAAAGTTTATTTTATTACAGTGTGAGGCAATTCAGGGGCACCAGTACACACGGGTAAACTAAATTAGAGCTACAGAGCTTCACTAATTAGTCCATCGCTTTTACAGCCCCTGCTTTGTGTCATCCCCAGAGCTGCCTTTAAGCCCAACCCTGACCTCACTTTAGGTGCAGCTTCTCAGGTGGATTTTAATGTTTTTTTTTTTTTTTTTTTTTTTTTTTATGCGTTACGCGGGCCTCTCACTGCTGTGGCCCCTCCCGTTGCGGAGGACAGGCTCCGGACGCGCAGGCCCAGCGGCCATGGCTCACGGTCCCAGCCGCTCCGCGGCATGTGGGATCCTCCCAGACCGGGGCACGAACCCGTGTCCCCCGCATCGGCAGGCAGACTCTCAACCACTGCGCCACCAGGGAAGCCCAGATTTTAATGTTTTCTTTGCTTCCTCCATCCCCAGCTTCTTGGTCAAGTCTTCCTTTTATTAGTCTTCTCTTCAAAGGGTGGGGGAATTGCCCTTTGTCTGCTGTTTCTTGATCTCAATTTTTTTCTTTCTTTAAACAAAATGTTTTCTCATTTTATGTGCAAGTCAAAGATGCATACTCACTATAGAAATTAGGAAGATACAAAAAAGTGTGAAGACAAACCATCTATAATCATCCATAACCCTAGAAAGAACCACAGGCAAAATCTGGTGAATTTTCTTTGCTTTTACATAATTGCAAATATTCTGTATATTCAGACCTGTAGTCTGTCTATTCTCCTCATCTTTTCTTCTGATTTACTCTATATGAAGTCCTACCATAGTCACGATGCTGTCACTGCATTGTTATTTGCATGTGCATGTGTGTGAGTACACACACACACACACACACACACACACACACACACACACACACTGTAACTGGTGTCTTTGGTTCAGGTGCTGAACTCCTGGCCATTCTGCAACCTGATTCACAACACTCTACATTTTGGCCTCCTTTTACTAAACAGTTACTTTTTTTCTTACCTGTTGTGTGCCCCCTTCTTGACTTTTAGGTGTATATATGGATTCTGGTTGATTAAAGAAATTATTATAAGATGTCTAAAGCCTAACTTTAAATTGGGTAACGGGTAATACTATGAACACATAGAGGGATTCCCACTTTTTCATAATTGCCTATTGACCTGTGGCATTTGGAACCTCAGTCTCCACTCTCCTCAGCCTAAGCTCAATTGCTTATTCCCAGGAGTCTGCAGCCTCCATCATTTGTTAGGAAAGAAGGTCTGAGCACCCAAGGAGAGTTTCCTGTTATTCTCTTGTAAAGTGATGACAAGGAGATTTGATAAAAGCTGAATGCATTTTTAGTCGAGGATGTTCTGTTCTTAAGCTACAATTGCTCTTTTCCCTTTAATTCTAGAAGTGATTCCACCAAACAAAAGAAACTTGGATCTTCATATGTGTATTATTATTATTTTATTTAAAAAATTCTCCTTTAAATGTGTAATTTAAAAAAGACTTATGCATCATTAAAGGCAATTTTCTTTTGTCTTGGGACTGGTTATATATGAATGTCAGAGGGGGAAGATTCACTTTAAAAGTGAACCTTCTGGGATGCATTTATTCCACAAAGTGAGATACACCTTGCAGTAAATATAGAGAACACCATGAAATAGCCAATGTAAAAATAATTTAAAATTTAAAAATGCTAAATCAAACTCTTGGTTTTTAAGGTGTATTACCTAAATGATGTATATTTGATCTTCAAAATTTAACATCACTGAAGGTAGCATAAGAGAGTAAGGATTAGATGGTGTTTTGGAGGGATTTAAGTTAGACATTAGAAGCTTTGCAAAATTCAGAGAAACCAGTATCTGTGGTCATAGACAAGAGAGGCCTTATCTTGTGATCTGTTAATAAGAGAGCAATCTGTCTCCTTGTATTACCCTTCCAGGAATCAATATCGTGATTCAGGAATGCCTCTTTCCAATCAGTCATATGCCCTGTAGGTGACTGTGAGTCTTGGTTTTGAGTATTTTATCTGGATAAGGAATGTTGTTATAAGATTAGTAGAAAATAAATATGGTTTCATAAGCTACATTTTTCTTGCTGTCATGTATGCTCCAATAAGCTAAATTAACCTTCAACTTAATTCCAGTGGAAAGATCAGATTCAACATGCACTACACTGAATAGCCATAGGGTGTTTATTGTCTGTCATATTTTCTTCCTTTGCACTAGAACTGCAACTTGACGTGACTGATGGATGTATGCTAGAGGTACCTATAGAGCAGGTATCCCAGGGCAACAGTGCACAAACTAGAATGGGAATCAGGTAGAACGGGTGAAAGGAACCTTGGCTGTACTGATTCCTTGCTTTACTGCTATCCCAGATGGTGTTGGTCCATGAGAGTATACCTTTCTTATTGCCTGTATCAGAATCGGAATGATGCTCTGGAAGCCAAAACTACTGTGCTACCAGCAGTGGGTAAGGACGCAGAATGTCGGCAGGTCAGAAGGTAACTCTAAGCTCTGTGGGGACAGGGCCCAGGTGGGCCTTGTTTTTTGCTGTACCTTGAGTACCTAGCATAGTTCTTATCTAGTATAGAAACCCAATGAGTGTACTGTGGAATTACTAAAGCGAGTTTATTGCTCCATGGCCACACTTGTCCCCCTCCTCAAGGGTCCTGGCTGAGTCTCTACATAGAAACTCTAGAGATCTCTGCATAGAGCATCCAGAGTCTTTGTCTGGACAACCAGAGGTCTGGCTCTGCAGCCCTGGCTGGGTTCTGGGGCCAAGGCTGGCTTTGGGAGTACAGACAAAGGACTTCTGCAGACAGCATCGGGGGAAGCCAGGGTCAAGAACCAAGCTGATTTCAACATCAGTCTGAAGGGCCTGTGCACAGAGGCAAACTCAGGTTTGAGGCACAGAGGTGGAACAAGTGGACTTGGAAGATTGGTAGGAGGCAGCCTCGGACAGACTCTTAAAGTGCTACATGGAGACAGAGTGCTTTTTTTTTTTTTTTTTTTTTTGTGGTATGCGGGCCTCTCACTGCCGTGGCCTCTCCTGTTGCGGAGCACAGGCTCCGGACGCGCAGGCTCAGCGGCCATGGCCCATGGGACCAGCCAGTCCGCGGCATGTGGGATCCTCCCGGACCGGGGCACGAACCCGTGTCCCCTGCATCGGCAGGCGAACTCTCAACCACTGCGCGACCAGGGAAGCCCCAGAGTGCTTTTATGAGGCAAATTCATCCTCACCCAGAACACCGAGGCTCTGAGGACATAGAGTATCTTTGAGTGGAAACTTTTCTACACGCATCTTCTTGATGCAGGGCCCCATGTCCACTATCCACCTCTCTCAGGAACTTGCTTTGTTTCCTACCTCAGGCAGAAGGACCCAGGAAGAGTCTTTAGAATTCAAATAAGGTTCCGGCTTTTCTTTCCCAAGCAGAGTAGCAAGTTCTAGAATTGGCTGTAGCCTCAGCAGGTACCATCCAACTGTTGCTTCAGTAATCCGGCTCCCCAGAACTCGCAGGGGTCTGAGATTGATGCCAACAGTCCCAGGCTCAGCCCTTCAGGAAGGGTTTGGCATCATTATGAGCCCTTGGGATTCATAAGCTGGTCCCCACAGCTTTTCCCCTTGGTGGCTTCTGAGGGCACCAAGGGTAAAGACTTCATGCCAGATGGTCTCACCTTAGGCTCTGTGAAGGCAGCACTCACAGAACTTTTGAGCCTTTAAAGAATTGCCCGTTTTTGATGCTGAGCTTATCGCTTGAATGCAAGCAGTTTAACAGAATTAACAGCAGTATCTTGGATGCAAGATGGTTTTTAACCTGCAATATTTTTAGGATCCTGCCAGTGCATCCCAAGGCTCCTTGAGGCAATTAAAACCATGCTCTTGGCAACATGCAGACTGTTTTGTCAGAGTTAAAATTTTTCTTTAGTGCACTTTCTCATCACATCTGGAAGAGGTTTGACTGGTGCTCAGAGAGATAGCTTCCTAGGGGGGGGTCCTTTTGAATTCTTGATCTACTGTCTCTGGCACCCCATAGACCATGTTGGTGATGTTGTGGCAGGGCCCCAGGTGCTCCCCAGCACCTTCGTTTCTTCCAGACCAACGAGGTTTGATTAACTGGGCAAATCCAGCAGCTAGAAGAAACTACGTAAACTGTTAGGCCACAGGGAGCCGTCTTAACTAAAAGGTATCTTGTTGACTCGCATGCAGAAATTTAGGCAATGGGAGACTCAGGGCCATTTTAAGTTTTCCGTAAATTCTTTCGGAGGCTTCATCACTTAGACCAAACATATTAAAGTGCACCCACATCTCAATTAAATCTAAAGTTTTCCATAAAAATGGTGAAAACATTTTTGTAATTTTGCTTTTAAAATTATTTGCTTATGAATGCCTTATTAAATTTACAGTTGCTTTTGTCTTCTTATCATTGTACCTACTCAAGAAATCTTAAGGAAATCTTAAGGAAAACAAGAGAACCTAATTCACAGAAATTATTTTTACATGTAATGAAATTTTTTATGAACAATAAATTGATCAATTAAAGAAGGTGACATAATGTTACATTTTGCAGGCAGTTAATTAAATGCTTATTAATTTCAGTTTTCTTTTGTGTACCTTGGAGCCAATTCAATTTTTTCTCCCATTGCCCACTGGAAAACTTGTGGGCCCCAAGCACTGAGCTTTTTGGGCCTAATGGGTAAAACAGCCCTCAGGGATTTGACTCTGATGTTTGGCTCAGGAATAAAGATTTAAAGGTTACAGGATCACTGTTTCAAACGTTAAAGGTCTTTCATGTCAAGGAGGAATAAGACGAACACTGTGGTCCTCCACAGGACTGGAGCGGAAAATTCTCCAGAAGAACATATCAAAGAGGCTGTCCCAGGAGATATATGACCTGGAAGCATTTAGTGGGAGATGGAGGGATTTTTCATGAGGCTGCGAGGTTGGAGAGGACCAAGGATTTAGAGTTAGAAGATCCAAGTTCCAGTCCTCGTGCCAATCATTACTTATGAGACTTTGAGCAAGTCACTTAATCTTTGTATTTTTTTCCTCATTATAAAATGGAGATATGTCCCTGCTTCCCTTATCACACAGGGTTGCTGAAAATCAAAGTGAGATAAATTCAAACTCAAGGTGTAAGTTCTACACAAATGTTAAGCCCCATTCAACCGTTAGAGTTATAAATCCTATTCTAGGATACTAGGGGAATGCCTGTTAGGCTTATGATAGAGTCAAGGCTCTATAAAGGCAACCTAGTATGGACTGTGTGTTTTAGAAATAAAGAATTAGAACAGGATGAGAGCTGAAAGAGATGTTGGAGATTGAGTCCCAAGCTCTTATTTTATACATAGAGAAATGATGTGTAACATAATTGAGTGACTTACAAAATGATTTCTATTTATTTATAACCTGCCTTGTTTCATAAAGGATTTCAAGTGGATTGTTAGAATAGGTACAATGAAATAGGGAAATCTCAAGTAAAAATGAAGTTGTGATGGAGAATAAGTTAAAGTATAATGGCCAAGTAAAAGGCAGAGGGGAGTTACAGTGACAATATATAACTTTTATAGAGTCAATTAAAAATGACCAATAACTTTGGCTTTGAGCTTCCTGGTTAGCCAAAGCAAAACTAGAAACCAAGCTAGTGATAGAACCAGCATCAGAACCCAGTCTTAGACCAGTCTGCTTTTTGTTCCATTTAAAAACTTCTTGTTATTGAATTTACTTTTTTTGGTCTTAAATTTTGTTTGTTTTTTTAGCATTCTTTTTCTTTCTCTCCATTGGTTCAGTTTGTGGGGATGGCTTTTGTGAGGAGAGTGAGAGCTGTTCCATGTGCTCAGTTGACTGGGGAAGGTCCACTTCCTACAGATGCCTGGGTGACGATTGCCTTTCCAATCTGTTTGGTCCCTACTGCCTCCGCCTTGACCAATCTGGGATGATTGAATCAACATCTCATGCTGAATTTTCCCGAGCTATTTCTTTCTTATGTTTATTATTCTGTGTTAGGATCTGACATCTTTTTAGAGTTCTCTGCTGTCAAAAGTCTTTGAAATTATATTATCCATCCCTATTACTTTACAAATGAGGAAACTGAGATCCAGAGCTGTTAAGTGACTTCCCCAAGGTTACACAGCAGCAAATGACCTTTACTGAGCACCTACATTTGTCCTTATTTAATTCTTACTACAAATCTTGATAATTAAATATTATTATCCCTTTTTACAGTTGAGGAAATTGAGGCACAAAAAGGTGAAGTGCTTTGCCCAAGGTTACAAGTGAGAGAACTGGGACTTGAACCCATTCTGTCTAGGTCCAAAGTCCATTTCTTTGCACAACCTTCCACCCAGTGCCGCCTCTTAAGATGGTGACAGAGCACTGCTCTGGGCTCTGAGTCTAGTGCTCTTCCTACTTCACTTTAAAGATAGTCTCGGGCCCTAACTCCCTTGGGCTGGAGAGGTGTACAAGATTAGTCCCAGAGTTTGGAAAGGTCCACAAATCAGTGTCTGGCTCTGCTTTTTGGGGATTATTTTTTTTGGCTAGTGGAGTCAATCTCTATAGACAATTCTGATTTTCAAATGGATCCTTTGGTTGTCTAAAGCAAATGGTTTATATCCACGGTTTTCAGCCATTTTATTAAGATGTACTGTGTGGGGCAATGAGTTTTCACGTGCCAGTAATTTATAATAGTTAAAGTAATCTGGGGCTGGTGCACCTGGGGATTACAGAATTGGCAGCTGGGACCTCTCCCAGAGCCTCATTGATGGGAATAGGGCATGCAGCACATTCTGCATTGATGCCATTGTAGCTAAATGGTCTCAATCCTATCTCTGCATCAAGCAGTAAACTTTTTTTTTGTACTTAAACAGTGTTTAGTTACTTACTGATTTATATACCACCATGTTCCACAAATAATATAAAGCAACTCAATTATGATATTTATATAGTTCTTTACATTTAATGTATTTTAGCAGTTCCATTCAGTTCTAACAAGAAGTTTCTGAGACCAGCGTTAACAGCCCATTTTTATTGTCAAGCAGTAAATTTTAGTAAGCATATCCTGCCACACTGTGTATGGAACTCTGTACTTTTTATTCTTATTTTACAAAAGGCAGAGTTGTGATGTCAAAGAGCTTAATGTCTAATAGAGGAGAGCTAACTATGTTAAAAGAATAAAACACACACACACACACAACCATATCAATGATTGCCAACTAATCTGGCTTGAATCTTTGTTGACACTTGTTATCATGCAGATTGGGAGGGAAAATCATCTTGTAGTCCAGTCCAACATGGAGTCCCATTCAATGAATAACAGTCCAGCAAATAATAATTATAAATAAATTAAGCTTTCTTGCTATCTCTCCTGAAAATGCCATAGCAGGGCATCTTAAAAATTCTATTTTTTCTACCTCAAAGTATCTCCCCAACATAGTAGCTGCTCCAAAGTCCCTCTTCTCCACTATAGCAGCTCCTCTGCAAATCTTTACTCAATTGAACTCAAATAACTCGCTTATCTTTTAACTCTTCCTTCTTTGCTCAGCTCTTCACGTAGGTCAGTGTAGCCTTTTTGGTGATTTTAATTTCCTTCTTCCCCCATTATCTTGGTTCCACACAGTACAGAAAGATCTAGGAGATGATCTGGAAGTTAACTTCCTCTTTATATAGGGATGGGGAGTGGTTTGGGGAAGACGTGGGAAACTCATGCATTTTTTTGGTTCCCTATCAAATCAACTTTAAGTGCATCCACTGTAGTAAATTCAAAATCTCAAATTCTTATTAGCTCATGCTCTAATATATGGGCTCCTCTCCTGTCACTTGGTGTGTATCTAGAAAATTAACAAAGTACATCTAAACATTATTCTAGAAACTTTTATTAGAAAGGCCCAGTTACACCCAAAACTTATATTGTATATTCTGAAACTAAAAGTCAATGGTTTGGCATTTTCTATTGTTTTGGATTGTTGATGCTAATGTTTTCCTGCCTGGGATGGATAATAAAGCTTATTGACTCTGGGTTGGAGGCAAAGTGTGTGCGGGTGTGTGTGAGAGAGAAATAGCTCCTTGGAGCCTTTAGTAAGAGAATAGAAAGGAGTTCACAAGATTGCTGAAGAATGATTCTAGAGAAGCAGGGGCAGGGTGGGGAGGAAGAGTACCAATAGCTTTTAGATGGCTAGAAAACCAAGTATTTTCTTTTTTTTTTATTTTGACGCTGAAGTGTACAGTGTATCAAAGTTAAGGATTTTAACAAATCTAAAAGTCATGTGACATTTAAAAATTGTTTTTAATTCTCAGATATTTGGCTTTTCATTTATATGTCTTTGTTTTGTTTTTTAAAAAAATTTTTATTGGCGTATAGTTGATTTAAAATGTTGTGTTAGGGAACTCTTCTCAATACTCTGTAATGACCTGTATGTCTTTTTAACTGAAATCCTTGTTAAACCCATTGCAATTGACTTTGCTAATGAGCACCATCATCTTATTGGTAGTCTCACTGTTGCTAGCGATGAATAATTAAGTACTGATTTTGTGCTGAATGCTATTGTTTTGATTAATTTTTACTGTAAAATATTTAAATCATATTTCAGTCTTTGTTTTTATTTTCTTTCTTTTTTTCTTTAGTGGTTTCAGTATCAGATACAAAAGATGTTTGGGATGAAAGTTGGATGGTACGTTTCACTCATATCGAAAAAGGTTTGTAAATGACCAGAATCAGAATTTTATTCCCGAGCCCCTCATAACCCATGTTCCCAAATGTGGACTCAAAATTACATGAGATTAGAGGATCCCTGTCTTTGGTCCTGACACTCTAGTGCCTGTGGTTCTTAGGCCAAACTCACATGAGGCTTCTGGAGAATACCACCAAGATGTAGAGAAAGATAAGAGTTGGGCCAGTGTATACTGAGTGCACCTGCTGAGAAATGCTGACTGATGGCAAAGATGAGTGAGAGACAGCCCTTATGCCACACTTCTAACTTTTGCAAGGACATTGTTGAAGGTTATAGATCTTGTTCTCTCTCTCTCTCTCTTTTTATAGTAACACACTAAAAAATGGGAGAAAGGAACGAAAGATCAAATCTCCCTTTGGAGGCTGATGAAAATTGTCAGATTAGATGGGCTCTTTGGGAATCATTACTTCTTATAATGCTCTGCATATACCCAGAGAACACAGGAAATCACATGTCAAGGTCACTCTGCTCAGCAGAAAATTTCCTTAATGCTGAATGCAAACAAGGCTTTGACTATCAGCCCACCTCATTAGGACTGTGCATTCTAGCTCTACTTTTCCTACTTCTTCTGCCAGCTGTGGAGCCTCAGTTCAAAGGCCCCAGTGCTTTTGACAGTAATGGTGATGGTTGATACTTTTCTGTTGAAATTCTGTCAGTTTAAGCATCTAGCCAGGTTCAAGGTTGTTGCCTCCCAGATTAGAGCCCACCCTGCCCTCCACTGCACCCCCAGAAGGCAGACTGGTTTTCCCCTTGGGATCATGGAAACCTGTTGTACTTAGAAAACCAACAGTGACGGCTCTGCCGTTTCAGTCAGAAATTCTGTCTTGATGCTCAGAATGATCATGTCCCCTAGTTATGGTTTGGAACTATAATCAGGCTTGCAGCCAAGTTTGAAGAAAAACAGTGCCCCCAATTCATTGCAAAACAGTGAGTGATTGGCGTGCCTCTAGGAAATAAGCCAGGCAAATTCTTACCAAGGAAAGTAATTAGTGAGTTCCAGGTTATTTTACTTGCTACTCTTACGGAAAAGGAAGGGAACATATATTCATTAGGTGATTACTTTGTGTCAGGTGCTGTGCTAGATACTTTATGCATGCATTTTAACCCAAAGCATAACCCTGTCAGATGGGTATCGTGGGTATCATTGTCTCCTTGTAGAATGAAGAAACTGAGGCTCAGAGAAGTTGTCACTTGGTCAGGAGCTTACAAGTAGTGGAGTTAAAATTCTAACCACCTCTGACCTTAGAGCCTTATTCTCTCTCATGACGTTCTTTCTGAAAAAAAGCAAAAATTACAGAATATACCATTGGTCTCTTCTGTACTGCTTGGTGTCCTTCCATAGCTGTTTGACCATTTAGCCGGGAACTAACTCTTTAGGTATTTACAGTGTGTAGAAGGGATTTGTGCATCTGATAAGGCAGTATATGCCAGTAGTGGTTTATGTATTATCAATGGGAAATTTTAAAACACTTTAACAGTTGTGTATTTATTTCAATACATATTAGAAAAAATTAACGAGAATATCAGCTTGTGATTTTAGACAAGTAAATAAAATAAATAAGCTCTTTTACAGAAACATATGAGGTAGACAATAGTGGTTCACAGATATTCCAAAAATTGTGATAATACCATGTGACTGATGGTGTTTGGGAATCATCATGATTAGGAATGGACAAATAATGTCAGTGCCTCTCAACTCTGAGAGACATTGAGCCTAATTAGCCTATGGTCACTTCTCAATTACCCGGAGACTCTGTTCAACTCTGTCTTCCACCCAGCGCATTCTTGGGGCACCACATCTCACTGCCACCTCATATAAAATCAGGAATTCAGGGCTTCCCTGGTGGCGCAGTGGTTGAGAGTCCGCCTGCCGATGCAGGGGACGCGGGTTCGTGCCCCGGTCCGGGAAGATCCCACATGCCGCGGAGCGGCTGGGCCCGTGAGCCATGGCCGCTGAGCCTGCGCGTCCGGAGCCTGTGCTCCGCGACGGGAGAGGCCACAGCAGTGAGAGGCCCGCGTACCACAAAAAAAAAAAAAAAAAAAAAACAAAAATCAGGAATTCAAATTAATTTGAGCCTCAGCCTATCCAAAATCTAATCATGCACATAAACGTAATGCAACAAAAGCAAAAGAAAAGGATTTTTAGTTGGCCCAACTTTTGGGATTCTGAGGATCACAGTTATTATAAATATCCATGTAAATGGCACCTCTTTGCCAAGAAACTTTACCTCTGTTTACTTTTAAATTGTTTTAGACAGTGGTAGCAAGTAGGCAAATTATTTGAACCTAGGTTCTAGACTCAGCCAGGTGTGTGACCCTGGGGGCCTTGTTCTCAAAGGTGCTTTCCCTCTCTAGTGCTGTAGTGAACAACAAGCCATAGGTGACAAGTCCTTCAGCACCTACAGAGGAGGGTGACTGACAAAGAAGAACAGATGGGTCATGGTTTTCTGGGGACACCTGCTGGCTTTAAGGGTCTGGGGCTTAGCACAGGCTGGGCTCTGTTCAAGTTCCTTTGCTCCGTCAAGCAGGTGCAGGTGGCAGCAGGGGCAGGGGAGCCTAGGGATCCAGGTATGATGCCAGTAGGCGGCTGAGGTAAAGCCTAGATGACAGATGGTAGAGTCTGAGCCCAGAGACCCCCAGAGTCCACATCAGTCAGAAGCCTGCCCTGCTTGCTTCTCAGGAAGGAGTGAATGGTATCTAGAGACCCTGGTCTACTCTGAATGGCTGTATAACTGCTTAGCTACGGAAGGTGGCCTCATTCTTTCTCTGCTTTTGTCTCTTGGTTAAGAGCTCAGAATATGAGTCACATGGGCCCAGAGTAAATTATTTACTAGTTGTGTGACCTTAGGCAAGTGTGACCTTACTTGCTATCAGCTTCAGTCTCCTCAGCTGTAAAATGAAGATACTAATAGTACCGCCTTATAAGGTTGTTGTGAGGATTAAATGAGATAATACAGATAAAGCACAGTGACTGGCTCAATAAGTGTTCATTATTATTGTTATTATTAAGTGATAATACTTACGTATAAGTCCAGTTCTACCTCCCAGTGAACTGGACTTATAGCCAGCTATTTCATTTTAATCAACAGTACTATAACATTATTTGAGTTTAATCACAAGTTAATTTGAGTCCAAGTCCTTGCTCATAATTCTCAAATATTGAGGGAAATTATGATTATTATTATATGGTCAAATTCCCCCCTTCCCACTATTCTCCTCCTTTGCACCATCTCACAGCTCAGGAGTGGACAAGGTCTCCATTACTCTGGGCCATGCCTCATCTCTTAGAGGACAAAGGCCAGCCTGGCTGATGACTCTCCTCATGCCTCCACATACAAATTAGCCTGCAGGCCCCTTCTTGTTGCCTGCCTGAATCTCCAGGGAACATGGAGGGTTATTCATAGTGTTGGCTCTGACCATGGTGCCTGAGGACATGGATATATTTTTAGTGTCTCCTCCCTAGGGTCTGGCTGAAAAGGTCATGCCTATATTTTATGCCTAATGTCAATTTCTGAATAAAGAGTTTGTTTCTGTTAATAGGGCCCAAGCAATGTCAGGGTGTGGGATCCCCCTCCCACTTTGGAATGTCATTTTGCTAATGACCTGTAAGGAAGGTGCTTTGTAAAACCCAAAGCAGTTTATAGGAGTTCTTATGAAGGAGAATGAGGGACTGTGTCAAAGACTGCCCTGGAGAAGAGGGTTTGGTGCATTCAGGTAGCTTCAGGGGGCTGAACTAGGGTAGGCTGAACTAGGTAGGCTGAACTACTTACTGAACTAAGTAGATACAGGGAAAGGTTTTGCATTCCATGTTTTCTGCTCATCAAAGTGAGTAGAAGTGGAGTCAGGAGTGGAGTGCACCCTGACAAACAATGAGCTTCACTCTTGCATGTATTTAAACAAAATGTGGGAGCAGGAGACTGGATGAGATGGGTTGAGGACCCCTCCACTGCTAAGATTCAGTGATTCTGGAGTGCGTGGTGGTGGGAACCATTCTGTATGTTGGGACTGGGCATGGAACAAAGTGGACACCAAAAAATAGGTGCAGGAACCTTGAAAATAAACCTATCTATGGCCACATTTTCCAGGGAATGATTCTGTGTTTCAGTCTCTCCATTAAAAATATGGTTATTTATTTATTTAGGTTACAAAAATTTCTTCCTAAGTCAATTTTGGTAGGTAATATTTTTCTAAAAGTATCATTTTAAAATATATTGGCAGTACACAAGGATTCCCTTTTCTCTACATCCTCACCAACCTTGTTATTTCTTGGGTTTTTGATAATAGTTGTTCTAACAGGTGTGAGGTGATACCTCATTGTGGTTTTGATGTGCTTTTCACCAATGGCTAGTGTATTTTCGTGCTCTTGTTGGCCATATGTATGTCTTCTTTGGAAAAATGTCTATTCAGATCTTCTGCCATTTTTTAGTCAGATTATTTTGATATTGAGTTTTATGAGTTGTTTATATATTTTGAATATTTACCCCTATCAGATACATGATTTGCAAATATTTTCTCTTGTTCAGTTGGTTGTCTCTTCATTTTTGTTGATGGTTTCCTTTGCTGTGCAGTCTCCATGTCTTTCTTAATCAGTGAATTTCATTTGTCTGCTGTAATAGTTAAACTAAATAGGACTAACATACATTTTTCATTCTTCCTCCGATATCAGTAATAATTATCCTAGATTCATCTTGTTTGATCTTAACCAGTCAGATGCCTCTTGGCACATGAGAAAACTGAGGTGGGTTGGTTAAGTGACTTGCCTAAATTGTATATGGGGTGAGTGGCAGAGCCCAGACTTAAACCTTCTGGTTCCTGGTCTAGGGCCCTGTCTGGTAAACCAGAAGCTCCTACTGTAGGCATTGAGAAAGCTGTGAAAACCACGGCTCTTGGCTGAGCAGGAGTGACACACAAGCCCAGAAGGCCACCTCCTGCAGGTGTAAGTCCTTCCTATCAGGTAAAGCCCTGCACGTGGTAGGTGCTCATCAGACGTTCATTGACTTGAACAAAGCAATCCTGTCAGTGCTGGCACCTACTGCATGCTCTGAGGCCTCCTGCCTTTACCTCCATTCTGGGCTTGAATGCAGATGAATCTTTCTGAGGATGCTTCCTACAAACAAGTATTGAGCCCAACAGGAGCTGCAGGTCATCCAGGTTGAGTCATTAGTAGATGACAAGCTGCCCCCCTCCTGCCATAGCCTGGCAGCATCCCTGGTGTGGGAGCATTCAGTCTGTTTCTGTGGTTAACTGACTGTAGCTTAGCTGTGATCAGCAGAGCTCCCAGTCCAGGAGGTGGCTGGGCTCCAAATCCAGCTCCTTGAAATTTCCTAACTGGGCTCCACCTGTCAGGAGGTAATGAAGAGAGACTTATTGGTATTTTTGAAGTGCAACTTTATACTTTTTGATAACTAGTTAGTAGCATATTGGAGCTCTCTCATTTTGCAGTCGCAGGAGGCTTATGAAAGATATTTATAACTTTCCTAACTGTGATCTTACTCCTTACTTATTGCCAAGTAGTCCTCATCTGTTTTCGTCTATGAATCAACAAGTGTGTGTTCAGTGTGGGGCAGGGGCACGATCCCATTATTGTTCTAAGTGTGAGCTGCAGCCAGTGGGCTCCCTGGGGCACTAATCAAGCCAGAGGCAAGACCCTGGTTTCCTAGGCAGAAACTGTAGCCTTGGAGAATTGTCTGTTATCTTTTCTCTCCACTCAGCATAGTTGATGTCCTCTTACTTTTTCTGGGTGAGCCCTTAGACTAGAAATAATAAGGAAATGCAGACTATTCATATTATTGGTGGTATTAATAACTAGTATTTGTTAGGGATCTACTTTGTGCCAGCTATTATGCAAGATGTTTTATATGTGTTATCCTTAATTCTTGAACCCTACAAGGTCAGTTTTATTTTCTCAACATTACCTGCAAGGAAACCGAGGCACAGAACTGTTGAATAAACTTTCCCGGGGCTTTCAAATAGAGTAAAGTGGAGTCTAAAGGAGTCTAAAGGAGTCTAATCTAAAGGGTTAGAACCCAAGTCTTTTGGACTCTAAGCACATTCCTATTAAGCCAGGCTTTTCTCAGTGCTGATTAAAAGTAGTACAAATTTAACTTAATAAATGTCTGGATTTCTGGGTCACATGGTGGTAGATTACTCGGTAGAGTACCTGGTATGCTTCCTTCCAACTTCCCAATAACAATTATAATGGTTTTCTGGCATCTGTTGTATCTTTACCCAGCTTCAAGAAAATACCTAAAAAACAAAGAAAAGGATAAATACTCAAAACTCAAATTGACAGTTTTTAGTATGATTTGAATCTGCTATAGAGACTATTGTATATGGTCAATATTCTGTCAAGTATTGGGGAGGAAGTCTATTCAACTAAAAATATTCTCTTACCCCAACACAAGGCAGTCAAGTTTTTATATTGAAATCATTCACCTAAAAGGTACTTCTGACAAACTTTTCCCTTCAGATTTCTAAGTAATTGTAAGATTGTCTGATTCAAGCATTGCAGGCATTGTGATTAAGTAGTGCTATTTCTCAGAAAGCCCAGCCCTTATCATAACATCCAATCCATTCTAACAGGTCTAGTATAGGTTTAGCTAGAACAGGTTTTGCTAAATCCTGCTTGACATGAAAGTAGCTTCTGAAAATATGATTTCCAAAAATTGTAGGAACAGTGAAGTCCATTCGTGGACTACCTTTGCTTCACTGCATATAAAAGCTGGGCTGCTTGCCTGAGAATGAGAAGGGGAGAGGGGAGAAGATAACTTGTTGTTTCCCCATTACCTGTTCCCTGCCTCGGAAGCCTCAGGGCCATGCTAACAAAATGATTCTCAATTTCATTTGAAAAAAATTGATAAATGAGAATGTTCAGGGACTTAAAAAAATAGTACCAAGGGGGAGTATTTTCACTCTTAGATATTAGAAAATAATAGAAAATTAAAGTAATTAAGAGTGTTGCTGAAAAAAGACCTGGGCAAGTAGATTTGGAGTAGAATAGATAAGTTTGAAATGGACGAAAGGATATATATGAAATAAATGCATGACAGAACTCAAATATCAGTGAAGCAAGTGTAGGGGAGCAAAATTTGCCACCTCGAAATATTTCTTTGGCATGCAGATTATTTTAAGCTGAAAACAATCAAGGCCCAAAAGGCTCAGAGTGAACGTTTACCTTTCCCCCTCATTGCCTGAAAGAATGTAGATAGAGGACCTGTTCCAGGAAAGGAGCTTTCCACCATAGGTAGCTATGGTATGAGCTAGGTGTGTGGACAGGGAAGAACTTAGCAAAGTCTGTTTGTTAATATTCCTTTCTGTGTTCCATTGTCTCTGCATTGCCCAGCAAACATTCATTTACCAAAGATTTGCTTTTCCATCTCTGTGTAAACTGCCTTCCTTCTCTTTGAAGTCCCAAACTATCACCCGCTGAAGATGGTATTTAAGGTGAGGGTTTTGGCCATTTTGGCGAATTACTCAGTTCTCTTGGGTCTCTTCCATCTATACATGTTATTAAACTTTTGTTTGAGTTTCTCCTGTTAATCTGCCTCATGTCGATTTAATTCTTAGACCAGCCAAAAGAATTTAGAAGGGTAGAGGAAAATTCCTTCCTCAAGCAGAAGGGAAGATTATTCAATCAGTTGTGCTGGAACAATAGATTAGCTGTGTGGGTAAAATCAAATTTTATCCTCACCTCACTCTGTTTCCTAACTTAATTCTAGATGGTTTAAATAATCCATTGTAAAAAATGAAAGCGAAATAAATTTTTAGAAAGAAGTTTACAAGCTTTGGATAAACTCAAAAAGCAATGGATAAACTTGAAAAGAAAATATTGATTTGTCTGCATTATAAGATGAAAATATCTTACGCATTTGATCCTTCTAGGAATATCCAATTAGACTAATAAGTATTAAAATGCTTTGCACACTGCAAAGTGGAATAATTTAAATATATTTGGAGTAACTGGTAGGAGGATATAATCTATTTATTTGGTGATCCCAATTCTAATTCTTCCTTTATCCTGATTTTCACGTGCGCATGCTAGGTTCATGTTCATTAGAGCTGTTTTGTTTTAATAAAACATAACTGGTAATTTACTCCCTACCAAGTTTTCACAGCAAATGTATCCATCACTTTTTTGAGAATGAAAGTATCATCTAATATATATTAATCTATTCTTTTAAATATTTCCTACTTGAGGAACACAGAAATGCTTTGGCATAGATCCTTAGGACTTGGAATTGTAGTAAAACTAATGGGTCTCTGGGTTGTTGGAGAAGCTTTAAGGTTAGGGAGGGAGTTGTGCAGAGTGGAGATAGAGCAGAACCACAGAACCAGGGAAAGGGACTAGGCTAAGTCATATTTTGTTTCTTTTTTTTTTAATTAAAATTTTATTTATTTAATTTATTTATTTAGGTGTGCCAGGTCTTTTTTTTTTTTTTTTTTGGTATGCGGGCCCCTCACTGTTGTGGCCTCTCCCGTTGCGGAGCACAGGCTCCGGACACGCAGACTCAGCGGCCATGGCTCACGGGCCCAACCGCTCCGCGGCATGTGGGAGCTTCACGGACCAGGGCACGAACCCGTGTCCCCTGCATCGGCAGGCGGACTCTCAACCACTGCACCACCAGGGAAGCCCTGTGCCAGGTCTTAGTTACCCCACGTGAGATCTTCGTTGCGGCATGCAGGCTCTTTTAGTTGCAGCGTGTAAGATCTAATTCCCTGACCAGGGATTGAACCTGGGCCTCCTGCATTGGGAGCACAGAGTCCCAGCCACTGGACCACCAGGGAAGTCCCTAAGTTGTATTTTCTTAGGGAAAACAGCATGGGCATTGGAACAGGCAGATATGGATTGAATCTTGACTTCTCAGTCGCTAACGGACATCTCTGGGCAAGTTACTTTACTTCTGTTCTGTTCAAAGAAAATCATAATAGTGCCTACCCTGGCTGGGTTCTTATTAGGATTAACCGTTACCCAAGAGGAATGTGTAAAGCAAGGAGTCAGTGCCCTGTGTAGTTCTCTTCTCTTTCCCTTCCTTTCTTTCTCGGACTTTCTTTAGCCATTCAGCCCTCTCTATCTAATTTATTCAACAAACTTACACTGAAATCTTACTCTGTACTTGACTTCTGGAAGGTACAGGGACTACAAACAGAAAAAAAGACATGGTAGTTCCTATTCTCACAGTATCTGGAGACCTGTATATAAGACCCATATACCAAAACAAGGCATTAAGAGAGGTTTATACAATTCTGTGCAAGCTCTATGAAGGCAGTGCCTGGGGAAGCTGGGAAAACAATCTAGGAAATGTTATGAAATTTTGTACTAAATTGGTAATCCCCGCCTCTGCCTCCTCATCTCTTATTCCTCTCAGAGGCTCGAAACTAACAACGGGGACCCAGAGGCAAGGTTTTCAGCAAGAAGGACTACAGCATGTTAATATAGTTGGTACTGCTCCGAATTCCTAAACCCGCCCCACCCTCCATCAAAGAATGTGTCTTCTACATTCTTGAGCAAATTGATGTGCCCATCAAACCAGCTTGTCTTGGGAGGACACTGCTCAGCTTTACCCATGGATGAGGAGGGAACACAGTTCTGACCTCACACAAATAAGAGTCTAAGTGGCATTTCTTAATACAGTGATGGTAGGACTGTGGCCATAGGAAGATCAAGAAGAAGACATTCACTTTCTCCAAGGTGATCCATAGGGAAGTGAAGCAAGTAAGGTAAGCAGAAACATGGGGCTGGCGGCCTTGAGGAATGACCCCTGTTGGGAAACCTGAGCTGCACAATGGTTGTCTGCTGTTAATAGGTGACCCTTTATCCTATGAAGTGGATTAAGAGTCTTAATCTTGGAGAATAAACCTTTGTTTTTGAACCTCTGCTTCTTGGGTTATCGTTTCTCCATTGCTGTTGTTTTCAGGGCTGTAATTTTGCAGAGCTACAGACTTTCTGTGGAGGTGCCTCTTGCATTGTTGGACAACTCTAAGTTTACAAATCTTCCTTATCCTGAATGCCAGTGGGTCTTCCACCCATTGGTCCTTATGCTGAGTCTGATCTGTCCTCAGCTGCCATGTCACCCACGGAATGCTTTCTATGCATCATTTCTACTCCTTATCTCCAACTACTTACCTCATTTGATGGGTAGGTATTATTACTTGATTTTGCAGAGGAAGAAATTGGGATTCAGAGAGGTTTATCAACTTGCTTGAGGTCACAGAGCCAATAAGGGGCCCAGCCAGAATTTATGCTCTTCTCTGACTGACTCAGTAGCCTATAGTTTTATCACTACACTATGCTATTTAAAAAATAACTTTTTTCCTTATTGTGGTAAAATACATACAGAATAATATTTACCATTTTAACCTTTTTAAAGTGTGCAGTTCGGTGGCATTAAGTACATTCAAATTGTGCAATCATCAGCTATCTAATTTTTAAGCATTTAAAGACAGCAGGGACATCCAAGTCTGTTGGTAGTGGGCCACAAGAGCTTTAATTAAGATAATTAATATACATTTGTGTGGGCCAGTGAATTTCCAGTTGGTAACAATGGCTTGATGAACAATTATTTGGATGTGACTCACATGCTCATCTGAACTTGGGAGCTTTATTTACATTTATTATCTTCTGTCAGGAACATCATAGTCTTCCAACTTCAGGAAATTAAGCAAGAATATCTCACTATTATGTTGTTAATTATGTTCAGCTTTAATTATAATTGCTAATTGATTCCAGCATACTGCTTAACATCTGGGTGCAGCAGGCATACCATAGTAGTGCAAGGCAGGTAAACACACCGGAGAGCTCATATGGGCTACCTATTAGATAAATTAGTGGTGCTGAAGACTCGGGTGGTCCACTTTGGGGGCAGCAGCATGCTAGGTTTCTGGGAAGGATGGGTATCAGGACTTCCTTAAGTTTTCTCTTCACCAGGCTGAACATTCTTGTTTTTCCTCATAAAACTCAGGTTCCAAAGCCCTTTATTGAGTGCACTGCTCTCCAGCCTGTTGACTAACATTTCTTTCTAAGTGTGGCATCTGGAGTGGGACCCACCACTGTCACCATGAACCTGCCAGAACAGAACACACCTCCTTAATTTTGGACAGCATTCCTCCACCAACACCACCGTAGATAGCATCAGCCTCTTGTCACTGCCTTCATGTTACTGGCTCGTATTGAACTTGTAGTAAGTTCAAACTCAACATCTTCTTCATATATATTACTGTGGCACTAGACCTTTCTACTTATGTCTTTGCAAATTGGCCTTTTGGACTCAAGGGTAAGATTCTGTCTCTATCAAGGATGGGAAATATGTGCAATGCCCATGCCCATGGACCTTGTTCACATCCATGGACCTTCTTATTAGAACGTTTTCTACTGGGCCTGGATAGTCCTCAGAATCCTTCTCAACACAGTGCTTCAGTTAGTCATTACCAATCATCTCTCAGGGTTGGCTCATAAATGAAAACCTAATAGCCTTTCTTACTTTTCATTGATTCATATTATATTTTATTTTATATTTAACCCATCATGGCAAAGGATAGATCAGGATTCATTAAGGGCTGGAAGACTAGGGTGATGACCAATGTATTATAATACAGCTGGGTAGAATTTTTTTAAATGAATTTTTATTGGAGTATAGTTGATTTACAACATTGTGTTAGTTTTAGGTGTACAGCAAAGTGAATCAGTTATACATGCATATATATCCACTGTTTTTTAGATTCTTTTCCCATATAGGTCATTACAGAGTACTGAGTAGAGTTCTCTGTGCTATACAGTAGGTTCTTATTGGTTACCTATTTTATATATAGTAGTGTGTATATGTCAATCCCAATTTCCCAATTTATCCCTCCCCCTCTTCCCCCTTGGTAACCGTAAGTTTGTTTTCCACATCTGTGACTATTTCTGTTTTGTAAATAGGTTCATTTTTACCATTTTTTTAGATTCCATATATGAGCGATATCATATATTTGTCTTTCTCTTGGATAGAATTAATATCACAAATGTTTAGAGAACTTGAATGTTGTTTGCAGCAAAAGCACAATAGTTTTTTATTATTTAAAAAAAAACACATTTAAGGCCTTATTTTGTGAACAGGTTATGCTAGAAACAACTATTTGTAGAAATCGTGATTGCATTTCCCTTCAGTGATTCAGCTCCTTTATACTCCCTGCCACTCCTCCCTGACCGTGTAGTTGACTTTAGATTCAGGAGAGAAAGGGGAGTGGGGAGTAGGCACATCGCATTTATTTCCTGTTTTCTTACTGCCAAGACTAATGGGGAGTAATATGTCAGCATTCATTTCCCTCTTCAGATTTAAAAAAAGGTAGGGAATGAATAGGGAGACACTGGGCTGGTAGCAGTTTATACTGGTTAGCAGATACTCGGTTGGGTTAAAGTTTGCAATTTTGCAAAATAGGCCTGATACTGAAACTAGTCTTTCAGGCACAGAGTAGCCTGCAGTACCTGGCAGCCTCATGCTGTTGAAATTCCAATTCTTCACCTTTGCAAAGAGCCCTGTGGCTTGACAGGGTCAGCAAACCAAAGCATCATTGACTTGAGGTGTATATAAAAAGCATATCATGGATTATGAAGCAGGGAAGAAGTGATGGTTCTTTTAATATACCATACCTCAGGTATTTTAAATATCATCTTGCCATCAGGAAGGTCTTCGTTATGTGCCCTTGACTTGGTGTCATTCTAATGTTGATAGAGAGTATTTTCAGAACCTGGTTTCCAAGAACTCTTAGTTGTTAGATGTTCAGGGTGCTATTCATCTCTACTTCTCTTTCTGATCTGACCAATGGGAAACACTTGTAAGGGATAATAGACAGGAAATTATCACTTTTTTCTTAGATAGACAAGCTCCTGATATGCAACGTAAACTTTGGTAAAAGCTAGATTAGAGGGACTTCCCTGGTGGTGCAGTGGTTAAGAATCCACCGGCCAATGCAGGGGACATGGGTTTGAGCCCTGGTCTGGGAAGATCCCACATGCCGCAGAGCAACTAAGCCCATACACCACAACTACTGAGCCTGTGTGCCACAACTACTGAAGCCCACGCCTAGAGCCCGTGCTCTGCAGCAAGAGAAACCACCTCAATGAGATTCCCTTGCACCGCAACAAGAGTAGCCCCAGCTCGCTGCAACTAGAGAAAGCCTGCACGCAGCAACAAAGACCCAAAGCAGGCAAAAATAAATAAATAAATAAACAAACAAATAAATAAATTTATATATTTAAAAAAAAGCTAGATTAGACAACGTGACTCTGGTGTGAAAAGTTGAAATGCATGCTTCCACCACCCAGCCCAAATCTAAGGCATTAGATTCACATGCTCAGCCCCATGACAGAGTGAGCGAGTGAGAATTGGGCCTGCAGTCATTTCTCTCACCATCCACATGCCGAGACTACAGGCCTGCCACACCCACCTAGTCATAGGTTGAACAAGAAGAATGGCAGGCCTGCCCCACTTAGGAAAGACAGCCCAGGGGGGCTTACCACATGGAGCAGAAACAGAAGGGGCAGTCTTTAATACACTAATGCTGTCCACCATTAATTGTAGCACAGTGAGCATGAATTCTCACCCATCACATGGTCTACCCCCTCAGTGGAAAGTGAATCACGGGTAGGAGATACCAGAGCATTCATCCAATCCTCCTAACAGAGGGGAGAGGGGGCAGAAGGTCCTTTATCTGCTGTACAACCAGCATCAGTATTCCTCCCCTCACCAGAATCAGTTTTGAAGAGTAATGCTCTGTGCTGTCCCTTGGAGGATGTCTTGTTTGTGATCTAATCCAAGGATTGATGACTGGGGAAACAAGCTTTAGGCTGAAAAGATGGTGGAATTTTGATTGGAGAAAAATGTTATGCCTAGAAAACTCCGCATGGACAATCTTCAAGTCAATCCTTGGTTTATGCAAAACAGCACCTGTGCCTCCGTGCTGATGGTGCAGATGTAGTAATTAGCCACACGGAAAAGCCAGCTGCACGCCTGGGATTGGGGGAGATCTTTCTCCGTCTCCGGAGTGGGGTACTCCAACTTAAAGAGAAACAAACATATGAGAGGCCAGTGTGGAAAGGCTCTGAAAAATCTGTGACTACTTGACTTGTGAAAATTGCCTTTTGTTTTCAAAGGAACAACATTTTTGAGAAAAATGAAACTTTTCTCAATGTGAGATCTTTCCTCTTTGTATCTGTATTTTATATTGGAATACAGTATGGCAATGTTAAAAAACCATGAATGAATTTTGGAATTAGGCAAAGTCAGGCTTAGGATCTGGCTCTCTTACCTATGGGGGACCTTGGCCAAGTTACTTTGCCTTTCTGAGCCTCAGTTTCCTCATTCAGAGCGGAAATAATCATAGCTACCAGGCAGAGTTTTTGTGCAGAAGAGTGATGTTGGATGTAAAGTGCCTGGCCCAGAATGAATTGTGATGATGAGGTATGTTTTTTTCTAAATACTTTATTCTGCATCACAATGGGTGGATTCGCAAGCTTTATTTGTGCCCAACACTAAATCCAGAAGGATGTTTTTTCCTTTATGGTTCAGAAAAAACTAGGTCAAATTTTAAAGTGGGAATTAGGAGATCATGTTCCAGAAAGATCCTTTCTGGCCTGTATTATTGATTTCCCCAGAGAATTAGATCATCCAAACATTTGCAGATTCATTGGAGTGCCAGATGTGGTTATTGTGACAGAATACTGCCCAAAGGGAAGCTTGATGGATGTTCTGTTCAATGGTGACATTCCTCTCAACTGGGGTTTCTAGTAGGAGCCAGGCATTTGCGTGGTAGGAGACCCACTAGTGAAATCCTGCAACCATGCTGTCTTCTTTTTTTTTTTTTAACATCTTTATTGGAGTATAATTGCTTTACAATGGTGTGTTAGTTTTTGCTTTATAACAAAGTGAATCAGCTATACATATACATATATCCCAATATCTCTTCCCTCTTGCATCTCCCTCCTCCCACCTCCCTATCCCACCCCTCTAGGTGGTCACAGAGCACCGAGCTGATCTCTCTAAACCATGCCCTCTTTACATCAATATTTTTTTTTGTAGGAATTTAACACAAATTTACTTGCATAGGTTTAAACTGCAGTTTCTATAATAAAAATAGAAAGGTTACATCAACATTCTTAAGGATCTATTGCCATCTGAATGTATTATCCAGGGAGAAGATTTGTGTTATATCTTGGGGCATGAATGGGAATGGGTAGGTCATTATATCTAGACAAGGATGCCTAGAGGGAACAGGATTTTGAACCAGGCTCACCCACTGGTGCTCAGCGGAGACCTGACTGGAGATGCTGACAGAAAGTCCTGTTTAACATCTAAAGAGTGTAGCTACAGGCAAGTAGTAGGCACTTGCTAGGTCTAATAAATTTATATAACAAACACTGTGATGGACAGTGAAGGTTACAAAAATAAATAAGAAATATTCCCTGCCTTCAAGAATGTCTTGGCTTGGTGGGAAAGACAAATAAGCAGAGTTATGGAAGTGTTGATGAAAGTCCTAGGGGAGTATCAGGTGCATGGGGATAGCATCTAGTCTAGACTGGGCATAGGGAATGAATGGACCATGGGAGGTTTCCCAGTGGAGGTGAGCTGAGGAAAAGTGGATGTTTGCCAGGAGAAAGGGAGAAGACAGGTCATTCCAAAGAGAGAGAACAATGTGTGAAATATGTAGGAGAGGATGGTCCAGTCTGGGATTGTAAATCCATTAAGTATGACCAGAGCTTAGAGATGAGGGTGGAGTGGGAGGTAGGAGTGGAGAGGAATGAGGCAGAAAAGTAAGCAGATAGTCCTGAAATGGGCCAAAGTGGATATGATAATTTAGTATTTGGAAAAATGGAATTTCAAATAAGTGAGAAAAGGAGAGATTGTGTGAATAAAGGATTCAGGACAACTGTCTAACCATTTGGCAAAAATAACATTAGACTCCTAGTTCACACCTTTAACCAAAATTAATTTGGGGGCAGCTTTAAATTTTCAATATGAAAAATGAAATTTTAGAAGTACCAGAAGGAAACACTCAGATATGATTATATAACACCACAATGAAAATGTAACAGGAATATGAGCATCTGGGAAAAGTATTTCTAACATGATCTCTTACCAAGTATAACTAACAAAAGAGTTCAGGTTGATATTCATGGACTAGCAGGTATTAGCAAGGTAAGTAGCATAACAAATAACTTCTGGTCTGTAATTATAGATAAGCCTATGAACGTCTAAATTTATTTTCAAATGTGACATGTATGGGCGAATCAAGTTTATTTGGAAGAAACATTCACTTTTTTCTGGATAATTATGACCCCATAGCATTCACAAATGTGTGTATAGCTGAGCTTACCTGAAGCAATGTGTCCACTGTCCCTGCAAACGGTGGCTCTGCATTTCACAGAGCCACACATTAAAAATCTGTGTGGATTTTTAATTTTCTCTGGATGAGGGATTTCACATCAAAATGACCTGTGTGTCTTTTTGCAGCTATGCCATCATTTTGTTGGAGACTGCCACACGAGGAGACCTGGTCTTGGTAAGAGTCTATTGGACATATTTTCAAGTGAACCATCAGAGAGTCTGCTTCTCCATTGCTTAGCAGTGAACAGTATGTCCTACCCTAGCAGAGAACGATGTTATGTCTGATTTGATCATATATTTTTTGGAGAGAATAAGATATATATTGTCTATCTATCTATGTAGGTATCTATCTTTGAATAGCATATACTTATGGTTTGAAAAAGTACTGAAACAATTCCATATGTAAAGTGTTTCTGGGTATTAGGGTGAGTTCCCCCATCCAAGTGTAGGCAGATTGAGTTGAAGGAGAGCAGGAGTAAAGATTCTCTCACTGCATCTGGAACACAGGGATCCTTTGGGATTTGTTTCTTTTGACCATATTCCAATGGTAATGATGTTGAGTGTGGATTTTGTTCCCCAGGATGTGAATCCTTAAATAAATTCCTCTTATCCTTGGGTTTTGTTTATTTATTTTAAGAAATTTCCCTCCAGGTTTATGATTTCCAATAGATCACAAAAATTATACATAGTTTCAACAGAGACCAAAACTGTCATAAAGACATTATCTATAAGAGAAATAGGAGGCGAGTGAGGGTGGGATATGGTTCTTTGAAATAAATTTTCATTTCATTATTTAAAATGTAAAACCCTTGGGAGCTGTGTATGTTGACCAACAGTTTTGTGTGATTCTGAATGCCATTTAACAGATAAATCAGGGATGTGGGAATTTCAACCAGAACAGACAATATCAACTGATCTTGGTACTTTTTTTTTTTTTTTTTTTTTTTTTTTTTGTGGTACGTGGGCCTCTCACTGTTGTGGCCTCTCCCGTTGCGGAGCACAGGCTCCGGACGCGCAGGTTCAGTGGCCATGGCTCACGGGCCTAGCCGCTCCGCGGCATGTGGGATCTTCCCGGACCGGGGCATGAACCCATGTCCCCTGCATCGGCAGGCGGACTCTCAACCACTGCGCCACCAGGGAAGCCCTTGGTACTTTTAAAGAAATGCAAAGAGGAATTGCAGGAGAGATGATAGTATATGATGAGAAAATCTGCCTCAACTCTCAGATCAGAGGAATCGTGAAACGTTGACAGTAGTGGAGAGTTTATTTTATACCAATAACTACAGTATTTGGGCTCACTATTCCTATTTCCCCAAATTATATAGTTACTGCCCAATTAACTGGTTATAGCTTTAATATATGATTAAGCAAATTAATTTTCAACAACAACCATGCAGTTTAAGTGTAATCCCACAGGGACTAAAACAAAACAAAACAAAACAAAACAAAACAAAACAATGAACTAATACTCTTCGTGAGGATTGGCTCATACTAGTCACCATTTGTCATCAATATCTGAAAGCAGACTTTCTCAGACAAGGGCAGATGAGCAAGGTCATTTCTGTACTGATCAGTAAATATATATGGAACTTGTCAATGGCAGGGGCTAGGATGACATCACTCTGTCCTCTACAGGAGGTGAGTGTGTGGAGGGCAGGGACAAGGGGTGTGGGTTGTGAGGGGCAGTGAGGAGTAGAGGGCCTGAGCAGCAGTGCTAGAGTCGGCCAGCCCATGATGGTGAGCACTGGAATGAATGGATGTCTAGGAGGGGCCCACTGGTGGAGATTCTTACACACCAGGTTGAGAAAGTCATGTTTGATCAGAAAGGAGCACTGACAGCTTTTAAATGGTGGAAATGACATGGCGGAATGAAGAGAGAGACAGGGATTGGTGACACAATTGAATTTTCTTTCCTTCATGGTTAATTAATGCACTTAGTAAGGGCTCCAGAGTGGATCATATAAAGGAATGCCTAATGCACAGTGTAATTCCAAATGCTGTTTAACAGATAAATTGATATACTTGCTAACTTGATAGTTAGCATTCCCTATGCCCCTTTTTACCTGTCAGATGGAGCCTAAGGGGTTGAATCAATCATCTCAGCTTGTCCCTTTGGGGACATACAAAACTAGAGCTATTAGGTTATAGATTGGTTATAAGCTATTAGCTTATAGATTGTTTATTTGTGCTAGTTTGTTTTCAGATGTGGCAGCTGAGACCAAGAGAGATTGAGAGAGCTATTCAAGGCTCTAGCTCGCTCCCTTTCTCCCATTCAGTTCTCTGGTGGAAGGACACAAATTCAGCCCTGGGCTCCCTGTTTCTCTCTCTCTAATTCTACTTCCTTTATAATTTTGCGTGACCTCGATATCCATGAGTACGATGTGCCCAATACCCGTCAGTTTTTTGACCTCCATCTTCTCTCTTGATCTTGTCCTTTACCTGCCTCAACTACCCATTTCTATATCACACCTGAGATATCATTATTACCCCACGCTGCATCCCCTCCACAGTATCCATGTCAGTATCTCACTCTTTGACTTCCACCTCCTATTTTTCTAGCAAATTGCCTTTAGTTTTCCAACCTCACCAATGTATCATTCTGGGACGTCCAATCCATTGACCTGACTGCAATTCACTCCCTCTCATACCCCGCTTTCCTCCTCACCTGCATTAGATTCTATGGTCCATCATTGACATAGATTCCTTTACCCAAATTCTCTTCTGTTGTCTTATCACAAATTGACAAGTTTTGTATGTTTGGTGGATTGCTATCTCTCACTTCAGGACTATAAACTCCTTGAGGGCAGGACCTTTGTCTGCTTTGCTCCCTGCTATATCCGAGTTCCTAGGACATGATTGACACATGTTAGGTGCTCAGTAAATGTTAGTTGAGTGAATGAATAAATAAATCATTGAAAGTGAGTGTAGCTTTCAGAGTGGTTAAATTATATATATATATATTTTTTTCTTTATTGGAGTATAAGTTAAATTATATTTTGCTCTAGAGTGTTTGGCACATGCTTCTGTTTTGATTATTTCTAATGCTAAGTTACTTTTCTTCATTCCTTTTCTCCCCTTTGACAGAAAGAAGAGCCTCATTCTGTGGGGCATCCTTGTGTCTCCCTCTTGAGGAGCTGATTACAGGGAAGACTGAGAATCTCTGTCCTTGCCCTTCAGAGTATGCAGAGGTAAGGGGGTGAGGAGGGACAGGAAACTTGACTCTGAAGCCATTACATCTACTAACCATGAGCTCATGTTGTGTCTTGGAAAGAGATATATCAACAAGAGTAGCCTGGGGACTTCCCTGGTGGTGCAGTGGTTGGGAATCCGCCTGCCAGTGCAGGGCACACGGGTTTGAGCCCTGGTCAGGGAAGATCCCACATGCCTCGGAGCAACTAAGCCTGTGTGCCACAACTACAGAGCCTGCGCTCTAGAGCCCATGAGCCACAACTGCTGAGCCCTCGTGCCACAACTACTGAAGCCCGCGTGCCTAGAGCCCGTGCTCTGCAACAAGAGAAGCCACCGCAATGAGAAGCCCGTGCGCCGCAACAAAGAGGAGCCCCCGCTCGCCACAACTAGAGAAAGCCCGTGCACAGCAACGAAGACCCAACACAGCCACAAATAAATAAATAAAAAATAAATAAATGAATTAGCTTATAAAAAAATAAGTGGTAGTTATTATTTAAAAAAACAAAACAAAGCAAGAGTAGCCTGTTGCCTCCAGTAACAATAACAACTTCTTGGCATTTTTCTGGCTTTTCCAAACCCACGTCCAGGTAGAAATGATCCAGTAGGCAACTGAAATATGTATCAGGAACTTGAAACAGACGCTCAGATGGAAATAGAAATTTGAGGACCATCACTTTCTTTGCTGTAATGTGGCCATAGATAGGGTGAAGCCTCCCAGGGAGAAGATGTGGAGAGAGAAGAGAAGAGAGAGGGCAGAATCCAAGTTGGGAGCCCAGCATTCCTGCAGAGCTCTGGTGCCATAAAACGTAATGACCAAGTGACACATTGTGATGATGAAAATAAAGCAAGCATGTTCATATACAGCACACAGATAGCAGATACAGCTGTGGAGCCCTAATACCTGTCACTTTGGGATTTACACATGTACATGGGCTTATGATAATTTGTATAATTGATAAGGATTAATTTACCAAAACATGAAATGAGAATTGTGAATTGGAAAGGGTTAGGTGCAGTTCATAGGACAGTGGTGGAGTGGAATGGACCAGCCAATGATATTACAGAGTTCAT
Source organism: Phocoena sinus (assembly GCF_008692025.1). Taxonomy (NCBI): domain Eukaryota; kingdom Metazoa; phylum Chordata; class Mammalia; order Artiodactyla; family Phocoenidae; genus Phocoena; species Phocoena sinus. Next base: position 80,713,712 of record NC_045768.1, on the reverse strand, counting down.
TGATCTAGTCCCAGCCGTGGTGTTAATTGCCCTTGTGAGCTTAAACCCTCAGGCCTCTGGCATCTGAGGATCTCTGGGCTTTAGTTTCCTTATTATTATTTTTTGCCCGCTCTGCACAGCTTGTGAGATTTTATTTCCTATGACCAGGGATTGAACCCAGGCCCTCAGCAGTGAGAACGTGGAGTCCTAACCACTGGACCGCCAGGAAATTCCCTTAGTTTCCTTAGCTTTAAGGTAAAAAAGGATACTACATCAGTGAGTCCAAGGGGCAGACACAGGTTGCATATCAGAACTGGGGATGAGCCCCTAAAAGAGCACATATCTTGTGTGATATTATCAAATTTCATATTTGTAAAATGAACAAAAATCATATTGATGTAGCAGTTGTAGCTACTGAATGTAAAGCTCAACCAAATCTTCCTGGCTGGTGGGACTAAGGTTAAAAAAGATAGGGAAACCCAGGAATAGATGATTCCAAATTGTTCATTTCTGTAGTTCTTTTCAGAATATCAGTAAATCAGTGCATGACTGTTCCTCTTGATCACTACAGTTGATTAGGAGGCACAGGAAAACAACCCATCCTAAAGACCCAATTTGAACAAGTAAAGAATCTTTTATACAAGATGAATCCCAGCAAAGTTGTCCAGTGAATCTGATGATGTCTCTGGTAAGCTTGGGTGACTTCCCAGTCCTCACTAACTGCACCCATTCAGGTATGGATTTACCAGAGCAAGTCTCAGTGGTGCACCCCCTCAGAGCTGGCTTGCTTACTGGATCCCAAGGGGATGATAATTATAAGCTAAGGCCCCCTATGGAAATCCCCCTGCCTTCTAGGAGCTTTCAAAGAGTCAGAGATTAATACACAGGGAGCAAAGTGTTCCCCATAAAATAATTTCTCTTCGTGATGGATGCTTAGTTGGAGAAGTACAGGAAACACCCAGAAGTATTTGTGGCAGAAAGGACTCAATACCTAATGCCTGAAAACCAAAAAACGAACCTCCTGCCTCATTGAAGTGCGATGTCAATAATAAAGGCTGATTTAGTTAGTTCATGCATTTCCATTTGACTTGTTTTTCTGGAATGCTGTTTTCTGAAAGCTAATTGCTGAAGCTATGGAAATAACAATTTTACATCTTTGTTTTAAAATCCTGTGTTCTGATTGCATGAATTTTAAAGGGTCAGTTCTCATTTGCACTAGAATTTTGATAACTCTTGAGTCCCTTAAAAAGAAGTTAATGTGTGTCTAACGTTGAAGGGAGAAGACACATCTTTACCTGTAATGCCAAGGAAAGGATTTAATGTCAGCACTGGATTTGGGGCAGCTGTGCATAAGTCTGGCAAGGAAGAGTCCAGCCTAGGGGGAGGTGGAGCTGGAAGAGCAGCCCGACTAGGAAGCTGCAGGGAAGCTGCTCAGGCAGGTAGAGGACTCCAACCCCGGCAGTGGAGTATGGTGTAGGTTTGATGTAGGCATGGCTTAGAGCTTGGGTTCTGGAGTGAGCCAGAGCTGGATTAGTGTCCCAGCTCTGCCTTTTTCTAGCTTTATGATCCTTGGGCAAGTGCAAGTCACTTTATGAGCCTCAGTTTCTTTATCTTATAAAATAGGGATTAAAAGCTGTACCTACTTCAGAGGAGTGTCATATTAAAGGAGTTAATTAAATGAGTTAATGCATGTAATGCTCTTAGCAAGTGCCTGGTACAATGAAGAGCTCAATAGATATGATAATGATGATGATGATGATGATGATGATGATGATGGTAGACCAGGATCTTTGTTTGAAGGTTCTGCTAAACCAAGCAAGCAAATAGGCAGTTGGGTACCTGGCAGAGAGGGTGACCATTATATCCCCAGGCTTAGGTGCCTAGGCAGGGTCCCCCAGCATCCCAACAAATTGTTCCCATTATCTCAAGTACCAAAGTTTTCTATCCTCTGCCCCGTTGGGTGGGCTAGGGTTGCTCAGTATGTGCCAGGCATGGAGGTTCCCCACGCGGTTATTGTAGAAAGCCTGGTTTCCCCTAGCAAGGGACTTCTCAATCCTGGCTGCACGTTACAATCCCCTGGGACTTTCACAGTAAACTCATGCCTGGACCCCACCCTTTGGATATTCTGCTGTAATTATTCAGGGGGAAAATTCAGTCATTAGTATTTTAAAAGCTCACTGGTGGATACTGATTTGTATCCCTGCTTGGAAAACTACTAACTAGCAGTTCAGCAAGTAAACTAAGCATCGTTTTAATGCAATGGAATCAGTTGTAGTAAGATAATTGCCAGACCCATAATTCTTTAATAACCAGTTGGAATAATTGGTTCTTCTGTTTGACCACTTTCCAGCATTGACACCTCTGACTCCTCCCTTCTTTCTGAAGCTCTCTCCTCTCTGGATTTCCCTACTTCCTCTCTCCTCTTCACCCCTTGCTGCCCAGCTGGCTTCCTCACAGTCTTTTCAGCGGCTCTGCAACCATCATGCACACCTTGGCTGTTGACAGTTTCCTGGGGTCTGCCCTTGGCGTGCACTTTACTTGTTCGGAAACTCTGCTTTAGCTCCTGCTCTCAAGCTTCCACCACTACCTATATGCCAGTGACTTTCAAACCTGGAGTTTTAACCCTCCATCTGTCTTGAGATCCAGATGTGTTAGTTCCAGACATTGACCTGGGTGTTCTCGGCCATGTAGACTACAGCTGTGTGGCAGTCTTTTTATTTATCCCCAGTTGCCTTGATGGTAACTCCTAACATTTACTGCTTTCCTTACATTCCTTCCTAATCTCATCTGTCCTCACTCTCAATGGATCACCTTGTTCCACCATCCCACCTTCCTAATTATGGGCTCTAACGTGTGAAACTGACCCATGTTCCCCACTTCCAACTATCACCAGACTTATCCAATAAAGGCCTATCTCTGCCTTGTTTCTTCTTTTTTCAGAGGAAGGCATATGCCTTCTGCTTTCTGAGGCTAACCTCTCCACTTGGGTTCTGGATCCCATCTTGCTGCCTCCTTTGATTTAGTCATTGACCCAGTACTTATTAATTATTTACTATGTGCTGGCATTGTACTAGGCAGGCAATACAGCAATACACAGGACAGACTGATTCTCTGCTCATGGGGAGCTCAGAATCTAGGGAAGGAAGACAGGAAATGTACAAACTAACAAATAGTTATATAATGTGTCAGGTGGTGATAAGTGCTGGGAGAAAAATAAAGCCATGTTGGGAGTGAGAGAGTGACTGCAGCTGCTGTTTTCTATGGTGTGGTCAGCACCCTGAAAGAAGTGAGGGACATCGGGGCATGGCGGACAGGAGGCACACAGGCAGGAGCATGCTTGGAGTAGGAGGGACAGCAAGGGGGTCAGTGGAGTGGGATAGTGGGGCAGAGAAGTAGAAGATAAAGTAAAAAGTAAGAGGCAGCAGGAGCAAGGTTAGTCATGAGCTCTCTGGTCCCTCAATATTGAGGTCAGGGAGAGAGAAGACAAGCCAGCAAAGGAGACTGAGAAGGAGCAGCTGGAATCAAGGTTAGGTGGTGTTTCAGAAGCCAAGGGAGGAAAGTGTCTCCTGCAGGAGGGAGTGACCGACTGTGTTAAATGCTGCTGCTGGTTGAGTAAGATGAGGTTGGTTCTTTTATTATTATTTTTTTAAATTTTATTTTTGGCTGCATTGGGTTTTCGTTGCTGTGTGCGGGCTTTCTCTAGTTGCAGCGAGCAGAGCTACTCTTCGTGGTGGTGTGTGGATTTATTTCAGTGGCTTCTCTTGTTGCGGAGCACGGGCTCTAGGTGTGCGGGCTTTAGTAGTTGTGGCTCGCGGGCTCAGTAGTTGTGGCTAGTGGGCTCTAGAGCGCAGGCTCAGTAGTTGTGACCCACGGGCTTAGTTGCTCCGCGGCCTGTGGGATCTTCCCGGACCAGGGCTTGAACTCGTGTCCCCTGCATTGGCAGGCGGATTCTTAACCACTGCGCCACCAGGGAAGCCCGGGGTTGATTCTTAAATCAACCACTGGATGCGGCATTGTGGAGGTTCCTGGTGGCCTTAACAAGAGCAGTTTTAGTGGAGTTTGGAGGGGAAAAAGTCTTCTCTGGAGAGTACTTAGGGGACAATAGGACAAGAGGAAGTGGAAATAGCAAGTGTAGGCAACTACTTTAAGGAGTTTTGCTCCAAAAAGGTGTAGAGAAATGAGGCCATATCTGAGGCAGTCAATGAGTTTTCTTTTTAAATTAAATTTAGGAGATGTAGTATCTAAAGGAAGGACCTAATAGAAAGGGAAAAAACTGATGGACCTTTGCTCCATGATGATCTCCTCTTACCACCATACCCTGTACCTCCAGGCTCTCCTTTGGCTTTTGCTCCTTCACCTCAGTTTACTAATATATGCAGTTTTCCTTTTCTTCATGTAGATGAAATTCCAAGAGCTATGGAAGCAGGCCATCCTGAGTTCAGATTTGGTTTCTTCCTCTGTTTTGGCTATGTGACTCAATCTCTTTGAACCTCTAAATAATCCTAATAACGCTCATGTGAAAATGAAGTGAGATAATGAATATGAGGAATTTAGTGCCTGGCTGTTAGTAGAAGTGCTACAAATGTTAGTTCTCCTACAGAAGAGCAAGGTGTGGGGGGGGGGGGTGTGGGGGGAAGGTAGGGGCTAGGGGTTGGGGGTGTTAATTTGAGCTTTCTTATCCTGAAGTAAATTTGTTTTCTGTCCTCTCAGTGAAGAACTTGTTAAAAAGTAATATATGCTCAGTGATCTCTTTTTACCTGTTATTTGTGCCTCAAGCCATCTCAGTATGACACCCACACTCATCATTCTGCAAGGATTGCCCTCACCCAAGGTCATGCCTTTTGCCAGAGGTTATTTGACAGTCCTCACCCTAGTTCATGTCTCTAAAGAATCTGAGAAGTTGATCACTCTTTTCTTTTTGTCCCTTGGCTTCTAGGACACTATGCGCTTTTGTTTCTCTTCCCATCTTCTCTGACTCAAGGAAGGTCTAAGACATATGGGTTCAAACCAAGGCATATGAGTATCCTAGAAAGACCAAAATTTGTCCTTTCAGAACTATTTTTTTTTAATGTTGTCTGTCTCACAATGTAGCTAAGAGAGCTCTAGATTTAGACTCCCTGAATTTAAATTTCAGCTCTTCCACTCTTCACCTCTTCCCCATCTGTAAAATGGCGATCTTAATTTTGCATCACAGAATGGTTGTGAGGATTCAGTGAGTTAGTCCATGTAATGTACCTGGAGCAAAATAAGTGTTAGTGATGATGTTGATAATGATGATAATGACGATGGTGGCGATGATGATGAAGGGGAGGGGCTGAGCACTAGCTGTGTAGGTTTGAAGGCTCCCAGGTTCCCACACCCCACGCATTTCAGCTTTGGCCCCCAACCTGCAAACTGTGCTCAGCAAAACCCAAACTTCTGTGGTTAATCTGATCTGCCTTCCTTTCTAAGGCAGGTAAGGGACTATATTTTGTTTTACAGCGTGTGCTTTAGGGCTGTCTCTCCCCTCCCAAGTGGGTTATCTAAGTGTTCCATTTCAATCACATATGGTAAGCCTCTCTAGAGCGGTTTTGGTGAATGTAGTGTTCTCCATCTCATTGCATTTGCACTGATGTTTTATTAACCAGTGGTGACTGATGCTGCCCTGGATGACCAGTCCCCAGAGTCCGTCCCAGTTCTGATGATACCACTGTTTCCTTCGATGGTTCTTCTCTGGTCAACGTCTCTTAAATGCTTTTCACCCCAAATATTGATGTTTACCACGGTGTTATTGTTGGCTTTCGTCTGCTTACCTAAATTTTGTGCCCTAGACAGTCCAGGTCTGGGCTTCAGGTAGTCCATGCAGCCCTGAAATCACATGCAAAATTGATGCATTTCCTAGGAGAGGGCCCATGTTTTTTTATCCACGTTCTCAAAGGGGGCTCAAAAATGAAGAATCAAGCTAATCTGAGTGGTTTATTTATCAGCCTTTGGAGTCCTTGACTATCCTGCTCCATAGACATAGGGGAGTTAGTCTCTTCCTTTCAGTGGAAATGAGTTACTTTCTAAATCTACCTGAAATGGCCCCTTTGGGCAGAGATAGTCAGTACTTCTTGTGTAACCCTTTAAGGCTTCTCCTGGCCAGAGGAAGCCAGGGTTTTATATTCAGCTAGCACACATATGGGATTACTTGTGTGCATTTCTGTTTATCTAATAGGATTATGTGTTACTAGTGTGTAGGGACTGAAATTTATTCATTTTTGTGTTCCTGGTGCCTGTGACATGGTAGCTGCTCTGTAAATACTGATTGGAAGCCTGACTACATTTTGTATTCTTCAGTTAACTGCAAATACAAGAAATGGCAATATAGCCAGATCATGATGCATTTATAAGTATTTAGCTTATTACCAGGGTAGATTATGAATATGTATATCAAAAATGGCCTATTGAGACAGAAATTCCTGAGGGAAATACAAAAATATCACCCTATTTCTTTCACTGAAAAAAATACAAAATTTGATTTTCCCACTATTATTAGGCTCCAATAAATATTCATCCTTTATCCCTCCAGGGGCGTCCCAAGCTTCCTGCAAGTGGAATGAGCGCTAAATGTGCCCAGTAAATCACTCTGATGGTTTTCACCTTCTAGCCAGAATGGAGATCTTAGTTGGTTTGCTTCTTTTAATGGCCTAAAAATTCAAGTAATGTTAGATTGTTTTCTTATTCCCAAGACTAGAGGAGGCAGGTACAATTGTTCATGTACCACCAAACTCCCTGTGAAGAAGGTGATAGCCTGCTGTTGGGAACATAATGTTCCATGAACCAAGCTCCCCCCACCACCCCGCCGAAGTTCAAAGTCCCAGAGTTCTCTAACACTACTCACTGCTGGCACCAACTAAATTGCAAATCCCTGCAAGGTAGCAGCTGAGCCTGCTTAACTCACCCTGAGAGGTCCTGATTTCCATAATAGCGTCTCCAGTTCAGGGAGGCATTGATCTTAGTCAGTAAAGCCCAGTGTGAATGGGATTACAAGCAGAGCTTCCGTTCCTCCAATTAAGTCTTGTTTCTCTGCCCCTAACAGAACGCATGACCCCACTCAACACTGGTCCCGGGAGAGTTCAGGTTAGGGAATGTGCCGGACTTGGTACAAATCTATTATGGCCAGGCAAGCAATACAAACAACACCTTACTACTGAGTGTGGAGGGCAGAACAACTGAGAATGCCAGTGGTGACAAAAGATGCTACAGACATGACTGGGCTTTGTGTGTCCTTTTCCTTGAGGATAATTGACCATTCTAATTCATACCTGAAAACAGGCAGGTTACTGAAACAAGTTGCTGATGACCTAAGAGAAGGCTGACCTTGCCAAGTGCAGAGTTACCTGAGTGCATCCATCTTTTCAGGTAAATTAACATAGCTGGAGTTAGGGTTTCAACTCAAAAGTCAGAGAGATGAAGCAATCTACAGTATTATACAATTTGTGTATGACTGTTAGTAGCTGGAGAGTAAGTAATATCTGCAAAAGAAGAAAATGCAGGCATTTGAGTGAAGTGGCAGTGAGTTTACCACTTAGGCACGTTGTTAATAAGGTACGTTTGGGTGATTTGGTTAAGTCCCTCCAGCCCCACCACTTTTTATTTTAAAATTTAAATCAATTTCTTAGAGCTAAAAGGCATTCAGTTTAGCAAAAACAGTAGGAAATTGATGTAGAAAGTATACTGCTTCATCTTAGGGAATGTGTTTTAAAGAAGTAAATAGACCATATTGTTCTTGCCTTCCATAGCAAAGGATACAATGGCCAGAGGAGTGATGAGGCAGTACCCGAGGTTGCCTGCCTGGGGGCAAGTTTTGATAGTTCAGACAAAAACCTGTAAATTGAAGTTGTAAGCTGTGAGGTTGAAACATTCTAAACGATTTGCACAAGGGCAGTTTGCTGCAGGCACTCAAAGCGGTGAGTCCTAATCTGGGGGTCAAGGGACTTTTCTTGTTTTATTGATGAGAAAGAGAGCCCAGAGTTTAGACACACTCAGAGTTGTGCCCTGGCACTGATGGAGACTCTCCCTAGGGTGGGGAAAAGGCAGACAAGCCTCTTTCCAACTTTGAGTATTTATCTGAAGAAATGAAAGCCCTACTAGCAACCAAATAAAAGACCTAGAATATAGGTAGGAATCAGGATAACTGGTAAGCAAATTAACCTCGACCTAGGACTTCTCTAAATAAGCTTTGCACAGCTGTCTCAATCTATGCAAATCTCTTGTTATATAAACCTAGTCACTTGATTGGCAGAAACAGGGCAAGGCCAGATGTTAGGGCATGAAGTTCTCATCAAACAAGCTGCCTAGCTTTGAATATACCAATACAGTCTAAGACAAACTAAGCAAAACAAAAACAAAAACAAAAACAAAACCCCCAAAACCTCAAACCCAAAACCAAGCAGAAAAACTAACCAAGTATATGAAACAATTAGGAATATTTTCTAAAGCAATTAACTGGCCCATGGGTCCTGGGGTCCCTGGCTTAGAATTCTGAGAGCCTCAAAAAATTGTGCTGAACAAGGAGGTACCATTGCTTAATGGGGTCTTACCAATTATTTTGCCTGATTTAACTTTTTTCTACCTCATTGCCCATTTCCAGTGACATCGTGGGCTTCACTCAGCTTTCCAGAACCAGAATGCCAAATCAGGTAGTGGACTTCCTGAACAAGATGTACACCACCTTTGATGAAGTTGTAGGTCAGTATTACGTCTACAAAATGGAGATGATCAGAGATGCATGTGAGTGATTATGGATGAATGGGTAGTCCCTTAGATATGGAGTGATATTGAATTGCATTGGGAACAAAGCCAGGAATTAACAGAAGCAAATAATTTATGTAAAATTTCTAACTCTCCTAAGTTATAAGATCTTAGGAAGTAAATCTTCTTAGTAGCCTTCATTGGGCCCATGGCTTTTCTCTTAGTGGGCACCCAGAAAATGTCTATTGATTTCATCTGAGAACCATCTTTATTTGATAATAAGGGGAAGCAACTGGTTTTTGTTTTTTTTTGTTTTTTTTTTATTTTTGGCGGTACGTGGGCCTCTCACCGCTGTGGCCCCTCCCGTTGTGGAGCACAGGCTCCGGACGCCCAGGCTCAGCGGCCATGGCTCACGGGCCCAGCCGCTCCGCGGCATGTGGGATCCTCCCGGACCAGGGCACGAACCCGTATCCCCTGCATCGGCAGGCGGACTCCCAACCACTGCGCCACCAGGGAAGCCCCAGCAACTGGTTTTATGCTTTCATTTTTGTGGTTGGACTCTCAGGCACTTACCTCAATGAGCTCTAACTGCTCATTTACCCACATTGATATTTTCCCTTTCTCCATGGCCAGTGAGGGAAGGATGTGGATCTTGAAATATGAGATGGCAAACATGGAACAATAATTAGATAAAATGATATCAATAATCATTAAAATTTCTAATTTCAATTTTAATTGTATAAATTGAGAAGGGAACAGTGGAATTTTTCATTAGCCCTGAGGCAAACTGAAAATAGATTTAGAAAATATTAAAATTATCTATTCAATGCATAGTTATTGAGAATCCAATATGTGCCAGCTGTGTGTTAGCACTAGAGCTCTGGAGGTTATAAGGTTGAACGTGACAGACAGGACCTCTACCTGCAGGGAACTAGTGATAAATAGAAGGACTGAGACCAGTAACCCCGTTAAGAGGGAATGATGCTTCTCCCATTTTACCTTCGTTATGCGACCTCCTAATCATACAGATCACTGTGTGCTTTACTGCAACTACATAATTCCTTTTCTTTTCATTCATTACTGAAAAATGCTGCATTCTGAGGTTAATGTTGATGGAACTGTTGTACTCATACAATCCCTGTGTTTCATTACTGGAAAACACTGCATTATGAAATTAAAGTTGCTATCATGCATGATCATGTAATTAAGTACATTTGCTATGCATTTCACTTTTTAATCTCTGGTTGGGCTTTTCATCTCTATGCCTCTAACTCTGAATCAACGAACAGGTGTTTAGACCCAAATATGTTGATTTTTAACTGATCTCAGTTAATGGGTAAATATAGGGTACTAGATTCATGGTGAGCAGGGATGCTTATTTTCAATAATCCTTAGATTTAAAGGATTTTCCTTCATTCACCAAGAGTAAGCTCATTATACAGAAATGTGGATGAGGTCATAATACTATCTCTGATGGCCACTATGGAAAAGAAAAAAGAAAAGAAAATTGAAATAATCCTTTGGCTAAATTCGAAGTAAATTTTGCTGGGAGTTGACAAAAAATGGATTAAGTATTTAGGCATCTAGGGCTTGATTTTATTTTATTTTATTTATTATTTTATTTTTTCGACTTTTAAATGTCTCCAATTTTATTTGAAAACCAAATAGGTATTATATTTTCATAGCCTCAAACTAGACAAATAGGTCTGTGACAGCAGATATCCTTAATTCTAAACTTTTCCCTCAATTTGTAGGGCTTGATTTTAACCAAGGTTCTGCTTTGTTACACTTTATGGAGTGCTGATTCATTTGTGTTTTGGTCAAGGTTTGATGTGATGTTGAATCTTCATTTTATAATATTATCTGTTTTATTGTTGTTGCACAAGTTGGTTATGTGTCACTGTGGACTTGTATGTTTATCAAATGTATTACCACAGCACCAGACAACAGTAAATGTCACACAAAAGAATACAGAATGTATAGCAGCATAAGGGTGTCTAAAAAATGTTAGTTTTTCTTATATTTTTATTAATAAGGATTGATACATTAATTATTCACCTTTGAGTTTGGCCGATGGAATTATTTGGAATGGTGGTCCTATGTTATCTCATAGCATGTTAGAGCTGGAATACTCACAATAAAACCATCATGTATCGAATGCTTAGCCATATGCCGGGCATTGTGCCAAGGGCTTCACATGGATTATCTCAAAACAGTAAATATCCTCACAGCATCCCTGTGACCTAGATGTTATGATCCCCATTTCCAAGATGAGAATGCCGAGGCTCAGCTACTTGCCCAAGGCCACATAGTAAATGCAGAGCCAGGACCCAAACCCGTCTGATCTAAGAGCTCATGCTGCTGCCTGCTCACTATGCTGCTTCTCACAGATGGGAGAGAATTTAGGGATTACTCTAACCAAGGAGCTGGAGGCGCAAGGACTCGGTCAAGGTCCCCTTGATGGTGGCAGATTTGGACCTGGGCTCACATCCATTCTGCTTATGGTAAAATAGAAGAATTGGGCCTTCGGGGGCATCCATGTCTTTCCCTTTATCAATGTGCTAAACCCTGGAGTCATCCTTCACTCTTCCTTTCTCCTCTTATATCCAGTTGGCCAGCAAATACTGTTGATCCTTTTACCGCAGTGTCTTACATGTGGTAGAGCTCATGAGATAGAATGGTTATGAGTCAGGCTCTGCCGTCAGATTCCAGCTGGGTCAAATCTCAGCTCTGCCTTTCGGGTGATTTGGGCAAATTAATTAATCTCTCTATGCTTCCATTTTTTCATCTGTAAAATGGTGATAATAATATGACCCACCTTATAAGATTGTTCTGAGGATTAAAAGCGCATGAATATGGGGAGGGGGAAGGGTGAGCTGTGACAAAGCGAGAGAGAGGCACGGACATATATACACTACCAAACGTAAGGTAGATAGCTAGTGGGAAGCAGCCGCATAGCACAGGGAGATCAGCTCGGTGCTTTGTGACCGCCTGGAGGGGTGGGATGGGGAGGGTGGGAGGGAGGGAGACGGAAGGAGGAGATATGGGAACGTATGTGTATGTATGGCTGATTCACTTTGTTGTAGGGCAGAAACTAACACACCATTGTAAAGCAATTATACCCCAATGGAGATGTTAAAAACAAAACAAAACAAAACAAAAACCGCATGAAGAGAAGCCAGGCCCTGCCTCAGGCAGCAGGAGAAACTTAGCTCTAGTCCCTAAATATTAACCATTAAAAGCAAAATATCTTTGTGTGTTGAACAAAGGAATTTCAAGTAATTGATTGGTATTGTTTCGTTCTGAAGTCCAGGATAGTCTTTCAGCTTGTAAGTCCCCTTTTTAATGCCATTCTAATTCCTAATGTTTGAGTATTTTCCAAGTTATATGCGTGTATGTGTTTTATTTTAAAGTGTGACCAAATGCAAATAAAGCAGGGACCATGAATATTAAAAAGAAATACAAAACAAGGAAGCACACACACATACAAAGTGTATGGAGTACTTCTGATGCCTGGTGCAGCATATGCCCTCATAAACATTATTCACACAACCTTCCCCTTTCTCAGCTTTAGCCCTGGTCCAGACCTTCATCTTCCCACATATGGACAAAAAACAGCCCCCTAACTAGTCTCCTTGCCTCTGCCTTTTGCACGATTATGAGGTGAAACTATACTTTGCATATCTTGTTCTTTTGTTTAAGAACTTAATTGCCCACAACATCATGTCCACATTCTCTAGACTTGCAGACAGTGCCCCACATAACTGCTTCTTCAGACACTGCTGTGAGTTTTGCCAGCTGTACATTTTGATAGAACAGTCCCCTCAAGACTGCCCTCACTTCAGACGTCAGCCACAAGTTTGGTGGTCTTAGGATTATCCTCACTTCAGAGCAGCTGGCTACAAATTTGGGGGTCCCCACAACCACCCTTGGGTTTGATAATTTGCTAGAATGACTTACAGAACTCAAGAGCGCTATACTTATTATTATAGTTTTATTATAGCGAAAGGAAACATATTAAAATCAGCCAAGGGAAGAGACACCTAGAGCAGAGTCCAGGAGGGGTCCACTCATTCTCTTCCTGTGGAGTCACAGATAGCATCACATCTTCCCATTCACCAGGTATGACAATACACCCTAAGTATTGCCCACTAGGGAAGCTCACTTGAGCCTGTGGTGTCCAGAGTTTTTAATTTGGGCTCACATACTGCTCACATGGCTGACCTTTAGTCTCCAGCTATTTCAGGTCAGGCTGATACCTCAGCCTGACTACAGGCTGACACTGTGTGACCCTGAGAACCTATTAAAAATCACATTGTTAGACTGTTGGTAGCCAAAGTTCCCCAGCAACAAAGACCCTCCGGGATGTTCCAGAGGCCTAGAACTCATCTCCTAGTAGCTAAGGGCATAGGCCAGACTTCTGTTTTGGTAAGGTTAATTCTTCACTAAACAGCCTTATTTTCCATTGCTCTTCTATAGGACATCACCTGCCAAAAAAGGCAACACCCAAACCATCCCATGGATTCATGCAGTTTTTTTAAAAATCTGTAATATTTACTTCTAGGATGCTTTACTTCTAGGATGCTTAAATGTTATGCTTTTCATGAGGCTCAGCTCAAGTATTGCCCACTAAAACTTTATTTGTTTGTACCAAGTTTTTCTAACTAGTTGAATATTTGCCTTGTGTGACCCTGTGATGTGGCTGTATTTATAGACTTCCCCGAGCCTTATATGTCTCTGTAGCCTAGGTGTCCACCACAAAGTAACTGCTCAGAAAATCCTTATTAATAATGATGGTAATTTTCCTAGTGTCTAAGGAATTCAATAAATCTCTGTTGAAATGATCTGAGCTAAGTTTTCCCTTGATTGTAAATTAGGCACCTTTGTTAGCTGTATCTCACTCTTTCTCATTACTTGGGCTCTAATTTAGATAAGTTGCTACCTAAATGAGTCATTAGACCCTAAGACAATCAAATTCATACTGAGATTCAGAATGTTTGCAAGTGAAAAAAAAGTAGTGGATTGACATTTGTGCACCTTAATGTTTCCCACAAATCAAAATGACCTAAAACATTTCCCAGAAACCAGAACTCAGTGCTAGACTCTTTTGGCAGTTACTTTTACTGTGGTCTATTTCCTGTGACCCCCGGTGGCTTACAACCTGGAAGAGATGGGCAAACCCCATCCAGTGAGCTCTTTTGAAAAATAATTGATGCCTTAAATACCAGTGCTTTGATTTTACTGCCCTAAGATCCCAGGATTCAGCACTTAGGGAGGAGCACTGTCTGCAGTGTAGACATATGGGTTTTTGTTGCTGCTGGGTAGATAAACAAGTAAAAAATGTCTTTAGCAAAATGTCTGAATTACTGGCTTCATTCAGATGTGGCCTTGATATGTATTTTATTTAGACCATGCCTCAATCGTCATGACAATAATGTTCCATTGTGTGTGTGTGTGTTTGTGTGTGTGCATGCATGCCTACTGGATGGTGTCTAGAAGCAACCCCTTCAGCATTCAGGCAGAAATGGAGTGAGGGTGCAGAGCAGAGCGTGTTTGCCTACCTATTTAAACAACGATGTCAGAAAAGGTTGAAAACATCATTCAGCATCACCTCTTTGATTAAAATCCCGAACAATCAGCTATTATCTCCAGCAGAGCAGAGCAGACGTGTTCAAGGTCAGTGTGTAAGTTCTCATTCTGTATTTTATCAATGCCCATTACCATTCTACCATGTTCGGATCCTGCTCACCCTGCTGTGTCAACCTTCTCCCCTCCAACTTCTCCAGCCTCATATCTTTTTTTTTTTTTTTTTTTTTTTTTTATGCGGCTCGCGGGCCTCCCACTGTTGTGGCCTCTCCCGTTGCGGAGCACAGGCTCCGGTCGCGCAGGCTCCGGTCGCGCAGGCTCCGGTCGCGCAGGCTCAGCGGCATGTGGGATCTTCCCGGACCGGGGCACGAACCCATGTCCCCTGCATCGGCAGGCGGACTCTCAACCACTGCGCCACCAGGGAAGCCCCAGCCTCATATCTTGCAGGAACTTCTAACACCCTGGATCCGCACTCTGGGGAACCACTTACAGATTATACTGTTTCAAGCTTCTGAGATTTTGTCACATTTCTCTAAATAAGGTCAGCTTTTTAAAGACAGGTCATTCATCTTTGAGCCAGGAAATGCATTTTGTTTACACTGAGCAGAGGACTTGACCTTTATGAGTTTTCCATATCTTTGAAAGCCCTACTGACTGTTCCAAGCTACTGGGCTGCTACTCCATAAGTATCCCTCTCATTGCATAAGTGGTCTTATGGAAGTCAAATAATTAACATTTGATATATCATTTCATTATTTCTTGTGGCCCTCAGTGACTTTGGCCCAGAGTCCCTATTCTTGGTGTGACAGGTAGATATAAGAAAATGACTCAAACATGGCTGCTTGCCTCAAACTGTTTCTTTTGTCTGTCTTGAAACTGCGTATGAGAGAACAAGGCTTTTTCAAAAAGACAAGGAAAGCAATGCTACTTGAACATAAAAACATTGACCAACAGCTGCCAAGAGGCAATCTGTTCACACTGTGGACCAGAAAGATTTGTTGGATTGGTTCATGTCCAAATCACCCAAGCTTGGTGACTTTGGCTCTCAAAGACCCATTTCTGGAAGTTTTCCTGGAACCCATGCCCTACATGAACTTTTCAAACTGCAAGGGTAAGTCTAGGAAGGTCTAGGTAAAGGTTTGGGATAGCAAGGCCCTGCTAGCAGCCTTAAAAAAATCATAGTATGCTTCACTGAGTTCACTTAAGGGTGCCATTGTTTTTAGACGTGGTGGTATCTGGGGTGCCTAAGGCCAATGGGATCCTCCACTCTGGGAAAGTAGCAAGCACAGCCCTGGACCTGGTTGCTATGTGCAAGACCTTTGAGATTACACATTAGCCCAATGTCCAGCTGAAAATCTGTGCTGGGATCCACTCAGGTGAGGCAAGACAGGATGGTTGAAGGGCCTACCCTGTGCTTCTCCCCATACCCCATCAGTTTTCAGGGGAGACAGTGTAACCCCATCTATGCAGGCAAAAAAAGAGTGAATATTCAAACTTCATGATTGCAATTTTAACATTTGGGCAAACATTTCCACTGGAAATGAAAGCAAGAAAAATAAATGAACATTTATTAAGCATCATTTATTATGTGTCAGGTATGATGCTAGGTAGTCATATATACGATCTCATTTGACCCAAGATTAAAGATTATTACCATTATTTGCTTTATACTTTTCTTTTTATTGAGGTAAACATATAGATAGTAAAGTACACAAATATTAATTTCACAGTCTGGTGAATTTTTATCTATCAGCACTCAGATGAATGAGTGTGAATTTTATCTGGAACCAGCACTCAGATGATGGTAGAGTTCTAGCACGTAAGACTCAATCACACCCCCGCAGCCCTCCTTCCCTGTACCTGTCAATACCACTGACCCCTGCTAGAGGTAACCACTCATCTGACTTTATCTGCATAGATTCATTTTGCCGGTATTTGAATTTATGTATTCTTTTGTTCCAAATGCATGTATTTCCCATCTCCTATGTGTTGTTGCATGTAGCTGTTAAATACTTTTTTTAGAGGAAATCAAATATCCTTAAGGCCACAGGGAAGCATTTTATATCATCATAGTGATTTGATTGATCTTGTCTACTGGGGAAATCAACAAGATTTATTGCTTAGAGGAAGCCAAATAGTGCTTGTGTATTTACATACGTAGTACATAAAGAGACACTAAGTATTGCATGTGAAGAGAAGTTATATAAATCTTGGTCAGTCAAACTGTAATTATATTCATTTATTCCAGGTTCTAGTTATTTAGAGAGGTGAGTCTTCCCACACCCTAATTTTAAAAATGGGAATACATGCATTTGGAACAAAAGTTAAAGGGTACAACACAAAGACTTGTATGTAAATATCAGCAACAGCATTATTCATAGTATCCCCAGACTGGAATCAACCCAGTGTCCATTACCTGGTGAATGGATAATTGGGCTATATCTATACTATGACTTATTACTCAGCAATAAAAAGGAATGAAATATTAATACATGCAATAATGTGGATGAATTTTTTTGATGAATTTTAAAAATATACTAAGCGTAAAGGTCAAATGCTCCACACTGTATAATTTCATTTGTATGACATTCTAGAAAACACAGAACAGTCATGGCAGAGAGCAGATGAGTGATTGACTGGGGCCCTGGTGGAGGAGGGGATTGACTGAAGGAGCAAAAGGGAATTTTTAGGGTGCTAGAACTGTTGTATATCTTGATCAAATGGTTACACGATTATATTATTAAATACGTTACCCAAATTCATTAAACTGTGCACTTAAAAATGGGTGAATTTTAGTGTATGTAAATTATACCTCAATAAAGTTGAAAAAAATTCTAAGTGTGCAAAAGGGTATAAACAGTGAAAAGTAATTCTCCCCCCTCACACCTGTCTTTTTGCCCTTTTGCCCACAGTCTATGTGTTCTACCCCCCCCAACCCTGTTTAGCTTTCGTAGTTTCTTTAGATTTACATAATGGGCACTTTAATAGTTTGAAAATTAGGTAAGAATGTTGGAATTCAGTTGTCAAATTTTGATAACTAATATCATAAAAAGATTCCCAGTGTTATTTGACCGTATGCTCAGAAGAGTTCGCTCAGTTTCTTGGTGCCCCTTGCTGAATGTTTGCTATGGACCAACTGCTTTGCAAGGCTTCTCATTCTGTTCTCATCACAACCCTCTGAAATGTATATTAATTGCCTTGTTTGATAAATGAGGAAACCAAAGATTAGAAATATTAGGTAACAAGGTTGACCGCTAGTAAGTGCACAAGTCACCCAGCTAGTAAGTAGCAGAGCTGGGGTTCAAATGCAGATGTGTACCAGGTGAACACAGGGTCCCTGATCCATAATGCACTGAGCTATATTGCTGTCTTGATTGGGAAGGGAGGCTCGGAGGGAGGACCACTCTGTCAACAGAGCAGCCAGTGTGAGCTCCCTTCTAATCCTGGAATTGTGTTAGCCCCAAACTTAGACCAGCCTGTGTCCTTTACTTGACTCCACACCCCTTCAGAGTCTTTGATTAGTACTAGTTCTCGAAACAGGAGTATTCTTTTTTCAGGTGGAAAAAACAGGAATATTCTTATTGTATGAAATTCTTTGGGGCCTGAGCTGTTTTCATCTTTGTTTCTTATTCAATGCAAAGTAATTCTACTGCGAAAGATAAAGGTCTTCCATATGTGTGCAATGCCTTTTTCAGTTCACATCAAAACTTTATCAAATTTAATTTCCCCATCGCTCTGCATCAGGAATAGGGGAGAGCTCAGTAGTGAAAAAGCCTTTCTGTTCCGAGGAGCACCTTCTCCTTAAAATAGTATCCTCAGGGGACACAGGCAGCCAGACACACTTACATTGGCCAAATGATCAGCTGCTAGAGGTTTTTTTTTTTTTTAAGAGTTTAGTTATTTTATTTTTTTATACAGCAAGTTCTTATTAGTTATCCATTTTATACATATTAATGTATATATGTCAATCCCAAAGTTTAGTAAAACAAATAAATCTGAGCCCTATGGGTCGTACCTGCTCTATTTTTTTTTTTAATTAATTAATTAATTTATGGCTGTGTTGGGTCTTTGTTTCTGTGCGAGGGCTTTCTCTAGTTGTGGCAAGCAGGGGCCACTCTTAATCGCGGTGCACGGGCCTCTCACTATCACAGCCTCTCTTGTTGTGGAGCACAGGCTCCAGACGTGCAGGCTCAGTAATTGTGGCTCACGTGCCCAGTTGCTGCGCGGCATGTGGGATCTTCCCAGACCAGGGCTCGAACCTGTGTCCCCTGCATTGGCAGGCAGATTCTCAACCACTGCACCACCAGGGAAGCCCTGCTCTATTGTTTTAATCTCTCTTCAGTTGTCTTTTGGCAAAGACAAGGTCAGATATTGGCACAATTTCGGAAATGACTTCAACTTGTAAAGAAAAAGGAAGGAATAGAACGAGACTGCTATGAACAAAAACATTCCAGTGCTCTTTGAAATTCTCTTGTGTTGTGCTAAGCTATACTCCCTGCTGCGCTCTGCAGGCAGTGGTCTGGCCTGACTCCTAAAGCAAGGTGCTGCAATACAACGTCAAACTCCAGGAAATTCGTGTCAAAATTCCTATAGCTAGTTGAACATCCATTCTGAATGGGCTTTTGTTCATCGGTGGGTGTGTGGGATGAACAGACAGCTGGAGTATTTTCTAAATGTAAAGTTAAATCTATGCTGTCAAAGGGTGCCAGCAGCCCCGTATTGTTGAGATTAGGGTTCCTCCAGCCTCTCCAGCTCCGTGAGCTGGGACAGTGTCACAGTCACTGTTGTATACCCAGTGCCTTAGCCCTCTGCCCCACACATAGAAGGTGCCTAATAGTAAAGCAGGGCTGGAACACACAACAGAGCCATCTAACCCAGCTTGGTGCCTGAGTGGAAGAGTCCCCCTCTAGGCAGGAAAGGAAAGTGGCAAGGTGAGGCTAGGACAGTCTGGAGGGCATTTGCCCATTTTTTTTTTTTTTTTAAACATCTTTATTGGGGTATAATTGCTTTACAATGGTGTGTTAGTTTCTGCTTTATAACAAAGTGAATCAGCTATACATATACATATGTTCCCATATGTCTTCCCTCTTGCGTCTCCCTCCCTCCCACTCTCCCCATCCCACCCTTCCAGGCTGTCACAAAGCCCCGAGCTAATATCCCTGTGCCTTGCGGCTGCTTCCCCCCAGCTATCTACCTTACTACGTTTGTTAGTGTGTATATGTCCGTGACTCTCTCTCGTCCTGTCAAAACTCACCCTTCCCCCTCCCCATATCCTCAAGTCCGTTCTCCAGTAGGTCTGCGTCTTTATTCCTGTCTTACCCCTAGGTTCTTCATGACATTTTTTCCCCTTAAATTCCATATATATGTGTTAGCATACGGTATTTGTCTTTTTCTTTCTGACTTACTTCACTCTGTATGACAGACTCTAGGTCTATCCATCTCATTACAAATAGCTCAATTTCATTTCTTTTTAAGGCTGAGTAATATTCCATTGTGTATATGTGCCACATCTTCTTTATCCATTCATCCGATGATGGGCGCTTAGGTTGTTTCCATGTCCGGGCTATTGTAAATAGAGCTGCAATGAACATTTTGGTACATGACTCTTTTTGAATTTTGGTTTTCTCAGGGTATATGCCCAGTAGTGGGATTGCTGGGTCATATGGTAATTCTATTTGTAGTTTTTTAAGGAACCTCCATACTGTTCTCCATAGTGGCTGAACCATTTCACATTCCCACCAGCAGTGCAAGAGTGTCCCCTTTTCTCCACACCCTCTCCAGCATTTATTGTTTATAGATTTTTTGATGATGGCCATTCTGACTGGTGTGAGATGATATCTCATTGTAGTTTTGATTTGCATTTCTCTAATGATTAATGATGTTGAGCATTCTTTCATGTGTTTGTTGGCATTCTGTATATCTTCTTTGGAGAAGTGTCTATTTAGGTCTTCTGCCCATTTTTGGATTGGGTTGTTTGTTTTTTTGTTACTGAGCTGCATGAGCTGCTTGTAAATTTTGGAGATTAATCCTTTGTCAGTTGCTTCATTTGCAAATGTTTTCTCCCATTCTGACATTTGCCCATTTTTAATGAGGCAGCAGCCACTCAGCTCATCTGATGGATGCCACGTGGTCCCAGTGTTTCCAGATTTCAAGTTTCAGGAGAATTCAGAAGTCTAGATTTTCATGTGGAACTTCCTGAATTTTATAACATTATTTAGGCAAAATATTTGTCTGCTGGGTAGGTTGTACCTACAGACTGCCAGTTTGGACCCCTTTTCTAAGCATTTAAAGGATATAAAGATTTATTTTGGTAAAGACCAAGAACTTTGTTTCATGGAATAACTTAGAAAGTAAGTTTTAGTTACATTTTCCCCAAATGGTAGTGCTTTGACTAAAACTGAGGCTTGGTACTAGCTACTCACAAACTGGTGAGTAGCTAGTTGTCTAACTTATGCATTTTCCTCAGTGTCCCCTCCTTCCTCTTCGTTCTCTTCCTTCTCCTTCTCAGTGGGACAGTGAACTCTGAAATGCTCTGAGACCCTTAGGCTCTAGTTCCACCCTGGAAATGTGATTGGAGACCCGGGATCCATTTCAGGCCCAGCTTGGCCCCCGTGACATCTTTTTCCTGCTCCAGTAGCCTTCCCCTCTCTACTGGCTCCTCTCTGTCAGCATTTAAACATGCTCATGTCTCTCTAAACTTAAAACAAAGTAGAAAAACCCTCTGTCAACCTACATTTCTATCCAGCTCCTGTCCAATCTCTCTGCGCCCGTTCACTATCAATCTTCTTGAAGGATTGCCTGTGCCTGCTGCCTTCACATCCTTCCTCTGCTGGCCCCTTCAATTTGGCATCCATCCCCATCACATCTCTGAAATGAATTTTGCCAAAGTCAGCAGGGACCTCAGTAATATTTTCCAATCCTCCTTGTCTCGATCTTTCAGCAGCATTTAACTTTAACTTTTTTTTTTTTTGCGGTACGCGGGCCTCTCACTGCCGTGGCCTCTCCCGTTGCAGAGCACAGGCTCCGGACGTGCAGGCTCAGCGGCCATGGCTCACGGGCCCAGCCACTCCGCGGCATGTGGGATCCTCCCGGACCAGGGCACGAACCCGCGTCCCCTGCATCGGCAGGTGGACTCTCAACCACTGCGCCACCAGGGAAGCCCTAACTTTTTTTTTTTTTGACGGTTGCTATATAACTTTTATTTCTGGAAGGTAAAGTAGATACAGAAATATACAAAAAAAAGAAAAGAAAAGAAAAGAAAAAACCCACAATAATATAAATTTTTACACTATTAAGTAAGTGTACGTTGGAATTTGAATGCAGTGGCCAGGACAGCATCTCATAAACCACCGTGTGGGTAGCTTAGGCATCCATGGGAATCCCTCGGCTGGGCAGGGATCTGGCAGGCAGGCCCTGGAGGACTGGGTTTTTAAAGGGAGGGGCCAAAACAAGTCTCAGCTCCTCTCAGGGCTTTTGCTATAATCAGGGTTAAATGATATAATCAGCTGAATGATTCCTCTTTCTTGAAAGAGTTTTCTCTTGAGTCTCATGACTCCTCATTTCCCTGGTTTTCCTTTGACTTCTACTGCTCCTCCTCAGGCTCCTACAGGTGCTTTTTCATCCAGGGGCTTAATGTTGATGACCCTGAGAGTTCTACCCTAGGCCTCTCCTCTTTTAACTCTATACACCTCCACAGATGATCTCAACTATTCCCATGGCTTAAGCTATAACCTATGGGCTAGAGACTCTGACAGCTTTATCACCAGCTCAGGATTCTCTCCTGAGCCCCAGGGATATTGTCCCACTCCCTCAGGTGCCTCCACCTCAACTTGTCCAATACTGAGGCCATATTCTTCCTTCTCCAGCACTGCTCTTCCTCCTCTGGTTTTCAGTATTTCAGAGAATGGCACCCCTACCCACCTAGTGGCCAAGTCACACACCCGAAAATCATTCTCAACCCCCCTTCTCCCTCACACCCCGTTCCTATCAGTCACCAGGTCCTGCAGCTCTATCTCCTAACTATCTTTCAGATCTGTCCCCTTTTCTCCATCTTGACCAGACCCTGGGCCAGGTCACCATCACCTCTTGTCCAGATTATATTAACAGCCTCCAAGTGGATTCCCTGGCTGTGGTCTTGTCCATCCCTCCCCACCACTCCTTTATCCACACTGTAGCTAGGCTGATCTTTATTTTCTTTTTCCTTTTAAAAAAATCTATTTATTTATTTTTGACTGCGTTGGGTTTTCGTTGCTGCGCGCGGGCTTTCTCTAGTTGCAGTGAGTGGGGGCTACTCTTCATTGCGGTGCGCAGGCCTTTCATTGCAGTGGCTTCTCCTGCTGCGGAGCACTGGCTCTAGGCACACGGGCTTCAGTAGTTGTGGCATGTGAGTTCAATAGCTATGGCACACAGGCTCAGTTGCTCTGCGGCATGTGGGATCCTCCCGGACCAGGGCTCGAACCCGTGTCCCCTGCATTGGCAGGAGGATTCTTAACCACTGTGCCACCAGGGAAGTCCCTATTTTCTTCACTTAAAATTTTTTTAATAAAAATTTATTCTAGGGACTTCCCTGGTGCTCCAGTGGTTAAGACTCTGCGCTCCCAATACAGGGGGCCTGGGTTCAATCCCTGGTCGGGGAACTAGATCCCACATGTCGCAACTAAGAGCCCGCATGCCACCACTAAGACCCGGAGCAGCTAAATAAATAAATAAATATTTTAAAAATTATTTTATTTATTTATTTTGGGTTGTGCCACATGGCTTGCGGATCTTGCTTCCCTGACCAGGGATTGAACCCGGCCCCAGGCAGTGAGTCCTAATGACTAGACGCCCGGGAATTCCCTTTCAATTACATAGTTTTTTTGCATCAGAATGATCTTTCTAAGAGGCAAACCCAATAATCTCACTCTGGCTCCCCTAACACGGCTCACAAGGTCCTGGGCCTGCATGGCCTGATGCTGTTAGCCTTCCTAGCCCGGCCTCACCACCCTTTCTGCTGCACCCACCCATGCTGACTTCCTCTTAGTTTCTGCTCTCTCACACCTCCAGGTCATAGTGCCTCAGCACCCACCACTTCCTCTGTTGAACACACTCCCAGCTCTCACTTTACCTGGCTGGCTTCTGCTTTTCCTCTGGTCTAGGAGCCTTTTCTGGACACTTGTCTGGATGAAGTGCCCCTCCTGACCTTCCTTGTCACATTGCTCTCCCCACATGGCTCCTACCTCACAGCATACTGGCTGTTTAATTGTCCATCCCCTCCATGATTACAAGCTCCAGAGAAGGAAGGGCCATGTCTTCTTTGTTCATTTTTAAAATCCCCTTTGCACAGTAGATGACTGGCTCATAATAGAAAGGTGTTTGTTTGTGTGTGTGTGTGTGTGTGTGTGTGTGTGTGTGTATGAATAAATGAATTCCCAAGGACCCTTGGGGGGAATTCCCAGGTAAACATTCAGTGGTGTATGGGAGCCAGCTCATACTGATTCCTGAGAGTCAAATGTACTTTCAGTGATGTCATATTGGTAGCTTGAAATTAATCATGGTGGACCTATTTACACCAAGGAAATCAGTAACCACTACAAATCAGGGCTCTCCTTTCCCCCTTACCCTCTTCCCTACTGGTTTACTAGCATACCATTGCAAATATTGCTTTGGGAAGATTTCCAGAGGGGCTCAAACCCCTCAGCAGTGGCTTGGAAGTGGTTCATTGTCCTAAGCATACAATTTGAGAACTTAATAATAATAATAGCTACAGTTTAATGAACTGTGTTTAGTGCTTTACATAATTGATCTTGTTTAATCTTTGTAACAAAGCCAGCAAAGTAGACATTATTAGCCCATAGTACAGAAGAGGACATTGAGAATGGGATTCATCTCCCATACTCAGCTGGCAGGTGGAGATGGAGTTTGATGCCAGGTCTGACTACCAGGTCAGTGAGCTTAACTCTTCAGTCTGCTGCCTTTCATGGCTAGGTGCTTGGGGCTTCAGTTTCTACTTCTCACCCTCACTTCTCCAAAGCAGTCCCTGGATTTTCAGCTAATTCTCACAGCTAACCCTCCAGTTGACTGGAAAAACAAACACATAAACCAACAACCCATGGGTAATCATCTTGTAGTAAGCCAACCGAGGTCTTGACAGGAATTTCATCCAAGATTGAGAAATAACCAGGGGTTGTAAGAATTGGGTGTCAGCAACAGAGTGACATTTTGAACGGAGACAGTGATTTTAGTTTCTTAATGGCATAATGGTGGACATTGTTCTTAAATAGAACTTTCCCACCAGCTGAGATAATATAGGTTAGAAGTTTGTATTCAGGGTTTAAGTGCTTGAGGGAAGATGCCAGGCAACCATCAAGCATGTGACCCGAAGCCATTTCCCCAGGCATCCCTTCACAATAACACTCTGATACTTGGTGGCTGTAGAGCATTTTTAATTTTAATTCAGAAGCTAAATAATGCCCATAAACAAAAGATACATGTACCACAATGCATCAGTATTTACAATAGCCAGGACATAGAACCAACCTAAATGTCCATCGACAGATGAATGGATAAAGAAGATGTGGCACATATATACAATGGAATATTACTCAGCCATAAAAAGAAATGAAATTGAGTTATTTGTAGTGAGGTGGATGGACCTAGAGTCTGTCATACAGAGTGAAGCAAGTCAGAAAGAGAGAAACAAATGCCATATGATAACGCATATATATGGAATCTAAAAAAAAAAATGGTACTGATGAACCTAGTTGCAGGGCAGGAATAAAGATGTAGACATAGAGAATGGACTTGAGGACACGGGGTGGGAGGGGCAAGCTGGGGCGAAGTGAGAGTAGTATCGACATATATACACTACCGAATATGAAATAGTTAGCTACTGAGAGCAGCCGCATAGCACAGGGAGATCAACTCGGTGCTTTGCAATGACCTAGAGGGGTGGGATAGGGAGGATGGGAGGGAGGCACAAGAGGGAGGGGATATGGGGACATGTGTATACATTTGGCTGATTCACTTTGTTGTACAACAGAAACTAACACAGTATTGTGAAGGAGTTATACTCCAAAAAAAAAAAGCCTGTCTGCATGCAAGGCTCCCTGAAGAAGGCAATGGGTGAACTGGATGCTGCCAATTCTGCTCCTGTGGTCACAACCCAGATCTTGCCATTGCTTGAAACTGCTCTTTTTCAGAAACCCCACCCAGTGTCCACATGCTTACATCCTTCTTCTTCCCTGTCACTAAATCTATTTGTTCTTCAGCTGCCTCAAAGCTCCCAGACCTCAACCGCTCCAGGTTAACTCAACATTCCTGACTTGCTTTCTGACACAGCCTGGAATCCACAGTCAATCTCTATAATGGTTTCTTATTGAGAATCCTCAACTCCCTGGTTTTTCCTCTGCTCTTGCTCTACGGTTCACCCCTCTTAACTGGTCTAGCAGTCTCCACACTCTTCTTCTGCATGGTAGAGATGATTACATAACCTTGCCCCACAATGAAGGCTCCACCAGAAGAGCTGATTCCTGGCATCTTCTGAAGCTCCCAGTGCTGCCCTTTAGGTCTTTTACTTTTCCAGATGTCTTTCTTTCTTGCTCCCCTTTGTTGGCTGTTTCTGACCTTCCATCTCTCCTTCAAGCCCCATCCCCATGCCCTTCATTCACTGCAGGTGGCACTGTATCTTTCCTTTCTTTCTTTTTTTTTTTCTTCTGGCCATGCCGCATCGCCTGTGGGATCTTAATTCCCCGACCAGGGATTGAACCCGGGCCCTCGGCAGTGAAAGTGCGGAGTCCTAACCACTGGACCGCCAGGGAACTCCATCTCTCCTTTCTTAGAGACTGTAGAGGTCTTTAGGTGTGAACTCTCCCTTTCACCTGTCAACTTGTCTATAAAAGTATTTCATTCCTTCTTTCTTTCCTGTTTAAAAAAGAGCTGCACTTTCACCTCATAAAGCTAATTTCCTATTTAGTGTTCTTGATTGTTTAAAAACATAAATGTGATTGTGTCATATCTCTGCTTCCAACTCTTCAGATGCTTTCCGTTACATCCTGACTAAAAAGCAAACTCTTTATTGTGGTTTTCAAGAAATGTTTGTGCTGAAACTGTATTTCTCAACCCAGGCTGCACTGCAGAACTTAAAAAATAACCATGCCCTGGCACCTCCACCAGACATTCTGATTTCTGGGCCAATAGTATTTTTAAAACACCCCTGGTGATTTGCTTTCCTCTCTTGTGGCCCCTCACTCCACTCTTCCGTTTACTCTCCACCTTGACCCCTCCCTTCCAGTGTTCACAAAGCTGCCTCTTTCCCAAAGTTCAGGTTTCAGTTTAAATGTCACCATCTATGGGAGGTTGTTTTCTATCCCAGCACCCCATTCGTTTCCTTCATCACATGTACCATGGTTTATGTTGTTGGTCTGTTTTCTTGTTTTTCACATATCTCCTCACTGCTAGGCTGGAAGCTTCCTGAGGTCAAGGCCCCATCTCTGTAGTTCACCACTGAATCCCTAATGCCAAGCAGAATCTGGCATGCAGGCATTCACTAAGGGCTGGAGGAATTAATAATAGATAAGGAATTGTTTCTGATCCCACCTTCTTCCTCTGGGACCTCGTTCCATTGATTTTCTTTTCTTTCTTGGATCTTTATAAATATTTTCTTCACTGATACCTTTTCTCACTCTAGACCCATAATCAAAACCTTCCCATCCAAAATCAAGCATGTATAGAAAACCTCTCTTGACATCACTCTTTATTTAACATTAGTCCTGTCTTCCTTCTACAAAGAGAGACAATTTAGCTTGAGGATTAGAAAGTTGGGGTCTGAAAGCAGATTGCCTGGGTTCAAATCCTGATGTTGCTACCTACTAGAGTTGAGATCTTGGGTAAGTTCCCTCATTTCTTTGTGCCTCATTTTCCTTATCCATCAAGTGGAGATGATAACAGTACTTTCCTCAGGGAGTTGCTATGGGGATTAAGTGAGGTACCAATGTAAATGGTGACTGGCTTCTAGTAAGCACTCTATAAATATGACTCATTATTATTACAACATTGGATTCCTTAGAGTCATTTCCATTGATTGTTTCCACCATCTCCAACTTTCTGGAACTCCTCAACCCATATAAGTTATCATCTGCCCTGCAGCATTATCTAGTTCTCACTTCACTTGATCTGGCTGAGGCAGGGGACTCTATTGACCATCTCCTCCATCCTCCCCTTTCCCCACTCACCACTC
The DNA here is from genome assembly GCF_008692025.1 of Phocoena sinus. Lineage (NCBI taxonomy): Eukaryota > Metazoa > Chordata > Mammalia > Artiodactyla > Phocoenidae > Phocoena > Phocoena sinus. Next base: position 80,686,216 of record NC_045768.1, on the reverse strand, counting down.
CTTTTTTCCCTCTTCCCACCTTTCTGGCTACCCCTTCCCCCAGGTCTCCTTCACTTGTTCCTTCTCTTCTCTTGCTTCCAGAGCTTTCTCCTCAGCCCTCTTGTCTTCTCATTCTTTCCATTGTCCCTGGGCAGTTTTATCCACTTCTATGGTTTACAAACAACTCTTTGTAGACAAAAACTCTAAAATCATTATATTTACTCTGAATCTTTCTCCTACACTACAGACCAATATTGACAAATGTTCCTGAGATACCTCCATCTGGATGTCCCACATGGACATCAGTTTCCACATGTCTAAACCAAACATTAACTTCTCAACAAAATCTCCTTCAATTTCTATCTCAGTTAATTGCATGGCTCCTGTAAGATGCTTGTTATCTGAACCATGGAGCATATTCTCTCAATGCTAAACAAATGGCTGCATTCTCTTTTCAGTAACAAAGAAATAAGAATTAAAGGCTGATTAGATACTCCTCCAAATTAAGTGTAGTTTGTACAGTGGAAGGAGAACAGGCTTTAGAATTAAACATACTAGTTTGAATCTTAACCGTGTGACTTAAAACAGGAGTGATAGTGCTTCCTTCTCAAGGTCATTAGGATGATCAAATAAAATGAGAATGCGAAGCACTTGGCACATAGTACATACACATTAAGTGGTTTTCTTACCTTAAGCTTACTTACAACTTGCTTCATAGGCTTATAGATTCTGATTCCACGAATTTTCTCACTGACCAGGCCAGTGCTTACTGGAGTTGTTGGGACCAAAATGCTTAGATACGATCTATTTGGAGACACTGTGAACAAAGCCTCCCTGGTAGAGTGAACCAGCCAAGGTGAGATGCCCCTGCTGGCACAGGGTTAAAGATCTGGTTTGCCAAGGGACTAGTTGGTGTGATTTTCTACACATCAAGTTACATGGCAATGCCTCTGCCTGCTGCCTTCTAAAAAAGTCTTTGGAACCTGTTTCTTTTAACTTTCCATATCCAATCTAAATAGATCCAATTCAGAGCATCAATATGTCAACTGCTCAGATGAAAGGCAGTGAAGCTTATGGGGAGGAGTAGGACTTGGGGGGTGGGGAAACATCTACTGGGGTTCTGTACAGAAGACAATGCAAGTTGGATGGAAAATTTGTGAAATATAAAGTTGTTTCAGTGAGCTGATTGTAATCTGCATGTTTTTCATGGTCTTAAAGATAGTGGGGTCCCAAACATTCCAGGGATGTTCTATTTGAGTTCAGTGCAGCGGGTGTTTGCCCACGAACCCAAGTGAAACTCCAATGAGTAGAAAAGTAGTCATGGTGATGGGGGTGGATGTCTGAGGAAGGCTGAATATAGTGCTTTTTTGGGATGATTGTTGGGATGATTTCACTAGTCTCCCTGACAGATGGTCACAGGGGAGTAGAAGACATGGGTCAACAATATTTAGTACCTGTACCCTGAGTAACCAGTAACTTCCAAGCATTCATTTCTACCTCCTAATCTTGTAAGAGAATCTGCAGGCCCTGAATCTCTACAAGCACAAAGTCATTGCCAAAGGAGAAAGGGTGAATAGTGAAGGTTATAGTGAATCCAAAGTGTCAAAGAAAAATTGCACCAGATAGAGTTAAACAGGCAAGGAAGACTTTATTCAAGACTATTGCAATAGGGGAGAGAGACTGAACTGAACTCTGCTGCAACAAAAAGGGGAGAGTTTTTGAGTGCTGGGGTGAGCGAATGGAGGAGTACTGAGGATGTTGGGGGGCGTTGGTCAATGCAATTAGGCCTTCAGTGTTTGCTAATTTGTACTTAAGGAAGTTAGGCTCCTACCCTCTCACAGAGTCTAGTAGATGGGGTGCTATCTTTCTAGATGATTACATTTCAACGGGATGGCTCCCAGGTCCTTGAGAAACACTTTCCTGGGTTGTAAACAAGGCAAGAGGCTGGGAGAAGATTTATATCTCAAAGGCACAGAGACAGAATTTGCATTGTAAGTTTTCTAAAGTAAATGCTCTAAGAAAAGGGAGGTCAGAGGCCTATAGTCAGGAAGAAGCCTGTCTAAAGTTTAGTCAATCTGAGAGAAATATTAAGGCCAACTTGGTCGAGAGCCAAATACCAACTGGAAACTTTCCAGTGGGAGCGTTATAATGCATTACCACCCAGGTTGTTTCAGTTTCTTTAAAAAAATTGATACTTGGTACCTATGCCCTTTCCCAAACCACTTTCCTTTATTATTGGAAGCTCTTTAACTAAAAGACTCAGTAGCAAAAGATTAGGAATCTACTAAAAGCCTTCTCTCCAATCTTCTACCAGGTTAGTAAAAGCTCAAAATAAGGTCTTCCTTTTAGGAAAATGTGTTCTCTGCTATAAACAGACAGTAGTATTTAAGCTCACCCATTTTCTGCTTCCCATGACTTATCTTTATGGTAGGGGAGAGCTAGTGGTGGGGTGAAATTTAGGATTTAGGGTGATATTACTGAGGTGTTTAAAGCACAGGCTCTTGGATCCTGGCTTTGCAATTTATAAGCTGTGTTCTTTTGGGCATGCATTTATCTTCCTTAGCCTCAGTTACCTAATCTGTAAAATGGGGGGAGGGGGTCTATTTACCTCTCAGGGTTGCTATGAAAATCTTAGCACAGTATTTGGCACATAGTGCCAACAAATGGTAATAATTATTAATATGATAAAAAGTCATTATGGGGCTTCAAAAGAGAATTTTGATATAAAATTTTAAAATGATAAGTGCTATTTCAAGTTTATTATCTGCTTTATGGAAAATAATCCACTTTTCATTATATTTTTTCATTTGTGATTGGGTTGTACAATTAACACAATTATTCAGGGACCATTTACTCTGATTGGAATTATCCAAAATTTGCTTCTTTTCTGACTTAGTGAAAATTAATCAGGTGGGCAGGATAATAAAAACATGAGTTAGGGCCACTCAGTATTGTCACTTGTTATCAGGATTTAAGGTTGACTGTGTCAGAGGAAAACAATGACATTTAGATCCTTCTGACCGAGGAGGATCATTTCTGAGCCAGGAGGCTCCTTTGGCCCAAAGCTTAGATGAGGTGAAGGCACGGTGAGGCCTCCTTGGCCCGTTGGTCCTCAGCCCAGGATCCCGAGGCTCTGGGTAAGAGAAGATCCAAAAAAGACTCCTAGGGAGAACAGAATCCTTTTTTTGTGATGCCTAGAACAAGCTGGCATCAGCTGTCCTCTCCATGCCTCCTCTAGGTACCCCCTGGTTTTGTTTGTTTATGAGGGCCAAGAGTGAGTGTGAGAGCCTTGATAAGTAGGAGGCAACCTCTGGCCTCTCTGACCACCTACTAGGGTGGGAGAGAAAGGAGCAAGCAGAAGTGATCTGGAAAAGATTTAGAAGAGGGGTCACTTCACTAGACTTAACCCCTTTGGTTTAAACATCTGAGTTCCAGCCTCTACTGATTGCTATGGCCCAGTAGGACACTTGAGGATGGATGAGAGCTTCTCCTTGGTGTTATGCGTGTGGAAGATGGAGTATGTGTGTGTGCGCGCGCGTGTGTGTAGAGGTGTGGGGGAAGGTGCTTGGGCTTTCCCTAGAGCCCCCCACCCCCAAGTGTGGGGTCATACTACTAGGTGATTTTCGGTGGTCAAGGGACAAGGATTTAAATATCGTTAAGTCAAATCGTGAGAAAATGATTTTCAGTTCTTTCAGAAGGCAGCCCTTCTGATTAGGTCAAGAAAAAAGGGAACTCATTTTGGTATGAGGATGCTTTTATAAGCCTTGCTACTCTTCATTTAAAAAAATTAAATTGAATCCACTTAAAGAAAAATGTTAACTCAATAATAGTACAGGTTATGAAAAATTCCTGATGTGGAATGCACCCAGCGAGGTAGATTTCTACCATTGTAGAGGTAAGGAACGGTTAGGTAAGAGTACAGGATTTTCAGGGCATTTTAGATCTTTATTGCTGCTCTAATCACTCTTACCTTACGTAGTCAAAATCTGGCTGCCAGAGGGAGGCATATGATAAGAAAAGGTCAGACATTCCTGGAGAACTGTTCAAAAAGAGTAGACATCAACTTTTCTCTAGAATATGCAGGGTTTTCCCAGGTCAGCAGCCCCTGCCACCTAACCACTGTGGGAAAAGCTAACCAGGTATAGGATGTTACGGGAAGCACTTCGGGATGTTTGCTGGGATGTGCCTCGAGGTACCTCTTCACTGGACGAGATTCCTGGAGTTGAATTTCCTTGGTCATGCTTTAGAGTTGCTTGGGTTTTCAGGGCAAGGCAAAAGCAGAGAATGCTGACTGGGTTTATGTAACTGTGTTCCTTCTCTTTGTCCCTGAGCTCTGAAAATCCAGTGTAGTTCAGGTGCATACCAACTCCTGCAGCAAATTAGAGACTACATACTGGTGTGTTGTGGGAATTTACAAGTTAAGGTAGCCATCGGCTACCTGTATCCGTGGAGCATGCAAGTGAGAGAAGCACTACAAGGAACCTAGCCATTGAAGTCCTGTGGGTCACTGCCTCCAGTAAACTCACTGGTAGAATTTTTAGCATTTGCATGTACTGTCTCTGCCACAGGGGGAAAAGTCCCAAACTAACTTGGAAATCCTTTGACTTTTGATCGAGTATTAGCCTATGTAGGTTTTTGAATTATGTATCTGTTTAAGACCTACATGTTTCTTTTGGCTTATACAGTAGATGTTTTTTCCAATCCTGGATCATTATGAACAGATCAGACCTTTCTTGGGAAACTCCTTCTTTGGGGTTAGCTTGGAAAGGGCCAGCAATCCCTGGCAAAATTGTGAAACAGGCAAAGTATGTCTGGTTTTTCCCACATAGCCTTTTTAGATCCTTTCCCTCTATTTCAACATCTTTTTATTTCCTAGCCTCTGGACTCAGTCCTTTCCCATTGCCTGGGACTCCTCCTATAATAGAAGTCTATTCATGAACTCATTCCACTGAGGTACGCCCAGGATACTCCCCTTCTAAGGAGTGTTTTAGTTTAAAAGAGGATCAATCCCATGAACAAGGCAATGGAATTAATTGTATTAAAGTAATTGAAATTAATTCAGACATGGTTACATCTGGGACAGAAGGTGAGACTCACTTAAAGTGAGAGAGGTTTTCAGTCCACCAGTCCTTGACTCCATCCATGGGGGAGATGAGCCCAGGAAAGGGACACGGCTGTCTCTCCTTCCACCAGAGAAATAGTGTGAGATGCATGTGCATTATTTGTGGGCAGTTCCCTCCAGACATTGTCCAAATAGTTTCTGTGGTATTTTTGTGTACTGAAAATATGAAATATGTTCAAAGGGAGTACCATGGTAACCCACATAGAAAAGCCCAAGAAAAAGCAACTCACTCCTGTTTTGCACAGAGCCCTGCCTGCAAGAGAGTTTCTCTGTTGAAATGAATCACAATTAATTCAGTTGGATTGGATCAGCAAATATAGGCAGATAATGTTTCTTTTGAGAGTGTATCAAAGTGAATCTAGAGTGAAAGCTTCCAAAGTCCAGTTTCCATGTCAATGAGAGGCCGAGGCTCTGACCCCTGGGCTGGGAGGGTGTTATTGATCCACATTTGATGGAAGGGCACTAATTTTTTACGTGGGGATACTGCCTGCTTAGTAACTGTCCAAAAAAGAAGATGTCAGTCCCCAGACTTACTGGGTCATCATCCTCTTTTATCTCTGCTGGAAGGGCCTAGTAGCTGCAGAACCCAAGTCTGACTCTACCCTCCGGGTTGGCAGCACACGTGGGATTCGTTAGCTATAGCAGCATCAGTGAGTGTATGCGGGTGACCCTGACTCATTAGTCAGCCGGTATGTAGTGGTGCCCGTGAAGCAGTCATCTCTGCCCTGAATGCTGGGCGAGCTCTCAGCAATGTGGGAGAGCCAATTAAAGAGCAGTCTCTTGGGGATGCCAGCCCCCAGGGACCCCAGGGTTTCCTGAGCAGGCTGAGAATGTGCTCTGTCATGTCCAATGAGTTGGCCAGTCTATCACAGGATGACTGCCTTTCTGGCTGAGTTGGCTATTTCTTCCCTAATTAAATGTTTGTGGAAAAGAGGAGGGTAGGGAATGGTCACATATGGACCAGAAGGGAAGAAGTTTGCTGCATTCCCAAAGAGGTCTGTGGCACTGCTATTCCCATTCAAGAACCAGAGAGAAACTTTTAATCCCCAGAGTTGTTAACAGCAAACCTCTCTATAACTCAGCTTAAAGTAATTTCCTTGTTACACTTGGTTTTTTACTCTTTCTAGCCATGTAGCCTGTCACAGTCTTCCCATGTAATGTAAAGCAGTCCTGAGTTTTGTAATTTTAGTGGCTTTTTGGGCCAATGGGAAGGGAGACATCTACTCCCTTCAGACCTTGTGAAATCACAGAGGATTAAAACTGTACGTAATCATTTGGTCTCTCTCTCACTCTTTCTTGATCTCACACTCTCTTGCTGCCTCTCTTTCTCTCTCTTTTTCTTTTTCCGAGTGAGTAGAGGTCCCTGGCAGGCTTGTACATGCATCCAGAAGGAGAGAGTGCTGAGTCAAGTGACAGTGAGGGTCCATGTTGTATAGATTGGGTGGCAGATGTCGGCTTCATTAAACATGTTAGGGCTGGTTTCCAACAAAATTTTGAGATTGACAAATGCATTCCCTAAGCCCCTTTGCTCTCCTGTCTACATCTGCTTCCATCCTTAACGTGGCCTCTGTTCCCACTCCCTCCGCACTGTGTGCTTTTGCCCCCTACTCATGGCCCCTCTGTTATCCAGAGTTCTAGATCAGGTCCTCCTACAGGCTTCCAGTCAAACCCAGCTGTCCTGTGAGGCCTCAGTAGTGACTCGTTTATTGATAATTGAATAATTTACCTTGCTGAGATATTATATTTGGGTGGGAAAGGTGATCTTTTGCATTTTAATAGGTATTGAAATTGTTTTATCTCCTAGAAGTAAGTTACAGTGAGAACCCAGTCTGGGAGTAAGCCCATAGAAGGGGACTTTTGTGTGTGTGTGACTTGGTAGACTTTATTTTTTTAATTTAATTTTTATTTTATATTGGGGTATAGTTGATTTACAATGTTGTGTTAGTTTCAGGTGTACAGAAAAGTGATTCAGTTATACATATACATATATCCATTCTTTTTCAGATTCCTTTCCAGATTCTATAATAGGTTATTACAGAATACTGAGTAGAGTTCCTTGTGCTATACAGTAGGTCCTTGTTGATTATCTATTTTATATATAGTAGTGTGTATATGTTAATCTCAAACTCTAATTTATCCCTCCCCCGCCTTTCCCCTTTGGTAACCATAAGTTTGTTTTCAGAGTCTGTGAGTCCATTCCCATTTGGTAAATAAGTTCATTTATATCATTTTTAAAAATTAGATTCCATATATGGGTGATATCATATGATATTTATCTTTTTCTCTCTGACTTACTTCACTTAGTATGATAATCTCTAGGTCTATCCATGTTGCTGCAAATGGCATTATTTAATTCTTTTTTATGGCTGAGTAATACTCCATTATATATATGTACCACACCTTCTTTATCCATTCTTCCGTTGATAGACATTTAGGTTGCTTCCATGTCTTGGCTACTGTAACTAGTGCTGTAATGAACATTGGGGTGCATGTATCTTTTCGAATTATGATTTTCTCCAGATATATGCCCAGGAGTGGGATTGCTGAATCATATGGTAGCTCTATTTTTAGTTTTTTGAGGAACCTCCATATCGTTCTCCATAGTGACTGTACCAGTTTACATTCCCACCAACGGTGTAGGAGGGTTTCCTTTTCTTCACACTCTCTCCAGCATTTATTTTTTGTAGACTTTTTGATGATTGCCATTCTGACTGGTGTGAGGTAATACCTCATTGTAGGTTTGATTTTCATTTCTCTAATAATTAGCGATGTTGAGCATCTGTTCACATGCTTTTTGGCCATCTGTATGTCTTCTTTGGAGAAATGTCTATTTAGATCTTCTGCCCATTTTTTGATTGGGTTGTTTGTTTGTTTTTGATATTGAGCTGCATGAGCTGTTTGTATATTTTGGAGATTAATCTCTCGTCAGTCACTTTGTTTGCAAGTATTTTCTCCCATTCTGTGGGTTGTCTTTTCATTTTGTTTATGGTTTCCTTTGCTGTGCAGAAGCTTTTAGCAATCCTCAATACCTTCTGAAGAGGAAAGTATCTGTTAGCATGAAGAACTGTGTGTCCTTTTAAACAGGACTCAATTTCCTTTCAGTCTTAGTTCAGGCTACAGAAGGAACACAGGAAGCTTTTAGAGGTCAGTTTTCCTTTTGCTATATCAAGAGTTGCTTTCCATCCTTTGGTTCAGGCTGGTAGAAGCTTCTTGCTACAGGTATTAAATCCTTTCCAGTTTCCTCTACGTTTCAATCAGGTGGTTTGGATGAGGAGGAGGACTCTGAGGGAAGACAGCCATCCACATCCAAGGTCCCCTCAGAACCGCCCACATTATCTTCAGGGAGAGAACTCAGTCCCTCTTTCACCGTCTGGTGCCCATGACTTGCACTATGTTTACTTCCCACCCACTTCCTCGCCCCCACCACCATCTCATTTCATCCCTTACAGCTTGCCAGACTTATCCTCTTAACATCCAGTTCTAATCTAATCGCCTCCCAGCTCAGAAAAACTTCCCTGGCTCTCTGTCCAAATTGAGTGCAGACACTTCACTCTGGCTTCTCAGATCCCCATGGTCATGACGTTGGCACCTGTCTCTCATGCTGCATTTGCTAAGGGCCAACTACACTCGTTGTTCTAAGCACTTTACACACATTAATCCATTTCATTCTCACAACCCTATGTGGCAGGCACTATTATTGTCCTCATTTTACAGGTGAAGAAACCGAGCTACAAAGAAGTTATACCTAAGGTCACAAATCTAGCAAGAGGCAGAATGGGGATTTGAGCCCATGCAGTGTGGCACTGGGAGTGTATGGCCTTTAATGCCACAGTTCCTGCTTCTCTAAGGTGGGTCCCACATTCCTCTCCACCTTCTTTTTCCAGTGTTTGCTCCTTGTGCATCCCAGGGAACTGAATGGCTTCTTGTTTCCAAAACACCTCGCCTGCTTCTTGGGATCCACGCCCTTGCCTTTGCTCTCCCCTTTGTTCACCATGCTTTCCCCAGCTGTGCTGGCTCCATTTCCCAAACACTAGCCCCTCCATGAAACCTGATGAAACCACTCCCTTCTTTAAACCTGTCGTGGTTACTTCTTTCAGTCAACTCACCAAATTGTCACTTGTATATTTACCTAGTTGTTCTTTGTCTAGCAACTTCATCTGGCAACTCATCCTGGGTGATTATTTTGTCTGTTTGTAAAGTATGTTATGTTTCTTATGTGTATAATGTGCTGCTTGTCTTTCCACATTGCAGTGTACATTAGCTCACCTTATTTCTTTGGATTGGACAACTTCTAACTGCCAATCAGTCTACCGATTTGACTTTCACTTAGTGAAAGAGGCAGAAGTAGATGTCCTGAACTCCTGTTTTCATGTCCCCTTGGGCCACAAGTTTGGCTTTTGTCCTGAGGTCTGGTAGCAGGGACAGATGTCTGGGGTGCTATAGCTGGTAGTGTTGACATCATGGGGACAGAGGTCTGGAGGTACCAGCAGTGCTAGCTGGTAACACCAACAACCAAAGGCTAGGCTGTAGAGGGGTTGAGTTATGTCTGCCCAATGCCTGCCCAGGTCAGACAGGGCACTGGGATGGCTGTGCTGGTTACAAAGCTGAGCTGAGAAGATTCAGCAAATAAAATGGCTGGAAGTGATCAAGTGATACCATCTCTGGACTTCCATCAAGGTATCTGTGAACGTTTTTTTTTGAAAAAAACGTTTTCCCTGTAAAACTATACTTATTTTATTTTTTTAACACCTTTATTGGAGTATAATTGCTTTACAATGGTGTGTTAGTTTCTGCTTTATAACAAAGTGAATCAGCTATACATATACATATATCCCCATATCTCTTCCCTCTTGCAACTCCCTCCCTCCCACCCTCCCTATCCCACCCCTCTAGGTGGTCACAAAGCACTGAGCTGATCTCCCTGTGCTATGCGGCTGCTTTCCACTAGCTATCTATTTTACGTTTGGTAGTGTATATAAGTCCATGCCACTCTCTCACTTCATCCCAGCTTACCCTTCCCCCTCCCTGTGTCCTCAAATCCATTCTCCATTCTCTACATCTGCGTCTTTATTCCTGTCCTGCCCCTAGGTTCTTCAGAACCTTTTTTTTTTTTTTTGATTCCATATATATGTGCTAGCATATGGTATTTGTTTTTCTCTTTCTGACTTACTTCACTCTATATGACAGACTCTAGGTCCATCCACCTCACTACAAATAACTCAATTTCGTAAAACTATACTTATTAAATATGCTTAATTTGTTCCCTAATCTTTTATTAATCAAAAGTCATATGTAGCTGCCAACTACAGGCTGTGATTAGCAGGAGCAAACCCCATCACCTCATGGAGTTGGGATAACCCCAGCCAATGGCATAGGCACTTTAATTAGTCAATGTGGATTTATTTAGAAGAAAGTACCATTTTTGTCAAGTTTTGAGATATAATGAAATAGTTCTAACCACTTACTTATTGACCACTGGTCAAAGTAGATAGAGGGCTTGCCAAAGTTTGGAGGGCCTGTCCCAAGTCAAAATCAAATGGACTTCTTGGCTGTGTTCTGCCTTCACCAAGGTTTATGCCTTGACTGTCTGAATGTGTCAGTATTGAAGTGTTGGCATCTGGCAGATGTCCTGTGGGTCCATTCAGATCCCTTGCTGTATGTTAGCATGTAGCCAGGACCTAAGGAAACTCCTGAAGGGGGACTTAGTAGAATTCTTAGTAGATTGAGAGCACAGTGCAGCTTCCCCTGTGAAGGGATGTGAGTCAACCCTCTGTCAGGGGTAATCAGTTGACATCTGAGAATGGCAGGCAGCCTACAGTCTGCTGTCTTGTGTGAGGTTGGTGAAGGACCGTGTGACGGTACCATTTGCTGACTGCATATCAGCCACTGGGGAAAAATGAAGGTGTCAGAAGCAGGTACTCACAGCTGACTGTCATAGGCTGGGATCCTTAAGATTTTGGGAAGGGGGAAAGGGGTGGTGATCATGCATTAGGAATCTTAATAAATGTTTTGGAATTCTTCCCAAGGGGCAAGATGCATGTATATGTGAACGCACGCACACACACACACACACACACACACATTTGCATATATTTTTATGGAGTTTTGTCACGAATTCCAGTTTAAGAACCCATTATGTAGGATATACTTTCTAGAGTTGTGTAGATTCTTATTAGCTTTCAGAGAGCAGAAGTGTTTTGTAATATTCTCCATTCAGCTAAAATAGGTAATTTCTTTTTACTTTTAAATAGAGTTTATTTTTTAGAGCAGTTTCAGGATCACAGCAAAATTGAGTGGAAGGTACAGAGATTTCCCATATACCCCCACCCCCGCACATACAAACATTATCCCCATTGTCAACACCCATTACCAGAGTGATATATCTGTTACATTTGATGAATCTACCCTGACACATTATTATCACCCAGAGTCCATAGTGTTTACTCTTAGGGTGAAATCTTGCTGTTGTATATTCTGTAGATCATATATTGTATGTTGCTAGATTGTATGGTAAAAGTATGTTTAGTTATGTAAGAAATCCCCAAACTATCTTGCAAAGTGGCTGTACCATTTTGCATTCCTACCAGCAAAGAATGAGAGCTCCTTTTGCACAACATCCTTGTCAGTATTTTGTGTTGTTACTGTTTTGGATTTTGGTCATTCTAATAGGTGTGTAGTGGTATTTTGTTGTTTTTTTTTTTTTTTTTTTTTTTTTTTTTAAACATCTTTATTGGGGTATAATTGCTTTACAATGGTGTGTTAGTTTCTGCTTTACAACAAAGTGAATCAGCTATACATATACATATGTTCCCATATGTCTTCCCTCTTGCGTCTCCCTCCCTCCCACTCTCCCCATCCCACCCTTCCAGGCTGTCACAAAGCACCGAGCTAATATCCCTGTGCCTTGCGGCTGCTTCCCCCCAGCTATCTACCTTACTACGTTTGTTAGTGTGTATATGTCCATGACTCTCTCTCGCCCTGTCAAAACTCACCCTTCCCCCTCCCCATATCCTTAAGTCCGTTCTCCAGTAGGTCTGCGTCTTTATTCCTATCTTACCCCTAGGTTCTTCATGACATTTTTTTCCCTTAAATTCCATATATATGTGTTAGCATACGGTATTTGTCTTTTTCTTTCTGACTTACTTCACTCTGTATGACAGATTCTAGGTCTATCCATCTCATTACAAATAGCTCAATTTCATTTCTTTTTAAGGCTGAGTAATATTCCATTGTGTATATGTGCCACATCTTCTTTATCCATTCATCCGATGATGGGCGCTTAGGTTGTTTCCATGTCCTGGCTATTGTAAATAGAGCTGCAATGAACATTTTGGTACATGACTCTCTTTGAATTTTGGTTTTCTCAGGGTATATGCCAAGTAGTGGGATTGCTGGGTCATATGGTAATTCTATTTGTAGTTTTTTAAGGAACCTCCATACTGTTCTCCACAGTGGCTGAACCAATTCACATTCCCACCAGCAGTGCAAGAGTGTCCCCTTTTCTCCACACCCTCTCCAGCATTTATTGTTTCTTGATTTTTTGATGATGGCCATTCTGACTGGTGTGAGATGATATCTCATTGTAGTTTTGATTTGCATTTCTCTAATGATTAATGATGTTGAGCATTCTTTCATGTGTTTGTTAGCATTCTGTATATCTTCTTTGGAGAAATGTCTATTTAGGTCTTCTGCCCATTTTTGGATGGGGTTGTTTGTTTTTTTGTTATTGAGCTGCATGAGCTGCTTGTAAATTTTGGAGATTAATCCTTTGTCAGTTGCTTCATTTGCAAATGTTTTCTCCCATTCTGAGGGTTGTCTTTTGGTCTTGGTTATGGTTTCCTTTGCTGTGCAAAAGCTTTGAAGTTTCATTAGGTCCCATTTGTTTATTTTTGTTTTTATTTCCATTACTCTAGGAGGTGGGTCAGAAAGGATCTTGCTGTGATTTATGTCATAGAGTGTTCTTCCTATGTTTTCTTCTAAGAGTTTGATAGTTTCTGGCCTTACATTTAGGTCTTTAATCCATTTTGAGCTTATTTTTGTGTATGGTGTTAGGGAGTGATCTAATCTCATACTTTTACATGTACCTGTCCAGTTTTCCCAGCACCATTTATTGAAGAGGCTGTCCTTTCTCCACTGTACATTCCTGCCTCCTTTATCAAAGATAAGGTGTCCATATGTGCGTGGGTTTATCTCTGGGCTTTCTATCCTGTTCCACTGATCTATCTTTCTGTTTTTGTGCCAGTACCATACTGTCTTGATTACTGTTGCTTTGTAATATAGTCTGAAGTCAGGGAGCCTTATTCCTCCAGCTCCTTTTTTCGTTCTAAAGATTGCTTTGGCTATTCGGGGTCTTTTGTGTTTCCATACAAATTGCGAAATTTTTTGTTCTAGTTCTGTGAAAAATGCCAGTGGTAGTTTGATAGGGATTGCATTGAATCTGTAGATTGCTTTGGGTAGTAGAGTCATTTTCACAATGTTGATTCTTCCCATCCAAGAACATGGTATATCTCTCCATCTATTTGTATCATCTTTAATTTCTTTCATCAGTGTCTTATAATTTTCTGCATACAGGTCTTTCGTATCCTTAGGTAGGTTTATTCCTAGATATTTTATTCTTTTTGTTGCAATGGTAAATGGGAGTGTTTTCTTGATTTCACTTTCAGATTTTTCATCATTAGTATATAGGAATGCCATAGATTTCTGTGCATTAATTTTGTATCCTGCTACTTTACCAAATTCATTGATTAGCTCTAGTAGTTTTCTGGTAGCATCTTTAGGATTCTCTATGTATAGTATCATGTCATCTGCAAACAGTGACAGCTTTACTTCTTCTTTTCCGATTTGGATTCCTTTTATTTCCTTTTCTTCTCTGATTGCTGTGGCTAAAACTTCCAAAACTATGTTGAATAAGAGTGGTGAGAGTGGGCAACCTTGTCTTGTTCCTGATCTTAGTGGAAATGCTTTCAGTTTTTCACCATTGAGGATGATGTTTGCTGTGGGCTTGTCATATATGGCTTTTATTATGTTTAGGAAAGTTCCCTCTATGCCTACTTTCTGGAGGGTTTTTATCATAAATGGGTGTTGAATTTTGTCGAAAGCTTTCTCTGCATCTATTGAGATGATCATATGGTTTTTCTCCTTCAATTTGTTAATATAGTTTATCACATTGATAGATTTGCGTATATTGAAGAATCCTTGCATTCCTGGAATAAACCCCACTTGATCATGGTGTATGATCCTTTTAATGTGCTGTTGGATTCTGTTTGCTAGTATTTTGTTGAGGATTTTTGCATCTATGTTCATCAGTGATATTGGCCTGTAGTTTTCTTTCTTTGTGACATCCTTGTCTGGTTTTGGTATCAAGGTGATGGTGGCTTCGTAGAAGGAATTTGGGAGTGTTCCTCCCTCTGCTATATTTTGGAAGAGTTTGAGAAGGATAGGTGTTAGCTCTTCTCTAAACGTTTGATAGAATTCACCTGTGAAGCCATCTGGTCCTGGGCTTTTGTTTGTTGGAAGGTTTTTAATCACAGTTTCAATTTCAGTGCTTGTGATTGGTCTGTTCATATTTTCTATTTCTTCCTGATTCAGTCTTGGCAGGTTGTGCATTTCTAAGAATTTGTCCATTTCTTCCAGATTGTCCATTTTATTGGCATAGAGTTGCTTGTAGTAATCTCTCATGATTTTTTTTATTTCTGCAGTGTCAGTTGTTACTTCTCCTTTTTCATTTCTAATTCTATTGATTTGAGTCTTCTCCCTTTTTTTCTTGATGAGTCTGGCTAGTGGTTTATCTATTTTGTTTATCTTCTCAAAGAACCAGCTTTTAGTTTTATTGATCTTTGCTATTGTTTCCTTCATTTCTTTTTCATTTATTTCTGATCTGATTTTTATGATTTCTTTCCTTCTGCTAGCTTTGGGGTTTTTTTGTTCTTCTTTCTCTAATTGCTTGAGGTGCAAGGTTAGGTTGTTTATTCGAGATGTTTCCTGCTTCTTAAGGTGGGCTTGTATTGCTATAAACTTCCCCCTTAGAACTGCTTTTGCTGCATCCCATAGGTTTTGGGTCGTTGTGTCTCCATTGTCATTTGTTTCTAGGTATTTTTTTATTTCCTCTTTGATTTCTTCAGTGATCACTTCATTATTAAGTAGTGTATTGTTTAGCCTCCATGTGTTTGTATTTTTTACAGATCTTTTCCTGTAATTGATATCTAGTCTCATGGCGTTGTGGTCGGAAAAGATACTTGATACAATTTCAGTTTTCTTAAATTTACCAAGGCTTGATTTGTGACCCAAGATATGATCTATCCTGGAGAATGTTCCATGAGCACTTGAGAAAAATGTGTATTCTGTTGTTTTTGGATGGAGTGTCCTATAAATATCAATTAAGTCCATCTTGTTTAATGTATCATTTAAAGCTTGTGTTTCCTTATTTATTTTCATTTTGGATGATCTGTCCATGGGTGAAAGTGGGGTGTTAAAGTCCCCTACTATGAATGTGTTACTGTTGATCTCCCCTTTTATGGTTGTTAGTATTTGCCTTATGTATTGAGGTGCTCCTATGTTGGGTGCATAAATATTTACAATTGTTATATCTTCTTCTTGGATCGATCCCTTGATCATTATGTAGTGTCCTTCTTTGTCCCTTTTAATAGTCCTTATTTTAAAGTCTATTTTGTCTGATATGAGAATTGCTACTCCAGCTTTCTTTTGGTTTCCATTTGCATGGAATATCTTTTTCCATCCCCTTACTTTCAGTCTGTATGTGTCTCTAGTTCTGAAGTGGGTCTCTTGTAGACAGCATATATAAGGGTCTTGTTTTTGTATCCATTCAGCCAATCTGTGTCTTTTGGTGGGGGCATTTAGTCCATTTACATTTAAGGTAATTATTGATATGTATGTTCCTATTTCCATTTTATATATTGTTTTGGGTTCGCTACTATAGGTCATTTCCTTCTCTTGTGTTTCGTGTCTAGAGAAGTTCCTTTAGCATTTGTTGTAAAGCTGGTTTGGTGGTGCTGAACTCTCTCAGCTTTTGCTTGTCTGTAAAGGTTTTAATTTCTCCATCAAATGTGAATGAGATCCTTGCTGGGTAGAGTAGTCTTGGTTTCAGGCTATTCTCCTTCATCACTTTCAGTATGTCCTGCCACTCCCTTCTGGCTTGTAGGGTTTCTGCTGAGAGATCAGCTGTTAACCTTATGGGGATTCCCTTGTGTGTTATTTGTTGTTTTTCCCTTGCTGCTTTTAATATGCTTTCTTTGTATTTAATTTTTGACAGTTTGATTAATATGTGTCTTGGCGTGTTTCTCCTTGTATTTATCCTGTATGGGACCCTCTGTGCTTCCTGGACTTGATTAACTATTTCCTTTCCCATATTAGGGAAGTTTTCAACTATAATCTCTTCAAATATTTTCTCAGTCCCTTTCTTTCTTTCTTCTTCTTCTGGAACCCCTATAATTCGAATGTTGGTGCGTTTCATGTTGTCCCAGAGGTCTCTGAGACTGTCCTCAGTTCTTTTTTTTTTTTTTTTTTTTTTTTTTTTTTGCTGTGCGCGGGCCTCTCACTGCTGCGGCCTCTCCCATTGTGGAGCACAGGCTCCGGACGCACAAGCCCAGCGGCCATGGCCCACGGGCCCAGCCGCTCCGCGGCACGTGGGATCCCCCCAGACCAGGGCACGAACCCGTGTCCCCTGCATCGGCAGGCGGACTCTCAACCACTGCGCCACCAGGGAAGCCCTGTCCTCAGTTCTTTTCATTCTTTTTTCTTTATTCTGCTCTGCAGTAGTTATTTCCACTACTTTATCTTCCAGGTCACTTATCCGTTCTTCTGCCTCAGTTATTCTGCTATTGATCCTATCTAGAGTGATTTTAATTTCATTTATTGCATTGTTCATCGTTGCTTGTTTCATCTTTAGTTCTTGTAGGTCCTTGTTAACTGTTTCTTGCATTTTGTCCATTCTACTTCCAAGATTTCGGATCATCCTTACTATCATTATTCTGAATTCTTTTTCAGGTAGATTGCCTATTTCCTCTTCATTTGTTAGGTCTAGTGGGTTTTTATCTTGCTCCTTCATCTGCTGTGTGTTTTTCTGTCTTCTCATTTTGCTTATCTTACTGTGTTTGGGGTCTCCTTTTTGCAGGCTGCAGGTTCGTAGTTCCCGTTGTTTTTGATGTCTGTCTCCAGTGGCTAAGGTTGTTTCAGTGGGTTGTGTAGGCTTCCTGGTGGAGGGGACTAGTGCCTGTGTTGTGCTGGATGAGGCTGGATCTTGTCTCTCTAGTGGGCAGGTTCACGTCTGGTGGTGTGTTTTGGGGTGTCTGTGGCCTTATTATGATTTTAGGCAGCCTCTCTGCTAATGGGTGGGGTTGTGTTCCTGTTTTGCTAGTTGTTTGGCATAGGTTGTCCAGCACTGTGGCTTGCTGGTCGTTGAGTGAAGCTGGGTGCTGGTGTTAAGATGGAGGTCTCTGGGAGATTTCCGCTGTTTAATATTATGTGGAGCTGGGAGGTCTCTTGTTGACCAGTGACCTGAAGTTGGCTCTCCTACCTCAGAGGCAGAGCCCTGACTCCTGGCTGGAGCACCAAGAGCCTTTCATCCACACGGCTCAGAATAAAAGGGAGAAAAAGTAGAGAGAATTAGTAGAAGTATGAGTAAAGAAAGAAGGAAAGGAGGAAAGGAAGGAAGGAAGAAAGAAGCAAAGAAGGAAAGGAGGGAGGGAGGGAGGGAGGGAGGAAGGAAGGAAGGAGGGAAAGAAGGAAAAAAAGACAGAAAGAAAGATGATACAGTAAAAATAAAATAAAGTATAATATAGTTATTGAATTAAAAAATATTTAGAAAAAAAAAGGGACGGATAGAACCTTAGGACAAATGTTGGAAGCAAAGCTATACAGAGAAAATCTTACACAGAAGCATACACATACACCTTCACAAAAAGAGGTAAAGGGGGAAAAATCATAAATCCTGCTCCCTGATACCACCTCCTCAATTTGGGGTGATTCGTTGTCTTTTGGGAGGTCTGAGGTCTTCTGCCAGCCTTCAGTAGGAGTTCTGTAGGAGTTGTTCCACGTGTGGATGTATTTCTGGTGTATCCGTGGGGAGGAAGGCGATCTCCGCGTCTTACTCTTCCGCCATCTTCAAGGTCCCCCGGTATCTTGTTGTTTTAATTTACATTTCCCTAATGGCATATGATGTGGAGCATCTTTTCTTATGCTTATTTGCCATCTGTATGTCTTCTTTTTTTTAAAGAATATATTTATTAAACTTGATTTCAGAAAAATAACAAAATTGTAAGCAGCAACAACCTTGCATTCTTTTTTTTTTAACATCTTTATTGGAGTATAATTGCCTTACATTGTTGTGTTAGTTTCTGCTGTATAACAAAGTGAATCAGCTATACGTTTACTTATATCCCCATATCCCCTCCCTCTTGTGTCTCCCTCCCACCCGCCCTATCCCACCATATCTTCTTTGATGAAGTGTCTGTTAAGGTCTTCCACCCACTTTTAAAACATTTTTTAAAATAAAAAAATTTCCCCAGGTTTATTGAGATATAATTGACATATAACGTTGTGTAAGTTTAAGGTGTACAACATGATGATTTGGTGTATATATACAGACAACCCCTGACTTACGGTGGTTTGACTTAAAATGGGTCGACAGTGATACACATTCGATAGAAACCATGCTTCCAGCTTTGAATTTTGATCTTTTCCCAGGCTAATGATATGCAATATGATACTCTCTTGTGATGCTGGGCAGTGGCAGCCGCAGCTCTCATTCAGCCACTCAATCAGAAGGGTAAACAACTGATACACTTACAACCGTTCTCTACCTATACAATCATTTTTATGTATGTATGTATGTATTTATTGAAGTATAGTTGAATTACAATGTTCTGTCAATTTCTGCTGTACAGCAAAGTGATTCTGTTATATGTATATTTATATACATTCTTTTTTATATTCTTTTCCATTATGGTTTATTACAGGATACTGAATATAGTTCCCTGTGCTATATAGTAAGACCTTGTTGGTTATCCATTATATATATAATACTTTGCATCTGCTAACCCCAAACTCCCAACCCATCCCTTCCCTACCACTCCTCCCATGGCAACCACAAGTCTGTTCTTTATGTCTGTGAGTCTGTTTATGTTTCATAGATAGGTTCATTTGTGTCATACTTTAGTTTCCACATAAAAGAAATATCATATGGTATTTGTTTTTCTCTTTTTGACTTGACTTCACTTAGTATGATCATCTCCAGGTCTATCCATGTTGCTGCAAATATACAATCATTCTTTTTTTTACTTTCAGTTCAGTATCCAATAAAAACATGAGATTTCAATACTTTATTATAAATAGGCTTTGTGTTATATGATTTTGCCCAGCTGTAGGCTAACGTGTGTTCTGAGCCTGTTTAATGTAGGCTAGGCTAAGCTATGATGTTTGGTAGGGTATTTGTACTTAATGCTTTTTCGACTTGATATTTTCTACTTAAGATGGGTTTGTTGGGACCTAACCTCAGTATAAGTTGAGGAAGATCTATGTTATGAAATGGTTACCACAGTAAGGTTAGTTAAAACATCTATTACCTATTTTTTCCCCCTGCAGTGAGAATTTTTAAGATCTACTTTCATAGCAACTTTCAAATATATAATACAGTGTTGTTAGCTATAGTCACCATGCTATACATTAGATCCCCAGAACTTATTCATCTTATGGCTTATGACTTGTACCCTTTGACTACTTTCACCGACTTCCCCCACTCTCTGCCTCTGGCAACTGCCAATCTCCTCTCTGTTTCTATGAGTTTGGTTTTTTAGATTTCATACATAAGTGATATCATACAGTATTTGTCATGCTGTGTCTGACTTACTTATCATAATGCCCTCCAGGTTCATCCATGTTGTCGAAAATAGCGGAATTTTCTTCTTTTTTATGGCAGGATAATATTCCATTAGGTATATATGTATATTTTTCCTTTATCCACTCATATTTTCTTTATCCATTCATCTGTAGACGAACACTGGTTGTTTTCCTGTTGTGAATAATGTGGCAGTTAACATGGGGACACAGATATCTCTTTGAGATAGTGTTTTTGTTTCCTTTGGATATATACCCAGAAGTGGGATTGCTGGATAATATGGTAGTTGTATTTTTGATTTTTTGAGGAAACTCCATACTGTTTTCCATAATTAGAGTACCAATTTACGTTTCTACCAACAGTGCACCAGGGTTCCATTTACTCTCCTTCCTTGCCAATACTTGTTATTTCTTGCTTTTTCGATAATTAACCACTCTAACAAATGTGAGGTGATGTGTCATAGTGATTTTGATTCTCATTTCCCTGATGATTAGTGATGAGCATCTTTTCATGTACCTGTTGTTTGGCCCATTTTAAAATCAGATTGTTTGTATTCTTATTGTTGGGTTTTAAGAGTTCTTTGTATATTAGAGGAAAGCATAGGAAGAACACTCTTTGACATAAATCCAGCAAGATCCTTTTTGACCCATCTCCTAGAGAAATGGAAATAAAAACAAAAACAAACAAATGGGACCTAATGAAACGTAAAAGCTTTTGCACAGCAAAGGAAACCATAAACAAGATGAAAAGACAACCCTCAGAATGGGAGGAAACATTTGCAAATGAAGCAACTGACAAAGGATTAATCTCCAAAATATACAAGAAGCTCATGCAGCTCAGTATCAAAAAAACAAACAGCCCAATCCAAAACTGGGCAGAAGATCTGAATAGACATTTCTCCAAAGAAGATACACAGATTGCCAACAAACACATGAAAGGAGGCTCAACATCACTAATCATTAGAGAAATGTAAATCAAAACTACAATGAGGTATCACCTCACACCAGTCAGAACGTCCATCATCAAAATATCTACAAACAGTAAATGCTGGAGAGGGTGTGGAGAAAAGGGAACCTCCCTGCACTGTTGGTGGGAATGTAAATTGATACAGCCACTATGGAGAACAGTATGGAGTTTCCTTAAAAAACTAAAAATAGAACTACCATATGAGCCAGCAATCCCACTACTGGGCATATACCCTGAGAAAACCATAATTCAAAAAGAGTCATGTACCACAATGTTCATTGCAGCACTATTTGCAATAGCCAGAACATGGAAACAACCTAAGTGTCCATCGACAGATGAATGGATAAAGAAGATGTGGCACACATATACAATGGAATATTACTCAGCCATTAAAGGAAACGAAATTGAGTTATTTGTAGGGAGGTGAATGGACCTAGAGTCTGTCAAACAGAGTGAAGTAAGTCAGAAAGAGAAAAACAAATACTGTATGCTAACACATATATATGGAGTCTAAAAAAAAAAAGGTTCTGATGTACCTGGGGCAGGACAGGAATAAAGACACAGATGTAGAGAATGGACTTAAGGACATGGAGAGGGGGAAGAGTAAGCTGGGATGAAGTGAGAGAGTAACATTGACATATATACACTACCAACTGTAAAATAGATAGCTAGTGGGACGCAGCTGCATGGCACAGAGAGATCAGCTTGGTGCTCTGTGACCACCTAGAGGGGTGGGTTAGGGAGGGTGGGAGGGAGATGCAAGAGGGAGGGGATATAGGGATATATGTATACATATAGCTGATGCAAGAGGGAGGGGATAGAGGGATATATGTATACATATAGCTGATTCACTTTGTTATAGAGCAGAAACTAACATAACATTGTAAAGCAATTATACTCCAACAAAGATGTTAAAAAAAACAAATGTTCTTTGTGTACTTTGGATAATCGTTGTTTATTAAATATGTCTTTTGCAAATGTTTTCTCCCAGTATGTGGCTTGTCTTTCATCCTCTTGACAGTGTCCTTAGTAGAGCAGAAGTTTTTAAATTTTAATGAAATCTAGTTTGTCAACTACTTCTTTCATGGGTTGTGCTTTTGGTGTTGTATTCAAAGTCATCACCATACCCAAGGTCATTTAGAGTTTCTCCTATGTTATCTTCTAGAAGTTTTATAGTTTTCCATTTTGCATTTAGGTCTGTGATCCATTCTCAGTTGATTTTTCTTTTTTAATGTTATATATTTTTTTGAATTTTACTTTGTTTTATACAGCAGGTCCTTATTAGTTATTGATTTTATTCAAATTAGAGTATATATGTCAATCTCAATCTCCTAGTTCATCCTACCACCCCGCTTTCCCCCCTTGGTGTCCATACGCTTGTTCTCTGCATCTTTTTTTTTTTTTTTTTATAATATTCTTTTTTTTTTTTAAACCCCACATTTGTTTATTTATTTATTTTTGGCTGTGTTGTGTCTTTATTTCTGCGTGAGGGCTTTCTCTAGTTGTGGCAAGCGGGGGCCACTCTTCATCACGGTGTGCGGGCCTCTCACTATCGCATCCTCTCTTGTTGCGGAGCACAGGCTCCAGACGCGCAGACTCAGCAGTTGTGGCTCACGGGCCCAGTTGCTCCACGGCATGTGGGATCCTCCCAGTCCAGGGCTCGAACCCGTGTCCCCTGCATTAGCAGGCAGATTCTCAACCACTGCGCCACCAGGGAAGCCCTGTTCTCTGCATCTTTGACTATTTCTGCCTTGCAAACTGGTTCATCTGCACCATTTTGCTAGATCCCACATATACGCATTAATATACGATATTTGTTTTTCTCTTTCTGACTTACT
Source organism: Phocoena sinus (assembly GCF_008692025.1). NCBI lineage: Eukaryota > Metazoa > Chordata > Mammalia > Artiodactyla > Phocoenidae > Phocoena > Phocoena sinus. The sequence goes on along the minus strand of NC_045768.1, from coordinate 80,663,460 downwards.
TCACTCATATGACAGTTTCTAGGTCCATCCACGTCTTTACAAATGACCCAATTTAGTTCCTTTTTATGACTGAGTAATATTCCACTGTATATATGTACCACATCTTCTTTATCCATTTGTCTGTTGATAGGCATCTAGGTTGCTTCCATGACCTGGTTATTGTAAATAGTTCTGCAGTGAACATTGGAATGCATGTGTCTTTTTGAATTATGGTTTTCTCTGGGTATATGTCCAGTAGTGGGATTGCTGGGTCATATGGTAATTCTATTTTTAGTTTTTTAAGGAACTTCCATACTGTTCTCCATAGTGGCTTTATCAATTTACATTCCCACCAAGAGTGGAAGAGGGTTCCCTTTTCTCCACACCCTCTCCAGCATTTGTTGTTTGTAGATTTTCTGATGATGCCATTCTAACTGGTGTGAGGTGATACCTCATTGTAGTTTTGATTTGCATTTCTCTAATAATTAGTGATGTTGAGCAGCTTTTCATGTGCCTCTTGGCCATCTGAATATCTTCTTTGGAGAAATGTCTATTTAGTCTTCTGCCCATTTTTGGATTGTGTTGTTTGTTTTTTTGATATTGAGCTGCATGAACTGCTTGTATATTTTGGAGATTAATCCTTTGTCCGTTGATTCGTTTGCAAATATTTTCTCCCATTCTGAGGGTTGTCTGTTCATCTTGTTTATGGTTTCCTTTGCTGTGCAAAAGCTTTTAAGTTTCATTAGATCCATTTGTTTATTTTTGTTTTCATTTCCATTACTCTAGGAGGTGGGTCAAGAAACCAACACAGTATTGTGGAGCAATTATACTCCAATAAAGATCTATTTAAAAAAAAGATCTTGCTGTGATTTATGTCAAAGAGTATTCTTCCTATGTTTTCCTCTAAGAGTTTTATAGTGTCCGGTCTTACATATAGATCTTTAATCCATTTTGAGTTTATTTTTGTGTATGGTGTTAAGGAGTGTTCTAATTTCATTCTTTTACATGTAGCTGTTCAGTTTTCCCAGCACCACATATTGAAGAGACTCTCTTTTGTCCATTGTATATCCTTGCCTCCTTTGTCATAGATTAGTTGACCATAGGTGCATGAGTTTATCTCTGGGCTTTCTATCCTGTTCCATTGATCTATATTTCTGTTTTTGTGCCAGTACCATATTTTCTTGATTACTGAAGCTTTGTAGTATAGTCTGAAGTCAGGGAGTCTCATTCCTCCAGCTGCATTTTTTTACCTCAAGATTGCTTTGGCTATTTGGGTTCTTTTGTGTCTCCATACAAATTTTAAGATTTTTTGTTCTAATTCTGTGAAAAATGCCATTGGTAGTTTGATAGAGATTGCACTGCATCTGTAGATTGCTTTGGGTAGTATAGTCACTTTCACAATGTTGTTTCTTCCAATCCAAGAACATGGTATATGTCTCCATATGTTTGTGTCATCTTTGATTTCTTTCATCAGTGTCTTATAGTTTTCTGAGTACAGGTCTTTTACCTGCTTAGGTAGGTTTATTCCTAGGTATTTTATTCTTTTTGTTGCAGTGGTGAATGGGATTGTTGCCTTAATTTCTCTTTCTGATCTTTTGTTGTTAGTGTATAGGAATGCAAGAGATTTCTGTGTGTTAATTTTGTATCCTGCAACTTTACCAAATCCATTGATTAGCTCTAGTAGTTTTCTGGTGGCATCTTTAGGATTTTCTATGTACAGTACCATGTCATCTGCAAACAGTTACAGTTTTACTTCTTTGCCAATTTGGATTATTTTATTTCTTTTTCTTCTCTGATTGCCATGGCTACGACTTCCAAAACTGTATTGAATAATAGTCGTAAGAGTGGACATCCTTGTCCGATTCCTGATCTTAGATCTTACTTTCAGTTTTTCACCATTGAGAATGACGTTTGCTCTGGGTTTGCTGTATATGGCCTTTATTATGTTGAGGTAGGTTCCCTCTGTGCTCACTTTCTGTAGAGTTTTTATCATAAGTGGGTGTTGAATTTTGTCAAAAGATTTTTCTGCATCTATCGAGATGATCATATGGTTTTTATTCTTCAGTTTGTTAATATGGTGTATCACATTGTTTGATTTGCGTATATTGAAGAATCCTTGCATCCCTGGGATAAATCCCACTTGATCATGGTGTATGATCCTTTTAATGTGTTGTTGGATTCTGTTTGTTAGTATTTTGTTGAGGATTTTTGCATCTATATTCGTGATATTCAGTGATATTGGTCTGTAATTTTATTTTTTTGTAGTATATTTGTCTGGTTTTGTTATCAGGTTGATGGTGACCTCGTAGAATGAGTTTGGGAGTGTTCCTTTGTCTGCAAATTTTTGAAACACTTTGAGAAGGATGGCTGTTAGCTCTTCTCTAAATGTTTGATAGAATTCTCCTGTGAAGCCATCTGGTCCTGGACTTTTGTTTTTTGGAAGATTTTTAATCAGAGTTTCAATTTCATTACTTGTGATTGGTTTGTTTATATTTTCTGTTTCTTCCTGGTTCAGTTTTGGAAGGTTATACCTTTCTTAGAATTTGTCCATTTCTTCCAGGTTGTCCATGTTATTGGCATAGAGTTGATTGTAGTAGTCTCTTATGATGCTTTGTATTTCTGCGATGTCCGTTGTACCTCCTCCTTTTTCATTTCTAATTTTATTGATTTGCGTCTTCTCCCTCTTTCTCTTGATGAGTGTGGCTAAAGATTTATCAATATTGTTTGTCTTCTCAAAGAACCTGCTTTTAGTTTTATTGATTTTTGCTATTGTTTTCTTTGTTTCTATTTCATTTATTTCTGCTCTGATGTTTATGATTTCTTTCCTTCTACTAACTTTGGGTTTTGTTTGTTCTTCTTTCTCTAGTTCCTTTAGGTGTAAGGTTAAGATGTTTATTTGAGATTTTTTTTGTTTCTTGAGGTAGGATTTTATTGCTATAAACTTCCCTCTTGAACTGCTTCTGCTGCATCCCATAGGTTTTGGATCGTCACGTTTTCATTGTTTTTTGTCTCTACGTATTTTTTGATTTCCTCTTTGATATCTTCAGTGATCTCTTGGTTATTTAGTAACATATTGTTTAGCCTCCATGTGTTTGTTTTTTACGTTTTTTCCCCTGTAATTGATTTCTAATCCTATAGCGTTGTGGTCAGAAAAGATGCTTGATATGATTTCAATTTTCTTAAATTTCTGGAGGCTTGATTTGTGACCCAAGATGTGATCTATCCTGGAGAATGTTCCATGTGCACTTGAGAAGAAAGTATAATCTGCTCTTTTCAGATGGAATGTCCTATAAATATCAATTAAATCTATCTGGTCTATTGTGTCATTTAAAGCTTGTGTTTCCTTATTAATTTTCTCTCTGGATGATCTGTCCATTGGTATAAGGGAAGTGTTAAAGTCCCCACTATTATTGTGTTACTGTCAATTTCCTCTTTTATAGCTGTTAGCATTTGCCTTATGTATTGAAGTTCTCCTATGTTGGGTGCATATATATTTATAATTGTTATATCTTCTTCTTGGATTGATCCCTTGATCATTATGTAGTGTCCTTCCTTGTCTCTTAACATTATTTTAAAGTCTATTTTACCTGATATCAATATTGCTACTCCAGCTTACTTTTGATTTCTATTTACATGGAATATCTTTTTCCATCCCCTCACTTTCAGTCTGTATGTGTCCCTAGGTCTGAGTGGACCTCTGGTAGACAGCATATATATGGGTCTTGTTTTTGTATCCATTCAGCGAGCCTGTGTCTTTTGGTTGGAGCATTTAATCCATTCACATTTAAGGTAATTATCGATATGTATGTTCTTATGACCATTTTCTTAACTGTTTTGGGTTTGTTTTTGTAGGTCCTTTTCTTCTCTGTGTTTCCCACTTAGAGAAGTTCCTTTAGCATTTGTTGTAGAACTGGTTTAGTGGTGCTGAATTCTCTTAGCTTGTGCTTGTCTGTAAAGCTTTTGATTTCTGCGTCGAATCTGAATGAGATCCTTGCTGGGTAGAGTAATGTTGGTTGTAGGTTCTTCCCTTTCATCACTTTAAATATATCGTGCCACTCCCTTCTGGCTTGTAGAGTTTCTGCTGAGAAATCAGCTGTTAACCTTATGGGAATTTCCTTGTATGTTATTTGTCATTTTTCCCTTGTTGCTTTTAATAATTTTTCTTTGTCTTTAATTTTTGTCAGTATGATTACTATGTGTCTCGGCATGTTTCTCCTTGGGTTTATCCTGCCTGGGCCTCTCTGTGCTTCCTGGACTTGGGTGGCTATTTCCTTTCCCATGTCAGGGAAATTTTCGACTGTAATCTCTTCAAATATTTTCTCGGGTCATTTCTCTCTCTCTTCTCCTTCTGGGACCCCTATAATGCAAATGATGGTGCGTTTAATATTGTCCCAGAGGTCTCTTAGGCTGTCTTCATTTCTTTTCATTCTTTTTCCTTTATTCTGTTCCATGGTAGTGAATTCCACCATTCTGTCTTCCAGGTCACTTATCTGTTCTTCTGCCTCAGTTGTTCTGCTATTGATTCCTTCTAATGTATTTTTCATTTCAGTTATTGTATTATTCATCTCTGTTTGTTTGTTCTTTAATTCTTCTAGGTCTTTTTTTTATTTTTACATCTTTATTGGAGTATAATTGCTTTTCAATGGTGTGTTAGTTTCTGCTTTATAACAAAGTGAATCAGTTATACATATGTTCCCATATCTCCTCCCTCCTGCATCTCCCTCCCTCCCACCCTCCCTATCCCACCCTTCTAGGTGGTCACAGAGCACTGAGCTGATCTCCCTGTGCTATGCGGCTGCCTCCCACTAGCTATCTATCTTACGCTTGGTAGTGTTTATATGTCCATGCCACTCTCTCGCCTCGTCACAGCTTACCCATCCCCTTCCCCATATCCTCAAGTCTGTTCTCTAGTAGGCCTGTGTCTTTATTCCTGTCTTAGCCCTAGGTTCTTCATGACATTTTTTTTTCTTAAATTCCATATATAGGTGTTAGCATACGGTACCTGTCTCTCTCTTTCTGACTTACTTCACTCTGTATGACAGACTCCAGGTCCATCCACCTCATTACAAATAGCTCAATTTCATTTCTTTTTATGGCTGAGTAATATTCCATTGTATATATGTGCCACATCTTCTTTATCCATTCATCCAATGAGGGATACTTCGGTTGTTTCCATCTCTGGGCTATTGTAAATAAAGCTGCAATGAACATTTTGATACATGACTCTTTTTGAATTATGGTTTTCTCAGGGTCTTCAAGGTCTTTATTAAGCATTTCTTGTATCTTCTCGATCTTTGCCTCCATTCTTTTTCCGAGGTCGTGGATCATCTTCATTATTATTATTCTGAATTCTTTTTCTGGAGGGTTGCCTATCTCCACTTCATTTAATTGTTTTTCTGCGGTTTTATCTTGTTCCTTCAGCTGGTACATCGTTCTCTGCCTTTTCATTTTGTCTATTTTTCTGTGAATGTGGTTTTCATTCCAGGCTGCAGGATTGTAGTTCTTCTTGCTTCTGCTATCTGCCCTCTTGTGAATGAGGCTATCTAAGAGGCTTGTGCAAGCCTCCTGATGGGAGAGACTGGTGATGGGTAGAACTGGGTGTTGCTCTGGTGGGCAGAGCTCAGTAAAACTTTAATCTGCTTGTCTGCTGATGGGTGGGGCTGAGTTTCCTCCCTGTTGGTTGTTTTGCCTGAAGTGACCCAACAGCAGAGCCCACAGGCTCTTTGGTGGGCTAATGGCGGACTCTGGGAGGGCTCATGCCAAGGGGTACTTCCCAGAACTTCTGTTACCAGTGTCTTTGTCTCCATGGTGAGCCACAGCCACCCTCTGCCTCTGCAGGAGACCCCCCAACACTAGCAGGTAAGTCTGCTTCAGTCTCCTATGGGGTCACTGCTCCTTCCACCTGGGTCCTGATGTACACACTACTTTGTGTGTGCCCTCCAAGAGTAGAGTCTGCTTTCCCCCCAGTTCTGTCAAAGTCCTGCAGTCAAATCTCGCTAGCCTTCAAAGTCTGATTCTCTGGGAATTTCTGCTCCCGTTGCCAGACCCCCAGGTTGGGAAGCCTGACATGGGGCTCAGAACCTTCACTCCAGTGGGCGGACTTCTGTGGTATAATTGTTCTCCAGTTTGTGAGTCACCCACCCAGCAGTTATGGGATTTGATTTTATTGTGATTGCGCCCCTCCTTCCATCTCATTGTGGCTTCTCCTTTGTCTTTGGATGTGGGGTATCTTTTTTGGTGAATTCCAGTGTCTTCCTTTCGATGATTGTTCAGCAGTTAGTTGTGATTCTCATGCTCTCGCAAGAGGGAGTAAGTGCACATCGTTCTACTCCTCCATTTTGAATGAATCTCCTCAGTTGATTTTTGTGAAAGGTATACAGTTTTTGTCTAGATTCTTTTTTTTTTTTTTTGCATGTGGATATCTAGTTGTTTCAGCATTATTTGTTGAAAAGACTGTCTTTTCTCCCTTGCATTACTACTGCTCCTTTATCAAAGATCAGTTGACTGTATTTATGTGGGTCTATTTCTGGGCTCTCTATTGTGTTCCATTGGTCTATCTGTCTATTCTTTCACCAATACTGCACTGTCTTGATTATTATAGAATTAGAGTGAGTCTTGAAGTCAAGTAGTGTCAGTCCTCTGATTTTGTTGTTCTCCTTCACTATTGAGTTGGCTATTCTGGGTCTTTTGCTTCTCCATATAAACTTTAGAGTCAGTTTGTCAATAACCACAAAATAACTTGCTGGATTTTAATTTGGATGGATTGAATCTATAGAGTAAGTTGGGAAGAACTGACACCTTTGACAACATTGAGTCTTCTTAACCTTTTTTTTTTGGCCTTGCCATGTGGCATGTGGGATCTTAGTTCCCTGACCAGGGATTGAACCCATACCCTCTGCAGTGGTAGTGTGGAGTCCTAACCATTGGACTGCCAGGGAAGTCCTGAGTCTTCTTATCCTTGTACAGGGACTGTCTCTCCATTTATTTAGTTCTTTGATTTTCTTCCTCAAAGTTTTATAATTTTCTTCATGTAGATTTTATACATATTTTGCTGGATTTATGCCTTAGAATTTCATTTCTTTGGGCGCTAATGCAAATAGTATTGCATTTTTAATTTCAAATTCCACTTATTCATTGTTGGTATATGGGAAAGTGATCAACGTTTATAGATTATCTTTGTATTGTTTAATCTTGCTATAATGGTTTATTAGTTTTGGGAGATTTTTGGTCAATTCTTTTGGATTTTTACATAGACAGTCATGTCATCTGTGAACAATGACAGTTTTATTTTTTTCTTTCCAATCAGTGTGCCTTTTATTTCCTTTCTTTGTCTTATTGCATTAGCTAGGACATCCAGTACAGTGTTGAAAACGAGTGGTAAGGGGGGACATCCTTGCCTTGTTCCTGATCTTAGCAGGAAAGCTTCTAGTTTCTCACCATTAGTGATGGTGACATGTTAACTGTATGATGTTAGCTGTAGGTTTTTTGTGAATGTTCTTTGTCAAGCTAAGGAAATTCCCCCAACCCCATTTGTGTGTGCTTATCATGAATGAGTGTTGGATTTTGTCAAATGCTTTTTCTGCACCTACTGATATGATCATCTGATTTTTCTTCTTTAGCCTGTTGATGTGATGGATTATATTAATTGATTTTTTTAATGTCTGAAACATTTATATTAACATATTTCCATACAAATAACCCAAAGAAAGTTTAGTATTAGTTGTTTTGTTTGTTTGTTTATACTGCAGGTTCTTATTAGTCATCAGTTTTATACACATCAGTGTATACATGTCAATCCCAATCGCCCAATTCAGCACACCACCATCCCCACCCCACTGTGGTTTTCCCCGCTTGGTGTCCATACGTTTGTTCTCTACATCTGTGTCTCAACTTCTGCCCTGCAAACCGGTTCATCTGTACCTTTTCCTAGGTTCCACAAACATGCGTTAATATACGATATTTGTTTTTCTCTTTCTGACTTACTTCACTCTGTATGACAGTCTCTAGATCCATCCACATCTCAACAAATGACTCAATTTCGTTGATGTGATGGATTATATTAATTGATTTTTTAATGTTGAACCAGCTGTGTATACCTAGGATAAATCCCACTTGATTGTGATGTGTATGTCTTTTTATACATTGGTTAAGATATGCTCTAATATTTTGTTGAGTATTTTTGCATCTATGTTCATGAGAGATATCGGTCAATAGTTTTCTTTTAAAGTCTTTGATTTTGGTATTAGGGTAATTTTGCCTCATAGAATTTTTAGGCAGTATTCCCTCTGCTTCTGCCTACTGAAAGATATTGTAGAGAATTGGTATAATTCTTCCTTTAATGTTTTGAAGAATTTATCAGTGAACCCATGTGGGCCTGGGGCTTTCTATTTTAGAAAGTTATTTTTTGTTGTTTCAATTTATTCAATAGATATAGGCTTGTTAATATTGTCTACTTCATATTGTGTGAGTTTTGGCAAATTGTCTGTCAAGGAATTGGTTCAGTTCATCTAGGTTATCCAATCTGTGAGCATACAATTGTTCATAACATTCCTTTATTATCCTTTTAATGTCCATGAGATCTATAGTGATATCCCTTCTTTCATTTATGGTATTAGTAATTTGTTTTTCTCTCTCTTTTTTCCTTAGTTAGCCTGGCTAAATGCTTATCAATTTTATTGATCTTTTCAAAGAATCAGTTTTTGGTTTCATTAATTTTCTCTATTGACTTCTTATTTTTTAAGTTCATTGATTTCTGCTCTAATTTTTATTGTTTCTTTTCTTCTGCTTATTTTAGATTTAATTTGCTGCTCCATTTCTAAAGGTATAAGCTTAGATTATTGATTTTAGATCTTCTTTTCTAGTATATGCATTCAATTCTATACATTTTCCTCAAAGCACTGCTTTCACTACATCCCACGAATTTTGATAAGGTGTGTTTTTATTTTTACTTAGTTCCAAATATTTTTAAATTTCTCTTGAGATTTCTTCTTTGGCCCATGTGTTATTTAGAAATGCACTGTTTAATCTCTATGTATTTTGGGATTTTCCAGCTATCTAGTTATGGATTTCTGGTTTAATTCCATCGTAGTTTGAGAGCATACATTATATGATTTTGTTTTTTTAAAATTTGTTAAGGTGTGTTTTATGGTCCAGAATCTGGTGTATCTTGATGTATGTTCCATGTGAGCATAAGACAAATGTGTATTTTGCCATTGTTGGATGAAGTAGTCTATAGATGTCAATTATATCCAGTTGACTGATGATGTTGTTGAGTTCAGGTATGTCCTTACTGATTTTCTGCCTGCTGGATCTGTCTATTTCTGATAGAGGGGTGTAAGTCTCCAACTATAGTAGTGGATTTATCTATTTCTCCTTGCAGTTCTGTTAGTTTTTTACTCATGTATTTTAACACTATGTTGTTAGGTACATCCACATTAAGAATTGTTATTCTTCTTGGAGAACTAACCTCTTTATCACTATGTAACACCCCTCCATCTTAGTTAGCATGGGCTACCATAACAGAATACCATAGACTTGGTGGCTTAACCAACAGATATTTATTTTCTTACAGTTCTGAAGGCTGGAAATCTGAGGTCAGGGTGCAAGTGTGGTCAGTTTCTGGTGAGGCCTCTCTCTCTGCTTTGCAGGTGGCTGCCCTCTTGCTGTGTTCTCACAAGCCCTCTTCTTTGAGCATACTTGGAGAAAGAAAAAGAACGAGCTCTCTGGTGTCTCTTCTTAGAAGAACACTAATCCTATCATATCAGGGTCCTACCCTTATGGCCTCATTTAACCTACTTATCTCTTTATATGTCCTATCTCCAAATATGGTCATATTGGGGCTTTAGGGTTTCAACATATGAATTTTGAGGGGATACAATTCAATCCACAAAGCTCTTTTTGTCCCTGATAATTTTCTTTGCTCCAAAGTCTGAAATTAATATAGCTACTCCAGCTTTCTTTTTATTAGTTTAGCATGGTATATCTTCCTCCAACCCTTTACTTTTTAAAAAAAATTTATTTATTTCTGTATTTATTTTTGGCTGCATTGGATCTTTTTTGCCGCGTGTGGGCTTTCTCTAGTTGTGACGAGCAGGGGCTACTCTTCATTACAGTGCGCGGGCTTCTCACTGCGGTGGCTTCTCTTGTTGCGGAGCATGGGCTCTAGGCACGTGGGCTTCAGTAGTTGTGGCTCATGGGCTTTAGAGCATAGGCTCAGTAGTTGTGGCTCACGGGTTTAGTTGCTTCGCGGCATGTGGGATCTTCCAGGAGCAAGGATCGAACCCGTGTCCCCTGCACTGGTAGGCGGATTCTTAACTACTGTGCCACCAGGGAAGTCCTGAAGAGTTGTTTCTTAAGGTAAAGTTCTAATTGATGAAAGTGGGATGAGAGAAGAAAAATGAATATTTACTAAAGAAATAATCAATTCAGGCAAGAATCATTGATGGATGCTAAAACTTTCATCACTGGGTTAAAATCATATTAATCAATAATTACATAATTAAGCTCACTTTTATCAAGCAAAGGGCTTTGCTAGGGCTCTGTTTGGAATGCCAAAAAGAAACCCATGTCTTTCCTAGATTTTAAATAGCCTAAGATCTAGTGGAGAAGATTTGTGTGCACAAATCATTACAACACAGAGAAGAAATTGATGATGTATCGTAAACTGAAGAGGAAAAGTGAAAGCATCCAAGAAAGAATACTAGATGGAATGCACAACATGTCTGACCCAGTGTAGTAATAATTTTATATTGTCCCCCACATGCACGCCATCCCCCAACATCAGATGTTTTCAATGAGGAAGAAAACAGGCTGCTAGTACTTGGGACTGATGAGTGAGGAGAGAGAGATGTTTCTGCAGGCAGTTGCTCCTTTGGTTTCCAAGGGAAACAGTGATAGAAGCTGCAACAGAAAAGGAGTAGGAAGGCTGTGATTTAGCACAGATGGGCCACTCTTCTATCAGGTCCCTATACATAGGCAGCTACCTGGACTTCCTCAGTAATGTGGGATTGTGGAGAATATTAAAGTGTTGGGGTATTGATAAGCAATAGATTTTAATTTCTCTTTCTGAATTTCTTAGAAAAATCTTTATTCTTGGAATTTACATCATCCATCAGAGCCTGAATATATTGCACTCCCAGGGCCATAGTACAATTTTCTCTTCCACACAGTTCACAAATACAAGTCACAGAGAGGGAAGAATGAAATTAGCCATCAGAGTCTGATTAAAATAGTACAAAAGAAAATAATAAAGTTAACCATTCCTTATTCTGGCTGATTGGGAAAGCTTCCATTCCTTATTCTGGCTGATTGGGAAAGCTTCCAGGATCTCTAGTCTAAGTCTCTATTTCAAAGTTGTATTGGAATCTGGTTTAGATTACTGTCCTGTGATCCCATAATGGCTGTGAAGCTTCAGCCAGTGTTCTGCTAGGAGCTCAGGAGTGGTCTGGCAGGGAGAACAATCAACCAGGAATGGTTGGGACAAACTGGACCATGATGGAGTCGGCTTTCACCAGGCAGGCCGTGAGTCTAAATTCAAGGGTCCAAAAAGGGCCTGTCCCACTTGGGCGCCCTCATATCTCCTGTTGCTAGTCAAAAGGTCTGGCTTTTAGGCACATGGCCTCTGCAAGATCTGGAGCCAGGCAGGGAGGGGTTCACAAGCCCAGCAGAGCAAGTTCGGGTAAAGGACTGGCCTCTAGTTACCTCATGGAAGGAAGGGTACACTTCCCCAAAGTAGAACCTCAGTCTTAGGGATTAGATAAATAGTTATTCATTAACTATATCAAATTATTTACTGAGTGCCTATTGTGTACCAGGCATTATATCCAAATTCTACTGCATGGCCATAGCTGGACCCATGGGTCTACATTGGGCTTGTGGCTTTAAAATCAATTGACATTACACACTGCTATATTCAAAACAGATAACCAACAAGGACCTACTGTGTAGCACAGGGAACTCTGCTCAATACTCTATAATAACCTAAATAGGAAAAGAATTTGAAAAAGAATAGATATTGGGTTGGCCAAAAGGTTCATTCATTTTTTTCCATAAGATGGCTCTAGTACCACTTAGTTGTCTTTAACTTCATTTGAAACAATTAGATTAGATTGTATGTGACAGCTGTCATATCAGCGTGCATTTAAAAAAAGACTTATCAACATTGGTGAATTTTTGTATAGCCATTTTAATATTGAAGATGGAAGAAAAAAGCAACATTTTCAGCATATTATGCTTTATTATTTCAAGAAAGGTAAAAACACAACTGAAACACAAAAAAAGTTTTGTGCGGTGTATGGAGAAGGTGCTGTGACTGATCGAACGTGTCAAAAGTGGTTTACAAAGTTTCGTGCTGGAGATTTCTTGCTGGATAGTGCTCCACAGTCAGGTAGACCAGTTGACGTTGACAGCGATCAAATCAAGACATTAATTGAGAACAATCAATGTTATGCCACGTGGGAGATAGACAACATACTCAAAATAGCCAAATCAAGTGTTGAAAATCATTTGTACCAGCTTGATTATGTGAATCGCTTTGATGTTTGGGTTCCACATAAGTTAAGCGAAAAAAACCTTCTTGACCTTATCTCTGCATGCAATTCTCTACTTAAACGTAATGAAAACATTCTGTTTTTAAAACAAATTGTGATGGGCGATGAACAGTGGATACTGTATGATAATGTGGGTCAGAAGAGATCGTGGGGCAAGTGAAATGAACCACAACCAACCACACCAAAGGCCGGTCTTCATCCAAAGAAGGTGATGTGTATATGGTAGGATTGGAAGGGAGTCCTCTATTTTGAGCTCCTTCCAGAAAACCAAACGATTAATTCCAACAAGTACTGCTCCCAATTAGACCAACTGAAAGTGACAAACAACGAAAAGCATCCAGAATTAGTCAACAGAAAATGCATAATCTTCCATCAGGATAACGCAAGACCACATGTTTCTTTGATGACCAGGCAAAAACTGTTACAGCTTGGCTGGGAAGTTCTGATTCATCCACCATGTTCACCAGACATTGCACCTTCAGATTTCCATTTATTTCGGTCTTTACAGAATTCTCTTAATGGAAAAAATTTCAGTTCCCTGGAAGACTGTAAAAGGCACCTGGACCAGTGCTTTGCTCAAAAAGATAAAAAGTTTTGGGAAGATGGAATTATGAAGTTGCCTGAAAAATGGCAGACGGTAGTGGAACAGAAGTGAATACATTGTTCAATAAAGTTCTTGGTGAAAATGAAAAATGTGTCTTATTCTTACTTAAAAACCAAAGGCACTTTTTGGCCAACCCAATACATGCATATGTATAACTGAATAACTTTGCTGTACACCTGAAACTAACACAACATTGTTAATCAACTATACTCCAATATAAAATAAAGATTAAAAAAATGAATGTACTGACAAGTGAAAAGAAAAAAAACAATTGAAAGAACATGTAGTGGTGAGGAAGCAACCAGGGACTAGCATCATTGGCATCACCTGAGAATTTCTCTGAACTGTAAATTCCACTGAATAGGAAACTCTGGGGTAGGTCCCAGCAATCTGGATTTTAACAAGCTATGCAGGCGACTCTGATGTATGCTAGAGTTTGAGAACCACTGGCCTACCTTGATGGTATTTGCTCAGGTCATTCTTGTTTGTTTTTAATTTTTTTTAACATCTTTATTGGAGTATAATTTCTTTACAATGGTGTGTTAGTTTCTGCTCTATAACAAAGTGAATCAGCTATACATATACATATATCCCCATATCTCCTCCCTCTTGCATCTCCCTCCCACCCACCCTATCCCACCCCTCTAGGTGGACACAAAGCACCATTTGCTCAGGTCTTGGTTGACGGTGAGAATGCTGGTTCAAGGTCTTCTGGGGTGGGAATAGGGAAGGCTGGGATTACAATTTCCCATGGGTTGCTGGTTCTGTAACACTACTTCTGCATCATAAAGCTTCTTAGAACTCTTATCAAAACTCCTCACCAGTTTCTGGTATCTAAGACCAATTCAATTTTGGAGCTGAAGGCAGGACCTGGCAACCCTCCTTGGGCAAACCTGGGGACCTGGAAAGTTAACATCTGGAGGTAAAATATGTCCGGCAGATACATCTTTGCCCTGATTACCCAAATTCTCCCTGTGGAGGGAAGCACAGTTTATTGAGGAGACTGCTCGTGGGTAAAGGGCAAGGGCCAAGAAAATGAGGGTAATTCTGGGGGTTATGTAACTTGCCCCTCTTTCCTTTGACCCTTCATTCTTTCTGATTTCTGGAAATTTGGCTTCTTAGTCAGGATTAGTGCTTCAAGGTTTAGGAATTAGGGCAAGATTTCACAAAGTATGTTTCACAGAATACTAGTCCCGAGGGAAGCCCCAGGGGAATGCTGCATAGTAAGTCCCTTTCTTGGATGTCACAGAGCACGTGAGTAAATGGCTTTATTGAATCCTACATTCACTCATTCAGTACGTACTGATTTAGTGCCCACTCTGGACTAGGTCCTATTCTGAGTGTTAGGGATACAGACAGTAAAAAAATATGTTTATCTTGGTTTAACCCAGCAATTCCCAAACTGTCTGACTATCAAAACCTTTTATTCTGTAACATGTATTCACCTCTCAAGGAACTAACATTCGATGGGACACTCGTTGACAATGATAGATGTATCTGTGCTGGGAGATACAAAGGACCTGAGTTCCAGGCAGATGAAGTAAGGGGAAAATTAGGGACATTTGGAGGCACAGAAAATTTTGATCGTACAGATGTAAATCTGGTTAACATCACGATTATTGTTGGCTTGTCCACAATGGAAAAAAATTTTTCCCATGTATCAACCTGTCTATAATAATAATAAGTATCACAGAGATGGTGATTTTAGAAGCTGGGTTTATATCAGATATTTTTGTTTAAGAGCTCCAAGTTATTTTAGTCCATGCAATAGCAAAACAACAGTTTGGAAAGGGGGACTGCTTAGTCTGATTAGTTATTTGTTCCCTGGAAAAGAACCTCACCCTTTAATAGCAACCAAACCAAACAGTTGCTTGTTGAATTATTTCTTCTTACAGGTAGAATTCAGTTAAACCTGTAAGCTCTAGTCAAGGTGAGTCTAATCTTCCTTCCTTATGTTGTGCTGGAGACAAGCAGACTGGCCAGGGATTCTTTCTCTGTGTAATAAGAAGCTGATGGATTATCTATCTCTAAGCTTTCTTCCATCTCTGACAGTCCAGCATGGGGGTCTCTGGGGCCAGCAAAGCCTTAATGTAGGGGAGGAGAGTCTCAACCCATGACCTGTCCTTCCCCACCTGGCCCCCTCTCCAGCCATCTGGTGATCCTTTGCATTTCTCCAAACAAACGTGTATCATTCTCTTTGTTCCCTCTCGGTCTTCATATGTACTGTTTTCTTGGCTCAGAACACTCTTTCCCTCTTTTCTTTAGTCAGCTACCTCCTACTCATTTTTCAGGTCTCATGTCAGACATTTTCCCTCTGTGATCTGTGATATTGTGATTTCTGTCATAGAGCTCCTAAAACCCTTGGAATTTCCTAAGTGAGCACCATAAAGATGTCTTTCATTAAGTTAATGAGGTGACTTTTGGAAAGCTGCTAGGTCACCTAAGGATGGTGGCTGGTTGCCAGGGGAGCCAATCATGTGATTAGAGGGTTAGAACTTTCAGTCCCACCCCTCTGACCTCTGGGGAGGGGAGAGGGAGCGGGGCTGGAGGTTGAGTTCAATCACCAATGGCCAATAATTTAATTAATCATGCCTAAGTGATGAAGCCTCCATAAAACCCCAAAAGGATGGGATTTGGAGAGCTTTCAGGTTGGTGAACATGTCTGGGAGGTCTCGGAGAGTGGTACTCTCTGAGAGGTCATAGAAGCTCCACATCCTTTCCCCGTACTTTGCCCTATACATCTCTTCCATCTGACTGTTCCTGAGTAATATCCTCTTATAATAAACCAGTGATCTACTAAGTAAAATGTTTCTCTGAATTCTGTGAGCCTCTCTAGTAAATTAATTGAACCCAAGAGGGGATCCTTGGAATCTTCAATCTGTAGCAGCTTGATCAGAAGGACAAGTGACAACCTGGGCTGGTTTCTGACATCTGAAGTGGAAACAGGGGCAGTCTTGTAGGACTGAGCCCTTAACCTGTGGTATCTGATGCTGTCTCTGGGTAGATACTGTCAGAATTGAGTTGAGTTTTAGGACACCTAGCTGATACTGGAGAATTGCTTGGATATATGAGGACCCCGTCACACACACATACACATTGGAATGGGATGTAGGATCATTTTAGACATCTTTCTTGCTCACTACCTTCCCCCAACAAGGTGAGGGTTAGGTGTGCCTGCCAAGTGCTGCTGTAACAACCTTATCTCAGCCCTTGACACCATCACTGTGCTCACCAGCCTCCTCTTGTTAGGCTGAGAGTGTCATGAAGATAGGAACTTGGTCTGTTCTATTCACTGCTGCATCCCAGGCCCAGCACAGAGCCCGACTCATACCCACCCCTTAACCAGGACTTGTTGAGTGAAGGAATGGATGCTGGGCTGGCTTGTGGAAGGGGGAGATGGGGAGGACAGAGACCAGGCAAGGCTTACAAGAGCTAGGACCTCTATAGGGCGATGTTGCCCATTGCCCCTAAATGTGTTTGCTGCTGACCTCTATTCTAATGCTTGGAGAATGAGAGGTGAGCTTTGCAGGGACCTCAGGCTTGTTGGGGGAGTGGCAGTTCTGGGCTGTATATTTTTGCCACCTGAAGGATGAGAGCCTGCTTTGGGGAAATCCTGTCTGGGAGGAGAAGTGAGCCCAGCCCTGTTCCTTGCCTGTCTTTGCCTCAGCTGAGCACATGTTGTTGGGCTCTTAGTCCTGGCCTTGATATAACTGCTCGCATCTGAAATCCCATTCTTCTTTCAGTGGGACATGTTGACTGAATTTACAAATTTAAAATTATTTAATTTTACTATCTTTACATTTCTAATACTTTGGCTAACAGCATTCACTTGATGCTCCTTTAACTTCCTAGTTTTTATTATACTTGTTTGTCTATTATTGGGTAACTTTTAAACTAATTTGTTCTCATTTATTGGATACTATTTTATATTCCTTTTAACTCAGCCCAGCAGGATATTTTTAGCTAAATTTGGCCCTTATTGGAATACACTCTTTTTTTTTTTTTTCGGTACGCAGGCCTCTCACTGCCATGGCCCCTCCCGCCGCGGAGCAACAGGCTCCGGACGCGCAGGCCCAGCGGCCATGGCTCACGGGCACAGCCGCTCCGTGGCATGTGGGATCCTCCCGGACCGGGGCACGAACCTGCGTCCCCTGCATCGGCAGGCGGACTCCCAACCACTGCGCCACCAGGGAAGCCCTGGAATACACTCTTAAGTGTATTTCTTTTCTTAGCCATTTAAAAAATGTATCAAAATTCGCTCGCCTTTTCCTTTTACTCTTTTTGTTTTTAAAACATTTCTGTTTGGTGTATCCTCTAGTACATTTTCTAGCATTTATGATTGTTAGAGATGAGAAGCGGTGATGTCAGGGGATGGAGGGGGTGGATGCGTCAGCAGTGACGGGCTTAATCAGGGACTGTTGGCCCTTCTCCCTGTGCTGACAATTCCATAGCCATGCTTTCCCTTTGCTGCCCTCTTCCCCACTCATATTCAAAGGAGGTCCTTCTTGCCGTTGTTAAAGGAGACCTGATGTTCGCATGGTCAAGAAAAAGAGTATCTCAAATTAAATCCCACTTTTAGCCAGTCAGATAATTTAGGAAATTCACAGGACAAATTGTGTGGGTCAGAAGTTATTAAGACTGGCCTCAAATACTGCTTAGAGGAATTGCTGAACAATGTCATCATCTTGCTCCAGAATAAGCCAGCGCTTCTCTAAATCATCAACCACAGTCTCTGAGCATCTCACAGCCTTTACAAAGAATGGAAGTTTCAGAAGAGGTGAGGGTGAGGGTCTGCAACTTGGCACCCTGAGACTGACCAAGAGAATACCCAGGTGGCCTTGAAGGTCCTGTTAAGAATTATTGGATGGAAGCATAATAGCGAGACAATAGTCAAAGCTGGAATTATTTTTTGTTGACCTACTTACAGGATTACCCCAAGTACCTTGATTCACCTTCTTTCTGGTCAGGAATTCAAAAGCTCAGTTGTCAAGTGCTCTTGGGACCACCAGTTCTTGTCATATGTGCAGTACGGCCCATGACTCACAGAAGAAGGCAGGCAGTGAAGAGTCAGGTCAGCCATGGACGGAGGAGGAGAAGCTGTTCCGGAAAGGTTTATCTCTTTCTTCTCCTTGTTATGTAAGGTGTGGTTTCCCCAGAGAAACAATATGCTAAATAAAAGTTAGGGTCTCAACCCACAGAAGCTTATTTTAACCCACATTGTTGCTGACTATATTCAATTTGATTTAATTCAAATCAACAAGGTAGAGTTGTTTCTTTTTTCCTGCTAGAAAGGGGAAGTAGGCTTTGAGAGTGACCCAAATGTTGCAATTGAGAGTTTTCACTGAGCAAGGCAGAGTGTGTATATGCCCCGGGGTGGGGGGAGCGGAGTGGAAAGATGAATAAAATGTGGCTCCTGCCCTCAGAAAGCTTACACTGTAGTTGGAGAGACAAACACGTACTCAACTAATATGCACAATGATAAATGGTAGAGATGTTGTCAGACCAGAGAATAATAGAAGTGTTAGTTCTGAGTGGGAAAATCTAAAGGATTGTGGAAGATGTGGCAGCTGCCCCTTGAAGGATGTTAGGGCGTTAAGCAGTAGAGGGGCCAAGACAGGGAGGACATCTGAGGCAGAGAAGATTGTTGGGGCGAAGGCTCAGGGTGGTCAGCCACAGGGCAGAGTCAGGGAACAGCAAAAGAGATCTGCTGTGGAGGGTGGGAGGTTAGGATGGAAGAGCACAGGGCCAGGTGGGCCTTTGTGAGTTGGTCTAATCACTTACAATGAAGTAGTTGTCCATACTTTTCACGCTGAATTACAGGCAGGTAATTTTCAAAAGCCTAATTCTTCTAAACAGATGTAGTCTTGTCTCAGACTAGAGTTGTCTCACAGTCAATAGTTCATTACCATGAAAAATAAGAAAGTGATTAATTGAAAAATATTTGTTATATTTAACTTTCTAAGGATAGATTTGTCAAAGAGCAGCACAAGAGATGTTTTAATAGATTTATGTCCTTCTGTAACTCTGTACCTTATTTTGGATAAAGCACACTAAGCCTCGTTCTGTCATCGAGGATACTAAGTCTGCAGGCTCTATCATGGGGTCAGGAGAAGGAATAAAGGGAAAAATAAAGGATCTCTGACAAGGGTCAGGCCCAAGAATAACTTGCCAAAGACCATGGAGATCTAATATCAGTGCCCAGCTATTTGTGTGAGTATCTGGACAGCAGCATCATGCATAAACTTCTTTTGTTGTAGGGTGTCCATGCAGTGAGGGACCCTGCAGGCGGTAAGAAATCAAAGACATGATCTCTAGCTCAGTGATGTTTACATGATTTTATGTTATCTGGACAAGAGGCTAAATGGAATTCAATCCTTTATTGAGATATTTGGATGAACCAAGCATTTATCCACATCTCCAACTTCAGTTTAATTTTTCCAATGAGGAACTGAAACATAGAAAACTCATGGATGGAGTCTATTGAATTCCTGAAATTCAGTTCATTTGAAAGTCACTAATAGGTAACAATATACTTACATATTAAATATATTATAAAATATATGATGAGATACTTTAAGAAAATGCTTTTGAAATATTACGAAGTACTTATTATTGTCTATGTCTACATCTGTTTTTCATTTTGCTTATTCAACATTATGCTCTTGAAGATTGACACCACTATAATCTGATTTTGAGTTACACACGAGTAGTATCTTAACTGGGGAAATGTCTCATCTTACTCTTAAAAATACTGGCTCTGTCTCATCTCACTCTTAAAAATACTGGCTTTGGTCCTGATGTGGGACCTTTTGAAGAAGCATCATTTTGTTTCTTAGCCTATGTCTTACATCTATCTGAGTGAAGAAAAAACCAACAATTTGAGCATTTGATCCATTTACACATTTCTGCCTCCTCACTCTCATCTATAAGGAGACAGCTTTTCAAATGTACATTTTCACCTCTATGGGCAAATGACAAATAGTGTAGCTGTGTTACCAACAATAGAAAAAAGAAAAAACAACGAAACCATCTATAACACTCGATATTTGGCCAGCAGTAAGGAACAGCATGATAAATTATGGTACTTCACTAAAATGGCATATTACACAATTGTTAAGTGATAATTAGGAACACTGCATAGAAACATGAAAACATATTTAGGATATAACTGAAAGAGAAAAGAAAAAAAGCACGTTTATAATATGTAAGGTGGGGGAGGCCTGGAAGATATATCAATACTAAAATGGAAATATAGTAGTTCTGTTAGGATAGTGGGACTGTGTATTTTCAAAAACATTTTCTTTAATGTTATAAAATACTAGTAAAGCAGCAAATTCACCAAATAAATGATGCTGTAGACACAGGAAGGAGATACTAATAAATAAGTAGAGGTTGGAGATAACAAAAGGGAAAAATATTTCAAAGGATGAATCTTCCTTCTCTACATTTGCCAGCCCCATGGCTATTAAGATCCAAACTATTGAAAACATTCTCAAAGGAGCTGGTTAGTAGGGCTTGGAAGAGAGCCTGAACTTGACTGTATCTGGATTTTGTTTGCCATGATTGCAGTGGAAACTAAATTTTGAAACAGTTGTTTAAATAAGCTCCAGCTTAGCTATCTTGGCTACATTCACACTTTGGAATCAAGAAACAGTTTGGAAAAAGAATACCGTGTGCAATATAAATAGGAATATAGAGCAAGAGAAATTCAGTAGAGAAGACTTCAAAAATAAAATGCCTATTTAAAATCAAGTTGAAATGACTAATTGGATTAACAGAAAATAAAAAATAACCAATACTGAGTTAAATTTATATCTGTCTGAATGCTCTTAAAGGATACCAGGAACAATACTCATGTCAGTTCTGTTCATGTTAACCATTTGCTAACACTGTTGATTGGAATGAACTGCTTGCTCTGCTTTCCGCTAAAGAGCTCAGACCCCTTTCTCTTCTCTTCCACCTCTGTTCAAAAGAATGACAATTTTACCCTGAATAGCACTTAACAAGTGTTGATGTGGGGCACTAGGCTACCTTGCTTCGTGTTAGGTGGGGGTGGCTTAATATAAGATGTTAAGAAAAATTCACACACACAATCACACAGTTTATTCTTTCCAGTCAAAGTTAAGCTTCCCAGCTCAGCACTTGCACACCATTATGTTAGCACTGCAGAAAATTCCCTCAAATGCATACTTAGATACTTTAAGGATCTTAAGTAGGTAGATGGAAGAAGAAACTTAAAGTTTCTTCTGAAATAGGACTTGAAAATGTGATAAAATACCCTATCTCTCTAAACTAGTAGTTGACTTTGGATTTGGAAATTGGAGTGTGTGTGTGTGTGTGTGTGTGTGTGTGTGTGTGTATGGTATCAAGGAGTTTGAACTGAAGAAATCAGAAAGTAACTTTTCCAAACCCCAAACCATACCTGACACTACAACCATCTCTTTTCAGACCCTGTGTAGAATTTGCTGAGTCTGCGTGAACATCTCTCTCTGATGTCTTGCTATCTCCTCACCTCTAAAGATGTCCACAAGTGACAAATTAGAGAAGATTTTTATTCCTAAGAGTTATCTAATAATTTTTACCTTCGTAGAAACATGATTTCCATCTTTCAAAATGCAGTAGAATTATTAAGAGGTGTTGTGATTTTAGGAAACTATTTTCCCTCCATTCCAAATCCAAAGTAAATTACATTTAGTACAAGGGTATGTATTTGATTATTTGGGGTATACTAATATTGAAATTTTTCTTCTTAAAAATATTTTGCGGGCTTCCCTGGTGGTGCAGTGGTTGAGAGTCCGCCTGCCGATGCAGGGGACGCGGGTTCGTGCCCCGGTCCGGGAAGATCCCACATGCCGCGGAGCAGCTGGGCCCGTGAGCCATGGCCGCTGAGCCTGCGTGTCCGGAGCCTGTGCTCCGCAACGGGAGAGGCCACAACAGTGAGAGGCCCACGTACCGCAAAAAAAAAAAAAAAAAAAATATTTTGCCCTTAACATCTTCATTTTATTCCCAGAAGTATATTTTGTTGAATAAATAATATTTGGTAATAAAACAAATCCGGTTTCATACATCTACAAAATTCTTTTGAATAGCAACAAGAATTCAGTCCATGTTGCATAATTGTTATTATGAATTGCATAACCTTGGCATGCATTTTGCTATAATTCATTTCCTGGCAAAATATAAAGTGCCTTTGACATAATGCCATAGAATATTGAAACTGGGAATGAATGATAGAAATAATCTGGTGTCAGTCAGTCCCACTTTTCCCATTTCAGGGACTGAGGTGCAAGAAGGTAAAATTTGCTCAGGATCACACATCTCATTTTCCAACACTTAAGTCATACTAAAATAAAATTACAATTTTGATGTTGAATTTGATTAGAAAATTATGATTTTTAAGGGCACAATTCTTAAGACAGAATAAATGCCACACTTAAAGAATTACAGAGTTGGATCTGAAATATGCAAAAGAGGTATGCCCAAAATTTTTGTGCTCACCCCTTTTGGGAGAAAGTGGCTGAAACTATACAATCATTAAAAAATAAATCATTCTTTGAAGGATGCAAAGTTATCCTGATCTTCAAAATGAAATATACCACCATTTCTATATATAATTTAATTTTTCTCTTCAGCAGGGATCAAATGGTATTTTGGTTGATTGCCAGTGAGCAAATGAAGTAGGAAATACATTTTAGGATCCCATTGTGATTTTTTTTTTCTCAGCAGCAAAAGATTAGATAAAACAGACCTTTGTCATGTAATGTTCACTGATCAGGTGAACATAATAAAAACTGGGCTTTAGTTAAATCTAGTGTATTAACTCTTGTTTCATTGGCATTTACAGTCTTTGGGAGTGTTGAACAAGTGTACAAATAATGACATTTTCAGAAATTTAACCATTGCATTTCATGTAAATTCTGCATAAAGTTCAAGACTAATGGTATTGACGTCACAGTCTTCAAATTTTAAAAGGCATATAGGAATAGTAATAACATCTCCCAGAAATGTTAAAGACACTTGTATATATATGTAAAATCCATTTTGACTTGATGAAAACAAATTCTAATCTATGAAAATATTACATCAAGTCATATTGCACCTGATGAGGAAATTATACATGAATGATAGTAAATGCTAAAAAACACTTCAGATAAAGACTCAGTAAGTCAAATTAAATGAAGAGTTTCAGAAGTAACATAACCATCTAAAAATGTTAGTTTTTCACACAACTGGTCACACTTATTTTGCTTTACTTAAAATCCCTGGTCTTGTCTGAAGATAATACCATAAAACTCAATTACATAATTCAACTGTCTTTAACTCCCCTTTCTCCAGTAGCCATTGCACCTTAGGAGGTTTGTAGCTATTCTATCTCAATTTTTTTTTCTTTCAGCAAATACTAAGTGTGAAAAGCTTCACCAGATGAAAATCATTTCATACAATGAAGCACTGAATTGTTTTTTCATTCAGTTTCTTTAGACTGAAAGCAGCTCAGTTTCCCTATGAATAGTCCACGTATCATTTCATGCCTGGTGTCTGCAGCCCACTCTAGATTTATCTTGCTTTCAGCAGGTACTCGGTAGCACTTTCTGGGTTATTTTACAAAACATCCAACATGGTTTAAATTGTTTAAAAGCAATTGGAACTGCTTCCTTTCCTACCCACTGCCTCTTCAAGTGTCCTTAACCTTCATCATCCTTCCCTAAAATGTGTCCCCAACATGCCTATTTACATGGCTCTCAGGCACCGGAGGCTTGCACACCCATCACATACCAGGTCAGTTTCTAACAGTGTGAAGGCTGTTGGAGCAGGGCAGTTTCCTTCCATTGAGAGCTGAGTATGGTCATATTGCTTTTAACACAGCGACCCTTGTATGCAAAGTTTAGACTATCGTCTCATGGTCCCATATGCCTTGGCTCTGATTGATGTAACAACAGTATCTGTCATAGGGTCTGTTCAGCTTGTACGAGCAAACGATGATACTGTCCTGGGGCACAAAGAAGATGCTGTCCTCAGGCTCAGGGCACTCAGACCTGTCCCAGGCTGAGCACTTGGCATCCAACGCATTATAGGTGAGGGAACTGCCTGAGGGACAGTAGCCATCCAGGTGTCTGGACGGCTCCTCCCGATGCCCGCTCTGGACCCGGCTCTGGCATTCTCCTTCTTCCGCGGGTGTGGGGGTGGTGATGGAGCTGACCATAGGCACCTCGCCCTGCCCTTGGAGGGGGAGCTTCCCCCTGAGGCACACCTTCTTTGCCAGCTCATCTGAGCTCCCCTTGCCCGACTCCAGGTCTGAAGGGGTCCTCAGCAGTTCCACCACCTCCTTGTCCTTGGGTTTCCGGAAGCAGGGCAACTTGCGGACCCATAGCAGCTCATTCTCGGGCCACTTGGTGCATCCCTCAGTTTTCCTGGCCAGGGCAATGGCTGCGATGCCTGGGAGGCAGATGGCTGGCCCTATGGCCAGGAGGGGGATGTTTCCCAGAGTCTCTCCTTTCATCCCAGAGACAGTGAACATGAAGCCAAAGACCAGGAAGACACTCACCAGGGCCACAACCAGCCCAGTCCTCGGGTTAATGTCATCAGGCCGCATCTTTCACTCCATCCAGGTTGGGGACTGCCTGCTAGCCAGGGAGCAATGTTCCTCCCTACTGTCAGAGGAAAACGCACTGGGTTAAAAACAAAACAAAGCACCCAAGTCCATTTCCCAACCACCAACTATCTCTCTTACTCTTTGTGTCTGACACTCTACTGTCTGTCAGTCTTGGTCTCTGTCTGTTTCTCCCTCTATTTCTGTTGCTCTCTCTCTTTCTCTGTTTATCTGTCTCCTTCTTACTATTGCAGCCCCTGCCTCTTTCTCATATAGTCATCCACAGGCTGGGGTCACTGCGGTACCTGAGGTTTCCTGCCGTCTCCCGGGAGCGCGGGGAAAAAACACCAGTTTGAGTCTCCTTAGAAACCTCCACAGCAGCTGTTTCCTCGGCTCTCTCCCTTGTTTCTGGAAGGAAAGCCTGGTTTTCCAACTGACTCTGCATCCAGGAGGTGGGACGTGGGAGCTTGTCTTTCCCAGCAGTGCCCGTCGGTCTCCAGGGCTTTGGGAGCTGAGCGGCGGCGCAGGCCAGCACCCAGCTCTGCGCGCAGAGCGCCGGGTGCTGGAGGGAGGAAGGACTTAGTCTGGGAAAGAGGGAAAGCGGCGAGCGAGTCTGGCCTCGTTACATCACTTTCAGAGCAAGCTCAGAAACAAAGAAGGACGCGCGGGGGCGCGAGGGGGCTAAACCCAGGGGAGAGGCCAGCCGGACAGAAGAGGCTGCCCAGGGTCCAGTCGGGGTGCTTGGAGCAGCCAGAGTTCGTCCCGCAGCTGCCCGTGAGGGCTGAGTAAGGCGGCTGGACATGCTCCGTGCCCGGGAGGGTCCGGGGTGCGAGGCTGCCGCGTGCCGGAGACTGGAACTCGGGCCGGTTTGCCCACGGGACAGCCTGGGCTCCGAGTCCGCGGTCCGAGGCCCAGAGGTGCCAGCTGGAGATGCCCCTCGGGGACCTGGATCCTTCTCCAGTTACAGATCTGGGTGACCCGATCCGACCTATGGCAGCTCCCAGAGATTCCCCTACCGCCCGTCTCAGAACGTCGAGGCTCTCAGGGCTCGGAGGGCTGCATTCCTCCCGGGTCCTCCTGCCCGCGACCTCTCTGGGTTCGCGCGCTGGGCGGCAGTGGCGCGCAAAAGCGCTCTAGCACCGAAGCGGGCTGCGTTGCTGGAGCGCACGGGAAGCCCCCAGGCTGAGTTAGTGGTCAGCCGGGTCTTGCTCGAGCCTTGGGGGAGTCACCAGAGTCCTTCCCCCTGGTCTTACAGCTCTGGATCCTGGAGGGGGTGGCCTTGGAGCTCGGATCCTACTCCGACACGGCCGTGGTGCCAGCCACGCCGGCTGGGTCAAAGGAGAAAGGCTCTCCAGCCCCGGCTCCCCATCCCCGCACCCAACACCC
The DNA here is from genome assembly GCF_008692025.1 of Phocoena sinus. NCBI lineage: Eukaryota > Metazoa > Chordata > Mammalia > Artiodactyla > Phocoenidae > Phocoena > Phocoena sinus. Next base: position 80,637,356 of record NC_045768.1, on the reverse strand, counting down.
AGCTAACAAGGAGAAGGAGGGGCCTTGACTGGGAGGATCAGGCCGCCCAGCCCGCGAAGCAGCACCAGCTTTGCGCGATTCTGTCCTTTGCTGACGCTGGTGTGGAGAACCTGTCTCCTCCCCACCACATCAGGGGCTGGATTCCTCTGGCCCCAGGGGCAAGACTGGCTTTGACTGGGTTCTTCAACAAGACTGCTCATTTAGGGTAGATGGGGAATATTGAGGAACCAGACGTGGAGGGGCAGGGGCGGAAGGAGGAGGGAATGGTACATTCTTTCATGTCAAGGCCCTGCCTTAGTGGAAAGAATTTTGACATCCAGGCCTTCCCCACTTAAACTAGCCATGTGTTCTTGGGCAAGTGACTTAACCTCTCTGAGAATCAGTTGACCCATCTGTAAAATGAGAATATTGTTATCAAATATGTGAAGGAACAAACATAATGAGGACTAAATAAATGTAAAGTTCCTAGTGCAATGCTTGGTACACGGTTCTGGTTCACAAAATGGATGAAATATGTACTTTCATAGTATGTGATCATCAATGTAAGGCACGAGCCAAATCATAAAGAGCCTGTCTGTGGGGCTAAGGACCTTTGACTTTATCCACTAAGCAGTGAAGAATCGTCTTGGTGTTGTTTTAAGCAGGGATCAACATAAAAGTATTCCATGTTTGACAGATGCTGACAGCAGGTTAGAGGACGGGTTGGAAAGGGTAGATGTGGAAGCAGGAGGACAGTTCAGTAAGCCAGGCAAGACATGGCACGGGCCTGAACGATGCAGGGCTAGTGGGGTGGTCAGAAGAAAGTGAATTTGAAGACTATTTAAGGGTACAATCAAGTGTCTTGCATCAAAGGAAGTGAGATGGCAGTAGGAGTCCAAAGCTGAGTCCCAAGTTTCCCACTCTTTCCACTGAGTGGATCAGGAATCAGACTCAATTTTCCACTCCAGCATCTACTGTGTGTCTCTTGTAGTCATGCTCATTAGACAGCTGCTGTACCTCTGGACATAGAATCATTATTTTGGAAGGAAGGAAGGAAGAAAGGAGAAAAGGTAAAGAGCAAATGTGAGATGCCAGCTGTTTGGCCATTTGTATCAGGGAAATAATTGTTTTCCTGGCAGCCCCACTAAATAGATAGACATCTGCTTTTATCTCATTGTCTAGAAGGATGTCATAGGGGCCACCTCTGTGCAAAGGAACCCGGGAAATCAAGATTTTGTTTTTGGGGTTTTTTTTTGGACCAGATTTATTGCCACTTTGAAAAAAAATCAGGGTTTTGTTAGCAAGGAAAAAGAGAACAATGAATCTTGGAGAAGCAACCAGAAGCATGTGCCACAACTATCGAACACACTTACCTTCTTGCAGCCCTCTCTTCCCTTGCCTTTACTAATGCCTTTCTATCCTGATTTCCCTCTTATCTTCCTGGCCACTTATTTGTAGTCTACTCTGTAAACTCCTCTTTATTTTATTAATTTTTATGTTGAACAAAGCCCTTCGATGTTGATATTCTGCTGGCTATGCTGATGACCCCCTATGTTTATCTCTTTAGCCTTGTCCTTTTCCCTCAATTTCAGATTTATAGTATCTAACTGTCTGCTTGATATCTGTCTGTACAGCACACAGACACTTCAAATTCAACACAGCTTAAACTCTGCTCATTAAATTTCCTTCAGACAGGCTCTTTCTCATTTGACTCCCTCATTCTTCCTATTCCCTCAACCGAGAAACTGTGGGATTGTCCTCTATTCCTTTGTCTCTCTAGAAAGCTACATCCAGTAAATCAATCAAATCATCGTAGTCTTACCCCCTAAATTCCCTGATCTTCTCCTCTTCTGTGACCTGAGGTAAATCACTTTACCTCCCTGGGTTTCCCATGAAACAAGGGCTTTGGGCAGAGAGCTAGCTGAGGTGCATTTCAGCTCTACTATTCTGTGGTTCTCCAACAGTCACTTCTGCAGGGCTGAACTGTCGTTAGTGTTGTGCAGGTGCTCTGACAATAGTTCTGGAAACCTAGCTGGAGCCTAAAGAAGCAACATTGCTGAACAGAGACCTCCTCTCACTCGTACAAGCATCTAATTCCATTTGACTTTTAAGCCAGGCAGTTCATCTACTTAGGCATTAGATAAGACCCATGGATAAAACTGCAGGAAACTTCAATTACTGTTTAATTATAAGCCTCATTCTCAAAGCAGTTCCTTCTTAGAGGTAATTTCAGATGGTCTTTGAACAGCAGGTATACTTGCGCAAGTCAGCAGCAAAAGTGGGTGGAGGTGGGAGACATCACTCAGGGTTATAATATTCAGGGACAGAAAAGGCATCCTCAGTATTTAATTTCTTGCCTGTACAAGCTGATTGCACTAGAATTTTAAAACCTTAAGCAGTTCTCGCAATGCTGTAAGCATATACAGCCACGTACAAAAGCTTTTCATCAGAAGAAAAAGGAAATTCAGGTTGTAATGAGGCTTTGTATGTATGTGGGTGTTTGAGAAGGAAATGCAGAACCTTTTATTTCTGAAATTATTGAAATCATGGGATGCTAGAATTTGAAGATACCTTATAGAATATCTACTCTAACTCCCTTAATCATACAGATGAAATCCAGAAGGGTTGCAATCATTCAGTACTACTTGAGTATATATTATGTGCTTGGCACTGTGCTAGGTGCTGGAGATACAAGTCAGTAAGACATGGTCACTCACATTCACAGAGCAAGATATGTATGTTAGTTAGGATAGGATGGATTATGCTGTGGCAACAAAAGATTTCAAGATCTCAAAGGCTGTATGCTCATCCTACTTGTCTCTCATGGATCAGCTGCAGCCTTGCTCCATGTTGTCTTCACTCTGGGATTCAGGCTGCAGGGCAGCTTCCAGTTGGGACATTGCCAGTCCATTGAATCCAGGCACCAGAGACCCTGCACTGAGCCTTCACTTTAGTAGCTTCTCTCTGGCTCCCCTGGCTGTGCCCCCTCTCTCTAGGCCAAAGAATCTGCTGAGGTAATGCCCCACTTGGAGACCTTACCCCCCATTCTAGGCCATGTGATGGGTACCTGGGACCTTAAAATTCCCCACCCAAACAGCCCCATACCAGCTTCCAGGGCTTGTGTACAGCTCTTTGCTTGGTCCATCCTCCCAAAGATTGACCATACTACAGGTGTGCACACCCCTAGGCCTGTGGGACAGTCAAGGGGCCACTATGATTTTGAGTACAGATAAAACTCAGGCATGCAAGATGGGCTGTGTATTCCAGCCTCTTCATGGTTCAGAACAGAGCCAGAGGAGGGAAAAGAAAAGACAGCATTCATTTTATTCTTGCGTGGGGCCTCGCACATGTTAGAGACAGGCCTGGGTGGAGGGTCTGGGGAAAGGAGAGAGAAGTCCCAACTCATATTTTAAAGAGCTCTGTCTAGCTGTTGTGTAGAAAATAGATTTAAGGTGGGTCAAGGGCAGAAGCAGGGAGGCCAGTTGGGAGACTATTGCAATTATCTAGGTGAGAGTTGATGGTGGCTTATGGATGTGGCTAGAAGTGGTCAGATTCTGATGTATTTTAATGCAAAACTGATAGTATTTGCTAATATATTTGGGATGTGAGGAAATTGTGTAATCAAGGATGATTCTAGATTTGGAATTTGAGGTGGGAAATCAGGAACTAGATTTTGGACATATTCATTTGATATATCAAAGTGAAGATGATGATAGAGTTGATGTACAAGTCTGGCGTTTTGGGAAGAAGTCTGAGGTAGAGATATAAATTTGGGAGCTGTTGGGATATGGTTAACATTTAGAGCCCTGGGACTAATGAGATCACTTAGGGAGCAGGCATCAATAGGTTAGAGAAGTTTGAGTACTAAGTATGTACTAAGGAACATCAACATTTTGAGGCTGGGGAGATGAGGAGGAACCAGAACAAGAAACTATGAAGGAGTGGCCAGCAAGGTGAGAAAGTAAAGAGATGTCTAAGGAACCAAAAGAAGAAAGCATATCAGGGAGGGTGTAGCGATTGCATCAATTCTGTTGATAAGTCAAGTATGAAAAGGACTAAAAAGTGAGCACTGGACTTAGCAACATGGAGGTCACTGGTCACCTTTACAAGAGCAGTTCTGGTAGAGTGGGTGGAGGTGAAGTCTTGATTGAAATGAGTCCACAAGAGAAAAGGAGAAGAGGAACTAGAGGCAGAGAGTGAATATAACTCAAATGGTTTTATTGTTAAGGAGAACAGAGAAATGAGATGATAGCCAGATGTGGAGGTGTGGGGTCAAGAGAGAAAACTTTTTTAAAAATGGGAGCTGTCTTAGCACTTTGCCTGTAGAAATGTAAGATTTGTAAATTTAAATGACAATTCTATACCATTTTTTATCCATTAAATTTGTAAATAAAAAAAATAATGCTGGGGCTTCCCTGGTGGTGCAGTGGTTAAGAATCTACCTGCCAATGCAGGGGACACAGGTGCGAGCCCTGGTCCGGGAAGATTCCACATGCCGCAGAGCAACTAAGCCCATGTGCCACAACTACTGAGCCTGTGCTCTAGAGCCTGCGAGCCACAACTACTGAACCCATATGCCACAACTACTGAAGCCCGCGTGCCTAGAGCCCATGCTCCTCAACAAGAGAAGCTACCGCAATGAGAAGGCCGTGCACCGCAACCAAGAGTAGCCCCCGCTCGCTGCAAATAGAGAAAGTCCTCGTGCAGCAACAAAGACCCAGCACAGCCAAAAATAAATAAATAAATAAATTTATTAAAAAAAAAAAATGCCAATGCTGGGAGGTGGTGCTCTGAGATGAGCACTTGCATATACTGGTGGTGGGAATATATCAGTACTGACTCTTGTGTGGAAGAAAGCTGTCCAGATATCTCAAGAACTTGGAAGAAGTTCATACCTCTTGCATGACCATTATATTGAAACATGTCAGAAGTAGGTATGTATTGATGGAAAAAACAGACCCAGGCACCCTCTGAGTAAATTAATCAGCATTTACTGATGTCAAGGTATAGAAGGAAGTCCCCACAGCTTCACCCACAGGCACACAGTTGGGGATGGTAATGTCTGAGTAAGGGAGGGTTATATCTAACCCTTTTGGAAACAAAAGTGTTTCTGTCTAGGTTCACCATGTATTCATAAGGCTTATTTTCATGAGGCAGATCCAGGCCTGCTCATAGTCTGGCCTCATGTCTGCTGAGACCAACCAGCTGATATAAGAACAGGCCCAGTTCATGAGGCATAAACAAAATCCTCATTATCATCAGACTCTCCAGACCTGCACAATAGTTTCTTGAACTCAGTGCTATGGAAACAGAATCAGGGCCATTTTGTGAAAGTCTCCAAAAGTCAAACAAATTAAGACCTTAGACCTGCTGTTGCTGCACTGTCCAATATCATAGCCATTAGCAGAGGAGGCTATTTACATTTAAATTAGTTAAATTGCAATAAAATTAAAAAGTCAGTTTCTCAGATGTACTACCCACATTTCCAGTGCTCAGTAGTCAGATGTGGTGATTGGCCACCACACTGGACAGTGCAGATGTAAACATTTCACCATCATAACATTCTATTGGATGGTGCTGAGCTGTTGGACTTAATCATGATCCAGTTGACTCAGGCAGTACGATTCTAGCAATCTTTCTTGTGGGAATAATCAGTGGCACAAAAAATATTTATGTGCAAAAAAAATTTACTATGCCCTAGTAGTAATACGCTGGAAAACATTGAAATAGCCAATAACAGAGGAAAGGCTATATACAGTATGTTGCATCCACTGGAGGGAATATGCATGGTCAGCTGAGGAGATATTATATATCCACAAAATTATATTTTGGAGATTTTTAATGACCCATGAAAATGGGCTCAATATAATGCTAATGAAAACAAACCTAAGAATCAAAATTCTATTAAAATAACTTGAAAAAATGTTATATTAAATAGGACCCTGATTACTAAAAAAAAAAAAAAAAAAAAGACCAAAATGAAAAAATACTCTCAGATTATTAGCAGTGGTTATTTCAAGGTGGTGGAACATTAAATAAATTATTATTTTCTTTATATTTTTATAGTAAGAAAACTCTTACTATAAGAGTTTATAAAAAAACTCTTATAGTAAGAAAAAAATTTTTTTTAATGAAAGAATAGTCTCTTGCACATATTAAGCACTCAGTAAATGGTAGTTGAGTGAATGATACATGAAGACTTGAAAGACTGAATGAGCAAATTCAAATTTTCTCAGCTTTATATTTTCCCTGAGTTCGTCCTGCCCCTTTTTCTCATTCTGGCACTTCCTCACAGGAGAGAAAAGGATATGGACGAATTGAGAAAAGATGAAAACTGAAGGACAGCAAGCAGATTTTCATGTTGGATTGGAGTTAAATCTTATGGTTCTTCCCAAATTTATGTTAATCACTTTTGAGATTTCTTATAACCCTGTTTTCAACCTAGAAAATAATAAATATATTATCTTCCCCCTTTCTGATTTAAACATGATTGTTTTTGTTTTTGTTTTTGCGGTACACGGGCCTCTCACCATTGTGGCCTTTCCCATCGCGGAGCACAGGCTCCGGACGCGCAGGCTCAGCGGCCATGGCTCACGGGCCCAGCCGCTCCGCGGCATGTGGGATCCTCCCGGACCGGGAGCACGAACCCGTGTCTCCTGCATCGGGAGGCGGACTCTCAACCACTGTGCCACCAGGGAAGCCCTAAACATGATTGTTTTGATGCACCTGGTTAGAGGTTTGATATTTTTTTCTTCTTGGCTATGATTCTGACTCATTTATTTAACAAACGTTATATTGAGAAGCTCCTACTTACCTGGTTGTGTTCATACTTCCTCTGTACCTCCTCCCATCTTCTCTAGCCCTTGGGAGGTAACTGATCTTTTTTTTTTTTAATTTAATTTTATTTATTTATTTTCGGCTACGCTGGGTCTTCGTTGCTGCCCTCAGGCTTTCTCTAGTTGCGACGAGCGGGGGCTACTCTTCGTTGCGGTGCGCAGGCTTCTTATTGAGGTGGCTTCTCTTGTTGCGGAGCACAGGCTTTAGGCATGCGGGCTTCAGTAGTTGTGGCATGTGAGCTCAGTAGTTGTGGCTCCTGGGCTCTAGAGTGCAGGCTCAGTAGTTGTGGCGCACGGGCCCAGCTGCCCCGTGGCATGTGGGATCCTTCCAGACCCGGGCTCGAACCCGCGTCCCCAGCATTGGCAGGCGGATTCCTAACCACTGCGCCACCAGGGAAGCCCGGTAACTCTGATCTTTACTAAAGGATACGTTCACACCTCTAACTTTTCTTATTTCACTTGGGGCCTCCAGAAGTGTAAAGTAGCTTCAGTTGTTTTTCCAGTGCTGAATTAACAGAGTTTTAAAAACTCTTGCAGCTCATTAGAGTTCATTAGGTTGTGCAGAAAAGGAAGCCTAGAATTTTCATAAAGGAATCCTAGAATTTTCACAAATTGTTTTGCAAGTTAAAAAATAAAGCTAGTACAAGTGACAGTGTTAGATTGATGGTTCCAAAGATGAAAACCTTTTAGGTATCTGAGTGGTTCCAGCCAAACATCCATTTGCTCTCCAGGGCTGAGCTTATTCAATAGCTTAGATCTTTCTCCATGTTGTCTTTCCTTTGATTCTGTACAGGATCTTTGGTAAGGGAATAAAGAAGGGATGAGAAAATGGACTGTTAGGAATCATGAAGAGTTGGAAGTAGAGAATTCTGTTGTGGTTTGCTCCCCAAATTGAAGGTTGATCTGGTTTTCTCATTCTTGTCCTTAGATTAAACAGTGCACTGATATGTCCAACCTTAAAATTTTTTATTAAAGTATAGTTGATTTACAATACTATATTGGTCTCAGGTGTACAATATAGTGATTCAATATTTTTACAGATTATACTCCATTTAAAGTTATAAAATATTGGCTATGTTCCCTGTGCTGTACAGTATACCCTTGTAACTTATTTATTTTATACATAATAATTTGTACCTCTTAATCCCCTGCTCCTATCTTACCCCACCCCCACCCCCGCAGTCTCTCTTCCCACTGGCAACTGCTGATTTGTTCTCGATAGCTGTGAATCTGTTTCTGTTTTGCTATATTTATTCATTTGTTTTACTTTTTAGATTCCACAGATAAGTGATAACATACTACTGTATGCTCTCTGTCTGGCTTACTTCATTATTTCATAGTGCCTTCCAGTTTCATCCACATTGTCACAAATGGCAGGATATCCTTCTTTCTCATGGCTGAATAATATTCTACTGTATATATGTACTACATTTTCTTTATCCATTTACCCATCAGTGGACACTTAGGTTGCTTCCATATCTTGGCTATTGTAAATAATGCTGCCATGAATATAGGGGTGCATATATCTTTTTGAATTAGTGTTTTTGTTTTCTTCAGATATATACCCAGGAGTAGAATTACTGCATCATATGGAAGTTCCATTTTCAGTTTTTTTAGAAATCTCCATACTGTTTTCCATAATGGCTGCACCAGTTTACATTCCCACCAACAATGTACTAGGGTTCTCTTTTCTCCACATCCTCACCAACATTATTTGTGGTCTTTTTGACGATAGCCATTCTGACAGGTGGGAGGTGATACCTCATTGTGGTTTTGATTTGTATTTCTCTAATAATTAGTGATGAGCATCTTTTCATGTTTCTTTTGGCTATCTGTATGTCTTCTTCAGAAAAATGTCTATTCTCGTCTTCTGCCCATTTTTTAATCAGGTCTTTTGTTGTTATGATATTGAGTTGTACGAGCTGCTTGTATATTTTGGGTATTAACCCCTTATCGGACATATCATTTGCAAATATTTTCTTCTATTCCATAGGTTGTCTTTTCATTTTGTCAATGTTTTCCTTTGCTGTGCAAAAGCTTTTAAGTTTAATTAGGTCCCTTTTATTTTTGCCTTTGTTTCCTTTGCCTGAGAAGACTGATCCAAAAAAATATCGCTACAACTTATGTCAAAGAGTGTTCTGCCTGTTTTCTTCTAGGAGTTTTATGGTTTCCAGTCTTACATTTAAGTCTTTAATCCATTTTGAGTTTATTTTTGTGTATGGTGTGATAAAATGTTATTATTTTATTCTTTTACATGTAGCTATACAGTTTTCCCAGCACCACTTATTGAAGAGACTGTTTTTTCCCCATTGTATATAATAGGGAATATATACAATGGGGAATATAAGACTGTTTTTTCCTTCTTGCCTCCTTTGTCATGGGTTAATTGACCATGTGTGCATGGGTTTATTTCTGGGCTTTCTATTCTATTCCATTGATCTGTGTGTCTGTTTTTGTGCCAGTATCATACTGTTTTGATGACTGTAGCTTTGTAGTATAGTCTGAAGTCAAGGCACATGATACTTTTAGCTTTGTTTTTTTTTTCTCAAGATTGCTTTGGCTATTCAGGGTCTTTAACCTTTTGATAATATATATGTTTATGAAAACCCAAACATAGACCACCAAATCATTTCACTATTTTATTCAACAGGCATTAAAAGAGTTCCTTTAGAAGATTTATATATAAGGGTGTTGATCACAACAGTAATTTTAATATTAAAAAATATGGAATGGTTATATAAATTATGTTATATCAAAACTCTGGGATATTATATAATCATAATAAATGAAGTTGCAGGTTGGATCGGAATGACAGATCAAACACACGTACCTCTTCTCCCTCAGGCTCCCAAAATCTAGAAATGGGATTTGAGATTTGTGTGAGTCTGTATTTGGAGATTAATTCCATCACAGTCCTGGGAAACAGGAAAAAAACTATCAACAGAACAGAAATCTCTGAAAGAAAGTTAATGAAATTTAATTGATAATGAAATGCATATAATCTAACTAGAGTTGCCAAAAAACCCTGATAATGCTGTACCTCAATATACTATAAGGGCTACATGGGCCTGAGAGTGATGATTTCCCCAAGACTTTGGAAGTAAGATTACCATTTGAGTGGTCAAAAATTTCATACATAATGAAAGAGTATCCAGCTATGGGATGGAACCAAGAGCTTGTTCAAATAATTGTGTCTGAAGAGTTTTGGAAACACTAAAGATCATAATTAGGGCAGTTTGGATATATTTTTAGAGAAAAAATACTAGTCCCATCATATTTTATCATATAGACTCAGAGTGTGTAACTAGAGAGGGATATTCACCACCAACCAAAGAAAAGAGAGAACCAATGAGTCAGACATTTGCTGTGTTTATCCAGCACTGTTCAGAGGAAAGATGGGGGCTGCAGGGAAGTGGTGGCTTATTAGGTTTCAGAATATCCTTCATCTAAAATCTTTTAAGATCTTCTATTTCTCTCTCATCAAACATTCTGATGATAATTTTGGCTTCTCAGACATTCTGGTACTGTGAAGACTATGACCATCATGGCTGACAAAAATCTTCCTTCTTTCCCCCTTCCCTCTCTCCCTCCTTCTCTTCCTTCCTTCCTTCCTTCTTTCCTTTTCCTCCCCCCAATACTTCCTTCCCTTTTCCTTTAAAAAAAATAGCTTTATTGAGATATAATTCACATTCCATGCAATTCATCCATTTAAGCTAAACAATTCAAAGACTTTTAGTGTATTTATAGAGTTGTACAACCTTCACTACAGTCTGATTCTAGAACATTTCTATCACCCTAAAAAGCAACCAGGTGCCCACTTATAGTCACTCCTCATTCCCATCCCTGGTCCTAGCTGTTCCTAGGCAACCACTAATCTACTTTCTTTCTCTATAGATTTGCCTTTTCTGAATATTTTTTACAAATGGAATCATACCATATGTGTTCTTTTGTGTCTGGCTTCTTTCACTGGGCATAATGTTTTTGAGATTCATCCATGTTTTAGCATGTATTAGTATTTTGTTCCTTTTTATTGCCAAGTAATATTCCATTGTATGGTTATATACCACATTTTGTTTACCCATGTATCAGCTGATGGACATTTGAGTTATTTCAACTTTTTGGCCATCATGAATAATGCCATTATGGACATTTACGTACATGTTTTCACATGCACATATTCTTTGTTTCTCTTGGGTAGATACTTAGGAGTAGAATTGTTGGGTCACATGATAACTCTAACTTTGTAAGAAGCTGTCAAACTATTTTCCAAAGTAGTTGCCTCCCTTCATTTTTATACTTCTCATCTTGAATTATTTTAAAATAAACTATAAACCTGTGGCACTTAGCCAAAAAAAGCATTAGCCCATCTAAAAATTATCAATTTATTATCATCACTAATTCAAATTTCCACTATAATCTTTCCATAGACATGAGTAGACATGAGTCACTGGAAAGTAACATCTCCCTTTGTAAATCAGTGAAGTGGCTTCCTGATTTACATACAGCCTCCTGTGAGTTTTGTTAGCATGAGTGAGTGAACTTTCCTGACTAAGTTGCTGAATAAGTTGACTGGCTGCTTGCTTGAGTCTTGGGCAGCCTGGCTTTAGAAGATGAGCTGGGACAGTCTGATTCTTCTCCTGTAAATTTGGAGTGGAGACACTGAGAGGGCAAGTGTGTCAGCTTCAAGGAGCCAAGCTGAATAGTGAGACAAACTTAGGGAATGAGGCCACCATATCAGACCGTGAGTGAGAAGGGGAAGCCAGGGGACAATGAGGGAAGCACTGAGAGAAGTTGAGATGAGAGAACACTCAGACCTTGAGAGAAAGGAGAATCTCAATCCCTGGTGGTTCTGTTTCTGAGTCACAGTGTTAGAGAGGAAGGTCTTTCCCCTACTCCTGGTTTCCACAATGAGGGATTTTTCCTAATACTATATTGGCCTGTCTTCCCTCTAGGGAGTGGAGTTACTCATCACCTGCTGAATTTAGGAAGATAACTGAGCATGCTTGGCTTGTTCTTCCTCCTGGGAGTGAGCTGCCCATAAGGAACAGGATTCAGCTCTGACCCTTCACAAGGAAAGCATGTTCTACTGGTCTAGTGTAATTGGAATGGAGTGGTGCTACAGACTAAATGTCTGTGTCCCCTCCAAATTCAAATGTTGAAACCTAACCCCCAATATGATGGTTAGTAGGAGGTATTAGGAGGGGCATTTGGGAGGTGATTAGATCATGGGAGTTGAACTCTCATGAATGGGATTAGTGCCCTTATAAAAAAAAAAGGCCCCAAAGAGCTCCCCCACCCTTTCCACTGTATGAGGATACAGTGAAAAGATAGCCATATGTGAACTTGGAAGTGGGTCCTTACCAGACAGCGAATCAGCCAGCACCTTGATCTTCGACTTCCAGGCCTCCAGAACTGTAAGAAATAAATTTGTTGTTTATAAGCCTCACAGCCTATGGTATTCTGTCACAGCAGCCTGAATGGACTAAGACAGGTGGGTAAGTTATCTGAATTCTGTGGTTGGAATTAGCAAGCATGCTTATTTAATAGACTAAAAGCCACAAACTCCAATCTGGTCTCCATCAGTAATAAAGGCTGCATTTTGGCCTCCATAGACCACTGCTTTGCTTTATTTCTCAATTTCTTAAGAACCGTGTTGGAAAGAGGGGTGCCATTTATTAAATGCCCCTTAAAAATGCCAATATATAGATTCTCATGAAGGACAGCAGTACTTCCTGCCCCCCAGATTGTTGAGATTTCCCAATATGCTTTCAGTAATGCCCCCTTGTTTGGAGTTAGCTTGAGTGGTTTCTTTCCTCCTTGAAATCCAAGGGGTCTTGGGTAGAATAGGCATTTCTCTGAAAGTGATGCCCCAAAGATAAACTGGCAATTGATTTAAATTTTTATTACCAATTTGGAAGAGATGATAGAGGTGGACAATGGGAGCACTAGTCTAATTTTTACATTAGTTTTTGTTGAAGTATTGTATACATAGAGAAATGAGCACAAATAATGAGTGTACATCTGAATGAATTTTCGCAAAGAGAACATGCACATTTAACCAGCACCCACATCAGGAAGGAGAACATTTTAGCACCCCATTTATCCCATGTGTTACTACTCCTCCCCTCCCCCCCAAAGGAACCATTATCTTGACTTTTAGCAGCATGGATTACTTCTGCCTGTTATTGAACTTTATATAAATGAAGAGCCAGGACAAGGGTAAGGCAAGTAAGGCACTAGCCTCAGGTGTAAAATTCAAAGGAGTACCCCAAAGCCCTCAATAATCAAGATAAATAATATTTTCATGCAATATTTTAAAAACTCAAAATTAATTTTAAACATCCATGATGAACAGAATATTAAAAATTTAAATGAAGACTGGATCAGGGTTCTCCAGAGAAACAGAACCAACAGGTAGTTGTTTTTTTCTCTCTCTTCAGAGAGAAATCTCTGTAGAGAGAGAGAGACAGAGAGATAATTATTTTAAGGAATTGGCTCCTGTGGTTGTGAATGTGTGGCAAGTCCAAAATCTGCAGGATAGGCTGGCAGGCTGGAGACCTAAGGAAGAGCTGCAGTTCACATCCAAAGGTGACCTGATGGCAGAATTCCCTCTTCTTTTGGGTAGATCAGTCTTTTGCTGTTAAGGCCTTTAACTGATTGGTTGAGGCCTACCCACACTATGAAGGGTAATCTACTTCACTCTCATTTAAAAAAATCTTCACAGCAATATCCAGACATGTTTGACCAAATATCTGAGTACCACGGCCTAGCCAAGTAAACACATAAAATTAACCATCATAGACACTCTTTCAGGTTCAGGAAGCCATTGAGGTGAAGTCCTTGAGAAATTTGGATTCAAAGACTTTCCTTAAATACATGTACATGATGCTATGCTTTTTTTCTCTTTCTTCTTCTTCCTTCTCCTTCTCTTTCTTCTTCTCAATCTCCTTCTCCTTCTCTTTCTCCTTCTTTTCTCTGTTTTCAGCACACCATTGACAAGTCAATCATTTATGCTGTATAAATTCCTCTTAAAAAGACATGTGGGGATTTAATCTGAGGGCCCAGGGTTCAAGTTGCCCTGTCCAGTTGCCAAAAAAAAAAAAAAAGAAAAGCTTTGTTTTCACTGCAAAAAACTCATTAATTTTGTTCTGGCATTGACTAAGGTGTGGACTGTCTGAGAACATTTGAGACCCCAATCCTGCTCTCAGCTCACATGGAGTCCTTCTGTGTCTCAGGTTTTCTTTGCCTTGGCCATTACACAAGGAATGGTCCATCTCCATCAGCACGAATATACCATAGAAGGCTAAAATCTACTGTAATTGATGGTCACTGGGTTTGTAAATTTCAGCAAAGGGAAAAGCATCATATTGGGTTGGCCAAACACCGTAAGATGTTATGGAAAAAACCCGAATGAAATTTTTGGCCAACCACTACTTTTCTAGCTACAGGATGTATTTCATTCAAGAATCACTTTTTAGACATGGTCTATTCAATTCACAATAGCTATCATTTTATGGAACCATTCCTATATGCTCGTGTCCTTACTGAGAGTCTGCTGATTTAAATGTTAATCTCATCTAAAAAATACCTTCACAGAAACATCTAGAATCATGTTTGACCAAATATCTGGATACCATGGCCTAGCCAAGTTGACATATAAAATTAGTCATCACAATCAGTTTTACTGCTTTTTCCTTTTGCCTTATGCTCCTGTATTGCTTGGCATGGTACTGCTTACAGTTAGTACTCTTTGGTCTGGCATTTTTGGCTCAATGTTATGTTTGTGAAATTCATATGTGTCATGGCATAGAACAATAGTTCCTTCATTCTCATTGTATCAGTTACAACAATTTATTTATCCATTCTACAGTTGATGGTTTTATAGGTTGCTTCCAACTTTGGACTATTTAGAATAGTGTTGTTTTCTACATTTCTACTGTATATATGTCTAGGGGAGGAATTGCTGTGTCATTGCTATACATCTCTTCAGCCTTATTAGATATGGTCACTTTCCCAAAGCAATTATGCAGTTGACACTCTCACTGGTAGTGTATAGGCATTCCACTTGTGCCACATCCTTGCCAATACTTGGTATTATCAGTGTTTTAAATTTTAGCCATTCAGTTTACTAGTTAATATTTGTATAAACTGTGAAGGAAACTTGGTTGGGATCCTTGATATTGAAAGATGTTGTTTCTTTCCATGCAGGCATCTGCTCAGCCTCTTGTTATAATGAACCCCATTCCTCTAACTTGTTTGAATTCTATGTCCTAGCCTTATCCTAATATATTGTGGTTGTCACCTGAAAGGATAGTCATTCATTTAGTGCTTATTTACTAACCTGCCACTATGCTCCATGGTGCCACTATCAGAAGCAAAGCACTGGGCTAATAGACTGTGTGTAGCACCTTGGTCATCAAGACAAGTGGTTTCTGGGACTTCCCTGGTGGTCCAGTAGTTATGACTCTGTGTTCCCATGCAGGGGGCCCAAGTTTGGTCCCTGGTCAGGGAACTAGATCCCACATGCCGCAACTAAGAGCCCGTGTGCCACAACTAAGACCCAGTGCAGCCAAATAAATAAATAAATATATTTTTTAAAAAAGACAGGTTGCTTCCAAATTCTTTCATTGTCCTTGCCATACTAATATATTATGTATTTCTAAAACATACATGAAATACAAGACAAAAAATACAATAAAGATAACATAGACAATGTTTTAAAATGTCTCGCTTATTGTGATGGCTTCCTCCTATCATAGACAGAGGCATAATATAGATTTCAGCATTTATTATAGTGGCTTTAAATCCGTATTTCAGATAGTATTGATAATTTCTGAATTTTGAAGCTGACCTCTTGCCAGATCTGATTAGCTCATCGTTGTTTTTACCTCCTAGTGTGGCTGACAGAGAGCTTGTACCAGGAGTAGAAGTGTCAGCTCTGTCATTTTCTTATTCACTTGTGCTTACGTTAGTATTATCTTCAGTGTAAGGTTTCTTTGCAGGAATCCTTTTTAGCCTCTGGTCCATTTTGTGAGGTTAGTTTAATTTAAATTATATAATAGACCCCATATATCCATTTACCTGGGCACACACACACTGCAACATGTTAGAATAAAGAGCAAGTGGACAAAAAAAAAAGAGTGGAACTTCCCATTCTCCCTTCAGGCTACCTCACACTTGTGCCTGACACATGACCCTCTGAGGGGGGCCCTGGTGTCAGTCCATTTTTTAACATTAGCAAAGTTTGGGCTGTAATTATTAGAGATAAGTATAAACACAGTCCCAGGGTTTTCTTCTCGTATATCAGTTATTTTCTGGGGCTCACCCTGGGGTATGTGAATCCCGCTCTGTAGACCCCTGACCCAGAGTACAAGGCCGAACAGCCTCTTCCTCTGTTCTTTGCAGCTTGAGGACACCACCAAACACTGGAGAAGAAAATAGCAGGACCTGAAAAAAGCAAGCAAACAAACCTAGACTGTTAAATTAAATTGATTTTCTAGCAGCAAAAATTTCACTAAAATTTTAGACTTTCTCCCTAAGAAAAGTCCCTTCCCATTCCTGCAATGGATTATATTTTCCTTTCTCATGGTCAGCTGAACGCTCTACTTCCATTTCACAAGGACACCAGGTACCTACTATGTACTGGGTATTGTGTCAGGTGCTAGGTCTTATCTCCCAGAGACTGTTAGGTGGGGTGAAAGGAATCCTGGCTTAGGAATCAGAAAATGTGGATTCTTGTCCTGATATTCAACACTTAGCTCTGTGGTTCACAGGCTAGGTGACCTTGGCCCAGTCACTTTGTATTTTACCCTATTTCATCTCTGTGTCTTATTTGGGTGTCTGGCTCTGATGATGGAGAGAGATATCTGTCCCTTAGACAGAGGTCTTCTGTACTTTATAATACCTTATTTCTAAAAATCAATTTTTATTGCAAACTCTTTATGCACCAGACACAAGTACTTACAGTTCTGGCATAGCATTTACCACCATGTATGATAACTTGTCTCTTTACACACTGTACACACTGAGTTTCTCAGGTGCAGGGAGCTTCATTCATTTGTAAGTTGTGGGACCTGGCACACTGTGGGGTCCAGAGGAAGCAAGCACTCAACACATGTTTGTTGAAAGAGTGAATGAGTCTCATTGGTAGGTGGGGATCCTAGCAGACACTGCTGGTGGCTTGGCCAACCCTTTGGGCCTTTACCTCCCCAGGCTGCTTGCTGAAGACACCTGTGATTCTGAGGTCTCCTTCTGGCCGCAGGAGAACACTGGCTGCTAGGGCAGGGAAAGCTGGAAGTGCTGGAGAGTTAATGCCTCCAAAGCAGCCCCCCATAGAGGATGCCTGGGGAGTTGGTAGATAAGCCCCAGCTTCTTCAGCCCCCGGTTAGAATAACCAAAGTTTCTATACTGTCTGAGTCTCCTGGGGGATTGAGCTCCACTTTCCCACAGTGGTAACAGCTTGATTCTACACTCTCTATTGGCTTCTTCCCCCTCCTGTTTCACTTCCTCACTCTCTTTCTGTGATTTCTAGGATCACCTCCTAAACAAACTATATGCACTTAACTCCCTGCCTCAGGGTTTGCTTCCTGGAAAACTCAAACCTTGCCTACCTTGAAGGATTGTTGTGATAATCAAATGAAAAACACATGAAAAAGGCTTTGCAATCTCAAAATGAGTTGTTCTCAAGAGGAGTGTGGTAGGTTGAATAGTGGCCATCAAATATATCCATGTCCTAATCCCTGAACCTGTGAATGTTTCCTTATATGGCAAAAAGGGCTTTACGGATGTGATATTAAACTAAGGATCATGAGGTGGGAGATTATCTTGGATTATCCTGGTAGGCTTTCACTGTAATCACAAGACTCATTAAAGAGGGAAGCAGAGGGAGATGTGACACAGAATCAGGAAGCAATGTGACAACTGAAGCAAGATGCTACACTTTGAAGTTGGAGGAAGGGGCCATGAGCCAAGGCAGCTTTGGGGGATCTTAGTTCCCTGACCTTGAATCCAACCTGGGTCCAGGGCAGTGGAAGCGTGGAGTCCTAACCGCTGGATCACCAGGAAATTCCCTGGAATGAAGTTTTAGAAGCTGGAAAGGCAAGAAAATGGATTCTTCCCTAAGAGCATTGCCCTGCCAACACCTAGATTTTGGCCCAGTGAAATTGATTTTGGACTTCCTATTCCATAACTGTAAGAGAATCAAGGTGTGCTGTTTTAAGCCACTAAACAGCCATAGGAAACTAATACGAGGAGGGTCCTGCTCATTGCCCCTAACCCACTCCAGCAGGTGGTACTGAGGGTGAAGCGGTAGCAGTGGTTCCCAATGGCCCCCAAAGAATCCTGCTCACTCGTCAACCTGTTGCCCTCAAATGAAGTAAGACCAGTGTGTGCTGTCTGCACCCCCTTGGGGGCTAGTCCTTCAGCACAGGCTTGTGAAGAATTTCCACTGTTTTTCAAGGACAAGCAAAAGAAAGAGTCAGTTTTGGTTTTTTTTAATGGGCCAAAGAAAAAGCACTAAAATGAAACCATAAATACGCATTGAGAAAGCTGAGTAGAGGAAGTCCAAAGGCTAGCCCCAGTTCCCTGCTACTTTAACCATCAGTTGTGTTCCTCTTCGTGTCAGGACTTATATCCCCAAACCAGCAGTGCGATCTTTATTGCTGTGAGCTGTGTGTCTTCCTTTCATTTTCAGCCCCAACCATGTGGAGAGTTCCTATGAAACGTACGTGTATGAGTACATCTTTCTTCCCTTTAGGATTCACGATATGTGGGGAAGCACTGCTTCATCCTTCTTATTCATTGTCCAAAGCTGGACATTTTCAAGACTTAATGTTTTTGAGATAATCAGAGCAATTTGAATATATATTGACATCAAATAATTGTTAATTTTGGTAGGTGTAATAGGCATTATGGTTATGAAAGAAGATATCCATAGTTTTTAGAACTATGTAGGGGATGAAATGATGTAATAGAAAGGAAGAAAGGAGAAAGGTAAGGAAGAAGGAAAGGAAAGAGAGACAGAGACAGAGAAAGCAGCAAACAAATCAAGTATAGCAAAGTCTTGGTAGTTGTTAAATGTAGGTAATGAGTATATGGACGTTCATTGTATTATTTTATGTGTTTGAAAATATTTTATAAGCTTTTCTGGAAAAAATTAAATGGCTAAAAAGAGTCTTTTAAAAAAACTTTCAGTGAGAGGCGGCTGCAGAAAATGATTATGAGCACAGGCTCTGGAGTTGGCTGGGTTCCAGTCTGGGCTCCTATACTTTCTAGCTGTGTGACCTTGGGCATGTTACTCAACCTCTCTTTTCTCAGTTTCCTTATAGGTAAAATGAATATAATAGTACCCACCTCAAAGGATCGTTGAAAAGAATCAACAAGATAATACTCCTGAAGCAGCGGGAACAGTGTCTAGTGCAGGGTACTATAAGGTTTATTATTATTTTTAGTATTGTCTTTTTTACTAGGACAGTGATTCTCAAACTGGGGGCATTTGTGACCTCCCCCCCAGGAGATATTTGGAAATATCTAGAGACACTTTTGGTTGTCACAACCAGGGGTGCTACTATCTTCTGGTAGGTGAGGCCAGGGATCCTGTTAAATGTCCCGTGCCACGTAGGACAGCCTCTCACAACAAAGCATTATCTGGACCAAAATGTCAACAGTGCCAAGGCTGAGAAACCCTGTGCTACTATTATAAGGACATTGTAAAAATATTAGAAAATACAAATAAGCAAAATAAAGAATAATAATATCCCATAATTTCACCATGCAGAAATAACCACTATCCAAAACTGGAAATTTACAAAAAGAAAATGACATCTTCATCAAAATGAAGATGCATAATAATGAAAAAGTCCCTTTATCTCACTGCTTCCAGTAGTGGCCTGTCCTCATTTCTTCAAAACTGTCACAACTTACAGAAAGTTGTCCAACCTCTTCAGACTTTTGGTAAATGTACCATTTGGCAATTGACTGTGCTATAAGCTTCTTTTGGAATGAAGCTGGGTGAAATGCAAGGAAACTATTTGAAGTCATTAATCAACCACCTCAGAAATCTTGTGGGAACTTTTTCTGACATCACTTTTTGGGGGAGAAATTTAGCAGGTTATATCAAAAGCCATTTAAAAGTCCATAGTCTTTGACCTGGCAATTCCATTTCTAAGAATTTATCCTATAGAAATAATCAAATGAGTGTGCAAAGGTGTTTGTACAGTTGGTCACTACTGTATTGTTTTTAATTGTGAAAAATTGGAAGGACCCTAAATTGGAAACAACAAAAGGAGATTGGCCAATAAGACTCTAGTACATCTAGGGACTTCCCTGGTGGTCCAGTGGTTAAGACTGCACACTCCCAATGCAGGGGGCCTGGGTTCCATCCCTGGTCAGGGAACTAGATCCCACATGCTGCAAATAAGAGACCCTGGGAGAGGTTCATCTCAGTATCAGATAACACTTTCCCATCATTCTCCCTCCTCTTTTTCTTCCTAGGTTCTCTCTGCCCTCAGGAGGTTTATGTGGCTTAATTAATTCAGATCAGTCAAGTACTTTTGTGACTCAGAGTAAAGTCAATGTCTTGCTATGAATAATAGCCCATTGGGAACTCAAACCACTCACAGCGTTATTAGCAGAAGATGTTAGTCTTACTCCTTGTGTAACTTGAAGCTTATTCGTTCCAATGTGCAAAATCTCCTCGTTGGAGGAAAAGGCAGCCCAGGAGAACCCACCTGAATTCCCTGAGTCCTTTGCATAAAAACCCCAGGGATTTGAGGATGTGCTTAAGGCTGAGAAAGGGAATTGGGGGAAATGACATTCCTTACAGGTGTAAAATGAAGTATTTTGGGAGGATTTCATACTCTGGTTAGGGGGACTGTGGTTTTTTTAGGCAGAATTTCTGTGAGCCTTGGGGGAAATGCTCTTCTCCAATTTCTCTTCCCACTGGGATATTTGAGGGCAGACAGTGAGATAAATCACTCAGTCCCCTCAGGGTGAGGCAGTTTAACCATCATTGGCTCCAAACATCCCAGAAGCACTCTTGCCAAGAAGGAGGACTTGAGTGAGCTTGAAGTCATAGATAGTTTGGGGCTGACCTGCTCTGCTATTCAGGAACTCCGTGGCCTTGGCTAAGGTTACAGACCTCAGATCTTCCATTTTTTTTTCAGCTGTAAAATCGGGACAATAATATTTAATTCCCAGATATCATGCGGATTAGATGTGATATTCAATAGACAATATATGTGAGCTCTTGTAGTGCTGGCCAATAGTACACCCTGCATAAGCATCTGCTTTGACATGTGTGAGTGCCTCATGCAGACTGGCAATGGGAATAGCTGTTTACTGAATGCTTTTGATGAGCTGTTCTGTGCTAAGCACTTTACATATATTATCTCATTTAATCCTCACAACAACCCTGTGGAGTAGCATTATTATGTCCCCATTTTAGAGATGAGGAGACTGAGGCATGGAGAGGTTAAGTAACTTGTACAAGACCATGCAGTGAATAAGTTGGATACCGGAGTCTAAGTTCTTAATTTATTATTTATTAATAATATTTATTATTTAGGTTATCGTTGCCTTCCCCACCTCCTCTGTAATTTCCCATAGGTCTTAGTGTTAACTTCCTCCAATTATAAATAAGAGGAGAAGGAACATTTGTAGATGACCTGCAGAAAAAGCCCACACTGCCAAATTCTTGGTATCTTGTGATTCAAAATGGAGAGGCTGCAAGACACCTCAATTCATCACTCTCTGTCCCTTCTGCCCTTTTCCCTCTCTGACTGACAGTTCCCATTGGAGAACCAAAATCAAGGGCTTGGCAATACTATTCATGTCCGAGAACTAATTCAAGTGGTTCTGATTGAATTTTTATCAGAGTCTATTCTGAAGAGCCTGGGATACTTTGTGTGCCAGAAATTAACTTCTGGTAGTGTGAAACCAGCCAAGGGAAGTGCAGGGATTACTGGAACCCCTCATTTTGTGCGAGGTATCATTCTCATTTTTACCCCCATAAAGTTTTAATGATTCTAAAAGCAATGAGTTTAATATAGAAAATGTGGAAAGGATAGAAAAATATAAAAAGAAAACAACATCAGTCAGGTTTCAGGTACCACTGTGAGACAGCCACTGTGGTGTGGAAGTTTATTTACCCCCAGCTCTTTCCAAGAGTTCTAATACACGGTTGGGATCTTTATAATATACATACATGTTTCCCTGTTTTTCATTTAATAAAGTAATGCAAACATTACATTGTAAATTATTTGCAAGTATACAAATGTAAATTTTAAGGCCTGTATAATACTGTATAATGTGGAATTGACATAAAAAGCACTAACCTTAAAATAAAATATTAAGATTTGCTGACATTAAAACTAAGTGCCCGGGCTTCCCTGGTGGCACAGTGGTTGAGAGTCCGCCTGCCGATGCAGGGGATGTGGGTTCGTGCCCCGGTCTGGGAAGATCCCACATGCCGCAGAGCGGCTAGGCCCGTGAGCCATGGCCGCTGAGCCTGCACGTCTGGAGCCTGTGCTCCGCAACGGGAGAGGCCACAACAGTGAGAGGCCCGCATACCACAAAAAAAACCCAAAAAACAAAACAAAACAAAAAAAACAAAACTAAGTGCCCAAAAAGACATCATAAAAGACAGTGAAGAGAGCAGAAAATATTTGTAACACATATAACCAGCAGATGACTTATCTCTAGAATCTATAAAGAAGCTCCAATAAGAACAAAACAAACAACTGAATAGAAAAATGAACAAAATACTTGATCTTGCACTTTAGGAAAAAAGATATCCAAATGGCCAATGACTATAAACAGAAGCTGATTAGGCATTAGGGAAATTCATTAAAACCATAGTGAGATACCGTTACACACCTATCAGATAGACAAATTATTTTAAATTAAGTTTTATAGTTTTCTCTATTAAAGTCTCACACATTTTAGTTAGGTACTTTAAAAATTCTATTGTAAATGATATTAATTTTTTGTTTCTTTGATTATATCAAAACACAATTGATTTCTATAAATTGATTTTGTATCCAAAGTTTGCTAACACCTTTATTAGTTAAAATAATTTGTAGAATTGTTTGAATCTCTACGACACAATTATATTATTTGTGAATAATGAGAATTTTGTTTCTCTCTGTCCAATACTTGTAATTTTTATTTCTTTTCCTTGCTTTTCTGCACTGGCTCGAACCTTCAGTACAACATTGAATAGATGTAATCGCAGGCATCCTTGTCTTCTTATTCCCATCTCAAAAGGAACATATTTAACATTTCACATGTAGAATAATATTTGCTATAGTTTTTTTTTTTTACAGGTGACCTTTTCAGATCAATAGACTATTCTTCTATTCTTATTTTTCAAAGAGTGTTTTTATGATAAAAATGATGTTGAAATTTTTTCAAATGCTTTTTTGGGTACATCTGTTGAAATGATCATATGAGTTTTTAAAAATTTATTAATGTGATAAGTTATTTTAATTGATTTTCTAATGATAATCAATTTCATACTTGTGAATAAAATATAACCTGCTAGATTTAGTTGGTTAATATTTTATTTAAACAGTTTGCATTGTTCTACTCATATTTCAGATCCATGGTTATACAGGCCTTATACATTCTGAGAAACTTTGGGTATGATGGTATTATTGGCTCTACCAAAGTTCAGTAGAACTTGCTCATGAAGTTAGCAGATCTGGGATTTGAGAGTGAGAGATTTTTGACTCCTGATTTAATTTCCTAGAGGTTATAGGACCTGTTCTAGCTGTTCTTGAGTTGCTTTGGTATGTTGTATTTTTCAAGGAGTTGTCCATTTCATATAAAGTTTCAAATTTATTGGCATGATATAGTTAAAATACATTCCTATTCTCTTTTCAGGATCCACAGCATCATAATTATGTCTCCCTTTTCATTACTGATATTGCTTATGCCTTCTCTTTTTCCATCTTAATCATTTTACCACAGGCGTATCAATGTTTGGATCAATGTTTGAATCTTTTCAAAGAACCAGTGCTTTGCTTGGCTGATCTTCTCTAGTGGATTTTTTCCTATCTCATTAACTTTTGCTATCTTTCTGTTTTCCTTTCTTCTACCTTCTTGATTTAGGTGGACATCTGGTTCCAACTACTTAGGTTCTGTAGTGCCTTGAGCAAAGCATTATGAGCTCTTCCCTCTGATTCTTCCTTGGGTTGGGGCCTGATTCTTCCCTTTTGTTTAGAATGATGTATGGCTTGTGCCTCTCTGCACCTAGTTGGGAGAAGAATTTGCATCTGGAGTCTCCTTCTACATTCTCTGGCCGCTGTTCAACAGTCTGATACTATGTGTAATGGT
Source organism: Phocoena sinus (assembly GCF_008692025.1). Lineage (NCBI taxonomy): Eukaryota > Metazoa > Chordata > Mammalia > Artiodactyla > Phocoenidae > Phocoena > Phocoena sinus. Next base: position 80,613,207 of record NC_045768.1, on the reverse strand, counting down.
CCATCCCTCCATCTTATATACATACACCTCCTTATTACTTTCGGCTTCTCCTTTGCATTTCAGCAATTGATCAGAGTGTACTTTTGTCAGAGTGTTGCTATTTGTCCTCTGTAGCAATGACTCTACTGCTAGACTAGAGAAGGAGGCTTGTGTAGACATATTGGGTATGACCTACAAAAGAAAAGGTTGAGCAGCTCTGCCTTCCACCCATCACTCTAGCGTAGGACCTAGTCCAACTCTGGGGCTTCATTCTGGGCAACACTCATCTCTAGGGATCATGCGAACCACCCACCCATGCGAAACATTTTTCCTCCACCTTCTCACAGAACTACAGAATGATTATGGAGTCTTTCTCACTCTAATACGGCACTTCCTTCCATGTAACCAAAAATTAGTCTTGGGAATTTAAAGCATTTTGAAATATTACTCTTGAGAATATGTGTCTGGGGCTTGTGCTCCCCCTTATGGCTTGTGCCTGGGTTACTTGATGGCACTGTCACATTTCTCTCCACTTAAGTTCCCAGCCAGAAGCAAGGGACAAGTCATTGTACTGGAAATCTGCATTCCATTTGCAAACTGTCCCAACCTGATGCTGAGGAAAGGGGTTTAGGGAAAGAAGGCCCATCGGTCAGTGTGACTGGACCTGTGATGGGCAGAATTCTGTACAGAGAACCCTGTCATCTCTCAACCTTTCAGAGGTTCTTCCAGAAACACTGTTTTGTGGTCACAGTTTTTGGATCAGGACTTTCTTGTTCCAGAGTCAGAGAGATCTTGGCCTTTTCTCACATGCACTCTCCCCAATCCCTTCAATGTCTGTGACTTTGGAAACAAGAAAGGGTAATATAATAGGAAACACTTTGAAGGAAAAAAAAGAAGTTGCCCTTCAGAAACGTTCAGAAGATTCAGATTTGTACCATGAGCTTAGAGTTAATCACTTGTGTTACAATCCTAAGCATCAGTCAAGCGGTTTGTTTGACATATTCCCTCATTGGCCTCAGCTTCACAAACACCTGAATAGTGCGATTTTCTCCATTCATCTCATGTGGAGCTCTGGGAAAGGAGATGTGTTCCAGGACCCACGGGTCCCAGGAACACTCAGCAGCATCAGCAGATGCCACCTATGCTGGCCATATGGTACTTGTTTTTCAAAACCATTGCTTCAAATCAAAACTCAGCAAATACTTCTTAGGGATCTACATTGTGAGTGGTTTGTGACTGCAGAAGTGAACAGGACATGTTTCCTGCCCTTAGGGAACCTGCAGTGTAGTGGGGAGATAGAAATGTCAATTGATAATTACCACTGAATATGGAAAGTGCTAGAAAGAGGTTAAGTACAGAGCGCTGTGGGAGCTCAGGAAAGAGGGTGACTGTGTAGGGACCTCTTCTGTGTGCTCCTCCGGGTCCACTCTTTACTTTTCTTCACCCCGCTTTCTGTCCTAGGAGACTGACCTGCATGAATTTCACCAGTAGATTCCTTTGTCTTCCAGCTTCTGGCTGCATTGGTCCATGGTGGGCAGCAGTAAATGACAGGGGTTGGGGAAGGAGAGCGAGTAGGGTTTTTATTCCCCTGGTTTCCTCCCTGCAGTGTAGACTTGAGCAGGCTGCATCACTCACTCCAACAGGAGTCACAGCTCCACTGAAGGCAGCCATCTCTTCATGACCCTCTGTGACCAGCCAATTCCAACAACCACTCTTCCCTTTGCCTGCCAGGCCTCCACTGGTGACAGCTCTGCTCTAGCATCCTGGGTACTGTGCTAACCCTTGTTTTCCCCTATAAACTGCTCATCCTCAGTAAATAGTCCTTTATTAAGTCTTTGTCAAATGATCCTTATTCGAGTGTGTCATTTTTCCGGCTGGGTCCCTGGCTGATGTTATGTCTAATCCTGTTGGAGTGGGATGGGGTGATGACCCCGCAGGGGGGCTTCACAAAGGAGGTGACCCTGGGATTAGAGTTTAAAACCTAAGTAGAATTTTGTCTAAACTTAAATTAGCCTTAATTTCTCACAATCCGAAGGCAATAGTTAAGTCGATACATCCCCAGGCACAAGCTCTCCATACAATAAGTTTTCCTCATTGTCAGTGGTTCTCCATTTTGTAAGTATTTGTAAACAAAAAAACAAAGATTACCCAAGAACAAGGGTAGTTGTTCTTTTGGTATTGATTAGAAGAATTTTATAATGAGGAACACTTACCTTTAAAATGAACACTTACCCTAAAATGAATTTAATTAATCCCAGTAGCACCCCTATAAATTTAAAAATAGTACGTATATGTGTGAAATGTTTTTAATTCAGTCTGCAGATGACGCTTGGCTCATGTATGGATTTAAGAACCCCTTGAAAAAATTCTGCTACTGTGGGGGAGGGTGTGACCAAGTTCAGGAACAACAGATCTAGGCTGAGTCTTTATAGCTCTCCTCTCCACTACCCTACTCCTTCCTGTATCCGGATCATCGGATGTTAGAGCTGGAAGGAGAATACACAAATTACTGGATCCAATCACTCTATTTTATAGATGAGGAAATGGAGGAGAAGTTACTCTCTCAAAAGTTACATTGATAGTTAGTAGCTGAGTGAACAGTAAAACTTGGGCCCCTTGTCTCCCAGTCTGGAGCTTTTTCTACTACTAGAAAAAAATTAAAAATTGTCATTCTCCTCTGGTAACATTTTATGCCAAAAATTTGATCTCTCATTGTCCTCCAGATTGAACAGATGATAAACTTTTCCTTTTTCCCCCTCACCCTCCCACTCTCTGTTCATTCTAAAGCAGCAAGTCCTGGGATTGCAGGGCATCTGTTCCTAGCCAAGGACCAAGTCCTACACCCTGGCAACAGTGGACATGACTAGGCTTGGCCCACTTCAGATTAAGGGTGAGAATTGTCCTCTGCTCCCCCACCCGCAATCCCAAGGACCAGAGGGGTTCAAGTCAGCTTTGCGCAGAACAGACAGGCATGGGGCCTAAAAGTGGAGGGAGCTCCTGGGCATGAGGCCAACTGGTTAGCCTGAAAAGCTCTAGAAGGGACCACAGCTAGGCCTGTATTAACAGCCATCCTAGGTCTGCATGGCATTTCACAGCTCAGGTGTATGTGCTCATCCCCATCATCCTATCTGTGCCCTGACCCAAATATTGGGTCCCTGAGTATCAGGAGAAGTGACCTGACCAATGGTATCTGGCCAGAACTTGGATCTGCTATCTCCTTGTCATTCACAGTCAGCCACTCCACCAGAGTCCCCAAGGCAACTTAGGGGACTGAAAGTGGAACTTTGCCTATTAGATATAAGGACACTTGCTTCTTATGTTCCATTCCCAAGGCCAGAAAACAGAGATTTGACCCAGTCAGTGGTTGGTGCCCTAGACCAGGAGGGCTCTAGCCAGACAGTGAGCAAGTTTAGAGGTCAGAGGAGTGTTCACAATGAAAAGATCCAGATTTTTCTCTGCAATCAGAGGCATCTACATACATTTGGAAAATTTTACAGCCCATTGAAAAATAAATAACCATTCTAGGAAATGCCCCATCTAGAATGTTCTAAGAGTGGAAGGAACTTGGTCCTATGGAAGTAGTAATGGATGTTTATATTTTTGTCTGTTAAGAGTTAATTTAGACATACAATTTGAATGAGATCTGTTGTGTTCTTATAGTTCTTGGTCCTCTGGTCACTGCTGAGTGGTCAGAGATGGACATCTGAGTTGAGCCAATTATACTACCCATCCCATTAGCATACCTAATTTTTCTGGAAATGGGTGCTTGACCCGAGGTGGGTCAACCAAAAATCTCTTCCTGGGATTGTTTTTCTTGGGTCAGGTTGACTGACAAAGCTGGGTGATATGAACCTGGCTGCTATTATCAGTCATGTTTCCAGTGACTTGGAGAAGCCTAAGAGAAGAAAGCTGATATACAGACAGAGGCTGAGATGATAACTTAAGAAAGAGTCCAGAAAACATTCTGTTTCTGATTTTAGTTGACTTTCAGGCTATGAATTTCCACAATTTAGTTATAAAAGTTTAAAAAAATTTCCATTTGTCATTTGCAGCCAAAAGAATTCTGACTAATTCCGATGTGGTATCAAAGTGGTAAATTTCTTGAAAATAGGCTTCACATCTTATTCATCTTAAACTCTCTAGTGTTTGTTTAGTACCACCACATGATTTTGTCTGAGTAGACCCAGAGGAATATATTAAAAAATATAAATTAAATCTCTATTATTCCAGGCCCCAAATGTATGTCAAATGTCTATCTCCAGATCTACACAGGGAAAGCCACGTAGTGAAAACTCTTGGAGAACCAAGTGTAACTCCAGGAAACATTTAGTGCTTAGGAAATGCCTTCAGAATTCTAGATCTGGAAATGCTATTGAGCAGGCAATGTAAACCTTGTACAAGATCAAAGCCAAGCCAAGAGAACAGTAGAGAGCTAGTCCTAGAAATGAGGATTTTGAAGTTCCCCCAGGCCCAGGAGGCAAGGAGGCCATGATATTGATATTTGTAAGGGAGCCAAATCCTAGAAAGAGAACTCCCAGAGGCCTGAAGGGTTTTTAGCAGAGAGAAGTTTGGGGGTGGGGGTGGGAGACAGGGTCGGGAGGGGAATAGGAGCCACAGGCCAAGAAGCCAGCTCCTGAGTTTCACTTTCTCCCTGGCCTCTTCTCACATTCATTTGTTTCCTTTCTTTATTCAGATTTCTTTGAGTACCTATTAGTTGCCAGACCCTGTCCCAGTGCTGCCACCATATCCCCCTGGCTCCCCTTTATATCCTTGATTCAGGGATGAGATTCCAGGTAGGAGGTCTGAGTGTGGCAAGGGGTCCAGGGAGGGCAGGCAGTCATCCTATACTGGGGAAGCTGGAGGTGTGTGGGGAAGAGGTGGATCTGTCCAAAGGCAGCAGGACCCCAGCCATCAGCTGAGCCTTCAACTAGGCCAGAGGCCCTAGGAAGGCAGACTTGTCAGAGCACGGCAGGGGATATGAGACAGTATAACATTTTGGAACTTGCAAGGACCTAAGGGGGTGAAGGGCATGTGTTCTATTCTTAGTCTTGTTCTCTAAAACACATCTGTCTTTAGGACATAGTCTATGGAAATCTTCCCGTTTGTTTCAGTTGCCGTTTTTGCGAATCTGCTGATTTTTCAGCGGATTCGCCATCCCATAGCCTACTCCTGTTCAGCGATTTCCAAGCATGTAAAGGAGACAGAGACTTGTGTGCACATATTTTCTACAACAAATCTCTAAAGAGCATATCCAAAAGGAGAGGTCAGATAAGCTTAAAGTGGATCCACAGTGTTAATGCAAAAGATACATTATCAGAAGCTGTGAAAATAAAACATAGTTTGTTTATAAAGAGAAAACAATCCTTACATGATTCCCAAAGGAAACACAGGGACATCATGGACTCACCATCATGATAGAACTGTGTTGGCTATCACTGTGTCTGACAGCCCTAAAGAACAATGTCAGTCTTATGGGTAGGTTACTAAATCTAGACTACAGTTCTAGAAATGAGCTTCATTCAAGTGTTAAAGAGGTCTATGCCATTATAATAATGGTGCTATTTAATGGTAGCAAAAGAAACTTTATAATAGAAAAATACTTACTGGCTTGGAATCAAGTATTTAGATAACTAGGTATACAGACCCACTTTCTAGGACGAGACCTTGGCAGTATTATGTTAAATTAGGTATTGAATAAAGTATTCATCTAATATAGGTAATTAATAGGTTTATTTAATGCAAATTAAATATTTATAGATACTCTACACAGTAGTTCTTAACTCCTGAGGTTGTGGGCCCTTTTGAAGACATTTACACACATTCAAACACTTTTACAAACAATTTCAAGACTTAATGGGTCTGTTGAACTCCATCTGCAGTCCTCTAGGTCAAGAGCCTTTGCTCTACAGGATCCACAATGTAAAGCATTTGTGAAATGTAGTGTAAAAGACTTAGTTTGGAATTCTACTTCTGGTAATGGTAGGCTAGTGTATTGCCAATCAAATCTCCCACTGGAAAAGAACTAGAGAAGCTGAATTTTAAAAAGAAATATTGGGCTTCCCTGGTGGCGCAGTGGTTGAGAGTCCGCTTGCCGATGCAGGCAACACGGCTTCGTGCCCCGGTCCGGGAAGATCCCACATGCCGTGGAGCAGCTGGGCCCGTGAGCCGTGGCCGCTGAGCCTGCGTGTCCGGAGCCTGTGCTCCACAATGGGAGAGGCCACAACAGTGAGAGGCCTGCGTACTGCACAAAAAAAATAAATAAAAATAAAACATTATATATATATATATATATATATATTTGAAGGCTTTGGAGAGATATGAAAACAGCCAGGGCTGGAGAAAATTCTGAATAGAAGGGAAACTCACTGAGGTGAGGCTGATGTTTTAAACTTCTTTTCCCTTCAAGACATTCCTTCTTGATTCTTAAGCAGCAAGCATGGAGAGTTTGAGAAACCAGGCAGAAAGTGACTTCTAAGAGGCTGAGAATTTGACCAGAACTTTCACCTGTTTCTCATGGCTGGGGACACAAAAACTAGAGTTTAGGGCTACAGAGACAGCAAAAATTCAAAAGCCCAAAATCCTACAGAGAAGTGAGATAATCTGAACCACTTACCCCAGAGGCATTCACTGATCAGAAACAGGTGGTTGCTAAACAAAGTTTTTCGTGGTGCTGGAGAAACAAAAATTGGGTTTCACCTTCTGCCAAGGAGAAGAGACGCTGATAAACACTCCAAGATACTAGTTAGGATTTTCAAGTACTACCTCCATGGAGTAAAAGGAAACCAGGAATAGGTCAGGCCTTATGAAACTGAAACCCAAGCCTGAGTGAAAGTGATCTGCCTCTAGTCTCCCTGCTAGCAGTTAAAGACTCATCCAGAGCCTCTACAGTTTTCTAAAAAATAGACAATATCCAAATTAAATGAAAAAGTACTGGATAAGGAATGCAAGAATTCTTCATTATACACAAATCAATCAATGTGATAAACCGTATTAACAAACTGAAGGAGAAAAACCATAGCATCATCTCAATAGATGCAGAAAAAGCTTTTGACAAAATTCAACACCGATTTATGATAAAAAAAAAAAACCCAGAAAATAGACATAAAGGGAACTTACCTCAACATAATAAAGGCCATATATGACAAACCCACAGCCAACATCGTACTCAGTGGTGAAAAACTGAAACCGTTTCCTCTAAGATCAGGAACAAGACAAGGTTGTCCACTCTCACCAGTGTTATCCAACATAGTTTTGGAAGTTTTAGCCACAGCAATCAGAGAAGAAAAAGAAATAAAAGGAATCCAAATCGGAAAAGAAGAAGTAAAGCTGTCACTGTTTGCAGATGACATGTTACTATACATAGAGAATCCTAAAGATGCTACCAGAAAACTACTAGAGCTAATCAATGAATTTGGTAAAGTAGCAGGATAGAAAATTAATGCACAGAAATCTCTTGCATTCCTATACACTAATGATGAAAAATCTGAAAGAGAAATTAAGGAAACACTCCCATTTACCATTGCAACAAAAAGAATAAACTACCTAGGAATAAACCTACCTAAGGAGACAAAAGACCTGTATGCAGAAAACTGTAAGACAATGATGAAATAAATTAGAGATGATACACACAGATGGAGAGATATACCATGTTCTTGGATTGGAAGAATGAACATTGTGAAAATGACTATACTACCCAAAGCAATCTACAGGTTCAGTGCAATCCCTATCAGACTACCAATGACATTTTTCAGAGAACTAGAACAAAAAATGTCACAATTTGTATGGAAACACAAAAGACCCCGCACATTCACAGAAAGATAGACAAGATGAAAAGGCAGAGGGCTATATACCAGATGAAGGAACAAGATAAAACCCCAGAAAAACAAAAGACCCCGAATAGCCAAAGCAATCTTGAGAAAGAAAAATGGAGCTGGAGGAATAAGGCTCCTGGACTTCAGACTATACTACAAAGCTACAGTAATCAAGACAGTATGGTACTGGCACAAAAACAGAAATATAGATCAATGGAACAGGATAGAAAGCCCAGAGGTAAACCCACGCACCTATGGTCACCTTATTTTTGATAAAGGAGGCAAGAATATATGATGGAGAAAAGACAGCCTCTTCAATAAGTGGTGCTGGGAAAACTGGACAGCTACATGTAAAAGAATGAAATTAGAACACTCCCTAACACTGTACACAAAAATAAACTCAAAATGGATTAAAGACCTAAATGTAAGGCCAGACACTATCAAACTCTTAGAGGAAAACATAGGCAGAACACTCTATGACATAAATCACAGCAAGACCCTTTTTGACCCACCTCCTAGAGAAATGGAAATAAAAACAAAAATAAACAAATGGGACCTAATGAAACTTAAAAGCTTTTGCACAGCAAAGGAAAACATAAACAAGAGGAAAAGACAACCCTCAGAATGGGAGAAAATATTTGCAAATGAAGCAACTGACAAAGGATTAATCTCCAACATTTACAAGCAGCTTATGCATCTCAATATCAAAAAAACAAACAACCCAGTCCAAAAATGAGCAGGAAATCTAAATAGACATTTCTCCAAAGAAGATATACAGATTGCCAACAAAGACATGAAAGGATGCTCAACATCACTAATCATTAGAGAAATGCAAATCAAAACTACGATGAGGTATCACCTCACATCAGGCAGAGTGGTCATAATCAAAAAATCTACAAACAATAAATGCTGGAGAGGGTGTGGAGAAAAGGGGACCCTCTTGCACTGTTGGTGGGAATGTAAGTTGATACAGCCACTATGGAAACAGTATGGAGGTTCATCAGAAAACTACAAATAGAACTACCATATGACCCAGCCATCCCACTACTGGGTATATACCCTGAGAAAACCAGAATTCAAAAAGAGTCATGTACCACAATGTTCACTGCAGCTCTATTTACAATAGCCAGGACATGGAAGCAACCTAAGTGTCCATTGACAGATAAATGAATAAAGAAGATGTTGCACATATATACAATGGAATATTTCTCAGCCGTAAAAAGAAACGAAATTGAGTTATTTGTAGTGAGGTGGATGGACCTAGAGTCTTTCATACAGACTGAAGTAAGTCAGAAAGAGAAAAACCAGTACCGTATGCTAACACATATGTATGGAATCTAAAAAAAAAAAAAAAAATGGCTCTGATGAACCTAGTGGCAGGACAAGAATAAAGACTCAGACATAGAGAATGGACTTGAGGACACGGGGGTGGGGAGGGTAAGCTGGGACAAAGTGAGAGAGTGGCATGGACATATATACACTACCAAATGTAAAATAGATAGCTAGTGGGAAGCAGCCGCATAGCACAGGAAGATCAGCTCAGTGTTTTGTGACTACCTAGAGGGGTGGGATAAGGGAGGGTGGGAAGGAGATGCAAGAGGGAGGAGATATGGGGATATATGTATATGTATAGCTGGTTCACTTTATTATAAAGCAGAAACTAACACACCATTGTAAAGCAATTATACTCCAATAAAGATGTTAAAAAAAAAAAGAGAAAAGTACTGAATATACCCAGAGACAAGACTAAGAGATAAAAGAGGCAATGAAAACATGCCTATGGGTAATCAAGATAGTAGAATTAGTACAAATCCATGAACCAGTTGGCAAAAATTTCCACAATTACAGACCAGTCATAACAATATACTCTTATGACTGATTTGGCCAGTTCAGAAAAACACAAGACTAAATTAAGTTAAAGTTTGCTAAGAGAGTAGAACTTGTGTTCTTATATAAAAAAAAAAAAAGGTAAATATGTGAGGTGAAGGATAGATTAATCGGCTAGATGGTGGGAATCCTCTCTCAATGTGTATGTATATCATATCATCATGTTGCACATTTTAAATATATCACAATTTTATTTGTCAATTTAACCTCAATAAACCAGGAAGAAAAGACTCTACTAACTATATTTAGTATTTCGTATACAACATCTCCTAGTTGAATGTACCTAAACAAACTCAAAGAATAACTGGAGTTTGCTAGTTTCTTCATTCCCAATATTTCAGCTGTTCTGTTTCAGGTTGGCCATAGGGTTTGGGTGTCACCACTTTTGGTGACTTCAAGAACTACCTTTATACATCCACTATACTTCAATCAAAAAATAAATAAAATATAAAAAAGAACGATCTTTAAGACCCATAAATTATTATTGTGGAGCTTAATAGCTAATACATCTGAATCCACATTGAATGCTTATTGGAGTTCATCCTAAGCCCTCACCATATCACATGTGGTCATGGGCCAGCTACCTCCTGACCTTAGAGTCAGCCTGCCTGTAATGTTTAGATCTTAAGATTTGTTTAACTAACCAGTTTAATGTGTATCACATAGAGGCAGAAACAAACCTTGTTAGGAAACAGTCTGTTAGGGGGGCTGTCTGCTTAGTTTTACCCATTCTGGCTGAGCATCAACAACTTAACTGTAAGAGCTGGGTAGGGTTTCCTCAGGTCAGGAGCCACTCCACCTGATGGTACCTGAAGGGGTTCTTTAATTTGGAATTTTATGAAGACCTGAATGGGTTTATTCAGAATGACTCTGACTCTTTAATTAGAATTTCATAAGGTATTGATGTATTATAAAATATACACAATGGATTCTGGTACCAGTTTTCAGTAGCATCTCCTCAGGAAACTGGTGACAGCCCAGTAACTAAGGTCTGGATTATTTTTCTTCTTGTATGTTTGGGGATTCTTTTAGGTCCTACAAGAACATGCCCTATATCAGTTTTATGCTGACTGTTTTCTTATTTCTTCAGTGTCCTTATTATTTAATTCTTAATCCCTTACCTACAGTTTCCTGAAAGTACCATCTTTAGGTGCTCCATGAATTTGCTTCTCCCACTGTCTTCTCCATGTCATATTCTTGGTAACATGCTGCAGACTTCTATTCCCACTAATGGGAATGACCAGAAGCAGCCTCTGCTTTCCATCCCTCTAGCCAGAGGGTTCCGTGTGTTCTCTTGGACAGCTGCCTTTTCTTTGCAGCATCAGTGCCTTTCCCTTTTCACCATGTCAGTGGATGGGGCATTACAAATCTCTCGAGGGGAAAAGAGTCACTTTTTGTTAGGAAATGAAGAGAAAATTTATCTTTTGTTGCACATTTGCTGTGTGGTATAATTACACATCCCCCTGGAATTGGGAGGTGAGGATTAACTTGAGGGCTCACTGCTTAATTGCTTTATGCTCAATACTGTGAACCAAGAGGCTGGGGTTTCTAACCTGCCTCCTGCTGTTTGCTCTGATTACCTCTAGGGTCCCCTAACGAGCTTGCCTCTTCAGAGATTGGCCTTGTAACTAAAGCCTAAAGTAAGCAATTCTATAATTCTGTACTGTTTGAAACTTAACTCCACTAAAGTGATATCATGAAACTGGAGCATTCTGAAGGATTCTTGACCAAAGAAAAATAAGTTTGACGAGAGCCTCCATGATCTTTAACTCACATTTGAATCACATCTCCAAGCTCGCATCCTCTCAACTCAGCATTATGGATTTCAGATCATGGGGCCAGTGCTGAAAAACTGCGAACGTCCTGATCCTAAGGTCTTTTCTGTAAACTCTGGGACCTTCCTTTTGCTGACTTGCAAATGGCATACCCCTCAGCAAAACTGTCCACAGGTCCCTGACAAGGAGCCCTCACACACTGCAGTTGGCAGGAGCCCAAATGATGCAGTCGCTACCCAAACACCAAGACTCTCACACTCTAGGAAGCTTCAGTGAAAATGTCTGTTAAATGGAATTTCTTTTGTAGCCCCTAAAGGCAAGAGGAAAACCACTAATCTAATGGCTTCTGGTTGACTAAGTTCCTAGTTCTAGGAACACTTAGCCCATCATTTGAGATCACAGACTTTTCCATACACAGGACATCACTGCAGTTTTCCAGGTAGACCAGAACTTTGTGTGCCTCATTTAGTGGAAAGACAGTATTTTTGAGTGGTGTATGTGCAGGTATTTAAAAGAAGAACTGCATCATTTGAAGTACCCAAATGAAGCACAGATCCTCACCCTGCTATACACACACACACACACACACACACACACACCCTTCTCTGGGGACCTTGATTCTCTCTGCTCTGGAGAAGTAGCTGGGTATGACAGGACAAGCACACACTCTGCAGCCAGACACACCAGCGTGATTCATTTAATCCCTCAACTTGGCAAGTGACTTACTACTCTCTCAGCCTCCATTCCTCTCTGTAAAATGGGGATAATTAGACCCACCTCACAGGACTGTCCCTAGATTTAAATGTGTGAAAGTAGATGGAACAGCTCCTGGCCACTGTAGGAGTTCACTAAATATGGCTGTTTTTATGACTTGTTTGTGGGGGGATGGTCAGAATCCTCTTTGTATCCTCACATTTTGCCTTGGCCCACAGAGTAGGCATTTTCTGCCAAAGAAACCCTGGGGACAAAGCTCCTGCCGGTCTCTTCCCACTCTTGGCAGGAAGGACTTACCTGATTGAGGAGACTCACTGAGGAAATGTTTCTTCTGTGTCTTGGCCGCATCTCTGAGGCCTGCCCACCCGGAGCAACGCACATTCTCTTTTTCTGCTTCACCTTTACTTTTTGTAAGCACACATGGGTTAAAGCCTAGCCCTAGAGCACGGTTTCTCAGTCTGGCCTGCATGCTGGAATTACCTGGGAGCTTTAAAGTATGTACTAGTGCCTGGGTCCAACCTCCAGGATTCTGAGATAATCTGTGTGGGGTGAGGCTCAGGCATGAGGGGTTTTAAAAGCACCCAGTGACTCTAACCTGCACCATAGTCCAATATCACTGTTCTAGAAGCATCCTGCAGGCTGTCTTCTCTCTCTTTGAGTCTCTCCTGCAGTCTGCGGGTGTTGGAGGCTCTGCGGCACTCCACACTGTAGGCAGGGGAAGTACCTACTCTCCAGACCCAGCTGTTCCGACTCAGACTCCCACGCCCAGAACTGGAAGTGTGTAGTAGGAGGCCTCTCTTTGACACAGGATCAGCTTCAGTCTTAAATCCGGCTTGACCAGTACTAAAGCTGAAACTACAGTTTGATGGATTTGCTTACTGCTCCACCTTCTCAACAGTTTCTACCATAGCTTCTAGCATCCTCACCTGGTTCTTCATACTTCAAGATGTATCACCTGAAGGAAGAATTCCCTGGCTTACCAGACAGGTTATGATATGCAGATAACAGAGATTCTAACTTATTGTTGTCTGCAAGCCACTTGCCAGAGTCTCTGATGACATGATAAAATATCTTTAACATGCCAAGCAGGTTATGATGTGATATTTTGAGTGTAGCCTTGATTTCCAATTGAAATAAAAGGCTGGGGCTTTTATTCAGTCCTGGACACTTGAATCCCTACTCAGTCAGGAGCAACTCAAGTATCAGCTTGGCATCTTGTCCTTATTTTATCAGGGAGCAGGATGGCTGAGGACTAGCCCCAGAAGTTCCAAGGGACTCACAGTGGTGACATTTAAACACCATTCTTTTGATTCCATTCTTGAGTCCTGAATCTGATCCAAGTATTGATACTTGCTGGGCTGGCCTCTCTGGATGACCATCTTTTCAACAAGTGTTCTTGGTCCTTTGCCTACACAATTACTGCCTTTCATAGTAATAACGTCGCCCCCTTGTCCACAGCTCCCTCCAGTATGCTCCAGTATGCTCGCAAGATGAGCGGTGAACCAGAACAGCACCCTGCTCCTGGGGAGAAAGTTGTTGGGGAGGGTGCTAAGGGGAGGAGTGATGCCAGGGAGGGGATGGGGTGTTGCTGGGGGCTGCTGGCAGGGAGCAGGGAGAGACCGTGATGGACGGCCTTTGGGCTCTGCCAGTGGGAAATGCTGCTCTGTGACTGGACAAGAACTTCTTGGTTTTCTGGGTTCCCGAAGGAAAGAGAAGAACCTCACTCTGAGGAGATGGTCATTCCTGTTAGGATGGAGTCGAGGCCCTATGCTCTCCTCATCCTGATCTGTTGAATTCCTGACCAGGGTCCATTGGGCTGTGAAGGCATAACCTGGATTCTGGCATGGAGTAAGGCCGGAGGACTTTGCCTCCAACTACCATGGAGTGGTTTTCCTTATTCATGACTTAATAAGGTAATTCAAAAGCAGTGTGGTCCTTGGACCAGCAGCATCAGCATCACCTAGGAATTTGTTGGAAACTTCCAGGCCTACCCCCGAACCTACTGAATTAGAAATTCTGTGGGTGGGGCCCAGCAATCTGTGGTTTAACAAGCCTTCTAGGTGATTCTGATGCACTCTATAGTGTGAGAACCACTGGCCTAATAAAACGGTTGGAGCGTGACTCACACCCTATGTGATTCAGTGCCAGTGTAACTGATGACTGGTTAACAGCGTTGTACAAAAGTCCTGTCCTTTAGAACCTCAGAAAAAGGACCTGGAGAACAGAGGTTCCACTATGTACTTGGATCTTCCCTGAGGAATGTTACTGCTGGTCCCACATTGGCCCAGATCCCTTGAGGATCAATTCTAAGGAGACTATACTAGTCCCTTTCCCCAAGTGGAGATATTGGGACCTTGGGATATTGAGAACATGTGATCTTCTCACCTAAGCCTGCTGAGGGGAATTGACTCTCTCCTAGTTGAGTGGAATCATGTAGCTGGGTAGGTCTCAACTCAGACTATCTTGAAAAGAGTGATCCCAGGAGGAGGAGGTTCTCCAATTTTCCCTGTCAGTTTTGTGTAGCAGAAACAGCATGAGGTTTAGAGCCAGAACATCTGGATTTATAACTGGGATCTGCCACTTACTAGCTATAGGAACTTGTATTTAATCCTTCTGAGTCTCAGTTTTCTTATCTTTAAAATGATGAAAATAATATTCACTTCCTAAGGTTTTTGAGAGGATTGAGTAAGAAAATAGAAGTAAAATACCTGTTTATGAAATGCCTTGCACCATTTTAGGGTGCTCAGTAAATACTAGGTTGCTTGGTTGGTAACTATCCCTCCAGGCTTCCAGGACTTTATTACGGAGGAAACCTGGGCAGCCCTGCAAGAAAGGAATCACCAGCAAGACCCAGAAACCCTCCATGTCTCTATACTCTTTCTTCTGCTTGATTCTTTTTTAAAAACTTTATTTTATTGAAGAATAGTCGATTAACAATGTTGTGTTAATTTCTACTGTACAGCAAAGTGATTCAGTTATACATAGATATACATTCTTTTTCATATTCTTTACCATTATGGTTTATCCCAGGATATTGAATATATTTCCCTGGGCTATACACTAGAACCTTGTTGTTTATCCATTCTATTATATATAATAGTTTGCATCTGCTAATCCCAAACTCCCAACCCATCCCTCCCCCACACCCCTTCCTCCTTGGCAACTACAAGTCTCTATGTCTGTGAGTCTGTTTCTACTTTGTAGATAAGTTCGTTTGTGTCATATTTTAGATTCAACATATAAGTGGTATCACGGTATTTGTCGCTCTCTTTCTGACTTCACTTGATATGATAATCTCGACGTCCATCCATGTTGCTACACATGTCTTCTGCCTGATTCTTGACCCGTGGTTTCCCAGCCAATTATAGCTTAAGATAGGAGGTCAACACAAATTTCTCTATCTTGTTCCTAGAGCAGAGTCTATTTTGTCTAAGGCAGCTATGATTGTAGACATCATTGATAATCAAATTAACCCCTTGCTTAAAAATTTATCTCCTAATAAACGTTTTAGAATTGGAGTTGGGGATCATCTGGAAATACTTTCATTCAGTGTTACTCTTTCTGTATGTTGTGGTTCTTAAAGTTTTGATGGTTGGAATAGCTCAATTCTGTCATTATCTAAAGCAGAGGTTCTCAGTTGGGGGCAATGTCTACAGGTGTTTCTGATTGTCAGCACTGAAGAGGGGGCCTCTACTAGCATCAGATGGGTAGAGGCCAGAGTTGCTGATAAATATACTCAGGTACATGCCTGTCTAAATGCCTGGGTACACTGTCTCGCCACTCGATGGGAATGGAACCCCCCATGGATGCAGTGTTCTGCACTAAAGGATAACCCTACAGACTTCCAAGAATGACCCCACTGCTCTCTCTGAGGCTGGCTCATTGTTGTGGGTTAAATTGTGTCCCTCAAAAAAGATATGTTGACGTTCTAACCCTCAGTATTTCAGAATGTGACCTTATTTGCAAATAAGGTCTTTATAGAGATAATAAAATTAAAATGAGGTCATTAAGATGGGCCCTAATCCAATATGACTAATGTCCTTATAAAAGGGGAAATTTTGATCACAGACATAGATGAAAATGAAGGCACTGTGGTGACCTAAATGGGAAGGAAATCCAGAAAAGAGGGCATACATGTATATGTATAGCTGATTCATTTTGCTGTACAGTAGAACCTAACACAACATTGTAAAGCAACTGTACTCCAATAAAAATTTTATTTATTTATTTATTTATTTATTTATTTTTATACAGCAGTTTCTTATTAGTCATCAATTTTATACACATCAGTATATACATGTCAATCCCAATCTCCCAATTCATCACACCACCACCCCCACCACGGCTTTCCCACCTTGGTGTCCATACGTTTGTTCTCTACATCTGTGTCTCAGTTTCTGCCCTGAAAACCAGTTCATCTGTACCATTTTTCTAGGTTCCACATATATGCGTTAATATACGATATTTGTTTTTCTCTTTCTGACTTACTTCACTCTGTATGACAGTCTCTAGATCCATCCACATCTCAACAAATGACCCAATTTCGTTCCTTTTTATGGCTCAGTAATATTCCATTGTATATATGTACCACATCTTCTTTATCCATTCGTCTGATGATGGACATTTTAGGTTGCTTCCATGACCTGGCTATTGTAAATAGTGCTGCAATGAACATTGGGATGCATGTGTCTTTTTGAATTGTGGTTTTCTCTGGGTATATGCCCAGTAGTGGGATTGCTGGATCATATGGTAATTCTATTTTTAGTTTTTTAAGGAACCTCCATACTGTTCTCCATAGTGGCTGGATCAGTTTACATTCTCACCAACAGTGCAAGAGGATTCCCTTTACTCCACACCCTCTCCAGCATTTGTTCTTTGGAGCTTTTTCTGATGAACCTAACACAACATTATAAAGCAGCTATACTCCAATAAAAAAATTTTTAAAAAAGAAAAAGAGAATGAAGGCAGAGATCAGGATGATGCATCTACAAGCCAAGAAACACTACAGATTGCCAGCAAACCAGCAGGAGCTAGGAGAGAGGAACGGAATAGATTTTCTCTCTCAGTCCTCAGAAGGAACCCACACAGCTGATATCTTGATCTTGGACTTCTAGCCTCCAGAACTGTGAAGAAATAAATTTTTGTTGTTTAGGTCACCCAGTTCATGGTGCTTTGTTATGGCAGCCCCAGGAGACAGACACACTCACGAACTAAATTAAGGGGCTGCTGACCATCACTACCACACCTGCATCCCTGAGTTGTCCTCCCTGTGGTCCACACAGATAGAGCTCATATCAGTGGTGCTCATCACTGCTCCTGAAGTTGATCAGGATCTCAGTGCTGCAGCCGTTGTCCTCTGCAAATGGGTCTAGGCCAAGGCCACACTGAGCTGCCTCAGCAGCACTGCCTTAGTTGGCAAACAGGTTGCTCCACAACCGCTTCAGAAATGCCAGCTGGTGCCTTAGCAATGGCCACCCTGTCCTCTCACACCTGATGGCTGCCAGTGCCTCCCCCTCAGCTGTTCTCATTCCTTGGTTGGGAAGCTGTTGCCAAGGGCTGCCCTGGCTCAGCAACCCCTCCTCACTGTGCCAGCCTCTCTGAGGAGCTCCACCACCACCCAAAGACCAACAGATTCAGAGCTCACACAGCTGCATCCCTCCACCTCCTGCTGCCACCAGAACCCTCTTCTTTATGTGAATGGGTCACAACCCTGCATGCCTCCGGCAAGCAGAGGCTGGGCCTTCCACAGCTGCAGCTCTCTGTGTGTGACTGCATATGTTGTCCTCGCAGTTAGTATAGTTCTGTAGATCAAGGAGAGCCCCTTGTGTGGCCAGTTGTAACTACACAGAAATATTAATAGGCTCAATTTATTGGGCACTGACTATGTGCTAAGCACTTAATGTGTGTGATTTAATTTAATCTTTACAAAAACCCACAGAAAAGAATTACTATTCCCATTTTTGATGAAGAAACAGATCAGAGAACTTCAGAGAAGTCATTTGGGGGAAAGGATGAATCTACACAGTGAACTGCAGGCCCCATACCCTGCCAGCTGCCTGAAGGGGGCCTACTTCACATCTTGTCAAAAGCAAGAGAAAGAGAGAGCACCCCAGAAAAAGAGGGGAGCAGAGTGAAAGAGGCAAGCTGGAGAGCTAGAGCCAGGGAACAGAGATGCACTTGGTTGCTTACTGTGCCAGAGCACAGGCATCCACCAGGCACAGGCTCAGAGAAGGTCTCAAACAGCCAGAGAAAGTAAGACGGTAAAGGCCAGCACTGTCCTCATTCTAACTCAGGGGCCCAGCCTCTGGGAAATGTGGACCATGGAAGTCAGGATCTTCCCATCTCATCTCAGAAAAGTGACTCTTTCTCCCACGTGGAGGAACCAGTGTAAGGGTAGAGAGAACTGGCAGTATTTGCTCCAGATGACTTCCTCTTGGGACAATCCTTACATGAGAACAAGAGAATAGAATTCCCATCAGTACAAAGTGTGGTTCATCCTGTTGGGAATACTTCAAAGGGGGTTGAGGCGGGGGCTCAAAAGGAGAAGAGGGGTAAGCACCTAGCCTAAGGGTGGAGGATCTGAGATCAAGAGCTATCTCAGACCCTCGGCAGGTAGTGTTCTTCCATCCTTGGGGCTTGGAGTTCTCTAAAGCCCCACACGTCCCTGCCTATGGGTGGGGTGGTCCCATCATAATCTGCCTATAGTGCTTGTACAGTCTAGATCAGCAGACTTCAGGCTAGTGTTGTTAGCAGATTCTTTTCTCAAACAATTATGATACAGAAATGAGATGTGAACACCAAAGAAGAAATTCCATAGTTGATATGGACATATTTGATATGTGTCAAAATATTAGGAAAGCCTGGATCCACCTGAGGACACTTGCAATGTCAAAGGCAGGTATTGAATAGCAGGGGATGTGAGATGCCAATAAGAAGAATGATTGAATGTGTCTCCTACACATTGGGAGCAAAGCTTGTAGTTGTAGCTTTAATTCTCCTTTCTCCCCTCGTTCCTTGCTGCTTAAATGATTGAGGATTATTATAGTTATGCAAGGGGGTTAGACTGGGAGTTGAAAATGGTCATTAAAGGGTGTGTTTTGGTTTTTTCTTAATGAGAAGAGGTTGAACTATAAGATGGTTGTGTAATGCAGAAGGAGGCTTAACCCGTATAAATCCTTGTCACTTTTGTTTGTTTGAACTGACTTTGCTCCCACGGTGCTGGCAGGCTCTCCTGTTATTTCCTATGATTTTCTAAGCCAGCCTGGTCTCTGCAATTCTGAGTCTCCCCTTAGTTCTCTTTACCACCCTCCTGCGGAGCTTAATGTATTAAGAAACTATCATGACCCCACAAGTCTTTTCAGAATCTGAAATGGATTGTTGTATTGAGCCTTCTCAGAAATGGGCAACGGTTTAAATACAGAGGGGAGGAAGCCACGTGGTATTCCCTTGATTCCCTGAAAACAGATTTTTTTAATGCCAAGCACCATTAAATGATCTTTCCAGTCCCTTCTAGATCTAACGTCCTATGACACTTCACCCAGTGCTGTCAGGAGAACAATCAGATTTTATCAGGTAAAAGGCAAGAAACAAAAAAGCAAAACTTACACCTATATATTAGAATTGGGATAAATATTACTTATAATATATAAAAATCCAATCAGAAGAATAACATAAAACTCCAGTTCTGAAATTTAATATGTGCCACACAGAAAAATCAGTGTCTTTCCACATTTTTCACACTTCCATCCCTTCACCACCTTTTGTTCTAGGAACCCAACTGCTGTATTTAGATATAAATGCTCAAATATTCTGCTAAATGAAGCTACAGCTGCTCTGTCAGAAACATCACATTAAAATGTGTTCTGAAACCATTTGACAGTGTTCTGAAGACAACTTTCATTTCACGAGCTAAAAAGCCAGCTCTGGGCATCATGAAGAATTTGAGGAGCCCCTGCAGTTCTTGAAGAAGCCCAGGAAGCCAGAGGGAGGGCAGTGGCAGAGGCCAGCCAGAGCTGAGCCAAGCGGAGTAGCCAGAAGAGAATAAGAATCTGGTTTTTTAGACCCAATTTTGTTTCTTTATGTCTTTTAAATACTTCAAAGTCATTCACATGTTTGAAATTCTACAGGTACAATAGAAAAGACAGTGAAGTCTCGCTTCCTTCCCAGTCTCACAAACACCCAGCTTCACCACAAGCAGCAGGATTAGACTTTTCTTGAGCAAACCTGCAGATGTATTTCAGGCATATACTGGGTGAGCCAAAAGGTTCATTTGGTTTTTTCTTTAAGATGGCTCTAGTAGCACTTAGTTGTTGTTAACTTCATTTGCGACAATTTTGTTAGATTGTATGTGACAGCTGTCATATCAGTGTGCGTTTAAGAAAAGACTTATCTAAGTCAGAAAGAGAAAGACAAATAGCATATGCTATCACATATATATGGAATCTAAAAAAAAAAATGGTTCTGATGAACCTAGGGGCAGGACAGGAATAAAGACACAGACATAGAGAATGAACTTGAGGACACGGGGAGGGGAGGGGAAGCTGGGATGAAGTGAGAGAGTAGCATTGACATATATACACTTCCAAATGTAAAATAGATAGCTAGTAGGAAGCAGCCGCATAGCACAGGGAGATCAGCTCGGTGCTTTGTGATGACCTGGAGGTGTAGGATAGGGAGGGTGGGAGGGAGATGCAAGAGGGGGGACATATGGGGATATATGTATACACGTAGCTGATTCACTTTCTTATACAGCAGAAACTAACACAACATTGTAAAGCAATTATACTCCAATAAAGATGTAAATAAATAAATAAAGACAGACATCAAAACTGGTGAATTTTTGTGTAGCCATTTTATATTGAAGACGGAAGAAAAAAAAGCAACATTTTCAGAATATTATGCTTTATTGTTTCGAGAAAGATAAAAACGCACAAAAAGATTTGTGCAGTGTTTGGAGAAGGTGCTGTGATTGATCGAACGTGTCAAAAGTGGTTTGCGAAGTTTCGCACTGGAGATTTCTTGCTGGATGATGCTCCACGGTCGGGTAGACCAGTTGAAGTTGATAGCGACCAAATCGAAACAATAATTGAGAACAATCAGTGTTATACCACGTGAGAGATAGCAGACATACTCAAAATATCTAAATCAAGTGCTGAAAATCATTTGCACCAGCTTGGTTATGTGAATCGCTTTGATGTTTGGGTTCCACATAAGTTAAGCAAAAAAAACCTTCTTGACCATATGTCCTCATGCGATTCTCTACTGAAACGTAATGAAAACATTCCATTTTTAAAACAAATTGTGACGGGCAATGAAAAGCGGATACTGTACAACGATGTGGAATGGAAGAGATTGTGGCGCAAGCGAAATGAACCACCATCAACCACACCAAAGGCCGGTCTTCATCCAAAGAAAGTGATGTTGTGTATATGATGGGATTGGAAGGGAGTCCTCTATTTTGAGCTCCTTCCGGAAAACGAAACGATTAATTCCATCAAGTACTGCTCCCAGTTAGACCAACTGAAAGTGGCACTCGATGAAAAGTGTCCAGAATTAGTCAACAGAAAATGCATAATCTACCATCAGGATAACGCAAGACTGCCTGTTTCTTTGATGACCAGGCAAAAACTGTTGCATCTTGGCTGGGAAGTTCTGATTCATCCGCCGTATTCACCAGACATTGCACCTTCGGGTTTCCATTTATTTTGGTCTTTGCAAAATTCTCCTAATGGAAAAAAGTTCAATTCCCTGGAAGACTGTAAAAGGCACCCTGAAACAGTTCTTTGCTCAAAAAGATAAAAAGTTTTGGGAAGATGGAATTAGATGAAGTTGCCTGAAAAATGGCAGAAGGTAGTGGAACAAAAGGGTGAATACATTGTTCAATAAAGTTCTTGGTGAAAATGAAAAATGTGTCTA
Source organism: Phocoena sinus (assembly GCF_008692025.1). Classification (NCBI taxonomy): domain Eukaryota; kingdom Metazoa; phylum Chordata; class Mammalia; order Artiodactyla; family Phocoenidae; genus Phocoena; species Phocoena sinus. The sequence goes on along the minus strand of NC_045768.1, from coordinate 80,591,126 downwards.
ATACTTTTATTCAAAAAAACGAAGGCACTTTTTGGCCCACCCGATATATGCCAGCCCATACTCTGTTCTCCCACCTTTCTTTTTTCTTTACACAGAGCAGTTCACTATGTATCCTATGATAAGTGATACCTCAGTATAGTTTAAATTGCATCTCTTTTATGAATGAGGTTGATTATGTTTTTCGATGTTTTAAGAGACATTTTTTTTAACATCTTTATAAGAGACATTTATATTTCCTTTTCTGTGGTGTGATCATATCCTTTGCTCACTTTTTTTCTATTGCATTTTTAGTCTTTATATCTGTTGACCAGTAGGAGCTCTTTTATACCAGGGAATTGAATCTTCCACTGTGATAGGAGTTGCAAACAACTTTTTCCAGTTCGTTGGCTTTGTTCATGTTGGGTTTTGTCATGTAGAGCCTTTAAATTTGGGGGAGGGGGTCAAATTTATCATTTTTTTCTTTTATGGCTTCTAATTTTTTATATAGTTAGGTCTTTCTTACTCTAAGATTATGAAACAATTCCTCCATGATTACTTCCAGTATTTTTATGATTTCAGTTGTTGCACTTAAATCTTTTGTCTGTTAAGAACACTTGGAATATATTCCAGCATCAGGTGTTAAGTATGGAGCCAACCTTCTTTTTGTCTCCATGGCTAGTCAGTATCCCAACTCTCTATATTGCATGACTCACCTTTTCCCCACTGATCTCAGGTGCCATACATATTGGGTCCATTTCTGGACTTTGTATTCTATTCCATTGATCTGTTGATGTGGTCATGTGCTAGTATTATGCAGTTTTAATTATTATAGCTTTAAAATATGTTTTGACATCTGATGATGACCACCCCACACTTTCTTTGTCTCAGCATTATTTTTGCTTTTCCATCTAGAATTATCTTGACTAGTTAAAAAAAATTCTGTCAGTATTTTTATCTGTATTTCATTAAATAACTTCGGGAGAACCAACATACTTTTTAAAGTCTTAGGTCTATATTCTTAGGAAGGAAAGGCCTTGATAGAGCAGGGGAAGAGAATAGACTCTCCTTTGTGCTGAATATATCCCATAGGAGAAATAAAAAGAAACACAATGGGAACTTTGTTTCAGGACAGCCTTTCCAAAAGTGTGTATCAAAGACCCTTCAGATGGTAATAGTAGAAACTTTAAAAAAAGGGATTCTGTGTTCAAAATATTGATCAGCACTGTCCACTGGATTGCCCCTTGGAGATTTACTATGAGCGATAGCTGTTAAAGACTATTAAACTCCTGCAGTGCGGAAGTCTGAGAGACTGGAGAAATCCTGCAGTAAAGATGCCTGTTGACTTCTGTCTACCATGTTACTTCCCAAACTCATTCCAGTATGGAATCATTTCTCCAAACAGCACATCTTAACATTCCACAGTATACTCAGAAAAACTCAGTTTGGAGATCTTCAGGCCAACTGTAGATATTTAAAAGAGAATTTGTGCATGTAAAATCCAGTTCTTTGATTCTCAGCATCAGTGAGGTGAGGATCTAGGATATTCCTTTAGAAAATTATCTTTGAACCCTCAAGTGCATCCCCATAGGGACAAGAGGTGATCAAAATTGTTTCTCCTTCTTCCACTGTTGGATTCCTATGTAAATTCTCTGAAATGGAACAAAATTGCACATTTTATGCCACCTTCTGGTCCTTCATTCTTTCATTTGGCACTTATTAAGTACCTACTATGTGCTGGGCCCTGCCTAGTCCCCTTTCACAGTGAGGAAGGGCTTTTACACCAGGGCAAGGAGACCCTGCAGCTGAGCCTTCAGGCCTCTCTCTTGCCTCAAAGTCACCTCCTCAGGTTCACTCTGGGTTATAGATTTCTGAGAACAATTGCCCTGAAAACCATCTTGTTCTGTAAGGGAAAATCATAATCCTGGGCCTCTGGCAGCACCATCTGCATTCCTGAAAATGACTGTGGCATAACAGAATCTGACTCCAGTCAGGATGAGGCAGCAAGGCAAAAAAGAGAGAGGAATTCCTGCAAGTGGTAGGGACTCAATTTAAAACACAGACGTTTCGGTGATATCATTTGCAAATGGAAAAGGCACAAAGGTAACTTAAGAAAAGCATGGAAAAAGAGCAGGAGTTCCTATTTAAATACCATTTAAAAATCATCTTCTTTGGTGGTAATCTTTCTCTATTATGAAATCTCTTTGAAATAAGTACAGGAAAATGAGTAGAGGCAGCATCACTCAGAGGCAAAGCATCTAACTTGACTAGCTGGTGACTCAGCACCAAGACTGCTCTGGGCCCTGAGATGCTGGGATAACATCCTCTGCTAAAGACATCAGATCTCACAGTGGTCAGCACTGACTGAGATGAGAGATTCATCCCTGGTTTTGGTGTGGTTCCATGTTCTTGATATAAATCTACAAGTGGCCACCTGTAGGGTACGAAAAATGCAAAGAGGCATTGCAGGAGGCATAACAGAAGTGCCAAAGTGCATCAGGGTTTACTTTCAACCCCTAAAGCATGCCTAGGGGTGTGTGTGAGATGTCACTGCCCCCACCCCCGTGAACCGGGCTTTGCAAAGGACCATGGCAGAAGGCAGCAAGCTAGCCCATCAGATTTGCTTGGTCAGTGTCTTTTTTTTTAATTCTTCTGCCCAAATGGGTATTTGACTATATGCCCTGCTCCCCCCATTCCACAATCAACAATAGTTTGAAGGTCCATTGATGTGGTTCCTCCTACAGAAGACATACGGCTTTTTAATATAGAATTTATGTATGATTAAAAGCTTCCATATCGAGTAAACTCAATCCTAGAAACAGAGAGTCCAGGATGCCTTGGAACAAACGTCAAGTATGATCAAAAGTGAGCCTTGCCTGTATCTGTAGGCATTTTCCTGGTGTCCTCTTCACCACCAGATATTCTGCAATTTCAGAGAAACCAATGCATTTTCCATGCTACGGTGCTATAGCAACAAAAGATGAGAAGCTGAAAGATCTACAGCTTCAGAGGTTCATGTCATGGAAGGGGGCCTTAGAGATCATTTACTGTAGTGGTTTTCACAGTGTGTTTCACAGAACCTGCAGTTTTATTTGCCACGATTCTTTCACTCTACAGTGACATAAAAACAGTTCAAACTGTCCGGAAAAATCCAGGGTTTATATTAGCATCAGGCATGCTTGGAACCAGTTGCTTTAATGATGTGTTCTTAAGTCACCCCCTCCCCGTTCCCCTTACCCTTGTCTCTTACTTCATCTTCCCTCTGTTTTAGAGCTTAATTCTCAGTCAGATTCTCTCCCATAAAGCAGCAAAGATGGTCAGCAGCAGCTCCAGAGCAAAGAGCATCCTCCTTCCTGATATTTTCAGTAAAAAAAAAACCCTTAGAATTAAGTTTCATTGACCCTGAATAGATCATATGCTCACTTCCAAGGCAATCATACTGACTCTGCTTGGCCATATGTGGGTCACATTCCCATCTCTAGAGCTGGGGTCTGGGATCAGCCCTGTGTGAGTCAAATAGATTGGGAGAGAGAGAGGGAAAGAGAGAGAGAGAAAGAGAGAGAGAGAAAGAGAGAGAGAGATCTGAGTAGTTCCCTAGAAAATGGGTAGATTCTTTTTACAGAAGAGATTCTAGAAGATTAAAAGTAGCAGATGGGCACCAGCTCCATAATACTGTCTCAGGGTCAGCCAAAGCAGTGACGGGGAGGGGAGGGAAGTAGGTAGCTCTCTAGTCCTCTTACACCTGCTTCAAAAAGAGCATCTCTGTTTTCTTCCTCTAGCTTTATTGAAATATAATTGACATATAACATTGTATAAATTTAAGGTGATTTGATACACTTATATATTGCAAAATGATTACCACCATAGTGTTAGCTAACACACCCATCACCTCACAGAATTACCATTTCTTTTTTTGTGATGAGAACATTTAAGATGTGCTCTCTTAGCAACTTTCCAGTATACAATACAGTATTATTGACTATAATTAGCATGCTGTACATTAGATCCCCAGAATTTATTTATCTTATAACTGGAAGTTTGCATTCTTTGATCAACATCTCCCCCAGTTCCCTCACACCTCAAGCTCCTGGTAACCACCATTCTAGTCTGTTTCTATGAGTTCAGGTTTTTAGATCCCACCATTTATTATATGTAAATGATATCATACAGTGTTTAGCTTTCTCTGACTTATTTTACTTAGCATAATGCCTTCAGGGCCCATCCATGTTGTTGCAAATAGCAGGATGTCCTTCTTTCTCACAGCTGAATAATATTCCATTGTAGGTGGTATATATATATATATATATATATATATATATATATATACCACTTCTTCATTCATCCATTGATGGACATTTAGATTGTTTACATATCTTGGCTTTGTGAACACTGCTGCAGTGAACAGGGGAGTGCATATATCTCTTTAAGATTCTGTTTTCATTTCCTTTGCATAGATACCCAGAAGTGGGAATGCTGGATCATATAGTAATTTTATTTTTAATTTTTTGAGGAATCTCCATACTGTTTTATATAGTGACTGCACCAATTTACATTCCTATCAACAGTACACAAGAGTTCCCTTTTCTCCATATCTGTTTTTTTAAAAAATCATTTTTACGGACTAGGATTCTGTGTTAGATGTAATTTGAAGAAAATGACTTGTAATTTGCTGCTAAACCAGAATGTTTAGAAACTGCAATTTTATTTAAGCTCCCTCAGTTTGTAAGCTGAGTCTCAGAGATGTTATGTCATTTTTCTCACAGTTACACAGCTAGTTGGTGGAAAAATTGTGATGCCAATATGTCAGAAGATTCATAGCCTACTAACATATCTGAAGACCTATTGTATAGAAGGTCTTGTTCAAGGCACTGCCTATAAATACAAAGATGAATATCTCACAGAGCTCACAATAATTTAGGGAATATATGACAAACATATATAAAGAGAATTCATAGGAAAAAAATGTGTGGCAGTCTTTAATTTTCAAAAATGTTACAGCAGTATGTGTGCTCCCACATCCTTTTCCAGAATTTTTCCCCCCTCAAGGAGTAGAGTCTATTTCCCATCCTCTTGAACCTGGGTAGGCTTGTGAAGCTCCAACAAATTGAATGCGGTAGAACTTTTGAAGCTAGGTTAGGAAAGGCAATACAGTTCCCACCTGGCTATCTCTCTCTTAGGATGTTCAGCTGTGGAAATCAGCTACCTTGCGGTGAGAAAGCCCCAACCAACTCCCACAGAGAGGCCACATGGAGAAGCCACATGGAGAGAACTGAGCTCCCCTGCTGATGGCCAGAATCAACTGCCAGACACGAGAGTGAGTAAATCTGGCCCCTGGGTTAGTCTTTGATCTCAGGCACCAGACTCTATGGAGCAGAGAAAAGCCATCCCCACTGTGTCCCATCCAAATTCCTGACCCACAGAATTTGAGAGCATGATAAATGGCTGTTTTGTGCCAGAGAAACTGGAGCAGAGTAATTCTGTCTGGATCTTCATAAATGGTGTAATGAACAGTAGAAGCTATTGCTGTGAATTGCCCAGATGTTTTTCTCCCACCCACTTCCTTAGGTTACAAACCAGACTCTTTGGTCTGGGCTGATCGTAGTACTCCATTCCCTTGGACACCGTGATTAAGGCAAGGATAAGCACATGACCCAAGTAGGGCCAATCAAGGCCTTTCTGGGCTGATAAATGTTCAACGAGAGAGAGAGAGGTGTCTCAGACTGCTGAGGTATTGGGCTGAGAGGGGGGTGTAAGATAAAAGATTGAGGTAGAGAGAGAATTCTAGCTGCACTAAGTCCCGATTAGGTCCTAGTTTCTGCGGCAATCCCTTCAAACATGTGCCACCCTAGTGTTCTTCCCAACCACTCAAACCAATAATTTTCCTGTTTTGTGTATTGGATTTCTATCCCTTTCCTCCAAGAGTTCTGCCTAATTTAAAAGGCTTTGTGAAGGATAACGCATTGGAACTGGGTCTTGGAAGGTGGTAGGGTACTGAAATTCTGAAACGGAGAAGGGGCTTTAGAAGGGGGAAAATGTCCACAGAGGAGGGAAGCAGAGCAACTGAAAGTACTGACTCAGTCACCTGGTCCTGGGTCCAAATGCAGCTCCACCCCTGACCCATATAGAGAACTTGGACTTTACCTCATTCAGCTGCAGTTTCCTCCTCTGTGAAATAAAGAAAATAGTGCCTACGACATGGAGTTATTGTGAGGATTAAGTGACACTTATAACCCATATTATCCCAGTGCCTGGTGCATGTTAAGGTTTATTTGGTGGCAACTGTGAAAGGACAGCATGGATTGTGGGTGAAGCAGCACGTGGCAGGAGTGTGGCTGAGATCAAGCCGGAGCAAGAGGCCAGAGCCGGGTTGTGGAGGGGATTGTTAGCTGGGCAAGGAGAAACCATGGCCGTTTTCCCAGCGGAAATGGTCAGAGATGTGACTACCATATATAAGTCACATTTTGATAACAGGAATTCCATTTCATTATGGCATCATGAAGCAATGTTGCTTCATGTGTACACATAATATATTTGTATTTAATTTTGAGATTGGTTCTAAAAGCACATGGACCCAGATGTCAGGTGTTCCCCACCCTCTGCACCCACAAGCGCAGTCTCTGCTTTTACTCCTTGCAGATCTGGCCTGGATGCCTACTGGTTGTTCCGCTTTTATCACCATGAAGAACTGACTCAAGCACAAGCACTGGTGAGCAAATGTAGGGTTTATTAAAGATTTTTGTAGTGAACAATATCAATGCTCTATCAGATCTCCTCAGATTCCCCTTTTACCATTTTGTGCTCTCCCCTGATCCCCACCTGCCCCTTTGGCTTCTAACAGTCAGCACTTGTGCAACTCTTCTTCCGAGAACACTGCGGGTTCTCAAATGGACCGACCTTGGGCTACTAGAGCCACTTTCCCTCCACAGTGAACCCGGAGCGCTTGGGGATTTATTCCCTTCCTCCATCCCATGCTTGACCAGTGACTGACAAGTGCAGGAGTGTGGAAGCCCAGCTCCCCGCCTCTGGTGGGGACGACCCTGAGCTGAACTTAGACTCTGGAGTTCAGGATCAGGCTGACAGACTTTGCTTGGCTCACATATTAGCTTGACTTTTCCCTCTTCCCCATCTCATTTCCCTGCTTCCTTACCGGTCTCCCTTAATAAACCCCCTGCACACCATCCTAGCTGCAGGATCTGCTTCTGGGAAGTAGTTTTCTAGGTTACGTGGAAGGAATTTACCGTATACCTCCTCCAGCAAATAACTTCAGAATCCCCCTTAGACATTTCAGCTCTCCCACTCTGCTAAGAAATAAATTTTTCCTTCTTTCCTTTCTTGCATACAAAGCCTCAAGTTATTGGTTCATTCCTCTCTCCCTGAATCCTGCATCCCCAGTTGCAAATTCTCACCTCTATTTTTCAGAACAGGTCTACCTCAGCAACCTCCCAAACTTATGTACCAAACCATCAGGCTGAAACAATATTAAAACCCTGAAATCAGCAAGACCCTCTCTCCTTAGAAAGCAATTTAGGAAACATCTTTTATCGTTAAGAGCCTGCCTCTTGGGACCTCACCCTTACTCCAAGTGACTTACCAACATATCAAATACTATGCTCCCTCTGAGAGGACCCATCTTACTAGCTGGACTAATATCGGTTTTTTTCCCATTCATTTTCTACATCTATCTGTATTGCATGTGTGTATGTACGTATGTATCTACCTATCTGAATAGAACTGTATAAAACTTTCCTTACTCGTTTGGGACAAGTATTTACAAACATTTGATTTCTTCACACTCAAAAAAATGGCAGTAGGATGATTTGAAAATTGAAAAGCCCTTTTGGGGGTGGGAGAAGAGCTTTATGAGAAGGAAAGTATGGACTGGGCAGAAGGCGCTGGCATGGAGTTTCCAAAGTTCCTTGGTCTCCAGACATCAAAGCTCAGATCCACCTGGCTTCCCTCACCATCCAGGCATGTTTGTTTTTACTGCCCTGCAAGTTTGCTGTAACCAACTTGATCTACACCTACTGCAGCATGTCTCTAAGCCCTTTCACGGGAAGCCCCTGGCTGGTGGTGCAAACTAATGAGTGTTTTCCAACACAAAGCCTCCAATTGAGATTATGAGGTAATTTATTAGGCTCCTACTGCAGTGAGCACACACAGTTCCTGCTCAGAACAGACTAATTAAAAACTTCCCTACCATGTACAATTTCAATTGTGTTGGGAAAAAAAAAGAACAATATCTCTGTGGTAATTTTTCATAGAAAGGAAATGATAATGATTTCTAAAAAAAATTGTAGAAGCTTTGTGTTGGTTAAATAGACAAAATCAGCATCTGTGGGTTTTGGTGTGTAACTAACATGATTGTCTTTATGTAGAATAGATCTAATTTCCCACCTCTAACTCTGATGTGTTATTTCCCCTGAGTTCAGTTGAAAAGGAAGGTAAGAGTCAATATTACCAATTGTAGGGAAGAACTGGGTTTAAAACTATTTTTTGGGGGGTGGTGGTGGTGACATATATAACCCTGATGGCCCTAGTTGTTCCAAGTTCAGGAGTCTTTCTCCTTTAATAGCCAAATATCCATCATCTAAGCCCCTAATATTCTATCAGGCGAGCCTCTCCAGAGTGCCCTGGAATCTCTCAGGAACACTTACACATTTCAAAATTTACCCTGGTTGTTGCTTTTCACCTTGGCCTGACATCTGGCCTCGAACCACGGCCACTTTCTGTGTCAAAACTCAGACTGTTATAAGCTACTTGTTTACTGTTACTCCAAGAAAAATGTTAAAGAAAAATTTAACCAAGCCTTGAGCATGCCAATTTAAGTGACACTGAAACCTCTAGAGCCTTATATAGCCTCTTCTGGATCTGTTTGAGAGCTGCACCTGTGCCTTAAGGGAGACATTACAATCCACTTTTGAACTAATCAGAAATTTGGGAAAACTTCTCCATATTATATCTATCCCTTCACCTTTAGCTTGGGGGACACTCACTGACTTTTCTTAAGGAACATGAATCTCCTTTGCCTAGTTGGTAACAAACTCTTGCCTTCATTTTAGATTATTTTAGTGGTCTTTGTATTGATTGTGTGACAGTGGACCCTGGCTGCTGTATTAATTCCCCAAATTTCAACTAAGATGGAGCTGTGAAATTTCATAAAGCTTTACTGAAGAGTAGGGTCAAAGGACACAGGGAGTCAGGGGCGCCTTAAAACTGGACACCACAAGTGTCTTTTTTTAGGTCCTTTGGCCATTCTCTTCCACAGGGATTCCCCTCCCCGTTACCCCTCCTCTTACCCCCAGCCCTGGGCCTTGTTGCTGGCCAGTTTGCATCCCTACAAAATGAGTGCTCTTGCCAAGTTCCTGCCTGCCCACTGCAGACCCGTACTCCACTAGCACTACTCCCAGGCCCTCCTCACCCTTAGTCCATGCCAGTTTCTCAACAGCATAATCATCTCGGATGACTATCGTCAATAAAGACTACCTTTTCCATCTTCATGTGGAGCAGTTTAGCTCCTCATTGTCTAGAAGCTCTTCATTGCAACTAAGGATCATAGCTTCACTTTTGCACAAAGGATCATTAAAGTTTTACAGAAACAAAAGAATGGTGCCCTCAGAGGTGAATGCAAACCTCCATCTTTAAAGGACTAGAAAAATTATTGATGGTTAAAAAAAATCTGTCTCCCTCCCTCCCTTCCGTCCCCTTGAGGGTCTAGTTGAGAGCATCTTCCTTACACTTTATAAGTCATTTGCTTCTATGGTGTGCGAGGAACAGTACCCAGAACTGCGGAGGCAGACAGACTAAGACACAATCCCTGCTCTTAAGAAGCTCATGGCGTCCTAGAGGATCCCCAGTGACAACAGTGGGATAAGAATAGCAGATGTGGTGTAAGATGCAGACATAACACGGAGCAAGAGAGTCAGGAAAGGCTTTCAGGAAGAGGCTGCACATCAGTGGGTTTTGAAGCACCAACAAGAATTTACAAGATGGATGAAATGGGAAATGCTTTCAGGCAGAGGAAACAAGGGCAATGATATGGTGAACAGAACTATGCTGGCCATATGGGGATTATTAAAGATGGGTAGACTTAAAGCACAGCGTAAGTGCAGGGGGAGTGGGAGAAAACACAGGGATCAGATCTCTCCTGGATTTTACTGCACAGGTGATGAGGAACGTTGGAAGCATTTTGAGCTGAGGACGGTGGGATCTGGGGTGGGGACAGGTGGAGGGTGACATGATGAGATTGGTGTTTTAGGAAGATCACTGAGGTTTTTAGCTAAAGAGCAAGATACCAGTCAGAGAAATAGTCCAGGTGTGAGGCAATGAGACCTCACGTGAGGCTGTGGGAATGAAAGGGAAAAAGAGTTGTGAAGGCTCTCTGGGAGGTTCAATCAGTAGGATTTGTTGTTTGATTTAATGTGGAGGGTGAAGGAAAAGGGGTCCAGTGGGGCAGCAATGTTTTTGATGGGTAGATGGCAGCACCACCAGCTAAAACCTGGAGTACAAGGAGGGAAACTGGTTGTTGGTAGGGGAAGGGATGGAGGACGGGGTGAAGCTGAGAAGGAGGGGGTGGTGGTTGTCAAGTGATGAATTCTGGTTTGGGAACATCATGAATCTGGTTTCTTGCCAGACTTCTGAAGATGACTGGTTAGTTAGTTGGACACACGGATCTGAAATTCAGCACTGATATATGGACAGATGATGTAGACTTTAGGTGGTAATTATAACCATGAAAGGACATGTTATACTCCAGGGAGAAGTGTAGAGTGAGAAAGGAAAGGAAAAAGGGTTGACTGTGGAATCCTGGGATATGTTGCTTCCATTTTTATATAATTTTTAGGGAGCCTCTGCCTCTATATTTATTTGGAACATTTGGTAAATAATATAATAGAAAGGTAATCCATCTGTAAGCAAGATTTTTTTCAGATAAGTGAAATCAACCTGAGATGCCAAGTAAGCACATATTAGTGCACAATAAGTATTTCTTGAATGTATGAGCATGAATATTCATTTTTCTCAGTTTTGCAGTAAGCACTGTGAATATCACAAATATGTATGCTGCAGCAGAAGGTTAAAAAGAGAAGGGCAGCACATACTCTAACCATAGCAACAAGGTTGGGGATAGCATCATCCAGAAGGTTATAGTTCTGTTAAGAAGAATGTTTGCTCCCATGAGCCCTCGCAACTAAGCAGCAACGATACCACTTCATTGTGATAGTGGGAAAAAAATGACCTTGCTGATGTGATGCAAGGGATAATGGGGGCAGTAAGGTATGCATTTCTTAATTTCTTGATAACAAAAAGAGTAAGCTGCAGCCACCTCTGGGTCTCTTGACAAAGACCAAGTCCCACTTTTCCACATTTCTGTACCTTGACCCCCAAAATTTCTAATGCACCTGGTGTCCCACGGAAACTTGCATTTTAACCAAACCAGAGACCTAGAATTCATGCCAAATCCTAGAGGATGAAATAGAACAACATTTCCACTTGATGTCGTGAAAATATGCAATGGCCAACTACTTTGGCTCCAGTGGCTTTGAAGATCAAAGTTTGGAGAGGTCCTTGTGAGGGCATTTCCAGGTGAGATGGGAGCTTTTCAGTCTCTCTAATACCTGACCTATGGTCCCACAATCTCACAGCATTTCTGATTTAAAATGGCTTTGTTGCTGGAAGGAAATGTCTTTCCGTCTCAGAGTTCCGCCAACAGACAGAGATGACCCTTTGCAAAGAAAGCCGTCTAAACCTGTACTTCTTCAGAAAAGAGAGTGCCATAGTGAGGTCACAATTGCTTTGTAAAACTTACCACTACTTCCCCAGGCAGTTCTAGTGTGATGTGTAAAGTCCACTTCATTTTAGTCTTTGGACATCTGTGAGGCTGTGACTGCCCATGAGATAGTCAGAAGCACAACAGTACACGTCATACTTGCCAGAACTCTTGTGGGTAGATTACTAAACAGCCTCCAGACACTGGAGCCCATGGAGTTTTAGGTTTAGACTCAGCCTTGGTTGGACAAACCTTAAAGATCATTTAGTGCAACCCCTTATGCCAGCAGTTCTTTATGAAGTGATTACTTGTAAATTACTTGTTTTCACAGAAGTATTGCATTATCAATAAAGTATGAAAGTTTTTTAAAAACTTCCTTTTTTTCTCTTCGTAAATTAGAACAGATTCAAGATTATCCTACAATAATGTCTGTCACACTATGTTCTGATAGGCTTTTTGGGCAGGGGAGGAAGGGGTCCTATCCTGCAGTTTTTCTAATAGAAACTGAGCATAGCTTACAACCCACTCTTTCTACTTCATCTCTCTTAGCAGTGTACGGCACGCTAAAACTTCATCCAGTTTGTGTTGCTTCAGAAAGTTTGAGAGGCTAAGCTTCAAACCCATGTCAGCACCTCAGGGTGTGCTTGGATACCTCCAACAGCGGGGAACTTGCTACCTTCCCAGACAGCTCTCTCTACTAACAGACATGTGTCATTGTTCCAGTGTTCTCTGTGCCTCCATCAACCCTGGTTCTGCCCACTTGAGCTATAAAGAGTAATTCCAAGTGTACTCCTGGATGGTTGTCTTCAGTATCTTAGGAGGCCACTTTCCTGTCTCATTTTGAGTATTTTCTTGGGTACAACTTTGCCTGTTCTTTAGTTGCTCTTTGTATGATGAGCTGGTTTCAAATTCCCACCTCTCCTGTTTGCCTCCATCCAAGTGCAGATCAGTTTGGCTATGTCTCTCTTAGTGAGTAGTGTCCAGAATTGAACACTCTGCCTCTCACAAGCCCATAATTTCTTATCTCACTCAAGTAAGAGAGGATAATACTGTCTTCCCTAAGAAACAGCTTGAGTCCTGACCCTAAAATGTGTTAATTCTGTGGTTTTGTTCTCTGATAAGGAGGATGACCTACCCCCTCCAGCCCTCCACACTCACTTCCAGGAGTACCTTCCCAGCCATCCTCTTCCTTCCGCCCACCACCCATCCTTCTCCTTCAGGCCAGAACTGCTGGTCCAAGGGGTTGGACTAGATGATCTCTAGGTGTCCAACCAAGAGTTCAGACTACTTCTGAAGCCTAATGTGAGAGCTTATATTTAGGAACTCTGATAGTAAGGTTCACTTGGGTAATATTCCATTTCTTTCAAATGAGGGAGGTGCTGCCCCCACCAAGTAGACCTTTAAAACGTGTGTGAGCAGCTCTAGTTGTCACAGTATTGGGAGGCAAGTGTTACTGGTATTAGAGCCATGGATGTGAAATGTTTTGTAATGCTTGGGACAGTCTCATACAAGGAAGAGTTGTCCCTTCACAAATTCCCAGAGTGCCCCTGATACATGAAAATGGAGGGAGCACAGGACTAAATGAGAAGACCGGGTTCTAATCCTGTTCTTGCTCTTACTTGTCTCGTTTTTCTCATTTGTAAAATGAGTGGAAACACAAAGCTGTTATGAGGACTAAGTCTCAAGCATTTTGTCAGAGTGTCTTTTATGACACTTGACTATTTAAAATTCTTCCTCCTTTCAGCCCACGTGGTTTGGGTGGGCCTGACCCCATACCAGGTGGGGGTGGTGGGATGATGTGACCTAGGGTTACCAGTCAGCTAATTCTGTTCTCATGGCTCAGTGACTGGTTCACGGGAGCGTACACAATCATCACTCAGCCCTGATTTTCATTAAAACTTGTGGGAGAAGAGAAGCTCTGTTCTCTGGTCAAATTGGGCCTTGGAGGATGTGAGCCTGAAACTGTGAGTAGTTACATGGATGGAGCCTGAATGCGATGCCAGCCCAGCATAAGGAAAGCCAAGAGATTGAGAGAAATGACTCGTGTGCATTATTCAAGCCCCTGGATAAAGCTAAACCTGGGTGGGGGGGTTTGTGGGTTTTTTTAACGTCTTTATTTGGGTATAATTGCTTTACAGTGGTGTGTTAGTTTCTGCTTTATAACAAAGTGAATCAGCTATACGTATACATATATCCCCATATCTCCTCCCTCTTGCATCTCCCTCCCACCCTCCCTAAGCTACCCATCTAGGTGGTCACAAGGCACTGAGCTGATCTCCCTGTGCTATGCGGTTGCTTTCCACTAGCTATCTGTTTTACATTTGGTAGTTAAACCTGGGTTTTAAAGATACCCCTAGTCACTTTAATTATGTGAGAAGTACATTCCCTTTGTTAGTTAAGCCATATCAAGACACTTACAACAAAAACAATCCTGACTTACTCAGCACTCACTTCTATCTGCCTTGAATTACGGTTACTAGTATCTCCTCCACTTGACTCCAGGCTCCTTGAAGGTAGTTATCTCTGAACCCTCCAAACTATCCCAACACTAAATGTTAGTGTAGCATAAAGAAGCAACCCCCCCCACAAATATTTGATGTATGAGTAAAATGAAATAAAAATGGTATAGATGAAAGAGTTTTGTTAACTCTCAAGTATCTTACAAATGAATAGCATATTATATATATCAAATTTCTCATGAATGTTTCCTCCCAAAACCTTTGTCTAGTGAGATGTTCTAGAGCAATAAGATTAGTATGCAAGCAATGGTATTGCTCACCCAGTTTGTTTTCACATTTGTCTCCATTTCAACATTGTCCTGAACAATCTTTGCTCGCTATTGTGTCCCTAATAGTCTCCCTTGTTAAACCGGGTTTCTCCAGTGCAAAGATCTTTTCTGCTTCATGTTTGTGTCCTCAGTGCCTATGGGTGATGCTCAGTTGTTTGGATGTGCTTCTGCCCCTCCTTAGCTCTCTTACTACTGTGGGCTTTTGAGGTCCCAGAAAGTGCATCCCTGTGGCCTAATGATATCCTGGAGGACTTGTGGCATGTGCTTAACTTTCATTCATTCAGAAGACATTCATGTGCTGGGCATGGTCTCTGGGGATTCATGCTCTTGTGGCACTCCCAGACAAGTACATAGGCAATTACAATGCAGTCTGGTAAGCGCTAAGATGGGGGAAGTGTGGGGGGTTATGGGAGTAAACAGGAAGTTCCTAGGCTGATGGCAATCAGGGAAACATTCCTGGAAGAAGTGGCATCAAAGCTGAGTCCTAAAGCATGAGTAGGAATTAGCCAGACAATGAGTCTCCCAGTCAAAGGGAATGGCAAGGACCACAGGGTCAGTGGGCAGGGGAGCAGATGTGTTGGAGAGCTGGGCATGGTACAGACTGGCTGCAGTGCACTTCTAGATGTGGTGCCACTTCAAGGGCTTTGCTTCTGTTTCTTCTGGGTCAGGGTCCCCTTTCCACAGTCCAACCAGGCCATGCCCTTCTTTGCATTATTTGGTGGTTTTCTTGGCTATACCTATTAACTTCAAATTATGTCAGGGTGCCAGGTGATGGTATGCCCAGTTCAACTGGGCAGAGGGTCTGGTTGGAGTTCTTCCTTTCATCTTCATTGATTAACTTTGCCGGAGGAATTCAAGCCTCATCAGAGTGTATGCTGGCCTGCCTAGCTTAGAATTAGGTGCCTGATGATTGCAACCACCTCAAAGATGATTCTGGGTGTTTTTATGAAAAAGAGACCTAGGGCTTAAGGAAAGTAAAGTCTGGGGTGGGAGGGGTAGAGACAAGAAGTGCTGTGTGTTGGTGGAGGTTGGGCCTGCCAATGATGCATTCAGTGATAAGAGTCTTATTCCCACACTGGATAGCTTCGGAAATCTGCTGAGAGCATCAGTCAGGTGGGAAGGCCCTTGGTAGCCCATGGACTTGTATGATTTATATTCCTCCAGAGATGGATGTTGAAATTGAGACTCACAGCAAAATGCAATCACTACTCTTTGCTGTTTGATGGCAAGCCATTTCCCCACCTTCCACGTGGGGCCACGCTTTCAGAGTTCTGCTGGAACTTAAGGTTCTGCTTTTAAATCTTTCCACCGGAATACTCCTCATGACAGAGGAAAGTGGTGAGGGGCCCCAAGGGTTTGGGGGACAAAGCCCAAGCAGCTTGCCGCAACTGTAAATTTCTTAAAGTTTTTTCTTTAAATTTTATGCCAATTCATATCCCTACTCCATAATAAATGCATGTTTTCTTTAATATAAACAGTCTCAAAGTATTTACCATTGAGTAAAATTGGCATTTCAGAGAATGTGCTGTGTTTAAGTGGCTTCTTGTGACTCTGGGAGAGCTGCCTGTACACGATCCCCACTTTGAGAAACAGGCTTTTAGGTTATAACAGATCTGGGTTATTAGATGTGTAACCTTGGGCAAATCACTTTGCCTTCCCAAATCTCAGTGCTCAGTTTTTTTCCATCTAAAATATGAAAACAATGAAACCTACGTGTCAGGGTTAGTGTGAGGATTAAATAAAATAAAATACATGAGGTAGCTGGCCCATAGTAGATACTCAAGAAATGTTAACAGTTCTCCTGTTATTAGGAAGATCTGTCAGCTTTACATTTCCAGAATTCTGTGATCCTGACTCAGCTGACTGAGAAGGTGACCTCATGGGACATTTTCCACCAGAGGGGTTTTGAAGAGAAATAGTATATGTCACTGCTGGATGACATTAGCAATTGAACATAAACTGTATGGAGAGAAGAGATGTGATATGGTTTTAGGGCTTATCATAGTCTGTTTTTCCATTTCTAGGTCTTTCTGAAATGGGAAAATTGGCAATTGGGTGACATTTACAGTCCCATCTACTGCCTGGGCTGGCCCTCACATGTGGCTGCAGGTGAGTCATTGGCCAAGAGAGAAAGTCAAAGCCTGACAGCTATTCCCTCCCCTGGGCTCACTTTTTGGTCCTGCTGCTGAAAAAGATTTAGGCCATGGTCACTGCCTAGACTAATGAGTCTATCGCAGGGTAAATAATAGCAATCTTAGGACGTCTGCTCCTAAATTCTGAAATGACAATGGAATGCCCGCATCCCAATTAAAAAGAAAATATCGGGCTTCCCTGGTGGCGCAGTGGTTGAGAGTCCGCCTGCCGACGCAGGGGACACGGGTTCGTGCCCCTGTCTGGGAAGATCCCACATGCCGTGGAGCGGCTGGGCCCATGAGCCATGGCCGCTGAGCCTGTGCGTCCGGAGCCTGTGCTCCACAACGGGAGAGGCCACAACAGTGAGAGGCCCGCATACCGCAAAAAAAAAAAAAAAAAAAAGAAAAAAGAAAATATCCCCTATGATTCCAATCATTACTGTAAAAACTTAACTTTAATTTTGAATATACAACCACTTTCTGGAAGAAGCCTTCTGGCTGTATAATAGGTATTTCTCAGACTCACCAGGCAGGGTCCAGTGGGAGATGGAGGGCAGGTGGACAGACAGGTAAGGAGGGTAAAAGCCAGCATGAAAGTAGGTACAGGCATGCAGGTGAGGGAGCTATGTTGTCTGGATGCTTCAGGAAATCTTGGCAGCAGAGGTGACATCTGAGCTTGAGATTCAGATTCAGAAGACCAGGTGGGGCTTAGGCATGACTTTTTAAATAATGTCTCTAGAGATTCTGAGGCACAAGTCAGGGTGAATCTCCTGGTAGGTGTCTGTACTTCGATTTTAAAGCATTTCCCCTCCTGGGTTGTGAGCCCCTTGATGGTAGGGTCCTGCTCTCTCTCTGCTCAGCATCATCACTGCAGACATCTGGAGGCTGACCCCGAGTCCAGGGCTGCATCTCCTCCGAGGTGCCTCCTGTGCTGTGATGAGGAACCCAACACCTCAGAATTCAAAAGAGCTCTGTGCCATGTATTCTAAAAGTTAAAAATGCACCGAACACAAATACCTATTTTACTGCCTCAATGCCATACCCCTATCCTTCTTCTGAAAATATGCTATGACTCCTTTTCTTTCCAAATGTATTCCCTTGCCCCAGACTTGGGTCTAGTGGACATTTCCTCCTTCTCTTCTCTTCCTGAAGTTCAAGGATGTGGAAGAGGCTGGGAGCCTGACCTTCTAGGTGGTGGAAACGCTGTGGCCTCCCAGTGTGATCTCTTGGAATTAGCGCATTGTTAAAAACTTGATTTGTGTTTAGCATCTTTTGTAAATTAGGCCACGGCCCTAAATGGGAATCCTCTGGATTGTGAGCAAGTGGGCGGGAGTTATTCTGGTAGGTGCTGATGTGACTTTATTCGTCTAGAAATTTTGTATTTTTTCCCCAAATAAACAGTTTTACAGTGTTGATATGAAAAAAAAATCTGAATCTCTTTTCAGATTTATATTTCATCTGTGTTTATTGTTGTTTCCCTGGTTTTCAAAAAAAAAAAAGAAACCTTGGGTTACTTTTGAAATGCAGCACATAAGTTTGTTTGCTTATGAATACAAGGGACTGTCTCCCCTGTAGATCCCCCAAATAACTTCTGGAAAGATGAAAGGGGGTGGGGGACTTCCCTGGTGGTCCAGTGGTTAAGACCTCACCTTCCAGTGCAGGGGGTGTGAGTTCAATCCCTGGTCGGGGAGCTAAGATCCCACATGCCTCACTGCTAAAAAACCCAAACGTAAAACAGAAGCAATATTGTAACAAATTCAATAAAGACTAAAAAATGTGGTCCACATCAAAAAGTAATAATAATAATTTAAGTAAATAAATATATTTTTTTAATTAAAAAAAAAGAAAGGGGGTGGATTTGGGGTGATGCTCAATATAAAAAGAGAACCCAGAATACTGGTGTGCTCAGAACTGAACTGAGGTAAAGCAGCCACCCAGCTTCAGGCTGGGGCATGCTTTACTCATTACTTCCAGCACACAGTTCAAGTAAGTGAAAACACCAAGTGTCCAAGATTTCTGAACCTGAAGTCTTATTTCTACCATGACTGTTCTGGTTCTAAGTACCAGACTTGCTCTGGTTCACAACACTTGATGAACTAATGAATGTGGGAATGAGTGAAGTGTAACATAACCTGGGCTATGTTCAGACCCCTATTGTCTGAGCCAGGGAAGTCTTAAGCCCACCTAGGAATGGAAGAACCTGGTGTGGGAAGCTGGTGTTGACATCAGACATCAGCAGAGGGGGCTTTTCCCTCGGCCCCAGAGGAAAGGTGCTGAGGGTAGAGGAGACACGGGGCATTCTAGGGGACACATGTCCTCTGAGGGTGTGCTCTATGCCAGCTGACCTTGGGGAAACCAGTGGACAAAACACCCCCAAGGAGGAGGGGGAACCAAGCATTGTTCTTGGAAAGGACTCACCCTCGAGCAGTTGGCAGAGCCCCTGGCAGGCTGGAGAGCTGGGTGCCTGAGCCCCTCACTGGCAAAGCCCAGGAAGGCACCCTCCCTCCTTGGGGGCCATGAGTGTGGCTGCAGCAGCCCAGCAGGACCCCGGTTTCTATATGCCATGTCCCGTGTGTTCATGTCCATGTGTGCTGTGTAGTCTAAACTGTGTTTTTGGTTGTTTTTAAGCCTGTGCTGCAGTCTGGAAAAAAAGGAGAGAAGAGCTGGGCCTCACTGCAGAAAGCTGGCTGCTCACCTCATTACATACCCTTAGGGAGGCACGTGCTACCTGGGAGCATCCCTACTGGTCCAGGGGCTGACCTTCGGCCAAGGATGGATGTTTCTCAGGGAGAAACTTGTTCTCTTGTACAGCTCACAGAGGCTGTACAAGAGCCCTGAACACCCACTGGTGAATTCATAGTTACAACTGTAATGGAACTATATACTCCTGTAGAGAGCAAAGTTGCGTTCTTTTTTTAAGTCTTCCTGCACTGCCTAGAGTTGTGAGGTAGCCACTCTGGAATCACAGCGACACTGGGTGGATGCAATGACTCCCAAGACTTACAAAGTGTTGACTAGAGCTCATGGTGTATGTTCTGTGGAAGTAGAGATGGTCTGGTGCCATCATGAGACAAATCTGCCAAGGCAGGGCCATGCAGCACTCCCTGGACAGGGCGGTTCCACAGGAAGATGAGTGGCTTCTACACAGCTTCTTCTCTGAGTGTAGGATTGGGCCACCTCATTCACCAAGTGGTTTCTATCAGAGAAAATGTGGGCAGCAACTGAACAAGTTTAGTCTATGGGGGTGACTCCATGGTTAAATGGGGGTTGCCATGCCAGTCATGTGTCCCCCTACCATAATCTGGGAATAATTTCTTATTTCAGAAATAAACAGTGGCTCCCTACTAGTGTCTTTACCTTGGCTTTCATGAAAACCCCCTTTGCACTTCCAAGAAGACCTCCCCGGAATATGTTGTCAAGGATGAAACTGTGACAGTGTCTCCTGGACAGCAACATGAGTCCCACCTGGTGGCTAGGACCCACGAAAGACACCTTCTGACTCCTCAGAGTGTCTCTTTAAGCAGGAGTCCTCTGGCAGCCCAGGCTGGAGTAGCCAGCACCGCCCTGGCTGGAGCCCCAGGTGGCTATGTGGACCAGGTGTTTCCACAGCCAGTTGCTACGTGTGCAGAAATGGATGCCCGGACGCTCCTCTCTGTTCCGGTGACTGGAGGGCCTCATTAGCCTGTGCACACTAACGGCTTTCTTTAGGGACAATGAGGTCCTTGGGGATGTGGAGACTGGAGGGAAACTGGAAAAGTTGATGGAGTTTTTCCAGGTTTCATGGAGTGCAGCTTGACTTTATTCCTCCTTCCCAGTGCAATTCCAGCTGCCTTCCCTGCTACTTGGTCATCAGCTGGGCTTTTTTTCCCCTTCTGGAAGCCCTGACAACAGGACATTTTGACTTCATTATTAAGAACGCAGACCCAGACGGAAGTGTCTTAAAGGGAGGAAAGTGAATACAATACAGACGGAAAGGTAACTCAACGCCCACAACGAGGCAGCCAACAGAATGTGCTAACTTAGATAGGGATAGTCAGCAGTTTCTGGCCCTGAAATACATCAATCTGTCAAGGAAGCACACTGGCCTCCTACCGGGCAAGCCCCTGCGGCCCTCTCCATCTCCATCTCCGTCCCCTCTGGGCACCACTTTTTCCTTTCCACCAGCCCAAGAAGTTTTTAAAGGGCCACTCTTTTAAAAAATGCTATTTCTTTTCCAAGGCTCTGTTTCTTTTATTATGGGGGTGGAGCTCATCATCTCTTCCTCCTCTGAAAAAAGAGCCCCCTTCAACCCCAGGCCTGAACACCACTTAAATCTCTTTCCTCCGACCTCAGGCATCAGGGCAGTTGGTTCTGCAACTGTTCTTCCCAAGGGATCATGCCCAATGTCAACTTCCCCCTTGCCAATGGTGGCCCAGGGAGCGAAAGGGGAAGGGATCACAGATTAGAATTACAATTGCTGTCTTTTAGGGTTGCTAAAAGATGGTGATTGTAATTCAAAATATTATCCTGTCCCAGTAACATAGTTTAAACATATGAGGCAGTAAAAGCAAGTACTTTTACACTGCATACTATGTGCTAGGCGCAAGGTGCCACTTATGTAACAACTCATTTATTTCTTATGCACCCTATTTATTCCTCAGATATTATATTATTATTATTCATTATTAATCTCCCTTTTACCAATGAAGAAACTGAAGCAAAAGAGATTAAACAATTTATTTGAAATCTGTGAGATCCAACAGGTAGTAACTGCTGGAGTTAGGAGTCAAATCTAGACATTCTGTGCTCTTCACCACTGTATGGCTTCATACATGAATAGTGGTTTAGTCTTCCTTCAGGCTGGGGCTCTTCTGCTTCTGCAGTGCCCTGGAGATTGGGGCAGGAAGAGAACGACATAGTTTCTGTTGAAAACTTATGCTTGCTAATTTCCCACTGTTCCTCCTGTTTTCACAAACAGGTTGACGCCATGTCCTCAGTGGTGGAGTCTCTTTTCCACCCACATTGGGCTTATAATCATTTGTCCAATCTGGTAAAAAATGAAGAATGCCCTGGAATGAGCCAGTGAAGGCGTGTCTGTGTGTGTGTGTGTGTGTGTGTGTGTGTGTGTGTGTGTGTGGTAGGGAATTCTAGGCAGATAGGCCCCACTCTTGAGATCCACAGGAAGTATCTATTTCATAAGTATTGCATTCTATATAATACGCTGAACACATTTTGTTCAATGATGCAAACTGAAGTTGGCAGTTTCGTTCTTTAAAAAAAATAAACATCATGAACAAAAACACTGTCAAAATCTTCCCTCTGCACCTATCAGAATTTGTAGGAGGCAAGCACACACAATGACTGTATGTGACACTTCTCTTGTACAAGTTTCTCCTCTGTCTTCTCTCCAGGCATCCAACAAAATTCTCTTTTCTCCATAGTATTTAAAATAGGGAAATTGGTGGTGACATTTTGCAATATGCTATGACAAATGGTGAATTGGGGAAATTATGATGTAATGGAATTAGGTGAAACTGCTGAAATTCTTGTTTTTCCGCATGGTATTCAACCAACATTTTGTTTTCTGTGATTCTGCAGAAATAACATGAAACAAAATTGAACTTTCTCATCAATTGGAGAAATTGCAACTTATGTTTACCTAGTTGTTATGACATAGAAAATATTTTCTCATGGCTTGGAATTAGAAAGGAATCAGAAGTTTTGACTACTTATTGGAATTCTTGAAAAAGCCTTCGAATTGTAGGGAAATATAAGTAGTAAATAAACAGTCACCAGGAAATCATGTAGAGGGGAGTTCCCAGAAAGTGAAGGATGTGGGGAACTGGAGTGGGTATTAGTAACAAAGAGATTGGAGCCCACGTGGCAATGGTGGTAATACACCAGTGAGAATAACGCGCCTCAGACATTATTCCATGTTTTCAGGGAGGTGGAGTTATCTGAGCACGGAGAACATTTAAGTGTGAGGAGCATATTAACTTCAGTGCTAACTCCCTAGTGCAAGCTCCAGTTCTACATGTCCTGCTTAGCCCAACGGCCAGCACCTCCAAAACTCCAAAAACTTTGTCTTAACAGCACCAGTGCTCCCCTTCTCTGGGCCCCCATCCCTGACTGAAACCAATGGCTAAGCCAGACCTATTTTTTCTTGTCTCTTCAGGAAGGGAGCAGCTGGAACCATCCTACCCTCCTCCATCCCACTTCTGTCCCACTTAGAAACCTGGAGTCACTTTAATAATACCCTCAGTGTCCCCCTGGAGAGGAAAGTCCCTCCAGAGAGCTAGAATCTGGTCTGTCCTTCCTGGTGTGACTGATCCCGCAGCCCTGGGCATGGAAATAGGAGAAGAACCAAGTACTGCAAAGGCTTTTGTCCAAGACACACTGGCTTAACGCAGGAACAGTCTTCTCGTTGAGCTGAGAGCTGGGCACCCCAGGGAATTCCACGGCAAGATCCTTGGGAAATGGAAGAGGAACAGGTTTGGGAAACTGGGTCATATTGTTGAGGGGTACTCAGTAGGAATCTTTTGTTTATCTGATTACTGAAAAAAAAGTTTCAGTCACATTCAAATTCATGCCTAGTAAGTGCCCAGATACAGACAGGAGGTCTTGAACTGGGACGCATGAAACCTCTGAAATTGTACAGAAAGTTGTGTGTATATATAAGCATTTTCCAGAAAAGCGAATCAATATCTTCCATTGTATTCTCAAAAGAGTCTGCAACACCTCTCCCATGCCCCCTGTCACCAAAGTTAAAAACCGGTGACTTAAAGAGACCATAGAATTTTTTTTCTCAATTTTAATCTTACAGATTATTTATTTATTTATTTATTTTTTGCGGTACGCGGGCCTCTCACTGTTGTGGCCTCTCCCATTGTGGAGCACAGGCTCCAGACACGCAGGCTCAGCGGCCATGGCTCACGGACCTAGCCGGTCTGCGGCATGTGGGATCTTCCCGGACCGGGGCACGAACCCGCGTCCCCTGCATCGGCAGGCGGACTCTCAACCACTGCGCCACCAGGGAAGCCCCAGATTTTTAAACTTATTGTTTTTTATTGAACTATAATTGACATAAAATATTAATAGAAATTTGGGCTGAAAGGAATCTTGAGTGATATTTAGTTCATTTTTGCTCCTTTAAAATGTTTTCTATACAGAAACTTGAGTCTGATTAACATGAAATGTTTCATAAATATTGAAGTCCTGTAGGCCTTTCTCTTCTGAAACACCCCCAGATGGGTCTAGAGAAATGCATCATGGTGACCTAGAGTAGAGCTGTGAGGGGTGGCATGATCATCCACCCATATGTGCCAGAAGGATGGGTGAGGGGGTGGCAGGAACACTCCTGTCCTCTGGTTTATCTTCACATCTCACTTGGAGCACAAAGATGGGACTTTGTGGTTTAGAACCCCAAGCTCCTCCATTACAGAGGGAACCGATGAGATTCATTCTTATTAGAATTACCTGGCATAGTTCCACCAGATGACTTCACGATTTTCATGGCCCAATCTCCTCCAGAACATTTACGCATTTATTTCTTTTACTTTTCTGGTTAAAGGAGCTCAAAGATACATAATTGAAGATGATCTAGTTTGAAAGAAATCCCATTTGTTCAACACAAATACTGAAAAGAGAAATCAGCTTGACACTGACCACCTTTCACTGCAGCTGGGTTCATGATTCCCAAGTCCAGTGTTTTCATCCGGTGAATGGAAGTTCTTTATGAAGAGCAGGGTAAGGAACCGCAGAATTCTAACTGCCATGTAAGATGTCTCTGAAGTGAGATGGGAAGCAGGAGAATAGTCAGTTGACCCTTTTGATAGGTAGGTCAGAAAGGAGGCCTTCCTATTAAGAAGTAGAGTAGAAGGAACTTAGCAACCATTGGCTTATGTAAGGGCAGGGTTGGGGGAGAAGTTAAGGATGACTCCCAGGCTTCTGACTTGGCAATTTGGGCACACAGAAAGAAGGGTTTGGGAGAGAAATAAATGAGAGCCATTTTGGATATGTTGCATTTGGATCCAGCTGGAGAATTTGGTGGGCAGTTTGACATGAGGGTCTAAAGCTCCAAGGAGAGGGTTGAGCTGGAGATAATGATTTGAAAGTCATTAGAATACCTGCAGCCTACACACCTACAGGAAGTTAGAGAAGAGGATTTCAAAAAGGAAAGCAGACAATGATGTCAAACATCTCCGAGAAGTCAAGTAAGAAAGAACCAACTGTCCACTGGCTTTAACACTGAGGAAGTCATTGACGGCTTTAGGATAAGCAGTTTCTGTGGATTTGTAGGGGCAGAAGCTAAATCATATTTGTTGGAGGATTGGATGGACAGCAAAAAGTGGCAAAGCTGAATGCAGATGACCCCAGAAGTCTGGGTAAAAAGAGAAAAGACATGGAGTGATAGATGGAGGAGGCATGCAAGATGGTGGGTGTTTTATTATTTCTTAGGTTTGAAGAGACTTGAACATGATTAAGTGGTAACGAGCATAAACCAGAAAGAGGGAAAAGTTGAAGAAACAGAATAAATGAATCATTGATAGAACAAATTTCTGGATGGAAATGGGGTAAATTCAAGAGTACTGTGGTGATACTGGCCTTGAAGCAGCCATCCTCCAAGACATGAGGGAAAGAAGGATATGGGTACAGATAAACTTGTGAGTCAGGGGCAGGGAACTGAGGGACTTCATGCTGGGTCATCCCAATTTTATCAGTTAAAGAGAGTGGGGATATTTGAGGTGAGCTAGGGAGCATGAGCAAAGTGGCAAAAATTTGAACCTACCATGGAAAAGAGGGGAAATAGGAAACTGACTAGTGAAACAGACAAGGTTGGCTAAAAGAACTGGGGGTCCAGTTGAGACTGGATATCCTAAATGTATATCCTAATGTATGAACCATTCTACCCATCTGTGTGTGTTACTCTAATGCTTGGCTACCAGTGTGTAGAGCTGGAGAAGGTAGATCCATTTGGGTTAATTCAGTGTTGAGGATTTATAATACAGGAGAAACAGCAGAACAAAAGGATGAGGAAGCTGGGTTTTCTAGGTAGAAAGTAGTTGAAGTGACGGATCATGGTGTCTGGGCAGGACAGGGAAAAGATAAAGCTGGAAAGGACTGATGCAAAGTGAAAGACTGAGATAAAACAGAATGCTCAAGTTGATGAAGATCTTGTGAAGACAACAGGTAGGGTCAGAGGAGGGCTGGAAAGAAGGTCTGGAAAGACAGGAAAGTGTGATCAGAGAATGCCTACACTAAAATGTGTTTTCCAAAACACTCTACCTCTATTTCCATGTTGTACTGTAAAATTTAAAAGTGCATTACAAATGAAAATATAAATGTCTGGTAAATTATTTGTAGTATCTGTGCCTTCGGCTCTCTTCCATGTGATAATTCAGTTCTCTTTTCATTGACATAGGAACATGTGGACCAAGTCTTAAGAGAATTATTTTTCTCACGCTTTGACCATTTTATATGTATATTATTACTATTATATTTTGTATTTTAAATGTATAATCTTGGGAAAGAAGCCAGTGTTTTCTCCTTCAGCCAACAGCTGTTATAAGGATAAGCAAGCCTTCAATAGATCTGCTATCTCTGGCTTTGTCATTCCCCTAAATTTAAGTTGATTATAAGAAAATTTTAACCTATAAACCTCAAGAGGACAGGTCACATCAATAAAGCCCACATGACAAGTGACTAATGGTAACAAAGTGGACCCATGGGATGATGGAGAATGCCAGGGAGGCTCTGCACACCGTTGTGACCTAGTTTGGAGCTGAGCTGGAAACGTAGTTAGATGCACAGGCTAGGTGGGCATTGCATGTAAATAAGGTATAGGTCGCCTCCATTCCCTCTAAGGTTGCTTCCATTGTGCTTTTGGAAGAGACGCTAAGAATTAAATGTGTACATCATGTGAACATAGTTAAGTAGGAACACAAATATTTCATTTGTTGTGCCTCATTTTGCTAAAATATATATTTAGCAAGTATGCAGATTAGGTTGAAAAAGCAAACAGAACTTCAGATAATGGATTAGAATCCCATTTGCAGAGCAAATTAACCTAAGAAATTTAATTAGTCAATAGGACTAAGTGCGTCTCAAGAATCCTGTTTAATTGTTTTATAACTGTACAGAATAAAGATGGAGTTGACACATGTGTAATGGCCGCCAGGGTCTATGAAAAATAGCAAAAGAAAAAAAAAACGAGCGAGGATTTATCAATGGGTCTCCACACACAGGGTGCGCAGACCAGCTAGCAAGAAGGTTCTTGTTCCTTTGCCAAGTATATCCCTGCAAGATTAAAAATAGGGACGGTGTACGGTCCATAGTAGGGGCTTAGTTAAATGGCAGGTTTGTTCTCATCTCTCTCCTTTTGGTGGAGGTTGTGTCGTGGGTCCCCACATCTCAAGACATTAACATCATCTAATTCCCATTAGTCCATGCTCATCAAACCATCTGCTAATGGTAGTTTGCCTGCCTATGTAGACTTTTCTAAAAAAGAGCAACTCGCTGGCATGCTGACATGAATATTCCAGTTTGCTTAGCAGTTTTGTCTTTCCTTGTAATTAATGAAATAATATTCTAATTTATTTACCAGTCTCTTGTGAGATGGCTAATTAGAGTGAGTTGCTGCCCCTGGTTCTGATGCATTTGGGAAGAAAAATGTAAAATTCTCCACCTTTAAGGATGATGAGCAGGCCTGGATTCTATAAAAGCACTGCCACTCAGAGAAGCCCCATGTGATCTACTGTGAACCTTTCTCTTTGACATTTTTTCTGTTTCAACAAATGCCATGCATGTCTTCTCAAATCATACACTGTTAGGTTTCAGTGCCTAGAATTCCACTAAATTGCCTGTTACTCAATTAACCTTGACCATGGTGAGGAGCCTTGTGGTGAGGCAATGGGGCTCAAACTTCAGTCTCAGCTGAATGCTTGTGAAAATGCATATTCCAGGCTTCCGCATAGAGATCCTGCCTTCGTAGAGCTAGGTATGAACAGAGTCTGCAGTTTTAGCATGATTGAGTCTGATACACGTAGTCAGCGGACTACAGTTTGAAAAAAATGGTTTTAGTTCGGGGTACTAGCTCATTTGTGGCTATGGGCCCTAGCAAGGGATATTTTCTGTTCTGAGAGCCATGGGTTTCTCCCCTAACCAGAGTGAAGTTTGATGCACCCAGAGGAAGGGAACTGGGGGGAAATGAAGCCAGTGTGGAGTAACAACAGAGAGAAAGAAATGGTGGTGACCTGGCAAAGGAGCTGGAAGACTTTCTACTGGAATTCGAGCCATTTGCCTGAGCCCAGCTCTGGTCATGGAGTCAGACAGTTTGTCTGCCAGACAGGTTGGTCCTGTCACCACGCTCCCTTGCTCAGAAGCAGGTTTCAGGTTTAAAGAGATGTCTCCTTTAATTTGGCGAAGGGCAGGTAATAATAGTGGCATCATGCTGTGTTGTAAACGTGTATGTGGCACTAAGCCTTCTTCCTCTTGTTCTAGAGGTCAAGAATATTGGAATTCTCCTCCAAATTTAGTGCTGGGAATCTTTATTTACTGGCATCTGGGAGTCTTATCCAGAGACCCATAGAATGCTAGAGGTAGGGCTAATTCGCAGAGTATGGTTGAGCCCCTCCCCATTTTAAAGATGCAGAAACCAAGGCAGAGGGAAGACGGGTGATTCACCAAGTCCCACAGCCTCGTGGAGGAAGAGCTGGGACTATAAGTAGGTCTCCTGGCCTCGGTGCAGAGCACCCTGCTGCCTGCTCCAGACCCACCACCAGGAAATGGTGCCGGCTGAATCAGCACAGATGAGTTAGACAGGTTGGCCTGATGGCTGTGGAAGCGTATTTTATCATATGGGTAGCAGACACTAATAGATGCTTTGCATTTCGATTTCATCCATCTAACTCTACATAATTCCTTGCTGCTTTAAGCAACCCACTTTTTTGGGAGATCTTTTTTTTTTTTTTTTAAACCAGTAATCCTAAGTAAGCATTCCTCCTAAACTAAGTGCAATCGCCATCTAGTGGCTTGAAGATCACAATAAAAGTCCCTGTAGAAGCTTTGTACGTAGGCCAAAGGAACAAGAGAATTTTTACCACCTGGAAGATAACCTCCTGGATCTTCATGTCCGACACCCTCATGTTACAAATGAGAAAAATGAGGCTCCAGAGAAGGAAGCAACTTGCTGAAGGCCTCACAGGAGGTTAGTGGAACCACGCGGAGTAAGTCTATGGTGTAAGCATTGTCTGGTCCCACCCTCTTGCAGAAAGACAAGGGCTTTTGGGGGATGGGGAGGTGTTGGGCTCACCTGGGACTCCAGGGAGCCTGGCCCAGGGCCTGACACACATAGCGTCCCATGCATGTGTCATGAGTGAGTGGTTCCTCCAGACTTGTGTCACCAGCCTTCATTGTTTTCTCTGTGGTGCCATCAAGCCAAAGCAATTCTCCACGCAAAGGAGACTCAGTGAATGTGGTTGGTGGCTGGACAAATGCCTGCTTTAGTTGAATCGACTGAACAGTGTGCTGTGGCTCCCAGTTAGTGGGCTGTGCTGTCTGCCTCACCTTCAGCTACACACTTCTGCATCCCTTCTGGTTGAGCAGCTCTTGCCCAGGATGCTTTTGTGTTCAGAGTGAGTTTCCTGACAGGCAGCAAATCTAAGCGTCTTCTGCCAGAAGTGAGGTGAGCACTCAGGGCTTCATCCCCTTCTATTTATAACAGGCGTTGGTGTCAGGCAGTCCCAAAGAGGGTGCTCGGGCAGAGCTCAGAATGCGGCAGCCCTACAGGAAGAGGCCTGTGCACTACGGCTCCATGGGGGGTGGGAATGGGCAAGGGCTTTGAAGGCTGCAGATGGTGAGGGTGCCAGGGTGACAGACTGTGGGTGGTGGTTTTTTTTGTACTCCAAATAAGCTGAGGATGTTTTTTTTCACTGAAATCCCCTGGAAGAAAATGGGGACAGGAAGAGTGGCAGGCAGACGCAGCCCGTGTGGGGAAGGCTTCTTATCTTGGGGTCCACGGATGAGCTTCCAAAGGGGATGAGTTCTGAAGCCTCTGGAATTAAGCACACACATTTTGTGTCTCTGTATGTTTTTTGGGACAAAGGGTCTCTCTCTTTTATCAGCTCCTCAAAGGAGTCCCTGACCCAAACATGTCAAGAACCACAGGTGTAAAGATCAAATACATCTCCAAACTCTTCAGAATGAACCAATTTTTCATCTCATTCTGGAAGAGAAGATTCAGCCACAATTGTTTTCTCTTACCACCCATGTCACTCATACCTGATGTCATTTTTAAAAGGATGTGTACACATAAAAAACAAGTATATAAGTAAAATCCTTCATTATTTTATCATGGGTACATATCTAAGTCCCAAACTGAGGCATGCAGAAAATATGCATTTCTTTGACTTTTCTAAAATGGAAATTAATTTCTATCTGAGCCCCCATTCCATTTTTGTGGCAGAGACTTAATCTCTATGTTTGAGATTTTCTATTTCTCTCTCTGCCCCAGGGGATTGTACCTCAGTTCCGGGTGCTTCCCTAGGACAGGGTGCCCAACTAGGACGAAGGAGTGTAATAAGAGGCATCTATCCTTAGTGGCATTTTTCCGCAAGGTCATCTGCTGAGATCCACCCTTTGTCTCATTGAGCTG
The DNA here is from genome assembly GCF_008692025.1 of Phocoena sinus. Lineage (NCBI taxonomy): Eukaryota > Metazoa > Chordata > Mammalia > Artiodactyla > Phocoenidae > Phocoena > Phocoena sinus. The sequence goes on along the minus strand of NC_045768.1, from coordinate 80,560,836 downwards.
TTGGCCATCAGTGTCACCCCTGAGTTGTCTATCCTCTGGTCCTGGCCCTGGCAGACCTCCCTGCTATCTTTACGACGAGACCCTGGAGCTGCTCATGGCTCTGCCTTACCCAAGCTAAGCCTCTGTGCTCTTGCTTCTTTCCAGGACTCATTGATCCAGGAAAGGGGGTGCTTTGGACCTCTCTTTGAGGTCCAAAGTTGCCAAATTTTCCAATTTGTTTTTCGAGAAGAAGCTGGAAATTTTCACCTTATGTAAACCTTTCTGATTTTTAAATGTTGGAAATTAACTTATTTTGGGGAAAAAAAAATCACCGCAGATCAAACATAAAAACATCTGTGGCCCAGTTTTGCCCGAAGGGCTGCCACTTTGCAGCCTCTGCCCTATGGCTTAGACTTATGGAAACCAAAGCAGTGATGACACCCTTTTTTTCCTTTATTCGGATGTGTCACTTCTCTCCCCATGGCAATAAGCACAGGATTGTCTACTTACTGGAACAGGAAAGAAGGGCAAAGGGGAGAAATCTGGGGGCAAGACATTAATATTTCTAAAGTATTATCCTTCTATACCTTGATATTGAGCTTATAAAGATAGGTTGTATATTTTTTTAAAGTAAACTTCTTTTATGTCCAGGAAAAAAGACTTGTGATTGTACAATATATTTTCAGTAAAGTAATCCTGCCCAGCAAATGCTTTCAGTGGAATTATAGAGCTTTATATTGGGTCTCCTTAATGATTGTTTAATCCAGTTCCTGAGCCTGGATTAAATAAATGAGACAGCTGAAGCCTAGAGGTAAGTGACTTGGCCTTGGTCACCTAGCAAGTCCCTGCCAGCCAGACTCACAGTCCCTGACTCTTAGCTCTTTCTGTCTAGTGCCTCCTCCCAGACAAGCCAGGGCCTGGGCACTGCATTCAGGTCAGGGTGGGAGGAGGCTGTGGCATGGGAATGGGGGTGGTGCTGGAATGCAGTGCTTAACTCAAGGAGGGACAACCCAAGAGGCCCTGGCCCCAGGAAAAGTCAAGTCAAAGGGGATGAACAACCAGAGGAAGTAATCATTGAAAGGGACTCAGGAGAGAGGGAGAATCCATGGACAAGTGGCAGGTCAGAAACCAGGAAGTTGCGCTGCGTTTTCTGTAGGGGCCTGTAGCCTTGGGTAGGTGGATGGAAAGGACCATTGATGGCATGAAGGCAACTGGGACATTTTGTACCGAAGTTGGGAAGTGCCTCAAAGGGACATTTTCACCTGAGAGATCATTCTCAAAACATCACTTTAAATTAAATTACTCCACTTCCCAAAACTGTCCAAGGGCTTCCTGCTGCCTATGGGATAACGTTCTAACTCTTGATGTACCAGCTTCTTTGTAATTGGGTCCCCATGTGCATTTCTAGTATTTTTCAACACCATTACCCAACCTTTTAATACTCTAGCCCAGTGGTTTTCTAACAGTATCGTGACTTGAATGAAGCTGCATCAGAATTGTCTAGAAGGCTTGAGAAAACAGATTTCTGGATCCCGATCCTCAGAGTTTCTAATTCAGTACATCTGAGGTGGGATCTGAAATTTTGTATTTCTTCCATGTTCCCAGGTGATGCTGCTGGTCTGGGCAGCATACTTTGGAAACTACTGATCCAGCCACATCCTCAGTTGTTCTGTGGACCAGCAGCATCAACATCACCTGGAAGCTGGTGAGAAATGCAGGTGCTCTGGCCCACACCAGACCTACTGAATCAGAATCTGCATGAAAAAGAGCCTCAGGTGATTCCTGTGACATTAAAATTTGAGAAGTACCGTTCTAGTCTAATAGTCCTCTACCCTGGTTGCACCTTAGAATCACCTGGAGAGCTTTAAAATTTTAATTTTAAAATTTCATGGAGGTCCATGCTCCACCCCTAAAATTCTGATTTAATCAAGCTGATGGTAGGGTCAAGGAATCTGTAGTTTGAAAAGCTCTCTAGATGATCTTCATATGCAGAAAGGTGGAGAATGATTGCTTGCCCTGACCACACAGAACCACCACCACTTGCCAGACATAATGCAGCCCCCCTCCCTGTTATTACTGTGCACCTGCTGTCCCCTCAGCCTGCAACAAAACTTCTCCTCATTCTTCAAAACCCATGCTACCAAACCTCCTCTGGGAAGAGGTCCCTGAAGTTTTCCCCAGCAGAGTTAACTGCTTCCCTCTTTGGAGTCTACTCTTTGCGCATCCTGTTGTAGGTAGATCATATCAAATTGTAATCATGTATTTTCATGTCTGTTTCTCTCACTAGGGAAAACTAAGCTGTGAATATCTTTGGGGCAGGGAATCTGGTTTATTTACTTTTTTAAACTGTAGAGCCTAGCTTCTGTACAGTTGGTTCTCTGTATCTGGTTCTCTATATCTCTGTTGGTGATTAAATGCACAAACGAGTTGAGTCAGACTTTGAAAACCAAGTAAGCATCCTTCAGATATTCTCAGTCCCCCAATCATCCCCACCTGAAAGTTACCCCCAACCCTGCCAACTCTTTACTGTCCACCCAAAGAAAACAAAAGCAAGCAAACAAACAAAACAACAAACACCACAGAACAGATGTGTGCATAACATACAAGTCTCAGAAGGAATATTTGGGAACAGACTGTAAGACCCATAAGGGCAGAAGTTTTTGTTGGTTTTGTTCCTTGCTATATGGAAAGGACTAGATTGAATGAATGGATGTTGAACAAGTGGTGATTATAAGGCAGCTTTCTTTTCTCCTTCTCCTTTCCCATTTGTCATTCACACCAGTGACCCTAGGCTTTGTTTTGAATGCTGTGCCTTATCCCAAGACAGGATCACCGGAGCTCCCTTTAAGGATGTTCTGGCTTTGGAAATTTGCTTACCCCAACCAGTATTTGCCAGCAAAGTGTGAATCAACCTCCAATAATATCCTAAGTGCTTCTTAGTGACATGGTAATCTTTCAGACTAAATATAATATAGTCATAAGACCCTAACTTCTTCATTATTCACCCTCACCCCAACACACACACACACACACACACACACACACACACACACACACACACCAGGGAAGAGCTTAAGTTACAGTGAGCTATTATACATTGAGCATCACTTGGCAACCAGGACTCCACACTATGTTCTGCCCTTAAGAACTCAGAAGTACTTCCTGCCCAGGGGACTGAATCAGCACTGAATTTGACCATCTCTTGATGACTACTTGTCTTGCTGAATCACTGACAGAGAATGACAGAATTCTAGAGCTGGAAGGGATCTTAGAGATCATTTGGTTTAAGCTCAAGTGTTTGATGGATGAGGAGGCTGAGATCCAGAGACATGTCACTTGCCCAAAGTAACACAGCTCTTTAGCTGCTGAATAAGAGCATCAGCTGGTGCCCTAAGTTCTGGTCACCTGAGTTTTCTATTTACCTTATTACCAGCTCTAGAACCCTGCCTTAACGCTGGGTCTTAAATTACTTCATGTAGGAATGACAAGTCATTCTCTGTTCCTTATGACAAAAAAAAAAGACTTTAAAAGAGAGTTATGATCCTTAAAAATCAATCCTTTTAGGTTAAAAGTGAGGTAAGAATGTGTTGAAATGCATTGGCCTCAGCTTGAAAGAACAGATGGTGATTTTTTTTCTTTTGTTATTCAACTGAAAGCATTAACCTCCATTAAAGTTTTTTCTCAAAGCCAAATTCTTTTTTCCAGATTTAGAACTACACAAAGAGACAAAACCAAAACAATGTCTCAACCAAGCTTATTTATTCACTATCCCACAGATACACTTCTTATTTGTACTTATTTGTATCCTCTCCTCTCTGTTCCACATTTTTGTTCCTGACATGTTTTTCCAAATCTAGTTAAATTCCTCTCCTCTCTAAATGTCTTCTTGACCACACACCTTACCTGAAATAGTTTCTTCTTTTTCCTAACTTCTTTAATATTTGTTAGAGAATTTAATAATTATGTATTCATTTTATTGTGTTATAGGAAAATGTATTACTAGCATATCAGACTCATGATTTCACAGTATTTTAAAAGGCGATTTAATTGAAAGCTGTATCATTTCATTATTGCTATAAAACAAACTAATCCAACACAATGGCTTAAAAGGATACTTTACTGAGCTCATGATTCTATGGGTCAGTAGTTTGGGCTGGATTCAGTTGGAGTGAAGTCAGCTGGGTTCCTTCATGTGTCTGTGGTCAGTCAGCTGCAGGTTTGCTAAATGGTTGGGCCTCTGGGGGTTGCTGGCTGTCAGCTGGAGTCCCTTCCTTCTCCTCCATGTGGCACATCATCCCCCATTAGTGTTGTCAGGCTTTTCCTATGGCAGAGCCAGGGGTCCAACTGATGCAGCAGAATCATGAAAATCCTCTTGAGGCCACGGGGAACTGGCACAGCATCACTTCTGCTGCATACTATTGGTTGGAGCAACTCCCAAGGCCATTCCCTCCCTGTAAGTGGGAGAAGCTACAAAGTCACATTGCAAGGGGCATGGATGCCAAGAGGGGAGAAGAGCAATGATATGTTGCAGTTGATCTACTTCAAAAGTTGATTTAAAGAAAAGTACAGGTCATAGGGGACTGTGGTAAAGACTGTGAAGTTGTTACCCAAATGGTTGAATACAGATCATTACAGTCCTCCCGACACTAGTCACTTATTGCCTTGTAACTATTTTACACCCAGTAGCACTAGCCTGGAGTGCAGTTGGAGTACGGCATTTCCTATGTCTTGATATTTTCTAGTTGGATTTCCAGAATTCTAGCCCCATCTAAGGCCTCCCTTCAGATCTTGGGATTGGAGTGTGTCTGGGGTGGGGGAGGGAGTGTGTTGGGGTAGAGGAAGATCCCTAAGGCATCTCACAAAAGGTTGTTTTTCTCCCAACCTTCAGGCAGCAGACATAGTAGAGGTGGAAGCTGGATCACTTCCAGTGTCTCTGGACACCAGTGTTGTTATCTTGCTGTTACATTGCTAGTTTGGGGCAGGTGTTTGACATAGTGATCAAGTTATTCTGACTTAGTCATTGTGATATATCCAGGAACATTTTGCTTGGGCATAATTAAAACAATTAAAATTTCAATTTAACAAAAAATTGGTAAGAATGGACATTTTCACCCTATTCCTGATCCCTGCCCCAGAGTTGAGATGAGGGGATGGGGTGAACCAAAAGCCATGTTAAGTGGTTGACAATGAGCCAGGAGGCTAACCAGGCTTCGGGCTGAAATGCTAAAATTAAGTTAGAAGGCATTGAAAATGTGGTCCCTATTAATTCAGATTTCCATAAGCAACTCCTTACATAACTAGAAAAATGCAAATTGATCCACTCTTGCTGAGGGAGAGTGCATAATCAAGTTGAACCTAAAAAAGAAGGAAGGAAGAAAGAAAAGAAGGAAAGAAGGAAGGAAGGAAGGGAGGGAGGAAGGGAGGAAGGGAGGAAGGGAGGGGAAAAGGAAAGAAGGAAGAAAGAAAAAAGAAGAGAAAAGGAAAAGCTCCTTACAGAGAAGACACTGAGCTGCCAAGTACTTTCACAGTGGGTGACTGCAAATTACCTGGTGCACTGAGAGACCACAGCAATCCTAGGAACATCCAGCCCATAGTTCCCTCGTGGCAGTCACTGTAGTTGACCAAAATGCTAAGACTGTTTAATACATGATTTATTTATTTCCAAGGGTTGCCATAAAAAAGTACCACAAGCTGGGTGGTTTAGAACAACAGGAATTTATTGTCTTTCAGTTCTAGACACTACAAGTCTGAAATTAAGGTGTCAGCAGGGTCCTACTCCCTCTAAAACCTGTAGGGTAGGATTCTCTTTCACCTCTTCCAGCTTCTGGTAGCCCCGAATGTACCTTGGTGTCCGGCTGCACCTTGGTGTCCGGAATGTCCAGACATTCTCCATGTCTGTTCACAATCTTCCCTCAGTGCAAATCTTTCTCTGTGTCCAAATTTGCCTTTTTAATAAGGACACCAGTCATATTGGATTAGGGCCCAGTCTAATGACCTATTTTAACTCAATTGCTTCTGAAAAGAACCTCTTTCCAAATAAGGTCATATTCTGAGGACTTGGAGGTTAGGACTTCAGCATATCTTTTGGGGGAACACAATTCAACTCATGACACATGGCATGGTGCTATTTATTTGGAATAGGTCATTTATTTTATTACCTAAAAATTGTAAACTTGCCTTGAAAATATATAAATTTAAAATATGACTCTCAAGAAGCTGTCTGGTTTTGAAAAGTCACAAAGGAAATCTACAGAGAAAAAAAGAATTACCAAAAACTTAGGAAATATGTTAATATTAGAAAACTGAAAAAACAAGTTTTTAAATATATTTTGAACTGTATGTTTATTTACATAAGTTATCATTTATTGCTCTTATTAGTGAAAATCAAGTGGCAAATGGCTGTCTAATCATAAGAAATGGAAAAACAGTGAAATGAGGGCAATTCCAAAGACATTAAGTTGTTTTTTATGGTTAGTATATCTAGTAAGTGCCTTGTCTTTGTAACCTCACGTATCTGGAGCTCCACCTAGACTTATCACCCTGTGGTGTTATTGAGTGAAAAAATACATTCCAGGGTTAGGACAATATAATCGGAAGCACTTCATCTTTTTACAGTATCTTTTGACAAAATGCTAAGGTGGGAGAATATCCTTAATAAATAGTAAAATTCCAAGAGAGAACATCCTTCTATCTCCTTGTCTGCTTTATGTAGACACAGGCACACACGCACCACACACACACCCTGTCAGTGGCTTCTGAAGTAAATGATTCCTCTTTATTTTCTCCCTCAGACTCCTTTTAATACCAACCATGTGATTGGTCTTCCCCTCTCTCCTTCTCTTTCTTCTTGAGCCCTTTATTATAGAGAATAACCAACTCTCTCTGGTTCCTTTACGTTTTTTTTCCTCCACTGTGCCTGTTTCTCAGGTGCTGCAGAGCAAAGGAGAGCCTGGCCGCCAATCCAGCAAGTCAAATCCACCCTCCTTAGAAGAGGAAGTGGGAGAGGCTGTGAATACTCAGACATTAATATTTTGTCAGCTGCTACACCTCAATATTTTTTGATGGTGTTACATTTTAATATAAATTGAGTGGTATATTAATCTAAAGCAAGTGGTTTTATTAATAGAAGCCACTTTCTTCCTGCAGGCATCAAATAAACTTTGAACTAATATTTTAGAATATCTCTTTGAGCACCCAATTATTAGCCCCCCGAGTGCACCCACATATGAAGATCCTGGGAAGAAGTGCATTGTGATCACAGGCAGTAGGGTGTTGGTGAAGGAGAGCAAAGTTGAAAAGCTTGGGATTCAATGTGAAAAGATGATGACTGAGAGAAAATGTTTTTAAAAAATCAATAAAATCACTAAAGGCATGGAGGGTACATGGATGTTAGCATAATTCTCTACTTCCAGGGTATTAGAGCTAAGCTGAAGCTTAGAACCAAAAGGGAGGTATAATTCCAAACTACAATTTTATTTTATTTTTTTATAGTTATTTTTTTATTTGGCTGCATTGGGTCTTCGTTGCTGCGCGGGCTTTCTCTAGTTGTGGTGAACGGGGGCTACTCTTCGTTGTGGTGTGCAGGGTTCTCATTGCGATGGCTTCTCTTGTTTCAGAGCATGGGCTCTAGGGTGTGTGGGCTTCAGTAGTTGTGGCCCGTGGGCTCAGTAGTTGTGGTGCATGGGCTTAGTTGCTCCGTGGCATGTGGGATCTTCCTGGACCAGGGATCGAAACTGTGTCCCCTGTATTGGCAGGTGGATTCTTAACCACTGCGCCACCAGGGAAGTCTCCTAAACCACAATTTTAAAGTTAGTTTGTGTCTTTTAAAGTTTTAGCCCCATGAAAAAAGGGTTTGAAATGACGTCATGAGTTTCCATGATTCCATGTTAGTAGTACTTGATATGCCCTCCCAAAGCTTTCCAATAAAATGCCTAAGAAAAGGCACAAAAAAGACACCACCAGAAAATAAAGATAAGACCATATGCTGTGGTCTAGTGGGAATTTCTGCTAGAGAGAATTTCCGTGAAAATAAACACTGATGCATGTGCCCCCAGGGATAAAGTTACAAAATGGCTTTGATTGCCCCTTATTCTCTTTCCCCATAATTCTGAGATGTCTTTACTAGGGAAACAGGTGGCTACCTCTCTCTGCAAGGGGGCTGTTTTCTGTGATAGGCAGAGTTGTGTAAACTGTCCCACACCTGCCCCATTATTTCTCCTTTTATATCCTTTGGAAACTAAAACTCCAAGTGTGCGACACAGCCAGAAGAGAGGATGTGATTGGATTCACATTGCAGGTATTCATTGTCTCCATCCGAAGGTCCTAACTGGGTAGGGTGGAGTGTAGGTACACACACATTTGTATTCCTATTGTCTGAATGTTCCCCTACTTTATTTCTGTAGACCTAATCTGACAAAGAAATGTGTGGAAAATACAATAATTATGTCATGATTATTGCTATCAAACTGATTCTCCAAGTATTTATAATTACCCTACAATGTGAGTTCCTGGGCCACAATCTTCAGACTCTCTTTCAGTAATGTTGATGTTAGGAGATGGCACATTTTGGGGGGAGGAACCCTAACATAATGCCAAAGTGTCGGAATTACTAACACATATTTTATAATTCTAGGAGCTAACGAGGTCACATTTGTTGCCTTTAATCCCTTGGGAGCAATTTGAAGAAGAAAAATGGAATCTAACCAAGGGCAATGTAGAAACATTGAAGAAGTAAATGGAGGGTTTGCAATTGCAATGGGAAAGGATTCTTTTAAAATCCACACCCAAATTTTAGGCCACTACATTAACATATATAGTGTTTAAAGTTGATTATTTTTGTATAGTAAAGGGGAAGAAGGAAAGGAAATTTTGCCCTAAAACTTATTGTCTAATTTTTTTTAAGTAACATTTATCTTTTCTTTCAGTTTAAAAATTAACATCTGCTTACTGTAGAGGACTTTTAATATGATAACACTGTATACTATAAAATATTTTAAAATACGGTATAATACTATAATACAACTAATATTATATAGTACTTACAATACCCAGACATTATTCTAAATGCTTTATATACATTAGCCATTTTGATTTTCACAACTCCTCAGATAGGTATTATTAGTCCCATTTATAGATGAGGGAATGAATCATAGAGAAATTAGTCAGCATGTACATATTTATGGTCTTTTGTCATTTATAATTTCCTTTTATTATCTTCTGTTTTTGAAGATCACTAATAGGTCTCCTTTAATTTTTTCAAAAACAGTGTTAACCTATATTTTTTCTAATTATCAAAGTAAGAAATGAAATGGTATTTTCAGATTTTCTTCTATATATGAATGAAGAATTAACACTTCCTTTTCTCCTCTCCATTTCTAGTCTTTGTTCATGTAATCTGGAATTTAATGAAATTGTTTTTATATTATATATTCTTTTTTCTTCCAGGATTACAATTTAATAAGCATATTCCATTTTGTAGTGAAGTTTACAATTCTTTAGATTTATCTCAAAATGTTTTCAATGCTGTTGCTAATTCTTTTACATCTTTTATTTTTCCCTTTAATCTTGACTCACCTCTTAATCTTAAAGGTTATTGTTTGCTTGCTTGTTTTTAGGAGGATAGGTAAGTAAAATCTTTTAGGCCCTCACAGACATGAATTGTCTTTTGATTGCCTTCACATCTATTTGAGTGAATTTTTAAAATCTGGGTTGGAGCATTTCTCTCCTAAAAACTCTGAAGATGTTATTCCATTGTGTTCTGGCCCTTAGTGTTCCAAAGAGGCAGGGGATGCCAGCCTGGTTTTGGTTCCATTATGTACAACATGTTTGTTTTACTAAATACCTGTAAGGTTTTTTTCTATATCCATATAATTCTAAACTTTTTTCAGAATATGTCTATGCATGCATCTTTTTTTTAAAAAAGGAGGCAAGAAGCATACTGGTTAAGGACTCAAGCTTGGAAATCAAATAGCATAGATTGAATCTCAGCTCTGCTCTTGAATTGAGACCTTTGTCAAGTGACTCTCTCTAGCCTCAGTTTCCTCAACATCAAGTGGGATAATGATAGCACTTTACTACTTAGGTTTGTTGTTAGGATTCAATGAAATTGTGGATGTGAAATGCATAGCACAATACCTGACCCATAGTAAGTGATATTATTATTGTTATTAGGCTTGTCTGGAACATGGTTTACCCTTTCAATCTTTATACTAACACAAAAGTCATAGCAGACTCACGTGAATCATAGATCTTATTCCTCATCAAATTTTTCTAATAATTCCAAGGGTAGAGGCAATCACCGGGTTGAAACAAAGCATTATTTCATGGAGGAGCCTGAAGTCATCAGAAGCTTGCAGAAGTTGGCCAAAATGTCTCCTTTTTTACACTTTGGGTTTTGGTTTTGGTTTTGAATTAACCAATGCATTTTGAACAATGTGTGTGGAAATCTTACTCACAAAAGGGGCCATTAACCTCTTCCATTCCCCACTTCTTCATGTTTACACGGTTCATGGGAGTTATAGTTGCTGACAATGGAGAAAAAGTAGAATAAACAGGTGATAGAGGATAATATTCTGGAGATATATATATATATATATATATATATATATATATATAGTTCCTACAATAGATGGGTGTATTCTCAGTATTCTAGTTGGTAAAGACCTTGGCTTTCTTAACAGGGAAAGAAAAGTGGTAAGAATCTAAACAAAACCTCTTACTTTCTGCAAAAGTGTAGGATGTGTGTTCTGAGGCAGGAAATAAAGGATGTGGCATCTTCTGCCTTGCTGTCTTTTTTTTTTTTTAACATCTTTATTGGAGTATAATTGCTTTCAAGGTTTTGTTGGTTTCTGCTGTATACACTTTTTCTGGGGAAAGCCAGCTGCTGAGTTGTGAGTATACTCATGCAGCCTTGTGAAAAAAACTCACATTGAGAGGAACTTAGGCCTCCCACCAACAACCAGCACCAATTTGATAGCCAAGTGAGTGAACTACTTTTGAAGAAAATTCTCTAGTTCTAGTCCAGTTGAGTCTAGGCTTCTTCAGATGACTGTAGCCCCAGGCTGACATATTGACCACTTATGAGAGACCCCAAGTCAGAATCTCACAGCCAATCCCTCTCAAATTCTTTTTCTTTTTTTTTTAAATGGATAGACATATATATTTTATTGTTTGTCACATCTCTTCATGACCTGGTGTTTATACTACAAAGCCTTTCTCTTCCTTATGATTAATTTTTGTATGTTATTCTTCTTTTTTTTTTTCACTCTCAAATTCTTGACCCACAGAATCTTTGAGAAACAATAACTGTTTATTTTATTTATTTTTATTAATTTTGGGGGGATAAAATTAATATTATGTACCATTTACATTTTCACCATTTTAAAGTATATAATTCAGTGATTTTTAATAGTATACTCATGAACTGCACCCATCACCACTGCCTAATTCCAGAATACTTTCATCACCCCAAAAATAAATCCTGTACCTCCTAATTCTTCCCCCCTGTCATCCCCTGAAAATCACTAATTTACTTTCTGCCTTTATGGATTTGTCTATTCTGGACATTTCATATAAATGGAATCATACAATATGTGTGGTGATTTATTATGCAGGAATAGATAACAATTACTGTTCTTTTAGTGCATAGAACAATTGACATAGAACAGATTCTTTTCAACCTAGTTTCATTGGCTTTGTAGTTAGAGACAGTCTCTTCAAGATTCTGAATAAATTGACATTCAGTCTTGTTATATTTTTCTTCCAGTTTTTTGTCGTTCCATAATAATTTTTGTGGAATTTTGGGAAAGGCCATGAGTGAGGCTGTGTATTAGTTATCCATTGCTGCATGTCAAATTACCACAACGGTGGCAGCTTAAAACCATATACATTTATTATCTCACTGCTTCTGTGAGTCACAGCTTGACTTAGTTGTGTCTTCTGCTCAGGCTACAATCAAGGCATCGTCTGGGCTGCATTCTCATCTGGGGGCTTGCTTAGGGAAGAATCTGCCCAAGCTCACTCAGATTTGGGGCAGAATTAATTTCCTTGTAGTTGTAGCACTGAGGGCTCCAGTTTCTTGTTGGCTATTCCAAGTGGTCACCCTCAGTTTCCCCATGGGTTTTCCCACCATGGCCACTTACTTCACGAAGCCAGCAGATAGAATCTCTAGAAAAAGTGTGTTAGCAAGATGGGGTCTCATAAAATGTAATCTAGTCATGGAACTGACATCCCATCATGTTTGCTATATTCCATTGGTTAGAAGCAGGTCCCAGGTCCTGCCCACACTCAACGGGAGAGAATTACCGAAGGTGTAAACACCAACAGGCAGGGATCATGGGGCAGGGGGTGTGGACAGACATCTCCAGAGTCTGCCATAGACAGCAAACCAAATACCATTTTAAACAAGATGTGGGGAAAAGTCTTGCAGACAATCAAACTCTTTTCCATTTTACTTTAATTTGTTTCTAAAAGATTAGAATTCATTTGATGTTACTTTTACAGTCTATATTTACTCTCATATTTTATCATTTTTGATATAGGATTATCTAGTTTTCTTTCCACAAAAAAAGAGATTTTATTTTCTGAACATTGCTCCAGCTCAAAAATGGAAAAACTAATTGCAATCTAGAGCTAGCTTTAATGGTGCTGAGGTCTCCATATATTTACTCTCTTGAAAACCTTATGAGGCAATGTACCATAATGCTTATGAACATGGGTTCTGGAATTAGGAAAACCTGGGTTCAAAAATCAGGCTCTGTCATTTACTAGCTGTGTCACCTAAGACAAGTAACTCAATTTCTTCATCTTAACATAGGAATAATAATAACATCTACCCCATGGGCTTATGAGTATTCAAGGACAGAATGCATGTAAAATGTTTAACACACCACCTTATATATTGTAAGCACTCTACTGATGCAAACTTATAATAACGATAATGACAATAATAATAATTATTGACCTAAAGAAGAGAGGTTTTTTTATATATAATTTTTTTTGTTTTTGGCTGCGTTGTGTCTTAGTTGCTGCACGTGGGCTTTTTCTAGTTGCTGCGAGCGGGGGTTACTCTACCTTGCAGTGTGCAGGCTTCTCATTGCGGTGGCTTCTCATTGCAGAGCACAGGCTCTAGGCGCATGGGCTCAGTAGTTGTGGCTCACAGGCTCCAGAGTGCAGGCTCAGTAGTTGTGGCGCATGGGCTTAGTTGCCCCGTGGCATGTGGGATCTTCCCGGAGCAGGGCTGTGTCCCCCGCATTGGCCGGCAGATTCTTAACCACTGAGCCACCAGGAGAGCCCAAGAAGAGAGTTTTAAGAAGGAGGAAACAATAGACAGTATGGCCTAAAAGTCAAGTATGATAAGGACTGAAGGATGTCCAATAGATTCAACAGCTGGAAGGTCATTGGTTTTCATGGTAAGAGCTGTACCAGTGGCTGGGGGTACGGCCATAACTGTACTGCACTGGAGGTGCAGAGGGAATGGGAGGTTAGGGGAAAAAAAGCAGAAGAGAAGGGCATTGGCTCTGGCAGGAGAAACTTTGAAGGAGGGACAACGGGGCAATATCCATGATACGCCCTTTGCTGCTACATGCTATGGGTAACAGGGTTCCCCTTGCAAGAACAGTATATCCAGCAGGTCCCCAAATTTGTGCAGGAGATTCAGTCTTTTCCTCTTTGGGTTAGTGCATTTCTAACTCTTTCTTATAAGAAGAATTTTTTAAATCCCAACTTCTATTTCTGGCTTCTCTATAGTTTGCTAAATTACAACTTGAAATATTTAAAGGTTTCCAGCATACATAACAACCTGATACAATAAATGCAAAAAAAGAAGCTGATCTGTAAGAGGCAGGGGAGATTCGTAAAAAGTTATAAATTCCCAGCTGGCATGGGAATGAATGGTGGAGACTTTGAGCATTTGAGGGGAATCAAATGCAAGCCAAAGATGGTAGATTTAGAGGTTTTACTATTGCACACTAAATTGCAAACCCATTTGACATGAGACCAGCTATCAATATGGGTAAAATGCAGGAGCTGATGTTTATATTTTTTCTGAGCTAGTTAGAGGATTTATCTGTGTTGTAATAAGCTTTCTAAGCTGGAACAGTAGGGAAGATGCTTGAGTTTGTAATTTACTATTATTCCACCTAGCATTATATTTCGTGCCAGCAGTCACACTTTATCCGAGAGCTTTCTGAATAATTTCAGTTCATCAACAAGAAGGAAGAATAATTCCTCAATGGTAAGGGCCATGAGCTGAATGCTGTGCCTTTACCTTAAAGGGGTAGTGGATATATTGCATGATGTAGTATCTGGACATTTATAGAGCCAAGGAGCTCCTGAGTTCTCCCCCTTGGGAGTGCTTATGGGAGCTTTAATAAACTGTTACTGTGAGGCAGTAGAAAGGACCTGGGCTGCAGTCACAAAGTCCATTACTTACTGTGTGAACTGGGTCACTTCATGCCCTCTCTAAGCCCATTTCCTCTGCTGTGAAATGGGGCAATTATATCAATCTCATGAACTGTGGTACAGCCGAATGAGATTCTGGGTATCTGGCATGTTGAAGGTTCAATAAATTCCTCTTGAATTTGGTTTCCAGCACATCTCTACTTTCTATTCAATAAATTGAATTCTTTCTGTGAATATACCCTGAGTAATAACTTCTAAGTTCCATTTCCCCAAATGTGGAGTAGTGACTTACTTGTTCACGGTTACTGCTACAGTTGTGCAGTGTGGTGAAGTGACATAATTTTGCTGCCCAGGAAGGCAGGAACCCTGGCTGTACCTCTAACCTACTGAGTGACGTTGAAAATGATACTAACTCTGTGAGCCTACTTCCTGATTTGTAAATTATGCCACAGGGCGGTTTGTGGTGTGGAACAAATACATTCTAAGTTTTCTTCTGTTTTGAATATTCCCAAGGTAGAAAAGAAAGTTCTTTCCATTCTGGGCTATTGAGTCATACCTTTGCTCATAGTAATTCATTAAGAAGCATTATTACCAGTAACTCTAAATGATTCCCACAGAAGAATTTAGCAGGTAACGAAATCATTGACAATAAATGAATTTGCTAACTAAAATGTGGTACAGTCCTATGAAGAAGATAATTTGTTTTATTATCATTTAGATGTATTAAAAGAAGGTCATTATCATTCAGTTCCTGAATTGTATTGCATGAATATTTGTTGATTTAGCAAATAAATAGATGCTTGCGTTCTATACAGGCCACCTATGCAATAGTGTCAAACAGGAGCATGGGCTATTTGGACGTTAGAGGATGGGAGGGTCTGTGTTCTGATCACTTGCCATACTGCTGTCCTGAAATAACACCTTTGCCTGCAAAGATCCTGCAGGCTAATTTCAGCAGCTGGGAAACCGCCCGGCTGTCATGGGCTTTAAGGTACGCTGCTGCACGCATTCATCAGCAGGCATCTGACTCTAGATCTAGGGGAGCTTGCAGTGATGTGACCTCAGCCCCAATATGGAGCCTAATGGAAAGTGATAAGTCATAGATACATATCCAAATATTTTTGTCAGAATAAATGTGGGACTTGTTTAAAAGTTGTATACACACACAGAAAAGAGTTACCTAAATCACACAAGGGTCAATGCTGATCTTATTCAGGACCAACTACTGACACAGACTAGCAGGGAAATTACATAGTAGGAGTCCTTATGCTTTGAGGTGCTCGGGACATCTGCCCTGTCATGGGGTCCTCCTATATAGCCACCAAGCTCTGTAGTCAGCCAGACCCAGATTCAGTTCCTACTGCTGCTTATTAGCTGTGCAGCTTTGGGCAGGTTTTCTTTTTTGTAACGTGAGGCTAAACATAGTACCTACCTCGCACATGGTGAATGTGAGAATTAAATGAGATAATGTATATTATATGCTTTGTAAAGGGCTTTTCACTTAGTAAACCCTGAAGTGTTATAATTATTCATGATTATTTTGTTATTTTATTATAATAAAAATTGGGGGCTCAGAGAAAGTTGCCCAAGGTCAGACAGTTAACAACTAACTGGTAGGGCCAGGCTGAGCACCCAGGTCTATCTGCCTATGATTATACCACGCTGCTGCAAAAGGGAGGTGAACGTGATAACACCAACAGCAAAGGAAGAACAGGCTGACTAATTCTACTGTGGGACAGTCGATTCTGGGCAGAATCTTGTCCATCGGGAACAGAAGGAAGTGTCAATCTACAGCAATCCTTCACACAGGCTACAGACTCTAAACCTGGGCCTCATGGGCACTCCTGAAACCAGTCAAACCTAAGCGGACCTACTTGTGAACTAGGGTTAAAATTTAACAAAATAAACACTGAGCAGTGCAACAAGTATAGCTCCTTTATTTTGTATAACTTCTCTTGTCTTCGTCTGTGCTGCTGTCATACCCCCCGTTGACACGGTGTACTCTGTGAGGCAATCTCCTTCCAAATCCCAAAATTCGGAGTGGGGCACAAATGCCTCTGGTTTTCCTTCTCACAAACTTTCTGGAGTTTTCTTTTGCACAGCCTTTAAGGTGCCAATTTGAAGCAAAGGTGGGCAGGGGAAGCCAGGGCCCTAGCGTCTGACCTCTTGCCTATCTTTTCTTCTTCTTTTGGTTTAAGAAATTTATTTTCTATTCCTGTCTTATAGGAACTTTCCTTGGGTTACCTCTGAGTCCACTCTACCCACAGCTTAGAGAAAAACTATGTATTTTCAGACATATAATCATTATCTCTTATTTAAAAAGGAGATTTTAGAATTTATAATTTTTTTTTCTCTCTGCAACATTTGGCTTTCAAGTCTTTATCACTATTAAATTTTAAAAAACACTTTTGTTGGTGTGATACTGACCTCCTCCTTCCCTAGGACAATATGACCCTTGACCTATCTTTAAGGCAGATGGATGCATGGGAAAGAAAGAAAATAATACCTGGATTACTCAAAAGTTACTGAGGAAATGATTGAAGATACTTAAAATACATTATCCCCATGACACTGGTGAAGATCCATGGTTATGCCATTAGGATGGATCTTTCCTTCATTCACTTGTGAATATTTACAGAGAGCCAACAGAGGCCAGGCACTGAGGATGGCAATAAACAACTTTCCCACTTTTCACAGCCCAGACAATAGCACTGAGATCATCCACAGATATAGCTGTCTGATTTCACAGAGCCTTGGAGAAGCCTTGCAGAAAATGAGTTGGTGTTTTTCTGGACTGTCTGTAATAAGCATAAAGATACTTGCTTTTTGAGGGACGATTGCATCAAGTCCTCTGTTCAGGGGTGCTATATCCCAACCCTGTCTACATTTTGTATTGGTTATTTATTTTTGCCATGATGATGATGGCTTGCAGGGTCGGTAGAATGGACACTTCCTTCTAAGGTGCCTTCTTATAAGCACTTGCTCTCTGTTTGCTATTGAAAGAGCATCTTGGGATACAATTATACAATCTCAAATGAATAGTTAATGGGATGAACTAGAAATACAGGAGGTTTTTACGATGGTGATTCATGTCCTGCCAGTTTAGGAGTTGTTTTAACCACAAAAACACTTGAACTTATCACAGAATTAAAAATCAAGAAATCTGGATTTGAACTCCGACCCTGCGTCTAGTTCTTGACATGGGGTAAGTTACTTTACCTCTCAGAGGTTTCGTTTCTTTATCTGGAAAATAAATACTTGGACTAAATGGTCTCTAAGGGCACTTCCAGCTCTACCAGACTGTGCTTCTTCAGCATAGGTGTTTTTCTTCTTCAGGAACTTTGTGTGGAGCCAGGATGTGGTCTTGTGCAATCTTCTCTGGTTGTATAATTTTGGGGGATTGGATAGATTGTTGTCATTTGTCAATTTTCTAGTTTCATTTTCTGGACACTGGTAAGACATACTCCCACCAGTCTTGTATGGGAAAACATTGAACATTGAAATCTTACCATGTACCAGGCACTATGCTGCACTTTATAGGCATTCTTATAACAATCCTATGAAGTAGATATCTTTTATTCTGTAGTTTATAGAAGAAGAAACTGAGGCTTAGAGAATAATTTGTCAAGATCATAAGCTAAGGACTTCCCTGGCATTCCAGTGGTTAAGAATCTGCCTTCCAATGCAGGGGGTGCGGGTTTGATCCCTGGTCGGGGAACTAGGATCCCACATACCACAGGACAACTAAGCCTGCGTTCTCTAGAGCCCGCGTGCTGCAACTACCGAGCCCGTGCGCTGCAACTACTGAGCCTGTGCGCTCCGGAGCCTGTGCACCACAACTAGATAGAAACCCGTGCGCTACCATGAAGAGCCCGCATGCTGCAGCTAAGACCCAACGTAGCCAAATAAATAAATAAATAATTTTAAAAAGAATAATAATTAAAAAAAAAAAGACTCTGCGCTCTCAATCCAGGGGGCACATGTTCAATCCCTGGTGGGGGAACTATTGATAAGATCCTGCATGCTGTACGGCGCAGCCAAAAAGAAAAAAAAAAAAATCACAAACTAATTACAACCAGGGCCAAGATTCTAATGGTGAGTCTGTCTGGCTCAAAGCCAGGCTCTTGACCTCTAAGTTATCTATTTTGTGCACCAGTTCCTTGAGTGACACCTGATCAGTCAAGGATCCAGGATCCTGAGCAATGAAGCTTATCCAAGTGCTCTGACCAGTGTGATAGCAATGCTAAGCCCGCATGGAAATGAGCAATACTGTTTTCAGAATAAGCTTATCATGTAAAGGTGTGACTTCGAGGAAGGTGGGTCCTATGAGCACATACCATTTTCTGACAAGACCTCTAAATCAGAGGTTCCCAAACCCCAGGCCACAGACTGGTACCAGGCCACGGCCTGTTAGGAACCGGGCTGCACAGCAGGAGGTGAGTGGCAGGCGAGCCAACGCTGGCATTACCGCCTGAACACCCCCACCCCATCCATGGAAAAATTGTCTTCCACGATACCAGTCCCTGGTGCCAACAAAGTTGGGAACCGCTGATCTAAATGTGTGTTGCTGAGCAGAGATGGCCAATCAACCGTGTGCTTCTTTTTTTTTTTTTCTTTCTACTGTGATTTCTTATTCCTCATGAAGGTACATTTATTTGAAAACCTCTCCTCTATGTTTGGCTAGTAAGAAAGTTACAAAATGGAAATGCCTCTCTTGGCCCCTTTGGCCCTCCTGGAGCCATACATTTCTTGTTGCCAGAAGCAAACAAGTCTTTCAAAGCAAGCAAGACTCTGAGGCTGTTTTTTTCTTTTGTTTTTTGTTGTTGTTTTTGCTTTTGTTTTTTAGTTTTTTGCTCCTTTAGGCTTTTAGTCACACAACTAGAGCTTAGAATTGAATTTCACCCACAGCACACTGTAGAACAGTTTGCAAGAACTCCACCGGGAGCCCCCTGGCAAAGGATGTGTCTGGGGCTTGGTTCTTCTTAGTTCACACTGATGTTGCTACACAAGCCAGTTCCTGCTATGGGCTGAGAAGGGAGGGCATCCATCACTTTTCAGCAGCTCTTGTTTCTAAGTGGCTGTTTTGGGAGGGAGCCCTTTAGAGTTGGAAGAAATACTATTTTCTATTGCCATTTGTTTGGCTGTGGCAATAAAGAAAATTGCCACTGACATGAAGAAGCCATTCTAAATATTTTAATAGATGGGAATGGCTGCGCTAGAATGATCAAAACAGCAAAGTAGTGATAGCAAGTATCATCACCAACATTTATGGAGAATTTTGCAGGAGCTTTGCACATTATCTAAGTAAGTTCTTTCACCAAGCTTGGGTGATAGATATTATTATCTCCATCATGCAGATGATGTGTAGAGAGTTTAAGAGACTTCTCCAAAGTTGCAATTCCTGTCACTAGGAGAGCTGAACTAGAACCAGGGTCTCTCAGAATCCAAAGCCAATGGTTTAGGCTACTGTGCAGACTACCTGCTTCTAAGTTTGAACTTTTTACATTGATTACATGTTGAAATATTTTGGATGCAATGGGTTAAAGTATATTATTAAAATTGATTTTACCTGTTTCTGTTAATTTTTTAGGATGGCTAACTAGAGACTTTAAAATGACATAAGCCACTCCCATTATGTTTCTATGGGACAGTGCTAGACAAGGGATTAAATAACAATGGAGATGCAACTGGAGAAGTTGATTGGATCCTAAGCTTGGAAGGCCTTGAAGAACATTTACAAATCACCCTGAGAGTGCCAAATTTTGCCCACAACTTATAGAAATATACAATGTCTTCACTTAAGGTTCACGGCTTTTATATTGCCTGGTAAGTATAACTTTTAACATGTCAACATCCACAATTATTTGAGCCAGTCACCTTTTCCAGTTCTTTGTTTATTGTGTTTTATGAAGTAGTTAAATAGTTGGAAAAAGCTACCAAGAATGAAGGTAAGGAAAGAAGAGGGCCCAGTAGTGCAAGGGGATTAGGAGACAGTTGTGTCATTTCCATCTAAAAGCGATGAAAACAAAGGCACCAAGCCATTAAAATGCAGGGTGTGCTCTCTGGCAGGCCTTTGGCAAGAGGCATAACTACTTACTTAAGTGGGTCACAGCCTGACTGTTAATTTCCATTCATGGAATTTGTTTCATTTTCAGTTGTCTCAGTTAGCTCCAAGGTGATGCTTTATAAATAGTTGTGAGGGCATCCTGGAGGTAGTCAGAATTTCCAGAGTGGTCATCATTAACTTCTTTTTGTCAGTGTTTCTCCACCTTCCGATGAGGCTTCAGCAGAATCCGAGCTCTTCTCCTGGAATCAACCAGCAAGCTGTTATCAGAATTCTCCAGCCACTCCTGGATACCACTGCCAACAAGCTGGAAAGAATTGTGCAGGGGAAATGCCAGCCTTGCTGAATCAAGCAACTTCTTCAACCCAAAGTTGACTGGTAATTATCATGGTGGCATTCATGGGACTGCAGGGGATTCCACGAGCCCAGACCCAGCTCCACCATATTTGCTCAGTCCAGGGTATTGAAATGTTTCAACTCCAGGCAGAGAAAAGCCGGCAGAGGCAGGCTATGCAGGCAGCAGGTGTGGTACTAGCCCTCTGAATTCTGGGGTTCTTCTGGTGTGATTGGATTGTGGATAAAAGAATAAGAGCTGACGGTTGATAAAGGCTGTGCTACCCACAAGCTCATGCTTTTGATTCAGATCTACTCTGGATGAGGATGAGTGGTCCAGTTTGGATAGTCCCCAAAGTAACTCTAATATGGAAGTTTAGTTGAAGCAGGGCTTTGTAGTCAAATGAATTGAAGTTTAGCCATGATTCTTCAAGTTAACAGCTGCATGATCTTGGCCAAATCACTTCACCCCTCTGAGCTTCAATTTCCTCATCTGTCAAATGGGCATATACAAACTCCCTTCTGGGGTTGTTGTCAGGCTTAACTGAGATGTGCATGTAAAAATACCTGACCTCCAGCATAAGGAATGCAATGAATCATTCCGACTTTTCCCATTTAGTGTGTTTTATTATTAAAGCCTTAATATAAATAAATACCTTCCTTGTGAAACCAAATTCCAACCTTTGGTGATGATCATGCTTACTCTAGATTTTTTTTTTTGACTACTTGACTTTGGAGATTGTTCACTTTTAATGATGGTGGTAGTGATAATGATGATGATGATGAGTACTTATCTTTTATTCAGTACCTACCCTGTGTTAAGTGCTTTTCCTATATTATCTCATAAAATCATCATAATAACCCTGTGAGGCAGGTATTATTATCCTCATTTGCAGATGAGGAATGAGGTTAAGAAAGATTAAGTGGCTTGCTCAAGGTTATAAAGTTAGGTAGCAGAAGACCTGGGACTTAAACCCAGGTGTGAGTCCAACACTATCATTCTTAACCACTATGTTATATTGTATCCATGCTACTAGTTCACCTCATTTTTCCTCAAACCAAGAGATTTTCTGTGTCCACAAAAGGTATAAAGGGTGCATGAAAAAGGAACTCTTCCCAGTTTTAAATATCTTTTATAGTTTAAACTTACTTGATATCTTATTGAAACAAAAATTTTAATGGAAAGACAATCAAGAAGTCATTTTGATGAAAGAAAATTGAATTTCTTATTCTCCATAGACATTTAGAGAATAAATATAATTCTGTGGAGAAAAGAAAATAAATTATGTTTAAACCAGAGTTTGAAAGAACTAATTATAGAGATATACACAATTTAGAAATAATTGTAGTACTTAAGGTTTATGAAAATGCTCGAGATTTTGTAGACATGAAAGCTTGTTTGTGTTCTTTTAAGATTCCAAATGTTACTTTTGTATAAGAGCTCAAAAGTTACATAATACTCACCTGCTCTCATATCACAAGATATGAGAATATTAGATAAATATGAGAAATTTGAGAATATGAAAAAAATTCAGAAATTAAAGTAAACAAAGCTATTTCTGAGGCCAAAGAAATAGCACTTCAAATAATTGAGCATTTTTCATGGTGTGGGTGGGGAGGCACTCCTATCTGTTGAGTTGACACCATTCAAGGCTGTTATTTACTGCTGCCAAGAGGGTTTTATTAGAATTCTTTTTCTTGGGTTTTGCTCAAAAGAACAAATGCCATTCTAATGCCAATATTGTCAAATGACATTTATTGCTTAGATTTACTTTTCTAAAATTTGCCCGCTCTTTCTTAAATAAAGGTATGTCTCTCTCTAGGATACTAAAAGCCGTAATTTTTTTTTATTGAAGTATAGTTGATTTGCAGTGTTGTGTTAGTGTCTGGTGTATAGCAAGTGATTCCGTTTTATATATATATATATATATATATATATATTCTTTTTCATATTCTTTTCCACTATGGTTGAAAAAATTAATAATAAATTACAGGATATTAAATATAGTTCCCTGTGCTATACAGTAGGACTTTGTTGTTTATCTATTTTATATATAGTAGTCTGTATCTGCTAATCCCAAACTCCTAGTTTATCCCTCCCCTACTCCCTTTCCCATTTAGTAACCATAAGTTTGTTTTCTATATCTGTGAGTTGGTTTCTGTTTCATAAATAAGTTCATTTGTGTCATATTTTAGATTCCACACATAAGTGATATCATATGGTATTTGTCTTTCTCTGACTTACTTGGCTTAGTATGATAATCTCTAGGTCCATCCATGTTGCTGCAGATGACATTATTTCATTCTTTTTTGTGCTAAAA
The DNA here is from genome assembly GCF_008692025.1 of Phocoena sinus. Lineage (NCBI taxonomy): Eukaryota > Metazoa > Chordata > Mammalia > Artiodactyla > Phocoenidae > Phocoena > Phocoena sinus. The sequence continues at coordinate 80,537,739 of NC_045768.1, read as the reverse complement.
GCCCTAATTTAACTGATGATGAGATTATTCCAAATAAGTAAAGCATGTTTGAGCAACTGGCTTATCAATGAAATTCACATTAATTGCCTTGGAGGAAAATTTGTAAATCTCATGTTGGTATAATAAATAGCACCTTTTCTGTTAAGCTTGATAAATGTTATTTCTTTAAAAAAAAGAAGAACCATTTTCACTTTATTAATCTCATTAGTCTACTGAAATAGCCCAATGACCTGAACATTGCTCACTTCATGGCTTTACTTGTACCTCTGAGAACTGGTGACCATGCTTCCTTCTTGAAACACTTTCTTCGTTTGGCTTGAGACATCACTTTCTCTTGGTTCTCCTTCTATTCCACTGGCTGGTCAATTCCCCTTTATCTTCTGACTGCTAAGTGTTAAAAATTTCAGGGTGTAGCCCTAAAACCTTTTCATTTCTTGCTCTTTATTTATTCCGTCTGTAATACCATCCCCAGTCTCTTAGCTTTGAAAGCATCTATACACCAATGATTCCCAAATTTACATTTCTAGCCCTCTTTCCTAAATTGAGGTCTCATGGTCAACCATCTACTCAAATCTTGACTTAAATATCTAGTAGGGATCTCAAACTCAACCTGTCCAAAATCAAACTCCTGATTCTCCACTGACATCCTTCATCTCAGGAAATGCTAGCTCTGTCTTTCTAGCTGCCAAAACCTTATTTTCTGTCTTCCTCTGACACTCCACCTCCATCAGTAAATCCTATTGGCTTTACCTTGAAAATACTATTTATCAAAAATCTGAGCACTTTTCACCACTTCCATTGCTATTTTCCTGGTCTAGGCTTCCACTGTATTTCACTCCCTCACCTGAAGTATTTCAAAAACTCCCCAACTGGACTCCCCCCGACTACAGTCTGTTCTCCACATAGAAGCAACAATGATCTAAATTGCAGGTAAAATCAAGTTACTCTTTTGCTCAAAACTTTTAATGGCTCCTCATCTCATTCAGAGTAAAATCCAAAGGCAATATGACCTGCAAGGCCCTACATGACCTTGCCCTCAGCTACCTCATACTTTTATCTCTTGTTGCCTGCCTCCTTGTACATATTCTGTTCCAGACACACCCCAGATTTCCTAGAACAAATACCTCTCTCACTTTTCAAGGTTATTTGCTCCTATGTTATCATTTTGGAAATATCTTTCTTGAGTACTCTTTCCCTCCTCCCTGGTCTTCCTGTATCCTTTATTCCACCTTATTTTTCTCTATAGCGCATTTTACCACCTGACACAATATATATTTACTTGTTTATTTTCCCCATTAGAGTATTAGCCTATATTCCAGATTCCAGGACTGGCATACTAGATGATTCCAACCAAGCCTCCCAGTTGAAGGCAATTTAAAAAGCTGAAACACACACACACACACACACACACACACACACACACACACACACACACACACACACATTCTTACAAGCATCAGAGACCTACCGAGATATTAAGAGATTAGAACAAGGAAACAATTAGCATTAAAGAGGTGAGTCAAAGCCTTTTTGGACAGGATGATTTACTGATGATGAGAAGAAAATTGACAAGCAGAGGTTCACTGAGACCTTGGGAAATGACCCACTCTGTAACCCAAAGGCCAAGAGCTGAAATTTGGCTCTGAGGCTCTTTGGCAACTCACTGGAAGCAGTTGAGACACAAAGCTAAGCTTTTGAGGACTCAGATGCGTGAAGATTTGGAAACTGGCATTCATCTCCTTCAAAACAGAGAGGCCGTAGTATAATATCCCTTTTTCTGACTTGAAACACTCAAAGGCTACATCCTGCAGGCATGGGATCTGGATTTTAGCCCAATCTGCACAAAAACTCAAATCTTGGTCCTAGACTGCTAATCTACTTAGGTGTTTTGCAGGGGGAAAATACACTGTGGAGGAAAATAACATCATTCTAGGTCTTAAATTATCACCAAATGTAATTTTAATTTGTCCAGCAAAGTATCAAAGGTTATAAAACAAATGAAGATTCAAGACAAATGCCAACTAATGTAGTTCCAAACCACCTATCCACTCAGCATATGAAAAGGTGCTCAACATCATCAGACATCAGAGAGATGCAAATTAAAACCACAACAACATATCACTACCCATTAAATAAAAAATAAAGGAGCTGCTGATAACACTGAGTGCTGGTGAGGATACAGAGCAATTGGAACTCACATGCATCACTGGTACTAGTGTGAAACAGTACAGACACTTTGGAAAACAGCTTGGCAGTTATTAAAGAGTTCAATGTACACTTACCATATGACCCAGAAATCCCACTTCCAGATACTTACCCAAGAAAAAGTAAGATATATATCCACACAAAAACCTGTTCACAAATGTTTACAGTGGCTTTATTCATACTTGTTAAAAAATGGAAATGTTTATCAACTGGTAAATGGATAAACAAACTGCTATAAACATACAGTGAAATAGTACTCTAATATTTGCTGAGTATATTATTTAATAAGTATTATTAAATTATTAAATAAGTATAATATTTAACAAGTATTAATATTATATCTAAGTTTAAAAGGAGAATTCCTTTTTAAAAAGCCACATTGACCCTTTCAGCACTGGTCTGACATTTCAGTCACCTTTGTGGACAGCTGACAGAACATATGGAAGTTTTTTGAGAGCCGGAGAATGATGGACCTTTAATTCAGAGAGGGCAGAAGGCTTATCACTTCACATTTCTCCCTTCCATTTGGCTCTCTTACTTCCTCATCTGATTCAGTGCTCCTTTGGTCCTTCCTTCTGTCATCAGTGTTTGGGCTCATGGTCCCCTCTGATATGGCCAGACAGCCAAGGATGTTCTCACATGAAGGGCATTTGCCGTGGGCTCAGCTGCCTCACTAATTTGGCTGATGTTTTACATCCCCTGGAGCAGGAGGGAGAAGTAGACTTGTAACTTGAGGACAGGACCTTGTCTTGCGCTTCTGTAGTGACCCACCATGGCCAAGCACAGAGCCTTAGACGTGGTAGGTGCCCAATACATGTTTGCTTTGTGTACAGATTTGGTTTTTTTAAAGATACTAAATGTAGTTCCTAGCATCCTCAAGTGTACTGAATGCAAGTTAAAATTACTCTGGCAGGAGTCATACTTAATTCATTGGAAGAGAAATAATAACTTTGATGTCCTCAATTTAAGAATATCAGCTATGTAATATATTTTCATTCATTCATGTATTCAGCAAATATTTATTGAACATCTACTATGTCCTAGATTCTATGCTAAATTATTTAAGTTAAAGGGATACATATCCAAGAACAAAAATCAATTGTTAATTACAAGTTTCAAAGATATATATTGGTCTTTGCATATTTTGTTTCCTGGTGAATTTATTTTTCCTTTTCTTTTTTTTTTTTCCTGTAAGGAAAGAAGTAGATGTTATACACAGATACCCTGGAACAGTGATTGGTGGCTGTCTCTTCTGTCCCAGTATGCTTAGAGGAGTCAGTTCATTTCTGTGAGTAACAGTAGCTTTCCATCATGGGGTATCTAAATATGGGCAGATTGTTGGGGGTGGGAGTGAAGTATCAGAACTCAGGAGAGTTAGGGGAGCCTGTGTAGTTCCAAATTACTTATCCAGCACCCCCAACCCTTCCCGCTGCATCCTCCTTACCGCCGCCACGCTGTGAGGATCAGCTTTTTTTAGTATCTGTTTTGTCCTGAGGGAAGAAGTTTCCCACATTTACTTTCTTTTTCTCAGTGGGAAAGATTCTATTGTTTGACTCTCATGTTTTTGCTACTTCATGTTTTCATTTAAACAGTAACTGAATTCAGGAAATTAAAGATACACAGTTAAATTGTCTGTTACTAACTGTAGTTTGTTTCCATCCTCCCTCTCTCCCTCTCCCCGGAATGCAAGTACTTCTTTCTTCTTGTGTTTTGATGGTTTTGCTTTGATTTTGGTTTGTTTAGTTTGGGGTATTGGCATTGATTTTTTTTTTTTTTTTTTTTTTTTTAATTTATGTATATTTATTTTTGCCGTGTTGGGTCTTCGTTTCTGTGCGAGGGCTTTCTCTAGTTGTGGCACGCGGGGGCCCCTCTTCATCGTGGTACGCGGGCCTCTCACTATTGCGGCCTCTCTTGTTGCGGAGCACAGGCTCCAGACGCGCAGGCTCAGTAGTTGTGGCTCATGGGCCCAGTCGCTCTGCGGCACGTGGGATCCTCCCGGACCAGGGCTCGAACCCGTGTCCCCTGCATTGGCAGGCGGACTCTCAACCACTGCGCCACCAGGGAAGCCCGGCATTGATTTTTAATAAAATTATGGTTGGGATTCCATAGAAATGAAATATCTAACAATGCTTAAAGACTTGCATGTGGATGATAGAATTGCGTTCATTTTTATTGATGCTAAGTGGTGACTGAATCACTTTGGAGAATGATAAATTTTGTAGTTGATAAATTTTGTTTTACTTAAAAAGAGAGTAGACAATGTAACATGACAGAAAACAAAAATTTGTATGTTTCCATTATAAATCTCCCCCAAATTTTCTAGTTTCCACTAGCATACGTGCTTTAATTTATCACAGCTATGATCTTGGTGGTTGTGGAGTGCACAGTAGGAAAAAAGAGGAATGGAGGGAACGTTCTAGATTGAGCCCAAGTGGTGTTCATTGCTGGGATTCAGGTACTTCCGGTATTTCCATCTGGAGGATTGTTAACACGGTGCATTAGGGGCCTTCTGAAGAAAAAAGTCCTAAGGAAAGAGCAAAACCAGCGACGAGTTTGGCCAGTAAAAAAGGCTGCAGCAGTCAGAGGTGAGGTGGGTCTTCTGAGGATCATGGAATGGGGAATCGCCAATTAGTGAAGCAGTAGGCTTTCGGTCATTGGAATCCAGCCTTCTAACGGCCATCTACTGCTACTCAAGCATTCCCAGGAGGAGTCGAACCTCCAGACCTCACTCGAGGTGATTATGTTACCCAACCAAACTTGGGTCCCTTTGCCCACTTGCAGTAAAGCCAATCTATTGACACTGGGTTGTGATGAAGAAAAGTGTAGCATTTATTGCAGGGCGCCAAGCAGAGTTCAGGCAGCTAATGTTTAAAAGGCCTGAACTTCTTGCTTGGCGCCCTGCAATAAACAGTACCCTTTCCTTTACCACAGCCTGTTGTCAATAGATTGGCTTTACTGCCTGTGGGTGAAGGGACCCAAGTTTGCCTGGGTAACAATTTTGGCACCCCAGATGGGATGGCAGTCCCGAGTGGGCACCTCACCCATGGCACATTGGCTCCTGGCCAGTGGCAGCTCTTGGATTCAGTCCAGCAGCAACCTGAGCACCTTTGTCTCAGGGACAGTCCCAAGTGTTCGCCACCGACCAGGTGCTGCTGGCCCACGGCACTGTGATGAAGGAAGCAAGAGGAAGGCGATATTCACGGGGGACAGTTTGTCCTGGGAAGGCCCCATAGGGCTCAGTTACAATTATTATTCATTAAACAAAATATATCTGCTCATATGGGTAGAGAGAAGATTCTCCTTCTGGGAAGGTAAGCTGATCTCTGTATTGTAATGTATACAACAGGCAGAATAGCGCTACATCTCTGAGAAGAAAGCATGCCAGAAACACTCCTTTCCAGCTACATGCTGAGCTTAGGCTCCCCTGACCTCTGAGAACACCACTGACACTGTGTGATTGGTTTGGGATCTGTGTGCTTGTTTGTTTTCATGGGAAATGGGTTCATAGCTTCCATTAAATTCTCAAAGGTGTCTGAAACCCCACAAAAACTGACCACTGTTTTATATGTGGTCTCTGCTCGGTCTCATCAACACACATAGCTTCATTTGTTACCTACCTAATGATTCTCTCAAGTATATATTCCCAAACCATTTACTCTTCAGAAATAAAATCTGTAGATAATATAACCATTCTACAAACACAAAACTAAGCTTAGTGCCTTAACTGTAAAGTAAAGGCAATATCTTAAAATGAATTATGATAAAAATTGTATGCATTTCATGCTGGAGAGGGTGTGGAGAAAAGGGAACCCTCTTGCATTGTTGGTGGGAATGTAAACTGATACAGCCACTGTGGAGAACAGTATGGAGGTTCCTTAAAAAACTAAAAAATAGAATTACCATATGACCCAGCAATCCCACTACTGGGCATATACCCAGAGAACACCATAATTTGAAAAGACACATGCACCCCAATGTTCATTGCAGCACTATTTACAATAGCCAGGTCATGAAAGCAACCTAAATGCCCATCGACAGACGAATGGATAAAGAAGATGTGGTACATATATACAATGGAATATTACTCAGCCATAAAAAGGAACGAAATTGGGTCATTTGTTGAGACGTGGATGGATCTAGAGACTGTCATACAGAGTGAAGTAAGTCAGAAAGAGAAAAACAAATATCATATATTAACGCATATATGTGGAACCTAGAAAAATGGTGCAGATGAACCGGTTTGCAGGGCAGAAATTGAAACACAGATGTAGAGAACAAACGTATGGACACCAAGGGGGGAAAGCGGCAGGGGGGTGAGGGTGGGTGATGAATTGGGAGATTGGGATTGACATGTATACACTGATGTGTATTAAATTGATGACTAATAAGAAAAATAAAATTGTATGCATTTCAACCACAAATGCTTGCCCATGACTACATGGGAGGACATAGTGAAGTGGTCAAGGGCCAATGCCAAAATGCCGTGGACGTGACAGCTACACATACAGCTGAGCATTTGTGTATTACTGGCAGCTCAGATACCACAAGAAGCATTGCCACTGGTGACAAGATTTTCCAAAATGGAGACAAGTCTTGGTAAAGCTCTAGACAAAACAAAGTTCCCTGATTTATAAGGAAGTTTCATTCCTGAAAAATCTAGTGTACGAAATCCATACAAAACAAACAAAACCACGGCCACCACTGAGTTAGGTTCTCAGCTCAGACCATTATAAACAGATGTACTGCCCATGTGAATCCTCCTGAATCCTTCTGAATATGGAAGAGTTTTTCATTGTGTGCGAGTGTCCCTCTCATTTCAGGATGCCCAGCATCCTTGATTCTTGTCCACTAAATAAATACCAGTTGCACATCCCCTCCCATCATTTTGACAACCAAACACTCCATACACAAAGTCCAGAATGCCTCCAGGGAGGTGATGTCACCTCCACTGAGAACCACTGACCTACCGGCTACAGTTGAGACTCTTGAGCTTTGCACACAGGTCCTTCCTGATCTGGCTTCTGTCTCCCTCTCCATTCCCACCATTCATGCACCCTCCATCCTGCATTTCAGACTGCAAGAAGTTCCCTGACCTGGTGGGCCTTTCCTTGCACATGTGGGGTTCCCTTTGCCTGGGAACGCCCTTTCCTAGTCAAACTTGTCATCCCCTCTTCTCCAAAGCCTCTCAGAATGCGTTGGTACTCCCTCATGTCTCCCACTTTGCTTGCTTACCTCTCTACAACCCTCAGCTCATTTCTTCCCAGCTCCACGCCCAGACTGAGAGCAGGAGCCAGGTTTCCTGTGTCTTTATAGTCTGGGGTGGCCCGCCCTGGGGGGTTCAGTTCATGTTGGTTGTTGGGTGACATCAGTGTGCTGAGAGGACCCTGGACTTCTCTCAGTTCCAGGCTCTGTTCTGCTTCCAGGTCTCCCACATGGTGTTCCTTCTTCCTGGAATGTGCTCCTTGTTCCCTCATCTCCTACCTCAGCCCAACTAAATCCTACTCTTCTTCATGTCTCTTGTTAAATGCCACTTATTCAGGGCTGCTTTCCTTGACCCCCTCAGCTGGCTCACCAATTATATTATTTGCCCTCACAGTACTCTGCACTTCTCTTTCTTTTTTTTTTTTTTGCACTTCTCTTTCTTAACACTACACAGATGATCACCAGGTTCCTTCGCAAGGACCAAGCCAGAATCCTCCTTTTCATTGGATCCTGTAAGCCAGAGGTTCTTCAATCACCCCTAAATGACTAATAATGACTTCTTAGAGAATGAGGTTCTCAAGCTCAATTTATCTTGATTTGGAAAAGCAAAGAAATATGACCGTCTTTTTTTTTTTTTAATATTTATTTATTTATTTAATTTATTTTGGCTGCCTTGGGTCTTAGTTGCGGCACGTGGGATCTTTGTTGCGTCATGTGGGATTTTTAGTTGGGACATGCGGGATCTTTCAGTTGCGACATGCAGGCTCTTAGTTGCGGCATGCGAGCTCTAGTTCCCCAGCCAGGGATCGAACCTGGGCCCCCTGCATTGGGAGCGCAGAGTCTTACCCACTGGACAACCAGAGAAGTCCCAGAAACATGACCTTCTTGCTGGTACATTTCTTGGTCTGAAACTAGTGTATAATAGAGGATCTATATAGAAGTTTAATCAATAAAAAGTCAGTCACAGGTTCAAGTAGACTTTTTTATATGACCCAGAAAAGGATACAGGCACTCAGATAACCAACATGTGCATCTGATCCTGCAGAAATCTCAGTGCTAATGAAAACATTAGCATATAGAAGGGAAATGGACTGCATACAACTGGATAAATAGAGGGGTAAGCACTTTATTGTTGAAAAAATGATTAAAATTATATTTGGAGGGCTTCCCTGGTGGCGCAGTGGTTGAGAGTCCGCCTGCCGATGCAGGGGACACGGGTTCGTGCCCCGGTCTGGGAGGATCCCACATGCCGCGGAGCGGCTGGGCCCGTGAGCCATGGCCGCTGAGCCTGCGCGTCCGGAGCCTGTCCTCCGCAACGGGAGAGGCCACAACAGTGAGAGGCCCGCGTAACGCATAAAAAAAAAAAAAAAAAAAAAAAAAATTATATTTGGAGATGTGTAAATTTTTATTTTATTAAGTAAAGAAAGAAATTCTGCCACTCTATCCTCAAGACTTCTCCACCTGGGAGGCGGGGGGCAGGAAAGCGGGGCTCTGATTTACCTGCCTAAGGGGTCAGCCATCTCCATTTCTCAAAGTTGGAGGCTGCTTGTTTTGTGTGCCTCATGTGTGATCCTTGGAACTAGTCTAGGAGTTTGAACTTTCTTTGAATTTTTGTCTCTATTATTCTTTTTCGAAAATACTTTATATTGGTTTGCCATTCAGTGTTCAGTTCCATATATGCCAATCATTCTGCAATTCCAGAAAAAAGTTCACATCCTAAGTGATCGAAAAAAAAATGTGTTAATTCTAAAAACTCTTTAGCAGCCTACAGTCAGTTGCTATTAAGAGTTCTTTCTTATTATATTAAAAAAAAGAATGCCTCTTTAAAACAAAGCAGCATGCCTCACTAATGATATCCCTGGGTTTTATCTTCCTGCATACTTCATGTCAAAAAGCCCAGGCAAGCTTTTTCTGAGGTTTTAATCTCAATGTAATTCATGCTTTTTTCTTATTTTCATTGCTGTTATTAAAATAAAATTTTAATGTATATACAAAGTGAGGAATACTGACTATGCCTAAAGTTAGATATAAGTTCTTGCTTATCAATCTAAAATAGAAATTGCTTTCATTATACATATATCAATTAGCCATCCCAAAATATTTACACATGGGATACATGCAAATAATCACTAATAATGCATATATATGCTTTAGAAGATGACTTTCCTGAATAATCTGGAAGTGCTTCAATTTATAGATTAGGAAGCTAACATACTTTGGAGCTGAGTTAAACAAAATAATTTTAAAAATCAATTATTCCCCATACATAGAAGTAAAACATGACTTACAAATGTATAGTCAACTTACATGTGAATATTTGTAAACCATGAGTGATTTTAGAAAGAATGGATTCTATTTATGGATTAATTAACACCACTCTAATGGATGATATTTATATTTTTAAATGGAATTTTGCAATAAAGAAAAATTATGAGAAATAATATTGTGGAGAATAACAGAAGAATCCCACAAAGAATTCCCTATGAATTCCTATTTACATGGTATATGTATACTAATTACCTTAAAAAAAAAACTAACTAACTAACTACTTTGTCTAAAGAGTTATTTTCATGATTAATTGTTGCTAACAGATGATTTTTTAAGCCATCTGTAGGTCATTTGATTTAATACATATTATTAATTTCCTAAAGGAAAAGGAGAAGCAATTCTGAATATGTTGTTAAGCACAAAAGAACAAGAAGCAAAGAAATTTTTCTACAAGTACAATAAATGAGGAAAAAGACTGATGGAAGCAATTTTCACATATTGAGATATGGGGAAGTCTTTTTGGCTTATACATGATTTGGCTTAAACTTTATGCTAACTAGAACAGCCAGTTTTGTAGTCTTTTAAACATGCATTCTGTATCTGCCTTAACCATTAAAGAAAAGAATGCTTTTAAAAATAAAAATGAAGTAACTGTGGTCCAGGTGTCCAATGTGGAGCCAGGTGGCCATTGTGCATGTGATTTCAGGCACATTCCTGCATCACCGAGAACTTCTAGTTCCCTCATATCTCCCTGGTTCTTGATGTCCAGTGGGAGGTGAAGATGATAACTGGCAAGCTTGGGACATGGGTCATCTTTGGATGAGGGTCTCTGAGTCAATAAATGCTTCCTTTAGCTTGTTTGGTAAGGTCAGTTGATATCCTTTCTATACCACTTGACATCACAGAAGGTTGACAGCCTCCAGTTATGACCGTGGGAAACTTTTTGTCAGTCTCTACCCCCCGGGGGCAACACTGCATCCCTCAGGGAGGGTCAGCACTTTGATAGCCATCCTGTGTGGTTTTTATATTTTATAGTATAATTTTATATATTATTATTACCGGCAGAATGGCTCAGGGAGCCCAGATTCCGACATAAATGTGGTTACCTCCTGTTCTTGTTCAGCCCAGGCTCTGGGAAAGGTGGTGGGACATGGTGGGGAGGTAGGAGGAAGGCCACGTGACAAGCCACCCTATCTAGGGAAATGGAGAGGCGAAAATGGGTTCCCATACCTTCATTATGCTCCTACCCAGTCTCCCCTAAGTAAGGGAGCCAATGAATCTGAGGAGTTTTGGAAGCACTGCCACTGTTCTAGAAGCTGCCGGCCAGTAATATTTAAGCTGGAGTCGGTTTCTGCCACCAGGTGGCGCCAAACTGAAGTTAGGACTAGGTTGGATTTGGGTCTCGAAACTGGACCTCAGCTCCAGATGGCATCACTTTATTAACCTCACAGTAAAGGAAACTCACATCTTGGGCTGCTGAACTTTTTAGACTCTACTTACCATACTAAGGTGGAATTTTACTGAATGTGTTTGTATGTATATTATCATTTTTTAGAAACAGAAATGTGATAATGTTGTGTGTATTGCTTTGCATCTTATTTTTCTCCCCACAAATATGTCTTGGATAGCTTTCCATAATGTAAATCAATTGTTTTTAATGGTTGAATTGTATCACATTACATAAATGTAGCATCATTTACTTGACTCATCTAACAATAACAAAATTTTTTTCTACCTTTGTGACTGTTTTTGCTGTTATTACAAATAATGTAATGAGAATTCTTGAATATGTCTTTGTGACATTTGAAAGTATAGCTGTAGGACAAATTCTTAGAAGTGGGTTAGAGATACTCAATGGAGAGAACAGGACTCTCCATAGGAGTTGACAAGGGAGTGGGGTGTCTCCAGTCAGAGCCTCCAGGAGCATCATGTGTAAAGCACAGGAAAGGAAGACACAAAGGTAAGGGACAGGGAACTGGTATCCTAAGAGAAACAAAATCAAGGAGCTAGAGGTAGGATGGTGAAGACATTGCTTAATGATATAGATTCAAAATTTAAGTAAAGAAAAAGGTCTTCATATTATGCTGTTAATTCCAGTGCTGTCTAAGGGGTGCAAAATTTTTCTGTTTACAAATTCTAACTGTAGAGGGCATGTATACATACATAGTTATATCTCTGGATGCCAAGAGATATTTATAAATTGAGAGGCAGATGGCTGGGATATCAGATGCTGAACGATTGAATCCTAGTCTCTACCAAATACTGGTCCCTGCATGGTCCCAAGAGGAAATAACAGATACTATGAGGTGAGTTCCAAGCCCCAGAGCAGAAGTCCAGTTAGGCTGAACCATATGGAGGACTCCTTTTAAATACTGTATCTTTATTTTTTTTCAAATTTAAATACTTTCTCTTTATTCTTTTATAAAAGTAATATATGATTGGGGGAAGGGGAAAATGTTAAGCAGAAAGTGAAAGTCCCCCCCCCAACTCTAGGCCTCAGGGATAGACATATAACCAACTTGGTTTATATCTTCCAGGCATCTCTTTTAATAACTGGTGTAATGCCATTGGAGGGATGCGTGTGTTTTATTTAACCAGTCCTATGCTGATGAGCATTTAGACTGCTACCAGTTTTTCTCTGTTACATATAACTCTACAGAAAATATCTTTGTACATAGATCATCGTGCCCTTAATGGGTTATTTCCTTAGAAGGAATGCCTAGAAGTGAAATTTTTAGATCATGAGTCTGAAAATTTTATATTTGGATGCATATTGCCAAATTACCTTTCAAAAAGGTCACACAGACTCTGCACTCAGCAGTAGTATAGCAATGTTGGTTTCCCTATGCTCTACTTGCAAGATTGAAGATTCATTTTTATGTATAGATTAGATATTTTCTTTTTATGTGGAATGTCCGTTCACATGTTGCTGAGCCATTGTTCCAGTTATCTATTGTTGTTTAACAGACTACCCCAAATAAAACAACCACTGTTTTATTATATGTCATGATTTTGTGGGTTAGGAATATGGACAGGACTCAGTCAGGTGACTCTTCTCTCTACATGACGTTGAGTGGGGTCACTTGATGGTATGGAGCCATGCCTGGGGTGGTCTGGAGGGTCCAAGATGGCTTCATTCATTGTTGGCGTCTTAGTGGGGATAGCTAGAAGGGTGTACACAGCCAGACCCTGGTTCTTCTCCATGTAGTTCTCAGAGCCTTTCTGTGTGGACTCCCCAGTAGGGAAGTCCATCTTCTTACAGGTGGTTCAGGTATCCAGGAAACCAAAATGAAAGCTGCCAGTCCTCACAAAGCCTAGACCCATAACTGTCATAGTGTCACATCCACCATTCTAAACTGGTCAGTGTGGCCAGGTTGTCCCAGATTCAAGGGGAGGCCCAATAGACCCTACCTCTCATTGGGAGGAGCGTCAAAGAATTTGTGGCCATATTTAGTCTGTCTCAAATGCTATTATTAGTATGTTCCCATTTCTTGGGGAAATTTTACTTGGACATGGTGAAAAGTCCCTAAAAATGTTCTTTAATTTCATTTGTAAGTATTTTACCCAAGGTTTTTGCATCCATATTGATATATAAGATTGGTTGTTGTTTAGAGTTATTGTTTTAAGTTTTGGTACCAAGGTAATTTGGTACCAAGGTAATTTTTTTAAAAATAATTAATTAGGTAGTTTTCCATATTTTTATCTTTGAAGGAGTTTACAAAGGATGAGAATCATGTGATTTCTGAACATTTGAAAGGCTTACTCACGAAGCTATCTGGGCCAGGAGGTTTCATTGGAAAGAATTCTCTGATCATTTTTTAATTTTGTTATTGGCATGCAGATTGGATAACTGAGTTAGTTACAGTCATTTAATGTTTTTTTCATTTTAAGTCTAAAATTGTGCATTGTGGCTTTGTATGTGAACTTGGAAAGTACTTTGTAATATTAAGGAAGGGAACAAAGTGCTCAAGAAATGTGGAAAGGTAGTACCTTCTGGTATATTGCAGGTACAAGAAGCTAATTTTAGCCCTCATCTTATTGTTTTCATAAAATTCAAGGGGATACAGACTCCTTGAAATTAAAAAAAAACATGAAAGGAGAATTTATAAGATACTGAGATGAGACCTGAGCTTGAGAGGCAGGCAGAACAAGAAGCCAAGTCAAGGCTCTTAGGAGCATCCTTACTCCTGGCAATAGGGGGGACAAAAGCATATTAGTTGCTGAATATGTGAAGGATGAATCAATGAATAAAAGATTAGGAATATCAGCGTGGTTTGGTCTCATGGAAACTGTAGGATCGTGAGTGGCCATCAGAGACCTTGGGAATATACTCTGCCTCATGCTTTTGTTGCATGCTTGGCTCACTCTACCCCACATCCCCTGGAGCTGTCACGTGTTTATTCTCCAGGCAGAAGTCCAGCATGACTGACTCTCGGTTTTCCCATCCCTGAGTGTGGCACAGGCTATGGCTGTTTTTAACCGCTTAATTTCCCCAGCCACGAATCAGGTGTGTCCTCGAATTCTAGATTTTCTCAGGCTACACAACAAGTGAAAAACACGCTTAGATACATGGAAGGCTGTATCTAGCTGGAGGAAACTGCTGAGCTGATGGTAGGAGCAAGATTTATTTAAGAGTATATTTCAAGAGGCCTGAGTGTGGTTATCAGAAAACAAAAGACCTCATCTGAGGTAAAGTTATCAAATTAGAAGGCAGCTGTGCTATGAGGATGGACACGTGAGAAGTAAAAAATCACGAACCTAAGATCTGAGCCCTTTGCAAGCTGAGAACAAGTATTTTCTTCTCTGGTACCTCCAGTACCTACACTGTCCCTGGCCCAGCCTGGCCTTGCTCATTTAGCCTATTGTGCCTGCCAGTTAAGGATATATATGCTGCTTCCACTGGCGTTTTAAATTTGTACAATTCAATAATTCTTAGTAAATTTACAGAGTTGTATAACCATTACCACAATCAAAATTTTAGAACATTTCCATCACCACACACACACACACACACACACACACACACACACACACCCTCAAGCTTATTTGCAGTCAGAATTCTCGCACCCCACCCCACCCTACCCCTACTCCCATTCCTACCCCCAGCCCTAGGCAACTACTAACCTACTTCCTGTCCTTATAGATTTGCCTTTTCTGGGTATTTCATATAAATTAAATTATACAATATGTGGTGTTTTGTCTCTGGCCTCTTTCATTTAACACAACGTTTTTGAGATTCATCCATGTTGGAACATATTATCAGTACTGGGTTACTTTTTATTGCTGGAATAGTACTGCACTACATAGATATACCACATTCTGTTTATCCATTTGCCAGTTCATGGACATTTGGGTTGTTTCTACTTTTTGGATATTCCTGTCCATGTTAATGTTCCTATAAACATTCACATACAAATCTTTGTGGGGCATGATGTTTCATTTCTCTTGGGCAGATAACTAGGATTGGAATTGCTGGGTCATACAATACCTCTATGTTTAACATTTTAAGAAACTGCCAGATGTTTTATAGAGTGGCTACACCATTTTACATTCCCAGCAGCAGAGTCAAGAGTTACAGTTTCTCTACATTCTCACCAACACTTGTTAGTATCTATCTTTTCATCTATTGGCTTTGTGAATATTGTAAAAACTGTGTGGAACCCCATACCACCTTCCTAGATCATTACGTGGAAGCTGCAGTCCTGAACCATATTTTAAGAAATAGATTAATTATCCTTTGTAGGCACTTAGGACCTATGTATACCTTCCAGCTGTTGTATTAAACTCTAGAAACTTTAGTACATTTGTAAAAACATCAAACTACTTAAAGCTCATTGTGTGTGTGAATCAGAGACTGTTAATTATACGCCAATATCCAGTTTTCCCTTTTTACATAGAAATAGAATTATCGGGTGGATACATCCAAAAAGTACATTTCCCATCCTCCTTTGCAGCTAGATGTAGCTACAGAACTAAGTTCAGGTGAATGGGTTGTGAGCCAAAATGTTATGTGTTCTTAGAAAAAAGTAGTGAGCCGACATTTACCCTTTTCCACATCTTTCCTGGAAAGTGGAAATGATGGTAAAGGCTGGAGTTGCCCTCTTGTACCAAAGATGGACACCATCTGCTGAAGTGGGCAGGGCATCAAAATAGAAGCCTGGGTCTCTGATGATTGCAGGGCCACCATACCAGCCCAGATTGCTTAGCTGAACTTTAACAAGAGAGGTAAATGTCTTGTTTAACCCAGAGCTATTTTGAGGCTCTCTGTTACAACAGCTAAAATGTGAAGTTACTAACATCTAGAAAGTCCCTATAGAAACATGGCTACAATATGAGAGCCTCCACTGATGAATATGATCACACAAAGAAAGTCAAGGTAATGTATTAAAAAGAGCACCGGACTCAAAATAAGGTTACTAGAGGTTTATTAGTATTGACTTTACTTCTAGTCAGCTTTGTGACCCCAGGGAGGTCTCTGTATTTCTTTGAGTCCTCATCCATAAAACCAGGTGGTGGTTTTATACAGTTAAAAATAAATTTTTAAAACTTGAAAATAAAGAGCATATGGTTTCAGAAGTACTTCACTATATTCGTGTTCATTGCTAAAGCAACTCAATAGAAATTTAAAATGTATAATCTTGAACCTTTGGTACCAGACTTCTCTAATAAAATAGTGTGATGATAATCATGTTCAGTGGCTGTGTCATTTGCACAGGGCTAATAATTCCCTGTAGATTAGCTTGTTTTTAATCTTCCCAATGGGTGCCATTATTATCCCCATTTTACAGATATGGAACCTGATGAGGGTAAGTACCTAGCTCTGTCATGCAGTTAGTTAGTGGTGGAGAGACTTCCCTGGTGGTCCAGTGGTTAAGAATCTGCTTTCCAATGGAGGGGACGTGGGTTCGATCCCTGGTCAGGGAACTAAGATCCCACATGCCACGGGGCAACTAAGCCCGCGTGCTCTAGAGCCCTCGCACCACAACTAGAGAGCCCATGTGCTGCAACTACTAAGCCCGTGCACCACAACTAGAGAAGCCCACACGCCACAAGGAAGACCCGATGCAGCCAAATAAATAAATAAAAGGAAAAAAAAACTTAGTGTTGGAGACAGGAGCTCAACCACTGCCACCCTGCCCCCATAACTATACATAACTAGTCATTGTGAAGCATATGAGGAAATCAATGGTATTTATTGGCCGTTGGCTCACACAGTCTCTTTAGTCACCGTGACTAGGAGGCATTCGTACACTTTAAAATGAATAAACAGCTCTTGCAAATGTGCTCACTAGGTTAAGGTGACATGTGGAGCAGTCATTGTGAATCATCTAAGGAACACAGGGAGACTTGAGCTAATGGTGAAGCACATCTGCCAAGTGCTGAAAAGAGGATAAGCAGCTCTGAAGAACCGGTGACCTGCAACACTGGGCAGCGTGGTCGCTGGACTCCAAGGACCAAGCCTCCTGGGTCTGGCTGGCAGCTGTAATTCAAGGGAGGTCAAGCCCCAATATGTGCTGTTTGCTGCCTGATGCACTTCGCAGAGGCACATCAGAGAAGCTAAGCCTGATGGACTCCGAACACTGGTTGGTTTTTTGAGTTTTTTTTTTCTGGCAACAAAATTAAAGCTGCACCTAAGGATTTATCCACCCTTTTGCTTATCTCTATGTGAACTGTGCAGTGAAATCCCTGTACACAGCACTGACTATCTCCCAGGGTGTTGCTTAAAATGTGGCTGAGCACAAATGGAAAACATCAAGTCTTCTTGAAGTAAGCACACAGAATTAATCTCTTAAAGTGATAAAAGACTTAGTTTCACTCTGTAAGATAAATAAATGCAAAGTATGGTAAAGTCAGAGGTGCTCAGCTCATCTGCTTTTAGAAGGAGACATCTTGGGAAAGGATACTGTGTACTTGGGACACATTTTAATGCCACTCTGATACCTTATGTGATTGTGAAAATGCTTTGAATTTCTTTTTTAAATGTATTTAATATATGAGGCTTTTAACCTGCCCCTATTCACCTTCAGTGCTTTTTAACATTGGGAAAGGTAAAAGCAAAGTGTCCTGGCTTTTTTCTTAGCTCTTAAGTATAATAAGTATATTATTTAAGTAAATATGATATTAGGAACCTTCTCACTATTTAAAGCCAATACAAAATAAGGCTCTCTGCTTTCCACCCCATCCTTAATTTTATTTTTACCTTGACTCTGAATTTCATGCTTTGTTTTTTTTCTAAGTTTGGTTCATGAACCATCCACTTGGAATCACCAGTAGTGCTTGCTGCAAAGTTGTTCTGAAACTTTGGGGTAAAGGAAATAAGATCAGAGAACATTTCTCCCTCAATACCTAATGAAACGAACAAAAATATTTTTCAAAAGGCCAAAAATTCAGCAGCAGCAATCAAAATTGAAAAAGGATAAAACTTCATGTAATAAAGTTTGAAAAGTAGCTCTTAACCTTGCTTACCACGCCCGCTCCTCAGAAAGAGAACTGAGAGAGGTGAGTCAACAAAATTCTGATACTCTGAATTCACCTTGATTTGAAGAGAATTGGCCAGAAGGGTGAGTTACTGTGGAAACTCTGAGCATAGGAGCCACTCTGCACCATCGCAAATCCTGGCTGAGGAAAGAGGGGTTGACAGGGCCTGCCAGTTCTCCAAGGTCATTGCTGAGTTGGAGGAGCCAACCAGAGCCCATGGATTAGGAGATTCCTGGCCCTCACTGGGAAGACTGGCCCTGGTAAAGGACATTCGCTGGGACTCAGAAGAGAGAATGCAGTCGAGGATCCCAGCAAGGGCTGCAGGCAGGTCCAGAGGAGCTCTTCTCCTTCCCCTCTCAAGTCTCCTGCTGCAGGAAAGTAAATAGAAAATGACATCCAGCCCCCAAGTTGCTATCCACTGGGCTGATAGTTTCCGGGGAAGGTACAAAGAAGGTCAAGGAGAAGTACAGTAGGTCAGAGAGACTGGAGAGTATACAGAACTGCCCAACTGTAGCTTGAGCAAAATGAAAATAAATGGCATGTCCCAAAAAAAAGGCATGTCAACCTTGTAAATGTGCCAGAGAGAGAGACAGAACCAGACACAAAGGAAACAGCCTGGAAGAAAACAAAACCCCCAAAACAGAAGAAAACTCCCCCAGATTGTCTTGTGCTAAAGAAAAACTTTAAAATATGCTATCAATAAATAAGAACTCAAAGACAAAATGCTGATACAACAGAAAGAGATGAAAGAGACTTGCAAGGCTGAGGAAACCCATCAGAACCAAAATAATACTATTACAGATCTAACAAATAAATTAGAAACCAAAGAACAGTCTAGACACAACTGAAGAGTTACTGGCATTGAAGAATGACTTAAAATAATCACAATGAACACAGCAGAAAACTACAAAGAAATTAAAACAATTAGAGACAAAATAAGATGTTCAGATCTAGATGATACAAAATACAGATAATTATTGTCCCTGAAATAGCATACTCAACAATAGAAGATAAAAATTATTCAGAAATACAATGAAGGAAAATTCCCCTGAAATGAAAGAATGAAATCTCCTATTGAAGTGGTGGTACACCATATACCCAGAGATTATTTGATGTAAAACAATAGACATTGAATAAGATATTTAACTTTAGGGATAAAGAAAGGTTTCCTGAGGCATTCAAGCAGAAAAGGCTATCTACCTACAATGGGGAAAGGTCAGGCTGTCCCCCTACTTTTCCACAAAAGACAGGTGAGCAGTACCTACAGTTTCTGCCAGAAAGAATGTAAGACCCAATGATATTATACCAAGCCAAATTGTCTTTCGAGTTGCAAGGCAAAAGGCAGACATTTCTAAACACAAAAGAAAATAAAGAGGGGTGTGTGTGAAGAAAACGGAAGGAAGGAAAGAAGGAAACAAGGAAAATAGAGCCCTAAACACACGTGCACACACACACACTTCTTTGACAATAAAATCAAGCCAATCAAGAGATAAGGTTAAAGCACCTAATTTTTCTATCAACTTTTTTTTTCTGAGATTGTCAAGGATGATATTTTCAAATTTCAAAGGAAACCTCACCTACTTCAGGGCATCAAGAAGGAGGAGGATCAAAATGTTGGGGATAAGGGAGTGGGAAATAGGTAAAAAGGAACAAAAGCATAAGAGCCAATCTTTAAGTTGACAGTTTTGCCAAGGGTTAACCCTCCCTGTGCTTCATAGCCTCATTGGTAACATGAAAATAATAATCTCTGCTTCATAGGGCTGTTGCGGGGAGTAAAAGAGAAAAAGTTTGTAAAGACCAGACCACAGAACCTCATACATTCTAACTGCTCAGTAATTGTAATCTCTTTTCCACCCCCATCCCTTTCTCAGAGCCCTAAACACAGGTGTTTGCTTTGTTTTGTTTGTTCACTCAGGCTTACTTTATATTATGCAACTGTAGTTTTCCAGGTTGAGTAATTTATGGCTTAACACTAAGTATTTTCTAACAAACTCTTCATAAAGCAGCATGGCGAAAATCATGTGGCATTAGAACTACGTTTCAGTCCTGGGTTGCCTCTCTCATACACATAATGAGAAAATCTGAAGGAGAAGAAAAAAAAGGAACAGAAGCAATATTTGAAACAATAATGACTGACAATTTCCCCAAATTAATGTCAGACAGAAGACCACACAGATCCAGGAAACTCAGAAAACATCATATAGGATAACCTCCCCTGTCTGCCTATAAACCACCTAAGCATATCTTATTCAAACTGCAGCAAACCAACATAGAGGGAAGAAACACCTTACCTGTAGAGGAGCAAAGATAAGAACTACATCCAACTTCTCCTCAGAAACCAGGCAATCAAAAAGAGAGGAGCGAAATATTTAGTGTTGTGAGAGAGAGAGAAAAAAACAAAAAAACAAACAGCAACCTAGAAATCTGTATCCTGTGAAATTATCCTTTAAAAATGGAGACATCCTTTCTTAGATGAATAAAACTTGAGGGAATTTGTTGCAAGTAGACTTGCCTTGCAAGAAATAGAAAAAGCTCTTCAGAGAGAAGCAAAATGATATAGATCAGAAACTGAGATCTACATAAAGAAAGAGCATTAAAAAAGGAATAAGTGAAGGTAAAATAAAAACTTTAATTTTGTATTCTTAATTTATCTAACAGATAACAGTTTGTTTGAGAAAATAATAGCAGTGTATTTGATGATTATAGTTTATGCATAAGTGAAATGAATAACAGCAATGATACAAGAGATGGGAGGGAGGATTTGGGAATATTGTGCTATTATAAGGTACTTGCACTACCCGTGAAGAGATATGGTGCTATTTGAAAGTACACTTGGATTAGTTGTCAATGTATATTACAAACTCTAGGCCAACTACTAAAAAAAAAAAAACAATAATAAAGAAGTAAAATTGGGGCTTCCCTGGTGGCGCAGTGGTTGAGAGTCCCCCTGCCGATGCAGGGGACACGGGTTCGTGCGCCGGTCAGGGAAGATCCCACATGCTGTGGAGCAGCTGGGCCCGTGAGCCATGGCCACTGAGCCTGCGCGTCCGGAGCCTGTGCTCCACAACGGGAGAGGCCACAACAGTGAGAGGCCTGTGTACCGCAAAAAAAAAAAAAAAAAAAAAAAAAAGAAGTAAAATTGATATCAATTATAATTGATATAATTATTAAGACAGGAGATAAAATTGTATAATATAAAATGCTGAAATAAAACCACAAAAGAGGGACTTCCCTGGTGGCACAGTGGTTAAGAATCTGCCTGCCAGTGCAAGGGACATAGGTTCAATCCCTGGTCCAGGAATATCCCACATGCCATGGAGCAACTAAGCCTGTGTGCCACAACTACTGAGCCTGCGCTCTAGAGCCCACGAACCACAACCACTGAGCCCACGTGCCACAACTACTGAAGCCCGTGAGCCTAGAGCCCATGCTCCACAATGAGAAGCCACCGCAATGAGAATCCCGAGCACCAAAACGAAGAGTATAGCCCCTGCTCACTGCAACTAGAGAAATCCCACAAGCAACAACAAAGAACAAATGCAGCCAAAAATAAAAATAAATAAATTTATTAAAAAAACCCACAAAAGACAGAAAAAGAGTGGAAGACAAAAATAAGAACTAATAATAAGGTCAGTAAATAGAAAATAGTAACAAATATGTCAGATATTAATCCAACTGTATCAATAATCACTTTAAAATGTCAGTGGTCTAAGTATACCTGTTAAAAGGTAAAGATTGGTAGAGTGGATCAAAAAAAAAATACCCAACTATATGTTGTTGAAAAGAAACCTACTTTATTATTTTTTTGACCACCTGGATTTTTATTATTTATTTTTTTATTGAAGTATAGTAGATGTACAATATTATATAAATTATAGGTGTACAAATATAGTGATTCACAATTTTTAAAGGTTATACTCCATTTATAGTTGTTATAAAATGTTGGCTATAGTCCCTGTGTTGTATAATATATTCTTATAGCTTATTTTATACATTATAGTTTATACCTCATAATCCCCTACCCTTATATTACCCCTCCCCCTTCCCTCTCCCCACTGGTAACCACTAGTTCATTCTCTATATCTGTTCCTTTTTAGTTATATGCACTAGTTTGTTGTATTTTTTTAGATTCCACGTATAAGTGGTATCATACAGTATTCATCTTTCTCTGATTTATTTCACTTAGCATAATACCCTCCAAGTCCATCCATGTTGTTGCAAATGGCAAAACTTCATTCTTTTTTTATGGCTGAGTAGTATTCTTTGCATGTATGTGTATGTGTGTGTGTGTGTGTGTGTGTGTATACACACACAAATGTATATATGTATATATACCACATCTTCTTTATCCATTTATCTGTTGATGGACACTTAGGTTGTTTCCATATCTCGGCAATTGTAAATATGCTGCTACAAACGCTGGGGTGCATGTATCATTTTGAATTAGTGTTTTCATTTCTTTTCTGGATATATACCCAGGAGTGGAATTGCTGGGACGTATGGTAGTTCTATTTTTAGTTTTCTGAGAAAACTCCATACTATTTTCCACAGTGGCTGCATCAATTGACATTCCCACCAACAGTGTATGAGGGTACCCTTTTCTCCACATTGTTGCCAACATTTGTTATTTGTGTCCTTTTTGATGATAGCCATTCTGACAAGCGTGAGGTGATATCTCACTGTGGTTTTGATTTGCATTTCCCTGATGATTAGCTATGTTGGGTGTCTTTTCATGTGCTTGTTGGCCATCTGCATGTCCTCTTTGGAAAAATGTCTATTCTGGTTTTCTGCCCATTTTTTAATCAAGTTGTTTGTTTTTTTGATGTTGAGTTGTATGAGCTGTTTATATATTTTGGATATTAATTCCTTATCAGTCATATCATTTGCAAATATTTTCTCCCATTAAGTAAACTGTCTTTTCATTTTGTTGATGGTTTCCTTTGCTGTGCAAAAGCTTTTAAGTTTAATTAGGTCCCATTTGTTTATTTTTGCTTTTATTTCTTTTGCTTTGGGAGATGTTTCCAAAAAATATTGCTACGATTTAGGTCAAAGAGTGTTCTGCCTATGTTTTCTTCTAGGAGTTTTATGGTTTTCAGTCTTACATTTAGGTCTTTAATCCATTTTGAGTTGATTTTTGTATATGGTGTTAGGTAATGTTCTAATTTCATTCCTTTACATATAGCTGTCCAGTGTTCCCAGCACCACCTATCGAAGAGACTGTCTTTTCTCCATTGTATATTCTTGCCTCCTTTGTCATAGATTAATTGACTATAAGTGCATTGGTCTGTTTCTGGACTCTCCATTCTGTTCCATTGATCTGTGTGTGGCTGTTTTTGTGCCATTACCATACTCTTTGATGACTGTAGCTTTGTATTATAGTCTGACGTCAGGGAGTGTGATTCCTCCAGCTCTGTTCTTCTTTCTCAAGATTGTTTTGACTATCTGTGGTCTTTTGTGTTTCTGTACAAATTTTTAAATTATTTGCCCTAGTTTTGTGAAAAATGCCATTGATATTTTGACAGGGATTGCATTGTACCTATAGATTGCCTCGGGTAGTATGGTCATTTTTTTTTTTTTAAAGAAGATGTTGGGGGTCGGAGTTTATTAATTAATTTATTTTTGCTGCGTTGGGTCTTTGTTTCTGCATGAGGGCCCCCTCCAGCTGCGGTAAGTGGGGGTCACCCCTCATCGCGGCATGCGGGCCCCTCACTATCGCGGCCCCCCCCCACTGTGGAGCACAGGCTCCAGATGCGCAGGCCCAGCAGCTGTGGCTCACGGGCTCAGCCGCTCCGCAGCATGCGGAATCCTCCCAGACCAGGGCCCGAACCTGTGTCCCCTGCATTAGCAGGCAGACTCTCAACCACTGCGCTACCAGGGAAGCCCTGTATGGTCATTTTAACAATATTAATTCTTCCAATCCAAGAACACGGTATATCTTTCCATCTGTTTGTGCCATCTTCAGTTTCTTTCACCAGAGTCTTATAGTTTTCCTAGTACAGGAAACAGGTCTTTTACCTGTTTAGGTAGGTTTATTCCTAGGTATTTTATTCTTTTTGATGCTATGGTAAATGGGATTGTTTCCTTAATCTCTCTTTCTGATAGTTTGTTGTAAGTGTTCAGAAATGCAACCAATTTCTGTGTATTAATTTTATATCCTGCAAGTTTACTCAGTTCATTGATGAGCTCTAGTAGTTTTCTGGTGGCATATTTAGGATTTTTCATGTATATTATCATGTCATCTGCAAACAGTGACAGTTTTACTTCTTCCTTTCCAATCTGGATTCCTTTTATTTCTTTTTCTTGCCTGATTGCTGTGGCTAGGACTTGAATAAAAGTGGCAAGAGCAGCCATCCTTGTCTTGTTCCTGATCATAGAGGAAATGCTTTCAGTTTTTAACCATTGAGTATGATGTTAGCTATAGTTTTGTCATGAAAAGAAACCTACTTTAAATATAAATATAGATTAATGTAACCCTGCTCTGTCATCCTGCTCCCAACCCCCCTCAACATTTAGACATTGCCAAATTTGTTTTGCTCATTGGTTCAACATCTCCAACAAAAAGTATTGGAATCCACTCTTTGATTCCCCTGCCTACCAGTATTCTGGCTCAATTCTCTCAAGACAGGCACTGTTCTATTTTCCTAAACATCCATGTGTATGTTTCCTCCTCTGGTTGCTCCTGAAATCTTAATTACTCCCCATGTCTCCTTTATTGGCAAAGTTCTTGTGCAGTGGTCACCAGCTCTTTGAGTTGCTAGCAGTCATATTCCTTGTTTCAGTTAATGGCTCCACCATCCACCTGATCATACAGGCTATAATCCAACATTGTTGCTTTCACCACCTGTGTTGTATCATCCAAGAACTTCAGGTAAAATGGATCTCACAGCACCACAGATTGTGACCTACCAATAGCCTAGCTTCATAGGGTGACCTCACCTAATTAGAGTTGATGGTTCTGCTATGATTCTCCTGGCAGCCTGTTAACAAATGATACTTATTGTTGGATGTGTGCATTTCTTTTAGCCTAACTTTCTAGGGGCCTGGATGCCCCTCTTAATGCCCCTCTCTCCTTCACACACGGTCCATTAGTAAGTCTTGTGGGTGCTACTTCCGAAACATCTCACACATATGTCACACTTATGTCTCCTTACCTTAGAGGAACACTTAACCTCCTTGTGGGTGGATTGTTGTATTTGCCTCCTGACTGGTTCTTTTTGCTTCCAAGCTCTTCTTTCTCTTGGCTGGCCTCTGCATTGTTGGGTACATTTTGTTTTTACAAACAAACCCTATTACTCTGATCATAAAACTTCATGGATGGCTTACAGGAAAGTCTAAACTCCTGGTATGCACAATTACTCAGTGTCTACCATATCAGCCTCAGCACCCATCACTCTCTCATGTACCTTCCAGCCTCACTGAACATCTCTCCTTTTCCAGAATACTCCATGTAGCTTTAGGCCTCTGTCCTCCTGTTCACACTTTGTCAAAATACCCTTTCCTTTCTTCTTCACCTAGATAATTGCTCATAATTTCAAACCTCATTAAGAAGTTTTCTACTCTGATAATGCCCAGGAAGTCTAATTCAGGAGTTCCACAATGCACAGTCCTGGGCCTTGCCCATTATCTCTACTCTTTTCCTGAGTGATGTCATTCATAACAAGGCTTCAATTATTGGCATACATATGATCCACAAATTTATATCTCTCACACAGACTTTTTCTCTGAGTTCCAGGCTTATATATACAACCACCTACCTGACATTGCCTTTTTTATATTCAAGAACACTTTTAATCTTCATAAAAATTATGACATAAGCACTATTATTATTCTCCTTTTGCAAACTAGAAAACTGGGGCTCAGAAAAGTGAAATATATTGTGTAGGTTTGCATAACTGATTAATGTTTGATGGAATTGGAACCCAGAACTCTCTGCCCTCAAACTGTTTTCTTTTTTTGGCCGTGCTGCATGGCATGCGGGATCTTAGTTCCCTGACTAGGGATGGAACCCATGCTCCCTGCAGTGGAAGTGTGGAGCCCTAACCACTGGACTGCCAGGGAATTCCCTCTGCCCTCAAACTTTATGCTTTTATCTAACATATTGTTATTGCCTCTGAAAATTTACATCAGGGAAATGGAGGTAGCTTGCTTGAAATAATAATAATTATAATAGTAATAATAAAGCTACTACTGTTAAAAAATGGAAACAATTTGTTTGAATAGGAATAAATCAACACTCTAGACAATTCAAAACTTAGACAATATAATAGAACCTTAGGGCTGGATGGCATTTTGAAGGTCATTCAGCCCATCCATCTTTCTTTCTTACTTGATTCTGGGACCTTTTTGAGGTCCTAGTGTTTTTTTTAAGAAATATTTTTCATTTGAATGGATTAATATTACTTTTTCTGAGCAATGAGGAGAGAAAATGAATCACCTTAATATTATTTCAACTCTGACTCCAGTTGTGTCTGATGACCTACCTCCATGATTTCTTCCTACCTTGCAATTTGTGCATTACTAACCCTTCATTATCCTTTTTTTTTTTTTTAACTCGTTTGGGCTGAGATTCTCTCATTTACTTGATATTGCCTTTTGGGTGTCTGAAGCCATTTCATGGTAAACAGGTTGAATACTAAAACAAATTATTTTCTCTGCCAAACAGGTCCTCTCGCTGTGTTCCCTTTCCCAATGGTTGGTACCACCATTAGTCCAGTTATGCCAGTCAGAAACCTAGGAGTCATCCTAGATCCACTTCTCTCTCACTTCCCACATCTGGCTACCATCACAGCCTGTCCTATATACCTTCTACAGAACTCTTGACTATCCTTGTCTCTCCACTTCTACTGCCACCACTTGAGTCAACCTCTAGCCTGGATCATTGGAGTAGCCAAGTAACTGATCACTCTACTTCCTTTTCTTGTTCCTTCCATTTTTTTCTCCAGAGTGCAAGTAATCTTTTAGACACACAAATTCAATTATCTCATTCCTTGCTTAACATCCCACAATGGCTTCTTATTGCACTTGGAAAAGTCAAAACCTTCAAACATGGTCCTCAAGGTGCTGAATGGTCCACCCTACTTTCAGTGCCTGATATGCATCATGCTCCCTCCTACCGTGGGACCTCAGAACATGAAGTTTCCTCTTCTTGGAACACTGGTGAATGCAAAATGTTGCCTGTCATTTCGGTAAACAAAGAATGTTGCAGCCATAAGCCACTACCACCGCCCCCAATGGTGAACCTGAGGGAACTCAGGGTGGAAACAAAGAGGATGCCCACCATCAAGCCCTCAGCTACTACAGCCACCCCCAACGGTGCATCCTGAAGGGACTCAGGATGGGAAAGAAAAGGATACTGGCCCTAGATAGCTAAGGTGCATATCAAAGGAATTATTTCAATGAGCCCAGTCTCTTGCATGTTCCCATACATAGAAAAGTGCTAAATTCATTAACTTGAGATGTCTGGTTTTCTTTAATTAACAGTAATCTTTCGATGTTCCCACTACCTGGTCTTTGTTGCAAAACTCCTATAAATCCTGGCTCCTCCCTCACCTCTTCAGGGCAGTCCCTCAAGGCAATCTGAGAGGCTGCCTCTTGGGCCTGAAGTCCTCTGAAAGTCTGCCAAATAAAACATAATTCTCAACTTTTAGGTTGTGCTCTTTTTTTGTTGACGCACTCTTTTCTATTAACAAAGACTCTGCCCCCTAGTACAAAAAACCAAAGGGGGAGAAGACCATTTCTTCTGCCCACATCCAGGCAGGCACATGATCTAAGCCTGGACAAGCAAATAAATCTTGAGGGAAAGTTGCAAAAAGCACAGGGCTGATTAGAGGCTGGGCAGAGGGAGAGTTCAGTGTCGTGGTGGCAAGTATCCATGGGTGGCAGTCATTAGGGGCAGATGCTAGTTCCTGTAGCAGAGTCTTGACTATGCCTAGCCTCTCTTGGTTCCTGCCTTAGTCTGGCTCTTTAACATTTCTATCAATTCTGTGAGTCATCTGATACTCTTGCAGGAGGTCATTTTTCTGCTTAACTTAACCAGAGTCAGTGTCATGTTTATAATCAAGAATCCCAATGAGTAGTGCAGTGTGATTCCTTTATTAATGGCCGACTCATCTGTGGGAGAGGGAGTTCTGTGGCTATTTTGCCCATCATTGTGTTCAAAGCCCTTCATACAATGCCTGGAATATAATTAGGACCCAATACATGTTTTTTAGATGAGTAGATAGATCCTTCTCGATATTTCAGCAGCACTTTGCGCTGATGACTTTGTATTGTAATCCTGGTTTTGCCTTTAAAGACACATGCCTTGTCTTATTCATCTTTATGTTTTGCCAAGAGACTGACACTGCCCGACTCACAGTAGGTGCTCTAGGTGTATATGTTGATTAAATGGGAACCACAAATTAACTTGCTTTGTAGAGCTGGCTGGGAGATGCTTATCTTAGCATTGCATTCCAAATCCACGTCTCTTTCTTCCCCAGCCCACCCCATCTCAAGCATCTGAAGTAGGTCGCATACCGGGATACCCTTTGTACCTTAGTTAGTTCACTCTACACTTTCCTTTCCTACCAGCATAGGTCAGATTAAAGATTCCAATTGTCTAGGGAACTCAGCATTGGAATTCCAAAGAATGTATGTATATTTTTGTCACCATCCTTATGCAGTGGACTTTGTGGATTTTTCACCTCTCTATATTTAAAAAAAAAAATCAAAAATAAAACACTTCATTGAGGTATAATTTATACACAATAAAATCCAGCAATTTAAAGTATATACTTTACTGAGTACTAACAGATACATACTGTTATGCAGTCGCTACCACAATCACAATACAGAACATTTCATCACGCCAAGACGTTCCCTGTGTCCCTTTGCAGTCAGTCCTCACCTCCCAGCCCTTAGCCCCTGACAATCATTGATTTGCTTTCTATCCCTATAATTACACCTCTTCTAAAATTTCAGATAAGTGGACTTATACAATATGTAGTCTTTGTGTCTGGTTTCTTTCACTCTGCATAATGCTTCTGAGATTCGTCCAGGTTGCTGCTTGTATCACTAGGTTGTTCCTTTTATTGCTGAGTGGTATTCTGTTACCTGGACATGGCACCATTTGTTTATCCATTTACCAGCTGATTCATTAGGGTTGTTTCCAAGGTTTGACTGTTATGAATATAGCTGCTATACATATTTGTATGGACACATGTTTTAATTTCTTTTGGGTAAATCTAGGAGTGGGATTGCCAGTTCATAAAGTAAATGTTTGTTTAACTTTCTAAAAAACTGCCAAACTGTTTTCCAAAGTGGCTATGCCATTAGGCATTCCCACCTCCAACATATGAGGTTGTGATTGCTCCACATCCTTGTAACATTTGGCATTATCATTCTTTTTAAATTGCATTGTGTTGTGGGTTTTTTGCTGTTGTTGTTGTTTTCATTTCTCTAATGCCTGATGATGTTGAACATTTTATTATTTATAACTCTTCTTTGGTGAAGTGTCTGTTTCAGATCTTATACCCATTTTAAAAATCAGATTTTTTGTGTTCTTATTATTGAGTTGTAAAAGTTGCCATGCCTATTAAAAATCTGCTGGTATTTGGATTGGGGTTGTATTGGCTCTATAGATCAAGTTGCAGAGAATTGTCATCTTAGCAATATTTAGTTTTCTGATCCATAAACATGCTGTATCTTTGCATTTATATAGGTCTTTAATTTCTCTCAGTAAAGTTTTGTAGTTTCTCAGTGTGTAGCTCTTGCAATTATTTCATTAGATGTATGCCTAAGTATTTAAGATTTTGGTGTTCTTATAAATCATGCTTTTAATTTAAATTTCTAATTGTTCATTCTGGTATATAGAAAAACAAGTGATAGGACCTTGTATCCTGCAATCTTGCTAAATTATCATTTCCAGTAGCTTTATTAGACTGCAGATAAAGATGGTTTTAGTTCTTCTTTTCTGATTTGTTTATCTTTTATCTCTTTTCTTAGCCATGGCACTGGCTAGGGCCTTTAGTACAATATAGTACAATATTGAATAGAAATGGTATGAGTGGGTATCTTTGCCTTATTCCCAATCTTAAGGGAAACCATTAAGTCCTTCTCCATGAAGTATGATGTTAGTCATAGATTTTTCATAGATGCTGTTTATATGGTTTAGGAAGTTCCCTTCTTCTAGTTTCCAGAGAGTGTGTGTGTGTTTATGTGTGTGTGTGTATTTGTGTTTTAAGTCATGAATGGGTATTAAATCTTGTCAAATGTTTCTTCCTCGTCTAGTGAAGTGATTATGGATTTTCTCTTTTTTTATATAAATTTATTTTATTTTATTTTTGGCTGCGTTAGGTCTTCGTTGCTGCGTGTGGGCTTTCTCTAGTTGCAGTAAGCGGGGGCTACTCTTTGTTGCAGTGCACGGGCTTCTCATTGCAGTGGCCTCTCTTGTTGTGGAGCGTCGGCTCTAGGCACGCAGGCTTCAGTAGTTGCAGCTCTTGGGCTCTAGAGCACAGGCTCAGTAGTTGTGGCACACGGGCTTAGCTGCTTCGTGGCATGTGGGATCTTCCCGGACCAGGGATCGAACCCGGGTCCCCTGCATTGACAGGCAGATTCTTAACCACTGCGCCACCAGGGAAGTCCCTGGATTTTCTCTTTTAGTCTGTTAATATGATGAATTCCACTGACCAATTTTTAGAGAATAAACCAAAATTGTATTCTTGAGATAAGCCCTATATGGTCATGATGTTTTTATCATTTTATTGGGTTGACCAAAAAGTTTGTTCGGGTTTGTCCATAAGATGGTACAAAACCCCGAACGAACTTTTTGGCCAATCCAATATATACTAGAGGAGGTGATTTGCTAAAATTTTCTTCAAAATTTTTGTATCTATATTATAAGGGATGGTGGTCTATAATGGTGTTTTTTCTTAATGTCTTTGGTTTTGTTATCCCTCATAGAATGACTTGGGAAGTGTTCCCTCCTCTTCTATTTTCTCAAAGAGTTTGCATAAAACTGATGTTACTTCTTCCTTAAATGTTTTATAGAATTCACCAGTGAAGCCATATTAAGCTGAAATTTTCTTTGTGGGCAGTTTTTAAACTACAAATTCAATTATCTTAATAGATATAGGGCTACTCATGTTATTTCTTTGTTACTGTGTGAGTTTTGGGAGCATGTGTCTTGCAAAGTATTTGTCTATTTCATCCAAGTTGTTGAATTTATTGGCATGGCATTGTTCATTACACTCTGTTATCTTCATTTTCATGTATGCAGGATCTGTAGTGACATCATCACTTTCATTTCTGATGTTGGTGAATTGTAACCTCTCTATAGTTTTTCTCATCAGTCTGGCTAGAAATTTATAATTTGCTTTTTATCTTCTCAAAGAACAAAATGTTAGTTTCATTTATTTTTCTCTACTATCTTTCTGTTGCCTCTTTCATTAATTTCTGCTCTTTTTTCACCTTTTGCTTACGTTAATTTGCACTTTTAAAAAAATTTCTTAAAGTGGAAAATTAGATAATTGATTTAAGGCCTTTCTTCTTAAATATTATTGTTTAATGTTATAACTTTCCCTCGGAGCACTGCTTTAACTGTATCCCACAAATTTTGATGTGTTTTTTTTAACATCTTTATTGGAGTATAATTGTTTACAATGGTGTGTTAGTTTCTGCTTTATAACAAAGTGAATCAGCTATGCATATACATATATCCCCATATCTCCTCCCTCTTGCGTCTCCCTCCCATCCTCCCTATCCCACCCCTCTAGGTGGTCACAAAGCACCAAGCTGATCTCCCTGTGCTATGTGGCTGCTTCCCACTAGCTGTCTATTTTACATTTGGTAGTGTATGTATGTCCATGCCACTCTCTCACTTCGTTCCAGCTTATCCTTCCCTGTTCCCGTATCCTCAAGTCCATTCTCTACATCTGGTCTTTATTCCTGTCCTGCCACTAGGTTCTTCAGAACCTTTTTTTTTTTTTTTAGATTCCATATATATCTGTTAGCATACGGTATTTGTTTTTCTCTTTCTGACTTACTTCACTCTGTATGACAGACTCTAGGTCCATCCACCTCACTACAAATAACTCAATTTCATTTCTTTTTATGGCTGAGTAATATTCCATTGTATGTATGTGCCACATCTTTATCCATTCATCTGTCGATGGACACTTAGGTTGCTTCTATGTCCTGGCTATTGTAAATAGAGCTGCAGTGAACATTGTGGTACATGACTCTTTTTGAATTATGGTTTTCTCAGGGTATATACCCAGTAGTGGGATTGCTGGGTCGATGTGTTTTGTTTTTTACTTTCAGTGAAAAGTGTTCCTAATTTTTTAATTTTTCAAAAAAAATTTCTGATTTTTATTGTGATTTCTTTCTTGATCCATGGAATATTTAGAAATGTGCTGCTTAGTATCTAACTAGTCGGGTATTTTCCAGTATTTTTTTCTGTTATTGATATCTAATTTAACTCCACTGCAGTTACAGAATATATTTTGTATGATTTTGATTCTCTTAAATTTGAGACTTACTTTGTCACCCTGAATATGGTTTATCTTCGTAAATATTCCACATGCATTTGAAAAGAATGTGTCTTCTGCTACTGTTGCATGGTATGTCTTATAAATATCAATTAGATCAAGTTGTTTGGTACTTGATCACTCACTGTGTACTCACTGATTATCTTGATATTTGTTCTATAAACTACTGACAAAGGAGTGCTGAAGTCTCCAGCTATAATTATATATTTATCTGTTTTTTCTTCCATTTCTTTTTTTTTTTTTTTTTGGCTGCATTTGGTTTTTTTTGGTTTGCAGCACACGGGATCTTCAATGAGGCAATGCAGGATCTTTCGTTGCGGCGCGCGGGCACTTCATTGTGGTGTGCAGGCTTCTCTCTAGTTGTGGTGTGCGGGTCTTCTCTTCTCTAGTTGTGGCACGCAGACTCCAGGGCATGTGGGCTTTGTAGTTGTGGTGCACAGGTTCCAGAGTGTGTGGGCTCTGTAGTTTCCAGCATGCAGGCTCTAGTTGAGACGCGTGAGCTCAGTAGTTGTGGCACATGGGCTTAGTTGCCCTGCAGCATGTGGGATCTTAGTTCCCTGACCAGGGATTGAACCCGCGTCCCCTGCATTGGAAGGCGGATCCTTTACCACTGGACCACCAGGGAAGTCCCTCTTCCACTTCTATGAATATTTTCTTGATGTATTTGAAGCTCTGTTATTAGGTACATACACATTTGTCATTATCAAATGTCTCTTTTTGTTCCAGATATTATTCCTTGTTCTGAAATATACTTTGTCTGAAAATACTGGTGTCTTCATGGTTTATCTTTTCTATCCTTTTACTTTTAATCTATCTGTGTCTTTGTGTTTATACTGTTACAGTTTATGTGGGACTCCAGTTTCACATATTGATATTGTCTCCCAGGACACTGATGCTCTGTTTATTTCTTTCAGTATTTTTCTCTCTGTGTTATTCATTTAAGACAGTTTCTATTACTGTGTTTCAAGTTCACTGATCTTTTATTCTACAATGTTTAAGCTGTTGCTAATGTTGTATTTTTCATTTCACTGATTGTTGTCTGATTTTCTAGAAATTCTATGGTTCTTCATTTATATCTTTCAGTCTCCTGTTCATTCTTAACTTTCTTCTCCCTTCTTTAATATATGGAGCATTTTTACAATAGCTTTTTAAAACATCCTTCTCTGCTAATTCCACTATTTTTGTCATTTTTGGCTCTGGTGATGAAACTTATTTTTCCCCCCATTATAGATCTTAGTTTTTCTGCTCCTTTGCATGCCTGGTGATTTTTTTAAAAAATTGAGTTCTGTACATCATGTTGTTTACTTTGTTGGATGATGCATTTTGTTGTGTGCCTTACGTAGTGTTGGACTTTTTTCCTGATATATAATTATGTTACTTGGAATTAGTTGGATTGTTTCAAGGCTTGCTTTAAAGCTTTGTTAGGATGAATCCAGAGTAGCCCTACTACCAAGAAAGCAATACGCTCTTCAGGTCATTACCTGATGTCTCTTGTATTCTGAGATGTTTTCACTATTGCTGGTAGGGAACATGAACTGTGTGAGCTGCAGGCGCTGTTTGGTGTATGGCTTCCTTGGGTTTCTTTCTCTGGACTCAGGTGGTTTTCCCTCACACATGCATAGATCATTACCCAGCTGAAGACTTCAGAGCTCTCTCTCCACTAGCCCCCTCCTCTTGGAAGGAAAATCTAGCTGCCTTGGCCTCCGCAGACTTCAATCTCTATCTCCTCAACTCAGTGAGACTGCTGCGCTCTAGATTATCATTTTGTGTTGTACAACGTAGAAACTTCTTCCAGGCAGAAAACTGGAGGAATTATAGTGCTCGCCTCATTCATTTCCCTTCTCTTGGGGATTATAGTCCTATGTTGCCTAGTGTCCAATGTCTGAAAACCATTACTTTTGTTGTCTGATTTTCTGTTTAAGGCAGAAAGGTAAATCCAGTACCTGTTACTTCATTGTGGCCAGAGGTGGAATTACATACACATTAGCTTGGCCAAACTTAATCCTTCAACTCTCTGGACACACAAATGTGGAATTTTTGTGGTCTAGAATTTAATGGTTAAGGATATATATGACTGCCATAAGTTTGGAAGAACCAGGATAGGAAATGTTTTCAATATAATGTCTAAAATAACTCAGATGACTGCAGTACTGGTGGGAAATTATTCTAACCTGAATGTACTGCTCTGATTTCTTGTCTACAATTGTGGATATATATTAGAATGGTTTAGTAATGTTGAGTGTAGTGTGACAGCACCATTTACGTATAGGAAGCATTTTGAAGGATGGTAGGAGGGGAGGAAGAAGGCTCTGGTCTTGGCTTCCTTTGTTTCTGGGAACAAACCAGTGTTGCTATTATAAGATTTGTTAGAGGGATTATGAGAGCTGAAGTGGTAGGAGACCCCACCATTGGTCCCTTTGAGCAAGACTGAAGGTTGGAGAAGGGCAGGAGGGAGAGAGTCAAAGACCACTATCCATTTCCTTGACTTTCTTTATTTTTAATCAGATGAACTCATTTCTTGCACTGAGAGCTAGCTCCTGATACAAAGGACACCAGCTTTAATGGATGCTCAGATAGAAAAAAGAGATACTAGTTCTCTCTCGTCAGCAATTCTGGAGATGCCTTATAATGGCAACTACCAGGCTCTGGTTGCTAAATACTGGGTTTGCAGCTTTTTAGTATAATCATCCCATTTTAGTTTCAGAGCATATTCTAATTGGATGGTTTTGACTTATTTGGAGTTGTCAGAATCCATATAACATAGCAGAATAACCTTAAGGATTTTGAAATGTGTGTCTCAAAATAGAGCTGGAATAAAAAGGAGTAGAATCTGTGTTGGTTTTAAAATCCACTTGGAGCAGAGGAAATTTACAGCTTGGGCTGCTTTGTGGACTCTCCCGACATCACTGCTGATTCTGCACTTTGGGGAACAGGTTGTCATTTCAGTGTTGCCAGGTTGTTCATTTTAAATGATCTGTTCAGAACAAAATACGCTCTGTTAAGAAAACTTTGGGCTAAATTCTTTTACCAAAATAGTTTCCATGTCATACTAAAAGATGAGATTTGCCACATCAATAGTATTTTAGGAAAACCAGCTACAATTGATAATGAAGTGCCCTAAATACTTGAAAAGGTATGAGAGTTACAATTCATCAGGAAGCCGTTCATCTCCAGCTTTGTAATATTTTGAAACAGGGCCATCTAGTGGAATTCTCTAACTATGAAAAAATGGATGCATCCTCTAAGATCTTACATTCAAATTTTTAAAATAAAGTAAAAATTTTTTAATCTCAAAATAAAAATTTAAAAATTCTTTGTAACGCCTCTAAATCCAAATTAACTGTTCCTTATATAAATAGTCTGCTCAGAAATAAATATCTTTCCACTCAAATTCCTGTGTTGATTAATTTGATATCATAATCTTTGGGTACACATTCAATTGTTTCTAAAAGTTCTAAATTGTTTACTTTTTTCTCTTCCTATGAAAAACAGCCCCTTCTAGCCAGCCTCCTCTCATGCCTCCCCACCCCTCCACCTCCTCCACCCCTTCCACCAGGAAATCTCATTGAAGAATTAAGGAATGTAAATGTGAGACAGTCTGAGAATTATACAAGACAGTGTATGACGTAGGATAAAGATGTTTGTTACAAATGTAACTGCAGATGAACGATCAAACACATTGTTGGAATTGTATGAGGTGTCAAAGGGTGTTTCCTTGGACTGACTGGAAAGAACAGGCCCCTAAGGAGAGGTATATACAAATTTCTCCCTAACCAAATGGGATGGAGGGTTTGTTCACCAAACACATTTTGTTCTGTTCCTGGAAACTTAGCTAAATTACATTTCGCAGCATCCCCTGCAATTCAGTGGGGTCCTGTGATTGAGTTCTGGCAAATGGAACGTGGATGGATAAGATATACAGCCCTTCCAGTCCTGACTCTTAAGATACCCTGCACCAACCTCCATGTTTCTTTAGTCTCCCTATCAATCGCCATCTGGTGGGTGTCATTGCCCCCGTGGACAACAGGAACCTTTATCAACTTGAGTACTTCAATGTCTGTGTGGAGCCTACCCCTGCCCTCTGATCAACCTATAACAACTGTGACATGTACATGAAATATGCTTTTATCATTTTAAGCCAATTACACTTGAGGATTTTTTGTTGATTACCCTGATAAATACAGGAGAGAAGAAACAATGGAGGAAAGAAAGAAGGTAATGTGAGAGAAGGGCAATAAGGTCCAAATTTCCTTCAGAGACACTGGGGAGCATTCTGACTCTTCTCCAGGTTTCAGAGTAAGCACATGGTTGAGGAGTTCTGAAAACATCTAGCAGAACAGCTGGAAGGAGAAACACAGAGTGCTTCCAGATAGGGTTTGAGGTGATGGGGTCAGAAAGGCGGGCTGTGGATAGAGATGATGAAGCTTGGACAGAGATGCTCCCCACAGCTTGAGACATGGTGACTGCAGTGTGAAGTGTTTACAGTATGAGAAATGGAACAGGGCTTGTCAGCTTTAGCCATGAGGCATTTACTTATGTTATCACGTGTTGTTTCAGGCTAATTAAAATTCTCAGTTAACTCTTTTCCAAGATGTCCCACAAGATGTGGTTACGTGCCTGACTCCATATAGTAATTGGTGTTCCAGGTATATTCAGGCTGGGCAGAGTGGGATATAGGAAAACCCTTCACCTGAGCCACTAGTGGAAGCAGTACTTGGCACACGTTTAACACACAAGGAGTCCTTTATTTATTTTTAACATCTTTATTGGAGTATAATTGCTGTATAACAAAGTGAATCAACTATACATATACATATATCCCCATATCTCATCCCTCTTGCGTCTACCTCCCACCCTCCATACCCCACCCCCTAGGTGTACACAAAGCACCGAGCTGATCTCCCTGTGCTATGCAGCTGCTTCCCACTAGCTATATATTTTACATTTGGTAGTGTATGTATGTCCATGCCACTCTCTCACTTCGTTCCAGCTTATCCTTCCCTGTTCCCGTATCCTCAAGTCCATTCTCTACATCTGGTCTTTATTCCTGTCCTGCCACTAGGTTCTTCAGAACCTTTTTTTTTTTTTTTAGATTCCATATATATCTGTTAGCATACGGTATTTGTTTTTCTCTTTCTGACTTACTTCACTCTGTATGACAGACTCTAGGTCCATCCACCTCACTACAAATAACTCAATTTCATTTCTTTTTATGGCTGAGTAATATTCCATTATATATATGTGCCACATCTTCTTTATCCATTCATCTGTCGATGGACACTTAGGTTGCTTCCATGTCCTGGCTACTGTAAATAGTGCTGCAATGAACATTGGGGTGCATG
Source organism: Phocoena sinus (assembly GCF_008692025.1). Classification (NCBI taxonomy): domain Eukaryota; kingdom Metazoa; phylum Chordata; class Mammalia; order Artiodactyla; family Phocoenidae; genus Phocoena; species Phocoena sinus. The sequence continues at coordinate 80,499,719 of NC_045768.1, read as the reverse complement.
TCTATTTTTGAATTATGGTTTTCTCAGGGTATTTGCCCAGTAGTGGTATTGCTGGGTCATATGGTAGTTCTGTTTTTAGTTTTATAAGCAACCTCCATACTGTTCTCCATAGTGGCTATATTAATTTACATTCCCACCAACAGTGCAAGAGTGTTCCCTTTTCTCCACACCCTCTCCAGCATTTATTGTTTGTAGATTTTTTGATGATGGCCATTCTGACTTGTGTGAGGTGATACCTCATTGTAGCTTTGATTTATATTTCTCTAATAATTAGTGATGTTGAGCATCTTTTCATGTGTTTGTTGGCAATCTGTGTGTCTTCTTTGGAGAAATGTCTATTTAGTTCTTCCACCCATTTTTGGATTGGGTTGTTTGTTTTTTTGATATTGAGCTGCTTGTATAGTTTGGAGATTAATCCTTTGTCATTTGCTTCATTTGCAAATATTTTCTCATATTCTCAGGTTTGTCCTTTCCTCTTGTTTATCGTTTCCTTTGCTGTGAAAAAGCTTTTAAGTTTCATTAGGTCCCATTCATTTATTTTTGTTTTCATTTCCATTTCTCTAGGAGGTGGGTCAAAAATGATCTTCCTGTGATTTATGTCATAGAGTGTTCTGCCTGTGTTTTCCTATAATATTTTTATAGTGTCTGGCCTTACATTTAGGTCTTTAATCCACTTTAAGTTTAGGTTTTAGGAAGTGTTCTAATTTCATTCTTTTACATGTAGCTGTCCACTTTTCCCAGCACCACTTATTGAAGAGGCTGTTTTTATCCATCGTATATTCTTGCCCCCTTTGTCAAAGATAAGGTGACCATATGTGTGTGGGTTTATCTCTGGGCTTTCTATCCTGTTCCATTGATCTATATTTCTGTTTTTGTGCCAGTACCATACTGTCTTGATTATTGTAGCTTTGTAGTATAGTCTAAAGTCAGGGAGCCTGATTCCTCCAGCTCCATTTTTCCTTCTCAAGATTGCTTTGGCAGTTCGGCGTCTTTTGTGTTTCCATACAAAATGTAAAATTTTTTGTTCTAGTTTTGTAAAAATTGCCATTGGTAGTTTGACAGGGATTGCATTGAATCTGTACATTGCTTTGAGTAGTACAGTCATTTTCACAATGTTGATTCTTCTGATCCAAGAACATGGTATATTTCTCCATCTGTTTGTATCATCTTTAATTTCTTTCATCAGTGTCTTATAGTTTTCTGCATACAGGTCTTTTGTCTCCTTAGGTTGGTTTATTCCTAGGTATTTTATTCCTTTTGAGGCAATGTTAAATGGGAGCGTTTCCTTAATTTCACTTTTAGATTGTTTGTTGTTAGTGAATAGGAATACAAGAGACTTCTGTGCATTAATTTTGTATCCTACTACTTTACCAAATTCATTGATTAGCTCTAGTAGTTTTCTGGTAGCATCTTTAGGATTCTCTATGTATAGTATCATCTCATCTACAAACAGTGACAGTTTTACTTCTCCTTTTCTGATTTGGATTCCTTTTATTTCTTTTTCTTCTCTGATTATTGTGGCTAAAACTTCCAAAACTATGTTGAATAATTGTGATGAGAGTGAACACCTTGTCTTGTTCCTGATCTTAGAGGAAATGGTTTCAGTTTTTCACCATTGAGAATGATGTTGGCTGTGGATTTGTCATACATGGCCTTTATTATGTTGAGGTAGGTTCCCTCTATGCCCACTTTCTGGAGAGTTTTTATCATAAATGGGTGTTGAATTTTGTCAAAAGCTTTCTCTGCATCTATTGAGATGATCATATGGTTTTTATCCTTCAACTTGTTAATATGGTGCATCATATTGATTGATTTCCGTATATTGAAGGATCCTTCATTTCCGGGATAAACCCCACTTGATCATGGTGTATGATCCTTTTAATGTGCTGTTGGATTCTGTTTGCTAGTATTTTGTTGAGGATTTTTGCATCCATGTTCCTCAGTGATATTGGCCTGTAGTTTTCTTTTTTTGTGTGACATCTTTGTCTGATTTTGGTATCACAGTGATGGTGGCCTTATAGAATGAGTTTGGGAGTGTTCCTCCCTCTGCTATGTTTTGGAAGAGTTTGAGAAGGATAGGTGTTAGCTCTTCTCTAAATGTTTGATAGAGTTTGCCGGTGAAGCTATCTGGTTCTGGGCTTTTGTTTGTTGGAAGATTTAAAATCACAGTTTCAATTTCAGTGCTTGTGATTGGTCTGTTCATATTTTCTATTTCTGCCTGGTTCAGTCTCAGAAGGTTGTGCTTTTCTAAGAATTTGTCCATTTCTTCCAGGTTGTCCATTTTATTGCCATATAGTTGCTTGCAGTAATTTCTCATGATCTTTTGTATTTCTGCAGTGTCGGTTGTTACTTCTCCTTTTTCATTTTTAATTCTGTTGATTTGAGTCTTCTTCCTTTTTTTCTTGATGAGTCTGGCTAATGGTTATCAATTTTGTTTATCTTCTTAAAGAACCAGCTTTTAGTTTTATTGATCTTTGCTATTGTTTCCTTCATTTCGTTTTCATTTATTTCTGATCTGATGTTTATGATTTCTTTCCTTATGCTAACTTTGGGGTTTTTTTGTTCTTCTTTCTCTAATTGCTTTAGATGTAAGGTTAGGTTGTTTATTTGAGATGTTTCCTGTTTCTTAAGGTAGGATTGTATTGCTATAAACTTCCCTCTTAGAAATGCTTTTGCTGCATCCCATAGGTTTTGGGTCGTGTTTTCATTTTCATTTGTTTCTAGGTATTTTTTTATTTCCTCTTTGATTTCTTCAGTGATCTCTTGGTTATTAAGTAGTGTATTGTTTAGCCTCCATGTGTTTGTATTTTTTACAGATCTTTTCCTGTAATTGATATCTAGTTGCATAGCGTTGTGGTCGGAAAAGATACTTGATACGATTTCAATTTTCTTAAATTTACCAAGGCTTGATTTATGACCCAAGATATGATCTATCCTGGAGAATGTTCCATGAGCACTTGAGAAAAATTTGTATTCTGTTGTTTTTGGATGGAATGTCCTATAAATATCAATTAAGTCCATCTTTTCTAATGTGTCATTTAAAGCTTGTGTTTCCTTGTTTATTTTCATTTTGGATGATCTGTCCGTTGGTGAAAGTGCGGTGTTTAAGTCCCCTACTATGAACGTGTTACTGTCAATTTCCCCTTTTATGGCTGTTAGCATTTGCCTTATGTATTGAGGTGCTCCTATGTTGGGTGCATAAATATTTACAATTGTTATATCTTCTTCTTGGATCGATCCCTTGATCATTATGTAGTGTCCTTCTTTGTCTCTTGTAATAGTCTTTATTTTAGTCTTTATTTTAAAGTCTATTTTTTTTTTCCTTTTTCTCCTTGCAGTACGCAGGCCTCTCACTGTTGTGGCCTCTCTCGCTGCGGAGCACAGGCTCCGGACGCGCAGGCTCAGCGGCCATGGCTCACGGGCCCAGCCGCTCCGTGGCATGTGGGATCTTCCCGGACCAGGGCATGAACCCGTGTCCCCTGCATCGGCAGGCGGACTCTCAACCAGTGTGCCACCAGGGAAACGCTAGGGTGATTTCTGATTGGCATCACTTGCCACTGAAAGTGCAGGCATCCAAATAGAAGTACAAACTTGAGCAATGGACATTGTTGTGGACTACTAAATGCTTAAGATATCAAACAACTTAGTCTGCTCTACCAGTCTCAGAAGGAAATTAAGACACTGTAGTCATGCCAACCATGCTCCATAGATGGAAACTATAATGTTAAACTAAGGTTTCAGCTCAAAGCTTTATCTGTGGCACAGGGTGTGTGATATTCTGCCTCTGTTAGTAATGAACTTCACCATGAAGTTGCTCATCATATTAGTTTCTGTACACCCCTGAAACATTGGTTTAAAAAAAAAAAGCTTCAGAATAGGGATTTGTAGGAGAATGCCCCCTCTTAAGCACCTTCACAGATTTTTCTGACCAACATAAGCAAGCACCCTTTTCCCCTTTGCTGTTTTGGAAATAATGATGCCTTGTATGGTAGGATGATACAGTGTTTTTCTTTAAAGCAGAAGTACAAGATGAAAGAATCTTACTGGGAGATAAAGGAATTTGTAGGGAAATTAAATATTTTTTCAACAGTAGCCTTAAGCAGTACTTAAAGTGAAGACAGCACAAGGGTTTTTAAATTTTGACTGAAGGAAGGAAAGGGAACTTTGATGTGGAACACTCATCTCAATTCCTGCTGGCAGACTCAGACTCGTGTGTGTGTGTGTGTGTGTGTGTGTGTGTGTGTGTGTGCGCACGTGTTGGGAGGGAGGGGAGGTCCTGCACACAGTTCAGCCTTCTGTCCCACATCACCTGAAATCCATGGCCTCAATCTCATGTCTTCCCCTAGTGCACTCTTGCAGGGGTCAAACTGAACTGGCTTATAAAAACATAGCTGGAAGTATAGACCCTTATTAGACAGATCTAATGTTGAAGAGGTAAGTTTACTGACAGAAGACAACTTCTCGCTTTATCCCCTGGCCCCTTCTTTTCCCTGTCCACCATGCTTTAGCTCTTTCCAAGTTTTATGCGCTGGTTAATTAGACCTTATATAAAACCTAATTTAATTGATTTTATGATTTTTCAGAAAGTTAGAGTGCCCTCTTGTGGGAATATCAAGTAGTTAATCCAGGTGCTGCCAACCGTCTGATTTTGTGAGTCCATTTCCTAGGTGTGTTGAGCTGGACATGCTCCCCAATTGTGCTTTATTTTTCTTAAACTCATCTTGATGGATTTCACAGCCATAGGTAAATGGGAAGGGGTGGAAATATGTTAGGCAGTAGCCAGTGGTATAGGAATATATTTTCCAAAACAATGTTGATTTCATTTCTTTGTTTTCCTTTTTAAATGTGGTGATGGTGGAAAGTAGGGGAAAGTGTGGTAGGACTCCAGAGCAAGTCAGCATGAAGGCCCCAGATTCAAGAAACTGCTAGGGGTCTTTTAACTCTACTCACAAAGGAAACGCTTATTTGGGCTCTCAAATGCCTCACTGCGGACCTAAACACAGCCCTTCTGGAGATAATTAGCACTCAGGGACTTACACTTGTTTTTTGCTGTTGTTGTTTGTGGCTTTAATTCTTTTTAAAAAATTTTTTTTATTGGGGTACAGTTGATTTACAATGTTGTGTTAGTTTCAGGTGTACAGCAAAGTGGATCTGTTATACATGTACATATATCCACTCTTTTTAGATTCTTTTCCCATATAGGCCATTACAGTGTATTCAGTAGGGATCTCATCATGACAGAGTTGAGAGCCTAACCTAAGTCAGCTGCATAAATCTTTAAAATTCTTTTATTTGGAAGAATTTCAGACATATGCAAAATAGTACATGAGAGGAGAATAATCAACCCCTACTTACCTATCAGTCAGCTTCAAGAATTACCACTCATTACTAATTTTATTTTCGCCATACTTCTTTCCTCCCTCTTCCATTATTTAGAAGAAATCGCAGGCATCATGTCCTCTCATTCATAAGTATTTTAGAAGGTATCTCTAACAGATAAGAACTTCCCTTTAAAAATATAACCACAATATCACCACCCATAAAAATGAACAGAAATTTCTTAATATCATAAAAGATTGAGGTAGTGTTCAAATTTCTCTCATTGTCTCCTTTTTTTAAAAAATAATTTTTTAGAGCAGTTTTAGGTTTACAATAAAATTGAGAGAAATGTATAGAGATTTCCCACATATCCCCTGTTCTCACACATGTGTAGCCTCCCCCATTACCAACACCACTCACCAGAATAGTACTTTTTTTTTAAACAAGGATGAACCTACGTTGACACATCATAATCACCCAAAGTCCATAGTGTTCACTCTTGGTGTTGTGAATTCATGGGTTTGGACAAATGTATAATAACATATCCGTTGTTATAATAGTATCATACAGAATATTTTCACTGCCCTAAAAATCCTCTGTGCTCTGCCTGTTGATGTCCCCACCACCCCCTTGGCAACCGCTAATGTTTTATTGTCTCCATAGTTTTGTTTTTTAGAGAATGTCATAGAGTTGGAATCATACAGTATGTAGCCTTCTCAGCTTTGCTTCTTTCACTTAGCTATATGAAATTAAGAGTCCTCCGTGTATTTTCAAGGCTTGAGAGCTCAGTTCTTTTTGTCACTAAATAATATGCCATTGTCTGGATGTACCACAGTTTATTTAACCATTCACCTACTGGAGGACATCTTCGTTGCTTTCAAGTTTGGCAATTATGAACAAAGTTACTGTAAATATTTGTGTGCAGGTTTTTGTGTTGACGTAAGTTTTCAACTCCTTTGGGTAAATACCAAAGCACAAAATTGTTGGCTTTTATGATAAGGGAATGTTTCATTTTGTAAGAAGCCTCCAAATAGTCTTCCAAAGTAGCTGTGCCATTTTGCATTCCCACCAGCAGTGAATGAGAGTTCCTGTTCCTTCACATCCCTCTCCCACAGCATTTGATGTTGTCAGTGTTCCAAATTTTGGCCATTCTAATAGGTGTGTAGTGGTATTTCATTGTTTTAATTTGCATTTCCCTGATGACATATGACGTGGAGCATCTTTTCATATGCCTACTTGCCATCTGTATATCTCCTTTGGTGAGGTGTCTGTTAAGGTCTTTGGCCAATTTTTAAATTGGGTTGTTTGTTTTCTTATTAAGTTGTTTCTCTTAATCTATAGGTTCTCTCTCTTTCTTTCCTCTCCATATATTTTTGTTTAAGAAACTAAGCTGCGTGTCTAAAGTTTCTACAATATAGATTTGTCTGAATGTATCATTTTGGTGTCATATAAGGAGTTTCTCTCTCCCCTATATTTCCTTTAAATGAGTGGTTAGATTGAGAAACTTGATCAGATTCAAGTTCAATTTTTTGTTTGGCAAGGCTACTTCACAAGGCAGTGAGGCAGTCTTCCACCAGGGGGTGCAGTTGCTCTCTTTTTGGGATGTCAACCTCCAGATAATCAGGGGCATTGATTGATTAATAAACCAACGGTTGCAAAACAGTGATATTCTAACTGCATCCATTCTTCTTTTATTAGGTTTTTATGATCCTTTAAATAAATTTCCCCTCATCAACTATTTTGTTACTTTAAGATGTTACTTTAAGATATAAAGAGGACAGAAAAATGCTTGATTTTTCCTGTACTTATCAGTTTTCAAAATAATGAGTTGGTTCCCTAATACTATCAAGAAGTGATCAATAAGTTTTTTAAAAATCATGAAATTATGTATGTGAATGTATTTGATATTTTTCATTCCACTGAAGTCACTATACTTATTGACCAACGTAAGTCTATTGAAGTTCTCTCCTGAATCTTTTTGACATGACGCTACTAGTCTTTAAAAACTTCCCTGCTTTCTGCTAAGACAAGCTGTTCCAGGCTTATTTTATATTTCTTAACTCGAACCTGAAATTAGCTATTTCTCCAAGGTTATGGTTCTCACAGTGTGAGATCCTTTCATGGGGTTTGTGAGGTCAAAATTATTTTCATATTAATACTAAGGGCTATTTGCCCTTTTAAACTTTCATTCTCTCACAAATATATACAGAGTTTCCCAAAGGTTACATGATGTGCGATATTATGATTGAATGCAAAAGCAGTTCTAAGAATTCTGCTGTCATTTATTAAGCCAGACATTAAATAGATTTACAAAAATGTAAAACAATTGTACTCTTCTCACTAATTTTTGTTAATAGATACTTTGTTATTTTGAAATGTTTTGATTTCTAATTCAGTCAACATCAATAGATATAGCCCACATAAATAAAAAGTCTTTGGGCCCTCAACAATTTTAAGAATTTAAAGAGATTTGGGGAGCAAAATGTTTTGAGAACTGCTGCTCCAAGGAGTCTTGGTTCCTTTTAATGGAAAATGGTATTTAGAGATCACAATCTAGGAGCTAAAGATGTTCATGGTTACTGGGTTGGCCATAGTTTTTAGGCCATTTCATAGGCAGAGTTAAGATAAAATTATATATTTATTTAAAGATAAAATACATCATGAGTTAATACTGTTTATTCCTGTCCAAATTTAGGACTACAGAGTTTTTACTTAAACTCATACAATTTACATTTGTATCTCCTTTCTCCCACAACAAAAATCCCGGCATAGGGCTTCCCTGGGGGCGCAGTGGTTGAGAGTCCGCCTGCCGATGCAGGGGACACGGGTTCGTGCCCCGGTCCGGGAAGATCCCACATGCCGTGGAGTGGCTAGGCCCGTGAGCCATGGCCGCTGAGCCTGCGCATCCGGAGTCTGTGCTCTGCAGTGAGAGAGGCCACAACAGGGAGAGGCCCGCGTACCGCAAAAAAAAAAAAAAAAAAAATCCCGGCATAAATGTTTATTTTCAGTGTCACATTAACAATAGCACCACTACCATCACTACCAACAATATGATCACTTAAAACAGTTTGACTGCTTTCTTTTCTTTTTTTTTAGTTCTTTTTTCTTTGAGGTATATCTCTCTATGGATGTACAGTAATTTGATAGTTTAAAGTTACCTGAAATGGTGTGTGTTTTTTAAAATTATGCCAACAAGCAGATCAGTTAGACCCATGTATTTTTTCTTTTGATTTTTAAAGGCTGCTTTTTATAAATTCAGAGAAGTTTAGGTTCTATCTCTGTCTCTTGTAGCCTACTGCCTTCCTCTCTTCCTCAAGTAACATTAAAAAAAATCAGTAATTTTCCTGTTATTTTTAAACTTTAAGCAAATATATATATATATAGTATTACTAGATATAGTATATGTATATATATATATACTTATTTAGTATTACTACCACCCTCCCCTTTTTGGATGAAAGGTAGTATACTATATACACTTCTTTCCACAGCTTTTTTCAATTAACAGTATATGTATTCAGGAGCTCACTCCAGTTGTATATAGGGCACTTCATTGCATTATTTTACCATAATTTATTCAAGTAGCCATTTACTGAGGAACTTTGGGAGCAATTTCCAGTATTTTATTACATATGGTGCTGCAGTGAATAGTCTTGCACATACTTTTACCACGATATCTTTAGGACAGAGTTCTAGAAGTGGGATTGCTGGCTCAAAGTGTGAATGTGTATAATTCTGCTAGATACTGAGACTCTTTTTACTTCTGCAGTACAGATGGAGGAACAGACTGACACAGCTGCTCAAGGTCACCTTACCAGTCACTGACAAGTCTGGGGTTTAAGCTTAGATGTAACGGGTCTCCACAGACTCTGTAGGTCACGGGAAGAGGATTTGCAAGATGGGAGAGGCAAAGGAAGAATTTTGCATTTGGAAGTCACATTCACTGAATCACATATTCTCACGCTTCCAACTCCCAGCGCACCAGTTCTTCCTTATCAGAACCTCTAGTCCTCTGAGCTCTCATACTTTCTCTCATTCATCACTTTCCTCCTCATCCGGTAACTGAGGTATCACTGCCGCCACTGGTAATCTGGGCCAGTAAACCCGGAAGGTGTGTGGAGGGCTTTGCGCATGCCCAGCCACTACGCGAGATTGGAGCCACTCGGAAGCAGGACCAGAGTGACGTCATAACGGCGCGCCGCTCCGTGGCGTCCTAGCAAGGTCGCTTTGCAGTGCAAGTGCGCGCGTAGGTGACAAGACCCTGGTTCGGGGGCGCGCCGTATCCTGCTGCCTTGGTATCAGCGGCGACATGTCAGGGTATACGTCCGACGAGAAACTGCGGCTGCAGCAGCTGCGAGAGCTGAGAAGGCGATGGCTGAAGGATCAGGAGCTGAGCCCCCGGGAACCGGTGCTGCCCCCGCGGAGGGTGTGGCCTATGGAGCAATTCTGGAATAAGTTTTTGCAGGACGGGGCCTCCTGGAAGAACGTGGTGAGTGACAGCCCTCCCCCACTCCCACCCTGACTCCCGCCCCGTCGCGGACCCCGGCCTGGCTGCTGGGACGCCTGCTCACTGTAGCCACATTAGGGACTGACTCGCTCTACCCCCGAAAGATTCCCAAGGGAGAATCAGATTCTACCGAGACTTAGGTTTAGCTGGGACGCTCACTGGTCCCAGGAATCATAGGCTGGGAGTCGGGAGTCAGGAGTCAGAGTCCGGAGCTTGTATGGCTTCGGGATGGTCTTGTCCTTTGGCTGTCAAATGTGATGAGAAGGAGGCGAATCTTCGCTTGGGTTTTACAGGACACTGCAGGCTTGCTTCTCTTTTGACTGTGGAGACCTTCCCTCAGAATGATGGCCAAGGATTCACCAGAGTTAAAATTCAATGATTTTAGTATTTGAAGACACTTGTCTGATTTTTGAGGTTGAGATTATAGAGACCAACTAACACTGCACTCGACTACCAGAAGGCACAATGAGCCTCTAACTGGTTATACAGCTCTATGTAATGACCATTAAAGAAGCGGTCCTATTGGTATGCTGAGTGAGTCATATTCAAGAGCCCCCTTTCTTAACCGCTACTACGTACGTTGAACACACGCTTTCATTTAAGAATGCCCTTCCTGGACTTTGCAGAAAGTCACTCACTCAAGTGCTATCTTTATTTTCAGGGTCTCCTGACATTTTCTTGAGGTCGTTAATTAAATCACATCAATTATGAATGATGAATGCTGTATCTCAGAATTCCTTGCAACTTTGGCTAATAATAATGGTAATAATATAAGGAACACTTCGGTGCTTACTTTGTGCCTGGCACTTTGCTGAGGGTTTTACACGTGTTACTTTATTTATTTTTTTACTTCCATAAGGTAGAAACCATTCCTAATCCTCGTTTTAATTATGTGGAAACCGAGACCTGCAGGAATTCAGTGATTTACCTGTGGTCCCAGGGCTAGGAATTGAAGAAGTTCACTTTGAAATCCATGTGTATTTTATTGTGCTACAAAGTCTGGTGCAAATTTTTCTAAGAAAGTGGTATTAGATACTTATTTATGATGGTAAAATTAAACTCTAATTGAACTCTCCTCTCTTCTCACCCTTTGTATCTCTGGCATTACTTAACTGATTTGGCAGCCACTGGTTGAAAGTTGACATCCCACCCGTCAGCCAGTGATGTAAGGAAGTAAATAATCATTTGTTGAAATCTGTCTTAACTTACTTTGAGTTAACTTTTTCTTTCATAATCATATCTGTTACAACACTTAGAATCTAGATTGTCTTTTCCCTGACAGGATAGGTCTGTTTCAGTCAAATTGGCTGCCATGGAAAAGTCCCATTTTTAGATGTCTTTTGCCTTTCTTTTTAAAAATACTGTGTCTGAAGGCATCTCAAAGTGAGCTTGGAACACCCTTATCCCAGTATGTAAAACATTCTTTTTCCAGCATTAGTGCACTCAAGGTTGTCTGCCCTACAGGTAGAATGATACAAGTGGTGTTTATTATGGATATCTGAAATTGATAAATTAGGGAAATGACTTTACCTGAAAATTCTGTAGTTCTGATTACTCTGGTTAAATTGATTAGAATTATTTCATTATTTATGCCATGTTTTATCTTAAACAAACTTATAATAAGGATATTTTTAGAAGTCTTTTAAAAAACATATTTATAAATACAGTACTATAGTTTTGCAAAATGCTGCTTCTCTTAAGCCTCCTTTGCTTTGAACTCTGTAGGTGTCACCTAGCAGGCACTATGTTTAGTAAAAATATTCGGTGTATGAGGTTAGCTACAGACTATATGGAAATACGTAGCATTTAGAGATTTTACAATAATCGTGATTTTTTATATCACTGATGCTTTTTTTTTCTGCCACAAATGTATAAAAAATAAGATATCTATTTTGTGTATGTTTTTTTTTCCCCCAGATCTATAAGACGTACCGACACAGTATCTTTGCTTTTACTCATGTACTGATCCCTATCTGGATTATTCATTATTATCTGAAATATCATGTGAATGTAAGTGTGCTTTAAGTATGTATTTTTCAGAATTTATTTTTAATATTGTACAAAATTATTTCCTATGTGGCAATGCCTTACCCGGCTCTATTTAGTGGAACTAACCTGCCACTTATAACTGATTTTGAATTACTTTGAATCCTTTTAGGTAAAAGGTTTAATGAAATTTAGGTAATGTATGGTTTTTCAAAAAGTTGATCTTTATATTAGTTGTTTACAACTTGAATTGCATTTCCTCATGAAACAATGTTTAAATGATCAGAAATGTAGTTGACCTAATAATACTGGTGCAAACTCGGCGTCCTGAGTTGGAAGGGAGAAAATAATTTCTGCTCCTTTTTTTTGAGCACAGATCTGGTATAAGATAAAATTCACAATAGATAAAGGTTATCTTTGTCATCATTTCCTTTTCCTTTGCTCTGTCTGGTTTTTCACAACTTACTTTCTTTAGAATTCAGCATGTCCAAAAGCTTGAATTTTTTTCACTGAAAGATCTTGCATTGAATTGAGTCTGTTGCCATATTTTAAAGGCTAGGGATACCCTGGTGTAGGGTGTTAAATCCCAGGCAGGGTGAGGAAGGAGTGCATTTTGGGGAGTGGCATAGAAGGGAGAGTGGTGGTAGTTGCCCAGCATGGAGTTTTGTAACCCAAAGAGTGAGGAGGGCATTCTTGTACCCAGTGAGGAGGCTTAAATCCTGAGTGGGTTGCTGAGTGGGTAAGGGGGCAGGGAATTGGTGAGTGTACTTGTTTGGAGGGCAGCAGTGTCAGCAACCTGGTGTAAGATATTGGAACCTGAGTGAGGGGAGGAAGACATCAGGAAGGAGTGTGGTTTGGGGCAATGATGGAGTTGGCAACCCAAAGTAAAGTATCAGAAACTGAATGAGGTGAGGAGGTTATTTATACTGGAGTGTGGTGGTGGAGATGACAGGAGATTGGTTATATACAGGAAGGTCGATCAAATGAGAACATATGTTGATGATACTGGAACCCTGAATTCTCATTGTCAGAAAAGGGAGTTATGCATATGGAATACAGGGAGAAAACCTTGTGGTACTGGAATGGAATTGGAAGTATTGGTGTGACTCATGATTTTTAGTATGTATTGATAAATATAGAAATAAATATAGCTGTAAATGCAGATTTACCTAGCTCTGTCCATTGATAGGGCCTGTGAGCATTGCTACCCCATGGTATCAATAACTAGCACATCTAGCAGCTGGGCTTACTTTCTAAATATAGTTTTCCACTGAAAGGATCCAGAGCTCCTTGGAGAAATGGCTGATTCCAGGGCTGGGGCAGGGAAAGTAAAAGATGAGCTTGTGCCAGAAAGTAAAGAACTGTGTTCAAAGAATGATGGAGATGAATCAAAAGGACAGAGTCAGCTTGAAAAGACTCCCACTGGAACAAATTTGAGCAGCAAAATAAATGATAGTAATAGATGAGAGCCAGCTGGATAAATAAAATGCAAATCCATGAGTCCATGCTCATATAAATTAATTAATTAATAAATAGAAGAGAAAGCTTTTTTTTTGTACAGTAGAGTAAATAAGAAATGGACAAGAAAAGTCACCATTTGGGAATCATCATAGTAATATTTTATTTAGCCAGGGAACATCAAAAGTTGCTAACATTAATCCCCAAATTCCTACCTTCAACATACTTATTTGTTACAAAGGGAAAAAGAGTAACTTTGTAATGGAGGAAACCTGGCAGACATCATCTTAATCAAGAAATCTAAATTACATTACCAATAATGGGACAGACTGAAATTGTGTACTACTTGATAGGATGCAATAAGAAGAAAACAATATGTTTTGCGATGTTCCTGCCAAAAATGTATAAGCTGAATCTAATTGATGGACTCTTCTGCATAATAATTGGCTTGTTACCTTCAAAAATGTCAAGATCATGAAAGTTAAAGAACCGTGGAAGATTTGTTCCAGATTGAAGAAGACTAAAGGGACTTGTCAACTAAATGTGAACTTGATTCATGGGCACAATCTGCTTCGTCAAAAAAAAAAAAAAAGAGATGGCATTGGCAGTCAGAACTTTAAACAGCCTACACGAACTGGTTATATAAGGGGGGATTTTTTTTTATAAGGGGGGGATTTTTTGATAACTCCAAACAGTTATGGAGACAAGTGATAAAATTTGAATGGGTTCTTCAGACTAGATAGAAGGTATTAATATATCAATGTTAATTTTCTGATCCTGATGGCTGTATTGTGATTATTTTAAGAATATTGTCCTTATTTGTAGGAAGTACACACTAAAGTAATAAACCAGTCAGCAATTCACTATGAAGTGATTCAGTAAAAAAAAAGTTTGGGGGCTTCCCTGGTGGTGTAGTGGTTGAGAGTCTGCCTGCCAATGCAGGGGACGCGGGTTCGTGCCCCGGTCTGGGAAGATCCCACATGCCGTGGAGCGGCTGGGTCCGTGAGCCATGGCCGCTGAGCCTGCGCGTTCGGAGCCTGTGCTCCACAACAGTGAGAGCCCCGCCTACCGCAAAAAAAAAAAAAAAAAAAAAAAAAAAAAAAGTTTGGGACTACCTAACAAATTGTAGCTAATCCAGTTGAGGTTTGCTTTCCTGTAGCCTGATGAAAGGAGAGTGAAACAAATAAGTGGGGTTCTCAGAAAATTCACTCTTATGTCACTTGTTCTCTGTTGACTGTGTGGGTTCTTTAAATTTCTGATTGCTGACAACACCTTTGTTTTCTTCACTAAGATTACCTCTGTTGATCATCAACTGTGGAATGCCTAGTATGTCTTCCTTTATTGCTGTGGAAAGAATATATAAGACGAAATTCCTGACTTCAAGGAGTTTATAATAAAGTTGGAAGATAGGTATGATTTGGGTAAAAGTATGGAGGAGAAAATCTGTTCCAGTTAGAAAAACAAGGAGTTAGTAGTTAGCATGGTCTTGTTTACCGAAGATAGGATTGCCTGGAACTGCGAGTCTCTTGGCTTAGTAGGGTGGAACCAATAAATGGAAGGTCCTGAAAGCTAGGCAGAGGAGGTTGAACTTTGCATGGTAGGCAGTGGGAAGCTTTCCATTTTTAAATAGGAGAGTGAGTTGATAAAGTGATATATTTAAACATAAAAAACATTGATATGTAGGGTGAATTGGAGGGAGGAAAGTATTGACATCAGGCAAATCAGCTGGAGGCTGTTGCAGTTTAGTAGATATTAGTTGATGAGAATCTGGTTAGGGCAGAGATAACAGGAATGAAAAAGTAAAGTGAAGCCAGAAGATACTTTTTCAGGAAGAAATAACTCAAATTAAGTTAAGTTTTATTTTTAAGTATTTATAGGACATATTAATGACCCTAAAAAGGAAAATCTTTTTAAACTTAAAAATCATACATCTAAATCAATTATGCATTTTAACTAGAATCCTAAAACTAATCTTTTAGAATCTCTAATAGCCTGATTATCTTAAACATTACAGATACTCTATATCAGAATATATGGATTGTCCCAGTGTTTTCAGAACTTATTAAATTTGACATTCATCTGTGTATACCCTGGGTTAATTTACCTTGTCATATCTGTATTTAACTAAATATTTCTAGGATTAAAAAAAACACTTATCTCCTAAGAGAAGAAAATTTAACAAGCTGAAGTTACTGGGTTGACAATTCAAGACATTAATATGGCTGCTTACCTGAGGGATTCATACTTCTAGGTGATTTTTCCTGAGCCACAGATGACGTAGTTAAAGGTTTTATGTCAGTAGATGTCCCAAAGCCTCTCTTTTACCTTATTCTTTGTCTTGGTTTGGTTAGGCCTGCATCCTCTACTGTTGTACCCAGTTTACTTCAGCTAATACCTTTATGCTTAATTGAACTTAACATTCTCTCTGAAGACATTTCAGTATCTTCTTGCCTCTGGCCACAGTTTTTAGAGACATTTGAATGTCCTCACATTGTATTCTGAGTTTCTCTCCTGCTTTTGGCTCCAATTTGCCTGAGTCTTAAATCATGCCAATAATCTTTTAAATTTTTTGGTGTGGTATCTTGTACAGATGTGTATGCTTAATAAGTACATTTAGCACCTCCTATGTGCAAGGCACTGTTCTTAACACAGAACAGGGATATAGCACTGAACAAGGCAGATTGAGTTCCTGTCTTCATGAAATGTTTAGGGAGACTGGCAATAAGCAGATAAGCAGAGAGGTATATAATGTTATAGGAGGTGATAAGTCTATAGAAGAAAAGCTAAGGGTAAAAGACTAGAGAGTGACAGGAACTGCTATTTTTATTAAGCTTCTTTGAGGAAGTGCTATTTGAAAAACACAAATGAAATGAGGATCTGGACCAAACAAGTATTTAGGAGAAGAGCATTTCACGTAGAGGAATCATTAAGCATAAGGGCTCTGAGGCACAAGCAGGCCTAACTGATTGTATTAATACAAAGAAGCCACTGCAGCTACAGTTCAGAGACAGAGAGAGAGAGAGAGGATCAGAGAGGTAGGCAAGGGCCAGATCGTTTCTTAGAGATCACAGCAAGGACTTTGGCTTTTTTTTTGGAATCATTATGAAACTTTGTGGAGAGGAGGAACAGGAGTGATGCATCTTAAAAGAATCACTCTACTCTGCCTGCAGTGTGGAGAATAGACTTTAGGGAGGGCATGAGCGGAAGATGGGAGACTAGTAGGTGAAAAAATGATAAAGGCTTGGACAAGGGTAGTAGTACTAGAGGTGGTGAGAAGCAATTAGATTCAGGATAAAATCTCCTCCTGCTGAGGAGTCAGGGTTTTGGGCCTTCGTAAGTAGGAGAGTGAAAATGCCATTTACAGAGATAGGGAACAGTTTGGCACTGAGGGACATTAAGTGTTGGACCTGATTAAGTTTGCAATGCCTGTTTGATCAAGTAGAGATCTTGAGTAAATAATAGGATGTATGAGTCTGGAGCTTAGTGAAAGTTTGGGGCTTAAGTTAAAAATTTGGGATATGAGAAAAAAAAAGGAAAAAAAATTGGTGCCAGCGTTTCTACTGAAAAAAAAATCGGGATATGATCTATTTTATTTTAGAAGAAACTCTAAAACTATAATTAACAGAGCATTACTTTTATTGCAGACAAAACCATATGCCATCGTTGAAAGGAAGCCCAGAATATTCCCAGTAAGTCTTAAAACATCTCTGGTTTTTCTTCTGTTTATTATATTTCTCTTTCCTTTCCCAACTGATCATTAGACTAAAATTTTCCTTTCTTCTCACTGAAAGTTTAAATGCCTGTTTTGTATATTCTTAAAAAAAAAAAAAGAGGAGGAAATAATGTGAGGTAGCAATTACAGTTGAACCTGGGATGTGGGCACATTTCTTTTCACCCTGGCTGTAAAGCTTGTGCGACCTTTGTAGTCCTAAAGTGAATTGAAGGTACGAACAGTTTTTCACTGGTTCCATTTCACGTAGGGTTAAAGACTTAGGGCACTAGCCTGAGCAGACACCTGAGCATTGTAACAGCAACTATATTCCTCTGTTATTATTTCCAAACTATCATTTCCTATGGCAGTTTGACCGTAACGTCTCCATCTGTAAATTTATAATCTGTCAATGTGTGCTTTAAATTTTATGTTATGAATATGTAGGCTATTATCCTAATTTAAAATAAGTCTTCATCATTAAAAGATTACTTATTAGTCCGTTGGTATCTTACTAGCTGTTTGTGAGGTTATTGTTTAGCAGAGTCAAATACATGTTATGTTCTTGTTCCATTTCTAGTCACAGATAATGAACTACCATCAAGCTCTAAGTTATATAATTTTAGAAAACAAAACATGATGTAGATTCTTGCTTCTATCAAATGACATGGTCACAGTAATCCATTGACGACTGCAACAGAAGGGAATTTTAGGGAGAACTACCAAAATTGGCTAACTCTTCCAATTGGAATTCTGCTTTAGGAAATAGTAGGGGATTTCTTCTGTATTTCATTGTGTATAATTGATGTGTGTCAGGGCCTAGGTAGGCTCAATTATCTTGTTGGTTTCAACAAGTTAGGTAATTTATTTATTCTTCCATTTATACATTTGTTTATTGTTTATTTTGCCATTAC
Source organism: Phocoena sinus (assembly GCF_008692025.1). Lineage (NCBI taxonomy): Eukaryota > Metazoa > Chordata > Mammalia > Artiodactyla > Phocoenidae > Phocoena > Phocoena sinus. The sequence continues at coordinate 80,481,826 of NC_045768.1, read as the reverse complement.
TGTTCAAAGGAAAAGAAGGAGGACTCTCTTTAGAAGACCATATAGTGATTCCATAGCATCTCTCCTACTTCCGTATTTTTTGCCACTGTGGTTCTTTCCTGTTTCTGTACCATTGAGAAGCTGCCCCTTTGAAGACCTGAAGAATGCTCATCTGTACATACCTTAGAATAGGATAGACAGTAACAAACAAACCCCCAAATCTCAGTGGTTTAACAAAAGTTTATTTTCTATTGACATCACAGACTAGCATAGGTCAGACAATTATAGTGAGGCCATTGGGACTATGAGGCTCCAAGATCACAGGGAAAGAGAGGGCTGGATGTCTCAGGGGATGATTTTAAGGTCTAAGCTTGGAAGTAGCTTACATCACTTCTCTTCATGTCCTGTCGGCCAGAACTCATTCTCATGATCCCACATGTCTTTGTGCTTTTTTATGTTTCTCAGCCTCCCATACCTGGAGTCTCTGCCACAGTGTATCCTTCTAGTCAACAAATAGCTCTTTGCTTCCTTCTTCCCACACATGTAACACAATTCCCTTTCCTAGAGAGAAACCCCAAGGTCCCATTACATCACTGCAACCTAAGATCTTCAGATGATGTATAGTAATATCCGTCAGGGTTATTCTTGGAGATTCTTCTCTTGGAGATTTGAGGATCAATGGCAAGTAAACTGTATCCCTTGCCTCCCAACCACGACCATTATTCAACGATGGAATTTGGGCAGCATAGCAGTCACTTGGCTCTGAAACCCCAGTGGTCAAACACTGTAAAGCCTCCTAACCCCTGTGTGTGGGAAGTTACTTGAACAGGAACTGATTTTGCTTCTGGAAGGAACACCTTTGTTCATTGTTCTTCCTGGCCCCTGGCTCAGTCTAGGGGGATTCTTTCTTTTCCATTATCAACCTAGACCACATCTAAAATGAGTACTGGGAAGTATGCCCTCCTTAGGGTTGTACAGCCTTTAAAATCTACCTTCTGCTCACAGAAGGTTGAGGGCCACAGGTTGTTTTAATCAGAAACAGTCACAGGCTTTTATTGTATGTTTGGTTTCTTTGACCATCTAGTTCTCACATTTGGCAGGCATGGAAAGAAAAGTACTTGGTAGGAGTCTAATCTTTTTGCTTCTAGTCAGTCCCACATGCCAGTATCTGTGGTTTCTATACATAGTTATCAAGTTGTCTCATTTCTTTGTCCTTATTCTACTGCCTCTCTCAACTCAGTTGAGAGGCAGCTATGTGGAAGCCACCAGAAACACACTCTAGTTCAAGGGCTACCTTTGTTTCAGTCTGATCTTTGCCACGGTGCTGGGTCCCTCTGTTTACTGAGTTTTATTGGGCTTCTGTTTCTCAGAGTCTTTTCAGTGTTGTTACTGTTTAGAGATTCAGAAACAATCAATCTGATTTTCTAATATTGCAATGTCCCGAATTTTTAGATTCTTATTTCTCCTCTCAAATCAGCCACTTCTTACCTGAGCTTATGTTTCTTAAAATACATTACTAAGGCAGCCACTAGTAGTTAAACACATACTATAACGTTTTTTCAGGTACTTCTCCTAGAACCTCAAGTTCATTAGACAGTCTGCTTCTAAGTTATTAGTGCCTTTTGTTTCCATCTTTTAGCCTCCAATGCCAGTGTCCTTGTAGCCCCACTGCTAAGCCAGTGCCATGTGGTTCAGTTTTTATTACAGCAGCATTAGTACCACTTCAAGTTATTAATTTCTGTGTTAGGGTAATGCTAGCTGTGGTAACAAGTTTTCCCCCAAGTATATAATGGCTTAAACATAATACAAATTTATACAGTCCTGAGCCATACCAGGTCAAGGAATGGTAGGTGGTGATGGGGATAATTCTACTCTACTAAGTCAACTCATGGACTATCAGGCTGATGGAACCTGCTGTCTTAAACAGAGAGCTGAAATTAAAGCTAAGTACTTTGCCTAAGATTATACAGCTTGTCAGTGGAGGGTTTCAGGATTCACACTATTTGGTTCTGGCTTTAAAGTCCATGCCCATTCTGCCATACACACTGCATCTAGGTTTGGAAAGACACCTGAACCAGCTGCCCAAGGAAAGTTTGCATTCTGTTTCTAATATCCATTCTGAGCCAAATGGTAAACTGGTGACTACCTAACACATTCAGTTGCTGGGAATACATTACCGCCTTATATTGAAGATGTTTACCTGCAGCTTTCTAGGGCTTCTATTTCTTGGGGCCAAGCAAATAAAGATTATCCTTTTATCACTTTGTAAAGACAACTTTCATGTCCTTTCTAGTCATTTTTGAGTGAAACTTCCCCTATTCTCTCCCTTATACCTTAAGATTTTGAATACTGGTTGCTCATATTTAGACAGCTTCTATTTTGCCTCTGTCCCTTTAAAGTGTGAATGCCAGAAGTGAACTAGATTTTCCAGATGACCAAATGGAACTGACCAAATGGAACTATCACCTCTGCAGACAAGATTTTTCACTAATGCATCTTTGTTTTTCTAGGGTGATACAATTCTGGAAACTGGAGAAGTAATCCCACCAATGAAAGAATTTCCTGATCAACATCACTGAAGATTACTTTTAAAATTTCAAAGATGTTTGAGCCCAAGTTTGTTGCTACATTACCACACTTACTGAATATATTTTCTGGAAAAGTAACTTTAATAAAGTTTACTCAGATATGTGTTGTCTGTTTCTTCCCAAACTGTATGATTCCCTCTGTACAATTTGAGACTCTATGACTTATCTAAGTAAAAACTGGACATGCTAAAAAAATGGTATGGGCAATCACCTACTTTTTCTGGCCATTTTTAATTTGGAAAACAGCATGTAGAAAATTATTTAGTCACATGATAGTTTTTTCTTAAACAGTACTTAATCTACTGTGATGTGAAGGTATACAATGTAATGAAATGTTGCAATAAACAAAAGAACAGAAGTTCCACACACTTTTAAAGGCTTTCTGAAGCATTTGAAAAGAAGTATTTTAGAAACTTTAGATTAAAAGGCCTAGATGTAGGTTGCTTTGTTATGTGGGAACATAAAAGACAAATCTCTAAGTATATGAAAAAATAGCATATTAGTGGTTATTATAAAGGACAGTATACAAAAATGAATTTCGAAGCATTTTATTAAAGATTTTACTTTAAATCGAGACACGTGTCAGATAAGCATGAGGTAAAGAATTGTATATGCATGGAATCAAATCCAGAGGAATTACAAATTTTCATTCATCCCGACGATTTTGGGTATTTCTTCCTTAGCTGTCGTCGTGCAGCTACAGTTGATGCATAGATGACGTATCCCCAGGAGAGCAATACGACCGCGAGGAGCAACTAAGAAATGCAAGAGGAGGAGTAAAAGCAAAAACATGTGAGTGGCACTTCCTCCTCCCCTCATCAAGTTGGTGGGAATTTTAGTGACAAACTCGTATAAATGTGCTTCCGGAAGCGAGTACACCAAGCCGCTCTTACGTAAGAAGCGGAAGAGCGTGTCCTCCCGGAAGAGGCGGAGTCGAGGTGAGGGAGTGAAAGGCTTAATTCAGCAATGGATTTTGGAGTTTCTGGGCGCTGAAAAAATAGCGGGCTTTCACCCGCGGGCCCCAGGAGTCGACTCCGTGGAGCCCCTCCAGGCCCGGGACCTACCGCTGAATAAATCCGGTCCAGGGTGCGGCGACTCACTGGCTTCATGGTAAGGAGACGGCGGTGGTCCGCGGGCACGGGCGGAAGCCGCAGGCCCTAGAGTAACCTCCGGGGCGGTGGCTGCCGGGCGGTGGCGGCCATCTTTCAGCCGGGCGCGAGTGCCCGCCCACTCGCCTTCCGGTGCGTTTCCCCTCGGCTGGGCCGGCCTCTTCCGCCCGGAGCTGTGGGCGGTGTCACGTGACCCTGGGCCAAGCCCGCCTTTCGGGAAGGAGGTGAGAGAAACGAGAAAGTATGTTGGAAGTGTTTTTTGCCACTTAGAAGGATAGGCTTGACGCGTCAGCCGGTCTTCCTTCAGTTCCAGAGCAGTATTAATACGAGATAAGGTACCGTCGTGTGCATTTAAAAGTTTATTTGGAAAAATAATCCACGTTTTAAATGCTACGCCGACGCCTCGTGCTCAAAGAATTAATGTTTCCTCCCGGATCTGTTCCCACAATGTAGGTAGTTCGTGTATTCATCTTTGATGTAAACAAGAATACCACCCGCTTTTATATAACTGACGAATCGTTGTGGGAATCCCTGTTAATTGAGCTTTTCTTCAAGAAACAAGTCTTTGAGAATGCAATGGCTTGTTGATGTCAGTGATACTCTGAAGAAGAAATAACGTGGCATGAATTACTCGGCAGAATGTAGCTGCCAATCAACAAGTATTTATTGAACGTTTGTATGCTTAGGACGGTAGCACGATCAAATATTAAACCGAACGACAGAGTTTGGCACGCGGAGCCAAGTTCAGCCCTGGAATGTTTGGGATACTCACATTTGAGGCGAAGAATGGGGCAGAGGGCCGCTTTAAGCGCCAGACGTTATGTCTCTATAATCTCAGCTGTCGCCTAAGCAGAGTTTTAATGCAGATTTCGGAGAGTGGGGAAGGGTAAAGACGTTATCTGTTTTGGGAAGATTTCAAGGCCCTATTCTCTTAGGTTGAATCCCTGTTTACCCCTGTACTGGAGTTGATCTGTCTCTGAAAACTGTAGGCCTCTGATTTGGGTATTCCATTCGAATCCCGGTGTTGTTTCCTAACTCTGCAGCCGGAGGTAGTCCCTTAACCTCCGGGTAACTCGGTTCCTTTATCTATACACCAGATACAGCTTTAGAAACTTCTCACAGAGTTTGGTGAGCTAGTTATCGTGTCTTCCGGGTAAATTAGAAGCGAACTTTAAACTAGTGCCCCTGTAATCCCCAGAGATTAGTAGCAACCAGAGTGACGGTAAAATAGCGATTTCTGCCTCGGTGGGTCAGGCCTCTCTCATTCCAGGAGCGGAGGGGGTTGGGGGAAGGGCCGGCCTCGGGCCGAGCGCGCTAAGCCCCGCCTTCGGTGCCGGCGTCCTCTACCGCGCATGCGTTACGCAGGCGGGTGCTGTGTTTTGACTTGCTGGGGGTCGCGGAGTGGGTTTCGCTTTCTGCCACCGCTTTCTGCCACCACCCCCAAGCAACCATTGGTGATGAGCTCTTTACGTCGCAGGGGTCGCAGCAGCCGCCGGGGTCTCCGCTCTCTCGCGAGGAGGGTGAAGCGCCCCTGCCTACTCCCGCTCCTGAGGGCCGGCGGAGAAGTCGCCGGGTTCGCCTTCGCGGCTCCTGCCGTCACCGACCCAGCTTTCTGGGCCGTCGGGAGCTTGCCACGAGCTCCCCAGCCGGGCCTGCGCTGGTATCCTCCGAGGTGAGTGAGATCGGGAACAATGGGGCGCCGGGGTCGGAAGGGCTGGGCGATCTGGAGCTCCCCGCCTGCAGCTAGGCCCAGGGTCGAGGGAGCTGCGGTCCGGGCCTGAGGCGCAGTGGCTGCCCGGCAGGCCGGCGTCCCGGCGGCTCCCGCCGCGCACCTGTGGATCCGTGCGGGTGGGCGGGGGAGGGCTGCTTTCCGAGAAGCACTCCCGAGGGCGCCAGCCCAGCCGTGTACTGGAAGGAGATTGGTCTCCGGGGGAAAAAGCCGACACAAAACACAAAACGTTAGAGTCTGAGTCGTGGCATCGCCGCTGTCAGAGATGTGACCTTGGGCGGGCCCCTAACCTCTCTGAGTATGTCTGTAAAACGGGAGTAACGGTATTTTAGTTCGTTGTGATTATGTAAGGCACCCGGTGCTTATCTTAGATCCTGGCAGGTGGCAGTTCTCAACCAAAGGAAGTGACTGTCGCCGTGACTGTTGGAGTTTGTGCGCTGTTTACACCCCGTGAGCCTGTGACTTCTTCATCCATCAAGTCAGCGCCGCTTTCCTCACGGGCTGCTGATTGGTAGACTGGAAGGGGGCAGCACAGAGATGAGGCAAATAGTGATTTGAGAGGAAAAGTGAATAGAATTTTTTATAGGTAATTTTAAAGATTGTTTAAGATAAATTCAGAAAGAGTTACCGAAGATTTAAGTTAATAGTGGTGAGGGTTGGGCTTTTTAGCTTGTTTTTAGTCAATGACTTTGAAAGCTACAGAGTCAGCCAAAGCAGTCATGCTTATCTGGAATGAGTGGCTTTAGAGCGGAATGGTTCCCAAGCAATTCTTTTTGTTGCTGAAACTGGAATTAAAATCGTAGGGTCTGGTTAGTAGATCCTATAACTTGTTGGATTTCTTGGAATTGGTGATTAGATTGCAGTTCAGAGACGTACATGATTTCTATAAGGTCACAAAAGATTGGGCCCAAATTGTTTTTAATATTTGGTATATTTCTAGTTCATCCACTTGTGAACCCTTTTTAGCCACTTTGCTTGGATATATTAAGTACAATATTGATATTAATATGAAAATTATTTAGTTGTTATAGACTGTCATCTTTCTGGGCATTTTATAATCAGTTATGGATGATGGAAATGATCAAAATTAACTTTATTTTCACATAACATAGGAAAACAGTATTAAGTTCTTACTGCCCACCAAGCACTTTGCTACGGGTTTATGTGGAATATATCCCTTCACACAGGCACCTTTTCAGGTGGGTACTGTTACTCAGCCTGTTTTAGGATTGAGAAAATGTAAGATTTTGTGAAATAAAATAACTTCCTCAAGATCACGCCATTAGTAAGTGGTTTTGATTCTCAGCCCTGGCTCTACATTAGAATTAACATCACTCCGTCAGTGTAATCAGCCAGTGATTAAATTGTATATACGGTGATAATTTAAGGAATGCCGTAGAAGATGACTTTTATAGGAAGTCTGGTTTTATTAAATATTTAATTCTGCAGAGCATTCCTACTTTGTATCCCTGTGCAGTTTTTTAAATGTCCGGTTTGTGGTCTAATTTAGATTCTAGCCTCCTGACTCTTTATCACCCTCCACCTGTCCACCCCCACCCCCATCCCTTTTCCCTAGATATGTATGCTCATTGATTATCTGAAATTTCCCCCAACATGTGATATGGAGGGTTCTTATCCCTGTTAAGGCCAACACATTTGAAGATTTGGGGAAGGGAAGGTTTTGCTTAATCAATTTATTCTAAAGGTGGTAGACTTTACTTAGAATTTGGGAGGCAGTTAAGGAAAGGGGTTCAGAAGAACTGATTAACTTATCCCCTATGGGGAAATTAATTTGAAGTCCTAATTACTAGAGTGCTCGGATAGAGAAACTTTTTTTTTTTTATTGCGGTACGTGGGCTTCTCACTGTTGTGGCCTTTCCCGTTGTGGAGCACAGGCTCCGGACGCGCAGGGTCAGCGGCCATGGCTCACGGGCCTAGCCGCTCCGCGGCATGTGGGATCTTCCTGGACCGGGGCACGAACCCGTGTCCCCTGCATCGGCAGGCGGACTCTCAACCACTGCGCCACCAGGGAAGCCCGGGATAGAGAAACTTTTATCACAGGCTTCTTCTAGAACCTGAAGCACTAAATCTATCATCAGGTCCACTTTTGCTACCTGACCCGGAACTCTCCCGCAGACCTCAAATCTTAAATCTGTCTGCTAGCCATCCCTGTTCTATGCCTTAATTTGTATTTTTGAAACAGTTTTGTTGAGATGTAATTTATATTTCATCCATAAAGTTCACTTCTTTAAAATATAAAATACAGTGGTGTTTAGTGTATTTATGGAGTATATTTGTGCAACTCTAATTGAACATTTTCATCATCCTAGAAAGAAACCTCATACCCCCGCCCCCCGCAACCACCAGTCTGCTTTCTATCCATTTGCCTATTCTGTAAATTTCCTATAAAATAGCATACAACATGTGATCTTTTGTGATTGATATTTTTTCATTTAGCATAATGCAAAAACTCATCCATGTTGTAGCATGTGTCAGTACTTTATTCCTTTTTATTGTCAAATATTCCATTGTATGGAGATTCCATATTCATCAGTTGATGGGCATTTGGGTTATTTCCACTTTTAAGCTCTTAGGACAAAGACTGCTATGACTCTTCACTGAAAAGTTTTTGTGTGGGCATGTTTTTGTTTCTCTTGCATGGATAGGTGTGGAGTTGCTGGGTCATGTGGTAATTCTACTTCATTTGAATTAGTAAATATTTTAATTTTAGTATTTAGTGATGATTTTGAAAGAGTAAATCCTTTATATGATGATTTATATTCATTACCATTATTTGGTGTTTCCGATGAATACCATTCTTTGTACCGAAAGATATTCCTGTATAGAAATACAAAACAGGACTAATAATTTGTTCTTTTTTTACCTACTATAGATGATGTTACTCATCATTCTTTAGACTGCTGCTGTCAATTTGGTTAACAGACTTATAAAACTAGGGAAGGGAGGACTAAAATTCCATTTAAAAAATTATAATTAGTTGAGATTTTGTTTTATTTGAACTTCAAGTTATTACCAAATAATTTTTTTTAATGAATGCATTCTGGGTTGTAATTTTTATGTGAACTGGAAATGTTTAGTAAACACTAAAATTCTGTATTCCAAAGAAACAAATTAAGATAAAATGTATTAACTTGAATTTCACCAGTCTTTTTAAAATTCTAATTATCCCTTTTTTATATAGAAGAGCAAACTAAAGTCCAGAGTTAATGTGGATTTCTCCAGTTGATGGAGTTAGTTTTAGGTGAAACCTGGTCTTCAGTCCAGATCTGATAATCTCTCCAGTGCCCTGTTCACTCTTCACTCCTTCCCCTAATGCACATGCACAGTCTCTTATCCTAATGGTTTTTATTATAAAGATTTTTTTTCTCCTGAGTAGGAGAATTTAAAAATATTAGAAGTAGGGGGAAATGCTGAGAAATTTATATAATACTAAGGTTCCAGACTTTAAATATATTAGCAAAAATGCAATTAGTATTAATATATTTATAATTCTCTTCTATTTAAGAACAATGGTAATTTTTACATTTCCACTCTAGAAACAGAGGACTGGAAGTATTTGGAACCCCCTGAAGAAACTTGTTCAGCATTAATTGGTTTCCTATTAAGTTATAGCTCTGAGAAAGCTAAGATGCCCTAGATGAGCAAGTTTAATTTGAAGTCTATGGTGAAGTACTTATATTTTACAATAATATTGATAGGTTTTTATCGCGGGCTTTATTTGTTTTTGTTAGACCTAGGTATGGCCAGTGAGTTTCTTGTTTAGAAAATTGCAATTCTATTATTTGACTAGATAGCAGTTGACTCATGATGGGACTTTCTGTGATATTGGAGAAAGATCAGTAATATGCCCAGGAAAACATAAAGGAAGAAACTAATATATAACATCTATAAAATGATTAGTATAGAAAGCATCTAAAGAGGGATTTTTAAGATAACAAGGCCAAAATGTAATGCAACTAGATTTCAGCTCTGGAAAATTCATTTTGTAAGTTATGGGTCTATAAAACTGACAAATTTAAAGCAAACAGAACTAATTTTTAAGATTCTAGTGATCCTTGTGAGAAAAGGTAAGGAAGGAGGCTGAAAACATGATTTCAAGGTACTTAGTGACTGACTGGATTAAATAAAAAGGCAAAGAAAAGCTTCTTAGGGATGCTGAAAGGAGTCCGTGATGAACTGAAAAGAATAGTGTAGTATAACAGTAGTGTAGTAATAACAACAGCAACTAACATTTTTACTCAGCAGTTGCTATAAGCCAGGCACTGCCCATGAGTGCTTTTATATTTTGTTATTTCATTTAATCTTCACTAACAGATCCTTTTTTCTGTGTGAAAGAATCTTCCACTAAAAACCACAGAATTGGTTCAAATAGGTGAACTTTCTGGTATGCAAATTTTCTCCCTAAAGCTATTTTTAAAGATACATGTATAATACTACAAACAAAACAATTGAGTAGTCTGTAGTGCTTGGGGCATATGTATGCAAGATATAAAACCATGTGTAGAAATAACTCCAACTGAGAATTATGATATTTTTGGTTTTTGTTTTCTAGAGAAGGATGGCAGGGGCGGCGGGGAAGCACATAAACGGACATTTAAAAAAATCTGGAAAAACCATGAGAAAATGTTAGCTGCTAACTCTGAGTGGAGGATACATGGGTACTTGGTATATTTTCTTTTGTACTTTTTTGTATATATCAAATTATTTTTTAAAAAAGAATAATAGGATATTATATAACATTTGAGAGCTTACTGTGGACCAGGCACTTTTTCTAAGGGCTTTTTTTTTTTAAACATCTTCACAAATCTTGTGAGACAGATTCTAGTATCAGTGAGCTACAGATGAAATTGAAGCATAAGGACGGTAACTAGTAACTAATCCATAGTCACACTGGTAATGTGGCAGCAGGATTCAAACCCAGGAAATCTGACTTTAGAGCTTGTGCTTTAAGTACTGTATTACTATGCTACACTGCCCTTTTATGTTACAAAGACAATAACTACTTAACTATTTTTACCAAAGTATGTTTCACAGTCATTTGCATTTTTTTCAGATTTAGTCATTTCTTTTTTATCAGGTTACTGATGTATTTTTTTCCCTTTTACAGATAATGGCATCAGCCGCTAAGGAATTTAAAATGGACAACTTTTCACCTAAAGCTGGCACTAGCAAATTGCAACAGACAGTACCAGCTGATGCATCTCCTGATTCTAAGTGTCCTATATGCTTGGATAGGTTTGATAATGTGTCTTACTTAGATCGCTGTTTACATAAGTTCTGTTTTCGCTGTGTACAGGAGTGGTCAAAAAACAAAGCTGAATGTCCACTATGTAAACAGCCCTTTGATTCTATTTTCCATTCTGTGAGGGCAGAAGATGACTTTAAGGAGTATGTCCTAAGGCCTTCATACAATGGTTCTTTTGCTACCCCTGATGTTCGACGATTCCGCTATCGTACAACTATGACAAGGGAACGAAGTGCTTCTATTTATTCACCTAATAGTACCATGAATAGAAGAACAACAACTCCACCAGATAGTGGAGTAATATTTGAAGGGTTAGGCATTTCAGCAAGACCTAGAGATGGTGAAATTCCTCCATTTATGAGACAGATTGCAATACGGAGGCCAGCTACTGCAGATGAAAGATCTTTGCGGAAAATTCAAGAACAGGATATTATTAATTTTAGGCGAACTCTCTATCGTGCTGGTGCTCGAGTTAGAAATATTGAAGATGGTGGCCGCTATAGGGATATTTCAGCTGAATTTTTCCGTAGAAATCCGGCTTGCCTTCACAGATTAGTCCCCTGGTTAAAACGTGAACTCACAGTTCTCTTTGGAGCTCATGGATCATTAGTGAATATTGTCCAGCATATCATCATGAGTAATGTTACTCGCTATGACTTGGAGAGTCAGGCGTTTGTGTCTGATTTAAGGCCATTTTTACTTAATCGGACTGAGCATTTTATACACGAATTTATCAGTTTTGCCCGATCTCCATTTAACATGGCAGCCTTTGACCAGCATGCAAATTATGATTGTCCTGCTCCTTCATATGAAGAAGGTAGCCATTCTGATTCTTCGGTCATAACAATATCTCCCGATGAAGCAGAGACCCAAGAGCTGGATGTTAGTGTAGCTACTGTTAGTCAGGCACCATGGGATGATGAAACTCCAGGGCCATCTTATTCAAGCTCAGAGCAGGTACATGCTGCCATGTCTTCCCTTTTAAATACTTCCGACAGTTCAGATGAAGAACTTGTAACAGGAAGAGCCACATCTCAGATGCAAGCAGTACAAACCAGTGATGACATAAATAATGACAGTGATTCTTCTTCAGATAATTGTGTCATTGTTGGGTTTGTTAAACCACTAGCTGAGAGGACCCCAGAACTTGTTGAACTGTCCTCTGATTCTGAGGAGTTAGGTTCCTATGAGAAAATGGAGACCGTGAAGGCGCAAGAACAAGAGCAGTCTTACAGTTCTGGTGATAGTGATGTTAGTAGATGTTCATCTCCACACTCTGTCCTTGGAAAGGATGAACAAATAAATAAAGGTCATTGTGATTCTGGTACAAGAATCAAATCAAAGAAGGAAGAGAAACAGTCTGTATCATTGTCCTCTCCCAGAGACCTGAGCTCATCCATCAGAGGAGACAGAGTATATTCCCCATATACCCGCAGACACAGAAGGAGGGGAAGATCCAGAAGTTCAGATTCATGTTCCCAGAGTAGGAATGGGCATGATCAGAAGAATCATAGGAAGCATCATGGGAAGAAAAGAATGAAAAGCAGACGATCCAGAAGCAGGGAGAGTAGCAGACCTAGAGGTAGAAGAGACAAAAAGAGATCAAGAACTAGAGATAGCAGTTGGTCAAGAAGAAGCCAAACTCTATCTCTAAGTAGTGAAAGCACAAGCAGATCAAGATCTCGTAGCAGTGATCGTGGTAAAAGAAGGTCACGGAGCAGAAATCGAGATCGTTACTATTTAAGAAATAATTATGGAAGCAGATACAAGTGGGAGTATACTTACTATAGTAGAAACAAGGACAGGGATGGCTATGAATCATCTTACAGGAGGAGGACTCTGTCCAGAGCTCATTATTCCAGACAATCTTCAAGTCCAGAATTTAGAATTCAGTCTTTTTCTGAAAGAACAAATGCCAGAAAAAAAAATAATCACAGTGAAAGGAAATATTACTACTATGAAAGGCATAGATCAAGGAGCCTATCTAGTACTAGATCAAAGACTGCATCTACAGGGCCTGACCGGGTGAGAAATGAAAAGCCTGGTGGGAAACGAAAATACAAAACACGGCATTTGGAGGGTTCTAACGATGTGGCTCAACCATCTCGGGAATTTGCTTCTAAAGTAAAGGAAGGTCATTACTCAAAATCTTCATCAAAATTGGATGGAAGCTACAAAAATGAGAGTGACAGCTTTTCAGATAGCCGATCATCAGACAGAGAGACAAAGCACAAGAGAAGAAAAAGGACCCGGAGCCTAAGTGTAGAGATAGTTTATGAAGGGAAAGCTACCGATACAACTAGACACCATAAAAAGAAAAAGAAAAAACATAAGAGGAAGCATAAGAAACAACATGGCGATAATGCTTCACGTTCCCCAGTTGTGATTACCATTGACAGTGACAGTGATAAGGATTCTGAAGTAAAGGAGGATACAGAATGTGACCTTAGTGGTCCTCAAGACCCTCTACAAAACGAATTTTTGGTTCCTTCCTTGGGACCATTTGAAACTAAAGATGTAGTTACAATAGAAGATGAATTTGGTGTCCTGGGCAAGGAGTGTGACATTACCACACTTAATAACAACTTGAATAATGCCAACAAAACTGTAGATAATATTTCACCCCAGGCAGCTTCAATTGAACAGACTCTTGATGTAAGAGAAGAGAGCACCTTTGCCTCTGATTTGGAGAGCCAGCCCAGTAATGTCTCTTATCAAACTGAGTCATCAAGGCGATTGCCATCTCCACGGATATCATTAATGTCAGTGTCTCTTGGTAGAGACCATGATATGTCTTAAAACTGCCAAAGCGTCTCATTGAGAATTCTGGTGGTATAAAAAGGAAAAAAGAACAATGTCATCTACTGCAGTCTGTTTAAAGATGACACTTGGTGAAAACTCTTTTCCCCCTTAAAAATATTTTGTGTAGGGCTTCCCTGGTGGCACAGTGGTTGAGAGATCGCCTGCCGACGCAGGGGACATGGGTTCGTGTCCCGGTCTGGGAAGATCCCACATGCCGCGGAGCGGCTGGGCCTGTGAGCCTTGGCCGCTGAGCCTGTGCGTCTGGAGCCTGTGCTCTGCAACGGGAGAGGCCATAACAGTGAGAGGTCCACGTACAGCCAAAAAAAAAAAAAAAAAAATTTTGTGATTTTTTTTTTTTGTGTGTGTGTGTGTGTTAAAAATTTGTAAAAATCATTATTTGTTCAAAAAATATGTATGTCCCACCCTCAGAGATACGCACTTTTAAGTGAAGAAAATGATATTGCTAGCAGTTTATTTAAAACTTGGGATCCTTTTTAAATAAAAAATATAAATTTTAGAAGTTATTTCATAAAGCCATATGGTATTGACATATTTTTAAAGTAGTCAATGAGTATTTTTGAATTTTTTTTTGAGAGTTATTCTGGAAATGTGTTATAAGCTAGGAGAATCCCTTTGGACAGTCTTTATTTTTCTTCTTAAAAATTTGTATGATTCAAACCATTTCTTCAGGTTAAATTGAGGAATTTTATCTGCACAGTTTATCTTGACATCTGCCAAAAGAAAACTTTAAATATTTCCTTTATATACTTGTTTATCTGGACTGCCAGTAAAGCAAATGTGTATTCAACAAAAGAAAAAATAAAACAGTAACACTTTAAAATAATCCAAAAATTTTCCTTTGCAGTATTGATTGTTTTTTAAATCAAATTATTTTAGTGGAGCTAAACTCTTGTAAATAGTTAAGGATATCCTTGTGTTATAAATACTGAATTTCACAGTTTTAATGTGAACTACATTTAACCTCACAGTTTTAATGATTATTTTAGTTCTTTAATCTGATTATGAAGAGTATCTTAATTGGCTGTCTTCAGCAAAATGCGGTTATGTAGTATGTAGCTTGCTAAAAACAAAAAATCCCTTGCCTGACTTCTTCTATATTGGTAGTTCTTTTACACAAAGTGGCTGTGTTTGTTTATGTTTTATTCTGGTTTAGAGATGATAAAAACTGCTGTACCTCTATAGCCTGATGTAGGATTGCCAGTGAACAGCAGAACTTGGATGAGATCTAAATTTAGCCGTCACTTTGCCTTGCTCCCATGTTCATTCATTGTTCAACAGAAATTGGAATGTCTGCTGTGTGTGGCAGGTTTTTAGGGATTCAGTGACAGAACAAAGCAGGTATGCTCCCTTTCCTAATGGGAGATATATATATATATATATATATATATATATATATATATATATATATATATATATAAACATTACAAACTATAAGCTCTCTGGAGACAAAGTATAATTTCCTGTAAGAGCATACAGTGGGGGCCTAATCTCAGGTGGAAGTAGTGGTTGAACTGAAATCCAGAGAACAAGTAGATATTAACTAGGAGTAGAGTTGTCAGCAAAGGGGATGTGCAGAGATCCAAAGGCAGAAAGGGAGTCTGGCATATTCTAAGGACTAAAAGAAGCAGGCTTAGCTAAAGGACAGAGAGTGAGGGACCAAGCTTTGTAGGCCCCGCTAAGAGTTTGTGTTTATCCTAAGGGCAGTAGGAAACTGGTTTATAAAGTAATGAGAATCTAAAGTTGACACAATCTTAGTAAGCCCAGATGTTGAGACATTGTGGGATGAATATAGCTGATCAAAGAATATACTTTGAAATTATGAAATGACTGTAGTTTTTCTTAAGTATTAAAAATGTAAGAATGCTGTTGTATTCCACATTCTGCTTTTGCATGATATTTTAGTGAATACCCATCTTAATACATGGCACCATCACATCATCCTCTTAGGTGTTCAAGCCAAAAATTTCCAAGTCTTTGATTCTTCATTCTCCTTCAGCCCTGTCATCCAGTCACTAAATCTTGGTCACTAGATATTTTTCTAATATTTCTAATGTGTCTGTACCATCATCCAGTCTAGGCAGCCGTGACCTCTCACCTGTACTACCGTAATGGGTCTGCCTGCATCCACTGTTTATCTCCATCCATTCTTGATGTAGCTTTCAAAAGACCTTTAAAAGCATTTTTTCCCCCTTTCATTCTACTTAAAATCCTTCAGTAGCTTCCTATTATTCTTAGGATATTTATTAAAAGGAAACAAAAGTCCAACATAATATGGATTACAGATCTCTGCTTAATTAGACTGTAGTCCATCTTTAGCTTCTCTCTCACTTCATTTGTGCTCTGGCCACACTAGCCAGCTTCAGGTCTGTGGAGGTGCTGCTCCCTACTAATTCAGAGCCTTCATGCATAGCATTTTTCTTCTGCTGGGAACTGAATTCTCTGGCTAAACTAGGTTAATGTTAAAGTGTGCCCCTCCACTCCATTATTTCCTCTCAATTACTTCCTCTTAACAACCCTGGACTCCTTTAGGGTATGCATCACAAGTTGCAGTTGTTGATTACTAATGTCTTCTCTCTCACCAGTCTGAAAGTTCTTTGGCAACTGTATGTGTTCTGCTATATCCCTTCTCTATTATCTTTCACATAGGATGTGCTTAAAGCGCTTATTGGGTGGATGTATAGGTGCTAGAGATCTTTTTAAATTGGCTAAGACCTGCTTTCTGCTTTCACAGAGCTATACTTTCTATAAACTTTCAACCTAACTCTGCATTCGTTTAGCCTATTCATCCAAATTTGTTGTCCATGAGACATTTCATTTTACCTCAGGTTTTCAGTGTTTTTGTGACTTATTTCTGTAAAGGAAATGCAACTAGGCATTTGCACTTGCTCATTCATTGGGCAAGCACTTGCTCAGTCTCATCCTCGGATTCACAGCTGGAAAACTTGTTATTATTACTTCCTTGTCTAAATAGTCAAATTTGGCCTTGCCTCTTGGGGGAGGCAACCCAAGGGCTTCCCTAACCCATCTAGTCTGTACTAACAATAGGTGGTGTGTACAGAGGAGCAGAATTTATGCAAGGTCAGCTGATGTCCTGTACTTACTGGGAATTATTTTTACACCACGGGGAATAATTGCAGTCCCCTCTACCGTAGGCTGTGGACACCTGAGCCAGCCGGTAATGCATCTCTGGACTTGGAAAATTTTTTCAGAAGGTGCTTTGGGGTACTGGAAACCACCAGCACCCATTGTTCCCACGAATTGGGGCAGGGGATGAGAAATGGAAAGGGGTTCCTCCACACAAACCAGATTTCATCAGGATTCAGAGCATGGATCCATTTCTGTTGTTTGGTTTTTTTTTTAATTTATTCATTTATTTATTTTTGGCCACACTGCGTGTCATGTGGAATCTTAGTTCCCCGACACGGATCAAACCCGGGCCAAGACAGTGGAAGCGTGGAGCCCTAATCATTGGACCACCAGGGAATTCCTGAGCATGGATCCATTTCTAACATTAAGCTCATTAGACCTGTGTACTATCGAAATGGTGACATTTTAAATTACTATGATAATGTAGAGACCAGAAATTGTATAGACATGTCTGGTGATCGGTGCTTTTAGGAAAACCCACGTGGGCATGTAAATCATAATCATTATGTAACCTACTCTCAAATGGTTCTAGAAGATGCGTATATAGTTGGAGAGGAGTAATGATAAGTTGTGGTACAATTTAAAAATTGGTGAACGAGGGTAAAACATACAGAAATCCTTTGTACTCCTTGTAATTTTCATGTAAGTTTGAAATAGTTTCAAAAGTGCTTCTTTAGGCCTGCAAGGTTGCCTGCATGTGAGAATGTGTCAGTGAGTTATCAGCCTTGTATATCCTGCAAAAGGGAGAAAAAAATCACAAAGGCAAACATGTGACTGTTAAAGCCACTTTCTCCATGAGAAAGAACGGAAGTCACTAGACAATCTACTCTTGATTCCATGCTCAGAAGCAAGCTTGTGAGGGTATAAAACCAAAGAAAAGGAGAGTTTGCTTTATTTTTAAAATTTCAGGTGGGAGGGAGAGATTTGGGGGAAGGAGGCCCTAGAATGGGGTGAAGTTGAAAATAAAGGAGAACAGTAAGTGCTGTAGCAAAGGGGATCCAGGAAACGGGTATGTGAATTAATGATATAGAAGCAGAGGCGAGTCTTATTCCAAAGTGGCAGAAGGAAGTAAAAATGCAGAGAGACACTGGTGGGTAGATGATTAAGGTGAGGTAGTTCATTCTCTAAAGCCTCTCTTTTCTCCATGAAGTAGGAAGCAATGCCATCTTCTGAGAAAGATGCATCCCGAGTATGATTGGGCTTGAGGAGAGGAGTGGAAAAATGTTCCTTGAGGGTCGTGTAGAGAGGCTTAGTTAAGAATTGCTGATGAGTTTTGAGGTCTCACCTGAGATACTGGGATGTTTAAATTTATGGGACCCTGAAATTTGTGATTTTGCCCTGGTAGCATTCAACAATATGGAAATAGAAGCAGAAACTAATGTTGGACATCTAGTATGCATTCAGTATTTCTACAGTGAATGAGTAAATGGATGTACGGTTGACGTATCGCTGAATGTAAGTAGTCAAAAAAGGGGCAAGGGAATTGAGGGAGATACTGGTGAGTGTAGTTGAATTGGTGCATTCTGGTGTCTGGGCTGTGTAGGGAAGGAAGTGAAGCTATGAGGTGACCATTATACTTAGAGAACAGTGAGATATCAGGGGATTTATTTTCCAGTGAGGTTCAAGTAGGCATAGTGGGGATAGGAGTAACAAGACTGAAAAAATATTTTAGAGAGCACCGAATTCTAGCCATGACTGGAAGTAACGAAAATGGGTGGAGGTGAAGGTGATTGGAATTGAGGTTAATGATCTATGAGGCAGTCAAGTATTCTCTACTTGGAAGAACACTGGATGATGGTGGGAGATACAGGATGGACAAGAAAATGGTAGTTGTGTCACTGGTGTTATATCTTGTCCTGTACACTCATGCTCTGCCGCAGCAGCTGACTCATGCACAGAAGAGAACCAAAGCTTGGTAAATGATTAATTCCTCATTTTGAGTTTTCAGTCAATACCTGAATCTCTTAGGTATTGGAAAACAGTAAGTGTTATATGGCCACTTAAAAAAGTCCAGTTGCTTGTTACAATGTCATGGAAATTAGTAAATTATTTCCTACTTTACTTGCAAGGATATTGGATGGTAAATACCATTGGATCTGTGCCTGAGAAAAGCAAGAGGTAAGGGAAATAGAATTCAACTTAGGCCAAGGCCTGAGTCTAAATTCATCCCAGTAGGAGCCGCAACTGCGATGTTTGCCAGAACATTAGGTGGTGTGCTTTCTGTAGACATGGGGCAAAATTAAAGCATCTAGTATTTGCCTGGTGTAGGCTGGCTTCTGTTTCTCTGAAAGATCATCTGCACTTCATATAGGTGAACAGTTCTCTCCTAGGCAAGAGGCTATCTCTTTGCTTTTCTATCTGTAAAATTCATTTATTCATCAGATGCTGTGTACCTGTGGACCAAGATTATGCTAAATGCTAGGGTTATAAGGATGAATAGGAGGGCACCAACAAGAATTTTAAAGAAAGTGGGGATGGAACAATTAGTCTTGCTCTTAAGAAACAAGTAGAGATAATGTAGAAGGTTTGGAGTGGGGAAAGTCTCAGTAAAAAACTGTTTGAGAAGCCCTTTGCAGTAGTTCAAACCAGAAATCAAAAGGGCCTGTGGAACAGTGAAAATAGGGATCCAGAAGAGACGCTAGATTGAGTAGATTTCTGGGGTAGATGAGATGAGATTTGGGCACCATTTTGATGAGAATGGGCTGTGAGAGGCACATGGTGACAATATTCAAGGTAGGAAGTACAGAAATAGGGACAGTTGGGGGAGGAAAAAGTTCAGTTTGAGACTGTTTGAGTTGCCTAGAGCTGTGCTGTCCACTATAGTAGCCACTGGCCACATGTGGGTATTGACCACTTGAAATATGGCTAGTGAAACTGAGGAACTTGGGAATTTTACTTACATTTAGGAGCCACATGAAGCTTGTGGCTACCATATTGGCCAGTACAGGTAGAAAGCATTTCTATCACCTCAGAAAATTCTTTGTACAGCATGGAATAGAGCATACCATGCAGATGAAGATTTCCAGTGGGTAGCTGGAAATAGGAGTGTGCATCTTGGAGAAAAAATTGGGGCTAGAGAGATGATTTAAGAGTCACTGGGAATAGAGTAGTAATGAAGCGGTGGGAATGGATGAGATCTCCCAGAGAGGGGAGGTAGAGCAAGAAGAGAAGCAGACATAGGTGAGAATTCTAGGGAACACAACCTTAAGGAGGCTGATGAAGAGATGCTTTCAAAAGAGACTGAAAAGTGTTTCTTCTAATGCCATGTACTTTTTTTTTTCTCCTCCAGTTTTGTCTTGTATCTCCTGTGCTAAATGCAGTGTCCTGCGCACAGTAGGGCGTAAGTGGATTTTCCAAGAACTTACTCAAGTTCTTGAGAGTACCTCACTGTTAGCTTCGTGTGATCATTGTATCGGGAAACATTGCTCTGCGTAGAGCAGGTGAGGCCACCTCCGAGGATATCTAATATGATCTAGACAGAGTACAGCACTAGGAATGACAGTCTTTTGACCTTACTCAGTCACCCTCTTTCGTTAACACTTTTCCTTCATGCCCAGCTATGATTTTCTGGATTAGGTTTAAATCACTTCCTTGCAATACCCTCCAACTCTCTTGCCTTTCTGTCCTCATTCACCTAGTTTAGGGGTTGGCAACCTTTTCCTATAAAGGGCCAAATAGTAAGTATTTTCAACTTTTATGGGCCATATGCAATCTGTTGTATATAGTCTGTTTTTTTCTATAACACTTCAAAAATGTTAAAGCATTTTTTAGCTTGCAGCCTGTAAAAAACAAGCCACATACTAGATTTCCCCGCAAGCAATAGTTTGCTAACCCATTACCTAGCAAGACCTCAATCTGGATGAACCCAGCTCTTGTCCCTACATGCGTCCTGCGAAGTGTTCCTGAAGGAATCAGTAACTGTATAGATTGGTGTCACCGTGAAAACACAGTCACCAGCCTCAGCTTCCTATGATATACATTACTGTACAAGTTTATTATTCTTCCCCATTGACATAATGAATATTTCACACCTTTTCCTCCTCAAATCTCCCATTTCTCTCTACCACACAACTTTCCATATTGGCTGGGCAGTTCTGGTCAGTGTCAAGGTCAGGCAAACACAAACTCAGCCTGTTTATCAAAAACAGTACCTCTAGCACATTATTAGGGACACTGCCTGCTTACTTGGTCTCGACTGGCTTTCTCATGTGTTCAATCAACTGGTGGGCCTGCTGACCTAGCATGGCCTCAGCTGGGATTATGGGGCTCTTTCCATGTGGTCATTTGTCTTCTAGCACATTAGCCTGAGCTTGTTTCTATCGTGGTCACAGGGGTCCAAGAGAGAGCAGAAGTGTGCAAAGTCTTTTGAAACCTGGGCTCAGTATCAACACACTGTCATTCCCTCATTGTGTTGCCTATGGCAGTCATAATTCCAGGCAGTTGCAAGGGGAGGGAAAAGAGACTCCACTGTTGATGAGAGGAACTGCAGAGTTACACTGTAAAAGGTGTAAATATTGGGAAAAGTGACTTGTAATTTTCGCTCTCGACCTACCATGACGTTCATCTCTCCACTCAGTGGATGAAGCCCTCTTGCTCTAGGCCTCTGTTCTCAAACTTTCACACACATCAGAAGCATCTGGAGAGTTTGTTAAAACATGGATTGCTGGGCGCCACCCCCACAGTTTCTGATTCAGAAGGTATGGGATGCCAAGAATGTGTTTTTCTAACAAGTTTCCAGGTGGTTCTGTTGCTGCTGCCCTGCAAACCAGTTTGAGAACCACTGATGGAGGCTAATCCTCCCTATGTGCTCTGGATTTCACTTACCGTCACTTTAATCACAATTTTGATGTCTCAGTTATCCTCCTTCCTCCTTTATCTCTTGTTTTTCAGTGACTTTGCTACTCAGAGTGAGGTCTGTGGACCAGCAACGTCAGCATCACCTGAGAGCTTGGTAGGAATGCAGAGTCTCAGGTCTACTGGATCAGAATCTGCACTTTAACAAGACCTGTGGGTCATTCGTGTGCGCATTAATGTTTGAGAAGCACCGCCTGTGGGTAGTTTTCATCAGCAAGCAAGCGAGCATGTTCTTGATTTCCTCCTCCAAGCTTGCCTCTCTTCCAGTGTCCCTGTTAATAGTTGGCACCACCATTCGTGCAGCGCCTCAGGTTAAACAAATGGGAGCTCTCCTTGACTCCTCTCTCGCATATCCTTCATCCAGTTCAACAGCAAGTTTTGTGGGATTTTAAGGTTATATATCCAGCAACTTCACCACTTCCACTGCTTTGATCCTAGTCCGATACGCCATGTCTCGCACTGGGACTACTGCTGTAGCTTCTTACCAGGTCACTGCTTCCCCCTTCCCCCTTGCAGTTTGTTTTCTGTTCTCCCTCTCAAAATCCTGCGGTGGTACCCCAGCATATTTAGGATCAAAACCGTTGTCCTTATCTTGATAAGTCTGTCAGGCTTTACGTGAACGGCCTTGGCCACCTCTGTCTTCCCTCTCCCCAACCCATTCCACCCCACAACCCTGCACACCTTTTCTTTGCGGACCCAGTTCACTACTGCCTTCCCGCCTTGGCACCTTCTCTATTTTTTGAGTGGAATGCTCTTCGCCCAGTTGGCATGCCCTCACTTCGTTTGTGTCTTCCCTGATCAACTCATGTAGTATAAGTAGCCCCCGTTAATCTTTATTCCCTTATTCTGCTTTATTTCTCCTCATTGCCCTTACTACTACCTGGCATCTACCAATACTTTCTTATCCGACTCCCACACTAGAATGTCATAAGCTCTAAACTTAACTTCTCCATTTTAGTCATGGTGCCACCATTTTCACAGTCATTCAAACCAGATACCTGGACTGTAGCCTTGATTCTTTTCCCTCTTCTTTTCTGCTGCCGTTCACGCAATCCTATCACTAAAATATATCTCTTCTTCTACTCCCACTGCCACTGTCCTTACCTAAGCCCTCATCGTCTCCTACTTGAGTCACCTCCCAACCGAACTACTCGTTCTGTGTAGGAGCCAGAGAGTTCTTTCAAAAAATGTGATGAGACTATGTTATTTTTTGCTTAAAACCCTGCAAGGTGTTTCCAGTGCACTTCATTCCTTGTATTACAAGGCCCCGTTTACCTCTTCAGCAGCACTGCCTACCATTTACCCCTTGTTCTTGAAGTTCCAGCTACAAGTGTCTTTCACTTTTTCTTTTTGACCTATTTCTGTTTCTGTCCTCCTGCATGGAATCCCCCGTCCCGGCTTTTTTTGAATAGTTGATTCCTTCTCATTCTTAAAGATTCAGCTGAAATGTGACCTACTCAGAAAAATATTCTCCTACCATTGTATTAAAATAGTTTTTTCCAATGTCCATTATTTTCCATCTCATGACTCTGCTTGCTTTCTTTGTATTACTTCACATTTGGCAATTTCTTAATTGTTTACACTTTTATATCTTTATTGTCTGCTCCCTCCTCCAATCAGACTCCAAGCTTCTGAGGGAGACTGTTTTTCACATATCTCCAGATACCCAGTTCTTTTCACAATACCTGACATACAGTAGATACTCTGTAAATGTATTGGATGAAGTAATGCCCAGGTGAGGTAGAGAGTCTGCTGAATCCTTTCTTCTCACCATTCTGTGACACTTCCCTTCTTCCCCGACCTTGGTCAGATTTTACGTACAGATCTATCACATGACTGTATCTCTGGGACTTCAGTTCTTTGAGATTCTACACTATAATTGTTGATGTTTAATAAATCCACTTATTCAAAGCTCTGTTGTTTCCTACTGGTAGCATAAAAGGAAGCGTGTCTTTTTTTTTTTTTTTTTTAAGGAATTTTGGATCTGATTTCTTTTTCTCAGTTAAAAATCTAAACCCAACTAGTGGCAGAATAGCTTGTATAAGTGATAAAAATGGACGAAATATAAAGAACAAGTACTTGAAGGCACTGAAAAAAAAATCAAAAGGCAGAAACTAGAGGGAATTAGACTACTGAAAGACAGGAACTGTACTGCATGAGAACTGCATTTATTTGGCTTTTCTTCTAAGGGTTCCCCCGCCCAGTCCACATGGAGGTTTGCAGACAAGCAGAAAATCACAGGCATTGAATTAGAAGATGAACCCTGGGGCTGCCAAAGTGACGATACTGAAGGGGAAAATTCTGAAAGAAAGGAAACACACGCGGGACCCCTAGAATTTGTATATAACCTTCACTTAAATCCTTAGCTGTCCTTGCAATGTATACATGCAGGGGAGAATCCAAGGGGCCCAGGTAAGCAATAGCTGGAAGGCTGGAAAAGCTCAACAGATATCTCAGCTGGGAAGGGAAGGCAGAATTTGCAGTCTGAGTCCCACCAACTTGGAAAGGCAGTGGAAACATGTAGGGCTTTTCACTTGAAACCCCTCAGGACCCTGCCTTAGCAGAAAAGACTATACCCCTGAATAAGGGAGTCACCTTTCATTAAAGGCAAAACTTTAACAGATGTGTGAAACCCACCACAATGTGTGAAACAAGGCCTCTGTAATTTCAAAATGAATAGCTGGTAAGTTAGCATGCTAGAACAAAAAGCAACACTCTCCAGAGAAAATAATAGAATCCAGAGATTCTACAGCATATCTGTAAATGTCCAGTGTAAAATAAAAAATTATTAGACATGTGAAGAAATCCATAGGCAAGAGAAAAAACAGTTACAAAAACATGCTGTGAGATAATCCACATGATGGAATTAGCAAAGACTTTCAAGACACTATTAGAAATATGTACATGAACTTAAAGAGAAGATAGCTATAATGAACACAGAGTTTCTCAGCTGAGAAATTGAAAGTAGAAAAAGCCAGTAGAACTCTTAGAACTTTTCAAAATAATACTTGAAATGAAAAATTCACTGGAAGCCTAAACAACGTATTGGAGGAGCCAGAAGGGAAGTGACATCAGAGGGAAAGAAACCAGTATCTACAAGTGGGAATGAATAGCATCAGAAATGGTAAAAAGCACAGGAAAATAGAAAAGACTCTCATTTTCTTATTTTATTTAAAAGACAACTGACTTTTTACAATAAAGCTTATAATGTTGTATTATGTGGTTTATAATATATAGAAGAGTAAAAGTTAGGACAATAGCACAAATGATGGCCTGGGGTGGATGGAATGACATGGTTGCAAGGATCTTTTACTTTATATTTACTTGATCTTATCATATTGATTATAAGTAGACTGATATAGGGGCTTTCCTGGTGCCGCAGGGGTTAAGAATCTGCTTGCCAATGCAGGGGACACAGGTTCAAGCCCTGGTCCGGGAAGATCCCACATGCCACGGAGCAACTAAGCCCGTGTGCCACAACTACTGAGCCTGCATTCTAGAGCCCGCGAGCCACAACTACTGAAACCCGCACGCTTAGAGCCTGTGCTCCGCAACAAGAGAAGCCACCGCAATGAGAAGCCCACGCACCGCAACCAAGAGTAGCCCCCGCTTGCCGCAACTAGAGGAAGCGTGTGCACAGCAACGAAGACCCAACGCAAAAATAAAATAAATAAATTTATTTTTTAAAAAAATAAGTAGACAGATATAAATTAAAGATGCATGTTGTAAACAACAGAGCAACTACTATGTGTACACATATATGGGTGGGGGGAGGAAGAGAAAGCTAAAAGAAAACAAAGAATTTATAGCTAAGAAAGATAAAAGTAAAATATATATTTGACTAACCCAAAGGAATAAAGCAGAGGAACAAAATCAGATGCAAGTAACAGCAAAATTGCAGTTTTAAACCCATATAATAATTAAATGGAAATAATTTAATGCTCCAGTTAAAAGGCAGAGATTGTCAGACTGGATAAAAAAGGAACACCTAACTATAAGCTATATACTAGAGGTGCACTTTAAATATTAACAGAGAGGTTGAAAGCAATAGGATGGAAAAAGATATACCATGCAAACAGTAAGCTTAAGAAAGCTGTTACGAGTTTTGTAATAACACATGATGTAGACTTTGATATAACAAGTATCAAAAAGACATTTCATAATGATAAAGACATAATTTATCAGGAAAACAACAATCCTAAATGTGTATGCATCTAATAACAGAGCTACAAAATTTATGAAGGAAAAACTGATAGAACAAAAGGGACACATGGACAAATCAATAATCATAGTTGGAGATTTTAACACCCCCTCTCACTACTTGATATAACAAGTAGACAAAATTAGTAAGAGTATAGAATACTAGAACCACACTAATAAACCAACCTGACATAATTGAAATTTATCAAACATTATACTCAAGAACTGCAGAATACACATTCTTCTTAAGTGTATCTAGAAGCTACTTGATATATCAAGATAGTCGTTATATGCTGGGCCATAAGGCAAGTTTCAGTACATTTCAAAAGACTGAAATCTTACAACGTATGCTTTTGGATCACAACAGTTTAAAATCAGAAGTCAATAACGTCAAGCTGTTTAGGAAATTCCCAATATTTGAAAAATAAACAGCACACTTCTAATTAACTCATAGGTTAAAGAAGAAATCACAGGGATATTAGAAACTATTTCAAATGGAATGACATTGAAAATACAATGTATCAAAACTGATGGGATGTTAGAACTTAGATGAGAAAAGGGAAATTTATAACCTTAAATACTTATATTAGGAAAGAAAGATGTATAAAATTAGTGATCTAAACTTCTACCTTAACAAGCTAGTAAAAGAAGAGCAAATTAAACCCAAAGGAAGTAGGAGAAAAGAATAATTTTAAAAAGGGTGCTACATCATGACCAGATGGGATTTATCCCAAGAGTTCTAGGTTGGTTTAATATTCAAAAATCAATCAGGGCTTCCCTGGTGGCGCAGTGGTTGAGAGTCCGCCTGCCGATGCAGGGGACATGGGTTCGTGCCCCGGTCCGGGAAGATCCCACATGCCGCGGAGCGGCTGGGCCCGTGAGCCATGGCCGCTGAGCCTGTGCGTCCGGAGCCTGTGCTCCGCAACGGGAGAGGCCACAACAGTGAGAGGCCCGCGTACCACCAAAAAAAAAAAAATCAATCAATGGTGCTTTCCTGGTGGCGCAGTGGTTAAGAATCCACCTGCCAATGCAGGGGACACGGGTTCGAGCCCTGCTATGGGAAGAAACCACATGCTGCGTAGCAACTAAGCCCGTGCGCCACAACTACTGAGCCTGTGCTCTAGAGCCCGCGTGCCACAACTACTGAAGCCCACGCGCCTAGAGCCTGTGCTCCGCAACAAGAGAGGCCACTGCAATGAGAAGCCCACGGACCACCACAAACAGTAGCCCCTGCTCGCCACAACTAGAAAGAAAGCTGGCACATAGCAACAATGACCCAACACAACCAAAATAAATAAATAAATAAATATCAATGTTTAGTATGTTAACAATATATGATCACCTCAATAGATACAGAAAAGACATTTGAGAAATTCAACACCAATTCATGATAAAAACTTTGAGCAAACTAGGAATACAAGAAAACATTAATCTGATAAAGGGCATCTAAGAAAAAACAACAGCCAACTTGTTTACCAAGTGCAAGCTTGTACTGCTTACCAAACGACAGGACAATAAATCAAGCGGTGAGGTGTTGGGGCAAGGAATAGCGACTTTATTCGGAAAGCCAGTGGACTGTGAAGATGGTGGACTAGTGTACCAAAGAACCATCTTGCCTGAGTCACAATTCAGGCTTCTTTTATACTAAAATGAGAGGGGGTGTGACTGGTTGCTGCAGACTTCTTGGTGTAGGAATCCTTTCTTCTTGCAGCTGTCAAGGTAGGTCTGGTCACATGTTTCTATAAACCTCCAACAAGACAAATGTTATTCTCTGTTCTGCAACTTTTAATCTCTATATGAACGGAAAAGTGGTATACCTTTAAAGGTCAGAGCCTTGAGAATGGGCTATCCTGTGTATTTCAGGCTGGAGGCGATATTCTTTTGAGTTTGAGGAGCCCTTGGTGCAGAGCCAGCATGACTAACCACAGGCAACAGAGCACAAAGGTTAGAGCTAAAGGAATAGATTCAATATGGAGTCAGGTTTGTTCTTCTCTGTTACAAACTTTGTAATTAAAGTGAAACATTGTTTCCCTGCTGAGACAAGTAATAAGGGTGTCAATTCTCAGCAGTTTTATTCAACTTTCTGTTGGAAGCCATAGGAGGTGCCATAGGGAAAGGAAGCAGAATGAAAGGCATAAGGATTGGAAAAGAAGTAAAAAACATGTATTCAAAAACGACATGATTGTTTACCTAGAGATTTTAAAGAAATCTATAGAATAATCACTACAACTAATAAGTGAATTAGTGAATTCTATATACTAGCAACAAACAATTTGAAAATGAAACTTTAAAAACAATTCAATTTACAGTAGCCTCAAAGAACATAAAATAGTTAAGAATAAATTTAACAGATATGTAGAAGATCTGTACTTTTAAAACTATAAAATATTGCTGAGGGAAATTAAAGACCTAAATAAATGAAAATTTATGTTCATGGGTTCAAAGGCTTGACATTGTTAAAAATGTCACTTCTCAAGTTCATCTGTAGGTTCAATGTAATTCTGATCAAAATCCCAATATAGTCAAAATCCCAGAATAGTCAATATAATCTTTACAAAGAAGAATAAAGCAGTATCAGCAACTAGACAAGAGTTAGAAATAGACCTGCACACATACAGTCAACTGGTTTTTTTTGACAAAGTTGCCAGAGGCCATTCAATGGGAGAAGGAAGAGTTTTCAACAAATGAAACAGTTTGTGCCGAACAGTTGGAAGTGCAGGAATAAAATGAAACCTTGACTTCTGCCTCACACCACAACAAAATTAATTTGAGATGGTCACAGCCTAAACGTAAAAGCTAAAAGCACAAAGACTCTTAAAGAAAACAGAATATATTTATGACCTTGGAGTAGGCAAAGATTTACTAAAGAGGACACAAAAGGCAGTAAACAAAAAATTTTAAACCCTATAAATTAGATTGCACCAAAATAGATTTGTGCTGAAAAGACACCTTGAAGAAAATGAAATGATAAGTCACAGACTGGGAGAAGATATCTGGAGTACATATATTTGACAATAATGCACCATTTCACACCTGGCAAGAAACAAAACCAAACCAAACCATGCAAGCGAACAAAAAAACTGACCGACGCGTGTATTTCCTGGATGTGCATCACCTGGAGCTGTCTCACACTCCAGGAGGGAAGGGACCATGGGATGGCCATTTTGGAAGACAGGTGACAGTTCCCTGTAAAGTTAAAAGACACTTGGCCACAGGACCCACACAACCTGGGGAAGGTGGTTACACCCGCACACATTTTGCAAAACTCAGAATTGTAAATTAAAATCTGTGCATTTTATTTTAACTAAATTTTACCTATGTAAAAGCAAAATAGAAAGTAAGATGAATAAAATGAACATCAGAAAGCAATTAGCAGGGTTCCTCTTGGGTCCCTCTGGATCAGCCTGCGCCCGCGGGTGGGCGGGCCCGGCAGCCAGAGAGGAAACGAAACCGCGCAGGAGACCTGCGCGAGCGGAGACTGGGCGGCCGCCGCCTCCCACCCGTGACTGCAGTTTTGATTTTTCCTTGGCAGTCCTGGTTTCCCTGCAGCTCCGGCTCTCGGCGCTGGGTGCTTTTCTTGGACAATCCCTCTTGTCTCATTGGGCTTTCTTGGGAGCTGAGCGCAGGGAGCGGAGCGCAGGTGATGCGAGGACCTCGCGGGGAGCGAGGAGCGGCAGAATCTGCACGCTTTCCGGGACCATGTCAGGAACATAGTGGACTCTACCTACATCCTGAGCTACGTGACCCCCTGGTTTAGGGACGGTGAGTGGTTCCCAGCGGCGCTTGCCCCTTGGGGCAAGAAAACAGTTCAGGACTTATTTCCGCCTTGCTTTCCCCCGGTCTTTCAATCAATACAGGTAGCCTGCTGGGAACACCGGGTTTGTGGCAAGATCTCCACAGCGTTTTAGACTAGAGATTGTCAGAGTTTGAGGAGCACTTGGAGGCCCAGATGGGGAAACTGAGTCCCAGCGAGGTGAAACGACTTGCTTAGGGGGGCACATCTATTTAGATTTAAAGCTGGGGAAACAAGTCGCTGTCCATTTCATTTATTTGTACTAATACTTAGCGTCTCCTGTGTTTGTCTTTGGGCTGACATCAGAGATTCAGAATAAGATACAAGCCCTTCCTTAAAATACTTTAAAGTCCAAGGGTTTGGAGATGGAAGACTGTTGAGGACAGAAGTACACAAATGATTGCAAAGTGCTGTCAGAACTCAAAGGAAGTTGAGGCTTACTCTGCTGGATCTCGATCTTATTTGCACTACCAAATAACTGGAAATTTTTTTTAATTTAATTTTTATTTTATATTGGGGTATAGTTGATTTACAGTGTTGTATTAGTTTCAGGTTGTACAGCAAAGTGATTCAGTTATACATATATCCATTTTTTTCAGATTCTTTTCCCATATAGGTTATTACAGAATATTGAGTAGAGTTCCCTGTGCTATACAGTAGGTGCTTGTTGATTATCTATTTTACATGTAGTAGTGTGTATACGTTAATCCCAGACTCCTAATTTATCCCTCTCCCCTAGGGTTCCCCTTTGGTAACCACAAGTTTCTTTTCGAAGTCTGTGAGTCTGTTTCTGTTTTGTCAATAAGTTCATTTGTATCACTTTTTTAGGTTCCACATATAAGTGATATCATATGGTATTTGTCTCTATCTGATTTACTTCACTTAATGTGATAATCTCTAGGTCCATCCATGTTGCTGCAAATGGCATTATTTCATTCTTTTTTATGGCTGAGTAATATTCCATTGTATATATGTACCACATCTTTTTTTTTTGTTTGTTTTTTGATACGCGGGCCTCTCACTGCTGTGGCCTCTTCCAGATGCTCAGGCCCAGCGGCCATGGCTCACGGGCCCAGCCGCTCCCCGGCATGTGGGATATTCCCGGACCGGGGCACGAACCCGTGTCCCCTGCATCGGCAGGCAGACTCTCAACCACTGCGCCACCAAGGATGCCCATACCACATCTTCTTTATCCATTCCTCTGTCAGTGGACGTTTATGTTTCTTCCATGTCTTGGCTATTGTAAATAGTGCTACTGTGAACACTGGGGTGCATGAATCTTTTTGAATTATGAGAGGAGCAAGACTCCCTGGAGTGAATGGCTTTAGGCTTCAATTCAGGTGTTTCCATGTGGTTTATAAGTCCCTTGATGATGGATAATGGCCATTTTACAAATTTGTATTGAAGTGCTTTGTGGCAGAGGTGAGCAGAGGCTTGGGGAGAAGAGAAGGGAGATGGTGCCTGGAAGGGTTGAGATGAGAGAAGGAATCTGCTCTAAGTGCCTATGTAGCTTTCCTGATGTGAGGTGGTTTTTGGAAATTGCATTAAAGCAGACAGGTAACTTGAGTGCTAATTGCTGTGCAAAAGCAAATCACAGGTTGTGGAGTGAGGAGTGAAAGAATGCCACCAACACAAATAGACCCCTACTTTCTAGTTGTACCCAAAGAAAAGTAACAAAAGAGTAGCTTGGGCCCTTGGAGAATGTAAGCCATGCAAGACATCTGTCTTTTCTAGAAATCCTTGGAATGAGTGAAACCCTAACAATGCTAGGAATCCCGTTCTTTCATGCACTCATGTATTGATTCAATTACCAGCAACTTAACCCCAGTTAAGGTGTGTGTTAGGCATTAGGCTAGCATTGGAGACAATTAACACATATTACTACATATATTATTTAATAGGAAGCATCCTGTTAGGAACTGAGGGTTCACTGGTGAGCTGGATAGAAATGGTTCCTGCTCTAAGGGATTAGAGTGCACATGTGAAGGCAAGTAACAGAACAATGGTAATAAAGTGTGCTGAGTGCTTTGATGGAAAACCGTAGTGTGCTAAGGGAGCACATAAGTGGGATAGCTTTTAATATATATAAGTTGTAATTTATAGTTACAATACAATCACAACAAAAATACCAAAAGGTAAGTTAGAAAAGCAAGCTGAAGAACACTGTATAATATTTTCTTATTTTTGACTGTTAACGATACCATAGAGTTTTTAGTTCGAGCCCTTTCCTGAGGCAGCTGTTTTCATTTAGTTGGTTTACATCTTTCCTGTTCATTTCTTTATATTTTATCACATAAACTCTTTGCTTTCTCCCCATCTCTTTCTGTTTTCTGTTATATTGATAAAGTTCTCTATCCCCTGTTTTTTTTTTTTTTTTTTCGTGGCTGCTTTGGAAGCTCTGGATTCTATTGGTTAACCTTAACTGTGACAAATATATTTTATCATCAGGATTCAGTGAAGGAGCACAGACACTAAAGAGCATTATGGCTGGATAGAAGCTTTTTGACTCATTTTTTTTTGCCCTCATTAGAAGGCAATGGGAGCTTATCCATACTCTCCTTATGCCCATACATTCCCCATACACACACACACAAATACACCAATATGTTTAAATTACACTAGCAACATCCTCTATCTCTTACTGTAATCCTTCTCTCCACATGTTGGATATTGTGCATGAGGTGCCTCTTGCAACAGGAGCACTGCAGCCATGTTTCTTCTGGAGAGCTTGCTTGGTAACTGGGGTACCTCAGGGCTTTGCTTATTCACAAGTTATCCAGAATGTTTCAGTGTAGACCTGGGTGTGGGCTACAGATTTTTTGCAATATGCCTTTGGAGTCAAGACTAACACTTATCCTGGAAGGGTGCTGGTGGGCAATATTCTAAGCATTTCTCCATTCCTTCAGTAACATATTCTGGACACATCATGAGCCGGGCACTTTGTTGATGATTAGAAGACAAAGATGCAGATAAAATGAGTACAACATGCTCATGGTCATGGTCAAAGGGAGAAGACAGGCCCCCAAATGATTACTATATACTATGCAGTGTCAGTGCTCCAGTCAGAGGCATGTAAATTAACTGAAAGCACAGGGAAAGACCAAGAAATTCTGCCTTGGGGAGCTGAGGATAGCATCACAGAGTGGCCAGGATGGCAAAAGGAGTGAGAGATACTGCCTGCCAAAAATGTGAGTTTCCATGCATTGAACTTCCAGTGCTTTTGAGGAAAGTAACACTACCTAGTAGCAGCAGATATTGGGGCCAGGCAGCATCACAGTGGGCCCAACCATGTGCAGAGTAAAACTAAACTGCCCAGGATATGGCGAGGCAGTTTACCTGGGAAGGTCTCAATTGTGACTAGACGAATCTGGACCTCCATGTGGACTATCCGTAATGGCTCATAGGTAGCACATCTAGCAGAAGAACAAACAGCAGCGAAGCCTGGGAGCAAGAACCCAGCTGTAAGGACTAGGTTTAGGAAAAGGATTAACTATTGCAAAGGGTTGTGTGCCCAAGGATGCTGGGATAGGTGACAAGATAGGTTACTGTTATGGATTGAGTTATCTCCCCCAAAAGGTATATTGAGGTCCTAACCCCAGGCTTCAGAATGTGACCTTATTTGGAAATAGGATCTTTACATAGGTATGTAGTTAAGATGAGGTCATCCTGGAGTAGGTTGGGCTCCTGATCAAATATGACTGGTGTCCTCCTAAGAAGACAGCCATGTGAAGACATAGAGGAACAAAGAGAATGGCATGTGAAGGCAGAGGCAGAGACTGTAGTGATGTGGCTGCCAGACAAACAGAGGGGAAGGTAATGTGAAGAAAGAGGCAGAGTGGAGTGATGTGGCTGCAAGCCAAGGAATGCCAACAGCCACCAGAAGCTGGAAGAGGCAAGGAATGCCTTGTCCCTTACAACCTTCAGGGAGAGTGTGGCCCTGCCAGCACCTTGGTTTCAGACTCTGGCCTCCAGAACTGTGAGAGAATAAGTTTCTATTGTTTTAAGCCACCCAGTTTGTGGTAATTTGTTACTGCAGACACAGGAAACTAATATAGACGGCTAAAATTAAAAAGATAGTAAAAAGTGTTGGCAAGGATGTATAGAAATTGGAATCCTCATAAATTGCTGGTAGGACTGTAAAATGGTACAGCTCCTTTGGATAACAGGTTGGCAATTCCTTACAGCGTTAAACATGGAGTTACCATAGGACCCAGCAATCTCATGCCTAGGTGTATACTCAAGAGAAATGAATACATATGTCCACACAAAAACTTGTACATGGATGTTCATAGCATTACTATTCATAAAAGACAACATGTAGAAACAACCTAAATGCCCATTGACTGATGAATGGATAGACAAAATGTGGTATATCCATACAATGACATATTATTTAGCAAGGAAAAGGATTGAATGATAAATGATACACAATAGATGAACCTTGAAAACATTATGCTAAGTGAAGGACCACAAGGACCACATATTATCTGATTCCATTCATATGAAATGTCCCAAACCGGCAAATCCAGAGAGACCCAAGAAGATTAGTGGTTACCTGGGGCTAGGGGGAGGGGAAATGGGGATGACTGCTAATGGGTACGAGATCTATTTTTACAGTAAGGAAAAGGCACTAAAATTAGATTTAAAACTCTAAAAACTATTGAATTTTACACTTTAAAAGGGTTTGTTTTAGTGTTGCAGAGGAGGAATGCATTCTTTCCTTTCTTCTTTCATTCATTCAGCATACCTTTGTTAAGTGTATATTAAGTACTAGATCTTCTTCTAAACTCTGAAAACACAGAGATTAACCAGCCAGACAACTGGCTTACTCCATTGGAATTTACATTCCATTGACAATGGGGAAAAAAAATGGAAAATTATCAAATGTCAGGTCATGCGAAGGCAAAGTTTTGGTCACCAGCCCAGATGTGGAGTTAGTGTACAAAATCAGTATGACCACCAGCTGGTTGGTGGATAGTTTTCTGTTACCTGGCCTCACTGTGTTTCTCTTTAGCTTCTTTTGCTTTCTCTTTTCTGCTATATTTCCTACTGTCTGTTGACCTGAAATGAATAGACTGCCAGATATTTCTCCAGCAAAGATGGGTTTTTTCAGGGTCAGCAGAGAATTGCAATCTGGAGTCTGCAACCATGGCAGCCGTGTGCAAGTCCCTGCAGGGCAAAGGGAGGAGAACACTTTTTTAGAGAGGAAAGGAGGCTGGGAGGGCTGTAGTAAACAAAGAGTCCATGGCTTTTCATTGGCCGAGTCGTTACCGGGAAAGAAGAGTCTGTCTTCTTCCTCTTGGGCTCTGCTATGTTCACAGGGCATGAAAGCGACCCCTTCTGGTCTCCTGACTCTATTTAATTGAGATTTCTGTTTATTAATTTTTTTACACGTCTTAGCAAAAGCCTGGAAAAAGGACCATGAAAGTATCTCTGTTTATCCTAACTCTGCTTGCTGTGTCCACTGTAACTGTTACGGATGACATGAGTGGTCCTATCCTCACACTCTTTTAGTCCTGTAATTAATTTAGACTTTTGAACAAGAAGCTATCAAAATGTTAGAAGAAGGCTTTGTTCTTCCACCTAACCCGGTGCTACCCTAACTTCTCTCTTGTTATGGGGAGACTCTTGCAAACATCTTTAAGAAACTCCTTTTCTTAAGGACTGCCCTCCAGCGTGTTCCCAGACTTCCACACCAAACTATTGAGAAGTTTCCAGAGAGGGTAAGAGGGGGATTTGGTCAAGAATGGGTGTGATTGGCCTGGGCAGAGAACTTGCTGCCTTCCTGCAGTTCCTTTCGTCGCTGTGATTTGTTATACTCCCCAGTACCATTTGAGAAGTTTGGTCTGACAACCAACCCTTCCAATGATTAATGGTTTTACATCCAATGATTAGTTTCTGCAGTTTTTTTTTTTTTTTTTTTTTGCGGTATGCGGGCCTCTCACTGTTGTGGCCTCTCCCGTTGCGGAGCACAGGCTCTGGACGTGCAGGCTCAGCAGCCATGGCTCACGGGCCCAGCTGCTCCGCGGCATGTGGGATCTTCCCGGACCGGGGTACGAACCCGTGTCCCCTGCACTGGCAGGCGGACTCTCAACCACTGTGCCACCAGGGAAGCCCAATAAGGTACTATTATTATTTCTGTTTTATACAGGAAGAAACAGAGGCTTAGAGAAACTATATAACTTGCCTAAGATCACACCACTAATAAGTGGTTGAGCTTGGATTAACAAAATGTATTTGTGTCCAGAGCCTGAACACTTAACCACTGGAGTCCATAGCCTTTTTTCTTTTTTGCCATTTTTAATTAATTAATTAATTTATTGGCTGTGTTGGGTCTTCGTTGCAGCACGTGGGCTTTTCTCTAGTTGCGGCGAGCGGGGGCTACTCTTTGTTGCAGTGCGCGGGCTTCTCACTGCGGTGGCTTCTCTTGTGGAGCATGGGCTCTAGGCGTGCAGGCTTCAGTAGTTGTGGCACACGGGCTCAGTAGTTGTGGTTCGCGGGCTCTAGAGCACAGGCTCAGTAGTTGTGGCACACGGACTTAGTTGCTCCATGGCATGTGGGATCTTCCTGGACCAGGGCTCGAACCCATGTCCCCTGCATTGGCAGGCGGATTCTTAACCACTGTGCCACCAGGGAAGCCCCCTTTTTTCTTTTTATTTGCTAAACTGTTTGGTTGTATTTAAGTTTGCATAAAATATTATTCTCAAAAGTAATAAAATAATTTTATCTGAAAATAGGGCAAACCTGAAAAAAACGTGACACAAAAATTACTCAGATCACAAAAGTACTCTTCTAGGTAATTATGCCTTAGATTTGAGGACTTTTGTAGATTTCAATGATCTTGCTCAGGTCTAAAATAGCATAGAAAATAGAAGACATTCCCCACGTTCAAATTTTTTCCCCAAATTCAATATTTAATATTAATTAAAATACCTGAATAATTTCTTCACATTCCTGATTAATTAAACGTTCAGATATTTCAGGAAGGATACCTTTTGGATTGATCGTGGTTTTAAATTCTGGTTGTAAACACTTTAAAAGTAATCTATACTCCTCCAACCTTTCAAGTTTTTGGAAATCCCAACTTTCAATGGCATCATAAAGTCCAGAATAACCTGAAAAGTAGGAAGAAAATGGGGCTTTTAGAACGCCAACTAAAAATTACTTTGAGATTAATATCTCAAAATCATGATATGAAAGAGACTGAAAACATATCTGTAAATCACCTCCATTATTTATGATCTTTCAAAAAGAAAATTCAGTATTCATTTTAGGCACCCCACATTTCAGGTCCTCTAACAACGTTTACCATCTCTTAGGAGAAAGTACTAAGGTTAAATTTGAAGTCTTACATTTGGTCTTAGTATGAAATCTTCCTTCCAAGGTACCCCATGGACTTCACCTCAGCCTCTGATTTGCCTTTCAAATGAGTCAAACCGTCATGCTATTAAGTATCTCCTCAGTGCAAATTAGTAAAAAAGGCAAAAAGAAATAGAAATTTTAATTCCTGCCCCTCAGAGGCTTACCTCCTACATTATTCCAAGAAAAGAATAGTAAGTATAATGGGAAATTTGAGGAGAAAAAATTATTTTCTACTGTAATAATCCAAGAATGCTTGGCCCTAAGATTCTTAGCAGAATAACCATGCTTGTCTGACTATAGGCCCACACTCTTTTCATTAGGCTATAAAGACTATAACCACAGGGCTTCCCTGGTGGTGCAGTGGTTGAGAGTCTGCCTGCTGATGCAGGGGACACGGGTTCGTGCCCCGGTCTGGGAATATCCCACATGCCGCTGAGCGGCTGGGCCCGTGAGCCATGGCCACTGAGTCTGCGCGTCCAGAGCCTGTGCTCCGCAATGGAAGAGGCCACAACAGTGAGAGGCCCACGTACCGCAAAAAAAAAGAATAATAAAATAAAAATAAAATTAATAATAATAATAGTACCTTATTAAAATGGTATTTTTATAGGAATTGAATGAGATAATATATGTAAAGTGCTTACATATCCCTGGCACATAATAAGTGCTCAATAAATTTTAATTATTGTGATTAATAATAAAAGTCATGTAAGTCCCACTACCCAGAAAAAACATTTGTTAATATTTTGTCATATCCTTCCAAATATACCTATGCCAATATACCCATATTTTGAATGGGTGTCAAATAGGTTCGTTGTCTTCCTAATATAGCTGATGATGATACATATAACATCTCAGAGGAGGTAAGAACACATGGCTTGACATGTTGATATCACATGTAGAAGACAAGGATGAAGGAAAGCGTATCTTATTAAATGGTTGAGTTGGATGGGGCAAGAACGGTCATGAAGGAGACCTAGTGAACCAAAGTACACAATGATTTTAAATCAGATAGTAGTTGAATTGATATTTCTTCAGTAAAAACTCATAAAACGAAAACTTTTGAACTTGATTAATCAACTGCATTTGTCTTGCTTAGATTTGTTCCAACAAGGGGCTGATGGCAGGTGCAGAGTAAATGGTTGAGTGCCTTCTCAGATCAGACAAGGAGAACTGGCCGAAAACTTTGAAACTTGCATTGGAGAAAGAAGAGAGCAAGTTCAGTGAACTGTGGATGGTAGAGAAAGGTAGGGTATTTGGAAGGGTGGGAGGGTCTGAAAACATGCCCTTCCTCATAGTTCTACTTAGGGCTTCCTTCAGTCCTGCCTGTTTTTCTCTCACTGTCAGAGGCATTTCCCCTGCAAATACTCATGGTTACATCTCTAGTGAGAGACCAGCATGAAGTTGAGTTCTGGAAGGCAGGTGGTTTTTTAATCTACAGAATTAGTTAGGTTGTATATAACCCCTAACAAACCACTCTCATCCAGAATTAGCCCATCCTGCCCAAAGCATTTGGGTAAGGCAGAGTCTGAGCTCGCCGTCTGGGTTTAGATTATCAGAAAAATAGCTTGAAAATTCTAGAGTTAAAGGTTCAAACTCCAGGACTCACCCACTTTTCAGAGTAGAATTATGATGGACATTGCCTGGTTCTCTTGCCTGGAAGCCATCTGGAACTGAACTAGAACAGGATTGGAAAAAAGAATCTGTTGTGATTAAGTATCTGAGCCATCATTTGGCTTCCTGAAGCTAGTAACATCTTCTCAGAGCATTATTTTAAAGGCTGAGTTTGGTAAACCATCTGAGCATCTGGTCTTAGCCTTTTTGTAGGCTTCTTTAAGATCACAAATTGTTCCAGAAATTATCTGTGTAAATATACATCTGATTTCTTGGGTCAGGTCAGGAATGGAAGACATGAGTGTCTGCTAAATCGTGCTTCTCTTTGGTTTGATTGTAAATCACGGGGGAGCTTGCTAAAATGCAGGTTCTGATTCATTCCGGGCTCAAGAGTCTGCATTTCTAACAAGCGCCTAAAGAAGTTGCTGGTCCATGTTTCACATTTTGAATAATAAAGTTCTAAATGACACTGGAGTTCAAACTCCAAATTGAGATTTCAATTTGAAATCAAAAAGATTCCTTTGGTTGTTTTAAAAGGTGGAGGGAGTAGTTGTGAGAAATCTTAATGGAAGTTTAAAATTTTAGTATTATGATCTCTTTGTAGGGCTTTCACCATCAAGATCGTAATCAAATAATGTAAAGATTCTAAGATGTGTTTTGGTCTCATAAAGGTGCAAAAGATGTCAAAATGAAAGATCTTGAGGATGATGAAATGAAAACTTTGGATGTACAGATTTTCTACAGGGAAGAACCAGAAAACCAGAATCTTAGTCAGAATTCATGCCCTTCTTCAGGTACTCAGCATCGTTTGTTCTTATCCATAATGATGCTTTTTAGGTATTTTGTGTGGGGTCATGTTTTGCAGTGCCAAAAGTCATAGCCTAATGAAAAGTTATTTAAGGAAAAGTAAGAAAGAAAAGAGAATTTATATTAAAATGGATACTTTCTCTGTAATTAGAAATGTCATTCTCTCCCTTCCATAGCTATTGCTAGCTTCTCCCTTTTTTTTCTTTTTGTCTTCTTTTATCACTAAGTATTTGCATATATACATTGAAAATGCAAATAGAGTCCTCCCAGAAACTCAATGTCTATGAAATCCAAAATCAGCCCTGCTTTCTAAAGAAATACTTCTACTCTTTGTGAGTCACTCGCTCAGTTTCCTCTCAAGATCTCAGGGCTGCAGTGTATGTTGATGAAATGTGTGCCCTGCACAGACATGTGGAGCTGAGAGGTTGAGTGGGGCTGAGATCCAGCCTGTCTTGTTTGGCAAACAATACACTGAGGGGCTGTGTCCTCCAAAAGGAGCTCCTTTCTCTAATTCTCACATAAGTTAGCTACGGCCCTATAAGGCCCACTTTATGTTTCTTGAAGCATATTTTCATGAGGAGACCAGAAAGTTGCATAGTAAGCCATAGTCAAGAGTTATTTATAAAAGGGCATCAGGGAAACAATTAGGATCGATAATGAATAGTGGTAGAAGAAAGATGTGATTTGGGGATAGCAACATAAGGTGAAAATTTATAGATTGCTTCTGCAACCGAATGATACATATTTTTTGTTATTCCAGAATAAAATCAATGAATGTAAATTGCTTTCATTTTTTCTGACACGTAAAGGTCCTTAGTGGAACTCACTTAACCTTTAAGAAATTCCCATTTTCTTTAAAATGGGTAGGTTGGACTCAATAGATGATTTCCAAGGTCTTTTCTAGCTCTTAATATTCTGTATGCTTACCTGTTAGTGAGAAAAGCCTCTGATTATTTTTTAAAACTTCTGATTCTATGAAGAGAGAATACCATGTGAGAGCCTGCAGAATTACAAAGCATGGTTGTTCGTCAGTAAGAGATTACTTTGGGAGTTCATTATTCACAGTTAGGTGTTTTTCAAAGATCTAGGAGGGGTTTGTGGTTGTTTTGTCTCATACAGCATTTCCTTTAACTGGTGGCCATCTGTCTTGCCCTGAATTAGGCCATTCTTGCTTTAGTTTCTCCTTATTAGGCTTCCATGATTGTTTCAGAAAGAAATCTTTGTGGGTTTTTTTTTTTTTTTCCTTTTTGCCATTGGTACTTTGTCATTGGGGGAGAATTCTGTACTTCAAGTCAGTGCAGAAGCTGGAATGCTTAATTAGAGACAAGGATTCTAAACTTTCTTGAATGAGGCCTTTCTTTCTAGAGAGAGAATTCTTGTCTGTTGGACAATACCTGTTGCCTTGATTCCTCAGAGCAGTCACTGTTTGGTAACTTAGTTTCTTTTGTTTTACAGAAGTGCCTCATACTTAACAGCCCATTGAAGCCAAGAAATTACCAACTAGCGCTTGCCTTACCTGCTCAGAAAGGAAAAAACACAATAATATGTGCTCCTACTGGTAAGCCAATTGC
The DNA here is from genome assembly GCF_008692025.1 of Phocoena sinus. Taxonomy (NCBI): domain Eukaryota; kingdom Metazoa; phylum Chordata; class Mammalia; order Artiodactyla; family Phocoenidae; genus Phocoena; species Phocoena sinus. The sequence continues at coordinate 80,440,987 of NC_045768.1, read as the reverse complement.
CATTACTGATATAGTTTGTTTCTCTATTTGCTTCCTTTTTTCCCCTTTATTGAACACTGGAACACAATGGGCAAGTTTCAGTTTTTTGATTGTTCCATTTGTCTTTTGAGGCAACCATTCTATTAATATAGTCTCAAGGTATTTAAGGAACATGAGGAAGGAAAGAAAAATGCCCTCTTTTATTTACTTTTTAAAATTTATTTATTTATTTTTGGCTGTGTTGAGTCTTTGTTACTGTGCGAGCTTTCTCTAGTTGAGGTGAGTGGGGGCTACTCTTCATTGCGGTGTGCGGTCTTCTCATTGTTGTGGCTTCTCTTGTTGCAGAGCACCGGCTCTAGGTGTGCGGGCTTCAGTAGTTGTGGCTCACGGGCTGTAGAGCACAGGCTCAGTAGTTGTGACGCACGGGCTTAGTTGCTCCGCGGCATGTGGGATCTTCCCAGACCAGGGCTCGAACCCATGTCCCCCTCATTGGCAGGCGGATTCTCTGCGCCACCAGGGAATCCCCCGAAAAATGCCCTTTTTTAGCTTCCTGCAGGCCCTGACTGTCTGAATGCATGTTAACTAGGACGCAGCTTGATTTTTCAGTCATAGTGTAAATTCTGCAGTTGTTAACCTGCCCACATCACCAATTTACTAGTCAGTTCAGTGGGTTTAGGGGAGCCTAAAATAATGACCTTTCTACAGAAGTATTTTAGTATACTATTAGTTACATGTTGTCTTTCTCTTTATATGTTAAAAGGTTGTGGAAAACCTTTTGTTTCACTTCTTATATGTGAACATCATCTTAAAAAATTTCCACAAGGACAAAAGGGGAAAGTTGTCTTCTTTTGCTATGCAACTCCCAGTGTATGGGCAGCAGAAATCTGTGTTCTCAAAGCATTTTAGAAGACTTGGGTAGGTATAAGTTGGTCCAACTTCTTTTTCTCTAGCTTCATGTAACTGATGTGTTTTCTGCTTTGTGTTGCTTTTGGAAAACCATGATTCAAAAAATTTATAGTAGATTAAGCTTTTATATAATCTAGATGTAGTTCCTTCATGGATTCAAGTCTGTTTTGTTAGATAGACCTGAAATCCTAAATTCCTTTGATTAGCTCTTGTCGAATGAGTAAATGACTTAAGATAACTTTTATATTTAAATGGCACATTTAACTTTTTAATGATTTTATAATTTATTTAATATTACTCTTTTCCTTACTATTTTCTTTCTCAGTGGCTTACAAGAATTACAGTCAGCCCTCTGTATCTGCAGGTGCCACATGGAATATATTCTACTAGCAATTCTTCCTAGCTTACATTTATTGATCACTTACTATGTGTCAGGCTTTGTGCTGGCACTTAACTTTTCTCCAGATCTGTTCCTTTTGAACTTAGGGAGAATTTAATCCCTCGATGTTCTGACCTGGTATTTCATATCTTTGTGGTTCGTCATTCACATCATGGTTGGTAATAGGAAATTTCTGTCATTTTCCAGGTACAAAGTTGTAGGCATTTCGGGAGTAACATGTGACAATGTCTCAGTGGAACAGACTGTTGAGAACAATGGCATCATCATTTTAACTCCACAGATTCTTGTAAACAACCTTAAAAATGGGACTATTCCATCACTCTCTGTCTTTGATGATATTTGATGAATGCTACAACACTAGTAAACATCATCCTTATAATATGATCATGTTTAATTATCTAGTTCAGAAACGTGGAGGGTCTTCAGACTCACTGCCCCAGGTATCTCTAAAGTCAGATGGATTTCTCAGAAGAGTTCTAACCTTCCTAAATCCTGTTTATTTACCCTGGTGGCCATACTGAGGATGTCCTTCTGAGATCCTGAGTGCACATTGTACAACTCATTCATTAATTTTGATTGATTCATTCATTTATTCACTTAACAAATATGTATTAGGTGCCTCCATGTGTCACGCACTGTGCTAGGCACTAGGGTATAAATATAAAAAGACAAAGTACTTGCCCACAAACAGCTTAAGTTTTGTGGGGAGCAAAATATGTGAGAATTATGTTATAATTTATGGTGATGGCACATGATGGAGTGGTACAGAACAGGAATGACAGAGATCCTAAATGTGCTATGAAAGTAAGGCAAGACCTAACAGAAGTTAGGATAGGCAAAAACTAACAAGAGTTTACAAGATGGTTTTCAGTAAAGGCTACTGTATGTCCAGAGGCAGAGAGTTATGAAAGAGCATGGGGTGCTCAAGAAGCTTGAAGTTCTTTTTTTTTTCTTTGACCGCACTGCACGGCTTGCAGGATCTTAGTTCCCTGACTGGGGATTGAACCTGGGCCACGGCAGTGAAAGTGCTGAGTCCTAACCACTGGACTGCCAGGGAATTCCCAAGAATATTGAGGTTCTTGATATTTCCTGAGTGCAGAGCGTGAAGTAGTGAATAGCAGCTGGTGAGGCAGGATGGGAGAGAGGGAATGACTGACAGAACAAGATTCCAGGAGAGACCAGAGGGTATGGGATAGGTAGGCAAGTAGATGCATTAGTACGGGAGAGCAGATGAAACACCATTTTTGGTGTCATCAGAGAGGAGTGGCTGAGGAGAGTCAAGACAGAGAGTAGACGGAGGCAGGAAGGGTAGGGAATCCCTGGCGTATAACCTCTCTTCTCTCGAATGTAGGAGAGAGAGATCGTTCACTGAGGATAATCAAGATGGGAATGGAGGAGGGAGCTCAGGGTGTATGGAGAGGATTTGAAATGGTCGAGACAGAACTGAGAGGAACACAGAAGAATCGCCTGGTCATATTGGGGCCAAATGAGGTTGGAAACCATGACTATGGTTTACTGATCTCACATTTGAGTTATGTTCTCTAACCTTAATAATTACCCGTTTAGGAAGCACAGTTTAAAAGAAATTCAGTATGGTGCCCATAGACAAAATTCAGTAGAAATCACATTTCTTACAGATTTTTCTTCTAGAATAAAATTGGTAGTTAACTAGATTCCTTGTTTGATTGAATGATTCAGTCATTCAATATTTGAGTGGCTATGAGAGGAAGGAATAAATACTTATTAGAAGACCATTAAACTAAATTCTTTACAAATGTTATCTTACTGAATTCACACAGCTACCGTTTTTTAAAAATTGAAGTATAGTTGACTTACAATGTTGTGTTAATTTCTGCTGTACAGCAAAGTGATTCAGTTATCCATAGATATACATCCTTTTTAATAATATTTTCCATTATGGTTTATCACAGGATATTGAATATAATTCCCTGTGCTATATAGTAGGACCTTGTTGTTTATCCATTCTATATATAATAGTTTGCATCTGCTAATCCCAAACTCCCAATCCATCCCTTTCCCACCCCCCTCCCCCTTGGCAACCACAAGTCGATGCTCTATGTCACACAGCTACCTTTTTTTTTTTTTAAGTTTCTTATTTTTTGGCTGCACCACACAGCATGTGGAATCTTAGTTCCCCGACCAGGGATCGAACCCATGCCCCCTGCACTGGAAGCACAGAGTTGTAACCACTGGACCGCCAGGGAAGTCCCACAGCTACCATTTTAAATGGCTGTTGTTTCCCAACTTTAGAGACGGCTGAAGATTCTTGTCCAAGGACACACAGACAGTGTGACATGGCTGAGATTGGAATGCAAGCATGTCTGATTTTAGTCCTTTTCCTTTTCAGTATGTTGTTCTACACATCATGGGGGAAACAAGGGTAAAGAAAAGTCCTGCCTTGAAAGGGTTTCTTCTTTTGGCTTCTATGCTGATTTGTGTTTAGCTGCTGAGTAACTATTCAGTGCTGAGTAACTATTCCTGCATTTATTCAGTGCTTTGCCTAATGGGGACCTTTCCATTTTTGATGTCATGGAGAATGTCAGAAAAAAAAATAACGTTCTTGCTCTTTATCTGAAGTTAGTTTTAAAAACAGAACAAAACCTACTTTAGCAGGAAAGAGTTACATGAAGGGTTGTGGAAACATCATGCTATTTCCCAGACATCCAACGGTTTGGAGTGCTCCTCACAGGTCATTGGGCTGACTGCCTTGGTTGGCACTGGGGATGCCAGAAATACAGCTGAAGCCACAGAATATATCTGCAAATTGTGTGCTTCTCTTGACACATCAGTGGTAGCAACAAAGACAACTTGGAGGAATTGGAGGAGATTGTTTATAAGCCCCAGAAGTGTAAGTGGGATCCAGTAACAAGCCCTTTGGGACTTTGTTACTCTCTGCTATTCTTAGTTCAGGGCTATTTAGATGAACCCTGAATTTTTACCCTTCCTCTGTTTAGTGGAAAATATTTAACCCCAAACTTGGGAAGTAATCACATTTCCAGCTTCTTTCCCCAATGAAGTTCAGGAGTGGCCTGTAGACAGCAAACATTCTTACTCTTCATTTCTGCAAAACTCTTATAAACGTACTGGCAGTGAGAGATGGGTGCTTAGAAAATCATGTAGATGGCTCAGTCCTTCCCTGCTTTCCGTGCCTGAGGCAGACACTGAGTTCCCATTCATCATTTGAATATGTATCTGGTAATTTTGGTTGAAATGAAATTATCTGAACTCATATTTTCCCTCAAAAGATCAGAATATGATTTTATTAATAAGATCAACTAACAAATGATTCTTGAATATGAATGCTATATTAACCCAGCAAGGGAGATGGGTACAGAAGATGCATATGAGTTCATCCCCTTGCTCTCTGAATAGCATATGACCGAATGAGTAAAAGGCAGAACATACATACCTGAAATAGTCAGGGAGCTGCTTGTCCCCTCTGCCCCCTGAGTTTCTTCTCCTCTCACGACCCATAAGCCCAACCAAGTCGCATTCCTTGGGCTTCTCAAATGGGTCATGTGTTGTGTCTGTCTCTAAGCTTTGTCCGTCTGAGCATTTGCACATGACCGCGCTCACTCCTTCTTGCCTCTTTATCCCACGACACTGCCTCCCCGGGAAGAATGAGAGAGTCTTTCCCATGCTCCATGACACCTTGCACATACTATGTCACAGCACTCTGTGTGGTCATTTGGCTGTGTATCTTTCTCTCCCCTAAGAAGACAGACCTCTCTGGAGCACAGAGCCTGTTCTTTTCAGCGATCACCAGAACGCGGCATGTGGTAGATGATTAATAAGTTTCTGTGGATACAATGCAAAAATGAATGTTAGGAACATTGTGAACACTCCTGGGGGTTGGGTGGGAAGGGAGAAGATGAAAGAACAGAGACAGGGTTTAAAATGTGGCATTTTCAGGAACAAGATGGATATCAGACTTGTCAGAGCAGGGCCTATGTGTTGAGTAACAGGAAAGCCTGAGTAAGAAGTTGAATTAGACCCAGACAGTGAAAGAGATGTTAGAATCAGTGCATTAAACACTAGGGAGCCGCTGCAAGGTTTCTGAGTATTTGTTTTATCATTCAGATGACTTGCCTGTGAGCTTGGGGCCTAGGGTTTTACAGAGGAAGTAACAAAGGCAGAGAAAGGTTTGGAGAGGCATGCTTTGAACTATGAAGTGTGCTTCCTGAAAAATACTCATTTTCCTTTGATGGCTCTAGTTTTTAGGAAAGTGGAATCACAGACCACCAACAGATTTAAATGCAACATATCTCAGTTGATGATAGAGACAGAGTCTGGTAAAGAGTATCTTTGAAGAACTTGGTACCATAACTCTCGGTGAGAATAACCTCATTTTGTACTCTCTCCATATGGGAACAGCCATTTGTTATTCACTGGTGTCTTGCACTCTCCTTAGTTCAGACAATGTCAAGACCATATCTAGAGGTTGACTTTCTTGATTATAGGTTATTCAGGAGCCTTCTTAGTCCTCCTTTATTTTCTCTTGCTTTTTTTCCCTCTTTTTAAATCCAAAGTAAATCCTTCTGGACATGCACACCTGAAAAATACTGTATTTAAATCAATTCATTGCTTTCGTGGCCTTCCAAATTAGCTTTCCATCCTGACCTCCCTATTTATATGAATGAAACCACCATTCCCGTGAAGGCTCAGATTCAAACTAGGGGTGATCTTTGATTCTTTCTTCTTTTGAGGCTCTCATGAAGTCACCAAGTTCTGTTCTCCTTTTTAAAATTAATTAATTAGTTAATTAATTAATTCACCAGGTGTTGTGCCAGGTACTATGCTAGGTAATGGAAACACCAAGATTAAAGACAATCTTGCCCTCAAGGAACTCACAGTCAAACAATGAGAATCAGATGCGAATAGTTGCCATGCCGTCGGGCAGAGTTACACACTGGGCATCATGGGAGCATATGGGAGCTTAGGCATGGACTGGGCTGCAGGGAAGACTTCCCGGGGGAGGTGATGCCTGAGACAGATCTTGAAGTCAGCCAAGTTAAGACGGAGAGGTAATCAAGTGAGGTCGAAAAGGCATCAGAGTGACTTCCCTGGTGGCGCAGTGGTTAAGAATCCGCCTGCCAATGCAGGGGACACGGGTTTGAGCCCTGGTCGGGGAAGATCCCACATGCTGCAGAGTAGCTAAGCCTGTGCGCCACAACTACGGAGCCCACGAGCCACAACTACTGAAGCCCGTGTACCTAGAGCCCTTGCTCTGCAACAAGAGAAGCTACCACAATGAGAAACCCATGCACCCGCAACGAAGAGTAGCCCCCGCTCACCACAACTAGAGAAAGCCCTCACGCAGCAACGAGGACCCAACACAGCCGAAAATAAATAACTAAAATAAATAAATTTATAAGAAAAAGAAAAGGAAAGAAATGGCATCAGACGCAGAAGGAAGGAGAGAGTGCAGTGAATTTTAGGACCTGCAAGATTTCATGATAATTCTAACAAGTGATTAGTAGAAAGGAGTGAGGCTAATGGGAGAGGCAAGGGCCAGTGAAGGGCCCAGTAGGCCAAGCTGAGTTTGAATTTTAGCCTAAAAGCAATGGGAAGCAGCGGGTGATTTTAAACTGATTAGTCCTGAGATGAGGACACCAGTGAATGAAGAGAGCCAAACAGAGGCGGTGGAGTTGGGGTGGTGAAGGGAGGAAGCTTGTGCAGACAGGAAGTGTTCAGCTTTAAGGGCTAGCTGGCTTTGGGTGGGAATGAGAAGGCGGGGGGGGGTGGGGGGGGGGTGGGGGGGGTGGGGGGGGTGGGGGGTGGGGGTGGGGGGGAGGATGGCGTGGCACCTGTGTGTGTGCCAGCAGGTGGTACTGGTTCTAGCGCTAGGAGCAGCTTCGGCGGACACAGGTGAGTTCAGAGTTTTGGAGATGTTGAATTTTTGATGTCTGCAAGGTAACTCCTGGTGTCTCGCCTTCTCACACTTAATTTGCTTTTCTCTTTCCTTTTCTTTCACAGCTTGATTTCAGACTTATTCTGACACCTCATTTGTCCACCTCTGTTTCCCATTGAACCCCCATTACCTGGCTCGTCTGCCTGAAATTACCAGTTTTATCTCGTCAGTGTCCTGCTGGCATCCTTGTTCTTCCAGGCCGAGCTGTAACCTGCCCATTTGCGCCCTGCTCGTGCAATCTGGTTCTGCTTCTCTTCCCAGGTTTCCCCTGTATGCTAGCTCTGTGACTTGGCATAATGATTTTGCTTCTCTGAGCTTCCATTTCCTAATCTGTAAAATGTAATATCTACCTCATGGGTTTGTGAACTGAAGTGAAATTTTAAATGTAAGACATGTTGGTTCTTGGTACATAGTAGGTATTCAGTAAACAAGCGTATATGTACACAGACACCCTACTGAGAGGAATATCTGTGTACAGAGAGTAAGGAAGAAAATTAGAAGGCAAGGCATGCTTAGAACCTTAAATGACTGGCCAGATGGCACAATGAAAAACTTTTTTTTTTTTCAGAAAACATCTCAAATTCAAAATAGGAATTTTGGAACACAGAGATATGAACAGTGGATTATCGCAGTTCAGAAAGCGTGCATGGTGTTTCAGATGCCAAAGATGAAGAGAGCAGGATTTGTAAAGCACTGTTTTTCTACACATCGCATTTGTGGGTATGTGGCTTCTTTGGAAAAGCATATTTCAGTCGTGTCACCTACTGGGAGCTGCACTGTGGCAGCTGAGAGAGCATCACTTAGGAACTTGCCAGGTGGTTCTTATGAAGCAAACTCCAAAAGTTATCCCATTCAGCGTCTTCTTTGCTCTCTGAAACCTAGCACTAGAGGCAACGGGACAGAAACAAAGGCCGAGGTTGTATGTTGAGCCTCAGCATTCCCATAATTGGCATAATTGGAAAACACTGGGTGGTGATGCACATTATTGTAGATACGTGACCAGTGACAGCCATCTTTAAAGTTCAGTAGGTGGGTTGTGTTGCCATATCCTGAAGCACATGTCTTTCTGCTTTTGGTCAAGCCACATGCTGAGAAATCCAGAATCTCTGGTTGTTTGCTGGCTAATCAAGAAGGTAAGCAACAACAACCATCATCACCTCTGCTTGTCGTGCCATTGAAAATATTTTAAAATGCACTCAGTCAGTATGAATTTGTAGAATTTTAATGAATTTAATTGACTATCTGGTGTAAGTGGTCAGCACCATCATTCTGAACAGGTGCCATTACAATTCAGTGATGGCTTTGGGTGTATAAAAAGGTTAAGTTGAATGTCTGAATTACATTTTTGTGTGATTTAATCTTTGACATGTGTTCTTCTTGGAATTTTCTTTCTCTTCTAAGGTAGATTTCTAGAATCCAAAGTGATCCTAATTAATTAATGAGTCTAGCTAATTGAGGGTTTTTTTTTATAGTGTGGTTCTAAGGTTTTATTATAGTACTGTTAGAGACCATTCATCTTAAAAAAAACTAAGTTGGAATGGATTTGAGACAAGTTTATTATTAAAATTAATTCTGTGTTAATTACAGCAAATTGAACTTGAGTACAGCGAATGCACTAGGCATTAGAAACATACTGAAACTGTTTTCACTTTCAACAGATACAATGATGCCCTCATTATCAATGAGCATGCTCGAATGAAAGATGCTCTGGATTACTTAAAAGACTTCTTCAGAAATGTCCAAGCAGAAGGATTTGATGAGATTGAGCATCAAGCTCACTCAGAGATTTGAAGATGGGTGGCATTTCCAGGAGAGGAAGGCCAGTGGAGCCTGGAGACTCCAAGGGCAGCCTACACACATTGTGTCACACTTAGAGGCACGTGGTTACGCTCAGGGACTTGTCCCGGGCTCAAGAAGGTATTATACATGTCAGGACTATGATGCTTCAGGGAAATCTGGCGCTTATGAAAAGAATCTGCTGCTTATACTATTTCTTGTTTTGAAGAAGGAAAAAATAATAGGATTTGCAAAGGATACATCCCATCAAAATAGTCAGTTGATAGTAGCATTTTTTGGTTTAACTTTTAGTAATTTTATAAAGGTTTAAAATTTTTTTAAAAAGTGTTTTAATGATATTAAGACTAATTATATATATGTCTTTATAAAGAAGAAAACCAACATGGCTCATAATCCCACTGCCTTCATATTTAGGAAAATATTAACTGAAAAATCTCTCTTCTTCCTCTCTCAAATGCTTTTCCCAAAGGTAATTACTGTTAATTTTTTTTGCCTACCAAAGTATTAACTATACATATGTGTGCTGCTAAACACTGAACAACCAGATTTCTGTGGGAAAAAAATGTATGCATTTATCAGTATATTTAATGTATGCATTAAATTGATGGTTATTCCTCATAAAATTCTGGTCAGAGATTGGGAGATAAACTGTTTGAACTATAGCTAAAGGTCACAGTGTGTTCTACGTTGCTAGAATTTAAAAACCTTTTGTAAAATGTTCCCCTTTTGCAGAGAAGCTGCAGGAACTAGAATGTATTTCCATGGATCCCAGCAATGAGAACCCTAAACTCAAAGATCTCTGCTTCATCTTGCAAGAAGAGTACCACTTAAGCCCAGAGACCAGAATCTTGTTAGCTGAAAACTGCTGTGCATGTGCAAATGTGCTAAAATTAGCTGTTAATATTTTTGCAAAAAATCAATATTTGTTTTGATATACCATGACCAAAGCCACATAGCTAGTAGTTGCCACAGCTGGGATTTTAGGTCAGGCAGACTTGTGGCAGAGTCCAAGTTGTTGGACCCCACCTTAAATATCCTCTCAAAAACAAGGACAAGGATAGGCCCTATTGCTAAGGTTGTTGTAAGATCATGGATGTAAAGCACTTATCACAGTACCTGGCATGTCGTTAAGTATTCCATAATTAATAGCTATTTTTTCAAGGGTAAAGTTCCCTCTTGGTGAGTTATACCTGCCTTCTGACTCTGACACAGGAATGACCCTCCCAGTACAGAAGTGTGTATTGGATGCATTCAGAACTGATGGAGATAACAAGATTCTGATTGCCACCTCAGTTGCTGATGAAGGCATTGTCATTGCTCAGTGCAATCTGGTCCTCCTATTTGAGTATGTGGTCAATGTCGCCAAAATGATCCAAACCAGAGGTAAGAAAAGCTTTCATACCATTACTAAAAGGCTGCCATTTTATCTGATTTGTGAATGTGTCTGTCATTCCAGCCTTTCTCCTTTACTGTGACCAATGGCACAGTGGACCCTGGTATCATTGGCCCTAAAGGTGGCTTACTTGGTCAGGACTGGGTAGCTACAGTTTTGTCCACTAACATATACTCCATTTTGGTTCTTGTTCACAATGAATACTGATTACTGGACCGACATTGGCTGACATATTTATTGAAGGATAATTCCAACTTTGATTGACGCTTTGGCAGTCACATGTGGACCTTTTCTGGTTGTGCTTAGGTGCTGGTGGGCTCCCTGTATTCCAGAAGAGACACTCCAAGGAGTTGTATCCCACTTGAACTAGACAGTCTCCTAACTGGTCTCTCTTACTTTTTCTAATTTCCATAACAACGGCTGCCACATCTTTTTTCCAGAGAAACAGCTCTGAGCATGTTCCTTGCCTGTTTAGAAACTCCAGTGTTTCCCCAATTTTCTTGGTGTTAAAGCATTTTCAAAATCCAGCACCCACTTATCTTTCCAACCTTATTCCGCATTCTTCCATTTCATTCATTAGCCGCTTCAGCCTACCTGACTTTATCATTTCTTCCTTTTTGAAGGAATTGTACGAGTACTGCTTCTGCTGACCTTTGGTTTTCCTCTTCTCCTGCCTCCACATCACCTGTCCCTAATTCTCCCAGCTGGCAATAATCTCTAATTTGAATGCCCATGACCCTTTTATCCATCTTTCTTTTTTTAAAAAAAATATTTATTTATTTATTTAGCTGTGCCAGGTTTTAATTGTGGCATGCAGGATCTAGTTCCCTGACCAGGGATCGAACCCTGGCCGCCTGCATTGGGAGCATGGAGTCTTACCCACCGGACCACGAGGGAAGTCCCTATCCATCTTTCTTTTTTTTTTTGCGGTACGCGGGCCTCTCACTGTTGTGGCCTCTCCCGTTGCGGAGTATAGGCTCCGGACGCGCAGGCCCAGCGGCCGCGGCTCACGGGCCCAGCCGCTCCGCGGCACATGGGATCCTCCCGGACCGGGGCACGAACCCGTGTCCCCTGCATCGGCAGGCAGACTCTCAACCACTGCGCCACCAGGGAAACCCCATCTTTCTTTTTTTAATAAATTTATTTATTTATTTTTTGGCTGTGTTGGGTCTTCGTTGCTGTGCATGGGTTTTCTCTAGTTGTGGTGAGCGGGGGCTACTCTTCCTTGTGGTGCACGGGCTTCTCATTGTCGTGGCTTCTCTTGTTGCAGAGCACGGGCTGTAGGTGCGCAGGCTTCAGTAGTTGTGGCACGTGGGCTCAGTAATTGTGGCTTGCGGGCTCTCAGGCTCAGTAGTTGTGGCACATGGGCTTAGTTGCTCTGCGGCATGTGGGATCTTCCCGGGCCAGGGCTTGAACCCGTGTCCCTTGCATTAGCAGGCAGATTCTTAACCACTGTGCCACCAGGGAAGCCCTCCCTATCCATCTTTCTTATAGCAGTTATCATTTTCCACCTATATTCCGGTGGTTGTGAACATATCTTATTTCCCCATTTCCCCATCTGTTTATTATTCATCTTTGGGGCCCTCACCATGTCATCCTGAGGGTTCATGCCAGATTGTCTTTAAGCAGTATTTCTAATAATGTGCCTGTCCAGTCACACTGTACCATGGAGACCCCAAGGAAGCCTGCCTAAGGTGGGCTCCTTGTTTATCTGAATGTTTAATATGCAGGTGCACACCTGAGTTAGACTTCACACCCTACCAGCTCAGCTCTTCTAGAAAGTGGGATTCAGTGAACCAAAGTTGAATTTTAGGAATACCCCTATTTCTCTCATATTCTCAGATTTATCAGAGTTTTAAGTCAAAGACACCAAATAAAATATTTATTTTCTAATAGGCAGAGGAAGAGCAAGAGGGAGCAAGTGTTTCCTTCTGACTAGTAATGCCGATGTAATCGAAAAAGAAAAAATAAGCATATACGAAGAAAAAATGATGAATGACTCCATTTTAAGCCTGCAGACGTGAGATGAAGCAGTATTTAAAGAAAAGGTAAGTCTTTGTATCTGTGTTACTCTTTCAGAATCTGACTGTAAGTCACAAACAGTCCCTGTTTGTGAGCATGGCTGGTACCTGTTATCATGTTGCTCTGAGTGTTATTTTACTTTACTATTCCATTCCATTCCATTCCCTGCACTGTGGGGCTTGTGGGATCTTAGCTCCCTGACCAGGGATTGAACTGCGCCCTTGGCAGTGGAGTCCTAACCACTGGACTGCCAGGGAATTCCCTGAGTGTTATTTTATTTTACTTTAAAAAAATTTTTTAACATTTCTATTTATTTATTTAGGCTGCGTTGGGTCTTCATTGCTGCGTGCGGGCTTTCCCTTGTTGCAAGCGTGCGGGCTTTCCCTAGTTGCAATGAGCGGGGACTACTCTTTGTTGCGGTGTGCGGGCTTCTCATTGCAGTGGCTTCTCATGTTGTGGAGCATGGGCTCTAGGCACATGGGCTTCAGTAGTTGCAGCAAACAGGCTTCAATAGTTGTGGTGCACGGGTTTCAGTAGTTATGGCACGTGGGCTCAGTAGTTGTGGCTTGCGGGTTCTAGAGTGCAGGCTCAGTAGTTGTGGTGCACGGGCTTAGTTGCTCCACGGCATGTGGAGTCTTCCGGACCAGGGCTCGAGCCCATGTCCCCTGCATTGGCAGGCAGATTCTTAACCACTGCGCCACCAGGGAAGTCCCCAGAGTGTTATTTTAGAACCATAAGTTTATGCTTAAAATTTCACCCTGTAGTGAGCATCAGATTCATTCTGCTTTGAGTCTCAGTGAGTTAAAATATATTGTATTAGTGCTAATACCTGAAACTATGTTTTTAGATCTAAAAGGCAAACTGAGCTAAAATTGCTCTTAAGTTGACAGTTCATTATGAGCACTACACCCTAACACTGCAAGACACAGCTCTTCTTAGTCTTTTCCTCAAATCTCTCTCTCTCTAACATCCAGAGTCCTCAGGGAAAAGCTTCCAGTGCACCGTGCCTGGGAGGTGTGCCCAGTGTTGGAAGTACGTAGGTATGGATAATAGTGTGAACTTTGGAGTGGTGCACTGATTCAGTCCAGCATTTCGGTAGTGACCTTAGTTTGGTTGTAATTTCCTTTATAACACAGAAAAATGGGGGGCAGATTAGGGAAACACACACACACACACACACACACACACACACACACACCCATGCTTTCTGCAGACCATTTGCAGAGATTTTATCTCAGACTCTTTGGAAGCATTGAACTCTGCAGGTCTGGGGCAGGAGCTTTAACATTAGAATCAGTGGTTCCAGTCCCAGTTCTGCCACTTACAAAATGTGTGACTTCAGGTAGTTCCTCGTTGAGATCATCATTCTCCTTGTTTGTAAAGTTGGGAAAATAACAGTATTTGACTCACAGGTTAGTTTGGGGGATAAAGTGAGACATATGCATTGCTTCCTACAGTGCATGGTATAAAATAAGTGCTCAAAAACGGGAGTTGTTACCGGACAGAGGCATGAGGCCTACTTTAAAACTTCATGAAGATGAGTCTTACAATTTAGTAGACCGATTCCATAGGGTTCATAATTTTGAAAAGTCATAATTTGTATGCTCAAAAAAGTATTGAGAAGCAATGAATGATCTAAAGCAAACTAATACTTATTTTAGGAAAAAATTACAGTGTTATGTCAGCGTTGACTCATTTTAAAGAACATTTCTTCCTAAAGTTTGGAGAACAAGATATTTAAAAATACCTCTTCCACACTTTCACTGAACAGAATTAAAGGGCAATTCTTTAGTTCCTCTTAATTTCCCTCCTTAATTTTACTTAGGGTAGAGTTTTTTCACTGAGCCCCGTCTCCATTTTGTAGAATACAGGGACACTGCTAATAAAGGCTTTAAAACCATGTTAGCTTTGGCATAATTCTTTATCTCCCCCACTGAGTAACAAGGTGCTTACACTCACATGTGGCAGAAGCAATAGAGTAAAAGTCTTGAGGCAGACGGAGGCTGGAACAAACACATAGACATTCTTTTGTAGGCAGCACACCTGGCCATAGAGTGGGGTGAGGAGAAAATGGTTTAAATATCTGTTGAATTAGGCTATTTAATAGCATTTGGGATTCCCCTAACACCCACAGATCAAAAATGGGCAGAGGTGGTAAAGAATCAGCAAGGGCTCAGCACAAGTGCGGCCACGAGTCATTGGCAGCTGGCAATGCCATGGCAGCTGGGAGCTCAGAGTCTTGGTGTCGTCCCTGTCCTATCCTGGTGACCAGCCTCCACTGCTCTGTTGAAAGAAGAAGACCTTGCTTTCAAAGGCTTAGGAGAAGTGTATAATAAGTTAGGGAAAACCTTATGCTCTTAAAACTAAAAGGAATTATGGTTCTTGGGGTAAGCCCCCTTTCTGTGGTGTTTTGTTAAGGGTTGGGCATTGGATCTGAGCACCTGGGCCCTTCATATCAAAGAAACTCTGCAGAAGAGAGGGAACCAGTTCAGAGGTCTCTAGGGTAATCCCTGGGTAGGGGGGTGGGAGACTGTACACTTTCTTCTCTGCACCCACAGCTGCATTGTCCATTGTCTACGTGTGGCTGACCTTCACCAGAGCACTGTGGCCCTTGGGGAATCTCTGGTTACTCTCCAGCCACCTGAACATGTAGAGAGCCCAGAATCATCCAAGAACTTATTTCTATGATGGAAGCTTCAGGATCTGGTAGTATTTCATTCTGGAGGAATAAAGTATAAAGGATAGTTTTCACAGTTCTAGTTGTGGAGGGTCATTTGAAATCAAAATGAGGAAACCTACTTTCCTTTCTTATGAGTAGAGAATAAGTTATGGGTTGAAAGTTCAATTTGACGGAATAACTTCCAACGTGATGTGTACCCATGACTGCACGCAATCGGGGTTTCATAGTTTTGCTCTTTCCACCTCAGTGCAGGGAGTTAGGCTGCTTCTCAACCACAGGTGGGCAATGGGGAAGCAGTGTGCTCTAGACTTAATTTGTGACTTTGGTTGAACCTCTTTATCCAGTTACTGAGTTTTACTTACTTTTCATTATAGCAGTAATAGTTAGTTTTAATTTATTAGGATTTATATTTATTGCCTTCAGTGACATTTAAAATATTTGAGGTTATTAATATTTAATGAATTTTAGTATATAATTGAATATCATTAGATATAAGTGAATTTTTTTAATTGGATGCCCAAAGGGCAAGTTTATATTTTTACCCTCTTTCCTATCAAATCCCCCCCACCGTGAGCCTGCATTAGGTAGTGATCAGAACCGTGTCTGAGAAAAAGAAATTAAAATTGCTCATAGGGAAATGTATATCATGTAACCCAGTAATTTCACTTCTAGAAATTTACCCAAAGGAAATAACGGGATTAAATATACATAATGCAACAGTTTTATGGCAGTGAAAACTTGAATTGAAAATAGGAAGCATTAAGCATCCTTTATTCTTATAAAAACAATGACGATAATTTCAAGTGGGATGGGGTGGGGAGTTGGGGGACAGAAAATCGTATTTTGATTGTTTTCCTAACCTATATTCCAGGCCTAAATTTTTAAATATAAATCAAATTTTATTTGAATTTGAAGTGCTTTAGAGATCAATGGATTCTCTATGGATGATCAGTAACCAATACAAGATATACGGGGGTGGGACATTTCCATTCACAGTGACAACAATAACTGTGACTCATACATGCAGAACATGGGCTCTCCACCAAGCCCTGCAAATGCTTGTTTATTTATATCAACGGGCCTCACAGAGTTCCATGTGGTAGAGCCTCTTATTATGTCATGCTCCAGGAGGGAAACTGAGGCATGGAAGTTTTCAGTGTCAGTAGACCACACAGCTAGTTAGGGGTGGAGCTGGCAGGGCCCCTCTGTTTAACTACTACATCTATTGGCCTAACCAGAAATGTTTGAAGTGTAAATACGGACAACTAAAAAAATTTTACTTAGAGATAGAAGGTAGATTAAGACAAAAGAAATGCCATGCTCTTGAATGGAATGACTGAATATTTTAAAGATGTGCATTTGCCGCAAATTCTCTTTTAGGTTTATCATAACCCATAATCAAAGTATAAATGATTTTTTAAAATTTATTTCTTTATTTCTTCTTGGCTGCATTGGGTCTTTGTTGCTGCGCGCAGGCTTTCTCTAGTTGCGGCAAGTGGGGGCTACTCTTCATTGCAGTGCGCGGGCTTCTTACTGCGGTGGCTTCTCTTGTTGCAGAGCATGGGTTCTAGGTGCGCGGACTTCAGTAGTTGTGGCACGCGGGCTCAGTAGTTGTGGCTCGCGGGCTTTAGAGCGCAGGCTCAGTAGTTGTGGCGCATGGGCTTAGTTGCTCCGCGGCATGTGGGATCTTCCTGGACCAGGGCTCAAACCCGTGTCCCCTGCATTGGCAGGCGTATTCTTAACCACTGCACCACCAGGGAAGCCCTAAATGATATTTTAAGTTGGTAAAATGGTTCCTGAGTTTATACAGAAGAATAAATAAATGAAAACAGCTATGACATTTCTGAAAAAATAACTCATGAATGGGTATTGCCCTACCCAATACTAAAGTACAGATCACCATCATTAACATTTTCATGGTTCTTACCAAAAGACTAGCCTAACAGACCGAGGCTAACAACAAGGAGCATTAAAGCTACGCCAGGCAGCCCTGAGCAATTATTAACTCATCTTACCTCCCAACAGCCCACAAAGTAAATGCTATTACTATTCCCATTTTGTATAATAATTGAGGAAACTGAGGCACTTGCCCCAAATCACACAGCTGCCAAGTGGTAGGAACAGGATTTGCACCTAGGCTATCTGGTTCCACCTGGAACACTTGATAAAAGAGAGGCAGCACCACAAACCACTGGGACAGAGCGGATCCTTCTACAGCTGATACTGTGGAAATCACCACGTTCCTTCTTCCTTTATGATGTTTCAAGTTTTCTTCTTTTATCATGTCCTTCCGTTTAGAGAACTTCCTTTTGCTCTTCTTTTAGGGAAGGTCTACTGGTGAACAAATTCTTTTAGTTTCCCTTCATCTGAGAATGTCTTGATTTCCTCTTCATTTTTGAAGGATATATTGCTGGATATAAGCGTCTGCGTTGACAGGTTTTTCATTCAGCATTTGAAAAATACTGTGTCACTTTCTTCTGCTCTCCCATAGTGTCTGCTGAGAAATCTGGTGTCATCCAGATTGTTTTTCCCCTATAGGTCAGGTGTCAGTTTTTTTCTGGCTGCTTTCAAGATTCTTTCCTATGTCTTTAGTTTTCTGAAGTTTAATTATAATGTGTCTTGGTGTGGTTTCTTTGGGTTTATCCTATTTGGATTTGTCCAGCATCTTGTATCTGTAGGTTTATGTTACATTATGTTAAATTTGGGTAATGTTCCATCATTATTTCTTCCAGTACTTTTTAAGCTCTGCTTTTTCCCCTCTCCTTCCAGGACCCTAGTGTCATAAATGTTAGATATTTTAAAATGGTCCTAAAGGTCCCTGAGTCTCTGTTTATTTATTTATTTATTCATTTATTTTGGTCTGTTTTCTTTCTGTTGTTTGCATTGGGTCATTTCTATTGTTCTGTCTTCCAGTTCACTGATTCTTTCCTTTTTCCTCTCCATTCTGCTGTTGAGCCCATCCACTAAGTTTTTTATTTTGGTTATTGTATCTTTTAGTTCTAAAATTTCCATTTTGTTCTTCTTTATGTCTTCCGTTTCTTTGTTGAGCCTCTATATTTATTCATGTTTCAAGAGTGTTTATGATGACTCATTGAAGCATTTTTATTATTGCTACTTTAAAATCTGTCAGATATTCTCACATCTCTGTCATCGCCATGTTGGCATCAATTGGTTGTCTTTTTTTTTCACTCAGTTTGAGATCTTTCTGGTTTCTGCTATGAAGAGTGATTTTTAATCAAAACCCAGAGATTTTCATACTATATGATGAGACTTGGGATCTTATTTAACCTTCTGTGTCAGCTGGCTTCTTTCTGATATCATTCTGGCAGGGGAGATGGGGGACATTGTTTCATCACTGTCAGGTAAAGGTAGAAGTCTTGGTTTCCTACTCAGCCTCTGTTGATACCAGCAAGGGGAGGCTCCTTGTTACTGCTGTGTGGGATGGGCGTTCTGGCTCCTCATGTGGTCTCCATGGACGCCACAGGTGAGGGGGGCTACCATTTGGCAGGACTGAAAATCCTGGCTTTCTCTGACACCAGCAGGTGGGAGTGTTGAGGTGCTTTGTTAACAGACCTGCAGAGTGGAAGTCTAGGTTCCACGCTTAGCCTCAGGGTTCAGGGTTTTTTGTTGTTGTTATTGTTATTGTTGTTGCTGTTTTTTCCTGTGGTGTTTGGTAGAACAGCTGTTGTCTGAAAGTTTTCTGTCTTGCTGGCTGCCCCTGTTCTGGTGGCTGCCCCTGTCCTGGTCTTTTGACCAGTAGCTAGAGAGATAGGGTTTTGTTGAGATTTCTTTGTCTGTCCCCATAGTCAGTTCTGGTTGCCAGCTTCTTCAGCTCCATGTCTGGGATATAAGAGGCAAAACGAAAACCCAGGAAACTCACTACCATGTTGTTTCTAGGGTCCCAAGGTTCCTAGCTGGTCTGCCTTCCTCTCTTCACCCTACAGAATCTTATGGTTATTTTATATATAATGTCCAGGGTTCTTAGTTGTACTTAGCCAAGGCCTAAATTTTGAGATAGAATATGGTCATCCTATACAGACATTTAATTTTACTGTAATTCAACAATACTCTCTGTGGTTGGAAAGGAAGAGAGAAAAAAGATTTTAGGTGGTGAGGGATTCTTCTGCCTACTGTTCCATTCAGTGGGTTTATGCCTTGAGAGTGGGTGTAATTATTCCTGAAACAGTTAATGCATATCATATGTCTGTTTGTGAAGGATTTTTTTTTTAAAGATTTAATTTTATTTTATTTTTGGCTGTGTTGGGTCTTCGCTGCTATGCATGGGCTTTCTCTAGTTGTGGCGAGTGGGGGCTACTCTTTGTTGCAGTGCGCGGGCTTCTCATTGCGGTGGCTTCTCTTGTTGTGGAGCGTGGGCTCTAGGCGTGCGGGCTTCAGTAGTTGTGGCACGTGGGCTCAGTAGTTGTGGTACACGGGCTTAGTTGCTCCGCTGCATGTGGCATCTTCCCGGACCAGGAATCGAACCCATGTCCCCTGCGTTGCAGGCAGATTCTTACCCACTGTGCCACCAGGGAAGTCCCTGTGAAGGATTTTTAAAGTTTTACCAACTACTAAAGTGGAAAGCATGGTTCACATCACTATTTTACGGACATCTTTAGTGCTTTTATGGGCATCTTTGATGAAGATATTAAAGGGCTAATTGGAGGCCACAATTAAACATTAACTAACAAAGAATTCTCCTATTAGGAGAATCAATAAAATTACCTATGAGATTTTTATGAACAAAGCCAGGTACTGTATGTTCATGGAAGTTGTATAAGAATGAATGATTATGTACATATATATGTGTGTGTATATATATCCTAGTTATACTCTAATTACATATTTGAGGAGGTTCTTTTGTTTGTTTGTTTTGTTTTTTTGCATCTAGGTTTGCCAGATACAGATTCATGAAAAATTCATCAGGGATAATCAAGGAAAAGTAAAACCTGTGCTTGATAAGGAAAATAAAAAACTGCTCTGCAGAAAGTGCAAAACCTTTGCATGTTATACAGCTGATATAAGAGCGATGGAGATAGGCAGTCTTTTTAACAAATAGCACTGGGTCATTTTTTAGCACTCATTAAAGCTTATTATCTATCAGTGAGATATTTATAGTAAGAATACTATTATTCTGTTGTTATCATGGCCATGGTCCATGTATTTTTAAAAGGCTAAAAAGTTTAAAAGAAACCCTTGATGTTCAACAATAAAGAAATAGCTTAAAAATTGCTGCACAGCTACTTAATTATATATTACGTAGCCATTACAAATAATGGTTATGCTAAATGCACCATGGTATCCTGGATTAGATCCTAGAACAGATGAAGGATATTATTAGAAAAAGGGGTAAAACCTGTAGTTCAGTGTAAATCTGAAATTACTCGAAAATAAAGTTTATTAAACAAAGTGATTAGGAAGCTTATATAGTATAATGAAAAACTTCTTACAAACTAATGGTACAGTGGGAAAATTAATGAGGATAGAAAGTAGTAAATATGCTATGATCATAGCAGTGCAAAATAATAGCAGCAATACCACCATCACCACCACCAAAAAAAACACTTACGTTTGTACAAAAAAGGCTAGAGGAAGTATACTAAAATGTATTAATACTTTGCAGTGAGACACCATGATTTTTTCTCTTTCTACTATTTTGTGTTTTCTAAACTTTCTTCTGGGGATATGGATCACTTTTACAATGGAAGCAAAATCTCCTTATTTTAAAAACATGACATCTGCAGGTTAGCTTTCTAAAACTCTTAGATAAGGGTTAGAAAAATCTCCAAAGACAAAAATTGGCTGTAACTATTGCTGCCGATTGGGGAGAGTGGAGGGCCTGGGCCAGGTCAGATGAGGAGTTATTACTTTAGGGTTCTGTTTAGTCTTCAGAAAGCTGAGTCTTTAATCAGTCCAACATTGGAGCAAGAAGCGTATTAGGGGTAATACTGGCAAGTTCCCATACCTTTCTGAGTCTTTTTCTTTAGCAGTAAAAGGAAGGTCCTTTCAGCTCCAATTTGGGTGATCTTCTGTTGAAATGGCCCTTTTAGACTATGTTTTCCCGAGGGACTGGATATGTAGGATCTGGGTTTGTTCTGTGCACTGTGGTGTTTGTTCAGTTTATTCTAACGTTGACTGGGGGCGGGGCCAGTGGACACATTAGTCCCTGAGCCTCTTCAGATACACATTGACCCTTTGTTGTTGTTCTCTGTATCCTTTGGATTCTTCCTGTCAGGGCCACTGGTGAACTCAGGCTTCACAGATCTTCAATAAATACCCCTTTGTCTCTGAATTAATAAGGAGTATCTATTTTGGGGAGCCAGGTTGCCTGGAAACTTCTTAGTCCTCCTCTTCATGAGGTGTCCCCTGCCCCCTCACTTGCACCTCCACCTCCACCCTAACCTCCACCTGTGTCACTGGTGGTCAGGCTGCGTGGATTCTACTCTGGCCTTGAGGCAAATCCACATTTCCTTCTTACTCCATCTGTAAAAGAATTGGGATCCCGCATTCTCATCATCTCTGATTATTGTGGAGTTTTCTTTTTTTTAAATCACAATTATGTTCTGGTTCTAACGTTCTGTTTTGTATGCTACTCGATCCATTCATCCGTAGGAATGCCATTTCACTATGGTTGGAGTTGCTTTCAGGGAGCATTTTGTGAGTAAGTTACACCCCAGACCAAAGAGCTTTGGGAGTTTTGAGAAGAGAGCAAAGATCTTCTGTGCCAGGGAGGACTGCAGCTATGACTGGGGAATCCATGTGAAGTATAAGGTATTTGAGATTCCAGTTATAAAGACTGAAAGTTTTGTGGTGGAAGATGTTGCAACTGGAGCTCAGACACGGTATGCAAAGTGGAAGGACTTTCATTTTGAGAAGATCCCATTTGATGCTGCAGAAATGTCCACTTGAGCTCAGGACCTCAGTCTGCAGGGAATGGGTGACCTTGAGTGAGGAAGAAATTAGACCAGTGGGTGAATCACAGATCACTTGTACCACTGTCAGGATATTTTCCCTAAGGCTTGTACTGTACTGAGTATATATCACTTAACTTCTGTTGTTTTCAGCAGTTTGTACTGTATCACTTACGTAAAACACGAGTGAATGAATCACAGCACTCAGTGAATCACTTTGTAGGTCAGTAGAGCTTGGGAAAAATGAAAAAGGCTTAACTTATTGCCATTCTTCCCTTCAGAACTCACTGCCGGTGTGCACCGCTAGCCACTCAGTACACATTGAGATAAATGAATGAGTGAATGGAATGTTGAAAGGTTTTCCATGCTTCCCTTTCTTTCCTTAACCTACTGTAAACTGGCTTTTGCCCTTAATAATCTACTGAAATTGTTTTTGTCAAGGTCACCAGAGACTCTGGTGGCCCAATCCACTGGGCACGTCTTAGTCCTTCCCTCTGTTTGACCTCTTTGCTGCTTTTGGCCCTGTTGAATACTCCTTTCTTGGAACTCCCTCTTGGCCACTAGCGCTTCTAACTCTACCCCGGTCTTTTCTATTGGCTCCTTTTTGCTGATCCTTTACACGTTGGTAAGTCCAAAGGTTCAATATATATATACACATACATAGGCATAATAGTCACATACACTTGTGTTCTCTATGTGTGGCATCTGATCTTAAAATTCTACAGTGGACAATTTTTAGTAATGGGGGCATTTAAATAATACAGTACTCATTGAGAAGTTGATTTCTGTTCTTTTGGTTTACTGTACATCTTGACCGATTAATTTGTTTTCTTAACCTGTGCCATTGTTCCCTTCGAATGGTCATTTCAAGCCATCTTCCAGTAATAGTTGATGGTCAACATTCGGACTCTGTTCTCAGGTAGGTCCCTTGGATGATACTGAGGAGGCAGTTTAATTTGGCTGTCCTTTCTATTTAAAAACTTAGAATACATATCCAAATGGCATTCCTGTGTCATTTAACAAGGCTGATGCTCCAGAGCTTAGTTTGGGGTTTTCCAGACATGGAGACAACTACCTGAGTTTTACTGTCTCCATCCAGGCCAAGGTATTTTATGTTCCGCTCAGGATAGCCTCTATAGTAATTTAAGCATCTTCTTAAAACAGATTCAGATTAGTTGTTTGTAATTCACTAGGACCATCAATGGCTTTAACAAACCTCCAAACATCATAAAACGTTAATATTCTCAGCAGAAGGGGTCGCATAACTCTTTTCAGATAGCACTTATATCTGAAGGCTTATTGGTGTCCAGGAGGCCATCCAGACCCCCAGATCAGTCCTGGAGATCAGTGGGGTGACCTGCTGCAGCCACCTCTTCCTCCTTTTGATCTGATGAGAGTCAGAGAACTTGCCAGTTACATAACTTCTCCTAGGCTTAATTTTCTTCATCTGTGAAACAAGGATAATACATACCTGTAAGAGTTAGTAGAGAGTTTTTAACTGAAATAACATAAAGTATTTGATATACATAGTAGTTGTTTGATAAGGGTTATTAATAGTATTCTTAGTAAGACACAATAAAATGGGTTATTTAAGCCAACTTGCTTGCTAATTTTTATTCATTTTCCATTTATATTTTATTAGAGTATTAACGTTCTGGTCACCAGTTTTAATATGGGCTTTGTTCCCACACCACCAACCAATTCACCAACGGGGTGTCCTACCATTCAACTCAATTCTGCCAGTATCTGCCTGGAGATGGCGTCAGATCCCTACAAGTTAAGAGCTCAGTCCTACAAAACTGCCCCACCTCTTCCCTACTTCAGAAGCCAAATTGTTATTACCTGTGCCTCTGACCAATTGAATACAGATGAGAGGTTACAGCAACCTCCTCTGTGGGCTTAATTTGCTAGAGAGGCTCACAGAACTCAGAGAAACCTTTTACTTACTAGATCATCGGTTTATTATAAAAGGAAGTAACTCAGGAGCAGCCAGATGGAAGAGATATATAGGGTAAGGTTTGGGGAAGGGGCTCAGAGTTTCTGTGTCTTCTCTGAATCTCTACGTGTTCACAAAACTGGAAGCTCTTTGAACCTTGTCCTTTGGGTTTAATGGAGGTTTCATTACGTAAGCTTGATTGATTAAATCATTGGCCATTGGTAATTTATTCAACCTCCAGCCCCTCTCCCCTCCCCTGAGGTCAGGGGATGGGACTGAAAGGTCGAACCCTCTAATCACGTGGTTGTTTTTCCGGTAACCAGCCCCCATCCTTCGGGGTGGTCCAAGAGTCGCTCCTTAACATAACAAGAGACACCTTTGTTGCTCGTATCACGAAATTCCAAGGGTTTTAGGAGCTCTGTGCCAGAAACTAGGGACAAAGACCAAATATATATTTCTTATAAATCCCAATCTAACAAGTATCTCTTTGTATATGTGAGTGCCCTTTTTGGATGCTGCTATTTAAGGACTCCAATAGGATGTATACAACGTCCACTGGAAATCTATTTGAGAAAAGTTCTTGCAAGTATCTAAATAATTCAATTTGGATGAAGGTGAATAGTACAGCCAACAGAAGAATGCAGTCTAAAGCTGAAACAAGAAAAATAATTTCCTTGTTTGACTTTAGCCTGGAGTCAAGCCATTGCAGGCATAGAGCATGGAACAGAGTAAGCATTTGGTTAATATTTATTGAATGAAAGAAACCAGTAGGTAGGGTTTTAAGAATTGCACACTCTTAACTGATGTCCAAATGCTGGTCGTTGGATTTCTAGGTCAAAGGCTGCATTTCAGAACCAACTGGGGAGTCTTTTTCATGGCACATGCCCAGCCCCCTTAGAACATCCTGCCAGGGTGTGTCTAGCCACGTGTACGTTTTGAAGTTCCTCAGGTGGTTCTGATAAAATCTGATAACAACCACTCGATCTTGTTAACTCTGTGATCCCCACCAGTGCTCACCTTGTGATATTTTCACCTGAAATGAAAAGTCACCTTCAGTCAAATGCCTGATTGTGTCACAAGGCCAGTAAACTGATTCCCACCCTTAAAACTGACATTATTATTTGAATTTAAAAACAAGCCATCAGGTCAGTGTTTCCTCAAGTGTGTCGTTTGAAACCCAAGTGCTGTGAGATGCTCTGAAGAAAGCAGTTCTGTGGGCAGATAGGATTCTGTATTGTCTGCTGCCCCCTCTCCCCTCAAATGAGTGATTTCCAGTACACACTGCCATTGTGTGTCCTTATGTCAATTCTGTGGTAATAAGGCCCGTTTAACCCAGTGGTTCCCAGATACCCCGACCCTGGACCCCTTTTATTCATTGGACGTTGTTAACATCCTGTAGGAGCACAGTAGCAGATACTCAGCCCTGATGCTGACTAGACAACCAGAACCAAACTGGAGTATTAATTTCAGGATCATACCAGTAACTCTGTTTTATTATACTATGTAATAAAACTAAATTCCACCCAACAAATCTGTATTTAAAAAGTAGATCTCAGTTTTGGGGATGCAAATTATTAAACCTGTTAAAAATAATCAGCTGTAATTCTATAATCTTTGTGCACAATGATTAGGCTGTCTGGGTGAACAAAAACTACTTGGATGTTAAATTCTGTTTGTGGTCATGACATTTAACAACTTCCAAAGAAGGTAGCCAGTAGAACCTTGGCTCCTGTTTTTCAGAAGCAGCTCTCCATTGCTCCTCATAACGTGCAGGGTGCGCCACACTGTCCTAACTCAACCCTGAAAGGCCAACTGTGTCAAAAATAAGGTTCTTCATTTAGGTGACTAGCAAACTTCCAGTATGTTTAGCCTAGGGAATACTGGGAGACAGATCTCTACAACCACAAATTATTAACTGTGACCCCAGAGTTGCCAGTGGCCATATCCCCCCGCACACGGCCCGCCCCAGAAAGAGGCCGTCACAAATGAAGGGCGAGAGGGGAAACGATAGGGAAGGAACCTGTTTGAGTCATAGATCCAATCAAACCTGCCGCCATGGCCACCCGTGTTCTTCAAGTTCTTTGAGCCAAATTTTTTTTTTTTTTTTTGCTTTAGGCAGTTTGAATTGTGCTTCTAACACTACAACTAAGAGTCATGACTAATATATCCTTCTCCTAGATTATTCTCCACTTACACGAAGGCTGTCCCATAGCCAGAGACACATGTGCTTATTTGCTGCATTAAAAAAGTTGGTCAGTGAACTCACTGTGCACACCAAGGAGCGCTTGTTTCCCTAGGAAGGAACAGGCAGGAATGGATTTAGAAAACTAAGAACAAAGGAGATGGGAACCCCATAGAGAGGAAGGAGGGGCTGGGTCTAGCATAGAGCAGCACACTTCTAATCCGGAGAGTAAGCAGCCCAGTGCCTTCTTGAGAAACCAGGTAAAAGGGGTCTATTTGTTAAGCCTTGTGGAGAGCAAGGATGGGACACTGGCTGAGACATTTTATCAATGAACAAGATAGTGTGTTTGGAGGTAGAGGAGGGGAGTCCAGAAGTGAAGGGACCCCATTCCAGAAGTCATAGCTGCAGGAATCTGTTTCCTCATAAGCACTGATTGTGGGGAACCAGGCTGCTCCCACGCTCTGCAACGGAGGGCTGAGGGGTGGACGTCTGTTTTCTCAGCCCTTCTTAGTGTTTTTATCCTAGGACTGCTCTTAATTTGAGGGTCACAGCCTTTTCTTGTGCAACAGGGTTCTGTTTGTAATTTTTATTCATTAACAGAAGCTAGATCCCAGGATGTCAGAGGCAAGGACGCTCAATAACCTGCCTTGTCCGTCATCTGGGAAGAGGTGGAGACAGGATTTGATCCTAGGTGTTCTACTGACCAGCACACAAACCCTGAGTGCTAAAGTTGAGACTTAAAATTCATTACAAGATTAATTTGTAAGCTGTTAAGGTGCCCTGTTATGGACTGAATGTTGTCCCCCAAAATTCATATGTCGAAGCCCTCCTGGACACTGTGACTCTGGAGATGGAACCTCTAGGGAAGTAATTAAGGTTAAAAAAGGTCACGAGAGTAGGGCCCTTGTAAGACGAAGACACCAGAGAGCTCATTCACTCGTGCTTTCCCTCCGTGCAAACGCACTAAGGGAAGGCCATGTGAGGACACAGTGAGAAGGTAGCTGGCTGTAAGCCAGGAAGAGAGAGAGCTCTCACCAGAAAATGAATTTGCTGGAACCTCAATCTTGGACTTCTAGACGCCAGAACTGTGAGAAAATAAATTTTTGATGTTTGAGTCACTCAGCCTATGATATTTCATTATGGCAGCTGGAGTAGCTTAAGACATGTGCCCTGAAATGACTTCAGTGATGAAAATGAGCAGATAACCTAGATGAAAATAAAAAAATTATGATCCGTTCACCAGACTACATGATTGCTACTGCTACCAGGCTATTGCCACCTTCTTGTTTGCTCCCAAATGAGGTTCAACACAGCCATTTAACCTGCATATTACTGACGTGGTTACAAAAAGAGGAGAACTCGAAGGTCATCCAGGCTTCAGGATCCTTCAGAGATCTGCTCTGCTCTACATATCCCAAAATGAGGGGCACACACACACAGCAGAATTCAGTGTCAAAGTCAAAAAGTTTTCCTTGAAAATAGATTTAATCGTATTCAAATTAGAAATGTTCTGCATCTCTCTCCAAAACCACATCTAAAGTTCTCTCGATACATGAAACATTTTCTGGGGAAAATGTTTGAATATAGTAAAAGAAACCTCCATATTTCTTCAGTGTTGATCTATCAAAAGGTACATAATCAAAAAATTTCAACCTCTGAGCCATCCACGAGGTGTCTGGATCATTCACTCTGGAGGAAAAGGCGGGGCGAGGGGATCACAGTCACGGCTAGGATTTGAAGTGTGAAAAAGTTCTTCTCTGCCTTGTCAGTTAACTTTGGGACAGTATGCAGAGGCAAAGGACTCTCAAGGGAAAGGTTTCATTGAGCAGAGGGTAACAGAGGAACCAAAAATCGGGCAGGAGACATTTGTGTTCAGCTGAACAGTACAGGCTAAGAGTGAAAAATCAACATATTCTGTGATCAGTAACTGTAAAGGGCTCAGCTCTCCCTTCCTGGCACAACTGACAATCCCACCATTCTAAGCTTCCAAATTCTAGAAAAAGATAAAAAGATTAACAAAAATAGAGCATGTAGAGACTGCTGATTTTGTGTGCAGAGGATGGGCACCGGAACCTTAGGGCACCCTGGGCTGGAAGCGCCCCTGCGTGGAGGGGAGAAGAGGGCAGGGGAAAGGCTGGGGTGGAGAGACTGCCATGCCAGGGCCTGCGGGCTGTAGGCACTGCGCTTCCTCCCCGCTGCGGCCAGGATGCCCATCTCCGAGGAAACCAGGGCCTACTTGGCCATCTTGCGAATCATGTAGTTGAGGATGCCCCCGTTGTGGAAATAAGTGAGCTCCACGTCGGTATCAAACCTCATGACAGCCTGGAAGGTCTTGCCAGTATCCAGCTGGGAGGACGAAGAAGCAGAGAAGAATCGCTGAGTGAGGAAGTGAGCCAGCCCTTTCCAGAGGCATCCTGCCCGGCCTGCCCTCAGGCTACCCCTCCAAGTGTGGTCCACACTCCGGCAGTGCCGGGGACAGGCGCACGCTGGCCCCAGCCCAGACCCGCTGAGCAGTAAGTTGCATTTTATTTAACAAGATCCCCAGTGTACTGATCTACACGGTAAAGCAAGCACTGCAGAGAATAAGTGATGGAAGTGAGAGACACCTGAGAATTAGAAATAGCCTCTCAGGGCAGTAGCTAGTAGTGGTGTTTGGGATATTTTTTTTTTTTTTTTTTTTTTGCGGTACGCGGGCCTCTCCCGTTGAGGAGCACAGGCTCTGGACGCGCAGGCTCAGCGGCCATGGCTCACGGGCCCAACCTCTCCGCGGCATGTGGGATCTTCCTGGTCCTGGGCACGAACCCGTGTCCTCTGCATTGGCAGGCGGACTCTCAACCACTGTGCCACCAGGGAAGCCCTAAAAAGGTGTTTTGTTTTGTTTTTTTTTTTGCGGTACGCAGGCCTCTCACTGTTGTGGCCTCTCCTGTTGCGGAGCACAGGCTCAGCGGCCATGGCTCACGGGCCCAGCCGCTTCGCGGCATGTGGGATCTTCCTGGACTGGGGCGTGAACCCACGTCCTGTAGCATCGGCAGGCGGACTCTCAACCACTGCGCCACCAGGGAAGCCCTAAAAAGGTGTTTTGTTTTGTTTTGTTTTTTGTGGTACGCGGGCCTCTCACTGTTGTGGCCTCTCCCATTGCGGAGCACAGGCTCCAGACGCGCAGGCTCAGCGGCCATGGCTCACAGGCCCAGACGCTCCGCGGCATGTGGGATCTTCCCGGACCGGGGCATGAATCCACGTCCCCTGCATCGGCAGGCGGACTCTCAACCACTGCGCCACCAGGGAAGCCCTAAAAAGGTGTTTTGTTTTTTTTTTTGCGGTATGCGGGCCTCTCACTGTTGTGGCCTCTCCCGTTGCGGAGCACAGGATCCGGACGCGAAGGCTCAGCGGCCATGGTTCACGGACCCAGCCACTCCGCGGCATGTGGGATCTTCCCAGATCAGGGCACGAACCCTTGTGCCCTGCATTGGCAGGCGGACTCTCAACCACTGCGCCACCAGGGAAGCCCCTAAAAAGATGTTTTTAAGGTAATGTGAAAATGCCCTATGGCTGAGCTTTCATCACCGTTCTCTGGGCTGAGATTGGGAGGAACAGGAGACAGTGGGGCTGGCAGGTTTGGGAAGAAGGATGGAACTGATAACTCTATGAGTAAACAGAATAAATAATAAACCGACATAGTGTGGCATCACTGTGCTGGCAGGTCAGAAAGGTGCTAGTAGATCTCCTAAGTCTAAAGCACGTCTACTGAGGGATTTATTTTTCCTTCCAAATCCCACTGATTTCCTTCTAACAAGATTGATGATGAACACAGGGCCTTTGAGCTGGGCCTGGCATGGAAAGGCGCCGACTTACCTTGACCTGGACTTTCATTCGTGGTTTGAGGGTTTCTGGAATGCTGATAGTGTATCGTTCCCGCCCTGTGAGTCCTAGGGTGTCTGCATTCTCCCCGGGGAGATACTCGAGGGGGATCACCCCCATCCCGACCAAGTTACTTCGGTGAATACGCTCGTAACTCTCAGCCAGGACAGCTCTGATTCCCTGATGAGCCAACAGAGTAGTTTGGACAGTTTTTCTTTAGTTACACAGACACTTTACAAAGGCTTCGTAAGTCAGAACTCTTCTCACACCTAAATTCTTCATAAGTACCAATTAATCGTTTACATAAAATGTTGCCCGCTAGTTATAAATAACACAGTAGCCAGGCTTAACTGATTGCCTGCACTGTGTAGGCAGCATGTAGGCGCTTAAATGAACTCTCCTCCCACCCTCCCCCAACCCTCGCTATTATTGTGCCCCTGTACCCTAGTAGTCAGTGGTTTACCCAATATCTGAACCCATGCAGTCTAACCACACACTTAGCCACTTTGTGATACAACATTTCTCAGCAAACTTCCACTGTATCTGGAAACCTCAGCACAAAGAAACATAAAGAAAATTCATTTTTCCCCTTGAATTTTGCTATTATTGTAGGTGCATCAGCAGACACCGAAGATTTAATAAAAACACAACTTTCAGAACATACTACAGAGAAAGTAAATGATTACCTACTGTGTGCTGCTTTTATACTTCCTGTTTCAGGGATCAAATTACATTGAATATAATCTTGATATAAAGCTTCCTATAAAGTACATTTTACTATGATCTATAACTGGCAATGTACAGCAGTGATCAATAAACCAGGATACTTGATTAACTAGAATATCCCATCCTCAAATATTAGTTAACTGTAATATAATAGTAAGATACCCCTAAAAGGTCTCAATATCTAGGGTCCACTTTTAAGATCCCCTGAATCAGGGTTACTCAGGAAGCTTGTTAAAAATGTAGATTCTTGAGTCACAAATGTAGTAAACAAACTTATGGTTACCAAGGGGGAAGGGAGGGCGATAAACTGGGAGATTGGGATTGACATATACACACTACTATATATAAAATAGATAACTAGTAAGAACCTACTGTATAGCACAGGGAACTCTACTCAATATAATGACCTATATGGGAACAGAATCTTAGAAAGAGTTATACATATGTATATGTATAACTGATTAATTTTGCTGTACAGTCGAAACTGACACAACATTGTAAATCTATATTCTAATAAAAATTAATTTAAAAAAATGTAGATTCATGGGTACTACCCCAGGTCTACTGTATCAGAATCTCTAACAGGGAGCATGGGTGGGAGAAGATAGTGATTCTTTTAATTTAGGAGAACCATGGCTATAGAGCAGTAGTTCTCAAACTCTGCTGAATATTAGAATCACTGGGGAGACTTTTAAAAGCCCGATGTCCTGGCCTTTCCCCTTACCAGTTAAACCAGAATCTCTGGGAATGAGATCCAGGCACAGGTGTTTTTTTAAAATCTCAAGGTGTTTCCAAATTTAAAAGCAAATTTATAGAGGAAGGGCAGATTCTTTAGGACAGTAGATATTTTGTATGGATTTACGTATATATGTACTGTATACTTATTTTGGGGGAAGTGGTAATCTTTGTAAACACAGGTCATTCACGTCTCAAGCTCTGTGTAAAGGGCCTTGCAGCACTGCAGATCACAGCTGTCTGTCCCTCTCTGCATGAGGACAGCCCGGGGTTGCCTAGTGGCCGAGGCTGGGCAGCTACAGAATGAAGTGTGTACGGCTGCCTGGGCAGACAGAACTTGGAGCAGTTCTGTAGAGAAGTCTAGACGTGTATGGTCAGGCCCCTCAAGATGGCTGTTCTCTTGCTCTTTGTACATCCCCTGCTCGACCAGTCCCTGCTTCACCTCTGCCCTACTCACATGAATGTGCTTGCCCCCTGCCCCTTAAGTCAGAACGGCCCCACCTGCTAGCTTATTAAAGGGAAACATCTGCCCTAGTGGTGGTGGTTAACCTGAGGGGCTGTGAGGCACAGGCCCCAGCTGCTGGTTTCCCTGGTAACTGATGAGCCAACCTGACATCAATCCCCCCCTATAAATGGTAGCCTCCTTCTCCCCCAGGGGAGGGAAGACTTGCTGTGTCCTGCTTGCTGTTTGCTGCACACGGTGGGGTGTTGCCCCAGGACCTTGCTTCCGATGTGTAAGAGGCCCCCCTCTATTAAACCACTGATGTCTCTCTGTCGCTGTATCCGGGCTCCTTCTTTGGTCTCGTGGCTGGTGCAGCCCAGTGAGCCCCTAGAGAGCCCCTCGGTGCCAGGTCTCTTCTTATTTCCCAGATCTCACTGTCCCCACCTGACTGCTCCCTGCAGCACCCAGCTCCCTTCCTAAAATCCTTTCTTCTGTAATTTCTTAGGTTCTTTTCAGCAGTTTCTAGAAAAGGCAGGCCTTTGACAAATTACCAATAAGAACATCTCCCCCCCACCCACTGCAAACTGATTGCCTAAAAAAAAATAGGTGTGATGTTCAAAGACATTTTTCAGAAGCCTGGGAGTCTGGAGGGCTGCCTGCCAGACAGCCATATTTTTTTTTTTACTGTACTTGTGGATATCAACTTACTTAGCATCTGCCAAGTGCATTGATTTGCTCGAGCCATCGTTATTTAAATTGATATCAGCTAAGCTATTCTACCCTATCCTGAGGATTAAAGTCAGTCACCAGGAGTGTGCCCTGCTTTCAGGGCAAGCAAATGCTCGAGAGGTAAAAGCTCCTGCGTGGCCCCTCCCCCAGGGACACCTGACGCAGGTCAAGCCCTGAAATGGCTGAAGGTTCCAAAGAGCTGACTGTCTACATACAGAGAGGGCTTCCTTTTCTATTGAGCCTGTATGCAGACTTTTCACAGGCAGTGATAAGCAACTGTTAAAAAGTGCATTCCCCGAGCTTATCCAAAGCTCAGGCTCCTTACTTTTTCCCTTCTGTGAACCTGACGATACAGTAGCAGTAGATTATTCCTCACATTCACCTGGGACAAGAGCCTTGAATAAACTTCAGGTGATAACCTCTGAGAACGTTATGAAAACCATGAAACTTTCCCCATTTAAAAAAAAAAAAAGACACATACTACACACTTCTGGATGGATAGACTTCGGGACCCTCCCCCCAACTGTTCTGTAGACGCCCCCAAAGATCCACAGCTCCCAGGATAGCAATGTTTGATCTAAGGGAAGCTGGTGAACTCTAGATTACCCTTCACTCAGTGAAGTAAATCCTGATCTACCAAGAAGCAGGAGATGAATAAACGTTCCCTGCTTTCCCGAGCTTGCTTTGCTCTTCTACATCTTGGAAAGTAAAGCAAAGCATTTTATTTCTGGCCTCCCTCCCAGCTTCCCTTCTGGTTCAGAGGGGCAGCTGCCTGCGGGGATGTCTCTGCATCCTACTCACCAGTAGGAAAGGGCCCTTGGCCGCCCAGTCTCGGGAGCTGCCTGAGCCGTACTCTTTGCCGGCCAGAACTATCAGGGGAAGGCCCGCCTGCTGGTACCGCTCAGAGGCATCGAACACATCAAGCTGAGGAAGAGAAGAGGAAGGTTTTACAGACACAGTAAAGGCACAGAGTGTGGACACAGGGCAGTGAGTCCTGGTGGGACATTCAGGGGCAGAAGTGTCTGTAGTCGGCCAAGCCAACGTAAAGTCAATGGAACACTCAACCAGTCAGTTGCCTGGTCTACAAATTTCCAGTTAACTCCATCTACGTACCTCTATCAAATTGAATGTTATACTCTTAAGTGAAATGCCTCATTATCCTAGTTTTAGAAAAACATTCAAATCCTAGGGCATCAGGGGAAAAATAGGAAATTAGATCAGTTTTTTTTTTTCTAACTCTTCCATTGATTAAAATATTTTACAGCTAAAGCAGAGAATCCCACCTAAACCTGGGTTTTGACTGAGTACCAGAAGCTCAGCGATGGTCAGCTGTGAAGGGTAGCCAAACAGAAAGAAGGTCACGTGTTCAGGAATTACATAAAATGCAAACTCTTATGTGTCACCCTTCTACATGGAGGTCAAGGGAGAGACAGTAGAAACACTGATGGAAGCACCAATCAATAAAGGACAGGAAAGGATTAATGGATCTTTTGGTACATATGAGAAACATCTTACACAAATAGATTCATTTGTTTCTCACAGGAGCTCTGAATATTCTGCTGAGCTGAGACTTCACAAAGAGATGATATCATTGCTGGTGAGTAATAAAACATTGTTTTCTCCTGGCTACTTAAGTCAGAAAATAAGATCTGTCCAAAAGAAGGAGTATTTGATTTGAAAGGAGCTCTAGAAAGGTGTCTAATCAAATTCTTACGTAGGCTTTCACAGATTGCTATTGCGGTGAAAGGATGGAGACTGTGCTTGATGTCACACGGCATCGCCTAAATCTGGGTAGGATTCTGTATGTCTTTAGCTGGATAGAGCTCATGAATATAGAAACTGTTTAAAAACAAACGAACAAACAAAACCAGTGAAAGCCTGCCCTAGCCAAATAGCCTGGATCCTTTCAAAGACCAGAAAGAAACAACCTACCTGATATTTTCAGAGATATCTATTAGTAGCTTTGTATTTAAGACTGTGGGAGTGTGTGTTTTTTAAAGTGCTTTTAAAACTACCACAAAGCTGACAATCCCGTGGCAAAGCAGGTCTTGGAACCCAAGATGAGTGGGACTAAGCAGGTCTAGAATTGCGAGCTCCTGGCTTTTCTCATACATGAGCCAAACAGAGTAGTAAGCAGCTTATAAAGCATCAGCTCCTGTACTCTCCCGCTCTTCTGAAGAAAACATAAAATTTAGTGGTTTTTTTCTGTTATTGTGCCTCTGTATCCCTAAGTATTTAATCAGCCAGTTCTTCATTTCTCCTTTTTTATTGTTAATTTCCTACTTTGATGATTTAGTTCTTTTAACCACTGTGCTCCTTCCCCTCCCCCACCCCCTACTCTCCGCGGCCTTCTAATATCATTGTCATACATTTTGATTATGTAAATGCCACTTATAGCTGAGCCATATAATATACTCTGATTTCCTTTTCTTGGCAATTAAACAATTTTTTTTCCACCGGAATAAATTTTTTGTATGTGTGCTCACCTATTTCTGTGTCCCTACTTGTTAATTAATTCCCAAATGCACTGCCTAAAGTATCAATACAAGTCTTCTCTAAAGACATTCAAATCTATCAGGCAATCTAATTTAAAAATCTTTTTCATGGGGTGTCACTCCTGGAACCCAACATTCCTGTGTGGACTGATGGCTCTCTGAGGACATGGTGCATTCCTATTCTTTCCCCAACATCCTGTCGATTCCCTGTATTTCTTTTTCTTGGATCCTACATCTTCCTCTTTTTTTGGTTTATTCCCTCGTTTTGGTGTAATACATTTACTAAGTAGCTTCTTGAGACTGGGACTAAGGGTATTTTTAAAGTTTTTGAATATCTGAATGTGTTATTACTTTAATCTCACTTGGCTGGAAGTATGAGGGACACAGATTTTAGGGTCCCAATAACTTTCCTCAGTCTGTTTCCTGGGCTGCTGTGAGCGCGTCTGATCCCCAGGACAATGCACATAAGCTGTTTTTCCCTCTCTGAAGTTTCTAGAACTCCTTGCCTCTGCTGTTCGTGCCGCGCGGCTTGTGGGATCTTAGTTCCCCAACCAGGGATCGAGCCCAGGCCCTCAAGCCGTGAAATCGCGGAGTCCTAACCACAGGACCGCCAGGGAATTCCCAACTTTGCTGTCTTAATTTCATAATGATGTCACTTGGAGTGGGTCTTCTTTAATCATGTGGCTGGGCACTCAGTGGACCTTTGAATCTGGAATCTCAGATTTTGCAGCTGAGGAATTTTCTTGTGTTAATTCTCTAATAATTTCCTCTCAGATCTTGTCTGTTCTTTTTAGCATCTCTATTCAGTCAGATGTTGGCCCTCCTCAGTTCAGTCTTTAATTTTCTTACATTTTCTAATTTCCCCTTTGTCTTTCTATATTCTGGAAGATAATCTCAACTAATCAACTTTTCCTGTGAAATTTTAGGGGCTTTTTTTTTTTTTTTAAGGAGCTCTTTCTTGTCTTCTGATTACTTTACAGCAACAGAAAATCATCTCTTATCACTCTGAGGAGACAGTTGTTTTCCTTAGTTTTCTTCTACTCTTTGCATTATCTGTTGTCCTTTATATTCCTCTGTTCTTTGTCTGTCTTCCAAGTTCAAGGCCTGATTCAAATGCCTCTTCATCTCTCATTCTGTCTCCTTATTTAAGCTGAGGCACTAAGCAACTGACTAGGAGTTCTGTGCAATGGCCGGGCTGTAAATGAGGGAGATTCATTGTGACAGTCAGTATCCTGGAGGCCTCCAAAGTCTGTAACTGCAAGTCCTTCCCCTTCATCTCTCGGGGATTTTACCATTTATTTGTATCTTTTTCACTTAATAGTTTATCGTCCCTGCTATTCACTGAACAGATATCTCCTGGGCATTGACTTTGTGCTGGATCCTGGTGATCAGAGTATCTATGATGAATTTGCTTTACAAACATAGAACCAGTTACAAGTGAGGCAGTGTGTTTGGTGGTAAAGAGCGTTGACTTCGGACAGAGCCTGACTCCATGGGTTTTAATCTCAGCTCCTCAGACTTGTGAATTTAGGGAGTTACATGAGCTCTCTAGGCTCCACTTGCCAACTTAAAACAAGGAGAATTATGGTACCTTCCTCAAAGGGTTGTTTTGAGGATTGAACAAGTCAGTATATGCAAAGAGCTTAGAACAGCACCTGGGATGGAGTAAGTTCCACAGACGTATTTGGTCATTATCATTTTAAAATAATTTGTGAGGGTTATTTCTTAAGTAGCTTAACCAGTTTTCATGCGGTTTCACAGCATTCACTGGGAAGGGAAGTGACCCTGAGGACCTACTGCTGTGCCAGATGCTATGCTAGGTGTTTAACGTGTCATTCCATTTGAGGTTAAGCCTCAGAGCCTTAAAAAGTGGATATTATTTCTACTTCTCAAGTAAGAAAAATGAGGCTCAGAGAGGGAGATAACTTGCTGAGGGCTCCACAGCTGATATGAGGTGGAGATGGGACTTGAACCCAGGCTTGTCTGACTTAAAGTACAGGCTTCCCCACCTCTCATATGCCTGCCATCTGTGAATAGACAATTCCAGCTGTAATATGCCAACTCCAGATGGTCCCCATTAGGACCCAAGCAGGCCTGCACAATCCCGTACATTCCTTCTTTTCCTAGTGATATGGTAAATTAATTAAATGCTATTAAAGTTATATTGGGTTGGCCAAAAAGTTCATTTGGGTTTTTCCATACGAGGCTACTGAAAACCCAAACGAACTTTTTGGCCAACCCAATAAAATAGCACTTCTTAATAAATATCCTCCACCTTAACCTGGAATTTCCCCTTCAAGTACTCTGAACTGACGAAATTTCACTCAGAGGTTTTTAAGCTCAACTCCTAGGAAACTAGACTTAGTTAAAGCATGAAGCAGAATCTCTAAGCAGGAAAAGTTTTCCCAGTTTAAAGGGCCTCTCCATCAAGGATGAACTCTATATACATGGACACCTGGCAAGAGGGACTGTACAAAGCAAGAGGTAGGATGAGCTGTGAAATAAAAATAAGACCAAAAGGAAAGTGATGGTGCAAACATCCACCCACCCAGAGCCTGAGAAATTCTGGCTTCTTAATGAAGTAGAAGACACAATACTCACAATTTCGCCAGTAGGCAGATGGATAGTCTGTGGTGCCTGCTTGTTCAAGAATTTGTTTAATAAGCGGATATTGGCAAATGTCCCCCGCGCCATGATGGCGTCATTACCTCGGCGGGAGCCATAGGAGTTGAATTCTCGTGGAGTCAAGCTGATAACGAAAGCAGGAGGGGAGCTGGTTTAGTGAACTGAGAGAAGATTAAACTTGGCTTACCCCAAGAAAAGAGAAAACCCACAAACCTAGGTGTTTCTCTATGTCTGCTAAGTATTGTTCTCCAAGGCAGAAAAGCTATTCCCATGGCTTCAACTGAGGGCAGAGTGAGAGGTCGCAGGTGGGACTGTGAATCAGTATGCTCCCAGCAGCAACCTACAGTCTTATAAATCTGAGTAGAGCAATCGGGAGGGACTTTAATAAGAGTATTTATTTTACTGATTCAGTAGGGTAGCCTATAAAGCTTCACAAAAGGTAAAATACTAAAAATGGGTAAGAAAAACAAAGGAAGCAAAGGGAATACTCAGGGTAGGCCAGTCAGGTAGAGCCAAGAATGGGGACACATAAAATACATTCTATAAACTAAACAGAAGTAGGTTCAAATTTGTCCCCGAGTTACCAGGAGCTCAGTGCAATGAAAAGACACATAACTGGTGACATGACTTAGAATTTTCATAAGATCAAAATCAGGGCAGTGCCAAAGAGGCAGACGGGAATAGCTATTGGTGGTCCTAAAATCAAAGAAAAATCTTATCTGTGGGTCCCAATGAAAGGACACTTTGCAAAGTGAGTAACAACATCTTAAAATGAACATGGCGACCAGTTCACTGGGCTGTTTCTTATAATGCTAGGAAGCGTGTGGTTAATGATTTATTAGTTAGATCTGATTTGAAGATTGAGAGTCTATGAATGGGCTTCAGGACCAGGAGTAGGTGAGTGTGGCTATGAACTCCTGAAATTATGTCCAAAATGTGCATGTGCATTTTTATGAGAAGGTATATCTCCTTTCATTCAATTCTCTAGAGTATCAATAATCACCAATCTAAAAAGGTGTTGGTCACTGCTTATTTTCTAATTTCTTCCTCCAGCCTCAATCTTGTTTCTCTAGTTTCTCTGTTTGTTCTTAGAAGCCTTTTCTCCCATTCATTCACTCAACAACTTTTTATTGAGCACCAACTATGTGCCAGGAGCTGTTGTGGGTGAACAATGAACAAAACAAATTAAGATCTCTGCCTTTGCAGAGCTTACATTCTAGAAGCTGGAGACAAAGAAATTTTTTTAAAGAGCATCCTACGCAAGTGTTACTAGATTGTGGTTAATACCTTAGAAAAAAGAAAAGGTAGACCAGGGCAAGGAGAACAGGAGTATGGTGGGAATGAACTCATGGAGGAAGACTTGAACTTGGCGAGAGAGTTAGCTAAGAGGGTATCTTGGGGAAGGGCATCCAAGAGGAAAAAACAGCCAGCTCAACCAAAGGCTCTCAGGCAGAAGGGTACTTGGCCTTGCTTGGAACATTCGATGAACAAGGTGGTGGGCAATGTGTCCCGAGCAGTGTGGGTGAGTGGAAGAGCAGGGACTCACTGACTCATCTTGAATATCACCTGCCCTTTTCTACTTGCTGATGGACTTGTGTCTCCCACTCAAAGCAGAATCATATCCCTTTAAAATCTCACAATATGTATCTATGTATAGGCAGTTCCCATACATTTTGAAAAGTAGTTGCCCTGCGTTAAAGAAAAATCTTGACACAGACCACTGTGCATCATCTCCTCCAGATGTGGGCTATCTTCTTAAACTTACAACACTCACATTTCTGGAGAATATGAAATATTCTTGGTCTGAATGAATAGACTGTCCCATAGGGTGCACTAGGAAAAGGCAGAGATGAGTGAGCAGGATAGAAAGGGAAATTCATGAAGAAAATGGGTTAGCCACCAGGCAAGTGAGATGAGGGGCAAGGTAGCTGTCCTCTCCTACTGGGAAAAAAGAAGGTGTTGAATTTCGTTCCTCAAATTGGCTCTGGGCCCCATCCCTGAAGAAGCTGATTCAGGAGGTGGGGACGGGAACCAGGAACTTTTATCTCCCCAGATGACTCTCATGGAAAGTCCCATTTGGGACCGACATTGATTGATAGTGGTATATTAAATAACAGTGGATAATACTGTTAAAATCGGTATGTGACTGAAGGATTGCTGAATGGATGCGTAAACTGCAAATCCTTGAAGTGGATCTCTGTAAAGAATACGTCTCTCAACCAGGAAATATCAATGCATTTCCAGTTCTAGCCCTGTCGAGTACTTCAAGTGGAACCAGGCTCTGCCACGGGTGAAGAGCAGAGCCTTGTACTTTAACAGTCAGCCAAGCTGGGGGTTGGGATGACAGCTGAGTCTAATGAGTACACCTGCTCAAAAAGAAGGTCCTCATCCCTGCTGGGGTTCACGTGCTGATGGATTCTCCCCAGGGAAGCTTCGAAGCAGCAAACAGAAAGAGCAATTGGTTTTCAAGCCCCAGGGTTCAGTGAAAAACCGAAGTGTGACTCCAAGGAGACCTCATGAAAAGAGAACTACTGGCCTCACTCTCTCCATTTCTGCCTTCAGGCCTTCCTCCCCTTATTCATTACTTACCCTCTGTTAGTTAAGTAGCGAGCAGCAGGGCTATTTCTTGCAATATTTCCAGCCGGAGAGATGTGGTCTGTTGTTACTGAATCTCCCAAATTTAACAGCACGTAGGCATCCACTATAGATTTAGGAGGCCGAAGATCCAAAGTCTACCAAAGAACACAGTAAGTCAGTGTTTGCCCAGGTTTTCTCCCAACATGTCACCAGGGGAACCCCAACAGTAGCGGTCCATGGACCTGAACCAGATGACAGCCCTATATCAGTGCATAGAAAATTCTAGTTTTATTGTTTTTTTCAGGGGTGTTTAGAAAGGTGAGGTGAATTTATGCAAAATATTCATATCTCACTCTTGAAGGGAGGTGAAGTATTGGCACTGTCCACTCAAAAGCAACAGGGATGCTGCTGCAAACGACATTCTCTTTCTCCACATCCAGAGAAGGCCTCAGATGCTGAGGACAGCAGGAGTCCTCCCCGCCCCACCCAGGGCAGTGCAGACTCCTTGATCATCAGTTTCAGAGAAGATTTCCCTTGTTTTTATGGATATAAGGTTTAAATATGGATTTTGCAAGGCAAGAAACTTTTTGAAGAACTCGTTTTGTTAAAAAGTAAAAAGTCCTACCAGGTCTTCAAAGAATGGTGGTGACTTAATGTATGTAGATTTGGGATTCCAGTAATATAGCTTATCTGATGGGGCTGCTAAGGCATTCCAGCTCTCATTCACAGTCTTGGGGAAAAAAGAAAAAAGGAAAGGCAGATCTAATCACAGTCCATCCTAAGGAAAATTTAACATGCGAACACAAACATATATTCAAGCTAAGAGCACAGTGAAAACCATTCTTATTCTAAATGGTCACACAACAGAGTTCCTCTATACTAAGACAACACCATGCTAAGTAATTTAAAAATACATGTGCTCTGTGATAGGCAGCCTCTGGAATGGCCCCCACGGACCTGCCTTCTAGGATTCATACCCCTAAGTGATCCCCTCCTGCTGAGTAGGGGCTGGGCCTAGTGACTCACCTCCAGGATTAGGTTATAAAGAGACTCTGCCTTCTGTCACTTTCACCCTCTTACCCTCGCTTGCTTGCTTACTTGCTCTGATGGAGGCCAGCTACCATTCTGTGAAGAGCAGGTGAAGAGACCCACTAGTAAGGCACTGAGGGCAGCCTCTAGCTGACAGTCAGTGAGGAGCTGAGGCCTTCACCCACAGCACGTGAGGTCCTTTATCCTGCCAACAACCACATGAGTGGTCTTAGAAATGGATCTTCCCCCAGTTGAGTCTTCAGATGAGACTGCAGCCCCAGATGACACCTTGACTGGGGCCTTGTGAAGGCACACACACCCTGTTAAGCCGCACCTCCATTTCTGACCCATGGAAACTGTGAGATAAAAAAAATGCTTGCGGGCTTCCCTGGTGGCATAGTGGTTGAGAGTCCGCCTGCCGATGCACGGGACACGGGTTCGTGCCCCGGTCCGGGAAGATCCCACATGCCGCGGAGCGGCTGGGCCTGTGAGCCATGGCCGCTGAGCCTGTGCGTCTGGAGCCTGTGCTCCTCAACAGGAGAGGCCACAACAGTGAGAGGCCTGCGTACCGCAAAAC
This sequence comes from Phocoena sinus, assembly GCF_008692025.1. Lineage (NCBI taxonomy): Eukaryota > Metazoa > Chordata > Mammalia > Artiodactyla > Phocoenidae > Phocoena > Phocoena sinus. The sequence continues at coordinate 80,399,059 of NC_045768.1, read as the reverse complement.
AAAAACAAAAACAAAAACCTTGCTGTTTTAACTCACTAAGTTTGGGGGTAATTTGTTGCAGAGCAATAGATAACTAATACATATACTTATAAATATAATTTATGAAATAATCCAGATTGTACCCCAGGGGAAATTATGTATGCTCTGAAGATTCTGGGAAGTAGACCTCCAGGTCATAAGGACATTAGCTAGTAAAAGACAGCTGCTATGCATTCAAATTGGCTTGAATTAGCTCTACATGTCCATTGACTCAGACTCTGGAGAAATACATTTAACCCAATATCTACCAAACTCCCTTATACCATTTCCCAGTGAGCAGCTTGTGGGATTCACAGTGCATGAATATGACCCCCGTGTGACTCTGCTACCCAGTCTGCCCTCTTGTTTCATTCAAACCACCAGCCCTAGGCTGAAGCCCTTGGGTCAGCCTATCACAGAGACTAGGGAAAGTGGTAACATCCAAGAGGCTCCGAAAATGATGCTGAGCCCCATACATTTTCCCTGTATTTGTAAAATGCACAGCAAGTTTTTTTTTTATTTCGGTAGTTTGATAGGGTGGTGTTTCCTACTGAGTGGCTTTTATTTTTATTATTATTTTTTAAGCATGCAAATACATCTGAGAGGTGCATTCAACCATTTGATGCCTCAGTGACACACTACAGTGACATCAGGGGGTCCTCAACCATAGTTGATGCACGCCCCAGGCTGCCTGAGGAAGGGGGTAGCTGTGGAGAGCTGGCCAGGAACCACACACAGCTGAGGCCTTTCCTCCTGAGGCTGCCACTCACTCGTCCAACTCTGGGAACATCTGGGGAGTGTGGGGTCTGGAAAAACGTGAGTCTTAGGAGAAAAATGATGGATAACCACTTCCCCAATCATCTGAAGAAATGTTACTTTGTATAGCTGACACCGCCACTGGCCTCAAGGGTGGCAGAGATGATGCATAAGAGTAGCTTTCCCTCACAGGTGGGCTGGGACCTCACCTCTATTTTCTGATAGACCTCCTTAAACATCCCAGGGATGACATACTGACGCTCCACTGCCTGGATCTCATCTCTGGTTGGCCAGATATCTCTCAGAAATACCTGTTGTCCCTTTGCATTTACCCCTGGGGAAAAAAATGTTTATTAGTGAGAAAAACATCTCATACCCCATTTTCATCGCCACATACAGTCAGTCAAGTCTCGTTCAGGGTAGTTACGTTCTGTAAAGCCTACGTGCACACTCAGAGAATACTCAGTCACTGCCCCCAGGGGACACACATGTTAGGCTCCCAAGAGCCTCCATCCACAACACTGTCGTCAACTGATCAAGACATAACCCTGTTTTATGTGTGTTTCTGTTTCATGACACCTTACTTCATACATACTGTTGATGCATTCACACTGAACTTGCGAGCCTGTCTAACGCGAGGCCCGTCACAGCCTTCTTGGGCTTAGGAACGCTACACAGCACTTTAGCACTACTCTTGGTGGTCATTTTAAACAGTGAAATCACCAATAAAAAGCACAAAAATGTGAAAAACATGGTGCTAAACAGAGCTCGAACAGGACACTTGTTTGCAGTGTAACACCTGCAATAAAAAGGCAGAATGGGGCTTCCCTGGTGGCGCAGTGGTTGAGAGTCCACCTGCCGATGAAGGGGGCACGGGTTCGTGCCCCAGTCCGGGAAGATCCCACATGCCGCGGAGCGGCTAGGCCCATGAGCCATGGCCACTGAGCCTGTGCATCCGGGGCCTGTGCTCCACAATGGAAGAGGCCACAACAGTGAGAGGCCCGCGTACAGCAAAAAAAAAAAAAAAAAAAAAAAAGGCAGAATGTTGCCTTGTTCGACCTCAGCTGAGAGCAGGCACAGTGAGGGACTCAAGGTTTTCACACCTGCACCCCTCCCCGCCCCCACCCCGTGCACATCTGTGAGTGACCATGGGAGAGTGATGAGCGTTGATTTTGGGGTTAAAATCCATTTTAATGAGTAGTCAAATTTGCAAATATGGAATCCATATATAATGAGGATCAACTGTATGTCTAAAGCTATGATTTCCTGAAAGTAAATTCCAGGGCACCATTTTCATATTATCTAATCTGCTTATTAGCATGGGTTGAGGAGGGTACAGCAAAGAGACCAGAGGAAAGGAAACAAAGCATCCTGTCCCCAGAATTTCAAGAAGCTGTACTATGTGGATGTGTTCCTACAGAGGAGACATTAAAACAGTGCCTATCATTAGATTAAAGCAGGAGCTGGAAAGGAAGGGACTGGAGAAGAAGCCAGAATGGCAAGATCTCCACTACTTTGGGTATTTCTTTCCCTTTTGTTGTCCCTCCCCCTTTAGTAAATTCTTGTTTAACTATTTCAGTTATGTCTTAGCTGTGTATTGGGGCATAAAGAAAAGGCTCCTCCTCTGATCTCTGGAGGGTCTAGCCTTCATTATTTATTAAGGAAAGCAATAACTTTCTCCCAGTAATGTTTTCAGATACATTGGAAAAACTGTAACCCCCCAGAAAAGATCTTACCCAGTGGTTCTTTCTCAAAGTCGATCCGGATGGTCCCCGCAATTGCATACGCTATTACTAAAGGCGGAGAGGCTAAATAGTTGGCCCGGGTATTGGGGTGGACTCGCCCTTCAAAATTCCTGTTCCCAGACAGTACTCCAACAGCAACAAGGTCCCCCTGTGTGAGGCAAGGGGAAAAGCAGGTCGCAAAGAGAAGAGAATGCCTAGGCTCCATTTGTCAAAGTTTTCCCTTTAAGCTTCCCCTTCACCCGGTCCTCTCCCTGGGAAGAAGAGCACACAGGGTGACCCTGTGGGAGACACTCTGGGTCAAAAGCAGCTGAGAGACACATTCAGTGGTTTCTGCTCATGAGAAAATAGCAGGTTGGTCAGGAGGCAGCATCCTGGTTATTTTGCTGCTGGGGCCTGAGAACAGGCGGGGAAGACTGCAAGTTGAAAGCTAAAGGAAGCCACATTGACTGACAGGGATTCTATAATTAATGCAAAGCAAACCAAATAGTATTTCTCAACGCTACAGAATTTATGGGCCAAAAATCAAGCCAATGCAATTTAGTTTACATTCATTTGTCTGATTTGGAACCAGTTTTCAGACAACAGGAACAAACGATTCTGGCGCCTTCTGCAGTCAAAACCACGTTTAGGGAGCACGCGTGTGCCAGGCGCTGCACTATGTCCTTCGTGTCCACTATCACCTTAGTGCTCACAACTCTATGAAACAGGTGCTATTATTGTCTCCAGTTACAGTTGTGAAAACTGAGCCACAAAGGGGTTAATTAACTTGCTCAAAGGTATACAGTTAATAAGTTTCACTCAACTCCAAAGACCGTACTCTTAACCACATCCCATGCTTCCCTGGACCTTCTTAAAATTACCAGCCTTTTGATCACACATCATATGAAACATGACAACAGCTCTGAAGACCCACAAGTTCCTCTGTAATCACCTGCGTGATGGCTTCTACCACAGCTTCAGCTAAGGGCCCACTGTTGCCAATGCAGGTCATGCAGCCATAGCCCACCACATCAAACCTAGGTGCAAGAGAGAAGCACAGGATGGAGAATGACTCTCAGTGGGCTCACCTGTTGGTTACAGTGCCTGGAGACCACTGACTTAAGTAAGTTTAGTACAGGGCTGTCTCTATAAAGCTTTCATTCTTGGGAACATCTTGATCTACTATTCATCCATTCTAGATCATTCAATTAAGAGTCCTTTTTATAATTTACTTTTTAAAAAAAACTGAAGTATAGTTGATTTATAATATTAAGGTGTACAACAAGGTGACTGTCATATACAAACACACACACACACATATTTTTTCAGATTATTTTGCACTATAGGTTATTACAAGACATTGAATAGTTTTCCCTATGTTATACAGTAAATCCTTGCCGTTTATCTTTTTTTTTTTTTTGGCCACACCACGCAGCATGCGGGATCTTAGTTCCCCGACCAGGGATCAAACCTGCACCCCCTGTAGTGGAAGCCCAAAGTCATAACCACTGGACGGCCAGGGAAGTCCCATATCTATTTTATATATAGTAGTGTGTATCTGTTAACCCCATACTCCTAATCCCACCTCTCCCCCCAATCCCTGCTTTCCCCTTTAGTAACCATAAGTCTGTTTTCTATGTCTGTGAGTCTGTTTCTGTTTCGTAAATAGATTCATTTGCATTATTTTTTTTAGAGTCCACATACAAGTGGTAATATATAATATTTGTCTTTCTCTGCCTGACTCACTTCACTTAGTACGATATTCTCTAGGTCTATCCATGTTGCTTCAAATGGCAATATTTCATTCTTTTTTATGGCTGACTAGTATTCTATTGTGTATATGTATCTTCTTTATCCATTCATCTGTTGATGGACACTTAGGCTGTTTCAATGTCTCAGCTATTATAAATAGTGCTGGTATGAACATGGGAGTGCATGTATCTTTTCAAATTAGAGTTTCTGTCTTTTCTGGACATATTCCACTGACTGCTGGATCATATGGTAGCTCTAGTTTTAGTTTTTTAGGGAAGCTCCATACTGTTTTCCATAGTGGTTACACCAATTTACATTCCCACCAACAGTGTAGGAGGGTTCCCTTTTCTCCACACCCTCTCCAGCATTTATTATTTGTAGACTTTTTTTTTTTTTTTTTTTTTTTGGGGTACGCGGGCCTCTCTCTGTTGTGGCCTCTCCCATTGCGGAGCATAGACTCCGGACGCGCAGGCTCAGCGGCCATGGCTCACGGGCCCAGCCGTTCCGCGGCATGTGGGGTCTTCCCGGACCGGGGCACGAACCCGCGTCCCCCGCATCGGCAGGTGGACTCTCAACCACTGCGCCACCAGGGAAGCCCCTATTTGTAGACTTTTTGATGATGGCCATTCTGACTGGTGTGAGGTGATACCTCATTGTAGTTTTGATTTGCATTTTTCTAAAAGTCAGTGATGTTGAGCATCTTTTCCTGTGCCTGTTGGCCATCTGTATGTCTTCTTTGGAAAAATGTCTATTCAGGTCTTCTGCCCATCTTTTGATTGGGTTGTTGGTTTGTTTGTTTTTGATATTGAGATGTATGAGCTGTTTGTATATTTTGGAAATTAATCCCTTGTCGGTCACATCATTTGCAAATATTTTGTCCCATTCGGTAACTTGTCGTTTTGTTTATGGTTTCCTTTGCTGTGCAAACACTTTTAAGTTTGATTAGGTCCTATTTGTTTATTTTTGCTTTTATTTATTTTGCCTTGGGATATTGCTACAATTTATGTCAGAGAATGTTTTGCCTATGTTCTCTTCTAGGAGTTTTATGGTGTCATGTCTTACATTTAGATATTTAAATCATTTTGAGTTTATTTTTGTATACGGTGTGAGACAATATTCTAATTTTATTGATTTACATGAGGCTGTCCAGCTTTCCCAACATCACTTGCTAAAGAGACTGTCTTTTCTGCAATATTCTCACCTTCTTTGTTGAAGATTAATGACCATAGCTGTATGGGTTATTTTTGGTCTCTCTATTCTGTTCCATATAATTTACTTTTATAAGTAATTTACTTTTTAAATTTATAAGAAAATTATAAGGAGTCTATCTGATCTGGAATTTTTAAAAGTTGAAATCAGATATGCCATTTGATGTCTTTATTCACTACTCTTATTATATAATCCCAAGGACTTCTGACTTTTATGAGGCACATGACAAAAATCTATGTCATCCAAATTAGGAATAGTGGATTAATTGGAGAAACTGTATTTGGCAACAAATAACTAATTGACTTCAAGGAAAGAGAACATTTTCAGGCATGGGAAATAATTATTTTCATACCAAAGGGCAGATTCAGTTGCAGAGCCAACACTAGCCCATAGCACACCTTCATACAACTGAGAAAAGATGCCCCCTGCCCCAGGAGTGCAGCGCTACAGCAGAGCACAGGCTTGATATCAGCCCCTGCTCTCTTCACAGACACCCTTGTCTGATGAACAACCAGTACAACTGTACAGGAGGGCCCTGCTCTGTCGGAATTTGAGGGTTTGTCTGTTTACCATCTGACAGAAGACTACACAATTAGACACCATCAGATAAGCTTACATCCATTACAAGGTGACTTAGCAAAATACCTGTGGAATACAATAAAACAAAAGCAATGGTGTAAGAGATTTCTCCCTCACCCAAGCTGAGACAGGTAAGGCATGACTCCACTTTCTCGCAGGTAGTAGGTGACCACACCACTTCCAGGAGATAGGCTAGTTTTGATGTAAGGCTTCACGTTCAGGCCAGCATCCACAGCCTTCTTTGCTAACAAGCCTGTGAAATGGTAAACACAGACACGGTGTGTGGGGCTGCCCACTCTAGGTGCCACGGACATTTCAGGAAAGAGGCTGACTTCAGTCTGCACTTCCTGCATTGCTTGACAGAGCCCCATTCATGTTGATGCTTTCTGCCATTTTTGTTGCCTGACAGAAATCAAAAGCTCGCTGGCCCAAAGTCATTTACATGTATTCAGTAAACTCAAAATTAGCCATGGACATAAAGAAAAAGATAAAAAGAGCTGTGCCTTTTTTTTTTTTTTAAAAAAAGAGATAAACCTGAACCATTCATGATTATATTATAGAATGAGTTTTTAATTTTTGGAGGGAAAGCAATCTTTCTAATTATATTTTATTTAGATGAAAAATAATAGGAAGGGCCCCTTCTTAAAGTATATGAATTGTGTACTTGTTGGTGAGGAATACAGTCTGCCTAGAAGATAAAATCTAGTCCTCAGATATTTCTTGAAGAGGAAGATCAAGGGCTCTTGGGCCACTTGACTCTGGGCAAATACAGAGACTATTTATTACAGGGACACTGGGTGCTCTGACTTAGGACATATCAGGGAAGTAGGAAAGAAATAAGGAGTCAGGGGTATAAAGAGACAAAAGGCTACAGACAAGCTGGTGTCTTATCTTAAGGAAATTGGTTTGTCCAAAGCTTAGGTGGCAACAGATGAATTCCTGGACAAAGAAGGTTCTCCTTAGGCACTTGTCCAATTCATAAAGAAAGAACTGTTTGTGGACACAAGAGGAACTCTTAGGGATATTTTAAAATTTGGAAACTAAAGGGACATTAGAGTAATGAAACTCTGCCTGTAAATATTAAATAATTAAACAGAATTGCATAATAGGTAGATAAGTTTTATCGACCAGTGCCCTGTGCCATAATTCAGATGCACTTGACAATGCATCTAAGACAGACTAAATTCTACTGTACAAAAAGGCCTATCAGGGGTATTATGGAGAAGACAGTCTATGAAATGAAAACAGGTTTTTTCTTCTAAAGTCTGACATAAGATTCTAGGCTTTACCAGAAATTCATCTTTCTTTCCTCTCTTCTCCTTCTTTCTGTGTTGATTCTAAAGACTATACTACTTTAAATACTTTGCATTATTTATTGTGTAAACATTTCTGGGCCAAATTAATCTCTGCATCTGGAAAGGATAAGGTTCAGGGAACTATATGTAGAACTCAGTTAAGCCCCTGGGTTATGTCTTGGGAAATTTTCACCCACATGTCCACATGACCATCAAAGGCACTTACCTGCTCCTAACATCACAGATGGATTACTGGTGTTAGTGCAGCTAGTAATGGCAGCGATTACCACAGAACCGTGAGCAAGGGTGAACTCGCTATTATTATAGATAAATGTCTTATGGTCATTATGATGGTCCAGAGCAACCTGGAATCCTTTAAATCCTTGCTATAGGAAGAAAAAAAGAAAAAAAAATATATGATCAAAAGTTCTCACTTTGGAAGAAGAAGAAATACTTTGGTAACTATAGTTTTAAAGGCCAATTCTTAACAAAACATAAACATCTCAGCTGGTAAACTCTGAAATGCTACAGAAAAATTAAATTTACTCTTTTTAAATCTTTATAAAAGGGAGTCATGATTTCTGAATCTGATTTTGCTTTGAAATTATTAACAATTCTTCCCCACCTCAAATACCGAAAGACTAAAACTACAAATTTAGCTGAGTCTAATTAGAGCTAATTAGTACAGATGTAATGGCTACACTGAGGGCGCTGATACTAACCTTTATGGAAATTTAGAAAAAGGTGCCATTTTGGCCAGATTCAACCAATCATAAGCAGTAAGGCTAACACAGTGCAGCTGAACATTTGGTAAAATGCTGGCATCCCGTGGATAAAATCCATCACAAATCTTATTCATTTGAAAAATCTTCATTGAAAATCTACTGTGTACAAGATACTATGCTGGGCACTTTGTGGGATACAAAGGTGACTGTGCATAAATCCTATCCTCAATCTACAGTGTAGTAAAGGAAATCAGACATGCACATATTATACAGTACCAACAGTGAAATTAAAGGCTATGAAACACCATCACAGGGTTTCCCACTGATGCCATGAAGGTTCAAATGAGGGAGAGATGACTTTGTGCTATGGGATCTGAGGCCACATTGTGGAAGAGCTGAGAGATTAGGGCATGCAGACGGGGAAGGGACATGCAGGCAGGGGATGGCATGAACAAAAGTACAGTGGCCAGAAAAGTGTGGGCAAGCCGAGTGAACACCGTGGTGAGTCATGTGAAAAGGAGGTATGCTTTTGAAAAGGAGGGTTGAGTTGTGTTTACAGGCAATCAAGTGCTCTAAGGAAGCTGCCTGGCTCTTAGCTAATGCAGAGGGAGGCATCGAGGACTATAGGATGGAGAGGAAACGCCCGCAGCACCAAGGCTTCAGGAAGACTCATCATCGAGGGCGGTGAAGCCTGTGCACAAAGAAGCCAAGCATGGGGCAGGATTGGGGAGGATTTCTACCCACCTCTCCCAGGTCCCTACCTTGGCTCCAAGGCAGCTCTCAAAGTCCTTTTTCATGTCAGATATGGCAACTTTGTCCTGAGGCCTTTTGGGTCCACTGCAGCAAGGCACTACTGTTTTCAAATCTAACTCCACAACCTGTGCACCCAAAAGAAAAGGAACCATGGAATTGACATTATACTCACAAAGAAAAAAACACAGCCGTGCCAGAGAATTTAAAACACCACAACAATAAAAATAAACTAAACTACCACATTCAAAACCAAGGAAGTCAATGTCCATTTTACGCTGAAGGGATGAATTTCCAGAGTTCCAGATGAGCACTTTGGTAGCATGGGACAGGCAGAAGCCTTGCCACCTCTCAGAAAGACCAGGGTGGGCATTGTGGCTGCCTCCAGGGTCTTTCACTCAGCCATCTTTGCAAAGCAGCTCATACATCCTTTTTATTGCTTAAGTTAGTCAATGAGATGGATTTTCTACTGAAATGATAGATAAACCATTGTAATTTTTCTAAGATGACTGGGGGAATGCAGCCATTAACTCATCAATGCCAAGAAATGGGCCCTAGTCTAATTGAATATTTCCTTCCATCAATGTAATATGAAACGAAACAAGGATCCCACATCTGGTTTACCCTTCAATCTTGGCTGCTGAGAAAAATGTGGATTCAGTTTGCACCCTAGAAAATGAATGAAGATAAGCACGTCTATGGGTAAATCAGAACAAATTGATTCGCTTGCACCTCCATTTCTTTCCCCATCTATAATAATGATGTGCTTGTCAGCCTTTAAATAGCTCCAGTCCTTCTAAACTCCTTTTCCAAAGATCTTCCACATAAGAGGAGTAAAGCAAAAAAGGAGAGCAGGGCTTCCCTGGTGGCGCAGTGGTTAAGAATCTGCCTGCCAACGCAGGGGACATGGGTTCAAGCCCTGGTCTGGGAAGATCCCACATGCCGCGGAGCAAGTAAGCCTGTGAGCCACAACTACTGAGCCTGCGCTCTAGAGCCCACGAGCCGCAACTAACGAGCCCATGCACCGCAACTTCTGAAGCCCACACACTCTAGGACCCACGTGCTGCAACTACTGAAGCCCTCACGCCTAGAGCCCATGCTCTGCAAAAAGAGAAGCCACCGCAGTGAGAAGCTCGCGCACCGCAACTAAAGAAAGCCCGCGCACAGCAACGAAGACCCAATGGAGCCAAAAAATTAATTAATTAATTAAATTTATTTTTAAAAAAAGCGGTGGGTGGCGGGAGCATACTCAACCTAATGGCCAGGAAGAATGGGACAAGTTACGTTATTTTATGTCTACAATTCCTTATCTTTTTGATTTTTTAGCCTTTGAACACCCTGTTCTTCTGCGATAACTTGGCAGTGGCTAATTTCCTACAAATACACCCCCCAAGAAAACACATTCACAACTAAAACCACAGGCTTGAGAAAGAGGAAACACATGCCCAGCACTGTGTGCTAAACATTTTAAATGCATTATTTCATTCTCTAATCCTTTATCATGACCTTATGAAAGGCACTCTCATACCTGGGCAAAGTCTGGGTCTTGAGCGGGGTCACTGAAATCCCGAAACATTCCTACAGCCTGAAGATACTTTTTAATATGCTTTACTTTTTCTTCATCACGACCTAATGGGCATTTTAAGAAGTAACAAGTAACAGATGTTAATATTTCCTGATTAAACTAATGCCTCTACCAGAAGCTATACAAGGAATGGGCATTTCACTTAAACACACACCAAGAGCTCTGCTGATGTTGCAGCTTTCAGGCTAACAGTCTGACTCTCTAGCCGATGCTGCTGTTTACTAGGGGCCATTGACTGATCTGCTGTTCTATCGAAGTGACCATTTTCTGTAGAAGATTCTCACTTATAAGCACTCATCTCTCTTTGGTTATGGGTCTTAATTAAGAGGAGCCTAAGCCTCAGCGAATTGTCAAAGCATACCTCCGACACATCTGCCTTCAACTGGCCACAGACCCTCAGCATTCCACATGATTCTTGTTATAGTAATCCCCGCAGTCTCCCACCACAGATCACCAGCTGTATGCCCAGCACTGTGTGCTAAACATTTTAAATGCATTATTTCATTATCTAATCCTTTATCATGACCTTATGAGAAAAGCACTGTTATTATCCTCATTTATGGATGGGGAAATAGTGGCTCAAGAAGATTAACTTTCCCATGGAACATGGGCCGTAAATGGCAGAACCAGGATCCGAAGCTGAGTTTAGATTTGAGTTCAAAGTCCTAACTCGTGATGCTATATCACCAGGAATATGACCCTGAAAGCTCTGCTGTTTCATTCTGATCAAGACCCTGGTTGCAGGAAATAATACCTACGGTTTGCCCAATGGACACGGAGTTCTCCCAGTTTTCTGACAGTTAAATAAGCCTGTTCGAGAGCTTGATTCTTGGATCCACAACAGATCAGCATTCTTTTTTTTTCTCCTCTTCATTTTAACTGAATTGTAAAGGTCATCAGCTTTCAGCATGGACCTTATAACAGATGACTGTCTGATCTTTGTTAACATTTATCATGACCTGTTGTTGGGCCCCAGTGTTCATTACATCCCCTGTCATCCTCTCCACGAAGACATGCAGGAGAAATTTCTTTTAGGTTTCAGTTTAAGAAAGTGTTCAACTTCTCTGAAACCATTGGTTTCAAATCAGTAGATGTTACAAATTCGGTACCAGATCAGTAAGAGGTTCGGTGGCCACCTCTCGAGCCATAGAAACTAATCTCATCTCTGGATGTATTTTGCAGCTTTCCCCTCCCCACCATCCCTTCTCTTCTCTTCTTTAGGTTGAGTGCCTCAACTATTTAATCGAGGGACAGAGGCAGAAGGTAGTGCTCCAATTCTCAGTGTTCTATGAACTTTAGAAACGGCCTTCTGTTTTCAGGGTTCTGCACTTACCTGTCTGCACCAGGTACTTGATACTGACTTCATCAACTGGGAAAAAGGCAGCAGTGGCTCCATACTCTGGACACATGTTGGCAATTGTAGCTCGGTCGGCAATGGACAACTGGGCTACCCCTGGCCCGAAGAACTCGACAAATTTGCCCACTACCCCAACCTGGCGGAGGTGCTGAGCAACAGAACAATAGCAGAGTTTGAGACTTGATAACCTGTATTTAAAATGCAGAACTATCCCCTTGCAATTCTCATAAAGTAGCCTTGTGAGTAAACACAAAAAATGAATTAGCCCAACATATGTTTGACTACTTTTAAAAATAAAACTTAAAAAGTAAGGCCAACTAAATACAACATGGTATCTTGGAGTAGATCCTCGAACAGAAAAGGGATTACTGAAAAAACTGGTGAAGTTTCTAGTTTAGTTAAAAATGTCATACCAATGTTAACTACTTCTGTTTCTGATAAATATACCATGGTTATGTAAGATGTTAACATCTGGGGAAGCTGGGAGAAAGGTAACAGGAACTCTGTATTACCTTTACATCAAGTCCCCTGTAAATCTAAAATTATGTTGAAACATTTCTTTAAAAAGAAAGAAAAAGTAATATAAAAACACAAATAATAAGAAAAGTTTTGCCAAATGAGAAAACTTCTTTCTAAAAATTAAATAAATTCTTTCAACTTGAATAAATTATGATTTGCACTTGTTGAATAAGCAAATGCCTTGTTTTCAAGGGTATAATGAAAAAATATCCTGAACACAGGTATAAGTCAAATGTAACCAAAAGATCCAGGCAGTCTGACTCTCACACCTTTTCCATACAAGCCATCAGCCAGGGCTGGAGCCTCATGACTGGCTTGGCTCTGCATGAGATCAGCTGTATGAAGTGTGGACAACCACACGGACAGGCCCTTTTGGTTACATGGAATTCTGCCAAATTTTGTGGGCAGAGCCTATATTATTCCACACTTGAACGATGTGGACATCTCTGATGAGCTATAGTGTTCAAATAAATCTGATTCCGATGTCCATGACTATTAAATCAAAAGTATAGCATCCATCCCACATAACCCAAGCCTTCAAACTATACAACCAGAAAAACTTGTGTGATAATAAAAAAGAAATTACTTTTCTAATAGTCTTTCAAAATGAAACTGCCTTCTTTTTGCAAAGCAAGCAAATCACCAAAAAGGATTATTTCTGACAAGGGCAAATGAAAAACAAAACAAAACAAAACTAATATTTTCCAGCTTGGAGAAACATCTGTTACAATAATGTAACTTATAATACAGAGAATGGAATTTTAAATAGTCAAAAATTATTCATAGTTATTTTCATATAAAGAAGAACCATGTGGAAAAAATGTAGAAGTATAAACATATGCATGGAAATGATTTCTTATAACCTCAAGACAGTGATTATCTCTAGAAATGAAGAGGGTGGCTTTAGCCATAAATATTACATTTCACTTCTTAAAAAATATACATACAGAGAGAGCTCTGAAGCAAATACAGCAAAATGTTACCATCTGTTAAGTCTACATGGTGGGCGTATAAATGTCATTTTAACTTCTGTGTATTTAAACTGTTTCACAATTTCAAAAAATTTTTTTAAAGAAAAAGATCCATGCAGCAACAGAAGAGTAAAATGAACATAATGATCTGGAACCTAACTGCAGAGTTCTCTCCTTATGTCATCTCTTTTAAAGTCATAAACGTACTGTTTCCTAGCACTTCTAGAGCACATGGAAACCAAGAGAGACTCCATCATGGACTTTCCTCCTATTTGTCACTGCGACTCAGACCACAGAAGAGGCAGCACATTGTTACCTTGGTGATGGTGAGCACGATGTCAGTGGATGTTACCAGGGGGTGGGGATTTCCCATCAGCCTGTAGCCAATCACCTGGGGAAGCACCATGCTGATTGGCTGGCCCAGCATGACAGCTTCTGCTTCGATACCACCCACACCTGTGTGGAAAGGCGTGACAGAGTAATGCTTTCCTTAGTCCTCACGATATCCCTCAGGCATAGTTCACTGTGATTAACAAGTAGTCAACCCACTTATAGTGTTTTACTAGTGTAGAGTTATATTTCCATAAAGGACAGTTATCTTTTCTCTATTTCCCTCTATAGAATTTTTAACAAGTGTTTCTCAAAGTGTGGTCCCCCAAACACCTGTGTCAAAATCCCCTTGATTCCACACTAAAAAGAAGAATGGGCTTCAAGGAGTCGCTGTTTTTAACAAACACCCCAGCTGATTTTCGCCTATTCTAATTCCAGCTGCTTATTCCAATTCCAGCTGCTTATTCCAATTCCAGCTGCTTATTCCAATTCATTCTTCCAAACATTATACTGAGTGCCTAAAAGGCATCAGACACTTTTCTGGGTACTGGAAATTACTGGAAAACAGACCAAAAAAAACCTCTCTGATATTTGTGGTCACTCAAATTCATGCTGCTGGGATGTAAGGGTATCAAAGTAAATCAAGGTATTTACATAGAACAGCATAAGTGGAATAGGAGCCCAGAAGAACACTCACCCCAACCGAGAACGCCCAAACCATCAATCATGGTAGTGTGCGAATCCGTGCCCACAAGACTGTCTGGGTAATAATATCCATCCTGATCAAATACCACTCTTGCCAAATACTCCAGATTCACCTGGTGGATGATTCCTGAGCCAGGAGGAATAATCCGCATGTTGCGAAAGGCCAGAGAGCCCCACTAGGATTGAAAAATGGGGAGAACACTATGAATACCAGACACACCTTTATGCAGCTCACCTCCTTGGCACCTCTTCCTCATACCCCACACACATAAAGAATCAACCAATGGAGCCAGACTCTGCCCATACCTTTAAAAATTCAAATCGTTCTCTATTTCTTTCAAATTCCAAGTCTTGATTCTTCTGTAAACTGTCTGCCCTGTCAAAGAGAAAGACTAAATGTATAAATTTTAAGGCGTAAAATGTTACTGGTCAAATTTATAGGTGATAATAAAGAAAATGGCAGTTTCATGAGCAGGCTTGCTGGGTGGTGGTGTGCATTCGTTAACATGGGAAAGAGGTAATTAAAGAAAGTAAAAAGAATAATTATTTTTTGGTTCAGGTGATTTTTATAATGCCTTTAAACATGGTGGGTAGAAAACATTAAGTGGATTTAAGTTAAAACTATTCTAATCATAAAGTCTGACTCTTAGGAACAGACTCAAGACATTTATGATGACAGTAGCAGCTTAGATATTTAAAGAAGCTTTCTTTCTGTACTCCTTTCTTACCTATGACCTTGTTACAACACCTCTCTGAGCTGAGCCATATCTGGGCTGGCATTTTCATCTGTTTTATGTTGGGAGGTAGGGAACCAGTGATGCCAGGAGGCACAGGAATTTATAGAATCACAATCTCCTATCTTGCAAAAGGAGGTTTATGAGGAGGATGGTGCCACTCAAGGACGTGAGTAAAGCACAGATTATATACTGAGGTTTGCTCCAAGTCATTCAGTTCATCAGGACTGACATGGACAATTCAGGGCATCAGGAAGCTTTTCCAGACTTTTTATTTTATTTTTTTTATTTTTTTCAGAATTTTTATAATCAAACTACATTGTTTTGAGGTAGAGTAAGTCATAGTGACAACTCGGCATGGTTAGCACACAGGAAGTGCTTACAAACTGTCATGGGTTGAGTGAACATAGGATATGATAGTGAAATTAATAGCTAAGACCCAAGTCAGACTTCACTAATTGATAGTTAACACTTATTGACATTACTATGAACTAGGCCCCAAAGTGCTTTACATTTATTTTCTAATTTAGTCTTCAAAATAGCCCTTTGAGCTAGGAGCAACTAATATCCACATTTTTCAAAAGAGGAAACAGACACAGAGAGGGTAAGAAACTTGTTCGGGACCTCACAGCTAGTAAATGATGGAATTGGTATTGACACCCAGGCAGTCTGACTCAAGAATGATGCTCTAAGTCCCTATGCTGCCTCCCTGTAGTAGTAGTTGCAGAAACTGTAGCAGCGATGGTGGTGGTGGTAATAGCAACAACTACCATAATAATAATAGCAGCAGGAGCCAAAGTGCAAGACTGCATGGTGCATCGTAGGCTCTAAGTGCTTTACACACATGAACTCATTCAATCATCATAACAACCCCTCACGTAGGTACTACCATTACCCCAATGTATGGAAGAGGAAGCGGAGGCACAGAAAGATTAGTTAACTTCTCCAAGGTCAGATGCTTGTACATTACAGAGTGGTCACCTGAACCCAGGTCTGACTGGTCCTGGAGCCTCTACCTTAACCACTATACCCACTTTCTTCTGTCACTTGTTAATGATCTACAGAGCCTACCTGGTGCCACATGCTGGGCATACAAATGTGCAGAAGGGGCACGTGTGCTGCCCAGCTGGAGCTCAGAGCCTAGCGAGAGACACAGACCAGCAACCAGGCAACCATGAGAGTGTGATTATTAATGTCATGATACGGGAAGTACAGGGTGCCATGGGAGCACCCAGACAGGGCCATGAACTCAGACCAGGGAGCCAGGGATGCCTTCCAGGAGGTGATGACATCGATGTAGTCTGGAGGGCAAGGGGGAGTCTGCCAGATGAACATGGGTAGGCAGGCACTGCTTGAGAAGAAAAAGACTGGAGGCACTTATTTACTCTACAAATACACATTCAGTTACCATGCGGATTTTTTTCTTTTCCTTTTGATGTGAATATTCTTCCAGATAAGTGTCAGTTGCTTTGATGGAATCAATTTCTGAGAGTATCTTACAGCAGGGCTTGGTCTACAAACTATGGTTCATGAGTCAAATCTGGCCCAATACGGTATATGTTTGGCTGTCAAGCAACGAATAATTTTTATATTTTTAAAGGTTGGAAAACAAATAAACGGAGACAGTATGTGGCCAACAAAACCTAAAGTATTTACTGTTGGCCCTTTACAGTAAAAGTTTGCTGATCTCGGGCTTCCCTGGTGGCGCAGTGGTTGAGAGTCCGCCTGCCGATGCACCGGTTCACGCCCCGGTCCGGGAAGATCCCACATGACGCGGAGCGGCTGGGCCCGTGAGCCATGGCCGCTGGGCCTGCGCGTCCGGAGCCTGTGCTCCGCAACGGGAGAGGCCACAGCAGTGAGAGGCCCGCGTACCGCAAAAAAAAAAAACAAGGTCCTTCAGTCTGACGTCAGACTTCCTTCATGAGTCCTCTCTCATTCTCCAGTCCAAACTTTTAGTTTCAGCTGCACTGTGGCCCTCATACTCTCTCACACCCCACTTCCCTCATGCCTTTGCATGCTCTGTTCTCTCTGTGTAGAATGTCTTTCCAGCTCTTTGCTCTTTGGTAAACATGCCTGGGGACCCAGATTAAGTGACACTCCTGGAAGAGCCCCCCTGACTCTCCAAGTTAGTGATTTGGTTCCTACACTTACTAACTGCATTCAAGCTGTGCATTCCCTAATCTCTCTACTTTTCTAGACTAACCTGCTTCTTGAATAAATACTGACATACAGTAGGTCTGTTAAATGGATTTAATTTTACAAAAAAAAAAGGGAAGGCATCTTGGAACGTTATTCTTAATCATGTATGGCCCTGCCGCCCCATCTCTTCTGCTGAGCTCTGAGCCCATGTGGACTCCCAGTCATTATGCCTTGTCCTCTTGTCTCCAGAGGATTTCAGAGTTTCTCACAACAGAAGCAAGGTTGGAAGAGGACCATTTACCCCAGAGAATGCTGGGACCGTCAGTTCGATATACATGACCTAGTCACAGGACAAGCAGAAGCCAGAAATGCTTAGGCTGCTTTAAGATATGTTAAATTCTAGGTAAAAAAAAAAAAAGTTAAAATTAAAAATAAATTAAAAATAAAATTTAAAAAACAACCCTATTTACTCACTAAAACAAAAAATCTTTCATGCTAACCTTGGCTCGTTAACTTAGTTCTAGTTATTCGAATGAATAAACAGACCTAGAATTCAGATTTTTCCACCACTCAGAACTTTCCTAGATTTACCCAATCTGGTGAGCTTTCAATAAGATCTCTGAATGTGAATGGCCTCACACACTAAAGAGGAAATTTCTCCTTATTTACGTAAGTTGAAATCAGATTTGGATGTAGTTCAAAGTTTCTGAGTATTACATTTAATGGTACTCTAGAAATTCACAGACAGTATTTATAGAGAAGATAGTTTTGACACTCATGAAATCTGGTCAGAAATTGCTATGATATTCTTGTTGGGATTTTAAAAAAGGTTATTTCTGAGATAACTTTGTAAAACATTACAATAATGCATTAGTTAGATCCTTGATTCCTAAAGATGGTGTGAAGCCAATTACTATTATTCACAGCAGGGAAAGAGCTTAGAAATACTTAACTGAGAAAATTCACCATCCCACCACTCCTTACTTCATTCTGGAAATAGCTGGAAATAAGCCCACAGCACACAGTTCCACAAAAGCTGAGATATCACACTTAATTCCTTACAAAAATGAGGAAAGAGACTGGGAGGTCAAATTGCAAAACCAAACTCAAGAAATAAAAACAAAACACTAGCAATGAAAATACTTCTCGGGCTTCTCTGGTGGTGCAGTGGTTAAGAATCCACCTGCCCATGAAGGGGATACGGGTTCGAGCCCTGGTCCGGGAAGATCCCACATGCCACGGAGCAACTAAGCCCATGCGCCACAACTACTGAGCTTGCACTCTAGAGCCCGCGAGCCACAACTACTGAGCCCACGTGCCACAAGTACTGACTAGCCCACGTGCCACAACTGCTGAAGTCTACGCACCTAGAGCCTGTGCTCCGCAACAAGAGAAGCCACTGTTGTGGTTGAGAGTCCGCCTGCCGATGCAGGGGACGCGGGTTCGTGCCCCGGTCCGGGAGGATCCCGCGTGCCGCGGAGCGGCTGGGCTCGTGGGCCACGGCTGCTGGGCCTGCGCGTCTGGAGCCTGTGCTCCGCAGCGGGAGAGGCCGCAACGGTGAGAGGCCCGCATACCGCAAAATAAATAAATAAATAAATTAAAAAAAAACCTTCTTCCTCAGGATAGCCTGAGGTTATTAAAAAAAAAAAAAAGAGAAGCCACTGCAATGAGAAGCCTGCACACCGCAACGAGGAGTAGCCCCCGCTCACCGCAACTAGAGAAAGCTGTGCACAGCAACGAAGACCCAATACAGCCAAAAATAAATAAATTTATTAAAAAAAGAAAATACTTCTCATAGAAGTGTTTCTCTTTCATTAAAAAAAAAGAAGTGTTTGCTAGATTTGGATATCATTTTGGATCAAAGTTCACCCTTAGACTTTGCTATTTTCATCATAATGTTTTTAGTATTACAGTATAAATGAAAAAGGTCCATAAAAAATTGAAACCAGAGTTGATGGATGTCAGGGTTTAAGGAGGAAACCAAGTCACAATGAACTTGGTGCTGACTCAGATTCTTTACCTGCTTAATTGTCAGGAGCTCTTTTGAGTTTTGAGTCAAATAACTTTAGACATTAAAACAATTACAATTCTGTCTCCACCAGTACTTTCACCTTCCAGGCCAGGGAAATGAAGGTAAATCCATCAACACCAATGAGTCTTCAAGAAAAAGTTGCCCATGATTTTGTGAGGCTCCTTTCAATAATTTCTGAAGTGGGACTTTAGGAAACATACTCTCCAATAGGATAATAGTTTGTGTAAATTTAACTCTTCCCTTTGAAATCAAAACATTAAATTGAGCTCATGTGATTTAAGGAAAAAAAAAAAAAAAAGACATGCTGCCCAAGGATGGGTTGAGTCCAAAGAAAAGGAAAGAGCTAGCAAGTATCCAGTCTGTTTGTTCCAAGAACCATCAATTCAGGGGACAAAGCAGTTTTCTCTCTATTCCTGAATTTCTCTGGTTTGGATATTGGCAATACTAATTTGAGAATGACCAGTTTCTACATTTCTCTTGAGGCTGTATGGAACCCACTTAAATCCCCAAGGAAGCAAATAAACGTTTTTGCTTTTTTTTTTCCTTTGAGTGGTTGGTTTCATATTCTTAAATGACTTTCTATTATAAAAACAATAGCTTTTTATTGTAAAAATAAAGAATAGTTACAATCGCTTAGCAGTTTGGCACTTCTCTTTCCAATTTTGTAATCTTTGCCTAGAGTTTCATCGAGCTGAGATCACTCTATACATGCAATTTTTATCTAGCTCATTGAGCCAAGACATGAGCATGTTCCAAATGTTATTAAGGATTAAAATATAACCGTAAAGGTTACTTAATAATTTACTTTAAGGATGTACCATAATTTAATAAATCACTCTCCTTTGTTGGACACCTAGAATGCTTTTAAGTTTTCACTATTATAAATAATACTTTAATAAGCACTATTTAGTCATTAAGCTTTTGCTGAATTTCAGATATCTATAAAGTGTATGTTTAGAAGTGGAAATTCCAGGACAAAGGATATGGCACATTGCTTTCATTTCTAATTTGTAGTGCTATCAGCAGTGTATAAAAGTGTCTCCCTCATGACACATTTATAATTAATAACATTTATTTTCTAAACTATGTTAAGAGAAAATGGTATCTCAAGGATTTAATTTACCTTTTTATTACTTGTAAAGTTGAAAAGGCTTTATATATTGTTTACCATTTGTATTTCCTTTTATTGTGAAATGTCCACTTTCCTTTGCCCATTTATTTGCTGGGTTTTACTATTTTTTAATAGATTATACATACTCTTTATATATTAGGGATATTAACTCTTTATTGAAAATATTTTTCAAGTTATCTCCTGGTAACTTTGAAGTCATTAAATCTATAGATTTTTTTTCCCCTTTGTTTCATTCATTGCTTCTAAATTTAGAAAGGTTTTTCTCATCAAGACATTTGACACTATATAAATTTTCTTCAAAATCTTTGATGATTTAATTTTTAAAATATTAATGCTTTAAATCATATGAACTGTTCTCTCTACCAAATAATTTTCCCAGCATTGTATGCAGAACAGTTATTTCTTTCTAACTAAAGTTCTATCTAAAGTTGGAAATAATTTTATTTAGTTATACTTCTAGGTTAAGATATCAGCCTTCTAGTAGCACCTGGTTGCCCTCCTTGTATCCAAATCCTCATTGTGTAACCTTGCAGTTACTGGAGTGTACTCCTTCACCCCTGACTTTGGGCTAAATTGTGCAACTTGCTTTGATTAATGTGATTGTGAATAGAAGTGATCCTATGTCAGTCCTCATCTAAGCCTCAAGAGATGCTGCAGGGTCCCGCTTGCCTTCTTGAGCCTCTGTGATCACCAAATAGCTGCTTTCTCCTTTAGCCTGGGCTCCCAAAGAAGCACACATAGAATGGAGCTGTCCCAGCTGCCCTACCGATGTGCAGTGCAGAGTAAGCAGTCAACCCAGCCAAGGCTGGGTGAGGCACAGCTGCCCAACTGCATTCAGCTGAGCTCAGCTGAGCTCCCACCCAACTTGTAGATGTGTAAGAAATAAATTCTTATTGTCTTCTGCTACTGAGATTTTATTGGTAGGATTGGTAGGTTGTTGGTACGATTTTAGCAGCAAGAGAGAAGTGGATATCCTGAACAATAGGAGGAAAAAAGGAAAAGGATAGAGTTTATGGACACCCACGTGGAGAGGCAGAGATGGCCAGATATGAAATAGTTACTTGGAATCAAAAAGGAATAAGACTCCAGTGGTTGGAAAAAAAAAAAAAAAAAGCCAAACTCTTTTCAAGTCAAACACATACTTGTATTGACAAGCTCTCATGGCAGAATTTGTATGTGTTTTTCACCCAGACTTCAAGCTTAAACACAGGCTGTTCTCACCCAAGAAGTAAATAGAAAAAAAAAAAAAAGACTTAATCCCCCCTGCTCCCACCCTGGAAAAAAAAAAAACTTCAGGGGAAAATATTTATTAAGTTTGAGTTTTCCTGAATATACTTTTTAAAGATTTTTCTTCTTTTTTTAATTTTTTAATAGATCTTTATTGGAGAATAATTGCTTCACAATACTGTGTTAGTTTCTGTTGTACAACAAAGTGAATCAGCCATATGCATACATGTGTCCCCATATCCCTTCCCTCTTGAGCCTCTCTCCCATCCTCCCTATCCCACCCCTGTAGGTCATCGCAAAGCACCAAGCAGATCTCCCTGTGCTATGCTGCTGCTTCCCACCAGCCAACTATTTCACACTTGGTAGTGTATATATGCGGATGCTACTCTCACTTTGCCCCAGCTTCACCCTCCCACCCTGTGTCCTCAAGTCCATTTTCTATGTTTACCTCTTTATTCCTGCCCTGCAACTAGGTTCATCAGTAACTTTTTTTTTTTTTTTTTTTTTAGATTCCATATATATGTGTTAGCATACGGTATTTGTTTTTCTCTTTCTGACTTACTTCACTCTGTATGACAGACCCTAGGTGCATCCACCTCACTGCAAATAACTCAATTTTGTTTCTTTTTATGGCTGAGTAATATTCCATTGTATATACGTGCCACATCTTCTTTATCCATTCATCTGTCAATGGACATTTAGGTTGGTTCCATGTCCTGGCTATTGTAAATAGTGCTGCAATGAACATTGTGGTACATGAGTCTTTTTGAAATATGGTTTTCTCAGGGTATATGCCCAGTAGTGGGATTGCTGGGTCATATGATAGTTCTATTTTTAGTTTTTTAAGGAAACTCTATACTGTTTTCTATAGTGGTTGTATCAATTTACATTCCCACCAACAGTGCAGGAGGGTTCCCTTTTACACACAAAAAAGACTTACACTCTGAGATTTTGCACAAAGCAGAAAACCCAACTATTCATCCTAGTCTCTCACCTTCTGTTGAAATCAACCTGGATGGAATGATCAATGACAAGGTCAGCGGGACAGACAGGGTTTATTTTCTCTGGATTCCCTCCTAACTTTTTCACAGCATCACGCATGGCAGCAAAGTCAACCACAGCTGGCACACCCCTAAGAAAAGGGAGATTAAGCAGAAAACAAATCGGTTAAACAAGTGCCATGGGATTTTTCAGCTTTTGCCTCTGCTGATAATATTGGCAATGGGGCTGTTTCATCGGCTGTTTCATCAGTGGTGCTAACAATGGATGTGTTAGAAAAGTGAAAGTGTCTAAACACATTCCCTTCAGCAGAAATCACATCAGTAATAAGTGCCGCGACTGAGTGGTATCTCTATATGCAATTTTATCCCTGCATTGAAGGTCACAGCCAATATGGTCTAAACAGAGAAGCTGTGGGAAAGCTGGCAATTAAAAACTCTGGAACTTTTTCTGCCATCACTGTTCCCTTTTCATATGGTGGGCTGACAAAGACCTGTACAAGATATACGGATCACACCCTTCAACTTCAGACCAAATTTAAAGGAATGGATATAATTCAGAAAAGTAGGCTGTGAATCAAATTTATACTAAGTGAATGCTTCCTTTTTATTAGAGAATAAAATTTGGGTGATCTTTCCTCTAAAAAAAATGAAATTTGCTCTCCAGAAGGAATAAAATAACATCATTTCAAAATGAAACGGTAATGTCTCAAAATGAAGCCGTGACAGGGAGCAATTCCTGGGAATAGCAGGATGTGAACAGAGGCTTAACAGCAACACATCACGCCTTGTGAACTACGTATCTCCCCTCAGGTGACACATATCAACGTTCCAAGGACAGCTGTTTGAAACCTGGCTCCTTGGGTGATAGGACATAGGGGCGAAAAGATTCTGAGATAGCTCCACTCCATACTGTTTCTTTCAACTTTTGTTAGTACACTTAGAACTAGGATCTTGAAGACCAAGGACAAAGATCTTTGCCACTGGAAAAGGTGGAGTGAGTATGCATCCTGATTTGCCTGAGATTATCTCTTCCCGTCTGGGATGACTGCCCTCTTTTGCTTTCAACCGTCTCTGAATGTTGAGTGAAAAATTATACAGTCACTGTGTTTTTTATTTTTGCTTTTAAGAAGCTTTCTTTAAAGGCTGACAAGGGATGCAGAGAAAAACAGAGTGAAGTGACATGAGGCTCACGTGAAGTCCTGCAGGATGACGCGGGCAGGCTTAAACGGCACTTCTATGTTCTTATGCTGCATGACATTCCAATTTAGGATATTTTCAACATCATTTTTCTTCACCAAAAATTGATCACAGTTCCGAATGGCTGCCTCCAGGAGAACTCTGATAGAAAATGGTAGTCGTCCTAGGAGTAAAGGAGAAAGTATAACAAAACCAAACCCATGAGACATCTTATTATAAGAGCTCTCTAAAGCCAAACTCCATACAAACTCGATACAAGGCATCACACTATTCTTCCAGCAGGGAAAGAGAGTAAATTTAAACTGATTCCAACAGTTTAAAATATAAGACTATTGAATGGATTTAGGAGACATTCAGTACTAGAAAATGCCAACAGCCTAGGCAAAAAGAAAATATTACACTTAAATCTTTCATAATAAATGGTTGCCTAGCCTTGGAATCCAGTAACAGAAGTTCCCTTAAGTCATCATGAAAGACATGAGTCTAGATAATTTACTGTATTACTGTTAGCAAGTACACACACATACAGTAGTATTTCTTATGAAACCTAGTGTTTAAGAAATGAGAAGATAACCCCTTTACAATTATTATAATAAGACTAAAGAATAGTCAGATACATCTTTCAAAGGAAATAAACCCCTAAACACCATGTAGTGTGGTCATTGGTAACTGTGTTTTCTAGAATAAAACAATGGTAATTCATTAAGAAAAGTTATTTTGTTTATAAAAGAAATGGTCCATCCGGATACATGAGAATTATTTACCAGTATTATCCAGAAAAGGCAAGACTACAAAGGTAGAGAAGCATAGGAGTTGGAATAAAAAAGGCTTGTGTTTTCATCCTCTTCTGCTACCTACATAGTTGTTATTTAATCATATCATTTACTCTCTCTGGGCCTCAGCTTCCTCAGGACTTCTTATGTTTTTAAACATAACATGATAGGGTTGTTATTCAGATTAAACAATATATATGTACAAACACTCTCTATACTAAATGTTATGTAAATGTTACATATATATAATCATTATTATCTACTTGAAAACGAGCAATGTAAGAAAGATGTGTATTTGTGTGGTTAACCCAAGACCATTCAGCCATCTCTGCTACTCCCTCTTCCAACTCTCCTAAAGCCTAATTTATTAAGTAGCTTACTTATTATGCAAATGATATTCCAATTACTATCAGAGCACTTACATCATAGAGCCATGTACCTACCATATCTTGAATCCTCCAATTTATTCAAATTGAAGAATTTCTTTCCTGGTTGTGCAGGATCCAAAGGCTCAGCGAGGTGTGCAAATGGGTTGCTCATTATTCCTGATGGCCACGTGTCCCTGAAAAGAACAGAGAACATTTAATTTCTACTCTCAAAGCTGGACCTTATTTATTCAATGAGCGTTTGCCCTCTTTAACGATTATGATACATTCACTTCAAGAAATCACTTATCTTCTCAGAGTAGGGGAAAGGTGGGACATAAATGAATAAAAAATGATATCCTTAGCAGAGAAAGTGGGCTCTGTGAAGCTATTTGTGAAAGCTAGGATTCACCTCTCAAGGGTGCATACAATTCCAAACTTCTTTTGCCTTATCTGTATACAACTTTCCAAAATTCTTGCACTGATAAGTCATGAGGAAGAAGGGAAATGAAGGATGTGTTGCATGGTGAATCTCGAATATGTGGACAGACCTCTGAGCTGGACTCATGTTTTGCTTGATAGGAGGTTAAGAGGTCCAGAGCAGGTGACATTGTGCAATTGTATAAAACTCGAACTCTGGAAGAGCGGACTTGAAAGCAGCTGTTTTCTGTTGTAACTGTGTCTGCAGCGTTTTAAATAAACCTGTTAGTTGGAAGTCTTCCCAACTCACTTTTGAGTTGGTAGCAAGAGTGAGTTCACATCAGGTAATCTTTAAGGTACACTGTGGTGGCATAAAGGCCCAAACTCCCCAGATATGTTTGGAGAAGACCCTCTACCCCAGCTCTGGGCAGAATTTCTCCTTATCTTTTTTTTTTTTGCGGTACGCGGGCCTCTCACTGTTGTGGCCTCTCCTGTTGCGGAGCACAGGCTCCGAGAGCGCAGGTTCAGCGGCCATGGCTCACGGGCCCAGCCGCTCTGCAGCATGTGGGATCTTCCCGGACCGGGGCACGAACCCGTGTCCCCTGCATCGGCAGGCAGACTCTCAACCACTGCGCCACCAGGGAAGCCCTCTCCTTATCTTTTTATAAATTATAAGTGGTGAACAAGAAAGGACACTGTTCCTGGCCTCCACCACACAGATAAACAGCAATTTCAAATAACTATATAACTTAGAGCAAAACACTCTGGGGTGGAAGTCGGAAGACTTGCTGTCTAGTCCTACCCCTTGGGCAAAAGTCTTTTAATCGATCCATTCTCCAATAGTCTTAATTTTAAGATAATAATAGTAACATTCCCCTATCTAATCCAAGGTTTTTATGAATAAATATTCATAAAACCTATTTTGGGGATGACTGATATGGAATGATCAACATATTACTATAAAATGAAAACAAAGTACAATATCTTACTCGACTTATGATTGGGTAACACCCTGATAAACCCGTTGTAAACTGAAAATATCGTAAGTTGAAATGCATTTAATATACTAAGCTACTGAACATCACAGCTTAGCCTAGCCTACCTCAAATATTCTCAGAACACTTACGTTAGCTTACATTTGGGCAAGATCATCTGACAAAGAGCCTATTTTATAAGGAAGTGCTGAATATCTCATGTAATTTATTGAATACTGTACTGAAAATGAAAAACAGGGTAGTTGTCCGGGTACAGAATGGTTGTAAGGGTGTCGGTTGTTCATCCTCCTGACCGTGTGGCTGACTGGGACTCGTCACAAGAGAGTATTGTACCGCATATCACCAGCCCGGGAAAAGATCAAACTTCAAAATTCAAAGTGTGTTTCTACTGAATGCCTATCGCTTTTGCACCAAAGTGGTCAAAAAACTGTAAGTCAAACCATTGTGAGTCGAGGACCATTTGTACAGAAAACGACTGTTTGTGGGGATAAAAAGTGACAAGTGGGCCTTGTCTCCATAGACAGGCCCATGTCTTCATTGAGACACAAAAGAGACTGGTTCCTTTAAGAGGGACAGCGGCCTCGAAGTCAGGATTGGGAGAAAGACTCAGCTTCATTGTATATCCTTTGGTATTATTTGCATTTTTAACTGTACAAATATAACTGTTTGAAACCTAGTTAAAAGCTTAAAAGAGATAGATGATGAGCACACCCACTGTGTCTAAAGTCCAGTGCCAGGCAGTTCTGGGGAGAGGCAGCTGAGTGAGAAGCAACCCCTGCCTTCCTGGAGTTACGAGTGCAGAGACAATGGGATGAGCCGGGCACCGGCAACAGGCGTGAGAGAATGAGAAGGAAGAGTGCGGTGGTCTGCCGAGCACCTTTTTATTAGGAATCGCCTCTTTCCCCTAGTCCCACGTGGTTTTTGCAGGAGCTGCCATTTGGTGGGGGAGAGGGAAGGCCAACTGACGTCTCTAGGAGTTCCGGAACTGAAACTAAAGAAAGCCTAGCACGGGATGCTGGGGCATGCCCTAGATCATCTGCAGTAGAATTACCTGGGGCTCTTTCTTGTTAAAAATAGGCTCCCGAGTCCCACCGCTGAGCTACTGAATCAGAAGGGACTGGGGGAGGCGCCAGGAATTCGACAATCTCCCAGGTATCTCTAGCACGTGTCCAGTTTGAGAATCATTGCTGGACACCGTGGAGGACCAGGTGAAGAAGGTACACTTGATTCAGAAAGCAGGGAGGTACCATGGAAAGTATATGTTTGAGAGGGGGAGTGAATCGCAACCAAAATAACCACACAGTTCAGGAAGGGGGCCTGAACAAGTGAAGCAGGCAGCATGGGGGCTTGGCAGCCTGGGCAACGTTTGCCCGGCTAAGGGAGCGGCAGCCACTCGGCTCCAGCCGCGGGCTGCATGCTGGAATACGCCAGCCCAGTGTGGACAGAGCCAAGTTTTCAAGCGAGGCTGGCAATCTGGATTTCTACACGAACATTCTTGATTTATAAATGTCAGTAATTAGATTTTTCTAAACTACTGAGTGGGCCTGCAGCACAATGGCCAAACCAAACATGCCTGAGGGGCACTACCTGACCTGTGTTCTAACTTAGCCTGGCAGATGTTTTGGAGGAATGGGAGGTAACTACAGAGAGACAACTCAGGCAGGAAACTCCGGAAGTGGTAGGAACCCCTCGCTGAACTGGGCACGGTGGGTGGTCTGTTCATACCTTTCAAAAGCCTTAAGTCACTGAATCATCCCTAAAGGGGCTCAGTTTGCCAAAATTCTATGGTTAAACCAGTTGCCAAATTGTACCCATATTTGCCATGATGCAGTGAGGACACAGGACACAACGTGTCAGTTTGCTTCCCCGTACCTTATAAATGCCCTGGCAGAACTCTGGAAGCCTTACACGATTCCTGCTGTTCCTACCACCCTACAAAGCCAGCTGGTATTTCAGGATGGATATAGTGACCAGTATGGCTCTTGTAGAAAATGTGTCATATAAAGCACTCTCCATCTGCCTCCTTTTTTCCTTAGAGACTAGATAATTGTGTAGTTTCACTATATAAATGAAGGAAATTTTACTTGCAGAAGTTAGGAGAGAGAAGAGCCAGTGACTAATTACTAAGTATCAGCGCGTGCCAAGTGCTTCATACCATCTTCTATAACTCTGGCAACATCTCTGTAAATTCCAGCCTATCATTACTCCCATTTTACAGCTGAGAAAACTGCAGCTCAGAGAGATGGAAAAACTCGCCTCAGGGTATACATCCAGTAAGAGGCAGAGCTAGGTTTTGAACTCTGGCTTTTTCCACCAGCCCCTTGGGGCTGCCTCTCCAGGTGTGGCAACTCCTGGTTTGAAGATGGCGCTAGCTGGAGGTCACCAACCAACCCCCAGAGCTGAAAAAAGCCAGGAGATGCATGGGCCTGAGAAATCCTCCTCCAAGAGGCAGTTTTGAATACTAGAGTTGCCTTTCCTTCTTTCTAGGGGTCACCCAGCACAGGGGCCTGAGCAGGCATTGATTGTCACATGTCCCTTGCCACAGGTCAGTGGAAAGCAACAGGAGCTGTGTTTTTGCAACCCCAAACTGGCTTTGCTTGGAAGTTGGGAAATGGACCTCCCCCGCCCCGCCACCCCCTTATAAGCCTGTTGGGTTCTGGAAATCAGAGCCACTCCACAGTTTCACTCATTCTATCAATCTTGTTTCAAATGACCTTATAGGAGTTCCCAGTGCTTTAGTAATCCCAAGAGGGAGCCAGAACAACCACGTGCCAAGCAGGGTGTGAGGGGAAAGATCTTTGGTTTGGGAACAGTCCAGATACAAAGTAGAATCTAGGCATTGTGAATGTACCTAGGTCTGCCTTACCCTGGCCAGAATCCTAGCCCATCCCCAAACCTTGAGTATTACCCCAAATTATCCCAAGATCTGTGATTTTGCTAGAAACGCCACCAACTGGCCAGGGAATCCTGTCTACTTCCACAACCACAGAAAGCACAGACCCCACTGTTTCAATTCCTTTCTTACCTGCATTGTTCCTGCCTTTTTTTCTGTTTTGTCTAATGCCCATTCAATACTAATAAAAGAGAGGAATGAGCAAACAGAGAGGATCTGGGAGGAGAGGGTGGAGTGTCATCCTAGGTTTTTTTCTCTTTTGGAAGAGGGAAGAATTAGTATGCATGGAAATATGTTCGGGTTGCTGCCTCTTGTGTTCCACAGAATAAGGTGGTACTGCATGGAGGCAAAGGAAAAAAAAAAGAAAAAAAAAAAAAAGCAAAGAAGGGCAAATGATATCTTTTAAGCAGCGAGTTTACAGCTCACTCAGAACTTGCCCTTCCTGAACACTTGTGTTGAGAAGGCTAGGACTGCTGATATCTGCCTGGCCTCTGAATCAAGTGGGACCCATGGACAGTTCTCAAAGAAAAGGAATCCAAAAAGAGACACTTGCACCATCTCTGAAACCCTTCACTACATCTGTTCACATTCGGAAAGAAAAGATAATTATTTGGTAGCAAAACGGTGTCTCTCAAAGCTAACCCATCCTGAAATACCAGCTGGGTGACTTGGTATGATCCTTACAGATACATTTTGTACATCGAAGAGTAGGGGTGGGGAAGGGAGTGCTGGACACCAGATTTTTAAAGTAAATTACTAAAAATACTAAATAGTAGGCACAGGCAGGCAGATCTGAGACACTTAACACATGAACAACGCTCCCAGTAAAAAAGGTTGAGGGAGTTCAGTGCTGGGGATCCTCTCCAGCCACAGACAGTGTCGCTGCCAACTGACCTTTGGCCTCAATTTAGGACACTGGCATGTGACTTACTTGGAGAGGCACCTTCACTTGTACATGTGTGGCTTGGCATTGATCCGTCACCACAGGCTAGGGACACTTTGATCTTAGATGCTAAGGAGGTAGTGAGATAAATCAGAGAATGGTGAGCCTACCTTAAAGAACTTTACCTAGGACTACATCAGGGGGCCAACATTCCCCTGATGAGAAAATAGAGTCCCTAAAAAGAAGTAGATGGCCTGGGGTCACAGGATTATAAGTGGTAGCACCAGGAGAAATGTAGCTGATTTTCCCTCCAGTAAAAAAGCAAATTTCTGGCAGAGAAAACAAACAAACAAACAAAAACACCTTAAAATCCTTCGTAAGTAGAGTTGAAAAAAGTACGACTTAGGCGTATCACAGTCTTCTGGCACTTTTGTGAGTTAGTTCTATAATCATTCACTGAACCTTCCGTGGTTCAAAATTCCAGAGAACTGACTGACAGCTAAACTTTGGGAAAACAACCTGTGGTTAAGTTTTTAACTGCTCTTGATGACTAGTTTATTCCAAGAGAGGCGGAGGAATGACAAATCAATTCCGTCGATGTAAATATCAGACCACATACCATTCACATGCAAATGAACACACAAAAGAAAGATACAGAGTAAAGTTAAGATTATATAGATTGCCAACAGGCACGTGAAAAGATGTTCAACATTGCTAATCATCAGAGAAATGCAAACCACAATGTCAGTGGTTTTGCAAATGAAAACCACAGTCTCACACCTGTCAGAATGCCTACCATGAAGAAGACCACAAAAAACAAATGTTGGCGAGGATGTGGAGAAAACGGAACCCTCGTACGCGATTGGTGGGAATGTCAATTGATGCAACGACTGTGGAAAAGAGTATGGAGGTTCTCAGAAAACTATAAACAGAACTACCACATGATCCAGCAATTCCACTGCTGTGTATATACCCGAAGAAAACGAAAACACTTATCTGAAGAGATACATGCATCCCTATGTTCAAAGCAGCATTCTTTACAGTAGCCAAGATATGGAAGCAACCTAAGTGTCCATCAACAGATGAATGGAGAAAGAAGATGTGGTTTATATATATACAATGAAATAGTACTCAGCCATAAGAAAGAATGAAACTTTGCCATTTGTAACAACTGGACTTGGCGGGTATTATGCTTGGTGAAATAAATCAGACAGAGAAAGGTTATCACTTACCTGTGGAATCTAAAGAATAAAACGGATAAAGAATATAACAAAACAGAAACAGCACAGAACAGACACTTAGATCAATGGGACAGACTATAGAGCCCAGAAATAAACTCACATACTTATGGTCAATTAATCTACAACAAAGGAGGCAAGAATATGCAATGGAGAAAAGACAGTCTCTTCAAAAAGTGGCGCTGGGAAAACTGGACAGCTACATGTAAAAGAATGACATTAGAACATTTTCTAACACCATATACAAAAATAAACTCAAAATGGATTAAAGACCTAAATGTAAGACCAGAAACCATAAAACTCCTAGAAGAAAACGTAGATGGAACCCTCTTTGACATAAGTCATAGCAATATTTTTTTGGACCTGTCTCCTAAAGCAAAGGAAACAAAAGCAAAAATAAACAAATGGGACCTAATTAATCTTAAAAGCTTTTGCACAGCAAAGGAAAACATGAACAAAACAAAATGACAACCTATAGAATGGAAGAAAATATTTGCACATGATATGACCAATAAGGGGTTAGTTCATATCCAAAATATATAAACAGTTCATACAATTCAATACCAAAAAACAAACAACTCAATTAAAAACTGAGACCAGTTATAACCTATGTGGAATCTAAAAAATAAAACAAATCAGTGAGTAAGTATTATAAAAGACTCACAGATATAGAGTATAAATTAGTGGTTACCATTGGGGAGAGGGAAGGGAGGAGAGCAAGACAGGGGTAGGGGTCTTCAAGGTATAAACTACTATGTATAAAATAAACAAGCTACAAGGATATATTGTACAGCACAGGGAAAATAGCCAATATTTTATAATAACTATAAATGGAGTATAATCTTTAGAAATTGTGAATCACTATATTGTACACCTGAAACTTATATAATGTTATAAATCAACTACACTTCAATTTAAAAAAAAACTTAGAAAAAAGATCAGAAAAATACATTAAAAGAAAATTTTAAAAACAAAATTTTTATGTATTTATTTAGGCTGCGCTGGGTCTTAGTTGGGGCACCTGGAATCTCCATTGTGGCATGTGTGATCTTTAGTTGCAGCATGTGCGATCTTTAGTTGTGGCATGTGAACTCTTAGTTGCAGCATGCATGTGGGATCTAGTTCTCTGACTAGGGATCAAACCCGGGCCCCTTGCATTGGGAGCATGGAGTCTTAGCCACTGGACCACCAGGGAGGTCCCTAAAAGAAAATTTTAAAAATAGATGCTCATTGTGGAAACACTATTAATCAGCTATAAAAAATGAGGTAATCCTACCATTTGTGACAACATGGACTTTGAAGACATTATGCTAAGTGAAATGAGTCAGAAAAAGACAAATACTGTATGATCAGATTGCACTAATGTATAGAAGTAGAACCTAATTAAAAAAAAAACACAACTCACAAAAAAAAAAAGAAAATGCAAGTGAACAAAAAGAAGAAAATGAAAGTCATCTGTAATACCATGGTTTGGAGTTTCATTTAACATGACTTTTAAATGTACTTGGATTTTTAAAAAATGATTAGACCTCACATTGTTTTGTAACTTGCTTTTTTTCCCACTCAGCAGTAGACCACAAACATCTTTATAGAGCCATCATGTGATATTTTATATCACTTTTAACTACACCATAAAAATCTATCATTCAGATATATAATTTATTTAAATCTCTTATTATTAAAATACATAGGTTGTTTCCAAGTACTAACATTCAAATACCGCTTGCAACTTTTGTATACATTTCTTCGAATAGCTCCTTAATCCATTTCCTTAAAATAAACGCGTAGCTCTCAGTTCCTAGAAGTAGGACAGCTGGGTGAAAGGATCTGATATCTCCATTGGGTTGCACATCACCAGGTTGCCAGGGAAAGGCTGTACCAATTTTATGACCCTTCTCTGAAGCAGTGAGTAAATGAAGGTGCCTAAACCAGGCAACATAATTGGTCTTTACCTTTTGCCAAACTGAGAGATTAAAAAGCTAACCTTGGGCATTTCTCTAATTGCTAGTGAAGGTGAATACCTTTCCATCCCTCTGTTAGAATCTGAATTTCTTCTTTTGTAAACTCCTTGTCTGCCAGAAAGGGCAAACTGAGGGTCACTAAGATGGCCTCTGGTGACCAAATGTTCTCATCTCCGAGGGGACTTCACTGCACTGTTCCTGTGGATGAGACTCAGCTCTGCAGTCCTGGAGAGGCAAGGACTGCCTGTGGCCTCTACCTGCTCTTGAGACTTGCAGTCTGTAAGATTGCCCTTTACCTGAAGGGAGCCCTAAAATCTAATGCACAGTTTGACCCCATGCTCAGGTGCACTGTGAACCTAGTTGGTTATAGCAAAGTAAGTGACCAATTAGTTTACCTCACAGGCAAAATCCCCACTGGGGTCAGTGAGCTTTGCTACCTGTAACCCAGACCATTTCCAAGCCCAGGCAGCAGTCTTGCAAATGGGTTTTGTGAGGGAGCCCGAGTACAGCATATGGGTAGTACAATGCTAAATCACTGCTCTTGCTAGAGGATCGCCTGGGACTATACCCCAGCTGACAGTCATGATGCCTGTTTGGTACAGCCAGATTTGTAGAGATGTTTGGAATAGTCGACTGATTTTAGCTAAATGCCAACGATCAGATAAAATAAGAGTCACGTTTTCAGGTGTTTTTCCAGCCTTTGGAGTATATAAATCTAAGATTTAGCTGCTTATGCTGTCGGAGTTGAATCTTCTTAGGTTGTCTTATGATAGAGAAAGAGGCATGCATATGAATGGGCCCTACCACCAGCCACAGGATTTCCACGCATCAGTGGGAAAGAGCAGAGGACAGGCGTAACCCTGGGCAGCAGAATTCCCCTCAGTAATGGGATGGGGAGAATAAAGTTGGGGGGTGGGGTGGAGATTGTGTGTAATTAGTTTCCTGGAGAGTTTGGATAGTTTGAAAGAGCCTTCAGGTGATTCGTTGAGAATCACTGCTCTGTGTGGTCTAAAGTACAGACAACACACCCTCAGAATTGTTTATTTAGGATATCTAAAGACACAAGAGTAGATTTTTTTTAAAATCTATGCTAACAACAGAAAGAGGTTTCTTCTGTATTCATGTGGTTTACCCACCTCTCTCCTTCTCTTCTCACATTTTCTTAAATATACCCTCCCTGAATTTTCATGGCTTCCAACTCCGAAGTTAAAGCAGTATCACTGCATCTTTTAGGGTTTACTTCAGTTCACTAAAAAGATTAGCTGTGCTTCATTTTTTTCTGTTTAAAGAGAAATTAATTGGTCCCACCCCCAAACTGTTGTGTATCTAAACATCATGCTACTTATAAACAACTTTTTGTCAAAAGTGAGATTCCATGGATGTCTATAAACAAGATTGAGGTCAGAACCATTCAGGCCCTCAAACCACCATGGCTTGTCAACTCAGTTCTTTTACAAAGCGGAGAGCTAGAAATATTAGTTCTTTGCTTTATTTGATGCAGACGCATCTGGAAAAATGGAATAGCTGAATAGCTCTGAATTTTCCCAGAGACCAAGTCACTTCTTTGATCTTCTTAGCTGTTCATAAAAGTATTGAAAAAAAAAATACACACACACCAAAAACAACACAAAAATCTCTTAAATGTGATACTCGTAACCAAAAGAATTTTAAAGCCATAAGTGCAATTGTATATTTTGGAAGAGAATGAAAAAGAAAGAAAGGAAAAAAAAAAAAAACGGAAAAAAAGTAGTACTGTTGTAGGAAAAATGGGGCATGAGAGAATGGTCATGTCCCAGGCCTAGAGTCCTTGGGATGGCTGGCCAAGTGAGTAAGCCATAGTAAAGTGAAAGTGGGTTTATTTACAGAGGTACACACTCCACAGAAAGAAGCAGCCCCAGGGGTGGGGTTCTCTTGGAAAGTGAGAGCAGCCCCTGAAATGTGGGGCTGGTTAGTTTCTATGTGCTGGGCAATTTCATAGCTAATGAGTGGAATATTCTATCTTGGAGAGGGGGTGGGGATTTCCAGGAATTAGGGCACCACCCACCTTTTGGCCTTTCACGGTTGGCCTCAGAACTGTCATGGTGCCTGTCTGTGTGTTGTTTAGCATATGCTAATATATTACAATGAGTGTGTAATGAGGCTCAAGGTCTATGGGAAGTTAAATCTTCTTCCATCTTGGACCTAGTTGGTTTTAATGAGTTTTTGTCGTATCCTCAGGATATGTCATTCTTTTAAAGGTTGTGCCTTGCCCCTGTCCCTCCTGTCTCAGTGCAGAAGGAGGGTCTTAGAGAAAGAATGACTTTATGACAGTATAACCAAATCCATCAACACATTTTTCTTGGGCACTAATTAATGCAAAGTGCACTTTATACCACAAAAGTCAACAAGACTCTGCTTTCAAAGAGCTTTGCCATCACACAATAACTTGTCACTTTTTGCTAAAATTTTAAGTTATCAGTCTGTTTTCACTAACTCTTTTGTCTCATCCTGGACCACTGACCAGAATGCTCCACATATATTCCTAGAGTTCTAAAAAGAGCTATAACAGTTTTTAAATGATTCATTTTCATTCTGAATAAGCCACATAACCTTTCTGTGCCTCAGTTTCCCAGTCTGTAATATAAGGTTACTTGATGATCTAAAAAGTCCCTTCTGGGTGAAAAAATTCTGTTTCATTCATTCATTTGTTCAACACATATTTATGTTAACTGCGTAATATGTGCCGGGAACTGTATTAGGCACCAGGGATGAACCTGGGAACAAAACTGACAAAGCCCCCTCATGGTGCTTCCATTTCAGTGGAGGTAGATAGACTAAACAATAAACAAACATAGAAGCAGAACATCAGACTGTGACCAGTTCTGTGGATAAAGCAGGACAGGGCACTAAGGAGTGTCGCCGTGAAGGGTATCAGGAGATCGAAGAAGGCCTCAATGATACGGAGCCACTTGAGAACAAGCTTGAAGGAAGTGAGGGGGCAAGCTCAGCGCAATCTTGAGGAGGGGTCAGATCATGTGCAAAGGTCCTGAGGTGGGTCTGAGAGAAGGCAAGGAGGCCAGAGCAGAGTGAGCGAGGGCAGAAAAGGAAAAGATTGAGGTGGGGAGTGGTAGAGTCAGCTACTGTAGGAACTCTGACTAAGGACAAACTACAAAGTACTCTCCTAACTTTACACTTGGTTTAAATTGTACATTTCCAACATCAGAATTTAGGTTTGGTAAGATATTAACTCATAATATGAAAACATTAGGTTGTCATTTAAAAAGTAGCTACCTTCCTGAAATCTAACCCTTCTGTTTCCCTGAACTTCATTAAGTAACACTGGAAATTTTCAGGATGTATCATAAAAATGATCATGACTCACTCAGCAGATATCCATAGCCACTGCCAAAGGTAATGGTCAGGATTTGGGGGGCCAGAGCCGTGACCACGGCACTGTGCTGTGCTCAGTGGCCAAGACAGCACAACATCATATGAAATTCCCGAGAGAAAACTTGCCTGACACATCCTTTAAGCTCATTTTAAATTAACTGCAGTAGCACAAACTCCAAAGAACAGAAATAGTTACCTTTATTTTCTGGTATCACTATGAACTAATATAAACAGAGTTTCACAAAAAGTCTTGCTGAACTTCAGATTTATTATTCCAGAGATGCACTGAGAAAGGAAAGTCTTTGTGGGGTCATGAAACATTTGTCCAGAAAGTAAAGGAAGAAGCAGGTCAGGACCCCCTCAGAACTAGGTGTCCTGGCCAGTCCTCAGTTCCTGACCTCATCCTCTCCTCTTTTTTTTTTTTTGCAATACGCGGGCCTCTCACTGTTGTGGCCTCTCCCGTTGCGGAGCACAGGCTCTGGACGCACAGGCTCAGCGGCCATGGCTCACGGGCCCAGCCGCTCTGCGGCATGTGGGATCTTCCCGGACCGGGGCACGAACCCGCGTCCCCTGCATCGGCAGGCGGACTCTCAACCACTGCACCACCAGGGAAGCTCCATCCTCTCCTCTTTAAGGCTAGTCCTCAGCCCCTTCTCAGACTGTGGGTCCCCTACCTTGCAGCAACCCACCATTGCCAGCAGGGCTTCAAAAATGATGCCTGCAGAGCCCTGAAGTCCTACTGCATCTAAGTCCTGAGAGTAGGGGGTGCGAGGGGGCAGCAACTGTAGGTGTTACTAGCATTAGAGAGCAGGCCTCGTCGATAGCCATCCTTTAAGAGTGGCGTGATTTCC
This sequence comes from Phocoena sinus, assembly GCF_008692025.1. Classification (NCBI taxonomy): domain Eukaryota; kingdom Metazoa; phylum Chordata; class Mammalia; order Artiodactyla; family Phocoenidae; genus Phocoena; species Phocoena sinus. The sequence goes on along the minus strand of NC_045768.1, from coordinate 80,361,574 downwards.
TCAAGCTCCAAACTCATTTCGTAGATCCTTGGTAACTTTTCTAACTCAAATTTTAGGAATTAGAAAGAGTGTCACCACGAAAGGCTAGGTGTCAGGCTGCCGGAGGTCTCACAGGGCAGCATTTCTCTCCATGAATTCACCATGTTTCTGAGGTCATCTACCCCAACCCACTTCAGCACTGCTCAGACCCAAGAATGATGACTCGTACTAATAGAGTTCCCAGAAGCTTGCGGTATAAGCCCACGTTTCTTGGTTTTTGAGAAGAAAGGCAGCTGCCGGGAGGACCTGAAGCTCCTGTTTTCTGACCAGCACGTTCTTTCCCTGCAGTGGTATAGCCACGTGGTTAGGAGCTGGGAAGCTGCAGCCAGACTGCAGGTGTGCTGAGAGGGAACTCAACCCAGATGGAGGGAACGTCCATCTGGCCTTAAGCCCAGCTCTTAAGCAATGATGCTCTAGTCCCATCTCAGCGGCCCACAGAGTGGCATGGCATCTACACGCAATGGCCATTTCATTGGGTCAAAGATGTGACAAGTAATAGAGCAGCATTCGACCATGACACATCTACTACCTGGGCCTCGCCGGCTTGTCTAAGAAAAGGGACTGACCCAGATTCATTCATACATTTGACATTGATAGACACTGATTTGACATTGATGGGAAAAAGATGAGTCCGCCTGCTCTTCAGTCACACACAGACTGGTCAGGAGTTTATGAGACTATCAAGCAGTCCATGCTACAGCAGCAGTGGATGGAGAGCGATAAAGAAGCACCTAGGGGTGCTGGAATTTGTTCGTGGTCCAGTGGTTAGGGCTCCGAGCTTCCACTGCAGGGGGCACGGGTTCGATCCCTGGTTGGGGAACTAAGAGCCTGCACGTTGCACGGTGCAGGCAAAAAAAAAAAAGAAACATCTAGGGATAGCACCTAATCCAGCATCGGAGGGGGTCAGGAAGACCTCCAGGGACAGGCACGCCATGCACAAGCCTTCCAGAACTACACTGAGGGAAGGAGTTGGGGAAAAAATATTCCGGGCAGAGAAAACAGCACATGTAAAGGTGCGGAAGGGCTTCCCTGGTGGCACAGTGGTTGAGAGTCCGCCTGCCGATGCAGGGGACACGGGTTCGTGCCCTGGTCCGGGAAGATCCCACATGCCGCGGAGCAGCTAGGCCCGTGAGCCATGGCTGCTGAGCCTGCGCGTCCGGAGCCTGTGCTCCGCAACGGGAGAGGCCACGACAGTGAGAGGCCTGCGTACCGCAAAAAAAAAAAAAGGTGCAGAAGCGTGACCCTGTGGGAGCCATAAAGCAGTTCCATGTGGACGAAGGACAGGGTTCACAACGGGCAGGGTAAGAGGAGAGGGAAAGGGAGGGGCGGGGTCCACATCATGAGGGACCTCGCAGAAAGGCTCAGATTTATCCTGAAGACAAGGAAGCACATTAAAAGATTCTAAGCTGGAATCTTCAAGACCTGATTTGATTTTCAGAGATCACTCTGGTAGTGGTAAGAGCTGACTTGGGAGAATAATGCTAGATGGGTGTCACGGAGGCAGGTTATGGTGCTATTACAATCATCAAGTCGGAAGAAGGGGGCAGGGGCCATAAATCCCAGGGAGAGTTAAGAAAGGAGAATGGACTGAGGGTGGGTGAGAAAGAAAGAGAGATCTGGGATAGCTCCTGTGTTCCTCATTTGGGCAAACTGGCAGAGCCAATGGGAACCGGGATGTCGGTTTTAGACATGGGGAATTTGGGTTGAAGAGGAACAGCAGGCAGCAGCATATATGTGCCAGGAGCTCAGGAGGTCTGGGCTGAGAGAAGTTTGGACAGGCATTCTGCCATGAGTGCTATATCACTCCATAGGCACTGCAGCCTGCTGACATGTGCCGAGTGCCCGTGGAGTGCCAGATATCTTATACACATTGTCTAATATGGTCCCTCAGCAACTGTGAGATAGGGACTACCATCCCATTATACAGATGAGAAGACTGAGGATCAGAGAGGGTAACTTGCCAATGCCCTGTGGCTGGTAAGTGGCCAGATTGGGAGTGAAACCCAGGGCCCCTGATGTCAGGGCCAACTTCCTCGCACCCTGCTGCTTCCAAATAGGCATAGCATTTTATAGCCACTCCTCATCCAAAAACCCACATTCACCAAATGGATTAAAAAAGTTAAATCGCACTTTAAAACAATCTTCAAACTCTAAGGTACATATGTGAGGACTAGATAGTCAACCTCTAATTTCCCCTAAAATATCCTTGATTTTGGCAAAATTTGTATGACAGATAACTTTTAAAGTATGGGTTGATGTCAAAAACCCATCACCAGGCATCACCAACCCTTAAAATGTATCTGATTCCTTATCTAAGCAAATAAGCCTTTTATGAAACACAGCAATTCTTAAGACCAGTCTGGAGGCTGGTCTTTATCCCACCACTATTATAGAACTGTCCTGCGCGTATCTGTGTAGCTCTTGCATGTAACCGACTATCCACAAATGATTTGTTCACTTCTCCGCTTCTCAACCAAAAATTCAAACCTGGCAATCCTGTAGGAGGACACTTTCTTCGACCAACATGTCTTCTTCATGAACTAGGCCACAATGTGTACAATTTGCTTTGTAATTTTACAGTAATGGTCATGAAAGAATGACGAGGTTAAGGAATAATTAAGTGTTCCATACACGTCAGTCTGAGTAACAGCTCAGGCAATTCACACTGTTCAAAGATGGGCTTCCCCAGATTTCTTCTTAAGGCACGAAAAGAGAATGAGAGAGAACCCCAGCAGCATGCACGCACAGCAGCCTTGCCAATTCATCATAAAGTGGATTAACTTCTAGGACAAAGACTAAAGCAGAACCTGAGGAATCTGGGAAGTGACTGGCTCAGAGAGTGTGATATCACTTTGATAGTTCTACACAGTGGGATATACATACTTACTTCGAGAACCTGGTCTGGCTCCCCAAATATATGTAGTGCTTGGAGAGAGAGTTTCCCGTCTTTGCACGTTCCCAACATCCAATCCCAAAGCCCTTTGGTTTCCAATCTACACTTAAAATCAGACTCTGCCACTTTCTGCCATAGACAAGATTCCCTCTATCTGCCTAAGCCTCAGTTTACTTCTTTGCAGATTTAAGGCAACAACAGCTGCCCTGCACTGCCCTGCCCAGCTCACAAGGGCCACTGTGATAATTAAAGGAGGCAACAGATGAAGAGATGGTGAACACCGGGAGCAACTCTATACCTATGAGCTGCAACTCTATACCTATGAGCTGCCGTTATTCATGAGATTGATACCAACTTACTTCATGGGGCATGTGGACCCTAAACATAGCCAGTTTCTTCTACTGAAGATTTAAACCTACATCTTAAAACATAATAGATATTCTAATGTTGTCAGAGTCACTCTTCCCTACCAAGGGAAAAAAAGCATTCTAGAATAAGAGAAGACCTAAACACTCCAGATATATGTGAAAAAAATGACAACAGACCATAAAGACCATTTTCCTCAAAAAAAAAAAAAAAAAGATGTCTTCTTTATACTGGCTCAAATTGAAGATTCTTTTTGTTGCAGTACTTTAAAATCTTTAAAAATCTTGCAGGTGAGATAAAATGTTCGTGGTCCTAGGCAATACCTGAAATTTTTCCTTTGAACATAATGCATTTCTTTTGTAATCAAAATTTTTCTCCAATGAACTTAATCAATTTAAATTAATTTAGCATCTATTTCTTGAGCATCTTCTTTGCATTAAGCATTTTTAAGTAGCATAGGAGAAAGGGAGATAAGGAAAATCTTGTTTTACATGAAGATTATGATCTAAGGAGACTGAGATAAGCTCACAAAGAACTATAATATGCTAAGGGTCATAAGAGAGGTCAGAGGAAAGTGACAGCTATAACTAAGGGAGTTGAGAAAGGCTTAACAGAGGAGAATTGGAAGAAGGAAAGAGGGAAGACTGATTTAGCCTAGAAGGCAGAGAGGAGAGGAAATGCAGAAGCAGAGAAGGGGGACCACACAGCAAGTGTTCGAAGTCTGCCCGGGGGTTCGGTTGTGCTGACATTAAGACAGAAGTTTTAAGATTTTGTTAAAGCAGTTAGTACATGCTTGTTACTAAAAGACACAACAAAGATACTTTGTTAGTTTATACAGTTGAAAATGAAGATGCTAACTCCTGGAAGAGGGAAAAAAAGAAGTGAGTTTGAGGAAAGGTCCCGATGAAACAAGACTGGTCAAATGCTAATGTTCATAATTGTTGAAGCGGGGGGTTTATACTCTCCACTTCTTTGGATGTATGCAATTTTCCATTAAAAATGGCTAAAAAAGAAATGAAGGCCATTCAGTCTGGTCAGCTGATGGCTTCTCAGGTGATGGTGCTGATCCGATAAGAACATTCTAACCTCTAGGTCAGTTGGAGGGAACGGGCAGGGCTGAGGCTGGAGCTGACTCCCCAGGCGGAAGTAGACACTGCACAACATAACTAAGGGCTGTTTTCGGTTCCCCATGCCTCTTGCTCCTTACTTCTTTCTCAATTTCCCACTGGGAGGAAGGGAGTAGCAGGGGTCTGCTACTGGCCAAGTTGGTGCTAAGTCAGTCTAAGAAAAACAAAGCCAACTATGTTGCCCTTAATGTACAAATAACTGTAGGGGTTATTTTTGGTCAAGTCAAATTATTTTTTAATTTATTTATATTTGGCTGCGTTGGGTCTTCGTTGCTGCGCGTGGGCTTTCTCTAGTTGCGGCGAGGGGGGTCTACGTTGCGGTGCGCGGGCTTCTCATTGTGGTGGCTTCTCTTGTTGTGGAGCACAGGCTCTAGGTGTGCAGGCTTCAGTAGTTGTGGCATGGGAGCTCAGCAGTCATGGCTCGCGGGCTCTAGAGCACAGGCTCAGTAGTTGTGGCGCCCAGGCTTAGTTGCTCTGTGGCGTGTGGGATCTGCCTAGACCAGGGCTCGAACCCGTGTCCCCTGCATTGGCAGGCGGATTCTTAACCACCGCACCACCAGGGAAGTCCGGTCAAGTCAATTTTAATATTTGTTTAGTACTTGCTAGAAAATATTAATAAGCAAAGTGAAGAGAATTAAAAACCCACTGTACCCCACCACCAAGAGAAAAACCACCTAGCGTTTGGCACATCCTTTGCCTCTGTCCACGCGTGTGCACATCTGTACATACATGCACATGCTTTCTCTCCTCGTCACGGTAGGATCACAGAGAAACAGTCTTGGGTAACATGTTTTTCAATTTTAAAACTGTACTTCATGGCATTTAATGAAACAGCGTTTTACAACATCAGTTTAAGGGCTGCATAATAGTCCATTAGAAAACAGTCTGATCTGTGTGGATGGACCTAGAGACTGTCATACAGAGTGAAGTAAGTCAGAAAGAGAAAAACAAATATCGTATATTAACACATATGTGGAACCTAGAAAAATGGTACAGATGAACCAGTTTGCAGGGCAGAAATTGAGACACAGATGTAGAGAACAAACATATGGACACCAAGGGGGGAAAGTGGTGGGGTGGTGGTGGTGTGATGAATTGGGCCATTGGGATTGACATGTATATACTGATGTGTATGAAATGGATGACTAATAAGAACCTGCTGTATAAAAATAAATAAATAAAATAAAATTCAAAAAAATTTTTTAAAAAGTCTGATCTGGTGCTTCTAACCTTGGACAGGGGCTTACGTCAAACAAATATTGTTCAGTAAAATGCTTTGATCTGAGAGGGCTCTCTCTCTCAATATTATTTTGAGTTAATATATACTAGTATCATATATACTAGTTTAGAAATAGGATGCAGTAATTTGTTTTATCAGGAGAGAGGGAGTGATGGTAACATTCTAACAGAAATAATCTTATCTTCCTTGAAAAAGTATAGGTTGTTGGGATTTCAGTTTTTTGTTTTGTTTTCAGGTTGTAAAAGCAATACATGAATGCTGCAAGGTAGGCAGACATATGTTACCACAAAGAGTAACAAAGATAAGTTCCCTGCCTTCCTTCTGACTCCACTGTCCAGAACTGGCTACTGTTGATAGTTTGGTATGCCTGTCTTCCAAACATTTATAAGGCTAAATATGTATGTAATTTCTATCTGGAATTTGTGCTGACAGAACAAGGAGCCACGGAAGTAATCCAGTGAGTGATCCCACCTACCACACAGCAGCATGCAGGGCACTGGGCTCTGGCAGAGGCTGAGGAAGGGCCACTCACAGGGACACTCCTCTGAAAGTGGAAAGTGAAAGAGCACCAAGGCTGGGTGCTCTTACTCACCAGTCATATTCCAATAAACTCAAGGCTGCTCAACCACAAACAAATGATCACGGAGGACAGGAAGGCAACAACACGCCTCCCTATTCTTTTGCAAATCTCTTCTCAAACACTTGCAAACTCACACAAACCCCTCCACACTTGGCATGGGGTCCCCATGCGCACGTCTCCGAGTGCGTGGGTCCTGTGTGTCACATCACTGGTACAGTCTGGACTCACGCACAGGTCACCTCTGCAGGGACAGAAATAACCAAAGGCATCTGAGAGCCTTGCCAGTTTTCAGGAGGCCAGCAGGGCTCATCATGCCTTATGTGGGGACCTAGTTCTTGGTTTCCTGAGTGGGGTCAAGCTTGGTTGCAACTACCAGAGGTTAACCATCCATGCATGGTGTGGTGTGTGTTCCCATTCAGAGGAAGGATCACAAACAAGAAGCAGGCCCAATGATTTAAGCCTCTGAAGCTTTTCCTACAACGGTGGCTCTCAAAGTGTGGTGCAGGGGACTCTAGGGATCCACAAAGTCAAAACCACTTTCGTAACAATGCCAAGATGCTATTTGACATTTTCACTCTCACATTTTGCGGAGTACACAGTGGACTTTTCCAGAGGCTACATGACATGTAATACTGCAACAGACTGAATGCAGAAGCAGATATAAGAATCTAGCTGATGAAAAAGCAAATGAAAAACAAAAAAAGAATCTAGCTGCTGTCTCTTAAATCTGACATTAAAGAGATTTGCAAAAATATAATTAATACAATGCCACTCTTCTCAGTAACGTTGTTTTGAAAAGGATGGTTATTTTCATAAAGATATGTACAATACGTCCACTATTATGTCTAAATGCATTACTAAATATAGTAAAATATTCTCAATTTTAGTTATATTTGGCAAATATTGAAATATATAACCCACATAAAAGTTCCTTAGTATACTGATTTTTGAGTCTAAAGGGGTTTTTGAGCACCGCCCCCAGAAAAGTTTGAGTACTGCTACCCTAGAGGCTGTCCCCGACTCCCTACCCCCATCCCCGCCAAGACGCACACACACACACCGCTGTAAGGAGGGTTATATATGTGGCAGGAAGGAAGATGTGCCATTCTGATGTGCTGGCTGAATTAGTAAAGGCAGCCCGTGCTCCTTCCTGGATCTCTGAATCTATTAGGATGGGCTCTATCCCCACCCCTTCCACTGAGGGTCTCTTCCCCCCGCACTCCGTTTTCCCCTTACCACTTGGTGTGTTTTCCCCGATCTGTCAGAACCTCCGAGGATTTCCCTATCCCGCCACCCCCAGCTCGGCGAGGACTCCCCGGTGAGGCCCGCACACCCTCCCTGAGGTTAGGACTCCCCAGTTCAGTCGGCCGGAACAGTCTCAGCGTGGACTCTGGGCGGCCCGCACAGCCCAGACAAAGAAGGCCTAGGAGAGCCATTTCCAGTCCCCAAGACCTGTCCTCGGCTCAGCACAGGCTGGGGACAGGGCGAAGGGGTCAGTCCCCAGGAACTAGTCCCCGATTTTCCCCTCGGCCTTCCCCGGATCCCCGCCCCGGGCCGCCCGGCGCGCTGCAGTCCGGGCAGTCCAGGCTCGGGGAAGGTGCCCGGGGCGCCGCGGACTCGCGCCCACCCTGCCGGGGCCAGGGCGGCCGGCTCTCCCGCCCGGGGCCGGACGTCGGTCGGGCCGCGACGTATTCACTTACCGCGAACTGCACTGCAGGCTCCGACCTGCGGCCGGGAACCAGGCTGCGGGGCACGATCCCGTGCGCTGCGCGATTCCAGACGCCGAGCTCCTCCCCTTGTCGCCCCGGGGCCACCGGCCGAGGGGCGGAGCCGGGGCGGGGCGGGGTCTGCGGGGCGAAGGAGACCTCGCCCCCCGCGGGAGGGAGGGTTGCTAGGGGCCAGCGGCAGGCTCCTCCCCTGCGGGCCCAGGCCTGGGACTCGCTCACTCTGGGCCGTGGAGTGTGACTGTCCAGCTCTCTAGGAGGGGAGCCGAAGGGACGAGGGGAAAATGTCGCTTTTTAAAATGATTTGGCCGTCAAGCTGGAGGCTTCCCTATCTGGCACCCCGGTACGTGTGGTCACCTCCCCTCTCTCCCTTTTGCCTTCACCCCATCGCCACCTTAATGCCTTGCAAAGCGTGCTGAGTGACCTGGCGGGACTTCAACGTTTCCGTGGCTAGGAGTGCAAAGTTTCAATGTTTAATCAACTTATTTATTTTTAACGTGTAACAACTCTTCCTAATGTACGCTGTTCACCCTGTCAGAAGTCAGAGAAATGGCTCAGCAGACGCTAAGAGGGCCTTCTTCACCGCACCTACTTTCCGTAGGTTGGTTGGAGTTGCGCCCGCTGAGGTAAATGTGGGTGATTAGATCTTTCTAGATGAAAGGTGAGGTTTTCCTGCCCAACTTATATAGAGAGTTATTGTCGTTTTCTATCTTATCTGAATAAACAGCTTATAAGATGACTAATAGCTGATACTGATAATGACCTCTACTAGTTACCACACTCCTACTCTTTGCAGGCTCGATGATGGGGTCTTTACATATGTTATTTAGTTCAGTTCCTCCAGTTGCCCCATGAAGTGAGGAATATGACCCCGTTTTACAGACATCCATAGCTGGGATTCAGTCCTCAGCTCTATCTGACTCCTAAGCCCACACTTCATCATGTTGCACTGCAGGGTACAGCTATTCCCTGGTTATATTTAATTTTGAAAGAGAACATATTTGCTATATTTCATATTACTATAGTAAATATTACGTATTTACTGTATGAGAGAAGACTTTCTTCCCACCCACTTCCTAAAGTCCTTGCATTCACATTCATTGAGCAAACTTTCCTTGAGTGGCCACCATATACCAGAGGCTCACCACAAACCCCGAAAAATAATACTGGGGTCGCCTCGGAAGTTAGAGTGTAGGGAAAGCTGAGGGGTAGGGAGAAAAGACATCCAGCTACATTTTGGTTCTTACTGAGGGAGCCCTTCAAAAAGCAAAGTTTCTTAATGTTCAGTGATAACATACATATAATATAAGAACTGGTAATCCTTGACAGGAAATAATTAAATCAGAACTATAAAAGGAATTGAGATTTATTAGTAAACACTCTGGCCAAAACCATGAAGGAACTAGTTCCCACATCACTCTGCTCTTTTGCTCTGGGAAACATCACCAGTGATGTGCGGATTGCAAATCCAGTGACCTCTCTTCTGTTCTTGCCCTTGCTGACTGCTCTGTGGTGTTTGACACTGGTTGACAGGTATTTCCTTGAGATGTTAACCTCCTTTGGCTTTAGAGCCTTCTGCTCTCATGATTCACTTCTGAATTTGGTCCCTCTTTCTTAGGCTGTTTCACTGCACTCTTTCTCCTCTCACTTCACACGTGACTCCATACACTGATGAATTCTTCGTTTACTTTCTCTGTATGCAAACTTCCAGCTGAAGTCCCCTCTGCCTCTGTCATTGACCTTAACCCTCTTCAGATCTCCACACTCTTTGTCAGCAGCCATTTGTGGGGCATCACCACCTGAGTATTCCCAAGGCACTTGCCATTCTTTACATCTAAAGTGGCAGTTCAGTGTCTTCTCTAGACATCTGCCTGTCCCCTCCAACCCATCCAGTTTCTTCCTCATCCTGAATCCCACATCCTGAGTTTGGATTTCATGGTGTGTTGAGAAAGCATTTAAGGGGGTTAGAACCACATCACTATGCTCATACAAGTTTCGCCTAATAAATATTTCGGTCATGATACAAAAGATTCTGCAAGTGGCCCAGAGGAATGTGTAGACTTTAAGGGCCTTCTGAGAGGAAGTCCTCCAGGTGTGGTAACTGCTCAGGCACCATGAATCTGCTCCAGGGGCCAGTGGCAGAAGGGCCTTCAGTGAGGTAACAGCACTGTTCTATCAGCCTTACCTGCCAGAAGCTTATGCTACTATAAGGAGAATCATGAGGACTTCCCTGGTGGCACAGTGGTTAAGAATCCGCCTGCCAATCCAGGGGACACGGATTCGAGCCCTGGCCCGGGAAGATCCCACATGCTGCGGAGCAACTAAGCCCATGCGCCACAACTACTGAGCCTGCGAGCCACAACTACTGAGCCCGTGTGCCGCAACTGCTGAAGCCTGCACACCTAGAGCCCATGCTCTGCAACAAGACAAGCCACCGCAATGAGAAGCCTGCACGCTGCAATGAAGAGTAGCCCCTAATCGCTGCAACTAGAGAAAGCCCGCTCAGAGCAACAAAGACCCAACGCAGCCAAAAATAATAAATAAATAAAATAATTAAAAAAGAAAAAAGAGAAAGAATCATGAGGTTTTGGTCAGAGACCTGTTAAGCTCTGAGGAATGCCTCATTATGCTCCACATTGACTTCAGTTGCTTGAATAAACTGGACCCCACTAACTTGGCATCGTGCTTTGCTGTCATAATGCATTTTCACACATATTATCTAATAGGAAGTGGTGTAAGAGAAAGGCAGTCTAGGGACTTCCCTGGAGGTCCAGTGGTTAAGACTCCGCTCTTCCACTGCAGGGGGCATGGGTTCGATCCCTGGTCAGGGGAACTAAGATCCCATATGCCATGCGTGGCCGAAAAGGGAAAGAGAGAGAGAGAGAGAGAGAGGCAGTCTAGCATGGCAGTTCTCAAACCTCGAGGTTCATTGAAAAAACACATTCCTATACTGCACTCTTAGACAGACTGAGTTACTCAAAGGTGTTACCCTTTGAGTAACACCAGTGGTGGTTCCCAAACTGGGTGTTAGAATGTATTAAAAATACAGCCTCCTGTGCCCCGACCTAGAATTAGTTCAGGAGTAGGATCTGTGCTCAGAGTTTGAGGACTCTAAATACTACAGGTGATTCTGCTCTTGCATGTTCAGCATATTGCCCCCCAGGGAGCTGCAAGCTGGAAATATACCCTCCCTGAAGGTGGGATAATGTCAGTTTGCTCATCACCCCTAACACAGAGCCTGGCACATAGAAGCTGCTCAGTACAAGTTTGCTGACTAATTACTGCCTTCTACTCTGTGCTTTCCATTGGTGTTCAGTGTTCTCTAGCATAGTGGAACCATTCAGTATTCTCTACCATAGTAGAGGGGAGATATCTGTATGGCAATGAATGAGGTATAAAGTGGTCCCTTCTGAAATTCCTGTTTGGTATGACTCAAGAATGCCTGAGTTCATCACTGAATGTATTTCTTCCTCATACCAGAGGAAGTCTGAGATAAATGTTTTCTGTTCTTCTACAAAAAAATGCTACATTCATAAAAAGGAAAGGCAGTTCTTAGGCTTATGTTGGCCCCCAACAGATATCCAACTGCCATCCCCTTCCATGCCTCTCATAGTCTTAATTTTTGTGCTTTCTTACTGCCTAAATGCCTGAACTCCTGAGCTGCCTTCCCAGGGAACCAGGGTCCTCTGGCCATTGGCTTTACAATTAAGCACCGTTCCCCTCAACAAAGCTAATAATAAAAACCAAATGTGATTAAATGTCCCATTGAATCTTTACGAGAACACTTTGTATCTGGTGGCATGTTACCATTTCACAGATGAGGAAACTGAGATTCAGAATGATTATGTAATTTGCTTCAGGTCACATAACTTGTAAATGGTGATGCTGGGATTTGAACAAAGCCTGGTCTTAATTCCAGAGCTTGTGCTTGAAACCCTGTGCAAACAAATACAATTTTATTTAAATGAAATCATTGGATACCATGAGATTATAAGTTATTAATTCTTTGCAGAAAGGAAGAGGAGCTTAAATGTTCTAGGAGGGAACTGTGGTCTGTTCCCATATGGTCTAGAATTCCTTATTCACAAATTTTCAGGGCTGCTTCTCCTTTATGGTAGTATGGAGATCCCTGCTGCTGCCCTGTGATTTAGGTGCACACAGGTAAAGAAACTCCCCATCCTGGGGATGGAGGTGTTGGAAATAAGGAGCAGTAATTTTACTGTTCTGAGGCTGCTCCTACTGACTTATTTAATACTTTTTTCCAGAAAATGATTTGGTAATGAGTCTCTCACTGCTGAACATCTACTTGATATTTATGTTGTACATGCTTGTATTGTAAATGCTCATGAAGTCCAGAAGGGATTCTTTCATTCAGGCGCTGTGGCGTGTAGAGAGGTAATCTCTGTCCTCTTCCCGGCGGTCTCCCAAAAGAATATAAAATCTGAGAAGAAATGGAAATCACAGCTCTGAAGACTTAAATGGTGGCAGCTCAGAGAGGCAATTTCCCAGTACAACATCGCCACCTGCCGGATGCAGGCACTACGTGCACCCCTTTTAAAAAGTGGGGTGGCTATTAATGTGTTGCCAAGCTGACATGCATAGAGGGCTTAGGACTCTGAAGCCTGCTGTCCCCATTTTTGGGTGGGTCAATTCAGACTTGACAACTAATAAGGAAAAGGTCCAGTCTACTTGCTTGTCAAATGGAGATTGTATATTTAAGGGCACAGTGACCTGGCCCCAGCAGCATCTCAGTGTATATGAAAAAGGGGCAGCTATTGTTTTGGAGAAACTTTCTTCTCCATTACGTATATAACCTGAAATAAATCCATTGGTTTAATGGGGCCCTTGACTCCCAGAGGTTCTCCTTAAAGCCTAACTCTTGTTCACTGATGGTTTGGCTTAGTTGGGTCCTGTTAGTGTCCACCGGGCTGCTTCAGCTGTTCAAGTGCTGCTTAATATATGCCATCTTGAAAACTGGTGTGGTTGTCCACATAGTGGGCAGAACTCAAGGCCATTCTCATAACTCTGGCCAATACTCCTTTTGATGAAAGATTTTTTTTTATTGATTCATGGGATATTGCCAATGAGTTAGCTGCCTGGTCTGCTATCTGGTCTGCCAATTGAAATACTATAGACTCATAGATTAAACAACCCTGGCATCTCTGATGGGAACACTTTAGACCCAAAATGTGTAAGAGTGGGGGCAATTAATAATCCCTTTGTCCCCTAGATCCACCACTGCCACTTGAGTCACATAGCAGCTGCAGCTGTCATTCTGTGGACATGGCTGATTCTTAATTCTTCTGCTGTGCCTGATGCCATCAAGAGCAGCTCTCAACACGGACCCCCTTTAAGCAGGTACAAACACACAGGCTGGCACAACCTTGTTTCATTCTGACTGTTATAAATTCACGTGCTTTTCTGATGCTTGAGAGGTTTTAGGTTATGCCAGCTACAACCACTCAGTGACACTGCCCATGTGACTTAACCAATGTTAAGGCTGATCCAAATCAAGTTTAATGAAAAACCTGATCAGAATTACCTGTGCCTGTTTGGGTTTGCATATGACTGGAAATGGGCCATAGAATATCTCTCCATTGGGGATGGATTTTTTTTTGTTCGTTTTGTTTTGTCTTGGGTGTTTTTCTTTTTTTTGGCTTATCTGTTGCCTTCTGTAATTATTGGCAATGACACCAAAGATCAGCAGGTCTGTGTAAACTCTGTTTCATGGCTTGTAATGGATAATGGACTGGCCTTACACTAGACTACATCCTGACTGTCTGAAATAAAATCCTCTGGTCTCCCCGGGACAGTTGTCTGACTCCAGGACCCCCAAAGGCATATTTGAGGTCAATACTGCAGGCTAACTTTGTCTGGCTTGTTTGGAATCCTATTGATAGTAACCTTAATTAAATGCTGTATGAGGCCATTTGAACAGATTTAGTTCTAGCCTCTGTTGGTTAAATTAATCAGAGTGGTCAGCAGAGTGGCATGCGTTTGTGAATTTTGCCAGAAGCCAAGATGTGGAGGGACAACAGGTAGATTGATGGGGAAGGCAAACTTCCATGGGCCCTGAGCAGCCCTGCACATTTTTGCTGGGTATGCCAAGTACACAAGGTCCTGACTACTCTTTACCCAGGCCGTTCCTTAGGGTGGTGATTACAGAGAGCGGCTTTGAGCTCTGAAATTATATAAAGTCAGGCATTTGCTTCAAAAGTACTAGGTGGGGGGAAGAATTGAATGAGGGTATAGATGAAACAATATTGTCTAAGAATTTATGATTGTTGAGTCTGGGTCATGGGTACATGTGGGTTCAAAGTGCAGACTTTGTTATCACCATAAAAGCAGTGAATTCCCAAGCTCAGTGCTCCTCTTCTGCAGCACAAACCCATTGTATGTCTTACATCCTTCTGGACCCTCCGCATCTCTCCCATGGGACCCAAGGAAAGGACGTGATGCTCATGGTGCTCGCTGTGTCTTGAGTAATAACATTTTTCTTTGACTTAGGAGTCTCCTGTCTCCTGCCAATATTCATAAAATAGTAACAGGCTCTTATTATCTTGTAAGTAGGGTAAAATCCCAAACCCTGATAGGTATCTGCGTTTTTTGGGGAGGGTGAAGGATGCTCTGGTGTTTGTTTGAAATCACCAGGCACAAATTTAGTTGTGTAATTTTGTTTTTACATTGAGGGGAAAAAATTCAGTTTATTAAACTTGTCTTGCAGCTGTGCCAAATTCTGCAAAGCTGGAAATTTAGAACTTTTTAATTTTGTCACCTTTTCAGCTTTATTTAAAAGATTTAAAATAATGAAAAATCTCAGCCATTTACAGAAGTAGAGATATTAGTATTATGAGCATCCATATAGACATCACTCAGTTCAACTGGCTCAGCCAGTCTTCTTATTTCTATATCTGCTTCCCATCCCTGATAATTTTGAAGCATGTTTATAAAATCATATAATTTCATTTGTAATATATTTTATTTTAAAATCATTAACTGGAATTTGCTTTGTTTTAAAATATCTGTATTCTTTGAATTTCTCAAGAGCTATTTTGTGAACATAGGATATATTGCTCCACTAATAATAATTATAAGAAAAGCATCACAATTCTCCTTCTCCCTGACACCTGAAATATTTTGGAGGTAACCAAAACTGTACATAGTGGTAAATGTGTCGCTTAAGCTTTTTATTTTAATAAATCTACATAAATACACACGAAGTTGATATTATTGTATCACCAAAAGTTGACTCTAGAAGAAATGAAAAACTTGGCTAGTACAATAATCACTCAAGTAATAGGAAAAGTTATCAAAGAGATACATTCAAAAATGTTCTTAAGGGAGATGATTTTGCCTTTTAAATGGACTTTTTTTTTTTTTTTTTTTTTTTTTTTTGCGGTACGTGGGCCTCTCACTGTTGTGGTCTCTCCCGTTGCGGAGCACAGGCTCCGGACGCGCAGACCCAGCGGCCATGGCTCACGGGCCCAGCCGCTCCGCGGCATGTGGGATCCTCCCGGACGGGGTCACGAACCCGCGTCCCCTGCATCGGCAGGCGGACTCCCAACCGCTGCGCCATCAGGGAAGCCCTGGACTTTTTATTATGGAAAATATAAACGTATAAAAAAAGCATAAAAAACTTTATAATGAACCCCCATGTACCTGTAAGCAAAAAGAACAAAGAGTGTCACCCTGATCCAAACGGTCAAATGGAAACCCGCTGCAGTCTCCCATGCCTTAGCACGCCCAGTCTTAGCACGCCTGAGGGGAATTCAGGATGGAGAAAAATGGGAAAATGGCATTCTGTGCTTTGGGTATGGGGCCACTAGATAGTTAAGATGCATATCTAAGGAAGAATTTCAACGACCCCAGATTCTTGCATCTTCCCATTCATAGAAAAACACTAAAGTCATTAGCTTGAGATATCCTTTTTTGTAATTAGCAGTAACCTTTCGCCAAGATGTATGCTTGACTACATGTATTTTCCAGCCAAAAAATTCATATATAAACTAGTTCCTCCCCTACCTCTTCAGAGCAGTTCCTCAGAGTTACCTGAGAGGCTGTCTTCTGGGCTATTGTCCTCAGCAAGGTCTCCAAATAAAACTGAAACTTACTACTTTTACATCATATGTTTTTTTTTTCAGTCAACATACCCATGACCCAGACTCTACAATTATAAATTCTTGGACAATTTTCTTTCTTCTATATCCTCAATTCTTCCTCACACCTGACAGTTTTGTTTTTTTTTTAATTTATTTTTTATTTTTGGCTGTGTTGGGTCTTTGCTGCTCCGCACAGGCTTTCTCTAGTTGCAGCGAGAGGGGCTACTCTTTGTTCCTGTGCGCGGGCTTCTCATTGTGGTGGCTTCTCTCGTTGCAAAACATGGTCTCTAGGCACGCGGGCTTCAGTAGTTGTGGTGCGTGGGCTCATTAGTTGTGGCTTGCGGGCTCTAGAGCACAGGCTCAGTAGTTGTGATGCATGGGCCTAGTTGCACCGCGACACGTGGGATCTTCCTGGACCAGGGCTCGAATCCGTGTCCCCTGCATTGGCAGGCAGATTCTTAACCACTGCGCCACCAGGGAAGCCCAACCTGACAGTTTTGAAGTAAATACCTGTCTTTATACAATTTCATGTATTATATATTTTGTTTTAAAAATGTAACTATAGTATCATCACATAACAAAGTTAAAAATAATTCCAAAAATCATAAAATATCCCATGTTCAAATTTCCCTGTCTTATAAAGTTTTTGAAACAATTTGTTTGTTTAAACCACGCCCATTATCTTTTCTCTGTTAAGCTACAGATTTACACTCTATTTTTTTTCTTGTAGTTTATTTGTTGAAGAAATAATTGTGTTCTACCACCTGGATTTTGCTAATTGCATCTCCATGATGTCATTAATATGTTCTTCTGTCCCCTGCAAATAGATACATGTATCTTGAAGCTTGATTAGATTAATGTTCCCATGTTTTGCACAAGAATACTTCAAAGATGATACTGTGTACTTTTATCAGGAGGTATATAATACAGTAAGTCCAGTACATACGAACCTTCAAGTTGTGAAATTTCCAGTTGCAAAATTTCAAAGATGCATTCCATCAAAGTCAGGTGTGAGTGAAACTGCAGCTTGCCCTCCGTCTCCTATTGCTGACGATCCTTCAGCTCTACCATCTCCCACCTCCTC
Source organism: Phocoena sinus (assembly GCF_008692025.1). NCBI lineage: Eukaryota > Metazoa > Chordata > Mammalia > Artiodactyla > Phocoenidae > Phocoena > Phocoena sinus. Next base: position 80,344,422 of record NC_045768.1, on the reverse strand, counting down.
TCCCTCCTCCAGTCAGTAACTCTTCTAGCCTGTTTATTCGATGCCAGCTCCTGTATGCCAGCTGTTGTACTGTACCACTATACTTTTCAAGGTACTGTACTGTAAGATTAAGAATGTGTTCTCTATTTTTTGTGTTTGTTTTTTATGTATTTTTTGTGTGCGAAGTATTATAAACCTATTACAGTACAGTACTATGTAGCCGATTGTGTTAGTTGGGTACCTAGGCTAATTTTGTTGGACTTAGGGACAAATTGGACTTACGAACTTGCTCTCGGAACAGAAATTGTTTGTATGTAGGGGACTTACTGTATCTGACTGTCTCTCTTTTTTTGTGAATGTGAGCAGGCATTGATGATCAATGTTTAGACTCATTAATCATTAGGGGTTGCAAATGAAGATATTCTAATAGAATCTCTTCAGGTTGACTCCTGAGTCCTTTTGACAGAACCCAGTCATCCTTGATACTGTTCTTTTTTTTTAAAAACATATTATTTAAAAAATTTTTTTAAATTTATTTTTGGCTGTGTTGGGTCTTTGTTGCTATGCGTGGACTTTCTCTAGTTGCAGCGAGCGGGGCCTACTCTTTGTTGCGGTGCACAGGCTTCTCATTGCGGTGGCTTCTCTTGTTGCAGAGCATGGGCTCTAGGCACGCGGGCTTCAGTAGTTGTGGCGCGCGAGCTCAGTAGCTCCATGGTGTGTGGGATCTTTCCTGACCAGGGATCGAACCCGTGTCCCCTGCATTGGCAGGCGGATTCTTAACCACTGCACCACCAGGGAAGTCCCTTGATACTGTTCTTGCTTTCTGGTATAACAAGAGCTTCCTTACTTGCTTTGTACATTTTCTGCTCCTGACCTAGAATCTGCCATTTCTCAAAGGAGCCCTGATTCCTCTTAGTGGGAAATGGTATTTAGAGTCATAACCTGGGCACTAGGGGTCCTCATTGCTGTTGGATTGGTCTTTGTAGAAACACTGCCTTTTCAGTGGATATAGTTTTTGTTTATTTGTTTATATAATACATCATTAAAAAAATTAAATATTATTTATGATTATTTAAATTATTTTTATGGTTGCAAAGTTGTGATATTGTGATTTGTAGTAAGAAATATATGTTTGGTCTTTGTCCCTGATCCTGGCACAGAGCTCCTAAGACCCTTGGGATTTCCTGAGTGATAAGAGCATAAAGGTGTCTTTCGTTATGTTAATGACGTGGCTTTCGGAAAGCACCTAAGGATGGGACCTCTTTGCCAGAGGAGCTAACCTGTGATTAGGGCTGGAAATTTTAGTCCAACCCCCTGGCCTCTAGGGAGGGGAGAGGGGCTGGAGGTTGAATCAGTCATAGCCAATGATTTAATCAACCCAGTATATGTAATGAAGCCTCCATAAACCCCAAAAGGACAGGGTTTGGAGGGTTCCAGACTGGTGAACATGTGGAGCTTTGGGAAGACTGGTGTGCCTGGAGAGGGCATAGAAGCTCCATGCCCTTTCCCCATACTTTGCCCTGTGTGTCTATTCCATCTGTCTGTTCCTGAGTTATATCCTTTTATAATAAATTGATGGATCTCATAAGTAAAATGTTCCTCTGAGTTCTGTGAGTTATTCTAGCAAGTTAATTGAATTTGAAGGTCATTGGAGCCTCCAATCTACTGTTGGTTGGTCAGAAGCACAGGTGATAACCTGGGCTTGTGATTGGTGTCTAAAGTTGGGGGTGTCAGGGGGACAGTCTTATAGGATGGAGCCCTTAACCTGTGGGATCTGATGCCATCTCCAGGTACTGTCAGTGTTCAGTTGATTTCTAGGACACCTAGCTGGTGTTGAAGAATTGCTTGTTGGTGTGGGGACCCCCACTCCACATACACACCTACATGGTGGAATTGTTCACCAGAACCTCTTAAAGTCAAATCTGTAAAACAAGGTAAATGTAGAGAAGTCTAGCTTCTGTCCCAATCTTCTTCAACCTATTCTTTCCTACCTCCAATGGGTATCTTGTTTTTTGTTTTATCCTTCAACTTAATTTAATAAAAGTAAATATGTGACTGTGTTCTTATTCTTTCCTTTCTTAGACAAACAGCAGCATCCTACACACATTTTCTCCCTCTTGCCTTTTTTTTTTTTTTTTTGCCTAACCACGTATCATGGAGATCACTCCATGGCTGTATATAGTGCCTTTTCCCATTTCTTTTTATGACTTTATTTCTTTTTATCCTATTATGTGCATGTACCATTGGTAGACATTTTTGTCTCCAATCTTTGCTATTATGAATAGCATTTCAAAGAAAGACCATATATCTTTCTGCATAGAGTACTAGCAGTGGTATTGACGGGTCAAAGGGTAAATCCATGTCATTTTTGCTAGATATTGCCCACTTCTTTTCTGTATTAGTTAGGTTCTACAATGGACTGAATGTTTGTGTCCTTCCAAAATTTATATGTTGAAATCCTGACTCCCCTAATGTGATGGTATTTGAAAGTGGGCCCTTTGGGAAATGATTAGATCATGAGGGTGGAGTCCTCATGAATGGGGTTAGTGCCCTTAGAAAAAGAGTCTAGAGAGCTAGCTAGGTCTCTTTCTGCCATGTGAACATACAAAGTTAGCAATTGTAACTTCTTCTGCAACCCAGAAGAGGACTCTCACCAGGATCCAACCAGGCCAGCACCTTCATCTTGGACTTTACCTTTCAGAACCATGAGAAATAAATGTTTGCTGTTTTAGCCACCCAGTCTATGGTAACTTGTAATAGCAGCCTAAACTGACTAAGACAAGGTCACATTTGGAAACAGAGACCACACCAGTTATGTGAACCAAAAGAATTTAATATAAAGGCTTGTTCATTAGGTATAATGTTATTAATAGCTGAAGGTAAAAAGAGAACTTTAAGGTATCAAAAGGCAGCAACTGTAGGCAGCTGCTCCCAAACCTCAGCTGAGGAAACTTAGAGGAGAGGTCCTATGGAGCTGCAACTCAGAACTCCGAGGAGATGGTACTGCTGGACTGGTGGGAGGTTCTGAGTCTGATACGGGGAGCCTTATGGGCCTGGGGCCCAGGCCTTGCAGGAGGAGAGGGCCAGCTGATTCTGATGTCTCTGTGGGAGACAGGGGTTTGCAAGTATGGGGAAAACTGAAAACTGAATTTGGCTGCTGCTCTGCAAAGGTACCTGCTGCTGCAGAGTGAAGGCACTGCAGGGCCAGCTCCTGGGAACAGCAAGCAAACAGGAAGCCCCCAGGAAGCAGACAGGAAGAAGCAAGTCCCTTCATCTTCCTGTAGCCTCTCAGGCTCGCACTGACACATCCTAACTTAGAGCCACCTGACCAAGCAGAAAGGTGGTTGGAGAGTCCTGGCCCCAGGATCAAAAAGCAGAGTACGAAAGGTTAGATTTGGAGCTGAGAGGCAGCAATTTCATTATCTCCACAGGTGTGGTAGAACTGTTAAGCATTTCAATTACCCAGTGCCTTTTCACCACAGCCTTAGCAATGGAATATTTCATCAGACTTGCAGATTTTTGCCATCAGATGGTTCTTTTAAACAACAGGTAATTATCTGCCCTATAAACTGTTCTGAAGTAGAGAAAAAGATGGAAGATATAATAGTTCTTACTGCTTTTGTGTTTATCATGTATAATGGCTTTAACAATGCTGTAAAACACTACACAACTATACAGAAACACAGCTGACACAGACTAGTGGACAACTCTATGACCAAGGATAAAATGGTTGTGCAAGATGGCCTAAACCATCTGTTGGCAAAAGCGAACAGTGCAATCTTCTGTATTTCTATCCCTTGGAAATTTTAGTTTATCCTGCTCAGATTTAAGCCTAGAACAGCTTTTGCTATAACTTAAGACTTTTCGTTAAAAAACGTTTTTACTCCTTGCTTATTTTAAGATTACCTACATAAAAGGGACCATTTAGAAAATACCCCCGTAGTTTGTTTTCATTTCATGTATATTTTGACATTCATACATATTTTTATGAAGGCCAATTTCTCATCTACAATTTTTATACCTGTACTGATAAAATAATTGTTTCTTGACTTCTCCCTAGCTAGGCATTCCAGTCTTTTAAGTATATTGAGGATCAAAATATGCCTCCTGCTGGGGAAAATCACTCAGAGAAAAAATCCTCTTATATTCTAGACACATTCTTCATTAAGTTTTGAAATCTTTGATTGAAATTTGTAAAGGTTAAGTCATCATATAAATAGCAGCACTATTAACAATCACAAAATTAATGAGACTAATAATGAGCTCAAGCACGTAAAATGGCAGAGTTAGCATAAACATTGTAAAGCCTCTTTGTGTGACATTTTTGTTTTGCCATAGGGAAAAGTTCTGTGAGCTTGTTCCCTAAGTGGAGCCAATACGTTATTACTGCAAATAAACTGCTCATTATCTAAGTTGTTTTTGCAACTTTTGGAGAAAGCAAAATGAGGTATTCATGAAGGAGACATTTATGGCTGTGCAGTGAAATAAAAAAGTGGTTTTAAATAGAGGTGAAATTAAGAACAGTTCTGTACATCACTTTCATTATCATTGTAAAAGTAAAACACATACACTGCAGAAAACTTTGAAAATATACCCATGTGCACATGCAGACACACACACACACACACACACACACACACACTACTCCATTAAAAACTGCCCATAATCCTACCACCCATGAATGACTTATCACTGGCAGTATGTTTAGTTCTATTGGTCTCTGTCTTATCTCAATAGTGGGGAACACACAACAGGTAGTTTTGTATGTTGCATTTTTGTCAAAACATAACATCAAAAACTTTTCTCAGACCATTGAAAGTTAATTGAAACCATGATTTTTGTATTGCTGCATAATATTGCATCACACAAATAGATTGTATTTCATTGGGTTGGCCAAAAAGTTAGTTCATGTTTCCCATTAAGATGTTACAGCAAACCCCGAACGAACTTTTTGGCCAACCCAATATTTAACCATTGACCATTCTACATTTTCAGCTATGTAAAAATTTCCTTATTTTTCCGTTATAAAGATGAACATTTTTATGCATAAAATTCTGACCACATTTATAATTATTTCCTTTGCACAAATTCCTAGAAGAAGAGGGTCTTCCCTGGCAATCCACTGATTAAGACACTGTGCTTTCTACTTCGGGGGCACAGGTTCGATTCCTTGTCGGGGAACTAAGATCCTGCATGTCACACAGCATGGCCAAAAAATAGGAAAAAAAATTCCTAGAAGAAGAGTTGCTGGGTCAAAGGGTTTGTACATTCTTAAAACTTTTAAATTATGTTTATAAATTATCCTCCAGAAAACTTATAATAGTTTAAATTTCCACCTTCTGAGGCAGAATAACTGTCTTTTAGGATCCTTCATAATGCTGGATATTAATTTTTTTAATTTGATGGGAGAACTTGATAATTTGTACTTGTTAAAAATTTCTATTTCTTAAATATTAATTTATAAATAAAATTATAAGATCAAAATATTCCTGATTTAGCTTTGATCAAAATTATAGTTGAAACTAGAGGCCACACATTTCAGTAGCAGGAATCTTGAGAAGAAAAATAATTGTTGACAAGGATGGTTTGAAGGTGTAAAGCACTGAGATAGTCATTTTATGCTATTAAGGAGACGAGGGCAAAAGCTGAAAACTTGATGTTTTTAAAGTGTAATATTAACCAGAACCACACTGTTTTGGTTACTATAGCTTTGTAATATAGTTTGAAACCAGGACATGTGATACTTTCAGCACTGTTCTTTTCAAGATTGCTTTGGCTATTTGGAGTCTTTTGTGGTTCCATATGAATTTTTTTTTTTTTTTTTTGCGGTACGCGGGCCTCTCACTGTTGTGGCCTCTCCCATCGCGGAGCAACAGGCTCTGGACGCGCAGGCTCAGTGGCCATGGCTCACGGGCCTAGCTGCTCCGCGGCATGTGGGATCTTCCTGGACCGGGGCACAAACCCATGTCCCCCGCATCGGCAGGTGGAGTCTCAACCACTGCGCCACCAGGGAAGCCCTCCATATGAATTTTAGGATTGCTTTTTCCATTTTTGTGAAAAATGCCATTGGAATTTTGGTAGGGGTTGCATTGAATCTCTAGATTGCTTTTAGTAGTATGGACATTTTAACAATGTTAATTCTTCCAGTTCATAAACATGGGATATCTTTCCATTTATTTGTGTCTTCTTCAGTTTCTTTCATTAATGTCGTATAGTTTTATTGGTTAACCGAGTAGATCTTAAGTGTTTCACCACACACAAAAAAAGGGCAACAATGTGAGGTGTTGGATGTGCTCATTAGCTTGCTTGTGGTAATAATTTCTCAATATACATATATCAAATTATCACATTGTATACCTTAAATATACAATTTTTATTTGTTAATTACACCTCAGTACAGCTGGAAAAAATGGTTTAGCCCTTTGGGAAAAAGAAGTATAAATATTAATTCGGTTGGAGAATAAAGTTCTAGTCAAATTTTATATATATATATATATGTATAAATATATTTTTTCATCATGAATTTGGATCTGGCTAGTTTATCAGCAAGATTTTCTCCAGTGACACACTGATTTTTAACTTTGAGACTATTTTAAAAAACTATTTTGGAGTAGAACATTTTATTTATTTATTTATTTATTTATTTTTTTAAAGTATAGAGATGTTTTATTATATATATATATATATTTTTTTTTTTAAACATCTTTATTGGGGTATAATTGCTTTACAATGGTGTGTTAGTTTCTGCTTTACAACAAAGTGAATCAGCTATACATATACATATGTTCCCATATGTCTTCCCTCTTGCGTCTCCCTCCCTCCCACTCTCCCCATCCCACCCTTCCAGGCTGTCACAAAGCACCGAGCTAATATCCCTGTGCCTTGCGGCTGCTTCCCCCCAGCTATCTACCTTACTACGTTTGTTAGTGTGTATATGTCCATGACTCTCTCTCGCCCTGTCAAAACTCACCCTTCCCCCTCCCCATATCCTTAAGTCCGTTCTCCAGTAGGTCTGCGTCTTTATTCCTATCTTACCCCTAGGTTCTTCATGACATTTTTTCCCCTTAAATTCCATATATATGTGTTAGCATACGGTATTTGTCTTTTTCTTTCTGACTTACTTCACTCTGTATGACAGATTCTAGGTCTATCCATCTCATTACAAATAGCTCAATTTCATTTCTTTTTAAGGCTGAGTAATATTCCATTGTGTATATGTGCCACATCTTCTTTATCCATTCATCCGATGATGGGCGCTTAGGTTGTTTCCATGTCCTGGCTATTGTAAATAGAGCTGCAATGAACATTTTGGTACATGACTCTTTTTGAATTTTGGTTTTCTCAGGGTATATGCCAAGTAGTGGGATTGCTGGGTCATATGGTAATTCTATTTGTAGTTTTTTAAGGAACCTCCATACTGTTCTCCACAGTGGCTGAACCAATTCACATTCCCACCAGCAGTGCAAGAGTGTCCCCTTTTCTCCACACCCTCTCCAGCATTTATTGTTTCTTGATATTTTGATGATGGCCATTCTGACTGGTGTGAGATGATATCTCATTGTAGTTTTGATTTGCATTTCTCTAATGATTAATGATGTTGAGCATTCTTTCATGTGTTTGTTGGCATTCTGTATATCTTCTTTGGAGAAATGTCTATTTAGGTCTTCTGCCCATTTTTGGATGGGGTTGTTTGTTTTTTTGTTATTGAGCTGCATGAGCTGCTTGTAAATTTTGGAGATTAATCCTTTGTCAGTTGCTTCATTTGCAAATGTTTTCTCCCATTCTGAGGGTTGTCTTTTGGTCTTGTTTATGGTTTCCTTTGCTGTGCAAAAGCTTTGAAGTTTCATTAGGTCCCATTTGTTTATTTTTGTTTTTATTTCCATTACTCTAGGAGGTGGGTCAGAAAGGATCTTGCTGTGATTTATGTCATAGAGTGTTCTTCCTATGTTTTCTTCTAAGAGTTTGATAGTTTCTGGCCTTACATTTAGGTCTTTAATCCATTTTGAGCTTATTTTTGTGTATGGTGTTAGGGAGTGATCTAATCTCATACTTTTACATGTACCTGTCCAGTTTTCCCAGCACCATTTATTGAAGAGGCTGTCCTTTCTCCACTGTACATTCCTGCCTCCTTTATCAAAGATAAGGTGTCCATATGTGCGTGGGTTTATCTCTGGGCTTTCTATCCTGTTCCACTGATCTGTCTTTCTGTTTTTGTGCCAGTACCATACTGTCTTGATTACTGTTGCTTTGTAATATAGTCTGAAGTCAGGGAGCCTTATTCCTCCAGCTCCTTTTTTCGTTCTAAAGATTGCTTTGGCTATTCGGGGTCTTTTGTGTTTCCATACAAATTGCGAAATTTTTTGTTCTAGTTCTGTGAAAAATGCCAGTGGTAGTTTGATAGGGATTGCATTGAATCTGTAGATTGCTTTGGGTAGTAGAGTCATTTTCACAATGTTGATTCTTCCCATCCAAGAACATGGTATATCTCTCCATCTATTTGTATCATCTTTAATTTCTTTCATCAGTGTCTTATAATTTTCTGCATACAGGTCTTTCGTATCCTTAGGTAGGTTTATTCCTAGATATTTTATTCTTTTTGTTGCAATGGTAAATGGGAGTGTTTTCTTGATTTCACTTTCAGATTTTTCATCATTAGTATATAGGAATGCCAGAGATTTCTGTGCATTAATTTTGTATCCTGCTACTTTACCAAATTCATTGATTAGCTCTAGTAGTTTTCTGGTAGCATCTTTAGGATTCTCTATGTATAGTATCATGTCATCTGCAAACAGTGACAGCTTTACTTCTTCTTTTCCGATTTGGATTCCTTTTATTTCCTTTTCTTCTCTGATTGCTGTGGCTAAAACTTCCAAAACTATGTTGAATAAGAGTGGTGAGAGTGGGCAACCTTGTCTTGTTCCTGATCTTAGTGGAAATGCTTTCAGTTTTTCACCATTGAGGATGATGTTTGCTGTGGGCTTGTCATATATGGCTTTTATTATGTTTAGGAAAGTTCCCTCTATGCCTACTTTCTGGAGGGTTTTTATCATAAATGGGTGTTGAATTTTGTCGAAAGCTTTCTCTGCATCTATTGAGATGATCATATGGTTTTTCTCCTTCAATTTGTTAATATGGTTTATCACATCGATAGATTTGCGTATATTGAAGAATCCTTGCATTCCTGGAATAAACCCCACTTGATCATGGTGTATGATCCTTTTAATGTGCTGTTGGATTCTGTTTGCTAGTATTTTGTTGAGGATTTTTGCATCTATGTTCATCAGTGATATTGGCCTGTAGTTTTCTTTCTTTGTGACATCCTTGTCTGGTTTTGGTATCAAGGTGATGGTGGCTTCGTAGAAGGAATTTGGGAGTGTTCCTCCCTCTGCTATATTTTGGAAGAGTTTGAGAAGGATAGGTGTTAGCTCTTCTCTAAACGTTTGATAGAATTCACCTGTGAAGCCATCTGGTCCTGGGCTTTTGTTTGTTGGAAGGTTTTTAATCACAGTTTCAATTTCAGTGCTTGTGATTGGTCTGTTCATATTTTCTATTTCTTCCTGATTCAGTCTTGGCAGGTTGTGCATTTCTAAGAATTTGTCCATTTCTTCCAGATTGTCCATTTTATTGGCATAGAGTTGCTTGTAGTCATCTCTCATGATTTTTTTTATTTCTGCAGTGTCAGTTGTTACTTCTCCTTTTTCATTTCTAATTCTATTGATTTGAGTCTTCTCCCTTTTTTTCTTGATGAGTCTGGCTAGTGGTTTATCTATTTTGTTTATCTTCTCAAAGAACCAGCTTTTAGTTTTATTGATCTTTGCTATTGTTTCCTTCATTTCTTTTTCATTTATTTCTGATCTGATTTTTATGATTTCTTTCCTTCTGCTAGCTTTGGGGTTTTTTTGTTCTTCTTTCTCTAATTGATTGAGGTGCAAGGTTAGGTTGTTTATTCGAGATGTTTCCTGCTTCTTAAGGTGGGCTTGTATTGCTATAAACTTCCCCCTTAGAACTGCTTTTGCTGCATCCCATAGGTTTTGGGTCGTTGTGTCTCCATTGTCATTTGTTTCTAGGTATTTTTTTATTTCCTCTTTGATTTCTTCAGTGATCACTTCATTATTAAGTAGTGTATTGTTTAGCCTCCATGTGTTTGTATTTTTTACAGATCTTTTCCTGTAATTGATATCTAGTCTCATGGCGTTGTGGTCGGAAAAGATACTTGATACAATTTCAGTTTTCTTAAATTTACCAAGGCTTGATTTGTGACCCAAGATATGATCTATCCTGGAGAATGTTCCATGAGCACTTGAGAAAAATGTGTATTCTGTTGTTTTTGGATGGAGTGTCCTATAAACATCAATTAAGTCCATCTTGTTTAATGTATCATTTAAAGCTTGTGTTTCCTTATTTATTTTCATTTTGGATGATCTGTCCATGGGTGAAAGTGGGGTGTTAAAGTCCCCTACTATGAATGTGTTACTGTTGATCTCCCCTTTTATGGTTGTTAGTATTTGCCTTATGTATTGAGGTGCTCCTATGTTGGGTGCATAAATATTTACAATTGTTATATCTTCTTCTTGGATCGATCCCTTGATCATTATGTAGTGTCCTTCTTTGTCCCTTTTAATAGTCCTTATTTTAAAGTCTATTTTGTCTGATATGAGAATTGCTACTCCAGCTTTCTTTTGGTTTCCATTTGCATGGAATATCTTTCTCTATCCCCTTACTTTCAGTCTGTATGTGTCTCTAGTTCTGAAGTGGGTCTCTTGTAGACAGCATATATAAGGGTCTTGTTTTTGTATCCATTCAGCCAATCTGTGTCTTTTGGTGGGAGCATTTAGTCCATTTACATTTAAGGTAATTATCGATATGTATGTTCCTATTCCCATTTTATATATTGTTTTGGGTTCGCTACTATAGGTCATTTCCTTCTCTTGTGTTTCGTGTCTAGAGAAGTTCCTTTAGCATTTGTTGTAAAGCTGGTTTGGTGGTGCTGAACTCTCTCAGCTTTTGCTTGTCTGTAAAGGTTTTAATTTCTCCATCAAATGTGAATGAGATCCTTGCTGGGTAGAGTAGTCTTGGTTTCAGGCTATTCTCCTTCATCACTTTCAGTATGTCCTGCCACTCCCTTCTGGCTTGTAGGGTTTCTGCTGAGAGATCAGCTGTTAACCTTATGGGGATTCCCTTGTGTGTTATTTGTTGTTTTTCCCTTGCTGCTTTTAATATGCTTTCTTTGTATTTAATTTTTGACAGTTTGATTAATATGTGTCTTGGCGTGTTTCTCCTTGTATTTATCCTGTATGGGACCCTCTGTGCTTCCTGGACTTGATTAACTATTTCCTTTCCCATATTAGGGAAGTTTTCAACTATAATCTCTTCAAATATTTTCTCAGTCCCTTTCTTTCTTTCTTCTTCTTCTGGAACCCCTATAATTCGAATGTTGGTGCGTTTCATGTTGTCCCAGAGGTCTCTGAGACTGTCCTCAGTTCTTTTCATTCTTTTTTCTTTATTCTGCTCTGCAGTAGTTATTTCCACTACTTTATCTTCCAGGTCACTTATCCGTTCTTCTGCCTCAGTTATTCTGCTATTGATCCTATCTAGAGTGATTTTAATTTCATTTATTGCATTGTTCATCGTTGCTTGTTTCGTCTTTAGTTCTTGTAGGTCCTTGTTAACTGTTTCTTGCATTTTGTCCATTCTACTTCCAAGATTTCGGATCATCCTTACTATCATTATTCTGAATTCTTTTTCAGGTAGATTGCCTATTTCCTCTTCATTTGTTAGGTCTGGTGGGTTTTTATCTTGCTCCTTCATCTGCTGTGTGTTTTTCTGTCTTCTCATTTTGCTTATCTTACTGTGTTTGGGGTCTCCTTTTTGCAGGCTGCAGGTTCGTAGTTCCCGTTGTTTTTGATGTCTGTCTCCAGTGGCTAAGGTTGTTTCAGTGGGTTGTGTAGGCTTCCTGGTGGAGGGGACTAGTGCCTGTGTTGTGCTGGATGAGGCTGGATCTTGTCTCTCTAGTGGGCAGGTTCACGTCTGGTGGTGTGTTTTGGGGTGTCTGTGGCCTTATTATGATTTTAGGCAGCCTCTCTGCTAATGGGTGGGGTTGTGTTCCTGTTTTGCTAGTTGTTTGGCATAGGTTGTCCAGCACTGTGGCTTGCTGGTCGTTGAGTGAAGCTGGGTGCTGGTGTTAAGATGGAGGTCTCTGGGAGATTTCCGCTGTTTAATATTATGTGGAGCTGGGAGGTCTCTTGTTGACCAGTGACCTGAAGTTGGCTCTCCTACCTCAGAGGCAGAGCCCTGACTCCTGGCTGGAGCACCAAGAGCCTTTCATCCACACGGCTCAGAATAAAAGGGAGAAAAAGTAGAGAGAATTAGTAGAAGTATGAGGAAAGAAAGAAGGAAAGGAGGAAAGGAAGGAAGGAAGAAAGAAGCAAAGAAGGAAAGAAAGGAGGGAGGGAGGGAGGGAGGGAGGAAGGAAGGAAGGAAGGAGGGAAAGAAGGAAAAAAAGACAGAAAGAAAGATGATACAGTAAAAATAAAATAAAGTATAATATAGTTATTGAATTAAAAAATATTTAGAAAAAAAAAAGGGACGGATAGAACCTTAGGACAAATGTTGGAAGCAAAGCTATACAGAGAAAATCTTACACAGAAGCATACACATACACCTTCACAAAAAGAGGTAAAGGGGGAAAAATCATAAATCCTGCTCCCTGAGACCACCTCCTCAATTTGGGGTGATTCGTTGTCTAAAGGAGGGAGGGAAGGAAGGAAAGAAAGAACGAAGGTAAAGTATAATAAAGTTATTACAATTAAACTTAATTATTAAGAAAAAGAATTTTTAAAAAAAAGTCATGGACGGATAGAGCCCTAGGACAAATGGTGGAAGCTAGAGTATACAGACTAGATGTCACACAGGAGCATACACGTACACCTTCACAAAAAGAGGAAAAGGGAAAAAAATCATAGATTTCGCTCCTAAATTCCACCTCTTCAATTTGGGATCATTCCTTGTCTATTCAGGTATTCCACAGATGCAGGGTATATCAAGTTGATTGTGGAGCTTTAATCCGCTGCTTCTGTGGCTGCTGGGAGAGATTTCCCTTTCTCTTCTTTGTTTTCACAGCTCACAGGAGCTCAGCTTTGGATTTGGCCCTGCCTCTGCGTGTAGGTCGCTGGAGGGCGTCTGTTTTTTCGCTCAGACAGGACGGGGTTAAAGGAGCCGCCGATTCGGGGCCTCCGGCTCACTCAGGCCGGGGGTTGGGGGATGGGGGAAGGAGGGGCACTGCGTGCGGGGCCGGCCTGCGGCGGCAGAGGCAGCGTGACGTTGCGGCAGAGGCCGGCGTGACGTTGCACCAGCCTGAGGCCCGCCGTGCGCTGTCCCGGGGAAGTTGTCCCTGGATCCCGGGAACCTGGCAGTGGCGGGCTGCACAGGCTCCGCGGAAGAGGGGTGTGGAGAGTGACCTGTGCTCGCACACAGGCCCCTTGGTGGCGGCAGCAGCAGCCTTAGCGTCTCCCGCCCGTCTCTGGGGTCCGCGGTTTTAGCCGCGGCTCGCGCCCGTCTCGGGGGCTCGCGCCCTCAGCCGCGGCTCGCGCCCGTCTCTGGGGTTTGCGCTTTCAGCCGCGGCTCGCGCCCGTCTCGGGGGCTCGCGCCCTCAGCCGCGGCTCGCGCCCGTCTCTGGGGTTCGCGCTTTTAGCCGCGGCTCGCGCCCGTCTCTGGAGTTCCTTTAAGCAGCGCTCTTAGACCCCTCTCCTCGCGCACCAGGAGACAAAGAGGGAAGAAAAAGTCTCTTGCCTCTTCGGCTTTTTCCCTCCCGGCTAGTCGTGGTGCACTAACCCCTTCAGGCTATGTTCAAGCCGCCAACCCCAGTCCTCTCCCTGAGCTCCGTCCAAAACCAAAACCTTAGCCTCAGCTCGCAGCCCCGCCCGCCCCGGTGGGTGAGCAGCAAGCCTCTCGGGTTGGTGAGTGCTGGTCGGCACCGATCGTCTGTGCAGGAATCTCCCCGCTTTGCCCTCCGCACCCGTCGCTGTGCACTACTCCGCGGTCCCGAAACTCCCCCCTCTGCCTCCCGCAGTCTCCGCCCGCGGAGGGGCTTCCTAGTGTGTGGAAACTTTTCCTCCTTCACAGCTCCCTCCCACTGGTGCAGGTGCCGTCCTTATTCTTTTGACTCTGTTTTTTCTTTTGCCCTACCCAGTTACGTGGGGAGTTTCTTGCCTTTTGGGAGGTCTGAGGTCTTCTGCCAGCCTTCAGTAGGAGTTCTGTAGGAGTTGTTCCACGTGTGGATGTATTTCTGGTGTATCCGTGGGGAGGAAGGCGATCTCCGCGTCTTACTCTTCCGCCATCTTCAAGGTCCCCCCATTTTATTTATTTAACACAGGTTATAGACATTTATATTTGGATTTCACACTATTTCACTAACTGATTATGGCTTTATTGACCTTGTTATAATTAAACAAAAATATAAAAGATTCTCTTGGAAACACATGGGCTATATGGTAGAAATATATGGTATTTAAAGCAGAAACATTTAAAAACCAAGCACAATTTTAAAATTACAATAGCAAGTATTGATGAGGATGTGGAGAAACTGGAACCTTCATACATTGCTGGTGAGAATGTAAAATAGTGCAGCCACTTTGAAAACAGTTTGGACATTTTTCAAAGATTAGACACACTTACCATATGTCCCAGCAATTCTGCTTCTAGATATAAACCCAAGAGATATGAAAACATATGTCCATATAAAAAGTTATACATGAATTTTTATGGAAGCATTATTTATGATGGTCAAAAGTAGAAACAACCCAAACGTTTGTCAACTAAAGAATGTATAAACAAAAAGTGGTATATCCACATAATGGAATATTATTTGACAATAAAAAGAAATGAAGTATTGATACATGCTACACCATGGGTGAATGTTGAAAACATCATGCTAAATGAAAGAAGTCAGTCATGAAAGACCACATATTGTATGATTCCATTTGTATGAAATGTCCAGAACAGGCAAATCCTCAACAAAATATTAGCCAATCAAGTTTACCAACGAAATAAATAGGATAGTATATCATGAAAAAGAGATTTATCTCAGGAAAGCAGGAGTGGTTCAACATTCAAAAATTAACCACTGTAATTCACTGTATCAACAGGCTAAGATAAACTATAACTACCTCAATAGATGGAGAAAAATCATCTGACAAAATTCAGCATCCATTCATAATAAAAACTTCAGCAAACTAGGAATAGAAGGGAACTTCCTCAACCTGATAAAGGGCATCTATGAAAAACTTACAGCTAATGTCATACTTAATGGCAAAAGACTGACTGCTTTCCCTGTAAGATCAGAAACAAGGCAAGGATGTCTACTGTTATCACTTCTATTTGATTTTGTTCCATATACAAGCCAGTGAAATAAGCCAGGAAAAAGGATAAAAGGCATACAATCTGGGAAGAAAGAGCTGTATTCTATTCGTAGGTGACATTAATGACTATGAGGAAAATCCCAAAGAATTTACAAAAAGATTACTAAAACTAATATTAAGTTTAGCAGGATTTTAGGGTACAAGTTCAATATATAAAATTCAATTGTATTTTTATAAATTAGCAATAAACAGTTGGAAATTAAAATTAAAGACCAGTACTATTTATAATAATATGAAAATTATACAATACTTAGGTATAAATCTAAAAAAATATGTGAGGGATCTGTATGTGGAACTACAAAACACTGATGAATGAAATCAAAGAAGAGCTAAGTAAATAGAGAGCCATACAGTGTTCATGGATTTCAAGCCTTAATATTGGGATATCAGTTCTTTCCAAGTTGAACTGTAGATTCAATGCAATACCAATCAAATCCAGCAGGATTGTTTTGGTAGAAGTTGATAAACTAATTCTAAAATGTCCTATGATGGAAAGACAAATGAAATAGAATATCCATAACAATTTTGAAAAAGAAGAATCAAGCTGAAGCATTCACTGTACCTGATTTCAAGATTTATTGTAAAACTATTTTAATTAAGATAGTGTAGTATTGGCAAAAGAATAGACACATAGATCAATGCAGGAGAATAGAGAGTCTGGAAATAGACATGCATACATATATGTATCTTTTTCAAAGAAAATTGATTATCAACAAAGGTGCAAATGTAAGTCAATGGAAAAAAAAGGCAGGAACAATTATGTATCCATATGTAAGAAAATTGGTTTCAACCCATACCTCATATTATATTCAAGAATTACTAAAAATAGAGCATATTCTTTTTTTTTTACCAAAATGTTATCTTTACAGTTTATAGAATACACAAACACATATTTAGCTAGTTGTCTCCACATGGTGGAATTTAAGGTGACTTTCAAGTCTCTATTTGTTTTTGTTTTAATTTTTGAATTTTATTTATTTTTTTATACAGCAGGTTCTTATTAGTCAGCAATTTTATACACATCAGTGTATACATGTCAATCCCAATCGCTGAATTCAGCACACCACCATCCCCACCCCCGCATGGATTTCTCCCCTTAGTGTCCATACATTTGTTCTCTACATCTGTGTCTCAACTTCTGCCCTGCAAACCAGTTCATCTGTACCATTTTTCTAGGGTCCACATATGTGTTAATATATAATATTTGTTTTTCTCTTTCTGACTTACTTCACTCTGTATGACAGTCTCTAGATCCATCCACGTCTCAACAAATGACTCAATTTCGTTGCTTTTTATGGCTGAGTAATATTCCATTGTATATATGTACCACATCTTCTTTATCCATTTGTCTGTCGATGGGCATTTAAGTTGCTTCCATGACCTGGCTATTGTAAATAGTGCTGCAATGAACATTGAGGTGCATGTGTCTTTTGAATTATGGTTATCTCTGGGTATATGCCCAGTAGTGGGATTGCTGGATCATATGGTAATTCTATTTTTAGTTTTCTAAGGAACCTCCATACTGTTCTCCATAGTGTCTGTATCAGTCTACATTCTCACCAACAATGCAAGAGGGTTCCCTTTTCTCCACACCCTCTCTAGCATTTGTTGTTTGTAGATTTTCTGATGATGCCCATTCTAACTGGTGTGAGGTGATACCTCATTGTAGTTTTGATTTGCATTTCTCTAATAATTAGTGATGTTGAGCAGCTTTTCATGTGCTTCTTGGCCATCTGTATGTCTTTGGAGAAATGTCTATTTAGGTCTTCTGCCCATTTTTGGATTGGGTTGTTTGTTTCTTTAATATTGAGCTGCATGAGCTGTTTATATATTTTGGAGATTAATCCTTTGTCTGTTGATTCATTTGCAGATATTTTCTCCCATTCTGAGGGTTGTCTTTTCATCTTGTTTATGGTTTCCTTTGCTGTGCAAAAGCTTTGAAGTTTCATTAGGTCCCATTTGTTTATTTTTGTTTTTATTTCCATTACTCTAGGAGGTGGATCAAAAAAGAACTTGCTGTGATTTATGTCAAAGAGTGTTCTTCCTATGTTTTCCTCTAAGAGTTTTATAGTGTCCAGTCTTACATTTAGGTCTCTAATCCATTTTGAGTTTATTTTTGTGTATGGTGTTATGGAGTGTTCTAATTTCATTCTTTTACATGTAGTTGTCCAGTTTTCCCAGCACCACTTATTGAAGAGACTGTCTTTTCTCCATTGTATATCCTTGCCTCCTTTGTCATAGATTAGTTGACCATAGATGCGTGGGTTTATCTCTGGGCTTTCTATCTTGTTCCATTGATCTGTGTTTCTGTTTCTGTGCCAGTACCATATTGTCCTGATTACTGTAGCTTTGTAGTATAGTCTGAAGTCAGGGAGTCTGATTCCTCCAGCTCCATTTTTTTCCCTCAAGACTGCTTTGGCTATTTGGGGTCTTTTGTGTCTCCATACAAATTTTAAGATTTTTTATTCTAGTTCTGTAAAAAATGCCATTGGTAATTTGATAAGGATTGCATTGAATCTGTAGATTGCTTTGGGTAGTATAGTCATTTTCACAATGTTGATTCTTCCAATCCAAGAACATGGTATATCTCTCCATCTGTTGGTATCATCTTTAATTTCTTTCATCAGTGTCTTATAGTTTTCTGCATACAGATCTTTTGTCTCCTTAGGTAAGTTTATTCCTAGGTATTTTATTCTTTTTGTTGCAGTGGTAAATGGGAGTGTTTTTTAATTTCTCTTTCAGATTTTTCATGATTAGTGTATAAGAATGCAAGAGATTTCTGTGCATTAATTTTCTATCCTGCAACTTTACCAAATTAATTGATTAGCTCTAGTAGTTTTCTTGTGGCATCTTTAGGATTCTCTATGTATAGTATCATGTCATCTGCAAACAGTGACAGTTTTACTTCTTCTTTTCCAATTTTTATTCTTTTAATTTCTTTTTCTTCTCTGATTGCCATGGCTAGGACTTCCAAAACTATGTTGACTAATAGTGGCGTGAATGGACATCCTTGTCTTATTCCTGATCTTAGAGGAAATGGTTTCAGTTTTTCACCGTTGAGAATGATGTTTGCTGTGGGTTTGTTGTATATGGCCTTTATTATGTTGAGGTAGGTTCCCTCTATGCCCACTTTCTGGAGAGTTTTTATCATAAATGGGTGTTGAATTTTCTCAAAAGTTTCTGCATCTATTGAGATGATCATCTGGTTTTTATTCTTCAATTTGTTAATATGGTATATCACATTGATTGATTTGCGTATATTGAAGAATCCTTGCATCCCTAGGTTAAATCCCACTTGATCATGGTGTATGATCCTTTTAATGTGTTGTTGCATTCTGTTTGCTAGAATTTTGTTGAGGATTTTTGCATCTATATTCATCAGTGATATTGGTCTGTAATTTTTTTTTTTTGTAGTCTTTGATCTTTGGTTTTGGTGTCAGGGTGATGGTGGCCTCATAGAATGCGTTTGGGAGTGTTCCTTCCTCTGCAATTTTTTGGAAGCGTTTGAGAAGGATGGGTGTTATCTCTTCTCTAAATATTTGATAGAATTCACCTGTGAAGCCATCTGGTCCTGAACTTTTGTTTGTTGGAAGATTTTTAATCACAGTTTCAATTTCATTACTTGTGCTTGGTCTGTTCATATTTTCTATTTCTTCGTGGTTCAGTCTTGGAAGGTTATACCTTTCTAAGAATTTGTCCATTTCTTCCAGGTTGTCCATTTTATTGGCATAGAGTTGCTTGTAGTAGTCTCTTAGGTTGCTTTGTACTTCTGCGGTGTCTGTTGTAACTTCTTTTTCATTTCTAATTTTATTGACTTGAGTTGTCTCCCTCTTTTTCTTGATGAGTCTGGCTAATGGTTTATCAATTTTGTTGATCTTCTCAAAGAACCAGCTTTTAGTTTTATTGATCTGTGCTATTGTTTTCTTTGTTTATATTTCATTTATTTCTGCTCTGATCTTTATGATTTCTTTCCTTCTGCTAACTTTGGGTTTTGTTCATTCTTTCTCTAGTTACTTTAGGTGTAAGGTTAGATTGTTTACTTGAGATTTTTCTTGTTTCTTGAGGTAGGATTGTATAGTTATAAATTTCCCTCTTAGAACTGCTTTTGCTGCATCTCATAGGTTTTGGATCATCGTGTTTTCATTGTCATTTGTCTCTAGTTATTTTTTGATTTCTCCTTTGACTTCTTCAGTGATCTCTTGGTTATTTAGTAATGTATTGTTTAGCCTCCATGTGTTTGTGTTTTTTACATTTTTTTCCCTGTAATTCATTTCTAATCTCATAGTGTTGTGGTCAGAAAAGATGCTTGATATGATTTCAATTTTCTTAAATTTACTGAGGCTTGATTTGTGACCCAAGATGTGATCTATCCTGGAGAATGTTCTTTGTGCACTTGAGAAGAAAGTGTAATCTGCTCTTTTTGGATGGGATGTCCTATGAATATCAATTAAATCTATCTGGTCTGTTGTGTCATTTAAAGCTTCTGTTTCCTTATTTATTTTCATTTTGGATGATCTGTCCATTGGTGCAAGTGAGGTGTTAATGTCCCCCAATATTATTGCGTTACTGTTGATTTCCTCTTTTATAGCTGTTAGCAGTTGCCTTATGTATTGAGGTGCTCCTCTGTTGGGTGCATATATATTTATAATTGTTATATCTTCTTCTTGGATTGATCCCTTGATCATTATGTAGTGTCCTTCCTTGTCTCTTGTAACATTATTTTAAAGTCTATTTTATCTGATATGAGTATAGCTACTCCAGCTTTCTTTTGATTTCCATTTGCATGGAATATCTTTTTCCACCCCCTCACTTTCAGTCTGTATGCGTCCCTAGGTTTGATGTGGGTCTCTTGTAGACAGCATATATATGGGTCTTGTTTTTGTATCCATTCAGCAAGCCTGTGTCTTTTGGTTGGAGCATTTAATCCATTTACCTTGAATGTAATTATCGATATGTATGTTCGTATGACCATTTTCTTAATTATTTTGGGTTTGTTTTTGTAGGTCCTTTTCTTCTCTTGCGTTTCCCAATTAAAGAAGTTCCTTTAGCATTTGTTGTAGAGCTGGTTTGGTGGTGCTGAGTTCTCTTAGCTTTTACTTGTCTGTAAAGCTTTTGATTTCTTCTTTGAATCTGAATGAGATCCTTGCCGGGTAGAGTAATCTTGACTGTAGGTTCTTCCCTTTCATCACTTTAAGTATATCATGCCACTCCCTTCTGGCTTGTAGAGTTTCTGCTGAGAAATCAGCTGTTAACCTTATGGGAGTTCCCTTGTACGTTATTTGTCATTTTTCCCTTGTTGCTTTCAATAATTTTTCTTTGTCTTTAATTTTTTTTTTTTTTTTTTTTTTTTTTTTTTTTTTTTTTTGCGGTACGCGGGCCTCTCGCTGTTGTGGCCTCTCCCATTGCGGGGCACAGGCTCCGGACGCGCAGGCTTAGCGGCCATGGCTCATGGGCCCAGCCGCTCCGCGGCATGTGGGATCCTCCCAGACCGGGGCACGAACCCGTGTCCCCTGCATCGGCAGGCGGACTCTCAACCACTGCGCCACCAGGGAAGCCCTGTCTTTAATTTTTGTCAATTTGATTACTATGTGTCTTGGTGTGTTTCTCCTTGGGTTTATCCTGTATGGGACTTGCTGCACTTCCTGGACTTGGGTGGCTATTTCCTTTCCCGTGTTAGGGAAGTTTTCGAGTATAATCTCTTCAAATATTTCCTCTGGTCCTTTCTCTCTCTCTTCTCCTTCTGGGACCCCTATAATGTGAATGCTGTTGTGTTTTAATGTTTTCCCAGAGGTCTCTTAGGCTGTCTTCATTTCTTTTCATTCTTATTTCTTTATTACATTCCACAGCAGTGAATTCCAACATTCTGTCTTTCATGTCACTTATCCGTTCTTCTGCCTCAGTTATCCTTGTATTGATTCCTTCTAGTGTAGTTTTCATTTCAGTTATTATATTGTTCATCTCTGTTTGTTTGTTCTTTAATTTGTCTAGGTCTTTGTTAAACATTTCTTGCATCTTCTCAATCTTTGCCTCCATTCTTTTTCCAAGGTCCTGGATCATCTTCACTATCATTATTCTGAATTCTTTTTCTGGAAGGTTGCCTATCTCCGTTTCATTTAGTTATTTTTCTGGTGTTTTATCTGTTCCTTCATCTGGTACATAGCCCTCTGTCTTTCCATCTTGTCTATCTTTCTGTGAATGTGGTTTTTGTTCCACAGGCTGCAGGATTGTAGTTCTTGCTTCTGCTGTCTGCCCTCGAGCATATTCTTAAATCTAAAATCTAAAACTATAAAAGTTCTAGAGGAGGGCTTCCCAGGTGGTGCAGTGGTTAAGAATCCACCTGCCAATGCAGGAGACACGGGTTCAAGCCCTGGTCTGGGAAGATCCCACATGCTGTGGAGCAACTAAGCCTGTGCACCACAACTGCTGAGCCTGCACGCCACAACTACTGAGCTCCCATGCCACAACTACTGAAGCCCGCACGCCTAGAGCCCGCGCTCCCAACAAGAGAAACCACTGCAATGAGAAGCCTGTGCACTGCAATGAAGAGTAGCCCCCACTCACTGCAACTGGAGGAAGCCTGCATGTGGCAACGAAGACCCAATGCAGCCAAAAATAAAAAATATAAATAAATAAATATAAATAAAAAATAATTTTAAAAAATGTCATTGCCATACCTAAGGTCATCTAGACTTTCTCCTACATTACCTTCTAGTTTTCTAGTTCTGATTTTGCAATTAGATCTGTGATCCATTTTGAGTTAATTTTTCTGAAGGGTGTAAAGTCTGTGGTTTTGTTTTTGTTTTTGCATGTGGATGTCTAGCTGTTTCAGCACCATTTGTTGAAAAGACTGTCTTTGCTCCATTGTATTGCCTTTGCTCCTTTGTCAGAGATCAGTTGACTATATTTATATGGGTCTGTTTCTGGGCTCTCTATTCTGTTCCACTGATCTATTTGACTATTCTTTCACTAATATCATGCCTTGATTACTGTAGTTTCATAGTAAGTCTTGAAGTCAGGCATTCAGGTAGTCTGTCCTTTAATATTGAGTTGGCTATTTTGAGTCTTTTACCTTTCTATATAAACTTTAAAATCAGCTTGTTGATATCCATAAAATAACTTGCTGATATTTTGATTGGGATTGTGTTGATTCTATAGATCAAGTTGGGAAAAATTGACATCTTGACAATATTGAATCTTACTATTCATGAACATGAAATATGTCTCCATTTTATTCAGTTTTTCTTTGATTTCTCTCATCATTGTACATATTTTGTTAGATTTATACCTAGACATTTCATTTTTAGGGGGTGTTAGTATAAATGGTAATGTGTTTTTAATTTCAGATTCCACTTGTTCATTGCTGGTATGTAGGAAAGTGATTGACTTTCATATTTTATTTTTGTATCTTGCAACCTTGCTATAATATCTTATTAGTTTCAGGAGTTTTTTTGTTGATTCTTTTGAATTTTTGGCATAGACAATCCTATCATCTGTAAATAAAGTTTTACTTCCTCCTTCACAATCTGTATACCTTTTATTTACTTCTCTTGTCTTATTGAATTAGTTAAAGCTTCCAGTTAGGAATTTGGGAGTAACATATACACACTACTGTATATAAAATAGACAAACAGCAAGGACCTACTGTATAGCACAGGGAACTATAATCGGTATTTTGTAATAACCTATATGGGAAAAGAATTTGAAAAACAACATATATATATATAAATATATATCTGAATCAGTTTGTGGTACACCTGAAACTAACACAACATTGTAAATCAACTATACTGCAATTAAAAATAACTTCCAATAAGATGTTAAAAGCAGTGGTGAGAGGGGACATTCTTAACTGTTCCTAATCTTAGGGGGAAGGCTTTGAGGTTTTTGTTATTAAGTTTGATGTTAGCAATAGGTTTTTCTGTAGATGTTCTTTATCAAATTGAGGAAGTTCCCCTCTATTCCTAATTTGCTGAGAGGTTTTTTTTTTTAATCATAAATCGGTGTTGGATTTTGTGAAATCATATCCATCTATTGATATGATCATGTGATTTTTCTTCTTTAGCCTGTTGATGTGATGGATCATATTAAATGATTTTCAAATGTTGAACCAGTTTTGTGCATACCTGGGTTAAATCCCTTTTGGTTGTGGTGTACCACATTAAAAAATTAAAAAAAATTTTTTACTTATAAAAAAGTATTTATTTTTTAAATGTTTATTTATTTATTTGGCTGCATCGGGTCTTAGTTGCAGCACGCAGGATCTTCATGGCAGCATGTGGGATCTTTCGTTGCAGCACACAGGCTTCTCTCTAGTTGTGGTGTGCAGGCTCAGTAGTTGTGGTGTGTGGGCTCTCTAGTTGCAGTGTGCGTAAAGGTTTTTATTTATTTATTTATTTATTTAGGCTGTGCCGGGTCTTAGTTGTGGCTTGCGGGCTTCTTAGTTGAGGCATGTGGACTTCTTAGTTGAGGCTTGTGGACTTTTAGTTGCAGCATGCGTGATCTCGTTCCCTGATCAGGGATCAAACCCAGGCCCCCTGCATTGGAAGCATGGAGTCTTGCCCACTGGACCACCAGGGAAGTCCCTACCACATTTTTTTTATACATTGTCTGCTTTGATTTGCTAATATTTTGTCAAGGATTTTTTCATCTATGTTCATCAGAGATATTGATCTGTGGTTTTCTCGAATGTCTTTGTCTAGTTTTGGTATTAGGGTAATGCTGGCTTCATAGAATGAGTTAGGATGTATTTCCTCTGCTTTTATCTTCTGAAAGAGACTGTGGACAATTGGTAATGTTTCTTCCTTAAATGTTTAGTAAAATTCACCAGTGAACCCATCTGAGCTTAATGCTTTCTGTTTTGGAGGGTTATTAATTACTGATTTACTTTCCTTAATAGCTATAGGCCTCTTCAGATTTTCCTCTTCTTTTTGTGTGAGTTTTGGCATATCGTGTCATTCAGAGAATTGGTTGATGTCATCTAGGTTATCAAATTTGTGGGCATAGAGGTTCATAGTATTCCTTTATTATCATTTTGATGTCCATGAGATCTATAGTGATGTACCCTCTTCCATTTCTAATATTAGTAATTTGTGTCTTCTCTCTTTTTTGCTTAGTTACCCTGGCTAGAGGCTTATCAATTTTACTGATTTTTTTTTCAAAGAGCTAACTTTGTTTTTTGTTGATTTTCTCTATTGATTTCCTATTTTCAATTTCACTGATTTCTGTTCTAATTCTTATTTTTTCTTCTGTTCACATTTGCTTCTTCCTGTCTGAAGCTTCATAGTTTTCATTAAGGCTCTTATTTCTTGCTGTTTATGAACCTCCCTGAATTTAGGTCCTCTTAAGTTGTTTCTTCAGGTCAGAGATTCAATTTGTGAAGAATTGAGAGGTCAAGGGACTTGTGGGAAAAATCTAACAAAGCCTTTTCTTCTTCCTACAATAACTGCAACTATTACTAAAATCTTCCATTTATTGAGTATTTACTAAGTGCTAGGTATTTAAAAACATATCTTATTTAATCTTCAAAACAGTCCTACAAGGTAATTAGTATTATTTTCATGTATACATGAGGAAAGAAGGTTCCAGAGGTAAAATAACTTACTCAAGGCTGCATACTTTGTATAAGTGGAAGAATTGGATTGTAAACTCAGATCTGTAGAATAATAATATAAGAGCTGTACATATAAATAAATTCACTGCAGATATATAGTCATATAGATGTTGTAACATCACAGGGGTTTTGAAAACATCTTATCCTTTAAAAAATTTTAAGGGAAAACTTTTGTTTATGAGAAAGTGGCATTGCTTTGTCAGATGAAGGGAATGACTTATTCAAAGGTAGAGATTTGTTGGTGGGTGAGGAATGGTAAGACTGGTTCTGTCTCAATTTTTAGTATTAGTTTATGAAACATGCTTACAAAATTGATTGGCCCTTTTGGATGCCCATGTGTTTTGTCACTTATAAGGTGTAACAAACGAGGATTGAAATGTTGTCATGTCCAGATTTCACTCAGCCTTTAAACGTGATTTAAAAATAATTGTCGGGCTTCCCTGGTGGCTCAGTGGTTAAGAATCCACCTGCCAATGCAGGGGACGTGGGTTCAAGCCCTGGTCTGGGAAGATCCCACATGGTGCAGAGCAACTAAGCCCACAAGCCACAACTACTGAAGCCCGCGAGCCACAGCTACTGAAGCCCGCGTGCGTAGAGCCTGTGCTCCACAACAAGAGAAGCCACTGCAATGAGAAGCCTGTGCACCGCAACGAAGAGTAGTCCCTGCTTGCCACAACTAGGGAAATCCCGTGCACAGCAATGAAGACCCAATGCAGCCAAAAATAATAAATAAATGAAACAAATAAATTTATTTAAAAAAATAAATAAAAATATAAAAATAATTGTCACATCCTATGTTGGTTTAGACTAAGTCTATGCATAATACTTCTTCATCTTATTTTGGAAAATTTGGCTTGACTTCCTTTAGGAGGTGGGGATTGTGATCCAGCAAGCCTCTCAGCTCAGCGATAGTGCCATGAATTTAATTTCTATAGGTTTATTAGCTCCTAAAAGTAAAAAGCTTAAAGCAGGGGAGATGTATTTAATTACTGATAGTGGAAACTTCTTGAGATTCTTAGTGGGGGAAAACTTACTATAACATAATAAGGGAACATCTGATTCCAAGATATTATTTGCAATATTAAATTGTGCCAATAGATGGAGAAGTTGTTCCATACAAAACAGAATGCTTGGTTTCTCCATGAAGACTAAAGAAATCCACGTTTCTGGCAAGTGGAAAATGGATTTCCTTAATAAAAATGTGAAACAGGAAAAGTGGGTTACTTATAAATATTAATAATAAATAACTTTAACAGGGGACAGGAATTTCACTAATTTCAATAATATCTACACGAAACCCTTAGTACCTGCACTGTTTTTACAATTTGGCCGTAGCACTTTTAGATCTGTACATATGAATATGTGTATGTCTATGCTTATTTTGTACAAAATGCTCTCGTACATAAAGGATTTTTAGCAATGTACAAAATTTTATAGGATAAAAAAGATAAAACATAACTAGAACTTCCTTGGTGATGCAGTGGATAAGAATTTGCCTGCCAATTCAGGGGACACAGGTTCGAGCCCTGGTCCGGGAGATCCCACATGCTGCGGAGCAGCTAAGCCCGTATGCCATAACTACTGAGCCTGCGCACTAGAGCCCACGAGCCACAACTACTGAGGCCGCATGCTCAACTACTGAAGCCCGCATGCCTAGAGCCCGTGCTCCGCAACAAGAGAAGCCACTACAGTGAGAAGCCTGTGCACCGCAACGAAGAGTAGCCCCTGCTCGCTGCAACTAGAGAAAGCCTGCGCACAGCAACGAAGACCCGATGCAGCCAAAAATAAAATAAATAAATAAATTTTAAAAAAGAAAATTCATAACTAAGTGTTAAACTGGAGCAAGAAAGAATGGAATGTAGTTAGGGTAATAGCATGTCTTGACTTGATCCACAAATCTGACCTGGAGCTTCCTAGCAGCTAATGCTAGTAGGAAAACAGGATCAGTTGCATAATCTAGTGTCTATAACATAAAAACATGCCAAGTGCTAGGAGAGCTATAATAATTCTTAGGTATAATGTATTAAGATCAGGAATTATGTCACTTGGGGATTCATGAAGAGGATACTATGTAATGTAATAGATACTATTCTTACCTTATTCTTACTATTCTTACCTTACTCTTCACATGTGTCAGCTGGTGGGTAGCAACACAGTGCTGTTCAGTTAAAGGGGCTGGAGGTGGAGGATGGAGGGGAAGCACCATGTACCCCCAAGCATTCCTTGTTGTGTAGCTTTCTGATTTAGTTTAGCTGAAGGATACAATTTTAAATCCACGGATCCTTCATAAATATTATTTCTCTAGTTGAGGGATTTGATAAGGCTGGAGGGTTGCCATGAAGACTAAATAACATGTTGCATGCAGAACACTTAGCTCTGAGTCCGGAGGGAGTGAGGCCTCGCTAAAAGCTATCCACTGCCAGCCTGGACCGTGCATAACCCTCAGCCAAAGGGCACACAGTACTTGCTGTGGCTGACTCGTGTGGTTATCTGTGTGGCCTGTTAAACGCAGTGGTGTAGTTTGCAAAAGTCGTTTGAACTAGGATCGCTTTGGCATCCCTTTCTGGAAGGATTCCCTCCAGCCTCATATTCGCTCATTCATCCCGGTTCCAAATCTCTTGTACAAGGCTCCTGGGTCCTCTTCATGATTCTAGACTCTCTCTTGACACCTTCTCTAGCTCGATCCTTCTCTTGCTCTGTTCGTGATGTTCCAAGGACATTGCTGCTCTAGATCCTGAAACCCACGCCAGACTCCCACTGTCCCAACATTTCTAAAATACTGCTGCCCAGATCAGGTTTCCCTTTTTTTCTAGGAAGGGAGATTAGACCACAGCCTTTAGGTTTTATGGCTTCATTCTCGGTCAATTTACCATAATTTGTGTGAGTCTGTGACATATTTATAAAATTCTCAGAGCAGCTTCTGGGGCTAGAAGCTGATTTGAGAAAAGTCCTTCAGCTCCATCCAGTCACCCCTTGGTTTATTCACATCCAGACCCTCTGCCTTCAAACATGGAATCATTGCAGCCTTAGGTTGGAAGTGACCAGAGGTCATTTAGTCCCTCTGCCCAATCACGCAAACGTCCCCCTACATCTAGTCTCACTTAGTTCTCCATTGTATTGATTGCAAATTCTACTAAATAGAATGTTGCAATGATTTTGCTTTCTATAGCTGGAGGATATGCTAAGGGTATATTTTTGCTTACATTTCTGCATGGTTTGGGAGAATGTGCCCTGAATTCTGTTTTGTTTCCATTTACCTTTTTCTGAGCAATTACTGACCCTGAGTATTGGAATCCACAAATGGATTCTTTTAACAACTATCCTGTCAGGATGCAACCTCTGTGTGTTATGTGGCTTTTAGTCCACAAATGTTTCCTTTTAATGCATCGATTACCTTAAGAAGTATTTATTTGAGTGACTTTCCCTGCATTAGGATTTCAGGAGTATTTCTATCTCTGCTGTTTTAGGAAACCTCCAGTCAGAAAAATTTACAGTTCACTTATTGTTATAGCTGGAAACAGCTAGTTAAAACCTTGCCTCTCACTCTTACCTGCTTGAGATTGTCCCAAATCAATGATTCTTTGAATCTCTCAGCAGACTTTGTCTGAATCCTGTGCACTCTGTCTTTTTTTTTTTTGTAATTTATTTAATTTATTTATTTTTGGCTGTGTTGGGTCTTCGTTGCTGCGCGTGGGCTTTCTCTAGTTACAGTGAGTGAGGGCTGCTCTTTGTTGCGGTGCACGGGCTTCTCGTTGCAGTGGCTTCTTTTGTTGCGGAGCACAGGTTCTAGGTGCGTGGACTTCAGTAGTTGTGGCTCGCGGGCTCAGTAGTTGTGACTCATGGGCTCTAGAGCACAGTCTCAGTAGTTGTGGTACATGGGCTTAGTTGCTCTGTGGCATGTAGGATCTTCCCGGACCAGGGCTTGAACCCGTGTCCCCTGCATTGGCAGGCGGATTCTTAACCACTGCGCCACCAGGGAAGCCCTGTGCACTCAGTCTTAAGTAAGATATTTGTATCCTGACATATTTTTGCATGTTTCCATCATCCTTGAGAAAATCACACAAACTCTTTCTCAGCTCGGTGCAAAGCAGAAGTGCACCACTGTTATTTAGCCTCAAATTAGGGGCTGTGTTGAGGGAAAGCAGCCACATGGTTTTGATCTTACAGATCCAAATAGGAGCCTCTTTACTCTTCAGTGCAGCACTGATGTTTGTGAAATGGGTCCCCAGTGTTGCCATTAGGGGACAGGTCAGGATTGAATATACTTCTAGAAGAAAGATCCACAGCATGCGGTCTTGGATCGTTTATTATCTTCAGATGATGCTGCCAACAACTTGGGACTCTATAGCAGCAAGCCTGTGGGGACTAGTCCCAGGGAGGCTGTCCAGTCCTCTGGGGAGATGTTTGGTGGTCAGGTCACAGCAGATAAGTAGGGATTTGTCCTCCTGATAGTGATATCTTTAATTTTCTTCTCTATTTTCTATTATGGTAAAAATTAAAAACACGCACAAAAAGACACGTTATAAACAGCGCTTGGTTCCTATCAGTGAGTACATTTTGAAAGCCTTGGAATCTTGGGTGTATATTTTTGTGTGTGTGTATGTGTATGTGTGAGAGCATGTGTGAGTGCATGTGAAAACTGGGGGGCAGGTGGGGCACAGAGAAGAGACAGGAGGCGCTGGAGACACTGGGGTGGTAAAGGAATAGAATTAAGCTGAAAAACAAGTGCTCCCTACAGTCTTGCTGGAGAGACAGCCCGGAAGCAAAATGAATTGCATTTCAGACGCCCCACTTCTCCCACCTCACCCTAAACTGCTTGCAATGTTCTGACTCCTAAACCTGAGTTATTGGTGACAAGTGAAATTAGGCAGCCTGGTTTCTAGGTAGCAGGTTGGATTGCAGTGAAATGTCTTTGAAACACCTCAGCCTTTGTCAGAAAGCTAAGCAGAGCTGCCTCCAGATGTTAGCTGGAGGGTGCATTGTAATCTTTCTGCACTCATTACCTGTATTTGCATTTGTGAGCTATAACCGTTGCGGAGCCAAATGCCGACTGAGAGGCTCTAGGAAAGACCCTTTAGCATGTACAACATCACGCTGGTTTTGGTTGTATGAGGAACTAGTGGTAGCTGGAGATCACCGAGGAAGAGTGCAGACGAATGGAAAGTCGGGAATGTGTGCTTGTATGTGGCAGCAGCTAGTGGGTTCTTCTTGATGGGATAAATTCCTACCATCTCTTTATTATATGGAACGAGGATTTGTCAACTTTGGTGCCACTGGCTCCTTTATATGCTGGGAGCAGCCTTGAATGAGCATGCTAGATTAAGGGCAATAGGAAGGGGACCTTCTCTACCAGAAAATGAAGCTGAGAGCTCATAAGTTGGTGGAGGAGACCGGGGTGAGGTGAGGGAGAGGTGCAGTGAACAAAGGGAACAAGAGAAGAAAGGAGAACAAATCTTGTCTTGCAAAGACATAAGCAGTAATGGAAATAGTGTGAAAGAGAAGAGAAACGGAAGAAAAATAATTCGAAACAAGAGATAAAAAGCAGGAGAGAACAAGATTCAACCCCTTGTTTAATAAGAGATGGTACAAACAAGAGAAAATATGGTGCATGTGATTTCTGGTCCTGGCAAGCCTGAAGTAGAAGCTGTGAACTATGATTTCAAAATGGTACAGAGGGAACACTGCACAGAAAATCGTGCTCTGTGTCTTCATATTAGTATTAAAACTGAGTCCTGGTCCAACATGGGGAGAAACAGGGCAGGAAAGCATTGGTGTGGTCGTTGGGAACCCGCGGTGTGTGTGGCAGGCACACCTGCTCTGCCCTGGCAGAGGTGGTCCTGGAAGACCTGCCTGGTGACCTGCTGGTGTGTAGAGAGCTGAGGAGGTGCCTGAAGCTGTCTTCTTGCTCTTGGTATGAGGATGGTGTAAGGGGACGAGGAGGAACAGAGAAGAGACATCACAGCTTTATCTCTACATCCCTGTTTTCTCATTTATAAAAGGGTAAAATGTGAGAGTGTCTAACTCAGAGAGTCCTTGTGAAGAGTAAAGGAATGCAAAATTATTTAACCAAGGAGGCCATTAGACCGTCCTGCACCTATGTAAGCAAACCAAAATCTAAGCCTGTAAGTGCCTCAGAGTTACAAAATCAAAACGCTAAGGGCAACCAATCACAAATAGCCAACTAGGCTTTAAGCTATAGCCAATCAACAGTTTTCTTAATTTGCTTCTACACTTTCTCTATATAAGACTTTCCCCGAGCTCCTGTCAGTGGAGCGCTCCTAACCACTTTCAGGTTTGGCGCTGCTGGATTTGAATAGATTTTTGCTCAAATCTTAAAATGTTTACTATGCCTCAGTTTAACTTTTAACAAGAGATAATACAGCAAGGTTCCTGGCTCAATAAATGTTAGCTATTTTTAGTACCCATACATGTGGTCTTTAAAAAATGTACAAAATATTTATATAGCAGTTTTATAAGTAAAAA
This sequence comes from Phocoena sinus, assembly GCF_008692025.1. Classification (NCBI taxonomy): domain Eukaryota; kingdom Metazoa; phylum Chordata; class Mammalia; order Artiodactyla; family Phocoenidae; genus Phocoena; species Phocoena sinus. The sequence continues at coordinate 80,312,934 of NC_045768.1, read as the reverse complement.
TAATAGTTACAAAAGAGTACTCGCAACAAACATATGCACACAAGCATGGAAGGGAGCAATTGTACTCAAATCTTAACAGTGCTTACTTTTGGAAAGTGGATTATTGCTAATTTATCTTTCTTCTCATGCTTGTTGGTATTTCTACAGTGAATATTAATTACTTTGTAATAAGAAACACATTATTCTTCAAACAGCTGTAAGAATCAATCCCAACAAGGTCTGTTATCAGTCCTTTTTCTCACACCTCCTCAAATATGGATTCAAGAAGCTCTAACATCAGCTCTTATTCTCACCCTTCCCCAATCTGGATTCATTTTAATTGGGAGCTTTATGGTTACCCCCCTGGTGCCTTCTGGGTCAGAGGGAGAAGTGTGTTTGCATTCTGGTAAGAGCTGGGAGAAGCTACTTTGTACTGTGTTTCTTAACTGTGCTTTAAGAAAAGCACTTGAAATTTATAACAGAAGACCTTATTTGCTCACAACTGTACTGGATAAGGAGCCAGATTTGCAGGCAGGCTTGGATCAGGCATGACTTTCCAAGATCTGCAATGAGAAGGCTAATTATTTGGAGGGCTGTCTCTTTGCATATACTTTATTAATCTGTGAGCATTGCCATAAAAAAATTGGCTTTTAGCTGAGGCAACCTTCTGAGGGTGGCTCAGTGGAAAAGCTGCTCTAGATGGAAAGTGCCACTCTCCAACTGGGTGTGCTTATGAACCACTTGGGGATAGCTGGGAGCGTCTGAAAGCAAGCATTCTTCAGTGGAGCGATGCTTTCCCTGGGCTCTGTTTGGAAATTGAAGATGTCCTGTCGTGTTTCCATTGCCCCTCTGCTAGAATCCAATGACTAGCATCATGTGATATAGTAGAATCTGGTGATTCTAGGTGGTGATAATGGCTTTGAAGAGCAGGGAGGAGGGTGGTGACGTGGCCTCCAATTAGGTTGCCACAGTCCAATTGCCACAGCAAAGAAGGAGTTAAGTTAGATGTCTGTGCCTGTGAATTACTCTACACCTCAACTTAAGCACCGCTTCATATTTTGATCTGCTTTGGCACGTTTTGATTTTGGACAAGGATCAGCCTTGTCCATGGTTCCAGAGGCTGTGTACGTAATAGAGGCATCACACATAGTAACAGCCTTATAGAAAAAGCAATCTGTATAGATACAGATCAAATGGGAGCATTTCCATTGGAAAATGCAGCATGGGTTGTGTTTTGCATCCCACTGGTAATGTGGCTGCTCAGGGTCACGTTCAGTGGTGTCCAGGTGTGTATGACACTCAGTGATGCTGATGGGTGTTGGACCCAGCCTCCCCTGGTAGCCTAGTTCTTAGGTGGAGAGGCTGTATGGGGAAGCTTCCTGAGCAGGGGGTCCAGGACTGGGGATACAGAACTGTGAACACTGGCCCCCCAGATTGTTCAAGCCTTGGGCATGATTCTGATTGTTTGTCAGAAACTGACAGTGCATGACAACTGAAAATTGAAGTGCAGGGATTATTCACTCCCTTTATTCCTCATTCTTCTTCTGGCTATTGCCAGCTCTCAAGGCTCCCAGAAGCCGGAAGTGGGAGGAGTGGAAATTTAGGGCATGGTTTTTCCTCTTTCGTTATTAGCGGTTCTATTAAAAGGTATTGTGGTAGTGAGGGAACTAATGGTAGGAATAAACAAATGTTGGATAATTTTGGGTTTCAAATGCTTTCTCTGCTTCCATTTCCTCCATGACTCATTGCTAGTACAAGTGAACTCCTTTCCATAATGAGGGCGGGGCCTTTAGCCTTTTTTTTCTTTTTTTAAGTATTTATTTATTTAGGCTGCGCCCGTTCTTAGTTGCAGCATGCAGACTTCTTAGTTGTGGCATGTGAACTCTTAGTTGCGGCAGGCATGTGGGATCTAGTTCCCTGACCAGGGATCAAATCTGGGCCCCCTGCATTGGGAGTGCGGAGTCTTACCCACTGGACCACCAGGGAAGTCCCAGAGCCATTAGCCTTGAATTACATATTTGGTGGGGAAAATTTGCATTAATCTATTTTCATGTCCAGTTAGATTGATGAACAGTTTGACTACTCAATGCTATTCCACTTTGATTTTTGTTGAGGCTCTTGAAATGTGTTCTGTGTTGATTGATTGATAAATCCATATAAAATATTTGCTGCAGGCCTACTGTACACCAGACCCTGAGCAGAGATACAGGGTGACCTGGCCAAGTGTAGTTCTTTCTTCACGGAATTTAATCTAATTAAAGGGACAGAAGATTAAGCAAATAATTAATAGACAGTGTAGTAAGTGCTCTGATAATGTAAGTCCTATGTGTCTTGAAGCATGTAGCAGCAACCCTAGAAGGAGCAACGAAGTTGTTCTAGAGGAACAGACTTCTAGGTTGAGACCTGAAGATGAAAGGACTTAAGAAAGAGAAGGGGTGGGGAGAGGCCAGTGTTGTAAGCAGAGGGACGAGTCTGAGCACCACTTCATAATCCCTTTCTGCTGGGTGTATATCTATTTAGAAAGAAAAGTCTTAAGTGAGAAAGAACTTCTTTGGTAATAATCAGATGATTATTACCAGATCTCTTATCAGGTGGAGCTTCATTTATCTCCTTCTTATGGCCATACCCGTTTGAGTTGGTGTCATGGCTACTTATGTGCATCACCAAAGGATCTCTGCAGGCTCTGGAAGGCCTTCGTTTTCCTTGTATCACTCAGATAAAGGTTTTGTAAGTGAGCTTGTTGAATGTTGAATCAAAGAATAAACTGATAAAGTGTATCATAAAATGAAAAAAAAAAGAATAAACAGATAAAGTGTATCATAAAATGAAAAAAAAAAGAATAAACTGATTCAGGGCACCTTGGAAATCCAGTCTATGTCTCAAAGCCAGTAGGGAAAGCAATTGACGCTTTGGCGTTATCTGGATTGGCCAGTGGCCTAGGTGTATCTGACCTTCCTGAAGGTTCTGGTTCTTGGCCACTCTCCTCTGATTTGCTATCCTTCTTCCTGTGAGGCTGACTGGGCTTAGCCTAGGATGGGCACGTTGGCCTATTCCCTCAAATATCTCACTTTAGCTACATTCAACTTGTTATGATTGTAGGCCTGTGCATACATTGCTCATTCAACAAATATTTTAGTTCCACATATTTCAACACAATTGAGAGCTTCCTATGCCCTGGGCTCTGCAGTATGTGCTGACAATACAAGAACGAATAAGATAGGACCTTTACCCTAAGTTACTGGCAAGTATTATATGCCAAGTTTCAACTGAGCTAGAGATGGTGAGGGTGGGGTGGAGTGGATGGATGGGAATTCCCAGCATCAAGATTGTAGGCAGCAGTTCTCCATGACATCGAAAGGGAATATGATTCAGGAGCTTCGAAGATAATTTCCATAGGAAAAAGGACCTGGTCCCTTAGGAGATTATAAACTTTTCCTCAACTTCTTTTCTTTCTACTGGGTATGAAGCTATTTATATTCTTTCAGCCTGAGTTCTCTTTGGGTCTTGGACTGGATGGGGCTGAGGTCATTTGGGAGAGTCACACCCACCAGATTGTAGAATGGTTCTCTTGGTGGCTTGAAAGAATTGATGTGCTTCTGTGATATTGTCTCTCAGTTCCTCAGTTCCTGGCACAGAGCTCCTAAAACTCTTATTTCCTGAATGACAGAGATGATAGGAACACCTTTTGTTACAATGTTTGGCCTTAGTCCATAGCTCCTGACACAAGAGCTTCTAAGACCCTTGTAATCTCTGGGGTGATAAGGTGTCTTTTTGTATGCTAATGAGATTACTAGTGGCTGGGGGCACCTAGGTAGCTTCAGGATGGGGGCTGGTTGCCAGAAAGACTAGCTCATGATTAGAGGGTTGGAGCTTTCATCCTCATCCCTTGACCTCTGAGAAGGGCTGGAGGTTGAGTTGATCATCAATGGCCAATGTTTAATTATGCTTACTTACTGAACCCTCTATAAAAACTCCTAAAAGACAGAGATTGGAGAGCTTCTGGGTCAGAGATTGGAGGGTGGCACACCTGGAGAGAGCATGGAAGCTCTGTGCTCCCCACCCTATACTTTGCCCCATGCATCTCCTTCATTTGGCTGTTTCCCAGTTGTATATTTTATTTTATTTTATTTATTTTTTTTCCCAGTTGTATATTTTAGAATAAATCAGTGACAGTAAGTAAACTTTTCCTGAGTTTTGTGAGTCATCCTAGCAAATCATCAAACCTGAGGAGGGGGTCATGGGAACCTGGGTTTATAGGTGGTCAGTCAAAAGTATGGGAGGCCCAAGACTTGTGACTGGCGTCTCAGTCTTGTGGGACTGAGCTCTTAACCTGGGGGTTCTGTGCTGACTGTGGATAGTTAGTGTCAGAACTGAATTGTGGACACCCGGTTGATTCTGGAGAGTTAGAAAATTGGTTGATGTGGGAAAAAACCCCTACATATTAGGTGTCAGAAGTTTTGTGAGTAAGAACAGTTTAGAATCTCCAAAAATAACACCCATGTGATGCTGTAATATTATTTTCAAGTAAATATGTTTTTAAAATATATCATTCATTTGGAGTCTATCACTTTGGAATTTGTGATTTTTTGGAAACAATTTAGGCTAATTTTTATTTTCACATTTTCTATAGACAAAGTGGCTTGGACAAAAGATAATACAGAAAATATACAAAAGATAAATGAAATAAACTGTCTCTAGCAACTCTAGAAGCACACAAATTTGACATACTAATTAAAAATAATACTTACCTTTTCATGAAGACAGGTCTCCTAAATAGAAGTCATGCTATTAGATATACTGTTAAAACATTTTGGGGCCAACTTTTTGCTAAGGGAGACTTGCGGTAAGTAGTGCTGATTTCCAAGCTACAAATCACCTGTGTGTTTTATACAAAGAGACAAATTAACAATGACATAAATCTAATGGGTTGTTTATTTCTAGGAGTAGTGAAAGCTAGGAAACCATGGCAACCAATGTAGTCAGAGATGATGTTAAAAGGACATAGACTCTTGGCAAAAATGAATTGGAAAAAAAAAAGTGTGAAAAGTCCTGAAACACTCACTAACAGTTCTAGGCAATTTAACTATTCTTTTTTCATTCTGATGGAGGAGTTACATCCCAGCAGGAGTGGAAGTTATAATTAAGGGTTATTTGTTGCTTCCTCTACAACTCCTATTTTATAATTCTAAGCTCAGTGGCAGAGGCTCAGTTAAAAGCTCATGGGCATGTTTTATAGTGAAGGTAGTGATAATGGTAGCATATTAACAACTCACAAAGAACTCAATATGTGCCGTGTACCTTAAGCTCTCAGATTCTCTCCTCATTAAAGTCATGTGTTAGGATCTACATGAACTCCAGAAAGCCATGAAAAAAATTACTGTGTCAGTTCACTTACTGGTAAAACTCTTAGCTGCCAAAGCTTGGTCTATGGATGGAGAAATTGTTGATTTGCCATTAATGTATATTCTCAGCCATATTATAGACCAGTTGATGCGTAATCAACCAGAGCAAACTGCATGCATTTGTTCAACAAATAATAGTGCAAACTTTCTGATTCAAAACTGGATGGTAATGGGACAAGTCCAAACATCACAAAGTTTGCCCTTTTTACTGAGGTTCAGCCACTTTTCTTGAATAAATACTCCTTGGATCATTGTATGCCTTCAGTTAATTTATAGGGTTCTGAAAAAGTTAATTTTGCCTTTTTTGGGGTCAGTATTCTGGTTGCTTTTAGGGAGGAATGGAGTTTCAGAGGTTCTTTACCGAACCAAACTCAGGTTTGCTCGCCCAACGTGCACAGCAAAGCCAATCTACTGACATGGGGGTGTGTTGAAGGAAAGTACAGCATTTATTTGCAGGGCACCAAGCAAGGAGAATAGACAGCTAATGTTCAAAAGACTCAAACTCCTTCATAGATTTTAGGCAAGGCCTTTAAAAGGCAACATTAGGGGTGGGGTCCTTGGGTGCATGATCAGCTTATGAACACTCTTCTGATTGGTTGGTGGTGAGGTAACAGGGTGATGTTTTGGGAATTTTAATCATCAGTCTCTGGCTCCCACCAGTCTGGGGTCTATGTGTTTGTGGCCAGCAAGTAGTAAGCATCCTCCACTGGGTTTTAGTTTCTACAAAATGACTTAAAGGTATGCATCAGATTGTTGTCTATATCCCTGGAGGAGAAACTAGGCGTCCTATGACTCTGTTTTATTGCTGAACTATTGTTCAAAATATTAATACTTTTCTTGCTTGACTGCTTTTCCTTTGTTTCTGCATTTTCTCACCTCTCTAATCATTAACTATTTAAGTCTGCTCTTTGGAACTCGAGGAGGGCCTAGGAGACTAAAGTTTTTTTTTACAAACAAGAAGCAGGGGACATGGAGAGGCTTGTACCCAGGAAGGCCCTGCAAAGTCCTGCTCGGTTTCAATTCTTTTTTTTTTTTGGCTGCACCGCACGGCATGTGGAACTTCCCTGAGCAGGGATTGAACCCGTGCCCCCTGCAGTGGAAGCGTGGAGTCTTAACCACTGCGCCAGGGAAGTCCTCAGTTTCAATTCTTACTCCACCATTCTGGAAGTGCTTCTTTCCAGTCCCTTCATTTTTACTTTGTACATTTATCAGCATTAAAGGTCAATGAGATTAAATGGGCACCTGTGTACCCACGCAACTCTGCACACATGCGACAGTGATCCTGGGTGGGTGCCTGGCATGAGTGGCCTACAGCAGTGAGTGTCTGAGCATCTGGTATTTCAACTGGAACTTTTCTTAACCTGGAGAGGAGCAAACAGTTAAAATGTGGAAGGAGAGCAAAGGGAACACCACTAGCCAACATTGTGCTCATGTGCATAGAGTTTCTGGATAAGTATTGCATGTGGTAGCTTAAATTTATGACATTTCCAAAAACTCCATTGCTACAGCTCACTTTTGTTTCATTTCACAGTACAGAAATATATCAGACAGGTGAAGTTCTTTTCCAGACTTTCATCTTTAATGTAAATTTGGATGCTTATGCTTAGTGATAGATTTGCTTCCTCAAGTTTTCCCCCAGTGGCTGAGGCTCCACCAATGATCTTTTCCCCACTCTTCTCTCCTTCAAGAACAGAGTTGAGAGGAGTGAATTTACACAGTATCATATGAGCTGGGAAATACTTGCATAGACACCTGGGTTTTGCATTTATTAACTTCAAAGGATCAAATGAGAGGGTCTAGACCAAAGGATAGTAGTTGTATAAGAAGGCTAATTTGAGTTCAAAATAAGGAGTTATTTCTGACAACAAAAGCTCTAAAGCTAGCTTGATCCTCTGTTTTCCACATCTTCTCTGTTTTCCTCATTTTTCCTGGTGGAGTTTTTCCTTCTGTAGCATTTGACAGGTCTCTGCCTTCCATCACCATCTCATTTCATTATTGGTATGTGTTTCATTTCATTATTGGCATTTGTTTACATGTCTGTTTAGTCCAGTGGTTCTCAACCAGGGGAAATTTTGTCCCCCAAGGGACATTTGGCAATGTTTGGAAATACTTGTGGTTGACACAGCTGGGGTGGGGGATGCTACTGGCATCCAGTGAGTAAAGGCTATGGATATTTCCAAATCCTACAATGCACAGGACAGCTCTCCACAACAAAGAACTATCCTTCCACAAAGGTCAATAATGCTGAGTTTGAGAAATCCTGCTCTAGTCCATGAGATTTGAGGGCAGGGAGCTTGTAGCTAGGTATATGAGACATAATAAATGGTAAACACAACAGTTGGTTAAAGAACAGAGTCTGTTCGTTTCTTATCATTTTTTTGCAGTTGCAACCAGTGGTTTGAGGGCTTGAAATTATGCATTTGATTTTTTTTCTTTTCTTGGTTAGTAACTGAATGGGAAATCCAGAAAGATCAAACAATCCATTTATTCCTATGAATAAACATCAAAAATACATGAAAAACACCAATCTGAGGGGCACTGGGAGCAAGCCAGAAAATGAAATCCATATAACATTTCTTTAGAAAGGCATCATTCAGTCTTACCTTAGCTGATGGGGCTGGCAGTCCTCACTCATCAGAATAGGCATGGTCTTTTATCTGAGTTTGTTTTACTCTTCAGTGTGGCTTTTGGATGTGGACTTGATTTACTGCTCTTTGTTATGGACAGTTTCAAGATAGCTCAATACGGAGAGACGCAGAGAGCCAGGCAGCCAGTACACAGATGGCAGAGGGATGGGAGGGAAGCTGTAAATGGAAGAGAAACTTTCTGCATCCCATTGATTCCTGTGTGAAAAGAAACCATGCTCTTGCTGTTTTGAGAGAAAAGATAAAGAGCACAGAGGAAGAGATAGCTTGATTCCCTGGATCCCTAGACCTCGCTCGGTAGTAGACGTCTCTGTAAAAGCAAACTGCAGCAGCTGGGCTGCATCCTCCAGATACCGCATTTGCAGAGAAAGTGAACACAGGCCTGATAATACACACCTACGTCTTCCATCTATCAGTATCGTGTTGGATATGTGTGTACACAAAGCAAAAGCACATAACCAAAATGTTTGTTGAAGGGACTTGTGCATAAAAGAATGAATGCATAAATGATTTAGGAGGAGATGTGGGCTTTTATAACAATTTAAGTAGTTACTATATATTGAGTGTTTAGTCTTTGCCTGGACCTTTGCTAAATACTGTTTTAATTTAATCCTCATATCATTCCTGTGAGTGAAGAATGTTTATCTTCTTTTCACAGATGGAAAAACTGAGGTTCAGAGAGGTCAACTAGCTTGCCTAAGGTTTCGGACCTTGTGTGGTAGAGTTAGGATTTGAGCCCAGGCGCATGCTGTACTGCCTCAAGGGAAGGGCTTCAGTTCCTGTGAAACTTGAGAAAGCAAGGCGGTGGAGGAGATGAAATTGAGTCAGGGGCTTCAGCAGGCAACCTGGGTCCAGTCTTTCCAGCAGAAAGCCCAGGAGGTGTTCTTTTTGCTGGTTTTTATTTTTTTTTTAATTTTTTAATTTTTTATTTTTTTTGCTCTACGCGGGCCTCACTATTGTGGCCTCTGCCGTTGCGGAGCACAGGCTCCGGACGCGCAGGCTCAGCGGCCATGGCTCACGGGCACAGCCGCTCCGTGGCATGTGGGATCTTCCCGGACCGGGGCACGAACCCGTGTCCCCTACATCGGCAGGCAAACTCTCAACCACTGCGCCACCAGGGAAGCCCCTTTTTGCTGGTTTTTAATGAAGAGGCAAAAGGATCAGATGGCAATGACAGAATCCATCCTCTGTGATAAGAACTGTAGCCTCTTTACTATACAGATATGGTTTGTGAATCTTCAGGCCACAGACTGTGGATGGGGTCCCCATTGCTACTACCATCCATGCATCACAGACTAGACCTTCCTAGCTAATGAAGAAACCCAGCCCCTGTAAAAACTCTCCAAGATTCTCTGCAAGATTCTCTGAGAGGATAGGTCCTTATGCATACGGCAGGCAGCTTTCTTGCAGCACCCCACATTTCCCTCCTCTGTCTTTGATCTGACCATTGTCAAGTACTATCAATGTGGTGCAGTCCTGAAGAGTATAGACTCTGGAGTCAGGCTCCCACCATTCATGTGCTACCCCTGCCACTAACTCACTGAGAACTTGGACAGTTTGCTTACATCTATTTTCCTCTTCTATAAAATGACAATAATGATTATGCCTGCATCACAGAGTTGTAAGTGTTAAATGAAATAATTCTTTCAAAGTGCTTAGCATGGTATCTTGTAACTAGCCCTCTTTCAAGCTTAGCTATTTTATTTTTTACTACTTTTTTTGTTGTAGTATAATTGCTTTACAATGTTGTGTTAGTTTCTGCTGTATGATGAAGTGAATCAGCTATGTATATAGCTATATCCCCTCCCTCTTGGACCTCACCTCCCACCCCCCCATCCCACCCATCTAGGTTGTCACAGAGCACTGAGCTGAGCTCCCTGTGCTATACAGCAGTTTCCCACTAGCTATCTATATTTTATACAAGGTGGTGTATTTATGTCAAACCTAATCTCCCAGTTTGTCCCACCATCCCCTTCCCCACTGTGTCCACATGTCCATTCTCTATGTCTACGTCTCTATTCCTGTCCTACAAATAGGTTCATCTGTATCATTTTTTTAGATTCCACATATATGTGTTAATGTACAATATTTGTTTTTCTCTTTCTGGCTTACTTCACTCTGTATGACAGACTCTAGGTCCATCCACATCTCTACAAATGACCCAGTTTCATTCCTTTTTATGGCTGAGTAATATTCCATTGTATATATGTACCACATCTTTTTTATCCATTCATCTATTGTTGGACATTTAGGTTGTTTCCATGTCCTGGCTATTGTAAATAGTGCTGCAATGAACAATTGGGGTACATGTGTCCTTAAAAAACTAAAAATAGAACTACCATATGACCCAGCAATCCCAATACTGGGCATATACCCTGAGAAAACCATAATTCAAAAGGACACATGTACCCCAATGTTCATGGAAGCTTAGCTATTTTAAACCCCACCATATCTTCCAGACATGATAAGAAACAGCAGCATTTGGAAACTGCCTGGGAAGAACACTCTTTAGAGAACTTCCTTTTGGGGACACAGGAAGTTTCTGGATTTGAAGAGAAAATGGGGGAAGGTGGTGACTTCCAGCAAAATGGTCTGGCTTCCTCTCACCTTCTCTTCAACTTCTCCTAGGCATTTTGGAGAATTTTATGGGCCTAAAACTGTGGGTTAAATTTTTTATTAAACATTTCATGACAATGTATGCCTGCATGTCTAAACATGTAATTTGTGTTATATACCTGGAATTTTCTGTTAAACATTTTACTATATGTTTTCAGGGAGAGACCCTTTTCTATGACGTTAATCAAAAAAAAGTTAGGTACTCAAAAATTTTAATCACAAGTTAAAAATGTAAATTCCGGGTCTTTATCCCCAGAGATTCTAATTTAGGAGATCTGGCAAGGCATAAATAATTTTTAACAAGTGTTTCAGGTATCTTAGAGGCAGGTGGTCCAGAAAGTGCTAGAACAATAACTAAGGTAAAGTCTGAGGAATTAATTATTTGTGAGAGGTTATCAAAATGTACATAATGGATAATCTGCATGGTTCCTATGTTGCTCTTTGGTGAAGGTGAGAGCTGGCACTGCTGAGGTGGAGGGAATTACTCTTTACACTCCCCAGGTCTTTTTGGGCCTCTCATTAGATGCTTCGTTGCACAGTAAAGCTGCACCCTTCTTACATCTTGAGCTGCAGAGTAATTGGAGTTTGGGGTTGTTTCTGTCCACCCCTCCTATGGATGGGGAGCAGTGGGATTGAACGAAACCTGCATTTTCACCCCCCTGGGGAAAATCCTAAACTCCAAAGGCAGATGTAATAGAAGCAATATTTAACTCTGCTTACAGTTATCTATCTCTGCCTCAAACAGAATCGACGAGTGCTCTTATTTGCCAATAAGAGAATGCACTCTATTCAGTCAAAACACAAAAGGGGTTTATTAAAGAATATAAGGAAGTTCGCAGAAACTCCAGGTGGGCTTGGAGGCCATGAAGTCAGGAACGGTGCTCCAACACACCTCAGGTCTGCTCCAGGGATGACCCTTCTGCCATTGCTGTGGGGACAGACATAGCAACCTACACAGCAGGTGCTAGGACGGGACACTAGAACCGCTGTGTCTTCTACACTCCAAAACAGGACGCTTCCTCTGCCACACTGCGATAGATTCCTTATGGAGCCTGCTTCCTAATATTTCTGTCTTCTCTCTTCAAAGCTTACGTTTCATGCAGGTGTATCTGATTATAGAATCTGAGTCGCATGCCTGTCCAGTGGGAGGTTGAAGCTGGCTTAAGCTAGCTCTGAGAGGTGACGGTTAAGTTTCGGGGATTTTATAGGCCAGTTTTTAAACTATTGGCAACTTGAAGTAGGCCATTGTAGGAGGATTTTTACCATGGAAATTAGCAAGTGATACAAAGCAGTGAAATTGAGAAACATTTGCCATCACGTCATTGCAAAGGATGCTGTGCAGTTTGATCTCACAGTTCCTTTGGGAAGGTGGACCTCATAGTGGCTGACATTCTCCAGACGGGAATGCTGCTTAAAATGTGCTATACAGCCACTAAAATAGTGAACTATTGGTTTCAAGGTTTCCTCCAAAAAGGAAACTCCAAGGGTTTTACTCCCTTGTCAGAGTATCTTTTGGTGTCTGATAATGTAGAGTGAGATAGAACTGCAAATGTGCTTCAGGTTATAGCTAGAATTTTCAGGTTCATCTCCTCCATTGTGCACCCTGCCAAGCAACTCTGTTTCCTTGAAATTGCTCAGAGTGCCTATTAAAGGACAAAAGGGAACCATGTGGCCTTTTGAAACGTTACTGCGAGGCCCTGGGCCACGGCCATTCTTAGTATGATAGTCATCTAGTTTTGGGTCTCCAGGAATTATTTCTAAGAGGGACACAAAGACAATAGACTCCACAGATAAAATGATGATGGAAATGGCCACACAACAATTATGAGAGAAGTAACAGAGGGCACCTCTGTCCCCCAAAAATGGAGGGACTTAATCGGCAGACTGAGAAGTGGGAAATCCTATTGAAGAATCTCTCCATTGGGAATAAAGGAAATTGGGCTGACAAGGGTGTGAAAGGAGAACTATAGTCATCCCTCGGTAACTGCAGGGGGTTGGTTCTAGGGCCCACCTCAGATACCAAAATCCAAGGATGCTCAAGTCCCTTATGTAAAATGATTTGTAAATAGTTTGCATATAACCTATGTAATCCTTCTGTATTCTTTAAATCATTTCTAGATTATTTATAACACCTAATATTGATACAATGTACATGCTATGCAAATAATTGCTGATGTGTGACAAATTCAAGTTTTAAATTTTTGGAGCTTTGGTTTTTGGAGCTTTCTGGAGTTTTTTCCCCCTAAATTTTTTTTTTTTTTTTTTTTTTTTCCGGTACGCGGGCCTCTCACTGTTGTAGCTTCTCCCGTTGCGGAGCACAGGCTCCAGACGCACAGGCTCAGTGGCCATGGCTCACGGGCCCAGCCACTCCGCGGCATGTGGGATCTTCCCGGACCGGGACACGAACCCGTGTCCCCTGCATCGGCAGGCGGACTCTCAACCACTGTGCCACCAGGGAAGCCCCCCGAAATATTTTTGACCCGTGGTTAGTTGAATCCTCAGATGCAGAACCGGCGGATATGGAGGGCCAACTGTACCTCTAGAGACATTAGTAAAGGATGAGAAAGTGTAGATCCCATGCCCTTTTCCCTCCCACATTCTAATCTTCTCCAGGAACCAGGAAGAGTCCTGGAATTTCAGGGAACGCAGGAGAAACAGTTCTAGCCCTGCCCAGGACAGAGAGCTCATCTTGACAGGCCAGACTTGCAGCAGGCCTGCTCCCAGTTAAGATCTTTTCAAACACAAGCATTGCGGGATCATTAGTCCTGCTGCACACACAGAGAGCAGTGGCCAGGCTGTGGTGATGCCCAGCTTGGGGTGCATAAGTGTCTGTAGAGCCCAGGAGTGGAGATGCAGCTCTAGGTTCCAAGCAGAATGCTTGAAGGAGACTTTCTGTGAAGGACACAACGATTTCTTTCCACGACAAAGGACCCTTCCTCAGTGACAGCACTGACAACAACTGCTGTGAGGGATGCAGGGAAGGACAGACCACCTGACCCAGCTGGTGCTGGAAGGTGACTTAGGGTACCAGTGGGGAGCCCCTGGTGGGTAACAGTCACTTCACCCACTGCCTATTAAAATAAAATAAAAATGTCACTGATTATAAAAGTAATATGTGTTTTTGTGGAAAATTTTTAAAATATTGAGAGGTATAAAGAAAAAAGTTTTAAATTAATATTACCTTGCCAACCACTTTAATATTTTTGACTTTCCCTTTTAGTCTTTTTTTCCTATGTATTTGTATTTTATATGTTGTTAAGCTCATACTGTATGTTCTGTAGGCTAGATTTTTTCTTAACCTTATGTCATAAGTATTTCTCTGTATTATTATATTTTTCATAGTCATCATTTTAAATAATTGCATTATACTTTATACATATACATATGTATATATATGTATATCTATTCCATATAAATATCCATTCCATTATAAATAAGACTAGGATAAGCATCATTCTTTATGTACATTTCTGATTATTTCCTTAAGTTAGATTTCTAGAATAGAAATAAAATTGATAAGTATTTTAAAGTCTTTGATATGGCTTCCTGAACTAACTTCCTGAGTTACCATCTAGTTTAATGTGTTGAGTACAGCCTAATATTGTGGTTAAGCATGGGCTCAAATCAGAAAGAAGTAGATTTGAGTTCTCACCCTGCCACTTCCCAGCTATCTCATCTTGGGCCTCTAACCCTCATTCCTTGTTCTGTGATGTGGGCATAGCAATGCCTACCTTATAGGGTTGTTGTGTGGCTTAAATAAAAGAATGCATGTAAAACCCTTAGCCCAGGATCTGGCCCATCTCAAGTGTACTGGACACTTCCCAGACCAAACATGCTCGTGGTCTTGCCTCTGATACTGACACTCGGTAACCATTTCTACCCAGGCCCCGCTCACCTGGTGCAGGTGCAAACTGATAGCTCCTCACTTCCTGCCTAGGGCTTCTCTGACACCTGGTGTGGGCACTCTTGTGTATGCAGCGCCAAAGTGTGAGAGACTGAACGTCCTGCAGGCCAGCCCTTGACCACTGGGGGAACCCTGGCCCCTCTCTTCCCTGTGGGATGGTTCTGAGAAATGTTTCATAAAGCTTCTCAGGCGGTGCTGTGGGATCTAGTGAGCAGTGGCCCCTGGGGCGGTGGTCAGTTTGGTCCCACAGCCTGGGATTGGCTGTCCCTGCTCCCAAGCCCCTCCCCTCTTCCATACTCCAGCTCCCTCTGGTCCCGTTCCCAAATACACCACCAGCAGGTGAACCTTTGTCTCAGGCTCTGCTTCTGGGGAAACCCTGGCTAAGACAATTAGCATCAGTAAATGTTATCTTTTAATATTGCAAAATAGTATAATTTTATATTTCTCTCATGTAGCATATTCTACAGGAAATTCAGTCACCTACCAAATATTTCTGAGACTTCCTAGAAATCCTCAGGTGCCGCAGCTTTTGTTATTTCTGCAACTCCTCTTGTGTTCTCTACATCACTACTGTGTACTACTCTGGCCTTCTTGGGTTGGCTTCTGCCCAAACTATGAACACACAGACTTCCACCAAACCCCACCAGGTACCCTTAACCCAGGGCTTTGTCTCTGACTTCACTAAATAAGATATTTCCCTTTTTCTTAGAAAAGAGAATTAACAAACTGTGGCTGTTAAGGAAATGATACTAAAATCTATGTGTCCTTTCCCAGAAGATACATAATGCATATTTTAATAAGGGATGAGAACAAATAACAGTTTCTAGAGGCAAAGGAGACAGTTGATTTATTTTCCCCCTTTGAGAGGATAGCTCAGGAGACCAGGCTTTTGTTCTCATTTTCACATATGTAACCTCAGATCCATCCTCAACATTCCTATCACTCCCCTGGGCTTTTGTTCTAACTTCATCATTTCGTGAGAGGCTGACTGGAACTGTGTTATAACTACCCTTTCCCTCTATACTTCCACCAGAGTTGCCCTCTGAAAACACAAATACTATTATGGCACTCTGTGGCTTAAAACCTGTGAATGGGTCCTTACTGTCCAGATTGTAAATGGTCTCTTCATGGAACCCAGGGTCCTTATGATCCAGTGTCTGCCTATTTCCCAGTATATCTGCTCCTTACCCTGCACTTTTGCCTCAAGTTCTCAGCATCAGCATCAGTTGTGAACTTGTTAGAGATACAGATTCATGGGCCCACTTCAGACCTATTCAGTCGGAAACTCTGGGGTTAGGCTTGGCAGTCTGTGCTTTAATAAACTCTCCAGGTGACTCTATACATGCTGAAGTTTAAGAACCACCCACCTAAGCAAAGCAGGATTGGCCTTGACTTCCTAAGGTATCTGGAAATTCCTACCCTCCTTCAAGAGTCAATTTATCATCACCTCTTCCATGAAGCCTTCTCTGCCTTCACCTGACAGCATCTACCACTCTCTCCTCGGTGCCAACATGACACTTCCACTGTGAGGTGTAACGCTGCTTTCCAGTTTACTTGTCCATTTCTCTGACTAGACTCTGAGATGCTTGTGAGAGTAGGAACTCTCTAAAAGCTTGCTTTAACTTTGATCCTCTGCCTGTCTGTCTGTCTCTACACACACAGACACACACACACACACACACACACACACACACACTATCGCTTTTTTTTTTTTTTTTTTTTTTTTTATGCGTTACGCGGGCCTCTCACTGTTGTGGCCTCTCCCGTTGCGGAGGACAGGCTCCGGACGCGCAGGCTCAGCGGCCATGGCTCACGGGCCCAGCCGCTCCGCGGCATGTGGGATCCTCCCAGACCGGGGCACGAACCCGTGTCCCCTGCATCGGCAGGCGGACTCTCAACCACTGCGCCACCAGGGAAGCCCCACTATCGCTTTTATAAAGAAGGAGATCACAGGATAGAATAGAAAGCCACTCTTCAAAGTTCCTTGGCCATTTCCACCAACTGGGATCTTTTTTGTCTGCCTCTTCCTGAACCCCACCATGAGGTTGTACGGCCAGTTTTGCCCCAGATATCAAAGGCACAGATCCGCCCTTAGCTCTTGAGAAAAGGGGGCCTGTTGTCAGAAAATTGCAACTACAGATAAGTAATTCCCTGTTTGCTCTATGACACTGACTCTCTTTTTTAAATAGATCAATTGAAGCTGTAGTTGATTATGTTTTCTCTTCAATCTTAGGGCTACAAAGACTCTTTACTTAGTAAAACTTAAGTCACTTAAAGAAACCTTTGAGTTGCCTGTTTAGGGACACTAGTCTATATATAGTCTAGGAGCAGACCCTTGACTCTCTTCTATCTGACTGTGCTCTAAGAGTCAGTCTTGGACTAGAGACAGTTCTGCTGTGGACTCAGAAAAGGGGGGGTCCAGGAGAGCCAGGGCAGATGGAGGGGCGAAGGCCCTGCCTTTACTCTCCTCTCGTAATGTCTCTGTAGCTATAAGAGGTTGGGTAGTGGCTTCCAGTGTTGGCAAGCTGGAGGGAGGTTTGCTGTGTCTGTCTGGAGGGACAGCTAAGTCTCAGACATGTGGCAAATGCAAAGACTTCCCAATTGGCTAATGGGTCAGGTCTCACTCTATTTCCTTTATCTAGATATACCCAGTGGCTAGGACAGTGCCCAGTATACAGCAAATTTGAAATAAATCGGGGCTGAATTTTTACAATTATGAATGCCAGGGTTTGTGGGTACTACACTACATAAAGTTATTTACCTTTCTCCCTGCAGTTTGGATTTGGATCCTAGACTTTCTTGAAAAGTCTGAATTTAAAAAGAAGAGAGGCAAGCAGCCTGCAGCTGCATTACAGTTTTTCTCCAGGCCAGAAGCTTTCCTATAAATGATTTGATGAAGTAGCAGATGGCAAAGTTACAACCTTTGTAGCTCTAAGACTTAGTAGAAACCACGATCAACTACAGTAATGGACTGTGTTGTAACCCAAATTTATGCTTTTTTGGTGCTCTGATGGGCTTGTCACTTATTCAGCCTCTTTGTTAATTAGGACAAAAATCCCTATAATTATACGTTTTGAACAATAAATCTTTGGCCAATATCCTTTAGATATAATTTGTGTAACTGAATGCCCTCTTTTGAGTATCACTTTAAGAACTGAAAAGGAGAAAAGAGATAACTCTGACAAATCCAGGGCATTTCTGAATAAGCATGAATTGGATTGTAATAGGCTGCAATGAGAGAGCGAGAATATTTTGGGATACTTGATATTCAGCAGAGCTCACCTGGGTCCTGGCAGTCAGGAATTCTGGGACACAGGCTGTCTCCAGGAAAACTCTGAATTTATGCCTGTAATAGGCCAATTAAGGATTGATACGATTTTCATCATATCAGTGGAGTGATGTGATTATGACCTCAGCTTCTTCAGGCTGAAGTTATAGATCCCAAGAGCCACCTGTTCCGTTTCTGTGGGATGCTGGCAGATGTGGGCCCTGCACATATATGGCGAGTGAATGAATGCCCCTCTGGTGGAAGGTACCCAAGATTAATAGAAAAGCCTGCCTTTTGTCAGGTATTAAAATCAGGAATAGGAAAGTTTCCTCTGTAATGCAGTTTTTGCTTCTACTTCCAGGATGCTACAATTATAGGCTGGGACAGAGGATGGGGACATGAATAATGGAGGTGACCAGCATTAGCACATACTCCATTCATCACTGATGAAAGGCAAAGTGTAACCCTCAAAACAATCCTGGAGAGAGGGAAAGGCAGGGCAGTGCAGGTTCCTCGGGACCGTGATTTGCCAACGCACGAGAGGATGTGAGAGCCTCTGTGTTAGAAAGGGCCACATTTTTTGAACTTGAACATCTATTTATAATGTGACCATTATGTGGAGCTGATTCATTACACAATTGACATGTGGATATTTCCCAGGCAGGCATTTGATTTCAAATATATGCGCTCCCTGTTCGAAGGCCATCTATACCCCCAACATTAAGTAGAAACCAGGCTCAGACTCATCATTCACAGCAAACCGGTTTCCCCTTTGTTACATGTACTCTGTACCCTTCTTCCATGGTGATGAGATTACGTTATATCATTGATTTGAGGTTTGTAGAGAAAGGCTGTGAATCTGATTTTTATTGTGTCCCAATCAATACAGAATATTCTGAAGAAGAATAGAGGGTTAGAGACCTCTGGTTCAGGTCAGAATAAATGCAAAAAGTACTTTTGCAAGGGTAAAGACGATTCAATTTAAACTACTTCCCTAGCCAGAAGCAGGGAGATGGAATAGTACCCAGTCTCCCAGAAGAGGCTGCTATGATCTTTGTGCCCTAATCAGGCTTCCTTGGGCTCAGGTGGTCCTAGGGAGCAGTGGGAGTATAAGGCAGGAAAATCAAGGAAGTCATGTCACAGAGTCTGGATCAACACTGCAGGGCAGGGGATGGGGCCAGGGGGATGGACAGAAAGAAGAGCTGTGACTAGGGGTCTACCAGATGGTCGAGGGCAGATCCCAAGTCCATGGGTGACAGAATCAGGTCCACACACCATCACCTTGAAATCTGAAGCTGCTGCTTACTTGCTGTCCCTGCCACATTGGACCTGGGCTGTACATGGGTCATTGGGCATTCCTGCTGGGAGGGGATAGGAAGGCAAAATCAGAGGAACAAGGCAGGGGCTGACCTCTTGTGAAGTTTTTCCTGGAAGTCTCTGTCATGGAATAATGACCTAGAAATCAGAAGGAAGGATTACTCTGACCAACTGCCCATGGATTAAAGAAGTGTATGAGACAGTATGGGCAGCAGGGGGTGGGAAAGGATGGGAAACTGCAGAGAGTGAATTCTCCACCCCATCGAGCGATCATGCTATAAGACATGTCCTCAGATAGGCAGGCTTTGTCCACTGGCTGTCACTGTGTCTCAGGTGAGCTGGCACAGCTGAGACCCAGATCTGTCTCAATTCCTGGGCTCTCCAGTTCCTCAGAGGCACGCTAGCCTGACTCGTGTCCCTGGCTGTCTTCTCCTGTGTCCAACTCAGGAGATTGTAGAAGATAGTTACCAAACAGGTAATTTTGGGGGATTTATTTGTCTAACAGACTTAATGACTGCCAGTTTACTTTTCTTACTTTGGTTTCCTTGAGCTGAGAGGGTTAAAGTGGTGAGAAAGCTCAGAATGGTAGGACTCTGAAGGTAAATTAGAATAGAGAAAGTCTCATTTTCTGTTTCCGAAAAGTATTCTTTCCTTTCCGTTGTCTGCTGAGACCTGGAAGCTACTCTTTGCAGTGGGAATGGAACCTTTTGCTTCTGTCGGTTTCTGTGCTGTGTGACTCAGCCCTGGTTGAAGCTGAAATGTGACATAAAGCCACAATGGGCTGAGTCTAAGAAACATACGCTGTTTCTTAGACTTCCCCTGATAGTACCTTGTTTGGAGAGAATTATATATAACTGAAAGGGAAACGTATTCCCTCCGGCCAGAAACTTGGCTTAGAAATGCTCATCTGGGGAAGTTATTTTTTGTTTGCCATTTAAATAAATCCACTGATATAAATCAATATTTGTGAGTATTAGGGAAGACCAAGTAAACAAACAAAGCCCTACATATTTATTGCAAACAGAACCGCTGTTGAGATTTCCTAGGGGAATTGAGGAATAGGGAGGGGGGTCATCATTTCCTGCACAGAGAAAATGAACTGTTTCATTAGTTTCGATACAGACACATTTTTCTTTAAAAATAGTGGTTAGTGAAATCTTGTCGAATATGTAGTTCTTAATAGGTATACGAAGCATCAAGAATATTAGGTACAAATAACAGCATTAGGATTAGGTCTCACCTCATCCCCACCGTCTGGATAGAACTCCCTAAAAGGAGAAAAGCAGCTCCTGACCTTCGGGAACTGGCAGGACACTTACAACTAGGCCAAGTGGACATAAACAATCTCACGAACAGCGACATCAGACAAGGGCATTTGTGACTGTGCTGAAGTGAGAGAAAAAACAAATGAGAAAACTTGATAATTTTGTCTAGGTGCACAAACCACAGATACCAAACGTCCCTCTCTCTTGGCTAATATGGGTGACTATCACAGCTCTGGCTCACTACATACCTTGTAGATAAGATTTATTAAGAACGTAGGCTAGAATTGCCCTTCTTTCCTGATGGTATCTGATCTACAGCAAAGTCCTGCTTCCTTCATCCCTGCCCCAGATCACCTAACCCATGCCCAGCTTCTAGAATTAATCCTTCCACACAGTTTCTTGCTGAGCTGCCCCACAGTTCCCCATGGTGTGCGTCCTCCCTCAGTGCAATGAGCACTAAACCCAACTAGTTCAACTATAGGTGTGTTCCTGGTGATCTTTGGCTGGAAGACATTGATTCTATTCACTGATTTCTCAACAGCCAATCCTTCCATCCCTTCTTTCCTGGAAACAGAACTGATGTTTAGCTAGTAACACCCTCTTGTTCTCCAGGAAGGTCAGCCTCACTCCCAACACAGGATGCCTCATGATTGGTGCTTGCAAATGTTAGTTCTAAGGATGGGCATGGAAACCAAATCTAGTCAATGTGACCTGAGGGGAAATGGATTTATTGTGCTATCTTTTATCAGAAATATGTATTAAAAATTTTTAGTGACATTTATTATTTTCTTTCTAATTTTACAAGCAATACATGTTCATGGCAGACAACTAGAAGTACATAAAAGCATAAAGTAAAAATTAAGTCATCCGTAATCCCCACTCACCAGAGGTAACCATCATTAGCATTTTGAAGTATTTCCTCCCAGAGTCTACATATTTTTTTAATTGAAATATAATTGACCTACATCACTATGTTAGTTCCAGTTGCACAACATAATGGTTCGATATTTCTATATACTACAAAATGATTTCTATATAATACAAAATGTCTAGTTAACATACGTCACCATGTAAGGATATTACAATATCAGGAATTCCCTGGCGATCCAGTGGTTATGACTTCACGCTTTCACAGCCGAGGGCCCAGGTTCAATCCCTGGTCGGGGAAATATGACCCTGCAAGCCACCTGATATGGCCAAAAAAAAAAAAGATTACAATATCATTGACAATGTTCCCCACCCTGTACATTTCATCCCTGTAACTCATTTATTTTTTAAGTGGAAGTTTGTACCTCTTAATCTCCCTCCCATATTTCACTCATCCCCCAACCCCCCTCCCCTCTGGTAACCGCCTGTTTGTTCTCTGTATCTATGAGTATGTTCTGTTTTGTTATGTTTGTTCATTTGTTTTGTTTTTTAGATTCCACATCTAAGTGAAATCATATGGTATTTGTCTTTGTCTGACTTCTTTCACTTAGCATAATCCATGTTGTAACAACATTCCTTTTATGGCTGCAGATTTCATTCCTTTTATGGCTGCAGAAATACCATTATTTTTAATGAATATATAACATTTAATTATTGAAAGTCCTTATTTTTTTTGAAATCTAAAATATTTCATTTATAGCAGAGGGTAAAAGCTGTGAAACTTAGTATGCTTTTACTTTCTTCCTCTCATAGCATTAGTTACATCCTAAGATATTATAACATAGTATAGTATTTTAGACCGACATTATCGCTACTTAATTTTTTATGTCCTATTGCCTTTTTTCAAGGATAGTTTTTGATGTATGTACTGTTTTATTGAACATATTCAAATAATATAACTTCCTCCTTCCCTTCCTCCCTTACTTCTTCCTTCTCTCTTTTCTCTGTTTCTCTCCTCCTTCTTGTTACATGGCTTATCAGCATTTTTTTTTTTTTTTCCTTTCACATGAACAGTAAATCTGGGTCACAATATCTTTTCCTTGAAGCTTTGTCTGTGTTGCTTCTTTGTCTTCTGAACTACTGTTTTGAGAAAGAAAAAAAAAGATTTTTTTTTTCTTTGAATGTATGTCCTAAGAATAATTTTAATCTTAGAAGTATGTAAAAACTCTTTGAAAATCTATCCGTTTGCTTCTTGAATAAACTGTAGAGTCAGTTGAACTATTGATGAAACTTCAAAAAAAAGACAGCAAAAATGTGTTATTTCAAATGCTGCATAATTAAAAGTCTAATCCTTGCTAACACTTGGCAGTATTTTAAATTTTAGCCATTCTGATGGGTACATAGTCATATCTTGTGATTTTAATTTGCGCTTTCCTGGTGACTAATGATATTGAACATCTTTTCATGCTCATTGGCCATTCCTTTAACTTCTCTTTTAAAATGTCTTAACTGCTTTGTCTATTTTTTGTTGGTTTGTTTTACTTCTTCTTATTGATTTAAAAGTTATTTTTATATTTAGATACAATCTTTTAGCAGATATTTGTTTCACTTTAAGAAATTGAATTGGAAATTATAGCCAAATATATGGGTGTGATTTAATGAAAAAGGATTTATGTAACTCCAAACTGTGATATACATAAAAACGTTGGCAGGTGAATAAGCAGTTACATGTTTTAACCTGAAATGTTTAGTATACATGTATTCATTTCCTATTGCTGCTGTGACAAATTACCAAAACACAGTGGCTTAAAACAGCACAAATTTATTATCTTACAAGGTCTGTAGTTCAAAAGTCCAAGGGTCTTACTGGGCTAAAATCAAAGTGTCGGCAGGGGCCTTTCCTTTTGGAGGCTCTTGGAGAGACTTCATTTCCTTGCCTTTTTCATCTTTTAGAGGACTCCTACGCTCCTTGGCTTGTGGCTCCATTCCACCATCTTCAAAGACAGCCACAAGAGACTGAATCCTTCTCATGCTGTCGTCTTTCTGATTGTTCCTCTTTTGCCTTCCTCTTCCAATTGTGAGGAGGACCCTTGTGATTGCACTGGGCCCTCCAGGGTAATCAGGGATAATCTTCCTATGTTAAGATCATCTGACTAACAACCTTAATTCCATCTGAAATCTTAATTTCTCTTTACCAATATAGCATAGCATATTCACGAGTTCTGGGAATTAGGATGTGGATATCTTTTGAAGACCATTGTTTTGCTTAGCATAGTATATATATTACTAATTCTTAAGATTTCTCCATATTCTTTTTTTGTTTTTTTTTTAACATATGAACTTCTGGTCCCAATTGTATCAGATAAGAGGACTTGTATAGTATCTAAGGGAATCTGACAATGCAACAGAGATGAATCTGACAGCTACCTTTGAGGGAAGATAAATACCGCATGTAGGTGAGCACCCTGGGATGGAGCATCTTAGAAAGGGACAGGGCCCCAGAACCTAGGTTCTCCAGTTTTGCTGGGCACACTTTTTTTTTTTAAAGATTTTATTTTTGATGTGGACCATTTTTAACATCTTATTGAATTTGTTACAATATTGCTTCTGTTTTGGTTTTTTGGCATGAGGCATGTGGCATCTTGGCTCCCCAACCAGAGACTGAACCCACACCCCCTGCATTGGAAGGCGAAGTCTTTACCACTGGACCACCAGGGAAGTCCCTCGCTGGGCACACTTTTTGATCCCTCCCACTCAAGGGAACTAGAATACTAAAATATGGGAGGCAGGAGGAACACTTAATTAAAAATGATACAAACATCCTATTTAGAAGATTTATTGGAGGATGGTATTAAAGTAGATCAAGCAGAACACAAGGAATCATGACAGGAACGAGGTAGGGAGAACACTGGTCACATTTACTCAACTTTGGTGGAAAAGACATTCCACATCTGGCATCAAGCGTCACGCTCCCTGAGTGGAGGATTCAGGGAGGTGCTCAGGAGGAGCACAATTCAGGAACACGGGGGGACAATTACAAACTCTCTAAGAAAGGATGAGCGACAGAGGGCAGGAAGTAGTTCTGCTGGTGGAGGCTGAGCCTGAGAATTTCTTACCAGATCTCACAGTCTTAACTGGATGTTCAGGTTGATGTGGCCTGGGTGTGGTGGTTTACAGTGTAGTTGGGGGTTATACTGGTGTGTGATATATGAATGATATAAAGGTCAAAATATAATCAATGCATCAAGTCCACTACTGTACAGTACAGGGAACTCTACTCAATATTCTGGAATAACCTATATGGGAAAAGAACCTGAAAAAGAATGGATATATGTACATGTGTAACTGAATCAGTTTGCTGAACACCCAAAACTAACACAACATTGTAAATCAACTGTACTCCAATATAAAATAAAAATTAAATTAAAAAAAGTTTTTTCAAACTAAAAAAAAACCTCAGAGAAACAAACAAAGCATCAAGTCCATGACTATAAACCGATCACTCACTAAGGCCGCCATACTACAAGTCTTATAAATGGACATAAGTGCACTGTACATGCATTATACAGGCATGTATAGCTCCAATTGAGAACAAAGCAGTACCTGTCTTAACGGTAGCCAGTTGTCTCCTTCTTCTCTGCAGTTTGTTGTTAAAAGTCTTTTATCTCTTTATTCCAAACGTACCTCCTATGGAATGGAAGAATAGTCTCCAGGAGTTCCTGGCTCCTGCTTTAGAAGGATTGAGCCTCCTGATCAGACTGCAGGTTGCCGTAGAGTGTCCACATTCTCCCAGGGCCTAGGAGGCTGTGTGGCATGACCTTGCCTTCCTCACTTTTGAGCAGTTTACCTCCTGAGTATCTGAATGTCTCCTGGGCAGCAGAGAGGTCCCAGGTCAGCCCCAGAGTCCTGAAGAGACCAAGAGAAGAAAGTGACTGCATTTATCTGAGGAGGAGTGATCCACACTAGAAGCAGCAAGTGTACTGTTATAGCTACAAAGAGGTTAGTTATATAAAAAGAAAATTATGTAGGAAATTATCAATGCTGTAAAAATTAAAGTAAACAGAATAAATGAAAAATAAGGCTCTTTTTCTGAAGACTAACTGGAAAACAATACTTCTAAGAATTTAATTTCTTAGCTGCTGCTCTCTCTCTCTGTCTCTCTCTGTGTGTCTCTCTCCTTTCTTCCTTCATTTTTTCTACTCTCTTGATTGGCTGCTATTATGAGAGAATGCAGGCTGCAGAGAATCCTCTCAAACCCTGAAGAAATTATTGTAGTGTTCAGTTGGTAATACTGAGCTGTTTTACCTGTTTTTCACGTTAAAGTCTATTGTCTAGGATCATTGAACCAGAGCAAATAGAGTAGACACATGGTTAAAGTGTTAGTGTAAAGAGCAGCAAAAGCTATCAAACACAATTTCTGATTGCCAGGGGGGCTGTATGTTCTGAGGTTTCATTCTGTCGCTTGGAATCAGTGCTGCAGTCTATGCTCTGATAGCCCCCAGAGCCTCACAGGCAGCCTCCTCCTTTGTGGTTATGAGTCCAGAGGCACATGGGAGGTGTGTGCACTATATTCTCTTGTCCATTGCTCAGATTTTTTTTTTCAGGTGCCACGCAAAACTTCCTTCTCTCATCAGTCAAAACAAAACAACAAGAACAAAAGACACTTGTAAACTGATTCAGGCAAGTTACTTCCTTTTGGCCTCCAATTATTTCACCAGACATTTGGATCTCATTGTGGGTCCATTTGTTATTAATAAAACATTCATCATGCTCACATGCATATGGATTTCTTATCACTTTGGTTTAGTGTTGAAACAAAAGGCTGCCCTTTAATTAGAGGCTTCTAATGAAATATTAAAGCTGTGTTAGTGACTCTTCACTTAATCACTTTTCATGTGGGCAGGGTTTGGTTTGTGGTTTGGTAAATGTCAAGGGTACTAGTTATGGTGATTTTGGATGATTCTCAGTGGTTCTCTGAATGTGAGCAGGGCCCATCTGGCCATTTGAAGATTTCAGCGTATGAATAGGCATTGCATATTCAGTAACCACTTGCTAGATTCAAACTGTAACTACCATTCTCACCACTCAAAAGCCCTGGTTTTCTATTAGTTCTTTGTAGTTGGCAGTAAATCTCAGAGCAGATGTTTTTTCTTTGGCCTTGATGCATGTAAGGTAGAGGGAGCAGGGTAAATCTAGCTTTCCATGTGAATCTTCACCATCTTTAGTCCAGAAGAAAAAGACCAAATACTTTTGGAAAGCAGTGTAGGCTCCCCACAGGATAAAGTTCATTTAAGTAAGTGAAAAATGAATATGTAAGCTATTACATCAAGACTACAGTAAAAAAGGATGATGTAATTCTCAGCAGAGGAAAGTCGATGTTTTGGAAACTTTTGTCTTTGCTTCAGTTTGAGTTACCAGAAGGTTCATTGGCATGCACGTATAGGATTGTATCACTCACATGCCATTATTCTCTGAATCTGGTATTGCTCGATGCCAAAACCACATAGAGTGCTTTTAAGGTAAAGTCTAAAAAATATAGATACTAGCTGACCTGTAGCTAACAGTAAAGTGTTACTTTATTTGAGAGTCTCTCAATGCTGTGACACAAGGCTCACCTTATGGTCTGCAGTTATTTCTGTTAGGTCTCTCATCTTATTTAAAAATTGACAATCTGCATGAATATGTATTTTATTTATCTATTCCAATAGTTCTATGAGGGAGAGAGGGCAGGTGTTACTGTTCGTCTATGGTAAATTAAAACTTTGTCAAGTTTTTCTTTGCGATATTCACTTTTAATTGAAATTTATGTAGTAAGAACATTAAAACTTTGCCGCATGTGTGGAAAAGTTTCTCCCCATTTCGTTTTTTCTATCTACAGAGAGAAGAAAAGAACAAACTTAGAGAGAAGCAGATCGACAGACTGTGCAGGCCCTGATAGATAAAAACACTGTCTGTAAGGTAGCGGTAATTCTTATCCCCATTATACAGATGAATAACGGGGATAGAGAATTTGTAAATATCAGAGGCAGCCAGTAAATCTGTGGATTGCAAATCTCTCATACCCACAATAACTATGTGGGTAGGAATTGTAGAGGAGTAGGTCTGACATGATTAAATTTATCTTTATCACTGTATCGTATTATTTTACTGGTTATAATTAACAAGTATTTATTAATTTTTCTGTTTGAAAGAATATCAATTAAAGGAAGTGTAGTGGATGTAGTAAATGCTTCAGTGCATGTCTGTATCTTTGTTTTTTCTTAACACTTTATTTTATTATTTTTTAATATTATTTATTTGGGTGCACTGGGTCTTAGTTGCGGCACACAGTATCTTTGTTGAGGCATGTGGGCTCTTCATTGTGGCATGTGGGATCTAGTTCCCTGACCAGAGATTGAACCCGGGTCCCCTGCATTGGGAATGAGGAGTCTTAACCACTGGACCACCAGTGAAGTCCTGTCTGTATCTTTGTTTACTTGAAAAAATATGTATTCTGCGGTAGATGTGTGGAGTGTTTTATAAATGTCAATTAGATCCTGTTAGTTGATGGTGCTGTTACATCCCTCAGTGTCCTTATTGATTGTGTTTAGTAGTTCTATCAATTGTTGAGAGAAGAGTGCTAAAAGTCTCCACTTGTAATTGTGGATTTGTCTGTTTCTCCTTTTAGTTCTATCAGTTCTTGTTTCACTTATTTTGCAGCTCTGTTTTTTGGTGCATACATGTTTAGAATTGCTGTATCTCTTTGCTGGATTGACCCTTTTACCATTATGTAATGTTCCTCTTTGTCCCTGGTAATTTTCTTTGTTTAAAGCCTACTTTGTTCTGATATTAATATAAGCACTATTGCTTTCTTCTGATTAATGCTTGATATATCTTTTTCAATCATTTTATGTTCAATGAGTTATAATTAAAGTGAGTTTTTTTAAGACAGCACAGGAGTTTAGTCATTTTTGTTTTTATCTATTCTGTCAATCTTTGTCTTTTAATTATATATTTAGACTATTTACATTTAATGTAATTTTTGATATGTTTGTGCTTAAAATTGTCATTTAATAATTTTTTTTCTGTTTTTCATTTCTCTATTTTCTTTTCCCTGCTTTTTTGTGAGTTACTTGAAAAAATTTTAGAATTTTTGACTTTGATTCCATTTTGATTCAGGTATAGTGTTTTTGAGTGCATCTTTTTGTATAGATTCTTTTAGTGATCACAGTTATGCATACATAAATTATCACAGTCTACTGGTGTCAACATTTTTGTAGTTCAAGTGAAGTATAGAAAATTTACCTCCATTTTGGTCTCTTTAATCTCCATTCATATAACATAACATAATATGATATGATATGATATAACATAATATTTTATAATATTATCTTAAAAAATAAGAAAAAGACTCTGAAAGGTGGAGTGGAAAAGGCACACTATTTAGGGATCTTGGATTCAAGGAACAAGACAGTGATGAGTTCCGTGAGATTCCTTTTTGCCTCCTATACATTCCAGTTTGGGTGTTGGAGAAGCCTGCACCCAGGAAAGATCAATGACCACAGATTGAAAGCCCACAGAAAAGCCTGTTCTCTCTAGGTGGGAAAAAAGCAATTTAGCAAGACAGAAAACTTTGACAATAACCACCTATTCCAACCAAACATCATGGAAAAACGCAGGTGCTCTGCTACCCCAGTCAGCAAAGACTGAGTAGGGAGCCTAAATTTCCACTCTCATTTGGTAATAATAAGGCTTTATATTAAATTTTATCTATATCAAATTTATGTTATAATATGATTTTTATTCTAAATGTGTTAAAGTTCATTTCATGGCTCAGAGTATAATCTATCTTGGTGATTGTTCCATGTGCACTTGAAAATAAATTTTGCTGTTAGGTGGAGTGTTCTATACATTATTCAGGTTTAGTTGGTGGATAGTGTTGTTTAGTTCTATAATACTTAATGATTTTATGTTTACTTGTTTTATCAGTTACTGAGGGGAGTATTGAAGTTTTCAACTGTAATTGTGGATTTGTTAATTTCTTTCAGTTCCATCAGTTTTTGGCTCATATACTTGAAGCTCTGTTTTTAGATGCATACTTTAATGGAGGATTGACTTTCTTATCATTATGTAGTGTCCCTTTTTATCCCCAGTATTACTTTTCTTTCTGAAGCTAACTTCATCTAATATTAACATACTTACTCCAGCTTTCGTTTGTATAATGTTTGCATGGTATATCTTTCTTCATCCTTTTCCTTTTTATCTATATATGTCTTTGAACTTGAAGTAGATTTGTTGTTGATAGCACATATTTGAATCTTGCTTTTTAAAATCCAATTTGAAATTTGTTTTGAAAATTAAATTCACATTTAATGTGATTATTTGTATGATTGGATTAAAACTTACTTTTTTTTCTAGCTATTTTCCATTTCTTCTCTCTGTTCTTTGCTCCCCTCCCCCTTTTCTGCCTAGAGCATTTTCAGTGTTTCTATTTTATCTCCTCTATTAACTTATTATTTATACCTCTTTAAAAATTTGTTTTAGTTGTTAATCTAGGGCTTATCATATGCATATTTAAGTAATAAATTTTCAAATGATACTATACTACTTCATATGTACTGTACTGACCTTCAACTGTATATTCTTTTTTTATTTTATTTTTTTGTTTGTTTTGCGGTGCATGGGCCTCTCACTGTTGTGGCTTCTCCCATTGTGGAGAACAGGCTCCGCACGCGCAGGCTTAGCGGCCATGGCTCACGGGCCCAGCTGCTCCGCGGCATGTGGGATATTCCCAGACCAGGGCACGAACCAGTGTCCCCTGCATCGGCAGGCAGACTATCAACCACTGCGCCACCAGGGAAACCCCTCAACTGTATATTCTTTTTTTTTTTTTTTTTATGTATACTGAAATGACTACCACACTGGAGTTTAATTGTATAAGTTTCATACACCAGTATAGCAACATCCATAAGTGAAAGTCTTTTAATTGAATTACAGCAAATATCTTCATAAGGGCCATACATTTAAAGTATTAAAAGGTGCAGTTGAACTCAACGGCAAAATGTAAAAGCTATATCCTGTTAACATGCTTAATCTGAATTAACTTGAATCTTTCTATGATTTACCATTCAAGAAATTCGGATGGAATAAGTTCCTTGTCCAAAGCAGTTTGTTCATTTATAAAACTGTAAGTTAATTAGGATCACTACCTGCCCAATCAGATTGCAGAGGGTCCTTCTTCTATAATGTTTATACTGCCCCAGATATTTATAACGTCACCTTAAAAAAAGAAAACACCTTGTAAGGACAAAGCTGAAAATTACCATTTTCTCTACTAAATAAATGCAATGTATGCAGAGCTTCTGGAAATAATTCTAAGGTTCAAATTCTTAATGTGAAACCAAATAGAGAAAGATTCAGAAGCAGTAAATTTTTTCCACTTTAAGAAAATGATACCTAGGTATCACAGGGGATAATTCAAGTTCATAATTAATAAGTCACTGAAAAGACACTGCGTTCATTCATGTATCATTAGGTTAGAAAAGATAAGAGGACATGCTCAAGTCACTGAAATGGCCAAGAATCAACATTTTACTGGTCGTGTCCCAAACTATTACCATTTGAATTGATACATTAACAAACAATTTAAGTGTTCACATTATGCTAAACTTAAAGCACCTGTGAGCAGTGGAAACCAAAATATTTTAAAGCTAAAAATAAATACATGTTTAGACACTACTTCATTTATCGTCAAAAAGTGACTACTAATGCCAAATGATTAACTTTAAAAGATAGTGCCAGATCCTCTCAAGGAAACGTGAAAATACTACTATCATTGTTATTTTTCAATTTTATAGGAATTATGCCGAAGTTAGAAATTTATGACTGTCAATACTGTCTTTGGATAGTTATACAGTTACAGATGGCTCTGTCTAGAAGACTGGAAAAGTGCTCATGGAATAAACACTATACTCTGATTGCCATAAATCAACAAAATGCCAACTGTGTCCTGTGGACATGGTAGAGAAAATGGCAATTTTGAAGAACGAGCGCTTCTAAAGGCTTTTTCTTGGAGGCAGCCAAGGTTTTTTTTCACATTACTAAAAAGACTAAGTAATGTGGTTATGATTACTTTAATTCCTACAACCAAACTTCCACTTAGGTATAGTTCCATGTTCCCACACTATTTTCCTTCTGTCCACCAAGCTGGCTTCGGTACTCCATGGTCCACTGTATCTTTTGCTCTTCCCTCTTTATAGTACAGTAGCCTGGTGGTGCTATCCATTGGGCAGGTAGACCACTAATTCATAGGTGTCCATCATAATGGCTGTGTTTGGAATCTGTCTCACCAGATGAGTTGTCAGACCACGGTAAAGAGACCCATAGCCTTCTTCTTGAACAAGCAAAGACAGTGTCTGAAAAAAGGATCTATATTTTGTTCCCTCCTCACACAGTCTTGTTCTTACAACTTTATGTGGATATGCTATAGTTGTGGCACACGTTTTTGAGGTGGCAGCAGCTAGCATCATTCCCACAAAATCTGATGCTTCTTTTACAGACTCTTCTTCATTTTCCATTGTAGAAGCAATCTTATATTCCAGTAGTTTTTGCTTAATACTTTCATAAATAACAAAATGGATAACAGTCTCTGATATGCCAGCATATGAAGCAGACATGCCCCTATAAAATCCTCTAAGTCCGTCTGTCTGATACACTTTATGGACACACTCAAAAGCGCCCATTTGCTTTTCCCCACGGTTCCTTGCATCAAGCTGTAACTGAGTCTTTATAAGCTAAATGGGGTTGGTCGCTGTGATTGCAGTAAAACCTTTCACCTTTTGCACTATGATCAGTAATATTGCACATCCATTTTTATGAAATATTTTGGATTATTTTGTATTCAGTTTCTTGTGCTCTAACTTGCCCAAGATCTCTCTTCATTGGTAAAGAGTATTTCACCACCTTGATCTTTAAAGCTTTACCTTCCAGCTTTAAAACTTCAATGAGTCAGTCAAAAATTACTGCCATTGCAGCTGAAATCATGTGTACCTGGGTAGAATCAGGATCAAATAAACCATTCAACTTTTCCTTGCAGTTTGAATAAGCAGCAAAGTATATTGCTCTGGAAGGGGCCACCCCCACTAAATCGGGGCCTAATCCTCTAAACAGGGGATGAGGCCCTTCTTTTTCCAAGATCACCTTTAGACAATGGAGAGGTCCAGGAGACACTACTCGATTGACACTGTTTCCAGCCATGGTGTTCAGCTGAACTTCAGAGATATAAAGTGTCACAGAAGATGACTGCAGCTGTGTTTTTACAACTTCCAGTGGACATGTCAGAATAGCTCCCACCGTACCGCCACATCCTCCGGCAAACAGATGCACCAGCGTGTCCCTCTGGCTCATTCTCTCTCCCGCATGTCCTCTGGGCGCTGAGGCGGGACGCGGATCTGGCCGCCGCGACGGTCGCAGCTTCTGCCCCCCAGCTGTATATTCTTAATTCCTCCTTCCCATCCTTTGTGCTACTGTCATACTTTTTCATATGCTATAAATATAGAATGGGGCTTCCCTGGTGGTGCAGTGGTTGAGAGTCCGCCTGCCGATGCAGGGGACACGGGTTCGTGTCCTGGTCTGGGAAGATCCCACGTGCCGCGGAGCGACTGGGCCCGTGAGACATGGCCGCTGAGCCTGCTAGTCCAGAGCCTGTGCTCTGCAACGGGAGTGGCCACAACAGTGAGAGGCCCGTGTACCGCAGAAAAAAAAAAAAAAAAACTATAAATATAGAATGCATTACTATTACTTTTGTTTTAGAATAATTGAAAATAAGAAAATGTTAATTTTATCTTCATTTATTCCATTTAATTTATTCTTGTTTCTTTCTGGTAGATCCAATTTTCAGTCTGATATATTATTTCTGCCTGAAGAAATTTAACATTTTTTGTAGAGTAGGTATATTGGTAATAAATTTCCTTAGTTTTTGTCTGAAGGTATTTAATTTTCCTTCATTTTTAAAAAAATTTAATTTAATTTTTGGCTGCATTGGGTCTTTGTGGCAGCACGTGGGCTTTCTCTAGTTGTGG
The DNA here is from genome assembly GCF_008692025.1 of Phocoena sinus. Classification (NCBI taxonomy): domain Eukaryota; kingdom Metazoa; phylum Chordata; class Mammalia; order Artiodactyla; family Phocoenidae; genus Phocoena; species Phocoena sinus. Next base: position 80,279,612 of record NC_045768.1, on the reverse strand, counting down.
TGAGCGGGGGCTACTCTTTGCTGAGGTGCGCTGGCTTCTCATTGCTTCTCTTGTTGCAGAGCATGGGCTTAAGGCGTGTGGGCTTCAGTAGTTGCAGCACACAGGCTCAGTAGTTGTGGCACATGAGCCCTAGAGCGTGTGGGCCTCAGTAGTTGTGGCTTGCGGGCTCCAGAGTGCAGGCTCAGTAGTTGTGGCACACAGGCTTAGTTACTCCGCGGTGTGTGGGATCTTCCAGGACCAGGGCTCAAACCTGTGTCCCCTGCATTGGCAGGTGGATTCTTAACCACTGTGCTACCAGGGAAGTCCCTGTTTGTCCTTCATTTTTAAAAGATATTTTTGCTGGATAAAGAATTCTGGGTTGAGAGCAGTTGCACTCCTGGGTATATATCTGAAAAAACAAAAACACTAATTTGAAATGATATGTTCACTCCAATGTTCATAGCAGAGCTATTTACAATTGTCAATGTATGGAAACAACCTAAGTGTTCATCAATATATGAATGGATAAAGAAAATGTGGAATGTATATTCTCAATGGAGTACTACTCAGCCATAAAAAAGAATGAAGTTTTGCCATTTGCAGTAACATGGATGGACTTGGAGGGCATTATGCTAAGTGAAATAAGTCAGACAGACATATACTTATATCACTTATGTGTGGAATCTAAAAAATACAACAAACTAGTGAATATAACAAAAAGAAGCAAACTCAAAAGATAGAGAGAACAAACTAGTGGTTACCAGTGAGGAGCGGGAAGGGGGAGGGGCAATATAGGGGAAGGAGATAAAAAATGGTTATTATGGGATTATATGAAATCAAGTGTGTGAAACTTTTGAAAAGTGTAAAGTACTATAGAATTTAAAGACTCTTTCATTCAATTAAAAAAAAATAAAGTGAATCCATATCAAAAGGGGGAGGCTTATTACCATGAAAAATATTTGCTGAATCAATAAATGAATTCAATATTAAAAAAAATAATTCTGGGTTGACAGTTTTTCTTTCAACATTTAAACGGTGTTGTTTTCTAGCTTGGATGTTTCTGATAGAAGTTTGTTGTAATTCTTGTCTTCATTCCTCTGTATATAATGCTTCTTTTGAAGAATTTCTCATTGTCTTTGTTCTTAACACTTTGAATATGATAGGTCTATATATATTTTAAATGTATCATGCTTGCTGTTCTCTGGACTTCTTGGATTTACTGCTTCATAACTATCATTAATTTGGAAAACTCTCATCCTTTATTTCTTCAGGTATGTTCTTCTGGCCCTTTTTTCTTTCTTGTCCTCTGGCATTTTGTTCAACAGCTCTTGGATGTTCTATTAAGATTTTTTTTCATTCCTTTTTTCCTGTTGGATTTCAGTTTGAGTAATTGCTATTGACTTTTCTTCAAGTCTATTTGTTCTTTCAAGTGTCAAGTCTATTGATGAGCAGTTGAAGGCATTCTTTATCTCTGTTACTGTCTTATTTATTTCTAGCTTCACTCTGAAGAAATTACCCCTCTGATCTTAGATGTCTTCTGCCTTTTAAATTAGAACTTTTAACCTATTAATCAAAATTATTTTAAATTCTCTGCCACATAGTTCCAGTATCTGGGGCAGAAGCTAGATTTTGCATAGGGTTTTAAGCTGCACTCAGAGTTGCTTATCACTACGTAAGTTTGTAGAGAAACATCACAGACCAGCAAGTTGGGCAGCTTGTTGGGAGTAAAATTGAAATAATAAAACAGAGGAAACATTCTGGCACTCTCTTTGTTAGAATTTTATTCTCACTAGAACACTTAAATGTGGTAAACCTAATTCCATAGCTCTAAACTCATAATCTCTTCATCACAAGAGCTTTATCCCTCCTCTAGCACTTACACAAATGTTCTGAACATTAATTCAAGTATAATTTTTAAAGGAGTTTATTATAGGTTCTTTTTGACCTAATTTGTTAAGAATGTTTCTTTTTTTCTGTCATAACCTTCCCTCACTAATTTCTACAGGCAATATGTCTTTAGAAAATGCTCCTAAGGCTACAACACATGGCCAGACAACTAACATCAAGAGTTTTTCAAAATGCAGTGGTGCTTTTAGTTTTTGAAACAGTCAGCTGTAAAAATCATGTGGGTGGCTTTGAAGCATAAACATACACACAAATAATGTGATAGTTCTTTCCAAAAAGACTCGGAATATTTTGCTCATCTTGATATTGGGGAGTATGTTCTTCCTTTTTTTGACATGTGAATAATATAAGCTTTATTTCACAAGCTTTTCACCCATCTACCCACCCATTTATCCACTCATCCATTCGTTTATTCAACAAACATCTTCTGAATGCCTATCTGCCAAATACTTCATGAATAATACAAAGATGCTCCTTGCAGGGAGTTTATCATTTACTGGAGGAGATAAGATGTAATGATAAGGAAGAATGATACACAATAAAGTGTGATGTTGTCACTGTTCCCTAGAAGAAGAGTCTATGTGGAGCACCCGTTTGCCCTTTCAATTGCTAATTTCCTGCCCACATTCTCTCCTGTGCTCAGTTGCACAACTCAAACTCAATAAGAATGAGACTGTTGGTGTTCCTTTCACGTTCTCTGGGGTGAAAAATCTCTCCCTGATGTACATGCACAATCCCAATAGTATTTATGAGAGTTACTAGTGCCAGCAGGAGGCTCTGCCGCTGAAACTGTTGGAAGACATTTGAACAGCTTTTCAGTGAAGATTAATGGTTTCAGAAAAAAAAAAAATCTTGGTCTTGGATATAACAGAAGAAAGCCAGCGAGGATACTTCACAAGCGAGGTGTGTTTGAGGAGCTGATGTTGGAACTGAAGTTTTGATGAATTACTTGTATAATGCTACTGACAGGAAGATGTCAAAGTTGGTGGATAACAACAGAGAAAATAATGAGAGTTACCATTCCAGAATGCCAAAGCACACCAACAATGCATTTCTCCAAGAGAATAGTAAGCAAATGCATTTCTGTGGGTTAAATTCATTTGCCAAGGCAGACTTAGAAAGAAAGCTGGCCAAGGTGGAACCGCTGCTGTAAAGAACATGCAGATTATACTTCCAATAATGACTCAGGCTTTCAAACTTCCAGTGAGCACAGGATCCTGCATTAAACAATTGCACTTTCTCTGTCTTTTTGGTCTTCCCCATCTCTCTGGGTTGAGAATCTAGATGGAAGAACACAGTGAAGAATGAAGCACATAGAACCTTGGTTCAGGAATTTTAATTATTTCCCAAACACATATTGTGTTTTGATCGTTCCTCAAAAACACTACTGAGACAAATTTCATTATTTGGTTTGCTTTGGAATATTACCTCTTCTTATTGTAACTGAGATGCTTACGCCTTCTTTGACATAAGGTTCTTATAAGGCCTTCTGTAAACTGATTCAACAGTTTGAGGCTATCTGCAGGATCCCTCATTCCCTCACTCATTTTAGTGGTCTGGAATCACAGACATTCTGCCACATTCCACGTTATATAGAAAGCCGCAGGGAAGAACCAGACAGGGTGTCATCATCTTTATGAGTAAAACAGCGTTCTCTATTACTTGCCCTGCTATCAATATCGTCTACCCGCTACCACTATAGCCATCACCTGAGACAGAATCTATAGCCAAATGTCCTCATCCTTCCAGAACAAGCTGTCCTACTGTCCTGGAGGGAAGGCAGTGTCAATATGGGTCTGAGCAGATAGTTAAATTGCCCCTCAGAGATGGTCTGGTATCTGTGGTTTTGACACATCTTTTTTCCTTCTGTTTTTTTTTTTTTCTCCTTAATTCATCAGAGTAAAAATTTATTCCTGAAGAACACATTTTAATATATACATGTAATACATTTACACTATATAAAAAATATATTTCTACAGGCTGTAAATCCATGTTTTCACTTGCATTTTGTGAACGTTAATGAGGTTAATACTCTTGAGAACAGGAATAAGAAATATTAGGTAGGCTTCGAATATCATATACTATTGGAAACTAACTGCATGTGAGGAGAGAATTATATTTTTTGAGGTTCGGATTTGGGCAAAGCAAGGTCTGAATGATTGTATTTCCCTGGATATTTCAACACAAAGTTGCTGTGACATATAAGAAGACTAGAAATTGTTTTGTAAGCAGAATATGTAAATAACCATAACAGTGATTATATTTTGTACTATCACAGATAATATTGTACTATATGTTAAGATGTTTTTAACATGCATTATTTCATTTAATTTTCACAACTCTTAAGATTAAGTATTATTTTGTTAATACACATTTTATAGGCTTAAAAAAACGTTAAGTGATTTGCCAAAGTCACACAGTGTTGAAACTTAAAGCAAAGATATATCATCATAGAGCCTCATTAAATATCCCTTAACATCTACATTTTGCGATTTGTTGCTTGGTCAATGGCCCAGGGAAGGATTATTCACACACAAGTACTTCCAGATGCTGTGAGGAATTGCATAGGGTGCCAGGCATGCATTGCTTTGGGTTCAATGGGTTCTTTTTCTTTGCTCAGAAGGTCATTTATACCCTGAGGTTCATATATCTACAACTGAGGGCATATTAACAGAACAGCTAAAATCCTGACAGTAAAATTGATGGTAAAAGCAGGTCAAAGGATTATAATGGGGTAAATTAACTGCAAAATGGGAGAACAAGAAAGCTTAATTTTGCATTTTGGCAGTGTTTTAAATTCCTTTTTATTCAATTTAGTTTCGCTTTGTTTTCTTTGAACGTTTTTGGCTACATTTACTGCTCTATACTGAGAGGCTTGCTGATTATAGCTTCACGCCTTTCCTCAATTTACACTAAAATATTGTAGTTAAATTCCTGAGGTGCATTGAAATTTTGGATATTAATATGCCTACATTATTTCCAAGTTAAGTTTGTTTTTCCTGGTTTTAGAAGGCCTACAAAAATGGTAGTACCATTTACTGAAAATTGTTCAGCAAGTCCTCCTAACTCTGTTTAAAGGTTGCTTCTGAAAAGCAGAAAGTCCTTCACTGGGTCATATTTGAATTCACACACTCATCACAAGTTTTGGATCCAGCCCAGGGTTGTTAAGATTCTTTTCCTTTTTTTTAAAAAGAATTAATTAATTTTTATTTTTTGGCTGCCTTGGGTCTTAGTTGCGGCTTGCAGTCTCTTTGTCATGGTGCTTGGGTCTCTCTCTAGTTGTGGTGCTTAGGCTTCTCTCTAGTTGTGGTGTGTGGGTTTTTTCTCTCTCCAGTTGTGACACACAGGCTCCAGGGCACATGGGCTCTGTAGTTGTGGTGTGCGGGCTCCAGAGCACGTGGGCTCTGTACTTTGCAGCACACGGGCTCTCTAGTTGAGGCACGTGGGCTTAGCTGCCCTGTGGCATGTCGGAACGTAGTTCCCCGACCAGGGATCGAACCTGCGTCCCCTGCGTTGGAAGGCGAATTCTTTACCACTGAACCACAGGGGAGTCCCAAGGTTCTTTTCCTTGACTGGCACAAAGTGTTGATTAAAGTTCTGTTTGGCTTCCACTCAATGGTTGGCCAGCTTCCAGCAACAGTATTCCTAGTCTATCTGTATGATGACATTTAAAATATCATGTACTAGAGATGATACATATAATATCTAGAAGGTATTTTTAAGGAAGAAGGTCTTCCCACGTGAGCTATGCAACTACTTGCTGTAGCTCAGGGTTTTTTCCTCCTCAGGCAGTTCCCTCATCTTTTCTTAGCCAGAGCTCATTTTACTTACTTATTTTAACATAATACATTATATTTATTAGCTATTTTGTTTATCAGTTCTTTCACTCATTTGTGATTTTGTTTCTTCCACTAGTCCTCATTTCTTGAAGCCATAGTCAGGATCTGGCCCAAAGGAGGTATATAATAAATATCAGCTGAATAATAGAAGTATTTTTTTTCTAACTTTATTGAGAAATAATTGACAAAATATAATATATTTAAAGAGTACAACATAATGATTTTACACACACATATGTGCAATACTTTGTGGAATAATTACCAAGATCAAGATAATTAATACATCCATCACCTCACATAGTTAACTTTTTTTGTGTGTGTTGTGAGAACACTGAAGATCTACTCAATCAACTTTCAAGTATATGATTTTGTATTATTAACTGTAGTCACCAAAGTTTGTACTTCTTGACTTATATCTCCCCATTTCTCTCTCCCCCCAACCACTGGCAATCACCATTCTAGTCCCCATTTCTATGAAATTAACTTTTATTTTCTTTTAGGTTCCACACAGAAGTGATACCGTACATTGTTTATCTTTCTCTCTGGCTTACATTACTTAGCAGAATGCCCTTCAGTTTCATCCACATTGTTGCAAGTGGCAGAATTTCCTTTTTTTCTGTGGTTGAATAATATTCCATTGTGTGTGTATGTGTATATATATATTTATATAATTTTTTGTTATATTCACTAGTTTGTTTTTTTTTTTAGGTTCTACATATAAGTGATAATATTTAGTATTTGTCTTTCTCTGTCTCACTTATTTCACTAAGCATAATATCCTCCAGGTCCACCCATGTTGCTGCAAGTGGCATTATTTCATTCTTTTTATGGCTGAGTAATATTCCATTGTATATGTGTACCACATCTTCTTTATCCATTCATCTGTTGATGGACACTTAGGTTGCTTCCATGTCTTGGCTATGGTAAATAATGCTGCTATGAACACTGGGGTGCATGTTTCTTTTCAAATTAGTGCTTTTGTTTTCTTCCAATATTTGCCCAGGAGTGGAATTGCTTGATTATATGGTAGTTCTAGTTTTAATTTTCTGAGGAACCTCCATACTGTTTTCCAAAGTGACTGCCCAATTTTTTTCCTACCAAAAGTGTACCAGGGTTCTGTTTTCTCCACATCCTCACCAACATTTGTCATTTGTGGTCTTTTTTTTTTTAAGTTTCTTTTTATTTATTTATTTATATGTATATATATTTTTGGCTGCATTGGGTCTTTGTTGCTACACGCGAGCTTCCTCTAGTTGTGGAGAGTGGGAGCTACTTTTTGTTGTGGTGCGCAGACTTCTCATTGTGGTGGCTTCTCGTTGCGAAGCATGGGCTCTAGGCGTGAGAGCTTCAGTAGTTGCAGCACACAAGCTTAGTAGTGGCAGTATGTGGGCCCTCGAGTGTGCAGGGTTCAGTAGTTGCAGTGCGTGGGCTCAGTAGTTCTGGCTCACGGGCTCTAGAGCACAGGCTCAGTAGTTGTAACCCACGGGCTTTGTTGCTCTGCAGCACGTGGGATCTTCCCTGACAAAGGGCCAAACCCATGTCCCCTGCATTGGCAGGTGGATTCTTAACCACTGTGCTACCAGGGAAGTCCCTGTTTGTGGTCTTTTTGATGATAGCCATTCTGACAGGTTTGAGGTGATAGCTCATTGTGGTTTTGATTTGCATTTCTATGATGACTAGCAATGTTGAGCATCTTTTCCTGTGCCCATTGGCCATCTGTATGTCTTCTTTGGAAAATGTCTATTCAGGTCTTCTACCTAGTTTTTAATCAGCTTGTTGATATTGAGTTGTAATGAGCTGTTTATATATATTGGATATTAACCCCTTATAAGTCATATCATTTGAAAATATTTTCTCCCATTCAGTAGGTTGTCTTTTTGTTTTGTTGATGGTTTCCTTTGCTGTGCAGAAAATCCCATTTGTTTATTTTTGCTTTTGTTTCTTTTGCCTTAGGAGATACATCCAAAAAAATATTGCTGTGATTTATGTCAAAGAGTATGCTGCCTATGTTTTCATATGAGTTTTATGGTTTCTGTTCCTTTATCCATTTTGAGCTTATTTTTGTATATTGTGTGAGAAATTATTCTAATTTCATTCTTTTACATGTAGCTGTCCAGTTTTCCCAGCACCACTGATTGAAGAGACTTGGTCTTCTCCATTGTATATTCTGGCACTCCTTTGTCTTAGATTAATTGATGATGAGTGATTGGGTTTATTTCTGAGCTCTCTATTCTGTTCCATTGATATATATGTCTGGTTTTGTGCCAGTACCATGCTGTTTTGATTAGTGTAGCTTTGTAGCATAGTCAGGGAGCATGATTCTTCCACCTCCTTTCTTCTTTCTCAAGATTGTTTTGACTATTCAGGGTCTATTGTGTTTCCATACAAATTTTAAAATTATTTGTTTTAGTTCTGTGAAAACTGTCATGGGTATTTTGATAGGGGTTACATTGTATCTGTAGATTGCCTTGGGTGGTATGGTCATTTTAACAACATTAATTCTTCCAATCCATGAACACAGTATATCTTTCCATCTGTTGTGTCATCTTTAATCTCTTTCATCAGTGTCTTCTAGTTTTCCGAATACAGGTCTTTTACCTTCTTAAATTTATTTCCAGGTTTTTTTTTTTTTTTTTTTGACATGGTGTTAAATGGGATTGTTTCCTTAATTTCTCTTTATGATATCTTGTTTTCAGTGTATAGAAATGCAACAGATTTCGGTATATTAATTTTGTATCCTGCAACTTTACTGAATTCATTAGTGAGCTCTAGTAGTTTTTTGGTGGAGTCTCTAGGATTTTCTATGTATAGTATCATGTCATCTGCAAAGAGTGATAGTTTTACTTCTTCCTTTCCAATCTGGATTTCTTTTATTTCTTTTTCTTGTCTGATTGCTGGGGCTAGGATTTCCAATACTATGTTGAATAAAAGTGGTGCGGTGAGCATCCTTGTCTTATGCCTGATCTTAGAGGGAATGCTTTCAGCTTTTCACCAATGATTATGATGTTAGCTGTGGGCTTATCATATATGGCCTTTATCATGTTGAGGTGTGTTCTTTCTGTACCTACTTTGTTGAGAGTTTTTTTTTTTTATCATAAATGGATGTTGAATTTTGTCAAAAGCCTTTTCTGCATCCATTGAGATGATTATATGGTATTTATGGTTTTTATTCTTCAATTTGTTAATGTGGTGTATCATATTGATTGTGGTGTATCATATTGACTTTTTTTTGTGTGTGAATCTTTGTCTGGCTTTGGTATCAGGGTGATAATGGCCTTTTAGAATGGGTTTGAAGCATTTCTTCCTCTGCAAGTTTTGGAGTAGTTTCAGAGGATAGGTGTTAACTCTGCTCTAAAGAATGTTTGGTAAAATTCACCTGTGAAGCCATCTGGTCCTGGACTTTTGTTTGTTGGGAGATTTTTGGTTGCTGATTCAATTTATTACTGGTAATTGGTCTGTTAATATTTTCTATTTCTTCCTGGTTTAGTCTTGGGAGAGTGTACATTTATAGAAGTTGGACCATTTCTTCTAGATTGTCCATTTTATTGACATATGGTTGTTCATAGTAGTCTCTTAAGATCCTTTGTATTTCTGTGGTGCTGGTTGCAACTTCTCCTTATTCATCTCTGATTTTATTGATTTGGGCCCTCTCTTTTTTTCTTGATGAGTCTGTCTAAGGGCTGATCAATTTTGTTTATCTTTTCAAAGAACCAACTCTTAGTTTCATTGATATTTTCTCTCTTTTTTTTTTTTTTAGTCTCGATTTCATTTATTTCTGCTCTGATCTTTATGATTTCTTTTCTTCTACTAACTTTGGTGGGTTTTTTTTTTGTTGTTGTTCTTTTTCTAGTTTCTTTAGGTGTGAAATTAGGTTGTTTATTTGAGATTTTTCTTGTTTCCTGAGGTAAGCTTGTATTGCTATAAACTTCCCTCTTAAAAATGCTTTTGCTGAGTACCATAGATTTTGGATCATAGTGTTTTTGTTTTCATTTGTCTGTAGGTATTTTTTTGATTTCTTCTTCGATTTCTTTAGTGATCCGTTGGTTGTTTAATAGCATATTGTTTAGCCTCCATGTGTTTGTGGGTGTTTTGCAGCTTTTTTCTTGTAGTTGATTTCTAGTCTCATAGTGTTGTGGTCAGAAAAGATGCTTGATATACTTAAAGTTGCTGGGGCTTTTTATATGTCCTAGCATGTGATCTATCCTGAAGAATATTGCAGGTGCACTTGAAAAGAATGTGTATTCTGCTGCTTTTGGATGTATGTGTGTGTGTGTATATATATATATATATATATATATAAAATTGTTGAATAATATTTCTGTGTTTCTCTGTGTGTGTATATGTGATATATATTTATCACATTTTCTTTATCCATTCATCCACTGAAGGCCATTTAGGTTATTTCCATATTTTGCCTGTTGTGAATAATGCTGCAATAAACATGGAAGTACAGATATCTCTTCAAGATATGGAATTTATTGATAGAAATATTTTTATAAATCCAATGTTGGCAAGAATGTGAGAAAACGAATGCTCTTATATTCTTCTGGTGGGAGTGTATATAGGCATGAACTTTATGGAGGGAAACTGACAGTGTGTGACAAAGTCCTTAACAGCTTACTCAAAAATTGTAGGGATTTATCCCATGAAAAGCATCAGATATTTGATCAAAGATTTGTGGATCTTTGACACAAGACATTCATCACATTATGTATAATAGTTAAAAATTAAAAGCAACCAAAACGTCTGATATAGGATAACATGCAATTATTAAAAGTGATATTTTTGAAGATATTTAATAGAATATTAATGGCATTAGTAAAATGAAAACTATGCATATAATTGGATAATTTTGAAATTGTGAAAAAAATCACATATACACACATGTATTATTTGAAGAAAGTTGAGAACAAATACAGTGAAATGTTTAGAGAGTTTATCTCTGGGTGGAAATAGTATGTGTGATATTAATGCTTTTTTTTTTTTAATATGTTCACTATTCCCTCCAAAATTGTTTGCAATGAGTATATAATTTTTCCTGATTAGTTAAATGTGTTATATTAAAAAATAGCTTTGTAAGAATAGTAATCTAATATTACTTTGTAGAAAATATTTCTTCCAGTCCCATTGAACTTTGAATAATGGTATGTATAAATTAGAAAGCCAAGATGGGATTTTAAAATTGCTTTGAACTATTTGTTGGCCACTAAACAGTAGAACATCAAACAGAACAAGCATGTCTCTAAAAGCATAGTAAAGTCCATGCGTCTTCCTTGTTGTCTCTTTCAGCAGTGTAAGATAATTATATTTATGATTACAAGCAATTGTTTCATTAAAATATCAGCCAGCCCTATATTCTTGAATAAATTAAAATCTTCAACATGAAGAAAGGTTGGTTTAATCAAGTTTTGCATCATATAGACATTGATCCTGCAGGGGCTGAACATCTGTCTATACCAGGTTCTGGTAGTTTTCATGAAAAGTAGGTCTGTTTGCAGCAATATGTGATTCATTTAAGGAAATGTATTTTTAGACATGCCCTCATGGACTATGTGAGTGACATTTTTGGTGCTGTTGGTGCATAACCTGTTGGAGCAGCCCTGGATGCTTAGGAATTTCATTGTCAGACCTGAAATGGACAATAAAGTTAAGCTCATGAGGACAGATTTTAAAAAAAATAAATTTACTTATTTATTTATTTATGGCTGTGTTGGGTCTTTGTTGCTGCATGTGGGCTTTCTCTAGTTGTGGCGAGCGGGGGCTACTCTTCATTGTGGTGCGCAGGCTTCTCATTGTGGTGGCTTCTCTTGCTGTGGAGCAAGGGCTCTAGGCACGTGGGCTCTAGAGTGCAGGCTCAGAAGTTGTGGCGCAGGGGATTAGTTGCTCCGTGGCATGTGGGATCTTCCCGGATCAAGGCTTGAACCCATGTTGCCTGCACTGACAGGTGGATTCTTAACCACTGTGCCACCAGGGAAGTCCATGAGGACAGGTTTTTTTTTTTTAAAAAAAGGGAATTCCCTAGGGGTCCAGTGGTTAGGAGTTGATGCTTCCACTGCCAGGGGAACTGATCCCACAAGCCATGTGGCATGGCCAAAAAAAAAAAAAAAAAAAACCCCCACGTAACTGAAAATGGCCACAAATGAGTTAGAAACATCTTTAGATTATCAATGAAAGAAGACATCACTTAAATTTTGGTTATGATACTGAAGGATAGAGAGATGTATAATTGTATGAATAAATGTATGCTGTTAAAAGTTAGCATTTTTTTCATTTACATTAAATTCACTGTTTCTACATTAAGATATAATTGATTGCATTTTAGGATGAAAAACATGGTAATTGCTGGCATTTAATCATTAGAATACTGTTTCTTCATTTTGCAAGGGAGTAAACAGAACTTCAGAAATGTTGATTAACTTGTTGGAGTTCTCACAGCTCCTAAGCCAAGGTACTAATTCATCTTGGTCTGCGATCTATGGGCTTACCCTATAAACACTACAATGCTTTGAGGGCACTTGACTCTTTCAAGGGCACAGAATTAGCTTCTTTTTTTTATTTGTGACATGTGGGATCTTTTAGTTGCCGTATGTGGCATCTAGTTCCCTGACCAGGGATTGAACCCGGGCCCCTTGCATTGGGATCGTGAGTCTTTACCACTGGTCCACCAGGGAAGTCCCCATAATTGGCTCTTCAAAGAGGCCTGTATCTCCAAGGATGAGCTCAAGGCAGAGGTCGCCCAGGGCAAGTCCCTGGGTGGGGAAAGCAGTGATAATAACCTCAATTCTGCCACCTGTGGCTGTGAGAAATTTTCCAGGGAAAAGTTGGGTCAGATTTTCTGGTTTGGTTGAGTCAACAGAGTTAACCATAATAGGTGCAAAGCGTAGCTCTCTTCAGTTCCATGTTTGGAGCCTGGCCTCCCAGTGAGGGCCTTTCCACCCATGAAGGTAGAGCTTGCCAGATCATTAAGGCTTCAGCGGGGAAGGAAATTATCTAGTGTTTTTGAGTTAACTGTGGTCAGTGGTGCTGAACTATTTGGACTTAGATTTCGTGTATTAGAGACACAGAGTTTTCCTGGCAACACTTGAAAAACATATTAAGACTTTGCCGCTTCTCTGTTCACGTGTTCACCAGTAGGACACACTGTAGTTCTGTGGCCTAAGAAGGGTAACTGTGTACACGGTATTTCTCATAATAATCCCCCCTTTGCTCACTTCTTGCTGTTTTACTGCCAGCCTAACTTGCCGGGGATTCTCTGCTAGCTTTCTTTTTTTTTTTTTAATTTTATTTTATATTGGAACATAGTTGATTAACAATGTTGTGTTAGTTTCAGGTGTACAGCAAAGTGATTCAGTTATACATAGACATGTATTTATTCTTTTTCAAATTCTTTTTCCCATTTAGGTTATTAAAGAATATTGAGCAGCATTCCCTGTGCTATAGAGTAGGTCCTTGTTGGTTATCTGTTTTTTTTTGTTGTTTGCTTGTTTTTTGTTTTGTTTTTTATTCAAACAGAAGGTCACAAAAATTATAAACATCCTCATCAGTTCACTCAGTCCCATGTAATTAATTATTTTTTCATCTTGATTTTTGTTAGCACTTTTATGAGTTCATCAGTTTTCCATCAGAGTTCTGAAAATGCTTATTCATTCAGTTCAGCAGTATAGTCAGTTACCAGAAACCTGTACTTGTCAGAGTCTTTTCCATGAATCCCTTGAAGATGAAACCCTTTTATAGGAACATATTTGCAAAAGCATCAGAGTATACCCAGAACTGTCTGTAAATGACAAAAGACTTAAAAATGACCATGGTTAAAGATTTGATGAAAGTTCATAATAATGCAATTGACAAGGAAATTTAGTTATTTCTGCGATATACATTTTAAAGTAATAACTAAAATTATGACTTATAACATTATACCAGAACATATAAGATTTTTAGAAATTTCATGTAATGTCTGAAACATTTATATTAACATATTTCCATACAAATAACCCAAAGAAAGTTTAGTATTAGTTGTTTTGTTTGTTTGTTTGTTTGTTTATACTGCAGGTTCTTATTAGTCATCAATTTTATACATATCAGTGTATACATGTCAATCCCAATCACCCAATTCAGCACACCACCATCCCCACTCCACTGGGTTTTTCCCTGCTTGGTGTCCATACATCTGTTCACTACATCTGTGTCTCAACTTCTGCCCTGCAAACTGGCTCATCTGTACCATTCTTCTAGGTTCCACATACATGTGTTAATATATGATATTTGTTTTTCTCTTTCTGACTTACTTCACTCTGTATGACTGTCTCTAGATCCATCCATGTCTCAACAAATGACTCAATTTCGTTCCTTTTTATGGCTGAGTAATATTCCATTGTATATATGTACCACATCTTTATCCATTCATCTGTTGATGGGCATTTAGGTTGCTTCCATGACCTGGCTATTGTAAATAATGCTGCAGTGAACATTGGGGTGCATGTGTCTTTTTGAATTATGGTTTTTTCTGGGTATATGCCCAGTAGTGGGATTGGTGGTAATTCTATTTTTAGTTTTTTAAGGAACCTCCATACTGTTCTCCATAGTGGCTGTATCAATTTACATTCCCACCAACACTGCAAGAGGGTTCCCTTTTCTCCACACCCTCTCTAGCATTTGTTGTTTGTAGATTTTCTGATGGTGCCCATACTAACTGGTGTGAGGTGATACCTCATTGTAGTTTTGATTTGCATTTCTCTAATAATTAGTGATGTTGAGCAGCTTTTCATGTGCTTCTTGGCCATCTGTATGTCTTCTTTGGAGAAATGTCTATTTAGGTCTTCTGCCCATTTTTGGATTGGGTTGTTTGTTTCTTTAATATTGAGCTGCATGAGCTATTTATATATTTTGGAGATTAATCCTTTGTACGTTGATTCGTTTGCAGATATTTTCTCCCCTTCTGAAGGTTGCCTTTTCGTCTTCTCTATGGTTTCCTTTGCTGTGCAAAAGCTTTGAAGTTTCATTAGGTCCCATTTGGTTTTTTTGTTTTTATTTCCATTACTCCAGGAGGTGGATCAAAAAAGATCTTGCTGTGATTTATGTCAAAGAGTGTTCTTCCTATGTTTTCCTCTAAGAGTTTTATAATGTCTGGTCTTACATCTAGGTCTCGAATCCACTTTGAGTTTATTTTTGTGTATGGTGTTAGGGAGTGTTCTAATTTCATTCTTTTACATGTAGCTGTCCAGTTTTCCCAGCACCACTTATTGAAGAGACTGTCTTTTCTCCATTGTATATCCTTGCCTCCTTTGTCATAGATTAGTTGACCATAGGTGCATGGGTTTATCTCTGGGCTTTCTATCTTGTTCCATTGATCTATGTTTCTGTTTTTGTGCCAGTACCATGTTGTCTTGATTACTGTAGTTTTGTAGTATAGTCTGAAGTCAGGGAGTATGATTCCTCCAGCTCCGTTTTTTCCCCTCAAGACTGCTTTGGCTATTCGGGGTCTTTTGTGTCTCCATACAAATTTTAAGATGATTTGTTCTAGTTCCGTAAAAAATGTCATTGGTAATTTGATAGGGATTGCATTGAATCTGTAGATTGCTTTGGGTAGTATAGTCATTTTCACAATGTTGATTCTTCCAATCCAAGAACATGGTATATCTCTCCATCTGTTGGTATCATCTTTAATTTCTTTCATCAGTGTCTTATAGTTTTCTGCATACAGGTCTTTTGTCTCCCTAGGTAGTTTTATTCCTAGGTATTTTATTCTTTTTGTTGCAGTGGTAAATAGGAGTGTTTCCTTAATTTCTCTTTCAGATTTTTCATCATTAGTGTATAGGAATGCAAGAGATTTCTGTGCGTTAATTTTGTATCCTGCAACTTTACCAAATTAATTGATTAGCTCTAGTAGTTTTCTGGTGGCATTTTTAGGATTCTCTATGTATAGTATCATGTCATCTGCAAACAGTGACAGTTTTACTTCTTCTTTTCCAATTTGTATTCATCAAATTTTTTTTTCTTCTCTGATTGCTGTGGCTAGGACTTCCAAAACTATGTTGAATAATAGTGGCTAGAGTGGAAATCCTTGTCTTGTTCCTGATCTTAGGGGAAATGCTTTCAGTCTTTCACCATTGACCATGATGTTTGCTGTGGGTTTGTCATGTATGGCCTTTATTATGTTGAGATCTTTATTATGTTCCCTCTATGCCCACTTTCTGGAGAGTTTTTATCATAAATGTGTTTTGAATTTTCTCAAAAGCTTTTTCTGCATCTACTGAGATGATCATATGGTTTTTATTCTTCAATTTGTTAATATGGTGTATTACATTGATTGCTTTGTGTATATTGAAGAATCCTTGCGTCCCTGGGATAAATCCCATTTGATTGTGGTGTATGATCCTTTTAATGTGTTGTTGGATTCTGTTTGCTAGTATTGTGTTGAGGAATTTTGCATCTATGTTCATTAGTGATATTGGTCTGTAATTTTATCTTTTTGTAGTGTCTTTGTCTGGTTTTGGTATCAGGCTGATGGTGGCCTCATTGAATGAGTTTGAGAGTGTTCCTTCCTCTGCAATTTTTTGGAAGAGTTTGAGAAGGATGGGTGTTAGCTCTTCTCTAAATGTTTGATTGAATTCACCTGTGAAACAATCCGGTCCTGGACTTTTGTTTGTTGGAAGATTTTTAATCCCAGTTTCAATTTCATTACGTGTGATTTGTCTGTTCATATTTTCTGTTTCTTCCTGGTTCTGTCTTGGAAGGTTATACCTTTCTAAGAATTTGTCCATTTCTTCCAGGTTGTCCATTTTATTGGCATAGAGTTGCTTGTAGTAGTCTCTTAGGATGCTTTGTATTTCTGCAGTGTCTGTTGTAACTTCTCCTTTTTCATTTCTAATTTTATTGATTTGAGTCCTTTCCTTCTTTTTCTTGATGAGTCTGGCTAATGGTTTATCAACTTTGTTGATCTTCTCAAAGAACCAGCTTTTAGTTTTATTGATCTTTGCTATTGTTTTCTTTGTTTCTATTTCATTTATTTCTGCTCTGATCTTTATGATTTCTTTCCTTCTGCTAGCTTTGGGTTTTGCTTGTTCTTCTTTCTCTAGTTCCTTTAGGTGTAAAGTTAGATTGTTTACTTGAGATTTGTCTTCTTTCTTGAGGTAGGCTAGTATAGCTATAAACTTCCCTCTTAGAACTCTTTTGCTGCATCCCATAGGTTTTGGATCATTGTGTTTTCATTGTCATTTGTCTCTAGGTATTTTTTGATTTCCTCTTTGATTTCTTCAGTGATCTCTTGGTTATTTAGTAATGTATTTTTTAGCCTCCATGGGTTTGTGTTTTTTACGTTTTTTTCCCCTGTAATGCATTTCTAATCTCATAGCATTGTGGTCAGAAAAGATGCTTGATATGATTTCAATTTTCTTAAATTTACTGAGGCTTGATTTGTGACCCAAGATGCGATCTATCCTGGAGAATATTCTGTGTGCACTTGAGAAGAAAGTGTAATATGCTGTTTTTGGATGGAATGTCCTATAAATATGAATTAAATCTATCTGATCTACTGTGTCATTTAAAGCTTCTGTTTCCTTATTTATTTTCATTTTGGATGATCTGTCCATTGGTGTAAGTGAGGTGTTAAAGTCTCCTACTATTATTGCGTTACTGTTAATTTCCTCTTTTATAGCTGTTAGCAGTTGCCTTATGTATTGAGGTGCTCCTCTGTTGGGTGCATATATATTTATAATTGTTATGTCTTCTTCTTGGATTGATCCCTTGATCATTATGTAGTGTCCTTCCTCGTCTCTTGTAACATTCTTTATTTTAAAGTCTATTTTATCTGATATGAGTATAGCTACTCCAGCTTTCTTTTGATTTCCATTTTCTCTGCCAGCTTTCTGCCCCTCTGACTTCCAGTGCCAGGTGCTGTGTGTGCACAGGGCTCTGCTCCTCCTGCGTGGGAGGCCAAGGTGCTTCTCTGCTAAGGCTACCTGAAGAGGTCCAGGGGCATTCAGATCAAGAAGCAAGCCAGCCAGTGTCCTCCATGCAGCACAGCTGAGCACTCTGGTTAGAGCATGGGTCTGTGTGATCTCACTTAAGAGTTAAAAATCCAGTGAAAAGAGGTATTGGTACTCCTTCCTCTTCCTTCTCACCAAATAGATGTATTAGTAGGACAGGAAACATGCTAGTGGAAAATTACCACTTTGGGTGACATCAAGAGTGTTTTCCCTTAGATCAGCTTGGTGCTTTGTGACCACCTAGAGGGGTGGGATAGGGTGGGTAGGAGGGAGGGAGATGCAAGGGGGAAGACATATGGGGACATATGTATATGTATAACTGATTCACCTTGTTATAAAGCAGAAACGAACACACCATTGTAAAGCAATTATACTCTAATAAAGATGTTAAAAAAAAAGTGTTTTTCCTTAGTTTGTGAAATCCATGTTTCCAGAAATAAGGCTTGTTTTTTGGTCAGTAATGCTTAGAAATAGCTGAATGAATCAAACCTGCATTGTTTCTTCTTTATTTAAAAGCTTACCTTGGCAGTGACCAGTTTGAGTATGATCACAATGGTGCAAAGGAAAATAAACCCCTGTTTTACCTTGAAAGAGCTCCAACATATAGGTCCTACCATATTATGTGGTTCCCATTGCTTAGAGACATCAAAAATTAATGATTCATTTGTGGATTGTTTCCTGGTTGATAAGAAACTATCTTGGAGGCATTTTTAAAAATAATATATTCAGGGGAAAAATTTGGCTGTTGTATGCTATCTACTAATAAGAAAAGGATGATAGATTAAACAAGAGTTACTTTCCCAGGGTAACCATTAAATATGTATGTAGGACACAACAAATAAGCACAATAAGAATGAGTTTTGACAAGTTAACAGCACAATTTATCTTTAAAGCGCTGTATAAAAACAAGCTAATTAATCCTCTCACCCTCTGTATGATAAAGTGAAAAAAATTGTTACCCTTCCTTTTTTGTTGTTCATCAACCTAGTTTTATTTGAATAATTTTTAGTTTGAATGTGTTTTTGATCCTACTTGATGTCTTCCTCAGTGATAGATTTATTGCTGCCCTCCTGGGAGACCCATCTGATGATGTGACACTCCCAAAGAAAAGATTAAGTCAAACAAAACTGGCTAGCCACTGCTTGAGAGCTCATTTATAACTTTCTGAAGTTGTAAATGAATTGGAGCTTCACAGAGGCCCCTGGCTCCAGACAAGTAGACAAATTCCTACCATACATTTCTCCCTGGGGGGAAAGGTAAAAGTTAGATTTTACCTACAAGTGACTGCCATGATTGCACGAAACCATCGAGCATCATTCTGCTGACAGCCTGCCTTATATTTACAGAAACTGACTTTGTGGCCAGTTTCTCAACTTACCAACTTTGTCAACCTTTTTCTCCCAGTTTTATTGAGATATAACTGACATATAACATTGTATTAGTTTAAGATATGCAACATGATGGTTTGATATATGTGTATATTATAAATGAGTAAGGGTTAGTTAACATCCATTACCTCACATTTCTTCTTGTGATGAGAACTTTCAAGATTTACTCTCTTAACAGCTTTCAAATGTGCAGTATTGTTAACAGTAGTCACCATGCTGTACATTACATCTCCAGGACTCTTTTATAACTGGAGGTTTGTACCTTTTGACTACCTTCATTCATATCTACCCCCTCTCCAACCCCTGGCCTTTGGCAACCATGGTAACCACCAATCTCTTCTCTGTTGCTATTATTCATTTTTTTTTTTTTTTTAGATTCAATATGTAGCTGAGATCGTATAGTGTTTGTCTTTATCTGTCTGACTTATTTCACTTAGTATAATGACCTCAAGGTCCATCCATGTTGTTGCAAATAGCAGAATTTCCTTCTTTGTAACGGCTGCATAATATTCGTGTGTGTGTGTGTGTGTGTGTGTGTGTGTGTGTCACATTTTCTTTATCCATTCATCTGTCAGTGGACACTTTGTTCACATCTTGGCTACTGTAAATAATGCTGCAATGAACATTGGAGGGCAGAAGTGGCATTGTTGGATCATATATATGGTGGTCCTACTTTAAATTTTTTTCATTTTTGGTAACTTTTCATTTTGATATAATTTTAAATATACCTGGAAAAGTTGCAATGATATTATAAAGAATTCCTCTAGATTCTCTACTTCGATTGTGCCAATTGTTTCGATTTTACCCCATTTGCTTTATCATATTCTCCTTTCTCTCTCTCTCTCTCTCTTTTTTTTTTCTGAATGTGAAAAATGGAAAAATATAACGTGATTTTCTCAGAATTCTGAGTATATAAGTGCTCAATATTTAAAAGATTGGTATATACTTAAAATAATATTATTGGGTTTTTTCTTCCTTTATTTTTTAAAATTAATTTTTATTGGAATATATTTGATTTACAATGTTGTGTTAGTTTCTGCTGTACAGCAAAGTGAATCAATTATACATATACATACATCCACTCTTTTTTAGAGTCTGTTCCCATGTGGGTCATTACAGAATATTGAGTAGAGTTCCCTGTGCTATACAGTAGGTTCTTATTAGTTATCTATTTTATATATAGTAGTGTGTATATATCAATGAAATCACTATCTCAAAGAGATGTCTGCACTCCCATGTTCATTGCAGCATTATTTACAATAGCCAAGACATGTGAACAAGCAAAGTGTCCACTGACAGATGAATGGATAAAGAAAATGTGATACACATTTGTGTATATGTCAATCCTAATCTCCCAATTTATCCCTCCCCCCTTTTCCCCTTGGTAACCATAATATTGGTTTGTTTGAAAGACAAGACAGTAACAGCAGTAATATTTAATAGAGCCAAATAACTCAAGAATAAAAGACATATTTTACATTTGAAGTAAATCTCTTACATTTAGAGCTAGCTCTGCCACACAGTAGGTATCAAGTATTCAGTGAATAAATGATTATAAATTATTTAAAAGCATAAGTATTCCAAAACTGTTTATATTTCTTCTTCTTAATATACTTTATTTCTGCAACAAGGAGATGGATGGGAGTAACCTTTATTCTGTATTTTAGAACATGAGTGTTTAACCTTTCAAACTTGCTTAATAATACAGACCACAGGCAAGAAGTTATCTTTACATTAGTGAATTAAAACATTGTGTTTTTATTAACTTCTGCTTAAGCTTAATACTGCAAAAAGTCATCACATTCACAACTGTGTTAAGTCTTTCTTTTCTTTTTCTTTATTTTTGGCCGCACTGCACAGCACTTGGGATCTTAGTTCCCCCACCAGGGATAAAACCTATGGCCCCTGCAGTGGAAGCACAGAGTTCTAACCACTGGACCACCAGGGAATTCCCACCTGTGGTAAGTCTTAAGTTAATTTCTGCCAGTTTGGATTTGGAATCAGGGAATGCACTTATCTTTAAGAAAGAGGAACATCATGACATAAAAAGTTTAAAATCTTAAAAGAAATCTGAAAGTATCTGAATCAGAAGAATTCCTTTGTCATTATTTCATCATTTTTGTTAAGAAAATGGGATGGGGTTACTTGTGTCAATGTCTTTTTTGAGAGGAATCTGTTATCAGTTGGATTGTAGAAATACTTTTTTGGGTCAAGGCACCTGTTTGGCATTCCACTTTCCTTCCAAGTAGAGCACAATTAATTTTTATTAACAAAATTTTATTGTCAACATAATTTACCTATATTGTCCTAAGAAATTAAAGTATCATTAGATGAATATTCTAATTATGTCTATATGGTCAGATTCTAGAAGGCGCTGTGTTATTTGTGGTGGAGACACCTGTGGTGATTATTTTTATGTGTCAACTTGACTGGGCCATGGGGTGCCCAGACATTTGGCCAAACACTATTCTGAGTGTGTTTATGAGGATGCTTCTGGAGAGACTAACATCTGAACTGTAGACTGAGTAAAGCAGATTGACTTCCCTAATGTTGGGGGACCTCGTCCAATCGAAGACCTGCATAGAACAAAAAAGCTGAATAAGAGGGAAATTTACTTCCTGATTATCCAGCTGGGACACTGGTCTTCTCCTGCCCTTAAGTGGAATTTACACCATCAGGTCTTCTGGTTCTCAGGCCTTCAAACTTAGACTGGAAATACACCATTTGTTCTTTTGGGTCTCCAGCCTTGCTGACTGCAGAACTTGGGACTTGTCAGCCTCCATAATTGTGTGAGCCAATTCCTATCATAAACCTCTCTCTCACTTTCTGGTATCTAGAACCAATAGCCTATTGATTTGTTTTCTCTGCAGAACCCAGACTAGCAAAACATCCTTTAGGGTACCTGCCCATTTCACAGTCACTCCTCTTCCTTGGTATCTGCCTTCCAACCTGCATTGATCAGTTTTATAGCCATTTTATCCTATTTGACTCTGTCTTCCAGCCACAGTTGAGTAGTCCAGAGGTGGACATCTGGCTTCAAGTGGACATTTCAGATTATTTATCTCAAGAATTTGAAATTGGGCCTGAGAAAGAGGGAGAAAGCATAGTTTCCTACTTGGCCAGCAAGTAACATTTAGACTTGGGAGCTGTGGGTGACTGTTTTGTCATGTGGGTGAGAAGCAGAGAAAGCTAGTCTGAAAAGAGAATAGAAATTGTCACTGGTGGAAAACAAAGAAGGGGCTCCTGACCCACTTCTCATTCCTGTTTCCATCACTTCCTCAAGCCTGGATGCTTCTTGCCTTTGGTTTCTTGTAATACCCCTGTTTCATACCCCTTCCTCTCCACCATGTATTTTATTTTTTACTTATGTTGGCTGACGTTGGTGTCTGTACTTGCATCAGTAGCCTAACTAATACATTGGCCAGGCTCATTTTTACTTCTTCTATTTGTTTGTTAACTAGAGCCAATGAGAAAATCAAAGAAAAGGTAGGGTGGAAAACTGTTATGGTGTAGCTCACTGAGGAGCAGCCACAAAACAGTCAGTTCTAGTTGGAAGTCAACATTTTCATGAAGTATCCTAAAGTGAAGCATCAATTTCTGTATTAAAATACTGCGCAAGCCAGTAGTATAAGTATAATTTAACTTATTTTTGAAATGTTGATTTTATACTGTCAGAAGAGACTACACTTGTACTGCAAGAATGAGTTTTTTCTGCAAATTATTTGGTATTGTGAATTCAGGGTTAAGGTTTTGTTTCTTCTTTGTTAGAGTGGTGATCATTAATTGTGAACATGTATATGAAATCTTTCTAAGGTATTATGAGAACATTGCAAAATTCATTGTGAGAAGTACCTGCAGTACTCGCCTTGGGGTTAAATAAGATACGTGCTCCGTACCTGGCACATAATAAGGTCTCCGTAAATGTTAACTATTATTTTCAGATTTAGAAGAAAACAGTTTTAAGTGTTCATTTATTTATCTGTCTTTTCAGTCCCACGTGATTCTTCCCACACACAATTTAGGCAGTATTTTTCTTTGCTCCGCACCTATCTGCATGGAAAAGTACCATAATGGACGTGAAGTAAAACACGGGGGCTTCTTGTCAACATCTAAACCAAGGCATTCCTGCTGCAGAATCTCCAGAGAGGGCTGTTGAAAGTGAAGATGTAACATAATTCTGTTTAATAGCAAAATGAGAGGAGGATTTTGCTGTACAGCTCCAACAACGACCTAGAACAGCAGGGCCCTCAAGTGCTGTACTTAGTCCTTGTCAGCTCCTCCTTCTGCCCATTCATTATCGATGGTTATGATGAAGCTGCCAAAGAGAGGAAGGAAGGGAAAAGGCGGGTAGAATTCTTATTAAGGTATTCCTATTTCTGCCAAATCACTACTTGGTAATGTAGAGCAACACATTTATCTGGAGACCTTTTTTAAAAATGTGAACATTGCCTTATAATGAATGCTAAATAAAACCCCTAGGTTCCAGATTAATTTTTAATGAGCAGCAGTTGTGTTCTGCATGTAATAATATTCAAATTAATACATAATTAAAGTACAGTTGTACAGAATAGTTCACTTGAGAATTGAGTAGCAGAGAACAAAATTGAACATCTCCAAAGGCGGCCCACAGCTCTGTCTCCAGATTTTTCAGGCACGAAGAGAAATCAGTGTTTCCTTGAGGCAAATTCACACTTCCCAGAGGCATTAGAGATTGTTGAGAACTTTGACCAGGGCTAAAACCTTCCATGTTAGTTCATAGGAGGTGGTACTGGACACTAATTAGGACAAAATTGGCATATGTCACAGCCTTGCCCAGAGCTCTGTCAGCTTCACAATGACTTTTCTTCTATAATTTCACTGGCTAATGATTTTCACCTTTCTTAAGGCAGGTTGTTGGGTCAAACCTTGTCACTTGGAAAAAGTAAGTAAGCAGTGCTGCCAATCAACGTAGCTTTAAATATAACTTGAACTTATTATATCGAAGATATGATAATGGAAAAATGGACATCTCCAAAATGACAGCGAAATACACTGGGAGTCCAATTACTTGCCCTGCAGTTCTACTGCAGTTGGTTTAATGAAAGTCCAAGTGGTTGTTTTGGAGAGGGCATTTCTCTGTGGGGAGAGAGCAGCTATGGATTTCACCTGGAAAGTGCCTTAGTGAATAGCTGTTGCTTTTTTTAAACTCAGCATCAATCTCTCCTTCCTCTTCCATATGCTCCCCAGTTTCCTTGGGGGTACCACATCTCCCACAATCTCAGTTCTTGTACTTCAGATGAGGTTGACCTCATCCTTGGCTCCAAGAGTGGGCTTGTGACTCAGAGGGTCACATCCACCTGGCCACTGTGATTGGTTTAGGAATGAGCAGGTGACTCAAATTGGAACAGAGGCACTAAAACTTGGTTCTAGAATTTTAGGAAACTGCTGGGAGAGAAGCCTTCTCTTTTTTTTTTCGTGGACTTGGAACTGAGAAGAGGTAGACCTGGAACTGGGAACTGTGCTAAGGCACAGGCCTTCCAGAGAAAGAAGCCAACATACAGGAAAACAGTTGCTGAAAAGGGATGGGCAGCTTTCTATAGCATTGTTCAAATACATAGACTCAGCTGTGCCTGGAATTGCTCTACACCAGACTTTTCACTTACATGAACTGATAAATTCCCTTTTTTGCTTACTCTTGTTTGAGTTTGATTTTCTGCTATTGCAACTCAGAAAGTATTGACGAATATGAGACTCTTAGAAGTCTGTGCCTTTTCTCTAGTGTTATCTTAATAGAATTCAGGACACCTCCCCCTGCCAAGTTTGTGTGGGTGTTGCTGGTATTTGGGTGTTGCAACACTTAATTTGATCTTTGGAATCTCCCTAGGCTCCTACCTTGAAGGGTAACCCATAAGGCCCAGGAAAGTGAGGAGGAGAGGGAACTAGGAGGAGGAAAAGCTGGAGAAGTGAATGATCCAGCTGTCCCACTTTTCTACAGAGCCCACTTAGAGAAGATTCCTCCAGGGCAAAGCCTCTCAAACTTTAAGGGGGTATATAAATTACCTGAGGATCTTGTTAAAAAGGCAGACTATGATTCACTAATTCTAGGGTGAGGTACGTGATTCTTCATTTCTAACAAGCTTCTAGGATGCTACTGGTCCAAGGACCATACTCTGAGTTGCAAGGCCCTGGCATGGTCTCTGTCTTCACACTTAATCTCTGCATCAATCTAGAGTCTAGACTGAGTCCCCAGACTGATGGTGGAATTCTTCAGGGAGTTCTACATGAGAGATTTTCTTATGCTCTTTTACACTCTTCTTGGCAAAGCTGTTGAGCTAGACAGGGTTTTGCCTAGGGTTCATGGGTTATGCGATGGATGAAATGTCTAGAAATACTTCCAGTTTCTTGATGACAAATCACTTATTTTGTTCTGAAATAATTTACGTAACTTATTTATCTAGCTCTAAAATAAAAACTCCTACTTGGATTTTTGCTGTTAAAGTTTTCCCAGAAGACAGAACACTTATTACAGATGGTCAAAAGCTAGTTTTGCCCTCACCAAATTGAGACATACAGTATCTTTGCCTCACCCCCAGGGCTCCATATAGATTTTCCAAACCAACCACTAACTGGTCCTGGAGGAACCCAAAACCAATATTACAGTTTTAGAGAAATAGGTCAAATGTCCCTTTATATAATAAACACATCAATTCTGAGCCCACAAGTTGTTTTTACCTTTCTCCCTAAAATGACAGGATAAGTAAGATGATAGGAAGAATTCCATGTCAGTACTGAAAGGGAGGAAAGAGTGGAATGGAGGATTTGAATACTTTCTGGGACATATAAAGCAGATGAAAGAGAAATAAGGTAAAGGATCCTTCCCTGCCACACAAAGGAGGAGCCACTGCAGAAGTGACCAGATGATTCTAGTCTCAAGCTCAGAAGTGACTATGGGAGTTGGGCCAGTTTGTTGTGGGCATAGGGCTGCAAGCAAGAACGTAGGCTGTTTTGTCCATCTACGGAGATATTTTCATAGAAAATTGGTAGCAAATACTACGTTAAATTAGAAGTCTAGTGCTAGTGAAGTCTTTACAAAGTATGAGAGATGTTGGTATATATTTTAATGTAACTGGGATTAGGAAAAAATCTGAAGAACGATTGGAGAGGGAGGGAAGGACAGTGAGGTAGACAATTAGGTAAACGTGGAGTGATGAAGTGGGTTGTGCGTGTCTGTGTGGTGTGTGTGTATTTAAAATCGGTGACAATTTCTCAGAAAGAAGGTTAAAAGGAGACAATGCCATAAAAATTAGACTTCGGGAATCTGCCTCTTCTTAGAGTTATTAGAATAAGATATAAGCTCGATTAGTACTCCTACTGGGCCTTTTGCTTAACTTCCAGCAAGGGATTTTATTTACCTGAAATATGATTCCAATATGATGATCGTAAGAAGACATTTCACTTATGAAAAAGGGCTCATCAAAAACTCATTAAAATACCTTTTAAGCTCTCCTTTAAGGTCATTTTTAGTATTCGTTGCACTGTTAATTAGAAAACTGTAGTTTCCTTTATTCTTACTAGAAACCCTCTCCAGTAGCATCTTTGACTCTGGTATTTTGCTGACTGCCTTGTTTCCCTGAGTTTAACTCTAACAGAATAAATGGCTCTATTTTTGCTTTGCTATATTTTCTTTAGCTATTAATTTTGCAGCCTTGATCACTGATAAATCCAAAGCTTTCATTTATTAATTTTTTGAGATGCTCTTCACATTCTCCACAGAGTCAGAGAAGATGCCAATTAAATTTGTTACTGCAGAAGTGAGATCACAGAAAATAAATTTATATGTTCACAGTACTAACTTCCATCATGTTGAAACCCAGTTTCTTACAATTACTAAATGTCTTATATGTAAATTCAATATATACTTATTGTTGCATCTTTGCAGACATTCAGCAAATATCATTCAGTTATGGTCTCCAAGAAAACACATAGAGGAAAAATATAGACTTTATGTTGCGTGTGTGAGAGAGATTTCCTGAAGAAGACACAGGAAACCTAGTTTCTAGTCCCAATTATGGGCCTTGTTTCCACAGCAAGTCAGCAACAAACACTAAGACAGGTTTTACAAAACCTGGCCATGCCTCAAAATTACCTGGGAGTTCTTTAAAAATACAACTTCCTGGACCCAGCTCAGAATCTACTGAATTAGCCTCTCTAGTGTTGGGGCCCAGGTATCTCTATGTGTGTAAATCTCCCCAGGGATTCTGATACTGTTATTCCTCTGAACATTGTTTGACAATCAGGATCTTATCCTGGGAGTATACAGAAATACTAAAGTATTATTTAATCTAGGCAAAGGTGCTGGTCTATCCAGGACCAATCCCTTGAGTCTGAGGTGGATCTCACCTGCGGATGAAAGATGTGCATTCTGTAGGCAGAGGTTGAGGATTCTATCTGGGAAAGTGATTAAATTAATTTTTAACTAGAATAAAAAGTCCAAAACAGGGTTTCCTCAGCCAGTGGGAGGGGGTGGGGGGGCGATCCAGTTAGTGGGGAGGGGGCGCCCGTGGCTGGGGGAAAAATAAAGTCCAAAACTGGTAATAGAGAAGCAATGAAGCGTGGGAACGGTGCTGCCATGCTGCATAACCCCAGGAACCATTCACAATGCAGATGTATTAGCTATCCATCACTGTGTAACAAATCACCCCAAACTCAGCAGCTTAAAGCAACAAATATGTGTTATATCACAGTTTCTGTGGGTCAGACATATGAGTCTCTCATGTGGTTGAATTCAAGCTGTTGGTTGGGGCTGGAGTCATCCTAAGCCTTGACGGGGAGGATCTGCTTCTAAGCTCATTTATGGTGCCTGTTGGCAGGCTTCAGAATGTCTTCTTCCAAGCTCACTCACATGGTTGCTAGAAGGCCTTGGTTCTGTGCCATTTGGTGTGGCAGCTTGCTTCCTCAGAGTCAGTAATGATAGAGAGAGAGGAGAGAAGAGAGGAGGGAGGAGAACAGAGGAGAACAGAGGGGAGGGGAGGGGAGGGGAGGGGAGGGGAGAGGAGAGGAGAGGAGAGGAGAGGAGAGGAGAGAGAACCCTTCAGATAGAAGCTGCAGTCTTTTTATAACCCACTCTCAGAAGTGACATCCTATCATTTCTGTGTGTTCTGTTATCAAAAGTGCATCACTAAGTCCCATCCACACTCAAGAGCAGGGGAATTAAGTACTTTTAGGGGAGGAGTGTGATGAATTTGTAAACCTGTCTTTAAAACCTCCACATTAGTCTATGTTTCCTCCTCTCCCAGTTGTGCAGTGCACAGCATACACGGCTGCATATGACAGTCCTGGCCGAAAATGGAAAGATCAAGGACCAGGTGTAGAAGATGAGAAAAACCTGAGTTACCTGGAGAAATTCTGAATAAAGAGCAGGGAAGCATGTGAAACAGTGGAACACAGTGGCTAAGGGCTTCGAGTCAAGCACACCTGGTGTGATTCTCAGCGCTTCCACTTTCTAACTTTTGCCTGTAATTCCCCTGCTCCCCTCATTTTATTGAGATACAACTGATAATAATTTGACATCTTAAGTTTCAGGCTTTTTAAAAGAAATTGTATAAAGGTGGAATGAATGGGCAGTAAATTTGCCAACCCCGTAAGGTTGCTTCCCATATTAAATTCTTCCGTGAGCTCTTTTAGTTCCATGGCTACAGCATATCTCAGATCTACCCACTTTTCTCCCTACGCCCTGCCACCTCCCTGGGCCATGCCTCCACCATCTCTGATCTGGATGGCAGTAATGACCTCCTCATTACTGTGGAAGTAATTACTTCCATTACTGTGGAAGTTTCCCCACTTCCACTCTTGCTTATTTACCTGAGGTTCATTCCCCACACAGCAACCAGTGTCATGTTTAAAAAGTACAAATCAGATCGTGCCATACCTCTGCTTAATACATTCCGTGCTTTCATGTGGCTTTAAAACAGGATCAAAATTCCTCACCATGGACCACAAAGCCCTGCATCATCTGACTCCCACCTACCTTTCTAGACTCACCTTGGACCACCCTATCTCTGGCACCTTTTCTGCTCATCTAGCAAGCAGGCTATTTCCCACCTCAAGGCCTTTGCCCTTATTCTCCCTGCCTGGGACCTCTTCCTTCAAGTCTTTACATTGCCATCTCCTTCGTGTTCTTCTGGCTTTAACTTGGACATCACCACCCCAGAGAGTCTTCCCTGATCATGCTCTCTAAAGTAGACTTCTCCTCTCTGGGCATTTTTATCCCTTCATGTAATTATTTTCCTTCCTAGTACTATCATCATCTGTAATCATCTCATTATTATTTGTTTTCTTATTTATTGCTGTCTCCACTCACCTGGAAAGCAAGTTCCATGAGGATAGTGCCCTGTCTCTTTGGTTTACTTGTTGTATCCTTAGGGGTTAACCCCATTCCTGGATTATAGTACACTCTTGATAAATAGCTATCGAATGAATGAATAAATGAGAAAACGTGTTAAATGCTTAGCACAGTGCCTGGCACATAATAACTGCTGATATATGTTAGATAATTACATTTTAGATATATTAACATCTATTTCACAGGGCTGGTGAAGTGATAAGTTGGGATAATATGTGAAAGGCACCAACTGTAGCCACCATTTACTGAATGCCTAGCATTGCATTCATGTAATGGGAATAGAGAAGGATTGACATTTGGCTACTCAACATGTATTTGTTTGCAATCCCATAGATTTTTTTTTTTTTTTTGGCTGCATTGGATCTTCGTTGCTGCGTGCAGCCTTTCTCTAGTTGCAGTGAGCGGGGGCCACTCTTTGTTGCGGTGCTTGGGCTTCTCATTGCAGTGGCTTCTCTTGTTGCGGAGCATGGGCTCTAGGGATGCAGGCTTCAGTAGTTGCAGCACACAGGCTCAGTAGTTGTGGCATGCAGGCTCAGTAGTTGTGGCGCATGCGCTTAGTGGTTCCACGACATGTGGGATCTTCCTAGACCAGGGATCGAACCTGTGTCCCCTGCATTGGCAGGTTGATTCTTAACCACTGTGCCACCAGGGAAGTCCTGCCCATAGATATTTAATTGAATTTTCAAACATTCACACTAATATTATTCAGATTTTAAAATCCCAACCTAAGAAGTATTGTGCTCCATGTTGGGAAGTGTGAGACAAATGAGCATATTGTTCTGGGCACAGTTTGTTCCATGAAGCAAGTTACTAACTAGACCTTATTGTTGGAAGCGTTATTAATTCAAGTATTCCATTAGCTTGCCCTTCCTACACTTGACAAAATCAATCTTGTTTGTGCTAGAATATTTATTTTCCTGTAACAGGGATATGGCTGAAAAAAATTTTAGGTAATATCAGAAAAACTATCAGCTGAAAAAAAGATTCCTCAAATATAAGGGCTGCTACTGGCAGGAAATTCACTCTGGGTGCGAGATCTCCCACTGTAGCAGCCCAGAGCCGCATCTCACTGTGCTTCCCGTGGCAAAGAGCCTGGCACATGGACGATGCTCATAAATGTTTGTTAAAATAAAGGAAAA
Organism: Phocoena sinus; assembly: GCF_008692025.1. Taxonomy (NCBI): domain Eukaryota; kingdom Metazoa; phylum Chordata; class Mammalia; order Artiodactyla; family Phocoenidae; genus Phocoena; species Phocoena sinus. The sequence goes on along the minus strand of NC_045768.1, from coordinate 80,248,997 downwards.
GTGAATTAAAGTCTAGGCTCACACCTTCTGCACAATCTAAGGGGAAGGAATATGGGATTGAAGGCTTTGAGTACGTATTGGCTTAAGTCACCATCCTGTTGTTTACTAGCTGTGTAACCTAAGACAAATTATTTAATCCCCCCGAGGTTGGATTCTGAAACCATAACAAGGAAAAATGCTGTTAATTCTGTAGGACTTGTGTGGTAACAACTGGGAGATAAGGTAACTAGCTGAATGCAGTTGATTGTTTTTACTTCCCTCCCTGGCAGCTGGCCTCAGAAAGTTAGCCTGCTTTTCTGACTTTTCTAATCTTTTCAGCCTTTCTACAGCTAAAGGAGATCCACAAGCAATAGACTGGTCCATAATCTCTACACACTCTGTTTCCTAGAAGACAAATCCAGGGGCTTTTGATTGTATGCATTTTAATATTATTCAAAATGTGAAACTTAAATAGGAGATGGCTCATACAATAAACACGATCACTGATAAATATTTTGTAGTTTGCTTCTGAAAAGCTAACTAGAATCCCTGTTAGACTCCTAACCCTATGCCCTTGTTCTTGGGGAAGGGCTCATCAAACCTGCTATGCTTCCAACTTCTTCCTTCTAGAAGGGACCTCCTTCAAGCAGTTATGAAGAGACCAAGTAGATTAGCAGGTGCTTCTTTCTTGTTTCATGTGAACAATTTGTATCTCTGAGATCTTTAGCCTGAGTGATTTCCATTTTAACTGAGTCTTTGCCTCACCCAGGAGTAGTCATCTCAAACATCCCTCACACTGGATAATGATGTGGTCTGCAAGGGTTGTCTCTGAATAAAAAAGAGACCTTTAATAGGTTTTCAGACTACGCTGATAATTCCTAGTGTATTCCCCTATACTTGAAAGAAAACTTGACTTGTAAGTTTTGCTTTAAATCTCAATTCTGAAACTAGGTTGTAATTGGATTCACTCAATTCATCAATTCACAAACATTTGAGCCCTTCCATGTGCTAGGATCTCGGGATTAAAGAGATGGAAAGACATGTTCTCAAAGAGCTTCAACTAGAATGGGAGTGACAAGCACATATATGACAATTCTGTGTCAGAGGCAGAGGAGAAGGCACAGTTAGAAAGGAGAGAGGAGTTATTTCTTCCTACATTGGGAGGCACTAGGAGCTGAGCGTTAAAGAGTTGTTGTCTTAATTATCTACCCCCTAGATTTGTGGCTTCAAACAAAATCTATCATAGTTTCTGTGGGTCAGGAGCCTGAGCATGATGTGTCTGCATGGTTCTTGCTCAGAGTTTTCCACGAGGCTGAAATCAACATGTCAGCTGGGGCCACAGTCATCCTGAGTGTTTGGCTGGGAAAGATCTGCTCCCAAGCTCACTCAGGCTGTTGGACCGCGGGCCCCATCAAGGCAGACTTGAGATGGTGGAAGAGGAGAAGCACATTCAAGGAAGAGGAACCCACGTGAGCTAAGCCATGAAAGCATGAGCGAGGCCTGACCGGAGAATTTCAACATTTGACTGGAGTTCAGGGTGCAGGGGTAGGATGGAGAGTGATGATGGTGATGGTAGTGGTTGAAAGTAAGGCTAGAAAGATGGGGAAAGGGCTATGAAGGGCTTCGTGTAGAGAAATGGAGAAAATTGTGCTTTATCCCAAGGTGCTGGGGAACCATTAAGAATTTTTAAGGAGAGTCATGATTACATATTTACTGTCAAAAGATCACTCTTTTGGCAGTGTTGATATAGGGGTTATTTATCCCACTTACAACTGATCCCATGAGACTCTCATAATCTACATGCATGCCAGCTTCTCTCGTCTGCAGAAGCAAGGCAGTTGCAGGCTGTACGACGAGCCATCAATAACTTGTCACTAGGTTATAGGGCCCATGTGTGGTGCTGGTGGTGAAATGGCAGAAGATTGGGTGGCTGATCTCTTTTTCTTGCCCAGGAAAACTGAGAAAACTTAGATCAGGAGCAGTTGCATGTTCATTCTTTAGTAGGATAAAATGTAATTAGCTTCTACAGATTGCTCACTTTAGCCCTTCTGACTGAGAACCATCCCACTGTCCCTATCTTGAAGTTTATTGTTTGGAAGTTGGAAAGTTTTGAAAAGCCATTAGCAAAGTACTAAAAGATAAGAAATATAGGCATACTCTGCCAGCCTTTTAGAGATTTAGAGGTTTTTGAAATATAACACAATAAAGCAATCATGCTTCAGTTTCTTGTTTGCAAAGCAAGAGTCTTGAACATGGTGGGCTCTGAGGCCCCGGAGAGTTTCACATTCTGAGCTTTTCTGTAAAAGGCATAATTACTGAGAAATCTGCTTGTTTATTTTCTTTCCAGAGATTAATCTTAGGACAGGCTATATTCTTCCCATTTCAGCCTGACATGAATTCTTTGATGTTTTGGGGTCATATCATTGTGGAAAAGGCTTTTCTTCTTGTATTGTTGCAAAATGTGTAGAAAAGCAGTTGCTAAGATAACATTGGAACTTGTAAATGCATTTACTTCCCTCTGTACTGCTGACAGCCTGAACTTTTTTCCTTTTCTAGGAGAGACATTGCCATTTCCAATAGGGAGTATATGACCAGAGGAAAAGCCTCGAGTAATAAAGTAGAAGTGGACGGTCTGTCGCCCCGCTGTCAGTCAGCTGGGAAGTAGTAAGAGGCCGTGCCTGTGCTGAGTTTGCTCAGTCATCTCTGCCCCACTCAGCTGCTGGTGGAGCAGAGCGGTAGCCAATCCAAACGCGGAGGCCTGTGTGGTTAAAGGGACTCTATTTCTCACTACCCACAGAGGTTTCTTGAACTTGTTGTCACATGAAGGTGGCAAAAAAAATTTGTGGGGAATGATTAACCCTGATTCTGCAATGAGAACTACATATAATTTATCATACATATTTATGCATAAAAGGAAAATGTGAGATTTTGAGGTGCTGTAGGTCCTCCTCAATAAGAAGGTGATGAGGTCCTCTAACCAGTGTAGAAGGCATATTTAGGGGGCTTCACATATATTTTTAATAAATTATTTTTAGCCGGGTGAGTAATATACAGGTGTTCATTGTTTTATTTGCTTGTACTTTTTTTTTAATAGAGAAAAGGTAGGTGGCAGTGGAATTTTTAAAGTAGATTTATTGAGCTCGATATACATAACTGTACATATCTAAAGTATACTATTTGAAAATTTGACATATGTATATACCTGTGAAACCATCACCACAAGCAAGAAAATGAGCATATGCACCATCTCTAAAAATTTCTTTATACTTCTTTGTAATCTGTCTCTTCTGATCCTCTATACTGTTTCCAGCCTTTCCAACCATTGATTCCCTTTCTGTCACTATAAATTAGTTTGCATTTTCTAGAATTTTCTATAAGTGGAATCATACAATATGTACTTTGTGTTGGTTCGCTTCTTTTACTCAGCATATTTATTTTGAAATTCATCAACATTGTTGTATGTAGCAAAGGTTTATTCTTTTTTTATTGCTAAGTAGTATTCCCAGCTACTCTTTGTGTGGTGCACAGGCTTCTCATTGCCACGGCTTCTCTTTGTTGCAGAGCAAGGGCTCTAGGCATGAGGGCTTCAGTAGCTGTGGCACACAGGTTTAGTAGTTGTGGCTTGCAGGCTCTAGAGCGCAGGCTCAGTAGTTGTGGCGCATGGGCTTAGTTGCTTTGCGGCATGTGGGATCTTCCTGGACCAGGAATCGAACCTGTGTCCTCTGCATTGGCAAGCAGATTCTTAACCACTGTGCAACCAGGGAAGTCCCTGCATGTATCTTTTCAAATTAGTATTTTTATTTTCTTTGGATATATGCTCAGGAATGAGGTGTGAGGTGAAATTAGAACATTTTCTCACACCGTATACAAAAGTAAACTCAAAATGGATTAAAGACCTAAATGTAAGAGCAGAAACCAAAAAACTTTTAGAAGAAAATATAGGCAGAACCCTCTTTGACATAAATCATAGCAATATTTTTTTGGATCTGTCTCCTCAGGCAAAGGGAAACAAAAGCAAAAATAAACTAATGGGACCTAATTAAACTTAAAAGCTTTGCGCAGCAAAGGAAACCATCGACAAAATGAAAAGACAGCCTACTGAATGGGAGAAAATATTTGCAATGACGGGGGTTAACGTCCAAAATATATAAATAGCTCATATAGCTCAATACCAAGAACCCCACAACCCAATTAAAAAATGGGCAGAAGACCTGAATAGACATTTTCCAAAAAAGACATACAGAGGGCCAACAGGCACAACATTGCTAACTATCAGGGAAATGCACATGAAGAGCAGAGATTTTAGATATGAAGTCCAATTTATCAATTGGTTCTTTTATGTATAATGATTTTGGTGTTGTAGCTAAGAAATCTTTGCTGAAACAAAGGTATTAGTGATTTTTTTTCCCATACCTTTTTCTAGAAGTTTTTTAGTTTTTAGGATTTACTTTTAGATCTATGATCCATTTCAAGTTAATTTTTTTATATGTTATGAAATATATCTCCAAGTTCAATTTATTTTTTGCATAGGGATAGCCAATTGTTCCTGTACCATTTGTTGAAAAGTTCACCCTTTGTCACATATGATTTCAAATTTTTCTTTCCATATGTGGCTTGTCTTTTTTTTCTCTCAGTGTTATCTTTTGCAGTACAATAGTTATTAATTTTGATGCAGTCACATTCGCCTATTTTCTCTTTCATGGTTTGAAATTTTGGAGTTGTGTTTTAAGAAATTGTTGCTGCTCAAAAATTTCTTGGCTAGGATTGAATTTCCATCTTTTAGTTATCTGTCCACAGTGTGATAGTCAAATATGGATGGAATATTCTTAGTGTATAGAATATACAAACATTATGAAGAAAATATGTATTATTTCAGAAAGTTAAGAGGGATCAAGGCAAATGTGAGTGACAAATTAGGGACAGAAGGAAGTTTGAAACTTTCTTGGGAAAAAAAGAAGAAAAAATTGCCATGGATTTTTTTTTTTTTGAAAACAGAAGAACAATGTTGGAGATGGAATAAAGTTTAGCATCAGGTGCTAAGCAGGTGGTGTGTATACTTGGACTTAAAGTGAAAGATCAACCATAAAGTATTAGTGATCATCACCTTGTTGTGTAAACAATTACTGGGAATCATTTTGGATACAGAAAATAAAACACTCATATTCCTTTTTCTACATCTGCCCAGCAAATACCCAGTTTGGGACCCATGGGACAATTTGCCTTTCTTCCTCTAACATGCAGAGGACTATGCTTCAGTAGCTTTTCCTGTTCCAAATCATCACTACTTTCCTTAGGCTCTCTGGCCAACTCACACATCTCCTTGGTTCCGACAGCTGCCTCACCTTGTACGTCATTGAAGCTATCAAATGTGCTGCTGTCCCCTGCACCTAAACGCATATCTATATCCACAGCTATCCCTCCATCTTTTCCTCCAGTCCAGAAAAAATAAGAGATTACTCCTCTCATTGCAGGTCACTCCCCACCTCCCTTTGCCCTTGACACCCCTTCCCCTGATTCCAAGATGAATTTCCTTTGTCATTCCCTCTGTTTCTCGTATCCTCATTCCTGCCTTTCCACTGGGCTATTCTTGCAGTGAACAAATATGTTCATAGTTCTCTTATCCTAAAAATATTTCTCCATTGGACCCTGTATTTCCCCTCATGTTTTTTGCTTCCTATATTATTCATGTTTTTTGAAAGAGTAATATCGCTATCACTACTTCTATTCCAGCTTCCTCTTCCATCCACTGCATCCTGGCCTCTGCCACCACCACTCTGTTGAGACTCTCTCCCTAAGGTCCAAAGACTCCTTAATTGCCATATCTAATGGACATTTTTTCAAGACTATTTTTCTGGACCTTTCAGTTGCATTTACTTCTTTTTTGAAACTCTTACACCCTTGGGTACTGTGAAATTTTACTCTCTTGGTTCCTCTTCTGCTCCTCAGACTATTTCTTTGTCTGCTCAATGAATTTTTTTTTTTTAATGTAAGTGACTCATCTAAATGAATGATGAATGCATGCACACTGGAACTATTTTTGTTTCTTTGTCAAGCTTTTTAGATTGGATACTCAGATGAAAATTGTACTGTTAACTTTTGCTTTTTATTTTAGTAGGTCATATGTTCTAACTGTATTCAATTAACTTTTTACTTAAGATTAGCCTGGCAGAGAAAGTATCCTTTTGGATCTGTTTACCTGTTCTCTTTGCAAGAATATGGATGGTCATTAAATCTGTGTACTGAAACAGCTGAATTCTGAGTATTCAACTCATAGGACTGAAATATATAGTGCTGTGCTTTAAAATTATGCAAACCTTAGAAATCTGTAAATGAGAATAGAATTTGGAGCCTAGAGGTAGAAAATGTGATTAAAAAGAATATGGGAGCTTCTGAGATTTCTTTTCCTGGGCAGGAGTAAAAAATAACAGACAAGTCTTATTTCTTTTTTTCTCTACCACATAAAAAGTTAACACAAAGGCTTAGAAATACAGAGTTGCTTTTGGCATTTAAATAGATTTTTGCCATATAGTACAGTAATCCTTGTTTAAGTCAGCAAAGGAGTGTGGAGGCACAAAGTTAAGGTTAAATTCTTTACACATGTGATTTTACTGCTATGTTTGATAGAACAGAGAGAAAACATTAAGTATGAACATGCTTTTTCCATCAATATTATTTTATTACTGGATAGAATGAGCCTCTTAAAAGTCTAGTCTAATTTAAGCCACTTTTGGTCATTTAAAAAAATGTCCATGGTCATTTCGTTTATTCAAAATTTTCAAATGTATAAATATTTTTTAAAAAGAGACATCTAAATGGCTTAAAAAGAGGTCTGTGAAGGCTTATCCAGGATAAAGCAATCTGTTTATATTTATTCTTTATTTTATCACAAGAGATTTTGTTTCCTTTCACCCACTTACATGAAATATGGCTGGTTGATGCCCCATAAACAGCGCTAGCCCTCTGCAACTGAGGAGCGTGGCAGCATGCCTGACTAATGGCCGGTTAAAGTCTCTGATGCACAGGGATTAAATTAAATAAGGCTCTGTGTTGTCAAGATTTAGAATGTACTGATGAACCAACATTTATTCATCTGCTTTTTACTTAGCTTTGAAGGCTTGCAGGTCAGCTGCCTCTGATCGCTCTGGCTGCCTTCCAGGGAGGCTGAAGGGACCGGTGCAATTACATTGCCACTAGGTGGCAGTCTTTGACGGGTAAACCCCCTGTCTCAGGTGTAAGGGCCAGTTACTATCTATTTCTCTCTCTCTCTCCTCTTCTTTTCTCTTTCTCTCCCTCTTTCTTTCTTTCATGCTATTATTAACCTCTTATTCCCATGAAACATTTTATTTATGTCTTTATGAACATATTTATTATTTATTTACTTTCCATCTCTGGAATAGTAGGAGGGTTTCTGAATGCTATAGCAACAGGACCATTCCTTTACACTTAATAAATGTACATAAAAAGTGACTGAATTTAAAAATCAAACACTAGGCTCCCACCAAAAAGAAAATTACATACAATTACCAAAGACCAATGTAAGTATAATCCATCTTGCACTCCCTAGGAAAAAAGTGATTGGCAAAACTGATTGTGTAAGCTTCACTCACTGGTCAAGAAGGAGGTGTTCTTAAATTCCATACATATGTGTTAGCATACGGTATTTGTCTTTCTCTTTCTGACTTACTTCACTCTGTTTGACAGACTCTAGGTCCATCCACCTCATTACAAATAGCACAATTTCGTTTCTTTTAATGGCTGAGTAATATTCCATTGTATATATGTGCCACATCTTCTTTATCCATTCATCCAATGATGGAAACTTAGGTTGCTTCCATCTCCTGGCTATTGTAAATAGAGCTGCAATGAACATTGTGGTACATGACTCTTTTTGAATTACTGTTTTCTCAGGGTATATGCCCAGTAGTGGTATTGCTGGGTCATATGGTAGTTCTATTTTTAGTTTTCTGAGGAACCTCCATACTGTTTTCCATAGTGGCTGTATCAATTTACATTCCCACCAACAATGCAAGAGGGTTCCCTTTTCTCCACACCCTCTCCAGCATTTATTGTTTGTAGATGTTTTGATGATGACCACTCTGACTGATGTGAGGTGATACCTCATTGTAGTTTTGATTTGCATTTCTCTAATGATTAGTGATGTTGACCATCCTTTCATGTGTTTGTTGGCAATCTGTATATCTTCTCTGGAGAAATGTCTATTTAGATCTTCTGCTCATTTTTGGTTGGGTTGTTTGTTTTTTTGATATTGAGCTGCATGAGCTGCTTGTAAATTTTGGAGATTAATCCTTTGTCAGTTGCTTCATGTGCAAATATTTTCTCCCATTCTGAGGGTTGTCTTTTCTCATGTTATGTTTTCCTTTGCTGTGCAAAAGCTTTTAAGTTTCATTAGGTCCCATTTGTTTATTTTTGTTTTTATTTCCATTTCTCTAGGAGGTGGGTCAAAAAGGGTCTTGCTGTGATTTATGTCAAAGAGTGTTCTGCCTATGTTTTCCTCTAAGAGTTTTATAGTGTCCAGTCTTACATTTAGGTCTTAAATCCATTTTGAGTTTATTTCTGTGTACAGTGTTAGGGAGTGTTCTAATTTCATTCTTTTACATGTAGCTGTCCAGTTTTCCCAGCACCACTTATTGAAGAGACTGTCTTTTCTCCATCATATATTCTTGCCTCCTTTATCAAAAACAAGGTGACCATAGGTGTGTGGGTTTATCTCTGGGCTTTCTATCCTGTTCCATTGATCTATATTTCTGTTTTTGTGCCAGTACCATACTGTCTTGATTACTGTAGCTTTGTAGTATAGTCTGACGTCAGGGAGCCTGATTCCTCCAGATCCGTTTTTCTTTCTCAAGATTGCTTTAGCTATTTGGGGTCTTTTGTTTTTCTGAGGTTTTATCTTGTTCCTTCATCTGGTGTATAGCCCTCTGCCTTTTCATCTTGTCTATCTTTCTGTGAATGTGCGGGGTCTTTTGTGTTTCCATGCAAATTGTGACATTTTTTGTTCTAGTTCTCTGAAAAATGTCATTGGTAGTTTGATAGGGATTTCATTGAATCTGATTGCTTTGGGTAGTATAGTCATTTTCACAATGTTGATTCTTCCAATCCAAGAACATGATATATCTCTCCATCTGTTTGCATCATCTCTAATTTATTTCATCATTGTCTTATAGTTTTCTGCATACAGATCTTTTGTCTCCTTAGGTAGGTTTTTTCCTAGGTATTTTATTCTTTTTGTTGCAGTGGTAAGTGGGAGTGTTTCCTTAATTTCTCTTTCAGATTTTTCATCATTAATGTATAGGAATGCAAGAGATTTCTGTGCATTAATTTTGTATCCTGCTACTTTACCAGATTCATTGATTAGCTCTAGTAGTTTTCTGGTAGCATCTTTAGGATTCTCTATGTATAGTATCATGTCACCTGCAAACAGTGACAGCTTTGCTTCTTCTTTTCCGATTTGGATTCCTTTTATTTCTTTTTCTTCTCTGATTGCTGTGGCTAAAACTTCCAAAACTATGTTGAATTACACTGGTGAGAGTGGACAACCTTGTCTGGTTCCTGATCTTAGAGGGAATGGTTTCAGTTTTTCACCATTGAGTATGATGTTGGCTGTGGGTTTGTCATATATAGCCTTTACTATGTTGAGGTAGGTTCCCTCTATGCCCACTTTCTGGAGAGTTTTTATCATAAATTGGTGTTGAATTTTGTCAAAAGCTTTTTCTGCATCTATTGAGATGATCATATGGTTTTTATTCTTCAATTTGTTAATATGGTGTATTACATTGATTGCTTTGCGTATATTGAAGAATCCTTGCATCCCTGGGATAAATCCCACTTGGTCATGGTGTATGATCCTTTTAATGTGTTGTTGGATTCTGTTTGCTGGTATTTTGTTGAGGAGTTTTGCATGTATATTCATCAGTGATATTGGTCTGTAATTTTCCTTTCTTGTAGTATCTCTCTCTGGTTTTGGTATCATGGTGATGGTGGCCTCATAGAATGGGTTGGGAGTATTCCTTCCTCTGCAGTTTTTTGGAAGAGTTTGAGAAGGATAGATGTTAGCTCTTTTCTAAATGTTTGACAGAATTCACCTGTGAAACCATCTAGTCCTGGACTTTTGTTTGTTGGAAGATTTTAAATCACAGTTTCAATTTCATTACTTGTGATTGGCCTGTTCATATTTTCTGTTTCTTCCTGGTTCAGTGTTGGAAGGTTATACCTTTCTAAGAATTTGTCCATTTCTTCCAGGTTGTCCATTTTATTGGCATAGAGTTGCTTGTAGTAGTCTCTTAGGATGCTTTGTATTTCTGTGGTGTCTGTTGTAACTTCTTTTTCATTTCTAATTTTATTGATTTGAGTCCTCTCCCTCTTTCTCTTGATGAGTCTGGCTAATGGTTTATCTATTTTGTTGATCTTCTCAAAGAACCAGCTTTTAGTTTTATTGATCTTTGCTATTGTTTTCTTTGTCTCTATTTCATTTATTTCTGCTCTGCTCTTTATGATTTCTTTCCTTCTAATAACTTCGGGTTTTGTTTGTTCTTCTTTCTCTAGTTCCTTTAGGTGTAGGTTTAGATTGTCTATTTGAGGTTTTTCTTGTTTCTTGAGGTAGTATTGCTATAAACTTCCCTCTTAGAACTCTTTTGCTGCATCTCATAGGTTTTGGATTGTCATGTTTTCTTTGTGATTTGTCTCTTGGTATTTTTGATTTCATCTTTGATTTCTTCAGTGATCTTTTGGTTATTTAGTGACATATTATTTAGCCTCCATGTATTTGTGTTTTTTATGTTTTTTTCCCTGTAATTGACTCTAATCTCATAACGTTGTGGTCGGAAAAGATGCTTGATATGATTTTAATTTTCTTATATTTACCGAGGCTTGATTTGTGACCCAAGATGTGATCTATCCTGGGGAATGTTCCGTGTGCACTTGAGAAGAAAGTGTAATCTGCTGTTCTTGGATGGACTGTCCTATAAATATCAGTTAAATCAATCTGGTCTGTTGTGTTTTTTAAAGCTTGTGTTTCCTTATTAATTTTCTGGCTGGATGATCTGTCCATTGGTGTAAGTGAGGTGTTAAGGTCCCACACTATTATTGTGTTACTGTCGATTTCCTCTTTTATAGCTGTTAGCACTTGCCTTATATATTGAGGTGCTCCTATGTTGGGTGCATATATATTTACAATTGTTTTACCTTTTTCTTAGATTGATCCTTTGATCATTATGTAGTGTCCTTCCTTGTGTCTTGTAACATTCTTTATTTTAAAGTCTATTTTGTCTGATATGAGTATTGCTACTGCAGCTTTCTTTTGATTTCCATTTGCATGGAATATCTTTTTCCATCCCCACACTTTCAGTCTTTGTGTGTCCCTAGGTCTGAAGTGGGCCTCTTGTGGACAGCATATATATGGGTCTTGTTTTTGTGTCCATTCAGCAAGCCTGTGTCTTTTGGTTGGAGCATTTAATCCATTCACGTTTAAGGTAATTATCAATATGTATGTTCCTATGACCATTTTCTTAACTGTTATGGATTTGTTATTCTAGGTCTTTTCCTTCTCTTGTGTTTCCCACTTAGAGAAATTCCTTTAGCATTTGTTATAAAGCTGGTTTGGTGGTTCTGAATTGTCTTAGCTTTTCCCTGTCCATAAAGCTTTTGATTTCTCCATTGAATCTGAATGAGATCCTTGCCAGGTAGAGTAGTGTTGGTTGTAGGTTCTTCCCTTTCATCTCTTTATAAATATCGTGCCACTCCCTTCTGGCTTGTAGAGTTTCTGCTGTGAAATGAACTGTTAGCCTTATGGGAGTTCCCTTGTATGTTATTTGTTGTTTTTCCCTTGTTGTTTTCAATAATTTTTGTCTTTAATTTTTGTCAATTTGATTACTGTGTGTCTCAGTGTGTTTCCCCTTGGGTTTATCCTGCCTGAGACTCTCTGTACTTCCTGGACTTGTGTGGCTATTTCCTTTCCCATGTTAAGGGAGTTTTTGACTATAATCTCTTCAAATATTTTCTTGTATTCTTTCTCTCTCTCTTCTCCTTCTGGCAAATGTTTTCTCGTGTCCTTTGTCTCTCTCTTCTCCTTTTGGGACCCCTATAATGCGAATGTTGTTGTGTTTAATGGTGTCCCAGAGATCTCTTAGGCTGTATTCATTTCTTTTCATTCTTTTTTTTTAATTCTGTTCCATGGCAGTGAATTCCACCATTCTGTCTTCCAGGTTACTTATCCGTTCTTCTGCCTCAGTTATTCTGCTATTGATTCCTTCTAATGTATTCTTCATTTAGTGATTTATTATTCATCTCTGTTTTTGTTCTTTAATTCTTCTAGGTCTTCATTAAACATTTCTTGCATCTTCTCGATCTTTGCCTCCTTTCTTTTTCCAAGGTTCTGGATCATCTTCACTATCATTATTCTGAATTCTTTTTCTGGAAAGTTGCCTATCTCCACTTCATTTAGTTGTTTCTCTGGGGTTTTATCTTGTTTCTTTAGCTGGTACATAGTCCTCAGCCTTTTCATTTTGTCTGTCTTTCTGTGAATGTGGTTTTTGTTCCACAGGCTGCCAGATTATAGTTCTTCTTGCTTCTGATGTCTGTCCTCTGGTGGGTGAGGCTATCTAAGAGGCTTGTGCAAGCTTCCTGATGGGAGGGACTCATGGTGGGTACAGCTGGGTGTTGCTCTGGTGGGCAGAGCTCAGTAAAACTTTAACCGGCTTGTCTGCTGATGGGTGGGGCTGGGTTCCCTCCCTGCTGGTTGTTTAGCCTGAGGCAGCCCAGCACTGGAGTCTTCCTGGATCTTTGGTGGGGCTAATGGCAGACTTTGGGAGGGCTCCTGCCAAGGAGTACTTCCCAGAACTTCTGCTGCCAGTGTCGTTGTCCCCACAGTGAGCCACAGCCTTCCCCGCACCTCTGCAGGAAACCCTCCAACACCAGCAGGTAGGTCTGGTTCAGTCTCCAATGGGGTCACTGCTCCTTCCCCTGGGTCCCAGCGTGCACACTACTTTGTGTGTGCCCTCCAAGAGTGGAGTCTCTCTTTCCCCCAGTCGTGTCGAAGTCCTGCAATCAAATCCCACTAGCCTTCAAAGTCTGATTCTCTAGGTATTCCTCCTCCTGTGGCCAGAACCCCCAGATTGGGAAGCCTGATGTGGGGCTCAGAACCTTCACTCCAGTGGGTGGACTATTTGGTATAAGTGTTCTCCAGTTTGTGAGTGACCCACCCAGCAGTTATGGGATTTGATTTTATTGTGATTGTGCCCCTCCTACCATCTCATTGTGGCTTCTCCTTTGTTTTTGGATGTGGGGTATCTTTTTTGGTGAGTTCCAGTGTCTTCGTATTGATGATTGTTCAGCAATTAGTTCATGACAATTATTCATTATCTGAGAGTCATTTCACCAAGGGAAAAGATTTGACTTCATTAATTTTACCCATAAAACCAGATTTCATCTTTCTATACTTGAGTTACTGCATCTGAAAGCAACTTTTGAATAAAATAAAACCATCAAATCAGTAGAGAAAACCATTGCACTCAGGGGACCTGATGTTAAGATATGGATATTAAGCATATAAATTATGAAGTAACTGTTTTGAATAAAAGCAGTAGTCAAGTCAACATGTCTTGTGATTCAAACAGAATTATCTTTCAAGTTTTGCAGGATGCAAACTGGTAGCACTTTAAGAGTCAGATATTTAACAAAAAAAAAAGAAGCCAAAATGCATATAAAGTAAAAGAATATTTCACGATCACTTGAAGAAGGCATGTCTTTGTTGGAGTGAGTTCTGAAAGTGGTCTTGTTTTTGTTTGAAAACCTTACCTAAATTCCATTTTTAAATCTGGTCTCATATTGAATTTGAGTTCTAATCCAGTGGGTAATACTGGGCATGGCCTGAGACAATACCAACTCTGTTTTGAGCTGTAGAATCTGGTAGTTGTTAGCTTTCTCTGTGCTTGCATCTCTCGCTCTCTCTCTCAACACACACACATACACACACACACACACACACACACACACCAGCACAGGAGCCACAGGATGAGATAACAGAACCCATTTCTGAGGTAACCATCTTAGATGTTCTGCAGACGAAATCCACGCTGGAGAATATCAAACATTCTTTAGTTTTCAACAATGCCCAAGTCTGAATAGTAGTTTTTGAGGAAGAGACATTAATGTAGTAGATAAAGACATTCAGCTGAAACTCAGAACCTTGCCCAGTTGTAGCCAAGCACTGGCCAGTCTCTGTGAGGACTTTAGAAGCCTGGGCATATCAAAGAGCCAACATCCCTGTCTACAAGCATGGGAAATGGAACAATATGAACTCAGGGATTCATGGACTGAGAGAGAGTTACAGTTTCAGGAAGGGGAAAAATCAGGAGGATCAGAACCAGATCATGATAGAGCTATTTTCATTATCTATATTAACTAAGAATTTTCCCCATTTTTTGAGTGAGGAGGAAGTAGATGCTAACACCAAAACTGTACTGCATATTACATGTAACTGTGTTGAAGTTAACTTTGGTAAATTGTCAAGTTCAATCTATTGTGTGGGGTTGACACACCACTTAACACCTTATACTTTCTTTCATTACTATAAAATTCTTAGTAGAATAATTTCTTCATATACTGTTGAACAGAAGTGGCAGAACTTGGTGGAATCTCTGCTGATAATTTTTTTTTTTTTTGCGGTACGCAGACCTCTCACTGTTGTGGCCACTCCTGTTGCGGAGCACAGGCTCCGGACGCGCAGGCTCAGTGGCCATGGCTCATGGGCTCAGCTGCTCCACGGCATGTGGGATCCTCCCGGACCGGGGCACAAACCCGTGTCCCCTGCATTGGCAGGTGGACTCTCACCCACTGCGCCACCAGGGGAGCCCTCTGCTGATAATTTTATGCAAGATTCTAGAGGGCAGAACAGGCTAGCATCCTCCAGAGGATGGTGTCTACTTAAGGCCTATGGCTTGGGTTAATTTAGAAGGAGAAAGAATTGTATGGTATTACAGGCAATGAAGAGACTTTAGGTCTCATATCTAACCAGACCTTCAAATATTAAGGAAGTTGAGGTCAGGACAGTAAATGGCTTGTCCAAGGCCACCAAAGCAACATAGCAGGGCCAGGACCAGTATGTAGATCTCCAGGCCCTACCCCTTCTTCACCTTCTGCTTCTTGATTTCACCAAAATTGCTTGTTCTAGCAAGGGAGAAAATCTTTCTTAATCTGTTTCTGAAATAAAATTTTCTCTGCCATTTGCAACACTCCAGAGAATAGGAACATAACAGAATCATTGTTTTGCGTTAATACCTCCATTTCCAACCATCTCGGCAATCAATCAGAACTTTTATCTTCTTGCCTGAAGAGACAAGGACATTTAATTCACAACAATTTCCTTTTTCCTTTCTCTCAGCGACTCTATTAAATAAAACATGATGAATTACACTCTGTATTTGCATGTCAGCTAAAACAGGGGCAAAGCTCTGCTAGACAGAGAGGATCCTGCCCTTGCCTAAACCTGACAGAGGAGAAATGGAGGAAAGCGCTGGGAAATGCTCAAATTCTGCTCAGGTGAGCATTTTTCACTCAAGAAAAGGGGCCCAATTAACAGCCAGAATGAGAACTGGAAGCTATGCTAAAAATTAATAAATAAATTCTAATCAGCAAAGATCATAGTCCTACCTAATTGAGGCTAGTTTCTAAAATAACACTTGAGTCTTAGAGAACTGAGCTGGGGCATAATCTGGCCAAGTATTCATGTTACTGTACTGGTCCTTTCAGTTAATTCCCTTCTTCCCATAACAATAAGAACAGAGATTTTTTGAATCTGTTCATTTATGGAGACTGTTCATCTTTCCTCTACTTCAGCGTGCCCTGGAATGCTTGTCTGGTATGTCTTTTAGAGCAACCCAATGTATCTTGCAATCTTTTGCCTATGGAGCTATTATTGACTGTAGTGTTGACAGGACTATAAAGGCATTGCCCAGTCCAGCCAGCTGGTTTTGTGCAGACAGAGGATGACATTTCTACTTCTATATTCTTTCCTACAGGGAGTTTATGGTTTGTTTGAAAACAAGGTTAAACAATGAGGTGTTGACTTGAATGCAGGTCTCCTGCCTCTTAGTGACAAAGCTGTTTTCATTCATTTATTTATTCATTTAAGATACCTTATTCTGCTGGGAATGTAAAGATAAATAATATGTAGTATCTTCCCTCAAGAAATTTACAGACTGGGGAGGGATTATAGATAAATTAACTCTAATAATACAGTGTGATAAGCACCATTATGGAATGAATATGAGATTCCGTGGGAGCACATAGGAGAGGTTCATAATGCAGTTTGAGGGATTTAGGGAAATTGTTAATTTACTTAATCCTTCTGTAATGCAGTTTAAGGAAAATGTTCTAGGAAAAGTAAAGTCTAAATTGCAACCTGAAGGATGGAGTGGAGTTAGCTTAGTGATGCAGTGGGGGAACCAGGAAGAGAGAATAATCTGAGGTGAGAAAGCCTGGCTCATTCATGGAAAAATGTGCTATTTATGTACAGGATGACTATATATTGACATTGATGAGAGAAAAGCTAAGAAAGTTTTTAGGCTTCATAAGCTATGTTTAAGATTTTGAACTTGCTATTTATTGTAATGGGAAAATGTTGAATGATTACCAGAACATGAATGACAAAAATACTTTTAGGCTACAGAACAATTACTCAGGCTAGGGTATAGATGATAGATTACACAAAATCAAAAGAACAGACACTACCCCTACCACAGCCTGGATTCTCTGTCTATAAAGTCCTTTGTCACAGTTGATCAGAAGGAACCTTATTTAGTAAATGAGCAAATGTTGGAATTTCTATTGACTTGGTTACCAAATTTCATAGTCTTGCCAGGTTCCAAAAGTAGGATTCCCCAGTGTTACCTTCCCCAGGGGAGCAAGGTTGTGCCAGTCAGCATGGCCTGCTTATTACATCTAGACCTGTAGATGTTTCACTTCTTGTGTCAGGGAATCTGCAGCTCTTCCTAAGTCTTCAATTCCCCCTGTATTCTGGCTAGTGATTATAGTTCTGGTAGCAATAGTCACAGCTCTTTTTCCTCTTTTGACATTCCCTATTATTTGTCTCTTACTCATGGTCCTTGATTTTAATTCATTATCCAGTTAAGGGAGGAGGCAGTATGCAATCCCGGCCTCCAATGACTTTTCAAAGATTGGTCATCCTTTTCCAAAGGTGCATGACTCTGTACCATGGGGTCCACCAATCTACCTTAGGATGTGTTATGCTAATGAGGTGTGCTATATGAGAAGTAAATAGTCTCCATTCATTTCTCTGAGTAGCAAAGGGAAAATAGGAAACAATCATATTGCATGCTTCACTAGGTCCTCACTGCCCGTGACAGGCCTACCATCTTGCCGTTTTGTAAAGACCAGTACTGCTCTCAGGAATAATCCTCATGCAAATCACATCAGGGGACTGTTTGTTTGGCCCTATTCACTTTATTTCTTTTTTTTGCAAAATTTATTTATTTATTTGTATAAATTTTATTTATTTATTTATTTATGGCTGTGTTGGGTCTTTGTTGCTGTGCACGGGCTTTCTCTAGTTGCAGCGAGCAGGGCCTACTCTTCGTTGCAGTGCACGGGCTTCTCACTGTGGTGGCTTCTCTTTTTGCAGAGCATGGGCTCTAGGCGCATGGGCTCAGTAGTTATGGCTTGTGGGCTCCAGAGCGCAGGCTCAGTAGTTGTGGTGCACGGGCTTAGTTGCTCCGTGGCATGTGGGATCTTCCCGGACCAGTGCTTGAACCCATGTCCCCTGCATTGGCAGGCAGATTCCCAACCACTGCTCCACCAGGGAAGCCCTGTCTATTTATTTTATATTATTTTCCATGGTTTATCACAGGATATTGAATATAGTTCCCTGTGCTATACATTAGGACCTTGTTGTTTATCCATTCTAAATGCAATAGTTCACATTTACCAACCCCAAACTCCGAGTCCATTCATCTCCGTCCCCACCGCCCCACCTTGGCAACCACAAGTCTTATCTCTATGTCTATGAGTCTGTTTCTGTTTTGTAGATAGGTTCATTTGTGCCATGTTTTAGATTCCACATACAAGTGATATCATACGGTATGTGTCTTTCTCTTTCTGACTTCCTTCACTTAGTACGATCATCTCTAGTTGCATCCATGTTGCTGCAAATGTTGGCCCCATTCACTTTCGATCCTAATGTGAGTTTAAATTTAGAGGCCAAGATAGATCACTTCTAAAGTCAAAAGATAGTGGCTTATACATATTCTAGGAGGAGCTTAGCGAGTAACCTGACAAGGTGGGGGGTGATAGGAAGGCTGAGGAAGGTTTTTGGAGCTGCCAGGACCTCCTTTTCCCATGACTCCTCTTCTTTCATTTCAGGCAATTTTCTGTATTGAACAGAAAGTGTTAACTCCTGCCTTCCAACATAGGTGTTCACACTGACCCTAGAGTTGATCAGGTCTCAAAGCTCCTATCCCCCTCCATGTCATTCACTAAGGTATTGTCTTACAAAAACATTGATCTGGCATTTATTGACCTAGATACCAGAAACAACCCCAGAACATGCCCTGTTGTCTCCAAGGAACACTTTTAGGCAAAGCCATCCTAGGATTCCACACCGGTTTCCCCCAAACCTATAATATTTGTTTGGCTAACATTTCCTGAATTGAATTAAACTTTCAAAGAAGTGAATGGCTCAAAATCTCCACATGCACTTTGCACCTTGCAAACAGTGTCCCAATGCTGATGGTGCAGTGTTGTGGGGTGGGTGGGGAGGAGGCCTACCATTTGGGACCCAGAGGTGACACCAGACCTATGTGACAGGGTCCTATCAAGGTGAAGCTGATGGATGGATTTGCTCAAGGGAGGAGGTTATTTTAATAAGGATTATCTGAGTTAGCTCAGAATAACCGGCTGCCTGTCTCCACAGGGAGCATCATTTGACATAAATGAAGACAAGGACAATGACTGAGCCTGAAAGAGAGTTAATTGAAAAGGAGTAGCCTGCTCTGATCTGCAGATTAAGCTCCTTAGGAGGATTTAGGGAAGCCAGAGTGAGTCCAACGATTTTACATGCAGGAATTTCCCTGGGAGACACCATAACTTGATTGACCTCAAATCAGGAAAAGGCCAACATCACAGCAGCTCAAAGGGTGTTAGTTTCCTGGGGATGCATCTCTTAATTGCAATGGTCATTAAAATGGTGCTTTTTTTTTTTTCCTTTTAGAGTTAGACAAGCTTTTAAAAAATATCAAAGGAAAGGAGAATGAACGAATGGGGCGTTAATCCAATAAAGATGTTAAAAAAAAAAAGAATCACAATAGAACTAGTGGTAGCAGACCAATAACAATTTTCATGCATCAAACTACTAAAGAATTATTGTCCACATTGTTTCGTTGGCTATGTGTTTCTGAGACAATAAATGTATCTTGTCTAAGAAAGAAAAAAGAAAAAAGAATGGGGTGTTAAGTATTTGACCCTTTTTCATCTAACCAAATGTCTTAGCCTTTGGATTGAAAGATAAAGAAGTTCGGTTGAGGACCCATTTCTCTATTAATTCCTCTGGGAATCAAGAATTAATAAGCATCTGTCTGAGAAGAGCCAGTATTGATTTTTCTCTTGACAACTATGAGCTACATACCATATATTCTCTACTATGTAATTCAGATCTCTGCTCAAATGTTATCTCTTCAGACAAGCTGTGTAGGGCCACCACTCTATCTACATTAGAACCCCTATCATTCTCTATCAACAATTACCCTGATGCATTTTTTATGGTATTTAGTATGATATTATATTACATACTTATTTGCTTTTCTTTCTAACCTGGGTGATTGTGACCTTCATGAAGGCAGGGACTTCAATTTACTATTGTTATCTACAGTACCTAGAATAGTGCTTGGCACTGTTAAAAATGAATGACCAAGTACCCTGGGCAGGAATTTTCATGTTTATTTCTAGTATGCTATATTCAGTCCTTTTCTTTGTTTGGAAAGCTATTTTACTGCAGATTTTAAAGTTCTTTTATGATGAAACAATAAAAAACAAAGAGAGGGCTTCCCTGGTGGCGCAGTGGTTGAGAGTCCGCCTGCTGATGCAGGGGACACGGATTCGTGCCCCGGTCCGAGAGGATCTCACATTCCGTGGAGCGGCTGGGCCTGTGAGCCATGGCCGCTGAGCCTGCGCGTCCGGAGCCTGTGCTCCGCAATGGGAGAGGCCGCGGCAGTGAGGGGCCCGCGTACCGCAAAAAACAAACAAAAAAAAGACAAAGAGATAAAAGTACCATTAGCAATAAACAACAGAAAAGTTAGTCATAGTAGGGGAAGAAACACCCAAAATTAACAGCTGAAGAAATAAAGTGTCACAGAAATGAGTCACCTAAACATAAATATACTGCAAAAAAAGTGAACTATGTAAGAGCTGTAGCATAAATTTCATCATACAATTGGTATATATGATTCTGTTAGGATGATCAACTCTGATGAACTGTGTGACTAGTCATGCATTTTTTAATTGAAATTTTTATTGAGATAATTATAGATTCACATGCATTTGTATGAATTAATAAAGAAAGATCCTGGGAGCCCTAATGCCGGCAGAGCTGGTCAAGTACCACCTATCTTTAAGGGCAGAGAGCCACACTGTTGATTTTAAGGAATGAAAAGGGGACAGTTCCAATGCAAGATGGCATCATAGGAGGCTCCTGAATTCACCTCCTCCCATGGACATGAAATCTACAGCTACACGTGGAGCAATTCCTTCTAAAAGAAATCCAGACATTAGCTGAACAACTCCTACACACTGTGAATGAGAAAATACCCACATCAAAAAGGGTAGGAAAGGCTGAGATACACTCTTACTATAAACCTCACCTCTGACACAGTGACCTACACTTGGGTGGGAGCTTACAACTCCCAGTTTCTCCCTGAGGAGTGGACCTTGATCATAGTTGTAAAAAATAACAGCCAATATTGGCAAAGATGAGGAGAAACCTGAGGAGTGAAGGGCTTGGACCCAACATTGAATACCCCAACTTTTAAGACTGCCACCTGTGAGGCAGGTCCCCCAGCTCAGAAAGCCGATGGGACTTGGCATCTCAGAGACAAGACTGTATAGCAAACTAAGAAACAGTATGTATGTGATTACATTTAATTTAACATACGAAATAATCCTAGTTAAATATTTTTCTTTGAGATACCTCAGGGGCCCTCTAAAGCATCCCAAACTTAACTGGAAGTCAAAAGAAATTTAACATTTGATATTTGGGAAGTTTGTCAAAAAGTTTTTAAACACTTGGTCAAATAAGATCATAGGTCACTGTGAGACAATACTTATTCCTTAACCAAAGTTAAAAGAGATTTCAAAAGCAAATACACTTAAAGGCAAAGAAACTCATACATCTGCTATTAAAAACAGCATTTCAAGAAAACTTTGGAGGGAGAGACCGAATCCAGTCTTGCCCCAGACCTCTCCCAACAAAATCCATTTACCCAACTAAATTTAATCTAATCTTAGAAAATCTTGATCACGTACAACTCTTTTTTCCAGTATTTTTGAAACCGAGCAGGACCCTGTGGGGCTGCTGGGCATGGAAGCCTTTTTGTCCCCTGTTTCTTGTAGGCAAGACTCAAGCCTCCATGACCTTCCCTGAGTTCCAAAAGGCAGATTCAAACGGTTGCCCATCAAGGGAGGAGCAGCCAAGAAACCACCTGAGGCAAGATTAAAGGGACCAAGAAACAGTTTTTAAAAAGGAGTTGCTGTGACTATCTCCTCCCCCCACCCCAACTCCCCCCAGCTCAGTACAGATGGAGCCGCTGGAAAAGCCTATGTTTGCCTTTCCCTCAAAGAGGCCTCTTCATACTTCACAAGCTGCTGCCTGAGGGTCAGGCTGCTAATGGAGCACACCTGTGGGGGCTGGCTGACCTCCTCCCCGGAGCTCTCTCTCTGGCTCCCTCCAGGATGCCAGTGTCTCCGCCATATTCGCTGGAATATTTCCATAGAGATGTCAAATTGCCCTTCAGAAAGGTCTGGAAATTATTTTATTCTCTCTTTAGCAATAATGAGAAGGGAGGTTTCTCCTCATCTTTGCCAATATTGGCTGTTATTTTTTACATCTATGATCATTAGTCATTTTCTTTTTAATATGGTGGTGGGTTTTTGTCTATCTGTTTTGGACCAATGGCTCTCAACTCTGGCAGCATGTGGATATCCTGGTGAGCTTCTAAATAAAGCTTGCGTCTCAGCCCCAGCTGACTGAATTACTCACTTCCCAGGCAATTCTAACGTTCAGCCATGGTTGACAGCCACTGTTTGGGGCTAGGATGGTAACTGATGCAGAAACAAACTGCTGAGATATAAATTTGGTTCAGGAGCTCATAGTACAGCATGACATCAAGTCAGAGCAACCACCCAAATAGGCAGATCAGCTGACAAATATTATTTAGTGAGTTCTACAGAAAATCAAGGCTCACTCTGTTTCCAGTGACATTATATCAAAGCAATGTTTGTCAGAGAGATGGTGAGTTTGGACAACACAGCCTGGGCGTGAAGTCCTGAGTCCCTGCTTAGAGTCACAAGTTTAATGAGCTCCTGAGTTATCAAGTATAGAGGCATGGCTTCTTGGCAAACTAGGCATATTGTGTGTGTGTGTGTGTGTGTGTGTGTGTGTGTGAGAATGTGTGTGATTAAGCTTTTTATTTTGAGATAATTGTAGATTCCCATGCAGTTGTAAGAAATAGTATACAGAGATCTCATATACCCTTTACCCCAAACTATAGGACGATATCGTAGCCAGGATATGGGCACTGACACAGTCAAGATGCAGAACATTCCCATCATCACAAGGAATCCCCCATGTTGCTCTTTTTTAGCCACACCCAATTCCCTTCTAAGGCAACTCTTTCCTTAACTCCTGGCCGATAAATGGAACCATCCAGTATGCAACCTTTGATAATTTTTTTCCACTCAGCACAATTCTCTCGTGATTCATTTAGTATTTTGTATTTATCAATAGTTTATTCCTTTTTATTTCTGAGTAGTGGTCTGTAGTATGGATATACCACAGTTTAACCATTCACCCACTGAAGAACATCTGGGTTGTTTCCAGTTTTTGCAAAGAAAGCTTTGATAAACACTCATGTATATGTTTTTTGTGTGTGAGCATGTCTTCATTTCTCTGGGCTAGGAGTGCTCTAGCTGGATAATTTGAAAACTTAGGTTTTTTTGCAAAACTGCCACACTGTTTTCCAGAGTGGCTGTACCATTTTACATTCACACCAGCAATGTATGAATAACTTTCTCTACATCCTCACCTGCATTTGATGTTGTCACTGTTTTTTTTTTTTTTGTTTGTTTTGTTTTTTTTAGCTATTCTGATAGATATGTAGTGATAACTCATCATGGTTTTAATTTCATTTCCCTAGTGGCTATTGATGCTGAACATCTTTTCATGTGCTCATCTGCAGATCTTCTTTAGTGAAATGTCTGTTTATGCCTTTTGCCCACTTTCTGAGATTGGACTGTTGATTTTTTTACTTTTGAGATTTGAAAATTCATTATCTACTGGTCCTTTGTCAGATATGTGGTTTGCAAATATTTTCTCCCAGTCTGTAGCTTGTCTTTTCGTTCTCTTAACAGGGTCTTTTGTAGAGCAAAAGTTGAAAAATGTTGATGAAGTTCAACTTATCAAGTTTTCCTTTCATGGATCATGCTTTTGGTGTCAAGTCTAAGAACTCTTTACCTAGACCTGTATTACAAAATTTTTTTTCCTGTTTTCCTTTTTCTAAAAGTTTTATAGTTTTACAGTTTACATTTAAGTCTGTGATCCATTTTGGTTTAATTTTATATGTTTCTTTTTCTTGTTTTTGCTGATAGATGCTCAATTGCTTCAGCACCATTTATTGGAAAGGCAATCTTTCCTCCATTAAATGGTTTTTGTACCTTTGTCAAAAGTCAGTTGGGCATATTTGTATGACTCTAGTTCTGGGCTCTCTGTTTTGTCCTATTGATCTGTAATTTTTTTTTAAGGTTAACAATCATTTAATATATTAATATTTTCACTTATAAACATAAAATTTGCATATACAGGGAAAAAATGGGTTCTGAGGACACAACAGAGTACTAGAGACAGGCAAGCAATCAGAAAAAAGGATCAACCCTAGGGGAAACAAATGGAACTCCATCCCATGCTGGTGTCTACATAAACTTGGGAAGGAGAAAGAAAGATCACACAGTATCACAAGTAATGTAGAAAATAAATGTGGGTCATTCTGTCTCAATGGCAGGAACTTCTCCCATGATCCAGATCTTGCATCCCGGTGTGGCTCGTTTCATGAATGCTGATCTGAAACACAACAACCAGCCTTGATTACCATAGCTAAATAATAAATGTTGAAATTGGGTAGACTGATTCTTCATGCTTTATTTTTTGTTTTCAAAATTGTTTTACTCTTCTAGTTCCTTTGACTTTCTATATAAATTTTAGAGTAATTTTGTCTATGCCTATAAAAGATATTGCTGGGATTTTGATAGAATTTTATTAAACCTATATATTACTTTAGGGAGAACTGACATCTTTACTGTGTTTAGTCTTCCAGTCCATGAATACAGTATGTCTCTCCATTTATTTAGATTCTTCTTCCTTCCTTCCTTCCTCCCTTTCTCCCTCCCTCCCTCCCTTCCTTCCTTCCTCAGTGTTACATAGTTTTCAGCATGCATACCCTGCACATCTTGTTAGATTTACTCATAACTATTTCATTTTTTGAGCAACTGGAAATGATATTGTATGTTTACTTTTGGTGTCTACACACTCATTGCTAATATATAAAAATATAATTGATTTTTGTATGTTTTCTTATATTTTGTGACCTTGCTGAACTCTCATTTATTTGTTCTATAAATTTTCTTTTTTTTTTTGCCGACTCCTTGGCATTTTCTCTGTAGACAATAATGTTATCTGCAAACATTTTTATTTCTTCCTTTCTGATCCGCAGGGCTTTTGCTTCTTTTTTTTTGCCTTCTTGCACTGGCTAGAACTTCCAGCACTGTGTTGGATAAGGGTGGTAAGAGTAGACATCCTTGAATTTTCTTAATCTTAGGAAAAAATCATTCTGTCATTTACCATTAAGTACAATGTTAGCTACAGGGTTTTTTTGTAGATACTCTTCATCAAGTTGAGGAAGTTCTCCCCATTGCTGTTTTTCTGAACTTTTTAAACTTATAAATGGGTGTTGAAGTTTGTCAATTGCTTTTTCTGCATCATTGATATGATCATGTGATATTTTTCTTCTTTAGTGTGTTAATATGGCAGATTACATTGATTGAGTTTTAAAACTCATGGGTTGGGGTAATGATGGGGGTGGTAGTGGTCTCCTTATCAGGCAGCTGGGATGAAAGTTCCAGCTCCCTGCTTGGCCTTCTCTAACAACACCTTGCTGGGGTTTTGTAGCCTGCCAAATGTGGAAGTATAAATTCTCCACTCAGTCTTTTCTGGGTTGGTGGTGATTGGGGGTGGGACCACAGTTTTGTTTTGTTTTTCTGGTATTTGGCTGCAACAGAGCAGTTATTACCTAAAACTCTTCTTAGGCTTCCCCTGATCTGGTCCTTTGGCTAAGAGGGAGCAAGTTTAGTTTTGTTTTTGGTTTTTCGACTTTACCTGTTGATGTTTCTGGGTTGCCAGCTTCTTCAGCTTGGGATATTTGAGGCAAAAAGAAAATCCAGGGAACTCACCACCATGTTCCCCTGGTTCTTTTGACCCTAATTGGTCTTTCTTCTCTCTTCCTTTCAGAGTCTTCTTCTGTTTGTTGTATATATAATGTCCAGAGTTTTTAGTTGTACTTAGCAGGAGGAATAGGGAAAAGTGTGTCTACTCCATCTTCTCAGAAGTGGAAGCAAGTATTTTTATTTTATTTATTTATTATATTTTAAATTTTTTTGTATTCATCCATTTATTTATTTTGGCTGTGCCAGGTCTTAGTTGTGGCACACGAACTCTTAGTTGCAGCATGCAGACTCTTAGTTGCGGCATGCATGTGGAATCTAGTTCCTGGACCAGGGATCTAACCTGGGTCCCCTGACTGGGAGCACAGAGTCTCACTCACTGGACCACCAGGGAAGTCCCAGAAGCAAGTAATTTTAGATGCTGCTGCACTGAATGCATTAGATCGAACTAGTCAGGATAAGACATTTATTTACATACGACAACTCTCCTTCCTCATTGTTCTGCACAATTGAAGTATTATTTGGCTACTTTAGCAAATGAAATCTTGATTAACTGTTTTTCATTACTGAAAATGTTGAGTATTTTGTTTCACATGTTTCATATAAGCCAAATATCCATCTCTAGAATTATCTCTTATTACCCATTACTTTGTTACTTGTCGACAAGGCCCCAAATTGGGACTCTTGTGTGGAAAGAATGAAAATTTTAGGGGAAGCATAACTCTTTTTGTGGGATGTCCTTGGGGATGGTCTTAGGGAAACAGTAGGGAAAAGATAGGGAAGGGGGAAGGAGACAGACGTGTGTAGAGGCTATATGTTAGGTGCCTTATGCAGGTTATCTCATTTAATCTTACAGCTATATTATTACCATCTCTGGTTTTCAGCTGGGACCATGGCTTAGAAAGGTTAAGATGATTTAAGTAGATGTGTCAAGATTGTTATTTAAGCCTGTATACTGACAACAACTTTAGTTGTTCTCCCAACCTGCCTTCACCAGGTCAGGAGATCATCACCCATTTATATTGAAGTTTTGCCCTAAGTTCATGTCCTGTTTATTTTGAAGAATGCATTGCAGATAAGACAGTAGAGATAAGATCTATGATTACATTGGCCTGCTGGCTTCAGTAACTGTCACATGTACTTTATAAAATGATACCCAGCCAATGGAATACAACAATTCTCTTTCCTAGTATTTCAGCCTAGGCAATTGGATTCATGAAAAAACTTCTGAAGAGGAGTATGGGATAAGGTTTTTTTGGAGAAAGAAAAAAATTATCAAAGGATGACAACAAAAGAATACAGGTTAGAGAGCTATGTGTCTCAATAAAGCCTCACTAGCAGTTCAGCAGAAGAAACCTTTTAAACATTAAAAGTGAGAGAGTATTTTGACCCAGTCAAGTGTCACCCAAAAATAATTGTGGCAAATAATGTAAATTGGGTAATAGAATTTTGGTTCAAAATAGAAGTATAAATATAAAATATAAAAATTATATGATGTGGGACTCAGTAATATAGGCTAAAATACTGTAGTTTCATGAATTATTTTCTGAGGTGTGACAATGATATTGTGGATACATAGGAGAATGTCCTTTTATTTAGGAGATGATTGCCAAAGTATTTCGATGTCAAATGTCATGATGTTTGCAACTGACCTTCAAATTGTTCAGCAAAAAAAGCCACTTGGAATATTTTATTCCCATGTTCACTTTACTTTGTTGCCACCTTCTCCATTGGGCATAGTGCCTAGGGCCCAAAATATTCTTAAGGGTCCACAAAAATGTTTTTAAATGTTCTTTTAAAATCAAAAGATAAAAGATGAATTTCTAGGTCAAATATTTTAACATATAGTATTAAAAATTCACCTTTATTCCAACAGAACCATAAATTATAGTTTTAAATCTATTTTTATGGAGGAAGGCGCACACAAAAGTGCCTAGGGCCCGTGAAATCCATAAAGTGGCCCTAGTTGCCACCATTAGGATTTAAACTCCATGAGGGCAGAGTTCAGTGGTCTTGGTCTCTTGGATATCATGGACAGTCAACACAGTGCCAGGCATGGCCATAGTCTCAATTAGCATTTGTTGATTGAGTGAAAGGATCACTTTGACTTAAGTTTTACGAACGTTGGACATATTCTTTTGTTAAAGTGTATAAAACACTCTTCTAATAAGCCAAGAATATATTATTTTTGGATTATCAAACATTTTGAATTGTTAGCGTCTCTTTCCCTCTTTATCAGTATGGAAATTTGAGAAATGACTGCATAGGAAGGAAGGAATGGATCAATGATTGAGGAATCATTTGTCGAGCACTCACTATATGATGGGCAGTGATCTACGTTCCGGGCACTCTTTATCTATGCTTTGAGCCCAATGTGTCTGCCTCTAAGGGGAAAAGACAGGATTATTTTATGAATATTGTTCTGTAGATAATTTGCACACAACAGCAACAGAAACAATGGAACAATAAGCATTTGTTGGCATTTACCATTTGCCAAGTCATGTGCTCAAAAACACTTCATGGGGGCTTCCCTGGTGGTGCAGTGGTTGAGGGTCCGCCTGCCGACGCAGGGGACACGGGTTTGCGCCCCGGTCCGGGAAGATCCCACATGCCGCGGAGCGGCTGGGCCCGTGAGCCATGGCCACTGAGCCTGCGCGTCCGGAGCCTGTGCTCCGCAACGGGAGAGGCCACAACAGTGAGAGGCCCACGTACCGCAGAAAAAAAAAAAAACAAAAAACACTTTATGGGAATGACCTCATTTAATCCTTATAAAAGATCTTGTATCAATATATAAAAACTAACAATACCTCCCTTTGTAGATAAGCAAACGGGGGCCCAAGAGGTTCAGCAACTCCCCAGTATCACACAGTGAGAAAGTGGCCAGGCCAGGACTTGAAGCCAGGTCAACTGATTCAGATGTACATTCTCTTACCTGCCTCGCTCTGTCCTGCCTCCCAGGCGTGTCTTAGTCACTAGTGTCTCAAGCAAGCTGCCTTTGAAAACTCGGGGATTATTTTTAGCTTTTCAAATAGTTTGCACTTGTGTGCATGCCTAATTCTGGATTAAGTGCCTCACCCATAACTGTTATAGATTGTAATGTCTGGAACTGAGGTATTTGAAATCACCTTGTGATTCTAGGAAAGAGAAATGGATGTGGAAAAGAAAGCTGTACAGACCCTTTTGCCGTAATCTGATGCCCTGGAGTCAGTGCCCTAATGGGGAGACCATGATGCAGTGCAGGGTATGCTGTGGTGACCCCCTCTCATGGAGAGCTGGACTCAGGTTCCATCAGGATTAGCTTGATTTCCAGCTTTTCTGTCCCTAGGACAGGGCAGAGCCCTGAATTTAGGTCTGTTAACCTGAAGTCTGTCTGTAGGAAGTGGGCAAGAGCTCCCTTTAACACCTCAGTGTCCTAACGCCAAGTGAGGCTATGACCATGGCAGGCTTGAGTGCACTATTGACTGTGGAAAAAAACTAGGAGGTATCCAAGAACTGCAGGTTGTCTATAAGCCCTGATCTACTAAGAGAATGCACAGGAATAGTCATATTTTAGGCAAGATGGACAGAACAGCTACTGCATGGTGTCCCAGTATGGGCCCTCTGAAGAATAATCTGTGTTTTGATTTAAGAGGTGGGTAGATCTCCAGGGCCTGTATTTAGGCAATGCATGGACACAGGAATGAGTGAGTGAATGAATGAGTCCCTCTCTCTGGAGGATTGCTTTTCTCCCCTAGGGACTCTCTAGCATTTTATCTTTCCTTATCTTATGGTACTTCTATAATCTATTGTATTTGCTGGCTTTGTTGTATACGGCAGAGCCCTGAAAGAGCTCACAGCTCAATCGGGGAAGCAAAGCAAGCAAACAGCTTGTTAGAGTAGAAGGCTGTCCAGAGGGAACTGGAAGCATGAAGCGGGGTTATGGGAGCAGGATTTGGGAGAGTAACTGACTTATCCAGGGCAGAAGCTTAGGATCCGCATCGTGAGAAAGACCTTGTTTGAGCTTGTCTTTGAAGGAGTAGTTCACCTGCCAACTGTAAGGCAGAGCGTGCCAGGAAGAAGGTGCATACATGTACGCTTGCTGAGCGGGGGGAAAGCGTGTCCCACTTTGCAGACTGCAAGGAGTGTAAAATGACGGCATTATAGGCTGCGTGGGAAGGGGGCGGGGAGGCGGGAAAGGTGGAAGCAGGCCAGATGACGAGGGGTTTTAGCCAATGTGTTGAGGGATTTGCACTGAATTCCATAAGGCTCAAGTGCCACTGAAGAATTTTAGGCAGAGTAACATTTGACTTTTAGAAAGTTCTCGGCCACAGATTTGTGTGGAGTAGGACAGAGGGGAGTGCTGCTACCACAGCACTCCAGGATTTTGAGGGGCTGAAAAGCTGCTATAGGGTGAGTACTATTGTGCCAGGTTCAGATGGGGGAGTAAAGAGTGTCCCAGGCAGCGGAGGCAGCGTGATCAACGGGCTCCATGCTCAGGAGAACACTGGGGCAGAGCAAGCAGTCCAGCGTGCATGAGGCCTGCGTCAGTCAAGGGAGTAATGGGAGAGGAGGCTGGAAATGTAGGTTGGAGGAAAGCAGGTGGAGTGCGGAAGGCTTTGAATGAATGATCGGAGTTAGTGCAGGACAGACAGGGCAGGGCAGCACTCCACTTAACTGTCAGCTATTCTAATGAAGTGAAATCATTAGATCTGTGTTTTAGAGAGAACGGCAGATCTTTAAAAAACATGGGGGGAAGCTGGCGTTAGAAGGAGAGAAAAGAGAAGAAATAGGAGGAGAAAGAGGAGGGAGAAGAAGGAAACTATTGCAATAATCCGGACAGGAGGTGATGAGGCCCTGCACCAGGGCCATGGCTGTAGGAATAATTTTCAGGGGACAAACGCTAGATACTTTATGTGACAGCATAGAACCTCAGTGATGCTTGTTTAGCAGAAGGTTTCTTCCCAGTGGAAGAGTTAACACAGGACACATGGGTATGGATTACTGGAATTAGGAGGAAGTATGCTCATTGTATCTGTTTACAGTTCTGGTACCCAATATAGAAAAATGATCTTTAGCATCAATATCCTAGGGTAAACAAGCTAACAAGATCTCACACTTCATGATGTAGAAATAAGAAGTCAATTTTCAATTCTTAAATGTTTATTGCAGCTATTGATTTATTAATTTTTAAGCAGAGAGTGAGATTGGTCCAACTTGGTGTGCCCCCTTTAATTGAAAGGAGTTGGGATTCAAGAACTCTCCGTTCATTCTTTCACTCTTTTGTGTTAGTATTACCTTGCATGTGTATGTGAATTTGGGGGGGTGTGTGTCTGTTCCTAGGTGGTGGCTACGTGGGAGTACGATGTAGTATTTGTTCTGAGAAGCATACGAGTCGATGGATGTGATTATAGCGTCCCCAGCGCTGAGTGTGTTCTTCGTTTAGCAGAGCACTTTGCACGCGAGCTCAGATTTTATAGGCAATTTTGTTAGTATGAGTGTAAAATTTTGCTAGATATGTCTCCAACTGACTTTTGCCCGAAATTCACCTCTATTTGAACTGTGTAATCTTCCTTAAGATTCCAGGAGAGATTTTAGTACAAAGTAACTCTAAGTTATGAAGTGACACAATCACAGAACATGATACCCAGCTGCTAGTGGGTTCAGGCTTTAAGATGAATTCTCATCATTTCTAAGTAGAAGTAGCAGCAGGAGTGAAGTCAGTATTTCTATGTTCCCAAGGGCCCACTTTTTTTTTGGCCCTGACATACATACATTATGAATACAAACCTGCCTTACAAAATAAAATAAGAAGTAGTGTGGTAGATTGGATGAAAGTTCCCATTTCTTCACTCAATCCCTGTGTTACAATTAGACATCCACAGCTTTTGTTGTGTGACCTTGCAGAACATCTCTTCAGAGGGTGTGGCATCTTTCCCCATCCCTTAGTTTGTGACAATGTCAAGTTCTGAGAAGAGGCCTTAAAAGACACTTTGTGGTTCTGCTTCTGTCACTTAGACCTCTGTCATTGTTTCTGAGTGGAACATATTCCAGGTAGCTATTAGTCCGAGGAAAATGAAAGATGCATGAAGCTGAACTGAGCCCAGCCTGTGTTCTGAAGGAGAACTTCCCTGGTCTAAAACATACAAATTTTAAAAATAATTTTTGAGAAACAAAAAATGAATACTGAAGGGAAAAGAAACTCTGGAATTGTCAGGGGACCCACAATCTTTGAATTTTATTTACTTTGGTCTAGTGGTAGGCATCTCAAATTGTGTGGAGATGTCAGGAGTCTCGTTCTTGTCCATTCTGAGACATCTTGGCATGTGACTTCTCTGAGTCACAATTTCTTCATCTGTTAAACAGGAAAGAATTTCTGCTCTGGGGACCAAAGAGAGTATTACTATTACAGTGATCACGGTGATTGTTATTATAGAGTGCCTTGGAAACTCTAAAGTATAATACAAATGTCAGATATGCTAGTTCTCATTATCAGATATTCTCAGGGGGGTTTAGTGTTATGATTTTTTTTAAAAAAAATATTTATTTATTTTTGGCTGCGTTGGGTCTTCGTTGCTGCGCGTGGGCTTTCTTTAGTTGCGTCAACAAGGGGCTAGTCTTCATTGCAGTGCGCAGGCTTCTCACTGCTGTGGCTTCTCTTGTTGCGGAGCACGGGCTCTAGGCACGTGGGCTTCAGTAGTTGTGGCTCACAGGCTCTAGAGCGCAGGCTCTGTAGTTGTGGCGCACAGCCTTAGTTGCTCCGAGGCATGTTGGATCTTCCCGGACCAGGGCTCGAACCCATGCCCTCTGCATTGGCAGGCAGATTCTTAACCACTGCGCCACCAGGGAAACCTCTAGTGTTATGATTTTTTAAATGCCCTACCTGTATTTTAAGTTTTGTGACCATCACTTATCCCAACATACATTTCAGAGCTCTTGATCAGGAGCTAGAATTCTTGAGCTCTGGTTCCCAATAATTTTCTAAATACAAATGTTTTTTGTTTTTTTCTTCCTTTGTTCCACTTGGCATGTTGTTTGACTGATCTTGTAGAACCTATTTTTTCATCTTCTCATCTGTTTCAGAGTGAGAAGAACCAAGCTTGGGTTTTCCTACCATGGACAAAAAAGGTTTCAGCCTATTAATTATTTGATATTTAGAATGGGTAGAAACATTTCTAAAGTGCAGAGTGTGGAACGTTAAGAGACCTTTGATTATTGGAGAGAATCTCAGTGTCAGAGAGTCCCATCTCAGTCTTCATAATTCTCTAACCTTGTCGTCTTTTATGGGTGTATGTTAATTTGTTTACTTGTCTGTATCTCCATATGCTGTCTGCTTATAGGGTGAGGCCTATCCAATTTCCCTTACTAGGACATACTGCTTTGTGTACTCTGACATAAACTTATAAGTCTGCCCTTGTATTCTCTGCCTGCCATTAATAATAATGACAACAACAACAACGAGAATAAATAATGTAGTGATTAAAAGTACAAGCTTTGCAACCAGACTGTTTTTGTTCAAATTATAGCTTTGTTTCTTAGCAGCTGTGTGACTTTGATATCTTGGTGCTCAGTTTCATCATCTGCAAAAATGGTAAAAATGGTAGTGTACCTCCTAAGGTTGTTTTAAGGACTAAATGAGCTAATACATGTAACATCTGCATAGTTTGTGTTTCCATCAGCTATCAGCTAAAATGAAAGATGATCAAACACATGAAGTATTGATTAGAGTCCTCAGAAAGGTATTGGCTCAGTAATAGGGCAAAATTTACACCAAAGGCATTTTGGATTCACTAGAAGAAAATAAAAATCAACTTCAGTGAATCAAACTAATTCCAGGTAATGTAACTGCACTCCTGTTCAAAGCCCACAAATATTTAAAGTTATACAAACGAAAATCCCCAAACCATCCAACCCAACAGTGTACAATTCATGTCTGGAGTCCAATAAAAAGTACCATGTGTTCAAAGAAACAGGAAAAATTAATCCATAACCAGAAGAAAAATTATTCAATAGAAGTATATCTATAAATGACAAGAATGAAGAATGACAGAATTAGTAGACAAAAATGTTACAACATTTATTATAAATATATATGTTCAAGAAAGATGAGAAAACATGAGCAAGTCAAAGGAAGATATGGAAGGTAAAAAAGATTCAACTTGAACTTCTAAAGATGAAATATACATTATCTAAAAATGAAAATTACACTGGATAGATTAACTGCAGATTAGACATTGCAGAAGACAAGCTTAGTGAATTTGAAAATACAGCAATAGAAATTACCCAAAAAGCTAAATTCCCAGAAGAATTTACTACATTGATTCTCATATCAAGGATATTGAATAACTAAGGAAACTTCTCGATATGTGTACTTCCAAATATTCAGAAGTAAACGGTGAAGGTGTGATAGTGACTGTAACCCAGTGAGCTCCTTTTTAGGAGGTTAAGCTAATATATATTATTTCTGGAACTCCAAACTGATAAAGTTGCAGAATTTAGAAAATCCCCATGGTGAGGAGTTAGTATATCCTGTAGGTTGTCTTTTGGTCCTGGGTGGTCTCTATAAAATACTGCTTCTTGAATAATCCTTTAGGTAGATGTTGGGTAGCAGTGGGCTACTCAAGACTTGTTTTATTGAGGACAAGGAAGAGGAAGTGATCTGTATAGGAGTGAATAATCTGGAATTATTACCCAGGTCTGACCATACTGCCCCACAGCCGCCTACAAAATGCACCTATTTTATAAAATAAAGGAAGCCACCTTTCAAACCATCAGCAGCAAGTGTATTTAGCAGAATGATTAAAATTTTCATTTAAAATATCCTTTGATATGAGGAAATATACCCTCTCTAGAAACACTTCAGTTATTCCATTGCTGTTGTTTTACCAAGATTTCTTCCTGACTGCTTCAGCACTTTTCCAAAGAATGTCTTTGCTTCCGTAATTCAAAAGGGCCATCTTAATTCATAACCCTCTTATTAGTAAGATCTGCTTCTCTACAGGTTACCTTTGCAGGTGTTTTCTTTTGCCAGTGTTGCTGCTCTCTCCTTGTTCATAGTCTTCTTTGGTCTGGCAGTCGATTTGCCTCTGATTATTATATATGGATCTCTTCCCTTCACTAGCACCATTTCCTCTCATATCCCTCTTCACTGGAATTTAAATAAATGTATCCCAATTACAGAGAGAGTAATCTTCATTCTCTAATCAAAACTTATTAACTCCAGATGATCCATTCAGCCAAATTTCAACAAGAGATAGAAAAAGGTTTCTAATCCAAATGATTATTATCATGCATAACTTACATATCATGTGTATCAGAAATGTAATTAAATTGCATGTTATTTACTGACTTCATCATTATAGCTGCATGAATGAAACTTAATCACTTAGTTGCTTTTAACCACATTTAATTTATAAACTGTCATGCCAAAAAATTTACTTCCACGCTTCAATTTCTGTAAAATAGTTAAAATCTCAGAGGAAGCAAAAGATAATAAAGCCTGCATATATGATTACAGGATTATTTATAGTGTGAATCTGGTACTTCTGACTTCTGAGTTGTAGAGATTGTATAACAGCATTACTCAATCTTTCTCTCTGACTGAGACCACTGGAGAATTGCCTTTTAGCTCATTGCTCGTGCTAATTATTGTAAATCTTCCCTTGTGAAAAATAGAAACAATCATTATTGTAGTTTCTCAGGAATTTGGTGAATATCATACAAAATCAAAAGAAAGGGGTAGAAATAACAAACTTTTATGGCTATGGCATGACAACTGGAAATGCCCTTGGAGAGTATTAGACTGATGTTAATAGTCCAATTTCCTCTCTTTGTAGATGGGTAAACTGTAAAATTCTAGGGAACTCTGTTGATGCCTACCAGTCAAAGGCCACCAGAGACAGTTCAGGTCACAAGAAGTTGAGTTCATTACTTGATGCAACAAGGGAGACTGACCTGATGAGCAAGGATGGGCATCAAAATAAGAGGTGTAGGGAGATTTGTTATAGAATTTTACTTTATGTTAGATGATTTGAAGGAGGGTTCAAGGAGGCAGGGCTTTGCTATGGATAGGTACTATCAGGAAACGGGAGTAATTCTATTTGTATTGTATCTAGGATGCAGGAGGAACAGAGTGGGGATAAAGCTGTAATTGATTTTTTTAAAAAAAGCATCTGGAACTCATGATAGCTGGGTGTGGGAGATGGTTGGATATTTCTGTAGTTTGCATACTGTTCTTATGTTTGTCTAGGATCAGATATGATTACAAAGTGCTCTTGTGCTTTTCTCACTCCATCACAATCTTAGAGTGACCTCAGCTGATGTTGGTGCTCTTTTGACACGGCTTATGTTCAATAGAAACCCATGGTCTAGCTGTGCCAGCTTCCAGCTGACAGATATCAAGCCTCTGTACTATTTTTTTTTTTCATCTTTTTTTTTGAAGTATAGTTGATTTACAATGTTGTGCCAATCTCTGCTGTACAGCAAAGTGACTCAGTTATGCACAGAGACATTCTTTTTTATATTCTTTTCCATTATGATTTATCCCAGGAGATTGTATATAGTTCCCTGTGCTATACAGTAGGACCTCGTTGTTTATCCATTCTAAATGTAATAGTTTGCATCTACTAACCCCAAACTCCGAGTCCATCCCTCTCCCTACCCCCTCCCCCTTGGCAACCACAAATCTGATCTCTGTCTGAGTCTGTTTCTGTTTTGTAGATAGGTTCATTTGTGCCATAATTTAGATTCCACATATAAGTGATATCATATGGTATTTGTCTTTCTCTTTCTCTTTCTCTTTCTCACTTCATTTAGTATGATAATCTCTAGTTATACCCCTGTTGCTGCAAATGGCATTTTTCTTTCTTTCTTATGCCTGAGTAGTATTCCATTGTATATATGTACCACATCTTTATCCATTCATCTGTCGATGCACATTTAGGTTGTTTCCATATTTTGACTATTGTGAATAGTGCTGCTATGAACATAGGGGTGCATGTATCTTTTGGAACTATAGTTTTCTCTGGGTATATGCCCAGGAGTGGAATTGCTGGATCATATGGTAATTCTATTTTTAGTTTTCTGAGGAACCTCCATACTGTTTTCCATAGAGGCTGCACCACCTTACATTCCCACCAACAGTTTAGGAGGTTTCCTTCTCTCCACACCCTCTCCAACTTTTGTTATTTGTAGACTTTTTAATGATGGCCATTCTGACTGGTTTGAGGTGGTACCTCATTGTAGTTTTGATTTGTATTTCTCTAATAATTAGTGATGTTGAGCATCTTTTCATGTGCCTATTGGCCATCTGTATGTCTTCTTTGGAGAAATGTCTATTTAGTTCTTCTGCCCATTTTTTCACTGGGTTGTTTGTTTTTTTGTTGTTGAGTTGCATGAGCTGTTTGTATATTTTGAAGATTAAGCCCTTGTCAGTTGCATCATTTGCAAATATTTTCTCCCATTCTGTAGGTTGTCTTTTCGTTTTTTTTTTTTTTAATTCTTTTCATTGCTGTGCAAAAGCTTGTAAGTTTGATTAGGTCCCATTTGTTTATTTTTATTTCTATTGCCTTGAGAGACTGACCTAAGAAAACATTGGTAGAATTTATGTCAGAGAATGTTATGCCTTTGCTCTCTTCTAGGAGTTTTATGGTATCATGTCTTATGTTTAATCTTTAAGGCTTCTGTACTTTCTCACTAAGACACCCAAAATGGGAAGAATGGGAGAGGTAGTGTCCAGGCTTGAATGTAAATTTCTTGACTTCTAGGACCGAGGCCTTTTCATTAATGCATGCCAGACCATGGAAATCTGTAATGTGGGGAAACCAATAAAGTGGACAGTACACAGAATTCAGAATTTGATAAAATCAGGTCCAAATCATGGCTTTGACACTTAATTGATTTCTCTGAATTGCTTTTTCTCAGTGAGGCCATTGAGTATCTTTAGATGACTATGGTTTTCCAATTCTGTGTTGTTAATTTTTCAGGAGGGTCCAAAAAATAGAATTTTTCTTCAGCTTCAGGATAAAAAGTATAATAGATGCCAACTTATCCTGGAGGCTTAAATTTATTTTAATTTAAAGTAGATTTAGATTTTTTAATCCTACAGTTTTTGAAATCTTAAGTCAGTACTGGTAAATAGCTGATATTATCAGTCCTTGGAATGTAATGAGATAATTTCCTAAATGTTGTTGAATGTTAGGGAAAAAATACCACACAGTGTATTTTTCCTCTTGCCCAATTTCAAGGCAGTCATCAAGAAATACTACCTAAGGTTAGTAAAGTTGTACTCTTTCCCATTAAGCTCAGATTGGTAGTATAAATCTTTCCTTATAACTCTCAATAAAAAGTCTCAAGGATAATCTCTCCTTTTATGTATTTCACTTTAACTCTTTCCTTGAAAATTGATCACAAGACATATTTCTAGAAGGTATTTACAAAGAATATTTTGGGTTTCTTGAAAGGACACAATCTTAGGAAAAGAATAACAAAACAACAAATATATACATGAAATAAGGTCAGAAAGCAATATGTCTGTAATTGCTTTTGAATAAAATGTTCCTGTAAGTTAAATTTATGAATAAAACCATACACATTTTCTAGAAGCTTTAGTTTTATCTTTCAGTGTTTCTTATCCTAAGGATGAAATGTGGAAAAGGATTTCAAATTTCAGAGGAAAAATAAATTGCATAAATAAGGAAAATGATATTCAAACAGAGATAAAATTGGCAAGTGAAATTTCTAGAAATTACAAGTTACAAATAGAAAGTCGCTTCCTTTTACATTATAATCAAAGGAATGTTCTGTGGGCACAGTGGTTGGTTATAGGGCTGAGAAAGCTTGGAGAAAGGATTTGGAAGTATTTGCTAGAAAGTAGAAGAGGGGAGCACACCCCCATAACTCTTCCAATCACAGAAATGCTGAATGAAATATACAACCACAGGAAACCTTAGGGTAGTGTCAATGTCAAAGGTAAGGAAGAGGAATCCCAAGTATCTAGATACCAAGAGGAACTCAAGCCAGAAAAATGAGCTAAAACTAAAATCTAACACACTGTGGCGCTGTGGAAGAAAGCTGAAGACCCACAGCAGGTAAATGTGGAACTTCCCTATGAGGTTATCTCTTATGAGGAAAAAAATTCCCACTGAAGATGTCAAAAAGTATCAAGAACTTTTTTGAGGGAACAAGTCGTTCTAAGAAAGTCAATGCAGGTAACAAATTGATGTATTAACAGCCCAAGAATTTCCAATAACAAGCAATGTATTGAGGACTCCAAAATAAGTATTTTAAAAGAATGATCAGAGATGAAAGAAAGATAGAAACCATAATGTAAGAACAGAACATCATGAAAAAAGGAAAATTTTACATAAAAGAACCAAGCAGGAATTTTCAAAATAAAAAATAAATGAATAGGACTTTAAATTTAAAAGTAACAACAATAATAGCAACAACATATTTGGGAGTTTAAAAGCACGGTGGGACTAAAAAAAGTAGATGCCACTAATAGTAAGTCCTAAAATATCATAATCACAATGAGGCATAAATGAACAATTGGAAACAAGTTCAACAGCTATCATTTGGGTGAAAGAACAGCTTGTGTTGTATTTATGCAGTGGTGTACTTAAATGGTGTAATTTAAAATGAATAAGATCAATATGTAGTAACATGGTTAGAATTAAAAAAAAACATTGAGAATGAAAGCAAGTTGCAAACCACTGCATATTGCATGATACCATTCACATCAGTTTGATAAACCCATAATATAATACAGTATGCTCATGGATAGGTAACACGTAGTTAAAATGTAAAAACATGGAGAGAAGAATTCACACAAACAGTTTAACAGTGTTAGCAGTTGCTTCTGGGGAGAGATGGAGAAAAATTGAACTTGGGCCGTTTTCATTTGGAACTCCAGCTACATCTGCATTGTTTTATTTATTTATATTAAAAAGTGAAGGAAAAATAACAGTTTATATGCCGAGAAGAGAGGTACATTTTTATGATACTTTCTGTACTTTTTGATGTGTTTAAAATTTTTCACAATTAAAAATATAGGGGGCTTCCCTGGTGGCGCAGTGGTTGAGAGTCTGCCTGTCGATGCAGGGAACGCGGATTCGTGCCCCGGTCCGGGAGGATCCCACATGCCGCGGAGCAGCTGGGCCCGTGAGCCATGGCCGCTGAGCCTGCGCTTCCGGAGCCTGTGCTCCGCAACGGGAGAGGCCACAACAGTGAGAGGCCCACGTACCGCCAAAAAACAAAAAAAAAAAAATAGGGAAAAATAAAAAATATGAGAAACAGAACAACTTTCAGGTGAGCACGGGGGTTTATCACATCTCACAATCTCTCTGCTTCCCCAAGTATGGGAGTGACTGCAGTGAGAGCCACATTTTTGAAGTACAGTGGAGTTGCCAAATAGAAATAAAAGTTCTCATGTGAATTCATGCAACCTGAGTATGTGGAAAGAAGAGATTATCTTTTTATTTTTTCTTCCAGTTTTATTGAGATATAATTGACATACAGTGCTTTTTAAGTTTAAGGTGTACAGCATAATGATGTGACTTATGTATATCGTGAAATGATTATCACAATAAGCTTAGTGAACATCCATTGTCTCATATAGATATAAAATTAAAGAAATAGAAAAAATTTTTTTGTTTGTGATGAGAACTCGTAGGATTTACTCTCCTAACAATTTTCATATATAACATACAACAGTGTTAATCATAATTATATTTATCATATTGTATATTACATCCCTAGTAATTATTTATCTTATAACTGGGAGTTTGTACCTTCTGACCACCTTCATACAGTTCCCTCTCCCCACCCACCTCCATCTCTGGTAATCACCAATCTGATCTAAGAAGGGATTACCTTTTAAATGGAATGTTTCTCTGTCTATATTTATGCTATCATCCCCTCACTTTCGTTAGTCTTGTTAACAAGTCTTTTCCAACATAAACAGAAGCGCAAGTGAAAGAAAAATAGAGGTGGTAACATCTGAGAGGCAGGGTACTGCTCTGAAGTTCTTTAAGTTCTCCTGGAAAAGAGGTCTTTCTCTTGACCTCCTGTTTTTGGTACAAGGTGGTATATGACAACAGGTAAAAGCTAAGAATCAGGGCTTCCCTGGTGGCACAGTGGTTGGGAGTCCGCCTGCCGATGCAGGGGACATGGGTTCATGCCCCGGTCCGGGAGGATCCCACATGCCGCAGAGCAGCTAGGCCCGTGAGCCATGGCCGCTGAGCCTGCGCGTCCGGAGCCTGTGCTCCGCAA
Organism: Phocoena sinus; assembly: GCF_008692025.1. Taxonomy (NCBI): domain Eukaryota; kingdom Metazoa; phylum Chordata; class Mammalia; order Artiodactyla; family Phocoenidae; genus Phocoena; species Phocoena sinus. Next base: position 80,208,041 of record NC_045768.1, on the reverse strand, counting down.
CAGGAGAGGCCACAACAGTGGGAGGCCCGCGTACCGCAAAAAAAAAAAAAAAAAAAAAAAAAAAAGCTAAGGATCAGCCACATAGAGCTGTATGGACCCTGATCATAGTAGAATGAAGCCATTTGAAGAATCCATTGTTATTCAATATCAGTAGGGGAAAAACTCCAAAATTCAGTGACCAAAGAATAGTCTGACATCCAGGAAGTATGTTTCTATAGTAATAGAACATAGAGAATTTGGAATTAAATCATTTTAGTCAATTAATAATTTAAGAGACAAGTTTAACATGTCCTTTGCTTTTGACTAGAGTTTAACATTTTAATTTCCCCAATTGGATGTGAAATAATGCAAGTTTAATCCTGCAACTGTTCTTCCCTATTTACTTTAACTGATGAGTCTTTCACAGGTTTCCAGCATGAGATTTTTCTTTTTGAAACATTTATGATTGTGCCAAATATGTGTAGATTTCTTTAAAAAATATCTTGTTTTTCAAAGCAATTAAAAGTTAGAATAGGCCCCATTAAAATTCAGGAATAAAACTTGTCATTAAATGAAGTAATCTGTGTGCTGAATACCAAAGGATTTGGCAGTTCTAGATTGATGACTGAGCCTAGGCTAAGGCAGAGCAACAAGGCTTTTGTGACTGAAACATGAATTAAGCTGCAGTTTTAGAAAGTCACAGGGAAGACATTTGCATATATAAGAAGTAGAGTGAGGCAGATTTTTCTTTAAACATCTTTTGAAATTCAGGTTGATCCAATAAATGTGAAAAAAGGAAGAAAGTGCTTGGGCCTCAGAACGGAGAATAATAGAGTATACATAACAAAAAGAGACAATCTGGGCATATATCCCATAGGACAGTGTTTCCGTTTCATTCAGGGATGGGTGTTGCAAGTGAAGGTGTGCCAAGCAGAGTAAAATGAAAGAGCTCTTGGCGCTGTAGAGGAGCATAATTTGCCACCCCAAAATGTATCTCTTTGGCATGAGGATTAATTTAGGCTATTTTTAAGGCCCGAACGATTCAGGAAGAACCTTTGACCTACCCACTAACTGCCTAAAAGAATGTAGATAGAAAACCTGTCCCTGGAAGGGAGTCATCACCATAGATAACTACAGTGTGAACTAGGTGTGTAGACAGGGAACAACGTAGCAGAGTCTGTTAAAATTCCTCTCTGTGTCCCATTGTCTCTGCATGACCCAGCAAACGTTTGTTTACCAAACATTCGCTTTTCCATGCTACATGAATTGCCTTCTTCCCCTTTGAAGTCCCAAACCACTTTCCCCGACATTCTATTTTATGTTTAGCTGAGGTTGGTATTTAAGGTAAGTGCTTTGGCCATTTTGGCAAGTTACTCTGTTTTCCTGAGTCTCTCCCATGTATACATGTTATTAAACTTCTGTTTGATTTCCTCCTGTTAATCTGTCTCATGTCAGTTTAATTCTTAGACCAGCCAGAAGAACCTAGAAGGGTAGAGGAAAATTCCTTCCTTCTTGACAACACCTTTTCTGGAATTAGGGTTGGAGTAGCCAGAATTGACATACCCTTTATGAATGCCCTTTAATGTTCTTGTCCAATGCCTGGAAAAATCATGTATATGACTATCCGGAACAGGCAGAATTTAATTACACGTTGAGTTTTAAGGGATCTACATATAAAATATCTTTTTCTCTCTTATGTTTCTCTCACAATACCCATCCTTTTAAAAATGAGGTTAAGGAAGGCCCTGAGGTACTGTTACCGAACTCAGGTTTGGCTGATTGCTGCACCAAAGCCAATAATCGAGAGGCAAGTGTTGATAGAAAGGAAAGTTGCTTTAATCAGAAAAGCTCGCAATCTGCGGAGAAGGTGGACTCATGTCCCGAGACCAATTCCGAAGATTCTGCTCAGCCGTGACAATTTTTAAAGGGAAAAAAGAGGGAAGAGTCTCAGTGAATTATCAAGGCAGGAGGTTGGATTCTGATTCCTTCTCCATTGTGTGCAGACTGGCTGACTCTTTCTTCAGATGTTATCTTGCCTGTGTGATCTGCCTGCAGGATTGCTAAGGGGCCTGCTGGGGGTAGAGAGCTAGTCATTCTTTAACTACTTGACTCTTCCATTCCTACTTCTTTTAATCTAGGGAAAGAAACAACAGGTTAGGCAAGGTAGTGTGTGCATTTAGTAAAGCATAAGTCAGGAGTTAGGTTAAATGTTACTTGGTGATCTCACTTTTATAATTAACATTTAAGGGGAATAGAAATAGACAAACAGGAAAGGGGCAAAAGAGCTGCTTATAATACTTTCCATGGATTCTTTGTTCCATACTGCTATGACCTCTGTTACAACAACTTCAAGTCATTTAAATTCTAGAAAGGATCTGAGCCTTAATTATCATGGAACTGGATAAAAGGGGTAGAGTTTGGATATAAGAATGCTAATATACAAACCAGTTCTAAAGAGAGGATGTGAGGGATGTCTTATTTTGGGATATCAAATATGTAAAATTCACTGTCTAACTGAGGAGAAATTGTCCAGGCGATGTATTTTATTTTATTTAAAAAATTTTTTAATTAATTAATTAATTTATTTATGGCTGCGTTGGGTCTTCGTTGCTGTGTGCAGGCTTTCTCTAGTTGCGGTGAGTGGGGGCTACTCTTCGTTGCAGTGCGTGGGCTTCTTATTGTGGTGGCTTCTCTTGTTGTGGAGCACAGGCTCTAGGCGCGTGAGCTCAGTAGTTGTGGCACACAGGCTCAGTAGTTGTGGCTCGCAGGCTCAATAGATGTGGCTCGTGGGCTCTAGAGCGCAGGCTCAGTAGTTGTGGCACACAGGCTTAGTTGCTCTATGGCATGTGGGATCTTCCCGGACAGGGCTCAAACCCATGACCCCTGCATTGGCAGGCAGATTATCAACCACTGCACCACCAGGGAAGTCCCAGGGTGTGTATTTTAGATGTACACTTTTTACATTTAGCTATGCGTTCTGCCCCACATTCCGCTGGTTTCATTGCTGGTGAACTGGCCTGGATGTCAGGCTGAGCTCCTTGGCCTGATAACTGCTTTATGCTCCTTTCCTTGGACTCATCCTGACCTTGGCATTTAAAGAGAGATGTTGCCATCTGAACATAGGCCATGACTAACTGCTACAAGAGCTTAAGGAGAAACCAGCTCCAGCTAGAGGGAGCAGGCTGAGCTCCTCTCTTCCCTCAAAAACTCCTCCCTTAGTCAGATGTTGGAGGAGGCAAGTGTCAGTTACTGACATACAAAGGCTTTCATCCTCACGTCAGGGTGAAAAGGTAGGGAAAAACCAACATTATTCCTCACTTCACAGGTATTTATGGAGGTACTATTATGTGTAAGGCAATGTGTGAGACACTATTGCCAATACAAGCATGAGGGTTTCTATTATTGAGGAAATTACAGTGTAGTAAAGACTAGAGAATCTTGGGGTTTTCAGGAGGTCAGTATTTTATAAACCTTTTCCCAAATCAAGTTCTTAACCAACCGAGAGAGACAAAACTGACATGAAGATAGGATCAAAATGCCAGCTTTGGTATGACGGAGTTTTTGAATAACGTGGATTTGATGTGAGGCAACCATGGGATTCCGAACAATACACTTAGATTTAGACAGATGTGCCCTCCAGTCAGACCCTCTTCCATTTCCTGCCAGGAGGGTGGCCCCTGTAAACCATCGGTGCGGAAGAATAGATCTCAGCCTGTGCTTCCTGCAGAATTGAATCTCAAGAAGGAAGCTTTGCATATCCAACTTTACCAACCAGATAGACGCTTTCTCTTCCCATAGAAGAATATATCATCAAGAAATATCTTTTTAACATAATCTTCTAGATTGTATTTTATGAGGGTCTCCCAAATAAGAGATATGAAATCAGTAACTTTTGGGTCTGCCAAAAAATGTTATTGCTTAACATTTTTTTTGCTTTCTTTTTTCGGTTTATGTGATCCCACCAGGTGGTGCTCTTCCAACAGTTCAACATCTAACCCAGGCCTCAATGCTACCCATTATTTTCCTTCATGTCTTCCATTTAATATGCTTCATATTTAGTATCTATTTTCATAACCTTTTGGAGCATGGTCCTAATTCTATCACTCCACCTTCAGTAACAGTCTTTAATTGCAATTCACGCTGGAACACTTTGAGTATTTTACACAGCTGATCTTATGGCTTCTCCTTCCGTTGGCGTTCATGGGGTGCTGCTGTTCAGTAGTTACCCAGATCCTTTTCCCTCTGCAGGAATCATTACGGTCTGCTCTCTGATGTCTTTCCTCTGTTCCGTTGCTAGATTTTGTTCGGTGCTAGACACTGTTTCTAATTGAGTAACAATTAAAACAATTAAACGGTTCCCTGTTTAAACATTGCTTCTGGGACTTCCCTGGTGGTCCAGTGAGTGAGACTTCGCACTCCCAGTGCAGGGGGCCCGGGTTTGATCCCAGGTTGGGAAACTAGATCCTGCATGCATGCTGCAACTAAGAGTTCGCATGCTGCAACTAAGAATCTGTATGCCACAACTGAGAGTCCACATGCTGCAACTAAGAAGTCTACGTGCTGCAACTAAAAGATCCTGTGTGCCACAACTAAGACCTAGTGCAGCCAAAATAAATAACTATTTTTAAAAACCAAAATAAACATTGCTTCTGAAACTTGTCCACATGTTGGCGTCACCTAGGAGGTTTAAAAACACTGTTGCCAGATTCCAACCCTACTGATTCTGATTTACTTGGTCTGGGTGCAGTCCTCCAGTAATTCTAAGGTCAGTATTGTTTGAGAACCACTGAACCAAAATATGTCCTCCTTATCTAATACTTTCTTTAGGATCATTTAGAACCTTTTGCATTCTGCGTTCATCTATTCTGACTTTTAAGTTCTGACTTCTTCCATGTCTGTTTAGTCTGTCTGCTAACATCTCAACAATCCCCTAAGCCATTCTCTCTCTTGCTTCTGCTTAACCAGTATGCTTTTCTTTATTTGATTTTCATTCTTCAATTGCTCTTATTCTAGTAGGGAGCCTGAAGCAATCCAAGAAGTTGCCAGATTTTCTTTATCATAAGGATCCCACGTCTCTTTATTTGGTAGTTAAACAAAATCTTCTCTTCGGGTGAAGCCTAATTTGGATCTAAAATCTAAAGCCAGTTTCAACACAAATGGTGGGGTGGTTCTTAGGCCTATGGGCAAATTTCATGAATGTAAGGTTATTTTCTTCATAGTCTTCTGATTCCTGAATGAGGAGTGGATTTGGGACTGTGGACCAATCCCTTACTATCTACCCAGACATGGTACTAATATTATAGCTAGACCCTTACTAGTGTTCTGTGGAACTCTGTTGCACAATAGATCTGTCTGAGAAACAGTACAATAATTTTGCCTATCCATTGATGCTTTAGGAAGGCTCACCCTACTACAACAATGCACTCAATGTGAGGCCAAGCCACACCTGTGGAATTCAAGGTCAGACTGCAGCGGCCGCCATGCAGAGGCCCACACAGCAGATCTCTGGATATGTTGCTTTGGCCTGGTGCCTGCAGCCCAGCCTTTATGAAAGAGCCACTTACCTGTGGTTGCAGCGGTCATAAACTTTGATGACCTGACAAGGTTCAAGTGCACATGATAATCACTTGCTAAAGTCTAAATTTTAAAGCTGTGCATTCAGAACATAGCTAAAAACAGAAAACGAGCAAAACAAAGTAAACAGAAAAACTCCTTCAAGTTACATGGCACAATGACGGCTGCTGAAACCAAATGTCTAGAAACAGTCCTCTCTTGGGCTGTAGCAGATGCTTCAATTTCCAGGTATTATGTCAATACCCAAGTTCTACTCTGTCTGTTTCTCTTTGTCCTTGAGCTAGGACATTAGAAGGACAATATCTAACAGTTCCTTTGTCCATTGAATTAGAGACAAAGGAATTAACAAAAAGGAATTAGATATCAAAACACCAACTTGTTACTAATAGGGCTTTTGGAAAATATAACTTAGTTATATGACAATAGTGGTCTTTTTAATGCTGCATCCCAGAATTAGATAGGTTTATCCAATCACAGAAAACCTGAGAAAGCACAGACAACTCTTGAAGAGAGAAGTAGCCAACTTCTGTAAGACAGAAGGCTTGCAATAGCAGACCACAGCACGTGCTTCCTGAAGTCCGGCTGGCCCAACTTGCATTTTATAACAAATTCATCAATCGTCTTGTCATTCTTCCAAGAGTGCTCCACTAACAAAAGTCCCTCAATATGAGAACAGGAAGCCAATGAGGAGGAGGTTCCCTCCAACAAAGGAGGGAACACAGAGTCCATTACACCAGCAAGGGTGAGTGACACCATAAAAACAAACTCGGCTGCTGTAGTTCTGAGGAAGAAAGAACTCACTTATGATGTCACCATAAGAAAGACAACTCTTACATTAGATCTTTTTTTTTTTTTTTTAGAACATAAGAAGCTTTAATGAAGTGGCCAGTTATTTAAAAAAATCAAATGTTTTAATAAGAACAAATAATACAAGGAGAAATATGATGGGGAAGAAAACATTGACCAAAACCTTAAAATAAGTAGGAATAAATATAAGGAATAAATAAAAAATAAATAAATATAAATATAAGGAATAATAAATATAAGGAATATATAAATATAAATAAATATAAATCTATTACATTAGATCTTAGAGGGTAGGAGACACTGCACAAAATAGGGGAATTGTAGAGGCATCCTTGGCAGAAACATTGCAAGAGAGTAAGAGAAAAGCTGAATATGACGTGAGTCATCTCAATTCTATCAACACAATTTAAGCTCCAGTGTCCTCCCTCGGCCTTAGTTAGCTTATCTTGCCCTAATTATCAAGTTAATCCTATTTATTATTTTATAAAACATCTCTTATAAAATCTTTTCTATGACTCTTACAGTGCATAAGTGGTCAGAACTGGATCTCAGCACCTCTAATCCAACATAGTTTCCAGTTGGTCTTCCAATAAGAATCATATCTTGGCAAGTTGTGGTCTCAAAGGAATGAAATCTGGACACTGTCAAAGATCACAAGGCTGGCAGTGACCAGCTGGAGAATCTGGCTTTCTCGTGGGACCATGTAGTAGGTGGTGATGGCATAAGGAACAACTTGAAGAAGGTAGTTTCTTTGAGCAGGACTGCAAGTTTATCCTAAAATCAGGTGAAGCTCCATCTTCCTGCCTTGACTTAGAGAAAAAAATGGTGTGATAGGCTTCCATTCATGGAAGAACATCCATCCCTATGTTCACCCCACACCCATGAAAAGAAGCACAAGTTATTTTAATGCACACATGTTATACCTTGTAAACATATAATTAGGAAAAACATCATCATGTGACTCTTTAATGATGTGAAAATCTTTTACACAACACATACTTAAATATAGTAGAATTTTAGCTCTCCTTACAATCTTAACTAGTCAGGAAAGTAAATCTAGAATTATGTATTATGCAAATTTAATACATTAAAAATTTATCTCAAGTGAGAGTATGGAGGTGAGCACAGTAGAATGCTAATAATCTTTAAAGGTAATACCTTTAGATGACTCTCATTGTCAGGTCTTGCCTGGACCTTGGTCTCTACTGCTCTACACTTCCCATAACTGGAAACATCTGGCCGCAGACTTCATGATATCACTTAAATCAAATCTTTGTGACTTAAAATGGAGGTGTCCATGTGGGTAATCAGGCCTTGACTATTCTAGTTCTGATAAGTGAGCTTTTGCCGCTTATTCTCAAAATTTGGCCTCCATGTAGGACCCAGACTTCTGAGGAGGGGTCTACTTTGCACTCGCTCATCTTCCCCCCGAGAGCAATTCACAATACCTCTTTAAGTCTTATCATTGGTCCTATTTTAAACATGAGAGAACCTCTTACCTTTTAGGGACTGCTGTGAGGATGAAATGAGATGTAATGCACGTGAACCATCTGGACCACAGGTACTCAATGCATGTAAGCCCCTACCGTCCTTCCTTCTCTTTCTAGGCATTTACTGAAGGCCAAATGTTGTACTTACCATCCCAAGGATCTAAATCATTTGATGACAAATCTGTTCAGCCATCTGCTATAGCATTTAGAAGCCCCAAATATATAACCAATGCTGGGCACACACATCCCAGCCAAATGCACTATAACCCTCACAGAAGCTAGCATGATGTTGGTTGTCCCCAATAGAATTTAAGGGCATGCAAAAATTTCTGTGGTGCTGGTCACAAAAATATGTATTCTGTAAACCTCAGTTTCCTACATTTTTATCTCTCTTTTTTTTTTTTTTTTGCGGTACGCGGGCCTCTCACTGTTGTGGCCTCCCCCGTTGCGGAGCACAGGCTCCGGATGCGCAAGCTCAGCGGCCATGGCTCGCAGGCCCAGCCGCTCCGCGGCATGTGGGATCTTCCCGGTCCGGGGCACGAACCTGCGTCCCCTGCATTGGCAGGCGGACTCTCAACCACAGCACCACCAGGGAAGTCCCATTTTTATCTCTTGATCAATTACTATCAGATGCCTACTATCCTGCTCTTTTTTCCTGATTTGCCTTACCTGGCTGTTTTGTACTATTTTAGTCAACTATTTACACACCCAGTAGCTAATTATAGAAACTCTAGCACCTACTAACCGGCTGAGTGATCTTAAGCAAGTTACTTATTCTCTCTGAATCTCAGACAACTCATTTGAAAATCCAATAATAATCTCAAAGAATGATTGAAGATAAAATGAGATGATATATCTAAAGCAGCAGTTCTCAAACATTTTTGACTCAGAGCTCCTTTAACTCTTAAAAATTATTGAGGATCTCAAAAAGCTTTTTATTTACATGAGTTCTATCTATTGATATTTACTCTATTAAAAATTAAAAGTGAGAAATATTTTATATCTCTTTGTTAATTTATTTACAAATAGCAATAATAAACCCATTACCTGTTATCATAAATGACATATTTTTAATTAAAATAGCTATATTTTCCAACAAAACTTTAGAGAGCGACATTATTTTATAGTTTGCCAATCTCTTTAATGTCTTGAAGATGGATGGATTCTTGTATACGCCTCTACATTTGACCTGTTGAAATATATTGTTTGGGTTGAAGTACATGAAGAGAATGTGGCTTCACACAGCTATGGAGTTGGAAAAGAGAAGAATGCTCCTATAGCCTTTTCCGGTAATTGTGGATATGTTCTTTTGATATTCCATGCAAACTCAACAAATGGTAGTTTATAAAAAGGTTAGTTACACTCTGGAATCTTAAACCATATCAACGGACATTCTGTATTATTCAAATCCATTGGTCTGGCTTGCACTTTGAATGGATCTTTCACCTAGGTATGCTTTTATGCATTGTACATGGGTCAGTTGGAAAATATTGGTTTACCGAGTTGTGCAGGTCTTCCAAATGTTGACATATGGATATCCAAAAAAAAAAAAAATCACATTTGTTAAATTCACGACCTGTTGGATCAGAAAAGTCTTTTAAGTATTGGAAAGCTGTCAAGCTCATGATGGTATACAGGTCTTCAACATTCTAGTTTTCACTCGAAAGTTCAAATTTTATCAGTGGCCACAAATATTGTTAGTTGTTTTTCTTGAAGTGACAGATTCACTTTGTTCATTTTTAAGAAAGTGTCTGCCGAATACCCAAGCCTAAAGACCATTATTTGTGTTTCAAGTAAAAATGGTATTCCATGAAAGAATTGGCAAGTGCAGCTTGCAACTCAAATAATCACACAAGTGGTCTTCCTTGAGGCAACCATAACACATACTTCAGTAGGTAGCAGTTGGACTTTATGTGTGCTTTTCATTTAATCGTACAGTATATTAAAATGATGGGCACTCAGGAGGTAAAATTTAATAAAATTAATAATGTTTACTGCTTCATTAAAAGTAATCTTAAGTGAGGCTGGCTTTTAGTTTTTAATTTTTTCTTACAAGTGCATGGCTGTGAAGAGTAAAATTACTGTACATTTTAATTTTGGGGCCAGTGCCTAGATTCATACTAAGGTGCCATCAGGTTTTCCCATGATTAATCTTGCATCATCAACACAAATGCCAGCACAATGAAGAAAGACATATAACTTCTCAGCATTATTCTGAAATTAGTTTTGACTTTGCAGAGTCCTTGAAAGGGGTTCTTGAACCATACTTTGAACAGCTAATATATGCTTTAGATATTACCTGGCTTAGTACAGAGTAGGCCCTCAGTAAGGAATGTCAATTCCATTATTATAATGTAAATATTTTATAGTGTATCTGTGTGTAACCTGTGTTTCAACCTATGGTGTGGAGAGTTGAGTTATCACATTATCATCCCGGGTTGATGTGAAAGGCCCTCTCTCCAAGCTTCTACCTTTTAATAATTTTAACCTCTTCCCTTTGTTCCCCCAGCCCTAGGACTAGTAGCTGCTTCCTGCAGTTACACCTTCTGTGATAACTAAAGTGCCCCCTTTGTGCCTTTTCGGGTAACCAAAACCTGGTGTGGAAATAAACAAAAATCACCCAGATGAAAACAAATAGAGGCTATTTGCACAGAATATCCACCATTGCCTACGTTTGGCAGAGTCTTGAAGGCAGGAATGTGAATGGGAAAGCCTTATAGTGAAAAAATAAAGTGAGGGCTTCGGGTGTGCCCTGATTGGAGATTGTCTGCATGAAGAAGCTGGAAATGGGCTAGGCTAGCTAGAAGTGAGCCATCTTATGTGATTGATTTTGAGGGCATATTTGGCTTTTGCTGGTTGGTCCTAAGTTGGAAGCAGGGGCAAAGATATGGTAGCTGGTTGTCATTGACCAACTCCTGACCAAACTTGGTGGATCGTTGGAGAGGTTGTGGGATCAGAGTTCCATTGTCACATATGATCTGGCCATTGTCTGTTTGTATATTCAATCCCTCACTGGTTAACAATTCTTTATATTAAGTTCTCTCTGTTGAAATAACTGGTATGGTTGCTGTTTCCTAGAGGGACACTGATAAAATCACTAAGCTGTGTGCCCATAGTTAATGGGCCCACGTATAGTTAACCTTAAAAAGTTGCTTATAATATAGCAAAATAATTGAGTAAACTATGGGATAAGTATTTAAATGATCAAAATCCACTATTAAAGTTCCCCACAAGGATGAAAAAGTTGGAGAGAACGAAACAAGGTACAAAGCTATGGTGATGTAGAGGAGCCAAAATTTCTACCCCAAAATACGTGTCTTTGGCATGAGGATTGATTTAGGCTGATTATTTTTAAGAAGCAGAAGTATCAGGAAGTTCTTCTTTTTACCCCCCCCTTTACTCCCTAAAAGAATTTAGGTGAAGGGCTTGTTCTTGGAATAAAGCTATCACCAGAGATATAAACAAAGTGTATGGTCTAGGTATGGTAGGGGAGACTTGACGGGGCCTAGAGATCAGAATCTGTTTTGTGTCCTATTGTCTCTGCATGGCCCAGCAAACATTTATTTATCAAACATTTGCTTTTCCATCTTCACATGAATTGCCTTCTTCCCCTTTAAAGTACCAAACCCCTACCCTCAACATCCTCCTTTGTCTTTAGCTGAAGATGGCATTTAGGGTGAAGGCTTCAGCCATTTTGGCAAGTTACTCAGTTTTCCTGGGTCTCTCACATATATACATGCTATTGAACTTGTATGCTTTTCTCCTGTTAATCTATCTCATGCTAATTTAATTCTTAGACCAACCAGAAGAACCTAGAAAGGTAGAGGAAAATTTCTTCCTCCCCAACAGTGACCAACTCAGGTTTGTCAGGGACTAAGGAGTTTCTGAAATGCGTGACTTTCAGTACTAAAACTGGGGCAGTCTGGGCAAACTGGGACAACTGGCTGCCCTATGACAGTGCCCGAAGTTGTACTTCATTAACAATCATTTGTCTTTTTTCTCCTACCCAGACGATACAATATGCTCGAATCAATATGAGCAGCATTCTGTTTCTGATTCTCAGTACATGGGGAAAATCAAACACCTGGAAAAAAATGAATAAACAGAAACCCCGATTAAGTAGAGTTGGGAAACCAGAAGGGGGCACTCTTACGCCCTATGAGGATTGCAGAGCCCAAGAGGAAGAAAAAAGACTCCTTTCCTGGCAAGGACTCAGCCAGTGAAAAGCCATGGACTCTTGGTTTACCATAGCCCTCCCGGCCTCCTTTTCTCCTCTATAAAAGTGTTCTCCTTCCTATGCCCTACAGGGACTTGCACGTGGCTGCCATGGTTGCAGACCCCAAATTGCAGTTCTCTGCTGATTCCGAGTAGACCTATGTTTGCTGGAGAAGTATTTGGCAGTTTGTTTGTTTCAGGTCAACACACCAAACTTGGTTGTGTGAGAGACATGTGTAGTTTCATAGCCCACCCTCCACTGAGAATGTCCCTCTTTTTCTGGGTAAACAATGATCTGAGTTTTGAGGAGACAAATTATTTCCCTAATCCAGTCAATCATTACAGCTGTTATTTAAACAGTCTGTGCCTCTTCCACACTTAATATGGTTCAATTTACCAAAATAATTGAAAAAAAAAAAGCTTTCAGAAACACAGTACATTTTTAGGAGTGGGAAATGCTCCCCACCCCTACTCCTTTACATTATGCTGCCTGAGGATGATTACAAACATTCACAGGTGATATTTAAATTAGGCAAAAATATTTATTTGTTCCAAAACAATTGAACAAAGGAAATGGAAATAAACACAAAGTGTTTCATCATCTGAAGACATTTTCTCTAGCTTCCTAACAGAGGGCAATTTAATTCCAAAAGATTGTATGTATTGATTGAAGTACTGGCCTCTAGATACTTAACAGATGAATGAAACCCATGAAGAGGGCACTTACTGTTCACATTTCCCAGTATGACAGAACAAGTATTAATAAAGGGTGAGAGTTAATTTTAGAAAATGATACTTGCCCCCAAAAGATTGCATTTATTGAAAATGTTTTATAAAATAGGGTTGTAGGTTATTAGCCTAAAACAATACAAGGCTTAAAAAGTGAAAGGGGTCAGAGACAGCAGCTTCCAGGGAGAATGTCTCCAGCTGCTGTTCTGGAGATGTCAGCCTCAGCTGCCTGAGGCAGAACTGGGTCTTAAGGGAGCGTCTAATCTGGGGAAAGGCTCTTGTAAGGTTGTGGAAGTGTGTAAATATAGACTTCTCAATTTTAGCTCTTCCGCAACTTCTGTTCACTCTCCACATTTCTAGTTTATAGGTCTTTTCAGCTGCTTCAGATTGTTTTCTGCCTGTGGACTACCAAAATGGCACCTGTAAGCGGACCTGCCTTAAGTAATGGGAGGTGTGATCTCTTCAGGGAGTTTATATTTGAAATTTATACGTTAAAAGAAAAGAGGGCTTCCCTGGTAGCACAGTGGTTGAGAGTCCGCCTGCTGATGCCCCGGTCCGGGAGGATCCCACATGCCGCGGAGCGGCTGGGCCCGTGAGCCATGGCTGCTGAGCCAGCGCGTCCGGAGCCTGTGCTCCACAACGGGAGAGGCCACAACAGTGAGAGTCCCACGCACCGCAAAAAAAAAAAAAAAAAAGAAAAAAAATACCTGCAGATCATGTGTAGTCTCTTAAAAGAAGTATCTGTCTCTGATATATGACATATAAAATTAATAAATCACCTTGCAGTGTGTTAAGTGACTGACTAAGGAGATGAGTTAGGAAGAAGAGGCATTAACAGTTTCTTAGATGATCAAGTTCTTTGGGTGGTGTGCTAGGTTTTACAAACATTAGCGATTTTAATCTTTACAAAAATCCTATGATAATATCCATGATTAAAAAGATGAGTAGGGACTTCCCTCGTGGTGCAGTGGTTAAGACTCCTCACTCCCAATGCAGAGGGCCTGGTTCGATCCCTAGTCAGGGAACTAGATCCCACATGCATGCCGCAACTAAGAGTTTGCATGCCACAACTAAGGAGCCCACCAGCTGCAACTAAGGAGCCCACCAGCCACAACAAAGGAGCACGCCTGCCGCAGCTAAGACCCAGTGCAACCAAATAAATAAATAGAAAAAAAAAAAAAAGGATGAATAGACTGAGGCTTAGAGAGGGTACTTTGTCCAAGGTTGTTCAGATTGCTGTCAATTGACTTAGTCCATTTGGTCTGTCTTAACTATTAGGTTCTTTTTTGATAAATCACGATAGTCACTGTCAAAGCAAAAATTGCATGGGACAATGCTAGACAGGCAAAGATTTATTCAAGTCTATTACAGTAGTTGTAAGAGACCACAATTATGTCTGAGCTCAACTCTGCTGTAACAAAGAGCTGGGGTAGAGGATCTTAGGTTATCTTTGTTTGCTAATTGGCTTTATCCAAAGGAAAAATAAACTTTTTTGTATCTTCATGGAATGCAATAATTTTACAGCTTTGAGTAAGAAGCCCTCCAAAGTTAGGTTCATACCCTCCCAGGGAAACTGGGAGATAGGGGCTTTATCTTCTTCAGTGATTACATTTCAGAAGGATGGCTCCGTGGTATTTAAGAAAGATATTCCTGGGTTGTAAAACTGGCAAGAAGTTATTGAAAAGGTTTATATATCAAAAGTAAAGAGAAAGAATTTACAATTACATGTTTTTTGAGGTAAATACTCTAAGAAAGGGAGGTCAGGGGTCTTAGAGGCAGGAAGAAACATGTCTGAAAGTTAGTCAGGCTGAGGGAAGTGCTGAGGCCCTGGGTCTTGGCCAGTCCTCCCTTTTGTTCCAGAGAAGCCAGGCATCCACTGAAATACTTAAGAAAGCGAGTCCATGTAGTTTGTTTAGCACATTTCTGTGATTGAAGGACTAGTTGAAACGTCTGCTTATACCTGTCAGTAGAGGATATTTGCCAGATGGTGTGAGCAATCAGGCATTTAATGATGGGGATTCCTATGGAAATTAAAAGGAGAACAAAGATTAATGGTTGGGACCAACTCAAAACTTAGATCCTGAGTCCAGAGGGCTGCCAATTGAGAAGATTCCTAGACATTGAGCTTGAGGTGTCTTTAGATGGTGCAGTGAGGATTGCAGTGGCATTCTGACAGATTTCCTAATTGGCAGTCACAACATTTTTGGTGATAGCTTAGACATTAGAGATGTTTTGGTAAGATTGTCCACAGTCATGGTTATTTTCCAGAGCAGAGCGTGGAAGATGTGGAAGCTGCAGTGAACTTCCTAAGTGGCTCACACAGCTGTAGCTCCAGGCATGAAGGTTGTCCACTGCCGAGTGATAAGACCTTGAAGTTTGTATCAAGTCGTCTGGCTTCAGCTCACAGGGCTTCTTCAGAGCCTGGGGGAAAGGCTAGCTACAAGACAATCTAGGATCCCAGTAAGGATTTGGGTTTGGGGTCGGGGGTAGTGTCAGATTTTAGTTTTCAGTGACTCCAAGTCAGAAGGGTGGGAGAAAAATTTTAAATGTAAGTTTGTAGGGTTGAAGTTAGATGTTGAAGGAAATTGCAAAAATTTTAAATTTGGTAAGGGCTGACAATTTGCACAAGATGACAGGATCTAGTATAATTTACAGCTAGGTGACAATACAATGCAGTTTACAAAAAGGTAAAAAATAGCTTGAAGATGATTAATAGGGCCAGAATCTGATAATGCATAAGGCTGTGCTGTAGTTTTCTCTTGAAACATAAAATTTCTCTCCACAGTCACCTCACTTTTGATCAATGATAATCAAAGTAAGGTTATTTTCCATCATAAAAGAAATGTGGCCTCATTAGGTTTGACCTGGTTATTTACAGAGGTACAGCAAGAACGGTAATTAACCACATATGCCTTTTAAAGTTTGCTTTGCTGAAAGCTCTTATAGGGAATTTCAGACTGGACTTTTAGAAGCCTCTTGAGCCTAGGAAGCTGAGCCAAGAACTTGTCACCAGATTTTATCTGCAGTACTTATAGATTTGGATGAATTCCTCTCTTCTTGAGATGCCCAACAAGTCCTATTTTCTCGGCCTGCCAGGAGTGACTTTTCTTACTCACCTATAAAGCTGGGAACCTATAAGCTGGGTTCCAGGCTAGTTTTCCTAAGAGGGATTTGTAAGCATTGGTTCCATAAAGTTGATCTTAGTTCCTTAAAATTATCTGGTCATATCTGGTTTTATGCACATCATTTCAAATATGACAGTACAGTCAAAGCCTTGGTTATATTTAATATTTCTAATTATGTTCTGTTAAAAGGAGGACAGATTTTTAGTGAACCCATGCAAATAATTATATTGCTATAAGAATACTCAAAAGTTTCTGAATTCTAGGGGAACCAACAGGAAGAAAAAGATAAATGTTTCCTGTCTGTTTACAAAACATAATTTAATAAATTTTTATGAGTTATAGATAGCTTAAGAGAAAAGGGTTCTTTATATCAAGGAAGAAGAACATTAAAGCATCAGTAATACTCCAAACAAAACCCATAATCATCCTTTATCAATTCATACAGTCCTGTGAACTAATTCTTGTTCTGTGGACTAATTCTTGTTCTGCTTGATCTTGGGTTAGCAATCTCATGAACCCATCAGTTTCTCTACCAGAGTTCTGGAAATCCTGACTCAGTTTGGTAGCATGATGTGCTCAAAGGTATTTGAGCAATGCCATCAGAATCCAACATAGTTCTTTTCTGGATCTCTGAGACAGTCCCTTTTGGTTGAAGATGAAGCACTCTGTCCTGTACCTGATTGCAAGAGCTTTCAGGAAAGCATCATTTCTCTGTGAATGACAGAAGACTTAATATGGCTGTGTATAAAGATATAATGAGAGTTAATTACAAAAATAATGCAGCGGACAAGGATATTCTGCTGTTTCTGTGGCATACATTTAAAAAAACGCTGGAATTACAATTTGATAACACTATACTGTTGTTTGATATCAGCCACGGCAGCACCAGGACATATTATGGACATCAGGGACACTGACAAATTTCTAGGAATTTCGTATAATTTTTGAAACACACACACACACACACACACACACACACACACACATTTACATATTTGCCTATACAAACACAACCTAGGGAAGGTTAAGTATCTTTTCTTATTTGAAAATGATTACCAAGCAATTCAACATATCAAAAAAACCTAGTTTTTTTGCATCTCTCTTTTTACAAGATGAAAGATCCTTTGTGACCTTTCCTGGGGCCCTCTGGGAAATCCCACATACAGTTTTAGTTGTAAAAGATATCATTTAGGATTAGATTTTGGAAAGGCAGAATATCAAATGTTGTCAGGAGGTTTGAACACTGTTAAATTGGATTATGAGTCATTGAGAAACCATGCTTGGCTGCCTATTTAATTGAAATGACAATAAAAGATTTCAAAAGTAAATATAGGAGGTAACATAGTTGTAAAAAAAATTTCTTAGCTTTGTTAAAAGTGATAAAATTTGGTTCTTTTAAATAATCAAGGACATGATAAAGTCAACATAAAGCAGGGAGATTATTCTGAGACAGAGTCTTTACTTCCTAGGTGGATTAGTCAGAAGGTAAAAAACAACTTTTACAGCCTCTTATTAAGAGCAGACCAATAATCCAAGAAACTTTTGTCATTTTATCAGAGAGAAAACCAAACTCTGCTTTTGCATCAGTATACCATTGATACTAAAGCTCATTTTTAGAAACTCGTAAATTCTTAGCCAGGTTTGACCACTAGAAATTAAATTCCTTTGCTGCAAAACTACAACTTTTCAAATGCATTCTGGTCGTGTCCTACATCTTCCTCTTTCTCATTCTGGAACAACTGTTCCATCCTACATACTTTGCATACTTTTAACACAAAGTTGTCCTTCTCCCCTTACTGTTTCTAATAGTTTCATTTATACACACTGATTATAAATTTTAAGTACTAATAACTTTTCTCTAGAAAACTAAGAAATAGATAATTGTGAATTATATGTCGTATGCCAGCATTTTCTAGCAGACTGGCAAGGTTATGAATATACAATCTCACAATTTTTGTAGGGATTTTCTTCCTCAGGGTATAGTTTCTCAATGTGGTAAAAAAAGAACATATTTATTAATAGACTCAAATATCTAGCCTTTCTGTACCGTGTAAAATAAGAAGCTAAAGTACATAAAATTAAATTTATGCTTAGTAATTAATGCTTCAGCATTTAATCTTACTTAGAAATGATCTAGATATTTAGTGAATAGCTATTAGTTAATTTAGCATAGGTCTAAGATGGTAAATTACCAAAAATATTTTGGAAATTATTTTTAAGCAGACTTATTATAAAACATAATTATTGTTGAAATAAACCAATTATATAAGATGCCTGCTTCCAGTTAGTCCACCTACAGCTTCCTCATGCCAGCAGCCTCCAATCAAAGCATACCTGAAGCTTACCCTGTTTTCCCCTATAAAGGTTTCTCACTCCTCTGTCTGCCTTTGATTCTCTGCCAAGTGTGGGTCATGGTGACTGGATCCTTTCTTATAGCAAGCTATGAATAAATACCTGTTGCTAGCTCTCATTTGGGTGATCTTTATTTACCTCCATACACCCATGAGAAACCATTTATAGTATCTACTTTGCTATTTATGAGCTATTAATATTATCAATGAAAAATCCATTTCTAACATTCATTAAGCCAATTGACCCAGTTTCTGGTACAGCAGGAGATAGATAACTGAGGTATTTGTTATAGTTATATTTTAGAATGTGGCTTTTCTCATCATGAAAACATCTACAAATAGCAAATGCTGGAGAAGGTGTGGCGGAAAGGGAAACCTCCTACATTGTTGGTGGGAATGTAAATTGATGCAACCACTATTTGCACCAATAGTGCAGTATGGAGGTTCCTCAAGAAACTAAAAGTAGAGTTGCCATATGATCTAGCAATCTCACTCCTGGGCATATATCTGGACAAAACTATAATTCAAAAAGATATATGCACCCCTATGTTCATAGCAGCACTATTCACAATAGCCACATCACAGAAACAACCTAAATGTCCATCAACAGTTGAATGGATAAAGAAGATGTGGCATATACATACAATGGAATACTACTCAGCCATAAAAAAGAATGAAATAATGCCATCTGCAGCAACATGGATGGACCTAGAGATTATCATACTAAGTGAAGTAAGTTAGGAAGAGAAAGACAAATACTATATGATATCACTTATATGTGGAATCTAAAATATGACACAGGTGAACTTATCTATGAAACAGAAACAGACTCACAGACATAGAAAACAGACCTGTGGTTGCCAAGGTGGGGGGTGGGGAAGGGATGGATTGGGAGTTTGGGATTAGCAGATGCAAACTATTACATATAGGATGGATAAATAACAAGGTCCTACTGTATAGCATAGGGAATTATATTCAATATTCTGTGATAAACTATAATGGAAAAGAATATGGAAAAGAATGTGTATATTGATATAGGTATAATTGAATCACTTTTCTGTACAGCAGAAATTAACACAACGTTGTAAATCAACTATACTTCAATAAACTAAATTAAAAAAAAGAATGTGGTCTTTCTGATTAAATGCTGGCAGACCATAGCTAGAGTGTGACTTGATCAGGGAAACTGATTTCCTTAACTATCTTAATTCCTTTGTTTCCCTTATCTTTCTTAACCAAACCATCAATAAAACCCGTTGGATCTTCCTGTAAGACATAGCTCAGCCCTTCCAGTTTTTTTCACTCCCACCATTACTATCCAGTCCAGGTCACCAGCCTGTCTTGCCTGGATTAATGCAATCACCTCTCAACTGGATGTTCCTCATTCTGTTGCCTTATGTATCTAATCTCCGCAGAGAAGCCAGAGGAATCTTTGAAAAATGTGTATCACTTCATGTCAGTCCTGTTTAAAACCCTCTGATGGCTTCCCTTTCCATTTAGAATAACATAAAAATATCTTACTTTGGCCTTCTAACCCTTACTTAGAGACGCTATCCCTGGCCTCTCTCTCTGATCTCATTTTATTCTGTCTTCTCCTTCACATGATAGTCCATCTTTTTCTTAAACATGTCAGTTTTTTTCCCCCATTTATACTTGCTCAGGAGGCAAAAATCCCCAGGATCATCACTGCCTTTTGTCTTTCTGCCATACCTCATATCCATTCTATTGATACATTTTATCAACTCTCAAAAGGTATTTAGCCTCTAACCACTTCTTACACCTTCTATCCTAACATCCTGGTCCAGGCCATCATCGTCTTTTGCCTTGATTATTGTCGTAGCTTCCTACCTGTCTCCCGCTCTACAGTCTAATCAGCAGAAGAGCCAGAGTCAGTCTGTTATATGCATCTCCAGTTACATCATCCTCTGGCTCAAACTTGCCCATCTTGTTAGCTGCTACTCAAAACCTTCCCGTCTCACCCACAGTAAATGCAGTTGCCCGGGTTGCCCTACGTTACCACAGGCATGGAAGGCTGAACCAGCTCTCCTCTCCACCCTGGTATTATCTCCTCCCACTCTCCCTGTCATCCATTTGCACTCCTGTCATATGGGCCTTATTGTGGTTCCTTTACTATTTCCGTCACCTTTCTCTCTCAGGGCCTTTGTACCTTCTGCCTCGAATGTTCTTTCCCCAGATATTTCCATGGTTCCTGCCCCCACTCCTCATTTCTTTCAAATCCTTGCTCAAATGTCACCAGATAAGTGAGAACTTCTCTGACCATCTTATCTAAAATAGGAAGCTGCTCTCTGATCACCTTATATTCAGTAACCCCTGGTTCTCTAACGTGACTTGTATCCCTTATTCTACTTAATTTTCCTTCTTAGAATGTCTACTATTTGACATATTATATATTTACCTATTTGCTATTAGTTTATGGTTTATCTCCTTTCAGTGAGATATTTGTTCCATGAAGGCCTGGACTTTTCCTGTTTTGTTCATACTTTATGTCCTGTACTTACAACATCACCCAAACCTAGTAGGCACTTGATGTTTACTTGTTCAGTGAATGAATATAACACTGGACTTTTCAAATATGTGAACCTTTTTCTTGATTAAACCAATCTAAATTGCATTTTCATCCTTTGCAACAGGTTTACAACCTTGGCACTTTTGGCATCTTAGGCCATATAATTCCTTGTTTTGGGGGGTTGCCTTGTGCTGTGTAGGCTGTCTACCAGCATGCCTTCCCTCTACTCACTGGATGTTAGGAACAAGCTCCCAGGGGTAACAAGTGAAAATATCTCTAGACATTGTCAAATATCCACTGGGGACCAAATTTGCCCATGGTTGAGACTCAGCTCAAATATCATTGCCATTAAGGTTTGACTGATTTTTCTCTCTGTCTGAGTTAGCTACCCTTTATGTGTGCTTTTATCTTAATTTGTGTGTATCTCCCTCTCTCTCTCTGTGTATCTGTGTGTGTGTGCATGTGTGATTGTTTTGTATGTATCTATATAGTAATTATCTCCTTAATTGTCTATACCAACTGAGTGGTGACATCCTTGAATGCAAGAATTCTGGCTTTTAATCTGATTCTCATGTATTTAGCACTGTTCTAGTACATGAAGGTATGAATAAGTGTTTTCGAATGATGGAGTGAATGAATGGCACTCATTTTCCTGGCTAGGTAAAGGCACTGAAAACAGATTTGATATAAGCCTCCCCATCTGGTAGTCAAGAAATCAACTAGGGCTTTGACAATCCTATGATAAATAAACAGAACTGTAGAGTAGAAAATTCTGAGAAATGAAGGGCAGTGAAGATTAGAGCTGAGTGCCCACTGTAGGGAAGTAACTCATATCAAAGAGAATCATTCAGAAGTCTGTGCAAGCATGGCTGCTATGGGTTATTTGAATAATTTAGGCATTTCTACATCTAGTGCATCAGGGGTGGGTAATTTTCTGTTCTATTTTTCCAGAGAATGAGATGAAGCTATCACTGACGTTATTTCAAAAATGTTCCTGAAAAGGGAAATCTGAGATAAGTGATACAGAAACAAGCTTGTGACTCATTTGTTTTAGATATTGGTGAGCTATTTAAATGAGAGTAGCAGCAATTTGGTTCTCTTATTTGGACTATTTCACTGAAAGTAGGATGTGCAACTTTATATTTTTTGAAGTTCTTTTGGTTTTTCTGGTTTGATATTCTTTCCTGCTTTGCAAAGATAAGTAAGTAAAGCTTGCGTACTTTATTCTGCATTATTTTTTCAAATGTCCAAATAGATTTAGCATTTTGATAATAACTGGAGCTAAAGTGAAATTTAATTTTAAAATCATATAGAAATGTTTCTAATATCTTCATCGAGAGAGATTTAAGTATGCATATTTTCAGGCAAAAGAGGAATCTGCTGTGTATGTAAAATATATTTCTGGTGATAAACATTGATGGGAGTAGAAGATGCAACCCTTCCTTTAACCCTCAACTCAAAAACTTCACATCCATTCTGTGGGAAAATGGAGTGGAAGAGAAATAAAATATGCCTGGAAAAGATAGAGTAGTCTTTGCTCATCAAGATTGAGGAGGTAAACTCATATCCTTCCCACCCCCGGAAATTTTAGGGAGCACTTCTTTCACATGCCTAATATCACTTTATCCTTAGAAAATCCTGTGGAATGAACAAGACATATTTTTGTCCCCATTTTATAGTAAAGGAAAATGATATCTAGAGTGATTAAATGACTTCAATAAAGCCATGGCTCTGGTAAGGATGTATCCATTTAGCAGAAAGTAGCCATCCAGTCCCACTTTATGAGGCAGACTGAGCTCCCCTATTGCCCAACTCACTTCATGTACACGTGGAGTGATCTTTGCTGCAGAACCCTCAGGAGGCTCATTGATGTTCATGATCAGATTTCATGAGCTGCAGAGGAATTAGGAAATGGATCACTATGGGGGAGGTCCTTACACATACAAAGAATCCACTGGAAACACGAGTGAGTTATCTTCTACTGCCTCTTCCCAGCTTTGTGCTTCAAAACATGCCCTAGAAGGAGGAGAGATCAGATGACTCATTTCCTTTGATGACTAGTGTATGGTACTTTAGGAAATTAAAATAGAATGGCCTAAGTTTAGTGTAATATCAAACTGCCATCTCCAAATGGAATCAGAAACTATAGCCCAAGAATCATGATCTTGTTTTTGGTGTCCCTATTCCCCTTCTACATATTTCTGTATAGCAGCTGACTGTAAAGGGCTTCAGATGAAAATAGCTACATGGAGCTGGGAAGCTGAAAACGCTAGATTAAAAAAAAATTTTATTGAAATGTAGTTGATTTACAATGTTGTGTTAGTTTCAGGTGTACAGTAAAGTGATTCAGTTATACATATATAAATATATATATTCTTTTTTAACATTCTCTTCCATTATAGATTATTACAAGATATTGAGTATAGTCCCCTGTGCTATGCAGTAGGTCCTTTTTATATATAGTAGTGTGGATATTTTAATCCCAAGCTCCTCATTTAACCCCCCCCCCACCTTGGGTAACCATAAGTTTTGAAAATACTGGGTTGACTTGAAAGAAGAAGGAAAAGTAGTTTGACTCTCTACTGCCTGCTGCTACAAAGAAAAGAAAATTTGGTGAACCAGCCCCAATCTGCAGGATATTTTGGAACCAGAGTGAGCACACAGGAACTCCAGCACTACCAGCTGTCGTCAGCAAGCTCAGAGTTGAGTGTTATTTTTCTCCAGGTTCTGGCATAAACTCAGCTAGAGAAGTGTTACCTAGTGGCCTCCCTGTCTCCTCTATTTACTCTAAATTCCATCCTAAAACAGGTTGAACCTTTAAAAAGTGAAGTGTGTGGAAAACTTGTTATGCTCCTTATTACGCAGTTTTACCATGTTTTCTCTCATGCTTTATCAAATGCCAACAACGTCAGCATAAACAACAAAAACCTAAAGCAGCCATATGAAATTTGTGACTACTGTTGCTATAAAGTGATAAGATACACTATTTCCATCAGTTACTCATTGTATTTATTTATTTAATTTTTTTTTTTTTTTTTTTTTTTTTGCGGTACGTGGGCCTCTCACTGTTGTGGCCTCTCCTGTTGCGGAGCACAGGCTCCGACACGCAGGCTCAGTGGCCATGGCTCACGGGCCCAGCCGCTCTGTGGCATGTGGGATCTTCCTGGACTGGGGCACGAACCTGTGTGCCCTGCATGGGCAGGCGGACTCTCAACCACTGCACCACCAGGGAAGCCCTCATTGTATTTATTATCTTAGTGCTGGACAGATAATAACTGCTTAGTAGATATTTGTTGAATGAAAGAATAAATAGGTTACTATCAGAGGCTTTTAATATTTCACGCACTGTGTTATGTGCTGGGATGTTTTAGTAAGTCAAACAGACAGGGTCTGTGCCTTTCAGAAGTTTGGAGTCTACTGTAGCACATACCCATTGATGATCATACACATATATAAACTGTGATTAGAACTGTGAAGGAAAATTATCTCTTTGAGAAAGTTTTCTACATTCTTTAGAAATAGGAAACGTTTTGTTGCCTTGAAGAAATGGTTTGATTCTCCTAATATAATTGATTAAACTTGATTAATTTCCTCTTTTTATTCTATTTGCCAAGAAACTCAGAACTAATTTGAGTCTAATTTCAGAAATTATGATGTGTTCTCATTTTATTGATCTTAATATTCTAGTCATTCATTTATTCATTCCATAAATACTTATAGAATACCTACTATGTACCAGGCTGTGTATGTATGCCAGGCATACATTATTAAACAAAACAAACATGGCCCTTAGCTCTGTAGAGGTTAAAAAAGAAATTAAATAGTAATTACATTTAAAATATAGTAACCACAGGTGAAAAGCCTTACAGGGCTAGGGGAAGCATGGTACTATGGGAGAGAATGATGGAGAAGGAGAAGGAAGACTTCTTATTCTCAAAGGAATTGATTTTTTTTTAAACCTTTTTATTTTTTATTTATTTATTTATTTTTTTTTTAACATCTTTATTGGGGTATAATTGCTTTACAATACTGTGTTAGTTTCTGATTTATAACAAAGTGAATCAGCTATACATATACATGTGCTCCCATGTGTCTTCCCTCTTGCGTCTCCCAACCACCCACTCTCCCCCTCCCACCCCTCCAGGCTGTCCCAAAGCCCCGAACTAATATCCCTGTGCCTTGCGGCTGCTTCCCCCTAGCTATCTACCTTACTACGTTTGTTAGTGTGTATATGTCCATGACTCTTTCTCGCCCTGTCAAAACTCACCCTTCCCCCTCCCCATATCCTCAAGTCCGTTCTCCAGTAGGTCTGCGCCTCTATTCCTGTCTTATCCCTAGGTTCTTCATGACATTTTTTCCCCTTAAATTCCATATATATGTGTTAGCATACGGTATTTGTCTTTGTCTTTCTGACTTACTTCACTCTGTATGACAGACTCTAGGTCTATCCATCTCATTACAAATAACTCAATTTCATTTCTTTTTAAGGCTGAGTAATATTCCATTGTTAAACCTTTTTATTTTATATTGGAATATAGCAGATTAATGATGTTGTGATCGTTTCAGGTATACAGCAAAGCAACTCAACCATACATATACATGTATTAATTCTCCCCCAGACTCCCTCCCCATCCAGGCTGCCACATTAACATTGAGCAGAGAGGAACTGATATTTTGAATGGTGAACTGAAAGATGAATTATGCAGATGATGAGAGAGACAGTGTGTGTGTGTGTGTGTGTGTGTGTGTGTGTGTGTGTGTGTGTAGGGGAGGTGGCTTGAGAGCTGGGAGTGTGTAGGGCTCAGTGAACCAGTGCAGGCAAAGGAAGCATAACATCTCTTGATGTGGAAAGATCTAAAAGAAAGCCCAGTTGGTTGATGTTTATTGTGCTAAAGGGAGAGGGGCACTAGATGGCATTAGGAGGTCATGCAAAGCTTGGAAATCTCCTTTAAGGATTTGATTTTTATCTTAAGATCATTAAAAAGCTATTGAAAGGTTTTCATGGGAGAGGTGACATGATTAGAATTTATTATGTTTAAAATAAATTAAACATTAATTTATTATGTTCATAATAACTTAGAATTTATTATGTTTACTCTTTCAGCTGCCCGTAAAGTAGATTAGAAAGCAACAAACAAGTGGGGAATTAAAAAAAAAATTACTAAAAATATTGCTATCAACCATTCATGTTAAGATTTTCACTAATGTATACGATGTTGTAGGCTTTTTGTTTAAATTTATGCTTTTTATTACCATAAGGAACATTGTCTCTTGTCCTATTGTAGTTGTTTTAAATAGTCCATTTAAACAGGTCATTGAATGTTGTCAGGGATTTTTCGGAGAGGAGCTTTGAAGGTAGATGACTGAAAGGAGAAAAGAGTAATGGGAAATAAGAGATGGTGTGAGAATAAAAAAAGAGGCTGAAGACACCGAAAGCATTGTTTTATAAGTTTGTTAATGGCTGGCCATGCATACCTGAACTTGACTGGAGATGCAGTCCTTCTCATTTTTGTTCACCTGGGCATACAAAAGCCTCATTAGTAGTAGGACATTAATATATGTTTGTAGAAATAATTAACTAATTAATTAAGACATTCTTATCTTTTCCCAAAGTCCTTGCACTCCATAAAAGAAGCTATATTGGGGAGATTTTTCTTCTTTTCCTTTCCCCTGACTTCTCTCTCTATTAGAGCAGAGCTGATTATGAAGTCCATGATGCTATGGATCTTGTCGTTTGTTTTTGGTGGGAAGGGCAATAAGGCAATTAATATAGCAATATGACCTTTTCCTTTTCCCATGATGGAATTGATTATGTTTCTGTGGGTTCATTTTTGGTGCAACTTTATATACTCTCTTTGCCTGGAAAAAAGCCAACTCTGAAGTTTGAAATGCTTAAATTCCATGATAATTTCCTTAAGAAAACTGACGAAGAGTGTGCCTGCATATGAATTCGTGTTTTCAGCAAAGGCAGAGGAGAATGTGGTCTGCATTTCAGTCATGCTGTCACTTAGGTGGCTTGTTTGCTCTGAGAGTGGCTCTAACTGGCTTATTAGTCCCTCACACGTATTTGTCTCGCAATGAAATCATTGGCGTCTCATTAGGGACTTGCACAGTGTTGGACAAGAAGTGCCGCAGGCTATCTTTCAACTCTCGATCACATCCTGACCGTCCAGCGAAAACCTTTAAAAAACACACTCCATCTACTTCACACACAAGGTACCCATAGCCAAATTAAGATACTAATGACTGTGCTGATGACTCCAGAGTAAAGATGCTAGAGTGCTACTGAGAAGGAAATGTTTCTCCACTGCCATATCTATTTAGAATATTTCAAGCAACTGGACATTTTATTTTTGTGAAAAGTCTCTGGCTCTGTACGTTTTCAATACAGAAAGATACATTTTATTTTTTCATCACTGAAGACTGTAATAGTTGTGATGGGTCAGATATGAAAATGGAGTGTTCTGAATGTCATCTCAATATCTTCCCTCCAACTGCATGAAAAGAAGCTGCTTGACCTTCTGACCTCATCACAACTCCTCTGGGAGAGGATATTCAGATATCTTGTCTAGATCCCGGGCCTTCTTAGTAGCCTTTCATTCCTGCCCTCTCTAGTGAATCACAGCCTCTCTAGTGGCTCATATGTTTCCACGAAGCTGTGCCTTACTCCAAAATATCTTCCTTCAATGGCATAATAAATTATTCAATAAAAAGATAGCTTAGTATAAATTTATTACAAACTTCCTATCTTTATATTCTAATCTTCCCATCCTTCACCCCACATCTGTTCCTTCACCAGTTTTCAGTGGCACCTCCGTCCACCATCAAGGCAGAAGCATGGATGTCATCCTCGATACCTCTATCTTTTCCATTCCTCACATCTGACCATCACATCCTGTTAATCATACTTTTAAAATATCTCTTCAATCTGAGCTTTTCTTTATTTCCATGGTTACTGCTCTATTTCAAGACACATTTTCTTCTAAATGGACTAACAGAGTGGCCTCCTAATGGGTTAATATCTATATCTAAAAATGAAGAGTTTGCTAAGACAATACAGCACCAGTAAGTTTAAAAAATTCTCAGGAATAAACAATGACAGATGTTCATGTTTTTGCAAAAATTAAACCTCAAAGCCTTATTGGAATATTGAAGGTGTATAAGAAATGTTGAGTAAATGCGGACCCATGACATTCTCTTAGATGTGATAGGTACCTATTCTCTTTCTGTTTCATATTTCTAGTTCAATCCCAATTAAAGTATCATGAAGATTAAGTTTTAGATTTCACAAAAAATATGTCAAATAGGACACAAATAGCTCTATATACAAGTGAATTCTTTCTAAAATAAGCCAAAGAATATTTGGAAACATAGCCAAGCTCAAAACCAAGAGAGAGAAATCACCATGAGACAGAAATGAAGAAAACATGCAACATCAGAGCTGTGAGCAGGGGCTTCTGCCAACGTCTCCATGGGGTTATTAAAAATATATTGAGATATTAACAGCTTGATTCTGTGTTTTAGATACACACAGAAGGAGAAATGTTTAACCATAGATCTCAAGTTCCTAGGGAACTAGTACTAAGCTTCTCGCCTGAAGTCAGAATCATCAAGGGCTGCCCCATCCCTGAAATGAACACCAGAAAACTCCAACCTTAGCCTATCGGAAACAGCAAGAAAGTTTACCTTCCATTAGCCTGTCCATGGGGGCAAAATACCCTTGAAAAATGAGAACTTCAGGATTATGTGAGTTGCATGTGAGGGATCAAGAAATTAAGAGCCAGTGAAATACCTGGGACTTGCAGTGTTGAGCACGAAACTGCTGGTGTCAGACATTTTCTCAGTCCAGAGCATATTTGACTTACCAAAAAAGGAATACAGAATGACAGGATGAAGATGAGCTCCCAGTGAAAGTGTTCACATCACACAGAAGGAACCATTGTGGGAGAGAATCACAGATCCAGTAAGTGGAGAATTTAGATGCTTAGAACTAGAAATAACAAGTCTGAAAAAAAAAAAGTTCATAATGTTTATTTAAGTTATTCAAAGAGATAAAAGAACAGTAGTCATAAGATAGGAACCAAAAATGTATAAAAGGAATTAGAAAGTTTTAAAAGGTCTGTATGTAAAAAACAGTCTGAATGCCAAGACTGAACAGTAAACTAAACAGCTGAAAAGAGAATTTATGAACTGGACAGTAAGTCTGAGGAAATCACATAGACTGCACAATTGGGAGAGAAAATGATGGAAAACGTTAAAATATTAGTTAAGGAATATGGAAGCCAGAATGAGAGCCAATACGTGTCTAATAGGCATTATTTTCATTAGTCATGGTTAAGAATTTTCTAAAGTGAAGAAAAACAAATTCTCAAATAGAAGGAGTATCTTGAGTTTCAAGCAGGAAAAATATGAAAATCTCACACAAAGAAATCATGGTAAAATGGAATGATTTTAAAAATAAATTATTATAAAAGTTATCAGAAAGGAAATAAAGATTACTTATAAGGATACATTTTAAATTTGTAACATACTTCTCATTAGTAATAATAGATCTCAAAATATAATGGGTTTACATCCTCAAAATGCTGAAGGAAAATACTGTTGAATGATAAGTTAGCTTTTAAATTAAATGTGCATGATTTCATTAAAGTTGGGTCTGAATAAGTGAGGTTATTCTGTGGATTTTAAAAAAGTCTCAGTGGTCTAACACAATGAAAGTTTCTCATTCGTTTCGGTTTGCTGCAGGAACACTCCAGGTTAACTTTTCTCCATGCATTGACTCCTTAATTCTGGCTGCTCAAATCTCTTGGTTCTAGAACCTCACCATGAGGCTTCCATGTTTTTTGCAGCAGGAGAGGAAAGGACATAACTTTCACCTGGTTCTTTTCTGCTTCAGTCCAGAATTGATATGTCACTTCTATTCACAGACCATTGAGCAGAACTAGTCAATTAGCCCCATCTAGTTTTAAGGAAAATTAACATTGGGAAGTGTTGTCGTTCACTTGCCTGGAAAGAGAGGCAAAACAGATATTGTGAGCACTAATAATGACTACCATAGTTCAGCTCTCTTGTCACCAGATCTTAGTTCACAGTTCTACCCAAACACAGAGCTTACTAATCCCCTTTTTAACTGAGAAAACCCAAATGTCTTATTCAATCACAGGATTATAGTCTAAGTCCAGGATCTCTGGAGGATGCAAAGTAGTCCCTCAATTAGATCCAGGTATAGCTCTTCTTGGCCTAGGGAACTATAACACACAGTTCTCCACTCTTAAAACACAATTTATGATGGTGAAATGAGTTTTGCTTACATACAATAAGTACTTCCATTTAGAAATGGGACTGATATAAAATACACAGTAGTCACTGGTCTGTAACAACTCTGAAATCCTGATGGCAGATATTAGGAGGACACTGTAATCTAGTGGTGGGGAATGTTCCTTAGTTAGGCCCTAATCGGACCTCTGAAGCAGCTCTCTTACCACTGTGGCTCTACCTTATGGTGAGGTGCTTCCTTTTTATTACATATCCCCTTTGGCCACATCTGGAGTGCTGTCGTGAAATATGCCCTCGTTGGGAGGTATACTGCTTTCTCATTCTACTACCTGCTCAGAAAAAGGGTTATTTTATTTTATTATTCTTACTTTTTATAAATTTATTTATTTATTTTTATTTTTGGCTGCGTTGGGTCTTTGTTGCTGTGCGCGGGCTTTCTCTAGTTGTGGCGAGCGGGGTCTGCTCTTCATTGAGGTGCGCCGGCTTCTCATTTCAGTGGCTTCTCTTGTTGTGGAGCACGGGCTCTAGGTGCACAGGCTTCAGTAGTTGTGGCTCACGAGCTCTAGAGCACAGGCTCAGCAGTTGTGGTGCATGGGCTTAGTTGCTCCACAGCATGTGGGATCTTCCTGGACCAGGGCTCGAACCCGTATCCCCTGCATTGGCAGGCAGGTTTTTAACCACTGTGCCACCAGGGAAATCTGAGAAAGGCTTATTTTAAACCTTGAACAGTCACATGAATTTTTAGCTCAAGCTTTTAGTATAAGTGCCAAAATTTGTTAGACTTCATTTTTATTTGGTTGAAGTCAGTTCCATATGCCAGTAATTACCTCTAGGGTTCTTTTCAAAGTAATATTCTCCAGATATGCTCTATATTTTTGCTTTCTTCTCTGCATATTTTTTTTTTCTCTCTCAACTTCATGAGGGCTAAAATGCAGATGTCAGGCCCCTGAAGAGTAGGTAATCCTTTATTTTCACTTTTGCTCTGATTAATTTTATCCAGTTGAAAGGTTTTATGGGATATTTTTCCTCAGTGCCTTTTTTTTTCTATCTTACATTTTACTGCTTGCAACACAGGAAGATTTGATTTTTCTAACATTGCAATGCCATGAATTTCTGAATTGCTGGACTTCATAGATAGACAATCTAAATTTTAAAACCATGAACTTAAACTGGTGCCAGTCTGCAAATTTGTGAGATTATCTTGAGCATCATTCAGGATTTTAGATATAATCCTGGAAAAAACTAAGAGCTGTATTGATCCAGGCCATAGGTTGTTCAGCCAGTTGTGATAGAAGAATAATTGGGAAAAGGAGTTGCTTATATAGATAAGACAGTGTCATACACAATGGGGTAAAGAATCTAAGCTGAGTTAGATCAGAAGAGGACATAGCAAAGGGTCTGAAGAAAAAATAAAACATCAGATGATTGATTTTCTCTATGGAGAGGAGGACAAATAGCTTTTCTTTTCATGGATCATGGGTCTACCTTCATGGAGGTTGACACAGTGCAGAATTGGGCAGCTGAGATTGTAGTTCCAGAAGGTCTATTAATGTATCTGCACAGAAACCAGCATTAAATATTGATGTACTACCCCTCATCTCTCACCCAGAGGACTCCTAAAGTCTTCAGAGAAGACTGTTCTTCCTGGGTGCTGCTATGGTTTACTGGCTGCTCTTATTCTCAGATTATTAGGAATCCAAAATATTTCTAGCTGCTTGGATCACAAAGACAATGCAAATGTGATAGAGATAAAATGAGAAATGAATGTACCTTGGGCAGGTGTCATTGTGAATCACCTCAAATATTTAGAGAAAGTGCTAGACAGGTAGTACATGGGGAAGACAAAGCCCAGGCAAACCTAACTCCTGAAATAGCTGATTGAGTACCAGAAGACTAGTTCTGGACCAGGCCATTTGTAAAACCACAGAGTCAATGTGATTATCAGCACTATTATATGTGGGTTACAGTGTTATAAATGAAGACGAAATCTGAAGTATTGGAGTATTAACAATGGAAAATAATATCTTGACATAGGAACCTGATACAGTGTGTGACTTATATCACCCCTTAGGGTAATAACACAGCTGTTAATATTTTATATGTTGGAGTCTCTTGAAATATGCTCATGAAAGTTTGTCTCCCAACTCAACCCCTACCCCACCTTAGTACAAAATATTCTAGGACAGGCTTCCTGCCATAGCACATAGCATCCATATGCTGGGGGCTTATAGTTATAGCACAGCCTGGTTGGCGGCAGAGAGGAAAAGGTGGAGTGTATACTATAGACAAATAAGGGTCCAAGCCATATCCATATTTCATTCTTTTTGCTTAGACCCAAAGTACAAAAGGAAAACCAAACTCACTTTATTCAAAAATAGAAATGTTTATGACAGAGAGAGGGAAATAGAAAGTGTACCCTGAGCTAGTCTTAATACTAGGATGAATAAAATAATCGCATTTCTGTCTAACTCATCTTTAAGTCATACTTTCCTCACCTAATTTAAAGCTGTTGTTAGTGAGCAAAAGTGGATACACAGCTTTCTGCTATGTATAGTTAAACAGGAATCTTCAATGTTTTCCTGAATACAATCAAATCTATATAAGCTATTATCATATATACACACCATCTTCAGCACAGATGGTTTCCATGCAACATGTTAAGTCATTGGCTATGTGGTTTCTACAAATGGTCTGGTCCAGAACTAGTCTTGTTTTCAATCAGCTCTTTCAGGAGTAAGGTTTTCCTGAGTTTTGTCTTCCCCATCTACCACCTGTCTGGTGGGAGTAAGTCACTCTCTTCCCCTTACAAATCCAATCAGAGAATGTCAACCCTGATATGAGGTCAAGAATCAGTATAGATTCACATTAGGACATCGTATCTTGCCAGAATGCATAAAAGCCCATTTTGTTTTCTAGTTCTTTTTTTTTTTTTTAACATCTTTATTGGGGTATAATTGCTTTACAATGGTGTGTTAGTTTCTGCTTTATAACAAAGTGAATCAGTTATACATATACATATGTTCCCATATGTCTTCCCTCTTGCGTCTCCCTCCCTCCCACCCTCCCTATCCCACCCCGCTAGGTGGTCACAAAGCACCGAGCTGATCTCCCTGTGCTATGCGGCTGCTTCCCACTAGCTATCTATTTTACGTTTGGTAGTGTATATATGTCCATGCCTCTCTCTCGCTTTGTCACAGCTCACTCTTCACCCTCCCCATATCCTCAAGTCCGTTGTCCAGTAGGTCTGTGTCTTTATTCCTGTCTTACCCCTAGGTTCTTCATGACATTTTTTTCCCTTAAATTCCATATATATGTGCTAGCATACGGTATTTGTCTTTTTCTTTCTGACTTACTTCACTCTGTATGACAGACTCTAGGTCTATCCATCTCATTGTTTTCTAGTTCTTGATGCAGATTTCTAAAAGGAATAAAATTAATGAGAATATTGGATTCACAGAAATCTGAGTCAGGTCTATGGATGCCAGCATTGTGATTATGATGTCATCCTTGACAATCACAGAGATGGTTTTTAAGAGTTCCCTCAAAAACATATTGTACATTACAATTTTTTCCTATAATCTTGAATCAGCTCAGAAAGCTTATTAATTGCTCGAGCTACTCCAAGCTTGTTTGGGAAGAAAATCACCCTAAAACCTATTAGCTCATTCTTCTCTCAGCATGGCCAGTTATACAGACCTGAGTATCAGTTCCAGAAAAGTTATTTTTTAGGATGTCATTCAATATTTCATCAATTCCCAGCACACTTGGTGGCTTGGAAATATCCTCCATAATCTTTTGTCCCCCTGAAGCGTGTATAAACAAATCTAATTCCTTGTTAGATGCTAATTGCAATTGCCATATAACTGTGCTTCTGAAACTTTCTAAGAACATTACCCATATGTCAGGGTCTTTCTCTAATTGCCTGGTTATCCTAATGAGAGGATTATTTTTTCTTCCTCCTGCTGACTGCACCCCATCCATTTGTAAGCTAAATATCTACTGAAAAATTTCTTCAGTGTAACTAAAAATTACCAGCATTGGACCAGTGATAATAATTTTAATAGGTAGTTCTGTAAAAGCATCATTAGTATAGGTTGTGTGAGGCTGGAAATTCTCCCTCATCTTTGGTATATTTCTGAATTAACTCACTTTATATGGTAGCTGAAAAACCTTCTGGAAAACCAATAAACAAACCCAAGTGAAATTGATTAATGTTTATATATAAACATCTCTGAAAGTCTTTGGGTGTGTGAGGATGCAAAATTTCAAGGAAGAACCTTAAGAGTTGAGGGAGAATGTAGGCTGAGAGAAGAAAATTGGTGTTCCAAGCTGAACTAAAATCCTTAAGGTTGTTGGAGAATAAAGGTTCTGCATGTAGTGCAGGGACTCTTATTTTAACATGACCCAGTGTAATGGACACTGTAGTATGCTGCTGAGAACCCCCGCTTCAGGACAATCCCCCAGCTGACAAAATATTAACTGCCAAGGACTCATAGCTGAGTCTGCTTCCTAGAACCACTCTTGGTACCAAATATCTTGGGGTGAGTCCCTCTATGGAAATTACCCTCAGCGAGGGGAGTTGCCTTGGTCAAGGTTATACTCTGGTTCCCGTGGGATTGGCTGAGGCTTCTGTTGCAATACACCTTCGTTCATTTTCTCTTTCTTTAATCCCATTTCCTTCACTTGCTTATTGGTGACAAGAGATTAGGAGATCACAGTCCCTAATAGACATTCTGCACCAAATCTCTGGACCATAAATAGGTCCATCATTGCTGGTAATCTGAAGTTGTGCTGCTGATATTTTTATAGCATATATTAAGTCATTTACTTGGGTAATTCTTACACTTGGGAAAGGAGAACACTCAAATATTTCAAGGACTGTTGGACGTAGAGTCTCAACTGACGTCGATACCTGGGAACCCAAAGTGTCATCATAATCCCCTGGTTAGAATCAGAGTGTAGGTGGGCCAGGTGATAAATAAAGTTCTGGCCCAAGTTTGTCAAAAAGCATGTCCACTAGGGACCATGGACCAGTAGTCATTACCCAGTTCCTGAATACAAAATTAGAGTAGATGTACTTAATATTTGGCAGAACACCAATTTTGGTTTCTTAGCCTGTGGATTAAGACTTATTATGGTGGGTAAAATCAGTTTCTTCCTCTGCCCAGTCCTGGCTTTTCTTCCTCTCTTTCAGACAGTGGTGTGCTGGTAACTGTTCAACAATAGAATCTCCCAGTGTGTGTGTGTGTGTGTGTGTGTGTGTGTGTGTGTGTGTGTGTGTGTGGTGTGTGTGTGTGGTGGTGGTGGTGGGGACACCCTTATTTGTTGCATTTGCCAATTTCCAAGACATAAATTCCCACTATGGCCAATTTTAAACTACCAACTGGACATCATTGAACACAGAGGTGAGAAAAGATGCACATAATTGCTTCTTGCAAGTTGGTACAGGTTGGCTCCAGCACACCACTGCAGATGTTGTTTCTGAGTCTACTCCTCAATAAACCTCCAAAATGAAAGTATCTGTCTCAGAGTCCCTTTCTGAAAAAAGCTATCCAAAGCATCCAGCCATTTCTCATTATGCATACAATCTGGTGGATTATGTAGAAACCCAACACATACTGTGGGATCTAGTCTTAAGGAGCTCCATGCAAGGCAGGAATATTCACTTCCATACCCATTTTAGAGGAGGGACAAGCAGCAATCCCTAATGAAGCAACTGTGGCATTGGTGGTGTGGATTGTGTAGAGGAATATGCTCGGCATGACATGTGTCTTAGCAAAGTAGTAGGTAATGAGTCTGGAGCAAGTGTGGGTAGTGGCCTGAGCCAGCAATGGAGCACTGGAGCTGCCAGACTACCTATATTCAAAGATGGTTTGATGTTACAGGCAGCAGCATGTGATACTGGCTGGAAAAAAATCAGTGCTGAGATCTGGGGACTTTGTGTTCTACAGTGGTAATAGTAACTAGTAACTATATTCCAGGTTCTGTGCTATGCTTCTTATATACATAATACATACTGTAATATATTTAATACATATACTGTGATGTATACACCACAATCCTGAGAAAAACACTAAAATGTGGGTGGAATTATTCTCATTTTATAGATGTAGAAACTAAGACGGAGGGAGGTTAAGTGATGTTAAGTGACCTATATATTCCTTAAAATAATAAATGAAGAAAAAATAATCAGAGTGACTAAGGAAAAGTAAGTTTAAATGTCTGAAATATTATTTAATCCTGTGTGTAATTTGTATATAGGAAAATATATTTTAAAACATAAGTAAAAGACATTTTGCTGTTTTCCACAGGGTCTGGGAATGCAGCAGTGGGAAAGCCAGTCCTTGTCAAGGTCCTAAACAGGCTTGGGTTTAATTTCTCATTGATTTGACTTAGCTCACCAGGGTGATGTTTTGTCTTGGGAGAGTAATACTCTGCATCAAGCAAATTGATAATTGGTATCTTTATAGAACAGAATATAAATGGATCAATTTGGAGATCTATTTGGAGAAATGACAGCGTAGAATATCTGTAATTGTTGATCAGTGCATTCTCTTTGCCTTAGAAACAATTATTTAAGAAATAAAATCAATTTCAGATGATAGTATTTGGTAAGTAGAGGGTCAAAATAAATATAGCAGTATGGTTTTATATCACTTTATATATTATAAATTATAATTCATATAATTATAATGAACTACAATCATCTTATCAGAGGACTTCTCCCCTTATCAATCTTGTTGGAGCACATTCTTCAGTATCCACATGCAAATACTCTCTTAATTACCCAAATCATTGGCATTATCACATCCAGTATTATAGCTTATGTTTCATTAATTATACTTTATTTTTATTTATTTATTTATTTATTTATTTATTTTTGCGGTATGCGGGCCTCTCACTGTTGTGGCCTCTCCCGTTGCGGAGCACAGGCTCCGGATGCGCAGGCTCAGCGGCCATGGCTCACGGGCCCAGCCGCTCCGCGGCACGTGGGATCTTCCCGGACCGGGGCACGAACCTGTGTCCTCTGCATCGGCAGGCGGACTCTCAACCACTGTGCCACCAGGGAAGCGCACAAGTTATATTTTAATGAGGTTTTTTTATGGGAAGATAGTTTCTTACGGATAGTCCCATATGTATACAGAAATATTATGATCTTGTAATGAAAGACTAAATAAAAAGGTGATTTGAAAACATGAGGCATTGTCTACATACAATATGCCCACTCATTCACCCCTCTGTTTCATAATCTAAGAATCTGTGGACTGAATCTCATATTTATTTGAAAGATTCTTTTGCCCTTTATTCTGAACAGTCTATTTTTATTTGCTGTATTAAATATCACCATGAAATCAATAATAAATATAATTAAGAATATTAACAAAGCAAGGCATGCACTACCCCATCTGACTTGGAAAATGCTTACTTGTCAATCTTCAGTAACTCACATTTCAGCGGATCACCCTGTTCTAAGGAAGTAGCTAGTTTTCCATGGTGTGACATCTGCAAAAATGAATCCTACTTCCTTTGCACAGAGACAAAGAGATGAGTATTACATGGATTTTCACAGTAAAATTTGAAATTTCATTAGCTACTGTAAAAGCCCATATCATTGACCTTTCTGATTAAAATGGTAGGTTGTTTTACCCCTGAATGATTAATACTGACAACATGCTTTTCCACATGTATGTGAGTTTTGCTATAAAGGGAACATATTGTCCAAAGAGTACCACAAATTAATGTGTTCTTCCTACCAATTTCACCTTTGCGCTCCACCACATCCCCTTTAAGAAAACCAATACAACAGTTTTTGAGTTTGCAAATAGATGAATTAAGAAATAAATTTATGAAGTGAGTTACTAGGTAATCTAGAGCGCTTACAACCTAAATTGCTTCACAAAATTTAATTTCCACTGATTTTCCATACACTCAGGCATGCCACCAGATGACACAGGATTAAAAGTAATAAAAGATAAAAGTCTAGTGAAAGGAATTAAAGGCATAACCAAATATAGATGAATAGCCTGACTGATACTGAGACCAGGAGAATTGTTTCTCTCTCTGAAAAGGTCTTTCCACTAGTTTGCCATTGTTAAAAATGATGTAGTTAAACAATTACATCTGTGACATGCTCTTCACTTAAACACAAGCAAAGATAGAAAAAATAAGTTTTCTGCATTACTAACTAATAATGATAGTTGGTTGTGTCTTTTTTGTGTGTGAACATCAGTTTTTGTGGAAATGTTATTGACATAGAGAAATGTGATTCCTCATTACATGGCAATTAGGTGGTTGTTATTAGAAATATTCATAATAAGAAATAAAATAAATTTAAAAATGCATTTTATGATGTGATTTTTGGTTTTAGTTGGATTCTTTCTAAAACTTGGTATATTAAGTAGGATTTCATCCACATTTTAACGGTCAGCAAACTGAAACTCATAGATCTTAAAGGACTTGCCATGGGATCCACAGTTTATAATAGTAGAGTCTTTTCTTCACTGTATGCTGCATCCAACTTTAAAGAATACTAAGTGTAGGACTTCCCTGGTGGCACAGTGGTTAAGAATCCGCCTGTCAATGCAGGGGACATGGGTTCGAGCCCTGGTCCAGGAAGATGCCACGGAGCAACTAAGCCTGTGCGCCACAACTACTGAGCCTGTGCTCTAGAGCCCGCAAACCACAGCTACTGAGCCTGCGCGCTGCAACTACTGAAGCCCACACGCTTTAGGGCCCAAGGGCCCATGTGCCCGCGTGCTTAGAGCCCATGCTCCGCAACAAGAGCAGCCACTGCAGTGAGAAGCCTGCACACCACAAAGAAGAGTAGCCCCCGCTTGCTGCAACTTAGAGAAAGCCTGCGTGCAGCAACGAAGACCCAATGCAGCCAAAAATACATAAAATAAATTAATTAATTAAAAAAAATACTAAGTGTAGGCAACTTGCCTTGCCAAGTTACAGAGAGTAGTAGTAGCACAATGAAAACCAAAGTCATGAAACTTTGAATATTTAGAAAAACAAAGTTGTAAGACAGACTGTTTAGAAAACTTATTTTGCAAAACTCCTTGTGTGGGCAGAATCTAAGTCTATAGTCTGTTTACAACAGAGTCCCTAATTATTCATCTTAAGTGCTGTGGCTTAATCCTTCTGTGCCTAACACAGAACTGGTAGAACATCGTCCTTTTCTCCTTGAAGCCTTAGGTGCTTCTCTTGCAGTGCTTCTGCGCTCTCATCATGGGAGCAGACAGCATAAAACGATCTGTTTGTGAAGTGGCCACTGTGCCTCTTCACATTCCTACAACTGTTTTCCTGCAGCACCCACTTCTGGGCATTGCACATCGTGGAAGTTGGACTGATGAGAAGGCTGCCTCAGCTGAATCTAAACACCAGACTGTTTGACCATGGAAACTACATGCCAAGGAGGCCCGAGCCTGTAAAGTGATAGACAGCTGGCTTAAAAATTTTTTTTTAATCTCACCAGGCAATATTTAAAATCCACTTAATGGTATTTGACGGCTAGGCTGATTCTGATAGTTTAGTCATTCAAAAAGTGTCAGTTGCTTGCCTCGTGGTTATGGATTTTAGAATTTATGTATACGATTTTTAGATTTTAAGTTGAGAATTTGTTCTCACTACATTTTTATAAAATCAGTATTAGGATAAATATTCTCTAATATATTTTCTTTCTCTGTTTAGTTTTCTTTTTTTTTTTTTGGCTGCATCAGATCTTAGTTGTGGCGTCCAGGCTTCTCTCTAGTTATGGAATGCGGGTTTTCTCTCTCTAGTTGTGGTGCACGTGGGCTCCAGAGCATGTGGGCTCTGTAGTTTGCGGCACGCAGGCGCTCTCATTGAGTTGTGCGGGCTCAATAGTTGCAGAGCGCGGGCTTAGCTGCCCTGTGGCATGTGGAATTCTAGTTCCCTGACCAGGGATCGAACCCACGTCCCCTGCATTGGAAGGCAGATTCTTTTACCACTGGACCACCAGGGAAAACCCTCTCTAGTATTTTGGATAATAATTTTAGAAACATTGATAATAAACTACTAAATTTAAGATAAAAAGGTGTTCTTGTTTAATTTTAGGAATGTTTCTACTTTTTTAAAAGTGTCTAAGAGAAAACTTTTTAAAATTTATTTTTATTTTTTATTGAATGAGTCTTTAAATTCTATAGTGCTTTACAGTTTTCAAAAGTTTCATACAATTTCATATAATCCCATAATAACCCCCTTTTTTTCCCTTCTTACCCCTATATTGCCCCTCCTCCCTGCCTTCTCCCCACTGGTAGTCACTAGTTTATCCTCTATATTTGTGAGTTTGCTTCTTTTTTGTTTTATTCACTAGTTTGTTGTATTTTTTAGATTCCACATATAAGTGATATCATATGATATTTGTGTTTCTTTAACTTATTTCACTTAGCATAATGCCCTCCAAGTCCATCCATGTTGTGCAAATAGCAAAATTTCAGGCATGTTTCTATTTATCAAGCATTCAATCTAAAGTTCTAACAATTGCCCCATGTGATTATAATCCTGGAACAATATGCTGTTGGCAATTTGAAGGAATAAAATATGAAAATAAATGTGGTTAGAAGTTAACTGACCAACTTCATCTTGGGAGTAGGAAAATCATT
Organism: Phocoena sinus; assembly: GCF_008692025.1. Lineage (NCBI taxonomy): Eukaryota > Metazoa > Chordata > Mammalia > Artiodactyla > Phocoenidae > Phocoena > Phocoena sinus. Next base: position 80,167,343 of record NC_045768.1, on the reverse strand, counting down.
AATCAGGTGTTATCTTAAAAACACATTAGTGGTTTAGGTGAGAAACAATTTTTATATTTAATGGTCCCTGTGGGCAACCTGCAATTACAATCTAATTAGTACGTGCCAGCTGTTACTTTATTCATAACTGTTTGTTTATTTTTTTTTCTGTTTTGTTTTTTGCCTAGAAATGTACTTTTCCCAATATATAGCTTGGCTGTAGGAAATAACATGGCATCACTTAAGATTTCAATGTTCATAATGTCTTCATTTGTCAATTAAAACCTGACTTTCTTTTTGGTTGTTGTTTTTCTGAATATAGAATCAAAGCATGTTTATGTTTAAAAATTTGAAAATGCAGAAAAACTAAAAATAAATCCCTTCATTTACTACCTACTACTCAGAGGTAACCATTGAAATACTATGATGTTTGTCATCTGGTAATGTCTTTTAGGGAAAGTATTTTATTATTTTTTTTAACAAAAACTGGGTCTTACCACATTAACTTATTGGATATCTTTTTTCTCTCAGTTAATTTATTGTCAAACTTTTTCGAATAAATGGACATACTTCAGCTTGGTTAATTTTAATGGCTCAAAGTTTGGCTATACTGTGGAAATTCAAGCAAAAACTGTGTGTGGTAAGTGTTACGTACCTGAAAGAAGAGAAGATTATAAGAAAGGAATAAAGAAAAAAACAGAGATCATGGGTCTACATAGAGATATAGAGTGTAGAGGACATAGTTTTACTTTCCAACTCAGCAAGTGCTGGAATTTTTGAACCTTCAAAGTTTTCTCATTATGTTTGTATACTGTCTAGTTATATCAAAGCTATAATCTCGCTTGTAGTACCCTATCACATGCAGCTAGAATGAGCAGCTGATGCTTTTAGCATTCTACCTAGATACCTCCTTGCTCAAGGTCATGAATTCATTAGGTATATTTTCTGTCTTTCAAGTTATTATAGGTAATATTTTAAAACAAATTTTTGCCTCTATATAACATGCTTTGTCATTTTCTAGCTTCCTATAATGGTTTTCTTATTCTTCATTGTCCTTTGAAGTGTTTGTTAATTTCCATTCAGCCCCAAAGGCAAAGCTACATGTTTTAAGATACACTTCTTTATTCTTATGAAGTTCTGTATAGTTAACCATTTCCACAATAATGCTGCATGACAAACAAGCACAAAATTTTTATAACATTTAATAAAATTATATTTTTTCCCTCGTCTGATTCGCTATTTCAGGTTCTTTGCATTTCTGTCTAAGTTTTAGCATTAGCTTGCCAGTTTCAACAGAAAGCCTTGTATTTTTTTTTTTTTTTTTTAGCTTTGTAGTATTTTGATTGGGTTTGCATTGCATCTATAGACCAATTTAGGGAGAATTGATATCTTAACAATATTGAGTCTTCTCATTCATTAATATGGTATGACTTTCCCTTTGTTTAGTCTTTTTAAATTTCTCTCAGCAATGTTGTATAGTTTTCAGTGTAGGGTTTCTGCTCATCTTTTGTTAAAATTTATGTTTTGGAGATGCTATTATAGCTAGTATTTTAAAATTTCATACTTTAATTGTTAATTGATAATCTATAGAAATGAAGTTGATTTTGTATATTCATTTTTGTCTAGTGACATTGGAAAACTCACTTCTTAATTTAGTAATTTTTTGGGTAGAATCTGTAAGAATTTTAATTTACATGGCAATGTAATTTGTGAATTGAGATACTAATATTACTTCTTTTCTGATCTTTAGTAAAGATTTTGAGTATAGTGCTGTATACATGGATATAATTTTCAGAATTCTCTGAGTTTTCACCAGTCCCCAAATTCCCTACTAATATTATAATCTAATTGTTCTCTGGGATTTGTAATCTCATTTTTTTTTTTTTTAAACATCTTTATTGGGGTATAATTGCTTTACAATGGTGTGTTAGTTTCTGCTTTATAACAAAGTGAATCAGCTATACATATACATATGTTCCCGTATGTCTTCCCTCTTGCGTCTCCCTCCCTCCCACTCTCCCCATCCCACACTTCCAGGCTGTCACAAAGCACCGAGCTAATATCCCTGTGCCTTGCGGCTGCTTCCCCCCAGCTATCTACCTTACTACGTTTGTTAGTGTGTATATGTCCATGACTCTCTCTCGCCCTGTCAAAACTCACCCTTCCCCCTCCCCATATCCTCAAGTCCGTTCTCCGGTAGGTCTGCGTCTTTATTCCTATCTTACCCCTAGGTTCTTCATGACATTTTTTTCCCTTAAATTCCATATATATGTGTTAGCATACGGTATTTGTCTTTTTCTTTCTGACTTACTTCACTCTGTATGACAGACTCTAGGTCTATCCATCTCATTACAAATAGCTCAATTTCATTTCTTTTTAAGACTGAGTAATATTCCATTGTGTATATGTGCCACATCTTCTTTATCCATTCATCCGATGATGGGCGCTTAGGTTGTTTCCATGTCCTGGCTATTGTAAATAGAGCTGCAATGAACATTTTGGTACATGACTCTTTTTGAATTTTGGTTTTCTCAGGGTATATGCCAAGTAGTGGGATTGCTGGGTCATATGGTAATTCTATTTGTAGTTTTTTAAGGAACCTCCATACTGTTCTCCACAGTGGCTGAACCAATTCACATTCCCACCAGCAGTGCAAGAGTGTCCCCTTTTCTCCACACCCTCTCCAGCATTTATTGTTTCTAGATTTTTTGATGATGGCCATTCTGACTGGTGTGAGATGATATCTCATTGTAGTTTTGATTTGCATTTCTCTAATGATTAATGATGTTGAGCATTCTTTCATGTGTTTGTTGGCATTCTGTATATCTTCTTTGGAGAAATGTCTATTTAGGTCTTCTGCCCATTTTTGGATGGGGTTGTTTGTTTTTTTGTTATTGAGCTGCATGAGCTGCTTGTAAATTTTGGAGATTAATCCTTTGTCAGTTGCTTCATTTGCAAATGTTTTCTCCCATTCTGAGGGTTGTCTTTTGGTCTTGTTTATGGTTTCCTTTGCTGTGCAAAAGCTTTGAAGTTTCATTAGGTCCCATTTGTTTATTTTTGTTTTTATTTCCATTACTCTAGGAGGTGGGTCAGAAAGGATCTTGCTGTGATTTATGTCATAGAGTGTTCTTCCTATGTTTTCTTCTAAGAGTTTGATAGTTTCTGGCCTTACATTTAGGTCTTTAATCCATTTTGAGCTTATTTTTGTGTATGGTGTTAGGGAGTGATCTAATCTCATACTTTTACATGTACCTGTCCAGTTTTCCCAGCACCATTTATTGAAGAGGCTGTCCTTTCTCCACTGTACATTCCTGCCTCCTTTATCAAAGATAAGGTGTCCATATGTGCGTGGGTTTATCTCTGGGCTTTCTATCCTGTTCCACTGATCTATCTTTCTGTTTTTGTGCCAGTACCATACTGTCTTGATTACTGTTGCTTTGTAATATAGTCTGAAGTCAGGGAGCCTTATTCCTCCAGCTCCTTTTTTCGTTCTCAAGATTGCTTTGGCTATTCGGGGTCTTTTGTGTTTCCATACAAATTGCGAAATTTTTTGTTCTAGTTCTGTGAAAAATGCCAGTGGTAGTTTGATAGGGATTGCATTGAATCTGTAGATTGCTTTGGGTAGTAGAGTCATTTTCACAATGTTGATTCTTCCCATCCAAGAACATGGTATATCTCTCCATCTATTTGTATCATCTTTAATTTCTTTCATCAGTGTCTTATAATTTTCTGCATACAGGTCTTTCGTATCCTTAGGTAGGTTTATTCCTAGATATTTTATTCTTTTTGTTGCAATGGTAAATGGGAGTGTTTTCTTGATTTCACTTTCAGATTTTTCATCATTAGTATATAGGAATGCCAGAGATTTCTGTGCATTAATTTTGTATCCTGCTACTTTACTAAATTCATTGATTAGCTCTAGTAGTTTTCTGGTAGCATCTTTAGGATTCTCTATGTATAGTATCATGTCATCTGCAAACAGTGACATGTAATCTCATTTTGAATTTAGGAAAATGGAAGCAGGGCATGGGTAGGTTTATATCCCTTTGGCACCTGACAGGCACAGAAGAACAGTTAGATGATTTTCTTACTGACACAACCCCTAGTTTTCTGGGTCAGAAGCATAGAAAGTGTGAAAGAACAAATATTTTCCTGCCTATATTTTTAGGCTTTTTATTTTCCCATAAATTGAAGCCAGTGTATGTCATTTGTTGAATTCTGAATTGTTTTTCTAAACCCTAGCCCTATGAGCCTTGCAGTTGTCAATCCCTCCAAGATTATAGTGTTAGACTGTCTGATAGTTATGTTTTTCTTTGTGGTTTGGGGTATTTATATTTTTTCTGTCTTTGAGTATTTTAGTGAGAAGTTGAAAGGAGGTTGCTGAGCCAGTCACCAGAATGAACTGGAAATACTACTATTTTTTTTTTAACTGAAAACTAAATCCCCAAGGCCAATTAATTTATCAGTATGTTCCAATCCATTTACGTTTCAGGATGAGACAATATCAACTTTTGCATCAAAAGTTTTATTCCTAAAATTTTTCCTATCATTAAAAGACTAAGCACCTTGTGGAGGCCCAGGGCAGGCGGCCCCAAAATATGCCTCACTGGCATATTGATTGTTTTGAATTAAAGTTACTTATGAAACAGCAAATGCAAGACCTTACTCTGGGTCTCCCTGAAAGCAGGAAATAAATCTACCATGTGAAAGGTGCCCTCCATGTATCTGGAGGTAGAAGGACAACCTTATCTCCAGGGAATTTGGGCCAAGCAGCCTGTAGAAACAAACTTTGTTATCCTTTAATTTACTACTGCAAGCCCAAACTCTGTTTAGATTCTTCACTAATTAAGCACCCAAAGCCTAAGTTTTTTTGTTCTGTCAATTGCTCACAAATGTATTGTTTCTTGGTTTGAAAAGTATAAACACTGCCTTCTTTGGCCACTTCTTTGGTCCCATTTCTGAGACCTCCATGCACATGAATTAAAATTTGTTTCTTTTTCTCCTGTTAATCTGCCTTGTGTCAACTTTATTATTAGTCCAACCACAAGAACTCAAGAGCTATAGAGGGGGAAATTTCTCCCTCCCTGACAACCTTTTTCTTATTATTGGCTATAATTGTGCTTCTTAGAAGCACTTCCATGGTATCAAATGAGCTGAGGTTTGAATTACTCATATATTCCGTAAGAGTCTGCCCTGAGATCCTCAGGGGCTTCCAGATGGAGGAAGGGTGGCAGCAATATTGTAGGCAGTTACTGTTTCTTCACATCTTGCTCTGGGCAGAATATTTGAGGAAATATATCTTACAGACAACTCTGGAAAACACTTTTTAGATTATATCACAAATCTAATTTTTAAAAATCCATGCAATATTCTTAATTTTGTGAAGGTCATATGAACCCAGAGAATTCTGCTACAGCTCTTTTTTCGTTATATGGAAATTCTCTAATTTACTGCAATTTATTGACAGCAGGAAGTTGAGGAGAAGTGAGACACTAGGCGGCCAGGAAGAGGAGAAAGTGTGAGTGTTCCTACTCCCAAACTCCACTGGAATCATGTCAGCCATAGACGCTGGCTCTTCCATGTCTCAGCTGGGACTCGGTGTCCCAAGAAACTGAGTGTTCAAGAACCCTTGAAACTGCATGTTTTTATGCATGTGTTTTCTCCTAAATATTGCCCCTATCGTTATCTCTTAAAAATAGATAACTTGGGCTTCCCTGGTGGTGCAGTGGTTGAGAATCTGCCTGCCAATGCAGGGGACACGGGTTCGAGCCCTGGTCTGGGAAGATCCCACATGCCGCGGAGCAACTAGGCCCGTGCGCCACAGCTACTGAGCCTGTGCATCTGGAGCCTGTGCTCCGCAACAAGAGAAGCCGCGACAGTGAGAGGCCCACGCACTGTGATGAAGAGTGGCCCCCGCTCGCCGCAACTTTCTGTGCGAAAGCCCTTGCACAGAAACGAAGACCCAACACAGCCAAAAATAAATAAGTAAATAAATAAATAATAAAAATAAAGGAATTCCCTTAAAAAAATAGATAACTTATCTTCTATAGTATTTAGAAGGAATGTACTTCTTATTCTCATTACTAACCAACCAAAACTGGAAAGATCTGGAGGAGGGACACACAGAAGGTTGATCCTCAAGGCACTTAGATGTTGAATGGCAGACTTCATTTAACCTATGCCACAATGTTATGTGTCCCAAGCTTTATCATAATGGCAACATGTCAAGGCAGAGTTAGAACATTATTTAGCAACCTATCATCATTTATGATTTCCGATTAGGTTAAACCCAGTATAAAACATTCTTTTAATGGTAGTCTTCTGCTTCTTTAAGCGATTATTTCTAAGGCAGAAAAACTTTGGTTACGATGAGCTGCACCAACAAGAGATAATGTGCTCAGGGATGTTCCGTTTGCTAGATTATTGTAAGTCGATCTGCTCCTGCAGCTTAGTCACACTGGCCCTCTTCGTGCTCCTCTCACATTTCAAGCTGTCTGTCTACAGCAGAGTCTGTCCACTGCCTGTTCCTTCTTCCTGGACACTGTTTCCCCAGATCCTCACCAGAATCATCAGTCTCTCACTTCCTCCAGGTTTCTGCCCAAATGGCACTATTACTGAATCGGGTTCATTTACCCGCAAGCCAGGGTTTGCAGCAGAGGAAAGGTATATTCACGAGGCAGCCAAGCCAGGAGACAAAGAACAAATCTCAAATCTGCCTCCTTGAAGACAGGGTTTAGGGATATTGATGGGATAAAGAGGCAGAGTGGTCTGAGGCTTGTGGAAAGGTGATTGGAGGTAAGAAAAGTGAGGTAACCAGTGGTCTGTGCAAGTGTAGTTGAGCTTCATGGCTCTTCAGAGGATGTGTGTTCAGAAGATAGTGGCATTAGCATGTTTTGAGGGTGGAGTTTTTTGATGTCAGAGGGCCATCCATCGGCCACTCATGCAGGTCCAGTTGAATGGTTGGTGGTCTCAACTGGTCTGAACTGGGCAAGAACTAGTTCCAAGTTCTCCCAAAATAACTTAAACAACTGTTTCTATAGTGACCCGTAAGTTAGAGGTGTTGTCTCTAAGGAAGTTAGTGGGAGTTTAGTTTAAAATCAGCTAAAAATGAGTGACTAAATCCAGGTGAAGCAGGTTAGGTTTGGAGGCCTAATCAGGTTAGCCCTTGGTTTTAGCCCCACTACCTCTAAGAGGTCTTCCTTGACAAACCTATTTCAAATAATACGCTATCTTTGTCTTTTTCCTCTTATGTGGCTTTGGTTTTCTTTACAGCATGATTACTACTTATATTTTTGCCCATTTCTTGATAGATTGCTTGCCTGTTTTATGCACTAAAATGTAAGCTCTATGAGGACAAGAACTTTGTTTTGTTCACTGTGAAGGCCTAACACCTAGAACAGTGTTTGGTACTTCACGGGCAGTAGGTTATTATTTTTTTTTAATTTTAACTGAATGAATGGCACCTTCCTTGATCTTTCTATCTAGGCCAGCATCCTCATTTCCGTGTTTCATAGAATTTATTACAATTGGAAAATACTAATATTAACCTCTCTCTCTCTCTCTCTCTCCACACACACACACACACACACACACACACACACACAACTTCCTCCATACTGTGTAATAGAGACTTCAAATAACAGTGGTTTAAACATGTGGGAAGCTTATTTCTCTCTGGTGTAGTATTGTGTAGGCAGGCAGTCCCAGGTCCGATAGAGCAGCTTTGATCCATGAGGTCGTCCAGGGATGACCTCTTTCTATCTTGTTACTCGACCATCCAGGGGTATAGCCCTCCTGTGCATGTACAGGTAATCATCACGTACACATGCCTGCCACCAGGAAGGGGGAAAGGAGAAGGGCAAACCCTCCTCTCCTTTTATAGTGCGATAATTTCCAGCTGCAGGGGAGTCTGGGAAATACAATGTTTATTCTGCCCAGATAAAAGCTCATTTATCATAAAAGATGAAAGAAATGATATTGGAGCAGGTCCTGCTACAATCCTTTTGTGTAATAATTTAATTAATGTTCCTCTCTTCTACTGAACTGTTGAACGCTGGTGATTTTTCTTTCCTTTTTATCCTTTCCATTTTATTGGGCCCTAGCACAATGCCATCATGTAGTAGTCACTCAATGACTATAGAGTTAAATGTTTATTTTATCACTAACTATTTATATAGTTAAATAATTGTTTTATCAGTGACCCAGTTCTCAGCCAGGCATGCCCATTTATCGTAGGAGGAACTTTTTCAGGAGGAGGAAGGTAGGAAGATTATTCCATTATTCTAGTTGGAAGGAGAGGAAAGTTCAAGATAGGAAAGTGCTGATGAAGATGAGGCAGGAGGAGCTGAGGAATTTAAGCCTTTTCCAGGAGAAGGAGCCTGGGGGTGGGAACTGTCTGAGGAGATCAGGGTATGTGAGGTGATGGGTCCTTTGTGGTACAACCTAGGGGCTCCCACAGGGAAGAAGGGGGAGGCACCCAGGTGTGTTTCTGGGGATCCTGGAGCTGCTTGGGTCCTGTGGTCCCTTCTTCCATTCCCTGAGCTGCTCAGATTCTTCATAAAATCACTTCTGCTGAGCTTACTTTCTGTTATGATTCTCTCTCTTTCAAACAAACAGAAAATCAAACAAAACACATCCCTTGGAGAAGAGCCTTGAAACTTGTACTTATAGATAAGCCTTAGTTTACATATAAACTTCTTCGTTTATAAGCAAACATTAATGGAATGTTGAAAGAAACATGTATTTCTTATGAAGTTAGGCTTAATGTATATAATAGAAAAAATACCTATTGATTAAAAACCTGTAGATACATGAAAAGGATTAAAAAATGAATGCTGTTGAATATGATAAATATTTTCTATTAAAAGTAACATTGTTGGTGAAAAAAATCTCATTTTCTGTAATATTAATAACATAAAATAAACTGCATAGTGAAATCACATTTGAAAGTTATTAAAGGGGAGAAGAATTTGCTGACCCAAAATATATCTATTTGACATAAGGATTATTTTAGGTGATTATTTTTAAGAAACAGCAGACATAGGAAAAGCTCTGAAAACTAAGTAGCAGTTACCCTTTTATAAGACATGTTTATATTCATAAGGAAAACCTCCATTTGTAAGGGTGTCTCCCTCTCTGTACTAGAAAGAAGATGGTGACTAAAATCTCTAGAAACTCTTACAATGGAGAAGGCAATGACCTAAATTTGCATAACAACCTTACCCATGGTTTACTGTCTTTTCCTGATAGCCTTCTATAACCAGCTACCCACCCCCAGCAATGTCTTTTCTCTTTAGTTGGAGATGGTATTTAAGGTGGTGGCTTGGGCCTTTTCAAGGAGTTACTCAGTCTTCTGGGTATCTCCCATGGGTATCTCTGGGTATCCATGTAAACAGGAGGTTTACATGTTATTAAGCTTCTGTTTGTTTTTATTACAGGGAGGGCTTGGCCAAGAACCTAGAAGGGTAGAGAGAAAATTATTTGTCCTCCCCTACATTATGAAAACCTATTTTTCTCTGAGGACTTCATATACCTAAAATAATAATAAAGGAGTGAGCAATGATCCTTAAAAGGAATAAAGCAAACAAAACAAGAAAAACCAGAATCTTCTGAAAATGGTGATATTAACTTGAGCAGAAAAAAAAATGACAAATACAAATGGCATTTTAACTATCAGGCCTTTATCGTGTTACCATCATAATAAGATTCGGTTGGCTTTGACTAAGGTGAAAACAATTTTGCATCTTACTTTGAGTCTCATGGTAAAAAACTGCAATATGGAAAGGTCACTTTCACAACAAATTGTATCAAGGATGAAAAGTGAACAACAGTAATGCTGTCTTATTTTGCTGAAGTTGTCTGTGAATTGAAAGTAGCAAAATTTGTGACTAAATGTGTGGTTTGCCATGTTGGTATATCAATATTTGGATCCACAAATCTTTAAAAAAAAGAAAGGTGGCTTCTATTTAAGTTGAAATATATATTTACCAAATTCTAATACATCACAGGATCCATTTTTATGCTTCTCTCCTTACTTAATATCATACTTATTTTACAAGTTAAAAATTAGTCTGAGACAGATGGGCCTTGTATGATAGGCTAAATAATTGGGAAATTTGTTTGAAAGGAAATGGTGAACCATATAAGAGTACAGAGGAGTGAAGTAGTGAGAGCTTGGCTTCAAAAAGATTGCTCTGTGACAATGAGGAAGATTAATAAGAGGCAGCCAGTTCTAGGGAGGGAGATTTGTCGCAGGGGATTTGACACTTGAAATCTGGTGTTCTTTCTGTCTCTATTAATGTGTTTGCTAAACTGCTGGATCGTGTTTGACCTTCTCCTCTTCCCCCCTCTCTCCCCCTCCTCCCCTACCCCCCTCCTCCTTTTCCTCCTTCTTGTTCTTTTGTCTTCAAATTGCAGTTACCTTTCTGAGAGAGATGATTTTTACTTAACATTTTTGCTGTCCTAGTGACAGACCTGCTGGACGTCAGGACTAAGGAGAGATTTGAGTCACTGCCACCATGTTGGGTTCAAAATCCTTATTCCTCACTGATGACTAGAACTTTGTATTGGGTTAAACCCCTTCGTATGTAGGAAGGCTTTTTCTATAAAGAGTTTTCAGGTTCCTGCTTATAGACCGACCAATTTGCCAGACCTGCCCAGATATATGTGAACCCCAGGAACTGATATAGCTCAAGGCTTTCTCAGGGGTCCCGAGCCCTGTAAATAGGCTTCTATTAGGCCTATCTTGTCAGTTTGCTAAACATGCCTGAACCTGGCTGAGTCCCAGCAGTGAACAGGAGTGTCTCAAACCGAGTTCTGTGCTATATACACCAGATATGGTAAGAATAAAATAAAAAAACCAAATTGATAATGTTTGTATCAAATTTAATACCTGTTGATTGGTCTTCACATAATTGATCTTCACAAGAACATTGTTAGGTATACACATTTCTTATGATAGCGTGTCTTACCATCCTATTTCAAAGCCAAGAAAACAGTGGGACGTGTGAAGTGAGTGGGAGAGACAAGGATAGAGATTAGCTTTCTGATCACTGAAATGGAAGGTAATAGGATTTTGTTGCTGCAAGAATAAGGGGAAGAGGTATGTGAAACGATATGGCAGTAACAGACGTCCAAAGGGACTGAGGAGGAGCAGGAGATGAAGACCCACCTGGAATCCAGAATCAATATGAGGTTTCTGGGGATAGAAATATTACAAAACAACACACTTCTGAATTGGTTTTCAACAAATTACAGAGAAAAACTCCAAACCCAAATAGGTAAAGATCATTTAGTTAAAACATATATCTATTACATCTGACGGCTTTTGTAGAACTCTAGTGTTTTGTTAATACTGAAAGTAATCTACTGCATGATACCATAGTGAATATAAGATACACCATTGTTTTATGCATCATTAAATTTTTAAAACTGCGGCCAATTAAATATAGCAAGCTAGCAATCGTAACATGCATCTTGATTTCCGAAATGATAAAATATTTAAAAATATTGATGCTGAAAACGGCCTCTGTGCACTGGTGCCGAATTGAATCTTGGAGACAGGGTTTTGGGTGAAGTAGAAAAGAATAGCTTTATTGCTTTGCCAGGCAAAAGGGGACACAGCAGGCTCGTGCCCCTCAACAACTGTGTGTCCCGACTTGGGAGGATTTGTCGAGGAGTTTTATAGCAATGGTTCAAGGGCAAGGTTGCTGATAAGATTACGGTGCATGCAGGGCCTCTACTCCTTTAATCTGGTCTCAGGTAATCGCTTGATGAGCTTCTCTGATTCCTTTAATTTGGCCTCAGGAGATCTTCTCTGGAATGAAGAATGCTAATATCTTCCATATGTTGGGGGTTTTAATTCTGTAGAAGAGCTCAAAGATATTGTTATGTATATCCCTTGAAGCAGAACCAGGACCCTGCTCCAAGGCTGCACTATTGTTTCTTTTTTTTTAAACATCCTTTTTTATTTTTTGATTAGTTAATTACTTTTTTTGGCTGCGTTGGGTCTAAGTTGCTGCACGTGGGCTTTCTCTAGTTGAAGTCAGTGGGGGCTACTCTTCATTGCTGTGTGCAGGCTTCTCAGGGCTTCTCATTGCAGTGGCTTCTCTTGTTGCAGAGCATGAGCTCTAGGAGTGTGGGCTTCAGTAGTTGTGGCATGCGGGCTCAGTAGTTGTGGCTCACGTGCTCTAGAGCACAGGCTCAGTAGTTGTGGTGCACGGGCTTAATTGCTCCATGGCATGTGGGATCTTCCCAGACCAGGGCTCAAACCCGTGCCCCCTGCATTGGCAGGCAGATTCCTAACCACTGCACCACCAGGGAAGTCCTACACTATTGTTCTTTGGTTGCTCCTCCCTTTTCTCTGCATCCCCTCCCTTCCCTGATTAACACCTGTTCGAATCGGCCCTTTGGAACTCAGGGAAGGTCATGGAGGCTGGAGTCTTATTTCCCACAAACAAGAAACAGGGGACATGGATAGGCTTCCGTGCCCAGGAGCCCCACAGGGTCCTGCTCAGTTTCAATATGAATCTCAGAAGAATTAAATGTCATTAATTATATTCTCCAAATATATTTTTATGGGACTGAGCAAAACCCGTGCACATTAGTTGATGAAGTTTATTGCACAAAAGACAAGCTTTTCTAGCTGGTTAAGGATCTTGATCATTAGTTGTGTGATAATCTGGGAAAAATATGAATTTTATAAACTGTCACAAGGAAAGCATGGTACTTCAATACTTGGGTATTTTACTCCCAAGAAATATTTTATGTAAGTTACATCAAGGGAGATATCCCAAGTATGTAATATTTTAAAGATTTTTTATTATTATGTTTTAATATTATGTTTAAAATTATGTAATTTTGTATGCTTGCTTCCTTGCAATATTTCTGTTAGAGAATAGAAAGAAACATGTTTATAAGTACTCTGATGAAAGGAAAAGTTTTTATTGGATAATATCATCATCAATCACCTGAAGCATAAATTAATCAATTACTAGGTCATGTACAAGGAACTTAACAAAGAAAGAACCTTTCTCTTGAAATAAGGGATGGTCTCTAGTCTGCTTGGTTACATTTAAAAACTCAAGGAAAATAACAAAACCAGTAAAGACCTGAGAAACTAATGTGGGAATAATACCTGATTAAAATTTAATGTTAATGTTGATGGAAATAAGATCAAGTCAATAACACACACTTTTGATGCATGTTTCATCGTGAACAACTCACTGTCTTGTTAAAATACCTTTATAAGAAGAAAGAAGTATACCTGACTCTTTGGCTAAGAAACGTTCTAAAACAAGGGAAAAGCATACTTTATTAGGAATCTCAAGACCTACGTTCCAGTTGTAGATCTGCTAATAAATAATTATGTTGAATTACAAAATTGAATAATTACAAAATTCAACTTATTTAGGCTTCAGTGTCTTCTATAAAATAAACAAACCAGAGTGACATGATGTGTTAAAAAAAATCCCTTTCTACTCGAATAATTACAAATATAAAGAGGGAGTAAAAAAATGATCCTATTATCAAATTGACTAAATTTTGTAACATAAAGTTAGTATAAAATATGAATAACATTTTGGGACAAATATCTGATAACTTTCCCTGTCAATAATCCCATCCCATCATCCCCTCTACCATTTTCTACTCAGAAAGTAGAAGGATTCTGTTGAAAATGCATGAGAAATCAGGGAGATTACCACTTTCTAATATGATGGAGTACCTTGCAGCCTACCGAATCTTCCTGTGAGGGAAAAATAGTTAAACTCAAATAAAAAAAAAAATCTGGCATTTAAAAAAAATCATTTTACTACAGTATACTTGATTTACAATGTTGTGTTAATTTCTGTTGTACAGCAAAGTGATTCAGTTATACATATCTATGCATTCTTTTTCATATTCTTTTCTAGTATGGTTTATCATAGGATATTGACTATAGTTCCCTGTGCTATACAGTAGCACCTTGTTGTTTATCCATTCTATATATAATAGTTAAATCTGGGATTTTGAAGGGATCCGTGAACTACCAAGATAGAAGGAGCCAAAGTCCTGGAGAGAAGGGAACTCGGGAATGTGGGCTTGACATTCTACATTGCTTTAATTCTAAAATGGGGAGAAGAGGCAGAGAATCCAAGTAGGAAACCAAGCAACGAACAGTGGGTAAACAGAATTGTTAGTGGTCTTACAAGACTGGGAAGACAAAGATGAGAGTTAATGGCTATCGTGCCAGCCAAGCCAAATTCCAGAAAATAACGGAAGCACAGAGAAGTTGGCTCAACCTCAGTACTGACTTTCACTTTGAGACATTTGGTGATTTGCATGTGACCTACGCCTGGTTAACCCAAGTGGAAGGCTCAGGTAAGAGGCTGAGAAACTAGGTAGAGCCTTCAAGGGTCTTATTGTCCTGGGGAGATGAAAAATAGGACTCAGTAACTGCCAAGGACTAGGGACCCGTGCAAACCCCAGGGCCAATATAGAGTTAAATCTAAATGAGTTTTACCTGTGCAGAATAATAAAAATAAGGTCACATTGGGTTACATATGTATGTTAAATATGTAATTAAATATGTAACCTGTATTACATATAGGTTACTAATATTATTAAAATATATGACAACAATAACCCAAGACATGAGAGACATATGGAGTTATAGTTCTAAGGTCAGAGCATTGTCAGGCAAGTGACATAATTAATAATGTATATTAGATCATAATAAGCCAAGGAAGCACATTTTAATCTCAAAGATATTCTTAAAAGAATAATAAATAAGCTAATCAAGGAGAAAGTTGGAATATAAAAATATTCAGTTCTTTTCAGAGAAGACAAAAGAGTAAAAAGAAAAAGAACCTATAAAATAACTATAACATGGTAGATTCAAATCCAAATATTATAATTATATTAAATGCCAGAAGATTAAATATTACAATTGAAAGGCAAAGATTATCAGTGAATGAAAAGAAAAATACCTATACTGCTTACAAGACACACAAATAATGAGCAAACAGTAAAAGTTAAAAGGATGAAGAACTATGTACAATGCAAATTGTGTGTTGACAATATGTGGAGAAATTGGAACTCTTGTACATTGTTGGTGGGAATGTAAAATGGTGCAGCTGCTATGAAAAACAGTGTGCAGTTCTTCAAAAAATTAAAAACAGAATTACTATATAATCTAGCAATCCTACTTCTGGGTATATATTGAATTGAAATCAGGATCTCAAAGAGATATTCATACTCCCAAGTTCATTGTAGCATTATTAACAATAGCCAAGATATGGAAACAACCTAAATGTCCACTGACAAATAAATAAATGTGATATATATAGCATGGAATATTATTGAGCCTTAAAACAGAAGGAAATCTTGCCGAATGTGGTAACATGGATGAACCTGGAGGATATTATGCTAAGTGAAATAAGCCAGTCACAGTAGGACAAATACTGCATGATTCCACTTATAAGAGGTATCTAAAATAGACTCATAGAAGCAAAGAGTAGAATGGTGGTGCCCGGGGCTAGGGGAAGAGGAAAATAGGTAGTGACTATCCCGTGGGTCTAAAGTTTCAGTTATGCAAGATGAATTACTTCTAGAGATCTGATGTACAATGTAGTCTCTATAGTTAACAGTACTGCATTGTACACTGAAAAATTTGTTAAGACAGTAGATCTCAAGTTAAGTATTCCTACCACACACACACACACACACACACACAAAACAGGAGAGACAGGAGGAAACTTTTGGAGATAATGGATTTCTTTTTTAATTGAATGAAAGTTTCTTTAAATTCTACAGTGCTTTACAGTTTTCAAAACTTTCACACACATGCTTTCATATAATCCTATAATAACCCCCTTTTTAAAATCCTCTACCCCTATCTTGCCCCTCCCCCTTTACTTTCCCCACTGGTAACCAGTCGTTTGTCCTCTATATCTGTTATCCTGCTTCTTTCCTGTTTTACTACTAGTTTGTTGTTTTTTTAGATTCCACATATAAGTGATATCATACAGTATTTGTCTTTGATTATTTCACTTAGCATAATGCCTTCCAGTCCATCCATGTGCTGCAAATGGTAACATTTCATTCTGTTTTGTGGCCGAGTAGTGTTCCATTGTGTGTGTGTGTGTGTGTGTGTGTGTGTATATATATATATATATATATATATATATATATATCCCATGTCTTCTTTATCAGTTCATCTCTTGGTCGACACTCAGGTTGCTTCCATATCTTGGCAACTGTAAATAACACTGCTATGAACATTGGGGTACATGTATATTTTCAAATTAGTGTTTTTGTTTTTTTTCAGATGTATTACCCAGGAGTGGAATTGCTGGGTCATATGGTAGTTCTATTTTTAGTTTTTTGAGAAAATAATGGATATGTTTTTACATCGATTATGGAGATGGTTTTGCAAGTATATGCATGTGTTCAAATACATCAAATTATATACATTTAAAGAAATGACACTGCAGTTTGGTGGAAAAAGGATGGCCTTTTCAATAAATGGTTCTGGGTTTTTGAATACTCATCTGAAGAAAAACTGACTGTTGGCCCTTGCTTTGTAGCATACATGAAAATGTATTTCTGATGGATTATAGGTCTAAGTGCTAAAAGCAGAACAGAAGATGGAAGGGTACCTTTATTACCTTGTGGTAGGTGAAAATTTCTTTATAGAATATTAAAAGCAGTAATGATAAAGGAAAAAATATAAATATCAGATTTCACATAAGTTAAAAACTATTATTCATTTGAGGGTTATATTAAGAATATAAAAATACAAATCACCAACTGGTAGAAGACAATACATCTCTCTGACAAAGGCCTTGTATCCAGAATATGTAATTCCTATAACTCAATGGGAAGAAAAAGACAACCCAATTAACAAAATGCACTGTCTCTCTCACCCCCAAACAGAGATATCCAAATGGCCAATGAACAAACAATAATGTACTCAACCTTATTGTTTCTCAGGGAAATGAAAGTTAAAACCTCAGTGTCAAAATTAGATACTGTTATAATACACCAGAATACCTAAAACGAAAGACTGATAATACTAAGAGTTGATGAGGATGTAGAGCTACTGGAGCTCTCATACAGTGCTGGTGGGGGTTTAAAATGGTAGAACCACTTAGAAAATTGTTTTAGCAGTATCTAATAAGAGTGGATATACTCTTACCATTTGATCCAACAATTTCACTCCTAGGTATACACCCAAGAGGAACAAAGGCACGCATATGTGCAACAAAAACATGTACAAGAATTTTCAAAGCAGCATACGTTAATAGCCTCAAACTGAAAATTCCTAAAGGTCATTTAACAGTAAAATAGACACATGAAAGTTGGTATATCATACAATGGAATAATATACATCGAGAAAAAATGAGTTACTTCTACATAACACAATTAACTCTCACAAGCTTATTGTTGAAACAAGAAAGCTAATGAAATATACAATGATATTTATAAGGAATTAATAATACACAAGTTAACCTATGATGATGGAAGTCAAGATAATGATTACTTCTTTTTTAAAAAATTTATTTATTTAATTTCTTTATTTTTGGCTGTGTTGGGTCTTCGTTGCTGCGTGTGGCCTTTCTCTAGTTGCGGAGAGCGTGGTGCTACTCTTTGTTGCGGTGCAGGGGCTTCTCATTGCAGTGGATTCTCTTGTTGTGGAGCATGGATTCTAGGCACGTGGGCTTCAGTAGTTGTGGCTGATGGGTTCTAGAGCGCAGGCTCAGTAGTTGTGGTGCACGGGCTTAGTTGCTCCGCGGCATGTGGGATCTTTCCAGACCAGGGCTCGAACCCGTGTCCCCTGCATTGGCAGACAGATTCTTAACCACTGTGCCGCCAGGGAAGCCCTAGATAATGATTACTTCTGGTAGCACTGTTAATGACTCAGATGCTAAGAAGGTGGGATTCTTGGCTGCTAGTCATATTCAGTGTTTTGATCTTGGTGGTAATTACATGGATGTGTTCACTTTGTCTCATACTTGAATAAAATATTTAAAAGACTCATTGGATTCTAGATAACAGGGTGACAGAATTTATCTTTAATATTCTCAAAGGAAATGTCAAATCTAAACTGAAGATTCATAAAGGAGATATTAGCTGCCTCCCGTTTTACCTTTAAATAAAATATATGAAATATCTTTGAATGTGAGACAATAAATTAGATTAAAATATATGGTCAAGTTGCAATTAAAATCTGAAGATTAAGCACCTTTGCACTGTATAAGTCAGGGTAGAGAGTCTGATCATTTAAGAAAAACAGTCTATATGTAATGAACTTTGAGATAGCAGAATGTCAGAAATTATTACAGAACTTGATATAGATGTAACAAAATATGTGGAGTGAGACACTTTCTTTTATTCCAAGTAGAGGGCACTACTGCTTACTTTATTAGTACTAAATATATGGGATGCTTATATTTTGTTAATCGTACTTGAAAGATGAATTAAACATATTTATGTTCAAACTAATTTTTGAATAGCAATCTAGCAAAATATTTCCCCTTCGTGTGTGTGTGTGTGTGTGTGTGTGTGTGTGTGTGTGTGCGCGTGTGTGTGAAATGTACAGAATGCCAAAATCTTTTTCTGGAAACATAAAGCAGTGTCCTGTGTTGTGTCTTCCCGGCTCTGAGGTGGCATGACTGGTTTCTGGGTGAAGGTCTTTGGTCATTTCACCAGCATACAAGGCTGACCTGTATCATGACAACAATCATTGATTAACCAGTGATGCTGGCAAGCATAAAAAAATGAATGATGTCAGATATTTTACTGACAGCATCCACTAAAGTGTGAAAGTTACAAATATCATAGAAGGTCAAGAAAGAATTTTGATTTCCTGCAAATGTAAATACCAGTGCTTCTTAGTAGTATTTAAAAATGTTTTGTAGTTGATTAAACTAGTCTTTTGGTGATTTGTAATTATGAGAAGCCATTATGCCTGTCTACTCATTTCTGAAGGAGGGAGAGAGAGAAAAGAGAGAGAGAGAGAAAGAGAGAATCTATCACATGGAATAATTTAATGTGGAAAACTGGGAACATCTTATTTGCCTTCATTTTGGTAAAGTGTTGTGCATTTGTGTGTATGCATCATTTATTTTCTCTTTCTAGGAGAAAGATGCAAAGGCAATTATTTTCTACTCTACTTTCTAATCTGAATGGCTTTAAAAATATGAGAGAAGGATGAGAGGAAAAAAACCATCTTTTCAGACTATGTAAAGTGAATGTCATTTTGTTTGAACACTTGTCTGATTATCCCTTTTGCTCAGCATGTCAAGTCTGCCACTTTTTCTCATCTTCACTGCCACCCTTCTGGCAAGTCATCATAAGCTCCCACCTGAGATCTTTAAAAAATTTTTTTAAACATCTTTATTGGAGTCTAATTGCTTTACAATGGTGTGTTAGTTTCTGCTTTATAACAAAGTGAATCAGCTATACATATACATATATCCCCATACTTCCTACCTCTTTCTTCTCCCTCCCACCCTCCCTATCCCACCCCTCCAGGTGGTCACAAAGCACAAAGCTGATCTCCCTGCGCTATGTGGCTGCTTCCCACTAGCTATCTATTTTACGTTTGGTAGTGTATATCTGTCCATGCCACTCTCTCAGTTCATCCCAGCTTACCCTTCCTCCTCTCTGTGTCCTCAAGTCCATTCTCTACATCTGCGTCTTTATTCCTGTCCTGCCCCTAGGTTCCTCAGAACCATTTTTTTTTTAAAGATTTCATATATATGTGTTAGTATATGGTATTTGTTTTTCTCTTTCTGACTTACTTCACTCTGTATGACAGACTCTAGGTCCATCCACCTCACTACAAATAATTTCGTTTCTTTTTATGGCTGAGTAATATTCCTTTGTATATGTGTGCCACATCTTTATCCATTCATCTGTTGATGGACACTTAGGTTGCTTCTATGTCCTTGCTATTGTAAATAGTGCTGCAATGAACACTGTGGTATATGACTCTTTTTGAATTATGGTTTTCTCAGGATATATGCCCAGTAGTGGTATTGCTGGGTCATATGGTAGTTCTACTGTGAGCTTTTTAAGGACCCTTCATACTGGTCTCCATAGTGGCTGTATCAATTTACATTCCCACCAATAGTGCAAGAGGGTTCCCTTTTCTCCACACCCTCTCCAGCATTTACTGTTTGTAGATTTTTTGATGATGGCCATTCTGACTGGTGAGGTGATACCTCATTGTAGTTTTGACTTGCATTTCTCTAATGATTAGTGATGTTGAGCATCCTTTCACGTGTTTGTTGGCAATCTGTATATCTTCTCTGGAGACATGTCTATTTAGGTCTTTTGCCCATTTTGGATTGTTTGTTTTTTTGATATCGAACTGCATGACCTGCTTGTATATTTTGGAGATTAATCTTTGTTGGTTGCTTCGTTGGACATATTTTCTCCGATTCTGAGGGTTGTCTTTTTGTCTTGTTTATGGTTTCCTTTGCTCTGCAAAAGCTTTTAAGTTTCATTAGGTCCCATTTGTTTACTTTTATTTCCATTTCTCTAGGAGGTGGGTCAAAAAGGATCTTGCTGTGATTTATGTCATAGAGTGCTCTTCCTATGTTTTCCTCTAAGAGTTTTATAGTGTCTGGCCTTACATTTAGGTCTTTAATCCATTTTGAGTTTACTTTTGTGTATGGTGTTAGGAAGTGTTCTAATTTCATTCTTTTACATGTAGCTGTCCAGTTTTTCCAGCACCACTTATTGAAGAGGCCGTCTTTTCTCCCTTGTCAATTCTTGCCTCCTTTATCAAAAATAAGGTGACCATATGTGTGTGGGTTTATCTCTGGGCTTTCTATCCTGTTCCATTGATCTATATTTCTGTTTTTGTGCCAGGACCATACTGTCTTGATTACTGTAGCTTTGTAGTATAGTCTGAAGTCAGGGAGCCTGATTCCTCCAGCTCCGTTTTTCTTCCTCAAGATTGCTTTGGCTTTGGGGTCTTTTGTGTTTCCATACAAATTGTGAAAATTTTTGTTGTAGTTCTGTGAAAAATGCCATTGGTAGTTTTAAATGGATTGCATTGAATCTGTAGATTGCTTTGGGTAGTAGAGTCATTTTCACAATGTTCATTCTTCCAATCCAAAAACATGGTACATCCTTCCATCTTTTTGTATCATCTTTAATTTCTTTCATCAGTGTCTTATAGTTTTCTGCATACAGGTCTTTTGTCTCCTTAGGTAGGGTTACTCCTAGGTATTTTATTCTTTTTGTTGCAATGGTAAATGGGAGTGTTTCCTTAATTTCTCTTTCAGACTTTTCATCATTAGTGTATAGGAATGCAAGAGATTTCTGTGCATTAATTTTGTACCCTGCTACTTTACCAAATGCATTTATTGGCTCTAGTAGTTTTCTGCTGGAAGATCAGCTGTTAACCTTATGGGGATTCCCTTGTATGTTATTTGTTGCTTTTGCCTTGCTGTTTTTAATATGTTTTCTTTGTATTTAATTTTTGATAGTTTAATATATATCTTGGCGTGTTTCTCCTTGGATGTATCCTGTATGGAACTCTCCGTGCTTCCTGGACTTGATTGACTATTTCCTTTCCCATATTAGGGAAATTTTCAACTATAATCTCCTCAAATATTTTCTCAGTCCCTTTCTGTTTTTCTTCTTCTTCTGGGATCCCTATAATTCGAATGTTGGTGCGTTTAATGTTGTCCCAGAGGTCTCTGAGACTGTTCTCAATTCTTTTCATTCTTTTTGCTTTATTCTGCTCTGCAGTAGTTATTTACACTATTTTATCTTCCAGGTTACTTATCCATTCTTCTGCCTCAATTATTATGCTATTGATTCCTTCTAGAGAATTTTTAATTTCATTTATTGTGTTGTTCATCATTGTTTGTTTGCTCTTTAGTTCTTCGAGGTCCTTGTTAAATGTTTCTTGTTTTTTCTCCATTCTATTTCCAAGATTTTAGATCAGCTTTACTGATCATTACTCTGAATTCTTTTTCAGGTAGACTGCCTATTTCTTCTTCATTTGTTTGGTCTGGTGGGTTTTTACCTTGCTTCTTCATCTGCTGTGTATTTCTGTCTTCTCATTTCACTGTGTTTGGGGTCTCCTTTTCACAGGCTGCAGATTTGTAGTTCCTGTTGTTTTTGGTGTCTGTCCCCAGTAGGTAAGTTTGGTTCAGTGGGTTGTGTAGGCTTCCTGGTGGAGGGGACTGGTGCCTGTGTTCTGGTGGATGAGGCTGGATCTTGTCTTTCTGGTGGGCAGGGCTGCATCCGGTGGTGTGTTTTGGGGTGTCTGTGACCTTAGTATGATTTTAGGCAGGCTCTCTGCTAATGGATGGGGTTGTGTCCCTGTCTGGCTAGTTGTTTGGCCTAGCCACCTGAGATCTTGATAGAATCTTCTAAAAATTTTGTCCATTTGTGGTTTACCCCTCCTTAATCCTTTCTCCATTCCAGAGAGTAAGTAATCATTTTAATGCCAAAGGTCATTGTGGAATTCCCTTGCTTAATACTCTTGATTGATGTCACATTGCGTTAAGGATGAAAACCACATTCAGAGTGCATCCTTCACAGTCCTGAGTGATGTGGTCCCTGCCCACGTCTCCAGCTTCATCTCACAGAGCCCCTCCTTCTCATGCTGCTCCAGCCACAGCCAACTTCTTCCAGTTTTTCATACACTCCTGACTCCTTCTTTCCCCAGAGAGTCTGTTCATACTTGGGACAATCTACCTCCTATTCTTTTCTCATCCACCAACGTAAGTTAAATCTCTCTGCAACATTTACTCTTTCATTATAATGCACAGTGTATGCATTCCTTTGTTTATTCATTTCGAATCTCCCCATCCCTCTAGAATGCATGTTCCATGAGGGAAGGGCGTATGGTTGTTTTGGTTTTCCTTATATTTCTAGTGGCTAAGACAATGCCTAGCATATAGCAAGTGTTCAATAGGTTAAATGAATAAATAAATAGTTAAATAAATGAATAAATCTGATACAAAAATATCAATCATAAAGCAAAATTACTAGTTTTATCTTATCTATTCATTTAGGATTTCAATTCAGATTTATTTCTAATATATTGAAAAAAAACTCCTGTTTCTTCTCCATTTAACTCCTATAGTTTAGAATTTTGAAAGTAGAAGGAAGGTAAATATTGTTAAATTTAAATTTCCCATTTTATAGATAAGGGAAACTTTATGGAATTTATTGGGTTATTTATCCATAGGGTCCCCACTTGAATTTTTGTGGAAGACAAGGGTACTTGCAGTATAAGCTTTCCCTGTTATAGCATTATATATATTCTATAGAATGCAATATATTTAGGGAACAGATTGACTTCTTTGTATTCAGACATAAAACAGCATCGTGCCTTAAAAAGTGTTTTACAACAGACAAAATGTTTAGAAGGCAAATACTTTTCCAGATCATACATATCAAAGCTTTTAGGCATAATCTCTGTTTTCATTAATTGATGCTGAACATTGTAAATTAAATCAGACAGTTCCTTTCCAGGTGTTTTTCAAGTTGTTTTTGATTGATGTTTTGATTATACCTTTTTCTAATTTCCCTAATATGTAGGTAGTGTTTGTACATTTCCTTTAAAATGTATCATTTTCATGGTAGAGCTCCAGAGCTGCTGTGCAAAGGATAGGATTTTCCTCTGAAACTCTGGGTTGATCACATGAGGTTATCTGGACAAGAAGTTGATCTGGACTTGGGTTTCCCCCATTTTCTTTCAGCTGAAGGGGTAGCACCTAATCTCAGCATCCTTCAGAACCTGTGGCTTTTTCCCCAGTTAAGACATCCCATAACATCGTATCCCCTCTCTACACCTGTGTGTATGCTTCTTCTGCTCTTAATATCATCTTTATCTACTCCATTTTTCAGAGCTAAATCTTACTCGTGCTTTGGGTCAGAGCATATTTTCCTGATGGCTGTGCGGCTGGGTTAGATGCTACTCAAGCACATTCTCAGAACTTTCGTACTATCTCTGTCATAGTCTTTATCAAAGTGTACTGTGATGCCAATCACTTTTCTGCTTGCTATGAGAAGTCGGAGTTTTACTGCGGACCTGGTCTGGGTCTGTTGCTCACCCAGTACTTAACACAGTACCTGTCATGTTTCTCAATAAACATTTGTTGCATGAAGAAACTGCCACTTAACAGCATAATTAAAAAAGAACACTCAAAAATACCAAAATTTATCCTACATTTTATAAAGGTAAATGTCCTGCAGATGAGCATGAGGTAAGCATTCTTTTTCGGCTTTAGGTATTATTAAAAAGGAGACGCAGAGGGAGGAGATACGGGGATAAATGTATATGTATAGCTGATTCACTTTGTTATAAAGCAGAAACTAACACACCATTGTAAAGCAATTATACTCCAATAAAGATGTTAAAAAAAATAAAAAATAAAAATTTAAGATTCTAAAAAAAAAGGGAAGCAGCCATACCAATATTCACTAACATCTCTTGTTAGGACTTAATGACTCACAGGATTTATATTTGACACCGAAGTCAATCTAAAATCACAAATTAAGGTAAAATGTATTCTTTTAGGTCAGACTGATAGAAGTATAGGGCCAGGGTAGCAATTATTTTTAGATTTGCATTGGTCTGATATTCTTCAACTTTTATGTTCCCTCATTATTAATGATACCCAGAGAAAAATCTGTAAAGCAAGAATTCACTAGCATTTTAATAATCACTTTTCCACTCCCTTGGCCACAATCCATTGGTACAGGGTGGACCTTACTATCCCTTCTTTTGGTGTCTGTGATGTGTGTTATAGCTAGAATGATCATTAATTCTAGGCTTCCCCTATGGTCCTGGACTAATTATGAATAGTGTCCCCCTTTTGCTCCCAAAAGTGTCCTTAATTAAATGACAAATTACATACTCATTCCAATTACAAAATCAGAACTAAAAGAAATGGCTGAATTATTTGCCTTGTATTCTTCCTATGTTATCCTTTGCTGTTAGAGAGGGGTGATGTGGATTCAGCAGCAGGGGTGGCTGATCAGTATCTTGCTCTGCCAATGGTGTGAGCCCTTTGATGCTTTAGTTACTTTGAGGAGAGGCAGGGATGGAAGAGAGGGCTCGTGGTTTGCTCCAGGCTTTGCCTGTGTCTGTCTAGACTGGAGGATAAGTGACCATGATCTCACACAACACACCTCTGGCAACTTACACATGCAGGAGTGAATGTGAGGGAGGCTGAGAGAAAACAGCTTTTATCGAGGGCCTAGTATACTATATGCCAGTGATTCACCTGGTCTGGGTCTTTTGCATTTATTACCTCATTCAGTTTTCCCTACAGCTCTCTGAGATAGATATGTTCATGTCAGATTTACAGATGAGAAAACTGAGGCTTAGCCAAGTGAGGCAAATTTCCGATGGCCACACACACGTGTTTTATCACGTTGGGTCCTGCATGTAGAGAGAAGATGGGTGGTACTAGTGTGTAAGTTATCAAGTGTAAAGGTATTTGCCAAGTTTCCTTACACCAAAACTAAGTGTGCTAGGCACAAAATGGTACTTCAGTTTTACTGATGTTTGAATTTCTATTAATTCCCCTGAGAATGAGCATTTTTCCCTAAGAGACACAATATGGTCTCTGAGGCCTTACCTTCCCCGTCCCCGCCTTCCCCTCCAGACTGATCTCACTCCAAACACACCCCTCACTCTGTGTTCCAGCCACACTGGTAGTCTCTCTGTCCCTGGAATCCAACATGTTCTCTTTCTACTCCATACGATTGTGCACATTGTTCCCTTCACGAGAAAGGCTCTTCTGCCACCATCGCCCGTGTTTCTGCCAGCCCATCCCTGGGTTATTGCTTCCCCAGTGAGGTCTCTTCTGGCTTTTCAGACCTGAGTTAGTCCCTTTGTCACATCCCGTTATAGCATATGTACTTCCTTTTTGGTAAGGTGCATTACACCTGCAATTCCTTACAAGATTTACAACGGCCAAGGTGATATGATGTGTACAGAACACCACCATATTGCTAGTACTTGGCACATCGTATTCACATATATACAAGCCAGCCTTAAATACTGGTATTCCACCTGCTTGAATGTGGTTTCCAGTTATTCAGCCTGACAGTACCTTCATGTCTGAAGTGTAACCAAACATTTTGTAAAAATTTTCAGCATTAAACAATATGTTCATGAAAACAAACAGAACCAAAGAGCTTTAGCTACATGTGTTGGAAGGACTTTGCACTTATTTGAGTCCATGAAGATAAAAAAGAAATGCATAAGCCTTTCTGTTACTATGGAATTGTTTTATTTGTGAACGGGTTCACCAAAAGCTTAATTAGCACTCTTTAGAGCAAAGAAATAATGCCTGACATGGTTCACCATCTATCTGGAGCCAAATTAAAAAGAAAAATGTAAGGTGTGAAAACTTGGAGGCACTCAGAATGTATCAATTATTTATATTAACATTCATTATCTGACTAAAAGGCAGGATAAAGGCTTTGGGGGAATTGTAGGGTATATATAATTTCTCTCTAATTATTCTAATTTACTGTAATTAAGACACTAAAATAATCCTAAGAGAAAGCAGTAATGTCTTTTAATATCAACTGAGAGGGAGGGAAGTTATTTTCGATTTTTAGCTTTATTTACTATAACTTTTCAATATGAGAGAAAGACCAGTCCTGACTTGTTTTAAAATTATGGTTTTTAGAACTCCTAACGTGAAATTGGATAAAGCACAACTCAAAATTATAACATTTAAGTTAAAGTATTTATTAATTTATAAAGTCTGTTTCATCAATGCTACATATGAACTCTATTAAGATCATGACTTCCAGAAAAAAGGCACCTTTAATATACATTTTTCATAATTTAAAGAGTAGAGAAAATACAAAGAAATAAGTATGAGTTAGCTATCCTCTCTGCAGAGGTCATTTCCAGATAGTGATAAGGCTTTGGAAGGCAGAATTACAACAATAGATATAAAAAATATAATATTTATTATTTAAAAAACCCACAGGAACTATCAAAGTAATGCCATGCTGTATTTCCCCTCATGTAATTTTGAATCCATTTCTATTATAGTTGGGTTGTCTTGGATTGAAAGAAGCATAGTTTAAAATGAAAGTCCACACCATTATTACTAGATGCAGGTTATGTTACCACTCAAGCTGCTGCCTCTGGGATTTGGGCACCTTGGAAGCTGAAAAGGTTTTAGGGCACCCTGCCAGTGGTGTAGGCACAGCATGGAAGTATGACAACTTTTGATTATTCAAAGACCTTTCAAAGGAAGGTAAGTTGAGGCTTTATTCATGAGGTATTTTTATGACACCTACTTGTTTGAGTACTGTTAATTCCTAGCAAGTCAGGGAAAAGCTATGTTTTTAATCTTTCTTTTCCCAGAATATCCAAAGCAACATCAGATAGAACGATGTTTATCTTTTGAATTTTTTTCACTGGGAAACATAACCTATAGAGAGGGTGTATACAATATATCCGCACAGTGTAAAGAATAATACTGATGATTAACCCCAATATAAGCACCATCCAGTGCTTCTGGAACCCTCCATCAGCTCCTTCAACCTCCTCCTCTCTCTGAGTAATTATTGTCTAGGATTGTGTGTATTCATTCATTTACTTTTCTTTATCTGTTCACCAGAAATGTAGGGCATCCTTGAATAATATTGTTCAAGTCTGATGTTTTTGAACTTTAGAAGAATGGAAATGTAGTATGTATACAGCAATTTGCTTTTTTTTGTCACTCAACATCGTATTTTTGAGATTTATCCATCCTGATGTGTGTAGCTTATTTCATTTCACTGCAACCCATTACATGAATGCACCAAATTCCATTGTGTGAATTGTTCAAATTCTATTGCATACATTTCATTGTATGAATATATAAGATTATTTGTCCATTTTACTGTTGCTGAACATTTGAGTTATTTCTAGTTTTCCTCTTTTAGAACAACGCTACTGTAACCACTAAGATCAATCCTATACACACCCCTGGTGCACACTTGAGGGTTTTCCAGAATTGGGGGTTTAATAGCTAGGAGTGGAACTTCGGGGTCACTGGTCACTGGTTGTTCAACTTTACTTTATAATGCCAAATTGTTCTCTAAATTGGCTTTTACCAATCCCCACATTAATTAGCACTGCATGCGTGTTCCCACTGTTTCGTATAATTGGTAAACAATATCTATTCTAATTTTTCCAGTGGACTGAAAATTATCCAAGAGAGAGAAAATTTACATATAGTTTTGTTTGGGATGAATTTAAATTAGTGCTGTACATGTTGCAAGAAATGTCTGTATTTTTAAATACAGAACTACATCCATACTTGATTATAAAATTGCTCCGCTCATGGCATCAAGGCGAGTCTATAAACATGCTATGCACTGATTAAACAAAAGAAAAAAGAGTTAAGATATATTACACGCTGAGACATCAAAATCTTCCTGTCGCTTACAGTTAAACATTACAGTTAAACAGTTAAAAATTATAGACACTTGTTGGGGGCGAACTCATGCCTTATAAGTCAGAAATATATAATTAGTAGCAAGATATTCTTAATAGGAAATGTATTTCAGTAGATTGATTTTGTGCATTTAGCTACTGAGAAGGAAGGGGACACATAAAAAAAGAGTTATTTATGAACTTTATTCCATAAATTGATGCTTCAGTCTTTATAGTGTAAGATATATGTATATTCATATATGTATATATTTGTATGTCTGTCTCTATGTATATGCATATATGTATATATTTTGTCAGATGAAGGAAATATACCAGGAGTATTACTTTATATCAAGTAGATGAGGCATGTAATTTATTTACAAAATCTGTAACAAGGAAATTGATAATGCGTAATTTATCATCTGCTAACTTGACATTCTGAATAACTTCAATATTAGCCCTAAATATGGGTCTAAGTCTTCCTATTGTGAGATAGATGGTATAATTGGCAATTAAATGAGCTCTATGTGTAGCTCAATATATGGAAGCATTCTGTTATAGAATATGTATAATCTATAACTCAACGGCAAAAGCACAAACAATCCGATTAAAAAATGTGCAGAGGATCTGAGTAGATATTTTTGCCAGAGATTTACAGATGGTCAACAGGTACATGAAAAGATATTCAGCCTCACTAATCATCAGGGAAATGCAACTCAAACTTACAATGATATCACCTCACACCTGTTAGAATGGCTATTATCAAAAAGATAATATAGGGACTTCCCTGGTGGCGCAGTGGTTGAGAGTCCGCCTGCCCATGCAGGGGACACGGGTTCGTGCCCCGGTCCGGGAAGATACCCACATGCCGTGGAGCGGCTGGGCCCGTGAGCCATGGCCGCTGAGCCTGCACATCTGGAGCCTGTGCTCCGCAACGGGAGAGGCCACAGCAGTGAGAGGCCCGCATACCACACACACACACAAAAAGATAAGATAAAACAAGTGTTGGCATTTTAAAAAAATTCTATGCAAAAACTTTATTTTTAAAAGTTCAGTAATCTCATAAATAGAAACACTAAGTGGGAATTTCACTCATAAAACTCCTTAGTAGGGCTTCCGGGGTGGTGCAGTGGTTGAGAGTCTGCCTGCCGATGCAGGGGACACGGGCTTGTGCCCCGGTCCGGGAAGATCCCACATGCCGCGAAGCGGCTGGGCCCGTGAGCCATGGCCGCTGAGCCTGCGCGTCCGGAGCCTGTGCTCCGCAACGGGAGAGGCCACAACAGTGAGAGGCCCGCGTACCACAAAAACAAAACAAAACAAAACAAAAACTCCTTAGTAGGTGCCTTAGTAAGATGTGAGGAAAGAGAACCCCTGTGCACTGTTGATGGGAATGTACATTGGTGCAGACACTATGGAGGTTACTCAAAAAATTAAAAATAGAATTATCATATGATCTGGAAATTTCACTTCTGAGTATTTACCTGATGGAAATGAAAGCATTAACTCAAAAAGATATATGCACCCTCATGTTCATTGCAGCATTGTTTACAATAGCCAAGACATGGAAGCAACCTAAGTGCACATTGATGGATGAATGGATAGAGAAAATGTGGTATAAGTATACAGTGTAATATTATACAGCCCCCCAAAGAAGGAAAACTTGCCATTTGTGACAACATGAATAAACGTGAGGACATTACGCTAAGTGACATAAGTCAGACAGAGGAAGACAAACACCATATGATCTCAGTTATATGTGGAATCTAAAAAAACAAATAAATAAAAAAATGAACTCATAGATATAGAGAACAAATTCGTGGTTGCCAGAGGCTGGTGGTGGTGGGGTAGGTGAAATGGGTGAAGGGGGTTAAAATGTACAAACTTCCAGCTGTAAAATAAATAAGTCATGAGGATGTAATGTACCATGTAGCATGGTGACTATAGTTAATAATACTGTACTATATATTAGAAAGTTGCTAAGAGACTAAATCTTAAAAGTTCTCATGACAAGAAAAAAATATTGAAACTATATATGGTGATGGATGTTAACTAGACTTACCATGGCAATGATTTTGCAATATATACGAATATTGAATTATTATGTTATATACCTGAAACTAATATGTCAATTATATCTCAATTAAAAAATGTATTATTGCAACATGACAAACTTTGGCCTCTGATGGCAGTAACGTATTAAGGTTAATTTTCTGATTTTGTTGCTTGTATTATTGGCATAAATAAGAATGTCTTTATTTGTGGGAAATATACATCAAAGTTTTCAGGGTAACAGGGAATCAGGTTGGCAA
Organism: Phocoena sinus; assembly: GCF_008692025.1. Classification (NCBI taxonomy): domain Eukaryota; kingdom Metazoa; phylum Chordata; class Mammalia; order Artiodactyla; family Phocoenidae; genus Phocoena; species Phocoena sinus. Next base: position 80,136,644 of record NC_045768.1, on the reverse strand, counting down.
CCTATTTTCAAATGGTTAAGGAAAATAGTTACTTCTACTATACTTGTAACTTTTTTCAAACTTTCTAATTCTTTCTAAAAATATTTAATAAAAAGGATACTACTAAAAGAGTGCTACTAAAAAAGACATAAAATACTCACTATACAACATATTCCTTTTAATTAACTAAACATATTTTAATATCTATTTAAATATGTGTTGACTGAACTATTTATAAGAATACTTTTAACAGTGAGAAAATCATCTTGTCTTGTAGGCCAAAGCTCCCCAGAGACCAACATTGTGCTTCTTTCTCTTTACCTCTGTTGGGTGTAAAATTCCCAGAATACCAACCTGCATTTTGGCAAGTCTTACAGTGGGAAAAGCACATTATTGCAATTTATGCTTGCTATGGTTGAGAGCAGTTTATTATATTCCTTTTAATTCAGGGGTTCCCAAACATTAGATTGAACCCTACTTTAGATATTGTAATTTTCTTTTCATCTTTTTAAGTGTGTTTCTGTGGCTGTACTTCACGTTTTGCCCTGTTGGTCTCTACGGCTTAGGCGGGATTCCCAGGCATTGGGTGGTAGTGGTGGTGGCAATACCATGCAGTAGTGGCCTTCCTAATAATTCACTGCACATTTAATCAGAGTCTAGGGTTCCCACAACCACTTAGATCCCAAGCCTTGAAAAATGAAAGTTTGTCTCCTGTCAACACAGCAAAAGCTCATTCATCTTTAAAGGCTTATCACTAATGTTCACTTCTTCCAAGATTTTCTCAGTTCTCTCACTACCCCCAACCCCCCACCCAACCTCAAAGTCATGTTCCATCTCTTCCAGATGCTTCCATTGGCATGGATCCTCCCTTCTTGGGAGCCTGCATCGTAGATTTCAGTTTCTCTAGTTTAGCACTTGGCTCAACCTACTCACTTTCAGGGTCTTTGTGAGGAGGTAGCATGTTTGAAGGTGAAATGGAGCAGGACCTTAGAGTCCTTGCCCCCCATGTCCTCAGCCTGCCTTTTGACTGTTTAAAAACTTTAGCCAAAGAATAAGTTTAATCAGAGAAGTGACAAAATACTGAAACAAGGAAAACAGTCCAACAGACTAAATAATAATAGTTTAGTCGTTAAGCATAGTCCAGGACCTTTAGTTCCTCTTCCAGGGCTACAGAAATATTCTGAGCCATATCATTTGAGCTGTCTTATGGATACTAAAACCCTCACCAAGTGGAAGAACTTAATTACATTATTACAAGATTGTAGCCAAGACATAAACTGCCAGTAATTCTGAGAGCTGACCTCAAATAAATAGTAACAAACAGACCCTGGAAATGAAGATTAACCATACTTAAAACAATCAAAATGAGGCTGATCAGACCACCCCATAACCAATTTCAAGATGACTGTCAGAGCTGACAGTACTGCTTCCGCATGTAGCACCCTCCCTTCACCTATAAAAGTTCTTGCTAACTGATGCCAGCGGGGAAAGTTGGCTTTTGGACAGGAGTCTACCGCCCCACCCCCAGTAGCAGGCATCTGAACTAAAGCAGACTTCCTTCCCACCAACCTTGTCTCTTTATTGGCTTTAGAACGGCGAGCAGCTGGACCTACTTTAGGTAAGTGTTCGGCGTCCAACGCGAGGCCCTGGTCTCGCGATATCTGGCTACCTGGGGTTTTCCCCAAGTAGAGCAGCCGGCCAAAACAACGCGATAGGATGCCTGTGAGGAACCGGTATCCCGTGTTTAAGGGCCTGATAGGGGTTGCCGAAACCATTTGTTTCAGGTATCCTACCTGTTTCTCCCCTGCTCGCCACTGGCTGCAAACGAACACTTTTCCTCGGTGAAATGGAAAGATGCATCTGGACGAGCTGACGAGCTCCAACACCAAGTAAGTCCATCTGCGTGCACCCGGGCAAACTTCTCTTCTGAGCACAAAGTGGTATTTGGGCATTTTGCCAATTGCTTCAGATGTGAGTTTGATGCTGAGTCTGTTTGTGAGCACTGAGGGTCGTTTGGGTGTTTTGCAAGTTGGTTATTAAATGGGTCTGATGCTGAGGCCTGTTTGCGAGCACTGAGGGTCGTGTGGGCGTTTTGCCAGTTGGTTCTGACGTCTGTCTGACTCTGAGGGCTGTTTGCCAGCACTGAGGGTCATTTGGGGGTTCTGCCAGTTGGTTCTGACGTGTGTCTGATGCTGACACCGTTTGCGAGCATTGAGGGTCGTTTGGGGTTTTGCCAGTTCTGACTTGTGTCTGACGCTGAGGCCTATTTGCAAGTAATGAGGGTCGTTTGATTGTTTTGCCATATGGTTATGAAATGTGTCTGACGCCGAGGCCGTGTGTGAGCACTGAGGGGTGTTTGGCCAGATGGTTATGAAATGTGTCTGACCCTGAGGCCTGTTTGCCAGCACTGAGGGTCGTTTGGGGGTTCTGCCAGTTGGTTCTGATGTGTATCTGATGCTGAGACCCTATTGTGAGCACTGAGGATCGTTTGGGCATTTTCCCATTTGTTTCTGACGTGTGTATGACGCTGAGGCCCGTTTTTGAGCATTTGAGGGTCATTTGACAATCATTTGCTCACTGATTGTCAGTTGCAGGGTGGGGCATCGGCCTTCGGAAATGAGTCCACCCCGCCACCCCCAGGTGCAGGCATCCAAAATAAAGAAAACTTTCCACCAACCTTGTCTCTTTACTGGCTTTCAACAGGCGAGCAGCTGGACCCACTTTAGGTGAGGGTTTGGCTCCTAGCGCGAGGCTATGGTCTCGCGATATCTGACTCCTTGGGGTTTTTCCCCGGTAGAGTTGCTGGCCACACCAAAGTGCTATGATGCCTGCGAGGTACCGGTATACCGTGTCAAAGGGCCTGAGAGGGGTTGTTGAAACCATTTGTTTCGGGTATCCTCCCTGTTTCTCTCCTGCTTGCCACTGGCTGCCAACGAACACTTTTCCTTGGTGGAATGGCAAGGTGCATCTGGACGAGCTAACGAGCTCCAACACCAAGTAAGTCCATCTGCGTGCACTCGGGCAAACTTCTCTTTTGAGCACAAAGTGGTATTTGGGCATTTTGCCAATTGGTTCAGGCGTGTGTCTGACGCTGAGGGCTGTTGGCCAGCACTTAAGATCGTTTGGGAGTTCTGCCATTTGGTTCTGACATGTGTCTGATGCTGAGGACTGTTTGCCAGTAATGAGGGTCGTTTGTGGGTTTTGCCAGTTGGTTTGGACGTGTGTCTTACGCTGAGGCCTGTCTGCCAGCACTGAGGGTCACTTGGGCGGTCTGCCAGTTGGTTCTGATGTGTGTCTGACGTTGAGGCCCGTTTGGGAGCATCATTGGGAGAGTTGGCCTTTGGAAAAGAGTCTACATCCGCACCCCCTGTTGCAGGCATGCGAAATAAAGCAAACTTCCCTTCCCACCAACCTTGTCCCTCTATTGGCTTTAGAGCGGCTAGTAGCTGGACCTACTTTAGATAAGTGTTTGTTGCCTAGCGTGAGGCTGTGGTCTAGCTATATCTGGCTCCTGGTGTTTTCCCCAGGTAGAGCTGCTGGCCAGAAAAACGCATTAGGATGCCTGCAAGGAGCCGAGAGGGCCTGAGAGGGGTTGAGATGGGTTGTTGAAACCATTTGTTTTGGGTATCCTCCCTCTTTCTCCACTCTCACCTCTGCTGCCAATGAACACTGTTCCTTGGTGGAACGGAAAGATGCATGTGGACCATCTGACGAGCTCCAACACCAAGTAAGTCTGTTTGCCTGCACCTGGAGAACCTCTCTGTTGAGCTTGAAGTGCTATTTCAGCATTTTGCCAGTTGGTTCTGACGTGTATCTGACGCTGAGACCTGTTTGCCAGCCCTGAGGGTCGTTTTGTGTTTTGCCAGTTGGTTCTGATGTGTGTGTGATGCTGAGACCTGTTTGCGAGCCGGCAGGGTCCATTGACCATCATTTCCTCAGTGACTTTCAGTGGGCGGGTGGAGTCATCCTTTAGACAGGTGTCTACCTCCTACCCCCAGTTGTAGGCATCCGAAGTAAAGCAAAGTTTCCTTTCCACCAAGTCTCTTTATTGGCTTTAGAGCAGCGAACAGTTGAACCTCCATTTTTGGTAAATAAGGGAGCCTAGAATGGTTGTCTTTTAAGGATATTCTCAGACCCATGGGGTAGGGCAAAGGAAGGCAGAGTTATGTCAGAGAAGGTACTCATCTGCGGCGTTCATTCTTCGGCTTTCCAGGTGAATTGTCCACTGTTGTCAGGATCCCAGCAAGATTTGTCTCTCATAGGTAGCTTGTGGTAACCAGATTGTCACATAGAGCAGAATGTCAATTCATTATTTCTCAGTGTAAACTAACAAACTCATCTAGATCAGAATGTTTCGGACAACCTTAAGGGCACAGTTCTCCCTTTATTAAGGTTCCAAAGACTAAATCAGCTGCTTGTTGGCAATGAATTAAAAACCTTGGTAACTAATGGCACCGGGTAATGATAATTGAATGTATCCACCTCCACTGTGGGGCTGGTCCCGGCTCAGGATCACTTTCGTCCCCTTGCTGGAAGAGTTTCTTTCCTTTAGGTCAGTACTTGATGGATATTATGGAATTCTACCTCACTGATCTAATTTTCTCATGGCCTTTTACTAAATATATCCCTTCTGTTCATTTCTTCTTTCTTTAGTTACTTTTCCTTATGTTAAATGAATTTTAAAACATTATATTCAGCTAGAATTAAGTCCTTTTCCTGCATTAAGCCTAGAAACTTTGTCTGGAAGTGACTTCTACTTGTAGGTGATCTCTCTAAAGAATGGATTTTAAGCATTTCTTTTTTAGTTCTGAGAGCACCTTACCCTTAACCCTTTGCAAAAATTACATACAGTCAGCCCTCCATATCCATGGGCTCCATATCCACAGATTCAGCCAACTTCGGATAGAAAGTAATCGAAAAGAAATTCCAGAAAATTTCAAAAAGCAGAAATTGAATTTGCTGTGCTCCAGTATCCATTTACATAGCAGTTACATTGATTAGGTATTATAAGTAATCTGTAGATGATTTAAAGTATACGTATGGGGGGATTTGTGTTGGTTATGTTCAAACACTATACCATTTTATATAAGGGACTTGAACGTCTGTGGATTTTGGTTATCCGAAAGGGATCCTGGAACCAGTTCCCCATGGATACTGAGGGATGCTTTTAAAATATTTTCATTAGGCTTTGCATTTTAAATACTATCTTTGCCTTGCTGCGTACACTTAGCAAAATGACTTCTATATGGTAGGTGCTCAAAATTTAATTTAAAATGTTTTTGTTAGATCTCTTAGTGAAAATAATGGATTGCTAAATGAAACAAATTAGAAATAATAATAATCCAGAATACTGTCCTTTCCGAAAAAATAATTCTTGTTTCTAGGTTCCCGTCTGGTTATTTTCTATCTGAATAGCTGTTTTACAAAATTAATAAGGATATGTACAATTTTGTACTCTTATTGCTGCTGTTTTCCATTCAATTATGTCTAAAGTATTTCCGAAGTGTCATAAATTTTTATAAGTATCATTTTAATGGTTGTGTAACATTCCATGGAGTGGAAATGTCATAATTTGCATAACTATTCTTCATTTTAAGCAGTAAAATTGTTACCAGCTTTTATTGTAAAGAATACTGCAACAAATATCTTCATATCCATAGATATTTATTTTTAGGTTATTACTTTGGGATATATATATGCAAAAGTATAAGTTTCTGTGCAATTGAAATATGAAAGAATTAAGAAAGTTGCTGTAAATGAGCTGAGAATTGGTTTCTGTGTGTGAGGCCCTGTAAGGTCTGCTGCAGAAAGACAAAGAAGCTTGTAGATCCTTGAGGGATCCTGCCTTAATTTAACAGCTTAGTGTTAAATCTGGTGAGGCCTCTGACCTGGCTGGTTCCCAGCTCTACAAAGATGACATTTGACCACCAAACTTTAGTCTTGCTTGCATGAAAAAAACACAAAGACAAGAAATCTGTATAGACTCTTTCACTTCTATCTTTAAATTCTGACTAATTTTTTCACCATGTATGTGCTGGTTTGAATATAAATCAAGGTGAACACAAACTTGAGGGAGGGAGGCTAAGACATCTTCCTTACCGGTCTTGAATGTGGAGCAGGCTGCATGCCTGGCCCAGCTCATGGTGCCATTTTATAATGACATTAGAATGACATTTTATCAGTGTTTGGAGACTGAATGCTTTATTCAGTCTTAACTACTCTTCCCACAAGAGGGGAGAAGAGATCTGCAAAGAAAGCAGTATGCAGCAGATTTGTCTCGAAACCCCAAATCAGAGCTCTGGTAATCCTGGTGGGGCTTCCTTGACCTAAACTTCATAAGGAATCTTGGAGTTATTGCTCCATTCTGAGCAGACACAAAGTTGTATTTATTATTACTTAAGCTGGATGAGATTAAAAAATAGAGCAAGTGTCTGCCAGTGTGTCAGGCTTTTTTGTTTATTATCTTTCTTTCCGTTTGAAAAAAGGAGGCATTAATTATACCACTCTTTGAAATTCAAATAGTATCTATATATCTATATCATCTATGTCTATATCTACATCTACATGTGTATCTATTTATATACTCAAAATATAATGAAGCATAATAGACTTTCTATTTTAATATCATCCTCTTTCCTTAATAAATTGTAGACCTTCTCCCATTACAGTCAATGAAGTTGTTTTTCTTTTAAGAGTTTGAAAATATTCTACTGAGAACCATGCTGATATTTTAATTTTATTTCCCCAGGGTAATCCCTCAAAAAACTTTTTCAGAAAGTGGAGTGAGTGCTATATTTTCTGAATCCTGATGTGTCTGAATATGCCTTTTTTTTTGGCCCATGGATATGGATAAATCTCTCTGGGTACAACACGTAGTCACAGTCCTTTTTATCCAGAACTCGATAACATTGCTCCATTGTTTTCTAGCATTAATTTTATAGATGAGATCATAAAGACTGGCTAATTTTCTTTACTTTGTAGGCAACCTATTTTGTTTTTCTTTATGCAAGCTTGTGGGATTTCTTCTCTTGTTGCAGTTCTGAATTTTCCCTAGGATATGTCTAAGTGTGCACTTTCTATTACTATTCATGATCTGTACTCAGAGGGAGCCCTTTCTGCCTAAAGATCCAAGTTCAGGCCCATTTCCTTTTATTATTTTATTTATTATTGCTTCCCCTTTACATACCAGGTTTCTACTTTGCCTTCTCACTTGGGAAATACTTTTTTAGGAACATGGGAGGAATGGTTAGGGCTACTGTTAGTGTTGTTATGGAAAGAATTTCTGTGCTCTGTTCATAGTCTTTCTAAACTTGGATGTGTCCTATCCTCTGAGTTCCAGAGCTTTCAAACTCATAGAGAGTTGAAGACAACTTTAAAAATATCTCTATAATGAATACCAGGAATTTCTTAGAAGAGTTTTTAATTGACCACTATTATTTGACTAGATATGAGCTAAAAGGAACTAGGCACTAATTGTAACTGATAAATTTTCCCTCCCTTAGGAATCTTCATGAGAATGGCATTTTAAGTGTAACAAGTTTAATAAATAAATCTGCCTTGTTGAAAAGTATTTATATTCTTATCACCCTCTAGTGATCAGATCATGTCAATCTTCTATGTTAATAGCAATAATATGTATGTCTATTTCAGATAAGCCAATTTAATATCTTAGAAAATTATCTTCCTTGGACTACTTATTTTTTTGCCTTTGCTATTGAAAAGAACACATTTCTAAATAACCTATGTGGTAATAAACAGATTGTTTCTACACACCTTAGATCAGTAATTCTCAACCCTGTTTGTTCATTAGACTCACTGGAACACTTTAAAAATGACCATTGCCTGTGCCATATCCCAGAACAATTAAACCCCTGGAGCTGGGGGCTGGGCTTCATTATTTTTCACAAGTGCTTCAGATTATTCTAATAGGTATCTTAGTTAAGCATCACTGCTTTAGTAAAACATGAAACACATTGATTCTACATTTGTCTAATTATTTGGTCTTACGCATGGGATGTTATGGTGACCACACACTGTAGACTGCACATGGGGGCAAGATCAGCAGTGCTTTGGGCTCTGGACCAAACCACTTCCAAAGGTTTGCAGCAGCCATGCAGAGCAATGGAAAGCCATGCAGTTCCATGCAGATCAATGGCCGTGCACACGTGTCAGATGTACCTGAGTACTTTGATGCAAACCTGTCACTCAGGAAAAATAGCACATGGGAAATCGAATATTATATTTAGTGTTTATTCACATGTAAAGAAGACTTCATTCTAGGAAACACCTATGAAACATAATATGGGGTGTTACTTCCAAAAGATCCGTTGTAATTATAAACTCTCCTTTAAAATCTCACATCAGTTTGCTCATTCTGAGAATTTCTGCACTGAAAAAAATTCCAGTTTAAACTGAGAATGGTATATAGTATGGTTTTCTTTGAAAAATTCTTTGTCATATCATTAGGAATATATACATATATTTTCCTAGACATACCAGATATATAATTCCTAAATTCCTAGACACACCTAGGTATGCATATATACCAGGCATGCAATTCCTAGACACATTAGTCTAGTTGAATATTTTATGTCTTTGAAAATTTTTACTAAAACAGCACTGTGATGCTTGAGACATACATATATATATATATATAATATGCTTATTATATTATATGTAGCTGGAATTTGTTCACTAATACCATTGCTGCTGCTACTACTATTACTACTACTACTCTACTACCACTACTACTATTACTGCTAGTATTATTACTAACAGTAATAATAGCAAACAATTATATAGCATGTGTTATTTTCCAGACATTATTCTAAGCACTTTCACACATATTAATTCTGTTAATGTTACTCCAGTGATCCTCTGTGGATGGTGTTACTATTATCCTCATTTTACAGGTAAGGAAACAGAGGCATAGAGAGCTTTAATGATTTTGCAAGATTCAGTGCAGGAGTTAGGATTCAAACCTGTGCTCTCCCCTACTGTATGCTACATATAAGTTATCATTGAGTATCTAACTGTACTCTAATTGGAAACATGAAACAAGATCTAAAGAGCTTGGAAAACAGAGCAGAAAAATGTGCCGGAATAAAGAATCTCAAGCAAAATAAATGAAAGAACGGCTGCCCTGGGATGTATGGGTTTGAGTTTTAAAGAACTAAATCAGATTGCAACTGAATTCAGTCTTAGGATCTAGGAAGCAGGACATTGAAACACTTCATTTATTGGACTGCAGAATGTAATAAAACAACTGGCTATTCAAGTGAACCAGTTTTTAATTGCAAAGCAATATCTTTGGGCTTGTTAATTGGAATTATTTTATTAGCTTTTAAATTATGTATAATAGTTTTTTTTACTAGCGTGGAATAAATTCAGCGTGTGAACAAGAATTTCTTTTTTGCCAAAATAGTCCTTGTTTCTGTCATAGATTTCCCCGTATCTTCTTTTTAATCTAGAAGCATCAAAGTGCCTGCCATCTCTGTTATTAAGTTGATCTTGCTTTAAGTAGAATAATTATCTCTACAGCTTTTTTCTGTATACATTTATGACATATGACAATCATAAAAAGGATATATGATGAATTAATTGATTAAGAAAAATGATAAACACCTGTGAACCCTCTACCAATTTTAAGGAAAGGAATATCGCCAATACAATTGTAATCCCTTCTGTGCTGTTCCTTATCCTCCTGCTTCCCTCCTCTGCTCAAGGGTAAACGCTATTCAGAATTTTATAAATATCATGTTCTTGATTTTACAAATTCATATATATAAAACTATATAGTCGTTATATATCATGTATTATATTATAAACATTATATTGTTAATTTTTGTTGAGTTATGGAATCCAGATAAATGGTATCATGATATCATACATGATATCACGATAAAAGGCAATTCTTCTGCATTTTGCCTTTCCAATATATGCCTTTCCATATATTGGAGATATATGCCTTTCCAATCTACCATGTATTTTTTTTAGATGTTTCAATGTTCATGTCTATAACACTAGTCTATTAATTTCACTCTTCTATGGTGTTCTATTGTGTGAAAAAAATATATATATATAAAGAATTTACTCATTTTCCTTTTCATGATGAATAAGCTTCTTTCTAGTTTTTCTCTATCACAGATGAGAAGCTCCTATCACATCCTGTTATGAGGTCTCTTGTACATATTTTTTGGTGTTCACATGAAAAATTTCTAGGGGTGGAATTGATGGGCGATAGCATAAACACATTGTGAAACTTTACACAATAACTCCCATTTGCTTAACAGAGTCATTGAAACAAGGAACATTCCTACAGTGACTAAGAATTCCCTTAATTCCACATCCTTACCAATACGTGGCATTGTCAGAATTTTAATCTTTGCCAGTCTACTAAAAAAAAAAAATCAAAGTTTACCTCACTTTGATTTTAATTTGCTTCCTCAGATATTAAAAGTGTGTTTATTGATCATTTGCGTTCCGTTTTTTGTGAAACATCTTTTCTTGTCTCTTGCGTCTTTTTCTGATGTCTTTATTCTTACTTTGTAGGAGTTCTTTATATATTATAGAAATGTATTTGTCTATTATAATGGTTTTAAATATTTTCTGTTTTGCCTTACTCTTCACTTCTTTATGCTGTTATTTGAAGAAAAGAAGCTTAAAATTTTGTTGTAGTCAAATTTATCAATCTTCGTAGTTTATGATTTTATGCCACAATATTTTGTGCCATAATATTGTTAATATTTGTAATGATAAAAAGTAATGCATGTTCATACTGAAAATGTGGAAAGTGAACAAAAGCACAAAGAAAGAAGGAAAAAAGAGTTGAGGAAGAAAAGAGTATGGAGTAAATATAGAAATTTTAGTTATAATAAGTATGGAACTTAGTATGTCTTCACACGTTAGTTGAGGTTTTAAGTCTTAAATTTCTCATGAAGGTCTTCGGAACATTCTTTTTTTCTTTGTGTCTTTTTCTTTTTTGAATTTTATTTATTTTTTTATACAGCGGGTCTTTATTAGTCATCAATTTTATACATATCAGTGTATACATGTCAATCCCAATCGCCCAATTCATCACACCCACACCCATCCCCCCGCCACTTTCCCCCCTTGGTGTCCATATGTTTGTTCTCTACATCTGTGTCTCAATTTCTACCCTGCAAACTGGTTCATCTGTACCATTTTTCTAGGTTCCACATATATGCGTTAATATACGATATTTTTCTCTTTCTGACTTACTTTACTCTGTATGACAGTCTCTAGATCCATCCACGTCTCTACAAATGACCAATTTCGTTCCTTTTTATGGCTGAGTAATATTCCATTGTATATATGTATCACATCTTTTTTTATCATTTTGTCTGTCGATGGGCATTTACGTTGCTTCCATGACCTGGCTATTGTAAATAGTGCTGCAATGAACATTGGGGTGCATGTGTCTTTTTGAATTATGGCTTTCTTTGGGTATATGCCCAATAGTGGGATTGTTGGATCATATGGTAATTCTATTTTTAGTTTTTTAAGGAAACTCCATACTGTTCTCCATAGTGGATGTATCAATTTACATTCCCACCAACAGTGCAAGAGGGTTCCCTTTTCTCCACACCCTCTCCAGCATTTGCTGTTTGTAGATTTTCTGATGATGCCCATTATAACTGGTGTGAGGTGATACCTCATTGTAATTTTGATTTGCATTTCTCTAATAATTATTGATATTGAGCAGGTTTTGATGTGCTTCCTGGCCATCTGTATGTCTTCTTTGGACAAATGTCTATTTAGGTCTTCTGCCCATTATTGGACTGGGTTGTTTTTTTTTAATATTGAGCTGTATGAGTTGTTTATATATTTTGGAGATAAATCCTTTGTCCGTTGCTTCATTTGCCAATATTTTCTCCCATTCTGAGGGTTGTCTTTTCCTCTTGTTTATGATTTCCTTTGCTGTGCAAAAGCTTTTAAGTTTCATTATGTCCCATTTGTTTACTTTTGTTTTTATTTCCATTACTCTAGGAGGTGGATCAAAAAAGATCTTACTGTGATTTATGTCAAAGAGTGTTCTTCCTATGTTTTCCTCTGAGAGTTTTATAGTGACCCATTTTACATTTAGGTCTCTAATCCATTTTGAGTTTATTTTTGTGTGTGGTGTTAGGGAGTGTTCTAATTTCATTCTCTTACATATAGCGGTCCAGTTTTCCCAGCACCACTTATTGAAGAGACTGTCTTTTCTCCATTGTATATCCTTGCTTCCTTTGTCATAGATTAGTTGACCATAGGAGTATGGGTTTATCTCTGGGCTTTCTATCTTGTTCCATTGATCTATGTTTCTGTTTTTGTGCCAATACCATGTTGTCTTGATTACTGTAGCTTTGCAGTATAGTCTGAAGTTAGGGAATCTGATTCCTCCAGGTCCATTTCTTTCCCTCAAGATTGCTTTGGCTTTTCAGGGTCTTTTGTGTTTCCATACAAATTAAAAAATTTTTTGTTCTAGTTCTGTAAAAAATGCCATTGGTAATTTGATAGGGATTGCATTGAATCTGCAGTTTGCTTTGGGTAGTATAGTCATTTTCACAATATTGATTCTTTCAATCCACGAACGTGGTCTGTCTCTCCATCTGTTGGTATCATCTTTAATTTCTTTCATTAGTGTCTTACAGTTTTCTGCATACAGGTCTTTTGTCTCCCTAGGTAGGTTTATGCCCAGGTATTTTTTTCTTTTTGTTGCAGTGGTAATTGAGAGTGTTTCCTTAATTTCTCTTTCGCGTTTTTCATCATTGGTGTATAGGAATGCAAGAGATTTCTGTACATTAATTTTGTATCCTGCTACTTTACCAAGTTCATTGGTTAGGTCTAGTAGTTTTCTGGTGGCATCTTTAGGATTCTCTATGTATAGTATCATGTCATCTACAAACAGTGACAGTTTTACTTCTTCTTTTCCAATCTGTATTCCTTTTATTTTTCTTCTTTGATTGCCATGGCTTGGATTTCCAAAGCTATGTTGAATTACAGTAGCAAGAAGGGACATCCTTGTCTTGTTCCTGATCTTAGAGGAAATGCTTTCAGTTTTTCACGATTGAGAATGATGTTTGCTGTGGGTTTGTCATATATAGCCTTTATTATGTTGAGGTAGGTGTCCTCTATGCCCACTTTCTGGGGAGTTTTTATCATAAATGGGTTGAATTTTGTCAAAAGCTTTTTCTGCATCTATTGAGATGATCATATGGTTTTTATTCTTTGGTTTGTTAATATGGTTTATCACATTGATTGATTTATGTATATTGAAGAATCCTTGTATCCCTGGGATAAATCCCACTTGATCATGGTGTATGATCCTTTTAATGTGTTGTTGGATTCTGTTTGCTAGTATTTTGTTGAGGATTTTTGCATCTATATTCATCAGTGATATTGGTCTGTAATTTTCTTTTTTTGTAGTATCTTTGTCTGGTTTTGCTATCAGGGTGATGGTGGCCTCATAGAATGAGTTTGGGAGTGTTCCTTCCTCTGCAGTTTTGTGGAAGAGTTTGAGAAAGATGGGTGTTAGCTCTTCTTTAAGTGTTTGATAGAATTCCCCTGTGAAGCCATCTGGTCCTGGACTTTTGTTTGTTGGACGATTTTTAATCACACTTTCAATTTCATTACTTACGCTTGGTCTGTTCATATATTCTGTTTCTTCCTGGTTTAGTCTTGGAAGGTTATGCCTTTCTGAGAATTTGTCCATTTCTTCCAGGTTGTCCATTTTATCAGCATAGAGTTGCTTGTAGTAGTCTCTTAGGATGCTTTGTATTTCTGCAGTGTCTGTTGTAACTTCTGCTTTTTCATTTCTAATTTTATTGCTTTGAGTCCTCTTCCTCTTTTTCTTGATGAGTCTGGCTAATGGTTCATCAATTTTGTTGATGTTCTCAAAGAACCAGCTTTTAGTTTTATTGATCTTTGCTATTGTTTTCTTTGTTTCTGTTTCATTTATTTCTGCTCTGATCTTTATGATTTCTTTCCTTCTGCTAACTTTGAGTTTTGTTTGTTCTTCTTTCTCTAGTTCCCTTAGGTGTAAAGTTAGTTTGTTTATGTGAGATTTTTCTTGTTTCTTGAGGTAGGCTTGTATAGCTATAAACTTCCCTCTTAGAACTGCTTTTGCTGCATCCCATAGGTTTTGGATCATCGTGTTTTTATTGTCATTTTTCTCTAGATATTTTTTGATTTCCTCTTTGATTTCTTTAGTGATCTCTTGTTAGTTAGTAATGTATTGTTTAGCCTCCATGTGTTTTTGTTTCTTACGTTTTTTTCCCTGTAATTCATTTCTAACCTCATAGCATTGTGGTCAGAAAAGATGCTTGATATGATTTCAATTTTCCTAAATTTACTGAGGCTTCATTTGTGACCCAAGATGTGATCTATCCTGGAGAATGTTCCGTGCGCACTTGAGAAGAAGGTGTAATCTGTTTTTGGATGGAATGTCCTATAAATATCAATTAAATCTATCTGGTCTGTTGTGTCGTTTAAAGCTTCTGTTTCCATATTTATTTTCATTTTGGATGATCTGTCTATTGGTGTACGTGAGGTGTTAAAGTCCCCCAGTATTATTGTGTTACTGTCAATTTCCTCTTTTATAGCTGTTAGCAGTTGTCTTATGTATTGAGGTGCTCCTCTGTTGGGTGCATATATATTTATAATTGTTATATCTTTTTATTGGATTGATCCCTTGGTCATTATGTAGTGTCTTTCCTTGTCTCTTGTAACATTCTTTATTTTAAAGTCTATTTTATCTGATACGAGTATCACCTGCAGCTTTCTTTTGATTTCCGTTTGCATGGAATATCTTTTCCATCCCTTCACTTTCAGTCTGTATGTGTCCGTAGGTCTGAAGTGGGTCTCTTGTAGACTGCATATATATGGGTCTTGTTTTTGTGTCCATTCAGCAAGCCTGTGTCTTTTGGTTGGAGCATTTAATCCATTTATGTTTAAGGTAATTATTGATATGTATGTTATATGGCTATGACCATTTTCTTACCTGCTCTGGGTTTCTTTTTGTAGGTCCTTTTCTTCTCTTTTGTTTCCCACTTAGAGAAGTTCCTTTAGCATTTGTTGTAGGGCTGATTTGGTGGTGCTGAATTCTCTTAGCTTTTCCTTGTCTGTAAAGCTTTTGATTTCTCCATCGAATCTGCATGAGATCCTTGCTGGGTAGAGTAATCTTGTTTGTACGTTCTTCCCTTTCATCACTTTAAGTGTATCATGACACTCCCTTCTGGCTCGTAAAGTTTCTGCTGAGAACTCAGCTGTTAAGCTTATCGGAGTTCCCTTGTATCTTATTTGTTGTTTTTCCTTTGCTGCTTTCAATAATTTTTGTCTTTAATTTTTGCCAGTTTGATTACTGTGTGTCTCAGCGTGTTTCTCTTTGGGTTTATCCTGTATGGGACTCTCTGTGCTTCCGGGACTTGGGTGGCTATTTCCTTTCCCATGTTAGGGATGTTTTTGACTATAATCTCTTCACATATTTTCTTGGGTCCTTTCTCTCTTCTCCTTGTGGGACCCCTATAATGTGAATGTTGTTGTGTTTAATGTTGTCCCAGAGGTCTCTTAGGCTGTTTTCATTTCTTTTCATGCTTTTTTCTTTATTCTGTTCTGCAGCAGTGAATTCCATCATTCTGTCTTCCTGGTCACTTATCTTTTTTTCTGCCTCAGTTATTCTGCTATTGATTCTGTTGTAGTTTTTGTTTCAGTTATTGTATTGTTCATCTCTGTTTGTTTGTTCTTTAATTCTTCTAGGTCTTTGTTAAACATTTCTTGCATTTTCTGGATCTTTGCCTCCATTTTTTTCCCGAGGTCCTGGATCATCTTCACTACCCTTATTCTGAATTCTTTTTCTGGAAGTTGCCTATGTCCACTTCATTTAGTTTTTTTTCTGGGGTTTTATCTTGTTTCTTCATCTGGTACATAGTCCTCTGCCTTTTCATCTTGTGTATCTTTCTGTGAATGTTGTTTTTGTTCCACTGGCTGTAGGATTGTAGTTCTTCTTGTTTCTGCTGTATGCCCTCTCCAGAACACTTTTATACTGAACAGTTAAGATTTTTGTAAATTATTGATTTGAACTCTACCTTTTTTAAGGCTATTTAGCTCTTGTCCATCAAATTTAAATCATATTTTCCTATTTGTTTGCCTTAATTCTATGGTGGTTTATGATATCAGGATATTTAAACTTAAGAATTCAGAATTCAGATCTATAAATCACTTCTGTTGTGATTGGTTTTTCTAATTTAGGAAGTCCTGTGATGTCTCAGGATTAGTTAAATATTGTCTATCCTTTATTGTACATTTGCTACACTATACTACACACACACAGTTTTTAAAAAAATTTTTATTGACGTATAGTTGATTTACAATGTGTTAATTTCTGCTGCACAACAAAGTGACTCAGTTATATATATTCATTTTCATATTCTTTTCTATCATGGTTTATCACAGGATATTGAATATAATTCCCTGTGCTATACAGTGGGAACTTGTTGTTTATCCATTTTATACATACTAGTATGCATCTGCTAATCCCAGACTTCTAGTCCTTCTCTCCCCTGCCAACCCGTGACAATGACAAGTTTGTTTTTTGTGAGTCTGTTTCTGTTTCGTCGATATGTTCATTTGTGTTCTATTTTAGGGTCCATATATAAGTGATATTATATGGTATTTGTCCTTCTCTTTCTGACTTTGCTTAGTATCATAATCTCTAGGTCCATCCATGTCGCTGTAAATAGCATTATTTCATTCTTTTTTATGGCTAAGTAATACTCCATTGTGTGTGTGTGTATGTGTGTGTGTGTGTATATATATATATATATATATATACACACACACACACATATATATATCTCACATATTTACTCATTCATCTGTTGATGGACATTTGGGTTGTTTCCATGTCTTTGCTATTGTAAATAGTGCTGCTGTGAACATAGGAGTGCATGTACCTTTCTGAATTATAGTTTCCTCTGGGTATATGCTCAGGACGGATTGCTGGGTCACATGGCAACTCTATTTTTAGTGTTTTGAGGAAACTCAATACTGTTTTCCATAATGGCTACACCAATTTACATTCCTACCAACAGTGTAAGAGGGTTCCCTTTTCTCTACACCCTCACACACTCTTTTAATGTGATTAAAAATTTAGTGCATTCTGCTATTTAACTTGAAATTTGACCTCCCAACACTTATTGAATAATCTGTAATGTCTCCCAAGATGACTATTTTTTATATAATCAAGTTCCTGTATGTACTGTGATCTGCTTTGGGGCTACCTAACTCATGCAGGTGTCTGACATTTTTGATTCTTGACCAAGGACTACACTCTAGTATTTTAATAGTTGAATTTCATAAATGTTTCATATATTTAGTTTCATAAGCTTGTGATCCTTAAAACTAAACATAGTCTTCATATATTTAAGGTCCTTAAAATTTGAAACAGAAATGTCTAGAGGACTAAAAGATACTTGTATCATTGATTTCATGTAGAAATTATATATTACTCGATTTCCACTCCTAATGATGGTTGCTCAAAACTTGTTCCTTGCCAGAACTGCTAGAGGTGTCAGCGTTTGAAGGAGTCCTTCAGAAATGGGTTGAAGTGCTCTGAATGCTCTTAGATAAAGAAAAAAGAAAAAAAATTTAAAAAAGGAAAAATGTTTCTGGAAAAAAATATCATGGGTATAGAATAGAATGAGAATAGAATGCAAATATCTCCTGGGATAATTGATGCCTCCATACCTTCCACTGTTTCTCAAAAACCCTTTTCTTCTACCAATTGTGACTCTTTCCCACTTTTATCTTTACCTTCAACAGTATAAATTGCCTTCCATCATAAGAAAAATGTCCTGTGTTCAGAACTGTGTTTAAAGTTCTCCAGAGAAACAGATCCAGTGAGATAGAGAGAGATGCTTAGTATAAGGAACTGGCTAATGGAATTATGGAGAAGTCCCAAGATCTGCACTTGGCAGGCTAGAGACTCAGAAGAGCTGATGGTGTCATTCTAGTCCAAAAGCCAGCAGTCTCAAGATCCAAGAAGAGCAAATGTTTCAGTTCAGATCCAAAGTCAGGAAAAGGCCAGTGCTCCAGCTAAGCAGTCAGGCAGAGGGAATCCCTCTTATTTGTGGAAGGAGGTGGTCAGCCCTTTTATTTGGGCCTTCAGTGATTGGATGAGGGCCACTGACATTAGGGAGGGCAATCGAGTTTACTCAGTCTGTTGATTCAGACGTTAATCTCATCCAAAAACACCCTCACAGACACACCCAGAATAATGTTTGAATGAATATCTGAGCATCCCATGGCCCAGTAAAGTTGACACATAAGCTCTTGTGATGGTTAATTTTATCATTTCCCCATTTTGTACCTGCTACAGGAAGGTTACATAAAATCTTGTCGATGGCCAACTTTCTTAGTTTATTCTGATATGTCAAATTATTATTCCAGCTGGAAATTGAAAGTATATTGATAAGATATTTCAAAACCTTTAAATTAGTTTGCTACAGGGAGTTATTACATCAGAACCATTGTCTGTCCCTGAATTCTTGGATATTCTGAAGTGATAGGAAATATAAACTACAGTACTACAGATCAGCTAGAAGCAATAGGACTGTCAAACCCTTTTAAAGGATATATTGGGGAACCAGAAGTGTCAAAGAAGAAACGAGAAAACCATGTTTCTGCTAGGGCAGTTGACATTTTGAAACCTATATTTCTCCTTGGAGAAGCCCCCACAGCTTCTATAGTTAATATTGTTCTGAGGGGGGAATCTCAGAACAATATTAATTGAAGGGGGGGTGTGAAGAAATGAAGTATTAAAACCTTTGTCATACTCAATCCCAAGTGAGTGATGCCCAGAAATAGAGCTTATATCCACGACTGATGAACAGATACTTTGAAAGCCTGTTACATTTTACATTCTTATGTAATAAATTGTGTATGTTTTCCCCAGAGAAATTTAATTGAAATACTTGAAATCAAAGTATTTTGGAGAAAAGCAAACATCAGAATGTTAAAATTCATCTCAGATAGATCAGTCTAATAAAAAGGAAAGCCAGACTCGAATTCACTTAATTTAATTCATCCATTCAACATTTATTTCCTACATGAATAACACTGTTTTATGTACCTAAAACATATCTATGGGATGAAAGAGGAAAAGAGAGAAAGAGTAAGCATGTGTAAGTAAGGTGTATAAGCCTACAAAAATATATTAAATGGGTAGCAAAAAATTGTTACAGTGGTTGTTTTGTTGCAGAACAGGAATAGAGAGTCAGAGAGGTCACCTACTCTTTACTTAAAATAATGTTACATGGTGTGTATGTATTTATCATTTACTATGTGTGAGGCACTGTGCTGGATAGCATGAAAGTCAATGGTAGACAAGATAGTCATGTTCTATGACATCATGGGGCTGAGATAATAACTAATTGCATTAAGCCATGAGGTGGTTTTATTGCATACTGTGATCCTAAATGAATGCTATCTATCTTTCATTTTTATGATGATATCAGTATTAAAAACATTTAGATTTTCTTGGAACAATTTAGACATAAAAATGTAGAAAATCAGCATTAGTGAGAAATACCTAGTTTCTAAGAAATATTTTAGGAATAATTTTCAGTATGATTCATGATATGGTAAATACTCGTCTACATTAGTAATACACAGGTTCCATGATTCTCCACTTATCTTTTGTCTGATGCATTTTGGATGAGACAGTACATTTTCAAACCCCCCCCTTTTTTTTTTTTTTTGGCGGTACGTGGGCCTCTCACTGTTGTGACGTCTCCTGTTGCGGAGCACAGGCTCTGGACGCGCAGGCTCAGTGGCCATGGCTCACGGGACTAGCCGCTCTCTGGCATGTGGGATCTTCCGAGACCGGGGCACGAACCTGTGTCCCCTGCATCAGCAGGTGGACTCTCAACCACTGCACCACCAGGGAAGCCCTCAAACCCTTTTACTGGAACATTTCATGCTGTTTTCCTTCTAAGTTGTTTAATTCACTCCACTCAGTCATTAACTTACTCATTCAGTACAGTTTGATTGATTGCTACATGTATGGTTCCTTAATAGGAGCTGCATAAAAGAGGAATCAAACATTAATTAGATGTAAATCCAATCTTATGAACCTTATTGACCAGTCATGTAGTGAAAAGAGAACATGTACTCAACCCTTATTTTTCATAATTATAACTTAAGTGTCATAAAAGATGAATGGGTAGAGTTCTGTTTCTGTTCATGCACTACAGAGAAGGGGCATTTGACATAATACCTGAATAGTATTTACTCTTTTGGAAAGTGGGGAAGAGGGGGGAGAGACCTCTTTGTACAGAGAACAATGAAAACCAAACAAAGGGTGCTAGGTGAAGCAGCATTCAGTTTTGTCATGCATCCAATCTTTAATGGCATATATTAGAGAAAAGACTGGTGAAACTGGGGGCAGATTTGAAGGCCTTAATAATATCTCAAGATGTTTTTTGTTTGTTTTCAATGGGAAGCTGTTGAAGATTTTTGAACAGAAGCATCTTTAGCATGAATGACTAAAGAGGTATTGGTGCAATTACCTGAAATACTGGGTACAAGAGATGTACCCATTTGGGAAGCTGTGTGTGTGTTAAGGGTTAGGTTTTGGTGAGTCTTTCTTGGAATGATCTATTAAGGAAGGGGAGGTGCAAGACCAGAATTCACAAGTGAGGCAAGAGCTGTGGCAGTAAGTATTAGAGTCACTATCATTAACATAGATGTTAGTGCTCAAATCATGAAACTAGATAAGACTTCCAAAGAACAAAGTGAGTTAAGGTAGGGAAGAAAAAAGTACCTAGTGTATAACCCTGAAGTGGGTGGAGAATAAAATAATGATCTACAATTAAAAGCTGGGAGGAGGAAAACCCCAGGAAACAGAGCAGCAGTTGCAGTGGTAGAAAGAGAAACAGAAAAGTAGAGAAGTATCATCCTATAGAAGATAAGACAAGAAAAAAGTGATGAAAAAAGAGATAATGCTGTCAAATGCATCAAAGAGATCAAGGTAAAAAAGCACTAAGGAAATATTTATATATGAACTTGCAGAGGTGAACATTTTTACTAATGAATGACACACAAACTCAAGTTGCAGATGTTAAAATACATTGCTCTTAAAGGGTGACAATCCATACTCCACTCATAGAAAGAATAGTGGCTGTTTGAGTGGAGGATAGGCAGTCTACCTGAAAAAGAATTCAGAGTAATGATAATAAAGATGATCCAAAATCTTGGAAATAGGATGGAGAAAATACAAGAAACATTTAACAAGGACCAAGAAGAACTAAAAAGCAAACAAACAATGATGAACAACACAATAAATTAAACTAAAAATTCTCTAAAAAGAATCAATAGCAGAAGGCAGAAGAAAGGATAAGTGACCTGGAAGATAAAATAGTGGAAATAACTATCACAGATCAGAATAAAGAAAAAAGAATGAAAAGAATTAAGGAAAGTCTCAGAGACCTCTGGGACAACATAAAATGCACCAACATTCGAAGTATAGGGGTCCCAGAAGAAGAAGAGAAAAAGAAAGGGACTGAGTAAATATTTGAAGAGATTATAGTTGAAAACTTCCCTAATATGGGAAAGGAAATAATCAAGTTCAGGAAGCACAGAGAGTCCCATACAGGATAAATCCAAGGAGAAACACGCCAAGACACATATTAATCAAACTATCAAAAATTAAATGCAAAGAAAAAATATTAAAAGCAGCAAGGCAAAAGCAACAAATAACATACAAGGGAATCCCTGTAAAGTTAACAGCTGATTTTTCAGCAGACACTCTGCAAACCAGAAGGGAGTGGCAGGACATAATTAAAGTGATGAAAGAGAAAAACCTACAACCAAGATTACCCAGCAAGGATCTCATTCAGATTTGATGGAGAAATTAAAATTTTACAGACAAGCAAAAGCTAATTCAGCACCACCAAACCAGCTCTACAGCAAATGCTAAAAGAACTTATCTAGGCAGGAAACAGAAGAGAAGGAAAAGACCTACAATAACAAACCCAAAGCAATTAAGAAAATGGTGATAGGAACATATATATTGATAATTACCTGAAATGTAAATGGATTAAATGCTCCCACCAAAAGACATAGACTGGCCAATTGGATACAAAAACAAGACTCGTATATATGCTGTCTAAAAGAGACCCACTTCAGACCTTGAGACACATACAGACTGAAAGTGAGGGGATGGAAAAAGATGTTCCATGCAAATGGAAATCAAAAGAAAGCTGGAGTAGCAATTCTCATATCAGACAAAATAGTCTTTAAAATAAAGACTATTACAAGAGACAAAGGACACTACATAATGATCAAGGGATCAATCCAAGAAGAAGATATAAGAATTGTAAATATTTATGCACTCAACATAGGAGCACCTCAATACATAAGACGAATACTAACGGCCATAAAAGGGGAAATCGACAGTAACACAATCAGAGTAGGGGACGTTAACACCCCACTTTCACCAATGGACACATCATCCAAAATGAAAGTAGGGAAACACAAGCTTTAAGTGACACATTAAACAAGATGGACTTAATTGATATTTATAGGACATTCCATCCAATACTAACACAATACAGTTTCTTAAGTGCTCATGGAACATTCTTCAGGATAGATCATATCTTGGGTCACAAATCAAGCCTTGGTAAATATAAGAAAACTGAAATCATATCAGATATATTTTCTGACCACAATGCTATGAGACTAGATATCAATTACAGGAAAAAAATTGTAAAAAATACAGACACATGGAAGCCGAATAATATACTACTAAATAACCAAGAGATCACTGAAGAAATCAAAGAGGAAATAAAAAAATACCTAGAAACAAATAACAATGAAAACGACGACCCAAAACCTATGGGATGCAGCAAAAGCAGTTCTAAGAGGGAAGTTTATAGCAGTCCAATCTTACCACAAGAAACAAGAAAAATCTCAAATAACCTAAGCTTACACCTAAAGCAATTAGAGAAAAAAGAAGAAAATACGCCAAAGTTAGCAGAAGGAAAGAAATCATAAAGATCAGATCAGAAATAAATGAAAATGAAATGAAGGAAACAATAGCATGGGTCAATAAAACTAAAAGCTGGTTCTTTGAGAAGATAAAAAAAAAAAAAAAGGTAAACCATTAGCCAGACTCAACAAGAAAAAAAGGGAGAAGACTCAAATCAACAGAATTAGAAATGAAAAAGAAGTAACAGTTGACACTGCAGAAAATACTAAGGATCATGAGAGATTACTACAAGCAACTACATGCCAATAAAACGGACAACCTGGAAGAAATTGACAAATTCTTAGAAATGCACAACCTTCCGAGACTGAACCAGGAAGAAATAGAAAATATGAACAGACCAATCACAAGCACTGCAATTGAAACTGTGATTAGAAATCTTCGAACAAACAAAAGCCCAGGACCAGATAGCTTCAGAGGCGAATTCTATCAAACATTTAGAGAGGAGTTAACACCTATCCTTCTCAAACTCTTCCAAAATATAGCAGAGGGAGGAGCGCTCCCAAACTCATTCTTCTAGGCCACCATCACCCTGACACCAAAACCAGACAAAGATGTCACAGAAAAAGAAAACTACAGGCCAATATCACTGATGAACGTAGATGCAAAAATCCTCAGCAAAATACTAGCAAACAGAATCCAACAGCACATTGAAAGGGTCATACACTATGATCAAGTGGGATTTATCCCAGGGATTCAAGGATTCTTCAAGATGCACAAATCAATCAATGTGATACACCATATTAACAAATTGAAGGATAAAAACCGTATGATAACAGATGCAGAAAAAGCTTGCAACAAAATTCAACACCCATTTACGATAAAACCTCTCCAGAAAGTAGGCATAGAAGGAACTTACCTCAACATAATAAAGGCCATATATGACAAACCCACAGCCAACATCATTCTCAATGCTGAAAAACTGAAAGCATTTCCACTAAGATCAGGAACAAGCCAAGGATGCCCACTATCACCACTGTTATTCAACATAGTTTTGGAAGTTTTAGCCACAGCAATCAGAGAAGAAAAAGAAATAATCCAAATTGGAAAAGAAGTAAAGCTGTCACTGTTTGCAGATGACATGATACTATACATAAAGAATCCTAACGATGCTACCAGAAAACTACTAGAGCTAATCAACGAATTTGCTAAACAGGATATAGAATTAACACACAGAAATCTCTTGCATTCCTGTACACTAATGATGAAAAATCTGAAAGAGAAATTAAGGAAACACTCCCATTTACCACTGCAACAAAAAGAATAAAATGCCTAGGAATAAACCTACCTAAGGAGACAAAAGACCTGTATGCAGGAAGCTGTAAGACACTGATGAAGGAAATTAAAGATGATACCAACAGATGGAGAGATATACCATGTTCCTGGATTGGAAGAATGAACATTGTGAAAATGACTATACTACCCAACTCAATCTACAGATTCAATGCAATCCATATCAAACTACCAATGGCATTTTTCACAGAACTAGAAGAAAAATTTCACAATTTGTATGGAAACACAAAAGATCCAGAATAACCAAAGCAATCTTGAGAAAGAAAAATGGAGCTTTTCTCCCTGACTTCAGACTATACTACAAAGCTACAGTAATCAAGACAGGATGGTCCTGGCACAAAAAGAGAAATATAGATCAATGGAATAGGATAGAAAGCCCAGAGATATACCGACATACATTTGGTCACCTTATGTTTGATAAAGGAGGCAAGAATATACAATGGAGAAAAGACAGCCTCTTCAATAAGTGGTGCTGGGAAAACTGGACAGCTACATGTAAAAGAATGAAATTAGAACACACTCTAACAACATACACAAAAAGGTCTCAATGTATTAAAGACTTAAGTGTAAGGCCAGACACTATGAAACTCCTAGAGGAAAACATAGGCAGAACACTCTATGATATAAATCTCAGCAAGATCCTTTTTGACCCACCTCCTAGAGAAATGGAAATAAAAACAAAAATAAACAAATGGGACCTAATGGAACTTAAAAGCTTTTACACAGCAAAGGAAACTCTAAACAAGAGGAAAAGACAACCCCCAGAATGGGAGAAAATATTTGCAAATGAAGCAGCTGACAAAGGATTAATCTCCAAAATATAAAAGCAACTCTTTGCAGCTCAATATCAGGAAAACAAACAACCCAATCCAAAAGTGGGCAGAAGACCTAAATAGACATTTCTCTAAAGAAGATATACAGATTGCTAACAAACACATGAAAGAATGGTCAACATCACTAATCAGTAGAGAAATGCAAATCAAAACTACAATGAGGTATCACCTCACACCAGTCAGAATGGCCATCATCAAAAAATCTACAAACAATAAATGCTGGAGAGGGTGTGTAGAAAAGGGAACCCTCTTGCACTGTTGGTGGGAATGTAAATTGATACAGCCACTATGGAGAACAGTATGGAGGGTCCTTAAAAAACTAACAGTAAAACTACCATATGACCCAGCAATCCCACTACTGGGCACATACTCTGAGAAAACCATAATTCACAAAGAGTCATGTACCACAGTGTTCATTGCAGCTGTATTTACAATAGCCAGGACATGGAAGCAGCCTAAGTGTTCATTGACAGATGAATGGATAAAGAAGTTGTGGCCCATATATACACTGGAATATTACTCAGCCATAGAAAGAAACGAAACTGAGTTTTTTTGTAGTGAGGTGGATAAACCTAGAGTCTGTCATACAAAGTGAAGTAAGTCAGAAAGAGAAAAAGAAATATCGTATGCTAACACATATATATGGAATCTGAAAAAAAAAAAGGTTCTGAAGGACCTAAAGGCAGGACAGGAATAAAGATGCAGATGTAGAGAATGGAGTTGAGGACGTGGGGAGGTGGAATGGTAAGCTGGGACGAAGTGAGAGAGCGGCATGGGCATATATACACTACGAAATTTAAAGTAGATAGCTAGTGGGAAGCAGCCGCATAGCACAGGGCAAACAGCTTGGTGCTTTGTGACCGCCTAGAGGGGTGGGATAGGGAGGGTGGGAGGGAGACACAAGTGGGGCTAGATACGGGGATATATGTATATGTATAGCTGTTTCACTTTGTTATGCAGCAGAAGCTAACACACCAGTGTAAATCAGTTATACTCCAATAAAGATGTTAAAAAAAGAAAAAAAATACTGTGAAGTTTTTTCATTTTTTTCTAGTCTCTAATTATGTTCTTTTTGATTGAAAGCTTATTTTTCCTTCCATTAGCCTTGTACATTTTTGAAGTGGAATTCTGCCCTTCTGAATTTTCAAAGCTTGAGATTGAAGATAAAAGGGCTATATCCTCTCACTTGACGTTCCTGAGTGTCCACCTGATGAGCTTGGAATTTCTTTCAGATGCCAATATAAAGGCGCCGCCCCCCCCCAACAATGGCATAAACAAAGTAGAAATTTATTTTTTTATAAGAGCAGTTCAGAAGTAGAAGTCAAGATCAGGTTTTACAAGATCCACAGTATCAGAAAGCAAAGATCTTTTTGTTTTATTCCCCAGTTCAATGACTTGTATTCTCAAGTTGTTTCATAGGACCCTATGGGTGCTTGAGTGTCACTATCTTAGTATTCTTGGCAGCAGGAAGGAGGAAGGGGCAAGAAGTAGGACTTCTCTCCCTTTTAAGGAGACATTTGGGAAATATTCACAACATTTCAACTTAAATTTTCTTGGCCAGAACTTGGGCACATGGCTATACTGGCTGCAAAAGAAGCTGGAAAATATAGTCTTTTAGGTGTATGGCAATCTCTTCTTAAATTACAGCCAGAGTAATCATGTTGTTTCGCTAAGCAAAATCTTTTCATAGACTTCCCATTAATGATGAATCAGTTAGTTATTCCTCAGTTTGGTGTTTAAACTCTTCATAATAAACCCAAACATACTCTTCCAAATTTATTTTGCATTGCTCGTACACACACACACACACACACACACACACACACACACACACACACGCTTAAACCATATTAAGGTCAAGAATGTTTTCCAAACACATCTCTTGCTTTTCCTATTTTGTACTTTTTTCTTTGCTTTTTTCTTACCTAGAGTTGCCTCTTTCTACCATTGCTTACTGAAATCTTATTTGTCTAATAAGGCCAGTGACAAATACCACATCTTTAAAAAATTCTTTCCTAATTCCTGAGTAGTATATACATTGTACTCCTTTGATTTCCCATTGCATTTGATTTGTATCTCTCTAATGATATTTTATATATTTTACCACTTGTATCATATTTGGTCTTGCCTTAAATTCCCTGTAGACACTCAGCTCCTTGAAGAGTCAAAGATGTAGCTCATCTCATTTATTTCCATACATATTCTCTGAAGCACCTAGTTTCTGATTTCTGCATAGGAAGTACACAAAATAGTCATAATATTTAAATGAAATTTAATTTCTATAGAAGTTTATGCCTACTTCTTAAGTACTATGGAAAAGAGCACAATTACATACAGAAATTTTTTTAGAGCTAAGCTTATGATATGTTTGAAGTAGGCATTTTTGAAATACAGCAGAGGACCAAGGATATCCTGATGAAAGTGGGTAAGGGTCACAATGGAGCTGAATATGTTTATCCTTAGTGGGCGGAGAGGAGTCCATTTGTTTGTGGAACCCAAAAGCTCAGGGAAGGGATTCAAGCATGTCTGTTGGAGAACCTAGCCTTTCGCATCATTTCATTTAGAAAGAGGTCTTCCCTGAGCAAACATGATATTACAGGATTAGAGCTCAGAATCTGACCCTGTGAGCCCTGGCAATCCCCAAGAGAGTTATTAATACAAACCTGCCCTAGTTTTCTTGTAGATCTGATATTTCATATAATAGTCACTTAAGAGAATTCTACTCCTTGTTTAAAATGGGAGGTAAAACTTTGTTCTACTAGTGGTAGATAGATTATTGCAGAAGTGAAGTCTGGATCAAATGTCTCTTGTGTGGGAAGGAGCGGCAGCCAGTTTCCTGCAGGAGAACTGGGTCTTTCTGTGTCAGCGCAGTGGGTGACAGATCTAGATTTAAATCTCTCCTCTACCACTTTGTGAGCTTGGGAAAGTTGCTTTAATCTTTGAAGCTTAAACAATATGTATTGTTGTATGCCACCTGGCATTGTAATAAATGTAATTATTTATAAATATTGGATGCTGCAGATTAAAACAAAATCATATCATAAATCACTGAGTTAAGGTATTTGGAATGCCAGAGGGACAGTTTCCAAGAGAACTGACAAGGTAGAAGTTCTTTGATGGATTCAGACTTTATTAGACCAGCGATCTGTACTATCCATTCCCCCCAGAAATAGGCACCCTTTTCCATAGTGATAGGCAGTACTGTGGAGCAGAAATCCTCTCTACTGGCAGGAAACTCTTAGGAAAGGAAAGAGATGCTGAGGCTAGTTTAGTTTATTCATTTCTATTACCAATTAAGATAGAGGGGTCATGAGAGATCAGGAGTGTCACCATAATTCTGCTCCCTTGGTGAGAGAAGCTTTCCATTCCAACACTCCCCAACTTTGTATTCTCAATCTATTGGACTTAATCACCCAATGATATGATTAAGTAGAGCATAGTCATGAGCCAGCTCCATCCCAGGGGTGAGCAATACTCAATCCCAGCACAGTTCTCTTCTCTTCCAACTTTAAGACATGACTCCCTCAATACCCACCACTGCTCCCTTGGGTCATTCCTCCTGGGACCACTGATGGGTGTTATACTCTGTCTCCAGAGATTCCAGTTTCTCTGCAGGGGCTCCCAGAACTCTCTGCAGTGGTTCAGAAGAATATGTTATTAAATCATCTCCATGATTTACAGGCTGAAATTTTATACCCTATTCTATGCCTCATCCAAAGTATATGTAACCACATTGTTCAATATATCATGTAAGAAGTTCTGCAGTGAGAATGAGTGCTATATGAAACACACAAACACATAAATACCTTCCACCAACAAAATGCCAGTAACACAGAGTCACCTCAAATTTGTCCTCTGCATTTGTTAAATTCTCTAGGAGAAAATAAAATTTAAAAATAGAATCCCTTTATAAATAAGGTCAAAGATTATAACTCCTAAAGTATCAAATCTGAAATAAAATTGTATTGCCCTCATAAGTCCAAAGTCCAAAAGTCTTAGATTAGAATCCTACATCATTCTCTCCAGTCTGTTCTGCTCATTTTTAGCTAGAGTTTCTTTATGCCTGGGTAAACTTTGGATTCTGTTAGCCACGACAGCCTAGAATATATCTCATTGGAATGGGCATTGTTTTAGGGCCTCAGCAATTGTATAAATGCAATGCATTCAAAGTTAGCCCTGCCACAGTTTATTTCATGGCCTTGGATAAAGTTGGTCAGTACTATTCTGACAGGCTTGATCAATAACAGAAAAATTAGAACCCCATTAGTTCCTGGTAGAGTGGTGGGAATCAGTTCCCTGGCTTTTCAAAGCAACAAGTATTGTCCCATGCTCTGAGATAAAACAGATCTGTAGTCAACTTTTCCCTGTAGTTGACTCTTTACACAGGGTTCACTTTACTCAGAGGTCACCTCTTCAGAGAGAGATTTCCTATCTCCATCTCAAGTCACCCTTAACACATCACCTTCTGTATTTTTATCACACATCACCGTCTGAGATTATATGTGTGTCTTTTTTGTCTAACTTGCTACTAGACTATAAATGAAGGGAAGGACATTGTTGTCTTATCCTTGGTGCATCCCCAATGTTGAGAGAAGCTCCTTGGACATAAGAGTCAATCAATGTTTGTGAAATAAATGAATGGAGTAAAACCCAAAACTCTCCTGTAAGACCCTCCTACTCACCAATATCTGATCTCCATTCTTGAGGGAAAACTACCTCTAATTCTGTTTTTAATTTTTCTGGTTATTATTTGTATTTTTCAGTGTATTGACTTGGGGAATTATTTTGACTCCTTCCTGTAAATAATGAGGAATTTTAGCTGAGTTGAGCTGTGCACGCATCTCCTGAGTGTTGTTAGTTAACACGCTACTTTGAAGACTTCATATTATATACTAAAACTTATTTTCCTTATATGGCAGATGTTATTAAGTGACTCACTCAATACCCACTTTCTTTTCAGCTTTGGCTGTGCCCCCTTCATCCTGTCTGGAATAAGAATATAAATATGGGAGGGGCAGTAGCCATTCTGTGGCCCTATTAGAGAAGAAAGACAGAAAGATCCCAGCTCTTCATGAAATTGTAATAATGTACCAGTGCAGTGCTGAGGCAGACACACTCACGTGTGTTCTCCTTTCTTGTAATCTTTGTTTTCCTGTAACTTATAGTTGAGTACATTACTACTGACAAATTGTTTAGCCAACTTTGAGCCATATTTCTTGACACCCCATTATGCAAAATGAGGAAAAAAGTGTTCCTCTATTATTCTCCTGCATTCTCCTCTGCCAGTTTCTCTTAGCTACATCATTGTTTTGCTATCAGGATTTGTAACTCTTATATGCTGTTCTATTACGGTGGTTAATTCTCCTAGGATTTGCCTTCAGAGTTAATCTAAAATTTGATAAATAATGAATAGCAATATAATTATGCAAATATCAGTCACAATTAGAACCTCATATTATGATTGGACTCAGAGGCAGAAAAATATAAGCCACAAAACCTGGTAGCTCAAAGAAGAGTCTTGGATTACGGTGAAATGTAGTCTTAAAATTCACTAAATCATGTTTCATTTGGTTTGTTTCATATTTGGGCTTTCTTTTATATATTTTCTTCTGAAATTTTTGCCATTTTCTTGTTATTTAAAAAATACTTTCTTCAGATCACTAATTTTTAACCCTGTTTCTTAATTAACCCCCTTATTTGATGTGTTTAAAATTATTTCCAAATTTATGCATAGAGATATACAAATTCTTTCTCCTAAGACCAGTACACGATGTTGCCTCCATTTTCCTATCCTCCCACTAGGTATGTATTTATTTATTTTTCATCTTTGCCTAGTAGATATATGTAAAAAGTATTTCAAAATTGATTTGATTACCAATAATTGTAAACAATTTTTGTTACTGTTTCACTTTTCTTCTTTTATGAATTATGTGTTCCTGGTTTGTGTGCATTTTGCTACTAAGGTAGCTATCTTTATTCTGCTATTTTTATAATTCTTTTATTTTGATTTTGGTATATAAACTTTATCATTTTATTACAAACACTTTCTCATTTTGCTCTTTGTTTTCTATTTTTATAGTGGATTTGTTTTTCTGCATTAAAGACTTTTTTTTAATACAATAGTTTTAAGGTGGAAGTCGGTCAAATAAAAAAAAAATCCCAGTATGACCTCTGTCTCAGTGTCATTCTAGCTGAACTTGAAAGTTAACTCTATCAGGTCATGTTCTAATGTTACTAAGTGGTTTCTCACAGAAATATTAATTGTGCTTCAATTATATGCTAAACAGTGCTCTAACACAGAAAATAATGAAGTATAAACCGATGTAATCATTGTTCTCATGAAGCATACATTCAAAATTAAATTTAAATTTGTTATTCAGAGATCTCAAGTTTGTTTATGAACAACTGTCTGTCTAGGTAATACAAACGGTCCTTGAGTTTAGGCTTAAGATCTTTAAATTGGTATTCCTTTGCTTTGATTTAAGAAGTTAAATTTTAATTAAAAAAAAAACCTTTTGTTTTCATAAAGAAATAGGTTATATATCTGTTTTTGCTTTTTATATGTTTTTTTTTTTTTGGTTTGTTTGATACTATAAATCCTTAGAAATATCAGGAAATACATTATGTAAATGTTTCCAAAATACGATTGGCAGGCACTGTAATATAGAGAGGGAACAACTGGTTTTAGAGTCAAATACTTAGGTGAGTTTCTGTCTTGAGGTCTCCACCACTTGCTTGATGAGCTAATTTTCTTAATGTATTGATTATAAAATAGAGATAATAGTAATAACTACCTTGTAAACATCCTGTGAAGTGTAAATAAGAAAAGGCATCAAGAGTTTAGGACAAAGCCTGGAATATATACAATAGCATAAATACTTGCATTTGTTACTCTTGATTATTAATTTTAATAACTATAGTGGTGAGATAGGTTGTCCCATTATAATTTACATTAACTCCAAACTCCTCACGAGCAAATGTGAGGGAAAAAAGTTACCTTCTGGCTCTAATATATGATTTCACTAACTTAAAAAGCAAGTGTTTTACTGGACAAAAATGGGAGAAGGCGTCAATGTGAAAATGCACCAAAACATAAATAGACTCACAGACATAGAAAACAAACTTAAGGTTACCAAAGGGGAAAGGGGGGGACAGATAAATTAGGAGTTTGGCATTAACAGATATACACTACTATATGTAAAGTAGATAAACAACAAGGTCCTACTGTATAGCACAGGGAACTATATTCAATATCTTATTATAACCTATAATGGAAAATAATCTGAAAAAGAATATATATACACACACACACACATATATATATATAACTGAATCACTTTGCTCTACATGTGAGACTAACGTGACACTGTATATCAACTATCAACTATACTTCAATAAAAATAAATGAATAAAGTATTTGTCAAAAAGGGGAAAAAAAAGACTCTCTTTTTCTACTCCTGGACCAAAGTTACCTTTTTATTTTGAGACTCTTAAAGCTCAAAATTCTATTAAGTACTTTAAAACTCATCTGGTAATAAGTTTAAAAATATATAGTCTAACTTCTTCACTCATATTTAAAGAAATTGAAAATCTGAATAAAAATGAATTTCAATAGACAAGCAGAGTTTTTTTGGTATAGTAAGAAAATATTTTGTGCAAATTTAGATTTTAAATGATTAATGTTTTTATGTCTCACTTGTCCCACTATAATTTTCTTAAAAGAATGTATTTCAGTGCTTTAAATATGAAATTATTTAGTGTTTTATTTGTTTTTTACATTCTAAAGAAGTTTATTCCAGTCAGGATAGTGCTGTGAGTTCAAACTTCGCTGCATCTCCCTTTACTAAAATTGGCCCTTGAATAAAGTGAGTTTCAACAGCATGGATCCACTTATATTTAGATTTTTTTCAATAAATACTATAGTACTTCATGATCTGCAGTTGGTTGATTCTGCAGATGTAGAACTGCAGACACAGAGGGCTGACTGGGCCTTGAGCATTTGCAGATTTTGGTATCCATGGTGGGTCCTGAAACCAATCCCCCATCGATACTGAGGGACGACTATGTATAACAATGATAGATAAAAATGAAAAGGGAACCATAAATAGACTAATTTGAAAAAGTAAATCATCTTGGTATAAACTCTCCAAGTCACATAAATTTGAGATTTCAAACACTTTAAGAGAAGTTTCTTAACTTCCAGGGATGAAAAAAATGTAGGCGACATATGGAGGAATATGAATCAGAATAGCTTTGTCCTTCCCAACAGCAACTCTAGATGGTTATTAGGAAATTAGGTTTCAGACTTCTGAAGGAAATTTATCACTACACTTCTATACCCAGCCAAAATGTCAATGAAGTGAATAGGTAAAATGAAGATGTGAAGCTCCTAGAAGACACGAGTAAGCTAAGAGAGAGGAATACATGTGCTTTAGGAAACCATTTCTACAATGCAGGAAAAAAGTCAGGGAATCTCCAAGATGATCATGATGGGAGGGGACAGCATGACAGCCTGTGTTAGGATTAGCTGCATGCTTTGACTGGGGGTCTCACAAGGCTTCAGTCAAGGTTGAAGTTTCAATCAAGGCCAGACTGCATAGCCATCTGTGGAAATAGCGGCTTCTAAGATCCCTCAGTTGCTGGAAAAGTTCATTTCTTGTGCCTGTAGATCTCATGGTGGCTTGCTTCTTCAAGGTCAGTAAGAAAGCACCTCTGACCTTCGGGAGTGCCCCAGTCCCTCTTTTAAGGGATTTTACCAATTAAGTGAAGCCTACCTAGGATATTCTTCCTCTTGATGAACTCAAATTCTACTAATTTGGGGCCTTAGTCACATCAGTAAAAATTCTTCACCTTTGCCATAGGCTATGGATTTGAAGCAAGTCATAAATTCTGCCTGCACTTGGGATTATATAAAATGACTCATAGGGGGTTACATAAGGGTGTGTCTGCCACAAAACGGTATGTGTATGGGGGTGTGTTGAAGGAAAAGGGAGGAAGGAGACTTCTCACCCTCTATAGCGACAAGTCAATATTGATAATGCTTAAAAACTGGAGAAATTAGCAATATTGAGACATAGAGGAAAATATTATAATGTGCTAAAAGAGGGAAGGTGATTTGTTTGAAAAGATGGATATGGGAGGGCAGTGATGGCAACTGCTACTTCTTATAGGAAAATTTCTATAATCATATGACTTTTAAATGTAGGTGATGGCATAACTTTGATAAAAATGAAAACATTAAGGGAAGAGAGTAAGAGGCATTTCAAGAGTTCAAGAAAGACCCAAGTTCTTAGGGAAAAAGTGCCCTTCAAGTTACAGGCAGAATAAATGTTCAACAGATTTTGATGCAGCTGCAGAATATTATAAAAGCACAGAGGTTTCTTATATGGGTTAAGATAAAAATTATGAAAAATGCTTGGAACATAAAAGTAGACACTTATCAAGGATGATGAAAAAGAAATCTTTAACGTTATCACGCAGAAAAGGAAGATTATCTGCAGAGAAATGACAGTTAGAACAGGTCTCAATAAAATGTGTCAAAAGAAAATGCAGAACCATATTAAACATGTCTCAAAACTGTCAATCTATCATTTTATACTTATATAAACTAGAATTTAAGAATTAAGGTAAAACAGAGACATTTCTAGACATGTGAAAATTAAGAGCTTACCATAACTCAAAGATTTTTCACTAGAAGAAATACTGGAGACAGGAAGAGTGTGGGATATATAGAGCACCCCGAACACAAAATTTTTTAAAAATACCAGTTAATTACAGTATATATTAATTATAAAAGTAAATAATAACTTTGGGAGCTTAAAAATGACAGAACTGGAACTCTAGACAAGAATAAATTATATTGGAATGACAATGCTCAATGAATAATTAATGTGTGCAAAATCTGTGTTTTGTTTTGGAGGACAGAAATTAGAAACCTTATTCTTGGCTAACTTAAAATTATGTATATTAAAAATTAATGACAAAGCTCTACACAACTATATTTTAGATCTTCGGACTTTATTCATCTTATAACTAAAAGTTTGTACCCTTTTACCAACCTCTATTTCTCTCTGTTCCACTGTCCCCTCACCCCAGCCCATCACACACCTCCTCAGCACCTGGCACCACTTTTCTACTCTCTTTGTTCATGAGTTCAACTTTAAAGATTCCACATATAAGTGGCACCATGCAGTATTTGGCTTATTTCACTTAGCACAGTGCCCTCCAAGTTCAAATTGTTGCAAATGAGAGGATTTCCTTCTTTTTAAAGGTTGAATTCCGGTATACATAGATATAAAGCCACATTTTCTTGATCCATTCACCCATCAGTGGATACTTAGGTTGTTTCTATACTTTGGCTCTCGTGTATAATGTTGCTATGAACAGGAGAATACAGATGTTTCTTCAAGATAATGACTTCATTTCCTTTTGGATATATACCCAGAAATGGCATTCCTGGTTCATATGGTAGTTCTATTTTTAATTTCTTGAGGAACCTCCATAATGTTTTCCATAGTGTCTTTACCAGTTTACATTCCCACCAGCAGTGTAAAAGGGTTCCCTTTTCTCCACATCCTCACCAGCATTTGTTATCTCTTGTCTTTTTGATAATAGCCCTAACAGGTGTGAGGTGATATCTGATTATGGTTTTGATTTGTCTTTCCCTGATGATTAGTGATGTTGAGCACTTTTTCATATACCTGTTGGCTATTTATATATCTTCTTTGGGAAAGAAAAATGTCTATTCAAGTCCTTTACTCATTTTAATTTTTTAAATTAAAATTTTTAAAAAATTTTATATTGGAGTGTGGTTGATTAACAATGTTGTGTTAGTTTCAGGTATACAGCAAAGTGATTCAGTTATTCATATACATATATCTATTCTTTTTCAAATTCTTTTCTCATTTAGGCTATTACAGTATATTGAGCAACATCCCTGTGCTGTGTAGTAGGTCCTTCTTGGTTATGTATTTTAGATTTTGTAATGTGTATATGTCAATCCCAAACTCCCAATTTATCCTTCCCCAACTCCCACCTTTCCCCTTTGGTAACCATAAGTTTGTTTTCTAAGTGTGAGTATGTTCCTTTGCAGAGTTTCTTTCTTTTTTTAATTTATTTTTTTATACAGCAGGTTCTTATTAGTCATCCATTTTATACACCTCATTGTCTATGTCAATCCCAATCTCCCAATTCATCACACTCCCGACCCCCCCGCTGTTTTCCCCCCTTGGTGTCCATATGTTTTTTCTCTACTTCTGTGTCTCAATTTCTGCCCTGCAAACTGGTTCATCTGTACCATTTTCTACGTTCCACATACACGTGTTAATATGTGATATTTGTTATTCTCTTCCTGATTTACTTCACTCTGTATGACAGTCTCTAGATGCATCCATGTCTCTACAAATGACCTAATTTCGTTCCTTTTTATGGCTGACTAATATTCCATTGTATGTATGTACCACATCTTTATCCATTTGTCTGTCGATGAACATTTAGGTTGCTTCCATGACCTGGCTATTGTAAATAGTGCTGCAATGAACATTGGGGTACATGTGACTTTTTGAATTATGTTTTTCTCTGGGTATATGCCCAGTAGTGGGATTGCTGGGTATATGGTAATTCTATTTTTAGTTTTTTAAGGCACCTCCATACTGTTCTCCATAGTGGCTATATGAATTTACATTCCCACCAACAGTGCAAGAGGGTTCTGTTTTCTCGACACCCGCTCCAGCATTTGTTGTTTGTAGATTTTCTGGTGATGCCCATTCTAACTGGTGTGAGGTGATACCTCATTGTAGTTTTGATTTGCATTTCTCTAATAATTAGTGATGTTGAGCAGCTTTTCATGTGCTTCTTGGTGATCTGTATGTCTTATTTGGAGAAATGTCTATTTAGGTCTTCTGCTCATTTTTGGATTGGGTTGTATGTTTTTTTAATACTGAGCTGCATGAGCTGTTTATTTATTTGGGAGGTTAATCCTTTGTATGATGATTCATTTGCAAATATTTTCTCCCATTCTGAGGGTTGTCTTTTCATCTTGTTTATAGTTTCCTTTGCTGTGCAAAAGCTTTGAAATTTCATTAGGTCCCATTTGTTTATTTTTGTTTTTATTTCCATTACTCTAGGAGGTGGATCAAAAAAGATCTTACTGTGATTTATGTCAAAGAGTGTTCTTCCCATGTTTTCCTCTAAGAGTTTTATAGTGCCCGGTCTTACATTTAGGTCTCAAATCCATTTTGAGTTTATTTTTGTGTATGGTGGTAGGGAGTGTTCTAATTTCATTCTTTTACATGTAGCTGTCCAGATTTCCCAGCACCACTTATTGAAGAGACTGTCTTTTCTCCATTGTATATCCTTGCCTCCTTTGTCATAGATTAGTTGACCATAGGTGCATGGGTTTATCTCTGGGCTTTCTATCCTGTTCCATTGATCTATATTTTTGTTTTTGTGCCAGTACCATATTGTCTTGATTACTGTAGCTTTGTAGTATAGTCTGAAGTCAGGGAGTCTGATTCCTCCAGGTCTGTTTTTTTCCCTCAAAACTGCTTTGGCTGTTTGGGGTCTTTTGTGTCTCTATACAAATTTTAAGATTTTTTGTTCTAGTTCTGTAAAATCTGCCCTTGGTAAATTGATAGGGATTGCATTGAATCTGCAAATTGCTTTGGGTAGTATAGTCATTTTCAAAATATTGATTCTTCCAATCCAAGAACATGGTATATCTCTCCATCTGTTTGTGTCATCTTTGATTTCTTTCATTCATGTCTTTTAGTTTTCTGAGTACAGGTCTTTTCCCTCCTTAGGTAGGTTTATTCCTAGGTATTTTATTCTTTTTGTTGCCGTGGTAAATGGGAGTGTTTCCTTAATTTCTCTTTCAGATTTTTCATCATTAGTGTATAGGAATGTAAGAGATTTCTGTGCATTAATTTTGTATCCTGCTACTTTACCAAATTCATTGATTAGCTCTAGTAGTTTTCCAGTGTCATCTTTTGCATTCTTTATGTATAGTGTCATGTCATCTGCAAACAGTGAGAGTTTTACTTCT
This sequence comes from Phocoena sinus, assembly GCF_008692025.1. Classification (NCBI taxonomy): domain Eukaryota; kingdom Metazoa; phylum Chordata; class Mammalia; order Artiodactyla; family Phocoenidae; genus Phocoena; species Phocoena sinus. The sequence continues at coordinate 80,098,453 of NC_045768.1, read as the reverse complement.
TCTTTTCCAATTTGTATTCCTTTTATTTCTTTTTCTTCTCTGATTGACATGGCTAGGACTTCCAAAATATGTTGAATAATAGTGGCAAGAGTGGAAATCCTTGTCTTGTTCCTGATCTTAGAGGAAATGCTTTCAGTTTTTCACCGTTGAGAATGATGTTTGCTGTGGGTTTGTCATATATGGCCTTTATTATGTTGAAGTAGGTTCCCTCTATGACCAGTTTCTGGAGAGTTTTTATCATAAATGCATGTTGAATTTTGTCAAAAGCTTTTCAGCATCTATTGAGATGATCATATGGTTTTTATTCTTCAGTTTGTTAATATGGTATATCACATTGATTGTTTTGCATATAGTGAAGAATCCTTGCATCCCTGGGAGAAACCACACTTGGTCATGGTGTTGGGTTTTGTTTGCTGGTATTTTGTTGAGAAGTTTTGCATGTATATTCATCAGTGATATACTGTAATTTTTCTTTTTTGTAGTGTCTCTTTCTGGTTTTGGTATCAGGGTGATGGGGGCCTCATAGAATGAGTTTGAGAGTGTTCATTCCTCTGCAATTTTTTGGAAGAGTGTGAGAAGGATGGGTGTTAACTCTTCTCTAAATGTTTGATAGAATTCACCTGTGAAGCCATCTGGTCCTGGACTCTTCATTTTTTGGAGATTTTTAGTCACAGTTTCAATTTCATTACTTGTGATTGGTCTGGTTATATTTTCTATTTCTTCCCGTTTCAGTCTTGGAAGGTTATACCTTTCTAAGAATTTGTCCATATTTCTTCCAGGTTGTCCATTTTATCGGCATAGAGTTGCTTGTAGTAGTCTCTTAGGATGCTTTGTATTTCTGTGGTGTCTGTTGTAACTTTTCCTTTTTCATTTCTAATTTTATTGATTTGAGTCCTCTCCCTCTTTTTCTTGATGAGTCTGGCTAATGGTTTATCAATTTTGTTGATCTTCTCAAAAACCAGCTTTTAGTTTTGTTGATCTTTGCTATCATATTCTTTGTTTCTATTTCATTTATTCCTGCTCTGATCTTTACGATTTCTTTCCTTCTACTAACTTTGGATTTTGTTTGTTCTTCTTTCTCTAGTTCCTTTAGGTGTAAAGTTAGATTGTTTATTTGAGATTTTTCTTGTTTCTTGAGGTAAGCTTGTATAGCTATAAACTTCCCTCTTAGAACTGCTTTTGCTGCATCCCATAGGTTTTGGATTGTCGTGTTATCATTGTCATTTTTCTCTAGATATTTTTTGATTTCCTCTTTGATTTCTTCAGTGATATGTTGGTTATTTAGAAATGTATTGTTTCGCCTTCATATGTTTGTGTTTTTTACGTTTTCTTCCCTGTAATTGATTTCTCATTTCATAGCCTTGTGGTCAGAAAAGATGCTTGATATGATATGATTGATATTGTATATGATTGAAATCATATGATATCATATGATTTCAATATGATATGAGGTTTGATTTGTTACCCAAGATGTGATCTATCCTGGAGAATATGCTGTGCACACTTGAGAAGACAGTGTAATATGCTGTTTTTCGATGGAATGTCCTATAAATATCAATTAAATCTATCTGGTCTGTTGTGCCATTTAAAGCTTGGGTTTCTTTATTAATTTTCTTTTTGGATGATGTGTCCACTGGTATAAGTGAGGTGTTAAAATCCCCCACTGTTATTATGTTACTGTCAATTTCCTCTTTTAGAGCTGTTAGCAGTTGCCTTATGTGTTGAGGTGCTCCTATGTTGGGTGCGTATATATTTATAATTGTTATTTCTTTTTCTTGGATTGACCTCTTGATCATTATGTAGTGTCCTTCCTTGTCTTTTGTAACATTCTTTATTTTAAAATCTATTTTATCTAATATGAGTATTGCTGCTCCAGCTGTTTTTTTTTTTTTTTTTTTGGTACGCGGGCCTCTCACTGGTGTGCCTCTCCCGTTGCGGGGCACAGGCTCCGGACGCGCAGGCTCAGTGGCCATGGCTCACGGACCCAGCCGTTCCATGGCATGTGGGATCCTCCCGGACTGGGGCATGAACCCGCGTCCCCTGCATCGGCAGGCGGACTCTCAACTACTGCGCCACCAGGGAAGCCCTCCAGCTGTTTTTTGATTTCCATTTGCATGGAATATCTTTTTCCATCCCTTCACTTTTAGTCTGTATGTGTCCCTAGGTCTGAAGTGGGCAGCATATATATGGGTCTTGTTTTTGTATCCATTCAGCAAGCTTGTGTCTTTTGGTTGGAGCATTTAATCCATTCACGTTTAAGGTAGTTATGGATATGTAAGTTCCTATTACCATTTTCTAAATTGTTTTGGGCTAGTTTTTGTTGGTCCTTTTCTTTTCTTGTGTTTCCCACTTAGAGAAGTTCCTTTAGCATTTGTTGTAGAGCTGGTTTGGTGTTGCTGAATTCTCTAAGCTTTTGCTTGTCTGCAAAGCTTTTGATTTCTCCATCGAATCTGAATGAGATCCTTGCTGGGTAGAGTAATCCTGTCTGTAGTTTCTTCCCTTTCATCACTTTAAGTATATCATGCCTCTCTCTTCTGGCTTGTAGAGTTTCTGCTGAGAAATCAGCTGTTAACCTTATGGGAGTTCCCTTGTATGTTATTTGTCATTTTTCCCTTGCTGCTTTCAATAATTTTTCTTTGTCTGTAATTTTTCCCAATTTGATTACTATGTATCTTGGCATGTTTCTCCTTGGGTTTATCCTGTATGGGCCTCTCTGCGCTTCCTGGACTTGTGTGGCTATTTCCTTTCCCATGTTAGGGAAGTTTTCGATTCTAATCTCTTCACATATTTTCTCGGGTCCTTTCTCTCTCTCTTCTCCTTGTGGGACCCGTATGATGCGAATGTCGTTGAGTTTAATGTTGTTCCAGAGCTCTCTTAGGCTGTTTTAATTTCTTTTCATTCTTTTTTCTTTATTCTGTTCCTCAGCAGTGAATTCCACCATTCTGTCTTCCTGGTCACTTATCTGTTTTTCTGCCTCAGTTATTCTGCTATTGATTCCTTCTAGTGTATTTTTCATTTCAGTTATTGTATTGTTCATCTCTGTTTGTTCTTTAATTCTTCTAGATCTTTGTTAAACATTCTTCCATCTTCTCAGTCTTTGCCTCCATTCTTTTTCCGAGGTCTTGGATCATATTCACTATCATTATTCTGAATTTATTTCTGGACGATTGCCTATGTCCACTTCATTTAGTTGTTTTTCTTCAGTTTTATCTTGTTCATTCACTTGGTACATAGCCCTCTGCCTTTTCATCTTGTGTATCTTTCTGTGAATGTGGTTTTTTCCCCACAGGCTGCAGGATTGTAGTTCTTCTTGCTTCTCCTGTCTGCTCTCTGGTGGATGAGGTTATCTAAGAGGCTTGTGGAAGTTTCCTGATGGGAGAGACTGGTGGTGGGTAGAGCTGGCTGTTGCTGTGGTGGGCAGAGCTCAGTAAAACTTTAATCTGCTTGTTTGCTGATGGGTGGGATTGGGTTCCCTCCCTGTTGGTTGATTGGCCTGAGAAGACCCAACACTGGAGCCTTCCTGGGCTCTTTGGTGGGGATAATGGCAGACTCTGGGAGGGCTCATGCCAAGGAGTACTTCCCCGAACTTCTGCTGACAGTGTCCTTGTCCTCACAGTGAGGCACAGCCACCCCCACCTCTGCCGGAGACCCTCCAACATTAGCAGGTGAGTCTGGTTCAGTCTCCAATGGGGTCATTGCTCCTTCCCCTGGGTCCTGATGTACACACTACTTTGTGAGTGCCCTCCAAGTGTGGAGTCTCTGTTTTCCTCAGTCCTGTTGAAGTCCTGCAATCAAATCCCGCTAGCCTTCAAAGTCTGATTCTCTAGGAGTTCCTCCTCCCATTGCCGGACCCCCAGGTTCGGAAGCCTGACATGGGGCCCAGAACCTTAACTCCAGTGGGTGGACTTCTGTGGTATAAATGTTCTCCAGCTTGTGAGTGACCCACCCAGCAGTTATGGGATTTGATTTTATTGTGATTGTGCCCCTCCTACCATCTCATTGTGGCTTCTCCTTTGTCTTTGGATGTGGGGTATCTTTTTTGGTGAGTTCCAGTGTCTTCCTATCGATGATTGTTCAGCAGTTAGTTGTGATTGCTGTGTTCTCGAAAGAGGGAGTGAGAGCACATCCTTCTAGTCTGCCATCTTGAACCAATCTCTGCAGAGTTTTAAATAAGTTTATTTGGGGTTTTTTGCTATTGAGTTGTTTGAGTTCTTAAAACATTTTCATTAAAGCTTTCAGGTAAACCAAAAGACAGTCTCTGTTTGTTTAAAGATGGTCTTCTTAGAAAAAGGAGTACTTTCAGATTTATATTGATCATTTGTCCATCTAAAAAGCCTGCAACAATTAATGTGATCCAACATTTTGCGCATTGTCCAACAACAGTAATTGTCCTGAACTGTCTGCTGCCAATCTTAATATGCAGCCTAAGGTTCATGATTGAATGTAAAGAGTGGGTTAGCCATGCCTGTAAATGTCTGTGCTCTGCCAGAGTGCTTCCAATGATATTCTTGCTTTCTCTGAAATCATTTCTCTATCACCATACGTCACTAAAAAATTCTTTGTGTTATCATGGCCCATTAAAGTCTATTTTGCTTGGAGAAAAAATAGGTTATAGTCTAGAGATATAGGAGCTTTGATTAGTATTTAACGTTCTTCTGAATTTAAAATAAAATCCATGTTCTAAATCACCTTTAAAATATTTTCTGTTTTATGAATTGTGTTACATTTGATATTGCTTTCCTCATTCTTGATATTTCACTTCCATATATATATATATATATATATATATATGATCTTTCCACAGTATTGGCATCTTGTTAAGCCCAGTAGATTCAAATCCTGTCAGCTAACGAAATTCTTAGTGCAAATATATAGATATAGATATATGTCTATATGTTTTTCCCCTCACGTATATCTATGTATGTATCTATATGTATGGTTAGGCCATTCAAGACGGCTGTTCTCTTGCTCTCTGTACATCACCTGCTTGACTATTCCGTTTCACTTACACCCTATTCACATGACTATCCAATTGTCTTAATTATAGGGCTTAATCAGTAACTAACTTCATGCTTGCCCCCCTGCCCCAGCCGCTAGTTTTCGTGGCAATTGATGAGCTAATCTGATGTCAGTTTCCCTTATAAATGGTAGCCTCCTTCTCCCCCAGTAGCAAAGATTGCTGTTGTGTCTTGCATGCCAACTGCTGTCCTAGGTGGAGTGTCGTGCCAGGACTCTCTTCAGACTAGCAAGATTCCCTATGTGATAAACTGTTGGTGTCTTTGTCACCATCTCCAGGCTTGCTCTTTGTTCTCGTGGCTGGGCAGTTACAAGGTTTACAGGCCTGCAGGGTGCAGCCCAACACTATATCTATAAATAAATAACCAAACTAAAAAGTTAAGATTGCTTTTGGTTGTTATAAAGCTATGAGGAATTTCTGGAACATGAAACACATGTCACGTTGTTTAAAGAGGGAAACAACTGTGAAGATGTGGCAAGGGCAAGGCTGGTTCAAAATTTGGAAGCAAGTCCCAAGTGCTTGAGATGTGGAAATGGCGGAAGCCTGGCACAGGTGCCTTTGGGCTGCTGTACTGCTGTAGAAACACCCAGATGGGCTGACACCTCCAGCCCTCTCCCTTGCATCAAGAGGTATCTGCCATTAGGCATGGGTATTGAGTTTGGGAACTTAGGTAGGAAAAGGAACACAGAGAATCTCAGGTGACTGGGGGGTCACCAGGAAGAGCTGGGAGCACCCATGCTGGGAGGCCAGCTAGGGGCACACACTGGCTATCAGCTCATTCCTGCAGGATGCAGCTGACAGGAGAATGCAAGTCACCTGAGTGACAAGCCTGGTATAAACCCTAAGAAACCCCCATAGTCGACGGCTTTATCTGTGCTGAGTTGACTATGTACATATGTCGTGCTGAACTGTTAACTCTGAAACCAAAACCTGTCCAGTGTGGAAAAGGAACTTGTGGGAAGCTGAAACTGATAGCTTGAGGTCCTCTAGAGATGTGACACACGTGTACTTTACTAATCTTGAGTGAAGATTGTTGGGTAAGATCTAATATTCATGTGATTCTTCTTTCACAGATCAAATCTTTGAATTGATTGAGCTCAAATTATGTGTCAGATTCAGTACCTGTGTCCTGTCATTAAACTGACAACAGCTCTCATCTGTCAGATGAAGAAACAGGCATGCAGCTAGTAAGCATTAGAAGTGGGTGCCAAACCAGCATTCCCAGCCTAAAATTGCTGCACTGAAACACTTGAGGGAGGTCAAGATCAACATGAATTAGTAGCCGAAAAGGAAGAAACTTGGGAAAATTTTTGAAATGACATTGATTTCTCTCTGTTGAGAGTTAGTGAGGTGAAGTGACGAGAGAACTTAGGCAGAGTTTTAACTACTGAACAGCTACCCCAGGAAAAGAGAAAGACAATAACGGTAATCTTAAGCAGAGCTGAGTACCAGTGAACATTTGAACTCTGAGTAGATTTCCTCTCTCCCTCCGTCCCTCCCTCTTTTTTGGCTGTGTTGGGTCTTAGTTGTGGCACACTGGATCTTCGTTGCAGTGCTAGGGCTCTCTAGTTGTGCCACGTGGGCTCCAGAGCGTGTGGGCTCTGTCGTTTGTGGCATGTGGGCTCCATAGTGGCACAGGCACTTAGTTGCCCTGTGGCATGTGGGATCTTAGTTCCCCGACCAGGGATTGAACCTGTGTCCTCTGCGCTGGAAAGTGGATTCTTAACCACCAGACTACCAGGGAAGTACCTTGAGTAGATTTTCTTTATTCTTTATTTTTTCTTATCAGATTCAAGTTTACATGTCTTGAACTTATTTTAGCTTATAAAACTCTGATGCTCTGATCACTGAAACAAGTATTGCCATGCGTGTATTTCACAGTAAGATTGTAATTTAGTTCTCATGAGGATCTTAAGTTTTTATATTCTCTAAGATGTTGTGTGTTTGACCTTGAAATGATTGATAAGTTCTTTAGCTTTAGTGTTTCTTAGTTAATTAGTGTATATATTCAGATAGATTGTCTGACATTAACTACTGCCTGGTATTTTCTCTACATTGCATAGCAGATTCATTTAGAGTTTTTATTTAAGCATTCCTCTTCAGCAATTCTGAAATGTACAGGGTGTTTTCTATTCACTTTCAGGGCTTAAGAAACTCTACTTAGAAATCAAAGAGGTGAACTACAGTAATAAGCAGGAGGAGAAGAGATAGGAAATCAATAATTTAGGTGGATTTATCAGAAATGACTAAGTATAAACCGCATTACTTTTAGGAGTGTGTGTTTGATTATTTGATTAAGGAATACTAAGTCGCGTACCTTTTTCTGTAGATGAAAAGTCTCTTCTAAATTTTTTATTGTAGTAATTGACAGATATATTTAAAACATGGATTTACTTTCAACATCTAAGCACATTTTATTTTATTTTAATTTATTTTTAAAATTTATTTATTTTGTCTGCATTGGGTCTTCATTGCTGCTCACAGGCTTTGTCTAGTTGCGGCAAGTGGAGGCTACTCTGTTGTGGTGCGCGGGCTTCTCATTGCAGTGGCTTCTCTAGTTGTGGAGCACGGACTCTAGGCTCGCGGGCTCAGTAGTTGTAGCTCGCAGGCTCTAGAGCGCAGGCTCAGTAGTTGTGGTGCATCGGCTTAGTTGCTCTGTGGCCTGTGGCGTCTTCCTGGACCAGGGCTCGAACCCATGTCCCCTGCATTGGCAGACGGATTCTTAATCACTGCACCACCAGGGAAGCCTGCACATTTTATTTTTAATTGTAATTATATTTTCAAGCTGAGATGCTTTTTCAAAGTGAGATAATACACCAAAATATTTTACTCTTCTACCCTGATAGTATTTGAGAATATTTAATCTCTCTTTTTATATTTTTTTAATATTGTGCACATGGGAAAAGCAAAGCAAAAGGGATTTTACATTAGCCTAAATACCATTTGTAGGTTATCATCACTCCTACTTATATTTCTAAATTGAAATAACTTCAGTTTATTTAAGCAGAATTTATAATATAGCATTTTGAAGATAAACACATGCCATGATCATCTTCCAAAGAAGAGGCAAAGCAGTTTGCTAAACAGAGACATACCAAAGTGTCAGTCGCTGCAACTTGTTTTTGACTTTGCTGTGGATAGAGTGTAAAAGTCCCCAGAGCATATGATAATGTTTGAAGTGCTGGAACACATTTTTCCCTATTAATTCTCCTTTATATTACCACCCACATCAGATAGGCTTTCCTGCAGTTTACTGTTAGCCGTATGCTCTGAACTTAAATAACTCCGGGCCTGTTCCCCTTCCTGAGGGTACTACAAACATCACGACTACTAATTGAAATGGTATAGTGAGGGCAGTCTTTCCTTCTCCTGCTACTTTGTGCTCAAATATCTGACTATTGTTAATAAATAGGCTGCAGTGTTACATATGCTGCCTTACCTGGTAATCACAAACAGCCAGGTAGAGGGGAGGATATATGGGTTGGTAGTTTTTAAGTACAGGTGTAAAACCAATTGAAAATGGAACACCCTGCAACAGTCACAGGATTTTAAATATTTTATCATAGGAAAACACTTGGGAAAATAAGGGTTATATCCTTCATTGTTTTTATTCTTTCATTAAACAAGCATTTATTGAGGAACTGTTTTGTGTCAGCACTGATCTAGGCACTGGGAAAACTTCAGGGAAACAGAGGAAATCAGATCCCATCCTCATGGATATTACATTAAGCTAAGGTATTTAAATTTACATAAAATATACTAGAAAGTAGAAAGAGAATAGAAAATAGAATTTTTCTATGGAGAAAAGTGAGTCAGGACTTGGTGGGATGGCCGGTGTAAATGAGACACATGGCCAGGAAAGACCTTGCAGAGAGGGGGACATCTGGGTAAAACCGGAAGTGAATCACATGGAATATTGGAGGAAGAGAGCTCAAGCAGAAGGAAGAAAACTGTAAAGGCCCTGTAGCAGGTGTGTGCCTGGAATGGTTAAGAAACCACAGGGAGAGTGGTGTGTAGCTCAAGAAAATTGCCTAAGAGAATAATGAGGTGGCCATCAAAGTAGGAGGAGCTTTGGATATGGGGCCTTGTAGATTTTTATGGTGATGGAGGTAGAAAATCACTGGGAGCTCGGGGCAGTCATCTGACAAAGTCTGTCTTACGTTTTATCAAAACTTCTCTGGCTGTGTGTTTAGGGGAAAAAGAAGGAGCAAGGGCAGGAGCAAGGGAGAAAAATGGTGGAGATCACTCTCCATCCTTCTCTTCCTGCTCTGTGCCTCACAAGGGTGACCTGTATGACATGTATTAACTCTTAAGTGTCTTTGAGTCTGCCTTGTATTGGGGTCAACTAATGGGAGACACTCACAGGGGAGATTGGGATGTGAGTAAAATTTGCATCTTTATTTACCCCCTTCTGCTGTTTCAGGTCCCCAACAGTTGTATGTGTCCATCCCTCAGGGCCCAGGCCCTCCGCATTTAGCTGCTTCTCTGGTTTCCTATAACAACTCCTTGGCCTAAAGGTGGTAATGTCTTCCTGCTAGTGCTAGCACTGGGATATCACATTATCCCTTGTTGATTTTCTAATCTCTGCTTACACCTTTGTAAATAGTTCCTTTATTATATCCTTCTTAACTATTCATACTTGCCATCTGTTTTTTGCCTGGAATTGCCTGATGTGCCAGATAGGAGACATGTCATATTCTAAGGAGATAGGATGGCGTCTTGGTCCAGGGTGATAGCAGTGGAGGTGGTGAGATGTGGTTGAATTATGGACATGTTTTGAAATCAGAACCTCCCAGGTTTACTGATGAATGAAATATAAGGTAAGGTGTAAAAACATATAGGTGATGCCTAGATTTTTGGTCTGAGAAACTTGAATAATGGAGTTGACTTTGGATATACATTCTTGAAGTTCAGGGGAGAAAGCTGAACTAGAGATAGAAAACTGGAAGTCATATGTGTAGAGATGGTTGTTATGCCTTGATACAGGGTGAGATCACTAAGGGACTGAGATCTAGTAAGGGACTGGGTCCTGGAGCAGCCTGATACTTAAGAGTAAATGAGGAGTAATCTGAAAAGGAGAGTGACAAGGAATTATGCAAGAGGTAAAAGGCAATCCAAAAGATTGTGATATTCTGGAATCCAAGTGAAGACACTATACAGTGAGAATGAATAGACTGCTTGTAAGGTTCCAAGAAACTAATGCTGGCTGACTTTCAGTGTAGAGTATTACATTTAAAAATATACATATATGTATATATAATTAGATTTTTTTTCTTTTTTTTTTTTCAATGCGCGGGCCTCTCACTGCTGCGGCCTCTCCCGTTGTGGAGCACAGGCTCCGGACGCGCAGGCCCAGTGGCCATGGCCTACGGGCCCAGCTGCTCTGCGGCACGTGGGACCCTCCTGGACCGGGGCACGAACCCATGTCCCCTGCATCGGCAGGTGAACTCTCAACCACCGTGCCACCAGGAAGCCCTGAATATAAGTTTTTGATTTAATTTCTTAATAAAAGTTGCTAAGTAGACAAAAGTCATTATATCCTCTGATGATCACCAGAAATTAAATAGTCGTCAGCAATTAGTTGGATTCTCTAAGGTCCAGAGAATTTATAATATCCGGGAATTAGAACCCCATAGCTTAGTTTTTCATTTATATAGAAATCAAGTGAAATTCTAAGGAGCATTACTCATTTGCTCATGAGCAAAGGGGAGTAACTGAGCTCATCACTGGGCTTTTAGGAAAAGCATCACGGTTGTTATTAACTATAAATGATGAAGTTAAACTGAGTTATTTCTCCAGGAAATTTCACTTTTCTACTAGAACATAGACTGTTTTTCCATTTGTTTAATTTCTGTAGCAATTATTGGCAGTCCCAGTAATTGAAATTAGCTGCCTTAGGTTTTACTTGAGCTTCAGGCTTGTGTGAGGGTGGTAGTGGAAGAGCTGTCTCCCCAGCAAAGTCCATGGTTGACCCATTTTTTTGTGCCTTAAAGGTTGCTTGCCATAATATAGCAATAAATTATGCTATAATATCCTTGCCATAGTTTAGTAGTAGATGGGTATATTTCTTGCAGGAACAAATACGGAAAAACGGGGTTATAGAGGAACCTGGATATTGTGTCAGAATATTTGCATTTCATTGCATAAGTCATGGAAGGTGAGTATAGTGTTTTAAGAGGACACAGTAAAAGCAGCATAGGGGATACCTTTTCTTACAGTGGTGCGTAGGATGTTCAAGGAATGATGGAACATGGAGGCAACAGCAGCAGTTAGGAGACAGCTACATAAAATAATGGCTTTCATGGACCCTGTGACCCAGGCTAACCCAAATTCTCACTGCTTCTCTGTTGTTCTATTTCTGTGGGTTTTGTCTTTATTTTTTCTCTGTATATTCAATATCTTGTTCTGGTAGCTCCTTTCCTCAAAGCTTTCAAGGCATGAATGGCTGTGATGCCCTGATGAAGTACCTGCGTCTTTCACTAAGACTGCTCTGAATCCTGTAGCTGGTGATTTTCATCCTTGTCTTTGAAACCCCCAACACTTTATCTCTAGGGAGAACATGACGTCTTTTGCCCTTTTGAGCATCTGTGTTGCAAGGAGGAGTCACTCACCTCAGTTATTGGCATACTCTCATCGTGATGGTGTGTAAGGACCCTTGTGTTCTGTTTATCCCCCCCACCCCCCACACCATCACTCTGGGTTTCCTTTCTGGATCTTGTTTGCACAATTTAGGGCAACACTGATTATCGGGAGCTAATAAACAGTTTGATCTTGTAATCCTGCTCTTAAGAAGGATGACTAGATGTATCAGGAAAATTCAACCCACTGTCTATAGAATCTGACCAAATCCTAAGATCTAGCAGTGGAGCCCATAGGGTGTGCTGAATCTGTGTATTGTCTGCCTGTGTCCTTCCACTGCATCTCCACCTTAGTTAGGACTGGTCTCCACATCAGAGTTCCTCACAGGGCACTGAAGAGGCACTGCAGGTCACATAAGAACATGGATCAGGGAGGAGGGGAGAATGTTTTTTAAAAACATTAAAAAAAAACTTTAAATGTTTTTGAGCTTCCAGTAAGATGTAAACTGAGATATGATCATTAGATTAACAACAGAGATCTTACTAATGACCTCAAAAAGAGTGGCTTTGGGAGATTATGGGGGTATTAAGCTGATTGGAGAGTGCTTAAGAGAGTATGGAAGAAGAGGAATTGGAGAGAGAAAATATATACCCCCATTTTGAGACTTTTGGTAAAGAGGAGCAGAGATTCTTCCCAAAATGTCTTTCTAAACCTGAAGACAGCATGACTGAGAGAAAACCCAAATCATTTTTCAGTCTTACATTTTGAACGACAAAGAGATGAAACAACCCCAAAGACACCACAAAGAATAGAAACAACATAAAGTGATAAAACGCTGTAAATTCTGTAATACTTTTTATTGCTTCAACACTCATTTATACTCATATTTCTAAGGAGAACAGTTACAATAGGGAGCTTGTATTACGTAGAGTCTTTGGGCTGGATGAATTATTCTAGTTAGGTCATTCAGAAAAATAGTACAGTGTTTGATTTGAGATTTAAATACATTAGACTGACTGGATTTTCAAGCTAATAAAAAGTTTTCCTTCATCCTTGTGTTTTGTGTACCTGCTGATATATGGCGGGTCATGAAAATAATGCAGGGTATTATTTTTATTTTCATCACTTGGGACTGAAATGAAGCTGGCCAGAATGAGAATAGTAGAATAAGGATGAGTTATTGAATTATGGCTTTAATAATGAATTCCATTATTATAAAACATCATCCAATGTTGCATTATTTCAGTCACTCAATAGTAAATGGAAAAGCAATTCATAATTAAATTAATGAAACCTAGCACCAGGCTGACCTTTCAGTAATTCATTTTATGGCTGAACTGCAAGATAGATATAAAATGCTGTATGATCTTTGACATATATTATGGATTTAAATAAATTAAATGGATTAATGTCATACACATGCAGTTGAAAGAGTGTGGAGATAGGAGTATTTTTATATGTGACCTTCCTAATTAGGCAGTGAAATAGGCTATTAACAGAGGATCACATTGTTGCCATTATTTTCCTTATGGCACTATAGCTAGAGAAAAGGCCTAAGTTGAAGGCTCTACTGATTAACACAACATTGTAAATCAACTACACTTCAATTAAAAATATATTGATTAAGGATATTACAAATGGTTAAAATGTTTGAATTCAGAATTGTGTGGCTGGTGCACAAAGGAGTGCTTTGTAGGGGACTTTGGCTTCATTTGGGCCATTTCCCTTTCTCTGTTGTGAGTCCTGATGTCACCCCTTGAAGGGCCATCAACTGACAGGAGAAGTTATAATGATATTAATGATGATGACGATGACTTGCATTTGTTTGAACCTATTAAGAATAAAATAGTTTCTAGTATAATTGTCCCAGAAAATTTTTTTTATGTTAAAGTGCTTTTTGTTTTATTTTATAAAATAGGCAGAGAAGTGACTAAATGGGTTAAAAGAATATGAACTGTGGAAGTTAAGTGTCTGTTGGTCAGGCTTAGGGAAGACAGTGAGGGAAATACCCCAGAGACAGGGAGAGGAGTGCGGAGAACCAGCTCCTTCCTCAGCCCCACCCAGATCCACCCCCTCAGGAGGCTGTGTCCAGGTCTGTCCCCACCCTGGGTCTTCCCCTCACTGCACAGGTTACAGGAGATCAGTGTTGGGTTGGCTGTTCCTCCCACATCTCAGTGGCAGATGCTGACATTTTTGCTGAAACCCAAAAGCAGATATGTGGGAGCAAAGACCTGTATGTTTTGGAGTCTTTTTTTTTTTTTTAATTGAAGTGTAGTTGACTTACAATGTTGTCTTAATTTCTGCTTGGAGTCTGAATTTCTCGTTAAATCCTGAACGTCATGAGCCATCCCATCCAGCACCCTGATTTCCATTCCTGTAGATCCAGTATTTGCTCAAGTTCAAAAATGTAAATAAACATGTATGTTGTGAAATGATTACCACATTCAAGCTAAAAAAAAAATTAAAACAAAAAGTACAAAGAAAAAGAAAAACAAACAAACAAAACTATTGTGCCTTACTCCTGACCTCTGTTTCAAAGTATAAACAGAAAGGGGAATGTCTAGTTTTAGCTTAGGTCTTCAAAGAGGTTTCTAAAACTTATATCCTATCCAGACCAGTTCATTAAGAGTCCACTGAATTGTAGCAAAGGAGGCAATTGTCATTAATGACTCTCTTTTCTTTCTGTCTACACATTCGCTTCCTGTCTATTCCTTTCCAGCTATAGAGTCTTCCACAATTCTTATGGTTTATTTTTCCACAAATAACTCTGTAATGGAGATCTAAACATTTTTCCTTTTATAGAGTTAACCAATACTAGATTTATCAAATAATACTTTATTCTAAATTTTTGGCATGACATTCCTTCCTCCATTCTATAAAAATTAATAGCAAGTGATTATGTAAATATAAGATATAGATATGGATAGATTCTGGTTTGATAAATTGGAGTTCTTTTACTCTGCTCAGCTGATTTGTTGACTTGTTCTTGTTATTATAACTAAAGCTTTATAGCATATTCATTACCTGACAGAGAAGTTAAACTTTTTTCATTTTTTCCAAAATTATTTTAGCTAATCCAAAAAATTTATTTTCCCCAAAGTATATAAAAATTTTTAGAAGTTTACTAAGTTGCCAGTTAAGCTATTAAGCTGTTTTGTCATAAATGGGCATCTTTACAATATTTAATTTTCTCATCCACTGACAAGGTTTGTCCTCTCCATGTATGTACATCTCTTCACGCTTCAGAGTACTATTCGTAGTTTTCTTCATCTAAGACCTGTGGAGTTTCCCGTTAATATTATATGTACACACACACAAATACATGTGGCTTGTACTCTTAACACAATACGTTACCCTTCATTGTATTTTTCTTTTTTTCTAAAGTCTTTCAAACTTCTCTTTGCTGTCCTTACTATTGACTGGTATTTTTTCTCCACTTTCTCCTCCCTGATACAGATATTGAAAATGGTTAGGCGAAACTTATTATATATCCTAACATCACTTAGCTCTGTCATGTCAAAAAGTGACAAATAGATACTATTCTTGAATCAATGAAGGATAATCGTGGTTCCTTTACTATGATAGAGAAGTCATAGAAAGTGATTTGTTCACCATTATTATTCAAATATAATAGGATTTATGTCAAAGATTCTTAGTACAATATAAAATCTGATAATAAATCTAATATTTTGCTTCACTTAGGAAGCAAATTATTAGCTATTTTCCCCCAGCTTACCAAGATAGATATTGCATTTTACAATTTGCACTGCTTTTTATTGTAGGTATAAAAATGAAATCATTTGACAAGATTTATAATGACAAGATAACTATAGTGTAAAAACAGAAAGGGTTCAAGCTTTATGACACACAATTAAAGGTTATAAAAATATTGAGACTAAGCATTTTTCATAATCATATATTGTGATAACACAAATAATCTTCAGTGAAAAACATTTGTTGTCACAAACTAAAATCATAAGTAATTTCTGTTTAAATAATATACTTGAGCTGGTAAAAAATTTGGCTAAAAACATTTTTATAGGCTGCATACATACAATTTTATGATAGAAAACATTAAAGGTTTTATGTCATAGGAACTGTAAGGCACCCTTTATATTCTCAAGTCTGCTTTATAAATAATATAACTTTCCCCAACTTTTTACATATTTCATTTTTTTAATGGAAAATCTCAAACATTATAGATGCACTAAGATTTTGGGACAACCCAGGAGTACATAAACAGAACAAGATTATTTCAGATTATAGAGAATTCCCTTGAAGAAGAAATGAGATTGTAGTTGAGGAGAAATACTAGCCATTGTCCCAGAGCCAGTTGGTTGCAATTTGAAATTATGGTAAGTGGAAAAGCCTGCATATAAACGTCTCCTTGTTTTAAGAAGCTCATAAGTCAAGTTTATAACAAAGGCATTACCTGTTTTTAGTTTCAAGGATTCCCAGCACAGTCAAGTGTTAGATGAGAAACTTCTCTTTGAAAATTAGTAATTCAGATAGAGATGAGAAACATGTCCTACACTGGGTAAATAAAAATGTTTCATTTTAGTAATGATAATCACAATTCTATTACTTTAGCATCCGAATTGGTAAAACTATCTATTATGTTAAATATTCCTATTAAATATTCCTATTCCTATTATTGTAGGAGGAGTCCTCGAAAATTAACACATCTATTCTGATTTGTAGTTTGGAGAATAAACTCAGTAGTAGTGTTGCTTGCACCCAAAGTAGTGATTGTTTGCTATCAGCAGTGGTTTAGTAGTTGTTAAACATTCGTATAGCTCTTTTCCCCTAAAAAGTTCAGATCACTTTAGCACGGTTTAATCATTTACTATTAGAAATTTTGGTAAAGTCAGAAAGCAGCTGAGCCCTAAAAATATATTTATAATGCTCCAAAATTATAAATTCTTCAAGGTCTTGAGCAGACACAAGTGGGGGGTAGTGTGATATGTGAAACAACTGACCCGGGTGGTAGGTTGTTGCCCCCATTTTCATTTTGATGTAGTTTAAAGCAGAATGGTGGTAGAATTGGTGCTGTTTGTCTTGTTAGAGGAGAAATGGGTAGACTCTCCAACCTTGTTTATTTATCACATCAAATAGGTGCTGATTCAACAAGACAGCCTACACTCCCCACTTTCGATGGGAACTTTGCTTCTGCTCCAGGAAATGCCTAAGTTTGTGGTTATAAATGGTAGTGGTGATGGAGTTAATCAATCAGGTGCTATTTGGGAAATATAGATTCTAAAGGGTTTCATATCTCCTGGGTCCTCTAAATAAACTGTCTTCAGATGTCCCTGAGTTTCATACAATAAATTCTGTCCCTTGTGGGTCAAATAAGACAAATATAAATGTCTTCCATGATCATTCACTCTCCTTCCTGGCTTTAGGTTTTACCTGGCGAGAGGCCCATGGCCCTAGTGTTTTCTACAGTTCTAAGCCTATACTCAGAATTGGAAGTGACTAAAGTATGCAGAGTTCTGGGCATTTTCTTCAGAGAAGAACATAGTTGATTCTTTACTGGGATTATGGTTCTAACATAATTCTGGTATTCAGGACCTGGGGAGAATTTCCTTCAACCCAATCTCAAGATCTGAATTTTTCAGGCCGAAAACATCTGGTAGGGTGTTGTCCACTGATCGAAGTCCCAAAAGGTAATCTCCATGGGCTATAAGGAAGAAATACCTACCTGGTGGTTTAGCAATTTTTCTGTTTTCATCCTTGTGTGAAAGTCAGTCATAGCAAAATGAATATAAACAAATCAGTATATAAATAAATAACACCTCCTTTTGTGTTGTCTCATTCACCAAGCCTTTATTGGCACTTGTTGTAATCAAAGAGCTGTCCTGTGTCTCTGTGAAAGCAGGTTGCTAACACTTGCTGTCAAACGTGAAGGAGCTACAGTCTCATGGAGACAGAGAGGCAAAGAGGTCAGTACGTAACAGAATGTGATAAATCTTATAATTGAGAAAAAAGCAAAAAATGTACAGAGAATTAATTCTAGCTTGGGAAATGAGGGAAAACATCTGAAAGAGGTAATTGTGAACTAAGCCTTGAGAAGTAATTGTTGGAGAAGAGGTGTGGAGATATATAAAGCTGAAAGGAAAAGCTCATGAGCCAAAGCCTGGAGGTGTGGAAGCCTACAGAATGGTTAAGATCTGGCAAGTCATCTGATAATGTGGAAAGGGAAGAACTCGGAGCAGATATTGATGTTGGAGGAAGCAGATGGAACGTGTGTGTGGTGATTCCACATGCAGTCATGAGGATTGGGGACTGGTCCTTAGACCATAAAAAGCTATTGAAATGTTTTAAAGAGAGGAGTGACATGTTCTGATTTACCCAATGAGAAAGATTCTCTTAAATATTAATATATTTAATATTAATAAAATATTAATATTAATTAGAGATATTAGTTGTGAGGCTATCACATAGTATAAACAATAAAGGCTGGGATTCAAAGGAAACATAAATAAGTCAACTTCTTTCCCTAAAATATGAAGAGTTGTAGTAGAGAGGATCCATCTAGATCGGGAGATATGGAGGGAACATGAAGGAATCACTTTAGGTGCCCTCAGCCTTCTTCATGAAGCAGCCAGCGAGGAAATCGGGTGAGACGTAAGTTTAAAGGTTTCCAGGAGTGGTTTGGGGGAAAACAGCAATAACAGTTACAAAATGTGATTTGATTTTGAGTGTGCTAAAATACAGTGCTATTTCAATTTGTTATAAAAATGAGTCAAGCAGTCTTCTGAAATTCAGAATTGGGGGGAAAGGTGGGAAGAATTAAGAGGACCCTGTGGGTGTGCTGAATCATTCAGTACACCATGAGGCAGTGGCCCCATAGAAAACGTAAAACATAGCTATGTATTTCAGGAATAAAATTTTTGAAGAAGAAACTCCCTTTGCCCGGGAATGGTAACTGCAAGGTTCACTCACTGGTGGGATAGCGTCAGGAAGACTTCTGTTTAGGAGCAGCTCTGACCTTGATATAGCTGGCCTTTCATCCCTTTCTGTGTTTTTCCTTTCTAGTTCTCCCCTGTGTCATCTTGGGCTACCTGGTCCAGTGTGTGTCCCTTAATTGTTACTTTCAATTGAGAGGTAGATGATATGCAGATAAAATGAATGACACTCATGTTCATATTCATATTTTTTAATATATAAATTTATTTTATTGTTTTTGGCTGTGCTGGGTCTTCGTTGATGCACACAGGCTTTCTCTAGTTGCAGTGAGCGGGGGCTACTCTTCATTGTGGTGCGTGGGCTTCTCATTGCGGTGGCTTCTCTTGTTGCAGAGCACGGGCTCTAGGTGCATGAGCTTCAGTAGTTGCAGCTCGCGGGCTC
Organism: Phocoena sinus; assembly: GCF_008692025.1. Classification (NCBI taxonomy): domain Eukaryota; kingdom Metazoa; phylum Chordata; class Mammalia; order Artiodactyla; family Phocoenidae; genus Phocoena; species Phocoena sinus. Next base: position 80,079,507 of record NC_045768.1, on the reverse strand, counting down.
TAGAGCGCAGGCTCAGTAGCTGTGGCACACGGGCATAGTTGCTTCACAGCATGTGGGATCTTCCTGCACCAAGGCTCGAACCCGTGTCCCTGCATTGGCAAGCGGATTCGTAATCACTGCGCCAGTAGGGAAGCCCCCATATTCATATTAAGGTCTTAGGATGAGGAGCAGCAGGTAGACTTTTGGGAGGGGTGTAGTCAGAAGATGCTGCCATAGGATGGTGCGTTTGCTGCTGTCCAAGTGAGAGGGAACTAACCTGGAAAATGGACCTACTATGACCAGTTACTGTGTTTAGTATTGGGTTGGCCAAAAAGTTTGTCCGGGTTTTTGTAGTGTCTTACAAACTTTTTGGCCAACCCCAATACTTTCATATATTATATCTTTTAATTCTCAAAACATTTTTACAAGGCAGGTATAAATATTCCCCTTTTACAAACAATGAAATTAGAAACTAGACATCTCAAAATACTTACCCAAAGCTCATCTAGCTGGATAGCAATAATACTGAAGTTTGGTCAAAGCCCATTTGTTTGCAAAGACTACGTTCTTTCTTCTATACCACATTGACATCCATGTGTAATGTGTGTTTTAAAAAATCTAGTATTCAAGCTGATCCTAAAATTTGGAGCATCTGTTAGTAAAATGATTTATCTATATGCCCTGATATACTCTATTAATTTTTAGGGGCCTATTACTGTAAAACTTTTTAAATGTTTCCAAGAAGATACAAAGTGATGATTATTGTTATTGCCAAGCATCATGCACTGAGAGTTCACTAAAATTTCATTGTAACTCTATTAACCCTGTCTTCCCTAAAGAGAAAAAAAAATCCAGTAAAATCACACTTTGACCCAGAGGCTGCTTGGGACTACGGTAAATCAAGTGTGATTTTAAAAACTTCTGCTAAGAAAATAAACCAGTTCTCTTGCTGAGTGCATAGCATAAGTGCATAGATATTCTCTCCCATATAAAGAGACAATATTGTAGGTTTCTTCTTGAAGAAACTTGACAAATCATCAGGCTGTATCAAGATTTCAACTTCCCATACAAATTTCTTTGTAGCCTCTGCTACAGTGAATCATCCTTCTTTATTTCCAATAAAACATTTGCAGACAGAAATCATTTTCAAATTTAATCATGACACCATGGTGCCATTTCTATATGGGGTCCTGGGTCATTTGGTGTATATTAACTGATTAGCTGTCAATGGTTTGGTCTATTAATCCCTCCAAATGCCTTCCTTATGCTTTAATATTTTCATGGCAAGAAAGCTGTGCTTCAAAATGAGATGTAAAACTTCCTAGCGGAAAACACCAGCTGTCTGGAAATGCTTGGGAGTTTCCATATGTAAGAGAAAACGACATCATTCATTGAGGGTCCTGTGTACCCTTGGCAATCTTGATATTCTAGGAAGAAACAAGATGTGCCTCAAGCAAAGAGGCTGGATTCACACAGGGACAATTACTAAGCTTGACTAGTGTGAAAGAGCATTCTGTGATATTTTGTGATTAACCTTATGCTCTTCAGCTTCCTGGTAGGTGAAGCTGCCTTATGACTGGCTCAGGAATGCTTCTGAGAACGTGTGGGAGAAACCACTCAACTCACGTCTTGCAGTTCCTATTTCAAATGGTTCATACTCTGGTTTTTATTTTCTTCTAGAACAGCCTGCTTTTCAGCCAAGAGGGATGGCATCAGAACCTTTGATTCTTGGTTTTCCCATGGTTCACAGTATCCTTCAGGTTTATAGTTCATTTGTTCAATCATTTAGTCATCTCCTTTTAGGGTCTATGAACTGGGGTAGGCACTGTGCAGATGGAAAATAAAACAATTTGGTTTTAGCTTCATAAGACCTATATCAGATTTCTGAACTCTGAAAATGTAGGATAGTAATTTTGTGTTGTTTTAAGCCATGAGGTTTGTGATAATGTGGTACAGTGGCAATAGGAAAAAAATCCACCTTCCTTTTCCTGTAAAACTTGCCTTTCTGAATATTTCAGTGCTTTCAGTGCATTAAGCCAATCACTCATTTTTGCTGGAAATCAACACTTTTAATCAGTTTTGTCCTAAATTTGATTTGGACATGTGGCAGTTTAATTACCCTCTGGAATATGTGAAGCATGTCATTGTCATATCTACTAAGATCTGAAGAAAAAGCCATCTAGCAATATTAATTATGTGAGAGGATGACATGTTTTTATCATATTTGAATTATGTCTCATCAGTTGGACTATCCTGCTTGTATGGTTGTTAAGGATGAGAAAGCATCATTTAGTATGGGTTATACTAACGAAGATGTGATGTTGGATCCCTCATATTTTATTGAATAACATTTATTGTAAGTTAAAGAAAAATATTAATTTAAATATGTATTGTAACATGAAAGATCTGATGTATGTTTCTGTCTGTAGAATGACAGTATGTTAGTTTTCAATGTGTACCAAAATAATCTGGTTGGCAACCAAGTGTCATGATTTTCCTGACTGACTTTGAGGTAACAGGAAACATAGGGTATATTAAGAGAATATCTATATCTATATCAGGATCCATTTGTTTCCCACTTCAATTGAACATTAGTAGGCTTAATATTGGATGACAGTCATTAGAGAAATTTAATATAAGGTTATTTATTCATCCATTTATTATGGATCTTTATCTTGTTTTTAATGCTGAGAACTAAGTTCATCTCTTGGTATTCCTTTTAAAAGCATTTTATAAATTTTGGAAACGTTGAGGCTCAGTAGTTGAAGATACAAATTATTAGAGAAGATTATGCAATCTAGTAGCATATCTAATATGAAAGAATACAATTTTTCTAAGTTTTTAAAGTATAATAATTACAAATAATTATTTATATAATTTAGTAATATTAATTAGTGTCATCAATTGGATCTTGAATGCCTTTTAAGACAAGAAGATAATTGTAATCTTCCTTACATGATGATTCATACTCTCATGAATGATTTTATTCTGCCTGGAGAATTAGAAGAGGAAAATGTGTATGTAGGATACATCACCTAAATGTGATAATTCAAAATATCTATTACTGTGCAACCATATTCATTTATCTCTGTTATTATTCCTTGTTATAAAGCTTTTCAGGATCTTAAAGTTCTATAATATATTTAATTTTAGAATTCTAAAAATAATTAGACCAAATAATTAGTCCTTTATAGAAAATGCATTGTTTGGGAGACTGCATGTGAGTAGTTTTATTGAACTCACTGGAGGGGAATGTGAAAAACGAACTTTGCTGAAGGCAACCTTATTTTGATTAATGAGAACTCTGATAGAACTCTGCTGTGTGATGACTGTAATAATGATAACAAACTTATAAAGCCAGGAGTTCAAGAGATGAAACCCCAAGGGGGAAAATTCCAAAAAGAAAAACATATAAGACAATTTGTCCTCCTCAACTTTGTTTCTGGAAGAAGGTGAAAAAGACTCTCCTGATTCTTTTTTTAAAAATTTTTAACTTAATTTAATTTTTTTAAATTTAATTTTTATTTTATGTTGGAGTATAGTTGATTTACAATGTTGTGTTAGTTTCAGGTGTACAGCTCTGTGATTCAGTTATACATATACATATATCTCCTGATTCTTTATAATCTCAAGGCAATTGTCACATGGGTGGGAACAAAACTCATACAATTATCTTAGCCCGAAGAAAGACTGAAGAAGCAAGCCTGAAAATGTAGTTTAAATTTAAATCTCATTGGTATTGCTGAAGACATCTGATAAAAGCAGATGTATACCTTATCTGGAGGAAAGCTTTAAATTTAGGCATCAAAGAATTCCACAGACAAAAGTTTCCCAGAGGAAAATGAGATTATAATCAAATATCTCAAAATAAATGAGAAAATAAGTCACCATGAATAAGAGTCATTGGAAACAATAAATATCGATTCATCCACAGAGACTGTGGTACTAGATCTATCACATACAGGATAAAAAATTAGTATATTTAGTACATTTAAAGGAAAAAAAAAAAACAAAACCAGAACCAAGAATATATGTAAGGAAAAGAGATCATTTAAAAGTAACTAAGGGGCTTCCCTGGTGGCGCAGTGGTTGAGAGTCCGCCTGCCGATGCAGGGGACACGGGTTCGTGCCCCGGTCTGGGAGGATCCCACATGCCGCGGAGCGGCTGGGCCCGTGAGCCATGGCCGCTGAGCCTGCGCGTCCGGAGCCTGTCCTCCGCAACGGGAGAGGCCACAACAGTGAGAGGCCCGCGTAACGCATAAAAAAAAAAAAAAAAAAAAAAAAAAAGTAACTAAGAAGATTTTAGTGAACACAACCAATGAGGCTTTTAGAAATAAAAAATATAATATTTGAATTTAGAAACTCAAAGTAGGGGCTAAGTATCAGTAGACACAATGGAAGAGGGAATTAGTGAACTAAAATTTAAATCTGAAAAAATGTACGCAGAGTGTAGCACAAAGAACCTTAAGAGAACATCATTATTAAGGATGAAACAGTTAAAGACTTTCCCTTAGATGCTAAAAATAGTCAAGGGTACCCACTAATGCCACTTCTCTTCATTGAACTGGATGTCCTAACCAGTGTTGCCTGGCCAAAGAAAGAAAGAAAGAATGAATGAATGAATAGTTGAGAGATTGAAAGATTAGAGAGAAGAATTAAAGTTACTCTTGTATATGTAGAAAATTCAAAATATCAGAAGCATTATTTGAATTAATAAGGGACTTTGACAAAATTAATAGATATAAACTAAGTGTAAAAAAATCAATTGTAGGGCTTCCCTGGTGGCGCGGTGGTTGGGAGTCAGCCTGCCGATGCAGGGGACGCGGGTTCGTGTCCCGGTCCGGGAGGATCCCACATGCCACGCAGCGGCTGGGCCCGTGAGCCGTGCCCGCTGAGCCTTTGCGTCCGGAGCCTGTGCTCCACAGCGGGAGAGGCCACAGCAGTGAGAGGCCTGCGTACCGCAAAAAAAAAAAAAAGTCAATTGTATTTCCACATACCAGCAATAAGCAGGTATCTTTTAAAAGTACATAATTACCCACAGGATGAATAACACTTAAATCCAAAAAATATAAATATAAAAAATGAGAAAAAGAAAGCCAATCCAATAGAAAGAGCTTCACAAAATCCATCATAATAAATAAATTGTTGACCTTGTTAATCATCACAAAAATGCAAATCAAAATTATAATTAGAAACCACGATACCCACCAAATTAGTAAACTTTAAAAGTCTGAAAATATCAAGTTTGGGTGAGAATATGAAACTTTTTAGAAAACAAAACAGTTTGGCATTATCTGGTAAAGTGGAATATTTATTCCACTTTACTAGAATAAAGGAATATCTGTCTCCTATTCAGCTGATACAAACATATAAGAAATAGCTGAACAACTTAAAAGAAAGCTATGTCAAATCAAAACATACAAATAAAATTAATAAAAAAATGAAATATCAGTGGCCAAGAAACAAACAAACAAATGCTCAACTTCACTAGTAAGTAAATAAATGTAAATTAAGATATCATTTCACTTTTAAAATTAGTAAAATTAATAATATCAAGCTTTACCTTCTTGCTATAAAATGTTGCCACTAACTGCATGTGAGAGTGTTAATGGGTACAGCCTTTCTAGAAAATAGTTTGGCAATTAATACAAAAGCATCCCTAGCTTTTGGCCTAGTACTTTGACCTTTTAATCTAGGAAATAATAAACAGGCACAGGGATTGATATGCAAGGATGATCACTGAAGAGCATTTCTGAATAGCAAAACAAATTTCAAATTTTCAAAATGTACAATAAAAGGGGAGACTTAATTTTTGCATATCCAAACTGTGAAACATGCTGTACAGTTAGTGTTATGAAGAAATTCTCAGCACAGATTGTCACATGATACAAACTTGTTAGAGAACTAAAGTGTTCATAGCATGAGCCCAATGCGATTTAAATATTCTATGCACAAAAATGGTAAAATGTTTAAAGTACTTATTATGTGGTGAGATAACAGGCAATTAAACAGTATATTCTCTTTATTATTTTCTGTATTTTCTACAATGTTATATGTGATGTTTTTCATGTGTAAAAATTATTAGAAATATGTAGGAAAATCAGTATTATGTATTATTCACCATAACAGCATCCCTAATAACGCACCTCTGTTTTCTCAAAGTTTAGTATTTGCAAATATGTTTTCTTTGACCCTTGGTTCTAGGTTGTATATACAATTAATTCTTGATTTCCTTGCATCAGGAGAACACTTTTCACTTCTCTCCCAAACGTATTTTCATGTGAATTTCATCTAAGTTATAAATATTTATGTATTGAAGAGGATCAAAATGCCCACAACTGCCTAAAATATAAGGAGTTCCTTGTACATCAGGAATAGCTTCATAAGCAGCCACAAATAAGATTGTCTGTTTCTGCATATGTTCAATTTGTTCAGCAGTTTGGAAAGTAGCCAGAGCAACAAATGATGTGGACATTAAATTCAGGGCACAAGTCTCTTAGTCAATATTTGGTGTGAAGGAAATGGTAGTATGAGTTGTTACAGCAAATACTGCCTTTATTTCTGCCATCAAAATAAATAAAGCTCAATCCTTTCATGTATGCATTAGGAGATGAAATTCTGAAGAAACAGCTACTCATAGTTCATTGGCATTGGGGTAAAGTTGGATTTTTATTATACATTTTCAATATAACCCAGCAAATGTATCACTCTGAATATTTCATTTAACTACTTGTTGGTGGGCTGGATGATGGTCCTAATTCCTGGAACCTATAAATGTTACCTTATTTGGAAGAGGGTTTTTCTGCAAATGTGAGTAAATTAAGGATCTTGAGATGGAGAGATTATCCTTGATTATCCAGGTGGGCCTTAAATGCCATCACATATATCCTGAATTGATGCTTTCCATATCCTTGTAAGAAGGAAGGCAGGGAGAGATTTGACATTCACCCAGAAGAGAAGGCATTGTAACCACAGAGACAGAGATGAGAGTGGTGCAGACACAAGCCAAAGAATACTGGCAGCCACCAGAAGCTGGAACAGGCAAGTGTGAACAGATTCTCCCCTAGAGCCTCCAGAGAGAGCACGACCCTCTTGACACCTTGATTTTGGACAATAAGTCTACAGAACTGTGAGAGAATAAATTTTTGTTGTTTTAAGCCACCCAGTTTGTCGTAATGTGTTACTGCTTCACAGGAAACTAATGGTTCATAATATAAATACAGAGTTATCAGTGACCACAAGTCATTGTTATTAAACCATTGGCTACATATTTGTGGGAAAAAGACAAGTGTAACTGGTGAAAACAATAAAATGTTTTTTCTAAGATCAGTCATTTCTTAAATGTCATTTTTCATAGTCATTTGTACAGCATATTCTTTCTCTCTTTAATACTACTTTCTCTCCTACATTAGCAATTGTGTTTTTCTTGGCAGTCTCTAATGATCCATGCTTCCCTATTCCAGCAATCATTTATCTTCTTGTTTTAACAAGTGCCAATGAGTCCATGACCTAGAGAAGTAATCAACACTGTCATACAAGCTTTTCAAAACATGAGACCCTGAGGTTACTAATGCTAGAATTCACTATTAAGTTCATAATATTCTTTTATTTTCTCATTATGTAATAAGTTGCCCTAATCTTCCTGAACAAAATTAGCGAGCTTCTCCTAGTTCCTAGAAAACACAGTTGGGAAGCTGTGCCATAGTGCTCAGATGTTTGTTAGTTTATATTTTCATTCGTATTTTTAACTTCTGTTTTTTTTTTTTTTTTTTTTTTTTTGCTGTATGCGGGCCTCTCACTATTGTGGCCTCTCCCGTTGCGGAACACAGGCTCCGGACGCGCAGGCTCAGCGGCCATGGCTCACAGGCCCAACCGCTCCGCAGCATCTGGGATCCTCCCAGACCGGGGCACGAACCTGTGTCCCCTGCATCGGCAGGTGGCCTCTCAACCACTGCACCACCAGGGAAGCCCTGTTTTGTTATTTTTATCAAAGTAAAATAAATACATGATAAAAACTTTTTTAAAGGGTTATGATAGAAATAGAACACTCCTACACATACACATACATCGTCTCCACTTCTAGTCTCCGCAGAAATACCTTTTTATGGGTTCAATTTTAAAATTTCCAGTTGTCTCCATTTATTAAGTAATGCACCTATACTATTATTTCTTGATTTATTATTTTTTCCATGTTTTCTATTGTGTCATAAAAGGTGAGGATTTAACTTAACTTGCACATCCTACAGTTGTCCAGGATTGTTGGATGTTGGGCTGTGCACAGATGATGGGGCTGTTGAACGGAGAAAATGCAAACATGAGGACAGTATGATACTGAGTCCTTTCCCTTCCTTTGGTTTTGGTTTTGCTTTTCCATCTCTTCCTCTCCCATTCATCACTCTGTAATTTTCCTTCTCCTCACTCAGGCTAGCTTCTCCCATCCTCATCCAAAACATCTGTGGAAAGACTTCAAGTCTTTTTACACAAAGGCCCATTTTCTAATCATTTCTCTCCCCTCATGGGGAGATAAAACCTATCTCCAGGTAGAGCCTTATGCTGTCTCCTCCCCTATATCTGAAACAGCACCTCTTTTGTATTTATATTATAAACACAAATTTCTTCAGTCTTTTCCATTCACTGTCCTTTATTTCATGTTCTTTTTGATTACCTTGGAGCCTCCTGTAGGACACTGAATGTGGGGAGAAGCTATGAGACTGAAAGTTTTGGCACCATCCATTGGAAAATGTAAGAAGCAGAAAAAACAAAAAACAGTTGCCAAATCATCTGTACAAGTACCATGCACAAACTACCCAAAATGGCAAACAGCTGCAATCTAAAAGGCAGGGTTAACTGCTTTCAATAGATAGCAACTATTTTTGGTGCTATGTTCCAAAAAAATTCTGCTGTATTTGGATTTATGGGGAAAAGATTTGTGATTTTTGTCACAGCTATGTGGCTATTTTCTCCAGTTGAAAGGGTTTACTGAGCCAAAACCTTAATTGCTTCCTTCCTCTTTGACAGCTTAATCCATTTAGAGTTTTTAACAACAGATATGCTGGCCACAATGTTGATTTGATTCTTGCCTCAAGGCTGAATAGTAATCATACTTTGTTGCTCATATTCCTATTCAGTTTTATCTTTTACCCCTTAAGGATGAGAAAGTTTCTGAACTTTCCTTGTCTCTCTTTATTTTCGCTTGTAAAACAGCCAATTATTTTCTAAGCTTATCTCTCTTTTAAAGGTCTTTGTCAATGCAGCTAATATTAAACAACATATTCTATTATTATTTTGCGTTCCAGCCCTTTTTCTCTGGAGCTACAAATTCATGAGATGTATTATCTTCATTCTAAGTGATGGCAGGTGAAACTTTTACCATACAGAGTATGTTCTCTGACCGAAATGGAATAAAACTAGAAATCAGTAACAGAAAGACAGGAATATCTAAAAACATTTGGAAATTAAATATCACTCTTTAAACAATCCATGAGTCAAAGAGAGAGTCTTAAAGAATTTTAAAAATACATATTGAATAGAATTAAATGAAAATAAAATATAACCTATCAAATTTGTGGCATGCAGCTGAAGCTGTATCGAGAGGGAAATTTATAGCACTAAATATTTGCATTAGAAAAGCGGAAAAGTCTCAAATCAGTAATCTGAGTTTCCGCCTTAAGAAACTAGAAAAGGAAGAATGAAATAAACCTAAAGCAAGCAGTAGGGAAGTAAGAAAATAAGAGTATAAATCAATAAAATTGAAAACAGGAAGACCATAGAGAAAATAACTGAAGCTAAAAACCACTTATTAAAAAAAAGAAGACTGGTAAATTTGATACAACTCAAGCAAGAGCAGCAGACATAAAAAGAGAAGACAAAAATCATCAATATCAGGAGTGGACTAGAGATATCAGTACAAATTTTACTGCCATTAAAGTGATAATGAAGGAATACTAAAAACAAATTTATATTCATAATTTCAACAACTTAAAATAGAACAATTCCTCAAAACTTATAAACTACTGAAAATCAAGATGAAATCAGTAACTGGAGTATTTTAGAACCACTAATGAAACTGAGTTTGTAATTTTAAAACTCCTAAAAAAGAAATCTCCATGCCCACATCATTTTGCTGGAGAATCTTACTAAACCTTTAAAGAGGAGTTAACAGTGGAAAATAGAAGAGGATAGAAGACTTCCCCACTTATTTTATGAGGCCAGTAGTAGTATCCTCATTTGATTCAATGCAAATATCTGCATTAATACTTACTTGGGTCTGTGACATCTTACTGTGAGCGAATCCAGTACCATACAATGGTTTAGGATCCTGGCTCTGAAAACAGACTGCCTGGATTCAAATTTCAACTCAGCTATGTTTTAGGTCTTTCCTTGGTGAGCTGTGTAACTGGTCTGAGCTTCATTTGCCTTACCTGTTGAGTGTTGATAACAATAGTAGCTCCTTAGAAAAACTTTGTGCAGATTCAGTGAGTTAAACATGTAAACTCTTATAGTCTTGCCCATAGCAAGTTGTCAAATAGTATCCCTATTATTTTTTCAAGTTATTCTCTTCATTGTTCTCAGTTGATAGCCATCATGGTAGAGTTTCATTCTAGCATTGTAGTCTCTTGCTAATTGCTGTGAACTCCTATGTTTTATTAACTTTTCTTCTATTGTGTCTCAGAGTTCTCACATACGGCTTGGTAATTTATACTTTTAAAAACTTTATGCTCTGATTGTGTAAACACTCTAAAAATATTTGATTCATGTGAACACAACTTATCTCTTTGAGTCAACATGTATAAATTAACAGGAATAATAGTTATAAGATTAGTGGGTACTTGTGATTTTGCTGGCTGGAATAATCACATGAAAGCTACTTCTAGCAGCGTGTTGGGGAAATATATAAAAGCATTTCATATTTTTAGATTATGAATAGTGTAACTTTTTAAAAAAATGGTAGTTTTAAATTTATTTAATTAATTTATTTATTTACTTTTGGCTGTGTTGGGTCTTCGTTACTGTGCGAGGGCTTTCTCTAGTTGTGGCAAGCAGGGGCCACTCTTCATCATGGTGCGCAGGCCTCTCACTATCACGGCCTCTCGTTGCGGAGCACAGGCTCCAGACGCGCAGGCTCAGTAGTTGTGGCTCACAGGCCTAGTTGCTCCGCGGCATGTGGGACCCTCCCAGACCAGGGCTTGAACCCGTGTCCCTTGCATTAGCAGGCAGATTCTCAACGACTGCGCCACCAGGGAAGCCCTGTAACTTTTATTTGAAAATTTAAAAGAGCCCTCTTTCTCATATTTGAATTTTTAATATAATTCTATTTCATCTGATATTAATACACTCTCCCTTGCTTCCTTTTTCTTTGCATTCACATCACATATATTTGCCGTACTTATTTTACTTTTTACCTCTGTAAACTATTTTATTTTGATTGAGTGGTTTAGTCTTGTCTTTAACCTCAGTTGGACCCTTGGGGCCAGCCAGCGATCTTTCTAGTTTTCTGTGATTGGAACCTCCTTGATTCTCCATCCTAAACCACCAGCGCCTCTCCCTCCTGTCTCCCCTCAGAGAAGACCTCACCTCCATCAGCCAAACGTAACTGAAGTAACCAAGAGACTCATCATGATTTTGTACCAAAACTACAAAATAAATAACTGATTTTTCCTACTTTTTTCCTGCTACAGTGGAGGAAGTGCATTTTTTCCCGTTTAAGCTTATTCACTTTAATTCTACTTTTAACTCCTCTGAGTCATCTCACGCATTTAACCCACTACCAAGTCCTCTGGATTCTACTTCCCAGTTCTGTCAAATTCTCTTCATATCTACTGTCACACTTGTACCAGCTACTATCACATGACAATAGACCTGTTTGGTCTGCCATTCCACTCTTGCTCTCTTCCAGTCCTCCACAGAGCAGCCAGGGTGATATTTTCATAAAAGTAATTCCAATTGTATCTCCCTTTTGATTAATGTATTTCAGTGGCTTCCCAGCACCATTGGGATGAAGCCTAAACAGCTTAGAACATCTTATAAATCTTGCCTTTGCTTATCTTTTTAGTTTCTCTCTTGCTAACCATCCATTGTGTCTATGCTTCAAGTATAATGATCTGATGGGAGAAAATTATTTCTCTGGGCATCAAAATACTCAAAGTTATATGAGAGATAAGTAAATGAATAGATGGATGGATCATAGCAGTAAGGGTTGTGGAATTTTGTTTATGCATACATAGTTTACAAAATAATTTACCTGTAGAGATGGTCTTGTTTATGTTTTATAATTAAGTCATGAGTTAACTCAAAAAGATTAACTGAGTCAGAGAAAAAATGTACTTCCAGCAACATGTTAAAATGTCTTTGTTAACCACATTTAGTGAGCCAAATACCATCAAATTCAGGACTTTCACTGATAAGCTGAATATTGAATGACTCATCTCACAAGTGCTTTTGAAGTTATTTGCAAATATTCCACAAACAGTTTTCCTTTCTCTCCTTTTCGCTGGTCAAAAGCCATAAATGACTGCTTTGTATTTGTCACAATTAATATATCTTGGAAATAGGGGTACATCTCATTTCCAATGCAGTTTACATAAATCTCTGAGTCAGACATGCCACTTTTAATGAAATACCATTCACTTTTTCTGTCTGGGAAGAAATTTCATCTGGAGAGATGTTATTATGTCAAAAGGGCATTTTCATCCAGAAAGCTTATAATATTAGATTGATAAAACTTATCTTCTCCTTGTTTAAATTCTTTATCTCATGCTATGCTCAGATGTTGATTCTCTGGGCACATATTTTCATGGTTCCACACTGGAAAATTGAAGTCTTGAAAGGCATTAGTCCTTCAATCCTCTTTTTATTTAGTCAATAGCAAGGTAAAGTTGCATTGTTTTTAACCCCAAACCCCTGAAAGAAAGTCAGTTCAATTTATTTTGCATCAGATCTATGTAGGCACTGTAATTATGATGATAGTAATTCCTAAGGAACAGACGATACAAGTTAAGACCTCAAGTGGCAATTTGTGGCAGTAACAAATTATACCTGAAAGCCCCCAAATTATCTTAATAATGCTTTCATACAATTATGAGCCAAAGCAACCTTCAGAAATCTTTATAAGTAAGAAGGTGGTTCATCAACATTGTGTTATCCAAGCATTTCAGGGTACATCTCTTTCTGGTTCCAAAAGGAAATCTTTGATAATTTAAGCAGGGAGATTATATTGAAATGTGTTCTTTGAGCCTGGGGCTTCATCGACCTCTTTGCTATGGCTGGTAGCCAATAGTGATTTCATACCATAGCACACCAGGGCGATTTGTGTGTGTATATGGATGTGTGTTATGGACTGAATCATGTCCCTTTCAACATTCAGATGTTGAAGCCCTAACCCCCAATGTGACTGTATTTGGAGATGAGATTTTTAAGGAGGTAATTAAGTTTAATTAAGTCATAAGGGTGGGTCCCTAACTTGGTCAGACTGGTGTCCTTAAAGAAGAGACACCAGGGCTTCCCTGGTGGCGCAGTGGTTGAGGGTCCGCCTGCCGATGCAGGGGACACAGGTTCGTGCCCCGGTCTGGGAAGATCCCACATGCCGCGGAGCGGCTGGGCCCGTGAGCCATGGCCGCTGAGCCTGCGCATCCGGAGCCTGTGCTCCGCAACGGGAGAGGCCACAACAGTGAGAGGCCCACGTACCGCAAAAAAAAAAAAAAAAAAGAAGAGACACCAGAGACCCGCGTGCACACAGAGATAAAGGCCTTGTGAGGGCACAGTAAGAAAGCCTCATCTGCAAGCTGAAACAGAGCTCTCACCAGAAACCAACACTGCTGGCACCTTGGTCTTGGACATTTAGCCTCCAGAACTATGAGAAAACTAATTTCTGTTTTTTAAGCCACCCAGTCTGTGGTATCCTGTTAAAGCAACGTGAGCTGACTAGTACAACGTGTGTGTGTGTGTGTGTGTGTGTGTGTGTGTGTGTGAGAGAGAGAGAGCGCACTCAAGGATGAGTGCTTGGGATACTGAGTGGGCAGCTCTGTAGAACTGTGATTTGATTGACAGAAAGATGCCAGTAGATATGGTTAAAAATTGTAAAACTTCTATAAAAACATAGGATATGGAAACTGGCAGAAAGAGTTTCATGAAGAAGAATGCAATACAATGTACATCCAGGATTCTCAGGGCCGCTAATTGTTCTCCACCCCCAACAGCTGCTGCTCCATGGTCTGCAGGGAGTGAGGATTCCGCTAGGTGTCTCTCTTGCCATTCTGAGAGGTTACTGACATTCACTACTAACTGTTCTGGAGATGTTGAATAGATGACTATCTGTGCATTTAGCTAGTCCCAAACAGCCCAGTATATTCCTGAAAGTTATTATGAATGTTGGTGAAGCAAAGATCAATTTAAAAAAAATCACTGAATCCATAGAGGGTAATGACAAGTTGAAATTATATGGAGTAATCACAGTTCAGGAACACAAAAAGGGAATCAGGTGGCTACTGAGGATCTGGTCTCAGACATGTCCCTGTACCACTGAGAACTTGAACTGTCTTTGAGCTGTACCAGACCAAAGGACACTACCAGCCATATTCAGAACAATATCTGCCAGCTGCAACCTTATGGTCTCAAGGTCTCCCCTTGTAACTATGCAACCATTTTAGACCCCAACTAATCCTTGCTTAACAAACACCCTCACTTCTTGCCAGCTCCAGTTACAATTTTTGACAAACAACTTATGTAACTAACAGTGGCCTTTAAGCTTTTGCCTTTATAAGCTTCCCCCATTTTGTAGTCTGGCAGGACACAATTCAAGTGCTTCTTGAATCTGTGTCTCCCAGCTGTAGTTCTAATGAATCCCAATAACCGCCTCTTTATTTCAGTCAGGTCTCTGTTGCTGAAATTTGGGTTAACAAGGGACAAACACAAATATATAAAACTAAAAATTTAGTTTCATAAATTTGAAAGCCTAAATAACACAAATAATATAAAATACCACATTAACTTAAGAAGTAGAGAATCTCAGTAGATTTATCATTTAGGAGAAAAATGAAAATATAAAGTCTGTTCCCCTGGCTCCAAAATACCTGAAATATATAGAGTTATTGGTGATTTTTTTTAATTTTGGGGAAAAAAAATCCCTTCTTCTATTAGCTTTTCCAGAAAATATGATTCTGAGAATGCCAGAAGAGTCCAATACAAGAAAATCTAATAAAGTGGACTACCTTGATAGATTAAATAAGAAAATTTGTAATATCATCCTAGCAAATATTTATTGAGCGATGTTGCCTACAGAATTTTGCTAAAAGAGAATAAAAAAATGTAATGAACACCCAGGCCTCCCAGATGGGAAGACAGGGCCATACAAAATAATAACATTATAGGTGAAAACAATAAATGATTAAACACCAGCATGATTCATATATAGCATATGTATAATAAGAACTTAGAAACTGAGGAGACTGATAGAGCTCTAAAGGTAATTTAAGCTGGACCATTAGACATTTCTCCATAAGAGTCAAAAAGATTCATATTGCCTACCTTAATAATTCACATTTGGAAAAAGATGCAGTACTTTATGCCTATACAGTATTGCTGTGAATACACATCTGAAGTCTTGTAGCATAGTATAAACTCCGCCAAAAAAAAAAAAAAAAAAGAAGAGCAGAAGATTTTAAGAGTATGTTCCAGTGACCCCTGACAATATTGTGAATTAAGCAATGAGGGTATCTTTGCTAACTCTAGGCCTGTTATCTGTTACTTTACCAATACTGGCCATTTAATGTCCAGAGAAAGCCTCTCCGACATACAATTCTCCATTGGTTATTGACACATTAGTCTAACCTTAGTCATTATGTAAATGTGCCCTGAGGTTTAGTTCTGCTTAGGAAATGCAAGATTTTGTCCCTTACCAAAGTCAGATTAACATCAGAAATTAAATAGGAGATACATTTTTGGAAATATTTAGAGCAGCTACAAGGATAGACATTTCTATACTTATGCCCTGGCACGTGTCCCCCTGCTCTCCTGCCTGGGAGCGAGGAAGCAGAGATGAGTAGTAGAAACAGCTTAGACCTAAGGCCAGATGGCCTAGGTTCAAATTCCGACTCTGTTAATTAGCTGTGTGACCTGGGGCATTCTTAACATCTTTATATATTAGTTCTTAACATCTTTATATATTAGTTTCCTCATCAGAAAAATGTGGTAAGTAATAGTACCTGTGATATAGTTTATGTTTCAGTCCTGTGTGGATTCAGTGATATCATCCATGTAAAATGCTTAGAACTCCTGGCATACAATAAACCCTTACAAAGGATTAAATAGTAGTCTGGTGACATCACTAGTCATCTAATAAAGCGTCGTTGTACACACATCGCACTAACAGTAGTAGCAACTCCTTCACCTCCACTCCAGAAAATTGAGTGACATCCTACAAGTGGTTCTGATACAGTGTGGTCAAACTTTGATGGAGGTTTAGTACTTTCTACCTACACAACAGCATTCTAATTGCTCTGTCATCATTGATTCTCCTTAAAATGCTCTATGAGAAGCATGTCTTTGTGCCTCTGGAGTTGCTTTAGTTGCCTGAGAATTAGTTATTGGACTGGGTCTCTCCTGAGTAACAGCTTCATTGCAACAGCTTCAAATGTTGCCAGGAAATGCCTGGAAGTCCTCATCCTGACTCCCCAGACCTGCAGGCCAGGGCACCAGAGAAGCAATCCTTTTTCTTACAGAACCATGTTTCTTCACATGCTGTGATCTGGCCTCAGAATAAAGAGCCCCCAAGCCTGCCTCTTCTGATTGGATGTTACCATGTGGCAGGGAATATGGATCACAAAGGTAGCATAAAATGTCTGATTGAGGGCAGCCAGCTGTTTATTGCTACATTATCTGCTTCCGAAAAAGAGACTATGGAGCTGCTGTCCCCACCCCTCCCACCTTTCCCCATACATAAAACTTGATGAGATATTAACATTTAAATTACAGCACTCTTTATTTTTATTCTGTTCTGTTCCAGAGGCTTTGAAATACATTAGACTGTTTCAAACTGTCTTCTGGGGAAGCTTAATAAGACTTCCCGCTTTTCTGTGGGTCTTTCTCAACATGGGAACCTGCTATCATTCCCTAGGTCCACCAAGGGGAATTTCAGTGACTGCTGAAGCCCCAGGCTCTTGTTTGTCCATACTTCAACACAAATTCAATCTTCCAGGTACTTCAGCCCAACAACTTAAACCAAATAAAAGGTAAAATCTTTGCTCCCCTCCACCTGTGAATACCCTGGGTGTCTAGGCCCTTGCTTGCCTGTTCCCTTCCTGTCCAGGTACTTGTAAGATGAACACAAGTTGGTCTTTTTAAAAAAATTATTATTAATTTATTTATTTTTGGCTGCTTTGGGTCTTCATTGCTGCTCTCAGGCTTTCTCTAGTTGTGGCGAGCGGGGGCTACTCTTCATTGCGGTGCGTGGGCTTCTCATTGCAGTGGCTTCTCTTGTTGCGGAACACGGGCTCTAGGTGCACGGGCTCAGTAGTTGTGGCTTGCAGGCTCTAGAGCGCAGGCTCAGTAGTTGTGGCTCACGGGCTCAGTAACTGTGGCCCACGGGCTTCAGTAGTTGTGGCACATGGGCTCAGTAGTTGTGGCTCACGGGCTTAGTTGCTCCATGGCATGTGGGATCTTCCTGGACCAGGGTCGGACCAGGGTCGAACCTGTGTCCCCTGCATTGGCAGGTGGATTCTTAACCACTGAGCCACCAGGGAAGTCCCAAGATGGTCTTTTAATTAGCAAGTTGGAGGGAATGGAGCTACGCTGTCACTGGGCCTCTTGAGGACTGTTTTCCATTAATAATAAATGGAGAATAGTGTTTTCCAACAAGAAAGCCCTACTGCCCCTGCCTCCCACCACCATGGTCACACTCTGACCTGCATGCCCAGCCCTGCCTACCTGTTCTTTTAAGACCCAGCTCAAATGGTGCCTCTTTTCTGTGGCTTTTCCTAACACCTCTTACGTTCTCCACCATCCTCTGAACTATCGCAGAATGAGCTGCACCCATCTTTCTTCCCCTAGAATCATATATATAATTCTAATATAGATTTATTAGTTCATGTCTATGCCCTATGTGCTAGTCTGTGATGACACAGTTACTTTATTCCTATTTGTACCATTTGGTACACGTTCACCTATGGTACTGTAGTGCTGACACGTAAGAAATGATCATTTAATTGCTTGATGGATTAAAGTGACCTATAATAGTAGATATTGTAAGCAAAAATAAGTAGAGTTTAAATATATTTAAAACATTCTTCTGGTCTATACTACCTGAGTAAAAAGCTTGCTTGAATAAATCACCAAAGCAGTGATTTAGTTACATTAATATAATAACAGCTATCATTTATGGAGTGTTGCTTGTACCAGGCACTGTCATGGGTACTTACCACAGCTGTCTGTAAATGATCTGTTATCATGCCTATTTTAAAACCGAGGAAACTGAGGCTCAGAAAGGTTTAATAACATCTGTGAGATCATGAAGTTAGTAAATAGTAGGGTTCTCTAGAGAAACAAAACCAATAGGACCTGTCTGCCTGTCTGTCTGTCTGTCTAGCGAGAGACAGAGAGGTTTAAGGAATCGGCTCGTGCGGTTGTGAGGGCTGGCATGTGGAGAATGAAATCTGTAGGCAACAAGCTGACAGGCTGGGGATTCAGGTAAGAGTTGATGCTGCAGTCTGGAAATTCAGGCAGGGCTTCCATGTTGCAGGCTTGAGGAGAATTCCTTCTCTTCTGGGAAACAACCATCTGTGTTTTTGACACCCTCAGCTGATTGGACGGGGCCCATCCACATTATGGAGGGTGATCTGCTTTACTCAAAGTCTGCTGATTTAAATGTTAATCACATCTAAAAAATACCTTCACAGCAACATCTGGACTGGTGTTTGACCATACTAGTGGAAGTCTGAAGCCTCCATTTTATCTACAGTGTCATGGCCTTCTAGATGTTTGTCCAGTCCTCCATGGGCTTTGTTCTGCTCTTTTTCTCTCTGCTAAGCCATGTGTCCTGAGAGCTTGGCTTGTACTCATTATGAAGTCTCCCACTTTTTCACCTACTGGGCATACTCTCTTCTTACTTTGGTTGTCTTCTCAGCTATTCTGTTTACTCACTCTTCCAAAGCTCACAGTACCTCACTCCCAAGACTTTTGCCAGTTGCCCCCAATTCCATACGTGGATGACAACGCAGGAGGAGGGCTCAGGGTTCCGAGAACTGAAATGCAGGCAAGAGTGAAACTCCCTTGTCTCATTTTCAGTAGTGTTGTGCTCATATTCCCAAGGAACATGATGTTAAGGTGAAGATACTGATGGTGCTATTTAGTGTTGCAGGCGTCAGCTATTCTGTGGCAGTGAATGATTCTTAAGTCCTCTTGGAACTTGTAGAACAAATGTTAAAAACGTAAAATAAGGTCATATATCTATAAGCCTTTTGAAAGGGATAAAAAGGCTTTTAAGATGTTGGTCATTTTTTAAATGTTATTTTAGTAATTTATTCATTCAATAATATTTATTGAGTTGCCTACAGTGTGCTAGCTACTATGTGAGGAGCTGGGGCTACAGTGGTGAACAAGAAAGACAAATCCCTGCATTTGGGGTAGCTTCCACTCTAATAGGAGACGCGGAGAATAAAACAGATCATTGTAATATTATATGATGAAGATTCTAATGGAAGAATTATAGCATGCCATGAGAAGACAGAGGAAGGGTTGTATATTAGTCTGCTAGGGCTGCCGTAACAAAATACCACAGACCTTAACAACGGAAATTTACTTTCTCACAGTTCTGGAGGTTGGAAGTCCAAAATCAAGGTTGGCAGAATTGGATTCTCCTAAGGCCTCTCTCCTTGGCTTGCAGATGGCTACCTTCTCGCTGTGTCCTCACATGTCTTTTTTCCGGGTGTGCCAAGAAGTTGGTCATTTAAACTCCTAATTTGGCTCTTCTCTATCCTACTAGATACATTATCTGTCCCGAAGTAAATGGGAGTTATTTGAGGGCAGAAATTGTCCTCTATTCTATATACTGTTCTATATGTAAGAGACATACAGTGTGGTGATTAAGAACTCAGATTTCAAGGGTCAAACTGCCTGAACTTGAAGCTCAGCCTAGTCACTTGCTGGATGTATGACCTTGGACAAGCCACTTATCTTCTCTTTGCTTTGATGCCCTCTTCTTAAAGATGGGCATAAAATAATATCTGTCTTATAGGACTGTTGTGAAGATTAAATGAATTATTCTAACGAAAACACTTAGGAGAGCACCTGGTGTTCTTGAAGTACTCTTATTATTCTAGTCCCATTCACAAGGACTTGTTCTGTCAATGTTAGCTTCTTAGTCTACATTTTACATTGTCTTGATTGACGTGGTTTAAACTGTTTTGACCTTTGTACCAAAGCAACTAAACTTTGACCCTGTCACAATCAGCCCTCGGTAGCAAGAAAACCTGGGAAATGTGGATCTTTAAAGGCTACTCAGCATTAGAGACTGAATGTGAAAGTGATTCTCAGAATGACAGAGAAGTTTGGATTAAGAAAATATAGATTCAGTAGTGCGGGAATGGTTTCTTCCTGTGTTGCCTAATGACAGAGAAAATTTACCTGAGTTCTCTAGGCTTGTTTCTGCATCTGAGATGATGGGTAATGAAATTCAAATGCATCTGTAGCAACTAAAACTGCTTAGATAAAATACTTTTTGGTACATTGCTGAAAGCATCATCCTTCAGATTATTGAAATGACAAGGACTCTTTTTCTGAGTTTTTCTTTTGAGGGGGTGGTTTGTATGTGTTTAAAGAACATCTTTACTGAGAAACAATTCACATATCATAAAATTCACTCTAAATTTAGAGTATATTTCAATGGATTTAGTATCTTAACAGAGTTGTGTAACCATCACAACTAATTCCAGAATATTTCCATCACTCCAAAAAGAAATTCCATATTGATTAGCTGTCCCTCCCTTTTTTCTTCCTTTCCTCCCTCCCTCCCCAATCCTAGGCAACCTCTAATCTTTCTGTCTCTATGAATTTGTCTATTCTAAACTTTTATATAAGTGGAATAATACAATATGTGGTCTTTAAGCTGCTTTCTTTAACTTATAATGTTTTCAAGGTTCATCCATGTTGTATCACGTATTAGGACTTCATTCCTTGTTATTGCTGGATGACAGTACATTGCATGGATATACCATATTTTGTTGATCTCTTCATCAGTTGATGGAAATTAGAGTTGTTTCCACTGTTGGACTAGTATGAGTAATGCTGCTGTATGATCATTTATGGACATTTTTTTTTGTATGTGGTGGTTTTAATTTCTCTTTGTTATATACCTAAAAGTGAAATTTATAGGCATTTTAAAACCAGTATTAAGATGACTTATTGAATTATTTTTGTAAGGGAGTAAACTCAAAGAGCTTTCTGCTGTGTGGAAAGATCAGCACAAGAAAATATCTTACTATTAGATAGGTTTAAAACAAGTCTTTAAGTAATTTTCTCAATTGTTCCCACCACTGTGTTCTGAAGAAGCAAGCAAAGATAATTCCCATTTTACAGATGAGGAAATAGGTCGTGCTGAGAAACTGGGTTTAAATCACATATCAGTCAAATTGGAGAAAAAGAAGAATAACAATTGTTCTTGCATTCTTTCCAAAATTCCACCTGCTGCTTTACTAGGGTATTACTGTGTTCCTATAGCTGTAGAAATTTTTATAAGATGTCTTATAAAGCTAGTTTTGTAAGACCAGACTAGTTATATAGCAAATTGAATTTTCTTTTTTATGGATGTATGTGGAACTTAATTTCTATACTTTGACACTTGGGCTGCTGAGTGATTCTAGATAAAATTATAAAGTAGTATGCCATTGTACCATATTCAGGTTTTCAACCTCAATTGGGACCTCAAAGCCATTCTGCAGCTTTTGTTTTCTTGGTCGATGTCTACTTTAGGACATCACAGGCTGTCAGGGGCCATAGGACATCACATCTGATGTCTCCAGCAGGATCCCGGGCTTTTTAGTGCAAGGATTGCTTCATATATTTTTCACTGTTGGTGTCAACTGGAGTGACTTGCATGAGGGTATTCAGTAGATTTTTAAAAAAACTTTATTTATTTATTTATGTGCATTGGTCTTCATTGCTGCGTGTGGGCTTTCTCTAGTTGCGTTGAGTGGGGGCTAATCTTTGTTGCGGTGCACAGGCTTCTCATTGCGGTGGCTTCTCTTGTTGCGGAGCAGGGGCTCTAGGCACACAAGCTCCAGTATTTGTGGCACATGGGCTCAGTAGCTGTGGCTCATGAGCTCTAGAGCGCAGGCTCAGTAGTTGTGGCACATGGGCTTAGTTGCTGCGTGGCGTGTGGGATCTTCCTGGACCAGGGCTCAAACCCGTGTCCCCTGCATTGGCAGGCGGATTCTTAACCACTGCGCCACCAGGGAGGTCCCTCAGTAGGTATTTTTGGATAACAATTATTCTGACTTCCTTCCTTCCTACCCAGTTAAAAGGGACGATGATCAAACCCTTTGCAAGAAGATGTCCATGTACAGTTTATCAGGGATTTAATACAGAGGTTTTGATTATATATGTCAGTATGTTGAATTACCAAAATATTTATATATTTTATTAATGTACAGGCATTAACCAAGGCTGAAAGAGAGGCAAATTAATAATTAATTAGAAGGCAAGATGGTATATAGTAAATGTAATGACAGATGACAGTTTGAATAAGATGGGAGCTCAGAGGAGTAACTCTTAACACAAACTTGAAGAACCATGGCAGACCGTGTCCCTTGAATGTTAAAGGTTGATTAAGAATTCCCTCCACGTAGAGGAGAGATGGCACGAGCCAATTCATAGGTGAGAAATAACATGGCGTTGGGAAGGGGAGGAGAAGAGGCAGCTGGAGGGAGTTTGGGAGACAGATAGGCAGGAGGAGGAAGAATTTAGGCTAACAGTCTAACTTGTATGTTACGCTGAGAAATGTGGCCTTTATCTTTTAAGAGAACTCTATTGAAGCCATGACTGGCCATTTAAGAGTTTTAAGCAGAGTTAACACACGATTATATTTAATTATATTTCACAACGTAGTAGGCTAAAAGGAGGAGGATATTTATATGTCATCGGGGTGAAGTTGACTGGGCACTCAACACAGAGGCAGAGTCCCCTGTGATCATCCCTAGTCTTTTATGGCCAAGGTTCCTCCTCCTTTTTGGTTTCTCTTAGGGAGTACCATTGAGTAACATCCTGCATTCTCTTTCATTTTAGACATACCTAATATTCTCTTGTGACTGGGACATAAGTGATGTTTGTTTAATTTACATATTCATGGTCACTTTTTGAGGTTTTGTGTGGTATTAAGAACATACAAAATTATCTAAAAAGGCTGTTAAAATATTCCTCCTCCACATATATTTTTGAAACTGGATTTTTAAAGATCACTTACTTTAACAAAAACAATGTATCATGACAGACTGAAGGCAGAACATATATGACAATTCAGCTGTCTTCTCTCAAGTCAGATATGAAAGAGACTTGCACAAGATGTAAAATGATGTCATACTTCTGGAAATATTTTATTTCAGAAGATATATTTTCAATAACTTATTTATATTAACATGTAATTGGTCTATTTTGCCAATAAATGAGAAAATATTTTCTGAGAAATCTGTTTTAATCTCGAATACAGAAAACACCAATAGATATAGCCTATATAAAAACACCCTTTGGGGGTCCTCAGTAATTTTTAAGAGTGTAAAGCATTTCTCAGAACAAAAACAGCAAAAACAAAAAATTGAGAACCATTGTGCTAGAACAACCATGGTCGCACCCTTTCCACCCCCTCCCCACCAACAGCTGCCCCTTGGTCTCCCTTTGGCCTGGAGGTACACACATGAGCACCACAGTCTACCTCAAAAAAGGAGGCGCACACAGACTCTGCAGGTGTGTTCAGGACAGTCTGGGTGGCAATTTCACTTTCCCACGTATCCAAAGTCTGGTCTAGAAGAAGGAGGGCTGGGGGTGTGCACTCGGTATGAGCCACATGCAATTGCTCCTGTGGATTCTTTATTCCATGGGGAAGGGGCACAATCAGAGGAGGGGCAAGGATGGGCAGAGACCCCTCTTGTTGGATGTAAGGGTAGTACTGCTCACACTTGTACTTTGTAGTAGCAGGGACAGAAATTGCTCCCATAATTTGAAATAACCAATCATTACCTGTTCGTAGGTCAACACTCTTTTCATTCATCTCAGAAAGCATTGAGGGTCTTTCTGACCCCCTCTCTAACCTTCGCCTACTACTCCTCTATACTCAGTAACTGAGGTAAAGAAAGAGAGAGCAAGTCTAAAAATGTACCAGTTCAACCCATTTGACATACTCTTAAATTTTCAAAAGAATTCTGGGCTATGTTAGCTACAGGGAAGGTCTGAAATCCTCTCAGCAGATGCTTCAAAAATGGGCCAAGAAAGAACAAAACCCATTCCATTTTAAGCCAGACTGCCAATGTACTCACTGGAATCTGGGCCAATAATTCATGCAGAGTGATGCTGCTCACGAAATTGTTCCATGCCTTACCCCGTATGTCCATCATGAGAAAAATCCTAGGCTCCAAGAAGCTTCAAAATTAAAGAATTAAGACTCTAAGACTGAACTGGCTGCAAGCTCACCACTTTATGCTTGTTATCAATGTATATCAACAAAAACTGTATGAGAGAAAAAACTGCTTTCTGATATTTTTCACGTTGAAACATATATAATGTAGGCTCTACCAGGAAGAATGTGCAGAGCAGTAAGATTCCTATAGTCAATACTCACTGGCAGTCTTAAGAGACTCTGAGTATTAAACACATAATATGGAAAATTGGTCAGAGACTTATCTCTAGTTTCCATGGAAATTAACATATTTATCTAAAGAGTGGTACAGGATAAAATTTCAGGATAAATTTCATCTAATGCAATCACTTTGCTTTTAGGAACACATAATAGATGTTGAAGCTAAAGAGTAAAGAGAAAGTAAAGCTGAAGTTGGAAAAACTGTCATAAAGTCATCATAATAATAATTATTTTAATAAAAAAATCTACTTTAAGTTTAAGAGAAGTCCTGTACTTAAGTTTCAGAGACTGGTTAGTGAAAATATTAATGTAAGATCTCTCCTTCTTTTTCCTAAACACAGTGAAAGATTAAATCAATTATTATGAACAAGCAATTACTAAGAAATATGAAATGAGAATAGAATGAAAACAGAATGAAACCATTTAAACACACATTTAGGACTTAAAACATAAGTGAAAGCAAGTCCCTCCTTAATGAATTTACCAAATTCTTTAATGTGGGCATTAACTGCTCTTGCCTTTTAGTTGTATAAAATTATAATGTTGGTTGCTGAATGAGGCCTTTGAGATACTCTGTTTACATCGGTGGTTCCCGTACCTGACAGATCATGAAATCATCTACAGTAATGCTTCCAAACTCTATTGTTCACATCATCTGGGGATCTTGATTAAAAATAAATATTCTGATTCAGCAGGTCTGGGGTGAGGCCTGATATTCTGCATTTGAAACACATTCTCAGGTGATACGCTGCTGTTCTGTGCACCGTACTTTGGATAGCAAAAACCTAGAGACATATATAAAAATACAGATTCTGTGGTCTCACTCCTAGAGATTCAAACTTAGTGCAATAGTACTTGAAAAGTTTCTTATTTTATAGATGAGGAAACTGAAGTTCAAAATAGTACAGTAAGTCCCCTACATACGAATGAGTTCTGTTCTGAGAGCACGTCTGTAAGTCCAGTTTGTTCATAAGTCCAACGAAGTTAGCCTAGGTACCCAACTAATGCAATCCTCTATATAGTACTGTACAGTAATAGGTTTAGAGTACTTTTCACACAAATAATACGTAAAAAACAAACAAAAAAATAAAACATTTTTAATCTTACAGTACGGTACCTTGAAAAGTATATTATTTTCAGACACTCAGTATCCTACATAAGTACTCTGATTTCCTGAATTTAACTATGATGAGCTAATTTTTTAACTGAAGACACTATTTTCCATATTTTTCTCTTCCTGTTGAGAATCCTTCCTCCCAGGAATAAAAACTGGCAGATTTTTCAAGTCATACATCCTAGGCTTGAAATAAAGATACTGTACTACTGTACTCTGTACAGTACTGTAAGGTACACAAAAGCACAACCACTTGTAGAGGATGCACACATGTGACAATACATGCCAGACTCGTGAACTAACTTATGTGATTGGACATGCGAATGCACATTCGCATCTTTGAAGGTTCGCAACTTGAAGGTTCATATGTAGGGGACTTACTGTAGAGTGATGTGTAACAAAATAGCCATCAAACCAACAGTAGGCCAAAGACCTCCTAATCCCAGGCTACTGCTGTTTTATTTACACAACAACGTCTCCCATATTATGAGAACTTTCCACATTTTACAGTTGGGATGTGCCATCTGTACAGTTTCATAGGGCTCCATGCTAAGAAGGGCCCCATGATTGGGGTTTAATGCTCTATGGTTGACATCTTGAAATTCATAGTTATTTTGTCTTTGAATTTACATTTTGTAGTTGAAGTCCAATGGGACAAAGGAGCACGTGTAGAGGGAGAGCTTGGAGTCTTGGCTCACACGTGGTCTTGCCTCCTGCAGCTTCTCCCCCTTCCCTAGGATAGATAGTTGGCCCCCTGCTACCACCCCCTGATGCCGCAGGCTCTGCTTGGCCTCCCTTTCGCCATCTCTGCCCCAGACCTCTGCCAGCCTCCACCAAGAGTGGTGGCAGGTTGAACTGGGGAGAGGAGGCTTATATTCCTCCAGCATCCTCCTCCCCTGTGGAGACCTGAGTGTGCATGTGGGGAGAATTAGGGTTGAGAGTGTCCTGTGGTGTCCCCGGGCATGGCGTGATGGCAACGTCCCCACACCAGCATAGCAGTGCGATGGCTTGACAGGGACTTCTCATCCTACCCCCAGCCACATACAAAGCTTGTCTCTGAGCAGAGGTTTAGATCCCTTGGGGTTGCCCACATGTCATGGATTTGAAAGCTATGCTAATTATATATAATATCTAATATCATGTTACATATAGTTAGAATATCTTTCTAATTTCAGGGAACGCTCTGGTTACACATGCAAAAGGAGGGAGGGAGATGCAAGAGGGAAGAGATATGGGAACATATGTATATGTATAACTGATTCACTTTGTTATAAAGCAGAAACTAACACACCATTGTAAAGCAATTATACTCCAATAAAGATGTAAAAAAAAAAAACAGTCTAAAATTTAAACCTACCTCCAATGATTCTAAAGTTATTAAGCCTGCCTTTAAGGTTCCCTACTAAATAACTTGGTACCCTGAGTTAGGAAAAGTTTTGCTCATCTAAATTTACTTCATGTGCACAATATCTTCAACAAGCACAATAAATTGGTTTATTTGCTGCAGCTTTGCCTGTCTGAAATATCCATCTCTTCCAGAATTTTGGTCATTTTTCTATTTCACCTTGGAGTGTTTTGGTAGATTGTAGCTTTCCAGGAATTGGTCCATTTCATCAAAGTTGTCAACATCATGTGCATAGAGTTGTTTGTACTAATACCTTACTATCCTTTTAATGTCTGTGTGGTATGTAGTGATAGCTCCCAGTTTGCTTCTCAAATTAGTTGTTTGTATGTCTTTCTTTCCTGTCAGTTTTACTGGAGATTGGTCGAGATAATTGGCCTTTTTAAAAAACGAGGTTTTATGTTCATTGATTTTTTTGTTATTTTTCTCTGTGTCCAGTGTCATTGATCTGCTCTTATTTTATTTCCTTCAGTCTGCTTGCTTTGGGATTATTTTGCTCTTCTTTTTCTCTGATTTCTTTATGTGGGAGCTTAGATGATTAATTTGAGACCTTTCTTATCTTCTAATATAAGCATTTAATGTTATAGATTTCACTCTAAGAACTTCTTTAGCTGCATTCCACAAATTTTGATACGCTGTACATTCATTTTCAATCAGTTCAAAGCATTTTCTAATTTCCCTTGAGACTGCCTCTTTGGCTCACTCATTTAGACTCAGTTGACAGATGATGCTAGTTTTTATATATTTTTATTGATTTTCTATCTACCAGTTTCATCTGTTTCTGAAAGAGGAATGTTAACATATCAAACTATAACTTTCAATTTATCTATTTCTCCTTTTATTTTTGTCAGCTTTTGCTTCATGCAATTTGAAGCTCTCGTGTTATATGTATATACATTTAGGATTGTTATTTTTCTTGGTGAATTAAACCTTTTATCATTATGTGATTTCCCTCTCTTTTCCTCATGAATTTTCTTTGCTTTGAAGTCTACTTTTTTCTGATATTACTATAACTACTTTAACTTTCTTCTTATTAGTGGTTGCATGATATATCTTTTTCAACTTTTTTACTTTTACTATACCTATGCATTATATTTGAAGTGATTTCTTATGGATAACAGATCATTTGTTCATATTTTATTTTTAATCATTTGTGACAATCTCTGCCTTTTAATTGATGTGCTTAGATGTCTTACATTTAATGTAATTATTTATATATTTTGACAGGTCTGTCATTTTATTATTTGTTATCTGGATGTCCCCTCTGTTTTAAAATCATGGACTTCTTAATTTTTTAGATTATATGAAGATTTCTAGTATCCTTTTTAACATTTCTTTTAGTTTTTTAAAACTACATCTTAGTATATTTTTAGTGATTTTTCTAAACCCTTACAATCTATTTACTTATCTTTTCACAGTCGATTTTAAATTAGTATTTTACTGCTTCAAATTGAATGTAGAAAACTTACTGCCATATAGATTCAGGAATCTTCTCCCTTTATGTTGTTGTTTCATGTGTATTACAAGTTATATACATTAAAAAAGCCTATCAGGCAGTGTTTTAATTTATGCTTTTAAGCATTGTATTTATTTTAACAAATTTAAGAGGAAAAAATATATCTAGTCACATATTTACCAATTCTGTTGCTCTTCCTTCATTTCTGAAGTTACAAGTTTCCCTCTGATATGATTTCTCTGTTTATTAACAACTTCCTTTTGCATTTGTTCTAGAGCAGGTGTGCCAATGATAAATTCTCTTGTTTTTTATTTATCTGAGAATGTCTTTATTTCATCTTCACTCCTAAAGAATATTTTCATTGGATATAGAATTCGAGGTTGACAGTTCTTTTCTATAAACTCTTTGAAACTGTTATCCTACTACCTTCTGGCCTCCTTGGTTTCTGATGATTGTCATTCAAATTACTGATTCCCTACATATAATATGCTGTTTTCCTCTGACTACTTTTGTGCCTGTGAAGGGGGTGGTAGAATTTGGTTTTCATCAGTTTGATTGTGATATGTCTGGGCATGAACTTCTTCGAGTTTATCGTGTTTGGGTTTTACTGAGCTTTATGAGCCTATAAGTTTATGTATCTTGCAAAGTTTTCAGACATTACTTCTTCAAAATTTATTTTCTAAACTACCCTCCTTGTTTCCCCCTTCTGAGATTCTGATGGCATGAAAATTAAACTTTTGGCATTTTACACAATTCCATGGGGAGGGGGTGGATCATTTTTTTTTTCCAATATTTTTTCTCTGTGGTTCAAATTAGATCATTTCTGTTGATCTAGGTTTACGTTCACTGACTCTTCCTTCAGTCACTTCTGTTCTGCTGTTGAGTCCATCAGGTATATTTTAATTTTTGGTTCTTGTGTTTTTCGGTTCTAAAATTTTCATTTTGTTCAATTTATACCTTTTATTTCCATGCTGAGATGATCTGTCCTTCCACTTGTTTCAAGAGTGTTGGCCCTTAGCTCTTGTAGCATGGTTATCAAGGCTACTTTGAAAGTCTTTGCATCATAATTCCAACATTTGGGTCACTTTAGGGGCCACCTTTGTAGTGGTGTCTCTTGATTGTCTTTTCCTTTGTGAGTTGTTGAGGTTTTTTCCATTTTTCACATAGCAAGTAATTTTGTGTTATATGTTGGATATTTTGAATATTGTGTTAATAGATTCTTGCATCTTGTTTAAAGCCTCTAGAAACTGTTAATATTTTCCTTTGTTTTAGCAGGCAATCAATTAAATTAACTTCAGACCACAAGTTCTAACCAATGTCTTGTGGTCTGTGGATCCAACTCAGTTCACTTTTCACATTACAGTATTATTTAGACCTGTTTTGATTGCCCAGTCTGGGACTTACACAGTGTTCTACTCTGTATTTCTGTTATCAAAGCTTTGGTATTTGTTTATGTCAGATCCATACAGATTGAGAATGAGCCCTCTCCTCAATATCTCTGACAGTCTCTAGTTCCCATAGGGCCCCTCTTCTAGGTCTGATGGCTGGAAACCTAGGACTTTAGTTTCCCTTTCGCCATGCACTTTGACAGTTGAATATGCCTCCAGAACCAAGCAGTAGGAAGATAGAGACAAAAAGCATTAGGAGTCTTTTCAACAAATGGGGCTTGGCAACTGGATATCTACACACAAAAGAATAAAGTTGGGCCCCTGCCTCACGTTGTTGTATTACAGGTGATGAGTAGTTGAGTTGGCTTGTTCACTGGGGGGAGTTTCAAACATAAGTATGTGAAAATCTTTTAAACCTTCCAGTCTTCTCTTCAGGCATGGAGGTAAGGTGGTGGTAAAATATTCTGGTCTTCTGGGAGCTGGTTGGATGAAGGGAGCTAAAGGCCCCACCATTTAGTGTAAAGACATCCTGGAATTCTATCATGCATCATGCAGTAGCCCTGCAAACTTTTCTATAAATCTCTCTCTCTTTTTTTTTTTTAAGATATGGACCTTTATTCCTGCCTCTTTGATGTTGGTTGTCCAGGTCAATTTCTTCAAAGAGTAAAAATTTGACCCCCTGCCTAAGAATGGGGTACAGTTGGCTTTCAGAAGTAAGAGAGAGGATCAGGTGTTCTAATTGCTTCCTATTTATATATTTTTTTAACCGGTTTGATCCTTGCCCACTGAAGAACATTGTGCCTCCAAGTCCTAGGCACAATGGTCAGGGGTGAATATTCTCACTTGTCATTAATATTTCTGTCTGGAGGTACTTAGGTTGGGCTCCTCCTGCCTTGATAAATCAGTTATTTCTCTCCATGTCTCCCCATATAAAAGTCTTTTATGCTACTATTTTTTTTTTCCTCTTATATTTGTCTATGTGAACTTAAAACTCTGTTTTATTCCTATAATATCATTTAATGTGTTCTTAGGAGAGAAAGGCAATAAACAAGATTTTTTAATATGGTATGTTAAACTAGAGGTTTAATGTATTGTTTTATTTAAATAAATCAGAGATAACTTAGAACTGATAAAAGCCAAAGAATGCCTTGATCCTTACTATTAAACTTTATCTTTCCAAGTTAGATAATGCAGCTAGGAGAATAATGATGAAACCACGCTCCCCCAGTTCTCTGAGGAGGTTTAAGGAATGAATGAGTCAATGAGAGATAAGTCCCTACATCTGATGCATTATTTTGGGTGAGATGGTCCCGTGGGGAAGTGGCTCTGTTCTAATGGAAAATGTGAAGTGTGAAAATGAATCCATGAAAGGAATGAATTATGGTTATAGATAAGGTTGCTAAAATTTGCATATCCTTTCTGTTTGAAGGGTATCTTTGTACTCAACCTGACCCATTGGAGTTTTCTTGCATAAGAGCCTTGGCAGGGACCCAGCAGCCATAAGTAATTTATGGCCTAAGAGTGGTAACTTATGGCCTAAGAGTGGTAATTTATATCACATCCATCATCTTCTACCTCATTCCAAGGGAAGAATGTCCTAACCATGAGAGAATCCTGGCCCAGGACCAGGGAGCAGGGCTGATGTGTAATATTCTACTATCCACATTATGTAAGTGAACTAAGTAAGGTTAAAATAGGGCATCATTAATGCATTTGGTTATTTTAGGAGCCCTCTGCAATATACCACCTAAAGTTATACAAACTCTATGAGGGATCTTGATGGTAACTTCTGGTTGCCTTAAGCATCTCTGTTCTGCTGTTCTATTAACATGTAAATAGAGTTGTTCTGTGACCTGTTTGTGGTGGTTTGAACAAAGCATTTCACTTTCAGTCACCAAAATGGAACTGCTGGAAATCTGTTCTCCAAGATTGAAGACAGTGAAGGTCATGGGCTTCAGCAAGGGAATTAGGAAGTACAGCTATGACTGTCTCAGGTTTGCAGAACATTTACCTCTGAGATAAAATCTTGGTTTTTATTTTCAAGGATATCTTACAGTAGGCAAAGGTAATGAAATTTATTCTCAGAGGAAGTACACAATGATAGAACAATGGGAACACTTAAAAGGTGCCCTTAACCATTTTCATATAAAGGGAAGGCTGAAAAGGCTCAGTTCATTCATTTATGTTGTCATTATAAAATGTCTTGGTAGCCAAGGTTCATGAATGTAAATTGCTGGGGAAGCAATTGACATAATTAATGGAGGAGAAAATGTTCTTTTAAAAATGTTCCCACAATCAGAGGTTTGGATATAGTGTTCTTTGGAATATGTGAATGTTGGTGTACAAATTTGACTTGGAGATATTTTTTTCCCTCTTATGCATCCATTGGGCATAAATGAGTATTAGACTCTATACCCACCTTGTTAATTTAGAACAATGCTGTGTCTATGACATCAGTAGTGCCTGGGCATTTATAAATTTTGATCATCACATCATATCTCAGACATTACTTGAATAGTTAAAATAAATTTCCAGGCAAAAGTGACACAATTTAAAACATGATGGCAAACTTATAAAATTGTCAATTTATTTTCTTTTACAAGTGTCCATGACAAAATCAAACACAGAAAAATGTCTCAAAGTCTACTTCATTTCTGTAGAGGCTTGATGCCATTTTATAGCAATGATTATAAAAAACGATCAGTTAAAATTAATGTATTTTATCATAAATAATTTTGACAAATATTATGCTCAAAATGTAATATTTACAGTTGAGATTCAAAATATAATTGAAGCTAAATTGGCTTTGTCTATCAATTTTATATTTAAAAGCATTGTTGGAAAATGGAGTTAATAATAGTACCTACCTTATAGGGTTGTTATAACATTTCAATGATTAGTTCATGCAAAATGCTTAAAACAGTGCCTGAAGCATACATAGTAAACACTGAATAAATTGTATTTATTACATTATTAACAATATAACTTACAGTTAGCCTGACAGTTACAGTTGGAGCTTAATATGGTTTTATACTTCACTCTTAAACCATTTTGGCACTTGTTCCACTTTCCTATACTTAGATTAAGCTCTTAATCTTCATTTAAAAGTCTGGGATTACATCTTTCATCCCAGTAAATACTTCCTCCATCTTTACAAATGTAGTGAATGCTTTATCAATCCCAAATGTTCTCTATAACTAAAATCTGGTAGTTGGGTCCCATAAATAAAAATCAAAACTTACAGAAAATCACCAATTAAATATACCACAACTACATCACAAGAGTAGACACACTTTTTTCCAAGGACATGTGTATGGTGAACAGTGTTTTAAAATACAGTTTTGCCTTAGCATTTTCTTTTCATATTCTCCACTAAGAATGTTAAATCAAAGGCAAATTTTGTTAATGTGAGGTTCTCATACAGAAAGTTTATAATGAATATCAACTGGCACAAAAACTAATAAAAGATTTGTTAAATGCTTTATTCCCACAAAACCCGCATACAAAATAGAATGATTCATACTCCTCAGACTTAGTTCTTAAGTGTCATAAGTAGTGAGATTAGTGGAGGCCAAATCCCTAAGACCAAAGTCAAATTGAATTTGGGATACAGTAAAATGAGGATATTGTTATCTCCATTACTTCAGATTCTCTTAAAATTAAACCTAAAATGTATATGTAGCTGCTTAAGTTTGGGATTGCTCTACTGTAGGTCCACCAAATTGTCCTTTAATTCAGCTCCTCTCTGTGGAATCTAGTCCCATCTTTTTTGGGAAAGTGAGTGGTGCTGCCAAATGCTCAGCCTTTACAAAATCTTGCTCCCCAGTGTATTTTTTTCCAGGAATTCGGCTTCTTCTGCTGTGTTCTCTGATCAATAGGGTGTGCCTTAACCAACTCTAAAAATTCAGAAATTGTGTGTTGACACCTGAGTCCTCAAAGCACCTGAACTTTGGGGTGGGTAAATTTGAGTTTACTGATTTTTGGCTGCATCCTGTTAGTAGCCCTTTATTTTATGACTGCCTTCTCTATACCTGGGCCTGGCTGTCTGGGTTAGTCCATGTTGAGTGGATATATCCCTTTACCCTTACTCCTATAGAAGTCAACACTTTGACTAGAGGTAGATTTACCTGGAGGCTAATTGAGCTTAAGTTAGGGTCTCTCACTTACATAGTCCCTGCCTGTACTATGACAAGGGCTGAGAGTTGTCAAGTGTCCTACATGAAGAAGGAACACTTGGATATAACCAGGGAGCATCTATGTAAGGATTTCTGGTTACTTGTCCAAAAACACCTAAGAAAAAGACCTGGATCTCTAACAGCCCAGTCATTTCTTATTATTCCTTTTCTTATCACAATAAATATTCAAGTTTGTACCTAATTTTGTATTCTTTTGCTTAAAGACACCCCCCCCCCCATCCCCCTGCTGCAATTAGCTTAAGCTTCACGCAGGCCTCACACAACCTGGATCTGCCCCTGCTTTTGGCATTACCTATTATTTTTGTAGCCTGCAATGTTCCTACCTTGTTAACTGGCAGGTGCGTGGTAGGAGGATATCTCCCTTCATGTTACTCACTTCACACTTGGGGATACATCAGCTGTGCAAGAACTTGTACTAGTTGTCTACACTTGACCTCCAGTAGGTTTTTTCTGGGACCACCTACTGCATCCCCTCCTCCTTAATTGGTTTAATGGTGACATATTACCTGATTGCTCACTTTCTTTTTTCTTCTGATTCTTGTCTCAGCTTCCTGGACTGTTTAGCTTTTAATTTCTTCCCCACAGAACACTCTTTGTTGAGAAATGTTACTAGGGAATCTTGGTGACTCTCTTAATCTGTGAAACAATTGGAATTCATGGAGCATTCCCTATAGAAACACCTTTTTATATAAGAAGGTATTTAGTTCTCCAGACTCAACAATTTCCATATCTTTGGAACACAGTCTACTTAAATATGCAAAGGCAGTGTCCCTTCTGTGCTCTGGTTCATCTTGAAAACTGAATTCTCTGACTAAATTCTTCCATAAAAAGACAGAGGCTGTCATATTAGGTTAAAAAACAAAATCGGCCAATGTGCTGTTCACAAGAAACTCGGTTCAGACTGTAGGGGGGGAAACATCTTCTTCTCCCCTTCTAGTTCTTTGACTGGCTTAATAATTAAATTGACTCAAAACAGATTAATAGAAGAAGGATAAACAAAAGTTTAATAACATGCTTATGTTGCAGGAAGGGGGATCCCTTCCAGGGCCTGAGAGTGGGTTCTGTCTAACACTCAGAAATGACAAAGCAAGAGACTTTATTGGGAAGGGGTGCCCAGGTGGAGAGCAGCAGGGTTAGGGAACCCAGGAAGACTGCTCTGCCACGTGGCTTGCAGTCTCGGGTTTAATGGTGATGGGGTTAGATTCCGGGTTGTCTCTGGCCAACCATTCTGACTCAGGGTCCCTCCTGGTGGTGCATGCAGCCACTCAGCCAAGATGGATTCCAACAAGAAGGATTCTGGAGGTTGGTAGGACATATGGACCGGCTTCTCCTCTCTCCTTTTGACCTT
Organism: Phocoena sinus; assembly: GCF_008692025.1. Taxonomy (NCBI): domain Eukaryota; kingdom Metazoa; phylum Chordata; class Mammalia; order Artiodactyla; family Phocoenidae; genus Phocoena; species Phocoena sinus. Next base: position 80,043,792 of record NC_045768.1, on the reverse strand, counting down.
TTACAAATTCTTCTGTTTGGTGGTAGCTTGTTAGTTCCGTGTTCCTTACCAGGACCTCCTGTTGTAAGGTAACTCATGTAAGTGGTTACTATTGTGCCTGGCCAGGGCTGGCGATTTTGGTCAGTGATTCCCCTAACACATACATGGGAGAAACCAGGGAAAACTGAGTAACTCTCCAATAAAATAGAAGCCTTCACCTTAAATACTATCTTTAGCTAACATCAAAAGAAGATGTTGGGGATTGGTAGTCAGTTACAGAGAAAAGCACAGTAAACCAAGGGTAAGGTTGTTAAGCAAATTTAAGTCATTGCCTTCTCCACTGATAATAGTTTCTAGAGATAAAGTCATCCCCCACTTCCCAGTACAGCAGGGAGACACCCTACAAATAAAGATTTCCCTTATACATGTAAATTTCTCTTACAGGTAACGTCTACTCAGTTTTCAGACTTCTCCTGTGTCTGCAGTTTCTTAAAAATAATCAGCCTAAAATAATCAATATGCCAAAGAGACATGATTTGGGGTGGCAAATTCTGCTCCCCTATAAGACCAAGTGATAAAGAATGGCTGAAAATAATGGGATTAATGAAGAGCTACAAGGCAAATGTAAATATTAGAAAAGGCAAGAATGCCAATATTCCATTAGAAGAGCTTAGATATAAGATTAAAAGCACTAAGCAGGATAAATAGAGATGTTTTTAAATTATAATAGGCACAATTCCTATTTATGCAACAATCATAACCCAGTGTGCATTTAGTAGCAAAAGAAAATATTTTAGAAATGTAAGGAAAATATATTAGAAATGTAAAGAGATATTGATAAAAATCAAGTTATAGTATAAATTTGGTAAAATTATTAGGGTTAAAGGTCAAAACAGGTAAGGAAATTGAAAAAGTAAGCAGCATTGATAAACTATAATATGCGTGTGTATGCACGTGCATACATAAACACATGCCCATTGTCAACTAAAAAAATTGCAGAATATTAAAGTTGAGAATTATGTTTTATTCAGTGGATATACTGAAGACTTAAGCCTGGGAGATAGTCTCTCAGATAACTGTGAGGGACTGTTCTGAAGAGGTAAGTGGGGAGCCAGGATATATAGGAGTTTTTGCAAAAAAAAAAACAAAAAAAAAAAAACAGGCAGTTGGAACATCCAAAGATTAGTGTCAGTTAAAGAAAATCAGACCTCTCAGTTAATGAATTTAGTGCTTTTCTATGTATGGGAAGATGCAAGAGTCTGGGCTCATTAAAATTATTCCTTTGATATGCACCTTAACTATCTAGGGCCAGTATCCTGTTTTGTCCATCCTGAACCCTCAGGGTGTATCATTGTGGGCAGCTGAAATGGCTAATGGCTTGATGGCTGCAACATCCTTTGTTTATTGATATGGTAGGCAACATTCTTTGTCCACAACATATATACTACCCACTTTTCTTACATCAATTTAAAAAGAATATAATGTATTTGGTTGAAAAGAAAGCTTTATATTTAAAAAGTAGAGATTTTATAGGTCTTATTCTTTGATAATAAATCAAAACACATAAACGTATTTCTAAAAAGATTAACATCCTTGAATATTCATGAATCAAAGAGGAAATTACAAAATATATAGAAACAAATACAGCAAAAGCTATATTCAGAGGAAATGTATAGCTTAAAATATAAAGAAAAAAGGCAAAATATAAGGAAATTAGTACTCATTTTAAGAAGTTAATAAAAAGAACAATAAGATAAATCAAAAAAAATCTGGAGAGAAGAGATAATGGTAAGACAAAATTAATGGAAAGGAAAACAAAAACATAGTAGAAATAATATACTATAGCACTCTTTGAAAAGAAATAAAATAGAAAAACTGCTGTGAGCATGATTAAGAAAGAAGGTCAAAAACATATAAGATTAAGAATGAGGAAAGAAAAAAACTGTAGATGTAAGAAAAATTAAGATAATAATAAGAAAACATCACATGCAACATTAGATAACAAATTTGATAATGTAGGAGAAAATGACATACTAAAATAAAACTATATAGGGCTTCCGTGGTGGCACAGTGGTTGAGAGTCCATCTGGTGATGCAGGGGACGTGGGTTCATGCCCCGGTCCAAGAGGATCCCGCATGCCGCAGAGTAGCTGGGTCCGTGGGCCGTGGCCGCTGGGCCTGCGCGTCCAGAGCCTGTGCTCCATGGTAGGAGAGGCCACAGTGGTGAGAGGCCCGCATACTGCAAAATAAAATAAAACTATGTAAAAATGAAAAACTTGAATTGGTATGCCGAAAATTAAGAGAAATGAGATCTTTAGACTTTCCCTTTAAAAAGTACCAATACCCAATGAATTCACAGGTACAGAACAGATAATTTCATGATGCTTGAATTATTCCTGGCTAGAAAGAATAGAAGATCCTTACTTTATTCAGGAGGCCAGCATAATTCTAATGCCAGAACCTGTTTATCTTTTTTAAGTGAATAGCTAGCTACTTATTTAAAAAGATACAAATATCCCAATAAAATTTATTTTCATATTAGAAAGTAAATCTAGTAATATATCAAAAGAAAAATATTAAAGCTTTCAAGACACATAAGGATGGTTCATTCTTGTACAATGAACCAAGTAAACAGATTAAATAAGAAAAAGCTTATGATTATACCCATACATGCTAAACGTCATCTTCTAAAATTTAGCAAGCATTTCCAATTAAAAGAAAAGCTCCAAAATGGTTCCACAAGAAAGTTATTCAAATACAGTGTAGATTATTTTCACCCAAACAAGTGGCACAGTACTAACCTGGAGCTAGTCAAGGATACATTTCAGAATTTCATTCCTTTTTTTGTTCTTGGAAGTTTCAGTTTACTATAGGATTTAGTATAACAGTAGGGGTAAGAAACTGTAAATGTGCCTTTATCTCATCTTATTAAAATTACATTTTCTCACTGTTACCGAACTCAGGTTTGGGTGCTTACAGCTCAAAAGCCAATAATCGAGAGGCAAGTGTCAGTAGAAAGGAAAGTTGCTTTAATCAGAAAAGCCAGCAATCTGGGGAGAAGATAAACTCATATCCCGAGACCAACTCCAAAGATTCTGCTCACGACAGTTTTTAAAGGGAGAAAGGGGAAGTAATCTCAGTTAATCATTGAGGCAGATTCTGCATCATTTTCCATTGCATGCAGGCTGACTCCTCATGATCTTTCTTTAAAGGTTATCTTGCCTATGTGGTCTGACTGCAGGATTGCTAAGGGGGCTGATGTGGACAGAGAGCTAGTTATTCTCTAACTACTTAATTCTTCATTCCTACTTCTTTCAATCTAGGAAAAGAATTAACCAGTTAGGCATGGTATTGTGTGCATTTAGTAGAGCATAAGTTAGCAGTTATGTTAAATGTTACCTAGTGATCTCATTTTTATAATTAAGGCTTAAGGGGAACAGGAAAGGGGCAAAGCTGCTGCTTAACGTCACCACAATTCTGGAACCCGCTGTATGTAGATGAAATCTCTTCCTCTCTGGACTTTGAAGGGTGATCTGAAAATTACTGAAGTGTAGCTATTTGTAGTGTTTTTCTTTGGGGAACAGGATTCCTGGAAGCACTAATTTTCCCCAGTAGCCATTTTCAGCAGTTACTCCACCCATTTCTGTTGTTCTTTCAGAGACCAACTGATCCAGAGGTAATTTTCCATAACTCAGTTCTATAATTTTGCTGTCATAGACTAACACTGTGGTGCCCAATTCAATAGGTAAATTAAATGATCTGCTGATAGAGGAGTATTGTGCTGTGCTTAACAGAAATAAGTCTGGTAAAGGCAACATTCCAGGAGGAATATGCTTACCTCTCTGGGCACAAAATTTTGCCCACAGTAGTCGGGTACATTCCTTCCAGGTCATTTGTCTTTGACAAGATATCTGGAGGAATTTTAGAAATGACAAACAATGTAGAATGTGAATCACATAGTGATTAACTATGTGGTTAATAAGCATCATTAAAACAAGTTGCAAATGACTTACAGCATTTCTCATATGAAGTACAAATTACTCCCCTGTAAGTGGGCAGTGAGGACTTGGAGTCCGGTGTGGCTTTGAGAATGGTCGTCTTCGGCTTTGGCCTGAACTCCCTGCTTGCGTTGCCTCAGTTCTGCTAATCTTCCAGTGGGCCCGTAGGTGTTCTTGCCACACACCAGTCTGTGCTAGAAGGTCATTTTTTGTGGCAGGTCCCTCATCAAAGTTTGGAAAATTCTCAGTCTCGATAATCCGTTAACTGCTCTAACTTCACTTTAAATACCGAAACCTTGCTAATAATATTCCTAAGGATAATATCCCCATCACCAAATATGCTCTGTAAATGCCACTTGCTAATCATTATTTACTCCAGTAGTTTCTCTTTGTTACTGGCCAGCTCCTCTGTTTCTTGCTTGCTTCTTTCTTCCCTCTGTTCTATGTGTACTGAAGTGTTGGGACATTATCTGACTGTATTCAGAAATTAACTCACTTCTGAGGATGTATCTTGTTGAACAGTATGCCCTTGTGTTCCTTCTGACTGTTGCTCAGATTACAAAGTTGTTTCCAGTGCTCTTACCTCTGGTGGTGCCTAATGGTAAGGGCACTACATACTTTTACTTTAAGATAAGCACGAAAGCTTAATCAAGATGACCTCTTTCCGTACCACTTGACCTACCTGGAAGGCAGAATTGAAGGGTCATCCCTATCAGAGGCCACGTCCTGTAACCTCACCTGTATGGTGGATTTGGAGGCACACAAATAACGGCAAAAATGGGAGAAATTTGTCATGGCAGCTGGTGGGTACCCTAAAGGGCACCTCATCCTTCTCTGGAAGGGGAGAGGCTGCAATTCTTGGCAAGATATTCTTAAAAGGAAGAGCAGTGCTTCCTTTCTTCATGCAACCAAATATCAGATGTGCCCAGGTGGCTTACTCTCTACTTCATCCCAAAGAATTAAGCACAGATTCAAAATGTAAACCAACAGTTATGTCACCATGAAAAGATTGTGGTAGTAAGTTTAAAGGCTCCTATAGTTTGTCAATAATCTGGTGATGATCTGGAGAGTAGTCTATAAAAACTGAAGGAAAAACAGATCCTTGAGGATATTTCCAGAATTATTAGAAAGATATTAGAAAGATATTCTAATTATATTCCCAGACTTAATATGAAGATGAATAGCATTAATAGAGAAGGTCTGTGTGAAGCACGTGTTAATATCATACTCAGGCTCTTCCATGTAGTAGGAAAGATGGCTATCAGTGGTTCTAACCTTCCACATTTAGGGGTCCGTGGTCAGAAGAGGGGATTCTTATTCCCTTTGTTGACTTCTCGTAGTTACAGGAGAGCATTTTAATTTGACCTTCTGATCTAGTGGAGGAGTAGGGTTTAGATCCGCATCCCTAATTCCACTAAGTAATCTATCTTTGACACTTGAATTAATACTTCAACTAATCCCAAACCAATTGTTACTGGAGCATGAATTTCATCCATGAATAAAAATAAGGGTGGTGTGTAGGGAGGGAGTATCTATGTTGTTTGGACTCCTTGTCTTCTTTGCATTTTACTTTTTGCTCATGTAGACCACACTCATGGGTTGATTAGCTTTCAGCTCAGGAGTGAACACCTGTAAGTGGATTTAATTGAAGAGACTACACAAGGTATTTTATACATTTTTCAGGATTTCTGGTATCACTCTGTGAGTGTCCCTTATTGATTTAGCACATCTATCAGTTGACTCTGCAGCCTGAATTTTTGGAATGCCAACTCCAAATTTCTCAGATTTTGAAGGAACTGTGTGGGCAGTGCATATTTTCATGAATAATACTAAGATGGAAAATCAGCACAGGGCTCTGCTTCTCTTGGAAATAGCAGAAGGGGAAGACAAAGAAACTAACATTTATTGAGGGTATGATAGAGTTCTAAAATGTTCCTCCAAATTTTTCCAACTTCATACCTGGAACTGTGAATATGATGAGAAATCACAATTTTTATTATGTTACCTTACATGGCAAAGGGGATTTTGCAAAGACCATTAAGGTTACAGATCAGTTGACTTTGAGTTGATCAAAAGGGAGATTATCAGGGCAGGCCTCATGGAATCACTCAAGCTAATAGCACATTTTCTCCATTCATCCGGAAGGGAAAGTCAGAGAGAATTAAGGTACTGAAGAGGGGGCCTTATGTGAGGACTTCTAGGAGCTGAGTGACCTCCAGCCAACAGCCAGAAAGGCAGCTGGGATGACTGTAAGGAACTGCATTCTGTCAATAATAGGAATGTGCTTGAAAGAGGACTCAGCTCCAGATGAGAATGTGGCTGGCCGACACTTTGATTTCAGTCTTGTGAGACCCTAAGCATAGAACCCAGCTGAGATCGCCTGGACTTCTGACCTACAGAACTGTGAGCTAACAAATGAATGTTGTTTTAAGCCATTAAGTTTGTAGTAATTTGTCACACAGTAATAGAAAACCAATACAGATGCCTATCTAGTAGCCGGTATTAAGTGTTTGCTACGTGGCATTTAATTTAATTATAGCAATCCTGTAAGAGACGAATCCTTGTAACTATTATACAGATGGGAAACAGGCTCAGATTATTTATATGACTTGTCCAAGGTCTCATAAATTGTAAGTGGCAGAACCCACACTGGGGGTCATTGGCTGTCTATATCCGTGCAAGCAGCTTTCATTACCCTATTCTCAGAAGTCTGCTGGAATAACTAGCAAGGATACCATCCTTCTGGGAAAGTCACTCCAGACGAGTGTCCCAAAGGAATATATTTTCCCCTGAACTGCTCTGTAATAGTAGACTAAAGACAAATCAGCCCCAATGTCTAAAATTATTCATTTTCTGTGATTTTTCTCTGTCTCTTTTAATGTAACGTGACTTCATTTTTTTAATTTTTAAAAAATATTTCATTGAAGTATAGTTGATTTACAATGTTAATTTATGCTATACAGCAAAGTGATTCAGCTATACATATATATATTCTTTTTCATAATCTTTTCCATTATGGTTTATCACAGGATATTGAATATAGTTCCCTGTGCTATGCAGTAGGACCTTGTTGTTTATCTGTCCTATATATACTAGTTTGCATCTGCTAATTCCAAACTTCGAATCCTTTCCTTCCCCCCTCCCCCTCCCCCTTGGCAACCACAAATCTGTTCTCTATTTCTGTGAGTCTGCTTCTGTTTCATAGATATGTTCATTTGTGTTGTATTTTAGATTCCACGTATAAGTGATATGATACAGCATTTGTCTTTCTCTTTCTGAATTACTTCACTTAGTATGATAATCTCTAGGTCCATCCATGTTGCTGCAAATGGCATTATTTTCATTCTCTTTTATGACTGAGTAATATTACACTGTGTATATATATACACCACATCTTCTTTATCCATTCATTTGTCAGTGGACATTTAAGTTGTTTCCATGTCTTGGCTATTGTAAAGAGTGCTGCCATGAACATAGGGGTGCATGTATCTTTTTGAATTTTAGTTTTGTCTGGGTATATGCCCCGGAGTGTGATTACCCAGGAGTGGGCAACTCTATTTTTAGTTTTTTCAGGAACCTCCATACTGCTTTCTGTAGTGGCTGCACCAATTTACATTCCCAACAACAGTGCTTTCTCCACACCCTCTCCAGTACCCTCTCCAGCATTTATTATTTGTAGACCTTTTAATGATGGCCATAAACACGACTTCTTCTTGGTCTTAGTATTCCATTTCTGAATCATGAATTAGGAGTGCTCACTGCCTTTTTTATGTAGAGTTACATTTTTGTTTTCTACAAGGACTTGTCCTTAGGTACCTCATATATTGCTTTACCTATATGGAATAGTACTAGTTGCAGCTGACAGCCTAACTATCTGTAGTCAAATGCACCTGCCAGGTTCTTCCCCACCCGCCCTTACCCCACTCTACAATCACCAACAAAAGGGAAATAAGTTCCAACTTCTTACACCACATGCAATTCATGTACAGTAAGTCCCCTACATACGAACCTTCAAGTTGAGAACTTTCAAAGATGTGAATGTGCGTTCCATCAACGTCAGGCGTGAGTGAAACTGCAGCTTGCCCTCCACCTCCCATTGCTGATGATCCTTCAGCTCTGCCATCTCCCACCTCCTCTCCCTCCTCCAGTCAGTAACTCTTCTAGCCTGTTTACTCAGTGCCAGCCCCTGTATGCCAGCTGTTGTACTGTACACTACTGTACTTTTCAAGTTACTGTACTGTGAGATTAAAAATGTTTATTTTGGGCTTCCCTGGTGGCGCAGTGGTTGAGAGTCCGCCTGCCCATGCAGGGGACACGGGTTCGTGCCCCGGTCCGGGAGGATCCCACATGCTGCGGAGCGGCTGGGCCCGTGGGCCATGGCCGCTGAGCCTGCGCGTCCGGAGCCTGTGCTCCGCAACGGGAGAGGCCACAACAGTGAGAGGCCCGCGCGCCGCAAAAAAAAAAAAAAAAAAAAAAAAAAGTTTATTTTTTCTGTTTGTTTTTTATGTATTATTTATGTGAAAAGTATTATAAACCTATTACAATTCAGTACTGCATAGCCGATTGTGTTAGTTGGGTACTTAGGCTAACTTTGTTGGACTTGGAAACAAATTGGACTTACGAACGTGGTCTCGCAACATAACTTGTTTGTATGTAGGGGACTTACTGTACCTTTAAAAATGTAATTTTTCAGAAGAAAACCTATCTAGTTCACTTAAGAGTAATCAGATTTACCTGTTAAATCTTCTATTTGATCATCAGGGCATAGGCATAATTAATTCACTGAGTTATAACAATCCTCGGAAACATTAAATATAGCCCAAAGATATCATCTAAGTCTAATTAAGATTCAACAGTTATCTTTATAGATTTTCACATAGTAATATTGTTTTATTTTCTAGTATTTGATTTCATTTACAGGTAAAATACAACACTTGCTCTATGAATCCTACTTTGATATCAAATATATTGAGTGAATTTCTGTGATTTTCTTTTAAGAATATAAAAAATGCACAGTTTTAAAGAATTAAACATTTAGTATAAATAATTTGAGACAACTTTCAGGCGTATCATATGGGTGCTTAACTCAATTTGCATGATCCACATGGCCAAATTAATCTTTCTTTGTAAATTGGATATTTTCTGTGTTGAATTATTTTTTTCACACCAGAAGAGCTCTAGTTGATACTCTGGAAGGAAGTATGTAGGACATTTCCCACTACATCAGGTGGAGGACTTAAAACTCCTTCTACATTATCAGTTGTAAAGAGTGAATCAAGAAGTATGTGCTTATTAAAAATGTACAATACATACAATTAAGGAGAAAATATTATTCTGAGTCCTGACTCAAAGAAGATATACTAAATATACTAACCTATTTTTAATTTCTTAGGTGTGTATGATTTATAGAATTATAATCATAGTACAGACAGACCCTGACCTATGATGGCTCGACTTAGACTTTTTGACTTTAGGATGGTGCAAAAGTGGTATTTATTCAGTAGAAACTGTACTTTTTGAATTTTGATCTTTTCCTGGACTAGCAATAAGTGGTATAATGCTGTCTCATGATGCTGGGCAGGGAGAGCGAGCCTCAGCTCCCAGTCAGCCATGCGATCACGAGGGTAAACCAATACATGTACAACCATTCTGTACCCATATAGCCATTCTGTTTTTCACTTTGAGTACAGCATTCAATAAAATTACATAAGATATTCAACACTTTGTTATAAAATAGGCTTTGTGTGAGATGGTTTTGCCCAACTGTAGGCTAATGTAAGTGCTCTGAGTACTTTTGAGGTAGGCTAGGCTAAGTTATAATGTTCAGTAGGTGAGGTGTATTAAATGCATTTTTGACTTATATCTTCAATTTACAGTGGGTTTATTGGGATGTAACCCCATTGTAAGCTGAGGAAGATCTGTATGTACAAAATGAATTATCATGGTTTTCTTCTAATATTTAAACATAAGTACTTCCTCACATATCTTAGTCTCCAAGAGCATCACTCTATGGCTGAATAATTTCCAAGATGAGGTTGTACCTGAATGCATTAATAATTTTGTTATTTTTAGATAGTTAGATGTGGCCAGTTTTTCTCTACTAGCACGATACTTTGATGAGTATTTATTTTTGTATAAATCTCTTGCTGTATTTCCTCTATTCTGAGATAATGCCACTTGTTATCCACTGTGACAGATACTGTTCAGCTTAAAGTCTCCACTTACGCAAATAAACAAAATTCATTATACATTTCTTCTTCTAGGAGTTTGATTCATGTAGTCTCTTAATTTTTGTTTTCTTCAAAGCCAGCTTTCTCCATCCCCTGATACAGATCATTTAGGATCCAGTGATTAAGTCCTGGTGTTCCTCTTGCAGTCCATCTCCATCACAATATTTCCTGCTCTGCAGTATAACTAGTGATTACCTTTAATTACAATCATGACCACCTTATATAGGAGAGTCCAAAAGGGTGATTACAAATCATGTTTCATAGTATTCTTCAGTAAGATCAAGCTTCAACACAGCTACCAGGCTTAAATAACTAATTTGCATATCATTACACAGAATTCAAATGAACTTATTTTATCCACTCCCACCCATTAGTCATCTTATTACAGTTTAGAAAATTTATTAACTTTGTACCATGAGTCTGCAGGTGAAAATAAGAGGGCAGCATTCCATTACTAACGTGGTTATAATGATGAGAAAAATGTCCCCAGGTGTTTTTGTATTCTGCCTCATTTAATTGATTATATCACTCATAAGCCATCAGTACAGCATTGAAGAGTTTTTATAAGATTTAATTATTTAAGTGGAGACAGTTATTATAATTTATTGAATGTATGCTATAAACCTTGTACTATGCTGAGTTTAAAACATTATTCCATCTAAACCTACAAAAACACTGAGCCTATTTTAAATATGTGGGAATTGAGTGTTAGAGAAGGTAGGCAGCTGACTAGGGTTATGTTGTTGGCCAGTAGCGGAGCCCAGCTTCAGTCTCAGGATTATATCACTCCTGAGCCAAGGCTCAAAACCTGCTGTTTCCTACAGAAATTTCCTTGGGGCTGCTGTGCAGAGATGGCTGCATCTTGTTGTACATGGTATATGAAGGTAACAGTCTTGTGCAATTTACTCACTGTTTTTTTTTTTTTTTAACATCTGTATTGGAGTATAATTGCTTTACAATGATGTGTTAGTTTCTGCTGTATAACAAAGTGAATCAGCTATACATATACATATATCCCCATATCTCCTCCCTCTTGTGTCTCCCTCCCACCCTCCCTATCCCACCCGTCTAGGTGGTCACAAAGCACCAAGCTGGTCTCCCTGTGCTATGCGGCTGCTTCCTACTAGCTATCTATTTTACATTTGGTAGCGTATATATGCCAGTGCCACTCTCTCACTTCGTCCCAGCTTACCCTCCCCCCTCCCCCCTCCCCCCTCCCCATGTCCTCGAATCCATTCTCTACGTCTGCATCGTTATTCCTGTCCTGCCCCTAGGTTCTTCAGAACCATTTTTTTTTTAAGATTCCATATATATGCAAATCAAAACTACAATGAGGCATCACCTCACACCAGTCAGAATGGCCATCATCAAAAAATCTACAAGCAGTAAATGCTGGAGAGGGTGTGGAGAAAAGGGAACCCACTTGCACTGTTGGTGGGAATGTAAATTGATACAGCCACTGTGGAGAACAGTATGGAGGTGCCTTAAAAAACTAAAAATAGAACCACCATATGACCCAGCATTCCCACTACTGGGCACATACCCTGAGAAAACCATAATTCAAAAAGAGTCATGTACCATAATGTTCACTGCAGCTCTATTTACAATAGCCAGGACATGGAAGCAACCTAAGTGTCCATCGACAGATGAATGGATAAAGAAGATGTGGCACATATATACAATGGAATATTACTCAGGCATAAAAAGAAATGAAATTGAGTTATTTGTAGTCAGGTGGATGGACCTAGAGTCTGTCATACAGAGTGAATTAAGTCAGAAAGAGAAAAACAAATACCGTATGCTAACTCGTTGGTTTTTAAGACAATGTTTATGGAGGGACCACTCTGTGACCCGCACTGAGCATCACTTGTAATTTCACTCAGTGTTGACACAAGGAGGCAGTTAGAGTTACTGGATGAGGGAAGCCAAGTTTTCTCTTTTGGCCATGATCTCTGAGTCTTCTGAACAGAGGCTTCAGAATTAAAGGCTGTTCTTAACTGGGGTAAAAGTTGAACAGATACATGAGTTTAGTGTAAGACTTATTGGAAGTCTGGAATATGCTAAAGCTTGAGCCCTACCCACAGAAAGTTCTGTTTCTAGAAGGGGCTTTCCTGTTTCTGGTAACTCAGGAAAAAGCAATGTGAAGGTGGGAGGGTTTTTTTTGCTGTGATACAATAACTCACAGCAATATGGGTGCAGCAGCTGAAGGCCTTGTAGAAGTAGGGGATGTTCTCTGACCTCTTAGGTCACATGCTAACTGCACTGAAAAAGTTGATAAGTTTGGTGAAAGAGAACGTGAAACAAAGAGCTAAAATGAGTCTTACTGACCAGATTCACACTCCAGATGTCTACTTATACCTTTCACAGAAAGGAACATGTTCATATACTTACTATATACCACAATCAGAAAAAGAAAAAAGAAAAGGTATTAAATTACCTCCCTTCTTTTTCTTACTTTGGGAAAACTCAGTCATCTATAAGGTTGACAGACTCTTTATCAAGGTTTTAGCTGTATCATCATCTAAGAACTCTAAAGTGATAAAAAAAATGAAAAGGTGAAAGAAATTGTAAAGTTAGAAAAAATGATGGGGTTGGGGAAGAAGCAGCAGAGCAAGAAGAAAGTGTGCACACGTGTTCTAGAATCATATGACACTATCGACTACTTCGATTGTCCATGTCTGTAAATTCTTAAATGAAAACTTAATGGACAGATCCAGATGTATGGAAATTTGCAAAAGTTCACTACCAGTATTATTTGGTCATCATTTCAAAAATAACTTGATTCGTATTAAAGAGATTATATTTGACCATTGTGGGAAAATTAAGATCAAGGACAAATGTTAAAAAGACAAGGAAGAAATTTCTCTACACTCTAGCCAACACTGATCCAAAAAACAAACATTTTTTTCTAATTGAAGGGTGATGATTAAATTTATGTCACCTGCTAATGAGTTTGACTCTTTTCATGTGTTTATAGTCCTTTTGTATTTCTTACATGTGAACTGCCAATTTTATTGATCAAGATGATTGTGTGAATTTTCCCCCCTTTGTCTTGATAGATTTCCTCATTTTGAACCATCCTCTCATACTTGCTGCCTATTTATGCCTTGTACGTGGTACTAGGTACAGAAGAATCAATGGTGGATAAGAGAGTTTCTGACCTCATGGAGCTTGTCCTAATAGAGGAAATAAATACATTAAATGATAATAAATTGAGATAAGTGCTATGACAAAGCACTTATTATGATAAAACAAGCAATCTAGTTATAGAACTAAGTTAGGGTATGAGCAACATGGCTTGGAGTGGTAAGAAATATCTTCAGAGAGGAAGAAAAACATGGAAAGCCTTCACAGACAAGAAAAAAAATGTATCATGCAAACAAAGTTTATAAAGAAATCCCTTAGCTCTTAAAATCTCACCCTTGCTCTCAGTATTTACTTCCAAGTCACTTGTTAGGCTAAGGACAAAGAAATGCTATTTTATCCCTTTGCAAGTCCTTCATGGATGGTCTAGCACCTGTTTGGAGGTACATGACACCTACTGTTTTGTTCTTAGACTTTATGGCCTCAATTAACATTGAGACCGAATGAGCTCATTTTAATATTCAATTACACACCTAAATAACAAGCTTGTTCTGTAATGGGCTATAGCAAAACTGAATATAAGATATCTTGTCACTCTTCTGATTTGTAGATCGGCCCCAGTGAGTTGGACTCACCACCTTTCTTTCAAGCAAATTGAAGTTGCCGAATTATGGACACAGATTTAATTTCTTTTGAAATGAGGACTTCAGTGTATTTAATAAGATAATTATTGAATTAAGTATTTGGGCTTCCATACTAGTGAAGATATGAAAGCAGAATTTATGGAATGACTGATGCCATAGCCAGGAGGATGCATATGTTGGCTGAGAGCCCTTTTATCTCCCGATATGTACATGCTGATGTTTCCTGTAAATTCTATTTCTATTTCAAGTAGGAACACAGGGTTATCAAGTATCTCAGGAGCTATGTCAGCGATGAATGAAGTGTGCAATCAGTACCATATATAGAAAGAACATTTCATTAAACCATATTAATTGCTGATATTCAACATTTTTTGACCCTATAATATAGCAATTTCATATGGTTCAAACTACTACTAATAAGTAGAGGGATAACATACATAGCCTGTAACAGAGAATTTTAAATACATTTTCCACTCTGAGAGGTAGCAGAAAGTTGCCTTTCCAAGTGAGATGGGGCACACTGTGGTGTGCTTATATGAATCCTGTGGGGTCAGAATGACTGCTGTGTTAAAAGTTATTGCATTCAGATACACCTATGGTGCAACATTTCTCATAGAAAGAGAAGGTGCCCTGTTACGTATCATTAAGGTCACTAGGGTAGCCTTCCTACCTTCCTCAAACGTTACCTTCCTGAATACAGGTGGGTACAGATGATTACAGTATATGGAACTCATTCTTCCTTCCTATTCTGATGTTTCCTTTCTGCAGACAACCAAGTTTTAGAATATGTTGCATTAGTTACACTAGTGTATCTTAAATAGCAAACACCTTTCTTTTTCAGTTACTGCAAAATGCTCTAACGGTCTGCATAACTAAAGAATTCGAAAGGTCTCACCCTCTAGGAGTTTAAGTAAAGTTCAAGTAAAGTAAAAGCCATAGTCTGGTACTTAGAATAAATTGGTATATCTCTTTGGTTTTTCACAGCATAATCCATTGAGACAGAATCTCTTCACTTCTTGTTGCAAAGTTCATATTTGCTCAAAATGAAGTAGCTCCCAGGAGTTGTTACAAAGACTTAGTTTATGCTTATTAGTGTGTGCATCTTTTGAAAAGAAGGCGGCTAGGTTTGAAGGGACGGGGTTAAACCAAGTTGAATTCAAATGGTGTTACAAGGCTTATCATATTTTGCTCTTTAGCTTGAGGAAATATTTACAAATTGGGTACTAGGCAACCAAATAAATCTACACTGATTGTAATCACCATACTATATTTGTATTACGACTGGAAACTTCAAGTTTAGTCTCACAAATTTTGGAGTGTTGGGATCTTTTTAGAAAAGCCCATGAACATAACAGTGCTTATTTGACACACGTCATTATAGGTCTATTGGTCATTTAAAAGCAAAGTTATTTTCCATTTGCCTAGCTGCCTGGGTAGGCTGCTCCAGTGCTTTACTATCTGGGTGACTTCCTTTGCAAACGTGTTAAGTGTCTTCAGTTAATTTATGCTATCCTATGCATGGATGGGAGAAAAAGCCCAGGCTATTTTTAAACCTAATAGACTTTGAGAACCTGGAATATAATTTGAAGCTCAAACCCTTAGGGGATGGGAGTTCCACTACTGGCCAGTCACAACAAATTTTCTACGGCAGAAATGTTCCACGAGAATAGCTGTAGCCTACATGCTGACTTGTGGGCAAGTCAAAATCTATGTCACGAAGTGATTTTTGAGGCAGCGGAGTATCAGGGTTAAGTGTGAGGCTTGGAATGGGACAGCCTGATTTCCAGTCTGGGATCCGCCACTTATCAGCTGGGCACATTTTTTAACCTTGCTGTGTCTCAGTGTTCTCATATGTAAAATGGGAATGATAATGCCGATCTCATAATTAAAGATGAAAGAAGATAATACAAGCACAGCACTGAGTGCTGTGCTTAGTAAATATTCCTGCTGCAATTGTCTGTTGTTGTGATTGAAGCTCCCTGGGTTCTCTTGAAGGCTACACATCTATATAAATTATCTTCTGAGGTCTCTGAGGGGCATTTTTCTCTACATTGAAAAAGTGCTATCTGTATAATCATCTCTGTGGCAGAGTTTCACCTACCAGGAGGAAGCATCATCCCTGAGGATTAGGGTCATACTCAAAGCCACATACAGTTGTCCTTCGGTATCTGCGGAGCATTGGTTCCAGGGCCCACCGTGGATGCCAAAACCTGCAGATGCTCAATAGTTGGTTGAATCTGGATTCAGAACCAGTGGATATGGAGGTACGGCTGTATTAGGAACTGAGCTCCCAGGCCTTGCCCTCCACAATGGCTAGTCTACATTCCTGTCCTGACAAAGGAGCTCTTAGAGAGAGAACAATCTGATCATCAGCAGAGAAAATCACTGCCAAACTGTCTGGGTCTCTGGAGTTAAAGCTAAAGGCACTTATACAGCCACTTCCTCAAAGTACAAGTCTTTCCCAGGGGAGCTGGATTGGGTGGCCTCCCTTTTTCCTCTCTCCTTTCAGTACCCCAGCCCCCTCTCAGATTGTGTGCTGGAGCCAGTCTGCAGCCTTCTTCGATGCCGATGTCATTTTAGTTCAGGGCCCCCATTACCCTTACCTGCCCCTGAGTATTGGTTAGTATCATCCTGGCCTTCACCAATGTTTTCTTAACTTAGAATCTTAGGATCTCAGTGTCTTCCCTTCTAGGAGGCTCCTGGGCACCAAATGCAAATTGGTATGCTTCCTGCACAGAGCTCCACCTGACAAAAGGTGATGAAAGAACTGTTTTACTGAGACACAGGAAATGGACTCCAGGTTGACATTCTGATTCGACTTCCATACATAGAAACCTCTAGCATAATTTTCATGCTCCAATTCATCCATCACCCTTTTACATTATTCCACCTAATTGCCGAATAAATATTATGTGAGGGAAATGTTATTATGTTTGTTTTATAGTTGAAGGAGTTGAAGCATGGTTCAGTTACATGCCCAAGGTCATACAACTAATAATTGAGAGAGTTGGGACCTGAACTCAGTTGTGCTAAATCTAGCAATTATTCTTCAGAAATACAGAAGCCTATTTTTCCTTTGGTCATAACTAAAGTAATATTTTGTATATAAGAAATGCAGTTGTCTGCTTTTCTATTTTATATATTTCTCTGGAAATTAATTTATTTTTGTTTCTTTAAATTGATACATTTTATTATTTAAAAAAAATTTTTATTGGAATATAGTTGATTTACAATGTTGTGTTAGTTTCAGGTGTACAGCAAAGTGAATCAGTTATACATATACATATGTCCACTCTATTTTAGATTCTTTTCCCATATAGACCATTACAGAGTATTGAGTAGAGTTCCCTGTGCTATACAGTAGGTCCTTATTAGTTATCTATTTTATGATAATTTTTTTTTTAAACAAGCAGATTGCCTGGCTGAATCAGAAAAGTATCAACATTAATTGAGTATAAAATATAGTGATTTGTATTGATGAGACAATTTAAAGAAATAACATCAGAATACTCTGGTCAAGCACTACTAAATGTAAGCTTAATGTTCTTTCATAGGCTTGGAAAAGAATAATTTGCTCTAAATCTCCTCCGGGTGCTTCTTACTCCAGAGTTCTGGACTTCTTTACTCAGATGTGAGTCTTCTAAATGCTTGCTCTGGCCTGTCTTCTCCATCTCAGTCCTAAAGTTGTAAGTGGCAGACTCGTGGGTTAGAGCTAATGAGAAGATGATGTCATTTTTAGCTTTCCTATTTTGCTGATTAGTAGAACATATGGGAAAGACTATCGATTTGAAGGCTGTCAGATATGGATCCATAATTTACTATTTGCAAACTTAGGCAAAAGTGCTTAAACTCTATGAGCCTAGTTTTCTTATTTGTAAGAAAAAAATGATCATATGGGAAAAAAATCTAAAAAAGAGTGGATATATGTATATGTATAACTGATTCACTTTGCTGTACACCTGAAACTAACATAACATTGTAAATCAACTATACCCTAATAAAATTCTTAAAAAAATGATTAAGATAAGTCACGCAGTTCATAAGTTACTCTTCTAGAAACTGAATCCTTGTTTACTTGACTCCTAAGCTGATGTTTGGTCCTCTAGACCATGCTGACTCCTGGGATCTCTCTCTGGCTGTTGTGAGCTAATTTTCAAAAAGAAAGTTATGGGGAATTCCCTGGTGGTCCAGTGGTTAAGACTTGGTGCTTTCACTGCCGGGGCCCAGGTTCAATCCCTGGTCGGGGAACTAAGATCCCGCAAGCCACGTGGTGAGGCCAAAAAAAAGTTATGAAGTGGCAACTCAAAGTCTGCCACAACTCTTGTCCTAGGAGTCATTCCCCTTTTAGTATCTTAGACGAGAATCTATAATCCTTGGTATAGAATGTAAATTTTTTTATTGAAGTATAGTTGATTTCTAATATGTTAATTTATGCTGTACAGCAAAGTGATTCAGTTATACATATATATACACATTCTTTTTCATATTCTTCTCCATTATGGTTTATCACAGAATATTGAATATAGTTCCCTGTGCTATACAGCAGGACCTTGTTGTTTATCCATCCTATATATAATAGTTTGTATCTGCTAATCCCAGACTCCCAATCCATCCCTCCCCCACCCCCACTTCCCCTTGGTAACCACCAATATGTTCTTTATGTTTGTGAGCCTGTTTCTGTTTCATAGATAGGTTCATTTGTGTGCATCTTTTCATGTGCCTTTTGGCCATCTGTATGTCTTCTTTGGAGAAATGTCTATTTAGCTCTAGAATGTGAAGTTTTCAGTATGTGTATTTTCCTTGTTAAAGGAGTTGTACATATCCTCAGATTTTCAAAGGAGTCCTTGTCTGAAATGTTAAAAACCAATTCCTTGTAGTCTAATATATCTCCCTACCTCAAACAATGAATGACTGAGCAGGGTAGAAGTAGATCTGATAGTCTCTTGTAGTACCTTGTTTGGGTGCTTGTACCTAAGGATCCTGATATCCAGAGAACTTGCCGTAAATCAACATTCATTTGGAGTTTGGATGCCATCCCCAAGTACTGGCCTGGTCACTATCATTCTAGCAAAATCCTTTTTCAAGGTCACACATATATGAATGAATATTAAGGATTGAATATTAAATATTAAGGATTTGTAGAGAATGGAAAGAAAGGATGTATGGCATAAAGAGAAAGCTCTGCAGGGTGTGGTGGAATTTAATAAAGGCATTGATAAGGTAGAATGGATCCTGTCATGTTACATTTTTCTATGTAGAGTGATTGCCTTTGGAAGAGCGAGGTGGACAGTGGGTTTGGGAGAGGGGATGGAAGTGACAGTTGTACATGCTGCTGAAGTGAGGTAAGCATCGGCAGTACCCCTGCCCTGCCCAGGGCTGGGAATGTTGGTATCCACCTCAAGTTCTGGAGGTGTCTGCAGAACAACTGCTCATCTCTAGACTTAATGGGAATCCCCTATCTGCACATGATTTGTGTTTGCGGAGATTTTTTTTTTTTCCCTTGGAACAGGGGGACAGTTTACTCTTCTTATAGGGTGAAAGGACATGTCTATTGATGCTGGCAACATCATGGAATTTCTGGAACAAGCAAGAGTATAGGCTATAACTCAGGAGATGTGAAGCAGGCTGGGGTCTCAAAAAGATACTTTGTAAATGGAGAAAGAGCATTTTTGGATGTTTAAAGAACTAGATAATACATACTTTTCTATGATAAAGGTAGTCCATCCCTATTTATTTACTTTTATAGAGCTTTACTCTCTACCTAGCCTAAAATAGATTAATTTTCTCAAGCCACATTAAGAAAAATAAAGTCTAAAAAATTCCTTGCACTAAGAAAGGAGACTTAACAAGGAGTTTAACAAGTGCCTATGATATGGCATACTGTAGGAAAAGAATGATCACATTCTAATCCTAGTGAATTCTCACAATCCTGTTCTTGTATGATGCCCAGAGTGGAAATAACAAAACAGAGAGGTAAGTCAGGTTCTCCTGTGACACACAGCCTGTAAGTGATGGAGCTGAGAATCAAACCCAGCTCCCAGTGGGTTTGTCCAGTGAACCATTCATTGCTTGACACCTAATTAAGTAGAATTCCAAGTAGGAGAGAGATATTCCCTGTGGAATTGAGTAGAGGAATTAATGCTGCAAGAAGAACTGATCAGCATTTTATTATGGAGCAAAGTTTCACATAAAGCCCCTTCTCAAGTGCACCAAACTGAGCTTTAATGGCATTCCTATTTTGATAGTGTACCCAACTGGAAAGCTATGAAAGTGACACTGCATTTTCCTACTGTAGGATTAACTATCATTATAAAAACTAATTAATAAATATTTTATGGGCAGAGTAACTTAACATACTGTCACAATAGGTTATCACACTCAATTATTATTCATCTATTCACTAATACCTGTTTATTGATAGACTATATCAGCTCTGTGGTAGGTGCTGGGAAAACCACAGTGGAAAAAAAACAGACTTAGTCCAATATGTATTATTTAATGGAAAAGCACATTTCATTTGAATTTTTCTATTTTCTGATAACATAAATTATTCTTAACAACTTTAGGGCATTGCAGGAGTAGTCCTCACCTCATGCAGGCACAGAAAACAGCAGTGCGATGCTGTTAAGTGTGAGCTCAAGGACCAGAATCAATGCAGAACAAGAATATTGCCATTCATTCACTACTTGGCCTTATATCTCACTGTGCCATCCAGAGCTGTAGGGATGTGAATGTGGCAGATTTCAAATCAGCAATTCGAGCAAACAAAATAAGTCCTGGATTTCCACTGTGCAGTGCCCTACATAAAAAGATGATAGGCTAATATTTAATTAATTGAACCAATGTTAATAAAAAACTTTAAGGGGAAGAGATTATGACTTCTCCTTCCAATAATCACATGCTGCCACTGAGAACTAGGAAAGCTGGATAGAATATTTTCAAATGCGTACGTTTGAAAGCACTTCAGGCATTCGTTAAGTCGAACCTGATATTCACCTGTTTTTCCCTTTATAAAAAAAATCTGCCAGTTTTTAAGTGGCAAGTCTAGATGCTGAGACGCTGAGCAGAGCTTTGGGAAGTCACTTCTGATGTGAAGATAAAATCTGTAAAATCAAAATGACTTACGTGGGCCCAGCAAAATTAAAGAAACAAGGCTGATACCTACATGTGTGCTGGAAAAATAGTTATTATTTTATTTAAAAAACCCTAAGCTTATGAATGTGCCAGAGCATTCAGCCACCTGCCCTCCCCGCACCCCCACCCCCAGCACAGTTGTATTGCAAAGAAGAAATACCAGGCTATCTGTAGCCAGTTTATTATGTTAACTTCATAAAAATACGTATTTACTTTATAAAATAAAAATACTAATTTATAAGTGAGCATTAAAAGACACAAAACTGGAAAAATAGTGGCAGGCTACATGATGGGCGACAGCTGGTATTTTATATTATGAATTTTACAAAGCATTCAGGCAAAAAGCAAACACGTTAATAAGAAAATTTTGCACCGAAAATTGGAAATCACAATGGGAAAAATACAAATGGCAGTTAAATGACAAGCCTTCAATAAATGCTTTTAAATAAGTGGATGGATAAATGAAATATTTTATTGGCCATAAATTTGGCACAAAATAGGCACTAAATAAATATTTTAAGTGAGTAAATGCAAAAATGAAATATACACTGGCAATAGATCTACAAAACGCAAAATAAAACAAAGTTTTGCCTTTTTTATACGTCAAGACAAAAGAAGTTTACATGTTAATATCCAATGCGAGCAGAAGGGAGAAAAAACTGACATCCTCAGACTTTACTTGTTGAGAATATAGTCTATTAAAAATACTATAGAGATAAATTTGCATGTAGTTATGAAAATCATATATACCTTTAGGAACCAATAATTACATTTATTTTATAAAACTCTGTGAAAGCATATTCAGTGGAAGATAATTCATAACATACTAAATTTGGTAAGAATTTAAATGTCAAACGAGATTATTTAAACAAACGCTTGTGTAGTCAAGAGTTTAGAAGGATATATAAAGATACTGAAAAATCTTCACAAGGTAATATTAAATGAAAATTAAAAATAAGGATAGCATAGTCTTAATTACATTTTATTTGCATATGTTAGATGCATTCATAAAAGACTAGAAGGATAAATATCTTCATGTTATCTGTGTTTATATCTGGATCATGGAATTGCTGTTGGTTGTGTGCACGTTCAGAGTTCTTTGTGTCTTTCAAATGTTCATAATGAACATATTTTGGGTAATAAAAAGAGATACTTCTATAAATGTTATAAATGTATAATAAAATAAAACAGAGATGGTGAGGTGGGCAGAATTTCAGTGCACATTTGTTTTTACTCTCTCAGGTTTGCCTGGGGCTCTGCTGAGATGTAGACACATTATGTTTTACGTCCAAGTGGTGATGGATTTGTGTATAAAATTATTTCTTCAAATGCCCATACAGGTGATTATACCCAATTGCCACAAGGTAAAGAAATAGTCTTTGGAATAGTGAGAGTTGACATTCCTGAGCCAAGTTAGGACCAGGCAACATCCTAAGAATGTTACATGGGTTATCACATTTCAGCCACACAACAGGTCTAAGAGGTACATCTTATAATCATGCCCATTTTTCAGATGGGGAAACGTGGACTTAAGTCAAATGCATTAAGTTCAGTTAGCTAGTACCTGGATTTCCCGATGCTCCCATGAGGAAAGCTTACGAACATTCTTTCTCTTTTGGAAATTTAGTAAATCACTTCCTTCACTTTTTCAAACTTGGGGCTGATCTTGCAGCGTGTCTGAAGAGAGCTGACAAAGCTGGAGGAGAGTAATCCAAAATGACATGGCTGCCTCAGATCTCTCTGCCTTGGAATTCACAAAGGGAGACTGAAGCCAGTTTGCTCAGGAACTGCACGTAGGAGGCACTGCCTTGTCAAAGAGCTGTCAAATAATTCCAAGAGACATCTGCCAAAATAATGGGCCAGCAATCTGGCATTCTCACGACCACATGAGGAAGAAAAGTGTTTCTCTCTCATACAGAGCTACTGAATTCTTATTTTTAACATTTTAAGTGTGATAAATAATTCTGCCTTCTAAGTCAGAAGGGCTAGGCATGTGAGCTTCAATCCTGTATACGTTTCTTATACATGGGTTCTTGTTTGGGGAAAACGTTACCTTCCTTCAGAATAAATGTTAAAGTTTCTCAACTCAAGTGTGTACAACCTCTGTGTTTCTCCTTTCTGGTTGAGTTAGACAATTAGTAGTGGCTAAATTAATATTAGAGCATACTACAGTACTGAATTGAGGGCATCTGAGTATAGAGACTTGAAGCTATATAACTATTTCCTTTCTTTTTTGAAATTAATATGCTGCGGTCAATTAAAATCCCAGGAAACTTGAAAAGAAAAAAAAAAACCTACATAATAGCTGAAAAAAAACAAAAGCAGTCATTTGTTCCCTCCTGAGTTCATTCAACAAGTATTTACTGAAAATTTACTGTATTAGATGCTGGGGATACAGATGAATAATCCAAGGATCTTGTTAGGCAGGAGCTCAGAGTCCAGATAAAGACACAAAACTGCAAACTAATAATTTAACATAAAACGTAGCCTCAAACCTTGTTTAGAATGAGGGTGATTATAAACACACACATACAGTGAGAAAAAGACTTACGATGCCGAAGAGCAGAAGTAGGGTCACTTAACCATTTGGGGAACAGAAGGAAGGAGGGGATGGGAAAGAGGAAGGGGGAGACAGAGAGAGACAGGGACGGGGAAGATAGGGTATGTGTATTCTATAGGGCACTTAGACCTGATGCATTCAAATCCTTTACAAGGATATGCATATTCTTTGACCCAGAAACTCTGCCTTTAGGAATTTTTACTGAGGAAACAGTCCTGGATATTCACAAGGATTTAGCTATGTTTTACTGTTACTTATAGTAGCATGGAATTACAAATAAGTAATATGACCCTAAATAATGTTTTTAATATGACATAACCATAAAATGTATATTATTCTATTATTTCCCATGATGCTTGAAAAGAACAGATAATAGCATGTAAAAAAAAAAAACCAATAAATAGCCTTAAAGTGAAAGAGCATGCCCTATTATAATATCCCTTTTGTAAAAAAATATATAGTACATAAACACTCTGAAAGTTCTCTATTCAAAGATTCATAATTTGTCCAAATTTCTGAAATCATGTTGTGTCTTACAATTGATGTCAAAACATGTTTGGCAGCCACTAAACAAGGGAGAGCATTGAGACATGGTTGTTGTTATCTGCTCATGCAGGAAACTCATGGTGTCTAAGGAGAATTTGTTGATTGATTATCACTTCAGTTAAGTTCATTGGTAGCATCTCAAGTATTTATAAGTTAAATATGGATTCTTAATTATTGCTAAATATATCTTCCACAATATTACAGTGGGATGAAACATTGAAATTAATAGTTATTTTAATACAGCAGACAGCCTGTCATACACAAAGTCATACAGTTAAGGGGTAAAACCACCACTTCAAAAAGGGTCTTTGGGGACTTCCCTGGTGGCTCAGTGGTTAAGAATCCGCCTGCCAATGCAGGGGACATGGGTTTGAGCCCTGGTCCAGGAAGAACCCACATGCCGCAGAGCAACTAAGCCCGTGCGCCACAACTATTGAGCCTGCACTCTAGAGCCTGCGAGCCACGACTGCTGAGCCCACATGCCACAGCTACTGAAGCCCGCGTGTGCCTAGAGCTCGTGCTCTGCAACAAGAGAAGCCAACGCAATGAGAACCCTGCACACCGCAACGAAGAG
This sequence comes from Phocoena sinus, assembly GCF_008692025.1. Classification (NCBI taxonomy): domain Eukaryota; kingdom Metazoa; phylum Chordata; class Mammalia; order Artiodactyla; family Phocoenidae; genus Phocoena; species Phocoena sinus. The sequence goes on along the minus strand of NC_045768.1, from coordinate 80,019,043 downwards.
GAGCCCCTGCTCACCGCAACTAGAGAAAGCTCGTGTGCAGCAACGAAGACCCAACGCAGGCAAAAATAAAAAATATATAAATAAATAAATTTATTTTTTAAAAAAAGGATCTTTGAAATTTGCTAAGAGAGTATATAATCTTAGGTGTTCTCAACACACACACGCACACGCACACACACACACACACACACTGAAAGGTAACTGTGAAGTGAAGCTAATTAACCTGATTTTGATTGTGGTAATCATTTCACGATGTTTACATGTATCAAATGGTCACTTTACAGACTTTATACTATTTTGTCAATTACACCTCAATAAAGCTAGGGGAAAAAAGGATCCTGGAATTTTTAAAGATGTCACTCAGGTGCCAAACATCTGTCAAAATTTTCCATCAGACCTGCTAGGAAAGTTTTTTAATATTCTGTACTGTTATTCAGTTTAAACAAAACAAAACTAGGCCTTTAATGAATTTTGAAATGGAGTTGAAGCTCCAGTAACCTTTGATTTTCCTTGAAATTGCATTAGTGATCATAAAGGGCCTCAAAAGATCAAGCCCCTGTCAGGAATTAGGAAAAGCAGTGTGCTTTCGTGATACTTACACCATGGTCTGTGGCCAAAGTGATTCACACAATTTTTAGTCTCGGAGGGTGAAGGAGGTTTAGATTCAAACTTTGTGGTATGAAAGAAGAAAATGTTATAATATGTATTAATAATGTATTCAGTATTTTTCTTAACAAAGTTTTTCTCTCTGCATTAAAATTTCTTTTTCCCCCTAAAAAGCTGTTATTGAATTTTTAAGTGGTTATATAAAGTGGCATATTAGAATATAGATGTGAGAATTAAGAAAATATATTTTATTTATATTCATTACATATACAGTCATACTTTCTTCACACCCACATAGCTAAAATATTGTAATACCATATACCAAAAATGTATCTCATAATAAAATTTAAATTGGTTTTTCAGTTTTTTCTTTTCTTCTTCATAGTGTTCTAAATTACTTTCACAATTTAAAGTTATTCAAATTAATACTTACCTAATCTCTTAAAATTTATATTCTCCTATAAACCAGCTTTAATTTTTTCACATTAACCTTATAACATCACTTTGATCCCTTATTTCTATAATTTCTAATTATAGAAATTAATGCGAATTTCTATAATTTCTATGAAAGTACAGAAATTATAAAGCTATAAAACTATTATAAAACATAGAAAGGATAAAACCATATTATTCCTTTAACACTTGATTGTTGCATTTATCTCTTCTCATAGAGTATAACATTTTGCATTTTCTGTTTACTCATCCTTAAATAAGAGGAGGTAACTTATACATGGTATCTACCTAAAAATACTCTCTTTGGATTCTCTCTTTGTTCAAACTGCTTTAAAAACATTGATCTTATCATCTCTGGAGTTCAGCAATGTATGTAGAAAGGGCAGAGAAGACAAAGCCAGGGCGACTCAACAAGGAAGACCCATTTGGTGAGTTCCTGGCTGTTTCTTTTTTTTTTTTAAACCTTTTTAAAAAAAAACGAATTATTTATTTATTTATGTTTGGCTGTGTTGGGTCTTCGTTGCTGTGCACAGGCCTTCTGTAGTTGTGGCGAGTGGGGGCTACTCTTTGTTGTGGTGCGCGGGCTTCTCATTTCGGTGGCTTCTCTTGTTGCGGAGCACGGGCTCTAGGCACAGGCTCCAGTGGTTGTGGCTCAGAGGCTCTAGAGCACAGGCTAAGTAGTTGTGGCGCACGGGCTTAGTTGCTCTGAGGCATGTGAGATCTTCCCGGACCAGGGCTTGAGCCCGTGTCCCCTGCCTTGGCAGGCAGATTCTTAACCACTGTGCCACTAGGGAAGTCCCATGGCTGTTTCTTGACGCCTCTGGGACAAGGGTCTGGCTTTCTGTTCATCATTCCAAAGCCCAGTTTAGAATTCGAGTATAGCAGATCTGACCTCCCTTCTCAGTCCCCCTGTTTTCCTACTTGACTTGGTGTTGTTGCAAAATATATTTATAAGTTTTCCAATTTTAAGCCATCCTCACATTCCTGAGATGAACGCTACTTGATCATGGTACATAGGTCTTTTGCTGTTTAAATCTATTTTCTGGTATTTTATTTACAAATTTTCCTTCTACATTCCTAAGTGAGTTTTGTCTATTTATTTCTGCTGATTGCCATGTTTTGGCTTCAAGGTTTTTGTAGTTTCAGAAAATGATTGAATAGTCTTTCATCTTTTCCTGTGCACAAAAGAAAATTATACAGAATTGAAATTGCCTGTTCTTTGAAAATATGAAATAAATTGTCCTCAAAACTATGAAAGGATCTCTGGTGAAATAACTATTTTTATATGATTTTAAGGTATATAGACTTGTAGGAGACAGAGATATATGGCTGTATATAAACCCAAGAAAGAAATTCAGTTCATAATAATGTTAAGCTGCCAGTTTTGCTGAAATCATTTTGAGTGATTTTTGATTTGTTCTTATTTCTCTATACTTTCCAAATTATGTATTGTGAGCATGTTATAGGTATAACAAAAAGTTAAAATATATTAGCAAAGCTTATAGATACCTGTATTACTTAACACTTAACTCAGATGTGCTTTCTGAGCCTTCAAAGTAACTATTCCAGTCAATTTTCAATTTTATGTAATACTGATATATATATATATATATATATATATATATATATATATCTGAAGCAGAGCACTAAACTTATTCTGCATAACTTGGCACATAGCAGTTTCTTTTCACAAAATCAACCATCAAGAAAACTTCACTAAAAGCCTTATTACATAAAAATAATTCACTTTAAACATGATGAATATTGTGAAAGTGCCAATATTAGAATAGCTGTGTAAAGTTCCACCTGTTTGTTTGATGGATCATAAGTCTAAGAAACATGGACTTGCAATATATTGAGAAGGAAATTGACATACCTTTTTGGTGGAGTGTCTTTAAAGTGTAAGATTAAATAGAGAGCAGTCTTTTTGCCCAGAAAATAATTCCTCAGAGAAGAGGTAGATACCTTAGATGCAACTTATTAATAAGTGTTTCATTTCACAAGTTGATTTATAAGTTTATTGCAATCCTAATCAAAATTCCAATTTATATGGCAGTGTAAAGGTTCAGAAAAGCCTAGACAAGGTGGGAGGGCTTTCCCTATCAATTTTCAACATTTATTAAAATGTTATAGTAATTAAGGCTGTGTACTATTAGCGCAGAGCTAGACACATCAGAATAAAGGAGCAAGAAATAGATCCATGCATATATGCATACTTAATAAATACGAGTCTTTAATAAATGATGCTTGGGCAATTAGATAACTATATGGAAAAAAATGATATTGGACTACACAAAATCAGTGGGTGCATACAGACCTAAACGGGAAATACAAACTATAGGCTTTTGGAAGATAATATAGAAGAATATCTTTATTAACTTGGAGATATAGAAAGATATCTTAGATAAGACAAAGATGTCTATATATTAAGGAAAATGATAAATCCAACTACAGTAAAATTCAGTGTTTCTGATTGTCACAAAATATCATGAAGAGGTATAAGCCAAAGAGTGGGAGAGACTATTTTACAGTACAGATAACCAATATTTTACAGATCAATGTTTTTTAAAAAGAACAAAGCAATAGAAATCTGGACCAAATATTTGAATGGGTACTTCACAAAAGAGTAAATCTAAATGATCAATAAAAATAGGTTAACGTACTCAACTTCAATAGTAAATCCAATTTAAAATGATAACCACCAGATTGGCAAACATTAAAAATGAGGATGTAGAGCAATAGGAATTATCATATGCTGCTGTATAATGTGCAAATTGGTGTAACAACTTTAGAAAACAGTTTAGCATTTTCTAGTAAATCTAACGACATGCATACCTTATAACCTAGCAGTTTTATTCCTGGGAGTGCATCCGAGAGAAATATATGCCCAAGTGTTAGAAGATATGCATGGAGATGTTCCCAGCAGCATTTTTTGCAATAAATAAAAACTCAGAACAACTAAAATCCATCAATAGTAAACTGGGTAACTAACTTGCAGAGTTTTGCAGAATGGCGTTTATATAATGGAGTAATCAATAAAAGTGAAGCATTAGAGCAACATGCAACAACACAAATGAATTTTACAAATAAAATATGGTAAAAAGGACTCGAGCCACTAAAGAATACATACATTTATATGAAGTGTTTTTTAATACAGCAGATTTTATTAGTGATTTTATACATATTAGTATATATATATGTAAATCCTAATCTCCCAATTCATCCCACCGCCACCCCATTCCCCACCCCCGGCTTTCCCCCCTTGGTGTTCATACATTTGTTCTCTACATCTGTGTCTCTGTTTCTGCCTTGCAAACCTGTTTATCTGTACTGTTTTTCTAGATTCCACATATATGCGTTAATATTTGATATTTGTTTTTCTCTTTCTGACTTACTTCACTCTGTATGACAGTCTGTAGGTCCATCCACATCTCTACAAATGACACAAGTTTGTTCCTTTTTATGGCTGAGTAATATTCCAGATATGTACCACATCTTCTCTATCCATTCGTCTGTCAGTGGGCATTTGCTTTCATGACCTGACTATTGTAAATAAGGCTGCAGTGAACATTGGGGTGCATGTATCTTTTTGAATTATGGTTTCCTCTGGGTATATGCCCAGTAGTGGGATTGCTGAGTCATATGGTAATTTTACTGTTAGTTTTTTAAGAAACCTCCATACTGTTCTCCATAGTGGCTGTATCAATTTACATTCCCACCAGCAGTGAAAGAGGGTTCCCTTTTCTCCACACCCTCTCCAGCATTTGTTGTTTCTGATGCCCATTCTAACTGGTGTGAGGTGATACTTCATTGTAGTTTTGATTTGCATTTCTCTAATAATTAGTGATGTTGAGCACCTTTTCATGTGCCTCTTGGCCATCTGTATGTCGTCTTTGCAGAAATGTCTATTTAGGTCTCTGCCCATTTTTTGATGGGGTTGCTTGTTTTTTAACTATTGAGCTGCATGAGCTGTTTATATATTTTGGAAATTAATTCTTTGTCCATTAATTGGTTTGTAAATATTTTCTCCCGTTCTGAGGGTTGTCTTTTCATCTTGTTTATAGTTTCCTTTGCTGTGCAAAAGCTTTTAAGTTTCATTAGGTCCCATTTGTTTATTTTTGTTTTTATTTCCATTACTCTAGAAGGTGGGTCAAAAAAGACCTTGCTGTGATTTATGTCAAAGAGTGTTCTTCCTATGTTTTCCTCTAAGAGTTTTATAGTGTCCGGTCTTACATTTAGGTCTCTAATCCATTTTGAGTTTATTTTTGTGTATGGTGTTAGGGATTGTTCAAATTTCATTCTTTTACATGTAGCTGTCCAGTTTTCCCAGCACCACTTATTGAAGAGACTGTCTTTTCTCCATTGTATATCCTTGCCTCCTTCGTTGTAGATTAGTTGACCATAGGTGTGTGGGTTTAATCTCTGGGCTTTCTGTCCCATTCCATTGATTTATATTTCTGTTTCTGTTTCAGTACCATATTGTCTTGATTACTGTAGCTTTGTAGTATAATATGAAGTCAGGGAGTCTGATTCCTCCAGCTCCGTTATTTTTCCTTCAAGATTGCTTTGGCTATTTGGGGTCTTTTGTGTTTCCATAAAAATTTAAGATTTTTTGTGTTCTAGTTCTGTGAAAAATATCATTGGTAGTTTGTTAGGGATTGCATTGAGTCTGTAGATTGCTTTGGGTAGTATAGTTATTTTCACAATGTTGATTCTTCCAATCCAAGAACATGGTATATCTCTCCATGTGTTTGTGTCATCTTTGATTTCTTTCATCAGTGTCTTACAGTTTTCTGAGTACAGGTCTTTTACCTCCTTAGGTAGGTTTATTCCTAGGTATTTTATTATTTTTTTGTTGCAATGGTGAATGGGATTGTTTCCTTAATTTCTTTTTCTGATCTTTCATTGTTAGTGTATAGGAATGCAAGAGATTTCTGTTCATTAATTTTGTATCCTGCAACTTTGCCACATTCATTGGTTACTTTTAGTAGTTTTCCGGTGGCATCCTTAGGATTCTCTATGTAGAGTATCATGTCATCTGCAAACAGTGACAGTTTTATTTCTTCTTTTCCAGTTTGTATTCCTTTTATTTCTTTTTCTTCTCTGATTGCCATGGCTAGGACTTCCAAAACTGTGTTGAATGATAGTGGTAAGAGTGGACATCCTTGTCTTGTTCCTGATCTTAGAGGAAAATGCTTTCATTTTTTCACCATTGAGAATGATGTTTGCTGTGGGTTTGTCATATATAGCCTTTATTATGTTGAGGTAGGTTCCCTCTATGCCCACTTTCTGGAGAGTTTTTATCATAAATGGGTGTTGAATTTTCTCAAAAGCTTTTTCTGCGTCTGTTGAGACGATCATGTGATTTTTATTCTTCAACTTGTTAATATGGTGTATCACATTGATTGATTTGCGTATATTGAAGAATCCTTGCCTCCCTGGGGTAAATCCCACTTCATCATGGTGTATGATCCTTTTAATGTGTTGTTGGATTCTGTTTGCTCGTATTTTGTTGAGGATTTTTGCATCTATATTCATCAGTGATATTGGTCTGTAATTTTCTTTTTTTGTCGTATCTTTGCCTGGTTTTGGTATCAGGGTGATGGTGGCCTCATAGAGTGAGTTTGGGAGTGTTCCTTCCTCTGCCACTTTTTGGAAGAGTTTGAGAAGGATGGCTGTTAGCTCTTCTCTAAATGTTTGATAGAATTCACCTGGGAAGGCATCTGGTCCTAGACTTCTGTTTGTTGGAAGATTTTTAATCACAGTTTCAATTTCATTTCTTGTGATTGGTCCGAAAATAGAAATATTTTCTATTTCTTCCTGGTTCAGTCTTGGAAGTTTATACCTTTCTAAGAGTTTGTCCATTTCTTCCAGGTTGTCCATTTTATTGGCATAGAGTTGCTTGTAGTAGTCTCTTAGGATGCTTTGTATTTCTGCGGTGTCCATTGTATGTTCTCCTTTTTCATTTCTAATTTTATTGATTTGAGTCCTCTCCCTCTTTTTCTTGATGAATCTGGCTAATGGTTTATCAATTTTGTTTGTCTTCTCAAAGAACCGGCTTTTAGTTATATTGATCTTTGCAATTGTTTTCTTTGTTTCTATTTCATTTATTTCTTCTCTGATTTTTATGATTTGTTTCCTCTACTAACTTTGGGTTTTGTTTGTCCTTCTCTCTCTAGTTCCTTTAGGTGTAAGGTTAGATTGTTTATTTGAGATTTTTCTTGTTTCTTGAGGTAGGATTGTATTGCTATAAACTTCCCTCCTAGAACTGCTTTTGCTGCATCCCATAGGTTTTGGATCATCGTGTTTTTGTGGTCATTTTTCTCTAGGTATGTTTTGATTTCCTCTTTGATTTCTTCAGTGATCTCTTGGTTATTTAGTAATGTATTGTTTAGCCTCCATGTGTTTGTGTTTTTTATGTTTTTCTCCCTGTAATTTCTTTCTTTATTTTTTTTAAAATTTATTTTTGGCTGCATTGGGTCTTTGTTGCTGCCCGAGGGCTTTCTCTAGTTGTGGCAAGCGTGGGCTACTCCTCATTACGACGCATGGGCTTCTCATTGCAGTGGTTTCTCTTGTTCTGGAGCATGGGCTGTAGGCACGTGGGTTTCAGTAGTTGCAGCACGTGGGCTCAGTAGTTGTGGCTCGCAGTCTCTGGAGCACAGACTCAGCAGTTGTGGTGCATGGGCTTAGTATCTCCACCACGTGGGATCTTCCCGCACCAGGGCTTGAACCCTTGTCCCCTGCATTGGAAGGTGGACTCTTACCCAGTACACCACCAAGGAAGCCTCCTGTAATTTATTTCTAATCTCATAGCATTGTGGTTGGAAAAGATGCTTGATATGATTTGTTTTCTTAAATTTACCGAGGTTTGATTTGTGACCCAAGATGTGATCTTTCCTGGAGAATGTTCCATGAGCACTTGAGAAGAAAGTGTAATCTGCTGTTTTCATGTGGAGTATCCTATAAATATCAATTAAATCTATCTGGTCAACTGTGTCATTTAAAGCTTGTGTTTCCTTATTAATTTTCAGTCTGGATGATCTGTCCATTGGTGTAAGTGAGGTTTTAAAGTCCCCCACTGTTATTGTGTTACTGTTGGTTTCCTCTTTTATAGCCGTTAGCATTTGCTTTATATATTGAGGTGCTCCTCTGTTGGGTGCATATATACTTATAATTGTTATAGCTTCTTCTTGGATTGATCCCTTGATCATTATGTAGTGTCCTTCTTTGACTCTTGTAATATTCCTTATTTTAAAGTCTATTTTATCTTGATATAAGTATTGCTACTCCAGCTTTCTTTTGATTTCCATTTGTATGGAATATCTTTTTCCAACCCCTATATGAAATTTAAAACATGAAAAACTAAACTGTCTCATCAGGGGATGATCCTGTGGTTTAAAACCAAAAAGAAAACCAAGGAAGTTGTTAATTGGGGTTATGATACTGGTTACTTCATTTGGAGGGGGAAGGGAGTGATGGGAAGACACATGCAGAGGTCATTAGGGGTACAGGAAATGTTCCATCTGTGACTGCATGGTGGTTACACAGGGACTCACTTAATAAATATTCATCATTTAGCCTTCATGTACTATTCTGTGTATATTTCACCTAAATAAATAAATAGAGAGAGAGAGAGAGAAAGAAAAGAAAAAGAAAGAATAGGAAAAAATTTCTTTGCTTACTAATTCCTGGAACAGTTTAAATCCCATGGGAAATATCTGGTCCTTGAAGACTTGATAAATTCACTCATGCAAATTTCTGGACTTAGATATTCTTTTAAAAGCAATTATTTGATAATCTCACCTTTTTCCTTAATATATATTTATCTGCTTGGGTCTCTACTTCTTGAAATGATTATTTGCATTTCCCAAAAATGTTATTTTGGGGAGTGATTTTTTAATTGTATTACCACAAAGTTCAGCAACACTCATCTATTTTAGATTTTATATATGGGTTTATGATTGCTGTCTTTTGGCCATTCCTCAGTGTTACTCCTTATATATCTAATATTCCCTCAATTGATAGGAATTTCCAGTTTTTGCTACTACAGACATTGTTGTGAAAAGCATCCTTGTGCATATACTTTCACCTACTTGTGTCTTCATTTCTGTATGTTTTGCACATATTTCAATTCACACTATGACTGTTAATGTATGAGGGTATCCATTTTGCTTACATCCTCATTGAATCTTAATATTACTACACTGTTTAATTTTGCCAGTTTGATCAGTAAAAATTGAATTATTTTTAACTTACATTTTCCTAATTGGCAGCAAGCTTAAAACTTTTTTCAAACACTTATTGTCCATTTCTGTTTCCCCTTACATGAATTTGTTTTACCTACTTTTTTTCTTGATTTATATTTTTACTATGAATTTGCAATTTGGTGAAGAAGAATATTAACTCTTTGTCTATATGCATGTTAAAATTTTCTCCACCATATCAGCTTTTTTTTTAATGTCATTTTTTAAATGTTTGGTGTCTTCCGCAATAGAAGATTTTGTATTTTATATAAGAAGATATTTCTATGTTTTCATTTAAGACTTTGGATTATTTTCCTTTCTTAAGAAAGTTTCACTCATTTTATTTTTTTATTTTTTTGCGGTACACGGGCCTCTCACTGTTGTGGCCTCTCCCGTTGCAGAGCACAGGCTCCAGACGCGCAGGCTCAGCGGCCATGGCTCACGGGCCCAGCTGCTCCACGGCATGTGGGATCTTCCTGTACAGGGGCACAAATCTGTGTCCCCTGCATCGGCAGGCGGACTCTCAACCACTGTGCCACCAGGGAAGCCCATCACTCATTTTAAATCATGCAAATTTTACTTTATACTGTATCTATGTCTATATCCATATCTATATCTATATCTATCTGGAATTTATTTCTCTCTATGTTGTGATAGAGGGTATATATATTTTTAAAATATTTTCCTTTATTCATCAGTGTTTTCAGTATACATGTGGTCTTTTTTTTTTTTTTTTTCTTTTTGTGCTGGAGGAGGGATAATGAAGCTTTTAAAAGTATGGTCTTTGAAGTCATTTGGCCCAGTGACATGTTTGGTATGTGGATGGGAGAAAATCAACTATATTAATTTTCTCTTTTCAAATTCATCAGCCCCACTTTATCTTTTAAAAAAATTTTTTTTTATTTGTGGCTGCACTGGGTCTTTATTGCTGCGCACGGCGTTTCTCTGTTTGTGCTGAGCGGGAGCTACTCTTCATTGTGGTGTGTGGGCTTCTCATTGCGGTGGCTTCTCTTGTTGTGGAGCACGGGCTCTAGGCGCGTGGGCTTCAGTAGTTGCAGCACGTGGGCTCAGTAGTTACAGCACATAGGCTCTAGGGCATGTGGGCTTCAGTAGTTGTGGTGCGTGGGCTCAGTATTTGTGGCTCGTGGGCTCTAGAGTGCAGGCTCAGTAGTTGTGGCACACGGGCTTAGTTGCTCCACAGCATGTGTGATCTTCCTGGACCAGGGATCGAACATGTGTTCCCTGCATTGGCAGGCAGATTTTTAACCACTGCACCACCAGGGAAGTCCCAGACTTGCTTTATCTTTAAGATTTTGTTCCTACTTAAAATTTTCTTTAATTGCTAATAATGATAATCTTTTTCCTTGCTAATAATGCACTTAGTGATCTGCTTTTCTTTCCACTAATTTTTGCCTTCACTGGAGCCATATATATTTTTTAAATTTTTATTGGAGTACAGTTGCTTTACAATGTTGTTAGTTTCTGCTGTGCAGCAAAGTGAATCAGTTATACGTATAAATATATCCGCTCTTTTTTAGATTTTCTTCCCATTTAGGTAACCATAGAGCACTGAGTAGAGTTCCCTGTGCTATACATTAGGTTCTCATTAGTTATCTATTTTCCATAGAAGTGTATATATGTCAATCCCAATCTCCCAATTCATCCCACCCCTTCTTCCCCCCTTGGTAACCGTAAGTTTGTTCTCTACATCTGTGACTATTTCTGCTTTGGAAATAAGTTCATCTGTACCATTTTTTAGATTCCATATATAAGCGCAATTGTATGATATTTGTTTTTCTTTTTCTGACTTACTTCATTCTGTATAACAGTCTCTATGTCCATCCATGTCTCTGGAAATGACACTGTTTCATTCCTTTTTATGGCTGAGTAATATTACATTGTATATATGTAGCACACTTTCTTTGTCCATTCCTCTGTCGATGGACATTTAGGTTGCTTCCATATTGTGGCTATTGTAAATAGTGCTGCAGTGAACATCAGGGTGCATGCATCCTTTTGAATTCTGGTTTTTTCTGGATATACGCCTAGGAGTGGAATTGCTGTCATATGGTAGCTCTATTTTTAATTTTTTAAGGAACCACCATACTGTTCTCTGTAGTGGCTGTACCAGTTTACATTCTCATCAGCAGTGTAAGAGGGTTCCCTTTTCTCCACACCCTCTCCAACATTTATTGTTTGTAGATTTTTTAATGATGGTCATTCTGACTCGTGTGAGCTGATACCTCATTGTAGTTTTGATTTGCATTTCTCTAATAATTAGTAATGTTGCGCACCTTTTCATGTTTGTTAGCCATCTGTATGTCTTCTTTGGAGAAATGTCTATTTAGATCTTGTGCCCATGTTTTGATTGGGTTGTTTGATTTTGATATTGAGCTGCATGAGCTGCTTGTATATTTTGGAAATTAGTCCCTTGTCAGTTCCTTTGTTAACAAATATTTTCTCCCATTCTGAGGGTTGTCTTTTCATCTTGTTTATAGTTTCCTTTGCTGTGTAAAAGCATTTAAGTTTCATTAGGTCCCATTTGTTTATTTTTGTTTTTATTTCCATTACTCTAGGAGGTGGGTCAAAAAAGATCTTGCTGTGATTTATGTCAAAGAGTGTTCTTCCTATGTTTTCCTCTAAGAGTTTTATAGTGTCTGGTCTTACATTTAGGTCTCTTATCCATTTTGAGTTTATTTTTGTGTATGGTGTTAGGAAGTGTTCAAATTTCATTCTTTTACATGTAGCTGTCCAGTTTTCCCAGCACCACTTATTGAAGAGACTGTCTTTTCTCCATTGTATATCCTTGCCTCCTTCATCATAGATTAGGTGACCATAGATGCATGGGTTTATCTCTGTGCTTTCTATCCTGTTCCATTGATCTATATTTCTGTTTTTGTGCCAGTGCCATACTGTTTTGATTACTGTAGCTTTGTAGTATAGTCTGAAGTCAAGGAGCCTGGTTCCTCCAGCTCTGTTCTTCTTCCTTAGGATTGCTTTTGCTATTCAAGGTGGAGCCATAATTTTTGATATGTAGTGTTATCTTTATCTTATTTCTAAGAATTCTATGATTTCCCTTTTTTTTTTTTTTTTTTTTGGTGGTACGTGGGCCTCTCACTGTTGTGGCCTCTCCTGTTGCGGAGCACAGGCTCCGGATGCGCAGGCTCAGCAGCCATGCCTCACGGGCCTAGCCACTCCGCAGCATGTGGGATCCTCCCGGACCGGGGCATGAACCCATGTCCCCTGCATCGGCAGGCGGACTCTCAACCACTGCACCACCAGAGAAGCCCTATGTTTTCCCTTTTGATTTCTTTTAGAGCGAAGAGTTTTGTAGGAGAATGATTCTTATAGAAATGGTTGAGTATTTTTTAATTTTGTAAATAAGTAAATAAATAATTAAATAGGTTAATGTAATTGCATTCACCTCAGTCTTTAATACTTGCTTTGGAGGAATCACTGAGGGTGTTATCTGCCTTATACTTGCCTAATATGTGATTGCTTTGTATAAATGCTCCACGGGCATTAGAAAATAACTTTCCAAATCTCCTTGCGATTTATAATGTTTCATAGGGTTTATTGGCTGGATTTGTATTTGTCATCCATATCCTCATAGCCTTAATGCTTTATCCCTCAAAGAGTTAGAAAGGTATATTAAATCCTCTGACCACTATTGTAGAAAAGTACACATATTTTGGTTTTTTAATTTATATTATCCTTGCCATTATAACATTTAGACACTATAGCCAAAAGAATATTTCTTTCTGGTTATGAGAATTCTAAACTCTGGTCTTCCAAATGCTGTTGCAGACCAAATTGTTATAATTTTATAATGTTTTACTCCATGGTAGAACAACAAGAAAATATTTAAACTTTTAAAAAATTTTAATCTTTGGCCCTGTAAAGAAGTTGACAAACAAATTATGTACTATACAAGGCTATGCTTCCAAGAAAGGCATCCATGAAATTAAATTATGCATTTAGAAGGTGCTCTGTCTAATACTGACAGGTATTAATTGAAGAAATAATTGTCTGGATTTTTAAAAAGACTCTTTATCCCTTTTCTTCAATAGGCTGGTTCAAAGTTCCTAAACTGGCTCCTACGTTGAACAAAAATACCTTTATTTTCTCTCTCAAATGAAGACTAGCATGCAGATGACTAGAACCATGTCCATTTCAGTTAAACTTGGGATTCTATAAAGATTCAATTATATATTTCAGTAAATGCCCTTGAATTAGGGAACTGCCATGTTGAAATTAAATTAGAGCTGTGTTTTTCAAATTATAAATTTTATTCCCCAGGGAATCATGATAATATACCAAGTGGTACGTTAAGCCACAGTATTGTGGAATGGCTTCTTAAAGTATCAGTTATATTCAGAAATATAGTGGAAGTGAAGAGGGGCAAGGGTAGGCAACTGTGGGAATTAAGTAATGCATCTAGCTAGTAATAAACATTTTTATATTAAACGTATTTCTCTTTGTGAATAGAAAACAATACTTGAATGAAAATGTTATCAGTCTTTACACATAGTAAATATTTAAATATAGCTGACCCTTGAAAAACTCAGGGGTTAGGGCTGCTGACCCTGTAAGCAGTGGAAAATCCAGATATTATTTATGGTTGGCCCTCCTCTCAATATCCACAGCTTTAAACAACCTCAGATTATGTAATAATGTAATATTTACTATTGAAAAAAATCTGTGTATAAGTGGACCTGTGCAGTTCAAACTTGTGTTTTTCAAGGGTTGGTTGTAATCGAAAAGCACGTGTGAAGTGTAAATATCCTTCTCACCCCATAAATTCTCATTTTCTAGTCCTTCTCCCCAGCACAGTGGGTTTTGTAATTCTACTACTCACTGCTACCTAGGAGTTTTCTATAGTTCCCAGTGCAGGACTGTCTGATAAAGCTGGAATGAAACAAATACGTGTGACTCATACATCAGAGTTACTTGGTCTGTATATTTCTTTTGGACCAGGTATTTATGAAACATTCTCTTTAGTTCTAATAGTTTTTTTTTCTTTTTTAGTGATCTCTCTTAGGTTTTATAGTTAATCATATCTTCTGCAAATAAATATCTCATTTTCCCTCTAATTTATAACTTCTTATTTTTTTATTTTATTGTTTAAGCTAATATTATCAACAATATTTACTAATAATTATGTTTTTGTTTTGTTTTCCTAAATTTGGCTAAAATTCTTTAAGAATTTCTTCATTAAATGTGATGACAGTCAATTTTTGTTATGTTAAAGAATATCTGACTATTTCTGTGCTGTACAGAATAGGGATTAAATTTTCTAGGATGATTTTGGCATTGACTAAGATAACATAATTTCCTTTTTGACCTATTTTAAAGTAAGTAATTCCAGTTTGTGTAGCAGAATTTACCCTTCAACTTTTTGATATAACTATCACAGAATGCTTTGATCATTGTGAATAAGTACATAATTTTCATCTTAATATCCCTTTGTTCATTTTAGTCATTTGTAGGGGAGGGATTGAGGATTACAGTTTTGTTCTCATAATGCTGTCTTTTCCATAAATTAAAATGTATTTTAATAATAAAAGAAAAGCTCAATGAGCAATATATTTTTCAGTGGTTTTAGAATTAGGGTATAGATGCAGAAGGATTTTTTTTTTTTTCTGATATATTCTTCTAGGATCTTACAAAGCTCACTAAAATGCTAGACCTTTTGGTGAAACATTCAAGTATATATCTCAAATGTTAAGACTGAGACAAAATTTTCTCCCAGTGTTATATTGCATTTTTTTTTATCACTGTGGGTATTAGCAACACAGTAAAAAGCTACCTTAATTTCTTACGCATTTTTAAAGGGAAAAAATAGTAAACTTTAAACCTGTTTTATATTCCTTCTTTGAGTGCTCACTTTAGTATCAACGGTGTTGTCAATGGACTTTAATTAGCTGTCTATAAAGAAACTCCGCTGAGTTCTCTTCTCTTGCAGAGTCAATAAAACTACTTTCCAAGCTACTTTTTCCTCCTACTTCCACTCAGTTTCTGCTTATTATTCTTCTGATGAGATTCTTAACCCCTTTCAAGACAAATTGTGTGTATTTTTTTGAGTGACTTTCTTTGGAATCCAATTATTATTTAATGTTTAATTATTAATGTGCAAAAAGGGTTAGGCTTGACAGTCATTAAGTCTCATAGTATAATATTTTAAAATGGAGTTACCTCATGCAGAGGATGTTCAGGTCCACACTTTCTTTGAGCACACCACAATAAACTGTCACTTATTGTTGGCCCTCTTGTCTCAAGGCTCTCCTTGCTGTGGGATGTGCCATCTGTGGATGTACTTTTGTAAAGAAGAAGTGAATGACAGCACCAGCCTATTAGGCAAGAATTTATAAAACGTTGATTCTGGACCCTTTCCACTGCTATGTGATGGGACTGGAGCTGAGTAAGAAGCCCTAGGTTTGTCAGGTTATCTGAAAAAGGCAATTCATCCCTTAGGAAAAGACGCAAGGAGCACATTATTTGAGTGAATTTTCATGAAAACCAGTGCATTTTAAAGCAAAACTAGAAAAAAATCTTGGCTAAGCTAAGTATTCATTATGTGGAAAAGAACTGCTAGGGAACTAAATAGAAAGTAAAAAATCAAAATTTTGAAGTAAAGAAATGACCCTCTACGAAAGAAGTTGGGCAGAAATGGTAATCTTCATTCTTTGGAACCATATAATTAACATGCAGTTTTCACCCTACATAATTAATGCATTGTGCTAGTTACCATTGGGCCAGAGGGTCACACTGAGATTTCTGGCAAGCCAATTGAGTGCCACCATATAAAGAACGCTCAGTGATTACATTGCATACAAGGATTATTCAGCTTGATAGTTAAAAGAATTAATTCTCTCCACATTGAAAAAGAAACCATTACTGTGGAGAAGGTGTAATTACCCTGAATGGATAAGCTTCAGAGTGCTATATGGTGATTTTAATTCTTAGAGTGTATACAGCTTGGTGAAATGGAAAGAGAATTCATTCACAACAAATATTCTTGCTTGCTCTGCACTCCCTTCCCCCACCATGTTTGCTGGACTCCTTGTTAGAATACCTGGTTTCCAGTTAGTTATACTAGGTGTGACTTTTACCAGGTTGCTTCTCCCCTGTCTTAGTTCATTTCTGTCTAAAGGGAGGGCATTCACATTACACAGAAGTTTAAAACAAACAAACAAACAAAAAACAGTGTCTGACACAAATGGTTCCACTCTCTTTCCATGCTCATGGCAGAAATTACTGTTCAAACATGACATCTCTTACTGAGCCCAGATGAGTTTTCTCAGAATTCTTCAAGCTTCCACAGCCTCTATCAATAGATTGGAGTGTGAAAGCCAAATTGACCACTTGGTAGGTCTCCGTTATAGGTAAAGGTTCATATCACATCCCACAATTAGGAAAACAAACAAACAAAGGAACAAACAAAAACAAAGCAACGAAACTTCCAGCCCTGAGACAAACCAAATGAACAGTCACTATGTTTAATTGTAGTCACAAAATAAATGAAATCGTAATCGTAAGTGTTCTCCTAAGTTACTGACTTCCTAATAAAAGCGTCTTTATCCCTGATTTTTGTAATGTTGATACTGGAGACTAGATCAGGATCTTCTTGGATATGATAATTGTGAGAACATTGCTCTTTTTTCTACCATGAACAGACTAACTGTAAATTTGATAACTTGGTTTTTGCAGATTAAAAGTAAATAATTTAATGAGCCAGTTTTTCTGAAATCTGGCTCCCTCATAAACTGTCTTTGTGAGTAAATGACTTTTCTTACCTGAATGCTTTTGCCTCTATATCTTCCTTCCATAGGAGTAAAAACATGAAATGATATCTACCTGTTATATTTGGATGAGAAGGATCTGGAAAATCATTTTCTGTTCAGAAAGTCTGGGATCAGTGCTCCTTATCTGGCAGAAAAATAGGATGATCCAGGTTTCCCTCCCTTGGTTTCCAGCTCATTCATCTCATTGCTAATAGGCACCAGGTCCAAGATAGACAAACTTTTATTGATAGAATTTTAAATATTTGTGTTTCATAAATTATAAAGTTTTATTGAATCAGTATTTGTAATAGAAACTTGATCTTCATACTCTGAATAGAAGCAAGACAGACAGTCACGGCTGTAGCTAATGGCTAAAACACTTTGGGAAAATGTACTCTATATTCAGAAGTGATATACTCTGATATATTCATAAAAACGAAAACAAATTATATGGTACTTTTTACTTCTTTTTATTATCTTAAACAAATGCTGAGCAGAATTATCTCTTGCAACACAATGGAACATTGCCTCTTTAAGACTAGCTCAAATTAAATATTATGTTCATGGGAGCTTACCTGAATCATTGATTGCATGTTTATCTGAAAAATATTTTATGATGCATAACTGTCTCCTTGTTGAATATGGGAGTAAAATATTTACACTTTTATTTGTTTTTCATGTTTAAAAAAGGTGGTGGTCCCCTGCACAAAGGGGAACAGATGAGGAATCCCAGGGCTTGAGTCCTGTTAAGAGTTAAGATACAAATTTGTCTCAAGGATTTTAACCTGGCAGAGCCAATTTGAAGAGGAAGAGCTGGAGGAAGCTGTTTTAAATTGGAAATGATAAACTCAGTGCATCAAGGTATGGATGTATTTAATTCTGTCACACATCCTGAGAAATCATAGGAAATGAGGACACCAAGCAAGAATGGCTGGAGTTTAATGGAGTGTCTCACAGGAAAGGTAGAAAATATGCAATGAGGGCATTCTAGATGAGTGAAACCAACAGTAATGTGTTGCCTGTGCCTTTTGTCCTTAATAATTTGAGTTGAGAGTGTGACACCACAAACAGAAACTGTTATTTCCAGTTGCTATAGAAACAAAATAGTTTGGACAGCAAGGGCTGGGGAATGTCTGGGTCTCACAGTTATCACCCAGTGTTGAACCATGAACCTCTCCAATGAGGATATTGGAGAAAGATTGCTGGTGTGGTTCAAAAAGGGGGAGAATAGCTGATGGAAGGAGAAATCATTACACGCAGTCAGAGTTAGATTCACTCTTAGGATGGAAGGAAAGGCAATCCCCATGGAATCTGAGCAAGGTAGTGGGTACCAACTCTGGTATCTCAAAGATTTTTTTTAAATCAAGTTCCTGACGTCCTCCCCACAGATCATCTCATCCCACAATGATCTGGGATTCGGGCTTCTTTAGGGAAGCTTTACAGGGAGTTTAACAGAAGGTAGGATGGAGATGAGGTGAACAAAGCAGAGGTGAGTGAAGTCTAAAGGATTGCTGGACTCAGCACTGGGCGGATACCCAGGGTGTATACACTCTCAGGTGCCTTACTTACGTGATATATATTGGTGGATTCAGTGTTGCCTCTTGCTCTCGGCCACCTTGATCTCAGATCTGAGGGTTATAGAAATTGAAGCAAATGCAATTTTAAAGGCTTCTTCAGAGTTTGACACCTCCACTCACTTGCCAAAGCCACAAACTGAAAGTTTTTTGATGTAAGCTTGTCAGTGACACTTTGTGCCTTTGGAATGTCTGGGAGAACAGATTCATTATTTAAGTTGAACATCATGGAACGCTCGCTGCTCATCACCTCCTCTGTGTTGTCACTAGAATAGAGGCCAGATCCTGTGGGGGTGTGGAGGTCACTTCCAGGTTCCGTGTGCTTGTGATTTGAGCTGGGAGGCGAGGGTTGTGACAGTGCGAGGGTCAAGTGGACTTGCTGGTGTGCGGAAGTAAAAGACATTGTAGGTTGACACTGTGCCTGGTACACAATCTGCTTCATCCAATTTCTGAAGCAGGCAGTGCTTAGATTTGGCCTCTTCCACCTCTCCCTAACAATCAGGACTTTCTTTAACTGGCTAAACCTTTCTTACTCATCTACTCCTAAGCCAGTATATCATCTTGCTATGACCTAACAGAACACAAATAAGGTATTAGTGGCTTAAGTAGAAAGCCATTTCAGAGATGTCAGTCAGGTACACTTGGAGATTTTCCTCAAGAGATTTCTAGACAGAAACAAGTACGTGTTGAAAGTGAATGACCCAACAACAGTGAATGTGCCGTAGAAGGGTCTGTAGCCAGTTCTTGTCCACCTCCCTGCTCTTGATGGCTGCCAGAACTTGTGATGTATGAGCTGGAATCACCACTCATGTGTTATTTTTATCCCTGTCAATCAAGTCATTTCCTAATTTCCTCAGGTGACCTACTTTTAATGTGAATGTGTAATCTGGCTGTGTGCTTTTCCTGTTATGCTAATGGAGAATTCTTGGAGGGGAGAGGAAACAACGGTGATGTGTTAGTTTTGAGAATAAGAGCTTTGGGAGTGGGTTTGTAAAATAACAGCTTTGCATATGTGATGGGAGAAAATTGATAGAGAAAAAGTTTCCTGAAAGGTTCATACTTAGCTTGAAACTCTATGAAAAAAATTTAGAAGGAAAATGGTCACATAATCCCAGATCTCCTTGAAGTCATCAGCCTTTCTGCTTAGATGTGAGTATCCATAGGACTGTTGAGTCCCTGCTTTTCAGAGGATGCAGCTGGCATCTCATCCCCCTAAAGATGCCAGGGACTTGGAGCTCCTGTCTGGCTATGGAGAGGTGGATGATGCCTGGAGTGACCATTTAATTACCCACAGGGTCTACTGACTTGAAAATGACATTCCATACAGGGTCTGGCAGAATCACTGCCTCCTCTGCTGTGATATATTCTGATTCTACTTGTGATCAAACAGATGAGAACAATTTATGAGTGCATCAAAAAATAAGAGTGGTCTCACTAATGAGTAGATGTGGGCCCAGGCCTCAAGTCTTTTAAAACGAATGGATTTTTATCAGAAGTCATCTGTAGTTCATCAGGGGTAACAACTCATCTGTGGCCTCTCACCAGCTCCTACCAAGTACCTAGGATAGGAGTTGGGAAGTTTGCTATTGGCAAATGATTTATGTAGGCCTTTCTGCTAATTTGTGGGTGGGCACATTCTGTCTTAAGAGTTTGTGATAAGTGTTCTCAGAGTTCCAATCATGGCCTCTGGAGTTAGGCTGGCTGGGTGTTACTCCTTCTAGGGCAAGGCGCTTAATTGCCCTGTGCCTCAGTATTCTCAACTGTGAGATGACAATAATAATACTTACAGCATAGGCTTGTTTCAAGGATTATAGATTTAAACCTGTACCTGGAAATGAAAGTTAGCTGTTATTGATAAAGGTTACTCATGGTATCTACACCCTCAGATCATCAAAAGGGCAGAACTGGGGGCTTCCCTGGTGGCGCAGTGGTTGAGAGTCCGCCTGCCGATGCAGGGGACACGGATTTGTGCCCCGGTCCGGGAGGATCCCACATGCCGTGGAGCGGCTAGACCCGTGAGCCATGGCCGCTGAGCCTGCGCGTCCGGAGCCTGTGCTCCGCAACAGGAGAGGCCACAACAGTGAGAGGCCCGCGTACCGCAAAAAAAAAAAAAAAAAAAAAAAAAAAGGGCAGAACTGGAATAGTTGCACCCCATTAGATAACCCTCATCTTTTGATACCTGTGTTTTACCAACTCTTGGTGCAGTTTACCTTAACCATTTTTCTGCCCCATTACCGGGAACTTGGTAAGGCACCCATTCCCAGTGGATTTGGGGATAGGGGACATATATCCCTAGCAGACTCATTAGGAGTTTGCTAAATGATGGGTAAGTATTTTGTGTTGACTAGGCCTAATTTTGGTTATTTGAGATAAGCAATGGGACAGAAATTTCAGGACATCAAGAAGCCTAGAAACCATTCAAAGAATTATTCTGCTGCCTTTTTATTCTCTATCTGAAATAGTTTCACACAACACTCAGATATAATCACATTTAGCTTTAGTCCACTGCGTGTGTGATGAATTCTTCTACAAGTGCTAGCAGATTTTTCTCCCATATTTGTTGGGGAACACCCACAGATGAACTTGTCTACCATAAGGATAATTCTAAGTGAACTGTTTTCTGGATCCTTTTATTATCCCTGAGGACAGAAGTAAGTTGAGTTCAATAAACAGCTGCATTTTTTGAGGCTAACATTAAAAAATAACTTGGCAGGATTTTTGAAATAAGATTCTCAGAGGAACTTTGCAAACATTTCATTTGCTACAACAACGGAAAATTTATCTTTCTGAGAACAGGAATATACAAATCTTGGTGTGATATTTTTTGAGAACAAAAGCTGTCATGATTGTTTCCTTGAAAAAAGGAAAAGAATTTTAAATATGTGGTGAAAGTTAAGAGGACTTTCAAGCGTATAAAATGGAATTTAACTAAGATTTTAATGAACTGTTGTCATACCAGAATACCTACGGATATGCATAAGATGAAGCAATGTTATTTTTTTTCTTGCTTCTATATAATACTGATACACCAGGGATCAGCAGAAGTGGCCCCATTTGATAAATGCTCAAAGTAGAATACATTTTAGCTCCAGCCTCAGTTCCCTTCCACCAGGATGCTCTGAACTCAGAATTAAGGTCTCAGTGAGATCCAGGTTCACCCAGGGGATGCCTTGGAGGTGAGGGATCCTGGGAAGGCTGCCAAGTACCAGACATATCATCTGAGAAGTCTGTCACCTAACTGTACTGCACATCATGACACCACTCTGACTATCCCTCAGTTTTCTTCTAAAGGGAAGAAGGGGCTGCTGATGAGAACAAAATTCCTGGAGGCTTGGTCTTAGCTCTGTTGTTCACCACTGCTCTGCCCTTGAGTCCCTTTTTTTTGTCCCTCTTGTCTTCATATCTGAACGCATCCCTCCTTCCTCACCCTGTTAGTCTTTAGTATTGGCTTCTCATTAGCATTCCTGCCCTTCTCCATTTTTTTTGTGCAGTATTGCAGAGGCTAGAAGCCTGGAAACAGCTTTTCTCTACTTCCTTGCCTGCTGGGTTCTGGTTTCGGAACCATCAATGAGAGGTTCTCACATGATGTTTGGAAGGCAGAGGAGGAAGGGCCAGTACTTCCCCAGTGGTGGTGAGCAGGTGTCTGGACTTCAGCAGGCAGCAGCTCTGGGGTTTTGACAGTAGTTCTAGGGTGTCCACCTGTGATTCCACAATGGTGGTTCTCTGCAATTCTTGTACATTCAGATAGTTGAAAGCTAGCAAAGGTGATTATGACTTTTCCTCTCCTGCTTTCAACAGCCTGCCATTGTTGTGTGAGTCTCTGATACTTGGTATTAAATTATTTTCTGTGTAAAAGCAACTTAGTCGTTGCTGTTTTCCAAACCAAACTGTGATTGTTAAAGTAGCCAAGTTTTATATAGCCTATGTCAAGACTAAATAGGATACCCCAGTGGACACTAACTTTAGCAGTTATCCCCCATGTTATAGTTTACGGTGGCGAGAGATCCCACTCTGTCTCCAGCCTTGAGACTTGGGATTCCACCAGGCGAGCATGCTCAGCCTCTTCTCTACATGGAGACGAAGGAAACTGTTTCTTCCTCTTTTTCTAATAGTATCCCTCTCAGAAATATTATTTTCCCTCACTTAATAGAAAAGGAGACTGAGAGAGAGTTTCAGTAGCAGAAAAGCTGCCGAGAGGCAGAAGTCTGATTTGAACTAGGTTTTCTGTGCCATTTTCACCACACCTCTGAATTCTCACCTAGAACTGACCTTCCAAGAATTCCTTAAATCTAATTCTAATACTCTATTTCCCTTTGGTATTTTGACTATAGTTATTTATTGTTGTCAGATTTTAAAATTTGCCTTCTAGAATACTTTCTAACTGTGAATGAAAAAACCTGCAAGAGTAATGATAGTATTAAAAAAGTGTCACTTATGAAGCAGTTACAAGTGTCAGACACTGTGCTATTTTATTATTGCTCATTTAATCATTAAAATAATCCAAGGAGTCATTCATTTTTATTATCTCTGTTTTACAAAAGTAAAAACTGAGACTCACAGAGGTCTAGTCCAAGGTGATACAGTTGGTTTATAGCAAAGCCAGATGGAAACCCAGGTCTTTCTATCTCCAATGCTTCTGTTGATTCATTTAATAAATTATTTTTTGAGCACTCACTTTGTGCCAGCTACTCTTTTAGGTGCATTGGGGGTGGGTGAGGGAAACAAGTACCACAAAAAAAATCAGTGTGGAACAGGAAATGAGGAGGTGGGTGGTGGAGTTCAGATTGGAAATTCAGAGTGGTGACTAACAGGTACTCACATCCCTTGAATAAGTTGCTATGATTATTTAAGAATAAAATAAAAATACTTTTCTTTGAATCTATGTGTATTAGTTTTTCAAAAAGCTACCCATTTGTCAGCATACAGATAACTATTAAGTAGTTTGAAACTATTTAGCAAATGGATCTGTTGGGCCTAGGGATGCTATTTAAAAAATTACTTGCTGTTAAGGCTGCCATAAAGTGAGAAAGTTTGAGAACCTCTGGGCTACAGGATAGAAGTGAAATAAATTTGAACTTTATTGATGTGATCTTAAAATTTAATCAATTGCTCTAAAATTTAGGTTTTTCTCCTTTCCTCAAAGCACATCTTCATCCTCATTAAATGTATGTGCCCCATGCTTTGCTTTATAATGTTCCTAAAAGCAAAAAAGATACAGAGAAACACAGACAGGGTTTTCCGGTTAATAAAATGATACATCTTCCAATGGCTATTATTAGTCTTACACAGCTTTTTCATTTTTCAAACCTTTATTAAAATGTCAGTTTTATAGGGAAATTAATTATGAAAAAAGAAATTGGGTCTTCGGAGCCATAATTTGGGAATGGACAAAGAATTGCTTCTTCAGAGAATGCTCTGATCTCAATCCATCATTTTGTGCTGTGAACTATGACCCCCACTCACCCTGGGGCTGCCCAACAGAGATACTGCAGGTCTCTAAAGCTTGGTCCCCACAGAGATCCTAGGCTTTGAGCAAAGGCTCCACATTCATGTGCCACCAATGACTGTCTAAAATTGTTTCCCTAAAAATTCAGAACCCTTTTACTTCTATGAAGAACTTGTACACTATGGTATGCGGCATTATTTTTTCCTAAAACCTAAATTACCGTGTGTTTTACCTGAAGTTATCCACCTGCTGGTCAATTATTGTTGTGTTCAGATCCATTGTGAGTCTTCTGTCATTCTCAGAGAAATTCCTCAGAGGTTTGAACCAGTGGAATCTTGTTATAAGCAATCTCTGGACACTCAGTTTAAACTAAATACAGCCGGTTTTGTGGATGTTACTTTTTTAAAAAAAAAAAACATTGTTAGTGGTATCCTTCCCAAACCCCTAAGTCCTCCCTTAGTCTCAAAGGATTTTAACAAGCTCCTGAGATGGTAAAGGCTTTCTTTTCAAAAGGGAGAAATGGAAGTGTCAAGAGAATTAATAAAGTAGTTGTGGGAATAGTGTTAGCCCTGGCCCAAAGCACATTTAAAGATGGCACATTTATTTTCAAGTCTCAGTTTAAATGCCGTTTCTTTAATGAAGTCTTTCATTTATTCACGGACGTGTTTAGCAGCTTCTATTTCAGACTCTCACGACGCTCATCCTTTTGAAACACTCAGCTTTGAACAGGGACTGTAGTGTAATGGCTTCTTCCTGGGGAAGACATCGAGTCCTCTTGGCTAAGTAACAAAGCTCTTTTGACTTCCTGTATCTTCAGCATTTAGCACCCTGCCTGGTGCTCAATAAACATTGTAGAAGGAAGAAAGCAGGAAAAGGAGGAAAGAACAAAAGAAGAGAGAGAGAAATTAAGGGGAGGAATGGGTCCAAAAGTTATTTGTTGAAACCTGTGATGACTACAGTAATTAGAAGGACCCAGGGCTCTGCTTTTAAAGTATTACTTTTCTAATGTTGGTGGCAGTAGACCTTGAATGGCAAAGGAATAACCCTGCTCATGGTATCTGTCTGCTTGCCAAGTTCTATAGATGAAAAATAAGGGAAATAGCATAATCAGGAATTAAGTAAATCCATCAACCTTTATAGAAAACCTATTACTATTCTCTCACAATAATATATATATATATATAGATAGATAGATAGATAGATAGATAGATAGATAGGTGTATAAGGAACAGGATTGCAAGGGCTGGACTCAAACAGCAGGCAAGTGGCTCAGATAACCAAAGGAATCACTCCCAACAGCACTGAAAAGCAAAAGTGAAGCTTAAACAATGTGGTTCAAAGACTCCGAATAATACTGAACCATTCTTTCCCACAATCCCAGACAACTGGTCAGAATCAGCCTCACTGGTCTTTTCTCCTTAGAATGTAAGCCCTGGGAAACCAGGGAGCTTGGATTTAACCTTGCAGGACTTTTACTTCCCTCAGATAAACATCCTCCACAACTCCTTTCATCAAAAGCTTCTTTAATCAGAGGAGCTATAATGTCTGATTCCATTTCTCTTATCTGTGAGTTGAAAGGATATTTGCGTTTAACACTTTGACCATCCGCAGGGTCTTCTGAATGAATTTGTACCTACCTGCGTGTGTCCAATAGGCTGGTAGCATCCCTTTGATTTATTGACCCAAGTCTAGTGATCACACTATCATCTTTTAAATGCTAGCCATTGATCAGAGGACTCCTGAGGAGAGAATGTGATTGGCCTCCTGTGAAATCATTGCCGCCTCTTCGAAAAGCAAATAAGCCTCATGCCAGACTCTATCCCCTCACATGAATTGACAGGGTCATTAAATTCACTTTCACCACAGCATAAATAATTCAGGTCAGAGAGATTAATTGGTTGATTTTTAAAATATTTATTTATTTTATTTTTGGCTGCATTGGGTCTTCCTTGCTGCGTGCAAGCTGTTCTCTGGTTGCGGCAAGCAGGGGCTGTTCTTCCTTGCAGTGCGCGGGCTTCTTATTGCGGTGGCTTCTCTTGTGGAGCACGGGCTCTAGGCGTGCGGGCTTCAGTAGTTGCGGCTTGCGGGGTCTAGAGCACAGGCTTAGTAGTTGTGGCGCACGGGCTTAGTTGCTCTGCGGCATGTGGGATCTTCCTGGACCAGGGCTCGAGCCTGTGTCCCCTGCCTTGGCAGGCAGATTCTTAACCACTGTGCCACCAAGGAAGCCCAGTTGGTTGATTTTTAAAAGAAAGAAAAACCATAGATTTATAGTCATTGCTTGTTAATTTAAGTTGTCATAGCAACCCAGGATGTCCAAAACACTGGGCTTTTCCTTTTGCTTTGCATAAGCAGTAGCAATTAGTCAAAGAGCTAGGATATAACTTCTTCAAAGATAGACAACAGTGAGTCAGAAGCCTACGAGAGAGTATACTGAAGAGTGATTCATAAGTGTATTCCAAAAGGGGAGGAAAATGGGAGACCTTAAAAACTGAAACAAAGGAGGCCACTCAGTAACATACAGTCCCCACTGATGTCAGTTCTTAAGAGATTTAGCAGAACATAAACTCCTTGAGGGCAAGAGCTGAATGTCATTTACCTTTGTTTCTTCACTATCCCTTCCCCTCACTGCCCTTAGAATAGTTTCTACCTAAATATTTGTTGGTCAGAATCTTCACTGTCAAGTACTTGGGAGCGGCATTTACATCTGATGCCCATTGCTCTTTACCTCTCACTAACTTACAACACAGCCTCTTGTGGAACTGCCCTCAAGGAAACTGCCTTCAAAAATGGCAGTCTCTTTACAACCAAAATTATTAGTTGTTATTTTATTTAATAACTAAATGTAGTGGTCTGAACAGTCTTCACTCTACTGTAGTATTGAACAGTAGGATGTTCAGTTTCTTCTCCACTGGCTTCCAATGCACTGCATTATTTGAGGTCCTCTGTCCTACCTTCTCTCCTCCTCCTTCTTGACTTCTCTTTCCTCTTGTGTGTTCTGGCCCTGCACATTCTACACACTTCTCTCCTTTATCTTCTCCTGTACTCTCTGGCAGAGAGGGGCCTTCAATCTTCTTCCCTGTATCTGGCTATTTCTTAGGAATGATTCAGAGAAGGCAAGTTACTAGGTCCAAGAGTATGTCTATTTTAAAATCTTAAAAAAATAGATTGATTGATTGATGGATTGGGCTGTGCCGGGTCCTAGTTGCTGCGTTCAGGATCTTTGTTGTGGCTTGTGGGAACTTTAATTGTAGCATGCGAACTCTTAGTTGCAGGATGTGGGATCTAGCTCCTCAACCAGGGATGAAACCCAGGCCCTCTTCATTGGGAGCGTGGAGTCTTAGCCACTGGGCCACCAAGGAAGTCCCTCTATTTTAAAATCTCTTGATTCATGTTGCAAATTGCTTTCTAGGAAGATTAGCCCTGTTTGCATTCCCGCTTGCAGTACATCAGAATGCCCACCTTGCTGTACCCACATCAATATAGAATGCTAGCTTTAGAATATTTGATAATTTCTTAGGTGAAATTAATATTACAGTGTTTTTTCTTATGCAGTTAAGCCCCTCAAAATGCTCCATGCTCTAAGCTACTCCTGTGCTTTCTGTCCTTTTATGCCAGGCATCTCTGAGTAAATGTGAAGAGAGAGGAAGTGTCAGAGGGCCAAGATGTCAGGGAGTCAAAAAAGGATAAGTATCAGATTTGGTTTGGTTCGCAAGATAGTCTCATGCTGCTGGCGACTATGACCCACTTTTATGACCCTGTAGACCTGTGAATCCTGAAATTAGGTGCAGAGAGTGGGAGTGACTCAGTGTTTCTCAAACCTTCTTCAGTGAGTTCAGACTTGCTATAGTCCAGAAAGAGTTTAAGAGGGTGTTACCCATTATTTCCTCATTAGCAATGCAGTGGGTAGAGATTCTGCCTAGATTTTGGCAGGTCTTCCCTATTTGATATACGGGGCTACTGCCATTATCAGTGATTTTATACATCTTCATAAAAGTTGGGACTGGGCATATCAAGCATACACAGTCTCCTGTCATGAAAATCTGGAAAGAATTCTCAAAGTCCCTTAATTTACTTCGGAAATATCACTAGCACATTTTATGAAAGGTGCAGTCTTCTTACAGATGGCTTTATGAAGATAAATAAGACCCATACCCTGCTGTCAAGTAGCCCATTTAACCAGTTTAAAGAGGTAAAACAGATATCAACATGACTGAAGCATGGACAGGACTGTAAGCCAAGTGCCACTAGGTTAAGTACAGATGAAGAACAGGAATGAAAAGCATAATAATCATCAGGAAGGAAAATTTATAATCTGATGGAAATGGGCAAAGTTTCACAAATAATGTGGCATTTGATATAAACATAAAAGGATGGACACAATTTTCAAAGTAGAACAAAGGTCTGATTTGGGGAGAGGAGGCAGCATTCTGAATTGAAGAAACTGCACGTGAGCAAAGGTTATGTAGGAGGAGGGCAACTTCTCTAGGATGGAAGGTTCATATTCGAACTGTGCATGCTAAATGTCAAGATGATGAGATTGTATTTCATTCAGGAGCCACTGGGAGCCTCTAAGAGCCTCTAAATAAGGAAAAGTTTTGATGCTGAGTTTTATTATGAAGCAAAATTCTGTTAGCCATGTGAAGTTTAGGTCAGAATAAAGAATGGGAGTATGATACCTAATGAGAAGGCTATTATTCCATTAGTCTAGGAAGGGGGTAAAGTATCCTTGAAATAGGGAGGCAGGAATGAGAAGAAAAATGAGGAAGGAGATGCAGGAAGCCCTAGTGGAAACAAGTTAATGACTTAGCACCTAATTGAATTTGGGACAAGCAGTTAGATTTCAAGTCCAGGTGCCCAGGAGACTTAAAATTATGGTGTTATTAATGGATAGTGAATTCAGAAGAAGGAAATGATATAGGAAAAGAAGTGAGTTTGAATTTGAATGTACTGATTTTAATCTATCAGTTTTCATTTATTTATTTTCTAAGTAGGCAATTGAAGGTTTGGGAAGTAGGAGAGAAAAAGCAATTAGATACATTTAGGACCAATTAGCATGACTGATCTTGGATGAGCACGTGACCGAAGATGGGTGAATCAGATTCCTTTCTGAGGAACAAAAGAAATGGGGAAATGCCAATCCTGCTTGGCTGGCAGCCACATGCCCTGCACTGTGAAGCAAGGTGGGCTGAAATAATGAAGCCAACACAGAGGGAGGAATGAAGAGACAGTCCTGTTGGCCCTCGAGTCCCTAAGACGTTGTTAGGGGAAACACTGACTGAAACGGCCCACCCTGGCCAGGCACCACAGTAACCACTTATATGAGTTATTTTACAACAGGAGGACCTGGTAAGGAACACGGAACTAACAAGCCACCACCAACTGGGAGAATTCAGGAAAGGTCAAAAGGAGACGCCAGTCCCTATGTCCTACCAACCTCACAGAATCTTTCTCTTTGGAATCCATCTTGGCTGAGTGACACGTACGCCACCAGGAAGGACCCTGAGTCAGAATGACTGGCCATAGACAATCCGGAAACTAACCCCATTACCCTAAAACCCAAGACTGCGAGCCACCTGGCAGAGCAGTTCTTCTGGGTTCTCTTACCCTCCTGCTCTCCACTCAGGCGCCCCTTCCCAATAAAGTCTCTTGCTTTGTCAGCATGTGTGTCTCCTCAGACAATTCATTTCTGAGTGTTAGACAAGAGCCCACTCTCGGGCCCTGAAAAGGCTCCCCGCTTCCTGCAACAAAATGACTGCATCCCTTTCCAAGTTACTCGAGCCTTATAATAAATTTATCCCTTTGCCAGAACTAGTTTGAAGAGAATTGCTGTAACCAAAGGAATCCTGACTATTAACACTATTAAAAAGTCAGAACTAGTCGTCAGATATTTCATTTCAATTTTAAAAGCGATTTAAAATTTATTCTTTCATTCATTTAACATTTATTAAGTCCCCACTCTGTTATGGGCATTAAGATAGTGTCTGAAGACAAATGGGATATTGAATTGGAGAGAGAACTGAATGGAGGAGGAAGATTTTGAAGTATCTCAGGGCTGTAGTAAAGACAAACTGCACTTCATCAATGGGTAGAGTTCCAAATGCCCTTTTGTAAATTGGCTGTTTGACAGAAGAGATTACTCCACAGAAACCTCATTGTGAATGGTGGTGATATGCCCAGGAGAGCTGGGAAAAGCCCATTTCCTATATAATGGGACAAATTAGACATAAACCCAATAGTGTGACCACATGTAACATGTTTTTGTAAAAAGCTCATATGGGACAGCATCTCAGGACACCAGGCATAGATTGGACTTCGGTGAATTCTCATGGGTTGTTCCTACCTCTTGAAAACTGTGGCAACTGTAGGATGTGGAATGGGATTTAAAAAATTTTTGATGTATAAGGAAGGGCAAGGGCAACTTAGTAGTGGCAGAGAGCTTCCTAAGCATGAGAACTATGATGAGGAAGGGAAATTCTTTCAGCTCTTGTATGCAGTTGAGTTCCCAGTTATAGTTACAGAAAAGATATTTGTAAGTCAGGCATTTCAGAGTAAGGCATATATGTCCAATAGGTGAATTTAAGTTTCTACTATCTGTGTAATAAGGACAAACTTATCATGATAATATAATTATAAAGTTTTGTATTCTGAAATAAAATATAAATAAAAAGAATAAAGGTTACACATATTCATGCACATATTTATTACATGCATGCATTCATGTATACATTTAATATCTTTATTAGGCACTTCCCATACCTTTCATATGTTCAGCAAAATGCCAAACCCTGAGTATATAGAAGTAAGTAAACAGGAACTCATAGTCTAATAATAGAGCATAATAATTAGTTTAAAAATAATGAACAAAAACATTATTGGAGCACAGAAGCCCTTAACACAGTTGTAGCTTATTCTAAGATAGCCCTTATTTTTCTCCATAACTCTTATTACTCCAAGACATATATATATATTTACCTCTTGTTTGTCTTTTCTCACTTGAACATAAGTCCCATGGTGCAGGCATAAGAATGAATTCAGACCTTCCCAGACATTTATAGGAAAAAGTATAAAGAATGAGTACTGTTTATGAGTCTGTCAAAACAGCATGGACAAAGGCAGGGATGAAAAAACAACATCTCAAGTAGTTTATGTCACAGACTCCTTGTGGAGGAGTAGTAAGATGATAATAATAAAGACAAATAATAACAGCAAATATTACTGTAGGGTTGATGATGTGCCAGGCACTGCCATGAGCATTTTGTGTACATCAATGCATGCAACCTTCACAAGCCTGTGGATTGGTAGTAGGATTTCTGTGTTACAGGTGAGGACATTGAAGTACAGAGAGACACTTAAGCAGCTTGCCAAAGATCATATGACTGGTAGGGACAGGAGCCAAGATTTGAACCCAGACAGTCTGGTGGAAGATTAGGTTGAAAAGGTCAAACAGGGAGCAGATCAAAAAGACCTTGAAAGTCAGGCTAAGGAATGTAGATTATGCTTGGAGACAATGGGGAATCTCTGAAGGGGGACTTCTGCAAGAGGACCTATCTGATCAGATTTGGGTTTTAAAAAGAGTACTCTGGAGAGAACAGGGAAGAGGGAGAGTAGACAAGAAGTGATGATAGCAAGTCATGGGAGAAATAATGAGTCTGAATTAGAACTATGGCAAAGGAGGTAGAAAGGAAAGAGTCAAAATTACTGAGGAGATACAAGCCACAAGGAAGATGAAATATTTTGCCAATTCACACTCCTAGTAGGAAATTTTGAGACTGTCCATTTCACTGCCACCTTGCCCACACTGAATGATTCTATAATTTTAAATTCTTTCCAGTTGAATAGACAGATACATAATCAATGTTGTTTCTGTTGTCCGTTCTTTGCTTGTTGGAGATATTACTTTTTGTATCCATATGTAAAATGTTCTTGGCCTATTTTTAATTATAACGTATTTTTTCTTTTAAAAAATTTTTATTTTATATTGGACTATAGTTGATTTACAAAGTTGTGTTAGTTTCAGATGTACAGCAAAGTGATTCAGTTATATCAATACGTATACATATATCTATTTTTCAAGTTCTTTTCCCATTTAGGTTATTACAGAATATTGGGCAGAGTTCCCTGTGCTATACAGTAGGTCCTTGTTGGTTATCTACTTTAAATATAGTAAGGTTTTTATCTCAATCCCCAACTCCCAATTTATCCACCCCATGCCCCCACCCAGCTCCCCACACCTTTCACCTCTGGTAACCATAGTTTGTTTTCTATGTCTGTGAGTCTGTTTCTGTTTTGTAAATAAGTTCATTTCTATCATTATTTTTTACATTTGCATACAAGCGATATATATCTGTTTTTCTCTGACTTAGTATGATAATCTCCAGGTCCATCCATGTTATGGCAAATGGCATTATTTCATTCTTTTTAATGGCTGAGTAGTATTCCATTGTGGCTAGGTACCACATCTTCTTTATCCATTCATCTGTTGATGGACATTTGGGTTGCTTCCAGGTATTGGCTATTGTAAACAGTGCTGCTATAAACACTGGGGTGCATGTATCTTTTCAAACCATGGTTTTCTCTGGATATTCCCAGGAGTGAGATTGCTGAATCATATGGTAGCTCTATTTTTAGTTTTTTAAGGAATCTCTATACTGTTCTCTGTAGTGGCTGTACCAATTTACATTCCCACCAGCAGTGTAGGAAGGTTCCCTTTTCTCCATCACCCTCTCCAGTATTTGCTGTTTATAGACTTCTTGATGATGGCCATTCTGACTGGTATGAGGTGATATCTCATTGTAGTTTTGATTTGCATTTCTCTAATAATTAGCAATGTTGAGATAATGTATTTTTTCTTGATCCCTAAAATCTCTGATATTCTTTTATATGGCTCCATGCAACTCATGTAGAGGCACTGTGGTCCTATCTCTTGTCTCTGAGCCCTGTGGGAACAATGAATCTGGCTAGCACCTGATTAGAACCCCTCCTAAAAGGAGATACAAATTAGACAGTATCTTATTTAAAACAACAAATAGGTTTGATGATGAAAATAGGTTGTTTACTTTGTGCATTTCTTAGTTTAATGTTCCCATTGACCATCCAAATGGTTTGAACTTGAGTCAGGAGAATGCAGAATTGGGAGGAATTATTTGAGAATTTTGAGCATGTAACGATGATTAAAACCATGGTTATGGAGTGCATGTATCTTTTCAAGTTAGTGTTTTTGTTTTCTTTGGGTATATATCCAGCAGTGAAATTGCTGGACCATATGATAGTTCTACTTTTAGTTTTTTGAGGAACCTCTGTACTGTTTTCCATATATTAATTTGAAAAGATACATGCACTCAATGTTTGTTGCAGCATTATTTACAATAGCCAAGATATAGAAGCAACCTGTGTTCATCAACGGATGAATGGATAAAGAATATGTGAGATGTATACACACACACACAATGGAATATTATTCATCCATAAAAAGAATGAAATTCTGCCATTTGCAACAACATGGATGGACTTGGAGGGTATTATGCTTATTGTACTAAATAACAGAAAGACAAATACTCTATATTATCACTTATATATGGAATCTAAAAAATGAATGTACATACCAAAACATAAACAGACTCACAGATATAGAGAATAAACTAGTGGTTACCAATGGGGAGAAGGAAGTTAGGGGATTAAAGTTAGGGGTTAGGGGATTAAGAGGTACAACTACTATGTATATAATGAATAAGCAACAAGGATATATTGTACAGCACAGGGAAATAAAGCCACTATTTGTAATAAATTTTTTTTTTTTTTTTTTTTTTTTTTTTTTTTTTTTTATTCGTTACGCGGGCCTCTCACTGTTGTGGCCTCTCCCGTTGCGGAGGACAGGCTCCGGACGCGCAGGCTCAGCGGCCATGGCTCACGGGCCCAGCCGCTCCGTGGCATGTGGGATCTTCCCGGACCGGGGCACGAACCCGTGTCCCCTGCATCGGCAGGCGGACTCTCAACCACTGCGCCACCAGGGAAGCCCTGTAATAACTTTAAATGGAGTATAAACTATAAAAATATTGAATCACTATGTTGTACACCTGAAATTCATATAATATTGTAAATCAACTATACTTCAAAAAAACAAAACAAAACAAAAAGCCTCAATGGATATGGATTATATCACCAAGGAAGTATGTATGAATTAGAATGGAAAAATTAACAGCCCGGGACAGCACCCTAGAGGTGTCCCTTCGTGGGTCTTGAGGGTGAGATGAGAAGATCTTGCAAACAAAGCCAGAATTACTGATTAGAAAGGTAGTGGACAAAAAGAAACAGAAAAATAATAAAATTTATAAGGAGCAAAAGGAATTTTTCAGACCAAGGGAATAGTGAACAGATGCTGTGGAGAGATGAAAGAGGCAGAAGAAACTGCAACCTTCGTTTTTAGACATTAAGCAGCCTTTGGTAAGTTTAGCCACAGAGGATTTCATTGACTTTAGGAATGAGACTGGATTTTAGTATGTTAAGTGCGTAAAATAATGAGGACTGGAGCCCTCAGCATTTACTACTTTTCAAAAAAAAAAAAAAAAAAGAAACTTGGCTGTTAATGAAAGGAGTTGGGAAGAAAGGACAGGATAGTGACTAGAAAGGGATAAAGAGTCAAGGAGGAGCTATAATTTTAGGATAAGGAAATTTGAGTACTTTCATGGTGGGGGAGGGGAGAGTAAGCAAGAGCGACTGCTTGCAAATACAGGAGGTGGAGCAGATCCTGGAGGAGGTATAAGAGGATGAGACCCACAGGACAGGCAGCACAGCTGTTCTTGGACAGATCAGGACATACGAAGGTGGATGAGTTCAGATCAATCCAGTAAATGTGTATTAAGAGTCCAGGTGTGAAGACACTGTATTTGGTTCCACAAAGGTTATGAGTCACCATTTGTGTTCTTTTTTTTTTTTTAACATCTTTATTGGAGTGTAATTGCTTTACAATAGTGTGTTAGTTTCTGCTTTATAATAAAGTGAATCAGTTATACATATACATATGTCCCCATATCTCTTCCCTCTTGCATCTACCTCACTCCCACCCTCCCTATCCCATCCCTCTAGGTGTTCACAAAGCACCTAGCTGATTTCCCTGTGCTATGCAGCTGCTTCCCACTAAC
Organism: Phocoena sinus; assembly: GCF_008692025.1. Lineage (NCBI taxonomy): Eukaryota > Metazoa > Chordata > Mammalia > Artiodactyla > Phocoenidae > Phocoena > Phocoena sinus. Next base: position 79,983,799 of record NC_045768.1, on the reverse strand, counting down.
TATCTATTTTATGTTTGGTAGTGTATATATGTCCATGCAACTCTCTCACTTTGTCCCAGCTTATGCTTCCCCCTCCCAGTATCCTCAAGTCCATTCTCTAGTAGGTATGAATCTTTATTCCTGTCTTGCCACTAGGTTTTTCTTGACCATTTTTTGTTTTACATTCCATATATATGTGTTAGCATATGGTATTTGTTTTTCTTTTTCTGACTTAAGTTCACTCTGTATGACAGTCTCTGGGTCCATCCACCTCACTACAAATAACTCAGTTTCATTCCTTTTTATGGCTGAGTAATATTCCATTGTATATATGTGCCACATCTACTTTATGCATTCATCTGTTGATGGATACTTAGGTTGCTTCCATGTCCTGGCTATTGTAACTAGAGCTGCAATGAACATTTTGGTACATGACTCTTTTTGAATTATGGTTTTCTCAGGGTATATGACCCGTAGTGGGACTGCTGGGTCATGTGGTAGTTCTATTTTTAGTTTTTTAAGGAACCTCCATACTGTTCTCCATAGTGGTTGTATCAATTTACATTCCCACCGACAGTGCAAGAGGGTTCCCTTTTCTACACACCCTCTCCAGCATTTATTGTTTGTAGATTTTTTGATGATGGCCATTCTGACCGGTGTGAGATGATATCTCATTGTAGTTTTGATTTGCATTTCTCCAATGATTAATGATGTTGAGCATTCTTTCGTGTGTTTGTTGGCACTCTGTATATCTTCTTTGGCGAAATGTCTATTTAGGTCGATCTTTCTGTGATTTATGTCATAGAGTGTTCTGCCTATGTTTTCCTCTAAGAGTTTGATGGTGTCTGGCCTTACATTTAGGTCTTTAATCCATTTTGAGTTTATGTATGGTGTTAGGAAGTGTTCTAGTTTCATTCTTTTACATATAGCTGTCCAGTTTTCCCAGCACCACTTATTGAAGAGACTGTCTTTTCTCCACTTTATACTCTTGCCTTCTTTATCAAAGATAAGGCAACCATATGTGCATGGGTTTATCTCTGGGCTTTCTATCCTGTTCCATTGATCTATATTTCTCTTTCTGTGCCAGTACCATACTGTCTTGATTACTGTAGCTTTGCAGTATAGTCTGAAGTCAGGGAGCCTGATTCCTCCAGCTCCATTTTTCGTGCTCAAGATTGTTTTGGCTATGTGGGGTATTTTGTGTTTCCATACAAATTGTGAAATTCTTTGTTCTAGTTCTGTGAAAAATGCCAGTGGTAGTTTGATAGGCATTGCAATGAATCTGTAGATAGCTTTGGGTAGTAGAGTCATTTTCACAATGTTGATTCTTCCAATCCAAGAACATGGTATATCTCTCCATCTATTTGTATCATCTTTACTTTCTTTCAGCAGTGTCTTATAATTTTCTGCATACAGGTCTTTTGTCTCCTTAGGTAGGTTTATTCCTAGATATTTTATTCTTTTTGTTGCAATGGTAAATGGGAGTGTTTTCTTAATTTCTCTTTCAGATTTTTCATCATCAGTGTATAGGAATGCAGGAGAATTCTATGGATTAATTTTCTATCCTGCTACTTTACCAGATTCATTGATTAGCTCTAGTAGTTTTCTGGTAGCATCTTTAGGATTCTCTATGTATAGTATCATGTCATCTGCAAACAGTGACAACTTTACTTCTTCTTTTCCAATTTGGATTCCTTTTATTTCTTTTTCTTCTCTGATTGCTGTGGCTAAAAATTCCGAAACTGTGTTGAATAATAGTGGTGAGAGTGGGCAACCTTGTCTTGTTCCTGATCTTAGAGGAAATGGTTTCAGTTCTTCACTGTTGAATACTATGTTGGCTGTGGGTTTGTCATATATGGCCTTTATTATGTTGAGGAAAGTTCCCTCTGTGCCTACTTTCTGGAGGGTTTTTATCATAAATGGGTGTGGAATTTTGTCAAAAGCTTTCTCTGCATCTATTGAGCTGATCATATGGTCATATATGATTTTTCTTCTTTAATTTGTTAATATGGTGTATCATGTTGATTGATTTGCATATATTGAAGAAGACTTGCATTCCTGGGATAAACCCTACCTGATCATAGTGTATGATCCTTTTAATGTGCTGTTGGATTCTGTTTGCTAGTATTTTGTTGAGGATTTTGCATCTATGTTTATCAGTGATATTGGCCTGTAGTTTTCTTTATTTGTGGCATCTTTGTCTGGTTTTGGTATCAGAATGATGGTGGCCTCGTAGAATGAGTTTGGGAGTGTTCCTCCCTCTGCTATATTTTAGAAGAGTTTGAGAGGGATAGGTGTTAGCTCTTCTCTAAATGTTTGATAGAATTCGCCTGTGAAGCCATCTGGTCCTGGGCTTTTGTTTGTTGGAAGATTTTTAATTACAGTCTCAATTTCAGTGCTTGTGATTTGTCTGTTCATATTTTCTACTTCTTCCTGGTTCAGTCTAGGAAGGTTGTGCTTTTCTAAGAATTTGTCCATTTCTTTCAGGTTGTCCATTTTATTGGCATAGAGTTGCTTGCACTCTTCTCTCATGATCCTCTGTATTTCTGCAGTGTCAGTAGTTACTTCTCCCTTTTCATTTCTAATTCTATTCATTTGAGTCTTCTCCCTTTTTTTCTTGATGAGTCTGGCTAATGGTTTATCAATTTAGTTTACCTTCTCAAAGAACCAGGTTTTAGTTTTATTGATCTTTGCTATTGTTTCCTTCATTTCTTTTTCATTTATTTCTGATCTGATCTTTATGATTTCTTTCCTTCTGCTAACTTTGGGATTTTTTCTTCTTCTTTCTCTAATTTCTTTAGGTCTAAGGTTAGGTTGTTTATTTGAGATGTTTTTTGTTTCTTAAGGTGGGATTGTATTGCTATAAACTTCCCTCTTAGAACTGCTTTTGCTGCATCCCATAGGTTTTGGGTCATCGTGTTTTCATTGTCATTGTTTCTAGGTATTTTTTGATTTCCTCTTTGATTTCTTCAGTGATCCCTTGGTTATTAAGTAGTGTGTTGTTAGCCTCCATGTATTTTTATTTCTTACAGATGTTTTCCTGTAATTGATATCTAGTCTCATGGTCTTGTGGTCAGAAAAGGTACTTGATATGATTTCAATTTTCTTAAGTTTACCAAGGCTTGATTTGTGACCCAAGATATGATGTATCCTGGAGAATATTACATGAACACTTGAGAAAAATGTGTATTCTGTTGTTTTTGGATGGAATGTCCTATAAATATCAATTAAGTCCATCTTGTTTAATGTATCATGCAAAGCTTGTGTTTCCTTATTTATTTTCATTTTGGATGATCTGTCCGTTGGTGAAAGTGGGGTGTTAAAATTCCCTACTATGATTGTGTTACTGTCAATTTCCCCTTTTATGGCTGTTAGTATTTGCCTTATGTATTGAGGCGCTCCTATGTTGGGTGCATAAATATTTACAGTTGTTATACCTTTTTGTTGGATTGATCCCTTGATCATTATGTAGTGTCCTTCTTTGTCTCTTGTGATAGTTTTTGTTTTAAAGTCTATTTTGTCTGATATGAGAATTGCTACTCCACCTTTCTTTTGATTTCCATTTGCATGGAATATCTTTTTCCATCCCCTCACTTTCAGTCTGTATGTGTCCCTAGGTCTGAAGTGAGTCTCTTGTAGACAGCGTATATACGGGTCTTGTTTCTGTATCCATTCAGCCAATGTATGTCTTTCGGTTGGAGCATTTAATCCATCTACATTTAAGGTAATTATCGATATATATGTTCCTGTTACCATTTTCTTAATTGTTTTGGGTTTATTATTGTAGGTCTTTTCCTTCTCTTGTGTGTCCTGCCTAGGGAAATTCCTTTAGCCTTTGTTGTAAAGCTGGTTTGGTGGTGCTGAATTCTCTTAGCTTTTGCTTGTCTGTAAAGGTTTTAATTTCTCCGTCAAATCTGAATGAGATCCTTGCTGGGTAGAGTAATCTTGGTTGTAGGTTTTTCTCCTTCATCACTTTAAATATGTCCTGCCAGTCCCTTCTGGCTTGCAGAGTTTCTGCTGAAAGATCAGCTGTTAACCTTATGAGGATTCCCTTGTGTGCTATTTGTTGTTTTTCCCTTGCTGCTTTTAATATGTTTTCTTTGTATTTTATTTTTGATAGTTTGATTGATATGTGTCTTGGCGTGTTTCTCCTTGGATTTATCCCGTATGGGACTCTCTGTGCTTCCTGGACTTGATTAACTATTTCCTTTCCCATTTTAGGGAAGTTTTCAACTATAATCTCTTCAAATATTTTCTCAGTCCCTTTCTTTTTCTCTTCTTCTTCTGGGACCCCTATAATTCAAATGTTGGTGCGTTTAATGTTGTCCCAGAGGTCTCTGAGACTGTCCTAAATTCTTTTCATTCTTTTTTCTTTATTCTGCTCTGCAGTAGTTATTTCCAGTATTTTATCTTCCAGGTCACTTATCCGTTCTTCTACCTCAGTTATTCTGCTATTGATCCCTTCTAGAGAATTTTTAATTTCATTTATTGTGTTGTTCATCACTGTTTGTTTGCTCTTTAGTTCTTCTAAGTCCTTGTTAAACGTTTCTTGTATTTTCTCCATTCTATTTCCAAGATTTTGGATCATCTTTACTATCATTATTCTGAATTCTTTTTCAGGTAGACTGCCTATTTCCTCTTCATTTGTTAGGTCTGGTGGGTTTTTGCCTTGCTCCTTCATCTGCTGTGTGTTTTTCTGTCTTCTCATTTTGCTTAACTTACTGTATTTGGGGTCTCCTTTTCGCAGGCTGCAGGTTCGTAGTTTCTATTGTTTTTGGTGTCTGTCCCCAGTGGCTAAGGTTGGTTCAGTGTGTTCTGTAGTCTTCCTGGTGGAGGGGACTAGGGCCTGTGTTCTGGTGGATGAGGCTGGATCTTTCTGGTGGGCAGGTCCACGTCTGGTGTTGTGCTTTGGGATGTCTGTGGCCTTATTATGATTTTAGGCAGCCTCTGTGCTAATGGATGGGGTTGTGTTTCTGTCTTGCTAGTTGTTTGGCATAGGGTGTCCAGCACTGTAGCTTGCTGGTCATTGAGTTGAGCTGTGTCTTGGTGTTGAGATGGAGATCTCTGGGAGATTTTCGCCGTTTGATATTACATGGAGCTGGGAGGTCTCTTGAGGACCAGTGTCCTGAACGTGGCTCTCCCACCTCAGTAGCACAGCCCTGCCGCCTGGCTGGAGCACCAAGAGCCTGTTCTCCACACAGCTCAGAATAAAAGGGATGAAAAAAAGAAAGAAGGAAAGAAGAAGATAAAATAAAGTAAAAGAAAATAAAATATAGTTATTAAAATAAGAAATAATTTTTAAGAAAAAAAATTAATAAAAAATGGACAGACAGAATCCTAGGACAGATGGTAAAAGCAAAACTGTACAGACAAAATCACACACAGAAGCATACACATACAGACTCACAAAAAGAGGAAAAGGGGGAAAATATATGTGTATCGTTGTTCCCAAAGTCTGCCTCCTCAGTTTGGGATCATTCGTTGTCTATTCAGGTATTCCATAGACGCAGGGTACATCAAGTTGATTGTGGAGCTTTAATCTGCTGCTTCTGAGGCTGCTGGGAGAGATTTCCCTTTCTCTTCTTTGTTCTCACAGCTCCCAGGGGCTCAGCTTTGGATTAGGCCCCGCCTCTGCGTGTAGGTCGCCTGAGGGCGTCTGCTCTTCGCTCAGACAGGACGGGGTTAAAGAGCAGCTGATTCAGGGGCTCTGACTCACTCAGGCCGAGGGGAGGGAGGGGTACAGAATGTTGGGCGAGCCTGCGGCAGCAGAGGCCGCATGATGTTGCACCAGCCTGAGGCGCGCTGTGTTCTCCCGGGGAAGTTGTCCCTGGATCACGGGACCCTGGCAGTGGCGGGCTGCACAGGCTCCCGTGAGGGGAGGTGGGGATAGTGACCTGTGGTTGCACACAGGCTTCTTCGTGGCTGTAGCAGCAGCCTTAGCGTCTCATGCCCATCTCTGGGGTCCACGCTGATAGCCGCGGCTGGTGCCCGTCTCTGGAGCTCCTTTATGCGGTGCTCTGAATCCCCTCTCCTCGCACACCAGGAAACAAAGAGGCAAGAAAAGTCTCTTGCCTCTTCAGCAGCTCCAGACTCTGTCCCGGACTCCCTCCCGGCTAGCTGTGGTGCACTAGACCCCTTCAAGCTGTGTTCACGCCGCCAACCCGAGTCCTCTCCCTGGGATCCGACCAAAGCCAGAGCCTCAGCTCCCAGCCCCCGCCCGCCCCGGCGAGTGAGCAGACAAGCCTCTCGGGCTGGTGAGTGCTTGTCGGCACTGATCCTCTGTGCGGGAATCTCTCCGCTTTGCCCTCCACACCCCTGTTGTTGTGCTCTCCTCCATGGCGCGGAAGCTCCCCCCCTCTACCACCCACAGTCTCCGCCCGCGAAGGGGCTTCCTAGTGTGTGGAAACCTTTCCTCCTTCACAGCTCCCTCCCACTGGTGCAGGTCCTGTCCCTATTCTTTTGTCTCTGTTTATTCTTTTTTCTTTTGCCCTACTCAGGTACGTGGGGACTTTCTTGCCTTTTGGGAGGTCTGAGGTCTTCTGCCAGCGTTCAGTAGGTGTTCTGTAGGAGTTGTTCCACATGTAGATGTATTTCTGATGTATTTGTGGGGAGGGAAGTGATCTCCACATCTTACTCTTCTGCCATCTTGAAGCTCCTCCCCTCACCATTTGTGTTCTTAGGAAGGTTATAGTTTAATGGGAATATTGATGACTGGGGGATGGAAGGGAAGGTGAGAAAGCTCCTGACAGATGTGCTAGATTTTTCTGTGAAGCAGGTAGTAAAGTCATCTCTGAAACTGAGGAAGAATAGGGACTTAAGAGTGTGAGAAAGATTCAGAAATGCTGAAGGGTTGAAGGGCCCAGAAGAGGTTAGAAATGGTTTCCTTGCAAAGATCTTTGAGTGTGTGTGATTTCTACCAACATTTTCCTGGAGGAAGGGATGTGTGCATTAATCCAGGTTTAGAGATGGGGATCTGAAAGGTGGAGTGGGTATAATAGAAAGGAAAAGGAGGAAAGTAGATTTCATTCAGAGATAGTTGCAGTGATGAAACATTTGTTCTGGGCTGGGCAGGGGAGGAACTGGTATAGAAGCCTAATAGTAGTGGACAAAGGAGAACATGTAGAGATAGGAGCTCTTGATAAAGCCGAAGAGCAGGCACCACTGGTAGTAAAGAAATGAGGGATCTGGAAGCAGAGAAGTTCATATTAGGAATCTAGATGACAGGGTTAAGGATCAAGGATTGGGTAGCTGAAGTAAAGTAAAAAGAAAGTCCTTGAGAGGGAAAAAGAAAAGAACTCGCATTCATTGTGTGTCTATTTTGTTTTAGACAATAAAGATGATGAGCTTAAGATATTAAAAGTCAGGAACTCAGATGGACCATCCATTCTGATGGCAAAGTCACCTAGGACAATGGTAGGGAGTTGAGATAGAAACGAAGGCTAAAACACGGGCCAAATGCTATAATGAGTAGCAGAGAGTGAGCTGGTTTGTAAGTCGCAGCAGTAAATGGTGTTTAAGGCAAGGCGCAGAATACAAATCATGAGACTTGAGGGAAGAAGAGCTTTTGCAAGAGGGTGGAAAAAAAATATATTATCTAGAATTGACACAGGACTTAAGGAAGAACCCCAGATGAAACTTTTTGCCCTGCAGCACATAAGTCAAAGGAAAATGATCAGTCCCTTGAGTAAAGAAGCAGGTGTCACTTAAGGCCAGATGGTAAAGGAAGAGTTCAGGGAAGGTATATCAATTAGCTATTGCTGCATGACAAAGAACTTCAAAATCTTAGAGTCTATAAGCATTTATTTAACTTATGTGTCTGTGGTAGATGGAGTTGGCTGATCTAGGCTGGGCCTGGTTCAGTCAGCTCATCCAGGGCATCTTTGTATTGCATGCCTGTCCTCCTCCCGCTGGGGCCACTGGGCTAGCCCAGGTGTGTTCTTCTTCTGACAATAACAGAAGTGCGTATGTTGAGTTTCTGCTGGGTAATTGCTGACAACTAACATCCCATCAGCCAAAGCAAGTCCCATGGCCAAGCCCAACATCAAAGGAGTGGGGAAGTGTACTATTCGCAGGAAAGTAGAAGAAAGAAGTGGATAATCTGATATGGCACAGGAGGGGCGTTTATAGTCAGTTGCAGTTCTGGAGAATACAAGTAGAGTGAGGGACATAAAGGAGATTCAGAGTTGGGAAGAGCACGAAGAAAGATGTACCAAGTAGAATGAAGAGAACAACTCAGAGGCGCTTGCATTTTGTGGAGTGTCTCATGTAGATTGTAGAGGAGAGAACTAACTGGAGGTAGCTGGGCTGAAGGATCCTTTTGGAACTCTGGTGAAAAGCTGTTTTGGAGAACTTTGTTTTAGGCAACGTGTTCCGCAGGTTGAAAGGGCATGTACCAAATTCCCAGAAAAAGATTAACTGATAGTGACATATCAGTTATACCAAGGCGATATCAAAGTAGTCTGTACTCCTTTGAGATTTCAGTCATGCTACATGCCTCTGCTCCCAAGTATGCCTGGACTAGTCAACAGAATCTGGCTCTCTCAACTCCTGCTGGATGGCTGAGGTACCAACTGAGGTAGAAGTTCGAATCTGCCTACATGGTAACTTCAATACTTACTGCATTTGATTACATCCAAGTGAATTCTGATTATGATTTGAACAGTACCCAAGCATTTTGATTTGGGGATTAGTTAAATCCTATTTACACCTGGGAACTTTTTAGCTCAACACATTTGCAGCCCTAAACCAGCCAAGATTCTTCACTGTGTAAGTCCTCCAAGGATTAGCCTATTCCTGTTCTCCCCGTTCCACACATAAATGTTAATTACCCTTAAATACAGCCCATTTACTACCATCAGTAATGAAAAATTTTAAACGCCAAGCTAAGTGAGAGAAACTTGAATCTAAATAATTATTACATTGTGCTGTTTGTTCTCAATAGTGATACTTAGACTAGGGTTTCTGAGAGATGGGGAGCTGTGAGCATGCATGACCTGTGGGTGATAATTACAAGGAGAGTCTTGAATTTTTCAAGAGGCTTTAATGACTCCCAGGACATTGGAATACAGCAGCATGGATCTTGTTGAGAGAATATAAACTCAGTGTCACAGAAAAATCATTTTCTGATTAGAATGTAAAGAGGGGATAGATACTAAACATTCCATCTGAATTGTTTGGATGGTCAATGGGGAATTTAATTTTATGAAATGTAGTTTTTTTTATCTTGCAACCTGGCAGAATGGTAACTAAAAGGGTGGAGGAGAAATGGAGGTGCAGAACTCTATTATTTAAATTGTATTTATAAAGACCACTGACCTACTTCATCCTTCCTTCTCTGAGGAAAAAGGCATAGAAATGATGTCCTAAAGGCATGTGAGATCAGTTGGAATATATTAAGCAGTGAAGACAATAAGGATGTAACAGAAAAATAGAATCTGTATTATTTAAATTATTAAAAGAATGCTAAGAATATTGTTACTAAGGTGACTATGATGCATAATGATGTGTAAAATTTTAAACCTATGTGGTCTTTAAAACAAATTCTTGATACAAAAGTAATAAAAATACCATGTAAACTTTGAAAAGATATAAAAATATAAGGACTAACATAAGAATTGAAATTCACAAATAAGCAGTTAAAATTGCTTCCCAGTGTTTTTCTTTTTAACTTTTGTTGACTGATTTATAAAATCAATCAGAATTTCTCATAGAACATTTATAAGATACCAAAATATAATATAGTCTAAAATAAACATTGTCAACATTATTTTCATCTACTTCATGAAATGCTACATTTATTCAAGGTTTAAGAATTTCATTCTGCATTATATTTGAACTTTTTTTTTTTTTCTCGCGGTACACGGGCCTCTCACTGCTGTGGCCTCTCCCGTTGCAGAGCACAGGCTCCAGACGCGCAGGCTCAGCGGCCATGGCTCACGGGCCCAGCCACTCCGCGGCATGTGGGATCCTCCTGGACCGGGGCACGAACCCGTGTCCCAAGCATCGGCAGGCGGACTCCCAACCACTGCGCCACCAGGGAAGCCCTGAACATTTTGAATTAACATTTTGAATTAACAAAGTTGAGTCAGTGGTTAGGAATGCTTGTATTAAGCGAAATGTTAGAGAGGAGACTGACTTTGTACATAATTAGTTCATATTGAAACTTTTCATCTTATGACAACTTTTGAATTATTTAGCATGGTATTGTAGAGTTTTAAGGAATTGAATTTTCACAAAACATGACTGACCCTCATTTTTTAGAATCAATGTTATTTGGATCATAAATGTTCATGACTCATATTTCCATTGAATATATAATATTTCTTCTGTTTAATGCTTTTAAAATAGAATTCTATTTTCTTGGATATCAACACTGCAACCACTGTGAGAATGAAAGCAAAGAAGCTTTATCTTCTCTTTTTATCAAGGATATTTTTGCTTATCATTCTACACTTGACATTTTTGTTCCACAGCTATAGGTAGGTTTCTTACAATCATCAACATTTATAAATTGATTTGACACATTATAGGAGTGTGTTTCATTATTAAAGGAGGGAATAACTTAGATATTTTATTGATTACCGTCATTCCTATATTTGATCTTATTTCTGTCATTTCATGTAATATTTTCTGATGCTATGCATTCTTGTTTTATCATATTTCCCACATTTTCTTTGCTCTAACCTTTTCTTGCTTCTGATAGGTGTATTATGTCAACATTTCATATAGAATATAAAAAGTAAGACAGCTTTTGATATAAAAATGTGTTAGAATTTCTAGAGAAGCAAACTCTCACCTGGGACTCTGGGAATGATTTTCTGAACACTGGAGAACTGACCATCCAAAGACCTGCTATCTCTGAAATCACCTTGGAAATAGTGAGTTGGAGAATATGGTGCTTGAGCTGATATCCAAGGTGTAGGAAGCTGGAACGAGGAGCCTACTGCTGCCCCAGCTGCTGTTGCCACCACCACATCACCTGGGAAACTGGATGCTGGGGTGCTGATGCAGGAAAGCCTTCGTCTCTACAGCCCTATTTGCTGGTAGCTAAAATAGAAAAAGAGGCCAGAGAGAACCTCTAGTTCCCTTCCACTTTCCAAAATTTCGGTGCTCTTGTTTGATTGGTAAGAGCTAATTTTTATCCCAAATCTTAGCTGTGAAGGAGTCTGGAAATGCCCTCTAGGCTCTGTGTAGGAAGGTCCCGTAGAAGGAAGGTGGGATAGAAAGGAAGCTCACCCATCCACAGTATCTACCATAGGATAGTTGTAGTCTATTTATAGTCCTATTTGAATCTTACTTGAATTATTTAAAATTTTGTTTTACAAAACTGGTCTTAAACACTAATTCTATAATTGTGACAGGTAAATGGTGATTCTCAGGCTTTGTTTATACACAACTTATTGTCTTCTAACCATTCCACTTTATATTTTATACCTATGTTTCTATACGAAACAGAATGCAATATTATATATACATATATAAATGTATAATTATAAATATAATTTATGTATATATAGTTTAAATAACTTTTTGGCACTTGGTTGTAAGTTGATAGGCCTGTTATCAGAGTCATCTTCCATTGTCCTATTGATGTTCTGAATTTTTTTCTTAGGTGTTTTAATGAAAAGTTAAAAAAAGCATCTGAGAGAACTATGAGTATTGAAAATCATAATTTATTGACTTAAGGGAGTATAATACACTAAAACAACACATTCCTTCCCCAGCACAGCATTCTTGTATTGTAAAGCTATTTCTCAATTTTAGGAGTTTCTTTTTTTTTTTTTTTGGTAGGCTTTTATTGTAAGTTGTTAAAATCTGGACAGCTTCCTCCAAGTAGCTTAAAGCAGTGAGTTTTCCTCAGAATCATCATGAGCTGAAATCATCCTTTACAATATCTTTTATGTCAGTGAGTATTCTCTATAAATATTCCAATTGTCTGATATTTAAATTAACTCAGTAAATGTTAATTGTGTCCTTAATATATCCTGGGACCCTAATGGATCCTGGGACTTGAAGGATAAATGTCTTGTCCCACCCCTACGGAGTCCCAGCCTAGCATACTCTATAAATATAATATAATATATAAATCAATAAACACTCTGACAAAAAGACAAGTGAAACATCATGGAAGAGTGTCCTTAATTCTGCCTGGGGGTTAAGAATCAGGGCAGATTTCACAGAGGAGGCAGGAGTTTACCAGATCTCTCAATTTCCTAGTTAAAAAAAACAACGAAACAAAATAAAAAAACGGGATGGTCAGAACTATAACTTTAATTTTAAAAAATCAGAATAAATGTGAAGTACCTGGGATTTTTATTTGTGCTAAGACCTGTAGAAAAAAAAAGGTGACTGTGATGATAATGATAGTTAATGGATATTATTGATTGCCTACCCAGCAGCTGGCTGGGTACCCTGCCCCTTTCCCTGCTAATTTTCCTTCTGATGTCTGTTCCTCTTCTGAATTGTAGCAACTATGTGGTTTTGAAGGTTGATCCCAGTTCAGGTGTGAGCTCTGATTAGACTAAGTCAATTAACAAAATCCCATCCCCCTGCCAGTGATTGATTTAATCTCCCACCCCTTTAATAAAAAGAGTCCGGTCGTGCTTGGTCGCAAAGATAGGTTCAGGAAGGAGCGCAAGACTAGATTTGGGCCAATGAAATAAATGTAATGGGAATTTTGAAAAGGGGATTCTGGGAAACTTTCCCTTCTTCTTAACGGAAAACCGTAAGAGCACTCTCTCTTGCTGGCCATTGGCAGATATACTAGGAATACTGTAGTCATCCGATTACCAGCCTGAAGATGAAGCCTGAAGATGAACACAGAAATTTTCCTCACTCCCTCCTCCCTCTCTAGGAATCACAGGGGAATGGAGACAGAGCCATCGAATTAAGTAAATCCTAAAACCTCTCTGACCTATGGATTTCCAAGTATGAGAGTCTATGAATGTTTTTACTGTTTAAGCCAGTTTGGCATGACTTCTCCAGTGCTTGCTATCAAAGGCATTCCAAGTAATTTAATAATTCACAGCTGAGAATAAAAAGGGCTAGCCTAAGAATTAAGAAAAATATAACGCTACAACATTTTAAAAGACTGAAAACAAAAATGATAAAAGTAGGTTAGGGTGAAACCTGAGAACCTAAAATATTACAAAGCTAAAATAAATGAGAATGAAAAGTCTAGGTAGAAAATAATTGTTACAAATCGATTTGACAAAAAAAAAAAAAGCTAAAATTGGGCAGAAGCAACAAACTAAATCGTTGAAAAACCGTAAAAAATTTCTAGCATACTTGTAAGGCTCTTTCAGATTGAGAGGAACAACTGATTGGCACATTACTTTGGGAATGATGAAGATTTAACATAAAGGATTTCCAGTGAAGGGTACATGACAGAAATTTCTGTCTTTAAAACAATGCATTCCTGGCTTCAGCTCTGGCAGTTCTGATAAGGCAGGTGTGACTGAGGCCCTGGCATGCACAATTTTATGGACTGTTGAAAAACCACAAATTTGGATCTCAGTGTGACTCTCCCTGCCTGTATCTCTTCCTGTTGTATCTTTCCACGTGTGCCTCTATGTGTGAGTTGCCTGCATTACTGTCTCTACGCATATCTCTGTCTCTGCATGTAAGTCTTCATGCCTGCGTGTGTCTCTGAGTTTCCCTTTCTGTTTCTCTTTGTCTCTCATTGTCCTTCTGCATAGCTTTGTATCTCTGTATATCTCTTCTATGTTTTGGTGTCCCTCTGTATGTGTAGCATATCTGTGTGTTTATGTCTGTGTGTGTGCATCTCTTTGCCTGTCTCTCTGTGTCTCAGTATGTTTACTCTTTGGTTCTCTGTATCTCTGTGTGGCCTCTTCTCTGTGTTTATTTGTATGTTTCTCTGCATTAATCTCTCTCAATATGTATCTCTTTTCCTGACACTTAATTGAGAGCAGACACAAACTCAGTCTGTGCCTAAAACAAACAAAAGATGTAAAAGCCAGGGACTTTACAGGGAACTGAAGTGACTGATACTCCTTAAGGTGACTTGGTCAGCCAGTAGGAATCCTTTCCCTGCTCCACCACTTTCCTCACCCTTCAGAGCAGTGAAATTGCTGGGCATGGGGAGCACCTGTGTCTTTGAGTGCCTTGCGGTGGACCCACAGTATCAGACATACCTGTTCAGGCCTCTTCTCAAATTCACATAATGCAGGACTGAAAACTCCCCACACTGAGGGCAGATTTGTTATTCATTTCAGTGATCTTAATCATAAAATAATTCTGCTTGCATGCACATATCATCACACAGTCATGTCACTTCTAACTCCTTACTGGCTCTTGGGCTCACATACCTTTCTAGGGCGTGGCCATCGAGCATAGCTCCACCACGTCCATCAAGGGACACCTGCAGCGTCCTTCCTCTGCAGAGCACTTTTGTGCAGTACTCACTTTGCAGTTTGGCAGGCAGCGCTCTCTTCTGCCTCATTTCCTGCCTGCATCTGAAGATGCTGCGCCTTTTCCTTCATGAATTCCTGACTTTTGAGACCTGTCATGTCCTGATCTGGATGTTACGTGGTTCTTCCATAGATCCTCATAGGAGTGCTTCCAGCCTGGCCCTTCGTTAATCATATCGTCTGCTTCTCCAGGTCAAACTTTTATTCCTCCCCTCCTGCCCTTTTTTCCGTGTTTGGAAGTTCCAACACTAACACACTGTCTCCATTCCTTTATGAATAGTCCCCATAGAATTTTTTCTGATAAAATACAGTTCTGATATTTCCAAAGGCCGTTTTAAAATTTACTAGCCCTAGCGTACCCTTTCCACACCCCATGTCCTCAAGTCCATTCTCTACATCTGCATCTTTATTCCTGTCCTGCACCTAGGTTCATCAGAACCATTTAAAAAACAGTTTTTTAGATTCCATATATATGTGTTAGCATACGGTATTTGTTTTTCTCTTTCTGATTTACTTCACTCTGTGACAGACTCTAGGTCCATCCACCTCACTACTCAATAACTCAAATAACTCAATTTTGTTTCTTTTTATGGCTGAGTAATATTCTGTTGTATATATGTGCCACATCTTCTTTATCCATTCATCTGTCGATGGACACTTAGGTTGCTTCCATGTCCTGGCTATTGTAAATAGAGCTGCAATGAACATTGTGGTACATGACTCTTTTTGAATTATGGTTTTTCTCAGGGTATATGCCCAGTAGTGGGATTGCTGGGTCATATGGTAGTTCTATTTTTAGTTATTTAAGGACCCTCCATACTGTTCTCCACAGTGGCTGTATCAATTTACATTTCCACCAACAGTGCAAGAGGGTTCCCTCTTCTCCAAACCCTCTCCAGCATTTATTGTTTGTAGATTTTTTTTGATGATGGCCATTCTGACTGGTGTGATGTGATACCTCATTGTAGTTTCGATTTGCATATATATGGAAGCTTAAAAGAAAAATGGTTCTGAAGAACCTAGGGACAGGACAGGAATAAAGACGCAGATGTAGAGAATGGATTTGAAGACACAGGGAGGGGGAAGGGTAAGCTGGGATGAAGTGAGAGAGTGGCATGGACATATATACACTACCAAACGTAAAATAGATAGCTAGTGGGAAGCAGCCGCATAGCACAGGGAGATCAGCTCAGTGCTTTGTGACCACCTAGAAGGGTGGGATAGGGAGGGTGAGAGGGAGACACAAGAGGGAGGAGATATGGGGATATATGTATAGGTATAGCTGATTCACTTTGTTATAAAGCAGAAACTAACACACCATTTAAAGCAATTATACTCCAATAAAGATGTTAAAAATAAATAAAAGAATACAGGAATTAAAAATAAATAAATAATAAAATAAAATTTACTAGCCCCAAATATGTTAGACAAGTCAGATAATAAGAGATGACAGTGATCTTTAGATCTCTGGAAAGAAAAGGACTAAAGCCCAGGTTCCAGTCTCTGGGCCAGCTGTATGGTCTTGGAGGAGGTACTTCTCCAGGCTACTATTGTCCTTGTGGAAAATGAGGAATTAGATCTTACAATTGCTAAGATACGGTTGGGCCTAAAAATTTCTAGTCATCATGGAAACAAGTTTTCACAGAAATAAAAACATGTATTACCATTCAACTTATGACACTTAAGGAATTAAAAATCGCAGTCTTCCATGCTCATGTTCCAATCAATCAAATATTAGTTTACTTTCTCAAAATAAATTTGCATTTATATTTCACACATGGTTTATAATTTGGTTTAGTTTGTGTTTTCTAATTTAGACTTTTGTAAAACTTTGACTGAAAAATAATCCAACTCACTAGAACTCATTTCACTGCTAAGAGGCAGAATTAAGTCCTTAATTTCATCTCTCATTATGAATTCCAACAACTTAGTTTATATTCATTCATTTACAGTACATTAGTTGCCTTTTTTCACACATAAGAAGTTGGAATCAAACATATTTAGACTAGAGGGAATTACTGAGATCAAATGTAGTATTTGGCTTTTTCATCACAAAACAACAATGCTATTGAAGACAATGGGACATCAATCAATACATTAATGCCTTTTGGCTCTCCAGTTTTCCTGAGAATGAACTTGTCATCTTCTCAGAAGTGTAGAATGCTACCTTTTCATGCTTTTAGAAAATCTTTTCAAAGAAATCAGTTCAGTCCAAGACGATAACCAAATAATGTAGTAAACAAATTATAAAAATCAGAAAGAATAATGGATACAAGCCACTTGGTTAATTAATGCGTGAACAGGGAGAGGAGTAGAATGTTGATTAAATTATGCTGAAATTATTTGAGCAGGCATATCCAAGAACATATGTTTCAAATTTTGAGATAATTTTTAAAAGACTTGTGGCTTCAGAGATTTCTGCCATGCACGATAAGGGTGCCAATACTATTATTAGCTGTGTCTTAAGTCACTGTGCCTGAGAAAGCTCTGCTATGGCTCAAAACACTCAGCTAACTTAAGCTCATTAGCTGGCACAAAGGAAAATAATAAAAGTAGGAAAAACATATAAATGGAACCAAATCCCACATTTTATGTATTACTGATTTCCTGTATCTTTAATTTATTTTAACTGCCATATAATAGGAACAGTGAATTAAAACATCACTACCATAGTGTTTTCCCATTATTCCTAGTATTTGCAACAGAATTTTTGCTTTATATATTGGAATGCCTTGCTATTTGTTGGATATAAATAGATTCATTATAGTTATGTCTGTGCCTTTCATCATTAAAATCTACTTTCTTATTTCACTTTAAATATTTCCCATAAATTTTATCCACTTAAATATGAGAATGGTGACAATATTAGTATCAAGCAGATAGTTTTATCCACTGTTGTATTCTAACTTTTGAATTTTACTTTAAGCATGTCATTTGCATATGGAAAAAGTTCGATATGTTACTTTATTTTTGGAATCATACACAGGATTCTATGTCCTGCTTTTCAACTTTTGTATCTCCTTTTATTTGTATAAAAGGTATGAGCACCCAGTTTTATTCAGCTTTTTATCTTTTATTGGGTTAATCATGAATGTTTTAAATTTAAAAAGTAAATCAATTTGTAGCATATATATATATACATATATATATGAATAGTATTGTGTATCTTAAAACTTCTCTAGCTGTTATTAATCTTTTATATAACTCAAATAGCCCATAATAACTGTGGATCTGATTATATTAGAAAGAGAAGTGTATTTATGCTTTTGTCTTTTCAGTCCTCCACCATCCTATTAATCTAATTAGAACCATGAAAGCATTGCTGTGAGTTTTTATGTTATGTATTTCATGTAGTATATTTGTTTCAACACTTAGATAATTCTAACCAGCTGCAGGTATTGCGCTGAGTGTTCTCATTTACTGACCTCCTCAATAAATGGATCTGTCAGCACCCATTTTAATCAACAATATCCCTATTCAAAAATTCTTTCTGAAATTCAGCTTTCAATACCTGGAGTTATTTCCTTAAGAAAATTTTGGTGAAAGGGCATATTTCCTAACTATCCAAAGACATATCTGATAATATCTTTCTTTTTCTTCCATATTTGAAGATCAATGTGGTTGCATAGGCAGTTCTTGAAATATACCCTTCTCTCCCATAATGTCTCATGTAACTCTATTTTTATTTATTTCCAAGTAGAATGTTTTTTTCCTTAGTAGCTTATACATTATATTACATTTATAATTTTATGAGATTACAGGGCAGTCATGAGGGCTTTCATAAATATCCTGCTTCACCACTTTTTCTAGGCGCTTAATAGGACTGTTAGTCTTTTACATGCTCATGTAACTTGCTTTGGTCAAGAAAAAGTGAGTGGATGTGACATGTGGTATGTTACTTTAAAAAAGATAACAGCACAAGTTCTAAGTCATGAAATTAGCAAATATCCAGGTGAATAATATGTGAAGATGAATGCACTGAACGTCTTTCCATTCGCACAGGCTATAAAGGTGTGTGCAAATCACCTAATGGTTGATGGAAACTTTGTCAGCCAGAGTCCCTAGGGGAGAGGCAGAGTCCTCTGCTCACCCTAATAGTCTTCACTGTCCTTGTCTTATGAGCAAGGACAGGTATCAGATTTGGGAGTTGTTACTTCAGCATAACTGGTCTATTTGACTGACAAAAACTATATATTTGGGATCATACTTCTTTGTTATTGTAGATACAACCCAGTAAGTCCTATTTATTTTGGATATGTTTTCCTATTAAATCAAGAGGAAATATCCTCGACTATATGTTTGATTATCAATCTTGTGCTAGTTAGTCTTCTCCTCTGATAATACCTAGTCAGAGGTCAAGTCTCTGAGATTAGTTCTTCAGATCCATCATCTTCTCTTTGGGGAGCTGGATAATATTCCTAACTGCCTGCATCTTGGAAAAGCACAGGAGACATAGTTTGAATAGAGGGATATAATGGGTGTCCCCCGCATCATCTCTTTACTCTTTTAGGTTCTAGATAACTTTATTTCCTTTCATCCTATTTTATTCTGTACAACATAGATTCCACCCTTTACTGATTTCAACAGAATTTTTAGCCCATTTAATGCAATATTCATTTTGCTAAATCTTTTCAAAATCTGCTGTCTGGTATCACATAAAGGACACTGTCACTTCAAGCATTCGTTACTTGCATTCAAAGTACTCAGGTAAGAAAACCCTTGAACAAATCTCTAAAGAATATCAGGGTCCAGGAAATAAAGCTAAACATGAAGAACTGATAAGGTAGCAGATTGGGGTGACAAACTTACAACGATTGGCAGAGAAACATTGGAGAATGAGTTAAGGTTGATAATCAGTTTGCCAGGGATAGAACATGTCTGATATTTTTTATATCTTATATCACTTCTCTTCAGGAACATCTCCCCATATACAATTTTACAGATGAGAAAACTGAGTTCAGAGAAGTTGAAGAATAGGATGAGGATCTCATAGCAAGTAACCAGCAGAGTTTATAAATTAAACTTGTCGTTATTCCTGCACCACCCTGTCTTCTGGGAAGCAGGAGATTTGTTACCGAATCCAAACTCGTACTGCTTGCCACATAACAGGCCAATAAATGGAGAGATGAGTTGTTGGGGCAAGGAATAAAGCCAGCAGACGGAGAAGATGGTGGACTAGTGTCCCAGAGAACCATCTTGCTGGGGTTTGGATGCTAGTTTCTTTTACAGGGGATGAGGAGTTAAAGTAAAAAGAGGCATTAAGTTGTTGCAAATATTTCCTGGTTCTAATTTCTTCCTTCCTGCAGCCATTCATAGGTGGACCTTGTCAGAATGTTTCCTGTGAGCTTAAACAAAGTATTTTTTTTTAACATCTTTATTGGAGTATAATTGCTTTACATTGTTGTGTTGTTGCTGTATAACAAAGTGAATCAGCTATACATATACATATATCCCCATATCCCCTCCCTCTGCGTCTCCCTCCCACCCTCCCTATCCCACCACCTCTAGGTGGTCACAAAGCACCAAGCTGATCTCTCTGTGCTATGCGGCTGCTTCCCACTAGCTAGCTATTTTACATTTGGTAGGGTATATGTGTCCATGCCACTCTCTCACTTCGTCCCAGCTTACCCTTCCCCCTCCCCGTGTCCTCAAGTCCATTCTCTGCGTCTGCGTCTTTATTCCTGTCCTGCCCCTAGGTTCATCAGAACCATTTTTTTTTTCAGATTCCATGTATATGTGTTAGCATACGATATTTGTTTTTCTCTTTCTGACTTACTTCACTCTGTATGACAGACTCTAGGTCCATCCACCTCACTACAAATAACTCAGTTTCGTTTCTTTTTATGGCTGAGTAATATTCCATTGTATATATGTGCCACATCTGCTTTATCCATTCATCTGTCGATGGACACTTAGTGCTCAGGCATGGGAGGAAGGATTTTGGGAGATGGACCATCATGTATACCTTAAGGTATAGGCAACATCCCTTTAATAATTAACTTGTAGCAAAAGCAATAGAATATAAAGGTTAAAGCAAAAGAAACAGATGTATTATGAAGTCAGATTTGTTCTTCCCTATTACGGTTTTATACTTGGGACCAAAGAATATAGCTTCTAGGAACTTTAGTAATTCTTTTATTTGTCTAGTTTATGTCTGTATAATTCCTCTGTGTTTAATTCCTTATGTTTTCAGGAAAGGGCCAGGGCACACACACCAGGGGACAGGGTTTCCAGGTCTGACGCTACTATATTGCTCTTCATAGTTTCATTATGTAATGTATTCATGGTCCCTGCTTTCACTTCAGCCTTTCCTCACCCAGAACCAGTTAGTGCCAGTTCAGGCTCTCTGGCTTCTTCTGTTGGATTTGTACTTCTGACCAAGTACAAATCAAAAGTTCTCCAATTCTTTCTACTCCATAAAAAATTGTAGTACTAAGGCTAATTTTCATTATTTTTTAAGAGAGTGATTATTTTGGGGGAAATTGAATGGGGGCAGGCAGTCTATAAGTTGATAAAAGGCATAAAAGTAATACACAGGAAGCAAGAGATAAGAGCTCTGAAGGTAAATACTTAGGAATTAACAAAAACTCCTGAAAGAAATTTAGGCTTTCAGAGACTGTGGAAATTACTGGATTCATGACAAAAATCCAAGGAGCAGAGGGGCAACCAGAGGCAATCTGCATAAGCTGTGAAATAAGCTGTGAAATAAACAGAAAATGACTCTACATCATTTCTATGGTATGATAAAAGGACAGAGTTGGAAAATAGCAATGCACAGGCAAGATTGGAGAGATTTAGAGGTGGCAAAGGGGATGTTGGAGGGATCTGATGGGCTAGACAATGAGGTAGGGGCTGTGGTTTCATCTTCCTTGTAGATATACCACAGAGTAAAGAGGTCATCCAGTGTGATTGGCTTCCATCATTGATAGTGAAAAGTTCCAGGTGGTGTGAGATCTTCTCATTTGCTTTCATATTTTGCAGTTTACTATGCTGTGACTGAAAGTAGGTTTTTAAAATTCATTGTGCTTGGGGCTTCACTGGCGGCGCAGTGGTTGGGACTCCGCCTGTCAATGCAGGGGACACGGGTTTGTGCCCCGGTCCAGGAAGATCCCACATGCTGTGGAGCGGCTGGGCCCGTGAGCCATGGCTGCTGAGCCTGCACGTCCGGAGCCTGTGCTCCGCAACGGGAGAAGCCACAACAGTGAGAGGCCTGCATACTGCAAAAAAAAAAAAAAAATTCATTGTGCTTCTTACATCTGAAAACTGTGGTTTTTTTGGATCAATTCTGAAAAATTTGAATCAGAATATTGGATTTGCCCACTTCTCTTTATTCTGTGTGGATTTCCAATCAGAAGCTCTTAGGATTTCTCTTTGGTCATTGATTTCACCTAACCTCTCTTTCATAGTTTCACTTTCTTCAGTTTTGAGTTGTATTATGAGTAATCTCTTCATTTTGCTTTTATAGTTTGCTGATGTTGTCAGTAGCTGTGTTTTATCATTTAAAAATATAAGATGAATTTTAACTTTTAGTGATTATATTTTGTATCCCTTTAAATATAGGCCTGATCACTTTTGATTGTCTCATTTCCTTATAATATTTTCTGCATTTCCCATTATTTTGTTAAACAGTATAACCATACTTATTTTGTACATTGTTTCTTATATTTTCAGTATCCATACTCCGTGTGTACCTTATTCTGCAGTCTGTAGTTTCTGACTCTTGATTATTGTGTTTCCTCATATTTCCTAGATTTAATTATGAGCTATTTGTTGGAACTTTCATTCTGGGAATCTTCAAAGCCTGCACTGAGTTGATTAACCTTTGTTTCTGCCAGTACTAGGGTACTAATCTGGAAACAAAACTTTAAAATTTTGTCTCTTGGATGTAGATTTCACTGTATGAGAGTGTGGAATAATTCAAATTTCAGGAGTGGGTGAGAGAAGGGCTAGGGATACAAATTATTAGGGAAGACAATATTACTTTCCCCACCTAAGTCCAACAAACACAGCCTGCCTTTCTTTTTGCTTCATTTGCCCAGCATGCAAGTTTTCCTGTGCCCCCTTCCATCAAGATAGTTATTTTCGATACCTGTCTTAATGTGTAACATCTCAGTATGTGTAACATACTCCTGGACTTGTCAGAACTAAATTCTTTTCCACGGAGGGACTGGTAACCAGCAAATTTCGAGGTTTCTGGATTGAGCACACCTCTAGGGAAGCCATGGTTTCTGTGTGGATTTTCCACTCCAGATTTAGCTCAAAGTTTTTTGAACTGCTTTGTGTTTTCTGAGGATTTTTGTTTTTGGTGTTATGGTTCATGGAGGACATCCCTTACTGTTTTGTGAGCTCTGTAATGCTTTCCAAAGTATGTGAGACCTAATTTAGTGAGTATTTAGGTGTTTGGTAGAGGAGAAGGGCATTTCAGAATAGAATATTTATTTTTTGCATTTTTAATACACAGAAGTATGACAAACAGGAATAATCCATAATCCCACACCCATGAAAAAATTAATTTTCTTAATATAAAAATACTATATGCATATAAAAAATTCAAATCACCCCAAAAGTTATAAAATAAACTTCCCTATAATTCAACCTTCTTTCCATTCAAAATCACTGTTAGAGGCTTTTTGTTTTTGGCAGTCTTTCATAAGTATGTGTGTGTATATAAAATCAGTTATGTATAATTGTAGATATTATAAAAAGACACCAAAATAACCTCTAATATTATGTTAAATATTATCTGTATTATAAAAAGTATTATCAACACATCACAGAGATCACGTTTGTACATTGTTCTGTTCTTTGCTTTTTTTGGCTTAATATACCTTAGAGATTTTCCACATTAACTTATAAACATGTACTTATTTAATTTTGTTTATTTTTTACTGAAGTATAGTTGACTTACAATATTATATTAGTTCCAGGTATACAACATAGTAATTCAATATTTTTATAGATTATACTCCATTTAAAGTTATTATAGATATTGGCTATATGCCCTGTGCTATACATTATATCCTTGTTGCATTATTTATTTTATACATAGTAGTTTGTACCTCTTAATACCCTAACCCTATCTTTCCCCCTCTCCTCTCCTTTCCCCACTGGTAACCACTAGTTTTTTCGCTTTATCTTTGAGTCTATTTCTATTTTGTTATATTTATTAGTATACTTTATAGATTCTACATTTAAGTGATAAAATATAGTATTTATCTTTCTCTGCATTATTTCACTAAGCATAATTCCTTCCAGGTCCATCTGTGTTGTTGCAAATAGCAAAATTTCATTCTTTTTTATGGCTGAGTAATATTCCATTGTATAAATATACCATATCTTCTTTATGCATTCATCTGTGGATGGACCCTTTATGCTTCCTGTACCTGGGTATCTGTTACCTTTTTCAGGTTTGGGACATTTTCATTCATAATTTCATCAAATACATTTTCAACTCCTTTCTCTTCTTCTGGGACCCCTATAATGTGAATGTTAGCACTGTTATTGTTGTCTCTGAGAGCCCCTAAACTGTTCTCATTTTTTGTTTTTCTTTTTGCTGTTCAGAATGAGTGATTTCTATTATTCTATCTTCCAGGTCACTTATGTGTTCTTTTGTATCACCTAGTCTGCTATTAATTCCTTCTAGTGTGTTTTTTTTTTTCATTTATGTCATTGTAATCTTCAGTTCTGACTGTTTCTTAAAAAACATTTTTTTAGTTCCTTGTTAAAATTCTCACTGTGTTCATCAATTCTTTTCCGTAGTTCAGTTAGCATTCTTATGACTGATGCTTTTAGCTGTTTATCTCTGTTTTATTAGTTGTTTTTTCAGGGTTTTTTCCTTATTCTTTTGTTTGGAAAAAATTCCTCTGTCTTCTCATTTGCTTAACTTTCTTTGTCTCTATGAAGTTAGGCGAAACAGTTACTTATCCTCATTTTGAAGGGATGTCCTTGTGTGGGAGCATCCCTATGCAGTCTATGTGTGCCCAGTGGCTTTGGTGGGAGAGCTGGATCTGACGTGAGCAGGGCTCATGTCTTCCCAGGGTGAGCTGGCAGCTATCACCTTGGGGGGTATTGGGGCTGGAGATGGAGGGCTAAAGCTGGAACCAGCTGTGAGCCACGGCTTCTCCTATGCTCAGTGGCTGTCACTGCCCTATTGAGGTAGGTTCACATCCCAATGTTCTGGAGCAGAAACCCTGAGGGTTGGGTCCAAGCAGGTTCTATTCCTTCTAGGTGTGCACTCTCCCCACTCCCAGCAAAGCACTTTCAACCCAGAGGGGAGCAGTGCTGGAACAAGAGGGGCCAAAATGGGCACCCATTGCAGGCTGGTGTGCATGGTGAGACAGTCTTGGCACATCAGTTTGAGATCCAGACTGCTTCTGATCTACCGCCCCCATGAATCCCAGTAATGACCACCCTCACCCTGTTCGGATGCTGTGCAAGGCCTGAGCTGGCTCCATCCACCCATCTGTGCACCCTCCTTGGCCCTGGCAGCCTTTGCCCTAGTGTGGAGCTTATAGGGGCTGGAGTGGACACTCAGCATGGGCTGAGATACACACAGGTAGTCATGGAAACCAGCCAGAGTCCAGTTTAATTCTGCTTCCTCTGCCTTGTTCCCAGGAGAAAGCAAGCATGTATGTGCTCTTCACGAGCAGAGTCTAGGTTTCTTACGGCTCTTCTTTTAGTCCTTCTGGTTTTCAAACCAGCTAAGGGGACTTTTCTTCCCAGCGTCAGACCCCAGGGCTGGGGTACCCAGCATGTGGTTTGAGCAGCTCACTCTCCAGGGAGGATCTCCAAGCTGGTATAATCCCCTTCCTTGTCTGTGTCCCCTTCTAGGGGTACAGGTCCTGATGATTGCTTCTCTTCCCTTCCTACCTAACTTCATTTGGATCTTTATTTACAGCCTTGATTGTATGAGTCCCTATGACAGTCTCTAGTTTGTTTTCAATGAGAATTGCTCCATATGTAGATGTATAATATTTTGATATGTTCATGGGGGGAGGTGAGCTCAGTGTCCTCCTACTCTGCCATCTTGACCTCCTCCCCTCAATAGTATACCTATTTAATTTTAAGTTTCATAGTGTTCCATGTATAGATAAACCATAATTTATTTGACCATTATGGGTTGGTGAATATTTTAGGTTAATCCCTAATTTTTTTTTCAACACAAGTGAGGCTGCTACATGCAAGGTTGCACATACAACCTTAGAATTCTTACAATCTTAGAATTTCACACATACATACCAGCAGGGGAATTCCTGGGTCAGAAGGTCTTCGAATAGTGATTCTTCACTGAATTGAGTTGTGAGATTTGTACTTTCCTTCCCTTAGGGAATTTGGATGAACCTGTCCGTTGTAGAGTTCATTATGGCCTCAGCTTCCTCACATATATTGTACTATTTGCAGATCCCAACACCTACCATTTCTTCCCCATTGTTTCATTATAAAACTAAACAGAAGCAGTAACTGCCTCTCACAGAGTTGTTGCAAGGTTTAGAAAAATATATGTGAATGCCCGTGTATGACCCATATTTGGTGAAAATAAGCAATAACCGCCTACTCTTATTTTTTTTTTTTTTACTGTAATTATTAATGAAACTAGAGAGGGGAAAACCCATAATAGACCTATGGAAGAAACACCTTACCTGTGGGGGTCTTTGGTTCAAAGATAAATACAGTAGGGGTTGTGGGGAGTATTAAATCAATTAGCATAGTTGTAACCATTGCCTGCACTACTTTTAAAATGAGTTGACTTGGTTTACATCAAAATGAATTGACTTGGTTTACATTAAAATACTAGTAGAATCTAAAAATGAAGGAAAGTAAGAAAAAAATTAAATCATTTCTATTGGTCCTTAAGTTTATCATGAAGACCTGTATTTCCTGTTATATTTGGGAACCGGGCAGCTGTGCACTATTTTAACGCCTCGCTGGTTTTCAGCTTCTCATCCTCCCACTGCCTGCTTCCCTCCCTCACCACCGTGGGAGGCTGACTCAACAGACTTCTCGTTTTGCTTTCTGGTGGCTTCTCCCCATCCCCCATTTCTTGTGAGACCACACTGAAGACAAATAAACAAGCATGCTTCACACATCGAAAGGAGACCCAAAGGGAAGAAGAATGAAATTGGGGCCACAGGGTTAAGAGAGGAAAGATGTGGTCACTCTCTTTCTGGGCCAGTACATGGTGGTTTCTGTCTGAGTGAGCAATTACAGACCTCTGTAATTACAGACCTGGTGAGCCGGATCTCTGGTCTTTTGCCCCAAACTTTGATAATTTGGCCCTCAGTGTAGTTCTTGAATTTTTCATACATTTTTTTTTCTTGATGCTCTGAGTAAAAAGTCTCAGTAAAAACTGCCCATTTTCTATAATTCCCAATTTCAATTTGCTGCTGTGACAGTGCTAAAGTGTTTCTCTCTCTCTCTCTCTGTCTCACATACACACCATTCCTGCAATCTCAGAACCAATAAAAGGTGAATCTAATATGAGAAATCATAGGTCAAAAGAGCTTGGGTTTCTACATATGCACACAGGAGTGTACAAATATTTATTAATAAATATCCTTCTGCCTTCCCATTTCTGTTTGTACAGCTATGATATATCTACTTTCCCAGTATGTCTATTCTCTCCTATTTGCACTCTTCTATAGGCAATGGCAAACATAGGTGTGTACATCCAGCTAAAGGACACACATGTACACAAATGCATGTGTATATATGTACATACACACACAAAAACGTGTACCTCAGTATGTATGTGTATGTTCACTACATCCATATAATTATTTTAGCTTTATAATAGATACTATCGACATAACAATCTATAGTCAATCTAAGAAAGAAGTGGAAGGTGTTTTTTTTAACTTCTTTATTGGAATATAATTGCTTTGCAATGGTGTATTAGTTTCTGCTTTATAACAAAGTGAATCAGCTCTACATACACATATATCCCCATATCTCCTCCCTCTTGCGTCTCCCTCCCACCCCTCTAGGTGGTCACAAAGCACCAAGTGATATCCCTGTGCTATGCGGCTGCTTCCCACTAGCTATTTTACATTTGGTAGTATATATAAGTCCATGCCACTCTCTCACTTCGTCCCAGCTTACCCTTCCTGCTCCCCATGTCTTCAATTCCATTCTCTACGTCTGCGTCTTTATTTTTGTCCTGCCCCTAGGTTCTTCAGAACCATTTTTTTTCTAGATTCCATATATATGTGTTAGCATACGGTATTTGTTTTTCTCTTTCTGACTTCACTCTGTATGACAGACTCTAGGTCCATCCACCTCACTACAAATAACTCAATTTTGTTTCTTTTTATGGCTGAGTAATATTCCATTGTATATATGTGCCACATCTGCTTTATCCATTCATCTGTTGATGGACACTTAGGTTGCTTCCTTGTTGTGGCTACTGTAAATAGAGCTGCAATGAACATTGTGGTACATGACTCTTTTTGAATTACGGTTTTCTCAGGGTATATATGCCCAGTAGTAGGATTGCTGGGTTGTATGGTAGTTCTATTTTTAGGTTTTGTTTTTTTTTTTTTGTGGTATGCGGGCCTCTCACTGTTGCGGCCTCTCCCGTAGCAGAGCACAGGCTCTGGATGCTCAGGATCAGCGGCCATGGCTCACGGGCTTAGTTGCTCCACAGCTTGTGGGATCTTCCCGGACTGGGGGTGCGAACCCATGTCCCTTGCATGGGCAGGCAGACTCTCAACCACTGTGCCACCAGGGAAGTCCCCTATTTTTAGTTTTTTAAGTAACCTCCATACTGTTCTCCATAGGGGCTGTATCAATTTACATTGCCTCCAACAATACAAGAGGGTTCCCTTTTCTCCACATCCTCTCCAGCATTTATTGTTTATTCTGACTGGTGTGTGGTGATACCTCATTGTAGTTTTGATTTGCATTTCTCTGATGATTAGTGATGTTGAGCATTTGTTCATGTGTTTGTTGGCAATCTGTATATCTTCTTTGGAGAAATGTGTATTTAGGTCGTCTGCCCATTTTTGGATTGGGTTGTTTTTTTGTTATTGAGCTGCATGAGCTGCTTGTAAATTTTGGAGATTAATCCTTTGTCAGTTGCTTCATGTGCAAATATTTTCTCCCATTCTGAGGGTTGTCTTTTCATCTTGTGTATGGTTTCCTTTGCTGTGCAAAAGCTTTTAAGTTTCATTAGCTGCCATTTGTTTATTTTTGTTTTTATTTAGAAATGGAAAATTTTATTTGAGCCAACTTGAGGATTATAACCCAGGAGATAGCCTTTCAGATAGCTCTGAGAACTGTTCCAAAGATGTAAGCAGGGAGGCCAGTATATATGTAAATTTGATGAAGGGGGTACATGCAATCAAGCTCATATCTTGGTAGAAGGTGACTACTATTGGCAAGGAACAGGTATCTTAGTTAACAGTTTTAGTGCTTTTGTAAGTGTGGGAAGATGCAAGAAACTGGGTTCATAAAATTGTCTCCTGAAAATATCTAACTGAGTGCCAATTCTGCCATTTTTCCAGGAACGCAAAGTGCCTCCTCCTGATCTTCGCTCTGCCTTTTTCTTCAGGGTGTATGTAGGTCAGTGACTGCAATGGCTAGTGACTTGGTTCCTGTAGAACTGAATGGTGGGCAACCTTCTTTATTTACAGTTCCCTCTAGTCCAGTCTTAATTTTGACCAAAGTTTTGGAGGCATTTTGTGACTGATTCATTCCATGGTGCTAGGAATGCTCATTGCCAGGTTGGGCAAGGATTTCTTTGATAGTCCACTTAATGTGCTATTTTAAGTGTAGGTCCTGTCAACAGTAGCCAAAATCTCTGGACTACCTGTCTTATTAATCTCTTATGGTTCAGGAAATGGTTTCCTCTTGTTGCTTCTTTCCATATCTGGAGCTACACTATTACAATCTTATAGAACTATATATTTGGTCAGTTGATTCGAGTTGCCTCCTCATCATTTTTATTGGAGGCTCAGTCACACATTTGGTAATGCAAGAAACAATCTTATAAACTAGGCAAAATACAAGTAATATTAATAGTAACACTAATACAGTCATAAGTAAGTAATGTTATCTTCTAAGGCGTTACATGGCTGGCTCCAGAAGAAGAAAAATGGGTGCTTGTGGTTGAACAGGTATTTCTGCTGTTGGGGAGGTCTGGTTAATGAGGAATGCAGAAGCCCAATGCACATTAGAGGGGAGGGCGGAGGCCCAAATGGGCAGAGAAGAATTTTATGTTTAAATTTTTCTTGTCTTGCCTTAAAACATGAGTTTTCTTTTATCACTGCAAAAAAATGAGACTACATGATTCAAGTAATTATTCTAATACCTTATTCTAATACCAAAGAGAGGAATATTCTGAAGAAATAATAGTTACGTTTAAATACAATACTGATTTTTTGCATTGAATTGTGACATAATTTGCTAGGGTCAATGGACTTTATTACATGAATAAAAGAATGTATTTTATGCAAGATAAAATAGAATATCAAATTAACTTTGGAGAAGCAAAAGCAATGACTTTTCTCTCTTTAGCGGGTATTTAGGAAAGTATACTAAAGATATCTGAAGAACACAGATGGCATTTAACAAATTCTGTGTCTTACAATATTAAAGATATTGGTGTGGTAATCTAAGGAAGGAAAGAATGAATAAAGGCTAGTAAATGCTATGTCAGTTATTTTACAGTGCTTAAATAGAAGGCAAACACATTTCTTTTTTTTCTAAAGAGGTTATTTTTTTCCTATAGCAATCATTTGTTTCTCAGATTAAATTCACATAATCAGTATATCATCAGTATGTTTGTTAAAGTTAGTTTTCTATCTTTTGTTTCTTTTGTAAAGAAACCACCCAGTGTTTTCTCAAAAGCCAAAAGCTGTTTATGATAGTAGATGCCCCTTCACAGTGTCACTGAAGTTCTCCAACTGTTGTCACATATTTGATTAATTTTGTAACCAGCTTCTGGATCTTGAGGTTACTAGGATATAACTGGAGTTTATTATGTATTTTAACATAGTGGTACAGGCAAAAAGGACAAAGTATTTCAGTTCACAATAACGAATTTTATATCTCCTACTTGCTTTTAGTTGTTTGACTTGGATAAAGTTAATCAAAAATCTCTGATTTTTGTTTCTCCTCCATTGAAAAGTGACACAAAACCAGCTTCCTGATTCCTCACAATTGTTATGAGCCCTGTTAGAGGATATGTGAATCTAGTTATTAATTTTGGTGATGATGGTCATATGCATATTTTCTGACAATTAGAACTGAGAAGAGGATGGGTAATGTTAAGGTCCACATATCAAGATGAGGAGGTTAGCCAACAGGCCAGGCTGGAAGGGTCACTGCCCCAGTGCATGAAAGCAGCCTAGGTGAATTTTTATGAATGGCGCCTAAATACTTCTCAGAACAGTTAAAGATTTATATCCAACCCTGAGATAAATTAATAATGATGATGCCAATGCACACTGGAGCATATCAGCAATCATTTCCATAAGACAGTGGGAAATAAATCGTAGAGCTAATCACAAAAAGTTAAGATGACATTTTTTTTCAAAAAAAGTAGGTTAATACCTACTTTTATTTTCTCTAAATTCTTGTCTCGCCATTTTGCCTATGCCTATTTATTTTTGGGTGTACTTTGTATCCCCACCCTTCCTCTCTCCTTCCTGTGTTCTTCTCTTTATAGCAGAGAGTGATCTTTGAAAACTATACTTCTTGGGTCCCCTTGCCCATTGAGTTCAGCTTACGCTCTGTCAATCTTAAGTGGCTGGTGATTTAAAGTGTGGGGGAAGGGCAGCAAGTCTAATTCTCCATCTCTGCTTCAGGTGGGATCTTCAGCAGTGGCTGTTCCTCCATGATTCTAGACCTTTCTAGACAGCCCTATCTTGCCACCAGTTCTTTCCTTTATGGTCTCAGTCCCACCTGGAAGTCCACATCATGGGTCCAACTCCTGCCAGTTGTCCCTCCTCCATAGTTCCAGCTTGCAGCTGGTAACCCCTCCTACAGGGCTCATCTGGTGGTCTCTTGGGAAGCCCTTTCACGGGGGTTTCAGCTCCCTGCTGATGAGTATGGCTCCTGGATTCTGATATTCATCTTTTGTACCTTTAGTTTTAGGGGTAACAGCAGTCTCTTGTAGAGGATTTATCTCCAGGTACCTCATCTTCCCATGTTTTCAGCTTTTCTGAAAACTCTGTGACTAGTTTGCTGAATTAAAGTCCCTGGTGTGGTTCTGCTTTCTGGACTGAATACAGACTTGACATAGTCATCAACTAACATGTGGAGTATAGCCAGCTCATTAAAAAGTGAGAAACAAGTTGAAAGGAAGGAGATGGGTGAATGAAATAAATCTGTTTTAACCAAATGCAGTTATGTTGTATATATATACCATGAGAACCTTTTCTTTTGATCTAATCATTACAATGAAATTTTGTTAGGGATTCTGTGAGAATATCAACTAAAAGATGGCATTTTAAAACTTGTATGGTTTGCTCATCAATCGGTTCCTGACTATAAAATCTTTTTTTTACAGTGGTTATTTGTAGAATATTTTTGCCTAAATCCATCTGCTCTTTGCAAATAATAGTTTAGACTACAATTTGCCAAGAAATAAACTAGGATAGATTTTTAAAACAGATTCCCCAATAAATCAATGGGTTAATCATTTAGGAGGAATGAGTAATTTCCATTTGAAATTTAGATAGACTCTGTCCTGAACATATCACTGTGTGTCTACATCTGTAGAACTGATAGAAATAAATGCATTAACAAATATATATAACACATCCCATCGTTAACTGGAGTAAATTTCCACATACAGTTATTTTCCAGCATTATTTTTACGAGCTAAAAATGAAAATACTCTGTATCTAGCAGTTGGGGAACAGGAAGGCTTATGTAAAGCAGGAGATGGGTGGTCAGGGGAGCCTGGCTGGAGGGCGAGCCCTCTGCCTTTCTGGGGTGATGAGAGGCATGAGCCCAGGTGTGCAATCCAACACATACAGTGTGGTTAGATTTCAAATTGCTCACTTGGGAAAAGCATACTAGCATGCTTGACAGTATTTCTGGAGATATGAACAAAGGGAGCCCTATTGAGGATGTAATGACAGTGGGGAAAAGCTGGGATGCTGGGGCTTCTGAATTGACAATAATTATTGTTTTATTAAAAGCAACTGGGCTTCCCTGTTGGCGCAGTGGATAGGAATCTGCCTGCCAGTGCAGGGGACACGGGTTTGATCCCTGGTCTGGGAAGATCCCACATGCTGCGGAGCAACTAAGCCTGTGTGCCACAACTACTGAGTCCACGTGCCACAACTACTGAAGCCCATGCACCTAGAGCCCGTGCTCTGCAACAAGAGAAGCCACCACAATGAGAAGTCCACGCACCACAGTGAAGAGTAGCCCCTGCTCGCCGCAACTAGAGGAAGCCTACGTGCAGCAATGAAGACCCAACACAGCCAAAAATAAAGTAAAAAAAAAAAATAAAAGCAACCACCATTTATTGAGTACCATCCCACATTCAAAGTGTCAGGAATTTTAAATACACTAATTTATTTAGTCTTCATAATTGATAAGGTAAAATTGTTTACAATTTTCAAGGTGAACATTAATTGCCCTTATTTTACAGATGACAGAACTGAAGATCAGGGAAGTTAAATAACTTGTCCATGGTTGGTTAGTTGAGTGGAAAATTCAGGATATGAAAAGAGGACTTTCTGACTCCAAAGTTGATGTACTTCCCACTATTCTATCTAATAAAACACTCCTATTTTTTCATCTGCACCTTGGATAGAGAAGGTGTTGAGTGACCTATCTATAGTTGAGATGAGATGATGTGGTGATAGTATTTTTCTATCATGCACATACAAAAATACTAGATTTGGCACTGCTTACTATAGTAGGCAGAAGAATGGCCTCCAAAGATGTCCAGAATCTAATTCTAGGACCCTGTGAATATATTGCCTTCCATGGTAAAAGCGACTTTTCAGATATGATAATGTTAAGGACTTTGAGACAAGGAGATTATCCTGGATTGTTTAAGTGAGCCCGACCTAATTGCAGGGGTCCTTATACGAGGGAGGCAGGAGGATCAGAGTCAGAGAAAGAGATGTGATGATGAAAGCAGAGGTCAGATTGATAAGTGAAGAAAGGGCCATGATCAAGGAATGTGGGCAGCCTCTGAATGCTGGAAAAGTCCAGGAAACATTCTCCCCTGGAGCTTCCAAAAAGGATGCAGCATTGCTGACCCATTTTAGACTTCTGTCCTCTAGTACTGTAACAAAATAAATTTGTGTTGTTTAAAGCCACTAAGTTTGTGGCAACTTAGAGCACTTGGAAACTAATACACTTACTTGTTCTGTTTAAACTATGGATATAAGTAGGCTCTGGGTTCTCTATTTGATTATTCTATATAGATACACATTTCATTATCCTATTTTATCATCATGAAAGTAAATTAGTGGGAGACAAAAATCAAATCTCTGCATCAATAATTGCATTGGTCAGTATGATTCTGAGGATATTAAAATAAATAACCTCACATATAGATAAAGAGGTTAATTTCCTCAGTCAGTTAATGACACTGTTAAGGATAAACTCCTGGAGTTATGTATTGTTAAATGTTTCAACTAGAGAGAGAGAAGAACTCTGTGGTTAAAGGATGCAAAAATCACCTAGGGTGTAGGTGATGCTGGTCACCTCCTGAGAGGTTCTTGACCAGCCACAGGAAATGTGCCTGGTATCTGTGTATCACTTTTTTTTTTTTTTTTTAATGTGGTACGCGGGCCCCTCACCGCCACGGAGCACAGGCTCCGGATGCGCAGGCCCAGGGGCCACGGCTCACGGGCCCAGCCGCTCCGCGGCATGCGGGATCCTCCTGGACCTGGGCACGGACCCGCGTCCCCTGCATTGGCAGGCGGACTCCCAACCACTGCGCCACCAGGGAAGCCCTCACTTTTTTAATGGTATATTTTCACCTACAGGGTCGTATGCATTAATACCAGAAGTTATACAACGGTCAATTACTTTCTGTTGGTTGCAAGACATAATGACTGGCTTCTTTGTGGCATATAAACACAGCTAAGCTCTGGCCTGATTAAGTACCAGGCTTTAAACAAGGGCTAGGGCTTCCCTGGTGACGCAGTGGTTGAGAGTCTGCCTGCCCATGCAGGGGACACGGGTTCATGCCCCGGTCCGGGAAGATGCTGCGGAGCGGCTAGGCCTGTGAGCCATGGCCGCTGAGCCTGTGCGTCCGGAGCCTGTGCTCTGCTACGGGAGAGGCCACAACAGTGAGAGGCCTGCGTACCGCAAAAAACAACAACAACAACAAAAAACAAGGGCTAGTTATTTCAGCAGTAGAAGAAGCACCAGGCACCTCCAAGCCCTTTACTGGGGGTTCGGTGGATCCAGAAGGAAGCAATGTCTGTATCCTTTCCTCTCAACACTAGGCCCCAAGAAATAATACTCATAGAGCATAGGAATCTTTCAAACTGACCGTGGCCGGATGTGGGTATGAAGACGATAGATTCTCTTGGATCAGAGTTGGACTGGATGGGGTCCCCACCAAAAATAAGCCAAATAACAACTGCTGCAGCCCCGTCCTAGAGTAGGCTTCTGTCTCTTAGAGCAGTTCTCTCAGCATCACTAACGGTGCATAATGGTGAAGACAGTTACTTACTAACCTATCGCTTCACACAGAGAATATGAAAGCATTATTTAAGAGCAGTGAACAATTCCTAAGTCCTAGTTTGGACTCCTATTTTTTTGCATGCGAGAATAATGAAAAAGAATGATCTGGGATATGAGGGAAACTGTCCAGTCATACATGATACAAGTTAATTTTTTTAGCAAGTAATGTCAGTTAACTTATTTAAAAATTCTAACTGGTGTAGGGATGAATCTGGCCATGGGACCCCCACCATTGCCCCAAATTTAAAATAATCACTTTTTTGAAATTAAACATCTCCTGTTAGAGTTTTATAGATGTCATAAAATTCTAGCTGAATTCTTAATTTGCATATTTTGAAACAACATTTGGAGCACAACCTTATATGATGGGAGATTTTAAATCACTCAATATTGTGTTTAATTATGCTAACTCAGTATCTGTAAAGTTTGACACTAAATTTGTATCAGAGGACAAATGAGTTTTACTAATTTGTAGGTCTTAAAAACATGAGAATAACTGTCATTTTGCAGTGGTTTTAATATGTAACTATAAAAAGGAGGAAAAACTGTCTTCTCAGACCAAATTAGAAAAACTTATCTAGGAAAAATACTAATAGTTTTTAAAAACTTAAATGTGTGGTATATGGAGTTAAGTAAGTTATGTAATGATTTTATCTTGGTTTTTCACTTTTGGGGAATGCGTGTTACAGAGATTCAAGTGATAGTGCTGGCTACTAGGCTCATTACAGATATTAGCTATTGCCACTAATAGTGGTGACCAGTGTCAAGCAACATCACAAGATTTAAAAGCATTTTCCTTCCTGGTATCCTAATGTCTAATTGGTGAGATCCCATCTCATAAGTATGTAGTTAAAATTCATGGAATGGAGAGTCAAACTTTACCCTTTATCAGAACTTCTAGTAGACGTTTGATGAATTATTATAATTAGTGATGACTAATGACTAAATGTTTTAAAATTTGTTCCTACACATGTAAGAGATGATCCAATCACCAATTAATGTACTTGCCCATTTGCAATTAATATATCATGGAGTGGTCATATCCAAGCTTCCTTGAGAATGGTCACTAGCTAATGAAGATGCTTGCAGTCTCACAGAAGTTCCATCCTCCAGACAATCGGGCCCATGATTTAGTTAACATCTTAAGTATGTTCTGAACAGAAAGCTGTTGTGGAATCATTTCTTTGTGGCTCTGGCTTCAGTGGATGGTAATATTTTTGAAAGGTGAAATAGGCTGTGTTTTTTTTCTTGTTTCATGTTCCAGGTGAAGATCTGAGAGAATTTACAGATGTGTCACTTTTCAGTGATCACTGTATCATACACCCATTTACCCTAATAGAAAAATCTCTAAAGGTAAAAAAAAAATTATATGTGATTTATAATTGATAAATAATTAATTGAATGAAAATAATGATAATTGTGTAGGAAACAGTAAAGATCTTAGCTGAAATTCAGTAAGCAAGCCTAAGAAGCATATTTTACAATAGAGAAAGCTGGAAGAAGCTTACTTTAAACTATTCGTTATTATCAAACTCTATTGTAGACTATTCAATGTACTGTTTTAAAATTTTAAAAAATGAAATAGCAAAGGATAATATAATCACAGTTGCTATTTTTTGTGATGGTAGATTTTTGTTGATGAAATAATAAAATATTATCAAATAGAAAATGTAGTTATTCATAGATTCCATGATTGCATACATAGAAAATAACGAATAATCAACTCAAGAATATTAGACAATAGTGAAAAAGTTCACTTAAGGTGCTAGGTAATAGAAAATAATTAAAATAATACAAGTGTTCTTGCATTATAGCAGTAACTACAAAAATTATATAATTGATAAATACTATTCACAGTATAACAAAGATATAAATATTTTGGGTAATAGGTAATAAGCAATCTGGATGACCTATATAAAGAAAACGATAAAATGGGGACATGCCCAAGGACACGTATTTTATACATCAGAGTGGATGTCCATGGAGGAGAGATTTGCTATGAATGGAACAGGAATGAAGTATGAACAGAAACTTGACCAAAACAATGACATTGGCACATCATGAACAGAGGGGTATGTTTAATTCATCTCCTTGTCCCTGAGGTTTAAAACTAAATCAAAGATAACTGGAGAGTTGGATCATGTTTCTAGTTCCAACTAAATGTTATGAAAATGGACATTCTGTCCAAGTTAATTTACGGTTTGAATATTATACCCATCAGCATTCAAACAGAAGTTTTCTTTGGCTCGTAAGTTTACCTAGAGGTATTACTGAACAAGCATATAAAAAAAGTAGTAGTTGTCAATGACAAAGCTTTGAAAACTATATTACATGAAGATCTCATACAAAGGAAACTGGAAAATAGTCCATATGAGAAACATGGGGAAAAACTACCATTGATATAGACAAATAACCCATATGAAAAGGAATAAACAGGAAGGCTTGAGGTCCTACCCATGTTACCTTTTAGACCCCTTTCCATTGCTAGCTTCATTTTACAGAAAAGTGAACCACAGAGAGATTAGGTAAGTCACCCAAGGACACATCTCAAATCAGTAAACATTTATTGACTTCCTGCTAGTGATAAAGACTGAACTAAATGCCAGACATTTCAGAAACAGAGAAGACAATTTTCTTTCTCTGGGCTTGCATATAGTTTGGTGGAGGAGTCTAGAAAACAGTCATGAAAGAAGGCAAAGTAGATTTCAAGGCCACGTCTTTTGACATCAACATTCACGTTATTTTCATTGCCATGCTATGTTCTATATCAGAATCCAAGTAATACATACTTGGAAAGAGAGAGAGAAATTGAATTAAATTTGACTAGTTACCAAAGAATTGCAAGTAACTTTTTTACCCTTAATTGGCAAATATGAATGCATCATTCATAACATGCAGAGTTCCTGAGGTAGGAAAAAAAATACCTGGCAGTTATTCATCACTATCACCTGTGGCTGATATCATCCTTTCCAAAGGACTGTTCCTATTTATACAATTTGGCAATGGATTTCAAGGGTCATAAAAACATTTGTATAATTTAATGCCATTATTCATAATCTTTGAAGGTACTTAAAATGAGGGAAATAGATACATTCCTAAAAATGTTTATTTTTAATTAAGTATAAAGGGGAAAGGAGGAAATAACTACCTACTAGTGGGGGAGTATTTTAATCAAATATAAATATTCAATAGAAAATCAAACCACTTCAGGAAACTATGATGAGAGAGAGAAGAAAGGAAGGAACCATGGAAATAAAACTGCTTAATTGGGTGGTAGTGAAATTTCATTGGTATGTCCTTCATTTTCATTACTTTTTACAATGATTACATTTTAAATTAAAAACATAATGCCCAGTGCAACTAAATTCAAAATATATTAAAATGATGAATTAAGAATATTATAATATAGACTTTCTCTCACATTGAGTGTCCTTATGGGAGATAAAAAATGAAGTAGAATTTTTAAGTATCTGATAGAACTCCAACATCACCCGTCAATTAACCAAAAAGGAACTTAATTTAGTTGTAATTCCAAAATAGCTTTACTGGTTTCATCCATTTTAATAGCCTAAAATTCAGGCATTCAGATTTTTCTAAGCTTAACATTTTATGTGGGAAATTAAGACTTTATCCTCTACAAAGAAGCATCAGATAAGCAAGGACCAAGCTTTTGCAACCTACGAGCTTCCGTACTGCACATTAATGCCCAATAAGAAAGATGAAAATAACCCATTTCTCTCTCTCCTTCTTGGCCCACTCCTGTTTTTGCTCACACACCTCATATAAACCTTCTATAGGGACAGTGAGTTCATTTTCCTCCTAGCTGTCATTTTGGAAATCTTTCTCTTCGACATCCTCCACTTTCTTAGCATTCCTTTTTAACAAGAAATTTAAAATTGATGGTAGTTTTTAGTCACTTTCAGCCACTTGCTTGCCTCTGGAAAGTAAATTAAAGCTTCATGCCAAATTCTCATGTGCAAACCTGAGGCTGATATTTAATTAGTTCATTTATTTACTCTTCAAATAATGTTTACTAGGTACCTACAATGTGCCTGAATCAATCCTTCTAATATTCTCCACCCTCCGTCATACGTCCACCAATCGAATGGGTTTTAACTGGGATAGTCAGCACACATCCCCATATTCTTGTCCCCATCCTGTTTTTTCCTTCCCTTCTGTTGTGGCAGTCCTTGCAGATACCTGTGGAGTGCCCTTTCTTTTCAGAGTGCCTTCTGGAAATCCCAATGCACTGCCAATAAAGGGTATTTATACCCTCAAACTTTTCCTTGACTATTGGATTTACCTCTGGACCTTAATTATCTTTCCTTTTACCATACTAGTCTGAGCAACCATTCAATTAGAGACCCTCTTATGCGCACACACACACACACACACACACACACACACACCTCATATTCATAACTAACTACTTTGAAGCATGATGTGCAGTCAGCTTTTTTTCTCGCTCCTGTACAAGTCGATATTGTACATCTTCATTCTGTAGTGCTCCGTACATTTAAGCACATGAATTTAGTCCACCTGAAATCAAGTTCTTTTGCACCCGAATTCCTGGTTTAGTTCATAGTTAATGAGTTTATTATCCCAACATAGCCCCACAGCTCTGGGATTCTATCTGATGCAATGGTTTCCATCTTTACTTTAGCTATCCATTCATCTCACTACATTTAATTTCTTTTTTTTTTTTAACCATGCAGAGCTGTTCTCAGTGAAATGTTGATCTCTCAAATTGTCAGACCACTTTTCATATCCTGCCTCCCTCATGAACTTGCTCCTTTCACTCCCACTTAACATACTGCTTGATAGGATTTGGAAAAGTCAATATAGAGGATGTTTGGATGAAGTCATCCCCTTTCTGGTTGCACTGCCCTTCACTCTTCAGTTAGCCTGTATCTCATGGTGAATTATTTTAGTGACATTCTTACCAGCACTACTGATTAC
Source organism: Phocoena sinus (assembly GCF_008692025.1). Lineage (NCBI taxonomy): Eukaryota > Metazoa > Chordata > Mammalia > Artiodactyla > Phocoenidae > Phocoena > Phocoena sinus. The sequence goes on along the minus strand of NC_045768.1, from coordinate 79,943,768 downwards.
TTTGTGTACATTTTATTTATCTGTTTCATTCTGTTCTTGATGCATCAATAGGGGAAAAAGGGAATGAATCCAGGGCAACTGAATTAAAGGATTTCAAATCGGGATAAAATTGTGTACACAAGTGAACCTTTTAGAAAATTTTGATATTGTGACCCTGTTCAGTTAAGCATTAGAAAATTCAATCAATTATTAAAAGGTAATACTATTATTTTGTTTATATTTTTAAAGAAAATGACTTCATATTCTTTTTTTTTAACATTTTTATTGAGTATAATTGCTTTACAATGGTGTGTTAATTTCTGCTTTATAACAAAGTGAATCACCTATACATATACATATATCCCCATATCTCCTACCTCTGTGTCTCTCTCCCACTCTCCCTATCCCACCCCTCTAGGTGGTCACAAAGCACCGAGCAGATCTCCCTGTGCTATGTGGCTGCTTCCCACTAGCTATCTGTTTTACATTTGGTAGTATATATAAGTCCATGCCACTCTCTCACTTCATCCCAGCTTACCCTTCCCCCTCCCCGTGTCCTCATATCCATTCTCTACATCTGCATCTTTATTGCTGTCCTGCCCCTAGGTTCTTCAGAACCATTTCCTTTTTTTTAGATTCCATATGTATGTGTTAGCATATGGCATTTATTTTTCTATTTCTGACTTCGCCCTGTATGACAGTCTCTAGGTCCACCCACCTCACTACAAATAACTCAGTTTCCTTTCTTTTTATGGCTGAGTAATATTCCATTGTATATATGAGCCACATCTTCTTTATCCATTCATCTGTTGATGGACATGTAGGTTGTTCCAATGTCCTGGTTATTGTAAATAGAGCTGCAATGAACATCGTGGTACATATGCTCCTTTTGAATTATTGTTTTCTCAGGGTATATGGCCCATAGTGGGATTGCTGGGTCGTGTGGTAGTTTTTTAAGGAACCTCCATACTGTTCTCCATAGTGGCCGTATCAATTTACATTCCCACCAACAGTACAAGAGGGTTCCCTTTTCTCCACACCCTCCCAAGCATTTATTGTTTGTAGATTTTTTGATGATGGCCATTCTGACTGGTGTGAGGTGATACCTCATTTTAGTTTTGATTTGCATTTCTCTGATGATTAGTGATGTTGACCATCCTTTCATGTGTTTGTTGGCAATCTGTATATCTTCTTTGGAGAAATGTCTATTTAGGTCTTGTGCCCATTTTTGGATTCGGTTGTTAGTTTTTTTGATATTGAGTTGCATGAGCTGCTTGTAAACTTTGGAGATTAATCCTTTGTCGGTTGCTTCATGTGCAAATATTTTCTCCCATTCTGAGGGTTGTCTTTTCATCTTGTTTATGGTTTCCTTTGCTGTGCAAAAGCTTTTAAGTTTCATTAGGTCCCATTTGTTTGTTTTTGTTGTTATTTCCAATTCTCTAGGAGGTGGGTCAAAAAGGATCTTGCTGTGATTTATGTCATAGAGGGTTCTGCCTATATTTTCCTCTAAGAGTTTTACAGTGTCTGGCCTTACATTTAGGTCTTTAATCCATTTTGAGTTTATTTTTGTGTATGGTGTTAGGAAGTGTTCTAATTTCATTCTTTTACATGTAGCTGTCCAGTTTTCCCAGCACCACTTATTGAAGAGACTGTCTTTTCTCTACTGTATATTCTTGCCTTCTTTATCAAAGATGAGGTGACCATATGTGTGTGGGTTTAATCTCTGTGCTTTCTATCCTGTTCCATTGATCTATCTTTCTCTTTTTGTGCCAGTACCATACTGTCTTGATTACTGTAGCTTTGTAGTATAGTCTGAAGTCAGGGAGCCTGATTCCTCCAGCTCCGTTTTTCGTTCTCAAGATTGCTTTGGCTGTTCGGGGTCTTTTGTGTTTCTGTACAAATTGTGACATTTTTTGTTGTAGTTCTGTGAAAAATGCCAGTGGTAGTTTGATAGGGACTGCATTGAATCTGTACATTGCGTTGGGTAGTATAGTCATTTTCACAATGTTGATTCTTCCAATCCAAGAACATGGTATATCTCTCCATCTGTTTGTATCATCTTTAATTTCTTTCATCAGTGTCTTATAGTTTTCTGCATACAGGTCTTTTGTCTCCTTAGGTAAGTTTATTCCTAGGTATTTTATTCTTTTTGTTGCAATGGTAAATGGGAGTGTTTCCTTAATTTCTCTTTCAGATTTTTCATCATTAGTGCATAGGAATGCAAGAGATTTCTGTGCATTAATTTTCTATCCTGCTACTTTACCAAATTCATTGATTAGCTTTAGTGGTTTTCTGGTAGCATCTTTACGATTTTCTATGTGTAGTATTATGTCATCTGCAAACAGTGACTGCTTTACTTCTTCTTTTCCAATTTGGATTCCTTTTATTTATTTTTCTTTTCTGATTGCTGTGGCTAAAACTTCCAAAACTATGTAGAATAATAGCAGTGAGAGTGGACAGCCTTGTCTTGTTCCTGATCTTAGAAGAAATGTTTTCAGTTTTTCACCACTGAGAACCATGTTGGCTGTGCGTTTGTCACATATGGCCTTAATTATGTTTAGGTAAGTTCCCTCTATGCCTACTTTCTGGAGGGTTTTTATCATAAATGGGTGTGGAATTTTGTGAAAAGCTTTTTCTGCCTCTGTTGAGATGATCGTATAATTTTTGTCCTTCAAGTTGTTAATATCATTTATCACATTGATTGATTTGCATATATTAAAGAATCCTTGCATTCCTGGGATACACCCCACCTGATCATGGTGTATGATCCTTTTAAGGTGCTGTTGGATTCTGTTTGCTAGCATTTTGTTGAAGAATTTGCACCTATGTTCATCAGTGATATTGGCCTGTAGTTTTCTTTCCTTGTGACATCTTTGTCCGGTTTTGGTATCAGGGTGCTTGTGGCCTCATAGAATGAGTTCGGGAGTGTTCTTCCTTCTGTTATATTTTGGAAGAGTTTGAGAAGGATAGGTGTTAGCTCTTCTCTAAATGTTTGATAGAATTCGCCTGTGAAGCCATCTGGTCCTGAGCTTTTGTTTGTTGGAAGAGTTTTAATCACAGTCTCAATTTCAGTGCTTGTGAATGGTCTCTGTATATGTTCTGTTTCTTCCTGGTTCACTCTAGGAAGTTGGTGCTTTTCTATGAATTTGTTCATTTCTTACAGGTTGTCCATTTTATTGGCATATAGTTGCTTGCACTAATCTCTCATGATCCTCTGTATTTCTGCAGGGTCAGTAGTTACTTCTCCCTTTTCATTTCTAATTCTATTCATTTGAGTCTTCTCCCTTTTTTTCTTGATGAGTCTGGCTAATGGTTTATCAATTTAGTTTATCTTCTCAAAGAACCAGCTTTTAGTTTTATTGATCTTTGCTATTGTTTCCTTCATTTCTTTTTCATTTATTTCTGATCTGATCTTTATAATTTCTTTCCTTCTGCTAACTTTTGGGTTTTTTCTTCTTCTTTCTCTAATTTCTTTAGGTCTAAGTTTAGGTTGTTTATTTGAGATGTTTCTTGTTTCTTGAGGTAGGATTGTATTGCTGTAAACTTCCCTCTTAGAACTGCTTTTGCTGTATCCCATAGGTTTTGGGTCATCTTGTTTTCATTGTCATTTGTTTCTAGGTATTTTTTGATTTCCTCTTTGATTTCTTCAGTGATGCCTTGGTTATTAAGCAGTGTATTGTTTAGCCTCCATGTGTTTATATTTTTTACAGCTTTTTTCCTGTAATTGATATCAAAAAGTCTCAGCATTGTGGTCAGAAAAGATACTTGATACAATTTCAGTTTTCTTAAGTTTACCAAGGCTTGATTTGTGACCCAAGATATGATCTGTCCTGGAGAATGTTCCATGAGTACTTGAGAAGAAAGTGTATTCTGTTGTTCTTGGGTGGAATGTCCTATAAATATCAATTAAGTCCATCTTGTTTAATGTATCATTTAAAGCTTGTGTTTCCATATTGGATTAGTTTCATTTTGGATTATCTGTCCATTGTTGAAAGTGGGGTGTTAAACTCCCCTACTATTATCGTGTTTCTGTCGATTTCCCCTTTTATGGCTGTTAGCATTTGCCTTATGTATTGAGGTGCTCCTATGTTAGGTGCATAAATATTTACAATTCTTACATCTTCTTTTTGGATTGATCCCTCGATCATTACGTAGTGTCCATTTTTGTCTCTTGTAATACTCTTTATTTTAAAGTCTATTTTGTCTGATACGAGAATTGCTACTCCAGCTTTCTTTTGATTTTCATTTGCATAGAATATCTTTTTCCATCCCCTCACTTTCAGTCTTTATGTGTCCCTAGGTCTGAAGTGGGTCTCTTGTAGATAGCATATATATGGGTCTTGTTTTTGTATCCATTCAGCCAGTCTGTGTCTTTTTGTGGGAGCATTTAATCCATTTACATTTAAGGTAATTATCGATATGTATATTCCTATTCCCATTTTCTTAATTGTTTTGGGTTTGTTATTGTTGGCCTTTTTATTCTCTTGTGTTTCCTACCTAGAGAAGTTCCTTTAGCATTTGCTGTAAAGGTGGTTTGGTGATGCTGAATTCTCTTAGCTTTTGCTTGTTTGTAAAGGTTTTAATTTCTCCATCAAAACTGAATGAGATCCTTGCTGGGTAGAGTAGTCTTGGTTGTAGGTTTTTCCCTTTCATCATTTTAAATATGTCTTGCCACTCCTTTCTGTCTTGCAGACTTTATGGTGAAAGATCAGCTGTTAACCTTATGGGGATTCTCTTGTATGTTATTTGTTGTTTTTGTCTTGCTGCTTTTAATATTTTTTCTTTGTATTTAATTTTTGATAGTTTGATGAGTATGTGTCTTGGTGTGTTTCTCCTTGGATTTATACTGTATGCGACTCTCTGTGCTTCCTGGACTTGATTGACTATTTGCTTTCCCATATTAGGGAAGTTTTCAACTATAATCTCTTCAAATATTTTCTCAGTCCCTTTCTTTTTCTTCTGGGACTACTATAATTCAAATTTTTGTGTGTTTAATGTTGTCCCAGAGGTCTCTGAGACTGTCCTCAGTTCTTTTCATTCTTTTTTCTTCATTCTGCTCTGCAGTAGTTATTTCCACTACTTTATCTTCCAGGTTACTTACCTGTTCTTCTGCCTCAGTTATTCTGTTACTGATTCCTAGAGAATTTTTAATTTCATTTATTGTGTTGTTCATTACTGTTTGTTTGCTCTTTAGTTCTTCTAAGTCCGTGTTAAACGTTTCTTGTATTTTCTCCATTCTATTTCCAAGATTTTGGATCATCTTTACTGTCATTTCTCTGAATTCTTTTTCAGGTAGACTGCCTATTTCCTCTTCATTTGTTAGGTCTGGTGGGTTATTACCTTGCTCCTTCATCTGCTGTGTGTTTCTCTGCCTTCTCATTTTGCTTAACTTACTGTGTTTGGCGTCTCCTTTTCTCAGGCTGCAAGTTCATAGTTTCTGTTGTTTTTGGTGTCTGCCCCCACTGGCTAAGTTGGTTCAGTGTGTTGTGTAGGCTTCCTGGTATAGGGGAATGGTGCCAGTGTTCTGTTGGATGAGGCTGGATCTTGCCTTCCTAGTGGGCAAGATCATGTCTGGTGGTGTGTTTTCGGGTGTCTGTGACCTTATTTTGATTTTAGGCAGCCTCTCTGTTAATGGGTGGTGTTTTGTTCTTGTCTTGCTAGTTGTTTGGTATAGGGTGTCCAGCACTGTAGCTTGCTAGTTGTTGAGTGGAGCTGGGTCTTAGTGTTGAGATGGAGATCTCTGGGAGAGCTTTCACCATTTGATATTACATGCAGCCGGGAGGTCCCTAGTGGACCAATGTCTTGATCTCGGCTCTCCCACCTCAGAGGCACAGGCCTCACACCTGGCTGGAGCACCAAGACCCTGTGAGCTACATGGCAGTGCCCAGAAGCCAATTTCACATTGACATGAACAGTCTAGGAAAGGTGTTTCTGGTAGTCTGAGTCTACCTGCATGTGGTCATTCCATAAGGTGGCTGACAGGGACTTTGCCGTCATCAACACATAGCTTCCAATGTAACAGAGGTCTTCTTTATCCCGCTGTATTGATAAATCTTTTCTTGTTCCTGGGTAGGCTGACTACCCTATGATACATATTTCTAACAGAAGGTCACCCTCTGTAGCAGGCAATAATAGCAAATAATTGATAAGAATGTATACTTTGCTCTCTCTGCCCCCAGTCACCGCAGCTTCTGCTGCTTTCAGGCCTAGCAGCCTTGGTGACCGTTGGTTCCCATCTGTAAGGCTGGCGGTGAGCCGCCCACGTGCGTGTGTCCACGGCCTCCCCATATTCTTATATGAATAAAACACACACATTATCAAAAGTTACTAAGAAGAATGACACCAAATTTTGCACTATCCCACCATTGAGAATTTTTAACAGTGTTGACATTTGGTAACATCATTCTAGTCATCTCTCGTTGCATAAAAAATAGATAGCAATGATGATATAAAAATGTAATCTCACACTAAAATGTATTAAATGTCATTCTAACCGAATTTAACATCAGGAAAAACCTGAGGCTAAAGTAAAGGGATTGCTAAATTTCAACAAGTATTTTTCATAGTAGAAGTTATTAGAACCCTATACGATTCCGTGTATTCCATGTTAAGAAGCTGACACCCTGAAATTTCAACTACAGTTCAGTTATAGAGAACACCAATTTACTCACTGCTATGAAGGGTGAGAACATTAGCCATTTGGGAGTTTTCCCATCTCCTGAATTTTGTTTGTTATGTTTTTTGTTTGCTTGTTTGTTTGTTGAGGCAAATGACTGTGTACATTGTTCTATAAGCATAATTCTCATCATTGTTCAGTGTCAATTTTTTTTTTTGGCAGTTTTCACCACCTAACATGTTATTCACCTGTGTCTGTTTTTGATGCTTGTGTTAATACCAGATCCTCCGCTTACTTTGTGGCCCTGGGCTTGTTGCTTAACACATTTTTCTTTAATCTGTAATAATAGCACCTTCCTCATGGGGTTGTTTGTACCAGGCAAATAGCAAGAGGTATAAAAGTCACTTGGATTCTATTTTATTCCAGGCTTTGTTTTTTACTGTTCATTGCATTTCCCCCCGTCTTGTATGTTTGCATACTCATATGGCATTTCTTTTCCAGTTGGTTCATGCTTAATATCCATACTTTCTTTCTTTTGCGGTACGCGGGCCTCTCCCTGTTGTGGCCTCTCCCGTTGCGGAGCACAGGCTCCGGACACGCAGGCTCAGCAGCCATGGCTCACGGGCCCAGCCACTCTGCGACATGTGGGATCTTCCCGGACCGGGGCACAAACCCGTGTCCTCTACTTCAGCAGGCGGACTCTCAACCACTGTGCCACCAGGGAAGCCCCATACTTTCTAATTGTTATGATATGGTACAGGTTAATTTCCCTTGTATGTCCTTGTAATTTATCTGGGGACTGACCTGTAGTTTGAGTCGGTCCCCAGATAAATTGATAGATACTGCTTTTTATTAACCTTTAACTAACCTAGGAAATTGGATTCGTGAGGGACATAGCTCTGGTGGGGCTGCATGCAGCCCTTGTTTACATTTAAGGTAATTATCGGTATGTATATTCCTATTCCCATTTTCTTAATTGTTTTGGGTTTGTTATTGTAGGCCTTTTTATTCTCTTGTGTTTCCTACCTAGAGAAGTTCCTTTAGCATTTGCTGTAAAGGTGGTTTGGTGATGCTGAATTCTCTTAGCTTTTGCTTGTTTGTAGAGGTTTTAATTTCTCCATCAAAACTGAATGAGATCCTTGCTGGGTAGAGTAGTCTTGTTTGTAAGCCTGATTCTTTCTCTTTTGAGGTGCCTTTAAATGTGTTGCATCAGGAATTATTTTACCAAACCAGGAGTGCAGTCTATACCCATGGGCTATGGCTTACTCTCCCAGTTCATCCCAGCACCCTGGCAAAGAATGAGCCCCAGTAGCCCTTCCTATATCTTGAGATTTTAATTGACTTACACTAAAGCTGCTCTCTTATTCTATATTTTAGCAATTCAGGGATATGAGTTGCAGTTCTCAGGATCTTTTATATTCCCTCTTTCTTCTGAACTGCCTTTATAAGGTGAAGTTGGGACGGAAACCCCTTTCTGTCATTTTCTTGAAGTTGTTGGTATTAGAGTGAAATTTCTCTGCATCTTGGCTTTAGGAGGCAAGTGTCAGCTGCAAGATGTATAGTTCTCTAAGAACAGGAGTTGTGTCTAGATCCTTCTCTAGTACATTCACGTCCATATGTCCAGAGGGCCTTTGGATCCTATCTTAGGTTGAGTTCCCCGAAATGAGACTCGGTGATGAGGACTCCTGAGTGAATTATTAAGGAAATGATCTCAGGGGAAACTGGGAAAGGAGAGAGGGAAACAGGGGAGCAAAGAGAAGATCTCAGGTGAATCCCAAGGAAGGCAGTTTCAGTATGATCCCATAGGGGAACTCAAGGCAAGGGAGCTGGGCTTGCATGCTACCAAACTACCTCTTTTATCTGCTGAGGACAGAGGTACTTAAATTATTCTGACCTAAGGAGCTGAGAGTATAGCTTGTAAAAGAGCCTCAGGTGCTGGACTTTGGAAGTAAAATGAAGCTGGGCAGGGGCGGGAGTATACATAAAACTGAAAAGAGGAATATGAGGGGATCTGGAGCAAGCTCCAACATTATTTACTACAGATTTCCTGATGGCACGGTTGGACTTTCCCCTTGGGTTTCCTCGGATTTTCCTATATTCCTATCTTCCACTTTTCGTATTCACTTTCCCACAGGCTTAGAATAACAATAAGCCTATGAGTAGAGAAAACTTTGCAAATTCAGTGCAGACACAATAATGACTAACCATGGTCCATAGGGTTAACTTGCTGATTATTTGCATAAAGCACTCTTTAAAAAAATAGGTCATTATAATGAAGCTTCTTATTTGTATGAGACTTTGCAAAGATATAGAGTGATGGTGACTACTATAGGTCATGGTGTCTCATAACCATCCTTCCGTGCCAAGTATAGCTGCAGATGCCCATAAGAACCAAAATTCCTTGTCCAAGGTGTTTGTGCTCACAAATAGGAATTGCTCATTTGATGGATGTTAAATTTAAAATTAGAATTAGCACATGAGACTATTCCTTGGGTTTATGAAAACTGATAATTTTCAGACTGGTCCTTAAAAAAAAAACCAAACTGTGGTGCCTCCAGTATTTAAATGTTCTTCTGAATTATGCTATCAAGAAGCAAAATCTTTGCAAAGTTCAGGTCATGGATTTCATTTGGTCAAGGACCACACCCTGTATCTGCATGCAGTAAAGTACAGCTTTAACTTATCTTATGGGTTTTAGAGAAAAGGAAAATTGTTGGGAAAGGCAGTCTTATATGCACAGTCTTTTGATCCACAGTTGGCTGAATAAGAATGAACCTTGGGGCCTGGAAGATTTTTTTTGTTTTTTTTTCCTACTAAGAGATAGTATCCTCACAGTCTGTGCTGGATTTACTACTTTGTGTGACGATCTCTTCTCCTGTTTGAGACTTAGTGTGTACTCCGTTCTGTTTAAGCATGTGTGTCATATGGCATCTGGTCAGTCCCACTGTTAAGTCTGTCCCCTGCAGGGAGGAGACACGTCCACTATTATTTGTCATAAGAGGGGTGCATGAAGGCCAATGGCACTGCAACAGTGGCTGGAGGGACCAGCTGGGTATGGGGAACCAGTGCCCACTATTGGAGCTGATCTTGCTCTACCTCTTTGCTATGTCAGTAAATCATTGTCCCATCCAGTGTGTGAGTGTGTTGTGTTTTCCTTGGTGACACTGGTACCAGGATGTAGTGGGCAGAAGTGTTTAGACTTCTACTCTGGGTCATAGGTAATATGCAGCTTATTCAATAGAAAAGGTTAAGCTCTTTTTTTGTTTTTTTAAACCAAATATTATGTTCCAAGACCCATGCTGCATGCTTTATATGTTTAATTGTTTAATCTTTGTTTTTGATTTTTTTGTTTTTTTTTTCGGACGTGGGCCTCTCACTGTTGTGGCCTCTCCCGTTGCGGAGCACAGGCTCTGGACACGCATGCTCAGCAGCCATGGCTCACGGGTCCAGCCACTCCACGGCATGTGGGATCTTCCCGGACCGGGGCATGAACCCGTGTCCCCTGCATCGGCAGGCGGACTCTCAACCACTGCGCCACCAGGGAAGCCCGTTTAATCTTGTTTTATTGAAATAAAATCATTATTTGGAAAAACACACAGATCTTACTGTTTAGTTTGAATTTTTGACAATTGAATGAAACTTTGTAACAACTGCATTAAGCAAGACATAGACAATTTTTATACCCCCAAATATTGCAAATATCCAGTCCTTCATAATCCCTTCCCCACCAAATGCTATCAGAATAGATTAGGTTGCTTATATTTTGATTTAATATAATTGGAATAACACAGTTTGAACTCTTTTTGTCTGACTGCTTTTCCATTACCTAATATTTTGGGGATTTGCTTATGTTGTTGCATGGGTCAATAGTTACTCTTTATTGCTGATTATTATTTAATTGTATAAACATATGGATATATTAAGTTTTATTTAATCCTCTTTTGATGGATATTCCATGTTATTTTCATTTCTTCTATTGTGAATAAGGATGTACATTGATAAATAAATATTTTGTGGGCATATATTTCCACTTCCCTTGGATGATAAATTCGCCAATATTTTTCCTCATTTAAAAGTGTATTTGGCTATTTCATGTCCTTTTTGCATTTGCATATAAATTTTAGATTTATTTTGTCTATTCTAAATAGGCTGCTTAACTTTTTTTTTTATTGAGGTATATAGTTGACTTATAATATTGTGTTAGGTTTAGGTGTACAGCATAGTGATTCAGTATCTTTGCAGGTTATACTTTGTTATAGGTTATTATAAGATATTGGGCATAATTCCCTGTGCTATACAGTAAATCCTTGTTGCTTATCTATTTTACGTGTAATAATTTATGTCTTTTTTTTTTTTTTTTGCGGTACGCGGGTCCCTCACTGCTGTGGCCTCTCCCGCTGTGGAGCACAGGCTCCGGACGTGCAGGCTCAGCGGCCATGGCCCACGGGCCCAGCCGCTCCGCGGCATGTGTGATCCTCCCGGACCGGGGCACGAACCTGCATCTCCCGCATTGGCAGGTGGACTCCCAACCACTGTGCCACCAGGGAAGCCCAATTTATGTCTTTTAATCTCATATTCCTTCTCCTGTCCTTCTCCCTTTTGGTAACAGCAAGGTTGTTTTCTGTGTCTGTGAGTCTGTTTCTGTTTTGTATATACATTCATTTGTATTATATTTTGATTCCATATATAAGTGATATATAGTATTTGTCTTTTTCTGTCTAACTTATTTTACAAAGCATAATATTCTCTAGGTCCATCCACATTGCTGCAAATGGAAATACTTCATTCTTTTTTTTTATGGCTGAGTAATACTCCAGTACACACACACACACACACACACACACACATGACTTCTTAATCCAGTTACCTGTTGATGGGCACTTGTGTTGCTTTCATGTCTTGGCTATTGTAAATAGTGCTGCTGTAAACACTGGGGTGCATGTTTCTTTTTGAATTAGTGTTTTCATTTTTTTTTCAGATAGATAGCCAGGAGTGGAATTTTTGGGTCATATGGTAGCTCTATTTTTACCTTTTTAGGGAACCTCAAAACTTTTTTCCATAGTGGCTGTTCCAATTTACATTCCCACCACAGTGTATGAGGGTTCCTTTTCTCCATATTCTCTCCAGCATTTGTTATTTATGGACTTTTTGATGATTAGGCTGTTAAAATTTTGATAGAGAATTGAATTTAATCTATATATTAATTTGAGGAGAATGAACATCTTAACAATATTGAGTCTTTAGATCAATGAACATAATATTCCTTACTTACCTAGATTTTCTTGAATTTCTTTCACCCATGTTTCATGATTTTTAGTGTAGAGGTCTTGCAAATCTTTTGTTAGATTTGTTCTCAAGTGTTTCATGTCTCTGATGCTATTGTAAATAATATTATTTTAAACTTCCTTTTCTAATTTTTCATTGCTTGGGTGTGCAAATACAACTGATTTTTATATTTTGACTTTGTATCTAGTGACCTTGTTAAATTCCTTTTTATCACAATAGACTATTTGAAAATTGCTTTGGATTTTCTATGTACAAATCATATTGGAGTAAGGCAAAGGAATCCACTCCAAACACTTTTATTCAGTATTTTACTGGAGCTACTAGCCAGTGTAATAATGCAAGAAAAAAAATAGACACACACACACGCACACACACACGCACACACATACACACAATAGTGAAAGAGGGCACGAAGCTGTCATTATTTTCAAATGACATGATTATGTTTATTTAATTTTTGCTACGTCTTTTCAGAAAACGATCTATTTTTAATTTTTTTCTCAACTTCTAAATAACCTTGATCTCAAATTTTAAGAGGTCTGGGTATTCTCTCATTTCATATATTTTATTTAAAATTTCATAAGAGGTTTTAATTATTACATAAAGTAGACAAGTAGTTTAGAAAGGCAAAGCAACAATAGAAGAAGTCTTTGATTCAGGGATTATGGTACAAAATGGAAAGATAAATAATCTTAGAAAGTTATCTGAAAAAATGTAACAGATTGGTGTCTATAGGAAGAGTAATAGTGTTACAGATCTACGTTAAAGTAATTACCCAAAGAATAGCATTGACTTGATTGAGCAAATATGAGTAAGAGAAGGAGAAAGCTGCACATGGGAAGAGATGGGCTAGAAGTAGTTGGGGGGAGTGGTTGTATGTTTAGAAATTACAGAAGAGGTGATATACAATCAGTTTTTCTATTGCTTTAGTTTGTAAGAAAATCATATGTAAGTGACCTGTGCCCATCGGTATCATTTTATAGTTCAATGAATTCAGTGCTTGGTTTTGAAAATCAGAAATGGCTTGCATCATTGTAATTTGAGCCCTTGGACATCTTTGTGTATTTATTATCTTCTTTTTAACGTAGAAATTAACTCACGAAGAAGATTACTAACATGCCCTAAATTAATAATTACAAAGTGGAAACAGGACTCAAATTTTGGTATCTAGTCTCTCCTTGCTGAAATGCCAACAAAATTGACAAAAGATTTTGTTAAAAGTATTGAAATGAAGCTATGGTTTGGGCTTTTAAAATTAATTTCATGCTCAATATTATGTAATGCTCTATACGCATAAGTAGAAAAACATGTAAGGAGTATTAGATACAGATTTAAAGGTTCATTTTGTGGTGCCTAGTGGCTAAAATTGTTTAGGAATTCTATACTGATGTGTGTCAGACCAGCAGTAGGGCACTTGACATACTTTCTAAATGTCAAACCTTATTTTGAGGGTGTAAGCATTTGAAGCTTCAGACTTGCCTATTTTACAGATTTTAGAGCAAACTGGAAGAGGAATTTCATGATTGAACACAGTGAAACTGTTACTTAAGGCATACTAATAAAAGTACCAAAGGAGAAATTGCCTTATGTTCTCCAGGGAATAAGAGGAAGTAGAGTAAATGCTTAAAGATGACATTTAGATTGAAAAAGAAAATTAAATTTGTACACACACACACACACACACACACACAAACTCACACTCTCAAAGACATAGCCCCATAACAAATTCATCCTGACTTCTTATCTGGAGTACTTTGGCCTATAGACTGATATTTATATTATGGACACATCACTTCTGTTATATATGAAAGAAAATTTTGATGTTACTAAATTAACAGAGGCGTTCCATTGGCTACAGAAACAATGAAATTAAAAAGGGGATTTCAGTTACATTTATTTTCAATTATGAAATAAGATGTTTTAGGATAAGTAAAAGGAAGTTCTATTTTAAATCCATAGGACTAAATCTAAGGCCCAAGAAATTATATAAGCTAACATAAATATATAGTTAATTTAAGAAGGCCTAGACCAATAAAATGATGATAATTCTATATCATGTTACAAAGGAAAATACGTTTATCCAAGTGTTATACACCTTTGGTGGTAGACAATCATATTTATTCACAAGATTCCTTAATGTTACTGTCAGGGAGAAACTGAGCAGAGTGAGTTATTTGTCTCACTAAGAAAAGTATTTGTTTACCCTCATGCTAGGACTAAGTTTCCTCATCTATCAAATGGGAATATTGTTATTTACTATATAGATATTTTGGTAGAGAATTAAATAAGATAAACTGTGTGAAAACATTTTGTGAACTCTTCAGCTTTCATTTCATTTATAAATTCCACTGATACAGTTACTGATTACTTCCCTGTACTGGGAATAGGAACACAGTAATGACCAAGTTGAAGTCCTAGAATCTGTGGAATTTGTATTCTTTTGGAGGTAACAGATACTAACACTAAATTGTGCCATCAATTATTCATAATTGTGGTATTGCTAAGAAGGACAAAATTCTGATCTGGATTAGGCAGGCAGTGAAGGTTACTTTGAAAAAGTGACACTTCAGATGAACTCTGAAGGTCAAGTTAGAATTAATTAGACACAGAGGGAACCAGCTCCAAGCAGAGGAAAGGCCATGTTCAAAATGCTTTGAGGTGGAAAAAATAAGATTGTGTTATGAGAACAGAAATATAAATGTGAGGTTTGTTGTCAGAAAATACAGTGAGTGTGGCATAAAATCAAGCTGGTGAAGTAGGTTGGGGTGGCTGATTCAGGTCCTTGCCAGATCTTTATACTATGAGGGAATGATCAGGTGTGTATTTTTTTTTTTTTTTTTGCGGTACGCGTGTCTCTCACCATTGTGGCCTCTCCCGTTGTGGAGCACAGGCTCTGGATGCGCAGGCCCAGCGGCCATGGCTCACAGGCCCAGCCGCTCCACGGCATGTGGGATCCTCCCAGACTGGGGCACAAACCTGTGTCCCCTGCGTCGGCAGGCGGACTCTCAACCTCTGCGCCACCAGGGAAGCCCTGGGTGTGTATTTTTAAAGGATATCCCTGGCTACCCTTTAGAAAGTGAACTGAGAATGGATTTGGTGAAATTGATTTAGAGGCTACTTCAGTTGACCAAGAAAGAAGTGATGGTAGCCGACCAGGCTGGTAGTAGCACAGATAGAGAAAGGCATCCTGCAAGGAGTCACTGTAATTGATATTGCTATGAATGTAAATGTTATTCTGTGTTAAGCATGGTTAGGTTTTCAAAGTGAAACCTTAAGCCTCTGTGTCCACTTGTCTGTAATGCTTTGCTTATTCAGGTCAAATGAGCTGAGTAAAGGTCCTTTTTGCTGTCAGTTATTTATAAATGAATAAGCATGGGTGTAAACAGTGTGGGTAGAAATAAAAGTCACATTACTTAATATGAACAGCCCCAATATACACGGTATTTAAAAAATAGGGAAGTTTCATTTTATCAACTGCTAGAGGATGAATAGTTTGCCTGGAATTTCTGAAATTTAGGCTTCATCCTCTGGTTTGGGGAGCATTATCTAAGTTCAGAGGCTTTGCTCCTTCTAAATTTTAAGTAGAGGGAAGTGGTCTTGTGAAGTAGGGTAAAAAGTCCTCCTTTTTGGGAGTTGTTTGTTCAGTTTCGATAGTGACTTCTTATTAGGAGATGTGTATTACTGTGTCTCTCCAAGTTACTTCCTGATTTGGTTGAATCTTTACCAAGGAGCCTACTTGGGAGGTCACAGCATAGGGGAAATAGATGTAGCCTAGATAAATATAAACCTTGCCTGAGAAGTAGGGCAACTTAAGATGCAAGTAAAATTTAAAAAAATCCAGGCCTTGCAATGACTTTAAAGGCAAATACATTCAAGCAATACATCATAATTTTTAGCTTCCACAGAAGTCAAAGAAATACTATTTATTCCACATATAATACTGTAAAATCCACATTTATATTTAAGATCACTAAGTATAATCAGAAGTGTAGCAGAGATCAAGTGGTCTTGGTTCATATTACATTAGAGGTGCTCCAAGAGGGCACAGCTCAGGGTGAAACCAAGAGTAGAAGACCAATACGGAAAAAAATCTATATATATATATCATGCAAACTATGAAATGAAATAGACTTCAAGGCAAAAATTGTTACTAGAGACAAAGAAGGGTATTTTATTATGATAAAAAAGTCAGTCTATTATGAATATATAAAATGCATAAACATATTGTCACCTAACAACAGAGCTCTAAGATATATGAAGTAAAAACTTACAGAATTGAAACTAATGGATAATAATAATAAAACCAAACACTCATATAGCATATATATGTTCCAGGCACATTCCATGCCTTGTTATGCAGGAAATTATTTAAATATCATTATAACCCAATAACCTTATGTGTAGGTACTATTACCATTTCATAAGTGAGGCGACTGAGGCAGAGGAAGGTGAAGTAACTTCCTAATGTCACAATGCTAGTAAGTGAAAGACAGTATTCAAACCTAGGCAGCTTTACTCCAGAGCCTACCACTATTTTATTTTAAACATGCCAGTGTTTACAATTTGCAACTACTCCAAATTATAAAAATTGTGAGATGACAGTTCAAAAATATATTTTAAAGAAGGGGCATGGATTTTCAAAATTCTTTTGTGATGTGCAAGCAAAACTTGTTTGAAGACTAATATTCTAGAGCAGTTATGTTTAAATCCTTTACTGAGGACCAGGTAAACTGGGTTTGGTCCCCTCAAACAATTACAACCACATTGATAGCCTTCCTTCAGCATCTCTTTCACCTTCCTTGGAAAGCATCTACTGCCCAGGATACCAAGTCAGGACTGCTTACCCATGTCTGAGCAACTGATTTAATCTCTGTGACCCATGACTTCACCTCTGTGTCTAACAACATGTACTTGAAAGGCTTACATTAAAACATGAATTTGGATCCATTTAGCTGAACACGGTAAAGTAGAAACTAACCCCTTCTAAGTTCATGTAATTGTGGAAACTCTTCTTTTTAAATAAAAGTAGAATACATACACACAGCAAACATTGAACAGTAAAAACTGAACAAAGAAAGAGATCTAACCTGGTATAGTGTGTTTTCAAAACGTTGTGGCCAGTTTGAGTACCTGAAGTGAAAATCACCGCGCCCACTGATATATTTCCTTGCCTCTCATCATTTATCCCGCCCTGAGATGCCCTTTCTGCACTCTGTCCTTGAAATTAGCAGTGAATATTGAATGAGCTGTTGTCAGTGGGCTGAATACTCATTGCACTGGGCAACTTCCAGGCTGATGATTGGTACTAATAGATGCCACTGAGTTATAGACTGACAAAAGAGAAGGCTGAGCTCAAGTGCTGGAGCTGAGGGCAAAATAGATGCAGTGACTCAGAAGGAGGCATGGGGAGACTGATGCCAGTCATAGCCACTGGCTGAAACAAAGATGGTTGCCAAAAAGGTAGTGTCCCAAACTGATGCTAACTAAGGCTTGCACGTTGAAGCTTAGGCAGCAGCTGAGAAAATAAAGACCCAAAGCCAGGTCTTGAGCTGACAAGAGAACTGGCCATGGTGGATACCATGTTTAAAAGCAACACAGGATCGTGGGCAGAGACTGAGGCCATGGCCTAGGCAAGGGCTGAGTCCATGCCTAGACATTGCCATATCAAGACAGAAGCCAAGGCAAAGGCGGAGAAATGGATCAGCAGTGGTTCCAGGGTTAGAGCTGGTATTAGAATTGCCCTTTAGTCAAATTCAAATTTCTAGTCAGAGCTGGCACTAACATAATGTAGGGGTGATGGTTAGACAGCACTGTGAATATGCTGAATGACACTGAATTGTACACTTAAAATGATTAATTTTATATAATGTTTTACCTGAATTTTAAAAAAATTGTAGATCCTTGAGGAGCTTATAACCTAGATGCAGAGAGAAGAATAACTCAAATAAAAAGATCAAAAATTTTTGTAAGTTTAAAAAAGGTAATAAAGTGCAGAAAAAATAACAGGTAAAATATAGAACCAATCTTTTTAGTTCAGCTGTGAAAAATTTAACAGTATGTGGTTCTTTAGATAAATTGTGTGTAGCATAATTAAATTTGCAGGGTTGTTTTTTGTTTTTGGTGCCTGAGAGAAAAGTAATCTACTCCAAATTAGGACAAATTAATCCTAAATTGTACTGACCATTTTCTAGATTGAGAATCTGATGGGTTGAGTTTCCGACTAAATTTCCTTTCAAGACAGACTTGTTACTTTTTGTTGAAGTCAGAAATCAGAAAAAGACCAGAAAGAAGTTTGGTTCTAGTCCTAGAACCAAATTTGGTCCCCTGTGGTGGTAACATTGATTTAATTGTTAAAGCTAAGGATCCTTTCATAGCTAGGACTACTATAAACAATACATCCACATTTGCCCGAGGTCTCAGTTTTAAAATGGGAATGATTTCAATTTTGATCACAATAATCCCTACCCTCACAGTTAGGCTAAGAACTGTAAAGGACTTTTGGTAATTAGAGTAAAATTAGACTATCCATCAATCAAGTGATGGAGTATACTATCTCTTATACTTCAGATATAGATATGGGACTGGCTAGATTAAGATGGTTAAACTGCCAAAGTATTATTAATGATTATTGATACAAAAAGCAGACATGGTGGTTATTATTTCCAAATACAACACTTTTTAGTCACAGGAAGTAGAAAAAAACAAGTTAAGCATTTTGAAAGTGTTTTAAAATTTTCTGAAATATCTAATCGTAAGAAAAGGACTGCTCAGTAAAATAAGCACCAATCTTTAACCAGAAAGACAAAATACTTATTACCTTGCTCTATGAGACAACATAAATCACAGTTTCCAAAGGAGACCAGTGATATTCCCTAAGCTAGGTTCAGTTAAAGTTCACTTTCCCCATCTTCTAATCCACTACTGGTCCATGAATGTAAAGTGTATACTAAAAAATATGTGATGTTGGCTTACTGTAATGATGCCAGGGTGAGAAAGAAAAAGTCCCTGATTTATGACCAAACTTTGGCTCTCCATATGCTCCCAGTAAGCCTCAAGAATAGTTTTAGTTTTGCAGACTGGAATCAACACCTTTTATAAATGGCATTAATACAGATATTCCCCATAATGTTCTCTGGGTTAAACCTGGACTATTCCATGGATCCTAAGTATGAAAACTTGAACTAAGAATTCATGTTAGTTTCTAATCTTAATGTTAGGAATGACAACTTTTCTTTGGTATCCTATATCTGGTAGTGAACATACATGTCATAAATAAATTTTCCTGTTATTCATTATACTGAGTTAATGTTTAATCATTTAAGACTAGATTTTTGTACATTGCTGATAAAGTTGGCATTAGGATTGGCAAAGGATAAAAGAAAGAAAGACCATGAAAACTACGTGAACATACCATAGCAAAATCTGATTTAAAAAGACACAAGGCAAGCCAAAGACAGAGGAATGGTCGGCTCTGGAAGGCATCAGACACACCTCTCAAACAAAACCAGATCAAAATACAACAAACAGAAAAAGGAAATCTCTTGGGCTGACTTCATGTTATCAAAGTTAACAAGAACATGAACCAAGTAAAACAATCTTTAGAGTGCACTTGCTTGTGTGCATGTGTGTTCACAGAATAAGATGAAAATGGAAATGAGAGAGCTAAGGAAACAATGATTCAAGAAGTACATACAGGACTAGCTAAAAACTGTAAAAAATCAAGGGACAGAATAGAAACAGTTGAACCCTAATTTAATTACAAGGAAAGTCTGTAGATAGTTGCACTTAATTCAGAGATGGGAAAAGATAGAGGGTAAGCACAGTAGACACTAAATACAGAGATGAGATCATAATTATGGACACAAAGACAACTTATTATAAAAATTTTTAATGACCTTGAAATTAAAGAGAAAACACTATAAAAACAGGACAAAAAATGTTTGAAGATACGTTAGAAAAAAGTGATTTTACTGAAGGACTAAGTCTACATTTATAAAAGGTACCCTCCATTCCAGGAAGAAACTCAACACTCAACACTCAAAACTTGTTGCAGAGATATTATTTTCCTTAAAGTTAGAAAGTTCTAATGTGTGATATTTGTTTCTGACAAGCTCATAAAGTTCAACTGGAAAAGAAATATAAATTATGAGAAAAATGGGCAAAGAATTTTGAGAAAATAAAAGTGGCCAAAAATATATTACAGGATATGAAAACAGACCTTTCTGGTAATTGAAGAAACTTGTATCAAACAATAAAATACTATTTTAAAAAATTTATCAGGTTGTCAGAACTTTAAAAAGTTTGCAAATACCTAGGTCTAGCAGAGTATTGGAAAACACACTGCCATAAACTGTTGCTGGAGGAATAAATTTAAGTAACTCTCTGAGTGTAGAGTTTGAAGATAACTATCAGACTTGATGGTGCTGTTGAGGGAGACATTGATTAGAGCAATGTATTACGTAGAAGGAGGAAAAGGCATGAAGGTTAGGTAGGATGCATAAATTAAACTAATGAATTTGGAAAACTATGCACAGGGGACAGACTCTAGGAGAGGAAAAAGCAATACAAACAAAAAATAAAGAAAGAGAGGAGACAAAACAGTGGGATACTTGCCTACTTTTAACCACAAGAGTGAAGATAGCTCAGTTCATACAGGAGGAAACAGGTAGATTGAAAGGGCTCAACCAGAGTTATATTGTGCAAGCTGCAAACCTATGTCTTTATGATAGCAGCATTAGAGGAAAAGAAATGACAAACCAAATAAAAAGCAAGTATGGAAATGAGTTCTCCAGTAATTAAGGGCAGAGAATCTCACTTAGCTCCATCCTGGGGTAAGCTTGCAGGGAGTGTGTTGGGGTTGAGGAGGATTTGGAAAGGATTTCTAAGGACACTAGGAATGAGGTCAAGGAGGAGGAAGAGTTTGCCTTAACCATAGAAAGGTTCATTTGAGCCTGCAGGGCTTGGAAGTGAAGATGTTCTCTGGTAGACTGGCCTATTCTCCCTCAGGTTGCTACAGTCCTTTTATATGAGTCGATATGATGTACATGTATTGATATCCATACATTTGTATCTGTCTACATATGGTGTTATTCACTAATTAGCTGCTTCACCTAAACAAGGCTCAGCCATTTGGAAAAGTAAAAGATGAAGTGCTTTTTCAGTTATAGAAATACTATCCTTATGTTGATTTTTGAAAAAGCCAATTAAATGAGACTTAGGAATTTTAGAGAAGACACAAAATATTTCCTTGGCCCAACTCTCAAATACTCCTTAACTGTTCTTTTGATAGGAGATCATTAATTTTTTTTCTCCTTCAACATATGTATTTTCCAAATTCTAGATATGTTTAATAAGGGAATTGAAACTGTAATGACAGTTGGATCCACAAGCCTTCTTTTAATATTCATCATTATTTTTAAAGTCAAACTAAAAGTTATCAAAGTCTTTTATATTTTCCATATTCTTAAGAGAAAACACAAAGGCGCCAAAATCAACGTTACATGTATTATCCTCTGGGATCATGAACAAATCAGACTCTGAATATCAATTTGAATATACTTAACACTTAAAAATGGTTAAAAGGGTAAAAAACATTGCGTCACAGTAATGTAATTTTGACAGAAGCAATAAAGCTGTCATTGAGCTTTTTCAGACGTGATAGCATTAATCGTCACATTCTCTTGATCATTAAAAAATAAAGGCATTAATAAAAAGTTACAACATTAACTGAAACATGCTTTAAAATTGTTGATTTATTCGATTTTTGAAGGTAAATATGAGATATGTATAGTCACTCTTGAAAATTTACCAGATTTGTTTCTTAGGTGTTTCAAACTTTTGAGTTTAGTTTGTTCACTTTTTTAAGGTAATTTTTGTAACATGTCACATAGCTACAGTGAATCAGTTCTGCAAAGTTATTGTTGAGGTGGGAATGTGGATAGTAGTGAGTTACAGATTCACTGAGAGTGAGACAAGACTAAAGCTCTGAATAATAACTGTGAGGACAAATCTGGCAGGCCTGGAAATAGCCCCAGTTATTGATGGTCATCATGGCTTAGGAGGTGAATTAATATTTCCTGTTTCCTGCTATACAGCAGACACACATTTCATTTTCACAGTCACCTATGGCAAATTCCTATTACCTTCTGATTGATGGTGATGCTAGAGCTGGAAAAGTTGGTAAATGTGTCTTATGTGTCAAATAATGGTAAAGTCAAGTTTCACATGTATGGCTTAATGTCACTGTAGCTCATGCTCTCTCCCTCACATCAATCCTATTTTCCAAGCTGAGTTGGACAACAGTCCAGTGTGGGAGAGCTCACAGCTACAGGAAATGAGGACATAGCCGGAAACCACTGTTTAGAATGCTGACACTCAGTGTCAATGTTTCTTCCTTAGAAGCTGGCAACAGGTCAGGAATGAGAGATTACTGTGTGAGTTAGCAATCTAGATAAAGAAATCCAAGAAAGTTCTTTAAAATTATCTCAAGGACAGGCCTCCTTTTAGGGGAAGAACCAATTCCCCAAATGTCATTGTCTGGAGTACTGGAGATAGAGGTGAGGAAGTAAGCTGCTGAGGGAGAAATGTCTCAATGTAGATAGATTCCTGTGGACAGGATCATCATCACGCATTCAGGTATTTTGTAAACCTCTGACAGTTTCCACGTTAGCTTTCTAGCCCAATTACTACCCCCATGGTACAGAAGATTCCAACTGTCCTCCTGGACAATTTATTCCTTCCTCTCTCAACTAGTTACTACACACTTATTATATGCCAGACACTGGTGATGCAGTGATAATCTACATGGACATGGTCCCTGCCCTCATGGAGTTTACAATCTAGTGAGGGCTGGATGGTGCAGACAGGTTAACAGAAGATTGTGACATAATAGGAAACTGAATGTTAGAAGAGGGTGCCTTACTTTTTAAATAATTAGACCAGCTGAAATTTGAAGCATGCCATTTTGTCTGGGGACAGGCAAAAAGAAGAGGGAAACTAAACAGGTTAATTGTTAAGAGTGTATTGAAGCAGTGTTTTCTCCAGTGAAAGTACATGATAGATACAAGATAATATGAATACTATAAAGTGGTAGGAAGATTAAACAAAATGACAAATTGGTAGTCACTAAGAGTATCATTTATCAATTTTTACATACTTAATTTTGTGTATTATACTATAGGAGACAAAAGAAGATAGGATACATCATCCTTGTTCTCAAGGAGCTTCCACCTAATTTCATGAAGGCATTTTTAGTTTTGGTCATTTGTAGATTTTTGATGTTGAAAACAATGTGTATAGACAGCCATTCCCAGTAGACATGAGATTCTAGACAATATACCCTGAAGGGGTGTGCTAAAATAAGACTCTGAATTTCCTGATAAATGTAACAAAAATGTTTAATGATATCTGAAAATATTCACTACATATCAACAAGTGAAAATACAAACTTATTCAACAGCGTAACATGATCCCAGTTTTGTGAAAGATATTTGGGTTTTAATGTTTATTTATGCAAGGAAGACCTCCAGAAAGCCAGCATATGGAGCACATAGTAAGCTCTTAGTGATATTTGTTGAAAATATAAATGAATGACCAAATGAATAAGGATATGTTAATAGTGATTTTCTTTGAGTATTGGAATTATGAGTCATTTAAAATTTTCTTCCTTCTACTTGATAGTCCAGACTTTTCATAATATATACATAGTATTTTATAATTTAGAAATTTTGGTTTAAAATATCTTTAAGAAGAGAAAAATCACAGAAGATCAGTTTAAGAGCTATCTCCAGAACAGGTCAAAGTAGGGATAATTTGCTATCTTCAAGACTGAGAAGGCAGGAAAAATATGAGTGCAATTTGTGGGTTGCTTTTATGCAAAACAGTCTCAAATCCTTTACCAGGACCAGCTGTGAGAGGTAGGTGGTTATTTTACATCTACTACTCCTTGTCCTACCACTGTCAATAAATATTGGGGAGGATGAAAATCTTGCTTCACTCTACCCTAGGAACCTCTCTAACTATTAATTTAATAGCTTTCCACTCTTCATATATCAAATCAAACCTGCTGGCACACTATCAGGGCAGCCTCTGACATTTCTTTACTAGACTGCAAACACTTTGATGTTAGATGTTATGCCTTACTCACCTTTCAATTTCCAACACCCAACACAACATTAGGCAAATACTGGGTATTTTTAAAAGGCCTGTTGGATTTTACTTGCACTGCTTTTCCAGTATTGCCCCTGAATTACTAAACCCTTCTTTATTTTCTAGTCTGGTTTCTGAGCCTATCAAGAGTAAGTCCGTAGACTAGCTGGCTTTGTTGGTAGCTCCAGATGATGGCCATGGAGCAAAAGGATGGGCCTTTTGAGCATCAGATGTGTGCAGTTAGTGTCATATCAATAGAAATGGTACATTACGGAAGTGGAGAGGATAGTGCGTGATTGGTACCCGTTTGTGCTGCACATGCCTGTGCATGAACACACATGTGTTCACTTGTGCCCAAGCACAGGTTTTACAGGGAGGGATGCAAATTCTGTTAGAATTAATCAGAAAACAATAGTCTGATACAAATATAATCAGAAAACTTAAGCTGGCAAGCCAAAACATTTTTGAAAGTCTTACACCAGAAAACAAGTTTTCTTACACTCATAAAGCTGACTTATGGTGTTGCTTCGACCCCTTTTTTGCTGCACCATTACCTCCTGGAACCGGGTATCACTTCTGATTCTGCATCCTCTCTGTTTGAATTGTCGTTCTGTTATCTTGAAGTCAATGAGGCTACCTGACAGGTTGGCTGTGACATCACTTAACCTCCCCTGGAGGTTATCTCCACATCTCATTAACAATGAATTTATTTCTCCCATTAAATCAGCATTAGATCAAGTGGAGACATGAACCCTATTCTTCAGTTAACCAAGTTCAGGAACTGTATACTGGAGGAGGTACACAGTGTTACTCTTAATTGATGGTTTGTTGCTCCTCTTTATTCCAAAACCTGTAACAATTTATTTTTCTTTTTAATTATTTCAGAGAGTAATTCTAAGAGGCTCTCCTATCCTACATCTTTAAAAACACATTTCAGAATCTATTTTTTCCTTATGGGGAAATTATAAATTTAAGTTCATATGGAATTCTTATATAGTCTTTTATCCTCTAGAAACTCAAATCAAGAGTTACATTTTAAATAAGATTTACATATACTTTAATGAGAGGGTTAGTGAAAGCAAGAAGAAAAAAAGATGATGAGATACTTGGACTTCTTTTTTTTTTTTTTTTTTTGCGGTACGCGGGCCTCTCTCTGTTGTGGCCTTTCCTGTTGCGGAGCACAGGCTCTGGATGCGCAGGCTCAGCGGCCATGGCTCACGGGCCCAGCCGCTCCGCGGCATGTGGGATCTTCCCGGACTGGGGCACGAACCCGCGTCCCCTGCATCGGCAGGCGGACTCTCAACCACTGCGCCACCAGGGAAGCCCGATACTTGCAATTTTAATTAAACATTGGAAGATACTTTCACTTTTTAAAGTCTTTGCTTTTTTATATTCAGTAATGTAGAAAATATGTGTTTATTGCTTAACTGTGAGTTTATTTCCCACATATATAAAATCCTTGCATTTCCATTACCATTAATCTGTTGAAAAAAGGCTATAAATTAAGACAGAAGCTCCATAAAGCAGTATTTAGTAAAATCATGGAAATGACTTAAAGGCCACAAGAGATTTAGAGAGGCCTCCTGGTTAGAGTGTTGGACTAGATTTCTAGTTTGGGTTTTGCTACTAAATAAATGTATCAACATGGGATAACTATTTTATCTTTTATCAGCATTCTCACATGTAAAATAGGAGCAAGGGTTGAAATGATCTTACGGACCATAGGTGAGACTAGGATCCTAAATCTGGTGTTTGTATAAATGTTATTGACTTTGGTTATTTGTAATATCATATTTGATTTTTATAAAACTTTTCATTTAAGTAATAAGGGGTTTGGAAGTTATATATTGTTAGCCATAAAAATGAATAAGTAAATAGGTAATTGTTCATGTTAGATTTAGCGGAGGGAAGGCAAATACCTGGCAGATAATCGATTTCCCTTTTCAGCCTTGTGGTAATGATAGATATCATCAATTGATCATAACCTGTGACTTTGTTAAGGATCCTGAGGCTGGGATTGAGGCCAAATATTCAAGCATCCACCGCCTATAGATGATAAAAACAAAGTTCAGAGTGATAAAAGATCATTCACAACATCATGTGGATGATAGATTCTGGAGCTAAGGCTTGAACTAAGAATCTCATCTTTAACAAGTAAAATCCATTTATTCATGGATTAATCCTTATTAATATTTTAGCCCTGTTTTAGGTGACAATGGGTGACACATAACCAGGCAACAGGATTTAAAATAGCAAGCTTAAGAGAACACACACACACACCCATATGTACATACACGCAATCATACAATATGCATCAGTTAGCTGTTGACACAATAATGCTGTGTAATAAGCAGCAACAAAAAAAAAATCTCAATGACATTCAACAATTTATTTAGTTCACTAGTGTGGGGGGATAAAAAGGGGAATCTTATTTAGATAGGATCTGTTGTGTCTTTGCTGTTCTCAGCTGGGCTCTCTTATATGTCTCTGGGTTAGCTAACCTAGGCTACCAGAGAGCCTTTGTTTCATGCTCCAGCTCTTTGAGGCTGTTGTATTTGTTTCCCATTTACCTTGGAACAGCAGATTATCCAGATGTATTCTTCTAATAGCAATGATGAAAACACAAGAATGCATGTTAACATGGATAAAAACCTATTAAGGCCTAGGTTCTGAACTGGCACACTTCATATCTGCCTCAATCAATTGGCCAAAGCAAGTCACATGGCTGAACCCAAAGTCAAGGAGAACAACACCGAAGTCACATGCCCAAAGTTGTGGATGCAGGAAGGAGTGAAGAATTGGGGTCAGTAATGCAATCTATCACACTATATAGTACTAGCTATATTCCAAAAATGATTTATAATTCTTCAGAGATAATCAAGAATTCAAAATGGTAGTGATAATGAGATACTTGACAGTGGAGATAAAAAATATAAGTAGAAAATAAAAATGAAGGTGACATTCACATACAGTATGCACATGATAAGATTTTCTTCAAATGTTGAAAGAAGGACACGTTTGGACTTGCATTTCATAGTGTCCAAAATAACAAAAGAAATGTGTTTCAAACTTCAAAAAATGGATTGTATTCGGGGAAAAAACAAGACTGTTCCATATAAACTAAGTTAGAATCTTTGCTCTTATAAATGTACATTCTTTTCCTGGAGAAGGCTTTATAAAAAATGTAAAATACAATTTCAACATTGTATTTCTTTAGTCATTTAATGGAGAAAAGAACTTCAGAAATTATTGAATCCTATTTCTTCTTGGTTGTAAATTCATCCCTAATAGTCCTTTAAGATAGGTTTAATGAAGATTAACTCAATCAAGTAGACAAGTGAAAAAAACTTAATTAAAGATCATTAATTTCTCTTGGTGTACAGAATAGCAAGTATCAGAGTGTTTGATTGTATTGTCCTATAGAAAAGATAGGTTTGGATTCATTGCATTTGAGCAAATTATGCTTGTAACCATTAATATTTCCCTTTCCACATGTAATTAGATAATACTTTCACACGTGATTTCTGCTTCACTGCAGCCTGCTGTTTGGAGGACAGCAATGATTTTTAAGTTGATAGTCCATCTTCTCTGAGTGTTAGTCATCAAGCATAAATGAAGTTTGACTACTTAAAGTCAACTGTAGATTCTGCCTGGATGAGAGTGATTTGAAATAGCAATTCATTAGCCAAATTACTGTTATTTAGACTGACTTTCTGTTTTTCTAATCACTTCAAAGTAGGTTAGCATTAGCAATAAACACATACTTGTTTAGAAATCAAATTTAGTATCACACAGAAGAAATGTTAGCTTTATTCATTTGTCTCCTGAGATACATAACTCTCTATATAGTTAAAGCCCCTAAAATGTATTTTTAAATGATACAAAGACATGATATGTGAATATTATCATGACTGCATTATTTATCATTTAGAAATTTAGGGAGATGATAGTAGACCAAAGAGTAATCTGGTTGTATCTGCTTCATTTAGGTGAAGAATGCATTCTTGAACGTAGTTCTTTTACTTCTTGATGTGGTTCTGGAAAAACTCTTATACATGTACCTAGATTTATAATGATATACATCACACCTATTTTTAAAATTGTAAAATTGAAGGTACCTATATGTATGAATGGGGCCAATCAAAATATGATAAAGCCATACATGGAATATCTTACAGCAATTAAAAATGAGAGAATATATGTGTACTTATATGGTGAGATTCCCAAAGTATTATACAATATCATTTATTTCTAAACACACATATTACAAAATCCGAAGTTATATAAATGGATGTGTGCCTATAAATAATCTCTTAACACACACACACTAATATAGGAAAATACTTTGAAAAAGATCTGGGAGCGTATGTATCTAACTGATAACAGTAGCTAACCTGGTGGAAGGAAGTGAAATTTGAGTGGTGGTCAAGGAGGATTTTAGCCTTATCTGCATTATCTGTATTTTACTAGCATAAACAAATATTTTCATAGGAAAATCGGATTGAAATTCATTTTTCAGGTGAGTGATGACTGATGCACAGTAAATGCCTATATTTAAAGTGCACCATTTGATGAGTTTTGACATATGTGTATATCCATGAAACCATCATTGCAAAAATGACAGCAAACATTTCCATCTCTGTCCCCAGTTTCCTTGCGCCCATTTGTATTCCACCCCTTCCTCTTCCACTATCCATTCACAACCACCATTCTGCTTTCTGTCACTGCAGATTCGTTTCAATTTTCTACAGATTTGTAGAGATGGACTCATACAGTATATGCTCTTTTCAGTCTGGCTTCTTTCAGCATAATGATTTTGAGATTTAATCATGTTGTTGAATGTCTCAATAGTACATTCCTTTTTATTGGTTAGTAGTATTTTATTTTATGGCATAACACGATTTCTTTATCTATTGCTACTTAACTGTTAATGGATGTTTGGGTTGTTTCTACTTTAGGCTTTTACAAATAAAGTGGCTATGGATATTCACATACAAGCCTCTTAGTGAACATATGCTTTTCTTTCTTAGGAATAAATAGCTAGGAGTGGAGTGAGGTCATATGGTAGGTATATGTTTAACTTTTTAAGAAAATGCCAAAATGCTTTCCAAAGTTGTACCATTTTACATTCGCTCTGGCAGAATAAGTTTCTCTGTAACCTAACACCTTGGTCCTTTGGAGGTTTTTTTGTTTGTTTTTTTTCAGGCATTCTAGTGGGTAGGTAGTGATATCCCATTTGTGAATTTAATTTGCATTTCTGTAATGACTAAGAATATTGAATATCTTTTCATGTGTATATTAGCCATTCATATGTCTTCTTTGGAGAAGTATCAGTATCTTTTGCCCTATTTCTTGGTTGTCTTCTTTTACGGATTTCAAATATGTATACATTTAATATTTATTTTATGTGTATTAAATGTATAATTAAATATATAAATATATATTTAATTAAATATTATAGTAAATATATTAATTATGTATTAAATACATAACTTAACTAATTAAATATATACACATATATTTAAAATCCACAAGAAGGCATCCAATAAAAGAAGGCAACAGATTTGAACTTTTGGGTAAAATCTAAATGTAAATCCTTTGTGGATATCTATTTTGTAAATATTTGCTCTTAGTCTGTAGCTTGCCTTTGTATTTTCTGAAGTGTCTTTTGAAAAATAAGACATTTTAATTATGAAGTCCAATTTATCATTTTTAATTATACTTGCATTTCATGCCTTATTTCTGAATCTTTGCCTACCCTGTGGTAGTTGAAATGTTCTCATGTTTTCTCATAGACATCTCATAACTTTAGCTAGAGGTGATCTAGCTGCCTTGACCTCCTCGGTCTCCAAATTCTATATTCTGACCTCGAGAGACCACCAGTCTGTTTGTGTTTCTTCCTCCCTACACTGAAGCCTGGGGATACTTCAGGAGTAAGCTAGGACAATGTCAGGGCTCAACTCAATTTCTTTCTTTCAGGAATTACTGTCCTGATGTCCAATGTCTGAAAAGCATAATTTTATATATTTCGCCTGGTCCTTTAGTTGTTTAAGGTGGGAGGGTGAATCCAGTCCCTGTTGCTACATCACGGCAGCAAGCTGAAGTCTTGAAATGTCTTTTGAAGTTTTAACGTATTTTGTATTTCAATAGCCCCTTTGTCTTTCTTTTCCCTGCTTCAAAAAAATTAAACTTCATAGTTCATTAGAGATAAGGTTAGGATTTTTCTAATCCTACCGTTGAAGCCTTTCCATTTATATGAAAAGTACTACCTCAATATTTAATAATAAAATCATAATGGTGATAGTGGTCATTACTATTGAGTACTCATGTCAAGGCTTGTTCCAAGTGCTTTGTATGTGCTGTCTCATTTACTGCAATACCCCGTGAGATAGGCAATATTATAATTTCTATTTTGCATATGAGAAAACTGAGTCTATCAGAACCAGGTAGTCTGACTCTTAACTGTATTATTTTATAGTTTCTAAATTTTATTTGTTCAATTCAGATTTGTTCTCCATACTAGAGATTCTGCAGTGACTAATACACACAAACTCTCACTTCTTTGAATTTACATACCGAAGGCCTACCTATGATATTGGTGAATTTTCCAGATTCTGGTGAATATGACAGACATGGTTCTTGCTCCTGTAGAGCTTATATTCTGGTGAGCAAAACAAAAACAAAGAGTACTTTTTTAGACTTCAGTAGAAAGAGAACAAACACTCTGAGAACTTGACAAGCAGTGGAATGTTAAGGGGTAGTCTAGGCATATGGACAAAAGTTGAGAAGTGTTAAGCACAGAGGGAGATGATTTTGCTGGATACTTGGTACAAGAACTGTGTTTTTATGTTGACAACCAAAGTGGCTGGACAAGAAATATAGCTTTGCTTGCAGATTGTAAGAGTAACCTGCTTTTCTCAGTGATAATGGGGGAGACGATTACCATGATAACCGTAATACCTAAAATTTATTGAGTAATTGACTAAATGCTAAACAGTTCTAAAAATTATAAGGGTATTACTTAATTCCCATGGCAATCCATTGGAGTGGGTATCATTATTATCACTGTATTATAGTCGAGGAAATTGAGATTTACTGAGGTATGACTTCATGGACAGGAAAATGCAGAAATTTCACTCAAATACAGGTATTCTGACTCCAGAATATGCACTCTTCACCACTAGAAGCAAGTTTGATGTTAGGAAGTTAATTCAGAAATTAAAAAATGTTTTAGAAGGGAAAGACTCTGGTTGGAGTTGGATGAACAGAGACCCTTAGAACTGAAACACTAGAAAATTCAAAAGTGTCTTTGACATCTTGTTCTGTTTTGGTGGAAGTCGGAATTGCATTGGAGCTAGGTTTAGGGTGGAGAATGTCTTAAAATATTTAAAGTCCTGATAAATTAAAGAGGAATGTGTCTTGTGCAAAATAGTGTGATTTAAAGCCCCAATGAATTAATAATTACGTGCTGAGTGCTCAGTTAAAATAGATTTTGACATTAATTGTGGTAATCTGTCCAATTAGATAGGTGTCTTTGGGTTAGATTAACGTTTCTCATAACTTTTATCTCTACTATGACATGCTGTTATAATAGACACCTTATATTCTAATAACTATTATTGCTTCAGTGTAACACACATATCCACACACACATACCATATACATAGATATGTGTATATATACATACACATGTGTGCACACATGCACATATGACAAAGCCCGTCAAAGCAGAATGGGCAAATGTAATGATGCAATGTCAGGCCAGCAATTCAGAAAAATTGTAGGTTTCATAAAAACATCTAAGAGCTTTTGAGTGTGTAAGTTAGTACAGGTAGGGTACTCAAGAGATCTATTTATTAAAAAAATATTTTTAATTAAATTAAAAAAATTTTTAATTTCTTATACAGTTTTTAAACGTTACTTTCCATTTACAATTATTCCAAAATATTGGCTCTATTCCCCATGTTGTACAAGACATCCTTGAGCCTGTCTTACACCCAGTAGTTTGCGCCTCCCACTCCCCCACCCCGATAGAGCGCACACACACACACACCCCAACGGGTAACCACTAGTTTGTTCTCTGTGTCTGTGAGTCTGCTTCTTTTTTGTTATAGTCAATTGTTTGTATTTTTTAGGATCCACGTATAAGTGATATCATACAGTATTTGTCAAGAAATCTATTTGAATGATGCTAAAGGGCCATAAAGTAAAAAAAAAAAAAAAAAAAGCTAAATATGAATCCATTTAATTGCATTGCTTTTGCCACTGAACATCCCAGTATTCATTAGTGTCAGAAACACAAATGGTGGAGAACCATTGCACAATACAATTGGTTTTAATAATATTGTATCCAAGATAGATAATTGTGGCAGAAGGCATTCAGATACCCTTTGCTTAGGTTTCTGAGCTTGAGTACATGAAGAATTAGATTTGAGCGTACCGTTGGTAAATTGAAGCACACAGAAATGAGCCCAGTGTTTATAATTCAAGCTGTTTGCTCACTCTATCTGGGAGGAGATTGAGAGAGATACCCTGGGCTGAGTATGGGATAAGAGACCTAAATCTATCAAGCTCACAGTGGAGTCTTGGTTTTAGAGTTTCTCTCATATTCTGGGAATCTAGTGATGCTGAATATGATTAAGTATACAGTGATATTGCACAATAGGATCCTTAAACACAAACTGAATATTTGCTGCTGCAACTTAAGCAATAGGTATTCTCTCTTTTAAGGATGGAGGACAATCTTGCTGTATTGGATTTTTTTTAAGGAACAATTTCAAACAGACAGATAAACATAACACCCATTAAACAACCACAGCTCCATGAAATTTTAACATTTCCAGATCCCACTCTCCTCTTTTTCCACCTCCAAAGAAACCTGTGCCCTAAATTTAGTATTTAATGTGCCCAAGAGTATTTTAACACTTTGAAGTTATCCTGTGAAGTTATATGTTGTCTGTGAAGAAACATAAATGTCTTTATTTTCCATGGTATTTTGTAAATGGTACCATACTGCACATATCCTCCTACAACTTGATTTCTCTTTCAATATTTTCTTTTTGACACTTAACCATATTGAACATTTAACTAAAATTCATTTATTTGCTTTGTGGTGTCACATTATATAAATATACTGCAATTTATATATCCAATCTTCTGTGAATGGTTACTGAGTTCTTATTTTCAGTCTTTCACCATTGCAAGCAGTGCTACAATGCATAGTCTTATACAGGTTTCTTTGTTCACGTGACTATATTTCCTAGGTCTAGGTAAACAATCCTCTGTATGTCTCTAGATAAACTTTTGATGCAGAGAAGTTATTGATATAGTCAAATTTATCAACAGTTTCTTTTGAGGTTGTGTTTTTTTGTGGCTTGTTTAAGAAATCTCTGCTAGAATAAACATATTCTAAAAATTTCAAAGGTTTATGTCTCTAAATTTAGGTCTCAAAAGCAACAAGTATCCAATTTTATCTTATTTTTTCCTTATGCATATATGGTTGTCCCAGCATAATGGTTTTTTGTGCTATTCATTCCTTCTTTGCTAATTTTTATAACACCACCTTTCTCATATATGATTCTCTGTCTTGTTGGATTGGTCCATTTACCTAAACCTGTGTGAAGAGCATGGCATCTCAGTCATTATACGAAGGCTTGAGATCTGGTGGGGTTAACATCACCACTTCATCCCACTGTGTTCTTTTGTAAGAATGGTTTGGTTATTCTTGACCCTTTGGGCTTCAATATAAACTGTAGAATCAGTGGACAATTCCGAAAGAAAATGTTTGGATTTTGATTTTTATAAATAAATTACTGGATAATTAAATTATAAGTTAATTACTGGATAATTAACATTTACAAGAATTTAATTTTTCTACCTGAGAACATAGAAACTCATAGAAACTTTATTCCTGAATAAACTTCATTTATTCAGGAATTATTTCATATCTTTTAGTAAAATTTTCTTCATGTAGGTCTGCATACATTTGGTTTAGTGTATCTCTAAATACTGATTTTTTTTTGTTCTTAACAATACTATCTACTTCAATCTATTTTAATAAGAGGTTTTAATCAGTTGTCTCTAGTGTACAGAAAAATGATGTTTGCATTTTTAAAATAATTGCTAAGCTTTTATGATTCCAAATATGTAGCTGTAGTCTCACTTGGATTTTAATGGCAATCATAACTTAGTAAATAAAGTTGTCAATTTTTTTTTCTGTTCCAGTGTTGTTTTACCTTTTGTTTTGATACAAAAACAATGTTGCATTGGAGCAGTGAGAGAGATATCCTTGTCTTGATCCTAAATTTAATTGTATAGATGTATAAAACTATACAGTTCTAAGGTAAATACTTGAATTATGTATTACTTAATATATTTTAAAAACCTCTGCTTTAAAAAATTGTGTTAATTAGTATTTTATGTAAGTTAAACTACATTTCTTTTATATTGAGCCTGATTATGCATAAATAAAGGCAAAGGGCACAATTCTTTAAAAATAAAGTTTATTTAAAAAATAATTATTGCACTAATTAAAATAGATCTCAGTTTCTAAAGGATCATAAAATTTTAGGAAGTTTCTGAAAGTCAGAATCATTCAAGGTCAGGATGACTCATGCTTGAAAGTAATTTTGTATATGCCTGTAGGTGTTTGTATAAGCATAAAAAAAGTATGTGAAATGGTAATGACTATTAATAATAGTTACTCCAAGGTGTTGATTTTATAAGAAGGTGTGGACTTATGCAGATTATTAACTTTGAATTATTTGACTTGCCAAAACAAGCAAGAATTACTTCCATAATTTAAATCATCAAATGAAGTGAAATGAATAAATAAATAACAATAATCACAAGCCAGATCACTCAGTGGGATGTTATAGTATACCTTAATGCATTCTATGAGTGATTGGAATAAACTGAGTATACATTTCCTTCAAACTCTGGGGTCATACAATCCTAAATAAAATGACAATAATCTCTCTTTTGTTTGCTGTACCCAACATGTATTTAATTTCCACACCCGGAGTAAGGTTTGTCAAGCTCCAGAGTCTGGGTTTCTACTGACATCTTACTCTCTCCGGTGTACATGGCAGAAGAGAAAGGTCACATCAAAAGATAAAGTCATTGGGAGATCATCTAACTTCTCAGATAACCCCAAGAGCAGGGATTCCAGAAGGACGTCACGGAAACTCAGGAGTCAAGTATCAAACTTTACTTGGCAAGCACTGTGCATTTATCCTTCCTTCACACAAAAATAAGCAAGTAAACCTTGACTTTTAAGTGATGATTTTGGGGAACAGTATTTAAGTTAACTGCAAGTGATCAATAATTTTTTTTTTAACTATAAAAACTACCTGAACTTAACACATACATTTTGAAAATTTACTTTGCCTTTCAAAATACTTTATATAAACCTGCTAGTAAATTATTATGATTATTTATTCTTTCATTAGTAGAACATTTTTTAACATGTTTTAAATTTCAAATACTGATCACTCTAGGTAATAAGGAAAGTGAAGAAGAAAATGTATTCTCTACCCTGAAGGCTTTTGATAAATGCATTATCTGATTTTTTTCTGATGATTTTCTTCACTGGAATTGTGCAATACTGTTTTGTTTTGTTTTTTCAATTTGAAAGCATCTTAAAATATAGTTCTTTTCTACCAATAACACACTTCTGTCTGCTCTTCGCCACGTAGTTGTCCTCAGGCCGAACACTGTCGTTTTGTGATCTTGTCTGTCCTTTCGGCTTTCCGATTGACTTTAAACTTTATTTTAAATGTTATTTTCTTATAAATATAACGTTTAGAGATGGATACAAGAGGAGCAGGGTATTTTGTAAAAGTATGTATTTAGTGAACGATTCAGAGGTCTGGGACTTAAAATTGCAGGCAGGGCATGTTTTTTTAAGGGATTACAAAGTTAGTGCTTTTGTGTAAATAACCTGATCTCTGTTGTGTTCATTTGTTTCATATTTAAAATCGGGTAGTAAGGATGCTCACCTTTAAGGATACGGGTGAAAATCAATTGAAGTAAAATATGAAAATTCTTTGTTTACTTTAAAGAGTAATAAAATCTTAAGCCATGGAAGCAATTGTAAAGACCTTACAGAATTCGTTATAAAATAAATAAACTTGGGGGATCTAATGGTAATTATAGTTAACAATATTCTATCATATACTTGAAAGTTGCTAAAAGAGTGGATCTTAAATGTTCTCACAGCGAGAAAGAAATTTTCTAGTATGTGAGGTGGAGGGGGTGTTAGCTAATGTGAGGGTGGTAATCATTTCACAATATATAAGTGTATCAAATCAACATGTTGTACATCTTAATTTTACACAGTGTTAAATGCCAATTATATCTTAATAAAGCTGGGAAAAATAAATGGAGGATAGCGTTATTCTTACAGCATTCCTTATGGCCTTTAGAAGACGGAGTTCCCTATAAAAATAGTATTTTCTAAAGATAAAACCGTATAACCTCTGTAATAAAAACCCATGTTTCAAGACAAATTTAAACAAAAATAATCAAATATTTATTGAGCCTCTTCTGTGTACCAAGCAGGATGCTAGGAAGGCCCTGGAGATAACAACAGATGTCGTCTCCGCCTTCACAGAGCTTACAGGTTTTATATCGAAGTAATTGCTCCAAAACATCAAATTCAGAATAAATCATGGAAGCATTGCAGAAAATTTACAATGTCAACAAAGATGAATGTATCATGCAGTTCACAATCAGGGTAAAATAGAGGCATCTTGGGGGAAGAGGAATGCATGCTGCTGATTGCACAGAAATAGAACTGTATCCCAAGCAAATGTGCCATCACAGTGATAGGCACTGTGGGCGAGAAGTGGCTGAGGCCTGAGCCAGGTTTCCCAAAGGGATCACTCTCTGTGAGGCAAAATGAAAGAATCCGGAATATCACACATCAAAGGATACCCGAAGCTTATTGGTCATCTCTTTCTAACTAAACCTGCATGTTCACGTGGTAACACCCGCCTCCCCCAGCACATCCATCTGAGAACAGCTGCAGAATTAGATTGCTTGCATTTCATATTATAAAATATACTGTGCATCTTCTAAACCATAATGTAAATAAAAGAATCTGTCACTTTAAGAAGAGACCAAAGCAGAAAAGCCACACAGTTAATTCCAGAGATGTGAAGACAATGTATGATAAAATATAACTCCCATGGCTCGTTGACAAAATACAAAACATATCTTAATAAAACATTCCTTTGACATGACTGTAGGAGTAGTTCTCTTGCTTCACCATTAAGTATAATGCTGAATATTTATAAAACAATATTCATCATCCTTCTTAATCCTTAAGCACTAGAAACATTCTCATAAAAGTCAGGAAGAAAGGGAGGCACAATCATTGATTATTTAACATTGCTCCAGATGTACTAGCCATTTCAATTAGAGAAGAGAAAGAAATATGAGGAACCCATACACACAGGAGAAGGGAGGCAACGAGATTATTATCATTATTTGCAGATGATCAGGATGCATTCCTGGAAATCCCTAGCCTAGCAAATGACATTGAACACTATTAGAAAACATAAAATAGGTCAGTAAAGTTACTGATCACAAGATTAACAAAAATAAATAGGTTCCCAAGATAGAACACAAACAGCCATTTTAAATATGCACACACACCGTATGCATGAACATGCCTTTTTTGGGGCAAGGAGTTCTCGAATAGGGAGGGTTTGTTTATCCTGTCCTCAATTCATGACACATTGTTGCATAGGGTCTGTGCAAGGCCACTCTCTGGTTTATTTAGTTATTTCGTTAATTCCCTTTTATCTCTCTACCCACTAACATTCTCCTAACACCCTAATAGACAAATCTGCTTGATGTGTTCTTGCAAAATGCTGTGGTTACACTAATGCTGGTATGTTATTCCTTCATGTTCATGTACGCATTTTACCTAGACACTCTCCCAGTGACAACAACAGATTAATTTTTCAATTAAAAAGTTATTTTGAAAAGATGGGCTCTTAAAAATGTATATTTCTGACGTTCCAGGTGTGGGCTTGTGTTCTGATTGCCTCCTATACACCCACTGGTGAGGGCGGGCTACGGGACCTAAATGGTAGGAGGGGCCAAACCCATGACACTAACACTGGGCGGTGAGAGTCATAGCAGTTGCTGAGTCACATACAGCCACATTCCCGGAGGGGAGGACACCCCACGCTATTCAGGGACACACACGTGAGTGCTACTCTCCAGAGCGGAGTCACCAGGAGGGCTGTAGGAGGCTGGCTTTGTAGGACCAAGGAGGAGAGGTGCTCCCTGGTTTGTATGTGATTGGCTTCTCTGGATACTTTTGTGGGTGATCAGGGAAGCTAAACCCATTAAATTGATGACCAGGTGGAGGGCAGCTGTCCAGATGTTAGGGGAACTGGGTGGGGAGTACATCAGGCCACAGCAGGCGAACTCATGGTTAGGCCTTCGGAGCCCTGCAAGGATCAAAGATGTCAAGGCGGCACGTGAAGTTTTAGACTTTACAGTACGGCTTGGAATTCTTACCCTATTTCTCATGTCAAGGTCTCCCAAAGGCACCATAAAAGTCATTCTTTTTATTTCTTCCCTAATGACATTTGAACAATGCCCAGTTAGTATTTAAGGTAAGACAACCCTCCCTCCTTGCTTCATTGCATTCATTCCAAAGCAACATGGGTCTGCACTGGTATTTCTATGTTTCAAATGCATAAAACATTCATACATGCTGATTTTCTTGCTAGATCTCCTGTAAACCTCATTTGAAAAAAGAGAAGTGGTTCATAAAAGGTGTGATTTCTTATGGCTGTCGCTAGAATGGGCTGAGAGAGGTGGAGTGGTTTTGTGAACTTCTCTTCCATCCTTGAAAACAATTCGTACGCTAGAGAAGAAGTCCTTTGATCAGCAGACAATACGGGGCTGAAGACAGGGGATGACAATGGGAAGTATACAGTTTCGTACTGCGGGAAAAAATCAGGCCCGCTTTTGGAAATGATAACGACTGGAATGCAGAGGCTCAGAGGATTTAACGGAGAAGAAAAATAGGTGCTCTCCTGTGCAAGGTAGAGAAAGTGTTTCCAGACTGCTCTTCTTAGCGTAAAATAGGCCATGTGATCTGACAAGGACGGGGGATGTGTCTGGACAGCAGCCCCAGCTTGTAGCACCTGGGAAAGGGAGAGCAGAGTGAGAGGCAGAGGTGACACTGGGGCCACCCACGGGTAGTGGAGAGAAGAGGGCATAGACAGGGTGACGACGTGTGTGAGCCAACCTTGATCACTGTGCTTCCTGGGTGCCAGGAGGGAGTTATCTAGCTGTGTCATCCATCTAAGTATTTTGTAACATTCATGAGGTTTCTGTAACCCTGTGGCAGGAAACCTATGGTTCTCACTTACGTCATCATTTTTTCGCAAGCGATCCAAGTCGGCGTGTTTACGTGCCTCAGGGGTTCAGGGAAAATGAACTGACTAATTCCTGAGCACCTCCTCTCTGGGTTTTTCTAAGATGGGCAAGCATTAAACACAAGATTTTGATCAGTTCTGTGAATGTAAATAGATAACTACCTCACAGCTTTTTAGTCACACTCATTTATGTTTGTCTACTTATAATTGCATTTGTAGGTACATCATCCCTTATTTATCTAATGTGTAAAGAGGCTTTATGAATCATGAGGTATTATTATACATGTGGCTTTTAGCATATTTCCTTAAATCGGGGTGATTTTATAGAACAGCAGAGGGAGGAAGAAAGGAAAGGATCTCATACTCACTGTATAGCCGAGTATCTCACACTATAATGGGTGTTTTATAATCAGAAATCCTGAATTTAAACACCTATGTCACATTACTAGTCGAGGGACCACTGTCAAGTTTCTTAGCATTTCTCAAACTGTTTACTCATTGATGAGTGACTCATAGGACTGAAGTTAGAATTAGATCAGGAGAAAGTACATGGACCTAACTCACTGAGCATCAGTGCTTCATGTAACAGATGATCCATATAAAGGATTTTCTCAGGGAAACCAAAGAAGAGAAGAATATTTATTTATTATAATGGAATATTGTATATTCAATCTAAGTATTTCTATTAAAAAATATCTAAATGGTGCAGAACCAGTACAGAGTACAAAATTGCTGGGTTTTATCATTGCTATATTTTAGTAGGGGAAATGTGAATTTCTTTAGAAATATGTAAAACTCAGTTAAGGGAAAAGTCTAACAGACATTAGTGTTGATTAGGTATTATCTTACATAAAAGGTACCTCTAATATTAAAAGACATATCTTTCTAGAATTAGTCTGGGTCGTGGAAGCCTGAGAGTTATACAGCCTAG
This sequence comes from Phocoena sinus, assembly GCF_008692025.1. Taxonomy (NCBI): domain Eukaryota; kingdom Metazoa; phylum Chordata; class Mammalia; order Artiodactyla; family Phocoenidae; genus Phocoena; species Phocoena sinus. The sequence continues at coordinate 79,903,405 of NC_045768.1, read as the reverse complement.
TTCCATTCCAGGCTCTGTCATTAATTTGCTCACAAAGACCCTCTGTCCTTTCTTTTTTCATCTGAGAAGTGAGGGGGCTACCTTAGTTGGAGTCTACTGTAGACAGAATAATGGCCTCCAAAGGTTCATATTCTAATCCCCAACACCTATGAATATATTATCTGTCCAAAGGAATTTTTCAGATGTAATTAAATTAAGGATTTTTGATGGGAAACATTCTGGATTATATGGATGGACACAAGGTTCTGTATAAGATGACAGAATCATCAGAGTCAAAGGAGACGTGATAATAGGCGCTCGGATCAGAGTGATGTGATAAAGGGGCTTGAGCTGAGGAACAGAGTGGCCTTTAGAAATTGAGAAGTGCAATTAAAAATGTATTTATTCATCTGTCAAAGCACATTTGGGCTGTCAAGCCAGATTTTGGCTGTTACTACAAATACAGCTGCAGTGAACATTCACGTATAAGTCTTTGTATGGACATATCCTTTCATTTCTCTTGGACAGATAACTAAGAACTGAATCTGGGTCATATGACTGGTGTATGTGTAACTTTTTAAGAAACTGCCAAACTATGTTCCAAGGGGTGGTACTATTTTTCTACTCGTTGCCAGCACTTAAAATGGTCAGACTTTTAAATTTATGCCTTCTAATAGATGTGTAGCGATATGCTGCTGTTCTTTTAATTTACATTTTCATTTCTCTGATGACTGATGTTGAACATCATTTCATGTGCTTATTTGCCATCCATATTTATTCTTTAGTGATGTATCTAATCAAAACTTGTACCCATTTGTTATTGGTTGTTTCCTTATTTTAGAATTTTGAGAATTCTTTGTATATTACGGATGCAAGTCCTTTATGATATATGAGATTTGCTGATATTTTATCCTAGTTAACGGCTTGTCTATTCATTCTGTTGAGAGTATCTTTTAATTTGAATTATTTAAAATTTACTGAGATCTCTTTTTTGCCCAGAAACAAAAAACTATATTTGTCCATGTAATTAATACTTCTAGTGCTTCTAATTCTTTTATATAGATCCAGAATTTCATTTATTATCATTTACTTTCTGCCTGAAGGACTTTTCTCACCTGAATTGGTATGACAGACAGATCTACTGTTTCTTGACTACAAAAAGCAAAAAATAACAACTTTGTTGTTGTTTTTTTTTTAGCAGCAACATCTACCAATCCTGCTTCAGCTTCCCAAAATCACTGATCTAATCTTTACTTAGACTAGTATTTCCTAGATATTTATGTTTTACAGGGAAAAAAACCCTTACCTGCATTTATCTTTCTCAAATAAGAACTAGGGGCTTACGTACTACCATTATCTATATCACCAAAATTTTATAAATGAAAAATATTAGAATAAGAGGACTTTTGTATAACCAAAGTGTAACTTTTTGAAAATACCTATTTTTTTTTTTCTTCTTCTTGCTTCCCAAGAAATGGTGGAAGTTTTGCTTTGGTCCATCACTCATCTGGGAATCACATTGGAAAGCCACCATCACAGAGTACACACAAAAGAATCTGAATCAAGGATAATGAACTGGCTTATCTGAGAGACAAAATAATGTCAACAGCAGGTATCTTGCCCCTAAGGAGTCAGTTCTCCACTGCAGGCTAGGGATGGATTCAGTTTCAGATTTTATACTTTACATTTTTCATCCACAAGGTTCATCTTCCCTCTCCCAGAAACTTCCACTTATTAAGTAGTTATCACCATGTTGAGTCATGTTACATGCCTCCTGCATGGACTCTAGCACCATGTCAGAGTGATGTATCACTGCTCCTGGTTTTCAGGTTGTGGATACTCTTATCTAGGCTTAGGTTCTTTGTTTCATTCCCAAAAGAAGAGAATAAGTTCCCCAGACTGGTGAAGATGTGAAAACTGGTCTCTGAAAATTTATAATTGTTACTGATAATAAAGGTATTAATTGTATGTTTTACCAAAGTTTTACACACTCATTAGGTATGAAAGGAAACTTATAGCATAAATAAAAACTCTTCAAACTTGTGACACCCCAAATCCCTTCAGCTCTCTCATAATAATGTCTGAACTTGCTTAATTCACAAAAATGAATAAACACACACACAATTATTTTAATATATGAACAAGAATTTTTGAGACCTAATTTTATTAGACATAACTGGTTAAGTTTTCCTAGTCATCCAGGTTTCCTGCCTCTTCCTCATGAGAAATAATTAACTAAGGCCAAGGTCATATCAAGCCATTAGTTTTTAAATATTATTATTGCTTCAGCTTCTCCCAGGCACATTGACCCTTTTAAGTCTTCCTAGAATGAGAATGGTAACTTCTTTCCAAGAGTCATTTTTTTGAAGCCGAATGAATTTGCAGTGATTTAAAAAACAGTTATTATTTCTACCCACTTAGTTCAAAATAAAGTATTTTGCCATATAAATTAGAGGAAGGAAAATAATTTTCACTGCTAGAGCATAAAACAAATTAGACATAATGGTACATAAAAGGCAAACCATAATCACTCTCTTCAAAATTAATGCCTTTTACAGGTTATGAAGTCATTAAACAAAAACGTGTCATAACATTTTTAACCTATTCTAGTTTCCATGCTCCAGTGACCTATCTACTTTCTGTTGACCATATTCTGTGAAGCCAGTGCCAATAATTAAATAAATTGCATTGTACAAAACTTACAGTAATCTAATATGGCATGAAGCCAACTCTTTCCTTTCATTTAAAAAAATTTCAATTACTACTTTATTTCTTGACTCTAGAAATTTCTTTTAACAAAATGATTGTATTACAAAATTCATTTTTCTCAGTGGAATATGGGACCTCTCCTCTGTGAAAGCTAGCTTATGTTCACAAAAATATGGGCGTAAAATATTTTGCTTGTAATCATGTTTTTTCAGCAAGGGCAGAATACATTAGGCTTTGAATATCCATATAATGGGATTATCAGATGTTCATATAATCATAGTCACATGTGATTGTGTTAGAGATTCCAATGTGGATTTTCTAGAATTTCAGGTGAAATACTGCTCTAAATCTAAGCCTGGTCAACCCTGTGCTGGCCGTGAGTGATGCCTATTGATACAGCTGCAGTCTTATTCTCTCATTATATGTATTACGTTCAGGTTTTAAATCTTGCTGAAATTTACTTTTTTATGAGTGGTAAGAGGTGTGAACCTAACTGCATTTATTCTCCAAATGTTTAACAATTATTCCAGAAACACCATTGTGTCTCTATTAATATAATAAATGTATTTAATGTATATGATATATGTATAACATCTATAAAAACATTTATATATTTCAGCAAGGGCATAATACATTAGACTTCAAGTGTCCATATAATGTGATTATTTTATACATACGTACATGCTGTGGAGCATACATGCATGCATGCTATGGAGAGCATGCATAAATAAAACCAAAAGCAAAGGTGATAAAGACATTGATAAATTTACTATACCAAATTGTATTGTTTATGACAAAAGTCACCATAAAAATGAAAAGACTATTTAGATAAAATATTTTGGGTAAAAACAATTGTTCATTGATTAAGGACAAAATTTAATATTCTGAGTTCATAAAGAAAATCTCTATAGAAAAGTAGATTTACAACAGGTTATTCTCTGAAGAGGAAATGCAAATGGCCATTAAACATAGAAAGAGATGCTTAACCTCACTTACATTTGGAAAACAATTCAAATAACTGATACACCTACTTTCATATATCAGATTATCAGAAATTGAAAGATCTGATAATATCAAGTGATTGAGAAGTAGGTACTCTCATAAACTTTCCCATGGGAATACAATTTAGACTATTTATTTGGGCAGTCAAGCTCTATTAAAATTTAAACTATTTGTCCTCAAGTATTCCACTTTTCCATCTCTCTCCTGAGATTCACTCATACTTGATGCATATACAAGGATGTTCATTGCAGTATTGCTTATAAAGCAAAATAGCAGAACTTGACTATATATCCAACAATAGATATTAAACTATAGTACATTCATAGTATGAAATTCTACACAGTAATTTAAGAAGAGACATAGGGTAGAAAAAAACAATGATGCATATAGTACAAATCTTTTATGTAAAGAGAAAACATGCAAAAACCATAGATGTATACATATATATACGTACATACATATATATGTATATATAACATTACTATATCTCAAGGTAAAGTTTTTGTAAATATGTAAGTAGGAAAGATCTGGAAGAATCACAAATCTTGCCAGGTCACATCTGGCAAGAATACCAACAGACACTTTGACTTTATTTGAGTTACTTAATTTTTTTTTTAACTATATGAAAGAACTGATACATTATTTGGCTAACTAAAAAGAGAAACATTTACTTTAAAAATACATCTAATCTACGTTTCTAACCAATATTATTATGTTAGTAAATTATTTTTTAGTTGCAGGCATTGGATTTGAAAAGTAGGACCAGTGGAGTTTGAAACAAACAAAATGACAGTCCAAAAATTTAACCACATGGATTTAAGATCTCTAGACTAAAATTACCATTCTCTCCTACACTGACTTTATATGGCAGAACAGGGACCTAGATTAAGGACCCAAAGATTAAAATCTCCATTTATGGTAGCCAGAGTTAGAGCTTTGTGTTAATAAAACTATGTCTGCAGAGAGTGTAACTGTTTACAGTAAGTTCAAATGGAAAACCTCTTTAATTCTAGGAGTCGCAAGTCTTTGGGATGCTACTCTTCTTTGGCTAAGAATGTAATTTATATTATCTGAAAGGAAATAAAACAAATTTACACAGAGAACGAAAGGCCTGTCAAAGGATTTCATATACCTTTATCAAATGCAATGTCCGAATAATATTTGACTATCTACATTTCCTCCTGCTCTCTGCTTGAAGTTGAATATATTGGGATTGATGTGGCTGCAAATAACTGTAAACCCACTAAATGTCTTAGTTGTAAGGGTATTTGATATAGTAAAAGAAGTCTAGAGGTAGGTGTAATCAGATTTATTTTAGAGGTTCAATGATATCAAGAATGCAGGATTTACATGCTTCTGCTCTACAATGATCAAAGTGTTGACTTTTCATTCTTGTGCTTTATTGCCTCACTGTTGCAAGATAGTTGTCACAGCTCCAGGTATCACTTCTCCATTCCAACATCTGAACCTCAAAAGAAGGATGTAGGGAAAATGGCTTTTCTTTCTGAAAGTTATAGCTATTTATCGACAGAGATAATCTCTCCACAAATTTCCGCATTAGAACTCCTTTATATGTCATTTTACCTGGAACTTAAGTTCCAATGGTTATGCATACTATCAAGAGACTTCCATGGTTATGCATACTATCAAAAATACATGGAAAAGGGGACTACTGTTATCATGGTTGGCTTTGACTAATACTGATTTATTTACTAGAACTAGTAAAGGGACATAATTCCCCTGAATCTAAAGGATCTACACTTGCTTCCATGAGTGAATCAGCATTACTTAAATAAGGAGAAAGGGGGGAGGGGGAGGGTTGCCTAGCCTCTGAACAATGGGAATCTTGGTTGTTCATGTAATCTTGGTTCTCAAAGTAGCATTGCTCTCTGAGGGCTAAGAATTAAAGACAGAGATTGTTTGTACATATCAGCTTATTCTGTAGCCTCCACCTGCAGATCTAATTTTAGACAAAAAGGAGGAAAGATCTTCCAACACTTTTTATTTCACTTCATAGGGTAGAATTGTAAGTCCAGTTGAGGTCTCAATTGTGCCATCTTTTTACCTTATTTGGGGTAGAATTCAGTTGTCTTGCTGCCCGGTTAACCAACAAACTCTGGATTAAGGTATTCCTAATTATAGCAGTGAGTGCCAGGAGCTATGAAAAGGGCATTTCTGTACTATCCCATGTAATCCTAACAAGAAACCAATGAGGTGGCAACTCTGGGAGATTTGCAGGGTATTCCTGGAGTAAGGGCTCAGTGATCAGAAGATTACTTAGAGAACAGAAAATCAGAGCAATTCTCAAGGGGCTCTTTTCATGGCTTATAAAAGTACTTGATGGACATTATTCTGTCTCAGAGGAGACCTCAGATATTTAAAGGTCAGAATATTCTTGTTTCCAGTTCTACTGTTATTTAGATAGTGCTAAGTGTATATTGGTACATTCTTCTTCTGACCCTCCCCACTTAGTTCTAAACTTCATACATTCAGTCTTCCCTTTGTTAGCAGTCTATATTAATGCAGTTTTTACACACTGAATTAGATTTTGCTTTCTTGGCTAGAATTATATTTAAGTCCTGCTTCTGCTCAGAAGCTTTGGTGACTTTGATTGGATTTGGGAATTCCCAAATTTTCTCAGCCTTATATTTATAGACAAGCAATGAGCTAAATACATATATGGAAAAATGTGCTATTTTTAAATTACTTGTCCTGTATTCACTCTTAGAAGTTAAGCTTATTTTCGTGCTTCAGATGTGATTTAATTAATTTGATGTTCTGACATGTCTTTTTTTAAAATTTTATTTATTTTTTTGGCCGTTGGGTCTTTGTTGCTGTGCACAGGCTTTCTGTAGTTGCAGCGAGTGGGGGCTACTCTTTGTTGTGGTGCATGGGCTTCTCAGTGCAGTGGCTTCTCTTGTTGTGGAACATGGGCTCTAGGCGCGGGGGCTTCAGTAGTTGTGGCTCGTGGGCTCAGTAGTTGTGGCTTGCGGGCTCTAGAGTGAAGGCTCAATAGTTGTGACCCATGGGCTTAGTTGCTCCGAGACATGTGGGATCTTCCCGGACCAAGGCTCAAACCCGTGTCCCATGGATTGAAAGGCAGACTCTTAACCACTGCACCACCAGGGAAGTCCCCTGACATGTCTTAAAATAATTTGGGATGGGAAAAGAGAGAAGTGAACAGGGGTGAGATCCCTTGTTAAAGAGCCTAGAATATCAAATGGGACTGTAAGTAGTTATGTAATAATTCTAACAGTAGAGTTCAGTGATTTCTGTCCTGGAGCTTCCTAATTACAAGTATCCATTATTCTCTGAATCTTCAATATGAGGACTTAAAAAATTGTTTCACTGTCTGAATAAAAAACCTACTATAACAAATCCACAAGCCAAACTAGACAAAGAATTTAAGTTATATTTCAGTCCTGGTAAGAGATTGTAGAGTACACCACAGTCAGCCATGGCTTTTTTGCCTATAGAACCACATCTTTTTAAAACATAGTTGCATTCTTGCTTTCCTTTTCCCTTCCTTATTAAGTGAAAATGTTCTACGGAAGTCAACTGAGAGAAAATGAGACTTTCAAAGGCATAACCCCTCCTACCCCCATCTTAGAAGGAAAAAAAATGTAAAACAAAGAAATGCACATTGGAGTGAATTCATAACAGTCATTAGTAGAGTCACGCAGACACTCCCATAAAAATTGGCACAAAGCAGAAAAGCATGGATTTTACTAAAAAGTCTAGATTCTGTGAAATCTGTGATAAGAGTAGATAACTGATAGCTTCACACAGCATAGAATCTATTGCTAAAGGATTTGATATTTTTTTGTTTAGACAAAGACGAGAAGCCCCAAATAGTTACTGCCAAAGATTTAAAAGTTATTTCATCTTATGCAGGTATCAATAAAATGATGCCAAGGCATGTGTACATGATCATAGTATAAGCAGCTATACAACATTAAAAGTGCAATTACAGGCACTGTCTCATGCCACTGGGAGCTGCCTGATCACAGCATTGAGTACCCATGCTGAGATTTTTCACCCCATTGCTTCTTCTACAGTTTTAGATGATGGGATCTCATGTGTTGTCCACAGTACTTGGTAGTGGTGGTAACATCTGCCAGTTTGAAAAATACTGAAACCCGGACTTAGAAGTAGCCTATAGTCAGTGTGGTTTAAATGTTGGAACCTCCCTGGTAGAACACAGAGGAAGGAATCTGAATGTTCCAGGAAATGGGATAATTGAATCTATTATCTACTCGCTCTGCTATTCCCTAATTATGCCTCAACCTGGAAGGACCCAAAGAAAACTCCCTTCACTCAGCATAAGGAAATGTTGGTGAGGGTACATCAACATCCTTGAAAATCTTGAGATGATGAACTTTTGGGCATAATGGATCCCAGGGTGGTAGAGGCCAGTGTCAGTACTTAACTATCAATGATATGACATGTTCAGTACATCCTAAGGGTAGAAGATTTGACCCACAAGAAGGGTAAACACGTTTAATTGATCATGGATTCCTTAGGGGAAAATAGAGGGGCAGCTTACGGCATACTGTGCTTGACATATATGAGGAGAAACCTAACTGTTCTAGTTTCTAGACATAAGTTGGTGTACAGAGCTGGAATCCCTTAACATGGGTCGCTTTGAAAAAGAACCCTGAAATGCTGCCACAGTTGTATTCTGTGAAACTTTCCTGCAGCTATCCTCTGAGGCACCTGCAGCCCATCATGAGGGTAATTCTGTGTGATGAAAGGGAAATGGCCATTGGAATTTCAGACATATCCTTTGGTTATTTCTCCAGTTCCATGTTGTATAGTGGAAAGTATAGCAACAGGCATCTCCCCGTTCTAGTGGTCTCCTGATCAACGAAGGGGCAAAGATGGTAGAAAAGGGCAAGAGGAAGCCTCTGGAACTACCTCCATCCAGAACTACCACCAACCATTGATGAATCTACAAGACTTTCACAACCAGTAATATATCCCTGGAGGAATTATGGAAGTTAGTTCTAGTTCAGTTTCTATAGTCTTGAAAGATACAAGGAGGATGGCGATTTCTACTACCACATCTCCATTTAACTCAGCTGTTTGGCCAGTGCAAAACCCAGGTGAGTTGGGAAGAATTTCATATTTTCACAGATATAATTAGACAGTTCCAAATATGATATATTTATCAGAGCATCTTGATGCAGCTCCAATTGTAAATTAGAATAAATTATTGTTGTTGTTCAACCTAATAATAAAAGACCATTCTTCAGGGACGGCAGTATATCTTTATTGTCTTAACTTTGAAATAGGTCATGTCTCCTGCTTTTAGTTAAGATATATTAAAGAGGGTTCTTAATCATATTGATATCCTATAGGACATTCAGTTCATTTGTTACATTAAAGATATTATACTAAATGGACCTGGTGAAGCAAGCATTCTTATTAAGACACATATTTGCCAGAGGACGGGAGATAAACTTACATGAAAGATAAGATCCTTGAATTTTCTAGGGTCTAGTGCTATGTCAGGACATCCTTGCTAAAAGGAGGAACAGGTTTTTGCATCTGGTACTGCATAGTAAAAGAAATAAGAATAATCCTTGGTGTGCTTCTTTGGATTTTTGAAGATATATAAGCAGTGTTTGGGTGTGTTGCTTCGATCATTCATAGTTTTGAGTGGGGACTGGACCAAGAAAGGTCTTTTGCAGCAGGTCTGGTCAGATGCAAGCTGTTCAACTTCTTGGGTTTCATGATTCAGTAGACCCATTGTTATTGGAAGTGTCTGACTTAGACAGGCATGCTGTTTAGAGCCTTTACCAAGCCTCAAATCTCCCTAGAGTTTGTAGTAAGGACATGATTTATTTTGCAGCAACTATCCTCCATTTGTTGACTTATATATACTACCAAATGTGAAATCGATAGCTAGTGGGAAGCAGCCGCATAGCACAGGGAGACCAGCTCAGAGCTTTGTGACCACCTAGAGGGGTGGGGTAGGGAGGGTGGGAGTGAGACGCAAGAGGGAAGAGATATGGGGATGTAGGTATATGTATAGTTGATTCACTTTGTTATAAAGCAGAAACTAACACACCGTTGTAAAGCAATTGTACTCCAATAAAGATGTTAAAAAAATAAAGGTAAAAACCATAAAAAAGAAATAAACTATCCTCCATTTGCAGAGTGGCTCCTGACTTGCTTAGCGGAGACTTAATTCTTGACTGTTAATTAGGTGCCAAGTGACTGTGTGACCCCAGATGCCCATCAAAAGCTGGGTATTATTTGATCAAATAAACCATAACACTGGGCATGCACAATAACATTTCAATTTAAAATGTAAGTGGCACATAGGAGATTGTGTTCTAGCATGTCCAGAAAGCATAAGCAAATCACTGAACACATGGCTCAGATTCCCATAGTAGCTGTTCGTATAGCTCTTTCTTCAGATTTGGCTTCATGAGGATTTTCCTATGAATAGAATAACGTATTTATTGCCACCTTTCCCACACAACATTGCTTCCAGGGGCCACATTTTGCAACAAAGGGAAATACGACAATGATTCATATCCATATAAATCACTACTTTCCCAACATGCTTCATTACTTAGAAGCAGTTGGCTTGATGTACTTGAAATGGCTGGTTTAGGAACTAAGTTATGCATGCTGTTTTATGGAAAGTAATATATAATTGAAACTAATGGATATATGCTACCATTTTCCCATAGCCAGAGTGCAGATGTTCTGGAACTAAAAAGTATAGGTTAGAGTGGCCCCAACTTTTGTTTTACTATTGTTTTTTATTCTCTTGCTCTCAGTGTTTTCAGAGGTCCTAGTGCACAGCAGTGGAATGTGTCCATCAAGGTATATGGGAAATACAGTTATGGTTCTACTAAGTTGGAAGCTAGCCCTGCCTCCTGGCCGTTTTAATGTCCTCCTGCCAACAGGCAGAACAAGGCCTTACTCTATTGGCTGGAATGACTGAACTTGGGGACAGTGGGTTGTCACTAAATTTCAAGGGCAAGGAAGACTATGTCTTAGTGCTTTCTTAGTGCAACTGCCTTGACCGATGGACTGAGATACTAGAGGAATAAAATTTTGGATCACGTTACCAAGTATGGGAGCCCATTCAGCCAAGGCTATGGCAGAGGCTAAGGGAAACATGGAAAGGATGGTGGAGAAGGTAGCTCTGATTATCAATTTTGGCCTTGGAACAAGATGTAAAAGAAGAGGCAGAAGCAGTTACATTTCATGTTGTTTGTTTTTCATCATTTCCCCTACCCCACCTTATTTGTATAGCACTGGTGGTGGTTAATATTTGAGATTTTAGGTGGGAACGTGACTGTATTGATATTATGGTTCTCGGGACTCTCTCCAGTCACATATTTTACCTGACCAAAGGAATAGAAAGAATGCTGATAGAACAAAAGGGGTGGCTTATACTGGATTGCTTCTGTTTGATCCTCCAGACCCACTTTCCACCTTTCTCTGTAACATGAAGATGCTGATTTCTAAGACCTGCATCTTGTCCTCTGGCTTCCTAATTAGATTTCCCCAAGGAGAGTTGTCAATTGGAAACTGCAGGAAGAGAGGAGTGAGATATTATTACCCCCATTTCCTCCTCACTGGATTGCCACCAGCTCCATATTGCCCCTGGATTGAATAACTCAGTTCTGGTCAAGCGAATGTCTCCACACAGCTCTCTTGGGCTCCCAGTAACCTCTGTGCCCTACCTCATTAAGGTAGCCAGAGTATACTAATAGTCTTCCAAAAGACTCCAGGAGGAATCTAGTTATGGTATGGTGTCCTCAAATTATGGCTAATTTTAAAACCAAGGTGTCTTCTTATGTGGGTGTTCAATGTTCAAGAAAGTTGGAAGAACCCTTTTGCCCTTTACTACTAGTCTTAGGCTATTCCACTATTGTTTTCCCTGGGGAAGGCTGGATTTCTTAAAGAAAACATTAAACTGTATTGCACATTTTATTACAAAAATGCTTAAGCTTATGCTTAAAAACATTATGACCCAATTCAAAGGCTCTCACAACCAAACACTGTAGAGAGCCTTGTAACTGTCTGCGACACAGAAGTCATTAGGATTTTTGCCTTGCAGTCCGATAGAGGTTAGACTGAAGGTTTGAGAACCTGTCCTGATTTCTTCCACATTTACCCCATTAATGTGTTTATCTCTTAATCTTGGAATAATAACCTTCAGTTTTTCACCACTAAATAAAATATTAACTGTGGTTTTAATAGATGTCTTTTATTAGGCTGAGAATATTTCTATTCCAAATTTGTTGAGATTTTTGCCTGCATTGGATGTTAGATCTTTCTCAAATGCTTTTTCTTCATATACTGAGATAATCATGTACATATTTTTTTTTACTCTTGTTAAAATGCTGATTACATTGTATTATTTTTAGATGACAAACCAGCCTTTCATACCTTGGACAAATCCCACTAGGTCACGATGTATTATCCTTTTTATATGTTTTTTTATTCAAATTACTAAAAGTTTGTTAAGGATTTATTTTTGCATCTAGGAGCATTGTCTTTAACTTTGTTATCTTGTTATGTCTTTGTCCGGTTTTGGTATCAGGGAAATTCCATCCTCATACAGCGACTTGGGGAGTACTCCATCCTCTCCAATTTTCTGGAAGAGTTTGTGTAGAGTTGGCAGTATGTCTTCTTTAAATGCTATCTAGAATTCAACAATGAAGTCTTCTGAGCTGGGGTTGCTTTTGTAGGGAGGATTTTTAATTATAAATTCAATTTCCTTAAGATACAGGGGTATTCAGGTTATCTATTTCTTCATGAGCAAACTTTGTGTCTTCTGAGAAGTTTTTCTATTTTGTCTAAATTGTGGAGTATATTGACATAATTTTTATTCATTATTTAAAAGATTTATTAATCTTTTAATATCTGTAAATATTGCTGTAATGTTACTCTCCCATAATTGATATTGATAATCTGTCTTTTTAAATTTCTGATCAGTTTGGCTAGAGTTTGCTTTGTTTTCTTCCAATTTTATTGATCCTCTTAAAATTATCAGAATTTAGTTTCACTGATTTTTTTTTCTATTGTATTTCTATTTTTTATTCCATTGATTCCTGCTCTTTTGGTGCAGGTCTGCAGTTCATGAATAATTCTTACACCTCCCATATGTCTGGGAAAGTCATTTTTTATTGTGGTAAGGACACTTACTATGAGATCTACCCTCTTGGCAAAATTTTAAGTAAACAGTACAGTATCGTTAACTATAGGCACAAAGTTGTACAGCAATCTCTAGAACGTATTCGTCTTCTGGTGTCATATCCAAGAAATCACTGCCTAGACCAATGTCATGAAGTTTTCCCCTCTGTTTTCAACTCAAGGTTTCACAATTTCAGGTCTTATGTTTAAGTCTTTAATCCATTTTGTGTTGATTTTTGTGCGTAGTATAAAATCAGGGTCCAATTTAATTCTTTTTGTACGTGTATATCTAGTTTTCTCAACAACATTTGTTGAAAAGACTATCCTTTCCCATTGTGTAGTCTTGGCACATTTGTCAAAGATTAGCTGACTGCATGCATGGGCTTATTTCTAGGCTCTTAATTCTGTTCCATTGGTGTATATGTCTGCCTTTATGTTGGTACCATGCTGTTTTACTTACTGTAAATCAGCTCCTTTTTAAAATCTTTGTTTCTCTATGTATAATGTGGCTTTTCCCTCTGACTACTTTTAAGATTTTTTTTTATTAGAGGTTTTTAAAATTTTGATTATAATGTGCCTTGCTGTAGTTTTCTTTATGTTTCTTTTTCTTTCCTCTTTCTTTCTTTCTTTCTTTTGAGCTTTTTACATCTGAGGTTTACATCTGTGGGTTTCATCAAATTTGGAAAAATTTGACCATTATTTCTTTAAGTTTTTTTTAAAAAATTCTCCCTTTTTCTTCTTGCCTCCAGGGACTATAATTGTACACATATTAGAGTGCTTGAAGCTTTTCCATAGCATAACTCTGTTCATTTATTCATTCTTTTTCTCTGCTTTTCATTTCAGATTTTTTGATTGTTTTGTCCACTTTATTAAGGATTTTTATGTGAGGGCAACTGTTACTTTCTTTGGTTACTTACTTTCCTTGGTCAAAAGTGGAAGTACACCTTTTAGTGTTTTAATTTTATAGAGTTACAATGAAATGAGGAATGAACAGTTGGATAAGTTAAAATTATTTTTCAGAGGGAAATGACATTTAAGGAAATATATTTTATAAAATAAGATTATTTATAAGTAAAATACCAGACATGTTCTGTACGTCTAGTGTAGGTAGGTCAGGGTAAATAAATCAAACCAAGGCTTCTTACTTTCACACTTAAATACAGTGGACTCTTCATATTTAGATTTCAGAGTCGCAAATCATAGGTGACTCTGACAACTTCGTATTCTCTCCATGCACTTTGTCACCCGTCAGTGAGCTAGAGATGTCTGTTTACTTGTTTAAAACATGGACAAAGCAGGTTGCACTGAAATAATAGGAGCAGCTGCATTTCCCTTAATGTACCTTCTCTCATTAAACTCTACATAGAGCTAATCTATTCATAAATCTTCATTGTGTGCTTACTGTTTTCTGAGATTCAAGGGTTTTAAATTATGACTAATAAGAGCATCTGGTCTCTCTGGATAGAAAATCAACTGTTTAATCCCAAAAGAATTGTACAGGCTTTTTAAAAACATCACCATGGACATACTGAAAACCAGGTAAAGGCAAAGGCATTATGCCATACTAAGTGCCTGTGTTCTATTTGTGTTCAAGCTCCTCAGCCAACTCAGCTACTTCTGATAGCAAATCCTTCTTGTTATAACTTGGTATTTTCTCCCCATCGAATTGTAATTTTAAAAATAGTCTCTTGGTCTTTAAACAGTAGTTTGTGAAAAAAAAGTCCTTTCTGTTGGTTAAGAAAATATATCTAAAATTGACAGTTTTCACTAAAACAAACAACAAAACTTCCACCAATCTAAATACTTATATCTTTTCTACCTTTGACCCTCATCCCAATTTGTTAATCCTGTTCATTCACAAGAAGAAAAAAAAAAGTCTCTCAACAAGATTTCCTTCTGGAAGTCTTCTAAAGACATTATTATTAATTTGATGTATCAGTCATCTAGGGCTTCCCTAAATAACTCCATTTCCTCTCATAATTTAAATAAATGATTTTTTAAAATGTCTCAGTTCAGGCTGCTATATTAGCATACCATAGACTGGGTGGTTTAAACAACAAACATTTACGTCTCACAGTTCCAGAGGCTGGAAAATCCAAGATAAAGGTGCCAACATATCCAGTGTCGGGTGAGGCCCCCTTTTGGCTTGCAGATGACCAGCTTCTTGCTACATCCTTACATGGCCAAGAGAAAGATCATCCCTCTCATGTCTTTTCTCCAAAGGACACTAATTGCCTTCATGAGGGCTCCACCTTCATCACCCGCAAGCTACCATAATATTTTAATTAATGATTTTCTTTTAAGCAACATGCCGGTGTAATGGGAGGAAATGAAGTTTGAATACCAGTTTCTACATGTTGGATTATATCATGTGAAAACCAAGCAGTTTATCAGTTTCCTGACTTCTGGCTTCTCTGATGGCAGGCTTCCCTGGGTGCAGCGAGTGTGAGCCAGTTGTGGGGAGAAGAAGCCTAAAATATAAATGAAGTTCATAATTTCGATTATTACATGGGAAAGGAATTTTAATTATTAAATTGAGGCTGAGTTTTTGGCATGAATGATAATGAACTTTTTAAAACCTAAGAGCAATCAGGAGAGTCACGGGAATCTCATCCAGGGCCAGGGAAGACAAAGTTGTTTTATGACCACATTCCATAAGGTTGTGCTTTCCAAGTATTGTTTACATACGTAAGAATGGACACTAATCTCAAAAACAAAAACTAATAAAGAAATCACCATTTTCAATAATCTGGATAAAAATAAAATGCCCACAGAGCACAAAACAACAACAGCAACAACAAGCAGTTTATATTTCTTTAAATGCTTGTGTTAAAGCAATCAATTGTATACCTAATTTTACCTCAGTATATACATACTTCATGAGTTATGGAATAAAATTCAATTTTATGTTAAAAAAAAAAAGCCCACCCCAAAGCCCCACCTCCATATACCACTATATACCTCCGTATACTACAGTGGGGATTTAGGCTTTAACATATGTATTTCAGTGGAGAGGGGTGGGACAAACCCATTCAGTCCATAGCATAATTGTTTTCATATGGAGAAAACACCTGTCACAGTGAATCTGTTTCACCGTACTAGAAACCTTAACAGAACAGGATGGCCATTGTGTGACTGGCAATTCAAACTGCTGAGGGAATGAGGACTTTTGTGACTATAGTGTACGTTGATCCTCAGCCCTTTCCTATTAGATGGAATTTCACACATGCAGAGAGAAATTTTTAGAAAGTTCCTGTTCTTTTTCTCTTGGAAAATACAGTTTTGAAGACGTAGAACTATTAATTAACAACCTTGCTAAACTCTCTATAGAGTTAATTTATAGTTGGTAAAATATCACCCCTTAAGAATCAAAACCCCTTTTCAGGGAAGTACACAGAGTGGTTTTTACTAGAAATAACAAAGCATTAAAGTTCAGGTGCCTGAATTGTAGTCCCAGTACTGAGTCTAACTAGTAGTGTTATCTTAGGCAATTATTGATATTTAACCACCCTGTGACTCAGTCCCCTCTTTAGTAAATACAAGGATAACACTGTATTATTTATAAAGCTCTTATAAAACCTAAATTTCAGATCTGTGGTTAACTTATTTATTTAAAGAGGAGGGAAAGGAAATTATGTACTTGGAATGTGAGATCGAGATCCATTATGAGATAGGAAATGAGATGTGGAAGGCTACTTGAATCTGGCACTTGAAGACCAAATTAACAAGTCTAAACTATTCATTATGTGGTCTTGGTGAGCCAGTTCTTTACTTTTACTTGTAAGATGTAGTGCACATGATAAATTGGTCAAGGATTTTTCTTGGTTGATTCTAGCTGCCTCATTGGCTTTGCTAAGTGACAGATTGATTTATTTATATTGCTATAAAGCCTTTATTCAAAATTCAGGGATTTAAATCCTTTATCTATGATGAGTTGGTGATAATTTTACAGACATCTTTATAGATAATGAATTTTTAATTAAAGGGAATGATGAGAATATAATGAGGTAATTACTTGTTAATTGCAGGTTTATGACTCATAAGTCACTACCCACCATCCTCTTCCTGAGATAAATGCTTTGATGTATATTTATATATGTATTTATTTATTATAGAAGGGGTGTAAGGCAGCTAGCAGGGAACGCATAAAATACAGCAAGAAAACACCAATGAGAGGTGGACAAGAAAGAAAAAGGGGAAATCTAGGAAGTAAAGCAAATAAATAAATAACTAGTGCCGAGATCTCAAATTAAAACTGTAGGCAAGCAAACTTTGTCACATCCATGGGTTAAAATGAGATCCTGGTAAATCTCACAGATCCTAGTATGTATTAGATATAAATAATCAGTGTTTAGGAAGAGCACATTAATTTCTAATTCTTAGACAAGGAGGAAGAGAAAAGCACTGGAAAATCAGAATACTTTGATTTAAATCATAGAGTTGCCCACGTACTAGCTGTGTGACCTTGGGAAAGTTAATTTACTGCTTTTACCTAATAGCTTCATCCACTGAATGGATATGAAAATAATATCCATCTCAGAGCATTGTTTTGAGGATTAAATTAAACAGTGCATGCAAAGCAGTTAGCACAGTCTCTGAGACTTAAAGGGCTCAGGATAGATAAAGTTTAGCTATTTTCATTTCTTTTAGAGAAGGTATAAATTGATCCAAGAATATGTACTTATAAAAACATTGTGCCAAGTCAGGGGCATACTAGTGTTCACACTGTTCTTAGAGACACTTGGTAAACACCTTGTTTACACTTGGTTCTGGGATGCTGTGAGCACTAAGAGTGAGAGCCTTTCAGCCACAGTCCTTTGAGGAGATGAAATTTACCCTCATCTGTCTTCACAATTAATCCTTGCAATACACAACATAGAATCAAAAATATAATAATCAAGTAATGTCCTGGGTTCACAAACTTGACATGTAAGCTTCTTTCATTGATGATTTAGTGTTGATGATTACATTCTAATGTATTGTACGTAAAATAACATATGGTGTAATCGAGCTGTAGGTGATAAATGTGACATTGGTTTGAATCTGTCCTCCCCCTCCCCCTCTTTCTTCTTTTCTTGTCATAAACCTCTTGCTTCATAAGGTTAGAAAGATCAGTTCATCACTAATCAGCTAGGAAATAATATCACAGGTACTTCTTCAGAAGTGGACAGTGCAGGAACTCAGGTCTTTCTGAGATTCTGTGGTTCATTGACTCTACTTGGCCTGTTCAGGGTCAAGAGGCAGAAATAGAAGATAATATGGTCCAAAAAAAAGTAAAAATGGTGTCAGGAAACCTGGGATTTTGTTCCACCTCTTTCAATTACTTGTTCTATAACCTTGGTCTATTCTCTAGGCCCCTCAGTTTTTTGTTTGTTTGATTTTGTTTTGTAAACAAGAAATGAGGTCACCTCACTCTCCTTAGGAATGATAACATGGATTTGAACTCTTACATGTATGTTACATATTGGGAAAGAGAAGGGGATATAAATAGAGGTTGTATGTTACAAAGTACTCTAAGTTTGGTTTCATGAACAGGTTCAATTCCTGCCTCCTACAAATGAGCTGCATGACTATAGACAAACCACTTAAACTCTCAGAACTCTTTTTCTTCCTTGTGGGGTGTGTGTGTGTGTGTGTGTGTGAAATATATTTTATATCTACATACATGCATAATTACTTATATATATTATATGAATATCTATATAATCTTATTCAGACTTCACTCTTCAGAGTTTTGAATAATCTGTTTGGGCTGAAGTTTACCTTAATAGATTGCAAAATCAATAATGATAACACATTGTATGGTTCTTCAGAATAAGGAAGAGGACAAATTGCTTCCAAGATCTCTCACCTACTTTTGAAGTACCATCTGTTTGAAACAATGGATGTGCTTCTATAAATACTGAGCTTGATTTATAGAGTAACAAGTCAGTCTAATGTGAGAAAAGAGATGGGAATAAAATTAATCAACCTGCAAGTATTTAGAGATATTGGCAACTTATAAATGTTAACCAAATCAAGCAGCCCTCTTAACAACCACGCGTGTTTCATGAAACTTCTACCAATAATAGTATCTAAAATTTATTGCCTGGGACTCAGAGCAAGCCACCCTGAAACCCAGCCCAGCCCACCAGTGGGCTGGCACCAGCCCCAGGAGCACATGAGCCACGCAGCCAGCCATGCCAGTACCTGGTTCCACCTACCAGTGGGCTAGCAGCCACTGCATGAAGCAGGGTGTAGCAGCCAACTGGGGCAGAAGCTAGCCCCACATACCAGTGTGCCTACAGTAGTTGGCCCCTCCACAAGAGAAGGGCTCACGCAGCCCACATAGGGGACATCCCTAGAGCATATAGCTCTGGTGACCAGGGGGAACCAGGGGGAATGTGCTGTTGGGCCCCATATGATGTCTCCTGCATAAGGCCATTTCTGCAAGGTCAGGAAACATAAATGACCTACTTAATACATAGAAATAAACACAGAGAATTAGGGAAAATGAGGAGGCAAAGGAATATGTTACAAAGGAAGAAGACAATAGCCTCATAAAGAGAACTGAACAAAGTAGAGACAGTCTACCCAATAAAGATTTCAAGGTAATGATCATCAAGATGCTCAATGAACTTGGGAGAAGAATGGATGACCACAGTGAGAATTTTAACAAAGATTTAGGAAATATAAATAAGAACAAACAAGGCTAAAGAATACAGTAACTGAAATAAAAAATATACGAGAAGGGAATCAATAGTAGATTAGAGGATACAGAGGAATGGATCAGCTACATAGAAGACAGAGTAGTGGAAATCAACCAAGCTGAACAGAAAAAATAATTAAAAGAAATGAGGATAGTTTAAGAGACCTCTGGGATAACATTAAGGATACTACAGTTCACATTATAGGGTCCCAGAAGGAAAACAACTTATTTGAATAAATAATAGCTGAAAACTTCTCTAACCTGGGAAAGGAAACAGACATCCAGGTTCAGGTACCACGGAGAGTCCCAAGCAAAATCAACACAAAGAGGTCCACACCAAGACACCTTTTAATTAAAATGGCAAAAGGTCAAGATAAAGAGCCTTAAAAGTGGCAGAGAAAAGTAAATAGCTCTGTACAAGAAAACTCCCATTTCAGCAAAAACTTTGAGGCCAGAAGGGAGTGACATGATATATTCAAAGTGATGAAATGAAAAATATCTACAACCAATAATATTCTATCTGGCAAGGCTATTATTCAGATTTGAAGGAGAAATAAAAGCTTTTACAGATAAGCAAAAGCTAAAAGGCTTCAGCACCAATAAACTGCTTTACAAAAATGTTAAAGAAATTTCTCTAAATGGAAAAGAAAAGACTACAACTAGAAATATGAACATATATACACTACCAAACGTAAAATAGATAGCTAGTGGGAAGCAGCCGCATAGCACAGGGAGATCAGCTCGGTGCTTTGTGACCACCTAGAGGGGTGGGATAGGGAGGGTGGGAGGGAGGGAGACGCAAGAGGGAAGAGATATGGGAACATATGTATATGTATAACTGATTCACTTTGTTATATAGCAGAAACTAACACACCATTGTAAAGCAATTATACTCTAATAAAGATGTTAAAAACAAAAAAAGCGCAGTGAGAGATTACCTCACACTTATCAGCATGGCTATTATCATAAAGACAAGAAAATGTTGATGCAGGTGTAGAGAAGAGGGATCCCTCATGTACTCTTGGTGGGAATGTAAATTGTTGCAGCTACTATGGAAAACAGTATGGAGGTTTTTCAAAAACTCAAAAATGGAGCTATCATAAGATTCAGCAATTCCACTTCTGTATATTTTTCTGAAGAAAACAAAAACACTAATTAGAAAAGAAACATGCACCCCTATGTTCATTGCACCATTATTTACAATAGCCACGATACAGAAGCAATCTCAATGTCAATGGATAGATGAATGGGTAAAGAAGATGTGATACATACATACACACAAACACACACACCATGGAATATTACTCAGCTATAAAGAAGAATACAGTCTTGCCATTTGTGATCATGTAGATGGACCTAGAGGATATTTATAATGCTAAGTGAAATAAATCAGACAGAGCAAGACAAATACTCTATGATTTCACTTATATGTGGAATCTAAAAAACAAAACAAATGAACAAGCATGACAATACATAAACTGACTCATAGATGCAGAGAACAAACTGGTGGTTGCCAGAGGGGAGGTGTGTGTGGCAGTGAGTGAAATAGGTGAGGAATATTAAGAGGTACAAGCTTATATTTATAAAATAGAAAAGTCAGAGGGATGTAATGTACAACAGAGGAATATAGTCAATAATATTGTAATAACTTTGTATGGTGACAGATGATAGCTAGACTTATCATAGTGATCATTTTGTAATGTATAAAAGTATTAAATCACTCTGTACACCTGAAACTAATCTTTTAAGTAAACTATAGTTTAATAAAATAACTTAAAAATTAATGAAGAGGTAAATAGTAAAAAATTATATAATAGAATAAATATTCTGATGAGATTTCCTCTCTTTCTAAAGCAGATGTGTCTTAAATTATGTGTTTAAATTATGCTTTTTTCTCTGAAACTTTTATTATATAAACATGTTCTCTCATGGAAAAAAATAAAAACCCACTTTGAGATACCACCTCACAGCTGTCAGAATGGTTATCATCAAAATGACAAAAAATAACAAGCATTGCTGAGAATGTGGAGAAAAGGAAAACCTCATGGCACTGCTGGTGTGGTTGTAAATTGGTACAACCATTATAAAAAACGTACGGAGGTTCCTCAAAAAATTAAAAATAGAACCGCCATACAATCCAGCAGTTCCACTTCTGAGTATTAACCTGAAGAAAATAAAGCACTATTCAAAAAGATATGTGCACCCTGTATGTTCACTGCTGCATTATTTACAATAGCTAAGATATGGAAGTAACCTAAGTGTCCACTGATAGATGAATGTATAAAGACAATGTGGTGGGAGGGAGATGCAAGAGGGAGGAGATATGGGGATATATGTATATGTATAGCTGATTCACTTGTTATACTGCAGAAACTAACACACCATTGTAAAGCAATTATACTCCAATAAAGATGTTAAAAAAAAAAAGATGTATACACATACAGTGGAATATTATTCAGCCATAAAAAACAAAAATGAAACCTTGCCATTTGAGACAACATGGATGGATCTAGAGGGTATTGTGCTTAGTGAAATAAGTCAGACAGAGAAAAAGACTGCATGAACTCATTTATATGTGGAATCTAAAAAACAAAACAAAAGCAAAATGAAATCAGACTCATAGAGAACAAATAAATCATTCTCAGAAGAAAGGGGGCATTGGGAGAGTAGGCAATATAGATGAAGGGGATAAAGAAATATAAACCTCCACTTATAAAATAAGTAAGTTATGGGGTTGTAATATACAGCATTAGGAATATGGTCAGTAATATTGTAATAACTTTGTATTGTGACAGATGGTTACTACACTATCCTGGTGATCATTTCATAATCTATGCAAGTATCAAATCATTATATAGTACACCTGAAACTAACATAATATTGCACATCAACTATATTTCAATAAAAAATATTGCTTGTTTACTATAGTGGCAGGTACTGTTCTAATTGCTTGTTTATTACTCGTAAAGATCCTAGGAGGAGACACTATCAGTATCTGTGATATCCTTTTAAGAAAATTAAGAGTTTAAGTTGCCCAGAGCCAACACAGTTAGTACAAGCTATCTGATTCCACAACTTGACTAATTTTTCATTAGTATTATACTTTATTGCCAGGGATCTTTAAAAATATGGTTAAATAGGTAAGACGTTTACATGTTTCAAAGATTGAAGGATCAAGATTATGAAAGATTGAATGACCCTTGAACAGTGTGTGGGTTAGGGACCCTCACCCTCTGCACAGTCAAATATCCTGTATAATTTATAGGGCCCTGTGTATATGTGGTTCCTCCCTATTTGTGGTTCCATATCCGCCAGTTCAACTAACCTCCAATTGTGTAGTAATGTAACATTTACTATTGAGAAAAACCCGAAACCTGCATTGTTCAGGGGTCAACTGTATAAGAAAAAATTTGCTCTCACTCTTCTGTCTTCTAGACACCAGTGTCACCTTGCTAATGGTAACTAATACTTTCACTTTCTCATGTATACTTTCCAGGTATGGCACATGTTCTTTGTCTGTCCTTTTTTTTTTAATACCAAAAACAGAAACATAAAATATATACCGCTCTGCATTTCTACATTTTGTGTTTTTGAGGTGTGTGTATCTGCCTGTGTTTGTGTGTATTCTTAATAATAAATCATGGAGATTACTTCATAGTCATGCATAAAAATACTTTTCTGTCTACAGAGTTGGAGGAGCATAATTTAACAAGTCCCTTTTTCTTGACACTTAGGTTACATTGAATATATTGTTTTTATTCCTTACGCAGAATAACCTTGTATATATGTCATTTAATTTTCAGTGTAGTTTCATTTTTTTTATAACAGTGTTATTGAGAAATAACTGACATAGAATAATCTGGTGATATTTAAAGAGTATAATTTGATGGCTTGTAACATATGTATATGACCATGAAATCATGACCATGATAAAAACAATGAACATATCCATCATCCCCAGAGGTTTCCTTATACCTCTCTGTAATCCTTTTCTCTCTCCCTTCTCTTCCTTACCCCACCTACAGGCAGCCACTGATCTGCTTTCTGTCACTATGGATTGTTTTTCATTTTCCATAATTCCCTATAAACGGAATCATAAAGCTTGTCTTTTTTTTGCCCAGCTTTTTTTACTCAGCATTATTATTTTGAGATTCACTTATGTTGTTGTGTTCATTAATAATCATTGCTTTTTCCATTTCATTGATTTTTTAAATTATTTTCTATTTCATTCATTTCTGTCTTGATTTTTGACATTTCTTTTCGTCTAATTACTTTGGGTTTAATTTTCCCATATTTTCCTAGTTTCTTAAGGTAGAGGCTGAGACCATTAACTTACTTTCTTCTTTTTTAATTGACAGGGTTCAGTGCTATAAATTTCCTCTTAAATGCTGCTTTACAGCATTGTATAAAATTTGATATTTAAAAATTTTTATTAAATTCAAAGTTATTTTTTAAGTCACTTTTGATTTATTCTTGATCTATGGTTTATTTATAAATGTGTTATTTAGTTTCAAAATATTGAGGGATCTTCCTGTTATTGACTTCTAATTTAGTTCTTTTTGTGGTTAGAGAACATACTACATATGACTTGCATCCTTTAAAGATTTGCTGAGACTTGTTTCATGGTCCAAAATATAGTCTATCTTGTTAATTGTGTCTTGTGTACCTAAAGTAATGTGTTCTGCTGTTGGGAGGAATATTGTGTAAATACTAATTGGATCATGTTGGCTAATTGTATAATTTAAATTTCTACCTTTTACTGATCTTGTATCTATTTTTCTGTCAATTATTGGTAGAGGGGTATTGAAATCTCCAATTATAATTGTGAATTTGCTTCCCTTTGGAATTCTGTTGTATATTTTGAGGCTCAATTATTGGGTGCATATACAGTATTGCTATGACCTCTTGATAAAATAACCAATTTACATTATAAAATTACCATTTAAAATCATTGATAATATTTATTACTCTGAAATAATTTTTCTGATATTAATATATCCATTCCACATTTCTCTTGATTAGTGTGAGCAGGGTATACAGTTTTCTATTCTTTAACTTTTTAACCTATTTGAATCTTGTATTTAAAGCTCTTTTCCTGTAGGCTGCATATGTTTATCTGTACCCTACTTTTTAATTAATCTGAAACCTCTGCTTTTTAATTGGGGCATTTAGGCCATGTGAATTTAATGTAATTATTAACATGATACTTTAAATCTGCCCTATAGCTAATTTTAGTTGCCCCATCTCTTCTTATTTTCATCCTTCATATCTTGTGCCTTCTTTAGGATGAATCAAATATTTTAATGACTTTCTCTCCTTTATTGGTTCATTATCTATAGCTCTTTATTTTATATGTGACTGCTTTAAGGTTTATTGTTTACATAATTGTAAACTATATGTTACTTTCAGCTGGTATTATGACACTTTACATGTAGTCATAGAATCTTGGAATAGTAAACTTCCATTTCTCTCCTCCCGATCTCTGTGCTATTGTTGATTTTACTTTTATATAGGTTAAAAATGTCATATTACATTGTTATTGTTTTTTGTTTTTGTTTAAAAAAGTCAGTTGTATTTTAAGTAGATTTTAAAAGTGAGAAGCTTTTTATATATTTATACATGTAGTTGCCCTTTCTGATTCTCTTCATTTCTTTGTATAGATGTATACTTACAGCAATATTCACTTTCCTCCTACTATGAAATTTTTCTTTTAATATTTCTTTTATAAGAGTCTGTTGCTGGTGAATTCTTTCAGCTTTTGTATTTATGAAAAAGTATTTCACCTTTGTTTTTGACAGATATTTTTGCTTATTATAGAATTCTAGGTTATCAATTCTTGTTTTCCTTTCAGAACATTTAAATTCATTTGAGGGATACCCAAGGCCAGGAAAGAACCATTCCACAGGATTAGAGGAAACAATTTCTGGTACTCACACAGCACCAGGAGTTGTGTCTGTTCCCATGAGTCAGTCTTGAAAAACTTATATTCACAGGGCATTTGATAAAGGACACAAAAGGATCTGTATCATCAATGGGAAATAATTAGCTCTAGTCTGAGCACTGCTCTGGTCCCATCTAACAAATCTTAAAAGCAAGACCCCAAAGAATCAAACTTTCTCCAAGTTACTTAACCACATTTCAGAATAAAGCTCAAGAGTATTTATGGCAATGAAAAAAATATATAGCACTCAACAAAGTAAAATTCACTAAATCAGGCATCCAATCCAAAATTACTTGACATACAAATAAGGAAGGAAATATAACTCATACAATAATAAAAAAAAAATCAATCAACTGAAACCCAGAACTGACATAGATGTTGGAATTAATGGACAAAGACACAAAATAGTTACTACAACACTTTCATATGTTCAGAATTTAAGGAGAGGTATAGGAGATTTATAAAAGGCTGAAATGGAACATCTAGAGATGAAAAATACAATGTATGATAAGAAAAATTCACAAGATGGGATTAATGGCAGATTAGACGTTGAAAAAGAAAAAAAAAAAGAAAAAGACGTAGCAGTAGAAACTAAAATGAAACTCAGAAAAAGAAAGAACCACCCCCCCCCAAAAAAAAAAAACCCACAAAGAAACAACATCAGTGAGCTGTGGAACAACATCAAGCAGTCAAAAATACAAGTAATAGGAGCCCCAAAAGGTGGAGAGATCAGGAGATAAAACAAATATTTGGAGAAATTGTGGTCAAAATTTTCTCAAAATTTGATGAAAACTGTACACCCACAGAACCAAGAAAATCAATGAAACTCAAGCATAAGAAACATTAAAAAAAAAAACCACTACACCATATTAAATCAAAATCAAATTGTTTAAAACCAGTGATAAAGAGAAAACAAAAAACTCAGAAAGAGCTAGAGAAAAGTGATATCTTAGTTACAGAGAAATGAAGATATTTTAAAGCACATGTGAGGAAACTACCAGAGGGAGATCTCTATAGCTTTCTGAAGATCTCTCATTGTGCAGCTCCCTCCTCTCTGATGCTCTATCCTGAACATTCTAGCTACCTGGGTCTCTGAGTCTCTCTAGCTCCTTATTTCATTCTCTCTTCAGGCTGTCAGCTGGGTTCCAGCCTGGTTTCTCCTCCTAGCACAGCAGCTTGAGAGCTCTCCAGAAAAGGTGCACCTTGTTTGCTGCCCATTTATCACGGATCACCGTCCTTTGTTGTGTGATGTCGAGTCTTGAAAATTGTGTCAAACCGTATTTTGTCCATTTTTGGTTATTTCAGGGGGAGGGTAAATCTGCTTCTAGTTACTGTATCCTGGTTGAAAATGAAAGTCCTCACTGTAGTTTTAACCTGCAAATGCCTCTCATGGATGAGGTTAGGTCCCTTACGTGAACTTGAAGACATAACCATAGAAAGTATTTAGAATGAAATATGGAGAAAAAAAGATAATTGAAAAATGTTTAAGAATTGCTTACAATTCTTTTGTATGTGAATTTTCATGTTTTATGACTTGTTTCTAAAGAGTTTTTCATGTTTTTCTTCTTGATTTGCAGAGTTCTTTGCATATCAGGGAATTTGAACCATTATTGTTGATGTGAGTTCCAATGCCCTGTTTTCAAATCACAGATATTTAATTCACTTAGAAAACAGCCCTGTGTACAGGCAGAGTCTTCAAGTGTGACTAAGTTTACGTTTATCCTTGACGCCTGACTCTTTCTTCCTTCATGGAAATTGTATCCTGGAGCCCTCCTTGTCCCTACTGTAGCCCATCTTTGGTCATTCAGGTTCATCTTGATCCATTCTAATAAGTTTTATTACCTCTAGGTAGAATAGATGATATTTATTAGGAGTTGAGGCTCCAAAAAAAAAAAAGACTCTGGAAAACATATAAAATCTGTATGTTTCCTCTCAGTAGACTTTAGGTCTTCCATTCCAATTATTTCTCTAAAGGAAAAAGAAATGTTACCAGAAATCCTACTGTATGAAAGAAATGGATAATGCTGTTACTCCGAAACTTGTTAATTTCATCTTATTGTATATCTTGGGCATTTATATTTTAAACATTGATTCTCTTGCTTTTTAAAAATATTGCTTAGAATACATGTTAAAAAGAATCCTAATGTAAGATAATTATTTGATGAACATTTGTTTAGTTTCCAGATGTTTTTCTCATATAGGTCTATGGTACCTTATCTGCAGTTCTGAAACCCAAAAAGCACTTAAAATTGAAAGTATCTTCCCATTAATTTGGAAGTCAAACCTAAACTTAACTGAATTCATTTGATGTCAAAACATGATCAGAACTTACTTTAAGTTATTTATAGTCTGTGTTTGTTCTACTTAGTGTGAACATTCATAGATTCTGCTATAGAAATATTAATGTTACTGGTCATAAAATGCTTCCTCAAATGCCTGTGATGGTACTGCATAATAAATGTACCATATAAACTTTCTGAAATCAGGAAGTAATTTTAAATTATGACTAGTAAGTTGTCCCTAGAAGCAGACCTATAGAAATCCTGCAGTAAATATCTTTAAACATATATCACAATCATAAGCGTATTGTTTTTAGAATTCCTAGAATTGAAATTAATGGTTGAGAAACAAGCAAAAATTTTTGCAGCCATTTAAATATTCCTCTCCAAAAAATGAACAATTTACACTCCCTCTGATACTGATTTTTATTATTCTCTTAAGGCTTTGCCAGACTTAAAAGCTGAAAAAAATAGCTACTTTACTCTTTAATGATTAAGAAGGTTGAGATATTTATAGTCTTATTTAAGCATTTATATTCATTCTCGTATGAGTTAACTTCATACTTTTATCCAATTTTCTACTAGGTTGAAAGTTTTGTTGAATGTATGTGCCTGCAATTAATTACAGTTGATCTTCTGACATTGTTAATTGTAGAATTTTTGTTTATATATTTGCTTTGTGGTTGAAATGCTTCATCAAATTTTAAAATTTATCTTACACGGTCAAATTTATAAAATCCCTTATGGTTCCTGCATAGTTAGTTCTGTTACTGAAACATTTTCCCATTACAGGATTTGCCCATTCAAGGAGTAAGGTAGTCTCTTATATTTCAGTGCTTTAAAGAATGCCTGAGAATGAGTTAAGATTGGTACAAAAATGTGTGTGTGTGTGGGGGGGAAGGATAATTATACATAAATAAAAGTGATACTTTAAGTAAAGTCAGGTACATGACCAGAAATTAGATAAGCTGTTGATTTACACAAAAGTATCTCATTTAGGTCACTGTCCTTAATGAGCATTTGACAAGTATAACACTTACAGAAATAACTTACCCAATTTGTAGGTGAGTCATATTAGAGTAGATTTGATCTTTGAGTAGATCTTTGAACTACTTCAAAGATCAAAATACTAGAATATTACTCAGCACCACAAAAACCTTTATCTTTTCCTCTTCTAGTCAATAATCCCTCAAAGTTATCCCGTTTGGACTGTATTCCCCATCTATTTGTTGTGCTTGTTTTAAGATCTTTATATAAAAGAAATCATAGTGTATGTACCTTTTTTGTGTACCTACTCAACATTATAGTTTTTTAGATTCACCCATGTTGAGCCCTGAGGCCACTTCAGGGCTTGGAACCAAGACTAAGGTCTCTATAGATAGAAGCTCTCTTTTTTTTTTTAAAGAGCAGAGTATTCATAAGAAGATGTGATTGATTCCCTTTTACCAGGAGCAAGGTAAGGGACTCCTTAGAGAAGAGCACATAAAACTTGGGGTGGTTGACACCATTCTCTTAGCATCCTTGGGAAAGCTCTTGCCTGAAAGGTTGCCAGGCCCGTGCACTACAGTCCTTAATCCTCCAGGATCATGGAGAAAGGAGCAGATGCTGAGCGAGGAGAGATAGAGAGGAGTGGTCTTGATGCAGTATTTTATTTTATTTTTTGATATGCAGATTTCCCATGGGCTGAATGGAGGATGTGGAAAATGAAACGTCATGAGTAATTCTGTCAACCCTGCCCCAAGACATCAGTGGGCAAAGGATTTCTGAACGACAGGGAACATCTAATTAGTCCACAGTGAGTGAAGGCCTAGGGGAGATAAGGGACTGACTGTTCCTGAGCATCTGGAGTTCCCATACAGAGGGTGTATGTTTGTTTGCCTGGGCTTCCATAAGAAAAAACACAGACTGGGTCGCTTCAACAACAGGAATTTATTTTCTCGAAATTCCGGAGACTAGAAATTTGAGATCAAGGTGTTGTCAGGTTTGGTTTCTTCTGAGACCTCTCTCCTTGGCTTTTAGCTGGCTGCCTTCTTGTTGTGTCCTCACATGGTTGCCCTTGGTCATTGTATTGTCTGTTTCCTAATCTCTTCTTATAAGCACATGAGTCATATTGGATTAGGGCCAACTCATATGACTTCATGTTACCTTAATTACCTCTTTAAAGGCACTATCTCTAAATACAGTCATATTCTGAGGTACTGAGGGTTATGACTTCAATATATGAATTTTAGGGGCACAATTCAGCCCCTAGCAGAGGACAACCTCATAAGGCTTTTTGAAGAGCCCACCAATGCACCCACGTGAGAGGCACATTTAAAGTCATGCCATATAGAAGTGAGTGATGGCCACAGATGTGGAAAGGAAAAAAAAAAACATGGAAAGGTGCAAGTACAAACAGATTCTCCTCTCCCCACCCCATCTCTCTCCTCTCTAAGCTGCTACTACCTCTGTCCTAGCCTATGCTGGGGAGGAGAAGAGTGTAAGTGCTTCAAGATACTGACTCTTTAAAATGATTAGTATTGAAATTTTAGGAACCAGGATGAACATTTTAATGACTAAAAGCATCTGGACATTTATGAAAAGCAGCTGACTTTTTTTAAAGGTATGACAAGATATATTGGGCACCCTTAACCCAGATCAACTGAATTAGAATTTCTAGGAGTGTCCCAGACAAAGTAATTGTTAAAGCTCCCTTTAGGATTCTACTGAGCACCTGGTATTAAGACACAGTGCTTTGGGCATTAATCTCCTACCCACTGGGGTCATCATCATCAATGAGTACATTGCTACTCCTACATGAGGTCTCTGGTGGCTCCATGCTAATGCCACTCTGGCTCCCGCCTCCTTTACCAGGTATAATTTGTAAACCAGAGTCAGGTTATTCATACAGAAGAAGTCTGTAACAAAATGCTCATTCACATGGCAACTTTTACACCTGATGGAAAATGTTTGGCTCTTTGGGTTTTTCAGGACCCATTCAATTTGTCCTGGAGACCTCTAGGAGATGAATATATTGGCATTCACATGTGTTGTATTTGTGAGTAAATCTTGTACCCCATCAGTACCTTAACATGTTGGTGGGCCAATTAGTAGTGAATAGTGTCACAAGCTTGCACTGGAAATTCTGATTTGGTTCCCATTTGATCTCAAGGTTTCCAGGTCAAACTTTCAGTTTCATTCTTGATTCATACTCTTTGCTTTGTAATTCTTCTACACTAATCTACCTTCAGATCCTTGTACATGTAAGGTTGAGGCGCCTTCCTGCCTCAGGACCTCACATCTTTCACACAGTCTTTATTATCTAATTCCACTCCTAGTATTTTTTTTTTTTTTTTTTTGCGGTACGCGGGCCTCTCACTGCTGTGGCCTCTCCCGTTGCGGAGCACAGGCTCCGGATGCGCAGGCTTAGCGGCCACGACCCACGGGCCCAGCCGCTCCACGCCACGTGGGATCCTCCCGGACCGGGGCACGAACCTGCGCCCCCTGCATCGGCAGGCAGACTCCCAACCACTGCGCCACCAGGGAAGCCCCCACTCCTAGTATTTTATTCAGGATATTTAGATCAATGTGTTCTGTAGACCAGCAGCATCAACAAAAACTGGGAGTGTTTTAGAAATACAAAATGAGTTTTCCCACCTTTCAGACCTATCAAATCAGAATCTCTCTGGAGGTCACTCAGAAACCTGTGTTTTAACAAGATCTTCAGAGAATTTTTGTGTCTTCCAAAATTTCAGAAGCACTATTCTAGGTTATCCTATGTTTCAAATAAACCTTGAAATCTCAATGCCTTAACAGAATAATATTGTATGTAATAATGTAATAATAATACTCTCATCAGTGTAGATCATAGGGCTCCCCTTGGGGCCTGTCCCCCAAGTTCAGGGATCCAAGCTTTTTATATCTCATGATGCCATCATTATGTTGTCTCAATGGTCACTGTAGATAGAAAATGAATGATTGAGGTGTTTCGAGATAAAGCTTAAAAATAGCATATGCCATTTATGCCCACATGTCATAGGCTAGAACTCAGTCACATGGCACTAATCGGACTGCAAGGGAGATCGGAAAATGTAGAGAAACATGTGGGATTTATGAGCACTGACAGTTTTTGCACCAACTAAGTGGCCTTTGTTTGTTTCAGTCTGCTCCTCCTTCAGTTTCCAGTAAATGTGTTACCTCCTCATGCTCATCTGATGCTGACACCCATGTTTGCTCCTTGCTAGACCCAAGGGTGCTTAAGGTTTAATTCTGATTAAAATGATTTACGTTTTACTTTTTGATTTATAGAGTTAACCAGTTGCCCTTTAACTGTGCTTAAAAACATACACTCTCAGAATTTTCATTCTCACATTATGAAAAATTGTTCACCACCCTAATTTTAATTTCAATTCGGTTATTAGAGAATTTGTACATGTTCTGATGACTTTATTTCTCAGATTTTCAGCCATGTTCTTAGTCTAACTTGCTGAGACATTTCTTTGTCTATCTTTTTTGGTAAGGGCTTTTGCCATTTCTGAAGATACTTATTTTTCCATAAGATTATGATTTTTTTTGACTGATAGAGTGTTTTGGAGTTAGTTGTGGCTAGGAATACATCACCATTTATATTTGCTGTATTTCATCTTTTTGAGGTTATTTAATTTCCTGCCTTCCTTACTTGAACATCATGAAGAGATGCTCTGTATTTCTCTTCAACAACCAAGGTTGAAGAAAAAGAAAAAAATACATATAATAGGAATTCAAGGACATCTGATGAATATTAGAGATCTAATAAATATGAGAAAAGAAGAACATTCTTTAAAAGAGCTAAAATTAGGGCTTGCTTGGTGGTGCAGTGGTTAAGAATCCGCCTGCCAGTGCAGGGGACACAGGTTCGAGCCCTGGTCTGGGAAGATCCCACATGCTGCAGAACAACTAGCCCGTGTGCCACAACTACTGAGCCTGCGCTCTAGAGCCCGCGAGCCACAACTACTGAAGCCTGCATGCCTAGAGCCTGTGCTCTGCAATAAAAGAAGCCACTGCAGTGAGAAGCCCGTGCACTGCAACAAAGAGTAGCCCCTGCTCGCTGCAACTAGAGAAAGCCCACGCGCAGCAACAAAGACCCAACGCAGCCAAAAATAAAATAAATTTATTAAAAAAAAAAAAAAAAGAGCTGGGGGCTTCCCTGGTGGCGCAGTGGTTGAGAGTCCGCCTGCCAATGCAGGGGACACGGGTTCGTGCCCCGGTCCGGGAAGATCCCACATGCCACGGAGTGGCTGGGCCCGTGAGCCATGGCTGATGAGCCTGCGCGTCCGGAGCCTGTGCTCCGTAGCGGGAGAGGCCACAACAGTGAGAGGCCCGCGTACCGCACAAAAACAAAACAACAAAAAAAACCCTAAATTGGTTGGTTTTACGAAAGGCCAAAAGACAAAGTGACAACACCATTGACACAGGAGTCCTTCAATAAGCCAACCTACAATTTGTGAGCAGTCGGCAAAAGGGACACTTATGAGAAATAAGGCTCATTTTACAGTTTTGTCCCTCAGGGCACAGGGTGTTTGTCTGATTCAGTCTCACAGCCAGAAAAACTGACTGCTCTTTTTTCTGGACTATGTACCTCTAAAAATGGGGTTCTATTAAGTAGCTCCTCAGCGGTCAGAAGAACTCATACCTGAGGATTTCTCTCTTTGGTACACCTTATGTTTTATACCCTAAATTGAATTTAAAAATTAGACTAAAAACCTTAAATTAGGTTACATAATGCCACTTCCCTATCATCGCTGTAGTCCTTTAGCGAGCCTATATTACTAATTCACAATCCCTTTTAGCAGCTTCTATAGGATACTTGCTTGGCTGCCTCTGTAATCTCTAGAAGATGCCATAAAAGCATCCTGCTTTGTCTTGCTCTGTCTCTATCCTGTTCATCACCTGTTCTGTCTCAGCTTTCTTTCCCAAAGAAAAGGACTTGGCTAAATCTTTTACCCTTTTCCTCTGTCTGTTCCCAAACTCTTCTTGATCAAGCTTGATTGCGTACCAAATCTCCATCCAACCCCGAATAAAAAAGTCTCACTGTAAAATTTATTTGACTTTTTGAAAAGTTACTATGGTATTGTTAGATAATCTACTAATTTCAAATATTTTCATTCTTAGGTTTTTTGTTTTTTTTTTTAACTCCCCAAATCAGTAGCTTCACAGACTGTTTGCCATGGAAAAGGAAACTGAATTTTATTTAATTACAACTTTGTGCCAGTTCACTGAAAAAAAATTTAACTATATTTGTAATTTATAACATGTATAACATGTTATAATCCACATGTTAATTATTCAAAACTCCTTCTTTTAAATCCACAGAGGAAACTTGATTTATGTAGCTCCTTGTGGAAGTTTTTTATTGATGATATATTTTTTATTCATAATATGTATTTAACAAGTAGAATGCCATTCATATTGCTCTGCTCTTTATTGTTTAACAATACATCTCAAGAGTTTTTTCCATTTGAGGCACACAGATCTACCTCATCTGTTTAAGTGCTGCCTGGGGTTTCAGTATATGCTTACCTGGTCCAGAGCAGAGACAGTCTTCCTGACCCCAAAGCTGATATTCTTTTCTCCTACAGCATAATTCCTAAAAAATCAGAGTCCTCTCACTAAATTTGACAAATGAAATTACTGAGGCCCAAATAGGTCAGGTAACTAGCCTGAGGTCATGATGGAATTACTGGGAATGTTGGGACCCATGCCAGGTGCTTCTTTCCCCCTTGAGTTACAGTGTAGAACTCTTTTATAATGTTATTATCTTTCAGAATAAGAGGTACATGAAGTGTCTCTTAAACAGAAAGTCACCTGGTACCTTAAATGGGGTAGGAGAAAAAGTCTGCAAGTGATGGGTTAAATGTAAATCAGAAGATTGCTGAGGGCAGCCATTCACTGTCAGAAAATGAGACGAGCAAGGGAATTGCTGATATATTTGGAGGAAACTTGAGTGAGGACAGCACCAAACTGAAGTTCACACATACTTTTTCTACAGAGAATTCTTTACATTTGTCAGTTTGGTTTTAACTACTTTGCAGTACCAAAGTGCTATCAATGAGAGACAGAAGAAAAGGGAGAGGTAGGGAAGAGGGGGAGAGGAGAGTCAAGTCCCACACAGTGGTAACCCAGGGAGACAATTTAATCCCCGAACTCTGGATTCCTAGGAAATGTGTGCCCTCAGGTCAGCACAGATGGTAGAGTTCAAGTAGCACATCTCTAATTTCAGCTCCCTCCTTGTTTCTGTTTCTTCCATGCATATTTCCAATACTTTCTCGTGAGGTCAGCTATGCTTTTAAAAATGGTCATTGTAATTTATCTAGTATCTTGGCATTTGCATTGGAGGCCTTTTCAGAATGTTTACTTAGCCATAATGCTGAAAGTAGATGTCCCTCTGATTTTGTTTTTGTAATTTTTATTCACGTATACATATGGAAAAGTACACGAATCCTAATTGCAACTTTATGAATTTCAAAGTGAGCACAAAATATTACTAACAGCAGATCAAGAGACAATACTACCAGCATCATAGAAGCCTCAGCCTACCCCCTCTCTATTCCCATGCCCATCCCCTCGAGGGTAACCACCATGCTGACTTCCAACACCATATGGTAGTTTTCTCTGTGTTTTGTAGAAATGGAATCAAGTAGAATGTGCTCTATGTGTCACACTTCTCACATTCTGTGTTATGTTTGTGAGATATACTCATATTGTATATGTGTGTAGCTGTTCTTTTTTATGGCTGTGTAGCATTCTGTTGTATGTATGTATGAGAATTTACCCTTTTTGATGAACATTTTGTTAATATATTCTCAACATTTTTGGACATGTCTTCTGATGAACATATGTACACATTTTTTATTGTATGTATCTCTCAGTATAATTTATACATCATTTATTGATGTGTATAGTTTTACCCTACTTTCTATTGAGTTGTCTGCATTTTATTGATTTGTAGAGTTTTTTATATTTTCTGGATATATGTTCTTCATTAGACATAAATATTGAAGATTTCTTTTTTCTCTATGGCTTTCCTTTTTACTCTCAATGTTGTCTTTTGATGAATAAGAGTTTTTAATTTTAATAGCCTGATTTTTCAAAATTTCTTCTTATAATAAATGCTCTTTTGTGCCTTTGTAAGAAATATTGCCTACCCCAAGGTCACGAAGACATCCCATGTTTTCCTCTAAAAATTTTATTTACTCTTTACATTTAGATCTACAGTCTAGCTGGAATTGATTTTTCTATGGTCTGATTTACTTCAACAGAGCCAAATGACTTATTTCCATCATTATTCTGCTAAAACTGCTCTGCTTTTGTGAAGGTCATTACAAAACACTAGGTCTGTTCATATCACACTGCTCTTGGAAAATATTTTATGGGTTCCATGGAAACCACAGATTTCAAACTCCTTAGCAAGGCTACGAAACACTTCACAATTATACCCCACGTTAATTTCAAGCATCATAGCCTGTAACCCCATGTTCTTCCACAATGAATTAGCCATGTCTTTCTATCTCTGTGTTAGTCATGTGTTTCCCTCTGCATTGCTTTTACTCTTCTCTGTTATGTAAAGCCCTATTCTTGTTTCCTGGCCCAGAAATAAACAAAGAAACAAACATTCCCCATATCCAACCCCTACTCCCCAGGCAAATTTATCACTCCCTCAGCTGTTCTTATACTTATTCTAATAGTTTCTAGACTGTATCCTTATATCTTCTCAATGTAATAGATATTATTAATATGCTCATTTTGTAGATGAGAAAACTTAAGACCAGAGTTAAATTGTCCAATAATTAATACACCAACATTTAAATGGATGTGGAGATTGAATGGAAATATTCTCATCCTTCTCTAATAGTTTATGAGTGCTCTTTTTTTTTTTTTTTATAAAGAAGCCCCTCAACTTAGGCTAACTGTAATTGTGAGTTATCTGTGAGGATATTTTACAAAAGTAAAACTCCTGTTTTAGAGTTGTGTTCCATATGGAAAGAGGAAAGGCTTATTTTTATGTGGTCCCATGGTCAAAAGGCCAAATATAGTTTGTTTTGTGTTTAGAGTGCTATATTAAAAATGGGGCTCAAATAGTGTTTTACTGAATGCTCATAAGTACTTTAACCTCTGAAAATTCTGTCTTTAGTAAGGTGATGTTTCAACTTGAAATCCGGAACTCTCTATTCAAGCCAACTTAAATG
This sequence comes from Phocoena sinus, assembly GCF_008692025.1. Classification (NCBI taxonomy): domain Eukaryota; kingdom Metazoa; phylum Chordata; class Mammalia; order Artiodactyla; family Phocoenidae; genus Phocoena; species Phocoena sinus. Next base: position 79,866,439 of record NC_045768.1, on the reverse strand, counting down.
TTATTTTCCTATATCTTTGTTTTTTAGTTATAATCATCATACAGTGTTATATTAGTTTCTGAAACCATAAGACTCCTAGAAGAAAACATAGGCAGTAACCTCTTTGACATGGATCTTAGCAATATTTTTTTTTTGGATACATCACCTCAGGCAAAAGTAAACAAACGGGATTTCATAAAACTAAAAAGCTTGTGCAGGGCAAAGGAAACCACCAATAACATGAGGCAACCTACTGAATGGGAGATGTTTGCAAATGATGTAATCATCAGGGGCTGATATTGAAAACACATAAATAACTCATACAACTCAACCTAAAAAAAAGAGAAACAACCCTAATAAAAAATGGGCAGATGACCTGAATAGAAATTTTTCCAGAGAAGACATACAGGTGGCCAACAGACACATGAAAAGGTACTCAACATCACTAATCATTAGGGAAATGTAAATCAAAGCTGCAATGAGGTACCACCTCATGCCTATCAGAATGGCTGTTATCAAAACGACAACAGGGCTTCCCTGGTGGTGCAGTGGTTGAGAGTCCGCCTGCCAATGCAGGGGACACGGGTTCGTGCCCCGGTCCGGGAAGATCCCACATGCCGCGGAGCTGCTGGGCCCATGAGCCATGGCCGCTGAGCCTGCACATCCGGTGCCTGTGCTCTGCAATGGGAGAGGCCACAACAGTGAGAGGCCCGTGTACCGCAAAAAAAACGACAACAGACAACAAGTGTTGGGGAGAATGTGAAAAGGGGACCCTTGTGCACTCTTGGTGGGAATGTAAGTTGGTGCAGGTGCTATGGAAAACAGTATAGAGGTTGCTCAAAAAACTAAAAATAGAACTACCATATGATCCAGCAATTCCACTTCTGGTATTTATCTGAAGAACACAAAAACACTAATTCAGAAAGAAACATGTACCCCTGTGTTCACTGCAGCACTATTTATAATAGCCAAGATACGGAAGAAACCTTCTAAGTGCCCATCATTAGATGAATGGATAAAGAAGATGTGATATATATATACAATGGAATGTTGCTTAGCCATAAAAAATGAAATCTTGCCATTTGTGATAGCATGGATGGACCCAGAGTTTATTATACTAAGTGAATAAGTCAGACATAGAAAAACAGTTACAGTATGATCTCACACAAATGTGGAATCTAAAAAACAAAACAAACAAGCAAGCAAGCAAACCAGAACAGAAACAGACTCATAGATAGTACAGAGAACAAACTGGTGGTTACCAGAGGGGAGGAAGATGGGGGAATGGATAAAATATTTTTCTATATCTTTAACCTGTGGAATGAAATTAGGAAGTCTTCTCTTTTCAGATTACATAGGATCATATATAAGAATCTTAATTTAGGCCATCTAATTCATAAGAGATTCACAGGAAGGACACACATACATAGTAAAGCAAATGTAAGTTAAAGTAATTTGTGACTGGCCCTTGCAAATCCTACGACCCATGCCTACTAGTGGTCCAGTCTCATGCCAGCTGTCGCTTACCTCAAAATAGCAAAAATGCACATTTTACTCAATAGACAATTTTGAATCCACGTGAAGTGTTATGATGGGTTTTTACTGTAGCAACTTTAGTACTGGATCAATACAAAGGCACAAAGATGTGAATTCAATGTTCTAAGCCAGGAGTTGGCAAACTACAGCTTGTTGGCTAAATATAGCCACGCCCATTCATTTGCATGTTGTCCACAACTGCTTATATACTACAACAGAGCTGAGTAGTTGCAAAAGAGACTAAACGTCCCACAAATCCTAAAGTACTCTCTGACCACTGACAGAAAAAATATTTACTGACCCCCGGATTGGGGCTCCCACATGAAGGGATGGGGGAACCGCTTATATATTTCTTAGCTTGTACTATTTAACATAGGGTTAATTGTCCAACTGGTGTAATTCTAGTATAAGGCATATCCAAGAAATGAATCAGTGTTAAATCTTATAGTCACTGGATCAGACCAGCTCAAAACCAAATATATGTTGGTCAGCAGCTCACTAACCTTGAAATCAGCTAGTGACACAAAGGATAAATCCATTTTCACATTTTCCCAATTAACAACTTATTCATAGGTTCAGCTTCTAGTAAAGAAAGAATAAGTACACTCCATTCTCTCTCTCCCATTGACAGCAGCGAAAACCTTAGACAAACTTCATGAAGCAATTGTTGGAGATCTCTAAAAATTAAATAAGAGCAGGTGGACTGGGTAGAGGATACCAAAGCTTGAAGAAGGACCACATTTTGGAGACCTATTTTAAGTTGTATTTGCTTGTTTTACCTTCCATTCCTCTTTGCTGAGACAGCTGCATCTTCTGGAATTGTGCACAGTCACAGACAGAAAAGGCTCTTCAGTCAGAGGTCGCTGCAGGACAGAGCTCTTAAGACTTTCCTTGCCTGCACCCTAGAAGAGTTTCAGTAATGGAACTTCAACACTGTTGCAGCAAGAGTGGTGGTATGAGCAACAAAATTGGAGGAAGTGATGGTGGCCGTGGCGGCCCTCTCAGGCTCCTTTCTCCTGTGAATTTACCCCCCAGGTAGATGCAGTCCAGGATATACCAGGAGTCAAAGGCTCTGCTCTTTCGTTGAGCCTTAGGAGAGGGGGCCCAGGGAACATGATCTGCCCAAGTTCTTTAGAGTCAGAGTAAACTGGCACAATTCATTTCAAAAAACTTGGAAAACTGAATTACTTCAGTTTTAGATGATCTTATTTACAAAGCAGAAATAGAGACACAGACATAGAGAGCAAACATATGGATACCAAAGGGGAAAGGGAGGGGGTGGGATGAATTGGGAGATTGGGACTGACATATATACACTACTGATACTATGTATAACATAGATAACTAATGAGAACCTACTGTATAGCACAGGGAACTCTACTTAATGCTCTGTGGTGACCTAAATGAGAAGGAAATCCAAAAAAGAGGGGATATATGTATACATATAGCTGATTCACTTTGCTGTGCGGTATAAACTAACACAATATTGTAAAGCAACTGTACTCCAATAAAAAAAAAACAACTTGGAAAACCTTGTCAAGAGCCAAGCAAATGATCATATCCTTTGATAAAATAATTAATTTGTAAGAATGTGACCTAAGGAAAAAATCCAAATAATTTTAAAAGAAAAAAAATATTGGAGCTTTATTATGTGAATGAAATAGTTTCGTTACATAATCAAATAACTTATGTTAACAAAAGATGTCAACTTGAATTGTGTTCAGCCTTTCATGGGATTATTAAGAAAACTGGGGAAGAAATTAAAATTCATATGAAAGAGTATTATGTGAACAAAATACTTCTAAGTTGGATTTGAGATATGAGTAAACTACTTGAACAATGCAAAAGGTAATTTTTAAGACTGTCTTTAAAAATAAATTTTCAGCCTTAATATATTAATGATATTTTGATGTTTTAAAGAAATGCATAGTGACTTAGTCTTCATTTGGGGTATAGCAATTGATTTAAAAAAGCAATTTTTCTAAAGAATCCAATATTATATATTGGATAAAGTCTTTTAGCATCAGAGATGTTTATAAACAAAATAAGTAGATGTGCAACCATGGCAAACATTTTGGTATAAGAATCAAAATTCTTCCTATTTTCAGTCAGTGAGAGTTTGGAGAGTATCTTCCAAGAAAACTGACAAAGCATATCTTTCAGTTTTCTATTCCTGAAATAATTCACTAGAACCTTTTTTTTTTTTCTGTTTTTTTAATTTGGCTGAATAGCTTCCTTGTTATAAAGCATGTTGATAAGGTTGCTGGGATAAAAATGATCAAATGGTTCATAAACCTAAAATCTCTGGACTGTGATTTTTTTAATTTCACACAGCTTTGCACTGTGTCTCCTGGCTGGGGATGGAAGTGGAAGTGAGTGACAATAGCACAGTATGTCAGTTCTAGTCATGTTCTCCACTCCAGTTGGGTGGAGTGAACTGAGACATTTAAGATACTGCCAACAGTTTGGAATTCAATTTAGTTAATCAAACACTGCCTGCCTGCCTGCTCTGTGCCAGGCACTGACCAAATTCTTTGAATTCAGAGAGGTGATAAACATCACGGCTGCCCTTCAGAAGAGACAGGCACAATACAAATAATACAGTAATACAAGGGCTATAATAAAGGAATATTCAGTGGTATGCAAATGCAGGTGACAGAATAGCCAACTCTTTCTGGGCTTGGGGGCAGGTCAGAGACTGCCATACCATGGCATTGAACTGATCTTTGAAACACTGAGTAGAGAATGTCAAGATGAAGAGACTGAGCCATGAAAAAACTTGCATTTGCCTGGGAGAGGACACAGATAGCATTTCAGATCCTATTGAAATCACTCAGATGAGAGGCAATGACGGTCCAAGTCAAGGCATCTCCACTGAAGATAGATGTGAAAAGACAGATTTTGGTGTTATTTGGGAATTATAGTCTACAGAATTTGGTGACTAAATGAGAGAAGCAGGGATGACTCTAATTTCCTAGTTTGAAGTATTAGTCAAATGTTGGTTGCATTCACTTAAGCCTTGCAAACTTTAACTTGACTCTTGGCTTGATAACCAACTTCCATACAACATTATATTTAGTGCCATCTTTTAAATTACATTTTGTATATGAGATTTATTACAGTAATTTTTGGAACTCTAGTGAAACTCACTGAAAGTCTGAAAACTAGACAAATGAGTACTATCATAAAGCATTCTAAAGGTCAAAATAAAATGAAAACAAAAAGAAAAAAAGTTTTGCTGACATAAATCTTAACTTTAAATAACAGACTTTATTAAGATTCGTATAAATATCATACACCTTAGTATAATAAATACTAATTCCTATCAGTTTGATTTATATCATTAATGTAATTCCGATTAACTTCACTTGGTAACTTTAATATTTTATTATGAAAATTAGCAAGCATAGAAAAACAAATAATTTTAAATGAATACTTGAACATCTACCATATGTATTCTATCATTAAGGTGATTTATCACATACCCATAAATCCATCAATCTTTTATTTTTTGATGTATTTCAGAGTGTTAATAGTGACTTTCCCATTCTAGGCAAGATGGAGTAACAAGGATTGGATTTACTTGCCCACCTGAAACAACACCACCAAAATTAGGAGACAAAACATGAAATAAAAGCTTTCATGACATCAAGATCAGGTAATGAAGGGCAGTAAACATTGTCCTACAGTTGCCCAAGTTTACTGCCTTGAGAAAGTTCTAGGCTATGGTTTAAGGAGAGATAACCCAGGGTAGATTGAAATGAGAGTCTGGGGAAGCAACCAGGTGAAATTCCTTGAATGACAATAATGGCCAAAGCTCATTCAAGAAGAAATAGATAACCTAATAGCCCTATATCTACACATAAATTGAATATGTAGGTAAATATCTCCATAGGAAGGAAGTTCCAGGCCCAGGTATCTTCACTAGTGAATTCTACCAAACGTGTAAGGAAGAAATACCAATTCTATGCTAACTCTTGTGCAAAATTGAAGAAGAGGGATCACTTCCCAAATTACTCAATGAGACCAGCATTACCCAGGTACCAAAACAAGAAAAACAGAGTACAAGAAAAGAAATCTATAGACCAATAACCCTCATTAATATATATGCAAAAAACCCTGAAAAAAGATTTTAGTAATCAAATGTAGTAGTAAATATAACAAATACAAAGTATGATCCGTCATGAACAAGTGAAATTTATTGCAGAAATGTAAAGTTGGTTTCACATCTCAAAATTAATCGACATAATTCATTATCATAACAACTGAAAAAGAAAAGCCACATGTTTATCATACTAAATGCAGAAAAACATTTGACAAAATCCAAAATCTATTTTTGAATAAACCACTCAGAAAAGTGGACATCAAAGAGATCTCCCTCAAACTGTTAGAGTGTCTTCAAAACAAGCCCTGCAACTAACAGTTTTATTAATGGTGAAAGATTGAATGCTTTCACCTTAAGATCAGAAGCATATAAAGAATGTCTACTTTTGCTACTTCTGTTTCACTTTGGATTGGAAGTTCTAGCCAGTAAAATAAGGCAAGAAAAAAGTAAATAAAAGGCATCCAGGTTGGAAAGCAAGAAGTAAAATAGTCTTTATTTGCAGAAGACATGACGAACTATGTAGGAAATCTGACAGACTCCTAATTAAAAAAAAAACAAAAAGAAAACAACTAATAAATATGTTTAACAATGCTTAGGATGGCTGATTAGTATGCAAAATTAATTATATTTCTCTACTAACAACAAACAAGTAGGGACAACATATATGAAATATTTAGGAATAAATCTGCCAAAAAATATCAGAAACTTGTACGCTGAAAATTACAAAACGATGCTGAGAGGAATTAATAAGCCCTAAATAGAGATGTACTGTGTTCATGAGTGTGATGACCCAAAATTACTAACATGTCAGTTCTTTCCAAGTTGACTTACAGATGCAGTAAAATTCCAGTCATAATCCCAGTAGATATTTAGCTTATTCTAAAATGTATAAGAAGTTTATAAGAAAATCTAAACAACTAAATAGTCAAAATAGCTTTGCAAAAGAACAGAGCTGGGGAACTAATGCTATCTGATTTCAAAACTTATTATAAACCTACAATAATCAAGACAATATTATATCAACGTAAAAATAGGCTAATATATCAATGGAATATACAACGGAATAGAGAGGCCAAAAACTAGACCCCCATCTATACAGGCAATAGATTTTCACAAAATGTGCAAAGGAAATTCAGTGAAGGACAGGTTTTTTCATCAAATGTTGCTGGAACAGTTGAAATCCCATAGGAATAAAAAAAGTTGATCCATACCTTATACCACATACAAAAATTAACTACAAGTGGGAAGTGGGTTACAGGAGATAATCTGCAACCAATGAGTCATAAATGTGGTTTTAAAGAATTAGTCCCTTCCTCAAAGTGAGGCAGCTCCAGAGCTCCTGGTAGGTTAGGCTGAGTCCTTTATTGCAATAGAGTCCCAATTCACCTTCCCTCTTGACCTAATCCTGCTTCCTTTACCCCTCAGAGTTGTCCTTGAGCGTACCTTCAATATTCCTCCTGCGCTAAACTATCAGAATTTCAGAGCTCATTTCACAAAGAGCCCAGCCTATATCAGTAAATGATTGGGAAAGACCATATTGGATAGCATAATTAAGAAGCCAGATGTTTGCATTAATAAGTAGAGCCACCTTTACTTAAGCAGCAGCTAGAAACACTTATACACAATACACTTATCTGTTTGTAAAACAGATAAGTGTATTGGCAACTCAGGTACATTAGGGGAATGGCTGAAGAGATATTGTTTTACAAAATGGTGAATAATCCTTGGTGAGTTTCTGAACAAAACTAAGTATCATCTTCTCTCAATTTACTTGTAGTTCCACTCCAAGAAAATTAAATACATATTAAAATAGTACACAAATAATTTGTTTTGAGGATAAGATAGGTACTCCTAGGCTCAGACCATTTTCAGTATAGTTTTCTCCTATCTCAGTGACTGCTGAGACATCCAAAGTTGTGTGGGATGCACAATTTTTCTTTATATAAGTTTGTCCTGCACATCTAGCATCCCCACCCCCTGCCCAATTAATGCTAACACCCTTCAATCATTGTGGCTACCCTAAGACAATTCTGTAAGTTTCCAAAAGTGTCCTAGTGACCCCATTGAAAAATAACAGTCATAGAGGGCTATATATGAATAATGCTTTGGCTTTATTCTGTAGGTATTAGGGAGGCATTGCAACCCTTCAAGTAGAGCAGTGACATTTGTTTATACGGGAAGAGAATTTTGGTCCCGGTGTGACTGATAAATAAGGAAAGCGTGTTTAAGATTGGAAACACATATATCTGTTTTTAGACTACAGCAGCAGTTTAATTAATAAATGGCAATTGGCTGACATAAGGTAGGACCATTGGAAATAGATTAATATATTTAGCAGTTTTCAGGAGTTAAACCAAATATGGTTGGTGAAGGGTGTGATGTTTTGAGGGACCAGGTACTAGATGCTCCTGATGCAGAAGAGCAAAAGAGAAGGAGGACTAGGATGTGGGTGTTTTGCTTTGTTTGTTTAGTAAATTGTCAATAAATACAGTTTTAGCTATTTTGAGATTGAGATAAAGGCAAGAATAAAGAATATTTGGATGGAGAGTTCAGTATTCAGTTTGCCATATGTTTATGAATACTTAGATATACAGTTTTACTTATTAGTTAAATTTTTAATCTTTGCTCACTAAATTGGAAGCTCCAATAGAACCAGTATTGTTGGCCTGGTTTTCTGCTGTATCCCCAGTGTCTAAATCATGCCTTGAACATATTAAGCAGCCAATAGAGAATTGCTGAGTGTATGAATATATGCATCCTGTAGTTTTGGAAGAGATATAATTTTATGAATCATCGGCATATTTTTTAAAAGAACTTAAGTAGACCTGATTGTCTATGGAAAGTTTACAAAGTGCTGAACTGAAAGATAGGAAACCTAGCTTTTGGTGCTGACCATGCTGCTAACCTTGTGACCTTGGGCATGTCCTTGGATTTTTCAGATCACGGATCTGAGTTCCATGGAGGTGGGGGATTGGACAAAGACCTTTAGTTTTCCCTACACCATCAAAACTAATAGGAATGGGAGTTTTATTGTCAAGACAAAACAGTGTAAAAATTTGTAGAACAACAAAGGAGGAAATAAGAAAACTATATTTGGAAGATGTAAAACAGATAAGTGCTGACTGATTATCAGACTCTACAAAAACAAATACTGTATTATTAGTGGGAAAAACTGCGACACATCCAGATCTACACTGTGTAATCAACAAAAAAAAATGTGCAGGAAGAGGCAGTACCAGCTACTTCTGGATCTAGGGGTGATGGGTGGAAATTTAAAAATATTTAAGAAGTAAACAGATCAGTGCTTCTCAATCTCTGCTGAACCTCAGGCTTGGAATGACCTAAGGAGTTTTAGAGACTTCTGGCACCTGGGTCCCACATCCAGAGATTTTGAATTAGTTGGTACCCAAGTAATTCTAATCTATTGAGATTGAGGGACTCTGAGCTTGGATTGGAGCAGTGTGATTCAAGATTCTGGCCTGTTGAGGGGAAAAATAACCAAGCCTTCTGACATTGCTCTGACTTTTGAACTTGACATAACTATTGGAAGATGGATATGCTCCATCAAAACAAGAGAATGTACCAAGAAAGATGAAGGTATAAGCTTCAGAAAATAGGCAGTCAAACCAGGAGGAATACAAAAGGAATTGTGAACATCCAAAGAGAGGTAATACCCAGATAATGGCCATGCAGTAGAATTAGAAGCCAATCCAAATAGCAAGAACATGGAAGTCTCAGAAAAGATATCCATAAACAAATTGAATTAATAATGTAACTAATGTGATCTACCATGTATAACATTTCATTTAAAGACTTTAAGACTTTAGGAAGGTGTGTGAAGAATTAGCAACATGTACAGAGAAACATTAATGAAAAACACATTCAATCAAATAAAACAGTTCTCAGTTGTAATATTTGTATAGGCAATATTTATGTATTTATGCCTATACATTAGATATATATATATCTAAACCATATATATATATGTGTGTGTGTGTATATATATATACACACACACACATATATATATATATGTATAAACTATATAAACACTGAATACTTATTTAACCAACAATTTCAATCTAAGTATTTTAGGAGGAAATTGTAGAAAAGCAGAGAAAATGATAGTAAAAGAGAACTGAATTATCATCTTCATGATTTAAAGTCAACAGATAATGTACTTAATTTGCGACACAAAAGACAGCAGGGCATGCATGTTGTTTAGAAATTTGGAGACGTGTGGAAGTCATAAAAAACAGCTTAAAAAGTGGAAAGTAGTTGCCTCTATGAAAGGGTCTGTGACAGACCTTCTCATTACTAGTGCTCTTTGAAATTTGTTGTAGGAGTGTGTCCTGTCCACTTTAGTACACTTAGCAGCATCCCTGGCCTCTGTGCCCTAGATGCTAATAGCAGCCCCTCTCCCCAAATAGAGGCAACCAAAAATGTCTCTGTATTTGTCTTTCTCTGAATGACTTACTTCACTTAGTATGATAATCTCTTGGTCCATCTATGTTGCTGCAAATGGCATTATTTCATTCTTTTTCATGGCTGAGTAATATTCCACTGTATCTATGTACCACATTTTCTTTATCCGTTCAGTTGTTGATGGACATTTAGGTTGTTTCTATGTCTTGGCTATTGTAAACAGTGCTTTACGAATACTGGGGTGCATGTATCTTTTTAAATTCCAATTTTTTCTGATTGTATGTCCAGGAGTGGGATTGCTAGATCATATGGTAATACTCTTTTTAGTTTTCTTGAAGGAACCTCCATATTGTTCTCCAAAGTTGCTGCACAAATTTACATTCCCACCAACAGTGTAGGAGGGTTGCCTTTTCTCCACACCCTCTCCAGCATTTATTATTTGTAGACTTTTGATGATGACCATTCTGACTGATATGAGTTTTGATTTGCATTTCCCTAATAATTAGCTATGTTGAACGTCTTTTCATGTGCCTGTTGGCCATCTGTATGTCTTCTTTGGAGAAATGTCTATTTAGGTCTTCTTTCTAGCAACATTTAGTTGTAAATTATGGTTTACAAATCTACTGAATGGTTTTTCATAACCATGGTTGAGCAGGTAATCCTGGGTGCACAGAAATATATAAGACCTTGTCCGTGATTTCAGGTTACTTACAAACCTATCTGGACATTTGACAGAAACAGCAGTATAATCACAGAGAGGTCTTAGAGAGGTTTTGGAGTCAGAGGAAATGTTCTGAATTCCCAGCTTTTCCCCCACATTAGCTCTCTGTCTGTGAGAAATGTCTGGCACATAATACCCAGCAGTGTGATTTCCAGTTGCCCTTCTCCCAAAAATCTTTCTCAGTTCTATGACTATGAAAACAGATTATGACCTATGTTTAACTGAATTGTGCAAACAATAAGTGCTATTGGTATTGCAAGGAAGAAGCCTCTCAGCTGTGGAAGAGTGGGGGAATATTCTTATAGGAGAGCTGCAGCTGCTCAAATGGATACGAAATGGGGCTTGTGTGTCTTAGGTCCTTAGGTCAATGTCAGCAAAGATTCTTCTCCTTTTAATGGAAAAGACAAACCAATAACCTCCCCACCCCATACCCAGTATAAGTCCCTGATGGAGTTATCCTAATTTTTATATTGCCATCGTGACTGATAGTCTGTCTCTGACCACTTACAGTATTTGTTTGGTAGGAAATTCAACATAAAAACGGTCTGGCGGGGGGCTTCCCTGGTGGCGCGGTGGTTGAGAGTCCGCCTGCCGATGCAGGGGACGCGGGTTCGTGCCCCGGTCTGGGAGGATCCCACGTGCCGCGGAGCGGCTGGGCCCGTGAGCCATGGCCGCTGAGCCTGCGCGTCCGGAGCCTGTCCTCCGCAACGGGAGAGGCCACAACAGTGAGAGGCCCGCGTAACGCATAAAAAAAAAAAAAAACGGTCTGGCGGGCTTTCCTGGTGGCGCGGTGGTTGAGAGTCCGCCTGCTGATGCAGGGGACATGGGTTCGTGCCCCGGTCTGGGAGGATCCCACATGCCACGGAGCAGCTGGGCCCGTGAGGCATGGCTGCTGAGTCTGTGTGTCCGGAGCCTGTGCTCCACAACGGGATAGGCCACAGCAGTGAGAGGCCCACATACTGCGGAAAAAAAAAAAAAAAAAAAAGGTCTGGCTTGGAACTGATCATGAGGCTCTGGGAATAAATTTCTTTATTGAGTTTATCAAGGTTGTTGGTTTTTAACAAATGCAAAGAATTACATAAACAGAGTTGTGTTTCAGTGAATAAGAATTAAGATGCTTTTAAAAACTAGGTATAAATGTGGCTCTAAGTAGTAATTCTATTAAGTCAGACAGTCTGGATATACTTTCTTTTGATATACCTTTCCAGGGTAATTATTTGTTTTTCAGCAGAATAATGTTCTTTATCTCAAATCAGTTTTGTTGCAGTTAATGCTATTATTATTTATTAGTATAGGTAAAACCAAGGGCATTTTCATTTGGCATGAAGTAGATTTTTATTTTTCAAACCTAAGAGCAGACTGAAGTTTGCTAGTGAAACTGCTTTGGTAAATACCATCAATTCTGATGACAGATTATTTGCAATAATCCCAGGCAATTTTGTTACACTGCCATTATGTTTAGGCGATAGCAAATTAAAATGATAAAATGTCCTTATCTCTTTCCTGCAGCTGTTTTAGCAATCCCATAAAATGAGTTTATACCGTCAGCTGTACCTGTCCAGAAATATATAAATACAGGTGGCATTGTTCCTTAAGTATTCCACTAGTCACCATGCTATGTGGACAATCTAATGGTCCATTTTTAAAGAAAATGTTTGTGTCTGTTTTTCAATTATTTGAGAAATAGACACATTCTTTGCTTTGCCTGGTGTCAGGGTCATCTCACCATATATATTATAGTAAATTACTGTAATAGGAGCACTTGGCATGTTGCATTAGAGTGAAAAGAAAAACAGATTGGCTGGAAATAAGAAGAATTCATTCTTTCTCCTCTGTAGTGTGTATGCCCTGACAGCCACCAGGGGAACTTATTAACCTTCCTCCCATTGTCAATGTTTCTAGAAAGCAGAACTGAATTGAATAAGCTGTGCAGTCAAAAAACCTTTCTTTCATTCCCAACTGAAGATAAATGTTTCTTTTTTAGATCATTTAAAAGGGACAGTTTAAATATAAGTTTGGATTTAGTTTTGTTCTCCTCAATATACTTATATATGGGAAGTTTGTTTTCATTTATGTATGTACATATTTATTTGTTGTTTTCTGTTTATGAGTCTTTGTGAGATCTTTTGTTCTGAACTTGGGGTTTCACTCCTTTCACAGATGTTTACTTTCTTACCAGGAGCACCATGCTTGGCTCTATGGTCTGAACAAGTAGCTGAGTAAACTGAGTCCACCAGGAATCAAGTTCATAGATTCACTGAGGATCTACCTTCTCTGGTCACTTTGTACCTGTGGTCCAGCTCCTTTTCCACTGTACACGTTCCATGGTTTTCATCATTCACATCTCTGTAGGTAAGTTTCTTGGAACGTGCTTGTTTCCAGTGTATCTTTGCTTTGTCCATATCATTGTGGCACGTTTTGGTTCAGTGTCCCACCTCATTTTTTACCACTCGTTTCTAAATATCTGAACCACATTGAGACTATCATTATTCTGAAAATAGGGCAAGATATCTGCTCCTGTGATTTGGACCTAGCTAGTTTGGATATGGCTTTGCTTCCAACAGATACATCCTTATAGCCAAAGGAAGTTGATTACACTCTGCTGGGTACTCCAACTAGTTCTCTTTGGAAACAGTATACCTCAGCATGTCAAGATGGCCCTGTTTCCTGAGGGAATCATGGTCAATGGATGCCTGGAAACATATTTATTATTGTAACAAATGAATGAACAATTGGGCACAGTCTGGTTTCAGGTCAGTTTTAAGTCACTACTTTCCTTATGATGGTTGCTTTATAATTTGGACTTGTGGCGTTCAAGGGTGTAATATTTCCTTCTTGAACTTCATGCATCTTGATCTGGGACACAAAAGCATAGCCGCTAAGACCAGGGGACATGCAGTCATAGGGATAGAGTTTAAATCCTTTACCCGCCACTTTCTCTTAGCAAGTTATTTAATCTCATGTAGTACTTGTGAAAGATTAAAAATTAAAAGAGCTGGGGCTTCCCTGGTGGTGCAGTGGTTGAGAGTCCACCTGCCGATGCAGGGGACACGGGTTCATGCCCCAGTCTGGGAAGATCCCACATGCCACGGAGTGGCTAGGCCCGTGAGCCATGGCCGCTGAGCCTGCACGTCCGGAGCCTGTGCTCTGCAACAAGAGAGGCCACAACAGTGAGAAGCCCGCGTACCGCAAAAAAAAAAAAAAAAAAAAAAAATTAAAAGAGCTATTTAAAGCAGTTATCACATTTCCTGGTATATGGTAAGTATTTTTTTAAATGTGAAAGAAAGAAAAACAGCAAATAGCACAAATACCATCCTGGTACACTTTTTGATTTGAAGACAATGCTTTCTGAGGATCTCTGAAAACAGTCTAGCTTCCTAAAGCTCTCCATGCCAGTACTGAAATGGGCAGGACCTTGCAATCGACCTTTTACACTGGGGAAGATTTGGGCTCAGACCCATGTATGGTCCTCAAGACCTTCAAAGAAACTGAAAATGAGAGCAATCCAGTCTCTCAGTTTGACGTAATGGCAACTGTCTTTTCTTTGGAAACACTGAAAGTTATTCTTCCGTGCTTTGAGACTCACCAATTACAAGTGACTAAAGCAATCTTTAAAATCTTGGAAAAATTTATTAGCATTAGAGGTTTCAGAATCACTATTAACCAAAAGCAAGTGCTATGTTCTTGAAAATAACAGACACCTCTTGTATTGTAGCTAAGATAGTGTTTTTGTTTGTGTTGTTGTTGTTAGTTTTTGGCTTTGTTTTATTGGAAAAAAACAGGAAAATCTCATTATAATGATTTTATCTCTAGTTTTATTCAGTGGCTTAGAACCTAAGTTCAGCATTAAAACTACAAGATACTAGGAATATTGTTCAGTGATTTAAAATATGATGTATCTAGGGATACTTTAAAGAACTATTGCCTTTGTGTTAACATAAAGCACTTATATCTAGATGGATGTAACAGTTTTCTGTGGGTTTGTGGAGACAAGATGGCCGTTTTCTTGATTGTTATTAGGCAGTTATTTGTAAACATACTCAGTGTTCTATGTTGTATAAAATTATACTGTTATCTGTCCAATTTGGAGTGCATATCGTAGATCCTGACTGAGCGAATTTTTGGAAAGGAAGTCAGTATGAAATGGTATTTCATTAACTTGTCTGCAGGCTTCTAAAGGAGATGAAGCAAATTAAATAATTCTTTGCCAAAAATGGAGCTACATACATGTCCTAGATATTTAGAATTTTGACCTAGAGCCATTATTCTCAGTCAGCATTAAAGTGTTGGCCCTATATTCAAGCAATGAGATCTCAGTTTGTGTCCTTATTTGCCATGTGCAATGATCTGTTGGCTGTTGGTATCTTAATTCTTCTAACCTGTTTGCTTATCTGCAGAGTGGGGGAAATAATAGGACACACTTTTAAGGACGTCTTATAAATTAAATAAGATAATATACATAAAGTACTTAGCAAAGTGAATAATATATAGTATAATACTTAAAAAATGGAAGCTCCTTCTACAATAACATTAATACCTCTACTATCATTATTACTATTATCACTAGAAAAAATTTACCTTTGGTTGTCTCTCGTTTTTCCTTTCCTTTTTCTTACTTCTATTTGTGGTGTTGAGCCACGACCTGAGATGTGAAATCCCCAAGGTCGTACTTACATATAAGAAGAGGGAAATCAGGTAGCTTTATGTCTGGTATAAATTTACTTATCGTGAGGGCAAAAGAAACGCTAATCAAATCTGTGTCACACATATATATCAAGTCAATCACAGACTGTAGAATATATATTGTTCAGCCCGAAGACTGCTTTCCCGTGATTATATTGGCCTCAGAAGTCTCCAACCCTAGCATGTACTGTGTGGTAGCACTGCCAGGACAAAAATCCACAACTGAGTGATTCAAGAGTTCTGTGCAAGGGGAGTTTTAGTCTGTAGTGAAAACCTGCAGTTCCAACTCCCCTCCCTGCCTCTTTTCTGAATCTCTTCCAGGAAGTGACTCTTTGGGCATAATTAGAATTTTTCTGAGAGGCCTGCAAGATGTAAATACAAATTGTCTTAATATCCTCAGTGAGCATTTAGTCATCTATTTGTTCATATATTCATTCATAAACTCATGTACGGGTTTCTGTTAAATGCTGGGCATTTTGCTGGGACTTTGGGGAAATTGTGATAAAATAGGACAAAAGTTTGTTTTTGCCCCTATGATGCTTACGAGAATGGAGGAGAAACAGGACCTTGACCTTGTAAGGAAAGTGTGATGAGTGAGATGAAAGGACAAGTAGATGGTGCCATAGACACATGTAGTAGGGAACATGTAAACTGAAAGGGACAGGTAGAAAAGTCAATGAAAGTTATCTTGTAAAGTAAAGTATTTGTGTAAGTTGAGTAAGTGGAATCAAATGAGAGATGAGTTGGCATCAGGATAATGTTCCAAAAAGAAAGAATAACAAGTTCAAATACCTAAGCAAATAAACACAAAGAAACAAACAAAAAACCCATCTTAGAGCTAAAACAGCAGTGTAATAAAAGCTTTTATAGGGCTTCCCTGGTGGCGCAGTGGTTGAGAGTCCGCCTGCCGATGCAGGGGACCTGGGTTCGTGCCCCGGTCCAGGAAGATCCCACATGCCGTGGAGCGGCTGGGCCCGTGAGCCATGGCCGCTGAGCCTGCGCGTCCAGAGCCTGTGCTCCACAACGGGAGAGGCCACAACAGTGAGAGGCCCGCATACCGCAAAAAAAAAAAAAAAAAAAGCTTTTATAGGGAGGGTGTAATTTATATGGTAGTTGATGGAATGCCACAGTTTTGAATGGTATTAATACAAATGGAATGTATGTTTCAAAAAGTTAAGTAGTGGGGTAGTATATGGATATGAGGTGGGGAGAAGTTAGAGAGAGGGCAACTTGTTTGGAAACTGCTACTGATGTGTTAGGGAAAGAGGCTGTTGGCTGAAGGTGAGGCCCAGAAGCATAGAGAGCATGGATTCAGGTATTTGTTTCTTCACCCATCATATGCCTTATTTAATTAACTGGTTTTATGCACAGTTCTAGTTGTGGTAGATACAAAGAGGAGAAAGGCATGGTTCTTGCTCCAGGGAAACCAGGAGGGAAAGGGAGAGGGGGACTGATGCAGAAGAAAGGAAAATGTTTTATAATTTACTAGGTTTAGCACCATTTCTTCCTCCTGTTTTGTTGAACAAAGGGCCCTGTATTTTCGTTTTGCACTAGGCCTTGATCAAAGGTTAGGGGCTCTAATGAATCATCTTCTGAGATTCATCTACCAAAATGGAAGTTAACAAAGAAAATTCCACTTATGCGTCATTCATTTCAGAGTCAGCTAACCTTCGTACCGCCCAAGTAATAACAGGGCTTATTACCTGGGAGGGAGGGAGGAGGGGGAGGGAAAGACAGAGAGAGACAGAAGGAGAGAGAGAAAGAGAGAGAGATTGAGATTGTAGTGTGACACTCCTTGGGTAACAGTTGGTGAGGTAAAGTGTTAGGTCATTTTACAGAAAACAAATTCACCCAAAGCCCATCCAATGAAGGATCAGTTCCTCTAAGTATTATTATTATCATTCTCATCACTATCAGTGCATTATCAGTGCATCATTTTGAGCACTGTACTAAGTTCTTGATATGCACTGTCTTATCCAGCTCTCTACCACCCAATAAACTGGCCTCCAGGCTCTATTTTTTACAATATTTTATAAATGAGAAAATTGAGACACCAAGAGGTTAAAGGGCTTGACTAAGGTCCCTCAGGCAAGATGTAGTGAAACTTGAATTTGGTCTGCCTGACTTCTGAGTCCATAGTTTGAGGGAGTTAATAATGTCAAACAAAAAACCTGATAAAGTTTGCAGGAAAAAATACTGTCATAAAGCAGCAGTGGAATAGCAGGGGGAAAAAGGCAGCCCATTTTTGGTTTAAAGTGTTACACTTCTTTTTAAGATAAAGACAGTAACTATCCGGAAATTAGAATTGGATTTATGACATCATTTCTCAAGTGATGGGATCTTTCACAACCAAGTTTTTAACCCATTAGAGTGAATGTTGGAGACATTGTCTCCTTAACTGGGTAAAGTTAAATCAGATCCCCTCCAGTGAGAATGCAATTAAACAACACTCGGCTTACGGTTGGGAGGTCTGGTTCATCATATTTTTGCTCTTTTCTGGCTCAGGAAATTTATACAAGTCACTGAGAATCCCTGTGTGTCCATTTCCTCACTTGTAGAATCAGAAAAATAGTACCCATCTCACAGATTTGTCATGAAGAGTAATTAACCACGTATGTCGGCACCCAGCCAACTCTATGGCACAGGAATAGCCCTGCTAGGCAGTCAATAGGATGGTTATGTGCAGTGCTGGAAAATGTATGTGGAGAGAGGGGCCATCACCAAGATGTCAGGGAGAGTCAAACAAACGGGAAATGTGCTGATACCGCAGGCAATCAACATCATGCAAGTGTCTGCTTTTCAACTCATGGTACGTAGAGGGGAGGAATATGTCATGCATCTAATCAGTTACTACTAGGAAGTGGACACAACTTCAGGCTTAAATATACACAGATCTGAAACTCGACTGAAGACTTCAATAGTTAATTCTATGCCGGGCACCATGAAGGAAACATGACTTCCTGGATTTAAGGAAAAATGAAGGGGGATCCTGTCAGCCAAGGTGAAGGACCTGTCTTTCCATGGGTGCTAGAGCTCTGAGTAGACAAATTCCTTCTACGAAAATTTCTCTGTATTAGAACACAGGGCTTCAATGTAAGAGGTTACTAATATCACAGGTATATTATTGATAAAATCATGTAATTTTTTGTTTTTGAATGATAGATGTTTTTATGTCTTCAAAGCATCCATATCTATACATCTATACATGGTGAAAACTTCTTATATTCAAATCCTCCATGAAAAAGTTTCCCATGAAGTTAGTGAAGTTATGCAGAATCCCTTTTCATAGAACACCTTGAAATAGGCAACAGTAAAGAGTGAGAAAAATGAAGATTACTCAGGATATACATCAAAGCTATCTTTTAGGAATGATTGAAAATAGTGTTCATTTATGGGTATTTTCCACAATTATTACTGATTTACTAATTGAATTAACATTGCTATTTTATCTGCAACAATGCGGCCATCAGTTGGAACACTAATACGTTTTTGTGCTGGGCTGGTTCTGAGATCTATGATCAAAGATATTTTTTAATTGAACAGTCCATGATACAGTAGTCATTTAACTAGATTTGCTCAGTTTTCCTGGCATATTTATTCAATATATTCCACCGAGTGAATGTTTCAGTAAATAACCACTACATAGCCTACTTACATAATTCATTAATAGAGAGGCATGGAGACATATTTTTCAAATTAGATTTTATATTTTCAGTAATAGTCAATGATACTTAACGCTGGTCTTTTGTTCCCCATTGCTTACCAGTGTCAGGTTGCATTAGGACCTAGATTAATTTGCTGACACTTTAAACTGTAAGGTCTATGAGGAAAACTAGTCAGGAAACACTGTTCCCCACTTTACCAAGCAGGAGCATAGAATGATGGAAACCCCACTCCTTGGTGCAAACTTGGCTGCACAGTGGAATCACCTGTGATGTCTGGGTCCCACTCAAGAGATTCTAGTTCATTAGGTGTGTGGTCCACCTTGGATATGGGGTCCAGCTTGGGTATGAGGGTTTTTTAAATCCCAGATTATTTTAATATGCAGCAAAATTTGAGAACCACTGAATGAGCGCGCACTGCTGTGTAAGCAGGGTATGCAAGAGCAAAGAACACCTTACTTCCCCCTTCCCTCTCTCCTTTCTGTCTTTCCTGGAAGCTTTCAGCATTTGTTGGACATCGATTATGTGTCAGAAAATGTTCCAGGTAGTAAAAATACAAGGCCGACAAGAGTGTCCCTATTTAGTTGTTTATTAAGTTAGTTCTGGCTTCTGTCTTTACCTCTGGCCTTGCCTGCCCACATACCCCCCAAGTGTGCTGAACCCCAGCAAAAGTAACCTTCCCTTAGTCCTCAGTACTTCTGTAATTATTTCTCACAGGTGGCTGCTTCATCCACACTGAGTTACCTCCTACCACCTCTTGTGATCTCAGTTTAACCCTCACTGCATTGACTATCATCCCTGGGTCCCATCTCCTTTCATCATACCATACATGTCACTCTAGTTACACATATTATTATATATATGTTGATACTTTCTTATGTGTTTGATGTTTCTCTTCCCTCTGGACAGAAATCACCAGCAAGGAGCCTACACTGGGCCTCTTAATAAATGCCTAATAAAATACTTGTTGAATGAGTGAAATAATTATGAATTTGAGTATATATAAGGATATCATGGTTATCTTTTGCTACATAACAAACTACCTTAAAACTTGGTTGTTTAAAGCAATAAGCATTTTTTGACCTCTTGTGATTCTGAGGGTTGATGGGGCTTACCTGGGTGCATCTTCTATTCCACATGATATCAACTGGGACTGCAGACACCTGGGGGCTCAGGTGGGTTGGAATATTTAAGATGGCTCCCTCACATGGCTGATGTCCTGGGAGAGTAGGACTGCAGAGCTGGTTTCAGTTGGAATGTTAAGGCTGCTCAGCTTCTCTCGCATGAAGTCTAAGGTTCTTTCCCTTGCCACATGGCCTCTGCACTTGGTCTCTCTAGCAAGTAGTCAGATTTCTTAGTAGCTCAAGGCTTCCAAAACAAGCAATTCAAGAGAAGGGGCAGAGGCGGCCAGATCTCTTAAAGGCTGGGTGGAAAGCTGGTCCAGTGCCAATTTTGCCATATTTTATTAGTCACAGAAGCCACAGGCCTATTCCAGAATACTTGAGAAAAACATAAAAACAAAAAAGCAAACTTCCCTTCTTTATGGTAGAGTCATAAAGAATTTGAGACCATCCTTAATCCATCACAGAAATTTAACCAAAATGTAAAACGTTTTTTCATTTTCTTTTCTTTTTTATGGGGGTGGGAGAAGTCAAGGGATCTTTTTATTTTAGTTTTCATTTTATTGTGGTAAGAATACTTAACATGAGATCTACCCTCTAACAGATTTTTTAGTGCACAATATAGTATTGTTAGCTGTAAGCATAATGTTGTACGGCAACCTCTGTAACTTACTTATCTTGTATAACTGAAACTTTTTACCCATTAATTAACAACCTCACACTTTCCCCACTCTCTCCCCCCAGTCCCTGGAAACTACCATTGTACTTTCTGTTTCTATGAGTTTTTCAGATACCTCATATAAACGGAGTCACGTAGTGTTTGTCCTTCTGAAACTGGCTTATTTCACTTAGCATAATGTCCTCAAGGTTCATCCACGTTGCCACATATTGTAGGATTTCCTTCTTTTTTAAGGTGGAATAATAGTCAACTGTATGTATATAGCACATTTTCTTTATTCATTCATTGATGGACTTATAGGTTGTTTCTATACTTTGCTATTATAAATAGTGGCGCAATGAACATGGGAGATTACAATGTCTCTGTGAGATCACAGTATCTCTGTGAGATCTTGACTGCATTCTTTGGATAAATATCTAGAAGTGGGATTGCTGGATCATTTGGTAGTTCTATTTTTAATTTTTTGAGAAACCTTCACACTGTTTTCCACAGTGGCTGCACCATTTTGTATTCCCCCCAACAGTTTAAAAGAGTTCCAATTTCTTGACATCCTCACCAACACTTGGAAAAGGAAATAGTCAAGAGTGAAAAGAATGGGAGAAAATATTTACTAACCATATATCTGTTAAGGGGTTAATATCCAAAATATATAAGGAATTCCTACAACTCAGGAGCAAAAAAATGAAATTAAAACATGGGCTGGGGACTCAAATAGACATTTCTCCAAAGAAGACATACAGATAGCCAACAGGCATATGAAAAGATGCTCAGCATCACTAACCATCAGGGAAATGTAAATCAAAACCACAATTACATATCACTTCACACATGTTAGGATGGCTATTATCAAAAACACAAAAGACAGCAAGTGTCGGCAAGAATGTGGAAAAATTGGAACTCCTTATTTACTTTAAAAAACCCTAAGCCTCACTCAGAGCCCTCATTTGGCCAGGCTTCTGGAAACATTAATATCAGCCATTTTGGGGGATCTTACTAGCAGGGTTTAGTATAGCATAAGGCACCAAGGGTGTCTTTTTTTTTTTTTTTACTGCAGTATAGTTGCTTTACAATGTTGTGTTAGTTTCTGCTGCACAGCAAAGTGAATCAGTTACACATATACATATATCCCCTCCTTTTTTGGATTTCCTTCCACTTTAGGTCACAACAGAGCCTTGAGTAGAGGGTGTCTTTGATCAGCATCAGGCAGTCCTCACTGTTGAGAGAGCACCCATTGTAGCAACAAGCCTGGTCCCTCAGGGCAGTCTGTGTGTGCCTTAGGGGCACAAGTGGGGGCGGGGGCGGGGGCGGCGGGCACTGCATGTGAGTAGAAATGCCCGTACCTGGATCTTGCTTTCCTTGTAGCCTCCCCCAGTCATTCGGCTCTGAGGTCTTTTCCATCCCTTGATTTTGCTAGGATAGAGAATAACTTCCTCTTTGTGATAGGAGGAATGAGCATAACTGGCTCTTGATCAAGTACTTCATTTCATATTCTTTGGTTTACTTTAGGTCGAAGACTAGATTTTTTTTGTTGTTGTCCTGCCATAGTTCTCCTTTACCTAGCACAGTCTCCTCCACTTTATTCCCCTTTGTTTCCCTTTTTATTTTGACCTGATTTCAGAAAAATTTCAAGAATACTACAGAGTATTTCTATACTACTTCATCAAGATTCTCTAAGTGTTAAGATTTGTTCTTGTCACTCTCGCTATTTTTCTGTATCATCCATGTTATACAATTCATGTCGTTTTGTGTGGAACAGTTCATGTCTCCTCATGTGGTACAGTTCACCGTGTATTTCTAAACGCAAGAACATTCCCTTACATAACCACTTAATAATCAAAATCGGAGAATTAACATTGATACACATTGAGTCTTTCATTTGTCCCAATATCCTTTACAGTGAAAGAAAATTCCCAACCATGCCTTGCATTCAGGAATCAGGTCTCTTTAGTCTCCTGTATCCTGGAAGAGTTCCTCATTTTCCTGTGTCTTTAATGGCATTGGCATATCTGAAGAGTGCTGGCCTGACATTTTATAGAATGACCGTCAATTTAGGTTTGTCTAATGTTTCATCTTGATGGAATTCATGTATTTAGTTTTGACAGGAATACACTTTTGTTCTCAGTTCATCATATCAGGAAGAATTACTTGTAACATTAGCTCTCAGCAGTTGGGTTTTCTGCCAAGTTTCTGCATTTAAAGTTACTACTTTCTTTGTAATTAATATATATATATAGTATAATTAATAAATACTTTGCGGCCAGATAAATATCTTATTCCTCATTACACTTTCACTTTTTAACATCTAATGATGTTTTTGCTTGAACCAGATTTCATTATGGTGGTTGCCAAATGGTGATTCCTCTTTGTTATTCACTCTACCTGTGCCCAGGGGAAATTTTCCTGAGCCAAAAATGAGCAGTTCATTGTCAAATTTCTCTTATAAACAAGGCTGACAGATCCTGAGTCAAATTTTAACTGATTTTCTACACCTTTATCTGGTGGTGGTTATGTGATGTATCTGTAGATATGTATAATATATGGATATATAATTTTATAGTGTTTAATTTTTATCTTTTACTATAAACCATCTATACTCACTCATTAAGAAGAGCAAGAGGGTGAAAAGGAAAGAAACAAACATCTAATTTAGCTGCTTAAGTTACATAGCATTATATATGGCTTTATATATTGCATGAAACTTAGGAAAATATGCTCCACCCTGAATCAGGATATTTGCTAACATAGAGATCATTCAATGTTATAAATTAGAACTAAAAAAATAAATAAATAAATTAGAACTGTAGGTCTGTAATAGCATTGAGAGGTCATTTAATAACATTAAGTAATTTTCAGATGAAGAAATTGAAGCCATTGTTTTTCAAAAAGTCTTTTTTCTAAAAGGAAGAATAGATGTCCTTTCCTTAAAATAAAACTGTTTTTTTAAAGATGTTTATAAATTCAAAGATTTTGCATATTGATATAAAATATTTAAAAAATAAAATGATTGAAAATTTGCCTAAAATGAGGAATTACATCTGTTTCTTTAAGTAGGCAATTACCCTTTTCACTTTATAATGTGATATGAGTTACAAAATGACAACAATTTTAGAAATGTAATTGGTTTTTGCCTCTCCTCCCCCAATACATTCTCTGCCCTGCTTCTGTGCCTCCGGGGCTGACCCTATACAGATGCATCGCCAGGGCTTCTTTGAATTCACACTTCTAGCTGAATTTGGCCAATGGCAGATCAGAGTGAGGAGGAGAAAGGATGGATTATTTCTTCTCCCACCCCTTCTAGACCTTGGCTCTCTGGTTTTGGTCTGATTCTCTCTCTAAAATTACAGTTCATTTCAGGAACTTCTGTCTCCTCCCCTGCTGTTTTAGATCCAGATCTTTTTTTTTTTTTTAATACAAGAACTTATGTTTATTACAGAGAGAGAGAGAGAGAGAGAGAGAGAGAGAGAGAGAATGCGCAAGAGGGATTAGAAGCCTAGAATATAAGGTTACGAATTTAAAAGCATCTTACGTTTTGCTCTAATGGCAACAAAATTAATAGGAACAAAGCATTGTGTTGCTCTCTGGCACAGTAGGAGGGTATCTCTGCAGACCTGATGAGCAAATTTTGTGAAATATGTAGTATGAAGGAGGAAAGCTTGGTGGGTCTTCGCTGCACACATGGAACTGTCCATGTTTTGGATTGGTGTCGCCTGAATGACCTGCCACTACATGTGACTTCTAACATGGGGATTATCAGTAGGTGGGCCAGAAGATAACTTCTCTTCTGACTGGATGGGCAGTTTAAGGTCTCCATATTATCTCTAATATAGCCAACGAATTGCACATCATCTGCACTGCATATCAAGTGGGCCCCCAAAATACCATTGGTGAGACTGTATTGCAGTGCTGCTTTCACAAGCTCACCCTAGTCAGGGATTCTGAGGCTGGAATGTGATCCCCACGTCTCCATTCAATACCTTCCACTTGTGCTTTCCCAGCATGCTTCAGTATTTCTTATTGGTTCCTTTCCTTATCTTTGTAACTTCTCTCATTAAATTATCTTCAAAACCCCACATTAGTTACCTTGCATTTTCTATTGGGAACCTAATGAATGCAGTAACACAACTCAGGAATAGAATCAGAGGGATGAAGTTTCTATTAAATGGCTAATAAGTGATTGCCAATAGGAAACAGACCTGGGGAAGGTGTAGTTACACTTGCTTATTTCATCTCCATTCTGTGATACCCTTTCTGTAGACTTTCCAACAAAATCTAGCAGTAGTTCCTGATTATCCTCCTGGAAGCCTGTGGATATATATTTTTTTCTTTTATAAAAGAGCAATTGATGTTAATTTTATTTACTTATACAAAACTATTTTCCAAATATTGTTGGAAGAGAAATGTAGGGTAGGAGGCTCAGGAAATATTTTAATGCTTAAAAAAAATTACGTGCCATGTGATTTTAAACTTTGCAAACTTTCCCATACATAAGCTTACTTTTGCTAAAATGCAAATCAAATAAAATGCTTCTAGATTATGCATGGGAGTGTTGCTGGAGAGAAAGAGAAGAGGGAATTGGGCCCTTCAGAGATAATCTTCTGTGTATAAGTGATTAAGCACTAGAATGGATATCATAGTCAAAGTCTAGCCTCATTTGTTTTACTGATGCTGCTTCATTTAGGCAAAATGCCTCTTTATATCTTAGGCAATTAGGTAATGAATTAGAAGAATAGTTAAAGGAAAAAATATATAGATTAGAGAGTCATTCCAGTGAAGCTAGGGAGTGAATGGATATTTAAGTTACTCTCAGATTCATTAGTCTTAGTGTCTATTACTATAAAATTCAGAATCACAGTCACGTAAATACAATTATTATACTTAAATAAATCAAGAAAGTTTCATTTTCAAAAATGTCAGATGTTCTGTATTTCTCTGCTGGCAATATAAATCTGAAGTTGATCTATGCTAAACATCTGTCAAAAATACACATTTGTTTAACAGGATCACCAGTAGTTCAAAAATAAAGTGCTTTGAATAACACATCAGTAAGCAAAAAGTTTGTTCATTCTATTTAAAAATGCACTAAGTACCCCACAAAATACTATAAATTTTTATAAATGTGTTCATTATGAGGTAAAATTTCATCATAAAAATCTGTCTTATAGCTGGAACTTTAAAACCAAAAAAATGCCAAATAAAAGTGGAAAGTACTTCCTTCCTTTCATTATCCTAGTCTAATTTCTTCTAATTTAGAAGCTGTTCACAAACATAAAAACAACAATCAATTAATACTTTTTAACTACATTCACTCTTTATGGAAAAAAAATCAAAATAATCTGTAGTCTTCAAGGAAAAAGGGGATTAGAAACTTATTTGACTGGACAGAGGATTTGTAAAATTTTCCTCAGGTTAAAAGATAAAACATTGCAGGAATTAGGTTGAAAACATAATTTAGCTTTCTCCAAATGTATTTTCATTGTATTTTTCTATTTTAGATTTCTAGACATTTGCTTTTGAGTTCTTGTTAAAGAAATAATTGCACAAACTTGAAAAATATAACCACATGGATTCTTTCATCACTGTTTCTTCCTGGCACTGAAATTTTTTTTCCTGGATGTCAGTAGCAAAACATTATGGCTGTAACCTGCTGGGGTAGATATAGTACATTGTAAATAAAATGCTATCAGTTCAGTGGTTGAGAATATTTGTTTTTCACCCCACACTTAACAATAGCAACAAAAATGTATAACACCACAAAATGTTCATTTCTCACTCTGAGTACTATTTAAGACTTTCAGTGGCTTATTTTAGAAATCGCAAGATTTTAAAAGCCTCCTTAACATATGGCAAGATGAAGCGGTAGCCTGTGATTGCTTTTATTTCAGTTTTAGGCAAATTTTCTGCCAGTTGCTTTGCTGAGTTTTTTGTTTGTTTGTTTGTTTTCTGAGCAATTAATTTATTTAAGAAGATACTCGAAGATCACTTCCTTGCTTTCTCTTTTTCGATTGTTTCATTGTTTATTATTCTGCTTAGGAAATATTTTTGAAGTAGAAGACGGGAAAGAGCAATATTAGTGGTATTACACTTAGGATTCTGCAACAATTTAGCTGTCATATTTGAATCTCTCAAGTCAGAAAGCTATAAAAGATCAAGAGATGAGTGTCAGGAATCTGTGGTGAGAAAAGAAAGAACTTAATAGAGTGTTCTAAAGACTCTCCTAAGTTGTGTTTCCTCATTATAGGAAGGTTTCTTATCTGTAGTTAGGATAAATTATTTTGAGTAGAAGAAAGATAGTGCAAGATGAGCTAAGACTCAAAATATTAATATTGAAATACTGTACACTTTATGAATTGATTTATTTTTAAATGTCTTTATTAAATTCATTAAAAGTTGCGCTAGATAGTGAGGAGAATTAAGAGGTACAAACTTCTAAGTGTAAAATAGGTAAGTTACAAGGATATAATTTACAGCACAGGGAGTATAGCCAATACCTTATAATAACTTTAAATGGGATATAATGTATAAAAATGTTAAAAAACTATGCTGTACACCTGAAATTAATATAATATTGTCAGTTATACTTAAAATATGTATATATAGCCATCCTTAAAAAATTACCCTAGGGCTTCCCTGGTGGCGCAGTGGTTGAGAGCCCGCCTGCCGATGCAGGGGGCACGGGTTCATACCCCAGTCCGGGAAGATCCCACATGCCGCGGAGCGGCTAGGCCCGTGAGCCATGGCCGCTGAGCCTGCGTGTCCAGAGCCTGTGCTCCGCCACGCGAGAGGCCACAACAGTGAGAGGCCCGCGTACCGCAAAAAAAAAAAAAAAAAAAATTACCCTAAATAGCAAATTTCATTTTTGCTATTAAAACATTTCTTCTTAAAAACATTTTTTATTGAAATATAGCTGATTTACAATGTCGTGTTAGTTTCTTCTTAAAACATTTTTTATTGAAATATAGCTGATTTACAATGTCGTGTTAGTTTCAGGTGTACAGTAAATTGATTCAGATATACATATATATACATAAATATATATATATTTTATATATCTTTTTAAAAGAAAAAGGTTAGTTAGAAGTGACATTGTTTTACATATTGCAAATAACTATAATGTCTGTCTTAATAACGACAGCTGAATACTTATATCAACTTTTCTGTATTCAATATGATGCAACATATTATTTCAGTATATGAAGAAAATGCAGCCCCACTAAGATACGAGTGAAAGATAGGAAAAAAGATAGAAATATTTAAAAATCATTCATATAACACCAAAATTTGGCAGGTGGTAGTTTGTTAAAGGTTAGTCACAATATGGAATCTGAAACCGTATCAGTGTACTTTTCATACTCTGTTACATAAAAATCCCTTGGTCTCCCTTGACCTTTTAATATATCTTTTACCTGTGCATGATTTTCACCATTTGGAAATTATTGGTTCACTGAATTATACAGTTGACACATTTCATTTTACAATATCAAATCAATATCAAAAAATCACACTTATTAATATCACCATTGATCTCATCAGAAAATTCTTTAAGTATTGACATGTTGAGTTCATTGTGGCAGACATCAGTTTTCCAAAATCCTAGCTTTTGTTTGAAATCTTCGATTATATTTTTGGTAACATACTTGTTGATTGTTTTCCTTGAAGTGATAAGCTCCTTTTGTTCATTTTCAGGAAAATGTCAAATATCCAAGTTTTAATAACCATATTTGTCTGTTAGTCATTCTTTTAAGTAAAGCTAGTGTTTCACGAAAAAAGGAGCTAGTTTACTTTTCAACTCAGACTATTACACAAATAATTTTTCTTATCATATTTCAGAAAGCAAAAGTTCTCACTTTATGCATATTTCTCATTTTGTCACACCATGAATTGTGCAGCATCTGTGCAAATGTCAACATAGTAAATAATATCTTAGTATTATTATGAAAATAGTTCAGCTTCAGTGGATTCAGGGAAAGTGTCTTGGGGACCCACAGAGCTCTGTGGACCACACTTTGAGAACCACTGCTTTAGAAAATGTACGAGACCCTTCACAGACATTATTGCAAGGTATCTTTGCAGCAAGCCCATGTGGTAGAAACTGACTTTGCTCATTTTACAGATTTTCCTTTATTTTACAGATAAAAATTACGAATTTTCAGTAACTTGCTCACTCCACTAATCTGGATCCTCCAGTATAAGCTCAAAAATCTTTAGGATATATTGTCAGTTTTTCATTTATATACTGGAAAAAGTTACTATTTATCTTCTATAGATTTTGCGATGATTAAATTAAAAGTCACAGATGGGCTGGTTCTTTGAAGGCAGTGAAATAATTCATTTTGGATATTCTGATTAATCCTGACTCTTGGCTACATGAGGGAAAACAAGTGTGAAATATTTCTTTCCCTTTTTACCAGTAGCTCTCACATACTGCTTCCACTAGGTGGCTCTGAGATTCAGAAAGGGTTCTGGGGTGGGTAGTTGGAGCAGCTGGGTGGTGTGAGACAGACCTATCTCCAAGAACTTGAAGGAAACCCATACAGCAAATAGATATGTCTGACAAATATCTGAGCAATCACCAGGTGGCAGGGAAGTCCAAACATGGAGTATCTATGGACGGGGAGAACCCAGTAACAGGAAACCCAGAAGCAAGGAGTTCTCACATCAGAGAAGATTGCCAGTAGCTCCCAAGGCTTCCTGGTGGTCTGAGGTTAAGCTGCAGAGGCTGGGACTGTAACAAGGAAAGGTCGCTGAGGAATAAAATAAGCCATCAGGAGGCAGCAGTACCAGTACCCTCCAGGTCTGAAAGAAAACGTTGGGCATAAATCTCAGTTACTGCTCTACACATAACAGTGTTAATGATAATATTAATTGTAATGCTATTACCATTTACTGCTGACTTACTGAGTTTCAAATACTATGCAGAGCACTTTAAGCATTCTGTCTCATTTAATCCTTGAACTTTGCAAAGGGTTAGTATTCTCTGGATTTACAGATGGCTAAGTTGGAATGCAGGTTAAACAGTGTGTTTCCTAACCTGTGTGTTTCCTAAAAACATACAGCTGGTAATTAATGGGACTAAGGAATAAACCTCTCTGTGCACCTATCTCCCTAGCTTCCTGCTGTGCTGCTGCTAATACCTGTGACTCTGATTCTATTATTGGAGGTTCTTATGAAATACATATGTGAACATTCAGGAAGCAGAAGGGGGAGTTGAGTCAAAACGTTTCAATTTCATTCATTAAGTACTCGTTCCCTAGCCTTTACTTTTTAATGGGGTAGAATTAATTAAAATCCAGAATATAATCAAAATGATTTCTGTTTTTTTTTCTAATGTTATAAAAAGACTTTTTGAGTAATATGAAATATTTTAACTTATGTATATTTTGAATGCATTTTTTAACACAATTACATGTGAATAGAAAACAGCACATGTTAAAATTATGCTTCTTTGTTCTCAGAAATGAATTGGAATTTTGTTACCTGGAATGAGAATAGAGGATCAATTTTTTAAAAGTGACTGACTTCTGGGGAAAACACAACCTTAGTAATTTCACATTTTGGGCAAGATGAGCAGGTTCTGGCAAAGTTTCATGTTCATGCTTCCTACAGGGTAGCAATAAATAGGATTTACACCAGAGAAAAATATAAAGCTTCAAACAGAAACAGGTGATAAAATGTGTCTTGCAGTAACAATAGCATCCTATGTCAATAAAGAAGCAATAAATTCAAGTAGATACCCGGTTTGCCAGATCACACTATAGTATTTTAGAAAAATCACACAGACACACACGGATTTGTCTTTCAGTAAATAACCAAATTTGAGATTACCAAATCAATGTTTTCCTTTATATGCAAAGACTTCTAAATCTATAGTATATAAAAAATACGTGAACTACTTGTATTAAGGCAAGGAGAACTCAAAGCGCTCATTTTCACAAATGTAGCTCAGAGTCAAGGTTAATCAGAGTTTGAAATGAGTTAAATAGCTCCTTTAGAAAGTCAGCTAAATAAGAGAAATGAACCAGCATTTTCCATTTTTTTTAAACATTTCAACCAGAGTCAAATTAGTTAGTTCAAAATAAGGTCGATTCTTTGCCATTTGGGTTATATTAAAATAGCTATTTTGGGAAAATAGCATACCACTAAATGACATTACCTATTAGCCTTTAATATATATTAAATATACAGGGCAACTAATTTCATTTATATTTTTTGATTTGATTTGATTTTAATACACTGTTCCTCTGTCTTGTTTCAGTTACTCTCTGGTGTAAATGCCAGTTTTAGATTGAACTGTATTAATCTTTTGGAGAAATTTGAAGGCTGGGCTTTTTCTGCTTTCCTTGGATTTTTTTGATGATTTCAACTATTTGTGTGCAGGATGTTATTGGCAGGGAAATCTCAGTACAAGCTCTCTTTCACTCATTTACTAAACATGTATTTATCATTCACCTCCTATGTGCCAGCACTGTGCTAGCCAGTGATTCTGTATTAGTGAATAATACAGAGCTGTTTTTCCTTTATATTCCCATAAATGTCATTTTAGTAAGAAAAACTAATAATAAACAAGCTATTACTGTAGTCATGTATGTAATAAAGCAGAAGTTCAGGGCTTTGTTGGAGCATCTGTCATAAGGATTCACCTTTGTCTTACAGGGATAAGGTTCAGAGGATAGGTAGAATTACAAGGTAATATTTCAGAAAGAAATCTGTATAAAGTCTTTGAGGCAGGTTAGAGTGCATCTCAGGACAAATGAAATTTGAGGTACCTGAGACCTGTCAGCTGAGGGTCTGTCTTAAAAATAATTTTAGCAAGTTTGAATTTTATCCTAAAGTCTTTGGGAACTTATTGAAGAACATTAAGTATAAGAAAAATAGAGTTAAAATGTAGTTTTGGGTAGACTTATGTTACTTGGATGTAAGATGGAGAATAATTTGGGCTGTGATGGAGTGTGAGGATGTAAGGGAAGAGAAACAGGAGGCCATTTCGGTTGTCTGAGTGACAGAACATGGTGGCTTAGGCTGGCCTGATAGTACTTCGTGTAGTGAGGTCCATGCTCCAAACAACTCAACTTCTCACACAAAACCTATGAAATGTGATTTTCCTGGGAAGTCACTTATGAGTCCTTCACATTACAAAAGAAGATCTAACCCTCGAATGCCCTGGAAACTTATTTTTTTTAATGAATCCTCTTGACTGTACCTTGAAATAAAATATTGTCTACTGAAGATTTTTTGGCCATTTGCTTCTGTTTATTTTACTGAAGCAGTAATTTTAAGATGTTTAGAGAGGCTTAGTAGTATCAAATGAAATTTGGTATTTAAGCAGTTTTTTTTTCTGTTTTGTCCATGTTTTATTTGCATGCTCTGCCTATGATTAATGAAGACCCTATTTTAGTAGAATCAGTAGATCGATAGATAGATAGATAGATAGATGTCTATGTATAGTATTTGTAAGTACAGAAGTATTTTTGGTAAAGAAGCCAAGTTTTTAGCTACAGGGAAATTATTTTACAAATTAACATTTTACATTATCAGAAAGTATTACAGGGAACAAGGCACTTTGCAATCACTATCTCATTAGATACATGGAATAGATATTTCATCTTTTCTTACTTTTTAAATTAGTATTCTTCCTTTAAACAGTAAAGAGTAAACAACAGCTGGTCAAATTAATAATAACTTTTGGAGAAGTTTTTAGGTAATAATTATAAGGCAAATGGTAATTTTAGATACTTTATCATGAGGGAAAAACAGAATCACTGACAAAGAGCATAGCAGAGAAATGTATTTTTAGTATTTGATTATCATCTCGGAGATCTAACAGATATCATAACAAAACAGACAAGTGATACATGCCTTTGCAAAGGCAAAAGGTTTACCAAAATAAACTTTATCATTGTAAACTTCTTTTTTAAAAAAATTTTAACTGACCCTAATAATTACAGACACACCACTGTTCCTGCTTACATTTATGACAGGATGCAATTTCATTTTTAATTCATTCAAACACGGTCAAGGGTAAATGAGAAATAAAGCACTTGGTCAGATTGTCAGAGGCAAGCTGACATTTGGTAAAGAAGGTCACTGGAATCTAAATATATGGACAATGGCTCCTAAGGGAACTGAGAAGTGCTTGCTCTATGTCATACACATAGGTCAGTTTTCTCCCTCACCATGAAAAAATCTTGAGACCAAATACTAAGGTTGTAAGTTAAACTAATAAAAGGGAGACAGGTCCAAACCATGACTCTGAACAAGATCTAACCTCACTGACTCTCAAGAGGGTTTAATCCAAATAGCTAATCATGAAACAGATGCTCATCCAAATAATTATGACACTGATTTTATCCCCAATCATATACAAAATAAATGTAGTATTTTAATTTGAATAATCTAATTTATTATTATATTCTAATTCTAAAATATATTTCTAATAATTTCTTTTATATAAATATATGCATATATATTCTTTTAAATAGGGGAATTTTATAACTAATATTTTTTATCTGTAATAATGTTTTATAACTGATTTATAAGAAAACAGTGGAAAGAAGGAGAAGGGTGATAATCTGGGGACAAAATCCACAGCAAGGAAGCATTGGAACAGACAACTGAAATAACTTGGTCCATCCATCTTATTTTTCTAATGGGAAACAAATAGATCATTCCTCAATTAGAATTAAGATGTAATCCTCATAAATCTGTTTAGTGTTTTTCCCATGACATTATCTCATGACTTCTGTAGTCATTGCTTAATCTGACATTTAAGACATTGAACGAAGTCTTTGATCCTGTAACAGGTCACATTTACCCCCATGGAAAAAAAAAATCTCTTAGTTTGGAGAGCTGATGCAGAAGTGCATTAGTTAGCTGGCCACTACTAAGGTTGAATAATTGTGTGATCTTACTAGGTCATTGAGAAGAGCTTATGAAGTACATTACACAACTTTCTGCCCAAGGAAAGAAAGGAGGAACCATTTGTCAATTGAATCTCATCCACTGTTGGTCAAAGGTGGCTCCATGGGGCATGAATTCCCCTCACATATGAGTTGAGTGTGCAGGAATGCCCATATGGTTGCTCTGAATGCCCCAGCCTGCCCACCAGTGAAGCCCCAGGGCAGGAATCAGGAGACACACAGATTAACACGAGTCAAGATACTGTTAAGTTGCACATGCATGAAATTACACAGTCAGTACAGAACTTGCTACTGCAGCACTGGTTAGAATAAGTGTTGGGTGTGGGAAGATTGGCAGTGTGCATAAGAAGTGTCTGATATAGATCCTATCATCACGGTTATATGGATGATGACCTACAGGCTCAGGAAGCCTAAGTTACCGAAAGCCACATGTTGGAAAGTAGCAGAGCCAGATTTCTGTATGATTCTAGGGCCCATGTTTGGAACCACTGAGTGTTGCTTTCTCAGGCATATATTGTTATTAAAGAAAACTTACATAATATATACCCAGCAGAACTTTTTCAGGTTGAGGTAGCTGCAGTAATTTTTCCCCTTTGTATTGCTTATAAAGCATGATTAAGATAAGGATGCAGTGCTCTGTGACTTCAGAGAACCACTTCTAGATGAGGAGGTAAAACTCATCAAGAAGATGGGACAGTCTCCTCAATGAGTGGTGCTGGGAAGACTGGACAACTACATGTAAAAGAATGAAATTGGAACATTTTCTAACACCATGTACAAAAATAAACCCAAAACGGATTAAAGACCTAAATGTAAGACCAGAAATCATAAAACTCCTAGAGAAAAACATAGGCAGAACAGTCTGACATAAATCACAACAATATTTTTTCTTTGGATCAGTCTCCTAAAGCAAAGGAAATAAAAGTAAAAAAGAAATGGGACCTAATTAAACTTAAAACCTTTTGCACAGCAAAGGAAACCATCAACAAAGTGAAAAGACAACCTGCTAAAGGTGAGAAAATATTTGTAAATGATATGACCAATAAGGGGTTAATATCCAACATATATAAACAACTCATACAACTCAACATCAAAAACAAACAAACAAACAAAAAAAACCTCAAAACAACAAACTACTTGATTAAAAAATGGGCAGAAGACCTGAATAGACATTTTTCCAAAGAGGACATCCGATAGCCAACAGGCACAAGAAAAGATGCTTAACATTGCTAATCATCAGGGAAATGCATATCAAAACCACAATGAGACATCACCTCACACCTGTCAGAATGGCTATCATCAAAAAGAACACAAACAACAAGTGTTTGCGAGGATGTGGAGAAAAGGGAGTGCTCATACACCGTTGGTGGGAATGTAAATTGGTGCAGCCACTGTGGAAAACAGTATGAAGACTTTTCAAAAAATTAAGAATAGAACTACCATATGACCCAGCAATTCCATTCCTGGGTATATATCTGAAAAAAACAAAAACACTAATTCAAAAAGATACATGCACCCCAATGTTCATAGCAGTATTATTTACAATTGCTCAGATAATGGAAGCAACCTATGTGTCCATCAACCGATGAATAGATAAAGAAGATGTGCCTCCCCCCGCCACACACACACAAAATAGAATATTATTCAGCCATAAAAAAGAATGAAATCTTGCCATTTGCAATAACATGGATGGACTCTGAGGGTGTTATGCTAAGTGAAATAAGCCAGACAGAGAAAGACAAATACTGTATGATATCACTTATATGTGGAATCTAAAAAGTACAACAATCTAGTGAATATAACAAAAAAGAGACTCACAGATATAGATAACAAGCCAGTGGTTCCCAGTGGGGAGAAGGAAGAAGGGAAGGGTAATATAGGAGTAGAGGATTAAGAGAAACAAACTATTATGTATAAAATAAGCTGTAAGGATATATTGTACAGCATGGGGAATATAGCCAATATTTTATAATAACTATAAATGGAATATAACCTTTAAAAATTGTAAATCCCTAAATTGTATACCTGTAAAATATAATATTGTACATTAACTAAATTAAATGCAATTAAATGCAATTAAAAAATTGTAAAAAATATAAACAAAATAAAATGAAATAAAATGGAAAAAAGAAGATGGGAGAACACCTTAGTAACCTCTGCAGATGGCTGGCCCCCAGGCTGACCTGGGCAAGTATCTCTTTGACAACATCACCCTCAAGCACAACTAGGAGCTTCTGGAAACCAGCAGCCTTGAGGAGCCCCTCTGCATCCCCCTGGTGCCAGGGCGCTGCCTGGGTCTCTTCCTGCTGCACTAGGCAGCTTTTGAACTGCCCTGGAGCCCTCTCCCAAGTTGTGGACCAAATGGAAATAAAGCTTTTTGCAGGAAGAAACATGATTCAAGGTTATGATTGATAACCAAACAGCTGGGAATTGCTACCACAACTGCTGAATCCATGAAGATATCTATTTGGTAAAGTAAAGTGATAGGGATGCCTTTGTGCTTCTCTGAGGAGACCTTAGGATTCTAACCACAAACCAATAACCAGAAATATGGATGCATTTTATTTGTTCCTGGGTTAGGGAGAAAAGAACTGTCCACGAGGCAGTCAAAGGTTTCCTCAGTGTGAAAATCCAGCCCAGTCCCAGGTCTGTACCATGATTTCCCTGATCTGCCTGCTAAGAGGACACGTGATCATCTCGACACCAACGAGATACTGTGGGCACTGCCAGAGTAAAAGAGAGCTCAGTCTGGCCATGCTGGAGGGGTCATGTTTCCACTGCCTTTAAAGCTACTGGATGACTGATCCTGGAAACCCCTGCTGCCTGATAATTCCAGGTCCTTAGGATTTCAGTCTGAGTGTGGAGGCTAGGGGAGGGCCCAGGTATTCTCTCCACTGAATTCACTCTTCTTTCCTTCTGAGCTTGAAAATTACCTCTTGGACCTTCAACATGCATTTACTGGTCTTAAAAAAATTATGAATGCTAAAAATTCTAATTGCCTACATCAAAGGGCTTCAGTCTAAACCCAAGTTATTAACTCACAGAAACAGTGAAAAACAAGAAATGCTATAAAATCCAGGGTAGAATCATTCGCTGTGGCAGTCATGTCAGTCACATGTGTGCTGGTGGCTTGAAATTTCACTCCTCTGCATCGACCAAATTGACTTTTTCCCACCAACCCCAAAACAAACAAATGAGCGACCACTGATTTTACACATCAAGTGTGTCTTTGCCTATCATTATAGCAAATTGTAATCTTAATTACAATCTACAATGTCAGAAAAATACCTCCTTTTACTTTCTCTACCCTGAATGTTGAAGACCTTAGGACTATTAAAATGCAAAAGAAATTTGTTATTATAAAATGCAAAAGAAATTTGTTATTATAAAAGCCTTTGCAGTACAGTCAATACATTTTCAAGTCTCCTTTTTTTCCCATTTTCCCTACACGAATTGATGTCGTCAATATAGTTTCAATTATGTTAAATACAAGCAATCAATGGTGTCTAAACAAGTGGTTGTCAAAGCAATACTTTATAACTAAGACTGTATGTGTTTCTTATTTTATTTAAGGATATAAAAATATAGAAAATACTTTCATATCTAGTAAATATTTTTATATCTAGTAGAATTTCTCTTTCTCCCTCTCAGCCCTATACTTCATAATAGGGAAGACAGAATGCCTACTTTTCTATGCTCCTCCAACTTGAGGGAAAATGAAGATGATGATGTGTGTGTGTGTGTGTGTGTGTGTGTGTGTGTGTGTGTGTGTGTGTGTTTTGTGGGAAGGGATGTTTGTATTCAGGCAGTTACAGCTTACTGATAAAGTATTGGTAGTTAAGTTTTCAAGTATTCCTTCCTGTTTTCTGAGTGAAGCTGCCAGTCTCACCATGGTGTCCTACCTCTATTCCCAAAGTCTCTTTAGAAATTAGCACAGAGATGGTGATTTTTTGTTGTCGTTGTTCACTCTTTGGCCATTCTTCTCTCTTTCCCATATAATGTGTTTGAAATTGTGTCCTAATTATAGTTCAAGTACATATTAATTAGTTCATCCCCTCATTTTATATTTTATACATAGATTCATTCATTCATACATATGTAGTTAGTGAATTCATAAATTTGGCTAATAGTTATCATTTTTTTATTGAAGTATAGTTGATTTACAATGTTGTGTTAGTTACAGGTGTACAGCAAAGTGATTCAGCTTTATATATATATATATATATATATGTATTCTTTTTCAGATTCTTTTCCATTATGGGTTATGACAAGATATGAATATAATTCCCTGTGCTATACAGTAGGTCTTTGTTGTTTATCTATTTTATATACAGTAGTGTGTATCTGTTAATGACAAACTCTTCATTCATCGTCTGCCCCTAGCTTCCCCTTTGGTAACTGTAAGTTTGTTTTCTATGTGAGTCTATTTCTGTTTTGTAGATAAGTTCATTTATATCATTTTTTTTTAGATTCCACATATAAGTGATATCAGGTGATATTTGTCTTTCTCTGACTTACTTCATCTAGTATGATAATCTCTCTAGGTCCATTTTATTGCTTTTTTAAAAATATGATACAGGCACTATAATAAGTAAATAGATCTCAAAAATAAAAACAAAACTAAGCTTCTGCCCTTGAAGATCTTCCAGTGTGTTATAATACAGATTGGCCCTTTTTTTTAACGTTTGAATATTAAAAATACCAAGCCTGATTAGGGAGATATATGCAGAGAGTAAAGGAGCACAGAGAGGGTGCCCAGAGGAGTGGGGTGAGATATATTGTTCAGCTGAATCTTAAAGACCCAAGTAACAGCTCTGGAAGCTTTAAAAACATATCATTAGGCTTACTGTTGTAGACTTGATTAAAAGTTAAGGTTGAACCTTAAAAGTCACAGTCACAGCTTTAAAGAGGATAGAATTTTAACACACATTTAAGATAATAAATCCTGTCTCTTTCAGAATCCCATTCCTGCCTGTGTCCAACCTCCAGGTCCTTAAGAAACAGATGTCGTGTATTGATTGCTTTAGCCTGTGTTGACCTCTAACTGTCTCTAATCCAACCTATCAGCCATTGACTTCCTTAGAAGCATAATAAAGTCCAACTGATTCTCCAGAAACCTAACTCACCCTGTAAAGGACAAATGCAGACATTGTGTCCATTGTGGGGTTTTTGACTCCAGTGTTAAAGGAGTGTTCTGTTTAACACCACTAAAAACAAACTGACAATACACTTATTTCTGTAATAATTTTTCTTTTTTAGAAAAAATAAGCTAGCTTTTTTTCCCTTAATGCAACAAACATTTTGATATGGCTCATTAGTTTGTATGTGAATAGACTTACTTAACCATGCTAAAAACTTGAAGTCAGGGTTCTAATTTATTGGATTCAAAAGAAAAGGAAAATACTAAATTAACCTGCTAGAGATTTTGACTTTTAACATGAATTTACTCATGGGAAAGGAACTTATTTCCGTATCTTTTGTAAAGCATCTGGCATAATAGTGCCCACTTGGAATATTCATGGCATCTGGACTGTCTTACAATTATATTCAGTTATCAGTGAGGAAACAGACTGTAAGAAGTTAAATTATATGCCCAGTGTGACAAGATGAAGGATGAAGACTGTGACCTGTGTAACACTAAATACTGAAAATACCACACTGTCTGTTCTTACTATTTTCTTAAAGCTTTCTTTGTAGACAAAGGCAACGAGGAAACAGGCTAATTCTACACAAATCGATGCATGGCAGATCAATTCAAGTAGATAATTTTTGTTTGATTTCATTGAGAAAAACAGTTGCATGTCTTTTAATTCTGACTATATGAATAAATCAGGGTCATAAAAATGAATCAAACAACACAGAAATCAAAATAACCTGAAATCTCAATATCTTGAAACACAGTACACTGATATTTTGCTGGCTGTCCTCTAATATATATCTTTATGAAGATGAACATGTACATTATACTACATATATGCACAGAATCATATCAGACACAGGATTATACAAAGGCTAAATTTTTAGGGCATCTTTTTTCTTGGCATATCTAACCTGTCTCTTTCTCTCTTCCTGTTTCCCAGGTGACTAGTATTTCACAAGCTTTCTTCAATGCCATGCAGTCATATACATATACACCTATTTGGTTATTGTCATTATTCATTTATAAAAATAGGGTTACACTGCATATATTTCAGTATATCTAGCTTTATCCACTTCACCTAGATGACAGTTACCCTAATGTAATTCTTATAGAATTCACGTGCCATAATTTTTTCCATAATTTTCCTGTTCCTGAAATGCCCCTTTTCTCTTGAGATATTGTTTCATAACAAACTATATTATAATAAACATCTTGGTGTTTGTGTATGTGTGCATTATTATGGACTGCAGTGAATGAGTATATATTCTTATGGACTGAGTGTGTGTGGGTATGTGCACACATTTTTCCAACATCTTTATTGAGATATAATTCATATATCATAAAATTCACCCTTTAAAGTATATAATTTGGTTGTATTTATGTGCAGACATTACCGTTATCTAAATTTAGAACCTTGTCATCACTCCAGAAAGAAATACTGTCATCCATTGGCAATCCCTCTCATTTCTCTTATCCTCATTAATCGTTTGTTGCTATGAATTTGTGTATTCTGAACATTTCATATAGATGGAATCATAAAATATGTGGCCTATTAAGGTTGGCTTCATTCACATCACATTTTCAGACTTCATCCATGTTGCAGCATACGTAGATACTGCATTCTTTTTTATTGATGAGTAAGATTCCGTTGTAAGAATACACCATATTTTTTTATCCATTCATCAGTTGCTGGACATTTGAATCATTTCCACTTTGGGCTATAATATATGATACTACTTTGATATTAGTGTACGACATCTTGTGTGAAAATATGCTTTCAGTACTCTTGGATGTGTATGTTGGTGTGGAATTGCTAGATCACATAAGAAGTCTATGTTTAAAATTTGAAGGATGGCCAAACTGTTTTCCAAAATGACTACATTATTCCAATTCCACCAGTATGTAAGAATGATTTCTCTACGTCCTTACCTCCACTTTTTATTTCCTGTCTTTAAAGTTTTAATTATTCTGAGGGGGTGTGAAGTAAGCTCTTATTGTGGTTTTGATTGGCATTTCCTTCGTTACTAATGATGCTACTATCTTTAATATGCTTATTCGTCACTTATACATTTTTTTTTTGGATTAGAAGTCTATTCAAGTATTTTGTCCTTTAAAAAATTGTCTATTGTTGAGTTATAAGTGTTCTTTATATAGTCAGGATATAAGTACCTTATCAGATACATGATTTGTAAATATTTTCTCCCATTCTGTGGCTTTTCTTTTCACTTTCTTGATGGTGTCCTTTTAATACATTAAATTTTTTTCCCATAAATCCTAACATACCTTTGTTTTCTTTGTCACTTGGGCTTTTGGCATTATATCTCAGAAACAATTGCCTAATCCAACATCACAAATATGTATGTCTGTCTTTTGGGGAAGAGTATATTGTTTTTAGACCTTACATGTAGTTCTTTACACACTATTCCATCTGACCCTTTTCCCTCGCTACACTGAGACATTTAAATCTTAATGTCTTGGGCTTCCCTGGTGGCACAGTGGTTGAGAGTCCGCCTGCCGATGCAGGGGATATGGGTTCGTGCCCCAGTCCGGGAAGATCCCACATGCTGCGGAGCGGCTGGGCCCGTGAGCCATGGACGCTGAGCCTGTGCGTCTGGAGCCTGTTGTTCCGCAACGGGAGAGGCCACAACCGTGAGAGGCCCGCGTACCGCAAAAAATAAAATAAAATAAAATAAATCTTAATGTCTTAATGTAAGAGTTTATTCTAGACTTTCAGTTATATTCCGTTGGTATGTTTGTCCTTCCGTCAGTGCTGCACTGTCTTGATTTCTATAGATTTGTTGTAAGTTTTGAAATAGAGAAATAAAAGTCCTCCTCCTCTGTTCTTCTTTTTCAAGATTGTTTTGACTCTTCTGGGTCCCTTGCATATTCATATGAATTTTAGGATCATCTTGTCCATTTCTGAAAAAGAGCCAGGTGGGGTTTTGATAACAAGTGGTTTGAAACTTTAGATTAATTTGGGCATATTGCCATTTTAACATTACTAAATTCTCCAGTCCATGGATGTGGGAGGTCTTTCCATTCATTTAATTCTTCCTTAATTTCTTTCAACAGTGTTTTGTAATTTTCAGTGACCCCCCATATTTGCCCATCTGTCTCTCTGATCTTAAGGACAGCAGCTTCCCCTGTGTCCTTCCCTCTCTTTTGGATCCAAGAATAGCTGTTTTTCTTCTTCCTGGTATGTTGAGCTTTTTAATTTTTTTACGATGGAGTAGCTACTTCCAAGCTTCTGACATACAGAGCTAGGAACTAGAAGTCCCCTTTAATTCTTTATATAAGATTTCCTTCAGTTCTTTGAAAAATATTGAAAATAGCTGATTAAAAATATTTTTTTTTCTGCTTATTGCACTAAGAAGCTTCCTCAGAGATGGTTTCCACTGACTACTTTTTCTCTGCATGGGTCATGCTTTCCTGTTTCTTTGTGTTTCTCATATATATGCACATATATATGTACATATATATTTATATATATATATCAATTTTTTGAAATGACGTTTTGAATAATACAATGTTTCAGTTCTAGAAATCTGATTTCCTTTCTCCTTAGGGTTTCTTTTTGTTAGTTTATTGCCTTTAACATTCATTTACTGAACTAATTCTTTTTTTTTTTTTTTTTGCGGTGCGCGGGCCTCTCACTGTTGTGGCCTCTCCCGTTGCAGAGCACAGGCTCCGGACGCGCAGACTCAGCGGCCATGGCTCATGGGCCCAGCCGCTCCGCGGCATGTGGGATCCTCCCGGACCGGGGCATGAATCCATGTCCCCTGCATCGGCAGGCGGACTCTCAACCACTGCGCCACCAGGGAAGCCCTGAACTAATTCTTAAAGATCAATATTCCTTCTCTTGTGATTTGCAGTCTGTCTTAATCTTCACCTCCTGCTTGTCCAGGTCCTTGAGGTCAGTCAGAGGGGAGAGCTTTGGGCTTTTGCCTTTGTTTCCTGGGCACACACATAGCCCTACACATGCATGTGGACTTCTACATCCCCTGGAATATGTCAGAGCTTTACAAATTCCCTGTTCTTGTTCACCAGTTTTCTTTCTTTGTTTTTAAAATTCTTTGATAAGACATTTATTTGACCCAACTGGTTTTACCACCTCAGGCAGTTGTATTGTTAGCAGATGCCCCTGATGGATTTCGAAAAACGCCTTGGGGATTGGACTGTTTATAGCAGGGGTCCCCAACCCCTGGGCCATGGACTGAAACTGGTCTGTTAGGAACTGGGCTGCACAGCATGTGTGAACTGCGCATGTGAGGGATCTAGTTTGTGCGCTCCTTATGAGAATCTAATGCCTGGTGATCTGAGGTAGAGCTGAGGCAGTGATGCTAGTTCTGGGGAGCGGCTGCAGATACAGTTTATCATCAGCAGAGAGGTTTGACTGCACAGAGACCATAATAAATCAATTGCTTGCAGACTCATGTCAAAACCCTATCAGTGAGTGGCAAGTGAAAACAAGCTCAGGGCTCCCACTGATTCTGCATTATGGTGAGATGTATAATTATTTTATTATATATTACAATGTAATAATAATAGAAATAAAGTCTGCAATAAATGTAATGCGCTTGAATCATCCCGAAACCATCCCCCCCTCCCCCTGGTCTGTAGAAAAATTGTTTCCTGTTTCCATGAAACAGCTCCCTGGTGCCAAAATAGTTGGGGCCCGCTGGTTTATAGTAAGCAAGTTCTGAGTTAGGTCAAATAAAAACAAATCCTGGGAATGGGGCTTTTTCAGGAATCTTCCAGACAATAGAAACTATTCTCTAAGAGAAGATATTTGCAAATCATATATCCAATAAAGAGTTAATAGCCAAAATACATAAAGAACTCGTACAACTCAACAACAATAAAAACCAAACAACCTGATTAAAAAATGGGCAGAAGAGCTAAATAGACATTTACCAAAGAAGACATATAGATGGACAACAGGTACATGAAAAGATGTTCAACATCACTAATAATCAGCAAAATGCAAGTTAAAACCACAGTGAGATATCACCTCATGCTTGTTAGAATGGCCATTATCAAAAAGGCAAGAAATAATAAATGTTGGAGAGGGTGTGGAGAAAAGGGAACCCTTATACACTGCTGGTGGGAATGTAAATTGATACAGCCACTATGGAAAACAGTATGGAGATTCCTCAAAAGATTAAAAATAGAATTACCATATGATCCAGGTATTCCACTTCTGAGTATTTATCCAAAGAATATGAAAACACTAATTCAAAAACATATATTTACTCCTATGTTCATAGCAGCATTGTTAATAATA
Organism: Phocoena sinus; assembly: GCF_008692025.1. Lineage (NCBI taxonomy): Eukaryota > Metazoa > Chordata > Mammalia > Artiodactyla > Phocoenidae > Phocoena > Phocoena sinus. Next base: position 79,822,190 of record NC_045768.1, on the reverse strand, counting down.
GCCAAGATATGGAAACAACCTAAGTGTCCATCAGTGGATGAATGGATAAAGGAAATGTGAGATATAGACATATAGACATATATACAAACACTCACATATATACATACACACACACACTGGAATATTACTCAGCCATTGAAAAAAAGATAAAAACTTGTCATTTGCAACAATGTGGATGAAACTTGAGAGTATCTTGCTAAGTGAATGCCACCTCCTACCTTGCTAGCTCACTTCATTTAGTACCCCAGCCCAAATAATCCTTTGGCTCTTTCCAGGACTTCCAATGCATTGGTCCTAACACCTTTTCACTTTCCCTCACAACCACGATGCCCCCACTTCCTTCTATACCCAGAGTAAATTTCATGATAAATCACTATAAAAACAACCGGTGCACATCTCGACTTTCTTTTCCCTTGATCCTTCATCATATTTGCCCTTGGAAAAACTATAACCCTGGTTAAATACAGCCATCCTTCCATCCATCTAGTCCGCCTTTATACTTGTGTAGCTAAGTATGGCTGGAAAAAAACATACCACTACACTGACTGATCATCTACAAGATGGATTCAATGCTGTCAAATATATCACTCCTTCCACTTGCCTGGCTGATTAATTCCCACGTATATCTCTATCCCTAAGTTCACAAAGCCTCCTCTTCCATCTTTACTCCCAGCAGATGGTTGATCCCTAAGTTCACAAAGCCTCTTCTTCCATCTTTACTCCCAACAGATGGTTGATCCCTAAGTTCACAAAGCCTCCTCTTCCATCTTTATTCCCAGCAGATGGTTGATCTGTATGTTTGCTTCACTGAGAAAATGTATGAAATCAGCAGAAAGCATCCATGTACAGGCCTATCAGCACCTGACCACGTACTCTGCTTTCCTTCTTATTACCAGTCATATTATTGCTGTCTCTATGCAAAGCCAGTTATAACACTTATGTAGTAGATGCTTGCCTGCTTTCCTATGCAAGGATGTTAGTCCAGAAAGCCTTTTCTTTCCTACATGGTTCTATTGCGTTCACATGAGCCGTTAACAATCGCATCTTTCAGAAAAAATTTTGAAAAATCTATCTTGACCCCACTTGAAATGCCTACTAGTCCATTTATTTTCTAACCTTTGTAGAAAAATCCCTGTAAGTATTTTCTACACTTTATCTCTGAATCCTATTCTTCCACTCCATACTATTACTGTCAGTAATTGGGCCCCCCCAAATTCCCCAAAACCCATTGTAATGAACACCACTGTAATAAACACCATAATGCAAAACCCAATGTCTATTTTTGGCTTTAATGTTACTTATCAGAAATGTTTTTAAAAGTTTGTCACTCATTTCTGTTTTATATACTTTATTCACTTGGTTTATATCACACAACACTCTTTCAGTTTTCCTGTGGTTGCTGTTTATTTCTTTGTCTCCTCTCCTGGCTCCTTCACCAGTTCTTCATTTCATGATGTTAGGATACCAGTGGTCCCTTACTCAGCCTTTGCAGTTCTTTTTGTACACAGACCACATTGGTGATATTATTCAGTTTCATGCTTTAAATGCCTGTATATCAGCTGCATGCTGATAATTTCCTAATTTATATCTCCAGCTCAGACATTTCTCCCAAACTCCATGTATATGTGTTTGTGTGTGTGTGTGTGTGTGTGTATATATATATGTACACACACATATATATGTGTATATATATACACACACGTATATATATGTGTGTGTGTGTGTATATATATATATATATATACTCATACATATGTGCACACACACATATATCTTCCTACTCAACACCTCCACTTAAATGTCTAGTAACCATTGTAGTTGACATGTCTGTAGAAATCAGAGGATATGCAGTTTCATATGGTCCCTGTGTTGGAAAGAGTAATTAGGCCTAGGGTAGGTGTGGTAAGATGGTGGGAAACACTTGGTTTAGTCAGTCCTAACCAGTTAGGCAGGAATTTTTTTTTTAATCTGTAAATCAGATTCTAAAGGAAGAACCAATCACCTCTTATCTCATCTCTTATCACTACTCCCAAAGTATAGCATTCTTAGGATGAATTTGGCTACTGATGAAAACTATGTATTAATCCCTGTGAGATAAGAATTTAATTGCACCCAAAACACTTATTCCTCCAGAGTCATGGGGATGGAATATGCCTTAGTGCCTCTTTGCCAGCAGAATGTACTTGTGGTCCTACCTAATGGCCAGGATTTAGTTACCTTATCTTGTGTGCTACACACCCTTTGTAGCCCATCCTAAATAGTTCCTAATCACATACTCATTTCTCAAAACTCAGGTCATCAAAAGTAGTACATGATTTTCAGGGAACTATACCCCTCAGGGTTATTGCATCCAATTGACTATTTATTGCTTGAAATTCAAATATATTAGTAGTGGTGGACAAATTATTGTTGACTAAGAATCTTTCTCTTGCTTATGGTTCAAAACTTATTTATATCAGATATTGAAAGGTTTTTGTAGTTAGATATGCTGACCTGTATAAGTTCTCATATCTAGGAATGGGGAGGGGGATGGAGAGAAAACTATAGACACTATATTTGACACTATGAATTTGACAATTTTAGATACCTAATATCATGAGTAGAATCAGGCAGTGTTTGTGACTGGCTTATTTCACTTAGCATAATATTCTCAAGTTTCATCCATGTTGCTGAATATGACATGATTTCCTTATTTTTCAAAGCTGAATAATATTGTGTTATGTATACACCATTATGTATACACCATATTTTCTTTATCCATTCATTCATTGATGGATATTTAGGATGTTTCTATATCTTGGCTATAGTGAATAATGCTGCAATAAATATGGGAGTGCAGATTTTGGCCTTGCAGTGATTTATTAGATATGTCATCAAAGCACAGAAAACAAAAGCTAAATTAGATAACTAGAACTATGTCAAACTAAAAACTTCTGCACAGCAGAACAAAACAACAAACAAAAAAAATGAAAACAACAACAAAAAAAAACGATCAACAAAATTAAGAGGCAACATACAGAATGGGAGAAAATATTTGCAAACTTTATATCTGCTAATATAAAAAATATATAGGGGATTCCTACAACTCAGTAACAAAAAGCAAAACAAAAAACCTGATTAAAAAATGAACAAAGATGGGCTTCCCTGGTGGCACAGAGGTTGAGAGTCCGCCTGCCGATGCAGGGGACACGGGTTTCGGGAAGATCCCACATGCCGCGGAGCGGCTGGGCCCGTGAGCCATGGCTGCTGAGCCTGCGCGTCCGGAGCCTGTGCTCCACAATGGGAGAGGCCACAGTGATGAGAGGCCCGCATATCACAAAAAAAAAAAAAAAAAAATGAACAAAGAACTTGAATAGCCATTTCTCTAAAAAGAAGATATACAAATGACCAATAGGTACATGAAAAGGTGTTAATCATCACTAATAATCAGGAAATGCAAATCAAATCCACAATGAGATATCACCTTATACCTATTAGGTTAGCTATTCTCAAAAAATAAAAAAGTAAAGATAAGCATTGGTGAGAATTGGAGAAATTGATACCTTTGTGCATTGTTGGTGGGAATGTAAAATATTGAAGCCGCTATGGAAAACAGTATGGTGGTTCCTCAAAACATTAAAAGTAGAACTACCATATGATCTAGCAATCCACTTCTCAGTATATACCCAAAAGAATTGAAATCAAGATTTCAAATAAAAATTAATTTAATTTCCTTAAGAGGCCGAATTTAATTTCCTGAGTTACCAGGTTACCAGGGAGGAAAGATACTCTTTAGAGAGAAGCTCCTGGAGCTGATATTAAACCATACTTTTCAAGAACCAATGTGTAGCTGAGTAGGTCATGATCAATAAGAGTGACAAAGAAAAGATTTCTTTGGTAGCCTCTGTAGATATCTGGAATGTACATATTCTTTAAGGTCTCTGTATTTAGATTTAAGTTTATTTTTCTTAATATCATTATGCTTTGGTTTTGCTTTTGCCTTTTTTTGGGTACATATGTTTATTTTCAATATGTCAGTTGGTAGAGGTAGGACTATATTTGAAATAAAGAAGCATATATATAGCTATAAACAAGTATACATTAGAAGGATATTCAATAAAATGTTAATACAGGTTATCTCCAAATATTGAAATTATGAATTATGGATTACATTTAATTTCTCTCTGTGTTTTTGTGTCATCCTAGTTTCTATAGTCAGCATGTACGATGTATGTAAACACACACAGTATGAAAAATTGTTTATTTATACTAATGAGACATTTACATAGTCATGAAGAAAAAACAGATTAACTGGAAGATTTAATCCCACTCTTAGAAAATTTCCTTGATACAGTAACATTCCATAACTTTGACTACAAACAAAAAGACAATTTCAAGGTTAATTTCATCCATTTAGATTGATGGAATTATTAGGAATATGGAATGTAGTATATATACAGTGTATATATTTCAGCAGTGTATTTCTGACAATATCCCTAAAGACTTGATATGGAAGTGCTGGCAGGATTTCAGTGTGATTAGACGGAGTCATAGTTTTTAAGTGAACGCCAGAAAGTAGGTAGATTAATGTTTGATGTCAACCCATTGGGAGGTTCTGTGGCAGAGTCCTGAATCTGACTATATTTTATTTAACAATTTCATTAGTGAAAACAGATGCAAGCTTATCATAATTTAGGTAATAAGGTACCCAACGTAGCTGACCTCAGACCAAAGCAGCTTATTCAGAAAGAGGCATAATTAGAAGAGGCATTATGTGGCTTTTAGATAGAGCAAGAAGTTGAAAAGTGATTGTATTTCTCTGAACTTGTAGAAATGGGTATTAAAAGTTGTCAACAAGGAAAGGGGCTTCAAGTCTAGGACTGCTAGTTGCTTAAAAAGACGCTGAGGAGGGTGACATCAGAAAACTTGATTTATAATGGATAAAGCCAACAAATTGTGTATACAAATGGAAATGAAATATATAAAACCTGTTATGTCTTGAGTATGAGTTTTTCTGAGAACAGTTAGGAACCCATTTTAAGTCCACAGGCTTCGTGTGTGTGTGTGTGTGTGTGTGTGTGTGTGTGTGTGTGTGTGTGTGTATCCACACAGTTTACAACATTTATAAGTCTCAATGTGACTTAACAGTGAAATGTGTGGATTATTTCTGCAAGTGTCCTTCTTGTCAAGTGCTCATAAATTGTATGTACGTTCATTGAGAAGCTTTATGGGGCTATCAATTTTCTGGTTAATTGATCTTGTACTTGCTGATTCCAAACATGTTCAGCTCTATTAAATGCAATGTCATTCTTTTCCTAGGGGCCAGTTGATTTCAGTGTCTGTAAAAAGCCTGTTATATAGAAAAAGGAAGTGAATAAAGACAGACCTAATAGAGAATGGACTTGAGGACACGGGCAGGGGGATGGGTAAGCTGGGACAAAGAGAGAGGCATGGACATATATATACTACCAAATGTAAAATCGATAGCTAGTGGGAAGCAGCTGCATAGCACAGGGAGATCAGCTTGGTGGTTTGTAACCACCTAGAGGGGTGGGATAGGGAGGGTGGGAGGGAGGGAGATGCAAGAGGGAAGAGATATGGGGATATATATATATATATATATATATATATATATATATATATATATAGTGGATTCACTTTGTTATAAAGCAGAAACTAACACACAATTGTAAAGCAATTATACTCCAATTAAGATGTTAAAAAAAATGCACCGAAAAAAAAAGAAAGTATTTCTATAACGCTTTGCTCTACTACCATACACAAATTACAAAAAAAAAATCATGTAATCTTGGGAGTAGGAAATGCTTATCAAAGCATGACACAAACCGTATGAATCATAAAGGGAAAAAACAAATACACTTCACAACACACGCACACACCCACGATAAATAAAGGAATAAGGGAACACGTATTTGCCAGACATTTGAAAGGGGCTAATAATGTCTCTATAAACAATGATGTGACCTGTAAAAGAAAAACTGGAAAGGTATAGACAAAATTATTCTCAAGAATTATGCAAAGAGAAACATAGAAATATTTGACTTTTACTTCCTACGCTTCTGTATTTTTAGCAAATCATTTGCATTAGTTTGTAATAAAATATATTTTCAAGCTGAAGTCTTGTTACTCTCTCTACTTTTTTTGGTCTATTTACTCTTTTCCCCTTTTAACAATTTGTAAAGAAGAAAACATCTATATGGGAAAATGCTTCTACCTTTTTGAGTGATTCCTCGGGGAATGTGCTTATCTGTGAGCAACTTGTGGGGCTTCACAGTCTTTATTTCTTATTTTCCTAGTGCACACTTACTCAATTCACAACATGTTATCTTTTTATAAATATATACTCATATACAGGAAAATATGGGAAGGACATATAATAAATTGTTACTTGCTCTTATCCCTGGGTGGTGAGGAGTTATATATGGCTTTTTATTTCTTTTGAAAATAGATCTTATACTCTCTAATTGAAGAAAATGAGATTGCGTGTCGTTTGTCATCAAAAACAAAATGAGAAAAGAATGCTTTTTAAAAGGGGGTAATTGGGACTTCCCTGGTGGCGCAGTGGTTAAGAATCCGCCTGCCAATGCAGGGGACACAGGTTCGATCCCTGGTCTGGGAAGATCCCACATGCCACGGAGCAACTAAGCCTGTGCACCGCAACTACTGAGCGTGCATGCCACGACTACTGAAGCCTGTGCTCCTAGAGCCTGTGCTCTGCAACAAGAGAAGCCACCACAATGAGAAGCTGTGCACCACAATGAAGAGTAGCCCCCGCTCGCTGCAACTAGAGAAAGCCCGTGTGCAGCAATGAAGACCCAGCACAGCCAAAAATCAATCAATAAATAAATTTATAAAAAAATAAATAAAAGGGGAAATTATATTTCCTATAGGATTTATTTTCAATTCATAAAGATTAATGAGGTCTTTAAGTTGTATATTGGCCTTGAGTTTACTGCAGTTCTTAAAGATAGATATTATTTTCCATATTTATCAAGAAGATAAATGCTGTGAGAGATAATATTTATGTAGAGAAATAATTTCTCTTCACTATTTAGCAAAGAGGAGCTACTTCTCACCTTCCACAGATGAGAAAGGCAGTAAATCTCTAGTATTTTACAACTATTAGTTCAGTGCAGCACATTTTTGTATGAAAGAATGTGCCAAACTGTGAGGATGTATAATCCCTTCACATACTTCTATAGAAAAATGCCAATAGCTTCTTCCCATAAAGTGAGAGAGAAGGATGCATTGTCATGAATGATGAGGAGAGGAGAGCACTATGTCAATAAAATGACATTTTTAGAATTTCAACTGTATGAAAAAAGAGATGTCTGTGTGGATTTTTTTGTTGTTGATGTTATTAAAAATTTATAGTCTTAGATGTCACTTATATATTGTTATTATTTTATTCTTTTTTTTAAGAATATGTTGGGGGTATGAGTTTATTAATTTTATTTATTTATTTTTGCTGTGTTGGGTCTTCGTTTCTGTGTGAGGGCTTTCTCTAGTTGTGGCAAGTGGGAGCCACTCTTCATCGCGGTGCGCGGCCCTCTCACTATCGTGGCCTCTCTTGTTGCAGAGCACAGGCTCCAGCGTGCAGGCTCAGTAGTTGTGGCTCACGGGCCTAGCTGCTCCGCGGCATGTGGCATCCTCCCAGATCAGGGCTCGAACCCGTGTCCCCTGCATTAGCAGGCAGACTCTCAACCACTGGGCCACCAGGGAAGCCCTATTTTATTATATTCTTTTAAGCCTATTCATATAATCAGAAACCACTTCATAATACTTATTAATAACTGCCTTGTGCCAAGCTCTGTTCTAAACCTTGGGAATACAAATTAATTGGCTCTAGAGAAACTCACAGTCAAGGAGACCTTATTGCATCTTCGTCCAAAAAGGATTTGAAGCAATTACAGAGAAAACACAAGAAAATTATAATGCCTGTGCCTGCCTTTGTTACGAGGAAACAATTAGATTTAAAGCATTGTAAATATTTCCATATCCTGAATCAGGTCCTATTCTTTCTCCTTCAGTCTAATCTGGCATCTTGATGTACACAGATTTGTTGGCACAAAACAATAAGCAAGTTAAACTTAATTTGGTGGCTAGTACGTGAAGCAGGTAATTCCCGCTTCACGCATCCAGTTATTGGAATGTCCATCACCTCCATTACAAATGTTAGAAGAGTGGGCTCTGTGGGAAACTTGTTGACTTAACAGCACACCTATTGGAGACCTGCCTCAAAAAGCATAGTAAAATCTCTTATTAATATCAATTATTATTACTGCAATATTTATCATCAATTCTTTTTTACCAATTTACAGAGAGATGAATATACATTATCAATAAATGTATGAAAAGTTTCTCTACCTCTTGAATCTAAAAATAAAACAAAATGAGATTATTATCATTTTAGCATTTAAAACACTGTTATATCCAGTGTAGGTGAAGGTAGGAGAATTGTTAACTCTCATATACTGTTAGTGGGTTTGCAAATTGACACAAGGTTTTGGGGTATTTTTTGCAGAGCCATTTGATAGTGACTCTCATGTTAAGGTGAAACTTCTACCCATCCCACCACTGGGGTACCTACCACAACAGGCTTTGTTTTTCTTGTGCTCTCTTCTCTGGTCTCTTTTATCATTGCTCTTCTGCCCTGATTGCTTCTTTCAGTGGTCAAAGGGTTGACAAATTCCTTACTTATTATTATAGGACAGAGTACACTTAATATCTTTTGCTGTGGGAGTTGCTTTGGTCACAACAGGATATTTTCTGAGTCATTTGGGGGCATATCCAGAGTGTCTCTTGCATTATCTCTTTTATATACCAAAATGACGTACTTGGATTCTGTTTCCTATGTATATAATGCATACGTTTGTGCTACTCTTTACAATGGTTAGATCAGATTGCAGTGGGAGAAAGCATATTTTCTTATCTCCAGCCCCAGACCATTTCAATGCTTCGAAGATGAAAGGGGCTGGCATATCCATACATAGTCCCAGGTTTAGGCTGAAGTTATTTCCTGTGTAACGTGGTCCCTCTACAACTGATACCTGGACCTCCACCCTGATGTTAGGAAGTCCTTACAGAGAATAGGACACTAAGGGGTTAGAGTGAGTAGTCTGCTCTAAGTCTTTGCTGTACTATTTGTCAGAATGCTTTTGTGTTTGTGACCAGCTGCAGAAAGAAAGAACTTCAGTACTTCATGGAAAGAGAATCTTAGCAGACTCCTGAGAACTAGCAATAACCCGAGGTAAAGAGGAAGAATTGAATCCAGCACATTTACTGAGGGAGGTCCCAGAGCATCCATCATTGGGTGAGACTGATCTAATATGCAGGGTAATATGAATACAGGGAAACACAGTGATGGTAGAAACAAATAGTACATGTCTCTGAATGCGTTTCAGGGACCAATCTCATGATAAAGATGGACCTGACTAGTAGAGAGGCAGATGTAACTTTGACATTGCCTGAGTTGTATCAAAGATAAAAGCATTATTCATTATTATGGTGATGTTTGTTTTCAAACTTGGTATCATTAAAAGTCAGTGACTGTTCTTCAGTCTATCTCAGTTCAGTTATAGAGATTATTTCAAGTAAAAATAAGGACAGTTACATGCTACCAAGGGATCAAGCAGTCCCACCGTGTTCTGGTAGGTCCTACCTCTGAGAAACACATTTCTTAAAAGGTACTAACTTAGCACTATGTCCCTAGAAGGGCCAGCAGGGAGAAAAGGGGGCAAAAGATTTATCATTATGGCATATGGTTATGGGACTGAGGAAGTATAGGCTCCAATATCTATACAGATATTGGTTTGATAGTTTTAAGCAGATAACCTAAGAACCATTATGTAGAAGAGATAACATATGCATATATATAATATATGCATGTGAGTATAGTCATATATAACATGGAGAAGTGTGTATGGGTGTGTGTACTATGCATAATATGAGGTCTAAATGTAAATGTAATACCAAAACACATCCAAGACCCATCTTTACTCAGTATTAACTTGCTCTCTGGGTAGTCCCAGCTGTGAGGGAGGTTGGAAAAAGATTTGGGTGTAGGAAACTGGGATTGCCCTGATAGTTTAAACCAATCACAATTCATCCACCAAGATTAGTATTTTTCTGCTTTTTAAAAAAAAAAACACCGTGTTCTGAGATTCAGGAAGAAGAAATGTGGCAACTGGGTGGGGGGAGGTGGTTTGTCAGTAGTTAAGGCACCTCACATTGTTTTGACCTGATTTCCTTTCTCCTCATGCCTTATAAGATCCCCAAGAGGAAGACATGGGTTTGGTAAAATTTTGATCACCTGAGCCCAATGTCAAGCACATGGATGGCCAAAAATACATATCTTGTTTTTTTGCACGTCACTTTTTTTGTGCTTAGAAGATATTGCGACTTTTACACACTGAAGGTTTGAGGAAAGCCTGAATCAAGCAAATCTATCGGTGCCATTTTTCCAACAGCATTTGCTCACTTTGTATTTGTGTATCATGTTTTAGTAATTCTCACAATATTTAAAACTTTTTCATTATTTTGTTTGTTATGGTGAGGTGAAGGCTCAGATGATGGTTAGCATTTTTTAGCAATAAAGTTTTTTTAAATTAAGGTATGTACTTTTTTTAGACATAATGCTATTGCACACTTAACTGACTACAGCATAAGTTTTATTTGCACTAAGAAACCAAAAAAATTCATGGGACTGTATTGCGATATTTTCTTTATTGCAGTGGTCTGAAACCAAACCCGCAATAGCACCGAGGTATATCTGTAATTGATTGTTAAATGAAATTAATAAATTGTTGGAAGTTGATGTCAGAATCCTTTTCAAAACCCCTGAATCACCTCTAGGAAAAGTTTGCAAGCTGCCTGGCCAGAAAGCTTTCCCAGATACTCTACAGCCAGCTGTCAGTCTTTCCCCATACCATTCCGTCTGTCTGGAATGTTTTTCCCTGTCAGGATCTCAGTACCCCCAATCTCTTCAGTAAGGTGGGATTTATACCTTCCACACCACCCGTTTGTTGAGCCTGCTGTAGCTGACGCAGACAGAATACATGCCCTTTCTTTCTGGGTTACACTTCACCCTTCCTGTGCTTTGCTGTGTCAGCATTTTATCCTCTGCTGAACTCTAAGCTGTTTGAGTGTAAGGTTAGATGTATCACTAACATTTAGCATAGTGCCTGTCACACAGTCAGTGTTTGATAATGATATTTTATTTTTAATTTATTTAATTTTTTATTGAATTGTTGATTTACAATGTTAGTTTCAGGTGTATAACATAGTGATTCATTATGTTTATACATTATACTCCATTTAAAGTTGTTATAAAATATTGGCTATATTTCCTGTGCTGTCTGTTACATCCTTGTATCTCACTTATTTTATACCTAGTAGTTTGTTCCTCCTAATCTCCTTCCCTTGTATTGCTCCTCCCCCAACCCTTGTCCCCACTGGTAATCACTGGTTTCTTCTCTGCATCTGTCAGTCTGTTTCTGTTTTGCTCCATTCATTCGATTTAATTTTTCAGATCCCACATATAAATGAAAACATGCAGTATTTGTTTTTCTCTGTCCAGTTTAATTCACTAAGTATAATACCCTCCAAGTCCATCCATGTTGTTGCAAATGGCAAGATTTCATTCTTTTTTATGGCTAAGTAATATTTTATTCTATGTGTGTATATACATATATATATACACATATATACATACATATATATACACATAAATCTACAAAAGAGGATTGTGACACACAATTGGTAATCTCAGCATTTTTCCCCACATATGCGCAAAATCTAAACTGCACTTATTTTTCTTATAGTTAAACAGTTTCTCTTTAGCACAATAAATTTAGTTTGGCATTTGAAAAAATAATATATATATATAATAATATATATATATGTCACATCTCCTTTATCCATTTACTTGTTGATGAACACTTAGGTGGTTTCCATATCTTAGCTATTATAAATAATGCTACAGTGGATATTGGGGTACATATATCTTTTTGAATTAGTGTTTTTTGTTTCTTCAGATATATGCCCATGAGTGCAATTGCTGGGTCATATGATAGTTCTATTTTTAATTTTTTGAGGACCTTCCATACTGTTTCCACAGTGTCTGTACCAATTTACATTCCCACCAACAGTGTACTAGGGTTCCCTTTTGTCCACATTTTTGCCAACAGTTATTATTTTGTCTTTTTTAGTGATAGTCATTTTGACATGTGTGAAGTGACATTTCATTGTGGTTTTGATTTTCATTTCCCTGATGATTAGTGATGTTGATCATATTTTCATCTGCTTGTCGGCCATCTATATGTCTTTGGAAAAATGTCTATTCAGGTCTTCCACACATTTTTTAATTGGGTTGTTCTTGTTGTTTGATATTAAGTTTATGAACTCTTTATATATTTTGAATATTAACCCCTTGTCAGACATATCATTTGCAAATATCTTCTCTAATTCAGTTGGTTATCTTTTTATTTTGTTGATGGTTTCCTTTACTGTGTGAAAGCTTACGTTTTATTATGTCTCATTTGTTTATTTATTTTTGTTTCCCTTGCCTGAGGAGACAGATCCAAAAAAGCATTGATAAGACTGACGTCAGAGGGTACCGCCTATGTTTTCTTCTAGGATTGTTGTGGTTTCTGGTCTTACATTTAGGTCTGTAATCCATTTTGAGTTTACTTTTGTATATGGTGTGAGAAAATGTTTTAATCTCATTCTTTCACATATAGCTGTCTAGTTTTCCCAGCCACTTATTGAAGAGACTGTCTTTTCCCCATTGTATATTTTGGCCTCCTTTTTCATAGATTAATTGACCATACATGTGTGGGTTTATTTCTGGGCTCTCTATTCTGTTTCATTTATCTATGTATCTGTTTTTTGTGACAGTAGCATACTGTTTTGATTACTGTAGCTTTGTAGTATAGTCTGAAGTCAGGAAGAATGATATCTCCAGCTTTGTTCTTTTTCTCAGGATTGCTTTAGCTAATTGGGCTCTTTTGTGGTTCCATACAAATTTTAGGACTGTTTGTTCTAGTTCTGTGAAAAGTGTCATGGGTATTTTGATAGGAATTGCATTGAATCTGTAGATTGCTTTGGGTAGTATGGACATTTTAACAATACTAATTCTTCTAATTCATGAACATGAGATATCTTTCCATTTATTTGTATTGTCTTCAATTTCCCTTATCAATGCATTATATTAGAGTTTTCAAGCATAGGTCTTTCATCTCCTTGATTAAGTTTATTCCTAGGTATTTTATTATTTTTGATGTGATTGTAAATGGGACTATTTTCTTGCTTTCTCTTTCTACTAGTTCATTATTAGTGTATAGAAAGCAAAAAACTTCTGTATGTTAATCTTGTATCCTGCAAATTTATTGAATTCATCTACTAGTTCTAATAGTTTTTTGGTGAAGACTTTAGGGTCTTCTATATATAGTATCATGTCATCTGCACATAGTGACAATTTTACTTCTTCCCTTCTAATTTGGATGCCTTTTATTTCTTTTTCTTTTCTGACTGCTGTGGCTAGGACATCCGATACTATGTTAAATATAAATGATGAGAGTGGAAATCCTTGTCTTGTTCCTGATTTTAGAGGAAAAGCCTTCAGCTTGTCACCATTGATAATGATATTTTAAAATTATATACTTATTTTGCTGTGTAGTTCCTGTTTCAAAATTCTAAAAGATACATATGAGCCTAGGAAAGAAAGGGTCAAGAGAGTTAGCTTCTCTCAAAGAGATACATGAGTAACACAAGATTCACTGCCTTTTTCAAGTCCCTGTTTTTGTGATAATAGAAATATATTTAAAGTTTTTCCCAACTTTCGGACCTGGTCATCATTAATTGTATTTTTTTCAGAAACAGTGTTAAAATTTGTGCTGCTAAAATTGCCACCTTTAGCTTGAGTAAAATTTTATGAAAAGCTTAATTGTCTTTATTTTGACTTTTTCATGCTTATTTAAATTTATGAAGAGAGTTTCTAGTCTCTCATATTATTAAAGTACAAACACCAATTTTTCTAAAGAGGAATAACTCAGGGCCAGTTGTTACAGAAATTATTGATTACATTTGGCTTCATTTATTTGTTTGCAAAATTATCTTTTAAAAGTACCATTTAATTTTCTTTCCAGTCTCACTTCTCAAGAAGGTAATTAATGGACTAACTATAATCAAACATGAATGATAAAGCACAGGGAACTTTTAAATTAAATCATCATTGAACTTTTTCTGTGCTATCTATCAATTGGTACTTGGGTACTGAGGGCATTGAATACATTAGAGAACTCAATGCTCTCCTACTCTCACTACACCCCACCCATTTTATCACCACTTGCAGTTATATGTCTAATTTATTAATGTAATCAGAATGTCTCATCTGAGTTAATTTCTCAAGCCCATAAGCTATCAAAACTGTATTTAAAAATACTCTAGAAGCTGCAAAAAAGTACCTGTCAACATTGATCTGTCTAATCCCTGTGAAATAAATAACTTATGTCCCTGAAGCTTAGACCCTGGTGAGGAAAATATGTCCGGCTGCAAAATACGTCAGCATCCATTTTATACTCCAGGTAGCATATGTACCTGCAGCCCACACCTCCTATCTCACATTGAGGTATACGACTTTGAGAAATACGAAAAGTAGCTTCTCTCCGGAAAAATTTGGGGCAGCCCACTAAAAATATCTCTGAATCTCCCTCCTGGAGAGTTATAGATATATAAAATATGTCTATTACCTTGATTGTGGTGATACACCTATTTCACAGGTGTATGCATATGTTCAAACTTATCTAACTGTACACATTAAAGATGTGCAGTTTTTAAACGTCAGTTATACCTTGATAAAACTGTTTAAGAAATAGAATTCGTCTTGAAGGGGGTATTCATTTTCTTTGAAAACATTACCATGAATATAGCAACTTAAAACTCCTTTACTAACTCACAGTTCTACAGGGCACACATGGTGTGGCTGGGTTTCCTGCTCAGGTGTTTTATGGCTGAAATCTAGGTGTCCTCATCTGGATTCTGAGGCTCTCTCCTAGGCTCACATGATTGAGTCAGAATTCAGTTCCTTGCAGTTATAGAAATGAGGTTCCTGTTTCCTTGATGGCTGTCAGCTGGAGGCCACGTTCCATATTCCTTGTCACATGACCCCCTCAGTCTTCAAAACATGTGATGTAGAATCTTTCTGTAGTAGTCTGCTGGGGCTGCGACAACAGAACACCACAGACTGGGTGGCTTAAACAATAGAAATTTATGTTCTCACAGCTCTGGAGGCTACAAGTCCAAGATCAAGGTGCTTTCTGGGTTGGTTTCCGGTGAGAGCCTCTCTTCCTGACTTGTAGATGTCTGCCTCCTTGCTGTGGCCTCTGTGTGTGTGCAGAGAGGGGGAATGGTCTCTGGTGCCCCTTTCTCTTAAAAAGATACTAGTTATATCACATTAAGTCCCCACACTATAACCTCATTTAACCTTCATTACCTTCTTATGACTGTCTCCAAATACAGTCATATTGGGAGTTAGGGTCTCAGCATATGAATTTTGGGGAGACACAATTCAGTCTGTGATACTTCCTCGTGTCAAATTCCTCTCATGCTTTGACACTCTCTCACTAGGTTTTAAGGTTAGGTCATATGGTTAGGTAAGACCCACTGAGAATCTCTCTCTCAAAGTTAACTGATTTGGGACCTTAATTACTTCTGGAAAACCCCTCAGAGCAGCAGCTAGACTAGTTTTAAAAGGAATAACTGTAAGTACATAGGGTGAGTGGAGAGGGTGTATTATACCAGGGGTGAGAATCTTGGGGTCCATCTTAGAATTGGCCAACCCCACTTGAGTCAAAGGATATGATGCATATTGCCATGTGGCACTTGTGTGATGTTTTAAAACGGGGTACACTGGACAGTCAGTGTCAGCCCTGCTACTAACTGACTGGGCAAGTCACGTTACCTCTCTGGGCTTTACTTTTCTTGCCTGGAAAACAAGACTCATGACCACTGTTGTTTTAGTGTTCTGACCTGATATGTTACTTTTTAGGAAGCAAGAACCACCTTTTTGTGCTGCTTGCCAGTTTTCCTTTCTTTTGCATTTTGCCTATACTTGTCTGTATTGCTATGCACTGACAGCAGTAGCAATTTCCCCAAAGTTTAAGATAGGATAAACGCACAAAGGTGAAAAAATATATAGCTTAATTCTCCCCTTTTAAAAAGCCTCACAATGGAGAGAATTCCCAGGGCACTTAGATAGCCTCATGACTTGTAATCTGCCCCTGTAGTTTCTTTAGATGGTAGTAGCTAATGTCCACAAGGTTATATTTCAACACTAGACGAGAGATTTTAGTATTTTTTAGTGTTGTCCTTGTCATTAAAATAGGCTCCTTCAAAAGAGCAGAACACAGCATGGTAGTACAGAGTTCTGTGCTGTGAATGTCTGATCTCTTGCTACAACCTAACTCTTGGGGGTTCATGATGCTTATTTTCCCATTCTAATTTATCAGTACCACCTCTTGCTTTTCCCTTCGGAGCTGCCACTCCCCTGCGGTGCTCACCAATGCATTGTCAACAGGCTTTCTTGAATTTACACAGCACTGCCAGTCATCCTGACTGCCCAAAGCAAAAGAGGAGGGAATTCACTTCCATCTTTATTCTTTATCAGCTTGTGGTGATTCCTGTTAAACAACAACCACAACAACAAACCTCGCCACCTTTTCAAACAAAAATGGATGTGCATCGTCCATTGTTTTACATTATTCAGTTGTACATTTCTCTAAGTTCCTTTAGGAGTATAGCGCCTTTGCAAACTTTTTCAATAGACCTTGAGTACTTATCTATGGTAGGAGATTATGTTTGGAACCAACGCAGAGAAAAAAAAAAATGTTCATGAGTCTTAACTGGCTCTATTCTTTGAGATGATGCCATTTGATTATTCTAGTGGACAATTGTAATTTCCATCTTGGTATTGCATTATATTCCTGGTTTCGTCCACCCAGTATAGCAGGTGATAATAATAATGGTATATGCTAACTTCTAAGGGCATTTCATAGGTGTCAGGTACTGGACTAAGCACTTTACATATATTACCTAATTTACTCCTAATAAAAGCACAGTTAAGTAGGTATTGTGATTATCCTATTCTACATATGAAGAAACTGAATGCAGAGAGCCTAAGTAACCATGTTCAGCTCACAGAAATAATAGGTTGCAAAGATAATGGATGAATCAATTATTTCTGAAACCAGAGATTGTTCTCTGTTGGAACACATTATGAAATAGTCTAACAGGTTTAAAAATTTCTTTTTGCCTAGAAACAATATGGTAGGGTAGACAGAGAAAAAGGCTAAGGATCTTCACAGAATTGGATTCAAATTCCATTCCAGTCACTTACTAGTTTTATATCTGGGTCTAAAGTATTTACTCTTTATACCTCGGTTTCCTTACCTCTCAAAGAAGAAATAAAACAACATTCCATGATGAGTATGTTTTTTTATTTCACATGAGATATGCAGTCAGTTAAGAACTGCTATTGGTATCTCTGTATTGAGACGGATGCCCTTGCCATTTCAATAGGAAACTATTGTGATGGATTAGTGAAGTCTGCAATGAATACTGAGTTGGATAGAGTCATCATGAATACTCCATATTGGCTTTCCCTAGGCTAGTACATAATAGAATCTGAGAGATAGGAGATAAGGGTTCCCTTCTCCTATTGTCAGGTTTTCTAATTCCATGAGTATATATATAGAATGCAATTCAGCATTTAACCTTCTTTTCTTTGTCAAACATTGAGTGAGCTGCTATGTGAAATAAGATGAAGTATGATCACGAGGTTTCGTTTCTTTTTAATAAATTTATTTATTTATTTATTTTTGGCTGCATTGGGTCTTCATTGCTGTGCGTGGGCTTTCTCTAGTTGCGGTGAGTAGGAGCTATTCGTCGTTGTGGTGCACAGGCTTCTCATTGCGGTGACTTTTCTTGTTGTGGAGCACGAGCTGTAGGCACGCAGGCTTCAGTAGTTGTGGCATGTGGGCTCAATAGTTGTGGCTCACCCGGACCAGGACTCGAACCTGTGTCCCCTACATTGGCAAGCAGATTCTTAACTACTGCGCCACCAGCGAAGTCCCTGATCACTAGGTTTTAAGACTTCACGTTGAGAGGGAAGATTGCTGCCATGTCCTGCCCGCCATACACCACACTCGCTAGGGTGTCACTCCAGGACCTTACTTCAGATGGGTAAGATCTCCCATCCATTAAACCACTGTTAAAAAAAAAAGGAGTTTATGTTTGAGTCCAATTGTAGGATGGAAGAAGAAAGAAAAAAAAAAAGTCAGACAACAGGTAATTTTGCTTGTGGAATAGTACCATAAAAAAGCATAAATTCTCAATCCATTATTTTATATCAGAGTAATCACTTGCACCATAAGTCTAGAATTTTCATGGAAATTAATAGGTAAAATGTCAACAGGAGCAAAGCATAATCTGACTGGTTAAAATCATTTTGCTTTCCTCTCAATATTTTCAGCACGTTTAAATTCTTAATATCTCCTCTTTTCTCCTAGTTTATTTCCCTAGATGCTGTCCTATCCCAAAGTACTAGCCCAGTATACCTAAACAGAGATTATCCTAGAGAAAGACTCAGACAAAAAAAAATCCCTCAGTGAATACTTGTAGGGGATTTCATTTCATTTGTCTCCAGTCCCAGACTGGACCTAAAATAGGTGTCACTCTCTACAGCTTGATATCTCTGGGCACCCTCTTTGTGCTGTGGTTAGCCTTGCGCAGCTACAAGTGTCCTGGGAGATCAGCTAATGGAGACGGGCTGAGACTGAGCTACATTTCCAAGCACCCTCCAGAGGTGCTCACATAGCTGGTGCCCCTCAGAGCCACAATAGTGTTTGCCATCTCCTCACCCTGGTGGGCTTGGGAACCAGCTCAGCTTTCCTTTCTCAGATGTGACTTTTTCAAGTGACATTAAGTTCATAGGATGAATGTTCGTAGGCTAGATGGAGCAGGTCACATTCTAGATCTCAAATAGCATATGTTAAGAGAGGAGGGTATTGTCTTTTCTTCAAACTAGTATTTTCTTTCCAAAGATTATTTGGGCACTAGATAGCCTTGCATATATATAGCAGTTTCACCTAACCAGAGGTTCATAGGTAGATAAGTTATCATTCACTGGCTCTGGGAGGGTTAGCTCCTAGCCCCTATTAGAACTATTAGTTTTAGCTCTTCACCTAGGAGCTTGATGAAATAAGTTGGCTCTGAAGGCAGGGAATGCATGTGCCTATGTGTACAATTGAACCTTGAACAACATAGGGGGTGAGGGGTATTGACCCTCCACAAGTCAAAAATCTGCATTCAGTTTAATAGTTGGTCCTTTGTATCCGCAGTTCCTCAGTATTCCCAGTTGCCCATCTGTGGATTCAACCAACTGGGTATAGTATAGTACCGTAGCATTTACTGTTGAAAAAAATTCACATAAAAGTGGACGCATGCAGTTCAGACCCCTGTTGTTCAAGGTTCAACTCTATATGTGTGTCCATTTCATACATCCTTTACCTAACACATCTCACTTTGTGTTAAGTATCTTAGTTCTTAGAGGCCTAGCAGATTCCGTTACACTTGAAATGTTTAATTGGTGGGAATAATGATTATGACTCTGGCTTTAGTTTACATTAATTATGAAAACAGAGATATTGAGTTCTTTCATCACATTTCTAATTTTGTGAACAACTATAATTTTTTAAAAGAATTTGCCCTATTAATGCATTTACCTTCTTTTCAGAGAAACTGAATATCTTTCACAAACTCTGTTTTTCATTATCATGCCTAAATAATGTCACCTGTTCCTTCAAAGACCTGAAGAATAAGGTAGCTTGGGTCTTCTGGAAATATTCATCCCTGATATGATCTTGCTAACTTTTTTCTTTTTCTGAGCTATGTATTACTTGATTCTAACATAAAAGTACCAATATGTTCACTTAGAAATGTCATAAAGATGGTTTGATTACACACAAAATATATATATATTAACAATCTGGCTATCCTTAGAATAACTTTGCCTAACTTTTAGGCTCTAATGTAATTGCTACAATTAACAAACTTCATTTGTAAAATATTTATGCACTGCAATCTATATGCCAGTCTCTGCTCTAAGCTTTAGGGAGACTATGTAAATAGCACACACACACACACACACACACACACACACATTCACTCACTCTCTACTGAGGAGCCGCCTGTATTAGGTTTTTATTGTTGCACTAACAAATTACCACAAAATTAGTGGTTTAAAATAAATTCATTATCTCACAGTTTCTTTGGGCCAGGACACAAAATGGCTCAGTTGGTTCTTTTCTTAGATTTCTTCAAGGTCAAATTCAAGATTTCAGCAGGAGTACATTCCTATTGGGAGGCTCTATAGGAGAATCTTCTTTCCAAGCTCATTCAGGTTGTTGACAGAATTCAGATGCATGTGGTTATAGGACTGAAGTCTCAGTTTCCTTGCTGATCTCAGCTTCTGGGGACTGCTGGCATGGCTCATGGTCCTCCTCAAAGCCAATAAATGCAGGGAATCAAATATCTATCTTTACCTCCTACCTTGTTCTTCTGCTGTCTCTAACTGCCTCTTTAGCCTTCTTCTTCTGCAACTGAGGGTTCATGTGATTATATTAACACACCAGAAAATCTAGGATAATCTTACTTAAAGGTCAACTGATTAGTCACCTTAATCTCATCTACAAAATCCCCTCCCAGTTTACTATTTGATTGAATAGCCAGGGGATCAGAATCTGGGGGAACATCAGACTTCTGCCTACCACACTGCCTCTTCTCTATGACATTTTGAAGTTTTGTTTCCAGACCGTAGTTTGACCCATAGTCTACCAAAGTGCAGGTAACAATGAGAAGTGATTCACATTATTTTTTCATTGCCATTTTTCAGTCATTAGCAAGTATCTTAGAGGCACACTTGTGTTTCCTTATAACAACAGTACCAATAATGGAATTGTCAGAGCAAACTCATCTTTTATTTTATCTAGTCCTCAGTAATAATAGTGAGTAGTGAATAACCGTAAGTTGGCTTTCAAAAAAGTAAAAGATAATGAATGAGTAATGGGAATGCAATTTGCTGTAAAGTGATGTCTGACTCAGACTGGGTCTTATTGTTCCAAAAGGTTTCCAAGAGGATTATTTAAATTCGATTGAAGAATATTTGGATAATAAAAGAAATGTACTCTTAATCATTAGAGAAGATATTTGGCATAATCTCACAGATATTCCTTACCTTAAATATTTTCATGTGACAGCTTCCTCAGGGAGTCAGAATTTAGAAGGGTCATTGTCCCAAACCTGCTGAAAATGATTTCAAGCTGTTCAAAATATAGTATGTCTTGTCATATGAGTGGTCAGGATTATATCCTTGATAAGTCAGATTCTGATTTACCTTTTCTGTAAAATTATTTTTGAGGGTATGTAGAGGTGGTGACAGGGGTGACGGTGATAAGTAAGGCAATGAGAGTGAAAAGTGAAGGAGATTATCTATGCTGTTTTTGTGTGTATGTTTTAGAATATGCGTGTAATGGAATATTAAAATATTAGAAATGGAAAACATTTTGGATAAACCACATAATTATAATGCAAAAGTTCTTCATTAGAGTTGTATAATTATTTATTTATAGCAGTTCAAATAAATTAGTGGTTGAGTTTTTTAATACTTTTATAGGTTAGCTTTCACATAAAATAATTTTATGTACTTTGTAGGTTACAAAATAATACTAGCTCTTGTGTCAAGGAAAACATATGGTTGCTAAATGCAGTTTCCTTTAGAGTATATTCTTAGCCCTGTGGATATTTTTCCTCCCTTTAAAACATATTAATAATATTCTATGATAAAAATAGTTTTTATGTGTCTACAAAACTTGTTACTTTTATTTAAGATCCAATAATGACATTGATGTTGTGAAAGAACCCTGCAAAAATACAGGTTTGAAGAAATAATATAAATAATTGAAATTTGGGCTATTCTTGTTCTTAATTACACAAAAAAAAAGACTTGTGAGAAGTAGGGGTTATGTGTGTGTGTGTGTGTGTGTGTGTGTGTGAGGGTGAATCTAATATTTGAAATCAAGTTTTATACATATTCAACATTTAAAATAAGTTATCGAGTGTCTAAAATGCACTCAGTGCATAGGTATAGGGGAAATAATTTTGAAACAGAGAGACATGATCCTGATTTTTGAGAAGGAAAGTTTAATTGGGTAAAACATGGTTTAAAAATCAAAAAGCCTGGGTAAGGACCTGTATGTGAAAGTTTATAAAATAAGCTTTAGAACTTAACAGTCTAAGTTTTAGGAGCAAATCAAAAATAATGTAACATAACTTCACAACGTTCTTCCCCTTCATTTTTATTATTTGTTTGCTTTTTATTTTCCCTTAAATGCAAGAAAAGATTCTAAAATTCTTTGCAGGTGCTTGTTTATAGAGAGGATATATACACATGACATAAATCAGTTTACAGATGGCCTTCAATTATTTTAACCAAGGCAATTATTTCAGCTGACTTTTTTTTTTTTTTTTTTTTTTTTAAACATCTTTATTGGGGTATAATTGCTTTACAATGGTGTGTTAGTTTCTGCTTTACAACAAAGTGAATCAGCTATACATATACATATGTTCCCATATGTCTTCCCTCTTGCGTCTCCCTCCCTCCCACTCTCCCCATCCCACCCTTCCAGGCTGTCACAAAGCACCGAGCTAATATCCCTGTGCCTTGTGGCTGCTTCCCCCCAGCTATCTACCTTACTACGTTTGTTAGTGTGTATATGTCCATGACTCTCTCTCGCCCTGTCAAAACTCACCCCTCCCCCTCCCCATACCCTCAAGTCCGTTCTCCAGTAGGTCTGCATCTTTATTCCTATCTTACCCCTAGGTTCTTCATGACATTTTTTTCCCTTAAATTCCATATATATGTGTTAGCATACGGTATTTGTCTTTTTCTTTCTGACTTACTTCACTCTGTATGACAGACTCTAGGTCTATCCATCTCATTACAAATAGCTCAATTTCATTTCTTTTTAAGGCTGAGTAATATTCCATTGTGTATATGTGCCACATCTTCTTTATCCATTCATCCGATGATGGGCGCTTAGGTTGTTTCCATGTCCTGGCTATTGTAAATAGAGCTGCAATGAACATTTTGGTACATGACTCTTTTTGAATTTTGGTTTTCTCAGGGTATATGCCAAGTAGTGGGATTGCTGGGTCATATGGTAATTCTATTTGTAGTTTTTTGAGGAACCTCCATACTGTTCTCCACAGTGGCTGAACCAATTCACATTCCCACCAGCAGTGCAAGAGTGTCCCCTTTTCTCCACACCCTCTCCAGCATTTATTGTTTCTTGATATTTTGATGATGGCCATTCTGACTGGTGTGAGATGATATCTCATTGTAGTTTTGATTTGCATTTCTCTAATGATTAATGATGTTGAGCATTCTTTCATGTGTTTGTTGGCATTCTGTATATCTTCTTTGGAGAAATGTCTATTTAGGTCTTCTGCCCATTTTTGGATGGGGTTGTTTGTTTTTTTGTTATTGAGCTGCATGAGCTGCTTGTAAATTTTGGAGATTAATCCTTTGTCAGTTGCTTCATTTGCAAATGTTTTCTCCCATTCTGAGGGTTGTCTTTTGGTCTTGGTTATGGTTTCCTTTGCTGTGCAAAAGCTTTGAAGTTTCATTAGGTCCCATTTGTTTATTTTTGTTTTTATTTCCATTACTCTAGGAGGTGGGTCAGAAAGGATCTTGCTGTGATTTATGTCATAGAGTGTTCTTCCTATGTTTTCTTCTAAGAGTTTGATAGTTTCTGGCCTTACATTTAGGTCTTTAATCCATTTTGAGCTTATTTTTGTGTATGGTGTTAGGGAGTGATCTAATCTCATACTTTTACATGTACCTGTCCAGTTTTCCCAGCACCATTTATTGAAGAGGCTGTCCTTTCTCCACTGTACATTCCTGCCTCCTTTATCAAAGATAAGGTGTCCATATGTGCGTGGGTTTATCTCTGGGCTTTCTATCCTGTTCCACTGATCTATATTTCTGTTTTTGTGCCAGTACCATACTGTCTTGATTACTGTTGCTTTGTAATATAGTCTGAAGTCAGGGAGCCTTATTCCTCCAGCTCCTTTTTTCGTTCTCAAGATTGCTTTGGCTATTCGGGGTCTTTTGTGTTTCCATACAAATTGTGAAATTTTTTGTTCTAGTTCTGTGAAAAATGCCAGTGGTAGTTTGATAGGGATTGCATTGAATCTGTAGATTGCTTTGGGTAGTAGAGTCATTTTCACAATGTTGATTCTTCCCATCCAAGAACATGGTATATCTCTCCATCTATTTGTATCATCTTTAATTTCTTTCATCAGTGTCTTATAATTTTCTGCATACAGGTCTTTCGTATCCTTAGGTAGGTTTATTCCTAGATATTTTATTCTTTTTGTTGCAATGGTAAATGGGAGTGTTTTCTTGATTTCACTTTCAGATTTTTCATCATTAGTATATAGGAATGCCAGAGATTTCTGTGCATTAATTTTGTATCCTGCTACTTTACCAAATTCATTGATTAGCTCTAGTAGTTTTCTGGTAGCATCTTTAGGATTCTCTATGTATAGTATCATGTCATCTGCAAACAGTGACAGCTTTACTTCTTCTTTTCCGATTTGGATTCCTTTTATTTCCTTTTCTTCTCTGATTGCTATGGCTAAAACTTCCAAAACTATGTTGAATAAGAGTAGTGAGAGTGGGCAACCTTGTCTTGTTCCTGATCTTAGTGCTTTCAGTTTTTCACCATTGAGGATGATGTTTGCTGTGGGCTTGTCATATATGGCTTTTATTATGTTTAGGAAAGTTCCCTCTATGCCTACTTTCTGGAGGGTTTTTATCATAAATGGGTGTTGAATTTTGTCGAAAGCTTTCTCTGCATCTATTGAGATGATCATATGGTTTTTCTCCTTCAATTTGTTAATATGGTTTATCACATTGATAGATTTGCGTATATTGAAGAATCCTTGCATTCCTGGAATAAACCCCACTTGATCATGGTGTATGATCCTTTTAATGTGCTGTTGGATTCTGTTTGCTAGTATTTTGTTGAGGATTTTTGCATCTATGTTCATCAGTGATATTGGCCTGTAGTTTTCTTTCTTTGTGACATCCTTGTCTGGTTTTGGTATCAAGGTGATGGTGGCCTCGTAGAAGGAATTTGGGAGTGTTCCTCCCTCTGCTATATTTTGGAAGAGTTTGAGAAGGATAGGTGTTAGCTCTTCTCTAAACGTTCTGATAGAATTCACCTGTGAAGCCATCTGGTCCTGGGCTTTTGTTTGTTGGAAGGTTTTTAATCACAGTTTCAATTTCAGTGCTTGTGATTGGTCTGTTCATATTTTCTATTTCTTCCTGATTCAGTCTTGGCAGGTTGTGCATTTCTAAGAAATTGTCCATTTCTTCCAGATTGTCCATTTTATTGGCATAGAGTTGCTTGTAGTAATCTCTCATGATTTTTTTTATTTCTGCAGTGTCAGTTGTTACTTCTCCTTTTTCATTTCTAATTCTATTGATTTGAGTCTTCTCCCTTTTTTTCTTGATGAGTCTGGCTAGTGGTTTATCTATTTTGTTTATCTTCTCAAAGAACCAGCTTTTAGTTTTATTGATCTTTGCTATTGTTTCCTTCATTTCTTTTTCATTTATTTCTGATCTGATTTTTATGATTTCTTTCCTTCTGCTAGCTTTGGGGTTTTTTTGTTCTTCTTTCTCTAATTGCTTGAGGTGCAAGGTTAGGTTGTTTATTCGAGATGTTTCCTGCTTCTTAAGGTGGGCTTGTATTGCTATAAACTTCCCCCTTAGAACTGCTTTTGCTGCATCCCATAGGTTTTGGGTCGTTGTGTCTCCATTGTCATTTGTTTCTAGGTATTTTTTTATTTCCTCTTTGATTTCTTCAGTGATCACTTCATTATTAAGTAGTGTATTGTTTAGCCTCCATGTGTTTGTATTTTTTACAGATCTTTTCCTGTAATTGATATCTAGTCTCATGGCGTTGTGGTCGGAAAAGATACTTGATACAATTTCAGTTTTCTTAAATTTACCAAGGCTTGATTTGTGACCCAAGATATGATCTATCCTGGAGAATGTTCCATGAGCACTTGAGAAAAATGTGTATTCTGTTGTTTTTGGATGGAGTGTCCTATACGTATCAATTAAGTCCATCTTGTTTAATGTATCATTTAAAGCTTGTGTTTCCTTATTTATTTTCATTTTGGATGATCTGTCCATGGGTGAAAGTGGGGTGTTAAAGTCCCCTACTATGAATGTGTTACTGTTGATCTCCCCTTTTATGGTTGTTAGTATTTGCCTTATGTATTGAGGTGCTCCTATGTTGGGTGCATAAATATTTACAATTGTTATATCTTCTTCTTGGATCGATCCCTTGATCATTATGTAGTGTCCTTCTTTGTCCCTTTTAATAGTCCTTATTTTAAAGTCTATTTTGTCTGATATGAGAATTGCTACTCCAGCTTTCTTTTGGTTTCCATTTGCATGGAATATCTTTTTCCATCCCCTTACTTTCAGTCTGTATGTGTCTCTAGTTCTGAAGTGGGTCTCTTGTAGACAGCATATATAAGGGTCTTGTTTTTGTATCCATTCAGCCAATCTGTGTCTTTTGGTGGGAGCATTTAGTCCATTTACATTTAAGGTAATTATCGATATGTATGTTCCTATTTCCATTTTATATATTGTTTTGGGTTCGCTACTATAGGTCATTTCCTTCTCTGTGTTTCGTGTCTAGAGAAGTTCCTTTAGCATTTGTTGTAAAGCTGGTTTGGTGGTGCTGAACTCTCTCAGCTTTTGCTTGTCTGTAAAGGTTTTAATTTCTCCATCAAATGTGAATGAGATCCTTGCTGGGTAGAGTAGTCTTGGTTGCAGGCTATTCTCCTTCATCACTTTCAGTATGTCCTGCCACTCCCTTCTGGCTTGTAGGGTTTCTGCTGAGAGATCAGCTGTTAACCTTATGGGGATTCCCTTGTGTGTTATTTGTTGTTTTTCCCTTGCTGCTTTTAATATGCTTTCTTTGTATTTAATTTTTGACAGTTTGATTAATATGTGTCTTGGCGTGTTTCTCCTTGTATTTATCCTGTATGGGACCCTCTGTGCTTCCTGGACTTGATTAACTATTTCCTTTCCCATATTAGGGAAGTTTTCAACTATAATCTCTTCAAATATTTTCTCAGTCCCTTTCTTTCTTTCTTCTTCTTCTGGAACCCCTATAATTCGAATGTTGGTGCGTTTCATGTTGTCCCAGAGGTCTCTGAGACTGTCCTCAGTTCTTTTCATTCTTTTTTCTTTATTCTGCTCTGCAGTAGTTATTTCCACTACTTTATCTTCCAGGTCACTTATCCGTTCTTCTGCCTCAGTTATTCTGCTATTGATCCTATCTAGAGTGATTTTAATTTCATTTATTGCATTGTTCATCGTTGCTTGTTTCGTCTTTAGTTCTTGTAGGTCCTTGTTAACTGTTTCTTGCATTTTGTCCATTCTACTTCCAAGATTTCGGATCATCCTTACTATCATTATTCTGAATTCTTTTTCAGGTAGATTGCCTATTTCCTCTTCATTTGTTAGGTCTGGTGGGTTTTTATCTTGCTCCTTCATCTGCTGTGTGCTTTTCTGTCTTCTCATTTTGCTTATCTTACTGTGTTTGGGGTCTCCTTTTTGCAGGCTGCACTTTCGTAGTTCCCGTTGTTTTTGATGTCTGTCTCCAGTGGCTAAGGTTGTTTCAGTGGGTTGTGTAGGCTTCCTGGTGGAGGGGACTAGTGCCTGTGTTGTGCTGGATGAGGCTGGATCTTGTCTCTCTAGTGGGCAGGTTCACGTCTGGTGGTGTGTTTTGGGGTGTCTGTGGCCTTATTATGATTTTAGGCAGCCTCTCTGCTAATGGGTGGGGTTGTGTTCCTGTTTCGCTAGTTGTTTGGCATAGGTTGTCCAGCACTGTGGCTTGCTGGTCGTTGAGTGAAGCTGGGTGCTGGTGTTAAGATGGAGGTCTCTGGGATATTTCCACCGTTTAATATTATGTGGAGCTGGGAGGTCTCTTGTTGACCAGTGTCCTGAAGTTGGCTCTCCTACCTCAGAGGCAGAGCCCTGACTCCTGGCTGGAGCACCAAGAGCCTTTCATCCACACAGCTCAGAATAAAAGGGAGAAAAAGTAGGGAGAATTAGTAGAGGTATGAGTAAAGAAAGAAGGAAAGGAGGAAAGGAAGGAAGGAAGAAAGAAGCAAAGAAGGAAAGAATGGAGGGAGGGAGGGAGGGAGGGAGGAAGGAAGGAAGGAGGGAAAGAAGGAAAAAAGACAGAAAGAAAGATGATACAGTAAAAATAAAATAAAGTATAATATAGTTATTGAATTAAAAAATATTTAGAAAAAAAAAAAAAAAAAAGGGACGGATAGAACCTTAGGACAAATGTTGGAAGCAAAGCTATACAGAGAAAATCTTACACAGAAGCATACACATACAGCTTCACAAAAAGAGGTAAAGGGGGAAAAATCATAAATCCTGCTCCCTGAGACCACCTCCTCAATTTGGGGTGATTCGTTGTCTAAAGGAGGGAAGGAAGGAAGGAAAGAAAGAAACAACGAAGGTAAAGTATAATAAAGTTATTACAATTAAACTTAATTATTAAGAAAAGAATTTTTTTAAAAAAAGTCATGGACGGATAGAGCCCTAGGACAAATGGTGGAAGCAAGAGTATACAGACAGGATCTCACACAGAAGCATACACGTACACATTCACAAAAAGAGGAAAAGTGAAAAAAATCATAGATCTCGCTCCTAAATTCCACCTCTTCAATTTTGGATCATTCCTTGTCTATTCAGGTATTCCACAGATGCAGGGTATATCAAGTTGATTGTGGAGCTTTAATCCGCTGCTTCTGTGGCTGCTGGGAGAGATTTCCCTTTCTCTTCTTTGTTCTCACAGCTCACAGGAGCTCAGCTTTGGATTTGGCCCTGCCTCTGCGTGTAGGTCGCTGGAGGGCGTCTGTTTTTTCGCTCAGACAGGACGGGGTTAAAGGAGCCGCTGATTCGGGGGCTCCGGCTCACTCAGGCCGGGGGTTGGGGGATGGGGGAAGGAGGGGCACTGCGTGCGGGGCGGGCCTGCGGCTGCAGAGGCAGCATGACATTGCGGCAGAGGCCGGCGTGATGTTGCACCAGCCTGAGACCCGCCGTGCGTACTCCCGGGGAAGTTGTCCCTGGATCCCGGGAACCTGGCAGTGGCGGGCTGCACAGGCTCCGCGGAAGAGGGGTGTGGAGAGTGACCTGTGCTCGCACACAGGCCCCTTGGTGGCGGCAGCAGCAGCCTTAGCGTCTCCCGCCCGTCTCTGGGGTCCGCGGTTTTAGCCGCGGCTCGCGCCCGTCTCTGGGGTTTGCGCTTTCAGCCGCGGCTCGCGCCCGTCTCGGGAGTTCCTTTAAGCAGCGCTCTTAAACCCCTCTCCTCGCGCACCAGGAAACAAAGAGGGAAGAAAAAAGTCCCATGCCTCTTCGGCCGGTGCAGGCTTTTCCCCGAACTCCCTCCCGGCTAGTCGTGGTGCACTAACCCCTTCAGGCTATGTTCAAGCCGCCAACCCCAGTCCTCTCCCTGAGCTCCGTCCAAAACCAAAACCCGAGCCTCAGCTCGCAGCCCCGCCCGCCCCGGCGGGGTGAGCAGACAAGCCTCTCGGGTTGGTGAGTGCCGGTCGGCACCGATCGTCTGTGCAGGAATCTCCCCGCTTTGCCTTCCGCACCCGTCGCTGTGCACTACTCCGCGGTCCCGAAACTCCCCCCTCTGCCTCCCGCAGTCTCCGCCCGCGGAGGGGCTCCTAGTGTGTGGAAACTTTTTCCTCCTTCACAGCTCCCTCCCACTGGTGCAGGTGCCGTCCTTATTCTTTTGTCTCTGTTTTTTCTTTTTGCCCTACCCAGTTACGTGGGGAGTTTCTTGCCTTTTGGGAGGTCTGAGGTCTTCTGCCAGCCTTCAGTAGGAGTTCTGTAGGAGTTGTTCCACGTGTGGATGTATTTCTGGTGTATCCGTGGGGAGGAAGGCGATCTCCGCGTCCTACTCTTCCGCCATCTTCAAGGTCCCCTGGCAGTTTCTTAAAAAGCTAAATATACACCTATCATATGACACAGCCTTTCTAGTCCTAGATATTTACACAAGATTAAAAAAATATATATATATATCCATGAAAAGACTTGTAAATAAATATCCACAGAAGCTTTATTTATAGTATTCTTAACCAGAAAACAATACAAATGTCCAGCAATATGTGAATGGATGAATAAACCATGGTATATCCACTCAATGGACTATTACTCAGGAGTGAAAAGGAATGTATTGATACAGCAACAACATGGATGTATCTCAAAGAAGTAATGCAGAGTGAAAAAAACCAGACCAAAAAGAGTACATTTCTATAGAATTCTAGAAAATTCTACCTAATCTATAGTGACAGAAAGCTAGATAGTTGTTGCCTTGTACATTAGTTTGCTAGGGTTGCCCTAAGAAAGTACCACAGACTGGGTGGTTTAAACAACATAAATTTATTTTTTCAGCATTCTGGAGGCTAGAAGTCTAGGTCAAGTTGTCTGAAGTATTCATTTCATTCTGAAGCCTCTCACTTTGGCTTGCAAAAGGCTGCTTCTCCTTCTGTCCTCACATGGTCTTTCCTCTGTGTACACATGGCCTTGCTGTCTCCTTCTGTGTCCAAATTTTCACTTGTTGTAAGGTCACCAGTCAGGTTGGATTTGGGCCCACCTTAATGGACTCATTGTAACTTAATCATCTCTTTGAAGGCCCAATCTCCAAGTAGAGTTACGTTCTGTGGTACTGCAGGTTAGGGCTTCAACATATGAATTTGAGGAAGGGAGCACAATTCAGCCAGTAACATCTGCGGTGGAGGGTAGAGAGAGAGACTTCACAAGGACAGGAGAGAATTAGGGAGATGACAGATATGTTCGTTGTCTTGGTTGTGATGATGGACTCATGGTAGTATGTGTTTGTGTGTGGGTATATATATACGTTAAAAATTATTAAATTGTGCATTTTAAATATATGCAGTTTATTATATGTCAATTATATCTCAATAAATCTATCAAAATATGTTAGAAGAGATGTGGATTAAACACTGTAAAATATGCTACAATGCAAGAGTACCATTTTAATGTAGCAGGATATATTCCAAGCCAGATGCCAGATATCAGCTATTTTTCTGAGTGACTTTTGTGGGCAAACCTTTGCTAGTTGAAGATGTACAAATCCCTTTCTAAAATCAGAGAGCTCACAATCTGATTGTGAAGACATGCATGATGTATAAAAGATGAAATGAGCCAGTTTTATCATAAATCAGTTCAAAATATTTACTGGAGGGAACATTGGTTCAAGATGGCAGAGTAGAAGGACGTGCTCTCACTTCCTCTTGCAATAGCACCAGAATCACAACTAAATGCTGAACAGTCATTGACAGGAAGACACTGGAACTCACCAAAAAGGATACTGCACATCCAAAGACAAAGGAGAAGCCACAATGAGATGGTAGGAGGGGCACAATCAAAATAAAATCAAAATCCCATAACTGCTGGGTGGGTGACTCACAAATTGGAGAAAGCTCACACCACAAAAGTCCACCCACTGGAGTAAAGGTTCTGAGCCCCACATCAGACTTCCGAACCTGGGGGTCCGGCAACGGGAGGAGGAATTCCCAGAGAATCAGACTTTGAAGGCTAGCAGGATTTGATTGTAGGACTTCGACAGGACTGGGGAAAACAGAGACTCCACTCCTGGAGGACACACACAAAGTAGTGTGTACATCAGGACCCAGGAGAAGGAGCAGTGACCCCAGAGGAGACTGAACCAGACCTACCTGCTAGTGTTGGAGGGTCTCCTGCAGAGGCAGGGGGCGCCTGTGTCTCACCATGAAGACAAGGACACTGGAACAGAAGTTCTCGGAAGTACTCCTTGGCGTGAAGCCCTCCAAGAGTCTGCCATTAACCCCACCAAAGAGCCTGGGTAGGCTCCAGTGTTGGGTAGCCTCAGGCCAAACAAGCAACAGGGAGGGAACCCAGCCCCACCCATCAGCAGACAAGTGGATTAAAGTTTTACTGAGCTCTGCCCACCAGAGCAACACCCAGCTCTACCCACCACCAGACCCTCCCATCAGGAAACTTGCACAAGCCTCGTAGATAATCTCATCCACCAGAGGGCAGACAACAGAAGAAGAATTACAATCCTGCAGCATGTGGAAAAAAACACATTCACAGAAAGATAGAGAAGATGAAAAGGCAGAGGGCTATGTACCAGATGAAGGAACAAGATAAAACCACAGAAAAACAACTAAATGGAGTGGAGATAGGCAATCTTCCAGAAAAAGAATTCAGAATAATGATAGTGAAGATGATCCAGGACCTCGGAAAAGGAATGGAAGCAAGATCGAGAAGATGCAAAAAATGGTTTAATAAAGATCTAGAAAAATTAAACGACAAACAAACAGAGATACACAATACAATAACTGAACTGAAAATTACACTAGAAGGAATCAAGAGCAGAATAACTGAGGCAGAAAAACGGATAAGTGACCTAAAAGACAGAATGGTGGAATTCACTGCTGCAAAACAGAATAAAGAAAAAGAATGAAAAGAAATGAAGATAGCTACGAGACCTTTAGGACAAGATTAAACGCAACAACATTCGCATTATAGGGGTCCCAGAAGGAGTAGAGAGAGAGAGAGGACCCGAGAAAATATTTGAAGAGATTATAGTTGAAAACTTCCCTAATATGGGAAAGGAAATAGTTAATCAAGTCCAAGAAGCACAGAGAGTCCCATATAGGATAAATCTAAGGAGAAACACACCAAGACACATATTAACCAAACTATCAAAAAATTAAATAAAAAGAACAAATATTAAAATCAGCAAGGGAAAAACAACAAATAACACATAAGTGAATCCCCATATGGTTAAAAGCTGATCTTTAGGCAGAAACTCTGCAAGCCAGAAGGGAGTGGCTGGACATATTTAAAGTGATGAAAGAGAAAAACCTACAACCAAGATTATTCTACCCAGCAAGGATCTCATTCAGATTCAAGGGAGAAATCAAAAGCTTTACAGACAAGTAAAAGCTAAGAGAATTCAGCACCACCAAACCAGTTCTACAGCAAATGCTAAAGGAACTTCTCTAAGTGGGAAACACAAGAGAAGAAAAGGACCTACAAAAACAAACCCAAAACAATTAAGAAAATGGTAATTGGAATATACATATCTATAATTACCTTAAACATGAGTGGGTTAAATGCTCCAACCAAAAGACACAGGCTCCCTGAGTGGATACAAAAACAAGACCCATATATATGCTGTCTACAAGAGACCCACTTCAGACCTAGGGACACATAAAGACTGAAAGTGAGGGGAAGGAAAAAGATATTCCATGCAAATGGAAATCAAAAGAAAGCTGGAGTGGCAGTACTCATGTCAGATAAAATAGGCTTTAAAATAAAGAAAGTTACAAGAGACAAGGGAGGACACTACATAATGTTCAAGGGATCAATCCAAGAAGAAGATATAACAATTATAAACATATATGCACCCAACATAGGAGCCCCTCAATACATAAGGCAACTGCTAATAACTCTAAAAGAGGAAATCGACAGTAACACAATAATAGTGGGGGACTTAAAACACCTCACTTACACCAATGGACAGATCATCCATACAGAAAATTAATAAGGAGACACAAGCTTTAAATGACACAATAGAGCAGATAGATTTAATTGATATATATAGGACACTCCATCCAAAAACAGCAGATTACACTTTCTTCTCAAGTGCGCAGGGAACATTCACTGGGATAGATCACATCTTGGGTCACAAATCAAGCCTCAGTAAATTTTAAAAAATCGAAATCATATCCAGCATCTTTTCTGACCACAATGCTATGAGATTAGAAATCAATTACAGGGAAAAAAATGTAAAAAACGCAAACACATAGAGGCTAAACAATATGTTACTAAATAACCAAGAGATCACTGAGGAAATCAAAAAATATGTAGAGACAAATGACAATGAAAACACGACGATCCAAAACCTGTGGAATGCAGCAAAAGCAGTTCTAAGAGGGCAGTTTCTAGCAATACAATCCTACCTTAAGAAACAACAAACATATCAAATTAACAATCTAACCTTACACCTAAAGGAACTAGAGAAAGAAGAACAAACAAAACCCAAAGTTAGTAGAAGGAAAGAAATCATAAAGATCAGAGCAGAAATAAATGAAATAGAAACAAAGAACACAATTGCAGAGATCAATATAACTAAAAGCTGGTTCTTTGAGAAGATAAACAAAATTGATAAACCATTAGCCAGACTTATCAAGAAAAATAGGGAGAGGACTCAAATCAATAAAATTAGAAATGAAAAAGGAGTAGTTACAACAGACACCGCAGAAATACAAAGTATCCTAAGAGACTACTACAGGCAACAGTATGCCAATAAAATGGACAACCTGGAAGAAATGGACAAATTCTTAGAAAGGTATCAGCTTCCAAGACCGAACCAGGAAGAAATAGAAAATATGGACAGACCAATCACAAGTAATGAAATTGAAACTGTGATTAAAAATCTTCCAAAAAGCAGAAGTCCAGGACCAGATGGCTTCACAGGTGAATTCTATCAAACATTTAGAGAAGAGCTACTCCCATTCTTCTCAAACTCCTCCAAAAAATCGCAGAGAAGGAACACTCCGAAACTCATTCTACGTGGCCACCATCACCATGATACCAAAACCAGAGAGAGATACTACATAAAAGGAAAATTACAGAACAATATCACTGATGAATATACATGCAAAACTCCTCAACAAAATACCAGCAAACAGAATCCAACAACACATTAAAAGGATCATACACCATGATCAAGTGGGATTTATCCCAGGGATGCAAGGATTCTTCATACACACTAATTGATCAATGTGATACACCATATTAACAAATTGAAGGATAAAAACCATATGATCATCTCAATAGATGCAGAAAAAGCTTTTGACAAAATTCAACACCGATTTATGATAAAAACTCTCCAGAAAGTGGGCATAGAGGGAACCTACCTCAACATAGTAAAGGCCATATATGACAAACCCACAGCAAACATCATTCTCAATGGTGAAAAACTGAAAGCATTTCCTCTAAGATCAGGAACAAGACAAGGATGTCCACTCTCGCCACTATTTTTCAACATAGTTTTGGAAGTCCTAGCCATGGCAATGAGAGAAGAAAAAGAAATAGGAAAAGAAAGTAAAACTGTCACTGTTTGCAGATGACATGATAGTATACATAGAGAATCCTAAAGATGCCACCAGAAAACTACTAGAGCTGATCAATGAATTTGGTAAAGTTGCAGGAGACAAATTTAATGCAAAGAAATCTCTTGCATTCCTATACACTAATGATGAATAATCTGAAATAGAAATTATGGAAACACTCCCATTTACCACTGCAACAAAAAGAATAAAATACCTAGGAATAAACCTACCTAGGGAGACAAAAGACTTGTATGCAGAAAACTATAAGACACTTATATGATGAAAGAAATTAAAGATGATACAAACAGATGGAGAGATATATCATGTTCTTGGATTGGAACAATCAACATTGTGAAAATGTCTATACTACCTACCCAAAGCAATCTACAGATTCAATGCCATCCCTATCAAATTACCAATGGTATTTTTTATGGAACTAGAACAAAGAGTCTTAAAATTTGTATGGAGACACAAAAGACCCCAAATACCCAAAGCGGTCTTGAGGGAAAAAAACGGACCTGGAGGAATCAGACTCCCTGACTTCAGACTATACTACAGAGCTACGGTAATCAAGACAATGTGGTACTGGCACAGAAACAGAAATATAGACCAATGGAACAGGATAGAAAGCCCAGAGATAAACCCATGCACCTGTGGTCAACTAATGTAGGACAAAGGAGGCAAGGATATAAAATGGAGGAAAAACAGTCTCTTCAATAAGTGGTGCTGGGAAAACTGGTCAGGTACATTTAAAGGAATGAGATTAGAACATTCCCTAACACCACACACAAAAATAAACTCAAAATGGATTAGAGACCTAAATGTAAGACCGGACACTATAAAATTCTTAGAGGAAGACATAGGAAGGACAGTCTTTGACATAA
Organism: Phocoena sinus; assembly: GCF_008692025.1. Taxonomy (NCBI): domain Eukaryota; kingdom Metazoa; phylum Chordata; class Mammalia; order Artiodactyla; family Phocoenidae; genus Phocoena; species Phocoena sinus. The sequence goes on along the minus strand of NC_045768.1, from coordinate 79,785,948 downwards.
ATCACAGCAAGATCTTTTTTGATCCACCTCCTAGAGTAATGAAATGAAAATAAAAATAAATAAATGGGACCTTATGAAACTTAAAAGTTTTTGCACAGCAAAGAAAACTACAAACAAGGCGAAAAGACAACCCTCAGAATGGGAGAAAATATTTGCAAACGAATTAATGGACAAAGAATTACTCTTCAAAATATATAAAGAGTCATGCAGCTCAATATTACAAAAACAAACAACCCAATCCAAAAATGGGCAGAAGACTTAAATAGACATTTCTCCAAAGAAGGCATACAGATGGCCAAGAAGTACATGAAAAGCTGCTCAACATCACTAATTATTAGAGAAATGCAAATCAAAACTACAATGAGGTATCACCTCACATCAGTTAGAATGGGCATCATCAGAAAATCTACAAACAACAACTGGTGGCAAGAGTGTGGAGAAAAGGGAACCCTCTTGCACTGTTGGTGGGAATGTAAATTGATACAGCCACTATGGAGAACAGTATGGAGGTTCCTTAAAAAACTAAAAATAGGGGCTTCCCTGGTGGTGCAGTGGTTGAGAGTCCGCCTGCTGAGGCAGGGGACATGGGTTCGTGCCTCGGTCCGGGAAGATCCCACATGCCTCGGTCCGGGAAGATCCCACATGCCTCGGAGTGGCTAGGCCTTTAAGCCATGGCCGCTGATCCTGAGCGTCCAGGCCTGTGCTCCGCAACGGGAGAGGCCACAACAGTGAGAGGCCTGCATACCGCAAAAAAAAAAAAAAACTAAAAATAGAACTACCATATGACCCAGCAATCCCACTACTGGGGATATACCCAGAGAAAACCATAATTCAAAGACACATGCACCCCAACGTTCATTGCAGCACTATTTACCATAGCCGGGACATGGAAGCAACCTAAATGCCCATCGACAGATGAATGGATAAAGAAGGAGTGGTACATATATACAATGGAATATTACTCAGCCATAAAAAGGAACAAAATTGGGTCATTTGTAGAGACATGGATGGATCTAGAGACTGTCATACAGAGTGAATTAAGTAAGAAAGAGAAAAACAAATATCGTATATTAATGCATATATGTGGAACCTAGAAAGATGGTACAGATGAACTGGTTTGCAGGGCAGAAATAGAGACACAGATGTAGAGAACAAATGTATGGACACCAAGGGAGGAAAGCGGGGTGTGTGTGTGTGTGATAAATTGGGAGATTTGGATTGACATATATACAGTAATATGTATAAAATGGATAACTAAGAACCTGCTGTATAAAAAATAAATAAAATTAAATTTAAAAATTAAAAAAAAAACTTACTGGATGCCCATCCAATGAAAGCAATTACTAGTGCTTTCATTTTTAGGAGAAATAAATTAATAGGAAATAGCTGTGGCACTCAGGGAGCCTAAGGTGTAAACATAACTCCCTTTTACAAATTCTATGCAGAAGACCTCATTTAAGTTTAGATATAATACTTCCAGAGATACATGACATCATACAGCAGCTCAGGCCAATTTGGAGAAATGTCAACTTTTAGACTCAGTGAAGGACAGAAAGCAAGAGTCAGTGAAAAAAGCCTTAGCACAGATGATGCAAACAGGGATGAATAACTGCTGAATTGTACCAGTGATACTTTTGCTGAGTGTTATTACTGTGGTCCAGCATGGTCTCAGTACAACAGTCACACTGCGAAGATATCACTTTAGTAACCTGATGGGTTATTATTTGTGGGCTCAGTCTTAACAAAATGGCAGACTATTATAGATTGAGGAGACTGGTAATTTTTTTCCAACAAGTCTGGTCCAAAAATTAATAAAAGATAAGGGAGAGGCAGAGAGCACTCATGCTAGACAACACGTTTATTTATCGGGTTATTTTAAAAAGAGGGCACAGGTTTTGTTTTCCATTATTTTCTCCATTTTAATTTAGTCTAGATTCTTCTCCATGTTAGTAGAGACTGTGCTTAATTGACACTAGATGGTATTGTGGCTCCTTCAGTTCAACTGGCTTCCTGAGTGAGAGGCACTTTCTGTCCTTGTGTAATTGGTGTGCTGCTTGTGTGTTTAATGTAAGATCAATATTTCCTAGAAAAAATAATAGCTGTTTGTTTATGAAATATGGTTTAAGAAAATATAGGACCAGCTTCTTTTCTAGTTTTAAACATTTAAAAAAATGCATTTGTGACACTCACAGTGCATATTCTCAAATGCTACATTTGTATTTTGTCAATAAAATACTATTGAGAATATAAGAAAGAAGGAGCCTAATAGGTCAAATGAGAAAAGGCATTGTGCTGCCTGTTGATGTTATGTTTAAATGCTGCTGAAGCTGGTTAATCTTTCTCTGAAACAATACCATGGAAAGACCAATTTTCATTCTTTCTTTTTTTAATTTTAGTGAGCTCTTCAAATCAGAATTTTATCTTCTAGCATTTAAATGTAATGCCAAAATTTGAATACATGACTGATCAAATAATTTTATTACTGACAAAGATAATAACATTTGCAACAACATTATATCCAGAATTTAGTAACACCGAAAATGTTGATGTTTAGTTTGGATATTTGCCTTACTTGTTCCCTTGATCTGGAAAACTCCTTTTCTTTTCCACTTCAAAAGATATCTGCCCATGTTTCAAGGTCCTGTTAATGGCACTTTCTCAATAAACCCACTTCGCTCTTCCAGTCTGAGTGAATCCCTTATGCTCCCATCATGAAAAATATATTTCTTGCAGAATTTAGGGTAGCCTGTTTTGTCACAATTACCTTGGTAAATATGCATCTTCTCTATAAACGGATAAACATTTTAGAGCTTCGGACAATATTTTGCTCCCTTTGATTCACTGTTCTGAATGCAGGGTAAAGAGTAAGCCTTTAGGACTTCCCTGATGGTGCAGTGGATAAGAATCCGCCTGCCAGTACAGGGGGCACGGGTTTGATCCCTGGTCCGGGAAGATCCCACATGCTGTGAAGCAGCTAAGCCCGTGCATCACAACTACTGAGCCTGAGGTCTAGAGCCCACGAGCCACAACTGCTGAGCCCATGTGCCACAACTACTGAAACCCGTGTGCCTAGAGCCCGGGCTCCGCAACAAGAGAAGCCACCGCAGCAAGAAGCCCACACAACACAACGAAGAGTAGACCCCGCTTGCCACAACTAGAGAAAGCCCGTGCACAGCAACGAACACCCAATGCAGCCAAAAAATAAATAAATAATATTAAATCTTTTTTTTAAAAAAAGAGTAAACCTTTAATAAATGTTCATAAATTGAACTTTTTACTTAAAAAAAGACACATAAAGACAGAAATCTTGAATCAAGCCCACATTTACTATTCTATGAATAGACTCTGAGAGTATGAAAATTACTCTTCACTCTGTACATGTAGGTAAGTATTTTTTTATGATGAAGAGTCTGTGGTTTATTAGAGAAGAATAGTTTATTTCCAAACTCTTCAATATATTCAGGTAGTAAGTTCCCAGAGATCAGGACTATTTTGGCTCCATTCAAGAACTCTACATATTTCCGTATGAAATGTTTTATGCCTTTCCGAGCAAACCGTTTTTTAAAGGCAATTAAATGTGGCCATTTTCCAAGTGTTGCAAAGACAACATGTAGGAGAGCCAGTTAGGGAACTAATTAACCTTTGGGTGTAAATTAGTTCAGGCAGCTGAAGTCTGAAGGGGAAATGGGGAGCAGTTCTGCCATTTTAGAAAATGAATAATATAGACAATTGCCCTTTCTTGATGAGCTGTTTCAGAGGAATAGGGTCCAGGAGGATGACACCAATTCCATGGCCAGCTGCTGTGATAATTAACCAGAAGCACTGAGATGTTAGGACAACTAGAAGTCTTGGGTAAACATTCCAGGAATGCCTAATATTAATACAAATGGAACAGGAGTCAGCAAGTGTTGCTGGAAAGGACCAGAGAGTAAATATTTTCAGATTTGCCAGACATATGGTTTCAGTTATGTTATTCAAATATGCCACTACTGCAAAATAGCCATCAATAATAAATGTTAAATAATAAATGAGGTGGCCAGAGTTGGCTCTTGGTCTGCATTTTGCCACTCCCTGGTTAATAAAGTACAATTAAACATTTATAATATTTTAGCAGGTTTGTATAAAAGAATAGATTTAAACATGCTGATAGATGCTAAGTTTTAGTGAGAAATTGACCATATTTCAAGTTAAGCAATTATATATTACATTTATTTCAACTCTTAGTCAAACTTTATGAAGCCTTTTTAAAACTTTCCAGATTGAATTAATCTCCTCTCATTTCTCCCAGTCATATCATGCATCCTATTCCACAGTATGTTTTTTATTGGTGTCCGTTTCTTTTTTATTAAGATTTATTTATTTATTTAATTTATTTTTGGCTGCGTCGGGTCTTAGTTGCTGCACGTGGGATCTTCGTTGAGGCATGCAGGATCTTTCGTTACGGCGTACGGGCTTCTCTCTAGTTGTGGCCTGTGGGTTTTCTCTCTCTAGTTGTGGTGCATGGGTTCCAGAGCATGTGGGCTCTGTAGTTTGCGGCACGTGGGCTCTAGCTGAGGCGTTCAGGCTCGGTAGTTGTGGCACACAGGCTTAGTTGCCCCGCGGTGTGTGGGATCTTAGTTCCCTGACCAGGGATCAAACGCACATCCCCTGCATTATAAGTCAGATTCTTTACCACCGGACCACCAGGGAGGTCCCTGGTGCCCGTTTCATATGTGTATTTTTCCTTCACTAAAATGTAAATGCCTTGAAATTGAGGATTATGAATTATTCACATTTGTTTCAAAACTTTGAAATATAAAGACCATATTTCAATATCAAAATATTCTATGGAATCCCAGATACATGCACTTACATTTTAGTATCCATTGAAGAGTACATAATAACAAAAGCTATGAATTTAGAAATGTTTAAAACAAATTGTATTTAATTAGTTGCAATATCTAAATATGCTTTAAAAAGGCAGAACATTATCTAGGAAACATTATTCATTAAGTTCATAAATAGCACTTGGTGTAATTATGGGTTACATGAAATTTGCAAAACTCCACAATTCTTCAGGGATAAATCAGGCCTACTCTCAAGTGTTAACTTTAAATACAGTGTCTTCTTCAGTGATGGTGTGAAAGTGTTTCTGTAACACAGTTTTCTGTAATACATATTTATGTAAATTAAAATTTTATGAATACTTAAATATTACTAAGCATCCAACCAAAAGAAATAATAAAAGATGAGGCAATATACAGATACAAACATGCTTTCATAGCAATGAGAAGTTGGAAATATTAGAGATACCAGAAGCCATTATAAATGAGTGTAAACTGTTAAAGTGAGAGCCAGGGGTATCGGCAAAAACTTAATTAAAAAAAAAAAGGCATTGAAATGTCACATATTGTGGCTGAGAAGCCAAGAAGAATGTAGGAGTACAGAATTCAATCCATCAGAAAAGAAATGAGTTGAACTCAATGTGGATGGAGTTATAGAATAAAGTTCTATAACTTTATTCTAAGACTTCTAGTTGTCCTAACATCTCAGTGCTTCTGGTTAATTATCACAGCAGCTGGCCATGGAATTGGTGTCATTCTCCTGGACCCTATTCCTCATGTATCTAACCTTGGACTGTGAGGAGTTGGATACTTGGGATCTCCTGAGGTGTAGTAGATATAAAAAGGACTCAGTATATCTACCTGAGGCCTGGGTGGGAATGAAAACAGTTGCTTAGAGGTTAAAATAATCTTAGACCATCTGAGAGAGTAATTCTGTTTTCTTACGTGTGTAAGGGGTAAAGATTTGAGTACAGAGCTGGTAAGCTAAATAAAGTAAATATTAATTTTATGTAAATTCAGGATAATCTGTGTCTTCTGCTGTTTAGATATTTCAGCATTTTAACCTTGGAATTTCAGTTTGCAGTAGTACATCATTGATATTAAATTTGTGATGTCAAGTTAGAAAAGAAAAAGTCTGATTAAATATATAAATTATTTGAATGTTTAAAAGAAATTAATTGACTATATGTTTAACTTATTAGTTTTATAAAATTTTATTAAAGGATCACCAATGTTTTGCTTCTTTGGGTTCCGTTTTCTCAGGCACTCAAAGAGAAAAGCAAATATTTTAAATCTAAAATTGAAGTTTAAAATGTTTAAGGAAATTTGCCAAATTTTATGAATGGAGTTAAACATTTAAGGAAATTTAGTCTTTAACTTGAGACAGTCAACATTGTTTAAAGAATAAGTTAAATGTCCTTTTTGTACAGAAATAGCTAAATTTAAAAAGCAGAAAAAATTTGTAGATTGAAATCTTAAGAAAAATAAAGTTTAGAAAGTTTGTGTCTTTAAAAAATATCACTATTTAATAAATATCACTATTTAATAGTGATATTTAAAATACCACTATTAAAAAATATCACTATTAATTTTAAACCAAAGTAAGTTTAAAGAGACCCCTCTCCCTCAACAAAAACTCTGTGGTTGCCAGGGGCTGGGGGACAGGGGAAATAGGGTGATGTTGATCAAATGATACGAACTTTCAGTTAAAAGGTAAATAAGTTCTGGGGATCTAATGCACAGAATAGGGATAACAGAGTTATAATGGAATAACATAGAATACAATTAATAATACTGTATTGTATACTCGAAATTTGCTAAGATCTTAAGTGTTTTCACCATACATTAAAAGGTAGATGTGAGGCAATAGATGTGTTAATTGGCTCATTGTGGTAATCATTTTACAATGTATATGTATTAAATCACGTTGCAGAACTTAAAAAAATCAAATTGTAAAACCTAAATATTTATTTTTAAAATCATACCTCAATAAAGCTGGGGAAAATCATACTGTCATCTAATTATAGTGGAAAATTTAAATCAATTACATTTGGTAATGATGATAATTACTGGTGAGAGCTGACATTTATTGCATCCTTAATAGGTGCTAAGCACAATTGAAACAGGATCTTTTAAATATTTTAAACAATAATTTGAACGATCTTTTATCTTTTCCATTTTTGGAAGAGAAACTGAGGCTTATGACGATTAAGTAACTTGGCTAAATCACATAGCTGGAAGGTGGTAAAATTAAAGAGGGAATAAAATGTGACCTTAAAGATAGGGAAAATGCTTAGGGTTTCCCTGGTGGCCCAGTGGTTGAGAGTCCGCCTGCTGATGCAGGGGACGTGGGTTCGTGCCCCGGTCTGGGAAGATCCCACATGCCGCAGAGCGGCTGGGCCCGTGAGCCATGGCTGCTGAGCCTGCGCGTACGGAGCCTGTGCTCCGCAACAGGAGAGGCCACAACAGTGAGAGGCCCGTGTACAGCAAAAAAAAGATAGGGAAAATGCTTAAAAACTTTCACTTTCTTTCAGCAAAAATTTTCCAGAAAATGTTTAAGAAGTGGAATAGGAATTGAGTTTTCAAAAGTAAGAGCAAAAGAAATTATTTCTTCCCAGAAAATCTAAGAGAAGAAGAAAGATTTATAAGCCTGAATTCCAAAATCCACATTTTATTTTTTGGTAATTGCCTGTCATTTCAGAAGGAAGGAAAGTCTGAGTTGAGATGCAGAGAAACATCTCTAAATCTGGGGGCAATATTTTCATTTTTCTGATAAATTGATTTGAAATAAATTTTCATATATGCACACATATGTAATTCTATATACATATATATGGTATATATGGGTATTAAACACAACACAGGACAAATAATGCAAAGATATCTAACAGTGGATTTGTAGGTGTGGGTATGGGTTTAAATTTAGCTGTGCAGTAGCAATATTTATATTGGCTTATTGTCAGCGATGCTATCTTGGTATTGGATTTGTCGTTAATAAAAGTCATGTGGAGAGATACAGATTATCTATAGGCAATTTACCCCAAATACTTTTATAATAAAGGAACTAATAATCTAGGATGAATGAACAATTCCTACTGCATGTAAATGAGTATCCTACTTTCTCAGACACTCAATACTGATAAGAACTACACACGCAAGCTTCTTTTTTTAAACAGATTCACATATGACATCATTAAGAACAAATCATGACATTCCCTTTCTCTCTTTTTCATCTAACTCCCAATATTACATATACACAAACAGAAACACATATTACAGTTGATCCATATAATATAAATATAAGAAATTATAGCTAATAAATGTGTGTATGTACTAATATATTTGCCTTCAAAAACTGATTTGTAAACAACACAAAACAGATACTGCATAGTTCTATGAATAAAGATGATGTACAACGACTGTTTGGCTCCCCTGAGATAGAAGAAGAAATTTCAAGTCATCAGTCAACAAGTGTTTATTAGTTCCCTGAGTTCTCTTACAAATGTAAGAAATAGAAAAGATCAATAATGCCATTTACCCAATCACATGACAGTATCAAAAAAATTCTAAAAAATACATACTTCTGCTACATGGATTTTTTTTCCTAGTAAGTTACTCCTTTCCCACCCCCCCCAAAGATCAATTTTACTTAAAAACTTTCCAAAGTGAACACATGTTTATTCATAGTGAGATCTGTTAAAATAATCTCAATTGTATGAATATTTTGTTCCAAGTAAAATGAGAAAAGGTGGAATTAAAGGCAATTATTAGAAAAGTTTCTGGAAAGCATGAATGGACTCTCCATTGGTAGACGTGGAAATGAAGGCTAAGGCAGAGGAATGAACTGCCTGCAAGAGCATTAAAGGTGTGTCCCAAGATAGGCACACAGCCCCTTAGCAAGGGCTGGGAGTCCCACAGAGACAAGGCATTTAATGAAATCTCTGTCCAGTCATTAGCTGACCACTAAGCTAATCAAGCAAGGATTTCATTGGCCATCCATTACCAAGAATACAGACTTAACAGATTAGTTCAGGAAAATCACTAAACAAGCAAACAGTATTAATAACAACAACAAGTATCAACAACACAAAAAACAGGATTGGAGGGTCTGGTTTACAGGGTGGCCACATTATTTGTGTCCAATTTTCAACAAAAAATCATGAGAAATATAAAAAACCCAGGGAAGTGTATGGATGCTTCTTTAAAGAAAAACTAGGCTATTCACCGATGGAAAGGTGAAGGTCAGAAACTTTAAGGAGAGTGGAGAGACTCCTTTTATGTTAGGCAAGGTTTGAGCATGATTTAGATTCTTCATTTTTTATAGGAAACTGATGCAGGGCCTGTTGAGACACGTCCAAAATGAAAGCCCTAAGCAGTTGTTTACTTAGATTATCAGGCTATTTATTAGTCTGGAAATGTTCATTAAAAAGGGACATCTTGGAAATAAGGGATGTTCAAAGGGAAAAAATAATCTGCTGTCAGAATGCAGTGCCTTAAATTGTATATAACTTATTGTTGAAGGTGGTTTTGGCACTTCTGTATATTTTATTTTACCTGCTGTTACCTCTTATAAAACATAGATTGTATATAAAATTGACCTGAATCAGCATTTAGGGAATATACAATAAGTCAGCAAGAAAATTCACCAAACTGACACACTGTATCATATAAAAACATAAATTCCCAGATTAAATAAGGTTGCGAAGGAACCTCTTTTTAGTTTTAATACATATTAAAGAAAATGTACAAGAAAGTCTTTTATAACAAGTGAAAATGTCAAATAACAAAGATTTTATTATAACTGCATTACATATGTGTGAAGTATCTATGATGTACTTTCTTTTTTCACTTGAAATTCCAGTTGGGAAGAGAAAAAAGAGCTTCATTTAATTTGTCTTACAATGAGTGAAAAATATGGCTAACTCTAGTGATTCCAGATCTTTTAACTACTGGTTGCTTTGGATTCTCATAAAGTCTGAGTCCGTGAGTGTGTGTGTGTGTGTGTGTGTTTGTATACTAGATTCGATGTTGCTGCCCCTGAGGTTAAACCTCTTTTGATTAGAAATGTTTTCACATGTGACTTCTTATATCCTTGAAAAATCTGCGACAAATGTAATGGAATTTTGTAGCTCAAGATGAATAAATCTTCTTGTCCAAATATTTCACATCAAAAATGAGGAGTCCTCAATTATTTAAGCCATTTGATCCTAATCATTATCAGATACTGTCTTACTTGACACTAAAATCCATGTATTCTGAATCTCAGAGTTAATAAATAAAATGTTGATTCTATTATGGATATCTTGGTTGCAGGTCTTGAACCTTCATCTTACTGACTTTGAAGCTCACATTATTTCCTCTATACTATGCTGTCTGATTTTTAACTCTCTACCCGTCATTGTCAAGTCAGGAAAGGGAAACCATACCAGTTATTTTAAAGAAAGAATTTAATATAGGAAGCTGTTTAAACATATGCTGGATACTCATCTTGGAAAATGGGTTACAGAGGTAACAGCAGGAAAAATCCACTCCTTAGGTTAAGGGAACAAAGCTGGGGTCCAGACCCCTGAGGAGGGAGCCTGAACCTTGCCTCAGAAGTCAGAACCTTGCTCTCAGATCTGTCTGTAAGGTTGGGTGCTGTCTGGCTAGTATTCACATAGTTGAAAGGGTATCATGAGGTTCTTTGGAGGAGTCTAAAAAAATACTGGAAATTGGAGTCATCTGCTACTATAGGAGCTAACTACAGCTGCTGGGGTGAAGGACCACTGCTGGCTTGATGCTGACAGTAACAGGCAAACGGGTACAAGTCCATTCTTCCCCCTCTAGCCTTACTGTCTCTTTCTAGTGCCCTCTGTGGGGAGGACCTAATAGGAGACTAATCAGCAAAGGAGAAATGTGATTTGCAGAGTCCCAAAATCACAAGGTAGAATATTAAATGATAGGTTTGGAACTGAAAGATGATTGCTTTTATGATACCAACCATTTTTCTTTAATAATGACATTACCAGCACTCAGTAAACCTACTAAAATTATATAGTTCTGTTATCCCTTGGGATTTTTATAGGGTTTATTTGTAGAGTTAATAATCCAGTATTATCTTATCCTTGAACAGGTTTAAAACTTTACTCTTATGAATCTGTTTTATGTAGGTCAAATCTTTCATTTATATGCTTCCATAGTGTACTGATTATAAAATTATACATAATCATGTTTAAAAGTATTAATTCTTTTAAAGAAAAAATCCTTTATTTAAACATGTTTGGGGAAATGAAATATCCTTGGATTTCTCAGTGATCACGGTAGACCCTAGTCTCAAGAGACACTTCATGAGAATCAGATCTGTAGCCTTTGTTAATTACTCTGATCTGAAAGGATGATACAACCTCTCTTATCTGCTAGAAAGGGCCAAATGGTTACAGAGCAGGCAAGGTCCCTAGGTGAAGCCCCAATAAAAGGTTTTGCCCCCAATTCCAGTGTGTGCGCGGGTGTTTGTGTGTGTGTGTGTGTGTATGTGTATGTGTGTGGGGTGGGGGAGTTTCCCCACATTTCCAAGCAATTCTCTGATACTAGCTGGGTGTCTGGCAATTCAAATTAATTGTGACAATATTTACCCAGAGTATCCAGTTCTATGGGTTAAGGCTTCATCCTGCAACACTGCCATCTACTTCAGATGCTAATCACAAGTTCAGGTTGTTACCTGTGCTTTTGACCAAATGACTGTAAATCAGAGGTTCCCATGACCCTCTCCTTGGGTTCGATTACTTGCTGGAGTGGCTCACAGAACTCAGGAAACAAGTTTACTCACTAGATTACCAGTTTGTTACAGAGGATCTTAAAGAATGTGAATCAATAGCCAGATGAAGAAATGTATAGGGCAAGGTCCCAAACAAAGAAGCTTCTGTCCTCCTGGAGTTAGGAGCCTGTTAACAGTGACACGTAGTAGCAATCTGGTTCACCAACCTGGAAGCTCGCTGAGTCTTGTTCTTTTAGGTTTTAATGGAGGCTTCACTACATAGGCATACTTGATTAACTTACTGGCCATTGGCAATTGATTCAACATCTAGCCCTACTTCTCTCCCAGGAGGTGGGGTGGGGTGGGAATGAAAGTTCCAACCCTCCAATCACATGGTTGCCTCCCCTGCAACCAGCCCTCTTCCTTGGGTTACCTAGGTGCTTTCCAAAACTCACCTCATTAACATAACCAAAGACTCCTTTGTAGCTCTCACTACTTAGAAAATTCCTGTGGTTTAGGAGATCTGTACCAGAAGAGGCGATCAAATCTATCTTTTGTATTTTAAACCACAATATTACATCCAAGATGCCAGGAAGACTGGGGGTGGCTGTCTTTCTAGGTATTTACACGTCAGAAGGGATGTAGCGTAGAATTTGGAGACATTCTGGGTCATACAAGATGGAGACACATAAGGCTGTCTGAATCCCACTAAGCTTTTATTTACATGCTGAAGGGCTGGAAGAAGGAAATGTCTCTTTTAGGAGGGGAGCGGAACAACTGCCTCCTTCCCCTTTATAAGCAGAGAAAGATATTTTTTTCTACTGACTCACCTGTGGGTCAGCTACTTGAGTAGGATGCTTGCCCTGGCTCTCATCACATCACCTTAGGGTTAAGGACTAGGGCAAGGGTGGCAGCTGACACACTTACCATTTACTATGAGGCATTCAAGAAGAAATCTTTCTCTGACCCAAAACATCTTATATACACATGTACAATAAAATTAGTGAAGATGAACATTAAAAACTCAGCAATATGACTCAGTATGCAAAATCATTCTTTCATCATCTGACTTAATTATCTAAAACATTAAGCCTAGTATTCATTCAGATTTAATCTGTTACAGTTTGTTCATAAAATCCATACAGATAAAAAGGAAAATGGGCTTCCCTGGTGGCGCAGTGGTTGAGAGTCCGCCTGCCGATGCCGGGGACGCGGGTTCGTGCCCCGGTCCGGGAAGATCCCACGTGGCGCGGAGCGTCTGGGCCCGTGAGCCATGGCCGCGGAGCCTGCGCTCCGCAGCGGGAGAGGCCACAGCAGTAAGAGGCCCGCGTACCGCAAAAAAAAAAAAAAAAAAAAAAAGGAAAATGCTTAACTGTAATGTTCTCTTTTATCTTTTGAGATTGCTCAATGTGATCCTGATATTTTGTAGGAATATTTTCCTTTTATTTTTGTTTTTTCTTTAATATGAAATTATTCATTAGGTAACTGTGTAGGTATCTCAAGTGTTTGGAGAAGATGTATACTCTTGGATGGTTTGGAAAAAAGGAAGCAGATGCATATAAAGAAGTGTGTAGGGGGAACAGGTGTGGCAGGATGTCACCAGCTTGTGAATCTAAGCAAGAGACATGCTTAAAATATTAGTAAATTTTTGCAGCTTTTTATGGGTTTATTTTTTTAATTAATTAAAATGATTCTGCTTTGTTTTTACCTTTCTCAAATCAGGTGCTATTTTTTTTTATCCAATAAATAGTTATTAAACTCTTACTATATTTCAGGATCTGTGCTAGGTACCAGACAAAGCAAGCAAAATCTCTTCTGTAGAGCAGGAAAATAAACGTGAAACACATAAATATGCCATATAGCAGTTCCTTACAAAGTTTTTGAAGGAGAAAACGGGGTAAGGTGGTTAGAGAAGATAACTCTCTTGAAGTTTCATTTGCAGAAGCTCTTGAAGGAAGTGAGGAGTGTTATGGTTCTCTGGGAAGGAACCCTCCAGGTGGAGGGAACAGCATGTAGAAAAGCCCTGAGGTCTTTAGCTATTAGATAAGACATATGCATTCCTTGGATTTGTTTCTCATTTTTCCTCTTATCTACAAGGCTATTCATCTATCTTGACTCTTTTTCTTGAAACACTTCTCAGGCTCCTTTTGGTGGCAGGATGACCACAGTAAGTCCAGGGATGTGAGTATCCATGAACTTATCAACTTGGCATGGAGAATGTGATCCATAGAGTAGATCATATGCTCTATCCCTCAAGACCTAGGCAGAGGGGAGTAAATGAAGTGCAGGTACTGAAAGTAAGAGAGTGCATGGTGTCCCAGAGGGAAATCGGGGTAGAGTTTCCAAAAATAGGTAACAGATTCTGGGAAACCAAAGCCAATAACTATCCACTAAAACTCCCTTTAGAATTCTTATTTGTCCTCGAAATGTAGGAATGTGGAGGGAAATACGATGTATGATAGTAACTTCTAGTCAGAAGCAGTTTTCAAAATATGTTTTATATAAAAAGAACCTTCTGGTATAAAATCAGGCTTTTTAGATTCTACTTAGCATGTAATAAATAGTGAACCCAAGAAGACTTTCCATAACATGGCAGCAAAATGGGAACCTACTGGTATAAATGAGCTATTACACACAGTGTGTACTCAAGATGTATGTGGGACCCATCGACCCAGGTCACGTAAGCACTTGGTTACTTGTAGAGGCAGAGTGTAAGCATTATGCACAGTGGAAATTTCTTTTAATAATTTTCTACAATGTATATTGTATATGTAGTACCTGCTTTAGAGACTAGAGAACTTTCCTATTGTACATTTTACCCTACAGACCTTCTGCTTCTCCTTTTATCTCTTACTTTTCTCAATCATCAATTAGATCAGTGAATAGAGTTAGACCTATCACACAGATCTTACCTGTGGGAATAAGGGGAGGAGCTTGCCAAATGACTTCCCCATAGCTCTCACCTTAGACTATTGTGGAAATTTTGCTCAGAATGAATAAGGCAGATAAGTGATTGAAAGATTTTTGTTGCTGTTGTTTTTGTAAAGTGCTTTGTAGGGGAGCCATTCTTTTCCCTCTTTTCCTTCCTCTGCAGGTAAAATAGGAACTTAAGGCCTCTAGGAAATGAGAGGGAGAGAGCTTCTGGTTTTTTTTCAAGCCATGCTCATTTCTTTTTATAGAAGAAAATGTGATCAGCGATAAAGGGCTGGGAAAGAATGGAAAAAAACACTATTGAATGGGGAGACGTCAGTGTGTCCCCCCACCTTGCCTCCCTTCATATCATTTCAAATTCACTGCCTGCCACACTTCCTGTGTGTTCTTTTCCTCAGCTCCAGTTACTTCTGTGGCATGAGGAGATGAGTCAGGCCAGCTCTGCCTCTGCAAAATAAGCTAGCCATTACCCTGTGGGTGGCCAGGGATTAATGCATAAAACAATTGAGGCACCAAAAACAAGTAGAAAAATAATTGATGCAGTTGATGCAAGCCCAAGCTGTTTTTTTCCAGTTCTGATTTACCAGGGATTAAGCTTATATTTTTGTCTGAAAACTTCTGTGTTTATTTTTAGAGAAAAAAAATGTAATTAGTCATCATTTTCATACACCTAACAATTTTGTGTGTGTTTTATAATTCTATTTTCAGTGATGGAGAGCCCTTAGTGTTGTAATATGTGGTAGTAGTAGTAGCAGCAGTGGCAGTAGTAGCAGTACTAGAAATCACTGTTAAGAGTTTAGTATGTCCCATATATTGTGGTATTTTATAGACATAATTTTTATTTATTACAATAAATAAATAATAATCTATGAAATCCTCCTAGTAACAATCCTATAAAATTTGAATATGCAAATCAAAATTCTTTCTAACTACATTAAATTGCATGTATTTCCTTGCCTACTGTTGTAGATGCTAATCTACTGACACATAAAAGTGAGGGTATGGCTTTTGATTCAAGTAAATAGCAGTAAAAAATAAAGTAAGTAAAAGAATATTGGTATAAAGTCATCAGGAGTTATGTTCCAAAAATTGGAGGGTGGTTGTCAGAATTTAGTGGGAAATGAACTTGTGTGTGTGTGTATGTATGTATGGAGAGAGAGAGAGAGATTGAGAGGGAGAGAGAATAAAAGAATGAGATTTGGGTGGCAAAGGATTGAATATAGAGATGTGGAGGTCAAGATCTGAAAGAGGCGTCAAAGGGGCAACAGTGAATTCAGTGGGAAAATGAAAGCTGGTAGGAGGGAAATGTTAACGTGAACTAGGACTGTAGTGTATTTTTTTTTTTTCCTAAAATAATGGGTTTATTGAGATGTAATTCATACCATAATATCCACACGTTGTAGTGTATCTTTTAAATGATGGAAAGGCATTCCTATTAGTTTATGTAGATTACATATAAAGAACGTGTGCTTCTCTGTGAGTCTCTTAAATCACACACTTATTGCTCCAATGACCTTATTTAAAAATTAATGAGGTTCTCGTGATAAAGGAATTGCTCAATTTGGGTAATGTCACAAGGAATTGAGAATGGGTTCTGAGTCCCTGTTGAAATGAAAGTAAAATGTCTGGGGTAATATTTAGTCTATTACTAGGAGAAAATGATTGCAAATAAAGTTATCTCTGGACCTGAGGTGGAATCGGGTATGGCAAGGAGAGGGATCAAGGAGGGATTTTCACTGTGGTTTTTGTTTTTTTAAGAAATAATTTAAGAAAGAATTAAATTAAACAAATAATGATTAAATAGCAACAGTATAGGACAGAACATTAAAAGAATAATTGGATATTCTGGTTTTATTCCAAAACAAAGATAGAAACGGAAAATCAGAAAGCAAAAGTTTCACTAGCCATCTTTCACTGAACCCATCTGTATGATTACAGAGTTAAAAAACAGGGTGTTTTTTTTTTTTTGAAGAAAGCAAAACAAAAATGAACGCATATTTAATGCTAAAGATAGAAGGTCAATGAAGGCTGTTTTGTTATTTTACCTGTTTCCATAAGAAATATTTGCAAGCATTAGTCTTTTTGTTTTTCTGATATACTTTGGGAATTGGCCAGGTCAAGGGAGAGAAAAATATGCTCCAACCTTCTTTTAAGGAAGGTTTTGTGGGGTTTTTTTGTTTTTTTTGAAGGTTTTGTTTTGTTTTAACTGTTCCCCTCCTTCTTTCATTGAGATCTCCTTCAGTTCAGAGATGCTTGCAAAGAAATCATGTTTGGTGATTTTAAAAAATATTAAAATTTATATGTGAAAATAAATACAGTAATGAGCTTAAGCTTTGCTTTTTATAGTTTTTGCAAGATTTGATCACTCCTATGTGTTCTTCTTTTTTTTCAAAATAGAAAAAAAAAAATCCGTCATTTAAATGTTTAGCTTTCCAGTGCTGTTTCTGTATGTACAATTTTCATTAGGTTGTTATTTTTAATTAATTTTAATTTTTCCTTTTGTGAATTTAATCTATTTAATTAACAATTTTCTATATTTCTTATACTTTTAAAAATAATTTTTATAATTTTATGTATTTCTTATACTTTTTAAACCATGTATTGCCTAACTTTTGTCCTTTTTAAGCTTATTTTTACCTCCCTGTAATTTATTTTTTAGCAAAATAGACACCGTGTTTGAGTTGGTAGGTCGACCTAAGGTCATTATTAGACTATTCTTGTGTAATACAGCAGAACAATGTTTATATCTCATTTCTCATCAGTCGTTTTTTTTTTCCTTTTGATTACCAAATTGGTTTAATAACTTAATTAGAAGCAGACTGAGTAATCCTGTGTGCCACTAGCTTGTTCACATTTGGTAAACAAGACAAATACTGCTATCTACATTTTCCAGATGGAAAACTATAGCTAAAACATTATCATTTTCTCTGCCAATCAAAACAAGCAATTTTAAACAGCCTAGCTCCAAGACACCTTCTTTCAAAAAGCCACTCTAATTCTCTAAACATGAAATTCATCACCCTGTGATTTTTCCTAGAACAACTGCTTACTCATTACAAAATCAACAATATTCTGTCCTACATTATTAAATGCATGCACGTCTATCTTGCTCCACTAGATTATAAATTTAATGAGGACAGAACTCATATTTCTTTTCACCTTGATATCTCTCAGACAGCTATCATCTGCCTCTTGTGTTGTTAAGTACTCAGTAAATGTGTGTTAAATGAAATAATGTATACACTCAGGATACAGAGGCTTAGTTCACCCAAGACCCAGTCTAGTGCTCTGTTCCCTAAAACCTCTCTATTCTTTGGACTTTTGGTAATGCCACATAAAGTCAGTGTGGAATTTCTAAAAAGTGGATTACATTTTGAGACTTTGCACAACAATTCCTAACTGCATGATCTTGGGAAAGTGGTTTGATCATTCTGAAACTCAGTGTCTGTATCTATTAAAGAGGGGATATTTGCCTTCCCTCCCTTTCTTTAAAATGATTTGTAAGTATGAACTAATGAATGTTTTAAATTTGATATGTTTTAAAAACAAATTCTCCAGAGATTTAAACTATTATTATTTAATGACAAATAATTAGATCAAAAATTTTTTTAGATTTTTAATAATTTCACAGGAATCAGTAAAAAGGGCTGGGTTTTCTAGATATGTCTATTCTATGGTATTTATACCCACACACCCAATTTTTAAAGTTATAGTCATGATTTATTGGATGCTAGACTGGCAAATAGTATAATATTTTTGCGAACAGGAAGAACTATGAATTAGATACCAAGGGCCAAGAATAATCATGATGAAATGAACCCTTCTCTTTTTATCCTTGTCTATATCTGCTGGGGAGACCCTGGGGGTTGAAAGAGGAGCATCTCATGCACACATGCCTCTGGGTTTGGAGTGAAGTAGTTCTGGGAATAAGATAAAGTCTTTCTGATAGCCTCATTTTTTAATCATTCATGTGCAGTTCCAGAGGGCTACTTCAAATTCAAGATGCTACCAAGAAGAAACTCTTACTGGGAATAATATCTTCTTCATTTAATGATGGGAGACAATGACTAAATGAAACAAAGAGGGACATTAGAATTCCAACAGAGATTAAGCTGTGCAAAAGAAAATGATGCTCATTAATTGCCATTGTCCAATTCTGGTGGATGTGACTTGTCAGGTTGATCTGGCTAGTCACTCTTCCTGCTCACATGTTTGTGACTATTCCTTTTTTTTTTTTTTTTCTTGCGGTACGCGGGCCTCTCACTGTTGTAGCCTCTCCCGTTGTGGAGCACAGGCTCCGGACGCGCAGGCTCAGCGGCCATGGCTCACGGGCCCAGCCACTCCGTGGCATGTGGGATCTTCCCGGACGGGGGCATGAACCCGTGTCCCCTGCATCGGCAGGCGGACTCTCAACCACTGCGCCACTAGGGAAGCCCTGACTATTCCTTTTGTAACTTTATGGTGCGCAGTTGAGACAGGTTTTCCCAGATAGAAAAACACAACACCATTGAGAGTATCAGGTTGCTAGTTACAGTTATGTGCTCTCATATTGGTAGAGTTAGCCTTATTGTGAAACATAATAATATTCAGCCTAGGGATTCAAGTCTATAAGCTTGTTACACAAAATCATAAATGTTAAAAGTTTTGTATTCTTTTTCTTTTTGCATTCTTTCTATGATAATCCCACACCTACCATCCCTTCTCTAGCCCCAACCATTACAACAGCACACTCAAGCAAATATATTTACTAGATGGAAGCCACGTATGCAGAAGGGAAAGGAGAAAAATCTCATCAACGTGTTGCCACACATTCCCTCTGTAAAAGGTGCAGTGAAGAGATTGATAAATCTGCACTATGTGCTGCTCTGCAGAAATAATTCCTTGTTTCTTATGTTTCTCACTGGAATATTCTAGTATTCCATTTTGAGAAAAATGACTGAAGATTTGTCTTTTTAGGAAGCCATTTCTAAGGGTGCCAGACCCTATTTCTTAGGTCCTTCAACAATCACCATTCTTATTTCCTGAACTTGTCATCCAGTTCCTCTCCTCCAGTTAATCCTCTCATTCTTTTCTACATCCTCCTTGGTATGGTGGAGAAACTACATATTTCTTACCAGTTTGGAATTTCATTTAGTTTAGGAAAAATGTCTGTCCTTTTGAGTCATTACAAAAGTCATGGTCCAATATTCCCTCTATTCATGGGGCCAGCACCTGCGTCTTTTACCCTGACCTTAATTATGATAAAACATGTGCTATGGACCTGAATGGTGTGACCCCTTGGCCCAAATTCATGTGTTAAAGCCTTAACACCCAACATTATAGTATTTGGAGATGGGCCATTGGGGAGATAATTAGGCTTAGTTGAGGTCAAGGGGGTGGCACCTTCATGATGGGATTAGTGCCCTTCTAAGGAGAGACACCAGAGAGCTTGCTCTCTGTCTCTCTATCCACATGCACACACTGAGGAAAGTTATGTGAACATTGTGAGAAAGGGGCATCTGTAAGGTCAGGAAGAGAACCCTCACTAGACCCTGAGCATGCTGGCACCCTGACCTCAGACTTCCAGTCTTTCAGAGCTGTGAGAAAAATAAAATTTCTATTGCCGAAGACACTCCATGGTAATTTATTATGGCAATCCATGCAGACTCTCTAGTGTCCAATACCTTAATATGTTAAGTAGTTTTACATAATTTTCAAATTCTAGCTTTAAATAAAGCACTGAAATGCATAGATACATTAATATTTTGCCATTAATAATTTTTTAAATGAGATGTGTACATGTCCTTATTAAATGCATTTTGTATTAAGCTGTAGTAATTCAAAGTATTAAAAGTCAATATTTAAGATAGTGGAAAACACTTTTGATTCTTTTATCTTTTTGCATTCACTTTCTCACAAGTCACATTTAGTGTGATCCTTTTAACTAGATAAAATTTTTTCTTCCAAATCTTATTTAATATTAAACAAATGCCCATTATAAAAATCTTTGATTATTCAAGTATACACACTATTAAAAAATATTTATTTTACGGTAGAAACTGTGATATTAACTTGATGCTAATACTCCCGGTCAAATGAAAATTTTTATTTGAAAACATAAGTATTTATTTAAAAATTTTAATTTGTGGTGTCTTAAGGCTGCTCTCATTATTTTATTTCTGCATTTTGTTGCTACTCTCACTTAAATAGGATCTTATGTATCAAATACTACATTTAAGTATAAGTAATTTAAAAAGTGATAAGCAAATCAGCACACTAGACTGGGCAATCCTGACATTCTGTAGCATAACATAATCACTTGAATTCATAAAACTTTAAAAAAGATTAATAAATGATTGCAATATTGCTTCATGAGTATAATTCAATACAAGTTTATTTTATACTCCTGCAATGGACTGAAACATCCAGAATAATGTTTGACCATATATCTGTGCACTGGGGGCCAGCTAAGTTGACACATAAAACTAGCCATCACAATATGTCTGCTTTCCATTAATCATCACAACTGACGCTTCAGATTGTGTATGATTGCATAATATGGTAATTGGTGATATGGGGGACTGCAAAATGAAACAGTTGCTGTAGGTTGGTGTATCTGGTGAGGGAGTCATTGATATGCACAATTTTTAAGTTCAAAATTACCAAATGCAAGAATAAGAATTCACCCCTCATCTGTGTGACAGCCAAGTTCATTCTCTAACCACAGGATACCTTGTCTCTCACATCACATCACTTCACACAATTCACTGCTGCACTTAATAAAGTGAAACTTGCCCAACTTTGTAAATATCAAAGGAAGATGCAGCTTACTAGACTGACTGCACAGTATCTCTTCCGACCCCTCTACTTCAATGAGGCAGAATTCTGGGGACATATGGAGAGAGAAGTAGAGCCACTAGAAAACTCACAAAGCTTGGTGAGACCTCTCTGAAAAAGCCAGGGTCTGGATTCAGTTGGGTGCCTGTGACATGGGAAATGTATAGTATAAAAATACCACACAATTCTGTCTCCCAAGTGGCACAGGAGTCTAATAATTTAAGTTTTTCTAGCATCTCTCCCTCCCTCCCTACTAAAAAAGGTTTGACTTAGGTTGGGAGAGCCTGAGAGCCAGAAACTAAACTGGGTGTTCAGCAATGTACAAAAGTTCCTGAAACAATGACTAGGAAGGAACCCTCTGACCCATGACAAGTAGAAAAGATGGATAATTTTTAAGGCATATTGAATCATGGAAAATGTTAGGTGAGAGGAAGATGATGAAAGAAAGGAAAAATTGCCATCATTTTATTGTTTAAAATGATGATTGGCTGTAGCGTTTTCATTGACTCTATTGAAAAGTACATATTTTTTTTTTTATGCGTTACGCGGGCCTCTCACTGTTGTGGCCTCTTCGTTGCGGAGGACAGGCTCCGGACGCGCAGGCTCAGCGGCCATGGCTCACGGGCCCAGCCGCTCCGCGGCATGTGGGATCCTCCCAGACCGGGGCACGAACCCGTGTCCCCTGCATCGGCAGGCGGACTCTCAACCACTGCGCCACCAGGGAAGCCCGAAAAGTACATATTTTTAATATGCATGTTAACGTACTCTTTTAATGGGCCCGTGTTGTATAGTCAACATATTCATGCTTTCATTTTTAAAGCCAAAAACTCACAAAGGAATCTGTGTTTAAGGTACTAATATCAGAATAGGTATCTGACAGAATTCTGGAAGATATTTACTCTATTTGTCATTGTGAAGATCTGATCATAATTATGTTACAATACATATTCTGTAATGGAATTTCCACTCTATTATTATGTCTGAAAGGACAGTACTTAATATTTCAGTATAAAAGAGTATTATAAAAGTTTTATTGTCAGGGTACTATTGAAAATCTAGTGAATAATTTCTCAGAATGTATGGACACTTGGAACCTAGGTGTAAGAATTTTAGTTGATAACTGAACAATTTCTATTTTCATAATTTCCAAACAGAACACATCTCCAGAAGGCATATTCCAATTGGATAGCAAAAGTTCCTTGTTAAGAGAGACCATAAGGAAACACTATATTTTAAACAGTTTTGCATAAGACTACATGCAACTTCTGAAATTGCTGTATGTTATAGAAACAATTCCAAAATGAGAATAAGACAGTTATATGTTAAAACATAGAGTAGAGAGTCTTTAGTAATTATTGATAAAAGAGGGATATAGGATGGAAATTAGGCCAGTCATAGTTTTACTCACCATCAATTTATACGCCCATTTCAATGAAATTTATATTAAGAGTAACAGGTGCTTTTGTGAATTATATTTATTTTCTGTATAGAAGTATTAGCAAGTGGAATGAAATCCGATTTTAAAAAGAAACAACTATTATTTTTCAAAGGATGATTTTTTATAATACAGCCATTAATTCAAAACAGTGGGGTGACATTACATTAGGGCAATAGAAAGTCACATTCCTCTATTCAGGCTGCAGTATGGCTAATGCACTTTGTTCTATCATTTGACAAGCTGTTTATTTTATTTTATTGGCCGCATTGTGGCATGTGAGATCTTATTTCCCTGATCAGGGGTCGAACCTGGGCCCTCTGCAGTGGAAGCACAGAGTCCTAAACACTGGACCACCAGGGAAGTCCCTGTTCTTCCATTTGAAATGATCCAAAAATGCCATTTATGAAGGAAGAAGAGGAAGCAGAAGAGTGTGTTGAGATACAGCTGTGTCTTCTTTGGCCCAAAGAAAAAGCTTTGTGTGATCCAGAATCCTTATGAATTACCTGCCTACTCATTCCTAAACGTCAAGAAATTCGAACTCATCTTTTACATTAAACATTAACAAAGAAAATCATATTATTTCGCTCACATTTATGACTTTTGATCCAACTTGTCCTTTGATGTGTGTGATCTCTATATCTATCCTTTAATTATCCCTTTTTCCTTTTCCCAGATTAAATATTTTCTATACTTTGATGACTAAGTTCAAGTCACCTCTCCATTATTCATTCTCAGAAGTATAAGTACTTCTCAAAAGCAATGTCATCTTTTATGCTTTAAAAAAAGTTGTGACTATGGGCTTCAAACCCTGTTTTTCTCTCCTTTCCTATGACAGGCCTTCTAAGCATAGACTGTTTCCCTATACTGCCCTCAGCATGGGCTTGAGTAACAGTTTCCCACTCCGATGGCCCTTGCCTGCCATTCATCAGGCCATCCTGCAGCCCCGTGCAAAATCCTCATCCAAAGAATCACTCACAGGTGCTCTCAGACCAGCCCAGTCAGGTACCACATGGCATCTGTCAGACATTGCTTTTGTTACCTATGCTGGGAAATGTCTGCCTACCAGGCATCTCTGCCTCTCATGGGCACCAGTACCATAGCCACTTGTGTGCACTGTTGCTTTGGCAACGTGTCAGCACAACTGCCGGGCACTTCTGATGCTTTCACTTAATACCACCATGTCTGCCAAGCCTTGCTGACATCACCTGCCTACCACAACAGTGGACCACCTGGCCCTGTGGCTTCTGCCATCTCTTTCCAAGAACTGCTGGAAAAGAATGCTCAGAATTTAAACCTGTAAAGTGGTCTGTGATAACATGGGGGACAATGAACCCCACTTCATCTCTTCA
Source organism: Phocoena sinus (assembly GCF_008692025.1). Taxonomy (NCBI): domain Eukaryota; kingdom Metazoa; phylum Chordata; class Mammalia; order Artiodactyla; family Phocoenidae; genus Phocoena; species Phocoena sinus. The sequence goes on along the minus strand of NC_045768.1, from coordinate 79,761,858 downwards.
TATTATACTCTGACAAAGGGGTCTTAAAGGACCATCCTGTTTCTTACTGAGATTTACTGAAGTGTGTTTATTTCTTACTCAAAGCCCTGTTTTTGCCTAAGACCTAAAGAGGAGTCCTTGGGAGTTTGGAGATGCTCAGATTTGAATGACAAATCTGACAATGATGATTTTTTTGCATGAAGTATAATGAAAAAAGAATAAATAAATTCATTAATGGTTGCTTTGGGCCAGGTTGCCTCATAGACCCTGAAACAAGGATTTGTGAGCAAATAATGTATTAAGTGTTCATGGGAGAAAACAATAAGAGAATGCAGAAAGCAGAACCTAGACGGGGGTGGGGTGGGGGGGGGGAGGACAAACAAAGGCCTAATTTAGGTAAAAATCTCAGCTCCAGTCTGATCCCTAGGGGAGCTCTAATGTGCAAATTAGGCTTCATCAGCCTTTCTTCTCAGAGGAGCTGGGCTTTCATACTTTCCATACAGTCATTGGCCGAGGCTGCCCCAGCATGGGCATGAGAGAGTGGACTCCCAGGCACTTTTAGCTGCCTGAGTAGGTAAAGTGGCTCCAGCAGGCCAGGGCAGCCATTTGAGGGCAGTCATAGATGCTGGTCATTAGAAGCAAAAAATCCCAAGGCACATAAAATTCAGGGCAGGTGTGCGCAGAAAGGGTTAATGGTATCCCTGGGCATCATGGAGGCAGAATACTGACTGGTCCACTGTGCTCATCATTTCGTAGGTGGCTGTATTGGTTTCCTAATATGAGAACAAAACAATCTTGTAACAGAGCCCAAAAAGGCCAAAGCTGTTAGAATTTCACATGCATTAGAGTTTTAAAAAGACTTTTTTAAAAAATTTTTTTGCAAACTAAACTTGGCTTAAAGGATTCTCTAAGATTTATTTCATAAAGTCATCTATTTTTGAAACTGAAGGAACCTTAGTGACTATGGACAACCTCCCACTGGCTTGAGATTTCTTCTCCTGCAAATATCTAGACAATATCTAGGTAAGTTAAAATGTTAACTTTGAGATGTTAAATAAATCACTAATAGGACAGTTATAGCAGATGCCTTTGTTAGTATCTTTTAGATAATTTTTGTAATAGTTATTTAACTTGCAAAATATTTCAAACATATAGAAAGAACAGGGAATAATATAACAGATACCCATGCTCTCATTATTAGTTTATATAGACAACAGTATTTGATTAAAATTGGTTGAGCTGTGTTTTCTGTATCAAAAAAGAAAATGCTGCAAATTCACCTAAAGTGTCAGACTCCATTTTCACCAATCCTCCCAATTACTTCCCCTCCAGAAAGAATCAATCTCTGAAGAAGTCATGTATTATTCCTTAGCTTTTTTGTGTGTAATTTTGCTATATTGTATGTAGAGATAGACACACATGAGTATTATCACACTGCATGTATCCATTTGCTGCTAACTTGTTTCACTCAACATTTTTTTTAGATTTATTCTTTTGATATTTTTACATCGAATTTATTCGTTTGGGCAGTATACAGTATGGCTGAGTGTTTCATAACATTTCCTGAGTAAAGTACAAAGTTATGTTGTATTCCTATTTTATTGTTAATCAAAACAGTGCCATTAGGGCTTCCGTGGTGGCACAGTAGTTGAGTGTCCGCCTGCCGATGCAGGGGATACGGGTTTGTGCCCCGGTCCGGGAAGATCCCACATGCCGCGGAACGGCTGGGCCCGTGAGCCATGGACACTGAGCCTGCGCGTCCGGAGCCTGTTGCTCCGCAACGGGAGAGGCCACAACAGTGAGAGGCCCGCGTACCGCAAAAAAAAAAAAACAGTGCCATTTGAATTTTATGCCTGCTATGTACCATAGCAAAGTTTTCCCATAGCAGATGTGGCTTTGCTAGGCTGTACTGTATGCATATCTCCACCTTTCTAGGTTTATTTTTTATAGGTGTGTTTTTTAAAAACCTCACTCACAAAAATAATTTATGAATTCTCTCAAAAACATCATAACATTTATTTTAAAGCAATTTATTACTAATGAACCTGAAGCATCATCCTGAAGATAATGGACAAGTATGATTTGATGATAATCCCCACCTCCAGAGGGTTAGTGGATAGTTATTTCTCCCATTTTGCAGATGAGAAGGCTGAGGCTCATAGAAATTAGATCATTTGTGTAAGACCAGAGAGCTTGGTTCCAGGTTCAGTGAATTCACACCTGGTACATACAGCTTAATACAGTCTGATGGCATTTAATTTGGGGGAATTATGTTACAGCAAACCTTGTTGATATCCATTCAAAGTATGCATAGGGTATTCAGTTTTCCCTCCAACCTCTCATATTACATCATCAACCTTGACCCTGGTATGGGATTCAACTGGAACTCTTTGATTTTGTCATCTTTCTTGTTCTCTGTTCCACACAGGGAAAGTCATTTTGCTGAGACAGGATTTAAAAACAGCCACATTACAGCCTATCTAGAGACAATACAGTGTGGCATCCAGACTCCAGATTCAATTCTGAGCTGTGCCATTATTATTAATATGATCATATACAAATTACTTAATTTTAATTTCCTCATCTATAAAATAGGGGTTATAATAGCACCAGCTTAACAAAGTTGTTGTGATGATTAAATGAATAACAGAGTGCCAGGGAAGAGTGCCTGTCATTCAGGAGGCATTATATGCTTGTTTCATATTACTATTATTCCAATTTGGGAATATGGTGATTAGGTGGCGCATATTCAGCCATAGGTTTCCCAGACGGTGATGCCCGTCTGGACTCTCCAGTTGGTACACCAGGATCATGTTTACAAAAGGGCAAGCCTTCCCCAAAAGCTTCTTCTTCATGAACTTTTCTTTAAAATTTGATTGAAGTATAGTTGATTTACAGTGTGTGTTAATTTCTGCTATACAGCAAAGTGATTCATTTCTACATATATGTATACTTTTTCATGTTCTTTTCCATTACGGTTTATCACAGGATATCGAATATAATTCCCTGTGCTGTACAGTAGGGCCTTGTTGTTTATCCATCCTACATATACTAGTTTGCATCTGCTAATCCCAGACTCCCACTCCTTCCCTTCCTGCCCCCCTTGGCAACCACAAGTCTGTTCTCTAGGTCTGTGAGTCTCGTTCTGTTTGTAGATAAGTTCATCTGTGTCGTATTTTAGATTCCACATATAAGTGATATCATATGGTGTTTGTCTTTTTCTGTCCAGCTTATTTCACTTAGTATGATAATCTCTAGGTCCATCCATGTTACTGCAAATGGTATTATTTCATTCTTTTTTATGGCTGAGTAATATGCCATTTTGTATATGTGTGTGTGTGTGTGTGTGTGTGTAAATATATGTATATCTGAAACATCTTCTTTATCCAATAATCTGTCAATGGACATTTACGTTGTTTCCATGTCTTGGCTATTGGAAATATTGCTGCTATTAACATAGGGGTGCATGTATCTTTTTGAATTATAGTTTTGTCTGGATATATACCCAGGAGTGGGATTGCTGGATACTATGGCAACTCTTTTTAGTTTGAGGAACCTCCATACTGTTCTTCATAGTGGCTGCACCAATTTACAGTCCCACCAACGGTATAAGAGGGTTCCCTTTTCTCCACACCCTCTTTCATGGACTTTTTTTAAGCAAACAAGTGGTAGGATTGAGTATGACATTTATGACACAAGAGTATGAACAATATAGAGTTTTTCAAACAGTCACTCCAAGTTCAAGTAATATCTAGTAAACACACATAGGAGTCAGGAACGACTGCAGTGTGGTTCTGCTACAAGGGAACCAGTGAAACGATTAACATGATAGGGCTGTTATAATGTCTGCCTATTACGTGACAATCTCTGTGAGGCATGGATTAAAGCGACTGATGAATTTCCAGGGAAATGCAGATGGAATCTCATTTTCATGTATTGTTTAATAATAAAGATAATGATAAAACACACATCTAATCATGTATCCCTGCAAACTTTCCTTTCTTCACATACAAGCCTCTGTGCCCACTTCCTCATTTCTTGTTCACCACCCAATCCCCTGCGATTTGGTTTCTTTCTTTTTTTTTTTTGTAGAAAGAGTTTTTTTTTTTTTTTTAATTTATTTATTTATTTATTTATTTGTGCTGGGTCTTATTTGCAGCAGGTGGCTCCTTAGTTGCAGCTCTTTCTTTAGGGCTCTTTTTTGTTAAAACATGAAACAAAACAAACAACTCTGAGAGCATTAACATCTAAACTGCACTGACTGATCGTTTGAGTAATTGATTTTAGTTGTAATGAAGAGATAGCCATCACACAGTTAAAACAATGAGCCATTTCTGTCCTCATTTACTTGCGCTTTTGGTGGCATTAAACACAGCTGGGCATTCTCGTTGGTAGGGTTCTCTGGCTGCCCATTTTATCTTATCTGAGATTTCATTTTCATCTGCCTAACAAAGTATTCTGTTCACTCCCATTTTTATTATCCCTTCACTTATCATAATAACTTCAGTGACTTCATCTACCTCCATAATTTAAATGCCATTTATATGCTGATAACTTTGAAATAGATGTTTTCAGTCTCAGTTTCTCTGATGGAACAGAGACCAATGTGAGCTTGTCTGGGAAATACAAATTGAGCTTTACGTATGTTAAGTCCTTAAAATTTTAACTGAAGAAATAATCATTGGGTGGGGCTAATGGCGGACTCCAGGATGGCTCATGCTGGGTGGGTGCTTCCCTGAGCTTCTGCTGCCAGTGTCCTTGTCCCCGTGGTGGGCCGCGGCCGCCCCCCCCTCCCCTGCAGGAGACCCTCCAACACTAGCAGATGCTGATAGGAAAAAAAAAAAATTACTGGTGACAAGGTGGATACATGGAAACTGATTAGGAGTCCGGCGGCCAGGCAAGGGTTACCTGTGTCTTCTGACTGGGGTCTCACGAAGGTGCAATCGAGGTGCCCTCCCGACTGTGGCTCCACGGTTCGAAGAGTCCACTCCCGGACTCACGGAGATGGCTGGCCCCAGCTTCTTGCTGGCTATTGACGGGAGGCACCTTCGGCGCCTAGTGAGCCGTCAGCTCCTGGAGGCCACCAGCCTTTCCTGAAGGCAGCCCACAGTTACTGGCCACACGGTCTTTCCCCACATGGCCACCGCTTCTTTAAGCCCCCCAAGATTTTCTAGAGCAGTCTGCTAGCAAAATGGAGTCTGAGGTGAAGTATTTGCACTGAGCAGCATCCATCGCTTTGCTACAGCCCACGGTTAATAAGCAAGCCAAGCGGCCACCAAGCGCTCCCTCGGGTGCGGCTGGCCTGGCGCCTCACGGAGAACGCTGCCTGCACAGAGTCTGGGCTCTCGAAAGAGACGCCACACCCGGCGCGCCCGGAAGCTTCCTTGCCCGGAAGCTTCCTTCCCCGGAAGTGCTGCGTCCACTTCCTGGACCTGAACCTTGAGGAGCAGCAGGTTAGCGGGGGCCCGTGGGTGCTGCTCTTCTTGGGCGTCGCCTGCTGGTGGCCCTTCAGCCTCGGCCGCCACAGCACCACAGCCTCGGCCGGCCCCGGGGAAGGCTTTTTTAGTTCGGCTCCGAGGTGGAGCGGAGATGCACCTGAGATGATGGACCGGGACTGCTGGGGAGTGTCCCCCACCCACAGACCGAGCCGCAGACAGGGACATGGTGCGAGCCGAGGACACCCGGCTCCTCTAAGGGCTCAGCGCCCGCCCGCCTCCCACTCCCAACGTGCCGCAGGCTGAGACCCGCGCTCCTGGCCAGGACTTATGGCCGCTCACACAGCCGCAGCGCCTGGGCCGAAGGTGCTCACACCAAGGTAGGAAACCAAAATCCGTTTTCATTTCTTAAAGAGTTGAAAATTGCGTTCCAAAACTTGGCAGGCATTAAAAGGATGAGTAAACTTACAGGTGTAAGTGCAAACCGTTTTCCAATTCAAGGCAAGTAAGTGCCCACAGGGTTCTGGCGGGAAAACCTCTGGTGGGAAAGGAAACTGGGTCCTAAGGCCCAGATTTAAGGGCGGTCATGGGATTCCACAAGGGAGTGAACACCAGGAACCTGAGAAGTCCCTTTAGAGTCACAGCATATAGCATAGTGTTTCCCCAGCTTTATTGAGGTATACTTGTCAAATAAAAGTTGCATGTATTTAAGGTGTACAGTATGACGCTTTGATACAGGTATATGTTGTGAAAGTGTTAACCATAATCAAGCTAATTAACGTAACATGTCCATCACGTCACAGAGTTATGTTTGTGTGTGTGTGGGGGGGGATACGAACACTGAAGATCAACTTAGGAAATTTCAAGTGTACAATACAGGATTATTAACTATAGTCAATATGTTTCTTGATCTGTTCTTTTTTAGCCTTAAAATTAAGGCTACTGCATTAGTTACATTGACTTCCCACAGTATTGAAGAAACAAATTAATGAATGACATTTGGTGTAAACAGATTTCTTGACCTCTCTCTTTTTAAAATTAAAACGAATGATCCCAATTTAGGGAATAAAAATATGACCTTCTAGATAAATTGTGACACACTGGTTTCCTCATATAATATGCCAACATTATTTTGTGTAAATAGAAATAAATGGAGTAACTGGAAATAATGATTGACTTAGGTGCCATTATAAAAGAAACACTATTCCTCTTGTCTTTCACACAGATGAATAAATGTAAATATATAATTTGTAATCAATAGAGTCAGTAGAGTCAAATAAGGAAAAGCTGAAGCTTTATATAGATTCACTGAAAAATAAAGAATTAGGTAATGTAAAAAAAAAAAGAAATAATTATTTCTGGTTTGTCTTTGTGTGTTTCCCAGTGCTACACGTACTACATCTGATGTTAAGGATTTAGAAAGTACTTGATACATATTAAATGAATAAATGTCCTAAATTCTTATAAAAAGCAAAAGCAGCTCCTCTATTTGCCTGTTTGAATTACTAGTATAAATGTATTAATGCTAAGTATAAGTTTTAAGGAAAAACATCCCCTCATAAATTGAAAACTTTCATCATTTTTTATAAAATTCAGCAGGAGAGCTCTGCGTGGCCCTGAAGAACACATCATGTGTTCCCAAAAAGTTCTCAGAACTGCAATTCATTATCCAGCTGTTCTGTGGTTTACGTAAATTACCTTTCCTGGAAGAACTTACAGCTATAATCAATCACTCACTCAAACGATCAGTTAGTGAGGTTGATCAACAATGTAAAGTCAATATTCCCCAACATTCTCTCTTTCCATTACTGATCTGTGATGTAGAAGTGATTTCATGTTTGTTGTGCCTTGTTCTTGCTATTTTAAGATATAGCCTTAACTGACATTACAAAGACTATATAAGATCTAAGTTTCTAGGGAATCGAGAAATTATATTGATAATTAAATAAATTATATGTTTTAAGATGGTTTGGCTCCAGTAAGTTATGAACTCATGGGATTCCAGTGATAATTACATCAATTTGGTGATAATGATATGTTAAGTGATTTCTCAGGTTTTTTTACCCCACTAATTCCTAACAATAAGCCCGTGAAATAGGTATTATTATTCCTGTTTTGGAAGTGAGGAAACCACACAAGGAGTCTGAGAAAGGATGGATAGAGCCAAGGCAGAGTGTGTAGGTAGTGATGCTAGTGGGGAAGGAGAGAAGAACCAGAATAAACTGGTTTCTGGGACATCGGAGGATTAAAGAGCTTCTTGAGAGAAGAACTGGTCCATAAAGTCAAGCATGGAGAGAAATTATGTTAGGTGATATGGGGAAGTGGTAATTAGATTTGGGAGTTAGAGAGTTTTGGTGAACTTGGTAAAAACCACTTTAGGGCAGAGGCAGAGAAGGGGACCAGAGTGCTCAAGGTGGAGGAATGAGTGGGAGGTGAGGAGCTGGCCAGGAAATGTAAATCATCTGGGGAAACTCCATGCAAAGGGAAGACATGAGGCAAAATAATTGCTCAAGGAAGAGGATTTTTGTTGTGGTTGTCATTGTTATTTTGCCTTTTTAAAATTTTTTGGTTCGTTTAGAAGGTGATATTGGCTAGGAAACTTATGAGATGATCACAAGCAGAAACCAGGAGAGGGGGCTAACTGAAGACCCAATAAGTAGGTGTGATGATGGAGGAGGATGGTAAGGTGGTGGGAAGGTGCTGAAGCCTAGATTCAGTGCTCAGTTTCAGTCAGGAGTAACAAGCAAATGATAGAATGTCAGGGGAAGATTGAGATAAATATTTTAACAAGTAGGTCGAGGGTAAATTGCAAAGTTAACTTCTCTTAGGGACAAAGCAGAAGGCCCACTCCCCTGGGACCCCATGTCCCCAAGGCTTAGAGTCTGATGAATCTGATCAGGCCTTCAGCAAATGAGGTTGTTAGGGGCTCTGCAACAGGATATTTCAGATAATCAGGGAAAGTTTCAAGCTAGTTAGGTGCACACATGGCAAGCAAGTTGTGCCGGAGAGGGTTAACTAGTAGTTCTGGATTGCTGAAAACCTGCCCTTTGCAAAGAAAGACTTTTCTCTAGGACTGGTCCCTGGCTGTCCCCTGAGAGATAAGTTTTGAGCCCTTGGAATATGCTGCCTGAGAAGAGTGTTTTCATGTGACCAGATGAGTTTATCCTAAACAATGTGATTTATGGTGTGCACCGGTTTTTGCTCTCAGGGACTGAGGTTTGAGTATCTGAGGCCAGTCGTGTGGGCGCTGCCTGCACCCCCAATAAAAATCCTAGACACGGAGGTCTGCGTGAGCTTCCCTTGTTTGGTAACTCTTCAACCACGTTGTTCACACATCCCTTCTGGGAAAAGTACTACTCATACTATTTCACTGTGAAAGGCCACCTGGAAGTTTGCTCCTGGCTTCTCCTAGACTTCACCCCATGGGCCTTTTTGCTTTGCTAATTTTAATCTCTGTCCTTTCACTATAATAAAAAAAAATGTGATCACGAGTACAATAGCTATCCTGAGTCCTGTGAGTTCTTCTAGCAAATCATCAAATCTGAAGGTGGCTTTGGGGATCCTGACCCCAGTGTTATAACACCCCAGTCAGTGTTATTTACTACTTTTTAGAATGTGTCTGTCCTTATAGTTTAGTCAGTCATTTATTTACTATTTATTTATGCATGGGGTGCCCATTGTGGTCCAGACACTGCACTGGGCACAGAACATATAGTGGTGAGCCTCTGTCTACAGGATAGCCTCACAGAGCTTGGAAGAACTATAGAGCAAACTAAGAATCTCAGGTATGACAAGTGCTAAATAGTAAGTCCAAACAAATTCACCAAGAGACAGGCTGGCTGGGCGAGTGGGGGGTCAATGTATATAGATGGTGTGGTCTCCATAAAAAGAGATGCTTTCTGGAAGGGTCATAAAAAGATCCAGATAGAAGAAAAGCAGATGTAAAGGCCTTGATGGTGGGAATAAGTTTAGTATATTCTTTTGAACAGAGAAAAAACAGACAGACTGGAGAATAAATGAATGAGAGGCAAGTTGGTAAGAATTGAAATCAGAGCTTAGAGAATATAATGTATCACCTAAAAATATTTTTTTTTCTCAATATTCTGTGTTCACATGGATAATCTCTCTGACTTTGACATCTGGAAAGTTTTTACTTTAACTTTGTCTTTATCCTCATATATATTTTACTTAATGTTTTGATTTGATATAATAATTATTGATCATTGCTACCATGTTAACCAGTTGTATTTGTATTTGAACTAAAAACACATGGAGAGTATAATGTTTTCGGACATATGTCTTAATCTTTATATTTTCTACCGTAGCAAAGATGATTTGAATTTGTAATTTAGTTTTCCCTAGAATTATAATAATAATTCTCAAAATCTCTAGGGTACATACTTCCTATCCAATTGAAAACAATTAAGGGATATATAAATAGGATATAAGAAATCATCTAGAAGCTTTTCACATTGAATTACCATCTTGTTTAAATACTTCTTGATATAGACACTCATTAATGACATTCCTCTTTCCTTGAGCACCTGTTCCTGGTAAAAACAAGGGCTATATTGATTTGCTGTAATTTATCTTCTGCCAGGATTTTTGTCTTGACAGTGTGAGAAGATTAATTGGAATTAATGGCATTTGCACAGCTAATTAAAGTCACTCTTCCTAAAGTCAAATCAATTCCTTTAATCAGAGGAGTGACAAAGCTTTGCTTGCTTGTTATAGTCTGCATGTAAATGTTGCCTGGATGAATAAGAATCGTTGCAACATTAGGCATAGAATACAGTAACAACTTGGATTGCCAGGAATTTCTCTGGCATTTATAGAATATCGCTATGCCACTTACATATACACTAGGAATGTTTTGAATTAAATGCAATTCAACAGAATTAATTTACGTATTTTATTTATAGTTTATTATGGAGCTTCTTACAGTGGTTGGCATCCACAGGCATAAATCCCCAGGGTAATTCCTAGCCAGATTCACATAATGCAGGAGGAAGCAGAGGGTTAGTAATTATTGGGTTAATTCAGGCATCAAATTGATGTTTTCTTTATCTGATTTTATAAAATTCTACCAACTCCTTTCTCCACATGGACGACATATTTATAGGAAATGTGTTCATCAAGGACTGAATAATTCAGACAAAAGGAGGACATATTTCTGAGGGAAGGTTTAGAGAGATGCACCAACATTTTTGTCTTGTTCAGTGTAAATGCAACAGTGAGATAGCAGCAAACATGGGAGAAGAGTGAGGGGACAGGCAAGCTGCACTTTCTCTTCCTCTGTTTTGTAATATGAATTATCTTTCGTCTGTGATGGTGTAAACATCAAACATTCATCACCTGTCCATGGCTCTGTTTTTGTATTGGATACTTCTTAGACACAGATTATGTTCTTAGCCTGGCCACTGAGACCAGTCATATCTCTAAGGTTCCCCATAGGCTTCCACATCTTTACACTAAGCACCTTGCCTCAAATATGTAGAGAGCCTAATGTTTCCCTTCCAGAAGTTTATATGACTCTGAGAAAGAGCTGATGCACTCACGTATGTGCGACTCCAAAATTCGGGGAACTACTGCCTCATGGATTAGCTCTTAAGCAACCGGTGAGAAGAAGTGACACATAAATCTGTAACACATTCTCTAGGCTCTTAAGAGACCCTGTTAAATAACAAAAATTTAGCCAAGTACATTTTAAAGATCTAATTGGCTTTATTGAATAATTCATGGGTCAGGCAGCATCCCCTCTAGCAACTAGAAGAGAGCTCCAAAGGGCTACATAAAGGGAGAGGTTTTTAAAGGCAAGATAAGGAAGTCATAAACCAGAAAAAAAAATATTTCCAGTGAGGTCATCTCCCTCATCTTCTTTTGGGGGATGGTGAGAGCCCATGTGACAGATAACCTCATTGGTGCTGACCAGAAAATGCTACATTGACCAGTTAGGGTTACATTCCTGGGTAAGTTGTAATTAGGTTAGGTATTAAGTCTTGCTTTTAGCACAACTGACTCCATTTTGGGCCTGTCATTTCTTTTTTTAAACAGTCCTGAGTGGATCAAACACTCTAGTTGCTCACAGACATAGCCCACTAGATAGTACCTTTTTGTATTGGCTATCTTGCTTCCTTATCTTCCTTACATCCCTCATTCTTGCTCCCTGGACCACTTTCAAATTAATCTACCTCTACACAAGACCTTATTTCGTATTCTGTGCTCATGAAATACAGGCTATGACAGTTGTGATATATGCACATGATGCTCTAATATTGCAATAAAGATAAAATCTCTGAGAAACAGTGTGAAGTCAAGAAAAATGTAAGAACTGATTGAAGAAAATAACCCAAGATTTTAAAACCACATAGTAACACTAAATATTTTGGGGGGATGGGGGTGAGGTGGAGGCATCCCCAACACATCAACATGTGAAAATCAATACATTGCCCTTTGAGAATTTATTATTCTTAATGCATTAATTTCGAATCTATTCACATGGTCTACTGATGATGAGGACATCACTTGCGCATATTTTGGATTGATTAACAATGATGAGAGTTGAATAATGAACTTGGAATCCAGTGATCTTGAGTTCCTGAAGCATCAGTAAGGTGGATAATATCCTCTTTACATATGTCCTAGGACATTTTAGAGGTTGAACTGAATGTTTTTTCATTGCAAAGTAACCTACACATAACCTAGTAAACATATGTGCACGCATAGTTAAATGTCTAGCATGTAGAAGATGTAACTATAAATGCTTATTTAACCAAATATTTAAGACTAAATATGATCTAACATCCATTATAACTATGTCTTCCCATATTATTACCTCAATTGTTTCAGCCCAGATCATTACACTTCAGTAATCCAGTAAGTTCACACAGTTTCATGACCCCCTTGTTGTGAATTTGTCTCTTCTAGCTATTTGGAATGAGCAACCAGAAATTTTGAGACTTCTTTTTCTCTCCTGTAAGTAATGAAAAGTCTGTTGGTTATTAAATCAAAGCCTAACTTTCTAAATCAGAATGGTTGGAAAGAGTGGTTGCTCTTTGTCACCAAAGGGATAAAGCTAGGAAGGAAAATCTGAAAAGGCACCAAGACCAGCATTCCATAGAAATTATCAAAGGCACGTCTTTCCTCCTTCTGAGTTCATTCCCTGATTCCTTCTTTGGTATTTCAGATATTTTTTTGTAGGTTTGAGCTGTTGAAGGTATATATCAATGCCAATTTAGAAAAAATAAGTAGAAAGCAAAAGCAAACAAACCCCACAAAGATCTTCTGAAATGCTATACTGATGAAAACTATCAATGAAAGAGAGCAATGGAGATATATTTTGGATTAATAGTATGGATAGTGGGGTGCCTGGTAAGGCAGACTTTTAAATTGTGTTTAACTACTTCCATGTCTATAGCTATTTAAATATTTGTCAAGGCTTTTCAGAGCTGACTTCTACGGAGAGTAGAAATTTCCTAATATTGGGAGGAAATATGAGAGTGTCTTCCCTTGGTGATACAAGTAAATGTCAAGAGAGACAGTCATTACATGGAGAATTGGCACCTATTTTTTCTCCTGGATGTCATTAAAGGCTTCTCACTTAATCCTCAGCTTATTTATGTCATTTAATCAATAGAGTATGCTGTTAATATGTTCCATTTATTTATAGAGCTTTTTAATCCTGTTTAAGAAAAATGATCCCTACCCTAAAGTTTAATAAAAGGCTATTAGGATCTGTGTGGGCTACTCACATGACACAAGATGTAAGATGTCAAAGAGGGTTTGGAGACAGATATCAGGAAGGGAGACTGTCAAGAATAAGACCGATTTCAAGTACTAATTGAGGACTTGAATCTTCAGACATTTGATTAGGAGAGCAATTCAGGAACAGAGATCTAGTTAAAATCCTAGTTAAAATAATTGAGCACAAGTTCACAGGCTCAGAAAATCAGGCAACAGCATGTCAGTATTATGGTACTACTTCAATGGGACCAGATTTCCAAACAGGAAAAAGTCGTTTTTGTTGGTTACATTAGGCTATTGTGTTCCCTATAAATGGGCAGGGAGTGAGAGCTTGGACATCCACATTAGTCAGCTACTGAACTTTCAATGAACAAGAATTCTAAAAACCCAGTGAATTGGATATATGTACTGATGATACCTGAATACTTTTTTTTTAATTGAAATATATTTGACATATAACATTGTGTAACTTTAAGTTGTACAGCATGTTGATTTGATATATATGTGTGTGTGTGTATATGTGTGTGTATATATATATATATATATATATATATGATTGCCATTGTAGCCATACTTCTATCATGTTACATAATTATCCTTTCTTATTTAGTGGTTAGAAAAATTAAATTCTAGTTTCTTAGAAAGTTTGAGGATTATAGTACAGTGTTGTCTGTGTTCACTGTACTGTGCATTTTATCTCTAGGGCTCATTTACTACTCATTGAAAGTTCGTGCCCTCAAATGACATCTGTCCTGTCCCCAACCTCCATCCCCTCGTAACCACCATTTTACTCTGTTTTACAAATTTGGCTTTTTTTCGACTACACATGTAAGTGATATCATGCAGCACTTGTCTTTCTCTGACTTATGTCACTTAGCATAATGTGCTCAAGGTCCATCCATGTTGTTGCAAATGGCAGGATGTTCATTCTCATTGTGGAATAATATTCCATTATATATGTACCACATCTTCTATATTCATTCCTCTGTTGATGGGCGCTTAGGTTGTTTCCACATCTTAGCTATTAGGGAGAGGGAAGGGACGGAGGCTGAATACTTTTGTGCTGAATCATGATTTTCCAGTGCAAAGGTACTGGATGGCGCCTTCATGTGGAATGAAGCATAAGGGAGTTTGGGAAATGAGGTCCATGAGACTACTTGTAGAAATTTAGGAAAGGTAGAGGTAGAAACCTCATTTGATACTGTTGACCTGAACAGACTGTCAGATATTTCTCCGGCAAAGATAAGTTTATTCCGGATCAGCAGAGAATTGCAGTTTGGATTCTGCGGCCACATCAAGCCACATGCAGGTCCCCCACACAGCACGGGAAGGAGAACTCTTTAATAAAGGGTAAAAGGAAGTTGGGAGGGCTAAAGTAAACCAAGTCCGTGGCTGTTTATTGGCTGAGTCCTTGCCAGGAAAGAAGAGTCTGTCTGCTTCCTGTTGGGCTCTGCTTTGGTCACAGGGTGTGAGAGCTCCCCACCCCCATCTGGTCTCTATTTAATTGAGATTTCTGTTTATTAATTTTTTACAGTACCCAGGCCATTCCTTATGCTTCTTAAAGAGACAGTAACCTGAGGCCAGTTTTGGGAGGATCATTTGCCATTGGCAAAATAAAGTTACAAAGCTGTAGATACGCTCAAAACAAATGACTGAAAAAATACAACTCAATCTTAAACATATATATATTTATATTTTTAAGAAGCCATGATCCATCTGCATAGGTGATATAACATTGCTCACCTCCTATCCCAGTTCTTCTAATAAACAGGGTGAATTTGTCACCTTTTATTTTTCTTACTTTCTATCCATTTTGGGTAAGAATTCTTCATTTTTCTCTCAGATCAAAATTCAGAAAATCCGTATGTGTGTATAAATGCTAACCAAATACCTTTATGTTTATACTGTGATTCTTCATGACAGAGAAGAGATTTTTATCCCCATCTTTCTTCTGGATAATCTGAGGAATATAGAGAGGAATTCATTCTACCACAATTGTAAGAGGTGTGTAGCTCTTTGCGAGAAACAATGCTTGGGGAAAACAAACAAACAAAAACCAAGCAAAAACAAAAACAAAGACATAGCTTTTTAAATACACCTACCCACAGATATTCCCTTTCTTTTTTTTTTTTTTTTTTTTTTTTTGTGGTACGCGGGCCTCTCACTGTTGCGGCCTCTCCCGTTGCGGAGCACAGGCTCCGGACGCGCAGGCCCAGCGTCCATGGCCCACGAACCCAGCCGCTCCGCAGCATATGGGATCTTCCTGGACCGGGGCACGAACCCACATCCCCTGCATCGGCAGGCGGACTCTCAACCACTGCGCCACCAGGGAAGCCCAATATTCCCTTTCTTGTTTCTCTTTGTATAAAGTTGTTCAATCCAATGATGTGGTTTTCTCCTACCTATTCTCTTTTGCATCTTCCTGTGCTTCGTTATTGGAAATTATAACCCCTCGAATGGATAAATAAATGAATTCAGAAGGGGCATCCCCAACAGCAGTGTAGGGCAGCCAAAATGCTCTATTCTTTCCATTATGTAGGAGCATAGTTTCCCTCTGCCTTTTACTGACAGGTCCTTGGTTTTGAGGTACTGAGTTGAGCAAGTATGTGAATGTTTCCCACTTCCTGCCTCTCTGGCCCTATTGTTGTGATACTTCAGTTAGTAGAAAAGACTCCTGAGGTTTTATAGGTATTTCTACACTGATGAAAATTTTCAATCCCTTATTTTTTAAAGAATATTTAAATGGGAAGTTCAAGTAAAATTAATAAAGTGCTGAAAGTTTAATGAGCATCTTATCTGGAAGCCCAGCTTTGCTCTATGTATCCTCCTCCTGATTATAATCGAGTAACTATCTGAAGTCCTCTCTACATTAAGAAGTAGCTAAGCAATGTGAGGAAGTCTCATGGAACCCAATATGTTATTTCCCGTCTTAATCCAGAGAAGATACAAAACAGATTATATTATATTTATTATATTACATTATAAATCCAATTTCCTAATTACTTTCATATATACTAAGTATGGCCTAGGATTTGAAGTGGACCTTAAGCTAAGATAAAGATTTGATTGAAAAGGATGACGGGGAAGTGTATGCAAAGCACTCCATATCAAGTTCTAAGAGCTCCATAAGTGTTGATGCCTATTATTAAAAATACTGATTATTCCAGAACTATGAAGATAATAAATAAATGCAGATATCAAGTATGGTAGTGATAGGAATATGGAGTTTAAAACCAGAATTACCTGAGATGGAATACCTTTTTTGTTACTGTGAAGTGTATGACCTTTACCTGTAAATTAAAGCCATTAACAGACTTGGGCAAATTAGTGGTAAAGAAGTAAAGTAAAAAAAAAAATTAGGCTGTGACTTATAACCTACTTTGGAGTCAAGAGACATGAAAGCAGAGTGGAGTACAGCAGACACAGTGAAAGCTGCTTGGGTCAGGTGGTGGCTCTGGCAGTATCACAGATGGATGGAAACAAGATATGAAATAATGAAATCGAAATACTTTATGGCGATTTTGGGGGAAGGCAAAGCCAGGGTTTCTCACTCACCACCACCTTCACCCAAAAGTTTGATAATGCCATCTTTATAATGAAAACTATCATTGTGAAGTAGATTATAATACTACACAGGATTTTCTTCTTATTTTGGTCATTTGTATATTCTGTAATGTTTCACTCTCAAGAAAAAGAGACACTTTATTTCCCTAGTAAAACAGTGTTTTCCCATACTTATATTTCCCAGGTAATATTTCACCCAAACTTACAATCAGTTCAGTGGATTAATTTATATTTCATTCCTTGGGAAACTGGATATAGTGAGTCTTGTTAAGAAGGTTTCTTTTACATAACGCATTCTAAATTTACTTTCCCCTCATCATCTTGTTTGATTCTCTACTATGCTCTCTTCTCTTCCAACAAGAGTGGTTCCTGATGTTCTCCCAGTGAATCTCTTGGTAAATCAGACTGTGCCTTTTGCCAGTTCTTTTCACCACCCTCCACAAAAAGAATCCTACTTAGAGATTTCTTTCTAGGTGGATATTCCTCTCAGAAAACAGAGTTGCCTGTTCATAATCGCATCATCATGGATCCCATCAGTTGTTTCAACCAAAATAAGTACTTGGCTGCTATTAAGCCTTTAGCATTTCACTTCCTTCTTTGTAGCTCACTTGTAGACACACACACACACACACACACACACACACACACATATACACACACATTGGCCATTAGACTGTGATGTGAATAAGCAATAATATTTCTGTGTTAAGCCACTTAGATTTTGGGTGTTAGAGCAATAAGTCTGCCCTGAATAATAATTAGTTATTCCAGGTGAAATGTAAGCAATACTTAGTTAAGAGCACAGATTTTGTGTGAGATGTATCTGAGTCCATACTCTGGCTTTCCTTTTGTTAATTGTGTGTTTAATTGATTAACCTTTCTGTGTCTCAGTCCCTTCATCTGTAAAATGAGGATAATAATAGCTACCTAACAGGTTTAAGTGTTGAATAATACCATATGTATATATACACAGTGTTTAGTATAGTGTTTAATAAATAGTAGTATTTGATAAATTTAAGCTTTTTAGGAACCTTTTTCTGTAGGAATTGCTGTTCATTTAGGTCATGCTCCATCCTAGAAAAGGCAAAATTGAGAGATTTAAGTAAGGGACATCATTAGGAAATGGTGGAACTGAAGTCCCCCCTTGATAACTGAACTGCATCATGTCTCAGACTCTTAGAAGTTTACAGAAAATATTTGTCCACGTTATTCCCGATTACTATAGTGGAACTTGGGATTTTCTCCCCACTCCTAAATCTCTGTTACTTTCTTTACCTGGGGCTATGTCTCCAATCTCTGAGGCCTCAGGGGACTTCTAGGTTTTTCAGGATCAGGAAGACCATCCTTCAGTGTTCAGTGCCTTGTGTTTCTCCTAGTCCTTCAGGGTACCCTCAGCCTGCCCCCTCCCAGTAGTTACTCTCAGTGCAGCATGTAAACCCTGTGCCCCACCAGATGCTATGATGATGATCATATTCACTCTTCTTGTTGCCCCCACCATCCCTGAATGCAGAGAAAGGAATTCCTTTAACAGGACGTTTCACCTCTGTTATGTTACAACAGTTTTTTTTTTTTTTTTTTAACTTTTTATTTTATATTAGAGTATCATTGATTAACAGTGTTTTGTTAGGTGTACAGCAAAGTGATTCAGTTACACATATATATGTATCTATTATTTTTCAAATTCTTTTCCCATTTAGGTTGTTATGTAATATTGAGCAGAGTTCCCTGTGCTGTATAGTAAGTCCTTGTTGGTTATCTGTTTTAAATATAGCAGTGTGTCCATGTACACAGATGACAGTTTTAAGACATTTCACATAGAAGCAATTATCTTAAGGATAATTGCTTTTCCTAAGGCCCTTCATGATTCATATCCTGTAGACTAGATTCAGGAAGTCTGTAGTGGGCACTGCTTTTCTTCCCTAGAGGACAAACTCAAGGATTTGCATATGAGAGCAAGACAATTCCGCCCAAAATTAGGACTGCAAATTCAGATTCGTTCTTTTTACCACTGTAAGTTGTCCCATTCAGTATAAAAATTTGTCTCGACCTCTTCAAGTTTGTTGAGGGTGAATCTAGACAAAGGAACCTGGACATATGAGGATATGTGAGCTGTTCAACATGCCTGGAGAATGAACTAGAAAGAGTGGAGTGCTGTTCAGCAGAGAGGATACTGATATCTCATGTTAATTAAGGCTTTGTTGCAAAGACAATGGGGACTCTTTGAACAACTTTTAACAGGGGGTGGGAGTTGGTGCTCAGAAGATACGGAGTGATTGTTTTCCATCTCTGTTTACTCACCTATTTAAATATCAAAGATTTGTTGTATTTTAGAAATAGGAGGGTTTTAGAACTGTTGTTCATTTCTTCCACTTAAATAGGAAGAAATTAAAGGCCCCAGATGCTCGCAGACTTCTCCCAGACCTGGGCTTATTCTATTAAAAATTGTGTCTTTTTCTTCTCTCCTCTGAGTTTTACATTTGCACCATTTCCTTTCAAAACCAGATATGTTTATGTAAATGGTGTTACTTTTTGGATTTTTCATAATTCCAGTCAAATTTTTGAAAAGTAACAGTAGAAATATGAAAAAAGGGCTCACTGTAGAATAGACTTCTCATGAATGAAAATGTAGTCTATTTTTCACTTATTCACTGAAACCTAGTATGTTTGTTTGATATTTAACACACTCAACATGTCCAAACCCAGCCATCTTTAAAATGTCCTGAATTAGAAAATTATATATAGGTTTGCCTCATAACTATGCCCAAAGCCAAACCCAAATACACACTTGGCAGGTTTTTCCTGTTATTCAGAACATTAGTAATGGCTTTTATTATTTTTTTCTATTGCAGTGAGAGGTGAGGACATCGCAGCACCTCATTTTTTTTTTAATTTAATTTTTTCTTTTTCCAGAGTAGTCTTTTTCTCACCTCTTCTTTAGTATGTTCTCTGTGCTATAAAGGAGACATTACTAATCTGAATGAGCAGAAACCCAGTTCCTTCCTGGGCCATGCTCCCAGGTTGTATCAGTTTGAGTAAAAAAAAATATCATAAACTAATACCTGGCTCACTCTCCCCATACCTGCTGCAGGCTCTACTAGTTAGCACTATGCACTTGAGTCTCAATGGTGGGTGTGTGCCTTGAGTTCTTATTCTGCACAACTAAAAGGTCATAAAAACCAAGATTCAGTTTGGGGTGTAGGGTTTAGAAAAAGGTAGGAAGCTCTGCTTAGATTTCTGGTTAAAGTCTTTAAAACCCATTTTTCCCAGAGCCCTATATTGGGATAATGATAATTTGTTTAAAAATAACTTGGTATTTTATTTTCAAGAGTGACTTCTTTTCCTTGCACATATCAACATTGTCAACCTTGGCGGGCGGGGGGTTGGGGGGGAGATACAGAGTAATGGATAGGACAGTGTTTGGACAGACCTAGACCTTTCTAACAATTTTCTATCTCAGTCTAATGAGACTAAATGAGATGTGTGACAATAATGGGGAAGAATGACAGTCATTTAGAAAATAGTAGTGGGTGGGGGGATATGGCAGCTGCATATACTACCTCTGGACAGCTGGCTTACAAGGGAAAAGAAGAAGTTTTGTTCTGCTTTGTTTTTTTCTGTTTGTTTTTCTGACTGGAGTCATAAAACCCTAGAGTTGGAAGAACAGTCACCAGTTGCTATGATGAGTTAGTTTTATGTGTCAGCTTGTTAGGCTGTAATGCTCACTATTCAATCAAACACTAATCTTGGTGTTACTGTAAAGGTATTTTGTAGATATGGTTAACATCCACATTCAATCAACTTTAAGTATAGGGGATTATCCTTGATAGTGTGGGTGGGCCTCATCCACTCAGTTGAAAGGCCTTAAGAGCAAAACTGGAGTTTCCGTCAAGAAGACATTCTGTCTCAAGACTGCAACATCAGCTTCTGCCTTTGCCTGAGACATTACAACCTGCTGGCCTGTCCTATAGATTTCAGACTTGCTAGCCCCCACAGATGCATAAGCAAGTTCCTTAAAATAAATCTGTTTTTGTCTCTCTGCCTGTCTGTTCATCCATCCAACCATCCATCCATCCATCCATCTAATTAATCTCTGTATGGATTTATCTGTCTACTTGCCTATCATCCATCTATCTATCTATCATCTATCACCTGTCAATAGATTCTTCTCTTACTGATTTGATTTCCTCTGGAGAACCCTGAGGAAACCCTGAGTAACCCTGTTACTAGTGTGTAGTCTGATTTCTTACCCAATGCAGAAATGTATTTTACATATATGACAAAAGTCCTCCATTTAATGACTATTTTCATTTATGGAAATACCCTGATTCTTGAGGTACCTTTTTGCATTGTTGTATTGATTGAATTATTTCAAAGTTCTATATTTTAAGCTTTATACTAAAACTTTATACTAAAATCATTACTCCAGCTTAATTTTCTTGTGATCTTTAAAATTTGTTTAAATATACTTAGGGTTTCTTTTTTGTTCATTAGATTTTATGATGTCCATTGGACAAATTAGCACAACTCATTATAGTATGCAGTGCATTAAAGTTCTATGTAAATACATTTTCTTTCTAATGTATAAGTTCTTGGTGGATAAGGACTGTGAAGGACTATACCATGTTCATATAATTATCCTTGTGCCTTTCTTAGATACTCAAAATCACTGTTGAATTTAATGTCTGTCTTGGGATCAGTGATATCTGCCTCACCATTAGTCTTACCTGTTAGTCCTCTCTTTTCCTTCTAGTACATTGGCTGTCACCTCTGGCTTCAAGTTACAGTATCTTTCAAAAGCCCAAACCCTACCCCAAACCATTTAAATCAGTCTCTCTAGGATTGGGCCCATGTATGAGAGTTTTTAAAGAGCTCCTCAGATGACTAGCACTGAGCCAGGGTGAGCAAAGTCTGCTCTGGAATAACATAGAACACCCCCCTCCCTTTCCACATAACACCACTCTAACATTCCGAAGACACTTTCCATGTCTCCTTGTCTCTTTCTCAAATGAAACGTTGTATTTTTAACTCAAACCATTATTATTGTTTCTCTAGAACCTGCACCATGCAGTTTGACTTCCTCTGGGGCTCATATTAACTGATCAGAACCTTCATTTAATGTGGCATTCTCAGCATGGAGCCTCTGTGAGCCTTTTGGAGATTATTAGCCTCCCAAGTGAGGTTTGGAATTTATGAGATAAAAGCTCTGTTTTTATGGAATCGGTTTTTGTTTAGCTTATTTGCAAGTGATACTCAGAGTAGTTGCCATTGGCTGCTCTGCCTTATGACTGATACCAAATTTACTGTTTAATAACACTTCTATTGATTTATTCCTCTTCTAAATTAATAACAGCCTGAGATTATGGGGAAAGAAAACAAAAACAAAAACAAAAACATAGGCTTTGAAATCTGAAACACCATGAATTGATTAACGGTTTTATCAAGTGGTAACGGATGGGTCACTTAGGAAAGTGTCAGTTGGGAGAGATTTGTTTTCCTCATCTGTAAAAGGGGTCAATGCAGTAGTATTATCTTGCAATAATAGTGAAGATTATAAATAACATTTGTAAAGGATTTAGCATACAATGTGGCATTTGGAAAGTGTCCATTAAATTGTGTCCATCTTTATAACATACATGGATTTAAAGTACCCACGCCTCTTCTATCCTGACATTCAGTGAACTGTGCTATGACAGTTTTATACTAATAACTGAAGTTTTAGTAAGGTCAGTATTTATATTATGCTGTTTTGAAAGGTAGAGAGGTCTAAAAGGGCACATGGACTGTAACTCTCTACTCTGCAGAATCCATTCAACACTTCCTGGCTGGTTCAGGCACAGAGACTTCCTGGCTGGTTCAGGTTATGGACCCACCCCTAACAGTGCTGGTAAACCCAACAGAGATGGTGCTCAGACTGGGTATGTAACAAGATTGATACAAACCTAGTTGTGAGTATCCTGCAAGTTAGGTTCCATTTTGTTCCCTACCTGCTACACTTTCGGATTAGAATCAAAGTCCACAATATCACATGGCATGGATTAAGGAAGGATTAGGTAGAATAGAAAATGTGTCAAGTCCGAGTCAGTAAGAAAAAAATAAGGCATAGGTTCCACCTCTCCTATTATCCGACTTTAAGTCATGGTGGGGGCTAGGACATTTTGCTTGATCCCAAAATTGGATCTTTGTTCTAGAAGAGGAATTCTTTATCCCTGTGAATTTCATTTTCTTTTTTTTCTTTCTTTCTTTTTTTTCTTGGAGAGGTTGGGTAGGAATTAGAGTATAAAAATATCAACCTTGTCCATGGGGGGATATTCAGATGATTTTGACTCCTAGAAGTCAGGAATTGGGAGCCAGCTGTTTACAGGTATTGTCTGAGAAAAGCACTCGTAGTCCTGGGAGATGCTCTTCACTGGGAGAAAGTCACTTTCTGTTGGAGTATTTTTCTTGGATCAGTTCATTCTATTTGGAGAATGACCGCCTACGTTTCCAGCAACTCAGGCAACCCAGAGTAAGCTTTTGGAAGCTTACACATTCTCTTCTACTTGGTTTCCTCATCTGAAAAAAAAAAGGAGTTAAAATCACATCTTAAATTTGCTGAATGTCTTAAGTAAAACATTATTTTGTGGCTTGGTGTAGAGACTGCCCTGAAAGTAATGATAGCTATTATTGCATCCCAGACACAATCACCCAGATGTTGAACAGTGATGGGGTATATATTAAATCATATTATAATGTAAATAATAGATTTTATTTCTAAGTAACTACTAGCACACTTGCTATTTCATCAAGATCCCAACTTGCTTCCATTATAGATGGGTCCTTACAAACAGCTAGTTTATGGCCCAAGAGTCAAAATCATATTAAAAAAAGTGCTTATACAGAGAACCTCAGCCCCTGTCTTGTCCGCATTTACCAGTAGAGATAACCATTCTTTATAATTCTAGGATTTTATTATGCTTCCAGCGTTTTGAAGGCAAATGCAGACAGTTATATATATATATATAAAGTGCACCCTTCTTATGTAAACAATACTGTATACAGTGTTCTGTTAATGTGTTTGATGACTTTGGATGCTGCTCTCACTGGGAGTGAAAGCAAGGAGGGAGAAGTCAAGACATTTTTCTCTTTACTACTGGCCCACTCTCTTAGTTAATTTCCCAGTAGTGGCCTTACTCTCTGTTTCTTATGTTCATCTCCTAGCATTCTCCCTTACGAACCTTGGTACAAATTGTGATCTCTCCTCCACTCCAGTGCCTAACACAATGCTGGGCACGTAGAAGGAAGTGATAATAATAACAATTGTTGAATGAGAAAATAAATATCTTAGGGCCTGCGACATAGGTTTGTGTGGTACATCACGGTACTCCTGCCAAAGCATCCCCCCATTCCAGATCAATGCATCTTAAAGTATTTCCATAGGTCTGTGGGGATAACGTTTAGTGTGTCAGTAAAGTATGAAAAAATGTATTTTTTCTTGCAGTGAGACAGTTCCAGGTGCTCATAATTGTGCTATGCACTCAGCCAATTTTCAAATATATTAAAAAATGATTCATGATGAGTTAGGCAAAGCACATTATGCAAATTATATACCTAAAGTATAGTTTAACTCCAAAGCCTTAGTTCTATCTCACTGTTTAAATATTAATCATTTGGTTCACACATCTGATTTTAGGTCAAAAAAACTGGAATAAAAGCACCGATTTGCCAGTGCTCAATTGCATCCTAATGCATTTCTATCTAGCTGGAATTTTAAATAAGCAGTTGAGAAAAGATATTGGGTTATTTTATGGAATAGGATATGGAGTCTATGATGACAGCTTAATAGAATTTCCATTAAAGAGAAACTGAACTGAAATTTAATCACTTGGTCAAAATTAAAATTGTCCATTTAGAATTTGAAATACTGAAATTAAATGATGGTAGCATGCATTTAGGTTTTCACACCCAATTCTGTTGAAAGGTAAAGCTTCAGAATTTTGTAACGCCCTGTAAGGATAAGTGACTCCTCTGCAGTGAAAACATAATGGGGTTTTACACTAAGTTTTACCCAATTCTTTCCAAGAAATTGTTCCTACTCATGGAGTGAGAACAGATCTAAGCAGATTTTATTTTACTATATTTGCATTCAATAAAATGTTTAAAATCCCATATTTAAATTATGGATGTATTTTGTTTTGTTGGATTACTATGAGGCAACCTCAGGAGGTCAAATAACTTGCAAAACTATGAATATCCTAGTACCTAAATTTATCGTGTGTATCATTACTTTATTCCTTAAAAGAAAAAGAATAATAAAATGGTAGTTGCTGTGACTTAATTTCAAAGAAAAAAAGAAGGCAACAGTTGTGAAATATGAAGATTGTTTATAGACTCCTATTATTTAGGATCTCGAAATAACCAGCCGAGTATCTTACGTCATATTGCAAGTTTGGCCAGTGCACATGCCATTAGTTGGCTTGTTTGCATAAATAAATTGAAGAACTTTTTACTTTTATGTGACTTATAACTAGTAGACAAATAAATCCTGGAAATCTAATGCACAGTAGAGTGAATACAGACAACAATATTGTATTGTAATCATCAAACTTGCTAAGAGACTAGATCTTAATTATTCCCACCACAAAAAAGAAATGATAATTATGTGATAGAGTTGCTACAATGGCAGTCGTATTACAATATATAGATGTGTGTCAAATCAACATATGGTGCACCTTAAATTTACACAATATTATTTGTCAAACGTATTAAAAAAATAAAGACATTGCTAACTATAAAAAACTTAGGAAAAATAAAAAATTTAAAATGTAAAATGATTTCCTAAGATTTTCATAAGTAACATCATTGATTCAATGTGTTTCTAACTGTAAACAAAACTTTAGCCCTAAAAGTGAGAGAAATTCATATAATTCCCACTAGACACCCTTTATTTTGCAGTTAGTTCAAGTGCTTGATTATTTGTTTGTTTTAACATGTATAGAGTATTAAAGTGTGTCTACAGTTCATCATTTTGTTCAGTTCAAACTGACATTTAAACTAAGATAAATACGAATATATACTTTAAATAACAAACACAATTAAATGTAACACTGTTAAGTAAATGAAATTCCAGTGGTTTGCAAATATAATGTTGATGGGTCATTGCTATGGGGATCAGAATTCCTGACAGACATGTGTGATCTTAAACATACTCACCCCCATTTTTTGTGGGGATTGGGGGAAGGGCTCAGCTTCCCACTGTAAAATGTAAGCATTGGACCTTATCATCTCTGATTGATCTTCGAATTTCTACTTGTTTATGATTGTGTGAAAGCATGACCTGCCCTCAAGATTTTCCTGTAATAGTTCTGATAAAATTTCTTTCCATCTCCTTAAGTTTTAGAAAGAAAAATTATTTATGCTTTTTATGAGGACTCCTCTTTTCACTCTTTAAAAGAGTAAAGACAAGACTTCCCTCTAATTAGGAGAAAACAATTTTGATAAGGTTTCCAGTGACCTGAGAGTTGCTACAATAAGTGAGTGCCCAGTAGTCTTTACCTTATCTGATTTCTGTAGCTTTAGACTGGGAAGGCTCTTTCATTTCTGAAACTGTTACCTCCTTTGACTTTCTGATGTCATTCTTTCCTGATTTTTCTCTTCATTCAGTGGTCACAGAAGTATATTAAATTTAGTACATTGGAACTGAGCTCAACAAATTTGATCCCACAGAAAATTTCTCTCTTTTTGTATTTTCTTCCTTATTAAATGGTGTTACCATACATAAAATCATAAACATCAGAAATTTTAAAGTTTGGAAGTTGAAAAGGAGGCCTAGACACTGCCCTCCGCAACAAGAGAAGCCAGTGCAATGAGAAGCCCGTGCACCACAACGAAGAGTAGCCCCCACTTGCCTCAACTAGAGAAAAGCCCGTGTGCATCAACAAAGAGCCAGTGTAACCAAAAATAAAATAAATTAAATTAAAAAGGAAAAAAAGGGGAGAAGACTGAAATCAACAGAATTAGGAATGGAAAAGGAGAACTAACAACTGACACTGCAGAAATACAAAGGGTCATTAGAGATTGCTACAAGCAACCATATGTCAATAAAATGGACATCCTGGAAGAAATGGACAAATTCTTAGAAAAGCACAACCTTCTGAGACTGAACTGGGAAGAAATAGAAAATATAAACAGACCAGTCGCAAGCACTGAAATTGAAACTGTGATTAAAAATCTTCCAACAAACAAAAGCCCAGGACCAGATGGCTTCACAGGCGAATTCTATCAAACATTTAGAGAAGAGCTAACACCTATCCTTCTCAAACTCTTCCAAAATATAGCAGAGGGATGAACACCCCCAAACTCATTCTATGAGGCCACCATGACCCTGATACCAAAACTAGACAAAGATGTCACAAAGAAAGAAAACTACAGGCCAATACCACTGATGAACATAGATGCAAAACTCCTCAACAAAATACTAGTAAACAGAATCCAACAGAACATTAAAAGGATCGTACACCATGATCAAGTGGGGTTTATCCCAGGAATGCTAGGATTCTTCAATATATGCCAATCAATCAATGTGATAAACCATATTAACAAACTGAAAGATAAAAACAATATGATGATATCAATAGATGCAGAAAAAGCTTTCAACAAAATTCAGCACCCATTTATGATAAAAACCCTCCAGAAAGTAGGCATAGAGGGAACTTACCTCAACATAATAAAGGCCATAAATGACAAACCCACAGCCAACATCATTCTCGATGGTGAAAAACTGAAACCATTTCCACTAAGTTCAGGAACAAGACAAGGTTGCCCATTCTCACCACTATTATTCAACATAGTTTGGAAGTTTTAGCCACAGCAACCAGAGGAGAAAAAGAAATAAAAGGAATCCAAATCAGAAAAGAAGAATAAAGATGTCACCATTTGCAGATGACATGTTACTATACATAGAGAATCCTAAAGATGCCACCAGAAAACTACTAGAGCTAATCAATGAATTTGGTAAAGTAGCAGGATACAAAATTAATGCACAGAAATTTCTTTCATTCCTCTACACTAATGAAAAATCTGAAAGAGAAATTAAGGAAACACTCCCATTTACCACTGCAACAAAAAGAATAAAATATCTAGGTATAAACCTACCTAAGGAGACAAAAGACCTGTATGCAGAAAACTATAAGACATGAAAGAAATTAAAGATGACACAAACAGATGGAGAGATATACCACGTTTTTGGATTGGAAGAATCAACAATGTGAAAATGACTATACTACCCAAATCAATCTAGAAATTCAATGCAATCCCTATCAAACTA
This sequence comes from Phocoena sinus, assembly GCF_008692025.1. Lineage (NCBI taxonomy): Eukaryota > Metazoa > Chordata > Mammalia > Artiodactyla > Phocoenidae > Phocoena > Phocoena sinus. Next base: position 79,733,835 of record NC_045768.1, on the reverse strand, counting down.
CCACTGGCATTTTTCACAGAACTAGAACAAAAAATTTCACAATTTGTATGGAAACACAAAAGACCCCGAATAGCCACAGCAATCTTGAGAAAGAAAAACAGAGCTGGAGGAATCAGGCTCCCTGGCTTCAGACTATACTACAAAGCTATAGTAATCAAGACAGTATGGTACTGGTACAAAAACAGAAATATAGATCAGTGGAACAGGATAGAAAGCCTAGAGATAAACCCATGGACCTATGGTCACCTTATTTTTGATAAAGGAGGCAAGAATATACAATGGAGAAAAGACAGTCTCTTCATTAAGTGGTGCTTGGAAAACTGGACAGCTACATGTGAAAGAATGAAATTAGAACATTCCCTAACACCATACCCAAAAATAAACTCAAAATGGATGAAAGACCTAAATGTAAGGCCAGACACTATAAAACTCTTAGAGGAAAACATAGGCATATGTTCTCTGACATAAATCACAGGAAGATCTTTTTTGACCTACCTCCTAGAGAAATGGAAATAAAAACAAAAATAAACAAATGTGACCTAATGAAACTTAAAAGCATTTGCACAGCAAAGGAAACCATAAACAAGACGAACAGACAACCCTCAGAATGGGAGAAAATATTTCCACTGAAGCAACTGACAAACATTAATCTCCAAAATATACAAGCAGCTCATGCAACTCAATATTATAAAAAAAACAAAAACAATCCAAAAATGGGCTGAAGACCTAAATAGATTATTTCTCCAAAGAAGATATACAGATTGCTAACAAACACATGAAAGGATACTCAACATCACTAATCATCAGAGAAATGCAAATCAAAACTGCAATGAGGTATCACCTCACACTGGTCAGAATGGCCATCATCAAAAAATCTACCAACAATAAATGCTGGAGAGGGTGTGGAGAAAAGGGAACCCTCTTGCACTGTTAGTGGAAATGTAAATTAACACAGCCACTATTGAGAACAGTATGGAGGTTCCTTAAAAAACTAAAAACAGAACTACCATATGACCCAATAATCCCACTACTGGGCATATACCCTGAGAAAACCATAATTCAAAGAGTCATGCACCACAGTGTTCATTGCAGCACTATTTACAATAGCCAGGACATGAACGCAACCTAAGTGTTCATCAACAGATGAATCGATAAAGAAGCCGTGGCACATATATACAATGGAATATTACTCAGCCATAAAAAGAAACGAAATTGAGTTATTTGTAGTGAGGTGGATGGACCTAGAGTCTGTCATACAGAGTGAAGTAAGTCAGAAAGAGAAGAACAAATACCGTATGCTAACACATATATATGGAATCTAAAAAAAAGAGGTTCTGAAGGACCTAGGGGCAGGACAGAAATAAAGACACAGACGTAAAGAATGGACTTGAGGGCACAGGCAGGGGAAGGGTAAGCTGAGACGAAGTGACAGAGTGGCATTGACATATATACACTACCAAATGTAAAAGAAATAACTAGTGGGAAGCAGCCACATAGCACAGGGAGATCAGCTTGGTGCTTTGTGACCACCTAGAGGGGTGGGATAAGGAGGATGGGAGGGAGACGCAGAGGGAGGGGATATGGGGATATGTGTAGCTGATTCACTTTGTTATACAGCAGAAAATAACACATTGTAAAACAATTATACTCCAGTAAAGATGTTAAAAAATATATATATAATTTATCTTCAATCTATATTAAAGTTTCCCAATAGTCTCCATAATCTCATTTTATATATATGTTTATTTTAGGGTTGGTAGCTATACAAGGTTCATGCCTTGCATTTGATTGTTAGTTCACTGATTGTTAATTCACTTAGGTCTTTTTTATCTAGAAATATTCAGATGCAGCTGGTTTTCTTGAATAATCATTTTCCAATGCTGCAAGGTTCTGTTTAATTTCCAGAGTTCATAAAAAGATGATTTTGACAATTGTTCTCATTGCTTTTATGTAGGAGATGATTTTTGGAGACAATTACTCATCATTTCTACTGACCTCATTCTTCCTTAATATTTTTGCTTTCTTATTTTCCAATGTGACTCTTTCAAAACTTCTCAAACAAAAGCACATTCTTTTTCACATTACTGTTAGGTGATGTGATACTTCAGTGATAAAAAAATGGAATTCAGAGATACAAACTTACCTACGTATGTAATTACGTTACCACCCACCCTTCCTTTCCAATGGAAAGCATGGTCCCTCTCCTACTAAGTTCAGTCCATTCACCTGTGCCATAAATCACATCTCCTCTTTCATACTCTCGGGCTTCATTCTTTCAAATTTCTTCTATCTTTTGAATTATCTTTTGAATTATCATATTTCCTTTCTTTACTCTATTATGACCAGAAAGATACCTCTGATACCAGAAAGATTTCCTCTGTTGACCACCTGTTTTCTTGCTATTAATTGAACTATTTCTCTGCTTACTTTTTTGCTCAATGTTCACAGATATGTTATCCTTTACTCTCCGCATTTTCTTAACTCCAGTTTCTAAGAAAGGACCATTTCATAGCTGAACAGTGAGCTGTGACAGCCTCTGGGGGCAAACACCGGGTCTGAGAGGTCTTGGGTGAAGAGAGGGTAGCTGAATTATTGTTTAACCCAGGTCCAAGTGGTACAGACAGATTCATGTCTGTAATGTCCAAATGCAACAATAATTTGTTTAACGTATCAATCATCCTTGCCCACATAATCCCTTAGTTAGATGAAATAAAAAGAAGTGATGCATAGTGATGCATAGAATCTCTGAATACAATAATATCCTGTCCTAATACCATCCTGACTCCATGCCCAAACAGGTTTTAAGTGGAATAACTGGGCAGACCTAGCAGTAGTGACTGACAGCTGCAGCTAGAGATCTTAGGTTTGGGTTATCTAGAATTGTGCCTCATGCCCAAACTTCTTAAACTAAGATGCACTCACAGGTCAATTCAACTATTCCTAATATTTTTCACCTTAGCTGTGAGACTTAAGAAAGACCCTCTGTTCTCTAAGGAAAACATATAATATTATTATCCAGTCATCACTATTCTTATCTACACCATTACCAGTATACATCGAAAGAATACAAATTATACAGAGAAGCAAGAATCTGGAACCTATATTTAAGCAAAATTTATTCAACAGAAGCAAAATCAGAGATGACCTGGATATTAGATGTAACTTTATTACATCTAATGACCTGGATATTAGATGTAACTTTAACAATAGTTATTATTAATGTGTTCAAAGTATTACAGGAAAATATAGAAAAATGAGTTAACAAATATGGAAATATAAACCAAAAAACAGAAACCATAGAAGTTCTAGATCTGAAAAATATGGAATAACTGAAATCTAAAATTTTGGAAGGTTTGGCAGAAGAATGACTACTACTGGAGAAATAATTAGTGTGAAGATAGGTCAAATGAATGCCCAAAAATGAGGCAAAGAGAGAACAAAAATACTTAAAAAAACCTGAATTGAATCAGTGATTCCAGGGCAATATCAAGCGATCTAACATATGTGTAGTTTGAATCTCAGAATGAGAAGATAGAACAGGGCAAAAAATACATTAGAAGAAATATTGGCCAAAACGTACTCAATTTAATGAAAACCTTAATCCACAAATCTAAGAACCACAAATCACAAACAGAATAAATGTTCAGAAAGTCACACCTAGGTACATTACTGCCAAACTACAGTATACTAAAAGTAGAAGGGTAGTTTCTAACACTCTCCCAGGTTAGTGGTTACATATTCTATGCAGGGAAACAGCAATAAAAATAACAATTGAATTTTTATCTAGCAATGCAAGCTAGAAAACAATAAAATGCTCTACATTATGAGAGAGCTAACTATGTCTTTGAGGAATAAATTAAGCCAAGGTGAAGGAAAACTTTCAAGTTATACTTAAGGATTATAAGTAATGCTGTGGATAATGCCACAGGACGTAAGTAAGCCACGGGAAGAAGTGGCAGGTTGGGTCAGAAGCAAAGAGGTACAGATACAATAACGAGATTGAGAACAGATGAACAAAGGATGGTGTGAAGGCACCCAGAATACAGACTTACACATATACAAATGATTTTTGACAAGGCACCAATATAATTCAATGGGGAAAGAGAAACCATTTCAACAACTGGCCCTGGACCAACTGAATATCTGTATGGGTTAAATTGAATTATGACTTACACCTCACATTATACATAAAATTACAATATAAAAATTAACTAAAGGTAGATTACAGATCTTGTTGTAAAAGCTAAATTTAGAAGTTCATAGAGGAAAACAGCAACTGCAACGTGAATGAGGATTCACATTTCTTAGAATGCATAAAGCATTGAACTGCACTTCAACAAAGTTAAAAATTTTTACTCATCAAAATACACAGTAAGTGACAAGCAAACTACAGACTGGGTAATCAGATTCTCAGGACATATATTCTCCGAATGAATAATACTTACATTATGTAAAGAACTCATAAATCAATAACAAAAAGGACAGTAACTCAGTAAAAAATGGGCAAAAGCCTTTCTCAGGTACTTCATAAAAGAGAATTTACAAATATGTAATAAACACATGGAAAGAGTCTTAACATTATCACTTATCAGGGAAATGCATATTAAATGACAATAAGATGCCATTACTCACTAAAGTGGTTAATATTAAAAAGACTAACCAATCAAGTATTGGGGATGATGGGGAACAACCATATCTCATGTATTGCTGAGAGGAATGTATAAAGGTACAACCTCTGTGAAAAAGCATTTGTAGTCTCTTACACAATTAAACATACCCCTATCTTATAATCTAACAATTCCATTCCTGGTATTTACTTAAAAGATATGATGCACAAAATGACATGTACAAAATATTGGTCATACTCTATTATGGCAAAAAACTGGGAACTTCCTTATGTCTATCAACTAAAGACTGAGTAAACAGTGATATAATCATAGAATGTCATTATATTCAGCATTTGACAGGAACAAATAAAAAGGAACCTATACATGCAACAGCACGGATGAATTGCAAAACAAAACAAAGCAAAACAAAAAAACCTGCTTCAACCCTCCTCCTTGATTAGATTTCCAACTTTCATGAAGCAAAAGAATTAGGTAGTAGATTACCTTGTATTTTATTGCAAACTTTTCTGATATTTTTCTATCAGATATATTTGTTACCAACTATTTTTCTGCCATGTTGAACTGCAAATATGGGACATGCAAACTCTGCTTGTTACTACAAAAAACAAAAACAAAACTCTGTATTTTAATTATGTTGTTTGGTGATCAGGAAGTGATGTTTTAATCATTTTACCTCTTAATGATAATTTATAGGCAGTTTGGTTATATTTTAGGAAATTAGATGGAGATTTGGGGTAATAATACAATGCAATATAATTTTTTTCTTCAATATAATGGAAGTTTGTGTTTTCTGTAAGAATGTTTATTATAAGAAGTTTACTGATACTAAGCAGGAGATGCCTGTATTTGATTTCACCTTTATTTGTCCCTATTTGATCCCATTAAGTGTCTCCGTGAAGTCTCTGTGGGAGAGACATGAATAGGAGATAATGCCACAGAAATCCAAGTAACAGATTAAAAATATATGTAGATATGTTATAGATATAGACATAGATACATGCCTGTCATTTTCCTCAAATACCAAATCAGAGGTTTCTTCTGAACTGGAGCATGTAAACACACAGGGTTTGCCTTTCACCTTTCTTAGCTACACAGCATCACGGTCATGCCATACCATGGTTTGCACTGTGAGCCTTGAGATAAGACACGCCAAGAAAGCTGACCTGGCTTCCTCCATACCTGAGAGCTGGCCTTAGACTGATTATTGTTCCAGCAGCCTAAAGAAAAAAGAGAAAGAGAGCACGACTGTGATTTTTTATTTCATTCTCCACCTCGCATTATGCACAGCTACCTAGACCAAGATAGTTCATCAGGACAAATTATACAGGGAGTGCTATGTGATACTATAACACATAATGGGATGCTGATATTTATATAATGCAAACCCAATTTTACAGAAGGTAAGTTAAACCCATTTCCAGAGAGAAGCTCAACAAACAAATGAACAAAAAAACCCTTTCATTTTAAACATATTTTAAAGTTCTACAAAATGTAATAAATGTCAAATGACTTTTAAAATATCTTCTCCCCAATTTCAAGGAGTATTTTTTAAACATTTCCTCAAGTTCTTTGGTCTGCTATGCTTTATATATTGACCGATTTTTATATGATCCCATAAGCCTTAAGTTGACTTGTGAACTATAGTCTTAAATTCAATCGGGAGCCTTGCCAATTGTCTTTTGTGTCTGGAGTCTATGTCACAGGGTATTGTGTTGTCTTTTGTTAAATGGAGAAATGCATCTCTTACAAAATGCTTGTATGTTGTAGACAAAAGTAGGATAAAATACCTTTAAAAATGTTCAAGTTTCTGTTTCCTCCAAGATTGTTTAAAATCGTTTTTGTTTGTTTTTAAAGTATAAGCATAAATGCTACCATTACCTTTTCAGGTGTTATAATTTTTATTTAATGATGACAGCATAATCAAGATTTTAAACTTGTCCTCCAAAATCTACACTCTTGCTTAATTATTTCCTCAAAAGGTAGGAATAGTACTAATTTTCAGAAATGTATGAGCAAGATATAAATATAAAAAGTATTTCCAGGAGTCTAATTTTATAGAGGAGAAAAAATCATAACCCTGATGAAGGAAACCATAATTTGATGAAGGAAAAAATAGTAAAAATTGGAATCAGAGCATTACTTCACTGTGAGTGAGTGTGTGTGTGTGTATGTGTGTGTGTGTGTGTGTGTGTGTGTGTGTGTGTGTTTGGAAGTAAACAGATGTTACCAACCCTGTGATTATCACTTGTCTGTCTGCTTCTTAAAAATAGAACATTTGCAATATTCTTGTTCTTAAGTCAGATCTTTTCAGAGGAAAGATCAAATGGAACAGAAAGAAATTTTGAAATTTGTATGTGATCCTGATCCATTTAATCTTGAGCTCAGCTACCCAGCAGCACTTTTCCCTTAAACCTGATTATCAGTAGGAAAACACTTCTTGTCAAACTACAAAGAAAATCTTTCTAAATCCAGACTCCTGTGAGATCCTCTTGTTTTTAGTAAGTCAGAGAACTGGTATGATATATTTGTTTGATGTAGGATAGAGCTGTGATTTTTGTTGCTGTATTTGTTTATGTTGTGTTTATTCTCTGGAAAACAGAATTTCCTAAATCACTCTATGAATCTCATAATGGTTTTAGATAAGCTCCATGGAGACTTTTATTTCAAAGAACCTCACATTGTGTAAATAAAAATACTCTGTTCTTCATATAGAATCATTTCACAGTGTTTTTCTAGCAACAGTGAAAAGTTTGTGAGGATCTATGTATCTCTGGGCCACTGTCCTTCTTACAAACCATGCTTATTTGCAAAACAGCTGGAGTCTCAGGCTACAGTCAACTACATTGGAATAGTCTGGAACACCAGAAGATAGCTCTTGCCCTTTCTGACAGCCTGAGAGGGGAGCCTCACGTATGAATCTTTCAGGACAAAAGCAAGTCTTATGACCAACCTGGGGTCTCAGCCCATAACCAGTTTTCAATCTCTGTCAAATGAACCACATTGCAAAATAGTTTATTGAAGTACTAAAAAAACAACAAAAAAATCATTATTTTAATTAGTTTTAGTTGAGACAACACTGATATCCTGTTTATGACATGGGGGCTATTGCATCTAGACCCTTGGACCTTTGTTTATTGTCTGCAACAAGAAGGGGTGCAATTAAATTCTGCTCCTAAAATTCCTTGCCTTCCTCCCCATGTGATTATGATCATACATATTTCTTTTCCCCAGCCAAGTTCTCAAAGGATTTAAATGAAAAATAGTGATGCCATGTTACACCTACGTGATCTTCACAATAGCCGAAGATGAATAGAGCTTTTTCCACTTTATCAAAGGGAGAACTGTGTGTTTTTTAAGTACCTGATTTTTAAGTAGTGTACTTGATTGATGTTCTTGAATTGATACTTTCAGAGCCTCGCTAGAAACCGGGGTGCATATACATCTGAGAGGAGCTCATCAGTCCACCAGCTCCTGCAATGTGAAGCTTTCCATTTTTAGATAGAAAATGTCTGTCCTGGACCTTTGTTTTTTTCATCCCCACAGTGGATCATTTGCACCATTCCTAGAAATATCATCTCACCTGGCATCTTTTCATTAAATGAGGGAGTGAATTTGTCAGTGTTCTCATAGAAGGCTATATTTATATTTATCAGGGGTAGCTTTTACATACTACGGCTCCCTGCAGTACTGGGAAGGCCATGGAGAGCTGTCGGTCATCTGTGCCTCTTGCCTATTGAATTCAAACAGCTCAGAAATGGCATTGGCCCAACCTAGAAACCAAGCATCACAGAGCAGTTCATCTCCTTTATAAGGGTCAAGTCATGCTGATGTTTTCTTAGGTTATGATTTATTACTAGCTGAAAACCAGTAGGATATAAAAAGAAAAAAGACATTTATTTGTCATTATTAGATGAATTTTCATGTAAAGACAGTTGTCTCTGTATTTGCACATTTAATCTCTATGCATTTATTTGTCTTGGACAAATTCAGTACTTACTGCTTTTCGGCTTAAGGAGGAGACTTTGTAATGCTGAGATTCAGTCTGTGTTTGCTAGTTTTACTGATGACTCCTGATTTACTATTTGATGCACATTTTGCTAATCAACCATGAGAAAGTTGCAGCCAAGTTCAAGTTATCCTAAGTATTTGAGATAATCATATAATTCTATTTTGTTTTCTCTTTCTGTGTTATGATATCAAAAGTCAGTTTTTGATAAAATTTGCTCCTGTGAAATTCCACGAATACACTGAACAAAGGCTATGTGTTCTTTTGACCTTATAAAATCCAATAAAGTCCTTTCAAATATATTAAAACTATAGGTTCTTCACAATCAAGGAGTAGATTCCTCATAAACTCAGATCTTCTTTCCTATTTATTGGTTCACTGTATGTCATTCAGCAGGAATGTGCTAAATGACATGGGTAAGACATGTTCAACGCCCTTTAGAAGTTTATTGTGTTATGTAATCTAAAATTTTCATGAATTTAATCTCAATCTCCATAAACTTCTTGAATTAACTTCTGCGCCAAGGGAGAAGATACTGAGAAATGTACGAAATGATGTCTCATAAAGGAGACATAAACTTGTGGGAAAAGTAATGGTATTGGAATAAAAAAGACAGGATTTCTTGAAAATCAAAACTGCAACGAGGTATCATCTCACACTGGTCAGAATGGCCATCGTTAAAAATAAAGTCTACAAGTAAATGCTGGAGAAGGTGTGGAGAAAAAGAAACACTTCTCTACTACTGGTGGGAATGTAAATTGGTACAGCCACTGTGGAGAACAGTGTGGTTTCCTTAAAAAAACAAAAAATAGAGTTGCTGTATGATCCAGCAATCCCACTCCTGGGCATATATACTAGAAAATATGAAAAACTCTAATTTGAAAAGTTACATGTACCCCAAAGTTCATAGTGGCAGTATTTACAATTGCCAAGACATGGAAGCACCCTAAATGTCCATCATCAGATGAATGGATAAAGAAGATGTGGTACATATATACAATGGAATATTACTAAGCCATAAAAAGAATGAAATAATGTCATTTGCAGCAACATGGATGGACCTAGAGATTATCATACTAAGTCAGAGAAAGCCAAATACCATATGATATCACTTATATGTAGAATCTATAATATGATCAAATGAAGTTACTTACAAAACTGAAACAGATTCACAGTCATAGAAAACAAACTTAAAGTTACCAAAGGGGGAAGGGAGCGGGGGAAGGGATACATTAGGCATTTGGGATTAGCAGATACAAACTACTATATATAAAATAGATAAACAAGGTCCTGTATGGCACAGGGAACTATATTTAATATTCTGTAATAAATCATATTGAAAAAGAATATGTGCATATCTATAACTGAATCACTTTGCTGTACACCAGAAACGAACACAACATTGTAAATCGATATTTCCATAAAAGAAAGAAAGGCTTTCTGACTGGCTCTTCCCCTGCAACCAATGACTTTAGGTGAGTCACTAGAATCTCTAGATTATGATGTCCTCAATTTTGCACAATGGGAAGAGCTTATTTAATTTTTGGAAGGGTTTAAAGTGATACAGAGGGTCAAAACAACATTTGGCATATATTTTGCCTTTAATAAAATTAGTGGAAATCATAATTGGATACCATACTTGCCACATAATTCTAAAGAGAAGAGAAACAAGAACTTGGTTCTAAAAAGAAACCAAGAACTTGCCTCTCAGTCAAGGCAACTTTTAAGCTGTTTTTACCCCCTTTTCTATTCTAGTGGCTGCTGAACTAATTCCTGACAAGGTTGATTTATAAATTCCTTTTTTTTCTTTGTTCATTTTCAGATAGACTAAAAAAGAGCAACAGAAAAATGTAATTACCAGGAAAGGAGGAAAAAAAAATTGGAGTTTGGTAAAGCAAAGGAACTCTACACAATTTATTTCTGTGATTCAAAGCCAAAACAGTGTTTTGCACATAGTCAGTTCACAATTAAATTTTGTTAAACTGAAAACAGACAAAAACTCTTGATGCCTCTACTTTAATAGGTATAGTGGGTTTCAAAAAGGCTTTATTTATTTTCTGGACAAATGGAAAAGCTTCAGGAATCATAGTTGATAATCAAATGTCAAAGTGCTCTAAATAACTTCTATTTGTTCTGCTACTTTTAAATAACACAGGAAGGAAAACAAGATTCAGAGAAATAATGTTTAAGTGGAACAAAAAAAGCACAGGACTCATCTGAAAGTTGACACATTTCCCATAATATTGACTATAGTGATAGGTAATTATTTTGAGCTAACATTATGGATACTAGAAAATACAATATGATGTTGGTAAAATACATAAAATATAATAACAGTGCTAATAATTATAATAATTATAACATTTCTGGAGTTAACCCATGGTTATGTATCAGGTACTGTTCAATATATTTCCATATATTATTTATCCTCATGAATACTGCAATAAACAACATGTGTTGTTCTTTTCCATTAAAGGTGAGGAAACTAAAGCACATGGAGGTTGGGTAATTGGCCCAAAGTTATGCTGCTCTTACATAGGAGAACTAGAATTTGAACCCAGGCAGTCTGACTCCAGGATATATAACTGTAATCACTATGTTGCAAAAATGTGAAAGCATTTTTATGTTCGTCTTAGAGTTTGCAACTAATTTTAAAAAAGACAATAAGGCAATTGACAAATATCCTTATTAATGGTTGATCCAAATTAATTTTAGCTACTCACCACAAGATAAACCTCACCATCGTTGTACACACCCCCAACCCCATACACACACATCAAACAACCTGATCCACACAACCTTAGCATTCGGAAACATTTAAAACATATCTCTTTATGACTGAAAAATAAGGTCCCTGCTCAAACCATTTTTATTGTCAACAGAAAAAAACATAAGCCTTCGGGTAGTAATAACATTGCCTAGTTAACTTTTGTGTTAATCATACACTGGCTGCACTCTGAGCTTTTCTACAACAAACTTTATACCATAAAATTCTACCCCTAGAAGCTCTTAAATACTTAAGAGGGACGTTTGAACAAGGAGCTTAAGTGATGTCTAATGAAATGAATATGTACTTATGTTCTCGCATCTTCCCATTTAAGGTAACTTACATCAAAATGTCCATTACAGAAACTGCATTCCTATATTAATCTCACTATTTATTAAATGTGTTACTTTAGCTTAGATTCTAAATAGTTTATGTCTAAATTCCATCATTTTAAAAAGGAACTTAATTATCATCTTTGCAGTGTTATTGGTAGAACAAGTAACTTTGAAATGTATAATGTTTAGCTGAGTATGTGGTACACTAGAAGTGCTCAGTAAGCATTGATGATAATAAGGCTGGTACTTTAGGGGAAGATAGAAACGTTTTTCAAGAAAGATATTCTAAAATGAACAAGGTATTTTAGCTGGGGTCTATCAAGCAAGACATCTTATAAAGGAAAAGAGCAATACAGTTGGAGTGAGAAAATATAGACTCTTTTCCTGGCTTTCAAGTGACCTTGGAAAGGTCTTTTACAGATCACACTGCAGAAGGATTCTGGTCCTGGCTAGCTCCCTGACACCCTCTCTCTCCATTCTCCATGTCCTCACTACCCTTCAGCTGACTTAAAAAAAATAGCTTTATTAAGGTATAATTAATATAAGAAAAACTACACATATTTACTTGGGTGACTTTTGTCTGTTCTGAAACCTATTTAGTACTTTACTCTTTAGAGCATTTACCTGGAAAAATCCCCTAAACCTACCCACCCAGATCTTCAGCTTGACTTCTCTTCATTCAAGTTCTCATCTTAAATAGCACCTTTTCATGGGAAGTCTTCACTGGCTACCCTTTATAAATCTGACTCAGCCCCCAACCTTATTGGCTTCTTAACAATCATTATTAACTGAAATTATCTTACGCATCACTTTGTTTACATGCTGTTGACTGTTTATCCCTGATAGAATGATGTCTCTGTGAAAGCACAGGCCTTGTCCACCTTTTTCAATGCATTATATCTGACACAAAGTAGATTCTCAATAAATATAGGTTGAATAGAAAAAAAAACACTACCCTATCATTCTGAGACAGTTATTACAAGGATAAATAAGATAACAGGCATGAACACATCTCCTGAACTGTAAGGTACATTACAAATTACTGTTATAAGCCACATCTTAACACGTTTATGCGACTTGCCCCAAGTTAATAAGAGCTATTATGTAAAACTAGTCTGAACCTAGATAGTCTGACTCAAAGGCCTGTAATCGTAATCACTTAGCAGCATTTCATGTGCAACTACAGAAACTAGGTAAGATAATGATGGCCAACCACTTCAAACAAAAAAATTCTTTCTTCATTAGCTCAAAGACATTTCAGCCTATCAGGACTTCCAGTAGGGTCCAACACGAGCTGGGAAGCTTTGTAACTCATTTTAACAACTTGGTATGGAGTATTTAACTTTTTGTTAATATCTAAGCTCTTTTGGATTGCCGAAGGCTGGTTGGGATCATTACAGTGAACAGTTCTTCCCTTTTTACCTTCCTTTGCCATGACTAAGGACATGTCAAGTAAGGACTCATTGGTGAAAAGAGAAGCAGGGAACTAGCTGCATGAAGCCTATAACTTTCAACCCGCTTTTCCATGACCTCCAGAGAGAAATGTGGCTATATCGAGTCTGATTTCAGTATGAAAACATATTTGCCTGGCGTGAACTCTCTTGGGATTTAATTCACAGCTGTTAGAAAGAAAATGACTTAAGCGAAGCCATATGTGCTTATTTTATAATTGTTTCAGGCACTGCTTGACAGAATTCAGGTTTTTTTAACCTTAAAATATTTTTTTATATAACTAGCTTATATGGGTACCAGTGCTAGAGTCTTTTTCATGATATAAGCAGGACATTAAGTGAGTATGACTTTTTCCTTTTCTTCTGTAAACGTCATTTTATGCTCATTTGGTTGTCTCTGTAGTTCTTATATAATGTTGAGTAAGTATGTCTCTTAGAGCAAACTTATATTTTGGTTTCTTCATCAGTTGCTTTATACAGTTTGCCAGGGAGCTATAGCTCTGAATTACTAATATTCCATCTAGAAAATAATGATGATCTATTAGGGGAGTTAAACACTAACAAAATTCAAAGGTTTACTTTTGGTCAAATATGTTAGCTAATGAAATGATAAGAACTGCATTATAAGAAAATCCTGATAAATATCTTCAAAAATGAAAGATTCAGGCATTAGGTAACAACTTTGCTCACTTTTTAAGAGGAGTACTGGCAAACTAGAAACATCAGAATGCTCAGAGGGCTTAAAAGTATATAGCACTAAGGAAACAGGATGTTTAAACTAGAACAGAGGAGATTACAAAAAGACTTATTATTGCTATCAAATATTGGAAGTGCCATGGGAACATGTATTGCTAATAACACCTTCTTTGAACCACTCTTTGGAGAGCAAGTGTTGTGTTAGTAGGTGGTGAGTTTTCCATAATTGGAAACATTTAAGTGTGAGATAGAAGACTGCTTACTGGAGATGTTACAGGTAAAAACTGATTTTTCAGATTGGCACATAAAGTTTAGAATTTTTTCAAGTCCGGTGCGTTTGAGGAATGAATAATTATTCTCAGGATCAGACCCCTAGATGTCAGAAGACCTGAGATGTATAACTAGTTCTCTCACAGACCTTTGGGGGTTATTGGCCGCATGACTTAAGCACAGTTTCATTATGTTTAGTAACTCTTTTATGTACATGCAAGCACTCAGGTGGGACTGTACTTTGGAGTATGTTTCTTGAAAATTTTAAGTTTTCCTCAATTACTTGGGACCAGCCAGGGCTGACAGTATCCAGCAGGCTGCCCCAAATCAGTGCTAGGACCTGTGTGAGTCCTACCTTCTAAGCCACTTCTGGATAATCTCTGAACTCTACCTCCATGCAAAAGGTTGACCAGATGCCCCAATAAGCTCCAAAACTGACACATATGCAGTATCTAAGGGCCCCATCTTTGAGTCCAAGCCTGGCAAGTTGATTGCTCCCACTGACCAACATGCCATTTCTTTCCACAGATTGTATTAGATTGGGCTTTCCAAACAGTGCTAACATGCTGATTTTGAGTCATCTTTGCTCATGTTAGACACAGAGTGAGTTCAGGATTACCAATGCTCCACTGTCAAATGTTGGACTTAAGCCATGTGTGTGACTTCATGTGTAAGTTCTCATACATCTGTGTACCAAGCCTGATGAAGCCTCTAGTGTACAGCAACTGAAAGCAGCAGGGCAAGCAGCAGGGAACATTTACCTTATGTACTTCCTGTCACTGGGACTCATGGTGGTCACCTATACATTCTCTGTGACGTATTCTCTGATAGTGGCAGAACCTATTTCTTACAAGGACTTCCATGATTTTTGCTCCTCAAAGACAATGAGACCTTTCATGTGATGTCTTCTCTGCATCCGATCAATGCAGTGACATTGTGCTTCCCTAGGTCAGTCGCAAGCCACTCTGGATAAAGAACAGACTTTCCTTGTGTGAATGAAACCACCTATTGCTCTGCCCATGGACTCTTTCTCTATTCTTCCACTGTTGGTTGAGTGTGAAAAGCAGGGGTATGGGCAATATTGAAATAAATTACCTTCTAAGGAAGCAGTGGTCAAGACCTAAAGAGTTCAAGAGGATACATTATTGGGAGATGTGTTTTTCTATGTTTACACTGTATACATTTCCGAATGGTAAATTTAACATGACCATACAGTGAACTACTGTTTAAATTTTTCTGGTTAATCTGGATAACTCTTGCATTCATGATCATGGTCAATAATGCAGAGTAATAACCTTTGAGAGATTCGATGGAAGTCAGTATTCATGGGTAACACAATGGATAACCCAGAGTTATAAGAAATGAGGTAATTAGCATAAAATACATGGTATTAGGGAACTTCAGAGATAAGAAGTTCCATGCTATCTCAATACAAACTGGTCTGTAAAGCCATGGCATTGTGAGTAATAATTTGGTACATTTTTCTCAAGTTGGGAGATGTGAAATTAGCCGGGAACAGTATATGTCACAATATAGAACATGAAAGAGAATTTATAGGATTGAAGAGAAAGAGGTGGTGCTTGGGCACTAGGTAGAATCATCATGTCCACTGACCGGACAGTAATAAAAATGTGAGGAGCTCTTCTCCATTCAATTTTCTACATTTTTGTCAATAAATTACTACTCTTAGGGTTCCTTGAATCTTCTAATAAATGTTTAATTGAATTGTTTATATAGATGGGCATCTTACAAAATATTTGCTCAGGGCCCCACACACCCTAGCCGTGGCACTGCTCATCTATTTTAGAAATTGTCCTATATTCTATAAAAAAGTTCCTTTTCACTCTAAAAGGCATGATTTTATATTACCATTTTATTATCTATTCCATAAATATATTTGTGCATCATTTTTAGCAAACTTAATAAGAATAAGAAAGCTTAAATAGAATAAGCTTGATGTACAAATAAGGTGAGATATTATATGATGGGCAAGACCAAAAAACTGGGTCAGATTTGAGTACTGGTGAAAATAACAGTTGGGTCTTTTCTGAGTCTATTAATTAATTTTATAATTCACTAACAAACAAGTTATACAAAGAATTTCCGTATAAATTCAAGATCACAGTTAAGTGATAGTACAAATGGAAGTGACTTCTAAGTTTCTGATTGGTTCCCCATGGTTAAGTTTGAGAATTCACCGAGCATATAGAATCTGTTTACTGTGTTAGGTGACCCCATGATCCTGGGAGATCTTATTTTTATACACTTTAACCTAGAGTCAGCGGAGGGAAGAATGTCTTTGCTGAAGGGCTTTCCTCACTACCATAACCATAGCCAGACAGTCAGTTGATTTATTGGTGCACAATTCAACCCACTGGGTGGTTCCTCAGGCAGGTCTGGCTATAGCCTACCCTGTAGATGGTGACTCTTCTACTACACAGGTCCCTTTCATTTGCATATGTGTCCAATATAAGTGCCCCTTAAATTAAAAAACAAACCCAAGAACAATTAAAATATCAAGGTATATGTCAAAATTAAAACTGCCCAACTTTTTAGGGATTCCTAACACATGAAACAAGTTAGCCCCACACCTTCATCAGGGACTGATGGGTTTGATTAGTATTTAATGTGAGGACTCCTGATACTACAATGTTTTTATCCTTGAAACATTGAGCATAATGTGATTCAAGGGCAGAAGTGTCCATAAGTGTTGTCATTAAGTCTAGAGCAGGAGCTGGGTAACTCAGATATTTGTAGGAGTAAAGTTAGTAAAGTAGCTTAAAAGATACAACAAAACTTATATGCCAGCTTTCATACTGAAATGGGAGGAACCAGAGATTCAGAGATTGCACAGCATAGTGGATGCATATGTGTTTTGGTGTCAGACAACTTGACTTTTAAAACTCATTTGTTATTTACTCGTGTCATATTGAGCAGAACTGCTGTGTATGTTTGTGCAGCTTGTATACAGCCCAAGTTCTCTCAGCCGGTAAGATTCAGCCAATGATCTACTTGCCAGGAGATGCTCAGAGCTGCTTCTACCTGGAAGTAAGGAAGCTTTTTTCTCATTCCCACAAAGGTATTTTGTGTCCTGAGGATGCTAGTTAACATCTCTGAGACTCAATTTCTTCATCTTAAACATGTACATAATACTACTATATTTACGTTGCGGAGTTGTTGTGATGATTACAGAGAATGTGTGTGGAGAGCCTCCCACGATACAGGCACCTAAGTAGCGCCTGTTAGAGTAATAGGACTATTGTTTGTGCTCAGCTCTGTGTATGTATGGAAAATTATATGCATCATATGATGTATTCTGGGAGATTATGAATTATCTGTGGAAAAGATAATGTGCACATGAACCATATTGAGTAGGAGAGGGTCAGGGTGGCCAAGAGAATAAAGTTTCATGGCAGAGGCTGGGGCATTTTACTGTGTAATTTACAAATTATATCTCCTTAAAGAAATGTTTTTAAGAAGTCTTTTGGGGCTTCCCTGGTGGCGCAGTGGTTGAGAGTCCGCCTGCCGATGCAGGGGACGCGGGTTCGTGCCCCGGTCCAGGAGGATCCCACATGCCGCGGAGCGGCTGGGCCCGTGAGCCATGGCCACTGAGCCTGCACGTCTGGAGCCTGTGCTCTGCAATGGGAGAGGCCACACAGTGAGAGGCCCGCGTACCACAAAAAAAAAAAAAAAAAAAGAAGTCTTTTGTTTTAGAAAAATGTAGATTCTTTATGACTAGTAATAGGCAAAGTATCCTTGAAAAGAAGCCTGGGATGAAATATATCAACATGTTAATAGCATAGAAGGAGCACAGTGAGTGGACTAAAGTTAACAGAGTTCTTGATTTAGACCCTTTCTCTGCTGTTTATCAGCTTCATGCTCTTTAACAAGTTATTCTCTGAGCTCCTGTTTTCTCAGTAAAAGTAGACAATATAATAGAACCTATCTTAACACTTTTGCTGTGAGAATTAACTGAGATCATGAATTAAATAACTATAAACTATGAATAGTATCATTATCATCACTGAGCAGGAGCACCAAAGGTAATTGACTTCATCCATTTCTGAATTTTCAGTTTTTCTGTAGTGAGTATGACTTACATTTATAACAGAAAATTATAAACTTAAGTATAAAAACATTCCAGTAAAAGGAAAACTGTGATTGTATGTAAGAAAGAAGATACGTTTCATAATCAAAAGCAATGAAACTTTCTCTGGGTATATCAAATGGAGTAGAGAGAAGTGCTTTCTTATGCATACCTTTTTTCAAGTGGAGACTTCTATGGAACCATCTTCTAGTAGATTACAGATCATAAATATTAGACTTTCATAACCCATCTATATAATAATTTGTAAAAGTTTTACACAAAAACAATTCTTTCTAAGGTGTTTGAAGTAATGCTTTCATAATTAGAATAAAAAATAAAGCAATAGGGATTCTTAACCTAAATTCTCCTTTACCCAAAGGAAAATGTTGATGATGAAAAGTAGAATGGGAATTTTCTTCCATTTCTTCATAAAGCATTTTTTTCAATCAACAAATTAACATTCTAATAAGAAATATATAGTTGGTCTTTATCCCCATTTTGGGCACAGAGCTCTTAAAACTCTTGGAATTTCCTAACTGATGACAGCGATAAAGGTATTTTTTGTTATGCTAATACAGTGACTTAGAAGATTTCCAAAAGTCAGATATCTACTGCTTTGAAAAAAAATTGTCTTCTTTGGTGTGATAAGGAAAGTGCTTTAACTTATATTTGTTAGCAGAAGATTTTGCCTCTTACTATATTTTGGTGAGAAGAAGTTTTTAGAGCAATTAATAATGCATTAACTGACACGTTATCATTGCTTTTTTTAAATCAAATGTCTCACCACACCACTTTGTAATTTTACTCTCAGCCATCTGCCAAGCTAGGTACTTTAACCACGTTTTGTTTTACATATGTGGCCTACTTTGAAAGTTTCAGCATTTTTCTGGCTTTGTTTTCAACAGACACCAAATTCAAATAACTGAATGTGTGAATGTTCCACATTTTTATACAAGTATAAGCATCACAGAAAATATACATACTATTATTACTTGAGAAATATTTCTTGTTAAGCTGTATTTAGTTAAGTGCTTACTTTGATAAAGTAATCTGAATATTTCTCTTTTGGTTAAAAGAATACTTCTGATGGCTGGAAAAGAAAAAGCCTTTAAGATTTTCCTTGACTTTTGGTTATTCTCAGACTTAGTGAAAAAATAATTTTTTCTGCACCCATTGCTGGTAGACCAGTCCCACAGATATGGCTTCAGGCAGTGAAGAAGATAAAGTTCTATATCTTCATGTCCACATGGTAGACATGAATGGAATAATCCATATTAAATGGATTGTATATGTGACAAAGAAAGCTTCCTAACATTTACTGAGCACAGTAGTAGGCTGAAAAATGCCCCCAGTCCACCAAAGATATGACCATGTCCTAATCCCTGGAGCCTGTAAACGTTACCTCATTTGGCAAAAGGGTCTTTTCAGATATGATTAAGAATCTTGAGGGACTTCCCTGGTGGCGCAGTGGTTAAGAATCCACCTGCCAATGCGGGGGACATGGGTTCTAGTCCTGGTCCGGGAAGATCCCACATGCTGCGGAGCAACTAAGCCCATGCGCCACAACTACTGAGCCTGCACTCTAGAGCCTGTGAGCCACAACTATTGAGCCTGCATGCCACAATTACTGAAGCCCACGCTCCTAGAACCCGTGCTCCACAACAAGAGAAGCCATCGCAGTGAGAAGCCCGTGCACTGCAATGAAGAGTAGCCCCCGCTCGCCGCAACTAGAAGAAAGCCTGCGCGCAGCAATGAAGACTCAACGCAGCCAAAAATAAATAAATAAATTATAAAAAAATGAATCTTGAGATGAGATCATCCTGGATTATCTGGGTGGACCTTAAATGCTATCAAAAGTGTCATAAGAGAGAGAAAGGAGAAGACTCACAAGAGAAGGCTTTGTGAAGATAAAGACAGAGATTGGAGTGATGTGGATGCCAGCAAAAGAAGGTTGGGAACCACCAGAAGCTGGAAGAGGCAAGGAACATATTCTTGATTTTGGCCCATTGAAAATGCTGAACTTTTGGCCTCCAGAAATGTGAGAAAATAAACTTCTCTTGTTTTAAGCCACAAAGTTTGTGGTAATGTTAAGCAGCCACAGGAAACTAATACAGCAACCTACTATGTTCAAGGCCTAAATATGTGGTAGGTGTTTTTGTTATGTTATCCTACTTACTTATTCTTCAGGATTATCTATAGTTTTGATGCCAAAAGCTCAGCCTCGGTGCAGCGGTGCCAAATTGAATCTCAGAGACAAAGTTTGGGGTGAAGTAGAAGAGAATAGCTTTATTGGTTTGCCAGAGAAAGGGAGACACAGCAGGCTCCTGCCCTGAAAAACTGTATGTTCCAACCAGGGAGGATTTGATGAGGAGTTTTTAGCAATAGTTCAAGGGTGGGGTTGCTGACAAGATTAGGGTGTGTGCAGGGCCTGTATTCTTCTAATCTGGTCTCAGGTGGTCTTCTTGATGAGCTTCTCTAGTTCCTTTAATGTAGCCTCAGGTGGTCTTTCTCTGGTATGAAGAATGTTGACATCTTAAAGAGTTTAAAGACATTGTTATATGTATCCCTTGAGGTGGAACCAGGACCTGCCCCAGGGCTGCAGTATGGTTTCTTGGCTGCTCCTCCCTTGTCTTTGCATCCCTTCCCTTCCTGGATTAGCAACTGTTTGAATCTGCCCTTTGGAACTCAGGGAAGTTCATGGAAGCCAGAGTCTGTTTCCTACAAGAAAACGGGACAGAAAGGCTTTTGTGCCCAGGAGCCCCATAGGGTCCTGCTTGGTTTCAGTTTGAGAAAGATTATATTTATCTTAATTGTACAGAGGAGGAAAAAGAGTGAATTTACCCAGTGTCCCACAACTGCAGTGCATCAGGGTCAAGATATAAGAGTTTCTCTAAGTGGTCCCAAAATTTATGGTGCATTTACCTACTCATGTTTGCTCACTAATATATTATTCCTTTAAATATCACCCTAAGCACTGGTGGCCTCTCATTTAAAGATCCCTTTGGTAGTAATGAAAAGAAGAGACAACCCGTATCTTAGATAAATCTTTCATAGGTACTTGCTATGGAAAGGATAGTCACCATATATCTCTGGTATTTTTCTACTCTTTTTTCATCATAATAGTTATTTTCACACAAACCTAGCTAGCTAAAGATAGACCTGTTAGGTAGACTTTAAAATTGGTTTTGATCCCAAGAGTCTTGACAGCTGGAGTTTCTCTTCATGAAAATCATAGCTTTGCTCTTAAGACAGAGTTTGAGAAAGCCTGTTATTCAAGAAAATGATAGATTTTCATTTATGTTACCTAAGAAAAGAATAAAATCAAGGTGAGAGTGTTAAGCAATGTGCACACATTAAATATATTCATTATAAAGTGACTACGTGTATGCATTTATGACTCAAATGGTTTCCTGTTTTAATTTAAATTGACAGAAAAATGTACTGTGTTTCTCTTCCCCATCTTGTTTTATTTCACCTGTAACATGCTAACAAAACACATTCTAGCTTAAATCTGATTTTGTTATTCATATCATATAAAATTAGTGTACAGGTGACCAAGGTTGTTGGTAAATTATAAATCAGTCCTCAAACTGCATTCTCCTTGTTCACTGGTCTACCTTCCTGCTGTTAGATTCAGTCTTGCTCTAGTTCTCAGGTCAGAATGGATTGTAGGGAGGAAGTACTATGTTTTGTGATCTAAAGAGTAATCTTTAGCAAAATCAGATAGAATCAATAAGTAGGATACACCCAGTATAGGTATCTGCAGCAATGACCACAGAAGTTCTTTCATTGTAGGTATTATCCAAAGTATTAATTGGAATATAATGAACCCATTCAAAAGAATGTAAAGAAAATGATTGTTTTATTATGTAAAATTTGTTTTGTATGGTTTTATTCACATGAACATAAATTTTTCCATGAGTTCATGGCTCATTGTTATTCAAGACACAGTGATTCTCCTTAACCTATTAGATTGAGTCATAATCCTTACTCTGGATGAGGCTGGACCTCCACTTTTCTTGGGCTGCATCCACTGAACTGACCCTTCTTTCCTGAGTCCTGTGAAATCTGATCACATGTCATTTGCTATTGGGATATTATTTCCTCATTTCATGACTTGAATTATGATTTCAGTTAGTCCTTTTATGTACGTTCTTTACATGTTCAAGGTTCACTGTGTGTTCAGCCTTTGGAGTAATTTGGCTGATCTCCTTATGCTGTACACAAAGCTGGTGCCTTCTCTTCTGGGTAAGTCAGGGATGTCTTTTGTTAATCTGCTTGGCTTTGCAGCTTTCTCTCTATCTGGAGCACCCTGGCCTGCTCCATCAGTGTCCTGTGCTCTGCTGTGGCAATAACAATTATAGAGTATTTTCCTCTTGGCAGAAAGAGTTACTTTTTAACTAAAAATGGATTCTACCATGAAAACTGCCATGACACTTGCTGACAACATCACTTTGGCGGCAGTATCTTTTTATCTATGAGGTTAATTTCTATACAGTAAAATACACATATCTTAAGTTCAGTTTGACAAATGTTGACATCAAGGTATAGAATATTTTTATCCCCTAATATAGGTCCCTCATGCCCTTTTCTATCAACCCATCCCCCGTCCCCAGGCAATTACTATTGTAATTTTATCACATTGATTAGTGTTGCCTGAGTGTGAACTTTGTATAAATAGAATCATACATCATACATTATTAATACCTCATATATGCATCATGAATCTTTTGTGCCCGGCTTATTTTGCTCAACGTCATGTTTTTGACATTTATACATATGTTTACACTCATCAATACATGATTTTTGTTAACGGATGAATGGTCTTCTATTTCATGAATATACTATAATGTATCATCTGTCAATTCTGCTATTGATAGATCTTTGGACTCTTTTCAGTTTGGGGCTATTCTGAATAAAATTAGTTTGAAAATTCTTACACAGGAATATACCTAAAAATGGAATTGTTGAGTTACAGAGCAGGTGTTTCTTTAACTTAATTAGAAATTGCAACATCAGTATTTTAAGAGCAGTTGTTAATATATTTTACGGCCACTCTGGACAGGCAATAAAAGTTCAAACCCCTGTAATAACACAAAATCAACAAATTGACTTATTTCTAAGTTTTTGAAATTGAATGTTTTACTCATTTATTTATTTGATAAACTTTTAACACATTATTGACTGGGGGAGTTTTGCAGAAACTAACGCCCTAACGCCTGTGGCCCTAATACGTCTCCAGTCAAAAATGTGTTGATTGAGAAAGAAAAGCAGGATTGTCATATGCGTAACCCTAGAAACTCAGGTTGCCTCGTAACAGATGGACCACAAGCAAGGATGCTTTTCTTTCTTTTTTTTTTTGGTGGTATGCGGGCCTCTCACTGTTGTGGCCTCTCCCGTTGCGGAGCACAGGCTCCGGACGCGCAGGCTCAGAGGCCATGGCTCACGGGCCCAGCCGCTCCAAGGCATGTGGGATCTTCCCGGACCGGGGCACGAACCCGTGTCCTCTGCATCAGCAGGCGGTCTCTCAACCACTGCGCCACCGGGGAAGCCCAAGGATGCTTTTCTTAATGGGAGGAATTGCACCCAACCTTACCTTCAGATGGGTGCAACTCCCTTCCTCTCTCTAGCATATGCGTTCTCAATTGTGGTGACATCACCCCTAAGGGCGAGTAAATTGGTTCTTGAGAGGGTGGGTGGTGAAAAAAACTTATCCTTTTAAAGTATACAGCAGAGATATGCATACAGAACATAGACAGAATTATAGTATATCTGTGGTATTTCTATATATTATATACAGGTATCTACAAATGGCTCCCTATAGGGGGCAATAGTGGAAAAAAATGGTTCAGGAATATTGATTTAGTAGCTTAAATACGATTTCTCAGACCTTGCATTGGTATTTATATTTAGATTCTCTAGTGCCTAGGTTCTTTTGTACCTCACTTCCAAGGCTGTTCACAAACTTGCACTATAAGAAGGTACATAACAGAGGACAGGGACCTTCCCTGGAGCACCATTGCATGGTATCACCTCCACCTTCATCTAGTTCTCACCTGGTTTCTCTTTGTCATGATGAGAGAACTTTGATGAAATATATGTCTATATTTGATAACCTGGGGGTTTTTATGTTTTCCCTACAAAGGGTGGTCTTAACCAATACCATGAGACCTGGTGTTATTAGCCTTTACCCACCTTGTCAGAATGTCTAAGTTGTATTCTATCTTGTATTCCATGTAAAACAATCCATACTAATTTGCTTGTTTGTAAAAATCTTCTTTGCCAAGAACCTGTTGAGAAATCCAGTCTTGTTCTTGTCAATTCTTCCCCTAAAACTAGTAGTCTGACCCCTGATCCCAAGTCCAGTGCTTCTAGTCATGGTTCTTCTTGAGCATACCTAACGAGACCTATTTTGCTGTCTGGGCATCCAGGCCTTTCCTGCTTTGCTCTACTGACTTAGAATATTGAGATTCTTTGATACTTCATGTTATTCCCCATTTTCAAATATTTACCTTAAGAAAGAACAGAGATTTCTATGCCTTTTACAACAAGCCATGCCAACACAAATTGACCTCCCTTGACACCAAATATGTAAGTCTAGCATCATGTCCCCATTTTTCTCCAGACTACTCTGTCTTGCTGCAAATACACTGCAATGTCTAGTAGTCAATTCCTCAATTCTGACAAGAGTAATTCTATAAAAATGGAAGAAGCTGATTTAATCCCTCTTTATCTTATCTGTGGCACATAACCTGGTTGAGAAATTTGCTCTGGTACCTTTCCATGGGTTTATCAAGAAAGAATGACAGGTATTCTTTGCCTTTTTCCCTAGGGACTCTTTTTCCCTTATTCTCATTGAATAGATAATAGGCTTAGGGAAATAAATGCTGGACTGTCTGAGACTGGTTGAATTCTAGGTTTTGAAAAAAAGAGAGATGTGACTCCGAGAACATATCTATTCCCTAAATCTTGTAAATTGGGTGCTTTGAGGTTTGAAACAAACCTGCACTCCCCACTTCCACTCTGACCCAGAGGTGGTAGGAGTGTTTAAAGGAATATTTGGATTATTGGAGACTGAAATTTAAGTTGTAGAACCTTGGGAATCACAACAATGAAAAAGCTGGGATTTGCCCAGAGCATCAGCACTGTAATGACTTTGAATGGTCCATGCAGCCTCAGACAATGAACATCTTTGTGGAGACCATGACATAGAGATCTGTGGTCTTTTTTCAAGCTTTCCAAAGTTATTAAGTATGGAATCCTGCGTGACTCTACGGAAGGGAAAGGGTCTCCTACAAAATGACTGACTGAATTTCTCATTAAACATTCAAGGAGATGACAGAGATAAGGAAGTCCAAAGCCAAGTTGAACTCCATTTGGAACATGGGGAGAGAGAGTTCATGCACTTAAGCGTTGAGAATCAAATTTATACTTATTTTACATTTAACAGTACTGCCTCTGTTAGATTTTGACCATATGCTTTTAAATAGACCATCCATATCAAATTTGTATCACTTTATCTTTTTTTTCTTCATGGCATTTAATACTATCTGGTGTAATAGTATGTTTGTTTACTGCTTTTCTCTACTAGTTTTAAGCTCCATAAAGGATGAAGCTTTGTCTTTCTTATTCGCTGCTCTATACCCCATACTTGAAATATGCCTGGCATATAGTAGGCACTCAATAAATATTTAATGATTGAATGAATAGTATTCAGAAGTTCTCATAGTAAGTAGGAAGAGATAGTGAAGAAGTGAAAATATTTAATCTTAAAATATTGACAAGATGCAGCTCTCTATGAAATGAAAAGGATTTCCTACCTTAAAAATAGTGCTATATCATCATTTTGTATTTTGCTTTAATACTCTCTTCAGTTTATTTAATACCTTTGATTTCCTTTTATGGCTTATTTTTGTTCAGAAGATGATCCCCCTAGATTGTATCAGCAATTGGGGATGTGTATGATTTTATTAGCTTACTTTATTTCTTTGACAATCTTAGACTTCCAGTCAGAGTGATCTTATGTCCCTCTTTGCATATTGCTAATATACCTTGCTATTTTTTAGTATAGCTTAAAATGCATATTTTATATTCTCCCTGTTTCTGATTTTCCAAAGTAATAATAGATCATTTTTATATGGTAGATGTTTAATATTCTTTACCTCTATAGTCTGTGTGGTATATTTACATTGATATCAGCATGGAATTTTTAAAGTACTTTGAAGCATAGAATTCATGTTAAAGGGATTACGACAACTCTCTTTGTTTATCTAGAGTCAAAAAATAAATGTGAGGTGGGGGAAAAATTGTGAGAATTTAAGAGAAGGAGAGTCCAACCTATCGGGAGCCAAATTCCAACATATTCTTACCAGCAGTGCATACAGTCTGAAGAAAAGAGAAAATTATTGAACTATAGGACTTTTCTTTACCATGAAATCTCACCAGGTCACATGTCTCTCCAATAGGATACATTTTCTTTTATTAGTTATCTAGTGCTTAGTAACAAATCTTCCAAGTATGAATGTCTTAATCCAACTATAATAATTTGATATCTTTCACAGTTTCTCTGGATCAGGAATTTGAAGGATTTGGCTGGGAATTTTTGGCTCAGTGTCTCTCCTGAGGTTGCATGCAGCCAGATATGGGCTGGGCTGCAGCCACCTGAAAGTTTCATTAGAGCTGAAGGATCCACTTTTAGGTGATTCTGTTATAAAGCTGGCATATTGGTACTGGGTATTATGAAGAGGCTTTACTTTTCACATGGGCCTCGCTATGGGGCTGCTTGAATATCTTGACATCATGATGGGTTTTCTGCAGAGTTGAGCAATCCAAGAAAACCAAAGCAGAAATTGCAATGCCTTTTATGGCCTAGCCTTGGAAATCACACTTCTACCATGTTTCTTGGCCAGTCCAGATTCAATATGGAAAGAAACTAGATAAAAATATGAATACAAGGAAACAGTAAGTATTGGAGTCCATCTTGTGGGCTGACTTCTACAACTTTCATACTTAAAACTGTCTCTAGACAGAATTAGAAAGAGAGAAAGCAGAAACTTATTTCCCCAGTTGTGAATGTCCACTTTATTAGTCTCTCTTAACAGTATTTTTCTGCTCTCTGAACTGCTAATCAAAATCTACAACATCCAGCCCTATGGTACCTTAGGGAGAATTCAAATGATATTCAAGTAGAGATGAAGGAGACCTAAATAGAATACACTGAAAGTAGTTTTTTCTTTTCTTTCTTTCTTCCTTTTTTAAATTTAATTTTATTTCTTTTTCAAATATTAAGCTTGGTAAAATTGACCTGTTCTCATTTAATATTAGAAAGGAGAAAAAAATAACAGAGTAATAATTGTACCACATTTCCTTAGTCCATTTTCTCTTCTCTCTTAAACTATCATTTTCTGGCTTCTTTCTCCTCAAATCTCTAAGCCTCCTTCTCTCCTCTCACTGTCAGATGATGACCTTGCCTCTTAACTCGTTAGCATTTAGACCCACTTTTAAATTAACTTTCCTACACATGTGTTGTGTACTCTGCCTCACTTCTATCATTAGGAAAAAATTGTGCTTTTAGCTACTGTCAGCCCTTTGCCTCATGTACTAGAATGCATCATCTCTTAATCATGGAAACTTCTCCAGCAACTGGTTTCTTTCTTTCCTCCATTTCCCAGTTTTTCTTTTTGGGGGTTATTCCTATCAGGTTAAGAACATGCCATTAATTTTCCCATTTTATTATTTTTTTTTTACTTGACCTCACATTCATCTCCAAATGTTGCCCATTTTTCTCTTCCCTTTTAAGAAAGCTCCTCAAAAGAGTTATGTATACTTGCAATCTCCAATTCCTCCTCTCCCATTCTCTCTTGAACCAACTTCTTTTAAGCTTTTTATTCTCATGGTTCCACTGAAACAGCTCTTGTTAAAGGCCAGTAATAACCATCATATTGCTATGTTTAAAGGTCAGTTCTAAGTCCTCTTTTTACATGACTTATCAGTAACATTTGACACAACCAATCACATCCTCCTGCTTAAAATATTTTCTCCATTAGGCTCCCGGGCACACAGTATACTCTTGCATTTTCTACCTGTAACTGCTTGGCTACAGCAGTTACTGCTTGTCTTAAGCTTGTGTTGTTCCTTCTTGCTCACCTATCTGATCTCTTCACAACAATATATAACAGAAACAATTACAGAGTCTCAAGAATTTATAGAATTGATGTTTCTACAGAAAAAAATATCTTGAAAATTAGTATCATTTAATTGGAGAATTTAACATGCTCTCATTTCATGACACTCAAAGGAGAAATAAAAAGGGAATCCAAAATATATGGTTAACACAGTTATAATGCTCAAATAATACAGATGTGCTAAAAACAAGCCCTGACTGATTGTTACTCAGGAGGACCTCCCTGCTCCCTCGCTGGGAATTAGAACTGAGTGAGTTGCCACACCCACTCTCCAAAACAGCCTTCTTTCTACTATGTATGGGATTGTTCACATTGCTTACATACAGTCTTACTCAGAGACTTAGGATCTTGTGGCTTTGTTTACATTATTTTGTTTTTATTGTTTGTTTTTCTCTGTTAGAAGAAAATAATAGAGAACTCAGGAAGGATTCCATTACATCTAAGGAGAAGAGCAGCCATTTCAGCAGCCACTAGTCTGTAAAGGTTTTGCCATCTGCCTACACCACTGGATATGTACTATGGGTGTAGAAAACCAATGGAGAAAGAGATTAACAGTATGAGTAGGATCTAGCATTTTAGGTGGAATTACTGGACATCTGTGGGTTAGGACAGAAAAACAAACTCATTACCAAAGTTTTGCACACCAGTGGTTCTGGTTATAGGTAAGATGTGTGGAAATTTAAGTTTGAGGTTTCCGAGAAATTCTGGTTGTCAATAAATAGTATATACACTTTAATGTTTAGAATATATTTACTAATTAATGTTAATTCTAAGTTAGACTATGCCAATAGTAAAGAGTTGAGAAAGATTAGAAAGAAAGATAAGAATATTCTGTATAGGGAATGTGAGTATAAAAGTAAAACACTTGATCAAATAAAAATACAAGAGTTTTATAGTAGACTGATAAAGACTTGCCTTAGCAAGAATGATAAGTGACTGTCAGCTAGCTATTTACTTTACAGCCCTCAATTAGGTTTCGTTGTTATTTAAAAGATGAGTAAGTACCAGTATTATATTATTAAATGAGAAACGATAATAACAGTTCTTATGAAAAACACCTTCTTATTTTGCATGTAGAATGTACATTATCTTTAGCAATGCAAATCCTCTGTGACATTCGAATTAAGTATTTGCATTATAGTATACTCGCTTTTTCTTCACTTTTATCCTTAATTCATAATTATGAGCATTTTGCTTAGAACAGGATTAAGATCATTGTTATTAGGAAAACATTCTTTCCTACTTAGAGTTAATGAATTCACTAGAGATTGTTGCCCTCATGATGATTACTTGATTAGGTACACCTGGAAAATCATTACAGGAAAGAGCCGGAACAAGAGGGATTCTTTTTCTTTTTGCTGTTCAGACATATGCAGGCATGTCTGAGGATACTAGGGACACTCAGGCTATAGAAATCAAGCTATTTATTTAAAACATGAATCCATGACACTCACTGACACCTGTGTTCCCACAGCTGAGATCAGAATCCTACTGCATTTAAACTGAGCAGAAGCTGGGGCTAAAATAATAAGAGAATAGTAGTTTTATTTAATAATTTAAATTGCTGATTTTAGTGATAACCACCTGTTCAGATTTTCGTATTCATAGAATGAAGAATGGTATGGGAAATTTGATCCTTCTATAGTAACATCATTGAGAATTTTCTTTGTAAGTGGGTACAGGGAGCATAATCAATTGGAATATTGTTGAGATGAGGGGTGGCTAGTATGTATATCTTCTAATTTTAGTGATTAATTAAAGCCTAGAAAGATAAGAATTCAAAAGAAATGTTTTCCAAAAGCAATTGGATAAAATAAGCTAATTAACACATTTTAATTTAATTAATCAATATTTAAATAATTTATTACGTCTCTCTTAGTGGAAGACATTTTCTCAGGCATAGTAAGGCAGAGTGTTATTAAAAAATTATACAGGCCCTGTCTCTATACTCTCATTCTGTAATTGTGGTAATTTATGCTTTGATATGTACTTTTGGTAGTCAAAAATATAATGTCTATGAGGGTATTTTTTAATATGAATGTCATTATGCATGCTAGTCATAGTAATTTATTAGATCACCTTTGGGGATTACTTGGGAGTACAGCATTATATTACAAGTATTATTGAGTCTATGGTGTTGGATGTAAATCAGTGCTACTAAAAGTGAAAAGAATCCTATTATGTAGAGAATGAAAAGTGGAATTCTGTGTTTGTTTGGTCTTATTTCTCAATTAAATGACAATGTGTTGGAATTACTATTGCTTCAAATAATATGTAGAACAGGATAATATTTGTGTTAGTAAATGTTTGATTAAAATTATTTGAACTAAACTAAATATTGAAATATAGCATTATTTTGGGATTTCAGTTACTTTTGATTAGGTGAAATTGGCTAGCAATTAATATTAATGGTGGTAACTAGCTTATACCTACTGGTAAGGGTGTGGATAGTGAGTTGAAAAGTAGTTCAATAAGATATTAAACTTATTTATTTATGCAATAAATTTATTAAATAATGAGGCTTTAGGAGATAGTTAATTCAGATTTTGTTTTGAGGCATCATACTTAAGGTAGGAAAGCAATTTTTAAAGTTGAAATGGGTTGAGAATTTTGATGTAAAAAACTGTACATATACCAACTACTCTTACAAGAAGTGTTAAGCCTATAGCAGCTTTCTGGGGTGCAAATATATAAGATGTAGTGCTTGATGTTAGGTTAACATTTACTTTTCAAAAAGCATTATAATGAACAAACAATATTATGCCCATTAAACATTGTAGTGAAGTTATATGGGATAAATTAAAAGACTTAGAAGAACTATTATAAATGCTAGTGAGAAGTTTATATTGATAGAGTTATTAGGTAGTTGTTATAACCCATAATCTGTGTCAAAATTATTTGTTTTATTGTTAAACTATGTAATTTTACTCTTATAAATCTTTTTTGAACTAATTTGTAGGTTGAGTCTTTGACTCATAGTATAAGAATAGCATTTATTTATTTATCTATTTATTTATTTACCATTTTATTTATTTATTTCATCTATAGGTTGATATCCTAAAAAGTCCAAGGTAGTGTTAGTAGAAATAAAATATGGGGTCAGACAGTAAAAATTTGATTGAGACTAGGAAACATTTTGTTGTAAATTGTAAGAGGAACAGTTCTAGATTTTCAAATACAAATTCATATGGATTTGATTTTTCTGTATATTGGTAGTAATTGTGGTAACCAGAATGTGAAATTACTAATATAGATGCTAATATTGTTAAATAGTCCTGAGTTGGTTGTACTAATTAGTACAACAAAAATAGGATCAGTATCAGTACACTGTTATATAAAGAAATAGATAATAATTAAAAGGGTCAGCTTTAGGGTCAGTTTCAAAATTGAAGTGAACAGATGTAAAAATTTATTTGCCATATAAAACATATAATTGGGGAATATTTTACCATTTCCATGAAATCCATTTTTCAGAAGTAATACTGAGTCATAGATGCCATCATAATTAGTATATGATGTTTCATAATAGGTCAAATACAAACATCTATGATGATAAATAGTGTTTGTAATATTTGTTTTCTGTGTATTTCCTTTAGACCGTGGGGGCTCTGGTGATAGATACTACAGCAGCTGGAAAGGGAAAAATGTTAAGAAATGATACTTCTAATGAATTTAGCAGTTTAGTAGTTTAATTCATGGTAATGATTAGCCTCTGTCAAATTTTGGCAGAAGGGCTGCACTTGAGTGACTGAAAGCTCAAAAATATCCTGCAATAAAATATTTCTAATACATTGAAGAGAATTATTTTATATTAAAGTTCTTTTTGTACAACTGATGTATGGGGATCTTGGAAAGTATCTTCTTAGACACTATCCATCCCTTCATTAATAACAATCTGTTAGTGCATTGTTTAATAGTCTGAGTATTAATAGAGTTAATGATTTAAAATGGAATCTTTAACAGTGCAGATAAGGCCCCCTTTAGTGGATAGGAACTTAACTTTATTACACAGTAAGCATATGTATGGCAAGTCATTAGGTATTTTCTGTAATTGTAAGCTTCCTAGAGGGGTGAAGATGTGATTAAATTAGGACAACTGTAAACTCTAAAATTGTAAGAAGTATTCGAATAATAAACATGATTGAGGCTACTGATAGGAATTTACATTATTGATGTGGATCAACTTTCAAAGTATTCTAAACGTACTGTCTCAAGCACAATGTCTATGAAGTTATGGTTTTAACCACAAAATTTCAGATCCATAATTTTTTTTGGTTTTTAATAAAGACCGCTTCTAGTAGATGTTAATGCTTCTCACTTTACTTGTCCTGGAAAAGCAACTGTTTTTAAACCTAAAGAAGGAATAGCTCATGGATGGAGCATACTTTCTGATGAGGCTAATGTTTAGATTGGCAGTTCTATGAGGATTATTACATGACTATCAATTTCTAGGAAATAAAATTCTCTGAGGTATAAGTCTGAATCAAAGTTAAGACCTTCATAGTCTATATAATCATAAATTCCATTCATTGGCATCCTTTTGTTTCTATGGTTAGGAATGGGCTATTGTTTTTTCCCAATAATTAAATAATACATAATAATGGAAGAATAATAAGAATTAAGATAATCAAAGGTAAGATGGCTTATACTGTTTCTAATTCTTAAGCACCTGTTGTGCTTTTGTGAGTTAATATTAAAATTAATATTAGATGTATAATATATGTTAAAAGATAAACTGAGGCATATTAAAAAAATTAAGAATTTGAGCAAAAATTGATTTGAATTGGGCAGTGCCAAATCAGAAGTGGCCAGGAGTGCTTCACAACAGGAGGTTGGGGAGAGGCTTTTATAGAGAAAAGGTGGAAGCAAAGTAAGGAAATTATTGATTGGTTATAGTCTGGAGTCTAGCAGGCTGTTTCTGACTGGTTGTCCTTAGGTTTTGATTTTATAACCCTGAGGCATTAATTGATTTTTGTTTGTTTACATAGGCTGTCACATTAGAGCCACATCAATCTAATGATCTCCTTGTTTAATTAATAATTCCCTCTTTGATCTCTCCGCCCCGGGTCGCCACAGCCTCGGCTGCTTTCGGGCCTAGCAGCCTGAAGAAAAAAAAAGAGAAAAAGATAAAACAAACCGAAAACGCTTTAATATCTTAAAAAAAAAGAAAGAAAAAAGCGAATCCTCCTCGGAGAACCCGCGGGGAAGTCACTTTTGCATGCTTCCAGCCTGCCGGACGCCGCCGCCGCCGCCGCACCTGGGCGTCTGTTGGTCCGCGTCCATCGGTCCGGTGGTGAGCCGCTCGCGTGCCCGCTTCCACGTGCCTCCACCCGCGCCGGCCCGCCACCTTCTGCCCCGCGCGCCGGCCTCTGCGCTTCACGTGTCCGCGCTGCCCTTCGCCGGCCCGGTGTGGGAGGCGGCTGTACGCTCCGGCGCCCGGGGCTTGCTGAGTCGGCACCGACAAATAGTTGGTTTCCCTCTTCCCCGGGCTGCTGTAATCTTAAACCGCCAGGAGCCCGAGGCCCATATTTATAGAGAAACGCACGTTCCAGAGGCCGCCGTGGGCACCACTAGGTTTCCTGTGGAAGAATTTTTGTAATTTGGAGGACAGTCCTTGTTTTAATTTTCTGCATTTTTTGAAATTGGGAGCTTCAAGACCAGGACAGCTGAAAATTACAAACTCCCAGGGAGGGCCATATTATTTTTGAGAGCCGTTTGTCTGCGGTTTGGCAGTCTCAGTCTCCTCCGAACCGTCCCTGAACTCCTCTCCCGCCCTCGGAGCTGACTCCAGCCTCTCTGAGCTTCACTGCCACCTGTGAGCCACGGCACGGGCCACGGCTCGGAGCAGAGCCCCCTTTGTCCTGTTTGGTCCCTCTAAGAAGCCCTCTTGGTGGGGCTCAGGGTGCTGGGGGCTGGGGAGATGAACGCCGCAGCCAACAGCTATACCCCATGGCCTCCTGCACGTGGGTGCCCAGCGCTCAGACGTCACCGAGGCCATCCTGTACGGAAAGTTCAGTCCTGCGGGGCCTGTGCTGTCCATCCGGGTCTGCCGCGATATGATCACCTGCCGCTCCCAGGGTTATGCCGACGTCAACTTCCAGCAGCCGGCTGACGCTGAGTGGGCCTTGGGTACCGTGAACTTTGCTATGATTAAGTTAAAGCTAATCCGTATCATGTGGTCTCAGAGGAATCCTTCTTTGAGAAAATCTGGCGTGGGAAATGTCTTCATCAAGAACCTGGACAAATCTATAGATAACAAGGCACTTTATGATACTTTTTCTGCTTTTGGAAACATTCTGTCCTGCAAGGTGGTGTGTGATGAGAACGGCTCTAAGGCTTATACCTTTGTCCACTTCGAGACCCAGGAAGCTGCCGACAAGGCCATCGAGAAGGTGAACGGCATGCTCCTCAATGACTGCAAAGTGTTTGTGGGCAGATTCAAGTCTCGAAAA
This sequence comes from Phocoena sinus, assembly GCF_008692025.1. NCBI lineage: Eukaryota > Metazoa > Chordata > Mammalia > Artiodactyla > Phocoenidae > Phocoena > Phocoena sinus. The sequence goes on along the minus strand of NC_045768.1, from coordinate 79,698,959 downwards.
GAGTGGGAAGCTGAGCTTGGAGCCAAAGCCAAGGAATTCACCAATGTATATTTCAAAAACTTTGGGGAAGAGGTGGATGATGAGAGTCTGAAAGAGCTATTTAGCCAGTTTGGTAAGACTCTTAAGTGTCAAGGTGATGAGAGATCCCAGTGGGAAATCCAAAGGCTTTGGCTTTGTGAGTTATGAAGAACACGAGAATGCCAATAAGGCCATGGAAGAGATGAATGGAAAAGAAATCAGTGTGAAAGTCATTTTCGTCGGCTGTGCACAGAAGAAAGTGGAACGGCAGGCCGTGTTAAAGCGAAAATTTGAACAGCTGAAACAGGAGAGAATTAGTCGCTATCAGGGGGTGAATCTCTACATTAAGAACTTGGATGACGCCATTGATGATAAGAAGTTAAGGAAAGAGTTTTCTCCTTTTGGATCAATCACCAGTGCCAAGGTGATGCTGGAGGATGGGAGAAGCAAAGGGTTTGGATTTGTCTGCTTCTCATCCCCTGAAGAGGCAACCAAAGCAGTCACGGAGATGAACGGACGCATCGCGGGCTCCAAGCCACTGTACGTTGCCCTGGCCCAGAGAAAGGAAGAGAGAAAGGCTCACCTGACCAACCAATATATGCAGCGGGTGGCCAGGATGAGAGTGTTCCCTACAAATGCCATCTTAAATCAGTTCCAGCCTGCAGCTGGGGTCTACTTTATGCCAGCAGTTCCACAGGCTCAGGGAAGACCTCCATATTATACACCTAACCAGTTAGCACAGATGAGGCCTAATCCACGCTGGCAGCAAGGTGGGAGACCTCAAGGCTTCCAAGGAATGCCAAGTGCTATACTGCAGTCTGGGCCTTGTCCAGCTCTTCGCCATCTGGCTCCAACTGGTAATGCTCCGGCCTCTCGCGGCCTCCCAGCTACTGCTCAGAGAGTCGGGTCTGAGTGGCCGGACTGCTTGGCTATGGACTTTGGTGGGGCTGGTGCCTCCCAGCAAGGGCCAACTGACAGCTGCCAGTCTGGAGGTGTTCCCACAGCTGGGCATAACCTAGCGCCTCGTGCTGCTGTTGCTGTCGCTGCTCCTCAGGCTGTTGCACCTTACAAGTATGCCTCCAATGTCTGCAGCCCTCACCCTGCCATCCAGCCCCTGCAGGCACCCCAGCCTGTGCTTCACGTGCAGGGGCAGGAGCTGCTGACCGCCGCCATGCTGGCCGCAGCACCCCCCAGGAACAGAAGCAGATGCTGGGTAAACATTTGTTCCCGCTCATCCAGACGATGCACTCAAATCTGGCTGGGAAGATTACGGGGATGCTGCTGGAGATTGACATCTTGGAGCTGCTACACATGCTGGAGTCCCCCGAGTCTCTCCGCTCCAAGGTGGATGAAGCTGTGGTGGTCCTACAGGCTCATCATACCAAGAAAGAAGCTGCCCAGAAGGTGGGCGCTGTCGATGCTGCTACCTCTTAGACAAGGACAGACCGATTGAAAGGTCAAATAAACCCTCATGGAATTCAGCTCGAGGTTTGAAGACGTCCTAGCTTGTCCTATGGACCTCACCACCAAGAACCACAGATTGCAAATTTAATAGGTCATTTTGTATCTAAAGGTTAATTATGAAGTGCCTAGAATTTTTCAATTAAAAGAATATATTCTCTGAGTTCTGATATGGCCCAGTGTTAACTGTTTCTTTTTCTGTTGTGAGTTTTGATTTTTTCCCCCCAGAAATTTGTTTTATTTGATGTACCCAAGTCTTGTTTCTCAATAAAGAAAAAATCTCCATTAAAAAAAAAATTCCCACTTTGAGTCATCCTCTAATACATGAGATATTGACCAAAAACATTGGTATTAGTACCACTTTTATTCATCATCACAGTAAAGTTGCTGTTGTCTCATTGTAAAACTCATAGGTTATGATGTCAAATTCATAGAAGAATGGTTTTTGCTGTTCATTGTGTTGTTCACCTTGTTTCTGTTTCTCTAAACTCATTGAGACCATCTGAGGTACTGCTAATGGCAACAAACATGCATTTAAGACTTTTGAGAGAACACAGCTCAGGAGGGAGATTACAGTGATAACTATGAGGAGGATAATACCAAGATACTGAAGTACATTGCTTAGCCAGGGCCCTCATGAACCAAACCACTTGGTATCAAATAAATCAAATAATGTATTTACTGGGAGGATATCAACCTCCAGGTTTTAGCAAAGTTTGTTAATTTCTCATATTTGTTACAATACCAGAGGTGTTGATCCAGGTACAGAGGAGGTATTTGCTATGGCACAGACTTCTCCTTTTCAGCCAGTGAGTACTCTAAAGCAATTCTATTATCTAAAAGCACCTTACGAAGAAAGTCTAGAGATTTTTGTTGTGTATTAAGGAACAATGTCTTCCCATGCATTAACAGAAAAAGCAAGTAGCAAAAGGAATAAAGATTTCATATTAGAGATGAAGAAACTGATTTATGATTTTGGAAGAGCTGTTCCCCTCAAGATGCCATCTGCTTCTGGAGAAAAACTTCCCTGGAAGTCAATTTTAATTTTAGATCTCCAGCTGGTGTTCAGTTCCAAGAGTCTGAAGGAGACCTTTTAAATTGGAGGAGGTGAACCTGAGGGTCAAGTCTCTGAAGTTTGGCTGTCATTTGGATAGCAAGGAGAACCTGGTATGGTCCCTTCCATGGAGTTCAAGGGAAGTCTTTGTTCTTAGTGATTCCAAATCAGAAGGGTGGGAGATCCCGTCTGCAGGCTCTGGAGGGAGGGGGGTGTCCCAGCAGGTCCCACCATGGTCACTAGAACCTGTGGAGGAGGAAGAATAATTTCCCCCCTACCCTTTATCGTGTGTGCTTGGCTGAGACCCCGTCCTTCTGCGGTACCTCATAAATGGATAAGCTTATCCTCTACTGTGGCCATTGTAATTCAAGTTTATCTTTGGTAAGGTTAACCTGATTGTTCAGCCTTAAAACAAAATTTTATTCCCCTGAGGCCTCAAGCTGGACCCAGTCCAGTTTAAGTCAGACACATTCTAACCTTGTACCCAGTACTGTTTCTAAGTCAGATCCACTCTGGCTCTGGACAGTTTCCAGAGCCAGTGGGGGGGGAAAAAGCCGTAAGTCAGAAAGCTCATAATGAAAAAACTGCAGAGGTAGGATCTGAGAGGGACTTACCATCACCTCCAGAGGCAACAAGACAGCAGCAAGCTCAAAGGGGCACAGCAGGTACCTTCGCCTGCTTGATCTTTGTTCCGGGGACTGTCAGCAGTCTCCTTCAGTTCCCTCTTCTGACATCAGAACCATTAAAAGATAAACTGAGACATATTAAAACTTTTAAGAATTTATTTGAGCAAAAATCTGTTTGAATTGGGCAGTGCCAAACTGAAAGTGGTTAGGTACACTCTCCTGACAGGATCTTAGGGAAAGGCTTTTATAGAGATAAGGGGGAAGCAAAGTAAGAAAATTGTTGATTGGCTATAACCTAAAGTCTACTTGGCTGTTTGTGATTGGTTATCTTTAGCATTTTGATTTTGTAACCTTGAGGCTTTTATAGGCTTATATTTTGGTTTGCTTGTGTAGGCTGTCATAGCATTAGAGCCACATCAGCCTAGTAACCTCCTTATTTAATTATTTTAACATATATAATACTAAAGAGCTAATTGAAATGCTATCATAAGACATGGTAATGATAACATTATTCTACAGTGGAATATATACACCTTGAAAATCTACAGTGGATATGCTAAGAGACACATTTTTTTCTGCAAAAAACACAATTTTAATCTATAAATTAACTTCGATAGAGTTAGGTAATATTTACCTTTGGTAATTGGTAATGGTTATAGTATCTTACTTGCTAAGAAAGCTCATAAAGGTTATGATGTTGGCTTGAAACCAGTTAGAGAGATTTCATTCCTTCCTTTCTTGATATTTATGATTTTGTCTGGTGGGTTATTTGAAAGCATGATGTGTTGGAAAGCATCTGTGAAGTCACTCACTGTCTGTTGCTGTAAGCTCCAGTGCTGTTTTTGTTTTAAAGTAAAACCCTCAGATTATTAATATTTTATAATCATTTCTGTTAGTGGACTGATTCCATAGATGAGAGAGTGTTCACATTGTGTTAGCATCTGCATAGGCTAATTATCACCATCGCATGTCAGAAAGGCCAAGAAAATGTTGGGAAAAGAAAATTAAATTATTGTTAAATCTAAAATAATTGTTCAGCTTTGCCTCATATAGGATGTAGCATATATCTTGAAAATACTGGGAATAAGTAAACAAAACCACCTATGTAATAAATACTGCTTCTATAGATAGATGTGATAGAAATGAGCAACAACAAAATATGTATCTTGTAGAACAATATATAATAATGAATTAGATAATTCCTGTTAACCTGTTCACAATAAGTAAGAAAATAAAGCCTATGGCTCAGAGTATAGCTGGTGATCATTTATTACTTCATTCTTATAGCTCGTTGGTCAAAGACTTACCTTTATTTGGATAATAGTAATTATGATAATTATAGTAGCAGAAATGAGATATGCTTGCATATCTACTTCAATACTTAGGGTATAATAGTAATGTGATATATAATAAACCCTAAAATTCCAATCGATATTGTGGCTTAGACTATTTTTATGCAGCTAAAGAATTTTTTACTGAACAATATGTTACAAATATGTGAAATTATTCCAAACATATGTACTTCAGGATGTGTAATCAGTTAGAATGAATGTTGTTATTAAGGTCTCCACCTCCTGTGGGATCAAAAGATTCCATTTCGTTAAGATAATCTCTGCTACAATTATAGAAAGACTTACTACTAATAAAACTGCAATAATCAATAGAAATCAAAGAAGTGGTGTCTGGTATTGTGATGTAAAAGGTGACATTATGTTAATTACTTGCAGTAATAAATTAATGGTGCCTAAAATTGTCGAGACCCCTATTAGATGAGGGGAGTAGATAGTTAAATCTATTGTGCCTACAGGTATTAGATTGCCAGCTAATAAAAGGGCGCATTGTTCACCCTGTTCTTGCTTTGACTTCTGCTGTTGCTGATGCAAGTAGTAAAAGGAATCATGGGAGTAATAATCCAGAGCTTATTTATTTATTAGAATGCTATATCTGATGCACCTATCATTAGTGGTGTTAATGAATTTCAAAGTCCTCCAATCACGTTGGCATTGCTATAAAGAAAATTATTACTAAGACCTGAACAATAATAACCAATTATAAATTTAAATAATTTCTAATAAAATCCTCATTGATTAAAATCAGCCTAAATTAGCTGTCTCGATTAGTCATCTCTACTATTCTATCTAGTTTAAAAACCAAGTAGTCAGTATACAGAAGTGACCACTTTGTGATTTGTTGAGAATAGTCAAGAGTAGATAATTTATGTAAAATGGCTAATAATAAACTTTATATGGCAGATATAAGGGCAGAGACTAATTCTTCATTTTACCAAACTGGGACGTTTAACTTATATACTGAATTGCAAGTTCCAAGAAGCAGTTAAATAAAACCTTGTTTCGGTTTCTCCTGCCTCTCTCTACAAAAGTTAGAAGTAGATCAAAACCAGTATTGAGGGAAGGTAGTTATCAATGTAAATGACACATATGCATATATTTGTAATTATTATTACATATAACAGAATAATTGCTAATGTGACCTCATGTGGAAATTATATTACACACATAGGGCTCCGATTAGGGTACATTCTCAGCTTAACTGATTACATGGCTAAGCTTGATATGGACAAATGGTATTTTGAGATTTAACTCTGTTAGTAGATATGGTCTTAGTGTGGGCATTCAGATTGTTTATGCAAGGTCAGGACAAGAATAGTTAATAATCTATACTAGTATTGATAAAGTTAGAGGTCAAAGTTGTTCTTTGATGTATCATTTCATGACATCTGCAATTGGTTGAAGTCCATAAGGACCTACAATATTTGGTTCTTTCTGAAATTCAATGTTACCTAAATTTTTTGTTGAAGCATTAAGAAGGCCAAGGTAAATAGAATAGGGAAAATTAGTAATTATAAATTAACTAGAAACTTGTTTATTAAAATTAAAAGGTCAAACTCCTGAAAACAGTTACATTATTACTGGATTCTATCACCTAGATGAGCCCAATTCTTGACTTATTTAATATCTAGTATCTGGCTCTTTTGTGGAATGGACCTTATTGCTTAAGTCCTTTCATAATGTGAGACATCTTTGTATAAAGAGGAACCAAATGGAAGTGTTCTGATCTGAATTCAGGTCACACAGAATTTTTAATGATGGAACAAAGGAACCTTTTAAATAGAAGTTACATTTTTAGAATGTCTGGATAAAACAATAAAACAATAAACTTTAACATCAATTTGACCTCTAAAATAAGATTTTATTATTTCCATTTGAGAACTCTGTTCCATTGGTGAAAATCTTGAGTAAATTAATAATAGTTATATATTTAGAATAATTAGTCTACATTTGATCATTTGGTGGCTTTTCTATACTCTGAGGTCACCTCAATCAAAATAATTAATTCAATTTATGATTAGTTACTTAGATAACTAATTTTCATATTCAATTAATAAATTTAAGTTTTATGGGTTTTAGAAAGTAGAGGGAAGTTTGAATGTTTATTAAGTTACTTTAACTTCTTTTAATCTTTCTTTACTGCATATTTGTTTTAGGTTAACAGTATATTGAACAAATATGTTCAAAAATTTTTTTCTATCTATTGTCTAACAATAGCTTATTTATTTTGACAAGGGACTATGCAAAAATTTATTTCTTAATACTTATATTAATTTTTTTCCTGCATATGTAGTTAATCCAATACCGTGTTAGGAGGTGGTTTTGCTTGTAGGTATTTAGCTTGGTTGTGCTGGTGTGTATTTGTAATTGGTGCTGCTCTTAAGCCAGTTATAATTTTATGAGTAATTACTCTCCCAGGATGGTTTTATTCTGTTTCAAATGATCTGTACATCTTCTGATTAACGTTTACATTTACATTAGTGTTTATTCTTCTTTAGGTAAATTCAAAGTTGAACTTAAATTCTGCTTTGGATAACCAGCAATCACCTGGCTCAGTGTGTTTTTTTGTTTTTTTTTTTTAACCTCTACCTGTAAGTTCGTCTCATTATTTTGTCACAGAAAAATGTTTCCATATTAATTGTTTACAAGTAGCTTGTATGTTTTCTTTCTGTGTTTTAAGTTAAAGTTCTCTGTTTATTATGTTTTAGTTAATTCATTATGCCTAAGAGTTACTCTTCCCTTCTTTTTTGGTTTTGAACCTTTAATGAGAAAAATTATAATATTGAGCTTGAGAGTGCCATGTTTGTCCGTCACTGGGTCAAGGGTTGGGGATTCAGCTAGAACTAACAAATAGGTTATATATAAACAAAGATACATGCGGTCACAGAATGAAAAACTGCTGCCTGGCACGATTACGTCTCAGTTTTCTTATCACTCATGTTGGGGATCCTGTAGCTGACGAGAATAGACATCCATACTCTGGGTGCCCTCCAGCACATCTACCTCCAGCAGCATGTGGTGAATCTTCATCAGAAATTTCTCATCACACTCATACCCTTTAATTAGCCCTTTGGGTACCTCGCCCAGATGCAAGGTATCTGCCACCTCCAGAAACACTGCTTACTCCACCTTGGGTATCACTCACCAAGAAGTTTAGATTGAACTTCGCTGGGTTGATGCAGACCTCGGTGGCCTAGAGACGCAGGAGGAAGCCATGGGCACTGCCCCCACCTCTCCTCTCACCTGTGACCTCAGAGAGTTATGAGTGAGCAGTTTACCTTAGCCACCAAGCCATCTTGCCAGGCTGAACAGGAAGTAGGTCAGCACTCCTGCCTGTGTCACTTCCGGGATGCTCCCCTTGCTATATCCTATTGGATGGCTGGTAGGAGCAGAAGTGGGGAACTTGCTGGAACTCTTTCCTCTTTTTAATATTTATTTATTTATTATTATTTTTTACTTACTGACATACTTTCCCTAACATCTAACTTAGATTTTTCTCTTCCATACTATACTTTTAGATATTTGGTATAATTATTAGTAATAGTTGTATTTGCTTTACTAGTAGTAATTGTATTTTTTTAGTTTGAGCTAGGATTGGTTCAGAGTGGTTTCAAGTTTAGTTTCAATTCCACAGCTGCATGCTTGGTGCTTTTAAGTTTAAACTGCACTTTAGTTTGCTCAAGTGACTTTCTAGTGTACTTACCATGTTATTTTATTAGATTTTTTTTATTGGAATATAGTTGCTTTACAATATTGTGTTAGTTTCTGCTGTACAACGAAGTGAATCAGCTATATGTATACATTTATCCCCTTCCTCTTGGACTCTCTCCCACTCCCCCCCCCAGCCATCCCACTCATCTAGGTCATCACAGAGCCCTGAGCTGAGCTCCCTGTCCTGTACAGCAGGTTACCACTAGCTATCTATTTTACACATGGTAGTGTATATATGTCAATCCTAATCTCCCAATTCATCCTACCCTTCTCTTCCCCTCTGTGTCCACATGTCCGTTCTCTACATCTGCGTCTCTGTTCCTGCCCTGCAAATAGGTTCATCTGTACCGTTTTCCTAGATTCCACATATATGCATTAATATATGATATTTGTTTTTCTCTTTCTGGCTTACTTCACTCTCTATGACAGACTCTAGATCCATCCACATCTCTACAAATGATCCAATTTCATTCCTTTTTATGGCTGAGTAATATTCCATTGTATATATGTACCACATCTTCTTTATCCATTCCTCTGTTGATGGACATTTAGGCTGCTTCCATGTCTTGTCTGTTGTAAATAGTGCTGCAGTGAACAGTGGGGTACATGACTCTTTTTGAATTATGGTTTTCTCAGGGTATATGCCCAGTAGTGCGATTGCTGCATCATATGATAGTTCTAATTTTAGTTTTTTAATGAACGTCCATACTGTTCTCAATAGTGGTTGCATCAATTTACATTCCCACCAGCAGTGCAAGAGGGTTTGTTTTTTTCTCCACACCCTCTCCAGCATTTATTGTTTGTAGATTTTTTGATGGTGGCAATTCTGACTGGTGTGAGGTGATACCTCACTGTAGTTTTGATTTGCATTTCTCTAATAATTTGTGATGTTGAGCATCTTTTCATGTGCCTCTTGGCCATCTGTATTAGATTTTTAGATTAATATTTCTTATTTTTTATTATTCATATTATGTTTGGATTTTATATGAGGAAGGTAAGCTGTGTGCACACTTCAAGGCCTGATTCAGCTGGCTTTTTAATTTGCTTTTAGCCTCTAATTTCCTAAAGTTTCTGTTAATGGACTCAGAGAATGTAGCTCATTCTCTATACCCTCATGTAACATCGTTATGATAATTCTTGTTATTTCAAAACCTTTCTTAGTGTTTGCTGTAATGGCATTATACTGGTTAAATCAGCATGTTGTAATGAAGATTTACTGATTATAGAACCGGGTTCTGTAGAGGAGTTTAACACATTACAAAACATTTTCAATTTTGAGCTACTGCTAGTAGTACTTTGGTCATTTTTTTTTTTTATGTGTAACACTGTATGTCCTAATGCATTTATCCCAGCTATTACATTTGTGGGGATGCTTTCGATATATAGTTACAAAATGTTTTGTTTTGACATGTTTTTAGAGAATTCAATTTCAAAGTCAAGATTAGTTCTTTTAAAATCTTATCTATAAGATAGTTAAATTGGGAAAATCATTTTCCTTTAAAATATGTCTCCAGAAAAGACACAGGTATAAACATAACTTAATATTGTTAAATATATTGTAAAACTCTCTGAAATCCAAATAGATAACTTTTAGATCCATTGGTTGAATATCCATCCCTAGTAAAATGAGAATCTCTGCTGTTGGTGTATTATAATTTTTTCAACGTGTTAGCCTTGAATAGAACAATCTTATTCTCATTTTGAAACTAGGAATAAGAATAAGATGGCTTGTGAATGGATTAGTGAAAGGATACATTATTCTACTTATTTTTTATATGGTTTCTTTTCTTTTAAAAATCAGTATTAATACATTCATTTATTTCTTCTTTATTTTAATACACATGTGCATGCACGTAAGAGGAGGGAAAGAATCCTAAAGAATGAATAGGAGGAAGTCTTGGGAAAAGTGTAATTGAGGTTTTTCAAGCTCTGAGAACCGCTTCTGTCAAGACTCATAAATTAGGAAGGGTGTATGTCTTTCAAGGGGCTGCACACTGTTTGGCAAATCAGGATGTCGAGCTTGACATGGGTAGTAAGGAAGTGGAAAATGATGCCAGCAGCTCATTGCTAGAAACTGACAGCTTGGCCATAGCATTCCCAACTAAACATAAACAACTTTCTCAGGATACAATCGATACTCAAACGAGGCCACTCTGTGACCACAATACAGTAAGACAAAAAAGGACACTTCGTAACCATAGAAGTAACTAAACATCCCCTTCTCCAGGAAAGCAAGAGTGACTACTGGTTCTTCACTAGTGACAATTCTAGGTCCACTTTGGACCCTCTGCCTCCTAGATAAAAAATACCCAGTGAGTTGTCCCTGCTGACAGCATCCCACCCCCAATTATCCACAGGTCTCTAAATCCTGCTTAAAATCTCTCAGCATGAATCCACATATTATAATAAGCTGCTCCTAATCTCTTTTACAGAGACACTTCAGTGTTCCTCTGATGTGTGTTCTCCCTCGTTGCAAGACGATAAACCTAAATTTGTTTGATTACACGTATGTGGTGGTCATTTGTTGGCAGGCTTTGACATAGCAACATGAGATGGTCCTGTATTGTTAGGCTAGAATAAGATAAAGGCATACTAGAATGTATAATGCCAAGGAAATGGCCCTTTGTCTTTTCTGCTATGGATGGTCATTGGAAGGTACAACAAACAGGAAAGAACATTACAGAGTTGTTGAAACCTTCATTTTGGTGGTAGTTTGGAAGATAAATTGTTTTAGGGGCAAGATTAAAAGGAAATAATTTGGGAGACAGTTTTAGCAATCTGGACAAGAGGTGATGAAGACCACAATTAAAGACTGACAGTGTGAATATAAAGTAAACAGAGAGGAAAAGCACAGTAGTGATGCCGTTTACTAAAAGGCAAGGCAATGTGTAAGGAACAGCTTTGGGGAAGGTTAGATGATTAGTTGAGTAGGAGTTACTTGTGAGACTAGAGTTTGATAGGACAGGCAGCAACTCAGTCCATTGATCTGAAACTCAGGAGAGATATTTGGGTTGGAAAACAGATTTGGTTGCTACCAGCAGAGAGATGACAGTTACAGCCATTTAATTTTTATGTGACAGTTATATCCTGAATGAACCCAGAAGGCTCTGCTATTCTAGTTTTTGCTGTCTCCTTCTAGCAATTAACTAATTGATGCATTCAATTGTAAAACACCGAGTGAAGTTGAGTAGGATAATTTGTACCTGCCTTAAGAAGGCAAATAAACTAGATTCAGGCAATTCATAAATACAACTCAGCTATGAGGTAAGATAATAAACACTCTTTCCTGTTCATGAATCCAGGTTGTCAGGCAGGAATGACCTGAGAGGTAGATTGCTCAGCTAATTTCTCAGATCCAAACAAGCCCATGGCAATGGTGGAGATCAGATGAATAGATGCGTAAGTGGAAGATTTCTCTGTGAAAGGAGTTTAATCCTTCTTCCTTTTCCAAGGGAGATGACATACATGAATGAGTAATAGTTGATAATTCCCAAGGTGTAGCTGTGGGGAGGAGAATGTTGGTAATCCATAGTCAGAGGATTTTCAGTAATTATTCATTTCCACATTCATTCCACTCTGAAGAATTTTTTTAAGACAGCCGGTATCTTGAAGGACACATGGATTCTTCAAGAATAAAACATTGTTAGTCCATGATTAGGCCAAGCCTTTCTATAGCTGGGTTTTGTTGTTGTTTGTATTTTTGTTCCCAGTAGCTGTAAACTGTGAATATTTATTGTTTGAGTCGACTTATTTATTTTCTTCAATCACAGCTTCGGACAGTATGAGACTGTGTTATAGGTATAACAATATTGGACATTCATGCAGTAGGTACTATACTACATACTTTACATACATTATTTAATTGTTATCCCAATCTCATGAGTTAGGTAAGAATTTCATCCTGATTTTGGGGTTGACATTACTGGGATTTAGAGGAATTGTTCATTATGATATAGCGTAGTAGGTTTTGGAACTGTCTGTAGTGGTAGAACTGTTTAGTACTGTTAGACCCAAACGGTCTACGAGGGATTCCAACTCGCCCAAGAACCGCCAAGAGTCGAGAGCCGCTGCAACACGCAAGAGGTTTATTAGGAGCCGATGCACCGGGGTTCCCTGAACCTCACGCAGGAGGCCGATGGGGAACCCCTAAAAGCGGAATCACATACTTTTTATAGGTTTATTTACTCATAGGGCGGGTATATTCTCACAATGATTGGGTAAATGTGGTGACTTTTGAATTCATTGGCTTAGGAACTTTTGTCCCACCTTCTGGCCGTTATAGTTGTCTGTTCATTGTGGCGGTTAGGGCGTATACCTGTTACGGGCAACTGGAAAATTACCCGCTGTCTGGCAAGTCCCCGTCAACTGAAAAACTCCAAGAATTGGTTTCGATAGGGAGAAGGAGTGGCGCACGATAGGGAGAAGACTTGGTTTCGATAGGGAGAAGGAGTGGCGCATGATAGGGAGAAGAATTGGTTTACGGGAACAAGTGAGGGGGTGGAAAGTCCCTAAAGGCCCCACATTCCCCCCTTTTTTTTTTGTAACTAATTTCAATCATGGAATTTCAGTTTCTTTTTGCGAGTTTTGGTATTGTTGCCTTAGCATTAAAACTTGTACCGTACTAATGCGTTCTCTAATAAAGGCTATCAGGCGATTCAGAATGCATGGTCCAAAAGTTAAGAGCAACAATAAAATAATGAGGGGCCCTAACAAGGTGGAAACTAAAGTAGTAAGCCAGGGAGATTTATCAAACCACGATTGAAACCATCCTTTTTGATTTTTCCTTTCCTGTTGTCTTTTGTCCAGGCGCTCCCTAAGTTTGTCCATAGTTTTGGTAATAGCCCCAGAATGATCAATATAAAAACAGCATTCTTCTTTTAGTGCAGCACATAGTTCGCCCTCCTTAAGGAACAGCAGATCTAATCCCCTCCTGTTTTGCATTACCACCTCTGAAAGCGAGGTGAGGGATTCTTTTAACTGAGTTATGGAACTTTCTAATGCCCGGAGGTCAACATCTACAGCTTGCCTTAAGGCATCATAATAGTGGGGTTGTTGGATGAGGGCTGTTGTACCCGTTCCTACCCCGGCTGCCATTCCTAGTCCTAGGAGTACAGCCAGGGTGAGTGTTATGGGTTCCCTCTTAAACCTTCCTCTGCCCTCATATTCATCTAGAAAGGATGAATCTGAATGATAAATGAGTCTGGGGACCAGCTGAACTAACACACAAAAATCGGTTGAAGCTTTAAGGACCTCTAAAGAAATGCAGGGGGTCAATCCTGTGTTACATGCCCACCATCCATCCGGAGGAGGGAGGAGATACCCTGAGCCCTGTGGGAGGCTTAAATTGGCACAAAGATGTCGGTGGGACGAGGGGGGCGTTCCTACACATGTACCGTTTCCTAATACTGAGGCCAGGGTCAATTTACTATTTCCTTCTTGTTTCCATCGACATTGATCTGGAGTGTTAACATTATTATAATTAGAATTATATCCTATAGCATCATAATAAGGGGGGAGGAGCAGCATAGCAAAGCCAACATGATTTGGTAGCCTCCGGGTTTGTGGCATTTAAAACCTCAAAAGCCGCCTGGACCAATGAGAGCATTCGGTCCCGGGGGGTCTTGGGCTTGATTGTTATTCCTTTTGGCTCAGAAGTTTGGTTTCTTATCTCTGGTAACGCTGTGGGAGGGGCCAAAGGTAGCGAAGAGTGCCCTATCTCAGGGTTGGGGCTTATAGGAACTGGAGTAGGGGTTTCAATTTTTAGTTTGATGGTCATTAGTAATTCATCATTATATCCTTCTTTATAAAACCTGATTCCCCATGAATGGCCATTTATCCAGTTTTTATCCTTTTTTCCTGGTTCACTAAAAGAGATCTTAAGGGGATGGCACCATTTAGTACATTCAGGCCTATAAGTTAAGGGGTTGGTTGGGTGTGTATAATTGGCTGTCACCTTAATAAAGTCCCAGCCAGAGGTGGGCTTCCAATAGGTGTCTCCTGTGGTTTCACACCCCCAGCTTTTACAATAAAAATGTTCCTTTCCCCCACATTGATAATTTAGGGACCTATGGCGATGAAATCCCGGGCATACATAAAAGGTAGGGTTGCTAAGTTTCTGTCGCGTACCCGAGTTTTGGCAGCCGTATTGGCCGGCCCGACCGGGTATGGATGGGGCATTTTGACGATCATGGGAGTGTGCTGTGTCCCAGTTGGGAGCTCCTATGGCTAATTTACAAACATCGGGGAAAAGGTCTGGCCACCAGGTCCAAGGAGCAGCAGTATGGCTAACAGACCATATTACATCTCCAGTTTGGGAAATTACCTGCCAGGTTAAATGCTGGGGCAGGTGAGGACTAAAATTACTCACAGTCAGTAGGGGTAACAAAGTTAAAGTTATAAATCTGATGATCGCAGAAGCTTGAGCTTGAGCGGGTTGCTGGTCTTTTGGGCTCGCCATTCCGATGTTGCAGATGCTGGTGCGGCCTTCACGTGTGAAGCGTGGATCCACGCAGCGATGCCGTCTACCTTTATAGCCGTGGGGGTGGTGAGCAGGACGATGTATGGTCCTTTCCACCGAGGCTCTAGAGTCTGGGTTCGGTGCCGACGGACGTACACGGAATCTCCGACTTGGAAGGGATGAGCCTCTGCTGGTGTTCCTGGTCGGTAAGCCTCTGCCAGCTGGGACCACACCTCCTTTTGGACCAACTGGAGTCCCAACAGCCTAGCATATAAGTCAGTGTTATTCTGGCAGTCAGGACTTAATTTCTCCCTTAGCGTAAAAAGAGGAGGTGGGGCCCCGTATAGTATTTCAAATGGAGTAAGATAATAGCGGGAGGGGGTATTTCTAGCCCGGAACAGGGCTAAGGGAAGGAGCACCGTCCAATCTGTACCGCCAGTCTCTATGGACAATTTAGTTAGGGTCTCTTTTAGAGTTCTATTCATTCTCTCTACCTGTCCTGAACTCTGGGGTCTATAGGCACAATGTAATTTCCAATCAGTCCCCAGGTATTTGGCCACACCCTGACTTACCTGGGCGACGAAGGCGGGACCATTATCTGATCCTATTACCTTTGGTGCCCCGAACCGGGGGAAAATTTCTTCTAAGATCTTTTTGGCCACCACAGTAGCTGTCTCCTTCTTCGTCGGGAAAGCTTCTACCCATCCTGAGAAGGTATCTATAAAAACTAGAAGATACCTGTTACCGTACCTTCCAGGGCGTATTTCAGTGAAGTCGACCTCCCAATAGGCTCCTGGGCGGTCTCCTCTGAGCCTTTTTCCGACCTCAAGTTTTCCTTTATGGGAGTTTACCTGTTGGCATGGAATGCACTCTCGTGCAATCTGCTCAGCTAATTTAGTTAGTCCAGGGGTATCATAACCTGTCTTGTGTAGTAGGGACACCATCTTTTTGGTTCCCAAGTGTGTCCATCTGTGAATCTGTTGTAGCATGGATTTTGCTTGTTGAGGAGATAATGTTCCTTTAGTTATGGCTGGGGTAATTGTTCCCCTATCATTTGGTTTCCCAGGACTCTCATCTGATAGTTCTAGTATGATTTCCCGTAGAGCCACTTCTCGTGCCACCCTATCTGCCAATTTGTTGCCTCTTGTCACCGGGGTATTGTCCTTCTGGTGTCCGGGGCAATGAATGATGCTGACTTTAGTGGGGAGCATGAGGGCAGCTAGCAGTGCCACTATTTCTTCTTTGTTTTTAATTTCTTTGCCCGCCGAGGTGAGCAACCCTCTTTGTTGGTAAATGGCCCCATGGACATGGGCGGTAGCAAATGCGTACCTACTGTCCGTATAGATGTTTACTTTTTTGTTTTCTGCTAGTTCCAATGCTCTAGTCATGGCGATTAGTTCAGCCCGTTGGGCCGATGTCCCTTGCGGTAATGCGGCTGCCCAGATGACCTCTTTCCCGTCTACCACGGCAGCTCCCGCCCGACGCTTACCTTCCTCTAGGAAACTGCTTCCGTCAGTAAACCAGGTAACGTCGGCGTTGGGGAGGGGCTGATCCATCAAGTCTGGTCTGCTACCGTGTGCTGCAGCCAGTACTTCCTGACAATCATGGATGACGGTAGTGCTTTCCAGGTCAGGGTCGGGTAGCAAGGTGGCCAGGTTGAGTCCTGTGGCTGAGGTAAACTTAATACGATCTGAGTTTAACAGCAGGGCTTGGTAATGAGTCATCCTGGCATTTGTTAGCCATCTGTCGGGTGGCTGGCGAATTACACTTTCTAATGCATGGGGGGCTGTTATCGTTAGGTTCTGCCCCAAAGTCAGTTTGTCAGCATCTTTGACCAAAGCGGCCACCGCGGCGATTATTTTTAAACAGGCGGGCCATCCTGCTGCCACAGGATCCAATTTCTTTGATAGGTACGCAACCGGGCGATTCCAGGGGCCCAGTTTCTGAGTTAGTACTCCCTTTGCAATACCTTTATTCTTGGCCACGTACAGATGAAAAGGCTTAGTGATCCTTCCCCCGTTCCTTTTTTTAGGGCATTCTCTTGCCCAATGACCTTTTTCTTTACAGTAGGCACATTGGTCCTTGTCTAATGGCCGCCTTCTATCCGTTGTTCGCCCTTCCTGTCTATTTCTGTCTCTACTGTTTCCTCCTCTGACTACAGTGGCCAGTATCTTACTCAAATGTCTTTCTTGCCTCTTATCTCATCTTACCTCACGAGCCTCTTGTTCCTTCTGCTTTCTTTCTTCTCTTTCTTCTTCTTCTGTCTCCCTCTTATTATATACCTTATCTGCCTCTTTTACTAAGTCCTGAAGGGAGAAACCTTGTAGGCCATCCAGCCTTTGTAACTTCTTTCTAATATCAGGGGCCGCCTGGTCAATAAAGGCCATTGCTATGGTGGCCTTATGTTCCTCAGAGGTTGGATCATAAGGAGTGAATCGTCTAAAAGCCTCCATTAAGCGTTCTAGGAACACGGTTGGCGATTCCTGGGGCCCCTGAGTTACCTCTCTTACCTTAGCCAAATTCGTGGGGCGCCTGGCCGCTCCATGGAGACCCGCCACCAGAGCCTGGCGATACATTTTCAGGTGCTCCTTACCTTCCGGGGTATTAAAAGTCCCAATTCGGCCTGACGAGTGGAAACCCGGCATCAATCTCGTTAGGCAACTGGGTAGGTTGTCCATTGGCGGCTAACACATTCTTTTTAGCCTCCAGGAGAACCCGTTGCCTCTCCTCAGTTGTGAGGAGAGTCTGGAGGAGCTGTTGACAATCATCCCAGGTGGGTTGGTGGGAGAAGACAAGAGACTCTATTAAAGCAGTAAGAGCCTGTGGGTTTTTAGAGAAAGTAGGGTTATGCATCTTCCAATTATAAAGATCTGCAGAGGAAAAGGGCCAGTATTGAAGGGGTCTATTCCCGTGGTTATCGGGGGGGCCATATTCTCTAAGGGGTAAAGCAGTAGAATCTGGGGAAACAGCCCTCTGGCTTCTGGTGCCCGCCGAGGGACCCCCCCTTTCCGCCATAACAGGTGGCCCTACTGGTGCGGAGGGTTGTGAAGCTGGGGGTCCTAGGGGCGACATGGGATTTAGGGCCGGAGGATAAGGAGGTGGGGAATCTAGAAGAAGCAAATCAGACTGCAGGTCAGGATATATCGCCTTTGGCGGGTCCGGGGCAGCAGATGACTTTTCCGTGTCTGGGGTTTTCTTCAGGGCCAATATCTCCGATTGTGCTGGAGCGCATGCAGACGTGCCTGTTGAGGAAACAAAGGGCCGGACCCACGGAGGCGGGGAGAGAACTAGATCTTCCCAGACCAAGATATATGGTATCTGGTCTGGGTGTCCGTGGGGTCCTGTGTTAAAGACCCTAGACTTGACTAGCCCAACCTTATCTAACAAAAAAGATCCTTCGGGTGGCCACCCTGTCTGAAATGTAGGCCACTCAGAGGTACACAGCGTTTGCCATTTTCCTTTCCTTACTTCTACCGAAAGGTTGTGGGCCCTAGCCCTAACTTCGGTCCAGTGGCTTAGGGTAAGAGAAAGAGGAGTCGTCATAGTTTGTCCCATTGTCGTCCGTCAAAAGAAAGATAATAGTACAGAAAAACAATAAAATTTCAAAAGACACACATTGATATTGCCGCCGCGAACTTAAACCCGAAACCAACTCAAATTCAGATGGCAGCTTATATAACCTGCCAGAACCAGCCGCCGCGAACTTAAACCCGAAACCAACTCAAATTCAGATGGCAGCTTATATAACCTGCCAGAACCAGATGAAGGGGAGACAAAATTTGTTTCTCCTTCCAGATGGACCACCAGGGCGTCCCCCGGGGCCCGTGGACACCAGCTTTCGGCACGTCTGCCTAGCCAGGAGTCCAATACAGATTCCACAGCAAGCCGGTTCGCACGGCTTTTTCCTAATGGCGGCTAGCAACAAACAAACGACAAACAAACAGACAATTGGGCTCGAGTCTACCTGATACCTCCGACTCCCGATGTTCTTGTGACCCGGGGGCGAGTGGGGATCCCGGACGAGCCCCCAAATGTTAGACCCAAACGGTCTACGAGGGATTCCAACTCGCCCAAGAACCGCCAAGAGTCGAGAGCCGCTGCAACACGCAAGAGGTTTATTAGGAGCCGATGCACCGGGGTTCCCTGAACCTCACGCAGGAGGCCGATGGGGAACCCCTAAAAGCGGAATCACATACTTTTTATAGGTTTATTTACTCATAGGGCGGGTATATTCTCACAATGATTGGGTAAATGTGGTGACTTTTGAATTCATTGGCTTAGGAACTTTTGTCCCACCTTCTGGCCGTTATAGTTGTCTGTTCATTGTGGCGGTTAGGGCGTATACCTGTTACGGGCAACTGGAAAATTACCCGCTGTCTGGCAAGTCCCCGTCAACTGAAAAACTCCAAGAATTGGTTTCGATAGGGAGAAGGAGTGGCGCACGATAGGGAGAAGACTTGGTTTCGATAGGGAGAAGGAGTGGCGCATGATAGGGAGAAGAATTGGTTTACGGGAACAAGTGAGGGGGTGGAAAGTCCCTAAAGGCCCCACAGTACTACACCTTCATTTACATAGTACAAAAATTAGTGCGTAGTCTTCTGATAAGGAAAAGAATGTCACCAACGTAATCCTTATATTGTTCTTATTTGATAGTAGTATTTATTGTAATTTGCTTATAGGTTTTGATTGGTTTCAGAATATAATCATTGCCTGCCAAATTTTATAGATAATATAAATTAATCACTGGCATTTTACATAGTATTGTGGTTTCAGTTTCTCACTGAATGCAGTATCATAATCATCTTCTCTCTTTTATCACATCTTAAAATTGGAGAATCCTTTTATTATCTATTATAATTACTCTCCTTTTCAGGTATGTTCTCTTGAACAACAGAAAGCTTTGACATGGATGTATTAACCATTTCATTTTCTACTGTTTATTTGGTTTTAATCCTTATAGTCTGAGAAAAGTTCTCCTTCATCTATAACCTCACACCCTGCTTCTCCTTAGGTCACACTTGGCATCTTATCTGTGAATCTTGTTTTTAAAACTGAGTTTCCTGGACTCTACATTTTATATACTGAATCAGAGTCTCTAGGGATGAAGCCAGTGAATCTGGAATTTTATCAGGAATCTGATAAGTTTTATGTACACTGTAGTTTGATGATCACAGCTCTAAGGAGAGATGGTTGGACATACTTTTCTAGATGTTTTACCCAGCTGCTAATCTTTAACTATATGATGAAAATAACAAAACATTTGTTTTTGTTGCCTCTGAAATTGCAAAGAATACATTATCACTCCACATTCCTTACAATTATTGCAAGATATTTTTGGAAGCACATAATTAGTACATTAGTATAATCATACATATAAAACTCAAGTGTGAAAAGATGAATTTTATGTAACATATGATTCAGTGTTAGAATTCATTAGCATGAACTAACACTTTAAAGAATGAAGAAGACTCCCAGCCATGGACACAGGGGCTAAAAGTTCTGTGCTGAAAGGATGAAGGAGATGATACCAGGTATTTCTTACCATATCATCGGAAAAAGTGTTTTTCTTTATTTCATAACTAGCCCAACTGAAAGGTGCGGGGGAATGGTAATACAATTAAATAAACCAAAGGCATCATGACTCAGTTTGTCAATTTCCTTAGAAGAAAACAAATAATTAGTCTTGCCACTTTCAAAACCAGTGTAAACATAAAATTACTTATAGTGAATAAAATGAATACAAAGGATATGTTGGTTTCATATTATGGTTAGGTAAGGAAATGAAAAAGACATGGAGATAACAAGCAGGAAAGGGAAGCCATAGAGGCAGAAAATGAGAGTGCAAAGATAGGGAGGCTTATGTGTTAGCAAGGGCAAAAGAGGCAAACTTCTGCAGAGATTAATAATTGCTGCACAAGATCCATTTCCTCCCTCTTCTTTAGTAGAAGATCCTGAGTATTACTTGAGTACTCAGTATTCTCAGCTAAGTGACAACACTTCCCATTCTCTCTTGTGTCTGCATATAATATTGAGACAAAATTTGAGCCAACGTGATAGCAGGAAACCACAGATGTTGGCTAATGGAGTCTCCCTAGTTGGGAGAATCACTCTGTAGTCTTCTGTTCTTCCTCTGTCCTGTTGCCTGAATTGGGATGTGGTGGGCAGAGCTCCAGAAATTCTCTTGTACCATGAACTGTACTTGGGCACAGGCACCAGGTGAGGGTGTGGCAACAGAATGATAGGAAGAACTCCATCTCCATGATGATGCTCACACCAACCCTGTACTGCCCACATCAGGGATTTTTATGTGAAACTCTGTCTTTATTTGGCCTCTGTAGCTTTTGTGGTTTCTTACTTAGTTATTTGAAGGTGAAACAATTTGAGCTGTACAAAAGGTAGACACCAAAGAGAATAAATCACAAGTTTTACTTAATTTTTCCCATCTTTTCATAGGGGTACTACAACTGACTTTACCACAACCAAAATCCTAGCCCTAACTTTGGCTTTAAACTCAGTTGTTTAGAAATTCTAACAGTAGAGGGAAGGCATCATATAGACTCAGGGAAAGCTATCCTACTTTGAAGAATCTATGAAGAGACTTGAAGAAGGGTGGCACTTTAGAGTTTCTGCTCTCTAATTTAGTTCTTCTATTTAATATCATTAATAAAGTTCTCGGTCAATAACTTTAATTCCTCCAACAAACCATTGCTGACTCATATCCAGTACACAGTTGCCTGAGGACCCCAGACAAAATCCCACTGATATAGGTCCTGCTTTTCTTTATTACACTTTTCAAGCAGCTGCTTTATAATTTACCCTTACTATCGTGACCATTATCTCTTACATTCTGAAAGTGCTCTTTCAGAAAAAAGCAATGAGGAAAGACCCCAAAGCAGTGAAATAAGGCCCTCAATCTTAATAGCTGCTATAATATGGACATTTCTGAATGAGCTGTGTGAATTTTTTATTGATAGTGACAATAGATAGAGATGACCCATACTTGGCATACAAGAAATTGACTAAGAGTCAAATTGTTAGATTTCTTCCAGACATGAGGGAAACGCTACAGAACCAACTGTTTGTTCTTTCCATAATTGCAGTGTTTTGTTCTGTATAATTTTTTGTAAACTTAACTAATTCATAGTTATATAATGATATTTTGCATCTAAGGTATCTACTAATTTTCCCAAGTCTGCTAATATGATTACTAGAAGATGTAATTAAAGATAGTGATGAACAAATATTTTGTCTCTGTAGCCCTAGTACTAAAAACATTTACTAGACAATGTAATTGGAAATACATTTTCAACGAATTAGGAATATATTAAAATAACAAGAGGTAGCCAAGTGCAAAATTCATATGAACTCATAAAAGAGCCACACTAGAAATACAAATACCATTCAAATGAAAATCAAATGCATATAGTGGCTTTATTCATAATTAACACAAGAAAACAGGCATCTGTATGTTTACTGTGATTTAAAGAAATATAAAATAGTTACTTTTTCAGCTAAATTATTTCTGAAATCCAAAAATAGAGATACTTAAATACCAGAGCATTCCACTGAGCACAAGCGATTATTGAATTCATGTTTTCACCTTTGCTTTCTCCCAATACTTACAAATATTACTACAGTAAAATAATAGATGTGCCAAGACAAAGAGAATGAGAGCGGGTGTATCTGTGGAACATATCTGTGGAATTGGGGAAGAGGTAGATAAGTGTTCAGTTATTTAAATGATTAGAATATTTGAAATCCAAACAAGTGGTCAGGAAAGTGCAGAAGAGAGGAGATTCGCACTACCAACCACAGAAAGGCTCAGTTACAGGGGGCAGCAGGGATCTTCACAAGTGGAGGTCCAGGTGGAGAGGAGTTTTTAAAACTTTGTAGAAGATGCTGTTATCTGACCCCTTTTCACACTTTTTTTTTTTTTTTTTTTTTTTGGTACGCGGGCCTCTCACTGTGGTGGCCTCTCCCGTTGCGGAGCACAGGCTCCGGACGCGCAGGCTCAGTGGCCATGGCTTATGGGCCCAGCCGCTCTGCGGCATGTGGGATCATCCCGGACCGGGACATGAACCTGTGTCCCTTGCATCGGCAGGCGGACTCTCAACCACTGCGCCACCAGGGAAGCCCTTCACACCTTTTTTACCTGACAACTACCCTTGCTCAGTGCCAGCAGAAGGAGCTTCACTCTGTCAACAAACAAGAGGGAATCCGGACTCTGGGATATCAGTCACAGATGATAAAAGGGGTATTAAATAAAATTCAATATACAGAACTATGAGATTCACCAACCCATTTCTACAATTACCTGGAACTGTCAGGCTTAAAATCCCTAATTAGTAGACTGAAGGATTCATTTCTAGAAAAAGCCTATATAAGATAATATATTCATAAAGATACTGACAGGAAGAGGTCCCTCGTCAAAATACCTAGCCCAGAGCTCTGCATCACCCACCAGCCTGCAAGCCCTATACGTATATTCAGAACTTCCCATATGCGTCCCAGTGCTTCCTACTAAATAGGAATTCATAGCAAAGAATGACAAGAAATTTAGGTAAAGAGTTGAATATGAAAGACAAACATCAAAATGAAGAGGTATAAAGGAAATGATGGAAATATATATACATACACATATATATATATATATATATATAGTGCAAGAAACAGGAATAAACATTTATATCTATCCATCTTCTTTTTGGATATTTAAAATATTATAGTAGAAATTAAAAATAAAATAATTGTAAATGAAATTGAGATATTTTCTCAAAGAGTAGGAAAAAAGGCCATGTGATGATAAGTAGAAGCAAAAAATAATATTAAGGAATAAATATAGGCAGTCTAGCATCTGAATGATAGAAGTCTCAGAAAGAGAAGACTAAGAAAATGTAGGGGAGATAATTATGAAGCAGATAATTTAAAAAATTGTGTGTGTGTGTGTGTGTGTGTGTGTGTGCATTGGGTCTTTGTTGCTACGCACAGGCTTTCTCTAGTTGAGGCAAGTGGGGACTACTCTTCGTTACGGTGTGCAGGCTTCTCGTTGCAGTGGCTTCTCTTATTGCGGAGCACGGGCTCTAGGCATGTGGGCTTCAGTAGTTGTGGCTCGCGAGCTCTAGAGTGCAGGCTCAGTAGTTGTGGCGCATGGGCTTAGTTGCTCCGTGGCATGTGGGATCTTCCCGGAACGGGGCACGAATCTGTGTCCCCTGCATTGGCAGGTGGACTCTCAACCACTGCGCCACCAGGGAAGCCCCTATGTTAGCATTTTTATGCCACCTTCCTTTGGCAATCAATATTAATTCTATTTCAAAGCATGATACGATAATCAGTCCAAGAGTTATTTTTTCCAAGGGTTGCCTCCATAAAAATTTTTGAGAATCACTGCCACAGTCCTGGGTCTTTCCTTACATTTGCTATACATTTCTCAGTCTGAAAAAGGAGCCTATTACCGTGAACGTAACAACGAGCATCTAAAGTTTTGACTCAGACAATTCACTGCACTGTGAATGAATATGAAAGTGTAGAAAGAACTGTAAAGAAAATCTGGTTAGATTAAACCAGTAGCTCCCCAAAGTGGTCCTTGTACTAACTGTATCAGAAGCTCCTGTAGGTTCTTATTTAAAATAGATTTAGAACTTATCCCATAACTGTAAGACCACAACTTTTTTGAATGTGATCTGGTAACCAATAGATAACAGTTGAGATGTTTCAAACTACCTGCTTAGACTGAAATTATTTTTGTGTTTAACAAAGCTTTTGTTTACATTTAATTATATTAAACCCATAATAATTATTATTGGGGCTAATTAGTTTCTGTCACAGTTTTAAGGTCGTTACTCCATAAGCCACAGCCATAATAGCTGAAGGTAGATCTTCCCTAGAGATACAACTTTAAAGCACAAGAAACCACAGAAACCACAGGAAAAAGAATGATTGCTTTAATTTGTCACTGAGCTTTGAGCTCTTGCTTTTTTTTTTTTTAGAAATAGGAATTCATCCTCTAGGCTTTCAGGTTATTTTTTCAAGCTACAATTCACTTTTCAGAACCACAAATGAATGACTCTCCATCTGTGTTGTCTTTGATTTCTTTCATGAGTAACTTATAGTTTTGTGCGTACAGGTCTTCTGCCTCCTTAGGTAGGTTTATTCCTAGGTATTTAATTCTTTTTGTCGCAATGGTAAATGGGATTATTTCCCTCATTTCTCTTTCTGATTTTTCATTGTTAGTTTATAGGAATGCAAGAGATTTCTGTATTAATTTTGTATCCTGTGACTTTACTAAATTCATTGATTAGCTCTAGTAGTTATCTGATGGCATCTTCAGGATTTTCTGTGTATAGTATCATGTCATCTGCAAACAGTGACAGTTTTACTTCTTCTTTGCCAATTTGGATTCCTTTTATTTCTTTTTCTTCACTGATTGCCGTGGTTAGGACTTCCAAAACCATGTTGAATAATAGTGGCAAGAGTGAGCACCCTTGTCTTGTGTCTGATTTTAGAGGAAATGCTTTCAGTTTTTCACCATTGAGAATAATGTCCAGGACTTCTGTTTTTTGGAAGGTTTATATCTTGTTCAGTGGGTGCCAGGAGCTCAGTTAAAAGCATTAAATGAATTAATTTCATTTAAGCCACAGAAAATCACATGAAATAAAGACTACCCTTATCCTACATTTCTAGAATATTGCCCTGAGGCTCAGAGAGTTTAACTTACTCTCTAAATTTACACAGCTTTTAGAGGCGGACTGATCCTGGAGGCTGTGACCTTAGTAACTGCACTGTGCAGTCTAAGAGTTGAGTATGAGAAAAATAGTAAGGGAACTCAAGCCCGGAATAAATAACATCCTCAGGTGCACAAAACTGTTATGAGAAAGAAGTGCTATTAAAGTAACATCTACATGATTTCATATACCTGTTTTTTCCTATTAAAAAAAGCTGCCTCCTGATTAAATTAAAATGGAAGTTTGGCATGATGAGGAAAAGCTAGAACTGAGTGGAAATAAGGTTGACTGGGCAGCAGGGTGAAAAATCAGTGGGAGGCTGAATAATTCCTAGTTATGTAAGCTATATATTTTTATATTATAGTTTGACACCTTTTCCACATTTCAGTTTGCATGAATTTTGGAGGAATTAATTTAATGAAAAAGCATATTTAATCTTTCAGAAGAAGAAAAAAGCAATATTTATTTTTATTTCTCCATCCAAATATCACTGACTCTACAGTGACTAGAATCTAAATGAATACTTTAAGTAAATAACACTGTAAATCTTTCAAGAAATATGAGTTCCTTAGATCTTTGAGGCAAATAGTGCACTTTTCAGAATTGATGATGTGTACTTACATTGCACTTGGAGAGAAGTAACTCATTTTCCTCCAAGATGTTCCTGTAAGAAAACTGTGGATACATTTATGAGGTCTCATAATGGAAAAAGCTAAAAGTAGCTACATGGCATTTGATTAGTAGCTCCTGACTGCGATTCTCTTAACTGCAAAATAACTGCAAAATACCTGCAAAATACAGGAGAAAAAGAGATAAGACTTAAAATATTTTCAGAAATTGGTAGTAAGTTTCACTGACTCAATCTTGATGATTTTGGAATAAGTAAAATAGTTGCTGCCCTGCCCATTTTTCTCCTCATGACACAGGTGAATACCTGAGGACTTAAATAATGAAGGTAAGGAAATTTGTGCTCACCTACCCTGAATCAGATAGCAAGTTTCCTTATTCTACAGCACACTAGAATTCACAGATCTCAGATAATTGAATTTTATAAAAAGTGTTCTTGAATTGGAAGAATCAATATTGTTAAAATGACTATACTACCCAAGGCAATCTACAGATTCAGTGCCAGCCCTATCAAATTACCAATGGCATTTTTTACAGAACTAGATCAAATAATTTAAAAATTTATATGAAAAAAAAAAAAGACCTCAAATAGCCAAAACAGTCTTGAGAAAGAAGAACAGAGCTGGAGAAATCATGCTCCCTGACTTCAGACTATACTACAAAGCTACAGTAATCAAAACAGTATGGTATTGGCACAAAAACAATCACATAGGTCAGTGGAACAGAATAGAAAGTCCAGAAATAAACACACACACCTATGGCCAATTAATCTACAACAAAGGAGGCAAGAATATTCAATGGAGAAAAGACAGTCTCTTCAATAAATGGTGATGGGAAAACTGGACAGCTACATGTAGAAGAATGGAATTAGAACATTGTCTAACATCATATAGAAAAATAAACTCAAAATGGATTAAAGACTTAAATGTAAGACCAGATACTATAAAACTCCTAGAGGAAGACATAGGCAGAACACTCTTTGACATAAATCACAGCAATATGTTTTTTGGATCCGTCTCCTAGAGTAAAGGAAACAAAAGCAAAAATAAACAAATGGGACATAAATAAACGTAAAAGCTTTTGCATATTAAAGGAAACCATAAACAAAACAAGAAGACAATCTAAGGCTTCCCTGGTGGTGCAGTGGTTGAGAATCTGCCTGCCAATACAGGGGACACGGGTTCGAGCCCTGGTCTGGGAAGATCCCACATGCCGCGGAGCAACTAGGCCCATGAGCCACAACTACTGAGCCTGTGCATCTGGAACTTGTGCTCCGCAACAAAAGAGGCCCCGACAGTGAGAGGCCCACGCACCGTGATGAAGAGTGGCCCCCACTCGCCGCAACTAGAGAAAGCCCTTGCACAGAAACGAAGACCCAACACAGCCAAAAATAAATAAAAATTAAAAAAAAAAAGACAATCTACAGAATGGGAGAAAATAGCTGCAAACAATTCGACTGACAAGGGATTAATTTCCAAAATATATAAACAGCATATACAGCTCAACATCAAAAAAACAAACGACCCAGTCAAAAAATGGGCAGAAGACCTTAAATAGACATTTCTCCAAAGAAGACATACAGACAACAGGCACATGAAAATATGCTCAACATCACTAATTCTTAGAGAAATGCAAATCAAAACTACAATGAGATACTACCTCACACCAGTCAGAATGGCCATCATCAAAAAATCTATAAATAATAAATACTGGAGAGGGTGTGGAGAAAAGGGAACCCTCCTACACTGTTGGTGGGAATGTAAATTGGTGCAGCTAATACTATGGAGAACAGTATGGAGTTTCCTAGAACTACCATATGACCCAGCAATCCCACTCCTGGGCATCTATCCAGAGAAAATTCTAATTCAAAAAGATATATCCGGGCTTCCCTGGTGGTGCAGTGGTTGAGAGTCTGCCTGCTGATGAAGGGGACACGAGTTCGTGCCCCAGTCCGGGAAGATCCCACATGCCGCAGAGCGGCTAGGCCCGTGAGCCATGGCCGCTGGGCCTGTGCGTCCGGAGCCTGTGCTCCGCAACGGGAGAGGCCACAACAGTGAGAGCCCCACATACCGCAAAAAAAAAAAAAAAAAAAAATATATATATATATATATATATATATATATAGCCACCCGAATGTTCGTAAAGCACTGTTTACAATGACCAAGACCTAAGTGTCCATCAAGAGATGACTGGATAAAGATGGGATATACACACACACACACACACACACACACACACACACACACACACACACACATGAATATTACTCAGCCATAAAAAAGAATGAAATATTGACATTTGTAGCAGCATCGATGGTTGTAGAGATTATCATACTAAGTGAAGTAGGTCAGACAGAGAAAGACAAATATATGATATCACTTACATGTGGAATCTAAAAAAATGTTACAAATGAACTTATTTACAAAACAGGAATAGACTCACAGACATAGAAAACAAACTTAGGTTACCAAGGGGGAAGGGAGGGAGGAAGGGAAAAATTAGGAGTTTGGGATTAACAAACACACACTACTATATATAAAATAGAAAACCAACAAGAACCTACTATATAGCCCAGGGACCTATATTCAATATCTTAATAATATAATTTCAGATTTTAAAATGGAAAAGAATATGAAAAAGAATATATGTATTATCACTTGGCTGTACACCTGAATTTAGCACAACATTATAAATCAGCAGTACTTAAATTAAAAAAAACTGATCATCCAGTGGAAAGTACAGGCACTTTAATCTTTAAATTACAGACATGTTAATCTTTAATATCATTCTGTTAAACATCCATGGATTGAAAAATAAATCCTGGATGTACTGATGTATAATGATAAAGTGAGACAAGATACACTGTATGATAAAAGAGTATGACAGGCATGATTCAGGAACTGATATTGTAATACAGGTGGAAGAGGTTTTTGCTTTGGATCTCTATACTTTCAAAGAAGACGGAAATTAGTAGAAACTTAAACTATGTATTATGAAGTGTATATGCTGTAACCTATATATGTGTCAAGAATGTTAAAATTAAGAACTATACCAAAAAAAAATGCAGTTACAAAAAATATGGACTTCCCCTCCTTTTCTTTTTTTCCCTCCTTCCTTTTTCCTTTTTTATTTGTCATTTCTGCATTGGACAAGGTTTTTGTAGGTATAGATGAAAATGAGAAAAAGAACCAGAACACAAAAATTAAATATGCTATAATGAAGTAAACAAAACAAAACACGTCTTCATATCAAAAATCAGTCATGAAGTCATGTTTGTATAGGTGTGTGTATACATACATATATGAAATAAGCTTGCAGAACAAGTGAATGGGAACATCATGGAGAATTCTTAAAGAGAAAGGTCAAGCTATTGAAAATTAATATTAGAAGAAAAACTTAGAAAACTCTTGGACATACTCAATAAAATTGAAAGAAGAAATAAACTGATGTCAAAATATTAGGACCCCTATAAATAATATGAAGACTCAGAGAACAGACAAGTTTGACATATCAAAAACCAAATTCACATTAAAATGATATGGACGCTATGTGGGGAAAGTTTAAGGATCCTAAATATAATTTTTTAAAAAGGTATGACATACATTTTTGTGAGTCAAAGGTAATCTAACACTTCAAACTTGATCAACATTTGGCAACAGTAATATTTATCAAGAGGAATATACTTAAAACCTTCTAAAACACTTAACAAGTGGCCAAAACAATATTTTCAAGATTGAATAACCCAGTAATTCAACATCTAGAAATACACTTTAAGGAAATAATAAAAAAATTTTATCAAAATGTGTGCACAAACATGTGTATGACATCATTGATTATAATATTAAACTTTGGAAATACTCTGAATTTCCAGAATTAGTAAAGAAAATGCTACACAATTATGAAATAATATTGGGAGTATTAAGCCATGTTTTCAAATAATTCTATTTTCATGGAAAAATATTTAACATAATGTTAAAATGAGAAAAAGAGATCCCTAAACTATATATCAAATACTTCTAATTTTGCAAATGTATATAAATATGTGGTATTTGGTGAAAATTTTTATGTCTAGAAAAGATTTACTTCTATATGGCTGAGCAAGAGTAACCAGGGTCCTTTTTATATAATTAATAGCTGCAAACATTTTATTGAATTAGAAATACAAAAACTCAGAATCTCTTGAGAATATTGGATGAAGACAGGGAAAATTAGGCTAAACATGGCCTGTTATAAAATTTAAGACCAAACAGCTATTGTGGTATAGCTTTTTAAATGTCAGTTTAGGTCAACTGCGAATGCATTTACCAGAATTACCTTCCTTAACTTGAATCTGGATGAAGGTTGGGAAATTTGCCCATGATTTACAATGTGGAATTGATGCAGCAATCATGTGCTCTCACACAGGTCAGTGTAGGGTTAGACGATCCTCAGCTGGACCTGCAGCTCCTACAGCTCCTGAGGCTCTCTTCCTTCAGTTTTTTAAAATCCTGAGCTAGCTGCCCATGCAATTCCACGATGTAGCACACCAGCTTTTCTACTGGTCACTTGCATCATCCGAATTGAAGACCCAGAGGCATCTAGAGACCAGTGTGTGTTCCAGAGAAAGACAGATGCGGGGTTCGGTTTATACGCATGGGTTCAGTCATCCTCATGGGTTCTATTTTGTCTCTTTCACACCATATCTATCTTTCCTTCCCAACTGCCAGCCCTGCTGACCTATGGCCTTGTACCAGACTCAGATACAACAGACTGACTGACACCAGCTGCTTAATGAGCTCCCACAATCATGAAAGGTCTAATCTTTCCCTCCGATCGATTGGATCACTCTTAGTAGTTTTGCATCTCTGGGTGAATCCTATAAATGTGTTAGCCATGCTTGATCCTCCCATTTATCAATATTGATACTTACCATGTTGAATGTACTGATCAGTTATCATGATGGCATAATGTATATGTGTTCATTTAGCAAAAGTAAATTATAACTACACTGTTGTATTAAGTCACTGAAGGAGCACTTGGTATAGAAAGGCCACTGTTATATAAAGAGTATAAAAATAACATTTCTAAAAGTAATGGTGAAAGGATAAAAAAAAAACTTCTACCATTGCTTCCTCCCTGCCAGATTTTTCTCTCACGTGCCTACAAGCATCTATGTTTGTAGGGAGAGTTTTCTGTCTTTTCTGATGTACTCTAAGGGTTATAAACACTTATAGTGGGCTGAAAAAGCAGTTTCTGACATCAGTTCTTTTATTCTTTTCCCCTTTTTGCTTGGGAAACTATTCCTGGGAATCCTTGATGTTCTATCTGTAGACTGACCTAGATGTATTCATCTTAACTTCTAACCTTACCACTTCTTGAGGAGTAGGAAGACTCTGCTCCCATGACTTTGTATTTTATTCAGGCAAATGCTGACCTGGAGGGAAATATTCTCAGATGTGCCTGTTTCCTTCTGATGTTCAGGAGTTTCCTAAAAAATCTGAATTGCAGGAGGGCAATAGATTAAAATTGTTTTTCTCGCTACACATTCATCTTCATTATTCTCTCAGTTTGGACAATTCTTGGACTCTCGGGAAGTGTGAGGAAGAATAAAAGGGGATCTTTGTATATATGATATTTCTTTCTGGAGACATGATTAATTTTTCTGAAAGAGCACATTTTTAAGATAGTTTTAATTTAGATACGGGTCCATAAATAGTAAGAATTAGAAAGTCCTGACTAAATGATGCAAAATGAATGGTCAAGTGAGGGAATCAGTAACAGCCAGCCCTCTGTTGTAAGACATAAAACTATTTATTTTAAAAAATCAGAATAAGAAAAACATGCATATAAAAATCATGGTTAATCACCCATTTCTATAGGAATCTAAAATGTCTGAAGTGTCAGCTTTCAGAAGAGTTGAACTATGGCAGAGTTTGCCTTGCTATTCACAAGAACAAAGCCTTACATGTTTGCTTTGTTCCGTATTTTATTGGCAGACCTCATCACAGTGCTACCTCAATCTAATTGAAAACATTTCAGTAATAGTAAATATCTGTGATATTACACTCCGTGTAAAGTCAGACAAATGCTCTGTTATTGTCAAGATAACAAGAAATCTTGTTAATAAGATTTGTCAAGAAATATCTTGTTACAATACAGATGGTTTAGCCCTGGAGAATCATGCAACCATTTTCTTTTTTTGACAAGAGAGAATCCAATAGTAAGTATAATCCTTCAGGTGTGAAACATGCTTTAATTAGGATACTCCAATAGATTTAACCATGAAAAAAATTAAGCCTCTAATGAAAGGACAGAGGTCATTTTATTACAGAGTATTGCAAAGGTTTAACCACTGCTCACAATGTGTATAGTAATTTGTAGGAGTTATGTTCTGTCAAGTCACCACGCACACTGACTCTGTGAATACTGAGCTATTGCTCCAAGGAGAAATACAGGGTTAAAAGTTCCTACAAACTTCTGGTCACCACATTTTTTTCAATTGAAACACCATTTGTGTTATATAGGTTTGGTTGCCAAATCCTCGTTGAACAAGTTAGTCTCCTCTTCCGCATAACTCTCTTCCTGTATAACACTTAGCAGGTATTATTTGAGCAGCCCTTTGATTTGTATAGCATCTGCCTCACATGCAAACATGTTTTCCCCACAATATCGCCTTTTGAAACATGTGAGCCAGTCAGCCCTGTTAGGGAAGGAAGGGTTTAACATTTTCCTGACCCTAAGTAATGTGACCGTAAGTTCCTTTGGCTTTCAGCCTCTACAATGCAGTCCAAATAGGCTTTTTAAAATTTTTATTTATTTATTTTTGTGGTATACGGGCCTCTCACTGCCATGGCCTCTCCCGTTGCGGAGCACAGGCTCCAGACACTCAGGCTCAGTGGCCACGGCTCACAGGCCCAGCTGCTTTGCAGCGTGTGGGATCTTCCCGGACTGGGGCACGAACCCGTGTCCCCTGCATCGGCAGGCGGACTCTCAACCACTGCGCCACCAGGGAAGCCCCAAATATGCTTTTTTTATTAAAAAACCCCTCAGTTTTGTCTCATGAGTCCACAAATTCAGCCACTTTTCCATATACTCCACAATTTCATCACACGTTATAGATGTTACTATAGTCCTTTATGGGGCAACTTCACATACAGATTGGTGAATCTCCTCTTCCTTCTTCTGGATGTACCTTATTGTTGATCCAGTAGCATTGAACTCACAGCTGACAACATTACAACTCACACCTGAACACATTTTCTCCATAAGACACATCACAGCCTTTAGCGCATAGGAACACTAGACAGCGCTTCAACAGTATGCTTGGAGGCCATTGTAAGAGCAGAATCACCAACAAAAAGCCCCCAAAATGCAAAAAAACAAAGGATTTAAATAACCCCCCTCCAAAGGACACTTGTTTCCAATAGAAGAACTGAAACAAGAAGGCAGAGAGTGTCACCTTGTCAACCTCAGCTGGGAATGTTTATGTAGGACAACAGAGTTTTTGCCACATTGCATAGACCCACAAATGACTATGACAGCACCCCCAAGTATCGATTTGGGGGTTACTAATCCATTTTAGCAAGTAGGGGACTTCACAAATATGGAATCTGTAGATAGTGAGGATTGACTGTGTTAATGATAAAGATCCAGTTGAAGGGATGGTCTTGTTGCGTGTGCTTCATGAACTGTGAATCAAAGTTAGGTTTCTGCTGGCAGTCTCCTTTCCTGTTGGAAGTTGGATTTTTATTTTTTTGACTTTTCTTATTACTACTTTATGGAAGACAGAACAGTTTTGTCAGTGCAGACCTGAACCAGGACTTTTTTTTTAATGATTGAAATAAAAAATGAACTACTTTTGCCTCTGGGGCTTCTTTATTTCATGTTTTGAGGGTTTTATTATTCCCTGTACACTTTGTGTAACGCTTGGTAACTGTGGCAATTCACTTACACTTGCACCTTGAGAAATTATGAATTCATTCATGCATTCTGCAAAGACATTCGTGCATAGGCAAATTTTCTTAGATAGAAATGCCAACCAAAATGGAGGAGTAAGGAATTCCAGGGCTCTGCTTCTCCACGAAAGCTGTTAATGAGCTGGCAAAATTGTCAGAATCATCTTTTGCAGAACTCTGGAATCTAGTCAAACACTCACAACCAGCAAGGGAAAGCTTATTGAAGAAACAAGCTGCTGCTTTACAGTAAGAAAGCACTATGCCATTTTAAATTGCCCTGTGACTATGGTGACCATTGGGAACGCAGCCCACATTTCCAGGAATGCTGCTGAGGAGCTTTGTAGAATGTTACATGGTTTCTGATGAGAAGTCCACTGTAATTGTTGTCCTTATTCCTCTATAGGTAATTTGTTTTCTGGGTCCTTTCAACATTTGTCTTTGGTTTTCTGCTGGTTGATTATGACATACCTAGGTGTAGTGTTTTTGGATTTGGTATCTGTCATTAAGTTTGGAAATTTTTTGATAATTATTCACATATTATCAAATATGTGTGTGTATTTTTCTTTCCTCTTTTTCTTTTATTCCAATAATGTGAATATTATATCTTTAAAAAATGTCCTATAGTTCCTGGATCTTAGATCTTTTTCATTCTTTTTTTCTCTTTGCATTTCACTTTGGGATTTTTTTTTTTTTTTTTTTTTTTTTTTTCGGTACGCGAGCTTCACTGTTGTGGCCTCTCCCGTTGCAGAGCACAGGCTCCGGATGCGCAGGCTCAGCGGCCATGGCTCACGGGCCCAGCCGCTCCGCGGCATGTGGGATCCTCCCGGACCGGGGCACGAACCCGCGTCCCCTGCATCGGTAGGCTGACTCTCAACCACTGCGCCACCAGGGAAGCCCTGGGATGTTTTTATTAACAAATCTTTAAGTTCACTGATTATTTCTTCAGCCATGGTGAATCTACTGATGAGCACATAAAGACATTTTTTTTCATTTTTGTTACAGCGTTTTGGATTTCTAGCATTTAACTTTTATCCTTTCTTAGAATTTCCATCTTTCTTTATACTACTCATCTGTTCTTACATGTTGTCTGTTTTTGTTTTTTTTTTCACTAGAGCTCTTAACATATTAATCATAGTTATTTAAAATTTTCTCTCTGATAATTTCAACATCTGCCATACCTGAGTTAGGTGTGACTATGATTTTTCTTGACTTTCTGTGTGCCTTATATTTTTTTTTGTCAAAAGCCAGACATTATATTACCTAGTATGAACTGAGGTAAATAGTGCTCTAATAGTGCTCAGATTTATGCTACTCTGTCTAGGAGTTGGGCTTTGTTTAATGTTCACTTTAGCTGTAGGTTTCAGAGACTCAAATTCTTCTAGGGTCCTTTTTTTCTACACTCTTGACTTTGGACTTCCGTGTGTACTCCTCCTCTGAGAGAGTCTGTGTCTTGTAGCATTTTCACCTGTAGTCCTCTGTTATTATACTAGGCCCCTGATGGTTGTCTGGTAATGTATGAGGGAGAGTGTACATTGTGTAATCTTTCAATTAAATCTCCATATTTCACTGCATTTGTATTTTTGACATATTCCTCTCATGAATGTTTTTTCTTGTATCTCCATACTTTTAAGTGAGATAGAAGGCTCAGTGGCACTGGGATGAGAAGAATGCCTCTCCCGCATGGCTCTGGGATAAGGCTGTAGTAAAGTCTTTCCTCCTACAGAGGAGACCTTTCCATGGAGAAGGCTCTGAGTGTGTAATAAAAGAATTACTGTCCCCTTCCTTTGCCAGACTGCAAAGGCTACTTTTTGGATCTTCATTTTGAGAACCTAGTGGATTTCCTGGATATGAATCCCATGAAAACGTGCCACCCTCCACCCCAATCCCTGGTGGCGGGTCACCAGGAGTTTTTCACTCTCAACTAATCTTACCAGTTTATGGTTCCAGTGGCTACTGGTCCAGGTAAGAGTCAGCTGTGACACTTTGGATTCACTTGTCTCACCCAGTTTGGGGATGATGGTTTGTCCTGCACATCCAGTTTATCTGATAGGTACAAGAAAACTCACTGATTTTCATTTTGCCCAAATTTTTCTTCTTGTAAGGATGGGAGTGATGACTTTTAAACTCTTTACATATTGCAATTGACACCCAAAGTTTTCATTTTAGTTAAAAGTGTGTTGTTTAATTTTCAAATATTTTGAGGTTTCCCAGATACCTTATATTGATTACTAGTGTTTTGAGATCATAATTTGTATTATTACAATTATGTTAAATGTGTTAATATGTGTTTTTTGACTGAATATGTTATCTATATTGGTTAATATTCTATTCAGGCCTAAGAATAATGTTTACTTTGCTTTCATTGGGTTGTGTATTCCACAGATGTCAGTTGGATCAAGTTACCTGTAAATGTTTGTGCTTTTGACACCAAGATTCTAAACTATTTCCTCTTCCACTGAAAATATCACATAGTGGTTCTCTTTCATCCTTTCCTTCCATATGACTAAAACAATGTGTTTCAGAAGTGTCTGGGAGGGTGACTAAAGGGCCTAGACTTGAAAGATTTGCTGTGTTCAAAATGCCCAGCACTTTTTTGCTAAATTAAGCAAGTCACAACTGAATTTCCTTCTCATATATATATATTTTTTAGTTTCTGTTCTTCAATTTCTGTTCAAAAATTTTTATCTTATTCTCAAACTACAGTTAACCCCATCAAAGTTTGTCAATTTTATTTTATTTTTTTAATTAATTAATTTATTTTTGGCTGCGTTGGGTTTTCATTGCTGTGTGCCGGCTTTCTCTAGTTGTGGGGAGCTGGGGCTGCTGTTTGTTGCGGTGCATGGGCTCTAGGCATGTGGGCTTCAGTAGTTGTGGCACACAGGCTCAGTAGTTGTGGTGCACAGGCTTAGTTGCTCCGCAGCATTAGGGATCTTCCTGGACCAGGGCTCGAACCTGTGTCCCCTGCGTTAGCAGGTGGATTCTTAACCACTGCGCCACTAGGGAAGTCCCAGTTTGTCAATTTTAAACTCATTTGAATATTATAGAGAAGCGCTTTCATTTACTCATTTTATTTCTTTATTCAGTATATGAAAATCCCTGGTTCACTCACTGCAGTATAAAATTCCAGGATAGTAGGAAAAGTCTTTGGTACATTCATGCAAACTTGGAAAGCAAGGAGTTATAGCCTAAGACACATCAAACTCATAATGTGTTGCCACTTATCACAGATTCTCAATAATTCCACCTATCTCCTGGGTTATTCAACTAAATAAAATTTTGATAATTAAGGAAGCATTTCACATTCTGAGGATGTCAAACATAGTTGTGTGTTAGATGACTCCATAAAGTAACCTTCGTCCTGGTGGCTCTGGTCAAACCTTACGCAGTGTCCCAAAGAGGTTCATGTAAAAGCTATCCTTTTATGGCATCAGCAAACACATGGTATAAAAAAGTAAGAACTTGTTGCACTGAGATGAAAGGTGTTTATCCAATTGTATGCTGAAGGGAAATGGCATCACTTGGCATATCATATAACACATTTAAAAGCATTATCAGTGGTACTGGAGTATTTTGTAAAGGCACTGTTTCAGTTTTTATTCTCTTCTCCAAATCACAAACCAAAAATATTAATTCAGGAGAACTTCATAACTGTCTCTTCCACTGGTCAAAGTTTTTCTTTTTCTTTTTATTGATTGGCAAAGTGATAGGCAAGATGAATATGCCTCAAGATGCTGTTTCGAATTGGGGCAAATACACATTCTAGTGATTTTGGTACTTTGTTACAAATTGTGCTACAGTCTCATGAAAAAGTTCTCCAGTGCCTGATGTATTTTATGTACTTCTACAGCTATTAAGAGTTTAATATAAAAATTACATTAAAAATGGGAGTTTGGGATTAGCAGATGCAAAGTGGTATACATAGAGCAGATAAACAAGGTCCTACTGTATAGCACAGAGAACTATATTCAATATCCTATGATAAACTGTAATGGAAAAGAATATGAAAAAGAATGTGTTTATATGTATAACGGAGTCACTTTGCTGTAGAGCAGTAATTAACACAATATTGTAATTCAACTATACTTCAATAAAAAATAAATTAAAAAAAAAAAGAATTGAGACCAGTAATTTCTCTTTAAAAATTTGATCTAGCCTAGTTTCAAATGCATAATAAGCTCTGTATACCAACAATAAGGCGAAAAAAGTAAGCTTCTTTGTGAGGTTTAAAAAAAAAAAATCACATTTTACAGGATATTTTACTGTTAAATTAATATCAACATATATTAATTCTATATGTATTTATGTAATTAAGTATGTCTATCCAGAAATTTATGGTTTTATCAAAAATGCAAACTATAAAAATCGTTAACAAGGGAGTTTTACTTCATTCCTATAATATGTTATTATAACTGGTGATTGGGGTTTATTCCCCTAATTCCTTGTAAAATATGACCTTCCTTGAGATTATGAATAAAATAAAATAGAATGGATGAAGAAAATGTGGTATATACATATAATGGAATATCACTCAGTCTTAAAAAAGGAAATACTTCAATTTATAATAAGACTGATGAACCTGAAGGATATTATGCTAAATGAAATAAGCCAGTTGTAGAAGGACAAATATTGCATGATGCCACTTAAATGAGGTATCTAAAGTGGTTAAAATCTTAAAAGTAGAAAGTGGATGATGGTGGTTGCCAGGGTTTAGGGAAGGGGGGAAATGGGGAGTTGTGCACTGTACCCAACAGGCTTGGTGAGAGCAGTCTAGTTGCAGTAAAAGTGGACTATGGAATCAGACTGCCAGACCTCATGCCTAATATCATCAAAAGCATCTGTCAGTGGACATTTGGGTTGTTTCTATATCCTAACTATTGTGAATAATGCTGCAATGAAAATAAGGGTGCAGCTATCTCTTCAAGATCCTGATTTCAATTCTTTTGCAAATATTTTCTCCCTCTTTATGGGTTGACTTTTCACTCTTGATTGTTTCCTTTGCTATGCAAAAGTTTTTTAGTTTGGTGTAGGCGCACTTGTCTAATTTTGTTTTTTGCCTGTGCTTTTGGTGTCATACCAAGAAATTGCCAAGACCAGTGTCAGGAAGCTTTTTCCTTATGTTTTTTCCTATGAGCTTTGTAGTTTCATGTCTTAAGTTTAAGGTCTTAATGCATTTTGAGTTGATTTTTGTATATGATGTAAGACTGGGGACCAGTTTCATTTTTTTTGCATGTGGATATTCAGTTTTCCCAACACTATTTGATGAAGAGCCTATCCTTTCCCCGTTGTATATTCTTGGCACTCTTGTTGAGAACTGGTCTAAGCAGTGGGAAGCCAGAGGAAAGTGGTGGAGGTCCTCAGTGGTTCTGATGTGCAGATTGGTCATCTGATTTGGGTACTGGGGCAAAAAACAAATCGAACCATCTCATGTAATTGCTGGTTCCCTCTAAAGCTTCCCTCAAGATAGCTGGAGCTCCGGCCTACTAATCCATGCAGTTTTATCCAGTAAAGTGAAATGACTAGAGGAATGTCAGAGTGATCTCAACCTATTATCAAACTTTAAATAGGTAAGAAACTCAGCCCTCTGGCAAAATATCTCTTGGGGGGAAAAAAATGAAAGAAGAGGATAAAATAGCCCCCAAAATTCAACAAACAAAACAAGCAAAGATAAATAAATAAATAAGTGGGGTAAGAAATCACAAATAAAGTTTGTATTTACCTAAAAAGAAAGTAAACAAAGAAAACATGTGCAGAAATACATACACAAACTGATTGCAAATTATAGGAATTTTACCTGAAATAATTTGTTAGATTACCTTTAGTTAACAAATTAAGCCATTTTGGGAACTAAAACTTTTTCTTGGTTTAACAGTGTTTTCCACCATTTAACTGAATGTCTTAACCCATCCCACAGTTCTGAGCCTGCTGTCTCCTCATACATAAATGTGAAGCTAGCTTATGGTATTTCCTAGAGCACACATTTTATTGTATTTTCATGATAACTTCCTGGCACCACAGCACACATGGTTAGGAGTAAGGTTTTTTGGTTTGTTTTTTTTCTTTGTTTTTTTGCGGTACGCGGACCTCTCATTGCTGTGGCCTCTCCCCCTGCGGAGCACAGGCTCCGGACGCGCAGGCCCAGCGGCCATGGCTCACGGGCCCAGCCGCTCTGCGGCATGTGGGATCCTCCCGGACCGGGGCACGAACCCGCATCCCCTGCATCGGCAGGCGGACTCCCAACCACTGCGCCACCAGGGAAGTCCAGTAAGTTATTTTTAATAAGTCTTGGGAAACGATTATACTTTCTAAAAGAAAACTGTCCAAAATTGATAGAATTCAACCATATCAATAGATTTTTGATAAACATGTTTAATTATTTTTTTTTGCAAAAGTAGCATTTTGTTTCTTCTTTTATACTTGACAGCACTGCATTATGTATAACCCATAGGCCTGTAAAGTTTACAAGCATCACTTTGTTTGCAAGTGTCCCAGAAATACAACTGAACATATGGGAAATAAATACATTTTCCCAGGGCAAACTGATATACAACACCCAATCACAGAATGTGGATCACGGCTAGAGCTGGAAGTCCCTGATGTGATGATGCACATTTCCTCACTAGAGCAGTATGATATCTGATCATACAGAAGGAGCTAATGGAAGATTCTGTTGAAAGGGAATGGTTTGCTTTGATGTATTCTACTGTAATTGTCCCTGAACATGGTAAATGATTTAATAAAAGGGAAGAGCTAGTAGATTGGCATAAAGACAACCAAACAGATACATATTCAAAAGTAAGACAAAGAAAAAAACCTTTGAAAATCCAGTAATCTCCATAGAAAGTTTTCCTTTAGCTTTTGTCACTCAGTGAAATTTGAAAGAGAAAATAGAATGAAATCTCATTATTAAATTATTGACTGGTTCAAAGGAGAAATAATCAATTAGGACAAAATAAACTTCTCCCACCAACAGCATTCATAGGAATATCTAGAAATCTATGCATATTTAATATAGATACTAGTAAAAAGGAGGGTCCCATTGTCTTTAGTAACACCATGCATTTTCTTTAAGTGTATTTTTTAAGTAAAATATTTATTAGGTTTCCTAGTTTTACCACAGTCTCAATATTGCATGCTTTAAAGCACAGCTAGAGATAATCTGAATATCTTATTTTAGAAATGAGGAAACTAAAGAACAAAAAATTGCTTGGTTGATTTGTTAATACAAAGGCCAGAACAAGGATGGAAAACCCTCTGACTGCAGTGGTCCTTAGACTTTATTAGAGGGGCTCTTTGTCAAATCTTAAGACTAAATGTTCATCACCAGAGTGACTTCTTTGCCTTCTGCCTGGTACTGCCAGATTGGTTATATTCTTGAAATATTTTTCAGATTTCCTTAGAAGTTTTCATCAAAATTCTCCATAGGTTGTATCTAACAACTCTGAATATTGGACATGTGCTCTAGTATTAGTTTTCTTTTAATGATTTTCTATAATTAACATGAATTCTTTTTCACCTATAAAATGTTATAAATCATTGTTAAAAATCTTTAAAGTGATATTCTAATTGATGTGTTTGACCTCTCATCATCTGATCTCTAAAGAATTAATTAAAGTAGTTTAAGAGTATAAGGACAGTGATCAACAGATCAAAATAATAGAATGTCCCTTTGTTTTGTTTACTTTTTATGTGGGGGTTACTTTTTTATACAGTAAAGCCATTCACATTCTTCACTCTTTTTGCATATTTCAACAAAACTCACATGACTATCTTTTATCCTTGTATATACATGTCCTGCTATTTTGTTCTCTTAAAAAAACAATAGACATAATACAGTGATACTATCATCATGAAAGAATTAAGAATCTTTTGAAGTGCTTATTTAGATTCATTTCTCAGTCTGGAAGTTATAATTGTCTTATCAATAGGTGTCATGATTTGGAAATAATATTGCATTCAAAGTTAAATTCCTCTGGCATGTGACATCTTTTGTCATGATCAAAGTGAGCAAGACGGGGCTTCCCTGGTGGCTCAGTGGTTAAGAATCTGCCTGCCAATGCAGGGGACATGGGTTTGAACCCTGGTCTGGGAAGATCCTAAATGCCGCGGAGCAACTAGGCCCGTGTGCTACAACTACTAAGTCTGTGCTCTAGAGCCTGCGAGCCACAACTACTGGAACCCATGCGCCTAGAGCCTGTGCTCTGCAACAAGAGAAGCCACCACAATGAGAAGCCCATGCACCGCAACAGAGTAGCCCCTGCTCGCCGCAACTAGAGAAAGCCCGTGCACAGCAACGAAGACCCAACGCAGCCAAACAATCAATCAATCTTTTTTGAAAAAAGCGAGCAAGGCATCATTGCTCTGTGATTCCTGAAGAGAGACAGCCTTCAATATATTTGTGTAGAAATCAGAACACTTGTAATAGGATGTTGTGCCACTGTCCATTATAAAGTTATTTTAGAGTTATTTTTTTTAATGTTATAGTGACCCATCACTTTTAGAGTATGTGATGAATTCAACTTTGTAATTAATTTAAAGGGTATTTTAGTCTGAGGATGGCAGCTAAATATTGCAAAAATATAGTTAAATGATACGCAATATGGAAGGAGGTAGGACAAAAACAAGGCAGAAAATTATTCAAAAACTGATTTGGACTCATCAATTTAGAGACTGAAGCCAATTAAAGGAAAACAGGAAGAAAGAGCTATATGTCAACACCTATTTCTTTTTAGATTTGTTTGATAATTGGTTAAATGTGAAATGGCTAATGGCAAACTTCTGTCAGAGCAAACTTACTTAAATTAACGATATTGATTAAATTTATTATCTGTAGCATTTATGGAAGTGAACTTTTACCATAAAGAGAACTGCTTTTTGCCTGCTTTCTGTGCAAATTTGACATTAGTGACTTGGGTGATTACCCTAATAGAAATGACCATGGTGGAATTGTGTTGAAAAGTCACAGTTTCACCATTAAAATTAGGTGAAATAAGGTATTTTCACCTTAAAAGTTACAACAATAACCAACTAGAATGAACTTTTTATGGCTTTTTGAAGTTCGAACTTGAATGGCTATTTTGAACCCCATGCCTTAGCAGTAATTCACACTTCTATCTCTTTTATTCTTTAAAAATTTATTGCCAGTAGATCAATGGTTAGAATTAGAACCATTGATAATTTGGTAACATTATTCTCTGAGAAGCCATATAAAGTGGACAACACTTTATTCTGCCATATTGCCACATAAAAAATTATAGAGATTGGAGAAATTTGGGTTATTTATTAAAGAAGTTAGAGATTCATAATGTATGGGAATGGATAAGATTCCAACAGCTAAGACTAAAAGCTTAAACAGCTTTGTTTTTCACAGATTAACTATATATTTCATTTCATTTGTGGATCAACAATACTGGTTTGAATACATATATTTCACATATTTACTACTTGTATATGTACAGAATTTCCACCATGAATCTCACCATGATTTAGCACTGGGTATTATAGTGCAGAAAAAACTAGACAGTTACTACTTTCATGAAGCTTCATTTATGGAAGAAGTAGGCAATAAATAGTCATATATCCATATGTAATATATACACACACATGTATGTATGTGTGTATACATATCAGAAAGTATTGATGATTGCTGTGAAGAAAACAAATAGAAAAAAGGGTATCATTTTTGATAAGGTTATCAAGACATATATGATGGTCATTATTTTATATGGTGATCATTTAATAAGGTTAATTGGTAGGGCACATTCCTCCTAGCTAAGAATATGCTCAATACCAAATTACCCCTGAGGCTGAGCATATATAAACTAGATATCAGATTAAACAGTTACATAAAGAAATATTTGTTGCAATTGAAGAAGAATAATAAAAGAGTATCTTTTGTTTTTCTGTTTAAGGCAAGAGGTAAGCAGAATGGGAAGAATAGCTCTATTACTACTAAACTAGGTTGTAGGGCATGGATCTGAAATACCAGTTTTTTTTGTTTTGTTTTTTGTTTTTTTTCAATATTAGACCCCAGGATAGAGCTAGCTCATTCAAGCATAGATAATGTTGGAGAATTGGAGCTCTTCCTTACAGGCTCCTTCCCCATACCAATGAAATGTAATTGGTATTTTAACAAGTTTCAGTGTTTATTGTGTTCAAAGCACAAAATATATTCTAGTCTCCCACTCTCCCATATAATTTTACTGAGTGGAGAAAATCTTCCTGTCTCCTTGGATCACTACTCCTGTTCACTGTGATTTCTGCTTACTTTAGGATAACTGGTATGTTTGCAATCACTTTAAAGTCACAAACAATGTCAATTCTGTAAATAGAATGCCCAGCTAAAAAAGTAAAATACAAACTCTGAACTTGGTTTAATTTCAAATATTCTCCCTTTTGCTGGATGAGCATGCTTTCAGAGCAAGCTTTCAAAGAATAATATATTTAGCTCTCTCCTTACTCTCATTTTCTGGATTCTTTACTGGTTCCTCTGAGACAGAGAGTGCGGGGGGGGGGGGAGCTTTGCAAACTTTCTAACATCCATTATTAGTTCAGTTTGTTTTATAGACTCACATCAGCATTTCCTGTCAGAGGATTCTTTTAAAGTCATTTGGTTTAGAGCTGGCCAAAGAGCATGACCTTGGCCTTCCTGAGGCATTCTCCCAAATCTGAAAGTTTTAGACTTGGTAATAACCTCATAAGGACACATTTGTTTCAGATTAGAAGCAGTTTATTTGCTCCAATTTCACAGTTCAGTCACGGAACACAAACTACATTATCTAAGTACAACAGAGACTCACTCTTCTTTGAATAACAGTAGATAAAAAGGAAATCAGTGCAAGTCACTTTTTTCAAAATCTTTGTTTGCAGGTCAGTTGGCACTTATGTGTAGTGCATCCTATCAGATAGATTTGCCTGAAAGTAGAGAAGATGGATGCTATCTTAGTCAGATTGCTATAACAGAATACAGAATAC
Source organism: Phocoena sinus (assembly GCF_008692025.1). Lineage (NCBI taxonomy): Eukaryota > Metazoa > Chordata > Mammalia > Artiodactyla > Phocoenidae > Phocoena > Phocoena sinus. The sequence continues at coordinate 79,654,030 of NC_045768.1, read as the reverse complement.
CGTAGATTGGTGGCTCTGAAACAGTAGAAATGTATTTCTCATGGTTTGGGAGGCTAGAACTCCAAAATCAAGGCACCAGCAGATTTGGTGTGTGAAGAGGACCGACTTCCTCCTTCTTACATAGACAGTCTGCTTCTTGGTGTGTTCTTATATGATGGAAAGGGCATGGGAGTTCTTTGGGGCTCCTTTTATAAGGGCACTAATCTCATTCTTGAAGGCTCCACCTTTATGACCTGATAACCTCCGAAGGCCTCACTTTATTCTTATACTATCGCATAGGGAGTTAAGATTTCAACATATGAATTTTGGGGAACATAAACATTCAGTCCATTGCAGATGCTGCTGTTGGGTCATGAAGAGCTAGCTGCCTGGCCTATGTGACCATCTTTTTTTTACCAGGAGGAGGAATGAGAACAGAGTTTGGAGAGGGCTTAGCTTTCTTACAGTTTCCTTTTTGCTTTGCTCTAGGAATCTGGGGCTTACTACCTACTTTCCATCTCTCTCATTTTCAATTTGCAAAGGAGTGCTAATTTTCAATTGGTTTATTTTCTTTTACTAAAATCCCATATTAAAAGCTAGAACTTGCATTTTATTGACTCAACTATTTTCTTTGGTTCAGGGGACTCATTAAAATTTAGTGGAAATTTTGTCTTCAGTGTGGAAGAAGTGTCTCTAAGGCAATGATTCAAAATGAGGCAGGTTAAAAGATTCAGCTGGATACTCACTTTCCCAGGCTGTCCTAGGAATGGTGACATTATTTTAGAATGTTTGTTATCCTATGTGGTGATCATTTTAGTGTGTTTATTGATTATTTTATTTTTGTAAATATTTTTATAAGTGTTCAATTCACTGCTATTGTTGATTTTTTCACTAGGCTATTAGTGTTTTTCATAATAATTTATAAAAATTCTCTGTATAAATTTCTATCTTTCCAATATATAGAATAAATCAATTAGTTATTTTTAATCAGTTATTTGCCTTTAACATTATTTTAAAGGATATATTTTATTACCCAATATTTATCTTAATTCTTCTGACTTATGGTAATATATTCTTTCAGATCAACTTTATAAGCAATTATATAAAAATTAATAAGCAATGTATCATATATGTGTGTGAATATACATCATACCTATATGTTATATATGTATTTTTTCTTAATTTTTAGCCATCTTTATTTTCCTGGAATGAGTCCCTCTTGAGTAATTTGATTTAATATTTAATTACTACACTGCTGGACTGTGTCTGTTGCCTTCAGTTTAGGATTGTTGCATCTATTTTGTAAGTAATGTAGTACTATATTAGATCATATCAAACAATTGATAGAATACCTAGACTATGTCTCCGAGTTTAACACATACTTAGCACACATTATATCCTCCATAAAGCTAAATTATTCTAAATCTGTTGCATATTGTACACTTATTCTGTGCAAAATCTAGTAAGGAAACAAGTTAGAAAGCCCCAATTGTTTCTACAGGTGGTTTAAATTTTAGTAGCTGGAATGAGAGAAAAAGACAAGTATTAAATAAAAGTGAAAGGCAAAAATGTGAGCTGTAAAAACGTTGAGTCAAAATAACCATAGAAAATCAGCTAAAATGAAGAAATATGCTGGTTTACATATATAGACATTCAGAAATGAAGGAATGATTAGATGGCTAATTAATTCAATAAACATATGGTGAGATGCTGGGTTTAAGATAAATAAGATTAATATAGCCACTAGCTTCTAATCACTCATACTTTAGAGGGAGAAACAAATAAGTAAATAACCAGTTATAATAATTTGATAAATTAAAAATGGAATACATAAATATAGGTACAGCTAACTCAGATATTGTGGATCAGGGAAGGTTTTCTGAAAAAAAAAAAAAGAGTAGATTCTATATTGGGCTCTGAAAATGAGTAGGGATCATCTAGTTGAAGTGAGGGCTGTGTGAATGTACTTCTATACAAGCATATCAGTTTATCTGTAAAGGCACTGTTGGAACTGTGTCCTAAATATCTGTGTAACTATTTTCTGATTCCTTCACTTGACATTTATAACAATATTGTGCCTTTTTATCTCTCTGCTATATACTTGGCTAGCATTATCATGTCTGTTGCCTCGTTTTTGATACTTTTTGCTTTATGACTTAAAAAATAATTCAGATTTCCTTACAGGGAAAGGTAATGATAACAATGCAGTTTTATATTACTTGTCCTCCAAATTGCTTAGGAAAACCAAGCGGGGGTAGCAAAATAAATAAATATTACATGGATAACATCAATAATACAGCTATGTGATAAGGAATCTCCATGAACCAAAAAATGAATGGACAAGGTAAAACCATATAAAACTTGACCTCACAAAGGAACAGCCCAGGTTTACTAGCAGCAGAGTGGTGGTGGAGTGATGAAAAAGAGAAGCTTCAACAAAGAGCATAGGAGCACAGTGTTGTCAATGGCTATTCACTTGTGAGCTGAGAGAAGCCCTTATCAGTAACTCTCGTAGTAACTCCATAAACTTCAGGATTTTTTTAACAGCTTTAACAGCTTTAACTCCATAAACTTCAGGATTTTTTTAACAGCTTTATTCAAATGTAATTTACGTCCATAAAAACTTACCTGCTTTTAATTTTTGGTAAGTTTATGGAATTATACAACTATCACTATAATCCAATTTTGGAATATTTTCAGCACTCCAAAAAGATTCATTGCATTTTTCCTAGTCACCCCACATTCCTTAGGCTAGTCCCAGGGAATCACCTACTTTATGTCTTCCTTATAGAAAATTCATATAAATTGAATCATAAAATATGGGGCATTTTTTTTGTGTGTGTGTGCCTGGATTATTTCTCATTGTATAATGTTGTTGAGGGTCATCCACATGGAAGATATCAGTACTTTCCTCCTTTTTATTGCTGAATAGTATTCCACTGTATGGATATGCCACATTGTGCTATTCATTCACTGGTTGATAAGACATTTGGCTGTTTTTAGTTTTGGGGTATTATACATTTGTGTTGCTGTAAACATCACATATGTCTTTGTGTGGGCATGTGTTTTCATTTCTTCTGGTTAGATTCCCAGGAGGGATATTTCTGGGTCATGTGGTAAATTTACATATATCTTTAAGAAAATGCCAAACTGTTTTACAAAGGCATCATACCATTTTACTTTCTTTCCTGCAATGTATCCCTACCAATAGACATTACTTTTTGTCTTTTTAAATATAGCCAATCTAGTGGATGTGAAGTGGTATGTCATTATGCTTTAAACTGCATTCTCTTTAATATGATGCTGAACATCTTTTCATGTGTCAATTTCATATTTCTTTGATGAAATGTGTATTCAAAACTTTTGTTCATTTTTAAAGTAGGTCATTTGCCTTCCGGTTATTCAGTTATAAGATTACTTTATAAATTTTAGATAAAAGCCCTTTATTAGACATAGGATTTACAAATATTTTCTCTCAGACTGCATCTTGTCTTTTCATTTCTTAAAGATGCCCTTTGAAGTACAGAAGATTTTAATTTTGACCAAATCCGTTATATCATTTTTTTCTTTTATGGATGGCACTTTCTTATACTATCTAAGAAATATTTTTCTAACCCCAAATCATAACATTTATCTCCTTATTTTCTTCAAATGCTTTATAAATTTAGCTCTTTTATTTATGTCTCATTCATTTTGAGCTCATTTTTTAGTATAGTGTGCGAGAATAGTTTAGAGTCATCTTTTTGTATTTGGATATTGAATCCTCCCATAACCATTTGTTGAAAGGCTATCATTTCTCCATTAAATTAATTGCCTTTGACCCTTTGTTGAAAATTCATTGACCGTAAATGTAAGTGTTTATTTCTGGACTCTCAATTCTGCTCCACTGATCTATGTATATGTTTATCCTTTTCTCAGTACCACACTCTCTTGATTACTCTAGCTTTGTAATAAGTCTGAAATTGGGAAGTATAAATCTTCCAATTGTGTTGTTCTTTTTTAAGATTGTTTTTGCTGTTTTGTGGCCTTTGCCTTTCCTTATAAATTTTAAGATTAACGTCTTAGTTTCTGAAGGAAAAAAGTCTGCTGGAATTTTGATAAGGATTACATTGAATGCATAATTGATCAATTTGGAAAGAATTCAATTTTAATGATCTCAAGTCTCTTAATCTATGAATAGGAAAGGTCCTTTCATTTATTTAGGTCTTATTTGATTTCTCTCGGCAGTATTTTTCAATTTTCATTGTACAGGTCTCCATAATTCTTTTTATTTTTTTCCCCTATTTTATTCTATTTGATGAAAATTATTTAATTTCATTTTTGATTCATTGTTAGTTTAAATACATTTGAATTTTATATTGATTTTTGTCCTGTGAACTTATTGAATTTATTTTTTAATTTTAGTAGTTGTTTTTACATATTTCTTAGGATTTCATATATCCTGGGTCATATTATATGTGAATAAAAATAGTTTTATTTCTTCTTTTCTAACCTGGGTGTATTCTATTTATTTTATTTTCTTTGCCTGATTTTGAGAGTAGACACCTTTGTTTTGTTTCTGATCTCAGTCAGAGGGTATACAGTCTTTTACTGTGATGTATGATGTTAAATGTCAGTTTTGGGTAGGTGCCTTTTATCAGGTTGAAGAAGTTCCTTCTATTTTTATGTTTTTGAGTTTTTATCGTGGATGGATATTGGGTTTGGTTAAATGTCTTTTTCTGCATCTATTGAAGTTTTGTCCTTTATTGTATTTATGTAATGTATTACATTAATTGATTTTGAGGTGTTAAAACAACCTTGTATTTTTGCAATAAATTCAACATGGTCATTCTTTATAATTCTTTTATATTAGATTTACTAATATATATTACCTGTAACAAAATTGCATTTATTTCAATACATAATAAGAGTTTATATATCATACCTTTGAGTAAAAGCTGTTCTCTAAGAAAATATATCAAATTTATTCTGTGGTTTTGCTTTACCTCTGGGAAACAATTGCACATCTTTGGATGTATTAATATTCTGGTATGTATGCATGGGCATAATAATTATTGGCTTAGAAAAATAAAGAATTACTCCTGAATGGGAGAATAGTGTTGAACAGATAAAAATCTTGGCTCTGTCAGCAAGGGATTATGTGACGGAATAGTTGTTACATAGAAAGCCAGCAGGGTATAAAACTAGTTTAAGATATCCATCCACTTTTCCTATTCTCTGAAAAGGAAACACCTCTTCATTTTGAAGGTTTGTTAAAACATTTGAAAGACATCTATGCTTAGTGCATTTTAGGGTGAATTTAAATGGTATTGGGAAGGATATATATTATGATTAATTCAAGTTTACCAGTTTTTCCTAGAAATGATCATTTCAGTGAGCAATAGGGGATATGAAGAAAATGAAAATGTACAATGTGCTATTAGGTATTATTTAGAGGTGAAAAGTTGTTTAACATGAGAATGAGAAAAGGTGTGTTTGATCTGAGTTTTGTGTGCTGCTAAGAAGTCCTTGCTGAGGAAGAAGATCCAAAGTCTGAGAGAATTTCCACTTCCCTTTTGGAATGGACACAGTTGGTACTCATCCCAAAGAGAGAACCTATCTTACTTGCTATAATATTTTTGAATTTTATTTATTTATTTATTATACAGCAGGTTCTTATTAGTTATCTGTTTTATACATATTAGTGTATATGTCAATCCCAATCTCCCAGTTCATCTCCTACCCCACCCCCCCACCCCTGCTTTCTCCCCTTGGGGTCCACGCATTTGTTCTCTACATCTGTGTCTCTGTTTCTGCCTTGCAAGCCAGTTCATCTGTACCATTTTCTAGTTTCCAGATACATACGTTAATATATTTGTTTTTCTCTTTCTGACTTACTTCACTCTGTATGACAGTCTCTAGGTCCATCCAGGTCTCTACAAATGACCCAATTTCATTCCTATTTATGGCTAAGTAATATTCCATTGTATCATTTGCTATTTTTATAGGTTGTTTTCCGGGCTTTTGTGTGTGTTTAGGTCTAATAGTATTCACCTGCAACTCGGAGAACTGCCCTCCATCTGCTCAAGCCACTTGCCCCTTCTGGAAAATGCCTGTGAGCCTGTTGTGGGACTTAATCAGTGACTGATGGAGGAAGAAACATAACAGCACAACTCCTTTACGTCCAACTGGGAAAACACTGACACATAGTGCACATTCCAGGGTTCCCTTTTGAGATCAGACTGACATTACTCTCTAAGAGACTTGCTAGAATCATATCCTTGCTTGGTTCAGTCTTCTTCTCTCTCCTGCTTCCCCCGCTCTTTTACGGGTTTCTCCTAAGAGCACATTTAATAAATCCCTGGCACATAAATCCTAGTCTGCATTTGAGGAACCTACACTAAGACACCTCATCCACAAATCCAGACAGTATGTGTGTATATAAGTATATGCATATGTAGGAGCAATGATGGGCAAGGGGTTATTTAATATTGCCTGATTTTTACTGTCATTCTCGGCCGATTACTGGCAGTGAAGCCTTGAATGAGGAGAGAAGTTAGTTCAACTTTGGGAAAACTAAGGAGAATAGAGACAAGGAAAATGAGATGAGACTAAAATTAATAAGCTTAAAGTTTAATAAGAAAAATAACACACAGTCCATTAAAATTACAGTATTGAACAAAGGCAATAGTAACAGGAATACACTAAGAAGAGACAGAGTTGACATAAAAATGTACAGGTTTTAATTGATGGGAGTTCGAGAACTATTGGCAGGAATGCTGATGGGAATTAAACCAGTTTTTTTTTTTTTTTTTTTTTTTTTTTTTTTTTTTGTGTGTGTGGTACGCTGGCCTCTCCCGTTGCGGAACACGGGCTCCGGACGCGCAGGCCCAGCGGCCATGGCTCACGGTCCCAGCCGCTCCGCGGCACGTGGGACCCTCCCGGACCGGGGCACGAACCCCCGTCCCCTGCATCGGCAGGCGGACTCCCAACCACTGCGCCACCAGGGAAGCCCTAAACCAGTTTTTAAAGAGATGTAAAATTTGGATTGGTAGAAAGGAATGGTGAGAGTACTCCCTGTTGTAGCAGTTTGCGGATCAAGATGTGAAGGCTAAAACATTCAAAAACCAGTTGATATTAATACATGGATAAAAATGACAAGAGTAGTATTATAAGGAGTCTAAGGCACATAGATGATACATAATTTGCTCAATGATATGTAGAAGACTAATATTCATAGATAATATGTTTCTGGAAGGAATATTAGATATTACTTTGGAAAAGTTGGTTAGAAGAAGGAGAGTTTAATTTTTACAGAAATGAGCATACCGAATGTTTAAATAGCAGGGAGAGAAGGGAGGGTGCTCAGAGTGTATGCTCTAGGTATGTTAGTTTCACCACACTCAGAAATTTGTCAGATATACAAAATAGTTACAAAATACTAAGCTAGTCAAGAGAAGACCAAAAAAAAGTCTTTTGGAGCCACTTATTCATAAAATAAGGACCTGAACAGCCACAGCAGATGCTAAATTGTAAATAAAATAAGTGGTATGATAATATCTAGTTGCATCCATGTTGCTGCAAATGGCATTATTTTGTTCTTTTTTATGGCTAATAGTCCACTGTATATATGTATCACATCTTCTTTATCTGTTCCTCTGTCGATGGACATTTAGGTTGCTTCCATGTCTTGGCTATTGTAAATAGTGCTGCAATGAACATTGGGGTGCATGTATCTTTTTGAATTATGGTTTTCTCTAGATATATGCCCAGGAGTGGGATTGCTGGATCATATTGTAGCTCTATATTTAGTTTTTTAAGGAACCTTCGTACTGTTCTCACTTTGCTGTACATCTGAAACTAACACAACATAGTAAATCAACCATACTCCAATAATAATTTTTAAAAAGGAATAATAAAATATCTAAGTCACACCAAGGGAAAAAAAAAGTTGTGCAGGATACAGTGCAAAAGAGAAATGAGGGAAAGAGGTGTGTGAAAAGCAATCAAATTAGAGCATTAAGAACTATATTTGACCGTTTTCACCTCTGCATCCGGATATGAGCAATAGTGATACAAGCCTCTGCATTACAACATTATAAACCTTACTTGAGGTCTGAAAATTCATTGGATATTAATTTATATCCATATTTACAGCTACTTCTCTGTGCATCACATTGAAGTAATATTCTTAGAACATTAATTAAATGTGAGTGAAATGCACAAAAATAAGCCTTCAGTAAATTCATTGGCTCATCAAACCATTTATGTTGGATATTTTCCTGGAATTTAATAAGTTATGAGAATGATTTATTGTTGGCATAATTCAAATTGTTGCAAATATTTTTTCGAACTTTAGATTCTGAATATTGTTTCATTAGTGCTACTGTTGTCTGCATAGCTGCCATGTATGTTTTTGATCATATGTATTGATCTTTATGTGATTCTATATAGAAATTCAGAATTTGAGAGCATACAGGAAGAGTATTTCTCGTATCTAAATTCATCAGCCCTTTTCTAGCTCCATATGTGATGGTCTTTGTCAGAATGTTACTTTTCAGCAATTTTTCTTTTTTTCTTTGAAACTGTAAAATTAACGACAACCTCCACCTCCATGATACCTAAAATGATCTCAAATAAATAGCCATCCCTATTTTATGATTGCACTTTGTCTAGACCAAGTTCTGGAAACTTCCTTTGTTTTATTTCTATATAGTATAAGTATTCTAGTTTGCTTCTTTAGATTCTCTGTCAATAATGGCCAGGTATGCCCTGTCCTATACAAAAGTAACACCCACTGGGTGCCATATTTTTCTGAGTTTAGATCCTATATTGAATAATCTAACTGTAACTACCCCATGATCTTATATTTAAATTCTCTCTACCTCCTTTGCTGTGTCTTGTCTTAAATTGATTCTTTTTCATGAATCCCCATTTGGTTTTTATGCCTCTGGCATTGGATCCTCTCTTGACAACGGTTTTCATATTTCTTGTTTAGAGAATATTTTCTGGCAGAAATCTTGCCTATCACATATTTTACTATATATTTTAAATATCACATATATTTACCAGTAGGATGAGCACTAGCATGTCGTAAATATATTGTTAATGTCAATGTTAGAGCAAAGAGTAATTTTATTTAAGGAAAAATAAAATTTTTTTGGATTAGCAGAGAAATTGAAATTTGGTACAAGTAGACTATGGCAAACCGTAGGCAAGTCCAGAGAACAAAGGAGGGAAGCATTCTTTTATAAAAGAACAGAGGAAGAAGGGAGGGGTTGTTCTGAACCAAAGTTCATTGGAGAAAAATGAGAGTTCAAAGTGGTGGTGGCTTCTCCTTGCTGCAGATGAGGGCAGCTTGATGTTGCCAGCTGAGGGAGGAAATCTTCCTTCTTCCTGTGGACCATGCAAGCTGAGAAGAGTGGCATGTGCTTGCAAGTCCTCCCTTCGTGACTTCTCGACTCCAACTTTGAGTTAGGTTTCCCTAACACATCACCCAGGATGAGTTATAGTCCTGGGACCTGTTCCTTCAGAAATTATTCAGAATCCCTGTATTGTATATATAGGGAAAATATGATTTGGGATTTGAAAATTAAGTCATGTCTATGTCAATGGCAATGTTCTATAGATTCCTGTGGTTATAATAATAGGGTGATGTATTCTAATTTAAACAAATTAAATATTGGCTAAGACTGTTTAGATTTTACTCTAGACCACTATTGTTTTAAGTTTGGAGGCAACATATTCACTACCAAAAATCTATTAAGAAGACAGAGAAACTGTCAATTGTGTGTTGGGTATTGACAGATACAAGTCTGGTGACGTGTGCCATTTATTGGATCCTGTAAGCATGCGATTTTTAAAATAAGCTTTATTTTTTAAAACAGTTTTAGATTTACACAACAATTGTAAAGATAGTATAGAGAATTCCCATATACCCCACACTTAGTACCTCCTGTTATTAGCATCTTACATTAGTATGGTGCATTGTTACAATTAACTAACCAATATTGTCAAATGCATGGTTTATTTGTATTTCCTTAGTTTTTACCTGGTGTCCTTTTTTCCGTTCCAGAATCCTATATACAATATCTCTTCATATTTAGTGGTATGTCTCTTTAGGCTTCTCTTTGATAACCCTGACAATTTTTAGGAATCCTGATCAGACGTATTGTAGGATGCCCCTTCTATTGATAATTGTCTGATGTTTTTATCATGGTTAGATGGGGGTTTGTGGGTTTGAGGGAGGAAGTTTACAGAGGTAAAGTATGATTTTCACATAATATCAAGGTATTGATATTGATATCATACTATCAATATGATTTATAACTGTTGATGTTCACGTTGATCATCTGGCTGAGGTAGTGTTTGCCAGATTTCTCCACTGGAATGCTGCTCCACCTTCCTTTCCAGACTGTACTCTTTGGAGGAAATCACTATGTATGGCACAGAATGTCTACATACATTATTTGGAATTCTTCTACATAGGAGATTTTTCTCTTCAGCCCCATTTATTTATTAGTGTGGACTCAGATATTTATTTTATACTTGGAGTTATTCACTTTGTTGCTCAGTTGTTCCAGTTTGGCTATTTAGAGTTCTTTCAATTGGATCTTGTGCCCCTTTGACATAACCCTATCTATCTGTCTATCTACCTATATCATCTATTCACATTTTTTAAACACTTCATTACTTTTTGGCACTATAAGATGTACCAGGGTCATTTTGTATATTTACTGCCCCACTTCTAGAATCACCCATTTCTCTATGGAGGCCTGGTTCCATTTATTTGAGAATGGCATCAAGATCTGAGTACTAGGTGTGTTCATTGCTACTAGATATCATTTCTTTTAGGCCCTCTCAGCTGAGAGAGCTGAGAAATATATGTACATATACTAGCCCAGTATAATGTTAGCTATATTTTTTTAGATGTTCCTTATAAGATTGAGAGACTTCCCCTCTATTCCTAGTCTATGAGAGAAGTTATCATTAATAGGTGTTGGATTTTGTCACTTTTCAGTGTCAATTGTTAGAATCATATTATTTTTCTTCTTTAGCCTGTTGATATGGTGGATTACATTTATTGATTTTTGAATGTTACACCAATATTGCGTACTTGGATACGTCTCCCCTGTATGTGTTATAATATTTTTAATATATTATTGAAATAAATTCTTAATATGTTTTAAGGAATTTCCCATCTGTGTTCATAAGAGATATTGGCCTGCAGACTTTTTGTCTTATAATGAATTTATCTGCTTTTGCTTTTAGGTAATGCTGGCCTTATAAAATGAGTTAGGAAGTATTCCCTCTACCGATATATTCTGCATGAGATTATAAATATTTGATATCATTTTTTCTTAAATGCTTGATAGAATTCACCACTGAAACCATCTTAGCCTGGTACATACTTTTTTATTTCTTTTGAATGCTATTAATTATTGATTCAAGTTCTAAATAGATACAGGCCTACTCAGATTATCTATTTCACTTTGTGTGAGTTTTGGTAGTTAGTGTCAGGTTATTGGTCTATTTAATCAAATTATGAAATTTGCAAGCATAGACATTCACAGAAAGATAGACAAGAAGGAAAGGTAGAGGGCTATGTACCAGATGAAGGAGCAAGGTAAAACCCCAGAAAAAGCAACTAAATGAAGTGGAGATAGGCAACCTCCCAGAAAAAGAATTCAGAATAATGATATTGAAGATGATATAGGACCTTGGAAAAAGAATGGAGGCAAAGATCGAGACAATGCAAGAAATGGTTAACAAAGACCTAGAAGAATTAAAGAACAGACAGACAGAGATGAACAATACAATAACTGAAATGAAGAACACACTAGAAGGAATCAATAGCAGAATAAGTGAGGCAGAAGAATGCATAAGTGTCCTGGAAGACAGAATGATGGAATTCACTGCTGCGGAACAGTATAAAGAAAATAGACTGAAAAGAAATGAAGACAGCCTAAGAGACTTCTGGGACAACATTAAACACAATGACATTCGCATTATAGGGGACCCAGAAGGAGAAGAGAGACAGAAAGGAAACGAGAAAATATTTGAAGAGACTATAGTCAAAAACTTCCCTAACATGGGAAAGGAAATAGCCCCCCAAGTCCAGGAAGCACAGAGAGACCCATATAGCATAAACTCAAGGAGAAAGACACCAAGACATATAGTAATCAAATTGACAAAAGACAAAGAAAAGTTATTGAAAACAACAAGAGAAAAATGACAAATAACATAGAAGGGAACTCCATAAAGTTAACAGCTGATTTCTCAGCAGAAACTCTACAAGCCAGAAGGGGGTGGCATGATATATTTAAAGTGATGAAAGGGAAGAACCTACAACCAAGATTACTCTACCTGGCAAGGATCTCATTCATATTCAATGGAGAAATCAAAAGTTTTACAGACAAGCAAAAGCTAAGAGAATTCAGCACCACCAAACCAGCTCTACAACAAATGCTAAAGGAACTTCTCTAAATGGCAAACACAGAAGAAAAGGACCTACAAATACAAACCCATAACAATTAAGACAATGGTAATAGAAGCATATATATAGATAATTACCTTAACCGTGAATGGAATAAATGCTCCAACCAAAAGACACAGGCTCACTGAATGGATACAAAAACAAGACCCATATATATGCTGTCCACAAGTGACCCACTTCAGACCTATAGACACATACAGACTGAAAGTGAGGGGATGGAAAAAGATATTCCGTGCAAATGGATATCAAAAGAAAGCTGGAGAGCTTCCCTGGTGGTGCAGTGGTTGAGAGTCTGCCTGCTGATGCAGGGGACACAGTTCATGCCCCAGTCTGGGAAGATCCCACATGCCATGAAAAGGCTGGGCCCGTGAGCCATGGCCACTGAGCCTGCACGTTCGGAGCCTGTGCTCCACAACGGGAGAGGCCACAACAGTGAGAGGCCCACGTGCTGCAAAAAAAAAAAAAAAAAAGCTGGAGTAGCAATACTCATATCAGATAAAAAAGACTTTAAAATAAAGAACGTGGGGGAGCTTCAAGATGGTGGAAGAGTAAGACGCAGAGAACACCTTCCTCCCCACAAATACATCAGAAATACATCTACATGTGCAACAACTCCTACAGAACACCTACTGAACGCTGACCGAAGACCTCAGACCTCCCAAAAGGCAGGAAACTCCCCACGTACCTGGGTAGGGCAAAAGAAAAAACAAAAAACAGAGACAAAGAGTAGGAACGGGACCTGCACCAGTGGGAGGGAGCTGTGAAGGACGAAAGGTTTCCACACACAAGGAAGCCCCTTCGTGGGCAGGGACTGCTGCTGGCGGAGGAGGGGAGCTTTGGAGCCATGGAGGAGAGCGCAGCAACGTGGGTGTGGAGGGCAAAGCGGAGAGATTCCCGCACAGAGGATCAGTGCCAACCAGCATTCACCAGCCTGAGAGGCTTGTCTTCTCACCCGCTGGGATGGGTGGGGGCTGGGAGCTGAGGCTCAGGCTTCAGTGGGATCCCAGGGAGAGGACTGGGGTTGGCTGCATGAACACAGCCTGAAGGGGGCTAGTGCACCACAGCTAGCAGGGAGGGAGTCCAGGAAAAAGTCTGGAGCTGCTGAAGACACAAGAGACCTTTTCTTGCCTCCTTTTTTCCTGGTGCACGAGGAAAGGGGATTAAGAGTGCTGCTTAAAGGAGCTCCAGAGATGGGCGTGAGCTGCAACTATCAGCGTGGACCACAGAGACAAGCATGGGACGCTAAGGCTGCTGCCACAGCCACCAAGAAGCCTGTGTGCAAGCACAGGTCACTCTCCACACCTTCCCTTCTGGGAGCCTGTGCAGCCCGCCACTGCCGGGGTCCCATGATCCAGGGACAACTTCCCTGGGAGAACGCACGGCGCACCTCAGGCTGGTGCAATGTAATGTCCGCCTCTGCCGCCGCAGGCTCACCCTGCATCCGTACCCCTCCCTCCCCCTGGCCTGACTGAGTGAAAGCCCCCACATCAGCTGCTCCTTTAACCCTGTCCTGTCTGAGTGAAGAACAGACGCCCTCAGGCGACCTACACGCAGAGGCGGGTCCAAATCCAAAGCTGAATCCTGGGAGCTGTGTGAACAAAGAAGAGAAAGGAAAATTTCTCCCAGCAGTCACAGGAGCAGCGGATTAAATCTCCACAATCAACTTGATGTACCCTGCATCTGTGGAATACCTGAATAGACAACTAATCATCCCAAATTGAGGAGGTAGACTTCGGGAGCAACAATATATATATATTTTTCCACTTTTTCTCTTTTTGTTACTGTGCATGTGTATGCTTCTGTGTGTGATTTTGTCTGTATAGCTTTGCTTTTACCATTTCTCCTAGGGTTCTATCTGTCTGTCTTTTTTTGTTGTTTTATTACTTAAATAAATTTTTTTCTTAGTAATTATTTTTTAGTTTAATAACTTTTATTTTATTTTACTTTGTTTTATTTTGTCTTCTTTCTTTCTTTCTTTCTTTTTCTCCCTTTTATGCTGAGCTGTGTGGAGGACAGGCTCTTGGTACTCTAGCCAGGCATCAGGGCTGTGCCACTGAGGTGGGAGAGCCAAGTTCATGACACTGGTCCACAAGAGACCTCCCAGTTCCACGTAATATCAAACAGCAAAAATCTCCCAGAGATCTCCATCTCAAAAACAAGACCCAGCTCAACTCAATGACCAGCAAGCTACAGTACAGGACACCCTATGCCAAACAACTAGCAAGACAGGAACAAAACCACATCCATTAGCACAGAGGCTGCCTAAAATCATAATAAGGCCACAGACACCTCAAAACACACCACCAGATGTTGACCTGCCCACCAGAAAGACAAGATCCAACCTCATCCACCAGAACACAGACACTAGTCCCCTCCACCAGGAAGCCTACACAACCCACTGAACCAACCTTAGCCACTGGGGACAGACACTAAAAACAACAGAAACTATGAACCTGCAGCCTGCAAAAGCGAGACCCCAAACACAGTAAGTTGAGCAAAATGAGAAGACAGAAAAACACACAGCAGACAAAAGAGCAAGGCTAAAACCACCAGACCTAATAAATGAAGAGGAAATAGGCAGTCTACCTGAAAACAAATTCAGAATAATAATAGTAAAGATGATCCAAAATCATGGAAATAGAATGGAGAAAATACAGGAAACGTTTAACAAGGACCTAGAAGAAATAAAGAGCAAACAGAGATGAACAACACAATAAATGAAATTAAAAATTCTCTAGAAGGGATCAGTAGCAGAATAACTGAGGCAGAAGAATGGATAAGTGACCTGGAAGATAAAATAGTGGAAATAACTACTGCAGAGCAGAATAAAGAAAAAAGAATGAAGAGAATTGAGGACAGTCTCAGAGACCTCTGGGACAACATTATAGGCACCAACATTCGAATTATAGGGGTCCCAGAAGAAGAAGAGAAAAAGAAAGGGACTGAGAAAATATTTGTAGAGATTATAGTTGAAAACTTCCCTAATATGGGAAAGGAAATAGTTAAGTCCAGGAAGCACAGAGTCCCATACAGGATAAACCCAAGGAGAAACACGCCAGGACACATATTAATCAAACTATCAAAAATTAAATACAAAGAAAACATATTAAAAGCAGCAAGGGGAAAACAACAAGTAACACATAAGGGAATCCCCATATGGTTAACAGCTGATCTTTCAGCAGAAACTCTGCAAGCCAGAAGGGAGTTGCTGGACATATTTAAAATTATGACGGAGAAAAAACTACAACCAAGATTACTATACCCAGCAAGTCTCATTCAGATTTGACAAAAAAATTGAAAGGTTTACAGACAAGCTAAAGCTAAGAGAATTCAGCACCACCAAACCAGCTTTACAACAAATGCTAAAGGAACTTCTCTAGGCAAGAAAAACAAGAGAAGGAAAAGACCTACAACAATAAACCCAAAACAATTAAGAAAATGATAATAGGAACATACATATCGATAATTACCTTAAATGTAAGTGGATTAAATGCTCCACCCAAAAGACATAGACTGGCTGAATGGATACAAAAACAAGACCCGTATATATGCTGTCTATAAGAGACCCACTTCAGACCTAGGGACACATGCAGAATGAAAGTGAGGGGATGGAAAAAGATATCCCATGCCAATGGAAATCACAAGAAAGCTGGAGTTGCAATTCTCATATCAGACAAAATAGACTTTAAATCAAAGACTATTACAAGGGACAAAGAAGTACACTACATAATGATCAAGGGATCAATACAAGAAGATGATATAACAATTGTTAATATTTATGCACCCAACATAGGAGCACCTCAATACATAAGGCAAACACTGACAGCCATAAAAGGGGAAATCAACAGTAACACAATCATAGTAGGGGACTTTAACACTCCAATTGCACCAATGGACAGATCATCCAAAATGAAAATAATTAAGGAAACACAAGCTTTAAATGATACATTAAACAAGATGGACTTAATTGTTATTTATACGACATTCCATCCAAAAACAAAAGAATACACATTCTTCTCAAGTGCTCATGGAACATTCTCCAGGAGAGGTCATATCTTGGGTCACATATCAAGCCTTGGTAAATATAAGAAAATTGATATTGTATCAAGTATCTTTTCCGACCACAACGCTATGAGCCTAGATATCAATTACAGGAAAAAATCTGTAAAAAATATAAACACGTGGAGGCGAAACAACACACTACTTAATAACCAAGAGATCACTGAAGAAATCAAAGAGGAAATAAACAAATACCTAGAAACAAATGAAAATGAAAACACGATGACCCAAAACCTATGGGATGCAGCCAAAGCAGTTCTAAGAGGGAAGTTTATAGCTATACAAGCCTACGTTAAGAAACAAGAAACATCTCTAATAAACAACCTAACCTTACACCTAAAACAATTAGAGAAAGAAGAACAAAACCCCCTCAAAGTTATCAGAAGGTAAGAAATCCTAAGGATCAGATCAGAAATGCATGAAAAAGAAATGAAGGAAACGGTTGCAAAGATCAATACAATTAAAAGCTGGTTCTTTGAGAAGATAATAAATTGATAAACCATTAGCCAGACTCATCAAGAAAAAAAGGGAGAAGTCTCAAATCAATAGAATTAAATATGAAAAAGAAGTAACAACTGACACTGCAGAAATACAAAGGATCATGAGAGATCACTACAAGCAACTACATGCCAGTAAAAGGGACAACCTGGAAGAAATGGACAAATTCTTAGAAAAGCACAACCTTCTGACACTGAACCAAGAAGAAATAGATGATATGAACAGACCAATCAGAAGCACTGATACTGAAACTATGATTAAAAAGATTCCAACAAAGAAAAGCCCAGGACCAGATGGCTTCACAGGCGAATTTTATCAAATATTTAGAGAAGAGCTAACTCCTATCCCTCTAAAACTATTCCAATATATAGCAGAGGGAGGAACACTCCCAAACTCATTCTACGAGGCCACCATCACTCTGATAGCAAAACCAGACAAAGATGTCACAAAGAAAGAAAACTACAGGCCAGTATCACTGATGAACATAGATGCAAATATCGTCAACAGAATACTAGCAAACAGAATCCAACATCACATTAAAAGGATCATACACTATGATCAAGTATGGTTTATCCTAGGAATGCAAGGATTCTTCAATATATGCAAATCAATCAACGTGATACACCATATTAACAAACTGAAGGAGAAAAACCATATGATCATCTCAGTTGATGCCGAGAAAGCTTTTGACAAAATTCAACACCCATTTATGTTAAAAACTCTGCAGAAAAAACCCTGCAGAAAGTAGGCATAGAGGGAACTTTCCTCAACGTAATAAAGGCCATATATGACAAACCCATAGCCAACATTGTCCTCAATGGTGAAAAACTGAAACCATTTCCATTAAGATCAGGAACAAGACAAGGTTGCCCACTCTCGCCACTATTATTCAACATAGTTTTGGAAGTTTTAGCCACAGCAATCAGAGAAGATAAAGAAATGAATCCAAATTGGAAAAGAAGTAAAGCTGTCACTCTTTGCGGATGACATGATACTATACATAGAGAATCCTAAAGATGCTACCAGAAAACTACTAGAGCTAATCAACGAATTTGGTAAAGTAGTAGGATACAAAATTAATGCACAGAAATCTCTTGCATTCCTATACACAGATAATGAAAAATCTGACAGTGAAATTAAGAAAACACTCCTAGGGCTTCCCTGGTGGCGCAGTGGTTGAGAGTCCGCCTGCTGATGCAGGGGACACGGGTTCGTGCCCCGGTCCAGGAAGATCCCACATGCCGCGGAGCGGCTGGGCCCCTGAGCCATGGCCGCTGGGCCTGTGCGTCTGGAGCCTGTGCTCCGCAACGGGAGAGGCCACAGCAGTGAGAGGCCCGCATACCGCAAAAAAAAAAAAAAAAACACTCCTATTTACCATTGCAACAAAAAGAATACCTAGGAATAAACCTACCTAGGGAGACAAAAGAACTGTATGCAGAAAACTATAAGACACTGATGAAAGAAATTAAAGATGATACAAATAGATGGAGAGATATGCCATGTTCTTGGATTGGAAGAATCAATATTGTGAAAATGACTCTACTACCCAAAGCATTCTACAGATTCAATGCAATCCCTATCAAATTACCAATGGCATGTTTCACAGAACCAGAACAAAAAATTTCAGAATTTGTGTGGAGACACAAAAGACCCCGAATAGCCAAAGCAGTCTTGAGAAAGAAAATCCGATATGGAGGAATCAGGCTCCCTGTCTTCAGACTATACTACAAAGCTACACTAATCAAGACAGTATGGTACTGGCACAAAAACAGAAATATAGATCAAGGAAACAGGATAGAAAGCCCCGAGATAAACCCATGCACATATGGTCACCTTTTCTTTGATAAAGGAGGCAAAAGTATACAGTGGATAAAAGACAGTCTCTTCAATATGTGGTGCTGGGAAAAGTGGACAGCTACATGTAAAAGAATGAAATGAGAACACTCCCTAACACCATACACAGATCTTTTTTGACTCACCTCCTAGAGAAATGGAAATAAAATGAAAAATAAACAAATGGGACCTAATGAAACTTAAAAGCTTTTGTACAGTAAAGGAAGCCATAAATAAGACGAATAGACAATCTGCAGAATGGGAGAAAATATTTGCAAATAAAGCAACCAACAAAGGTTTACTCTCCAAAATTTACAAGCAGCTCATGCAGCTCAATATCAAAAAACAAACAACCCAATCAAGAAATGGGCAATAGACCTAAATAGACCTTTCTCCTAAGAAGACATACAGATGGCCAAGATGCACATGAAAAGCTGCTCAACATCACTAATAATTAGAGAAATGCAAGTCAAAAGTACAATGAAGTATCACCTCATACCAGTTAGAATGGGCATCATCAGAAAATCTACAAACAACAAATGCTGGAGAGGGTGTGCAGAAAAGGGAACCTTCTTGCACTGTTGGTGGGAATGTAAGTTGGTACAGCCACTATGGAGAACAGTATGGAGGTTCCTTAAAAAACTAAAAATAGAACTACCATATGACCCAGAATCCCACTACTGTGCGTATACCCAGAGAAAACCAAAATTCAAAAAGACACCTGCACCCCAATGTTCATTGCAGCACTATTTACAATAGCCAGGTCATGGAAGCAATGTAAATGCCCATTGGCAGACAGATCGATAAAGAAGATGTGGTACATATATACAATGGAATGTTACTCAGTCATAAAAAGGAATGAAATTGGGTCGTTGGTAGAGACATGCATGGATCTAGAGACTGTCATACAGAGTGAAGTAAGTCAGAAAGAGAAAAAAAAACCCAAATATCGTATATTAACGCATATATGTGGAACCTAGAATATGGTACAGATGACCCTTTTTCCAGGGCAGAAATAGAGACACACATGTAGAGATCAAACATATGGACACCAGGGGGGAAAGTGGCGGGGGGGTGGTGGTGTGATGAATTGGGAGATTGGGATTGACATATATACACTAATATGTATAAAATGGATAACTACTAAGAGCCTGCTGTATAAAAAAATAGATAAAATAAAATTGAAAAATTCAAAAAAAAATTG
Organism: Phocoena sinus; assembly: GCF_008692025.1. NCBI lineage: Eukaryota > Metazoa > Chordata > Mammalia > Artiodactyla > Phocoenidae > Phocoena > Phocoena sinus. The sequence goes on along the minus strand of NC_045768.1, from coordinate 79,633,982 downwards.
CAGGCATAATAGTGTGTTCATAATATGCCTTTTTTCTTAATAAAGGCTTTTTTAAAAGCAATTTTAGATTCAAAGCAAAATTGAGAGTAAAGTACAGAGATTTCCCATATACTTCCTGTACCCACACATACATAGCCTACACCAATGTCTTTTTCTTGAGTTTAATAGTTCTTTATGGGACTTCCCTGGTGGTGCAGTGGTTAAGAAACCACCTGCCAGTGCAGAGGACATGGGTTCAGGCCCTGGTCTGGGAAGATCCCACATGCTGCGGAGCAACTAAGCCCATGTTCCACAACTACTCAGCCCGTGTGCCACAACTAATGAAACCCACACTTCTAGAGCCCGTGGTCCACAACAAGATAAGCCACTGCAGTGAGAAGTCCGCCTACTGCAACGAACAGTAGCTCCCGCTTGCCGCAGCTAGATAAAGCCCACATGCAGCAACGAAGACCCAGTGCAGACACAAATAAATTTTTTAAAAAGAGGAAAGAGTTCTTTGTACATTTTGGATAACAGTCCTTTATCGGGATGTGTCTTTGCAAACCTTTTTTTGCAGTCTGTGGCTTGTCTTCTCATTCTCTTGACATTGTCTTTCATAGAGCAGAAGTTTTTAATTTTAATTGAGTTCAGCTTATTCATTCTGTGTTTCATGTATTGTGTCTTTGGTGTTTTATTTAAATAGTCATCACCATATGCATGGTCATCTCTGTTTTCTGCTATGTTTCTATATTTGTTTTCCTGTTTTCAGTTTCATTGCTTCTTTGTATAATTTTTAGTTCCTTCTGCTTCTTTTAGGCTTAAACTTCTTTTTCTTTTTCTTCTTTTTTAGCTGAGTAAGATGAAATCTTAGATTATTGCTTTTAGATCACCCTTCTTTTCTTATATAGTCATTAAAAGATATAAACTTCTGTCATTGCACTGCTTCTACAGCATCTCACAAATTATAAGTTGTATTTTCATTTTAATTTGTTTTAAAATAATGTAAATTTATCTTGAATTTATTTATTAACCCAAATGTTATTTCGAAATCCTTTGTTTAATATCAAAATATTTAGGGATTTTCTGGCTATATTTCTGTTATTGAGTTTTAATTTAATTTCATTATGGTCTTAGAATAAACTTCATATGATTTCTTTGCTTTTCATTTTGTTAAGGTGTACTTATGGCCTAGAATATGGTCTATATTGGTAAATGTTCTTTGTGATCTGAAAATAGTGTATATTTTTACTGTTGTTGGATGAAGTATTCTATAAATGTTAATTAGATCAACTTGATTGATGGTGATGTTCAGGTAAAATCTGATATAATTGAAATAAGAAATAGATAATTCCACTTTTATAGTTGGAGGCTTTAACATGCCTTTTTGATAAATTGATGGTTGATCAAGCAGGCGGAAAATCAGTAAGGTATTTATGAAAATCAAGGAGGCTACTGTGGCTGGAGGAGAGTGAACATGTGGAGGCAGTGTGCTCAGTATCAGCAGGGAGGGCAGACTGTGTGGGCTGTAAGTAAGATGTGAAGAAAGGGACCAATTTGGAGGAAAGATGATGAGTTCATTTATATAGAATGACAAGTGCAAACTGAATATTAGAGACTCAAGAGAAGATGTCAGATAGACATCTGGAATATTAACAACTACATTATACAGCCTCTAAGAAATACTGTGCCTCTATGAAATACTATTAAATAGTCATCCACGACTGAAATGATCATATCCTCCCACTAGTGGGAAATGCATTATGAATGGCTTGCAGAATTAAGGCCCACTTGGGTTTTTTTGGTCATCAGTTGAAAAGAGGTCCAATCAACATGATTTCATCTTATTTCTACTTATCTTCAGCTGTTAAGGTAGTTGCAGAAGACGCTGGCAGCTGTTCTTAACAAGGTTGAATATGAAAAAGGAATAGTAGGACATGAAGGTTGAGCATTTATGAAAGAGTAATTTTAGTTTTGAACACTGGATTTTTTAAAACAGTTTCAGGAGGGAAGTAAAGGCAAGCAATGGAACTAGATATAGACTGTAAGTCTGAATGTAGATAAACTATTTCTGCTATAGCACTAGAGGAAGTAAGCTAGGAAGATAGGAGGTATTAGTAAAAGGATATGATGCATGAGTGAGTATATTGGCAAATTATTGGTTTTGCTAGTGATGAAAATGTGGGCTGTGACCACAGATGAGATTGGCTAATAAAAGGTGGAAGACAGAGTCATTGGAAGAAAAGAATTCAAAAAATTAGATTTTAGTATACTGGAAGAATCATCAAAGTGGATATTAAAATCATCAAAGATGAAGATAACAGTAGTGCTGGAGAGACTGACAGTGACTGAGGTGCTAAAATCTTCAAGGAATAAAATCAGGTGCTCTTGGAGTATGTAGAAGGCCAGAGCAGAGCGAAATAGCATCTGGTATAATCTGATGAAGTGCAAATCAAAGCTCAAGAATTTTAGGAAAGAGAAAGGCAAATGTTCTAGAAGTGTGAATGAAGGATAATCTGGAAATGTGAATGAGGGATAAGAAGGTCATTTGTCCTATCTTTAGGTCAAATGATACAAGAGGTATTAAAAAAACAGAAAAGAGTGAACAATCAACCAAATTCACAAGTGTCAGAACTGAACTCCCACTCAGATCTTCTCTCTTGAAATCATGTATTTTTTATAATTTTCCTTGGCGATGCAAAAGAAAATACTTGACTCATGGTCCAAACCTACCGTGTGCAAGGCTGAGAAATGTAATGTTCAAGTGGGACCAGGAAAAGGAAATGGAGCTGTGAGTGTCTCACGAGTCTGCCACAGAGAGATATAGCCTATTTACATTCTTATGAGAAAAAAAAAAAGTAGTTCTGGAATAGGAGGGTATAAAAAGGAAATTATGAAAATGCATACAAATATGTTGAGAAAGAAATAGGGAGAAATGTCTAAATATACCAATGAGCCAGACAGCAAGCTGTCGGATGAGTTCAAAAATAAAAACAGAACTCATGTCAAGAAAACCTTAGTGACTTTAGTTGCTTGAAAGAGCATTAGAGTTACATTATTAATGCAAAAGTAAGAAAACGCCATAGAAAACTTTAAATAGAATATGCCATCATAGAAAACTTTCAAACGGATATATATAGTATCTAGAACAAAGATTGAAGAGTCTCCCACATGTGAGGTCACCCTAGAATGGTATTATTCAGACATTGAAAACACTTGGAAGGTTGTCATATTTCATGAGATACTGAGAAATCCTGAAACGTATTGAAATAAGGAAACTGAAAGGGAAAGCATTGTGTAGCAAATTACCTGCTTTGTCAAGACTTGGCAGTGGACTGGGGGCTGAATAGCCTTTTGGTGTGGAATGGGAAAAACAACTAGGAAAAGTGACAAATATAGTTGCAACGTTAGCTTTAGTTTTAATGTTTTGGGGGTCTCTTGAAAGTTAGGCAGTAAGGTACAAATGGTTACATCAAATAGGATTTGTCTTCAATAAGATTTATACAGGGAGATTGAACTTTGAGAATTCAGCCTAAATAAGTCATATCCTGATTATTTATTGCCTACTCAATTAATACTGGTCATATTTGGGATATTCTTGGGTAGATTTTAAATACATAAGACTCAAGATAATTTAGTCTAAGGTAATAATAGAAAGGTCCAGAAGACATTTCTAAGCAATACAGCCACTAAAAGTGATTTTTTTTTAATTAAAAAAAATTTTTTTTAAGGTGTTGGGGGTAGGAGTTTATTAATTAATTTATTTATATTTGCTGTGTTGGGCCTTCATTTCTGTGTGAGGGCTTTCTCTAGCTGTGGCAAGCGGGGGCCACTCTTCATCGCGGTGCGTGGGCCTCTCACTATCGCAGCCCCCCTTGCCACGGACCACAGGCTCCAGACGCGCAGCCTCAGCAGCTGTGGCTCACGGGCCCAGCTGCTCCGCGGCATGTGGGATTCTCCCAGACCAGGGCTCGAACCCGTGTCCCCTGCATTAGCAGGCAGATTCTCAACCACTGTGCCACCAGGGAAGCCCCTAAAAGTGATTTTTTTTTGATATGTCTTTTCTAATCTGGAAAGATGTTGATACATTCTTAAGTAAAGTGACATTTACAAAAACATAGTATTCATTACAGTACAGAGTACTAGGCACTTGGTAAACAAAACAGAATCTCTCTGCTGTTATACTGTTTTTTTAAAATAGCTATACATTTTCATATGAAAGTTTCTAAAAGGGACTAGAAATAATCTCTACAGGGCAATAAGTTTAAAAATATTTTGAAGTTTCCATTTCCTTTTACCTCTCTGGATATTTTAATGTTTGTAAAATTAACATTTCTTTTAGAATGAAAATAATATGTAGAAAGGGCTTATAAAAGAAATGAAGAAAAGTCAAAGGGGAGGCTGTTCCAAAAGTGATAAATATGTTTATTTAGAACTTGTTTTTTGCCAACTGTTTTTACCACACACAAAGAGGGCAGGGAAGATAACACCATCTTCTTCCAGCCCATGGCCCAGAGTGACAAGGTAACGTGCCAAATTCTCACTACCCAGATCCCCAGAGTAGGTCCCAGTTGCTCTGATGCCTTGTTCAGAGAAATCCTTCAAATCTACAAAGAACATCAAATTAAATCATTCAGTGTTGCACGTTCAACTAGGACACTCAGGACAACAGATACCTGGCCTCACTCAGAGAGGGGAAGCATAGCAACTGAAGTGGAGGTATAATAATATAACCATGCTACTTAAATAATGTAACTATGGAGTCTTAACCTTTATTTTGACATTAACACATCATATGATTTAGTTTAAAACAATGCTGAAGGATCCTAAGCTTTTCAGTACCCATCTGTTTGATCTAAAAAAAAAAATTTTTTTGTAATCCATATAAAATCTACAAGAATAGTACAGCAAACACCCACTTATCTTTCACTCAGATTTAGCAGTTGTTTACATTTTACTATATATGTGTAAATGAATATATTTTTGAACAATTTTAAAAATATTTTCAAACCATTTGTAAGTAAGTTGGAGGCATCATGTTACTTTTGCCCTAAATACTGCAATGTGCATCTTGTAATAAGGATATTTCTCTTTATAAGCACATAACTATAAGTCTTCCACATAGCCATCATCTCACCTTAGGAAAAATGATACTTTAAAAATATCATTTGCTATACAAACCATATTTAAATTTCACCTTTGTAAATGAAAAACTGGGTTTTAGAGGCTTCTTTTCAATTCATGATTCAATCAAATTTCACTTATTGTATTTGGATGCTTCATCTGTTCAGACTCTTTAATTTAGACCAGTCCCCGTGGCTTCTTTTTTAAATAAAATTTTTATTTTAAATCAATTTTAGATCTATAAAAAAAGTGAAGATAGAGAGTCCTTATATACGCTGCACCCTCTTTTCCCTATTATGGACTTCTATATAAGTGTGGTACATTTGTTACAGATGGTGAACTAATATTGATACATTATTATTAACTAAAGCCCATATTTATTCAGCTTTCCATAGATTGTTTTTTAATCTAAGGTCTTTTTTATGTTCCAGAATCCCATCCAGAATAAATTGTTATGTTTCCTTAGGCTTCTCTTGGCTGTGAAAGTTTCACAGGCTTCCCTTTTCTTTGCGGTATGCGGGCCTCTCACTGTTGTGGCCTCTCCCGTTGCGGAGCTCAGGCTCCAGACGCGCAGGCTCAGCGTCCATGGCTCATGGGCCCAGCCGCTCCGCGATATGTGGGATCTTCCCGGACCGGGGCACGAACCCACGTCCCCTGCATTGGCAGGTGGACTGTCAACCATTGCGCCACCAGGGAAGCCCCCACAGGCTTCCCTTTTTTGGATGACCTTGACAATTTTTAGGATTGCTGGTCAGATATTTTGTAGAATTTCCCTTGATTGGGAATTGCCTGATGTTTATTCTCATAATTGTACTGTGGTTATCAGTTTTTGGAGGAAGGCCACAAAAATGCCATTTTCATCATACCATATCTTGGGTTTTGTATTAGTTTGCTATGGCTGCCATGACAAAATACCTCAGGCTGGGTGGTTTAAATGAAGAAATTTATTTTCTCACAGTTCTGGAGGCTAGAACTAAGATCAAGGTGTCAGCAGATGGTTGTCTTCTCCTTTTGCCTTCACATGATCTTTCCTCTGCAATTCTTCATCCTTGGTGTCTCCTGTGTGTTCAAATTTCTTCTTTTTTTTTTTTTCTTTGTGGTATGCGGGCCTCTCACTGCTGTGGCCTCTCCCGTTGCGGAGCACAGGCTCCGGACGCGCAGGCTCAGCGGCCATGGCTCACGGGCCCAGCCGCTCCGCAGCATGTGGGATCTTCCTGGACCAGGGCATGAACCTGTGTCCCCTGCATCGGCAGGCGGACTCTCAACCACTGCGCCACCAGGGAAGCCCCAAATTTCTTCTTCTAATAAGGTCCATGGTCAGATTGGACTAGGGCTCACCCTAACAGCATCATTTTAACTTAAATCACTTTTATTCAGAGACTTCATTTCTTTAAACCAGGTTTAGGTTCTTAGAGGACAGATGGTGCAGAGATTTCCCATATACCCCCAGCCACCACACACGAATAGTTTCCCTCGTTATGAACATCTCCCACTAGGGTGGTACATTTGTTACAACTGATGAACCTGCATTTACATATTATAGTCACCCAAAGTCCATAGTTTACATTACAATTCACTCTTGATGGTCTAATTCTAAAGTTTATATAGAGAGGCAGAAGGCCCAGAATAGCCAACACAGAATTGAAGGTACAGAGCAGAGTTGGAGGACTGAAACTACCCAACTTCAAAATTTACTATAAAGCTACTGTAATGAAGACACAGTGATATATAATATATTAAACATATACAATTAAATACATTGTTGCTGTTATTATTTTGCTGTTATCTGTTAGACCAATTATGAATAAAAAAATCAAAGTTTTTATTTTACCTTTTATTTTACCTTTACCTTTATTTATTCCTTATTTGACACATTTCCATACTTCATATAGATCTGAGTCTGAGCTATCTTCCTTCTCTCTAAAAGATTGTCTTTTAACCTTTTTTGCAAGGCAGGCTTACTAGCAGCAAACTCCTTCAATTTGGAGGTTTCTATTGCTATGTCTTCAACCTCAAGAGTTCTTTCCTCAGCTGTGTCTCGTCTACTAATAGGCCCATCACAATGTTTCTTCCAAATTCCTCTTTTCTGTAACAGTGCTTTTGATCTCTAGCGTTTCTTTCTGTTTCTTTTTTAGAATTTATAGCTCATCTGTTCTTGCATGCTATCTACTTTACCTACTAGAGCCCTTAGCATATTAATCACAGTTGTTTTAAATTCTGGTCTGATTATCCCAGTATCTGTTGTATCTGACTCTGGTACTGATGCTTGATCTGTGTATTCAAATTGTGTTTTTTGCCTTTTATTATGCTCTGTAACTTCTTCATGATAGCCAGACATGATCTATGAGTAAAAAGGACTGCTGTAAATAGGACTTTAGTAATGTGGTGTTGATGTTGGAGGGATGGGACACATTCTATGATTTGGTTTTAGTAAGCCTATGCCTCTGGATGGTGAATTTCACAAGTGTTCTTAGCTTTTTATTTCTCCCTCTTTAGTTAAAATGGGATGGCTAGCATGGAGTTGAGTTGAGTCTTTCCCTTCTCTGAAGGGAGTTGAGTCTTTCCCTTTTCTGAAGTAGAAGGCTACAGCTGACTGGAGGTTGGGTATTTCCCTTACCCCAGATCATTTAGGTTCTGATAATATCCCAGAAGGTTAGGATCTTATTAACTAGTTTCTCCTGAAGGAATTCTTGTTAATAACTGAGTGTTCTGGTGTATTTCAAGGTTGTTAACATTTCCCCTCCTCTTGCCAGATGCATTAGGGGATTTTTCTCTGATTTTCACTGAGAGGACCTGGTTGAGCTCTTGGAGGCACCTCTCAGGAAATTGTGGGGGGCTTAATGACTGGGTTCCCCTGGACTACATAACTCTCAGAGGTGTCTACACTTAGCCTCCAGCAATTTGTCAACTACGGGTCAGGTTTTCCTAGCTGGCACTGGCTCCTGTGGCAGTTTCTACTCATGATTCTCGGCTCCGGTAAGCTATAACTCCTTGTTTTTACTCTCTCTCCTATTTTGGGGACAGCGATTTGCCCTGAATCTTCCTCTCTCTTACTGATCCAAGAAAAGGTGTTCAGCTTTTTACTTGTTATTAGGATGGAATGGAGACTTCCAAAGCTCCTTACTTGTGGACCTGGAAACACCTTAATTAATTTTTAGGGAATTCCTCATGAGCTTGTTTTCCTATGGGAACAGGCAGATTAGAAAGCATCATGGTTCTTATGTCTACCCATCCCATTTTTCTCATCCTGGCTCACAAGTAGCCCAGCCTGAGCTTCCCTCTGCTACTTTGACAGTGGATGACAATCCTCTCAACATTTTCTTTTTTTCATATCTTTCTATCCTTCTTACCTGAGATCAAGTGCCCTGTATTCAAATATATGGTGATCCCTTTCTCTATTTATAGAAGCAGACTTTAAAAAAAATTTTTTTTTACACGGTGTATATCTAGAGCTTTTGTACTTTAAAATACTCAAAAACTATTTGGGGATTTTGTTATTTATTTTAATAAATAACAAAATATTCCTGAGTAAATATTCCTGAATAAAGAGGCTGGGTAGTGAAAAAAAGAAGTTCTTTTAAAATTTTAGTTGTCTTAGGATTTTGGATGATCAGGAATTTTGTGACAAATTTGAGCATTTGAGCATGTGACAGATTCTAAAACGGAGTGAGGAGGTACTGAGTACACTTTCTGTGGAGGTATTCAAGCAGATATTTGACGTACAGCTAATGGACACATTGTAGAAGAAACTGGAACAGATGAGAATTAGAGTGTTTGTGTTCTAAGGTCTCTTCCTGCTCTATGTGTAAATTTATACATTGTTTTTTAGAACAGTAATAGTCATGAATTTCACTTGAGTTGACCTTCATATTTTCCAAATCCTCTTGTGACCCAAATAACTAGAGATCTGGTCAGGCAACATATTAGCACTTGCTACTGACTGACCAATAATACCAAATAAACCAAATCCTTGAGGTCACATCCCACAAACTCATTCTGAATATTTTAACTCATATTTACATGCAAGTATGATTTCTTGCTTTAAATTTGTAGGATTCTTTGTTGATACAGTTATAGAAGCTGTGGAGTAGGAAAATTGGTGGAAACTTTTGGGCACCTACCTTACTACAGAAGAGAGCAGAACTGAAAGATGAAGGAAAGGGCAAGCTGATTTATAAAGGGTTGAATTTGATTTGTGAGGGTGAGAATGAAATATTATTGTGGCATATGGGACATAAGAGTGATACAAATAGGAACAGTGTGTAAAAGGTTTGTGATTGATGTGAGGTAATAGATTATTTTTGTGATATAAAATTGATGTGGGGGGGACCTTCAAGGTGGCAGAGGAGTAAGACGTGGCGGTCACCTTCCTCCCCACAAATACATCAAAAATGCATGTACATGTGGAACAACTTCTACAGAACACCTGCTAAATGCTGGGAGAAGACCTCAGACTTCCCAAAAGGCAAGAAAATCCCCATGTACCTGGATAGGCCAAAAGAAAAAAGAAAAAACAGCAACAAAAGAATAGGGATGGGACCTGCCCCTCTGGGAGGGAGCTGTGAAGGAGGAAAGGTTTCCACACACTAGGAAGCCCCTTCCCTGGTGGAGACAGGGGATGGGCAGGGGGAATGCTTCGGAGCCACGGAGGAGAGCACAGCAACAGGGGTGCAGAGGGCAAAGCGGAGAGCCTCCTGCACAGAGGATTGGTGCCGACCAGCACTCACCAGCCTGAGAGGCTTGTCTCCTCACCTGCTGGGGCGGGTGGGGGCTGGGAGCTGAGGCTCAGGCTTTGGTGGGATCCCAGGGAGAGGACTGGGGTTGGTTGTGTGAACACAGCCTGAAGGGGGCTAGTGCATCACAGCTAGCTGGGAGGGAGTCTGGGAAAACGTCTGGACCTGCCTAAGAGGCAGAGACCATTGTTTCAGGGTGAGCAAGGAGAGGGGATTTCTTCTCTGTCTGCCCACGGAAGGCAGAGCACTGCCTAAACGAGCTCCAGAGATGGGCATGAGCTGTGGCTATCAGCTCGGACACCTGAGATGGTCATGAACCACTAACACTGCTGCTGAAGCCACCAAGAATCCTGTGTGAAAGCACAGGTCGCTATCCACATACCCACAGGAGCCTGTGCAGCCCTCCACTGCCAGGGACCTGTGATCCAGGGACAACTTCCACTAACAGTGCTGCTGAAGCCACCAAGAATCCAGTGTGAAAGCACAGGTCGCTTTCCACATACCCACAGGAGCCTGTGCAGCCCTCCACTGCCAGGGACCTGTGATCCAGGGACAACTTCCCCAGGAGAACACACGGTGCTCCTCAGGCTGTTGCAACGTCATGCTGGCTTCTGCCACCTCAGGCTCATCCTGCATTCCAATTATAACTAGTGTACACCTCCCTCCCCTTGGCCTGAGTGAGCCAGAGCCCCCCTAATGAGCCACTGCTTTAACCCTGTCCTGTCTGGGTGTTATCAGGGAACAGATGCCTGAGGGCAACCTACATCCAGAGGTGGGGCCAAAATCAAAGCTGAACCCCGGGAGCTGTGCGAAGAAAGAAAAGAATGGGAAATTTATCCATGCATCCTCAGGAGCAGTGGATTAAATCCCCACAAGCAAGTTGATGGGCCCTGCATCTATGGAATACCTGAATAGACAACGAATCATCCCAAAATTGAAGTGGTGGACTTTGGGAGCAACTGTAGACTTGGGGTTTGCTGTCTGTGACTGACTTCTTTCTGACTTTTATGTTTACCTTAGTATAGTTTTTAGCACTTCTTGTCATTGGTAGATTTGTTTATTGGTTTGGTTGCTCTCTTTTTTTTAATTAATTTTTTATTTTATTACTTAAATAATTTTTAAAAATATTTATTTATTATTATTTTTCTTTCTTTTTTTCTCCCTTTTCTTCTGAGCTGTGTGGCTGACAGCATCTTGGTGCTCTGGCCTGGTGTCAGGCCTGAGCCTCTGAGGTGCGAGAGCTGAGTTCAGGACATTGGGCAACCAGCCCCGCATAATATCAGTCAGCAAGAGCTCTCCCAGAGATCTCTGTCTCAAAACTAATACCCAGCTCCACCCAATGGCCAGTAAGCTCCAGTGCTGGATGCCCCATGCCAAACAACTAGCAAGACAGGAACACAACCCCACCCATTAGCAGAGAGGCTGATGAAAATCATACTAAGTACACAGACACCCCAAAACACACCACTGGACATGGCCCTGCGCACCAGAAAGAAAAGATCCAGTCCCACCCTCCAGAATACAAGCACCAGACCCCTCCACCAGGAAGCCTATACAACCCACTGAACCAACCTTACCCACTGGGGGCAGACACCAAAAACAACGGGAACTAGAAACCTGCAGCATGTGAAACGAGACCCCAAACACAGTAAGTTGAGCAAAATGAGAAGACAGAGAAATATGCAGCAGCTGAAGGAGCAAGGTAAAAACCCACCAGAGCAAACAAATGTAGAGGAAATAGGCAGTCTTTTGGAAAAAGAACTCAGAATAATGATAGTAAAGATGATCCAAAATCTTGGACACAGAAGGGGGAAGATACAAGAAACGTTTAATAAGGACCTACAAGAAATAAAGAGCAAACAAACAATGATGAACAACAAAATAAATGAAATTAAAAATTCTCTAGAAGGAATCAATAGCAGAATAACTGAGGCAGAAGAACAGATAAGTGAGCTGGAAGATAATCTAGTGGAAATAACTACTGCAGAGCAGAATAAGGAAAAAAGAATGAAAATAATTGAAGACAGTCTCACAGATCTCTGGGACAACATTAAATGCACCAGCATTCGATTTATAGGGGGTCCCAGAAGAAGAAGAGAAAAAGAAAGGGTCTGAGAAAATCTTTGAAGAGATTATAGTTGAAAACTTCCCTAATGTGAGAAAGGAAATAATAAAGTCCAGGAAGCACAGAGAGTCCCATACAGGATAACTCCAAGGAGAAACAAGCCAAGACATACTAATCAAACTATCAAAAATTCAATACAAAGAAAAATTATTAAAAGCAGCAAGGGAAAGGCAGCAAATAACATACAAGGGAATCCCCATAAGGTTAACAACTGATCTTTCAGCAGAAACTCTGCAGGCCAGAACGGAGTGGCAGGAGGTATTTAAAGTGATGAAAGGGAAAAACCGACAACCAAAATTACCCAGCAAGGATCTCATTCAAATTCAATGGACAAGCAAAAGCTAAGAGAATTCAGCACCACCAAACCAGCTTTACAACAAATGCTAACGGGACTTCTCTAGGCAGGAAACAAAAGAGAAGGAAAAGACCTACAATAACAAACCTAAAACAATTAAGAAAACGGTAATAGGAGCATACATATTGATAATTACCTTAACCGTGAATGGATTAAATGCTCCAACCAAAAGACATAGACTGGCTGAATGGATACAAAAACAAGACCTGTATATATGCTGTCTACAGGAGACCCACTTCAGACCTAGGGACACATCCAGACTGAAAGTGAGGGGATGGAAAAAGATATTCCATGCAAATGGATATCAAAAGAAAGCTGGAGTAGCAATTCTCTTACCAGAAAAAATAGACTTTAAAATAAAGACTATTACAAGAGACAAAGAAGAACACTACATACTGATCAAGGGATAAATCCAAGAAGAAGATACAACAATTATAAATATTTATGCACACAACATAGGAGCACATAAGGCAAATGCTAACAGCCATAAAAGAGGAAATTGACAGTAAAATAATATAAGGGGACTTTAACACCCACTTTCATCAATGGACAGATCATCCAAAATGAAAATAATTAAGGAAACACAAGCTTTAAATGATACATTAAACAAGATGGACGTAATTGATATTTATAGGACGTTCCATCCAAAAACAACAGAATACACTTTCTTCTCAAGTGCTCATGGAACATTCTCCAGGATAGATCATATCCTGGGTCACACATCTAGCCTTGGTAAATTTAAGAAAATTGAAGTCGTATCAAGTACCTTTTCTGACCACAAGGCCATGAGACTAGATATCAATTAGAAGAAAATATCTGTAAGAAATACAAACACATGGAAGTGAAATAACACACTACTTAATAACCAAGAGATCACTGAAGAAATCAAAGAGGAGATCAAAAAATACCTAGAAACAAGTGACAATGAAAACACGATGACCCAAAGCATATGGGATGCAGCCAAAGCAGTTCTAAGAGGGAAGTTTATAGCAATACAATCCTACCTCAAGAAACAAGAAAAAATCTCAAATAAACAACCTAACCTTACACCTAAAGTAATTAGAGAAAGAAGAACAAAAAAACCCCCAAAGTTAGCAGAAGGAAAGTAATCATAAAGTCAGATCAGAAATGAATGGAAAAGAAATGAAGGAAACGATAGCAAAGATCAAATAAAACTAAAAGCTAGTCCTTTGAGAAGATAAACAAAATTGATAAACCATTAGCCAGACTCATCAAGAAAAAACGGGAGAGGACTCAACTCAGTAGAATTAGAAATGAAAAAGGAGAAGTAACAATTGACACTGCAGAAATACAGACGATCATGAGAGATTACTACAAGCAACTATATGCCAATAAAATGGACAACCTGGAAGAAATGAACAAATACTTAGAAAAGCACAACCTTCCGAGATTGAAGCAGGAAGAAATAGTAAATATAAACAGACTAATCACAAGCACTGAAATTCAGACTGTGATTAAAAATGTTCCAACAAACAAAAACCCAGGACCAGATGGCTTCACAGACGAATTCTCTCAAATATTTAGAGAAGAGCTAACACCTATCCTTCTCAAACTCTTCGAAAATATAGCAGAGGGAGGAACACCTCCAAACTCATTCAACAAGGCCACCATCACCCTGATGCCAAAACAGACAAAGATGTCACAAAGAAAGAAAACTACAGGCCAATACCACTGATGAACATAGATGCAAAAATCCTCAACAAAATACTAGCAAACAGAATTCAACAGCACATTAATAGGATCATACACCATGATCAAGTGGGATTTATCTCAGGTATGCAAGGATTCTAAAGTATATGCAAATCAATCTTAATACACCATATTAATAAATTAAAGATAAAAATCATATGATTATCTCAATAGATGAAGAAAAAACTTTTGCCAAAATTCAACACCCATTCATGATAAAAATTCTCCAGAAAGTAGGAATAGAGGGAACATACCTCAACATAATATAGGCCATATATGACAAACCCACAGCCAACATCATTCTCAGTGGTGAAAAACTGAAACTATTTCCTCTAAGATCAGGAACAAGAGAAGGTTGCCCACTCTCACCACTATCATTCAACATAGTTTTGGAAGTTTTAGCCACAGCAATCAGAGAAGAAAGAGAAATAAAAGGAATCCAAATCAGAAAAGGAGAAGTAAAACTTTCACTGTTTGCAGAGGATTTCATCCTATACATAGAAAATCCTAAAGATGCTACCAGAAAGCTACTTGGGCTAATCAGTGAACTTGGTAAAGTATCAGGATACAAAGTTAATGCATATTTCTGTACACTAATGAGGAAAGATCTGAAAGAGAAATTAAGGAAATACTGCCATCTACCATTACAACAAAAAGGATAAAATACCTTGGAATAAACCTATGTAAGAAGACAGAAGACCTGTATGCAGAAAAGTATAAGACACTGATGAAGAAATTAAAGATGATACAAACAGATGGAGAGATGTACCATGTTCTTGGATTGGAAGAATCAACATTATGAAAATGACTATACTACCCAAAGAAATCTGCAGGTTCAATGCAATCCGTATCAAACTACCAATGGCATTTTTCACAGAACTAGAACAAAAAATTTCACAATTTGTATGGAAACACAAAAGACCCCGAAAAGCCAAAGCAATCTTGAGAAAGAAAAACGGAGCTGTAGGAATCAGGCTCCCTGACTGCAGAGTATAATACAAAGCTACAGTAATCAAGACAGTATGGTACTGGCACAAAAATAGAAATATAGATCAGTGGAACCAGATAGAAAGCCCAGAGATAAACCCACGCACATATGGTCACCTTATCTTTGATAAGCGAGGCAGGAGTATACAATGGAGAATAGACAGCCTCTTCAATAAGTGGTGCTGGGAAAACTGGACAGCTACATGTAAAAGAATGCAGTTAGAACACTCCCTAACGCCATACACAAAAATAAACTCACAGTGGATCAAAGACCTAAATGTTAGGCCCGACACTATAAAACTCTTAGAGGAAACATAGGAAGAACTCTCTTTGTCATAAATCACAGCAAGATCCTTTTTGACCCACCTCCTAGAGAAATGAAAGTAAAAACGCAAGTAAACAAGTGGGACCTAATGAAACTTAAAAGATTTTTGCACAGCAAAGGAAACAAGAAAAAAGATGAGAATACAACTCTCAGATTGGGAGAAAATATTTGCCAACAAAGCAGCTGACAAAGGACCAATCTCCAAAATATGCAAGCAGCTCATGCAGCTTAATATCAAAAAAACAAATTCAGAAATGGGCAGAAGATCTAAATAGACATTTCTCCAAAGAAGATATACAGATTTCCAACAAACACATGAAAGGATGCTCAACATCACTAATCATTAGAGAAATGCAAATCAAATGTCCAGTGAGGTATTATACCTCACACCAGTCAGAATGGCCATCATCAAAAAATCTACAAGCAGTAAATGCTGGAGAGGGTGTGGAGAAGATGGAACCCTCTTGCACTGTTGATGGGAAGGTAAATTGACACAGCCACTATGTAGAACAGTATGGAAGTTCCTTAAATAAGTGAAAATAGAACTACCTTACAACCCAGCAATTCTACTACTGGGCATATACCCTGAGAAAACCGTAATTGAAAACGTGTCATGTACCACAATGTTCATTGCAGCACTATTTACAATATGCAGGACATGGAAGCAACTTAAATGTCCATCGACAGATGAATGGA
Source organism: Phocoena sinus (assembly GCF_008692025.1). Lineage (NCBI taxonomy): Eukaryota > Metazoa > Chordata > Mammalia > Artiodactyla > Phocoenidae > Phocoena > Phocoena sinus. Next base: position 79,617,951 of record NC_045768.1, on the reverse strand, counting down.
TAAAGAAGATGTGGCACATATTTACAATGGAATATTACTCAGCCGTAAAAAGAAATGGAATTGAGTTATTTGTAGTGAGGTGGATGGACCTTGAGTCTGTCATACAGAGTGAAGTAAGTCAGAACAAGAAAAACAAATACCATATGCTAACACACATATATGGAATCTCAAAAAAAAAAATGGTTCTAAAGTACCTAGGGGCAGGACAGGAATAAAGGCACAGACCTAGAGAATGGACTTGAGGACACGGGGAGGGGGAAGGGTAAGCTGGGATGAAGTGAGAGAGTAGCATTGACATATATGCACTACCAAATGTTAAATAGCTCTTTGGAAACAGCTGCATAGCACAGGGAGATCAGCTCGGTGCTTTGTGACCACCTAGAGGGGTGGGAGGGAGACACAAGAGGGAGGGGATATGAGGATATATGTATACATATAGCTGATTCACTTTGTTATACAGCAGAAACTAACACACCATTGTAAAGCAATTATACTCCAATAAAGATGTTAAAAAAATAAAATTGCTGCAAAAGCGGTCAGCTATTAGAAGGCACTGAAGCTCCAAAGTATCAGAATTTGAAAGAACTTCAAGGAGTCAGAGAGAAGAGCTTTAAAAATAAGTGTTTTGAACTATGTGCACTTTGCAAAATGATGCAATTCAATTCCAAATTTTCTGGCATTTATTCATGTGATTTTAGGGGCAGCCAGAAATGGGATCAATATGGATGGTAAATTGAATTTTCAAAAAACATTCATGAAGCATTCATTACACTAGATAAAACAGATTGTTTTTTTATGAAATAAAAGCACTTTAAAAAGTTATCATATTAGCTTTAATAAATCAAGGTTGGTGGCTGTTCATACTAGTTCATTTTATGCCACTGTCTTCTTTTTCTATAGGTTATTTTCAGTTTGTTTTGTTTGAAATGAGGTTTGTAAAATATGGTGATGCTTTTTAAGTCTCTTCCAGTTCATGATTGGAACATGCATCTGTAAATAAATATGTCCGGTAAAACTTATCTATCACTGCTCCTTTGGAAATAAAAAAGACATTACTAATCTTTGTGGTTACTAGGAACATGGTTAAGGTGATTGTCTGTTGATACCATGAACTTTTCTAATTTAATACATTAAATGGTTAGAAAAATAGACTTGACTTTCCTTGATGAAAGATGGATTAGTAGCCCCGGGGTATCATGACATTTATTTTTAAAGTACAAAATAACATTTTGGCCAGGAGAATATTCAGTGGTGTTCTTTTCTCCTCTCTATTCTAGTCTAAAGTACAGAAAATCATGTGAAAACAGGTGAAGTGGTTAACGTGAGGTAGCAACCACACAGGTAAACTAATTACCAATGTCAATAGATTTCACATGATTGAACAGAGCTGTTGGAATCTTCACACAGGAGAGGAAGTTTTTTTAAAAGTAGACACATGGGTTAATGGCCACGTGCTATCCATGTAAATGTATAATTCTATTTCAACTAGACCTATCATGCAGGATTGAAAATTGTAAGGCTGAATATGGGTTTTTAGCAGCATAACTGGGATTTGAGTCAACAAAAATTGGATGTGAACTAAACCAGAGGTCCTAAGCAGGATTTCAGAAATAGCTTCTTAAGTAAAATTTTTCAAAGTGTAAGATTGTAAAGATATTTCTTTAAAAGTAATGTTTTCTAGTCAAATTTAAATCCACAACATCCTTTGTAACTCTATAAAAACATACTTCAATTAAAAAACATCTAGTGATAATGTTATTTCAAGTGCAGTAATTTAAACAAAGGAAAGTTTTCAGCTAATAAACATTGCAAATAGGCACTTGGTTTATTTCAAGTAAAAATACAATCAGTTGTAAAAACAAATTTGGAATTTTGCTTGGTTATTTTCAAGATGGGTGCTTTAGAAAATATGCATCATTAAATTTTACATTTTATGCTATAAAGTTTAAAAGAAAATTGATAGAAAGTATATAAAATATAATTGCTGATCCTTCTTTAATAGATTACTGGCATTTTAGATTTCCTTTAGTGTATATTTGAAACTGGAAAGTAAAGTGGATTTTCCTTCTTAATAAACCACCCACTTGTTCTCATACCTAATTTTCAGCTCATGTAGGTATGTAATTTTTAACTTAAACAGTTCTTCCAGGACAATATAAGCAAAGAAAATGAGATGCATCATTAGCTGAGAGACAGACTTAAAACACAAGTTTTTTATTTGTTTCTTTGGAAGCAGTCCTAAAACTACCCAAGTTAAAACTGGATTTTAATAAATGTAGATATGTGTCAAAGATGGAACATTATATTAAAGACATCATATTCATGCATAAATGTTATAATATGGGAAGGAGAGGTGTGTGTGTGTATAAGAATGCATTAGAACATATTGTAGAATGTATTATGTACGTATTATGCATACTATATATATGAACTACAAGTCTAATTTGAAAATTTTAGTGGGCATATTAAAAAGTAGAAAAAAACAAGTGCAATTCATTGCAATAATGCACTTAATTTAAGCAATTTACTCAAAATATTTTAATTGCAAGCGATATAAAAAATTAATGAAATTTTTTTCTATACTAAGCCTTCAGAATTTGGGATGTATTTTGTAGTTACCATACATTTCAATTTAATCAATTAATTATTAAAGTGCAGTTGATTTACAATATTATACTATTTTCACGTGTACAACATAGTGATTCAAATTTTTTAATAGATTGTACTCATTTAAAGTTACTATAAAATATTGGCTCTATTCCCCATGCTGTATAATATATCCGTGTATCTATTTGTCTTATACATAGTAGTTTGTACCTCTTAATCCCCTACCTCAATCTTGCCCCTCCCCCATCACTCTCCCTACTGGTAACCACTAATTCTCTATATCTGTGAGTCTGTTTTGTTATAGTCATTCGTTTGTTGTATTTTTTAGAGTCCACATATGAGTGAAAACACGGTATTTGTTTTTCTCTGACTTATTTCACCACACATTTCTATTTAGACAAAACACATTTTAAGTGTTCAATAGTCATGCATGGCTAGTGGTTCTTATTGGGCAAAGAAGGAAAGGGTGTTTGTCAACACCCTTTATACAAAGAAGGAAAGGGTGTTTGTCAACATTAACTGTACAAGTGGGAGGAACAGACATTTTCCCTCTGGGTAAATATTTAACCATCCTACTTAGTTGGAAACACTAAGTACTTAGTTGGAAACAGACACTTTGAATTTATAATAAACAAAACTCTTGTAAATATGTAATCTCTTCCTAAATGTCCATTTACAAAATTACTTTAAATTGTTATTTAAAGGTATTAAAAACTTAAAACTATGCTGACTACAATAATATTCCACTTAATATACATTGAAATATCTAAAATATGAGAAAATATCTAAAATATGAGAAAAATAATGGAGTATTGAACAAAAAAAATAGAAAATTATGCCAGAAGTTTGATGTCTTTAAGTTCTAAACAAGAATATTTTGCCTTAAAGATTAATTTATATGTTAACAACTATCCATGTAGGAGGAATAAATTACAAAAAATATCAGTCGGTAGAATCATTTGCATGGTGGTAAAATTATTCTGTAGAAAGAGCTTGTACTAGTAAGTTACATAGAAATAGATTCTAATATTACCTTCCCTACTTACTTGCTGAGTGGCCTGGAGAAAGTTATGTAATCTCTCTGAACCTGAGTTTTCTCATCTCTAAAATGATTGTACCTTCCTGTCAGAACTGTAAGAACTAAAGAAGTATAATCAAAGATACCATTCCAATTTCTGTGAAACAGTAGTTGTTGATCACATATCACGTTTATGTATCAAACAATAGGTTCTAATACATAGCATTGTTGCTCTTTTCTGAAAATACCTCATTCAGTTGCTCTGCCTCACTTTGACATTTTATTATCTCAAAAACAGTCTGAAACATGTCAAACACTGATTTATTATGATTAAGCAACATTGTTTGCTTCTAGCAACTTAAATGTATAAATTTCTTCGTAAAACATTTTTCAATTAAAAAATAATTTATAGCAATAGCAAGTGCCTTATAATTAATATAAATAAGGACATTTATAAACCACTACTTTCTATTGGAAAAAACTCTGATTTTAATTTATTTAGTCAGTAGTAGCCACTAGTAAATCAGATAGTAAACATTGGAGCAACAAAGTCAATTCAGTTGGTTTTTTTAACACTGTTATATCTTAAACTTCTATTAAAAATATTTTAAAACCTTATTATCTGCAGTTAAATCTTACTATTTTTTTTAATATTCTTTGGTGTTCCTCCTACTTCTACAATAGTTCTCCTTGTGTGAATTTTGGCACTTTGTGCTTTCAAGGAATTGGTTTATTACTTCTAAATTACCAAATTTGTGGGCATAGAGTTGTTCATGGTATGCCTTTATCCTTTTTAGAATGTTCATGGTACCAGTAGCAATGATCCCGCTTTCATTTCTGAAATTGGTAATTTGTGGTTTTCTCTTTTTGTCTTGGTTATCCTATCTTTAGGTTTATTAATTTATGTCTTCAAAGAACTACTAACTTTTGGTTTTGTTGATTCTCTTTGTTGTTTTCCATCTCATTGGTTTGTTGTTTTTTATTATTTTTTGTGATTTTTTATGCTTAATGTACTCTTCTATTTTCATAAAGTGCAAGCTTGTATTATTAGCTTTTGATCTTCTTTAACACATATTATTAGCTTTTGATCTTCTTTAACACATATAATTTATGTGTTTAATGCTATAAATTTTGTTCTTTTCATTGCTTTCATTGCATCCCACAGGTTTTAAGTTGTATTTTAATTTAGTTCACAATATTTATTAATGTTAGTGTGGTATAGCGCTTTATTACTTTACTTTTATCCTATCTGTATCTATTTAAAGTGGGTTTCTTGTAGGTAATATATGGTTGGATCTTGTTTTTTCATCCACTCTGAAAATTTGTTTTTAGTTGTTTTATTTAGACCAATCACATTTAATATGGTATTGATGTAGAATACCTGCATGTTCACAATGGTTTCCTATTCATTGTACTTGTTCTTTGTTTCTTTTTCTTTTTTCCCCTCTTTTTCTTCCTTCCCTAGTTTAATTGGGCATTTTATATGATTCAATTTTCTCTCCTCTCTTAGCTCATTAATTATACTTCTTTTTTAAGACTTTGTTACTTTTTAGAGCAATTTGTGGTTGAAAACAAAATTGAAAGGCAGGTACAGAGATTTCCCATATGCCTGTTGCTCCCACATATGTACAGCCTCCCCTGTTAACCTACATCACTCACTAGAATGGTACATGCTTTACCAAGGATGAACCTAGACTGACACATCATAATCACTCAAAGTCTGTACTTTACAGTATGGTTCCCCCTTGATGTTATACATTCTGTGTCTTTGGACAAAGGTATAATGATGTATTTCTACCATTATAGTACCATAAACAGTATTTTATCTGCCCTAAATATCCTCTGTGCTCCACTTATTCATACATTCCCCCCACAACCCCCAGCAACCACTGATATTTCTCATTGTCTTCATAGGTTCGTTTTTTCCACAGTGTCTTGTAGTTGGAATCATATAGTATGTGGCCTTTTCAGATTGGCTTTTTTCACTTAGTAATATGCATTTAAGGTTTCTGCATGTCTTTTCATGGCTTGATAGCTCAGTTCTTTTTAATACTAAATAATATTCCATTGTCAGGATGTACCACAATTTAATTATCCCTTCTCCTACTGAAGGGCATCTTGGTGGCTTCCAAGTTTGGCAATTATGAATAAAGCTGCTTGGCTCTTGGCTATTGTAAATAATGCTTCTATGAACATTGAGGTGCATGCATCTTTTCGAATTACTGTTTTTATTTTTTTTCAGATACATACCTAGGAATAAAATTGCTGGATCATATGGTAGTTCTAGTTTTCATTTTTTGAGAAATTTCCATTCTGTTTTCCACAGTGGCTGCACCAATTGACCTTCCCACCAACAGTGTACAGGGGTTCCCTTTTCTCCACATCCTCACCAACATTTGTTATTTTCAGACTTTTTGATAATAACCATTCCGACAGGTGTGAGGTGATACCTCATTGTGGTTTTGATTAGCATTTCCTTGATGATTAGAAATGTTGAGCATCTTTTCATATGCCTCTGGCTATCTGCGTGCCCTCTTATATAAACAGCTCATACAACTCAACAACAAAAAACACAACAACCTGATTAAAATATGGGCAGAAGACCTGAATAGACATTTTTATTGTCTGTTTATTTTAAGAGTTCTTTGTAAATTTCAGATAACAGTCCTTTATCAGATTTGTCTTTGCAAATATTTTCTTCCAGTCTGTGGTTTGTCTTCTCATTCACTATACATTTTACGAGTAAAAGATTTATTACATGAATTAGAGCACACAGTGGTAGGAGAATTTTGGGAAGTGAAGGTCCAGAAGGATTTACTGGAGGATCAGAAAAGAAGTCACCAGCTGATCAATCTGAGAAGACAGGCAAGGCTGGTCTGAGATGTCTGAGAAGACATCTGGCTGATGGAATCATGAATGGCGAGTTCCTGGGTAATTTGTGAGAAGATATTTCCTCTCTGTAGGTATATAGGTGAGTGAGTGAGTGGCAGTAGGCAGGGGAAACACTGGAGGTCAGAGCAGTGACAGCATTTGGGAAGAATTTGGATACAGAGTGGAAGAAAGCAAAGTTGGAAGCCACTGGTTACTTCTGTCTGCCACCACTTCTGACTCCATGAGAAGGAGAGAAGGTGGGCTTCAGGGTGTTGGGCAATGTGTAACTTCTGACAAAAAATGTCATGCAAATTCCTCTGTTGGCTAATACATCCATACAAAGAAAGGAATTCTGTGAAACATAGTTCCTGGATTAAACAAAGTGACACTGCATAAACCAATACAAACTCTTAGTATTTCTAGACAAGAATTAAGACTAACTATGGGCATACCTCGGAAATACTGTGGATTCTGTTCCAGACGACTGCAGTGAAGCCAATATCACAATAAAGTGAGCCACACAATTTTTTTGGTTTCCCAGTGCATATAAATGTTATCTTTACACTATAATGTAGTCTTTTAAGTGCAATAGAATGATGTCTAAAAAACAATGTATGCACCTTAATTAAAAAATACTTGATTGCTGAAAAATGCCAATGATCATCTGAGTCTTCAGGAAATCACTGCGCAAATAACAGATCACCATAACAAATATAATTAACAAGGCTGAAATATTGCAAGAATTGCCAAAATGTGACATGAGTGACATGAAGTGAGCAAATGCTGCTGGAAAAATGCTGCCATTGACTTTCTTGATGAAAGGTTGCCACAGACCTTCAATTTGTGTAATATCTGCAAGGAGTAATAAGGCAAAGTGCAATAAACTGAGGTGTGACTATACATAACACTGTCTGAATTAAATGATTAAGCATCCAGAAGATAATGCTCAAAGAATAGAAGTAAAACTCATCACCACGATCATCATTGAAAATAACATCCACAAAATTTCCTCCAGGAATTCGAAGAGAAGTTAAACCTATACCAGCTCAGAAACTTCAAAAATGTTAACTAAAGCAAAACTGTTATAAATCATACATGATAAGGCTTTACAATGAGAAAAAATAAGAAAATGGCAAGGACCTAAACTGAAAATATAAGCCATGATGTTAGCAAAGTTTAAAACAAGTAAGAAGAGCAGAAAGCAGAACCTTTTGAAAATGAAATTAGTATCATGGAAGATAAATCTAAGAAAAGCTTCATACCACGGAAAGGCAAAAGATAAAAAGATGAATAAGAGAAAGATGGTGGTAATGGCAAAGAGGAGATTCCAAATTATATATTATATAGAGAATGTAGGATAAATGCAACTAAATGTATATTTTCTCAGCAATTAAATGATGACAGTGAAATTCCCACATACAAATTTAGAATCTGATACAACTTCTTTGATATATGAAAGAAAGTGGATTTTTAAAAATTTTCAAAAGCACATGAAGTATCCAATTGTATGACCTTGTGAAAATTCAACATGAATAATGAGTTCCATTAGCACAGAATAGTTATCTTAAGAAAAACTATTAAACATATCTAACAAATAACCTGGAAATTATCAAAGAAAATCTACAAGTACAAAAATAATATCTTAGCTTTATTAGACAGAACTGAAACCTCCTCTGATACAAAACAAAAATAAAAACAGAATTAAGTGTTTTGAATATTTAAATTGTTTCTAAATATTCTAATCCTTTATATGTGGGTTAATTAATCATTCTTACATTTATTCAAATGAAATATTTTTATTATCAATATGGATCAGATATTATTTTTAATACTAGGCCTATGATACAGTGTTAGTAAGAAAGAAGTATTATGAAGAAAAATAAATCAGTTTAAGGATGTAGATAGTTACAAGGATTGCAAGTCATTAGCCATGTTTTCCTTTCAAAGTTGATATATTAATAAATGTTTATTATTTGAACTTAAAGAATGGAACAATATTTGAATTCAGTATGAAACAACATGCCTTGAAAAGTTATCCTTCAATAGTGAAGGAGAAGTAAGACCTTTTCAGAAAAACTGAATTAAGGATTTTTTTGTGTTTGTTTTTGTTTTTTTGCCAGTAGACTTGCCTTGGAAGAAATTTCAAAAGAAAATCTTTAGAGTGGAGGAAAATAGTATAGAATAATATAGATCAAATTCTCAGATCTACATAGATGGAAGAGCACAGGAGAAAGAATGAATGAAAGTTTCAGATCCAGCTCAGACATAAAGTCATCCAACAGAGGGCACTGTTCCAAGATGACCAGGGACTGACAAGGGTGATAGGTACCCCAGGATGGTGATAGGTACCCCAGGATTAATTTCAGTTTCGTATCTTACTACCATCTAGATCTTCAAAGTCTGTTTAATACCAGAACACATTTCAGCATGGTTCCCTGACCTCATTTGTTCATTCTCTTATGGAAAATAAACCTAAATTTCATAAGATTCATATTTCGTTTTCAATATATGTGTGGCCTGATTTACGTTTGTTTTTGGAGAGCCTGAAGTGACACAGGATCCAAGTGCATATGACCTATTGAGGTGAGGTTTTTCAGGAAAAAATTAGTGAGGGAATCAAGATGGGGCAGGCAAATGAGCTAAGCAAGGGTATGGTCTCATCTGGAATCTAACTCAGCCTGAACCCATGGGGATCCCTGGAGCATAAATTGTTCCTCATGTCTGTCTTGCCTTGAGACAAAGGGATAGATCTTTTGTAACCCTATGTCAGGCACTCAGTAGATAGGGTATAGGCCCGGAAGATACATAACCTACCATGCAACATGGCTACTAATTTCAACAAGTTCCCAAAATTTTAGGAGCACAAATTAAAAAAAAAATTTATTGAAGTATAGTTGATTTACAATGTTGTGTTAGTTTCTGCTATACAGCAAAGTGATTCAGTTTTATATATATATATATTCTTATATAAATATATATATATATACTTTTTCATATTCTTTTCCACTGTGGTTTATCACAGGATATCGAATATAGTTCCCTGTGCTGTATAGTAGGATCTTATTGTTTATCCAACTTATATATGATAGTTTACATCTGCTAGTCCCAAACTCCCAGTCCATCCCTCCGGCCCTGCCCACCCGCCCCCCCACCCGGCAACCATAAGTCTGTTCTCTATTTCTGTGAGTCTGTTTCTGTGATAAGTTCATTTATGTCATATTTTAGATTCTACAAATAAGTGATATCATATGATATATGCCTTTCTCTGTCTGACTTACTTCACTTAGTATGATAATCTCTAGGTCCATCCATGTTGCTGCAAATGGCATTATTTCATTCTTTGTTATGGCTGAGTAGCACATCTTCTTTATCCATTCATCAGTACGCATTTAGGTTGTTTCCGTGTCTTGGCTATTGTGAATAGTGCTGCTATGAACATGCATGTATTTTTGAATTATAGTTTTGTCTGGATGTATGCCCAGGAGCGGGATTGCTGGATCATATGGTAATTCTACTTGTAGAACTGTGATCAATCCCAAAGTTCACTCTCTGTGAACTAACATTCATAGTGCTGATGTCTTTGAGATAAAATGTTTCACTGTACATAAATCCCACCCAATTCTTAAATGTATTTGGTAGCATCTTCATGGTATGATATATTCTGATTGTATTAGAATAATCTCTAATTATGAATCTAATAGCCCTTCTTCTGTATCAGCCCACTAACTTGTAGCAATCTGGGGAGTACCCTTCCACTCTTCTCTTACTACCCTTGGACCAGGCGTTACCTTGCAGCTGCTTACTGAATTAATCCATTTCCTTTCTTTCCACCACTGTTTTCTTTAACTGGAAACACTCCATATCGAGTGTTCTTTGTTAATGTTACTTCTGCCATAACTTTTTACATACAGTCTTCTAAGATCAAGAATCTACAAAATTCATTAAAAACAAAAAAAGAATCTCTAAGAGATGTGGTACCCACTAATTTAATATAAACTACATAGTCACTCCTCTCTCGAAAGTCCCTTGCTGTTGAAGATCTTTAAATGATCCTATTTTAATTTTTATTCCTTTTCTCCCAGTATCACAAATCCTTCTGGTGTAGCCCTTGTGAAAGCAAATTTCATTATGATACAAATAATAAAATACGGTTCCTTTTATATAGTGCTTTTATGTTTATTGTCTTCTTTGCTCTTTGAAAGAAATTCATTCATTCAGTGGATATTTATCGACCACTTACTATGTTCTGGGCACTATTCTAGTCACTCTGGATACAGCAGTAAGCAAAACAGCTCATGGAACTTACATTTTAGGAGAAGTCAAATTTTAAAATAAAATAAAAGTCAAGTAAAGTAAAATAAAATAAAAGTAAAATAAAGTAAATGCTCCTAGACAGTATATCATGGATTTTCACTTACACCCCAAGGATAAACATCTTGCTTTTACCTATTCTTTCAATTTTGGCTTTGTCTACTTCATTTTCTTGACTAAATGTGTCAATTAAACTCTTGTCAATACTTAATATATTGAGTATATCGTATACACACAAAAAAAGATAAGATATGAGTCTGGAAAAATATGGTGTGCTTTAAAAAGGAGCAGTGTCTAGAAATGTGATAATCATATCATTGTCATGTTTGTTTAATAAATAGATTATTTTCTCGTCATCACCTGTCTTTGAGAGTAGATGCACCATAAATATTTACATATGAAAGTTAATGCAGATTCCTTCTTTCCATATAAAGCTGACTTTGCATTGTTTAACCCAAACTGAAATTGCATTTCAGCAACTGTATGTAAAAGAATGTAACTTTGAGCGGACTATGAAACCTCCTATTGCTTTATGTAGGCTATTAGAAAATAATCTGTTAATTTAGGAGATTTGAAGACCATCCCATAATTATTCAACTGTGTTTCTGTAGAAAGTAAATGGGAAATCATTTGTAATTTGGGAGTGAACAGTTCAGTTGTGGAGTTTCCTGCTGTAACCAGTTACTTAAGATGGAGTCACTGGGCTTCTGAAATAATGAATAGAATGTGAATCAGCTTTTTGCTTCACAGTGTGATTTAAAGTTTTGTTTCTTTTTTTTACTGACTAGTTATGTTTAAACTTGTTTTCTTTACTGAATAGGAATTCTAAGTTTAAAAAATTCTTGTTATCCAGGTAGGAAAATTGTGCATTTAATGTACTAAAGATTTTACTCATTTGTGGAGTTTGGAAGCTTTGTTTTCTCTTACCATGTGTTACAAAAATAGTATGTGAAAGACTATATCCTAATCAGATTTGTTCAAAGGAGTTTTGGAAGTCAGTATCTCCTACAAAGCAGCATATGACAGTTACAGGTAATCTGTCCTGCCACTTCTGAATTTCTATTTGACTGAGTGAATGTGTAAATAAGCTTGCTTTTTCCCATGATGGGACAGTATATTTTAATGCCAGTAGAAGCTGCTGAGCAATTTAAGAGATGTTATAGTGTTCTGTTTTTTTCACATGAGTTTATGTCAAGAGAGTGTATTGATTCAGAATTTCATGGTAATGTGGCTTTTATTTGTTTGGACTGCATCAGTAGCTTTGTCCACAGAATATCATGTGTCTACTTCTCTTAATTTTAGTAGTTCAATTTTTAATGATAATTGTGACAAATTATCTGTGTGATTGTAAGATTAATATTTAGTATTACAATTTAATATTTTTAATATTAAATTATTTTTAATATTAAGTATCATAATTTCAAGTGTTAATTACTAGTGATATGATGATTGTTTTATCTAGATGATATGGAATCCAGTTGTACTAACAGATCCACGTTATAACATTTAATATGTATTAAGTACATAATACACACTTGTGCGTAAATACCTATGTCTTTTATTTCCTTTGAGATCAAGTGACTACCTGAATAGAATGTCTTTGCTTGGTTTGAAATGTCAGTTATGTGTATTAAATAAGCAGTCAGAGCTTTAAAGAAACAGAGATTCTCAAATCAGATTGAAATGAAAAAGGTAGAACCAAACATAAGGCTCTTAATAAAGTAGTAAATAAATTGGGAAATAATGAATATAAATTTATATTTATAAATATAAAGAGTAAATATTTATATAAATTAAGTAATTTAAATATATTTATTGAAAATATAAATATATTAAAATATATACTAAAACCCAAAATATTTTAAGTGTAAAAATAAAATTTGTGATCAACAGATGGTGCATGACGATTTTAGGACTTGTAGCAACAAAGATGGTTAAATAACAAGGATTGTGGATTTTATGTTCAAACAGACATGAAAAGAGACAATACTTCTATACCTTGTATTAATATTGCCAAATAATTATATGAAAGAATTTGTTCATTTCACCTAATTACAATATTTATAATCGTATCTTTGTTCATAATGGTTCCTTTAATTAGCCTTTTAAATATCTATAGGGTCTGTAAGGATATCCTTTCTCTCATTCTTTATGTTATAATATTAATATTCCTCATTTTTCATGATTAGTCTATCTAGATGTTTATCAATTAAACTTTTCAGAATATGAAATTATGGCTTTATTCATTTTCTCTACTGTTTTTCCATTTCCTAATTCATTATTTTTTGCATTAATTATTATTTCCTTTTTCTAATTGGTTGCTTTTGTTCTTCTTGTTTGTTTTTTTTTGTTTGTTTTTTTGCGGTACATGGGCCTCTCACTGTTGTGGCCTCTCCCGTTGCGGAGCACAGGCTCCAGGCACGCAGGCTTAGCGGCCATGGCTCTCGGGCCCAGCCGCTCCGCGGCATGTGGGATCTTCCCGGACCGGGGCACGAACCCATGTCCCCTGCATTGGCAGGTGGACTCTCAACCACTGCGCCACCAAGGAAGCCCCTTCTTGTTTTTTTAAAGTTGATATTTAGATAATGGATTTAATACTTTTTTTCTAATATGAGCATATGAAACTATATGTTTCCCTCTTAGAACCACAGATTATCATTTCACTTTTGACCTTGATTTATTTAGATGTTTGTTGCTTAATTTCCAAATGTTGGGGTTTCTTGGAAATTTTGTTGTTTATTTTAAATTTCATTACTTTTTTATGTCAGAGAACATATTTTATATTTCAATGTTTGAAATAATTTACTGAGAGTATTTTATAGATCATCTTGTATTAGTTGCACTTGAAAAGAATGTGGACTTTGCAAATACTTGATGTAAAGTTTTATATATCTCAATTTCTATTTTGTTATTTATATTATATGTATTTTATATTTTATCAGTTTGTCTCATTATGTCAAGTCACGTATAGCATTTATTGATGATTTGTCAACTTTCTATTTTACCAGTTTGTCTCAGTGTGTTTGTCAAGTCATGTATAATATTTATTGATGATTTGTCAACTTTCTATCAGTCATTGAGGTGAGAGGGGGAAGTTAAACATACCAAAATATGAGTATGGATTTCTCTATTACTCCATTTGGGCCTACCAATTTTGTTTCATGGATTTTGAAGTTCTGTTGTTAGGTGCATACAGTTGGGGAAACATAATTTAAAACAAAATCTCTTGACAATCTACAGACCTCCACAAAAGTAGAGGAAAAAGAAAACTAATATTATTGAATAAGCTTTAATCTAGCATGTGATGTGCATCACAGGCAGTCCACCAAAGGGCTGCAAAGACAGAAAGTAATCTTATCATTTTACATAGTCAAGCAGATGTAACCCATTTGAAACATGTTTTCAAGATAAATGATAACTCCAAGAGAACTTGGTAGCATCATTTGTCACATATCGTTTATCCTGTGCATCTGATAATTGGATAACCACCTGTGTTTGCTAGTTGCCTTAATCTAAAGAAAAATGAATTTCTCCCATCTTTACGACAGGCCATAGGTTTATGACTTGGAGTCAGCTGCATTAAGGTTCCTATCCTCCCAAGGAGAATGGGAGGGAGGGGCACTATCTTTCTAGATGATTATATTTCCAGATGGTTTCCAGGTCCTCGAGGAAAAGATTTCTGGATTGTAAAACTGATAAACTGCCCAAACTATTATTCAGCTCAGATATAATTAAATTCTGTATTAGACCATATTAGTTTACTCCAGAAAAATTTTATTCAAGGAGATAAGTGTATATTGGAAGGAAACAGAGACAACAGAAAAATCAAATAGAAGAATCAGTGTGTTGCCCAGAAACTAACAAATTATTGACCCATGTGTCTGCATTTTCACGGGAGAAAGCAAAAGAATTACAGTCAATAAAATAAAACATTAGAGGGAAGTTTCTTAACTAACATGAAGATTGAAAAGGAGTAAAAAATGAAGGTCTTATGTGTGGACATGATATATAGTCCATATAGAGTTTTAGTAAAATTTTAGCTTCATTTCAAAGAACTCTGTTTAATTTCTTCTGTCTATAATATTGCACCATATTGTTCTGTATATAGATCATACCATCCCATCCTCATCATGCTCACAGGAGGGAGAATGAAAGTGGTGTGGCAAGTATAATATTCCCAATTATTTAATAACCTCATCAATCCAACACTGGCTCATAATCCCTCTACAAATCCTGGTCCACACCATCTCATGAGCATCTAAGTTGAAAATATCAGTAGCACTTCATACTTGCTTTTTCCACTTCTATAGTAAGCTAAACATGTAATTATTGTCCTCTTTTTTTTTTTTTTTTTTTTTTTCCTGTTCCCAGTTTTCTAAAGGTCCATATCACATCCTGGTATGTTTTTGTTTTTACCCAGCTTTGGTTTATGTTAGCTTTGACCTCAGAGAGCCATGCTCTAAGTTCTTCTTTTCTCAGTGATTTCTGTTACCTAATAGTGAGCTGAGTGGGGTTTTTCTTCAAGACAGCTCCTAAAACGCAGAGTCTGTTAATCGCCCTCTCTGTTACCCATAACAAGAGAGTAGGTAACAAAGGCCTGAATGTGCTTCTCTGTCATTTTTCCATAACTCCTAATTCAGCAAAAACAGAACAAAAAATATCTCATTTTTTTCTTTGTTATTTATTATATTAGTGAACTTTTTCTTCCTAGATTAAGAGACATACAAATCCTGATATGGCATCTTCACTACTTTGAGCTTTTCTAGATGTTTCAAGAATAGGGAAAATTAGGATCAGGATCATACATTTATAAAACTAGATTAGCTCTCTTAGCTTTGCCTAATTCAAGACAGAAGCCATCTCCTCATCCTTATAAATTTCAGGTATTATGTAACAACAAATTAATACACTAAAATACAATGTTTTTCTAACAGAAGGCACATTCTAGAATTGAGTGCACTATTGATTCTTTGCCAAAAGGAGAAGGATGTTGAACTGTCCTTATTTAAGAAGAATTTCACTTTAAAGACTAGCTGTCAGTTCACAGCATGACACAAGTGTTTGAAAAAACAAACTGCTCTTGAGCTACAAGAAGTATGAGGAAATGAATATTATAAATTTCATATTTTTCATCTCTTCCATTTTTTCATCACACATTTATAAAGCAAATCCGTGTTTCTTAAGTTTTGACATGAGGGTCAAAGAAAATAGGCCAAGTTGTTGCAGCAGTTATAATCATGCCAAACTGACATATCTTGGTTTGATTCTTCATACTGACAAGAAACAAATATCAGGAACATACAAGATAAAGAGGCCACTAGAAGTTAACCACAAATTGTTAACTGTCAGACCCTAAATTGCACAACTCTTAAGTTTCTTCTTACTCTGTCATTCAAAGAAGGTCTATGATGTTGCCCAAATATGACTTTTCATCTTTTTCAAATAATTCAACCTAAAATATATTGCATTTCCACTAATTTTCTTTTATTTTCTTTATCTATCAATTTGTTATTCTCCTACACATAAATGACTTACATTCTTTGTTCTCCTTTATCTCTTTAATATATGTTCCGCTCAATTCTGATATATCCAAAATCTACACATCCTTTGAGGCCTAAGTCAAATTCATGCTACCCCTTAGGCAATTATCTCCGGAGAAATACATGATTGTCTCTGAACTAACAATAAATTCATCTGAAGCAATCTTTTGGCACTTAATACTATATTACATGATTTATGATAAAATTTAATCACCTCTTCCTTGATTATAAATATCAGAGCAAATTAATCCTTATATATCTTACATCTCAGTTGCAATACAATCTCAGTTGCAATACAATCATCTCAGTTGCATCTCAGTTGCAATACAATCAATGTCTATTTATTTATTGCTTACCTCTTTCCACCAGAAATGATGAGGCCTCACGAACAATAAAGTGCATTGCTGTATGACTTGAGGAGTCACTCCTGGCATCTGGGCTGGTCCAAAGAACTCGTGGGAAGGTAGGTTCTTTTATAAATTCAACAGTTTCCAACTTGCTTCAGGGGATCCTGGAGGGAATCATGAAACAATAGGGCCACCTGGGTTAACTCAGTATTACTTTTACAAATTGCTACAAACTGTATAATTTGGGGGCAATTAGAGACTGTATGTGGTGCCTTAAAGCTCTCTTAGATTCCAAATTCTGAATCTTTCCAGACTACCCTGCCAACTGGTATGCCAGAGCTTTATGAGAGAAGGAAAAAAATCCAATACATGTACAAATTCTGACAATTCCACACAAGTTCTATGTCTCATAAAAGGTAAAATAATGATCCTAGCTGGTTATTTGGTACAATTTATAATCACTATTAATAATGATCTAATATGGTCACTAGAAATTTATAAGTGAACAATAAAGATGTGGTGTGATTGCAAGGATATTTGTATAGATTTCTTTTCTTTAAATGCAATTTTCAGTATACACGTAGGACTCATATTAGCATAAACTACCACCACAATCCAGGTTTGATGCAGTAAGGTTTAGTGATTTTTCTCTACGAGTCTTTCTGTTTTTGTTTTTCTTTTTTAATGCAACCAGTTGAACAGATTTTTATAACTTCTTGACTTAAGGTCAAGTATACAAATTTAGGCCTTCTAAAATAAACTGATGTGGGTTTTGTTCTGAAGTAAAAAGGTTTACACGTTTTAGTTCAAAGGGTTTGTGGTTTCTGAGAATCAATACTATTTTGTTTACAGTATAAAAGAGATCATAGATGTATTCTCTAATACATTTTATTCCTCTGATAAATGCTCATAATCATGAAGAATTTGAACATATATGGTCAGTTAGTTTGCATAAACTTATAGTGAGGTGTCCTGTACTTATCTCTATAAGGAATCAGGTAAGGAATTAATTCTCCAATTCTCTAAAACTATTTCATGTAAGTACCAGTATTTATTTTAAAATTTTGATAAAAATTTTCATGAATTTATTTTCTTGTTTTGTAAACGTATTATATTGAAGATAAAACTTTGAGCAAGGCAGACGGTTCAGCAAATATTTATTCAAGCTTGTTGATTTTACAGCTAAAGAAAATAAAGCCTGTCAGTGGCGGAATAAACACTATTAATGAGACTCCTTATTCTTTTTGATATTTCATGTTGATTCCCAGCAGTTTAACCTGTACTTATCACAGGAAAACTTCTTTGATCCTCAATTATATTCTACTTTCTGTTTGATTTCAGTGTAATCCCCAGGGATGTTTGGGTGTAATATGCTTTGTTGTGCTTTAAAGTAAGTCATTTCTTTTGGAGTGGAGTTGGTATTTAGAAATACCAACTTTGAGAGGATGGGTTAATTTTAATTTCAAATTTATGACCAATTCTTAAATAAGTGGGTGATAATGAAGATAATTAACATTTTGCTTAGTAATTAGATATCATGTTATTGTTAGGTCTCAAATGGAAATTATAAGGCTGAGATATGAGTTTCTGCATCTTTAGCTGGGTGCTGTAACTATAGGTTCTTTAGGAAGATAAAAGGCAAACTCTCTAAATATCATTATTTCTTAGTAATGGATTTAGTTTCAAAGCCTTATGTCAGTTTTCTCAATGTGTTGTATTGTTTGGTCGATATCAGTGGCAAGAGTTGGTTGCTTGTTAGAAATACAAATTCCTTGGTCCCACTCACAACTGACTATGTAAGATCTATAGGGATGGGGTCAGAGAATCTGCATTTTAAATAAGCAACAAAGGGATTCTTGTGCACATTAAGAATAAGAACAACTGTTAATGTGGTTGCCTAATCAGGCATTTATGAATAATAAGGAAATATTTTGTTCATTAAACTTGGTACAGAACTTAAAATAGGATAAATACCCTCTAAGATCCCATTTGCTTTGGGTCTAGGCCTTATATTTGGAATTTGGCTCTTGATCGCATATCTATCTGAAGGTAGGAAAGACCAGAAAAGAGTCGTGTGAGAAGAACCTGAACTCCAACAAAGACCCTGGTGTTTCAATCTCTGTAGAATACTCATCCTCTAAAAATTTTTTTCCTCTATCTTGAACCATGTGTTTGCTCCAAGTCATCAGGGTTAAGTTTCAACTATGTCATCAACTATTATGAAGATCAGCTGCTGTTTTATATTGCTATAAAATCATGAAGCTCTCAGAGTCTACTAAGAGGCAGAGAAACATTGAACTCATTCATTTATTCAATGAATATTTATTGAGAACCCATTAGGCACTAGAAATAGAACAGTGGAAAGAATTGATAAAATTGATGTTCTTATGGAAATTGCATCTTTAGTGGTTGGTGTTCTTATGGAAATTGCATCTTTAGAGGTTGGAAATTCAATAAATGAATCTTATGAGATAGTGAAATGTAAGCAAAGAGATGAGAAAATAAGTTATGTGGGTATCTGGAAGAAAAGTATTCCTGGCAAAGGAAACAGCATATGCTAGCACTCGGGGGGCGAAGTATTCTGGGTGTTTGAGAAACAGCAGTTGTGACTGAAGTAAAATAAGCTGAGGACACTAGTAATGTCAGAGAGGTAGTGGGGCGTGGTAGTGAGATATGGAAGGAGATTGTTGGAGAACTTCAGCTTTTAGTCTAAGTAAATAGGTAGCCTACAGAAAGTTTGAGCAGAGTAGTAACAGTGTTTTAGATTTTATGAAGTCACTCTGCATTTTATGTTGAATAAAATATAGAGGAAAATGGAAGGAAGCAAGATGATCCACTCCTATAACCAGCTGAGAAATGATTTTGAGTTAAGCCAGAGTAGTAGCAGTAGAGGTGGCAATGTGTGGTCAGACTCTGGAAATATTTTGAAGGTAGAGCGAATGCAACTTGTTGGTGGATTTTAAATGAAGTATGATAGTAAAAGAAAGTTTAAAACTAACTCTAAGTTTTTGGTTTGAACAACTGTAAGACTTTATTTAACAAAGATGGGAGATGACTGAGATAACAGCAGTTTTGGAGGGAAGGTCAAGAATTTAGATTTAGAAATCTTAATTTTGTTAAATTTAGATAACTTTGAGACCTCCAAGTAGGGAGAAGAAGCAGTTGAATATGAGCATCTTGTATTAAGGGGAGAGAGATTGTTTGGAGACATAGATGTGAAGTCATCTCTATCTAGATAGAACTTAACTCCAAGAACCAAGATTAAGTAACCAAGGGAGTGAGTGTTGATAGGGGAAAGTAAAAGGATTAAGGTTTATGTCATAGGGCACCCAGCCTTAAGAAGTCTGGGAAATGAAGAGAAAGTAGCAAATGATTCTGAAAAAAGTAGCCAGTAAAGTAAGGAGACATCTAGAAGTGTGTAGTGTTCTAGATGTTAAGAAAGTGTTTTGAGGATGAGAGTGGCCAAATTGTCAAGTGCTGCTGTGAAGTACAGTCATATGAGCATTGGTAATTGGGCACTAGATTTACTAATGTAAAAGTCATTGAGAATAACAGTCCTTATTTGGGATGGAGGGGTGAATTATTGCAGTTCAGCCTTTGAGTAAAGTCAGTTACACAAAAGAAACCCAGTTGGCCTAGACAATATTGTGGGCAGTTCACCAAAAATCTCAGTGATCATACATCACAGTTTCCTGAGGACAGTCCCAATTTACTTCAGACTGTCCTGATTTATGCCTATAGTATGTAACAATGACACTGATTTTTCACTTTCAGAAGTTTTCCAGTTTTGACAATAAAATATGTGGTCATATTATCTATAACAACATCATTAAGGGCTGTGGTCTTGAACGCAAGTCAATATGATATTGCTTTTATCCAGCCATATTTTGCTATAGTGGTGCAGATATGGAAGAAGTAGAGACTTGGATATAAACAGAGATGCAGTTTTGTCAGTGCAATTAGATGAAGAAATGGAAGAGCAAGAGAGTTAAGGATATATGCAGAAGGTTTGTAATGTTTAACTATTGACTTCAGTAGTGTAAAGGAAAGAAAATGAGTAGGTGAGGGGGAGAAGAGGTTGGTGATATAGATTTTAAATTGCAATGGAGTTGAGTATTTCCTGGATATATGGAACTAGAAGGACTGAGATAGAAAGAGAGGAGGTGATGTTCATAGAATGGAATGTTGGAACTTGAAATTATAGAGTCATCAAAGACATTGGAAATGATGAGTTCTAATGTATGGTAAGTAAGGTCTGAAGTCAGCTAGAAATAAGATCACTGGAGGAGAAAAGTTCAGGATTAGAGAGACCAGATGGGACAGATCATCTAGATATTTATAGCACAAGAAATAGGACTTGTGTTATATAGGAGAGAGTGACAGTAATTCAGGAGTTAATATATATGAGAAATGAGGAGAGTGACTTAAGTTTGTTGATGACTAAAATTAGGAGTTCTCAATGGTATTAATTGCATGACATGAATTTCAAACCTAGGTACTTTTAGAGAGGAAGAAGAGAAAATGGTCTGAAAATAATATTAAAGAGAAAGAAGATACCTACCGACCTCAAAAACTAGTAATAAAATGTGGTGTGGTAATAAAAATATTTAATATTGAACATAGGAGAGGCAGTATCTTCATAGAAAAATGAAACAAAACAACCTTTAGGTAAAATAATAAGCTAAAAGAATCATTGAGAGAATAAGTTAAGAATATAGAGGATTATGTCAGTGATGGAACATAAGTTCCAAAGGACACGGAGGCAAGTTTTCAGTAGTTATGGGAGGATGGGGGATGAGTCAGAAAAGATAGTCTGATCTGAAAAAAAAAAAAAAAAACAGTACCATTTACAATTGCTTCAAAAAGGATAAAATAACCAAGACTAATTTTTCTTTTTTAACCAACTGGTTGAAAGATCTGTACACTTGTAAATGTTAAGACATGGCTATACTAATCAAACAATACTAATCAAAACAGTATGATATTGGCATAAAACACACACACATACATCTATGGCACAGAATAGAGAGCCTAGAAATAAACCTCTGCATATATGGTCGATTAATTTACAATAAAAGGAGCCAAGAATATACAATGTGGAAAGAAAAGTCTCTTCAATAAATGTTGTTGGGAAAACTAGATAACCATATACAAAGAATGAAACTGGATCCCTATTTTACACCATACATAAAAAACTCTCAAATGGATTAAAGACCTGAAACTATAAAACTTGTAGAAGAAAAGTTTCTTCTTTTAGAAATGTAAGCTCCATAAGCTTAAGCTAAGCTTACCATAGCAGGTAAGCTCCTTAATACTGGTCTTGGCAATGATTTTTTGGATTTGACATCAAAAGCAAAGGCAGTGTTCCAAAAAATAAAACTTCAGGCCAAGATGACTTCACTAGCAAATTTTACCTAACATATTAAAAAAAAGTACCTTTTTAAAATAATCTTTTCTAGACAACAGAAGAAGAGAGGATGATTCCCAACTCATTTTATAAGGTCAGTACTCCCCTAATGCCAAATCAGATAAAGGTATTATAAGAAAACTATAGATCAGTATCCCTCATAAACGTATACATAAAAAATCCTCAACAAAATATTTTTAGGTTCAGGAATGTATGAAAATAATGCACCATGACCAAGTGAGATCTATCTCAGGAACACAAGACTGATTCAAAATTGGAAAATAAATATTGTTTACTATATTGACATAATAAATAAGAGGTCAACCAAAAATTTAACAGTTGGTATGTAGATGTTTTGTTCCTTTCTGTGATTCCTTCCTTTCTGAAATTTACCCCCTCAATTTCCAGCTGGTCTGCAATTTCTGATCTTTGTCTTTTCATATTTTAAGCCAGTAAAACTGCTGGCTTTCTATTTGAGTTCTAGCCACCCAGCATTCTTGTGTTCTGTAGAATGCTTTCATGGAAAAAGCCACATAAATGAGCATTTGTCCAGGGTGGTCCTATGGTAGACAGAATTTTGAGATGGCCCCCCCAAGATTCCTTTCCTTGGTATACAGGCCTGTATAAATCTCCGTGAATGTGAGTATGATGGTGTATCACTTTTCTACTTAGGTTATATTATATAGCATAGTTAACTTTAAGAAAGTGAGGTTATCCATGGAGGGCCTGACCTAATTAGATGAGCTTTTATTTTATTTTTAAAAATTTTTTATTGAAATATAGTTGATTTATAATGTTATGTTAGTTTCAGGTATACAACAAAGTGATTGTTAAATATATATTCCTTTTTAGATTCTTTTCCATTATAGGTTATTACAAGATATTGAGTATAGTTCTTTGTACTATACAGTAGACCTTTGGTTATCTATTTTATATATAGTAGTGTGTATTTGCTAACCCCAAACTCAAGAACTGGAGAATCTCTCTTTCTTGAAGAAAGATACTGAAAGAATAGGAAAGGATTGTATGTACACACAATCCTTCCTCCCCTGTTAGCTTTGAAGATGGAGGGGGTTTTGTGGGAAGAACAGGGCTATCTGGCACCATGTTATCAGTCTTGTGAGAACCAGAACAGAGAGCTCAGCCATACTTTGCTCAGACCTCTGACCTACAGAACTGTGATACAATAAGTGAATGTTTTAAGTTATTAAGTTTGTGGTAATTTGTTACAACAGCCCTAGAAAACTATTACAGGATCCCTTCTTTTTAAGATCATTTTACCCCAATTTTCTGCTTAGTTTTTTATAACTCTATAGTGCCTCAAATAATTGTTTTTTAGAGATTTTAGAGATTTTGTCCAATCTCTGTAATTCTTTGGGAAGGTTATTTCTATATAAGCTACTCTGATATTACAAAACAAATGACTTTTGTTACTGACATAAGATCTACTGTGCAAATTAAGGCATGCTTGCTACATTTTCCTGTATGTGCAGGTTTTTCATAACTAGCCTTTTTTTCAGATTATCTTTCAGTATTGTCAGAAATAGAACACTCATATAAATTTTAATGGCAACACTCTATAGACCTGAAATTCTAGAGGAAGCCAGAAGCAGACATCCAGATTCCTGGGAATGAAGTTTTGTTCCTTGTTGACTATATAAGTATAATTACTGCCCTGGATCTAAGATCATAGGGGAATTCCTTTTTTATTTTCTTTTTGGCTATGATTCATATAAGAATGAAAATAGGCGAAATCATGACCATGCCAGAAGAAGATCTATTTCAGACTATACAGCTTATACAATCATAGTCAATGATAGGCAAAGATATATAGGGTGGAAGGCAAGGCTTAGTATAGAAATAGATCGGAAAATTTAAAAAAAAAAAACAAACAGACCTGTTTGGTAATATGGCTTGGCTGACACCATAACTTTGAAAACATTTTATTGAACCAGTGAAACTGCAGTGAGTAGTATTGAGTGTGTTTGTGTACTTACACCCGGTAGTCATATCTGCTTCCTTATGGAGCATGTAGTGTTGACTACTAGTGATGATCAGTCTCGCCTTTTCAAAAAGAAGGGATAGGCAAAGAGTGCTTACCCAGTGGAAGTCAATTACAACGTAAGGAGGGCAGGATACCTACTAGCGGACTCAAAAGCCAAAGAACAGCTGTTGTGTTCATCTCTCTTTTGTTGAGGGAGATGTTTTTCACTTCATGTCCTATTATACACAAGTTGTATATATCTTCAAACATTTTTGTTTTATAGAGGGAGGAGAGGTTTGCTGACATGTGCAATGATAGGATATTTGTCAATGGTGCTGATGGAGTTCGCATTTGAGGAAACTTCTTTTCCTGGGTCCCTTTCATTCTATTAACTGGTCATGAAGTTGGGAAATACTCCTTCGTTCCATTCAGATATTCTCCTTCTTACCTATTCTGTCTTTCTACTCTTGTGTGTTAACCCCTCGGACCTCTCTCCTCCTTTCGCCGAGTTCCTGCCACATCTTCTCTAGAGAATGAGAAACTGGTTTTGCAAAAACTCAGAATCTTTTGCACATATTTAAGTCAGATCATACCTGAACTTTTTTTTCTATTTCTCTGGGGAAATGATGCTCAGAGTGCCAGTGAAAAATAAAAATAAGAGGTCATTCTTAGTGAACAATCAGATTAACTACTTTATATGAAACCACAACACATAAGGAAGAATAAAATCATGAAATGTAGAAAACTTTGTTTTGCATTAGTGTAATTATCTTGTTCCCAAACTTCTGTTACTTTATGTGCAGAGGGATGAAACACTGGGAATATCTCCCAGTGTCACTCAAGAAGGTAGCCTTGGGAGGAATTATGCATTTTCAATTTATTTTCTCTGTGGTTTATTGGCCAGAGTAGGGTACCTGAATGGGTTATATTGGCACAACTCAGCAAGGAATACCTGTGTTGCACAGAGTTCAAGACAGTTACCTCAAAGCTGGCTAGGTTCCCTTGTGCTCACTTTCCACACGAGGTTATACTGAAACGTGTGCTGAATTCCTAAATCAAATTAATTGTCACTGAGAAAAATGTGGTTTTCACCTCATGAAATGAGAATGTTGCTCTTGCAGTGGTAAATTGAGATGAGCAAACACATAATGATCAGCTACCTCGAAAGTTGCTCTATACATATATTTAGGTATTACAAGCAATCGTATCTAGAACATGTATTTGGAGAAGTGGTACTAATAAAGAGTATGAAATGATGACCCTGGCAATAAAACTATTAATAGAGTAGTCAGCTTATCTATTTTTATCAGGATTACTTATCTAAATAAAAATCTAGGGTATTTTGGAATGCCTAGGTAATCCTTTCCTGTAAACTCTCCTTTTCCATGGAGGGATGTTCCCCTTTAATTTTAAGCATTTCTCACACACACACACACACACACACACACACACACACAACCCCATAAATATAAACACATTTTAAAAACTCTACAGTAAAATGGTCTTGGAAGCCCCACAAAAGCAGGTAAATAGAAATTTCTGTTTGGAATATGAAATTCTGCATGTGAGTCCATGTATGATATTTTATTAAATCTATACTGCCTTTGATTTTAAATGTGGCATTAATATGTGAAAAAACTCATCTTCAAATTGATACCGTAGTGTTTCATTTAAAAATCCTCTTTAATAAAAGCAAGAAACACATTTCAGATTGTTTTATATTTATTCATTGAAATGAAAATATTATGATTGTCCTCATATGTGAGATTTTATATTAGCTTCTGTGAAGAAGTCCATGTTTAAGAAAGCACATTACCTTTTTAAAACAAATGGAAAATTTATAAGGAAATAAGATATTAAAATATTTTAAACAGAAGGTAAATTGATAAGAAATGTCAGTGATATTTTCCCTATATCATTTGGAAACTGGTGGGATACTGGGAATGCATAGACTGAGAAAAGAGAATGTAAAAGCAAAGAAATGGCATAAGTAGCTACAGGAAATTATTATTTTATTCATTTAGACTAAAATTTTTGCTAAATGACAACATTATTTAACTGATGCAAAGGTTTTTCTGTTTACTTTTCATAATATAAAACATTACATATTTGTAAGTAGAAGAATAAGAGAATACTCATATACCCAGCATTATACTTAAGAAACAGACTATTAAATCAGTTCTCATGAAGTCCCAGCAAAATCTATAGCACTTCCCTCATATAGCTGAAGGCTCTAGAGATAGTAGTGATTCTGAATTTTGTTTCCCATCTTCTTATTCTCCCTGTATCTTTCACATGCCTGAATATAATAATAGTTTCATTTTGCTTGTTTTTAAACTCTATACAGATGATATATGTACCGTATTTCTTTTTTTTTTTTTTTTTTTTTTTTGCGGTACGTGAGCCTCTCACTGTTGTGGCCTCTCCCGTGGAGCTCAGGCTCCAGATGCGCAAGGCTCAGCGGCCATGGCTCACGGGCCCAGCCGCTCCGCGGCATGTGGCATCTTCCCGGATCCGGGCACGAACCCGTGTCCCCTGCCTGCATTGGCAGGCGGACTCTCAACCACTGTGCCACCAGGGAAGCCCTATGTACCGTATTTCTATTTTCCCTTTTAGCTCAATCATTCATTAGTATTGATACATGCAGCTGTAGCTTCCTTTTTTTAAAATTCATTTTTAAGGATACAGCATGTTCGTTATATTACTCTTGTGTCAAACTACATAGGAATTTCAAATTGGTTACATTCAATAGCTTTAACTTGCCAAGTGTATGACTAATCTTTATCAAATTTAGCATATATTACTATACCTTACCTTAGGTTTTTGCTACATTTTTTAAAAGAAGTAGTCAAACATTGGAAACATGTAATGGATAATGTTCATTTGAGCAACAGCATCTTGTTGCTCTACCCAGCATGATAACTGTGAACATCTTCCTTTTCTTTCTCTTGGTGGTATCTGCTGTTTTATACAACTAAATTAATGATGTATTCATTAGTGAGACTTTTGAAATGGATGTGAATTCTGTAATAAAATATGGCTTGTTGACATATTAAGATCAAAATTATGAGCATTCCTGAACCATCAGAACAGTTGTAGTAATCGGTAAGAGCCATTAAGAACACTTTAGATATCAGTTATTAGTTCATGGTGATTATTTTTGACTACTTAATTCTCTGTTTTCTCACCAATTCCCACCCTGTTTCAATGGAAATTACCAAAGAATATCAGAAAAGAGGGAAAATGTGCTTTGCTAGTTGAAATAGGGAAGGGTACCTTTCATTCACCAGTGAAATTAAACCTTCTGAATTTTTCTCCCCCTGCAAGACTTGTTCAAATAAGTTTATATTTGGGAAGGAAATATTGAACTGTAATTTATCATCATAAAAAAATGGAATGGCTTGTAAAGAAACAGAAAGCGCTCCATGCTCATCGGGTTTTGTGTGCTAGGAGCTACATTTTAGGTCAGTCTATGGGCATTATGTGATTCACATTTTGGCTACCTGAGGACTATGTATAACGTGACTGGAAAGTATACTTGCAGCTAGGACAGAGAATATAAAACGTTGACTCCTGGCAACTTGGGTTCTACATAAAGCAAGAGCATTTTCACAGTGTGCTCCTTCTGAGGATAATCATGTCAATTAGAGAAGTAGGGAAGTTCTCCAGCTATCTTCAAGGTACCCTTGAAGTAAGCAAAGAAAATCTATGCACATCAGTGAAGTTAGCTTCCTTATAACAGAGGCTTGTGTATAAATAAATTGTCAAAGTAAAGTTATGGCAAAGCTCAAGAAATGGATAAAGCTCAGGGATTAAAGCAAATTATTTCAGTGGAACAGACAACAGTCAATAGGATACTAATTAATGGTTGTAAGTCAAATGTTGAGTATTCATTTGTTGATTTTTATTAGTTAGCAAATATTTATTGAATGACCAGTTGATCAGAAACCATTCTAGGCACAGAGTATACAGCAATGAACAGAGCAGCAGACCTTCTACTCTAAAGAGTGTAAGTAGACAATAGACAGATAAGTTTATAATATGTAAGTGGTTTTAAGTGCTACAAAGATTAAAACAGAGTAAGGAGGTAAGGAGTGAAAGTGTGGACTATATATGGGAAGACATAATTAAGGGAAACTTGATTTATTTTATATTTTAATGGAGATGTAGTTGATTTACAATGTTATAAAGTTTAAGGTGTACAGCACAGTGATTCAAAATTTTTATACATTATACTCCATTTTTAGTTATTATCAAATATTGGCTGTATTACCTGTGCTGTACAATATATCCTTGTAGGTTATTTATTTTATATATAGTAGCTTGATTTTTGATGAAAAACTAAATCATTAAATTCACAATATAAAGGAGGATGTGAACTGCAGATAAGATAGTAAACACAGAAAAACTAGTTTAAAAAAAGTCTGAGATAATTTAATGTGTGGTGTGTGTGAGAGAGAG
This sequence comes from Phocoena sinus, assembly GCF_008692025.1. Taxonomy (NCBI): domain Eukaryota; kingdom Metazoa; phylum Chordata; class Mammalia; order Artiodactyla; family Phocoenidae; genus Phocoena; species Phocoena sinus. Next base: position 79,589,405 of record NC_045768.1, on the reverse strand, counting down.
AGAGGGAGAGAGAGAGGATCCACATGAGCTAAATTCAAGGAAAAAATGTAATGGAAAAAATATCACTAAGTTGAAGATAACCTTGAGTATGTAGATGAAGTGAGCTCACTAACTATAATTAATGAAGAAACCTCACCTTAAGATATAGTGATAGTTCATATTTATTCTGTATGTGTATTGTGTACTATTTGCTGAGCAGAGTGTTAAGTTCTCTGTCTTCAGTATATCATTTCTCCCTCTCCCTCCCTCTCTTTCTCTCTCCCTTTCTCCCTCCCCCTTCTTTCACCCCCTTTCCTCCCCTCCCTACTCTCCCTCCTCTCCTTCTCTCCCTTCCTCCATTTCTTTCCTTCTTTCTTTCATTCATCAGTCTTATGGCAGAGCTCAACTATCATCTTCCTTTACCTGAGAGGAAACTGAAGCTTAAAGAATTTGAGTCAGCTTCCCATAGTGACATAACTAGCAAGAGGCAGAGGCAAGCTTCAAACTCATGTGTATTTTATTCTAGAGCTTAGGCTATAAACATTTCCCTGTTTGTAGCCTTTTTGTTAACTCAGAAATCATGAAGGCAAAACAAAAAGTTATTCACAAAGAAAAAAATACATTAGACCTCACTTCCTGAAATGTTGAAACAGAATGGAATATGTTCACAATGATTTCTAGAAGGGTGAGGTTGGGGGAGATTTCAATTTGAGAATTAATTATGTTTGTTAGTGATATGTAAAGTCAATAGAAGTATAGCTAAGACATAGAATGATCTTGAGAACATAACTCCACAGTGCCATTTATGAACATTGATGAGAAAATACACCAGGCAACTTAGAAATGAATACAATGTAGGAAGCAAGAAAGAGAAAGAGATGACATAAAATAAAAGCCAATAAAATGAAAACAGAAAACTGTCTTTTGGGCATAGTATGAACATGGAATTCAAAGTGAGTATCAAAAATAATGGATGAAAGTATCAAATAATAATGGATGAAACACAATGCTAGTTGCATTGTGTTATTGTTACTGTGAACAAGGTCTTAGATGGCACAACAAATTATCAGATGGCAGGCAGCCTGAGTGATGGTTGTGATTATGAATATCTCACATGGATTGAGATATTCAGGATCTAAAATAACCTCAGAGGGATGGAAGAGTGGAGCCAATTTAACTAGATCAAACTTATTAAGATGAATATAAAGATTTGCATTTATATTTTAAAAAGTCTCCAGAGGTAAAGAATTGGCTAATTGGGAATGCGATTGACTACAAGTTTATAATCAGGCCAAGTGAAATGTGGCAGCCAGAGCATTATCTACCACATTCATAGGCTGCCTTAACATAATAAAACATAATAATTGTGATGATTTTAATAATAAAGTAACCAATAATAATTAAGCATGTTTTTGTACATTTCTTCACTTCCTATTTAGAGCATCACTGTTAGGAAATAAAATAATGCAAGATGACAAGATTTCTCCTTGTCATCCCTTGCTCATTCCACCTTTTAGGAGTAGTGAGTATGCTGGGCCTGTTCTCCTATGTCAAGAGAATGTAAGATGATTTGTGAACAATTCAGATGATGAAAGGGTGTTCTTAGTCAAGACTTCCATTCACAGTATTAAATAGAGTATATGTGATGCAATAGGAACGTAATAGTGGGTTTTCTGAAGGAAATGAGTCCTTATGGAAAGAAGACAGCGTTGGCTTTTACGTTATACTTGCCCCCTCCCAGTTACGTTGATCCATTTGACCAGTATCTAGAACGCCATTTGGAAACAATAAATTAAGAAGACCATTTATAAAACTGGAGTTACTGAAAATGTGGGGTCTCAAGAAACTTGAAAAACGTATTTCTTGGGAAAGAAAATGCTAGCTGATGTGGGAAAAAAACCCTCTTTTAATACACAAAGGTATTAATATCTCCCCTGATATCCTAGTTCACTCTGGAAATTAAGACATTTAGCTTAGAAAAGAAGATGCTAGCTGATATGACAAAATATTTCTAATACAAAATATCTAAAATGACCTGTAAAAACCTGTACAATCAGGCCCACTCTTCTTCTCCACCTTCTCTCCTGCTACTTTTCCTCGCTGTTACTCTGCTCTAGCCACTGGCCTACTTTTTGCACACGCTCACAGCTCTTCGGAGGAGCTCTTCTTTCAAAATGCCATCATGATTTTGTCCGTTTTCTTTAGGTCTGAACTCAAATATCTCCTCCTCTGGGGAGATCTCTCAAATTCTTTTTATCCCCCAATTCCAGAATCCTCTGCCAAACTCTAGTTTTCTAATTATTTCTCATGAGCATCTGGCACATTCTACATTGTTTATATTTCTTACGTGATTTTGGGTTTTTTTTGGTCAACACCCCCACCCTAGCTAGAGGATAAGTCTTATGAATACAGATTTTTTCATCTGTTTTGTTTACTGCCATGTTTCCAGTGCCTGTGATAGTTTTTTTCCCACGTAATGTGCCTAATATATATCTATTATTAAGTAACACTATTTTTTATATATTTAGTACAACCATTCCACTTTGGTAGTTCCATTTCAGAAAAGAGACTGTTTTTGCATTTTTGAATATTAACATTAAAAGGTTAAGTTAAGCAGATGGTATATTATATAAGCATTTTATGAACAGCTGCTAAATTGAAATATATTGGCCTTTACAGTACTTTCAATACAATATAACTCATGCAAAGATGGCAAATTTTATATTAATAACCATAAATTACCAATCATTTTGAATACTTGGGTTTTACATTCTATTATTAAACAATAAAATGGTAACTATAAAAAAAACAGCAGGAGAGAATAAGTGGAGATATTTGATTTGTAATAAACACTAAATTCTCAGCAATAAATGAGCACAGGAAGCACACAAACAGGGAGAGACTGCTAGAACAAAAAAGCCCATCATTGATTTCAGAAAGCAGCTGCGTTTCCCCTCAATATCCCAGCTCTTGTTTTTTTCTCCTTTATCTATAATACTGTGTTTCAGAGATGTTGCTGATGTGCTTGCATGAGCAGAGAATGAACTGAGGGAGTGGACCAGATACTGTATCATTTTTGTTGTTGTTAGAACTCTTCTTTTACTGTAATTTTATCTCTTCCCCTCTCAGTTTTCTGCCTTTAGTTCTGGATGTTTCACTTTCTCTCACATGCATTTCCCAGATTCTTGATGAACTCATCTCTGTGCACTCTCAGCAGGGCCTTTGAAGCACAAAAGTAAACTTGTTTAGGAGGATGGATGCATTAAGAGTAAGAGTTGGCAGGCAGCCAAAAAGTTGTCTGAGCAGTAGGTAGTTGAGGGATGGCTGTGGACCTTTTACAGAAAAACACAGGAAGCTAGGTTTATCAAGTACACAAGTGGCAGGAAGGTGGTCTAGAATTTCTATGTAAATTACTACATTCTGTGTGGAAGGTCATGACTCTCAATATTCTGAGGGTTCATCAGTCATCAAACTCTACAGACCTGTTTCTGGTCGTCAGCTCTGTATTTCCCATTACCTGACTCAGAGCCCCAGGGCTCTCACCACTTAACAACTCTGCCTCTCCTACTTATATGTGACCTTTGGTTTGCTGTCACACGTAAAGCACCTGCTGGGACAATCTTACACTGGAAATATTTTTCTGTTTTTTTAGATCAGTCTTTTGAGCCCTTTTTTGCTCTGTAGGTCCCACAAACTAGTTTGATAGTATATCTCCCTCTTCTGGGAATGTACAATCTAGGAGGGCTGGCAAGTGTTTTTGTATGTTGTTTCCTCAACTCATCATAAAGTCAGAACAAGGCAGGGGTTCTAGGCTCAGGGTGAACGATCTTTTCACCTTAGTTTTAACCGAATAGCTCACATGCAGTATCTGTAAATGCCTGTTTTCTGAGAAATCCAACCTTTAAATACATAAATTAATAAATGTAAAAACATGATATATGTCAGAAAATGATAATTGTCATGAAGAAAATAAAGGAGGATAAGATGTTAGAGGGTGTTGGCAATTTATGTATGTTTTTTAAAAAAATTTTAGTGGAGTAAAGTTGCTTTACAATGTTGTGTTAGTTTCTACTGTACAGCAAAGTGAATCAGCTATACGTATACATATGTCCCCTCTTTTTTTGGATTTCCTTCCCATTTAGGTCACCACAGAGCACTGAGTGGAGTTTCCTGTGCTATACAGTAGGTTCTTATTAATTATCTATTTTATATTATCAGTAGTGTTTATGTGTCAATCCCAATGTCCCAATTCATCTCACCCTCCCCTTTCCCCCTTGGTATCCATATGCTTGTTCTCTACATCTGTGTCTCTATTTCTGCTTTGTAAATAAGATCGTCTATACCAATTTTTTCAGGTTCCACATATATGTGTTAATATACAAAATTTGTTTTTCTCATTCTGACTTACTTCACTCTGTATGACAGTCTCTAGGTCCATCCACGTCTCTACAAATGACCCAACTTTGTTCCTTTTTATGGCTGAGTAATATTCCATTGTATATATGTGGCACATCTTAATTATGTAAGTTGATAAACTTTCTCTGAAAGGTGACATTTGATGAGAGTTCTCAGTCCTCATACTAGGTCATGCCCCACTAGAATGTAAGTTCAGTAAGGGCAAGGATTATTACTTATCCCTACTTTAAACCCATTGCCCAAAATAGTGCTGACACATATTGATGAGCAAAAATATTTGTTGAACAAATTTGGTAAATTAAGCAATATTCTATTCCGCTTTCTCTTTTTTAAAAAGGCATGCAATTAAAATGAAACTATTCCTATTAAAATTGTTAATTATAAAAATCTGTGTCTAAGAGTCTAGTGCTCAGTTATCCAGATATGTTGGCTAATTGGAGCAATTTATCACCAAAAAGATTCTTTTTGTTAAAAACAAAAAGGAACCCACAAACATGACAGAGTGACTCAGTGGACGCAGTGGAAATGGGGAGAGCTTTTTGCCCTTTCAGTTCAATTCATTTGATCTGGATTTATTTATTCTGCCCTTTGGGAAAATGACTGTTTCTCCACTCATAATGCAACACAAAAACTTTCTCCAATTTCCTTTTCTCCTGAAAGGAGAGAGGACCACGGGTATCAGATTCAAGCCAACCTTTTCAGAATCTGCCTGTCAGATGTGTGACTTACATATAGATTGATAATACAAAGAATAATGGCAAGCAGGCACTGGGGGACTTTGGAGATTAATAGGTTTTAGAATCTTTATCTCTAAGTCAGTACTTCAAATTGACCTAGTTAAAAGTGGTTAAGGTGAAGTAGTTCTGTAGTATATATTTAAAATCCTATTTTGGTTTCAAGAAGTAGTGTTTAAAGGCATGCAGAACAAAAGATGAAGACTGGAAGAAAGTCTGGCGGATGAGAGTCAGGTAATAGAAATGGAATAAATTTCGGGACATAGGTAGTGCTTAATTATTTTGTGTTCCTAAGCGCATAAAATCAAATTAATCTAAATATATCTTTAGAGCTAAATTATATTCATATTTTAAGCATAATTTATGAGTGAATTTAGAAGAATTTATAACTGCATTACCTTATTTCTTTTTAAATCCTGAAGTTTATTTCAATTTGTTACACTTTTTATACATTTTTTTTTAACATGCTATCAAGTTTTTTTGAGCCTCAAAATATATGCGAACTATGCTTTAAGTGTCTATTTTGATCTAGTCACTTTGCAAATATCTATTTTACTCCTCATTCACCATCTTGCAAGGTAGGAAGGTATGACTATATGTAAATAATTTTAAAACAAATTGGTGGAAATAATAAATTGGCTAAAATGATTAATCAGGTAAAAAATGAATATTTCCAGACATAGGTTTTTATGATATATGTTAGTCATTAAAGCTAGTTCCTTGCTACAGATAATAGGTTAAATAAGAAGATATTTTTGTTTTTTGAGTTTAGAACAGTAGAAATTTAAATAGAAACAATAATTAGATGACATTTCTACTTTGTATAGTAAGAATGAGTGCAGTTTTTCTGTGCAGCTTTTCATCATTCACCTTTGGGAGGATCTAGACTAGCTGATGCAATATCTATATTCTGGGGATGGGGCAAGGAGCTATTATCAGCATGAATATATAAATGCAACTTCAAGAGAGCCTTTGACTCCTTCTTTTATTGTTTTAGTGGACAGAAGCAGTAAAATATAGCCCAGAAAAGTGATTTAAAGTACTCTATAGAATTTAGGCGGAGAAAAATAGCACGTCAAGCACATAGTTATGTAAACATATAAGTGCATGCATACAGCTGGTCACTCACAGGTATTTCTGCTTTAAATATGGCATTAACCTCTGTCACTTTCTGAGGAGAAAACATATAATATCACGTATGTGGAGCAAATGGCAAATGATAGGAGATTTTAGCTTTCTTATAATATGTTTTAAGTCATATCTTTGCTGTTCTGTTTTCCATTGTTCATGGTGAGTTTGTAATGCATCACACTTAGCTACTTATTGCATGTTCCTATTTTATTTCCGACTTTTTAAAAACATGCAAATTTATAAATAAATAAGTATATACGTACATAATATATGTAACTGCATCTATATTATTTACATTTTACAGTATTTAGATGATTCTTTAGAGCAGTAGTTTTCAAATGTGTTATAAATAACTAATCTTAAAATGAAAGTGTACTTGGAATTTTAATTTTTAAAATAGAAAAAATGGTACAGGCCCCTCAGAATTTTAGTGTATTGCTCCCTTTTACTAAGGACATGTTGATATGCATTAAATCAGAGAAATACAGACTTTAGGTCCTTTTTTTAAAAATGAGCTTGCTGAGGTGGGGATTATCTCTCCTAGTTCATTACACTAATACATACATTAATTAATATGTATTGAGCTCAGTATTTATTTTTGAGTACAGCCCCCACATAGAAAAGTGAAGTCATATGTATGGAAGCAAATTTTAGAAAAGAATATATGAAATTTACTGAATGAAAAATGATAAAGAAAAAAACATAATGAAAGGCTTTATAGCAGAAACCATCTCTATTCCCCCATACAAAGCAACATACATAAAATAGAGACATTCAGAAAGGTTAAAAATAAAAGGCACACGTAAAATAAATAGTGGCCATAAGTCTAATCAGGCATGATATAAATCAAGCCAAAAATGTATTACAGTAAATCCCCTACATGCGAACCTTCAAGTTGAGAACTTTCAAAGGTGTGAATGTGCCGCTGTATGCCAGCTGTTGTACTGTGCTACTGTACTATTCAAGGTACTGTACTATAAGATTAAAAATATTTTCTTTATTTTTTGTATTTGATGTATTATTTGTGTGAAAAGTATTATTAACCTATTACAGTACAGTACTAGATAGCCAATTGTGTTAGTTGGGTACCTAGGCTAACGTTGTTCAACTTACGAACAAATTGGACTTACGGACGTCCTCTTGGAATGGAAGTCGTTTGTATGTAGAGGACTTACTGTATTTAATATAAAGAAAACCTCATAATGCTAAAGGCAAAAATTAACAATGAAGAAATTTGTTAATATCCAAGTACCCAGTAATACAGAAATAATTGCATAAAGGTGGAAGTAAGAAGATGCAAGAAGAACCAGAAGAAATCTCAACACTTATAGGAGAATTTAGCACATGTCTAAGACAGAATTAGTAGAAAAAAGAATGTTAGAAATGAAAGACAGTGACAACATAATCAGCAAGGTAGGTCTTAGAGATACATAGTGAACTCCAAGCCCCAGCAATAAAGAATGCACCTGCACATTGGACATTTACAAACACTGACAATATATTAAGCCATAAGGAAAATCTCCATAAATTTCAAAATACAAAAATGATATAAATATTCTCTAAACATAATGCAATAAAAATAAAATCTACTATCAACATCAAAGGACATACTTATGCAATAAGAATTTAAAAATAGACTAATTCCTGTCAAACACAAAGAGCTCAAGAGACTCAAAAAATTTGAATCAAAAAAGTAGATGGAGGAAACTTAACAATTACAAAAGCAGAATTTAGTATGTTATTGACAAAAAGAAGATGAGCTGAGCAATTTCTTAAAAAACATAAAAAAATAAAATAATAAACCATTTATACAGAACAAGGGGGAGAAACAGATATACACAGAGTAAGTAATGAAAAAGAAGAAATGAGCATCAAAAGAGCGAACATTAACCAAATATCACAAGAGACTTCTGTGTAAAATTATATGCAAATAAATTTGAAAATCTAGATTAAATGCTTAACTTTTTAGGAAAATAAGATATAACCAAGCTGAGATATACTCATAGAGACAGAAAGTTCAAACAGAAAAATTTCATAGTAGAAAAATGGGGAAAATAGCTCTCCTGCACAAAAGTGCTGGGCCCAGAAAGTTTCACATGGGGATTCTCAGATACTTAAAAAACAATTTTTTAAATTCAAATGCTACTTAAACTATATGAAGAACAAAGCAAAAATCTGAGCTGTCATTTAATCAAAAAGAATCCAAGAGTATATTAAAATTATAACAGATTGTGACCAAGTGGGGTTTATTCTAGAAATGCTAGGGTAATTCAGTACTATTAAATCTTTTAATTTATCTTTTCTTCATTGATCTGATAGAAAAAAATATCATATGATCATCTTACTAGAAGCTGAAATTTATTTCCTTAAAAAATAATAAGACAGGAACAGATTTATTTTTACATGATAAAATACAAATGTTAGCTCAAAAGCTCATATCTTACTTTATAGAAATTATAAAATACTTGTCCAAAATTCCAAGAAAAGGCCAACCTATGTTTTGCTACTATTGAACATACTTTTGGAAGTATTAGCCAGTTAAATAGGCAAAGGGAAGGTATTAAAGGCATAAAAGTTGTAAAAAAAGAGAGCAAAAATGCACTTAATTAGGGAGAAAGAGATGACACAGACTACTGTAGTCATTTTTCTCTTTGCTAAAGTGGATATTAGTTTTGATAAACATTTGGATAAATAAGGTGCCTTGAGGGAGTTGAAGGGGAAAGAGGATAAAAGAACATCACATTTAGGGCACATGCTTCATTGTTCTAGCAACCTTGTTCCTCTACCCATTATTGGACCTAACTGCATAACTACATGGTTTCCTTGGCACCATCAAGTGGATTTTACTTACTTTTTATCATTAAATTGAAAAGCATGTCATTTACATATTTTAGAATTACCAGATTAATCCTGGATATTAGGCGTGTTAGAAGACTAGTTAATATTCTTGGACTTCTGCACATATTTGTTTTCATTTTTCATGCATCCTGTGTTCCTAATTTCATCTGCCCAGAGATATAGGTGACTCCCTTATCATTCTCTGTAGAGACCTAATAAACAGAAACACTGTGGGCAAATACAGGCATCCTAGAGAAGTTTTAAGAGATGATTTTGAAAAGAAGTAGAGCCATAGCTCACCATGTGCCCTTTACTTTCTTTCCTAGGCATGTGTGTCATTATCTGTGAAATTATTCTCAGTATCATACTGACTCTGTTTCTGTGGGTTGAATGAAAATAACATTGACATCATGAGATGGAGTGCTCTATATAAATAAGATGTATTATTTTTACAAAAATGAATTATTTTGGAAAATTGGGAACAAAACCACTTAAAGGGTAGAACATAGCAGCTGTTGAACAGTACACTTACAGAACTACAGTACAATTTGCAAAAGGGTGCCAGGATCTGCTGTCTAATTTTATTTTTCAAAATGAAATTACTGGAAGAATTTAGCTCTGCAGCACAGTGCAATTATCTAAATGGGACTTGTCCAGGGAACAAGTGTTAATAACCTCATCTCTTTCAAGGTCTTCGTTTTAATTTGATACCACAAAATGAGCTGATTTACACATTACCAAAATGGAAGATGGATTAATAATACTTAAATTAAGTTTTCCAGTGACCAAATCCTCTGCTTTATTCTTGGAACCCACAGTTTTGTTTTGGCTTCTGTTTTCCTATAGGTAGAGCCTAAAACATTTTTGCTATCTGGACCCAGACTGATCAGATTATTGAAACTCATATCCTTAAGAAAATAGTTGTTAAAATATTATGAACTTAGCTTATCAACAGCGACTATTATATAAGAGAATGGTTGTCATTATCTTTAAAAAAAAACCTCTATATGATTTATGTGACTTTAGGCAGAAATTTTCTGTCTTCATTCAGCTACCCTAACATTCATTTCATAAAGCTTAAAACAGAAAAGTATAACTCACTTATGAGAAGGAAACTAGATAAATTCTACTAGAAAAGACTGCATTATTAAGCAAGTTTGATTAACTTTTATTTATAAGACATCTTTAATTGTAATACATATGTAATAATTGTTAACATTGTTCAATTATGAAGTCTTCAACTTGATATCACCATACCCCTTTTTATTACCAATAGATCATTTTTCCACATAATCTAATTGTGCAAATAATTTTTGAAATATATTTTATACAGCAATACAATTATTCATGTGATTTATTGAATGGAAAAGCAAAAACTGATGTAGTTTGGTAGAATATGTTTCTTTACTTTGGAACAATGGTGTGAATGAAAGTCCTACCTTCTAAGTTTGAGAAAAATTGGCCAAGAGCATAATTAGCTGGCTCTGTGATTTTGCCCTTAATTAAATTTTTATATTTGATTTTCACCTCCATATAATAGAGATAATCATACACAAGAGGTTCAAATCCAGTAGTTTAACTGGGACTAATTCACAGGAAGGGGATAAGAGGAAAGATAATGAATCACAACCTTGGGAATAAAATCCTGGGGTGAATCACTATCGTTCACCAATTTGCCTGGTTTGCCATTCCTTTCTGGCACATGAGAGAACTGAACTTTCCACTCTCATAGATGTGCCAGGTAAGCATTAGACGATTTTCTTTGTTCCTTTCCCCATGGCAGACCTTGAAGCTAGGCTGATACATATGGTGTATCATGGAATGGTAAGGCCTCCATCAGCCTAGGTCTCTGAGAAGCCCCAAGAAACAATCCTCTGAAACCAGTGTGAATACGTTGTATGAAAGAGAAATTCTCCATTCTTAGTTAAGTCCATCGAGAGCTGCAGTTGTTAACCACAGCATTAATTAACCCACATTTACTGTTACACTCCTGGGGTCGTTATAAATATGAGGTTCAAAGGTAAGAGAAGACATACTCAGAACACGTTTAAAATAAATAGAATGAGGACAACAAAAATGGCTCGTTTAATGTCGAATATAATTGATTGTCAATCTGTTTTAGCAGGAAAGTAATAATAAATATGTGAATAACCTTTCTGATAAACCCCCAAAATCTTCTGAGGCTCAAATTAAATAATTTTTCATCTACTTTGAAAAACTTAAGAGAATTTTATGAGTACTTTTAGTGCCCATTTTACTAAACACATATACACTGAGAAAAGGCAAGGATGATAAGGAACGTTAAAGTTTTCAACACACTAATAAATTCAACACAATTCTAGTTGTTAACAGAATGGAGTGAGAGTTGAAATATTGGGCACTTTTATGTTCTTTGTTTCATATTTCTGAAATACATTTATTAAGAAGTATCTACTTTATTATGCACAAGGAAAAATAAAGATTAAAACAAAGGATTCCCTAAGAAAGACTGTCCAATTTCTTTTTACATAATCAAATTTTAGGTACCACATTTTGATACCCATTGCAAAATGTTGAAAGAAAAAGATTAGGTGCTGCTAAATCAAAGATGTGGAGATAAAAACAACCTTCAAATCACTGATACTCTAATCAATAAGGGCTCAGCTTTGTATTCTCCTTTACTGATGCAAATCAAGCTAATGATTTTGGCATTTTCAGGAAGTGTTTTCTATATTTTGAATACTCTTCTTACCTCGAGTGATGTACACAGTTGAGATTAGGGAGGCAATCAGTAAAAGGCATACATTGGGATTTTTTTTTATTGGGCACAGTTGCCTTTTTACATAAATGTCATACACAATTTGTACACTGTTAAGGTCCAATAAGCTGTTTCCTTCAGTGGCCCTGGCAGGTCTTCAATAGTATCACAGCACAACTCAACCCTGAAATGGAGTTCATCCTTAAATAAGTGAAATTTATAAAAGTCTCAGAAGTCTGGAAGAAGATGAAAAGCAGGACTAATGGAACAGCAAAACAAACCTCTTCATTTTACTTGGTGTTCTGCAGCCCTTCTGAAACATGAACAACAATAGCTTCCATCATGAACCTGACAATTCTACATATACCCAGGAATTTTGTTCCTTTCACCCATGGAGAACACCAGAAAAGCAATTGCTACAACACTACCTTATTTTAATAGTATTTTCTTAAACCTTCTCTTTAGATAAATTATATCATAAAATGAAGAGGGAGTCAGATTTACTGTGAAACTAATGAATTAAAGCTTAGGTTATGCACATGGGCCTCAGTGAGAGTTGGAGTTTGTAAAGTTTTCTAGGTGGAGAGGGAAAACCAGAGTGCAATTAAGAAGGATTTCTATGCAACCATTCCTGGTAGGATTGCTAAACAATTCTTAGAAGAAAATTAGTTATATTTCTAAGGCTTTGGCTAATTATTTTCTCATTCTAAAAGTATATTCACTTTCATACCTAGTTTTATACTTGTAATTTACCATAAAAATAGTAATTTATTATTTTTTTTCTTAAATGAGGCTGTCCCTTTTTCATAAAATTTTGATCTCTCCAAACCTGGATCTTCTCCCCAGGGAAAATGAGTTTGGGGGTATGTGCTACCCCCATCACTGATTTATAAAATAGAGCCGTATCACTTACTGCCATCATAATGTTACCCAACCTCAAATCTTAGTGATTTAAAACAAGCACTTATTTTAGCTCATGGTCTGTAGAAGAGTGATTTCAGCTAGGTTTAGCTGGACTCACAAGTCTGGGGCCAGCTGGCTGGCAGCTGAGCAAGGATGGTTTTAGCCTGGATGGCTGGGGTGACTTGTCTTTGTTCAACATGTCTCACATCCTCTAGTAAGCTACTCTGGGCATGTTCCCACAGCAGTTCTCACAGAGGGAAAGCATAGTCAGAGGAAACATACAAAAGCTTGTGCATCCCATACACGAACACCTCACTGACTAAATCAAATCACAGGGATGGCCTAACTCAGAATCAAGGGGTGCAAAAACAACTTGTAACCTTGGAAAATGTTCACTAAAGTATTCAGAATCCTTACCTTTTAAAGATACAAACAGATATTTGCAGTTGGAATTATATGAGGTTTTAATTTACTTCAAAATAATATGAAAAGGGAGACATGGTAGTAATGAGATGAAGCAAGATTGATCAAGTTGATCATTGTTGAGGCTGGGAGATGAGTATATAGTGTGTATTGCATTATTCTCTTTATTTTTGCAAATGCTTGGAGGAGGGGCAAACCTGTATTAGCCTTTCATTGCACTAAAAGGGGCTACTTACAGCATAAATTTACTCCCTTTAGTACAGTAATTATATTATTTTCATCTAATGTATGATGGCTAGAGAAAAATGGAGAATAGAAATTACCTAATAAAATATTAGTTAACTGTATTAAAAAAAGAACAAATGTTTTATCAGTTGTATACATTTAAGGATGAGTTTATTTCTAGTTAATCTCTACATACATTTACGTATTTAACAACTATTCATTGAACACCATCTAGGTACCAGGCACACTTCCAGGCTCTGGCCATCGGGTAAAACACATGGATGAGGTTTCTGATCTTAAGGGTTTTATAGTTGTATTAGTTTTCTACTGCAGCTATAACAAATTTCCACAACTTTGGTGTTTTAAACAACACAAATAGAAAATCTTAAAATTCTGTAGGTCAGACATGCAACATGACTCTCACTGGATTTAAATCAAGGTGTCGGCAGGAATGCATGTTTTACTGACAGCCGTAGGGGATAATACGTTTGCTTGCACTTTTCATCTTCTCGAGGCCCGTGTACATTTCTTGGTGCATGACTCCTTTTCTCCACCTTGAGAGCCAGCAATGTCGCATTCTTCTGTGCCTTTCTTCTCTAGTAGTCACATCTCCCTGTGACTGACTACACCCAGGAAAGGTTCTCCATTTTTAAGGATTCAGATGATGAAGTTGAGCCTAGCTGGACCATCCAGGATCGTTTCCTCAAGATCTTTAACTTTAATTATATCTGGGAAGTTTCTTTTGCCATGTTAGGTGACTTATTCTCAGGTTCCAAGGTTTAGGATGTGGACATCTTTGGAGGGCCTTTATTCTGCCTATAATAGCCAAATGGTGGGAGAAAAAAAATAAAAGCATAACAAGTAAATAAGCGGAATAGATACTTTCAGACACTCAGATGTACCATAAAAATCCATAAAGTAATGATACAATAGACAGTTACTTGCAACGTGTGTTTCAGAGAAGACCTCACTAAGGAAGTGACATTTAAATTGAAATTTTTGGACAAATGGAGATTAACTTGCAAAGTTCCATAGGCAGATCATGTCTGGTAAAGGCAAAGTTAATGTAAATGCCCAAAGTGGGGGAAAAGAAAGATGGTAAAAGGGCTGGATCCTAATGAGCTAAAGGGAAAGTGGTAGCCCATGAACTAGGGAGTTAGGGTCCAGGTTTATTGGCTTGTATAGAGTCTGATTTACTCTGTTTTACTCATTTTGTATCAATCGTGAAAAAAGCCAACAGAGGGCTTTAAGGAGAAAAAAGTCATAATCTGATTTATGTTTAAAAATAACATTTGGCTGCTTTGTGGATAATAAAGTGTAGTTGTCTATCCTCCACAGAACCTAATACAGGCCTTGGCTATTATATCCTAAATTAGTAAAATCCTAAATTAGTAAACTAACAAACTTCCAATATTATTAACAAAACACTCCTTCAGTAATTAATATTAGGTTTGGAAAAGGATCCAAAGGACCATTATGAGATTTGGAATGGATAAGTAAAATTGGATAAACATTTATTTATTTTACTTAAGTATTCTTCCTTCAATAGAAGTAATTCTGTTATTTGGCATTCACCTCACAGGTTTAAGTAGGAATAAGACAAAGTGTTCACATATATTTTTAATAAATCCCAGTGTACAGTGTCTGGGGTACCCCATCATATTTTTAAAGCTAAATAAGAAGAAAATCAATTAATCATATTATATGGGAATGTTCAAAACCAGTGCTATTGTTTAAATTTATGAATAGACATTAACCATTTCACAAGGCTTATTTCCTAAATATATAGGCAAAAATTCATAGAATTGGCAGGAGATGGGTGAAAAATAATATCAGAAATGTATACTATTTTGATGAATGGGAGAGAATGATCCATGTTTATAATCTGCACTGTGCTGAATAGATGATCTGTATCATTTTCTCTTGTGATATAATCTGCTTAAAAGATGATTCTGTGAACAAGAAAATAATTGGGGGTAGTTTAGGTGGTAACATTTGCACATATTAGAAGTTGGTGGTTAGAAGGGAAACCAAAAAACCAAACTAATAAAATAAATAAAGTAACTATAGGAGGTATACATGAAGCTCTATCCCCTCCCTGCCTCTGCTATCAGAACAAAGGTACCAATTTCTTATTTTGGCAAGGAAAGTTTCTAAAATATCCTCACTTATGTGTGGTTTTAATGTGTATCCTTCTGTCTGATCTCCATAATACACATATAACCAGGCCTATCCCTCTGGTGAAGACTTCGGGAAGCTTGATAACATTGATACAAATTGAATTACAATGTCAAATTGACTTTCTGAGAAATGAAATTACAACAGAAAAAAAATTATTTGCTCTTTCAGTACAGATAATTTTGATTAATTGTACCATTACATAAAGATTAAGTCTGAAACATTCATGATGATATTGAAATTATATGCTTTAACATAATATAAAACTTATGTAAAACATAATGTATAATGTAATATATACATATAATGAAAACTTTTACATATAATGTAAAATTTTACAAACTTTACATTATGGATAATGTATCCATAATGTAAAACTTATGTAAAACATAATGTAAAACTTATGTAAAACTTTAACATAATGTAAAACATAATGTAAAACAGTGTAATTTTTCTTTCCCTCTATTAAAGCCATCAAGGTGTGTGTGGGTGTATATGTGTGTGTAATAAAGCTAGAGTACGCCTTTATAATAACACATACACATGGCAAATATCAATACAACTTATCAGTAATGGAAAACAAAATCAACACATATTTTAACTGCAAAATCTCATCTTATTTGATGCTATGACTGTTTTCTGATGCAGTTCATGGTCACTGTAGTAACAGTTTTGGCATTACAACATCCTGTCAGTAACCCATTCAAAACGACGGCTATTCATTGAAAAATGACGTTCTTTATGAATAGCCTTGTAACAGTCATATAATGAATTTATAATTATGGAACAACAATGCTGCTCTATGAAACTTCAGCAGAATTAGTTCTTGCATCTGCCTTTGGTAAGTAAAGATATAACAGAAACTAAGGCATTTGCGCTTACTCTACTCCTATGAATGAATAAGAAGAAGCCACATTCAACAAACTGCTTTATTTTCTACTCCTTTTTAAATTTCCTCTTGCCTTTCTGTAGACCAAGAGGAAATAAATGAGCAATTAATCGTATGATATTCCTATCCTGACAGCACCAGCCTCTTCTGACTACATTTATTGCTGTACTGCAAAGCCTCTTTCTGCCACATCCTCTGGCTTGTCATAGGTTTCCCAGTAAATCTCCACACTATCCATTATTTAGCACAAGCAGCATTATACATTAATTCAAGAATGATTACTTAGGTTGAGAAATCAATAAGCAGAAGGTCCATTAAAACCCAGGTAATACTGGAAGATACCAGAAAGATTATAATCTGCTCTGTGCCTTGCACAAAAGGCACTATCATAAGCCAGCAAGAAGAATTCACTTGCACTGGTAACATCATTTAGACACTTTTTAACAGTAAAACATAATCACCTCGATGTTCTGACTTGCTAATAGATTTTTAGGGGGGTTCCAAGTTGATCCTCTAAGAGAAACTTTTGAAGTTTCAAATTTTGACAGACCAGAGAGTAATAGATCCGCACTTTATTAGTCACCTTCCTGGGTATGAGATGCAGTGATTGAAACATGCTAAGGGGTCTTTGGAGATGGCTTGGCCACTTATAATTAGGGAGATTCCAGAAGGCACTGCAATCTGGATAAAAATTGAAATTTACCAAGCAATCTCATAATCATTTTTTTTTCTCATGGTCATTTGAATGTCTTAATCTCCAGCTATTTCTCAATGTATGGGAAAGGCATGATAAGACAGAAGCAAGCAATTTTCTTCCAGAGATCGAAGGGGAATGCCTCAAATACAATTTAAGCGCCCGTATTCAGAACTTTCTTTCAAGGAGCAGCCTCTACAATGTTATTATTGCTTCTTTCCACTATTGAATGTCAGGTGTCCATCCTGCTGAGTGCATTGATTGTGGAATTTATAGCATGACACTTAGGGAGCAATTCAGACTGCCCTCAATAATCCCACCAGGCAGTGGAGTGGAAGGGAAGTACCAAATCACATCCAGACACTGCAGAGGGCATATTTCATAACAGAGACTCAGCATTCTTGAGATTCACATGGCTACTTATGTTATTCATCCTTCATTTTATGTAAACTTGGAGAGAGGTTGGGATGGCTGGCTTCATTCAGCAGTATCTTCCTTAAAGAATAAAGACTAGGCTTTAGAGTGAGGAATGTCTTAGTGTCCATTATAAAATAACATGAAAAATTATGCTTATATTCTAAGTAAGAAGGATCTGGCTGACTTTGAAATTACTCTTAAAGAGATGTGATTATAATGCCAGTATACAGTATGTGTGAGTACAGCGAATGATTTTAGAATTTACCATCTAGATGAGATAGTCAATATTTCTAGCTTGTTTATTTTTACGTTTATTCTAATGGCAACTGACAATGCTTAGAGTTCCACGTGCTGCCTAAATAGAATTAAACACAGAAGTTCAAGTCCTTGCAACATATGAAGGAAAAAGAGAATGAGTAGTTTATGTTCTCAGAGTTCTATATATAAGGATATCATTCATGCCTTTTTAAAAATTAAGTGTTGCTTATCTCCATGTTGATATGCTTAGTAAACATGTAGAACTATGAATTCGTTTTTTTGGATATTACATCAAATGGTGTAGTTTCAGTGCAATGTTTTTGTTTCTTTTATTTTTTCTATAATTTCACTTAGTTTTATTTTCTCTGTATTAAGTACTAAGTCATGTTTAAATGTAATAATGGCAAGGAAAAAGATGAAGTCGCTTGCTCCCAGGTCAGTCCCTACAATGAAACCATAGTTTTTTCTTCTCTAGAGATCTCAGGCATTAAAGACAATGGATCTAAGAAATTAGGTCAGATAACAAAAATTAAAATAAAAAACAACAGCAGGATCAAAACTAAGTAAGCACATTAACCACTAAAGCCATTTCTGCCTTTGTAGTGTCAGCTAATATTCACTCTACCTTGGTGACATCCTCACTTATATATGTTTTTGAATGATATACTGTTTTTTTTTAAGAGGATCTTATTACAACCTAATGATTCAACCAGAATGTAGGAGAAAAAAATAAAATCTGTGTGTTCTGGAGAGGCAGAGCTTGGAGACAGTTTCAGGGGAGACATGAATGAGACAAGTGAGTCCAGGTCTGAGGCACTACAACTCCACCACATACATTTCTAAATATTAGTTTTATATTCCCCTCAGCAAAGCAAGATGATTTTTTTTCTCAGAAGACATCAGTGCTGAACATGTCTGGGTTCTCATAAGGAAAGTTGTCAATAGAAA
The DNA here is from genome assembly GCF_008692025.1 of Phocoena sinus. Taxonomy (NCBI): domain Eukaryota; kingdom Metazoa; phylum Chordata; class Mammalia; order Artiodactyla; family Phocoenidae; genus Phocoena; species Phocoena sinus. Next base: position 79,570,635 of record NC_045768.1, on the reverse strand, counting down.
CATGAAATTTGTAAAGAATGACCACTGATCATATTAGTTCTGACAATAAAAGTTCACATAATCTTTGCATCCAAATGAATGCTATTATCTAATTCTTCAAACGAAATCAAGAATAGGGTGATTTTTGCTCACAGGGGGAGTGTTTAGTCAGTTTAGTCTTAGGGAAGAAGAAAAGCCTTATGCTGCCTACTGCTTGAACAATAAAACCTGAAAAGAATTCTATTAGATTTATTCCACCCTAATAGAAAGCAGAGTAAACATTCACTTCTGAATTACTTATTAAGAAAAGAAAAATAGAAATATTGATGAGTAGTTCTCATATGAAATGTGAAATTGTGGGACTCTCTTCAACTTATTAAATAAAATAACAGCGTCAATTTCATATTTTTCTGAAAAAGAAACATGATTGATTTTATAGTGTATATTAAGAAGCTTAGATTTAAAGGCGAGACTTGATTAAGAGACTTTTAAAAGATTTCTCTGTTCTTCTCTACACTGTCTCCTGTAGTGTTCTCATATGTTATTTTGCTGATGAAACCATTCGTGTGCAAAGGGCTCCCAAATGTATTTTCTGACTCATCCCTGAGCCCCAAATTTATATATGCAGTAGCCTACTTAAAAAATTCCATTTTGTATTCAGAGTGAGCAAGACAGAACTCATAATTTCTCCCCTCTAGAGACCCCTAATGTATTCTCCTCCTCGTCTTCCCCCTTGCAACAAATAAACCATCTAGAGGCTCTATTCAAAATCTGCAGAATCCTCCCTTTCACCAAATCCCATACAAAAGACTTCATCAACCATGTATATATCGAGGTACTTCACTTTTCTTCATTTTTACAGACACTGTCCTGGCCCAAACTACTTCTACTTCTTTCCTTTACTGGTTGCACTCTTCTGTCTTTAGCTCTCTCTACAGCCCATTTTCTGCACAGCTTCCAGAATGATCTCTAAAATGTCAACATGTCTAGATCACTTCCCTTAGTAAAAATCCTCTGCCTCTTAATCACAGCACCTGAAATAAAGTCTATTCTCCTTATCATGGCCTACAAGTACCTAAAGATATGGCCATCTAACCATGAATTTGTTCACCAGCACTCTTCCCATGAACTACTAGGCTCTGACCCTTGCTTTCTTTCTGTTCTTTGAACACTGAGCTCACTTCCACTGTGGAACATCTGCATTTTGTTTGTCTAGATGACTTTCCTTCATCTATGTCAGGCTGTTTCATGTCTTTTAAATCTCAGGTTAGATGGCACCTTGTCAGTAAGGCCCCACCTCACTGTCCACTCTGAATGCCCCCGCCCCCGGGGTCCCATCCTCACCCCACGATTCCCTATCACATTTTCCGATTTCTATTTTCATTACTTTTATTACTGTTTGAATTTATGCTGTACCTTTGAACAAGGATGTGTTTGTTCACCATGACATCCTTGGTGACTAGAACATCTGTGTCACAGTTAAAGGATAAATACTAAAGGATGAATAAATACTTGTTAAAATGAATAAATTTACTTGCTTTTAAATGTATTTCTACTCCATCTATAAGTTGAGTGCCTTGTATTCCATATGAATTCCTCTTAATTTTTTTTTGAATCTCCTAATGTGGACTTTATAGCTGCTTCCATTTATTTCCATTATAATTAGAATTTTCTGGAAAATATTTGCTGTATTTTGACATAAATTGAGGGAAAATTTGTTCCACTCTTCATTCCCAAAAGCTATCTTTAAATAGTGAATTTCTTCACACCATGTCAACTCTGTTTCCTGTAATTCTTTTCAGTGTTTGCCAGTAACAGTAAAATATGCTGTTTTAATTTGTATTTATTTTATATCTCGTGAGTTGAACATTGTTCATAGGTTTGAGGTTATTCACGTCTCTTCTCGCAAATGTTTTTGTCTCTGTGACAATTTTTCTACAAAATTTATTCATGATTTTATTCAAAATACTGGAAATTAAGAATATATATTTTAAAAATAAAATATGTCCCCATTACAAAAATTCAAGTGGTCTAAATATAAATGATCTTTACATCATTCTACATTAGAAAACTTTCCAAGAAATCACATGGAACTATCTTTCTTACTCTCTAGCACTATAAATATCTCATCGGCTCTGCTACATCTCTTGTCTAGAAGTTGGCCCAGTGTAACCCCAAGAATTTTAGCAAAATGACAACTGCTTTCATATAGCTTTATGTCTGTTTTGGATTCAGAAGTTTATTGGTATTGATGTTCTTATAATAAAAGTTTATTTTCTAGGTTATGGCAGGATAGAGAAGTAAAAGTAGGAATGTTATTTTGACTGTACAAATTTAAATGATTAAAAATAAAATAAAGGCAAATAATTAGGTAAGACACACTATAAGTGAGTAAGATTGATACATACCCCAGACATAGCTTAACACAGATTAGTGAAAAAGTATCTGGCACATGGTATGTAGAAAGTAGTAACATTAAAGTACTATACATATTTGTTAGCTAGGATATATGGTGATAGCACACAATCCCACAATCTCAGTGGCTTAACACAATAAAAGTTTATCTCTGTATTCCAGGGGTTCTTTGCTCCACACTCACTCAGGGATCTAGTCTGATAAAAGCTCCAGCATCTAATAACTTTACCATCTGGGATATGAACTCTGCTAATTGCTGCGTCAAGGGAAGACACTCTGGAGGCATGATGCTGACTCTTTAATACTTTGACATAGAGCAGACACATGACATGTCTGCCCACAGCCCTTTTGGCAGAATGAGTCATCAGCCATACCTTGAAATTGGACAGACCATTAAAAAGCTTAGTGTACCCATACTACTTCAGCCACAAGGTATAAGTAATGCCCTAGTGATTTGATTTCCAGCAGGATTAATACACAAAAAGATACATTTCTATATTTTATCAAAGTACTCTCTAAGTCTGTTATATTTGGGTGAGAGTCTGAAAACAATGAAGTATATAATATAGATATACACAATTTTAAAAAGTTTTGCTTGGACTATATTATCTGGAAAAAAATGGATAGATGATCAATTCTTGTCAAATGGAAGGAGGAATTTTTCCTTGGACTCATCCTCTCCAATTTTAATCAATGATTTAGAAAAGATATGAACTGTTATATATTGTCTACTGATAAAAATTACTGTTTAAAAATTGAGAATTTATGGCTATTACTTCAGTGACTTCTGGAAGAAAAATTAGTACTTTATGCATCAAGTTATAGTTGATCACAAGTATATTTTACCTCCCAAATAGAAAGTAACAATTTTACGTGTGAAAACATTACTTTCTTGTTCTGGCTTTCTGCTAATTAGAGAAATGAATCTTAATTTAATTTATTTTTAACCTTTCTGATTGCTTATTACATTGCAATTTTTATATTTATACATAGATATTTTTATTGGGCCTATAAAAGTCATTGTGACTTTCTATTTTATATTTCCAAATATGTGATAATTTTCTATTATTAATGATTTTTTCAGAGTAAAAATATATAACCAATAGTGTATTTTAAAATGAATAAGAAAGAAGTAAATGGAAAATTTAACAAATATGAATATATGTTCTGGATCATAATGCTGTATTCACATGTTCCACTCATTTTTAAAAGATTTGAATATTTCTTTGAGTACATTTCATTGATAGAGTATTCATTGCCTTCTTGCTTCTTCTTGTCATCTGATTTTTATTAAGTTTAAAATTATACATCATCATTTGAATGCCTGTACCTTCCATAAACTTACTTATACCTCTACCATTACTCTGCTATAAAGAAGGCACTGCAGTCGTTCTTAAATAGATCTTTGTCTGAGAAAGGAGAAAAGAAGCAGATCAGTTATAGAAGTTGTAAGATAAACCATGAAAAATATAACAAAGCCAGAAAAAGGAGAGACCCATCATAAGAAATTTTATTAAGAGACAGCATCATGCATTGTCGAGGGCTGACTTACATGTAGGTTAGCCTGAACAGAGGGCAAGACCTCAAGAAGCCAGAATAAGAGTATTTGATTTCCCCAGGGATGAAGGTAGATAAAAGAAAATAGATAATATTATGTGTTGGGTGTTCAGGGGAGCGAGGATGAATTGAGAATTGATGAAGAAGAAAATAAAGGGGTAAAGCCTGAGCATACTGGCAATTTGAATTTAATGTTATATTGTGTAAATTACTTAACTATAACATGTCAACCCAATATATTACTCATGGTGTAGTGTATTTACTTTCTACCAAACTCCTGGCAGTAGCATGTATGTATAAGAGAGGGGGGAGGAAGGAGAAAGGGAATGAGGGAGAAGAAAGGAGAGGAGGGGGAGGAATAAGGGGAGAGGGAGTAGGAGGGAGGAGGGAGGGGGAGAGAGGGTTGGGGGGAAGGATGGGAATAAGAGAGAGAGAGAGAGATTTATATCTTTTGAAAACCCCAATTTGGTCTTTGGTTTGCATTTTGGAATGAAAGTCCCAATGACATGATAATTGCCATTTCATTTAATCTTTTTTTTTCTAGGAAGATTGCTAATTCCAAGAAACAAACATATTAAATATTGGCAAATGCATTCCTTGAAGCCCAAGTTTCTTTCTGATGATGTGCATGGGTCAAGATTTTCTGGAAATTAAACTTTTTTTAAAAAAGGAATCTCTTTTCAGGAACAGTGCAAAATCAAATTATGTTGCTCCCACATATATCTCTGAAGAGTTAACTTAAATTGACATTATTACTTCCTTAAAAGAACTAACCTGTAGATTAGTTTCTGATAAATATGTCATTGCTTTCCGCAATTTAGCTTTGAATAATGCCTGGTTGCATCAAAGTCTTCTAGTTTGGAAATCTAGCATTGATGGCTTTTCTTCAGTTTACAGTTCTTGTATTCACTAAATTTTGTCACAACTTCAGTTGAAAATTCTTGAGACTCACACTTTCCTCTCATTTCCAAATAATACATTCAATTTTTATGTTTACACATTCCTTTGGAAGTGCTTTTTGATGTTTCTAGTTCATTTTTACTTCCATTCAATCCTGCTAATATTTCCTCTATACAATCCTGAAATATTTAGAGATTACTGTTCCCAAAATAATCATTACAAGATCTCATTGTTTCTGTTCATGGGAATATGATTTGACTTAGATATTTACACCATCATTATGATCAAGCCACTTAAACCTTTAATAGCACCAGTTTTCTCCTTAAAAATTCCACAAAATTGGAGTGAATGACCGAAATTCCATTCAGCGTTAACACACTATGATACTGTGATATTATTGTCTACCAAATTAAGCTTGAGATATGTTTTTCAAGTTTCTCTTCAAATTAACCCATCTTAAATTTCCAACCTTATTTCCACTGTTGCCCAATGTGTATTTTCCACTGTTGTTAATCACCTTCTATAAATAGACTCCATGTTTATCTATGTTGACTTGACTTTGGCAGTATTATGACCTCTGTCAGAATGTTTCATTTTATCTCTGAATTTTGCTCTCCATCCAAGTCCAGAAAAGGACCTACATTGGCTATTTTCTACTGTATTAAAATATAACTCATTTTCCTCTCACAGAACATTCCTTGCTTTCCATTCCATATGGGTATCTCTAATCCATTTTGGAATTCTGGCCTAAAACATATATGTTAGAAATTACATTTATGTAGTGTGATTCTTCTCTAATTCATTTCTTTTGTGTAAATTGAAATAGCACTCTGGTTTCTTGCACTTATATCTTCTCCTCCTCATGGTTTAATTGTTAATTGTTGCTATTTTTCTTTGGGGGGATCTCTGTATGCATTTCTACTTTAAAATGTAGTTCACGCTGAGCTGTATGGATTCCTTCAGTTTAGTTCCTATGTTTTAAGACAACATCAAATTGTCTATCATTTTTTGCATTTTTTTTCTGTTCAGTTACCATTTAGTTGCTCTTTAATGGCAGAATTTTCTACTCTATTGCTAAATAAGCAAAACCATACTTTTTATTGTGATCATCAAAATGGGGTGGACTCATTTAGGAAATAATATTCCTAAATTGAATATTGAACAGAATTGAACAGAAAAAAAAGTTGCAAATCACTTGAAATAGCATCTCTAAAGGTAACTACTCATACTGTTATTTGAGGATTCTTCCAAACATGTTTATTTTGATATATGCCTCCATACATTTGTGTGTGTGTGTGTGTGTGTGTGTGTGTGTGTGTGTGTGAAAAAGACAGGAGAGGGGAGAGAAGGGAAAGAGGGTGAAGACAGAGAGAAGAGATCACATGTGGATACTTGGTTGTGTATCTGGTTATTTTAAATCAATAAGATGAATTTTTTCTGACGCATTTTTAATGACTACAATATGAAATGGATAGATGTACCATAACTTATTTAACAAGTTCCTATGGAATTGTTTGATTAGTTCTTAATTTTTAATGTTATAAACAAGGCTGCAGTGAACAATTATGAGCACATATCTTTGTGTACCTTTCATTTTTGCCTTATAAAAGTACTCAAGGTGGATTTGATGGGTCAAAAATACTTCTAGTTAAAATAAGACTAAATAACTAGAACTGCTTTATTCTGCTTCCTCACATAATAACGGCATTTTGGTTTTCTGCTGTCTTTCTATATGGAGACATATTATAATAAAAAGATGTATAAAATTCCTTAGTGAATTCATAATGTACCTTTAAAGAAGACACAGTGTATTATGATCTCAGTGAGTAGTACTTGGTATGATATTTATGAATTTTCATGCTTATGTGTGTGTATATATGTGTGAAGGGAATCTATTTCATACAGTGATGATTGTCATTGCTTACCTGCATAAGACAAAACTTGTTACATACCAGGCAATGTTATAAAAGTTTCTTTCTGTATTATTGTACAAAGATGGAAATGGAGAAATAATAACTTACCAAAGGTTGTCGTTATTAAATTATATTACTAGGTTTCTACCAGTTCCTGAGGTCTCACAACTAAAAATTGTGTAGGGAGGAAATCAGCTATCAAAATAAAAATAACTTTTAATCAGTCTTCCACAAAAGAAGCAGATTTTGCTGCAGTCCTGCATCATGGAAAGCCATAATCTGTGGCTTTTCTGAAGATGCAAATTGCTGTTATTTTTAGAAAAATAGTAAAGAATGGCAGATACATCAGGTACAGAAACAAGCCTGAGATTTTTTTTTTTCCTGTGGAAAACAGCAAAATTGGTTTGGAAAGTAAAATTGTGATGTAAACCAAGTAGATAACAGCATGGTTCTAACTTCAGACCCAAGCTTTGCTTTAAAGAATATTAGCCATGAGTCATCATTTCTCCTGTGTAGAATTTTTTTAAATGCATATTCTAACTTAGAAAGAAAACTGAAATATATTGAGTTTAATAACTGCTACTTCATTTAACTTAATTTCAACACAAGGATGACAGTGTATACTATCCAAGCCATTGTGGTGATGAAAAAACAAAGCCTATGATGGTGCATCCAGTGTCGGACCGACACTCAAACACAGATTATATGCACTAAATGTGTTTGAGTGTTAGTCCATAATACAGAGATATTATTCCCTGATAGGTTAGAAGAAGATGAGTAAAGCTTGTCTCCTATAAGTGAAATTGATCGAATATAAACCTTTCAGCCATTATTAATGGTCTGGGAATACCTTGCTGTTATAATAGGTAGTAATTAACTGAAAAAAAAGCATAATTAATTAGGGTAGCAAATTGTATTGGGTGAAAGAAAACAATGATCTTGACAAGTCCTTTATAATAAACCCTTGATGTCATGTTAACTTCCTGTGTTCCAAATGAAGTATCAGTTGCTAACTATCTATCTACTATGAATACAATAAGCAATGCCTGCATCCTTAATGATTTTCCCAGATCAAAAAAAATGTAACTTCATGGAGGCATAAGCATTCCCATATCTTAAAAGGCCCATGACTCTTCTCTTATTGATGAATAACAATTAATTCCTATTAGTTAATTTAATTATGTTGAATTTAGCCAGAAAAGTCTCATTATCCCTTGGTGTTTGTGGTGATAAAATACAGTTTCTAGACCAGCAAGGTAGTCAAGCTTTCCAAGATGAAGTGTTTTTGAGGCCAGCCAGCTCTCCTTCTTTTTTTAGAAATGCTTTCTACTATGTATCATATCTTTTTCCACTACAAAACTTACTGTATAAATGTACAATAATTAGTTAACATTATACTTGGTAAGAAATGATATAGTTAAAATGTTCTCTGAGATTTTTTAAGAGAAATAACTATGCAAATAGGTTAAAAATAATATACCAAAGAAATATACCAATAATACACCTTGGTTTGTACCAAGGAAAAACATTTAACACAGTAAAAAACCTTATCTATCTATCAATTTATTGTGGTTAAATTCAAAACCATACTTTAATTACTGTAGTTATTCAATGGCTTTGTTCACTCTAATTGTCTGAGAAATCACTGTTGTTAAGTAAAATTAAAACATAGAATGAGAGCCAGAAAATCTTGTTTCATTAAATTACATATTCACATTTGATATGCAAAGATGTAAATGTGGACAGGTTTCATTTATTTAATTTTTACAATTATTGATGGTAGAAGAGATCCAGCACCAGGTAAAAGAAGAAATAAATTTAAATTTCTCTGCATGATGAGAAAATAGATGTGTATAGTGAATGTATACTTGAATGCAATGACTCCTGGTCTCTCTCTTTTCACGTTCAACTTTCTAATTGGTGTCTAGTACTATCTCTTTGTATCATCTCATTTAATCCATTCTCTGCATTTTTCTGTTCTGTCTAGACTGCTAGGAGTTTGGCTTCTATGGATTGCAACTCTGTATTTCTTGTATTTAAGTATCTGGTTGGATTTTGCTAATAATATACTTAAGTACAAATTAGAAGTGATTGTGGAACAAGAAATTAGGATGGTTATTTGCCCCATTGGCGTTGTCATGTTCTATGGTTACACCACCTATTAAATGGCTTCTATTCTAGGCTTCAAGGGGTTTTCGTGCTCTGACACCACTGTCCTTTGCCCTTGCTCTGTCAGGCCAGGTTGGTTATGATGTCTTGCTTTTAGTCTTGAGTATTTAACATCCCTGTGCTTAACAAGCACATCTGTAAATAATCTCTTCCTCAAACTTTCCTCAGTTAAGCATTTTAGCATACCATCTGCCTTCTTCTGGATCCTAAATAGTCACTGGTGTCAGGATCAGCCCAGGAGGTAGACGTTCACAGTGGGCTACTTAATTATTTGAAGAGTGGGCTACTTAATTATTTGAAACATATTTTTGCATATCTGAACCATTTTCAAAGACCATTTAGTAAAAACACCAACTAATTGTGAATCTACTACATTTAGTAGCAAAAGAGTTTTTCATACCTCATGTCATTCAAGGCCATGATATATTCAAGGCTAGGCTAATGTTTTCCAAGATGGAGTCTGATTTGTTTTAAAGGATAAATATAATATCATTCCATACACTGTATAAAAAGTGGTTGGCCTGTTCTTAATGTGATCATACATAAATAAATAATATTCTTAAACTTTGAAAATGGTCATACTTTTTATATTCAGGGCTGTTACTATATATTTTTTTTGATTAATTGCTTAAAATTAAAGTAACCAAACAAATTATTGGGTACAAAAATCAATAACCAAATAAAGTAAAATTAAAACAACAAAATAACCAGGCTCGCTGAACATCACTCTCTTTTGGACAATTTGTTGTTCTTTGACATGCCTCATGTCTTATAATTTTGGCCACTTATATTTATATTTCAGTAAAATGTATTAGTCTTATCTACTTATCATTTCTTGATAACAGAAACCTGCTAAAAATTTTAACATAATAAGAATTGTAATATTATGATAGTAATTTAACTTTTATGCCTAAACATTATTATTGTTTACAAGAAATGAGATAATGTCAAAAAATAGCAATGATTTTGCTGTTTTTAAAATAAAATCTTCTTCATGAATTAATACTTTCAATTCAAGACAATTTTATCAACTAATTACAGGTTCATGTGCCAGTTAGAAAAAAAAATCTTATTGAAGAATGTATCCCCATCACTCTATGTGGGAGAGTTTTTATAAACACGATATACAGGAATAGACTATATTGAGAAAAAATATGGCAAGAGACGTTCCTTCCTATATGATTGTTTAAGGTCAAAGCAGAAAATTAAAATCAGGTGTGTTAGGTTTAAATCCCAATATACTGTAAATTATCAGGGATATCAAAATTTATCTTAACTAGGAACTGTTAGTGAATGGGGTCAATGTGAGCCAATAATGTTGGATAGAACTTAAAACAGTGGACAGTTTAAAAGTCAGAATAAGGATCTAGAAAGCTGGGGGAGGGGTATTCATTCCAATTCTGAAGCAGAAAATAAATCAAAGCCCTATTCCCTGATTATATGTTAATAGGCCTAACATATAGGCCTTATTAACATTTTCCCAAAATGAAAAGGAAAGATGAGGATTATAATTGTAAGGGAAATACAGTACAATTAGGAACCAGGAGAAGTATGCTTTAGTTTTAGCTTTGTTGCAAGTGACTTTGGGGAAAGATGTCTTTAATATTCCTGTGCTTCATTTTCTACACCTGTTCACTAGAAATTAAACTCCCACCCTAAGTAACCGTCTTAATCATTCTGAAGATTAAATTCAATAATGCACATGCAAGTGCCTTGTAAGACACGGTGTGCTATACACACATTTTACCTTTATTAAGAAACACTTGCTACTATGTTATTCACAGGCTACATATCAGGGTTCCCAGTTTAAATATCACTCACCAACTATGGATAAAGGCACTATTATGCTAAAACATGATAGCTAATTACATAAATTTATTCAACCACGAAATTACTTTGTTAATACATAAAGGAACAGATTTGTTATGTATGTTCTTGCAAATGAATACATCTGTGTAAATAGTGACCTTCACAGGATACTTCACTTTTTTTCTTTCTTTATTCTTTTCCTAATAAAATAATATTTGCAGACATAACTCTATCACTTGTGCTATAAGATTCATCTAATTTCACATCCATGGTCAAGGGCAATAATGATGAAACATGACACTACTAATGCAGAGCATAACTAAGGAATGTAAATGTTCTTTCTGTGGGTTGAATAGTTATTTTTCTTTTATTTCAATGTCTAGAACAGAACCAATAATGTGAAAAAAAAGAGATATTAATGTGATACTCTTTTTATAACATGTATTTTCTTGGATTTCTCTTTGAATTATTTTGTTAATTTCTTCACTGCCTCACTGGACTACCTTTATGTGCCAGAAACCTTTTTTAAATAACAGATAATGTTTAGGTACATCATGTTGAGTGTGGGCTATCCAATACAAATCAATTTTGAGAGTTATCGTTTAAATTTAAGTAAGTCGGCTATAATTAAATCCTTTACTTTTACTGTTTGCTTCCTGTGTCTTTGCTTCCCCATGGAAACTGCAATCCATGAGTTAATGTTTATTTTTTAAATTAAAACAATTAGTGGCCTATAACAATCTTTGGGAATTATGAGATAGTGAGGAAGCATGATAAAAAAAGGGACAAATTAGCTCATCTTAGTTTTCTACCAGTAATCTCTTAGAGCTAGCACAGTCCCTCCATCTTTCATGGATTGAAATGTGTTTATATCAGCATTATTATCTATTGAGTAATGTGTGTATTCTATGATAAGCAGTCATGAGATTTTCTTTTATTTCCTCTCAAAGACGTAATAAGTTTATAGAGATAACAGACATAATTCAGTGACTAATGGGAAACAATATGTACATAAGCATTAAATCTGTCTAAAAAATCTATTAAAAAGAAATGCAGAAAATCAGAATAAAGGGCTACTGTACTCATGGGAGTTCTGGTGGTGGGAATCAGTTAGAATCTGGGTAGGGTTTGATGAATGCTGAAAGAAAGGCTTCAGTCTTTTCCCACTAGAAATGAAAACAAGTGGACCCAGTCTTGGCATAGGGACAGACCTGATTAGCTGGAGAAAATAATGAATAAGTTTAAATTTAATTCATTGGGTGGTGCCAGTTTTAAGGCTTTGAGAAGCGAGAAGTCTTGAAATGGTCATTGCGCGTTTGTTGGCAAGGGAGATGATAAAGCAAGTTGCCTTAAAGGTAATGGGCTTTGCTAGCATGTGCAGGCTGGACTGTCCTCATTATCACTGTAATTTTAAAGAGGTGATAGTTACTGAACTCCAAGTGTATCCCAAGCAATAATTGGAGTACTTCTATGTTTTATCTCATTTAGTATTCTCATGAATTCCATGAAAGAAATACTCAACATATTTCCCTTTGCAGTTGAAAAAAAATCAGAAAGATTTTATAAATTGCCCACGGTTACAGGGTTAATTAGTGATCTGTCCTCAGAGGAACTCAGATCTCATTAAATTGGAGGAGGAAGACTAATAAATTGGTGATGGCCACATTCATGAGTAGTTTTCATGTAATTTAAAACATTAACATCTAGGAACATTTTGAAAGAAATTAAAAGAGTAATGAGTGAGATAACATAATCATATGTTTAAACTAATTAAAATATAATAAATAATTATTAATATATTAGTTGTATTGCAAAAGTAAACAGAATAATAGAAATCTTGGAAGTAGATACAGATCCATATAACAGTATTTACTATATATAAAGATGACCTTTTTTTCATATAGGAAAGGAAGAATATCCTTACCATTTTAGAATAGTTAAAAAATAAAAAACAATGTTATATTCCATTCTCATACTATGTGCCAAGGTAAAATTAAACCCAAGGGCTCCAAGAATTGTTTTTTAAATAATAAAGTCTCTTGAGAAATAGAAGAATATATAAATTAACATAAATCTAAAATAAAATAAAAGGCAAGGGATTATAAGTGCATAAAAATTATGTAAGAAATCATAAAGGAAAACAAAACACTGACATGAAAAATAATTTCATAACAAAGAAAATAGTCAACTTTCAAATGACAAATTAGGATAAGTGTCTTCAAGGTGTTAAAAACATAAGGGTTAATGTCATAAAGATACTAATAATTTCACAAGTCAGGAGTAAGATTTGAAAATTAGAAAATAATAATACACTGATAACAGTGAACAAAATATGAAAACAAATTTTTCAAAGATATTCAAACTACCAAGTTACTAAAACATTCAAACTAATATTTGAAGAAATGCCAAATCAAACAAACACAAAATACAGTTTTATTAATTAATAACATATGAAACAGATGATAATGTAGGCAAGGATAGAAGGAAAAAGCATTACTAAGAAATAAATTTAGGTAAAATCTTAGTAGAAGGCAATTTGGAAATATTAAAAGGAATCTCTTACATTTCTATAAACATTGATCCAATATGTACACTTCCAAGAATTTATCCTGAGAAAACAATCAGAAATATGCACAAATACAATAATTTTCTTTACATGTTTACAGCATGGTCCCATTTTTAAAAACAAACTAGGAAAAAATAAATACATGAGAATGTTAACATTAATATTTCTGAATGAATAAATGATACACATTTTTTATAAGCAACTTTTCTTATATAACTTTATAAATCATTTTCAAGTAATAACTTACAAAGGCAAAAAACACAGCACAACTGGGATTCAAACCTAGGTCTGTCTGACTCATGTTTAGTATGTACTTTGCACAACAGTATCCTGTGGATAGTAGAAGATGGGTATAAACACTTAAGATCTGCCTGAAATTCACTGAGTGCTCAATAAATAGCTGTGGTTGCTTGTTTTGTGGTGGTGGTAGTAATAGCAGTAATAATAGAATTAATGGCAGTGGTAGAAGAACAATAGAAGCCAGCAAAGAAGTGCTTGTAGAAGTAGCAATAATAGTAATCATGGCAGAATACAAATACAATTAAGGTTTCTAGTAGTTGACAGTAGAAAGTTAAAACTAGAAAAGTAGTAGATTGTTTAGTCGTTGTTTAGTTGGAAACGTGATACTGTTAAAAAAAAAATCTGAGATGCCACATAATAGTTGTGTGGGCTTGAAAAATCTGATATTGATCTCTGTTACCTTATCTATAAGACAAGATGCATAATTTTATACTTGGTATTCTCACATAAGGATGAAATATCATAGTGTGTGACAAGCATCCGAAACAATACTGGACCCTTGGTGTAAAGAAATAGTTTTTCTTCCGTTTCCTTAAAATATTGTATGAATGATTTTATTTTCATTAAAACGTATTCTTCATTAAAAATGCTCATATAGAGTTTTTAAATTACTATGTACCAATCTAAATACAGAATTTGATGATTTTAAGCATAATGACATCATACCCTGTACCCTTTTTCACATTATGGTTTCATTTTCAAGTATATGTACTTCTCCTAATTCAATGATAGTATCCTCCAAGGAAGAGGCTGGGTGTAGTATATTTATTATTCCTAGCTCTTGACATAGTACCTGGAAAATAGAAGGTGTTTATTTTTCTGGTTGAGTTTAAGAAGCAGGAATAACAGGCTAACTATTATTAACAGAAAAGTGGAGATGAGTAGGCAATGCAACTTAAAGCTACTGTTTTATTTTTTAAAAGCTACTGTTTTAAGGTGGACACATTCACGAACATGAATTCCTAGGAAATAACACAAAGACTATATTCCTAGGGAGTAATTAAGAGAAAGCTAAGAAACTTTAGGAAATACTGTCAATAAGGAAAGTGTTGCAGTTAATGAAAATTGGAAGTGAAGTTTAATGCCTTTGCTTTTGAGAGCAACTAGGTATGTGTTCAATAACCAGGTTATTGAACCTGGTTCAATAACGATGATCATTGTTAGCTTATACATACCTGAAGTCTTGAGAGAATCCTTTGTAGGCACTGGTGTGTGACTAGATGAAGCAATCCTAGACAGGATGAAAGTAACATTCGAAGAGGACGGAAGATGGATTCCAAGGCCACATTCAATGTTGATACTGATGAGTGAAGAAATTGCTTCAGAAAGAAGAGTTCTACAGCATTGAAATTTGAAAGAGATATTATTCTCTTCCTACATTGACTCTGGATCATCTAATGAAGTTGCAGTTTTCTTGGTCCCAAAGGATAAGATAGTTTACTGGCATTAACAAATTTGAGGAATCTGGTTACTGACCCAGAGAGGAAAAGATGATGTTTCATAACACACGATTGAAAATTTAAAGGTACTAAGGTTATAGATAACAAAGCAGGTGAGATCATTTTAATTTAGGCCCTGAATCTCTTCATAGATTTATGGGGTAGAAAATGTATACCTCTTGTACACTGTCTTGAGTCTCCTTAGACCATTTTTGTTTTTGTTTTTGCTTCAACAATTGATGTAGCAACCAGCTTTAGGCAGATGTGACCTGCCATCCATCTCATTTCAGCTGGACTTCATCTTTCTCCCACACTGGAGATTTTCTGGGTTTTGCTGCCGTGATAACTGTTGTGGAAATTCACCAAGTCATTTTGACATATTCACAAACTTGGAATTTTCAAGAGTAAGACTTGATTAGTGAGATATGAAAATTAGTGGATAAAATATCTTCCTCTTTCTTGTCTCAGGATTAAAATTCCAGGGTGTAATCTACATGCTCTTAAGAGTGTCCTGGGCTTCCCTGGTGGCACAGTGGTTGAGAGTCCGCCTGCCGATGCAGGGGACACGTATTCGTGCCCCAGTCCGGGAAGATCCCACATGCCGCGGAGTGGCTGGGCCCGTGAGCCGGGCCCGTGAGCCATGGCCAATGAGCCTTCGCGTCCGGAGCCTGTGCTCCGCAACGGGAGAGGCCACAATGGTGAGAGGCCCGCGTACCGCAAAAAAAAAAAAAAAAAAAAAAAAAAGTGTCCTGAGAGGAATCATGTCCCATTTTCCCACAATGATGCAAGCGTTTGTCTAAGCCTTACCTTTCGGGGAGAGCCCAGGCTAAGAGAGTGAGGAGAATGGTCACAGAAAGCAGCCTCTCAGAATGGGATTCTAGATCTAGATCTTTCAATGTAAGTGATAAGGACGCTGCAGCTGAAAAGTGGGAAGGGGACAGTCCTGACTTATGGCAATATCAAAAATCTCAGTAAAGTTGTAAAACTAAGAATCATTTGTGGTAGATTGGAATCCTGTGCACGCAAAGTTTGAAACTCTGGTTCCTGTAATGGTGGTGACCACTTAAACATTTATTGGGCAGTGATATTTTTAAGGACTGTGGGATTAGTTGGCTTTTGTCAGTAGTCTTAGTAGCCTTGAAAAATAAGAAAATGGCCAGTGTATCATACTAGTTAACTGTTAGCTCAAGGCACCTGGTGAAAATCAGAAAACCTCCAAGGCAGTGTATAAAGAGCACCTTATTTCTGCAACTGCAGGGAAGTCTTTGATGAAAATCTGGCCCAGTTAGCAGTTGTAAGCGTAGCGTACAACCAGACCACACAGAAGAGATGGAAGGCTTGGTCTCTATAGGTCTTCTGGGCCAAATTTAGTGCCGTAGATTAAGAAAAAATGTGACTTTGTAACTTGGAATGTAGATATTTCGGTAGAAATGCTTGAAGAACTTTAAACCCCAGTTTCTCCTGGGCTTTGCAGCCATAGGCTGCAGTTTCCTCCTCTGTTTAGATGAGATGAGCATCCCTGGTTTAGACATTACAAGAACCTCACTGAGATACTAGCTCACAAATCAGTGCTTGCCTTGCATGAGATATGGCACCATATCTAATCTTTGCCTGCCAACCAACAATTCAAATCACTTTACAGCATATTTTGAAAGTGGAGAATACAGTCCTTGCTATTTTAAGAAATAGTTTACTCATTAAAAAAGTTGATTAAGTATACATAACTCATATATTGTGGTAGGAATGAGGGAATATATCTGGAGAGGTCTAGGGATTATTGAACCAGAGATAGTGGAGTAGAAGGCTGGATAGCAGGGAATTTAATGACATAGTGGTCAAGTCATTGTGTATAATTTTTAGTGTATAATGTTGATATATTGGTCTGTCACACCAAGTAATTAAATATTAACAGAAAATTAAGGAAGACTTTATTTGGAGCTGTTTTATAATAAAAAATGAGAATGTTTCAATGTAGTGTCATTTAAATCAAGCATATAGAAAGACAAGTGTGTGGAAGTTTTCTTAGATTAAAAGCAAACTTCTTCAAATTTTGAAGGAATATTCTCTCCCTCCTGGATAATTTACACCAATGTGAGAAAAACAGCTAAAACTGATACAAGTTGGCTAAAGCTTCAGGATATTGTAGAGATTGCCAAAATGATCATTTCCATTTCTAACATATGTTGCCTTTAATGTTGGCTCAGAGAAGAAAAACTGAATGCCAGAAAGATAAAGATCTACATTTTAGTTTGAAAATCTGAATGTCACTTTGGGGAAGTATCATTCTCCCACTGTAAAATATTGATTCAGAGAAAAATATTTCAATTTCTGTTTTCCTTCTTAGAGTTCTATTCCTCTTGGGGTACTTTTTTTTTTTTTAAGAGCCCTCTCATTCAGATTATTACGTTATTTCATGCTAATACTAAAAACACAGTTGTTTGGATTGGATCAATTTTACACAAAAGATGCTTATATCGCCTGTAATTTTATCAAAATTCAATCTGTTCCTCAATTGCTCCAATTCTCTTCAGGGCCAGTGGAATTTTTTTCTACTGTTCTGATACTTAGCTCTAAAATGTAAATCAGTATACTTCAGTAATGCTCCCAAATTAATAATCATCTATAGAATGCTAGAATCAGTTGTTAATTTTCTTTTGTCCATTCCTGCCTATCCCTGTCCTGTCTAGCTACAGGAGAGAAAAGCCTGTAACATGTAAGGTTGATTCCTCCCATTTTCTGATTCAGTGAATATAATGTTGGTCAGCATACTGAGGATACTTTCAGCACCACCAATAGCTTAAGACAAATGGTTCTTTCATCTCAGATGTGCCAGGATGCAGTCCATGTGTATCTACATAAACACTAAGCAGCAGCTCTACCTCCTCAAGCCCCTGTTAATTCTATACATAGAACTTTTTGATGGGTTCCAGGATGATAACACTATATTACAT
Source organism: Phocoena sinus (assembly GCF_008692025.1). Classification (NCBI taxonomy): domain Eukaryota; kingdom Metazoa; phylum Chordata; class Mammalia; order Artiodactyla; family Phocoenidae; genus Phocoena; species Phocoena sinus. Next base: position 79,552,637 of record NC_045768.1, on the reverse strand, counting down.
GTTGTCTACAAAAAGTAAAGCCAGTATCATGTTGTATCTTTGGAGCAAATTCTATCTAGTTTCAAAGCTCAAGTTGTGGCATACCTTTCTAGTTATGTGATATTTATAAAGTTATTAGCACCTATTATTCTCTTCTTCCTTGATTATCTCAATTAATGCTTAAAAACTACCTGTTTTTAAGCATTAATTGAGATATTGTGCTTAAAGTGATTAGTGTAGAACTTTCCAGACGGCGGTAGTCAAAATTCACAAGCAGTTATTACTATTATAATGAATTAAAGCTCTTCGTTGGGGAGGAAGACATTTTCCTCTACCCTTCTAGGTTTTTCTGGCCTAAGAATTAAATTGACATGAGACAGATTAACAGGAGCAAATGAGACAGAGTAACAGGAGCAAATCAAAGTTTAGTAACATGTATACTTGGGAGAGACCCAGGAAAATTGAGTAACTTGCCAAAATGGCTGAAAAACTCACCCCCAATACCATTTTCAGCTAAAGACAAAAGAGGATGTTGAGGGTAGTGGTTTGGGACTTCCAAGAGAAGGAAGGCAATTTACATGAAGATGGAAAAGCAAAGGTTTGGTAAATAAATGTTTGCTGGGCCATGAGAGACAATGGGACACAGAGTGGACTCTGATCTCTGGTCCCTGCCTGGAATTGCCCCCACCACACCTCATGCATACTCTTTGCAGATGTCTCTGATGATAGCTCTAGTGTGGGAACAGGCCATCTATCTAAATTTTTTTTAGGCAATTAGAGGGAAGTCCAAAGTTTCTTCCTGAGTCTTTTGGGCCTTCATTGTTTTCAGCTCAAAATAATCTCCACGCCAAGATGCATTTGGGGGCAGCAAGTTTGGCTCCCCTTCAGTCTCCAGATATTTTACTTCCATTTAGAATATTGAATTCCCTACATAGAATTGTTTCCATTGTAAGAATTAGAAAACAACTGGAAAAATTAAAAATCATATGTTTTTTAAAGCCAACAAAAACTGGGGATTAAAGAAACTAAAGATTAAATTTCAGAGAGGTACCAGAGTTTTCCAGAAAACCAGACGGCAGTGGCACTCAGTTCTTTTGGGCATATGCTCAATCTTGGGACACGGGTGGGTAGAGGATCAAACCTGCCAAACATAAAGGGATTCTGTTGGTATAAGGAGAAACCAGTGGAATGGTTAACAAATCACTTGAGCTGGTGTGATGTATTAGAATGAGCTTATTCTTGTTATTACGTCTGTTATCCTGTGTTTGCCTCTATAATTTTTCCATGTTTAGTTGAGGTAGGGATCCAGGTGCCCTTGTCAGTTCATCATCTTATCTGAAACAGGAAGATTCATAATACTGTTTTAAGTAAATAACCACTAACTGTTTAATCGAGTTCTGATATTGGGCTAAATGCCTGATGTATTTATGTTACAATGTGTGCTACTTTCCATTTCCACTATTATAAATAATGCTATAATAAAATTTTAATACATATATTTTGAAAGCTTTTCTTAGCATAAATTCTAAGAATTATGATCGAGGGGTCAAAATTTATTAAGATTTATGACTTTACACACACACACACACACATTCCCATTTCATTTTCCATAGGATTTACATTCACCTGGTGGCAATTTTAAAAAGAAAACCCCTATGACCATGACATCCCTATACTGCATATTAAAGGAGGGGTGCATAAGGCCAGTCTGTAGTTCAGTAGTTTTCGGAACTTACTTATCAGTTAAATAGCTCATCAACCTGAAAGAAGAAGGGAAAGCCATACTGGGAGAATGGTGAATCCAAATTCAGAAAATTCTTATAAGCAAATCTTGATGATTAAGGTGAAAAGAAAAGCGTTCTGAATCAGGAATAGTACTCACAGCAGCATTAGTTTATTTAGCAGGGAGAAGGGATAGTGAAATGCTGTAAATACTCACATGAAGAGAAATGAAAATAATCCAGAAAGGAAGCATTGCCTATAGAACCCAATACATTTAGAATAAAATGGTAAGGGAAGTATGGTACATCAGCCATGGTTTCTAAAGCATATCTCAATAATGACTCAGAATATTCATATATAGTATTTTTTTATGCTAGAATGGTTTTCCTCTTATATTTCCGACCTTCAAAAAGAAACAAAACTTAAAGGGTGATTTCTTGTTTTTTCTTGACTATTGACTCCATTTTCAGCACATATATAAAATAGAACATTAAATAAATTTAAACATAAATGAAGATTTACTGAAATGTTCATTTAATTTAAGCATTAAAGTTTGTAAATCATGTAATTTTAACACAATTTAATATCTCATAAGGTAGTTAGAAAATACTGCCTAATTGTTCATTCGGTTGAAATCAAAGTAAACCGCCCTCACAAACATTCTAATTTAAAATTAAATAAAACTAAATAAGCTATCATGGTGAGGTATGTGTTACCAGAGTAATGTATCATCACAACTTACTTTAGCTTTAATTTGTAGGTAGGTGCTTCACATAACTGTCCTCCTTGGTACTGGATTGCCATATTGCATATTGTTTCTGAGGCTTTAGGATATTTTCAGTTAAAGAAAGCATTGCTTCCATCCTTTTCCCAGACCATACACAGAGCAGAAGTAGATTAGAGTGACAAGACTTTGTTCAGCTCCCTGTATAGAATCCCCATGCACTTCTGTCTCTTCCTTAAAAATCATGTGGATAAAGTATGCATACCTGAAAGGTACCCCAGGTCTCATTCTGATGCAGAGTTCAAAATACAGAATTGTTTGTCTGTTACCCTCCTTAATTGCTGTTTTAACCTTCACCATAGGTTTCATACTAAAGACTGGTAATTAAATTTCCCTGGGATTTAGGATCAAATTGAATTAGCTTCATTAATGTCAGCATCTACTGATGCTGTAATGTTTACTTCAGTACTCTCTTTTCTTGCACATTCATCTTTTCCATTAATTGCTAGCCCCCAGTTTTCCTAGATACTTTGTATTCTGCATCTAAGATTATAAAAGATAAATATTTAGTATCAGGTTACTTTCAACCTGCTATAAGACACTACAGTATATCACTCAGGATTGAATGACATACTCTCAACTATTAGGTTAAACAACTATAAGCAATTATATGGTTGTTTTCCTGAATATTTGACTGTCAATCTCTTTGTTTGAATAATTGAGAAATGTTGCTTTTCTAGAGAGTGCATAGTTAATAGATTTAGTCTAATGTTTGCAGCTTATGATACTTCAACCACAGTGTGATCCTCATAGCTTTTCTGAATTTCCCTCTTCCTTTATTAGTACTAAAGTTCTTGCTGCTTCAACTATTCTTGGTTCTCTTCCAGTTTTCCTGTCCCCTGTGACTCTAACTCTAATGGTCAGTTTTATTTTGGGATGAGGGCTTTCAGTTTTCTATTTTTCATAATCACCTGGAATTTTTAATATTATGGAACAAGTATATTAATACTTTTCAAACCTTTGCTACCTGTAGTCTTTGGAGAAACAGAAAAGATTCTTTATACACATAAATTCACAAGTACTTTTTTGCTCATATAAATAAAATATATATAACAATCTACTGATTAGTTCTCTTGGTTATTTTCATTTTTCTTAAACACATCTCTTTACTGCTTTGTAGTATTTTCTCCTTCAGACTTAAAATAGTTTTTTTGTTTGTTTAATAGTATTTGACAATGTAATGATAACAGTTGTCTAATAAAACTTAACTCCGTTTTCAATATTCTGAAGCCTTCATATAGCTTAAGTCCTGTCACTGCCATGGGCCTGATGTTTAGGCTTGAGAACTTACATGAGCATTCTCTTTTCAAGCATTTGAATGCAGTTAGTGAACACACACACACGTAACAGGCATGTCTCGAACGTGCTGTGTTTGGACTAATTAACTAGACACCGTTTCATCAGTTGGTGACCCAAAAGAAAATCATGACTTTTCCCCTAAATATTTTAATAACCTGTAAGTATATTTTAAAGAATAAAATTGGACATTGATAAGAATAAAACCCTCAAGATACAATATAATAAATATAGTACAGCTGACCTTAAACAACGTGGGTTTGAACTGCATGGGTCCACTTATACACGGATGTTTTCAGTAGTAAATACTATGTCACTACACAATCCATGGCTGGTTGAATCCGAGGATATGGAGTTAAGGATAGGAAGGAACTAAAGTATTGAGAGGGCCAGTGTGGTTTTTTGACAGCAATGGGTTTGGCGCCCCTAACTCCCTATGTTACTCAGGCGTCAACTGTGTAGTATGTTTGTGTATGTGTGTATACATAGTGTGTGTGAGTAGTTTGTTTGCATATATATGTATGCACAAATAAAGCAACTGGAAGGAGATACTCAGATGTGAGCAGGATTACTTTTGAGTGTCATGATCATGGGTGAAATTAATTTTTTCTTTATATGTTTTGGTATTTTTTTTCTAAATTTCCAAAAAAGGAACATGTAATACTTCTATATGAAAAAAAAATGGTTTAAAAGTAATCAGATTTTAAAAATAAAAAAATAAAAACATATAGGTAGCTTTTTTTTCTACTTTAAATGCTGAATTTGAATTGTGATTTTGGATTAATTTTATGTTTTCCCAGAAATAACATGGAAGAAAATAGGCATTGACCTTTTCCTCTTATTCAAGCCTTATTTTTATCTAAGTTTTGTAGTTCCATTTTTGTTAAATGTTCTAAAATCAGGCTATAGAGTAAAGGCAGGTTTTGTTTTTACACAAATGAAAAATGAATTTGTATAAATTTTAAGACTTTTGCATCTCAAAATTTGTAAAATGTTTCACTTAGCAAATGTACAAAAATGTATATGTATAAGGATTTCCATTAAGTATTGTTTGTTAATAGGAACATTTGTGAAATCAAATTTTTTTTTCATCTAAGATATTTTCTTTCTTTTTTTATTGAAGTATAGTTGATTTACAATGTTGTGTTAGTTTCAGTTGTACAACAAAGTGATTCAGTTATATATATACATATTTTTTTTAGATTATCAAACTTTGTGATATAAAGCTTTAATTTTCTACACCTAAGAATTACAACAAAATAATAACAGAAACACACAAGGATATATGTTTGATAATGTTCATTACTAGCATTGATTATAAAAGCTTAAACATTAGAAATAATCCAAATGTCCATAATTATGAGACTGGATAAGAAATTTATGATACATCTCTTCAATGATATACTACTCAACTTGTAGAATTAGTGAGGTGATACTGTATTTAAGGACACAAAACAATGCCCATGGCTAATGGGGGGGGAGGAAAAAGTGAATTGTGGAAGAGTTAACTAGTGTGATCACCAGTGATCCCATTTTGTTATAAAAATATGCTTGTAAACATGCAGATGTTTTCAGAGCGGGGGAGGGCTGGAGGGAGGGCAGGCAGGGGAGGGAGGAAGAGTGAGGAAGGAGAGAGCTCAGTTAGAAGGGGAAGAGACAGGAGGAGAGATGTGAAGTGAGGAGGACAGAGGGTGAGTGGAGTAAGGTGAGGTGGAAAGGTGAAAGGAATAGAGAAACGAACAGAGAGAATCTGTATATGGATGGATGGAAATACCAGTGGATTTGAAAAGGAAGTATTTTCATTTTTACCTTTATATTATTTAGTGATGTTTGACAATTCTACAAGAGAGATGTATTACTTTTATGATAAAACATAAAGTATTTTAAATCATAAACAAATGAAAAGACAACCCACGAAGAAAAAATATAACACATACAACAAATGCTTGCTATCTTTAGCATAAAAATACACTTTGAAATCAATTTGGCATTACAAATAAAAGGGCACAAATAGACGCTCACGGAAAATGAAATGCAAATAGCTAAGAATGTGGGAAAATATGTACACCCTCAGTAGGAATGAAAGAAATGTGAATTAAAGTATGGATTGCATATTGTTTTGTCTTCTAAATTAGCAAAAAATCTTTGAAATATATTAGTGGTGATGAAAACTTGCACACACTGTTATAAATTTAAGCATTCTTTTTTTGGAGGTAATTTTGTGATACATATCAAGAGTCACAAGCAGTTTTATGGCATTTGCTGTAGTAATTACTCATCTAGAAATGTATTTTGAAGACTTCATTAAATGTGGACTAAGATTTATTTACAATGTTGTTAATCACATTTTTAAAAGGCTTGCATTTTCTACAAGACGCTGATGCTTAAATAAAGAGTAGTTATACAGAGATTATGTAGCTAGTGATTTTTCTTGAAAAATAATACTGCATGTCATGGGGAAGGCTAAAAGAAATACAAGTAAGAAAATAGGATAAATTATGTAAGTAGGGGAAGGCTAAAAGAAAATACAAGTAAGAAAATAGGATAAATTATGTAAGTAGGGGAAAGCTAAAAGAAAATACAAGTAAGAAAATAGGATAAATTATGTAAGTAGCAATTTTCCTATAAGGAGTGTGTGTGCACATGCGTGCATGCATGTCGTCTGTCTTAAAAGAAACTGAGATGTCCTTTCCTTTTTTTCTTATTATTGAAAAATACTTATAACAAAAGAAACAAGGTCTTACAAATAACTTTTCATATAGATCATCTCATTCAAACTCTGTCTTATCCTTCTGATATTGTAACAGGAAAGAGCCAAATCTGACTACATGTTGGATCTGTTTCTTTTACTTTAACCTTTGCTTTCTGCTGCTTTTTGTTTACTAAAAGGATACTCTCTATACATAATGGCCTGCCTCTGGGGACCCTGCCCCTCTGCCTGAATGTTGAACCAAAGTGCCTTTGTTCAGGGAAACATCTGGAACCTGTGGATGGCTACAAGAAAGAAGAAATTAACACATCCCCTCCCTGAGATTGGCCATTTCAGGTGGTATTTGCAAAACTTATGGCCTTTTTACTTTACTTCCTCATCTCCTCCCCCTCTCTGTGCTATAAAAGAAAGTGGCATCCAAACCCCGATAAGATGGTTATTTTGAGACTTTAGTCTGCCATCTTCTCAGTCTGCCAGCTTTCCGAATAAAGTCATATTCCTTGCCTCAACACCTCATCTCTGACTCACTGGCCTTTTGTGCGGCGAGCAGAGCGAGCTCGGACTCTGTAACAGTATTAATAATAATATACCCATTTTATAAATTATGGAAACTAAAATTTAGATAAGTATTTCTGAAATACACTGCTGTGCTGAAAATCAACAGTCAGTGGATAAAAACCCTTGATTGTTCTTTCTTCTCCACACAAGGAGCAGCAAGGCAAAGTGCTGGAGAGCTGGTAGCCAAACCGATTGGGTCCAAACACTCATTAGTAGCTATTGGATCTTGGCCAGATTACCTAAGCTCTCTGTTCCTCAGTTTCTTCAACTGTAAAGTGGGAGAAATAATTATTTTACAGGATTGCTGGGACAATTACAAGCATTAATACATTTAAAAGCGCTAAGAGTAGTGACTAACAATTACTAAGCACTAAATAAATGTTATCATTTTTATCATCATTGTTACTGAATATAATTGTTTCTTGAGTAACTGTACTAGGCAAAACTTGATACTTTTTCTAATTATTCAAATTTAACTGGTAGCCCTGGGCTCATGAAAATTATTGATTCATATTTAAAGGAAAATGCATGGAAATGATTTCCAATCAATCTCAATCTCTTTCACTTAAAATAATTTTATAGGGGGGACCTTGAAGATGGCGGAAGAGTAAGACGCGGAGATCGCCTTCCTCCCCACGGATACACCAGAAATACATCCACACGTGGAACAACTCCTACAGAACTCCTACTGAAGGCTGGCAGAAGACCTCAGACCTCCCAAAAGGCAAGAAACTCCCCACGTAACTGGGTAGGGCAAAAGAAAAAACAGAGACAAAAGAATAAGGACGGCACCTGCACCAGTGGGAGGGAGCTGTGAAGGAGGAAAAGTTTCCACACACTAGGAAGCCCCTCCGCGGGCGGAGACTGCGGGAGGCAGAGGGGGGAGTTTCGGGACCGCGGAGTAGTGCACAGCGACGGGTGCGGAGGGCAAAGCGGGGAGATTCCTGCACAGACGATCGATCGGTGCTGACCGGCACTCACCAGCCCGAGTGGCTTGTCTGCTCAGCCGCCGGGGCGGGCGGGGCTGCGAGCTGAGGCTCGGGTTTTGGTTTTGGACGGAGCTCAGGGAGAGGACTGGGGTTGGCGGCTTGAACATAGCCTGAAGGGGTTAGTGCACCACGACTAGCCGGGAGGGAGTTCGGGGAAAAGCCTGCACCTGCCGAAGAGGCAAGAGACTTTTTCTTCCCTCTTTGTTTCCTGGTGCGCGAGGAGAGGGGTTTAAGAGCGCTGCTTAAAGGAACTCCAGAGAAGGGCGCGAGCCGCGGCTAAAAGCGCGAACCCCAGAGACGGGCGCGAGCCGCGGCTGAGGGCGCGAGCCCCCGAGACGGGCGCGAGCCGCGGCTGAAAGCGCAAACCCCAGAGACGGGCGGGAGACGCTAAGGCTGCTGCTGCCGCCACCAAGGGGCCTGTGTGCGAGCACAGATCACTCTCCACACCCCTCTTCCGCGGAGCCTGTGCAGCCCGCCACTGCCAGGTTCCCGGGATCCAGGGACAACTTCCCCGGGAGTACGCACGGCGGGTCTCAGGCTGGTGCAACATCACGCCGGCCTCTGCCGCAACGTCACGCTGCCTCTGCAGCTGCAGGCCCGCCCCGCACGTAGTGCCCCTCCTACCCCCATCCCCCAACCCCCGGCCTGAGCGAGCCGGAGGCCCCGAATCAGCGGCTCCTTTAACCCCGTCCTGTCTGAGCGAAAAAACAGACGCCCTCCAGCGACCTACACGCAGAGGCAGGGCCAAATCCAAAGCTGAGCTCCTGTGAGCTGTGAGAACAAAGAAGAGAAAGGGAAATCTCTCCCAGCAGCCACAGAAGCAGCGGATTAAAGCTCCACAATCAACTTGATATACCCTGCATCTGTGGAATACCTGAATAGACAAGGAATGATCCCAAATTGAAGAGGTGGAATTTAGGAGCGAGATCTATGATTTTTTCCCTTTTCCTCTTTTTGTGAATGTGTACGTGTATGCTTCTGTGTGAGATCCTGTCTGTATACTCTTGCTTCCACCATTTGTCCTAGGGCTCTATCCGTCCATGACTTTTTTTTAAAAATTCTTTTTCTTAATAATTAAGTTTAATTGTAATAACTTTATTATACTTTACCTTCGTTCTTTCTTTCTTTCCTTCCTTCCTTCCCTCCTTTAGACAACGAATCACCCCAAATTGAGGAGGTGGTCTCAGGGAGCAGGATTTATGATTTTTCCCCCTTTACCCCTTTTTGTGAAGGTGTATGTGTATGCTTCTGTGTAAGATTTTCTCTGTATAGCTTTGCTTCCAACATTTGTCCTAAGGTTCTATCCGTCCCTTTTTTTTTTTTCTAAATATTTTTAATTCAATAACTATATTATACTTTATTTTATTTTTATTGTATCATCTTTCTTTCTGTCTTTTTTCCTTCTTTCCCTCCTTCCTTCCTTCCTCCCTCCCTCCCTCCCTCCCTCCTTTCTTTCCTTCTTTGCTTCTTTCTTCCTTCCTTCCTTTCCTCCTTTCCTTCTTTCTTTACTCATACTTCTACTAATTCTCCCTACTTTTTCTCCCTTTTATTCTGAGCTGTGTGGGTGAAAGGCTCTTGGTGCTCCAGCCAGGAGTCAGGGCTCTGCCTCTGAGGTAGGAGAGCCAACTTCAGGACACTGGTCAACAAGAGACCTCCCAGCTCCACATAATATTAAACGGTGGAAATATCCCAGAGACCTCCATCTTAACACCAGCACCCAGCTTCACTCAACGAACAGCAAGCCACAGTGCTGGACAACCTATGCCAAACAACTAGCAAAACAGGAACACAACCCCACCCATTAGCAGAGAGGCTGCCTAAAATCATAATAAGGCCACAGACACCCCAAAACACACCACCAGACGTGAACCTGCCCACTAGAGAGACAAGATCCAGCCTCATCCAGCACAACACAGGCACTAGTCCCCTCCACCAGGAAGCCTACACAACCCACTGAAACAACCTTAGCCACTGGAGACAGACATCAAAAACAACGGGAACTACGAAAGTGCAGCCTGCAAAAAGGAGACCCCAAACACAGTAAGATAAGCAAAATGAGAAGACAGAAAAACACACAGCAGATGAAGGAGCAAGATAAAAACCCACCAGACCTAACAAATGAAGAGGAAATAGGCAATCTACCTGAAAAAGAATTCAGAATAATGATAGTAAGGATGATCCGAAATCTTGGAAGTAGAATGGACAAAATGCAAGAAACAGTTAACAAGGACCTACAAGAACTAAAGATGAAACAAGCAACGATGAACAATGCAATAAATGAAATTAAAATCACTCTAGATAGGATCAATAGCAGAATAACTGAGGCAGAAGAACGGATAAGTGACCTGGAAGATAAAGTAGTGGAAATAACTACTGCAGAGCAGAATAAAGAAAAAAGAATGAAAAGAACTGAGGACAGTCTCAGAGACCTCTGGGACAACATGAAACGCACCAACATTCGAATTATAGGGGTTCCAGAAGAAGAAGAAAGAAAGAAAGGGACTGAGAAAATATTTGAAGAGATTATAGTTGAAAACTTCCCTAATATGGGAAAGGAAATAGTTAATCAAGTCCAGGAAGCACAGAGGGTCCCATACAGGATAAATACAAGGAGAAACACACCAAGACACATATTAATCAAACTGTCAAAAATTAAATACAAAGAAAGCATATTAAAAGCAGCAAGGGAAAAACAACAAATAACACACAAGGGAATCCCCATAAGGTTAACAGCTGATCTCTCAGCAGAAACCCTACAAGCCAGAAGGGAGTGGCAGGACATACTGAAAGTGATGAAGGAGAATAGCCTGCAACCAAGACTACTCTACCCAGCAAGGATCTCATTCACATTTGATGGAGAAATTAAAACCTTTACAGACAAGCAAAAGCTGAGAGAGTTCAGCACCACCAAACCAGCTTTACAACAAATGCTAAAGGAACTTCTCTAGACACGAAACACAAGAGAAGGAAATGACCTATAGTAGCGAACCCAAAACAATATATAAAATGGAAATAGGAACATACATATCGATAATTACCTTAAATGTAAATGGACTAAATGCTCCCACCAAAAGACACAGATTGGCTGAATGGATACAAAAACAAGACCCTTATATATGCTGTCTACAAGAGACCCACTTCAGAACTAGAGACACATACAGACTGAAAGTAAGGGGATGGAAAAAGATATTCCATGCAAATGGAAACCAAAAGAAAGCTGGAGTAGCAATTCTCATATCAGACAAAATAGACTTTAAAATAAGGACTATTAAAAGGGACAAAGAAGGACACTACATAATGATCAAGGGATCGATCCAAGAAGAAGATATAACAATTGTAAATATTTATGCACCCAACATAGGAGCACCTCAATACATAAGGCAAATACTAACAACCATAAAAGGGGAGATCAACAGTAACACATTCATAGTAGGGGACTTTAACACCCCACTTTCACCCATGGACAGACCATCCAAAATGAAAATAAATAAGGAAACACAAGCTTTAAATGATACATTAAACAAGATGGACTTAATTGATATTTATAGGACACTCCATCCAAAAACAACAGAATACACATTTTTCTCAAGTGCTCATGGAACATTCTCCAGGATAGATCATATCTTGGGTCACAAATCAAGCCTTGGTAAATTTAAGAAAACTGAAATTGTATCAAGTATCTTTTCCGACCACAACGCCATGAGACTAGATATCAATTACAGGAAAAGATCTTTAAAAAATACAAACACATGGAGGCTAAACAATACACTACTTAATAATGAAGTGATCACTGAAGAAATCAAAAGGGAAATCAAAAAATACCTAGAAACAAATGACAATGGAGACACAACGACCCAAAACCTATGGGATGCAGCAAAAGCAGTTCTAAGGGGGAAGTTTATAGCAATACAAGCCCACCTTAAGAAGCAGGAAACATCTCGAATAAACAACCTAACCTTGCACCTCAAGCAATTAGAGAAAGAAGAACAAAAAAACCCCAAAGCTAGCAGAAGGAAAGAAATCATAAAAATCAGATCAGAAATAAATGAAAAAGAAATGAAGGAAACAATAGCAAAGATCAATAAAACTAAAAGCTGGTTCTTTGAGAAGATAAACAAAATAGATAAACCACTAGCCAGACTCATCAAGAAAAAAAGGGAGAAGACTCAAATCAATAGAATTAGAAATGAAAAAGGAGAAGTAACAACTGACACTGCAGAAATAAAAAAAAATCATGAGAGATTACTACAAGCAACTCTATGCCAATAAAATGGACAATCTGGAAGAAATGGACAAATTCTTAGAAATGCACAACCTGCCAAGACTGAATCAGGAAGAAATAGAAAATATGAACAGACCAATCACAAGCACTGAAATTGAAACTGTGATTAAAAACCTTCCAACAAACAAAAGCCCAGGACCAGATGGCTTCACAGGTGAATTCTATCAAACGTTTAGAGAAGAGCTAACACCTATCCTTCTCAAACTCTTCCAAAATATAGCAGAGGGAGGAACACTCCCAAATTCCTTCTACGAAGCCACCATCACCTTGATACCAAAACCAGACAAGGATGTCACAAAGAAAGAAAACTACAGGCCAATATCACTGATGAACATAGATGCAAAAATCCTCAACAAAATACTAGCAAACAGAATCCAACAGCACATTAAAAGGATCATACACCATGATCAAGTGGGGTTTATTCCAGGAATGCAAGGATTCTTCAATATACGCAAATCTATCAATGTGATAAACCATATTAACAAATTGAAGGAGAAAAACCATATGATCATCTCAATAGATGCAGAGAAAGCTTTCGACAAAATTCAACACCCATTTATGATAAAAACCCTCCAGAAAGTAGGCATAGAGGGAACTTTCCTAAACATAATAAAAGCCATATATGACAAGCCCACAGCAAACATCATCCTCAATGGTGAAAAACTGAAAGCATTTCCACTAAGATCAGGAACAAGACAAGGTTGCCCACTCTCACCACTCTTATTCAACATAGTTTTGGAAGTTTTAGCCACAGCAATCAGAGAAGAAAAGGAAATAAAAGGAATCCAAATCGGAAAAGAAGAAGTAAAGCTGTCACTGTTTGCAGATGACATGATACTATACATAGAGAATCCTAAAGATGCTACCAGAAAACTACTAGAGCTAATCAATGAATTTGGTAAAGTAGCAGGATACAAAATTAATGCACAGAAATCTCTGGCATTCCTATATACTAATGATGAAAAATCTGAAAGTGAAATCAAGAAAACACTCCCATTTACCATTGCAACAAAAAGAATAAAATATCTAGGAATAAACCTACCTAAGGATACGAAAGACCTGTATGCAGAAAATTATAAGACACTGATGAAAGAAATTAAAGATGATACAAATAGATGGAGAGATATACCATGTTCTTGGATGGGAAGAATCAACATTGTGAAAATGACTCTACTACCCAAAGCAATCTACAGATTCAATGCAATCCCTATCAAACTACCACTGGCATTTTTCACAGAAGTAGAACAAAAAATTTCGCAATTTGTATGGAAACACAAAAGACCCCGAATAGCCAAAGCAATCTTGAGAACGAAAAAAGGAGCTGGAGGAATAAGGCTCCCTGACTTCAGACTATATTACAAAGCAACAGTAATCAAGACAGTATGGTACTGGCACAAAAACAGAAAGATAGATCAGTGGAACAGGATAGAAAGCCCAGAGATAAACCCACGCACATATGGACACCTTATCTTTGATAAAGGAGGCAGGAATGTACAGTGGAGAAAGGACAGCCTCTTCAATAAATGGTGCTGGGAAAACTGGACAGGTACATGTAAAAGTATGAGATTAGATCACTCCCTAACACCATACACAAAAATAAGCTCAAAATGGATTAAAGACCTAAATGTAAGGCCAGAAACTATCAAACTCTTAGAAGAAAACATAGGAAGAACACTCTATGACATAAATCACAGCAAGATCCTTTCTGACCCACCTCCTAGAGTAATGGAAATAAAAACAAAAATAAACAAATGGGACCTAATGAAACTTCAAAGCTTTTGCACAGCAAAGGAAACCATAAACAATACCAAAAGACAACCCTCAGAATGGGAGAAAACATTTGCAAATGAAGCAACTGACAAAGGATTAATCTCCAAAATTTACAAGCAGCTCATGCAGCTCAATAACAAAAAAACAAACAACCCCATCCAAAAATGGGCAGAAGACCTAAATAGACATTTCTCCAAAGAAGATATACAGAATGCCAACAAACACATGAAAGAATGCTCAACATCATTAATCATTAGAGAAATGCAAATCAAAACTACAATGAGGTATCATCTCACACCAGTCAGAATGGCCATCATCAAAAAATCTAGAAACAATAAATGCTGGAGAGGGTGTGGAGAAAAGGGGACACTCTTGCACTGCTGGTGGGAATGTGAATTGGTTCAGCCACTATGGAGAACAGTATGGAGGTTCCTTAAAAAACTACAAATAGAATTACCATATGACCCAGCAATCCCACTACTTGGCATATACCCTGAGAAAACCAAAATTCAAAAAGAGTCATGTACCAAAATGTTCATTGCAGCTCTATTTACAATAGCCAGGACATGGAAACAACCTAAGCGCCCATCATCAGACGAATGGATAAAGAAGATGTGGCACATATACACAATGGAATATTACTCAGCCTTAAAGCGAAATGAAATTGAGATATTTGTAATGAGATGGATAGACCTAGAGTCTGTCATACAGAGTGAAGTAAGTCAGAAAGACAAAGACAAATACCGTATGCTAACACATATATATGGAATTTAAGGGGAAAAAATGTCATGAAGAACCTAGGGATAAGACAGGAATAGAGGCGCAGACCTACTGGAGAACGGACTTGAGGATATGGGGAGGGGGAAGGGTGAGTTTTGACAGGGCGAGAGAGAGTCATGGACATATACACACTAACAAACGTAGTAAGGTAGATAGCTGGGGGGAAGCAGCCGCAAGGCACAGGGATATTAGCTCGGTGCTTTGTGACAGCCTGGAAGGGTGGGATGGGGAGAGTGGGAGGGAGGGAGACGCAAGAGGGAAGACATATGGGAACATATGTATATGTATAGCTGATTCACTTTGTTA
This sequence comes from Phocoena sinus, assembly GCF_008692025.1. NCBI lineage: Eukaryota > Metazoa > Chordata > Mammalia > Artiodactyla > Phocoenidae > Phocoena > Phocoena sinus. Next base: position 79,537,461 of record NC_045768.1, on the reverse strand, counting down.
TAAAGCAGAAACTAACACACCATTGTAAAGCAATTATACCCCAATAAAGATGTTTAATAAAAAAAAAAAAAAAAAAAAAAAAAAAAAAAATTTTATAAATGAACTTTTTTCTGCACAAAAATGTCTCCAAATAGAATATATTGAATAGTTTAACAATGATAGTTATATGAGCCTAGTTAGTTCTCAAGTCATCTTAGTTTTCTAAAATGATTGTGCATTCGAAAACCAACTATAATGTATTACCCCTGTTGAAACATATGCACTAATGAGTATAGTATCAAACTATACTGTGATTTTTATCCAGTATTTCATTAAAGGTCTTCTATGTCAGACCTATCTATCTGCATATACATATATTACATATTTCTATATACCTATATCCTTGATTTAGAAGATTCATAAAAATTATTTCTACATAATATGTTCACATATGAAATCTATAACTACATACGTACTTATACTACAATCTGTGTCTGCATCATTGGAATTTTTGCTTTGATAAGGTGAAAGTCAGTTCTTACTCTTCCTTCATTAACCTTGAATTTGGGAATAATTTTTTCATTGAACCAGTCAGTTAGCACATGTGAGACAGATTGGAGGATGCAGGTGCACAAATTGTGCTTGTGTGTTGTGGATGAGTATCCAAACATGCATGCTTGACTAATGGTGCATAGCTATGGAAATATGTCTGTGGAGCAAAAGGGTCTCAGCATCTGCCCCATCCACTGTAGCTCCAATTAATTATAAAAGTTTACTGTGTTGCAAAATGTCATCAATTTGATGCTGCTCTGCTTCAGGCCCAGCTGCCCAGTCATGGCAAAGAGTATGAGGTTAAATACCCCCCAAAATAAGAAACTTCACTAGCAACGCACAGTTCATACTGATATGGAGAAGTGCTTATGGGGATTGGAATTTGGATTTGTGTTTTAATTTCAGGGTGCAATTAAAATATTTGGCAAAATATCTTATCTTCAAGCCTATTCAGAAAAAAAAAGAAAGTATTTAATTCATGGGGTTTTTCCTGCATGCTGCTTTTGTTCTCCAGTGTGACATATTCTAGCAGCATGGATTGATAAAATCTTGCCAAAACATTTTGTTGTAATTCTCCTTTGCCAGTAAACACAGCCAGATTCAGGGGGAAAAAGTGTTATTTTTCAGTTTTAGATTGCACGAAACATTCATTTTTTTACTTGCCCATTAAACATTACCATGATAGAATCTAAACTTGTGAGCATAAAAAATAACTACTAACAAAATAACAATATAAAAGTAAAGGTAAGAGCTATAATTACACCATAGGTGAAGCAAGTAGTTTTCAAAGCTTTTCTTTCACTAAGGAAGTAAGAAAATAGTATTTGCAGAAATGATTTGGGGACAGTACAAATTATATCACAATTCAAAAGCTATGTATCAAGTACCTGGACATTGAGGAAAAACAGTCTTTGAGTAGCAAAACTGGTGTTTGAAGCAGTTACTTATGTGTAATGGATGGCATGCCCTGGAATTTTAAATTTTCAGTTGATCCCTATGGCATCCTTCAACAGTTGCTTTCAAATTGTGACCAGTTTGCTTTTACCTGTTTGGTTCCAGACATTGGGCTATATTCTGGGGTGTTGTAAAACTGAGAAATTCTCTGTTGTTTGTTGTTTTGTTTCAGAGGCACAGTAGATCCTAGAAAAAGATGGTTTGTTTCCAGGTGTGTGTTCCTTCTCAGTGGTAATAATGACAACAGTTGACACTGTCATATGCCAGGGACTGTTCCAAATGTGTACATACATAATTTATTTAATGCTCACAACAATACTGTGAAGTAGATACTATTATCACCTCCTTTTTAAATATGAAGAAACTGAGACACATAGAGTTTAAGTAATTTGCCAGATAAAACACAGTTTGTGGCAGGTTGGAGGATTCATCCCAGGATATCTGGCTCGCCACCCTGTGTGCTCTGAACCACTCTGCTCTACCAAGGGGTGTGAGTGCTGCCAGAAAGGCGGCTTCTGTATTGACTGAGGGTAGCTCTTTTCTAGATGAAAAAATATTCTCTATTAGTAAAAATGAAAGCAGGCTTATGAAAAATAAGTGTGTAAAAGAGAGAGGGAAGAGAGATCACTGTAATGGAAAAGTGAAACAAATGGTAAGAGGGAACATGTGAACAAATTGAAACAATATAAAAGCCAAGTGATGCATGAAAGAAAAGAAAAACCAGACTGGTGAGTAGCACCGAAGATTTCTTGACCCTTACTTTGCAGTGCTGTGGGCAGGTAGAAGAACACTTAGGGAGTTTTGAAGAAGTCTTGAATCCCAAATGTGTCCTGTGGTATTTCTGGCACTTCATGTACTGTTGTCTTCATGAGCTTTTGGTTTGCTGAGGGCTTCATACCTTTGTGTTTAGGATAAAGTGTGTACAGTTGCCTTCCCAACAGATTGAGCAGTTGAACATTCCTCTTTAGAGGCTAGATGTGCAAAAGTGGTGGTGATGAAGAACCTCCTTTTATTGAGGTTGGTTTGAAATGGGATATTTGAAGGATGTACAGACAATAACAAAAGTTGGGAGAGTTAGGAGTAATATTCTTTTTTTTCTTTTTAATTGAGGTATAATTGACATACACTTATATTATTGTTACATTAGTTTTGGATGTACAACATAGTGATTCAACATTTGTGTACATCACAAAATAAATCTAGTCATCATCTCTCACCTGGCAATGTTTATACAATATCATTGACTGTATTTCCCATGCAGTATATTACCTCCCCATGACTTTTAAAATTTTTTATTAGTCTAGAAAAGCTGGTTTATTTTTGCCCTCTTACTTTGAACATGGACATTGTTTATTGCTTTAAAAGGAATGGAATATATAATAAACCACTTGCTATAAGGTCAAGTCAAAGTGTTTTCATATAATATGTCATGATACGTTTGGAATTAAGGATTAGCCCTTAAATCTAACCAATCTTCCTGTGATGCAGTATTCCTTCTCATTCAGAAATTTCCATGATATGTTTGTATCTACAAAAGCTAACGGTGGGATGAAATTCTTTCTGTAGAAAAGCTTGCCATATAGGAATCCTCAGGGGACTTGGATGATGGGAAGGAAGTCATACATATTTTCCTCAGTAAATATTTAAAGAAATACATCCTTTAAGGCTCTGAAATTGTCTCAGCCATGATTCACAAAATGAAGAAAACTTGAAGAGAAATCTCTTTCCTTTAAAGGAAGAAAATTATTAGTCTGTTTGTCCTACAGCCTGGGATTACTGAGATAAAAAAATAAATTAAAGCTACATGTTTGCTCTTGACTTTTCATCTACTGTTTTTTCTATCAGCATGTGGCAAACTTCAGCAGGAACAGAAGTACTATTTGAAATTATAAAAAGTTTAAAAAGCATACTCAGGTTATGCCCCACCCTCTCAAGTAAAGCAAGACTATTAACACACTAGAAGCAGTTAATTTAGAATCATTTTAAAATTTTGGTTGATAATATGTTCCTCTGGTGACATTTTTTAAACATCTTTATTGGAGTATAATTGCTTTACGATGGTGTGTTAGTTTCTGCTTATAACAAAGTGAATCAGCTATACGTATACATACATCCGCATATCCCCTCCCTCTTGCACCTCTCTCCCACCCTCCCTATGCCACCGCTCTAGGTGGTCACAAAGCACTGAGCTGATCTCCCTGTGCTATGGTGCTGCTTCCCACTAGCTATCTATTTTACATTTGGTAGTGTATATATGTCAATGCTACTCTCTCACTTCGTCCCAGCTTACCCTTCCCCCTCCCCGTGTCCTCAAGTCCATTCTCTACGTCTGCATCTTTATTCCTATCCTGCCCCTAAGTTCTTCATAACGACTTTTGTTGTTGTTGTTGTTTTTTTAGATTCCATATATATGTGTTAGCATACGGTATTTGTTTTTCTCTTTCTGACTTAATTCACTCTGTATGATAGACTCTAGGTCCATCCACCTCACTACAAATAACTCAATGTTGTTTATTTTTATGGCTGAGTAATAGTCCATTGTATATATGTGCCACATCTTCTTTATCCCTTCATCTGTCAACGGACACTTAGGTTGTTTCCATGTCCTGGCTATTGTAAATAGTGCTGCAATGAACATTGTGGTACGTGATTCGTTTTGAATTATCCCCATTACTTATTTTATAACCGGAAGTTTGTACTTCTTAATCCCTTTAACCTATGTACTTCCTAACAGCTCCCCTCTCCTCTTGTAACCATCAGTCTACTGTCTGTATCTAGGAGTCTGGGTTTTGCTTTGTTTTGTTTTTTAGATTCCATATATAAGTGACATGCAGTATTTGTCTTTCTCTGTCTGATTTAGTTCACTCAGCTTAATCCCCTCAGGGTCCATCCATGTTGTTGCAGATGGCAAGGTTTCATTCTTTCTTATGGCTGAGTAGTATTCCATTATGTGTGTGCGTGCATGTGTGTGTGTATATTCCACATCTGCTGTATCAGTTCATCTACTGATGGGCACTCGGGTTCTTTCCACATCTTGGCCAGTATAATGCTGCATTGAATGTAGGGGTGCATATATCTTTTCCAATTAATCTTTTCATTTTCTTCATCTAAGTAGTAGAATTTCTGAATCAAATACTAGCTCTATTTTTAATTTTTTGAGGAACCTCTGTACTGTTTGCCATTGTGGCTGCATCAATTTACATTACTACCAACAGTGCACGAAGGTTCCCTTTTCTCCACATTTGCCAACACTGGTTATTTCTTGTCTTTTTGATAATAGCCATTCTGACAGGTTTGAGGTGACCACTCATTGTGGTTTGGATTTGCATTTCCCTGATGATTAGTAATGTTGAGCATCTTTTCATGTACCTTTTGGTCCATTTGTCTCTCTTCTTTGAAAAATGTCTATTTAGATCCTCTGCCCATTTTTTAACCCAATTGTTTGTTTTTTTGTTAGTGAGTTGTATGAGTTCTTTATATACTTTGGATATTACCACCTTATCAGATACATAATTTGCAAATATCTTCTCCCATTCTGTAGGTTGCCTTTTCATTTTGTTGATTGTTTCCTTCACTATGCAGAAACACTCTAGTTTGATATAGTCCCATTTGTTTATTTTTGCTTTTGTTTCCTTTGTCTTTGCAGTTAGATCCAAAATAATCACTAAGCCTGATGAGAAGGAGCTTACCACCAATGTTTCAGGTCTTACATTCAAGTCTTTACTCATTTTGAGTTAATTATTGTATATGGTGTAAGGTAGTGGTGCAGTTTCATTTTGCGTGTTGCTGTCCAGTTTTCCCAACACAATTTATTAAAGAGACTGTTCTTTCTCCCTTGTATATTCTTACTTCCTTTGTCATAAATTAATTGTCCGTATATGTGTGGGTTAATTTCTGGGCTGTCTATTCTGTTCCATTGATCTATGTTTCTGTTTTTATACCAATACTATGCTGCTTTGATTACTATTGCTTTGTAGTATAGTGTGAAATCAGGGCGAGTGATACCTTCAGCTTTGTTCTCTCTTAAGTTTGTTTTGGCTATTTGGGTTTTTTTTGTGGTTCCATACAAATTTTAGAGTTATTTGTTCTTGTTCTGTGAAAAATGCCATTGGTGTTTTGATAGAGATTGCATTGAATCTGTAGGCTGGGGAGGTATGGACATTTTAGCCATATTAATTCTTCCAGTCCATGAGCATGGAGTATCTTTACATTTGTTCGTGTCTTCTTCAATTTCTTGTATCAGTGTTCTATAGATTTCAGTGTACAGGTCTTTCAGTTCCTTGCATAAATTTATTCCTAGGTATTTTATTCTTTTGGTGTGATTGTAAATGGGATTGTTTTTCTTTTTTCTCTTTCCGATAGTTCATTATTAATATATAGAAATGCCACAGATTTTTGTATATTAATTTTGTATCCTGTGACTTTATTGAAATCGTTTATTAGTTCTAACAGTTTTGGTGGGAAGTCTTTTTAGGATTTTGTTTATATAGTTTCATATCATCTGCAAATAGTTTTATTTCTCCTTTTCCAATTTAGATGCGCTTTATTTCTTTTTATATTTTCATTGCTGTGGCTAGGACTTCCAATACTATGTTCAGTAAAAGTGGGGAGAGTGTGCATCCTTATCTTGTTCCTGATCTTAGAAGAAAAGCTCTCAGCTTTTCAGTGTTCAGTATGATACGAGCTAACTGTGGGTTTGTCATTTATGGCCTTTATTGTGTTGAGGTATGTTCCTTCCATACCCACTTTGTTGAGAATTTTTATCATAAATCAGTGCTGAATATTGTCAAAAACTTTTTCTGCATCTATTGAGATGATCATATGATTTTTATCTTTCATTTTTTTAATGTGGTATATTATTGTCGATTGATTTATGGATGTTGAACCATTTTTGCATCCCTGGAATAAATCCCTCTTGTTCATGGTATATGGTCCTTTAACACATTATTGACTGGGGGATTTTTGCAGAAACTAACGCCTGTGGCCGTAATACCTCTCTGGTCAAAAATGCATTAATGTATTTTTGAATTTGGCTTGCTAAAATTCTGTTGAGGGTTTTTGCATCTATGTTCCCTAGGGATATCGGTCTGTAATAGTCTTTCCTTTTTTTATGTGATGTTCTTGTCTGGTTTTGGTATGAGGGTAATGCTGGCCTCATAAAGTGAGTTTGGAAGCTCTCCTTGTACTGCAGTTTTTTTGTTTTTTTTTTTGAGAAGTTTGAGAAGGATAGATATTAAATCTTCTCTGAAAGTTTGGTAGAATTCACCAGTGAAGCCATCTGGTCTTAGATTTTTGTTTGTTGGGAGTTTTTTGATTACTGATTCCATCTCCTTACTGGTAATTTATCTATTCAGATTTTCTATTTCTTCATGACTCAGTCTTAGAAGATTGTAAATATCTAGGAATTTATCCATTTCTTCTAGGTTGTTCAATTTGTTGGCATATTGTTGTGTATATAATAATTTGTTTTTCTCTCTTGCTGCTTTTAAGATTCTCTCTTTATCTTTAACCTTTAACATTTTAATTATAATGTGTCTTGGTATGGATCTCTTTGAGTTAATCTTAATTAGGACTCTGGGCTTCCAGGACCTAGATGTTTGTTTCTTTCCCTGGGTTAGGGAAATTTTATTTATTCAAATAAGATTCTGCCCTTTTCTTTCTCTATTCCTCTTCTGGGAGCCCTATAATGTGAATGTTAATCCAATTGATGTTGTCCCAGAGGTTCCTTAAAATTATCTTCATTTTTTTTTTTAATCTTTTTTTTTTTTTTTTGCTGGTTTGCTTCGGTGAGTTTCATTGCTTTATCTTCTAGCTTGCTGATCTGTCCTTCTGTTTGATCCAGTCTGCTGTTGAACCCCTTTAGTGTATCTTTCAGCTTTGTTTTCTTCAGCTCTGTGATTTTCTATCTCTTTGTTGAGATTCTGTGTTCTTCTCCTGAGTTTGATAAGCATCTTTATTACCATTATTTGAATTCTTTACAGGGAGATTACTTATCTTCATATCACTGATGCCTTTTTTTTTTTTTTTTGAGGTTTTATCTTCTTCTTTTGTTTGGAATGTATTTCTCTGTTTCCTCATTTTGCTTGACTGTCTGTGTTTGTTTCTATGTATTAGGCAAAGCAGCCACCTCCCTCAGTCTTGAAGGAGTGGCCTTGTGTAGATCATGATCCTTTTTATTCAACAGTGCCCTAACTCTTGGTTGTCTCTCAAACCTTTGTGATTGTCTAACTGCCTGATTTATTTTTTTTTTTTTTTTTTTTTTTTTTTTTTCTGTACGTGGGCCTCTCACTGTTGTGGCCTCTCCCGCCGCCGAGCACAGGCTCCCGACGTTCAGGCTCAGCGGCCATGGCTCACGGGCCCAGCCGCTCCGCGGCACGTGGGATCCTCCCGGACAGGGGCACGAACCCGTGTCCCCTGCACTGGCAGGCGGACTCTCAACCACTGCGCCACCAGGGAAGCCCCCTGATTTATTTTTGATATACCCCCACAGTTGAGGGTGTGCCAGACCTGTCAGTGTTCCAAGAGGAGTGTTCTTATTTAGCACCTAGTTTCAGGCTGATTGGGTGGCAAACACTCAGGCAGCAGCTTTTAAAGTATGCAAATATATACAGTACTGTGGGCCCACAGTTGTAATCCCTGCTGGCCTCGAATCAGAGAGATCTGAAGGTATCCCCTGGGTGATATTTGTGAAAACCGGGGCTCCAAATGAATGTATAAGTTCCTTTCTTGAAGTCTCATTGAGCAGTAGTGAGGCCAGTGGGCTGCACAAGGATGGTGTCTCCCTGCTTATGTTCACTGGCAGTGCCTCCTTAGCCTCTAGATGTGTGGGAAACCTGAAGCCTGTACTTCCGGTGGAAACTCCAGGCTAAGTACATAGGCCTTTTTCACAGAAGGAAAGCTGTGTGTGCAGTGGTGGTGCTCAGGTTGTGGCCTGGAAGGAGCTGTCTTTCCGATTGTTACAGTCCCATGGAAGTCAGGAATGGCAGCGCCCCTGGCCGCCGCCCTGGCCAGTCAAGTGTTGTTCCCTGTGTGGCTTGTGCATGGCCGCTGGGTTTATCAAGGTAGCTGGAGAGTGTAGGGAGCGGTCACGCTCTGGCTTCAGCATTGCAGTAGGAGACTGCCTAGTCTATGCCTGTGCCCCAGCTTTAGGCTTGGAGCAGGAGAATGCCTCCACTGCTTGTGCTCTCCGGACCCAGCCAGGAGGTGGCAGAGTGCTGTAACTTCAGCAGGACAGCAGGATAGTGCTGCAACAACTTGCCCATAGCTGTCTTAGCTAGGTGGCAGGAGGGTGCAGCCTCAGAATTTGCCCCCTTGCAGTAGCAGGCTAGGTGGAGAGTACAAAAATATTGCCACCACCAGGCCGTTGTCTCCAAGGAGCATTTCAACTGTCCCCTGCCTCTCCATCTGAAGCCTTTAGATTAGCAAATGAATCACCTTCACACACAGTCTAGGCACCTTTCAAACTTGTGTCCTCCCCACATTCCTCTCCCCTGCCCCCCCTCAGTCTCAGGGTGAGTGAGACCACATGTGAGCTCTTTAAAAGAGGAATCTCAGTTTCCTATAGCCCTTTGGGACCCTTAGATGTCAGCCCTGCTGGTTTTCTAAACCAGATGTTTTGTGGGCTCTTCTCTTTGGTGCAGGGCTTGGGGTGCCTGATGTGGGGCACCAACCCCTCACTCCTCAGGGAGAAGCACCTGTCTCATAAGCTCCCTCGCCACTGTGTGCTGCTGCACCGGGGGTAGGTTTTTTTTTTGCCAGACCTTGTCTTTTCCTTTCCTACCCATCTTTTTTTTTTTTTTTTTTTTTTTTTTGCGGTACGCGGGCCTCTCACTGCTGTGGCCTCTCCCGCTGTGGAGCACAGGCCCCGGACGCGCAGGCTCAGCAGCCATAGCCCACGGGCCCAGCCGCTCCACGGCATGCGGGATCCTCCCACACCGGGGCGCGAACCCTCATCCCCTGCATCGGCAGGCGGACTCCCAACCACTGCGCCACCAGGGAAGCCCCCCTACCCATCTTGATGTGGTCCTTTTATTCTTCATTGTGGAGAGCAGTTCATCTAGTTTTCAGATCTTTGTCAGAGGGAAATGATCCATATGTAGCTGTGTATTTGGTGTGTCCATGGGAAGAGGTGGGTTCAGATTCTTCCTAAGCCACCACCTTGGACTTTATACCACCCCAGGAGTGATATTCTGGGAACAGAAGTTATACTGTAGATGGAAGGTCCAGGATAGATGCTGTTCCTCTTTAGGTAAATATTTAAAAGCTTCTTTTTGTTCTATCATTTTTATTATGCATCCTTTTTATGCTTCTTTAAATATCCCAATCATACAAACACTTAGACACAGCCTACAGTTCTACCCTTTCAGGATAAAAAGTTAATTTTGCTGTAAACTCAGAGATGTACTCTAACCCAAAGCAAAAAAATAAAAAAAGGAGGGGATGAGGTTGAGGTCACTGAATCATGAACGTGAACAAACAAATCTGTACAGCAAGATAAGTCAGAAGCAGTATGGAGTAAACAGAGGAGTCTAATGATCAGGACAGGAGATGGACAGTGGGTGAAAGAGAGGACCCAGCATGTTCTCAGTATACCATGATCTTCATACAATTTTCTGGGTGCAGTAGAAGAGATTATCCACATATAATTTAGATTAGTTGAGTTCTAATTATAGGCACTGTGAAAATTTTATCAACTTTAATTATACCATAATAGAAAATTTTGTTTTACTCAAAGTTTTTTCTCTTGCAGGAGGATAAAATGAATCTAGATTTGGTTAAAGAAATAGTCATGTGTTTATGTGATACATTAAAAGTGATATTAAATTTTATTAACTTTATATTTAATATAAATTTTATTTATAAATACCATTAAAATATTAGGGATCTATATTTATTTCCTTATGGAATACCCATATTATGAACATCTCTTGATTTATGATTACCCATGAATATAAAATATATATGCCTATTAAACATAGCACAGTATAATTCATAGTAAACATGTACATTCAGTGCATGGTCACACATACTATAAATCAACACCTTTTTCTTCACTGTCTTGATTTTTCTGAACTGCAATAAAGCTATAAAAAATATATTAAAAATCGTCTATAAAAAATTATATATGACCTTAAGAAAGGATAAATCAACTTTATTTGCATGTAAGAATATATTTTAACCTGAGACAAGAAAACCATCCCTAAATGATCTGAATTAGTAAATTATTCTATAAACTGAATTTAAAAAATAAAAATGAACGTATCATTAGTCTTTCTACATATTCCCTTCATTAAATGTGTAAGGAGAATTTTTTGAGGGGGGTTGGGAGGCATTCTGTTAGCCAAGTTGAGCTAAGCTTTAAATGTATCTGTATCTCTCTCTCTCTCTCTCTCTCTCTCTCTCTCTCTCTCTATATATATATATATATATATATATATATACATACATACATTCAAAATTTAGTCATAGTTCTCATAAATAAAATGAAAATTGAAAAATAATATTAGCAATAGCTTAATAAAGGAAATCATGAAAACAGATTGAAAGAAAACACATATCAGTTACTGGATGGAAAATGAAAGATTTCAAAACTTCTCCCAAATTATTTTATGACTTTCATGTACTTTATTAATTTGAGAATTTTTTGGTTTACAAAATAATTCCACAGATAATCACACAAATAATGGAACAAAGTCAAGAAAATAAAACGAGGAAGAAGCTTCATTGCAGATATCTTAATATAATATTTTCCAAAAGCAGTTTAACACATTAAAGAATTACAAATCTGTGGGGTTAATGACTGTTTTTAAAATATGGTATGGGACAATTTAGAAAAAGTTTGGGAAAATAAGAATAACATAAAATATATTTATATGAAAAAGTTCTACATCCAACATATTTAAAAAATAGCAGATGGACTGGAGATAAATGAGAAAGCAAAATGAAAACATGTAAATATTGTAAAAAACATGATGAGTATGAGGTGAATGCTTATTATATCCTTGAGTTCAGTAGGCTCTCTTTGTTTAAAGATAAATGAATCATTAAAAAAATTGCAGACACACTGGATGCAAATTCTCAGAAAAAATGTTACCAATTTGACTCTTACCTCTTGTACTATCAAGTCTGGATTATCTGTTTCTCCAGGGTAAATAGTTGCTGGGCAACAAGGAGTAGAATGCAGGTGAAGGGTTGGGTGCTACTGAAGTTCTAGCAGGGAGCTGAATCTTCCTCTTGTGGGCTGGGCTAGCATATGGAAATAGACATTGATATGTTCAGAATTAAGATCCAATGTTGGTTTCAGGGAATGCTTGATCCAGATCTCTGTGACCTCTCTGAAGAATGGCTAACAGCAGTTCCTTCGAGTTGTCTCTGTTCTCCATAGCCACGAAATACCTGAATGATTGAGTTAGGAAATAAACACTTTTTACCCCTTAGGCCCTACACCATGGAATAGATTAAGGAACTAGAGACTAAGCCTGCTTGCTCAACAACAAATCAAAGTAAGAGGAAATGCTTTGACCTACACTCTAGATCTAAGTCCTAACCAGCAGACCAAGATAAATAAAACATATTCAAAAGAGCCTAGAAATCTGAGGGGAAAAAACACCAAACAAACAGAACACACACACAACAACTGAACAACACATACTTTTTTTTTTTGCTGTACGCGGGCCTCTCACTGCTGTGGCCTCTCCCGTTGGCGGTACACAGGCTCCGGACGCGCAGGCCCAGCGGCCATGGCTCACGGGCCCAGCCGCTCCGCGGCATGTGGGATCTTCCCAGACCGGGGCACGAACCCGCGTCCCCCGCATCGGCAGGCGGACTCCCAACCACTGCGCCACCAGGGAAGCCCCAACACATACTTTATGTCAAAATATGACAACCATTCAAAAGGTATGTGGAAAAAATAAACTGAGAAAACCTGCAGCATAATGGATTTTACTTTATTGTATAAATGCAACTTGCAAATTAATACCAAAATGGCAATTCCAATTTTTAAAAACTGAACAAAGAAACTAACCCTAAAGCCAAAACTTGTATTACAAACATATCCCAACAACCGGTTGCCAATTAAAATGTAATACATATTTGAGCTATCAAATACTGTGTTTCATCAAAACAAAGAGGCCATTATTTCTAAGATGTACCATTATGTTATGTAAACACTAAAGAAAATAAATTGCCAGTCATACTCTGTTATGGCAAAATGCTATGAAACCATTGACTGTAAATTGCATCTCAAATTCAGAGATTGTAATACATGAAAAAAATGGATGGAGTAGATGAATATGACAAACCATTACTGGCTAAAATGTTTTTATGTTCGTTAGATTGTCTTCAAAGGATTATTAGGAAAAAAAAAGTTATTTTAAAAATAAAAGGAAAGTGGGTAAAAAATGCAGAGGAAACAATTGCAGAATGTGCTTGTGTTACAGCTGATAAAGTATGTTCACTAATTCCTTAGAAGTATTAGAAGTTCATATCAGAGTACTATATCATTTTTAATTTATTGTGTATTATTTTGCCTAAGTTAAACCAATTACATAGAAATTCACATTTAATTATAATGAGTTAATTCATCTAACTGCATTCAGAGTGTGTATGAGTGTGTGTGTGTGTGTGTGTGTGTGTGTGTCTGTGTCTGTGTCTAGGAAGCATGAAAGCTCATTCAAAGGAAAATATTTTGTAAAATATTAAATAAGATATAGAAAAACGAGTTACTATTTATCAGGCTAGTTTTAGTACTAATAGAGGTTTCTTTTTTTTCCCTTTTCTTCTCCTCCTCCCACTCCCTCCCTCCCTCCTTCCCCTTTTCTTTACTTTTCTTTTCCTTTCTTACCTTTTCTTTCCTCCCCTCTCCCTCTTTTTTTGTGGTAAAGAGAAGGTGAGAGAGAGGAAAAATGTGTCACTGTATATTTTAGAAGATTAGTTGACAAATGGAAAATTAGTAATTTATGTGAAATCATATGACTTTCAGTATAAGCTGTTTATTCCTCACTGACAGAAACAGCTCATGTTTGTGAAGGTATGAAAAATTTCCCAAAAACACGTTAAAAAATAAGATGAGAAAAGTGGACTATTTCAGACTAAGGTATATTTCAAAGATGCAGTAAAAAACTTTTTTTACATTATTTATATCAAGACATATTATACATAGACCTTCTATCAGAGTATACATTTTATTTGAAGAATAATGATTCCATGATTCTGTAAATATTACTTATGTTCAATTTCAGGAATTCAAACAATACAGAATAAGTAAAATAATAGTAAACTATTACTCAAAATTCCTCCACTGAGAAATAACCATCATTAACTCAGGTGAATATGCTTTCAGATACTTCTTTGCATTTACACACATGAAATACACTGAGAAAACTAGACAGATAGACATTCAAATGAAAATTTTATACTATAAAGACCATGTTTAATACAAAACCATCAAATTTAGTTTTGCTTAAATTTATAAGAAAAAAGCAGCATAAGTGAAACCAAATTAATTGCTAAGTTTCAAATAAATACTTCTTCATCTTAATAGATGGTGTTTACTTGAATATTTCTCCAAGGCAAATTGAGAAGTTTATAGAACATATTAATGTGTTGTAGTCATTTTTAAACATTATGTTTCAAATTTAGAAAGTACTATTTTATCCCCTGTTGTGAAAGATAAACAATTACTCCTCTCACATTGATTCACACCTACCTTTTCCTCATGTTTGAATGTTGATAACTTTTTTATTTCAATAATGTTTACGTATCTCCATGATTTAGGTTGTTAACGCTTTTCCTCTGAGTTGTTAGTATTCATTCTAGATGTGGACTTGCCATGTCACGTAGTCATAGCTTCTTCCTTCTTTATATAGATTTATCTGTTCTAATTGATCACTGAATTGTCTGGATTTTGATATAAAGTTTTTGTTTTGTTTTCTCTCTCTCTCTTTTGTTTGTTTTTGAAGAAGGACTGAGGGATGTTATTTCCTGTTTAGGAATGTCTATCTGTTGCCTTTAAAAGTTTAACCAGTCCTTAATTGAGTATTTTCCTTTCAAGTCACATTTACTTTCCTCGAAGTAAATGACTGCGCCATTGTGGTTTTTTTATTTTATTATTTTTAAAATTTATTTATTTTACTGTTCTGTTTTTGGCTGCATTGGGTCTTTGTTGCTGTGCGCAGGCTTTCTCTTGTTGCGGTGAGCAGGAGCTACTCTTCCTTGTGGTGCACGGGCTTCTCATTGCGGTGGCTTCTCTTGTTCTGGAGCATGGGCTCTAGGCACGCGGGCTTCAGTAGTTGTGGCATGTGGGCTCAGTAGTTGTGGCTTGCGGGCTCTAGAGCACAGGCTCAGTAGTTGTGGTGCACGAGTTTAGTTGCTCCGCAGCATGTGGGATCTTCCCGGACTAGGGCTTGAACCTGTGTATCCTGCATTGGCAGGCAGATTCTTAACCACTGTGCCACCAGGGAAGCCCTGTTGTTGTTTCATTGTATTAAATGTGGAAAAATCAAGGAAGGCATATTCAGAAAGTCAGGAAACAAGAGCGTAGTTGATTTCATGATTTGAGGATTTGTTATTTATTTCAGTGCTTTTTTAAAAATGAGAGGAATGATGCTTTACTCAGTCAGTTGTAACCTTTTTTCATTCTCATTTGGGAGTCTGGGATTGACCACTATGTTTTTCACAGAATGTATGTAAAGGTCTTCCTTTAGCTTTTTAAATGAATCACCCTGCCTTTCTTACTTATATCAGTGGGAGAAATGATTCGAGCACCTTGAAGTTGATGAGTTACTGCTCCATTGTTAAAAAGAAAAAGAAATTATTTAGAAACTTAATGATTGAGTCCTTGATTTTTTAGTCTTTTAAGTACTTCTAGAGTATGTTTTGTTACTTATCTCTCCCCATTGCCTTTCTTAGATTGACTAGCACTCTTGCACACTGCACCCTTCTGTTGAGTCAATAACCTCTTAAAACTGGGTAGATTTATAAGGCAACTTTTTATACTTAATGGCAAGACAAGAATCCTACATCATGACTTGGAACATATGCTACTAAAACATTAGAGGCAAGGATATGACAAAGGAAAAAGAAAAGAGAGACTGATTGTTAGCAGTCTTCAGCACACAAACCAGTACTTTGTAAGTAGTTTCTCAAGCAATAAATGCATTCTATATAGAATATTCACAAAATAGCAGTTGCCTGTTTCTTTTAACAGTGACAAGGCCCTGGGGTATTACAGGCTGTTACACAAGCAACCAAGTCATATTCCCTGTTCCCTAGTTTGACAAAAGGAAAATGGTGGAATACAGTAAAAGCTAATTAAACTTGCCTTAATTGGAATATGGGCAAACTGATTGTTTACTTAGGTTTAGTTCTGGAGATTAATAATGCAAATAAGATTATAAGGAGAGTATTTAAAATTTCTTCAGAGGATAAAGTGTTTTCAAACAATCAAATAAAATAAAACAACAATTTATTTGCAAATAACTGATGTGTTAAATTGAACTTTTTCTCATCTAGCGATTGTAGCATCACCCTATGGACAGCAACCGAGCACAAGTTTATTTATTTTGTGTTCGATAAACACTAAGTAAAACTGAAAAAATCCTGAATTTGTAAAAATTTCATGATTCTATATCTTGATTAGTTTAGAATGGCTTTCTATGCAAATAATGACTCATTTATTTCATTTAATGAATATTTATTTAACATCTGCTGTGCAATAAGCCACTCTAAGAGATTATATAATTTTTTCATTAAAGCATGGTTTTATTATATGTACAAATTTTTTTGTAAAGCGAAAGAAAACGGAACACCTACTAACCACCTGTTATATACCTTAGTGTGTGTGCACATGTGTTAAATTTCCAGGCAAACCCTAAGATTTATGGATTTACAGTATATTCTAGGACTTAAGAATGACAATGTGGTAAGTTATATGGTAAGAAAAGCCTTAGAAAGATACCTTTTTTCCCCACAATAATGGCGGAACAGAAATGAGAAAGAGGTAGGGTAGGTAGAAGCAATGGCAGAGCACAAAGTTCAGCCAAGAAAATGGATAGGACCCTAGTATTTAAAGATGATGATATATTTTTATATACTCAAGTGCATTATATATTGTTGATTGTATTTTCCAAAGGAAGTAGTGAGCAATTGATGGTGGGTGGTGGATGGTGTAGGAGGGATGTGAAGGAGTCTCTTTAAAGGTACAGTCCTCAGGGGTATTACTCTCTTAGGATATTGGGCTGTTTCATGAGGATCAGCATAGATACGTTAAGAATTATTTTTTCTCATCAACCATATGGTTAATGCAATAATAATGGAAATTATTTTAGTACAATGTCAGGATGTGCATCGTTTTTAGTATACAAGACTGTTCCAGGTTACTTCTTTTAGCTGTCTTTTTAGATTTCTGTGGTCGGACGCTGGCAATATGTTTATAAGTGGTTGATATTCTGGCTCAGTTTAAACTGAGAATAGACATTTCTTTTTAAAGTGGTAGTACTGGCTTTAATATGTGTCATTTAAAAATTTTCAAAAGAAAATACTGCATCAGTATATCACACAAAAAAATGTTGCTAGTAACATACAAACAGGGCCATATTGCACATAAAGATAGTATAAAATGCATCATTTATATGAATAGTTTTACTAGTTCAGTACAAGAAGTAGTGATTATAGGTCCCTTACACATATCAGTAAACTTAAACACACTTTACATCTTTAAAAGAGAAGCAAGGAGGGAAAAGAAGGAAGGTAGGAAGGAGAGAATACTTCACATAATGCACTGGTATACTTAAGATTTGTGACAGTTGATTTATAGCAAACAAGCAGGCTTATTGTGGTAATTGAGAATGAGATAATCATTACTCATAAGAATATAGGGGGCTTCCCTAGTGGCGCAGTGGTTGAGAATCTGCCTGCTAATGCAGGGGACACAGGTTCGAGCCCTGGTCTGGGAAGATCCCACATGCCGCGGAGCAACTAGGCCTGTGAGCCACAACTACTGAGCCTGCGCCTCTGGAGCCTATGCTCCACAACAAGAGAGGCCACGACAGTGAGAGGCCCGTGCACCGCGGTGAAGAGTGGCCCCCGCTTGCCACAACTAGAGAAAGCCCTTGCATAGAAACGAAGACCCAACACAGTCAAAAATAAATAAATTAAAAGAAGGCTCAACATTAAAAAAAAAAAAAGAATATAGGAAACATTAACTGTTCATGGAAGTATGTAAAATATAGCAACAGTGAAAATGAAATAAAAGTGTACTCAGAAAAATCACCATATCAATGACCATGGATATACCAAACATTATTAGTATATGAAGATTTTATGTCAGAAATAGGTCCATGTATATACTGTTAAAAGTTCTCTGCAGAAAAACCTTGGCCTATTTTTTTAATTAAATGTTCATATTTGGTTGACATATTAAAAGTTGATGTGAAAACATATTAGAATAATTACAGAACCTACAATTAAAATCTATCTGACACAAAGAATTATGTAATTTAAAACAAAAACTTAAATATAAAAGTTTATAAGAACTTTAAAATTAAAAAACAGCTGGAATATATATTTATCTGTTAAGACTCCATTTGACAATATTAATGGGGACACACAATGAAGGTGTCTTAAACAAGGTAGAGATGTGTTTTCCTTTCACAAAATATAAAGTCTGCAGGAGGCAAATCTAAGGCTGGTTGGCATGGGACTCCATGGAAACACCCTTGTGCCTGATTCCTTCTATCATTCAATTCTGTCATCCTAAGCATGAGGATTCCATTCATAAGATGGTTTAGCTGCCATAATGTCTATGCTCCAAAGAAGGAAAGCAAGTATTTCAAAAGGCTCAAATATATAGACATCAATTCCATAAGCATGCTTGATAAAGCTTTCCTGGAAGACCCACTGCTCAGTGGCTTTTTTCTTGTGTATTTTTTTTTCTTTATAAGAAAAATTGCTAGAAAAATACAGGCTTTTAGCTGGGCACAATGTGAATAAAGGAGGCGGGATATTAGGCAAACAAACTTCAACCTGTTTTACAATCTGTTATTAAGATCTAGCAACATTAAGAAAAGAACAGTGCCATAAGGAGGGATGCTGCCCTTTGAATAAAAGTCTCATGATAACTTTTTTTTATATTGGAGAAACAATTTAAAACATTTAAAATAGTTAGATTCCACCAGGAAAGTTCTTTTTCTCCCTCTTCTAATTCTTTGGGATTAAAAAAAAGTGCTATTGTTTTCTTCCTCTATGGCATTGACAGGTATTCAGTGTATTTGAACTTTTTTAATGGTTTCTTTTAATATTTTAACGAGTTTCAAAATTTTTAATTTATTCAAAAAATATTAGGATATTTGAATTTTAGTCTTTCTATTGTTTTATAATATTTTCTTAGTATTTCCATTTTGTATTTTTACTTACCACCCAAATTACCCATTATCATTGATGTTTTAGACTAAAATCAATATTAATTTAGATTTTGGCTACTAGTTTTTTTTTTTTTTTATACAGTTTTGCTGTGATATATCTCTATTGATATTTCTTCTTTTCTAATTTATTTTATTTGGGGATTGTTTCTTCTGAATTGGAGGTTTCATGTTTTCCGTCAATTCCATAATATGCTCAGGCATTTTTTAAAAAATATTTTCTCTCCCTTTTCTGTTCTCTCCATTTGCAAAGCTAAGCTAAACACAGCTATAGTATAACTTCACAATTTATTCTCCATGCTTCTTATGCTCTCAATCATTTATATTTTCTCTCTTTGTATTTCAATGGCTAGGCCCTGGATTTAGGAGTACAGCATGGTAAATGCATGACCTTCTGGGTAGAATAGTATTTCTTTTGCAAGGTTGTGCAGTATTATATGACACTGGGACATGCTGATTTTAAGTGACTGTCATTTATGTGAACACAGGACTGAGAACCTTCACATGCATTGACTGGAAAATAAATGAATAATTATCCCTTTTCTACATACTATTCTAAGTCTTCGTTGATACCTCACTATGCCTTGCATGAGCATATAAATTTTATAGTAATTTTTAATCAAATAATAATTCATTCACAGAAGGACACCACAGAAAATATTTCCCAAGGCAACGCACACCTTCCAAGCATTCCTGAGAAGGTTTTTCATATTGAAGAAGTCTCCAGGGTAGACATAGCCCTGATTTTCTTACTTCAAATGCATCTCATTTTTCATTGTTATTGTATGTGGATGTCCTGGACTTTTAAAGAATTTGTGTAACCTTTGAAGAGAATATTGTTATTTTTTCCAGAATCGGAATGAAGGTAGCTGTATTTTCTTTTTCCTTAAAACATCTAATTCATATAGAAATTAGAATAATTCTATATAGCAGGCGCTCACAAAGTCATATTGATATTTAATTGTATTGGAAGAGAAGGCTTATTTTATAAATAAGG
Organism: Phocoena sinus; assembly: GCF_008692025.1. NCBI lineage: Eukaryota > Metazoa > Chordata > Mammalia > Artiodactyla > Phocoenidae > Phocoena > Phocoena sinus. The sequence goes on along the minus strand of NC_045768.1, from coordinate 79,517,562 downwards.
ACAAATAATTTCCAAGTTCTATCATAGTCTAATTGAGAGTTTCTAAAGAAAAACAGTTTCCTCTAGTTCCTACAGTATTACCTCCTTGATATAAGTTCTATTAAAGATGTAATGTGCACCTTTTTCATGATATTTTAAACAAAAGTATATATATATTTCATAGATATACCCCATACATATGTATGTATATAGACATGTGTATATGTATATAATATATATATATACACATATAGTATTTGCTTTTTCAGTACTTTAAAGATCTTTCACCATCTGAAGTGTTTTATTCTACTACATGGCTTACCAAATCGTTTCTCTACAGTCAATATACACATTTTGTTTTGCGTTGTTTTATGTTTGCTGTTGTAAACCCAGCTTTATTAAACATTCTTAAACTTGTATCATTACATATTATAATCTGATTTCTTAAGAGTGGACGTATATTACAGGACTGAAAGTTACAGACAATTCTTATTTTAACAATTTCTATCAGGTGATTATTTTTAGCAAAGGTATTTATTTATTGTCCAACCAACAGTGTAAGAAGTTTGTTTTTGCCCACTCCATCTGAATTCCATTTCTATCACTACTAGCTTTGTGACCTAAGGCAAATATCTTAAACTTTCTGTGCTTCAGTGTTCTCATTTCTAAATTTAGGACGATAATTTAACTTACCACATAAGATTTCTGTAATGATTAAATGAGATGATACAAGAAAAGTACGTAGAAACTCCTGATGCATTAATAAATATTTGGTAGTATTTTTACAGACCTAATGTAGATATATTAAATTTCTAGCTATGTCTCTGCTTACTCTGTTTATATGCTCATTTATATAATATTTCTGAACACTTGAGTATTCACATGGGAATAATTACAGCTACTATTTAAATCTATAGTTATAGTTCATCCTTTGTATACAATTTAGAATAAAAACTTGAAACTTAATTGCCATAAATACTATGTTTTCATAGTTAAAGTGTGCCTCTTCTGATTAGTCTGGAATTTTTTTATTTAGCAGTGGGTGGACAATAGCATTTTTTTCTGGAGTTTGTTTTCTCTGGCAGTTATAAAAGACACGTTTGATTTATGGCAAATGTTAATTTTATTCATATGCCTTCCAGATTGTCCAACTATATATTCTGGGACAGAAAATGTCATGCTTACTCAAGCACTATTTTTTTCTGAATAGAATCTATTAAACTGTTGTGGAGTAAATGAAGCAGCTAAGGTATAATGAAATGTTTATTCACGTGTTTGGCTTATAATAAAAATGTGCAATATTGCCTCTCTGGCATCTTTCCCTGTAGGGTGCTCAATTCTCTGGAAACTGGCTTTTTAAAAAATGTTCTGTGGCTACATTAGATCCATGCCCCACTTCTCTGTGTCTGTTAAAATGAATATGATTGTCTTTAAAGTAAAATTGATTTCCCCAGGTAATAACCAGAAAAGGCAAATCCCATAGAGCCAGAGAACAAAAGAATCAGTATAAAAATTTACCTTAGAAAATACTCCGCCAATAAAAACTTTTTTTTTAGTATGAGAAAAAAGATATCTTAAGGCTAGTTAAGGTGTTTGCATAAACATGCACAACTAAAGACAGATTTGAAATGAGAATCCAGATTTCTCCAATTTAGTGCCCATTCTATAGGGCTGAGATTTTTCTACTTAAAACATTAATTCCAAATATCACTTGAAAAATATGTGTAAAGACCACCTTAAGACTTTGAATATTTCCCTTGAGTAAGTAAAATAATACCACCTCGCTCTCTAAAAAACAACATGGTCCAAAGAATATTTGACTCTGATTATTCTTTCTACTCACCCAGCCAAAGGTGTAAAGTGCTTTGTAAAAATGGACAATCCTGATGTGCTCTCATATAATCATTTTATTTTCCTTCAGAGAAATGATTCCAAGTAAATAGTTACTTGAAATTTAAAATGCTGTAGTAGGTTATCTGATTGCTTTATCTCACTTTAATGTTAGGTGTAAATTTATTTAGAGCTAAGGTGATAACTCCTTTTTAAAGCTATAGGTGGCTTCTGACAGTACTTGGAAATGTTTTATTCAGAATTATTTATCTGCCCGCCAAAATTGTCTCAGAGAACTCTGTCTTTATTCATAAGAACAAATTCTTGAAACAGTTACAGTGCAATTTCTCTCTTAGTTCCCCTGAAACATTTGATTGTTGATATCATTTCTTTTTTTGAAATCTTCCAAATTATTTTGGATTTATCAACTCATTTAAAATATTAATAGTTTACATTGTTTCTTTGTGACCATTATGGAAGAGTTGTTTAACAAAGAAATATTTCAGAGGCCCTGGATAAAATTTTCTTCCATATGTTTGAATATTTTACAATGATATGGTTGGCTCAATGTGTACAACTTCTAGCTAACTGTATATTGCATGCACTTTGAAAATAAATATTTTAAGTTTTTTTTTTTTTCTTTTTAAGTCTTTGGATTACTTTAAACAATTTTCTGGCATTTGGTAGTATCTTAGTAAATATAATATTGACAGCATGACAGAATTTATATTGATAGACTGTTAATGCTGTATTGATGGACAGAAGTGGGGGGGAGGAAGGAAGAAGAGGAGTTTAGAGAAGAAAAATCATTTGTTAAAATCTAATATTTTGGTTATTTCCTTCATTTTTTATTGCTTTTGAAGGTTTATTTCTAATATCAGTTAACATTTCTATTTTCAGAATATGAAATTCTAGAGAAACATTTGTGTTAGTGTCACATATGTGTATCCTTTTAGCAGAAAAAATTAAGAATTAAGCATGGGGGGCTTCCCTGGTGGCGCAGTGGTTGAGAGTCCGCCTGCTGATGCAGGGGACACGGGTTCGTGCCCCAGTCTGGGAAGATCCTGCGTGCCACGGAGCAGCTGGGCCCATGAGCCATGGCCGCTGAGCCTGCACGTCCGGAGCCTGTGCTCTGCAACGGGAGAGGCCACAACAGTGAGAGGCCCACGTACCGTAAAAAAAAAAAAAAAAAAAAAAAGAATTAAGCAGGGATATATAGTGTATATGTTATTGATTATTATTTCTCAAAAAATAAAGATCCTAACACCGAGAAGGGATCTCTGTATTTTATAAGAATAAACTTAAACTCTGTAAACATAATTAGAATCACACTTGAATTTATATACAGGTGAAATTATGAGGTGAGCTCTAATAGTGATTTTGTTCAAGAAAGGTCCATATTAATTCTAAGGACCTATTAACTTTTGCTCGACCATGAGTCCTGGAAAGAGCACATGTTCATTTTATTTTAACTTTATCAATTATAAGATTAAAGGGTATACATTAATTACAAAAACCCAACTTATTTTCTAAGCAGAGGAAACATTTTATCAACATCGGTCTTACTCATGATGCCACCATATATTAAAAGACAGTTGGAAAAGAGAGGATTAGAGGGCAAGGTAGTTCTGGAGACACATCAGTTGTTTCACTTTCTACCTTTTCCTTGTCAGGGAGGATTGGTATTTAATTCTGTGGTGGAGGTTTACCAGGCCTCATGCTCTAGTGGTTGGTTACTGTGCCTCAGGTGCATCTTATAGGTCTTTTCTCCGACTGTCTCTAGGTCCATCTCTAAATTACTAGGTTAGGTGAAATCTAATGACTGAATTCTGATACTGAAAAGTATATGACTATTTTTGAAAAATATGCTATTTCAGAGATGTTTAGTTCTACTCAAGCTTCCTAACTTTTTCTATTTTAGTTACTGCATTTACAAAAGGAGGATAATACAATTTTCCTCACTAATCCTATGAGGTATCCTTGAGACTGAATCGGAGTACATAGTTGGTCATGTGTTGTGTATTTTGTTTCTTTGTTTCCTATCCAACAATATCATATTGGAGGTAAAAATAGAAACTATTCAGTGGTACGATGTTTTGGTTAAGAGATTAGGCATTGGAATCAGATGATCTGAGCTGGAATTCTGGGCTCATTACCAGGTCTAAGTTTTTAACTTCTCTAAGCTTCTATTTCCTCATTTGTAAAATTATTATATGTATACTGTTTTTCTCAGCATTTGTATCACTCTTAATCTATTAAGAATTTAAGGATATTGACAGTTTTCATGTCACTTCATAGGCTTAAAATTCAGAGACCAAATGCTAGTTACTAGTATGACTGAAAATATATTTCAACAACTTGATAAAGCTATATGCTTTCTGCAACGTAAAACAAGTTGCCTCATCATTCTTCTCTCTGACACTTCTATTAAGTCTGTTTCTATTCCACTCTGATCTATGAAGAAAAGTTATTTAAAATTGCAAAGCAAAAGGCTCTGAATTCTAGTGAGTTCCTACTATTATAAGTACTTCCTTGTCTTATTTTCATTTAAAAAATTAAGTGAGTTAACTGGGTATCAGCTACAGGTAGTCAAAAAGATTATATAAGTGTGCCTTACTTGAAAAGAATGACCATTTTTCAGTAGTCTTCACTGAGGCTATAAAAAAGAATTAATTCATTTACAAGCGATTGTTGGAATCCTTGAAGATAAGCCAATGGTCTCTTTGCTCCAGCCGTAATGTCTTCCTCATTTTGTTGATGTTTAAAGAATCCATGATCGTCTCTAGAAAACAGAGAGACATGAACTACCACCTCCTTTCCCAATTCCTAAGAAGAAGACAGACTCCATGAGAAAGGGAAATAATTCATTTAAGGTGAATCATTGACTTTTTGCTATTCTTTTCTGTTATCTTTTGCATAACAATACCAAGGTAGTTTGTATCAAGCATTTATTCTTATACTCATTGATCTGTAAGTCAGCTGAGAGGGCTTTGTTTAATGTTGCATGTCTCTGGGTCAACTGAAACGGCTCTACTTCTGGATCCAGAGTTGTGGGTTGGCAGCAACTTTACATGTTACAAATCTGAGACCCAGGCTGATGGAGCAGCTTTTTCACACAGCATGTTTTTATGCTGGTAGCAGAGCCAAAAGCTGGGAAGCCCAACTGCACAAGTATATTTCAGGTCTCTGTTTGCCTCATGTCTGCCAATATCCTATTGACCAAAGCAAGACACATGGGCAAGACCAAAGTCAATTGGTGGGAAAGAATATTCTATCCCATGTAAGTCTGTGGCACGGTTGTGGATATATTTTACAACTAAAGGGAAGCAAATATTTATATAAATAATTCTGTCTACCACACATATTTACCCTCTATTTCATCTTGTCTTTAGATTATTTATTATTATATGTATTACTTAAGTTTAAGTATTGCATTTGTTATTCAGATAGGGCTACATTTTACTTTTCCAAAATTCTTAGTTAACAAATTATTCTTTATAGTATTTCCATGGAGTGTGTGATATCTTTAAGTAAAAACCTTCTGGGTTTTGATTATTTTGGATGGAATTTCTTTGATAATGTACTGTACATTTCTTGTTATTTTTCAGCCTAGCATACTAAATGTAACTTGACCTTTTGAATAAGTTAAGGTCATTATTATAAATATCAATTCCTGTTATATGCTCTAATACCTTTTTCATAACTAAGCCTGTGCATTTTTAAGTTGAGTGACTTAGCCATTTGAAGTCATTTTGAATACAGCATATAATATTGGAGTAAATTATGACAATTCATTCAGTAGTGATAATACCATAACCAAATGTAATTTTATTGATAAGAATAAGTGTCTCTGAATGAAGACCAGTGAATGTGCATATAATTAAATTACATACATTTTAGCGTATAGACTTAGTAATTTATAATTTCACTGTTAAAAGTCAATTTTAAATGTTTTCTGGATGCATTCCAAATAAGGAAGGTATTGCTCTATTATTCTTTTTTGCTTTGCCTAATATGCAGTAGTGTCCCTTGATATTAAATTGTATACTAGTATGATCATCTGGTTGCTATCAATGCATGGAAAGTAACTTAAAAGTGATGAGTTATAAGGATATTCATCCTTCTCAACATTTTCTAGTTTCATAACCTCTTTGATGTGAGCTAGGGTACTTGATAATCCAAGTTATATTTTTTTCTTTGTAACATAAAATCTATCTATTGTCATTAAAATAAACCATTTCTATTTAGGCTACAGAATATGTTTTATTTTTTTAAATTCACAACAGGCATCTCATAAACATTGACCTACAGAAAAAATAAGCACCTTCATTTTAATGCATCATTTGTCTATTGAGTAAGTATATTTTTAATATATTGATTTGTAGCTGTTTCAGTATAAATTAATCTTCTCATGCATTTGTTATAATGATGAGACTAGCAGAGCATCTGACTTACTAACAGAGCATTTGATTTACTTTTCATAGTGCTTTGAAAGAAAAGCCTAAATACCATCGTTATTAAAATTATAATGGTAATTATTTTGATAATGTTGCAGAAAATAACAGCAATTGTTATTTACTGTATTACAAACAATTTTCAAAGTTTTTAACGTACATTATGGCATTTATGTCCTCATTTGTTAGATAAGAACCGAAGATCAAGCTATATTGTTAATTTGCTCAAACTCATACAACAAATGGTTTAAACCAGGTTACTTCTAATTTCATAGATAGTGTTCTTAATGGAGTGTAGGATACTGCCTTCTAAAGGCATTTTTTTTTCTGTGAGACAACAAAAGTAACTATGACTCAATTCCTTGTGACGATTTTATCATTTTCAAGGATATTTTCTGAATCATTTTTATGAAACTTAGGTTAAAAGTAAGATTCTAATAGTCTTCATTGTCACACAGTATTGTATTTACAGTGTATTTGGGTCAACTTTTTTGTCTACTTTTCATTTCAAAAAATAATAAAATGTGACCTTTATTAAAAGGAATACTGTAAAGACAAATGAAAGGCATATGCATATTCAGGTGATATTTATATGGGTGTATCAGTTCCCACACTTACATGTGAATGAGCTTCACTTAACATGGACCACGTTTATGGATCACATATCTTTGTCACAACTGTAGAATAGTAATGCTAACATTTAAATTCAGGAACTAAATGAAATAGACATTTGGTTTCATATAATTCTCTATGCTCTAAGGATTCTGCACTTTCCCTCAGATTTCAGTACTCTATTTTTGATATTCTGTGCCAATAAAATGGACAACCTGGAAGAAATGGACAAATTCTTAGAAACGCACAGCCTTCTGAGACTGAACCAGGAAGAAATAGAAAATATGAACAGACCAATCACAAGCACTGAAATTGAAACTGTGATTAAAAATCTTCCAACAAACAAAAGCCCGGGACCACATGGCTTCACAGGTGAATTCTGTCAAACATTTAGAGAAGAGCTAAAACCTATCCTTCTCAAACTCTTCCAAAATATAGCAGAGGGAGGAACACTCCCAAACTCATTCTACGAGGCCACCATCACCCTGATACCAAAACCAGACAAAGATGTCACAAAGAAAGAAAACTACAGGCCAATATCACTGAAGAACATAGATGCAAATATCCTCAACAAAATATTAGCAAACAGAATCCAACAGCACATTAAAATGATCATACACCATGATCAAGTGGGCTTTATCCCAGGAATGCAAGGATTCTTCAGTATACACAAATCAGTCAATGTGATACATCATATTAACAAACTGAAGGAGAAAAACCGTATGATCATCTCAATTGATGTAGAGAAAGCTTTCGACAAAATTCCACACCCATTTATGATAAAAACCCTCCAGAAAGTAGGCATAGAGCGAACTTTCCTCAACATAATAAAGGCCATATATGACAAATCCACAGCCAAAATTGTCCTCAATGGTGAAAAACTGCAACCATCTCCACTAAGATCAAGAACAAGACAAGGTTGCCCACTCTCACCGCTATTACTCAACATAATTTTGGAAGTTTTAGCCACAACATTCAGAGAAGAAAAAGAAATAAAAGGAATCCAAATCAGAAAAGAAGAAGTAAAGCTGTCACTGTTTGCAGATGAAATGATACTATACATAGAGAATCCTAAAGATGCTACCAGAAAACTACTAGAGCTAATCAATGAATTTGGTAAAGTAGCAGGATACAAAATTCATGTACAGAAGTCTCTCGCATTCCTATACACTAATGATGAAAAATCTGAAAGTGAAATTAAGAAAACACTCCCATTTACCATTGCAACAAAAAGAATATAATATCTAGGAATAAACCTACCTAAGGAGACGAAAGACCTGTATGCAAAAAAGTATAAGACACTGATGAAAGAGATTAAAAATGATACAAATAGAAGGAGAGATATACCATGTTCTTGGATTGGAAGAATCAATATTGTGAAAATGACTGTACTACCCAAAGCAATCTACAGATTCAATGCAATCCCTATCAAACTACCACTGGCAGGGGCTTCCCTGGTGGTGCAGTGGTTGAGAGTCCACCTGCCAATGCGGGGGACACAGGTTCATGCCCTGGTCCGGGAGGATCCCACATGCTGTGGAGCGGCTGGGCCCATGAGCCATGGCCGCTGAGCCTGCGCATCCGGAGCCTGTGCTCCACAACGGGAGAGGCCACAACGGTGTGAGGCCCACGTAACCAAAAAAAACCCAAAAAACTACCACTGGCATTTTTCACAGAACTAGAAGAAAATATTTCACAATTTGTTGGGAAACACAAAAGACCCCGTATAGCCAAAGCAATCTTGAGAAAGAAAACGGAGCTGGAGGAATCAGGCTCCCTGACTTCAGACTATACTACAAAGCTACAGTAATCAAGTTAGTATGGTACTGGCACAAAAACAGAAATATAGATCAATGGAACAGGATAGAAAGTCCAGAGATAAACCCACACACATATGGTTGCCTTATTTTTGATAAAGGAGGCAAGAATATACAATGGAGAAAAGACAGCCTCTTCAATAAGTGGTGCTGGGAATACTGGACAGCTACATGTAAAAGAATGATATTAGAACACTCCATAACACCATACACAAAAATAAACTCAAAATGGATTAAAGGCCTAAATGTAAGGCCAGACACTATCAAACTCTTAGAGGAAAACATAGGCAGAACACTCTATGACATAAATCACAGCAAGATCCTTTTTGACCCACATCCTAGAGAAATGGAAATAAAAACAAAAGTAAACAAATGGGACCTAATGAAACTTAAAAGCATTTGCACAACAAAGGAAACCATAAAAAAGACAACCCTCAGAATGGGAGAAAACATTTGCAAACGAATCATTGGACAAAGGATTAATCTCCAAAATATAAAAACAGCTCATGCAGCTCAATATCTAAAACACAAACAACCCAATCCAAAAATGGGCAGAAGACCTAAATAGACATTTCTCCAAAGAAGATATACAGATTGCCAGCAAACACATGAAAGAATGCTCAACATCATTAATCATTAGAGAAATGCACATCAAAACTACAATGAGATATCATCTCACACCGGTCAGAATAGCCATCATCAAAAAATCTACAAACAATAAATGCTGGAGAGGGTGTGGAGAAAAGGGAACCCTCTTGCACTATTGGTGGGAATGTAAATTGATACAGCCACTATGGAGACCAGTATGGAGGTTCCTTAAAAAAACTAAAAATAGAACTATCATATGACCTAGCAATCCCACTACTGGGCATATACCCTGAGAAAACCATAATTCAGAAAGAGTCATGTACCAAAATGTTCATTGCAGCTCTGTTTACAATAGCCAGGACATGGAAGGAACGGATAAAGAAGATGTGGCTCATACAGTGGAATATTACTCAGCCATAAAAAGAAACGAAATTGAGTTATTTGTAGTGAGGTGGATGGACCTAGAGTCTGTCCTACAGAGTGAAGTAAGTCATAAAGAGAAAAACAAATACCATATGCTGACACATATATATGGAATCTGAAAAAAATATAGGTCATGAAGAACCTAGAAAAATAATCTAGGTCATGAAAAACCTAGAGACAAGACGGGAATAAAGACGCAGGCTTACTAGAGAATGGACTTGAGGATATGAGGAGGGGGAAGGGTAAGCTGGGACAAAGTGAGAGAGTGGCATGGACATACATACTCTACCAAACGTCAAATAGATAGCTAGTGAGAAGCAGCCGAATAATGCAGGGATATCAGCTCGGTGCTTTGTGACCACCTAGAGAGGTGGGATAGGCAGGGTGGGAGGGAGGGAGACGCAAGAGGGAAGAGGTATGGGGACATATGTATATGTATAACTGATTCACTTTGTTATAAAGCAGAAAGTACCATACCATTGTAAAGCAATTATACTCCAATAAAGATGTTAAGAAAAGTAAAAATAGGGCTTCCCTTGTGGCGCAGTGGTTGAGAGTCTGCCTTCCAATGCAGGGGACACGGGTTCGTGCCCCGGTCTGGGAAGATCCCACATGCTGCAGAGCGGCTGGGCCCATAACCGCTGAGCCTGCGCATCCGGAGCCTGTGCTCCGCAACGGGAGAAGCCACAACAGTGAGAGGCCCGCGTACCGCCAAAAATAAATAAATAAGTAAATAAAAATAAAAAGTAAATATTTTTGATAGTCTGTATACTGATTTTTGTTGGAAAATTTTCAGATTATCCTTAACTTCATAGAAGAATTCAATGGATTTTATTGTATTTTTATCTATGTGGGGAAAAGAAAAACAATTAGAATGCACAGCGTACCATAAAAGCTTATGATCAGCTGTAAATAACTCCATCTGTTCTTCAGCATAATGACTGAAAATTTTAGACCAATTATAATAGTTTTTCTAGAAAGAGGTAACCTAGCTTTGTTGAAACAAATTGTGACTCTACATCCTTATTAAAATTAATTTCTTAAGACACTTTTTTTACTTTGAAAACACATTCAGAAAAAGGAGAAGATGTTCATGCTTTTCTTAGTTTTCAGAGCATCTGCATAGTCATTTTGTACAACTTGGTCACTTAGAGCCCAATCAATGATTATTTAATAAGTTGGTTATCACTAGGGTTATTGGATAAAATGATGCTCTGATGATGGTGGTTGTAGTTTACAACCGACTATATATACTTTTTAAAAATTCTAAGCAATATATATTCCTGTAATAAATTCAGTGTATTCTCAAATTTTCACTCAATACAAAAATTTCAGTATCATGAGAAAACTTTTAGTTCTCCTCCGCAAAGCACTTTAAACAGAAATTGAAATTTATGTTGTCAAGGTATAGAATTAATTTATAAATCTTGGCTAACATTTTCTTTACTGCCTAACAGAATGTAAATTGTAGCTCAAGGCATGTCTTCCTGAAGAACATGGGTCATCTGCTTCCCATTCTTTCCAAATATTATCACTGACAACTTCTAAAAGCAGCTTTAATTCTAATTTATAACAAACGTTCAGTTAAGTAGCACAGGATTTATAATTTTCTGATTCCACATATTTTCGGATTTTTTTTGGACAAACATCCAACTTGAGGCATGTGAAGGAACTATATGAATTATTTTATTCCGGGTCTATCACGTTGAACTAAGAGACATTTAACTATATGACATTATCTAGATTATTCTGAAAAATACGGGATTTTTCAAATGCCATCTACTTTGTGCTTAATCTTTATTAACAATTAATTTGATCATATCCTGTATACAGTTTCTTGATTATGTTATAATTTAATTTTAAAATTGCCAATCGTTTAAGGAGGTGTTTGCCTCAGAGTATTTTTCCCTTTGTCTGATTAAATAAACACCTAGTTACAATTATTTTGGCCTTAATCAATAATATGAAAGTGCATAATAATTGCAGTAATTTGCACTTGAACTCACCCTGCTAGTGGTAATTATAATATGGGAACTATATCTGCAGTAACATTTCTTTCAAATACAACAGAAAAGAAGCTATCAGCAATTTTCCTCGGGATATTGTTTCATTGTGATCATGATCATAATCATTATCATCTCATCATAACACATTATGTTGCTCCTCAGTTAATATGGTAGTTTTTCAATTTACAAACTGATCTCATGTATTTTTATATCATTTGACCTGAACATCAGTTGTGTGGGTGTTGAACGGGCAGGGGTTACACCTTTTCCACAGTTTAGAGACTGAGCCTCTGAGAGGTTGAGTGGCTTGGAGATGAGGATATAGAACTGAGAGGTGGAACCAGAAAGACAGCCTTAGCCAATCTAATGACCGTTGCGACTGTTGAACATTTTACATATGGTGTTGAGATAGACATGTCTCCATGAGGAAATTAATTTGTTCAAGGCACATAGTTAATATGTGGCAGTTCTGGGGTATAAGTTCAGGGATGTGTATTTTTGTGCAGATTCCCTTCCCATTAAGTCACACAGACTGTAACTTCTGGGTAAATATATTCCCAAGTAAATATAATGTGCACTTTCCTTCCAAAGCATTATGTTTTGGGATAATTGCAGTTACAGGGATAGAATCCTTGCAAATTAGCAGAGATCATTTTAATCACAATTCTCTGCAAGGTTGAAAAAGTAAATAGTAAAAACAGGGAAAAGTACCTGTAGGCAATGAAACAATTAGAATCCTTGGCCAAAAAGGAAATGCATGTTATATTGTACTGTCCTCACAGGGCATTTAGACTGACTTACTGCTTACTTACTATTGGATTATTACTGGAATAGACTGTTCTGGAGAAATTATCTTCAAAAGACAAACAATGGTTTTTGAAAGGAACACAGACTTCTGCTGCCTTAGAATTTAATGAGGAGAGTAGAATTTACATGGAGCTAAAAAAAATTATCACTCTGATAAATTTATCACAGGAATCTAGGGAAGCTGATAAACAAGGAATCATCTTAATCTAATGGCTTTAGAGAAGTGGAAATAGATACAATTTTACATTTCATGGCAACCTGGGACTTGGGAGAGAAGTCATTTATAGACATTGCTCAGAGTTTTTTTACATACCTGCTTATTTCTAAGAACATAAAAGCAATTAGTTCTTTGAATTTCTAACTTCATGTGAAGTGGTGGTGGCATCTATAGGTTGACCTTTTAAAAATGATTTTCACAAGAAGGCACCAAAGGGAAGGATTCAACTCCTAAAAAGGTCTATTCAAAATGGAATTCTTGATGAAACAGCTAATAATTTGGGCACCACCTCAGGTCGTTTTCTGGACTTTTTTTTTTTTTTTTTTTTTGCAGTACGAGGGCCTCTCACTCTTGTGGCCTCACCCGTTGCAGAGCACAGGCTCCGGACGCGCAGGCTCAGCGGCCATGGCTCACGGGCCCAGCTGCTCCATGGCATGTGGGATCTTCCCGGACCAGGGCACGAACCCATGTCCCCTGCATCGGCAGGCGGACTCTCAACCACTGCGCCACCAGGGAAGCCCTGGACTTTTAAAGATATAAACGCCACCAGGAAGATACTAAAGTCAGTAAATCACAGGGTATTCATGAGAATAATCAAGAAATCAAGAGAGTAACCAACACACGAAAATCAGTTGCCTTTCTATACACTAACAATGAACAATCTGAAAAGGAAATTAAGAAAAACGTCCCATTTACAATAGCATTAAAATTACTTAGGAATAAACAAATCAGGAGACAAAAAAAAACCCTCTACTCTGACAACAAAATATTATTGAAAGAAATTAAAGAAGACACAGAAAAGTGGAAAGACACCTCATGTTCACAGTTTGGAAGAATTAATATTGCTCTAATGTCCATGCTTTCCAAAGTGTTCTACATATTCAATGAATCACTATTGAATCCCAGTAGCATTTTTGTATAAATAGAAAAAAAAATCCAATAAATCATATGGAATCTCAAAAGACCCCCAAAAGCCAAAACAATCCTGAGAAAGAAAAATAAAGTTTGAGGCCTCACACTTCCTAACTTCAAAATACATTACAAAGCTACAGTAATCAAAACAGTATGCTTCTAGCATAAAGACAGACATATAGACTGATGGAACAGAATAGAGATCCTAGAAATAAACCCTTACATATATGGTCAAGTTGTCTTGGACAAGGGATCCAAGACCATTGAATGAGGGGAAGGATAGTCTCTTCAACAAATACTCCTGAGAAAACTGAATATCCTCAAGGAAAAAAAAATTAGACCCTTACTCTATGTCACGTACAAAACTTAACTCAGAATGGATTAAAGACCTAAATGTAAGACCTGAAACTGAAACCACTGAAAGAAAGCACAGGGGAAAAGCTTCATACCATTAGTGTTGGAAATGATTTCTTGGATGTGATATCAAAAGCACAGACACAAAAGCATTAAATAGACAAATGGTACTACATCAAACTTTAAAACTTCTGCACAGCAAAGGAAATAACAAAGTGAAGGGGCAGCCTATGGAATGGGATTAAATATTTGCAGCCATATATCTGATAAGAGGTTAATATGCAGTATATGAAGAGCTATAATTCAATGACAAAAAAAAACAGTCTAATTTTAAAATGTGCAAAGGAATTGAATAGATGTTTCTCCAGTGAAGATACACAAATGGGCAACAAGCTTATGAAAAGATGCCTCAGCAATCATCAGGGAAATGCAAATCAAAACCATAATAAGATATCACCTGACACCTGTGAGGATGGCCCTCATCCATCCATCCATCAATAAATAAATAAAACCAAAACAAAAAAAATGTGTTGGTAAAGATGTGAAGAAATTGAAACCCTTATACACTGTTGGTGAGACTATAAAATGATTCAGTCATTATGGAAAACAGTATGGAAGCTGCACGAAAAGTTAAAAAGAAAATTAACATGATCTAGCAATTCATGTTTGGGTATATATTCAAGAGAATTGAAAAATAGGACTTCAATGGGATATTTGCACATTCATGCTCATCGCAGCATCATTCACAGTAGCCAAGAGGTGGAAGCAATCTAAATATCCATCAACAGATGAATGGATAAAGAAAATGTGGTATATACATACAGTGAAATATTATTCAGCCTTGAAAAGTAATTAAATCTTATTATATGCTGCAACATGGATGAGCTAGGAGGATAGTATGCTAAGTGTAATAAATATTGTATAATTGCACTTATATGATGTATCTAAAGTAGTCACACTTATAAACTGAAAGCAGATTGTTGGTTGCCAGGGTAAGGAGGGAGGAGGAAAAGGGGAGTTGCCATTCAATGGGTGTGGAGTTTCAATTTAGCATGATTAAAAACTTCTAGAGATCTGTTGCACAACAATGTGCATATGGATAATAGAATTACATTTTACATTTAAAATTGTTAAGATGGTACATTTATGTGTTTTTGAGTACACACAAAAATGAACACATAAGTATTAAAAAGGAAGGTAGAAGAGTAAAAAAAAATGAATCAGAGAGTAAGGAAGTGATTTGGGAGAAACCCAAACTCCACATATGCCAGTAAGCAAATTCAGGCAAAAATTCAGGTGCAGTAAATATTATTAATAACAGTAACAACATTTACCAGCTATTAGAACCTATTGTTTCTTCTTGGAATAATATCAAGGTGTCAACGTATAATTCTCTACCCAGCAATAATACCCTTCAAAAATAAAAATGAAATAAAGATATTAGCAGAAAACAAAGAAGCTACAAAAAATGCTGTGAGACTGTCAAAAACAGACCAGAACCAAAGGAAATACTAAAAGCTGTTTTTCAGGATGAAGAAATATTATTTCAAATGTTATCCAGAGTTTTAGGAAGAAATGTAAAACAAAGAAGGCAAACGTGGGTAAATCTAAATTTATATTTAATTCATAATATAACAATTATTATTATTGACTCTGTAAAACAACAATATATTATGAATATTTATACTGAGTATAAAACTGATGTGGCTATATAAAAAGATTACATTGTTTAATATTTACTGTTTACCATAATTATGTTGTGAATATTAACTCTATGGGACAATAATAATACTTATACTTTTAAAATGCTGCAGAGGTCAGGAAGTGAGTAATTGGATTTAAGTGTTCTTAGGTCCATGAATTATATGGGGAGTGCTAAAGGTTCTAATTAATATTATATAATAAAAAAGCATTCATGATAAAATTTAGAGACTAAGATTTAAAAGTTTTGCTAAGCTTTGTGGACCTGTAGGTCAGTGTTTTTCCTTGCTTTTGAAAAATCATTGATCGTTATGTCTTCAACAATCTATTTTGCTCCATTTTCTCTTCTTGTAGAACTCTAATTACACATATTTTAAAATGTCTGTTAATATTTCACAGATTTCGTATGCTCTTTTCCCTCTTGTCAACCTTTTTCTAATTTGTATTTTAGTTTGGAAATTTTCTGTTGACTTGTCTGTAATACACTAATTCTTTTCTTTGGTGAGTACAGTCTACTGAGAAGTCAATTAAAATATTTATCTCTCAGCTCATTTTTCACTTCTATTATTTTGAATTTTTTAATAATTTCTGTCTCGCAACTGAAATTTTCCATCTGTTAAACCATGTTTTCCACCTATCCTACAAGGTGGAAACCTATTTATTAGACCTACTTTAAGTTCCATAATTGATCTTTCAAACATCTGAACCATTTGTAGGTTCTGTCTTGTTTTTTTGGTCCCTCTCTTGTCAATGGGTAATATATTCTCACTTTTCCACATATCTTATATTTTGATTGAATGGTTGACATTGTGTGTTAAAAGAAAACATAAATAAACAAAAAAACCCCAAAAACACTGAAGACTGAAGGAAACACAACTTATTCCCCACAAAGGATATTGGGGTCTGTGTCTTCTTTCAGGTCATTAGTAGACTGGGATGGTGATTTGAATCTGTTGAATCTCTTCCCATTGGGCAAGACTTTCCTTTTGCTTCATTTAGATCAATTCACTATGGTCTTAAAATCATTTGAGAACAGAATCACAAACTTCCCTTCAGTAGGTTTGGGATTTAAGAACATGCCACTGTTGTTACTGTTTTCTTGCCCTGCTTTTAACCTTCTACAGGGCCAGTGGACCTTGGACATAATGGACCTTGTCCATTTGGACACAATATCTCTAAACTCTCTTGCCTTTCCCCAGCCTCAGGGAACAGGTACCGAATGATCAGTTCAATAATTTCACTTCTGCTAGGGCTTCTCTTAGTTCTTCTCTCCCTTCAGACTTTACCAGGTGCTATATACGTGTATGGGGCGGGGGCAGAAAAGGGAAATGTCTCCTAGGATTTTATATTTATTTTTAACCTATGATGTTATCTTTTGCTTTCTGTTTTTTCTTCCTGTTCTACGTTACTGTTTTTTTTTTCCTTCTTTTGACTTGATTGGTGTTATTATTGAATTTATTACCATCTATTAACTTAATAGTTATACATTATTTAATAGAATTGTAGTGAATTTTCTAGAAATTTTGTTGTGGATGCTTTACTTCTTAGTATCTAATGTTAATTAGTACTTTCATCACTCCCCATACAATTCATTGTTCTTTGAAACCTTAAATCCACTTTCCCAGCTGCAACTTTGGTAGCATTTTACCAGCATAAGTGTTAATATAGTCAATATTCATAAGTTTTTAAAAACTTATAGCAATTTGAAGTTATATATTCATAACATTACTATTTTATATGGTCAATTTTTATAACATAATTATTATTGTTTTTATAGTTATATTGTGTAGATTTAGATTTATCCACATATTTGTCTTCTCTTGTTGTTTATTTCTTCCTGAAGCTCCAGATACTCTTTTTCCTGTATCCTGAAAGACAGATTTTGATATTTCCATAGTGTTGATCTCACAGATTTTTGTTTTGTTTTGTTTCCTCTGATAATGTCTTTACTTCACTTTTTATTTTGAGAAAGTATGTTTGCTGGGTATAGAATTCTAGTTTTCAACTTTGAAGATGTTATTTCATTCCCTAGAGGTTTGCATTGTTTATGGTATGTAGCAAGATTTATTTTTTAATGTCTTTAAAAATTTATTTCTTTACAAATTTTATACAGATTTGGTGTTTAGTTGCTTGGCAGTGGTGTGTGTCTTTGTGCAAGTGTTATTCTTTGCAGACTTCTCATCATTATCATTTTAAATATTGTTTCTACCAAATTTCTTTTTTCTGTTTTTCTCAGACTCCAGTTATACACATGCTATGACTTCATACCATCTCCTGTAGTTTCTTAGACATTTTAAATTATCCATCCTTTGTTGTTTTCATGTTTCTTTGTGTGTATGTATGTGTGTGTGTGTGTGTGTGTGTGTGTGTGTGTTGTAGTCTATACTCCAGTTCTTACTTCAAATGTGTAAAATCTGTTGAAACCATCAATAGAATTCTTAATTTCAGTTATTATATTTTTAA
Source organism: Phocoena sinus (assembly GCF_008692025.1). Classification (NCBI taxonomy): domain Eukaryota; kingdom Metazoa; phylum Chordata; class Mammalia; order Artiodactyla; family Phocoenidae; genus Phocoena; species Phocoena sinus. The sequence continues at coordinate 79,499,399 of NC_045768.1, read as the reverse complement.
TTATATAATTTCCCAACTGCTTATTAAAAATTGCAATTTGCTGAATTCTTTATCTTGTCTTTTAGTGCTTGAAAAATATTAACTATAAGAGGCTTTTTTTGTCTATGTTTTATAACTCCATTACCTGGATCTCTTGTGGGTCTGTTTCTACTATCTTCAGTTTCTGTTGGATTTTGTTCACATTGTTGTCTTTTTTCCCCTTTACGACTAGTTATTTTTGTATGAGTGGCAGAAATCGTATATTAAACAATTTAGAAACATTATAAAAATCTGAATGATTTGATCTCTGTTCAGGTTTTTTTTTTTTCCTGTTGACTAGAAACTCTGCTAGGGACAATAATATTTCCTTATCACTTTAATGTTATTAAAGAGTTTCTTAGGGCCATTTGAGTGCCAAAAGTTTTCCAATTTATTCTTGTTCCTATGGTTTCTGCATCCGGTTTCCAACATAACACCTGGGACTTTTACCTGGACTACTATTTCTTGGTGGACTTTGAAATCTAATTTTATTCATGTGAGCCCATGAATCTGCCAAAAGCTTCTGTCAGTTTTATAGTGTCTTATCAGTCATTTTTGGAATCTACACATGACTTCGTAGAGTGACTTCAAATCTTAATATGAAATGTTAGTATCACCCTTTTGAGTTTCTTTCTTCTTTTAGATCTTTTTCCTAGAACTCTTAATTTCCTTAATATACTCTGACAGATTCAAAATTTTTTTAGTAAAACTGTTTTGTATGGCTTTATTTCTAACTCTCAGCAAGTAAGGTAGCTAAAATTACCAAGACTAACACGAATGTAATAGTCTGTCCATTGGAATATTTTGAATGGTAGAGTTCCATGATTAACTTTGTTTTAAAAGGACAAATATGGCTGCAGAATGGAATTTATTGAGGGAAAGAGCAGAAATGAGAAGTATAAGCAGGAAGCTATGCAATAATTCAAGTAAGAAGTGATGGTAACATGGAATAGGATGGTTATAGTGAGATTTTGAAAAGTAGGAACAATCTGTATGTAATAGCTTAATTAGAGATTAACCTACCTTTACACTGAACATTACTCTTCCAGATTTGGTCTTGCTGTTTTATTCTGCTAGAATTAGGAACTGATACATTCTCTGAGGTCAGTTTTATTATCTACATATTGGGAAAGTAATAATATTGGATTAGTATTTTCAATGTCCTATTTCTTTATATATGTATATTCTTATCCCAGGAATAACATTTTAAAATATAAAGTTAATCATTATTATGTTTAAAAAAATTCAAATCAGTGACAAAATATTATAACATCCTAAATTAAACCTTTTATAATGTAATATCTCTAACTTTATTACTTCGGGAAGTGAAAAAAATTGATTAATATTACTCACTTCTGAGAGTTTGTGGTGCCTCTTATATTTCACCAACTACACAATGTTATAGAGGTTATACATGTATGATCTTGCATTTTCACATATTAAAAAATTGTATTTATCTCATTTTTTTCTGTGTCCAGTAAAATCAAATCCTTCCTGTCAATGGAGCCAATGGAGTATTTACCTTAGTTTTATCATAGTGTGTAATGGTAAATTTGGGGGTAGCGTAGGTGGATGATTCAAGAGAGAGAGCCATTTGGGCTGATGGAGGAGGCATTGGTGATTTGGAAATGTATTTGACGTGAAACTAAACACTAAATTAGAGAAGGAGTAAAGCTATATATATTTCATTCACATCATTAGCTTGGGGCATCGTATACTGTTGGCAATGATAGGTAATACCTCGGTACTCTAGACTGGTGATAAGTTGAATAGTTACTGTTAGAAGATTGTGACAAATTGTGTAGTCAGTCTCATTGATCGCAAGAATATCATAGCAATCAAATATATTAAAGGGTTTGTCATATATTTAAGATAATAGGTTATTATAATTTTACCCAAACTTGAGGTGTCATGATACACAGAATATGAATTGTAAATACACAGAGAAATATGTAGATGTTAAATTTGACACAGAGGGATTATGAATTTTTAGGAATATTTCACATAGCCTCCATTCACACACACTTACCTACATCTAATAAAAGTTTAAATGATTTTTCATTACTGGGAAATAATTATAAAATGTAATATATGTAAGTATAGTTTGACCAGGTGATTTCTATTACTGGTAAACAATTGTGACATACATAATGTTGGAAATAATAAGTTAAAGTGTTGTTACTTACTAATTTTATTCATCACAATTTACAATGGAATTTAAAGTTCTTTCTATAATTCTCCAGACGTTCCAGACTACATTATAGTACTCCTGGGAATTTCAGCTGCATAAACATCTGGCAGGCAGCATATGCAGCCAGCTAGAGCATCAACAATTTTAGCTGTTTTTTTCAGTGAACATCTTCTCATGTAAAATACTGAGATATGTTTTAAGCCATGTAGTTTAGGAACAGTCTTTAGAAAATTCAGACATTAAATCGTTTGTAATTATGTAGAAGACAAAGAAACGAGACGACTTAATTGCCTAAATATACATCAATATATCAGATATAGCATATCATCAATATTTTCATATTTAACATTCATATGCAGTTCACAAATAGCCGTGTAGCTACTCAACAACTTGACATGTAGTACCCTTACTATCTCTCTCACCTCCTCCCTGCCCCTTCTCTCCCCTCTCATCTCTCCCTCTCTCTCCCCATCTCTTATTTTCACCTGAAGTATTAAATCATTTGAATGACTAGACTTTCTGTAGAAGTAGTTTACTTAGAGAGGAGGCTTAGGTGACATACAGTATATGCTTAATCAAGTCAATATTGCACTTACAGTTATCCTTATAGTGTTAAAAAATAATTTTAATTCTTTATAGATTTTAACCCATATCTGCCATAACAAAATACCACAGACTGGTGACTTAAACAACAGAAATTTACTTTCTCACAGTTCTAGAGGTTAGAAGTCCAAGATCAAAGTGCTTTTAAGTTAACGTTTCTCCCCTATCCTAGTTCAGCTTTATTTTAGGTTTAGAAGTCCACAGTCGGATGTTTGGCCTCCTTGCCTCTATCTTTCTCCATCTAGACTATTTCTTTCTTGCACAACTCCAGGAAACAGATATTTTCAATCCTTGAAACTCAGTTGGCTTAAAGTGAAAAAGAACCCCACACAACACCCCTCTACCCACCACTCATCATAATCACCTTTGTCAAGGATATATAAAAATATATTCAAATGTATATATAAAGATTTGTTCTGGGCTTCCCTGGTGGCGTGGTGGTTGAGAGTCCGCCTGCCGATGCAGGAGACACGGGTTCGTGCCCCGGTCCAGGAGGATCCCACATGCCGCAGAGCGGCTGGGCCTGTGAGCCATGGCCGCTGGGCCTGCGCATCCGGAGCCTGTGCTCCGCAATGGGAGAGGCCACAACAGTGAGAGGCCCGCGTACTGCAAAAAAAAAAAGAATTTTTCTGTTTAATTTCCTTCCTATTGGATATTCCAACTGATAACTTGGCTCAAAGGTAGTGAACTAATGCTGGAGAAATTATTTTTTATCATATCCTAAGTGACCTTGGAACTTACTTCAAGACATGGGAGGTTCTGATGCCAATATAATGTTGCTAGCCCGTATAACTCATTTTATCTTAGTGTTACATGTACAGTTTTGATAAATTTAAGTGTGGAATAATAAAGAATAATTTTTTCTATGAACTGTGTATATTAGAAATGACATGTTACAGTATAAAACTCACTTTAGGATTTTTTTATGTGCTATTCTGATGCTTACTAATTTAGAGATTGGCTAAGTGTTCATATACCTACTAGAAAATGTCAAGTGTTTACTGTAATGAAAATTGCTTTTTCTGTATAGGAAAAGGCTAGAATTCAAAGTGGAATTAAAGAGCTTTAATGTCATCACCCTTATAACAAAGGTCAATACACTTACCTTAGAAAAACATTAGATGGTGGAACCAAATTAATATCTTCAAAGCTACATATATATGTATATTTAGATCTGCAAAGCTTTCCAAATACCAATAAGCACAAAATATATTGTGGTATATTGATTTTAAAAGGGTTGCATTTTTTTTTAATACAGCTCTGCATCCATTTATTACATTGCATTTTCTCCCATTAAGAGGTGGGCTCTATTTTTCCAACTCTTGAATATGGGCTGGCCTTATTACCCATTTTGGCCAATAGAATTGAGAACATGTTATGGTGTTCCAGTTCTAAACTCTTCAGAAACACTTGCTTGCTTTAACACATTTTCTAGAGTCCAGCCACCCTGTAAAGTAGCCCATGCTAGCCTAATGAATGTTGTTAAGAAACTTGGCCCAGCCATTACAATTACACAAATGAACAGCCAGCCAACCACCAAACAGGTAGTCAGACCATCCTACACCAGCCACAGCTGACCAGCCAGCTGACTGCAGAATCATGATCAAGACTTGTTGAGATCAAACAGAGCACAGATAAGAACCACCCAACTGACCACTGAGATTTGAGGCGATGTGTTATGAAACAATAGCTAACTGATACAAATATATTAATATTGGTTAAAACACTGTTTTGCACACTCTAAGCAATTGTCAGTGTTTATATAGCCATTAATTTCCTTTTATAAATTTCTAAACAGAAGTCAATACAATTAATATCAACCAAGAATTTTGGCCACTTTTCCAAGAGGCAAAATTAATAGACACAATTTAATATCTCCTGTAGCATAATGATATAATCCAATTATTTGTTTATTCCTTAGAAACTGTGAGTCTATGTGGAACAGGAATTTTGCAATTCAAGTGTCTAGCATCTGGTAAATTCTTACAGTCTCTGTCTTCTAAGATATATTTAATAATTGATGCCCAACTGTAAATATTTAATGCCATGGTAGATGTGGGTAGAGTAGACAAATAAATTGTAATCCTAAGAAGAAAGATGGAGAGGGGGAAAGAGAGAAGAGGAGAGAAGAGAGAGAGAGAGAAGGGGAGAAAGAGAGGGGGAGAAAGAGAGGGAGGGAGGGAGGGAGGGGAAGAGGGCAAAAAGGAGGGAAGGAAAGAGAGAGACGAAGAGGGAGAGAGAGAGAGGAAGAGGGGGAGAGAGAGAGAGAGAGAGAGAGAGAGGAGAACAAGAAGAATGAAGAGAAGGGGGGAAGGGGAGAGGAGGGAGAGGGTGAAGAAAGAGAAAATGGCAAATATGAAATATTTAATGTCAACTCATCAGTACTTTTAAAAAAAATAAATTTATTCATTTATTTTTGGCTGTGTTGGGTCTTCGTTGCTGTGTGTGGGCTTTCTATAGTTGCATCAAGCGCGGGCTACTCTTTGTTGTGGTGTGCGGGCTTCTCGTTGTGGTGGCTTCTCTTGTTGCAGAGCACAGACTCTAGGTGCGTGGTCTTCAGTAGTTCTGGCTTGTGGGCTCTAGAGTGTGGGCTCTAGAGTGTAGGCTCAGTAGTTGTGGTGCACGGGCTTAGTTGCTCCACAGCATGTGGGATCTTCCCAGACCAGGGCTTGAACCTGTGTCCCCTGCATTGGCAGGTGGATTCTTAACCACTGCACCACCAGGGAATTCCCCATGAGTACTTTTCATGTGGGAGCAGGACTGAAAATGTATTGGGGACATCTTTGTTCTCCTAGTGAAAGAGCAGAATTGGGGAGTAACATGAGGTAGGTGTTTACTATTGACATTTAATAGGCAGGGTCCTGATATACCAAGCTTCCTATATACCTAGAATAATTCTACACAATAAAGAATTGGGACACCTAAAATCTCAGTAATACCTACATTGAAAACTGCTGAATGGAAATCAGCTAAAAAGAAGGCATGTCTACAGAAATATATTGGAAGGATTTAATTAGACTTTTGGCCATTCATACAACACAGAGTCTAGGTTATTCATATACTGACTCTCTTTGATATCTCTCAATAACTGGCTTAATAAAATAATTTTGATTTGAAGAGACCCTCCAAAGTATATTATGCCATCATCTTTTCTACAAGACTAATTTGTAATTAATATTATCACTTTGCACAATTGCTGACCTTGTCTTGAAAGGTTAAGAATGGTGAAATTAAATAGACATCCATTTTTATGCTACACCATTGGGAAACAATGGGATTATTTGTCTATGTATATGCCAACATACTGAAACTATTAACTCTTAAAATATGGCAACATGAGAAAAAGGAAAGAAATTACAGAGTGACAGCCCTCATCCAGATTTGAGTGGTGATCAGTGATCTAGAAGTTCAATGAAGATCAAGTTCTCTGGTTACATTACTCTTTTTTCACAAGAGCCTCACCAGATCCCCATGATGATCTTTAAGTCGGTGATATAATACCTAATATTTACCGTTACCACTTGAAGCTACACCAGAATGATTTTTTGCACATGAAAACGTGAGAGAGCTTGTGTTCTTTTGGCTAATTAGTGATGTATTCTAAATTGTTCTGAAATTTCAGTCCTAGAAATTCTCGGAACCATTAATAGTTTAAAATTCTGAGTATATGAGGTTGTATTCGCCTTTAAATATTTTCCCACTAATATCTTATTAACATCAACTTGTAACTTGTGAATTGGAATCTTGTCTGTGTATTTTTAGTCTTTTTTTACTGGTTGTTAATTTAACTACCTGCTATCTACTTTTATACCATCTTCTTATAAAAACCAAAGCAAAACAGACAAAAACAAAGTAGTAGCCCTATCATTGAATATTGCTTAATACTCAGACAACTGGGCTATATGAATACATTTCCTTAGGAAACAGGAAAATATGGCCCACCAGAGGAAAAAATAATGATAGAAAATATCAATGAGGAAGCCCAGTGTTTTGATTCATAGACAAAAACTTTAAATCAACTGGTTTTAGTATTCTCAAAAAGTTAAAGGAAAGCAATGTATAAACTAAATGAAAATGTCAATAAAGAGAAAAAAATATACATAAAAGACCCAAATAGGAATTCCAAAAGTGAAATAACTAAAGTTAGAAGTTTAGAAATATTTTTATTCCATTGAGAAATAGGCAAACTCCAACATAAAACTTAAAGGCATGTAACTAAATAGGTTTTTCTCTTTTCGTTGGCTTCTGGGAAACTCGGAAATATATATATAGCCTTAGTATAGAAAATTGAGTCTTTAATACTCAATATGAATATTTAATTTTTATTCTCTTGGACTTTACATTACCAGGAATGTAAAGAAGGAAGGAAGGAAAGAAGAAACAAAGGAAACAAACTGAAGGAGAGGAAAAAAGAAAAAAAATAAACAGTGATAGTAATTTTTTACCCCTATGATACAAAACATGATGCCATGCAAATGTTAGACCTCCAAAAATATGTATTGCCTACATCCTTAGAATATATTATCTTGTCTTCCTAAATTGTTTTAACTGACCTTTTCCATGGCATGTTTTCAAGTTTACTTATAAAATCCACTATTACATTAGCCAATGTACATGCATTGTAGAATACAATCATTATTTCATCACCAAATAATGTTCATAATCAATATCTCTTCTTTTTTATTTTCTTTTATAAGATTTCTTCTCTTTAATATTCTTCACTGGAATTGAGATATAGAACATGCATATATATGCGTGTTCTAATGTATAACTACCTTTGCCTTAGTACACATTGGTCAAAGTGGTAATCTTAACAACTTCATCTCACTACAAATGTTCAGAGATTCACTAAGTTTTATACCCTGTTAACATCCATGCCTTCCTACTCCTTCATCCTCTGGGAATGCATATTCCTGAAAAATGTGCTTCTCAAATACGATGCTCTGTGGTGGTCCTGTACTTCAGCTAAAAGGGGGAAAGGAGATTGTGATTCTACTTCCTTTTTTTTTTTTTTTAATTAAATGAGAATAGTTTAGGATCTTTTATGATTTGTGCCTCATAGCAAACAAATCTTAGGCTGTTTTCAAATTAGCAGTTTCTCAACCGTTGTTCATACATTTCATAGGGTTTTAGAATCTCAGGAAGAATATTAGAACCAACAGAAGAAGCATCTTTTTGAAAACCCTAATATTGATCATTTAGCTTTGGATGAAGCATTTCCAGTCCCATTGTTTGAAAAAGAATTCTTTCTGTTTCATTCCATTGGATATTTGCTTATAAATCCACCCACATTTTCAGGATTTATCCTACGAAACAATATAGAAAAGAACTTATCTCTCTTCTTCATAAAGATACTTCAAATTCGGAACATAGCTACACCTTTGCTTCCAGTGTTCTTTTGGTTGAACAGTTTGCTTCACAATAGCTCTTGCACATTTTGGCTTGAATTTTCCAGTGTTGTTAGAAATGCTCATTTATTACTGCAAACTGTTACAGTTAAGAGGTTTTCCTTAATTTATTATGTTAGTCTCCTGTTATTGTTTATTTAGGTGATGTTCACTTTTCATGGTTACAAATGGTGAAACAACTAATAACTGTATTTTTTCTTACATCTTGAAATACATTCTTAGGATAGATGCAAATGTTCAGATAGCTTAATTGTTTGGTAGGCATTTTTATTTCACTTTTATAAATTGTGTCTTGCATTGATTATTAGAGTGTTACCTGATTTTACAAATCACCCCAAGATGTATAATGGCTTGAAGAAAACAGAAGTGAATTTCTTGTTCCCCTAAATATTCTGTGTGGCTTCAGGTAGGTGGCAAGTTTGATGCAGGTGGGGAATTCTATATGTCTGTACCAGCAATTATGCTTTGAGAAAGACAGGGCTGTGCACCTCTTTTTCACTCTTCCTGTCTTTACTGATTAAGCCAGAGATGAGATCACATAGTAGGTCCTTAATAAATATATTGAATGGATGAATGAATTGATAGGAAAATAATTGGAAAAGAAAGGGAAATATATGCTAACTTGAGAGATAAGGTGGTCCTAGGGCAGACATTAAAAGCCCTCTAGCTCAGATGAGAAGATTATAACCCCCACTGAAAATTCTCTGTTCTTTGGAATCACACTCTGCAGTTTCCAAAGATTTAACACTTCTCTGGTTTTCCCCTTAACTACCTCTGAGACCACTCTATATATATATATATATATATATATATATATATATATATATATAGAAACTACTCTTTCTCTGTTTTCTCTTTAAAAAATAAATCAATTGTTCTTTTTTTATTGAATGGTGCTAGGTACTTAAGATGATAGATTACTATTTTATCTATTTCTCCAAACAGCCCTGAGAGAAAGGTATTAGCTACATTTTATTTAAATAAAAAAAATCAATAAAAAATATTGTTTAGGAAGTGATAGCACATACAAATAATCCCATTGCTAGTAAGCAATAAAACAAGAATGTTATCTTTAGTTTACAACTCCAGTGCATTTCCTTTTCACTGGGTTGGTGAATTATCATTGCTTTGTTTCTCTTTTCCTCTTCTCTCCTCTCCTCTCTTCTCTCTGGTTTATGTAAGTCTCCGCGTCATGTCATCATCTGTAGTTTAGATACTTGTCCCTGAATGTGGGTTCTAAAGCCATATAAAGGAAGCTGTTCAGGGAGCTTTATTTTTCAGCAATATGGCCAAATGAGCTAGCAGGTCTTCCTCTTCTCAAATAATATGCCATACATTTCCTAATGACTCCCACAGCACCATATGAAGTTTTCTAGGTTTCTGTGGAATTAGATACAGCTGATTCTCCTCTCCATCAAATGCTGTCTCTCCTCTGCTTTCTCTGACCCAATTTCCTTCTGGTTTTCCTCTGGCTTCTGTGGCTGTCCTGTATTAATATTTGCTATGTACATCTCTTTTCAACCAACCTCACAAATCTATTCAATACATGTATTTTCTTCTCACTCATCCAACTCTCTGAGTGTTTTCATCTGTGGCCTCCACTCTCATTTATAAGCTTTTGGTATTTTGTTTATTTGTTATATTTGTTTATTTTATATACCAAATATCTATTATACGTTGAGCACTGTTCTTGATGCTAAAGATGCAGCAGTACGCAAGGGCAACAGAATCCTCTGCCTATACGTGGAGGTTAAATTTAAGGAGGGAAGATGGACAAAAAAAAAGTAACCATCAAGTGGGAAAAGAATTGTTAAGAGAAATACAGCAGATTTAGGTGACAGGGACTGGCAAGTAGTGTGTTTTCTTTTTGTAAGGTGGTCACAGAAGACTTATATGATAAAGCCAAATTTCAGCAGTGACCTGAACGAGGTGAATGAATGACCCGGATGATATTTGGGGAAACACATTCCATACAAACAGAAGACTGTGTATGTTCTCTGTGTGAGAACATCAGGCAGGACAACGTGGTCGTGGTGAGGTAAATGTTTGGGGAATACTAAGAGATGAGGGAGAGATCATTTAGGGGCTTTTATGCTATGTTAAAACTCTGGATTTTATTCAGTGTGATATGGGGTATCTGTGACAAGTTTTGAACAGAGGAATGCTGTGATCTGATTTTGCAATTAAAGAATTCTCCTGGTGGCTCTTTGGAGTTGAGAGTATAGGTTTGCAAGTGTTGAAGCAGGTGACTAAATACAAAATTATAGCAGTAGCTAAAACAAGGGATAATGGTGCTTAGAATAAGATCTTAGCAGTATGGGAGGTGACAAAATTGCCGATTCTAGATACATTTCAAAGATAAATGGAAAGAAACCAAACCTTTATATTGCCACCTTACAGTGCTTTGTTGAGCCCCCAGCATACATATTGATAGACTTATTTAATTTTTCTGCCTGCAAATACCATTGGCACCTCAAACTTACCATGCAGAAACCAACATCAACCTTTATACCCAAATTGCCTCATAGCTAGTGACCTTCCTGATTGATCTCAGAGAGGAAGCTATTCAGTGACATTCAACTACTAACTTTTCATATGTCATAGGCAGCTAAAAATAGTGCTCCATCTCAGAATGGTTGTGAGGATTTAATGAAAACCTTTATGTATGTCTCTTGCTCTGTTACTTCTCCCTACTCTTGCCCATCCCCACACCCCCACCTGTATAATTTGTACTTAGAGATACTGAATTCCTTAGAGCAATAGTTTTCAAATATCTATCATTACCATAATCATTTTGGAAATTAGTTTAAACACAGATCCCCAGCCCCCTCACCGCCCCACCCCCCAAAATAAAGATTTTGATTTGTTAGGCCTTGAGTAAGGAACAGACATGTATGTTATTGTTTGTGTCCCCCCCACCGCCCACCAAAGATCTCCAGGTGTTTCCAGTTCTAATGATCAGCCAGGTTTTTGATGCACTAACACAGACTCCTCTGGAGGAAATCTGCTCTTTATTAGTATCTTCCCTCTGTTTCCTCTGCCTGAATACGCTTTGCTATTTCTGTCAACCTGGAAAACTTTTTTCCCCTCCAAAGCATGATGAAATAGTATCTTCTTTGAAAACTTGCTTTATCACTTTATCTTTTCTCTATAGTGAGATTTTAGTGTGAAGAGTTTTCTTTTACTATATTTATCCACTATAATTTTTTAACTTATATGTCTTTCTCCTCACTAGATTACAAAAGACTGAAGTATAGAGCATATACGCCTTCTTATTGCTGTTGTCTGGCATAGAATAATACATCTGTGTTAAACTTTCTTATAAGTTGCAGTCCCACATTAGTTTTTAATGTAGTACTTATTAAAAGAGAATAAATGAAGGAAGGATAGAAGAAGAAAGGAGGGAAGTAAGAAAGGAAGGAAAGAATGAAGAAAGAAATAATAGGGTTAACTTTCTACCCTCCACTCACAAGTGTTCCTACTTGATCATCTTAATTTTCACTTGTAAACCATTCACTTTTCCATGATGTGACCAAAGAAAGAAGCAGCTTAATATCTTATTTCAGCAATACTAACATATCATGATAATTTTACCTATATTATCATTGGCATGATGTTTTTAATTTCAGTGGAGAAAAACACATTCTCACTGCTTTCTGTTTGTGTCTGGGTATACTTTTTCTGATGCCCAACTTATGTATGCCTTAGGTACAATCATTTATGTTCAGTTAAAGGGGTTAATGAATGGAAAAGCCATGCATATTATGAGATTTTGATGAGTTTGTTGTTATTTTTTTCAGTGGGAAATTTGGGGAGAAAAAGATTCAAATGGAGCATGACAATAACACATTAAAGAACTGAGCCCTGGGTCTACAATTCTGAATTGTGTGTCTGTGAACTAAAACTTCCAGAATTACAGGGCAATAAAAGTTTTAAAGTATCGAAGTGAGAACATAATAAACAAACTCCTTAGGGAAGAGATGGGGCAGGTTAGTCACTATAGACCAAATTATTTTGATTTCTTCTCAATCTCATAATCGAATGCATGTTAAAGATATATCCATTGAAGAGTACACAGTGTGCATATTGGTAAGAAATGTGAGTATAAATGACTAGGCTTGTTCCTGGAGGTGGGGCTTAAAGTCATAAAAATCATTCCAGACTTCTTAATTTTTTAGCAGCTTTGCCAAGTGAGCTGATAGGCCTTCATCTCCTACAACTAAAAACACATACTAATGCTAAATGTGTTGTAATATCTTAAGAATTGCCTTATGATTATAACTGAGAATTCATATTCTATTCTTCATTGATAGCCTTACTATTAAAAGGTCACTGTCATGTTATGCTCCAGTGAAAGATGAGTCTTTGATCTAATAATAATTAGCCCCCATTACCTACTCATATATATGCTAGTTGAAGTTAAAAGCGTACTTTTGGTGTACAGCTCTGGGGAGATGCATGAGTGCGCCGCATCTGTGGATGAGCAGAGAGCCCGACTTCTGATGTTGTTTTTGGGCAAGTAGACTAAGATTAATAAGATGCAAATTTGGTGTGGGTCTGCCACTTTATTGTGATTCCTTGGTTGTTTGGAGAATGAAATCCTATTCTACCTTTAACTTTTTCTTTGTAGATGACAGTCATATAATAAGGAACCCACTGTAGCCAGATCATGGTGTAAAGATGTCTCTTAAATTTCATTTGTCACATCCAACTTGAGGTAGACTGCCACGGTCTTATCAATGTACTGTATATTGGTAGATTAGGATACAAATTTCTGCTTTTTTTTTTTCATAAACTGAAACCAATATATATACACTTTTTACTTTTTTTTTTTTTTTACAAGGCTATCATTGAATCAGTAATTAATCCATAAAGATGCATTGGGAATGATTGGCATAAATTACATCACACTATGTTCTTCTGGTGACCTATTCAGCAAACTACAAAATACTTCTTTTCAAATGTACCCAGAATACCTAGAAAATTGATATCTTACATTTTAAGTAAAACCTTAATTTATTCTGAAAGGTAAAATTGTGTGCATTCTCTGATCATAATACAGCTAAAATTTAATTTAATAAGACATAGAGAAGCCAAGAAAAAGAATAGCCCAAACCCTTTAAGCTTTACTTTAAATGTTTCTTCCTCAATAATTTTGGGGTCATAAATGGAATAAAAAATACCACTAGAAGAAATTTAAGAAAAGTAAAAAAATATATATTAAATATATGAAATGTGAGCAAATTTTTACTTGGATAAGTCTCCATAGCTATAAATGTTTTGATTATTATAAAGAACAATCGAAAATAAATGAAAAATAATTTAATCGAATACCTAAAATCAACAAGAACATAACCCAAAGGTGGTATTAATACAATATATAAAAGCAGGAGTTAATGGATTAAAAAGCTGAAAATAATTACAATTGTAAAATAAAATTTAGAGCTCTGTGGTAAAGATGAAAAAAAATAGCTCAAAGTGTGAGGTGATACATTTTTTTTTCTAATCAAGGTAGACAGGGACACTGGGTGATCTCCTAGTTCAAAGGATAGATTCTATTTAATATCCAGTGAACATCCTTTAACATTTACAAGGTTTCCAGCCAAGGTCTCAATTGGTAATGTTAAATTTGAACTGTCACTGACTTTGGGATAATACAGGCTAATCTTAACATAGAATAGCTCTTACCAGAGCTTCAGGCCTCTGCAAATATATTCTCTATTATGTCTGTAGTTACTTTTGACCTGTTATTCCTAGAACAATGTGTTTATCTGTGGCTATATCTGCTGATGCTTAGTGATGGTCATGATAATTATATACTAATTAAGTTAATTACATAGTTATATAATATGATTAATATAGCTAAATAAGTATTATATAATTAAATAAAACAATATAATTAACTTGATAAAATTATGCCTAATTAAATCAATACTTGAACTACACAATAATAATCTTCATTATTACTGTATCTCTTAACTTTAAAATTACTTTTACACTGCTGCTCTAAAAGCTAAATGATTACTTTGTGCCAGACTCAGAAAACTCCATTACACTGGGAAGGTTATAATGCAAAACAGTCTTATTTTTTCCACACCCTAGAAATTTAAGAATTCTTTATTATTCAAACAGGAAATAACAAACTTTTATTGTCACTTACTAAAAAAGGTTTAAAATGGACCAATCAATGATATTAACAAGGCTATGAGGGAGGCATGATTGCTTTATAAACATTTTAACGTATCTTGGAATCATCGCTTGACATTCAAATATCTGACAGGCAAGGAAAAAATATTTCTTTTATTCAATAAATGTATTCGTTGTAGTATCTGAAGTTAGAAATATAGTGTTATTGAGTTACTAGACATACCTTCAAATATTGAAATTCGATTTCTATTATTTAATAATTAGATTTCTGATCATATAACATGGTTTTCTCTCAATTGATGGTTATTAATGAAACTTATTATATTTAGCGTTGTAAGTAATATTACAGTTCAGTGGGATGGAAAAGATAGAGAATTTATGAATGATGTATGATTTTGGGTGGATCTTGACATAGTCAGTTTTTTTAAAACACATTTTGTTTTTTAGAGGAGTTTTAGAATTACAGCAAAATTGAGCAGAAGGTATAGAGATTTCCCATATACTCCCTGCCCCGACACATGCATAGTATCCCCCATCATCAACATCTTCCACCATAGTGGTACATTTTTTCCAATTGATGAATCTACATTGACACATCATTATCATCCAAAGTCAGTGGTTTACATTAGGGTTCACTCTTGGTGATGTGCATTCTATGGGTTTAAACCAATTTATTATGACATGTTGCCACTATATGGACCATTTTCACCGTTCTGAAAATCCTCTATGTTCTGCCTGTTTATCTCTGCACCTCTCCACCCACCAACCCCTGGCAAATCCTGACATTTTTCCTGTCTCCATAGTTTGCCTTTCCTAGAATGTCATATAGTTGGAATCATATTGTATACAGCCATTTAAGATTGGCCTCTTTCTCTTAGTAATATGCATTTAAGGTTCCTCCATGTCCTTTCATGGTTTGATAGTTCAGTTCTTTTTAGTTCTGAATAACATTTTATAATCTGGATTTACCAGTTTATTTATCCATTAACCTACTGAAGAACATCTGGGTTGCTTCCAAGTTTGGGCAGTTATGAATAAATCTGCTATATAAACACCTGTGTATAGGTATTTTTGTCTATATGTTTTCAAATCCTTTGGATAAATATCAAAGAGAACGATTTTTGGATTGTTTAATTAGAGTATGCTTAGTAAGAATTTGTTTTTACAAATGATTTTATTGACATTATTTACATGATATATTTTATATTATCATCATAAAGATGTTTCCAAGATGTGATTTACTTATCTAATCTTAGACATTTATTATTATAAGTGAAGACACCATTGTACAATGCTTACTTTGAAGCCAGGACTAACATTAGACATTTTTTGTTAGGAAAGAGAGGATACATTTCAAAGCCTAGAAAAGCTGACCCAGAATATAGCAAGGGCCTTGGAGAGATCTATCAGGAATGGCTTCAATTCCCCAGTAGGGCTCCCTGGAGATCAGATTGTCAAGAGGAAGACCAAGTGTTAAATATAGGCTGATTGAGGACCATGAAAGTAACTGGAATATGGACTTTAGCACTAGGAACAATAATCATTCAACAAAATGGAGGAACCTAATAGACACTACATCTTAAGAATCAAGGGATCAATCCAAGAAGAAGATATAACAATTGTAAATATTTATGCACCTCACATAGGAGCACCTCAATACATAAGGCAAATGCTAAAAGCCATAAAAGGGGAAATCAACAGTAACACAATCATAGTGGGGAACTTTAACACCCCACTTTGACCAATGGACAGATCATCCAAAATGAAAATAAATAAGGAAACACAAGATTTAAATGACACATTAAAAGAGATGGACTTAATTGATATTTATAGGACATTCCACCCAAAAACAACAGAATACACTTTCTTCTCAAGTGCACACAGAACATTCTCCAGGATAGATCATATCTTGGGTCACAAATCAAGCCTTGGTAAATTTAAGAAAATTGAAATTGTATCAAGTATCTTTTCTGACCACAATGCTATGAGACTAGATATCAATTAAAGGAAAACAAATCTGTAAAAAATACAAACACATGGAGGCTAAACAATATGCGAATAAATAACCAAGAGATCACTGAAGAAATCAAAGAGGAAATCAAAAAATATCTAGAAAAAAATGCCAATGAACGCATGACACAAAACCTTTGGGATGCAGCAAAAGCAGTTCTAAGAGAGAAGTGTATAGCAATAAAATCCTACCTCAAGAAACAAGAAAAATCTCAAATAAACAACCTAACCTTGCACCTAAAGCAATTAGAGAAAGAAGAACAAAAATACCCCAAAGTTAGCAGAAGAAAATAAATCATAAAGATCAGCTCAGAAATAAATGAAAAAGAAATGAAGGAAACAATAGCAGAGATCAATAAAACTAAAAGCTGGTTCTCTGAGAAGGTAAACAAAATTGATAAACCGTTAGCCATTCTCATCAATAGAAAAAGGGAGAAGACTCAAATCAACAGAATTAAAAATGAAAAAGGAGAAGTAACAACTGACACTGCAGAAATACAAAGGATCATGAGAGATCACTACAAGCAACTACATGCCAGTAAAAGGGACAACCTGGAAGAAATGGACAAATTCTTAGAAAAGCACAACCTTCCAAGATTGAACCAGGAAGAAGTAGGAAATATCAGCAGACCAATTACAAGCAGTGAAATTGAAACTGTGATTAAAAATCTTCCAGCAAACAAAACCACAGGACCAGATGGCTTCACAGGTGAATTCTATCAAACATTTAGAGAAGAGCTAAAACCTATCCTTCTCAAACTCTTCCAAAGTATAGCAGAGAGAGAAACACTCCTACACATTCTACAAGGCCACCATCACCCTGATACCAAAACCAGACAAAGATGTCCCCCAAAATGAAAATTACAGGCCAATATCACTGATGAACATAGATGCAAAAATCCTCAACAAAATACTAACGAACAGAATCCAACAGTACACTAAAAGAATCATACACCATGATCAAGTGGGCTTTATCCCAGGAATGCAAGGATTCTTTAATATATGCAAGTCAATCAATGTAATAAACCATATTAACAAAGTGAAGGAGAAAAACCATATGATAATCTCAATAGATGCAGAAAGATATTTTAACAAAATTCAACACCCATTTATGATAAAAACTCTCCAGAAAGCAGGCATAGAGGGAACCTACCTCAACATAATAAAGGCCATATATGACACACCCACAGCCAACATCATTCTCAATGGTGAAAAACTGAAACCATTTCCTTTAAGATCAGGAACAAGACAAAGTTGCTCTCTCTCACCACTGTTATTCAACATAGTTTTAGAAGTTTTAGCCACAGCAATCAGAGAAGAAAAAGAAATAAACAGAATCCAAATTGGAAAAGAAGTAAAACTGTCACTGTTTGCAGATGACATGATACTATACATAGAGAATCCTGAAGATGCTACCAGAAAACTACTACAGCTAATCAATGAATCTGGTAAAGTAGCAGGATACAAAATTAATGCACAGAGATCTCTTGCATTCCTATACACTAATGATGAAAAATATGAAAGAGAAATTAAGGAAACACACCCATTTACCATTGCAACAAAAAGAATAAAATATCTAGGAATAAACCTACCTAGGGAGACAAAAGACCTGTATGCAGAAAAGTATAAGACTCTGATGAAAGAAATTAAAGATGATACAAACAGATGGAGAGATATACCATGTTCTTGGATTGGAAGAATCAACATTGTGAAAATGACTATACTACCCAAAGCAATCTACAGATTTAATGCAATCCCTATCAGACTACCGATGGCATTTTTCACAGAACTAGAACAAAAATTTCACAATTTGTAGAGAAATACAAAGACCCCAGATAGCCAAAGTAATCTTGAGAGAGAAAAACGGAGCTGGAGGAATCAGGCTCCCTGCCTTCAGACTATACTACAAAGCTACAGTAATCAAGACAGTATGGTACTGGCACAAAAACAGAAATATAGATCAATGAAACAGGATAGAAAGCCCAGAGATAAACCCACGCACATATGGTCCCCTTATCTTTGATAAAGGAGGCAAGAATATACAATGGAGACAAGACAGCCTCTTCATTAAGTGGTGCTGGGAAAACTGGACAGCTACATGTAAAAGAATGAAATTAGAACACTCCCTAACACCATACACAAAAATAAACTCAAAATGGATTAAAGACCTAAAGGTAAGGCTAGACACTATAAAACTCTTAGAGGAAAACATAGGCAGAACATTCTATGACATAAATCACAGCAAGTTCCTTTTTGACCGACCTCCCGTAGAAATGGAAATAAAAACAAAAAGAAATAAGTGGGACCTAATGAAACTTAAAAGCTTTTGCACAGCTTTGCTGTGCAAAAATAGGCAGAAGACCTAAATAGCCATAGAAAGAAACAAAATTGAGTTATTTGTAGTGGTGTGGATGGACCTAGAGTCTGTCATACAGAGTGAAGTAAGTCAGAAAGAGAAAAACAAATACCGTACGCTAACACATACATATGGAATCTAAGTAAAAAAAGAAAAAAAATGGTTCTGAAGAACCTAGGGGCAGGACAGGAATAAAGACGCCAACGTAGAGAACGGACTTCAGGACCTGGGGAGGGGGAAGGGTAAGCTGGGACGAAGTGAGAGAGTAGCATTGACATATATACACTACCAAATGTAAAATAGATAGCTAGTGGGAAGGAACTGCATTGCACAGGGAGATCAGCTCGGTGGTTTGTGACCACCTGGAAGGGTGGGATAGGGAGGGTGGGAGGGAGATGCAAAAGGGAGGGGATATGGGGATGTATGTATACATATAGCTGATTCACTTTGTTATACAGCAGAAACTAACACAATATTGTAAAGCAATTATACTCCAATAAAGATCTTTAAAAAAAAAAGACTGAATATATGTACATATAAAAATAAATAAAGTGGGAAATGTTGGGCTTTGAAAAAAAAAACTAAGAAAAATATTCTTTCTTAAGTGTTTTCAAAGTATGGAAAGGAAAAGTTGCAGAATAATAGGTCACAGCCTTTTTCATCCTTTCTGTCTCAAGTGAGGGTTATCCTAGAAATTTAGAGACATAGAATCTACTGTTGAGAGCAAGTGGGTTCAGCTACGTGGAGAAGAATGATGCTGGGACTAGAGGGTCAGGCAAAGCCCAGTCAGTACATCCCAGTTTAGCTATTACTGGAAATGTAAGCATTTAGCCTTGGGTTTTATGTGGGAAAATGATAAAAAAAAATCTCTGTTTTCATGACTGGATAGAGTTGTTACAGCTAATATAGTTGTCAGTGGTTTATTGGACCATGTCTTATATGCCTTTGCTGGTAACCAAAATTGTCCATGTATCCTATTAACAGAATGGATTTCTGTTACCGTTTCAATGTCATTCTTTTAAGAGTTTAAAAGAATGAGTTTATTAGCATGCTTAGCACACTTTCTCCTGATATTTTTTTAATAAATTTATTTATTTCGTTTTTGGCTGTGTTGGGTCTTCATTGCTTAGCACGGGCTTTCTCTAGTTGCCGTGATCGGAGGCTACTCTTCATTGCAGTGTAAGGGCTTCTCATTGCAGTGTCTTCTCTTGTTGCGGAGCACCAGCTCTAGGTGCACGGGCTTCAGTAGTTGTGGCACTCAAGTTTAGTAGTTGTGGCTCGCGGGCTCTAGAGCGCAGGCTCAGCAGTCGTGGCGCGCGGGCTTAGTTGCTCCGTGGCATGTGGGATCTTCCCAGACCAGGGCTTGAACCTATGTCCCCTGCATTGGCAGATGGATTCTTAACTACTACTCCACCAGGGAAGCCCTCTGCTGATATTTTCTTAAGTCACTACAGAAAGACAGAAATTAGGGAGAACCTGCTCTGTATGACCTAGTTTCTTCTCTGAGATGACTGTGGCACTAAAATATACACATGTGAAAGAGCTAGTGTCTCTGTGTCATGGAGTATTGCAGACAAAGTCTTAGCTGATTGTACCTTCTGCACTCAGTTTCCTACAGGTGTTTCAGCAATGGTAAGAGCAAGGCGATGCTAGTATTTAACACTGGGTTGATATCCTTGTTCAGTGTAGGAATTATTAGATTAGTTTCTCAAAATATGCTTGTAAAATTAGGCAGGAGCTAGATGCCAAGTAGATTTGCTCCTTGCCATTTCAGCCTCTGATAATGAGGCTATCTTACAGTATTTCTCTTTGCTGAAAATAAACATAAGTGTTTTTCTTAATGAGTAATTGATGGTCCAGGCTAATGGTTTCAAAATGACAGTTCAATTCCACCTGCTTAAAATCCCTGACATCTATTGAAATAAATGTATGTGAAACCAAGGAGAAAAAACCCCACTAAATTATTAAATCCAGTAAGTGGGTAAAGGTACTATCAACTGGCTAGAAATATTAATGGATATCTAAAAATACGTTGCAGATTGAATTATATTGTGAGACAAACAAAACTGGTTGGTATCAAAAATAGGTAGGGACAGGAAACTTGGAAACGTGAATAGAACACAGTACCAGAATAGTACCACAAACTTAAGGCAGTAGAGACTTATAGAAATCTTATAGTACGGAGCAGTGTGTGGAGCCTGAACCAAAGGAATGCTACAACGGCAGAATTGAGTAGTTATGACAGATCATGTTGTGCACGAAGGCTTTAAAATATTTACTGTCTTGTCCTTAAAAGAATGTTTGCCAATCACATAGAGGATTCAATTCATTTTTATACGTTGACCTTGTACCCTAGAATTTTGCTAAACTTATTAATCAATACTCATGTTTTCTTTCTAGAGCATTTTAGATTTTCTGTGTATGCAGTTATGCTATCTTATAATAATGACAACTTTGCTCTTTGGGTCCCAATCTTTGTACGTCTATTCTTTCTCTCGTTGTACTGTGTAGTTCTTCCAGTTGAATAGAAGTAGTGATAGTGAATATTCCGGGGAGGATAATTCAGTATTTGGCATATAAGTATAGATTTAGTTTCTTTTTTTTTAGAGATACCTTTTCTCAGAGTAGGAATTTTCTTCTTTCGTTGGTACTTAGCTATAATCATACAAATATATATATATACACACACACACACACACACACACACACATATACCACATATACGATGTATCTCTAAAACATTGGTTTGTAAAAATTAATGATTTTTTATTAAAAATTACTGCTTAAATATAATACAAGCATTTATGCACAAACATGTATACATACATATGAATATATATGTGGGGTATGTAAAGGATATTTGTGGAAGGATATACAAGAAAACAGATTAGTGTTTATGTCTTTTAAGTGGGATAAAAAATCTTAGAGTAAAACTGATTTTTTTATTCTCTACCCTTTCGTACATGTACGTTATACAGTCTTTTTATTTTTTTCATAAAAGTGATCATAATGAGATAAGTTTTTTAAAAAGTATATTCCACAACATTATATATACCTCATGATTAGAAATATAAATAAATTTCATTTTTACTGAATGTTTTTACTTAAATTCTTACAGATCCCTTAGGATATACCAGGAACTCTAACAGGTGCTTTACACATTGTAACTCATGTTCATATAAAAATATTGAAAAGAAACAAGCCTCAAATACTCAGAATGTCATCCTGCATGTATTGGATTGTGAACAAATTATTTTTTGTTTTCTATACTTTCAAATTAAATTACATTCATTATTAAAATTCATATTAATTAACATTTTAGGAAGTGTTAATTTACTCTTCTACTTAATGTGAATAGACAACAGGCATCTTTCATTTGTGCAGATATTTTATGATTTCTGTTTTCCAGCTAAGAATAATGTGGTGATGTCTTTGCATTGGGGATTTATTTTTAAATTTTGGAGTTTGAAGTCCTCAGATTTTAGGTTCTGTTTAGACTTGATTCGATTATGCTGTTATTTGTCATGGTTTTTATCTGTGTGCCTAGGCACCTTTTATTTTTTAGGTCCAATTATCAGAGTTGTTTAGAAACTGTAGAAAGGATTGAGCATTGAGACTGATGCCTTTATGTGGCAGTTTGTTATGTCTCACACCTATGCTTCTCTGGCAACAAAAACAAGATTTATTAAGGAGAGGATATGGAATGGTCATTATAAATACATTTTCACTCAGCGGGAGGCGTGGAGTGGAGTCATTCACTGTGTACTCCAGTCACTAAGTCAGTGTTCTAATCTCATGTCAAAAGGATGCAGCTAAAGAAAATTTGTATAAGCAACTGTCTCGTCCACATTGCACAATGTGATTATAGGTACTTTACAACGTATATATCTATTATGTTTGAAAAAATATTAACCCATTAAAACTAGCTCACCTGTCAGATGTTGATAGTTATGATTTAACAAACATGCTTCTTCAAAAGCTTAGGAAGTGCCATAGAAACTGAGAAGATATAATGGCCACAGGAAATATCTCAAAATATTCCTATTAGTCCTCTGTCCCTTTATTTTACCTGAATGTTTAAAATTATTTATTCTGTGGAAATGCAAATATTGTTCTACCACCTGCTGATATCTGCTTTTCTTTAACCCGATTTGCCGCTGGGTTATTACCACTGTGCTTAACGTGATAATAACCTAGACTCTTTTTTTTGAAGAAAGTGACTTCTATTGCCATTGCTGAAAAAGCTTTTTCCTCTACTGCTTGTCATGTCTTACTGTTGCAAAGCATGTTTCGTTTGATCTTAATTATTGCTTCAGGCAAAACAGGTGGACTCACTTCCTTGTTTTGAGCTACAGCAGATCAGGGTTTTGCGATGATGGGTAAACCTGAAGCCTTCATAAAGCTGAGGGTTTTGTGTGCAAACTTTTCTCATTTTGCACCTGTCATTTTTAATCACGGTTCATCATAGCTACTTCATGTCGTGTAGCCGCATGACCACCAGAATGACGCTTATCATTACAAATAAGAACCCAGTTTGAGTTCTTACCTGCATTTGGAGGGGAGAAGGATGTTTGAGGGAAAACCAAAGAGAAAAACAATTGGTTTTATAACACATTTTAAGGTGTCCCATATACTTTCATTCTTACTTCACTACTTCAGGTCTGACTATACACATATGGATATTTAAATGTATTTCAGAAAGGAACTTTGATAAGTGATAATTGGAAGAATATATAAAGAATGATTGGATGACCAGTAGTGATGGCTGATACGTAATTTGTTAATCTTCTCCATTAAAAAAATAATAAAAATAGGGCTTACCTGGTGGCGCAGTGGTTGAGAGTCCGCCTGCCGATGCAGCGGACGCGGGTTCGTGCCCCGGTCTGGGAAGATCCCACATACTGCGGAGCGGCTGGGTCCGTGAGCCATGGCCACTGAGCCTGCGCATCCGGAGCCTGTGCTCCGCAACGGGAGAGGCCACAACAGTGAGAGGCCCGCGTACCGCAAAAAAAAATAAAATAAATAAATAAAATAAAAATAAAGCAAATGGAAATAAAACAAAAAATGACTTAGTTGACTCAATATGATATTTTATATATTGTATATGCATGTATATATTTATGACATATGTATATCACATTGTATATGTATGATGCATGCATATATGTAATTTATATCCAAATTATTTAGGATTCAAAATATTTATTACACTCTTTGATGCAACTCTAATTATATAGAAATATTACCTTGGGTATTATGTGGAACTCATTTAAAACACAACAGAGTAGAAAATTAAATGCACACATACACATATGCAAAAACTGATATCATATGTACTGAACTGTATGTACAAGGGATGGTTCAAGATAGTTGGGCAATGCATAGCTTACTACTTCCATTTAATTCTTTGGGGTTTCCTACATTTTCTGTTATAGATATGTATTACATAAAATGAGGAAAATAAGGTTATTTGACAAAAGATAAATTTAACCTCATACAAATCATTCTGACAAAAGTGAAGATGTGAGGTTAATTCAAACTCCACCGAATCTAGGAAAATAAACGTAAGGCAATCTTTTTTATAGGGAAGTAATTGACCTGGGCAGTTAGTAGTTTGAAATAACTACACAGGTGAAAGGTGATATTATCAAAATATAGTCCCAAATTATGGGAGACAGATTTGAAACAATTTAGAGGAAAGATATAAAAGAGTCTGGGCATGAGATACTGTAAAGAAAAGTGATTTAAGTTTTCTTTTTTCTGATGTGAATTTTACTTTGGTATCTTAGATGACCTCAAAGAGGAAGCACATAGTAGTTCTAAAAATGCAAGTTCTGAGAGAGGTCTATATAATTTTTAATGATTAGGCAAAATAATAGGAAGAAGGACTTACAAATAAAGAAGTATGTAAGAGAAATTATGTATTTATATCTCCATAATTTTTATTACATAATCTCCAGGACGTGTACTAACCGTATTGTATAAGTTTATTAAAAATGATGATTTCAGAGACAAAACAATGAGTTGGTATAGCTCATAAATTATTTCTATCTTGAGGCTGCTGAGTAATTATCAACCTCAAAGTTTTGAATTTTTCAATGATCAGAAATCAAGACTTGTAATAATACTAAAATGTAGCTCTAACCCAGAGCTTTCTTAAATCTGTCACTTTCAATTTTTGTATCTAAAGAAATCCACAAAATCATTTTGTGATCATTTAAGTGCATTTTTCAAGTGAATGTTATTCATGTTTGATATTAATAACTTATGCCTGAATGCAGAAATGATGTGGATTGATCCAGTAGATAGTTTCTTGCTGTTCTTTTCATTGTGTATCTTTTGATAATTGTTAGTATGAGGATGAAATATATATATATCTACTATCTTTATTGGACTATGAGTTTAGAAACTTTGCTGGGATAATCATTGTATTCAATTTTCCTTTGATTTTCTCAGTTCTCTTTGTACCAGCTGTGCTCAGTAAACATGTGTTAAATTGAAAAAATAAAAAGAGAATCATTTATTTAGAATACAGATTTACAAATATCTGCATTCACCTTAACAAAGCAATGATTCTATGTATAAGACCCAGTGACTGCAAAAAGTAGTTAATGGTTTTAAATATTCACATTACATAGTTTCTGCATGGAATTGCTCACACACCAGATTCTGTGTCACTGAGAGCATTGAGAACACCAAATGCAATTAAAAATAAACCACCTGATGTTGCAGTCGAATTGCCACTAGACATAGCGCTTAAGCAATTTTAGAAATGTAGGTGTGCGTGTATAATGATGCCCCCTTAGAACTCTTTTTAGATGTTATCCAGTGTGAATATAAATCCACAACATCCCATAGGTAGAGAGCAGACTTTTTCTTTTTTTCAATTTAAATTTTATTTTCAAATTACCTTTTTTGGGGGGCATTATACAGAATAGTATTGACAATTTATGAAGCTATCTATAGCTTAACTTATGCTATAACTTCTGTTTTGTATGAAATTCCTGCTTTCTCTATGGATTTCTTTTTCCAGATAGGATTGGAATGAGCTTTAAATAGGAAAATTATACTCTAAGGATACAATTAAAGTCAATTTCATCTGAGAAATGGGCAGTGTTTTTTAAGTTAAAATACAGTAAATCATCATGTATGTTATTTCACTTGAAATAATTCATCTAATACACTTTATTTCTTCATCATTACTACCTCTGTTTTCACCTTTAGGAACACTTAATTCTCCATCTTCTTGTGTCTTTACAGATGAATATTTACTTTGTCAAGGTTTATAGTTGCTTATCGTTGGAGGGTTAGTTTGGAACCAGTTATGCTAGAAATAAACATTCTATCTCCTATGAAAATTTTAGAGGTGAAGCTTTTACATAGTTTCTAATTAGTGATATCTGGATAATAAAACAAAAGAGGATGTGAAATGAATAGGTCCTTTTTAATTTTTAAGACTACTGTATTTGGGGTTGTAGTGATGACATTGATATTTATTTACTATTCCTACTCGAAAACAAGAAAAGGATTATAGCTTTTATCTAGTATAATTTGTAATAGTATATATTTTTTAGATGTCTTTGCTATTTTTTAATGGATAGGAGATTAAGTTGTATTGTGAGAGTATATGGGCTTTCAGATTCAAATATATCATGGTTAAAGTTCCATTTATGTTAATTACAATGTGTATATTCTTCAAATTACTTAAACTTCCTAAGCTTTCATCTCATTTTACAAGTAGAAGTAATGATTGTTAGTTCAGATTCTCTTGTTAAGATTAAATGAGTAGGGCTTCCCTGGTGGCGCAGTGGTTGAGAGTCCGCTTGCCGATGCAGGTGACACGGGTTCGTGCCCCGGTCCGGGAAGATCCCACGTGCTGCGGAACGGCTGGGCCCGTGAGCTGTGGCCGCTGAGCCTGCACGTCCGGAGCCTGTGCTCTGCAACGGGAGAGACCACAACAGTGAGAGGCCCGCGTACCGCAAAAAAAAAAAAGATTAAATGGAAGTGAAAGTGTCTGGTAGATTTGCTGGTAAAGATGGCACTGATTCATTATAGTTTTTATCTTTGTATTGTGACAAGTTATTTTGTAAATCGGATAATAATTTTGCTTAGGTAGATCGATCACAATTGCAGGAATGACTTATTTCCATTTTTGATTAGTCTTCATTTGCAGTGGCTGAAAATTGTTTTTATTTTTAAACATAACATAATTCCCTTGCAATAGCTATTCACATTGCTGATCAACTTGTTAAATATCTTTAAAAAGTCATTGAGAAGAGTCAGTGGAGCTCCAGAGATGTAAAATTAAACAGTGATTCCTTTTGTATATTGTAATGCAGTGGAAATCAGTGGGAAGGTGAATTGTTGATAGTGTAATTGTTATTAGATGCATATACTTTATGCTTATACATACTTTCCCTGATTCTATCTGATATTATTCAGTAAAAGCACTGGCACACATCTGAGGAATCTAAGACACAAAGTTTAAGTAGGCCTAGAATTACATAATGTCAGAGCCAGAACTTGGAGAGAGATAGGGAGCCTAGATTACAGTTTTGCCATTTCTGTATGGGCCAGGATCCATGGTAAGGGATATTTGAAACTGTGGGTTACATGGAGAAGCACTAAGGATAAAACAATGCATTTGGATAAACTGATAGACGATTAATATTTTAAATACCTAAGACATATGTGTGCAAAATGAATTTAGAGGTTAGGTGATGTGACTGCTACTGCTTGAAAAATAAGCTCTCTCTTTCCTGATATTAAAATCTATAGGACCAGTCTCCTCTTAGTGCCAGTAGCAAAACAAATAACACTGTCCATGCTATGTCCATTTCTTGTTTCCTCAGAAGTACTTCTCATGGGTGGTAATTACATATTTAGATCAGACAATATTTTTTTAGTTTGTTTTGGGGTTAAGTTACTCTAAAGTTTGTTCAGTTACCCCGAGGTTTATTTCCTTCCAATTCATCTCCTATGAAAAGAATACACATTTTATATATACTATGACTAAAAATTTATATAGAAAAGCAACAGAAGAGAACCAACATTATATTTTTACCAACTGTTTTTTTTTTTTTTTAAGCTCTGGAAGAGAGGAGGTGAATAATAAATAGATGCACTGAACTTGAGGGAAAGGTGTATTTCTGTGTTAAAGATTGAAATGGAAGTTGCAAACATAATTCAGGTTTACTGCACACATGTAGCAAATTTTTAAGGAACAAAACGTTTATTACATCAAGGACAGCACGAGACAATGGTTTTAAGGGCTTTAATAATAACCGTGAAAAATCTTCACCATGATATATTAGCTGTGACATGTCTTACAAAGTGTCATGTAGAACTTGCTGAATTGTATCACTGAAGGCTGCAATCCTTAGAACAGTGTTCTTCAAATGTAGGTCGTTGTGTTCGTTTGTATAATCAGACGTAGTCAGAGAGCTTTTATGATGCTCAAACAAAAAAAAAAATGAAAACCATATTATTAATTCATTTTAAGATATAGCTCATAATAGTTACAGCATAAGTGACCCTCTTATCCAAATGTCAGTTAATAAAGAGTGAAC
Source organism: Phocoena sinus (assembly GCF_008692025.1). Taxonomy (NCBI): domain Eukaryota; kingdom Metazoa; phylum Chordata; class Mammalia; order Artiodactyla; family Phocoenidae; genus Phocoena; species Phocoena sinus. The sequence goes on along the minus strand of NC_045768.1, from coordinate 79,471,097 downwards.
CTTGAAAAGTCTGGGAGTTCAGTTGTTTATAATAATATATTTGATACGAAGAAGTGTGTTACTTAAAATACTGCTTGGTGTTACATTTTATCTATTCTGGACAGTAGTGTGGTTTGAACAAATGAGGGTAATAACGATATAGCATTGTAGTAGCGGAAGTAGTAGAAATAAAAGCCAACATTTACTGTGCTTTTCATATGTGTCAGTTAAAAACATTTAATGTTGACCTTAAATATGTCTGTGAAAGACAGGGTAAGATTTTGGAGAGAATAGAAGCACGCAGAGATTTGTTGCTGAACTGCAGCTTCTTTTTCTAAAGGAAGTTACCACTTTTCTCAATACTGGCAAGTGACTAAGAATTTTGAGCTTTGTCTGGGCAAAGGTCATTGTCGCAGGGCAAGTAATAGGTCTGACAGAACTACAGTTACTATATTAAAGATTTGCAGGGCCTCTAATGTACTTATCATTTTCTTAAAAGTTATTCACTGAAACATGAAGTTATATTAGAAGGAAGCTAAGAATTATAAGCAGGATATATGAAAAGGATAACAGCATTTAAAAAAATATTCTTCCACTGCCAAGGACCCTGAGATTGTAGTTCAGGACCTACTGGGAAAGGAGGAAGACTTTCCATTGAACATATCAAGCTTTCTGTTTAAAGAATGTGCTTTTTTTTTTTTTTTTTTTTTTTTTTTTTGGTTCCACATATAAGTGAGATTATACAGTATTTATCTTTTTCTCACTTATTTCACTTAGCATAATGCCCTCAAGTTTCATGCATGTTGTCACAAATGGCAGGATTTCCTGCGTTCTCATGGCTGAGTAATATTCCATATGCAAACATAATGTGTGTGTGTGTGTGTATAATTTATCAATTCACCCATTGATAGACACTTAGGTTGTTTCCATGTGTAAAGAAACAGGGAGTACAATGGTGGTTGCCAGGGGCTGGGAAGTGGGGTAAATAGGGAGATGTTGGTCAAAGGGTACAAACTTCCAGCTATAAGATGAATAAGTTCTGGAGATCTTATATTCAGTGTGATATAGTTAACAACACTGTATTATATATTTGAAATTTGCTAAGAGAGTAGATCTTAAATGTGCTTACCACACACACACACACACACACACACACACACAAATGTAATTATGTGAGGTGAGGCCTTAACTAACTATATCATGGTAACCATTTCACAATATTTTTTGTACCAAATCATCACGTTGTACTCCTAAAACTTACAGAATCTTATATGTCAATTATATCTCAGAAAATCTGGAAGTAAAAAGAACACAGGAGGTTTGATTTGCATTTCTCTAATAATTAGTGATGTTGAGAATATTTTCATGTGCTTTTTGGCTATCTGTATGTCTTCTTTGGAGAAATGTCTATTTAGGTCTTCTGCCCATTTTTGGATTGGTTTGTTTGTTTTTTAGTTATTGAGCTGCATGAGCTGCTTGTAAATTTTGGAAATTAATCCTTTCTCAGTTGCTTCATTTGCAAATATTTTCCCCCATTCTGAGGATTGTATTTTGGTCTTGTTTATGGTTTCCTTTGCTGTGCAAAAGCTTTGAAGTTTCATTAGGTCCCATTTGTTTATTTTTGTTTTTATTTCTATTTCTCTAGGAGGTGGGTCAAAAAGGATCATGCTGTGATTTATGTTATAGAGTGTTCTGTCTATGTTTTCCTCTAAGAGTTTCATAGTTTCTGGCCTTACATTTAGGTCTTTAATCCATTTTGAGTGTATTTTTGTGTACGGTGTTAGGGAGTGTTCTAATCTCATACTTTACATGTACCTGTCCAGTTTTCCAGGCACCACTTATTGAAGAGGCTGTCCTTTCTCCACTGTACATTCCAGCCTCCTTTATCATAGATAAGGTGACCATATGTACATGGGTTTATCTCTGGACTTCCTATCCTGTTTCATTGATATATCTGTTTTTGTGCCAGTACCATACTGTCTTGATTACTGTAGCTTTGTACTATAGTCTGAAGTCAGGGAGCCTGATTCCTCCAGCTCCATTGTTCGTTCTCAAGATTGCTTTCGCTTTTCGGGGTCTTTTGTGTTTCCATACAAATTGTGAAATTTTTTGTTCTAGTTCTGTAAAAAATGCCAGTGGTAGTTTGATAGGGATTGCATTGTATCTGTAGAATGCCTTGAGTAGTATAGTCATTTTCACAGTGTTGATTCTTCCAATCCAAGAACATGGTATATCTCTCCATCTATCTGTATCATCTTTAATTTCTTTCATCAGGGTCTTATAATTTTCTGCATACAGGTCTTTTGTCTCCTTAGGTAGGTTTATTCCTAGATATTATATTCTTTTTGTTGCAATGGAAAAAGGGAGTGTTTTCTTGATTTCACTTTCAGATTTTTCATCATTAGTGTATAGGAATGCCAGAGATTTCTGTACATGAATTTTGTATCCTGCTACTTTACCAAATTCATTGATTAGCTCTAGTAGTTTTCTGGTAGCATCTTTAGGATTCTCTATGTATAGTATCATGTCATCTGCAAACAGTGACAGCTTTACTTCTTCTTTTCCGATTTGGATTCCTTTTATTTCCTTTTCTTCTCTGATTGCTGTGGCTAAAACTTCCAAAACTATGTTGAATAAGAGTGGTGAGAGTGGGCAACCTTGTCTTGTTCCTGATCTTAGTGGAAATGCTTTCAGTTTTTCACCATTGAGGATGATGTTGGCTGTGGGTTTGTCATATATGGCCTTTATTTTGTTGAGGAAAGTTCCCTCTATGCCTACTTTCTGTTGAGTTTTTATCATAAGTGGGTGTTGAATTTTGTCGAAAGCTTTCTCTGCATCTATTGAGATGACCATATGGTTTTTCTCCTTTAATTTGTTAATATGGTGTATCACATTGATTGATTTGCATATATTGAAGAATCCTTGCATTCCTGGAATAAACCCCACTTGATCATGGTGTATGATCCTCTTAATGTGCTGTTGGATCCTGTTTGCTAGTATTTTGTTGATTTTTGCATCTATGTTCATCAGTGATATTGGCCTGTAGTTTTCTTTCTTTGTGACATCCTTGTCTGGTTTTGGTATCAGGGTGATGGTGGCCTCGTAGAATGAGTTTGGGAGTGTTCCTCCCTCTGCTATATTTTGGAAGAGTTTGAGAAGGATAGGTGTTAGCTCTTCTCTAAATGTTTGATAGAATTCACCTGTGAAGCCATCTGGTCCTGGGCTTTTGTTTGTTGGAAGATTTTTAATCACAGTTTCAATTTCAATGCTTGTGATTGGTCTGTTCATATTTTCTATTTCTTCCTGATTCAGTCTTGGCAGGTTGTGCATTTCTAAGAATTTGTCCATTTCTTCCAGGTTGTCCATTTTATTGGCATAGAGTTGCTTGTAGTAATCTCTCACGATCTTTTGTATTTCTGCAGTGTCAGTTGTTACTTCTCCTTTTTCGTTTCTAGTTCTATTGATTTGAGTCTTCTCCCTCTGTTTCTTGATGAGTCTGGCTAATGGTTTATCAATTTTGTTTATCTTCTCAGAGAACCAGCTTTTAGTTTTATTCATCTTTGCTATCATTTACTTCATTTATTTTTCATTTGTTTCTGATCTGATCTTTATGATTTCTTTCCTTCTGCTAACTTTGGGGTTTTTTGTTCTTCTTTCGCTAATTGCTTTAGATGCAAGGTTAGGTTCTTTATTCGAGATGTTTCCTGTTTCTTAAGGTAGGATTGTATTGCTATAAACTTCCCTCTTAGAACTGCTTTTGCTGCATCCCATAGGTTTGGGTCATTGTGTCTCCATTGTCATTTGTTTCTAGGTATTTTTTGATTTCCTCTTTGATTTCTTCAGTGATCACTGCGTTATTAAGTAGTGCATTGTTTAGCCTCTATATGTTTGTATTTTTTACAGATCTTTTCCTGTAATTGATATCTAGTCTCATAGCATTGTGGTAGGAAAAAATACTTGGTACAATTTCAATTTTCTTAAATTTACCAAGGCTTGATTTGTGACCCAAGATATGATCTATCCTGGAGACTGTTCCATGAGCACTTGAGAAAAATGTGTATTCTCTTGTTTTTGGATGGAATGTCCTATAAGTATCACTTAAGTCCATCCTGTTTAATGTATCATTTAAAGCTTGTGTTTCCTTATTTATTTTCATTTTGGATGATCTGTCCATTGGTGAAAGTGGGGTGTTAAAGTCTCCTACTATGAATGTGTTACTGTTGATTTCCCCTTTTATGGCTGTATTTATGGCTGTATGTATGTATTGAGGTGCTCCTATGTAGGGTGCATATATATTAACAACTGTTATATCTTCTTCTTGGATTTATCTTTGATCATTATGTAGTGTCCTTTGTTTCTTGTAATAGTCTTTATTTTAAAGTCTATTTTGTCTGATACGAGAATTGCTACTTCAGCTTTCTTTTGGTTTCCATTTTCATGGAATACCTTTTTCCATCCCCTCACTTTCAGTCTGTATGTGGCTCTAGGTCTGAAGTGGGTCTCTTATAGACATCATATATATGGGTCTTGTTTTTGTATCCATTCAGCCAGTCTGTGTCTTCTGCTGGGAGCATTTAATCCATTTACATTTAAGGTAATTATTGATATGTATGTTCCTATTCCCATTTTCTTAATTGTTTTGGGTTCGTTATTGTAGGTCTTTTCCTTCTTTTGTGTTTCTTGCCTAGAAAAGATCCTTTAGCATTTGTTGTAAAGCTGGTTTGGTGGTGCTGAACTCTGTCAGCTTTTGCATGTCTGTAATGGTTTTATTTCTCCATCAAATCTGAATGAGATCCTTGCTGGGTAATCTTGCTTGTAGGTTTTTCTCCTTCATCACTTTAAATATGTCCTGCCAGTCCCTTCTGGCTTGCAGAGTTTCTGCTGAAAGATCAGCTGTTAACCTTATGGGGATTCCCTTGTGTGTTATTTGTTGTTTTTCCCTTGCTGCTTTTAATATGTTTTCTTTGTATTTACTTTTTGACAGTTTGATTAATATGTCTCTTGGCGTGTTCGTCCTTGGATTTATCCTGTATGGGACTCTCTGTGCTTCCTGGACTTGATTAACTATTTACTTTCCCATATTAGGGAAGTTTTCAACTATAATCTCTTCAAATATTTTCTCAGTCCCTTTCTTTTTCTCTTCTTCTTCTGGAGCCCCTATAATTCGAATGTTGGTGTGTTTAATGTCATCCCAGAGGTCTCTGAGACAGTCCTCAGTTCTTTTCATTCTTTTTTCTGCTCTGCAGTAGCTATTTCCACTATTTTATCTTCCAGGTCACTTATCCGTTCTTCTGCCTCAGTTATTCTGCTATTGATCCCTTGTAGAGTTTTTTTTTTTTTTTTGCTGTATGCGGGCCTCTCACTGCTGTGGCCTCTCCCGTTGCGGAGCACAGGCTCCAGACGCGCAGGCTCAGCAGTCATGGTTCACGGGCCCAGCCGCTCCGCAGCATGTGGGATCTTCCCGGACCGGGGCACGAACCCGTGTCCCCTGCATCGGCAGGCGGACTCCCAACCACTGTGCCACCAGGGAAGCCCCCGTTCTAGAGTATTTTTAATTGTATTTATTGTGTTGTTCATCGTTGCTGGTTTCATCTTTAGTTCTTCTAGGTCCTTGTTAAATGTTTCTTGCATTTTGTCTATTCTATTTCCAAGATTTTGGATCATCTTTACTATCATTATTCTGAATTCTTTTTCGGGTAGACGGCCTATTACCTCTTCATTTGTTAGGTCTGGTGGGTTTTTATCGTGCTCCTTCATCTGCTGTGTTTTTCTGTCTTCTCATTTTGCTTATCTTACTGTGTTTGGGGTCTCCTTTTTGCAGGCTGCTGGTTCGTAGTTCCCGTTGTTTGCTGGTGTCTGTCCCCAGTGGCTAAGGTTGGTTCAGTGGGTTGTGTAGGCTTCGTGGTGGAGGGGACTAGTGCCCGTGTTCTGGTGGATGAGGCTGGATCTTGTCTTTCTAGTGGGCAGGTCCACGTTTTGTGGTATGTTTTGGGGTGTCTGTGGACTTAGGATTTTAGGCAGCCTCTCGGATAATGGGTGGGGTTGTGTTCCTGTCTTCCTAGTTGTTTGGCATAGGGTGTCCAGCACTGTAGCTTGCTGGTCGTTGAATGAAGCTGGGTGCTGGTGTTGAGATGGAGATCTCTGGGAGATTTTTGCCATTTGATGTTGCATGGAGCTGGGAGGTCTCTTGTGGACCAGTGTCCTAAAGTTGGCTCTCCCACCTCAGAGGCACAGCACTGACTCCTGGCTCCAGCACCAAGAGCCTTTCATCCACATGGCTCAGAATAAAAGGGAGAAAAAGTAGAAAGAAAGAAAGAAAGAAAGAAAGAGGATAAAAGAAAATAAAGTAAGATATAATTAAAATAAAAAATAATTATTAAGTAAAAAAAAATTTTTTTAAAGTAAAAAACAGAAAACAGACGGATAGAGCCCTAGGACAAATGGTGAAAGCAAAGCTATACAGACAAAATCTCACACAGAAGCATACCCATATATTCACCAAAAGTCGAAAAGGGGAAAAAATAATAAATCTTGCTCTCAAGGTTCACCTCCTCAGTTTGGGATGATTCGTTGTCTATTCAGGTATTCCACAGATGCAGGGTACATCAAGTTGATTTTAGAGATTTAATTCCCTGCTCCTGAGGCTTCTGGGAAAGATTTCCCTTTGTCTTCTTTGTTTGCACAGCTCCCTGGGCTCAGCTTTGGATTTGGCCCCACCTCTGCGTGTAGGTCGCTGGAGGCCGTCTCTTCTTCGCTCAGACAGGATGGTGTTAAAGGAGCAGCTGATTCGGGGGCTCTGGCTCACTCAGGCCGGGGGGAGGGAGGGGCACAATGCGTGGCGAGCCTTCGGCGGCAGAGGCCGGCGTGACGTTGCACCAGCCTGAGGTGCGCTGTGCGTTCTCCGGGGGAAGTTGTCCCTGGATCCCAGGACCCTGGCAGTGGCGGGCTGCACAGCCTCCCCAGAAGGGAGGTGTGGATAGTGACCTGTGCTCGCACACAGGCTTTTTGGTGGCAGCAGCAGCAGCCTTAGCGTCTCATGCCTGTCTCTGGGGTCCGCGCTGTTAGCCGCGGCTCGCGCCTGTCTCTGGAGCTCCTTTAAGCAGCGCTCTTAATCCGCTCTCCTCATGCACCAGGGTAAATGTATTGTTGTTTACCCTTTTTGGAAGCCCTAAATGAATTTCATAATTGTTTCATTATCTGCAATATGTGATACCTCCATGGCCATTCTGGTGATTTTGACACATGGCTTTTTTAACAAAACAAAAAGCAAAATGAAGAGATAGGTGAAGTCATGTAATGAACCTATATGCATTTGTATATAAAGAAAAATGTCTCTTGAGATAATACTGTTTTGCGGTTCCATTGCCGTTTTAAGCAGTGTAAATAATGTCATCTGCTTCAAACGTGTAAGTGCTGAGACTACAAAGCATGCTTTGCTAAAAATCAAAACAGAGGCAGAGCAGAGTTTAGCAATAAAAGATGATTGTGATGTGTCTCCAATGCATTCTTCCTCTATCTGTTAGCCTTAATTCTATTATCCTGTCTTTTAGAAAGGATATATAAGTGCATGATAAAATGTAGACCATTGTTGAGAGAGCCACTTGAGCGGTACATTCTCCTTGCTTTATGATAGCCAGTCTCTAAATATATAATCTCTCTAATCACATATGCTTAGGAGGAACTTCACATATAACATACTAGTATAACATACTCTATAACACAGATACTATTTTGGTGCTTGGAGTCACATATATTCTCAAGGAAACTTTTTGATGGAGCCCTGATGTGTTTGTTCTTGATTCCATTAGGATTCTTTTCAGTTAGTAAATATTTAACAGCAAGTGCGTTTTATGAAACATGCACAGGAATCTTGAGTGAACTCATGATGAGAATTTCTTCCATGTTTACACAGAGCTCCTGAATAATGTGAGAATTTATACGCCTTTACCCATGCGTGGATTTATTGCATGTTCAGTGCAATTTGTGTGAGTCCATTGGGGATCTTGGAGTAAGGACACTTTGTTTTGACTCACTTTTCTCCTTTCTCCCTTACTGATTCCATCATATTTTAGTGCAGTTTTTCTCCTCTCTCATGACTGTTTTCTTTAAAAAATCCCTGCTACCACCCTTGTTCTAGGACCATATCCGGTCATTCCTTTCCTACCAAATTAATTTCCTAACAGGCATTCATGGCTCCAGTTTCAATACTGAAGAGCCGAAGGGGAAGGATCATGTCTTCAGAACATTTATATTTTAAAATAGAATAGAAAAAGGCATTTGAAGGGGAAGGATTAAAAAAGCGAGAGAGAGGCAAATTTTCTGCAAAGGAAAATATATGTATATATACATGCATATATGCATATATAATGCATAAAGTACACAAATCATAGGATTCCAGCTCAATGGATCTTTGCAGAGTAAACACAGCCAACACCTGGATCATGAGATAATTACTAGTATGACTTCTGAAACTATGTCAAACTCTATATTTTTATGAAGAATGATTGTTTTGTGTCTGGCTTTTTCTGCTCAACCTTTGTGAGATTTTTCAATAATACTACCTGAAGTCATAATTCATTTATTTTAATTTCTGAATAGTATTTCACTGGACAAATATACCACATTTTTAAAATCTATTTTACTGTCAGTGGACACTTTTGGATTGTTTACAGTTTTGAGATATTACTAATAGTTCTACTATGAATACTTGTATTTTCTAAGGAGAAAACATACACACCATTTCTGTTGGGCATTATATTTACTCAGAGTGGAATGCTTAGATCATGAGGCATATTCAGTTTTGAAAATATGCCAAACAATTTTCCAAAGTGGTTGTACTAGCAGCACATGAAAGTTCAACTTTCATCATCAGAAACATTAGGTATAGCACAGGGAGTTATATTCAATATCTAGTAATAACCTATAATGGAAAAGAATCTGAAAAATAATACATATATATAACTGAAGCACTTTGCTGCACACATGAAACATTAAAAATCAACTATATTTCAATTAACAGTTTTTGAAAATTAGGTATTTTCTACCTTTTTATGTTAGCCATTCTTGTGGATGTGTATTGGTATCTCATTGTGACTTTAATTTTTATTTCCCTTTGATTAATGTATTTGATTATTTTTTGTTTATTAACCATTAGGATTTTCACATTTACAAACTATCTGTTGTAGTAGTTAGTATTTTTCTCTATGTAGCTATCAGCTAAATAGCTCTAGTTAGTTACAGTTCTTTATTGAAGTATTTGCTTTTGTTGGTAAGAATTTTTTACACAGTATGAATATGAGCCCTTTGCGGGATGTACTGTTGACCCTTGAACAATGAAATGTGCATATAACTTCATATTCAGCTCTCTGAGTCTGCGTTTCTGCATCTGTAGATTCAACCAAAAGCAGATCATGTAGTATCGTCATAGTATTTACAGAAAAAATTCTGTGTATAAGTGGACCCATGCAGTTCAAACCCATGTTGTTAAAGCATCAACTGTATATTGTTGTCTCCACTGTGTGGCTTCTCTTATCTAAAATGACAAAGGAGCCATTATAAAGTAAGCAAGATATTTGAATAGATATTTCTCTAAAGAAGGCACAGAAATGCCAATAGGCACATGAAAGATTACCCAATGTCAGTAATCATTAGGGAAATGAAAATCAAAACAAAAAGAGATACCACTTATACCCTCTTGGAAGGCTAAAAAATAGAGAGAGATAATAACAAATGTTGTTGACAATGCTGAGAAAACAGAATAGCCATATGTATATTGCTGGTGATGTTGATAAGTGAAATACTTTGGAAAATGATTTTGCTATTCCTCGCAATATTAAGCATAGAGTTACCAAATGACCCAGAATTTGCACTCCTAGGTGTAAACCCAAGGGAAATGAGAGCACATATCCCACAAAAAAAAATTGTCTTTGAATGTTTATAGCAGCATTATTTAAAATAGTCAAAAGGTGGAAAAAAGCCAAATGTCCATAAACTAAATGTGGCATAGCTGCACAATGGAATATTATTTGACAATAGAAAAGAATAAAATAAAGTACTGGTAATGCTGAAACATGGACGAACCTTGAAAACATTATGTTAATTGAAAGAAGCCTGTCACTAAAGACCACATTTGTATGATTTCATTTATATGAAATGTCCAGAATAGGCGAGTTCACAGAAACACAATCTAGATTAGTGGTTGTCAGGCACTTAGGAATGAAAGCAATCGAAGTGACTTCTAGTGAATATGGTTTGGGTGATGAATGCTCTAAAATTATATAGTGGTGATGGTTTTATAACTCTATGAATAAACTAAAAAACACTAAGTTTTCTACTTTTAAAAGGTAGATGTTATGATATGTGTATTGTATTTCATTTCTGTTTAAAAAAGTACAACTGGAAACAACCTAAATAGCATCAGTGGGAGAATGAATAATGATCATGACATAACTACACAATGGAATGTTTAGACAATGCATATGCTGGAGTTATATATACAAACAGCATTGGATTTCAAAACAATGTTGAGTGGATAAGGAAAATTTAAGACATAGGGGAATGATAAATACTAGTGATTTTAATTTTAGTATTTAGTGAAAGAGAGAGATTGAGACATGGTACATAGGAATCTTCACCTGTGTTTGTAAGGTTTTTAATTCTTAAAATTATTGTGGCTATAGAGGATTTCATTGTATTTCTTTTATGGCTCTTATACTTCAATATTTTATAATTGAAAAAGAATAATGATATTAGAGGACAGGAGACTTAATGGTTAAAGTCAATTAAATTCAGGGTTATATGTTAAAATTATGTTCTTTTCGATTCATTAAGTAAAACAATTTTCTACACATAAGTAATAGAGGTCAATTAACTTTGAGAGCAACAAATCTGTAGCTTCATTAACATGAGTATTAAAGTTGAAGACAGCACCTTGCCAAATACTTTGAAAGGTGTCCAATGGTCTCAGATTTTTACTGCTTGTACATCAACCAAGAAGTATCAGCCATATTATAGTACCCTCTTTTCCAGATAACTGCCATAAACATTCTGTACTTGCTCTAGCTCAGTGATTCGCCACCCTAGCTGCACATTAGAATCACCTGGGGAGATTTTTAAAACGTGCCCTCTAAGCCTCACCTGCAGATATTCAGATTTAATTATTTCAGGGTGAGACCTAAGCATTGGCTGCTTTTTAAAGCATTCCAGGTTATTGTAATGTGAGACCAGATTTGAGAGCCATTGCTCTAGACTTTCCACTCCCTACTTATTTCCTGTGCTCTCTGATTTCTTTTTCCAAATCCAGTTCTTTCTCTCTCTCTCTGGGGGTCTTTGGTATTGATGGCCTTTTTAGATCTCCTCTGTCGTGGACCTAGTTTCCTTTTGCTCTTGTCTACCCGGTTACTTTGATTTCAGCGTTCCCTACAGCTCTGTGAGAGAAATGCTTTCCTATATCTTATCTTCCCAAGCTAACCCTCATAGCTCATTCCTCCAGGGGAGTAGCTTTACATATTTGCTAATATTGCCATGTTGATGAGTAAAGAAATAAATATAAAATAAGCCTTTAAGGGACTTCCCTGATGGCACAGTGGATAAGACTCTGTGCTCCCATCGCAGGGGGCCCAGGTTCGATCCTTGGTCAGGGAACTAGATCCCATATGCATGCCGCAGCTAAGAGTTTGCATGCCACAACTAAGGAGCCCGCCTGCTGCAACTAAGACTCAGTGCAACCAAATAAAAAAAAAAAAGCCTTTAAATTTGGGTTTGATGTAATATCATGGTTGGTGTTTTGTTGAAAGAATATGCAAAGACTAAGGGTGACAGTATTCCTTGACTACTAACTCAACAGCATTTCTGATGACTCACAGAAACTCTGAGAGACATGCCCTCTTAGCTCAATACTTACTGTACTGCTCTCTATTTAAGATAATCTTCAACGTGGTTGCAAGCTTTAAATGCTGTTTTCCAGTTCACTGAGTGGCCAGACTATGTGGCCATGGTTAAAACGTAGATGAATGCAACCCAGGGAAGGTGATTAGAGGTTGCTGAGAATAGAAAACACGCATACTGGGCGCAAGTGGTACAGCATTTATTTACAGCAAGAGGAGAGAAAGAGTGTACAGGATTCAGCCATTTGCATCCCTTGGCCCCCCATCCATGGCCAGATTTCTGCTCTGCAGCCAACTGGGGTCTTGGAGTTGCACACACCTCCCCTGGCGCTGCCGTAGAAGGATACTCCTCCCCCATAAGATCTGAAATACAGAAAGGCGGGGTCATGCCTGAGGGTCATAGATGCACATGCTTATGCAGAACAAAGTAGTATAAACCAAGTCTGGAACAGGGAAAGATATTCTCTCACGAGCTGACAAACCCAGCACAGGCTGTGAGGGATCTTTGTCTCCCAACAAGGAAATGTTCTTGAGTATTAGAAAACAATAGTTAAATAACTATAATTCAAGCAATTAAAAATAATCATCATTACAAAGGCCAAGTATCTTTTGGATAACTGAGATACCTTCTGATTTTAAGTAATGAAAACCCACATTTTCACTTCTAGTCTATCTACAGTTGTTTATGAAATCCCCAGGTCCTAGATCAAAGAAAATTCTCCTTTGTTTACAGTTCCAATTTTCTACATGGTTTTAGCACTTGATTGAGGATGTGAGTGGAAACGTGGAATTTGTGCAAACCATATAAATTTTGGTTCTGTCATTTAGCCTTGTGGTTTTGGATATATGTTTTAGCCTCTTAACTGTGTGTGCAATAAATGGGAGTAATAATGTCTAATTCAAAGATTTGTTTTGAGGATTAAATGATATATTCCTAAAACTAGCAGAGTGCTTAGTACAGAATAGATCTTTAATAAGTATGACCCTTCTATGATTTACATGCTTCCTTCTTTCCTTTTACATCCAGTACACATTGTCATCTCTACTGATGATCCACATGGACCCTCAAACTTAATGTTCCTTTAATTCTTATTTTCATAAATCTTAATATTCATAGTCAGTGCCAGGAAGTTAAACAATTCTATCCTAAGATTTTTTCTTCAATTAAAAATCACAGAAGTCAACAGTCCATCGTTCAGGTCCTCTAGAAGCAGGAGAATGTTTTACTAGGACTTCTGATTAATAAATTCTCCCAGTAGTAATCTTAGCCATACTCAAGGTCTTGACCTCTCTATACAAAATGCATAGCTTCAATGATATCTACCACAATCCCAAACCAGATTTTCTGCTGAATTTATTTTAATAATATACTCTCCTGTGTCATTCCCTCTGTTAATGTTTTCCATGTTTGCTAAAACATTCTTGTCTCTGAACCTGCCATTTGTAATTTTTCTGTGTCAGAGAATAAAACTGAATCTTTTCTTATTTTAAATCTATAATGGCAATCTTTCTAGTGGCAAGCCTCTACTTGATGACGATGTACTAAACACTTTCATAATTATTATCACTTTTAATTCCCACAACAATCCTGCAAGAATGGTATATTATTTCTATTTTAAATGTGATAAATGTGAGATTCAGAGCAATTATTGTTAATTACACAACTAACAACTGAAAGAGCTGTCATTCACTATAATTCAAGATCATGTCAGAATTCACACTCTCCACTTTATAACTTGTTCATCAGTCTGATTCCCATCCCTGCAACAATGCTTTGAAACAGAGCTTCTTAGGCTAAATTCAGTAAGATTTAACCAGCTCTCTTCTTAATCTCTCATTGCCTGGCAAAGTTGATCAAATCATTTCACAAAACTCACCTGAATAGCATCAGGCTTCAGGCTCCACTTTCCATAATGCCAACTCCTCATCTTCTTTCCACTAACTGTAGTCTTTCCAATGCCCTTTCCTCCTTCTGTTTTCTTTAGTATTTTATTCTGAAGATTTTATTTGCATGTAGAATATTAACTCTCAGACCAAGTTAATAACTCTCGAATCTTTATCTCAAACCCTACCTGTCCCCAAACACAATATCCCATAGCTGTAATAGGCTGAATAATGGCTCCAGAGATGTCCATGTCAATTCTCAGAATCTGTGAATATGTTACTTGATAGGGCAAAAGGGACTTTGCAGATGTGATTAGGTTAAGGATCTTGAGGTGGCAAGAGTATCCTGGACTATATAGGTGGGCCCATTGTAATCACAAGGGTTCTCATAAGAGGGAGGCAGAAGGATCAGAGTGAGTAATAGTAGGAGATGTGATAACAGAAGCAAAAAGCAGGGACCATGAGCCAAGGAATGCTCCAAATGACTTCTAGAAGCTGAAAAAGTTACAGAAACAGATTCTCTTCTCACTCTCCAGAAGGAGCCAATCCTTACCAAGACCTTGACTTTAGCTCATTAAGGCTGATTTTGGATTTTGATGTCCAAAACTATAAGATAAGAAATACAGGGTTTTAAGACAATAAGTTTGTGGTAATTTGTTATAGCAGCAATAGATAACTGATATAGTTCCGAATTCTGAAGAGAATTTCCATATGGATGAAAATTAATCTGTCTGAAAGTGAAATTTCTGTCTCTGAAACCTAATGTTATATTCAGTTCTTTCTTATATTACATTTTAAGACTCTGAAAAAGGGAAAGGAGGACCCTGTCTTAATAATCTTGCATTTCCTGTGCCTCATGTTAAATCAAATAGTATTGAAAAATATTAATTGAGGCAAAAGAATATTCTAAATCAAGGACAAAGTATGGCTATTTAATAAGTAATGGTGCAGTTGATTCATTCTTTCTTTCTTTTATTTTTTTTGAAAGAAAACAAAGACAATGGAGCTATCCAAAAGCAGGGAAAAGTTTTTGAAATATTTTTCAACAGTAAGAAATTATGCATAACTAAAGACAAATTAACATAGAAATTAAGTAGACAAAAAATTTCAATATGTATAGTATTGTGTTTCATTTATTAGTTTATTTATAAATATTGTATATATCATACCAGACACTGTGCTAAGTATTGTGGAGTAAAAAAGAATAATTTAAGTCTCTGTCAAAGGATCTTATAGTGTATTACTGTTCATTATTTCTTAAGCGTTTGGTAGAATTCTCCAGTGAGAACTTTGGAATTGGAGATTTATTTGGGGTGAGATTTCTTTGGATGATTGTAAATTAAATGTCTTTGATAGTTATAGAGCTATTCAAACTATCTGTTTTATATCAGGTGAGTTGTGATAGCCTGTGTTTTTGAGGAAGTGGCTCATTTCATCTAGGTTGTAATATGTATGTGTATAGAGGTGGTTTGTAGCATTTCCTGATCATCCTTTTGGTATCTTCAGGGTCTATAGTGATATCTTCTACTTAATTTCTGATATTAGTAATTTGAATTTTCTATCTTTTCTATTTGTCATTCTTGCTAGAGTTTTATTGATTTTACTGATCTCTTCAAAGTACCAGGTCTTTGTTTTATTGATTTTTATTTATTGCTGTTATTTTCAATTTTATTGCTTTCCATCCTTATGTTTAATACTTATTTTCTTTTTGCTTTGGTTTTATTTTACTCTTCTTTGTTATTGGCGTGGGAGCTAAGATTTAATATAAGTTGTTTGCTCTTTGGTAACATGTCTGCAATTACATAAAAATGTTACTCTTGGCACTACAACAGTTACGTCTCACAAATTTTGATATGTTTTATATTCATTTTCATTCAGTTCAATAGAATTTTTATTTTCCTGAGACTTCCTCTTTGACACCTGGATTATTTAGAAGTGTGTTTTTTAGTTTCCAAGTGTTTGGAGATTACGTTGTTGTCTTTCAATGATTTCTAGTTTGATTCTGTGTGGTAAAATAACATACTCTATATACTTTCAATTATTTTAAACTTGCTGAGGTATGTTTTATGTCCCATCATATGGTATATCTTTATATATATACCATGGGCACTTGAAAGAATGCATGTGTTCTGTTGTGTGAAGTGTTCCTTAAATGTCAGTTGATCTGTTGCTTGATGGTGGTGTTTTTCTTCTATAATATTGATATATCCTTGCAGATTTACTCTATAGTTGTTACATCAGTTGTTAAGAGAAGTGTGGTGAATTCTCCAGCTAGATTTGGGAATTTATATTTCTTTTTCGTTCTTTTAGTTCTGTTTCATAGAGTTTGACATAGTATTATTTGATATATGCATGCTTAGGAGTCTATGTCTTATTGGTGGATTGTCCCCTTTTCAGGCATTATATGATGTCCCTCTGTGTCTCTGGTAATATTCTTTGCTTTTAAATCATATTTGTCTTATAGACACGCCTTTGGCTTTTTTGATTAATATTTGCATGTTATGTTTTTTCTATTTTTTATTTTCAGCCTGCTTATATTGTTATATTTGAAGTGAGTTTATGATAGACAGCATATAATTGGGTCGTGTGTTGTAATCCACTCTGCTAATCTTTTTTTGCTGTATCTAGAAAATTTATATTTGATATAATTATTGATATTTTATGGCTTAAGCATGCCATTTTACTTTTTGTTTTGTTTTCTCTGTTTTTCACTTCCCAGTTTTTCTTCCTTCTGCTTTCCTGTAGGTTTCTGGAACAAATTTAGAACTCTATTTGATTTATCAATAGTGTTTTTGTTTTTTTGGTTTTTGTTTTGTTTTGTTTTGTTTTTTGCGGTACACGGGCCTCTCACTGTTGTGGCCTCTCCCGTTGCAGAGCACAGGCTCCAGACACGCAGGCCCAGTGGCCATGGCTCACGGGCCCAGCCGCTCTGTGGCATGTGGGATCTTCCCGGACCGGGGCACGAACCCATGTACCCTGCATCGGCAGGCGGACTCTCAATGACTGCGCCACCAGGGAAGCCCTCTGTAGTGTTTTTGAGCATATCACTATGTATAGCATTTTTATTGATTTCTTTAGGTATTATATTATATATATACATAGCTTATCACAGTCTACTAGGGTTGTCACTTAACCAGTTTAAGTGAAGAGTAGAAATCTTACTTCTCTTTATGTTCCCCATTTACAATACAATTGTCTTAAATTTTCTCTCTACATACATTTAAAATCACATCAGACGGCATTATACTTTTAATTTCAACCAGCAAACCAATTTAAAAAACTCAAGAGGCAGATGCATGCCTCTTCTATTTATTCGTATTATGTTTACCAAGTTACGTTTTTCCTAATGTCCCAAGTTTACTTCTTTTATTGTTTCCTCTCTGTTTGAAGAAATTTTAGCCTTTTTTTTAGATAGGCATGATGGTGATAGCATCTCCATTTTATTACCTTAGTCTGAGAATATCTTTAGTTCTCTATCACCATGAATGATGTTTTTGCTGGGTATAAATAAATCTTGGAAGAGAGAGAGAGAGAGAGAGAGAGAGAGAGAGAGAGAGAGTGTGTGTGTGTGTGTGTGTGTGTGTGTGTGTGTGTGTGTGTGTGTGTGTGTGTGTTGGGGATTCAAGCCTGAGAACTTGGAGAGCTGATGGTGTAGTTCTGGTCCAGAGGCCAGCAGGTGTGAAACCCAGGAGGAGCCAATGTCCCAGTTTAAAGGCAGTCAGGCTGGAAATTCGCTTATTCTAGGGAACGTCAGCCTTTTTGTTCTATTCAGGCTTTCAGCTGATTGGATGAGGCCTACCTACATTAGCGAGGTGATCTGCTTTACTCAGTCTACCAATTTAAATGTTAATCTCATCCAAAAACACACTCACAGAAACACCCAGAATAATATTTGACCAAGTATCTGGGCACTGCATGGTTCAATCAAACTGACACATAAACTTAACCATCACACTCAACAGTGAAGATGAGTTAAGCAATAGCAATTCATTCAAAGAACTATTAAACATCCATTAACAATGATGATTATGAATACAATGTAGACACTAGGACAGGTGCTATCTAAAGAGTAATAACTATTCTAGAAGGTAAAAATGGCATGATCTATGTTTAATACTTGATTATGTATGCCCATGAATGAGATTTAAAAACAATGCCTTAGCATAATAACAGTAATTGAAATTATGTGGTAGGAATTTTATTGTATTTTTTATAACAAAATATGATATATTGATATTATAATAAAACATCAGTATTTTCAAAAGTGATTTTATATTTGCACGTCAGTTTTAAAAATTCTTGAAATGCAATTATGGAGAAAAATGTCCATAATCTCATCACATATTCATAATTATAGTTAATATTTTGGTCTATTTATATATGCCAAAGCAATACAAAACATCTTTGTAATTAATTAAATAAATATTTATTGAATACCAGCTTCGTCACAACGCTGTGTTTTATGTGGTAGGGATATAGCAGTAATCTACAATGACAGTAGCAAAAACAAAATCCTCCCTCCTCTGTGGAGCTCACATTCTAGTGATTTTCTTTAATGTTCAAATGTTTACTTTGCCTCATTTAAAAAACATACCATAAGAATTTTCAGGTTATTACCTGATTTTAAAAGGAGTATTTTAATACATGCATTACAGTACATACAATGGATACATGATAGATATTAAAAAAACTTTGAGTATTTATTATCCAATACTGGATGTTATGCAATTCTTCAATAATAAAATATTATTATAAATAACTTGAATATTTGTCCATAAAGTTATTTTATTCTAGATTTGTGTTTTATTTAACTCTAAGAAAGTACCAAAAATTGAGTTACTGAGACTTAATGAATGTATATTTTGAGGCTCTGATATAGTTTGATAAATTGCTTATCCGAGTATACCTGTTCATGCTTCTTTTTGTTTGTTTTCCATAAAGTCAGGGACTTTTTAAAATCGAAATATAATTGATGTACAGTATTGTATTTTACAGGTGTACACTGTAGTAATTCACAATTTTGAAAGGTTTTATATTCCATTTATAGTCATAAAATATTGGCCATATTCCCTCTTTTGTACATTGTATCCTTGTAGCTTAGCCATTTTATATATAATAGCTTGTACTTCTTAATTGCCTACCCCTATATTGCCCCTCCCCTTTCCCTCTCTCCACTGGTAGTCACTAGTTTGTTCTCTATATCTGTGAGTCAGCTTCTTTTTTGTTATATTCACTAGTTTGTTGTATTTTTTAGATTCCACATATAAGTATTTCTCTGACTTATTTCACTTAGAATAATGCCCTCCAAGTCCATCCATGTTGTAGCAAATGGTAAAATTTCATTCTTTTTTATGGCTAAGTAGTATTCCATTGTGTATATACATACATATATATATATATATATATATACACACACACACACACACACACACCATGTCTTCTTTATTCATTCATCTGCTGATGGACTCTTAGTTTGCTTCCATATCTTGGCAACTGTAAACAATGCTGCTATTAACATTGAGGTTCATGTATCTTTTTTTCTTTTTTAAAAATTTATTTTATTGAAGTATAGTTGATTTACATGTTGTGTTAGTTTCTGCTGTAGAGCAAAGTGATTCAGTTATGCATAATCATTCTTTTTCATATTCTTTTCCCTTATTGTTTATCACAGGATACTGAATATAGTTCGCTGTGCTATATGTTGCTGTTTATCCATCCTATACATAATAGTTTGCATCTACTAATCCCAAACTCCCAGTCCATCCCTCCCCCACCCCCCCTTTCTTGGCAACCACAAGTCTGTTCTCTTTGTTTTTCAGTCTGTTTCTGTTTGATGAATAAGTTCATTTGTGTCATATTTTAGATTCCACATATATGTATATCATATGGTATTTGTCTTTCTCTTTCTGACTTACTTCACTTAGTATGATAATCTCTAGGTCTTTCCATGTTGCTACAAATGGCATTATTTCATTCTTTTTTATTGCTGAGTAATATTTCACTATATATATATATAAATATATATATATATATATATATATATATATATATATATGGCACATCTTCTGTATCCATTTATTTGTTGATGGACATTTACATTGCTTCCATGTCTTGGCTATTGTAAAGAGTGCTGCTGTGAACATAGGGGTGCATGTATCTTTTCAAATTATAGTTTTGTCCAGATATATGCCCAGGAGTGGGATTGCTGTATCGTATGGTAACTCTATTTTTAGTTTTTTGAGGAACCTCCATACTGTTTGCCATAGTGGCTGCAGCAATTTATATTCCCACCAACAGTATAGGAGAGTTCCCTTTTCTCCACACCCTCTCCAGCATGTATTATTTGTAGATTTTTTAATGATGGCCATTCTGATCAGTGTGAGGTGGTACCTCATTATAGTTTTGATTTGCATTTTTCTAATAATTAGTGATGATGAGCATCTTTTCATGTGCCTATTGGCCATTTGTATGTCTTCTTTGGAGAAATGGCTATTTAAGTTTTCTGCCCATTTTTTTTTATTGAGTTGTATGAGCTCTTTATATATTTTGGAAATTAAGCCCTGGTCAGTTGCATTATTTGCAAATATTTTCTCCCAGTCCATAGGTTGTCATTTTGTATTGTTTATAGTTTCCTTTGCTGTACAAAATCTTGTAAGTTTGATTAGGTCCCATTTGTTTATTTTTGTTTTTATACTATTGCCTTGGGAGCCTGGCCTAAGAAAACATTGGCACAATTTATGTCAGAGAATGTTTTGCCTATATACTCTTCTAGGAGTTTTATGGTGTCATGTCTTATATTTAAGTCTTTAAGCCATTTTGAGTTTATTTCTGTGTATGGCATGAGGGTGTGTTTTAACTTCATTAATTTATGTGTGATTGTCCAACTTTTTCCTTAGGATTGCTTTGGCAATGCTGTGTCTTTTATGATTCCATATAAATTTTAGGATTATTTGTTCTAGTTCTGTGAAAGCATCCTGGGTAATTTGATAGGGATCACATTAAATCTGTAGTTTGCTTTGGGTAGTATGGCCATTTTAACAATATTACTTCTTCCAATCCAAGAGCAAGGGGTATCTTTCCATTTCTTTGAGTCATCTTCAGTTTCCTTTATTAATGTTTTATAGTTCTCAGCATATAAATCTTTTACCTCCTTGGTCAGGTTTATTCCTAAGTATTTTATTTATTTTGGCTGCAATTTTAAAAGGGATTTTTTTTATAGTCACTTTCTGATATTTCATTGTCAGTGTAAAAAAATGCAACTGATTTCTGTATTTTAATTTTGCATCCTGCTACCTTGCTGAATTTGTTCATCAGTTTTAGTACCTTTTGTGTGGCGTCTTTAGAGTTTTCTATATATAGTATCATGTCATCCGCATATAATGACAACTTTATCTCTACCCCTTCAGTTTGGATACCTTTTATTTCTTTTTCTTGTCTGATTGCTGTGGCTAAGAGTTCCAATAAAGTGGTGAGAGTGGGCATCTTTGTCTTGTTCCAGATTTTAGCAGGAAGGCTTTCAGCTTTTCACCATTGAGTGTTATATTGGCTGTGGCTTTGTCATAAATGACTTTTAATATGTTGAGATATGTTCCCTCTATACCCACTTTGCTAAGAGTTTTTGTCATGAATGGATGTTGAATTTTATCAAATGCTTTTTCTGTATTTGTTAAGATAATATGTGTTTTTTTGTCTTTTGCTGATGTGGTGTGTATCACATTGGTTGATTTGTGTATGTTGTGTATGCTGACTCTCCTTGTTCCCCTGGGATGAATCCAACTTGGTCATGGTGTATGATCTTTTTTAATGTGTTTTTGGATTCAGTTTGCTAATATTTTGTTGAGAATTTTTGCATCTATATCCATCAAAGATATTGGTCTATAAATAGAATTGGCTTCATAGAATGTCTTTGGGAGTGTTCCCTCCTCTTCAGATTTCTGGAAGTGTTTGAGAAGGATTCGTTTATGTCCTTTGTGTGTTCAGTAGAATTCACCTGTGTAGCCATCTGGTGCTGGACTTTTGTTTGTAGGGAGTTTCTTTATTACAGATTCTATTTCGCTTCTAGTGATTGGTCTGTTCAAATTATCTATTTCTTCTTGATTCAATTTTGGTGAGCTGTATGTTTCTAGAAACTTGTCCATTTCTTCTAGGTTGTCGACTTCTAATTGTTCATGGAATTTTCCTGTTTTTTTTTTTCTTTGCATTTCTGCAGTATCATTTGTTATTTCTTCTTATTCATTTCTTATTTTGTTTACTTGGATCCTCTCTCTTCTTGGTGGGCCTGGCCAGAGGCTTGTCAATATGGTTACCCTTTCAAAGAACAAGATATTGGTTTCATTGATTTTTTTCTATTGTTTTTTAATCTCTATTTTATTTATTTCCTCTGATCTTTATTATTTCCTTCCTTCTGCTGACTTTGGGTTTTGTTTGTTCTTATTTTTCTAATTCTTTTAGGTGGTAGGTTAGGTTGTTTATTTGAGATTTTTCATGTTTTTTAAGGAATGCCTATATCACTATGAACTTCCCTCTAAGAATTGCTTTTGCTGCATCCCATAGATTTTTGTATGGTTGTGTTTTCATTACTATGGAATCATCCCAGGCCCTGGCCCAGACTCCAAGTGCACACACCCACAAAATCCACAGCTGCTAAGGCCAGACCTGTCCCAGCCACAGGAGTACCCATAGTCCACTCAGATGTCTTGCAGGCACTGCGTTTACAAAACTGGCAGTGGTAGTATAAACCCATGGATCACATAGCGATGGGGAAAGGGCTCAGTTTTCATCCCCACCTCCATGTGTGGGCAACCCCCTGGCACTTGCGCACTCCCAGAGCTCATAGAGGTGGTGCTGCGCTGGCTGAGAGTGCTTAGAGAGAGAGGCTGCTTGGTGGGCCCTGCCCCTCCCTTCCCAAACTCTTTTAACAATGGCACTTCAGTTCCATGGTGGACCTGAGCTTCTGTGTGCCCCCCTGGTTGCAGCCATACCACACTCCAGTCCCTTCAGGCTGTCTTCATGCAACCAACCCCAGTCCTCTCCCTGGATCTGTCCTCTGAAGCCCAGGTTTCAGCACTCATCTCCTGTGTGCACCAGTGGACACATGTCTCAGGCTGGGGAAAGCAGGGCTATGGCACAGACCATCTATGCAGGTCTCTCTCTATTCTGCCTGCCATAAACTGGCTATGTGCTCTCCTGTGAGCCTCTGAAGCTTCCTTTCTGCCCCATCTGATCTCCCTACAGGTGAAGGGGCTTCATAGGGTGTGGGAACCTTTCCTCTTACACAGTTCTCTCCCAGGGGCACAGGTCCTGTCCTGATTCCCCCACTTTTATTTCTTTCATCATACCTGGTTACATGGAAATCTCTCCTGCAATTTTGGGTGTCTGAGGTCTTCTGCCAGCGTTCAGTAGGCATTTTGTGAGAGTTTTTTCCACATGTAGGTGTATTCTTGATATATTTGTGGGACGAGGTAAGCTCCACATTTTTCTATTCTGTCATCTTGATTTGAGCCCCCATGCTTCTAATAGCAACACACGGGAGTGTCTATCTTGCTTTACACTGGTCTGGATAGAGTATTATATAATTATGCTCTAATTACTGTAGTTAAAAACTGCTATCCCAGTGTTTTCTCCCCTCCCCCCTCTCTTTTTATGTCTATTTTCTGTGTTAAGATCATCTTCTGTTTTTGTTTTCTTCATTTAAAATTGTTTATAATATTTCTTTGTCTAATTAGCTACTGAAGTCTTCTTATTATAACATTTAAGCTCTATAGATAAGATGTTAATTTTACACATTTTTCCAATTTGCTATTTTCTTTTCATTATGATTGCCTCAGAGGAGCTATTACTCTTATCATTGTTATTACCAGTGCTGCTAGTAGCGTAAGAAATGTTTTTATGTTGTCAAGTCTGTCCATCTTCCATTATGCTGATTTCTAACCTGGAGAGTCATATTTTCTGTAGATGTCTGCTGAATATTCTCAGCTTTAGAGCATTAAAAATGTATTATATTCATGTTAAATCTGAAATCACTGTCAGTGTTCCTATGAGTTAAGAATCTAAGTTTTTTCCCCTTTCAAATTGTAACCTATTCTCCCAGAACTTTTAATTTACGAATATTTGTTAACCCATTGATTAATGTGACCTCTAACCTTTACAAAATTATTATCTAGAATAAGGGGAGCCCTTTTTAAGCAGACATAATTTATATTTTAGTATTGCTTATATTTCAGCTAAATTTTTCCCTCCGCATATTTTATTCTCATTGATCATAGGGTGATAAGTGAGTAAAAAGATAACTCTCCAACCAGCCAGATGAGTTAATGAGCCCTGAAAGTTAATGGAGTAGAGATTCCAGAGCAGTTTAATCACCTTCACATCCATATCTTAAATATACAAAAAAAAGAAAATTATGAAACATTTAAGAGGCAAGATGTAATCAATCACATGCAACTGATGAACCCAAAGCTAATTTACTTTATTTATTCATAAGTTTCTAAAGTTTGTTGCATTCCAGAAGTCTCCTTAGTGTTTTTTTTTTTTTTTTTGGCTGCACCAGGTCTTAGTTGTGGCATGCGGGATCATAGTTGGGGCACGTGGACTTCTTAGTTGCGGTATGTGGACTCTTTTTTTAAAAAAATAAATTTATTTATTTATTTTTGGCTGTGTTGGGTCTTCTTTGCTGCACATGGGCTTTCAGTGAGTTGCAGTGAGTGGGGGCTACTCTTCGTTGTGGTGTACAGGCTTCTCATCACAGTGGCTTCTCTTGTTGCAGAGCACCAGCTCTAGGCATGTGGGCTTCAGTAGTTGTGGCTTGTGGGCTTTAGAACACAGGCTCAGTAGTTGTGGCACATGGGCTTAGTGGCTCTGCAGCATGTGGGATCTTCCCGGACCAGGGCTCAAACCTGTGTCCCCTGCATTGGCAGGTGGATTCTTAACCACTGTGCCACCAGGGAAGCCCCCGTATGTTTTTTTTTTATCACTTGTAATAAAGATTCTGATTCTGTTTTTGACTTTTGACTGCTGACAGCTTTCAAGCTCCACCCCTCCCCTTTCCTCTTCTATTTGGACAATCTGATAAGAAAGACTGAGTGTTCCCTCTCATGACACCAATGAGAAGTTAAGAACTCCCAAACTCATCCTAGAAGCTTTACCCCCCTGTACCCCCAATCACCATAACACGCTAAACCAGTCACCCCTCCTTCTCTCTCAAACCATATTTGGAAATACCTGGGAGAAAATATTTTCTTGTCTTCTTGGTGTGTGTGTGTGACATCATCAATATCAGTATCTAAACCAATTTGGGAATCTATCCTATTCCTGTGGGGTGACTACAACACACTCAGTTTGATTTCTCTAGTAATGACACAGGTACATTTCTGACCAGTCAATTGTTATTGCTGATTAGTAAGTCTAAATTACCATTTTTCCAAGCAGTTGGGTTACTTTTTTCTTTTTAATTTAAAAAGTAAGTTTCAACTGAAGAGAAGAATTATAATCATTACATTGACCAATAAGAGCAAATTGGTAAGTCCTTCTTTCTTGAAAGATAAAAAAGTCTTAAAAGTCATATAGTTATTTTGTACAAGGAAGAGAGTGGTAGTAACAAAAATAATAGAAAATTGATATGAATGAAGTGAGGAAACAATGAATTATATACAGCCTGTAAACTCATTTGTGGATAACCAGAGAAATCATACATAAGATGAACATAGGTAATTACAAAGAATTATTGGTGATTTGAAAAAAAGGAAGGAGATACTGACAGTAATGTGTTTTTTATAAAGCCTTTATGCAAAGAAGTGGGTGATAAGAAGAGGGAAGAAAATTTTTTTTTACAGTTCTATGAAATTAAAAATCCTGGGCACATTACCTTAATCTATGATGAAAATAATCTAAAGAAGAAACCTCATTTTCTTTTTTTCTCCTTTTCTTTCCTTCTTTCATTTATTTTTTCCCTTCTCTCTTTATTTTCACATATATGGCCCTTGTTCCACAAGTGACTTGAGTTCACTTACTAGAAAATGCAATATCATAAGATTTGCTGTCTTTAACTTGCTGAAGTTTCCCTCAAAACAATGTCTGTGCTAAATTATAAGGAATATCAAATTTTAGAAATAAACTTTAAAAAAGTACTTTATTCTTATTTACTGTATCTCCTATAAATAGACAGGAGTGAGCCAAGTACAGATCACAAGACCAATATTCAGAAGCAGAGATTTGAATATAACCAGTCAGATTTCAACTCATCTCTCCTCTTTGAAATTCAGTTTTCAAAGATTAGTTCAAGGGTTCTTATCCATATTTCCAGTCATCATCTTCCATTCAGCATCAACACTGATGTGTCTGTCTAGCTATCTATCCCTAGCACTTCAGACTGCTTTATCTGAACAAATGGTGTCACTTGGAGGAATTTTAGATATAACTATATAAATATATTAACAGTAATTATGTAAGTGAAAGATACCATAACTTAGTTCATTCTTTTCCCTGGTGCCACTGCTTCACATCAGTCTGTTTTTAATTGGAAAATGAGAAAGTCTATTTTCTCCTTCTCTATTTTTCTTCCTATTTCTCCTAAATCTTCTATGTCTGTTAATTTTTAAGGAACAAAAGCAGTATTGCCTATGCATATGTGACTCATAAAGTTTAAGTGAAACATCACTTTTGAAAGCTTCATTCAGTGTTTTCTTAAAGACTCTAATTCCTAAAATGCAAACATGATTGTCTGATAGATTTAGAAGGCTGAGAAGTTGAGGAGAGGGTTATTAAAATTAATTTAGTCTTGTGATGTGGTGGCTTTGCTATTGAGCCAAGCTTAATCTGATCAATATCCTCTACTCTAGAGATCAGAAAGTGCCTCATTGTAAGACGTCAAGAAGGTTGGCTCTCTGTAACATTATATCAGACATTGTCTACATGTTTGAATCTTCACATACTGTAAACATGGGATACACACACACACACACACACACACACATATACTGGAAAATATTACATATTTACTTTTAGAAATGTGTTTATTTTCAAATATTTTCTGAAATAAAGTTGTAAAGTTGCCCAGTGGTTTCCATAAGAGAAGATAATTTTTATTTTTGAAAAAATCATTTTTCAAGTTTTGCTTTCTTCTTTAGATCAAAGGTAGGATATGAGGAAAAAAGAGAATTGTATTTCCAAACTGTCATTTAGGTATGAGTCTGAGAATTGTTGATTTTGTAAAGTAAAGGAACAAGGGGAATTGGCATGTAGACAGTTCAAGGAAGAATTTGATTAAATAGGCACCTGCCATACTTTAGAGAATTTTTGAATCTTAGACTGTGAAGTTTCGCAACTTCACAGTCTTACCTTGGGATCCTTATTAACTTTTCTCCTTACTCCACTGCTCAAAGGGCATAGTTATACCTATACTCTGTTGATTGTAGGAAAAACAATTAGTACATCTTTGGAAGGGTGGTGGGTAAGATATTTTAAGGATTACTAAAATGTTCAAACTCTCATTGCATGTTCTAACTTGTAAGAATTGAACTAAAGGATACAGTGAGAGGGAAAATAATATGTAACATAAATGTTATAATCTTTTTCATATTAAAAATATTTTCATTCAAATAAATTGAAATTTAGATTATTATTCATATACAAATTTCGTATGTATTATGACATACGAAAACATGATATAGTGAAGAAATGAAGGCTCTAAAATTTCATACATGCTGCCTAAAAACTACATAAACACCCCCTTTTTAAGATGAGGACAAGAAAAAAATAATATATATATATATATATATATATAATAGAATTGTGAAGTTGATAGTATTTGAATAATACAGTCTTTTAATTTTTCTATATAATATTTGTACAATTTAAAATAAGTTCTTATATTACTATACTTTTATGTGAAAAAATTATGCCACTCATCTCAGTTTGGTAACTGAGGAAGCTATCTCAATGATTGAACAGGTGTTTCCTGAAGTGACATGCAGCAGAAACACAGTGGTTTAGGGTATTTCTCACCAGGAGGATAACTTTTCCCAAAGCCAAATATTCATGCATGTCCAAATACAGATGTAGTTAAGGGTGTGATATAAAGTGGGAGTGTGAGAGCATTTCCTTTGAGAAAAATAAATTATTGTTGAGAGGCCATTGGTTTGGTAAACTTAATCTGGGACTGCAAAATTCTGGGGAGTAACTGACAAGATAAAGAAAGCTCCAGAACCCTGGGCAATATTCCTACCCCAACAGTCATCTGGAGTAAAGGAATATTGGAAGCTGTACACCCATGACGTCTTAGAGGTTTGCAAGAGGACTGTATTCAGCCAAATATCTGAGCATCATTAACAGACCACCTACAGAGGATAAGTGTGCCCTGCATTGAAAAGCCAGCTGCAGTGAGACACTTTTGAATGAAGAAGCATCTGGAAATTGAGGATATCAGAGAAGCCACCTACTGATGTAGAGGTGAGTTTTGGGGTATCCCCTCTTGGACAGAGATTGGGCTGATTGAAATAAGCTTTCTAAGAGGAGGAAGGGAGTATAGAAGACTCAGTTCACTTAGTGGAGAAAGGCTGAGTTTATCATTTTCCTTCCAGAGGAGATCAGCTATACCTGAGGAAACAGAACCTACAAATAATGACTCTCTGTAGGAGCTTCAAGTCCACCAGAATTTTCATGAGGTAATTGTGCCATGCATTTGCAGTCTACCTGAGTGATGGCTATTGCCTTTTATGTTGGTTTATTTTCTTTCTCACCTGGGACGATCTGGAAAGTGGGGGGTATGATGAGAAATTATCTAAGCCTGAAGAAGGGGAAAATTCAGCCCAGAAAGGTATTGCCTGAAGCGAGGCTAGAATTTCACTTCAACTTCTAAAAGACTGGACTGAAGCAAACATGGATATCTATAGAAATTCTCTTGAGTGGGAGCCATTATGATGAAACCCAAAATTATGCATCATGGGAAATAAATTATAGATAAGTAGGTAGATACAAAGATAGATAGATTTTACTCTGGTTTTAGATCATATCAAGATCTTGAGGCTATTTTCTTAAAGGGTCAGAACAGTCTTAAATGAGGAATCACTCTACTGGGGGGTAGGGGGTGGTAGAATAAGGATGGGGAAAGACACACTTATCTGGGGAGCTTGTGCAGCTGTGAGAGCCAGAGGTGTTTGCTGGATTCAGAAAAGACAGAGGTTAACTGTCGAAGGCAAAAGTAACTGTCAGATGGGAGTTGAAAGTGTTAGGAGGGGAACAGAATGGAGCACACATAAGAGTTCCACAGGCGATGGCTGCTCTCATGGAGAAACCCTCATATTTCCAACCTAGTCTGAAGCAGTGTCTGGTCAACAAGGCTCTATGCTCTGGTGAGTTTCCTAGCAGAGGTGTCTGGGAGTAAAGAAGGTAAGAACAAAAGAAAGAAACATTTCTCTTCCCCGCCAATACCAGGTTTTCACCAAAGCTGAAGTGTGCATGTAGAAGTCTCTAGCATGGTGCCTAATAGTTTGTAAATATTCAGCATCTGTGTGGTTTGTGTGTGTGTGTGTGTGTGTGTGTGTGTATAAAGATTCACTCATTTCTCATTTTTTTCTTCTTAGCTAACCTGACTACAAGATGATGCCCATACTGTATCTGCTGGAGGTAGCCTGATCAAAAACATTGTAATTGTGGAGATGATTCTTCTTTTTATCTTCTGTAACGCCTGTACCTCTCCTCTGTCCAACCATTAAAGGGAGCAGTTACCTACAAATGTACTATATGCATGTCCAAATGGTAAAGAGTACACAGACAACTTAGAGGCAGGATTGAATACACAAGAAGAGTGGTTCTTGGTGTTCTGAGGGGCACTTCGCCTACTCATGTGTGCTGCACATCTTCCACCCCCAAAATGAGACCTATGTGGAAAAGGGCGACATTGAGCAAAGGGCATAGATGGAAACTCACTCTCCCTACAACACATCCTCAGCTATTTTGAGCTCCAAAGTTTAAAGAGAGAAAGAAGACTTGCTTCAGATGGCTGGCACCACTGTCACCATCCCCATCGCAGATTCAGAGAGAGGTGTACAAGAAGGAGAAAAGCAGGTGGTTTTCCATGGGAAGCAAGGTAAGTGCTTAAGCACAAAGAGGCTCATTTTGCACTGGGCTCAGCACACTCGATCATTCCAACAGCGATGCTACTGTGTCTTGAGGGACCAAGTAAACTCTCAGCTTGGGTTTCTCTGGTTTCCTGGGATATTGGAGTTTTCATGTGAATTACTAAGGATAATATAGTTTTACCTAAGGAAGAAATATTTCAAAAATTTATCAAGGTCATCTTGAAGGTGAATCTTAATTACTTCCTATTTTGCATTAGTACCATGAATGCAAAAGTGCTAATAAGCAGAAGATAGGTTAAAAATGAGCTATGGAAAGGAGGATGCTGGAATGTTTGACAAAGCAAATAAAGAGACCTATGGATTATATGGGAACCAGGGAGTATGGCTATGATTTACAAATAGGACTATGGATAGGTAAATTATTCACATCAATCTGGGTGTCATAAAAGATGCTGCAATAAACACAGTAAAAATGTCACTCAGGAATTAAGTGTGGAGCCCCCTTTGCTCTCACAACAGTCTTTCAGCAGGACCATTGCTTACCCATAGGCTATAGGGCTTGGGGCAAGTCACTATAGTTGCTGGCTAGGTTAAATACTGAATAATTTTCTACCAAAAAAAGAGAAGGTAGCGGAAGGTCAAACTTAACAGGATGCAATGGAACAGAAAAACTTGCTACTTAGGCTGTGTGATAAATAGTGTATAATATGCTCTCACCCACTTTTGCAGTCATAGTACTAGAAGCTAAGGTTTACTTACTTGAAATTTAACCTAAGATCAACTGAGGCTTCTCCTCATTTGTCCTCCTGGTTTGAGATAGTGATTTCTACTGTCATTATTCCAGGGAGGGCAGGCACATAAAGAGATAATAAGGGAAGAAGTATCAGTTTAACAAGGAATTAAAATAGTAATGTTCATGTACAGATGCCCAGGAATCAGTGTCTTTAAAGGAAAAAGAGGGACAGTAGAAACCACTACGATGACTTACGATCAGAGGAGAAAGAGGGTGGAGAGGACAAAGCAGAGAAAAGGGAAAGGGTAGGAAGCAGCCATTCTAGGAGAGAGAAGGAGCAGACACCTCTGGAGGAGAAGTAGGCTTCTGTCTCAGGGCGGAGCTGAGCTGTAACACACACTGAAACCGAGGACGATGGCCACATACACTGAAACACTGTGAGTCTTGTGGTCTTTTGTGGGTCTGGTGTGCAGAGGGGACCAGGACTGGCCTCTCATCATGTCTTGGTAGGAGGAAAGAAAGAGCACTTCTGTTCAATGGCATTTCTGGGGAAGAGAAAATGAAAATAAAAGACGTGTTCTGTCTCTCCTCAGATGATACAGGCATAGGAAATTAAATGGTAGTGAATGAATAATGCTAAAGCCTAGAAGAGAAAGTTGTATAGAAGTGAAGAGAAGCCCAAGAGCTAAGCCCATAGCAGAGGAGATGCCCACCCTTGCTGGACAATTTGTAAGTCTCTCCTAGGTGGTAAATCTAAGCCCATCTAGAAATCCGATTTCAGCCCAGATTATGGCTCCTGACACTGATGTGAATGCCTGTCCCAGCTCAGGCTTTTCCTGGAAAAGTAGAGGCACTGGCTTCCTTGTGGATTTCCATATGCAGGATAAACATGAAATTCGTAGCCTATAGAAATTTATAGCTGCTCAAGGCAATTATTTTTGAGAATATTTGGTTTAAATATTTCTTAGGGTCTCAAAATTAAGGCAGGTTCCCTGAGAGTTTCAGCTGGGTCATTGAGTAGAGAGTTATCTTCTTTGAGTACCTGATTATCATGTGGAAACGCTTGTTCCACATGAAAATACATACACTCTTGTCCCAGCTCTCACAGTCCAAGTGCTGTAAGAAACAGTTACTGACAACAAACGAGAGAGGACTGGACAATCTCTTTTCTTTCCATGAGCACTTTCCTCTGAGGCAATCTTGAACACCCCTTGAAAGAAAAAAAGAAAAACCCTCACTTGTCTTTTGCCTCTTTCAGGGAGTCTTTGAGGATTTCTTAGAGATTGGTCACTGGGAGGTTTGACTGCTTTATGCATGCTGTTCACGTTTATATCCTCAAAGTAATGGAAGCCCAGAGACCAGAATGTAGCTGGAACCCAAGAGTGTGGGAGAGGCAGCCTTGAGTTATGGACCCCTGAGCCCTTAGGCTTGCAAAGGCTTGAAGGATCCTGACTTGTGGTGTCCCCCTGCAGTAGCCCTCAGATAGGAGAGAGTCCTTGGTATAACAAGCAGCAGAAGGGGCTTAGATTTAGTATTTCCAAGTTGTGTCTACCATTGCCTGGAGCCAGGAAGAAAGACGCATTGTCTTCCTTGGCAAAGAAGCAATAATATCCCCAAATGGGAAGGAGGCAGCCAAGCTGTCTCAGGGTGAGAAGTCATAGGGTATCCCGGACCTTGTCAGGCCCGAGAATTTGAGCTTCCGAACAGGACATCTTTGAGATAAGCAAATGTGCACTTCAAGTAAGGGCAATCTCTTAACAAAAAAATTCTGTTATTGGCTTCTGCAGGAACTAATTCTTTTAAATGTTAGAAATGCCAGAGTGACCAGATTGAGAAAGGATCAAATTCGTTAGAGTTCTGCCACTAACCCACTTGCTCTAAAATGTATTTCCTTAGTAACACATTTTATCTTTGCAAATTTTTGATACAGGGCTAAGGATGGGAATCTGATCATCCAACAAAAGATCCTGATCTTTAAAGAGGCCATTCTACCTTAGCCCAACTGAGGTCTGTATCTTGAAATCATAAGGTTTCCAAAGAATAGAACACAAGCCCAGTGTTCAGGTCAAGAGGAAAACAAAAGCTTTGGAATCAGACACACTTGAATAAAAATTAAAATGCTTTCACTTACTATTAGATATCGTGTGATTGTCTTGCTTCACCAGACTTCAGTGTTTTCCTTTGTAAAATGGAAATAATGATGGATACAAGCAATTGTAAAATGTATCACATATATACCCAAAACACTTGACGCTGTGTATTGCATATAGCACATTTCCAAAATGGTGGTTTTATTATTAGTACTAATATGCTTTGCTGTATATCGTCTTCCAGATATGGTTATTGTATATCACAATTCTTTTATGAGTTTTGAGTTAGCAAAAGTATATGGTGAGCTATCAGGGAATCATGTCAGTTGAGCCCTAACTGAAGAATCTGGTAATGATGGACTTGAAGAAATAGAAACTAAAGTCAGAAAGACTCTTTGTATAAATGCAGAATCCTGTATTATTAGAGGGTAGATAGAGACAGAGGAATCTACAAGGAGTTCAACTTTAGTACCCTGTAAAGAAATTCAACAGAATTTGTGATGTGGCTAAGTAGATGATGAGCTCCCTATCAATAAATGTTCACGTACAGGCTGGATCGCCTCATGGATATTCCCAAACTGAGTAAATGTTAGAAATTGATATTTAAGCATTTTAATTTATAAATTACACATAACCAACGTAATGTCAGAACAAACTGACAACTAAGTATACAGTCCAGGGATAATCATTAACATTTTAATTTAGATATGTATTTTGCAAATTATATAATCAGCCTGCACATATTTTCTGAGCCATTTTTAATTCACTGAACATAACACAATATTAAGAGAACATTATATGAGTCACTTTAATTCCTACATATTATATGAATGCATTTAATCACTGAATGATTATTTTATGCCTTCTCTATACAACCACCCTCCTAAAAAAATACAATTACAGTCCCTGTTCTTAAAAGGCTTACCTTCTATTGTGGAAGACTGGCTATATGATAAGTTAAAAATATTCTTTGTTATTAAGGTAATGAAAATTAAAACCAAAATGAGATACCGGTGCACATCCACTCAAGTGGCTATAATCCAAAGAGCATACCAAGAGTGGGCAAAAATATAGAGAAATTGAAACCTTTATGCTGGTGGGTATGTAAAATGGCCTAGCCACTTTGGAAAACATTTTTGCATTTTCTTAGTTGAACACAAGCTTACTGTACAAACCAACAATTCTGCTGCTAGAAAAACTATATCTACACAAAGATTTATATGCCAATGTTCATAATATTATTCATTACAGCCCCCAAATAATGGATGAAATGGGGTATAGACATATTTTGAAATACCATTCAGCAATAAAAAGACCACTGATAAAGAAATAAAAGAGACCACTGATACAAGCTACAACTTAAGTTTAGAAGCTAGGTGCAAAACCAAAACCAAAAAACCAAACTCATGTATGACTGTTTACGTGAACTGTACAGAAAAAAAACAAATTTTATACAGTTGGTTTCCTGGGGCTGGGGGTGTGAACTGGGATTGGTTGCAAGTGGGCTCAATGGAATTTTATGGGATTAATAATGTTTTAAAACTGGTTTGTGGCAATGGTGGTCCAACTCTACAAATTTACGTAAAAATCATTGAATTGTACTCTTACGATACGATAATTTTCTGGTATATCCCAATAAAGCTGTTAAAAATGATTTAAGGAAGAAAAATACTCAGGTAAATGCAATGAAGGAAATAAATTGGTTATTGTGTTAAAGAACAAGGGCAAGGATAAGGGGAGAGTTAGATACAGCTCTCAGGAAAGTCTCCCTTGCTAAGGAGGTGACCTTTAAGCTGAGGCTGAGCTCTAATTCAGAAGGTAAGATTTAGCCTTGTGTGAACTAGGCTAACAGCCCACTGGCTAACCACATAGGTTCTGGAGCACAATTCTGCCCTTGTATCTTATCAGCTGTGTGGGTACCTAGCATGTTATTTGCCTCTGAAGAGACAATAATACACATTATTATATAGACAAAAGTAATGTACATTTTCTGGCAAATGAAAAAATAAGTTAGCTATTATTAACCAATTATATATTGCTGGTCAGTTGGAGTACTTATGATGCTTTAATGAGTATTTTTGTGGTTAAACCTATGTATATATGCCTGATTCTTTCCTCAAGATAAATTCATAAAGGTAAGACTAGATTTCATTAAAAATACATATTTTAAAGTATTTGATACATCAGGAAATGCCCAATCACATAGCTAAGTATATGGAGACTGGGAAGAACATTAGCACACCTTCCAACAAAAATTCAATTTTGACCTGTAAGGGAAGGACCTAGAGCTCATTCATCTTTTTATTCCCAAGACTATTGACAATAATGTTTTGCACACTGTTAAGTAGGTGTTCATTGAATGAGTGACTGACTGAATCTTCCAGAGACAAGGGTGACTTAGTAACTGGAGAATTTCTTTGGTGACCAGAAGTATATAGACAGTTTTGTGACGCCCTGTACATAGTTTCCCCTTGAGGGTTTCATCCCTGAACTGAAAATAAGAAGGTTTGAATCTCCAGATAAAATATTGAAATAGAAACTGCAGATGAGTGGTTTTGTTGAAAGGGCATTGTCTCCTTCAACTCTTGGATTCTCTGTGAATTTGTTTTTTTTATTAGTCACAAAGAGGGAGCCATTTTATGCTTTTTGAGGTAGTTTAGCAATAGTAAAGGGACAAAAAATATGAGTCAGTGATAATTAGAATATAAAATCACCAGTTGATAATGCATTAGAGCTTCTAGTATGTTAGACACAAATTTGGAGATGAATGAGTGCATTTTGATGTAGTTACCAGGTCCTCATGGTGCCTGCATAATCATGTAGCCTGAAGCAGAATTATGAAGGCATGAAACACATCTTTTGTGTTCAGGGTACATTTTGAATTACCTCCTCTTTCACTGGTGGCTCCTTTCCTTCTCAGATGTATGCTGGCCTGCCACCCTCCCCTTTTCCTTTCTATCCTTTCCATCATAACCCACTCTCAGACAAGCAATTGATATGTTACTCTTTCTTTAATGTACTTCTAAATACCTTGAAAAGAAAGTTGATAGTGTGTACATATATATGTGCATATATATATGGATATATATTAAACGTGTGTATATAGACATATGTATTAGATTACTGAGGAGTGTATATAGTTATATATCCATCATATATTTTGTTATTATATAAACATGACTGTAATAATGTATATGAAATAACATGTATGTATACAACTCACTTGCTGTGTGTGTGTGCATGTGGTTGAAGAAAGGCATAAATGAAAAAAAGATTTTTCTTAGATTTTACTTGATTTCACTTTCCTAAGTGTTGTATTTTCAGAAATATTTTTTCAATGTTGAATGAAAGCTTCACAATTCATTATAAATGGTCAAATAAAAGATAATAGTATTTTGACATGATAATATGTCAGTTTACCTATCTTCACACCCTTTAAAATATTTCATAAAACTAAAAATTGGTTAGTAAGATATATTTTTACATAAAGCAAGAGAGCCAATATCAAAATTTTATGGGAACCCACTAGTGAGGAATGCGCTGTGCCCTTCTTCACAAGGACTTCTTCAAATATGTTGTCTGCCTGGAAGGTCAAACAAAACCAGTTTGAAAAAATCTTGATCTGATATATGCTTATAAAGAAGAAGAGATGACAGTCCTCAGCAGTCATGGCAAGAGCAATTTACTTAGGAGAGAGAGATAAGTGACAGGTAGAGAAAATTTCTGGAGACCTTGAGATGAAAGTGAAATGCTTTTTTATATAACCAAAGGTCAGATCCTTAGTACTTTTAAGAAGCCCTCCTCGATGATCTCTTTTTATTTCTTGGTGTCAAAGTGAAATTAGATAAGTCTTGAATTTTCTCAGTTTTAATGGAATCAGGACCTCAAGTTCATGAGGCAAAAAGACCAAGAAATATGAAAATGTGAATAGTTAGGCTCAAATTACGGTTTATTTCCAATAATAAGCTAAATATCTTTGTCTTTATTTTTATTACCTCTTTTCAATATAAGAAGATTTCTATAGTTTTTGAAGGTATTTGGCCAGTTATAAAATTATTACAGCATGTTTATTCATCCTAAACTATATAATTGACTGTTATGTGTCACTGTCTACCATTATGGATCTTTTGTTTTAGTAGAATGCGGTAGTCATTCAAGGAATCTCAAAAACAGTTATGCACTGTGATACATATTATGAAAGCTCAATATAGGATACTGTGAACAACAGAGGGGGAACAGTCGTGTTATTGGTTTTAGGGAAATTATTTTTAAGGAAATGGACCTCAGCAAAAGAGGGCAGTGTAAGTGGCAGTGTAGGCAAGAGGGCAAGAGGAAAAGAACATGTTTTAGGGGCTGACTTGGCACACATTTGTAGGCCATGTGAAGGATTATTTTTTAGTAGGAAATCATGCAGGATTTCAAGCAGTGTACTGACTTTTGACCATGTTTTAAGAGCATCTTTATGCATTTAAAAAATGGAGACCAACAGGGTAACAGTCTCCTTCAAAGTTCAGGAAATTTATAAGGGAAAATGATGCTTGAAGCAAAATGCATGTTAATTACCTCTAATTAAAAAACGTTTTGATATCTGAATATGGCCAACTCTGCCTATTAGATTCAAACCTCTATAAGGAATAGTACAAAAATGTAGAACTAAATGTGGAAAATCATCCCAGGAGAAAACGTTAAGGCAAGTGGAGAGTATAGCAGGAGATCTGCAGGAGTGACAGTCCTGAGATGTTAATTACCCAGATAAAACAGACATTCTTGAGAGTTCTAATTTGTGTTCATATGATATTGTCACTTGTATTATATTCTTTCTTTGGAATTTCCATATCATATATTGCAATCACATAAAGTTTCTGTGCTTTGTCGCTATATTCCCCTTCTGTTATACAGATAATTATATGAATGTCCAGAGATGAATGCCATGTTTATAATGAACTTGGTAAGTTCTCATTTATCTTCCACCTATTGCTCTTATTTTCTTTCTCCCACAAATTTTCTGTTCTATTACCAGGTTTATTGTCAGTTATAGGGGCCATAGACCAGCCACAGTTTTTCCAACAGTATTGTAACAGTTACAAATACATGCTTGCAAGATTATGAAATGGCACTGGGTATGTAGTTTACAGTTTTAAGAATATATGTTCTTAAGAAGTCAGAAAATAATCATTGCCTTTTAATATTGCACATCAAACAATATCTGTACTAACAGCCTTTTATTGGCCAACTGACATATGCCAAACTGTGGCTTATATGATTTTTTTTTAATCTTTGTGACATAGTAGTCTCATTTATCCACAAGGAAATAGAAGTCAGAGAGCTTATTTTACTTGTCAAAGTAAACTAGTTAAAAAGTCTAGATTCTAATCTGGGTTTGTCTGCTTTCATTGTGCTGTTCATCCTACCTTTGATGTACATTTTGGATTTCATAATTCTTTTGTTCCACTTTATTTTCCATCAGGCTTATGTCTTTAACTCTTGCCTTTTCTCACTCCCTATTCAGTCTCATCAATGACTCCATTTCTGTCCTTGTCTCTGATCATAGGTATGAATAGTATCCCTTCACTCAAAAGCTGCACTGGGCATAGTTTTCATTGTAAATTACAAAACTGTAGCTTTAATTCCTTGCACATCTCTAGCTAGACTTGGTCATAAAACTACGTATTCCATTAAATAAATGTATCCCAAAATGTGTTTCATAGAACACTAGTTGAATGAAGTGTTCCTTGAAAATGGGATGCCAAAGTCAAGTAAATTGAGAAAATTCTGTTGCTTTTATGCCTTTCCTCATGCTAGATTACTCCCAATAAACATTAGCTTATGAAATTGTCATAGACATTATACAGTAAAACAATATTTATTTCAAAAGAAATCTTTGACCATAGAAAAACATTGTTCACTTTGAAAAAAAAAAAACTACAAAAACTGTTTCCTAGACTTCTCTCTCTCTCTCCTTACTGGCAATCCCTTGAATGAAAATGCTCAGGATTTACCAAGCTAAATTGCTACATGGGTTAGAGTAGTTTAGAAATAGTTATTAAAAATCATATACACATATGTCTGTTTTTATGTCTATGATTATACTTATTTTCCATGCATTGCTTTGACTTATAAAGTTCCTATGTAACCTTGGGAAATTAAACATTTAACATTCCTTAAATTTCTGTGCACTTACATCCTATACACCCAATACCAAAATTTTAGATGTCACATGATCTCCAAGTCACATTTCATTTATCTTATGTGCCAAAAAGTGAAAGGCATAATGATATTTATTTAGCCTTTTATAAGATATCCTAATCACATGTGTTTTCTAAAAGTGTATAAAATTGAGTGTCATTTTGAAATATATATGATACACTTAGGTTGCTATATATATGAAAAATTATAAAAGAAGGAAAAGACAGTTACATCTCTCAAACATATTTGATTTTTGTTAATCATTGACACAAGAGTAAATCTGTCCTAGGAGTATTATCAGAATAATTATTACCTTTCTATACTTTTCTTTTGGCAATAGGAAAAAGATGACTCAAAAATCAATGAACAGCTAGACTAGCAATCTAGGTGTTGATTGAGTCGGAAACTATTTACCTCCATGCATAATTCTACTACCCAAACAATTATTGCCGAAATATATGCAAACGCAAATCCAAGATCCCATAGAAATATTGATTTCCATGAAAAAAAGAATATGTGCAGCAGTGCATGACCAACTAGATGTACTGTTTCTGGGCAATTGATAGGTAATGATCATTCTCTATGGGGAACTATGCGGAGCATTCATGTAAATTTTATTGAATTTGTGACCAGTCACCCATAAAAGATAATTATATATGTCTGAGTATGAGGTGACCTGATCGTCCTATCAAACATGGATTTACAGCAAACCTTAACTACTGTGGAGTTTACTATACAGACATATGAATAAAAATAACACCGGAGGTCTTTCTCACAGTGTTTGGGAGAGAAATATAAATAATTGAATTTAAGAAGAGAATTAAATATACCCAGTCTACAGAATGGTTCAAGACAAGATGTGCTTATAGACAGTTATGTTGGTTAAGTCGTTTTTTGAATTAATTGTCCAAGAGAAACATGCTGATTCTAAGGGAAGAAGTTACCTTGCTGGGTTAGAGTGGTCCTATAACTGCTCTCAGCCAAATGTATTTAACCTAGTAGAAATGTCAACAAGGATCTGGACTAGAGAAACATGGAAAGTAGAGAGTGTCTAAGGTACCATGCCACCTCTTAGCATTTTTTATAATAAAAAAATCTGTATTAATTTGTACTGAATGTTCTGTTGTTAATCGTATACCATCCATAGATAAGAACAATGTGGTCAGTGATTGATTTGAGCTGGGGTGCCTAATTTCTGGGCCCATCTCCACATATTTTGATTCAATACATGTTCATAATTAATATATAGTCATACACGTTTTTATAGATAACTTAAATATATGAATTTCACATATATACATATATGTATATAATTTCCTTGTAGGGTATTGATAGTCTGATGTGGTACATACTGGGTGATCACTTCAAATAACAGAAAATGTGTCTAATATAAATGTATGTTTTTAACTCTCTATTGTTTGATCACTCTTATAACAAAACTAAAACTGATCTTACCTTATTTTTTAAACTTAAGTCAGTACCCTGTCTAATTTTGTCACTACATAAATAGCAGTTCTATTTACTGATAACCCATACCATCATCCATACAGTATTTTTACCTCTTTTTTGGTATATTCATTTTAGAAAAAATGTTTACTACATTCACACAAAATACCATGTGGTGCTGGGCATTTACCTTAATAAACTCTCAGTCTAATAGGAGACATGAAAATATTCATAAATATTTACTTTATAGTAAGATAAATGACATGAAAAAGTAATGCACATAGCACTATGGGAGCAAAATAGATGGATATCTAAATAAGCCTAGGTAAACTTTTCTAGAAAGAAAACATTAAGTTGTATCATTTTTTTCTCTTTTCTTTTTTTATATTACATACCCAAGATATATTTATTTTATAAATGGAAATTTGTACCTCTTGACCACCTTCACAATTTCACCCACTCCCCTCTGGCAACCAACAATCTGTTTCTGTATCATTTTTCTTTGTTTTGTTTGTTCATTTTTTTTTAACATTCCACATATAAATGATATCATATGGTATTTGTTTTTGTCTGACTTATCTCACTTTGCATAAAATACCCTCAGAGCCCATCCATATTATTGCAAATGGCAAGGTTTAATTCTTTTGTATGGCTGAGTAATATTCCATTTTGTGTGTGTGTGTGTGTGTGTGTGTGTGTGTGTCAGATCTTCTTTATCCATTCATCAATCAGTGGATAGTTAGGTCATTTTCATATCTTGGCCGTTGTAAATAATGCTGCAGTGAATATAGGGGTACATATATCTTTTGGAATTAGAGTTTTAATATTTTTGGATAAATACTCAGAAGTGGAATAGCTGGATCATGTGGTCATTCTAGTTTTTAATTTTCTGAGGAACCTCAATACTGCTCTCCATAGTGTCTGCAACAATTCACATTCCCACCAACAATGCACAAGAGTTCTTTTCTCTACATCTTTTTGATAATAGCCTTTCTAACAGATGTGAGATGGTATCTCATTGTGGCTTTGATTTGCATTTCCCTGATGATTGGTGATGTGGATTATCTTTTCATGTGCTTGTTGGACATCTATAAGTCTTCTTTGGAAAAATGTCTATTCAATTCTCTGCCCATTTTTAAACTAAAAAATTTTTTGTTATTATATGAGTTATTTACATATTTTTTATATTAACCCCTCAATGGATATATGATTTGAAAATATTCTCTCATTCAATAGGTTGACTTTCATTTTATTGATGGTTTCCTTCCTAGGGAAGAATATTTTTAGTTTGATGTAGTCCTACTTGTTTTTTTTTTTTTTTTTTTGCTTTTGCCTTTGGAGTCATATCCAAAAAATCACCAAGACTGATATCAAGGATTTAACTCCTATGTTTTCTTCTTGGAGTTTTGTGGTTTCAAGTCTTACATTCAAGCATTTAATTCATTTTGAGTTAATTTTTGTGCATGGTGTAAGGTAGTAGTCTAATTTCATTCTTTTGCATGTGGCTGTCCAGTTTTCCCAACACAATGTATTGAAGAGACTATCTTTTCCCCATTGTATATTCTTGACTCCTTTGTTGTAAACCAATTGGCCATATATGTGTGGGTTTATTTTGGGGCTCTCTATTTTTTTTCATTGTTTTATGCGTCTGTTTTTATACCAATACCGTACTGTTTTGATTACTATCACTTTGTAATACAGTTTGAAATCAGGGAGCATGATGCCTCCAGCTTTGTTCTTCTATCTCAAGATTGCTTTAGCTATTTGGGGTCTTTTTTGATTCCATACAAATTTTAGGATTATTGGTTCTATTTCTGTGAAAAATGCCATTGGAATTTTGATAGGGATTGAATCAAATCTGTAGATTGCTTTGGGTAAACATTTTAACAATACAAATTCTTTCAGTCCATGAGTATAGAATATATTTATATGTATTTTTGTCTTCTTAAATTACTTTCATCACTATCTTATACTTTTCAGTGTCTTCATCTGTCACTTTCTTGGTTAAATGTATTCCTAGGTATTGTATTATTTTTGATGTACTAGTAAATGGAATTCTTAATTTGTCTTTTTCATAGTTTGCTGTTAGTGTATAAAAACATGATATATTTTGTTTGATTTTGTACCCTGCAACTTTATTGAATTTGTTTATTAGTACTAACAGTTTTGGTGCAGTCTTCAGAATTTTCCCTATATAAAATCATGTCATCCACAACTAGTGACAGTTTTATTTTTTTTCTTTCCAATTTGGATGCCTTTTATTGCTTTTTCCTGCCTAATTGCTCTGGTTAAGACTCCCAAACTTTGTAAAATAGAAATAGCTTGAGTTGTACCTTGAAGAATATATGGGGGGTTTCCCTGGTGGCGCAGTGGTTGAGAGTCCGCCTGCTGATGCAGGGGACACGGGTTTGTGCCCCAGTCTGGGAAGATCCCACATGCCACAGAGCGGCTGGGCCCGTGAGCCATGGTCGCTGTGCCTGTGCTTCCAGAGCCTGTGCTCTGCAACAGGAGAGGCCACAACTGTGAGAGGCCCACATACCGCCAAAAAAAAAAAAAGGAATATATGGGAGGTAGCTTTATGTGGAAGTCAAACTAGTGAAAAAGTCACAGGCAACATATAGCTTGTGGAAGAAAGGAAACCTCAAACAGAATGACATTATTGAGAACTACAGTGCTACAGCACTACAGCACTCTGGAGTGTGGTGTGGAGAATGAGAAGAGAAAGATAGCTATAACCTGGTAACACTGAAAGTTGCAGGTTGAAATCTTAGAAGTAAAAATACTAGAAAGCATTTGTTTAGCTTCATTTCAGCCAAATGTTTTTCAGAATTTCCATTTTAACTGAAATTGTTAGTCCCAGCTAATACACAGGATAGTCTGCAAGCCTTAACCAGGTCTGTGTGCCCACAGTGTTTCCTCTACAACACCTTCCACCTATATCTCCATTTTTATGATCAAATACATACAGGGCAGAGATGCCCAAAATAGGTTGCATTGGCTCATTTCACTCTATAGTGCTCACTGGTTTTTCTGCAGATTTTTTCTGTAATGAACATTGGGCTGAATATCAGGAGATCATATCTCTAATTCCAGCCATTCAATCACCTGCCTGGGAGACCTTGAGCCAAAGTCTTCCTTGTGACATTATAAATATGAACAGGTGGTTATTAAAGTCGTTTCTTTGCATTACAGTGCTATATTAAAATAGCACGCTGAATCTAATATGTAGAATAATAAAAGCCAAACACCTCTGGTCAAAGCAACATTGTGGGAGATGAGCTTTGGTCATCCCCTGCTGTCTCTAGAAAGGACCTCAGATACCATTGTTTCACCTCTGTATGTAATAAGGGGAATCCACATAACCAAGGTTTTAAAAATAATTTTAATATGTATCCTTCTCCGCTTGAGAGGCTCCACATATGGAAGGACTCAACACTCAGGATATCTGGTGGGGGAGCAGTCATTCCTACGATGTTTGGATGGTTTTTCTAAAAATCTCTTTGTGAATCTTTTTCCTGTCATTCCCCTGACTGCAATATTGATATCCAGGCCCAACACAAATGGCACTTCCTATGGATAAGTCCCCATGGTTTCTTCTACTTGAAACAGATCAAGTCCTCATGGTTTCTTCTCCTTGAAACAGATCATTTCCGACTTTGTTGATTAACAAAATTGTTATCCAAGTGAATGAAAATTTCTTATTTTTCACATCTTTATCAACATTATCTATTCTAAGAGTATCATTAGTTGATCTTATGTGTGGAATATTATTTCATTATACTTTTCCTTTCACATATGACTACAAAAAATGAAAAAAAATATTTATTGACTACACACACTTTCTCTTTATAATTACTATTCATGTTGGGTTGATTCCTCAATACTTTATCGGGGTATTCTCTTTTAAATATATACTTTGGAGCCTCAGTATTTCTTATTCATTTACATTGTGGCATTATTTTTTGTTTATAATTGTGTCTATATTCTCTTTTAAGAAGGCAAGTTAGCAATTTTAATATCATTATTTTCTTGTAATGTCTCCTAAATGTTATGTTTGCCTTTCTTATTTTGGTTTTGAGTAGTCTATCATTTACCATCTGTTTACAACTATAAATTTTATCATATATCAAATTATTATATATTATAATGTTTATATGTTTTTGTTATATTCATCTGTCAGCTTATCTAAGTGCAGATTGCACTGTGTTTATTACTAAAGTTTTATTATAAATCTTGATATCTGATAAAGAATGCTCCCCATCCCTTTTGGGTTTCATAAAAAACCCTTACTAGATTTTAATTGAAATTGCTTTGAATACCTAGATTAATTTTTGAAACAATTATTATCTTCTAGATACTGTATTTTGCCACCCATGAACATGTAACGTCTACTTATTCATTAGCCT
The DNA here is from genome assembly GCF_008692025.1 of Phocoena sinus. NCBI lineage: Eukaryota > Metazoa > Chordata > Mammalia > Artiodactyla > Phocoenidae > Phocoena > Phocoena sinus. Next base: position 79,426,412 of record NC_045768.1, on the reverse strand, counting down.
TCTTTATGTGTTTGCTTTGTTTGGTTTTTATTTTTTATTTTATTTAATTATTTTTTTAACAGATAATTCCAAATCTTTTATTTTGTTTTTGTTTTCTTTTGTTTTAATTTTTATTGGAGTATAGTTGATTTACAATGTTGTGTTAGTTTCAGGTGTACAGTAAAGTGATGCCATTATACATATACATATATTCACTCTTTTTTAGAGTTTTTTCCCATATAGGTCATTACAGAGTATTGAGTAGAGTCCTCTGTGCCATACAGTTGGTCCTTACTAGTTATTTATTTTATATGTAGTAGTGTGTATATGTCAATCCCAATCTTGTAGTTTATGCCACCCCCCTTTTCCCCCTGGTAACCATAAGTTTGTTTTCTACATCTGTGACTGTATTTGTTTTGTAAATAAGTTCATTTGTACTATTTTTTCTAGATTTCACATATAAACAATATCATATATTTGTCTTTCTCTGTCTGACTTACTTCAGTCAATATGACAACCTATAGGTCCATCCATTTGTTGCAAATGGCATTATTTCATTCTTTTTTATGGCTGAGTAATATTCCATTGTATATATGTACCACATCTTCTTTAGCCACTCCTCTGTCAATGAACATTTAGGTTGTTTCCATGTCTTGGCTATTGTAAATAGTGCTGCAATGAACATTGAGGTGCATGTTTATTTTTGAATTATGGTTTTCTCTGGTTATATGCCCAGGAGTGGGATTGCTGGATCATATGGTATCTCTATATTTTGTTTTTTAAGGAACCTTCATACTGTTCTCCATAGTGGTTGTACCAATTTACATTCCCACCAACAGTGCAGGAGGGTGCCCTTTGCTTCACACCCTCTCCAGCATTTATTGTTTGTAGATTTTTTGATGATGGCCATCCTGATTGGTGTGAGGTGATACTCCATTGTAGCTTTGATTTGCATTTCTCTAATAATTAGTGATGTTGAGCATATTTTCATGTGCTTTGTGGCCAGCTGTATGTCATCTTTGGAAAAATGTCTGTTTAGATCTTCTGCCCATATTTTGATTGGGTTGTTTTTTTTGATATTGAGCTTCATGAGCTGTTTGTATATTTTTGAGATTAATCCCATGTCGGTCACTTTGTTTGCAAATATTTACTCTCATTCTGTGGGTTGTCTTTTCATTTTGTTTATCGTTTCCTTTGCTATGCAAAATCTTTTAAGTTTAATTAGGTTCCATTTGTTTATTTTTGTTTTTATTTTCATTACTCTAGGAGGTGGATCAAAAAAAAATATTGCTGTGATTTACGTCAGCGAGCATCCTGCCTATCTGGCCTTACATTTAGGTCTTTAATCCATTTTTTTTTTAACATCCTTATTGGATTATAATTGCTTTACAGTGGTGTGTTTGTTTTGTTTTTTAATAATGCTTTGTAACTTTTTCCAGAAGGCCTAGAGGCATTATTTTTTAAAAATTATTTCTAAATACCTTAGAGTTATTGTTGCTATTGGAAAAAGGCCCTTTATTTTTTTCTAGGATAAGAAAGTGTTTCCACTAAATTATAAAATTATGTATTTGATCTGCATTTATATTTTAATGTTAATAGACTTTTCAATACTGATCCATAATTAAGTAATATATTTTGTTTTGCATTATTATTTGTTTTTGATGAGAAAAATAAGACATGATAATTTCACCACCCCAGAAGATTCCTTTGTACTATCAGTAAACTGCAGAGGTAACTACTATAATAACCATTCTGACTTTTGTTATTAAATATTGGTTTTGCTGTGTTTGAAACTCAAATAAAAGTATGAATACTCTGTGTATTCTTTTCTGTTTTCCTCTTGTTCAACATGATACTTTTGGGATTCATCCATATTATAACATATATTAAAAGATTGATCTTTTATTTATTGCTGTGTAGGAGAATGTCATTATAAATATATTATAAATTGTCTATCACTTGATCCTGTTGGGTTCTTTCCAGTTTCTTCTGTATGAATAAACTTGCTATAAATGTTTGTGCAAATATCTTTTGCTGGAGTTTTGCACTAATTTTTCATGGGAGTAGTATGGGTTTAGGGGATATATATGTTACTTTTAGAAAGTACTGCTAATCATATTTTTTCAAAATTGATCTAATTAAGAATCCCATCAACAATGTATGCAGATTCTTTGTCTGACTTAACTTCACTTAGTATGATAATCTCTTGGTCCATCCATGTTGCTGCAAATGGCATTATTTTGTTCTTTTTTATGGCTGAGTAATATTCCATTGCATATCTGTACAACATCTTCATAATCCATTTATCTGTCGATGGACATTTAGGTTGCTTCCACGTCTTGGCTATTGTAAATAGTGCTGCAATGAACATTGGGGTGCATGTAACTTTTCTAATTATGGTTTTCTCGAGATATCTGCCCAGGAGTGATCACTCACGTGTGGAATCTAATTTTTAAAAATGATACAAATGAACTTATTTACAAAACAGAAACCGAAAGATATCAAAAACAAACTTATGGTTACCAAAGGGGAAACGTGGGTGGGGAGGAGTAAATCAGAAGTTTGGGATTAACATATACACATTACTATATGTAAGATAGATAACCAACAAGGGCACAGGGAACTCTACTCAATATTCTGTGATAACCTATATGAGAAAAGAATCTGAAAAAGAATGAATATATGTATATGTATAACTGAATCGACTTTGCTCTGTACCTGAAACTAACACAGCATTGTGAATCAACTACACTCCAATAAAATTAAAGAAAAAAAAAACAACAATGTATGAAGTTTCTAGTGGCACACTACTTTCTCATCAGTACATCATATTATCTTAATTTTAGTCATTCTGATGGTTGTGTTCTATAATCTCATTATAGTTTTAATCTTCCCTTCCCTGCTGATTAATGATGTTGAATATCTTTTTATATGCTTATTGATTATTTAGATACACTCATTAGTAAAGTACTTTTATAAAACCTCACCCCATTTTAAAATTTTGTTCTTTGGCCTTTTTATTGATTTCTAGCATTCTTCATGTATTCTGTATACAAATCATTTTCAGATGTATGTACCCGGAGTATCTTCTCCCTTTCTGTGAATCACCTACTTAAGTATGATTTCTTTTGATGAGCAGAAGTTCTGTATATCATTAAGGTTACTAAATGAATTATTTTCCTTTATGATTAGTATTTATGTTTATTAATATTAAAAACAAATTTTCCTACTCCAGGGTCATGAAGATGTTCCCCTCAGTTTTTATTTTTTCCTAGAATGTTTGTTATTTTTGTTTTAATATTAATCTGGTGAACCTGATAAAATCTATAATCAACCTCAAGTTAATATCTCTATATGGTATAAGGTAGGATTAGGGTTCATTTATTTTTTACCATATGCATATCCAATTGCTCCAGCATGATTCATAGGAAAAAATCAAAAGCTTTTCATAATAAATTTTGGTGGCAATTTTGTCATAAATCAAATGTCTTTAAGCACATGGGGCTCTTCTAGACTCTAAATTATGTTCCATTGCCCTATACTATGGATGGATAGTACTATTGCTGTAGTGTTATAGTTACCTTGCCATTGTAAGTCATATACACAGTTTGTGTGTGTGTGTGTGTGTGTGTTGGGGGCTTGTGTCATTGGTATTTAAACTTTCTTTTTGTCTGATATGCTCATTTTAAAGTATTAAATTTATCCCTCAAAATGATATTTTTATTTTTATCCCATAATTTTTTTACACCATAATTTCATTATTTTCATCTTAACATATTTTGTAAGGTTCATTGTAACTTTACCTTGTCCTATAAATTATTTAGTAGTTTGTTATTTTATTAACAAATACTATTATTAATAAGTTATAATTGAGTGTTAATTTACTTCTATAATGGTTAGAGAATATATAGTCTATTATTTCCTAACTGAAATTTAGTTAATATTGTTTTATGAACCAGGAAATACTTTATTTTGTTAAATATGTTGTAATTATATGAAAAGAATGTGTGTTTTATAGTTACGTTTGTGGCATTCTGTATACATCAAATAAATCAATATGCTTAACAATGTTGTTAAAATCTTTTAATTTCTTACTTTTTTCCCCAAACTGAAGCATGTTAAAAATCTCTAGTCATGAATTTTATTTTCTCTCTTTATCTCTGTTAATTTTACTTTACATAATTTAAAGCTATGTTGTGTGCTTCCAAATTTAGGAGAGTCAAATTAATCTGTTGACTATTTCATTATTGTAAAATGTTCTGCCTTTCATTCATAACACTTCTTGCCGTAAAGTCTCCCTTACCTGACATTAATAGAGACACTCCAGTTTCTTTTTAGTATATATTTTTTATCATCATTGTACTTCCTTTGTCATTTTTGGATTTGTATTTAAAATGTGTTTTGGAGGACCACTCAAAGTTTGGCCATATTTTAAAATTTACTTGATTCAATATTAACATAGGCACACTACCTTCCCTTGGGTTAGTTTTTGCATTTTTTTCACTTATTTTACATTCAAGCAAGCTTTTTAAAGTTGTTTCTCATTAAAAAAAAGCATATTGTTACGTTTCCTTCCGTCTTCCCTTCTCTCTGTCCTATCTTTGTCTTTTAATTAGAACATTTAGTCCATTCATATTTAATGTTATTATTGATATAGTTGGGTTTAAGTCTACCATCTTGCTTTGTTTTCTGTTTGTCACATCTGTTCTTCATTCCCTGATTTCTTCTTTCCTGTATTCTTTTGTATTAATCAAGTTCTTGTTTTAGTGTTCGATTTGTCCATCTCTTAGCATTTTGGTAACATGTTTTTCTACCACTCTTCAATAATTTTCTTACTTTTTTGAAATTCGTTAAATTATTCTTGACTTATCTTAAACTACTACTTTTATCTCATCACAGATAATTCAAGAAATTTGCAAGAATTTAAATTCATTTACCGCTTTAGTGTTTTTCTCCTAACTGTTGTTATATATTTTACTCATGAATGTGTTAGAAACCTCTCAGATATTGTTATAATGATTGCTTAATGCATTCTGTTGTCTTTTATATTTACTCACTTATTTGCCCTTTCTTGAGGTGTTCCTTTCTTCTTGCACTCTGGACTCCAATCCAGAATTAGTTTTTCTCAACCTAATGAACTGCTTTCAATATTACTTGTAGTTCAGTTTGCTTGCATCAATTTTTCTCAACTTTGTTTTCTTGACAATATGTTCATTCACCTTCATGTTTGAAGGAAATATTTTCACTGGATGTCAGGTTATTTCCCTGAATGTTAGTATTTTAAATGTGTTATATCAGCATATATGTTGTACTTAAGAAATTATTTGTTTTTTGAAAGTTTTATCCCTGTTTATTTTTTAAACACATATGCTTTTAAATATGTAGTTTACCTTCCAAATTCAATTAAATTGGATTGGCAGTGATCTGAAGGAAGATAAAACTGAAAGGCCAAAGGAAAGGCTTGCTTGATATATAAAATATATATTAAAGGTGTGAAACATTTCTTAAAATAAATTTATAAAAGTATCTATTAGCAATCTTTGTTGAAAAGAATTTTCTTTGGGGCAATTAGGATTATATCATAAGCAAGCTGTAGAATAAGCAGGCAATTGAAATCATTTTGTAAATAGACTCTTACAATTATCCTAAAGACACTTAAACCAGACCCTGCTCATTCCCTCTCTAAATATATATAATTAATAATTTTGTAAATTATAACATGTCACTATAAAAATAACTGAAGCACATTATCTGAATATTATGAGTGAACAAAATTTAAAGTAGGATAACAATTAAGGAGCAGACATAAAATCCCTTTCAGACACATTCAGATGTTGTAATGATTTATTTTCATCTTTACTATTTATATTCTCTGGTTAAATTTTCCTTTTTAACTGTAGAAATGATGTCAGATATTGCTACATAAATTTATGGTAAAGAAAGGAAGGTTTAATGAAGTGCCATCTTAAAGGAACAATTTTTGTTTAATGGAATTGAACCATCATACTCAAACAAATATTTTTGCTTAAGGGCGGGGTAATGTGAAGTGTACAACCAGAGATTTTGGAAAAAAAAAATATATATATATATATTTTGTGTGTGTGTGTGTGTGTGGTACGCGGGCCTCTCACTGCTGTGGTCTCTCCCGTTGCGGAGCACAGGCTCTGGACGTGCAGGCTCAGTGGCCATGCCTCACGGTCCCAGCCACTCCGCGGCAGGTGGGATCTTCGCAGACCGGGGCACGAGCCCGTGTCCCCTGCATTGGCAGGCGGACTCTCAACCACTGTGCTACCAGAGGAGCCCTCAAAAATATTTTTAATAGACTCTAGATAGTAACATGTTTTGCTAAATGTATTTTGAATTATTTGTTCTGCGTTTTTATCTGGAGTTGTCAAAGTGGGACAGGAATCAACACATCAACAACAAGAAAAGTCAACACTAACTAAAAGTCTTTGGAAGAGACATAAATGTAAAGGCAGGATTTCAAAGCAGTAGGTCTCAGTGCTAGCTCTTCTGTCCCTAATAGTAATTCTTATAGTTTTGTTGTTTGCTTAATTGCTTTTGTTTTTACCAGTTATCATACTTCAAGTGATTTTTTTTTTAATGAACATCTGTTTGGGTTATCCCACCTCATCTAAATTCTTCATTGAATTTTCTCATTTCTTAGGATAGAATTTATTCTTCTTTATAATTTTCTCTACCTCTCTGCCAAATTATTCATTTCTCATCCCCATACTATGCTGCTATGATAGCACTGCTCCCTTTCTTCATTTAATTAGTGACAACTCATCCTTTATTACCCAGTCCACAAATCACCTCTTCAGTCTCCCTGCCACTCCCACTGGCTGTCATGTTTTGCACCACAGGCACCCTATTTACAGCTCTATCACAGCACTATGTGACTGTATAAATAGTTATAAAAATGGTTTGTCTTTCAATTAGACAATTAGGTGAGGAATTTTAGTACAGGAACTGTACTTAGCTTTTAGGGCATTACATAGTGGGTTCCTTAATTTTTTTTTTTAACATCTTTATTGGAGTATAATTGCTTTACAATGTTGTGTTAGTTTCTGCTGTATAACAAAGTCAATCAGCTCTATGTATACATATATCCCCATATCTCCTCCTTCTTGCATCTCCCTCCCTCCCACCCTCCCTATCCCACCCCTCTAGGTGGTCACAAAGCATGGAGTTGATCTCCCTGTGCTATGCTGCTGCTTCCCACTAGCTATCGGTTTTACATTTGGTAGTGTATAAAAGTCAATGCCACTCTCTCACTTTGTCCTAGCTTACACTTCACCCTCCCCATGTCCTCAAGTCCATTCTCTATGTCTACATCTTTATTCCTGTCCTGCCCCTGGGTTCACCAGAACATTTTTTTGGTTTGTTTTAAGATTCCATATATATGTGTCAGCATACGGTATTTGTTTTTCTCCTTCTGACTTACTTCACTCTGTATGACAGACTCTAGGTCCATCCACCTCACTACAAATAACTCAATTTTGTTTCCTTTTATGGCTGAGTATTATTCCATTGTATATATGTGCCACATCTTCTTTATCCATTCATCTATGGATGGACACTTCAGTTGCTTCCGTGTCCTGGCTATCTTAAGTTTTTTTCTTGAAATAACAATCTATTAAGATGTTACTCAGATACCATAAAATTCATACACTTAAAAGGTAAATCTCAGTGGTTTTTAATATATTTACAAATTTATAAAATCATCGCTGTTATCTAATTACAGAATAACATCATCGCTCCAAGAAGAACCCCATACCTATGTGCATTCACCCTGTATTTCTCCTTTCCTTCAGCCCCAGGTAATGACTAATATACTTTCTGTTTCTATGTATTTGCCCGTTCTGGATATTTAATGTAAATCAAATCATACAATATGTAGCCTTTTGTGACTGGCTTCTTTCACTTAGCATTAAGTTTTCAAGGTTCATCCATGCTGTAACATGTATCAGTGTGTCATTCCTTTTTGTTGCCAAATAATATTTCTTTAGGAGAACATATGCATTTTGTTTACCCATTCATCAGTTGATGGGCATTTCTGTTGTTTCCATTCTTTGTCTGTTATGAATAGTCATTCTATGGACACTTGTGTGCAACTTTTTGTGTAGATATTTTTCTTTCATTTCTCTTGGGTAGATACAGTAAGTCCCCTACATACGAACGAGTTCCATTCCAAGAGCACGTTTGTAAATCCAATTTGTTTGTTAAGTGCAACAAAGTTAGTCTAGGTACCCAACTAATACAGTTGGCTATATAGTACTGAACTGTAATAGGTTTATAATATTTTTCACACAAATAATACATAAAAACAAACAAGAACAAAAAATAAAGAAAAAATTTTTAATCTTATGGTATAGTACCTTGAAAAGTATAGTAGTACAGTACAACAGCTGGCTGGTAGCAGTACCAGCTACATCACCGCTGCTTTTATGCTTGCTTCTGGACATCCTGGGCTTGAAATAAATGTACTGTACTCTATATGGTACTGCACTGTAAAGTACACAAAAGCACAACCACTTGGAGAGGATGCACGCACATGACAATGTATGCCAGACACGTGAACTGACTTACGTGATTGGACATGTGAACGCACGTTCACATCTTTGAAAGTTTGCAACTTGAAGGTTCATATGTAGGGAATTTATTATACCTAGGAGTGTTATGCCGAGTCACATGGAAATTCTACATTTAACATTTTGAGGAGCTGCCGAACTATTTTCCGAAGTGATTGAACCATTTTACAGTCCCATCAGCTATCTCTGAGAATTTTAATTACTCTCAATACTCACCAAAAAAATTTTTTTATGTATTAAAAAAATAGCCATCTTAGTGGGTATCAAGTGGTGTCCCCTTGTGGTTTTGATTTGCATTTCCCTAATGACTTATGATGTTGAGTTAATGTACCTATTTTCAATTTGTATTGTTTGTTTGGAAAAATGTATATTCATATCCTTTGCTTACTTTAAAAATTAGGTACTGTGTTTACATTTAAAAAATTCTTTGTACTTTTGAGTTCTAAGAGTTCTTTAAATATTCTGCATATAAGTTTCTTCCTAGATATAATATTCGCAAATATTTTATCTTATTCCTGTGTTGACTTTGCACTTTCTTAATGATATCTTTTCAGGAGAAAACATGTTTAATTTTGATGAAGTACACTATTATCTATTTCTTTTATCATTTGTGCTTTTGGTGTCATATCTAAGTCACTTCTTAATGAAAGATCACAAATATTAACTCATTTTTTTCTAACAGTTTTATTGTTTTAGCACTTACATTTAGGCTTTTGATCCATTTTGAGTTAATTTTTGTGTATGGTATGAGGTCAGGGTCCAATTTCATTCTTTTTCTTGTAGGTATCCAGTTATCAAACAGCATTTTTACTCCCAGTTTTACTGAGATATAGTTGACATACAGCACTGTATGTTTAAAGTATATAGCTCAATGATTTGACTTACATATATCATGCAATGGTTACCACAGTAAGTTTAGTGAATATTCATCATCTCATACAGGCACAAAATTTAAAAAGAAAAAGATTTCCTTGTGATGAGAACTCTTAGGATTTACTCTCTTAACAGTTTTCATATATAATATAAACAATGTTAATTATATAAATCATGTTGTACATTATATCCCTAGTCCTTATTTATCATATAACTGAAAGTTTGTACCTTTTGACCATTTTTATTCAATTCCCTCAAGCACAATTTTTGAAACGACTATTCTTTCCATCATTGTATCATCTTGCCCTCCTTATGGAATATCAGTTGATAATACATGTAGTGGTTCAGCTAAGATTCTCAGTTCTACATGACTTTCCCTATGCTAGGATCACACAGTCTTGATTACTGTAAATTGTAACTAACTTTTACATCTAAGTAAATTTTGAAATGGTAAAGTGTGAGTCAACCAAATGTATTCTTATTTAAGTTCTTTTTTGGCTACTCTGGCTCACCTACATTTCTAGATGAATTTCAGGATCAGCTTGTCAATTACTGCAAAGTAAAAACTGGGATTTTGATAGGGATCACATGAGTTCTATAGATCAATTTTGAGAGGGTTGTCACCTTAATATGAAATCCTCTGATCCATAAACATGGAAAGTTTAGTCATTTATTTAGATTTCCATTAACATCTTGCTACAGTGTCTTGTGGTTTGCAGAGTGAAAACCTTGCACTTTTTTGGTTAAATTTCATAATTGTTTTATTTACTTTAGGTGCTATTTTAAATGGAATTGCTTTACTTCATTTTCATATTATTGTATGTGAGTGTATATAAATACCATTGCTTTTTGCATATTGATCTTGTATATTATAGCATTGTAGAACTTGTTTATTAGAGTTAGTAGGGGTTTTTTTTTGTGTGTGTGTATTCCTTTGGATTTACTCTATATAAGATGATATCCTCAATGGAAAGTGCTAGTTTAAATTTTTCCTTTTATCTTGATGCTTTTTATTTTATTTTTGCCTAATTCCCTCCCTACAACCTCCAGTAGAATGTTGAATAGAAATAGCAAGAAGGTCTTCATATTTCTCCTTATCTTATTTCACCATTAAGTAGCATATTAGTTGTGGCTTCTTTGTTTGTTTTTGTAGATGCTTGTTGTCAAGTTGAGGAAGTTCTTTTCCATTCCTAATTTTTTTTTTTTTTTGCGGTACGCGGGCCTCTCACTGTTGTGTCCTCTCCTGTTGCAGAGCACAGGCTCCAGACACGCAGGCTCAGTGGCCATGGCTCACGGGCCTAGCCGCTCTGCTGCTTCCTGGACTGGGGCACAAACCCGTGTCCCCTGCAGCGGCAGGCGGACTCTCAACCACTGCGCCATCAGGGAAGCCCTCCATTCCTAATTTTTTACATGTCTATCTTAATGGGTGTTAGTTTTCTCTAGTGCATTTATCTCTTGAGATGATCATGTGTTTTTTTTATGTGCTTTATTCTCTTATATTTTATTATACTTCTAATATAATATGTTATATTACATTGATGATTTGGAAATGTTAACCCAAGGTTTTATTCCTGACATAAAATCCTAACTTGGTAAGGTTTTATAATCCTTTTTATATTTTGCTAGGTTTGGTTTTCTAGGTTTGATTTTTTTTAGATTTCTAGTCTTTTTGTAAGGAATATTGGCCTGCAGTTTTGTTTTGTTTTGTTTTACTCTTGTGATATCTTGTTTTGGTATCACAGTAATAATGGCTGCACACAAAGAGTTAGTTTTTTTAATAGTTTGTGAAGAATTGATGTTAATTCTTTTTTAAAGTTTAATAGAACTCACCAATTAAGCCATCTGGGTTTTCTTTGTGCAGATAAGCATGAACCAAGTGCTGAAAAATAGTTCACTGGGCCTGGTTGAGAAATGTTAGCAGGAAAATAATACCAATAATAGCTAAAGCATTGTATTAATTATCTATTGCTACATACCCAGTTAACGTGAAAACTTGATTGCTTGAAACAATAAACTTTCATTGTCTTACATTTTCTATCAATCAGTCATTTAAAAACAGCTTGGCTGGGTGTATGCATGGCTTCCTCCAATCGGAATATTGACAGAATGCCTCAGTTCTTTATTGGGTCCTGACATGAGGCTTTAGATCCTGGCCATTTGGGTCCTGCTGTAGGGTTGCCTGATTGTCCTCTTAACACAGCAGCTGGCTTCCCCCAGAGCAAGTGATCCAAAAAAGACAGAGATGAAAGCTACAATATCTCACGACCTAGCCTAAGAAACCAGAATTTGTCATTTCTACAAACCTGCTCACTAGAAACAAATCACTGATTCTGGCTCTACTCAAGGGTTGGGGAATTAGGTTCTACCCAAGTGTCAAAGGATAATCAAATAATTTGAGTACATATTTTTTAAACCACTACACCTGTATTAAGCACCTGTTATGAGTCACATTTTTGAGCATCTTACCCTATAGTAACTTATTTAATCTTCACAAAATTCCTGTATTTAGTTTAATTTTTCATATGGGGAGTCTGTCGAGAATATAATTAATTAATTTTCAAAGTCACACAGTAACATCAAAGGTGCCAGGCAATCTGGCACCTGACCCTATGTGTTCACTATTCAACCTCTTAAGGTAACATCACCAAGTTTGCCTTCTAAGGCAAGAAAACTGTTAACAATGTCTATGTACATGAATCGTCTACACACAGTGGGACATGCAGTGTCAGAGAAAGGAGGGCTACAGGTTCATTTGCATACAGTCACAGAGCATTACTCTATATACTGTTTATCAATTCTAGAAAGTTCAAGACTGTCCATAATTTAATTAAGGAGGATGACCTTTCTAATATTCATACAAACTTGGTTTTCATTGGTCAACAAAGAGACAGATCTGAATCTGACTCTGGCTTCAAGACTTTAAGACGTACAGCTGAATAAAATTGAGATTTGCACGAATTATCAATCATTCTCATATTTGTCATACATTTGAGGAAGCAGCCACAGCCATTTAAGAGGCAAAGGGAGACAATTTTGTCTCACTTGTAAATGAAAGAGTGTATAAACCAAGGTCTTCAGGACATGAAGAAATCTGAAAACAGTATTTCTACATAATAGATAATTGAATTTCAAAGCATATAAATCTGTGAACAGAATATGAGCCTCTTAGAAATTTGTTTGTGGTTTGACTGTCAGCTCAGATTTGTAAAGCATTCTTCTTTGAAGACATGGCTTTTACTAAGAATTTTTCCATTCATTCAAACTCTTCTGGTTTTGAATTGAAATGAGTCTCTGTTATGAAAATGAAGTGTCATAATTTTTAATCAGTAGAGATCACCTCTGGTGCTGATCTAATAAAGGCTATGAAGAAGACAGGAAGGATAACAAAAGAGCAAGCATAAAAATCCAGACAATATTTTAAGGGCTGCAGTTTAAGCTTTGAATGCAACAGAAATCTCTTTCTACTTGTCATTGCATATTCCAAAAGCATTTGCCTTTGCAAAAGAAGTGAAATTTGCAGCGTTAGCAGTTGGGATAATGGCACATCAGTAACAAATTTGTTCTACTTATTAATCTTCATTAGGCTTTCCATAATCTATTGATTGTGATAATAATAATAAACATAATTATTAGAAAATTTTTACATCATCAGTGGGGAGGAAAGCAAAGCAATACATTGTCTATTACTAAGGATCATAATTTCACTTATACTAAATAGAAAAAATATTTTATTTTTATTAAAAAGGAACAAAGAGCAGTGAGATTAGTGGTATAAAGCATGGACGTTAGAGCACAGGGACACAGGATAAAATTTTCAGTATCAAGGCAGTTATATAAATACTAGAGGTGCAATTTTTGGATCTTGAGGTGAGACTTGTTTAGTTTTGGAAAAAACTGCCAAACTGTCTTCCAAAATGGCTGTACATGCATTCCACCAGCAAGGAAGGAGAGTTCCTGTTGTCACTCGCCCTCCAGCTATCTGCGTGGTCATATTTTGGAGTTTAGCTATTCTAATAGGTGTGCAGTGCTATCTCATTGTTGTTTTAATTTGTAATTCCCTAATTATATATAATGATGAGCATATTTTTGTGTGCATATTTATTATCAAACTAAAACTAGGATGTAATTATGTACAAGAGCGCTACTCACTATGGCTAAACCTTAAAGAAATCAGAATGTCCTTCAGTAGGGCTTCCCTGGTGGAGCAGTGGTTGAGAGTCCGCCTGCTGATGCAGGGATCACGGGTTTGTGCCCGGTCTGGGAAGATGCCCGCATGCCGCGGAGCAGCTGGGCCCGTGAGCCATGGCCGATGAGCCTGTGTGTCCGGAGCACCGCAACGGGAGAGGCCACAACAGTGAGAGGCCCGTGTACCGCAAAAAAAAACAAACAACTATATGACATTAGGAAGCAGATTTTAGCCAAAATCATGGAGCTGACATTGCCAGAATTATATATGTAATTTTAAACTATAATAAAACTCTAATATATATGTAAATATATATCCATAAATAAACTATTATAGCTTATAGTATAAAGACTGTATGCTATTATTTTAAGTGCTAGGCTAAAACTGATTTAAATCATAGTTCAAGCATCAAGAACAATGCAAAACAAGTCACCCTTGTCTAAAATGTTATCAAGGTCCAAATGAATATATTCTAATTAGACATATTTATGGCTAAGAGCCAATTATTCTCAAAACTTTAGTAGTTTTTCACCAATGACATCATAATTTGTTATTTTTCCATAAGTTACTAGCTATGTTAATGTGGACACACAAAAGATTTAAAGGGCCGACTATATTTGTTGACATTGTTTGCACTAGTAAATCTAACCTAATTAATAGAATTTATGAAAATATATAATACAAGCTTCATAGAATAAATATTGTGTTATATTCTAACATAAAATTGCAATTACTCCTTTTATAACGTGTATTAAAATAAGATGAAAAATCATTGATATAAAATTAAAATATTAATACAATATTTAAAATAAAATAAAATATGCCATAGCAGAATTAGATATAACATTAAAATGTGAGTGCATGTTGTGTTCTTTATTAAATTATTTTTGTACTCTCCATCATTGTATTTGTAACAGAAGATTATCCAAATTTAAACTAATTGGAAAACTATTTAAAGAATGACAAATGGCAATAATTCTGGGCAGAATCAGCCAATTCAATGTGGAGATGCAATGAGAATTGTTTAAACTCATTTATGATTCTGCTTATGAGATCATGACGAAGACCATGTTAGATATATCTGTTTTGAAGAGATATTTCTTTTGTATGTGAGCCTATTTTATCTTAAATTTGAAGTTTAAATTACTGTATTCAGTACATTTTTATCTATGCAGTATCATTTTGCTAGTAAAATATATACACACACACATATATGCACCTATAAAGCATGATCTGTTGTATATGAAAAAATGTGTAAGAATGTGTGAGATTTTAGCAGTTACTTTATATTTTTCAGTCTCAGATTTTGTTGCATGACTCAGAACTACTAGTTTTATCCTTAAACATCTTTATAGTGGTTAATATTTATATTCATAGTTTTAAAAATTCACATTAAAATTTTTAAAATAACAGTAAAATTATGAAATAATATAAAAATATTTAGAAAGTAGAATTGCAATTTAGAATTGTTAGGATCATAATCATGGGTTCCAAAGTGTGCAAGAAAAGATACTAAATTCTGTTTCATCTTTTCTTCATCTTAATGAAGCCAATAATACCTATTTCATAGAGTTACTTAAAAATTAAACATATATTTGGCCATTTATCAGTATCATCATAATTGATAAAAAATATTAGTTCTCTTAGGTATTATTTTTTTTTTTTTTTTTTTTTTTTTTTTTTTTTTTGCGGTACGCAGGCCTCTACTGTTGTGGTCTCTCCCGTTGTGGAGCACAGGCTCCGGAAGCGCAGGCTCAGAGGCCATGGCTCACAGGCCCAGCCGCTCCGCGGCATGTGGGATCTTCCCGGACAGGGGCACGAACCCGTGTCCCCTGCATTGGCAGGCGGACTCCCAACCACTGTGCCACCAGGGAAGCCCTAGGTATTATTTTTAATTGAAAAATGAATGACAAAACAAATTTAAAAATGTTTAAGATGGTGCAGAGTAAATTCCAAAAGTAATAAAACTTACATTTAAAAATTTGGATGGAAGAAAATACCTATATGTATATGTATACTGGAATCACTTTGCTGTACACCTGAAACTAACACAACGTTGTAAATCTACTATACTCCACTGTAAAATAAAAAATAAAATAAAATGAGCAGGCTTTTAGCTTGCCTAAAAAAAAAAACTGGATGGAAAAACATGAAAATACAATCTTGTTAATCTCTAAAGATAAATGTAATTATTTCTTCTGTAAACTTGTCTACAGAGTTCAAACTTCCTCTAATGAGTATGTGGCTCTATTAAAACTGAAATATATTTATTTTATTTAAACACACTGTAACCTGCAGAAAAAGATAGCAAATGAATGAGAAACAAAAGAAAATGGAAGTGTGGGGAAAAAGATCTAGGGATAATCTTTGGGGCAATTCTTAGACTAGCCTGAATTTACCTGTGTACTCTGTGAACTGGGTGCTTTGTCATTTGTAGAAATTACTGTAAATATTGTAAAAGTTTTAAAATAAGATTCTAGCAAAGATTTTCTGCTTAGCTCATTAAAAATAATGTATTGGGTGCTACGTTCCCCCCAATGAAAAGGTTTTATAAAGACAGCCTTTTTAGGTATACAGAGGTGAGAGAACATAAGAAAATAATGTAAGGTCTTTGAACATCTTGAATTTTCTTCTGAGAAGTTATTGCCATAATTTTAGACCCTCATCCCATCCACCCCAAATCACACATAACTTACCTGCTTACATCTTTACTACCTTTCAGTTCTTAGTATAAAGATACTTCCTTGGCATGTCCTCCTCCTCCTCCAAGATTAAATTAGGACCTCCGTGAATATTTTTTGTTGTCTGTTCATTTGTTTGCCTGTGTGCTTCATTATGTGCATTTTGCACCCTCCATTTTCTATTGCTTTTCAAAACACTAATTATTGTCAGTGCTCACATTGGGCTGTAGCCATGAGGGCATCATCTTGCTACTCTCGCATCTGATCTTCTGTATGTAACATAATTCCTGGAACATAATAGATGAGCCATGATATTTATTTCGTCATTACATAAATGAAATCAATGCATTTCTCTGTGACAAACAGTGTTCAGCATAATTTTCAGTGCTTATTTTCCATTTGCATATCTTCTTTGGTGCAGTGTCTGTTCAGACAGTTTGACCATTTCTCTTGAGCTGTTTACTTTCTTTTAATCGAGTTTTGAGAATTCTTTATTATTCTGGATACCTGTGTGTTATCAGATACGTGATTTGCAAATATTCTCCCATTTGGGGGCTTGTCCTTTTTGTTCTCCTACTAGTGTCTTTACAATGAGCATAGATTCCAAATTCTGAGAAGTCCAATATACCATTTTTTTGTTTTAATACATTGTTTCAGTGCCTTATTTAAGAAATATTTGCCTTACTCAAGATATAAACATTTCATTCTATGTTTTCTCATAGAAGTTTTATAGTTTTAGGTTTACATTTAATTTATAATCCACTTTTTTTTTTCCATATGGTATGAGGTCATATGGATATCCAATTGTTTCAGAACTACTTGTTGACAAGCCATTCTTTTGCTTTCTCCACTGAGTTGCCTTTGCACCTTTGTAGATAATCAACAGACAATATACATCTCTGGGTCTATTTCTGTATTCTGTGTTCTGTTCCATTGATCTATTGCCTGTCTCTTGCCTGTACCACACTGCCTTGATGACTGTAGTTTTATCGTAAGTCTTGAAGTCTGGTAGAATCAGTCCTCTGACTTTGTTTTCCTCCTTCAATCTTGTGTTGTCTACATTGGATCCTTTGTCTCTCCTTATAAACTTTAGAATCATTTTGTTGATGTCCACAAAATAACTTGCTGGGATTTTGTTTGGAATTGTGTTAAATATATATATCAGGTTGGGGAAAACTGAAATCTTGACAGTAATGAGTCTTTCTATGCATGGTACTTAGATTATCTCTCCACTTATTTAGACCTTCTTGATTTCTTACATCACATCTTTATGGTTTTTTTCATATAGATCTTATACATTTTTTTGTTAGATATATACCAAAGTATTTCATATTTGGTACTAATGTAAATGATATATATTTAAAAAATTTTAAATAACCTTTCATTGCTGCTATATAAAAGCAATTGACTTTTTTGTATTAATCTCATATCCTGCAACCTTGCTATAATTGCATATTACTTTCAGAAATTTTTTTTTGTTGGTGTTGATTCCTTAGAATTTTCTACATATACAGCAGTGTCATCTGAGAACAAAGACCATTTTATTTCTTCCTTCCCAATCTGTATATCTCTTATGCATTATCTAAGACGTCTAGTACAATGTTGAACATTATGTGTGAAAGCACACATCCTTACATTTTTCCTGATCATATTGGGAAACCATCTAGTTTCTCATGTTAAATATGGTGCGAGCTGTTATGGCCTTTATAGATGTCCTTTGTCAAGTTGAGAAAATTCTCCTCTATTCCCTGTTTTCTGAGAGATTTTATTACAGGTAGGTGTTGGCCTTTCTCAAATGCTTTTTCTGCATTTATGGATATGATCATGTAATTTTTCTTCTTTAGGCTGTTGATGATGGATAACATTAATTAATTTTTGAATGTTGAACCAATCTTGCAAACCTGGAATAAATCCCACTTGGCTGTTGCTTATAATTTTTTTATACATCGTTCGATTTTATTTGCTATTATTGTGTTAAGGATTTTTATATCAGTGTTCATGAGAGATGTTAGTCTGTAGTTTTTTGCTCTTGTGATGTCACTGTCTGGGTTTGGTATTAAGGTAATGCTTACTCATACAGTGAGTTAGGAAGTATTCCCTCTGCCTCTATTTTCTGGAAGAGATTGTATACAATTAATTTCTTCCTTAAATATTTGTTACAATTCACCAGTGAGCACTGATACTTTCTGTTTTAAAAGTTTATTAATTATTGATTCAATTTATTTAATCATTGTAGGCCTATGTAGTTTATTCTGCCTGTGTGAGTTTTGGTAGCTGTGTCTTTAAAGAAATTGGTCCATGTTGTCTATGTTGTTAAATTTGTGGACACAGAATTGTTCATAATATTCCTTTACTATCCTTTCAATGTCAACAGAATCAGTAGTAATAGCTCCTCTTTCATGTCCAGTACTAGTAATTTGTGCCTTCTCTCTTTTTTCTCTTTTGTATCAGTTTCAGTTGATTTGTATTTTCTCATTATTCTTATTTGTCTTTTCATGCTTCTTTGTATTACTGTTTATGTCATATTTTATTTGTTTCAAATACCAGTCATTGTGAAGTTTCTCTTATTAAGTGCTGGGTATTTCCAAGTTGCTATTAATATTCTTGATGTTTATTCTTAATGAGGTTAAGTTACTTGAAAACAATTTGATCTTTTGGGATGTTGATTTTTAAACTGTGTTAAGTGGGATTATCATAGTGTTTAGACTGGATGTTAATTTTCCCCCACTATGGACTACTCTCCCAGGTGAGGTTTTCCTCCCTAGTTTGTGGGATTAGGCGTTAATCCCTTTCCTGTGTGAGTTCTGATGATTTTTCTTTCTAATCCCTTTTAGGTGCTATTTCCCAGGCCTCTTATAGCTTCCTTGAACTATTCATGTATGGATCAGTACTCAGCTGAATCAACCAGGAGAAACTTCTACATATTTCCAGAGTTTCCTCCAGTATTCTGGAGTGCCTATAAACTCTAAGTGCCTGAGGTTCTCAGCCTCTGATCTGTCTGCAATTCACAGGGTCTGCCTGGTTTTGCCTTGGTTCCATTCCCTTGTGCCTTGGTCTGGAAACTCTCTCTAGGCAGTTTTCTGGAGGCAATCAGAGTTATCACCTCATCTTTTTTTCCCCATATTTTAGGGATTAGCCTGATATCCACTGTCTTGAGCATCTTTGTTTTATAAATTTATCTTTTTTTTTTTGGCCATTCCAGATAAGGTGAATCTGTTTTCTATTTATCCTTCTTGGCAGAGAACAGATATCAGTAATAGGATCAGTATTACCTTGAATGTGAGTGACAGAAATTTCATTCAACCACAATAGCTTATGAGGATAATGAATTAATTCATGAAATCCAAAAAGTCATTGAACACAGCTTCAGGTAAGGACACAAGTTCTCCTGTACATCAAGAACACTTGAACTTTGAACAGTTTCTGTCTGCTATTTCCAATTTCTGCTTCTCATTCTCTTTCACTGTGGGCCACGTTGTCTCCTCACGGTAGGCCATTTGGCCACAAAGATTTATGTGATTTATGTCTACAGCTATTGAATATTAAAATTAAAGGGGAAGTGTTTTGATGCTTTCTGTGGAGAGACACATTGGCACCACTTGTTTTACTTTTCCCCACTAGCTTCTTTAATTGTAGTAGGAAGACTGAGCATCACTATGTGTGTCTGGGGTGGTGGGAGTGGGTGGGTAGAGACTGCCATCAGGAAAAAAGATTGTGGTTCAGACCATCCTACAACTGTGCCTTAAAACTTAATAATGTCACACCAGTAGTCATATAATGAAAATACAGCAATATTCCTCTAATTGATATTATGGTGAAATTTTAATTTTTATCAGGAAAATAATATACCCAATAGAGTATGTGTTGAGTATTTTAAGTTTTGTATCTGTTGGTCAAAATTAAACATTGCTTTTATAGAGCAGACATCTTCTCTTTGAAGTACAATAAAATCTTAGAGACTCAAGTTTTAAGTTTCTTGGACACAGAGCATTTTAACACTCAGAGAAGTTTACCATTGTTATTATAGTCTTTCTGATGTTTTCTTCTTCAACTTGTCTTTGTCACTTTTAATTTCCATCATCCATACCTATAACCCTTATTTTTCTTTTGTTATTTTCTGAGACACAGAAGTGCAAATAATACATATATGGATTATGACAAAATGGCAACTATCTAGCAGTACTCTGGAAATACTCTAATATTATTTAGATTAATGTAGATATAGGGACTAAAGTTTTGTTTAAAAAATCAACTTGAAAATCACTGTTAGTGTCAGAGACACTGAGATAATTTTTATCAGTGTCATGTTTGGAAGTCAGTAATGCGTTTCTTTTTCTTCATCTGATAGAGATATAGAGCTATCAAATGTGTCAATCACTAAATCAGAGAGGAGACTTTTTGATGGAGGAAAGGTGATGATTATTACTTTTACAAAGTGAGCGATTTACTATATTCTTGGATGCATTTCATTCAAACATATGAAAGGAATTCAGCCCCCATACCCTGCTAAAAACGTCTCTCTGGAAAAATCAGGTTTTAGTTTTACATTTAAAAAGAAATTTTGAAAAGTAAGACACTTGTGAACTTTCGCTACTATTAGTTTCTTAGGGGTTAACTTTTTATGTGATCAGATAATAGGTATCTCAGATATAGTAATATAAAAAAACAAAGTTTAGGCATTATGAATAATAGTATGAAGAAGTGGAAGATGATGTTATTCTTGTACAATTATAAATAATGCATGCCAAATTTACCATTCACAGGAGAACCTGTTAGTTGATGAGTTTAGATAGTTAGGCTAGGGCCAGACAGAGAAAGCATTTTTACATGGCACTCAATTATTTAGATAGAAGCTTTGAATCCACTGAGAACAACAGCAAGATTTATGGAGAGATGTACCATAATTTGTAGGATATTATTTTCTCTTAATTAAGGATAAAATATTATTTAATGAAACAGCTGATTTTCCAGAATAAAAATATTTTTGAATGTTGAACTCCCTCATGTTAAACATTATTAAGTCATTAACTCCCTACTTCTTTAGATTTCTTATTCAAATAGAAAATAAACTACAAATGAAAATGGAGTTAGGTGAAATTATGGCCATCATAACTTTTTACAATTAAATATGAGTATTTTTTACTACTGCATATTGTTGTCATTTACTCAAGTGCTATTTGTCTTTGCTTTATTTTGTCCTTAGAGAGGTAGAAGGGAACTCAAAAGTTTGTTATTATTTATGCCATCATTTGTTTATTTCCTTTTTAATGACATCCACTGAGTTTGATTAAACTTTAATCCAACTTCAGTTTTGCAATATATAGTATTTAATTATCAAAAGGCACACTTTAGCATTTTCTTTGTCTTGTTTTGAAAAGTTGAGATATTGTGTAAGGTTTTCTGAATTTCTACTCATTGGCTACCTTAACAAATTCAGTTTTGACTATTAAATTATATTGTGCTTCTTACTGTTTGAAAACCTCTGAATAACAGTGGGCCAGATGTTGTTGCCTGATTAGATACCAAGATATTTTAATCACCAGCTGTAGCATTATAAACCTCCTCTTTTAATACTTCACTTTAAGTTTTCCATCTGCTTTTAGCATCTGGTCAGTTCTGTCTAGGTTGTCATTCTATTTCATTTCTTCTTTGTTGCCCCACAAACAAAATGGCTTAAATGAAACTTCTCTATCAGTCCTTAGGACCAAATCAGATATGCCATTATTTTAAATTTCAAAACGCACATTATTTAAGTAATAATTGTAGAAATACTCATGTTTTTATAGAGTTTTCATTTTTCAACACATCTGTGGTACATAATGTAGACCAATAATATGTTGCATTTAAAATGACAATATTCACTAAAGAAAATTTAATTAATCAGACTGATTAAGCTGGGGATACATCTTACCCTTTTCAAAGGGATGTGTTAATAAAATAACCATGCCAAAATGTTCTTTCACATTTGTCTTATTACTGAGGAATGGGTTTAGAGAATGGAGTTAAATGGTATTTCATAATTTGAGTATAAAATCTTTAAAAAGGTTTAAAAATCTTTGCCAATATTTGGGACCAGAAGTGTAGAGACCAAGTCAAAGATGGCATTATCAGGACCTTGTTCACAGCCACCCCACCAGTAATTGCTCTTTCCCATCATCTTCTCCAAATTTAAGCTTGGCTCAAGTATGGCCTGCTCTGTGAAAATGGATGCATCCATATCAACCCACGAATCTCTTACTTTACTAAAATATTACTGCATCTAATTTACTAAAGCACTGATTTTAATGATTTAATTTGAAGTTTTACTTAATCAATTAGGTTAGAAGTCAATTTAGAGGTGTTAGCTTTATCTATTTATATATATATATATACTTTACAAAATTAAATACAATTTTGATGATTTAGAGAACATACAGTAAATATTAAGGACTGAGTAGGAGATCATCCACATTATAGGGTAAGAAACCCAGTCATTGTGAAGACAATAGACTTTAACAACCAAACATCATTGAGTAAATAAGCCAGAAGCATTATTATTATTATTATTATTAGGCAGTGGAGCAGATTCTTTGGCAGTGGAGCAGACAGTACATTTACAGCTAAACTCATTTACAAACAGAATAAATTCTAAATTCATTCATTCAGAAATACTTATTTTGTGCCCACTACATACATGCCAGTCACACTTTGATGTCCTCATATATCCCAGAAACAAAAAACAAAACAAGCAAATATAGCTGCTTATATGCAATTTATATTCAAGTGGAGGCTGGACAAGAATTTTTCCAATTATAGCATACCACCTAAAGCTCATGCTATAAGACCTAGGAACTTTATAGGATAGCTCCTTACAAAAGTATTAAAATAAACATACTTTGTAGCACTTTAAAAGAGCATACATTTCTTAAGTGTGTGTGGAAAACTCTGCTGTTTGAGGCCATAGTACTTCCATGGATTTTGATAGGAACAAAAAGAAGAATAACAAGGACAAGAAGTAGATTTGATAAAGAAAAAATGTAAATGAAATTTGGGTTTTGACAAATTTTAGTTGAGTTACAACCAGTACATCAGTAAAGTGATCGTATCAGGACATACCAACAAATGCCTCAGAATCGTGTCAGTGGGTAATGGTAAATGAGGTGAAAAAAAGAATTTCATCAGAACGAAAAAATTTCTGCTGGTCAGTAATTTTGAAACCTCTCTAGTAAGGACAGGTTTAAGATTAATGCCAGAACAGCCCTTTATCTAAATAGTATATTATCTATTTCTGATGGATGTGTATCCTTAACTTCATTGAAATTTCAAGAAATCATACATAGTTCATTCCAGCATGCATTATTAGTATTTACAATCTAATGCTTTGACAAATTTATAATAACCCCAGTTAAGGAAGAACTATTTCTAATTAATATAAAGGGAAGATATTTTCAGCAAAGTTATATTTTCAGCAAGTTATATTCAAGAAGTACATATATAAAGGAAATTATGGCAGTGGTGCATGATTTCATTATTAAAAGAGAAGCCCCTTCCCCTTTTTTTATATGGGGATCCATGAGGGATCAAGTAAGATATTTTAAAATATAACTGCAAGTTGTATTTTCAACAAATTACTCTTATATAGATTGGGTAGACCGTGTTTGGCTATGATATTCTTTGATGACAAAATCATTGCCAAGTCTTAAATACTTTAAAGATTGTATATGCATCAATCAAAACAATTTTTATTTTTTAACTTTGATTTTTAAAAGCCAAGTCAAAATAAATTACTTAATCCTAAAATGGTGTACATAAAAACAACAAACAAAATTAAAATTTGCTTGTCCCTCATCAAACCACAATGATATATTTGAGCATACTCTTTTACTAGTAGTGATGGATTTTACTTACTCTCAAAGTCTTTATTTTTTTTTAATCAAAGACAAGTATATTCATTTATCCATCTTTAATTTAGTGATTTTAGTTATGGTGAAGACAAAAACCCAAAAACCAAATAATAATGGACTTTAACTGTGAAATGATGGATTTAAGATCATGATTTGTGAATTAGGAGAATTAATTGATTAATCGAGATATTGATCTTACAAATTTACCCTTTAAGCATTATCATATTATAATATATAAAATAAGGATAACTATCATAATGTTCAACGTGAGGTAAAATGCAAAAACAAGCAACAAAGAACAAATGAAAAAAACGTTCAAGTAATTATAACTGAATTTTGATGTTGTTAATCAGGAATTCTTACCAGGTTTTATTTCCCTTTTAGGAAATAATACTATGTTCTAAACATTCTTCCTATTAAAATAGGCCACTTGACACAAATCACTGCTTAGAAAGTTCTTGCTACTTTCTATTTTCTTCAAGAATGTGACCTTTTTATTTTGTGAAAATCCAGAATAATAAAAACCTAAAACAATGCTATATTCTATTATTCAATAATTAATATAACATAAATTATATATGGGATCATTTTTTTAATATATTTTGCCAAAAATATGCTCTTGTATCAATCTCTGGAATGAAAATGAATAAAATTTCAAATACTTAGATTACCTATTAATAGCCATTACATTTTATCAAGATATTGTAGAATCAGTTTTGTGGATCATTTGAATAAGCTGAATAGAAAGAAATAAGAAACAGTGCAATTTCTGATAATGAGTTCTTTAATCTGAAATACCTATTATTATTCCTAAGTCTAAAATGACTATGTATTTTTATTATATTTCCAGGAACTAAAGGTGATTTGCAAACACAATTTCAAAAAGAGGTAATTTCAACATCAGAAGGTTGTGAAGAAAACAGAAGAATGAGACATTTGACTGCGTGTAAATCTTCTAAGGAAAGACGCCACCAGCTTGCAGGTACACACACATCTAGGAAATCATGTTGATGGTAACGTTTTAATTCATAGCATTATGTTAAGTGTAATTGTTTTGATTATTGTTGCATTGAGTTCCTGAACTTCTTACAGTTAAACCAGAACTTATTTCGGTGGATGTGTCCTAAAATCCACTGAAGTATATATATTTGAAGAAATTACTCTTGACTATCACTCCATACCCTGCATGTTCCTTGCTGACACTAAAGAAGGCAGGGAGCTATTTTTGTATAGAGAGTTCATTCACCCTCAGTGTTACTGGGGATTCAAAATAGATTTCTTGTAGTTTACCAATTAATCTGCAGGGGATCTGGCCCAAGCTGGAAAGGAGTGGGAACTGCTGAGATTTGCTGAAGATCTGTGTGGATAAGAGAGAGCTCATGCGATAAGCAGTATCACAGTTGGTTTAACTCCATTTGTAAAAATGCTAACATTTTTTTTTTTTTTTTTTTTTTTTTTTTTTGCGGTACGCGGGCCTCTCACTGTTGTGGCCTCTCCCGTTGCGGAGCACAGGCTGCGGACGCGCAGGCTCAGCGGCCATGGCTCACGGGCCCAGCCGCTCCGCGGCATGTGGGATCCTCCCAGACCGGGGCACGAACCCGTGTCCCCTGCACCGGCAGGCGGACTCTCAACCACTGCGCCACCAGGGAAGCCCAAAATGCTAACATTTGATTATATGGTATAGGCACACCAAGAGATTGATGCTTTTGATTTAGACATTCGATAAAACAAACTAAGAAATTCAAAAAGCTTGAAGTTATGTAATCCAGCTCAAGCCTTTAAAACAACAAGACCTCCTGTTTTGAGCAATATTTCCTTGTCTCTCTTTTTCTTTTTATAAGAAAGTCAGTGTTAAAATATGTTTTAAAAATCTAGTTTGACAGATATAAATGTTAAAGAAAAAATTTTAAAATATCGTACTTGATCCCTCATGGATCCCCATACCAAAAAAGGGGAAGGAGCTTCTCTTATAGTAATGAAATCATGCACCACTGCCGTAATTTCCTTTATATATGTACTTCTTGAATAGTTATTGTCAGAGAAGAGTTTTGTCTTTACAGTTATGAGTCATACCTTTGAGAAAAGCTCCCAGAGGGGTATAACTCAGTTTACCAGGAAAAAATATCCAGTTGTATGTGTGTGCACACAGATGTTTGTTTTCCTTGTCATTCTCCCTTGCTCATTCCCTTGAGAGACAACAGTAGAATCATTTTGCTGCAAGCTACTCTGCAGCAGTATAAGGGCCTTATCCAGATTGCTTTTATCCTCCATAAGCCTGTGGGGAACTTTAATTTAATGGTTTTTGATCATAGACCTCAACTTCCATCTTAGAGAAGTATTTTTCTCTAAATCACCTTGTACTCAGTTTGTAAGTTGTCTAAATAGAAAGGACTGGAATTATGTAGACACTGTTTATCAGAAAAACAGTGGCTTTGTAACACACAGGATAAGTTTCAATAAAACAGCAAGTGGACTGGACTGGGTTGGCTACAGTTGTTATTCGACAAGAACACTCATGGTGTCACATGGGAAATTACCATAGATATTGGAACTGTGGCTTGATGAGGATGAGTGTTCCCAAAAAACTGCTTCTGTAAGTGATTTTATTTTTGCCACAAATTCATTTTAAAAATTTGATGAGTGAAACAGAATGGTGGTATACATGATGCCATGTTCTTTCAGTAATGTAGTAAAGGGAAGAATTCAAAGTAAGAATAATAATTATTGTAATAATGTATGCATCTAAGGCAGTAGACTGTAGTACAAAAGGGGACAATTTAAAGATACCAGCTTCTAGAATTCTATCGAAATTTTAGCATATTTTACATTTCAAAAAAGGGTAAAGATTTATGAAGCTTTTAGTACTGATATGTGAGTATCAAATTTACACTGTGTCATATATCACCGGCCGCCTTACTAATTCCGTCTTTATTTGATGTTGAATATCTTTCCCTGAATGACTTAAAGTTATAACTCAGATTTATTCTTATAACAGCTCTGCATACTATCACATTGAATACTGTACTATAACTTACGTATCCAGTTTATGACCTGTCCAATTTAATATGATTACATAGTAACTGTATTGAGAAACTGGGGACCAGTGTACTTGTGGAGTACAAAAATCTCTCGATATTTAAGTGGCCCAGGCTTTTACTAACATTAGAAAGGGATATTAAGATACTCTCCTGGGGTCACATCATCAAACAAGGGTCATTGGTACAGGTTGGTGTTTTTAGAAAAAAGCTATTTGAGGTCAGTGCTATTTGCATTACTCATTATTCTATTGTCCTTGAAATCAATGGTCTCTAGATATCAGAGGTGTGGGTGTAAAGATCAAGAAGCAAATATACTGATTCTTTCATTCTACTACTATATAATTATGGAATACACACACACATATATATACATAAATACATGCATGAACATATTTTTAAATCAAGTGCTTTTCTGTCAAGTATAAATACTTATGAAAACAAAAGATAATTTTATTCTTCTGTTAAACACAAATTAACCCTTAATTATGTGTCTTATATTCAGTGTCTCACCAGTTATATAATATGGATACTCTCCATTAATTTTCAATGTACAATGGAAGGGACTTTCTTTCCTCTGAGAATAAGAAGTAACACATGATATAAATATAAATCTCTATTAGAAAACTTGCTTATATTGTAGATTGCTGTATTCCCACTATGTAATTTCCTAGCACTTGTATCAGAGTAGTCTGAACATTTGTTTGTACGTTATAATTGTTTTGCCTTACAAAACATCCAACATTAGAACTTTGCCATGACTGTTATTACCCCACAGAAAAGTTTGTCTGGGTTTAGAAGAAAACTCAATTATGACTTTTAGTGCATTCCAGAAACTGTTTTCTGAAAGCCGAGAAACTTTTTATTTATAAGAATAAGGATACTTTGAATGGAAAATGAAGCATGCTTGTATGTATTTTCCAGGTCAGAATCCTAGAAATTTGCAAGTGCTCCCTCAAAAAAGAGAGCAAATAGGTAGATTACTAATGGCAAAGTATAGTATTGATGTGGATGGGATAATGGCCCCTCAAAATGCTATAGGGAAAATAGACAAGAGTTGAAGTGTTCAAAATGTTGTGTTCAAAATGTTGTGGAGATTCAGAGCGCCAACAAACCAGATGAAGTCTGTGGTAGGGTTGAGTGTTTGCAACACATAGCACAGATACAATTAACAGTGGGAATCAGTATATCGTGCCCAAAGGCCAGAAGGATGAACTACAACACAGTGAATGGCAGGACCCAGCAGCACTCAGAGGCCAAGACCAAGAATGCTTATTCCAGATGAGACCAGTGATGTCACAGTATAGTTAGGGCAATAAATCTTGTCGTATCATAGACTACTTCTCTAAGTCTCATATTATTTTGTTGATGCATATTTTTTGTTTGCTCATTCTTGACTAGGTGAGTTATTTCTAGATCAGGCATTACCCTCCAGTGGGATCAGCAGAAAAGTCTAGCTGCACCAATGAGCATTGTAGAGTTACCGCCAGGTTGGTACTCCGAACTGTTCATTGGCCAGCTCGTATATCCAGATCTTTAAGCTGGAGAGCAAGCTGATGGCCATATCTTGTAGTCAGATTTTCTGTCTAGCAAATATATTTCACAGGAAATTTTAAGTCAATGAAAACACGAAAGTGCTTGTTTTCTGGCAAACATGGTTTTCTTTAAGAAAGATGCTTGCTTTATGAAGCGACACGTCTGTGTGCTTGATTTTTTTTTCATTCAGAGCAGACGGAGCACCATCTCTCCACAGATGTCTTTATAACTGGTTTTATTTTTGTCTTTCCGTGAAATGTTATGCAAAGAGCAAGACGAAGTATTATCAAGGATGTATTAACGAAACTGTGAGGAACCCAAAGACTCAGTAACTTACTCAATGCACTGCCTCCTATGACCATTCCTGAGCAGCTGCCTCCATCCCTCATCACGTGTTCCCCTTAAGCAATGAGTTTGGGGTTACTAAAAGCCAGAAGCAACCGCTGTGCTTTTTACTTGTGTTATATTGGTGGGAGCATCCTGCAATATTGATGAAACAGGTGGATGCTCAGAGTTAAAGAAAGCCTGGCTAGCCAACATTTTGTAAGTGGAGCTGCTCACTTATTTGCCCCACCCAGTCTCTGAGGATATTAACTGTCTCAGCCTAGCTTCTCTTGAGAAAGCAGAATATGAGACAAGTAAAATTATTTTGGAAAGTTATCTCAACAAATAAAATAGAAGGACTGGGGATAATTAAGAAAAGAGGAAAAGCCAATATAAGGAAGCATTTTCAAAGGCTGCCTTTGCGGGCAACTGGGCTCGTTCATGCCAGGATCTTCTAAGCACCTATAGAAAAGATCCTTCAAATGAACTGTGTGAGAAGCTGAAAGGGGAGTATTTAAACAACAATTTCTATCTCCCATTATTAATGCAAGGAAGATCCCTCTCATCTCCTTTGTACCAGTCCTTTGTGTCTATGTGAGGTTAGGGTGCATTCCCAGTGACATTCTATTCTACTGGATCAGAAAAGCACAGAAGCAGAAAGCCAGAGTTACATAGAGCAGCTGAAATAGATGCAGGCCTCTTCCAGTTGTGTGAAGCTGGTTGCTGCAGCAATGACCAAAGTAAAAAGTGGGCTATGAGAAATGAGAGGTAGAAGAAATGAGGTGTCCAGTATATTAACTAAAATCGTCTGTGAGATGGATTCAATTCAAATTCCTCTTTTCAGTAAAACTAGAAAGTATTTTAACCCAAGGTTATATAAAGATTAATTGAAAATGACTGATACACAATCTGAAGTGCATTGTTTATTTACAATAATAAGAAATATTATACAGTATAACAAGCATTTATATTAAGAAATATTATACAGTATAACAAGCATTTATATAGATGGCTCAGGACTTATTCTGGGTGACAAATCTTAACACCTGCTCCAATGTTTTGTTCGGTTATGTTTGGTATTTTAACACAAGTAAGGTTAATATGAGTACAACTCTGGATGACAAATGCAAAGGAGCATTAATTGGAATGAAGGAGTCAGAAGAGATATCATGAAAGACTCTTCCAATTAACTTTCTATACGCCTCAGTTCTGCAGAGAGAGGTGTGACCCTTCTAATTGCCAGGGACTATTAGGATTGAGGTGCATTTGATCCAGGGAACAGCCAATGAAATAAAAGGAGCATTTCTTGAGTCAGTCTTAGCTTCTTTTAAAAACTACTTCTGAGACAATATGGTTTTACATAGGGAAGGAATGGAAGTATTGAGGAAGATCTGAATCTGACTGATTTGGAACACTCATGAGGGAATCAAGGCTCAACAACATTGGTCTCAACAAGCTGGCTTTGTGTGAGAATGTTATGCCTTCTGTACTTCATTTCTTGAAATCAGAATTTCATCAGCCCCTTGCCATGTGCAAAGTTGGTCCTACTTCTCAGACTAGTCAATTAGTCAATAGTATTCTATTATATACCCTGAGATTCTCTAGCTTGGAATTTTTGTGTTTCTCTCCATGTTTATCCAACAAGTTTCTTATTCTTTACATTTATCTTTGTCCCCATAATAGACATTTAGTTCACATAGTACCCCAAATCGTCAGTATAGAACATTCATTGTTATTTTCTAGCTTTCTGTATACTCATTTAGTGTTAGAAATGCTAAATCTAAATTACATAATTTATTGAGTGTTGTCCAGTGCATGGACATTTTAAGTTATCTTTTTTTGTTTGTTTGTTTTAAAACAACAGAATTTTATTCTCTCTCAGTTCTGGAGTTCAGAAGTCCAAAATCTGGTTGTCACTCCCTCTGAAGGTTCTAGGGGAGGATCCTTCCCTGCCTCTTCCAGCTTCTGGTGGGTCCAGCATTCCTTGGCTTATAGACATGTCACTCCAATTTCTGCCTCCATCTTCACATGTCCTTCTTCCCTGTGTCTCTCCGTGTGTCTGTGTCCCCATCCCCTTTCTTTGCTCTTAGAAAGACAACAGGCATT
Organism: Phocoena sinus; assembly: GCF_008692025.1. Taxonomy (NCBI): domain Eukaryota; kingdom Metazoa; phylum Chordata; class Mammalia; order Artiodactyla; family Phocoenidae; genus Phocoena; species Phocoena sinus. The sequence goes on along the minus strand of NC_045768.1, from coordinate 79,395,215 downwards.
GGATTTAGAGCTGACCCTAAATCCATGATGATTTCTGCTTAAGATCCTTAACTTATTACATCTGCAAAGACCATATTTTCCATTAAGGTCACATTCACAACTACTGGGGGTTAATACTTGAATGCATCTTTTGGGGGACACAACTGTACATTTTTTTATATGCAAGTGAGATCATATAATAAACATGTATATTTCTACAATAAAGTGTGGAGAATTAAGTTATCTTAATACTATTTAATTTCAGACACAAGTATTAGAAAAACAATGAGAGGTGTTCAGATGGTAACTGCTATGAGGATCTTAGCAAAATCTGGCATAAAATCCCTTTGCCTTGGGTTAACATTGAAAGCTAATTTAGTTTTATGATATGGATTATTTTCTACCATGACGACTGTGGTTCTATATTAATCAATGATCAACTTGGTCATTTATCACTTTGCCAAACAATCCACAAGTTTTTAAAAAGGTCACTTTCAGCTATTGAAGCCAAGTATTTTTTTTTTAAGGAAATTCCTTTATTTTTATTATTTATTTATTTATTTATTTATTTTTGGCTGTGTTGGGTTCTCGTTTCTGTGCGAGGGCTTTCTCCGGTTGCGGCAAGCGGGGGCCACTCTTCATCGCGGTGCGCGGGCCTCTCACTGTGGTGGCCTCTCTTGTTGCGGACCACAGGCTCCAGACACGCAGGCTCAGTAGTTGTGGCCCAAGGGCCTAGTTGCTCCGCGGCATGTGGGATCCCCCCAGACCAGGGCTCAGACCCGTGTCCCCTGCATTGGCAGGCAGACTCTCAACCACTGCGCCACCAGGGAAGCCCTGAAGCCAAGTATTTTTATAGTTCAAACTTTATAATGATAACCGTCAGTGTTTCTATGGTTAAAGATCTTTCTATTGCTACTTATTAATGCCAAATACATGAAATTGGGGATTACAAAAGGTAAGACTTTACCAAAGTAAATATCTTTTGCAAAATTCTTATTTTAAAATGTCTTTCTTTGTGCTGCAGTAGCTTAGATAGAAAAGGAATAATTTTATTCCCAAGCATTGTCTAGGAGCCTCCCCCAACAATCCTACTTGTTATATATATTAGCTTTCATGGGTTACTATAAAATATTAAAAAGTAAGAAATGTCTCAGTATTTACATTTGGAGATAAAAGTTGTCTTTTTACTCTAAAGAAAGTATTCTATATATTTCAGAAGTCTACATGAAGTTCATATTACTTGATGTTAGCAATTAGTTATAATTGATGAATTTTTATTAAATGACATTAATTCATATATTTAACTTACAGTTTCATAATTCTGCATTGTAAAACATTTTACTTTTTGAAATACGTTTTATTACCTTATATTTTGAATTAGATTCTGTTCATTATATTTGCCTTCTTATAATACCTGTATTTTTTAAGAATGGCAATCTCTTATGAATACATGGAATTATGATATCCTTTTTCATTTCATTTCTACATTTACAGCTCTGAATCTATAGTCTATAATCTGGAAATTTAAATATATATATATATATATATATCTAACTAATGCAAGGGTCAAAGAAGAAACTGTAATGAAAATTTAAAACATTTATAGCTTATTGAAATTTGACAGTTTTAAAAAAATCAGACTTCTCATAATGTTTAATAGGTTATTTAGTATGGTGATGTGTCACAAAAAAATGAAGTGTATGCAAAGTTACTCAAATTTCTTTGACGAGGGGACTCCCATCTTTAAGGATGGATTATATATCTAGTGTGCCTCCGAATATACATTGGGAAATACTTCCCTGGAAAAATATATGACGAAGAAGTATAGATTTTCCCCTTTTTACATTTTATAAAGCACAGATAGTCAAAGAAAATCTTGCATATTACTTTGATAATGGCTTTAACACAGAGAGAAGAAAAACCACCACAATATAAGAACCTGAAAAATATTTTATGTTTTACAGTCTTTGGAACTCTATATTTAGTTAAGTTTATGGAACAGTTAGGACACATTTGGTAGTCAATGATGGCAAAAAGATAGCTGCAGTGAAAACTTCCATTTGAAATGGGAGAATGGAAGTGTTCGTTTCTCATCCATGGACCTCCTAATGTCTTGTTCGGAATAAGAGTCTTTCTTACCTGCTGTGGAGGGAGTTCCCTGGCTGCAGAGATTTAGTTTGTTCTAGGAAACTCTCTGTCTACATCATCTTGCATGATTGTATCTGGGAGGTGCATTGAATAGAGACCACGTCTATCATGAGCTACCCCGCCCTAACGGCTCTCTTCCTTATAGCACAAATTCTAGTGTGCGAGCATCCCTTGGAGAGGTGAATAATCACAGGTATTTATTTGCCAGAATTGGAGTCTCCTTTTCAAAATAACACCCTTAAAACTTTAACAAGCTTCACATCTATTTGATTTAAGACAATTATGTGTGCTAGAAACCAAAGCTAGAAAGAGGTCATTTAATTATAACACTTGAACCTGGATTCAGGCCTGTGAATTTTGGTAAACAAATAAGCAACCTTAGTCTCAAAGCTCCACTCCTGCCTGCACTGTAGCCACGACTTTCACAATCTCTCTTAATTCAATGCACTGGGTGGGGAGACACTGCTAAAATTGTCCCTACCTTCAGTAGTATGCATCCCTAAAATAATTTTCTTTCTTTTCTTATTCCTCCCTCCCTTTTTTCCAGACTTCTTCGCTTCCTTTTCCTTTCTTTCTCTTTTTTGGTTTATAATCGGGTCCAAGCTTCTAAATAAGGCTGTGAGTTTGTAGGTGGGAGGTAGTGTCAGGCTTCCCTTAGGCTCTAATCTTATGATCTGCTAAATCTTCTACCTACCAAAAGCTAGCTAACCCAACTTTGTCCTAACTTCTGTTTGATATGTAGAATTTGCCTTTTTCAACCCATTGAAACTACAGATGTTCAGAATTTTGGTCATTCTTTATTTCAGCCCCCAGGCCAAAGGAGCTACTTTTAACAAAGCTCCATTTTTTTTTTTTTTCCTGCTTTCAGATGAGCTGACTTTGGAAAAGGCTTGTATCTTTCAAGACCTTAGTTAAAACTGCAGAATTAGCCAAAAAGCTCAGACATTACAGCATTTTCCTGCCTCAACTCTAATTCTGCAGGGTCAGTAGACACAACACCTGAGTTCCAATCTGCAATGATCACAGATTCACAGCTGCTTTACTAACACACAAATATCGCCCAGCTTCCGTAGTTGAGGAAAGGGTGGAAGAGTCCTTACTGTTCCTTTGCCCTATCTCCCTAGTTCCATTAATTCAAATTTCAGCATTTGTTACTATCAATCCTTATTTCCTTGTACCAAGTTCTAAATCAATTCAGATGCTTTTGCTTGCAAGTAATGGACAGCTCACATGAATAGAGATGCCTTGGGTAGATTTTATAACTTCTACACAAAGCCCTGATGTTCACTCTTACTGCATTTGTGGAAGTCACATTTCCAGTCTAAATAAATCACTGGCCAGGAATTTGCTAACAAACTTAATCAGATTCACGTGGGCTAGAATTTGGAGATGGAATATAGTCAGTTTTCAAATAGAGTCCCAATGACAGTTAGTGACACTTTGAGAAGAAGAAAGGGGAGTTGGAAGCTTCGAATTCAGTCAACAGATATACATTATCTTTGTAACTCATTCTAATCTTATAGGTGTTTTTATATAATATTTAACTCTCTTCCTTGGAAGGAGTCCAGATGGTATTTCATCCCAGTTATATTAAGAATTAACTCCCTATGGAAACTAAAGTAACAATAAATAACCCTAGAAAGAACAATTTGTAAATATTATGTAGATGCCATACCAAAATTTAAAACAAAAACAAAAAAACAGGTTACCTAGAGCCCATGCAAATTAAATTGGCAATTTGTTTTCTTTGTCTTCTTTTGTGTAAGATCTTTGAACTGTATATATATTTGTAACATAATCAAGGCAAAATACAAAATCTCTGACTAAATGAGCTTAGAAGGTGTCTAAAGACCCATTAGGGAGCTATTTGTAAAAAGATGGTTATCCTTAAAGAGGTCTCTAAATTGTCAAAGCTACAACTATAAATCCCAACAACAAATATGGAAGAAAGAGCTGGCTATGAAATAAGATATCTGGGTTCAAAACCCTCAACCATTATTTTATATCACAAAAACAAATATGGGTTGAAAAATATTGCATTATGCTGCTGTAGGTGTTAAAACTTGACCAGCAGACTTGTGAAGATTAATTGATAAAACATAAGTGAATTAAGTTAGCAAACAACCTAATACATAGGTAGGTCCTCAAAAACTTGGAATAATTCAGTTACTTACTTTTGTTAAATACTGTTGTTTTTTTAGAATTTGAAATAAATAGGGCTAATGACATTTAATTCATTCACTGCCTTTCTTACTGCTTCTTTCATTTTTTTTTATGATTCTTATAAAGCTGCCTCTAATTTTCTCTGGATCTGTACCCTCATCTACTACTATGGTGTTGGGAAAGAGCAAGTAACATTCCCAGCTGAGTCAGATTTCAGGCCATTATGCATGATATTGCTTTTATAATATCATTAAATACCCTTGCTCATTACAGCAGCCCTGGGTTTATTAATAACTCATTTATGATTCAACTATCACATTACGTCATACATTTTATTTTGTACCTCAGAACTCAAAACCTCAAATGTAAAACTCAGTTTTACATTTCTAGTTCATACTCTAGGGGGAGCCAAAAGATAGTTGCTAGATCCCAGTCCAGAATGTTCCCTGTGTCACTCCTGTGTGCCTCAGAAAATCACAGAAAAAATACATTTACTTTGTCAAGTAAGCCATATTTGCTTCTGTTTTCAAGCTCAGGAAACAACCCTTCAACAGGCTTGGTTTAGGAACCATAATTATAAATAAAGCTTCAGATATAATGAGTGGATTCTTCAAAATCACTGTTCTCCCTCATTACATTTATTTTCACTGTCTATCTTATTTCTTGTGTTTGCTTATTCAACAGATTTTATTAAATATCTCCTGTTTCCCAGAGTACAGGCTAAGTACTGGGGATGTAGTCATGAGCCAGAATAGACCTGATAACTAGTCTTACTGAATTACATAGATCGATAGCATCAGTCACTTCAAAGAGGCTTTTGGCATGTGTATCTGATTTAATAGCCCTGAAATTTTTAGGGGTTTGACATTCTATTAATTCTTCATGGTTTCTTAATGGAAGTGCTAACCTACTTATTTTTATTTGTGTAAACATGATTAGATTTGGTCTTGATAAACACCAACATATCCAGTTAGATTGCTTTCTGATCGATTCTTCATTGGTCAGTGCTTTCGAAACTTCCAGCTCTCCTGGCACCTTTCTAGTTCTTCCACCTAAATGTTGCTTATATAATCCAGTCATACTGAATGACTTAGGTTTGCAAACCTGAAAAGCAATTACCTTCATATTTTAAAAATACATACATATGTGAAGGGGATTTGCAAAAGAAGGGACAATTCTGGATCTTCAATGAAGAAGATATTCAGAGAAGTGTAACAGCCACTAGAAGGGATGGAAATGTACACAAGGGTTTGTGTAGGGTGAAATTTTTGTTTCAGTTCCTTTTCCAGTATATTTGAATGATGATCTCAGTAAGTAGGAACTTAAGCCATGAAATCTAGAAAGTGTCTGCCATGCTTTGTTTAAAAGATAACACTGACATTTGTGCTATAAGTCACTGATTTAAGACCATGCAACTATGCTGGTGAGCTTTTAATATCTTCCAGGACCCTCTGCCTGAATAAAGGGAGACTTCTGAAGAAGAAACCTGTATTCTAAAAGTAAGAACAAACATGATGCAGAGATTCAGGCCTAATTATTTTTTTCTTTTAAAATACACGAGATAGGTTTGGGGATATCCTGGAGGATGGCTATAGAGGTGACAAGTAAGGTCACAACTAAAAGGAGGTTCATAGTAATAAAATGGGATATATCTATTGTTCGGTCTTTCATGAATCATCACCTGCTATGGCTTCTCTTCTTTCTCCTTCTCCTTTTTCTTCTTTTTAATAGTATACCACACTCTCTAATCCATTCACATAGTTGAAGGATTTGAGGGAGGCATTTTCCTGTCTCAGATTTAACGAATTATTTTTTCTCTTGGTTTCTGTTTTTGTAACCGGCATAATTTAAAGCCATCAGTGATCATCTCTTTGGCCATGTGGTCTGGAAAAATAAAGTAGGTGAAGAAGGAAAGAAGAATGAAGTAGACATGTACTGAGGGAAGGAGTCAGGTGATAGAAAGCAAGTTCTCATTAGATTTGGAGTCATTTCTCATGCCCAACTCTCTGATCCTTGCCCTTAATTTCCATAAGACATTTTAATATCCTTACAAACATTTCTCATCTTTCTTATTCACTTCAAGAGTGTCTTTCCTAAGATTTTAAAGTTTACATTCACATTATAGAGTGACTTCTTTCAAAATAGCTTGTTATCATTTTTTTACAGCCCTTAATATCTGTCCTGTATATATATTCAGCAGATCAGAAGGTAGTCATGTGATAGCACTTGTAGGCCATAATTTATTCTAAATTTAGGGTGGGTATTATGGTCCATCTGATAGTAGTTTCTCTTTTGGACTTTGATAATATGCTATTAGTAATATTTCGATGTAAAATATTTCAAGCTATGAAACTTCTGAAATCTCAAATAAAATGAATATCAGATTTAATATGGAAATTTTATTGACAGGTCATTAGCAAATGTAAAAAAAAGGAATAGTTCTGCTTTAACCATGTATATATGTTCCTTGTTCAACTATTCAGTTACCCTGACTGACTGATTCAAGCCCCCAGTGAGTTCAAAATAACAAGCAGGCAGTACCCAGGAGTGAGCACTGCAGCAAAATCAATTCTCACAAAGCTCCCAGTTCTGTCACATAGGGTTCGGAAACATTTAGACCAAAGGTAATGGATGTTTCGTTTCTGATGGGTTAGGTTTGGAGGGCAGCACTACGAAAAACTGTAGGAGGCACATTTAGCAATGTTTTATTCTTTCCTCTTTTATGTTCAAAAGCAAGTATAGGAGTCACCTACTCAACAGGCTTTGTTCATCCTTATTTGATTTGTATTCTTGCTGTGAAGCAACACATTGACTGTATACTGGGGTAGAAAAATTGAGCCTGAGGTTGTGGTGAGCTGTGGTCAGGCCTGGCCACAGAAAACTATAGGTGAACATAAAGAAGAAACTTCTAGTCACTGCGGCATGAATGCAGTTAAGGAGAGAGGGATCCTGTGTAGGTAAAGCAAGAAATTCAAGGCCTAGAACCTGAACATTAAGTCTGGTGTACATGGCCTGGTAAAACGTTTACTTACAGTTATTGTGTAAGTAATTTCTGTGAGGTGGTGTAAGTCCACAGATTAGTGTGTTGCTGGTATGAGTCCCCTGGAGCTGAGCTGTGGGCAGCACCATGTTTGGCTTCATGAAACACGAGGGAGGAAATGGCAGCCAGGCCCAACCACCTACATGCTGTTTGGAACTTTGCACTTCTTATTAGCTGCTTCCAGAGTAAGCCAGAATAAAAACAAATTGGAAACCAATCCACATTGTCATTCTTTTCTATCCTTTTTTACATACCAATTCTGTAGATCTGGCCAAATGTAGGGGATCAGTCAATATGCATTTTTTTTTTCCTGTTACACACACACAAATATACACTCAATTTTTTTTATAATGACTTTGGAAAGAGGTAGAGGAAAGCACTGTATGTGCCACACTCATCTTCATCCCTCTATATTGGAAAGAAAATGCAATAGGTGGGTTTCACTTGAAGTCCTGAGATGTATAACTAAGAGGAGTCTAGGCTGTTGAATTTTCTCAGGTGGGATCTCCTTCGGCTTCAAGGTCCAACAGGCTGTGGATCACAGATGCACTTTTCTTCCAGGTATTAGGAGTAGGAAGTGTTTTCATGTGGACTCACAAGTAAATATCACAACAGGGCAAAGCCTTTCCTTCCAAGGTGAAAGTTAGCGTGTTGATTTATGTGTGTTTAAGAAAAACACACATAAATGTCAAAAAAATGCCAAGTAAGAATAGAGTTAACATTTATTGAGTACTTAGCATTATGCCCTGCTCTAAGTACTTTTTAGTTATTAACTCATTTAATGACTATTATCCCCCATTTACAAATGAGGACATTAAGGTTCTAGAGAACACATCCATTAGCATGATCACAGAGTTAGAAGTCATTAGAGACAAGATTTTGACCTAGTGACTTGTACAAGCTCAGAGTAATGAGAGCTAGAACCAGAATTTGACCCAAGGATGTCTGTCTTCAAGATACCAACTCTGTATTTGACACTGACTTCAAACACATATCTTGCTTTTCAAGCAAAATATTTTATTTCCCTTTTACAGGCAAGGAAACTTGAATCCTAAGAAATGATACCATTTCCCCTTTGTTGCTAAGTTATTAAATGGTGCAACTGGAATTTGAACCCAGGTTTGTTTGCTGTAAACAGGACAGCAGAGCACTGTCTAACTGATAGTTTGCTAGCTGATACAAGGTATTTATGTTTGTTCAGTTATTAAAATAATGTTAGATTTTTCCCCAACTTCTTTTTACTCTTCTTGAGACATGCAGGTAATAATGGACTAATGCAATAACTCAAAAAGGTATAGAGGAAAATCACTGCTTATACAAAAATGCCACGTAACTTGAGTTTAAACAATAAGTTTAATCACAATATTAATGATTAAGTCTTTCCTGAAAGACTTCCATAAAATGACAGCAAAGAAGAAAAATGAAAGGAAATTTGCCCCACTTGACATTATGATATAACAAAAAGCATAGATTAAAGCTGCATGGAAGTGGAGCATAAATAAGCACAGAGATCAATATGAATGGAAAAGAATAATATAGAACTACAAGAAAGAAACCACATTATACAAGCTACCTTGATATCTAGTGAGGCTGGCATTAAAATTAATGGGACTCATACCACCTAATAAATGATATTTGTTCATAGGAATAAAAATAGCTAATCAACATATTAAAAGGATCTCAACTTCACTCATCATTAAGTAAGCACAAAATAAATTAGATGCTATTTTCAACTTTCAGATGGGCTTATATTTACATGTTTTGTAGTAACAGCGAGGGTATGAGGAAATAGGCAGGAAATCTGTCTAATCTACCTATGTTGATTGGAAATGGATTGTTACAATTATTTGTAAAAGGCATTTAGAAAACATCTAATTTTAAAATTCTCATGTCCTTTGACTGACAATTCCACTTCTATCAATTTTAATATTTACACATATTTGTGTAAATATAAATGTATTTATGTATAATATAAATATTTTTATACTTGTGTATATTTATACACAAATATAAATATTTGTGTAAATACTAAAAAGATGAATAAAGTTGTTAACTGCAACACTCTGAAAAGATATTATGAGGGAAAAAAATCCATCTTCATGTGAAGTAATATACAGTGAATTAAGATATATTCACAATCAAATGTTAGTTACTCTTGATAAAGAAGATTGTGTGCTTATATGTAGCGATCTATGTACTATTCAATTATGTGAACACAAACACCTAGCAAAATGTATAACCACGTATTGTATTTTCTTTTTACACACACACACACACACACACACACGGTCTGTCCAGAATCAAGGAAGCAGAGGTAAAAGCCTAAGGCTAATCTAGTTTCAGAAATCTAGATAAAAGTAAAAATGGTGATTGGAATGGAGAAGTTATGAGGATCAAGTTTCGGCAAGAGAGGTATGCCAATATCTATTCTGAAATCAAGTATTTTATTTACACTACAGTGAGAGATTTCTCACCTGGTTATCTGAGAGGTATTCTTAATGATTATTTTAATAAATGTATACATATATACTTAAAAAATTATATGCTACTACTGCTACAAGGCTAAACTAAATTCATCCAGCTTTTAACAGTCACCTCCACCCTGCTCCCCAGGGGTAACACTTATCATAATATTAGCTATTGTTTTTCATAGTTTTCTCCATATTTTAATGTGCATGTACTGAAATTTTTATTACTCATTTAGACATTATATATATATATATTTTTTTTGTGTGTGGTATGCGGGCCTCTCACTGCCCATTTTTCTTCATATTCTTCTATTTTTCGTCCCTACAGTTTTCTTCTCTCTTCGTCTAACAGCTTCATTAAATGTTCCTCAGTGTAATTTTCCACATGGAGAAATGTGTTAGATAACCCACTGATTCCTTGTTTTCGTGCTTCCTTCTGCTACACTTTGTATTGATGACTGTATAGTTGCTGTACATTTGTCAATATGGATATTTAATCAGGCTGTATTACGTGTTGCCTTATAGTTTCTGGAAACTTTCTCTTCTTTCCTGATTTACTTCATCATTTTGATGGAGTATATTCTCCAAAAACAACCTCAAATAAGTTATGGGTTAACTATATTCTTTGAAAAAGTAGTAGAAGGTATCTTCATTCTACTTTACTATGTGACTGAAAGTTAAGCAATACATATTTTTTTTCTCAAATATTTAGAGTGAGAGAGAAAGAGAATGTGTGTGTGTGTGTGTGTGTGTGTGTGTGTGTGTGTAGAGACAGAATGTGCGTACAACACAAAACAGGGCAAGAGGCGAATGTTAAATACACAAAAGAGCCGAATTAAAACATCTCAGGAGAAACTCTAGGAAATAGATGACAATGGGTAAATGGGTCACCATCTTAAACATTTTTAGTAAATTTGTTTAAACTCAAAGCTGGGCAAAGGGACTTCCAGTTTCCAGTCTGTCATGAAAGAACCTTGGAAGTTCCACTCTGTCCTAATAAGAAGTAGGAAGCTGAACAAACTGAAAAATCAACTGCTTCTTAGGTTCATAAGAGAAGTGAGGTCATGGAGCAAATGGCTGCCTCCAACGTGGAGAGAACTACAGGCGACTACTGAGAATCACAACTTTCAGGAGTGATAACCCATGAGCAGAAGCCTCCGCAGAAACCACTGCCTAGGGAAGTCTGAACTGTAATTGAGAAATTGCTGGAGTCTCACTGTGAACATCTGTGTGAGTTTAAAACCCTAGGGAACCCGGTCATAGGGGGATTTCCACACCTTTGTGTGTTTTACTTCCAAGAGCTAGACCTGGTTCTCACAGTGAATATAAGAGAAAAATCTCCTTGTGCTTCCGGCAGGTGGAGGGGAAGAGGATAATAAATTAGACAAACCTGCTTCCCAAATATCTATTCAAATCGCTGCTTTGTTTTATGAAGTTGTGTTTTTCTGGATTTATGCAATTTATGACTCTGAAACTGTCAATATTGATTAATTTATTCAATGACATAGATTTAAGAATAACCAGGATTTTAGGGACATGTATTAGAATAGACAGATGACTATTCTAGAATAATAGAGGTATTTCTATTTATCACTTAAATCATGTTTCTTTCAGCCTTTTACATTCAAAAATAAGCCAGAAGTCTTATTAAAATAGGAAATATACGTAGTTTCTGAATAGAACAAATTTGTTTCTGGTCTGTTTTGGATCTTAGATATTTCAGGACTATTTTTGTCTGACATTATGGGCTAGGAAATAACTACAGCCTGTAACCAGAAAAGAGTTTTGAAACAGATGCTTTGTGTGAGAAATATAGATTTTCTAAATTCATGTAGTGCTCATTCAACATATTAAGAATTTGACTCGGCATACCAATTCATGAGTAGGAAAAATCAAAGGACTTGGTGAGATAAACAGAAAAGCCACACATTATATAAAAATAACGTATCCACATGTATGTGTAAATTTATATTCCACATTTAATGCAGAGTGCAACATTAAGCCTAAAAGATGAAAATGTTAAGTTCTTAGAAACACATTTAGTGATTTCATTCCATGGTTAATATTCTATGAATAAATTCCTTCAAATATTAAACATGATGGAAATATTTATTGATTAAATAAAAAGGGGTATGCCTTTATACACCTCAGAAAACACAATAGTGATTTCCTCATGACTGATAAAAATTGTAATGGGTGTACAATAAAGTAAATAGATCACAATATTTCTATTCTTTTTATTATTTACAATTTTACTGATATTTTGTCATTTTATTATTGAAGAATTCCCAAAAAACCTAATTTAATAGCTAGAGATTCAAATTAGGAAATATTATAGCAGGGTTTTTACATTTTATTATTTATTTTGTTTCTTTTTTCTCTTAATTATTGAGTGGTAGTAATTTTGAATATAAGGGGACAATTAATTAAAATAGTTGGTAATATCAGATATTTTGTTTTCCTCTTGAAAGGTACAGGAATTATCCAGTTTTGCTGGACTTAACAGGAAAAAAAATGCAAATACTTGAGGCCCCCAAAATATTTGTGTTTATTATTGGTATAGTTGTATGAAATAAATCTAGCATATGAATGAGAGAAAAAAGGAACAGTTTGCAAATGAGTTAGGATGCATTTGCCATGGCACAAAATTCTCTGTCAGAGTCAGTTTGCTAAGTTTCTTATGTCCATAGCATAGAATGTAAATGACTCTCCTGGGAATTGAATGCAAATAAGAATATATCATTCTGGTTTCTACTTGAGACTGCAAATAATTTTCCTTCTGTCTTATAGAAATGTGATTTCTCATTGCCTATTGGTCTAACCATGCTCTGGAATCATTTACTCACTCATTCACTCACTTGTTCATCTTTCAAACATTGGGGAGGGAGCTCCTATGTGCCAGCAATCACAGCTGGGACTGGAAATGTAAGCAAGTTGCTCTTTTTAAGATAGAATGATAACCAGTGATAGCCAGAAGCTTTTGACGGGGTAAATGTAGCGGTAGAGGACTAGGCATGGCATCATAGAAGGTCTGAAATAAGTGTTTGCCTTAGGCAAGGATATCAAGGAAAACATCTAGTAGGAGATAGTACCTGAGTTGAATCCTAAAGGATGGCTAAGTGTGCTGGAAGTAGCAGAAGGTGGGAGGGCCAGTCTGCTTAGCATTCAGGATAAGACAAAGGCCCATATAGGTCCATAATAGAATGGTGTGTGCATAATAGAAATTAATTTAAATCCATTATTAGTTTAGCATAAAGTACGAGGAGCAGATAGAGGAACGGTGAGCTAGAAAGTAAATAGAGATTGGTTTGTCAAGAATCTTTTTTTTTTTTTTTTTTTTTGCGGTACGCGGGCCTTTCACTGTTGTGGCCTCTCCCGTTGCGGAGCACAGGCTCCAGACGCGCAGGCTCAGCGGCCATGGCTCACGGGCCCAGCTGCTCCGCGGTATGCGGGATCTTCCCGGACCGGGGCACGAACCATCGTCCCCTGCATCGGCAGGCGGACTCTCAACCACTGCGCCACCAGGGAAGCCCTGTCAAGAATCTTATTTGACCTGATCCGGAATCTGTATTTCTTTCTATAAAAAGGACTATCCTCTCTGTATGTGTGATATATATATCTTGCGTATATGTATATCTATCTTGCATATATATGGCATATATATATAGTGAATATATATGTCTTATATATACATATATATCTTGCATATATATCTATCTTGCATATTTATATTTTATTTATATATTTTGCATAACAAAGCCAACATCCAAAAGCCTAAATTTTCCCCAATCAATGCTACTGATGACTAGGAGCTATACAGAATTTTAAAACTTTTTCCCTGATGTTAGATTAAATAATGACATCTCATTCAATAAGAAAGGGAAGAAAGGAGGAATTGTGGAGTCAAAAGGCCCTTCAATGTTTTGATAATTTTCTTCGACTTCTTAAGAGAAGACAGAATAAAACCTGTTTCACCATCTCATTACCTGTAAAGCATGTGATGCTTTTCATTTGCTGGCCCCTAAACATCCCCTTTCATTCTCCCCCTCATTCACTAACCTCAGAGACACTTGACACACCAAATTTAGTCCTTTCTAAGAAACTTTGCATTCACTTTTCTTCTATTTGGAAGTCTTGTCCCTCTTTTAAGGTGGTCCCTCAATTCTTTTTTTTTTTAATTTTTATTGAAGTGTAGTTGATTTACAACATTGTGTTAGTTTCTGTTGTACAGCAAAGTGAATCAGTTATACATATACATATATCCACTCTTCTTTAGATTCTTTTCCCATATAGGTCATTGAAGAGTATTGAGTAGAATTCCCTGTGCTATACAGTAGGTTCTTATTAGTTATCTATTTATACATAGTAGTGCGTATATGTCAATCCCAATCTCCCATTTTATCCCACCCGCCCCCCGCTTTCCCCTTTGGTAACCGTAAGTTTGTTTTCTACATCTGTGACTCTGTTTCTGTTTTGTAAATAAGTTCATTTGTACCCTTTTTTAAGATTCCACATATAAGTGATATCATATGATATTTGTCTTTATCTGTCTCACATACCTCACTCAGTATGACAATCTCTGAGTCCATCCATGCCACTGCAAATGGCATTCTTTTTTATGGCTGAGTAATATTCCATTGTATATATGTACCACATCTTCTTTATCCATTTATCCTCAATTTTGATATTACCTTCCACTGAGGTGTTTCATGATCAACTAATTAAAAGCAACCCATCCAGTGTTTTTCCATATCATTCTTTTACTTTCATAGCCTTAGCTAATACCTGAAATTATCTTCTTTATTCATCTATTTATTGTCTCCATTGACATTAAATGAAACAGGAATATAAAAATTTTAGAGAATGGCCTTTATATATTATTTTGCTCTTAGGTATCTAGAATAAGGTCTGATGCATAAGGGGATTTGAAAAATGTACCTGACTAACTTCATGTTGTCCTAGCAGAGGTGCATGTATATTTTTGAATTATGGTTTTCTGCAGATATATGCCCAGGAGTGGGATTGCTGGATCATATAGTACCTCTATTTTTAGTTTTTTAAGGACCCTCCATACTGTTCTCCACAGTGGCTGTACCAGTTTATATTCCCACCAACAGTGTAGGAGGGTTCCCTTTTCTCCACACCCTCTCCAGCATTTATTGTTTGTAGTTCTTTTGATCATGGCCATTCTGACTAGTGTGAGGTGATACCTCATTGTAGTTTTGATTTGCATTTCTCTAATAATCAGTGATGTTGAGCATCTTTTCATGGGCTTTTTAGCCATCTGTATGTCTTCTTTGGAGAAATGTCTATTTAGATCTTCTGCCCATTTTTTGACTGGATTGTTTGTTGTTTTGATATTGAGCCATATGAGCTGTTTGTATGTTTTGGAGATTAATTCCTTGTTGGTTGCTTCGTTTGCAAATATTTACTCCCATTCTAAGGGTTGATTTTTCATTTTGTTTGTGGTTTCCTTTGCTGTATAAAAGCTTTTAAGTTTCATTAGGTCCCATTTGTTTATTTTTGTTTTTATTTTCATTACTTTAGGAGGTGGATCAAAAAAGATCTTGCTGCGATTTATGTCAAAGAGTGTTCTACCTATGTTTTCCTCTAAGAGTTTTATAGTATCTGACCTTACATTTAGTTCTTTAATTCGTTTTGAGTTTATTTTTGTCTGTGGTGTTAGGGAGTGTTCTAATTTCACACAAAAATATAAATCAATGGAACAGGATAGAAAATCCAGAGATAAACCCAAGCACCTATGGTCACCTAATCTATGATAAAAGCAGGAAGAATATATAATGGAGAAAAGACAGTCTCTTCAATAAATGGTGCTGGGAAAACTGGATAGCTGCATGTAAAATATATTTTTTAATGAAGTCCAATTTTTTATGGATTGGGCATTTTTTTTCTTTTTTGTTTATAAGACTCTGCCTTATCCAAGGTCAAAAGGTTTTCTCTTATGTTTTCTTCTAAAAATTTCATAGTTTTAGCTCTTACGATTAGGTCGTATGGTCCATTTTGAGTTAATATTTTGTGTGCTCTGAGTTTATTTTTTTGCATATGGATATTTAATTATCTCTGTTCCATTTATTGAAAAGACCATCCTTTCCCATTGATTTTCATTGCCACCTTTCTTAAAAATCAACTAACCTGAAATATGTGGATTTAGTTCTGAACTCTCAGTTTTGTTCCATTGATTTATATAATTATTTTTATGACAGTAAGTTTGGAAATCATGTAGTATTTGTTTGTTCCAAATTATTTTGGCTGTTCCAAGTCCTTTGCCTGTCTGTATAATTTTTTATTACATTCTGTTTTTAGAGCAGTTGTAGGTTACAGTAAATCTGAGCAGAAGGTACAGGGATTTCCCATATAGCTCCTGCTCCACACATTTACACCCTCCCCATTATTAACATCCCCCACCAGAGTGGAACTTTTGTTATAGTTGACGAACCTACATTGACAATCATTATCTCCTGGAGTCCAGAATCTATACTGCGGTTGACTCTTGGTGTTGTATATCCTGTGGGTTTACACAAATGTATAATGACATGTATCTGCCATTATTGTATCATACAGAGTAGTCTCACTGCCCTCAAAATCCTTTGTGCTTTGCCTATTCATCTCTTCCTCCCCACTAACTCCTGGCAACCCCTGATCTTTATGTTGTTTCTATAGTTTTACCTTTTCCAGAATGCCATGGATTTGGAATCATACACCATGTAGTCTTTTCAGACTGGCTTCTTTCACTTAGTAATACACATTTAAGGTTCCTCCATGTCTTTTCTTGGCCCGGTAGCTCATTTCTTTTTAGTGCTGAATAATAATCCATTGTCTGGTTGTATTCACAGTTTATCCATTCATCTACTAAAGGACATCTTGGTCCCTTCCCAGATTTGTCAATAATGAAAAAAGCTACTACAAACATCTGTGTACAGAGTTTTGTGTGGACATATATTTTCAACTCCTCTGAGTAAATACCAAGAAGCACAATTGCTACATTGCATGTTAAGGGTATGTTTAGTTTTGCAAGAAACCACCAAACTGTCTACTAAAGTAGCTGTATCATTTTGCACTTCCACCAGCAATAAATGAGAGTTTCTATTGTTCCACATCCTTACCAGCACTTGGTATTGTCAATGTTCTTGATATTGGCCGTTTTTAATAGGTGAGTAGTGGTATCATACTGATGTTTTAAACCATATAAGTTTTTTTGATGCAGCTTGTCAATAGCAGTAACAGCAACAACAACAGCAACAAAGCCTGCTGTGGTTTTGAGAAATACTGTGTTGAATGTAGTGATCAATTGGGGAGAATTGTTAACATTATAAAACCGAGTGTTCCACCCCTTCCTCTGGCTGAACATTTTAAAAATAATCTGAATTTGTGCTCACAGATATTCAGCCCATCAGCTCCCCTTTTTAAGAAAAATCAAAGATATGCTTTCATCTCAGAGAGAGCACATCTCCAAGCAAAGGCTCCTCTATTCTGGTCGTCCAAGTGGGTGTCTGTTTCAGAGGTTTTCTCTTTTGCCCAAACTCCACCTAATAAAGTTCTGAGAACATGGAAAAAATAAATCCCTCTACTAATTTAAATCATCTTCGGTTTCTCTCAACAATATTTTGTAATTTTCAATGTAGAAGTCTTGCACTCCTTTGGTTAAATTTATTCTTAAGTATTTTATTATTTCTTGTGATTTTGAATTTTCAAATGTTCACTCCTAGTATTTAGGATGACAGTTTATTTTCTGTATGTTAATTTCTTCTTGCAACCTTGATCCTCACTTATTTGTTCTAGTAGTTGTGTGAGTGCATGTGCAAGTATGGGCATGTGTGTGAATTTGTTAGGATTTTCTAAATACAGGATCATGTCTGAAGTGCCTGAAGATAGATTTTTATCTTCCTTTTCAAGTGGTGTGTCTTTAATTCCTTAATTATTTATTCATTTATTCACTGGATAGAACTTTCAGTACAATGTGGAATAGATGGACCCTCCAAAGCGTATGCTGTTTTCAGAAATGGGGATGCAAAATATAAATGAATAGCAGTAAGGAAATACAGGGCATTTATATAATTGATCATATTTATTGTCTGGGATTGTTTTTTAAGTAGGGAAAGTAAGGTTTATGCTTAGAAAAGGAGTAACTATTAGAGTTAATTCCTGTTAAAAATTGTTCAGATGGACTTAGAACACATTTTTTGGAAACAAATTAATATAGCACAAGGGATACTTTAAAGGGTGGTGGCCAAAAATATAAATTGTAATAAGTGATATTATCACTTTGTCACTTTAATCCAAATGGATTTAAACAAGAAGTCTTTTAAGTGAGGTCTCTAATTAATAGATGTTGGTAAAAAATTTCTAGATGAATATATACTCAATTAAACCTTTTTCATGTGTTTTTACATTTCAAATTTCATTCTTAATCACATACAAGTAGGTGAAAAATAAACAATTAAATAGGAAGGGGGATGAGGGCGTGTGTGCTTAGCAAAGGTATCCCATCCTGTTCAAATCTCCATGGGGCTTGAGGATGAGGGTGGCTCTTCTCAGCACCACTGTTTACATAGCTTGCTGCTGGCACAGAGAGTAGGAAAGAGACATACTGTTGGCATTTTGAGAGTCTGGTAATGATGCTCATACACCAGCATGTAGAACCACAGTCAGGACATAGAATGGAAATTGCTAGCCACATTCAATTGTGACGTGTACATTCATAAACTCTGAAGTTAATGTATTAGGCTTCTCAGAAAATTAAATAACATGAAGATAAACTGTATTTAGATATTTTTCAAGAACAAAGAACTGATCAGAAGGTTTCTTTGTATATGATTAATTCCCATTGCAAAGTATACAATATTCTTTGAGTCTTTATGGTGATTTCCCCTTTATACACATGACAGTGTATGTAGTTGTAATAAGAATAACACAAGCCGGGCTTCCCTGGTAGCGCAGTGGTTGAGAGTCCGCCTGCCAATGCAGAGGACGCGAGTTCGTGCCCCGGTCCGGGAAGATCCCACATCCCGCAGAGCGGTTAGGCCCGTGAGCCATGGCCGCTGAGCCAGCGCGTCCGGAGCTTGTGCCCCGCAACGGGAGAGGCCACAACAGTGAGAGGCCCGCATACCGCAAAAAAAAAAAAAAAAAAAAACAAAAGCCATGATAAGTTGAATTTCATGATAATTTAGAGAATGATATCAAGCAACTGCTTTGTATCATGGAGGTCATTGACTAATGGGAAACAGATGTCTAGCTGGGCAAAAAATATAAATTCTCAGTCCAGATTTTATTTTGGCCTCCTCTTTTTCAAAGCTAAGTGTTTTGCAATTGACTTGAACAGGACTGAATAGGCTATTAGGGCTTGCTCAATGAGTGCCCAGTGACCCATGGCCAAAGTGTCTTAGGGAACTGTAATCTCTTTCAGAGCACCCAACTCTGCCAGCTCTGACACTTATTCCAGTCACATCAGCCAATTTACAAGGCAGGAAGCAAACCTTCACTTAATGCAATATTCATAGCATTTCAGTAAGATAGAGGTTAGTATTTTGATTTTAACAAATCAAGAAGATGAGGGCAAGAAGGTTTAAATGGTGTAACATTACATAATTAGAGAGAGAAAAAAATAGGGGAAGTTGGGAAGGAAGGAAGGGAGGAAGGCAAGAAGAAAAAGAGAATGGAGCTTTGCATGAAGCAGTAATGAAAGTATTTGATGCAGAAGAGACTATGATTAATTCCATTCTGCAATTCCAGTGTACCAATAAAAGAAAGAGAGGTGGGTTGAGGAAGGAATGAAGGAACGAAGGAAGAGAAATAGCCAGAATAAATAATATGAGATTGGCTGTCTAACTTTAAGCATGAGTTTCACCTAAAACAATCTAATTACAAAATATATATTCAATCCAAAGCATCAAGCTCTAGGCTTGATGAAGTTCTTCCAGGACTGAATTTCTTTAAAAATAGTTCCAAGTTCAATTTTCACCAAAGCTTCAGAATCTATTTGGTTTTTCCAAACAACTCCCATGACTGCTTTCATTTTCCCTTTCACACTAATCATATTTAATGCAAACAATGTCATATATATATATGTATGCATTTTCACTTAACTTAAAAAAAAATTTATGGTAAAATTGTCTACTCTTACTTGCTGTGTAACTGAGATTTTCTAAAAAAAAAAAAAATGACCCAGGCAAACTCTCACAGAATGTCTAGTGCATTATTCACATAAGAATTAACATAGACAAAATTACAGGTTGTTTTTGTGTGTGTGTGGAAAAGACAAAGACAGAGTATTTCCTTTATTTCTTTTCACAACTGCTGTAATTTTAAATAAGTATACTCCCCTCCATTTCCCAGGACTCATGCATTTTCTTTGTAAATAGCTTGGTTTACACAAAAAATCCAGAAATTAATACATCCAGAAATTTTATTTTAGGTTTGCAAGGGCTCTTCGTAGCATAATAATGTTATATGTAAGGGTTATACTGGCCCAGGTTTCTCCCCTTTCAGGAACTGAGCTTCAGGATGAGACTGTCAGGAAATCTCAGACTAACAAATTCAGAAGAAGTTGATTTATTGCCTGCATTGTTCAGGTGCTGACATAGAAATAAAATAAATGAAATTTGCTTAATTGAGTTTAAAATAGTAGTTTTGCTATGCTCTGAATAAACCCAACTTGCAAACAAGCATGAGTTACTTGAATTAGCAGACTCCTTCTAAAGGAGCATATTCAGAAAGTAAGTACTGTATTGGGGCAAAATAGAAAGGATTTACTTACGGATAACTATATAGTCCTAGCATCTTAAATCTCGAGCTATTAATTTCTTAAAGAACTGGGTGTACTTCTGTAGATCAATTTTATTCCCTCACACAGATGACACTGAAGAGAATTTATTGAGTCCAACTCATCTTTTTTGTGTGTGAATTTTTGAATTTTATTTTATTTTTTTAAAAAGCAGGTTCTTATTAGTTATCCATTTTATACATATTAGTGTATATATGTCAATCCCAATCTCCCAATTCATCACACCACCACCAACTCTTCTTTATCACTTGTTTGCCAATGGAATCTTCCATGATTATATAATTAGCCTAATTTCTCATGTCACTCTTTATTAAACTATAATATATACTCTAACTAATCCATTGTAATTTGTGGGGGCAAAGAGCTCAGTTAGATTTAAGATTCCTAGGTTCTACTGTCACCTGAATACCAGTCAGTTTTGAGAACTTAAAAACTCTGTCTTTGTTGTTTCGGTTGCAAGAAATAAATATTACTTAGCAGATGTATTTACCAATTTGGGATGCAATTTAGGTTGTTCATGAGCAAGAATAACAGGAATCAAATTTTGTTCTCAGAATATTTTTACAATTTAAAAAATTATCTAGAGGGCTTCCCTGGTGACGCAGTGGTTGAGAATCTGCCTGCCAATGCAGGGGACACAGGTTCGAGCCCTGGCCTGGGAAGATCCCACATGCTGCGGAGCAACTAGGCCCGTGAGCCACAACTGCTGAGCCTGCGCGTCTGGAGCCTGTGCTCCACAACAAGAGAGGCCGCGATAGTAAGAGGCCCGCGCATTGCTATGAAGAGTGGCTCCCGCTTGCCACAACTAGAGAAAGCCCTTGCACAGAAACAAAGACCCAATACAGCAAAAATAAATTAATAAAAACTCCTATCCCCAACATCTTCTTTTAAAAAAAAAAGAAAAATTATCTAGAGCCCCAAGAGCTGTTGTTTATATGTGTTATGTCTGTTGTTATTTACCATAGTCAAAATTAAAACTAGAAAACTAAAAAAAAAGATATTTGTAATACTTTATTTTAAATAGCATTATAAACATATATTATCATAAATAAAATTTTTATAACATATTTTCAAAATAAGAAAATTAGTAAAAAGAATGGTTGGCACTGTTTGGTATTTCTTCAATTTTCTTTATTATTTCTGCTTGTGCATTCAGTCTGTTGTGGTACGATAGATCATCTGGTCTTGGAAAATTTGTCGAACAGCTGGGAATGAATGATAGTAAAATTAGAGAATATTGTCTTAGTACACTTATGAAAAATAAATCTAACTTCATTAACACCTTGAAAGGGATCCAAGCCACGGTTTGAGGACCACTGGACTGTAGTATCATCAAATAGAACTTGAAAACTAATAGACATGGAATATGCTACATGTTTTTTTTTATAATGAAGGAAAGGAAGTACTAAAATGAAGAAAACAGTAATAGAAAGAAAAACAAAACAAAACACGTTCATTATTAATTTTATTTTACCAAATGCAAAACTCTCTGGATTAATGTCCCAACCCCTTTCTTGAGACCTAAAGATCTGTCTGTGAGCAAAGATTCAAGAAGAATCATCTTACAAAGGGTAGTTTTATGACATTGGCTAAAAAATTTTTAATTAAATAGATCATTCGAAGACCAAAAAAATCCTGTCCAGTGACAAGGCCAAGTCTGAGATTCCAACTGGAAGCCAGTGATAATTTCAGCCAAAGAGGCCAAATGAAGATGTGAATCAAGGCAAGGGACATCAGGGCAGCTCCCAGAAGGCCATCTATTTTGAGCAAGTGTGCATAAGAGCATTGCTAGGAGGCAAAGATCCTGGAAGATCTTCCAAAAGTGCTAGAACAGAGGGAAAAGCTCCTATGTGTTAGCACTTAAATAGATACATTTGTGAGAATAGCAAAAGGAATTATTTAACAAAATGCTTTAGAAATTTCTAAAGAGTTATTTGCTTTTTATATTTTTGAAAGCAGGTGTTTCTAATGATTACATTTGCCAACAACACCACTCCTTTAAAAATAAAAACTGGAATGTCAACTGGTATGATAGTCTCAGTAAAAAGAAAATTCAGAGAAATGAAGAAAAATTTACCTT
This sequence comes from Phocoena sinus, assembly GCF_008692025.1. Taxonomy (NCBI): domain Eukaryota; kingdom Metazoa; phylum Chordata; class Mammalia; order Artiodactyla; family Phocoenidae; genus Phocoena; species Phocoena sinus. The sequence continues at coordinate 79,372,536 of NC_045768.1, read as the reverse complement.
TTTACATGTAATTATTAGCCAGAGGAAACTGTTTGCTCTGTTTTTACCCATCTGTCCCAACTTGATATAGAATTATTCATTAAACTCTAGGAGAGGATTATTGTGTTTTGATACCAGAAAGATTTGGCCTTTGCTAATTGTCATTGGTATTCAGAAAAAGATTTTGATTAATTCTGTTTGTCCACAAAACACCACAAAAACAAATAGTGGGGTTTCTTCAGAAAACATAATATGTCTAGGAGTATTTCAGAAGGGCTAGAGTCCGGTTAAAGCGTTGAAATGTTTCCATACAAATGGTCAAATATGCAACAATTTTTTTTGTTTATTCTACAATGGGAAATTCACTGGCACTAAAATATTACTGAGAACACCTATACTAGTTTGTGGGTACTTATTTAAGACCCTACTAGAGTTGTAATGAAGTTGGGAACAGGGATATATCCTAGGAAGATTAATTATCAAAAGTAAATAAAAGCATTTATGGAGAATAAATGCTTAGTGTGTGGTTTTATTGGTTTAAGATCTAATTATAACAAACATACACCTGCTCTGACACCACCACTCTGTGATGCTTATAGGTTAAATTGTGTGTGTGTGTGTGTCTGTGTGTGTGTTTAGGGCTAGGGAAGTGTTGGACTCTGGTGGATATATTCATGAAAAAAAATCAAGAACTTATCATCTGTGATGGGACAGATCCCTAAGGTAACCTTATTTTAAAAGCATGGTTGAATTGTTTCGTTATATTTGAGGAAACCTTCAGTGAGCGTCTGCTTCTAAAACTAGGCTTTGAGAATGGGTAAAATTGGATCAGAAGGGTACATGGTCCAGGGTTGGGGTAGGGCTGGTGTGAGTATTGTGATATAGGCAAGAGAAATGGTATAGATAAAAGCAGTGTGGAGAAAATGAGCATGCCCCATGAGAAAGATAATAATAAAAAGAAGTGTTATTTGAATAACATAGAAGAATTCATATTTGTGTGTTGCTGAGGAGTATGGAGCAAGAAATAAGCTTGGGGGCTTCCCTGGTGGTGCAGTGGTTGAGAGTCTGCCCGCTGATGCAGGGGACACGGGTTCGTGCCCCGGTCCGGGAAGATCCCACATGCCGCGGAGCAGCTGGGCCCGTGAGCCATGGCTGCGGAGCCTGTGCTCCGCAACAGGAGAGGCCACAACAGTGAGAGACCCGTGTACCGCAAAAAGAAAAAAAAAAAAAAAAAGAAATAAGCTTGGATTAGCAAACACGGGCCTAGATATAGAAATCTGTAAATGGCCACGCTGAGGAATGCAAGCTTAAACATGATAGATTTCTGTTCAGGACAATAGCATGCAGAAAGTAGTATGTTGAGAAGATATTTATCGCTGGATGTGTAGGAGTCCAGAAGAAATTAAAAACAAGAAATCAATCATTTAGATCAGTTGTCTTTTTAAGATTTTTTTTTTTTGATGTGGACCATTATTTAAATCTTTATTGAATTTGTTATAATATTGCTTCTGCTTTATGGTTTGGTGTTTTGGCCCTGAGGCATGTGGGATCTTAGCTCCCTGGCGAGGGATCGAACCTTCACTCACTTCTTTGGAAGGCGAAGTCTTAACCACTGGACTGCCAGAGAAGTCCCAGATCAGTTGTCTTTTAAACTAAGTTACATTCCCAGAAGGTACATATTTCAATTCGTTAGCATGCAGATAGAACTTTATTTTTTTTTAACTCTCATACAGTTAATAAGTACCTTTTTTGGAAATGTGTTACATATTATTTAATTAGTACATGTTTATATTTTTAAGTAAATATGCATATACAAAATGGTTGATCAATTAAATATTCAACAATAGTGGTGTGGATTTCTAAGTTTGTATGTGACATTTAGGTGAAGCCAGGGTAACGTGATAGAATTGATATTGAATTAGGGAGCCCGAAAATCAGATCAGGAGCTTGGAAAGGCCAACATTCACAAATATCATAAAAGAAAGTCCAAAGGAATTTAGTGGCATATTGGAAATAGATAAAGACGGTGACATAGTGAAAGCTAATGCTAAGATTTTATGCCTGTAGAACTAAGACCATGACGCAAAATGTACCAAAATTGAGAATTTTGAGGGTAATCTCTGACTTTAAATGGTCAGTTTGATTTGCAATGTTTTTTATCCCCTATTTATTGTCAGATGTGTGCAAAAAACTCTACCTTTCTGTTTTGTTTCATATTAAATTTTTAAAAAATGTTATTTGAGCACCTATTATGTGCTGAATGGTGCTGAGGCTACAGAAGAGGAGAAAGGTATCTCTGAATAATAAGATACTCCCAATATTGGGTGAATACACACATAAAATGTGTGTATTTGCCACATGACCTGGTTAATGTCATATGAGATTCCTATATAAACTGTTACATGAATGCAGATGTTAGGGCTATTGATTCTGTCTGAGGATATCAGAAAAAAGAAGGCATTTGCACATGGAATTCAAATTTTTCATATATTTGTCATTTGAATATTTACTACTTCAGACCAAATGATTAAAAAGAATAATCGCCAAGAATAATCAAGGAAATAGAATATTGTTTCCTATATTTACTAACACTAAATATCAAACTGTTTATTCTTCCTGTCATAGCAGTGGGTTGTGATCTTGGAAATGATAGGTACTTTTAAAACACAAGTGGTATTATAGAGCTACATGATCCTATATGTACTTAAGCATAGTCAACTAATTAGATAACATTAACAAGCCCCATTTAAAGATATATGAAAAAGAAACTATCTGTAACCTTCAAAGGCTAGTCATAACATTTTATTAGCGATTCACAATATATTTATAGCTGTTACTAGTAGCACTATAATGCCAAACATTACCAAGAAACAATTTTTGTCACCTTTACAACACAATTACCATCTTCATATGTCACTTACAGACTTAAATAAGAAATCTAGCTCTTACGTTTCTCTCTTGCATGCTCTGTGTGTGTATATACAGTGCATATATATATATATATTTATACATACAGAGTATATATATATATATATATATATATATATATATATATAAAGATATATACATAGAGTACCCAAGACAGAAACTTAAAGCTAGATCTCTTTTATCTATACTTATATATTTGAAAAAAGTCTGAAGCTTGTAAAGGGGGTCATTTAATGAAGTTTTCCATTATTCATATCAGAAGTTATTTGATTTGTATTTTACTTGGAATGCATTCTAATAAACCAGTTTTTGTAAATTTAGGGCAAATATGATGTTTAATGAAGTAATGATAGTTTAAATGGCAATAGAGATAACATCATCCCTCCTTCACTTGTTATCTTTTCAGGTGTTAAAGTTGGAATAAAGTATAAACATTTCAGTTTTCAAATACATTCTTCTAAATCAGTGGATGACATTTTTGAGTCTAATTTTTTTCTTTTTTTAAATTTATTTTTGTGAACTTTTTTAAATTTCAGGTAATTTTAATTTTTTCTTTTATACAATTTTTAAAGGTTACTTTCCACTTACAGTTATTGCAAAATATTGCCTCTATTCCCCATGTTGTACAATACATCCTTGAGCCTATCTTACAGCCAATAGTTTGTACCTCCTACTCCCCCATCCCTGTATTGCCTTTCCCCCCTCCCGACTGGTAACCACTAGTTTGTTCTCTGTATCTGTGAGTCTGGTTCTTTTTTGTTATATTCACTAGCAGTGGATGACATTTTAACATGTTAAAATCAGGAAGTTAAATTATATGGATGTGCATGATAATACGAGTGTTTATGCAGTTTTTAAGAGTTGTGCAACAATTCAAGTATTATCCATAAATCATTTTCTATCACATGAGGTAAAGTTTTCTTCCTTTATATGTGCAGTTAAACACACATCAACTTTGTGGGGGTTTTTTTGTTTAGTCACATATCACTGGAGATCAAAATGAAGTTTCCAATTTTTGCCTGAATCTTTCTGGCATTCGGCTCTTTAACATCTGAATGCTTCTAATTTTTAATTTAAAATTCAATCTTAAATTGGAGATATAAAGGTAGGAGTAATAGGCAATAGACTAAGCTATTTGATATGCCTCTAGAAATAGAGGTTTGAAGGTAATTATCCTGAGAGGTGGAAAAGTCAAAAGTATAAGTAGACTCAAGAAGGACGGAGATACATTTGAAAGGGAAAGATTAATAATGAGCTGTCAACACATATTCAAGGCTTTATCCACAGTTATCAAGGATATTATCATGTGAGGCATAACAAAGTATGTAATATAAATTTGTTCTGATGAACTGCTAGCTATTTGCTGGAGAGTAGGTTGAAGGGAATTATGAGACAGATTGTGAGTGCAAGAGGAATGGGTCCAAGATTAATAAAAATGTCTTCCATGGATGGATGTTGGCTAGTAGTACTGTGGATGCCAGTTTTTGCCACTGCAGATATAATGGGCATCTATTAACTTGGCTGTTCAGCACTCAAACACTCTTCCCCTGGTAAACAGTATGCAAATTCTTTTGTGGCTATCAACTCATCCTTCAATTTTAATTCATGAGTTTGAAGTAGAGTTGCCTCCAGTTCCAAACTCCAGGAATAGGAAAGGACCATGGACTTGATAAGACAAACAACAAATTATTTCCAGGCTTCCCTGGTGGAGCAGTGGTTGAGAGTCCGCCTGCCGATGCAGGGGACACGGGTTCATTCCCCGGTTCGGGAAGATCCCACATGCCGCGGAGTGGCTGGGCCCGTGAGCCATGGCCACTGAGCCTGCGCGTCTGGAGCCTGTGGTCCGCAACGGGAGAGGCAACAACAGTGAGAGGCCCGTGTACCGCCAAAAAAAAAGTGTTTTTAACTGATTTTCAATATCTAATATAGCATAATATATTCAATAATTTTATGTTCCTCAAAAATAGTTCTTTATGTATTAATATATTTTAAAATAGTTAAATCAGTACTCAGTCTCTTAGCAATTTTTAATGTTAAGTAGATCATTGATTGAATGATTTCATAAGACATGTATACTTATTTTTTAGTTGTCATTGTAAGAATAATAAGCTATATACAACTACATACTGACTTACATCAGTGTTTCATATAGCAATTTTTGAAATTTATTTTCAGTTATCATTTAATTTATACATGACTCAACAAAAATATTAAATTATAATGATTTATTTCAGTATCATTATAAATCTACTTATTTAATATTATGGTTATTCTTACTTTATTTCTAACTTAATAATAAATTGACACATTTCTGGACTATATCCATTGCCCCCTGATAAGCTAATGTTCTATCATTGATTCTGTATGAGAATCTTTAACTTACTAAGCAAAACTTTGCATAATAAAAGGTGAATTTTATTTTAATTTTGGCTTAATTCCAATTATATATTTTCAATCATTTTTAAGTCCATCACAAGGTCTTTGACCTTTCAAAGTACTTTGTAGAAATAACTACTACTCTTGATATCCAATTATATGAGAAATGCAGTTTCTTTTACTCATCTCCTAAAATAATATTTAGCCCCATTACAAATATTTCAAAGTTTTCTGTGTCTTTCTTGCTTGACCTCTATTCCAAGCAGCAGCTGATCTTTATTGGTAATTCTGACTTGAATGCTTAATCATAAAATCAAACCAAGGAATTTTCTGGGGATCTATGGTAATCAGAAGTGTTCTTTAGAATTTTAGACTCTGTTATGCCTACTGATATGTATGTGGAAAAATACTGCAATAATGAAACAGAGAGTAGGAAGTCAGGCATAAAATACAACCCAGAGAAAATAAGGAAGAATTTTCACAATATTGCAATTGCAATTATATAATATTTTCTTAATTCTTTGGAAAGAGAAGGGGTTTTGGGGGAAATATATGGAGAAAAAGGAGGAAAAGGTGATGCTGTGAACTGAAATATTTAATGCCATTTATGTCATTTACATTTCCACACATTTGATGGGAATTATTTAGGTCATTAAATTAAGGTGCTCCTTTGTTCCACCAACTTCTATAGTGCAGATAGCATGGTTGTAAGTTAAAATAATTCTGTTTTTAGGAGTTTATTAATTTTTCTTGTGATCTTTCTGGTAAGAGAAACCTCTAAATATAGTCTTTAAGGTTAATGAAATTCTCAGTAACTTAGTTTTCCTGGAAATTAAAATTTGTAATAAAATGCTTTCCATACAATTCAAAGTTAAAATTGTACAAAGGTGTAGCAAAATCCAAAATATTCAAAGAAATCTTAAAAAAACTAAACATTAAGAAAACACAAACCACTCATAAAAAAAAAAAGCCAACAATATGAACAGGCATCTCACCAAAGAAGGCATATAGACAACAAATAAGTGTATGAAAATATAGTTATTATTTTTGGTCATTAGTGATTAGAAAATTAAAATGAGATACCACTACATGTTAGATAGGCTAAAATTTAAAAAGATATATGACAATGTCAATTTTCAGTGAAGATGTGGAGTGACAGGAATGCTCATTCAATGCTGGTGGGAATGCCAAATGGTACAGCTACTTTGGAAGACAGCATAGCAGTTTCTTATAAAGTTAAACGTAGTCTTACAATACAATAAGCAGTCGTGTTCCTAAGTATATACCCAACTGATCTGAAAAGTATGTCCACACAAAAATATACACATGAATGTTTATGACAGCTTTATTCATAATCACTCAAAAACAAGAAGCAAAAAAAAAAATCTTTCAATAGGTGAATGAATAAACAAATTGTGGTGAATCAATAAAATTAAATATTAGTCAGAAACTTAAAAATTAGTTACTGAATGATGAAAATACATAAATGAATCTTAACTGCATAATGCTAAGTGAAATAAGCCAGTCTGAATAGGCTTGATAATGAATGATCCCAATCTAGAACATTCAGGAAATATAAAACTATAGTGACATTAAAAATATCAGGGGTTGACAGGGATTCATGAGGGGAAGTAAAATGTTGAATAGGTGAAGCAGGGGGGAAGTTTTAGGGTGATGAAACTATTCTGTACAATATTATAATTTTAGATACAACACACTATTCATTTGTCAAAACCTATTGAACTTTGCAGCACAAAGAGTAAACCTTATTGTATGAAAAGTTTATAAAATGATTTAGAAGATTATGGGAATCACAGAATGTAGTGCATATGACAAAACAATAAGCCAGAAAGAGAAAAACAAATATTGTATATTAATGCATATATGTAGAATCTAGAAAAATGGCACAGATGAACCTATTTGTTGGGCAGGAATAGAGACGTAGACTTAGAGAATGGATGTGTGGACATGGCGGGGAAGGGGAGGGTGGGACAAATTGAGAGATTAGGTTTGACATAAATACACTACCAAGTGTAAAATAGATAGCTAGTGAGAACCTGCTGTACAGCACAGGGAGCTCAGCTCAGTGCTCTGTAATGACCTAGATTGGGGGGAAAGGGGGACGGAGGTCCAAGAGGGAGGGGATATAGTTATACATATAGCTGATTCACTTCATTGTACAACAGAAACTACCACAAAATTGTAAAGCAATTATACTCCAATAACATAGAATAAAATAAAATACAATAAAGTAAAATAAAATATTCAGCTGTAAAAAATAAAAAAGAAAAGAAAGAAACAACCTGGGATAAAGGTATTGATCTTAAAACTTTGGATACGAATCGTGTCTGAAGAACAAGAAAGTGAACATAAACTGTGCTCTAATTAATGAAATAATTTTTGAAGGTAACAAATAGCAACTTTGACCCTGCTATACATGCATACTGGCATTAAACTATTACATAAATAATTGTATATAAACAGACAGTTTTCTAACTTTTGAAGTAAGTGTTTGTAGATAAATAAGCAATGCAAGCTAAAATGATCCATGGACAAGAGACCTTCAAGGTGACGGAGGAGTAAGATGCGGAGATCACCTTTCTCCCCACAGATACATCAGAAATACATCTACACATGGAGCAACTCCTACAGAACACCTACTGAACACTGGCGGAAGACCTCAGACCTCCCAAAAGGCAAGAAACTCCCCATGTACCTGGGTAGGGCAAAAAAAAAAAAAAGAGACAAAATAATAGGGATGAGACCTGCACCAGTGGGAGAGAGCTGTGAAGGAGGAAAAGTTTCCACACACTAGGAAGCCCATTCACTGGCGGAGACGAAGTCGGGGGTGGGTGGCAGGAGGGAAGCTTTGGAGCCACGGAGGAGAGCACAGCAACATGGGTGCAGAGGGCAAAGCAGAGAGATTCCCACATGGAGGATTGGTGCCGACCAGCACTCACCAGCCCGAGAGGCTTGTCTGCTCACCCGCCAGGGCGGGCGGGGCTGGGAGCTGAGGCTCGGACTTCGGAGGTCAGATCCCAGGGAGAGGACTGGGGTTGGCGGTGTGAACACAGCCTGAAGGGAGCGAGTCCACCACAGCTAGCCAGGAGGGAGTATGGGAAAAAGTCTGGACCTGCCTAAGAGTCAAGAGACCATTGTTTCGTGGTGCACAAGGAGAGGGGGTTCAGAACACCACCTAAATGAGCTCCAGAGATGAGCACAAGCCACGGCTATCAGCACGGACCCCAGAGACAGGCATGAAATGCTAAGACTGCTGCTGCAGCCACCAAGAACCCTGTGTGCAAGCATAGGTCACTATCCACACCTCCCCTCCTGGGAGCCTGTGCAGCCTGCCACTGCCAGGGTCTCGTGATCCAGCGACAACTTCCCTGGGAGAACACACATCACACATCAGGCTGTTGCAATGCCATGTCAGCCTCTGCCACTGCAGGCTTGCTCCATATTCTGTACCCTTCCCTCGCCCAGGCCTGCAGGAGCCAGAGCCCCCTAATCAGCTGCTCCTTTAACCCCGTCCTGTCTGAGCAGGGAACAGACCCTCAGGCGACCTACAGTCAGAGGCAGGGCCAAATCCAAAGCTGAACCCCGGGAGCTGTGTGAACAAAGAAGAGAAAGGGAAATTTACCCCAGCAGCCTCAAGAGCAGCGGATTAAATCTCCACAATCAACTTGATGTACCCTGCATCTGTGGAATGCCTGAATAGACAACGAATCATCCCAAAATTGAGGCAGTGGACTTTGGGAGCAACGGTAGCCTTAGAGTGTGCTTTCTGCATGTAATTGGTTTCTGGTTTTATGTTTATCTAGTTTAGTATTTAGAGTTTATTATCATTGGTAGATTTGTTTATTGATTTGGTTGCTCTCTTCCTTTTTTTAATATAAATATATGTATATATTTTTCCTTTTTCTTTTTTTATGAGTGTGTATGTGTAAGCTTCTTTGTGTGATTTTGTCTGTATAGCTTTGCTTTTACCATTTGTCCTAGGGTTCTGTCTGTCTGTTTTTGTTTTTTTCTTTTTCAGTATACTTTTTAGTGCTTGTTATCATATGTGGATTTGTTTTTTGGTTTGGTGGCTCTCTTCTTTCCTTCATTCTTTTGTTTTTATTTCTTCCTAATTTTTAAATTTTTAATAATTATTTTAATGACAGTATTTCTTTTTATTTTATTTCTTTCCTTTTTCTCCCTTTTCTTCTGAGCTGTGTGGCTGATAGGGTCTTGGTGCTCCAGTGAGGTGTCAGGCCTGTACCTCTGAGGTGGGAGAGCTGAATTTGAGACATTGGTCCACCAGAGACCTCCCAGCTCCATGAAATATCAAATGGTGAAAGTTCTCCCAGAGATCTCCATCTCAACGCTAAGACCCAGTTCCACTTAATGACCAGCAAGCTACAGTGCAGGATACCCTATGCCTAACAACTAGCAAGACAGAAACACAGCACCTCCCATTAGCAGAGAGGTGCCTAAAATCATAATAAGGTCACAGACACCTCAAAACACACCACCAGGCACAGTCCTATCCACCAGAAAGATGAGATCCAGCCTCGTCCACCAGAACACAGGCACTAGTTCCATCCACAAGGAAGCCTACACAACCCACTGAACCAAACTTCGCCACTGGGGACAGACACCAAAAACAATGGGAACTACGAATCTGCAGCCTGTGAAAAGGAGACCCCCAAACACAGTAAGTTAAGCAACGTGAGAAGACAGAGAAACACACAGCAGATGAAGGAGCAAGGTAAAAACCCACCAGACCAAACAAATGAAGAGGAAATAGGCAGTCTACCTGACAAAGAATTCAGAGTAATGATAGTAAAGATGGTCCCAAATCATGGAAATAGAATGGAGAAAATACAAGAAACATTTAGCAAGGACCTAGAAGAACTAAAGAGCAAACAAACAAGGATGAATAACACAATTAAAGAAATTTAAAATTCTCTGGAAGGAATCAATAGCAACATAATTGAGGCAGAGGAACGGATAAGTGACCTGGAAGATAAAATAGTGGAAATAAATACTGCAGGGCAGAATAAAGAAAAAAGAATGAAAAGAACTGAGGACAGTCTTAGAGACCTCTGGGACAACATTCTAATTATAGGGGTCCCAGAAAAAGAAGAGAAAAAAGAAAGGGACTGAGAAAATATTTGAAGAGATTATAGATGTAAACTTCCCTAATATGGGAAAGGAAATAGTCAATCAAGTCCAGGAAGTGCAGAGAGTCCCCTACAGGATAAACCCAAGGAGAAACACACTAACTCATATTCATCAAACTATCAAAAATTAAATGCAAAGAAAACATTAAAAGCAGCAAGGGAAAAACAACAAATAACACATAAGGGAATCCCCATAAGGTTAACAGCTGATGGTACAGCAGAAACTCTGCAAGCCAGAAGGGAGTGGCAGGACATATTTAAAGTGATGAAAGGGAAAAACCTACAATCAAGATTACCCAGCAAGGATCTCATTCAGATTCGATGTAGAAATTAAAACGTTTACAGACAAACAAACGCTTAGGGAATTCAGCACCAACAAACCAGGTTTACAACAAATGCTAAAGGAACTTCTCTACACAGGAAACACAAGAGAAGGAAAAGACCTACAATAACAAACCCAAAACAATTAAGAAAATGGTAATGGGAACATACATATGGATAATTACCTTAAATGTAAATGGATTAAATGCTCCAACCAAAAGATATAGATTGGCTGAATGGATACAAAAACAAGACCCATATATATGCTGTCTGTAAGAGACCTACTTCAAACTTAGGGACACATACAGACTGAAAGTAAGGGGAAGGAAAAAGATATTCCACACAAATGGAAATCGAAAGAGAGCTGGAATAGCAATTCTTACATCACACAAAATAGATTTTAAAATAAAGACTATTACAAGAGACAGAGAAGGACACTACATAATGATCAAGGGATCAATCCAAGAAGAAGATATAACAATTGTAAATATTTATGCACCCAACATAGGAGCGCCTCAATACATAAGGCAAATTCTAACAGCCATAAAAGGGGAAATACACAGTAACACAATAATAGTATGGGGCTTTAACACCCCACTTTCACCAATGGACACATCATCCAAAATGAAAATAAGGAAACAAAAGCTTTAAATGACACATTAAACAAGATGGACTTAATTGATATTTATGGGACATTCCATCCAAAAACAACAGAATACACTTTCTTCTCAAGTGCTCATGGAACATTCTCCAGGATAGATCATATCTTGGGTCACAAATAAAGCCTTGGTAAAGTTAAGAAAATTGAAATCATATCAAGTATGTTTTCCAACCACAATGCTATGAGACTAGACATCAATTACAGGAAAAAAATCTGTAAAAAATACAAACACATGGAGGCTAAACAGTGCACTACTTAATAACCAAGAGATCACTGAAGAAATCAAAGAGGAAATCAAAGAATACCTAGAAACAAATGACAATGAAAACACAACGACCCCAAACCTATGGTATGCAGCAAAAACAGTTCTAAGAAGGAAGTTTATACCAATACAGTCCTACCTCAAGAAACAAGAAACATCTCAAGTAAACAACCTAAGCTTACACCTAAATCAATTAGAGTAAGAAGAACCAAAAAACCTCAAAGTTAGCAGAAGGAAAGAAATCATAAATATCAGATCAGAAATAAATGAAAAAGAAATGAAGGAAACAGTAGCAAAGATCAATAAAAACTAAAGTGGATTCTTTGAGAAGGTAAACAAAATTGATAAACTGTTAGACAGACTCATCAGGAAAAAAAGTGAGAAGACTTAAATCAATAGAATAAGAAATGAAAAAGAAGTAAAATCTGACACTGCAGAAATAAAAAGGATCATGAGAGATTACTACAAGCAACTATATACCAATAAAATGGACAACCTGTAGGAAATGGGCAAATTCTTAGAAAAGCAACCTTCTGAATCGGAACCAGTAAGAAATAGAAAATATAAACAGATCAATCACAAGCACTGAAATTGAGACTGTGATTAAAAATCTTCCAACAAAAGTCACATGTCTTCATGGGTGAATTCTATCAAACATTTACAGAACAGCTAACACCTATTCTTTTCAAACTCTTCCAAAATATAGCAGAGGGAGGAACACTCCCAAACTCATTCTACGAGACCACCATCACCCCAATACCACAACCAGACAAAGATATCACAACCAGACAAAGATATCAAAAAACAAGAACACTACAGGCCAATATCACTGGTGAACATAGATGCAAAATACCTCAACAAAATACTAGCAAACAGAATCCAACAGCACTTTAAAAGGATCATACACCATGATCAAGTGGGGTTTATCCCAGGAATGCAAGGATTCTTCAATATACACAAATCAATCAATGTGATAAACCATATTAATAAATTGAACAAAAAAATATGATTATTTCAATAGATGCAGAGAAAGGTTCCCACAAAATTCAACACATATTTATGATGAAAACCCTCCAGAAAGTAGCCATAGAGGGAACTTACCTCAGCATAATAAAAGCCATATATGACAAACCCACAGCCAACATCACTGTCAATGGTGAATAACTTAAACCATTTCCACCAAGATCAGGAAGAAGACAAGGTTGTCCACTCTCACCACTATTATTCAACATAGTTCTGGAAGTTTTAGCCACAGCAATCAGAGAAGAAAAAGAAATAAAGGAATCCAAATTGGAAAAGAAGAAGTAAAGCTGTCACTGTTTGCAGATGACATGATACTATACATACAGAATCCTAAAGATGCTACCAGAAAACTACCAGACCTAATCAATGAATTTGTTAGCATAGCAGGATACAGAAGTATGCACAGAAATCTTTTGCATTCCTATACACTAATGATGAAAAAGCTGAAAGAAAAATTAACAAAACACTCCCATTTACCATTGCAACAAAAAGAATACCTAGGAATAAACCTACCTAAGGAGACAAAGACCTGTATGCAGAAAACTAGAAGACACTGATGAAAGAAATTAAAGATGATACAAACACATGGAGAGATATACCATGTTCTTGGATTGGAAGAATCAACATTGTGAAAATGACTATACTACCCAAAGCAATCAACAGATTCAATGCAATCTCTTTCAAACTACCAATGGCATTATTCACAGAACTAGAACAAAAAATTTCACAATTTGTATGGAAACCCAAAAGACACCGAATAGCCCAAGCAATCTTGAGAAAGGAAAGCGGAGCTGGAGGAATCAAGGCTCCCTGACTTCAGACTATACTACAAAGCTACAGCAATCAAGACAGTATGGTACTGGCACAAAAACAGAAATATAGGTCAATGGAACCGGATAAAAAGCCCTGAGATAAACCCACGCACATATGGTCACGTTATTTTTGATAAAGGAGGCAAGAATATACAATGGAGAGAGCCTCTTCAATAAGTGGTGCTGGGAAAACTGGACAGCTACATGTAAAAGAATGAAATTAGAACACTCCCTAACATCATACACAAACATAAACTCAAAATGGATTGAAGACCTAAATGTAAGGCCAGATACTATCAAGCTCTTAGAGGAAAACATAGGCAGAACACTCTATGACATAAATCACAGCAAGATCCTTTTTGACCTACCTCCTAGAGAAATGGAAATAAAAACAAAAAACAAATGGGACCTAATGAAATTTAAAAGCTTTTGCACAGCAAAGGAAACCATAAACAAGATGAACAACAACCATCAAAATGGGAGAAACTATTTGTAAATGAGGCAACTGACAAAAGATTAATCTCCAAAATTTACAAGCAGCTCCTGCAGCTCAATATCAAAAAAACAACTCAATCCTAAAATGTGCAGAAGACCTAAATAGACATTTCTCCAAAGAAGATATACAGATTGCCAAGAAACATATGAAAGGACGCTCAACATCACTAATCATTAGAAAAATGCAAATCAAAACTACAATGTGGTATCACCTCACACTGGTCAGAATGGCTATCATCTAAAAATCTACAAATAGTAAATGCTGGAGAGCATGTGGAGAAAAGGGAACCTTCTTGCACTGTTGGTGGGACTGTAAATTGATACAGCCACTGTGGAGAAAAATAATGGAGGTTCCTCAAAAAACTATAAATAGAATTAACATATGACCCAGCAATCCCACTACTGGGCATATACTGTGAGAAAACCATAATTCAAAAAGCGTAATGTACCACAGTGGTCATTGCAGCTCTATTTACAGTAGCCAGGACATGGAAGCAACCTAAATGTCCATCGACAGATGAAGGGATAAAGAAGATGTGGCACATATTTACAATGGGATATTACTTGGCCATATAAAGAAACAAAATTGAGTTATTTGTAGTGATGTGCATGGACCTAGAGACTGTCATACAGAGTGAAGTAAGTCAGGAAGAGAAACATAAATACCGTATGTTAACACATATATATGGAATCAAAAAAAAAAAAGTTTCTGAAGAACCTAGGGGCAGGACAGGAATAAAGACGCAGATGTAGAGAATGGACTTGAGGACCTAGGGAGAGGAAAGGGTAAGCTGGGATGAAGTGAAAGCACGGCATGGACTTATATATACTACCAAATGTAAAATAGATAGCTAGTGGGAAGCAGCCGCATAGCACAGGGAGATCAGTTCGGTGCTTTGTGACCACCTAGAGGTGTGGGATAGGGAAGGTGGGAGGGAGAGTGATGCAAGAGGGAAGAGATATGGGGATATATGTATATGTAAAACTGATTAACTTTGTTATAAAGCAGAAACTAACACACCATTTTAAAGCAATTATACTCCAATAAAGATGTTAAAAAAAAAAAAAAAAATGAGGGCTTCCCTGGTGGCGCAGTGGTTGGGAGTCTGCCTGCCGATGCAGGGGACGCAGGTTCGTGCCCCGGTCCGGGAAGATCCCACGTGCCGTGGAGCGGCTGGGCCCCTGCGCTGTGGCCGCTGGGCCTGCGCGTCCGGAGCCTGTGCTCCGCAGCGGGAGGGGCCGCAGCAGTGAGAGGCCCGTGTACCGCAAAAAAAAAAAAAAAAAAAAAATGATCCATGTGGCAATGGATTAAAATCCGAGCTCTCACAGAACTCAAGTTTAGATTAAGATATAATACTGATGGTTATATTTATATATGTACCCAATTTAGTACAAATACATATATCCCTTTGTTCTGTCAGCTGAAAGGACCTAACAAATGACAGTCCAGTAGCTATGAACGTACCTAGCACCCATATCTTTGTTTCTGATACCATTTTCCCATCAAATTTATTGGAGTTCCTTGGATACATGGCTGATTGTAGGACTAGGGCAGGAAATATACATGGTGAACCCACAGAATTGTGTAGTCCAGGAAGTAAGGATGTGCTCAAAACAAAATAGTACAAAAACACAATGAGGGGGATATGTAAGTGGAACAGAAACCTGCTGTAAGTGCTCCCAATGGCCAAATCTATAATAACTTGAGCAACAAAAATGAATAAAGTAGTACTAGATTGTAACCAAAAGTATAAAATATTTATCTATGAGTCCCTGCTGATGTAAATGAATGAATGAATGAACGTAAAGAGTAGATGGAAGAATTCCAAATAATTTATGTAGATACTCTACCCATGAGAAGGTAGAGTATTCCTTAAGTGTGGGCTGTGCACAGTGACTTCCAAAGAACACAGTATGGAAAAGGGGGTGGGGGAAGATATACTTTACAGCAAAGAAATCTGACAGATGCTACCTCAGCTGGGTGATCAAGGTTAATATCAACAGTGATAAGTCACATTATTATTTATTCTTGATGTGATGTGATGAGAATGGTACTTTTCCTCTGTGGTCTTCCTCCCCAAATCCCAGAACCCCATTCTAATAATGAGGAAAACAACCAAAAAATCTCAATAGAAAGATCTTCAAAATATCCGTACTCCTCAAGACTGTCCTCAAAAATTGTCCTCAAAATCCGTACTCCTGAAGACTGTCCTCCTCAAAAATAAGGAAATCATGAGAAACTGAGATAGCCAAGAAGAGCCTAAAGAAACATGGCAACTAAATGGAGTGTGGTACTTTACTTGGGATCTGGGAAGAGAAAGAGGACATTAGGCAAAACTAAGGCAATCTGAAAAATAATATGTCATAATGATGTATCAGTATTGGTTGATTAATTGTAATGAAGCTACCCTAGTAATGTAAGATGATGATAATAGAGGAAACCGGGTGAGGGGTATATGGAAATTCCCTTCATTATTTTCACAATCTTCCTATTAATCTAAAATTGTTGTAGAAAATGAAGTTTAATTGTTTAAAAGGTATAGCAAAAAATTTTTTAAAAATGTCAATTTGAATTCTATCTTCCTTACACAGTTTCTCTCTTATCCGTGTCATATTAGCCTTGCAGGTATGAAATTGATGAGCCGATACTAACTCCCTGAGCTTCGTGGGAATGTCCAACCCTAACTCCTCCCATTCCACTTTTAGTGCATTCTGTGTCACTTTTGCCTGCCAAAATTCAAATTCAAAATTGCTCCTCCCCTTCTGCTCCCTCTCTTTCCCTCCTTGGACCCTCCCTAAAGCTGCCCTCAGCTACTTACTGCCCTCATCCCTCCCACTTGCCCTGGGGTGGAGGTATAGGAGACAAGAAAGTGGAAACAGTCCACTTGGATGTATATAAAGGTGCTATAATTTGAATGTTGATTAACTGTGCCCAAGAATTTTATATTGCAAGAAGCATGAATATCTACTCTATAATCAGGCTCTTAATAAGCATTTTGTTTTGATACGTTTTCATTTCTTTTTCACATATATGCTAGTTCTCCTTCTTACTAGCTGAACAACTTACTTTTCTTTCTTTTTTTTTTTGTTTTTTCTTCCAGTTTTATTGCGATATAATGGACATACAGCACTGTACAGATTTAAGGAACTTGTTAATTTTCTTGACTAAGCAGTTTGTTTCTTCTAACCATGGAGAAATAAAAGGATCCTTAGATCTGATTTAGTCAAGCATCAAATAACTGAACAAGTGAACCTTTGGTCACTGAAAACTTTCCTAACCATTCAATTTAATTGCACCATTTTAGTGTGTGCTGTGTTGCACCTTCATCTTATCCTTCAGAACTGAAGGAATTATTCCGCTGGTGGACACAGATATTCAGACCACAGTGTAGCCTCATCTACCAATTCTCTGGGAATTGTTTTCAGTGTAAGTGAGCCACCTTTCCTGGGGTCATACCCCCTTCCCAGAGGTAGTCTGAAATCCATGACTTGTTATTGTGAGAGTATATAAACCTGGCCCCGTGGCCCAGTGTGGGACAGCTCTGAAAGGGCATTCTGGCTTCTTAGCTCCTTGTGGGAATGGAAGAGGCCCTGTATGACGTCATTGCAGTCCATTTTCTCTCTCTGCCCAATCTTATTTCCTCCCATTTCCCCTCAAGAGTACACCTCAGGGCTTCCCTGGTGGTGCAGTGGTTAAGAATCCTCCTGCCAATGCAGGGGACGTGGGTTCAAGCCCTGGTCTGGGAAGATCCCACATGCCGCGGAGCAGCTAAGCCCACGCGCCACAACTACTGAGCCTGCGCTCTAGAGCCCGCAAGCCACAACTACTGAAGCCCCCGCACCTAGAGCCCATGCTCCGCAACAAGAGAAGCCATCGCAATGAGAAGGCCGCACACCTCAACGAAGAGTAGACACCACTCACCGTAACTGCAGAAAGCCCGCCCGCAGCAACGAATACCCAGCGCAGCCAAAAATAAAATAAATACATTTATATAAAAAAAAGTACACCCCAATAAGCTCACTGTACCCAAATCTCAGAGTCTTCATACTGGGAAACAACTTTTGTGAATAGTGCCAGGTTTGATCCCACAAAGAAGATGGGAGAGGATTTTATAACTGTGTCACCAGCTTCTGGCAAAGAGGATCCAATCACTCGTGGCAGGTTGGTTTGAACATGAGTAGACAATATCCCAAGGTAGCAATGTGATAGCTCAATCTTTTACTGATGGTGAAATGAATATTGTACTAGGAAACAAATCTAGTAGTGCGCTCCATGTATCAGTTTTTGAAACTGAAAGGGACTCTGTGCATGAAGTTAAGGTTATCTGGGTTTATGCACCTAAAAGTATTCAATCTCCAGAACACTCTGATATCTCTAAGAATGCAAAAGTGGCCCATCCTCCTTGGTAAGGCTGGTGCTCTCCCTAGCTTGACATGATGTTGGAGTTTACTGCAAACAAGGCAATGTGAACCTTTCAAGATCTGTTTCCATCTCTGCTTCTGGCCAGTGGGCCAATAACTTGGTGAATTCTCCTTGCAGTTATATGTCACAGTTTATGAGAGTACATGAACTTCAAGATAAATGAGAATCTGGCTAAGGACCATGTACTGAGCCAGGCATCAGTGTAGAGTAACCAGGATGGTTGTGATACAGCTGCAGCAGAGAATGGGAGCTAGTTATATCTTCCTGAGGAACCCCTGAGCTAATGGCTCTTCTGAGCTGAAGTGGTCCATGCTCACTCAGTCTCATCTCCCATGACCATCATCATCCTGAGTGCAGAGGGGCTGGGATGCCAGAAACTGTCCCCAGGAGTCATGAGATCACTTCTGCACAGGTATTATCAATGCTGTGTTGAGTAAACCTGATGCTTCTTGAAATTTTGTATGTCATGAGTTTTATTATGTTTCAGTACCCCAGATGATATTTGATCAAAGTGAGGACTGCAGTGCCTCAATCCTGAAATGACTGAGAAAATTATTCTTAAGCATTTTGTGTTACTTGACTGCTTTGATAATTTGATTAAAGTTAAGAATTCTTTCCATGAAAAATTTCAAATGCACACATACACATGAAATATAGGCCATTTCAAAGTTACTTAGGGACATCAGGTAAAAATTCTTAATTTGCTTTAAAGTGACAGCTTTTAACATGCTTAATAGCTCAAGTTCATATTTGATCTTTCAAAAACTTATTTATAGAGTATTAGAGAGGTACTAGAATTGATATATTGAGGTTCATGCTGATGTTCCTGGGTTTGGAGGAAGTGTTTCAGCTGTGGATTTTGTTCCTGGAGTATTAAGAAGGTGATATTGTCATTATACTACTATCAGAAAAGATGGTTTACTTAATTGAACAATAAGAGAATATGATTGGTGAAATTTTTCAGAAAGGTTAGAATGTTCCACTTAAGGTCTGTTTCCCACACCATACTTTAACATTTGAACAAAGGTTAATAAAGGAGAGAATGAAAATGAAATATGATGAGAATTTTTAGCAGTCTGTTAAAGAAAATTATTTGTCATACTTAATTACCATTTTCTTGATTTTATTATTTTAAGATTGCAAAGGATTATAGTTCATTAATTTGCACCTTGGAAATATACACATTGCAGTGGCCTTTTCGTTGTAAAGACATCTTATAGAGGAATTTGACCTGTATCATTATATGATGTCTTTTCTGAATAATTCAACAAACATTGACTTCCTGGTGTGTAATGAGCCAGTTAAGGTCATTTTAAAAACACATAAGTTTCTCTAGGTTGCTATCAATTTTAAATAAGGACAGTATATGATATCCTGCAGCTTAGTTTTTCTATTTGAATATATAGTTAATCTCACCACAATTATGGTTCTCTGTCACGTGTCCTAATTGAATTGACATATCAGGTCTTCTATGATCTCTCTAAGTTGCCTTGCTAAAGAGGTGAGAAGTCACTCTGAAGAATTCCATCTTCTAGTCAATTTGAATTTTTACTCATGGCTTCCATTCTTTCTTCTTTTCTATTATATAAGTAGGGAAGAATAAACAGTACTAGAACAAATAGTCATCTTTAGTTTAATGAGCATAATAATGTCAAAAAAGATTCCAGGTTCAATAGATCTCAGAGATTGACATTGAACCTGGAAATAAAAATACCCTTAAAAAATGGGAAGAAAATGCTTCCAAAATGAAGAGGCAAGCAATAACCTGACCCAGTAATCAAACTCTGCTTCTAGATTAGACATAAGAATTTTTACTATGGCAATTGAGAATATGAAGGCCACCTACCATTGAGACCCTGGCTATATCCTGGGAACCTTAAAAGCTGATGTGTTAAAACTCCAAAGCCCAGGTGTCTGTTTTATTCCTCCCACTGACAATATGTATTAGTAGAGAGACAGAATGATGAATATCAAAATAACTAAAGCTAGGCAGGATTTTTTCTGGTTCTGCTTCTTTCCTGGGGCTGGAAGAAAAACAGGACTTAGTCACAATGATCTAGCCCAGAAGGTAAGTTTAGCATAGTTTTTGGATTTAAATACTGAAAATTTCAGAGTCAAGGTAACACCCTCTTGTTTTTCTTTGTACCAGATTCTGCAGTGTTTTAAAAAAAGCAAGTATGGTATTTTCCTAAAATTAGAAGGCTCGTGTGATTCATTTCTGAAGACACAGGAAAGAACAATTCAGCAGAAAGGCCCTGCCTGGCAAATAGTCCCTGATGAGCAGGTAACAGAGGCATGCTTTGCCTTTATATGCATGCTACATGTTACTATGTGAATTATGTCACCTTTTAACATCTAACACTGATTTGCCTCTTGTTTAACGTCCAGTGAACCCACGTCTATGTGTTGAAGCAGCTAGGATTGGAGAGATTATTTGTAAATAGAGGAAATACAGTTTCACTAGTTTTGGATACAGGGAAGTTCTGTTATGTTACTCCTTAATGGGAAGTAAAACAAAATTAAAACAGTGGTAAGGAGAGACAGAGCTATTGCAGCCACTTTGCCATAGTATGCGGCTGAGCCACAGGACTGCAAAGTTTGCGGGGAGTCATTGACAGAAGCTAAAGACAAGCAGCAGTGCAGCAGAAAAAGTGCTTGGCAGAGGCACCTTGGGGAGACTGTTGATTAAGGACATAACCGAGAATAAACAGGGAGACAAGTGAATGAGCTGAGTTGAGGAGAAACAGTGATGGTGCTTAGCAAAAGTATTTGTGTCTTTCAAGAGCTGCAGGATCTAGTGAAAGTAACAGAGGTTTTCAGCAGCAGTAGTGGTGGTATCTAGGGAGTGTGGTGATATGTGACAATCTGAAAAGCAGAGGTCAACTGAAGCAGAAAATTTTGGTGGGGAGAACATACAACAGCAACACTAAAGATTCTTGGGTATACTTGACTAGATGTCATGAGACTATGAAAAAGTATCTGGGGCAGAGGTTCCACAATATATTGATTCTGACTGCTGCCTGAAACTCAATTCCCTTTCTCAGTTGAATCCTTCTAAAGTAAAATGGAGACAATGACCCTGTTATTGTCATTATTAAGGAGGATTCTATTTAGGTTATGTACATATGCTATGGTATGGATGCTTGTGTTCCCCACCCCCAAAATCCTGTGTTGAAATCCTAACACCTAAAGGTGATGGCATTAGCAGGTGGAACTTTCGGGAGTCATGAGGGTGGAGTCCCCATTAATGGGATTAGTGCCCTGAAGAAGAGAATTCTGAGAGATCTCTAGCCCCCTTCCTTTATATGAGGCCACAGCAAGAAGGCACGGTCTATGAACCAGAAAGAGGGCCCTCATTAGATACTGAATCCACTGATGCCCTGATCTTGGACTTCTAGAATCCAGAACTGTGAGAAATAAATTTCTGCTGTTTATAAACCACACTACCTGTGGTATTTTGTTATAACATTCCCAAATGGACTAAGACAACATACAAGAGCCCTCAGGTGTTTCAGAAATGTAAAAGAAAAAAAAAGGTGAACTGGATGGAATAGTTCTGCTGAAGGATGTGGCAACAACCCCCCAAGTATCTCACTAAAAATTATCTATTTCCTGTTCTCAAAACTGAGTACTTAGAGTATTCTCCTGATTGACCAGGGGGCATTGTTTATAATTCATAAAAAGATAATGGTTAAATAAAACGAGGTAACTTAAGTGCCAGCCTTTCATTTTAAGCATGTGAGAATATTCCACTAGGTGCTATAACTAAGTTTTAACTTTTATTGGACATCTACATCATTAAGAAGCCTTAAGTTTTATACATTTTTGAAGAAAAATATCAAGGATTATAAAATTTATTAATATCCATATTTCATACTTGAGAAAACAAATATTTAAAGACATTAACTTGAATGCTGAAAAATATATATGATAATTTGGTAATAAATAGTGTATGTGAATATACATATGTGTGTATATATATATTTCTCATAATTGCCTCAAATTTCAGCTTAGCTTTGATAGTGAAAATCTGTCTTAGCTCAGTTTGTACACGGCTCTATCTTTTCATTAACTCTCCATTTCATTTCGACCTCGCTAAGCCATGTTAGCTGTCAAGGATTAGAAAAGAGCTTTATGTGAATTATTCATTAGGATGAGTGGGGAAGCATTCCACTCCTGAAACAGTGCTTCTGCTACCTAATACAGGATTTCATGTCAGCTGCCCAACTACACAGGTGTTTGTTCAATCTGGCTATAGCCATTTTTATTAAAGAGCTTTCTAAAAACTAAAACTAGCTGATCTCTTTATATTTTAAAATGTATTTTATAATTTCTCTATTGAGAAAATTGTCCTGCAATTGTATTACTTTGCAGGACTTTTTCTGAAATGATGTAGTGGCAACAGTTTGATTTAATCTTCAAGTATAAGACTGGATAGACACGGTTCATAGGAGTGCACCTTGTGAGAATGGTAATATGTAATATGTAATATGACCACATTTACTCATTTGCCTTGTCAGCTATTATAATTTAATAATTTAATTCAATTTCTTTCCTTTTTTTTTCTCTTTGAAATACATGCATACACATTAACTTTCACATTTAATTTAATTTTAACATTAGATGTCAGGAGGCCTTTTTCCAAGGTCAATAAGCAAGGTCCTTAATCAAGGTACACATCCTTTACTTCAGCCACTCTGAAAGAGGGTCACCAACCTTGTTCTTAAAAATATCTCATTAAAAGGTCTGTCACTTTAAAACATATTCTGGACATTTTGAATGTGTATCCTGTCTTTCTTAAAATGTTGTCTTCTAGTGCAGTTACTCAACCTTAGTACTATTGGTATTTTGGGCCAGTTAAGGGGCTGCCCTGTGCATTGCAGACTGTTAAGCGGTATCCCTGGCCTCTGCCCTCTAGATGCCAATAGCACCTGCTTCCCCGCAAAGTTATGACAATCAAAAATATCTCCAGGGCTTCCCTGGTGGCGCAGTGGTTGGGAGTCCGCCGGCCGATGCAGGGGACGTGGGTTCATGTCCCAGTCCGGGAGGATCCCACATGCCGTGGAGCGGCTGGGCCCGTCAGCCATGGCCACTGGGCCTGCGCGGAGGGAGCCTGTGCTCCGCAACGGGAGAGGCCACAACAGTGAGAGGCCCGCGTACCGCAAAAAAAAAAAAAAAAAAAAATCTCCAGACATTGTAAAGTATCTTCTGGCTGGGCAAACTCCACTACGCCTAGCTGAGAACCACTGTCATAGTGGTGATCTGGATTAGAAAGCCCTTATCTGCTTATCTAACTCCATTGATATGTGTTCTTTGTACCTGTGATTCTTCTTCAATCTGCATTTTATTTTCAATTTAGAAACCAGCATTTTGATTTTATAACTAACAGCATTTGTTACATATTATGAATGTTATTGCTTGGGTATTATTTCCTGCTAAGGAATTATATCATTAAATGATATTCATTTCAAAACATTCAAGGTGTTATTGGATTCTAAGTCAGAAAGGCCTTTGAAAAGAAAATGTGTATGGAATAATACATTGTCTCAGGGAGTCACTGAAAGAAATATTTATTCAGTGTCAACTACACAGCAGGTACTATGCTAGGCCTTTATATACAAAGCAAAAAAAATGTGGTTTATGATTTAATTAAGATTATTTAATGAGAAATTTAAAATATTAACATAGAGAAACTATAATGTAAAATGTGACCACGTACTACCTATAACTTTCCTAAGTGGGCCAAGAAAGTGTTCCCAAAGCATTGTCATTTAATCTGAGGTTTAACAGATGATGAGAACCTAGCAATCAAAAGGTGTGAGCCTTTCTGAGTTAGGAACTTCAGTGCTGGGAAATGATGATAAAGTGAACACACATCTATTATTGAATTTATGCTGGGTAGTTTGCTGAGCACTTAACTTGCATTGGATCTAATGTTTGTACTTTCTAATTAGGTCTAGTCATCAACAACTCTTTAAAGTAATTTTTACTATTGTCATTTTAGAAATATAGATATCATGGTAGAGGGAAATAAATAACGTGGATTAAGTTGTTCAGTTAGGTGTGAATCCCAGATCTGACAGCCTCATGAGTCAAGGTCCTTAAAATTACCTTTTATTATATTATGTTTCTATATCATATCACTTTATAAAAGAGCTAAAAATGTTTATGATATCTGTAAGTGGATTGAAAGGAAGGGATGAGGGTCTATGGGGTAAGGAGAGGACTCAGAATAGCTTTGAAAGGTAATCGGGGACTAGATCATGAAAAGCCACGTGAGAGAGATTGGATATTATCTTAAATGCAGTGGAAAGCTAAAAATGAGATTTAATGGAGCTAACGTCATTAGATTAACATTTTTTAAGGTTCTTTTTGTCTGAAGAAAGGAGCACTTATTGGAGGGGTGTGGGAAGTTAAGGCCAGGCAGAGATCCAGGTGAGAGAGAAGTGTATGTGGGTGATGAAAGTGGATTTGGAGTTAATTGAATACACTTGAAATGTAGTTGGGAAATTTAATTGGAAGGTATTTCAGATTGGCTTTCTCAGGAAGCTGACGCTGAGATGGCAAGGAATATTCGCGAACATGATTAGGGAGTGCTCTTGAGGATAAACACCTGTGGGGTAAGAGAAAGAAGTCAGATTGAGCAGAGGGCAAAGTTAGGCTGTAGTGCAGCAACAAGAAATGATTTAACTAACTGAGTTGTGCATTCAGAGTTGTATTAGGCTGGAGTGAAAGAGTCTGAGCTTTATATCTCCACGTGGAGTAGTCACTGGACGCAGGCTCTCACCAGGAAGAGGGGGAGCTTGGGAGATCTCTTCAGCTGGGAGCAATCCCTGAACAGCACTGGCAGCTGATGACCGTCAGCTGGCAGCTCTCTTAGACGCTAGATCTTTCAGTCTTGAAGAGTAATCTGGCTGGTGCTCCTGGAAACCCAGAATAGAAGACTCTCTGCAAAGGTTGGAAGATGAGGATAGAAATGTGTTAAGAGTTGTACCCTGGTTAATGGATTCAGCAGTATATCGAGTGGCCTTTCCAAACGCTAAGTTCGTCATCAAGAATAATCAGGTATGTGGAGAAAAATGACTAACTTAGTTTTGGACAGATTTGAAATCAAGTTGCACATTAGGTGTCCAAGTGAAAGCTTCCAGTAGTGACTCTGATGCCTGGGTCTGAGAGGTCTGATAGGAGAGAGGTATGATAAAAATTTGAGATTCATCAATATGCAGATATAATTGCCCATATGAAATGAATAAAATTACCCTGGGAGACTGTTTAGAGGGAAAAAAGGGTGTCCAAAAATACTAACCTAGCACAATTTCATTTGGTGTTGTTTACTTTTAAGTTACAGAGATATTTAAAGTTTTGTTTTTATTTTAGTCACCTGTTTTATTAATCAATTATGGGAGAGAAGGGAATACCATTTCTCAAAAATATCATTTAATTCTCTATGAAAGAATAGATAGTTGATAAATAAAAATACAAAATAGAACCATGAAACAGCTTAAGTAGTCTGGAAGGGAGCGCACCATAAGGCCGGTTGTGGAGGGTATTTTGGCTTTCACTGGAGGAACACTAGCATATGGCTGTTTACCTTCATACTGTATTCCTGTATTTTGGGTCTTGATTTCTGTTGATTACCTGAAACTCTTAGAATCATAAGAGACTTTTCTGTTTTAAATTTTTCCAAACACTTGGTCCATTTCATCTCCTTTTTCTGCTTATCACTTCATTTTGAAATAGCACTCTGTCAGAACAAAATATGGCAATCTCTCAAACAATTTGGGGGAAGGTAAAACTGCAAACATTTTACTATTATTTTTCTTTTGCCATTTCCTCTTCAGTTTCTTTGCTCTTATATTTTTCTATGCTTGTTTTTCTCTCTGTATGTCTCCAAAGACCTTTTGAAATTGAAGCTTCTGAATTGGGTGTTATAATTACTTCTGATTAATACAGCATCCCATGAAGCTTATAAAGTCTGTTCATTTTCTTCTCACTAAAATGATTCAATTGTCAAACAAATAATGATAAGGTTAAGACGTCTTTTTATTATGAAAGTTTGAAGATCATTATTCTAATATACATGTCAGCTGTTATGTGCCAGAAGGGTAATTTAAATGAAGGCCACTATTTTGATTTTTTTTAAAATTTACTCTTACCCTTGGACAATGTATGTTTCATATTTTAACAGGGAATTTCTGTGGAAAGCTCTCAATATATTGCAAAGATATTTAATATATTCGTTCATGCTCAGTTATACTGATCCTGTACAGTAACTTCATTTAAATCTTAGTAACTTTAAAATCAGGTCAGTAGTTTTCTTAATTTAGGGAGATGTTCATATGGAAACTAAAATGGGGTTTGCCTGAATTAAGTATATTGTCATTACATGCTGATAACATGCATCAAAGTTAATTGTTTATTAATAACCTAAGGGCCGCATCATAAGGGGACAAGTGTTATCAAAGAGGTAATATACGGGCTTCCCTGGTGGCGCAGTGGTTGAGAGTCCGCCTGCCGATGCAGGGGACACGGGTTCGTGCCCCGGTCCGCGAAGATCCCACGTGCCGCGGAGCGGCTAGGCCCGTGAGCCATGGCCGCTGAGCCTGCGCGTCCGGAGCCTGTGCTCCACAACGGCAGAGGCCTCAACAGTGAGAGGCCCGTGTACCGCAAAAAAAAAAAAAAAAGAGGTAATATCCAAGTAGAAGATACCAGTCAGAACAAAATCTAGAATGAGAGCATAACAAACCATGCTTTAAATCAGGAGGCTTTATTTTTTAAGGATCAAAATACCCATTCTTAAACACAGGGACCCTTGGTAATATGGGAAAGAAAGAATAGAAAGAATATCTAGAGGTAAATGTTGTGAACCAGGAAATACAAGTTCCCATAAAAGTAAAATAATTCACAAGCTTGAGGGATAGAATATCTGGCAAATTATCTTAATCACGTTGCTTGTGTTTGAGGCCACAATTCCTCAATCAGGTAGGTCAAGGAGAGGAGGAAGGCTAAAGCAAATATAAGAGCAGCTAGACAAATGACGTGGCACTTTAGCAAGGGAATCAGCCTGCAGGGGAGATTCGGAGAGACCTCTACAAGTGGAAACACCGGGGTCAGGAAAAAGCATTACTGAATTGATGTCAGTGGTTTTAAATTAGAAGAGGAAAGAATTGGAGTTACAGAATGGCTTCTCAACACTGACATTACTTAGAATATTAGCCAAGGAGAAGTCTGGCTCCAAATTAGAGTATTTTTTTAAATATATAGTATTAATCCATAAAATTGAGTGTCTGTCATATATACATATATATATATATACATATACGTGTGTAAACAACACAACATAATTAGGTAAGCAAACCCCACTCCCACCACAGAGTAGAATATAGTGAAGGGAATCACAAAGATCAGTGTGTTCCTCCTCATTGTAAATTTTATGATTCCTTTCCTTCTTTTCTATATATATACATTTACCACACATAAGAATAATTAAAAATAACACATGCTAGGTTTGCTATTTGGAGTTTACAAAAATGTGGTCATACACTCTGTAGGTTTCTGAAAATTTGTTTACATTTGCCATGCATGTAAGGCATTCAAAATACTGTATTGTTAATTTTGCTGTTTTGAGATTTATAAAAATGGTATTATACTATATCCAGTTTCCTGATCATTGTTTTTCCTACAGTAATATCCTGTGGAATGGAAAGACTGAAATTTAAAAAATGTTTCTACCCCAGTGGACATTTGAGGTTTTATTTTTCTTTTTAAAATTTTTATTAGGAATATTGCTGTTCATCTTTACAAGATAATTTTAATCTGTTTCCATTGCGATGTGGTGTGATTGACCAGTTTACATTCTCACCAGCAATATGAGTTTCTTTTAATTTATGTAAACTTCAAAATTTGATGCTGTCAAACTTCATCAGTTCTGCGAGTCAAGTGCTAGGCAATTTATAACTTGTTTTGGTTGTCTTAATTTATATTTCCTTAGTTGCTAATGAAGTCCAGTCTCCCTTCATATTATTTCTACCACTACAGTCTTTTTTCATTTGGCAAGTGTGGATTCTTTCTCAGTGTTTACATTAGATTGTTTCCCCTTTTCTTATTGTATTGTAGCATTTAAAAAATATGCAGTATTCTAATGCTAATATTTTTTAATTATATGGATTTCAAATATATTCTGATATTTTGTGACTTTTCACTTGTCAAAGCCCTCCAGCAAGAGACTACCAGGAATACAACAGTAGTTAAATATGTTTGCTATTCATTGCTTACTACTGTGAAGGAGAATCCACAGCATGGGAACCATGGATACGCCAGAAAGAGAGTGATATAAAAGTCTTATTACAGGATTTGGGCTTTTGTTAGGTAATTTTGGAGAGAGTTTAAGGAAGTGAGTGTTGCTCTGGATTGGATTCTGTCGGGAAGTTCCGTTAATTCTATGATTGGGTAACTCGATAAATCTTACCTGGAAGGCAGGAAGATAAATGTGAGGCTAAAACTATAATTGGTAAGAGGCAGCAGTCATTCATATTACCCAGTGTAGGGGGATGTTTGGTTATATTTGTGATCTGGGGAGTGTTTGTATTTTGACATCTTTGTGGAGTAGTCTAAATAAGGTTCCCAGATATATCCATGTTCTAATGCCCACACCTGTGTATGTTACTTGATATGATAAAAGAGACTTTTCAGATGTAATTAAGTTAAAGATTTTTGAGCTGGGGGATTATACTGGCAATCTGAGTGGGTACTGAACATAGTCAGAAGTGTTTTTATAAGAGGGAGTTATTGGAAGATTTGACTGTAGAAGAGAAGGCAATGTGAACCAGAGATTGCAGTGATGTGGATACAAGCCAAAGAAAGTTGGCAGCTGCTAGAATCTGTCAGAAGAAAGAAAGAGTTTTTCCTCTGGAGCCTCCAAAATGCACCAATTGTGCCCACACTTTGATTTTAGTCCTATGACTCACTTTGTGGACCATTATACATCACAAATCATTAACTTCTGTTTAGTAGTAGAGCAGATGTCTTAACACACGTAGTCAGTAGGGGCTAAGTTCATTCTCATGATTCCAAATGCGGTTGCACAAATGAAAAACTGCATGGTTGTTTTTGTTCTTTTTGCCCTTATCAATTATTCCTAGCAATATCTCTGCAAATGCTATATAAGTATTTGAGTTATTTTTTTAAAAATCACAAAATCTGAAATTTGTTAGCTATTCACTTTTAGCTCTAAAGACCTTGATTGATTTTAATAGATAATGATATTTTGACATGCTATATACTATTATAATGGTTTGAATCTTAATGACCACTGAGATCTTCAAATGGTTGATGTAATGAATAACTGTGGAAACTTACTTGGCATAAAATATTTGAGCATAGTTCCAGCCTTTGCTACAGTTATGGATAACAGAAGTTACCTCAAATCAGGCAAAGGATAAAGTTAAACTGTATCTTCCATGAAAAATAGTATTTATACAATGAATCAACATTTACTAATAACTAGTAATGGAATTAGTTTCAAATATGGAAAAAATCACTCAGAAGAATAGCTAAATAGTTTTCAATTCCTCTGTATCCATTGTTGTCATGACATGAAGTGTGAAGAACAGTAGAGTTGAATGTTACTTTAATGGTCCCAAATGAATCACAGTTTCCAGTAGCCAAGCTCTTATGGAGGTTTCCTTTACATGACTCTGGTCTTTGCTATGCATCTTGGCTTTGGCCAATGGGCCATCAGAGAAGATGACACAAGCAGAAGTTTAATCAGTTCCTGAGCATTGGGGGTTTTCCGTTTGAAACATTCCTGTAACCATGTTAGAAACTCATGGTTTGACTCCAACCACTGGTTGGAGACGCTACGTGGAGAGAGAGACTAGCCGACAGCCATCACCCAGACCCAGGCATGTGAGTACAGCCATCTCAAACCCTCTGTCCATAGCGGGGATATCTCAGTTCTCTTGGAGAGCTTTTAATAATCTTATCATCAAGAAGATATTTTATTAGAAAATATAAATATTATGACTGGTACAATAAATACTTCAATGCAAAATGAGTTTTATATTATCAATTTTTTGTAACTTTGTGATAAGTCTTTTTTTTATATTGGAGTACAGTTGATTAACAATGTTGTATTAGTTTCAGGTGTACAACAAAGTGATTCAGTTATACATATTATATTATCAATTTTTATTGGTGAAAAACCCCTCAATCACATACTCTTAAAGTAGTTCCTATGAACATAAAATAAAGCAGTTCCTATGAAAAAATTTAAAAGGCTATAATCTGATATTTGAGAAGTAGAAACATAAATGACTAATAAACATTCACAAATCTTATGAATTAGTAAGGTAACAAAACTATAACAATGAAATATCATTTATAAGACTAAAAAATTTAAACACTTTACCACTATTAAGTTTATAGATGGCACTGATAAACAGATTTTACTGATGCAAACTTTAACTGAATAAACTTTTCAAGACAATTTGTCAATAGTGTCCACTGAAAAAAATGCACAACTTAAAAGTTGAGAATTACGTTTTATTCGGTGGACATTCTTAGAACTTAAGCCCAAGACATGAGCCTCTCAGACAGCTCTGAGGGACTGTTCCCAAGAGGTAAGGGAGGAGCCAGGATATGTAGGAGTTTTTGCCAAAAAACAAAACAAAACATGGGAACATCAAAAGATTACTGTTAATTAAAGAAAAAAAAAGACATCTCAAGGTAATGAATTTAGTACTTTTCTTTGTATGGCCTCATTGAAATCGTTCCTTTGATATGCACCTTAGCTCTCTAGGGCCAGTATCCCGTTTTTCTGCATCCTGAATCCCCTCAGGGTGCACAGTGGGGGCAGCTGCAGTGGCCCATGGCTTGATGGCTGAAACATCATTTGTTTACCTATATGGCAGGTGATGTTCTTTGTCCACGATATCTATCAAAATTTGAAATGATCATATATTCTGATGACAGTCTCATTACCTCACCCTAAGGAGTAAGGCTATGACCAGCTCACAAAGCCAATCTTACATTTTTAGGAATTTTATGAGGCAGTTTATAAACCAAGTCATTTTTATTTTATTTTCCCCTCCCCCTCCCAGACCAATTCATTTTTAAAAATTAAATTACATGAACTTAGAATTAAATTATGTTTTAAGCAAAAGTAATCCCTCGAAACTCATGACTACCTAATTATTCCTCTACATTTTACTGTAATCTATGCTCTTAAAGTTATTTATGTTTATTCTCTTGTTTCTGTATAGTGGAACTATTCCATTTTATGGTGTACAACTGCTTATTTTTTCTCAATTCCATTTATGGTGTCATGCTGGTAGCTTGATCTGAGCTGTGGTGGAAGTGTTTACACCATGGAGAATAGGTTTGTTTTTATACATGTTTGCATGCATAAATTGTGGAATATTCAAAAATTAATAAAATAGTCACCAATGGACAGGGGATAGGAATAGGTTAAATGGGGGCTAGAGGTAAGAGTGAATGATTTCACTCTACGCCTTGGCCTGTGTTTGGTTTTTTTTTCTTTAAATTTTTGTTAACCAAGTAAATAAAAATAAACAGTCTATAATGTTCGAAACTGCTAGAAACTTAGACTTTTGAAGCAAACAAAACTTCCCATGGGAAGCATAAATATGTAAATTAATTAAGATCTGCAAAATTCTAAATATTTTGTCTAAGCAGAATATTATTTTAGGTTTGGGAGAGAGAAGCATTTTGTAAGTTCTTCTAATATCAGGTATAGAAATTATGGTAATTGAGCTTAAGGTAATTGCTTTGTTGTTGAAAGCATTGCTTACTGTAGTGGTTCTTTTGACATATTTTAGGCTGAAAAAGTACTGAACTTTTCTGTAACAAATCTTGCCAAATCTGAACTCCAAGAATGGGCCAATGTAACATTCTTCTCACGTTTTGGTTCATCACATGTTCTTTGACTTCAGTTCATATTACATCAGTTTTTTATATTAAACAGGTTTATAAAGCACCATAGATTCTAGTTGTACATTGAAATTCATTGCACAAACCTACTTCCAGTGTATTACTTTGAATAAAGTCAGATATTTAATAAGAAACCCAGTTGCAAAATCATGTACATCCTCAAATGAAATTAACTCAGTAGGGACCAGTTTGACACCTTGGACTTGTATCATCACTCTTTTCCCCATTGCTTTATTTGCAATCTAATTTTCAAATTTTAATGTAAGAAAAATAAAAGCATCATGAAACCATTTAGTAGTTCTTTTTATCAATACTTTGTACAGAACATAGCAAATGAAATAGTGATTCAAGCAAAATTTATTCCCTGAAGCCCATTTGTATTTATCTATTTATCTTCCTTACTCAGCAGAGAGAATTTTGAGTAAAATAAGTATCATATTGCCATTTTTTATTTTATCCTAATTCTAGGAGCTAGAACATATTCAACATTTTTGGGGTGTTGTTCAGAAGTCAGAATTCAACAGTCTACAGGGGCCTAATTAGAACTAATTTTGAGTTCTTTTAACTTCCTTGGCTGTGTAGGCTTATTTTTGAGCCCCAGGGTGTAACTCATATTTTTTCTTGAGCTACACATCTAATACTTTCGAAGATCAAACCTTATTCCCAGGCTAAGGAAAGGCAATCAGGATGCTTGACCAAACTCAAATAATTATAAGAGGAGACTAAAAGAGAAACATATGTAAATATTTCACTATTCTCTATATTTGGCTTTTCATTTATGGTTACATCAGGGCCTTTGGGGCTGCATAGTTGTCTCAAGGCCCACAGAGTTGAGATTGTTTTTTGATTTAAGTTATATGGATTTTCTTTTTCTGATCAGCTTTTGCCTTTTCAGAGGGCAGATCAAGTTCATCTTCTTGATTTACGCATTAATTGTACTTAAACATTCAGCTCAGCTTAGAAATTTAGAATTCATTTGCATTCTTCCAAGTTAACATAATATTTACAGCATAACTGACAGGTATCCTCACATGTAACACAGATTAGGAGCTAATAGGAAATCTTACGAAATTGAGAAATAAAGCTCGCAGCATCTTGTGAATTGGTGTCACCCATTCATCTTTCAAAGATGCTCAAAAAAAGCAGATCAGCAGTTGTCACATGGATGAGGGTCAGGAAATTGACTCATTCATTTAACAAACATTTTTACATGCATATCATTTTACCACTTCTGAAGAGAAGACTTTAAGATGAAGTAATTCTGATTTGTAATTTATTTAGCTTTTTCTTTTTCCAAAAAGAGAGTTTTAAGTATTTTTTCCTTATGGGAATTGATTTCCTTGTAGTCTTCTCAAAGTGTGTAAGTTTTTGCTCTCTCAGCTTTCATGCCCATCTTTGTTGCAGTATTTACTGACCTCACATGCTTACTTTTTTGAACATTTTAACCCTTTATATACTACCTTCCTTTTCCTGATATCACTGTGGTGACTCTAATAACAACAAAGATTATCCATACCCTCGTCCATTGACCTTGACCACTTCACATCCCCAAAACTCTCCCTCCCATTTAATTACCTCCTTTTATAGCTTTAACCCACTTCTCACAAATAATACCACCACATCTGAAACCTTGATTTGTAAACATCTCACTTCCTTATCATTATCTCCTCCTTCAGTGTTTTGTAATTGGATGTTGAAAATCTCTCTACAGTGAAATATCAATGCCTTTTCCTGTTGCAGCCTGACTCTCCCATCTGTGCTCTAGATTCCAGCCTCTCTCTTCTTTCTATTCGTACTTTGCCTCTGCAATTCTCTTCTTTTTGGCCTGTATTATAAATATTTTCTCTTTTAGTTAATTACCATTATGATAAAAATGCATTACATCTCCCACAATAAAGCTAAAAATTATCTTGCCATCAAGTTCTCCTCTAGCTACTGCTCAATTCTCTGCCAAATTTTATAAGATAGTTTCCCCAAAGTAGCATGTATACTAAATATGTCAACTTCCCACCTTTCACAGTTCGTCTTTAACTTAATCTAATAGGCTATAATTTTGACCACTGAAACTATTTTGACCAAGGTCATAAAAAGCCTCCCTCTTGACAACTACAAAAGTTAATCTCATTTTTTTTGTGGGAGGGTCACATTGTCCTTTTAGAAGCATCTGCCTCTTAACTCTTTTCTTTTAGTTTTGGGTTCCCACACTCTTCATATTTTCATCTTACCTCATGGCTACTCTTCCTTATCTTTTTTCCTGGACCTTCTTGTTCACAACATTTGAGATATTCTTAGAAACATCCCTCTACCCTCTTCCTCTCTAGCTACATCATTTACTAGATGATTTCATCAAGGCATGGGATTTAAAAAATCACATATAGACAACCAAATTTTAGATTTGGGGGTCTTCTCAACTGAGTTCTAAATCCACATTAGCTGCCTTTTAAACACCTGTACTTGGATGTATCATAGAATCATCTTCTGCCCTTTTTGATCTTCTCCAACTCACATCCAATGCATCAGTAAGTCATGCTTTCTCTACCTGAAAAATATTTCTCAAATACGACTGCTCTAAGTCTACTTCAAATCATCATCATCAATTTCTCCTGATTAGTTTCCCAGCCTCCAGTGCTACACCCATTCTGCCCTTTACCACACTCCACCTAGAGAGAGATTGTCAAAGGAAATCTGATCACCTTATTTCCCTCTTTGAACTATAAGACCTTTACCATAACCTGAGAGAATTTTCATGATCCAAAACCTGACTATCTTGCCAATCTCAGGTCCTAACTTCTCCATTGTGCTCACTCTGCTCTAGCAACATTGGCCTTCTTGCTATTCTTAATCCTGCCAGCTAGTTCTTGTCTCTAAGTCTTTGCTATGTAGTTTCTATTGCCATAATGGTTCTCATAGGTCTCTAGCCACTAGGAGTTTCATATGCTTCGGGTTTCTTCAAATGTTACCTCCTTAGGTAGGCCTTTCCCAATCACCTTGTGTAAAACTTGTTACTCTTCACTGTCTCACTAGCCTTCTTTTTTTCATAGACTTTATCACCAGTGGAAATTACACTAATGATTCATTGATCTGATTTCTAAATTATCTCCCTCCCACCACTGCTATTTAAATTCTATAATAGTAGGTCATCATTTCGTTCATGTCTGTATTCCCAGATTCTAGGACAGAGCTTCATACATAGAAAGTGCTTGATAAATATTTGGTGAATAAATGAATCCTTACAATAAATTTGTCCAGTTATCTGATCCAAGGTGAATTGAATAAGTGTTTAGGATGAAGCCTTTGAAAATACAAAGTAAAAACTCCCTCCTAACTTTTCTTGGTTTTGTATGTTTCTGGATGTAGAGCATATTTTATTAATTATTTCATTCATGAAATATTTCTAGAAACCAGGTATACATTAAAAAAAAATTCTACATCAAGATACCAAAGGCAAAGAAGCATTATTGAGAAACATCAGTCTCTAATAGTTATTTGTTCAAAGACAGGATAATAGTATTTGATTATAGAATTGATCTTTCTCAGAATTCCTGCCTTCTCCATCAAAATGGACATTCTATTCATGCATAATAGTATATAGGAAACTACTAGTTATAATATGTGATAGTACTCATTCACCATTTTTAATATTTATCCAAAATTTAGACTGGTTGTGGATACTTGTATCTAATAGATAATTTATTAACTTATTAAATCTTAACTACTTACCCAATCTTGAGTCACTTATTTTAAAATACTAACACATTCTTTCTAACAAGGCAACATAACTATATGATAATTCCCTTGCTAGAAGAAAATACTCCTAATCTCTGAAAGCATATACAGAGGCCTTCTGTCCATAGACTCTCTTTATATCTCTGTATCTATCCCAGTAAATTTGTGTTAATGATTATAAGTAAGCATCTCAAATAAGACCCTGCTACTTTCTATGTATGTTTAAATTTAAACTTGATACTGTGTAAAATTATTAGCACCTTCTGGGTTTCCCATGGTTCTAATGATAAGTGGAATAGCTCCCCTTGGCAAGAAAGAAATTGAATTCTATTTGGGGCAAGTCAAAGGGCTGACCTCCATTACAGGGTGTGTGTCAATGTCAGTCCTCTATGTATTCAAAATTATTCTTCATCTGTAAATCATCCTCCTGAGGGATTATTAAAGCACCAAAGTAGTTTAAAAGAAAATTGGTTCATTATTTCTATGGCAAAGTTATTTTCTCACTAAAGAATTCAGTGTAGTTTAGGTCAATAAGCTCTTAAGCAAGTTCTATGCAACAAGAACTGGGTTAAGTGATATGGAACAAATAAAATAAGAAATGTCTCCTGCTTTTAAGGAACTTAAAATCTAGAAGGTAGTGTTAGTGTCAGACATGCAAACATGTAGATTTAGTTCAATATGCTAATTTATAAGATTCATAAGATAAAATATATTACTATACAGTACATTTTTCTGGTCAAATCTCTGTAGAGCCTTGGGGTAACATAATGAAGACAAGTAGCAGTGACTTGAGAGATTTTATTAACTTCATGAAGCCATCCAGTAACAGAGATAAGGACAACGTCAAACTTTCCTAGAGAAGAAATCATTCACAAAAATTTTGTAGATGAACCCCTGACAATATATATTTCCAGTATTTCCTCACAGATTATTTTGAAATGATTATTTTTTTTAACAAATATTACTTATTAAAATAGGCATAAAGGATTTTTGTTGCTTTGTTATTGCAAAGATTGCTTGTCAAAATGGGCATAGAAATAAGTGGAAACATTAGGTTTCTTTTCAGGGCATGGGGATTGGTATAATTCAGGTTCTTATCTTCCTCTTGCTAACTGTTGACATGCAGTGTCTATAGCACCATCAGGCTACACAGTTCCCAAATCCTTCTGGCCTTTAGGGTGTTAGACAGAGACTGGGGACAGAAAGAGAACTTGTGATGCTTTACAACATATTGCGTGTGTGTGTGTGATGGATCACTTAATAAAATGTAATGTATACAAATAGATTTATAACTTCTCTATTTCTTAGTTGTAAATCTTTCTCAGTTAAATATAATTTAAAATATATACCTCATAGGGTTCTACTGAGGATAAAATCAGATAACATGTGTAGAGCCTAACTCATTCATAATGTATGTTATTAGCCTGTCCTTTCCCCCTTGGTTGTATCACATACTTTGGGTGCAAGCATACTCAAACTATTTGCGAATAAATAATGACAAGTAATATATGTTGGCATCCTTGTAAAACAAAATCTGCAATATCAAGTAGATAATGATATCATCAAAGTAAAAAGAAATGTCCTGGTTTCCATTTGAAAGTAGGATTTAATCTATTTTAAAATTATCGGACATCATCTTATGACACTTTTCATTTTTCAGTTAATTTTTTGTTATATTTAGGAGCGACACTGAATTCACTTTAAATTGTCCTTAATAAATTATAAAAAATCCTGTTACTTAACACTTGGAATAGGTTCAGGATCTATCATTAAATGATAAACTCTGGCTTGAAAGTGTTCTGAGTTTTAAAGTCATCTTTGCCTCTCAGTTTATATTCTCTGGTTTTCGATTTTATCATTTATGAGTTTGGATATCAATAGAGTTTCAATCTAAAATAATGAAACAAGTAAGTGGAAAAAAAGAACATAGTACATAGAATTTGCAAAATAAGTGCTATTTAATTAGTCTTTATTTTCCACATTTAAGTGGTTTATTTTGTTACACAAGAGATTTAAACTTCCTAGATGTATTAGTATTTTTGTTCCAAGTGTTTTTCTAATTTTACTTAATCTGTAAATCTTGCACATGAGTAAAACTGGCATGAAAATATAATAAGAAAGCTTCATTTAAGATATTTTAAAGATATTTTAAGATATAAAGAAGATTTAAACTTCAAGCAATGCCAATTAATGCCAATACTATATTTGTTCATAAGTTTCTTAATTATTATTTTCTGCATGAAGATAGTGTATTAAAAGCATCCTGGAATACAGACCTAGTTTTAAATTCTGATAGAGCTACTTTTAAATTGGGGTAGAGCTACTAGCTTTGTGTGTGATCTTGGTTATTTGTTTTTTTTGTTTGTTCGTTTGTTTTTTTCTTATACTTTCTGAACTTTAGCTTTTCATCTGTCACATATGTCTGATAATACATACATCATAGATCATTATGAAGATTTAATAAAATCATAATTATAATTGCTAGCCCATATCTTGGTAGTGATAGGTATTCAATCGCACATTTTCATTACTTAAACTATTACTTAGAAAACCAGCAGTATAAAATTACAACTTAAATAATTTATGTATTTATATATAAACATTTTATATAGTGTGTGTGTGTGTGTGTGTGTGTGTGTGTGTGTGTATAAATACCATATTGATTGTTTGGCTATTCTAAAAGAAATAGAAGAGGGTCTTATTGTTCTATTACAGAAATATGTATTAAAAACAGAAATATGGACAGAAGGTAAACAAAAGTCAAGTTATAATATATAAGAAATAGTTGGGCTTCCCTGGTGGCACAGTGGTTGAGAGTCCGCCTGCCGATGCAGGGGACATGGGTCCGTGCCCCGGTCTGGGAGGATCCCACATGCCGCGGAGCAGCTGGGCCCGTGAGCCATGGCCGCTGAGCGTGTGTGTCCGGAGCCTGTGCTCTGCAATGGGAGAGGCCACAACAGTGAGAGGCCCATGTACCACAAAAAAAAAAAAAAAAAAGAAAAAAAGAAATAGTTAACATAGTACCATATTTATTCCATCCATCTACCCAGCCATCCTAGCATGGATCCAATCATCAATCATTCAAACAACAATTTAATGGGAGGCTATCCCATTTGAAATTACAACTAAGTAGAACACACTAATCTATAGATTCTGATCACAAAATATGTCCAATAAGGCCATTTTTTTGCTTAATTATATCCCTTTTCTGAACTTACTTCAGATTTCTCTTTACATCCTGTCTAGTGCTCATCTTGACTGTTGTTACTTATCTGCTGTGGGCAGTACTTGTACCTTCAATGTTTTTGGCAAATGACACCTAGAAAGCCACAGCAGCTCTGAGAACACTCTGAGATGGTATAAACAAAGGCCAGCTCTTGCATCTGTCCCTTAGGTGGCCACTAGACAGGTCAAAATGAGCAACCATGTTTCCTTGCAAATAGAGTCTGGGTTGCGAGCTCTGGTACAAGCAGTGTGCACCAGGGGTAGTATAGGCTTCCACGCCAAAATGAGGATGAGGGATGGCAGCATCACAAAGCAGAATTCTTTTGTCACCTAGTCTTTCTCTGGTTTGCTTAAGTTTTTGGCTGATTCCAGAATTCTGTAAAAGTTGACTCTTTGTTTTCACCAGCTCATTAGTTCCTTTTGTAGAGAGACAAATCCCTGGAGTTTCCTACCCCACCATTTTTGATTATGTCACTCTCCTGAGTTTTCTTTTAAGCAGCGTATATGAAATAGCAAAGGAAGTTAAGGCCAGTCTTTCCTGTCATCTTAGAAGAAAGCAAGTACACAAACACACAAACCATTCCCATGTCATCTGTGAATGAATACTTCTGACCTGTACATTCACCCATTCCTCTTTCTTTTTCCAAAGAAAAAGGCTTTATCTATGGCAACAGTATACAAGTTCCTGTCTGCCTGCCCTAAGCTCCATTTTTCTATCAGTCCAGGCTGAGCACAAGTTGGAAGAAATTGCCCTCCCTTCCCTGAGTCTACGTGGTAAACTCATCTAGTTGGGATTGAGGTCTGTTTGTATTCCTGATTACTGACTGGAGCCTGGTGGGCATAACCCATAAGCACTTTACTTTTTTTTTCTTTTTTTTTTTAATATCTTTATTGGAGTATAATTGTTTTTCAATGGTGTGTTAGTTTCTGCTTTATAACAAAGTGAATCAGTTATACATATGTTCCCATATCTCTTCCCTCTTGCGTCTCCCTCCCTCCCACCCTCCCTATCCCACCCCTCTAGGTGGTCACAAACCACCTAGCTGATCTCCCTGTGCTATGCGGCTGCTTCCCACTAGCTATCTATTTTACGTTTGGTAGTGTATATATGTCCATGCCGCTCTCTCACATTGTCACAGCTTACCCTTCCCCCTCCTCATATCCTCAAGCCCATTCTC
Organism: Phocoena sinus; assembly: GCF_008692025.1. Lineage (NCBI taxonomy): Eukaryota > Metazoa > Chordata > Mammalia > Artiodactyla > Phocoenidae > Phocoena > Phocoena sinus. Next base: position 79,332,009 of record NC_045768.1, on the reverse strand, counting down.
GAGGAGGTCTGTGTCTTTATTCCCATCTTACCCCTAGGTTCTTCATGACCTTTTTTTTTTTTCCTTAGTTTCCATATATGTGTGTTAGCATACAGTATTTGTTTTTCTCTTTGTGACTTACTTCACTCTGTATGACAGACTCTAGGTCCAATCACCTCATTACAAATATCTCAATTTCGTTTCTTTTTATGGCTGAGTAATATTCCATTGTATATATGTGCCACATCTTCTTTTTTTTTTTTTTAACATCTTTATTGGGGTATAATTGCTTTACAATGGTGTGTTAGTTTCTGCTTTATAACAAAGTGAATCAGTTATACGTATACATATGTCCCCATATCTCTTCCCTCTTCCCACAGCTCACCCTTCCCCCTCCCCATATCCTCAAGTCCATTCTCTAGGTCTGTGTCTTTATTCCTGTCTTACCCCTAGGTTCTTCATGACAGTTTTTGAAGGTCTGTGTCTTTATTCCTGTCTTACCCGTAGGTTCTTCATGACATTTTTTTTCTTAAATTCCATATATTTGTCTTTCTCTTTCTGACTTACTTCACTCTGCATGACACTGTAGGTCTATCCACCTCATTACAAATAGCTCAATTTCGTTTCTTTTCATGGCTGAGTAATATTCCATTGTATATATGTGCCATGTCTTCTTTATCCATTCATCTGTTGATGGACACCTAGGTTGCTCCCATGTCCTGGCTATTGTAAATAGAGCTGCAATGGACATTTTGGTACATGACTCTTTTTGAATTATGGTTTTCTCGGGGTATATGCCCAGTAGTGGGATTGCTGGGTCGTATGGTAGTTCTAGTTTTAGTTCTTTAAGGAACCTCCATACTGTTCTCCATAGTGGCTGTATCAATTTACATTCCTACCAACAGTGCAAGAGTGTTCCCTTTCCTCCACACCCTCTCCAGCATTTATTATTTCTAGATTTTTTGATGATGGCCATTGTGACTGGTGTGAGATGATATCTCATTGTAGTTTTGATTTGCATTTCTCTAATGATTAATGATGTTGAGTATTCTTTCATGTGTTTGTTGGCAATAAAATTGAACTGAATAAAATTAAACCTATGGTCACAATTGGTTTTCTTAATATTGTCTCCATTGTTCGTGGAAGGTTGTTTCTATACATCACCTGAAGGATATAATTATCTAGCCATCTGAAGTGATGAGAGCATAATCTAAAGTGCTTATGTGTTTATACAGATTGCCAACAAATGCATAAGCACTTTAGATTATGCTCTCATCACTTCAGATGGCTAGATAATTATATCCTTCAGGTGATGTATAGAAACAACCTTCCACGAACAATGGAGACAATATTAAGAAAACCAATTGTGACCATAGGTTTAATTTTATTCAGTTCAATTTTATTAATACTAAAACTGATCTGTTTATCTTTTATGATTCTGTATGTGTGTGTGTGTGTGCATTTTCTCCATTAGTACAAGCAATATCAGTGGTTGAAAGGGTATGATTGATTATTCACTACAAATGATGCTTTGTCTGGAAAACAGTAAGAAATAGAGTGGGACTTACATTTAGTAACCAGAATAAATAGAGTTATGTATATAGATCAAAGTGGAGTCGTTAATGAAGGAAACATTAGCTCAAGCCTTTACTTGACAAGATAAAGCCACTTTCTCTGTGGCTGTTCTCCATCATCACGTGGTTATTTTTTAACTGGCATAGTGTTTTTAGCGCTTCGTACCTAACAGCTGTTTGAGCCTTGGCTTGTTGGCGTTGGCCTACCTAGGAGCAGCACAGAATTAAATAGTCTACAAAGAGTTATCTTTTAATCCCTAATTATTGTCTATGTTGAATTGTGTTTTTTCCACTTGGATTGCAGGCCAGCAATTTGTACATGAGTTATAGATTAATAGTGTAGTATACATTTAGCTATACATTTCTGGTGGTAGACATTTGTGGGTGGTATCAGATGAACAGCCTCTAATTCTCTTCCTCTTTATATTATTTCAAATTCTATATGAGACCAAGAGAATATGGATATCTTATTTTAAGGGAGGGAGTAGAAGCTATCTGTCCTAAAGTCAATGATTACCCACTCATATCCAGCTAGCACATGACAGGTTTGTAATACATAGGTTCAGATCATGGTTTTGAACTTAAAGGACTCAAAAAACTCAGAAAGGAGAATAGAATGGCAGAGCTGTTTTTCCTCATACATCTTGAGACCTTCATCTGCTGTCTCTCTGATATATTTCTTAATGTCTTCACTTTCTCTTCTTCATTTACAAAGGGCATTGACACAGTAGTCAAGTATGGCTTTGTTTGTGTTTTTGCTTGTAATAGAAATAAAAAGCATTTTTCTTAAAATCAGGAAAAAAGCAAAAGTTTCATATGAACAGCAGAAGACACAGTATGTAGCCATACATAATTTCACTTGCACAAATAGTTTACCCACTACATCATTTTTCTGTTTGTTCTTATTTGGCCCTTTTTTTATGCCTAAATATTAGTTTGAATCATATAAAATTGTTTTCTGTGAGAGGGGGCAACATTGTTTTAGGTTGAATATTGACACTTACACTGACAATGATTTAACTTAAAGCCATATGCCAAGAAGCAATCTAGTAATTGGGACTGTTGGAAAATCTACTACATAGGAATTCTAATATCAGTTGTAGGAATAAGTTTTGAACCATTGGTTTTGGAGAATAATATGCTCAAGGAATACCTATCCATATGAAACTAAAGGATTATTTGAATGGAGAAGTTGAAAAAATAATTATTGCAATAATAGGTTGAGTGAAATTTTTCCTAATGTCCTGGAATTTTGGCTAAGTCCTAAAGGAGGAAAATATCCTCACATTTTAAAGAAAACACCCAATCAGCATCCAGGATTTTACAAGTGTCTGCTTCAACTTAATACAACTTAATACAAATCTCCTTTCTGTATTCATTGAGTACAAGGATGGATTGAGAGAAGGTTGAATGATCTTCTTGTGGTGAATGGTTTTCCAGGGAGACAAATGATGATTTCCCATCCCAAAAGCCAAGTGAGAGGAAGTACTCACAAAAACTGGATGGAGAGTCTGAAAGAGGAGTGGGTTGGCATTTCTTGGATTGAGCATCTAACCAGGCATTATATGTGCTCATAATTTTTGTGTGTTGACCTGAACAAATACAGGAGAATTGGAGAGGTGAGGAAAGGAGAAAAGGAGTAGCAGTGCAATAGCCTGAAGTTTCATGATTTGCCTTGTCAAGAATTTGTGAAATTCTTGTAGATTGAGTGTTCACCGTGAAAAGTAACTAGGCTTTAGTCATTTTGTGGAGGATTTCAACAGTAAATGTTGCACAATGGACTATCAATCATAATTTTTGAGGTGAGGTTTAAGAGATTGCTTTTAAGACATACTTGTCATAGCAGAGAATCGTGCAATGAGGTGGTCTTTCAAGGTACTCTGAAGAACCTATATATATATATATATATATATATATATATACACACACACACACAACACACACACACACACACACACACACACACACACACATATACATACACAAAAGACAGTCAGTACTTGAACACCTGCAATATATCTTCCCTGACTATGGCTTCCATGGCCAGGAACAGTGTGTTAGAGAAGTATAACCCAAAACACAACAAGACAAACAGAAGACAAACTTACTCCTTGTTCACCCAGTTTGTTAAGAGGCATTTGCCTTTTTCTCCTTCTCCTCTCCACTCTAGTGGAGTATCTCTAGAGCCTAGATGATGGATGTAGGTGAGATAATGTACATAAAGAGAAGGACATGCCCTAGCACCTACTCCCAAACCCACAACCCACATGTTAAACCTGCCCTTAGGGAGAAGAAAACTTTGACTTTGTCTTGAGATTGATGGCCAAATGCTTGCGAAGTTTTAATAGTTAGAACTGACTAACAAATTATGAGACCTACTCAAACTGTTGTTAAGAGATAGGAAAGGAGATCTGACAGAACATAGCTGAATATAATGATGGGAGAAAATAAATATATTACATATTTTATACCCTAGAATAGTAAGACTCATCAAACTCATTATATAAAACATTATAACAAATAAGAGATGATGAGGAGTGATTAGGTAAATTGAATTTATGGTTTTCCTTATCAGGGAACAAAGCAAAAGGTAGAATGAAAGGCTTACAGAAGATTTCTGAAGCTTACACTTTCCTTGCTTGACTGGAAAGAAGTCCTCTTTGAGCAGTTAATAACCTGATAAGTGCACTCCTCTCAGATCAAACAGACCTTCATGATAAAAGACATCTTTGTCTCACCTCTGCAAAACCAAGCTGACCAAGATGACAGGGTGAAAAAAGAAATATTTGTCTCAAGATATATAAGTCCTGACCCTACAGAGCACAGATTGAAAAAATGACAAAAGTTCAGTCAGTTGCTTTGAATTTGTCCAAAAGATCACTGGAAATGATGGGATTCCTTCTTAATCTTCCTTTTGCTTCACTTAAACCATGGTTACCTCGCTCATGGATTATGGAAACTGTGAACACGTAGTCATGCAAGGTAGTTGTGTCTGAGTGTGTGTGTGTGTATGTGTGTGTATTCCTGGAGTGAAATTTTTGATATGGTAATTTTTCATAAACTTTTCATCTTATGGATATTGTTTATCATTTTATTTTACTATATTAACTTGAACAGAACTCATAATATGATTCCTTATGTTTATCTCCAAAGGAACCAAGTCCCCATTATACTAAACAAAGTTAAAACAATTTTAGATATTTTGGCTTTTGGAATTTTCTAGATAACAAGGCATTCCTGATATACTAGCCAATAGCAATAATTTATAAAATCATCCAGTACAGGTTTATATATCCTGACCATGATATGAAAGGATTTCCTGTGGAAGAGATTGAAAATTCCCTCCCATTATAATGAGTACAAAGGTTTAGGGATATCACCTGAATAACCTAATGTCCTTTTTAAAAACCTACCTTCTCCAAATACATTTTATAGTTTTTCTACTCTGTAATTTTTTTCCCCTTTTACTCAATGAACTGTATGTTTACATAAAGTATGAAATTTGTATTTGGCTACCTTGTCTTCCCAGTAAAAAAGATAGCTGTTAACATTATTGATCATGATTCTATTTTTTTTATTTCAATAAAACACAAATGGTCATTTAGTAACAATATTTATTGAATATGTGTTGCTATATTTACTCATCTCTAAGTAAACATGACAAGTCAATGTGAGCTTGGGAAGTAAATGCTATTGAAGATTTGGCCTTCAAGGTGAGGCTGACTTTCATTTTTCTTATCTATTAAAGTATAGTGTTCAGTAATATGTACATTCCTTCTGCTTTTAGTAGCATTTACTGTTTCTCTGTAGCTGGTAGCCAGTAATTTTATTTTAAAAAGAATCTCAAATAAGTCCACTGACATTTAAAAACTGTAGACACATCTAAAACATGGAAATTTAGAATGATTTTTTTGGTTTGGGAATTGAAAACATCCAGCAGTAATTAAGGTGTCTTATTTATTTCTGACCTGATGGTTCTGTTGCTTGTAATTTATCATGTTTAATTCTTGTGGAGGTATCTTAAATAACTCTTCAAAGGTCACTGAAAATATCCCAGGGATTTAAAGGATTCAGTGGATTTTTGCAAAAGGATTCATGTTTAACCTTTAAAATATAAAGTAATATAAATTTGCAAACAACCCTTAGGAATAGCTGATAATCCTTCCAATTTTTTAATCAAATAATAGTGAAAAATAAATGATTACATATACTGAGAATAATTTAGATTGTATATATGTATATGTGTGTATATACATATATAGAATATATGTAAATATACATGTATGTGTACTGTATACAAATATATCTAAAATAAAACGTGTACATCTTACAATATGTCTTTTTAAATCTTGTAATAGTTGTGAAAACTCTATTTTTTAGCTCAGTATACTACTTTACTCAAAGGTCTAGATTGTCTAGCCATCACTCTTGAGCAGAGAATTACATTAAGAAGTTTAATAGAAGATTTCATATAAAAGACTTTAAGCTGAAAATTCTCTTTCCTCATAAAATCCAATTCAGTGTTTAAAATGATCCTCTTATTAGGAGTCAGAGAGGAAGTTACCTTCCAGTTCTAGGCTCACAATGACTACAGAGTTGGTGGTTGTGGTGGAGCCATGTTCTCATCTGCAATGGGTTATTAAAAGCATATTTGAAAATAAAGCAATAAAATTACATATTATAATTGAGAATTCTATTCATAGTAATATAAAACATATTATAATATCTCTTGTTCTTGCTTTAAAAGATACTGAGTTTCTTTGACCCTGGCAACCCAGCTGAGAGATAAGACTTTGCAAAGCCATGATGGTCTACTAGTAATCTCTTGCCACAGATACTGGAGGCTTTGAGCTAGGAATTACCTTTCTGCATTACTATATTCCTGTTCCCCACCCAGTGACCACCAACCCTCCACCACACACACACCTTACAGGTTAAGGAAACATTCAATTCCAATCATTAACGGGTTGGTGTGGTAAAGCAGGCTGAGTTTTGGTGTGTCTTGAATAAGTGCCCAGCATGATCAAGAAGTTCCAAGCTATCCGGAAGTTCAAGGAGTTCCTTCATCAAATGGGCAAGTGGAGAGAGAAGGAAGGGCAGAGGGCTGTGACCACATTCCTTTCCAGGGCAAATGGAGGATCTTGTTTCCTCATCTTAATAACAGAATCATCTATCAAATACTTAAATTATCTTTGAGGATGCATAACACTTCTTTCATCCGGGAGAAAAAGTCATTATCATTTATCTCAGTAAGCTGATTCATGAACCATATGTGCATTAAAATAGGCAAACAGGTTGTATATGATGGTTAAATATGGCATTTGAATGTTGTATCTATATCTTACTAACACCATTGCTTCTATTACATTTCCAGTGTTTGTGGGACCTAAAGATATTACAGTCTTTGGGAATTTTTTTTCCATCATTCCCTTTCCTCAATTGCTCTGACATCTACTGGACACGAGGTCTCAGCTGACAGAAAAATAAAAGTATTTTTTTCATTAGTGCTACATTTTTTTCTTCCAAATATCTTAGCCCTTCACTTTTTTTTCTTGGCAGAAATAATGTTACTTTTACAACCATGAGACTTCAATATGTAGAATTCTTCTCTGTAGCACTTCATTGTATCAATCTTATATAACCTGATAAAGAGTAGCTACGGCAGAAACTCTCAGCTACCTTTCTGTATACCTTGAATTTAACCGATAATCTAACTCCTGAATTATTTACCTTAAAAAGGCAAGCCCACATCAAATGATTTGTCTGTTTTTGTGAACACAGAGAAATTAAACTTACTACTGCTGATGAGCATCATCTGATGGTGAGAAAAAAAAAATTCTTCAAAACAGCATCTTTCTGAAGAAAGAGTCAAAGACAGGAAGATAAAAATCTGTTTCAAACTTTATATTTAAAACAGTTCTTCACATAGAAGTGTGCCTTATCTCCCACAGGGAAAATAAAGAAGATTAGTATAGCACTGATTTGACATTGAATTAAAAACTGCTCGAAAGAGAGAAAACCAGAAGAACTAAAGGGTTTTTGTTTAAAGTGTCCAGGAAGGAATCTGAATATTAAATATTTAAATTCAAAGAAGAAATTTGAAATAGCAAGAACTAGAAAACAAGTTGAAGGGAGAGGTGATTGTAATAAGTATGATTAAGAACAGAAACAATGAGATTCAAATATGAATAATTTAAAGAATAAGCAATATAAAACTGCAAAAAATAGGCATCAAAAGACTATGCTGATAGAATGAGAGTACGATTTTATATTACAGACAGGCATGCAATTAATAAGGTTATAGTCTAGTGACTTATTTAAGCTTTTTTAAGGGGTTATCTTAAAAAGTTTTATTTCTTAAATTGGTCAACATGAAAATGATTGGTGGTTTGAGAGAGTCTAATCAGTTTATTACATGTATTTTCATACTCTAATCATACCAAAAGAAATTTATTTTTTCCTTTAAAAATAATTCAGGATTTTAGATGACCTCCTAATATATAATACTAGGAACATTTTATCTCAATGTCAAAAGGGAGGGCATGCTTATTTGGCTTCATCTATGTGAAAATCATAATTTTGAAACAGGCTTTTCTCAATCCCCAATCTTCACATGTTCAGTATAAATTTTCTAATCAATATTTCTCCCTTCTGATTTTTTTCTGTTAATAGCATTGAATAATTAGAACTTTGACAAACTTGCAAATTAGCAATGTTTTATGATCAATAATAAATTTGTTACAATTCTTTAGACCTTAATAATTTCATAACAATTTCAAATTTACATTCAAGGGTGAGTTTATTAATTTGGAATTCAATTAATATAAGGCAAAATATTAAGAACTCTTTAAACTGTATTACTTATTCTATGTCTGGGTACAGTTGATTCCTCTAGTTTATATAAAAAGTAATATAAAAGGCAGGAAATGGAGTAAGACTGCTGAAGTGAAAAGAGAATATATACAAGACCAGACCATAAGAGTGAGTTATACCATACCAGACATCAAATATTTAATTTTGAAAAAACTGTGGCCAAGGCAAAGTTTCTGGTAGCATGTGATTACTTTAGAGAAGTGTCAAGTTCCTAGCCTTTGGCAAAACATTCAGTGCCCTGAGTTTGCTCTCAAATTGAGTTTTTTATTCTATATATACATGATACCTTGTAGTGGTACCTGCAAGTTATACACAGTTCACTTGGCTGTGTATGTTTCATTAAATTTAATTTCTGTTGTATTATCTTATGTCACAATTGGTGATAATGTGTATATGAAAATCATTGTACTATCTTAGTTTATATCACTGCCATTCCACACATCCTTGTGTTACCAGAATTTGTTTTCTGGTTCAATCATTCAGCAAACTTTTATTTAGTCAATACTCTGGAGTAAGATTTTTGCAGTGAAAAAAATATATTGATATGGTCTCTAACTTAAAATTAATAAACCCTTCAAAATACAGAGAAATCCATATGCTTCAATCACAGTAACATGTGTTTTAAATAATAATTGTGAAAAAGGTTGGACAAATAATACAATTTATGTTGAAAGGACCCTTGAAAACTCAGCTCTGGAACTTTCTTTCACTGTTTATATGCTTAGCATCCCACGAGAGATGATCAAGAGGATATTCACATTTCTATTTTTAAGAAACTGATTTCATTATAAGGCAAGAAATTTTTGCATGTATTCAAACTCTGCTTATTAACATGTTCCTGCTTAAATCTTTAACATTTAAATTGCCCTAGTGTGACTTAAACCACTGTAAGCTAAAATGCTGTTTGAGTTTCATTAATATATAAAACAGAGATAAGAGAGAGCCAGGGCCAAAATATAAGGAGCTGATAATATTCAGGACAAGTCAGGCCTAAAATCAGGGTTAACATGTAATGTATCATCCAAATTGTAAAAGATACTATTAATAATTACACCAGTACAATAGACATAAAACCTTCCATCACCCACTCCCCCTTGCCATTGACTGTGAGAGTTTAATACAAGATACTTTTAAAAGGCTTGGGATTTGGTAGGGGTTTCAATTTTCACAGTATTCTAGGGATGTAAATCTTGTTTTATCATGTTGTTTTTTATTAATCATCTCTTTGGCCTACTGTTGAATGTTTGCCATTGGTGTAAAAATAACTTCCCAGTATTTTTCCACATTTGCTGAAACTTGATTCAATTTTCATGCTAATTAAAATGTAATACTGTGGGCTTCCCTGGTGGCGCAGTGGTTGAGAGTCCGCCTGCCGATGCAGGGGACACGGGTTCATGCCCCGGTCCGGGAGGATCCCACATGCCACGGAGCGACTGGGCCCGTGAGCCATGGCCGCTGAGCCTGCGCGTCCGGAGCCTGTGCTCCACAACGGGAGAGGCCACAACAGTGAGAGGTCCGCGTACTGAAAAAAAAAAAAAAAAAAGTAATTCTGTACCTGAAACCTCACACACACAGACACACACATACCCCTTATACATAATTCTAGTATCATGTGTCAAATAAGAACAGTGGTAACTATTTATATCAACTGTAATCTGTTTTTTTTTGTTACTAGCACAGTTGATATTCCATGATGGAAATAATTTGCTTAATGACAGATTAGATTTAAAGCACAAATTTGCCCACTAAACCAGGTATCTCTGCACCTTACAATATTTCCAAGAAATAGAGAATTAGATTTGAAAGAGACTGACCACTTAAAAGTTACACAAACCCAGAGATTAGTGATTTGATCAAAACTGTATCTCACTTGATAAAATTTTTTAAAATGCATCCTAATGATAGGTAAGGTTTCTTTGTACAGCCTCTAGTACCTGTCTTCTCCATCTCCAATCTTCTCTCATTCCCCAAGTGCTTTATCCCCCAAATGTATCATTTTGGATTATTGTGATAATCTTTAATCTCCTAATTGGTCTCCTTCCCTAGAATCTCACACTCTCCAAATTCACCCTAGATCTTTTTACCATAGTCATCTGGATAAAATACAAATTTAATCATGTACATTGCCTCCCATGTTAATAATTCTAAAGCTCCACGTTGTCTATGGGACAATGAGGTATCTAAATTGCTTAGAGTAACAGGCCAAGGATCCTGTGTCTTGACACCTCTCTGACGTTTCTCATTTTCCATACCCCTTCCTCATGGCATTCACTCTTAATTTAATTCACTTTTCTTTCTTCCCAACTGGTCAGCATCTGCTGATTTACAAAATTCAATTCAAGCTGGCTTTTTCATAAGTTTTCTGACTCCTTTCATTCCATTAAATTTAATCACCAACTCCTTTGTGATTCCACTGTACTGTGTATGCATTTCTGTGATATTTTACTTAGGCTATTTTATTTCATACAAGTATCTCAGGATCAATAGGTATAGTTTCATTTTCAATTTCTAACATCTATAATAGTACCTGAAAAAAAGTAATCATTAAATTAAAAAAAATATAAACATTAAATAAATTCTGTTTGATAAGTGAATAAGTGAGTTACCATGGATGAGTAATAAGTCCTTCCCAGTTCTAAAATTCTGTAATTTTCGGTATTTGGACTCTAAGACCATCCTTGATATAGCAGCTAAATTAACTACCTTGTGCACTTCAGATTTTATTCTCCCTCCCACTCTTAGTGCACTATGCCTCGGCCTATTTAGGCCAGTTAAGTGGAATCCTAAATTGATCTTCTCAAGATCTTTAGGATTAGTTAGTACTGTACAGTACATAGAAGATATGTATCCTTTATTCTAAACCTGGAAATCACATTTCTTTGTTGGAAGGTTTTTAATCACAGTTTCAATTTCAGTGCTTGTGATTGGTCTGTTCATATTTTCTGTTTCTTCCTGATTCAGTCTTGGCAGGTTGTGCATTTCTACGAATTTGTCCATTTCTTCCAGGTTTTCCATTTTATTGGCATAGAGTTGCTTATAGTAATCTCTCATGATCTTTTGTATTTCTGCAGTGTCAGTTGTTACTTCTCCTTTTTCATTTCTAATTCTATTGATTTGAGTCTTCTCCCTTTTTTTCTTGATGAGTCTGGCTAATGGTTTATCAATTTTGTTTATCTTCTCAAAGAACCAGCTTTTAGTTTTATTGATCTTTGCTATTGTTTCCTTCATTTCTTTTTCATTTATTTCTGATCTGCTTTTTATGATTTCTTTCCTTCTGCTAACTTTGGGTTTTTTTTTTTTGGTTCTTCTTTTGCTAATTGCTTTAGGTGCAAGGTTAGGTTGTTTATTCGAGATGTTTCCTCTTTCTTAAGATAGGATTATATTGCTATAAACTTCCCTCTTAGAACTGCTTTTGCTGCATCCCATAGGTTTTGGGTTGTCGTGTCTCCATTGTCATTTGTTTCTAGGTATTTTTTGATTTCCTCTTTGATTTCTTCAGTGATCACTTCGTTATTAAGCAGTGTATTATTTAGCCTCCATGTGTTTGTATTTGTTACAGACCTTTTCCTGTAATTGGTATCTAGTCTCATAGCATTGTGGTTGGAAAAGATACTTGCTACAATTTCAATTTTCTTAAATTTACCAAGGCTTGATTTGTGACCCAAGATATGATCTATCCTGGAGAATGTTCCATGAACACTTGAGAAAAATGTGTGTTCTGTTGTTTTTGGATGGAATGTCCTATAAATACCAATTAAGTCCATCTTGTTTAATGTATCATTTAAAGCTTGTGTTTCCTTATTTATTTTCATTTTGGATGATCTGTCCATGGGTGAAAGTGGGGTGTTAAAATCCTCTACTATGAATGTGTTACTGTCGATTTCCCATTTTATGGCTGTTAGTATTTGCCTTATGTATTGAGGTGCTCCTATGTTGGGTGCATAAATATTTACAATTGTTATCTTCTTCCTGGATTGATCCCTTGATCATTATGTAGTGTCCTTCTTTGTCTTTTCTAACATTCTTTATTTTAAAATCTGTTTTGTCTGATATGAGAACTGCTACTCCAGTTTTCTTTTGGTTTCCATTTGCATGAAATATCTTTTTCCATCCCCTTACTTCCAGTCTGTATGTGTCTCTAGGTCTGAAGTGGGTCTCTTTTAGACAGCAAATATAAGGGTCTTGTTTTTGTATCCATTCAGCTAATCTGTGTCTTTTCGTGGGAGTATTTAGTCCATTTACATTTAAGGTAATTATCAATATGTATGTTCCTATTCCCATTTTCTTAATTATTTTGGGTTCGTTATTGTAGGTCTTTTCCTTCTCTTGTGTTTCTTGCCTAGAGAAGTTCCTTTAGCAGTTGTTGTAAAGATGCTTTGGTGGTGCTGAACTCTCAGCTTTTGCTTGTCTGTAAATGTTTTAATTTTTCCATCAAATCTGAATGAGATCCTTGCTGGGTAGAGTAATCTTGGTTGCAGGTTTTTTTCCTTCATCACTTTAAATATGTCCTTCCAGTCCCTTCTGGCTTGCAGAGTTTCTGCTGAAAGATCAGCTGTTAACCTTATGGGGATTCCCTTGTGTGTTTTTTGTTGTTTTTCCCTTGCTGCTTTTAATATGCTTTCTTTGTATTTAATTTTTGACAGTTTGATTAATATGTGTTTTGGCCTATTTCTCCTTGGATTTATCCTGTATGGGACTCTCTGTGCTTCCTGGACTTGATTAACTATTTCCTTTCCCATATTAGGGAAGTTTTCAACTATGATCTCTTCATATATTTTCTGTCCCTTTCTTTTTCTCTTCTTCTTCTGGAACCCCTATAATTCGAATGTTGTTGCGTTTAATGTTGTCCCAGAGGTCTCTGAGACTGTCCTCAGTTCTTTTCATTCTTTTTTCTTTATTCTGCTCTGAAGTAATTATTTCCACTATTTTATCTTCCAGGTCACTTATCCGTTCTTCTGCCTCAGTTATTCTGCTATTGATCCCATCTAGAGTATTTTTAATTTCATTTATTATGGTGTTCATCGTTGTTTGTTTCATCTTTAGTTCTTCTAGGTCCTTGTTAAATGTTTCTTGCATTTTCTCTATTCTATTTACAAGATTATGGATCATCTTTACTATCATTATTCTGAATTCTTTTTCAGGTAGACTGCCTATTTCCTCTTCATTTGTTAGATCTGGTGGGTTTTTATCTTGCTCCTTCATCTGCTGTGTGTTTTTCTGTCTTCTCATTTTGCTTATCTTACTGTGTTTGGGGTCTCCTTTTTGCAGGCTGCAGGTTCTTAGTTCCCATTGTTTTTGGTGTCTGTCCCCAGTGGCTAAGGTTGGTTCAGTGGGTTGTGTAGGCTTCGTGGTGGAGGGGACTAGTGCCTGTGTTCTGGTGGATGAGGCTGGATTTTGTCTTTCTAGTGGGCAGGTCCATGTTTTGTGGTGTGTTTTGGGGTGTCTGTGGACTTATGATTTTAGGCAGCCTCTCTGCTAATTGGTGGGGTTGTGTTCCTGTCTTACTAGTTGTTTGGCATAGGGTATCCAGCACTGTAGCTTGCTGGTCGTTGAGTGAAGCTGGGTGCTGGTGTTGAGATGGAGATCTCTGGGAGATTTTCACCATTTGATATTATGTGGAGCTGGGAGGTCTCTTGTGAACCAGTGTCCTGACGTTGTCTCTCCCACCTCAGAGGCACAGCACTGACTCCTGGCTGCAGCACCAAGAGCCTTTCATCCACATGGCTCAGAATAAAAGGGAGAAAAAGTAGAAAGAAAGAATTAGTAGAAGAAAGAAAGAAAGGAGGAAGGGAGGGAGAAAGGAGGGAAGCAAGGAAAAAAAGAAAGTAAGAAGATAAAGTAAAACAAAATAAAGTAAGAGAAAATAATAATAAAGTTATTAAAATTAAAAATAATTATTAAAAAATTTTAAGAAAACAAAACAAAAATGGACGGATAGAACCCTAGGACAAATGGTGGAAGCAAAGCTATACGGACAAAATCTCACACAGAAGCATACACATACACACTCACAAAAAGAGGAAAAGGGGAAAAAGTCTTGCTCTCAAAGTCCACCTCCTCAATTTGGGATGATTCATTGTCTATTCATGTATTCCACAGATGCAGGGTGCATCAAGTTGATTGTGGAGCTTTAGTTCGCTGCTTCTGAGGCTGCTGGGAGAGATTTCCCTTTCTCTTCTTTGGTCTCACAGCTCCCAGGGGCTCAGCTTTGGATTTGGCCCTGCCTCTGTGTGTAGGTCGCCAGAGGGCGTCTGTTCTTCTCTCAGACAGGGCGGGGTTAAAGAAGCCACTGATTCGGGGGCTCTGGCTCACTCAGGCCGCGGGGAGAGAGGGGCACTGAATGCGGGGCAAGCCTGCGGCGGGAGAGGCCGGCGTGACGTTGCATCAGCCTGAAGCGTGCTGTGCGTTCTTCTGGGGGAGTTGTTCCTGGATCCCGGGACCCTGGCAGTGGCGGGCTGCACAGGCTCCCCATAAGGGAGGTATGGAGAGTGACCTGTGCTTGCACACAGGCTTCTTGGTGGTGGCAGCAGCAGCCTTAGCGTCTCATGCCCATCTCTGGGGTTCGCGCTTTTAGCCGAGGCTTGCGCCCGTCTCTGGAGCTCCTTTAAGCAGCGCTCTTAATCCCCTCTCCTCGTGCACCAGGAAACAAAGAGGAAAGAAAAAGTCTCTTGCCTCTTCAGCAGGTCCAGACTTTTCCTGGACTCCCTCCCGGCTAGCTGTGGCGCACTAACCCCCTGCAGGCTGTGTTCACACCGCCAACCCCAGTCCTCTCCCTGCGCTCCGCTCTGACCGAAGACCAAGCCTCAACTTGCAGCCACACCCTCCCCGGCAGGTGAGCAGACAAGCCTCTCGGGCTGGTGAGTGCCAGTCGGCACCGATCCTCTGTGCGGGAATCTCTTCCCGCTTTTCCCTCCACACCCCTGTTGCTGTGCTCTCCTACGCGGCTCTGAAGCTTCCCCCTCCGCCACCCGCAGTCTCCACCCGCGAAGGGGCTTCCTAGTGTGTGGAAACCTTTCCTCCTTCACAGCTCCCTCCCACTGGTGCCGGTCCCGCCCCTATCCTTTTTTCTCTGTTTATTCTTTTTTCTTTTGGCCTACCCAGGTATGTGGGGAGTTTCTTGCCTTTTGGGAGGACTGAGGTCTTCTGCCAGCATTCAGTAGGTGTTCTGTAGGAGTTGTTCAACGTGTCGATGTATTTCTGGTGTATCTGTGGGGAGGAAGGTGATCTCTGCGTCTTACTCTTCCGCCATCTTCCCGGAAGCCTCCTATTTTTCTGTTTCTTATGTCGTATTTCTTTCTTATATCTCCTCTTTGAGAAGATAATGTACTGTTTTTAACTCAGGAAAGAATTATTGAGCCTACCACTCACTGTGCTACATGCTGTAGAAATAATGAGACTGTTATCACTATACTTGCCCTCTTGGAAATTGTAATCAAGGGTGTATGGGGGATACCATCTATTTCATGCTTTGATGTCTTAAGAGATGAAATCAAAATTAAATACAATTTAGTAGGATTATATTCTTACTTAACATTGAGTACACATTATTTAATCAAAGGGCTTTTCAAAATCAAATAAAATTAGAGATCAAATAGCCAATCTTTTCATTATAATAGATAGCTAACTAGGAGGTAAGTCTGGATATGCCATAGAAGATATAAAGATGTTAGTGCAATTCAGCAATGAGAACCTCATCTTGGATATCACAAGTCTCTTTCATTTTTCACTGCAACATGCTATACAAAACAAAATGAAAACAATAAATTATCACATCAGCTCTACTGCTACAAACATATCCTCATATGCTAGCATATAAAGGCAAAAATGTTTGCACAAGATATTATTTCAGCCTTGTAATACAAACCTCTTTAAAACAACCTGAATGTCCATCAGCATTAGTCATGAAAACAAAAGCTGCATAAATTATTACAGCAACTATAAAATGGAATAGCCTTCAACTATCAAAAACAATGAGGCAGAACTAAAAGTACCTTTTGAAAAAGAAGTGCAAGTTAAACAAGAGTGAACAAAAAGCCAATTAAATAATAATGTGTGAGAAATTCTCATTTGTGGGAAAAAAATGAAGAAACACACTGCACACACACAGGTAGGTATATATATATATATATATATATATATATATATACATACACACATACACATGCATATTCTTGAAGAATATATGGAACTTTGTGTGACATTTTGGTGATACTGGTAGTATCTGTTAAGTGAGAATTGGTCCTGGAATAGGTGGGAGAATGATATTTTTTAATATATATGTTTTACTGTTTATATTATTTCTGTGCATTTTAAAAATAAACATATTTTAGGAATGGGTATGGGAAAAATAACTTATCTCCTGTTTAGACTTAATATAAGTAACACAAAAATTTACTAAAATATATATGGAACTTGTTAATAACAATACATGGAGAAATACAAAGAGGTGAACATTGCTTCGGTGTTCTAGACTGTTTCATAGAACAGTTTACTTTGGATGTTTAATATTAGAAAAGATGCAAGAGAGTGCTCTATTTTTTTGTTTTTTTCGGTACGCGGGCCTCTCCCGTTGCGGAGCACAGGCTCCGGATGCGCTGGCCCAGCGGCCATGGCTCACGGGCCCAGCCGCTCCATGGTAAGTGGGATCCTCGCAGACCGGGGCACAAACCCGTGTCCGCTGCATTGACAGGCGGACTCTCAACCCCTGCGCCACCAGGGAAGCCCGAGAGTACTCTATTTTAAGTTTGCTAAGCCATTGAGTTTACTGGTATACTTTTACTGATATTTAAATGAAAATTTAGTAGTCATGCTTATGGAGAGGTGTTTTGAAATGGTAGTTTAGTTTTACAACTTTTTTATTTATGTTGGTAACAGTGACCATTCTCTCTACCCTTTCTGGTAGAAAGATACATATAAAACACCAGAAATAAGGCTTGTGCTCTAAATTGAGCTCTTTTGTTTTTCTTTTAAGTCGAAGCAAAACTACATCTTTTCACTATCCTTATGATCAACAGTGCACATTTCCATAATTTTAGCCTTGGTAAGAGACAGATAATAGGTGGGAACATTGAAGACATCAGAGCTAAAGTGACAATAAAAGCTCAATACCATGACTTTAATTATCAGTGGACTTTTGGTGTAACTAAATGAGCTAGTCCCAAGTAGGGCCTAATTTCCAGTTGCCATAGAACACTATAAAATAAAAAATTTCATGTGTCAGAAGGCTTGACCATAAAATCTTAGCAGAGGAGAACTGATTGGTGTCTTCCCTTCCTTTGAGGATAAACATCTTATTGACACGTGTGAAATCAATATTTGACTTGTGGGGTTTTTTTTAAAGAATATAATATTGTGAGAACAAATCAAAGTGTCATTTCACCATCTTCTGCATTGAAACAAATTAATAATTTACCTTTGAACTCATTTTCATATAATACTGTTCATCTTTCCTTTTATTCCAGAAATGTTTTCTTTTCTCTCCAGCCAGATTTCAGCTTGGCTCTGCACTTCTGGTCTCATTCATATATTTTTAAAACAGGTCCTAGTGTGTCAACAAGGTATTGATTACAAGGTTAGCATGAAAAAACCTACAAATGAGAAGTGTGCTGTGCACTGTAATAGTGTATTAATACATAGATACATTACAGAGGTGAAGGGTCATTAGGAATATATAGTAGCTGTGAACAAGGGAATGGCACATTATTTATGATTTATAATTGTCGGTAAATCTCTCGATATCTAAATATTTTTACCTCATTCATTATTCATTTACTCATTCATTTATTTCTTCACTCAACAAATAATGAGTGAGCTTTACCATGGGTCAGGCACTGGGTCAGGCATTTGCTTTTTCAATTCTTGTTGGTAGAGTTTCTGTAGGATGTTTTCTACCTATATATGACCCTAAAATGTATTAATTTTAATAGAAGAAAAATTATGCAGATAATCCTGGAAAGTGTTCACTGTATATGTCTGTTTTAGCTTTTGTTTGTTTTTAGTGTGTTGATTAATTTCTAATTAGGAAAATCTTTACATAGTTAAATAGCTAAAGATAGAGTTTCTGAATAGGTTTTCTGTGATGCACAACATTGTGTTTGAGGTAAGCTGATTTCTGGAAAAAGCACAAGGGCAATGTGATCCAATGAATGTCAATCTTGCATGTTTCGATAAAACTTTTCTCAATCTCCATCTCCTTTCAGGGAGTTAGGTGGCTCAGAGATCAGTGAATTTACAACTTAGAAAACAATATATTTATAATTATTTTGCATTCATTCCATTTAAAATAGCACCAGCCAAAGGAACAAATGACTTTTTAATAGTGCAACATTTTAATTATCTTTCTTAGTTTTGAATATTCTATTATTACCCGTTGTTTTCTCGCATATGAAGATAGTCTTGGTTTATAACTCCATTTCTATTTCCTCATGATGAAAAGCTATTTTTCCTTCATATCTGTGTGATCCATTCTCTCATCTTCTTCATTTGTATGCTCAAATATTACTTTTCCAGTGAGACTTTTCTTGGCCATTTTATCTAAAATGATATTCACACCACAATGGCACTGCTTATGCCCCTTCTCTGCTTTACTGTCCTTCATAATATGTTTCCATCTGACAGATTGTATTATCTGTCATGTTGGTCTACCTTCACTGGGATACAAGCTCAGTGAAATCAGAGAAGTGCATCTCTTCTGTTCAGGTCTCTGTGTCTAGCAATAGAACTGTGTCTGGCAAATAGTAGATGTTCAATACACATCTGTAGAAAGACTGAATAAACAGATACCTTTTTGAATAAGAATCCAATTATGTAATCTACTTTTCTGTAGCCTATAAGTCACTTACAGGCAGAAATGTGATCATATTTTAAACTTGGTTTTCCATACCTCTAATGCACTGCCTTAAATAATCGTATGCTCAATACATTTGTATATAAATTGATCAAATAAGTAATTAGATGAAACTCCAATGCATAATTCTCGAGTTACAGATTAGATTCAGTCCAATGTAACCACAGAACTGAAAACTTCTAACTGCAGAATTTGAAATCATCATCTTTCTGGCAGGAAACAAATACATTTTCAAAATATCTTTTTCCTGCAATCAAATTCCATTCTTCCACTTAGAAGGCATAAATTTGACTAGCATGTGATGGAAGAGAAGTGAGACAATAAGTCATGAGCATACATAAAATAGGATGTTAGATGTTAAAGGATAGAAGAAAGTAAATCAAGAGAAAGGTATAGGGAGTAATTGATGAAGCAAGAGATGATGATAATGGCTTAATAATGGCTTAGTCCAGATGCTGTGGGTGGGGCTGGTTAGTTAAAGAAAAAATCTCCAAACCTTGAGTTCTGCAACTAAAATATTAAGATGATAATAGTGATTGATTTAGAGAGTGGTTGTTAGGATTACATGTGATAATATATGTGAAATATTTAGCCTCATGTCTGGAGTGTAATCAAGTCTCAATAACTGTTAAATGCAGTGTATGGGGCTTAGATAAATATGTGGCGAAGAGTCATTATTTTATCCAATTTATCATTGATAATAGACTTGTGGGTATCTGAATACTGTCCTACTCAGGTGCCTGAGGTAATCTGTAAATTATTACAAAAGGCAGGATTCTTCCCCGACTAGAGAAGACAATTACACTTGGAAAAACCACTGAGAACGCATGATGTTCACAGATATGTTAGCAGCGAAGTAACATGTGATTTTTCTAACACTGCCTACTACAGACTGTTAAAGGCCTTGGGCAATTAGCAGACTTATGGAAATGTCTAGAGTAGGGAAACACTGTTTTCACATTTTTGTTGTTTTTCTTGATAGTTTGCTTAGTCTGCATGTTTGGACCACTTGTGTTGATAGACTATCTGCCTTCAGTATTCCAGTCTCCAATTCATTACTCTCAATAAATTGAGAGTTGTTTATTTCAAAATATTATATATATATATGTGTATATATATATATATATATATATATATATATATATATAAATCAATAGCACTGATTTTACTTAACTCATAAAATGCTATTCTTTTAGGCACCCAGTTTCCATCTCTTTCTTCCTCTTAAGAACACAGAGGTATCCTGATGTGTGTCACAACTCTTGACATTGCCCACATTAGAGATTCATAACATCAACTGCAACAGAAACAAACAATAAAAAACTTCGGCCTTCTGTATGAATTAGATGTGTTCAAGCTTTCCGAATGCTGAACCATATTTTTTATTTCTTATATTTGTAATTAAATCCTGGAACTGAAAATAAAGACCACATTAAATTACATATTTATTTAGCACATATTAAAGGGCACTGTGTTAAGAGGGAATGAAGACTTTAGAAAGTGTTTAAAGCCTGGACTCTGTTCTGCAGGTATCCAAAATTTATTTCATCCTGAAAAGTTACATAGAACATGCATTGGATATATTTCTTTAAATAGTGGATTGTGGAATCCTCAATATCAAGAATACAGTCATCCCTCAGTATGCTTGGGGAGATTGGTTCCAGGACCCCACAGATACCAAAATCTGAGGATGTTCAAGTCTCCTATATAAAATGCTGTAGTATCTTCAAATAACCTATGTGCATCCTCCTGAATACTTTAAATCATCTCTAGATTACTTATAATACCTACTACAATATATGTAAATATTATTTAAATAGTTGACAAGCCCAGCCATTTCAAGTTTTACTTTTTGGAACTTTCTGAAATGTTTTATTTCCTGAATATTTTTGATCCCCGGTTGGCTAATCCTTGGATGTGAAACTCGTGGATATGAAGAACCTACTGTATCTATGTGGTCCAATCATCTTAGATCAAGCTGATACAGTAGAGGATGTGGGGATTTCGTTTGTAAGATTGGATGAAAGTATTCCCTGTCTTTTCTTTATTTAGTGATTTTTGGAAACTTCTTTGTCTAATTAGGTGACAAAGTTATTCTATCATTCTTGGTTGTTTTATTCCTGTCCCATTTGCTAAATAACTTTTTCCTCTTAAAGTTAGATCTCCTCTTCCCACTCCCCAGTGGACGTGCTTTATCCTGACTTAGACTCTGTGAATGGTTTCTCCATACCTTCTTTTTCCCTAGTCACATTTTTCTTTCCCAAGGACCCAGGAGATTGAAATACTACTAGAGAATACAGGGAGACTTGAGTTTAGTAGTACAGAGCCAGGCACTGGGTACCTGAAGCCAGATTCCTGGGGTGAAATTGAGAAGCCACCAATTGATTGTATGAATGTGATCAAAGTACAAGCAAACTCTTGCCCATTCATTTTTTCCCTCTTTAATTAAGGATAGTAATATTATTTACCACATAGGAATGTTGCAAAGATTAAATGAGGTTATATTTTTCTTCTTCTCCTCCTTTTCCTCCCCCTCCTTCTCCTCCTCTTTCCTCTCCTTCCTCTCCTTATTATTCTCATTAATGTGGCCTTAGTAAACATTTCCAGGAAAACAGGGAACTTAGTTTTTTACGACGGGAGAAACCATAAGTCATACCCAATTATGTATGCAATCTGAAAAATATATAAATTTACGTTTAGAAGCCACTCAAAGAACATGAATCAAAATAACTTTGACATGAATTAATCACCAATCAGGAATGTTTTTGTCCCAAGACAATGGGGATAAAGGTAAGAAAAATGTTTCTGGCTTTGCATTCCTTCAGGATGGCAGTCAACAGCATATGTACTGTAAGAAATAAGTAGGATGGATTTAATGCTAGAGGGTTATTAGGATCAGCAGGTGAACATACCAAGAGAATGTAGAACAATACCCTGAAGGCTGAGTGAGGACACATTTTCATTTAGAGCATATGAATATGAATATATATCCCAGTTGTATCATATTTTATTCATGTATAAAAGTATCATATCCACAGGCTGGTATTTTCAAAGTCCTGTTTACTGAATTTAAAGAGATCCAATTTGTTGAATAAACATGTTTTCCCAAACATGTTGCTTAGTGATGTGTTGCCTCTCACCAGAATAAAATGATAGAATGGAGGTAAATTTTTAAAGATGAGATAGGTTGAGAGCAACTCTAAGCTCTAGGCCAGTGAAGGAAGAAATGGAAGAGGATAGTTGTGTGTTATTCATCCTTTTGTTTCTAGTACCTAGCACAATACCTGCAACATAGTCAAAATGCAATATATATTTTTGAATTAATATATAAATTAGAGATGATGAATTTCTTTAAAATCATTTCTCAGTGTATTTATATAATGGAGTAAGAAATTTATTATGTTATTTATTCAGATTTTCCACTGGAGATAAAACTTTATTCATAATATTATTGCACCAGAGATACTATTTTTGAACCTGTCAAGCTGAAGTGTTTAAATTCCTAATAACTTATACTTGTTCCTAGTTGTTCCTAGTGTTCTCCTCCAGTTAAAGCCAAGGAAGGTAGACATGCAGTTTGGGGTTTGAAAACAGGGTTTTCAAAGTGCATATTGTCAAACAAGCATTTTAATCTGTAAGGAACAATTTTTTGAAAGAGTAAACAGTAAATTTTGAGAGTTCCAAGCCTGTATGATTAGAGCATAGAAGTCTTCAGTAAACTATTTAGTAGGAAGGTGACACCATGCTGACCCTAGGAAAGAGATTAAATCCCCCTCTGAGACTGGAAGGAAGCGCTCAGAGAGAAAAGCATAGGAGGAGGACAGGAATACATTACAGAAACTGGCCTGTTCCCTGCCAGTAGCCGCTATACCTCCCTGGTATCTTGCTCCAAGTGCCTTGAATGGGGGCTTTGTAGGATAGGTGTAGTCTGAGAGACTGATGCTACTGCCCTGCTTAAAATGTGTGTATAAACATATACACACATATATCAATATGTATATATCTGTATCTATATATACACATACATTTGGTTATCATTTTCAATTTCTCTTTGGCAACATTTTTCTACATTCCTATTCATTTCCTTTTTTTCTCCTTTTCTCTTTCCCTTCTTACTCCTTTTATACAGGTAGCATGTTTGAATAGATCTATTTCTGGTTCCATTATGTAATATTACTCATCTTGAGAAGTAGTGGGATTTTTCTCAATCAGCTATTTGAGGACAGTCCCATAATAGCAGAATTTATTGTGCCTCCTTTTAAGTTTTTTTTTTTGTCTCCCCAGTAAACTGAAAAGGGCAGGGTTGGTAAAAATGCAGTGTCTTCTCTTTACACTTATACACGGTTTGCTTTCTGCAAAAGTGATTTGCCTGGGTTCTTTCTAGTTCAGTTCCATCTTACCTGCCTCCCCAGACTTGCTGAATGGGATATCTGGGAGTTTTTGCTACAGCCCTGACCTTGAGTTCCGCTGTCAAAAACAAGGAATTGTTGGTTTCTCCCACGGGATGTACTGTTCCTGTGGGAATCCTGACTTCACGAGATAATCAACAGCTTCTCTCTGTCTTCACTAAATTTGTCAATCCTTCCTCATTTATTAGGTTCGGTCTTAGGGAAATACCAGAGTTTTGTGGAGGATGCTGTTTTTCAGTCATTAATTCTCCTTGTTGATTTTGTGTAAATTCCAGGAAGAAATGAGGTAAATCATGTTCTTTCTTCTATCATGCTGTTTTAAAACTGGAACAATGAGACTAAGTTTGAACTCAAACATGGCTAAATACCTTACATGAAACCCTTCTTTTTCCTTCTGAAAATGGATATGGAGGTGATAAACAAGCAGTGTCCATTTGCAATAATTCCTCATATTTTTGTTCATCAGTTGAATTATATAAATTTTGAGTTCCTGTTATTTTATGATTAATAAATATATGTTTAGTAAAAGATGAAATGATTGAAAATGCTCAACCTGATGAAAAGCTCTATCTATGGAAACATTTCTAACTAGTCTTCCTAGATCACAGATAATTGATGAATCACAGGATCCTCACATATAGGGCATGATTTCTGCAGATTGTCAAGTTCAGCATTACTATGTGAGTAACAAAATCATCCTGTGAGTAATGTAATGGATGTACCCAATCCTTCAGGAAACTCTCCATCACTGAAATCCTGCCTTTTGGTCATTTTAGTACTTAATATTCTTTATCCATGAAGAGCATTTTTCTTTCTATTTGCTTAATTATCACAGTGTTTTTTTAAAATTTATCTCTTGTGTTCCTTGATTTAATTCCTCTTTTCTGTGTTTACTTGTAAAACACATGTATGTATGCAGTTACCCTGATCCTCTTTCAAAGAAGTTCAGTAGCCCACTCTTTGTGGGAGAGGGAGTGAGCGGCCATGTGGTGTATGAGGCATCTCTATGGGTTTTTACATAGGAAATGTAATTGCACTCCACTCAAGGGCATGGCTGTCTTTGGTCATAATTATTGTAGTAGAAATATGAGAAAGCAAGTTTGAAAGTGAGCATGACCCTAAAGAGGGCAAGGCCAACATACAGCTATGGTGCCACTGACTAGCAGCAGAACTATTATGAAGATAATAACTTACACAGGAAATCAGAGGCTTGGGTAAGTGCATAGGCTGTTTGAAACCCTGTCACTCTTCCTCTTCCCTGAAGAGGTGACCGAGTGACATAGTACAATTTCTCTTCTTCTGGTGCCTGTCGGTGTCATGATTTGCTAGTCTTTCCATAGTACAACAGAAAACCGTATAATTATGTATTTCCTCTCTACACCTGTCCCTCTATATTTCCCTCTCTAGTTGCTTGTTATTTAACTAATTAGGTAATTATGCTATTCATTTAATATTCAGTGGATACCTATTCTGTACCAGGCATAATATTAGAGTAAAAAAACATATTTTCCTCCCTAGTTCATGGTTTTTGGGAAGAAATACCTATAAATAAATAATTATAGGCTCAAATTTTAAGTGTACTAACAGATGCATATACATGTGTCTCATAAAATAACTAGAACATTATAAGCACCATGAAAGCTGGTATTTAGTTGGGAATTTGAAGACTAACTGGAAGTAGATGGTAGAAAGAGTTATGGCAGAAACAAACTCAGTCTGTTGTTGCCTAGGAGGTGTGATGCTTTTCCTTCTGCAAGATGTGAACCTGTTACTGAAATGGCCACAAGCATCTTTCTATCTGAAAAGGTCCAAAAAACATAAGAATCAGCTTACCAGTGTATGAATAGGAACATGTTAAGAGTTGTGAACATATCATTGTTTTATAAACCCGAGAATAAAAACCTTTTCCTATTTTCATCTCATTTTTTTCTGATCTGAGAAGATCAGTAATAGAAAAGAGGTAGCAGGAAATACTGTCGAACAAAATGAAAACCCAAACTGGACACTGAGGGCATATCTACCATAAAGATTGACAGCTTTATGTGACTAGAGATGATCATACTCAGTGAAGTAAGTCAGAAAGAGAAAGACAAATACGATATCACTTATATGTGGAATCCAAAATATGATACAAATGAACCTGTCTATGAAACAGAAACAGAATCACGGACATAGAGAACAGACTTGTGGTTGCCAAGGGGAAGGGGGTTGGGGGGAGGGATGGAGTGGGAGGTTGAGCTTAGAAGATGTAAACTTTTATACATAGCATGGATAAACAACAAGGTCCTACTGTATAGCACAGGGAACTATATTCAATAACCTATGATAAACCTTAATGGAAAAGAATGTGTGTGTGTGTGTGTGTATATATATATATATATATATATATATACATTATATATATAAATCTTTGCTGTACAGCAGACATTAGCACAACATTGCAAATCAACTATACTTTAATAAAAAAAAGATTGATAGCTTTAAAATAGAGAGCTTTTAAAACAGAAAATAATTGGCACCTTAATTCATATGAAATGCAATAAATAAACATAATTAATAAAAATGGAATATAAATGACAAATAACCATGAAACATAATAATGAATTTCATGAATACTTGTAGAAATATTTTTAAATGAGATATAATATTCACATATTAAATTGTAAATTTTTTTTTTATCTTGGACATGCCTGACAGGGTAAGAAAAATGTGTATACTCTGTATTTGAAAGTTAATATTGGCACAATACAAAAAAAATCATTCAATGTTACTTACATTAGAGAAAAAACTGAAAACAACCTAGTCAACAGTTCTGAAGCGGTTGTGTAAGGTAGTATAATATTCTTAATATGATAATTAGAACTCTTCTTAAGTCATGAAATATTACTAGTAACATCACATAGAAATAATTAGAAATAAGACTGACATGACTATGGCAAATATATAAAAACCTAAGTGAGAAAAAGGCTGCAAAAGTACATATCAGTAACTATGTAAACATTAAAATAAAATTTTTTTCTTAAATATGATAAAACATTCACAGTGGATTTTGGTGGATGTGGGGTCTTTGGATGATGCATTTTATACATTTAAAGTTTTAATTTTTCTGTGAAAGGAAATTTAAATAAAATTAACAGATATGTTGAGAGCTTATGTCATGGGTTTGGCACTAGCCCATTTATGGGAAATGAGGATTTCAAGAAGTAGTATAGGGCACTTGAATGAGACTGTGGTCTGATTCTCTGTGTGGTCAAAATGACAGGAGGTTACATGTAGAAAGGCATGGGATGCGGCTGGCAGAGACAGTAGGGGATTTGGGGCCAAAATTTGCCCAGGAGCCTTAGGCTTTCTACTCTCTTAAGAAAACAAGTCATTCCTTTGCCTGAAGGCAAAAAGGTCAATTTTGAAATTAAAGTAGTCAAGTGCTTGATTTCAATATATGATGCTGTTCCTGTGAGTTTGCCAAGCCAATTATCTTGTCAAGTTCTCACTGAAGCCCTGGAGAATATGAAGCACATCCCTGATTTGAATTTTTCCCACGAAGGGTTCTTTTCTTTTCTGAGTTCTACTAATGTATTTTCCCCCACCGCTGGCATCAACTTGTCTGCAGTGTCACCTTTCCTCTCTTTCTTTTTTAATAGTAAGCTATTTTAAAGGTCGTTAGAACTTTGAAAGGTAAACTAAAATCAGCTAGAGACTTACCTGTGATGTGATATCTAGACAAATAAAGACCTAGGATACTGATGATGATGTTCACACCTCTTAATTTCTTACCTGGTTGTTTTAAGATGAAGGTTAAATAATTTACATTCATAAAAGCTTAATTGAAAAGACAGCCATGTCCATTAAATTCCTAAAGCCTACCAGCATTGGCCACGCTTTGCAGTTTTTGTGAAGTTTATCAAACAGAGTTCTTACTATCCTTTTATCATTAAAACACATATGACTTATGTTTCAGTTATAGCTTTATTAAAACACAGCACCACAAACTTTTTCACTTTTGGTTGTGGTTTTACTTATTTTTTCCAAATGAAATTGGTGTTTTAAGCGACATACATGCTTGAAAAGAAATACTGTGTTTTTACCACATGGTCAAAATTCATCATTTTGAGGAAATCACTTGTTCCTATATTAGAAAAAGGGACAAACAATGAATGCCTCTAACTAGCTATGTTTGCTCTCAAAAAGCAAGTCAAATCTTGTGCTGTCAAGCCTCCAGTAAATACCCTTGCTCTGGAGCGTGTCCTGAGTTCTTTACTTTCCTATACTGACTTCCAGTTCCTCGCCATGCCAGGGTGTAATGAATGCTTTTTCATTTACATTTTCTTCTGCAGCTTGAGGGAAAATGGTGCAAACATCACACCAACCACAGTGAGAAAGATGATTTTAATATCTTTTTAATATCTTTGCAACTTCTCCTTGAATCATTTCTAGAAATACCTCTTACCATGGTCATTTCCATAGCATTTCCTAGCTTGGGTCATGTGCACATAATCTTAGGGGAAT
Source organism: Phocoena sinus (assembly GCF_008692025.1). Lineage (NCBI taxonomy): Eukaryota > Metazoa > Chordata > Mammalia > Artiodactyla > Phocoenidae > Phocoena > Phocoena sinus. The sequence continues at coordinate 79,303,822 of NC_045768.1, read as the reverse complement.
GGAAGTCTCAAAAAGAAAGCTGAAATAGCTCCCAGCCAGGGAGCTATAAGCATGTGCTTGAGAAGCAGAAGGAATGATAGATTTGGGCTTTGTTTCTGACCCCACTCTCACAGCATCTCTGTATTTACATAGCTGAAGTGTGCAGGGAGGGAGGCTGGGCTGTCAAAGAGCATTTCTTTTATCCCTTATGTCAACCACACAATGAAAGAAAATACAACTCTCATCTAATAGCTAGAGTCAGGACCCAGAGGCGAAGGAAGGTATGTTCTCCGTTTGCCCCCTTTTGCCTCCTGTGTCTTGTGAGCCACTGGATGAATCAGCAGTAGTTTTTACTTTCATCAAAAGATTCTATAAATGCCCATTAATCATTGCTTATGGTGTGATTTAAGGTATTTACAAAAAGCTGTTGGACAAAAAGTATAGGGTCTAATCACATTATTGGCAAAACACGTATTTATAATTAAACTGGAAGATAGTTCAGTAACAGAACTTTTTTTTTTTTTTTTTTTTAATGAGGTGTTATCTGATTCTTCTAGGCAGAAATAGCTAGTATGGTAACCGGACCCAGGTTCGACTGTTTGCTGCTCAAAAGCCAATAATTCCAGAGGCAAGTGTCAGTAGAGAAGAAAGGTGCTTTAATCAGAAAAGCCGGAAATCTGGGGAAGAGGTGGACTTGTGTCTAGAGACCAACTCCAGAGATTCTGCTCAGCCATGACAGTTTTTAAAGGAAAAAAAACGGGGAGAGAATCTCAGTGAATCATGGAGGCAGGAGGTTGGGTTCTGCATCATTGAGTGCAGACTGTCTGACTCTCTCTTCGGATGTTATTTTGCCTGCATGATCTGCCTGCAGAATTGTTAAGGGGGCTGTCGGGGACAGAAGGCTAGTCACTTTTTACCTGCTTAATTCTTCATTTTTTGTTGTCTAGGAAAAGAATCAACAGGTTAGACAAGGCATGGTGTACATTCAGGAGAGCATGTCAGGAGCTAGTTTCAATTGCTTAGTGATCTCATTTCTATAATTAGGTTCTTTTAAGGTTAGAGGGGAATAGAAGTGTGCAAACAGGAAAGGGGCAAAAGAGGTACTTTCAGTATAAAGTTTATTTTTTTCCATGATGATGAACATCTCTTTCTCTAACTTACCTGGCAACACATTATTTAGAAAGAAAATGTTCTGCTACTTTCTGAGTGCATAAAGAGAAGGGACAGTGAAAATTATTGTTTGTATAGTGATAAAAGGTAGGCTAGCACTTAATGTTAGAACTGGAAGGGAACTAAAAGGCCAATTCATCCAACTCTTCATTATGAAGATGAATAAACAGAGACACAGAGTATTTAAGTGTTCTGCTCAAGGCCATTGAGACAGGTGGGCTGACATTGCGTTATCCACAAAACCAAGAACCTTACATTTATAGAATTCTAGGCTTCTGGTCCATTCCTTTTTATTATCCCATACAGCCTTCATTTTCATTAAACCTATACTGGAAAAATCAAATAATATCTCCTGCAGTGTACTTTCTCTAGGAAAAGTCAGTTTTCATCCTTGATTCAATGTTCAGTTTATACTGTAGAAGAATGTTAGAAGAATCCATTAGAGAGCAATGCCATTCCATTGGAACTTATATTGTAGTGATATTGGCAAAAGGAAACTGTGGGGCTGAGATAGAATACTTTTTTTTTTTATGAGCATAAACCTCTTTATTACATATAATGTATTCTACCATTTACTTTGAATAGATTGAATAAAAGTAAATAGTAACACACATCTAAAACATGTTTCTTCATTCCTAAATCCCATATTTATACAAATGTGCTCAGAACTAGATATTAAAATAGTGTTGAGATATAATATGTATTTTTACTCTCATATACTTAGTTTGGGAATGTGCCTTAAAAAACTAAAATAGCATTCTGGTTTCAATATAGACATTTTAATATGAAAAATGGAGTGGACATAGATTATCATTCATCTGTGCTGGTTATGATTTCTTAAAGACTGCATCACCTAGTTTTATATTAAAGTCTACATTACAGTGGTTTCAACACAGGCACCATAACATTGTTTTTCACCCAAATAAATGGTTGTTGCCTTACTTTCAGTAGATAAGTGAAATGATGGCTTTGTGAGGAACTCCATGTTTGATATAGTAGAAAAAATATATATGGCATTGGTTTCTAAAATTTAATCAAATTTAGAAGATGCCATCTTTTTTCCCATTTTTATTGAGATGCAGCTGACATACAGCACTGTGTAAGTTTACAGCGTACAGCATAATGATTTGACTTACATATATCATGAAATGATTACCACAATAAATTTAGTGAACATCCATCTCATATAGATACAAAATAAAAGGAAAAACAATATTTTTCCTTGTGGTGAGAACTCAGGATTTATTCTCTTAACTTTCATGTATAACATATAACTGTGTTAATTAGTCATTTTGTACATTACATAAGATGTCATCTTTTGAAGATACGTTATACATGCATTCCATTTCTTCACAATCCTATGGCTATGAAATTTTAGAATTCAGATGTGCCAATGTTACAATACCCCCTTTAAAGGCTATCCGTGTACCCTGGATACTTCTTTACAAATTAGTCCTTTTTCAGTCTATAACCTGTGAGTCAGTGCTTCCCAATGTGAGCTCATGCATTCTTAGGCTATTCAGAGGCTACTAATGGAGCAGGGTTGTGGGTGGTACACACGCAATATCTGCTCTCACAAAGAGCCTATAGGACAGAGTACACTTAGCACTGGAAAACCTGCTATGACAGGCTCAAGAGTCCAAAATACGTGAGCAGAAATTGCTTCCACTTGCTGTGATTGTAAAGGTCACATGTAGCTAATGGCACATGGTCTGCCAGGCAAACACATGTGTTTTAAATAAATAGAAAAATAAATTCCTTATTGTTAAATCAATGCTGATTAATGGCATAATCTTTCATGATATGGAACCCAATGAAGAGAAATATGAAATGAGGGGTGTTGGTGAATCAGTTACAAATTACTGCTCTAAATTTTTTTTTTCTTTTCTAACATTTGATCCCAGGGAACTTACATATCTGTCACAGTACTGTCAAATGAGAAAATGGGTAAATGCCTGAATCAGGATCCAGTTTATACTTGGTCTGAAGGTTGATTGTTAATCAACATAATAGAACATGACTCAGTTTCAACTATCATTTGTGTGTGTGTGTGTGTGTGTGTGTGTGTGTGTGTGTGTGAAACCTCAAAGCAAAATCTAGTGTCTAATTCAGGGTTTCACATGCAAAAACATCCACTAATCATGATTAATTATAATATACAGTCTTTTGCAACCAGAGTGTTACATTTTTAGTTTCAAATTTTGATCACTTCCTTGTTGCTTCTCATCATATACATGTGCCTAGTCTCCACATCCAGTTCATAATTTACTGACATGCTTAGAAATGAATTTCTCAATCTCCAGGATTCATATAGTAGTCACTTCCTATATGTTGGTTGATTCACCCATTCACTAAATACAAAGGATGAACTCAATGCCGTATAATGCAGGGTGTGTTTCTTAAGGAACTCACAGTCTAATGAACTGATTGACTAAGGATTTTGATTGAACTATTGTGTGATAAATAATACACAATAATTATCTAATAAATAATAAGTAACTAAAAAGTAAGTGAAGGTTCAGTTATGCATAGCACTGAGCCTAACATCAGGCCCAGACAAGACAGCAAGTCTCGAAGCCACAAGAGCTTCATTTTGAAGTATGTGTCATATCTTTCAGCCCCTTTTTGGTTGTCATATTCAGGTATTGCCCATTATATAATAATCCTTGCATTTTCACCCCAGTTAATTTGATATCTTTTTTGTAAAAGGTTCATCTTAAATTATGAAGTATTGTTACCAAAAACAATAAATGACTTTAAGTATTCCAAGTCATAATCCAATAACATTTCGGAAATAATATGCCCTATGTAGAGCATTACAGACTTTGCTTTTCTTAAAAACAGTATCTGAATATTGTCAGAGATAGAAGTGACCAAAAGATCTCATGTAAAAGAACATTGTCTGCATTGTTTACTATCTCCTTTCCAAAAACCTATAGTAAGAGTAGAGTTCAGGAAAGTAATGTCTGGAAATGCTGTCAAACGTTAAATGAACCCAAATTTTCAGGTTAATAAAGGTCCAAAATAGGTATTTTCCTTTTCTGCTTGAATAAGGCAAAACAGTTTTCTCTGATGTGGGCTACTGAATTCTTTCAGAAGAATTCCAGTCTACATTTAATATTCATTGGACATCAGATTAAATGTCCTCATTGGTAGAATTACAGGCCAGATAGCTTCTTCTTCTTTTTGTTTTTCAAAGCAGTATTGTTAGCTATAGTCTTCATGCTGTACTTTAGTTACAAATACAACTGTACAACTTATTGTACAAATAAATACTTTGTACAAAACCACTCAATACATAAGAGGTCCTAGATTTGAAGACCTTCCTGGAATGACTAAGTCCATCCATTTCTTTTTAATATACAATGTTTTTATCCTTGAAAAACTTCCTGGTTAAATGGCTCCCATGACCTATGATTCATATGCGATCCAATTACAGTTGGGGAACTTGATAATTGGCTCTACATTAGATTCCCAGAAATCATTCATCTTATAACTGAAAGTTTGTACCTTTTAACCAACATCTCCCCATTTCCCACCCCCCAGTCCCCCAGCAACCATCATTCTACTTTCTTTTTCTATGAGTTTGCTATTTTTAGATTCCACATATGAGATCATAAAATATTTGTCTTCTTTGACTTATTTCATTTCACATAAGGCCCTCAACATTCACTGATGTTGCTGCAAATGGCAGGATGTCCTTCATTTTTATGGCCAAATAATATTCCATTGTAGATCAGGACAATGCAAGTCAAAACCAAGGAAATTCAAGGAATTTCAAGTTCCTTGAAAGATCATCTGGTTGGTGTATTTGCCTGTGAGCTGACTTTTCAATTTTCCTTTTGTTTATTAACCTTTATTTTTTTAAAAAAAGAATGTGTGTGGGGGGGTGGGGGAGCGGAGAGAGAGAGGGAGGAAAAGAGAGAGAGAGAAAGGGAGAGAGAAACAATGTATAACACTGTAAGCCAACCAGTGTTTACCCTACTTCCAATACTTATGTTCTTCTTTCTGGTACTAACAGAAATGAAGTCTGTGATGTAACATTTTCTACTACAGCTTTCTTAAGGTAAAGAAAGGGCATGAAAGTTAAAGATATAATGTTCTTTTAAATATATATGGCTATTTAATCCCTTAGCTCATTTTTTCTCATATCTCTTTCAGGAATGTATCATTAATATAATCATTTTATAAGGTTCAAATATGTTAAATACTTTATACAAAACCATACAAATAAATGAGCAATCCTAGATTTGAAGACATTTCTGGAATGACTAAGTCTGGTTTCTCTCTAATATACAATGCTTCTTTCCTTGAAAAACTTCCTAGTAAAATGACTCCCATGACCTATGATTCATATGTGATTCAATTACAATTGGGGAACTTGATAACTGGAAACAAATGAAAGAAATTTATTTTCTAAATAATTTTCTTTATCTTCCTCAAACTCTGCATCACTGTTTCACTTCTTATTCAATGATTGCTAAGTAATAATAGCTAGTAACTAGTGAGCACCTCATAATGATCCTGACATCTATTATTATTTTTATTATCATTATTATCTTCATGGTATAGCTAGGAACACAAAGACTTGGAGATGTTAAGTGATATATGCAAAGTCACACACACTGCTTTCAACTAAACTAAACAAAATTTGTGTGTGTGTGTATGGTTTGTTTTGTTTCACTTCAAAAGGTTCCAAGATCTCGAGGACTTTGAATAATTTTTACTTCGTCTTTTCTTTTACCAGTCTCCTTTGGGGCTCATCTACTTGTCCAGCTATGATATTATAACAAAAGAAAATTGGAATTCTATGGCAGATGATCTAAGGTTTTCATTTCATTAATGGAGAAATTTGGGACAAGACAAGGGATAGAGGAATATTCGGCAGGAATTGCTGGGGGAACAAGTAGTAAGCTGTGTATTGATTTTCTGTGGATCATGTTTGAGTGGTTGAGATTTCACTGCCCTGAAACAGGTTATCTTACAGACCATTTATTTGTCAGGGTATGATTTTATTAGCAACCAGTTCCGGGCCTTGCATGAGAATGAATCTTCTCACAGCCTGAGCATAAAAGACTAATGAAATTCAAAGTCAACACCGCATTTGAAAGCTTTAGCTCCGGATCAGTGAGGGGAGGAGGTTGGAGTTAATGTCCCATTCTGTTCTGCTCAGATGAAGCTGATAACAAGTACTACATGTGTGGATGCGTTTTCATCTCCATCTGCTGTGTTGAGTGTTAGCTCTCTATTTATTCTAGCTCATCCCCATGTTTGTGCTGATGGTAAATAAAAGGTGTAGCACAGGAATGAAAGGAAAATAGTGATTTTTAACCATTTTGGAAAAGAAAAATGGTGGGGTTAAGCATTTCTTATAAGGGAAGTACAAAAAGACTTGTGAAGGCACTTAAAGCTAACTTAAACTCTCAGGGCCATTGGAAGTTCAGCATGCAAAAAAATCCCCAAAACAAAAAAACTTTACGTAAAATTTAATCAAATTGATCAGAGCATTCAACATCTATATACTAATGTTTTAATGATATCCTGTTTAATAAGAGTAGTAAAAATGCTAAAATTTTTTTAAAAATTATTCTAGGTTAGAAACAACAGGCTACTTATTTTATAAGATGATCTAAATAAGTCTGTCTAATGCAGGAAAAAAAAAAATCTCTTTAACTCTCACAGAATGTTTAAGGCTGTTTGAACAGTTGCCTGCCGGAATTTCTCAATTTATATAGGATCCAGGAATCCAATGGTAAAGAACTTGAATCCACTTCAGATATAACTTAACACACCTGATATGTTGAGATGTATGTTTTTTCTCAGGGGCAGAGTGCTGGATCCTGGAGAGTTGTGTCTAGAGAGGGATGAAGAAGAAGGAAAGCACCATGGTGGACAATGGTGGTGGTAGGGTCCATAGACTTAGCAGCAGGTCTGGGAGTTGTGAGTGAGCCCTGGTCACTGGTACAGTGTAACGCTGCATTTGAATACATCCTAATACAGCTTCACACCAACTCTCACCTCTTTTTAAATATAATAGTTGTTTATTGTGAGGAGGAGAACACTATGATTTTTTTTTAAAGGCTGTTACTAAGAACCTGATTACCTTGGCTGCAACACCCCGCTCAACACTTTAAAAAGTTATCTAGAAAGGAGATGTGCTTGCCTGCAGGAGAAAAACAGAATGAGTTACAAAGCAGCAGGTGGTTCAAGAAGAATACAGCACCAAGCAGCAACAGCAGGAAAACAGTGACAAAGCTCACCTCACTGGTGGTTGAGTTGAGCACTGATGACAATTTCAAAGCTCTGGAGACAGGGAGGCAATTAACAGGGAGAGACGCTCTCCAAGCACAAATGACCACAGGACAGAAGTGGCCCGTATGAGTAACTGGCAAGACAAACCACCCCACCTTGAAGACTCCTAGAAAATTACCTAAGTGGGTAAGAACTAAGGTCTACCTCTTGGCAGTTGGGAATTCTTAATGCCAATAATGTAAGTCCAACTTATTAAAGTGATCTTTTAGATCTTCACACCAGTGGGTCCTTGATCCTTACAGATGGTACTTCAGACTTTGCATTCAGCTGATCCCTTGAGGGTTCATTGCAGTAACAGAACCTCCTACCTTTCTGTCTTCAGCTTGAAAGAACATAACCTGACAGGTTTAGAAGCCTACCCACAGGGATCTTTCCACACACAGAATAATTTACTTTTAGTGTACAACCTGGAGAATCATAATTTTTTATGATAGTCTCAAAGCTTCTCAATTTCAGCTTCATCTTTGGGTGTTTCTTTTATCTCCTTGCCTTAGTAGAATCCAGTTCTTACCTGAGGAATTGCTTCTCGTCATGACCTCTGTAAAAGAAATAGCTGTGTATTCATAATTCTCATACCTCAGGGTCAGAATATGGAGCTGGTACCTATCATCTTACCATACTGCACCTCCTTGCTTATTATTGCCTTTTATAAAATGTTTAGTGTATGGTCATTGAATATCTTCTAGCCTTCTTTATCCTGCTATCTATTAATCACCCTGCCATTCATCTTGATTCAGCAAAGATTTTGACACCTGGATCACCATATTTCTCTTTACTAAACCTGGCATCATTCTGGATGATTTTAATATCAGTTTTAATATCTGAATGAATTAGCCATTCTAAACTTCCTTATCTCCAAACACTTTTCGACCCTCCATCTTAGCAACCCACTTACTTGACCACATGTCTGTAACTGTAATTCACATTTTTCATTCATCTGTAAAAATCTTTGTCAAGTATTACATCCTGCTATTATAATCTTTTAGTTTTTCAGTTTGCCTGTCCAATTACTCCCACTTCAGTCTTTTATACCTTTATTGAGACTTTGAGTCTAACATCTCTCTACCTGCTCCAAATACATCATTCAGGTCTTTTTATCCCATCCTCTCCATATTACTCATAATCTTATTATGTTGTTTTCCATTTCAAGAAACATCATAATATATTTGTTAAGGACATGGACTCTGTAGCCAAAAAATCTGGGTTCAAATTCCATCCCTGAAGCTTCCTATATCATTAACGTGTGCTTTGATTTCTGTTCCTTAATATTCACAATAGTAGTATTTATTTTACAGGGTTGTTGTAAGGGTGAAGTGACTTCACTCTTGGTTGGTAGTTATTAACATTACAATATATAATTTATATATAAGCATTTATTATCGTAAGTTTGACAAAACCACAAACTCCCTTGTTCATCCTATTTTTACCCCATCCCTCTGGCAAATCTCAAAACATGGATCAAACCAAAAGATTCATTTTAACCGTACCTCTACTGAAGTAGCTAATTCCTGCTGGAGGGAGTTATATATTTGGTACCAGTACAAATTCATTGTCACAAAGTGCAAGGTCTTATGATTCTCTGGACATTCTATTATTTCTCTTTTTCAACCCACTCTCACCCTCTTCACTACAATTAGTGAACTTTTCACTCTCCCCAAATTCCTAATGCCTAAAATCACCCCCCCAAACACACACACCTTAGTCAAGTGATGTCATCTTCTTCACATTAGACACTTAAAGAGCAGTGGGCCAGTAAGCATGAATTCTATTAACGTCCCTCCACGAAACAAACCAACCTACTTCTAATTGTCATTTTCCTCATTCTTACCTCTTGTAATAAAAGGGATGCCCTTATTATTTGAAATCAATTCTGCCACCTATGTTTTGATTCATCCCTCATACCACCTTCGAAAATACACTTTTTGTTTCTGTTTATTTGTGTGCTTATTAACTACTGCCTCTGAGTTGAATCTTGTACATGGCTTGTGAGTGTTTTCACGTCCCTTTCTGCATCAGGAAACAGTTATCTACCCTAAACTGCCAGATGCCATTTCCTATCGCTTTCTTATTCTCTCTGAAGAAAACTTCTGATAACAGTTGCCTTTATTCAGTCTTTTGTTCATCATTTCTCGTTCACTGTTCAATTCACTTCAGTTTGACTGACAACTTATGATCTCAATACTATCATCAATGCAAATTAATTTTTCTTTTCTTTTTTCTTGACTCAGGCAGCATCCATTGATTTTCTCCTCCTTCTCAGAATAATGTATTGACTAAACTTCAGTAACACTACACACTCTTGGCATCCTCACAGTGTTCCCTCTTATGGACTCATTCTCATCTATGCAACTCTTACAAGTTGGAGTTCTTTAGGATTTGAGCCTGGATTCTCTTCTCAGTATATAATCTCTCCAAAATTCTTTCACTCTTTAATACTTAAAATTCAATGACTCACTGTTTTATGTCTTTAAGCCTGGATACCCTCTGAGGTCTAGACCCTTATATCCATACAAAAATCTTTTTGGAAGCTTCAGTGTCACTTTATACTCAACATATGCAAAAAGAATCATGATCATTCACTCTAAACCTGTATTTCCTTCTGTAACTCTTCTAAATGAATGGCAACACCATCCATCTAGTTGTGCAGGTCAGAATCTAAGTATCTGTTGTTGAATGTCTCCTTTCCCCTCATTTCCCACATCTAATACATCTCCCAGTTCTCTTAGTCATTCTACCAATATATCTTGATTCCATTTCTTCCTACATTTTATTTATTATTCCCCATTCCAGGGCCAATCATCCCTCACCTATATTGTTTATATAACCCCTGAACAAGTTTCTCCACATCAATTTTTGCCCCTGTTCAATCAGTTCTTCTTAATGCAGTCACAGTGATCATTTATTTGTCTTTTCAAAAAGCAAATTTTATGTCACTCCATTTCTTCTCCCTCTCATAACTCTCCAATTGCTTCCAAAAGCCCTTCGAAACAGTCAAAATCTTTAACATCACCTAGAAAGTAATGCGTAGTCTTACCCCACTATAAAGCCTACATCATTATTTCAGACGTGTCTCAAATTATTCTCTGTGCTCTTATTTTTCAGAGAGGTGGGGATTTTCCTTATGTATTTATTTATGATTTATTTAAAACAGCTTTATTGAGATTTTATATACAAATAATGCACATTTTTAAAGTGTATAACGATGAGTTTGGACATATGCAAACACTTGTGGTACCATCGCCACAATCAAGATGATAGGCATATCCAAGACCTCCCAGAGTTTCTTCCCTCTGTGTGTGTGTGTGTGTGTGTGTGTGTGTGTGTGTGTGTGTGTTTGTGTTAAGAACACTTAACATGAGCTCTTTCGCAGTACACAATACCATCTTGTAAATTATAGGCACTATGTTGTATAGCAGATCTCTAGAACTTATTCATTCTGTATAACTAAACTGCCCATTGAACAGCAACCCCCATGTACCCCTCCATTCTACTTTCTCCTTCTATGAGCCTGACTATTTGATATGCCTCGTGTAAGTGGAATCCTACGGTATTTGTCTTTCTGTGACTGACTTATTTCACCTAATATATTGCCCTCAAGTTTCATCATGTTGTCGCATATTGCAGAATTTACTTCTTCTTTAAGACTGTATAATATTTCATTGTATGTATATATGACATTTCCTTTATTCATGTATTTGTCAGTGAACATTTAGATTGTTTCTTCATCTTGGCTCTTGTACTTCAGTGAACATGGAGGTGTTCACTGAACACTCCTTGAGTTCCTGAATATCTCTTGTGATCTTAATTTCAATTATTTCGGATAAATACCTAGAAGTGGGATTGTTGGATCATATGGTAGTTCTATCTTTAAGCTTTTCAGGAACCTCCATACTATTTTCCATAGCACCTCTACCATTTTAATTTCCTCCAGCAGTATATGAGGGCTCCAGTTTCTTCATATCTTTGCCAACTCATTATTTTTTGTGATTCTTTTTTATAATAGCTATCTCTATAAGTGTGAAGTGACATCTCACTGTGGTTTTGATTTGCATTTCCCTGATGGTTAGTGGTGTTAACATCTTTTCATACACCAAATAATTTTGTTATAACAAGAAAACCAATGAATTTGAAAACATTAATTATTTTTTACATTAAATACTGTGACTCAATTATCAACTTTAGTTTTGTAATGTCAGTACCTAACTCTAATTAGGTTTAGGTCTATGGAAATATTTAGATTTTGCATTAGTTAAAATTAATATCTAATAGAGAAATGGCTTTATATTGACCTCAATTTGATGAAAGTCTAATTAGGTTTTTAAATGTAATCCATATTTTAGAATGCATGTAATGACTTTTCTTTTTCTCTCTTTCTAGCATAAATATTTTGTCACATTTTAGGAATGTCGTACAACAAAATAGATTAGTGTAAAGGAATATATGGGCAATTAGTATTAGTGAAAATCTTTGTGCTTATGTAAAAATCATTTTGTTCAAACCACATTTTATAAAATAGAATACAATGAATATAATAAGTTAGAGAATTCAACAAGGTTAAAGATGAATTTAGAAATGTTTTTGAAAACAGTAGCTTGTTTGTGAGTGTGGTTTGGCTCCCCGAATGCTTTCATGTATATAGTGGTTCAGAATTAGGCACATATCCTTTCAAATAGCAGTTCTGCTACCGACCCACAAAATGTATCAGGAAACATACATAAAATCAGTACTCTGGTGTCCTTATCTGTAAAGGGGGACTAGTAATACTTACCTCAATGAGCTGTTATAAAGTTTATACTTAATATACTTAATAATGACTTTAAGCATTAAGCACAACACTGGCCCAATTAAGTCCTAAATTGGGAAATTATTATTCTACCCCAAATGATTTCTACCTTGCTAGAATAGCACACTGAGCGCAATAATCACTTAATAAACACCATACCATGCTGTGGCTGCTCGATAAACATTTTTATAAATCAGTGGCTGATCAATAAGGAGGAGAATATGTCTGTTAAGGCTTTTTATATGATATATCTAGTTTTATCAAAGAGCAGTAGAATACCTATCTGACCAGAACCTAATCAGCTTCATAAAAAATAGGAGGTATTGTCATATACAACTCGGAGCTTTCTTGATACCCCATTTTATTTTCAGATTTTAGAGGAGAAATGGTACATTCGAATTACGTTAAACCAAGCTAGATAAAACTGTAACATTTCCAGCTTCCATAAGCCTTAACTAATTCATTGGCTAGCCACAATGGATTTGTCTATATGGCAGAAAGAATGGCAGCACATAAGCTTGTTCAGGTCTATGCCCATAATCTTGTGCATAGCAGGGCTAGGCTGACTGATGACCGTGATTGTAAAATCGAAGTCAGAATTGTTAAGCAATAAACTTTTACCTTCATGTGTATATGCAATTTTGTTTTTTCACCCACATTTTGTTTTGCTTTGTTGTCTCCCTAACTCATTTTTCCTCTGTTATTTGTGGTAATGCCTGCTCAGGATGTTATACCTGTATAATATTTTAATCTTTATCCTGCAATTTTATATATATGATTTAATTTGAAGTACAGAATAGCTTCACGATAACCAGAGATTTGAAATACAGAACTAATGTTTAATACATTTCCGAGAAATGGATCTTAAGATCCTGCTTGGAAATTTAATCGTTTTTTTACCTTAACTAATTCTTGGTTAAAGAACCAATGTCAATCAGGGAAGACTGACCTATCTGACAGAGAATGCATATTAATAATTGAGGGATGAAGGAAGGAAGCACTTAGATATCAGTGTGATAGATAAAACATTCTCAGTCTCACAGCCAATCATAAAAGTTAGGAGATTTTTCTGAATGTACTGAAACTGGTAAGCAGAAAATCAGCCTGACAATTAAAATAGACTGTCCCCTGGCTTGCTCTAAAATGATATTCATTGCATAGAATTTGAGAAGTGCTAAATGTTAGTATATATGTAACAAGTTTTACACAATGCATCTTGCGTGGTAGAGGATCTATAAATACAATTTCCCTTAATGTTGAGGCAACTCCAACTGAGAAGTTCTATTTGCTTTTACAGTGTGCCCCTAGAAGTTCTTAACTGTGTCACAGCCTGAAAAAATATTGGGCGATGCTGCCCCAGGGCAAAGGGAAGAAGCCAAGGCATTACGCTACAGCATGTCACACAGCAGGCAATTTAAGATCCTAGGTTCTGAAATCCATCTCTTGAAATAGTTCCTAGAATAGATATAGGACATTTATTTCAAGAAATTCAAAACCAATCTTTTATCCTATCTCATTTATTCACACTACTCACCTGTGAGAAATGAGAAGGTCAAATAATACCAACCCCAGAGTTTTGATACATATCTGATAAGTGATTTATTCAGAAACATAATGTTTAATAGATCTCAATGTTCTAACTCCCAAAGCTTTGCAATGTTTCTTGACTTAATGAATTAACTAATTTCTTTGTGAAGAGGGCAGTGATTAGTTCTTGTTTTACTGGCCCTTACGGATGAAAATGTGGTCATTTATCTTGAATGTGTTCACAATAATGGTCACGTAGGGCCTTTTTGGGATTGCAGCTCAAATAAACAAATAAAGTCCCTTTTTGGGATTGCAGCTCTAATAAACAAAGTCCTGAACTAAGCATTAGCATTTCCAGGTTTAAATCACTTTCTCTATTCAAGTTAGTTTCCTAGGACATGTGCACTGAAAATTCCAACTTTATCATGTTAGTGAGGAAGATTTGTAAGGATCCCTTTTTATAGGGTCTGAAAGAGCAACAGCATAACCACTATTGTCCAGGACCCTCACTCAAATGAATAATAAATATAAACTTATTTAAAAATAAGATTTTAAATAATAAATAACTACATTGCGTGGAAAGAGCAGGTTCACACATCCCATTAGCATGGCATTCATTATCTGCAGGCATTTCCACAGTTCTTGCTGACCTTTATTAAACCATCACTAACAAACTCCTTCAGGTGACTGGTAAAACATGTTGAAATGAAATGAAATGAGGAGTTAATATCTGGATGTGGAGAGACATTGCTGTCTTTACAAACAGAGAAGTTAAACTCCCAGTCAGTTTCTAAAGTGGAAATATACCATGCAAAAGTGTGCATAGCACAAAGCTTACCACTGTAAAGTAGATTTTGGAAACATATCTAAACAGCCAAAGTAAAAAAAAAAAAAAAAAAAAATCCTTCTTAGGGAGAGAACCGTCAAGTTTAGAAAAAATTACTGTTTGGCATCATAAGTTAGGGCACTACTTTAGTCATGGATTAGAAGGAGGTACAAAGGGATAGCTAATGTAATTTTCATTACAAATAAATAGGAGTTTAGGAGAAGCTGAAACCTGTGGGAAAGATGAAATTAGGAATTTCTAGAGTCAATGATGTAACTGAAGGGGTTGTAAGAAAAGATACTTAATATACAGTTCCTTAAATCACTGATGTAAAATCCCTCTCCCTCTCAGGCTATGTATGTATGTATGTGTTTGTGTATATGAAATGGACAATCAACTGACTGAGCCTTAAACGAAGAGAAGAATCATGGATACGTGAGGCTTAATTGGGATGGGAAATTACAAGGAATCAGAATCATAAAGTCAGAAGCCATAGCAATCATGAAAATACAAGTCCATGGACATGTTTAGGAATCTTGGGAACAAGTAAAACATACACTTTTAATTGCCATCTAGATAAACCTCATTTTATTTTCCATTTTCAAGTAATATTTAGCTGGAATTTCATTTTTATAATTTTGAGCCACTTGAAAAATGATTTCTTTTGCATATCACCATCCTCTAATAATATATTGCTGGGCTTTGTTTTCTGTAGGTTTTTTTTTTCTTTCACATCCCTCCCCCCTCACATGTCTGACCTTACTCCTTAATGACAATTCAATATCATTGGTTTTAGCTGTCATCACAATCTTAATTAGTTCCTGTTTTTAGTCTCTCTGTGCTACATGCTTTTGTCCATGATGCCACCAACTACCTTTCTTAAAATTTTAAATCATCTTTCCCTTTTTAAAAAACTATGATAGCATCACTTCGTAGCAAAATATTTTGATCTTTGCATTTTTATACTCAAGGGTATTTTGACTTCACTGTTTGACCCTTTGTTTTGTCTTTGCTCTGTTACTGGTGGGGAGAGTTACAACACCTTATGCAAAGCAATAAAAAGATGGGTGCAGAACAGACTGAGTGGTAGAACATGTGCAATCTGGTCAGTAGAAACACTCCTAGGACATCTGAAAGCAATTTGGCATATTTTTCTCATTGGTTAATTACCACCTCAATCATAATGCATATTATTGGCATCTGTCTTTAATATAAAGTAAAATGAACAATAACCAAAACTTCTCATTATAATGAGTTCTGCAATATTTTTACCCTCAACCATTAAACATCTCACACACACACATACACACACACACAAATTTATAATGGTAAAGTTATAAAGAGTAAAATTTGAAACTGAAAAAAAACTAAGTGATGCATAAAATTTAAAAATATATTTACAGAACATTAAGTAGGATAATGAAAATATAATAAATGGAAATGGTTTAATGGAAATGGTTTAATACATTTTAGTAAAGATTGATCAGTGTTGATACATATCTTTTTTTGGTATATATCTTAAGCATTAGGCTTGTTCTTATTAAATATATATTATTAAAATGCTGTCAGGGTCAGAATGGTATGTCTGTTATCTGGTCATTCTCCTCATTGGTTAAAGAATTGCTTAAAATAGAGAATTCAAATTACTTTCCCAGCTAGCCTCAGTCAACCTCCCCAGCAACATTCCCTAATTCCTCCCCAATTCCTTAACATAGTCCTTAGGACCCACACTGCAATAATCATATTGAGGGTCTTATTTGTATTTTCACAATCTTGCACTTTATAGTTCCTGAAACATCTCTTCAGAGCCTCTTCATCTTCCCTCATTTTTCTGCCTGGCAAATACTTATTTACCCTGAAGGTTTGGTTGACCTCCATGACCACAGTCAGATTTGATCACTCCTACCTTAAGAGCATAGTACTGACATGATGGTATTCCTTGGACAGATGCCCATTTCTCAACATATTCCATCTATCAGTAATCATCAATTTAATAAAGGCCAAGATTTAAGAACCAAGGTTTACACATTTGTATATTCCCTTCAATATTTTTCAAATATTTTGTGCACGTTCCAAAAATTTTGCTAAATAACTAAAAAAGCGATATAGTAGAAGCCTTGAAGAGCTTCACAATGAATTACCATGTACCCTAATTTTCTTAAGCTCTTTGTACCCTAGAATTTATTTTTGTTCATTTGTTTTGTTTTTCTCATTTTAAAAACGATGATGGTCATACCAACCTCATAGAATTGATATATACATGAATGTATGTATGCAAAGGACTAAGAACTGTGATTGGAATAAAGTACACATTCATAAATTCAGATATGTAAATTAATTTCATGTCTTGAATATTTACATCAGTCCTAACTGGAAGTAAGAATACACAAAAGTTCTTGAACTATCTACCAGCTCTGGGATTTCCTATGGCTGGTGAGTAAAAGGCAGACATGTGAGAATTGTTCTGCTTTTGTTTACATATCCTGATACATTGTATAATGTGATTGGGATTTTAACATTCATGTAAGCTGCAGTGGTAACTTCCATGTAATGGACTGTGGCACTAAAAATTAGAGAATTCAATTGAAAGGAATTATGGTAGTGTTGGCTGTTTTCAATGAACTAGTTTGAAAGTTAATTATATTTTTAATAGCTTTACCAAGAAAGTAACTCTTCAGGAAGCTTAAAAAGCATAATTTCTCTGACTGCTTTTCATCAAAGTCCTTTTACTCCCTGTTGTGCTGACCTATTAAAATGAGTATTGAATCACATGTTGAATGCAGAACTTTGGATAATTCTTTGCTAACAAGTAAATAAAACATTTCAGGGATAATCACAAGGTTTTATTTCTGCCAGGTAGGGGCTCTCACATTTGACAGTTATATCTTAATGTCAAACTGAAAGCAGACATTTACAGTGATTACTCAGTGCAGTAAGGAAGGGGACCTTTCCCTTCTAGATTCTTACCCTTTAAAAATACTCCTTCACCTGTCTCAGTTTTTGGCAAGGAAAGTCACTATGGCCAGTTTTGTGGTTGCTTCTCCGTACTTGGTAGTAGTTGTTCTGGAGGAAGGAAAGGAGGAATATACTTCAGTGAAAGAGGGAGACTTATACTGGTGATCACTTTTTATGAAAGAGAAAAAAGATGTTTGGACTCCCTCAGTTTTGTTGAGCGTGACCTATAACAACAGTAATTTAGAAGACACTGTTATTAAGGCAATTCTATGACACTGTAAGGAGGGTAACACAGGTATCTGTCTTCAGGGAGGGACAATAGTGGTGGAGGTTATGATATAAACAGAAATAGACATAGTTATATTATTTCCAAAATAGTATCCCTCACCTTTTAAAAAAAAATCAGTTTATGAACTAGCTTATAAACGTGTTTGCACGAGTGGTTTTGTAAAGGGATTTATTTGAGAATTCATTCTTTCAGCAATCTGTTTTGTAAGAGGCAGTGGCATATATAGATCTTAGAGAAGAAATGTAACTATCCTAAAACAGAGGTGAGGACGAATACCACAAATTGCCCTGGAATGGAATAACAACCAGATTTGAAGTTTATAAATGTTCTGGAAATTGATCATGCGTCTTGGCCTCTGGACATTTTCCAGACCCTTCCAAGACATATCTGTCCAGACAGAGGTGTAGCTGGCTTCCTATTCTCCTATGAGGTGATGTAGCAGGAATATGGCTTGTCTGCCAATCTGCTAGATCCATATGAGACATCAGTTCAGAATAGAACAATATGCAGGCAACATGACGAAATCCACACAGGAGTCTCGTTTTCAGGGCCATCAGTAGCACCGGAGGTTTTACTGTACAGTGTCCAGCATCAGCATCGTGAACTGCAGGGTAGTGCCCAACATAAGGGCAAGGAGGTCATAACTGGAACAGCCTTCACACCTAACTTTCTGATCCTACTGATGAGTCTGAGAGCATTTAAGTGTCTTCTAATAAATCTATTGACTTCTTAAGCTAGTTAGTGGTGGTTCTCCTGCAACTAGAAGCCATGATACACGGAGATAGCAACAAGAACTCATACTTCTCCCAATTTCTAGAGTATATAAATGACAGTGACCCCAGCTTGAATGATATTAACTATGTATATATAAATGAATAGAGAACTATGTGATACTGAATGCGAACTTCAGAATTGCATTATTTCAAGGTCCTGGTGAAAGTAGTCCTTTGGACAAGTCATTTAATCATTGATATGGCTTTTTGCAGCTCAGAAATTTGCTTTTAAAGTATCAAAGTAAATAACTCCCTAAGCCCATAGTTATGAGGGTTAAATAAAATGATTTTTAGAAAATGATTCAAAAATACCTGGAACACATACAGCACTCAGCAAATTTTGGTTGCCTTTGCTGATGTAGTAGTAGCAATAATAGTAGTAGTAGTGGTGGTGGTGGTAGTATGACCTGATAAAAGTTTTTTGTTACCTCACTTATTCTCACAGAAGCCTCAGTAAGTAGTATAATTTCCAGTTTTAGTAATGAAGAATATGATGTTGAAAGTTTAAATATCTCATCCCAAATCACACAGATTTGAAATAACAGTCGACATTTCTCCAAAACCTGTGTTGCCCAATTCCCCATATCGCTTACCCGAGTCAAAGGCCGGCAAACACAAAGGTACGAGTCAGGATGCATCAGTGGTCAAAGCCTGCATGAGTGAAGAAGGAAGGCTCAAGAGTCAGGGCAGGTGCCAATTTGTCCCCAGAACTGGAGATCAATAGTTTTTAGAGGACCGACTATGCTCCATGTACTGCTGTAAGCTCTTCCTAGGTATCGTTTCATTTAATGACCACAAGAAACCAAGAAGACCAGTTTTAGAGTGAATTATCAACCGTTTACAGGAAAACTGAGACATAGCCACTTTTGCAGGGTCACAGAGCTTGCAGATGCTTTAGCTGGGAACTGAAGCTAAACTGACTTCCAAGTGAGTCTGTGTTGATTAAGCCAATGTTTTATCATCTCCACTTTGCTCTGGTTAGCAACTCTTTCTCTGGTGTCAGACTGACCTGGATTGCTGTGTGTGGTAGTTAAGAAGTGACAATATGTGAACATTTGCATTGTTTAAGGGGTTTGTTTTTGTCCTTTTGCTTGTTTGTATTTGTTTTATTTTTTTTTTTTTTATTTTTTTTTTTTTTATTTTTTTTTATGCGTTACGCGGGCCTCTCACCGCTGTGGCCTCTCCCGTTGCGGAGGACAGGCTCCGGACGCGCAGGCTCAGCGGCCATGGCTCACGGGCCCAGCCGCTCCGCGGCATGTGGGATCCTCCCAGACCGGGGCACGAACCCGCGTCCCCTGCATCGGCAGGCGGACTCTCAACCACTGCGCCACCAGGGAAGCCCTGTTTTATTTTTTGGTGTTCTTTTTCTCTTTGTTTTTAAATGGACATCAAAACTCTCTTTGTTCTCGGAATTGTTGGTTGCTGAGGTCTTTTGATTTTGCTCCTAGGTTTTGAGCACCTACTATGAAGAAAACAACTGACAAAATGTTGATGGAGTAACATTACAGGGAAAAGTTGTAGGGGAGAGAGAAATGTGGCTGTTCCCCACAAGAATGGGAGGGAATAGTCTTGGGCATGGGGTGGGGGGTAGGGGGGTATGGAGCAGTGGAGACTGTTTCCCTGATTCTTGACAGTGCCCAAGGCAGACAACCAAACCTGGGTCTGTGCAGGGAAGCAAGGAGATAAAATCCTTGGCCTCACAAACAATTCTCAAAGCTCAAAGTTCAGGCTTGGCAAGGAAGTAGTGAAGAGTCATTTAAGTATGTGAATAATGACTTATAAAGTCTAATAAATAGGAAACACAGTAATACTCTCTCATGGTTGTGTATGTGTGTGTATATTTGTGAAGTGACATAAAATCTAGGGAATGGAGAACACAGTACTTGATAATTTCAAGTACTCGTACATTTTAATGATTATTATTGATATTTCCATCATGATTTCTTGTTTCTGTGGAATGGATCATATTAAAGAGCCAAGAATAAACTTGTTTAATCTTATATATCTTAAGATTATAGATGTTAGTAATTCTTATATTTCTGTATATCTTAAATTTATTTATCACTAAATATCCCCCCCTATTTTCTTTCCTGACTGGTTGTCTTCTCCCTATGTTTTCCCTAGACTATAGTTATCAGTTTAAATGGAACCTAAATTTTACAAGAAAAATAGCATATGTAGAAAAACTTTGTGAGAAGAGTAAAAAATAACTTTGTTTTTGATGCTTTGCGCTAAGTTGATGTCTATATATATGGTGGCAATAAACTGACTTTTTTAGTAGTACAATTTCTGTCCAATTAAAACATGCTTAAAATATGCTTATTAGCATGTGTCTGAGTTATGTATGAATAAATGCATACAAATCTTCCATGTGTTGTACTTGGAGCAGATGAAACTAATAGGAGTGCCTACAGCAGGTGAGAAATAGTCTGGCTGCAGTTCAACTACAGAGTGCACATGATTCTTACTCGTAAAGCCTTCATGTCATTAAACTTATTTATTGATCCTGCTGTCAAGGCAGCAAAGAAGAGTAATTTTAAAGCTCAGAATGAAAAAAAAAAATTTTAAAAATCCCTTTTCTGATAGACTGTGCATATCCAGTGCAATCCATTTTCATATGTTCCCAGTTCTTGATTTCCTTATATGCCCAGAAGTAATGTAACCATAAATGAGATAAATGCATGAAATATCTTCTCTGCTTTTTCAGTTGATAGTATCTTGTGTTTAATTCATTTATCAAAAGTATTAGTATCAGGAAAGGAGAAAATGTAGTAAGTCAGTGCCACATTAAAAAGATAATAAATGCTTAATTTTATCTTTTGGTATCAATTTGTAACTTTTTTTTTAAAGAAGAGATTGCTAATAGGAAAGATAGATATTATGGTGATGATTAAAATGATCTATTCCTCCCTGTTTTTGTTTTTATTTTTGTTTTGTCTTCTTCCTGTATACTTTATTTTCAACTTGTGGAATCTACAAAGAAGCAACAGCAAACAGCCATGTTAACTAATTCCCTATCTCTTTGGAAAGGGGGATTTTTAAAAGTTAGCAATCATGACCTGTGATTTGAAATATAATATGAATTGTGTGTGTGTTGATTTTTTATTTGACTGGGGTTTTTCTTTAGTATTCTTTACTATAACTTTCTGTGCAAGTTTTAAATACAGTTTTCATTTAGGACATTGAATTTTCTACTAACTTACAATACAATACTGATAAACTGCACTGTTATTTCCTTTCCTTCTGCACTCATTTATGTATTGAGAGCGCTGAAAGATTTAATATATCAGTTTAGTATTTTTAACTGTCACTGAATTTGCTACAAATGTGGGGTCTTCATTTTTTGATTGTGGAATCGTGCTACAATTTCTATGCTCTTGCTGGCTTGATCACTCTCTTCCATGATGGATCCAGAAGGAGCAACACCAGGTAGCAGATATCTGCCCTAGGGAAACAGCTAGGTATGTTCCCTTTTATGCTTCTGTACTCTGTTAGTGTTTGGTAATGATGGGGTTGCAGACTTTCTCCAAATTTTTCTGCTGAGATGCAAGTGTCTCCTTCTCTACAATGCTATTCTTATTGAACCAGTCAATGATTTCATTACACTTGTAGAAAATCTTCTGTTTGTCCTCATCATTGACATTGCCTTTGATATTTTTTTTACATTCGACGATGGCTTTCACATTGAAGATGTAGGATTTAAGAAAATATTTAGAAGAAACCTTGTGTCTCTGCTTCTCGTTTCAACTTTGTGTTTCTTAGCCTTCTGACTTGTACCCTCAAGGTCTTCCTTGCTCAAAGGACACTTGTCATTTGTGGTGGCAGTCTTGTTCTTTTTTCCTGTATTGTTACCTGCATACTGGGATCTGAGATATACCACAGGAAATGGGAGTATGCCTATGAATTAAAACGTGCCAAGCAGGTTGTCATAGCACATCACCCTTTATAAACTAGAATAAGTGCACTGAGCTGGTTGAGTAAGTTGTGAAAGTCTGTGAGTGGGCACGCTGATATTGTGTTGATCATGGTGATTATGACACCACCAGGGGTTTCAATATTAATGGAAAAAGTAGTGATATCCAAGAGCAGTGAACCTTGAACATCCTCAGATTTGTCCCTAGATAAGATCACTGCCTGGGCAGATGTATCATGAACAATAGCTCCATAGGGATTGATGTACCTGTCAATTGTTTTCCCTTGAAGAAGTCTTGCAGAAGTGTCTAAATACTAGAGATATGTATATAATCACCCATCACAATGAGGACATATATCTCTGACTTGTCTAATTTGACATAGTGAATGGCTTTCTCCACAGAGTCCAGAATGCCACAGGTCAGCATTCAGTTTTTCAAACTAGCACAGATAATGTGTGGAACTCAACCCTCTCTTGGAGAGAATCAATATCAATTTTGACCTGCTTTTGTTTAGTTACACTGTGCATGTTTACAAGTAGTATAGAGGCTACAGTCATATATCTTGCTCTCATGAATATCCTTCTTATGCTTGGACTTGAAATCTGCAATGAAACCTTCTGTTTGTCAAAGTCTTCTCCATATAAGCTTTAGTCTTCTGCTATAGGTTTGACCCAAAATATTCCATAGTCAATAGTGAGGATTTGTACATTTTAAAGTACACCTTTTAAGAAAAAAGGTCACCATATGTATTTCACCACCAGTATCTTATTCAAGCCATAGCAGCAACCAATAGCTCTTTGATACTTCTGAGAATATTAAGAGAAGCAATAGGATTACCTTCTTTGGAAATCTGTTGGTGGCAGTCATTAATAAACTAATGCTGTGGCAATAGCACTTGTAAACAGTCTTCCCAAGGTAGGCTTCTGTGGTTTCTTCATCTTTGCTAGAATCATAGAGGATACCTCCTCTGGTTAGAAGCTTTTGGATTCTCCCTTGTATTTCATCTGGACCATAGGCCTTCTTGCGTCATTCACCACCAAGAACGGCCAATGAGTCATGTCAGACATGTCTAGACATGTCAGGACAACAGCATTTTCACATCTACATTCAAACTAACACAGTCTAATTCTTCTAAACGTATCACCACTTAATTGAAAATATTAATTAAGGTAATAGTTTCAGGCGATCTACCTAATCATTGGCAATTATCTCTACTTCCCATGCTGGCAGATATCCACACAGGAATAGATGGTGCCATTATCACTGGCAACTGCGGGTACCTCAGACAAGTTTCTGAGTGTAGGTCTAGGTCAGCTTATTGGAGAAAGTAGTTACTGAAGCTGTTGCTATGTTCAAGGGGAGCTCTATATTTTTTAAAAGAAAACGTACATATCATTTTCTTCTGAGAGTGAAGAGGATATTTATAGTAAAACAAACAGCCAGTCTATTACAAATTATTCAAATTAGCACTGTTTATAAACATTCAAGTGAGATTTTTGATGATATTCCTTCCAATTATTTACATCTGAATATGTCTGGATAGATATAAAGTATAAAGTAAATATAAATTTACATATATGGAAACCTAACATTCTACTGTTCTTGAAGTTTTTATACACAAAAATATATCATGGGGAGAGAAAGAAAAAGAGAGAGAGGAGAGAGAGAATTTCCTTACTCAATTTAAGTGTCTTCTTACACAGAATTGCATTATTTTTAAACATCTTTATTGGAATAAAATTGCTTTACAGTGGTGTGTTAGTTTCTGCTGTATAACAAAGTGAATCAGCTATATGTAGAATTGCATTTTACATGTGAGCTGATTAATCTGGCTCTCACTCATGGACATTTTTTATATTTCTAATTTGGTTTACTATAAACAATAATGAAATGACGTTTTTGTGTAAGTACATCGGTTCACTTGTGTAATTATTTTCTTTACGTTGATTCTTCAAACTCTCATTGCTAAACCAAACTATATTTTATATTTAAATATTAAATGTATTGAATTATTTAATAAATATTGTAATTACTACTCCAAAGAACAAATCATAAAATATTTTTTCTTCATAATATATCCAATACTAGAATTTAGCTGTATGTTTTATTTTTCTTAATTTTTAAAATTTTTTAACATCTTTATTGGAGTATAATTGCTTTACAATGGTGTGTTAGTTTTTGCTGTATAACAAGATGTATCAGCTATATGTATACATATATCCCCATATCCCCTCCCTTTTGTATCTCCCTCCCACCCTCCCTATCCCTCCCCTCGAGGTGATCACAAAGCACAGAGCTGATGTCCCAGTGCGATGCAGCTGCTTCCCACTAGCTATCTATCTTATGTTTCATAGTGTATATATGTCCATGCCACTGTCACTTCGTCCCAGCTTACCCTTCCACCTCCCGGGTCCTCAAGTCAATTCTCTACATCTGCGTCTTTATTCTTGTCCTGCCCCTAGGTTCATCAGAATTTTTTTTTCTTTTTAGATTCCATATATATGTTTTAGCATATGGTATTTGTTTTTCTCTTTCTGACTTACTTCACTTTGTATGACAGACTCTAGGTCTATCCACCTCACTACAAATAACTCAATTTCGTTTCTTCTTATGGCTGAGTAATATTCCATTGTGTATGTGTGCCACATCTTCTTTATCCATTCATCTGTCAATAGACACTTTGGTTGCTTCCATGTCCTGGCTATTGTAAACAGAGCTGCAATGAAACTTGTGGTACATGACTTTTTTGAATTATGTTTTCCTCAGGGTATATGCCCAGTAGTGGGATTGCTGTGTTGTATGGTAGTTCTATTTTTAGTTTTTAAAGTAACCTCCATACTGTTCTCCATAGTGGCTGTATCAACTTACATTCCCACCAACTGTGCAAGAGGGTTCCCTTTTATCCACACCCTATCCAGCATTTATTTTTGGTAGACTTTTTGATGAAGGCCGTTCTGACCGGTGTGAGCTGATACCTCATTGTGGATTTGATTTTCATTTCTCTAATGATTAGAGATGTTGAGCATCCTTTCATGTGTTTACTGGCAATCTGTATATCTTCTTTGGAGAAATGTCTCTTTAGGTCTTCTGCCCATTTTTGGATTGGGTTGTTTGTTTTTTTGATATTGAGCTGCATGAGCTGCTTGTAAATTTTGGAGATTAATCCTTTATCAGTTGCTTCATTTGCAAATGTTTTCTCCCATTCTGAGGGTTGTCTTTTCATCTTGTTTATGGTTTCCTTTGTTGTGCAAAAGCTTTTAAGTTTCATTAGGTCCCATTTGTTTATTTTTGTTTTTTATTTCCATTTCTCTAGGAGGTGGGTCAAAAAGATCTTGCGGTGATTTATGTCATAGAGTGTTCCGCCCATGTTTTTCCCTAAGAGTTTTATAGTGTCTGGCCTTACATTTAGGTCTTTAATCCATTTTGAGTTTACTTTTGTGTATGGTGTTAGGGAGTGTTCTAATATCATTCTTTTACATGTAGCTGTCCAGTTTTCCCAGCACCGTTTTTTGAAGAGGCTGTCTTTTCTCCACTGTATATTCTTGCCTCCTTTATCAAAGATAAGGTGACCATATATGCATGGGTTTATCTCTGGGATTTCTATTCTGTTCCATTGATCCATAATTTTGTTTTTATGCCAGTACCATACTCTCTTGATTACTGTAGCTTTGTAGTATCGTCTGAAGTCCAGGAGCCTGATTCCTCCAGTTCCGTTTTTCTTTCTCAAGATTGTTTGGCTATTCGGGGTCTTTTGTGTTTCCATACAAATTGTGAAATTTTTGTTCTAGTTCTGTGAAAATGCCATTGGCGGTTTGACAGGGATTCCATTGAATCTGTAGATTGCTTTGGGTAGTAGAGTCATTTTCACAATGTTGACTCTTCCAATCCAAGAACATGGTATATCTCTCCATCTGTTTGTATCATCTTTAATTTCGTTCATCAGTGTCTTATAGTTTTCTGCATACAGGCTGTTTGTCTCTGTAGGTAGGTTTATTCCTAGGTATTTTATTCTTTTTTTTGGATTGGTAAATGGGAGTGTTTCCTTAATTTCTCTTTCAGATTTTTCATCATTAGTGTATAGGAAAGCAAGAGATTTCTGTGCATTAATTTTGCATCCTGCTACTTTACCAGATTCATTGATTAGCTCTAGCAGTTTCTTTTTTTTTTTTTTGCAGTACGTGGGGCTCTCACTGTTGTGGCCTCTCCCATTGCGGAGCACAAGCTCCGGACGCGCAGGCTCAGCGGCCATGGCTCATGGGCCCAGCCGCTCCGCGGCATGTGGGATCTTCCTGGACTGAGGCACGAACCCATGTCCCCTGCATCGGCAGGCAGACTCTCAACCACTGCGCCACCAGGGAAGCCCGAGCTCTAGCAGTCTCTGATAGCATCTTTAGGATTCCCTATGTATATAATATCATGGCATCTGCAAACAGTGACAGCTTTACTTCTTCCTTTCCTACTTGGATTCCTTTTATTTATTTTTCTTGTTTGGCTAAAGCTTCCAAATCTATGTTGAATACTAGTGCTGAGAGTAGGCATCCTTGTCTTGTTCTTGATGTTAGTGGAAATGGTTTCAGTTTTTCACCAATGAGAAGGATGTTGGCTGTGGGTTTGTCGTATATTGCCTTTACTATGTTGAGGTAAGTTCCCTCTATGCCTACTTTCTGGAGTGTTTTTCTCGTAAATGGGT
This sequence comes from Phocoena sinus, assembly GCF_008692025.1. NCBI lineage: Eukaryota > Metazoa > Chordata > Mammalia > Artiodactyla > Phocoenidae > Phocoena > Phocoena sinus. Next base: position 79,276,604 of record NC_045768.1, on the reverse strand, counting down.
GTTGAATTTTGTCAAAAGCTTCTGCATCTATTGCGATTATCATATGTTTTTTCTCCTTCGTTTGTTAATATGCTGTATCACATTGATTGTTTTACATATATTGAAGAATCGTTGCATTCCAGGGATAAACCCCACTTGATCAAGGTGTATAATCCTTTTAATGTGCTCTTGGATTCTGTATGCTAGTATTTTGTTGAGGATTTTTGCATCTATGTTCATGAGAGATATTTGCCTGTAGTTTTCTTTTTTGTGACATCTTTGATTTTGGTATCAGGGTGATGATGGCCTTGTAGAATGAGTTTTGGAGTGTTCCTCCCTCTGCTATATTTTGGAAGAGTCTGAGAAGGATAGGTGTTAGCTCTTCTCTAAATGTTGGATAGAATTAACCTGTGAAGCCATCTGGTCCTGGGCTTTTGTTTGTTGGAAGATTTTTAATCTCAGTTTCGATGTCAGTGCTTATGATTGGTCTGTTGACATTTTCTATTTCTTCCTGGTTCAGTCTCAGAAGGTTGTGCTTTTCTAAGAATTTGTCCATTTTTTCCAGGTTGTCCATTTTATTGACATATAGCTGCTTGGAGTAATCCCTCATGTTTCTTTGTATTTCTGTAGTGTCAGTTGTTACTTCTCCATTTTCACTTCTAATTCTGTTGGTTTGAGTCTTCTTCCTTTTTTTCTTGATGAGTCTGGCTAGTGGTTTATCAATTTTGTTTATCTTCTCAAAGAACTAGCTTTTAGTTTTATTGATCTTTGCTATCATTTCCTTCATTTCTTTTTCATTTCTTTCTGATCTGATCATTATGATTTTTTTCCTTCTGCTAAATATGAGTTTTTTTTGTTCTTCTTTCTCTAATTGCTTTAGGTGTAAGAATAGTTTGTTTATTTGAGATGTTTCTTGTTTCTTGAGGTAGGATTGTATTGCTGTAAACTTCTTAGAACTGCTTTTGCTGCATCCCATAGGTTTTGGGTCATCATGTTTTCATTGTCATTTGCTTCTAGGTATTCTTTGATTTCCTCTGATTTCTTCAGTGATATCTTCGTTATTTAGTAGCCTATTGTTTAGCCTTTGTGTGTTTGTTATTTTTTACAGTTTTTTTCCTGTAATTGGTATCTAGTCTCATAGCGTTGTGGTTGGAAAAGATACTTGATATGATTTCAGTTTTCTTAAATTTACGAAGGCTTCCTTTGTGACCCAAGATACGATCTAACCTGGAGTGTGTTTCATGAGCACTTGAGAAGAAAGTGTATTCTGTTGTTTTTGGATGGAATGTCCTATAAATATCAATTATGTCTATCTGGTCTAATGTGTCTTTTAAAGCTTGTGTTTCCTTATTTATTTTCATTTTGGATGATCTGTCCAATGGTGAAAGTGGGGTGTTAAAGTCCCCTACTATAATTGTGTTACTGTCGATTTCCCCTTTTATGGCTGTTAGCATTTGCCTTATGTATTGAGGTGCTCCTATGTTGGGTACATAAATATTTTAAATTGTCATATCTTATTCTTGGATTGATCCCTTGATCATTATGTAGTGTCCTTCTTTGTCTCTTATAATAGTCTTTATTTTAAAATCTATTTTGTCTAATATGAGTAAAACTACTCCAGCTTTCCTTTGATTTCCATTTGCATGGTTTTCCATCACCTCACTTTCAGTCTGTATGTGTCCCTAGGTCTGAAGTGGGTCTCCTGTAGACAGCATATATACGAGTCTTGTTTTTGTGTCCATTCAGCCAGTCTATGTCTTTTGGTTGGAACATTTTATCCATTTACATTTAAGGTAATTATCTCTATGTATGTTCCTATTACCATTTTCTTAATTGTTTTGGGTTTTTTTTAGGTCTTTTCCTTCTCCTGTGTTTCCTGCCTAGAGAAGTTCCTTTAGCATTTGTTGTATAGCTGGTTGGGTGGTGCTGAATTCTCTTAGCTTTTGCTTGTCTGTAAAGCTTTTATTTTCTCCATCAAATCTGAATGAGATCCTTGCTGAGTAGAGTAATTTTGGTTGTTGGTTTACCCCTGTCATCACTTTAAATATGTCCTGCCACTGCCTTCTGACTTGCCGAGTTTCTGCCGAAAGATTAGTCGTTACCCTTATGGGGATTCCCTTGTATACTATTTGTTGCTTTTCCCTTGCTGCTTTTAATATTTTGTCTTTTATTTAATTTTTGATAGTTTGATTAATATGTGTCTTGGCGTGTTTCTCCTTGGACTTATCCTGTATGGGACTCTCTGCACTTCCTGGACTTGATTGTTTATTTCTTTTCCCGTATTAGGGAAGTTTTCAACTATAATCTCTTCAAATATTTTCTCAGACCCTTTCTTTTTCTCTTCTTTTTCTAGGATCCCTATAATTACAATATTGGTACATTTAATGTTGTCCAAGAGGTCTCTGAGACTGTCCTCAATTCTTTTCTTGCTTTTTTTTTATTCTGCTCTGTGGGAGTTATTTCCAGTATTTTATCTCCCAGGTCACTTATCTGTTCTTCTGCCTCAGTTATTCTGCTATTGATTCCTTCTAGCGAATTTTGAATCTCATTTATTGTGTTGTTCATTATTGTTTATTTGCTCTTTAGTTCTTCTAGGTGCTTGTTGAACATTTATTGTAATTTCTCTATTCTAGTTCCAGGATTTTGAATCATCTTTACTATCATTACTCTGAATTCTTTTTCAGGTCGACTGACTATTTCCTCTTCATTTGTTTGGTCTGGTGGGTTTTTACCTTGCTCCTCCATCTGCTACATATTTCTCTGTCTTCTCATTTTGCTTAACTTACTGTGTTTGTGGTCTCCATTTCACCATCTGTGGGTTCATAGTTCCCATTGTTTTTGGTGTCTACCTCCAAGGGGTAAGGTTGGTTCAGTGGCTTGTGTAGGCTTCCTGATGGAGTGAACTGGTGCCTGTTTTCTGGTGGGTGGGGCTGGATCTTGTCTCTCTGGTGAACAGGACCACATCCGGTGGTGTGTTTTAGGGTGTCTGTGAACTTTATTATGATTTTACGTAGCCTCTCTGCTAACGGGTGGGTTTGTGTTTCTGTCTCGCTAGTTGTTTGGCATAGGGTGTCCAGCACTGTAGCTTGCTGGTCTTTGAGTGGAACTGGGTCTTAGCATTGAGACAAAGATCTCTGGGAGAACTCTTGCTGACTGAGATTACATGGGCCAGGAGGTCTCTGTGGTCCAGTGTCCTGAACTTGGCTCTCCCACCTCAGAGTCTCAGGCCTGACACCATGCCAGAGCACCAAGATCCTGTCAGGCACACAGCTCAGAAGAAAAAGAAGAAAAAAAAGAAAGATAAAAAAATTAATAAATATATAAAAATAAAATAATTTAAATTAAAAAATTAAAAAACATTATTAAAATAGAAAGGTACCAGGATCTTGGTTTGGTTGAGAGCAATGAAACCAATAAACAAATCCACCAATGATAACAGGCACTAAAAACTATACTAAGATAAACATAAAAATCAGAAACAAGTCAGTCACAGAGAGCAAACCCCATGCCTACATTTGCTCCCAAAGTCTACTGCCTCAATTGTGGGTTGACTTGTTGTCTCTTCAGGTGTTCCACAGATGCAGGGTACCTTAAGTTGATTGTGTGGATTTAATCCGCTGCTCCTCAGGGTACGTGGAGAAATTTCCCTTTCCCTTCTTTGTTCGTACAGCTCCTGGGTTCAGCTTTGGTTTTTACCCCTCCTGTGCGTGTAGGTTGCCTCAGGCTTTTGTTCCCACCCAGACAGGATGGGTTAAAGCAGTGGCTGATTAGGGGGCTCTGGCTCACTCATGCCTGAGGAAGGGAGTGGTACGGTAGTTATAATTTGAATGAGGGGTGAGCCTGCAGCAGGCAGAGACTGGCATGACATTGCAACAGACTGAGGTGTGCCATGTGTTCTCCCGGGGAAGTTGTCCCTGGATCATGGGACCCTGGCAGTGGCTGGCGGCACAGGCTCCTGCGAGGGGAGGTGTGGTTAGTGACCTGTGCTTGCACACAGGCTTCTTGGTGGCTGTAGCAGCAGTGTTAGCATTTCATGCCCGTCTCTGGTGTCTGAGCTGATAGCCACAAGCTGAGCTTTTGCCCATCTCTGGAGCTCACTAAGGTGGTGCTCTGCTTTCTGTGGGCAGACAGGGAAGGAATCCCCTGTCCTCGTGCACCCTGAAACAATGGTCTCTTGCCTCTTAGGCAGGTCCAGACTTTTTTCTGGACTCCCTCTCAGCTAACTGTGGCGCACTAGCCCCCCTCAGGCTGTGTTCATGCAGCCAACCCCACTCCTCTACCTGGGATCCCACCTCTGAAGCCTGAGCCTCAGCTCACAGCCCCTGCTCGCCCCGGCGGGTGAGCAGACAAGTCTCTCGGGCTGGTGAGTGCTGGTTGTCACTGATCCTCTGTGTGGGAGTCTCTCTGCTTTGCCCTCTCACCCCTTTTGCTGTGCTCTCCTCCATGGCTCTGAAGATTCCCCCACCACCACCCCCCATCTCTGCCAGTGAAGGGGCTTCCTAGTGTGTGGAAGCCTTTCCTCCTTCACAGCTCCCTCCCAGAGGTGCAGGTCCCGTACCTATTCTTGTGTCTGTTTCTTCTTTTTTTCTTTTGCCCTACCCAGATATGTGGGGAGTTTCTTGCCTTTTGGGAAATCTGAGGTCTTCTGCCAGTGTTCAGTAGGTGTTCTGTAGGAGTTGTTCCACATGTAGATGTGTTTTTGATGTATTTGTGGGGAGGAAGGTGACCTCTACCTCTTACTCCTCCGCCATCTTGAAGGTCCCCTTAGCTATATGTTTAGACTTTATCAATCCGGTGGTTGAAAAATCATACCTCATCCTTTTAATTGTCTTTATTTTAATACTAAAGATTTTGAACTTTTTTTTAAGCATTTCTTTGTTCATTTGAATGGTCCTTTTTGTGAAACAAATGTTTATGTACTTTGAATATTTTCTAGTTTGGTGATGAACTTTTTCTAACTACTCTGTGGTTGATTGGCTTAATATTTCTAGTTATTTAACTCCCTTTTCCTTCCATGAGGTTTGTTTTTACCCTCTCTTCTTAAATCAGGCTTGACCATGTGATTGGCGTTGACCATGGAATGTGACTGAATGTGATGGGTGGTGCTGTGGAGCAGAAACCATAGGAGTCATTTATAGCCCAGCCATTGCTCTTTCTCTCTGTGCTACAGGAGCCTTTTCTCCTAGAGAGATTTACAGTGTAACACAAGAACAAAAGAAATGTTCAATCTAAGCCATAGAGGTTTTGGGGATTGTTCTTTGATGCATTATAACCTTGCCTAAACTGATTGATAAAAATTCATAAAAAAATATTTCTATACATTATGGGCAGCAATTCTTTAGGTTTCTTTATTGGGGTTTTGTTTTCCACACAGCATTTGCTTCCAACAAACTCAGCTACCAATGTAGAATTAAAATGCTCATTGAATGTAAGTTTCCGGTACTTCAGTCTTCATTTTTAGATTAGTACACAGTCTAACTTTTTGCTCCAATAAGTCTATGGTATTTAGATTTTTAAAAACTTTTTGACAAGATAAGTATTCATTGTAGATATTCTGTCTGATGATAGGTATACATTCATGGTTCTCTTTAAAAATTACAAGTAAACTGACACCTAAAGGAAAAACAAATAGAAAGCCCCATGTTATTTAATATCACTATAAAATTTATTTCTGTAGGAAAAGGACACATCCTTCGTTTTCTTTCCTCTCCAACTACCTCATTTGCATCTCCTTAGGTATTTTTTAAATACTTCCGCTGTAATCTGCTGGGCCAAATTCTCCTAATTTTATAGGACCCAGTTTAAGCTTTACTTTTTCATTAGTACACTTTTTTTCCCTCTGTATTCTCATAAATCACTGTAGCACTTTTAGCTGGTAATTGGTATTTAACATTTTATTACAAACTGATTTAATGATAACTTGGTTCGTATTCACATTATCTTCCTAAAAATGTAATATCCCTGATGTCAGAATTCAGACCTTAATCTAAAGCACTCAAAATACTTAGCATAATACTAGACAGCGAAGAAATGGTCAATAAATTTAAGCCTTAAAACAGATGTATACATTCTTCATAGTTTCAGTCTCATCACAAAGAAAATAGTCAGCACACTATATGTTCACTCCTCATTCTAACTCATTTTTCATCCTTCAAAGTATTAAGTAAAAAATATGTGTGATAAATATGGAGGAAATAGTTTTATGACTGATTGAGAAATGACAGTAGTCATTAATTGGATTTGATCAAAAAGGGTTCCTACCAATTCAGCTTCATTATTTTTATTTTATGTAACAAAAATTTATCAAAGTAGGCATAACACCAAAAATTGTTATTTATGTAAATAACTCTATCATTTTATCTAAGATAACATAGTATTGTAAAAGGGAAAAGCAATATGAGAAGATTTGTTATCTTAAAATTAAAGTGAACTTACAATAAAATATATGCTAGAAATAAGAAAATTTAATAATAGCACAAGGAAAGGACAATGGATAATAATGTTAGGGTAATAAGTTAGTATATCATATTTTCATTATTACCATCTAAGTTACTCAATCTTATTAAAACTAAGTTAAAAATTGAAAAAAATAATTTAAAAATATTGTTTACAAAGACTTGCACAATATTGTTGAATCTTAATTTCAATAGAAATTTTTAGATACATCTCTTTGAACATCACATGCAAATGTCAAAATATTGACTCAGTGAGAAAATATATGAGAAGGTATTTGGGGCATTAATTTATTTTCATTTGAATTGACTCAGAGTGAAAGTCAAAATATTGGTGTTTAGGAAAAGAAAGTAACTGCAGTTTTTGTTCCAAAGTAGTTCATTTAAATAGAAGCCTCCTACTTATGAGTGGGCTGTATTCTAAATAGTGATGTGTAAATCAATTATTTGAACATTGGAATGTATTTTCCCTTGCTGTAATATAATAAATGGTGGCTTTGTTACTTATATAAACAGTTCCACAAACTCAGGGTGTGAATATAGTTAGGCTTACTTTTTTTTTTTCTTTATAATTAATTGGCTAAAACTCTGCTCTGTTAAAGGGGTACCACTGTGAAATATAGAGAAGATGAGAAAAATAAGACTACAAACTGGGATGAAACATTTGTAAATCACATGTCTGGTAAAGCTCTTTTATCTAGAATCTGTAAAGAACTCTCAAAACCTAAGCTTAAAAAATCCAGTTAGAAAATCTGAGAAAGAGATATGGATGACAAATAAACACATGAAAATATGTTCATCATCATTTACCATTAGTGATATGCAAATTAAAATCACTATGAAACATCACTGCACACTTATTCAAACACTTAAATTTTTAAGAATGTGACAAAACCAAATAGTGGTGAGAAAATGGATAAACTGGATCGTCCATACATTTCTAGTGAAAATACAAAATGGTACAGGCAACTCTAAAAAATAATTTGGTAGTTTGTTATAAAATTGTACAGGTACTAACCAGACAACTCAGCAGTCATGTTCTTGGGCACTTATCCCAGAGAAATGAAAACATACATTCACATTAAAACCTGTACATGAATCTTCCTATTGGATTTTTGTAACAGTTCCAAACTGGAAACATTTGAATATCCTTCAGTGGGTGAGCAGCAATGCAAGATTCTGTAAACCTACTCAGAAGGATGTGCATGATATTTATTGCAACAATATTATCTACAGAAAGATTGCTAATAAATATTAAATCAATAACGTGTGATTAAATTAAAAACATGCTTCTGAAGAGTATAATATCCTGTAATTAATATACTACTAAGAAGATATATGATCTGATGTTGCCTTGATATCGAATTATTCATTTTAAATAAAACTGGCTTGACCTCCCATCTCTGTCCTGTGAAAAATCTGATACCCAGTATAGGATGTCTACTAGTGGCTTAAATTCTCATTTCCAAGGTCTGTTCTTATCACTTTCTTGTTCCCATTTTAATAATAATTGCACTTCTAGTAATGCCTGTAGCCTTCTCTATGCCTTATATTTAGCCAGATGTGAAACACATACCCACTTCAAAGATTTATTAAAAATACTGGGCACATTCTTTCTAGTATAATTTTAGATTTGATAGAAAATATAAACCATAGCAATAAAAATACAATATAAAACATTCCCCATTCTTAAAAAGTCCCCGGCTGTGTATTTCCACAGAGGATTTCAGTGGAGTTGCTTTTCTTTCTTGTTATCTCTCCTTCTCTTCAGACTTGTTTTTCATCTCTGCCCATTCAAGCCAGGCCTAGAGAATGTTACTTCTATATGCATCCATATGCGTTGGACATTTTTCTGAGCAGAGGTATTTCTCTTCATGAGAAGAAATCTGCAGTGGTCTCTTATTTGTTTGTTTATTTCCTATCTTGCTGTTAGGGCATTCTCAAACAAGAGCTGTAGTTAAGTGATGTAATCCATTTAATAAAGGTCACATTTGAAGTGCAGTAGCTCCAGAATTAATAAATACTCCAATATGTGAATAGAGAGTGCACAGAATATGCATATCTATACAACGGGAAATGTATTAGAGACTGTGGCAAGAATTTTTAACTCAGTACAGCAGATAAATGGAAAAAATATATATTTATTCCTCACTTTCTATGTGCCAGGCAGTGTAAGAACATCACCTATTTTATTTTTTAAATCTCTACAACCACACTCTTCATTAATATTACTGGCTCTCTTAACAGATTTGTGAAAACTGGAACCCATGGTCCTATACCTAATAAAATAACAGAGCCAAGAGTCTAAAAATTTTATTCTGATTACAGAGTCAGGACTTTTTGGCTCTTTGTGAGAGTATTTCATTGATAAGATGGAATTTTTAAAATATTTTATTTCATGGAATCCAAAATAATTACCAAATGTTTAATTAGCAAGAAAAAAATTATATTATTTTAATGTGATATCAATTATTTGTGTAAGATCTGTCCTACTCTGCAAAGTCAGTATATAACCTTCCAATTCTTTAAGGGAAAGTAATTTATATGCATTTCTCCATAGTAAAATATGCAAAGTCTTCAGGAAGACAATTAGAAACTGCATTGAGAAATGCATGTTTAGTAACAAGAAACATATTGAAAGTGTACAGAAAGTCTTTCTTTTGTATATATTTTATTCCCTTCTTTTCTCTCACACACTTTATTATTACTTATTATTATAGCTTCTAAATAAGATTGATTGGTGAGTTGATTACAGGGGTGCCTGAGCACAGATTGTGGGAAGTCTTAGTGTGACTTGGTATGCCATAAATCAAACAGCGGGTGAATGGGAAACACAGTTCCCTGACTCACAAAATATAATAATAAAAACGTAAATAAACTAGCCTCCTTTATTAGGAGATAACCAGTATCAGTAATAACTCTGATAATATATAGGATTCAGTTACACATTTTCCTTTTATATACAAATTTTAAAATATTTATAATATACAAGCTATTATACTAGGCAGCATGGGAGATTTAAGTGTGAAAAAACAAGGTACTTGTCAATGACATCACCATCAAGTAGAGGAAATAAAATTGAGCACTATAGCATAGAGTAGAAATTAACAGCAAATGTTTAAGATTATTTGGAAGAGAAGAAATTTATGTTTTCTGAGGTAATGATTTGAAGAACAGAGAAAGATTCTTAGAAGGGGCTTCCATGCACATAATGATGAAAAACAATGGCATTCAAAGTGGAAATAGCAATGTGAGTATTGATCCTCCCATTTTCACAACAAAACAGGCTTCTTCATTTCCTTACTCTCACTCAGTGTGGACACAATTTAGGCATCCATTGCTGTACTCTTTTCATTCATAATTCTTTCCATCCTGTTCTTTTGATTCCTTAGTATGTGCCAGTCACTACAATAAGCTCTGGGAATAAAGAAGAGAGCCAAAGTCTCTGTCCTCAAGGAAATCTTAATCTAGAGAATCTTTTTCCATGTCAGAAATGCCTCTTCAGTTTTCCCTCCTGTCCATTTCGTGGTCACTGCTTTAGTATATGTTATCATCACCTGTTCACAGAACTATTTTGAGCAACAATTTCTTAGACTTCCCCACTTTACACCCACCTGTTGTTGAGGGTTTTCCTTGGTGCTCTCTGTTGGCAGGAGAGGAAATCAAGCCATACTGCTGAAATTAGGCAATCACTGAAAAAGTACATGGACCAAAATATAGACAATTATGTGCATAAATGATATCAGAATACATGAAAAAGTATCCACATTATAATGTTCATTTCAGAGCTATTTATAATGGTGGAATAAAAATATTATTCAAATCTCCATCAATTCTATGGTGATATAAAAAATAGTGCATAATCATTAAAAGTGATGATACCATTTATAATTTCTGACCCAGAAAAGATGTCCATGATGTTTTTGGTTTTTTTTTTTTGCGGTACGCGGGCCTCTCACTGTTGTGGCCTCTCCCGTTGCGGAGCACTGGCTCCAGACGCGCAGGCTCAGCGGCCATGGCTCACGGGCCCAGCCGCTCTGCAGCATGTGGGATCTTCCCGGACCGGGGCACGAACCCGCGTCCCCTGCATCGGCAGGTGGACTCTCAACCACTGCGCCACCAGGGAAGCCCTCCATGATGTGTTTTTAAACGTGTGTGTCTATATGTTTGACAGAGATGAGAACCCTGAAGGAATATGTTTTAAATCACTAAAATTGGTTACTGCTGTGTCAAGGAATTATGGTTGGCAATTGAACATTCTTTCTAAGATCTTTATAATAATTCATCAAAATCCTAATATAAATATATATTGATTTATATATAAAACAAATATATTCATATTATAAAAATGGAGTTTTTACATAAATAAAGATTAAAGCAACACTATTTTGTATAGTCAATGATATAACATTGGAGGTTATGTATACATAGGAAAATATACTTAGCAGTTTTTTAATTTACTTATCTGTATTAGAAAAAAATTCTGCCACTGTTTTTGATTAGATTATCATAATTGCATATTAAAGACTTTCATGGAGCTGGCCTAAATTGCTCAGTAAATTATAGGCATTATGATTTAGTCAGAAGTCTACTAGATATAAAAACTTGAAAAAAGATATTTTTACAGATTTAGGCTGTGAAGATCTCTTTATTTCTCCAAGGAGCTTATAAATATTTAAAGATAAAAAGGCTCTTTAACTGTAACAGATGATTTAGGTAAAATATTTGAAAAAACATTTAAATGATAAAATTTTCTGACAGTGATCAATAATACCAGGTTTCACATAACCGGGGGGGGGGGGAAATTAGTGTCAGTCAGAAGTTTAGGTAATAATATGGGATCACAGTATTAATATTCCTGGGGATAATTTTTTTCAAATTGTGTCATATTTTATCTGGGTTATTTTATCACAGAGCAGAAAAGTGTAATTTGTAAAGAAATCCTCATGAGGTGTTGGGAGGCTAAAAGAATCAAAATCTGAGTATACAAAGAGCCAAACAAGATCTACATGAACTTCTATCAATCCTCCAGTCCTTTTCATAGTTTACATTATTGGGTGTTTTATTCTTTTCCCATCATTCCATTCAATTTAACTCTGGGTTATACTTGGGATTATGATGATCTGGTTAGATTCTAACTCAACAAACATCATAGTATTCTTCCACAACTTCCTTCCTTAGTTAAAACTCGACAGTTTCCAAGTTCAATTTTGTCTCCCATAACGGCTTCCTCACTTTCTTTCATGACTTTTGCCACTGTCATAACTCAAGCCCCTCTCTTTTCTTTCAAGACCTCAATGACCCACACGTTAAGTCACTTGGCATTGTCCCACAGTTCACTACATATTTTTTTTCTTTCTGTTCAACTTCAGTCATCTTTTTTCTACAGTGTCTAATCTTCCATTAATGCATTAATGCTCTCCAATGTATTCTTCATCCCAGACATTGTAGTTTCCGTTTCAAGAAATTTGATTTGGGTGCTTCTTTTTTTTTCAGTAGCTCTAACTAAGTTTTTAAAATATATGTAATACAGTTACAATACTTGTTTTAAAGTTCTTATCTACTAATCTAACATCTGTGTCAGTTCTGGATTGGTTTCAGTTGGTTGCTATTCTCTTCATTATGGTTGATTCATCAGAATAGAGACTATATCCTCCCAGATGAAGCTCAGCCACAGAGAACTGAAGTGATATGTCGGATTGGTAGAGTATTCAAGAGTAATATTCCATGAAATACGTGTGAGGAGTTCTGTGTGATCTTGGAGTGGTTTTGGAAGACTATTTGGTTGAGGAAAGACTAGCTGGCTCCTCCCTTAAAGTTCAAAGTGCTTATTTTCCCTGATGGCAGGACACATATCATTTGAATAATAATGAAAAGCAGAAGAATTTATGTTCCTCACTTTTCTGTTGAATTTTTAGCACAATAACAGCTTGAGGAAAGACATACAATGATGTTCATTTCAAACAGTAAAACATTGAAAAATTAATTTCTAACTAAACTAAAACCCAATTGTGTGCATAAAAATGGTTGGAATATAATGATTCCTTGGCAAGTGAGAAAATGGGAGGACTTTGCTGAAGAAGTGTTTATCATTTGTCTTTTGTTTGCACATTTATTTCCTCCCTATATGATTCTGATAGACTGCATCAAGGATATAATTCTCTTTCTGGTGCTTGCTTTGATGTTAACCCTACAAACAGAAAGGATAGTGTATGTTTCTGTATAAACAGGTCAAAGATGGCCTAGAAATTAGTTCACATTATGCTGTCACTTACATCATATTACAAGATTCTTACAATAGCTAAGGTGTCAGCATTGATGTGGACTCACTATGCCCATTTTATAATTGGTAGATGTAAAGTTTAGAAAGGTTAAGAGCTTGCAATCATAAGATAAATCTATGAAGGATTTATAAACAAGCCCAGAATTTCCAGTTTCAAATCCAGTATTCTGCCCTCTGCCTCAGCCATTTTTTTAAGTTTGCATGTTAGAGGCAGTAAGACTTCTACTGTTTTAGATAACATCAATGAAATACCATAATTGTACTCTTGATTATGTTTAAGATACAAAGAAACTTTAGTCTACATTCATTATTTTTAACTAAAAGTTTCAGTTTGAATATTAATTTTATTTAAATAATGTTCGTAGAAATTTTAGAGAGAAAATTAAAATGACTTTATGTGCAGAATACTATCTCCATTTGCTTTGACAACTCTTAGTTCATATATGCAAAATAAGTCTACCTTTTTGTATATAAAATTAAGATGCAATGCCAGGATATCATTGACTGCTTAATTAAAGCAATTAGGATTGTAGTGAATCATGGCACAACTTACCTTAAGAGGTGTGAGCAGACTACGTCACAGGCGTAAATAGTCATTGAGTTCAAAATACTTCCCACATAATAAAACATAAAGCAAATTTGAGTGCTAAATTTTCATTCATTCTTAACATTGTAGATGCATTTAGAAAAAAAGAAAAACCTTAGAGGTTACCTGCTTTTCAAGACTTGACTTGGTGCACATCTTATAGAAGGACTTCCACATGCTGACTTATTACTCAAAACAATGAAGTCCCCAATAGAAAGCATTTCTTTGCTTGGAGTGTCCTTTAATGTACCTGTCTTAGGAACCTTTGGTGGTAGTAGGTAGCTGGCTGAGGGTTCAGGGAGATAGACCCTACCTGTGTCTCTCTCTTTCTATTAGAGAGCTATTATTGCCTCTCTCACCTTATCTGAGAAGGGATTAGAAGACTGGTCGCATTGCATTAGCATGGACTTTGAAATGACAATCTCGGAATCAAATTCCAGTCTCAGCATTCATTTCCCGGTAAATTAGGGCAGGGTGCTTAATTTTTCTGAGAGGCAGTTTCAGCAGTGATACAGTTATATCTGCCTCATAAACAGGAGTAGATCCAGATTTTATGGGACCTAAAGCAATACTTTCGGGAGTGCTCTTTAAGGAAAAGGATACAAAATAGGAATGGTTGTGAATATTTATTTAGAATTAACAAGAAAAAGCACAATAGAAACTTGAAGAAGCTGACAAATTCATCATCCATTAAAAAAAAATTCAACTCTCTATAATTAACTGCCAGACATATCATTTATTGTACTTTGGCTTTGGCTATATATTCTCGATTATTTCTTTATAACACTTTTAAATTATTATTTTCTTTAGAGAGAATGCTATTCAATATTTCCACTAGCATGGTTGATTATTTTTAAATTAATAACGACAATTTACAAAAGGTTCTTTCAGTTTCACAAATAAGTATTGATTATGTCATGTGGATTTTAAAAATTATTTTGAAGCTTGGGAAACTTCCATTGAGTTTCTTTTGTATATGAGATATTTCAGATATACTTTCTGTAGTATTGCTATAGGTTTGTGTCCTAGAAACATAAGAATTTTATTAAATTTTATTTTACATAATTCTCATTTTTAAATGCATGATGTTTTTGTAGTCATATATATTACCGAGTATATGCCTGACAGAAATTCTCCTCTGATTTAGGCGCTGATGAGAACTAAATACTCTTCTTACAATTTTATACTTATGACTAAAAGAATATTCTAATAACAACAAAATCTTTTTTTAAAAAATATTTATTTATTTATTTGGTTCTTCCAGATCTTAGTTGCTGCATGTGGGCCCCTTAGTTGTGACATGTGAACTGTTAGCTGCAGTATGCATGTGGGATCTATTTCCCTGGCCAGGGATCGAACCTGGGCCCCCTGCATTGTGAGCACAGAGTCCTAGCCACTGCGCCACCAGGGAAGTCCCAAATCTTTTGAGCTCTGTCCTTTTCATACCTCTATTATTTACATATTTCTTTTGTTGTGTATCTTGGGACACATTTATATCCCATCGTGATCTGTGGCTGTAAAAGTTTGTGACATGATGATGAGTGACTCAGCACAGGGCCCGTAGGGGTACCCACCATTTCTATACAGTGGATTCAAAATGCCTTGACAGTACATGAAAGGGGTTTCATCTACTAAATACAAAGTTTATGTATCCCAAACTCAACTTCTGCTACCATCTAGCCAAGATGCCCATGGCTGCTTCAGTGTTCCCTGACACAAAAGGAGAGGTGTGACAGAGGGGAAGTTGTTGCTTGAAGAGATTATCAGTCTTAACTAACTGTTAAAATATTTTAATTGTATAAATTTAACATAATTATAGGGCCATATGAAACAACAGCTACTGTCTCACCTTTGAGTCTTTGTGAGCAAATGGCTCTGAAGTTTAAGATTCATTAGGTACGTGGTAAATCTTCTGGTTTAATGTTTACTGAATGTGTAAATTAAAGAGCGTATTCAACTGTATATATTTTGATATGATCCCCACAAAAGCTACTGACATATAATGCAATAAAGGAATACCACCTATTTTTCTATTTCAAATTCAGAAATTCTTATGCTAATTAGAAGCAAGGTTCTAGATACAATATTAATAAGATTCTTCTTGGTCCTCATCATCAATAAAGAATTGACCAAATATTTCCAGCTTAATTTTTTAAGTCAGAGAGTAACATTTTATTAAAATACAACCATATACATTTTAATTATAAACCTCAGATTAACAATTGATTAAACTATACAAACATCTTGGTAAAATTAAGCATTTTCCGATTTTTTCTGAAATTTCTTTTGACAATTTTATCATGAAAAAAATAACCTGTGATCATTTTACATTGTCTAAAGAAAATAATTTAATAAACCTATTAGGGCATTATTGAAGTTTTTATTATCCTGTAATAACTCCTTAATAATGAAAACATTCTCTTCCAAATAATCTATTATTATTATCATTTTTAGAGGTCTAGCTCTTTCGACTGAAAAAGATACACAACCTAAAAGTTGAGAATTATTTTATTTGGCAGACGGAACTGAGGACTTAAGCCAGGAAGATAGCTTCTCAGCTCTGAGGGATGCTCTGAAGAGATAAGGAAGGAGACAGGGTAAATAGGAGTTTTTGCAACAAAACCAGGCAGTCTGAACAAGACACCAAAAGATTACTGTTAATTAAAGAAAAACAGACATCTCAAGTTAATGAAGTTAGTGCTTTTCTATGTATGGGAACATGCAAGAGTCTGGGCTCTTTAAAATCATTCCTTTGATGTGCACCTCAGCTATCTAGGGCCAGTATCCTGTTCTTTTCCATCCTGAATCCCCTTAGGGTACACAATCTGGGGCTGCTGCAGTGACTGATGGCTAATGGCTTGATGGCTGCAACATCCTTTGTTTTCTGATATGGTGGGTGACTTTCTTTGTAGACAATACCCTGGGTGATGATTTTGCATGAATTCCAGAAATTCTCTAACATTTTTATCAGCTTCCTGAAATTCTGTATGTTAGAATTTGCCATTTCACTTGATAATCAATTTGAATTCCATTTCCATTATATTTTGTGATATCTAATATATAGAAAAGTTAGACTGGTCAAACAGACAGGGATACACATTATTGTAAAATAGGGACAGCTGATTTGGGGAAGAGTGTATCAGTCTGCTTGGATCACCATGACAAAATACCAGACTGGGTAGCTTAAACAACAGAAAATATTTTGTCACAGTTTCGAAAGCCAGAAGTCTAAGGTCAGGGTGCAAGCAGAGTTGGTTTCTGGTGAGACCTCTCTTCCTGACTTGTAGATGGACACCTTCTCATTGTGTCCTTACATGGCCTTTTCTCTGTGAATGCATAGAGAGAAAGAGAGAGAGACCTTTGGTGTCTCTTCCTCTTCTTATAAGCACACCAGTCCTAAAGTGTTAGGTCTCTAGCTTTATGACTACGTTTAACCTTAATCTTCTTTAAAAATTCTATCTCCAAATACAGTCACGTTGGGGGTTTATGGCTTCAACATATGAATTTTGAGGGAACACAATTCAATCCATAACCAGGACTAATATAATGAATTCTCAGTTTATTAAAAATATGTTCATATTAATGTTATTTTGCTCTAAACTCTACATAATGAATATTTAGATAATAAATACCCACTTTCTTTCAACATGTTACATATTCACTCTTTTCTTGTCTGCATGTGTTCTAAAGAGAAGTCCAATGTAATTCTTATCTTTGTTTCTTTATAACCATAATTCTTTTTCTCTTCTTTCGAGATTTTTCTCTTTGTTTTTTTTTGTTTGTTTGTTTTGTTTTTTTTGGTACGCAGGCCTCTCACTGTTGTGGCCTCTCCTGTTGCAGAGCACAGGCTCTGGATGCGCAGGCTCAGCGGCCATGGCTCACAGGCCCAGCCACTCTGCGGCATGTGGGATCTTCCCGGACCGGGGCACAAACCTGTGTCCCCTGCATCGGCAGGTGGACTCTCAACCACTGTGCCACCAGGGAAGCCCTCTTTGTTTAGCTTTTTTGCAATTTGATTATGATACACCTAGGTGTATGTTTTTTTTTGGTATTTATCCTGCTTGATGTTCTCTGAGCTTTCTTGATCTGTAGTTTGGTGTCTGTTACTAATTTTGGAAAGCTCTCTGTCATTATTTCAAACAGTTCATCTGCACCTTCCCTCTTTGTTCTCTTAGTATTTCTATAATGTGTATGTTTTACTTTTGAAATTGTCTTACAGTTCTTGCATGTTCTATTCTTTATTATTTTCATTCTTTCTTTTCATTTTAGAATGCAAAGTTTCTATTGACATATTTTCAAGCTCACTAATCCTTTTTCAGCTGTGTTCAATCTGCTATTGGACCCATCAAAGGCATTTTTCATTTCTGTTGAAGTTTTTTTTTCTAGCATTTATTTTTATTCTTTCCATCTCTCTGCTTATAATACCCATCTCTTCTTTCATGGTGTTCACTTTTTCCACTAGAATTCTTCACATATTAATCATAGTTATTTTAAATTCCTTATCTGATAATTTCAAAAGCTGTGTCTTTTCTGAGTCTGATTCTGATTCTTGCTTTGTCTTTTTAGATTGTGTTTTTCTTGCCTTTTGGCATGCCTTGTAATTTATTATTGAAAACTGGGTAATAGCAACTGAGGTAAATAGGCTTTTAGTGTGAGGTTTCATATTAATCTGGCTGGGCATTGGACTGTGCTTAATGATTACTATAGCTGTAGGTGCCAGAGGCTTCAAATTTAAGTGTCCTTGTTCTTGTCTTGCCTGTAGTCTTTGGACTTCCCCATCAGTTGCTCCTCAGTTAGTCTGTGTATTGCAGTTATTGTTTTTGGCTGTAAGCCACTGTTATTACACAGGAGTTCTTTTGCTGTGGTGGTAAGGTTTGAAGGATCCAACAATTCTATAATCCTATGATTGCATCTCAGTCTTTTAGGGGGTAGGCCTGTGCACTTAGGCTGTATCCTTCATAGGGATTTCTTAGTTCCCCTTCTGGTAGAGTAGGCCTTTGTAATGGAGAACACTATGGGCATATTTTAATGGTTACCTTTGCCCTGCCCCTGCCAGTGTCATTAGGGACTATTTCTTGGCTGTTCATCTTGAAAACCTGGCGAAATCCCTGGATATAAAAGCCTGGAAAATGTGGGAGCCCCTCACAAGCCCCAGGAGTTTCTCACTCTCAAGTCAATGCACATTAGCCTCCAGCAATTCATTAAGAGAATTTCCACTTAAATATTCCTACCAGTTTATGACTCCAGGGCCTTCTCCAATAAACAGATCTCAGCTGTGACTCTGGATTTGCTTGTCTCCAGATTTCAGGGCAGCAGTTTGCCCTGTGACCTCAATCATCTGATGAGTCCAGGAAAAATCATGGATTTTCAGTGACTTTTTTCCCTCATTTTCTTACTAAAGATAGGAGTAATGACTTCTAATCCCTTTACATAAAAGTTGGAGCTGAAACCAGAACTTATATTGAAATTTTGCTTCTCAAAAAGTTATGCCAACTTATGAATTATAGTGTATTAATTTGTAATAATAATAATGAATATCACTTGAGAACTTAGTTTGCATGAGGCATTGTGCTAAGTACTTATATGTCCTATTTGATAGAAACAATATGCAAAGTGGTTGAAGATACGTAGTTTGGAGCTAGGCTGCCTGGGTTGCTGAATCCAGGCTTTATCACTACTATGGGACCTTAGGGAAGTTACTTTTCTGTACCTCAATTTTATCATCTGTTCATGAGGATAATAATAAGACCTACCTCATAGAGATTCTATGAGGATTTAATGAGGTAACACATGAGCAGTGCCTCGTACATTGTGAGCGCTGTGTGCTTGCTATTATTACCTCATGTAATCACATGATAATCCCCTGAAATGAATATTCTTTTGACAGAGAGGAACAAAGCCACAGTTGGTTTAAATTACTTGACTAAGTGCTCTTCAGTAGCCAGTCCAGATTCCTAAACTATACCTATGACTTAGAGATAATATAGAAGAAAAATCCCCATCCTAATTTTCATAATTGGCCACACAATTTTTGTAACTTAATATAATGCTCCTAGCCTACAGAAATGGGTTAATGCTATTTAGAAATTAATTTTTTATATATGTGTAATCCAGATATTGTAGATTAGTTGTATGAATCTCAGAGCCCAGCCTAATCTGCACAAGTTTTGATCGGTAAAAAGTCTTTGTTGTAAAAAATATGAATCTGAAAGTTCTGATTGGGGCTCCTGCAGTGTCCCAATACTTTACCTCATCTGGTTAAATATTTGGTTTTTACAAGACCACTCATCAAATATTGAAATGATGGATAGCAAGATCATGCAGGGTTTACTGAGGGCCAGGCAATCTCAAGTCCCTCCATGTGTTCCTATTCAGTTCCCCAGGGAACCAAAATATTTATCGTTTTCATCTGATTCATCTCTTTTACTTTGGAACTTTCCTTCCCATTGTTTTATTCTATTTGGGTACCTGTGCTTCAAATCAAGCAAGTGTGTTTTTTTAAAACCTCAGCTTGTACTGGCACTGGGAGTACCAGACAATCACCAACATGATGAACAGGTTGTACGAATAATCAGTATTTACAGCATACGCAACTTCCAGCTTTCATATGCCTTTGTCATTATTGGCACAAGATGCCTCTCCACAAAGTTTTGTGCTTGCTGGTGGATTTTAGA
Organism: Phocoena sinus; assembly: GCF_008692025.1. NCBI lineage: Eukaryota > Metazoa > Chordata > Mammalia > Artiodactyla > Phocoenidae > Phocoena > Phocoena sinus. The sequence continues at coordinate 79,256,630 of NC_045768.1, read as the reverse complement.
GGTTGTTCTGCTTTCCCAAGTCTAACAGAAAACTGCAAAGTATGGTTTTCATTCTCAGGCAAACCATAAAACCTACAGTAAAAAAGAACAAAACTGCCTAACTCTTCTGAGAGGGATTCCCACTTGGTGAATCTTTAAAAGCTCGTAAATCCAGAAGTATATTTATTGCCTTTGATGCAGTTCTCTTCCAGGAGACTCCCCACCTTCCTCAGTCTCTTAAGTCCTGTATTACCCTTCTTAGATATACTGCACCCCAGTAGGATTTCCCTGAACTTTGGTAAAATCCCCACATACTAATAGGTCTTTCATTCCAACGGATATTCAGACCTCCTTCCCAAGCATTCGATTGCTTAGAATTTGGCCCCCGAATCCATTATTGTTTCAATACGTCTCATAATAACTTGAAGGAGACATAGTACTTAAACAGTTTTGACTTCCTGCTTTTTTTTTCTTTCCAGAAAGCATTACTCACATTCAAAAGAGGGGAAAAAAAAAACACCCTAGTTTAAGTAAAAATGAGATACTGTGCTATGTGTCTGTGGGGGGTGGGGGTGGGAGAGGGGTGCACATGCTTTCAAGTGTATATGTACCAAATGGGATATTTTGACTGAGAAGAGGGATGAGGCTTTTATTTTCTTGGTGTGTTAAGTTAGGTGCCATCTTTCTCCCAGTAAATAAGTTTAAAATTAAACCAGGAATTTTGTTAAAGCCAATATGTCCCAGAAGGTTATATACATATAACCTTCTATATACATATACAGGTTATCCCTGTATATACATTCGAATTCAATTAATTTGTATTAGTGAAGCTTGGAACTCCCCCAGCAAGTAAAGGGTCTTAAATACTTATCTAGTTAAGGTCAAAACATGTAAAAGGAAATAAAAACGTTTGCTATGGACAAAGGCGGGTGGGCAATATGGGTGGAGTTGATGGATATCTCATTGAAGATAAGATTGAACCCAGAATGTTATAAAGGAAGGGGAAATACTGGGAGTGATGTGGATTCAGAAATAGGACTTTTTTTTAAACTGAAGTATAATTAACTTACAACATTTTATTAGTTTCAGCTGTACAACATAGAGATTCAATATCTTTATGCACTACAAAACGATCACCATGATAAGTCTGGTTACCATATGTCACAATACAAAGTTATTACAATTATTGACAATATTTTCTACACTGTACATTAGATCCCCATGACTTATTTATTTCATAACTGGAAGTTTGTACCTCTTAATCCCCTTTACCTACTTTTCCCATCTCCTCATCCCCTTCCACTCTGCCAACCACTAGTTTGTTCTCTGTATCAATGGGTCTGTTTCTATTTTGTTAGTTCATTTCTTTTGATTTTTATATTCCACATTAAAGTGAAATAATATGGTATCTGTATTTATCTGTCTATCTTATTTCACTTATCAAATACCCTCTAGGTCTATCCATGTTATCATAGATGACAAGATTTCATTTTTTTTACGGTTATTATTCAGTTGTAAATATATATATATCTATATTTGGCTATTGTAAATAATGCTTCACTGAATACTGGGGTGCCTATAGCAAAGATAAACAAATGAGACTACATCCGGCTATAAAGCTTTTGCACAGCAAAGGAAACCATCAACAAAAAGAAAAGACAACCTAGTGGGAGAAGATATTTGCAAACAATATACCAGCATACCTCATTTTATTGCTCTTCACAGATACTGCATTTTTTTTACGAATTGAAGCTTTGTGGCAACCCTGTGTGAAATAAATCTGTTGGCACATTTTTTTCCAAAAGTATTTGCTTATCTTGTGTCTCTCTGTTACATCTTGGTGATTCTTACAATATTTCCAACTTTTTCATTATTGTTATAGTTGTTTTGGTGATCTGTAATCAGTCACCTTTGATGTTACTACTATGACTTGCTGAAGGTTCTAACGATGGTTGGCATCTTTTAGCAATAAAATATTTTTAAAATTAAGGTACGTACCTTTTTTTTTGTAGACATAATGCTATTGCATGCTTAATAGACTACTGTATAGTATAAATACAACTTTTATATGCACTGGGAAACTAAAAAATTCACATGACTCACTTCACTGCTATATTTGCTTTATCACAGTGGTCTGGAACCCAACCCTCAATATTTCTGCGGTATGCCTGTATCTGATAAGGAGCTTAAGTCCAAAATATATGAAGAATTCATACAGTCCAGTATCAAAATAAACCAAACAACCTGCTGAAAAATGAGCAGGCATCCTGAATAGATATTTTTCCAAAGAAGATACACAAATGAGTAACAGGTACTTGAAAAAGTGCTCAACATCACTCATCATCAGGGAAATACAAATCAAAACCACAACGAGATATCACCTAACACCAGTCAGAATAGTTGTTATCAAAAAGACAAGAAGCGACAAGGATTGGTGAGGGTGTGGAGAAAAGGGAAACCTTATACGCTGTCAGTGGGAATGTCAGTTGGTACAACCACTATGGAAAACAGTATAGGAAGCTCCTCAAAAAATTCAAATAGAACTACCATACAATCTAGCAATTCCACTTCTGGATGTTTATCTGAAGAAAACAAAAACTCTAATTTGAAAAGGTATATACATCCCAGTATTCATTGCAGCATTGTGACTTAAGCGCCCGAGTTTTTTTGTTGTTGTTGTTACTATAAAAAAGACTGCAGCTGGTTCTAGAACCCATGCTGAACTGGTTACCATGAGTGTGTGTGTGTGTGTGTGTGTGTGTGTGTGTGTGTGTGCGTGTGTGTGTGTAAATTAAAAGAATAGTCAGTTACACAGTGGAGCCTTTTTAGAATCTCAACTGATGGTGATGATGGCTGCAAATATTCCTCGGTATTTACTGATATTTATCTTGAGTTATCAATTCATTGTTATTGAATTTGTTGAGCACTTGAAAGCTCCATTATGATTTTTTTCAAATTATGCGAAGATGGGTATTTCAGAAAAATATACATTGTGGGATAATCAACCAGGAGAGAAGCCTGGAGTCATTGAAAATTGAGGTTTTAATGAAGAGGTAATATTAGTTTTCTTCCTGAGGTTATGAAGCCAATTCAAACCAGCTGTACCCTGGAAATGTATCAAACTATAATCAAAAAAGCCATGACAAGAAGAAATAAGTTGAGTATTATAGATGTCACATTTATCTTTGGTCTTGCTGACTTCTAACAACTTAGAAAATCCATTAGGTGAGTTTTCTTATATAAGTTCACTGACACCACTGTCATAATCAGTGACAACTGGACAATTCATTCTTTCCTCATTGGTGTCTGAAAGTAATTCCTTTTTCTAGACGAGATTATAATTCACAGAAAAGCATATCAATCATCTACTGTCTTAGACTGTATTGTCAAGGTATCAGTTTTCACGTCAACCAGACTTGAATTTTAATCAATGTACTAGTTCAGCAACATTGGATATGTTTTTCAACCTTTCTGATATGCCTGTTTTTTTTTTGTCTATATACAAAGAATATAGTGGGATAAAAATTTTTAGAATGCAAAGGTCATGAATATTGAGCAATGAGCAAATTGTGGTGCAATGAGTGGTGTTTGCTGCGATTTAACCTACTGGCCTCTCTCTTCTTGTCAACATTATTCCCAAGGGTATTGTCTTGGCTACATATTAGTTCCACATTATAGGTTGTTGGAATTTTATACATTGAAATAGGGCACCAGGAAGATTTGTTTGTTTGTTTATGAAAAGAGGTAAATCTTTTCATTCTAGAGTTTTTTCAACATTCTGTAATAGTACTATTAGAATTAACTCCACACAAAATTGTCTTAACTTATACATCTTTTAAGTCCTACTTAATTTTCTGCTGTATTATTTAGAAGATGTTGAACCTGGCTTTGTTGAATGTCAATTCAATGTAAGCTGGTGAGAGCTGCCAAGTCATCTGATGTTAGGGAGCATATAATACAAATTTAACATAAAGCCATACAATTTGTGTAGGTAACTAGATTTAAAAAATAGAATCAGCTGTGATGTTTCATATCATAATCAGCATATGAAACAGTGAATTAGCTGATGCATTACTTTGAGCTATCATATTTAATGAGAATTATTTTTCATAAAGTTTGTAGCTGTGAAGAAAATTAATAAGGTTTTGAATAATGAATTCTTTTACATTTAGTAGTATTATTTTACTAATTGAGCTTTTTTTTCTTTGCTCACTGAGCTTGATTTCTTAGATGTAGAAACTTAAACGATACATACATTTTTTGTACAAGATACTGATATTTATTTACTCCACTAGTACTTAATAAATATTAGCTTAGTACATAGCAAACCTACTAGACATTGGTTGATGATATAGAAAGATAATAAGACAAGTTGTATATTAATTAGCTATATGAAAGTGACAGTGAACATGGAAGTGGCCAATTTTGGACTGAGGATGGACTGAGGAATTTATGAATTTTAAACTTGCATAATCATATAGTGGAATCATGACATATGGACTTAATTAGATTTAGCTACATATATTAAAAATACTGAGGCATAAATGAGACAGTTTATTTTTGTTATACCTAAAACATTGTTGGTCAGGGGCTGCTGTGGTAGCCCCTAGTATCATCAGGGAACAAGGCTTTTTTCTTTCTGTTCTTTGATCATAAATTATTCATAGCTTCATTTATCAAAATTATTGTATCAGAAGGGCACCAAATCAAAGGCCACAGGCCAGATCCACTCTGTCAAATTCTGTATGTAATGTTGTGTTGGAGTACAGCCACCCCCATTTATTATGTGTTGTCTAAGGCTACTTTCATGATACAAATGGCAGGATTGCATAGTTGTGGCAGAGACTATAGTCCTACAAAGCCAAATGTTTGCTATCTGGCGCTTTATAAAAAGTAGTTTGCTGATTCATGATCTAAGACAGTGCTATTAGAAAGAGTATAATGTGAGCCACATATATAGTTTAAATTTTCTAGAAGCCACATTAAAAAAGTAAAAATGAACAAGCAAAATTCATTTTAATAATGTAATTCTTAAATCCTTTATATCAAAAAATATCATTTCACCTTGTAATACATTTAGAAAATAATAATACATTTTACTTTTTTTTTTTCTAAATCTTTGATATTTAGAGTATATTTCAATTTGAACTGCTCATACTTCAAGTACTCAATGGCCGTATGTTTCAAGTGGCTATCATGTTGGACAGAACAGGGCAGATATATCAAAATGAGTACATCCATATCCTTTGCTTTCTTCATAGGAAGAAGAAAGGGAAGTTTTGAGAGGAACAAATAGGATAAATATAAAACAAATAGCAATATTATATATATATAAAGACACACTTGTATCAATATTTACAATAAAGGTACATAATTTAAAGATCTCCATTAAAAGGCAGAGGTCATCCAATGGATAAAAAGCAAGAAAAAATGATATGCTGCCATAAAGAAAGTGATTTTAAATATAAACATACAGATTTAAAAGTAACATGCAGGTTAAAAGTAAAAGAAGAGAAAAAGATATACTATGCTAACACTAGTCAAAGAAGACTGGGATGATTACATTAATATCAGCCAAAATAGATTTCATTGCAAAAATATTACCAGGTGTAAAGAGGCTTATTTAGTAGTGATTAATGAGTTAATTCATCGTGGGAACATGATAATTATAAATGCTTTGGTATCTTATCCCAGAGCTTTTACTTCACTGACATTTATAGAACATTCCACCTAATAGCAACAGAACACAAATTGTTTTCAAGTATACAAAAGTAAATTTACCATATGGACCATTTTCTAAACCATAAAGCAAATTTAAATAAAGTTCCATGGAATCAAATCACAGAAAACATGTTTTAAGACAATTTGGCAATAATTAGAAATAAATATCAGAAATAAATTTGAAAAATCATCAAATATTTGAAAACCTAAATAATAGACTTTTAAAATGATAGGTCAGAAAAGCAATCAAAAATGATGATTAGAAAATAAAATGCAAATACAACATACCAAAATTTGTGAGATATAGATAAAGTACTGCATTGAGGAAAATTTATAGCATTGGATGCCTTTATTATAAAAGAAAAGGATCTCAAATTAATTTTCTTCCATTCTAAAAATGTTTTAAAAATATCAAATTAAGTCCTAAGTAAGCAGCAGAAAATAAATAGTAGAGGTTAGTATGAAAATAGAAAACAGAAAAATAATAAGTAAATCAATGAAACCAAAAGTGTGTCCTTCCAGACAGGAATTTAAATTGATAAACCTATAACCAGAGTAACTAGGAAAAATAAGAGAAAAGACACATATTACTAATATAAGGAATGAGAGAGGTGAAGATGCTGCTAATTCTACTAGTATTAAAAATATACTAATGGAATATTGTCAATAACTCAATGCCAACAAATTTTACAACTTGTATAAAATGGACATTTCTTCAAAAATGACAAACCCAAAGCTCAGTAAACAATAGATTAGCTGAATAAATTTCTCTATATTTGTGGTTGAAAAGGTAGGTCCAGATAGCTTCACTGGTGACATCTATGACATTTTAAAGAAGAATTAATATCAATTCTATAGACTCTCTTCTAGAAAATTGAAGACGAAGAAATACTTTCCAACTCCTTCTGTAAAATCAGCATTATTCTAATAATCAACAAAAGGTAAACTTTTCCACAATGGTACTGGATCAATTTGAGATAGATAGATAGATAGATACATACATACATATATGCACTTTGATCCATATCTGTAATATATGCAAAAACTAGTCAATATAGGCCTAACGGAAAAGAGAAAACTGTCAGACTTCTGGAAGATTATATAGGGGGATATTTTCATGATATTACTAAGGCAAAGATCCCTTTGATATAATATCATAAGCATGATCTCTCAAAAATTGATAAATTGGATTCATCAAAATTAATAATATATGCTGTTCAAAAGACACTATTAGAAGAATCAAATGACGAGCCAGAGACTGGAAATAATTACTTGTAGGTCACATGTCTGACCAAAGGACTTTGGGCTGTATAGAGAATTCTCAAAACTTAAAAAAAACAGATTATTAAAAAAAGAAATATTTAAACATACATATTATAGAAGAAGATATGTGGCTATTAAATAAGCACATAATAATGTATGCAACAGTATTAGTCCTTAAGGAAATGCAAAATAAAACTATGATAAGGTATTACAACACACTTAATAGATTGTCTAAGACTGAAAAAGACTGACTGTATGGAGGTCAGGAGGATGTGAAGTAACCAGAACTCTCAGGCAATGCTGGTGGAATGTACATGGTACAAGTACTTAGAAAAGACTTTGAATATTTCATTAAAGGTTATACATACACCTTCCATACTACCCAACAATTTCACGCCTAAATATTTACCGAAAGGAAATGAAGGCATATATTTACATAAATATTTGTATACAAAATTTATAGCATCTGTATTTGCCAAAAAATGGATACAACAAATGTCTGTCCGTAGATGAATTGATAGATTGTGGTATGGCCATAATTGAAGTACTGTATTACTGAAGAATAAAAAGGAATAAACTATCAGTATATACTAAAGATGGATAAAAACTAAAGATGGATAAAACTCAAAACTTATTGATTGAAAGAAATCAGATCCTCCCAAATCCATCCTATATGATTGTGTAAAATTTTATAAAATTCAAATATATTGACAGAAAACAGAAAGATCAGCACTTACCTTGGGATGAGGGTGTGAGGAAAGACAGAAATTATTTTATGAAAAAGTCATGAGAAAGAAGTTAAGAGTGATGGATATATTACTTGCCTTGATCGTGGTGATGCCTTCAGGAATGTGTGTGTGTGTGTGTGTGTGTGTGTGTGTGTGAAACATTACATCGTCCAATAGAACTGTTGAAAAAATATACAGTATATTTCACCTCCCATTCTAAATGAAATGCATTTAAATGTAAAAGTGATATAAGTTAATGCTAGATATCCAAATGTACGTATTCACGGACCGGCTGAAAAAATTGGTTTGTTCTTGCTGTCGTTGTCGTCATTGTTTTTGTGTTTTTACAAATCATAGAAAATAGCTAGCTGGCTATATAGATGCTATGGTCTGAATTGTGTTGCCCCCAAACTCATTTGATGAAGCGCTAACCCTCAAGGTGACTCTATCAGGAGATGGGAGTCTTTAGGAGGTATTTGAGGTTAAATGAATCCATAAGGATAAGGCTTTAATCCAGTAGGACTGTGATCTTATAAAAAGAAAAGAAATATTTCTTTCCCTTTCTTATTTTCTCTCTCTCTCTTCAACATATGAAGACATTGTGAGAAGGTGGCCATTGGCAAGCCGGGAAAAGAGCTCTCACCAGAACCCAGCCATGCTGACACTCTGATCTCCAATTTGCAGCCTTCAGAACTGTAAGAAAATTACATTTCTGTTGTTTAAGCAGCCTAGTCCATGGTATTTTGTTATGACAATCCAAGCTTATTAAACAGAAACATAGAAGTGTAGAGACCACTGTCTCTATAAGCCTGCAAATTAAGTTTTAAGTTTTATAATGATTGTCAAATTTGAGTTAATATCTACAACAGAAAAGAATATTTAAAATTTAATTTGAGCACAATTTTATATCAAAGAGTAGAGATTAATCATCAATTGTCTTTTATTAATTTAGCATAGATAAGTATATATTACCTGAAATTTATTAATCATTAAATATTTATATAATTTATTAAAATATGGTTTTGAACATCTGGTGAAGCATGCACGGTTGACCCACTCAGTTATTAAGGATTTCAGATGCCCTTCTTCCTTCTCACTTCGATACAGAAGACAGAAAATCTATATTCTTGCTTTCCTAGCCTCTCTTGAACCTATGAGTTTCTTGGAAGCAGTTCTGTCCAATTCAACATGACAGTTTGGCGAAGTTTCTGGAAAGTGTTTGGCTTTATCTGATAAAAAGGAAAGAAAAAGTTTGTCTCCAGATCTCTCAGTTCGTTTGGCTTTGAATGCAAATACAGTGTTTACTGCCAGTAAGGCTATTTTGCAATAATGAAGGAAATGGGGCAACCGAGTGAACTTCAGTGCACACTTGCCTCTATGCATCTTGTTATATGTAAAAAAATCAAATATTTAAGCCATTGAAAGTTAAGTATTCTGTTTGATACAGCCAAACATTCTTAATCAATAAGCCCAGTGCATATTAAAAATATTGCTTGGCACCACAATTACAGAAATGGAAAGTGTTGATTTTGATTCTGAACACTTCAGAGTTTCCTGAGGATGATAAGCAAGTAAAGAAATGCTTGGAGAGAGTTTCTTCTGTAAGATGAAGGCATGGTGCTAAGGCATCAATCAGAAGACCATTATTCAGTGAGAAGGATAGAGAAGGCTTCCTGGATATGGAAGCTTGGCAGGAAGAATATCATTTAGCCAGATAAAAAATGGAAGGGCATTCTAGCCTCAAGAAAGAACTGTCCATCTACGTTGTTTAATTCTTCTTTCAAAATGTACCTTTTAAGCCATCCTCTTCTTTCTATTCCTGCCTTACCCGCCCTAGTTCAGATCACAGCCTGACCTACTTGATTATCCTGTTTTCTTCCCTTCTGTACTCACCCTCACCCCAAATCCATTTCTTACTAGCAGCTAGAGATATGTCTTTAAGAGAAAAGAGATCATGTTACTCCACTACTTTAAATCTTGCAGTAGACACTATCTCCCTTAAAATAAAATGTTTGTAAGTTATTCTATATAATAAATGTCTAAAAAGTATGAAGGCAAGTTAGAAAAAATAAAGCAAATTGGGCAACCAAGTAATATCAGACTCTTAGAATTAAACCTGGATTATCTGAAGTGACAAATACATCAACTATAATACACAAAAAAAAACACATGTTTTAATGCTTTTTACACAACTAGCATCTTGACTGTAAAACTTATTCATTTTTGGGGGGGAAATGTTTCCAATGAAAAAAGAGGGAGTAGAAAAAGAAAGAAAACATTGCTGAACCGGTTGCCCTGAATGGCATTAAGCTCTCAGTGTGTACAGTGTGTGAAAATGAATCTGACGTACTTTATTACAAAATCAGTGAAATAGCTTCATGCAGGTTAGCAGGAAAACCTGGCTTGTATGCCGACATTGCTGAAAGTATTTATATGAAGGAAAAGCCAAGTACTCCCTGGTGTTAATACACACCATGATCTATTGTTGGAACAAGAGTCTGAGCTGTAAGCCTTTGGGAACATAGGGAACAAAATCTTTTACCCATGACTTTATGCAGATGCTTTGTTTTTGCAAAACCTTTTTCACTTTTGCCTCTAGAAAGTTACTGAGATTTTCACACAGTGCAAAATGACTAAAACAGTATATCACAGAGGAATGTGTATAGTATTTAGATGAGTCAAATAGGTTGGTTCAGGACAAGGATGACTCTCACAATACTGTATTGGCTTAACTTGAATTCAAGGGTCTGGGGTCAAGAATCAAGTTACAAAGTAATGTTCTTGGTTTTCTGATGGATGGAACTGTAACAAATGGGGTTGGGAAGTGGAACAGGGACAGAACAGTTATGAGAAAATTATGAGACCTTGAAGTTATTAGCTGACTTAGTATGGCAGGTCATACATTACCAGAAAAAGTTCCGAGACTCCTTTAATTTTATGTTACCAAGAATGTGCTGTAGTTATAATGTGTATTGCTGTATATTTCTTCATCTCACTTTAAGAGCAATTTTGTGCTGGGTGCAGTGCTACGTCCTAGGGTTTTCTTGATGTATAGCACTCAGTCATTCTTTCCTTAGAAACTTCTTGGTCCAGTTTGTGAAAGGAGACATTTGAGCAATGAATAACAAGTGCTCATCACTCAGTAGTTCAGGTTGTGCTGCATTTGGCTGAAGAAAGGATCATTGTTTTCCTTAAGGAAATTAAAGGAGGCTCCATGGAGGTGGTACATGTAAGACAAATATTGTGATAAAAGTTTGAAATAATTTTATCTTCATGTGTAGCAAATGGGAAATTAATAAGAATGTGAAGAGAAATAATATTGCTATTTGTAGGCTTTTGGTGTACTATCTTTTCTTCATATTAAATAGCATTTCATTTATACAGAGTTTTATTTGTTGAATTACCTCATCTTCTAAAGCTTACATGCCACATGGTCAGTCCAGATATCTTCTCATTTTTACATTCATTTCTCATTTGCAATTAACGTGTGATTTAAACATCATGCACTCATAATCAAATGTCTTTCATTAGTTCAGTAGAAAAAAGCAACTTTAAGAAATTAACATGTAGTCTACTATGTCTCCTTTGTATTTAGCTTAAATATTTATATGTTTAGCATAAATATTTATATATTTCACAATATAGCACTCTCTGAATTCATATCTACTGTTCCTGCTCTCACACTGCTTACTAGATGACTTGCATTTTGTTATTGGTCTGTTTTTCCTTTCCCCTGCTTAAAACACTTGAACAAATTAGTTATTTGCATGTAGTGTTTTTGTATGAATAAATCAAGGAAGAAAAACTAAACCTATACTTTGTAGAAATGAAATCATTACAGTGGGCCCTGTATTACTTCTGAGTCTAGTTAGACATATTCAGTCACGGCACTGCCTGACACCTCTTTCTACTGTCACAGAGTAAGGTCTGTGACTGATGATGTATAACTCATGAAGAAAGGTGGCAGAATTGATGGGAATGGAAATTCAGAACGGCCAAATTTTGATTCAGGCTCCTAGAATTAGGCAGCCATGCTGATCAGTTCCCAATATTACTGGCGAGGTTACAGACATGGCCAAATGTTGTTAAATTTATAAGACATCAATTTAATGAAACTACAGTCCTGCAGTCACCAGTGAGCATTTGTTTCCCACAGGACACAGACAATAAGCAATCTTTCAGACCCAATCTTTCAAGTATGGAGATGGGAGGAAATCAGCTGTGTGGAGCAATTCAAAATGAATAAAGAGACTATATTTTAAAGTGAAATAAAGTGGCTTCAGCCATGGTCACTTGTGTCAAATTCAATCTTTTAACTGCAAATTTGATTGGTATGATGTTTCGGGATAGAGTTGCAGATGGGGTGATGAGGTCTTCAGAGTCATTATAGAACTGAGAATTGAGACAAGTTTCTTCTTGTAAGACATGGAAATCACAAACCTTATTTTTAGGTTGGTGAGGTTAAAATGAGAAAAAAAATATATGAAAGATCTGAAGCATAGTAGAGTGCTAAATAAAAGGCAGTTTCCTCTCTTTCACTCAAGATTCCTTAGCAGTAATTGGGAACAAGTTATTCTTAGGAACTCTGGAGCAATTCACTAACTTTTGCCTGTTTAAATAATAGAAAGGAAATCCACCATAAGTAATTGGGGGAGAACTATATGATAGAATTTCCATCAGTCAAAGTAATTTTGCACTGCTGATAACCAAAATGGAGTCTGTGGTTTATACAGTGAGAGGTAAGAAATCGTCTGTTTTAAAATCTCTAAATAGGTAAAAAGATGAGAGTGAAAGTTCTGGTCCAGATAGTGATGATTGTTGGTGTAAAAATGTGCATTTCCATAAGTGAGGAAATGGAGATATTCTGTAGGCAGAAAGAAAGCCTCTAGTAGAGTTAGATGAAATCAGAGAAATTGTTAAGGACCAAAGGAACTTTCATGAAGGAGTTGCATCAAACATGATAATTGACAGTGAAACACCTTCTCCAAATCATCTAAACACTCAAGAAGATTAACAGGATAAAAAAGTTCCCAGAGTTTCAATGGCGGAGAAGCAGAAGGTTTAGTTCAATGTAATTCAAAAAGCATGTATTAAATATTTATCAAATGGCAAATACTGTACCGAGCATGAAATAGTCATAAGACATTTTTAGTCCCTGTCCTATAGAAGCTCATGTTTCAGTAAAGAGGAAAGCAAGTTGGCAAATATTTCTTATGCCATCTTATTTTAAGTTTGTTAAGTGAAACCCCCAGCTTTAAGCTCCATGGGGCTAGAGATTTTTGATGTTTTAATTTTGTGTTGATTGTTTTATCTTTACTGATAAATCTGCAATACCTCAATTTATACCTCACTTTATATAATTGGTACATATTAGGTATTAAATAAACTTTATTGAATGACTGAATAATCAAATTAAAAAGGAAACATTCTGTTTAAATGGAAATAATTTTGATTTCCTATGAAAAACCTCTCCAAACTTCACACCATCAACCCTATTAGTAAAGATAGGCACACAAACATCCCCATCATAGGTATATGAATCTTTGTATGCAGGTACTGCTATGCTGATCTATTAAGAACATAGAGAGTAGAGAATAAAAAAAAATAAAGATGAAAATAAGATAAAAATAAATAGGAATAGAAGTTTTAATATTTTTCTTCCCATTCACTTATAAAATGTGTGTGTGTGTCCCCTGAGGTTCATGAAATCAGTTTGTTTTATTTTGTTTTGTTGTGAAGGAACAAAGTAAAAATGTTATCTGACATGTATATGACCCAGTGTAAATTTAGGGCGATCTACACTTTTTTATGTCTATAATCCTAAAAGTGAGAACTAGAGGAAGACATGCTGTATAACTGGTAAAACTGAGTAAACAATCTGCTATATTTCATTTGGGCAGAGTCAGTCATGAAAAGAACATATGAAATGACAGTTATAATTGTATTGAGTGGATCCTTGAATGAATTAATTCCTGATCTGTAGGTAAAGAAAGATCCTTTCTGAAGATAATAGAAAAAAGTTTCCTGGCAAAATATATTCAATTGTATAAACTTTAAATGTACTTAAACAGTTCTCTCTTTTACTACAAATTTCTCAGAGCCCAATTAAGTAACTACTATGAAGACAATACAGGAAATGAAAAAAATACATTTCAAAATTAGTGGAACTTTATTAGCTAACATAAAATGATTCTTGATTAGGTTTCAACTTCTATTGAAGTTTTCTGTAGAAAAAAAAAAATCTGGTTTACTTGTTTCACGATTCTTTCCAAGGTGATGTGATTGATGGAATGTGGCCAACATAACCCAGGCAAATTGAAACAAGTTACCTGAATGTAGATAAAAGTTGCCAGAAAGTATGTAGTTACTACACACCAATTAACAGCTCTGTGATAAAGGTCAGGAAACCCTGCCCTTTGAAGTCCCCTAAAAGAAAGCTACTGCTTATACTACCACTTGATGGCTTGAAGATCCTCTATGAAAAGCTCTCCTTACTAATTTATTGGCATTGTTTGATCCCAGTGGTCTCTGTCATCTGTTCTGGAGATCCTGTTTACCTTTAATTATGTGTACTGGTTATCATAGTACATTTAGGAATGGTTTTCCTCAAGGTCTAAAAGTGGGCTGGCTGAAGTGATAGTAGAACTTGGAAGTCGATGTTGAATTCTTCCTAAAAGAGGGCACTCAAAATGTCCAGGGACAAGTAACAGGAAGCCAGCCCAGCATATTGCGAGTGTTCCCTGCATGAGTCCGGTATATCAATTTCCTGCGTCTACCATCACTCTCAGCCCTGGCTGAAATTTATTCCAAGGCATTATGATACTGCTGCACATTAGTAAATTTGGTCTTGGGCATCTGTGGCGATAGAACAGGTGGAATTTCCCATATGGATCAAAAGACCCAAAGATGGCTATCCATAACATCCTGTTTTACTTCTGACAGTGGTATTGTCTTAAGCCACACATGGTAGCCCTAGTACTGGCAAGATTCCACCACATTTATCATGAATAATAACCTTAGGAGAATAGAATCATTACAACAATTTCATAAAACTCCCATTACTGAGGTTTATAAGCTGAAATTAAGTCATATGTACAGCTTCGAGCAACCACTGTGGCCAAGGAGATACAATGTTCCGATTAGCAAGATACTCTTTCTAAAACCAAATGTGTAGAAGTTGTTAAATATACCCAAACCAAATGTGCTATTTGATTCAGGGAGAGCTATTCCCAATTGCAATATCATTGTTATCTGAAGTCAAAATAGATGATGGGTAATTAAAATTATCTCTATAAAGTAAAATCCTAGGACATTTCTCTCTTCAGGGAACTGTCATTTGAATGGCACCCACTTTCATTATAATAACACTCTTCCTAGGGAAGATATCTTGACATAGGCTACTCTGTGCCAGGGTGAACCTTTTCTTATGCAAGAGTCTTTCTAAATGTTCCCTTACAAAATTTGTCATGTATCTAACAACTATCTTAAAACACATCTGTTTTACAAATGCAATGACTGTTTCATTTTATAGAGTTAGCATTTTCATCATTTTATAAAGTCTAATGCTTGATATACTTAAGAAACTGAGTTGAGACTCTACCATTAGGCATAAAATTTATGAACATCTAGTAGAAATTTTTTTTTTCTGCCTGAATCATTTTTCCTCAAAGGCCATCCTTTTGAGCTGGGAATTAGCAAATCATTCATGTTTTATGGAAGTTTATGCTTCTGGAATTCAGAAATCGCAGCAGTTAAAGATGAAAAGACCTTTAAAATGACCAGTACATCAAGCTTATATGCCCTCCTGTGAAAGCAGGAGACAGAGAGTGAAAGAGACAGAGACTGTTACTGATCTTTATTCTAAGAAAATCTCTATACTATTAAACTTCTAATGTTGTGTTGAAATATAAATTTATTTCCAATTGCTGATAAAGACAAAGTTTTCAAACACTTTTAACTGAAAAATATTTGCATTCTTACCATGGTATTTTGATTTGATTTGATTTTGATTTTTTTTAAATTGATGTATAGTTGATTTGCAACATTGTGTTAGTTTCAGGAGTACAGCAGAGTGATTCAGTTATATAGATGTGTGTGTATGTGTGTATTTTTCAGATTCTTTTCCCTAATAGGTTATTACAAAATATTGATTATAGTTCCCTGTGCTATATAGCAGGTTTTGGTTATTTATCTATTTTATATATAGTAGTGTGTATCTTTTCATCCCAAACTCCTAACTTATCCCCCCCCCCTTTCTCCTTTGGTAACCGTAAGTTTGTTTTCAGTGTTTGTGTGTCTATTTCTGTTTTGTAAATAAGTTCAGTTGTATAGATTTTTTTAGATTCCACATATAAGTGATATTATATGATATTTGTCTTTCTCTGTCTGGCTTACTTCACTTGGTATGATAATCTCTAGATTCATCCATGTTGCTGCAAATGGCATTATTTCATTCTTTTTTATGGCTGAATAATATTCCATTTATGGTGTTTTGATATGTATCTTTTTTCAACTTATTTTAAAGGTGCAATCTGAATTACTCAGGAGCCTTTACTTAATAGCAGAAATTGAAAATACCTAATGGGATTTCAAGCAGTTTATTTAGGGAGGTAGTTAAGTTCATGACACATGTTTGGGGAAGAAAACTACTTTTCTATGTGTAGAGCACCTTGATTGTTTTTAGGTTATTGACAAAGTAGTTTAATAAAAGTCATATTATTTCCCACTGGTGCTAAATACATTTAATAAAACATTGTAATTCCATTTTATTTTTAATCTTTGTTTTCTCACCACAATGTGAAATTTTCTTATCTAACTTTAAAACTGAAGAAAGCAAAATCTAGCACATGAGGATAGAAATAATGAAATAATGTGAAAATACAGAAATACATTAAAAAGGAATTATTATAATGTATCCAAATCATTTGAAAGGTTTCTCAAAGTAGCATTGTAAATGGGAACCCTGAACAAAATATCAATATTGTGGTATGTTGTATCTCAAAACATTCTCATCAAAAGTGATACAAATTTTTAAAAATAACTAATTTTTATATTTAATCACCAAGTGTTACTAAACCAGGTTTTTTCATTGCCAGACATACAGCTAGCCAAACGCTGAGATGCTGAGTTTTGCAGCAGAGAAAGGATTTATTCAGAAGGCAGCCAAGCAAGGAGATGTGAGAATAAGTCTCAAATCTGCCTCCCTGAAGGACAGGGGCTTGGGATATTTATGGAATAAAGAAGCAGGGTACTTCTTAGGTGTGGGGAAAGGAGTTTGGAGGTAGGGAAAATGAGGTAATCTGTGTTCTATGCAGGCTTATCTGAGTTACATGCTTCTTCATGGGACGTATGTTTTAAAATGGAGGCGTTTAGCATGATCTGAGGGTGGAGTTTTGGGCCCTCTAACATCACAAGGTCATTCATCGGACACCTGCACAGGTCCAATTTTAGGGTCGGTGGTCCCAACCAGTCTTAGCCAGCTTGAGCTCAAACAAGACACAGCTGACTCCCAAGTTTCTAGAAAACACTTCAGGCAAACATCTGTTTAGGCTAGGTGAAGCTTGGAGTATATGCAATTTGCACCAAATAATAAAGGCGAGCTTGCTCAGTGAAGGTGGACTGCAAGTGGAGGGGATTTTAGCAAGCTGCAAGACTAGCTGAAGAATTTCTGTTAGTCACCAGTTTCTGTTACCCCTAAGGGGCATGGTTTCATAACAATCAAGAAGGGGTTAAAAAAGTACTTTAATGATTAACTCTAGAAGCTTTTTTGCAATCCTCAGTGTGGTCAGAAATGCCTTTTTCTACTTAGTCCTGACTGCCTTATCACATCTGAGATTTTTCTAGGTTAACTGAATAAAGAGAGAAAGCATTCCAAACCTGAATAAAGAGAAAGCATTCCAATATTTTTTCAAATATGCTGATTTCCTACCCTTGTTTAAAACTTTTTGATGGCTCGTATTTTGTCCAAATGTGCTTTTCACATTCATTAGATATTTTACTCAATTTCCCCCTTTTTTCCTCCAGCCTAGTGTTTCAATCATCTGTATAGCCATAGGGGGTTACTGAGGTTCTCAGAAATCACCCTACTCTGTTTAATTTGGCACCTTTGCAAAACTGTTCCATTTGACTTAAACAGCTTGGTTCAATTCTGCTCTTAATTTTCACAGACATAATTCCTGTTAACTTTTCGTATTCTTCTTAAACATCACCTTGTCTGGGAGCCTTAGCAGATGACACAATATTGTATTACTTTCTGCTTATATACCTTTCCAGAGTTCCCTGTATCATAGCACTTACCATATGCTCTTAGCCTGACTGTAATCTTGTATTCTTCCTTCTGCTATCTAATTGAGGACAGACCTGTGTCTCATTTATTCCCAGAATCTAAACACTGCTTGACACATAGTATGGGGTCAATATATAGATGCTTTCATACATTTGTTGTGTTTCTAACACATTTGTGGAATAGGAGTGAATTATTTGAAGACAATGGCAATTCTTCCAAAGCATCTCAAATAAATTAAATTTATTTCATCTATAACCATGTACTAAATTTGTTTTCAATTTCCAAATGCAAGTTATTTAAATCTTTTAAATTGGTTATGAACTACATAAAAATATTCATTTTCCCAACAACTAGAGAAATATATAAAACACAGCTTAAAAAATCTGAACCTCCCACTGGCTGTCTGGAATTCTTTCACTCCACATTCTAAGTGATTATTCAAAATAATGATTAGATTTCATCATAGTGTTTATTTGGAATGGATTGCATTATATATCTCAGCGAAAGTGCATATCTCAGCATCATGCAACTTTAAGTCATATTTCACACACAGTACGGTGGAATTAAGGGATTATACTTAAGGAAAAGTTTAAAAAAACACAAAACTTTGCAAAACCTATTATCATTTTTCTCCTAAATTTCAAATTTTGGAATGTGACTCATATACAAAAGTTGACATAAAAAATTATAAAATAATAGTTTCCACTTCTCTAGTGTGACTAGCTCAGTATATCACTTGCACAGTATTTCATGTTATCCTGTGATGCCATGTGGATTTGGATACATTGACAATTATGTTTGTAATGGTTGTGCTCAATAATTTAGCTAATATGGTTGTGATGTAGCAGTATTTTTCTACCAAATATTCCTCATCCTACCTGTTGTGTCATTTTCAGTAAGAGGATTCTATTATCCCTTTCTCTTTGATGACACTCTTGCCTACATGACTTACTTTGGCCAGTAAAATTGTGAGCCCGAGGGATGGGCATTATGTCTTTTCTGAGCAAAAGCTGTTTGAGTTACCTCACAGCTTGTCATGTTTATTTTTCCTCTATACCAAGACTAATAGTGTCCCAGGTAAGGGCTGCTACAGCACTATGAATTCTGGAAAGATGGCATGAAGCAGAGATGTAGTTGACCACTTGAGATTCCTCCTTCCTCCTGGCTGCGTGAACTTTAACCCATTACTTAACCTCCTCTCTGAGTTTCAGTTTTCTTATTTGGAGTCATGAGTGTTTATACCTTGTCATATAATTTTTATGCATAATTAAATGAATATGAAGAAACTAGATAAACACCTGGAAGTGCGTGTGTAAGCAATAAACGATGGAAATCTCTGTTCTTAATCTTTGAAATTCAGCTGGAAAAAAGTCACTCTGGGTTTTCCTTTAGCGTTAATGCATAAGTTTTTAGCATTTAGAAATCAGTATAAAATAATGTAAAAAAATCCCATATATACATTTAACAAGTATTAATATTTATTACTGATAAAATAATTAAGATTAGTGTAATCTTATTGTAATAATAAGTAGCTGTTATTACTACGTAACATTTTTCTGTTCTATGTGTATCTAAAATAAATTATGAATTCACATTATTTCATCCCCAAATGCATTTCTAAAATTAAGGGCATCCCTAATACAGTGCAGCTATCATAGCTAACAAATTAGCAATTCCTTAAATTCAGTTAATATTTCATTTCAGTTAATATTTCAGTTAATATTTCATTCCTTAAATTCAGTTAAAATTTCATTAAATTTTACTAATTGTTTACAAAATAGTTGTACATTTGGTTTTTTTTTTTCAGGACTAGGATTCAAAACAAGGCCTTCATATCATACTTTCTCATGCTTCTCGAGTCTATTTTTCATGTAGTTTTGGAGAAATTGTTTTATATATAAAGAAAAGTAGAAACAAATAATACAATGAACAACTGTTTGTCTGGAATATAGGTTCAATTGCTAGTATTTTGCTACATTTAATAAATCTATTTTTCTATCGAATCATCTAACTATATTGCTAAACTATTTAAAGTAAATTCCAGAGGTCCTAACACTTAACCTTTAACAATTCATAACCCATTAAAAAAAACTATATTCTCTACCATATTTTATACCACAAACACCTAAAATTAATATTCCTAATATCCAATACCCAGTATTTTAGTATTTCTAAGATGTTACTTAGCTGGAATGAAAAGGCAGAGAAGTATATGCTGGACAGTGAGGGATTAAAAGAAAAAGCTTGCATAAGTGTCTGCCTTCAGCCCTGCCTTTCACAGCACCCATATGCACATATTATTACAACCAAATGTGAGGCAAAACCCTTAAAAACAGCTTGGAGAGGAAATATATCACAAGTGCGCATTGTTCAGTGTATTAGACTATAATGAGAAGATAAATGGTACTCATCATTGTCAGGAAACCACTAAAAATATTGAAAGTCAATATTGAACTCTTCAGGGGAGAGTGAATAGTAGCAGTGAAAGAGGCACTGGTTCATTGGAGAGTGGAATAGTGATAGGAGAAACTTTACTGACATGTATGGAAAGGGAAACATTTATATAAAACGTGTGCCCATGGCCTTAGGAAGTTTCTGGTTTTATTTTCTGAGAATCTACTATGGAACACCAGAAGCTATGGTAAAATGGCCTGGCAAGAATAAGTCCAGTAACACAAAGCCTTAATAGAAGCCAAGCTGGTGCCCATCAGTTGTCCCTTGTGGGCTTACTTTTTGCAGAGTAGATGGGCACCCACCATCTGAAAACTTGGACAATGAATGTGAGAAACTAAGGCAATTTCTTAAATGCTCTGTCTCATGGATTAATATGTGAATAAGGTATAGGAAGGAATTAAAAGGGAAGAAAAGTTAATAAAAGTTGAGAAGACAGAGATACGGAAAAGTGGGCTTCTAAAGACAATTTTAAAATAAAATTAATCCATTATGCTTACATTTAGGAAGGGTGTTCTTTCCTTCCTGGCAGATGGTAGCACAATAGAATTCCTTAAACACTGTTGGAAGTGGCAGTGCACGGTGATGGCTGCTGATGTATTACACTAATACTTTTTTAGAGTGACAGCACTCTTGATGATGGATTATACTAATATTGTAGTTTATCACCTGAGCAGAACTCTGATGATGCATTACAGCAATATATCATCAAAGCAGTTGTGTTTATTTTCTTTCTCACCAATCTAAGTCAAGTTAAAAATTCTGTTAAAAGGGTAAATCTTTAAGTCCAGGATGGCTTTCAATCTGTTTGGGAAAAAAAAAGGGCATGACACTTGTAGTTACTATAAAAAATGCAAATGACTACTGAGAAGTCATTATTTTGCTTTAACGCTTAACATTTACATCTCATAACCTTGCTTTAAAAAAGTGTAGTATATACGTAACGAAGTTTTGCTTTGCATTGGCAGAACAAAATTTTATATCCACTGTATCTACAATAACATTCCTGGTCTGATAGAAAAGTCTGAATGAGGCTAAGGATAGAGATAATACTTTATTACATAATTCAGGGGCTATGATGAATAAAATGAGGTCAAAGTGGTTGTATTAATTGTCTTAATTTGAGAAAAGTAGAAACTACTATCATACAATGAGGAATTAGCTCCTGAAAGTACCTAATTTTCTCCAGTAACCAGGTAAACTTTGATATAGATGATTATGTGATTAAGAGAACTAGAAAGAATGATTTAATTCTGGATATTGTAGAGAAACTGAGGTTTACTGGTGGGATGGGCATTATATGGAGGGCAGCAGGAGAAATGAAGGAAAATTAAGGGGAATCAGAAACCTGTACTAGCAGGAAGTTTAGATCCATCAATAGTGGCTCCTAAGATCAGTTTGGACTGCAGTTTAGGGTTGATTATCAAGGGCAATTCCAAATGTAAAATGTATATTTATAAATGAAAATTATCCATAAGGATTTGGACTGAGAACTAGTCAGTGCACAGAGGTGAGGTGGATGGGGGAGTAGTCTTGGTGTACAAAAAATAAAGAGCAGTCTTAGAACACTCTTGACAACTACCTTTCACCCAACAAATCTGAATTGTGAGTTGTCTATTACTTTTTTTAACTTTCTAGAAATATAATTTATTTTAAAATTAAACAACTGCACCCTCTTTAAGTGTCAGCTCTCTTTTCTCCACATTTAAATCATTTCATTTACAGATTATCCTCCATGATGCATTTCATGATGTTTTGCCTCTTTCCAGGGATATATACAACATGGAATTTAACCAGCAAAACATTTTTTTTCTAATGTGAGAGTGGGCAAAGTAGAACATTTGGACCAAAACACAGTGTCATAATATTGATGCTCTTGCTAATAGATCTAAGTTGTACTTCTACAGATAAATTTTTTTTCAATAATCACAAAAAATATGTACAAAAATTATATGTATTATAGCCAATTCAATGACATCTGTTGCCTTCATTTGATTTAGCAGATAAAAAATTTAATATTAATCGAAGTATGTGGCAGATGAAGGCTTTATTATATTTTTGCCTTCTTTTAAATGCCAAGTCCATGAAGCACAATATTTAATCATATAATGAAGTCAGTGAATAGGTGTGAATGTATTAGTGTGTTTCTGTTAAGTTAGGACAATTGACAAAGGAGAACTAACAAAAGTAAAAGTCATATATCTTGCAATTAATATATTTATAGTATACTTGGGGAGTCAAATACTAATAACAATAAAAAGCTTTACTATGTAAAGTGCTATGAAGTCCACAGGGCCATAGTGTTCAAGATTTTACTTTGCCTTTATATTGACTCTGGAAGGTGAGTGGTACATGGGTTAAGATCTTGGACTTTGGATTTCAACAAATCTGGGTTTTGAATCTCAGCTCTTTACTTTACCATATACATGGTTTTGTGACAGTTAAGTGTGTAAATCTCTTAATATCTCCAACACTCAATTGTTTTCATCTGAAAAATGGAGACTAGAAAGAATATATATATAATAGACATTGTGTGGGATTAAGGTGATAATATGATTTTTAAAGGTTTACTGCAGTATTCTGGGCATTGAAAGTGCTCAGTATATACCATTATTGTCTGTTTCTTCTGCATTTTCAAATTAGAAAACTAAGAACCAACTTTTGTGAAGGGCACCTAGAAAGGAAAAATGAATTGCAAACTAGTGCTAATGATTCTTGCTGATAGACAATTCTGCCTCTCCTACAAACTTAATCAGTGTTGGTGTTGGTAGCAATGGCTTAGTTTGTCCCTATGTTTTCTTTTCTGAAACAAAGAACTCTGTGAAGTTGTTGGCTATATTAATTCAGGGAAAGCTTCTTAGATGAGAAAGATTTTCTATCTTTTCTAAGAATTGTGGTAGGATAATTTATTGAATTAATAATTAAAGTTTGCTTTTTCTTTTTGAATATAAAACCTGACTTCATTAGTGGGGATGAAAAAGAAATGCCTACAATGATGTATTCTCCAAGCTGGAATGGAGCCTAGCTAGGGCTTAGAGTTGAAGATGGAGAGGTGACAAGATTGGGGTGAAGGGAAGTAAAGCGTTTCCCTAAAAAGAGAAAGATGCATTCGTTTCTGAAGGGATTCACACACAGTCTACAAGAAATGGATTTCTTCCAGAAGATTCCTGAAGATGGGAGGGAGAGGTGGGAATAAATACTAAGAATTACGGGTCTTGGGTGCCTTTTAAAAAACAAATAAGCACAAGCACAAAGAAGTCAAGGCTTTGCGGTGTCTACCTTCCCATATGTTGATGTGAACATGCACAATGACCAGTGTGAACCCACAGAGTAGAGAACCTGGCCCCATTTCCTCTGAACTGAATATATGTATACATATTCATATAATTCATATATATATATATATATATGTATGTATGTATGTATTTGTGTGTATGTATACACACACACAACTGAACAGAAGGAGGAGCGCAAGGAGCCCCAGAAACCACAGGATTTAAAGCAAATTACATTTGAATGAGTAAAAAAGTCTATTTTCTTATAAACGAGGGAGGCTGGGTACCTTGCTAGTTAGTAGCACATAGTCAGTTGCCAGTTTGGCTGATGTGAACTTCCTATAAATTGTGTCAGGAACTTGAACAAGTTATTTAACCTTCCCATGCTTCAGTGTCCTTATCCGTGTGATAATATTAACAATACCTATAATATAGAGCTATTGGGAGAATAAGTTAATATAAAAATATAAAGTTAGGGTAATACAAGTTAAAAAATATTTGTAGGGTTATGTGGTTGAAATAAAACAATTCTTATTGCTTATAAGAATAAAGGTGCTATGTAATAGCAAGTAATGATAAATTATTACAAGTAATAGCTGCGAGTGTGAACCAGGACTCAAGGATACAAGGGATGTTTCTCGGAATTATTTATAATAATTTAGGATAATTTATTTTCTAGTCACCGTGTACCTCTATACTTACAAAACTATATATTGCTTCCATAACTTAATAAAAAGGACGCTACAAACTGGAATGGAATATTTGCATGATTTTATTAGTAAAGGTAAACAATGATCTATTCTCTCTAGGATATAGTTTCTGTGAAAACAAAAGATAATTTAATTTAGAAAAACGTAACTCTGTGTTTAGTCTGGGAACTTTTATTTACTAGGTAGAGCTGTAGAATCACTGTTGATAATTATTATAATGACAGTAGCCTGTCTAAATATTTTGAAAATATATTTGATCTCAGTCTATGAAAGATTTTGAACAATTGTTATATTATGGTTAATTTCAAGATAAAATTTCTTTCTAAAAATGAGCTTACATATATGTAGGCAATTTCTTAATCTCAAAATTAACTTACCCTGAGCAGCTCCCAAAATTATAATTGTCAGATAATTAAAAAATAAAACATTAATAGTGGAAGAATGAACATGCTTAAAATTTTTTTGATTAGGTAAGTTAAACTGCTATTATGTTTTTTAAAATGCCAGCCTTTGAATACTGTAGACAAATCTCCTATAAAAAGTCTTCTGATATCTATACTTCTAATTACACAGATTTGAAAATATATATTAGGATTCAATATTTATTACAAAATATAATCCTTAAATTTAAAGACTTTATGCAAATTAAATTACACTTATAAAATTATGAGGTCATTTTTTTCCTCTCTCCTGATACTGAAATACAGTGCTATACATTTCTTCTTTCCTCTCTAGAGGATAAATTGTGTTTTGATTGCTCTAGGAAGGACATAATTTAGACATCAGGGAAAACTGTGTTTTATTGTTTTAGATTACAAAATGTTATAGAATATTTGGTTTTGAAGGGACCTTTGCAGTTATTTAATCCACTGTCTCCCCTTTACAGAGGAGGAAACCAAGTCTTCCACAGTGACATGCAGAAAGTCAAAGTAGCCATTGGCAAAGCTAGAAATGGAAATCAGGCCTGTTTGTTTGTTTTCCTTCCAAGTTGTGGAAAAAAAACTATTCATTTTGTAGTATGTAAAATTTCTGACATTATTTACAGTTGTAATCAGACATCTTTGAGATGGGCGTGTTTGTGGTCAAATAGTGTTGGATTGGGTGGGGCATTTTTCTTTAACCCATTTTTCTTTTTTTTTAAACATCTTTATTGGAGTATAATTGCTTTACAATGGTGTGTTAGTTTCTGCTCTATAACAAAGTGAATCAGTTATACATATATATATGTCCCCATATCTCTTCCCTCTTGTGTCTCCCTCCCTCCCACCCTCCAACCCATTTTTCTTTAATGGGTTTAACTGTGCCTCCATGAAGGCAGCTGTATAAACTCATTTTGGGTTTCTTCCCTGCCAGCCTGTTGTTTCAGCCACAGGCTAGAGACAATGGAACGTGAAAGTTAACAGTATTTTGAAATCCATTAGTTTCTCTTGAAATGAGTGCTCAAATAAGCCTTATAGAAAGTTATAAACAGAAATAAATGAATAAATAGCTCTGTGTTAAAACAATTAAATTATATGTCGATAGAAGGGAATGACAAATGTATCAGTGAAATGCTATTTAGTGAAATAGGTCTCTGTGTGTCAGTGAGCATGCCTCTATTCTTACATTGTTAGCATTAAACATTATATTTAAACAAAAGAAATAAACACAGCTCTTAATGTTACGTGTAACCCCAGCACTGCAGTTAGTAGTTATTTGAGAAATCAGTGTGACCTAAAGTCCGTGAGCTGGTCTGCTGTGGTGCACATTGTGAGACAGCATGCTCCACTTCTCAGACTTTGAGCCAAACATTAATGAGATTAGACCAAAGAGAAAAATCCTCATCAGTGTTACCTTTGGGGCCTCATTTTGGTTTTATGTTTTCTTAGCCTCTCATTCAGTTGTCTCCTGTGTCTGATCCTCCAAATTGCGTTACCATCCAGATTCTAGGGTACTTTTATTTAGTTCAGATATTTCCAAATCTGAAGCCTGCAGAGGTCCTAATTTTATTTAATAGTCAAATGACCTAATCGAAGCTTCCTTCTTAGGTGCCTTAGAGAAGTATACTGATTGATCAAGTTCTTTCCCCCCAAGGATTTCTGAAAATCTTTGGAGAGTACTTGAATATTCCCTGAAGACCTCCTGTTTGCTTAAGACCATGTTGCTTGCTTCTACCCTAGTTTAAAAGCATGCTAAGTGATGTGTGGTCCAGGTC
Source organism: Phocoena sinus (assembly GCF_008692025.1). NCBI lineage: Eukaryota > Metazoa > Chordata > Mammalia > Artiodactyla > Phocoenidae > Phocoena > Phocoena sinus. The sequence continues at coordinate 79,230,024 of NC_045768.1, read as the reverse complement.
AGCTCACCTATTAAGGACACAGAAGAACTTCAGCAGGTACTAATATTTGATCTGGAGGGTCCCCTTGGCAACTGACCAAAGATTTGGCAACTCAGATTTGACCATGGCTCCTTTTTCACAGACAGAACTAAGAATTTGCCTGTAATTCTTCTCTTGACTCCTATCCCATCTTGACCCCCAGACTCTGAACTTCTTATTTATAGAATAAGTCTCCTAGTTTGATTTATTGTAATGTCAATGAAATGACTCCATCTTTGCAGGCAGCCCAGCTCAGTTCAAATCATACTTTATTGCCATTCATATAACCACAACATGAAAGGAGGCCAATGACAGCTTATTGGATTCTTAAATGACACAGAAAATGAAGTGATCAAAACATTGTTTGGGGTTATTGTTAAACCCACTGAGTAGAAAGTCTGCTGCATATTATTTAACTTCCACATAAGAAAGTATTGCTGCATGTGCAGAAAGACAAAATGATAACAGAGAATTAGGGAGCAGACAATTAAACATACCTGGTGATAAGAAGTTTGTTCTGAAGTAGCTTTAAGTAGCTTTTCTTCCTTTCATCCCGTTAATAGTTGATTTTCTGGTCAGGTGCACTATTGATCGATTTGCACTGAAGCCATTTCTTCCTCATTAGCTTTCCAAACTTTTTCTTGCTTCAATTTTCCTAGATACAAAAGCCTTACAAGATTATAGAAGACGTGTTGCTTAGCAACAGTCTCATTCCTGTAACTGTCATGGTTGAGTGCACAATGTCACATTTTTGGGGGGAGAAGTCAGACATTTTCTTATTTCCAAAGTTTACTCCATTTAATTACCAATGTAAGATATTTAGTTATTTTTAATTATATCTTTCCTACATGAATGTTTTCAATTTTGGTAATTGTACACAGTGTTGAGATAGAACAATCGTTTTTATGCTGTACAAATATATCCAGAAACTTATTCCTGGTTAAAAAAAAAAATACTAGCGGGGCTTCCCTGGTGGCGCAGTGCTTGAGGGTCCGCCTGCTGATGCAGGGTACACGGGTTCGTGCCCCGGTCCGGGAAGATCCCACATGGCTGGGCCCGTGAGCCATGACCACTGAGCCTGCGCATCCAGAGCCTGTGCTCCGCAACAGGAGAGGCCGCAACAGTGAGAGGCCTGCATATCGCAAAAAAAAAAAAAAAAATACTAGCAAGAAAAATGCCTGTTCTTTTTTACTCTCAGAAACTCTTTTCATACCTTAAACAAGAAATCTGGACACTTCTTATAGTAATAATGGCAATCTACTATTCTGTTCTAAAGGATTAGAAAATATAGAAATTTATAGGTAAACAAATTGCCTGTAGTAAATTCCTGTAACAGTAGAATTACAGGAATTCTGTAATTCCTGTAAAAGGAAGTAACTTATGAAAAATAACTTTTCATAAGTTTTCTCTTTTCTACCAACACCTATACACCAATTATACCATTTGTATCTGTTTGATATAAAGTATTCTATGTGTTTCGTATACAGAATTTAAATATAATTCAGAGATGCTCATGAATGTAGCTATTATGATGTTTTGTGACTACAATATAATTTTGTACAAAATTGAGCACACCAGTAGTGAGATGTAGAAATAAGACAAAGAGAAAAAAGTTGGAAATAATATACATAGTTGACCCTTGAAAAATGTAAGGATTAGGGGGCACAGACCCCGTGTAGTTGAAAATCCTAGTATAACTGTATAGTAGGCCCTTTGTATCTGTGGTTCCACATCCATGGATTCAACTGTAGGAGGATCATGTAGTGTGGTAGTACATATTTGCTGAAAAGAAATCTGCACATAAGTGGGCCCACAGAGTTCAAATGTTGCAATAGCTCAAGAGTCAATTGTACAGCCATTTCAAAGAAATAAAACATATTCGAGATTAGAAAATTTTGTATCTACCACTGGGAGCAAGGCAAAGTATCTAGTGCATATTTTCCCATACTGCAAAATAAGTGTCAAAGAACTGAAGTGTGCAGAACTGGGGTTAAAAGCACTATACTAATAGCCTAACATTTTGGACCTCAACACAACTGGATGGAATGAAGAACAATTTAGAAAATGTTTTATTTATTTATCTATCTATAATTATTTTTAATAATTTGGAAGATAAATCAATCATGAAAACTTAGTAATTATCCTTGATGGTTATTTGGTGGGAGGTTCTATGTGCAAAAATCTAGATCCCCGTAGTGAAATGTGTTTTCAAATTTTTCATCTTTTATCAAATGCATTTAGTTATTTATCTGTTTATTTTTGCCTGCGTAGTTACTAGGTGACAGAGGGTATACACGATTGTGCAGGGAGATTGCTCTTGTCACGTGACTTCCCTGTATGTTGTGGGAGGGAATCCACATGAATCAGTCCTTGGGAAGCCAACTACAGAGCAACGTGTAACTTTTCTTATCCTCCTATTATTATTTATTCAACTTAGTGGCATTTCGGAAGACAAAGGGAATAAAATATTCATTCCATGGCAATGTTCAACTGGAATTCCACATTCTTATTTTAGATATGAGGACTAGATCAATTTTCTTACCAACATTAAAAAAAGAGCACTTATATAGAGATCTGAAGTTTTTTTTTTTTTTTTTCGGTATGCGGGCCTCTCACTGTTGTGGCCTCTCCCGTTGCGGAGCACAGGCTCCGGACACGCAGGCTCAGCAGCCATGGCTCACGGGCCCAGCCGCTCCGCGGCATGTGGGATCTTCCCGGACCGGGGCACGAACCCGTGTCCCTTGCATCAGCAGGTGGACTCTCTACCACTGCGCCACCAGGGAAGCCCTAGAGATCTGAAGTTTAATCACAGTTACCTTTTTTTTTAATGCTTCTTTTAGTAGGTGCCTGAGGAAGCATACTATTGTGCATGGAAAGGGAATTGCTTTTATCAAGTGTCTTCTTTGTATGTTGTTTTGAAGCAATGCAATTAAATCATACCACAGAACTGACTGACAGCAAACCCAGGTATAACTAATACCTGAAGCCTCTAAATCTCACTGATCACCAATTGCCAAGATTTTGGACATTCGACATGAAAAGGGTGTTCCTTAGACGGTGTATTAGTTTCCTAAAGATGCTGTAACAGAGTGCCACAGACTGGGTGACTTAAGACAACAGAAATTTTGCTTTAGCAGTTCTGGAGGCTAAACGTCCAAAATCAAGGTGTCTGCTGGGTGGCACTCTCTCTCAAGTCTTTAGGGGAGGATCCTTTCTTGCCTCCTCCAGTTACTGGTTCTCCAAAGTGTTCCTTCGCTTGTAGCAACGTAACTCCAACCTTTGCCTTCATCTTTACACAATGTTCTCCTTGTGTTTCTCTGTCTTCAGAAATCCTTGTGAATCCTTATGAGTTTTGAGTACAGTCTTAGAGCATAGAATGTCCCAGATCATCAAATTAGTCTAATTTCTTGACTAGATATTCAACTCAAATAATGGGAACTCTAGACCTAGCTTTCCTGATTTTCTCACACTATTTCCTGACTAAAGATGTTTTGTTTGGCTTACTATTATAAATATTATTATAATTTTACCAGAGTAGAATATTACTCTACCCACACACATCTTTTGCCTCAACATGCTTTCATTGGATGCTGACTATTCATAATTATTCATAGTGATAGTCCTCTCTCTTTTTTTTGCACTTTTGCTAAATTAAAATATACATGCATGAAGGACAAATGCACATAGATAATACAAGAACAAATATTAGTGTGACAAGAATTGAATGTTTTATTTTTAAAGAAGGTGATGTACAAATGATTGCTTTAACCTTACATCTAACTAGTACCCTGAGAGATTGAGGTTGACTAACTTATGCACTCATATTTACAGGAATAAATTAATGGGTAAATAGATGGATCAATGGGTAGATGAGTGAATGGTTGGATGAATCACAGATTTATAGATTTATGAAGTCTTTGCAAATCAGATAGGTATTGATATTCTAAATAGCACATTAGAGGCGCATACTTTAACAGATTTCTTCAGTACAAGGATTTTATAAGAATTTTAAATTGATTTTCTAGTATTTGCTATATCTAGATGAAGTTTACATATGTAACCATATTTCATCTAGAAAACTTTTATTTTGATGTCAATAGAGCCACCATTTTCATTTATTTTCTTGTACTACCTGTGTACTTCCTGACGGTATAAAAGACATATAGAAACATTCATAAAAACTTATCAATTCTGGGAATTTATTAATAATACATTAATATATCTAAGCCCTGGTTATACTGCCAGTGTGCTTTGGAGGATTTAGAATTCCTCTGGGTAATTTGTTTTGCTAAAAATGTATTGCTTAAGAATTCAGGCCACTAATGTATTGAAATTTTCATCAACACATTTTAAAAACAAATTCTCTACAGACACTTAAATTGTGAAAAATCTCAAAGTACAGCCATTAAAATACCTTCAGAATTCATTAGGGTAGTTCCTCATTTCACATCCGTTATAATTATTTTGAATTGTGAATCAGAATAACAGTCATTGAATAAATACTGGATTCCCATGTGTACACAGGACCATTTCATTCAGGTTGGAGACTTTGATATTTGCACCCAAGGAACTTATTCTCTAATGAAATGTGCAGGGCTACCCTAGAAAATGCTAGTAGAGGGGAATGTAATTAAGTGATAAGACCTACATATATATATTTTAAAGTATCAAAACAGGAATCTAAAGGGTTTCAAGGAGTTCATGGGACTTTTACTGACTCTTGAAAGTGAGAAAGTATTAGGCAAGGTGTAAAAATAATAAGAAATAAAGTCTCAAAAGCAAAAATAAATAATGAAATATCCTCATCTGTGTAGGCTTAGGGTAATGTAGAAATCTATTTTGTCAAAGGGAATGATGTGTTTGGGAAGTTAATGAAAAATAAATTGGGGTGGCTTTATGGGGAGTTCTGAAAATGAGACAAGTTTCTGGAGTATTAAGATGCATTGGCTTATGAAATGACCAGACTTTAGAATATGTAATATTCTAAGTACAAATAATATATGAAAATTATATTGACCGTATCAATAGTACTGTATTAATGAATACTGATTTATTGTATCAATATTAATTAATATAATAATATTAATATATTGTAATAGTATAATAAACTAAAAAATTTAAATTAAAAAAAACCACAAGATCATAGGTACAGAGAAGAGATTGATGGTTGCCAGGGGTGGAGGGTAGGGAGATGGGAGAAATGGGTGAGCTGTTTATTTTAAAAATTTAAATAAATTGAATATATATATTCAGTTTATTGAATTCAATTTATTTATTCAATTTGTTTCTTTTCTTTTACTTTTCTTTTTTCTTTTATTCAATTTATTCAATTTACTATATATATATATATATATATATATAAAACTTTATTTCTCTGTAACTATAAATTCAAACTTTACCGAAAATTTATTTCTCACCTATGATTGAAGTCCACACATATTTTGGAAGGTAATCTGCTTTAGTCAAAGTTACTGATTTAAATGTTAATCACATCTAAAATATGCCTTCCAAACAACACCTAGGTTGGTGTTTGACCAAACATCTGGGCACTATAGCCTGGCCAAGTTGACACATAAAATGAACCATCACAGCTGCTCTTTGTTACCTTACGTGCTCCTACAGGTTACCAATTCTATTTTATCTATGAGTCTTATCTGTAACAGTACTACTATACCTGGCAAATGAAAAGCATATAATACTGATATAAAAATCACTGATTCTGAGGCTGGGAAAGTGGACTTTATCCAAACAGTTGGGGATCAAACAGACTGAGGTCCGCCTTGGCCAAAAAAGGAAATTCTGCCTCCAGACTGCCTTCGAGTTTGAGCTTCAGCTCAGGTCAACTTTTTCTTAGGTCTTCAGCCTACAGGCCTGCTCTGCAAACTTCAGTCTTGCCAGCCCACCATCATGTGGGCCAAATGCTTAAACTAAGTCTCTCTCTACGTGTATATACATACACATCCTATTGGTCCAGTTTCTATGGAGAACCCTGAGTAGTACAGTGACCAATGTTAATTATCATGTTATAACAACACATTTTATATGCAATACTAGCAAGTGCTAACAAAACAGTAGACAGTTTTCATGGTAAGAGCACCTATAGAGTAGACAAAGTAAATTAAATTGCTGTTAATTCACAGGTTAAAAAAAAGAGAAAACTTAACCTGAAGGATTTGATATTTAATTTCAGATATGCTGACATGTTGCCCACTATTGTGAAGACTACTTGGCCAGTATTAACTTAGTATGAATACTGTCTCCCTAATTTAGCTCTGAAATGGCTTCACATTAAGTAACCAAAAACTCTGTACACCAAGGATTCATAATCTGTAAACTTGTATAATATCAATTACCTTCTGTTGACCATGCTTTCTTGGTGTAGGGTTCCTAGAAGTTTTTTTTCATTAAGCCCTGTAAGAATCATTTTTCAAGGGAGGATAGAATTAGGATCTTTTGCTCAGAAAAGGCCAAGAAGCATGAAATGGTTAATTATACCCAATTCTGTGCTATGACTTGCTCAACTATGGTGTGATCGTGAGATTTCCTCTGAGCTAGCAGAGAACATGTATCAATGATATCAATTTGTATTGATGCTGCTTTGTTTAGAACGGTGGTGTATTCAATAATTTATGGTCCTTGAATTGATATCTTCGTGTCTAAAATTACCACCACTTACAAGTGAGCTCTTAAAATCCATTGATCTACTTTAATGCAGAATATGCCTTCCTGTTCTGATTTACAGTAAAGCAATGGATTATAAGAGCTCACTTGTAAGCGAGGGTGGTCACCTATATGTAAGCAGACTGCACCGAAGCTGTTAACTATGAGCAGGTTTGGAATTCTGGAATTTGAGTACCTGTCAGTTGTGTTTTAATTATCTGTTTGGAAGCAAGGAATACCACCAGGCACAGTGCATAGTTAATGACATGCAGTTAATAAATATTAAAATTTATTAAGTTAAGTATTAAAAGAATCAATTCATGACAAATGGTAAACTGGGGTATAGAACTTTGGTTCTGAAAAATACACAAGTAAGACTTCCTATATTTAAGGGACTTCAAGAAATAATTGCAAATTTTGGTATCCAGAAAGTTAATGACTTACCTAATATAAACTTACAGCTCCAGAAAAGAAGTAATTAAGGCTGTCTAAAAATGTATAAGCCATTGAGCCCACCAAAATGGACAGAGAACTACCCTAGACCAGACATTAAGGATTCTCAACTGTGCTTAGTTAGGCAAAGTAACTGATTGGGGAAGCCAAGTATGAAGTGAGTTTGGACAGATCTATGCAGCAGGAAGAATTATAGTGTACACACACACACACACACACACACACACACACAAAGGCTGAGTCATCACAAGAAATTTTTTAAATATATCGAAAGGAAAATATATAGCATCCATGAAAAACATGGGAAAAACAGGGAAAATGTGAGTCTTAATTAAGCAATGTGCACATGAGTCTATACACATAGACAAACCCATGTAGAATTTAGCTTTTGGCTTTGTTTATTATGAACACTTGACACTCATCTTAATTCATTCTGGTTTAGGAAACTGTGATCCCCCATGAGAAAATCGCTTTGTAATCTGTATTTTTAAATAAGCTAGACTGTGGTGTCTCATTGCTTAAAATAATCTTGGTACTATTCCAATTCTTGTGTGTGTATATGGGGAGGGGTGGAAAATACAGTGTTTCTCCATTTCAATATTTTCCTTTACAATTTATATCAAAATTTTGGCTCTCCTAATTTATCTGATAGTGAGAGATGACCAAAGTCCAACATAAATGAATAAACAAATTGTAATTATTTCCCCCCCAAAAGATGTTGAAGTCCTAACCTTTATACCTATGAATGTGACTTTACTGGAAATATGGTCTTTGCAGATGCTCAAGTTCAGATAAGGTCATTAGGAGAACCTCCTTATAATATGTATTAAGGGGGAATTAGGGCACAGAGACAGACACCCATTGAGGGAATGTGAAGTGGAGACACAGAATGCTATCCACAAGCCAATGAATGCCTGAGGCAATCTAAAGCTAGGAGAGACTCATGGAAAAGATCCCTGAGAAGAAGTCAGCCCTGATTTTGGATTTCTAGCTTTCCGAACTGTGAGATGATAACACTTCTGATGCTTAAATCACCCAATTTGTGGTACTTTGTTATGTCAGCTCCAGGAAATGAGAACAAGGTATACTTTAAACATGTTTATATGTATGTACAAATTGCTATGAAATAAAATATTTTGATCTATAATTTAAAAGCTTTTAAATTATAGTTGCAGAGCTAACCTCAACTTTCGTCAAACTTCCATACATATTAGCAAATGCTGTTAATGTGGCTTATAAAAGGGATGTCAAGAATTCTAGAGGAAATATTTTCCTATTTAGGAGAAAAACTGGAAGATTCAGTTCAGTGTTATGTGAAAGTTTGGAGTCTATTTAAGTTTATGTAATCTGCTTATAACATTCTATTTTTGAGCAAGTCTCCAGATAAAGACTTTTTTTAAAAAAACAAGCATTGTGCTAACATATCTTCATCTGTTGTTTTTACTGAGTTCCTTTCTCAGCTCTTACATAATATAGCTCTGCTTATGAACCTCTGTTTTCCTCAGTAGTTATTTCTGGAAACGTGGTCAGTTTGGCTTTGTATATAGCGAGTCAGACTTTTTGTTCATTATTTACTATTTATGACTCACTGTCCCTCCTGGCATGGAAATATCTTTTACCTTTATGTGTGTTCTTTCAAAATATTGTTTAATGTTTCATTTTTTAGCAATGAAAATAATTTTCATTTTTGAAGTATTGTTTTCCCCTTATCAAGAAATGCCACACATCATCTTTCTTGAGCAAAAGTTTTTTTTTGTTTTTTTTTTTGTGTTTTTTTTTTGCGGTACACGGGCCTCCCACTGTTGCGGCCTCTCCTGCTGCAGAGCACAGGCTCCAGACGTGCAGGCTCAGAGCAATGGCTCACAGGCCCAGCCGCTCCGCGGCACGTGGGATCCTCCCGGACCAGGGCAAGAACACCCGTCCCCTGCATCGGCAGGCTGACTGTCAACCACTGCGCCACCAGGGAAGCCCCTAGCAAAAGTTTTAATTAATGTATTTCGGAAAGTGTGTGGTACTTCCATTATACTAGTTTTTGCTTTGAATTTTTACTTAAGTTTACGTTTTATTCCCTCTGGATGTTTTCCATGAAAGCACTGGCAAGTGTTTGGTAGTTTGTTATTTGGTGCTTTGGCAGCAACCAAAGGAGTAAAAGATAAGCAGGTGTGGTGGGCTGAATAGTGGTCCCCAAAGTGCTGCACGTATTAATCCCTGGAATTTGTGAATGTTACCTTATATGACAAAAGTGAGTTTGCAGATACCATTAAATTAAAGATTTTAAGGTGGAGAGATTATCCTAGATTATCTAGGCAGGCTCTAATGCACTCGCAGTATCCTTATGAAAGGCAGACAGAGGCAGATCTGACTACATGGAAGAGGAGAGGGTGAGTGACAATGCTGCTTCTAGCTGTGAACCTAGAAAGAAGAGCTGTAGACCAGGGAATGCAAGGAATGCAGCTCTAGCAACTGGAAAGGACAAAGAAAGAGATTCTACTCTAAAGCTTCTGAGGAAGCCTGGCTGTGCCAACACTTTGGTTTTGGCCTATTGAAACCATTTCTCACCTCTGGCTTGCAGAACTGTAAGAGAATAGATGCATGTTTATTTGAACCACTGATCTGTGTGTGGTTTTTTTTTTTTTTTTTTTTTTTTGCGGTACGCAGGCCTCTCACTGTTGTGGCCTCTCCCATTGCGGAGCACAGGCTCCGGACGCGCAGGCTCAGCGGCCATGGCTCACGGGCCCAGCCGCTCCACGGCATGTGGGATCTTCCCGGATTGGGGCACGAACCCGTGTACCTTGCATCGGCAGGCAGACTCTCAACCACTGCGCCACCAGTTGTTTTAAACCACAAGTATGGTGTAATTTGTTACATACCATAGACAACTGATAAAGCAAAGCTCCTCTTGGGAGGTGACCTTATGAAGAAGAGGGAGGCTTCCTGAACATCAGACCATTTGTGCCCATCTGCTGTGTGGGCTGATTTGCATTAGGAAAAGGGATGTGGAAGGAGATGAGGCTGTGAATTGAAGGGGTAGGGGTGAGGAAGGGAGAGCTGGGAGAACAAGAATGGAATGGTGGGCATATGACTGCTTGGACTTTGTAGTAACAACCATTCCCTTACCTTCCCTCCTCTGAATCACCTATGAAAACATTTTATTAGCTTCTGTGGAAGTTCTTTGTAAATCACAGATTTAAGTGGCCCAGGGAGTATCACTTAGATACTCAACTGACAAAATGAAACGGCATAGAAAAGAAGCTTATTATATCCCCTTGGTCTGGGAAATGAGCTCAGTTTAAGTCCAATAAATATCACATTGAAAAAGACTCCCTCAATCATCATAAGGAATCTGGACTTTTGGTACTTCAGAAGACTGACCATTGCTGCTAAATCTTTATTATGATGGAGGGTTCCATCCACGGCAATGATGAAGCCCTGCCTGTAACTGGATTTACAGGCAGCAAGCATCACTGATGGGGTCTGGAGCCAAAGAATCTGGAAAGTCTGTTTATGATCTCAAATGTGTCAGATATCAAGACTGCAAGTGATAAATGGATGAGATTTTTAAAGGACCATGGAAGTCTTATGTCATCAAGGTAGAGTTATAGCACGTTACTAGGACTTAATCTGAAGTAGTTAACCCCTCTTTCCAAACTTATAAGTAAGTCTTAGGGCCTAGTGGACTTTCAGTTGTTGTCTAAAGTCACAAGGGCTCCTTTCTTAAAAGTTGCTTGCCAGGGGGAGGGACACGCTGTGCTTTTCCATCAACTCCATTCGCTAGTCAGATGATTGTCAGTGCTAGAAATACCTCTGTGAGGTTAGAAAAATAAAAGTACTTGACTCTTCAGAGATTCTGATGAAGTATGGCCAGGCTGAGTTTCCACATTGCTAATTCGGAATTACTCACACACACAGAAGGAGATTTCAGCAGAATGTGTTTCGCAGTCATCAAACTATGTTCTTTTTCATGCCTTATCAAACCCTTCCCAACTGAAGCTCTCTGTCTTGTAGGCAGCAGCCCTAACACAAACAGCCCACACTGGCAAGTAACTCTGGTTTCAAGAGGAAGAACACACAAAATCTGTAGTCAGTTCATTGGTAATTGTGTGTTGGCTCCTAGATGATCATTTAAAAAAAAAATAAAATTATGACTTTTATAAAATAATCACCCAAAGCTTTTATTTAACATATTAATTAGTGAAGGAACCAGTAAGATGATAAGATGTTACAATCAGGAATTGTTACAAAGGAATACCTGAATAGTAAACATATATATATATATATATATATATATATATATATACACATTAGCAAATTAGGAATGATAAATGAATTTGCCAAGAGATATAAAATATTTAAACTCTATAGGGCTATAAAATAGAGTATTTGTATTTATATATTTATAAATTTTTATTGAAATATAGTTGATTGACAATGTGTTACTTTCAGGTGTATAGTAAAGTGATTGATTTTATATATATATATATATATATATATATATATATATATAGAATATACATATTTTAGATTCTTTTCCATTATAGGTTATTAAAGATATTGAATACAGTTCCCTGTGCTATACAGTAGGTCCCTGTTGTTTATCTATTTTATATATAGTAGTGTGTATCTGTTCATCCCAAACTCTTAACTTATCCCTCCCCTCCCTTTCCCCTTTGGTAACCATAAGTTTATTTTCTATGTTTATGAGTCTATTTCTGTTTTGTGAATAAGTTCATTTGTATCATTTTTTAGATTCCACATATAAGCAATATCATATGATGTTTGTTTTCCTCTTTCTGACTTACTTCACTTAGTATTATAATCTCTAGGTCCATCCATGTTGCTGCAAATGGCATTATTTCATTCTTTTTTATGGCCAAGTAATATCCCATTGTGTATATATGACACATCTTTTTTATCCATTCTTCTGTCAATGGACACTTAGGTTGATTCCATGTCTTGGCTATTGTAAACAGTACTTTACGAATATTGGGGTGCAAGTGTCTTTTTTTTCTTTTATTTTTTTAAATACATCTTTATTGGAGAATAATTGCTTCATAATACTGTGTTAGTTTCTGTTGTACAGCAAAGTGAATCAGTCATATACATACATATGTCCCCATATCTCCTCCCTCTTGAATCTCACTCCCACCCTCGCTATACCACGTCTCTGGGTCATCGCAAAGCACCAAGCTGATCTCCCTGTTCTGTTCTGCTGCTTCCCACTAGCTAACTATTTTACATTCGGTAGTGTATATATGTCAATGCTACTCTCACTTTGCCTCAGCTTCCCCCTCCCCTGCCGTGTCCTCAAATCCATTCTCTATGTCTATGTCTTTATTCCTGCCCTGCCACTATCTTCATCAGTACCATTTTTTTTTAGATTCCATATATATGTGTGAGCATACAGTATTTGTTTTTCTGACTTACTTCACTCTGTATGACAGACTCTAGGTCCAACCACCTCGCTACAAATAGCTCAATTTAATTCCTTTTTAATGGCTGAGTAATATTCCATTGTATATATGTGCCACATCTTCTTTATCCATTCATCTGTCGATGGACATTTAGGTTGCTTCCATGTCCTGGCTATTGGAAATAGTGCTGCAATGAACATTGTGGTAAATGTCTCTTTTGTGATTATGGTTGTTTCAGGGTATATGCCCAGTAGTGGGATTGCTGGGTCATATGGTAATTCTATTTTTAGTTTTTTAAGGAACCTCCATACTATTCTCCATAGTGGTGGCATCAATTTACATTCCCACCAAAAGTGCAGCACACCCTTTCCAGCATTTATTGTTTCTAGATATTTTGATAATGGCCATTCTGACCAGTGTGAGGTGATACCTCATGTAATTCTGATTTGCATTTCTTGAATAATTAGTAATGTTGAGCATCTTTTCATGTGCCTCTTGGACATCTGTATGTCTTCTTTGGTGAAATGTCCATTTAGGTCTTCTGACCATTTTTTAATTGAATTGTTTGTTTTTTTGATATTGAGCTCTATGTGCTGTTTGTATATTTTAGAGATTAATCCTTTGTCTGTTGTTTCATTTGCAAATATTTTCTCCCAAAATGAGGGTTGTCTTTTTGTCTCATTTATGGTTTCCTTTACTGTGCAAAAGCTTTGAAGTTTAATTAGGTCCCATTTGTTTATTTTTATTTTTATTTCCATTACTCTAGGTGGTGGGTCCTAAAAGATCTTGCTGTGGTTTATGTCAAAGTGTGTTTTCCTCTAAGAGTTTTATAGTGTCTGGCCTTACATTTAGGTCTTTAATCCATTTGGAGTTTATTTTTGTGTATGGTGTTAGGTAGTGTTCTAATTTCATTTTTTACATGTAACTGTCCAGTTTTCCCAGCACCACTTATTGAAGAGGCTGTCTTTTCTCCATTGTATGTTCTTGCCTCCTTTCTCATAAATTAGGTGACCATATGTTCATGTGTTTATCTCTGGGCTTTCTATTTTGTTCCATTGATCTATATTTCTGTTTTTGTGCCGGTACCATACTGTCTTGATTACTGTAGCTTTGTAGTATAGTCTGAAGTCAGGGAGCCTGATTCCTCCAGCTCCGTTTTTCTTTCTCAAGACAGCTTTGGGTGTTCGGGGTCTTTTGTGTTTCCATATGAATTGTAAATTTTTTTGCTCTAGTTCTGTGAAAAATTGCCATTGGTAGTTTGATAGGGATTGCATTAAATCTGTAGATTGCTTTGGGTAGTATAGTCATTTTCACAATATTGATTCTTCCAATCCAAGAATATGGTATATTTCTCCATCTGTTTATGTCAACTTTGATTTCTTTCATCAGTGTTTTATAGTTTTCTGAGTACAAGTCTTTTGCTTCCTTAGGTAGATTTATTCCTAGGTTTTTTATTCTTTTCATTGCAGTGGTAATGGGATTGTTTCCTTAATTTCTCTTTCTGAGTTTTCATTGTTAGTGTATAGGAATGCCAGAGATTTCTGTGCTTTCACTTTGTATCCTGCAGCCTTACCAAATTCATTGATTAGTTCTAGTAGTTTTCTGGTAGCATCCTTAGGATTTTCTATGTATAGTATCATGTCATCTGCAAACAGTAACCATTTTATTCTTCTTTTTCAGTTATTTCTTTTATTTCTTTTTCTTCTCTTCTTGCCATGACTAGGACTTCCAAAACTATGTTGAATAAGAGTGGCCAGAGTGGATATCCTTGTCTTCTTCCTGATCTTAGTGGAAATGCTTTCAGTTTTTCACCATTGAGAACCATGTTGGCTGTGGTTTTGTTATATAGGCCTTTATTATGTTGAGTTAGTTTCCCTCTATACTGATTTTCTGGAGAGTTTTTATCATAAATCTGTGTTGAATTTTGTCAAAAGCTTTTTCTGCATCTATTGAGATGATCATATAGTTTTTATTCCTTAATTTGTCGATATGGTGTATCACACTGATTGATTTGCATATATTGAAGAATCCTTGCATTCCTGGGATTAATCCCACTTGATCATGGTGTATGATCTTTTAATATGTTGTTGGATTCTGTTTGCTAGCATTTTGTTCAGAGTTTTTGCATCTCTGTTCATCAGTGATATTGGTCTATAATTTTCTTTTCTTGTGATATCTTTGTCTGGTTTGGTATCAGGTGATGGTGCTTCTAGAAGGAATTTAAGAGTGTTCCTCTCTTTGCAGTTTTTTGGAAGAGATTGAGAAGGATAGGTTTTAGCTCTTCTCTAAATATTTGATAGAATTCACCCGTGAAGCCATCTGGTCCTGGACTTTTGTTTGTTGTAATATTTTGAATTACAGTTTCAATTTCGTTACTTGTGGTAGGTCTGTTTATATTATCTAATTCTTCCTGGTTCAGTCTTGGAAAATTGTACCTTTCCAAGAATTTGTCCATTTCTTCGTGGTTGTCCGTTTTACTGGCATATATTTGTTTGTAGCAGTCTCTTATAATCCTTTGTATTTCTGTTGTGTCAGTTGTGATTTCTCAATTTTCATTTGTAATTTTATTGTTTTGATCCTCTCCCTTTATTTCTTGATGAGTCTGGCTAAAGGTTTAGCAATTTTGTTTATCTTCTCAAAGAACCAGCTTTTAGTTTTATTGATCTTTGCTATTGTTTTCTTCGTTTCTATTTCATTTATTTCTGCCCTGATCTTTATGATTTCTTTCCTTCTGCTGACTTTGGGTTTTCTTTGTTCTTCTTTCTCTAGTTGATTTAGGTATAGGGTTAGATTGTTTATTTGAGATTTTTCTTGTTTCTTGAGGTGAGATTGAATTGCTATAATCTTCCCTCTTAGAGCTGCTTTTGCTGCATCCCATAGGTTTGGGTCGTTATGTTTTCGTTGTCATTTGTTTCTATGTATTTTTTTATTTCTTCTTTGATTTCTTCAGTGATCTCTTGCTTATTTAGTAGCACACTGTTTAACCTCCATGTGTTTGTGATGGTTTTTTTTCCCTGTAATTGATATCTAATCTCATAGCGTTGTGGTCGGGAAAGATGCTTGGTATGATTTCAATTTTCTTAAATTTATCGAGGCTTGATTTGTGACCCAAGATGTGATCAATCCTGGAGAATGTTCCGTGTGCAATTGAGAAGAAAGTGTATTCTGACACTTTCGGGTGGAATGTTCTATAAATGACAAATCTATCTGGTGTTTTGTGTCACTTAAATCTTGTGTTTCCTTATTTATTTTCTGTTTGGATGATCTGTCCATTGGTGTAACTGGGGTGTTAAAGTCCCCTACTATTATTGTGTTACTGTCGATTTCCCCTTTCATGGTTGTTAGCATTTGCCTTATGTACTGAGGTGCCTCTATGTTGGGTACGTAAACATTTATAATTGTTATATCTTCTTCTTGGATTGATCCCTTGATTATTATGTAGTGTCCTTCCTTATCTCTTGTAACAGTCTTTATTTTAAAGTCTGTTTTATCTGATACTAGTATTGCTACTCCAGCTTTCTTTTGAGTTCCATTTGCATAGAATATCTTTTTCCATCCCTTCACTTTCAGTCTGTATGTGTCACTGGGTCTGAAATGGGTCTCTGGTAGACAGCATATATATGGGTCTTGTTTTTGTATTCATTCAGCCAGTCTATGTCTTTTGGTTGGGGCATTTAATCCACTTACATTTAAGGTAGTTATCAACATGTATGTTCCTATTACCATTTTCTTAACTGTTTGGGTTTGTTTTTCTGGGTTTTTTTGTTCTCTTGTGTTACCCACTTAGAGAAGTTCCTTTAGCATTTATTGTAAATCTGGTTTTGTGGTGCTGAATTCTCTTAGCTTTTGCTTGTCTGAAAAGCTTTTGATTTCTCCATCAAATCTGAATGAGATCTTTGCCGGGTAGAGGAATCTTGATTGTAGGTTTTTCTCTTTCATCATTTTAAGTATGTCCTGCCACTCCATTCTGGCCTGCAGAGTTTCTGCTGAAAAATCAGCTGATAACCTTATGCAGATTCCTTTTTATGCTATTTGTTGTTCTTCCCTTGCTGCTTTTAATATTTTTTCTTTGAATTTAATTTTTATTAGTTTGATTAATATGTGTCTTGGTGTGTTTCTCCTAGGGTTTATCCTGTATGGGACTCTGTTTTTTTCTGGACTTGGGTGACTATTTCCTTTCCCATGTTAGGGAAGTTTTCCACTATAGTCTCTTCAAATATTTTCTCAGACCCTTTCTTTTTCTCTTCTTCTTCTGGGACCCCTATAATTTGAATGTTGGTGCATTTAGTGTTGTCCTAGAGGTCTCTGAGATTGTCTTCAGTTCTTTTCTTTTTTTTTCTTTATTCTGCTCTTCAGCAGATCTTTCCACCATTTTGTCTTCCAGCTCACTTCTTCATTCTTCTGCTTCAGTTATTCTGTTACTGATTCCTTTTAGTGTTTTTTTTCATTTCAGTCATTGTTGTCTTCATCTCTATCTGTTTGTTCTTTAGTTCTTCTAGATCTTTGTTAAACATTACTTGTATTTTCTCAATCCATGCCTCCGTTCGATTTCTGAAATTCTGGATCATCTTTATTATCATTGCTCTGAATTATTTTTCAGGTAGATTGCCTGTTTCCTCTTCATTTATTTGGTCTTGTACGTTTTTACCTTGCTCCTTCATCTGTGACATATTCTTTTTGCCATCCCTTTTTATTTTTTTTTTTCCTTTTTTTTAATGAGTGGCACTGTTTTCTTGTCTTACTGGTTGTTTGGCCTGACGCTTCCAGCACTGCAGTTTGTAAGCTTTTGTGTAGAGCTGGGTCTTGGTGCTGAGGTGAGGACCTCTGGGAGACCTCACTCTGATGAATATTCTCTGGGCTTTGAGGTTCTGTTAGTCCAGTTGTTTGGACTTGGAGCTCCCACCGCAGGAGCTTCAGCCCAACTGCTGCCTCATTAACTGAGATCCTGCCTCTTTTCTAATTATAGTTTTCTCTGGATATATGCCCAGGAGTGGATTGTTGGATCACATGGTTCTATTTTTAGTTTTTTAATGGACCTTCATACTGTTCTCCATAGTGGCTGCACCAATTTTCATTTCCAACGACAGCATTGGAGGATTCTTTTTTTCCACATCTTTCTAGTATTTATTATTTGTAGACTTTTTGAGGATGGCCATTCTGACTGGTGTGAAGTGATATCTCATTGCAGTTTTGACTTGCATTTCTCTAATAATTAGCAGTGTTGAGCATCTTTCATGTGCCTTTTGCCCATCTCTGTGTCTTCTTTGAAGAAATGTCTGTTTAGATCTTCTACCTGTTGTTCTGTTGGTTTTTATTATTATTATTAAACTATATGAGCTGTTTGTATATTTCAGAAGTTAAGCCCTTGGTTGCATCATTTGCAAATGTTTTCTCCCATTCCATAGGTTTTCTTTACATTTTGTTTATGGTTTCCTTTGCTGTGCAGAAGCTTTTGAGTTTGATTAGGTCCCATTTGTTTATTTTTGTTTTTATTTCTATTACTCTAGGAGGTGGGTCAAAAAAGATATTGCTGCAATTTATGTCAAAGAGTGTTCTGCCTATGTTTTCCTCTAGGAGTTTTATAGTATCTTGTCTTACATTTAGATCTTTTATCCATTTTAAGTTTATTTTTATGTATGGTGTTAGAGAATGTTCTAATTTCATTCTTTTACATGTAGCTGTCCAGTTTTCCCAGCACCACTTATCGAAGAGGTTGTTTTTTCTCCATTGTATATTCTTGCTTCCTTTATCATAGATTAATGACCATAAGTTCATGGGTTTATTTCTGGGCTTTCTATCTTGTTCCATAGATCCATATGTTTGTTTTTGTGCCAGTACCATACTGTTTTGATGACTGTAGCTTTGTGGTATAGTTTTAAGTCAGGGAGCTTGATTCCTCCAGCTCTGTTCTTTTCTCTCAATGTGCTTTGGCTATTCAGGGTCTTTTGTATTTCCATACAAATTTAAAAAAAATTTTTGCTCTAGTTCTGTGAAAAATGCCATTAGTAATTTGATAAGTGTTGCAGTGAATCTATAGATTGCCTTGGGTAGTATGGTCATTTGAAATAACCTTTTTATATGGGTAAAAACAGTTGTATCTCTGCCTGACACTTGCATTTCTATTGAAAAAAAAAACACTTGGAACGTCTTCATTGTTCTATAACTTACAGATTTATAGTCAAAGAAAGTAAAATTGCAAATCCTATAGTGTTAGGTAAGTACAAAAACCCCAGCAAGACCAACATACTATTGAATGGACCCCCAAGCAACTTTTGCATATTTTAGACTTTTCATGTTTTCTCCTGACATGTCTCTATTACATACCAATTGTGTGAACATGGTTAAGCCATTGCAACTCTTTGCAAGCATAAGAAGAAAATAATTTCTTGTACCATAAGAAGGAAATAATTTCCAGATTATTTTTTTTTTACTATATTCCCACAGGATTCCACAGGAGTATAAAGTAGAAAAATTAATGTGTATAAAATAATTTTGGGTATAAAAATCACTTTATGAAATTCTTTAGGTAAATTAAGTGCTTGTAAACATGCTATATTTCTCAAGTAACACTATTTTTCCATATCCAAAAAACAACTTGAGCCACCTTTCCATGTTAAGAGAGTAAATCCTAAGATTTCTCAACACAAGGAAAGCATTCTTTTTTTTCTTTTTTTGTATCTATATGAAATGATGGATGTTCAGTAAACTTATTGTCGTAATCATTTCATGATGTATGTATCAGATAACTAAGCTGTACACCTTATACAGTACAGTCCACCTTTCCATACCTCAAGTCCAATTTCCAAAAATTCCCTTTTAATACTAAAGAGCCGATTAGTGTAATTTTTGGAAACTATCATATCACCCTAGCATAAAATTTGCAGGTAACTTTTAAAAACTAGAATTGTTTTTATTTTAACAAATATGTGTTATAATTTATACTTTAGATATGTATATGTTATATATATTTAACAAATATATATTATAATTTAAATTTAGATTATATTGCATGCTAATTACCATAGATTAATATTGAAATGTTCTCTAAAGATTTTAGTTTCTGGAAACTACAATCTACCTTTAACTCATGCACTTAACAAATATATTAAAGATTTATCATATACCAGGTAATGTTCTAGATAGTAAATAAAAATATGCTTGATCTCATAAAGGAGACAGTTTAGAAGAGGGAGCATACAAAACCAAGTAATCAGTTAAGTAAACTATTTATAAACTGTGGTATTTATAAAATAGTATTTTAACAAAGAGTTTATGAAGGGAACTATTCCAGAAAAGGTAATCAGGAAAAACATCTCTGAATAATCAACATTTAAAATGAAAAGTTTAATAAAAAATAAAACCATTTAAAGAGTAGGATGAAACACTTTTCTTGGAGTGAGAACACAAAATGCAAACAATTTTGAAGTAGGAAAGAGCTCGATATATTTGAGTGTTTGAAAAAAATCAAGTGACAGAAATTTAGTTGTTAAGAGAGATGAGTGAAAGCAGATGAAGTCACTGGAGTAGATATGGACAAAAACAGGCAAAGCCTGGAAGATCTTAGGAAGGAATTTGTATTTTATACTACGTTCAATGAAAAACCATTGAAGACCTTTTCTTTTTTTCTTCCAGTTATATTGAGATATAACTGACACATAGCACTGTATAAGTTTAAGCTGTACAGTTTAATTATTTGGCTTTTATACATCATGAAATGATTATCACAGTAGGTCTTGTGAACATCCATCATGTCATATAAATACAGAAAAAAAAAAGAAAAAATATTTTTCCCTGGGATGATAAATCTTAGGATTTACTCTCATAACGACTTTCTTATAAAACATACAGCAGCTTTATTATATTTATCATGCTGTACATTACATCCCTACTACTTATTTTTCTGATAACTGGAAGTTTGTACCTTTTGGCTGCCTTCACTAATTCCCCCTCACCCCACGCCCTGACTTTGGTAACCACAAATCTGGTCTCTTTTGCTATGAGTTTGTTTGTTTGTTTTTGAAATATAATTGACCTACAACACTATGTTAGTTCCTGTTACACAACATAGTGGTTTGATATTTCTATACACTTCAAAATGATCACCATGATAAGTCTAGTTACCATCTGTCAACATAAGAAGATATTACATGATTATTGACTATATTCCCCACACTGTGCTTTTCATATCCAGGACGTTTTTATTTTGCAACTGGAGGTTTGTACCTCTTAATCCCCATCAACTATTTCTCTCCTATCCCCACTCTCTCTACCACTGGCAGCCACCTGTTTCCTGTCTGTATCTATGACTCTGTTTTTGTTTAGTTATGTTTGTTTATTTAACTTTTTAGATTTCACATATAAGTGAAATTGTACAGTATTTGTTGTTTTTTGTCTGACTTATTTCACTTAGCATAATACTCTCTATCCCATCCATGTCACAAATGGCAAGATTTCTTTTTTATGACTGAATAATAGTCGTGTGTGTGTGTGTGTGTGTGTGTGTGTGTGTGTGTTTATACCACATCTTCTTTACCCATTTTTGTATTGATGAGCAGTTAGGTTGCTTCTGTATCTTGGCTAATGTAAACATGATGCAATGAACATAGGAGTACATATATATTTTCCAATCAGTTTTTTTTTTCTTCAGATAAATACCCAGGGAAGGAATTGCTAGATGATGTGATAGTTCTATATTTAATTTTTTGAGGAATCTTCATACTGTTTTCCATAGTGGCCATACCAACTTGTATTCTCACCAACAGTGCACAAGCGTTCCCTTTTCTCCATGTCCTCAGCAACACTTGCTATTTGTTGTCTTTTTTTTCCTTGAAAATTAAGTTTTTTTTTTAACATCTTTATTGGAGTATAATTGCTTTACAATGGTGTGTTAGTTTCTGCTTTGTTATCTTTTTGATGATAGGAATCCTAACAGCTGTGAGGTGATATCTCATTGTGGTTTTGATTTGCATTTCCCTGATATGTTGAGCATCTTTCATGTGCCTTTTGGTCCTCTTTTATGTGTTCTTTGGAAAAATGTTTATTCAGATCCTCTGCCTATTTTTAATTTTGGTTGCTTGTTTTCTGATGTTGACTTGCATATGTTCTTTGTATATTTTGTATATTTACTCCTAAATGGTTATATTGTTTGCCAATACCTTCTCTCATTCAGTAGGCAGTCTTTTTGTTTCATTGATAGTTTCCTTTGCTGTGCAGATTTTCAGTTTGATGTAATCCCATTTGTTTTTGGTTTTGTTTTTAATTTATTTATTTTCTTCATTTTTTGGCCATGTTGGGTCTTAGTTGCGGCACACGGGATCTTTGTTGAGGCATGCCAGATCTTTCACTGTGGCGCATGGGCCCTTTGTTGCAGTGCATGGGCATCTCTCTAGTTGTGGCATGCAAACTCAGTAGTTGTGGCATGTGGGCTTAGTTGCCCCATGGCACGTGGGATCTTAGTTCCCCGACCCGTGTCCCCTGCATTGAAAGGTGGATTCTTTACCACTGGGTCACCAGGGAAGTCCTGTCCCATTTGTTTATTTTTGCTGTTGTTTCTCTTGTTGAGGAGACGTATCTGAAAAAATATCATTAAGACTGATGTCAGAACATACTGCCTATGTTTTCTTCTAGAAGCTTTATGGTTTTGTGTTTTACATTTAAGTCTTTAGTCTGTTTTGAATTTAATTTTGTATATGGTGTGAGAAAGTATTCCAGTTTGATTCTTTTGCTTTTAGCTATACAGTTTTCCCAATACCATTAATTGAATAAGCTATCTTTTCCCCATTGTCTATTCTTGTCTACTTTGTTGTAGATTAATTTCCCACATAAGTGTGGGTTCATTTCTGGAATCTCTATTCTATTTCATTGATCTATGTGTCTGTTTTTGGAATAACTCTAACTGAAGAGGTAAAAGATCTGTACTCAAAAAACTATAAGACACTGATGAAAGAAATTGAAAATGGCACAAACAGATGGAAAGATATATTATGATCATGAATTGGAAGAATTAATGTTGTTAAAATGACCATATTACCCAATGCAATCTACAGATTTAATGCAGTTCCTACCAAAATACTAATGTATTCACAGAACTAGAACAAATAATTCTAAAATTTGTATGGAAACGCAAAAGACCCTGCATAGCCAAAACAGTCTTGAGAAAAAAGAACAAAGCTGGAGGTATCATGCTCCCTGATTTCAAACTATACTGCAAAGCTACAGTAATCAAAACAGTATGGTACTGGCACACAAAGCATTGAAGAATTTTAAGCAGTGGTGTAACTTAACTTAAAAAAAAAAAAGACATTCTATGGAATGTGGAAGATATTTAAATAAGGTAAAAATAAGGAAATAAGGTATCTGAATTATACATTTGGGAGGTATTGACTCAAGATTGGTTCAACAATGTAGACAGAAAAGAGCAGAGCATCTGGAACAACTATTGGAGTGGTTATTTTTTTAAAGATTGATAATAATGGAGTGTATTTGAATGCTAAGGGAACTATTTAAAAAGAGAAAACTGCTAGAAGATGTAGGAGAGAGTGGGGATTCCCAAAAGAAGATGTATTTTTAAAATTTTCATTATGAAAAATTTTATACACAAACCAGCGTACAAAGAATGGCACAATAAATGCTGATGTCTCTTTAACCTGGTTTCAAATTATCAAAATATGGTTCATCTTGTTTCCTCCATACTTCCTATGCTTCCTCCCCTCTCCTACTCCTAGATGTTGTTTTTAAGAAAATACCAAATACCTTATAATTTCCTTCATAAATACCCAAAGGAATGAAATCTTGAGAAAGTAAGCAAAAATGAGATCCAGAGCACAGTAAGCCCTGTCCAGGTCTAAGTGCCTGGTCAGATTTTGAAATAGAACAAAGTTCATGCTGGAAGTTTAAAGATCATAGAACAGTTCTGAAGCAGGTCCTATAGAGAATAAAGCTATTATAAGAGAAAAACTTTTCAACACTCTTTGAAAGGAACACTTCTATTATTTATATAAAAATAAAACCTTATCATTATGAAAAATAAAAATAACAAAAGCCAACATTCATAAATGAGGGTGATGTGTGTGTGTGTGTGTGTGTGTGTGTGAATAGATTACTGTCTATGAGTAAATATAGATAAAGGAGTTGTTGATTGTGTTTTCTAAAATTTTCCATGACTTCTCTGAGAGTTTAATTATGTCAATGCATTTCAATTAACCTCTGTCATAATTACTTTCTTACATATCTTATAAATTATATTGACATTTACCTGTCTTTGATAATCACCCTTTTAAAAAATAATTATTAGGGAATTTCTTTAAAAACCATTTTTTAAAACATGAGGAATGACTTCTTCCCAAAGTAATGAGATAGTTAGAGACCGAGATTTATAGAATTCATTGAAATAAAATTTCAAATCCAATGTGATTTGTGAAGGAGATATACATAAATAGACATTGGTATATTCAGGGTGTTTTATTGAGAGGCCAAGCAGAAATGCTGATTACTAAATGTACCATTATCCTAGTTTTAGTTCTTTCAGTGCATGTATTAGATCTGCAAAGGAGTTAAAACTTGGATAACCAATGATTGACTCCCCTCAGTGTATCACATTCATGTTATATTCTGAAGACCTTAAGGTTTTGCCAAATTATATATGTATTATATAATTATACAATTTTGCTAAATTATGTATATGACTAGATATTGCTAAATTTTATATATATAAAATCAGTGGTTTTATATATATATATATAAAACCACTGATTATGGTAGTACTAGCCGTAGAAGAGTTCAGCAAAAATGAATTAGAAACATAAGAAGTTTTGAAATGAGCCACATAGTAATAATTTCATCAAATTTGTGATCTGGAATAAGATGGAAGGAAAAGACACATGCTGACATTTTGATAAAATGACAGGTATAAATTAGGTGGATATCTATTTTTGAATAAAAATACTACAGTAAGGAAAAAGTGAGCTGCTGTGTTGGGGAGGGACTTGTACCTTGATGTCATATCATTTTGTATATTGCCTCAAATGCTATATGTGTGTGTTTGTAAATTTTTAAGATAAGCAGAAATAAAATCACAGTTATATTTTTAAAGTTCTATATTACTTTATAAACTGTATACTAAAGTCATTCCAAGGTTCTTTCTAAACTGAATGTTCTAGAAGTCTTTGTAATAATAGCTAATTTCATTCTTCTAATATGGGTATAGAATGAAAATCTTAAAATATTTCAAATATATGTAATGAGAAGAATAT
The DNA here is from genome assembly GCF_008692025.1 of Phocoena sinus. NCBI lineage: Eukaryota > Metazoa > Chordata > Mammalia > Artiodactyla > Phocoenidae > Phocoena > Phocoena sinus. The sequence continues at coordinate 79,205,231 of NC_045768.1, read as the reverse complement.
TTAAATAGTCTTGAAAGCAATAAATTTGAGGAACATATGTAATTAGTTCAAACCACTCTTTGACGACAAATACTACATTGCCTGTAAAGAGCCATCTTTGTGTCCAATTTTCCTCACCACTCCTGGTACATGCAGACATACATATTTTCCTTTTTTGTCTCAAGGTATATCGAGAATCATACTGACTATTAAATAGAGATGTGTGAGCAAGTGGCAAGGAGCAAGCATATTCTAGTGAGTAATAGCAATAAGCTTTACTATGCCAAGAATCAACTGTCAATCTGGTTTAAATGCAGATTTTGTTTCAGTCAGCTCAGAATGGAGACTGAGAATCTCCCTTTACAGCAATCTTCCAGGGACTGCTGACGGTGGTGTTGAATAGACAACAATTTGAGTATAAAGAGAATCAACTTAAATGGATTTGCACACCTTTGTCTTCCAGTGATAGAGGAATCCCCCCTATCAGATAAAACCTACCATTAATAAGCATTATAAACTTTGGACAAAATATTAAAACAAAAAATAGTACAACCAACTGAAGGTATCAAGGGGGAATTAAAAGTGTACAAAAACTGGAGCAGATTGTATATGTGAAAGAAAGAAGTAGCAATTGGTGACTTTCCCATCTTTTGTGGATTTTTCCATGAGTGTGGACCCCAGTTAGTGTTCCGGGTATCTTGTGTAGAAGGGCAGTAGAGATTGATGTAAATAATATTTTTCCCAGTGTGCTAGCGTGAATAGTTACCTCCAAAACTATGTATTCCTAATCCCTTGAACCTGTGAATATCAATCATCCTATGTGAAAAAAATGGGTCTTTGAAGATGAAATTAAGGATTTTGAGAATCGATCATCTTGTAATTCCAACAGAGATGTCCCTGTAAGAGACATAAAGACCAGAGACACACAAACACAAAGAGAAGAAGCAATGTAAAGAAGACAGACATTGGAGTGATGTTACCATTAGCCAAGGAACTCTTAAGGCCTCTGTGGAGCCACCAAAAGCTGGAAGAGCCAGGGGATGAATTATCCCTCAGAGCCTCCTGGAAGGAGCACCGCCCTGATGATACATACCTTTTCTCCTCCTCCTTCTTTTCTGCTGTGGATGTCTAGCGTTGTCTTCAGCTTTTCTCTGCCGATTTCTCAGTGGGCCACACTCGTAATAGAAGCCCCAACCTTCCTTAGGTTGCAGTTTCAAAATCATTAGGAAGCAATTTTCTGTCTAAATTTTCCCACAAAACCACTGTTGTGCTTTCTTCTCTGTTTGTCTGTTAGGTTGTCCAGTTGGTGGTAACAGGAGGTAAGGCGTGTTAGGTTGGATTCTGTGTCCAGAGGAGGAAGTGGAAGTTCACTGATCCAGTTGGTGTTACTATTATCCAAGGACGTTTATACCTGTAAACAATTGCTGTGCTCTTGATGAGTTGAGTGTGTTTTATTTTTTCCTCATGATTTAATATATTTTGTGGTCTAAAATACAAAATGATGATTTACACTCAGACTACCTGATTTTGAGTCCCTGTTTTGCCTTTTACTATCTGTATGTACATGGAAAATGTTGTGATGTCCTTGAGATTCAGTTCCTTTATCTGTAAAAAAAAAAAGGTGAAGAATATTTACTCCATAGCATTTTTGAGGATTTTATGATAAAAAGTGTAAATTTTAGTGCAGTATATGCCAATTTGCTAAACTAAATTACAGCATAGTATAGGCCAATTATTCTAACGTGGTCCAGAAAAGATAATAAGTAATTCTTTACTTATCAATCTTGTAAGAGATTTCTAAGATGTCTGTACTTATTTATTTAAAGTGCACAGATATTTGCTTGCCTATTATTTGCCCGTTACCATACAAGGCAGCCTACTGTTTGTCCATGCTCAGTCTAACCCGTGGCTCACTTCCTCTGTCTCTGGAGTCTCTCTTGGAAATATCAGGTGGCATACAATAAAGGATCATGATTTTCTTCTCTGCTGGTGACTTCAGGAACTTGGCACACACTACCAAATATTCTGTTTTATATCAGTGAGCCATCTTGGTCTTAAATCAAGGAGTCTTTCCAAAATCTTATAAATCCTTCCTTAGTTTTATCCTATACTAGATATGCAGGATGTTCGTTATAGTAAACTCTTAATCCAAGTCTAAATGTTATTTACACAAGTCTGGCATTTCCATGTTACCTCTGCCACTTACTAGCTGGGAGCAACTAGTAAGTTTAGTCACCTTATCTATAAAATGGAGAGAGTCATTCCTACATCCTGGGGCTAGTGTGAGATTTAGATAAAAAATTAATTGGATATAAAACCTGACATATGTTTGTTACCCCAAAAAATTATAGGTATTTTTAATCTGTGATTATTTTTTTCCAAGTGACAGATTTTTTTTCCTGCCTTCTGTTGTTCCAGGATTTTGCTTAAACAAATTTTTATCGTTTAATGGATTTTAATTATCTCTTCTTTTAGTCTTTTCTTTTAGGCTAAAAAAATGACACTTTAAAGAGTGTCTGTTTTATGTGTCGTAATAATTCATTAACAAGTAAAGCCTATTACAGTGTAAAAGCAGCAGAGATAAAAAAAAAATTGTAGATAAACCAATGGCAGAGATGGATGGACATTCAAATATATAAATAGCAGATAGACTGAAAGAGATAGAATAGCAACTGATTGAAAAAGAGAGTTAGAAGGAAACAGATTTAAGATAGAAGATAGGCTAAAGATAGATGATATATGTGTATAAAATAATGGAAAGATACACAGATAATTGATAGTAGTTTGGTTTATAGATGATACGTAGAAAAGGTAGATGGTAGATTAAAAAAAGGCAGTAGATAGATTAAATAGATGATAGATAACTGGAAGATAGATGACGGGGAATACTACAGATTAGTTCCCATTTCCTAGTGTTTTAAAATTAGATAATATGAAATCATATAGAATTTTCCTATCTGGCTCCTTTCACTCAGCCTAATGATTTTGAGACTGATGTATATCATTGCATGTGATGGTCGGTTTATTTCCAGTTTGTCCCACTGTCTAAAAGTAAAGGCAAAGTGAAAAAAAAAATTAAAAGTAATGAGAGGAAAAGGAGATATGTTTCTAGAGAAATAAAAATTGTGGGAATTAACCATATTAAAACAGATCTTAAATGGAGTTCTCCCAGCAGAAAAGAATAATTCCAGATAGAATCATGGTAATATAGAAAAAATGAGGAGCAATGAAAACTGAACGTAATGCTAAAATAGAAGTAAATATTTACTTATAAAACTAATTGAAATGCATTTTGAAAGTTAAAATATATGTAGCATCAAAACACGTAAAATAATATAAAATGATGCCAAAATATGGAGGGATGTAAATGGCTATATAGTGCTCTCAGTTTTGCTGTTACTAAGGCAGGATAAAATCAATCGTTTCAGTTTACTATAATAAGAGTGTATGTTTAGATCATTTACCCAGTAAAAGAACAAGTACAATTGTTTTATTTTTTAAAAATGAAAAAACTAACATTAAGCTAAAATAATAAATTAAAATAAGATATTTGACCCATCTGAAAGCAGGCAAACAAGGAGAAGAAAAGGAACTTCATGAGACAGATAAATCAAGTATTGCACAAATGGAAAGAAGGTAGATCTGAAACCAAATATATCACTAATCACATCAAATAAATGTGAATTTCAATTGAAAGGTTAATATTTAAAACTGAAATTTTAAAACATGGCTTCTAAAAGACAGGTTTTAAGTATAAAGAAACAAAATGGTTGGAAGTGAAGTGATGGAAAAAGATATACCCACCAAGAAAGCTAGTATAACTATATTAGTACAAGATAAAGTAGACTTTAAGGAATGAAGTAGTACTTTTGGCAAAGAGTGATATTTCATATTGATGAAAGTTCAATCCACCAACAAGATATAAAAATTCTTAATAGGTATGTACCCAATTAACATGGACTCAAAGCATATGAGATGGATGTTGGGAAGAGCCACTATGATCATATTGCAAAGGTAGATTTGTGGTCCAGTCCTGAAAGTTAGTATTCAACTGCCATCCCATACAGGGATTGTCTTGGCTTCAGAAAGCTGCCTCACCCAAAGTGACATGAAGACTAGGTTCTTTGGGTTACAATTATACATATGACATTGTGGAATCTGGCCTCCAAATCTGTTCCAATATTTTGCCGTAGATTTGAGAAAGAACCATTTCTATGCATCGTATAAACAGGATTTGAAAACAAATCTTATGGTACTATGAAGAAAACTTGGCATCCAGCTCTGTTCTGCCACTTCTTCAGAACTCATTGTCAGGGAAGTAGCAGTCCCTCCTCTGTCATAGTCAGGGGATTGAAGTCTGAGTCTTATGGCTGCCTCTATATAATGTGGTGGACCAGTGGCACTTGGTCTTTACTTGCCACCTTCATGTTAGACCAGAATTCATTGATTCACAAAAACCATTGTTTGTGGTTGTGCTTTTGGAAATAGGTATCATTTCTGAAATGGTCCTTCACTGAAGGAAGACAAAATACAGTTAATCATTTTTGAACATGTTCAATCTCACTTCCCAGATATGATTTAAAATTCAAAATAAGGTTATCCCAAAAGACGGTATAGGGGTGCAGAGCACCGTAAAGTTTAGACAAGCATCCAGTAGGTTTGTCAGTATTTATCACATTTTGAGGCACTGGGATGTAAAGCGTCTCTCAGCTCTTACTCCCCAGGCTGGAGGATAGTAAAAGTAAAACTGTCTCTTCAGAGAAAGAACTTGGGATAGTGGGCATATAATTAGAATAGTAATTTTGGGATAGAGAGTAAGCCCAAAATTTAGTTAGCAAAACCAAGTCATACAAGTGACCCTTGAACAATGCAGGGGTTAGAGATGCCAAACCCTAGGCACAGGAAAATCTGCATACTGCTATCTCTGCCTCAAAACCAAAAGAATTGATGAATGACTCACCTAAGGGTGGGAAGCTGAAACAGTTTGGATATAATCATGACTCAAGCCCTAGTCCTTTTGATTTCATATATTGTGATCTCTAATTGAAACACCATCTGATTTTGAGTCCCCACACTTTATTTTAAAGATCTGTAAAATGAAAATCTAGATACTATATTTATTGAATAACAAAACGTGTATAGGCAGACCCATGCTGTTTAAACCCATGATGTTCCAGGGTCAACTGTATTATTAGTATCTAGGGATTTAAAATGTTAAGCAAATAGAATTATCAGAAATGAAACACTCCATAGAATAGAATTAAGATGTAAAGTGATTTGCTGTTGAGGCACCTAAGGTGAGAATGGGCTACTCAAGTACCTTTAAATTCCAAATTTTATTTAAGGTACTGAGGGAAGAGTTCAGCTAAAAGAGAGAGACCAAGTATTGACATTAGAAATGCAATGAGATGACTACCAGGATCATGGCTTGAGTTTATTGTAAGTCATTGTGCCTTAAGGCTATGTCTGCCTTGGTCATGTCACCTCAGTAAAGACCTGAATAATCAGATTAATAAACTATGAAGAACAATCAATGAGTAATGAATTATTTAATTATATAATGTAATCAGTTGTCTAAAACTGGCTATCACACACACACACATACAAACATACATACCTAAAGGTGCACACACACCTTTAGTGAAATAACCCACCTAAATATTTTCCTGGCTTACACCAAGAACATATTTACTTTTTAATTGTCTGGTTTTATTTTACTTCATTTTGTTTTATTTTAATAGCTTTATTGAAATATTAACATGCAAGTAACTGCACATATTTAATATATACAATTTGATGAGTTTGGACACAGGACATTGTAGTGATACGGTCACTACGATCAGGGTTATAGTCATGTCCAACACTTCCCAGAGTTTCCTGTCCTTTTGTGTTTTGTGTGTGTATCTATTTTTTTGTGAAAAGAATACTTTATGTGGCAGCTATTATCTTAACAAGTTTTGAAGTAAACAAGACACTATTATTAACTGTAGGCACCAGATTGTACAGCACATCTCTAGAACTTATTCCTTTTGCATAAATGAAATTTATGCCCATTATATAACTCCTCACTTCCCTCTGCCCTGCAGCCTTTGACAACCACTTATTGTATTCCCTGCATCTATGAGTATGATTGTTTTAGATACTTCATGTAACTGGAGTTATTTGTCTTTCTGCGACTGTCTTATTTCACTTAGGAAAATGTCCTCTGGGGTCATCCATGTTGTCACAAACAGCAGGATTTTCTTCTTTAATATTGAAAAACAGTCAGCATGTATTTACTTTATAATATCCACTGGGTAATTAAGCTCAAATTTCTGAGATAGCATGGTTTTATATTATTTTCATTTAATGATTACATTAGATTAAAAATGTGGACACAAATCAGAATTCTTAATTGTCATTGCAATTAGAGGTAAGGCTACTGGGAAAGATGCCTTTCCCATCATAAATTTGGTGGCATTTCCTATTTTAGATAGATGAGGCTTGTATAATTAAGTGATCATTAAATTCTAAGTTTAGGAAGCAGAAACACCTTCATTAAGTTACTGTTAATGACCCGTTCTTTTTTACTGTGGAGCTTTATTTGGAAACCATCACAGACATTTTTACTATCATCAGAGGACTCAGACAAACAAGTGGCTAAATAAGGATGAGTATGACACTGATGTTAAAATATTGATATGGCTCTCCTTTTGGTGAGAATATAAAATATTGACTTAAAAGAGAGAACTGTAACTACTGATTTCTCTCCAAGGAGAAGTATTTAAGTTTATGTTCCTTGTTTCATCTATAAATACTTAAAAGTCTGAATTCTACAGTTTACAGCTTGAAAAAAAAAAAAAAAAGACAAAACTCAACACACAGTAACAAGTGCAACCTTTTATTATTATCATTAAGTTGCCTTTTCTTCAGGCTGGCAAGACTTTTCAATATTACTAGTCTGACTGAGCTGCTGATCCCACTACTCTTTGCCAATCATTATTTTATTTTATTTGGTAAATCTCTATGACAGTTTTATTGCAGACTGAAAGCAGAATCGATCTTAGCCCTAGTTTACTTAGACTATCTTTTCAAAGGATACAGATATTCTCCATTAATGGGAACTTTGAAGAGAAATAAAATTAAGTACAATCTTAGCCTAATCTAAAGCTCTCTATCCTGTAGCAATTTCTACTCTCATTATGTAATATTAACTCTTTGGATTGAAGTATCCATTAAAAAGAAAGGGACTTTTTTTTAAGAGTAAAATTATATTAAATGTCTAATTCTTCACTTATATAACCTCAAAATGATTTAAAATGTCCTCATTCTATTTTGAATTTCATGTTTGAAAACCAGTCCATATGGCGTGGAATACTGCATCCTGCAGCATTATAGCACCTGCAGGGCAATCTGCTAGCTTCAGTGAGGCTAGCAAATCTTACAGCATAGCGTTTCTGCACACTTACTAAGATGAGTTATGTGGGAGCAGGGTTCACATTGCTTTTTAAATTTTTTGATATAATATTTATTAGAATGCATGCTTACACTGTTGTAGGTACTATTTTAGTAATTAAAGATACATATGTCAGTATCATTGATCTCAAAAACTAATGAACAGATATTTATCTACCACTGTGATAAATGCTTTAGTAGACATACGAATAGAGTGCTGTTGAAGCATGTTTAAGCAAGTAACATTGGATGAGAAGGCAAGGAGCAACTTTCTAAAGAAGATGGTAGACTGAAATTAAACACATAATTGGGAGTCACAGTCGATCAGATGAAGACCGATGTTTAGAGATAAGGGCTCAGGTAATAGCCTGAGTGAAAGTCTGAATCATGGGACACCATGATAGGTTTTAGTAAAAAAGATACTGGAGTAATTCAGTTTAAGTATTATTTGTGCTTGGGACTTCCGTGGTGGCGCAGTGGTTAAGAATCCACCTGCTAGTGCAGGGGACACGGGTTCGATCCCTGGTCTGGGAAGATCCCACATGCTGCGGAGCACCTAAGCCTGTGCGCCACAACTACTGAGCCTGCACACCACAACTGCTGAAGGCTGCGCGCCTAGAGCCTGTGCTCCTCAACAAGACAAACCACTGCAAAGAGAAGCCCGTGCACTGCAACGAAGAGTAGCCCCTGCTCACTACAACTAGAGAAAGCCCATGTGCAGCAACGAAGACCCAACGCAGCCAAAAATAAATACATAAAATAAATAAAAAATTAAAAATAAAAGAATTATTTGTGCTTGAACTAAGTTAGTAACAGTGACAGTACAATGCAGGGATAATATTGAAGAGATAGAATTGATAGAATTTTCTGACTGGACATAGGGAATTAGAAGTTGTCAATGATAGCTCAATTTATAATCTTGAGCAACTTGGTAGATGGAGTATCATTCAGTGAACAGAGCGATAAATGAATGGATGAGGTGGAAGATGGTGTGGTCAGTTTGGCAACACATAGGAGGAGTCATTTATTATATATATTAGATCAGAAGTTCAAGTGTGACACCCATGCTAAAGATAGATATAAGTAATTTATATGAACATAGATGATAATTTAAGCAATGGGGGAGTGAATGAATAGAGAGTGATAAAAGAATAAAGAGGGGCATCTAGAAAACTGAAATGTAAGGGCCAGGATATGGAAAAAGACTGGTTTCGTGAAAGATTCTAGAAAGAAAAACAAATGGAACTACTAGGCAGGTAAGAGGAAATATAATTTCAAGAAGAAATGGATAGTCAGTGAGGATCCTGAATAAAAAAGTTAATAAACACAAATTTGATAATTTGAAGATAATCTAATCAAGCAATAATTTTAAAAGGTATGGGCAACATGCAGGAAAACAGAAATAGTGTACTCTCCCAGGTTTACAAACAGGGTAGATGGGGCCATTATTAACAGCCAGGTCCTGTTACCTCAAGGGACAAGTGGAGGGAGTGATTAGCTTAATTGGAGAGAGGCCACCTGACAGTCTGTGACTTAGTCTCATTCTCTCTTTTCCAAATCTTCATTGCTGATAATGAGAGTGATTTAAAGAGAATACTTTAGGAAGAAATCCAGTTGCAGTGAGTTGAAAAGTGAGTACAGATAACTCTTGGTCTTAATTAGCAATTTCTAGAAAAGTCCATTCAATGAATAAAAGAAGCAATAATTATAAAAATACCAAGGAAAGGTGGCAAATGGCAGCAAGGGGCACACTAAGCACACTTGCCTTCTCCATTATTAAAAGAAGGATATAACCAAGTAAACAAAATACTACTTGCAATATAGAATGGATAAAGGTAGTAAGGTTTTCTTTATGTTTCCTTGAGGTCAGAGCATGGTAACAAGAGGGAAATTGAGACATCAGAACAAAAGGACCTGGACAAAAATATTCTTAGATTAGTATCCTGATTCTGAACTTTATAAATTTTCAGCAAAGTCAATGCTTTGTAGCATTCAATTCTCCTTGACCTGCTGTCATTCTGTCATTGTCATTTATTCATATTGGACTTGCATTATGGGCAACAGGGGTAAAATTACTAACACTATTTTGTTTATGTACAAACAAATACGTGTTGTACAGACACACACACACACACACACACACACACACAAACACACAGACATTGGCATTGCTCCCTTTATGATAGAAATTACCAAAGCTTTGTCAAAATGTAGCAACCTTTCAACAATTTGGATAAAAATGGCTTATCAATTCAGTCAAATAATCAGTCAACTTAATCAAAATGCTTTAAATACTATCATTTACAAACAGGAAAATAACCACTACAACTGGAGGTATTCATATTTAGAAAATTTAATAGAATGTCTTGGTTTTTCTCACCTAGAGATCTAAGCTACATACTGTTTTCCAGTTTTAAACAATTTTTATGATGACCTTTTTATTTTATTATAACTTAATTAACTGAGAAACAATATAATTTTCATCATTATCGTAATCAGTTATTTTTCAGTTTTCCCAAAGAAGAATCATTGTTGTACATAAAACAGTTGTAAAGGGAGACACACATATTTTAAAACTAGATAAAAAGCATTAAGGTTATAACTAGAAAAGTAGTCAAGTTTCTCTCTTGTTCTCTTGAAACTCTTGTTCTTGCTCTTCACCAACATGTGTTCACACACACACACACACACACACACACACACACACACAAAGTTCCTCACCAACTGTTACTACTAATGAAAAGCATACCAAAAGAATCTCACTGATTGATAACATGTTGCTGTGTTTCTGAAGCTGTTTGCTGCTTTAACTGAAAATATTCTTGTTCATATTTATCTCACTTTGTATGCACTAATACATTTCTCTCTAAGACTTAGTAGGAATGACCATAATCTCTTCAGAGATTTCACAGAATTCTTGATTCTCCCTCTCTTGAGATGCATTTTAAAGGAATATATCCCTTCATAAACATGTTTTCTTCAGACATTTAAAAGAATAACTTTGGACTCAGTCTAGTAAACTTACTGTGCCCACAGTTAGAGATCTCAAGACAAAAATACATCTTGTAAGAAATATTGGGAAAAAACACAGAAAGTGTCTTAAACTTGAATTTCAAGTCTTACACTTGAAGTTTTAAAAATAGGCACATAGAATCCTTGAAATTATATCTACATAATTGTACAATGGGACATTTATATATCTGTCTGAAGGCAGAAGATTTATCCCTTCTTTTTATTTTATAGTTATGTATAGATAAATTGAAATATGCTGTCTAAATGATGAATGAACAACCATGAATTATTAGATCTACAATAAGAATAAATGTCTCTCAAAGAGAAGTTAGTAATAGTTAAAATGTGTGTAAAACATTTCACAGTTTATTTCACACTGTAAAGTGTACTATCATTCCTATTTTCATTACTGTCAGTATTGGGATTTCATTGTCATATATAAATTGACATCATTTATTTATCAACAAAAGTAAGCTGGCAGAAGCTAGATGTAAAGTACTTGTCACATATTATATTTTATTTTCCAAAAGGAATATGACTTTTTGGTCTCTATCGTGTAAGGAGAAGTTTGAATAAGAGCATCCAGAACTTCTTTTACTCACATTAACTTTATGGAAGTTTAAGCATATCCACCGTATCCCTTTCCTAAATATGTCTACTGACAATGAGAATAAAGGGCAGAACCTTATATATCAGAAAGAGATAATGGTCACACATATGAGAGAGCCTGTCCCTTTCTAAGATAATGACTCCTTAAAAGATAAAAGGAAATAGAGAAGGTATACAGGCTCCAGTTCACTTATCTATGTAAGTATCCATGCATCTATCCACCCAGCCACCCATTATACAATTTCTGAAGCATAAATTGGTACAGAACAGAAAAAGAAAGATAAGAGTGATTTCTCTCTTATGTGATCTGTCTAGAGAGTGGTCCTTCAGGCAAAAATAAGTAAATATTATGTACAATAATCTCATATGGAAGTGTGAAATTCAAGAACATGGAGTGAATAAACAATGTTGGAAGTAAGGGGATACTCTTCAGAGGAAATAGCACCTAAGATGATAATTAAAGAATTATCAGAAGCAGAGAGGGACCTTCAAGATGGCAGAGGAGTAAGACATGGAGATCACCTTCCTCCTTACAAATACACCAGAAATACATCTACATGTGGAACAACTCCTACAGAGCACCTACTGAACACTGGCAGAAGACCTCAGACCTCCCAAAAGGCAAGAAACTCCCCACGTAACTGTGAAGGGCAGAAGGAAAAAGGGGAAAACAGACACAAAAGAATAAGGATGGGACCTGAACATATGGGAGGGAGCTGTGAAGGAGGAAGAATTTCCACACACAAGGAAGCCCCTTCACTGGTGGAAATGGTGGGTGGGGGGGGTGGGAGAAGCTTTGAAACCATGGAGGAGAGCTCAGCAACAGGGGTGCAGAGGGCAAAGTGGAGAGATTCCTGCACGGAGGATCAATTCTGAACAGCACTTACCAGCCTGAGAGGCTGCTCACCCACTGGGGTGGGTGGGGCCTGGGAGCTGAGGCTTGGGCTTTGGAGGTCAGATCCCAGGGAGAGGACTGGGGTTGGCTGCGTGAACACAGCCTGAAGGGGGCTAGTGCACCACAGCTATCCAGGAGGGAGTCCGGAAAAAAGTCTGGACCTGCCTAAGGGTCAAGAGACCATTATTTCGGGGTGCATGAGGAAAGGGGATTCAGAGAACTGCGTAAACGAGCTCCAGAGATGAGCGCGAGCCTCTGCTGTCAGCTCAGACACCAGAGACAGGCTTGAGACACTAGGCAGCCACCAAGAATCCTGTGTGCAAGCACAGGTCACTATCTACACCTCCCCTCCTGGGAGCTTGTGCAGCCCTCCACTGCCAGGGTCCAGTGATCCAGGGACACCTTCCCCAGGAGAACACACAGTGTGCTTCAGGCTGTTGCAATATCATGCTGGCCTCCACCCACGCAGGTTCGCCGCACATCCTGTACCCCTCTTTCCCCCGAGTCTGAGTGAGCCAGAGCCCACTAATCAGCTGGTACTTTAACCCTGTTTGGGCAGGGAACAGATGCCCTCAGGTAATGCAGAGGTGGGGCCAAATCCAAAGCTGAACCCCAGGAGCTATGCGAACACAGAAGAGAAAGGGAAATTTCTCCCAGCAGCCGCAGGAGCAGTGGATTAAATCTCCACAATCAACTTGATGTACCCAGCATCTCTAGAATACATGAATAGGTGATGAATCATCCCAAAATGGATGTGGTGGAATTTGGGAGAAACTGTAGACTTGGGGTTAGCTTTCTGCAACTAATTTCTTTCTGATATTATGTTTATCTTAGTTTAATATTTAGCTTATAATCATTGGTAGATTTGCTTATTGATTTGGCTGCTCTCTTCCTTTTTCTTTAATTTATATATATATTTTGCTTTTTTTCTTGTTGTTAGTGTGTATGTGTAAGCTTCTTTGTGTGACTTTGTCTGTATAGCTTTGCGTTTTACCATTTGTCCTAGGGTTCTGTCTGTCCTTTTTTTTTTTTTTTTTTTTTTTTTTTGTATAGTTTTTTACGCTTATTGTCATGGTGGATTTCTTTTTTGGTTTGGTTGCTCTCTTCTTTCATTTTTAAATTTTTTAAAAAAATTTTATTTTAATAAATTTATTTTGTTTTTTTAATTTTTTTCTTCTTTCTTTCTTTTTTTTCCCTTCCTATTCTTCTCTGCTGTCTGGCTGACAAGGTCTTGGTGCTCCAGCCAGGTGTCAGGCCTGAGCCTGTGACATGAGAGAGCTGAGTTCAGGATATTGGACCACCAGAGACCTCCCGGCTCCACATAATATCAAATGATGAAAGCTCTCCCAGAGATCCCCAACTCAATGCTAAGACCCAGCTCCACTCAACAACCAGCAAGCTACATTGCTAGACACCCTATGCCAAACAACTAGCAAGACAGGACACAACCCCACCTATTACCAGAGAGGCTGCCTAAAATCATAAGGTGATAGACACCCCAGAACACACCACTGGACATGGTCCTGCCCATCAGAAAGACAAGATCCAGCCTTGTCCACCAGAACACAGGCACTAGTCCCCTCCAGCAGGAAGCCTACACAATCCACTGAACCAACCTTAGCCACTGGGGGCATACACCAAAAACAATGCAACTAGAAACCTGCAGCCTGTGAAAAGGAGACCCCAAACATAGTAAGTTAAGCAAAATGAGAAGACAGAGAAATACACAGCAGATGAAGGAGCAAGGTAAAAACCCACCAGAACAAACAAATGAGGAGGAAACAGGCAGTTTACCTGGAAAAGAATTCAGAGTAATGATGGTAAAGATGATCCAAAATCTTGGAAATACAATGGAGAAAATACAAGGAATGTTTAACAAGGACCTAGAAGAACTAAGGATGAAACAAACAATGATGAACAACACAATAAATGAAACTAAAAATTTTCTAGAAGGAATCAATAGCAGAATAACTGAGGCAGAAGAATGGATAAGTGACCTGGAAGATAAAATAGTGGAAATAAATACCACAGAGCAGGATAAAGAAAAAAGAATGAAAAGAATTGAGGATAGTCTCAGAAACCTCTGGAAGAACATTGAACACACCAACATTCGAACTATAAGGGTCCCAGAAGAAGAAGAGAAAACAAAAGGGACTGAGAAAATATTTAAAGAGATTATAGTTGAAAACTTCCCTAATATGGGAAATAAAGTAGTCAATCAAGTCCAGGAGGTGCAGAACATCCCTTATAGGATAATTCCAAGGAGAAACATGCTAAAACACATATTAATCAAACTATCAAAAATTAAATAAGCAGAAAAAACATTGAAAGCAGCAAGGGAAAACAACAAATAATATACAAAGGAATCCCCATAAGGTTAACAGCTGATCTTTCAGCAGAAACTCTGCAAGCCAGAAGGGAGTGACAGGACATATTTAAAATGATGAAAGGGAAAACCTAAAACCAAGTTTACTTTACCTAGCAAGGATCTCATTCAGATTAGCTGGAGAAATTAAAACCTTTACAGACATGCAAAAGTTAAGAGAATTCAGTACCACCAAACCAGCTTTACAACAAATGCTAAAGGAATTTCTCGAGGCAGGAAACACAAGAGAAGGAAAAGACCTACAATAACAAACCTAAAACAATTAAGAAAATGGTAATAGGAACATACATATGGATAATTACCTTAAATGTAAATGGATTAAATGCTCCAGTCAAAAGGCATAGACTGGCTGAATGGATACAAAAACAAGACTGGTACAAGACACCCACTTCAGACCTAAGGACACATACAGACTGAAAGTGAGGGGATAGAAAAAGATATTCCATGCAAATGGAAATCAAAAGAAAGCTGAAGTAGCAATTCTCATATCAGACAAAATAGACTTTAAAATAAAGACTGTTACAAGAGGCAAAGAACGACACTACATAATGATCAAGGGATCAATCGAAGAAGAAGATTTAACAGTTATATATAATTAGGCACCCAACATAGGACCACCACAATACATAAGGCAAATGCTAACAGCTATAAAAGGGGAAATTGACAGTAACTCAATAATAGTAGGGGGCTTTAATATCCCACTTTCACCAATGGACAGATCTTCCAAAATGAAAATAAATAAGGAAACACAAGCTTTAAATGATACATTAAAAAAGATGGACTTAATTGATATTTATAGGACATTCCATCCAAAAACAACAGAATACACTTTCGTCTCAAGTGCTCTTGGAACATTCTCCAGGATGGATCATATCTTGGGTCACAAATCAAGCCTTGATAAACTTAAGAAAATTGAAATTGTATCAAGTATCTTTTTCGACTAGAATGCTGAGACTAGATATCAGTTAAAGAAAAAGTCTGTAAAAAATACAAACACATAGAGGCTAAACAATACACTACTAAATAGCCAAGAGATCACTTAAGAAGTCAAAGAGGAAATCAAAAAACACCTAGAAACCAATGACAATGAAAACACGACAAGCCAACACCTATGGGATGCAGCAAAAGCAGTTCTAAGAGGGAAGTTTATAACAATACAATCCTACTGCAAGGAACAAGAAACATCTCAAATAAACAATCTAACCTTACATCTAAAACAATTAGAGAAAGAAGAAGCAAAAACTCCCAATGTTAGCAGAAGGAAAGAAATTATAAAGATCAGATCATAAATAAATGAAAAAGAAATGAAGGAAACGATAGGAAAGATCAATAAAACTAAAAGCTGGTTCTTTGAGAAGATAAACAAAATTGATAAACCATTAGCCAGACACATCAAGAAAGAAAGAAAGGGAGAAGACTCAAATCAGTAGAATTAGAAATGAAAAAGGAGAAGTAACAACTGATGCTGCAGAAATACAAAGGATCATGAGAGATCACTACAGGCAATGATATGCCAGTAAAGTGGACAACCTGGAAGAAATGGACAGATTCTTAGAAATGCACAATCTCCTGAGACTAAACCAGGAAGAAATAGAAAATATAAACAGATCAATCACAAGAACTGAAATTGAGACTGTGATTAAAAATCTTGCAACAAACAAAAGCCACATGTCTTCACAGGTGAATTCTATCAAACATTTACAGAAGAGCTAACACCTATCCTTCTCAAACTCTTCCAAAATGTAGCACAGAGAGGAACACTCCCAAACTCATTCTACAAGGCCACCATCACTCTGATATGAAAACCAGACAAAGATGTCACAAAGAAAGAAAACTACAGGCCAATATCACTGATGAACATAGATGCAACAATCCTCAACAAAATACTAACCAACAGAATCTAACAGCACTTTAAAAGGCTCATGCACCGTGATCAAGTGGGGTTTATACCAGGAATGCAAGGATTCTTCAATATACACAAATCATTCAATGTGATAAATTGTGTTAAAAAACTGAAGGAGAAAAACCATATGACCATCTCAATAGATGCAGAAAAAACTTACGACAAAATTCACCCATTTATGACAAAAACCCTCCAGAAAGTAGGCATAGAGGGAACTTACCTCAACATAATAAAGGCCATATATGACAAACCCACAGCCAACATTGTTCTCAATGGTGAAAAACTGAAACCATTTCCAGTAACATCAGGAACAAGACAAGGTTGTCCACTCTCACCACGATTATTTAACATACTTTTGGAAATTTTAGCCACAACAATCAGAGAAGAAAAAGAAAAGGAATCCATCTTGGAAAAGAAGAAGTGAAATTTTCACTGTTTGCAGATGACATGATACTGTACATAGAGAATCCTAAAGATGCTACAAGAAAACTACTAGAGCTAATCAATGAATTTGGTAAAGTAGCAGGATACAAAATTCATGCACAGAAAACTCTTGCATTCCTATACATTAATGATGAAAAATCTGAAAGAGAAATTAAGGAATCACTACCATTTACCAATCCAAAAAAAAGAATAAAATACCTAGGATTAAACCTTCCTAATGACACAAAAGACCTGTATGCAGAAAACTATAAGACACTGATGAAAGAAATTAAAGATCATACCAACAGATGGAGAGATATACCATGTTCCTGGATTGGAAGAATCAATATTGTGAAAATAACTATACTACCCAAAGCAATCTACAGATTGCTTGCAATCCCTATCAAGTTACCAATGGCAATTTTCACAGAACTAGAACAATAAACTTCACAATTTGTATCAAAACACAAAAGACCCCGAATAGCCAAAGCAATCTTGGGAAAGAAAAACTGAGCTGGAGGAATCAGACTCCCTGACTTTAGACTGTACTACAAAATCAGACTCCCTGACTTTAGACTGGCACAAAAACAGAAATATAGATCTATGGAACAGGATAGAAAGCCCAGAGATAAACCCACGCACATGGGGTCACAGTCTCTTTGACAAAGGAGGCAGGAATATACAATGGAGAAAAAACAGCCTCTTCTTCAGTAACTAGTGCTGGGAAAACTGGACAGCTATATGTAAAAGAATGAAATTAGAACACTTCCTAACACTATACACAAAAATAATCTCAAAATAGATTAAAGACCTAAATGTTAGGCCAGACACTATAAAACATTTAGAGGAAAACATAGGCAGAACACTCTATGACGTAAGTCACAGCAAGACCCTTTTTGACCCACCTCTTAGAGAAATGGAAATAAAAACAAAAATAAATGAACGGGAACTAATGAAATTTAAAAGCTTTTGCACAGCAAAGGAAACCATAAACAAGACAAAGAGACAACCCTCAGAATGGGAGTAAACATTTGCAAACGAAGCAACTGACAAAGGATTAATCTCCAAAGTATACAAGCATCTCAATATTAAGAAAACAAACAACCCCATCCAAAAATGAGCAGAAGACCTAAATAGACATTTCTCCAAAGAAGATATACAGTTTGCTAGTAAACACATGAAAGGATGCTCAGCATCTCTAATCATTAGAAAAATGCAAATCAAATTCACAGAGGTATCACCTCACACCAGTCAGAATGGTCATCATCAAAAATATCTACAAACAATAAATGCTGGAGAGGGTGTGGAGAAAAGGGAACCCTCTTCCACTGTTGATGGGAATGTAAATTGATATAGCCACTATGGAGAACAGTATGGAGGTTCCTTAAAAAACTAAAAATAGAACTACCATATGACCCACTTATCCCACTACTGGGCATGTACCCTGAGAAAACCATAATTCAAAAAGAGACATTTACCTCAGTATTCATTGCAGCACTATTTACAGTAGCCCAGGCATGGAAGCAATCTTAAGTGTCCATCGACAGATGAATGGATAAGGAAAATGTGGCACATATATACAATGGAATATTTCTCAGCCATAAAAAGAAATGAAATTGAGTTATTTGTAGTTAGGTAGATGGACCTAGAGAGTGTCATACCAAGTGAAGTAAGTCAGGAAGAGAAAAACAAATACTGTATGATAACACATATATATATAGAATCTAAAAAAGGAATAGAAAAAATGGTTCTGATGAACCTAGAGGCAGGACACGAATAAAGACACAGACCTAGAGAACAGACTTGAGGACATAGGGAGGGGGAAGGGTATGCTGGGATGAAGTGAGACAGTAACATTGACATTTATGTGCTACCAAATGTAAAAGAACTGGTTGGAAGCAGCTGCCTAGCACAGGGAGATCAGCTAGGTGCTTTGTGACCACCTAGAGGGGTGGGAGGGAGGTGCAAGAGGGAGGGGATATGGGTTATATGTATACATATAACTGATTCACTTTGTTATATAGCAGAAGCTAACACAACATTGTAAAGCAATTATACTCCAATAAAGATGTTAAAAATGTTTTATATTTTAAGTCATTTTCATTAGGGAAATTTATTGATCTCACTGTTGGAAAATATCAGACGTGTACTTTGTTTGTCTTCATTAGCATGGTCAATCTTTAGATTGTTTTCAATTTCAACATATTTAAGCAATGTGCTGCCTTCTCAGTTTACCATATCATGATAGTATGATAATTATTGTCTGTTTAGAGTCTTATGAGGTTCAGGTAGACAATATTCGGAAAGTTCAGCATTTGGAAGAAGATTCAGCTTAGTATAATTTTAAAAAATTAATCACAATCCTTATTTTGGATTAGAGGATTGAAGTAGAGGAATGAATCTTAAGACAGAAAGTTAATATCCATATCATTGATTTTTCTGAAAAACTACATATATAATTTGAAAACATAAAAATGGAATTTAATTGAATGTGATGAATTATTTACCTTCATAAAAATGCTTTTTTTGTTTTTTCATTGCAAGAAGTACAGATCTGTATTCAGACTTCAACTGCCATCTCCTTTTCTTTATTGTTTTGATTTATAAAAGTATTCAGAGGTGCTCTGTTAACATTTTTATTTTTTTTCTTCCAGTTTTATTGAGATATAATTGACTACAGCACTAAGTTTAAGGTGTACAGTATATTCATTAAACTGACTTACATCATGAAATGTATGCCACAATAAGTTTAGTGAACATCCATAATCTCATGTAAATACAAAATAAAAGGAAAAAAATTTCCTTGTGATGAGAACTCTTAAAATTTGCTCTCTTAACTACTTTCATATAAACCACACAGCAGTGTTAACCAGTCATCATGTTGTATGCTACATCCCCCGTATTTACTTGTCTTTTCACTGGAAGACCCCCTCCATCCAATTCTCCTTCCCTCCACCCTTCACCTCTGTTAAGCCCAAATATGATCTCTTTTTCTGTGAGTTTGTTTGTTTCATTTGAAGTATAATTGACCTACAACACTATGTTAGTTCCTGCTGCACGACATAGTAATTTGATGTTTCTGTACATTGCAAAATGATCACCACAATAAGTCTAGTATCGTCTGTCACCATACAGAGATATTACATTGTTATTGATTATATTCCTGTTAACTTTTTTCCTTAAACTTTACTTGCAAACTCTTATGATCTGCTATTCAACATTATTACCACCTCTTCACCAAGGGCAAAAATGGAAAACAAAACATATATATTTATGTATATATGTGTGTAGATAGATAAATAACACCTAAATATACATAATACTACCTAAATATACATAAATATACATACTTTACTTCTATACAAAAGAGTAACAATGTTAAGAAATGATCATTGGAGTCAGACTGCTAATATTAGGTTTTTGATTCCCTTACTTACAAGATTCTTGAGGCCTAGGGCAAATTAGGTAACTTGCTTCCTTTAATTTCCTCACATATTAAATGGCAAAATTATTAGCACCAACTTCTCATTATTGTTGTCAGAACTGAATGTTAATATATATGAGATAATAAGTAAAGAGCTCAGTAAATGATAGCTCTTATAATTCATAAATAGGTGACTAGAAGTAGACCTTTACTCTTGAATTTCAATTCAATTAATCCAAAAAACAGCTATGTAGAAATTCTTGTTTCTTATGTATTTTAATATTGAGGAAAAAAATGAGTAGATGTTTCAATATAATATCCTGTTGTCACTATATATTCTTAAATATGAATCCTCCCTGGGAATTCATAATAGTGATTATAAGAAAATAATCATTAATTTTCAGAACTTAGTCATAATATATACCATTATTTCTGAAAACTAACCTCCTGTTTATTATTGTCACAAAACTCTTAACATTTAAAGTGTTCATTCTAATTGGGAGCTCCAGATCTCTGAACTTCATCACTCCTAAATGCAGAAAACTGTCTCTTACACTGAGTGAGATCCTTGAGGCCAAGAAGAGCATCTGCATAGTGACCTTCTTACAGATTACCTGACACACAAAAGGTGGTCAGTTAATATTTGCTAAATGAACTAATGAATAGCTAATTAATTAAGGCACTGTATGCATATTGAATTACCAAGATTTTTATATATGTTACAAATGAAGGGATGCTAGGCAAACTTCCAAATATTAGTTGGTCCTCTGTTATGAACCTTTTTTCTAAGACAAGTGAATTCTGCTTAACCATCTAAATGCATTGATCCAAATGTTTCCTTATGCTTCTTCTCAAGAATCAGATGGCATAATTAGAGTACAGATTTTACCCCATTTGACATTGATTCTCCATAGTAACTATTTCTAGAATCCTGTCACCTTCCATAAGGGCAGTGTCAAACAGGAGAGTTTCTGATTAACAGTAGCTCTTGGCTATAATTATTCTAGTATAATATAATTACTAGTCTTCAATGTGCTGTATATGTGTATGTGTGTGTAACAGGTATGGTGAGGTACAAAGGGATCAGATCTGTGATTATATAAACTTATTAACTAATGGATTAAGAAACATTGTATTACTACCTCTAAGGGGGTTTCTTAAGAATAATGATTTCTAATATGCAATATTAATGTCTAATATTGTTTCGAGTATGACATTTTACTAAATTAACATTACCTGATTATGGATTTATTGTAAGTCTATTTTCTAAGCATGTCAAGGTGTTTCTGTTGTTGACATTTGTTGGTTTCCTAGGAATCAATAAATTTGCTAAGTCTTTGAAACACAAGGCAGGCAAGTAAAACCAGAAGTTTCTTGTGAATATTAATTTGGGGACATGTATTTGATTTTTATCTTTGCATATAAGTAATACTTATCTGGTCATATAGAAGGCGAGATACAGTTTTTTGTTTTCCTGAAACTAGCTAACAGTGCAAATAGATTCCACAAATATGTTTTAGAGAGTTTGTTTTGATTTAATAAGACCCTAGTATTTCTATATAAATATAGCCACAACTATTTAATCCTTTTTCCTGGGATATGTGTCCAAAGGAATTTTAGCAGGAGAGAAAAAAAAAAATATATATATATATATATATATATATAAAACTGGAATCAGTAACAATGGCCACTCTTCTGGATCATATTCTTACATAGCACAGTTTCTTATCATTCATCAATGAAAGTTACTTTCCTCTTCTTCCCAGTGTCACAAGGGCACCATCAATCAAAAAAGGATACTTTGTTGAACAGGTGAGTGTCACAAATGACTACTCACTTGAGAAAACTGTTTACCCCATTAGAGACACAAAAGTTCCCATTGAATTTTTCACTAACACCAGGGTTTAAAGAGCAAGACTTCTGATATATCTAAGAGGAGTGAAAATGTTTTATGTCACAAGATTTTGAGACTCATTGACTGTTAGGGTTATGACTTTAGGGTCATACTTTGAGGTCAACAGCAAAGATGGTAGGCAGAACCAATTTTTGGTAATTTGGATTAATTTCTTTATTTCTCTGGCATCCCTGACTCATGATAAACTATGAAACTTCTATTGCGATTTAGCTAAGACATATTTTGTACTCTCTTTGAAAGAACTTTTGGGAAACTAACATTATTTCTGAATATAAATATACCGTTTGGTGTTACACAATGAAAAATGAAGGAATAACCAGGAACTTCCCTAATGCTGAATGCTCTTTGTATAAATGTTAAAGTTCTGACCTGACAGTGATTCACTACATGCATGGGCTTCACCTTCTTTGGCTCCACTGGGTCTTTGGATGTTTTCCTGAGGAAAACGTCTAAATCAAACTTTGTCAAAGCTGATTTTGCCCCATATTCCTATGTTGCTGAAGTTCCAGATCATGTTTTTTATCCAGTGAAGCTTCACATGAATAGACAATGCTTTGTTTTATTTTATTTGGGGATTAACAGATCTTCTCATTTTGTGATATTCTGTTTCTGTAGGACTTGCTTTCTTCTTTCATTGTATCACTTGTCCTCCAAGAGACCTGTTCTTTTCCAAGATATTTTCCTCTCTTCATGAAATATCACCTTCCCAGATTACCTTCTCTGGTCCCACTCACTTTGAATTCCTTTTCTTTGGGTTCTATAGACATTGATCTGGTCTGTCATATCTCAGACTAGTTGTTGGAAGTTGACACACAGCTTGAGACTCTCTCTTTCTGAGGGTGATTGTGTGTGTGTTTTGCTTCTGCTAGGATTCCCCTGTCCTATCCTCTTCTCTGCAAGGTCTCTCAGACTGCTTGTTTGTTATAAACTCTGAACCCAGCTCTGCTGATTTCAGGTGTTTCCTTTATGTATGTATACACTGACATTCTCCACTTATATGTGTAAATTGAACTTTAGTGTTTTCTCTCTCCTAATTATGCTATACACATAAGTGTTTCCATTCCATGTTATATGTTTTTTTGGAATGGAGGCAGTCAGTATTATCTCATGGGAAAGTGGAAATTGAAAGGGATCTATTTTTTCTTTTTTTTCCAATGGGAGAAAATACTTGCAATCGATGCAACTGACACGGGATTAATTCCCAAAATATACAAACAGCTCATACAACTCAATGTGAAAAAAACACACACACACACAAATAACACAATCAAAAAGTGGGCAGAAGACCTAGATAGATATAAAGATGGCCAACAAGCACATGAAAAGATGCTCAACATAGCTAATTATATGAAAGAATGAAAGAGTTGTATTAAATTATTACCTTTAGGCCCAAGAATGGTAGTCCAGTTAATCAACTTCATAAATTATTCACCTTTTATTCTATAACCCTCATCTCCTTTCCTGCCGAAATATACAAGTCTGAGGCTAAAGAATGGATACCTATGTGGATTCAGACCTCTTGAAACTTGGCTTCTATGTGAAATAAGGTTATTTGTTGTGTTTATTGCATTAACTCTGGCTCCAACTCTCTATCAGTGGCCCTCAAATTTGATGATGTATCAGAATCAACTCAGAAGATATTTTTAAATGATTTCCAGGAACACAGTCCTAGAGACCTAATTCCATAGGTCTTGAGGGGAGAACATAATTTACTTATTTAATAATTACTATGAGCTCCTTTTGATGTAAATATTTCATAGACCATATGTTGAGCACTGGAGCAAGGAAGATCATTTTTGATACGTTTATCAGAAATGGTGTGAATCATATGGATGGCTGGGGGAGCGTAACATTCTGGGCATTGGGAAGGGGATTTGAAGTTAGAGTGTCTTAGTACCTTGGAGGCTTAGTGATAAGGCCAGTGGAGGTGGACTTGAGTGTGTGAGGAAGACAAAACTAGAAGATGAGATCAGAAACTTCTCTGGCATTTACAGATCACCATATGGAAGAAATGGGCCAAAGAGACTGAGAATGTCTGAATAGAACCAAGAGAGAATCACATACAGCTGAAGACAGAATGTCATATGTATCAATTACATCAAATTCTGCCTAAATGTCAACTAAAATGAGAAATGAGAATTAACCAATTGATTTTGCAGCATGGAGATCATCATTAATATTGACAAGAGCAGTAGTAGAGACAAAAGCCCTTAAATGCAATTGTTTCAAGAGTGGATGTAAAGAAGAAGAAAATGTAAATAGAGAATAAATTAGAAATTTGATTGTTTTAATTAGTTAACACATGTTTTAAGTCCTATAGAAGCACATCAATTAGGAAATAAATTTTAAAAGACTACATTGAGAAAAGGACATTCTTTTTCCTTTCCTTGAGATTGCTGTTAAAGAAAAAAAGTTTTTATCTAGGAGAAAGTAGATGAAATTGTGAATAGGAATGAGATATTATAACAAAATCATCATCTCCTGTCTCTGCATATATTGGCTTCTTCAATAGTGAGTCAAATGTGAGGCAAGCAATTTGTGTTTTAAATAGTTATAGGGAATGCCCCTTGCAAGAGAAGTTTTTGATAGACAGCTCAGAAATATTCCATGAACCATAGATTTTTACTGATGCATATTCCCTCTCTTTTTATGTATTCTATTATTTAAAGACAGAGAAGATAAATCCTCTTACAACAGCAGCATTGCCAAAGTAACAATGATAAAATCCTTCTATTATGTGACCCTTCTCAAAAAGCAATTTGTATTTTTCACACCCTGCCAAGCAGGTTCTTGGGAATTTTTAAGTAGTGTCTTTAAGCACACAATTTTTATTTTTTAGGGTAAAAATAGGAGGCTTTACTATAATTTATTGAATGTGAATTGTTCAGCATTTCAAGAGAAAATAATCCTTAATACCAGGTTAAACTGACTTCAAAGGTCCAGGACACCAAGTTGTTTTAATAGTAGCAGGCATGGTCAGCCTCATGGAACATAATTCTCTTTCTGCTACTCTTAACCTATCTGTGGCCAGGTATAATGGGAAGACTACTGAAGTGTGTTTTAGGAGGCATTGGCAATAAAATCCTGCTGTGCAGGCATGGTTTGCTTTGATCAGGTAATGGGAACTGTTCCTTAATAAGACCTTGAACAGTTTGAAACGACTATTCTTTCCTCCATTAAATTGTCCTGGGACACTTGTGGCAAATATATTGACCATAAGTGTAAGGGTTTATCACTGGATCTCAATTCTATTCCATTGATCTATGTCTATCCTTATGGCAATACAAACCTATGTTCATTACTGTAAGTCTGTAGTAAGTTTTTGAGATTAGAAAACAGGAGCCCTGCAACTTTGTTCTTCTTTTTCAAGATTGTTTCAGCTGTTCTGTGTTCCTTGCATTTTTTTTTTTTGCGGTACGCAGGCTTCTCACTGCTGTGGCCTCTCCCGTTGCAGAGCACAGGCTCCGGACGCGCAGGCTCAGCGGCCATGGCTCACGGGCCCAGCCGCTCCGCGGCATGTGGGATCCTCCCGGACCGGGGCACGAACCCGCGTCCCCTGCATCGGCAGGCGGACTCTCAACCACCGCGCCACCAGGGAAGCCCTTTGCATTTTTATATGAAGTTAGGGATGGCTTGCCATATCCTGCAATAAATAAGCAAATAAAAAAAACAGAGAGAAAACACTGGTATTTTGATCGGAATTGTGTTGGATTTGAAGATAAATTGGCAATTATTGCCATTTAAAAATTCTATTTTCTAGTCCACGAACACAGGGTGTCTCTTCATTTATATAAATCTTATTTAGTTTATTCCAACAATGCTTGTAATTTTCAGTATGAAAGTCTTGCTCTTTTTTTGTTAAATGTATTATTCCTAGGTATTTTATTGCTTTAGCTGCTATACAAATGAGATAATTTTCTTAATTCAGTTTTGAATAGTTTATTTCTAGTGCATAGAAATATGATTATTTTGTATATTTATCTTGTATCCTACCATGTTGTTACACTCATGTAACAACAATAGTTTGTTTTAGTCCTTATGATTTTGTACATATATGATCATTTCATCTTCAAATAGAGAGTGTTATAATTCTTACTTTTCCATATAAATGACACATTTATTTTTATTGCCTAATTGTTTTGGCTAGAACCTCCAATAAAATGTTGAATAGTAAGGGCAAGAATGGACATTCTTGTTTTGTTCCTGACTGTAGGGGAAACCCATTCAGTCTTTTTCCAATAAGTATAATGTTAACTGTAGGTTTTTCACAGGTGCATGTTATCCAGTTGAGAAAATTCCCTTATAGTCTTAGCTTGGTGAGTTTTCTTTTTGTTTTTTGTTTTTGTTTTTGTTTTTGTTTTTTACAATCAAAACAAGTATTTGTCCTGGTTTTTATTGAATAGCCTTTTTTCCAAGTACAGATTGTCCCAATTAACTTTATTTTCTCTTTAAAGATTTGTATCCTATTTAGTGTCTACAGAACTTTACCCCATTTGCCTTTAGGTTCCCTCTGCCCTTTGATATTCTTTCACATTCTTATT
Organism: Phocoena sinus; assembly: GCF_008692025.1. Lineage (NCBI taxonomy): Eukaryota > Metazoa > Chordata > Mammalia > Artiodactyla > Phocoenidae > Phocoena > Phocoena sinus. The sequence continues at coordinate 79,178,710 of NC_045768.1, read as the reverse complement.
TCCCAAACTTGACAAGTTCTTACTCTTCCTTGTTAACAAATCTGTCCCCTGTGGCGATTACATTTTAGTTCCTGAGAATGTTACTTAAGCTTCTTAACCCAAACCACCGCTTCCCACTAAAATAGCTTTCCTTTCTCTGTAATGATAAAACTAAGACATTTTCTTTATAAACATTACAGTATGCTGAACACTTACTAGTTACTATGTGCCAAGTGTTGAACTAAGTACCTTATAGTTTTTAGTCTGATTTTAATCCTCACAATATGAGGTCAGTGCCATGATGAGCTCCACTGCACAGAGAAAGAGAGGTTAAGCAAAATGTCAAGGTCACAACACTAGGAAAGAGCAGAGCCAGGATTTGAATCCAGATCTCTGTTTCCAAACCCTGGCTCAAACAAAACAATAATTTAAAAAATAAAACAAACAACAAATACAAAGTCTAGCTCAAGCTGCTGTGTCAAACTATAGTATCCTTCCCAATCTTTCCCCAGTTAGAATCACTGATAACATTGGTTTTATCCTTCCGAAGTTTTTCCCCAGCTTTATTGTTATATAATTGATATATACATTGTATTAGGTTAAGATGTACAACATAGTGATTCTATAAATGTGTAGATTGCAAGATGATTACCACAATAAGGTTACTTAACACTTCCATCACTGCACAGTTACAAATTTTTTCTTTTTTATGCTGGGAACTTCTTAAATCTACTCTCTTAGCAACTTTCAGATATACTATATAGTATTGTTAACTACAGTCAGCATGCTGTACTTTACATCCCCAGAATTTATTTTTATCATGAAATGTGTTTTGTTTTGTCAAATTATTTTCATTGTGTGGATTCAAGTTACTGTCAGTGGCCTGTCATTTCAGCGTGAAGTACTTCTTTTAGGGCAGTTCCACTAATAACAAATTCTCTCAGTTTTTATCTATGAGTATCTTAATTTATCCACTTCTGGAGGAGAGTTTAGCTGGATATAGAATTCTTGGTTGATAGTCTTTCCCTTTCAATACTATAAAGATGGTTCTCACTGTCTTCTCACCTCCAAATTTCATAATATTCCTATTGAGGAGGAGTTCTAGATGATACATTTTTATTCTCTTGCTGCTTTCACATCTTTCTCTTTGTCTTTGACATTTGTCATTTGACTACGATGTGTCTAGATGTGGATAATTAAATTTACCCTTTTTCAAGTTTTTTGAGCTTCTTTAATGTGTCAATTGGCATTTTTCATCAAATTTGGGAAGTTTTTGACCATTTTGTCTTCAAATACTTTCTTTCTGCCTCTTTTTATTTTTCTCTGGGACTCTTACTGTGCATATGTTGGTATGCTTCATGCTGTCCCACAGGCCTATGTGCCTCTGTTCAATTTTTTCTTTATTAATTTTCTTCTGCCTCCGTTGCATAATTTTGAGCTATCTGTGTGTTTGCTGATTTTTTTCTTCTGTCAGATGAAATCTACCGTTGAACCACTCTAGTGAATATATCATTTGGTTATTGCATTTTTGACCACAGAATTTTGTATCGTTAACTCTTATAATTTCTTTCTTTTTAATGGTATTGCCTGTATTGTGAGACATTGTTGGCATACCTTCTTTAGACATGGTTTTCTTTAGTTCTTTGGACATGTTTATAAAATTGAATGAAGTTTGTATCTACTAAGTTAAAAATATGAGCCTCCTCAGGGAACATTTTATCTTTTTCCACCCTATGTGTATGTGGCATACTTTCCAATTTCTTTTAATGTCTCATAATTTTTTTGTTGAACACTGGACATTTTAGCTAACATATTATAACAACTCTGGTACCAGATTCCTCAAGTCTCCACACAACCTCTAAAGTTTGTTGTTACTGTGTTTTTTATCTTTTTCTCTCCATTGTTTCAAATGCTTATTTGTTTATCAACTCTCCTGAGCTAATTCTGTAGGTTCTGTATTTCCTGCAGTGTGTGCACACTGAGTTTTTTTTATTAGCTAGTTGTTGTTGTTGTTGTCGCTGCTGCTGTTAAGTTCTTGCATTTATTTTTAACCCTGGCTTTCTGTGGGGCACCCCTCTGTCAGTATAATTTAGTGTTCAGCCAATGATTAGTCAGAAGATTTCTTTAATTATCTTGCCTATGGTTTTTCTATCCTTTGCAAAGGGATTTGTATGAGAAGAATACCTTCAAACTTCAAAAGAGTTTACAAGACAGCCTTAACTTTCACTGTCTGCTGGCACAGTGTCTCAAGATCAGACTTCTCCTTTCTCGTGTTTTTCCCGGGCATATACACAGCCTTTCACATATACTGAAACTTTTAGATTCCCACATATATGTTGGACCTTTCCAAGTTCCCTTATCTGGTTCTTCCATATTTCCTTTTAAATTCCTGGCCAAACTACCCCAATTGAATTCACAACTGTAGGCAGCTGAGATGTTGCCAGCAATTTTATTTTGTTTCAGTAATGCTATGGAAATTGGCTCACCCTACCTTGCTGATCTGAGGTCTGTGTCAAATGAAATGGATGTCACACTCAAAGAATATAGATTTTCTAAGAATCTGAAAGTTTGGACAAAATATTGACTGTGCTCTGGGAACGGTACTTTTAATGGAAACCCAGAAGAGGGCAGTCATCTTCTTAGGCTAAAAAGACTGATGGCTTTTCTCTGTTACAACACCACCGAGTGAGAGAGGGGGTGGGTGGGAATAACCTGAAGTTATAATGTCATAGACCTCACTGTCTCACCAAGATTAAGCATTTTCTCTTGGATAAATTTAGTTTATTTTTAGTTCATTCTGTGACACTAGTTAGTTTCCAGAGTTCTGAAAAGATTAATTTTAGATATTTTGTTTACATTTGTGTTAGTTTTGAGGGAGAACAATTTTATAAGTATACTTCCTTTGTAATTCTGGAAGTCAATTGCAGCTCTGCTCCTTTAATGCCACAGACTACTTCAGCCAACTTCCAGCCTCTTATTAACTATCTCCTTACCCTAACAGAGTCTAGGTGACACAGGCCAGGCTTTCATTTTGGTACTCTTGAAGCCCTTTTGCCTCATTTGAAATCAAGGTGATTATCATGCAGTCCCCTGAAGGGTAGATCAACAGATTTCCTTAAAGGGATTTATTTTCTCAATCACTTCAATCTCATTTCTTTTATACCAGTATTGATCAGGATGAACGTGTTTATCCTGTGGCAACATCTTGAAATTTAATATAATATTTATTTATTTATTTATTTTAAATTTACACTGTTAGTTCATTTTAGGTTGGTGCAGTGTTCCTTTCTATATAGAGACTCAGGGGCCAGTGTAACAGAGACTCCCCCATAATGTAGCTGTGCTATCTGGTACTTGCAGCATCCTCATGTGTTAGGAGAAGTACATGGAGGTCTCATCACTGCTTTCCCATGCTTCAGCCCAGAAGTGCTTCCTGCCAATTTCTCTCACAGCAAATTGGATAGAATTAGTCACACGGGTTTACTTAGCTCCAAGGGGATTGAGGTTTTTCTTGCCCTCCTTATGACTAGGAAAAAAAAAAACAAAAAACAGAAGAACCCACAATCTACTACACTACTCTTTAAGCTGAATGCTGGTTAAGTGTTGCAAAAATCAGGTTCAAGCCATTTCCTGTTAGAGTCCTCTGTGGGTAGTCTAGCACTTTACTTTTGAATTGGGGCATACTTGGTATGTATTATTTTATTGTCTACTGGAACCTCAGCTGGAACTAAAGAAGGAAAATCTCATTTTACTTTCTTGCTACACAAAGTAGAATTTTTTATAGTTAGGATATTTTCTTAGATGCCTTTTCACAAATTGTCTCCACAACTGCCAGCAAGAATTGGCACTCTACCCAGTCCTGGTCCAGGAATGAGAGCAGCACTATTTCTTTTCATCTTTTCTTCCAACTGGCTCAGAGAACAAGAACTTGCACTGATTCATTCTGACAGTCTGTCTGGCAATATCCACCTAAACAAGAAGTGGTTTTCAAACATTATTAACAATAACTTTTGCATTGCTTTTCTAAAAGTAATGTCTAGCTTTAGATCAGCTATTCTGTCCAACATAGAAAATTTACTTCATAAAGACTGTCCTAGCTGCACAAGATTGCTTAGTCACACTATACATGGGGCCTCTATCATCCATCACTCAAAAACGTAATAAACAGAGAGGTCTTGTGTTTCTACTACAATCAGCCCTCTGTATCCACGGGTTCTTTATCCACGCATTCAACCAACCACAATCCTAAGTTGGTTGATTCATTGATGTGGAACCCACAGATACAGATGGCTGACTGTACTACACCATTGAATATAAGGGACTGAATATCAACAGATTTTGGTATCCATGCAGGTCCTGGAGCCAATCCCACTGGGATAATGAAGGATGACTGTATATGCTAAGGAGTGAGTTAAGATCTTAGACTTTAACAAGTGTGTGAAACATACATACTTATTATTCTCATGCAATTTCTAGTCTATTAAAAATAAATATTAGAAAATAATTATACAGTCACCACATTCATTCAGTAATGCAATACATATTTATTTAATATATTGAACATTTATTAGATGCTACGTACTGAAATTCCAAAAGCAAATGGGGCATTATCTCTGTCCTTCAGGTTTAAAGGTTATGAAAATTTAATTGATTTATTCACTTCCCTTCATCATAACAAACAAAAGTATATCAGGACTTAATTATGCTGCCTAAAATTTCTAATGTAAGTCTGTTTTGCTTCTGCTGAGGTCTGGTAATTGTGCTTCAATGTTAATTTCCCTAGTATAGTCTAGAGGGGACAGAACTTATGAAATGGAAGAGTAAAGAACTTGATAGATCTTCCCAACCATACAACCATTTAACTAGGGGAAATTATAAAAATGTCATGTAACATTTCTAAAAATTTTCCTTAGTGCATATAGAAAATGGAGAAGCATTGGTTCAATAAGGTTTACTGAATCTTGTTAAGAACAGAGAGAGTCTGGCATTTGAGCTCTCACCCACTCTCTTCTTCCCCTCCCAGTTTGGTATTATGGATACTCTAGTTTGGATGAGTTATGGCCAAGAGTATCAAGTTGGACTTAACAAGTTGAATAAACACAGAGTTTATTACTGTCTTACACAGTGAGTTCTACACCCAGATATATCATAGCCAAAATGTTGAAAGCAAACATAAAGAGAAAATCTTGAAAGTAGCGAGAAAAAACCACTTCACTTCCAAGGAGTCCTAATAAGATCAGCAGCTGAATTACCATCAGGAAAACAAAACCAAAAACAATAACAACAACAAAAGTAGCTATAAGGCAGTGGGATGACGTATTCAAAGTATTAAAAGTTAAATAAAAAGCCTGTCAGTCAAAACTTTTTCCCTGAATAGCCTAACAAAATAGATATTTTCCAAATTATTTTAATACACACAATAATAAAATCACATATTCTAAGATGCTATCCTAATGCCAAATGAAATCTACATTTCCCAACTAAATGCTCTCCACACTCTAGCAGAGCAAAAGAAGACAATGTGATAAAATAGTAAGAACACAGTATTTGCACGTAAAGAACACTACATTTAAATCTAATTTCTGCATTTCATAGCTCTCTTGTAATGTGTAAAAATTATAGTCTCAATATGTCTAAAATAGGAATGATGATACATACGTAACAGGGTCATGATAAGAATTAATTATTGTGACACATGTGGTGCTTCGTACAGGGCAGGTACTCAATAAATGTTTGCTCTAGTAAAGAAAATTCCTATTCTTAATATATGATGGACATATATTTCACTAGCAGTGTTGCACTAGTTCACCTTATTTATTTTGCCTAGAAGCACTGGATAGAGAGTGGTATCACTCTATTTTAAAGTGGATAAATGGTAGCACAAGTATGTAACAGAACTCAACCAATATCTTACATTTATACCACATTTTATTTTAAGACTTATACTTCTAAATTCTGAGTTCTATGACTTTTGGTTGCTGTTTTCACTGCAGTTTTCCTAATGCCTAAAACCACAACTAGAAGGTGGCTGATAGCAATAAGTATTTCTCGGCGAATGAAAGCCAATCTTAATCTCATTTCAGACATAACATTGAGTCATGCTGAAATAAGGGAACTGCTAAAAACCTTAATATTCAATAAAACAACACTTTGTATTATTATTTTTTAACATCTTTATTGGAGTATAATTGTTTTACAATGGTGTATTACTTTCTCCTTTATAAAAAGGTGAATCAGTTATACATATGTCCCCATATCTCTTCCTTCTTGCATCTCCCTCCCTCCTACCCTCTCTATCCCACCCCTCTACGTGGTCACAAAACCCCGAGCTGATCTCCCTGTGCTATGCGGCTGCTTCCTTCCCACTAGCTATCTGTTTTACGTTTGGTAGTGTATATATGTCCATGCCACTCTCTCACTTTGTCCCAGCTTACCCTTCCCCCTCCCCGTATCCTCAAGTCCATTCTCTAGTAGGTCTGCATTTTTATTCCCGTCTTACCCCTAGGTTCTCGGTATTTGTTTTTATCTTTCTGACTTACTTCACTCTGAATGACAGTCTCTAGGTCCATCCACCTCACTAAAAATAACTCAGTTTCATTCCTTTTTATGGCTGAGTAATATTCCATTGTATATATGTGCCACATCATCTTTATCCATTCATCTGTTGATGGACACTTAGGTTGCTTCCATGCCTTGGCTATTGTAAATAGAGTTGCACTGAACATGTTGGTACATGACTCTTTTTATATTATGGTTTTCTCAGGGTATATGCCCAGTAGTGGGATTGCTGGCTCATATGGTAGTTCTATTTTTAGTTTTTTGAGGAACCTCTATACTGTTCTCCATAGTGGCTGTATCAATTGACATTCCCATCAACAGTGCAAGAGGGTTCCCTTTTCTCCACACCCTCTCCAGCATTTATTGTTTCTAGATATTTTCATTATGGCCGTTCTGACAGGTGTGAGATGATACCTCATTGTAGTTTTGATTTGCATTTCTCTAATGATTAATGATGTTGAGCATTCTTTCATGTGTTTACTAGCAAACGGTATATCTTCTTTGGAGAAATGTCTATTTAGGTCTTCTGCGCATTTTTGGACTGGGTTGTTTGTTTTTTTGATATTGAGCTGCACGAGCGGCTTGTAAGTTTTGGAGATTAATCCTTTGTCAGTAGCTTCATTTGCAAAGGTTTACTCCATTCTGAGGGTTGTCTTTTGGTCTTGCTTGTGGTTTCTTTGCTGTGCAAAGGCTTTTTAAATTTCATTAGGTCCCACTTGTTTATTTTTATTTCCATTTCTCTAGGAGGTGGGTCAAAAAAGATTTGCTGTGATTTATGTCATACAGTGTTCTGCCTATGTTTTCCTCTAAGAGTTTGATAGTGTCTGGCCTTACATTTAGGTCTTTAATCCATTTTGATTTTATTTTTGTGTACGGTGTTAGGGAGTGTTCTAATTTCATTCTTTTACATGTAGCTCTCCAGTTTTCCTAGCACCACTTATAGAAGATGCTGTTTTTCTCCATTGTATATTCTTGCCTCCTTTATCAAAGATAAGGTGACCATATGTCCGAGGGTTTATTTCTGGGCTTTCTATCCTGTTCCGTTGACCTATATTTCTGTTTCTGTGCCAGTACCATACTGTCTTGACTACTGTAGCTTTGTGGTAGAGTCTGAAGTCAGGGAGCCTGATTCCTCCATCTCCGTTTTTCATTCTCAAGATTGCTTTGGCTATTCGGGGTCTTTTGTGTTTCCATACAAATAGTGAAATCTTTTGTTCTAGTCCTGTGAAAAATGCCAGTGGTAGTTTCATAGGGATTGCATTGAATCTGTAGATTGCTTTGGGTAGTAGAGTCATTTTCACAATGTTGATTCTTCCACACCAAGAACATGGTATATCTCTCCATCTATTTATATCATCTTTAATTTCTTTCTTCAGTGTCATAATTTTCTGCATACAGGTCTTTTGTCTCCTTAGGTAGATTTATTCCTAGATATTTTATTCATTTTGTTGCAAAGGTAAATGGGAGTGTTTTCTTAATTTCACTTTAAGATTTTTCATCATTATTGTATAGGAATGCAAGAGATTTCTGTGCATTAATTTTGTATCCTGTTACTTTATCGAATTCATTGTTTAGCTCTACTAGTTTTCTGGTAGCATCTTTAGTATTCTCTATGTGTAGTATCATGTCAACTGCAAGCAGTGACAGCTTTACTTCTTCTTTTCCAATTTGTATTCCTTTTATTTCTTTTTCTTCTCTGATTTGTGTGGCTAAAACTTCCAAAACTATGTTGAATAATAGTGGCGAGAGTGGGCAACCTTGTCTTGTTCCTGATCTTAGTGGAAATGGTTTCAATTTTTCACCATTGTGGACGATGTTGGCTGTGGGTTTGTCATATATGGCCTTTATTATGTTGAGGAACGTTCCCTCTATGCCTACTTTCTGGAGGGTTTTTATCATAGATGGGTGTTGAATTTTGTCAAAAGCTTTCTCTGCATCTATTGAGATGATCATGTTTTTCACCTCAGTTGGTTAATAATGGTGTATCACGTTGATTGACTTACGTATATTGAAGAATCCTTGCATTACTGGGATAAACTCCATTTGATCAGAGTGTATGATCCTTTTAATGTGCTGTTGGATTCTATTTGTTAGTATTTTCTTGAGGAATTTTGCATCTGTGTTCATCAGTGATATTGGCCTGTAATTTTCTTTCTTTGTAAAATCTTTGTCTGCTTTTCGTATCACGGTGATGGTGGCCTCATAGAATGAGTTTGGGATTGTTCCTCCCTGTGCTATATTTTGGAAGAGTTTGAGAAGGATATGTCTTAGCTCTTCTCTAAATGTTTGATAGAATTGACCTGTGAAGCCATGTGGTCCTGGGCTTTTGTTTGTTGGAAGATTTTTAATCACAGTTTCAATTTCGGTGCTTCTTATTGGTCTGTTCATATTTTGTATTTCTTCCTGATTCAGTCTTGGCAGGTTGTGCATTTCTAAGAATTTGTCCATTTCTTCCAGATTGTCCATTTTATTGGCATATAGGTGCTTGTAGTAATCTCTCATTATCCTTTGTATTTCTGCAGTGTCACTTGTTACTTCTCCTTTTTCATTTCCAGTTCTATTGATTTGAGTGTTCTCCCTTTTTTTCATGGTAAGTCTGGCTAATGGTTTATCAATTTTGTTTATGTCCTCAAAGAACCAGCTTTTAGTTTTATTGATCTTTGCTATCATTTCCTCCATTTCTTTTTCATTTATTTCTGATCTGATCTTTATGATTTCTTTCCTTCTGCTAACTTTGGGGTTTCTTTGTTTTTCTTTCTCTAATTGCTTTAGGTGTAATGTTAGGTTGTTTATTTTAAATGTTTCTTGTTTCTTAAGGTAGGATTGTATTGCTATAAACTTCCCTCTTAGAACTGCTTTTGCTGGATCCCATAGGTTTTGGGTCATCGTGTCTCCATTGTCATTTGTTTCTAGGTATTTTTTTTATTTCCTCTTTGATTTCTTCAATGATCTCTTGGTTATTGAGTAGTGTGTTGTTTATCCTCCATGTGTTTGTGTTTCTTACAGATTTTTTCCTGTAATTGATATCTAGTCTCATAGCGTTGTGGTAGGAAAAGATACTTGATATGATTTCAGTTCTCTTAAATTTACCAGGGCTTGATTTGTGACCCAAGATATGATCTATCACATGTTCCATGAGCACTTGAGAAAAATGTGTATTCTGTTGTTTTTGGGTGGAATGTCCTATAAATATCAATTAAATCCATCTTGTTTAATGTATCATTTTAAGCTTGTGTTTCCTTACTTCTTTTCATTTTGGATGATCTGTCCATGGGTGAAAGTGGGGTGCTGAAGTCCCCTACTATGATTGTGTTACTCTCGATTTCCCCTTTTATGGTTGTTAGCATTTGCCTTATATATTGAGGTGCTCCTAAGTTGCGTGCATATACATTTACAATTGTTATATCTTCTTGGATTGATCCCTTGATCATTATGTAGTGTCCTTCTTTGTCTGTTGTAATAGTCTTTGTTTTAAAGTCTATTTTGTCTGATATGAGAATTGCTACTCCAGCTTTCTTTTGATTTGCATGGAATATCTTTTTCCATCCCCTCACTTTCAGTGTGTATATGTCCCTAAATTTGAAGTGGGTCTCTTGTAGATAGCATATATATGGGTCTTGTTTTTGTATCCATTCAGCCAATCTATATCTTTAGGTTGGAGCATTTAATCCATTTACATTTAAGGTAATTATCCATTTGTATGTTCCTATTACCATTTTCTTAATTGTTTTGTGTTTGTTATTGTGGGTCTTTTACTTCTCTTGTGTTTTCTGCCTAGAGAAATTCCTTTAGCATTTGTTGCAGAGCTGGTTTGGAGGTGCTGAATTCTCTTAGCTTTTGCTTGTTTGTAAAGGTTTTAATTTCTGTGTCAAATCTGAATGAGATCCTTGCTGGGTAGAGTAATTTTATTTGTAGGTTTTTCTCCTTCATCACTTTAAAAATGTCCTGCTACTCACTTCTGGCTTGCACAGTTTCTGCTGAAAGATAAGCTGTTAACCTTATGGGGATTCCCTTATGTGTTATTTGTTGTTTTTCCCTTGCTGCTTTTAATATTTGTTCTTTGTATTTAATTTTTGATAGTTTGTTTAATATGTGTCTTGCCATGTTTCTCCTTGGATTTATCCTGTATGGGACTCTCTGTGCTTCCTGGGCTTGACTGACTATTTGCTTTCTGTTATTAGAGAAGTTTTCAACTATAATCTCTTCAAATATTTTCTCAGTCCCTTTCTTTTTCTCTTCTTCTTCTGGGACCCCTATCATTTGAATGTTGGTGCATTTAATGTTTTCCCAGAAGTCTCTTAGACTGTCCTCAATTCTTTTCATTCTTTTTTCTTTATTCTGCTCTGAAGTAGTTATTTCCACTTTTTATCTTCCAGGTCACTTATCCATTCTTCTGTGTCAGTTATTCTGCTATTGATCTCTTCTAGAGAATTTTAAATTTCATTTATTGTGTTGTTCATCACTGTTTGTTTGCTCTTTAGTTCTTCTAGGTCCTTGTTAAACGTTTCTTGTATTTTCTCCATTCTATTTTCAGGATTTTGGATCATCTTTACTATCATTATTCTCAATTCTTTTTCAGGTAGACTGTGTATTTCTTCTTTATTTGTTAGGTCTGGTGGGTTTTTGCCTTGCTCCTTCATCTGCTGTGTTTTTCTCTGTCTTCTCATTTTGCTTAACTTACTGTGTTTGGGGTCTCCTTTTCGTAGGCTGCAGGTTCATATTTCCCGTGTTTTTGGTATCTGTCCCTAGTGGCTAAGGTTGGTTCAGTGGTTTGTGTAAGCTTCCTGGTGGAGGGGACTAGTGCCTGTGTTCTGGTGGATGAAGCTGGATCTTATCTTTCTGTTGGGCAGGTCCACATCTGGTGGTGTGTTTTGGGGTGTATGTGGCCTTATTATGATTTTAGGCAGCCTCTGTGCTAATGCATGGGGTTGTGTTTCTGTCTTGCTAGTTGTTTGCCGTAGGGTGTCCAGCACTGTAGCTTGCTGGTCGTTGAGTGCAGCTGTGTCTTGGTTTTGAGATGGAGATATCTGGGAGATTTTCGAAGTTTAATATTATGTGGAGCTGGGAGGTCTCTTGTGGACCACTGTCCTGTACTTGGCTCTCCCACCTTAGTGGCACAGCCCTGACGCCTGGCTGGAGCGCCAAGAACCTGTCTTCCACACAGAAAAAGAGAAAAAGGGAAAAATATATATATATATATCATTACTCCCAAAGTCCACCTCCTCAATTTGGGATGATTTGCTGTCTCTTCAGGTATTCCACAGATGCAGGCTACATCAAGTTGATTGTGGAGATTTAATCTCCCTGCTCCCAAGGCTGCTGGGAGAAATTTCCCTTTCTTGTCTTTGCTCAGCTCCTGGGGTTCAGCTTTGGATTTGGACCTGCCTCTGCGTGTAGGTCGCCTGAGGGCGTCTGTTCTTTGCTCAGACAGGGTGGGGTTAAAGGAGCAGCCGATTCGGGGGCTCTGGCTCATTCAGTCCAGAGTAGGGAGGGGTACGGATGCAGGGTGAGCCGGAGGTGGCAGAGGGTGGGGTGATGTTGCACCAGCTTGAGGTGTGCCGTTCGTTCTCCCGGGTAAGTTGTCCCTGGATCCCGGGACCCTGGCAGTGGCTGGCTGCACAGGCTCCCCAGAAGGGGGGTGTGGATAGTGACCTTCGCTCGCACACAGGCTTCTTGATGGCTGTTGCAGCAGCCTTAGCATCCCATGCCCGTCTCGCGGGTCCACCTTGATAGCCGCGGCTCGCACCCATCTCTGGATCTCCTTTAAGTGGCGCTGTTAATCCCCTCTCCTTGTGCACCAGGAAGCAAAGAGGTAAGAAAAAGTCTCTTGTCTCTTCGGCAGCTACAGACTTTTTCCCGGACTCCCTTTCGTATAGCTCTGGCGCACTAGGCCCCTTCAGGCTGTGTTCACGCTGCCAACCCCAGTCTTCTCCCTGGGATCCGACCGAAGCCCGAGCCTCAGTTCCCAGCCCCCGCCCGCCCTGGTGGGTGAGCAGACAAGCCTCTCGGGCTGGTGAGTGCCGGTCGGCACCGATCCTCTGTGTGGGAATCTCTCCGCTTTGCCCTCCGCGCCCCTGTTGCTGTGCTCTCCTCTGTGGCTCCGAAGCTTCCCCCTCCGCCACCCGCAGTCTCCGCCCACAAAGGGGCTTCTAGTGTGTGGAAACCGTTCCTCCTTCACAGCTCCCTCCCACTGCTGCAGGTCCCATCCCTGTCCTTTCGTCTCTGTTTTTTCTTTTTTCTTTTGCCCTACCCAGGTACGTGGGGAGTTTCTTGCCTTTGGGAGGACTGAGGTCTTCTGCCAGCGTTCAGTAGGTGTTCTGTAAGAGTCGTTCCACATGTAGATGTATTTGTGATGTATTTGTGGGGAGGAAGGTGATCTCCGCGTCTTACTCTTCCGCCATCTTGAAGCTCTTGTTGACTCTGTATTATGTAAATTAACAGAAAATCTTAGGAGGCTCATGTATTCTTTTAAAATTTTGTCATAATATTCCAAAGTCAATATTCCAAAAAGTTAGTCTTCCTACAGTCAAGGTGAAAACAAAATCTAGCTATTCTGGATTTTTACCTGGTTTCTCCCAAACAGTAGTTTACTAGATCTCTGACCATCATAAATTTAGCTGTATAAACTCCCAAAATAATCTCACAGAACTCAACATATGGACAATATGTGATACCCACCATATGAAAATGTGAGATGTAGGGTATATTATATGTAAACAATCATTATTTAGTTAAAATTGGACATTTCCCAATGACTCACATCAGTGTCATTCATTAGTCCCTGTTCCCACTCCCACAGATGATCAGGAAGTTCAGGAGCTCACATATTAGTCAATAAAATTCTTCAGATCATAAATCTAATTTTATCTGATTCACAAAGTTTCAACACTCAGGGGATTTTGACAAAGGCTTGATTGCCAATTCTTGACTACAGTAAAAGGAGATGATGCTTTAAAGTATTTCTTTATTCTGTTATCTTAGGTAGGTCTTAAAGTCTGGAGATAAAAGCAAATTTGTTGTAAAATTTGACCCATAAAAATGGAATCACTGGAATCCTTCTATATCATGACTGAGCAGTAGAATATAAATCAGTATAAGTCAACTAATTAGGCTTAAGTTTTTGCTGTGACTCCGAGCTGCTCTTAAAATATCCACTTCCTTTTATTACTGGGCACCCAGAAATACGTTTCTTTGACTGTGGTACAGTTGGATGAGACCATGTGACTGTGTTTTTGCTAATAAAATAGAATTACATGTGGCATTTCCAGACCAGGACGTTATGAAGCAAGTGGCCACTCTGCATTTTCTTCGGCTGGCGGCATGCAGGAAACACGAGAGTCATGGGTATACCAGAGTCATGAATGTCCTTTTAGCACCTTGTAGCAGCAAGCTGACCCCCAATCATATACGTTAATATTCATGGATAAATGGTCAAGCATAAAAATTCTAGTATGTTTGAGCCATTACATACTTTGGGATCTATTTATGGCTTACATCCTTTCATCACAAACCAAGTATATATTAGTAAGTATAGCAATAATTAACGCAAGCCACTTTAATAATTGAAGTTAAAGGGATTTTATTTATCCACAGATTCCTAGAGTTAGTTTAGGGCCTACTTTTAAGCTTTGCATCAACACCAGGGATAAAATAATAAATAATGCTTGGTACCACCTGGTAGAAAATCGTATTTGACTCCTTGAATACTCCCTGAATAAGTAAAACATCCATGTTTATATTTGGAATGCACAATACATGGTAAGCTTTTATATTTTCAATCAACAGCAGAATATTTATTGTAATATTTATGTTGCAAAACTAAGTGTTACAAATTGTTTTTATTTCTGACTCTTAACTCACCAGTCTAGAAAATAAATAAGTCTGGATTGAAATATACAGAACTGGATGGATGGCAGGAGGAAGAAAATCCAGAGTTCAACTTTATGCTGTAGGAACAAAGAGTATTCTACGTAAATATTTTTACTTGAAAACAAAATATAATGTAGTGAAAATACATGTATTGAATGAAATATGAAATATTTAGCAATAGTAGCTTTTAAACATTTCTGGGTTTAGTATAAATGGTGAAACCACTTTGAAAAACTGTTTTTCAATTTCTCATATATTTTAACACACACCTATTCTAACTCTACTTTTCTACTCCTAAATATATATCTAAAAAGAATGCTTAAGTCTGTAAAGCATTTTATACAAGAACATTTATAACAGTTTTATTCTTCATACCCAAACCAATAAAAAGTCCACATATTTTTCAGCGGGGAAGTAAATGAACTGTGATATATCAGTATAGTGCAGTACTACATAGCAATCATGATAAACAAACTTCTGATACAAGTGACAGTGCAAATATGTCCCAAAAATATATTGAGTGGAATAAGGTAGAAACAAAGGAAAGCAAATTTTGTGGATTCGTTAACATGTAGCCTGAGAACTGAACAAATTAATTTATATTAAACGAGTATGAACAAGATTACCTCTGTGAGGGGGGCATTGACTAAGAAAAGGCATGAGGAAACTACCTAGGGGTATGAAAATGCTCATTATCTTGATTTAATTAGAGGTCACCTAAGCATGTGAATATAAACAAAGTAAAAACATTTAATTAAAAATCATAATTAAAGTATTTTTGAATACATGGTAACACCTGTTCGATTGAAATACTTAAGTCTCAGATTCATTTTATCGCTTATTTATTCTGTCAATAGACATTAAATATTTATTAAGGATTTACTGTGTACCAACCAAACTCAATGGTGGGAATTAAAAAAAAAAATTGTTTTTAAACATTTATTGGAGTATAGTTGATTTATAATGTGTTATTTTCAGGTGTACAGCAAAGTGAATCTGTTGTATAAATACATATATCCACTCTTTTTTAGATTCTTTTCCCATATAGGACATTACAGAGTACTGAGTAGAGTTCCCCATGCTATACAGTATATTATCTACTTTATATATATATATAGAGAGAGAGATAACTAATAACTGTATATGTCAGTCCCAATGGTGGGAATTTGAAGTGAGTAAGATATTAACTCTGCCTTTAAGAATCTCCCAGTCTAGTAAAGAAAATGAACACAAGAATCCATAATATATGATTAAATCCTTTCTGTATCAACAGTTATTTAATTGCATGTTGTATATTGTATATGAGATATATAATTATTGCGGGAATGCAATGGAAAAAGCAAGGAAGCATACCTAAAAGATGGCATCTTCAGTCTTACATTAATGTAATTACCACTTTGTAAAATAATTCCCCCCGCCCAAAGCACAAATAAGAGAAAGCAATTTGGCTAAGCAATCATGTGCTTATTAGTTCGGTTCCCTTAGTCCTAACTGGTAGACACAAAATTAACCACAGGGCTTCCCTGGTGGCGTAATGGTTGAGAGTCCGCCTGCCGATGCAGGGGACACGGGCTCGTGCCCCGGTCCGGGAAGATCCCATGTGCCGCGGAGTGGCTGGGCCCGTGAGCCATGGCTACTGAGCCTGCGCGTCCGGAGCCTGTGCTCCGCAACGGGAGAGGCCACAACAGTGAGAGGCCCACGTACCGCAAAAAAAAAAAAAAAAAAATTAACCCCATTTAATTCTAACTCCAGCCACCAGGAAAAGATGGGTTGCTATAGAATGGCAATTAATGAAATCCCTTTTTTAGACATATAATCCCAAATTCTTCATGGGAAAGACTAAAATGACATATAGGAAAAAAATCCCAAGCCGAGTTAGAACCAGAAAATTTAAGAGAAACTTGCAAAGAAAGTATCTAAAAATTTGGCATAACTTTTATACCTTGAGAAGATTTTCCTTCCTGGAAAAAAGAAGGAAGGTTTCTTTCTTGCCATTGTATTCCTTCCTTCCAGTCTGAAACATAAGGCCCATCTTGAAATTGTCTTCTTCTCTACCCACTACTAAAAGCACCCAGATAGTCTGTTCCCCTCTTGTTAAAGTGGACTTCTCCCATAGATTTTGCTTTCATTTAGTGATTTTCAACTCCAATAGAAGTTCCCTCATACTGAGTTACAGTGAAAGCTGGCTGGGTGCAAGCTGGGATCTTTCATGGGTCCTTTCCAGCCTACCTAAGATTAATGTGTAATATTTTCAGTTTCTTTCTCAGAGAGTAGTTTTAATGCTATATTGTTCTGAAATAAAATAAGAATATGTTGTTTATGCAAACTATAAGCTCCCTATCCTTAATTACAGCATCAGTAACTTCCATGAAAAGTCATTGAGCTTAGAGTTCTAGCAGAGTAAGGGTTAGGCTTTATTTTGAAATTTCTTACTTAAAAGTCCAAAGCATTAAATTGCATGGTTATAAACTCACAGCTCAAATAAAAAATCAAGTCATGCAAGGCGAATACTATTCCTGTAAAAAAGTCACATAAATAGGGAAAAGCTGAATCGAGTGGAAAGCTTGACAAATATGTAAATATGCTAACAAAAGCTATTTTCTTACCAAAGCCAGATTGGTGCCTCCTGTCCTTATAAAACAAATCATACTACTGCCTAGAAATCTCAAGCTTTGTAAAAACGTGTGGTTAAAGAAAGAATGATCTAGGCAAATGCACATGATGTAACATATGCTGAATTTTACCTAGTGATAAAAATTGAAAAATGTAAAGTCAAACAACAGTGGATTTGAAAGAGTCTTTAGAAACTGCCGAGTAGGTTCTGTTTGTATTACCATCACCAAAGGATCCAAGAACACCAGATTCGGCACAAACCGCTGCTCATTCTCCCACCAGAAACATTCAGAGGCATACACATCTACAACCGGCCAGGAAACAATCCATATAAAGGAGCGCATGAGTGATGGAGCTTATACACAGCACCAAGAAAGGACTAATCTCTCAAGCTGTTCTTTCAGAAGAGGATGTGATTAGCACATGACACTGGGGGTGGGGATGGGGAAGTGGATCACAACTCTAGTCACTAGATCCTGTCTTTAGGACCTTACTGTGGGAATAAAGCCCTCAGCCTCAGGTGTTTGTTTTACCTTTTTTTTTAAAAAAAAAATTGAAGTATACTAGATTTACAATACTGTGTTAGTTTCTGGTGTACAGCAAAGTGATTCAGCCATATATATGTACCACATCTGCTTTAACCGTTCATATGTTGATGGACACTTAGATTGCTTCCACATCTTGAATTTTTCCTCTTTCTTAAAGAGAAAGCACTCAGTTTTCACCCACCATCCACATATGCAGGCTCATCTCCTGGCTTTGGGTGGGAGGGTGGTGTCATTTTTAAAAAAATTTTTAAATAAATTTATTTATTTACTTATTTATTTATGGCTGAGTTGGGTCTTTGTTGTTGCACGTAGGCTTTCTCTAGTTGGAGTGAGTGGGGGCTACTCTTCGTTGCCGTGCGCGGGGTTCTCATTGTGGTGGCTTCTCTTGTTGTGGAGCACGGACTCTAGGCGAGTGAGATTCAGTAGTTGTGGCTTGCAGGCTCTAGAGCACAGGCTCAGTAGTTGTGGCGCACAGGCTTAGTTGATCCGCGGCATGTGGGATCTTCCCAGACCAGGGCTCGAACCCATGTCCGCTGCATTGGCAGGCATATTCTTAGCCACTGCACCACGAGGGAAGCTCCAAGGGTGGTGTCATTTTAATAGGTATGGGTGCATTCATGGGAGGATTTGCGTGAGGTATTGCGGGGGGGGGGGGGGATGTTGTTTTCCCATTTGTTGTCTGCTTCTCTAGAACTGAACAAAGTTGTTCCAATGAGTTTTCAATGTCTTTTTCCTAATACAAAAGAAAAAACAGGTAATATCTCACTGGAGTAGAATTGATTGATTCTGGAGTAGAATTGATTGATTTAATTTGAAAGAAAGCCCTCAAATGTAAATTTGAGGGCTTTCTTTCAAATTAAATATTTTGTTTATCCTGGGAAAGCTTCTATCATTTGGCAGCATGGAAGAAAGTGATAGGCCCTGGGACGGAAGTGAGGTCTCCAGGAATTCTCTCATCTTTTCCAATCTTATCTAGACAAAGTGCTTCCTTTTATTTTAGCAGTCTCAGAGAAGGAATAGGTGGAAGTGCCCATTTGGCCTTTTTCAAATAAACATACAACATAATATAACTCATAAATATAAAAAGCAAAGTTTGTGTCCTTGCCGATAACCTTATCTTTGTTATCAAATATTACCTTATCAAATTAACATTAAAGAAAAATCTTTCACTGAGACATCAAATCTCCTCCATTTATTTTCTTGTCTCAGGAGCCTTTCTATATTCTCTTCCTTCAACTCTCTGCCGAAAGATTTCACTTCCAGAGAAAACATAAATTTATATTGCAGTAGTGAAATGCTGCTGGAATGCAGGCTGTCATTTTGTCATGATAGGCCAACGTTCTTCTTATAATGTGTTAGTAAAACGGAACATCAAATAGTTACTTTTCCTATGTGCAGTCCAGTAGAAATTATAAACTCTTTCACTTACTTTTACTATAAGGATTACCTGTATTTCTTCAGTATTCCTTATATGATGTTTAGTCTTTCATGATTTTAATATTTTATCTTCACAGTTTTAGATGTTTTCATCTGTGAAAGCAGGAATTTCCTGATAAGCTACAGATTCATCTCTATTTATCTTCTCTTGTACTTCATAAATAGAAAATATTTTAAAATAGTTTAAAATTAAACATGAACAGTAATCACTCTGACTTCTCAGGATGTATGTTCATGTTCAAAATCTATTCTTTTTTTTTAATCATGTAACTATTTCAAACAGAGAGGTTATTTTCATGGAAGTAGCCAGGTGTTTCATTGGTCCCATATACTGAATTTTGATATAACAGGACAATATAATTGGTGATAGTTCCAAATCAGTGTGCATAACTATCGTACATTAAGTAGGGACAGTGCCAGACTTATAGACTTGGTTAGATTTTTTTTGTAAGAAATTCCCCCATGTATGAGAGAATCATTATATAACAGCTAATTTCTGATGAAACACCAATAAACACTTAAATATATAACTTAAATCATTGATCTCATCAAAGCACTCATACCATTCCCAATTTAACTGTTGATTTTTGCACAAATTGATGTGTATATTATTTTGCTTTTTTTCCCTGGATGAGTAGAAAATTCATTACTTCTAAATTTTTAAATGATTAGCATTATATACTACAGTTCACACTTAGAATCACTTGTCATTGACCCTGCCAATCTGTAAGTAAATTTCTATCCATAAGTAAATTTCCCATTGCCATCCTTTTCCTGTTTATCCAGTACATAGTCAGTAGTCTGTAATTATAAGAAGCACTCTTTTCCAAAAACCCATAGCTCTCTTCCCTTTATTCTTACATTTTCCTAATTTAGCAGCACATACCTGTTTTCTCCGTGTCTTTAACCGTGCAGTTGAGCACTGATGCAGAAAATTCCACCACTCCAAAAATTGATAATGAGAGTCAAGAGTCACAAATGCACATGAAATCTAACAGGCACACAAAAGTGTCTGCCCATCCTACTAATAGTAATGTGACTCTCCCAGTTTCAAAGAAGATTGTTTTGCATTTTTTTATATCTAAGTCTCATAGTCACCTTTACTTTCAGCCAATTCTAGCCTTGCATTTTACTTACGATATAGAAGTCACCAGGTTTAGACTCCCAGATCTTTCTATCAATGATCCCAAGCTTTCCAAGAGCAATTCCATTCTAGTTAAAACATAAGCCCTTTCATTACTTGAGCACCTATTTTTACCATATCTCTCTTTCTACCATGTGCATTTGGAGGCCAGCAGTTTGCTAGGCACCTTGAATTCAAAGACAAAACACAGTAATTGAGGGGCTGCTAATTTCAGAATCATACTATAAGCTCTGAAACAGAAGAAACAATGGGCTGGTTGTTGAATGAATGAATGAATGAAGACTCCCATGATTAATGAAGGTGTGCATGGTAAGAATTTGCAAAGCTGTTGAAGAAATATGATTGTGCTGCTATAATATGAATTGTTAATAGATATCTGTTTACCCTTACCTATTACTTATTAATCTTTATTCATTTTTAACAAAAACAAGAGACTTTAATCAATAACATGGTAAATGGAAAATGTTAACATATTTTTGGCTTAATGAGGAGCTACGTAAAGAATAGAACCATCAGTAAAACCAAGAGCTATCTTTTTTTAATTAGGTATTTACTTTATGTCCATCACTATGCTAAGTGTTTTAGAAATATTATTAAATCTTTACTCCATTTTGAGTTGGTCACTGTCATTAATCATCACACCACCATTTTATAATTGAAATAGTCGATGCTTAGAGGCAGTGTGCAATTTGCCTAGGATTATTCGGGGCCTTCGAATCAGGAGTCCAAATTATTAACAATCATCCTCTTCCTTCCCTAGTAATAAAATTTGAAAAAAACACTTCAATCACATGGAGAGAGAAGTTTGCATTTTTTGTCATGTAGAAAAGACCTACATTCAGATTAGAAAGTATCTAACAATTACTTTTTTTTTAATGTCAACAATTGCTATATTCTTAATACATCCAGTGAAAGTTAGTCTTAAATACTGCCTTACTATAAATAATCTACTGTCCTAAGACAAAAAATCCTAAATACAAATGTCTACGTTCAGTTTTTTCACATTGGATAGGTTTCATTTTAATCTGCTTCGTTTATCTGTTAAATACCTAGGGATCCATGTCTCAGTCAATACCCATATCTGTTCAAAATAAATTAACCTCCTTTAGGTAGATAGCCTGATAAAAATGATTTAAGTAGCTCAAACAATTTGGGTTCATTTCCCTTTCCTAGTTTGAATCCTTTAAAAGAGGTGCATTTTTTATTTTGAAATTGAATTGCTGATACCTGTTGAGATGGCTGTAAATGAGCAAGTACTAAAGTCAGGAAAATACACTCTAACTATGTAGGTAGTCACTTTTTTTTTTTTTAACCTAATATTTGTTCCTTAAAGAATCCTAGTGATTTTTTATCCTGTCTTTCCTTACTGTTTTACTACAAATAATTCACAATTTGTAAAGCCATGTTTCTAAATGAAATATTGCAAACTAAATCTTATTTAAAGTTGTCCACATTTTGTTTGATGTTTGGACTTGTCTTGAAATGAACTCTCTTCAGAAGTAGAAAATATCTTACAGGTGATAAATTGAGATATCCTGGTTTAGTTAGTTGAAACTATGTTAGATGAACTCTTTCCTGGATTCACCTTCTAAATGAAGAAAATTTAATTGCTTAATGTCAAATTACAAAATAGTAATGGATGCAGATTATTTTCTCTTTCACAGTAATTTAAAATTTTTCTAATTGTAAAGATATTATATGAGTAATATTGAAAGAAAGCTTGTCATGAGTTCAGATATAATTAAAGGGAAATAATTTCTGTCCAGTTATGACTTGCTAATAGATTTGCTCGCATGTGTCTTATTTCTGCTGTTTAACACTGGCTGTCAAGGAAAGAATTGTCAACTTGAAACAAAAGCACAAAAACATGCAGAAATTTTACACATGTACAAATTAAACCTAGGGAATGAATTGTATATTAAAGACTTAATTATGTTAAAGATTAAATTAGCTTTGTGCAGTGACTCACAAAATCTATTTTTATATAGATATAGATAATTTGTTTTAACTAAAATTTGCATTTAAGTTCATTTACTAATTTATTTCCCAAGAAAGTAATTCTCCAGTGAACAGTTGAACTTTGAATGTATTGACTCATATGTCCCAAGCCCTTTCTTATTATAAAAAAATAACTATAAATGAACATCATTGTGAACTATAACTTTTTTTTTTTGGCTGTGCTATGTCTTCCTTGCTGCACGTGGGCTTTCTTTAGTTGCGGCGAGCAGGGCTACTCTTTGATGAGGTGCGCAGGCTTCTCGTTGTGGTGGCTTCTCTTATTGAAGAGCACAGGCTCTAGAGTGAGCGAGCTTCAGTAGTTGTGGCGCACGGGCTTAGTTGCCCCGCAGCATGTGGGATCTTCCTGGACCAGGGATCGAACCCCTGTCCCCTGCTTTGGCAGGTGGATTCTTAACCACTGGACCACCAAGGAAGTCCCTATAATATTCTTTCCTACTTAAATCTTGAAGGTTATACTTTAGAACAAACACAACTCTCTGTAAAAATCACACTAGGATAAATTAAATTAATAACACTAATAGTTTGTGTCTTAAAATTTAGCAATATTTTTGAATCTTTAAGCTATCTAAGGATATGAATGAATATAAACACATTTATTATAAATAATGATCATAAGTACATAAGGTTTAGAATTACATGCTTTCTACTGAATTGACTGCCATCACTCACTTGAATTTTACAGTTGGTTGAGAAATTTTGTTTGAAATAAACTATTTTTGAAGCAAGAAATTTCATTTTCAAGATAACTATATTTACCTTCCTTTACATGTTTTATGAGCAAGATGTGGGTTTCAGGTTTTTTTTTTTTGGAGACCACATCTTTGGATGCTCATATCTATATATACATTTTTTTTCTTCTGTGTAGTCTAGTGAATGGGCAACATAGCCGTAGTACCTCTGTGTCCATCCTAAAAGAGAGTTGTTGATTTATCAGTCCATTTAGTAGGTGATTGGGTTAATCTAAATCCTTAGGAATTCTTGAATGAGTTTGGAAACTGGCTTTTTGTAAGAAATGCGAGGTAAATAATTGAGCAAAACCCATTTTAATCTAGAAATGAGTGTTATTGTGTTTATTAAATAATTATTTTTAACAAAAAATAAATCACATGCATCCCCCATACCCATTCCCTACTCACATGAGTTAGTCCTACTGATTTGCTTTCTAAAATCTATTGAATCTCTCCCTTCCTTTTATTCCCACTGTTATTGCCTTAGCTTATGATGCCATCACAAATGTCGCTGTCCATTGTATTTTGTTCTGACTTCTTTCTCTAAATTAGAATCTTCTGTCCTCTATTCCACCTCTATTTCATTCTCCATATCATCTTTGGAACAATCTTTTTAAAACACCATTCTTCATTCTTCCTGAGAGAAAAAAAGGGCAAAAATTTGCCCTGGCTTAAGTTCTTTCACAATTGACCTCCTGCTCTGCAATTTCCATACCTGACCTACAAAAGACCATACTCAATTATTTGATATTCCCCAAATATATCCCTGCATGTTTTAATGATTTTTCATGTCTTTCTCCTTTTCCAGAAAAGCCCTTCCCCTGCATGCATATAACAAACACTCTTTCAAACTATTTTTACCTTACATTTCTCTGGAAACGTGTGACTGTTCCCCTAATGGGAGTCTTCTCTGAGCTCCAGCAACCTTTGAGCATACCTCTGCTGTGTTGAGTATGATGTGAAAAGAGGATTTTTTGGTCTTCGTGTCTTCATCCCTGTATCTGCAACAAAGTACATGGAAGCTAGAGGGTAATACATTTTTTTTAATTACTTTTTATTTGAGTATAGTTGCTTTACAATGTTGTTTTAGTTTCTTGCTGTACAGCAAAGTGAATCAGTCATACATATACAAATACCCACTCTTTTTTAGAGTTCCTGGTAGGTTATAAGTATTGAAAAATATTTGCAGGATGAAAGATTTTTTTTTTTTTTTTTTTTTTGCGGTATGCGGGCCTCTCACTGCTGTGGCCTCTTCCGTTGTGGAGCACAGGCTCTGGATGCACAGCCTCAGCGGCCATGGCTCATGGGCCCAGCCACTCCGCGGCATATGGGATCTTCCAAGACCGGGGCACGAACCCGTGTCCCCTGCATCAGCAGGCGGACTCTCAACCACTGTGCCACCAGGGAAGCCCAAGATGAAAGATTTTAATGAAACTGTATGTTTACGTATCTTTCTGCTTTATTATTCTGAGTGCATTGAGGATTGGTGCCAAATCTCATTCACCATTATCAATAATAAATTTTAAAATAAATGCTGTACTGTTTTCTCCAATTTAAGTAATATATAATTATTTAAATTAGAAGTAAAAATATTCCATTTTCCCAATCCAGTTTTGCTCACCTTCCCTTTCACTTACTCATCATCAGAAATAATTTCCATTAGCAGTTGACATATCATTCTGATTTCTTTTCTGACTATTCAAATATTCAAATGCATGCATAAACAATAAGACATTTGATTTATTTAAAAATGATTTTTATATATGTGTGTGCATATATACATATGCATATACATATATGTGTGATTCTGTATCTACACGTCTGAAACTTGCCTTTTTATTATTATTATTATTTTATTTAATGATACTGGATACCTTTTTCCACTCTAGTTTATACAGATCTACCTCATATTTTTAGTGACTTCCTAGTATTAGATTATTTGGATATGCCATATTGCACTTGTCATGATTGACAGTGAGGATCCAATAGCTTTTTCAATCATTTCTTTCAGATTGTTAGTGTTGGAAGTATATTTGAAGTTATTTATTTATTTTTTGTAAGAAGATGTTGGGGGTAGGAGTTTATTAATTTATTTATTTTTACTGTGTTGGGTCTTCGTTTCTGTGTGAGGGCTATCTCTAGTTGTGGCAAGTGGGGGCCACTCTTCATCGCGGTGCGCGGGCCTCTCACTGTCGCGGCCTCTCTTGTTGTGGAGCACAGGCTCCAGATGTGCAGGCTCAGTAGTTGTGGCTCACGGGCCTAGTTGCTCCATGGCATGTGGGATCCTCCCAGACCAGGGCTCGAACCCTTGTCCCCTGCATTAGCAGGCAGATTCTCAACCACTGCGCCACCAGGGAAGCCCTGAAAGTTATTTTTAAAAACACATTTCAGTGTTAGATAGTATCACTTGGCTTCCAAAATGAAAAATTAAATTATTATTCTTTCATATTTTTCTCTCTACCTTCTGTTTATCATGGTGTGTAGTATTTAATTTCATTTGTAGCTATAATCTCTCTGATAATTAATTTTTTATTATTTGATATTTAGCCAACACTTCTTTATTCTTTTATTTTAAAAAAATTACTTATAGGCTTAATTTCATCACTAAGTACATTAGATAAGAACATTCCACGAGTACATTCAAGTTTGAAAGGATATCCCCATTATAACAATCTTCTCCAGGCTTGTTACAATACTTATAGGTCATACTTTCATCCTCCAGAATTTATCAACATGGTTTAATTGTGCTGGACCTTTGAATAATGCTCAAGTCTGAGGTAGGCTGTTAGACAAGCTGGATGACTGAAAAATCTTTCTTTATTCAGATGTGTGCTGAGTTCAAATTTCCTATTTTAAGATTTGACCTTTCAGTATGAAGATACACTATTTCTTTCATGTCAGTGAAATTTCTTTTCTTTAAATCTCCCCAACAATTTTTGATTTTAGTTTCATATATTGGACGTTTTACTTTGGGAATTACTTTTATGGCATTTGCCCTTCATATATTTTATTTTTTCCCTTAAATGCCTTAATATGTTTGTTTATATTATATGAGTTTATTATGGTATCTCTTAGTCTTTTCTCTGTATCAGATATTGAATTTTTAACAATTTCTAACGTGTTCCTGGACAGTATCGTCAAATCAGCAATTCCAGAAAACTCTAAAAAATGGTAAACTTGGTACCAGATCTCTTGCTTCAGCTCAGGCTTTGTTGTTGTTGCTTTTTCTCTTCCCCAGACTGTAAGCAATATAGCTCCTAATTAAACTATATCAGTGTAAAATCTCAATTTGCTTGTCTTTCTTTTTTAAGAACTGCTTTGTGGTATACAGGAAGAGGATAGAAACTTGCCATTCCAGAATTTCTGTTTCTTCATATGGCCACCCATATTCCAGTTGTTTAAAATACATTGTTTATGGGGTTTTTTGTGGGCTTTTTTAAGGTTATTAAGAAATAGAAAGTATTTGATGAAAGTTTATTCCACGAAAATTATTTGGATGTTTTCATATGTTTCTTATCTTATTTTTCACGTGTTTATATTTAAGCATATAGAATATATTTCATGTGTGTGGATCTGTGTATAGGAAAATCCAGAGAATAAAATTTTTAAGACTGCTTAATTAGCCAACTTATGAACTTCTATGGTGTTTTTTCAATAAATTTTATCTTTCAACTAGAAAAGCATATTAAGCACATATAATTCGTTCTGTCCCTATTTTTTCAATAGTTATACATGTACTTTGTTCTCCTTATCTTACTATATAGGTTAAAAGAGTGATTTTTAAAAGTACATTCTATGAAGCCCATAGGCAAGAAGGTGATGAGGCTTTAGATTCATGCTCTTGTTAAATCCATAGCAGTCTTATGTATTTGTGATTTACCTATTACATTTCTGCAAACAATTTAACAAACGTATTAAGCTACCGAATTGTTTATTTTTCATAAATAAAAAAGGATCTAAACAGTAGGTTCACAGCAAGCATTCTCTTTTCCATCTATTTAATTAGCGTACCTGTCAGGTGTTTCTATGTATTTTTAAAAATCTTATTCTTGTTTTCTTTCTTACAATAATTTTAATATACAATTATTTTTATTTTGGTTCATGAGCTCTTTTAAATGACCTGAACTCAGTTTAAGAAAAAAAGAGATTACTAAATATTTTTATTACATGTTTATATTAAATTTTAATCAAACACAAATAAAATAAACAAGGATATACAACTGTCTTCCATTCTGAACATATCCCCTCCATGTTTTTCAAATTCAGATTCCAGATCCCTCCTGCTGTTCAGTTAAAATTTTTTTCTAATATTTTCTGCTTGGAAAACTATATTTTCTGTACTGATTATTAATGGAAAACTTATTTTAGTTATAGTTTAGCTATTTGGCTGTGATTAAGTGAAACTAGTACAATTTCACTCAGTAACTACTTTCATATTATCAGATGTGGCTCTTAAAATTTGTGGAAACAGGGCTTCCCTGGTGGCTCAGTTGTTGAGAGTCCGCCTGCCGATGCAGGGGACACGGGTTCGTGCCCCGGTCTGGGAAGATCCCACATACCATGGAGCGGCTGGGCCCGTGAGCCATGGCCGCTGAACCTGCGCGTCTGGAGCCTGTGCTCCGCAACGGGAGAGGCCACAACAGTGAGAGGCCCGCGTATAGCAAAAAAAAAAAAAAAAAATGTGGAAACAACTTAGTACATAGTGTTATACATAGCTTGAGTTGGTCAAACAACCATTATGAGGATATGTTTAGTGACTTAATTTCAATATTTCAACTCTGAAATGTGTTAGTTTTCAGCAGTAGATACAGTCCGATATTGGTACATTTTTTGACCTAGGTTTTTTGTGTGCTCATTCTGGTGGAATGTTTTCAGCATTATGATTTTCTTCACTTATCCTCTGTAATTTTAGAGAAATAAATTGCCTCAGTAGGTTTTATGAGATAGTTTCAGTCTCTGCATTATTTGAAAGACTTAATGGTTCACAGAAATTCAGAGATATGTTTTATGTCTCCGACTTTAAAATATCTACTTCATTGGAAATGAAGCCGGAAACTGAGATCTTATTATATTAGTGACAACAGTAACTGTGATAGTATAATTTAGATTCATTAATGTATTCAGTTATTCAAGACATTTTTTTTTTTTTTTTTTTTGCGGTACGTGGGCCTCTCACTGTTGTGGCCTCTCCCGTTGCGGAGCACAGGCTCCAGACGCGCAGGCTCAGCGGCCATGGCTCATGGGACCAGCCGCTCAAGGGCATGTGGGATCTTCCGGACCGGGGAACGAACCCGTGTCCCCTGCATCGGCAGGCGGACTCTCAGTCACTTCGCCACCAGGGAAGCCCTCAAGACATGTTTATCGAGAGCCTACCATTTTGCCAGGCATTTGAGACAGAGCAGTGAACAAGTGGATGATCACACATATCCTGCTATAATGGAGATTGTATTTTAGAAAGTGAATACAAACTCTGTGTGTGTGTGTGTGTGTGTGTGTGTGTGCATGCATGTGTGTGTGTGGACACACTGTGTAATTGTACTGGGTAGGTGAGAGAATAATAAGTGCTATAGGAAGAAAAATGAAGTAGGAAAGTGAAGAGTGTGTATTTGCAGAGGGAAGATCATTTTTTAAATAGGTTGTTTAGGGAGAGCTCACTGAAAAATCTGTGGTGAAATAGAAATGAACAACAAGAGTGAGTGAACAATGAAGATACATGGTAGAAATTCCAGGCAAAGTGAAGAGTCAGTTCAAAGACAGTTATGTTGCAATGCATTGGGGAAATGACTTGGAAGTCACTAAAATGTAACTGAGAAAGTAAAGAAATAAATAATAGGTTCATTCAAAGAGGTAACGAGGGACCACATTGTGTGAATCTTAAAAAAAGAGCAGTGGCATAATATGACTCATGCTTTGAAAGGATAATTTTGTTGCTATGGTATAAATGGACTAATAAAGACAAGAACAGAATTAAGGAGATGAGTTAGAAGATTATTATAATAATCCAGATAAGAATGATAATGATTAGATCAGCTCTGTTGTGACAGTGTTATTGAGAAGTCTTTGGATTCTGTATATTTTAAAGTTAGAGCCAAAAGAATTTTCTGAGAGATTAGATATGAGATTGCTGAGAAAGCAGGGGATCAAAGATGATTACAAAAATATTTTGACAAGAGTAACTGAGATCTGTAAGAACTTCAAGAGATGAAGGTTTCTAGGTCTCATTTGTTAATTTTTGCTTTTATTTCTTTAACTTTAAATTTAAAAGCTTTTGCACAGAAAAGGAAGCCATCGATAAAACAGACAATTAATTTAATGGGAGAAAATATTTGTAAATAATATGACTGATAAGGGGTTAATATACAAAATATATAAACAATTCATACAACTCAATATCAAAAAAAAAAAAAGAACCCAATTACAAGGGCAAAATATCTAAATAGACATTTTTCCAAAGAAGATATACAGATGGCCAACAGGTATATGAAAAATTGCTCAACATTGCCAATCATCAGAAAAATGCAAATCAGAACAATAATGAGATATTGCCTCATACCTGTCAAAATGGCTATCATCAAAATGTCTACAGAAGCAAATAGCAGCAAGGATATGGAGAAAAGGGAACCCTGGTACACTACTGATGGGATTGTAAATTGGTGTATTTGTTATGGAAAACAGTATGGAGGTTCCTCAAAAAACTAAAAATAGAGCTAGCATATGATCCAGCAATTCCACTCCTGGGTATATACCCAAAGAAAGCAAAAACACTAATTCAAAACATACATGCACCCACATTTTCATAGCAACATTATCTATAATAGCCAAGATATGAGAGCAACCTAAGTGCACATCAACAGATGAATGAATAAACAAGATGTGAGATATATGTGGAATATTACTCAGCCATAAAAAATGAAATTTTGCC
Source organism: Phocoena sinus (assembly GCF_008692025.1). Lineage (NCBI taxonomy): Eukaryota > Metazoa > Chordata > Mammalia > Artiodactyla > Phocoenidae > Phocoena > Phocoena sinus. Next base: position 79,148,893 of record NC_045768.1, on the reverse strand, counting down.
ATTTGCAACATAATGGATGGACCTGCAGGGTATTATGCTAAGTGAAGTAAGACAGAGAAAGACACATACTGTGTGTCATCACATAAAAAAAACTTATTGATACATGCATCATCATGGAAGTGTCAAAAATATTTTAAAAGTGAAAGGAGGCAGACACAAAAGATTACATACTACACTTGACCTTTGAACAATGCAGGGGGTTAGGGATGTTGACCCGTTGACCCTCTACATAATTGAAAATCCATGTACAGCTTTACATTTAACCTCTGTATCTATAGTTCTGCGTCCACGAATTCAACCAACTGCAGATTTCATGGTACTGTAGTACATATTTATTGGAATAAAATCTGTGTATAAGTGGACCTGTTCAATTCCATTCCATGTTGTTCAAGGGTCAAATGAATGTGGTCCCATTTTTTTGAAATTCTAGAAAAGGCAAAACTATTGTAAAAGAAAGCAGATTAGTGGTTTCATGAAGCAAGGAGGTGGACCAAGGGAGAAGCCTACAAAAAGGCATGAGGGCAGTATTTGGGGCAGTGGAAGTAATCTCTTTCTTGATTGTGGTTGTGGCTACATGACGGTATATATTTGAAAAGACACCGTCAGTGGGTTTTTAATGTTTCTAAACTATTTCTCATATGAATTACCCTTGGTCAAAACTGCTTTACACTGTATATTTAAAATGGATGAAATTTATTATATGGAAAGTAATCATCACTATAACTGATTAAAATTAAAATAAAAGGCAGTAAAGGGGGCATCCCTGGTGGTGCAGTGGTTGAGAGTCTGCCTGCCGATGCTGGGGACGCAGGTTCGTGCCCCGGTCCGGGAGGATCCCACATGCCGCGGAGCGGCTGGGCCCGTGAGCCATGGCTGCTGAGTCTGCACGTCCAGAGCCTGTGCTCCGCAACGGGAGAGGCCACAACAGTGAGAGGCCCACGTACCGCAAAAAAAAAAAAAAAGGCAGTAAAGGATATAATGAGCAAGCTTATGGCATAAATGGCCATTTGCGTAAAATGGATAAAATCCATAAAAAACACAGTTTCAAAAATTAACTCAGGAGGAATTAAAAAATCTCAATAATCTAATACCTCTTAAGAAAACTGAATCCAACAGAAAGAACTCTGATCTTAGATACTTTACAAGTGAGTTTGCACAAATTACTAAGATAGAAATATTGCTAACCTCACACAAATTCAGAAAGAACAAAGAGGAATATTTGCCAGCTCATTTTATGAGACTGGCATAGTCTTGATACCAAGACTTGACAAAATCTACAGAGAAGTAGAAAAATTACAGGATAATTACTAAATAGACAATCCCATGAATTGAATCAAAAGTCACAAACAAGCGATTAGCCATTCAGAATTTGGCTCACTCAACAAACCTTTAAATACGCTCCATTATAAACTGAGTCAGATACTCTGAGAAAGAGTTGATCAACAGAGGAAATTAAGCCTCAGGATTCCAGGTTCATATAATTCAACAAGTATTCATTGTGTTCTTATTTGAAGGAATTGTGCTGGGATATGCAGAGAGAATAAGATCCATTTTTTGTCTTCAAAGCGTTTACACTCCAGTGTGGAGAAAATTCACAAATATAATTCCCATAAGATGTGGTTTTTGTAGTTACCACAATTAAAGCATAATCACGGTTCCAGAGGATCGCTAAAAAGGGAGGAGGTGATTACCTCCAGATTTCCCCTCAAGGGGGAATCTCATGAAATAAAGAGGGTGTGTAACAGCTGAGAAAGGAAGAGAAGGAGTGTTGAAAGTGTTGCACTTCCCTTGACTTTGCTGACCTAACTCCTTTGCTGTCTATTTCAGTGTCAACATCCCTTCCCTGGTGCATTTTGCCATCATAAGAGAATGTGATTAGTAAGAAAAAGAGCCTGCAATCAGGTGGGGAAAAAAATACTAAAATTAGAGTTGGGATGTAAACCCAAGTCTTTTATTACCATTGGAAAATCGTATTATATTGTACATGACTTAAAATGTCATAGCAATCCAAATCACATAAAATAAACTCTGGACTATTCATTTTACCTAGAAACATTTTTTTCCAATTTAATATTCAGTGGAAAAAGACAAACAAGGAGACAAACACTGAAACGTAATTCGTTGACCCAAAATTCCCCAATTTTTTTCAAGAATTAATGCAACATGGGAATAGTTACCTATTTGAATAATTTATTAACATAATACTGAACATATTCAGTGCTGACAAAACTGTGTCCATTTCAAACAATGATTAAAAGTACAACTCACCTCTCAGCATCTCAGCTGAGTGCATGTGTCAGTTTTTAAAGTCACCAAATTTAGAGCATGATTGCTTGTTTGGTTTAAATAATTCCCCAATATAAAATTATGTTTAGTGTAGTAACATCGTCTGCATTATTCTGATATGTCAGGGGCTTGACAAACTAATTTATGGATTTGAAGATTGAAGAGTTTACTGTAGACAATCTTTTATAACCACATCTCATTAGAGGTGAGGAAATTGAGTAGCAGGAAAATTAAATTACTTTCTCAGAGATGTAGAAATAGTAATATAGCCAGGCTTATATATTCCAATATGGTGTCTTTTCACCACACCTCAGGTTTAGATGTGTACACAGGCCAATATTGTTCTCTCTGTTTTATCATAAACCTATCTGGTTATCCCAGAATCTCCAGGTCATGTCTGTCCTGTTCCATCTCTAGACTGGAAGAGAATTATTCCAGAACATTTCTTTATCCCTTTTAAAAGGAAAAAGCAGTCTCAGAGGTCACCAAACCAATTTGGATTGAAATATTTTATGCCTATTTATTTAAAAGAAACACAATCATAGTTTGTACTTTCTCAAGAATATGTGCGTAATTTTATACATGACTCGTTGGTATAGAGAATGCTAACATGTAATGGTCTTGCTTTTGTGAGGTAAAAGAAAATTTTGGACTTTCAAGGAGTAACCAATACTTGGCCTATCAAATGCATGGAAATGTTATTACACTATTCCATCCTTAGCACTGGCATATATCTTGATCACTGTGGGAACAGATGAAATAACATATGTTAGTTGGACTCTTTAGTGTTTTAGGAAACAGGAACTTCTTTCGTTCAGGGGATGAGGATTAATTGCGAGGCTGTGAAAATTCTGTGGCTTAACCAAGATGTGAAATATAACTTATTTATATTAGGGATTAAATAATAGATGTGATGGCCTAACAATACCTTTAGTTTCTCTCATCTCTCGTCATCTCCTCTGAAATAGTATCAATTCCTTTTTACTCTCTTGACTTCTTTGATGTATGCTTCAGCTTCTGTTAAGATCTGCTTTTCTACCTGTCCCTATAATTTGCTCTAACTTTGCTACATTCTCTATGTGAATTTTACACTTAAAACCCTTGGGACACTGAGGCTGGTTAGAGTATCGCCATATATTTGGGGAGCTTTACTTTGCTAGAAACCTTAGTAAAACAAAGATATTATTTCCCTAATCTGTCTTTGGCTGTCTTTAGATAGTATGCTGTTTTTTTGTTTCCAATCCCATGTGGCAAAGATAACGACAAAATTATGACAAAATAAAAATAATCATGGTGATAATAATGATAATAGCTAAATTTTATTAAAAGCTTACTATATGACAGCCACATTTCCAAGCACTTTGAATGTATTTGTCCATAACATCTGATGACAAATCTGTGGATCTGGAACCATTATTATGCCCAATTTATGAATTAAACTGTGTGAGTTTAAGTAATTTATACAAGATGACATAAATACTAAGGAATCACTTTTGATTTATTGTTTTTCTTTTAGACAGGAAGTTTGAACACACTATGTATTTGGTGCTTTCCTAGATTCTCAAGTACATAAGACAAATTAAATCACTGAAAATTAAGTGATATTTAGATGTACTTTATTAGTAGTAGGATGGTACTCTACTGCTTATATTTACTTTCCTAAATTGTTTAACATCTATGACCACACAGCTGTTGAGAACTTCTAATAGAGAAAAACAGGAATAAAATTTAGAGATATAATGTCTATCCATTGCTTTATTTCCTTGGTATCTCTTCTCTTTTCTATATGCAATAGCACTACCTGTACAGAATAATCTATCTACCATCCAGTGTGGTCTTGTTACACTGAAAGTTGCATAGCCACAGTAATAACCTTGTGATCCAGTCCTTGACAATCACATCGTTTCACTGTTTTCAATACTACAATACAAAATGCAAACTTACAGTGTAAAGAATAATTTGTTCATTCATTCATTCACTTAGGCAATGTCTCATGCAGCAATGAAGAACAGCAAAATGCCTACACAGATGTGCTCTAAAAGAGACTGTTATTAAAAAACACAAATAATATACACCAGTCAGCCAACTAATAATACATGGGAAACCAAGAAAATGCATATGCACCTTTATTAGTTCTCCACTTAACGATTTGTGAAGCATGAGTACAAAATAATGCAAAGTATAATACCCCTTTCTGATCCTCAATGAAGCATTTCAAGTATCTTTTCCCCTCAAGTTATTGTTTTACCACAAGGAATAATCTTATTTAATTAGTGTTCATTTACAATCAAAAAGTCAGTAACCATCCATGGAACTGGGATTAAAATAATCCCTAGATTCATTTCCAGAGTACATGATCAAAGAATACTAGGATGGGAATTTGATAATTCCCCTTCCTGGCAAATGAAACTTTATCACGTGTGGCTCATCCACCACAGGCTCGTATCCTTGAGCCCTTGACAGATTAAATGTTTATTGTCTATAATGGATTAGGTCTGCTTTGAAAATTTAATCTAAATCATCTTCTAATTTGATTTTAGAAATACTGGGTTTTGTTATATTTTTCTTAGTTTCAGGCTATGACATATCTAGTTCCCAGTAGCATTTTTCCATACCATAGAATTGAATGGAATATATTAAGTGTGGTCCTTTGAATTAGATTAAATTGTATCTTTCCCACTTTTATTATGTTAACCATTTTATAGCAATAAGGAAATGGATCTTGTTGTAAAATCATACTCACAGATCTGTCAGATCAGAAATCAATTAATTCTAATTGATAATCTTGATCCCAAACTTGCTGTAGTGTATGGTATATTTTTTGCAAGTATTCTTCCCTCTCATGAAAATCTAGACATAGACCAATGATTACTAAAATCAGTGGCTTTATTTTTCAAAAGAAATGATAAAAAATATGCAGCCTTCATTTACACAGAGCTTTGCATAAGTCAAGCATTCACTGATGTGTTTGCTTTGAAATGAGTTTAACATTTACTCCTATGCCAAAAGGTTTGTCATAAACCCATTTTTATTCAGGTAAATTTAGGCCACCTCTATGCTTTCCTGGCATCAATACAAATCACTACTGCCAACTCTTGATTGTCTATGTTAATGAAGCATAATATTAATGCAGATAATCCAAAACAGTGTCAAAATATCAAAAAGAATGCTTTGGAAACCTGTTCCCACAATATTTCTCTCATGGATCCTACTTCATACAGGTGATAATATAAATTAAGCTATTGGGTTGGCCAAAAAAGTTGGTTCCATAACATCTTATGGAGAAACCCGAACGAACTTTTTGGCCAACCCAATACATTCCTTTGACATAGATCAATAATGTGTAATATTAGAATAGAAATATTCTGTATAAATAACATCCACCATGAAATTAAAATGTTTGCACATATACTTTAAAAAATAAAGCATTAAATTGTGCCATTTCTATATGATAAACCTTGGCATAAAACATAAACATTTTTGAAACATGTGCCACAAAACAAAAAAGAAATTATTTAGACCTGAATTACTTGACATTTTTTTGTTTTTTCCAGAACTAAACAGGACTTTTTTCCCATGATTTTTTTTAACATCTTTATTGGAGTATAATTGCTTTACAATGGTGTGTTAGTTTCTGCATTATAACTAAGTGAATCAGTTATACATATACATATGTTCCCATATCTCTTCCCTCTTGCGTCTCCCTCCCTCCCACCCTCCCTATCCCACTCCTATAGGTGGTCACAAACCACCTAGCTGATCTCCCTGTGCTATGTGGCTGCTTCCCACTAGCTATTTTACGCTTAGTAGTGTATATATGTCCATGCCACTCTCTCACTTTGTCACAGCTTACACTTCCCCCTCCCCATATCCTCAAGTCCATGCTTGAGGAGGTCTGTGTCTTTATTCCCGTCTTACCCCTAGGTTCTTCATGACCTTTTTTTTTTTTTTCCTTAGATTCCATATATATGTGTCAGCATACAGTATTTGTTTTTCTCTTTCTGACTTACTTCACTCTGTATGACAGACTCTAGGTCCATCCACCTCACTACAAATAACTCAATTTCGTTTCTTTTTATGGCTGAGTAATATTCCATTGTATATATGTGCCACATCTTCTTTATCCATTCATCTGTTGATGGACACTTAGGTTGCTTCCCTCTCCTGGCTATTGTAAATAGAGCTGCAATGAATATTTTGGTACATGACTATTTTTGAATTATGGTTTTCTCTGGGTATATGCCCAATAGTGGGATTGCTGGTTCGTATGGTAGTTCTATTTATAGTTTTTTAAGAAACCTCCATACTGTTCTCATTATTGGCTGTATCAATTTACATTCCCACCAACAGTGCAAGAGTGTTCCCTTTTCTCCACACCCTCTCCAGCATTTATTGTTTCTAGATATTTTCATGATGAACATTCTGACTGGTGTGAGATGATACCTCATTGTAGTTTTCATTTGCATTCCTCTAATGATTAATGATGTTGAGCATTCTTTCATGTGTTTGTTGGCAATCTGTATATCTTCTTCGGAGAAATGTCTGTTTAGGTCTTCTGCCCACTTTTGGATGGGGTTGTTTGTTTTTTTGTTATTGAGCTGCATGAGCTGCTTGTAAATTTTGGAGATTAATCCTTTGTCAGTTGCTTCACTTGCAAATATTTTCTCCCATTCTGAGGGTTGTCATTTGGTCATGTTTATGGTTTCCTTTGCTGTGCAAAAGCTTTGAAGTTTCATTAGGTCCCATTTGTTTATTTTTGTTTTTATTTCCATTTCTCTAGGACGTGGATCAAAGAGGATCTTGCTGTGATTTATGTCATAGACTGTTCTGCCTATGTTTTCCTCTAAGAGTTTGATAGTGTCTGGCCTTGTATTTAGGTCTTTAACCCATTTTGAGTTGATTTTTGTGTGTGGTGTTAGGGAGTGTTCTAATTTCATACTTTTACATGTAGCTCTCCAGTTTTCACAGCACCACTTATTGAAGTGACTGTCTTTTATCCATTGTATATTCTGCCCTACTTTATCAAAGATAAGGTGACCATTTGTGCGTGGGTTTATCTCTGGGCTTTCTATCCTGTTCCATTAATCTATATTTCTGTCTTTGTGCCAGTACCATACTGTCTTGATTACTGTAGCTTTGCAGTATAGTCTGATGTCAAGGAGCCTTATTCCTCCAGCTCCGTTTTTCGTTCTCAAGATTGCTTTGGCTATTCAGGGTCTTTTGTGTTTCCATACAAATTGTGAAATTTTTTGTTCTAGTTCTATGAAAAATGCCACTGGTAGTTTGATAGGGATTGCATTGAATCTGTAGATTGCTTTGGGTAGTAGAGTCATTTTCACAGTGTTGATTCTTCCAATCAAAGAACATAATATATCTCTCCATCTACTTGTATCATCTTTAATTTCTTTCATCAGTGTCTTATAATTTTCTGCATACAGGACGTTTGTCTCCTTAGGTAGGTTTATTCCTAGATATTTCATTCTCTTTGTTGCAGTGGTAAATGGGAGTGTTTCCTTAATTTTACCTTCAGATTTTTCATTGTTAGTGTATAAGAATGCCAGAGATGTCTGTGCATTAATTTTGTATCCTGCAACTTTTCCAAACTCATTGATTAGCTCTAGTAGTTTTCTGGTAGCATCTCTAGGATTCACTATGTATAGTATCATGTCATCTGCAAGCAGTGACAGCTTTACTTCTTCTTTTCCGATTTGGATTTCTTTTATTTCTTTTTCTTCTCTGATTGCTGTGGCTAAAACTTCCAAAACTATGTTGAATATAAGTGGCAATAGTCGGCAACCTTGTCTTGCTCCTGATCTTAGTGGAAATGCTTTCAGTTTTTCACCATTGAGGATGATGTGGGCCGTGGGTTTGTCATATAGGGCCTTTTTATGTTGAGGGAAGTTCCCTCTATGCCTACTTTCTGGAGGGTTTTTATCATAAATGGGTGTTGAATTTTGTCAAAAGCTTTCTCTGCATCTATTGAGATGATCATATGGTTTTTCTCCTTCAATTTGTTAATATGGTGTATCACATTGATTGCTTTGCATATATTGAAGAATCCTTGCTTTCCTGGAATAAACTGCACTTGATCATGGTGTATGATCCTTTTAATGTGCTGTTGGATTCTGTTTGCTAGGATTTTGTTGAGGACTTTTGCATCTATGTTCATCAGTGATATTGGCCTGTAGTTTTCTTTCTTTGTGACAACTTTGTCTGGTTTTGGTATCATGGTGATGGTGGCCTCATAGAATGAGTTTGGGAGTGTTCCTCCCTCTACTATACTTTGGAAGAGTTTGAGGATAGCTGTTAGCTCTTCTCTAAATGTTTTATATAATTTGCTGGTGAAGCCATCTGGTTCTGGGCTTTTGTTTGTTGGAATATTTTTAATCACAGTTTCAATTACAGGGCTTGTGATTTTTCTGTTCATATTTTGTATTTCTTCCTGGGTCAGTCTCATAACGTTGTGCATTTCTAAGAATTTGTCCATTTCTTCCAGGTTGTTCATTTTATTGGCATAGGTTGCTTGTAGTAATCTCTCATGATCCTTTGTATTTCTGCAGTGTCAGTTGTTACTTCTTATTTTTCATTTTTAATTCTATTGATTTGAGTCTTCTCCCTTTTTTTCTTGATGAGTCTGGCTAATGGTTTATCAATTTTGTTTATCTTCACAAAGAACCAGCTTTTAGTTTTATTGATCTTTGCTATTGTTTCCTTCATTTCTTTTTCAGTTATTTTTGATCTGATCTTTATGATTTCTTTCCTTCTGCTAATTTTGGTTTTTTTTTTGTTCTTCTTTCTCTAATTGTTTAGGGGTAAGGTTAGGTTTTTTATATGAGAAATTTCCTGATTCTTATGGTAGGATTGTATTGCTATAAACTTCCCTCTTAGAACTCCTTTTGCTGGATCTCATAGGTTTTGGGTGCGCGTTTCTCCATTGTCATTTGTTTCTAAGTATTTTTTGATTTCCTCTTTGATTTCTTCAGTGATCACTTAGTTATTAAGTAGTGTATAGTTTAGCCTCCATGTGTTTGTATTTTTTACAGATCTTTTCCTGTAATTGATATCTAGTCTCATAGCATTGTGGTCGGAAAAGTTACTTGTTATGATTTTAATTTTCTTAAATTTACCAAGGCTAGATTTGTGACCCAAGATATTATGTATCCTGGAGAATGTTCCATGAGCACTTGAGAAAAATGTGTATTCTGTTGTTTTTGGATGGAATGTCCTGTAAGTATCACTTAAGTCCATCCTGTTTAATGTATCATTTAAACCTTGTGTTTCCTTATTTATTTTCATTTTGGATGATCTGTCCATTGGTGAAAGTGGGGTGTGGAAGTCCCCTACTATGATTGTATTATGGTCAATTTCCCCTTTAATAGCTGTTAGTGTTTGCCTTATGTATTGAGGTGCTCCTATGTTGGGTGCATATATATTTACAATTGTTATATCTTCTTCTTGGATTGATCCCTTGATCATTATGTAGTGTCCTTCTTTGTCTCTTGTAATAGTCTTTATTTTAAAGTCTATTTTATCTGATATGAGACTTGCTACTCCAGCTTTCTTCTGATTTCCATTTGCATGGAATATTTTTTTCCATCCCCTCACTTTCAGTCTGTATGTGTCCCTAAGTCTGAAGTGGGTCTCTTGTAGACAGCATATATATGGGTCTTGTTTTTGTATCCATTCAGCCAGTCTGTGTCTTTTGTTGGGAGCATTTAATCCATTTACATTTAAGGTAATTATCAATATGTATATTCCTATTCCCATTTTTTAAATTGTTTTGTGTTTGTTATTGTAGGTCTTTTCCTTCTCTTGTGTTTCTTGCCTAGAGAAGTTCCTTTAGCATTTGTTTTAAAGCTGGTTTGGTGGTGCTGAACTCTCTCAGCTTTTGCTTGTCTGTAAAGGTTTTAATTTCTCCATGAAATCTGAATGAGATCCTTGCTGCATAGAGTAATTTGGTTGTAACTTTTTCTTCTTTATCACTTTAAATATGTCCTACCACTCCCTTCTGGCTTGCAGAGTTTCTGCTGAAAGATCAGCCATTAACCTTATGGGGATTCCCTTGTGATTTGTTGTTTTTCTGTTGCTGCTTTTAATATGTTTTCTTCGTACTTAATTTTTGATAGTTTGATTAATACGTGTCTTGGTGTGTGTCTCCTTGGATTTATCCTGTATGGGACTGTCTGTGCTTCCTGGACTTGATTAACTATTTCCTTTCCCATATTAGGGAAGTTTTCAACTATAATCTCTTCAAATATTTTCTCAGTCCCTTTCTTTTTCTCTTCTTCTTCTGGAACCCCTATAATTCGAATGTTGGTCCGTTTAATGTTGTCCCAGAGGTCTCTGATACTGTCCTCAGTTCTTTTCATTCTTTTTTCTTTATTCTGCTCTGTAGTAGTTATTTCCACTATTTTTTTTTTTTTTTTTTTTCTGGCTGTGTTGGGTCTTCGTTTCTGTGCGAGGTCTTTCTCCAGTTGCGGCAAGTGGGGGCCACTCTTCATCGCGGTGCACAGGCCTCTCACTATCGCGGCCTCTCTTGTTGCGGAGCATAGGCTCCAGACGTGCAGGCTCAGTAGTTGTGGCTCACGGGCCTAGTTGCTCCGCGGCATGTGGGATCTTCCCAGACTAGGGCTCAAACCCGTGTCCCCTGCATCGGCAGGCAGATTCTCAGCCACTGCGCCACCAGGGAAGCCCCTATTTCCACTATTTTATGTTCCAGGTCACTTATCCATTCTTCTGCCTCAGTTATTCTGCTGTTGATCCCTTCTAGAGTATTTTTAATTTCATTTATTGTGTTTTTCATCATTGCTTGTTTCCTCTTTAGTTCTTCTAGGTCCTTGTTCAATGTTTCTTGCATTTTCTCTATTCTATTTTCAAGATTTTGGATCATCTTTACTATCATTATTCTGAATTCTTTTCAGGTAGACTGCCTATTTCCTCCTCATTTGTTAGGTCTGGTGGGTTTTTAACCTTGCTACTTCATCTGCTGTGTGTTTTTCTGTCTTTCATTTTGCTTTTCTTACTGTGTTTGGGGTCTCCTTTATGCAGGCTGTAGGTTCGTAGTTTCTGTTGTTTTTGGTGTCTGTCCCCCGTGGCTAAGGTTGGTTCAGTGGGTTGTGTAGGTTTCCTGGTGACGGGGAGTAGTACCTGTGCTGTGGTGGATGAGGCTGGATCTTGTCTTTCTGGTGGGCAGGTCCACGTCTGGTGGTGTGTTTTGGGGTGTCTGTGGCCTTATTATGATTTTAGGCAGATTCTCTGCTAATGGATGGGGCTGTGTTTGTGTCTTGCTTGTTGTTTGGCATATGGTGTCCAGCACTGTAGCTTGCTGGTCGTTGAGTGCAGCTGGGTCTTGGTGTTGAGATGGAGTTGTCTGGGAGATTTTCACCATCTGATATTACGTGGAGCTGGGAGGTCTCTTGTGTACCAGTGTCCTGAAGTTGGCTCTCCCACCTCAGTGGCATAGCCTTGATGCCTGGCTGGAGCACCAAGAGACTGTCCTCCACACTGCTCAGAATGAAAGGGGAAAAAATAGAAAGAAGGAAAGAAAAGATAAAATAAAATAAACCAAGATAAAATAAAATAAAGTTATTAAAATAAAAAATAATTATTAAGAAAAGAAAAAATTTTAAGTAAAAAAAAGAACAAAAAACCAGACGAACAGAACCCTAGGACAAATGGTGAAAGCAAAGCTATACAGACAAAATCTCACACAGAAGCAGACAGATACACACTCACAAAAAGCAGAAAAGGGGAAAAAATAATATATCGTTACTCCCAAAGTCCACCTCCTCGATTTGCGATGATTCATTGTCTATTCAGTTATTCCACAGATGAAGTGTTCATCAAGTTGATTGTGGAGCTTTAATGCGCTGCTTCTGAGGCTGCTGGGAGAAATTTTCCTTTCTCTTCTTCGTTTGTTCAGCTCCCGGGGTTCATCTTTGGATTTGGTCTCGCCTCTGCGTGTACGTCACCTGAGGACGTCTGTTGTTTGCTCAGACAGGACAGGGTTAAAAGAGCAGCTGATTCAGGGGCCCTGGCTCACTCAGGCCAGGGGGAGGGAGGGGTACGGATGCGGGGAGAGCCTGCGGCGGCAGAGGCCGGCGTGACGTTGCAGCAGCCTGAGGCGTGCCGTTCATTCTCCAGGGGAAATTTTTCCTGTATCACGGGACCATGGCAGTGGCGGGCTGCACAGGCTCCTGGGAGGGTTGGTGTGGATAGTGACCTGTGCTCGCAGAGAGGCTTCTTGTTGGCGGCAGCAGCAGCCTTAGCATCTCATGCCTGTCTCTTGGGTCTGCGCTGTTAGCCGCGCCTCGCGCCCATCTCTGGAGCTCCTTTATGCAGTACTCTTAATCCCCTCTCCTTGTGCACTGGGAAATAAAGAGGCAGAAAAAGTCTCTTGTTCTTCAACAGTTCCAGACTTTTCCCCGGAATCCTTCCTGGATAACCGTGGTGCACTAACCCCTTCAGGCTGTGTTCACGCCGCAACCCCAGTCCTCTCCCGGCATCCGACCGAAGCCTGAGCCTCAGCTCCCAGCCCCCGCCCGTCCCGGCGGGTGAGCAGACCAGCCTCTCGGGCTGCTGAGTGCTGGTCGGCACCGACCGTCTGTGCGGGAATCTCTCCTCTTTGCCCTCTGCACCTCTGTTGCTGTGCTCTCCTTCGCGTCCCCGAAGCTTTCCCCCTCTGCCACCCTCAGTCTCTGTCCGCGAAGGGGCTTCCTAGTGTGTGGAAACCTTTCCTCCTTCACAGCTCCCTCCCACTGGTGCAGGTCCCGTCCCTATCCCTTTGTCTCTGCGTATTCTTTTTTCTTTTGCCCTACCCAGGTATGTGGGGAGTTTCTTGCCTTTTGGGAGGTCTGAGGTCTTCTGCCAGTGTTCAGTAGGTGTTCTGTAGTTGTTCCACATGCAGATGTATTTCTGATGTATTTGTAGGGAGGAAGGTGATCTCCGCATCTTACTCTTCCACCATCTTCTCAAATCCTAAACAGGATTTTTTAATGTGATAATTAAAATATGGTCCAGGGGGCTTCCCTGGTGGCGCAGTGGTTGAGAGTCCGCCTGCTGATGCAGGGGACACGGGTTCATGCCCTGGTCCGGGAAGATCCCACATGCCACAGAGTGCCTGGGCCAGTGAGCCATGGCCACTGAGCCTGCACATCCGGAGCCTGTGCTCCGCAACGGGAGAGACCACAACAGTGAGAGGCCCGTGTAACGCAAAAAAAAAAAAAAAAAAAAAAAAAAATATATATATATATATATATATATATATATATATATATGGCCCAGACATTTTAGAATTGACTTTTTAAATAGGTCTGTTATCTCTGGGATCATCTAGGGCTCAAAAAAAGCCATATTCTAAGCATTTACTCATGTGAACTGTCTTCCCCTAGCAATCCAGATTTCATTAAATACCAACGTAAGACACATAATTCCCTGCTACAAGAGTACTATTTTTATTTTATTAAAACTGACATTCTCAAGAAATGAAATTGAGTTATTTGTAGTGAGGTGGATGGACCTAGAATCTGTCATACGGAGTGAAGTAAGTTAGAAAGAGGAAAACAAATACCGTATGCTAACACATATATATCGAATCTAAAAAAAAAAAAGAAAAGAATTGTCATGAAGAACCTAGGGGCAAGACGGGAGTAAAGACACAGACCTACTAGAGAATGGACTTGAGGACACAGGGAGGGGGAAGGGTAAGCTGGAACAAAGTGAGAGAGTGGCATGTACATGTGTACACTACCAAACGTAAAATAGATAGCTAGTGGGAAGCAGCCGCATAGCCCAGGGAGATCAGCTCAGTGCTTTGTGACCAGCTAGAGGGGTGGGTTAGGGAGGGTAGTGGGGAGGGAGATGCAAGAGGGAAGAGATATGGGAACATAAGTATATGTATAACTGATTCACTTTGTTATAAAGCAGAAACTAGCATACCATTGTAAAGCAATTATGCTCCAATAAAGATGTCAATAAAAAAATAATACAAATAAATGTATATATCAAAACAGAAACAGACTCACAAAAAAAAAAAGAAACCTGACATTCTCGACAGGTCTACAAGTAGGGATGAATATAGAAGTGATGGTACATGTGAGTGCCCCTGATTGTATTTCTACCATGTTGATGAAATGGAATGCTCTCTTCACCCATTGGCCACCTACACATAAATAATTGGAATCTACCGCTCAGATATAGATTGGCTTCTGTGTCCTGTCACAGTCAAATGTTTGAGACTAATGGGCCTGAGAGTTCGGCAAAATTATCAAGTTAATTCAGCACTGAGGGTAGGTGGTGAGCTGGTTATCCTTCCCTAGTTAGCACCTCTCTCTAATGTGTTACATACCTGTTGAACTGCAGAGTCTATATAACTCTTTGAAATACTATATAAATTAATCATGCTGTTATGCATTTTATTTTGTACTGAGAAGGGACATAAAATATCAAGCTATTTAAATATTAATTTTCCTGAAAATCATATTGTACATAATGGAATTAGTCTTTCTTCACATATAATTAACCTTCTACAAGTAACTCAGAGTCATGAGCTTTTGAGAATTTAGATGATTCAAAATTATACTACAATCCATTTACTAGGGTGTAAATTAGTATCATCATAATGAACAGCTTAAGAATACATGTACTTTTTGACCCAATTAATCTTTAGATAGTGATCCTTAAGGGGAAAAATACATACAAAATGACCTATCTATAAGAATGTTCCATACATTAATGTTTAAAATAACAAAATTTTAGAGAGAAAAAATTAATGTTCAACCAAAAAGGTGAGCTAAATAAATTATCGTTCAAGGGAATATTTTTAACAATAAAAAAGAATGTAATTACATTTTGTTATGAATTTGGATATCTGAAATATATTTTGATAATATTTGATAGCGAGTTTTCAAAAGTAATTTTGGAAACAGTATATATATATTGTAGACTGGTTCTATATAAAATATGAATTTGTACAGAAAATGGTCAGGAATTATAAATAATGTAATGGGTGATCATTTCTAGATGACATATTTCCTTTTAGTTATCTAACGTTTGTGTAATTCATATTTATGATTTGTTCACAGTGGAATCACCCCCACAACTGCCTTTAACTAAAACACATTTACTATACTTCGTTTATCCTCCTGAGATGGCCTACTTTCCAATTTTGCAACGTGCCTGTCACAGTGCATATCTTACCAATGTTGACTCGCTAAATCTACCACCATTGACAGCCGTTTATCACTGCAGTACTAGTTATATGAAGTAACACATATTCTGAGACTTAAGGAGTGAGATGTAATTGTTCAAGTAAAGGACAGTAGGGGTGTTGTGAACAAGGGGATATTATGTGTCAGGCCAATCAGGTGGTAAGGAGCATGGCTCTTTCAGTAGTGGGAAGAAAATTATACAACTGTAGCATATAAAATAAGTTGTGGGGGAGTCCTTACAAAGTGGCAGATTGTACAGAACCACAGAAATGAAGTTAATAAATTATGATTTTACTCTAAAGGGAGCCTGAAACCTCTAAAGGGTTATTAAAAAAGGAGGCCAAAAGCAAGATGCATTAATTGAATATATTTTTGCTCCCTTCTCTGTAAAGAATGAATTGGGAAGTCAAGACATTATACATAGTAGGAGACATTTCCTGTAGTACAAACAGGAGATGATGCTGAAGCAGAGAAATTGGTAGTAGGAGTTATTTGGATACATGACTAGATTTTACACACACACACACACACACACACACACACACACACACACACAGAGAAAGACGGAGAGAACAGTAAAATTATAGCTATTTTTATAATATTTTAATAATATTCAAAAGTTCAACTCATCAAAATCATATATTCAATCAAAAGCTTAGTTCAAATAAATGCCAAAAAACTGCGTTAGGATCCTTGAATTCACAATTTTGAGTTAGGAGTGAAGACAGAGTTTACTTTATAATTCATTCATTAATCATTAATCATTAGAGAAAGGCAAATCACAACTACAATGAGGGCTTCCCTGGTGGCGCAGTGGTTGAGAGTCTGCCTGCTGATGCAGGGGACACAGGTTCGTGCCCTGGTCTGGGAGGATCCCACATGCCGCAGAGCAGCTGGGCCTGTGAGCCATGGCCACTGGGCCTGCATGTCTGGAACCTGTGCTCCGCAACGGGAGAGGCCACAACAGTGAGAGGCCCGCGTACTGAAAAAAAACAAAAACAAAAAACAAAACTACAATGAGATATCATCTCACAGCAGTCAGAATGGCCATCATCAAAAAATCTAGAAACAATAAATGATGGAGAGGGTGTGGAGAAAAGGGAACGCTCTTGCACTGTTGGTGGAAATGTAAATTGATACAGCCACTATGGAAAACAGTATGGAGTTTCCTTAGAAAACTACAAACAGAACTACCATACGACCCAGCAATCCCACTACTGGGCATATACCCAGAGAAAACCATAATTCAAAAAGAGTCATGTACCAAAATGTTCATTTCAGCTCTATTTACAGTAGCCAGGACATGGAAGCAACCTAAGTGTCCATCAACAGATGAATGGATAAAGAAGATGTGGCACATATATACAATGGAATATTACTCAGCTATAAAAAGAAACGGAATTGAGTTATTTATAGTGAGGTGGATGGACCTAGAGTCTGTCATACAGAGTGAAGTAAGTCAGAAAGAGAAAAACAAATACCGTATGCTAACACATATATAGGGAATCTAAGAAAAAAAAAAAAGGTCGTGAAGAACCTAGGGGTAAGACGGGAATAAAGACACAGACCTCCACGAGCATGGACTTGAGGATATGGGGAGGGGGAAGGGTAAGCTGTGACAAAGTGAGAGAGTGGCATGGACATATATATACACTACCAATCATAAAATACATAGCTAGTGGGAAGTAGCCACATAGCACAGGGAGATCAGCTAGGTGGTTTGTGACCACCTAGAGGGGTGGGATAGGGAGGGTGGGAGGGAGGGAGACACAAGAGGTAAGAGATATGGGAACATATGTATATGTATAACTGATTCACTTAGTTATAATGCAGAAACTAACACACCATTGTAAAGCAATTATACTCCAATAAAGTTGTTATAAAAATTTACTAATAAATGATAGGCTTAGGGTTATAGATTTAATAATCTAGTAAATTCAAAGCTTTATGATATTACAGTAATAAGTAGCATGTTTTAATTCCTTATTTCTATCCATTGTTATGTGAGGTTGCTTATTTAATCTAGATGATTTCTGCTATGTAACAGAGGCATTGGTATTCACTTAACTTTTCTTCTTCAAAAGATAGATTGATGAGTGTTTCCAATGTGATTGTCATTTAAGACTTGTCTTCTACCTCTTTGTGAATCAATTTAATTGAAGTTCAATATATAGAATGTTGGGTAGTATTATTTCCTGAGTTTTTCTTAGATTATGACATAGAGTAAATATATCTAAGACATATGCATATTATGAGTTAGGCTTCAATTTGTTGTTGTACCACATGGCATAACCAGATGTATTCTTGCTAGACCGTGTATATAATTACAACGTTGCCCAGTTGGTGTGGCTGGCTGACTCTATAGATGGCTGCCATTATCCTGACTCCTGATGTTCATACTCTTGTGTCAGCTCCTCCCCTTAAGGGTGTGGGCGTCCTGTGATTTACTTCTAACCAATAGAATACATCAGAGGTGACAAGATGTCCCTGATTATGTCTACATGATTATGGGGTTAAGTTCCATAAGATTCTAGCACTCACTCATCTTGGTGGAGTCTCTTACTCTCCTTTGGTTGCTTTGAGAAAGCAAGTGGTCATGTTGGGAAACCCAGAGTGGAAAGGAAATGTGGGTGGTCTCTAGTAGCTGAAAGCACCCAGCCAAAAACAAAGCGAAACAAAACAACAAAACAAAGGAAGTCTTCAGTACCCACAAGGAAATGGATTTTGCCAACAACCTGAGTGAACTTGGAAGCAGATCTTTCCTCAATTGAGTCTCAGATGAGACTACATTCTGACCAACACCTTGATTGCAGCTTTGCACAGGACTCAGCTAGGCTGTACTCAGACTCTTGATCCACAGAAACTATGAGAAAGTAAATATGTGTTGCCTTAAGTAGTCAAGTTTGGGACAATGTTTTTGCACAGCAATAGAAACTAATAGAGATGGTTTGTGAGTATCCTCAAGAACAATTATAAAATGATGGACATGTATCCGCCATCCCAGGGAGTCTACCTTGCAACTTACAACAGGGTACAACATTGGGCTGCCAGTCTGGAGAACGCGTCACACTTGCTAACTTAGTGTCACCAGAGAAAACATGCAGTAATCTCAGGCATGCTCCTCACATTTTCTGTTGCAGTGGTGAGCACTCCAAATTGCAGGTTTGTTTGTGATTAAGATGATCCTGGCACAGACAACTGTTTTTATTTAGCATTATCCTAAATGAGGGGCAGCAGGGATTTCTTTGTTTAAAGATGGTTAACAAATCACTTAGATGCACTTAGGACAAACAGTAGTTCTACATAAAATGTTGCCATTTATCTTTTATTATAATTATTTAAAGAAAAACAAACATGTAAGCAGAGGCAGATGAGAATACTCTTTTTCTGGTAACATTTCAGCCTGTACTGAGAAGAAAGGTAAATCTAGAATATAAAAGCAATAGGAAATCATTCACCATGTTAATTGTAGCTTGTTAGTATGCCTGTGTTCAAATATATCTTCTTTCTTTCCTTGATTTATATGTTTTTTCATTTAAGTTGCTGAAAACTTAATCAGGATGCTACCCATGCTTCTTGGGTTCGGCATTTAGTCCCTCTTTTAATCACACTGAAATGGAATCCTTTATCTGATCACTGACACCTAAAATGGATGATAAGCATTGGATTAGTATCATTACATAGTCAAGGCAGGGAGCAAGTCTATGCTAATCCCTGCAGTACAGAAGGCAGCATAAGATTTTAGGACATGGAGGGCAGGCACAGGGCAAATGCCATCTATAAAGTACTAGGAAAGAGGTGGGCTGTGTGAAGAGCTTAAGGATATATGAAGTATGATACAATGTTTGCACACACCTCTGTTCTTTTAAACATGCCCTTTCTGCTTCCTGGAATTGTTTCTGCTCAGTATTCCATCTAACAGGCATCTATAACAATTAAATCTTTTTCCTGTTTTTTTTACTTTTTTTTTGCGGTACGCGGGCCTCTCACTGCTGCGGCCTCTCCCTTTGCGGAGCACAGGCTCCGGACGCACAGGCTCAGTGGCCATGGGATCCTCCCGGACCGGGGCAGGAACCCGTGTCCCCTGCATAGGCAGGCGGACTCTCAACCACTGTGCCACCAGGGAAGCCCCTTTTTCCTGTTTTATTCAGACATAGTATGTGTTGTCCTGTGTGTCCACAGAACTTTAAAGCTAAGCTCATTCCAGTATTTGAAAGAAAAGTGTAACTTTCAGTCTCCCTTCAGTGTAGGGAATAGGAAGCTTCATGTGTTTAAATCTCTGCTTTTAGCATGGTACCTGGCACTCAGTAGATAGTCAATAGATATTTGTTTAAAAATTATTGCTACTGTTGATTGGAAACCTGCAGTGCAAGAAGCAAGAGTTCATACTAAATCAGATGGCCACATCATATTAGGTATTCTTGGAAAAAAAAAGATTTAATACTTTTGCATACACACATACACGTACACACATCCCTACGTACTTCAGTATATATTCAAATTTGTACTTTAAAAATTGATTTTTGAAAGTCAAATGGTCACATGTAATTTTTTTTAAATGGCTTTCTACCTATTAAGAATATTTGCATTCTTATGTGTTCTCTGAAAATTGAAAGGAACATTACATTTTCTGAAAATACTGGGAGGATCATTAACAAGTAAATAAATTCTTTATCACTAATTCTTGGTTGTAAAAGTCAAGATTTCCACAGGGAAATCAAAATAGTAAACCAATCTTTTCCTAAAACACTTTCTAACATACAAGAAAAATATTAAACCATAGCCTACTTGTGCTTCTGAGAAATAAACAGAATTAGATTTCTACAGCCCTATCCCTGGTGTATAAGTGCAGATCCATTTACTAATTGTATACTCAGATTTCTTTATCTATTTGATTTTAACTTAAAATAATGTTTGCATTTTGTCATTATAAATGGAATATTTACTTAGTGTCAAAATTTTGAAAATATATAGAAAGATTTTAAAAAGCAAAAGAAAAATTCAGTAACCCATGGATATGCCATCTGGAAATAAACATTGTTATCATTCTCATGTATTTATTTTCATATATATTGTGAGTACATACCTTTAAATAGTAGAGATAATATTGGCAAATGTTACTTTTTATATAACATTTTAAAATACCATGAACATTTCCCTATCATTTAATTAAAATATATTTACTTATGAAATATTTTCCAGATGTTACTTGTATAGTAGTAAATTTGAATGATATTTTTGTTTGTTTAGGGGAATTATTTCTCATCTTTAAAATCTTAAAATATTTTAATTTTTAAGAAAGAATACATGCACAAAGACATTGAAATGATATAAAATGGCAAGCTTTTTGGGAAACTATGCTACATTTTATTAATTATGACTTTTTATATACTTTAAAAATGATAATCAATGTATAAAGAATCTTAAAGTATATTGCCAAATTTTCATAGATATTTTTCTCATCATATGAATTCCCAGTTTGTGTACCATTTATTTAACAATGAAAATATAAAGGATTATTTCTCTTCAATAACCCATTTTTAGATTACCTGCCTTTGACAAAATTGATGCAAATTAAAACATTAGTTTAAGCCACTTTCTTCTTAATATTTTAAAATATATTAAGTTTCCATATTTAGTGACAAATTGTCCTGATTTGCCTGAGACTGAGGACATGGGGCTTTGAGTGTTAAAATCAGGACAGCCTCAGGTAAAATGGAGCTGTGGATTAACTTATTCTTATGTGAATGCTTTATTCTTCTCAGTGTTTTGTGGCAGATGCTGTTTCCTGTTCTACAACTTCCTGTTTCCTCTTCTTGCTGATCACAGAACTAGGCAATATCTTCTAGCTCCTCATGCAGTTAAATGCAATTCAAGTGGAAGTGCCATGCCCTGCATTCAGTCCTGGCCCATCAAAACCTCTCACACATGCTCTTTAAGCCATGTTTCCCTTTTGGCTGACTGGGGTGAGCAAGGCCATAGTAACCTTGGAAGTCATGTGATGAGTAGCACCCATGCCGGCCTGGTTCCTAAATGACCGCATGGAGCAGAGCCTCCCCTCTGACAAGAACACCTACTCTGGAGTGCTAAATATGAGGAATAAACTCTACTGAGTTTATATCACTATGAATTATGTGTCAGTATGTTATGGTAGCTGGATTTAAAATATTCAATCTAGTGTTTCACTATTTAAATATCTACTCAGTTACAAAGGATATCACTAAGCTGTTTGTGAGCTCTGTATCTGGGGAAGGATGATCTGAGATTGTCATAGTAATTTTTGGAGTTTTATGTTTTGTAAAGAAATCACAGTAGTTTGAAAAAGTAGTGAGTAGAATGGAAAATAATCTAGTTAAATAATGGGAATTAGGCCAGAATCCCAAGGTTAAGAACTTACCTCTTTTAAAGGAGAGAGAAAAATAGTACAGTGAGATTTTTATTAGTAGTACTAAGAAAAAGAGCAATTTAATAACCAGAAATCATCAGTAGCTTAGTTTTATATATTTATTTTAAGATCACCCTTCACAATTCCATCTGTACATTTTATAACTTGGCCATAAAATTAGATTTAAAATTCAGTCATTCAAAAGAGAAATTCAGTTCTTTAGTCCATTGCTAAAATTAAATG
The DNA here is from genome assembly GCF_008692025.1 of Phocoena sinus. NCBI lineage: Eukaryota > Metazoa > Chordata > Mammalia > Artiodactyla > Phocoenidae > Phocoena > Phocoena sinus. The sequence continues at coordinate 79,126,771 of NC_045768.1, read as the reverse complement.
CTTGTTCTCAAAAACTGCTGCTGAATGCCACAGCCATACTATAGCCATGGAAATAGGGGGGTTAGAGAAAAAATTACTTTCAGAAACACATAGCCAGAATGGATGAATCAGAAAGTTTATTTTCACACTACTGGAAGCTGATATTTTCTGAAGATAAATTAATAGGATGTATATCAATAAGGATGAACAATCCAGATGTAATTAATTTATTCCACATGAAATGAAAGGTATGGGGGTGTGGTGGCTATTTTATATTTACCTTCTGTCTTCACTTTTCATTAGATACAGCATACAAAATTAACACTGGAGAACATAACTCTTCAAAATTAAGTAAAATTGACTGTATTTATAAATGATAATTTCAAAAGTAGCTCAATTAATTAACCTGATATTTTTATACTATGTTTTCAGTAGTGTCTCTTTTCTTATCACTCTTTAATTTGATGATTAATTTTTATAATTAAAACGATATAAATTCAACTTTTACTTTAATATCCTTTGAAAGTACAGTATTTGCTATTATACAGTTCTGTGTATAAGCAGTCCAATGGCTCTTTCGTTTCTGAAGCTTCTTCTATTCTATTTTTTATTTCTCTCACCCTTAGGGTGTTAACCCTTTACCTACATGGTTCATCACCAAATCTTAACTCTAGAAACCTGTGGGGAATAAAAAAAGGGGAAAGGATCATTCAAAAACAAACCAAAACCACAACTTTGATATTTGGAAAATAAGTATTTGAATATTTGTTTCTTCATTTAAAAATTAATGAGCAACAATAAGACAATATAAAGTAAATAAAAAGTATACTGCAGCATAGTTCATGGTGTACTGGGGAAAACCACTGGATCCAGGAAAAATTAAAGAAAATAATACCTCTAGATAAGAACTGAGATGGAAAATAAAAAGTTTTAGAGAAGATCTGCTTTGAATTACCAGTGTGTACAAGGTGATATTGTTTCTATAAAAATAAAACTGTGTAACATAGGAAGAGAGTAAGCAGAAATGCAGAGATATAAATCTAAGAAGCAGGGTACAAAAAGAAAAGGAACTTGTTTAATTAAGAACACAATGCAGAGAAATTAAGGAAACAATCCCATTCACCACTGCAACAAAAAGAATAAAATACCTAGGAATAAACCTGCCTATGGAGGTAAAAGACCTGTAGTCAGAAAACTAGAAGACACTGATGAAAGAAATCAAAGATGACACACACAGATGGAGAAATATACCATGTTCTTGGATTGGAAAAATCAATATTGTGAAAATGACTATACACAAAGCAGTCTACAGATTGAATGGAATCCCTATCAAATTACCAATGGCACTTTTTACAGAACTAGAAAAAAATCTTAAAATTTGTATGGAGACACAAAAGACCCCGAATAGTGAAAGCAATCTTGAGGGAAAAAAAACAGAGCTGCAGGAATCAAGCTCCCTGACTTCAGACTATACTACAAAGCTACAGTAATCAAGAGAATATGGTACTGGCACAAAAACAGAAATATAGATCAATGGAACAGTAAAGAAAGCCCAGAGATAAAGCCATGCACCTATGGTCAACAAATCTATGACATAGAGGGCAAAGATATACAGTGGAGAAAAGACAGTCTCTTCAATAAGTGGTGCTGGGAAAACTGGACAGCTACATGTAAAAGAATGAAATTAGAACACTCCCTAACACCATACACAAAAATAAATGCAAAATGGATTTCAGACCTAAATGTAAGACCAGACACTATAAAATTCTTAGAGTAAAACAGAGGAAGAACACTCCCTGATGCAAATCACAGCAAGATCTTTTTTGATCCACCTCCTAGAGTAATGGAAATAAAACCAAAAATAAACAAATGGGACCTAATGAAACTTAAAAGCTTTTGCACAGCAAAGGAAACTACAAACAAGATGAAAAGACAACCCTCAGAATGGGAGAAAATACTTGTAAACAAATCAACTGACAAAGGATTAATCTCCAAAATATATAAACAGCTCATGCAGCTCAATGTTAAAAAAAACAACCCAATCCCAAAATGGGCAGAAGACGTAAATAGACATCTCTCCAAAGAAGACATACAGATGACAAAGAGGCACATGAAAAGCTGCTCAACATCACTAATTATTAGAGAAATGCAAGTCAAACCTATAATGAGGTATCACCTCGTACCAGTTAGAATGGGAATCATCAGAAAATCTACAAACAACAGATGCTGGAGAGGGTGTGGAGAAAAGGGAACCCTTTTGTGCTGTTGGTGGGAATGTAAATTGATACAGTCACTATGTAGAACAGTATGGAGGTTCCTTAAAAAACTAAAAATAGAATTACCGTATGATCCAGCAATCCCACTACTGGGCATATGCCCAGAGAAAACCATAATTCAAAAAGACACCTGCACCCCAATGTTCATTGCAGCACTATTTACGATAGCCAGGTCATGGAAGCAACTTAAATGACCATCAACAGATGACTGGATAAAGAAGATGTGGTACATATATACAATGGAATATTGCTCAACCATAAAAAGGAACAAAATTGGGTCATTTGTAGAGACGTGGATAGACCTAGAGACTGTCATACAGAGTGAAGTAAGTCAGAAAGAGAAAAACAAATATCGTATATTAACGCATATATGTAGAATCTAGAAAAATGGTACAGGTAAACCAGTTTGCCAGGCAGAAATAGAGACACAGATGTAGAGAACAAGCGTATGGACACCAAGGGGGAAAGTGGGGTGGTGGTGGTGGTGGTGAGATGAACTGGAAGATTAGGATTGACATATAATAGATATATATAGATATAATAGATAACTAATAGCCTGCTGTATAAATAATAAATAAAATTCATCAAACAGAACAGAATGCAGAGAAGTGAAAATGCAATAACAATTATAACTCCCATTGGAGGCCATAAAATCTTAAATGAAAGTTGAAGAAACGGGAATAGAAATTTTAGAAGGTAAACTTAATTCCTTTAGAATCACTGCAGTAAAAAAGAGACAAATAAAAAAGGAAAAGCTAATCAAAATCAAGGATTAGTAAGAAAAGATCCTAATGACACATAAAATAGCCTGACAAGTACATAAAAATAATAGATAAAATAAATAAAAGCTAAAAATAAAATAATCTCTTTGCTGATTTAATCTGAAGCTGTAGGTCTAAACTACTCATCTTATTCTAGGTAAAATTAATGGATTCTGGAAAAATGTTTGGATTTTGAAGATATAAGAAATAGTCTCAAATAATCACTCAAGCAGGTTGAGATTTACCAAACAAAGTAACAGAAGTAGAACAGAATTTACCTTTTTCTATTAAATATCAAACGCCAGCCATTAATATTCACAAAAGTTTCTTTTAATGTTTGTAAACAAGATATGGACACTCAAACACAGGTATATAGCTATGGTTTCTACCTTATCTCTGTTCTCCTAGTGCTCCCTGAAGTGTAGCAATACTGGCTTCTGTGCAGTTGATCATGTCAGGCATCTTTGTGTTTCATTATCTTTGAGGTTTTTTTGCTTTTTTTTTTTTAACCTAAGCTGAATTACTCTTTCTGCAAATAGGCATATGGCTTGTTTGGGCCAACCTTTCAGATCTCAGCTTAAATGTCACGTTTTGCAGAAGTTTTTCATGAATATCCAATCTAAAGGATATTGCCACTCACTCAACATTCATTAACTCTGGTTTATTTTTCTTCTTAGGACGTATGGTTAACTATTTCTATTTAATATAGCATTTATTTCTGTCTTTCACAGACACAGACTTTGTTCATGGTTATATCACCAGCACATAAAACAATTCTTGGGAAATAGTAGGGCTCAGAAAATCTTGGATAAATAAATAAATGAACAAGAAATATATAGATGGGAGAATCAAGCAAATGAATTTAAACACAGATTGACTCAGAAGATTTCTGTTTACATAAAAAGTAAATAGATGATTTGAAGTTATGCCAGCATGCAGAATATAAACTACTAAAGCCCCTCCTGATAAAAATAAGTAAAACTGTGAATAAAAATAATTTTAAAATTTCAAATAAACCACTGTGCTAGCATTGTGATAAGGAATCTAAAAAGCATTGAAATGAAGTGAGAGTAGGAAAACTAGGGGTTAAACAGTCTTCAAAGCAAGGTCAAACTCTGGAGACCTTGAGGTTCTACTGAAATATGTTAGCTTTAACAAATTTAAACATTTGTGTTCATGCAGACCACATTTTCTGAATGAAGGCAATTAAAATAGATTAATTTAAAAAATAACTGAAAATGCATATTTGAAACAAAAATGCAACTCTAAACTCAAATGAAAAAACGTAATGGAAATTAAGTATTAAGAATGAATAGTGATTAAAGCATTATCTATCTAAATATCTAAGAAGTAAAGTTGTATTTAGAAGGAAATATGTAGCTTTCCTTTGTGATACAAGAAACTATAAAATATTCAGCTGAGGCCAAAATAAGATATTAATTAAAGGAAAAATAGAATAAAGTAAAGACAGTCAAAAGAAGGAAATATCAAAGATGGGATCTCTAGTTAATGAAACTGTGAGCAGAAGTAGTCAACAAAGCCAAAAGTTGGTTCTCTGAAATGCATGATAACATGACCATGTATTTCTTAAGACTCACTGAAATCAAAAGAGAAAGCAAATATAAACAATAATATAAATGAAAAAGGAGACATAGCCACACAGCTAATAAAAAATATTATGAAGAACTTTAGGCCAATAAATTTGAACTTTTCAAAAAAAAGATAAGTACTTTGAAAAATAAAACCTCCTGAAAATGACTCAAGGAGATAATAAAAACATGAGATGCTATATAGCCATTAAGAAAAGTTTTGAGTTAAAAGTCTTCCTATAACTAAAATACTAGTTTCAACAGTTTCAGAGACAAATTTAATCAAATGTTTGTGGCACAGATATATTTTACACAAAATTTAATAAAAAAAAGAAAAGGCAACAACTTAAAAAAGAGAGAGCATTTATAATAAATCTACACATATGTAACACTTAATGTTGGAATAATAAAGCCTTTTCCTTTCCCTATAGTCAATACTATTTCAAAGATGTCCATGATCCAACATTTCGATACAGGGTTTTCAATAGAAGAGATATAAAAAGGTATAAAGTATGAAAAGGAAAAACAAACGTGCCCATGGTTTTCAAATAATAGGATTATGTACGTAGAAAGTCCAAAACAAATTATCAGTTTATTTTCTCTTTTCCAATTTTCATATATTCTGTTGTTTTTCTCGCCAGGACTTCCAGTAAAATGTTGACTAGAAATACCAGTAGTGGCTATTGCTGTCTTGTTAATCTCATAAGGAAAGCTTGCAACATTCTGTCCTTAAGTAGTGTTTGTACTTAAGATTTCTTTTATCAAATAATATGGTTTCTTTCTATTTCTTTTTAACTACAGTAGTTTATTTTTTTAGTGTATAATGAGTGGATATTGACTCTCAGCAAATGATTTTTCCTGCACTTATTTAAAAGCTTGTATGATTTTCATCTTTATACTGTTAACATTGTTCATTATTTGTCTTTTTTATTTTAAAACTGTTTTTCATTACATAGTAAAGTTGAACATATAATTTAGTAATAACACTTGAAATGTATCTTGGAAAAATGATTGTATACCTGTCCCTGGAGACATGAACAGAAATGTTTACTGCAGTATTGTTCATAATTGCTCCCCCCCCAAATTGGGAAACAGTTTATCATCTGTCAAAAGCACAATGGAAAAACACAATTTTATTGTACAATGAAGCACTAAAGTGTGTGAACTTCAGCTATATATGTAGAAATGGAGAAATTGCAAAAACATTAAGCAAAACAAGCAAATCACTGAAGAATACATATACTATGATTCCATTTTTATAATTTTTAACAGTAGTGAGGTTAACTAGGTAGTCAAATTATGAAGAGAGTCAATAGAATTAGGAAAATATTTGTGCCATACCTTGGGAGGTAGGGTAGCGAATGCTTTGGAGGCAGGACACAGAGGAGTCATCACATGTACTGGTAATATGCTATTTCTTAAGCTGGGTATATGAGCATTAATTTTATTATAAATCTTTGAACTGTTCCTATACATTATGTAAATACTTTTATAAACTAATGATAAATATCATAATAAAATACTTTAAAATAATAAATATATAAATATATAGCTGACTAAACCATAGTGAAATTTTACTTCCATTAGAAAAAGTGGGGGGAGACATATCTTCTCTGAAATAATTCACTCTCTTTCTTTGACATTCTATTACAGATTTTCAGTATTTGTTAGTTTTTAACTTGCTTTTGCTGGTCTTCCCCACTGATTTTAGGCTCTTTGATGGCAAGATCCCATCTGTTGTTTAATCGAGTATACTATGCCTATTGTATATTGCCTGGCAAACAGTATTTGCTCACTTTATACTTGTAACTCAGTGAATGGGCTAATGCATAAAAAATAGTGAAAAGCAAATGATATCTGGAGAAGTTACCAGATATCAACTTGCTCTCCTTATAGTGAACCTTACAGTGCATTATTTAGGGGTGCTTAATTTTCCTCTATCTAAGGATGTTTATGATATATATAAATTGTAAGATTTGTGGCTACTGCATCCTATAGCCACAAAATGAACAACAAGAACAAAAATATTATAGGGTTAAACTAGAAAGTTTAGCTTACTTATTTTTTTGACTTTTTGTAGCTGCATTTCATAGTTCTCCTTGAGTTATAGCCTAATTTAAAGGAGACATTAGGAGATCTTCAAGATGGTGAAGGAGTAAGACATGGAGATCACCTTTGTCCCCACAGATACATAGGAAATACATCTGCATGTGGAGTGGCTCCTGTGGAATGCCTGCTGAGTGCTGGCAGAGGACCTTGGACTTCCCAGGGGGCAGGAGGCTCCCCATGTGCCTGGGTGGGGTGGGGGAGAAAAGAAAGGGCAGAGACTGAGGAGTAGGGACGGGACCTGCACCTCTAGGAGGGAGCTGTGAAAGAGGAAATGTTTCCACACACTAGGAAGCCCCTTCACTGGTAGAGATGGGAGTGGTGGGGGCAAGCTTCGGAGCCATGTAGGAGAGTGCAGCAATAGGGGTGCAGAGGACAAAGTGGAGAGATTTCCACACAGAGGATTGGTGCCAACCAGCACTCACCAGCCTGAGAGGCTTGTCTGCTAACCCACTGGGTCGGGTGGGGGCAGGAAGCTGAGGCTTTGGCTACGGGGGTCAGATCCCAGGGAGAGGACCGGGGTTGGCTGCACGAACAGAGCCTGAAGGGGGCTAGTGTATCACAGCTAGCCAGGGGGGAGTCTGTGAAAAAGTATGGACTTACCTAAGAGGCAACAGAACATTGTTTGGGGGTGCGTGAAAAGAGGAGATTCAAAGCACCGCCTAAACGAGCTCCAGAGATAGGCGCGAGCTGTGGCTATCAGCGCAGACAACAGAGACGGGCATGAAATGCTAAGGCTGCTACTGTAGCCACCAAGAAGCCTGTGTGAAAGCACAGGTCACTATCCACACCTCCCCTCCAGGGAGCCTGTGCAGCCCACCACTGCCGGGGTCCCGTGATCCAGGGACAGCTTCCCCAGAACATATGGCGTGCCTCAGGCTGTTGCAATGTCATTTTGGCCTCTGTTGCTGCAGGCTTGCCCCACATTCCGTACCCCATCCTCCCCCTGGCCAGAGTGAGCCAGAGCACCCTAATCACCTGCTGCTTTAACCCCGTTCTGTCTGAGCAAAGAACAGACATCCTCAGGTGACCTACATGCAGAGGCGGGCCCAAATCCAAAGCTGAACCCCAGGAGCTGTGCAAACAAAGAAGAGAAAGGGAAATTTCTCCCAGCAACCTCAGGAGCAGTGGATTAAATCTCCACAATCAACCTGATGTACCCTGCATCTGTAGAATAACTGAATAGACAAAAATGATCCCAAAATTGAGGCAGTGAATTATGGAAGCAACTGTAGACTGGGGTTTGCTTTCTGCATCTAATTTGTTTCTGGTTTTATGTTTATCTTAGTTTAGTATTTAAATTTTATTATCATTGGTAGATTTGTTTATTGATTTGGTTGCTCTCTTCCTCGTTTTTATTTATTTACTTATTTTTTATATATAAATATATATACTTTTTTCCTTTTACTCTTTTCGTGAGAGTGTATGTATATGCTTCTTTGTGTGATTTTGGTATAGCTTTGTTTTTACCATTTGTCCTAGGGTTCTGTCTGTCTGTTTTTTTTTTTCTTTTTTTAAGTATAGATTTTAGTGCTTATTATCATTGGTGGATCTGTTTTTTGGTTTGGTTATTCTCTGCTTTTTTTTTTCTTTTATTATTTTTTTTTTATTTTAAAGACTATTTATTTTCTCTTTCTTCTTTCTTTCTTTCTCCCTTTTCTTCTGAGCCATGTGTCTGAGAGGGTCTTGGTGCTCAGGCCTGTGCCTCTGAGGCAGAAGAGCTGAGTTCAGGACATTGATCCACCAGAGATCTCCTGGCTCCACATAATATCAAACAGTGAAAGCTATCCCAGAGATCTCCATCTCAATGCTAAGACCCAGCTACACTCAACAACCAGCAAGCTACATTGCTGGACACCCTATGGCAAACAACTAGCAAGACAGAAACACAACCCCACACATTAGCAGAGAGGCTGCCTAAAATAATAATAAGGTCACAGACACCCCAAAAAACACCACTGGACACAGTCCTGCAGACCAGAAAGAAAAGATCCAGCCTCATCCACCAGAACATAGGCGCTAGTCCCTTCCACCAAGAAGCCTACACAACACACTGAACCAATCTTGGCCACTGGGGGAAGACACCAAAAACAACAGGAACTACAAACCTGCAGCCGGTGCAAAGGAGACCCCAAACACAGTAAGTTAAGCAAAATGAGAAGACAGAGAAACACACAGCAGATGAAGTAGCAAGATAAAAACCCACCAGACCAAACAAGTGAAGAGGAAACAGGCAGTTTACCTGAAAAAGAATTCAGAGTAATGATAGTAATGATGATCTAAAATCTTGGCAATAGAATGGAGAAAATGCAAGAAACGTTTAACAAGGAACTAGAAGAACCAAAGAGCAAACAAACAATGATGAACAATACAATTAATGAAATTAAATATTCTCTAGAAGGAATCAGTAGCAGAATAACTGAGGCAGAAGAATGATAACTGACATGGAAGATAAAATAGTGGAAATAATTACTGCAGAGCAGAATAAAGAAAAAAAGAATGAAAAGAACTGAGGACAGTCTTAGAGACTTCTGGGACAACATAAAACACATCAATATTCGAATTATAGAGGTCCCAGAAGAAGAGAAAAAAAAAGGGACTGAGAAAATATTTGAAGAGATTATAGTTGAAAACTGCCCCTATATGGGAAAGGAAATAGTCACGTCCAGGAAATGCAGAGAATCCCATACAGGGTAAATCCAAGGAGAAACACGCCAAGACACATATTAATCAAACTATCGAAAATTAAATACAAAGACAAAATATTAAAAGCAGCACGGGAAAAATAACATACGACGGAATCCCCATAAGGTTAACAGCTGATCTTTCAGCAGAAACTTTGCAAGTCACAAGGGAGTGGCAGGACATATTTAAAGTGATGAAAGTGAAAAACCTACAACCAAGATTACCCAGCAAGGATCTCATTCAGATTCAATGGAGAAATTAAAATGTTTACAGACAAGCAAAAGCTAAGAGAATTCAGTACCACCAAACCAGCTTTACAGGAAATGCTAAAGGAACTTCTCTAGGCAGGAAACACAAAAGAAGGAAAAGACCTACAATAACAAACCCCAAACAATTAAGAAAATGGTAATAGGAACATACATATCGATGATCACCTTAAATGTAAATGGATTAAATGCTCCAACCAAAAGACATAGACTGGTTGAGTGGATACAAAAACCAGACCCATATATATGCTGTCTACAAGAGACCCACTTCAGACCTAGGGACACACACAGAGGGAAAGTGAGGAGATGGAAAAAGATATTCCATGCAAATGGAAATCAAAAGAAAGCTGGAGTAGCTATACTCATATCAGATAAAATAGACTTTAGAATAAAGATTATTACAAGAGACAAAGAAGGACACTACATAATGACAAGGGATCAATCCAAGAAGAAGATATAACAACTAAATATTTATGCACCCAACATAGGAGCACCTCAATATATAAGGTAAATGTGAACAGCCGTAAATGGGGAAATAGACAGTAACACAATCATACTAGGGCTCTTTAACACCCCACATTCACCATTGGACAGATCATCCAAAATGAAAATAAATAGGGAAACACAAGCTTTAAATGATACATTAAATGAGATGGACTTAATTGATATTTATAGGACACTCCATCCATAAACAAAAAAATATACTTTCTTCTCAAGTGTTTATGGAACATTCTCCTGGATAGATCATACCTTGGGTCACAAATGAAGCCTTGTTAAATTTTTTTTTTTAATAAATTCTCATGAGTGACATAACTAGATCAAAGGACATGATCTTTACTGTGCTTCTTTTTTTAATTAATTATTTATTTATTTTTGGCTACATTGGGTCTTCACTGCTGTGCATGGGCTTTCACAAGTTGCAGCGAGCAGGGGCTATTCATCATTGCGGTGTGCGGTCCTTTCATTGTGGTGGCCTCCCCTGTTGTGGAGCACAGGCTCCAGGTGCGCGGGCTTCAGTAGTTGTGGCACATGGGCTCAGTAGCTCCCTGGCATGTGGGATCCTCCAAAACCAGGGCTCGACCCATGTCTGCTCCATTGGCAGGCAGACTCTCAACCATTGCGCCACCAGGGAACCCAAAAGCCTTGGCAAATTTAAGAAAATTGAAATCGTACCAAGTATCTTTTCTGACAAGAACGCTATGATACTAGATATCAGTTAAAGGAAAAATCTGCAAAAAAATACAAACACATGGAGGTTAAACAATACACTACTGAATAACCAAGAGATCACTGAAGAAATTAAAGAGGATATCAAAAAATACCTAAAAACAAATGACAATGAAAACATGATGACCCAAACCTATGGCATGTAGCAAAAGCAGTTCTAAAGGGAAGTTTATAGCAATATAATCCTACTACAAGAAACAAGAAAACTCTCAAATAAACAACCTAAACTTACACCTAAAGCAATTATAGAAATAAGAATAAAAATACCCCCAAAGTTAGCAGAAGGAAAGAAATCATAAAGGTCAGATCAGAAATAAATGAAAAAGAAATGAAGGAAATGATAGCAAAGATCAGTAAAACTAAAAGCTGGTTCTTTGAGAAGATAAACAAAATTGATAAACCATTAGTCAGACTCATCAGGAAAAAAGGAAGAAGACTCAAATCAATAGAATTAGAAATGAAAAAGGAGGGGCTTCCCTGGTGGCGCAGTGGTTGAGAGTCTGCCTGCCAATGCAGGGGACGCGGGTTCGTGGCCCAGTCTGGGAGGATCCCACATGCTGCAGAGCGGCTGGGCCCGTGCATCCCAAGCCTGTGCTCCGCAACGGGAGAGGCCACAACAGTGAGAGGCCTGCATACCGCAAAAAAAAAAAAAAAAAAAAAGAAAATAAATGAAAAAGGAGAAGTAACAACTGACACTGAAGAAATCCACAGGATCATGAGAGATTACTACAACCAACTATATGGGTAAAATGGACAAAATGGAAGAAATGGACAAATTGTTAGAAAAGCACAATCTTCTGAGACTGAACCAGGAAGAAGTAGAAAATTTGAACAGACCAATCACAAGCAATGAAATTGAGACTGTGATGAAAATCTTCCAATAAACAAAACTGTAGGACCAGATGGCTTCACAAGCAAATTCTATAAAATATTTAGAGAGAAGCTAACACCTATACTTTTCAAACTCTTCCAAAATACAGCAGAGGGAGGAACACTCCCAAACTCATTCTACGAGGCCACCATCACCCTGATACCAAAAGCAGACAAAGGTGTCACAGAGAAAGAAAACTACAGGCCTATATCACTGATGAACATAGATGCAGAAATCCTCAACAAAATACTAGCAAACAGAATCCTACAGCACATTAAAAGATCATACACCATGATCAAGTGGGGTTTATCCCAGGAATGCAAGGATTCCTCAATATATGCAAATCAATCAATGTGATACACCATATTAACAAACTGAATTATAAAAACCATATGATCATCTCAATAGATGCAGAAAAAGCTTTTGACAAAATTCAACACCCATTTATGATAAAAGCCCTCCAGAATGTAGGCATACAGGGAACTTACCTCAACATAATAAAGGCCATTATGACAAACCCACAGCCAACATCGTCCTCAATGGTGAAAAACTGAAATGATTTCCACTAACTGAGGAACAAGACAAGGTTGTGCACTCTCACCACTACTATTCATCATAGTTTTGGAAGCTTTAGCCACAGCAGTCAAAGAAGTGAAAGAAATAAAAGGAATCCAATTTGGAAAAGAAGAAGTAAGGCTGTCACTGTTTGCAGGTAACATGATACTGTACATAGATAATCCTAAAGATGCTAACAGAAAACTACTAGAACTAATCAATGAATTTGGTAAAGTAGCAGGATACAAAATTCATGCACAGAAATCTCTGGCATTCCTATACACTAATGATGAAAAATCTGAAAGAGAAATTAAGGAAACACTCCCATTTACCATTGCAACAAAAAGAATAAAATACCTAGGAGTAAACCTACCTAAGGAGACAAAAGACCTGTATGCAACAAACTATAAGACAGTGATGAAAGATATTACAGATGATACGAATAGTTGGAGAGATATACCATGTTCTTGGATTGGAAGAATCAACATTGTGAAAATGACTATACTACCCAAAGCCATCAACAGATTCAATGCAATCCCTATCAAACTACCAATGGCATTTTTCACAGAACTAGAACAAAAAATTTCACAATTTGTATGGAAACACAAAAAACCCCGAATAGCCTAAGCAATCTTGAGAAAGAAAAACAGAGCTGGAGGAATCAGTCTCCCAGACATCAGATTATACTACAAAGCTACAGTAATCAATACAGTATGGTACTGGCACAAAAACAGAAATATAGATCAATGGAATAGGATAGAAAGCCCAGAGATAAACCCATGCACATATGGTCACATTGTTTTTGATAAAGGAGGCAAGAATATACAATGGAGAAAAGACAGCCTCTTCAATAAGTGGTGCTCGGAAAACTGGACAGCTACATGTAAAAAAATGAAATTAGAACACTCCCTAACACCATACACAAAAATAAACTTAAAATGAATTAAAGACCTAAATGTAAGACTAGACACTATCAAACTCTTAGAGGAAAACATAGACAGAATACTCTATGACATAAATCACAGCAAGATCCTTTTTGACCCACCTCCTAGGGAAATGGACATAAAAACAAGAATAAACAAATGGGATCTAATGAAACTTCAAAGCTTTTGCACAGCAAAGGGAACCATAAGCAAGACAAAAAGACAACCCTCATAATGGGAGAAAATATTTGCCAATGAAGCAACTGACAAAGGATTAATCTCCAAAATTTACAAGCAGTTCATGAAGCTCAGTATCAAAAAAAACAACCCAATCCAAAAATGGGCAGAAAACACAAATAGACATTTCTCCAAAGAAGATATACAGATTGCCAACAAACATATGAAAGGATGCTTAACATCACTAATCATTAAAGAAATGCAAGTCAAAACTACAATGAGGTATCTCCTCACACTAGTCAGAATGGCCATCATGAAAAAAATCTACAAACAGTAAATGCTGGAGAGGGTGTGGAGAAAAGGGAACACTCTTGCACTGCTGGTGGGAATGTGAATTGGTACAGCCACTATGGAGAACAGTATGGAGGTTCCTTAAAAGCTAAAAGTAGAACTACCATATGACCCAGCAATCCCACTACTGGGCATATACCCTGAGAAAACCATAATTCAAAAAGAGACGTGTACCACAGTGTTCATTGCAGCTCTGTTTACAATAGCCAGGACATGGAAGCAACCTAAGTGTCCATCATCGGATGAATGGATAAAGAAGATGTAGCACATATATACAATGGAATATTACTCAGCTAAAAAAAGAACCGAAATTGAGTTATTTGTAGTGAGGTGGATGGGCCTAGAGTCTGTCATACAAACTGAAGTAAGTCAGAAAGAGGAAAACAAATACCGTATGCTAACACATATATAGGGAATCTAAATAAATAAATAAATGGTGCTGAAGAACCTAGGGGCAGAACATGAATAAAGACACATATGTAGAGAATGGACCTGAGGACACGGGGAGGGGGAAGTGTAAGCTGGGATGAAGTGAGAGAGTGGCATTGACATATATACATTACCAAATGTAAAATAGATAGTGGGAAGCAGCAGCATAGCACAGGAAGATCAGCTCGGTGCTCTGTGACCACCTAGAGGTGCAGGATAGGGAGGGTGGGAGGGAGACACTAGAGGGAGGGGACATGGGGATATTTGTATACATATAGCTGATTCACTTTGTTATACAGCAGAAATTAACACAACAGTGTAAAGCAATTATACTCCAATAAAGATGTTAAAAAAAAAATAGGTCTGACTCTTTGTGGGGAAGAGTTTAAATAAAGGCTGAGAGAGCTATTTTTATAAAAAGCACTATAAGACTTCAGATGCCAACAGAGCTGTTAGAGAGACCAAGAGAAGGATGAAGGGAATTCAGTAACAACCCAGCATCTTGAAGGGTTTTCAATTCTTGGCTCACCTAGGCAAATATTTTCCCCCAGTTGCCTTGTAGGTATCTAACAACAAAAAAAGATCAAAGACAGTAAGAGGACAAGAGCAAATTTTGCCTGGAGGCTTGTATGGTATCAACATAGAGCCTCCCAGAAGAAATAGCTAATGGGGTAGAGGTCAAATATATCTGGTTAGAACCCCAAATCTTGCATAAGTACAGATGGGAGTTAGTAACTTTGAACGTTGACAGTTATATGAGCAGTTTGTATCTCCGGATTGCTGTGGCTTAAGGAAGTTTGTGTTGCACTTTATTGTTTATAACCATATTCATATTCAAATATTGTAAATTCAGGCTATAGTCATTTAAATTGTGGAATAATGGGTTAGGGTTAAACTTTAAGTATATTGTTTCTCTGTAAATGATGCAGCTTGATAATACAATTCAAATGTTCTTAGTTGTCAGAATTTAAGGAAATTTTCCTCATCTCACTCAGTGTTTCTTTTATACATTTTGAAAATTCTAGAATATTTCAGGCATACAAAAAATGACAGAAAATATTTTTTTTCTAAAACCTATGCACTCACGGATACAATTTTGCAAATTTTTTATATATTTACTTCAGCTCTATTTTTTAAAACAATAAAAAATAGGGATCCAGTTAAAACAAACTTTTTCTCCATCATTTCTCCCCATAAGTACCTACTATGTTAAAACTAGTAAACTTCTTTGTGGTCTATATTTTTTATGCTATCCATATTCCAGTGCTTCCACAAATGATATACGGTTTTGCCAGATACATTTAATTTTTTTACCTAGCAGATACATACATTGATCTTCCTGCTTTTTAGTCTGAAGCCAGTTTATGTCCGTGGAAAAGCACTCAGTTCATCCATAGCAGGCCAGAAATGCTGAAGAGTTAATATCCCTGGACAACCCTAAACAAATGAGAGATTGATGGAAAACAGGAGGTTAATGCATCCAGCTGTGATTTCATGGTCATTATTGTTTCAAAGGAGAGTAATTAGTGAATTGATTTAAAGAAAAATGTTAAGTAGATAATTTACTGGAAGATCACACTTATGGCAAAACTCACAAAGGTGGTTTGTGTGCAAAATCTATGAGTCTAAGGAGTGTGAGGTATGGAGGGGAAACCTGTCTCAAGGATCAAGGGTCTGAATTACTCTGAGTTCCATCTTTAACCACTGTCTCTCATTTTCTTATCGATGCATCCATTCCACAAGCATGTGTTCATTCTGAGTTATACTCCATAGCATATCTGGGAGGTCCTAGAGGAAATGAACAAAAGCTGGCTACAGTAGTAACATATTCATTTAACACACCTTACTTTGGTTTTCTTCCCTTTCTTCCTTTCTCATTTCTCCACTTTCTTTTCTTGTGCTTATCTTACAAACAAAATATTTACCCCAAGACCTTTGTCTGATGGTCTGCCTTTGGGGTACCTCAGACTTAAGACACGTGATCTAAACTGCTCTGTATATACGTATTTCCTTTTCACTTCTAGCCATTCTTTCATCTCAGGCACATAAACAGCAGCCCCAGAGTCCACTGATATCCTGAAACAGGTGATGCCAATTTATAACTCTGTGCTTTGCCTAATCTCACTTATGGTTTCTGTAGCCTTCCTATACAACACGCATCTCAGTGCACATGGCTGGCTCTAACCCACATGCCTGTTTCCTTGCTGATGTTACTACCTCTTGCCCGAAATGCCCTTTATCACTGCCTTTGAAGTCTGGCTCCTCCTTCAAGATTCTACTCAAAACTTTACCTTTCCCTAAAACTTTCCCTTGACACACTAAAGTTGAATTACTAGCTCCTCAAAATATTCAGAACACTTTGCCAATATAGGACTTATCATAGTGTTTTGCTCAATATACTATCATCCTTAGTGACACATCTGTGCTTCTTGGTCAATTGTAAATTCCTTGATAGCATGAGCTTGGTGCTACTGTGTTGTACAGTTTTTTTATACATTATATCAGCATCTGTTTAATAAACCCATAATACGTAATAAGATTAAATGACTATTATAAAGACTTTAAAAGTATTTTATAAGCTAGATTTAACTTACTAAATAGACTTAAAAAATACATTGTAATTAAAGTTTTTAATCTAATTTTGTCACTTAATTCTGAAAAAGTGCTAAAATGTAAATCATATTGTCTGCATAGCAGGTAAGTATGATAGATTGAAAAATTTTAATTATTCATTTTTACCAATATTTACACTGTTGTTTTTGCTTCATGATGTAGAGAGCATTCTCTCTCATCACTAGATTGTAGGTTTAGCTATGTTATGTGCTTTGGACAAAGATATGTCTATGGAAATGACAGTAAAACAATTACACATTAAGGCCATAAGGGGACTGGCATGATTTTGTTTTGTTTGTGTGTATGCCTCTAACATTTCCATGCAACAGCTTCCCTTGGGTAATGGCTATCCCTTCAACATCAACCCCAGAATGACACAAATGGAGAAGACCAAAGCCATCTAGAAATGTATTCTGGAGAAGGGAAATCTCAGCTGAGAGCAGAATGTCGTACTTTTCTTCCAATAGAAATTCTAATAGTAGGTTCTGTCATGCAAAAAATGTGACCCTAAAAACAAGGCATGTTAAAATAATAAGTTCATTGCTAATGTCACTTTTCATAATTTTATTATTTTTACCAACTTTGCTTGGTTAATTAAATTATCTGTGGGTTCAACTAAGTGCCACCCAGGTTGTATTTTCACATACAAACTCCAAAAAGATGAATGGTTAGTTTTAATGATTCCACCTTATAATTAAAACCAACAATTACAACAATATTAAAAAATCTCGATATATTAGAAGAGAGAGGTATCAATTTTTTTCCACCACCTCACAGTTATAGGTTTATCACATAACCAGCTATATTCTACTCAAATAATTGAGACATGCCTCTGGCACTGGAAAACTAATTACACTCTCTTTTTACACTTAATAAGTCCCATAAATCATAATGTTTAATTTTGCAGCACAATATTTCATCTCATACAAGGTAAAAAAATGTAGCTTTCCTTGGCAGGAAAATAACATAACAGAACAATTATTAGTAAATGAAAAGTCACTAGTCTATAAATTCACATTATTAGATTATTTCATTGTTTTGGTCACTTGAGGCTCACGTTTATAAACCTTGCATCTTTCTTCGCAGGTACGCTTCTTTATTAAAACTAAAATGTAACCATAATTAAAAAGTGGAGCCATAGCAATGCTTAAGATAGTTACTCCCATTTCAAACCAAACAATTCTGCTCAAGTTGGTCTCTGTAGGTTCATTCCTGCATTTCACAGTAAGACAACCGAAGGCCTTTGAAATGTGATTATGAGAGAATGACAGCCAAGCTTTTGAAACTCTCTATGAAGGAAGCTGAGTATATAGTTTGCTGCTATTTGGTTTTCATTCAGTTTGAAAGATACACAATCATATCTTTATGATTATTGGGGAGTTTCAGAATATTTCCAGTAGATATCTAGGAATATGTTAATTTCTGTGCCTTCTATTATTATCCACATTCACTCCTTCAGAAAATATTTATAAGTGTCCCAAATAAAAAATGTTATTGCTGAAAGATACACTATTTAGGATCATAGTGTCTAAGGGTTGGAGAACACACACGGTTTATATTATAAGCCTTTCCTTTATTCCTCTATTCCAGTGATTAGCAAACTACACATCCTGAAGACCAAATCTAGGCTGTCGCCTTTTGTGGTAAACTTGATGGGAACATAATTTCTGTTGATTTGTGAATGGTCTCTGGCTGCTCTCATGCTACAGTGGCTGAGGTGAGTAGTTGAAAAGAGACTGAGTGCCTTGAAAGGTCTCAAAGATTTCCTGTCTGGCCCTTTGCAGAACATGTGTACTGAATCCTGCTCCATTCAATATGGTTTAATACGCATGCTTACTGTATAGTGGAATTGTGCACAGTTTAATGTGTAAAATGAGAAAATTGGATTTTTAGAGAACGTAAGTGGTTGCTTAACATCGTGTAGTTAACTAGAGGCAATTCTTATACTCAACTGATATTGCATTGTTCTGAATTCAGTGTGTTTCCTCTACCACAAGACTATGAGACCTGCTAGTTAAGCTGTGAAAACTAGACATCATTTAAAAATAGGGCACTTATTAAAAAATATTAATTAGCCACTTCATAAAATTGAGATTTTCATTTGTATGTAGGCTTATTCTATTATTTCATATAATGAAGCATATTTTAGGGACTGGATCAATTTGGCTACATGATAATCCTCATCGTGTTTTTAGCTGAAAGAGGCAGCCAGAAGGACACCTCATTCAATAACCTACTGTCCAAGTTTCTTGGCTACCATCCTCTCTATCTTGACCACAGTTATTATTAGGAGCCAGACAATCTACTGTCATCATGGATGCTCACTTGTAAAATGACAAAATTATAGATTTCTCTCTGAGCTCTTATATTTTTCCACTACTCTAGCTTTATTCCCCCAAAAAACTGATCTTCATGTATCAAAAATGTATATTCCTTTTGATTTAGAAATTTACTTCGAGGCATTTATACAGTAAGTTATTCTTGTACTTTATACAAATATATTTTATTTCATAATGGGGAAAAATCTGCCAATTACCTAAATACCAATAGAAAAGATAAATATATCTTGGTATGTCCAGTTATTAAAAATAATGGGGCTTACCTGGTGGCGCAGTGGTTGAGAGTCCGCCTGCCGATGCAGGGTACACGGGTTCGTGCTCCGGTCTGGGAGGATCCCACATGCCGCGGAGCGTGAGCCATGGCCGCTGAGCCTGTGCGTCCGGAGCCTGTGCTCTGCAACGGGAGAGGCCACAACAGTGAGAGGCTGCGTACCGCAAAAAACAAAAAAATAATGAATTGATTTTTTATAAAGTTTTATCTATAGCACATATTATGAATGAAAAGAGCAAGATGCACAAATGGGTGTAGATTTTTCTGCTCAGTCCCCCTCTCTTCAATGTGATTATCTGCTTGTCGTCCTCTGTTTAGCTTCATTGCATTGCTATGGGCCAGGTGTCTGAGACATAAACCTAGTCTCCTTTGCACCACTGTTTCCCTTGTCTGTTATCGGTCGGTTGTACATATTATCTACAAAATAACGCTCCAGCTCAATCCCTTCTACCTCATTCCAGCTGTCACAGCTCTAGGTCAAACTCTTATTTCTCTTTGCTGAACTTCTGAACTCCTGCAACAAACTCCTGACCCCTGTTTGAGGAAGCAGTATTTCTTCAAGTCTTTGCAATTAGTTCTCCCCATCACCTTCAAGCATTATTTTTAAAGAGACACATGAGTACATCAGTCTTGTTTTTCAGAACTTTGAATGACCCTGTTGCTCTTGTGATGAAGCCTAACCTCCAGTCATAGAATATCTTTTCTTTCATGACCTGGCAACAGCTGCCCTCTTCTGTAGGGGTCAGAAATCTCTTAAGCATGCAGGAACCAAGAAGGAGATGTCAGTTAACAAAATCAACCTTGTGGAGTGTGTGTCCAGTTTCATCTGGACAGCAGCTCCTCAGCTTTGGGCAAGCATTCCCATCTGAGGGTGTGTGTCCAGTCTCTGCCTTTATTACCACCACTAACTCCCATTATTAAATATGAAAGGCCAGCTCTAATATCACTTTCCTTTCATAGTTATTTCTGACCAACCCTTCCTCCATCTCCCACCCAAGTTCAAATTAAATGCTTTCTTATCTGTGTCCAGGACACTCCATCTATATTCTCATGATGGTCTTTACCACCATATATTTTAGTTATCATTTGACATGTCTATCCTTCTTCCTAAAATGTGATCTCCACGAAGGTAGGGAGTATACCATTTATCTTGTATAATTCTCAAGGCTGAGGTGCTGCATATATGAGAAATGAATTGACATTTGAAGCATCAAAAAGTAAGACGACAAATAAAATGCTTCATGGACTGAAAAGCAAAGTATGGTTATATGTCATAATACCAAGGAGGATGATAAATGCTTCATTGAAGGAATGAGTTTTCAAATGAATCTTGAAGAGCAAATAGGAATTTCCAAATAGGAGATGAAGTTGTGAAGGATGAGAGGGAGAGTGAGAGAAGGGATTCTCTACTCAGGAGACGAGCATTTGCAGACTCGCACAGGTTGTGGCCTGGGCTGGGAATGGAAGGCTGTCAACCACTAACAGTGAATCTCATGGGATGAGGAGAGGTGGGAACTAGCTGGGTTCTAGGACTGTAGACTGGGTTCAAAGTGATATACAGATTCCAGATGTCATCGTAAAGTTTCGAGATTTCATCTTACTGGTGTGGGATGTCAGGGACATTTTTAAAGTGATTTTGTTATAACATGATTTATGTTATATCTGTTACTTAGGAAAAAATATAGTTCTTGCAGCTACATAGAGACCAGCTTGGCTGGAGAAGCAACTTGAGAAGGTTGCTGAAAATATATAAGGTCCAAAGATGAGGTATTGAGTTGAGGCATGAGAGATGGGAGAGCCACACATGGTGGATATGCAGAACTTGCAGTTTGTGAATTATGCCTTCTTTCCAAAGCAGAACCCTTTGGCTAGAAGGCTCACTGTTCACCCAGAATGCTCCCTTCTTATGTATTCTCTAACATACTTTGGGAGGAAGAGCTCTTTGATAAAACTCATGCCTCTGACCCTCAGTCCATATAAGAGACCCTTAGTCCTCATGTTCTCCTAGCCCTTCTCCCACACTCTAGAAGCACATGCACTCACAGGATGTCTCTGTTAATCTTTTGTTTTATACTAACTAGGCTGTGAGGATAAGTATCTTGAGGAAAGTGCCTGTGTGTTGTCTTGTATATCTTTTTAATCAAGCATGGTAGGCTGCAGCAGGCCTCTCACCATTGTGGTCTCTCCCGTTGAGGAGCACAGGCTCCAGACGCGCAGGCTCAGCAGCCACGGCTCACGGGCCCAGCCGCTCCGCGGCATGTGGAATCTTCCCGGACCGGGGCACGAACCCGCGTCCTGTGCATCGGCAGGCAGACTCTCAACCACTGCGCCACCAGGGAAGCCCTTATTACCTTCTTTTAAATCTTTCTAGCTTTGACTGCCTTTCTACACTTGCCTCAATAATTTGAGATAATGCTTTCCTTAATGACTAAGTGTGCAAAATGGATTGTTAATTTTTATTTAATAAAACACATATTGTGCTTTAAGTGCTGCATCATCAAAAACCTGATATAGATTCAGCTATGAAAATTTAATTAAATTTTCCCTCATAAAAGCTGTCTAAAAATTACTCTATACAATGTAGCTGTGCTATAAGAGAACTTATACTGAAATACTGCTAAAGATTTCAATTAAAGTATAACAGAGAACAAATGAAAAATTAAGAAGATAATTCATTCTTTTATTATTGAATTAAAATTAGGAAGAAATTACATTTTGCAAACAAGTAGATACATCTTATGCCACATATTTCAGCTTATATTGTTTAATGCTTTAAAATATAAAACTATCAAATAATATTTAAATCATTGTTTGTTCTTATCTGAAATTGGTTAACTTTGTGAATTTCATCTATTTAAAGAGAACCAGTTGTGTCGATTTTGAATAAATTCTTGGCTTGCATTAGCATCTATTCTCCGCGGGTGTTTTACAGTAACAGCAGTGAAATGAGCACCTTTTCTTATATCTCTGTTTCATATGTCCCTCAGTGCTACATAGCTAAAGACCATTAAGGTCAATTTAATAATATCTATGCTCTCCTAATAATTAAAAAAAAAATTACTAGAGAACATTTAAAACTAGAGTAAAGTGTAGACAATGAAATACAAAGTCAACCTCTCTTTTGGAGGGAGGATAAATTGTTAGCGCTTTAGAAAATGTGGCAGTATATAACAAAAGATTTAAAGATTTTCCCTGGTGAGGGGTTGAAATGAATAGGTAGGACACAGAGTAATTTTAGGACAGTGAAACTACTTTTTATGATATTATAATGATGGATATGTGTCACTATACATTTGTCCAAGCCCATAGAATGTACAACACCAATGGTGAAACCTAAGGTTAACTATGGACTTTGGGCGATTATGATGTGTCAATGTAGATTTATTCTTGGTAAGAAATGCACCATTCTAGTGAGCAATGTGGATAGTGGGGAAGGCCTTACATGTGTGGGAGTAAGGAGTACATGGGAAAACTCTGTACGTCTCTCAATTTTGTTATAAACATAAAGCTGTTCTAAAAAATACAGTCTTAAAAATTATTGATGGAATTACATTTTATCAAGCCAGAACTTAGAACATGTGTTTGTTTTCCCATCTACCCAGAATAACATTAAAGTAACTGTAACTTAGAGCTGTGTGGCAATACAGAAAAGACAAAAACCAAAAACAAGAAAAGCATTTGTCCCCCGTGGAGGAGGGGTTAAGAGTCTTTGAAAGAGAGGGAGCATATTATACCATTTTAACATTTAAACCAAAACTTTAAGTCAAAGTTTACACAGAAGATGATTTCCAAGAAGATAAGGGCTGTTTCACTCAGTCTCTTGATTCCATTAGGACATCTTGTTGGCTTCAAAACAAGAACATTGGGCTTCCCTGGTGGTGCAGTGGTTGAGAGTCTGCCTGCCGATGCAGGGGATACGGGTTCGTGCCCCGGTCCGGGAAGATCCCACATGCCGCGGAGCGGCTGGGCCCGTGAGCCATGGCTGCTGAGCCTGTGCGTCTGGAGCCTGTGCTCCACAACAGGAGAGGCCACAACAGTGAGAGGCCCACGTGCCGCAAAAAACAAACAAAAAAAAACAAGAACATTGCAGGATCCAGTCACTTCCACTGCTCCAATGCAGCAGCCCTGATCTGAATCACCACACTTATCTGGATGAATGCAATAAGTAGGTCTCCCCACTTTCCTGTTGAACTGTAGAGTCAACTCATCACGGCTTCAGTGTGATCCTTTTAAAACCAGATCATGATGCTTCTGTGTCCATAACCCATGAATCCCTGTTTCTCTCAAACTGGAAGCTATATTCTTTGCGTGACCTCTGAGGTCCTAACTGATCAACACAGCCCCATCTTTCTGACTTATTCTCCTGCTACTCTCCTCCTTGCTTCAGCCCCCTGGACACCAGCCTCTGGTCACACTTCAAACATTCTAGGGATGCTCCGACTCCTTTTGCTTGTATTGGCTTATAATGCTTTCTCGATAGATGTGCAAAAGTCTGACTCCCTCACTGTCTTCATCTCTGCACAAACATTACCTTCCTGATGAGGCCTACTCTGCTGGATTTGATAGAGATATTTTATCTTTCTTTAACCTCCTCAGGCACCATTACTCTGCTTAACTTCTTTTCTTTACTGTTTCATTATCTTAACTGTTAATATACTAAATAATGCATTTGTTTTTATTTATTATTTTTGGGGGGCCTGTTTCTCCCCAATGTATTGTAACCTCCATAGTGGTAAGAATGTTAGTCTGCTTTATTCAATAGTGAGTATCCCAGAATCTAGAACATAGTAGGTGTGCTATAAAAAATTGCCAAGTTGACTTGTGGATAAAGGGTAAATTGAGTCTTTAGATTTAAAAAAAAAAATGTTGAGCAGAATGAATCAAAGAAAAAGGAAAAGAGAGATCTATGGATCCTAGTGAAATTAAATATATCTAAGGATAAACAGAAAGGTTTAAAAAAGTTCTTAAAGTGAAAAGTTTTACATATAAAATAACATAAATTTTTGACCCAGATTTCTCTTCAACACGATGGGCTTTGAGGAGGCAATCAATTTATGCTCTCAAAGTTCTGAGTCAAAATGCTTTTAAATCTAGATTTCTATACTTAGCCAGCTAGCAGTCATGTATGATTGTAGGATAAAGATATTTTTAAGTTTCTTAGGCCTAGGTAAGTTTTTCTCTCACAAAACCTTTCTGAAATGAATATTGCACAAATGTATACACTATTAAAATGAAACTGAAATACAAGAATGATCAGTAATTGTGATTCAGAAAGTAGCAAGTCACAGCTAGAATACAACGAAAAGAAAACCAATGATGAGAGCAGGGCAGCAGACCTACAAAACAATTGGTTCAAGTTAGCATGAAAAAGGATAACTCCCAAGATTTTATGACAGAGTCTGAAGAACCTTAATATTATAACAAAAATATATGTAAAATTTGTCAGTGAAAAAAATGGAAAGCCTTTGAAAAATCTCTGAGGAAGACTAACACATCATATAGAAAATATTGAAAATATAGAGTGAAATCATGACATGATTTTGAACTATTGCTGGAGTTTGAAAAAAGCATACCCATGTTTCCTCTTCATGCCTTTTAGGTTTCACAGATAGAGTTATATGAAATTCTTAGCTAATTTTATTGATATAATCACATTACCCTGTTCAGTAGAAAGATGTGTTTAAATTATCACAATATTGGGGATTCTATTTATACTGCTTTTATGTAATTATCATTTATACAAGCACACTAAACGTACTTACAGATGAGATATAGGACATTTTCTAAATAAGACACTATGAAACTGATATATCTGACTTAAACCTGAGTGGTGGATAGGGAGGTATCACCTTATATAGAGATGATCATTTCTTCCTCCTTTTTAGTAGGGTGGAGTCAATGTATTTGTTTAAAGATAATGATTCAAGATGGGCATGTTTAAATGTACATTTAAAGGGGACTATTAGAACTGAAAAATAAAATAACATAAAATGGGAAATGGAGGAGCAGATTGATTAGGTGATATAAACTCACTGACAGCTCTCTTATAATCTAGGGTTAATAGAATGTATCTAACTTTTATAAATTGGGGACATGATCACAAATATAAAATGTAAAGTTATGATAATTAGAATAACTAAAAATGTTTAATAGTGAATGTGAAATATATGTATAGCATCTGAAAAATACATTAATATCAAATATGTTCACTTATAGTTTGTAGGATTTTAGATGATTTCTTTGATTTTTAAAAATTATGTATTTCTATATTTTTGCAATTTATAGCCCCATAAAAATGACAAAATTATTAACTTTAAATGTGTTCATTCTTATAAAAAACAATGCTTTTAGTTTCAAAACTTTATAGGATTTTCTAAGAAATGACGATAGCAAACTGTATAATCTGCTAACACTTGTCTAGCCTGATCTCTAGTGGCGGTATAAAAAAGAATAAAAAAGTCATGTGCTGGGGAAAAACATTTATCAACAATAATTATAATTTAATGTCTCAAGTATGAAAACAATGTTACATACACATTTTATAGATACTAAAAAGAAGAATAATCTAATGGTGAAAAGCAGTTATAGTGACCAGGGGTAATCAAGAAAGCCTTCACAAAATATGTGAGAATTCACTTGGGTGTTAAAGGAAGAAAGAATTTCATTATTTGAAGAAGGGAAGAAGAATATTCAAATGACATACCATATAAATAGCTGTTTAAAAGCATAATTCACAGAATGAGGAGATGGGTATCAGTTAATTAATAGATTACTAAGGTAATTTTTTAATATTGAAAATAAAGTATTATTCAGTTGAATTCAGGTTTAATTGCCTGCTGGGGCAGAAATCTAGGTAATATGCCCTAGTCAAAAATAACATGAGGACTGCAATTGGTTACCACTGTATAACTAAATGAGTAGAATGCTTGATAAAATAGTGTACACATTAGCCAAATTAAAAAAAAATCTGTCTTTACCAACTTGATGTAGAGGAACTAGGCTCTCATACACTGCTGGTGAAAGTATAAAACAATACAACCATTTTAGAAAATAGACTTTAAAGTTAGACAGTGTTCTTAAACATTTTCCTGAAAATTCATGCAATTCACTCTTCCCTAATAATCGTGAATATGGAATTGCTGTATGTTCTGTTCTTTATACTGTTATATTTCAATCATACACAAATCATTTATGCTTCTACATGTTAAATTTATACATAAATGGTTGCACATTCCACAGCATATTTTGTGTAAAGATCTGCTACATACGGCAATGTTCATTTAAAAAGCCTCAATAGGGGGTTTCCCTGGTGGCGCAGTGGTTGAGAGTCCGCCTGCCGATGCAGGGGACACGGGTTCATGCCCCGGTCTGGGAAGGTCCCACATGCCGCGGAGGGGCTAGGCCCAAAGCCTCAATAATCTGAAAATATTATTTGAATAATGTACTTTATCAAGGCTCCAAACCATTAAAGTATCCCATTCTCTGGCTAAATGTGAATAATGAATAACCTCCAGTTTGAAAATAACAATTATTGAGTGATCTTAACATCAGTTAGCCTTTGCTCTAGTGAGTTAAGGATTACATGGCAGAATGACTTCTTAAATCTCAAAAGAATGGAAAGGGCTCTGTCCTCAATGTACCAGAAAACCCATTCTAGAGAGACAAATATTAGCATCCAATCTAGCTGTGCCAACATCTGTTTGCCTGTCCTCTGGGGAAGAATAAATGTTAAAGAAAAGATGGCAGTTAATAGAAACCCTGCTAAGAAAATTGTGCAAGATAAATAGACAGCAGCATTAAGAGAAATTCTCTTTTGCTGAGAGTTGCAATTGTTTTATAGATGGATATTATTTACTGATTTAAACTTATCTCCACTGTTTAAAAATATTATATAAATTTACCACATTTTCTTCCTGATTTTATGATACATACCAACTTGTAAAATTTTTGCTTAACCCAAACTCTATTTTAGTGACAACATATATACCATTAGGTATTTTTAAAAGCAACATTATTCACAAGTAAGATAAATTGTGTATTCTAAATAATAGATTTCTTATTGATAAATAAGCAAACATTATTTTTAGGAAATATTTAAATAAGCAAAAATAATATATCACAAATTATATTCATTCCAAATAATGCTGAATCTGAGTTAGTGTTATTAGTTTCAAGTAATCTGAATTTTTTCAATACATATAATCATGTATGAACAATGCACATGATTGACTGTATAAAAGGAATTGGAAAGGAGAAAAAGAGTTTGCTTCTATAGATGAGTGATCATGGATTTTGTTCTTGAATTTACCATTAACCCACAGAGTAATTTTTATCTCCTTCCTTTACACCTCCAGGGTTCTGATAATCTTACATTGCTTGTCTTTAAGGTCAGCTGTTATGATTTAGTCTTTATATATACTGAAACTCAATGTAATATTTAATACATATTTAGATAAAGCTTTAATAAAAACTAGCTTATCACTAAATCAGTTAAATCACATAATCAACCTAAAACTTGTCTTAATGCCAAGGACCATTGAAGCTTGCTGCCTTTAACTATATCTTGCAATTTGAAATGCAAGAGATATAAGAACAATTCTTATCAGTTATATAAGCATCATTGTGTCACTATATCCAGGTTGGCCCATTTTTTTATAGTTTTCAATATTTAAGACAATGCACTATCCATGGGCACTCTATAATGCTAATTCAAGGGCCTGCATTCATTTTGTTGGCTATACCTCTAGTTTACTATTTTTTAGAAGTAGGGTTAAGACTAATATAAAGCAAGCTCTGCAAATTTTTATTTTTCTGTGATTTCCTGGGCCATTACTGTGATCTATGTATCGATAGAATCATGGACCAAGTCTCTCTGATCAATGGCAAAGACCATAGCGTGTTACATAATAAAATGCAGTTCATAGCTTTCTTACAGCACATTTATTTTAAATTAATATTCAGTAGCTTCTGAATCCTTGGCACCCAGAAAAATTGAATGCAAAAGTCAGTTGCAAGTAAATGCCATTATGTCCTTATTGGCATATTCACATTCACTGCTGCAAAAAAAAATGATGATGAGAAATATCCCAGGTTCTAACCATTCACAGCCAGATGTGATGCAGATAAAACAGCCTGGATTTTATCCTGAGAAATAAGTTAGTTAGTTTATGCAAATAAGGTATAGCTTCTAAGCATAAGTAGGGAACAAAATGTCCTAAGAAAGAAAATATGAATGTATAATCATTCTTGTTTAGTCTAGCAAAACCTCACTAACTCACACCTCCTGAAGGGAATCCTAATCAATAGTGGTGAAAAAAAATTATAATATGAATTTTAAGTACATTAGTGTGATCCTGATACTCATCTTTTATTGATGGTATCTGAATAAATAAAATAAATTTAATTAACATTAAATGCTATATATGCATATGTGTATGTATATATATGTTTTATATATAGCACATATATATTTTCTCAGCAGATTTTCCCACACGTGCACTAAAAAGTCCTACATGAACACAGTTGTAAATTACGATAAGTTTTTAATGAATAAGAATTCATGAAATTTCCACTCTATAAAATGTCAAACTAGAAAGATATTAAGTGGTTGAAATATAGTGTTCTAAAACCTCTATGCATCTCAGTTGAGAAAGAGTGGAATTTTAGAAAGTAAAATATATGATTGTTGGTAATTGTTTAGCCTTGAGACTCTTATCCTCCACTCCCTCACATATGGGAATAATAATATCTTTTTGTTAAGATTATGACATTTGAAGGATAATATGCATTTAAGTGTTTAGCATATATCTAGCAAATAGAAGACACTGGACATTGTTTAGTAAATATTATTACTTTTGCTAATATAATACTAATCATTACTATAAGTAGTGGTAGCAGTAGTATACTCATAGTTACATTTTCTTAGATTTGCAATGTTATATTAGTCCAACTCCCATTTTGATGTTTGACCACTGACTTCTTTTAAGTCTCTCCTTTCCCTTCCCTTTGGCACCATAGGTAGGGATGCTGATAAGAAAGTCCTTGCATGTGCGCGTCTCCTCCTTTAGCACTGATAGGACATTTCTATCTCCCGTGCACATGAACGTGTTCCCAGTCCAACCTCCTTGACACTGTAAAGGCCCAACTCATTCCCTCTATTTTGCCCAAATGGGCCCAAACCTGCTTGTACGTGACCAGCTCTCCCCAGGCCTTCCTTGTATGAGTTATAAGCTTTCAAATTCTTTTGGTGTGTGGAGTGTCACCAACCTTGACAACTGAGAAATTTCAAGTGTTGGTCCATTCTGCTTTGACGAAGTGACCAAAACAATGGCTGGCAACTCAGGAGGATGCCCTAAGCTGTCACCACCACTCCTTTGAGATCTTTCTCCTCTGGATCTCAGCTTACTCTGCACGTAGTGCATGGGATGGCTCAGCTGCTTGTTGGTGATCTTGCATTTTGAGTTGTGCTCCTTTTGTCGAGTCCTCTTGAGCTTCTTTTAAAATTGTTCTGACTTAAATCAGAAGTTTTGGTATTTGGCACTTAAGGATGAGCGCAGGATTGGGCTGTCCCTCAGGTATCCCTGGGTCATGCATCTCAGCCCAGATCTATCTGTGTGACACTGAGTGGATCGCGTGTCTGTGACTGATGCTAGGCTCAGGGAAAAGACTCTTACTCTGTAATTGTTTGCCTGTGTGTCTCAGCCAGGTATTGGCCTCCATTCTACAGAGTGCTCAGGAAAAAGACTGTTATACCCTGTGCAATATATGAGCCCATCAGGTTAGTCAAGAAAAAGAGAGTCAAAAAAAAAAAAAAGGAGAGTGAACCAGCTCTTTCCAGGCACCCAGGTATGACACTAAATTAATGACATGCTCCTGCCAGGAGATTCACTGGACACTCTCACGGGAACAAACAAATGCTCACTGTTGCACTTACAGAGAAGGGGTGGGCTATTGCCCTACACATGGTTCAGGCACCTGCCATCTTGGTAAAATTCTTAGGCATCATGTGATCCACTGAAGGTTGCTTCCTTCCTAATGTAGCTAAAAGTCATCTCCTAACATTGTCAGCACAACCTCTGTCAAGTAGGCCCCACACCTGCTAGGTCACATTGGTTTCTGGAGACAACGTATTTACATCTTTACATTTACATATACTGCTGAGGCCTATTTATGAGGTCGCGCAGAAATCGTCCCGCTTTGAACAGGGCCCTTATAACAGAAGGCCCGAGAGTCAATACTGATGGCCATACTGCAGGCCCATCTTTCAGTACCTTCTGGAGATTCCTCTATGGAGAAAGCTGTTGCAACTAACTATGCTCCTATGCTTCTTAGATTCTCTGGACAACTCTTGGTGGCTGCACATTGCTTCTCATACGAAAGTCTGCTTGCTTAGGTCCTGGACTCATGATATTAGAGCAAAAACTGCTAGTTAACACATTGGACCCTCTTAGAAACTGAGGTTCTCATAGGACTTGAAGCCGTGGCACTCTTCAGTCTGCTGTTCTCTATGTCGTGGGTTATGGTTACAGCACCCCACAAACTCAGCACAGCCACAGAGGCTTCCTTGCTGAAATGGAGATTGCACTTACAGGATAAAGCCAAACCCGGGCTCTCTGGCATATTCTACCAACAGGATGAAATGATCTCTCCTGTGCTCCATCCCTTAACAAGTATCACAGTGTTCGAGGAGGTCATCTCTCTCCTAGACTACTTGGCCACCTGGGGAGCCTCTTGGGGTCAACTGAGTGAACAGTGCATAGGTTCATATACTGCAAGGGCAGAAGTAACAATCACACATGACAGAGCTCACTAGAGAACTGCTGCTTTTCATCCCTGAGCTAGAACATCCTTGATAAGGAGGGAACCCAAGATTAAGCACAATAGACCAAACTCCAGACAGTCATACTGGCACTGGAGGATGCACTAGCTAACAACTGACCCAAACTACCCATCTTTAAGACTTCTGGGCCATTGTCAATGGTCTGGTCATTTTGTCTGGCCAGCAGCATGGCAATAAAAATAATTCTGAATTCAAGGCTTCCCTTTCAGGGTTAAGGGAATTTCTTAATTTGGGGAATTCCTTGACTCTTAGGTTGAGGAGGTTCAAGTTAAGATCATACTTGTCTTTGCCCACACCAAGGCTCAGTTTAATGCTAAGACTGATATAGCATTATGTAAATTCTTGGTTCAAGGTTTTATCCTCCATGGATAATTGGTTTTATTGCCTTTTTGAACTCATTTATTACTTTACCTCAGATTTCTCCCCTTATTTTGACCTGCACTTTTTGCATTTGCAACTAAATAAATTCTCTTGAACTCCTGCCCCTAAACAAACCACACTGATCTTGTTCCCTCATATACCGTATTCTTGCCAATTACACTGTTCTGCTACTGCCATGTGGGACACTGGTGCTGCCCTTGGAATCCACAATGTTATGCAACACAGTTTTTCTGAAAATGGATGCCACTCAAGAACTGTCCAAAAATATATGCAAATATATGATTTACATCACTACCACCCTCAAAGTCCTGAATAAGGGGCAATACTTTCTGGCAGCTTTGGTTGCTGATAGTAGCCTAGCATTGGTCTATTAGCCAACTAAACCTTGGAATTAAAATACTAAAATTAAGTTTGCTATTGATTGGATACATAGAATCTTGACTCGCTAACCTTCTTGCTGCTTGTGAATAAACAATACAGGCAAAGTTACTCAGATGTCCTAACAAATGAGGCAACAGGTTAAAGTCAATAATGTCACTTGGATGTTTGAACAAATGCCCTGAGCACTCGCAGACAACTTCTCCTGACTCTCCTCAACTATCTCGGATGAGTGAATGCATATGCTCTTCCAGAGCTTCTCATTTCCCTTATAGATGGTTGTATATGGTTCCAAAATTTATACTTAAATTCAGCTTCAATTAAGAGACCTCTATTGATGGCACATTTCAGTTATCAATCAAACATCAGGGGTGAAGACTATGACTCCATTATTGATGTTTGACTGCTGACTTCTTTTCATGCCTCACTCTCAGTTTCTCCTTTGGCCCCATATCTGGACAGACAAATAATAAAGGCCAAGCACAAGCACCTCCTTATTTGGTGCAGACTGGAAATTTAAACCTCCCCCACTTGGGAATTTTCTACAATCTCACCTCCTCACCAGTATTAAGACCCAATCTATCAACTCTGTTTTGCCTAAGCCATCCCAAATCTGATAGTCCCTCCCTAGGTCTGTCCACAAGTCCCTCATGTGAGAAATAAACTTCATCTCAAATTATCTTGGTGTGTGGAGTGTCATCAATCTTTATATCTGAACCAAATTTCAAATGATGTCCATCCTGATTCTTTGAGTGACTACAAAATACAGGTCCACTGAGGCTGAGAAAAACCTTACCATCTAATGGAAACATGATTCTAGTTTAGTAATTTCCAAAGAGAATGTCATAGAGCATAGAGTTTTAAAACAGTTTTCAGGATAGATGAGTTGTCAAGTCAAATATTTTTAGGAAACACAGAGGTAAATTTAATTACATATATTCCATAAATGCAGGTCTTCCAGATCCTTTAATATTCTAATGTTACTTATAAATTGGGAGGACAAGTATATACAATGCAAGATTTCACGAATACATTTGTTCATTAAATTGGGACCGATGTTCAACTAAGACCTTCTACTATCACCATAAGGTATTTATGGTGACATCTATTTTAATTGCTAGTGACCATGCTATATCAAATGTGTTTTATGTGCGTATGTGTGTATTTACACATGTGTATATGTACTATATACATTCATACCATATATAATATAGTCATACATATATAATACACATGTATATATGTACAATGCATTTGTTACATATGTATGTAATGTATTTAATATATGGCTATATATATTACTCTTTCAGGAAACTATATTTAATAGAGCATGGGTTAAACTAAGTTTTCACCAAACATATTTTAAGAAACACTGTTTTGATGATTATCCATCCTATGTATTAGTATTTTCCTCAAACAGTAAAGACAGTAGTTTTTAGAAAACTAGTTTTAGAAAATTGTATTTACTTTGAACTGTAATTATCCATTTGACAACTTCTAGACACTTTCACTTTTTATTTAAAGTTGCATAAT
This sequence comes from Phocoena sinus, assembly GCF_008692025.1. Classification (NCBI taxonomy): domain Eukaryota; kingdom Metazoa; phylum Chordata; class Mammalia; order Artiodactyla; family Phocoenidae; genus Phocoena; species Phocoena sinus. The sequence continues at coordinate 79,093,222 of NC_045768.1, read as the reverse complement.
CAATGTCTTTTTTATAACAGCCTGTTTAATGTCTATAGCTAGGACTTTACACCAGCCTAAGGGACACATAATCCTAGATAGTTACAATGTCCCAGATGATAATGAACTGTCTCTTTTTAATGAATTAAAACACTCCACTACATTAAAGATCTTGAGAGATTTCAAAACACGTAACTGTCCTCAGAAACTCATATCCTATAAGCTCCTTTTTCCTTCTCTATAAATCCCAGAGTGCCTTGTCCAAAAACACATTAAAATGTAGAAACACTTCAGATTTCTAAATAATGTTTGCTACACATCCTTTCTATGTCACAACTCCATTGTTTTAATTTTCCTCTGAGTAACAGGGCCCCAGTAGCGATATGTGTCTCTTGTGCATGTTACTTAGTAATTTGACAGTCTGAAAGTTCAGTGCACCAAAATGGTATTTATGCAAACAATATAAAGCTTAATTTTTGTATTTTTATTTCAAAACTACAAAATTTTTATGGCTTAAGATTATATTGTTTTTATTTTTAGAGGCATATATATATATATATATATATATATATATATATATGGTTCACATTGTCTGGCACTTAGACATTAGAAAGTTCACAGATGTAAGTACCTTTGTTGTCACACTTTATATTTACATAATTTAATATTTTAGAGGTACAAAAGATTGAAGAAAATTATCACCCAATGTAAGTGTCATTCTAATTTAGCACTATCAAGAGATTATCCCAAATGAACTCATTTTCTATTAACAGGAAAAAAATGGGTTCCTTGTTAGAATTTATCAATTAAAATATCGATTTCTAATTGTGCTTTCATATCTTTTTCATTTACCTTTTACATCAAGCATTAATCTATCAACTGTCCTCATTATATTTTACCCTTTTAATTTTTCTCATCACCCAGATTTTAAAATTCTGTGTACAAGTTTCTCCCCCTCTAAAATCAACTAGAAGCTGCAAGGATGATCTTCCCTTCCATCTTCAGTTTGTATGCTTGCCTGACCTCCCTAAAGAGTAGACTTGTATTTTTACAAGCATTCCTTGTTTTAAATTGATTTATTTGTTCCCTGCAATCTGGCTTCTAATTTCAACACTTTCTCAAAATTATTGTACTGAACTGCCTCTGTCAACTCAGCACCACTGCCCCCTTTAGCTTTCTCCTTTGTATTTCAGGGAGAAACCTGAAACTGCACTTCCCAGAAATTTGGCCCTTAGATTCAGCCAGTAAGAGATATTTCATCAAATACTGGAAAGTGGAAGAGAAATAAATCAAAATTCTGTGATGGCAAATTCAGAGAGATAGTTTAGAACATCAGAAGCAGCTTCCCTTGACTTTGGACACTTCCTGAGAAGCACCCATTGTAGTCAGGCATTGAAACCACATTTAACTGTGAGTAGAGAGCTTGGAACATAAGCAGCAGCTTCTATAGAATTCTGAAAGTTTTCATGATGTCGTATATATACAGCTGGATACATTGACTGCAGAAACTTGAGATATTTACACTTTGATATTTCCTGAAAGCAGTCTTCTGTCCCTTTCTCTTCCTGTCCTTCTATAATTTGTGCAAACTCTAATTTTTGTCTCCTTAGGTAGGTTTTTTCCTATAGTTATAAATAAGTTCCTCAGACCTTATTTATCTTATAATCAAAAGTTTATACATTTTTACCAATATTGCCCTACAACTCAGCAAACCTTCACAACCACTACTCAACTCTCTTTTTCTGTAAATTTTAAAAAATATTCCATATATAAATTTACCATACAGAATTTGTCTCTCTGTGTCTGGCTTTTTTTTCATTTAACATAATACCCTCCAGATTCATCCATGTTCTTGTACATGTCATACATTCCTTTTTTTAAGGTTGAATAATATTCCAATGTGTTTATATACCAAATTTTCTTTATACATTTCTATAAATTGATATGTATGTTGCCTCCATACCTTGGCTATTGTGAATAATGCAACAATGTGCATACGAGTACAGTATCTCTTTAAGGCAATAATTTTGTCTTCTTGGGATATATATCCAGAAGCAGGATTGCTAGATCATACGGTAATTCTATTTTTACTTTTTTCAGGAACCTCGATACTGTTTTCCATAATGATTGTATAATATTATATTGCCACCAACAGGACATAAGAGTTCCCTGTTCCCCAAATCCTTTCTAGAGGTTATCTTTTGTCTTTTTTTTTTTCTATACATATTAGTGTATATACGTCAATCCCAATCTCCCAGTTCATTACACCACCACCACCACCCTCACCACTTTCCCGCCTTGGTGTCCATATGTTTGTTTTCTACATCTGTGTCTCAATTTCTGCCCTGCAAACCACTTCATCTGTACCATTTTTCTAGTTTCCACATATATACATTAATATACCATATTTGTTTTTCTCTTTTTTTTTTTTTTTTTTTTTTTTTTTTTTTTTTTTTTATGCGTTACGCGGGCCTCTCACTGTTGTGGCCTCTCCCGTTGCGGAGGACAGGAGGACAGGCTCCGGACGCGCAGGCTCAGCGGCCATGGCTCACGGGCCCAGCCGCTCCGCGGCACGTGGGATCCTCTCAGACCGGGGCACGAACCCGTGTCCCCTGCATCGGCAGGCGGACTCCCAACCACTGCGCCACCAGGGAAGCCCTGTTTTTCTCTTTCTGACTTACTTCACTCTGTATGACAGTCTCTAGATCCATCCACGCCTCTACAAATGACCCAATTTCGTTCCGTTATATGGCTGAGTAATATTCCATTGTATATATGTACCACTTCTTCTTTATCCATTCATCCATCCCTGGGTATTGAGCTTGCTTCGATGACCTGGCTATTGAAAATAGTGCTGCAATGAATGTTGGGGTGCATGTGTCTCTTTGAATTATGTTTTTCTTCTGGGTATACGCCTAGTAGTGGGATTGCTGGGTCATATGGTAATTCTATTTTTAGTTTCTTAAGGAACCTCCGTACTGTTCTCCATAGTGGCTGTATCAATTTACATTCCCATTAACAGTGCAAGAGGGTACCCTTTTCTCCACACCCTCTCCAGCATTTGTTGTTTGTAGATTTTCTGATGATGCCCATTCTAACTGGTGTGAGATGATACCTCATTGTAGTTTTGATTTGCATTTCTCTAATAATTAATGATGTTGAATAGCTTTTCATGTGCTTCTTGGACATCTATATGTCTTCTTTGGAGAAATGTCTATTTAGGTCTTCTGCCCATTTTTGGATTGGGTTGTTTGTTTTTTTTAATATTGAGCTGCATGAGCTGTTTATATATTTTGCAGATTAATCCTTTGTCCGTTGATTCATTTGCAAATATTTTCTCCCATTCTGAGGGTTGTCTTTTCATCTTGTTTATGGCTTCCTTTGTTGTGCAAAAGGTTTCAATTTTCATTAGGTCCCATTTGTTTATTTTTGTTTTTATTTTCATTACTCTAGGAGGTGGATCAAAAAAGATCTTGCTGTGATTTATGTCAAAGAGTGTTCTTCCTATGTTTTCCTCTAAGAGTTATATACTGTCCAGTCTTACACTTAGGTCTCTAATCCCTTTTGACTTTCTTTTTGTGTATGGTGTTAGGGAGTGTTCTAATTTCATTCTTTACATGTAGCTGTCCAGTTTTCCCAGCACCATTTATTGAAGACACTTTCTTTTCTCCGTTATATATCCAGTCCTCCTTTGTCATAGATTAGTTGACCATACGTGCATGGGTTTATCTCTGGGCTTTCTATATTGTTCCATTAATCTATGTTTCTGTTTTTGGCCTGTATCATATTGTCTTGATTACTGTAGCTTTGTAGTATAGTCTGAACTAAGGGAGTCCGATTCCTCCAGCTCTGTTATTATTTCCCAAGATTGCTTTGGCTATTCGAGGTCTTTTGTGTTTCCATGCAGATTGTGAAAATTTTTGTTCTAGTTCTGTGAAAAATGCCATTGGTAGTTTGATAGGGATTACATTGAATCTGTACATTGTGTTGGGTAGTATAGTCATTTTCACAATGTTGATTCTTCCAATCCAAGAACATGGTAATCTCTCCATCTGTTTGTATCATCTTTAATTTCTTTCATCACTGTCTTATAGTTTTCTGCATACAGGTCTTTTGTCTCCTTAGGTAGGTATACTCCTAGGTATTTTATTCTTTTTGTTGCAATGGTAAATGGGAGTGTTTCCTTAATTTGTCTTTCAGATTTTTCATCATTAGTGTATAGGAATGCAAGAGATTTCTGTGCATTAATTTTGTATCCTGCAACTTTACCAAATTCATCGATTAGCTCTAGTAGTTTTCTGGTAGCATCTTTAGGATTCTCTATGTATAGTATTATGTCATCTGCAGTCACAGTTTTACTTCTTCTTTTCCTACTTGCATTCCTTTTATTTCTTTTTCTCCTCTGATTGCCATGGCTAGAACTTCCAAAACTATGTTGAATAATAGTGGTGTGAGTGGACATCCTTGTCTTGTTCCTGATCTTAGAGGAAATGCTTTCAGTTTTTCACCATTTAGAATGATGTTTGCTGTGGGTTTGTCACATATGACCTTTATTATGTTGAGGTAGGTTCACGCTATGCCCACATTCTGGAGGGTTTTTATCATAAATGGGTGTTGAATTTTGTCAAAAGCTTTTACTGCATCTATTGAGATGATCATATGGTTTTTCTTCTTCAATTTGTGAATATGGTTTATCACACTGATTGATTTGTGTATATTGAAGAATCCTTGCATGCCTGGGATAAATCCCACTTGATCATGGTGTATGAACCTTTTAATGTATTGTTGGATTCTGTTTGCTAGTATTTTGTTGAGGATTTTTAAATCTATATTCTTTTGATTTCTCCATTGAATCTGAATGAGATCCTTGCCGGGTAGAGTAATCTTGGTTGTAGCTTCTTCCCTTTCATCACTTTAAGTAGGTCATGCCACTCCCTTCTGGCTTGTAGGGTTTCTGCTGAGAAATCAGCTGTTAACCTTATGGGACTTCCCTTGTATGTTATTTATTGTTTTGCCCTTGCTGTTTTCAATAATTTTTCTTTGTCTTTAATTTTTGCCAATTTGATTACTATGTGTCTTGGCATGTTTCTCCTTGGGTTTATCCTGTATTGGACTCTCTACACTTCCTGGACTTGGGTGGCTATTTCCTTTCCCATGTTAGGGAAGTTTTCAACTATAATCTCTCCATATATTTTCTTGGTTCCTTTCTCTCTCTCTTCTCCTTCTGGGACCCCTATAATGTGAATTCTTCTGTGTTTAATGTTGTCCCAGAGGTCTCTTAGGCTGTCTTCATTTCTTTTCATTCTTTTTTCTGTATTCTTTTCCGCAGCAGTGAATTCCACAATTTTGTCTTCCAGGTCACTTATCTGTTTTTCTGCCTCAGTTATTCTGCTATTGATTCCTTCTAATGTATTTTTCATTTCAGTCATTGTATTATTCATCTCTGTTTGTTTGTTCTTTAATTCCTCTACCTGTTTGTTAAACATTTCTTGCATCTTCTCGATCTTTGCCTCCATTCTTTTTCTGAGGTTCTGGATCATCTTCACTATCATTATTCTGAGTTCTTTTTCTGGAAGGTTGCCTACCTGCCCTTCATTTAGTTGTTTTTCTGGGGTTTTATCTTATTCCTTCATCTGGTACATAGCCCTCTGCCTTTTCATCTTGTTTGTCTTTCTGTGAAAGTGGGTTTTGTTCCACAGGCTGCAGGATTGTAGTTCTTCTAGCTTCTGCTGTCTGCCCTCTGGTGGATGAGGCTGTCTAAGAGGCTTGTGCATGTTTCCTGATTGGAGGGGCTGGTGGTGGGTGGAGCTGGCTGTTGTTCTTGTGGGCAGAGCTCAGTAAAAGTTTAATCTGCTTGTCTGCTGATGGGTGTGGCTGGGTTTCATCCCTGTTGGTTGTTTGGTGTGAGGTGACCCAACACTGTAGCCTACCCAGGCTCTTTGGTGGGGCTAATGGCAGTCTCTGGGATGGCTCATGCCAAGGCTACTTCCCAGAACTTCTGCTGCCAGTATCCTTGTCCTCACAGTGAGACACAGCCAACCCCCGCCTCTGCAGGAGACCTTCCAACACTAGCAGGTAGGTCTGGTTCAGTCTCCTATGGGGTCAGTGCTCCTTCCTCTGGGTCTCGATGTGCACACTGCTTTGTGTGTGCCCTCCAAGAGTGGAGTCTCTGTTTTCCCCAGTCCTGTCCAAGTCCTGAAATCAAGTCCTGCTAGCCTTCAAAATCTGATTCTCTAGGAATTCCACCTCCCATTGCTGGACCCCCAGGTTGGAAAGTCTGATGTGAGGCTCAGAACCTTCACTCCAGTGGGTGGACTTCTGTGGTATAAGTGTTCTCCAGTTTGTGAGAAAAAACTGTTTGTGAGAAAAAATTCCATAACCCAGCAGTTATGGAATTTGATTTTATTGTGATTGCACCCCTTCCTACCATCTCATTGTAGCTTCTCCTTTGTCTTTGGATGTGGTGTATCTTATTTGGTGAGTTCCAGTGTCTTCCTGTCGATGATTGTTCAGCAGTTAGTTGTGATTCTGGTGCTCTTGCAAGAGGGAGGGAGTGAGAGCATGTTCTTCTACTCTGCCATCTTGAACCAATCTCCCCTTTTGTCTTTTTGATAATAAACATCCTAACAGGTGTGAGGTAATATCTTCTCATGGTTTTGAATTACATTTCCTTGATGATTAGTGATGCTGAACATCTTTTCAAGTAGTTGTTGATCATTTGTGTGTCTTTTTTGGAAAAATGTCTCTTTGGGTCCTTTACATAGATTTAACTTTGTTTTTTTTTTTGTTTTTTTTTTTTTTGCTATTGAGTCATATGAATTCCTTGTATGTTTTGTATATTAAGTCTTTATCAGATATATGATTTGCAAATATTTTCTCCCATTCCACAGGCTACTTTTCATTTTATTCATGGTTTCCTTTGCTGTGTAGAAACTTTGTAGTGTTACATAGTCTCATTTGTTTCTTTTTTTTTGCTTTTGTTGCCTTTTCTTTTAAGTCAAATCCCCCAAAATTATTGTCAAGACAACTGTCAAGGAGTTTAACCCCCTGTGTTTTCTTCTAGGAGTTCTATGGTTTCAGATCTTACATTCAATTCTTTAGTCCATTTTGAGGTGATTTTTTTGTATGGTGTAAGACACAGTTTTAGGGATACAGTTTCAGTTTTCTGCATGTGGATATCCAGTTTTCCCAACACCATTTATTGAATAAACTATCCTTTCCCCATTGAATTTTCTTGGCTTATTTGTTGTAAATTATTTGACCATGTATGCATGGATTTATTTCTTAGCTCTCTATTCTATTCCATTGGCATATGGGTCTGTTTTTATGCCACTACCTTACTGTTTTGATTACCATCACTTTAAAGTATAGTTTGAAACCAGTAAGTTTCTACTTTTGTTTGGAACATATTCCCCTGTTTCTTCATTTTCCTTTCTTCTCTGTGTTCGTTTCCTCTCATTAGATAAATCAGCTCCCATCTTTCAGTCTTGACAAACTGCTCTCCTGTAGTCAATCAGCCTGGCCTGAGGTCCTGGTTGCCTCTCATATCTTTGAGATGGTAAAAGCCACCGTCTTTGTTCTTAGTGGTTCTGAATACTTGAGGATGTGCCAAGACTCATCAGTGTCCCAGCTGGGAGGATCATATTCAGCCCCTACATGTAGGCTGATTAGAAGCCAGACCTCAGGCAGCAGCTAGGAAAGTATGCATTCAGTCCCCTTTCAGGTAGAATCTGAATGGGCATCTTTTCTTCCTCTGCACTGTACCCAGGTGTCTAGCCATTGGCAGTGCACTTGTTCCCATTAAAAAATGCTTCTTTTTTTGTTATAGTCCTGTGGTACTTGTGAATGCAAGCTCCAGTGGCTTTCAGAGCTAGGTGACTTGGACTCCATCCCTGAGATGGTAGGTAGCCTTAAACTCAGGGTGTTCAGTGTGTGGTCCAAACCCTTTGCTCCTCAGAAAGAAGCTGGAAGTTGAGTGTTCTCTCCCAATTGCATGCTATTGTGACAAGGGTGGGATTTATGGCAAGAGTATGTCTCAGCCTTTACTACCCAGTTCAATGTGGATCTTTTCGAAGTCACCCAATGTGCAGGAATCACTTAACTAGTTTCTGGATTTCTTTCAGAGGATATTGTTCCATGTGTAGCTGTGTATTTGCAGTCGCCATCTTGGTCTGGAGTGCTCTCTTTCAATCTTCTACTTAAAAAATAATATTCATGAAATAGCATCCTACGCTGTATAATATTGCAAGAAAGAGCCTAACCTTACTATATACAACCTTGATGATTTTTAACAGACAGTGGTGCACTTATGAATGCAGTGAGAAACAATGATAACATATTATTCTGTACAATATATAAGCAGACACCTTTTAGTGAGTAAATGGGTGTCTTGTTTATTCTCATCTACTTTGAGATAAATCCTGAGCCTGTGATCTGTTGCTGGAGCTGACAGAAAGAGGATATCCATTTATTCATTTGTCCTACTAGAACCAGCACTTGCTTTACAAATACAGAAAATTTACAAAGGAAACATGCCAACCCATCAACATCAGTTATCTCAGAAACAAATATTTGTTCTTTGTATGTTTCAAAAAAGAAACCCAAAATTTTGATTTTAAAAAAGTTAGTAACTTTCCCACGTAGCCATAGTCTGCCAAGGCAGATGTGAAGAAAAACTGGTTTTTCCCTTTGTTTCAGATTACTCTTTGTATAACACAAAAAAATCAGATTCTTTAAACTGTCCCCCATGAGAAACATACATCCATATTTAACCATATTCCTTCTTAATTTTTCTGAGTCTAAGAACTAGATAAGGATCCTGAGCCTTGGACCCAATTGTCACCTACCAATAGTATAGCAAGGAAACTTTCTGCATAAGAATGATCAAACAGAAAGTACTTACTAGACCTAGGTCAACATCAAGCACGCCTTAATTTTGGAAACTTCAACTGAAGACAAATCAAAGCCCTCCTTATTCCACTCAATATTCCCCAAACTGTCATATCATAAAAGGTGTTTTCTTGCTGCCTGCAGATAAACTATCCAGTCTCTATCATTTAAAATAATTTATTCATTATTTGTATATTGATTTATCCATTCATTCTTCACTTTTCTAATGTTGATTGAGTGCCTAATAAAGATTATACATCTGCCCATGTGTAAGAAAGACAGATATGAGTAGATCTGCCTGATACCTACCTCCTGAAGTGTTTAGCCTGGAGGAAAATGGAACTTTTTCTGTTATCCTTGTGGCATTGCCTTCCAGCAGCCACCTTTTCATACTTTCCTTTCCTCATGATATCCTCTTCAAAGGTTGAGTGAGTCGGCAGCCCAACTGATTGATGCTCTGAAGGTACTACCATGTTAATCTGCTAGACTTCCCTTACTCAAAAGGCCTTTTGGGGCTCTGTTTGGAACTCTTCAACCATCTTTCTTTGCATTGCCCTTACCATAGCCATTGTCCTAAACTCTGCTTTTGGGGTTATCAGTGCCATTGCCCCTGCCCTCTAGGACAAAATGGCTAAGGTAAATAAAGTTTAAGGAATTTTCTGTTTGAGCGAGTTGCTGCTTCAGCAAATTGATTTTTGGCAAATTAACTTTTTTTTTTTTTTTTTTTTTTTTTTTTGGTACGCGGGCCTCTCACTGCTGTGGCCTCTCCCGCTGCGCGCACAGGCTCCGGGCGCGCAGGCTCAGCAGCCATGGCTCACGGGCCCAGCCGCTCCGCGGCATGTGGGATCCTCCCGGACCGGGGCACGAACCCATGTTCCCTGCATCGGCAGGCGGACTCTCAACGACTGCGCCACCAGGGAAGCCCTTGGCAAATTAACTTTTTAAACCTTGGTTTTCAGGGGGTTTATTTTTTAGAGAATCGATTTAGAGCCCTACCAAATTCTTAGCTTTCTGGGGCTAATGATAGTCATTGAGATAGAGTGCAATGCCACAGCTAAAGCCCCCAATTTTCTTTGCCCCTAGATAACCCATTAGTAATATGAACTCTGAACTCACACAAAATTAGGGAGCAGATAAGATGGCCAATGCACAGTGGACCAGTAAAACCCCATAGGTTTACTAGTATTCTCTTCTTGCTATGATTTGATGGACTAAAATTTATAAACTCAATAATGTTAAAAGGCAATCGGATCCCCATATAGTTCTCTTAGACAATATCCTTCCCCATAAGAATATTTTTTCTCCTTCCTATTACCCTCTGCCTTGGATGTCTTGGGTTTTGTGAGGTTAACCAGAGGAAGATGGATACATCAGGCTGTTCCATCTCACTAGTCTAACAACAGATTATTCAAAAGTTGTCAGAAGATTTTCCAAAGATGCTAGAAAACTTGTGATAGATTTCACCCTAAAGGACAGATGATTGTTACGTTATGTCTCCACGCTAATTAGATAGTTGAGAGTAATAATAATAATAATATGATGATGATGATGGTGGTGGTGGTGATGATGGTGTTGCCAGATGTTCAAAAGACTGGTAAGGTATAAGATTTGATTTCATTTCATCCTAATATCAAGGCTTCTTTGCTCTCCTACCACAGCATTATGTCCCTAGTCTCTTCAGCTATATAAATCAGTTTCTGATTTTTTTTTATCTTGGAAACTATAATAATAGCCAGTTATTTTACCAGCAAATGTAAGTTTATTTGGTAATAGTAGAGGAATTGAAGTTTGGGAAATTCATGCTACTGAGGACCAAAGGCAAATCCAGAGAACAATGAAGGGGAACGTGCTTTTAGAGGGAAAAGGGACGACTTGGGAGAGGCTGTGATAACCAAAGAATCCATTGGAGGAAACTGGGAGAATTCAAAGTATGGAGGCTTCTCATTGGTTGGGCTGCTACAGTCTCTGGTTGGCTGGGGTCTCTGATTGACTAAGCTGTCATTGGGCAGAGAGAGGTTTTCCTTCTTCCTCCTGTATAGTAGAGTAGAGGCAGCTTTCTGTCAGAGATATAGGTGTATGTCTCTTCCTGTTTGAAATAATTGAGGATGCATGACAGGGCACAAGAGCTCCTTCTACAGAACTTCCCAACTCCAGTTTTATCTGAGGTTACTTTAATTCCACAATATAATATCCAGATAGTTGTAGATTCAGTTCTCTTCCACTATTCCTGAGTAAAAATCTGAATTTCTTAACACAGGAACAGAAAAGAATGAAATCATGATGTGTAATTATAAAAGATGCACTCTTCTATGTTTAAGCCGTGTAAGTAGAAGTTGACTTCTAAAAGGCCACAACAATCAATTATGAAGTAGGGAATCTACTGATTTATACAAAGTTCAGACAAGACTCAAGCAATGAGACAGAATCACTGCGTTCTCTCCAACACTCCCTACAGAGAGGTGGGGAAACTTCTTAGGAAGTCAGCCTGGATTTCTGGTTGCTACATGTGTCCTAACAGAATATGTTTAGAAACAAGGTCCTCCACAGTCTATAGAATTTCCAAAGGAGGCTGTTTCTTCCAAGCTCTAAAATTCCTTGAGTAAATTTAAGCCTATATTCTGCCTACCTTTGGCCTCTCAGTGCCATTAGTTCAGAGTGGTAATTGGTAAGACATTTGCTGTTGTAAAAATGCGATTTCTTCAAGAGTAGCAGGTACCATGGTCCCCATGGGGGTCCAATAAGTCTGTTTGTTTGGTCAAAAGTGCAGTCTTGAAGGGTTAAACTAAGGAAAGAACAAACATTTAAGATAATAAAATAAGACTCATGCCCTCAAAGATCTTGCTCCAGAAGCCATCCCCTCATCAAACGACGGGGGCTCCCTGTTTTACTTGTGCTTCTCTTTCTCCATTACATTAATTTCTCGAACATTCTGAATACAAACAATCTCTGGAGAACTTATTAATAATATACATTCAGAGAGAAAAAAAAACAGAAATTAGGCACTTGATAGGACTTTGAGGAATCTATATTCATGTAAAGCTACAAGTTACTTTGATGATCAACAAATGTTGAAAATCCTTGTGCTGTAGATTTCTAAATTCTGATGCCCTCTGACCCTACTGGATCCCAACGTTCCCTCACCCAAGTGTAGAACTCTTCTTTAATTCCAAATAAAGTTATAAGTAACATAGAGACAACAACCATTCTGTTGTTTCATCTTAGAACATTTTACAGACTGAATTTTCCTGAAAAACATTATCACAGAAGGAAAACAACACAAAACAAAAGAGATGGAGATCATAATAACTTATTACAAAGCACAGGTTTTGGTTCACAGAGTGCCTCTCACTCTGTCTCAGGCCTCTGAGTTCCTTCACAATTTCCCATTCTGTTTGAACATTTATGTTATGTTTACAAGAAGGCAACCTCAAATAGCTGCTCAGAGATTCTCTTACTGACCATAGGATCTGGTTCTCTGAACACCTGACTCTGTATTCAGTGCCTAAAGTGAGTCAGGGCTGTATTCAGACCTTCCATTTTAGTCTTACTTTTTTGTTAAAGGGACAGATGTTTTGTGTATGTTTTATTTTCTTTATGAGAAATGTTCAAAATGACATCTTGAAATGGTCTCAGACATGAGGAGAGACATCTTCTCCTTTGAAATAGTTGGTCCTTTAGAAAGAGAAACAAATATTTTAAATAAATTGTCCAAAAATATGCATGAGATCTGCTATTTGAGTTTTCCATTAATGCTTTTTAAAAAGACTTATCAGATAAAATAAATTCAGAAAATACAGAAAAAAAAATAAAAAATCAAATTATCAATACTTATCAATTTAAAATTGATAAGACTATTTCTAGGTTTTTTAAAAACCTAGAAATAATACAATAAAATGAGAATTTTAGGTAGCTACCCAAAGTTTTATAATTCATAAGCCTTTAGAGAATATTATAGTAAAATTCTATTTCAATAGAAGAATACAAAATTAGAACACCAAAAAAGGCAGTATGTTGAAGACATATGATGATTATAATAAAAGTTTAAATATAGACTCAAAAGAAGTTCCTGGTAAATGGAAATATACTATGTTCTTTTTTTTTTTTTTTTTTTTCTTTTTTTGCGGTACGCGGGCCTCTCACTGTTGTGACCTCTCCCATTGTGGAGCTCAGGCTCCGGACGCGCAGGCTCAGTGGCCATGGCTCACAGGCCCAGCCGCTTCACGGCATGTGGGATCTTCCCATACCGGGGCACGAACCCGCATCCCCTATATTGGCAGGTGGACTCTCAACCACTGTGCCATCAGGGAAGCCCTATACTATGTTCTTATATGGAAAAATTACTAAATGTAAATTTAATTCAAGTGTATCTACAAAACTGCAAAAATCCAAACCCCATTTGAAGTTTATAAATTATTAAAAATATTATTTGGAATAATTTTAGAAAGTGAAAGTAGCTATAAACAATAAAAAAAGTAATAGGAAAAAAATTGCCTCATGAAAATGTAAAATGTAATATCATTTTAACTTAATAATGCTTCTTATTCAGGAAGAATCAATTACATATAAGAATTTTTCATCTGATAAACATTGCATTTGGAAACAAAGGAAATAGGCTAATTTTGATATCATGAAAAGTAAAGTAAAGTCATGTTTTAAGCCCTCTGAATATATAAGCACATACAACTCACAAAGACAAAGCATAGCAGCAGCAGCAGCAGCTACTACTACAACAAAATTAGAAGTAAAAGAAGAAATATAGATTACAAATGTAAAATTAATTTACAATAGGCATAGTAGACAAAAATTAATATATAAAATCATTAAAAATATCGATTAAGACAACCATACTGATACATGAGCAGAGGTTATAAGCAAGCGATTTATGAAAGTGTTCAAACTAGAAATTAAAAATAGGAATTAAAATTTTTAATTAAAAATAAAAAAGAAAAAATATAATATGTGGCTTTATGGTGATGTGAAGGAAAAACTCACTCTCATAAGCAAACTCTTCAGCTAATTACATTAGGCAACCAGGAAAATAAAATAGAACCAAACAATCCAATTGGACATTTATATCAAATATTAAACACGTTCTATATCTTGGTTACTATTATGTAATTCAGGATTCAGTTAGCAACTTAAATATGGTATAGTTTTCATGGACCTCACCATCTCTCTTGCGAGACTGGTAGATATAACTAAATATGCTTAATAAATAAATCAGTATGAGGGACAAAATTCACAATTGATGACAAAACACATTGTCGATGTAATTCCTGCTCTCCATATGATTCAACAGAGTATTTGATGACTCTGAACTTAAATTAATAATTCTTTGTAATGAACTTACAGTAGATGACGTGTGTTGTAAAACTTAAACTCATTTGTATAAAGAGTAATTTTTGATCTCACAGGGTATTCATTCCTATTAAATGACATAAGGTATAAATAATATCCAATAGAATACCTTACAATGCAGCTATGACAATTAGAGCATTATGTCTCTGTATTAAGGTTTGGCAAATCAAATAATATTATTATCATTTGTGTTTTTCCTGCTGTTATTCTTTGTTTACAAGAGAGGAAAATGAATCTTTCTGAGTTTTAGTATTCCCTAAGTTTACATATCTAATAATGCACGAAGCCAGAATTGTAGTTCATTATTCTAAATGCCAGCCCAGTCTGATAGTCTAGCACCATTTTCATTCCAATAACCTAAATAATCAAATAAATATAGAAAATTTAATATTACTATAGATTTTAACTTTATCTTGGTAATATGACATGGTTAAATACACATTAGGCTCTTAAGCTAAAGGAAAACATAGTTTCTCAGTTATTTTATTCTAATTCTTAATAAAAACAAAAACAATAAAATGAAGGATTTTTATACCTTTTGCTTCATTCTGCTTTTTTTTTTTTTTTATCTTCTGGTCACGCTGCATGGCATGTGGGATCTTAGTTCCTCGACCAGGGATCTAACCCACACCCCCTGCATTGGCAGCACAGAGTCTTAACAACTGGACTGCCAGGGAAGTGCCTGCTTTATTCTGCTTTTGTTAGCATTTAGTCTTTGTTTAATTGCAATTCTCATCTATCTCTTTCTCAGTGAAGTGATACAGCTTTCATCATTGTTATGATTTTAGAGACCCACCTCCAGATATTTGTACATTCATATAAATGGAAGAAAGCCTTTTCAATAACATAAATGTAAATAACTCTACAGACACATAGGAATATAGATCTGTTAATTACTAATCGAAAACCAACTTGTCTGGCCGATGACACTTTCATTATAAGGTCCTGAGTAATATCTAACAAGCACACAGAAATAATGTATAAGAAAGAAGCATGAAAGTATATTATTTAGTAGGTATTCATTCATTCAGTATATGTATTGAACTCTTACGCTTGTCAGGCACTAGGCTTGAGAATGAGACAAAAAGAAATATACCAGAATCAGGCATTAAGAAACTCACAGATGCAAATATTAGAGCTCTAATTCTGCCAAACTGTATTAAAATAACAAAATAAGCACTTATTTCATACAACTCATAAAAGAAAATTAGGAACAGCTAAATCTTTATTTATTTTTTTTTAACATCTTTATTGGAGTATAATTGCTTTACAATGATGTGTTAGTTTCTGCTTTATAACAAAGTGAATCAGCTATACATATACATATATCCCCATATCTCTTCCCTCTTGCATCTCCCTCCCTCCCACCCTCCCTATCCCGCCTCTCTAGGAGGTCACAAAGCACCAAGCTGATCTCCCTGTGCAATGCGGCCGCTTCCCACTAGCTATTTTACATTTGGTAGTGTATATATGTGTCCTTGCCATACTCTCAATTTGTCCCAGCTTACCCTTCTCCCTCCCCATGTCCTCAAGTCTGTTCTCTAGCAGGTCTGAGTCTTTATTCCCATCCTGCCCATAGGTTCTTCATGATCTTTTTTTTTTTTTTAGGATTCCATATATATGTGTTAGCATACGGTATTTGTTTTTCTCTTTCTGACTTACTTCACTCTGTATGACAGACACTAGGTCCATCCACCTAGCTACAAATAACTCAATTTCGTTTCTTTTTATGGCTGAGTAATATTCCATTGTATATATGTGCCACATCTGCTTTATCCACTCAGCTGTCAATGGACACTTAGGCTGCTTCCATGTCCTGGCTATTGTAAATAGAGCTGCAATGTACATTGTGGTACATGACTCTTTTTGAATTATGGTTTTCTCTGGGTATATGCCCAGTACTGGGATTGCTGGGTCGTATGGTAGTTCTATTTTAGTGTTTTAAGGAACCTCCATACTGTTATCCATAGTGACTGTATCAATTTACACTTGACCAACAGTGCAAGAGGGTTCCCTTTTCTCCACACCCTCTCCAGCATTTATTGTTTCTAGATTTTTTGTTGATGGCCATTCTGACCGGAGTGAGGTGATACCTCATTGTAGTTTTGATTTGCATTTCTCTAATGATTATTGATGTTGAGCATCCTTTCATGTGTTTGTTGGCAATCTGTATATCTTTGGAGAAATGTCTAGGTCTTCTGCCCATTTTTGGAATGGGTTGTTTTTTGGATATTGAGCTGTATGAGCTGCTTATAAATTTTGGAGATTAATCCTTTTTCAATTGCTTTGTTTGCAAATATTTTCTCCCATTCAGAGGGTTGTCTCTGTCTTGTGTATGGTTTCCTTTGCTGTGCAAAACCTTTCAAGTTTCATTAGGTCCCATTTGTTTTTTGTTTTTTTTTTTTTATTTCCATTTCTCTAGGAGGTGGGTCACAAAGGATCTTGCTGTGTTTTATATCATAGAGTGTTCTTCCTATGCTGTCCTCTAAGAGTTTTATAGTGTCTGGCCTTACATTTAGGTCTTTAATCCGTTTTGAGTTTATTTTTGTGTATGGTGTTAAGATGTGTTCTAATTTCATTCTTTTACATGTAGCTGTCCAGTTTTCTCAGCACCACTTATTGAAGAGGCTGTCTATTCTCCAGTGTACATTCTTGCCTCTTTTATCAAAGATAAGGTGACCATATGTGCATGGGTTTATCTCTGGGCTTTCTGTCCTGTTCCATTGATCTATATTTCTGTTTTTGTGCCAGTACCATACTGTATTGATTACTGTAGCTTTGTAGTATAATCTGAAGTCAGGGAGCCTGATTCCTCCAGCTCCGTTTTTCTTTCTCTAGATTGCTTTGAGGTCTTTTGTGTTTCCATACAAATTGTGAAGTTTTTTGTTCTAGTTCTGTGAAAAATGCCATTGGCAGTTTGATAGGGATTGCATTTAATCTGTAGTTTGTTTTGGGTAGTATACTCATTTTCACGATGTTGATTCTTCCAATCCAAAAACATGGTATATCTATCTGTTTGTATCATCTTTAATTTCTTTCACCAGTGTCTTATTGTATTCTGCATACCGGTCTTTTGTCCCCTTAGGTATTTTTTTTTAATTTAATTTGATTTATTATTTTATACAGCAGGTTCTTATTAGTTATCCATTTTATACATATCCTTAGGTAGGTTTATTCCTAGATATTTTATTGTTTTTGTTGCAGTGGTAAATGGGAGTGTTTCCTTAATTTCTCTTTCAGATTTTTCATCATTAGTGTATAGGAATGCAAGAGATTTCTGTGCATTAAATTTGTGTCCTGCTGCTTAACCAAATTCATTGATAGCTCTAATAGTGTTTTTGTAGCATTTTTTAGATTTCTGTATATATAGTATCATGTCATCTGCAACCAGTGACAACTTTACTTCTTCATTTCCAGGTTGGATTCCTTTTATTTAGTTTTTCCCTCTCTGATTGCTGTGGCTAGAACTTCAAATACTGTGTTGAATAATAGTGGTGAGATTGGGCATCCTTGTCTTGTTCCTGATTTTAGAGGAAAAAGTTTCAGTTTTTCATCATTGAGAACGATATTGGCTATGGGTTTGTCATGTATGGTATTTATTATGTTGAGGTAAGTTCCCTCTATGCCTACTTTCTGGAGGGTTTTTATCATAAATCGGTGTTGAATTTTGTCAAAAGCTTTTACTGCATCTATTGACATGATCATGTCGTTTTTCTCCTTCAGTTTGTTAATATGGTGTATCACATTGATTGATTTGTGTATATTGAAGAATCCTTGCATCCCTGGGATAAACCCCACTTGATTATGGTGTATGATCCTTTTAATGTGCCGTTGGATTCTGTTTGCTAGTATTTTGTTGAGGAATTTTGCATCTATATTTATCAGTGATATTGGCCTGTAATTTTCTTTCTTTGTGACATCTTTGTCTGGTTTTGGTGTCAGGGTGATGGTGGCTTCGTAGAATGAGTTTGGGAGTGTTCCTCCCTCTGCTATATTTCGGAAGAGTTTGAGAAGGATACGTGTTAGCTCTTCTCTAAATGTTTGATAGAATTTTCCTGTGAAGCCACTTGGTCTGGGCTTTTGTTTGTGGAAGATTTTTAATCACAGTTTCAATTTCAGTGCTTGTGATTGGTCTGTTCATATTTTCTATTTCTTCTTGGTTCAGTCTTGGAAGGTTGTGCATTTCTAAGAATTTGTTCATTTCTTCCAGGTTGTCCATTTTATTGGCATAGAGTTGCTTGTAGTAATCTCTCATGATCTTTTGTATTTCTGCAGTGTCAGTTGTTACTTCTCCTTTTTCATTTCTAATTCTATTGATTTGAGTCTTCTCCCTTTTTTTCTTGATGAGCCTGGTGAATGGTTTGTCAATTTTGTTTATCTTCTCAAGGAACCAGCTTTTAGTTTTATTGATCTTTGCTATTGTTTCCTTCATTTCTTTTTCTTTTATTTCTTATCTGATCTTTATGATTTCTTTCCTTCTGCTAACTTTGGGGTTTTCTTGTTCTTCTTTCTCTAATTGCTTTAGGTATAAGTTTAGGTTGTTTATTTGAGATTTTTCTTGTTTCTTAAGGTACGATTGTATTGCTATAAACTTCCCTCTTAGAACTCCTTTTGCTGCATCCCATAGGTTTTGGGTTGTAGTGTTTTCATTGTCATTTGTTACTAGGTATTTTTTTTATTTCCTCATTGAGTTCTTCAGTGATCTCTTGGTTATTTAATAATGTATTGTTTAGTCTCCATGTGTTTGTCTCTTTTACAGTTTTTTCCCTGTAATTGATATCTAGTCTCATAGCAATGTGTTTGGTAAAGATACTTGATACGATTTCAGTTTTCTTAAATTTGCCAGGGCTTGATTTGTGACCCAGGATATGATCTATCCTGGAGAATGTTCCATAAGCACTTGAGAAGAAAATGTATTCTCTTGTTTTTGGATGGAATGTCCTATAAACATCAATTAAGTCCATCTTGTTTAATGTATCATTTAAAGCTTTTGTTTCCTTATTTATTTTCATTTTGGGTGGTCTGTCCATTGGTGATAGTGGGGTCTTAAAGTCCTCTACTACGATTGTGTTACTGTCAGTTTCCCCTTTTATGGCTGTTAGCATTTGCCTTATATATTGAGCTCCTATATTGGGTGCATAAATATTAACAATTGTTATATCTTCTTCTTGGGTTGGTCCCTTGATCATTATGTAGTGTACTTCTTCGTCTCTTGTAATAGTCTTCATTTTAAAGTCTATGTTGTCTGTTATGAGAATTGCTACTCCAGCTTTCTTTTGATTTCCATTTGCATGGAATATCTTTTTCCATCCCCTCACTTTCAGTCTGTATGTGTCCCTAGGTCTGAAGTAGGTCTCTTGCAGACAGCACATATGCGGGTCTTGTTTTTGTATGCATTTAACCAGTCTGTGTGTTCTGGTTGGAGCATTTAATCCATTTACATTTAAGGTAATTATCCATTTGTATGTTCCTACTACCATTTTCTTGTTTTGGGTTTGTTATCGTAGGTCTTTTCTTTCTCTTGTGTTTCCTGCCTAGAGAAGTTCCTTTAGCATTTGTTTTAGAGCTGGTTTGGTGGTGCTGAATTCTCTTAGCTTTTGCTTGTCTGTAAAGGTTTTAATTTCTCTGTTGAATCTGAATGAGATCCTGTTGGGTGGAGTAATCTTGGTTGTAGTTTTTTCCCGTTCATCACTTAAATATGTCCTACCACTCCCCCTGGCTTGCAGAGTTTCTGCTGAAAGATCAAGTATTAAACTTATGGGGATTCCTTTTTATGTTATTTTTCCCTTGCTGCTCTTAATAGTTTTTCTTCATATTTAATATCTGATAGTTTGATTAATATGTGTCCTGGTGTGTTTCTCCTTGGATTTATCCTGTTTGGGACTCTGTGCACTTCCTGGAGTTGACTGACCATTTCCTTTCCCATGTTAAGGAAGTTTTCACCTATAATCTCTTCAAATGTATTCTCAGACTCTTTCTTTTCCTCTTCTTCTTCTGGGGCCCCTATAACTTGAATGTTGGTGCATTTAATGTTGTCCCAGAGGTCTCTAAGACTGTCCTCAATTCTTTTCATTCTTTTTTCTTTATTCTGCTCTGCGGTAGTTATTTCCACTATTTTATCTTCCAGGTCAGTTATCGTTCTTTTGCCTCAGTTATTCTTCTGTTTATTCCTTCTAGAGAATTTTTAATTTCATTAATTGTGTTGTTCATCATTGTTTCTTTGCTCTTTACTTCTTCTAGGTCCTTGTTAAACACTTCTTATATTTTCTCCATTCTGTTTCCAAGAATTTTGATCATCTTTACTATCATTATTCTAAATTCTTTTTCAGGTAGACTGCCTATTTTCCTTCTATTGTTTGGTCTGTTGGGTTTTTACTTTGCTCCTTCATCTGCTGTGTATTTCTCTGTCTTCTCATTTTGCTTAACTTACTGTGTTTGGGATCTCCTTTTTGCAGGCTGCAGGTTCGTAGTCCCCATTGTTTTTGGTGTCTTCCCCCAGTGGTAAGGTTGGTTCAGTGGGTTGTGTAGGCTTCCTGGTGGAAGGGACTGGTGCCTGAGGCTGGATCTTGTCTTTCTGGTGAGCAGGGCTGCATACGGTGGTGTGTTTAGGGGTGTTTGTGAACTTAGTATGATTTTTGGCAGCCTCTCTGCTAATGGGTAGGGTTGTGTTCCTTTCTTGCTAGGTGTTTGGCATGAGGAGTCCAGGTCTGGAGCTTGTTGGCTGTTGGGTGGAACTGGGTCTTAGCGTTGAGAGATAGAGATCTCTGGGAGAGCTCTCGCTGATTGATATCACACGGGGCCAGGAGGTCTCTGGTGGAGCAATGTCCTGAACTTGGCTCTCCCATCTCAGAGACTCAGGCCTGACACCAGACCAGAGCACCAAGACTCTGTCAGCCACACGGCTGCCTTGAGTCACGTGTACTGTGTCCAGATGGTCTCAACACCACAGTGCTCTCTCAGGGCTGCCTCCTTGAAGTAGCTCTAACTGTGGAAGCTGTGCAAAATGCACATACCAATGATGAAGGGGGCTTCTACCTGTTCTTAAGTTTGAAATCCTCACTGACATATTTCTTCATGAAATTTAAGTGTAAAATCTGATTGTGCAATTCTGCCTTTTAAATTTTCTATTTATATTTACATAATTTTATAATTTGTATTTAGTTTTATAATTATATATGTATATATTTTATATAAATATAATTATATACATTTATATAAATATAATTATATAAATTAATTATAATTATATAAATTTATATATTTTATAATTATATAATTTTATTTATATAATTATATTTATATATAAATTATATATAATTATATATATATGTTTATATATATTTATATAATATAATATATATTATTCCCATATTTTGGCCAGTATTGTAACTACCTTCAGCAACCAATTAGATTCTTTTTATTTCTATTTATTTACGGGTTTTATAAAAATACCTGCTCAAATTAGATAATCTGATAGTTGTATTTATAAAAAATATATGTTTTTTTTCAAAAAGTATATGTAGAAAATACTGTTTAGGAAGCTACTGTTTTATCTCTTTCATAGAGTATCACATTTCAAATTAAGATTGATTTTTTTGGATTTTATTTATGCAATTGCATGACAAGTCTGTTCCGATAATTTCCCTATTTTAGAGGTAATACTGAGGTCAGTATTACTTGTTCTATATGATTTAATATTGTCAGTAATATTTCTAAATATTCTGTATCATGTCACTAAGTGTCAGAATACTTTTATTTGGAATGTAACTATATGTATATAATATATATATATGTGTGTGTGTGTGTGTGTGTTTAATTAAAATAGAGATTGCATAGATACATTTTAAAATGATGTAGGTTATTTGCTACAGGAGAATGGGAGGGAATTTTGGTAGTTCTTCAACCAACCACTTTGGATTAGATTAAAGAATGATTTAAGTGTAACATCTCCCTTTTTAGTAACTTCTACACTCCTTTACAAATAAAAGAAAACGCTCCACCACTGTAATCAAAGAATCCATAGTCTCTAACGTGATCATAGAATAGACACTCTTAGAATTGGATCAGTGATAGTGTTCACTTTGGGGAAAATAAAACAGAGAAAAAGATCCCCTTTTTGACTGAAAGTCAAGACGCTACATATATTAGTTTTTGTTTTGTTTTGTTTCTTTGTTGAAGAACAAATGACAAAAAGTTTAGTGGATTAAAGTAACATACATATAATATCTTACAGTTAATGTGGGCCAGGAATCTGGCCATGACTTAGCTGGGTCCTCTGCATAGGATCTCACAAAGCTATAAGCAATCTGTCACCCAGGACTGGGTTCCCATCAGGGACTTGGCTGGAGAAGGATATGCTTCTAAACTTTCTTAGGTTGTTGGAGAATTAATTTCCTTGCAGTTGTAGGACTCGTGACAGCTTGCTTCTTCAAAACTAACAATGGCAAAAGAGATTCTAGCAAGATGAGTGCTCTACTCTTATGTAATCACATACACATAATTAAGTGTATCTCATCACCTTTGCTGTATTCCACTTGTTGGAAACAAATCACAAGCCCTGTCTACACTCAAAACAACTGGATTACACAAATGTGTGAACACCAGAAGGTGGGGAATACAGGAGCCACCCTAAGATCTATCTGCCACACTGTAATTACTACATTTGTGGTTAAACAATCGTGAGAAAAAACTCTGATTTCATCAGTGATGTCCCCAATAGTCAGATAATTTTGTAAGAGTCCTGGTAATCATTCAAAACTTAAAGGTTTTTGATCCCTGAAATAGCCTGGCTCAGTGTTATGAGATTTCTCCATTAATTTCGTCAATATACCTGAGAAACTTTAGGTAGGTGCTCTCCTGAGTGAGAGAATAAAACTGCAACAAGGGCCAAAAGAGCCAGTCTTAAATAACACTTCTAAGAATTACTACGGTTAATAAGTCAGTAAACAGAAAACTACCTGGAAGAAAAGTGAGAGGATAATCTGTCCAGATGAAAGACAATCACTCTAAGCAACTCTAAGGGAGCAAATCAAGCAGGTTTGCTTCAGTTTTTCTTAGGAAGGAGGTAGGTGCTGGAGGGGTATCACAGTTATTGTCCATCATGAAATCCACAAATACTGAAGGGGCACCAAAGCTGATGACTTCTAATTTGTTTCCCTCTAAGAATATCCATTCTAAAGGACCAGGTCCCTGTGCCATGTACAATATGTAGACAGAATGTAAAACACTTGTAATAGGAAGAGAGCCACAGTTTATTAGAGATTTTTCTCTTCCCCATGTTCTGACATTTAAAAAAAAAAATCACTTCACTGCCTATGGGAACCAAGTGGATGAAAGATCTGAGAAAATATCTTCTACTTTTGACTTGCTTATTTTACAAAGACTCTGGAGTCTAGCAGGTGAAACCCCATGTAAGGAACTGTAAAAGAAAAAACTTGGAAGCAATCTTTCCCTGGGCTGGGAGACAAGCTTGTCTAAGGCAAATCAAGCTGTGGTTCATGGCCCAGGCACACTTTAACACTGAGTGGCTGGAATCAGCAATATCTTGCAGCCCTTAAGCTGTATTCTTAGCAACATGATATAAGGAGGAAGACTTTGAATACACACTATAAAGGGACATAATCAGTTTGGGAGACAAATTGAGATCATGACTCTTCTCAAGAATAAGCTTTGCTATTATAAACTCAGATTCATTTACTGCTATTTATTATGTTCATGAATTTGTGCTTATATAATCCCGTGTTTTAAAAATGTCTCAGCTTTAATTTTGAATACTGAAAAGATTGAAAGATAACAACTCTATGCACAAAATATCTTAAGCTTTTCGGTAATGACTAAGATTGTAAAGCAGTTCTGAGAACAAAAATTTCGAGAAATGATGCTTTAAAGAACCAATTTAGATGAGAGAAATTTAAAATTTATAATTGATAGAATTTATACCATAAATTTAGGTCATAAAAACATGTGCTTTATAGTTTATAATTTATAGAAATTTATATAATTTATAGAAATTTATTATTGATCAGTTCTAAGTACATTATAATATCCTTTATGATATTCTTTTGATCCATGAGTTATTTAGGTTTTATTCCAGATATATTTTAATTAAATATATATTTTTTAAGTTTATAACTATGGTTATTAAATTTATCATCTAAAGACACTTTAATGTATCCTATTGTATATTTCTCCATGGATATGGGATGTTGGACATAAAAAGATATTTCCAGTTTACACCAGTATCTAAGCTCACTGTATGTTTAATAAAGATGTGTTGTCTTTAAAGAACCTTTAAAGTACAATTATTTCAAATTTTTGATACTTGTTTTATGTGTTCAATTAAAAAATGATTCACACACGCTTGAAAAGAGCATATATATTATATTATAGTCAGTGTTCTATATATGCCAATTAGACCAGATGTGTTATTTGTGCTTTGCAAATATTCTTACACCCAAACTATTGTTCTTTTGGCTTTTTGTCTGCTTAAACTGTGTTCTCTGTGGAGTTATGTATATAATTCTGTCAACTTAAACTTAACATTTTATAAGCGTGTGTTTTTTCTATCTCTAAAACTTTTCTTAACAGTGAAGTATAATTATATAATACTACTATAAATGCTCTAATTTGGGGAGGTTTAATATTTTCTATGTATATTCTTTTTAGTTTTTTTTTTCTTTCAACTCTGCTGTGTCCATAATTTTTCCAAGATTTCTCTTCTGAGCTGTGGATGGGTATACGAAGTTTCCTACTTGATCTACACTTGAGTGTCTAAAAGCACATGTAACTTAGCATGTCATAAACCAAGTACCTGATCTTACCTCCAGAACCTTACTGCTGCTTCTTTTTAATGACAAGTTTAACTTTCTAGTTTCTCAGAAGACATCTATAATTTATTTCTCTTATAGTATACATTTTATTTCCAGAATATACTATTGGTTCTACCTTCAAAATAGATCTAACCACTTCTCACTATATTACTACTCCAAACTACCATTTGCTTGCCTCTGATTTTTTTAACTTATTTATTAAGTACATCTTAATAAATGTGCTTAATCACTGAATTTCACATCACTGAAATCTAATATACCTACAAAAACCCTGCACAGATCTTGAGTTCATATGTTTTCACCTGAAACAACTAATCAGATCACAAATATTTCATTACCTGCATCCAAAGTTCCCCCCTTGCCCTCTCCCAGTCATTAATCACTCAAAATTAACAATTACTCAGTCTATCACAATAGATTAATTTCACTTGCTTATAGAATTTATAAAATTTAAATATACATTATTTTCTCATTTAAATCTCACTGGTTGCTCAACATAAGGTTTGTGAGATTCATATGTTGTTGTGTAGAGCATTAGTTTCTTTATTTTCATTGTTCCATATCACTTATATGTGGAATCTAGAAAAATGGTACAGATGAACTTATTTGCAAAGCAGAAATAGTCCAGATGTAGAAAACAAACTTATGGTTACCAAGGGGGGAAGTGGGTGTGTATGAGATGAACTGGGAGTTTGGGGTTGACATATATACACTACTATATATGAAATAGATAACTAATGAGAACCTACTGTATAGCACAGGGAACCCTATTCAGTGCTCTGTGGTGATCTAAATGGAAAGGAAATCTTAAAAAGAGTGGATACATGTATATGTATAACTGATTCACTTTGCTGTACAGCAGAAAGTAACACAACATTGTAAAGCAACTATACTCCAATTAAAAAAAATATTCAAATATGTAGATATACCACAATTAATTGATTTGTTTTACTGTTTATGGACACTGGATTGTTTCTAGTTTGAGTCAAATAAAGCTGCTATGAGCATTGTTAACCATGAATTTGGGGACACATATGCATGCATTTTTGTTGGGTATATTCCCATGAGTGGAATTGCTCAGGTATAAAGTTAATTTGTAGATTAGGACCCACAAAATGGAGGCTGTGCCAGTGGCCCAGCCTACCTCACACATTTCAACTTAAGTCAGCCTGGCTTATCCGAAACACCTCCCAAGGAAACCTAACATACGCCAATCACAATCCTCCAACTCAGCTTTAGCTTATCTTACTTTAGAAAATAGGACGTGCTAGCATTATAAGGAAATCCTCACCTTCTTGCCAATTCTGCCCTGCTTCTGTGTTGCCTCTTCTAATGCTCTATAAAACTGGGTCTTGCCCCAAATCCCTTGGAAAGAGTGCTGCACTGTTTGTGATCCCAATACATAGATTGTTTTCCCTTGAATGAAGAGCATCAAACTCATAACTAAATTTTTGGTAACAAGATGGGACCCACAGAAAGTTGCTGAAGCTTCCAGGGACCGCTCCTAGACACAGGGGTAGGTACCTGCAGATTCCTTTTGGTTCACTGTTTCTTGAGCCACACTCTGGGACTTTGGGTAAGCTTTTCTCAGATTACACTGCGCTTGTTTTGTCATCTGAGCTCTTCAAATTTATTTATCATAATACTTCCAGGTAGAAAATTGAGGTGTGAAATACTCCAGATTTTTTAGAGTGAGACTTAGTGGGCCACAGCAGTTGGGTTTGAGGCTGACCTTATCTACAACGTAAGCTCCTTTGGGAGATTCTGAAAGGTCTCAGGAACTGTGCACAGGCAGCCAGAAAGAGTAAGTCTGGTTGAATTAGGGAAGATTATTTCAAAAATAAAATAATGGGTGTCCCTCAATCTAAAGAAAGTAAGATGGCAGCAGTTAGGGAACTCACAAAGCCTTGAGGTAAATTCACTGTATAAACCGCTGGAGGACTTGGGGGAATAAATTAAGACAAGAAATTCAGACTTTGGGGGATATTGACATACCAAAAGCTAGGTAAGCATAAGATGGACTATTAAAGGCCATTAGGTCTGTCACTATAAAGAAATCTTGTGAAAGGAATAATAGATCTATTGCTAATGGGAATCTCAGAAGCCAAAGCCACAAGTGGTGTGCATGCCTTGAGCATTTAAAATCTGTTAGAGCACCTGCCACCTAACTAAAACTTCTGGACTAGGATAAGTTAGTTAGATTGACACCAGATTACCAAACAACCTCAAGAAAACTTCTGTGCAATGAGGTACACTGTAAAACACCACAAAATCTCCATATCTTAGGTGTTAATCTGTTTTCATGAGACCCAAGGCTTAGCTAAAGAAATGGGATCCTCACATTTCAAAGAATTAAGTGCATCACTCCTGCTTATTTTATGTCTATGAATCATGGTCCTAGAAGCTGTAGATAGTTACAAAATGTCAAAAGCTGACTAAGACAACCTAGAATTACAATAACCTTTATGGGGAACATTCTAGTTATACAAGATTGTTTATTTAAAAGTACACTTGAAAGCAGGGTTTCCCTATATTACCTTCTGTTTGTCTTGCTTTGTGTCCTGAGAATTGGGCTTGGCTTTCTCCCTGCCTGGGGTGTGCAGCTTCTTGTGTGTACAGGTAGCTCAGTCGTCAGGTTGAGGGCCCCAATATATGGCCAGATAGAAATGTGGGTTGCACTCCAGTTACAGCTAAAGCTCTACCCACTGCTGCCAGCTCTCAGGGAAATAGACTTAAGTCCTTCTTTATTATGACCGTCTTTCAAAGCAGCTGTGGATCTTGGGTGCATAGTATCTTTGGGGGTTGTTCAGTATTGCCAGGGATGTTTACTTTGTTACTCTCAGGGATACAGAAACTAACCCAAATGTTTCTCAAGTTCATATGATTTGTGATAAGTTTCAAGAAAAACATCTAGTTTGTTTGTTGATTTAACTAAAATAGGCATGTCTTTAGAGTTATCAATATTAAATATAATGTAGGTATGCAATTTTATTCTACCTAGGTTAACTAAAAGTTAAATAAAGTCATGTTACCTCTATTACTGAATTTGTCAGCAAGAAAGATAACTTAAAATGATTACTGTTTAATGGCTCATGAAATTTTCATGAGTAGTCTAAACATAATTGTTAAGAAAAAGTAAATTAAATAAATGTAAGATAAAAATTTATAAATAAGCCTTCCAACAGTTATGCTTTAAGTAAACTCTGTTTACTTTAAGCATAGTTTAAAAAATCTTTTTGGTAACGTGAAAGCTTAAACTCATACTGAGATAAGTTACATAATGGATATTCATTGAGTATCTAGATCATTTCCAAATAAGATAAAATACGGAAACATTAATTGCTAAACATAGGTTTATCTACTTTTGGCTTCCTTTTATAGAGGAACTAAATACATTTGGGTTTATTAAACATCCTTTTTGTGACGTTAAATAACTTACTCCGAGAAAGAATATACTTCTAAAAATTATAAAATATATTTATAAATTTGCCAATTCAGAGAATACTAGTATAACAGGCAGTCCATAATTGCTTACTTCCTAGATTTCATTAGGAATTAAACATTCTGTGGGTTAAGAATTCTAATCAAAATATGAAATTAAAAGTATTTAAAAATAATAATAGTTAAAGGAAACAACTGTGCATGAAAAGTAGAATGACCACTTGTTCCAGAATGAGAAAGAAAGAAAAAAAGCATAGGACAAAACCTGAATGGATATGAAAAGTTGTAGAAATTTTATGGAAAAGGAATTTGAGAAAGGAATTTTATGTGTGGTCAAGCTGGTTAAGGTTTCTTTTTTTTTAAATAAGTGTAAATATCAAAAGTACTTTGATGTAAAATTAGAATTTGGTTTTCTCTCTGTTAAAAACACAAGGTGGTTTTGGATTATTGGTCTGTTCTTGATAAGAGATTGTGAAAAGTTTATTTGACCTTTTGGGCAATCTACCTGTAAAGCAAAGATTTGGGGTCTTAACAAAGCAGTAACTGACTCTTTAGTTAGCAATGAAACATCACTAAGGTTAAAAATGGTATAAAAATTTAGAGCTATAATCCACATATATTTGTTTGTTTATTTTTTACATCTTTATTGGAGTATAATTGCTTTTCAATGGTGTGTTAGTTTCTGCTTTATAACAAAGTGAATCAGTTATACATATACATATGTTTCCATACCTCTTCCCTCTAGTGTCTCCCCCCCTCCCACCCTCCCTGTCCCACCCCTCTAGGTGGTCACAAAGCACCTAGCTGATCTCCCTGTGCTATGAGGCTGCTTCCCACTAGCTATCTATTTTACGTTTGGTAGTGTATATATGTCCATGCCACTCTCTCACTTTGTCACAGCTTACCCTTCCCCCTCCCTCCTGAAGTCCATTCTCTAGTAGGTCTGTGTCTTTATTCCTGTCTTACACCTAGGTTCTTCATGACATTTTTTTTCTTAGATTCCATATATATGTGTTAGCATATGGTATTTGTCTTTCTCTTTCTGACTTACTTCACTCTGTATGACACACTCTAGGTCCATCCACCTCACTACAAAATAACTCAATTTCGTTTCTTTTTATGGCTGAGTAATATTCCATTGTATATATGTGCCACATCTTCTCCATCCATTCATCCGATGCTGGACTTAGGTTGCTTCCATATCCTGGCTATTGTAAATAGAGCTGCAATGAACACTGTGGTACATGTCTCTTTTTGAATTATGGTTTTCTCAGGGCATATGCCCAGTAGTGGGATTGCTGGGTCATATGGTAGTTCTACTTTTAGATTTTTAAGGAACCTCCATACTGTTCTCCGTAGTGGCTGTATCAATTTACATTCCCACCAGCAGTGCAAGAGGGTTCCCTTTTCTCCACACCTTCTCCAGCATTTATTGTTTCTAGATTTTTTGATGATGGCCATTCTGACTGGTGTGAGATGATATCTCATTGTAGTTTTGATTTGCATTTCTCTAATGATTAATGATGTTGAGCATTCTTTCATGTGTTTGTTGGCAGTCTGTATATCTTCTTTGAAGAAATGTCTATTTAGGTCTTCTGCCCACTTTTGGATTGGGTTGTTTGTTTTTTTGATATGGAGCTGCATGAGCTGGTTGTAAATGTTGGAGATTAATCCTTTGTCAGTTGCTTCATTTGCAAATATTTTCTCCCATTCTGAGGCTTATCTTCTGGTCTTGTTTATGGTTTCCTTTGCTGTGCAGAAACTTTGCAGTTTCATTAGGTCCCATTTGTTTATTTTTGTTTTTATTTCCATTCCTCTGGGAGGTGGGTCAGAAAGGATCTTGCTGTGATTTATGTCATAGAGTGTTCTGCCTATGTTTTCCCCTAAGAGTTTGATAGTTTCTGGCCTTACATTTAGGTCTTTAATCCATTTTGAGCTTATTTTTGTCTATGGTGTTAGGGAGTGATCTAATCTCATACTTTTACATGTACCTGTCCAGTTTTCCCAGCACCACTTATTGAAGAGGCTGTCCTTTCTCCACTGTATATTCCTGCCTCCTTTATCAAAAATAAGGTGACCATATGTGCGTGGGTTTATCTCTGGGCTTTCTATCCTGTTCCATTGATCTATATTTCTGTTTTTTTGCCAGTGCCATACTGTCTTGATTTCTGTAGCTTTGTAGTATAGTCTGAAGTCAGGGAGCTTGATTCCTCCAGCTCTGTTTTTTGTTCTCAAGATTGCTTTTGCTATTCGGGGTCTTTTTTGTTTCCATACAAATTGTGAAATTTTTTGTTCTAGTTCTGTGAAAAATGCCAGTGACCGTTTCATAGGGATTGCACTGAATCTGTAGATTGTTTAGGGTAGTAGAGTCATTTTTCACCATGTTGATTCTTACAATCCAAGAACATGGTATATCTCTCCATCTATTTGTATCATCCTTAATTTCTTTCATCAGTGTCTTATAATTTTCTGCATACAGGTCTTTTGTCTCCTTAGGTAGGTTTATTCCTAGATATTATATTCTTTTTGTTGCAATGGTAAATTGGAATGTTTTCTTGATTTCACTTTCAGACTTTTCATCATTAGTGTATAGGAATGCCAGAGATTTCTGTGCATGAATTTTGTATCCTGCTACTCTACCAAATTCATTGATTAGCTCTAGTAGTTTTCTGGTAGCATCTTTAGGATTCTCTATGTATAGTATCATGTCATCTGCAAACAGTGACAGCTTTACTTCTTTTCCGATTTGGATTCCTTTTATTTCCTTTTCTTCTCTGATTGCTGTGGCTAAAACTTCCAAAACTATGTTGAATAAGAGTGGTGAGAGTGGGGAACCTTGTCTTGTTCCTGATCTTAGTGAAATGCTTTCAGTTTTTCACCATTGTGGACGATGTTGGCTGTGGGTTTGTCATATATGGCCTTTATTATGTTGAGGAAAGTTCCCTCTGTGCCTACTTTCTGCAGGGTTTTTATCATAAATGCGTGTTGAATTTTGTCAAAAGCTTTCTCTGCATCTATTGAGATGACCATATGGTTTTTCTCCTTCAGTTTGTTAATATGGTGTATCACATTGATTCATTTGCGTATATTGAAGAATCCTTGGATTCCTGGAATAAACCCCACTTGATCATGGTGTATGATCCTCTTAATGTGCTGTTGGACTCTGTTTGCTAGTATTTTGTTGAGGATTTTTGCATCTATGTTCATCGGTGATATTGGCCTGTAGTCTTTCTTTGTGACATCCTTGTCTGGTTTTGGTATCAAGGTGATGGTGGCCTTGTAGAATGAGTTTGGGAGTGTTCCTCCCTCTGCTATATTTTGGAAGAGTTTGAGAAAGATAGGTGTTAGCTCTTCTCTAAATGTTTGATAGAATTCGCCTGTGAAGCCATCTGTTCCTGGGCTTTTGTTTGTTGGAAGTTTTTTAATCACAGTTTTAATTTCAGTGCTTGTGATTGGTCTGTTCATATTTTCTATTTCTTCCTGATTCAGTCTTGGCATGTTGTGCATTTCTAAGAATTTGTCCATTTCTTCCAGGTTGTCCATTTTATTGGCATAGAGTTGCTTGTAGTAATCTCTCATGATCTTTTGTATTTCTGCAGTGTCAGTTGTTACTTCTCCTTTTTCGTTTCTAATTCTATTGATTTGAGTCTTCTCCCTTTTTTTCTTGATGTGTCTGGCTAATGGTTTATCAATTTTGTTTATCTTCTCAAAGAACCAGCTTTTAGTTTTATTGATCTTTGCTATTGTTTCCTTCATTTCTTTTTCATTTATTTCTGATCTCACCTTTATGATTTCTTTCCTTCTGCTAACTTTGTGGGATTTTGTTCCTTTTCCTCTAATTGCTTTAGGTGCAAGGTTAGGTTGTTTATTCGAGATGTTTCCTGTTTCTTAAGGTAGGATTGTATTGCTATAAACTTCCCTCTTAGAACTGCATTTGCTGCATCCCATAGATTTTGGGTCGTCGTGTCTCCATTGTCATTTGTTTCTAGGTATTTTTTGATTTCCTCTTTGTTTTCTTCAGTGATTAACAGAGAATAACTTCGTTATTAAGTAGTGTATTGTTTAGCCTCCATGTGTTTGTATTTTTTACAGATCTTTTCCTGTAATTGATATCTAGTCTCATAGCATTGTGGTCGAAAAAGATACTTGATACAATTTCAATTTTCTTAAATTTACCAAGGCTTGATTTGTGACCCAAGATATGATCTATCCTGGAGAATGTTCCATGAGCACTTGAGACAAATGTGTATTCTGTTGTTTTTGGATAGAATGTCCTATAAATATCAATTAAGTCCATCTTGTTTAATGTATCATTTAAAGCTTGTGTTTCCTTATTTATTTTCATTTTGGATGATCTGTCCATTGGTGATAGTGGGGTCTTAAAGTCCCCTACTATGAATGTGTTACTGTTGATTTCCACTTTTATGGCTGTTAATATTTGCCTTATGTATTGAGGTGCTCCTGTGTTAGGTGCATGAATATGTACAATTGTTATATCTTCTTCTTGGATCAATCCCTTGATCATTATGTAGTGTCCTTCTTTGTCTCTTCTAATAGTCTTTATTTTAAAGTCTATTTTGTCTGATATGAGAATTGCTGCTCCAGCTTTCTTTTGATTTCCTTTTGTATGGAATATCTTCTTCCATCCCTTCACTTTCATTCTGTATGTGTCTTTAGGTCTGAAGTGGGTCTCTTGTAGACAGCATATATATGGGTCTTGTTTTTGTATCCATTCAGCCAGTCTATGTCTTTTGTTGGGAGCATTTAATCCATTTACATTAATCCACATAGATTTCAATTGAAACTTATTGAACTTCTAGTAACCTCAGTACATATGTTCTTACTTAAAGTGGCATACCAGGGGAAGTAAAACTATATCTCAGTTATAAATCCCCCTGTGGAAGAAGTAATTCAAAAATGGAATATAATAAGAGAAAGTAATATCTAATTTGACTGATGTCAAAGGATCTGAAAAGAGTTTTGCTCTCAAGATGCATGGACTGTTCTCTCAGAATCCTGATTTTAAAAAGTAATCTCTAAAAGAGGCAAAAATCTCACATTCCCTTATGTGACATACATCCATACATAAGTACATGCATTCATACACATGTATATATAAAATATTAGAGACATGAGAAAATATAAGAAGTGAGAAAAGTACAAAAAAATATGTAGTATACACACACAACCTTGGATTCCAAATGTATAATGGTAGAATGAATAAAATTAGACAGTGAAATAAGACACTTTCTGGATTGGACCAACTATGACTTGGCAATTTACTTGATGTGCAAGGACCAATTCTTGAAAATACTTTCCCATTCTTGATGAATTGCTTTGTTTGTCAAAAATTAATTGATCATATATATGATCATATATTAATTGATTAATAATTAATAATAAAATAAATAGTAAGATAAAAAATAAATAAAATAATACAATTAATACTTAATCATAATTAATTAATTGATGATATATATACATGATCATATATATATGTTTGTGTGTCGAATTCTGGAGTCCATGATGTCCTATCAATATATTTATTTATTCTAACATGAATACCACATTCTCTTGACCTCTGCAGCTCTTTTACAGCCTTGAAATCAGGTTGTGTGCATCTCCAATCTTATTTTTTTTCTGAGTAATGTATTTTCTACCTGTTTTCTTTTTGATTCCTTCTGTTCATTCTTGCTGGGGATTAATTTTGTTAATATTTAACAATCAATTTTGAATTTGTTAATTTTATTATTTTTTTGCTTTCATTGATTTCTCTCCTTTTTTTCCGCACTTAATATGTCCTTTCTCCTGTTTATTTTGGGTTTAATTTCTGTTTCATTTTCCAGTATCTTAACATCAAAACTTAGATTTAACTTAGTAGAATTATATTACATCTGGATTGGAAAAACTCTATGCTTACTTCCAGTAGCACCTGGATATCTGTCTTTGGCTTGGTCAAGAAAAGTTCTGTGGATTAACTAATCAACTAATAAATTATAATGTGCTGAGTAAAGTCCACAACTTTTCTGTTGACATCCCTGGTCAGTTTGTTTGATGAGGACTTTCCCTCTGTCTAACTGGTTTGTCAACCTGGCTTGACTACATGACCAGAGAGACATTAAAAAAACATATATTTCTCATCTTCTCTCTGAGAAAGTCTACATTGAGCTCTTCCCAAATCAATATTCATCAGAACAGATTTTGGCAGTTTAATCTTGAGATAAAATGCCCTTAACATATGATAATGAATAATAAGATTTTAAGGGCACAGTATGTTGCTGTATCTCATATGATCATTAGAGATACAGATCCTCGCCCTCTTTGTAATTTTTATTTTGTAAATTTTAGTTCTCTTCACTTTTATTGAGAAGAGATCTTTATAATGTCTTGCATACACCGCATGCTTTAAAGAAATCTGGGTTTGACCATCCTAGCAGTATTTTTGAAATTTGTATTTTCCAATAGATTTCTTATCTCAAGATAATCTACAGGATTTAAATATGCTAAGATTTGATTCTAAACATTTTTTCAAGAGTAAGAAATTCTATGAATAAATTTAATTATTGTCTCTTAAATTTTATTATAAACTAACCTCCTGTCTTGTAAAGTATATCAATTCCAAAACTAGTCTGGGATACTTTTATACCTGAAAACTATTATATGAATAGTAAAATGTGTGTGAATTAATTAGGTTACAAAAATTGTACAAATTAAAAATATTTTAAATATTCTTATCACAGTGATGAAGGTACTCTAAGCTTTCAATAAAGTATGCTTTTATTCTGTTTTTTTGGTAGATCTGTGGGCTAAAAGAAGTTGATGAAGACAGACTTCCACTATATTTCAGCTTTAAACCTTTGAGATTTGCTCTTCCCTCTGAGTCTCAAGACCAGGTAAGACAATGAGCAACACTTCATTCTAATCTCAAAGGAGAAATAGTTGCTATTTCTAGTGTTGACTTCGTGTACAGTCCTTTGAAGTCTTTACAGGTGCCCTTCCAAGGACCTGGCCTTCAGACCAAAAGATTAAAGGGAAAAAATATAAAAGCAAAGAAGCCCCCTTTTCCCCTAGATTTTGTGGAAATGGCATTTCCTGTTTGAGGCCAAAATGCATCTTCTTTTTTTTCGATTTTTTTTGCTGTTATTTTTTTTGTACAAACTGATTTAAGAACTATTTATGTATGGCTTTCGTTTTGCCAGAGACATGCTTTACACTAGGGATACAATAGTACATAAGCATGATTGTTAATTTTACTCTTCAAGGGTATGGGGATTACTGTTTGAGAAATTATATGTAGTCATGTTTAAACACATAGTCTTGTGATACAACAGAAGCAGATTTGAGTCTCAAGTTTATCTTGGATTTATTAACTTATTACCTGTCTAATGCTTAAAGTGTTAAGCACTTAACATATTGGAGCATCAGTTTTCTCTATTTTAAAAGGAGATAATAATACTTCTATTAAAAGATTACGTTGGCAGTTTGATAATGTAATGTAGAAAAGTTCAAGAAAGTGTAGAATGCTTGGCATATAAGTGATCAGTAAGAGAAAGAACTTTAAATACATTGTTCTTCTTCATTACCACTGTCATCATCACCACGACCATTAGTGTCTCAATTTTGTAGTATATGTAATTCATCTGTAATAGTTATTTTAGAATTGGGGCTTAGTATTAGATGTGAGATATATGTTACTAGTATTGTAACAGTTTGGTTACCTTAGCAGAAAATAATACATTGAAATATTGATTGTTCACCTTTCAGTGTTATAGCAAGATATATATCTGATGAGATCAACTGAATATTTTCTACAGAAAAATATAAAAGATGTAGTCAAATAATACAAAAGTGATTATGATTACTTTTGTTTTTTGTCTTTACATTTGGTCTATGGTAAATTTTAAGACTTTCATCTCTCTTCTTTTTTGTGTCTCACCTTAGGTTATTTTCCTACTTGTTAATAAGTTAAAGCTGAGGGATACTGAGAGAATAAACTAAATGAATATCAAGATCTCTGATCTGAAAAGTCCTAAGTCAGAAGGTCACATATGTCCTATTAGCACATATTAACACATGCTTTTATCTTCAGCACTTAAATAGCATTGTCCTCAGGTAAATTACAATTTATTTATAGGAGACACAGCAGAATGAATTGTACAAGCTGTTAGCTGTTGAAGGAAGTGACTTTGTCTTTCTTTTCCACTGTTGTATACTTAAACTTCACATTCTTGATCACACTCTTGTTAGCACTATTTGGACCTTATATGTAAAGTCAGGTTTCCATCATTCCTGCCTGCTTTCCTTAAACCATTTTAATTAATATTTTTTAAATGTAATACATTGCACATATATTTCAGAACTATTATGTTTTTTATTGTGGCATACTTTATATACTGTGAAATGCTCAAGTATTAAGAATATCATTTAATTAAATTTGATGACTAAATATCAAGACCCAGAACACTTTCACAACCCTACAAAGTCCCCATGTGTCCCTTTCCAGTCAAGCCAGACAAGAGCACTACCAGGAAGAAATCCTTGAATTAATTCCTATCACCATAGTTTAGCTTTGTCTCTTCCATAATTCCATGTAAATGGAATCATACAGTGTGTATTCTCTTGTACTCCCAGCCTCATTTGCTTTCAGTAATATTTGTGAGATTACTGATATTGTTATAGTATCAGTAGCTCAGTCTTTCTAGTTCTGAGTAGCATTCTCCTGTATTAATATAGCATAATCTGTATACCCATTTTCCTTATGGTAGAAACGTAGATTGTTTCCAGTCTTCTGGCTTTTATGAATAAATCTATAATGAGCATTCCTTAAAAAGCTTTTTGTATACATAGGTTTTCATTCTCTTGGATAAACATCTAAGAGTAGAATTGTTTAGCTTTTTAAGAAACTAGAGAATAGTTCCAGTATATAGGTAGCATTTTGTGTTCCCACCACCATTATGGGAGACTTCTTGATGCACCACATCCTTTATATATGGTGTTGTCAATTGTTCTAATTTATCTATTTTGGTGTGTATCTAGCAGATCTCATCCTGAATTAATTTGCCTTTTTATGACGACCATGAGGTTGAGTTTGGACTACTGAGGTTGAGTTTAAATCTTACACATCCTTATGGATTTTTTCTACTGTTTTA
The DNA here is from genome assembly GCF_008692025.1 of Phocoena sinus. Lineage (NCBI taxonomy): Eukaryota > Metazoa > Chordata > Mammalia > Artiodactyla > Phocoenidae > Phocoena > Phocoena sinus. The sequence goes on along the minus strand of NC_045768.1, from coordinate 79,055,577 downwards.
TTTATTATTGAAAAGTGTCTGCTAATGTCTTCAATTATGATTGGGAGATTTGTGTCTAGTTCTCTTTAGTTTTAGCAAGTTTTCTCCTGTATTTGAGAACTTGGTTCATACACATTTTGAATTACGTTTTCTTGATTAACTCAACATTCCTTTATTGGAAAATGACCTTTTTTCTTTTTTAATCTCTGGTAACACACTTTATCTTGGTCTTTATTTTGTGTGTTAGTGAGTCATATTAGCTTTATGTTGCTTAGAGTTTGTATGGCAATTTTTTTCCCATCCTTTACTTTCAGCTTATTTATGTCTTTATGTTTAGGTTTCCATCTGTTAAACATATAGTTCATCTTGATTTTTATGTATTGTGAACTCTTTATCTTTTAATTTGGGTCGTTGATTCATTTAACTGTTGATATGTTTGGATTTTAAGTCTTGGTATTTGATTTCTATACTTTCCATATTCTCTTGTTTCTTCTGTTTCTAATTTCCTGTCTTATTTGTTGGTAAATCACTTATGTTATAGCATTCCTTTTCATCTTCTCTACTAAATTTTAAACTATGCTTTCTTGTCTTATCTTTTATTGGTTTCTTTGGGTAGTACAAAATGAAGTCTTAAGTTATCACAGTCTATATCCAAACCTACTCTCTTAATTCACAAAATATTTAAGAACTTCATGATAATGTACTTCCAATTTATAGACTTCATGACAGTGTATGTACCACCCTCCTTCCCTTTATGTTTTTATTTTTATGTATTTTTGTTTTAGAAAAGCTATACAAATGGTATATTATTATTTGTACTTTAAACAGTGTATAGTCTCTCAGGAGACTAATGCCATCCTTTAGATTTCAACACTCTGATGGATTCAAATATACCATTTTGTACATTATCTACTTTGCTCTTACCAGTAGGTTAGAAGCAACAATTGTAACAAAGTTACAATGTCTTGTAACTTTTTACAAGTGGAATTTCTTAAAGATAATAGTTAATGACTGGCCTTTATTTTAAGAATATATTTGTATATATATGTGTGTGTATATATATATGTGTGTGTGTGTGTGTGTGTGTGTGTGTGTATATATATATATATATATATATATATATATATATATATTGCACCCATATGCTGGATGAGGCACTGTGCTAAGGATAAAGATACAAAAGTAAGATACTACCCAAAGCAATCTACAGATTCAATGCAATCCCTGTTAAGCTACCAATGGCATTTTTCACAGAACTAGAACAAAATATTTCACAATTTGTATGGAAACACAAAAGACACTGAATAGCCAAAGCAATCTTGAGAAAGAAATCAGGCTCCCAGACTTCAGACTATACAACAAAGCTGCAGTAATCAAGATAATATGGTACTGGCACAAAAACAGAAATATAGATCAATGAAACAGGATAGAAAGCCCAGAGATAAACCCATGCAAATATGGTCACCTTATCTTTGATAAAGGAGGCAAGAATATACAATGGAGAAGAGAGCCTCCTCAATAAGTGGTTCTTGGAAAACTGGACAGCTACATGTAAAAGAATGAAATTAGAACACTCCCTAACACCATACACAAAAATAAACTCAAAATGGATTAAAGACCTAAATATAAGGCCAGACACTATAAAACTCTTAGAGGAAAACATAGGCAGAACACTCTATGACATAAATCACAGCAAGATCCTTTTTGACCCACCTCCTAGAGAAATGGAAATAAAAACAAAAATAAAGAAATGGGACCTAATGAAACGTAAAAGCTTTTGCACAGCAAAGGAAACCATAAACAAGACAAAAAGACAACCCTCAGAATGGGAGAAAATATTTGCCAATGAAGCAACTGACAAAGGATTAATCTCCAAAATTTACAAGCCACTCATGCAGCTCAATATCAAAAAAATAAACAACCTAATCCAAAAATGGGCAGAAAACCTAAATAGACATTTCTCCAAAGAAGATATACAGATTGCCAACAAACACAGCCATTAATGTCACTAGGGCACTTTTCTGCCCAATTTCTGTTTTTTTTTTTTAATTTTTTATATAAATGGACATTTCCCTAACATCTCTGATTATGGCAAAGATGATTTGTTGTATTGAGTTAAAAAAAAATTCTTTAGGTCTCTTTAACTTCTTGCTTCACATATTGGCCTGCAATGCTTTACACTTAAAAAAAAATCCTGAATATAATTGTTCTCAAATATAGTCCACACAATGTAGAAATAACAATTCTTCCATCTCCGTCACACGTCATTCATTAATTAACTGCAGAGCCACCATTATCAGTCTGCTTGCTGAATATTCTCTCCTACACCCCACCCCCCGAATTTCCCTGTGACTGAATAAGGCTTTTAGTGCATAGTGAGGACCTTTATTATAATAAAACCATAAAAATTAAATGAACATAGATAGTTACCAACAGAAAAATCACATACCAAATGGGGCTAAATAATGTTTTTCTTTAGGTAAATATTTACTTTTTCTCTGAATTTAATTTATTACTATTTTACCTGAAATTTTTGGTATAATTTATAGTTGAAAATAATACATTCTCTCCTAATACCAGGAAGACCACATCTTTAATAATATCTTCAATATTATTTTTCAAGGAAGGCCTTGAGACACTCCTAAAGTTTTTGTTCATTTACCATCATTTAGAATATCTAAATTCTATTTTCATAAAAGTAATGCATTTTAACATTCAAATTCATATATTTAAACTTTCAAATTACAATTGTTTATTCAACAATGTGGAATGAGATTTGGTTAACAAACATTTCGTCGTATCCATCATGGTACAGGCCTATTCAAAACTACTGAGACATATACAGCAGTACTTTGTGCTCTACAGTAAGGGAGTTTACAAACTCTACACATTTGAGAGAGATTTTAGGAAAGATTCCTGGGAGCACGTGACATCTGTGTCTACAGATAAGTTAAATAAATAGCTGTTTTACCCCCAAATTGTCTCATCTGAAGCTTCCAAAATATTCTGCATGTCTGAAATACCCATGAGATTTAGAGCCAACAGTTAACACATAAAGGGACCTTTAAAATATAATTCATGTGTCAAGGCAAGATACCTGAATATTAAAATCTAGATCATCTTTCTGTCTTCTCCTAACATAGTAGAGAATTCTGATTGAGTTCTACCCCTTCAGCTCTAACCAAGTGCATATATAAGAAACAGTTCTCTAAGGAGCATGTCTCTAAGTGTTATCCAAGAGTTCATTAGGATAGCTTTCATTATTTTGCTCAGCGATTTTTACAGAGAGAGTAGAGAGACTGGATATAAATTTTTCTGCAAGATAAGTGTCAGGAAAAAAAAGAAGCTAATATCTTCTGGTGAACAAAGTTTTTTTTTTCTTTCCACTGAAAATTGAGAGTTATATAATTCATTACATTTCTCTCTCAGTGTATGATACTCGAAAATGTCAGCCTGTGATCAAAAAATAAAGTTTTTTCCTCTCCCTTTACTACATTACTTTTGTCCTTACTTTGTTCTCAAAAAATTATTTCTTGGTCTTCTCTCATCATGGCTTTATTAGAATCTTCCAGAAATTCATATTTTAGTAAGGATCATAGAAATAAATATAAATAATAACATGCATTTATAGATGTAAATGTACATATGTATATCATTGTTTATATTTAGTTAAAAATATATGATCCATTTCCTACTTTTACAAAGCAATTTATATGTTTTCTCCTTACTTTATACATTTTTAAATAAACCTACATCTTTGGTTCAAAGCCTTAACAGTTACTAAAGAAAATTCAGATGAAGAATAGTGAGACTAAAGTTTGAATGCAGGAAAAAAAAAAAAAAGAATGGAAAAGAGCTTTTAAAAATTTGATTCATCCCTATCCCCACCTAATCCCTAGAAGAAAGGAAACACATCATAGTAGTATTTGAGGATAGCACTGCTCTCTCTTAGTTCTGTGACATTAGAAACTTTGCAGCTACACTGTGAGAAGATGCAAACTGCTCAGACTTTTGCCATCTTCCATAAAAGGTTAACTCTATCATTTTGAGAAATGTTAACAAAATAACATCCATTTTGCTTACTTTCTGCTTTTGGGAAAAGGTCAGCTTTCCTAGAAATACTATTTATTATTTAGCACTCAATTTCTTTCTATTTAATGATCCTATTAAAAACATCTCAATTTAATTAGAAAAAAGGATGATTAGAAATATAATAGAAGCCTAAAATGAAGCAAACACCATCTCTCTCTCTCTCTGTCTCTATCTCACACACACACAGATAAAAACAAATTACTTTGGACATAATATGTTACTTTTCAAATGTGAGGACATTACAAAAATTTGCATTGATGTGAGAGTTGGGTAGTAAAACATATCATACTGTCAATTCATAATTAATAAGAGGTAGTAAGAATTTTTACATCCCTTTCACGGAGAGATGAGCTACCAAGGCAAAATTTAGAATGTTTGGACTAATATAGGTAATTCAGATTCTGGCTATTTCCATGCTTTACCACGTTGTAGCTAAATGTACCTAAGAAACATTTCCAAAGGTCAGAAGATGAAGAGTAAAATAAGATTATCTATTCTTATTTATATAATTTATGATACATAGTTATGTGTGCTTGTAAGATTATTTATGTTTAATGGTTATATGGATCCTGGCATTCTCTAAGTCGTGTGCTTCTAAGGTCTTTTAGAAGGGAATTTTATCCACTTTAGAGGCTAATTTTGTGTTTCAATATTTTTGCAGCAAATTATTGATAAGAGGAATTCTGTTGATAAATATTTAAAGCTATAGCTAATGCTTTTGAAAGTAAGTTTTGTTTTGTTTTCTTATATTCGGAAAATTTTGCTGGAGTTAGGAGAGAGCTTTATGTGTTTTCCTTCATTTTTTAAATGTGGGCCAGACAGAACTGAACCCCTTAGAGATTTATGAGGATGTCAAAATAGACCCCTCAGAGTGAAATTCTGCTGCTCCTACATTTTACAGAGCATGCTAGCACTGATCCTCTAAACACTGTACATTTAACTCAGAGATCCTCAGCTGATATGGTGGAGAGGGACAGAGAAAAGAAATACCAGAATCAATTTGTGCTCTTTAAAATCTTTTTCCAGAGCCCCACACATGCTAATTCTGAATTTCCAGGTACATGGATCTATAATGAGGATGAATTAAGGTGTGAGAGCTTATTGTCATGGTCTACAGTAAGGACTGACAAATTTTCTATCAAGGGTCACATAGTAAATATTCTAATCTGCGAGGGACCTATGATCTCTGTTGCAAATCCTCATCCCTGCTAATATTATAACACAAACACATTAGTAAGCAGCCCTTAAATGAATGAGCAGTGTGACCATGGTTGTTGGAATGATGTCCTATTTATCTTTCCTATCTCCAGCTGGCAGTATCTGATAACTGGTATGGGTTTAATAGCAATGGTGTGGATTGACAAAACTACAATGAGATATTACCTCACACCTGTCAGAATGGCTATTATCAAAAAGTCTACAAATAACAAATGTTGTCAGGGATGTGGAGAAAATGGAACCCTTGCACATGCTTGGTGGGAATGTAAATTGGTGCAGCCATTATTGAAAGTAGTATGGAGATTCCTCAAAAAACTAAAAATAGAACTACCATATGATCCAGCAATTCTACTCCTGGGTATATATATAAAGAAAACAAAAACAGTTATTCAAAAAGGTTCATGAACCCCATGTGTATAGCAGCATTATTTACAATAGCCAAGATATTGAGGCAACCTAAGTGTCCTCCAACCTATAAATTATGCACTCATCTACTTATCATTAATGTTATTTTAAATTTGGCAATCTTCATGTCTGTTCTGTAATGTACTCATTCTGCATTTGAGTGCTCTTCAATACTTAGCAATCTATTTCCAGCTTTTAAAAAATTCAGTGATAACTTTTACAGTTAATGCATTTTAAATGTGCATTATATAATACTGTACATATTAAGTAAATATCCATTTAATCAGTTACTAATTTTATACCTATACCAAAAACTATAGCTTTATGGAATTGACTTCAGCAAAACATAGAAAATAAACGTGCCCCATTAACAGCCCCATAGTCTTACAACAATACATGGATTAACAACAATGGAAGAGTTACAGTGAAGTATTTTTTAGCAGCTGTATAGTAACCAGCTCAGTGATGTGTACCTATTTATTATCTTTAGGACTTCTGCTTCATGGTTGCCATACAGAGGATGGTATTGACCCCATCCTTTATCCAAAATTAACTTGGAGGTTGAGATGAACGTTGTAGCACATGTACCAAGAGCTTATGAAGAGATTTTTTTTTTTTGATTTACAGTGTTTCAAGTGTACAGCAAAATGATTTAGTTATCCATATTATATATATATTTTTTTTTTCTAGATACTTTTCCATTATAGTTATCACATGATATTGGATATAGTTCCCTGAGATATGCAGTAGCTTCTTGTTGGGTATCTATTTTATATATAGTAATATGTATCTGTTCATCCCAAACTCCTAATTTATTCCTCCCCCCTACCTTTCAGTTTTGGTAAGCATAAATTTATTTTCTATGTCTGTGAGTCTGTTTATTTTGTAAATAAGTTCATTCGTATCATTTTTTTTCTTTAGATTCCACATCTAAGTGATATCATGATTTCTTATGCATATATTGAGGTTTTCTGATAGAGTAGGGAAGGCATCCAAGCTAGTGCAAAAAGGAGCAAGTGGCATGTGTGTGCCTGTGTTTGTATGTGTGTGTGAGTGTGAGATAGAGGGTGGGGCCAAGGTCAGGTTTGCCTGGTGCACTGGTCAGGTTTGCCTGGTCTGACCTTGCCTGTTGGTGTCAAGGGAGTGCACATCTGGAATTTCTTTTCAGCTTGCCCAGATATGTGGCAAAGGAGGATGGTGGGACTTGAAAGTTGTCAATAGTTAAATATCAAAAATTAAGTGAGACTCTCTTTCAAACTTGATGGTTAAATTTGACCTTGTTTGAGTACAGGAGACTTGCAGCTGAGACTAGTAAGGGAGGTTAAAGTTCTGTTGCATGCCTTGTGCAAGTGTTGAGTATTCTACACTTTGTGATGTGAAATATGTGCCTTGGTCACTATCATTGATGACTTGAACAATGAAGAGGATATAGAGCGTCTTGTTGATGCCTTGTATTATTATTGCTTTAGAATGTGCAGAGTTGGGTTTGACCTTGATATATATATATGTGTGTGTGTGTGTGTGTGTGTGTGTGTGTGTTTTGTGGTACGCGGGCCTCTCACTGTTGTGGCCTCTCCCTTTGCGGAGCACAGGCTCCGGACGCGCAGGCTCAGTGGCCATGGCTCACGGGCCCAGCTGCTCCGCGGCATGTGGGATCTTCCCGGACCGGGGCACGGTCCCGCGTCCCCTGCATCGGCAGGCAGACTCTCAACCACCACGGCACCAGGGAAGCCCTGTGTGTATGTATTTAGGGCAGATACAGTTAGCCCTAAATTAAGGCTAATTTGTTAACAAGAAATTAACAGAGTTCTTTACCTCAAAGGAGCAACTTAAAGATGTTTTATAGCTGGATCAGATTGTACACCATTGTCAATGGCCCAAGAGTCTGCAAAACTATGCTGATGGGGTCCACTGATGGTCAGTGAATCCTCTAGTGCTAAGGTGACTGCCTGAAATCCAGCCAATTTTGCTGACTCTTGGGTCATTGGATTAAATCTATAAAAGTAGGTTGGTAGGGTGAGCAAATAGGGCACAAAGCAGCACAACTCCAAGTACATGCTTGCAAACAGGCAGCAACAGAGCAAAAACACAAGATAGTCAATAGGCAGCAGCTCAAAGTACAAGCATGCCAACCGACAGGAGCCATATGACCAGCCAAAGCAAGAGAAGAAAGACCACTAGTGGTGGTCATCTTCTAAGACACTCCGCTTGCTGTGCATACAGCTTTGTGGTTGCCTATTGAGGGTAGGATCAACCCTTTCCCACCCAAAATTGGTTCAGATGCTAAGATGGATAATATTACACATTCACCAAGAGTGTATGAAGAGATTCATTGCTCATATATTGAGACTTTGTGAGTAGAGGAGGACAGAAACACAAGTATTGTGAAAAAATGTCTTAGAAAGGAGTGACTTTATTTTTTATTGTTTTTAGAGGCAGGGACTAGCATAGGGTTACTGCATGCAGGCTGGCTTTTCTTCAAGGTAGGGGATGATTCAGGCTTTCTATAGCTCACCCAGATATCATAAAAGAAGAAAGGAGCATAGTAGGGCTTGAGAGATATCTTGGTCAAACATCAAAAAAGGAGTCAGATTCCATTTAATTCCGAACTCTTTAAAAATGGTTCACACAGCTACATACTGGAAACAGTTCAATATCATTCTAATATATGCATGGAAATAACAACCTTACTGATAACTAACAGCCTTAATTACGGCTGCAAAATCTCTTTTGCCATGTAAGATAGTAATAATCACAAGTGCAATATGTCATCACATTCATAGTCCCAATTTTAATTTAATCATTATATGCATTAAACTATAGGCAACTATAGTTGCAAATGGCACAAAAGTATAGCAGCATGACATTGAATAATTAGCCAATTCAATCAGAAAAATAAATAATCCCCCCCTAAGTTGACTAGGAAGTTGTATCAATATTATCAAACATACCAAGGATCTTAATGACTAGGGTGACTTTCTCAGAAGTTTATGTTGTTGTTGTTGTTGTTTTGTAATAATACTAAAAGGTTTGGAGTTGATAATTTCTATGACTGTTCTTATAGCTTTGTGTCCTTCATTCCAAGTATTTCCCTATAGTTTATGGCGTTGACTAACTTGACTCCCTTGTATTTGACTCTAACCACCTGTGCAAATTTAAGATTCTGTTCTTTTTTTTCTGAAAGTGTCTGATATATTAAATATTTCAATCTAAAAGAAAAAAATTTGAAAATTCTTTGACAGCCTTCTCATTGACAGTTGAGATATATGTTTGCCTCTCTTGATTCTGGGCCTCTGTGACTGCATAACCAATAGAATATTGCAGAATTGATACTGTTTCAATTTCTGAGTATCTTCCATTTCTGGTATCTAGGTCTATTAACGCTTGGAGTTATTAGCCACAACCTTAAAAACTGACCCCCATGGTGACCTATCCATATTCCTGATAACAGATTTATGGCTAAAATAAGTGTTTGCTGTTCTTTTAAGCCACCATACATTGGGTTTGTTAGGAAACAATTGATAACTGAAACAGAGTTTGGTACTTAAAATAAGTATGCTACCATAACAAAATTCTATAACATTCGCTTCAGGCCATTTGTTTTGTTCCTAGTTTTGGGCGATTAAGAATAAAGCTGTGTAGTAGGCAGGATTCTAAAATGCCTTTCCCCACCCCAGTTTTTCCACTCTAATCCTGAGGATTATGCATATGATGATATTTCATGGCCAGGATTATGTAAGATTACATGATAAGAGGAAATTTGCAGATGTAATTAAGGTTACTAATCGGTTGACCTTGAGTTAACTAAATCAGAGATTATCTGCTTGGACCAAATATAATCACATGATCCTTTTAAAGCAGAGATATTTTTCCATCTAGTAACAGAAGATAAAATCAGAGACATTTAAAGAAGAATCTGACACACTTGAAATGGAAAGAACCACATGCAAAGACCAAAGAGTAGACTCTAGGAGCTGAGTGAAGTGCCTGGATAATATCCAGCAAGGAAATTTGGAGGGGGGGTGGTGTGTCTCTGTCCTATAGCTGCACAGAACTGAAATCTACCTACAACCTGAGTTTCACCTGAGTGAAATTGATAGTGTAGTCTTTTCCAGATACTCCATAAAGTAAAGTAACCTGTCCAAGACCTTGATCTCAGCCTTGAGAAACATTGAGAGAACCCAGTCATGCTTACCCATACTTCTGATCTATAGAACTATAATAATTGGAAGATGTTTAAAACTACTCAGTTTTTGGTAATTTGTTGCACAGTGATAGAAAAGTAACACAAGCTTCATGTACATTCTTGGGCATGCCTTTTTTGTAAACATATGTTTTCTTTTCTCTTGGGTAAATACCTGGTAGTGGAATTGCCAGGATATTGAGTAGGACTACGTCTTACTTCATTAGACAGTACCTGTGCAAATGTTTCCCAAAGTGATTGTATCATTTTATATTTCCTACATAAATGTGAAAATAAGAGCTGCATTTTTCACCTCCTTGATAAAACTTTAAGTCATTTTGGCTGTTAAAGCAAAATTATCTTATTCTGACTTTAATTTGAATTTCTCCAATGACTAATTATGTTAAACATCTTTGCATGTGTTTATTGGCTATTCATTCTTTTGTAAATATATGTTCAAAATATTTTGCCCATTTTCAGTTGAGTTGTGTGTCTTTATAACAATTTGGTAGGTATATTTTCATACCCCTTTTACTTCAAATGGCTCCAAATCTACAAGGTCATATTTTTAATCAAAATCATGCTTGGTGCATAAGATGTTATCGTTTAACATCTTTAAGTGATCGGTATTATTTCAATTAGTTATTTTCATGTTTCTAATCAAATGTAACCTTTTCAAAATAGAAAATTATTACTGAGATAATATTCTCTGAATCTCATTAAACTCAAATTAGCTTGCAAAAAACTCACAATTTTAAGATCACAGTAATATATCAATAAAGCAATACAGTATAATTTCAATTTTCCGTGAGGTCAGACTCCCTGTTTTCATACAAAGTGTTAAATAATGAGGACTAAGGAATTTTTGCTTCATTCTTATCCTTCCTACGATAATTCACCTCAAATCATACTAGTTGTTTGATTTATGTTCTCCATCCCCCCCAAAAGTTCTAACTTCCAATATGAAAGGGACTAAAGATGATCATTTGAGAAGCACTTAATCGATGTTAGCATCCTACATGTCAAGTTCATGGGCATATATTCAGAACTGCTGGGTTAAAGATTTAAACTTTGACTACATCTCCTGAAAACATTTCAGTCTGTATTGGATAGTCTATGTTAACTTGCCTTGACCATTTTGGATAGGAGAAGCTAGAGAACTATGCTTCAGACTAATGTACCCTTGCCTAAGATATCCTAAATACCTTGCCCTGCATGCAATTGTTTTCATTGCAGTTGATTTGTAAGATTAATCTATTGCTGTTGTTCTTTGTTTCTTTTTTGTCTTTCTCTCTTTTTCTGCCTTGTTTTAATTGAGCATTTTATAAATGATTCTTTTTCCTAACCTAAATTGGCATATCAATTATATATTTAAATTAGTGCATTTTGGCTTGTCTACATCTGTGTTCTAGTAGAGCAGCCAAATCTAATTTGTGTATGTGTATGTGTGATCAGTCCATCTGCTCTGCTATTTGTTTCAAGCATCCACAGCATGTTGCATATTGACTAGCTTCCCTTGTCCCTTTAATTCTTTCATTCCTTCACCTTTTGACCTAGAGTATAGGAATTCTGGTTGTGTTTGCTTCTTTATTTGTATGTTTGTTTGCTTGCTTTTTTTATACTTCACGGATTGAAGTCTAGCCTCCTTTTCTCTGCTTACCAGGAGCCTATCAATTTGGAAATTTCCTGTGCAGTAAATTTACTTCTCTTTCAAATTACCTGTTTGTTTTAGATCTTTGGTGGTAGATATACACCTTTGCTGACATCATCTTAGAATCTAAAGCAGGCATCTCTGAGTTCCCTGATCCCAGGTTCCTGACACAGTGGAGCATGTGTCCACCCCATCCACTTATGGAAAAATACATACAATGACCCTTTTACACAGTTTTACATAACAGTCTTGGTGGAACTGATTTTAAAAGAAAGACAATTTTAAACAAAGGTATATTTAGAGTTTCTTCTAGCATCAGAGCATAATGATGGACAAACATAAATGTCTGAAGAAATAGGTTCAGAAGAGCACCATGAAGAAAATTATGGTATATTTTGAAAAAAAAATATTTTCATGAGATGCGAAAGTGCTAGCTATATTCAACCAAAAGGAAGGTAGGGAAAATACCAGTTACAAAAATTCAAGGGATTGATGCATTGCAGTCTTGTCAGAACAGATGTACCTTCCTCTATGTTGGGTGAGATCTCAAACATAGGTATTAGGAGGGATATGAAGGAAATTTGAAGAACATTGCATGCTTATTTTTTCCCTCAAGGGGAAAAAGAAACTCCTCTTTTTTAAATCTCAGCTGATAGATGTGCAGTTCATTTTTGCCTGCTTTGACTTCAGTAGATTTGTGGATAACTTATTTAACTTCAGTGAATGGATGGGCAGTTCATATTACTTAGACCAAAGATAGAATACATGAAAGTGGACATTGACCTTGCCTTGAGTAGTTACTCGGCCATACTTCTCTGCCCTTAGAGGTTGCTTATGATGACAAAATGGAAATCCTAGTAACCCTGTGGAACTGATTGTTCTGGAAAAATAAGCAGTACTATGATTCATCCGAACTCAGGGTGTAAAGTGGAAGACCTTGATTGGTTGCAAGTTAACACATATATATAACCCCAGAAGACTTGTATAGAGCCAAAGCGTTTGAATAACTTTTTACTATTCTATCACAAGCATTGACAAAACTCCTAATCCATGTTGAAAAGTGCCTTGGCATGGTGTTACAAACTTTACTTCTCACACGACCCAGCTTCATGGGATCTTTTGCATGTTTCATCCCCAGACATCACTGGAGAAATCAATGACCTGTCAGTAATCAGAGTCAATAGAGATATTTAATGAGAGTTCATGGACCAAAAGTAGACAGAGAAGACACAGATGTATAAAGCTGGAGGCTCATTTATTATATATACTCTTTTAGGATTGATAACTTAGCAGACCCGACCCAGCAAATCTGAGTTAGCCCATGAGAGTAAACGTTAACTATCAATGGGCTCTGAAGTCTGGCTCACTTTAGCTAGGCCAGTTTCCTGATTAAGAAGCTTCCATTGCTGTACAGATATTCTGTGGCAGAGTGATGTTAATGACCCCAATTTTTCACTCCTCCCTGTATAGATACCCTTGGCCAGATAACTTTACAGAGTCCTGATTCTCTAACATTATAGGCAACCATATAACTCTCTTTGCTCAAAGGAATAGTTGTACATGTGATACCCTAAAAAGCTTGGAAGCCTTTTACATGTCCGTTTCCTGTTCTTGATCTTTTCCATCTCTAACAGAAGATGATGTTATGTATAAACTAGGCCACTAGAAGAAGAGAGACACATGGCCCAATTACCTCTTTTTTCCCAGATGACAACCAACCAAGTACCAGACATGTAACATTAAAAATGGCTAGAAAAGTTATCCAGCCAAACCTAGATCAACTATCTATAGCTTTATGAGAAAAACAAAACCATATCATTTTAACCTGATTTCTTAGGCAACATTACATACAGAGTATAATCTGTGTGGGTTACCTCTCACTCACAATGTTGACCACTGTGTGTGCAGGCTGTCTACACCTAATCTAACGGGTGAGACATTGAGAAGTGTGGGTATTGTAGTGCTTTGTAGAACTCCTCTGCTTTTAAGGGTTTCCCTAGAAAGTTTCATTTACATCTCACTTCTGTGGCATACCCCTCTATTCATGGTCCTCAATTTGACCGCATTTGATTGTGTGTGTGTGTGTGTGTGAGTGAGAGAGAAAGAGAGAGAATAAATGTAATTAATGAAGCTTATAGAAAATTAGGATAACACAAAAAAATTCTAGGGACAATATACCTTAGATTCACCCATAGTCTCACCACTCGGAGAAAACTTACCATCATTCTGTTGTTTTATATTTCCTTTCTTAATGAACAGATGAAGCTAGATAAATAAATGGAAGGTTTTATTTTACTAATCTTTGTTTAAAATGTTTATTAATTCAAGAAATTTGTATTAGTAGCTACCATGTATTAGATATTGTTGTAGATACTCAATTCAAATGAGACTGTATATGTGTATAGTTTTATAACAGAGGATTTTGTTTACCATGATTTCATAAACAGTTTTCATTTTTAAACATTTACGCATGTATTATTTTCAAGTTTGCATCATTTATGTGTGCATGCTTTAATTAACCAAATATTTCTTTGTGGATCATTTATTTATATTTTAATTAATTTGTATTATATATAATATTTGTGTATATATAAATTTATATAATATATATATATTACATTCAATTTATGTAAATATTTACAATTTATGTAAATATTTACGTAAATATGAACAAAAATATGCCTCTATAGTAGGCTATTATTTGTCATGATTTTGTAGGTCAGAAGTACCTCGCTTCGGGGCTTCCCTGGTGGCGCAGTGGTTGGGAGTCCGCCTGCCGATGCAGGGGACGCGAGTTCGTGCCCCGGTCCGTGAAGGTCCCACATGCCGCGGAGCGGCTGGGCCCGTGAGCCATGTCCGCTGAGCCTGCGCGTCCGGAGCCTGTGCTCCGCAACGGGAGAGGCCACAACAGTGAGAGGCCCGCGTACCACAAAAAAAAAAAAAAAAAAAAAAAGTACCTCGCTTCTTGTGGACCTGACCAGATTGGTCATTGTCATTGTTGAACATCAGGGACATGAGATAATTCAGTGGGTTTACTCAAAGCAAACAGGATTGACTCAAAGCTGAAATAAGTGGAAAGCATTCAGGGTCAGTGTAGTAGAATCAAGAAAGGTCTTTGAGTCCAAAGAATTTCAAAGACCCATGTCTGAGCATTAGAACACAAAGGGAGTAAGGCTGGGGTTAAAATGAAGAACATCTTACTAAAGATTCCATTCATATACATAGTGCCCTTTTCTATCTCTTTATTGATCAGAATCATGTATCAAGCATGTGTATATTACCAAGGAAACACCTACCCATATGCTAGAGTTCTCCTTTCTCCCTATGAAATCTCAATAAAATTCAACTAGGATGTTTTTCATTTCTATCTTGGTGAGCATCCAGCTGATTAGAGTTAATCTAAAGTTGTGGTGACTGATTATAGTATTAACAATCCAATAGGGACTCCTGGATATATTACTTGAACTAAAAGAGTTAATGTTTATTTATGGAGTTTCCTGGCTAAGGAAAGCAGATACAAGATGAATCAACCCTCAGATACCTATGGCACTTAAGACTATTTTTCCTATTTGGATGCAGAATATTTTGATTGAAATTATAGTCAATTCAATCACAAAATATCTGTCAGCTGTTTTATGGGTCTGCTCATTCATGTAGTCATTTCCCTGTGGCATTTACAACAAACAGAGCTCTTGAGCATTTGGGTCCTTATAATCACCGAGAAGATGGCAATTGGATTTTAGTAATCAGTAGTTAACAAAACTATTACAAACAATTTAAGACATACTTTGTTTATTTTTGTGTGTTACAATTTTTCTTTCCTTCTGTACTTTCATTTAAAAGGGATTGAAGGGAAAGCTAATGGCATATTTCTGATAGTTTCCCTCTATTGGCATTACAAATCCTGCTTTCAATCTGACAGTAATCCTCCTTAGCATGAATGATTCAAGGAACTGCTTGGAACTGTAATAAATTGAAGCAAGAATTTAAACTATAACACTAGCCTAAAATCTTTGTTTTTCTAAATGAGTAAGGACATTTTAAAGGATGAAAATTAATGTGCTGAAGTTTGAGGCAAAACATAAGGGGTAAGGATAGCCCATAACATTTTGAGAAAGGACAGGGTCAGCCATGTGAATTAAGGTAGAGATTTACGATGAAACATTAAACTTGGCAAGCAAATAGACTACCTGGAATCTATGATGGTCAAAAGCAGCACTACTAGGGACTGATTCAAGACTGAAGGTCTTAGTAACTGAATTATTGAATCTAAATCAATTCGGAAAATACCAACGCGTCATACTGTGAAATTACTTTTCTAAAGTTATTGGAGGCAAGTTTCTCTCTGCTCTGTTAAAATTTAAACATAGCTTTCAGAAAAAGAAAAATATATCCCAAGCTTAATCCCTTACCTAAGAAACATCTGGAAACCATAATTCTAGGTGGTTAAGGGCCATGGAAAAAACAAATAATTTACATTATAATCTTACAAAATATTGCAGAGTGGTAAAAGACTAATAAACTGTACTTGATCATATTCAGTTGAAAATGTTTGTGAATTAGCCAACAATAGAATTATTAAAATGGAATGAATAGTGGAATATTCAATATTCAAATAATAAGTTAGTAGAAAAATAAAGTGATTCATAAATGTGTTTCAAGTGTGAACACACAGAAAGTGAGCTGTCACACTCAACAGTACCAGCACCCTACATATACAATGGAAGACAGGGCAAGTGATTAATCTCAAGCACCTTGGACCAGCAAGATGCCACAGCCAGTATAATTTTTTTTTTTTACATCTTTATTGGAGTATAATTGCTTTACAATGGTGTGTTAGTTTCTTCTTTATAACAAAGTGAATCACGTATACATATACATATGTTCCCATATCTCTTCCCTCTTGCGTCTCCCTCCCTCCCACCCTCCCTATCTCACCCCTCCAGGTGGTCATAAAGCACCGAGCTGATCTCCCTGTGCTATGTGGCTGCTTCCCACTGGCTATCTATTTTACGTTTCGTAGTGTATATATGTCCATGCCACTCTCTCGCTTTGTTGAAGTTAAATTTGAGACCCTGAGACTAATTTCCAAACTAGGCCTCTTCAATAATCTCAAGATCTCCCTAACGTCATATTTGTTATATTACTGTGATAGGTAATTTTAAATGTCAACATGATTGGTCTAAGGGATGCCCCAATAGCATGTAAAACATTATTTCTGGGTGGGTGTGTGAGGATGTTTCCAGAAGAGGTGAGGATCTGAATCTATAGACGGAGTAAAGACGATCACCCTCATCTATGTGGGTGGATATTATCCAATTCATTGACAGCCTGAATACAAAAGGTAGAGGAAGGGTGAATTCACTTTCTCTTTGAGCAGGGAAATCCATCTTCTCCTGCCAATAGGTTTCAGCTCTCCTTTGGATTTGGATCGGGGCTTACACTATTGACTTGTCTGGTTCTCAAGTCTTCAGAATTAGCCTGGAACTACACAAATAGCTACTTGGGCTCCACTTTGCAGACAGCAGATCATTGAACTTATCCTCCATAATTGTGTGAGCCAATCCCTTGTGATAAATCTCTCTCTACATATATATATATATATATATATATATATATATATATATATATATACACAGCCTACTGGTTCTGTTCTCTGGAGAACCCTAATATAATCATTTATAATTTGTGCATACTACAATGCACAGTCATCACTCTAAGTGACAATTTCTTCAGCCCCTGTCTTCTCTTTTAATCATAACCTCATGAATGAAAACTTAACATTATCAGTGGCCCCCACCAAAACATAAACTGAACCAGTTAGATGACCTTGGGATTTGCCATCATTGAGCAAACATACTGAAATCTTTTACTTGTTTGTAATTACATTTTATTGACCACAAAGCACTCATGTCTTCAATATTTTTGGCCTCACATTTGCTTCACTAAAATTTAAAGCTACCTTTCAAAATGAGTACTACGTCTCTCAGCTCTGTTAGAAACTGAAGAACGATATTTATCACTTGTCTATCTTATGAGTTCAAGAGAAGCCTCCGGTTAACCCTAGGATTCTCACTAATCTCCCTCCATAAACCTTCACAGTATTTCTACTGGGAAATGTTTACAGTCATTTTATTGAATTTTGTGAACTGTATATTAAAGATATTAACACATTTTTCATCCCTCATTTGCAAAAATTTTCAAATTTTGTTGAATTTTTCTGCATAATTTTGCTTGTTTTAAAACTATTAGCATATCATTTAAAATGTTTAGGTCATAACATCTGTTTCTTTATCTTTTTTCATGAATTTTAAGGCTTAAAAGCCTTCCCCAAACAGAGATTAATTTTTTTCTACTTTTTACTAAATATCTGCAACAATACCTCTCACCATGACTTATGTGCCTCTTTTTACCTCATTTAAGGATTTCCCTACATCAAGCAAAGTACTTTAAATACAGTATGCTTAATAAAATTCTTTGGTATTGAATTAAATCAGCTTGCTATTAAAGGTAACTGGAAATGAAGAATAACATGCAATTGTCTTTATCAATAGTATATACAAATTGCTCTTATATTAAATTTGGCTTATGCTGGTACTCTTTCAGCATATAGGTTAAATATAACACTAAAAATTAAATAAAACAGAATATTAAAGGTACTTTCCAATTTATTAAAAGCTTTAGTGGTAAGCATACTTGTATATAAGAATCTTATAATTTCTTACATTTTCTAATAAAAGTTATAAAGTAGAACATCCCCCCAAGCAACATAAAGAGAAAAAAGTAGACTGACTTAATGTTAGAAAATTATATAATTCATTGCAAATTACTAAGGACATTACTTTTAACTAGAATCTTTTTACTTATGGATGAACAAATATTTATGAAATATTAAAACATATATAGTAACACAGTGGAAAAATCACTTCATTCTCTTAGTTAAAAATGGCAATACCTACATATTATGAACATAGAACTAACAAACAGAACACATTTCCAAAAGTTTAATTACTGGGTTAATAGTGGGCTATAAATCCTAACATTGGCAAACCTGTCTTATTTTTGTATATTTCCCTTTAGAGCACATCCCTGGTTTCCTATACATTCTATTTTTATTTAAATATAAATTTATGAGATTGATAAAAACCGTATATTGAAACTGACTGCTCTTATATGATGAAATAATAACATTGGTCAAATGGCGTTATATATTTATATCTGCACTGAAGAGACATTACCTGACTCTCATGAGTAATATTTGGTTATTTTCAGTGAGCAGAAAAGAATCACCTTTTCAATGTGCATACTAAAAAGACTATTTCCGAGCTGTTTTTTCATAGGCTATAAATGTGTCAATAAATTGCAATATAGTAAGTCAGTATGCAACTGAAACCCTTAACTAGCTCAGCAAATGAAAAAATGAAATTTAACATACATTATTTTTATTGAATTTTCTCAGGAAGTCAGTCTCTGTGAATTCAGGGATCACCATGTAAACGATCCACAGAGATAATAATTTTAATAATCTAGAACTCCATGCCTCTGAGGTTATTTTTTCCCACCATTTGTCATCTCATTTTTACCAATATTGTCGTAGGCTTTCCCATTACTAACATTCAACTGTGACCTTTCTATATTAAATTTCCAACATTGTGTTTTCCAAATATCACTGCATACGTTTCCAGATCACTTTCTCTAATTCCCAACTCCATCAGTACCTCAAACCTTTACGAACATTGAACCATGGATCCAACCATTTTTCACTGTCTTTCAACCAATCATGTCTTCACTTCTCTCCTTCCTCAGCTGAAATTTCATGAACATTATCAACACTGGCATTCACACCAATGCAAGCCCCTTGTCCCTCAATCATTTAATTTTAGGGTCTTAAAAAATACAACTCGTAGTTAATGCAGCTCTCTATTTATATTCTGTCTGCATGAGTGCCACTGAAAGTGTCTGGAATGTAACCCCTACACCACAGACTCACAACATTGCTGACTGGTTTCACTTTAAATTCACAATTTACAAACCACAAGTGGGCACATTCTACATTTCCCTTGCCTATGTACTTTCCCACTCTCCTGCTAAAATATTATATTCTTTCTCCTATCTCTTTAAGCCTCCTAAATCCACCTACACTCTCCTTCTTCTCAGATGATGGCCTTATTTTCTCTTCTACCAGTAAAGAAAACGTAATCAGAAGGGAACATGTCCAGGTTTCCACTACTGCACCCACTTACTACCTTCACCTATGCCTACCTACTATCTTCTCTTTTGTCACTATGGATACTCAGTGCCTTTGGCTAGGGACAATCCCTTATCTTATTCAACAGAATCTATGTCCCCTGACAACTCAAGGATATTGCTATAGCAATTCTCCTCTGTCTCTTTCATGTATTACTTTTTCCTTCTCCATTAAAATATTCCCCAAAGTATTAATATATAATTCTAACCCATTAAAAAAAGAAAAAAGAAAACTCTATCTTGATCCCTCATCTCTCTAGAGCCACCACCATTTTTCTCAGCAAAACTCCTTAAAAGTTATATTTGTTAACCAGTGTCAAATATTTCTCCTCTTATTCTCTCTTACACTCATTTTAATTAGACTTTTGCTTTTATTGTTCTACTAAAATTGCTCCTGTCAACTTACCGTGACTTCAAATTGCAAAATCCAATGAATTTTATTAGCCCTCATATAATTTGAACTATAAATAACATTTGTTAGGGCCAACCACTCTTTTCTCCCTTGACCTGCATGCTAAATCTGTGCTTCTAGATCAAGATTTTGTTCAATTTTCAACTAACTCTCTGGTTTCCTATGTCTCTCTTACTTTTGAATGATGGAATGTCCCAGAAGTCAGTCTTCTGAACTGTTCTTTGTTTTATTGCTTTGATTATTGAATCTCAAATTTATCCACTTATATCTGTCTACACTCATAAATCCAATTGTCATCAACATTTTCCTTGCATAATTAATATAAATGTAAACTTAACTAGTTAAAAAATAAACACCAGATATTTTCCTCCAAATCTACTCCTTTCACATGCTCCACCATTATGGTATAAAGTAACATAATTTTTCCAGTTGTTAAGGCTGAAGACCTGGAGTCAACCTTGAAATCTCCTTTTTAACATATCTCATATTTGATGCCTCAGTGAATCTTGTTTTTCCTACCTTCAAATTATATACAGAATGTGGCAGACTACTACCAGGCTGAACCAAGCCATTACCAACTATTGATTGTTTGTCATAGATTATTTACTGGACCTACCTGCTTCTATTTGACTTCTCTATTAATCCAGACTTTAAAATGCAATCAGAGATATGATAAATTTTCATCACTTAAATGTAATGATTAAAGAAAATGTCAATTGTATAATTCAGAGTCCAATTAGGAGACAGAAACCACATAGTAGTTTAAAGAGAATAATTTAATACAAAGAATATTTAATGTCATAAAGAGTAATAAAGATATAAAAAGCAGCCACTATGCCTAGGTCTGAGATAAACCACGCAATGAAGATTAACACCCCTGAAATACAGACCTTGCTGGACAGGACATGGCTATGGTTCACTGGATAGTGGAGAATTGTTGAGGTTGAAATGTAGGTGAGGGAAGGAAGAAATGCCATTATAAACTGAAATTCCTCAAAATTTCCCTTGAAGACAGTGATTAAGTGGGCAGACCTCTGTTGTGATATTTCCTGTCTCATAATGACCAGCTAGTGTTGAAGCAACTGTTCAGCACTGTTTGATGGTGTCAACCTGAGGTTCTTTGCTTAACTCTGTTAATTGAATTGACCATTACTTTCAGTAAATTATTTTATGAATTAACTCATTTGATTAAAAATATAAATTATCAGTGTATTGTTTTGAAGACTCTGTCTAAATCTTGCCTGTTGTTTCTATTGGTTTTCATGAGTTTGTGATAGTTTGTTTATTCCTGGAGGAAAAAATCAACAAGCAAATCATGTAACTGGTAAAAATCTAAGCAGAAGAGAAAAAGCAGTAAATCGATAAAAATAAATATATATGGGGCTTCCCTTGTGGCGCAGTGGTTGAGAGTCTGCCTGCCGATGCAGGGGACACGGGTTCGTGCCCTGGTCCGGGAAGATCCCACATGCCTCGGAGCAGCTGGGCCTGTGAGCCATGTCCGCTGAGCCTGCACATCTGGAGCCTGTGCTCCGCAACAGGAGAGGCCACAACAGTGAGAGGCCCGCGTACCGCAAAAAAAAAAAAAAATAAATAAATAAATATATATGTATGATTACATGGAATATAAATATATATATGCATTTTCATATACATGTGCATATACATTATAAATAAGTGTATATAGAAGATGTATATAAGTATAGAAATATTTTTATATAGAAGTCTACTTTTATAATATTGATACTTTAAAAATAGAATTAAAAAAACTGGTAATATAACATCAGAATAACAATTTAGCAAATATTTACACATTAATTTTTACATTCAGTTCCTACCAAGTGAAATACTATGTACAATGCATAAAACACAGAAGGAAACAAGGTCACAAAATACGGCATCTGAGTGTAGTAATAGATTCAGACTAGTAAGGCTGTATGATTCATTTTATTTATATGGTTAGAAAAGAAAAGTGTTTCTTGTAAAGCTATTTGCAAAATAACCATTTATAATAAACAAGTATCCAATTTTAAGTGCCAAATCCATTTTATAAACTGTGAATCTATGCATTTATGAATAAAGATATTACTGAAGTTATCAACCATGAAAATAAGCCCTCCCAAAATAAACAAGTTTGTGTATTTTCAAGGTGATTGTCAGCATGATATCTAATCCTTGAAACAAAAATTATTCAGGAAAAAGAAATATATATATGTATGATACACCTTTATTTATATTGTATATAATATATTAATTCATATTTTAAATAAAGGTTCTGTCAATATGTTATGTCTATGCATATTTATATAATGTAGATTTAAAACTATACTACATTTTTTAGAGTGGGTAAGATATATAAAATTTTTAATATTGTTATTAGTCTATTGAAATCAAGAGCCTAAATCTAGTTCAAAAACAGTCATATTTATACAAGATTATTAAATTTAATGAATATGTGTCAAAAACAAAAAGTGCTACGCCAAAAATATGTGATAACGTACATATTAAAATATTTTAAAACAGAATTCTAAAAATATCATAGGGACAAACAATACATTCTAAAGCCTTGCATATTATAGATTTCTATCACCTCCACCCCAAATTCATGCTAAGCAGCTGTATTTCCCTCCGATTTTGCTTGTAATTTTATACAGTTGCCCCAGATTCTCACCCATTTTTATCCCAACAGACAAGACTATTCAATGTTACCTTTCAAATAAGGAGTGAGGGTGGCATCAAATCCCAAATCCTCAGTTTTCTAGCTCTTGCTTTAGGGAAATCCCTTCATATTTCTGAAACTCATTTTTTCTCAGCCAATGAAAAAAATATACATAATAATATATCCTTTGTAGAGCTTTACAACAGTAATATATGTAAGTCACTTGTTGCATGACAAGCACTCAACTGTGCCTATTGTTAATTTTAAAGTTGCTTTTTGATATGTTATGTTTACTTACATGTATATCACATTTTATTTCAGAGATCAAATGTAACAGTTTGCAATTATTTTTGTTCAGAATTCTGAACTAATGAAAGGTACTCTTTGCCTGTTAGAAGCTATCTTGTTATTAAGCAAAATGAAAAAGAGTTGAATCATGATACTAAATAAGTTTTCCAGTGGTTCATCAATCAATAAGGTAATTAATCAATCCAAAATATTACTTTAGTGCTGTTTCAAAACAAGCACTAAACCTTACCTAGGCCAGTGGCTATGTGTTGATGGAATGTGGTGAGTTCTACTCAGGGGTTTAATAGCTATCCGAGAAAATGTATGTGTACATTTGAGATTTGTGGCAATGCTTTTGTAACATAAAATTTGTTTATATCAGTATGATGATAGCAGTAGCCAGATAAAACAATAAAGCTTAGATATTTCATACTTTTATCTCCTCCTAACCCACAAAGCAAAACATACATACAATCAATGGCTGATACTTACAGAATGGTTACTATGTACCAGGTCCTGCTCTAAATTCTTTACCTAGAATGGACTTTTCACTACAACTCAGTGCACTATGTATATTACCATGCCTATTTTACAGAGGAGGATTTTAAGTCAAAGACAGTTAAAGAAAAGGCCAAAGTTAATGCAGCTAGGACCTGATCCATATAGTCTCACACCAGAGGCTACTCTTAACCACTCACATCTTTGCCTCTCAAGAAAAATGCTAACTCCTCCAAGGGTCATACAGTAGTTTTTTCTCCTCCTCCTCTTTCTCTCCCTTCTCCTTTTTTTTTTTTTTAATTTATATTTGAATCCCTCAGGCTTTCAATTAATGTCTACTTGGTTGGCATTGAAATATTCTTATTCGTTTCAGTCTTAACTGGGAAAAGGCAAACATAGCTATGAAATTAGGTAGTATCACTAATGAATCTATTTGAAAAGTGATTTAACAACACTGTTCTTTCTCTAGTAACTATTTATGGTAATGTCCTTCATTCTCTAAATGTTGTAATCGGGAGAAAAACACAATAAATAGGAAAATAGGATGAGGATCCTATTGCAAACACTCCAGTACAACGTTACGACAAACCTGAGAAAATCATTTAGACTTATCATGTTTCTATTTCCCCAACTACTACACCCAAAAGGCCTTTTTAATTCATATGTGTTCCACATAAATATTAGGTATAACTTGAATTATATATTATATGTTCTATTATATTTAAATTGGAGGTAACTTACTGTAGTGTATAGAGTGTGGTTTTAGTGTTGTAAGAACTGGGTTAAAATGTTGACTCTGCCAATTATTAGCTGTGTAACATTGGGTGAGTCTTAATCTCTCTGAGCCTCAATGTCTGAGCTGTGAAATTCAGATAATTTTTGTTAAATGTCATGGAATTATAGAATATGATGTATAGGAAAGTGCTTTGTAAAGTACTTTAAAGAATGTTAATATTTGTTTACATGTTATCATTATAATATGACCTGAAGCCCATGCTGAGAACCATCTAAGGAGTGAAACTAAACTCATAATGAGTACTCTCTTATTTATGAAGTCACCTTGAATCACAAGTTATAGAACTCTGTCTTTTTGCATATTGTACTACATTACACATTCTAAACAGACTATCTTTTTATTGTAATAATAAAAAATATGAGAGATACAAGGGAGAGACCTTCAAGATGGCGGAGGAGTAAGACGTGGAGATCACCTTCCTCCCCACATATACATCAGAAATACATATACATGTGGAACAACTCCTAAAGAACACCTACACTGGCAGAAGACCTCAGACTTCCCAAAAGGCAAGAAACTCCCCCACGTACCTCGGTAGGGCAAAAGAAAAAAGAAAAAAAACAGAGACAAAAGAATAGGGACAGGATCTGAAACTCTGGGAGGGAGCTGTGAAGGAGGAAAAGCTTCCACGCACTAGGAAGCCCCTTCACTGGCGGAGACGGGGTGTGGTGGAGGGGAAGCTTCGGAGCATTGGAGGAGAGCACAGAAAAAGGGGTGCAGAGGGCAAAGAGGAGAGATTCCCACACAGAGGATTGGTGCCAACCAGCATTCACCAGCCTGAGAGACTTGCCTGCTCACCTGCCAGAGTGGGTGGGGGCTGGGAGCTAAGACTCCGGCTTTGGAGGTCAGATCCCAGAAAGAGGACTGTGTGAACACAGCCTGAAGGGGGCTGCTGCGCCACAACTAGCCGGGAGTGAGTCTGGGAAAAAGTCTGGAATTGCCTAAGAGGCAAGAGACTATTATTTCGGGGTATGTGAGGAGAGGAGATTCAGAGCACCACCTAAACAAGCTGCAGAGACAGGCGCGAGCTGCAGCTATCAGCACAGACACGAGACGGGCATGAAACGCTAAGGCTGCCGCTACAGCCACCAAGAAGCCTGTGTGCAAGCACAGGTCTCTATCCACACCTCCCCTCACGTGAGGCTGTGCAGCCCAACATTGCCAGAGTCCCATGATCCAGGGACAACTTCCCCAGAGAACACATGGCGCACCTCAGGCTGTTGCAACATCATGCTGGCCTCTGCCGCCGCAGGCTTGCCCTCTATTTCATACCCACTGCCCCCCAGCCTGAGTGAGCCAGAGCCCCATAATCAACTTCTCCTTTTATCCCGTCCTGTCTGGGTGGGAAGAGGAAGGGAAATCTCTCCCAGCAGCCACAGGAGCAGTGGATTAAATCTCCACAGTCAACTTGCTGTAATCTGCATCTGTGGAATGCCTGAATACGCAACGAATACTCCCAAAATTGAGGTGGTGGACTCTGGGAGCAAATGTAGACTTGGAGTTTGCTCTCTGCATCTAATTTGTTTCTAGCTTTGTGTTTATCTTAGTTTAGTATTTAGAGTTTATTGTCATTGGTAGATTAGTTTATTGATTTGGTTGTTCTCTTCCTATTTTTTTTATATATAGATATAAATTTTTCTATCCTTTTTCTCTTTATGTGAGTGTGTAGGTGTATGCTTCTTTGTGTGATTTTGTTTGTATAGCTTTGCTTTTGCCATTTGTCATAGAGTTCTGTCTGTCCATGTATATATATTTTTTTAAGTATAGGTTTTAGCACCTGTTATCATTGGTGGATTACTTCTTTGGTTTGGTTGTTCTCATCTTTCTTTCTTTCTATTTTTTTTTTCATTTTTTAATTACTTTTTCATTTGTTTTATTTTTAATATTTTTTTAATTTTAATTATTTTATTTTATTGTATTATTCTCTTTCTTTCTTTCTTTTTCTCTCCCTTTTCTTCTGAGCTGTGTGGCTGACAGGGTCTTGCTGGTCCAGCCGGCTGTCAGGCAGGTCTCTGCCTCTGAGATAGGAAAGCTGAGTTCAGGGCATTGGTCCACCAGAGACTTCCCGGCCCCACGTAATATTAATCGGCAGAAGCTCTCCCAGAGATCTCCATCTCAATGCTAAGACCCAGCTCCACTTAACGACCAGCAAGCTACAGTGCTGGACACCCTATGCCAAACAACTAGCAAGACAGGAGCACAACACGTACCATTAGCAGAGAGGCTGCCTAAAATCATAATAAGGTCATAGACACCCCAAAACACACCAGCAGACGTGGACCTGCCCACCAGAAAGATAAGATCCAGCTTCATCCACCAGAACACAGGCACTAGTCCCCTCCACCAGGAAGCTTACACAACCCACTGAACCAACCTTAGTCACTGGGGTCAGACACCAAAACCAACTGGAGGTATGAACCTGCAGCCTGCGAAAAGGAGACCCCAAACACAGTAAGTTAAGCAAAATGAGAAGACAGAGAGAAACACACAGCAGATGAAGTAGCAAGATAAAAACCCACCAGACCAAACAAATGAAGAGGAAAGAGGCAGTCTACCTGAAAAAGAATTCAGAGTAGTGATAGTAAGGATGATCCAAAATCTTGGAAATAAACTGGAGAAAATGCAAGGAACGTTTAACAAGGACCCACAAGAACTAAAGAGCAAATAAACAATGATGAGCAACACAATAAAAATAAAAATTCTCTAGAAGGAATCAATAGAAGAGTAACTGAGGCAGGAAAATGTATAAGTGACCTGGAAGAAAAAATAGTGGAAATAACTACTGCAGAGAAGAATAAAGAAAAAAGAATGAAAAGAACTGAGGACAGTATCAGAGACCACTGGGACAACATTAAATGCAACAACATTTGAATTATAGGGGTCCCAGAAGAAGAAGAGAAAAAGAAAGGGACTGAGAAAATATTTGAAAAGATTATAGTTGAAAATTTCCCTAATATGGGAAAGGAAGCAGTCAATCAAGTCAAGGAAGAACAGAGAGTCCCATACAGGATAAATCCAAGGAGAAACATACCAAGACCCATATTAATCAAACTATCAAAAATTAAATACACAAAAAATATTAAAAGCAGCATGGGAAATAACAAATAACATAGGAAATAACAAATAACATAACAAATAACATTCCCTTCCCATAGAAGGGAATCCCCATAAGATTAACAGCTGTTCTTTCAGCAGAAACTCTGCAAGCCAGAAGGGAGTGGCAGGACATATTTAAAGTGATGAAAGGGAAAAACCAACAACCAAGATTACTCTACCCAGCAATGATCTCATTCAGATTTGATGGAAAAATTAAAACCTTTACAGACAAGCAAAAGCTAAGAGAATTCAGCACCACCAAAGCAGCTTTACAACAAATGCTAAAGGAACTTCTCTAGGCAGGAAACACAAGACAAAGAAAAGACCTACAATAACAAACCCAAAACAATTAAGAAAATGGTAATAGGAACATACATATCGATAACTACCTAAATGTAATTGGATCAAATGTTCCAACCAAAAAGCATAGACTGGCTGAATGGATACAAAAACAAGACCTGTATATATGCTGTCTACAAGACACCCACTTCAGACCTAGGGACACATACAGACTGAAAGTGAGGGGATGGAAAAAGATATTCCATGCAAATCGAAATCAAAGCTGGAATAACAATTCTCATATCAGACAAAATGAACTTGAAAAAAAGACTATCACAAGAGACAAGGGCACTGCATAATGACCAAGAGAACAAACCAAGAAGAAGATATAACACTTGTAAATATTTATGCACCCAACATAGGAGAACCACAATACATAAAGCAAATGCTAACAGCCATAAAATGGGAAATCAACAGTAACACAATCATAGTAATGGACTTGAACACCCCAGTTTCACCATTGGACAGATCATCCAAAATGAAAATAAATAAGGAAACACAAGCTTTAAATGATACATTAAACAAGATGGACTTAATTGATGTTTATAGTACATTCCATCCAAAAGCAACAGAATACACTTTCTTCTCAAGTGCTCATGGAACATTCTCCAGGATGGATCATATCTTGGGTCACAAATCAAGATTTGGTAAATTTAAGAAAATTGAAATCGTATCAAGTATGTTTTCCAACCACAACGCTATGAGACTAGATATCAATTACAGGAAAAAATCTGTAAAAAATATAAACACATGGAGGCTAAACAATACACTACTACATAACCAACAGATCACTGAAGAAATCAAAGGGGAGATCAAAAAATACCTAGAAACAAATGACAATGGAGACACGATGACCCAAAACCTATGGGATGCAGCAAAAGCAGTTCTACGAGGGAAGTTGATAGCAGTATAATCCTACCTCAAGAAACAAAAACATCTCAAATAAACAACCTAACCTTACACCTAAAGCAATTAGAGAAAGAAAAAAAAAAAAAAAAAACGAAGTCAGCAGAAGGAAAGAAATCATAAAGGTCAGATCAGAAATAAATGGAAAAAATGATGAAAATGATAACAAAGATCAATAAAACTAAAATCTGGTTCTTTGAGAAGATAAACAAAATTGATAAACCATTACCCAGATTCATCAAGAAAAAAAGTGAGAAGACTCAAATCAATATAATTAGAAATGAAAAAGGAGAAGTAACAACTGACACTGCAGAAATACAAAGGATCATGAGCGATTACTACAGGCAACTAAATAGCAATAAAATGGACAACCTAGAAGAAATGGACAAATTCTTAGAAAAGCACAACCTCCCAAGACTGAACCAGGAAGAAATAGAAAATATAAGCAGACCAGTCACAACCACTGAAATGGAGACAGTGATTAAAAATCTTAACAACAGACAAAATCCCAGGACCAGATGGCTTCAGAGGCAAATTCTATCAAACATTTAGAGAAGAGCTAACACCTATCCTTCTCAAACTCTTCCAAAATACAGCCGAGGGAGGAACACTCCCAAACTCATTCTACGAGGCCACTGTTGCCCTGATACCAAAACCAGACAAAGATGTCACAAAGAAAGAAAACTACAGGCCAATATCACTGATGAACATAGATGCAAAAATCCTCAACAAAATACTAACAAACAGAATCCAACAGCACATTAAAAGGGTCATATACCATGATCAAGTGGGGTTTATCCCAGGAATGCAAGGATTCTTCAATATACGCAGATCAATCAATGTGATAAACCATATTAACAAATTGAAGGAGAAAAACCATATGATCATCTCAATAGATGCAGAAAAAACTTTTGGCAAAATTCAACATCCATTTATGATAAAAACCCTCCAGAAAGTAGGCAAAGATGGAACTTACCTCAACATAACAAAGGCCATATATAACAAACCTACAGCGAACATCATTCTCAATGGTGAGTAATTCAAACCGTTTCCACTAAGATCAGAAACAAGACAAGGTTGTCCATTGTCACCAATTTATTCAACATAGTTTTGGAAGTTTTAGCCACAGCAGTCAGAGAAGAAAAAGAAATAAAAGGAATCCAAATTGGAAAAGAAGTAAAGCTTCACTGTTTGCAGATGACATGATACTGTACATAGAGAATCCTAATGATGCTACCAGAAAACTACTACAGCTAATCAATGAATTTGGTAAAGTAGCAGGATACAAAATTAACACACAGAAATATGTTGCATTCCTATACACTAATGATGAATAATCTGAAAGAGAAATTAAGGAAACACTCCCATTTACTATTGCAACAAAAAGAGTAAAATACCTAAGAATAAACCTATCTAAGGAAACAAAGACCTGTATGCAGCAAACTATAAGACACTGTTGAACGAAATTAAGGATGATACAAACAGATGGAGAGATATACTATTGTTTTGGAATGGAAGAATCAACATTGTGAAAATGATTATACTACCCAAAGCAATCTACGGATTCAATAAAATACCTATCAAACTCCCAATGACATTTTTCACAGAACCAGAACATAAAATTTCACAACATGTATGGAAACACAAAAGATCTCGAATAGCCAAAGCAATCTTGGGAAAGAATAACGGAGCTGGAGGAATCAGGCTCCCGGTATTTACACTATACTACAAAGCTACAGTAATCAAGATAGTATGGTACTGGCACAAAAACAGAAATATAGATCAATGGAACAGGATAGAAAGCCCAGAGGTAAACCCACACACATATGGTCACCTTATTTTTGATAAAGGAGGCAAGAATTGACAATGTAGAAAAGACAGCCTCTTCAATAAGTGGTGCTGGGAAAACTGGACAGCTACATGTAAAAGAATGAAATTAGAACACTCCCTAACACCATACACAAAAATAAACTCAAAATGGATTGAAGACCTAAATACAATGCCAGACACCATAAAACTCTTAGAGGAAAACATAGGCAGAACACTCTATGCCATACATCACAGCAAGTTCCTTTGTGACCCACCTCCTAGAGAAATGGAAATAAAAGCAAAAATAAACAAATGGGACCTAATGAAACTTAAAAGCTTTTGCACAGCAAAGGAAAGCATTAACAAGATGAAAGGACAGACCTCAGAATGGGGGAAAACATTTTCAAATGAAGCAACTGGCAAAGGATTAATCTCCAAAATTTACAATCAGCTCATTCAGCTCAATATCAAAAAAACAAACAACCCAATCCAAAAATGGGCAGAAGACCTAAATAGACATTTCTCCAAAGAATATACACAGATTGCCAACAAACACATGAAGGAATGCTCAACATCACCAATCATTAGAGAAATGAAAATCAAAACTACAATAAGGTATCATCTTACACCAATTAGAATGACCATAATCAAAAAATCTACAAACAATAAATTCTGGAGAGGGTGTGGAGAAAAGGGAACTCTCTTGCATTGTTGGTGGGAATGTAAACTGATACAGCCACTACCGCGAACGGTATGGAGGTTCCTTAAAAAACTACAAATAGAACTACCATACGACCCAGCAATCCCACTACTGGGCATATATCCAGTGAAAACCATAATTCAAAAAGAGTCATGTACCACAATGTTCATTGCAGCTCTATTTACAATAGCCAGAACATGGAAGCAACCTAAGTGTCCATTGACAGATGAATGGGTAAAGCAGATGTGGCACATATATATAATGGAATATTACTCAGCCATAAAAAGAAATGAAATTTAATTATTTGTAGTGAGGTGGATGGACCTAGAATCTGTCATACAGAGTTAAGTCAGAAAGAACAAAACAAATACCATATGCTAACATATATATGGACTATAAAAAAAAAACATATCATTCTGAAGGACCTAGGGGCAGGACAGGAATAAGGATGCAGACATAGAGAATGGACTTGAGGACACGGAGAGGGGGAAGGGTAAGCTGGGACAAAGTGAGAGAGTGGCATGGACATATATACACTACCAAATGTAAAATAGACAGCTAGTGGGAAGCAGCCGCATAGCACAGGGAGATCAGCTCGGTGCTTTATGACCACCTAGAGGTGTGGCCTAGGTAGGTTGGGAGGGAGACATAAGAGGGAGGCGATATTGGGATATATGTACATGTATAGCTGATTTACTTTGTTATAAAGCAGAAAGTAACACACCATTGTAAAGCAGTTATACTCCAATAAAGAGGTTTTTTTTTTTAAAAAAGAGATATGTGGCAGAGTATAACATTCCTAAGTGCTCTTTGCAAAACAGATTTAAAGAGATTGTATTTCTTTTTTTAAACAATCTTCAAATTGTAATACAAATGATTTATTTTTTTCAATTTGGGAGGAGCTTATGGGGATATTTGTAAGATACACACTCTACCCTAGCCAAATGGTGTAAATACAGAAAATATTAACTTCTAAATGAGAATTAATATATGAAATCATGAGACAATTTATCATAAATCCAAAATATTGTACTTTTGTGTCTACCAGTAGACTCTAACCACAACACATCTTATGATATATTCACATTATCATGTTTTCTCCAAGTATAGTCACTGAAAGCCAGACATCAGCTTAAATATAAATTGTTTGTTCATTGGCTTTGGAAAACTTCACATAGACTACAGTTTTGCTATTCAGTATTTCTCTTTTGATTGTAATAGGTGATAATACTAGGCTTAAGTAGGAAAGCAAGTATTAGGCAGGAACTACAGCACTGGAGAAATGATGGAGCATTTCTGTGCATTAGCAATAGAAATCTGTTTTGTAGGGATGCTCATTTGACAAGTCTGCAGAAGAAATTATTGCTTCAATGTTTACATCTCTATTTTTCTGTGTCTAAATTAATGACTCATTTAGCATGCTTGTAATTCCTGAGATAATATTAGAAATCTGTTGCATAATTATGCCTCAGTTCTTACATGGTATTTAAATTCTAGGCCATTATATATTATTGATCTACTGAGGTAATAATATGAAACTTAACTCCTTATTGACTGAAATTAACTAATGGTGAAAGTATATTTATCCTATTATAATAAACTATATTTTCATTTAGTCAAAGTATAAAATTGTCGGTAAATAAGCTCTGTGTTATAGAAACAAAATGGTGATAAAAATACCAATAAATTTTAGAAACACAATTATCTCTGAAAGCAAGTTATTGTCTGGGACACATCTTATTAGATAACTACATTTTGGAAGCCTCTTCAGATGCATGTTTACTTTGTTGATCTACGGTGCCTAAAATAGCATTATGTCCTTGACCCAGAACGTCAATTAAAATGTGATCTTGATTGTAATGATGTCATCCACATTTCATGTCTGCACTTTGGAAGTAGTCAATAAAAGCCTCCCCAATAACTCTAAGTTCTAAGTTTGACAGCAGTGCTACTTACATCAAAGCAAAAAATACAACAATACAGTATTTCCTGTCATTCAGTATTGCTACAGAATATTTTTAAAATTCTAAATGTTATTAACAAAATATTACACTTTAAACATTTATAGTTTTACTCAAAATTTATGTTTAATTCTTTTTTCAGAGGATCACCTTCACAGAATCCTTCAGGTGCTCCCTTAGAAGTTTAAAAATGCTTACTTTAGAAGGGCTGCTTAAAATGGTCCCAAATACCAGGCTCCAATAGTATTCAACAAACATGAGTTTACATAAATCTGCATTGAACCTTTTAGCACAGCCTACTTCCATATAGGTGCACATATTTCTGTTTCATCAGAAAACAAAAATCTGAATTAAGCTGTAATGAATGGCAAGGTATTACAGTTCAGAAAATCACAAAGCAGGCCATGATTCCTTCCAGAGACGAGTTGGAAGGAGATTTTCTTCAACTGGCCAAGGTATCTATTAATAGTTTCATAAAACAAAGTCTGAGCTGTTTTGTTTTTCTCAGGATTAGGATTTATGTTTTATTAGAGCTCAAGTTTCCTCATATATCATTGGTATTTTAAATTGTGTTACTCTATTTAGCAAAATATGTTTTGGGTATGGAAATGAGACAAATAGTACCAAATAATACCATGGGATCCTTTCCTTCTCAAATTATTGTATTTGCTATTTTTCTCCCTCTTTCTTTGTCTTCCTTCTTCCCTCTGTCTCTACCTCCCTCCCTATCTCTCCTTCTTTCTTTCTTTCTCTTTCTTTCTTTCTTTCTCTTTCTTTCTTTTTTTCTCTCTCTCTCCTTCCTTCCTTCCTTCCTTCCTTCCTTCCTTCCTTCCTTCCTTCCTTTCTTCTTGCTTTCTTTCTTTCCTTCATTCTTTCTTTCTAGAGCTATGCACTGTAATTTCATTTATTCTAAAATCTGTTCATCTATTATATATTAGTTCAGTGATGCAGTCAACCTACATTTTCTGTTGGAAATCAATTGGAAACTGTTCTGCAGTTTTAAATCATTAGTGTTCCACAGGAAAAAACAGGGTGGTTAGGTGCAACAGTGACAGTCTAAGGACAAAGTCAAACTGGGCATTGCTGAAGAGGGAACCATGCAAGGACTTTAAGAATATCTCTATTCTACTGTTTCAAGTAAAAGCCCATTTTTGCCCCTAGGTTTATAGTTTACAAAGTTTCATAATTGTTCATCTAGTCCCAGGGTCTGTGAAGATGGAGAAGGGTGAGATCTAGTTCAGAGTTTGGTGTGAGAAATTTCACTCATCAGGGAAGTTTATTTCCCATTGAGACTGTGTGGAAAGAGGATAGAGTGCAAGGGTGGGGAGTTTAAAATTTTCTGAAAAGTTAATGCTTTACTTGAGTTATAAACAGTCGAAGGTCTAGAAGGATTTCCTATGTTCCTATAAAAAGGAAAAAGTGAAGGAACAGTATGAAGAAAAGCATAAAAGAAAAATACCTCTCAGATCATAAGAGGTGATTTTGGGGAATTCTGTGATGATGGCATACAGATATATACAGATATGAAAATGGCAAGGCATGTGACTTAGGGAAAGATTGTTTTTATTATTTTTTTTTATCATTTTAATTTTGTGAAGACATTAGAAATCCCTGGAGGATTTTAAGCTGGAAGAGGGGAATGAATTTGGAGCTATCATCCTCATTCATAAATGATCAATAAGCCTTGAATGAAAGATTAAATGAATAAATGGTATTTTTTAATGCTGTTATATAGACACAATTCTCCTGTTTCTCCTAGAAACACTGGTATATTGTTATTAAATAGGACATATATATCGGATAAACTTGCCACATATACTATATACAATATTCTGTATAAAGTCAAGCAGTCTAATTGCTATTACTAACGCAACCTGTTTAATATAACTGGCATTATAAAGGTAATGAAGGTACAGAGGGAAACATTCACTGTCTGTTAGATTAGATTTTTTTTCCTGGTTATTTAAAGTTGAGAAGTGAAAATTCTGTTCCTTCCGTGTACATATAGTTATACTAACCCTTGAAGAACTAATTTGACATGCTGTTCTTGCTCTGTGAAATATAGACATTTATTTTCTTTATTTTCACTGACTCATAGATTTCACGGTCACTTGCAATACAACCGTAAAGTATCAGAGAAACTTCCGGAAGCTTTTCTAATGAGGTTAGTGCAGATCTTAACAGCTGTTTTAAATTCAGTGTTCCACCCTAGTATTATTTTTTTAATTGAGTATGGGCAAAGAGATGCCTTATCTAATTATAAATTGATAATAGATTTTCTGTCACTGAGTCACATTTCAGAGGACTCAGTTAGTTTTAGTAAACCTATTATTACTTTGCAGTTATTAGGTAGGGTGTGTTGCTTTTGTTATTTGTCTTTTACTTTAATAAGAACATTGTACTACCATTTAAAACATTTTGAATGACTACATATAAGTACATTCCAGACCCTAAAGCAATGAGGTCCATTATTGTACCAAAAAGATGGAATTATTTACAACCTACCACGCTCATTACTCTATTCCATGCTTTTAATGAGTTCAGAGCATGGAAATGTTGCAGATATTTGCTATATGATATCAAAGAGATTTTAACAATAAATTTAATAATTAAAAGTTTCAAAATTGAAAAAAAAGATGCAAGAAGGAGGCACCTTAAAAACTTTATCAGTATAAAGTTTGAGTAGAGCAATGGGTTTCCTTTTAATTCTCACTCTACTGTTGTTTTCAACTATTTAAATAAGAATATATTAATTTTATAATTCAAAAAAGGATTAAACTATACATGTTAGTCAAAATTAAAATATATATGGTGTTAAAGCTAGTTTAAATAGATTTATTTGCCACATGCATATGTTACACGAAGTATTCTGTGCAAAGTCAATAGGTCTAGTTGCCATTCCTTACTCAACCTACTTAGTATAACTAGTATTATAAATGTAATGGAGGTACGGGAAAAAATATTTAATGTGCTCTTTCATTGATTTTTGCTTCCCAGTTATTTAGAGTTGTGAAAAATGAAAATTCTGGGGTTTTCATGCCCCATATAATGTAGAATTGACACTTAAAATTTTCTGATTGCTTTTTGATTGAACATGAAACCTAATTATGTCTACAATTTAGATGTTAACAATGAAAGATCAATAATTCAATTCTGACTTTTTATGATAGTAGATGACACACAGTTAAGCTCTTAACTCGTCCCAAACTCAAGCTGCAGAAAGGTTTTCTGTAACACACAATGTACAATGATAGAAATTGGGGAATTGTTCTAAGTTTTAAAAAAAAGTTGCAGGTTTTATTATAGGCTAAAATTAAAATGATGTCAAATCACATTTTTCCCATCTTATTTTGTATACTAGTATTACAGTTTTGGTTAAAAAAGAAAAAGAAAAAATGTGGGGAGAAAATGATGTAGGGAATAAAATACTTGTGCAGGGCTGGATCATCAGTTTGCGACCTGGGCAGTCACAGGAAACGCTGTACATAGGAGGGTTCTGCTGTTGGTTTAATGCTCTGTTATTACCATCTTGAAATCCTTGATATTTGGACAAGAATGCCCACATTTGCATTTTGTACTTGGCCTCACAAATTATGGAGCCAACCCTGCACTTAGGTTCAGAATTTCATTTTCTCTCTAGCAATGGGAGGTCCTTGGGAGTATGGGTGGGCGCCCTTATAAATAGCCTGCCATACCTCTCACTCTAATGCATAAAAACTTTTACTTGGATTAATGGGTTGTAAGTGGGCAAACAATATTATAATGTTTTCTCATGATATTAAGCAAGATAACTTCTTGAGATATCATGGGCTCTCTGCAGAGAGGAAGGGAGAATTATGAAGTTTATATATAAGTCTTGTGTTAAAAATTATTTTTAAAATAATTGATTCACCTGAAGATCCTTCATCTAAATTCTCTGTTAGAAATTATGTCTGCCTGATAGTTTAAACAATTGTTTGCATCACAAATTCATTAAGGAGCAATTTGGATACCAAACAATGACTAGTTGAAATTGTGTCTATAATTCATACACCTGGAGAATATATTATTTGGCTGCTTAATCATTTAAGTGTGATTAAATCAAGGAAAACTATATGATGGGAACAAAATGTATTCATAATTTCAATACATTTATAGTTTCAAGATGGGTGCAAGATAATCTCCCTTGATTGCAAATTTGATTTGTTTAGTGGAAAAAATATTTGAAATATATATATATATATATATAAAATGTCTTGAGAATAATTTTTACCATATTGTGGATTGTGGGACCAAGATTGTTAATTTCTACAATTTGCATGTATTTTCAGTATAATATTGGAGTAAAACATGCATATAAAAATGTTAGGGCTCTCATTGATTAATTAGGTCAATCATTTGTTATTTTAAATTTATTCAAAAAATAATATCTGAGATCATACTCTGTGACAGTTCTCCTTGTAGACACAAGAGATACAAAGATCCTCTAAAGGATTAATTAATTAATTAATTAATATATTTTGGAAGTTTAAAATTGTATTAGACTATATCAGTGATGGTTCAACCAGAACACTAAAGATTTATAAATAATCAGAGATGTATTATAGGGATTTAACTTTACTCAACAGTGGGATCTGGTTATAAGGGCTTAGACTGTGTTTCTAAGTCTGTTACTGAGAAGGCTGTCAGGAACAGAAATCGTATGCAAATAGGGGAAGCAAGCACAAACTGGAAACTGCAAGGCTATTCTGGAAAGTATAAGGACAAATTGGAAAATTTGATGTAATGTCCCCTCTTTCAAGCCTCCAACACTGGTGACCAGACTGTCCTACAAGAGAGGCTGATTACTAACACTTGGCCCAGAAGTCAAAGAAACTTAAGCTGAAGATGTGGTAGGAGTTGCAGGAGCTGTGGACCCAGCTACTTTCCTGTACAAACAAGCAGAGGTGCAGATAGGTGACAATGACCTGTAATAGTGCCTTTTGCTCTGTGTTTACCTTCCATGTGTAAAAAGATGAGTGCAGCTTTACTCATGCTTCCAAATCTTGAGCAAAATAAGTCTTGTAGACTATGTTAATCCAAAAGAAAGGGGATTCTTTGCAGTTAGTTGCAGCTTAGCTATGTTGACACAATGGAATACACCAGATAGACATTTTATTATAAACTTTTATTGTGATGATAAGTCAGATATGGCATCAGCTCTCATGGAATTTTACATTATTGGGCCCCTTTCTCAAAGAAAGACACACTTAGGGGCTCCCCTGGTGGAGCAGTTGTTAAGAATCCGCCTGCCAGTGCAGATGACACGGGTTCGATGCCTGATGGGGAAGATCCCACATGCCGCGGAGCACCTAAGCCCATGCACCACAACTACTGAGCCTGCTCTCTAGAGCCCGCAAGCCACAACTACTGAGCCCGCGTGCCACAACTACTGAAGCCCACGTGCCTACAGCCCGTGTTCCGCAACAAGAGGGGCCACCGCAATGAGAAACCCGCACACCACAACGAAGAGTAGCCCCCACTCGCCACAACTAGAGAGAGCCCATGAGCAGCAACGAAGACCCAACGCAGCCAAAAAAAAAAAAAAAAAAAGACACTTAACTCTTCAAGAAGGCAATAACTCTGAGAGTGTGCTACTGATCTAACTGGTCTCTCCTGTAACTACATAATGTCTTTAATGGTAGACTGGCCATACCTCACACTCTTCAAGTCTCAGCAACTTGAATCTTCTGGGTAAATTCTAAAGGAATATATTTAGTAGATCCTATTTTTTCATCTGTAGTATTACAGTTCCTCTATTCTGTTGATGTTCATCTTTGAATGGCTTTCCACTTGTATAATTCACTTCATAAACTGTTTTTTTCTCATTTTCTGAAAGATTCCTATTTCTAGCTTTTTACCATTGCTGTAAATATTCTAAACAAAATTATCTTTATTTTCTTTGCCAGTAAAATTTGAGAAGAAATGAGAAATATATGTCTCAAGGCAACCATAGATATCAGAATTTTAAAATATGTTTGTGTTGTTTATAAACATATTTTTCCTTCAATGAAAGGTTAATCTCCACTTGTTAACATGGCAGACTTCTAATTTTTCCAATAGTTGGTTTTCAGGGATGAAAACAGAATCTATATAGTGCTATAGGATAACATGTAAATGTCTATATATGTTTATATGCACATAGATGGGTCGTATGTTGGGTTGGCCAAAACGTCCGTTCGGTTTTTTCCATAAGACGGCTCTAGTAGCCCTAAGTTGTCTTTAATTTCATTCAAAACAATTCTGTTGGATTGTATGTAACAGCTGTCATATCAGCCTGCATTTAAAAAAAGACATCAAAATTGGTGAATTTTTGTGTAGCCATTTTCATATTGAAGATAGAAGAAAAAAAGCAACATTTTCACCATATTATGCTTTATTACTTCAAGAAAGGTAAAAACACAACCGAAATGCAAAAAAAGGGTTTGTGCAGTGTATGGAGAAGGTGCTGTGACCGATCAAATGTGTCAAAAGTGTTAAAAGTGTTTTGCGAAGTTTCGTGATGGAGATTTCTCGCTGGACGATGCTCCACGGTCGGGTAGACCAATTGATAGCGATCAAATTGAGACATTAATTGAGAACAATAAATGTTATACTGCATAGGAGATAGCCAACATACTCAAAATATCCAAATCAAGCATTGAAAATCATTTGCAACAGCTTGGTTATGTGAATCACTTTGATGTTTGGGTTCCACATAAGTTAAGCTACAAAAACCTTCTTGACTGTATTTCCATATGCGATTCTCTACTTAAATGTAATGAAAATGTTCCATTTTTCAAACAAATTGTGACGGGCAATGAAAAGTGGATACTGTACAGTAATGTGAGGTGGAAGAGATCGTGGGGCAAGCGAAATGCACCACCACCAACCACATCAAAGGCCGGTCTTCATCCAAAGAAGGTGATGTTTTGTATATGGTGGGATTGGAAGGAGGTCCTCTATTATGAGCTCCTTCCGGAAAACCAAAGGATTAATTCCAACAAGTACTGCTCCCAATTAGACCAACTGAAAGCGGCCCTCGACAAAAAGCGTCCAGAATTAGTCAACAAAAAACTCATAATCTTCCATCAGGATAATGCAAGATTGCATGTTTTTTGATGACCAGGCAAAAACTGTTACAGCCTTGCTGGGAAGTTCTGATTCATCCGCCGTATTCACCAGACATTGCACCATCCGATTTCCATTGATTTCGGTCTTTACCAAATTTTCTTAATGGAAAAAATTTTCAATTCCCTGGAAGACTGTAAAAGGCACCTGGAACAGTTCTTTGCTCAAAAAGATAAAACATTTTAGGAAGATGGAATTATGAAGTTGCCTGAAAAATGGCAGAAGGTAGTGAAACAAAAGGGTGAATATGTTGTTCAATAGAATTCTTCATGAAAATGAAAAATGTGTCTTTTATTTTTACTTAACAGAAGGCACTTTTTGGCCAACCCAATATTTTGTGAGTGGTGTAAGATAGGGGGTCTAGTTTTATTCTTCTACATGTGACTATCCAGTTTTTTCAGCAGCATGAGAAAATTCAAGTCTAGGGACATTGTATAAAATACCTAACCAGCACGAATCAAAACTGTCAAGGTCGTGAAACAAAGAAAAAGAAAAAATTCCACAAACTAGAGAAGACTAAGGAGACATGACAACTAATTACAATACAATGTCTTGTATGGAATCCTGTAAGTGGGAAAGGACATTAGTGTAAACCCTGGTGAAATCCGAATAGTCTTGAGTTTAGTTAATAATAATGTACAATTTTTTGGTTTTGACAAAGCCATAATAATGTAAAATGCTAACACTAGGGAAACTAGTTGAGGAATACAAAGGATCTCTCTGCATTATCATTGCAAGTTTTCTATAAATCTAAAATCACTCCAAAATAAAAGTGTATTAACAATGCATTTAAAGGGCAGCACCTAAAAATTCCTGAAACAGAAAAAGAGACATTCGGCAAACACTAAAATAAATCAAGTGTGGACTTCAGTTAATAATAATGAATCAATACTATATCATTAATTGTAGCTAATATATCATACTAATATAAGATGCAAACAATAGGGAACTTGAGTGGGATATATATGAGAACTCTCTATACTACCTTTGCAATTTTTTTGTAAATCTATTTCTATTCTAAAAAGATAATGTTTTTCAAAAGTATGTATAATCAAGGTTATTAATAAAATTAAAATATTTTACTGCTAAAATGTATATATATAACTTTCAGTGCATGTATAAGTGAAATTCAATTTCAAAATAGATGTTTTCTTTTTATTTTAAAATTGTACCAAATAAAGTAAATAAAATTAAATAGAATAATTAGGAAATCTAATTATTTAAAGATAATCCTTTGAATTTCTTTTAATTATTTAAAATAAAATCTTTCCTTTTTAAAAATCCAAATATGTCTGAAATACTAAAGTAATGTATACCTGACCTGTATGTTAAATTCCGAGTAACTATATTAGAAGTAGACTGTTATTATAATTCTTTCATTAAACAAATACTATTGAGTATTACAGGG
This sequence comes from Phocoena sinus, assembly GCF_008692025.1. Taxonomy (NCBI): domain Eukaryota; kingdom Metazoa; phylum Chordata; class Mammalia; order Artiodactyla; family Phocoenidae; genus Phocoena; species Phocoena sinus. The sequence goes on along the minus strand of NC_045768.1, from coordinate 79,013,805 downwards.
TGAAACTTACCTGAAGAGGCTCTAGAGATACATTGTGAACAAGACAAAGTCCCTGCCTTCATGTTGCTATTTTCTTATATAGTACCTTTTCATCTAAATCAGAAACATGAAACACTAAGACAAACGACTATTGAGAGGTACATATTAGTGAGCTCATTGAATTACACAATATAACTCTCAGTTGTCAATTTAAAATTTATTAACTAAAATGGAATGCAGGGAGAAATGAATAACAGATAAATGTAAAAAGTAAACCCAGTTTTGTTTTTTTTTGTTGTCATCTGTATGTTTGTTTGTTTTGAGGGAGGTATAGTCATCAATACTATTCAATCTCCAGGCATAGTGGTACAACAGTCACTGATTTTGAATCCACCTTTGAGTCTGTTTCTCTACTAGAAATAGGTTAGTTTTGTCAGCTGAGGATTTAAGAGTTTCACCTCACTATCTGAATGTGTTGAAAAAAGCATAACATGTAATATATTCTTATTTGGAGAACTATATTTTCCAAATTTCCCTCACAGAAATATATTAGGTTTTACACTCTGTTAATTAATAGATGTGAAGAGTGGATGCTCTTGTATTAAAGAGCTTGAATCTTGTCTATTCTTCTTACACACCATGCAAAGCACCCTAAATCTAAGTATGCCCACCCTTAAAATAGTCATAACAATAATATGTCCCTCATAGTTAAATAAGATGGAATAACTGAGGGAATGCACACAAAATTCTTATCATAATGTCTGGCACTCTATAAATTTCCACATAAGACCTTTTGAGTCTTGACCTTCACCTCAAATTATTAATAGTAACAATTCTTTAGTTAGTTGTTATTTGTATTGACTTACTAATGGAACATATTTTTTCCTGTAAGGAACTAGCTGAAAGGTAATAATAATATAACTGCTATTGTTGGAAGCCTAATTTGTAATATTGAATAACACAAGCAAAGTTCTGTTAAGGAATAAAAGAGGCTATCTTACTTAATTCATTAGTTTTTGCATATCAGATCTCTGAGCACATGAAGACTGCCAATTGGATTTGCTAATATATATGTAAATCGTATCTAGTTATAAAATCTGCTGCGGTTTTTTTGTTGCTGGTGGTGATGCGGGTGATTAATGTAACATGATTTATTTGATTCAAAAAATATATATTTTCTTCCAGAAGATTAGATCAATTTTAGGAAAACTATTGAATTTTCCATGAGCATGCAGTGCTATCATTATTTTTGCATATCCTGTATCCATACTGTATATCTCTTCCAAAGTTATATTAATCTTTACACCCCTATGAAACACATAGACAGGAATAACTTTTTTTTCTGTTTTGTGTTATTTTATTTTAATTTTGATTTGTAAAAGAGAAAAAAAATAATTTTTCATTGGAGAATAATTTTTTGTTTTGTTTTATTTTATGTATTTTAATTTTTATTTTATATTTGGAGTATAGCTGATTTACAATATTGTTTTAGTTTCAGGTGTATAGAAAAATAATTCAGTTTTACATATATATATCTCTATTCTTTTTCAGATTCTTTTTCCATATAGGTTATTACAGAGTATTGAGTAGAGTTCCCTGTGCTATATAGTAGGTCCTTATTGATTTTATATTTATATATATATATATATGTATATATATACAGTCAATGCACACATTTATACATTGAGTTAATCCCTAATGGGAGCAAAGTATATTTACCCAAGTATTTACCGAGACAGAACTACAGTTCCATAAAAATTAAAATAGTTATTTATTTATAAAACCCATAATTTACATGTGTATTAAGTTTTGCTATGCTTATTGCCCCCAAACGTACAGTGTTTCAAAGACTTTTTCTTTCTCATCTAAAAATATATTGTGGATTAGCTTTGAAATAAAATTGAAACACATTTTAATTGTCATTATTGCCCATTGTACTAATAACAGTTAAATTGATGTAGTTTTTTCAATTACATGTAATAGAGTAAATATATTTCTCTCTGAAATGGCATATGTTTATTTCCAAGTATAATTTTGAGGAGAAATCCCCTTAGAATCCAGAGATGAAATTGTTAATATTATTTATTATATCCTTAGGGTCATATATACATAGGGCAGAAGAGAACTAATTATGACAGACAAAGGCTTTTCCCTCTAGACCTGACACTATAATGAAGCATCTGATATCTTTCCAAAAGTATCCAGCCCTAGAGATTCTGTATGAACTGTTTTTGTTATAAGATTTGAAGGAATGACTGACTGTTTTAGACAGGGAGGAGAAGAAACTTGGGACTAAATTTTGTGTACTTTAAAGTCCACTTTAGCTGATAAGGTAGCAGAAGTCTGATGAGATGCAAAAGTTTTGCTATATATAGGTAGGAAAAAACTGAAGTTGTAATAGGACATGAAATCAGGTACATAATTAAAAGTGAGCAGGGGGCTTCCCTGGTGGCGCAGTGGTTGAGAGTCCGCCTGCCGATGCAGGGGATACGGGTTCGTGCCCCGGTGTGGGAGGATCCCACATGCCGCGGAGCGGCTGGGCCCGTGAGCCATGGCCACTGAGCCTGCGCGTCCGGAGCCTGTTGCTCCGCAACGGGAGAGGCCACAACAGTGAGAGGCCCGCGTACCGCAAAAAAAAAAAAAAAAAAAAAAAAAATGAGCAGGGAAAAAACCCACTACTTTAAAGAAAAAAACAATTTAGCCTGTAACATGTAGGATAAATCAAGAGAATTTGGATTCCTGCAGTATACAGCCAATTAATCTCAATATATTCAATTAAGATTTTAGCTTCTTATCTTGAAGCAATGAAGTATTACATACATTTTGATAGAAAAACTAGAATCAAGCCCCAGCATCCAAAATTAAAATACATGAACTACTTTTTATGCCTCAGTTTCTCATCTACAAAATGAGGATAAAAGTATTATCTATTTACATTTTTGTTTGAATTTAAATAAAATACCAAATGCAGTGTATTGTAATGTAATATAATTTCTTGCACATAAGTTCAATGAATGCTATTATTATGTATAGTTATTACCTTTGTGTAATTAAGCTCTGATGTATTTCTGCAAATGCAGCTAAATAAACGCTTTTTAATTGAGTGTAAATAGATCTCCCCATTGGTATTACTCTCTTTTACATCCTTCCATTAAAATTGGCATATATTAGAATTATTAATTTTTAGAAAGCTATGTAAACAGGGAAATAATAGATTTACAATGCATGTATTAATGCTTAAAATTTTTTGTTCTCCAAAACCTATGATCTAATTAAAGTTTTCATATTTAGATTTACTAGATGTTTAATTTAATTTGTTGATTTATTTTAAGATTTTCTTTCTCCTGTAGCAGTATATATGCCTACATAACATCATGACTCCATGTCACCAAATGGTGGTTAACAGCTGAACTTCTCCATCAGGTATAAGTCAGTCATAAAAACTAAGGTTGGAACTAAAGACTAATTTCGCACAATATCAACCATAACTCCTCAAAGTCTGTGTGTACCTCTGAACGACAGAAGAAAATGTGAAACCACATAAGAAAGGCACTAGTAGAAAGAAAATAAGCAAGGTATTATCAATACTTCTTTTTACTTGCATCCACCTCACCACACATATTGCCAATACAAGCACATGCTTAGTTTTAAAATGGGATTTTTAAAAAATTAATTAATTTATCTTTTGGCTGTGTTGCTGCACATGGGCTTTCTCTAGTTGCAGTGAGCAGGGCCTACTCTTCGTTGTGGTGTGGCTTCTCATTGTGGTGGCTTCTCTTGTTGCAGAGCACGGGCTCTAGGTGCTCGGGCTTCAGTTAGTTTTGGCACATGGGCTCAGTAGTTGTGGTTGACAGGATCTAGAGCACAGGCTCAGTAGCTAATATAGGAGCTTAGCTGCTCCACAACATGTGGGATCTTCCCGGACCAGAGCTCGAACCCATGTCCCCTGCATTGGCAGGCAGAATCTTAACCACAGCACCACTAGGGAAGTCCTAAAATAGGATCTTTATAATAATAAGTAGACAAATATATTTTTCAAGTAGGTGAAATTTCAGTAAATATATAAATGTAATATATTATGCTGACAGGCTGACAGTAGGGGCTTCTCCATTCCTTGAAATGATAAGCTTAAAAAAAAAAGGAAAAGAAAAATCGCCTGGTATTTGCTATTGCCTGAGGCTGAGGAGAGCTGTGCCACCTATTTCAAGGTATTTAACCATTTCTGACAATGCCAGGTTTTAATTTTCTATTTAGAAAAATGCAAAAAAATTATATGTAAGATATCTTTAATAGTGTATACTTGATATGGCACTGAAACCAAAGATGTGTAACCCCAAAGTTGCAACTTAAACAGAAGTTAAATTTACACTGAACATTCAAGGCCTAATAATTGCATTTTTAGAACTCTGGCTCAAGTACAACTCAATAAACATATACTAAAAAATACTGCGTGTGTTATTTTAGAAGCTAGAAATAAAGATATGAATAAGATATGTCCTCAGTTCTCAAGAGTCTAGTGGAAGAGACTGGCATTTAGATAAATAAAATACATGGTACACATTCTGGACAGAGTAGCACCTAGAAGGAGTTGGTCCATTCTGATCAAAGCTGTCATCACAGAAGAGATGAAGATAAAATGGGGTTTGAATGTATGAAAAGGTTGGAGTGGCCATATGATTTACTGTTCAAAGTAAGGCTTTTTTAAAAATATAAGAAACACTAAAATAATTACAATTATTTTAATTTTCAAAGCTTTATTTACATACCAATGAATTGATTCTATTAGGCAAAATAATCATTTTCAAGAACTATTTCCAACATAAAAATTGGTTGTAAAATAAAACAAATATTAGTAACTTAGTAATATTACTTTTCTGAATATTAAAAATCATATAAATAGAATGAATATTCTTCATATATAATCATGCATTTGTTTTCAGTTTCTTAGTCATATCTGTTTCTAAAATCATCCATAGTTTCCATAGCCTTATCCACAATGTTTTTCAAAGTTTCTTTGTAGGGTTAATACATTTAAAATTATTGATAGTTTCAATTAACTTTTTTTTGTGGAACATTATCATTTTGAGAAAATACTTTCTCTCTTTTTCTGTCAGAGTTTCAGGTACTGATAGATTCAGAACAAATTCTACTATATGGAGGAATTCTCAACTCCAATTTTTGTATTGAAGTGTATAAATATTTTAGCCTAAATAATTAAACAGTTACTGAGTTTTGCCTCTATGTTGAGCATTTCTCTGTTTTTAAACTCTTTAATTTGTTTTATTGAAGTGTAATTGGTTTGCAATGTTGTATTATGTTCAGGTTTACAGCAAAGTGATTCAGGTGTGCAAATATATGTATTATTTTTTCAGAATCTTTTCTATTATAGGTTATTACAAGATACTGAGTATAGGTCCTTGTGCTATACAGTAGGTCCTTGTTGGTTATCTGTTTTATATATAGCAGTGTGTTTATGTCAATCCCATACTCCTAATTTATCCCTCTCCTCCTTTCCCCTTTGGTAACCATAAGTTTGTTTTCTATGTTCGTGAGCATTTCTCTTGATGATACATATTTGTTGTAAGTCAAAACTCATCACATAAGTTATATGTATTTATAATTATTTTAGTTGTATACCAAAATTAGATGTTACAAAGTCATAGGTTCTCTCAATTTCATTCCATTTCAATACAGAATTTATATTTTCAACTAAAAACAGAAACATCATTAAAACACTCTTCCCAAGTTCAATTTTAGGTGTTAAAGTTAAATGTTTTCTGTATCTGAACTCTCATATTTTACTTGTTTTCAGTTTCCAATATGCTATTATAGGGATACATTTTAATGATCTCCTATTTGCCAGCTTTGTTTACAATAATGGTAATTTACTAAAAGCTTCTAAGTCTGAAAAATTTTTTACCATCTATCCATTCAATACTTTGAGAAATTTGCAATTCATTGTGAACAAGATTCACCAAAAATATAGAGAACACAATTACATCAAAAGTTGAATACTCTTTTACGTAACGTTGCTGGATTTAGGAGGGAAAAAAGGCAGTTAATTTCAAATTTTACTCTAATTATGACCTATGCAATATTTGATTCATTTGTAATAAACTAACATTTATTTGATTTTTTATATGAAATTGAAATTTAACTGTGCATCCCGTATATTTTTCATCCACCCTAATCGCAGGACACTGATTTATACAGTAATCCTTTAGAGGCTCAGACATTTTTCAAATCCATTTGAAGACAAATAGAAAAAAGAGATAGTACATATTGCTGTGTGATTTGTTTCTTAAAATACTTTTAATATCAGCTTAACCATAGAAATTTTGTACAGCCATCCCACATTTTATTGCACTTCACTTTATTGCACTTCCCAGATACTGTGTTTTTTATAAATTGAAGGCTGTGGCGACGCTGTTTCGAGCAAGTCTTATCAGTGCTATTTCTTTTCAACAGCATTTGCTCACTTCCTCTCTCTCTGTCATGTTTTGGTAATTCTTACAGGATTTCAAAAGTTTTTATTATTATTATATTCACTATGGTGATCTGTGATCAGTGATCTTTGATGTTGCTATTGTAATTAATTTGGGGTGTCATGAACCACGCCCATGTAAAATAGTAAAGTTTATAAATGTTGTGTGTGTTCTGACTGCTCCACCGATCAGCTGTCCCCCAATCTCTCTCCCTCTCTAGGGCCTCTCATTCCCTGAGACACAACAGTATTGAAATTAGACCAATTAATAACCCCACAGGTGTCTCTGAGTGCGCAAGTGAAAGGAAGTGTTGCACATTTCTCACTTTAAATCAAAAGCTAGAAATGATTAAGCTTAGTAAGGAAGGCATGTCCAAAACTGAGAGAGGCCACAAGCTATGCCTCTTGCCCCACAGTTAGCCAAGTTGTGAATGCAAATGAAAAGTTCTTGAAGAAAATTTAAAGTACTAATTCAGTGAACACAGGAATGATAAGAAAGCAAAACAGCCTTATGGCTGATGTGGAGAACGTTTCAGGGGTCTGGATAGAAGATCCAAACACAACATTCCCTTAAGCCAAAGCCTAATCCAGAGCAATTAACTCCCTTCAGTTCTGTGAAGGCTGAGAGAGGTGAGGAAGCTGCAGAAGAAATGTTTGAAGCTAGCAGAGACTGGTTCATGAGGTTTAAGGGAAGAAGCCGTCTCCAGAGCATAAAAGTGCAAGGTGAAGCAGCAAGTACTGATGTAGAAGCTACAGCAAGTTATCCAGAACATCTAGCTAAGATAGTTAATAAAGGTGGCTACACTAAACAACAGATTTTCAAAGTAGATAAAGCAGCCTTCTATTGGAAGAAGATGCCATCTAGGACTTTCATAGCTAGAAAGAAGAAGACAATGCCTGGGTTCAAAGCTTCAAAGGACAGGCTAACTCTCGTTAGGGGCTAATGTAGCTGGTGACTTTAAGTTGAAGCCAGTGCTCCCTTACTATGCTAGGGCCCTTAAGAATGATGCTGAATCTACTCTGCCTGTGCTCTATAAGTGGAACAACAAAGCCTGATGATAGCACATCTGTTTACAACATGGCTTACTAAATATTTTAAGCCCACTGTTGAGACCTACTGTTCAGAAGAAAAGATTCCTTTCAAAAGGTGACTGCTCACTGTCAGTGTACCTGGTCACTAAAAAGCTCTGATGGAGATGTACAAAGAAAGTAACGTTGTTTTCATGCCTGCTAACACAACATCCATTCTGCAGTCCATGGATCAAAGAGTAATTCTGACTTTCAAGTCCCATTATTTAAGAAATATATTAGATAAGGCTATGGCTGCCATGGATAGTGATTTCGCTGATGGATCTGGGTAAAGTCAGTTGAAAACATTCTGGAAAGGATTTATCGTTTTAGATGCCATTAAGAATATTTGTGATTCATGGATGACTTTGAGGGGTCCAAGACTTCAGTGGAGGAAGTAACTGTAGATGTGGTGGAAATAGCAAGAGAACTAGAATCGGAAGTGATGCCTAAACACGTGACTGAATTGCTGCAATCTAACGAAAAAAAAACTTTAAGGAAGGAGAAGTTGCTCCTTATGAAGGAACAAAGAGAGTGGTTTCTTGAGATGGAATCTATTCCTGGTGAAGATGCTGTAAAGATTGTTGAAATTACAACAAAGGACTTATAATATTACATAAACTTAGTTGATAAAGCAGCAGCAGGGTTTGAGAAGACGGACTCCAATTTGAAAGAAATTCTACCCTGGGTAAAACGCTATCAAACAGCACAGCACACTACAGAGAAATTGTGAAAGGAAGAGCTAGCTGCTGTGAGAAACTGCATTGTCATCTTATGTTAAGAAATGGCCACGGCCACCCAGCCTTCAGCCACCACCATCCTGATCAGACAACAGCCGTCAACATGACCCTCTACCAGTAAAAAGCTGATGATGTATTGAAGGCTCAGATGATGGTTAGCATTTTTAAGGAATAAAGTATATTTTAATTAAGGTTTGTGCATTTTTTTAGACATAACTCTATTGTACATTTAATAGGCTACAGTATGGTGTAAGCAAGGTTTTCTAGGCACTGGGAGAAACATTGTGTAACTCGCTTTATTGAGTTTTTAAATTTATTGCAGTGTTCTAAAACTGAACTACAATATCTCTGAGGTATGCCTTTATGTAAGGTTCAAATTTCAGCATACATGAATCCATTTTTATTGATATATAAACATACTCATTTATTTATGTATTATCTATGGCTGTATTCACTCTACAACAGCAGAGCTGAGTGTTGTCACAGAGACCAAATGGTCTTCAAAGCTCTCTACAGGAAAAGTCAGCTGACCTTGCTTTTTTAAGTGTGTGTATATGTGAAATTTGACAACTACAGTTTCTATTTCATATAGTGGAATATTTCTTCTTGTTTTGATTCATTCATACTTCTTAATTATGATCTTTATTTACCACAACATTGATTTCTACTAAGTCTTATATGTATATTACTACTGCAAATTATTTTCTCTTCATATTAAACATTTAACTGAATTTGAACTAGCCATTAAAATAGACATATTTTAATGAAAGGAAAAAATAAACCTGCAAACCCTCCAGTTATATCCATGTTTTGAATTTTTAAAAAATAATGAAATTAACTGATACTCTTTGTAAGTTTCTAATTATGATGACATAAAAGTAGAGTCATTAGATTTTTTGTGAAGTTCTGCTTTCAATGGAACTGGAACACAAAAAGGGGCAGAACTTCTTAGTATGCTTATTATGATCAACCATGAAATAAAAAATGAGTATAATCAGTTTAAAACTCTCATTTTTTGAAAAGTCCTATCTGAGAGAGTGATATAGTAATGCACCACTGGATGTATATATGTTTGTCATCGGTTCAGCTACTTTGTCAAATAAAAAGAAATCCAGATAAGCTGAGACTTCATACAGAAAGCCTAGTCAATAGGATGAACGGTCCTGTCTCAGGAACTGCAAGTGTCTAAAAATCAAACTGAAAAATACTTTTTTCATAGATCAGGGGTAAGGGAAATTGAGCAAAGAAGAGAGAGTAAGCCGAATGCAAAATCAGCATGATTTGACAGGAAATGTGTCTCACTATGGTCAGTGGGTTCTGGGGATAAGCTCATAAGAGGGCGCTCTCCTTACTTGAGCACTTGCTCAGGCTTGGGGGTGACCTAAAGTTCAGGGACCTGGGAACATGAGAGAAATCTGACTTAACTTTGGTCAATTGTGAATACCTGGTCAATATGAAAATTGATTAGTTTCTTTTTAAATAAATGCTAATAGTTCATGAACAGATTTGTGATTTATGCTTTTCATCATGACAAGATACACTGCACCAGTGGTTGATGATGAATTTTGACACACATTTTGTGAAAATTATGTATTCATCATCAGTTTTCTTTTTTTTAAGATTATGGATTATTTTAATTTTTAAAAAATATTTAATGTATATATAATTCTTTTTTAATTGAAGTTTAGTTGATTTTATATATATATATATTATTTTTCATATTCTTTTCCCTTACAAGTTATTAAAAACATTGATTATAATTCCCTGTACTATACAATAGGTCCTTGTTGGTTATCTATTTTATATATAATAGTGTGTATATGTTAATCCGAAACTCCTAATTTCTCCACCCCTCTCAACTTTCCCCTTTGGTAACCATAAGTTTGTTTTCTATGTCTGTGGGTCTATTTCTATTTTGTAAATGAGTTCATTTGTATCATTCTTTTTTTTATATTCCACATATAAGTGATATCATAGGACATCTGTCTTTGTCTGGCTTAACTTAATATGATAATCTCTAGGTCCATCCATGTTGCTACAAATGGCATTATTTCACTCTTTTTATGGCTGAGTAATATCCTATTGTATAAATATACCACATCTTTATCCATTCATCTGTCAATGGACATTTAGGTTGCTTCTAGATCATCAATTTTCTTTAGAAGTAGACATTAGTAAATGTTGGAAAGGAAAAAAATTAAAACCATTCATACATAGTCAGCATAATTAGTTATGTAGAAAGGCTAAAAGAAAGTACTGACACACTATGCATTAAGCTTTTCTTTTTATAAAGAAGTCTCAAAGGTTATCCTTTAGCCAAAGACCAACTCTAGATATTTAGGCTCTATATCTGTGGTAAAAAAATGAAGCTGTAAGGCAAGTACTTATGTAATTCTAAGTGTCATGTATACATATTCACTGTAGAATTCAGTATTGCAAAGATATTAATTCTCTCCAATTTGATCTATTGATTCAGGCATTCCCAATCAAAAGCTAGAAATTATTTTTATAGATATTGACAAGCTAATTCAAAATTATATGACAAAGCAAAGTACAAGAATAGGCAAGAGGTTCTGAATATAAAGAATATATATTGATTTCAAGATTATCTTAATGTTACAGTAATCAATTCTATGGTATTGGCAAAGGATGAAAATATTAATAAAATAGAATTAAAAGCTCAAAAATAGATCTACACAAATATAGACAACTGATTTTTGACAATGGTTCAAGTTCAGTTCCATGAAGAAAGGATTCTTTTCAATAAATTTTTGGGAAAAGCTGGATGTCCGTATGCAAAAGGTATGAACCTCAACATATGCCTCATAATTTATATGAAATTTGTGTATAAATTTATTTTTGTTTTCAGATATAAATCCAAGGTTTAGCATTCTCTGCAAATGTATATTGTGTGGTCAACCTGGCCTTGAGATTTTAAAACAAGTTTTTGAAGTAGAAACTAGAAGACATAGGATAAAAGGGCATATAAATAAAAAATTGAACACACTAATAACAAAATTACCTCTCTTTTAAAGCTGCCCTTTTGAAAAAATAGAGCAATAAGTGTATGGTAATAACGTTAATACATTCATAAGTAACAGAGAAGCTGTTTTTGTTCCTTTTTTAAGCAGCATGCTTGCATATCAATGAAGAAATTTGGACTTTATATTTGCATTAGTACCAAATATTTCCCTATAAGACCTCTGACATTTTGGCTTTAGTGTATTAGTAAGAGAAAAGTTTGAAAAGGAGAAACACTTTAGGTATATTAATTACAGGACTCCTTTAGAAAACATTTGTATAGAAAAACATTTGTATAAAAAACATTTGTATAGAAAATGATTTTTTTTTAATTTAATGTGTTTATTCTCCAATTAAAAACAATACACAAACTAGAGCTATGCCATGTATATTTTGGAGTTCAATGACTCGTTAACAATGAACTCATTATAATCAGCCAGTAGATGTGAACTGGGAACCTACTATGTGTCAGCAGCTTGCAAAGCTTGTATGGGATGAAAAAAAACAAATAAATGACTTCTAACATTGTACAGTGAGCTTCACTACAATCTGAAATATAGGTTTACATAGAGGTAAAGGTAACGTGTAGGTTTTTTTTTTTTTAAACAACTTTATTTGAGTAAAATTGCTTTATAATGTTCTGATAGTTTCTGCAATATAACAAAGTGAATCAGCTATATTTATACATGTATCCCCATATTCTCTCATCTTGCACCTCCCTCCAACCCTCCCTATCCCACCCCTCTAAGTCTTCACAAAGCACTGAGCTGATCTCCCTGTGCTATGCAGCAGCTTCCAAATAGCTATCTGTTTTACATTTGGCACTGTACATATGTCCATGCCACTCTCTCACTTTGTCCCAGCTTACACTTCCCCCTCCCTGTGTCCTCAAGTCCATTCTATATGCCTGTATCTTTATTCCTGTCCTGCCCCTGGGTTCATCAGAACATTTTTTTTTTTAGACTCAATCTATATGTGTTAGCATATGGTATTGTTTTTCATTATCTGACTTACTTCAGTCTGTATGACAGATTCAAGGTCCATCCACCTCACTACAAATAACTCAGTATCATTTCTTTTCAAGGCTGAGTAATATTCCATTGTATATATGTGCCACATCTTCTTTATCCATTCATCTGTTGATGGACACTTAGGCTGCTTCCATGTCCTGGCTACTGTAAATAGAGCTGCAATGAACATTGTGGTACATGACTCTTTTTGAATTATGGTTTTCTCAGGGTATATGCCAAGTAGTGGGATTGCTGGGTCTTATGGTAGTTCTATTTTTAGTTTTTTAAAGAACCACCATACCGTTCTCCATAGTGGCTGTATCAATCTACATTCCCACCAACAGTGCAAGAGGATTCCCTTTTCTCCATACCCACTCCAGCACTTATTGATTATAGATTTTTTGATAATGGCTATTCTGCCGGGTATGAGGGGATACCTCATTGTAGTTTTGATTTGCATTTCTCTAATGATTAATGATGTTGAGCATCCTTTCATATGTTTGTTGGCAATCTGTATATCTTCTCTGGAGAAATGTCTATTTAGATCTGCCCATTTTTGGGTTGGGTTGTCTGTTTTATTGATATTGAGTGGCATGAGCTGCCTGTATATATTGGAGATTAATCCTTTGTCAGTTGCTTTGTTTGCAAATATATTCCCCTATTCTGAGGGTTCTCTTTTTGTCTTGTTTATGGTTTCCTTTGCTGTGCAAAAACTTTAGGTTTCATTAGGTCCCATTTGTTTATTTTTGTTTTTATTTCCATTTCTCTAGGAGGTGGGTCAAAAAGGATCTTGCTGTGATGTATGTCATAAAGTGTTCTGCCTATGTTTTCCTCTAAGAGTTTTATAGTGTCTGGCCTTACATTTTGGTCTTTAATCCATTTTGAGTTTATTTTTGTGTATGGTGTTAGGGAGTGTTCTAATTTCATTCTTTTACATGTAGCTGTCCAGTTTACTCAGCATCACTTATTGAAGAGGCTGTCTTTTCACTCTTGTATATTCTTGCCTTCTTTATCAAAGATAAGGTGACCATAGGTGTGTTGGTTTATCTCTGGGTTTCTATCCTGTTCCACTGAGGTATATTTCTGTTTTTGTGCCAGTACCATACTGTCTTGATTACTGTAGCTTTGTAGTATAGTCTGAAGTCAGGGAGCCTGATTCCTCCAGCTCCATTTTTATTTCTCAAATTGTTTGGCTATTCGGGGTCTTTTGTGTTTCAATACAAATTGGGAATTCTTTTTTTCTAGTTCTGTGAAAAATGCCATTGGTACTTTGACAGGGATTGCATTGAATCTGTAGATTGCGCTGGATAGTACAGTCATTTTCATATGTTGATTATTCCAATCCAAGAACCTGGTATATCTCTCCCTCTGTTGGTATCATGTTTAATTTTTTTCATCAGTGTCTTATACTTTTCTGCATACAGGCCTTTTGTCTCCTTAGGTAGGTTTATCCCTAGTTATTTTATTATTTTTTTAGGCAATAGTAAATGGGAGTGTTTCCTTAATTTCTCTTTCAGATTTTTCATAATTAGTGTATAGGAATGCAAGAGATTTCTGTGCATTAGTTTTGTATCCTGCTATGTTACCAAATACATTGATTAGCTCTAGTAGATTTCTGGTAGCATCTTTAGGATTCTCTATGTATAGTATCGTGTCATCTGCAAACAGTGACAGTTTTATTTCTTCTTTTCTGATTTGAATTCATTTTATTTCTTTTTTTTCTCTGATTGCCATGGCTAAAACTTCCAAAACTATGTTGAATGGGCAACCTTGTCTTGTTCCTGATATTAGTGGAAATGGTTTCATTTGTTCACCATTGAGAACGATGTTGGCTGTGGGTTTGTCATATATGTATGACCTTTATTATGTTGAGGTAAGTTCCCTCTATGCCTACTTTCTGGAGGGTTTTTATCATAAATGGGTGTTGAATTTTGTTGAAACCTTTTTCTGCATCTATTGAGATGATCATATGGTTTTTCTCCTTCAATTTGTTAATGTGATGTATCACATTGATTGATTTGCTTGTATCGCAGAATCCTTGCATTTCTGGGTAAACGCCACTTGATTATGGTGTATGATCCTTTTAATGTGCTGTTGGATTCTGCTTGCTAGTATTTTGTTGAGGATTTTTGCATCTATGTTCATCAGTGATATTGGCCTGTAGTTTTCTTATTTTGTGACATCTTTGTCTGGTTTTGGTATCAGGGTGATGGTGGCCTCGTAGAATGAGTTTGGGAGTGTTCCTTCCTCTGCTATATTTTGGAAGAGTTTGAGAAGGATATGTGTTAGCTCTTCTCTAAATGTTTGATGAAATACACCTGTGAAGCCGTATTGTCCTGGGCTTTTGTTTGTTGGGAGATTTTTAATCACAGTTTCAATTTCAGTGCTTGTGATTGGTCTGTTGATATTTTCTGTTTCTTCCTGCTTCAGTCTTGGAAGGTTTTGCTTTTCTAAGAATTTGTCCATTTCTTCGAAGTTTTCCATTTTATTGGCATATATTGCCTCTAGTAATCTCTTATGATCCTTTGTATTTCTGCAGTGTCATTTGTTACTTCTTTTTCATTTCTAATCCTCTTGATTTGAGTGTTCTCCCTTCTTTTCTTGATGACTCTGCCTAATGGTTTATCAACTTTGTTTATCTTCTCAAAGAACCAGCTTTTAGTTTTATTGATCTTTGCAATCGTTTCTTTCACTTCTTTTCATTTATTTCTGATGTGATCTTTATGATTTCTTTCCTTCTGCTAACGTTGTTTTTTTTGTTGTTGTTCTTCTTCTTCTTAATCTAGTTGCTTTAGGTGTAATGGTAGGTTGTTTATTTGAGATTTTTCTTGTTTCTTGAGGTAGGATTGTATTGCTATAAAATTTCCTCTCAGAACTGCTTTTGATCAATCCCATAGTTTTTTTTTTTTTTTTTTTTTGTGGTACGTGGGCCTCTCACCGCTGTGGCCTCTCCCGCCGTGGAGCACAGGCTCCAGACGCACAGGCCTAGTGGCCATGGCCCACGGGCCCAGCCGCTCCGCAGCATGTGGGACCCTCCCAGACCGGGACACGAACCCGCGCCCCCTGCATCGGCAGGCAGACCCTCAACCACTGCGCCACCAGGGAAGCCCCTCCCATAGGTTTTGGGTTATTGTTTATTCATTGTCCTTTGTTTCTAGGTAGTTTTTTATTTCCTCTTTGATTTCTCCAGTGATCTCTTGGTTATTTAGTAGTGTATTGTTTAGTCTTCATGTGTTTGTATATTTTACAATATTTTTCCTGTAATTCATATCTAGTCTCATAGCATTGTGGTTGGAAAAGATACTTGATATGATTTCAATTTTCTTAAATTTACCAAGGCTTGATTTGTGACCCAAGATATGATCTGTCCTGGAAAGTGTACCATGAGCTCATGAGGAGAAAGTGTATTCTGTTGTTTTTGTATGGAATATCCTATAAATATCAATTAAGTCCATCTTGCTTAATGTGTCATTTAAAGCTTGTGTTTCCTTATTTATTTTCATTTTGAATGATCTGTCCATTGGTGAAAGTGGGGTGTTAAAATCCCCTAGTATTGTGTTACTGTTGGTTTCACATTTTATGGCTGTTAGCATTTGCCTTATGATTTGAGGCGCTCCTATGTTGGATGCATAAATATTTACAATTTTTGTATCTTCTCTTGGATTGACCCCCTGATCTTTATGTAGTGTACTTCTTTGTCTCTTGTAATCCTCTTTATTTTAAAGTCTATTTTGTCTGATATGAGAATTGCTATTCCAGCTTTCTTTTGATTTCCATTTGCATGGAATATTTTTTCCATTCCCTCACTTTCAGTCTGTTTGTGTCCCTAGATCTGAAGTGGGTCTCTTGTAGATAGCATATATATGGGTTTTGTTTTTGTTTCCAATCAGCCAGTCTGTGTCTTTTGCTTGGAACATTTAATCCATTTACATTTAAGGTAATTATTGATATGTATGTTCCTATTACCATTTTCTTAATTTTGCGGGCCATTTTTTGTAGGTGCTTTCCTTCTCTTGTGTTTTCTGCCAAGAGAAGTTCCTTTAGCATTTTTTGTAAAGCTGGTTTGGTGCTGCTAAATTCTCTTAGCTTTTGCTTTCCTGTAAATGTTTGTTTCTCCATCAAATCTGAATGAGATCCTTGCTGAGTAGAGTAATCTTGGTTGTAGGTTTTTCCCTTTCATCACTTTAAATATGTCCTGTCACACCCTTTTGGCTTGCAGAGTTTCTGCTGAAAAGTCAGCTGTTAACCTTATGGGGATTCCATTGTATGTTATTTGTTCCTTTTCTCTTGCTGCTTCTAATGTTTTTTCTTTGTATTTAATTTTTGATAGTTTGATTAATATGTGTCTTGGCATGTTTCTCTATGGATTTATCCTGTATGGGACTCTCTGTGCTTCCTGGACTTAATTGACTATTTCTTTTCCCATATTTTGGAAGTTTTCAACTATAATCTCTTCAAATATTTTCTCAGTCCTTTTTTTTTCTCTTCTTCTTCTGGGAGTCCTATAATTCGAATGTTGGTACATTTAATGTTGTCCCAGAGGTCTCTGAGAGTGTCCTCAATTCTTCTTATTGTTTTTTCTTTATTCTGCTCTGTGGTAGTTATTTCCAGTATTTTATCTTCCAGGTCACCTATCCGTTCTGCCTCAGTTTTTCTGCTATTGATTCCTTCTAGAGAATTTTTAATTTCATTTATTCTGTTGTTCATCATTGTTTGTTTTGTCTTTAGTTCTTCCACGTCTTGTTAAACGTTTCTTGTATTTTCTCCATTCTGTTACCAAGATTTTGGATCATCTTTACTATCATTACTCTGAATTATTTTCAGGTAGACTGCCTCTTTCCTCTTCATTTGTTTGGTTTGGTGGGTTTTTACTTTGCTCCTGAATCTTCTGCATATTTCTCTGTCTTCTCATTTTAACTTACTGTGTTTGGTGTCTCCCTTTTGCAGGCTGCAGGTTCGTCGTTCCTGTTGTTTTTGTTGTCTTCCCCCAGTGGGTAAGGTTGGTTCAGTGGGTTGTGTTGGCTCCCTGGTGGAGGTGAGTGGTGCCTGTATTCTGGTGGAGGAGGCTGGATCTTGTCTTTCTGGTGGGCAGGACTGTGTCTGGTTGTGTGTTTTGGGGTGCCTGTGACCTTATTATGATTTTAGGCAGGCTCTCTGCCAATGGGTGGGGTTGTTCTCCTGTCCTGCTAATTTTTTGCATGGGGTTTCCAGCCCTGGAGCTTGCTGGTTGTTGAGTGGAGCTGGGTCTTAGCATTGCGATGGAGATCTCTGGGAGAGCTTTTGCTGATTAATATTACGTGGGGTCAGGAAGTCTCTGGTTGTCCAATGTCCTGTACTCAGCCCTCCCACATCAGACACTCAGGCCTGACACCTGGGTGGAGCACCAAGACACTGTCAGCCACACAGCTCAGAATAAAAATGAGAAAAAGAAAGAAAGAAAGAAAAATTAAATAAATAAAAAATTTAAAGTTATTAAAATAAAAAAAATATTAATATAAATAAAGTAATTTTTAAAAAGCAACCAAACCAGTAAACAAATCCATCAATGATAACAGCGCTGAAAACTATACTAAGATAAACATAAAAATCAGAAACTTGTCAGTCACATATAGCAAACCCCGTGTCTACAGTTGCTCCCACAGTCTACCACCTCAATTTTGGGAAAATTCGTTGTCTCTTCAGGTATTGCACAGATACAGGGTTCATCAAGTTGATTGTGGAGATTTAACCTGCTGTTCCTAAGGCTTCATGGAGAAATTTCACTTTCTCTCCTTTGTTTGCATAGCTCCTGGGGTTCAGCTTTGGATTTGTCCCTGCGTCTGCATGTAGGTCACTCTCTGGTGTCTGTTCTTCGCCCAGACAGGAGGGGGTTAAAGGAGCAGCTGATTTAGGGGCTCTGGCTCACTCAGGTTGTATGAAGGGAGGGGTACGGAATGCAGGGTGAACCTGTGGCAGCAGAGGCCAGTGTGACATTGCAACAGCCTGAGGCATGCCGTGTGTTCTCCCAGAGAAGTCCCTGGATCACAGGACTCTGGCCTGGCAGTGGCAGGCTGCACAGTCTCCCATGATGGGAGGTGTGCATAGTGACCTGTGCTTGCACACAGACCTCTTGGTGACTGTAGCAGTAGCCTTAGTATTTCATGCCCCTCTCTCGTGTCTGCCCTGATAGCTGCAGCTCCTGCCTGTCTCTGGAGCTCTTTTAGGCAGTGCTCTGAATCTCCTCTTCTCACACGCCCCAAAACAATGGTCTCTTGCCTCTTAGGCCTGTCCAGACTTTTCCCCAGACTCCCTCCCAGCTAGCTATGGCGCACTAGCCCCCTTCCGGCTGTGTTCACACAGCCAACCCCAGTTCTCTCCCTGAGATCTGACCTCCAAAGCCCAAGCCTCAGTTCCCAGCCTCCACCCACCCCAGCAGGTGAGCAGACAAACCTCTCAGGCTGGTGAGTGCTGGTTGGCACAAATCCTCTGTGTGGGAATCTCTCCACTTTGCCCTCTGCACCCCTGTTGCTGTGTTCTTCTCCATGGCTCTGTAGCTTTCCCCCCACCCACCCCACTTTTCCACCAGTGAAGGGGCTTCCTAGTGTGTGGAAACTTTTCTTCCTTCACAGGTCGCTCCCAGAGGTGCAGGTCCCATCCCTATTCTTTCGTCTCTGTTTTTTCTTTTTTCTTTTGCCCTACCCAGGTATGTGGGGAGTTTCTTGCCTTTGGGGAAGTCTGAGGTCTTCTGCCAGCGTTCAGTAGGTTTTATGTAGGAGCTGTTCCACATGTAGATGTATTTTTGATGTATTTGTGGTGAGGAAGGTGATCTCCATGTCTTACTCTTTTGCCATCTTGAGGGTCACGCCCCACACGTGATGTTTTTAATCAACCATTTTCTAAGAGCAGTCACAAATTTGTGTTTCATGGCAGTTCCAGTTACACAATTCGATCTACCTTTAACCACAATTTAATAAATGCTTGTAGCTACTGTGGCCCTAATCTCCTCACTCCTCTCAATTGGGAGGGAGTCTATTAGCAGTTAGAGAAAAAATAAGTTAGCCCAGAAATGCAAGGCTGAGAGTTAAAGTAGAAAAACATTGATGAGCTCCAAATCTAACTCTCTTCTTTATTGTTAATGCAATTAAATGCATCTTTTTAACCTTTTTAGTGCTGAATTTCAATTACTTTCCATAGGCTATAAATAATACTAATTTACTAATACTAATAGTAAATAATGACTAATTTCAGCTAGGTTGATAAAAATGTCTTTCATTTATTCAAATTACAGAAAAAGCAATAATGTACATAATAATATTATATCCCCAATCCCCAATCCTAGTAATTTAGGAAACATAATGTGGGGTTAAAAAAAAAGCCAGTGGAAGAGCTTATAACATTAACCATTGGATTCCATTTTTCCTAGTTCCACATGAATATTGCAGAAGTTTATTGATAGAGTATCAGAAGAACTAAAGCAAAAATGTCTGTGTGTGTGTGTGTGTGTGTGTGTAAAGGAGGTCACTGATTTTTAATTTTTGTTTATATCATTCAGGTTAGGTAATACTATAACAATAATACACATAAGTTCTTTGTAGTTTTACCCCTGAAAGCATTACATTCTTTGCTTATTTCTTATGCAGGTCAGCATGTCCTAAGGCTGGGCTTCTCCACCAGTCACTGATGTACACTGCCTATAGCTACATCTTAGGGAGCATGTGGTTTCAGGTCACCAGGGCAGAGCAAGAGAAAGACAAAGGGTCTTAAATGCATTGACCCAGATGTGACAAATAACACTTCTTTTCACTGACCATTGACTGGAAAGAATCATATGGCTCTACTGCAAGGGCATTAGGAAATATGAGAGAAAACTTGGATATTCAGGGACCATCATCATATGTATAGTCAGCCTTTCCTATTATGGATTCAATCAATTGCAAATCAAAAATATTGGAATGAAAAAAAAAATCCAGAAAATTTCAAAAGGCAAGACTTGAATTTGTGAGATGGTAACTATTTACACAGCATTTATATTAGGTGTTATAAGTATCTAGAGATAGTTTAAAATATATGGGAGATGTGTTTAGGTTATACACAAATACTATATCATGTACTGTAAAAGACTTGAGCATCCTTGGAGTTTGCTGTCCCCAGGGGTCCTAGAACCAACCCCCATGGATACCAAAGGACAACTGTATCTAAAATCCAAACACATGTTTTCTGGGTATATACCCAGAGAAAACCATACTTCAAAAAGACACATGCACCCCAATGTTCACTGCAGCACTATTTACAATAGCCGGGTCATGGAAGTAACCTAAATGCCCATCAATAGAAAAATAGATAAAGAAATGTGGTATATATATATATACAATGGAATATTACTCAGTCATAGAAAGGAACGAAATTGGGTCATTTGTAGAGACGTGGATGGACCTAGTGACTATCATACAGAGTGAAGTAAGGCAGAAGGAGAAAAATAGATATTGTATATTAATGCATATATGTGGAATCTAGAAAAATAACACAGATGAACCGGTTTGCAAGGCAGAAATAGAGACACAGATGTAGAGAACAAATGTATGGACACCAAGGGGGGAAAGTGGTGGGTGGCAGTGGTGGTGGTGGGATGAGTTGGGAGATTGAGACTGACATATATACACTAATATGTATAAACTAGTTAGCTAATAACTGCTGTATAAAAAAATAAATAAATTTTAAATTAACTTAAAAAAACAAACATGTTTTCTTAGTTATAAATGAAAATATTTTTGTATGATTTAGGACTCAAGTGATATTCTAGTACATAAACAAATATGAATGCCATGGTTTTAAGTATTTCAAAGGTATAATGCAATTATGTAATTAGAATAATAAATTTAATTATAATTAAATAATATATAATTAGCACAATATTTAATTACATAATTATCATAATATAATAATTATGAATTAGCTTAATACATCAGGATAGTATTGTCCATATAAAAATTTCTCATGCAAGTTTCCCTTTCTGTAGAATATACAGTATTTCCAATTTTTCCATAAGCACATAAAATTAGTCCTCCACTACTCTCGGAATCGTCATGTGAGAAGTTTATCAATTCTTTTGAAGCATCAAAAGGGAAATTAGAGAAGTTAATTATGACAAGAACATGAGTAGTTAAAGGTTATTTGCAGTACTTGTAGGCAATAATTCTTGATTAAATATAGAGGTCATGTTAAAACATTATAATAAATAGCTTATACATTTTATATGATCATTCATGATACAAAATTATATTATTTAAAATATAAAAACTTCAGAATTTGAAATTTAAATATTAAGTATAATATTACTTTTAATAAGTGGAAAAACTGAAAAGATAAATGGTTTCTGAACCTCCAGTCTTAAAAATTGAAGGAAAAAATGAAAGTGAGTTTTACAGAAATCTGACATTACATCATAGTTAATAAAATCAACATGACAAATAATTCCTTACATATAAAATGACATTGCAGGCTAATAGGAAAACACAGAGTAAAAATACAGGTTTGGCTAACTCATTACTTTTACCTCTCATATTATATCACTTATTTTCATGGAAAATAACCATTTGAGAAGTGATGACTAGTTAGTAAAAAAGTTTATTCATTAAATTTATTAGCTAGTTAATTAACTAAAATATTGTCTTTTTAATTAATTATTTTCCATCTCTTCAAAATAGATGAAATAAAGTGACGTGTTATCTCTGCAGTCATATAAAATGACTAAATAGAACATAGAGATTTATTCTTGAAAAGACTAAAAAAAGTAAGAATTATTAAGGCAAATGAAAGATTTTTTGATTTGAGGACTGTTATTCTTGGTTTGTAAGCTGTATAGATTTTCTAACCTGTCACAATTATTTTAACAGAAGAGGACCCAAAGAACCACGGAGAAATACTGTATAATATCATTTAATGGAAACATTCAAATTATATGGCAGAAATAAGTAGTACTCCTTTTACTTTTGGACAGTGATGCTCACAAAAATATAGTGCTTTCACTTGCATTTAAAAATATTACACAACAACTTTCACTTCCATTCCTACCTTTGTGAGTGGAACAGAATCAATGCTGGGCAGCTTCAAATTCAATCAGCTATCTTAATTTCCATAAAAGCTTATTTTGCATTACCAGTGTTATTTACTGGGACTGCCCACAGAACAGAAAATTCACTGCATTCATCTGAGGGGGACGAAGCACAGTTGGTATTCAAAATGATTAGCTATGCAAAAATAACATTTTTTATATAGAGAAAATGATGTAGTAGATTAAATTTTCGTACCTGGATATAATTTTTGAATGAAGTACTTGCAAAAGGCAAGGAATAACATAAACAACTAAAGGTCCAAAGAAATTTAGATACATACAAAACTTTTTACCAGCTAGTTCAGATTTTCAGCAATATATACAAATATTTATATTTATAATAATGTAATTCACTTCAATTTTAGAAAAGTACTGTTATGCTCTAGAATTGATTCTGAGCATACTCTAGGCCAGAAAAGTTTTTATTTAATTCAATATTTTATTTTGAATATGCTTTTAAACTAAAATTTTAAAATGCGCTGACAGGATAATTTTATCTGGACATCCTTCTCTCTTTTTTCCCTCCTTCCTGCTTCCTTTCCTTCCTCCCTCTCTTCCTCTCTCCCTTCTTCCCTCCCTCCCTCCCTCCCTTCCTTGTTTCCTTCCTCCCTCCCTCCCTCCCTTCCTCCCTTCCTTCCTTCCTCTTTCCTTCCTTCCTTCCTCCCTCCCTCCCTTCCTTCTTCACTCCCTTCCTTCCTTCCTCCTTCCCTTCCTCTCTCCCTTCCTCCCTTCTTTCCTTCCTTGCTTCCTTCCTTTTTTCCTTTCATCCAGTTGTCAATTCACTATTCAAAAATGTATTGTGAAAAATTGTACAGATGAACCAGTTTGCAAGGCAGAAATAGAGATACAGATGTAGAGAACAAATGTATGGACACCAAGGGGGGAAAGCCGGGGGTGGTGGTGGTGGGATGAAATGAGAGATTGGGATTGACCTATATACACTAATATGTATAAAATAGATTACTAAGAAGAACTGTATTAAAAATAAATAAAATTAAATTTAAAAAAAATGCACTTTCATGAAAATAAAAATGGATTGGGGCTTCCCTGGTAGCGCAGTGGTTGAGAGTCCGCCTGCCGATGCAGGGGACACGGGTTCGTGCCCTGGTCCGGGAAGATCCCACATGCCACGGAGCGGCTAGGCTCGTGAGTCATGGCCGCTGAGCCTGCGCATCCATTATGTATTAAAAAAATAAAATTAAATTAAATTAAAAAATATAAATGCACTTTCATGAAAAAAAAATGGATTGTGCATCCATTATGTACCAAGGACTGTGTTAGCTCTTAGGAAAACACAGATGAAAATATAAGAATCTATAAAGAACGTACAAGGTAGTTGAATTCATGAACTGCCTGTAATTCATTTTGTTGAATTTTCTAAAGCAAAAGCATACATGAGACAGCACCCAGATCAAGAAACATTACCCCAAACCCAGAAGCTCCTTTCTATTTCTAATAAATATTTCAGTATCTTCCAATCTAAGGCTCTTGGGAATAGTACTATTGTGGGTTCAATTGTGCACTTTTTTTACTCATACGTATGCCTTTCTGTTGATTATATACCTACTCATAGAGTTGCTGGTCCATAGGTATGCTTGTGTTCAACGTTCATAGATACTAAGAAATGACAGTACCAAGCAGATAATCTAATTTACATTCCCACTAACAGTGTATTAGTAATTCAGTTCAACACCTTGGCAACACATGGTAACTTCATTTTATTTATTTTCACTACATTTTTTGTCAGGTTTATGGAAGTATAATCACCAACAGTAACATTCACTGAGTTTTGACAAATGTATACAGTCATATGATCACCACCATAATCAAGATAAAGATTCCATCCATCACATCAAAACATTCCTTCAAGCCCCTGGAAGTTAATTCCATCTCCCTCTCCCAACAACTTATGACTAATCTATCAATACTTGCTATCCCTATTGTCTACTTTTCCAGAATGTCAGATATATTAAATCTTAGACTATACAACCTTTTGAGTAGAGTTTTATCCACATAGCATTGTGCTTCTGGGATTCATCCTGAATATGTCAGTAGTGCATTCCTATATATAATAATGTGTGCTGTTCCACTTTATGGATATACCATGTTATGGTTATCCATTCCCCAATTAATGCAGATTTCAGCTCTTTATACATTTGAGCAATTATAAATTAAGCTCTACAAATATTCATATACAGAGTTGTGTGGACATATATTTATATATTTTTTGTTCTCTGGAGTAAATACTTAAGTGCTGGATTGCTGATTCATAAAGCAAGTGCATGGTTAACTTTATAAGAAACTGCCAGACTGTTTCCCAAAATAGCTATATTATTATTTTTTATTTACACCAGTGATAATTGGCAGTTCAGTTGCTCTGCATTCTTGCTAAAACATGGCATTGCTTATTATTTTAATATTACACATTCTATTCTATGTGTAGTAGTATCTCATTGTTTTAATCGGATTTCTCTAAAGACAAAAGATGTTGAGCAACTTTTTAGTATGTTTATTTGCATCTGTATACATTCTTTGGTGAAATGTCTCTTCAGATCTTTTGTCCAACTTTTGTTAGTTTATATTTATTGTTTCACTTTAAGAGTTATTTAAATATTCTAGATACAAGTCCATTGTCAGACATGTGATTTACAAATATTGTTACCAGTTTCTGGCTTATCTTTTATCTATTAACAGTGAGTTTCACAAAGCAAAGTTTTAAAATTTTAGTAATGCCCAATTTATCTTCACAAAACCTCAGGTCACATATATTTTCTTTCATGGGTTCTTCAAGATGTTTTATAATTTTATATTTTACATTTAGGTCTGTGATTCATTTTGAGTTCATTTTTGTGTAAACTGTGAGGTATGTGTCATGGGTCATTATTTTGACATGTGGAAATCCAATTGTTTCTGTACCATCTGTTGAAAAGACAATTATTTCTTCAGTGCATTGCCTTTGCATCTTTATAAAAAATCAGTTGACGTTTGTGGGCGAGTTTATTTCTTGCCTCTCTGTTCTGTTCCATTGATCGAAGTGTTGCCCCTTTTGTGAATACCATACCTCCTTGATTACTGTAGCTTTAGAGGAAGTCTTGAAATCAGGTAGTATAAGCTCTCAGTCATTATATTTTCTTTCTCAGAATTATCTTGGCTATTCTAGTTGCTTTTCTTTATCATATAACTTTTTTTTTTTTTTTTTTTTTTTTTTTTTTTTTTTTTTTGGTACGCAGGCCTCTCACTGTTGTGGCCTCTCCCGTTGTGGAGCACAGGCTCCGGACGTGCAGGCTCAGCGGCCATGGCTCATGGGCCCAGCCGCTCTGCGGCATGTGGGATCTTCCCGGACCAGGGCACGAACCCATGTCCCCTGCATTGGCAGGCAGACTCCCAGTCACTGTGCCACCAGGGAAGCCCTTTTTCATATAAGTTTTAAAATCAAATGATTGATATCTCTCTCTCTCACACACACACACACTGTTATTTTGATTGAGATTGTATTGAATCCATAAATCAAAGAGCAGAGAATTGACATCTTAATATTTAATCCATGAACACTGTTTATATCTTCTTTGACTTTTTATTAATATTTGTAGTTTTTAGCATACAGATACTGCATATTTTTATTTTACAAAATGAAATGTTTTGTATAAAGAAATTATATTCATTTCAGAATGCTATTGCAAATACAATATATATTTTTAACTTTGAAAGTCTGTGCTTCATAGCTTTTTGTTAACATATGTGGTACTTTTAATTTCTAGTCACAAGTTTGCTCCAGCCTCTCCTTCATATTTTTCTGGGTCGCTTAAAAGTTTTTTTATGGATTGAGTATATAATATCCTTTACTTTAAGGCTAGTTTTGCCCATTACTTAAGATGTGACTTTTCTGTGGTATCTACTTAATTCCCAGGTATTCTTAAGTTCTATCCACTCTGGATGGTCAGAACTTGGTCTGCTCTCAGCTCTGGGTAAACTGTTATGTATTATTTTAAACAATTTCAGTAATATTTCATTACCTCTTAGTCATTCTTTGCCCAGTTTTGTGATACACATATAATAAAAATATACGTATAATCTTCTTGCCAAACTCTGGTTTTTGTCTGTTTAGAATGGGAATTTTGTGCTCTACATGGGTTAGGGGCCCACCTTGCACCTTGGTCCAGAAAGTACCTCCAGGCAGACAGCCCACCTTACTTGTTTCCCATTTTAGAATCTGCATTGCCTGCTGTCCAATATCTAAAAATGGATGAATTTTATTTTTTCATATAATTTGTCCAATTTTCTAGTTGTTTATAAGTCTGCTACAAATTCTCTAATATGTCTGGAATAAGAATGCCCTCTCTCTCTTCTTAGTAACTATTTTTACAGTATCTTTAAATATACATACTGAAAATTATGTGTAGTTAAGGATAGTTTTCAAATAATTTTATTTCCTTATAGAGTTATCTAGTTATCATTTTTACATTTCTTCCCTCCTAAGAAAACCAACATATAATATTACTAACCCACCATAACTTCTATTTTTTTCACATACTCAGTTGTTATTACTTTCTCTGATTATCTTAGCTCTGTATTTGCTTTCTCTAGCCTAAGAAAAAGTTCCCTTTTTTGAATCAGAGACATACCATTTCAAGTAGTTTCTCAATGTTTCTAAGAATCAACATCACTACCTTACTTCTACTGTGATACACATTTCATTTTAGAAAGCATCATATTAGAAATGGAAAATTTGTTTTATGTAGTGTGCCAGTACCAATTAATTGTTCATAACTGTGTTGAGCACCTTATTAAAAAAAGATTTCTGAGGCAGTAGAAACCAAGAGACAGAGTGCCATAATGTTCTGGCAATATCTGTCATAACTGTGCCTGTAAGAGTGCTTTTATATTTGCTAGTCCTGTATTAAGTGGTATATACCTTTTGGATATATACCTTTGGACAACTCATACATCTCCTGATATCATGCTATTTCTTAGAACTGAACTTTTCAATATAGTAACCACTAGCCACATGTGGCTACTTAAGTTTAAGTTTAAATGATTTAACATTAAATAAAATTAAAAATTCAGTTGCTGAGTTTCGCAAACCACATTTCAAGTGCTCAATAGCCACATATAACTAGTAGCTACCTTATTGGTCAACACAGATATATACACTATGTCTATTGTGACAAAAAGTTTTATCACCTGGTAAAGCCTTTAAAGAATTCATTTATACATAAGTTTTATTGATATGTAATTGGCTCCTTAGTTTAAAACACAGTGTTGAAACATAAATTTCTTGAGGGTATATAATATATGTCTGATTCCCTCTTTATTTTATTCTCCCCTACCAAGTGACAGGATTTTTGATAGACTCCTCTACCTTCATATATATTGACTAAATATGTGCAAATTCATCAGATGTTTCTGAACAGGAAATTGCTAGCAGTATTTCATATTAAAATGATGATAATACTCTCATTAGCTTAAATAGTGTGTGCTGTGCCACCATCTACAGAAGAAACTGCCTTTGTGTAGGGGTTTAGTTTTTCAAACAACATGATTGGTAAGTTCTTCCATTATATATGAATATCATTCTGGACAGTGAACATTAAAGAGCTTCAGGCTATAATAAAAACCTATCTGACAAAGAAAATTTGAAAAGAGCTTTATGAATTAATAATATGGTCAATGAAATAATATACTACACCACAGAAATGTAATTGGTAAGTTGAACTTTATCTGCATATTTTATTTAGAAAAATAATGTTAAATATTTAAATTTTAATGTATTCCTTTTTGATTTGATAAATGTTTCACAGCTACTCCTTATTTTAGCTTCTGGAAAATCTTTTGTGATGAGCCAGAGAATAATATTGTGTATAAGTTCTAATATTTCCCTCTCCAGGTTGCTTCATACTGATGGTATGTGAAAAATTCATTTTTAGCTTACCAAGATTCAATTTAAATAAATTATCTTGAGGATTTTCAATATCGCTGTTTTATACCTAAGAGATTAAAAAAGAAGAGGAAGAGAGAAAGAAAAAAAAAATCCTATAACAGTAATACCTGCTTTCCCAGTCAAGGATTCTTTTTCTGTTTTGTTTGACTTAATCACTCTGGAGCTTGTAATTTATCAATTCATCTACACTGAAATATTTATTGAGCATTTGCCCTGCCAATTTTCTACTTAGATTTCTTGTGTTGTCATAAGGTTAATTTATTTTCTAAAATTTATCAAAATGTATTGATGAAGCAGATACTATATAATTCTTCCCTTCTCAACCTACCCTTTAAATCAACAGAATAATGTGTGTATTGCACTGTAACATATAGAAATGGATAGGAGAAATATTTTACTCTACCTTAAGAAAAAAGTAGAAAAATATTGTTTTAATTGGAAAGAATCTGGTCATAAGTGAATTCTGTTTTCAAAATAGGAATACTTTGAGAATTGAGCTTTCAGTCAAGATTTGTGATACAGTTTGGTGCTCCCCACACCCACAGAATGCCGTCTCCTAACAAAATCAGCTAGGTAGTAAATTACTACAGAAAGGAGTGTGAATTATTTGGGCCTTAAAACACTTCAGAGTGGCCTTTAGTCATTGTTTTGGACAATTCCCAAACTTTCCCTGATATCTGGAAGTGGCTTATCATTCTTTATTTTTCCCCTAGAATAGACATTTATTATGCTTGTTTGCTATACACCTAACCTTCTTCTGCTCTGCTTTCTATCACACATAACATTTCCTTCCAGTCTCCAGTTCCCTCAGATTGCTGGATAGGCTAATAGAAGGCATTTGCAAATATAAGAGGGCAAGGGGAGAGAAAAAACCTAAGTCCTCTCTTACCTGTCTCTACTCACTGTGGCATATCAGGCCATAGCCAGTCACTCATACCATGGCCCCAATCCTCATCATATGGCCTTGCTTTTGTGTCCTAGCAACTTCTGCTCTTCCTCCAGCTCTAAAAATGATAGGCACTTATTGCTGTTGCAAAACTCTGGGTTCCCTTTTAATTCCTTCTATCACATAAAACATCATTTGTATTCAATTTCCTTATAATAAAATACTTTGAATAGTTTCTGCCTTCTTTCCTAATCCATTCGTGATTCAAGTTTTCAATACATATATTGAATATATTCAATATATAATTAATTTGAATACAGGAAATGAGAATTTCATTTTTGTCAGCAATTACATAGCATTTATATAACAATATTACCCAAATAAAGTTATTTTCAAAGCATTTAAGTCATATATATATATATTTTGATCACTTTATTTCTGTGTAACTAAATATAATATACTCCATGAATATTCATGTTTCATTTGTATAATATACATGTGAGTATATATATTATATAGATCAAAAAAGTATGTATTCTTTTTAACTTGAATCATGATTTTTTTTTTTTTTTGTAAATACTACTTCATAATATTTACTTCTCTGTTTTATGTTAACTAGCTTAGAAGTTACACTCTGGATTGACTGCCTAGCTCATGAAAAGGAGAGGTTTTGCAATTATAATGTTGCCAAATTTACTAGATTTCCAATTCTTACACTAGCACTGAAGAAAAGAAGAGTAGAAGCACATCCATTAATAACATCTTTGTTCAACTCCTAGCTAGCCCCAGTGACAGTGCAAAATTAACTTTTTTTCTTGTAAAAGTATGGGATTTATTTTGAGACACAATTTAAAATGATAAACATAGAAAGTTTAAATGTTGTTTGTTTAAAACTGGTAAATGCGCTTGAGACGGTTTCATGAAAAGGATACTAAGATATCTCATTGTTAGGTTATTTTATTTTGGATGAGAAACTGGACCAAGAAGAAGGAAGAGTAGTGATAAAAGTCCAGGTTTTCAGGTTGAAAAATAGCAATAGATGTGTTGCAACTGATGGATTTGATGTCTAATTATAAATGTGTAAAACATTATGTGTTATATATTGGTTTAAAGAAATTTCTGAGCAAAATATGTGTTGTCTTTCATAAGAAATGTATGCTTAATAGGTATTAAGTAATGTACATACTTTTGGCCATCAAGGTTTACTGTGGAATGATATCTTTTTGCTGACCTTATAAAACCTGTGGAATAGGGCTTCCCTGGTGGCGCAGTGGTTGAGAGTCCTCCTGTTGATGCAGGGGACACGGGTTCGTTCCCCGGTCTGGGAAGATCCCACATGCCGCGGAGCGTCTGGGCCCATGAGCCATGGCCGCTGAGCCTGCGCGTCCGGAGCCTGTGCTCCGCAACGGAAGGGGCCACAACAGCGAGAGGCCCGCGTACCGAAAAAAAAAAAAACCAAAAAAACAAAAAAACAAAAAAAAACCTGTGGAATATTAACAGCAAGTGGGAGTGATTTTAGTATGGCTGGATAAAGATTTTGCATGCTTCTATTTGGGAGAATGTCTTTTTTTTCCTCTAAAATTGAGGCATATGAATATCTTTTATTTCAGAGGTCTAGTTTAAATAATCTAGTCAATTATATCAACACTCTGAAATAGATAAAAACTGGGATAATTTGAGGGCCGTAAGCATAAATTTGTTTATAAAGGATATATAAAGGCATATGTAAGATATATGGAGGAACTTTTAAGATAAAGCCAGTTTCTTTTAAAATAAGTCCTTAAAATATACCATCTCTTGAAATGTACAAACCTCCCTATTTTATCTGATCTAGTACTATGATTTCACTGTTAAGAATTTTTCAGGCAAAGGAATGTCTGTATGCAATGATGCCGCATATGTAAGTGCTCTTAGTAACTGACAAGTAAATTTGGGAAAGGTTGCCTAAATATGCCCTGCTTTAGGGACTGGGAGTGAGTTAACAAAACAGTAGTATTTTTCACCAGGGACTGTATATCAGCAAAACATAATATGTGGTTTTTTCTAGACTTCCCTAAAGGCAGCCCTGAGACAAGGTTTTTTGTGTAAGCAATCCATTAACAGAAGTAAAGAGAGCAGAGTTGCCTGTATTTAACCAGAAGCTTCTCATTCTCTTTTGTAGTAGATATCCATAGTTTAGGCCTGTTCTGTATGTTCACTTTCCTTTGGGTTATTAGGACCTGATATTCATCTGGAAAAGTATCCTAAGTCCTCTTCTCAGAACATCCTTTTCTGTTAGATTAGATTTCTACCACAGTTCGTAAAATTAGAGCACTTGAATCAAACCCAAGTAACCTGATATCTCCAGGCCATGTGATTTCTTCATAGATAGGCAACCAAGAAGAAGAAATGGAGGGGCAGCGAAGCGGTCGATATTTTAACACAAAAAAATTGAACCTAACTGGCACAGTTGCTAACAAAACAGCAACAACGCAGGGCTTGGATGAAATCATTTGGGCCATAAGTCATGGCAAACCTGATGTTAGCACACAAATATTTTTTCTTTTAAGGTCATATATAATAGATTACATTGTTTATACTTACTTTAAAGCATTGAAAAATTTTAATTGGTAAAGGTTTCTTAAAATTTTGCATTCTATTTTTCCCCTAAAACATGGATATTGAATTTAACTTGATACGGTATAAGTCCATTTTTTTAGTTAGGGTTTACATTTTATAGAGGATCTTCACAAAAATAAGTACTTTTCTGATTATGTGTCCATTAATTTTCAAAGATAAGTTAAGTAAATAACTTTTATTTTTATACATTGATGTTACGGACTATAGTTTATATTCTGAGTTACATAAATAAATGAAATTGAAATATTTACTTTGTATTTTATTAGTTTTCTACAGGGATGATGATCACTTAAAAGGATTGTGATTAGATTGAAAGCCCAATATAAGGAATCACTATGAGGTAATTCTTTGCCTAGAGATAATTAAGCTCTGGCATGTTAAAATACAATATATTGACAAAAAGTTCTTTTATATATAGTTCACAATTAAAATCTATGAAAAATAAAGACAATAGATTTATATCAAGAGAGATTTGGGCCTGGGTATATGATACAGATTTTCAATATGTATAGTTTAAAAAAATGTATTTAAAATGTAAATTGAAGTGCAGAATCAAGGAAAAGACATGTTGCCTATAGAAGTTTTTCATTAGAAAAATTAAAGTTCTAACAATGAAAAAATAATGATCCTTGGGATAATTTATAATCAAAATAATGAGAACCAAAAAATACTGAGAAAACATTTTTCTGAAATCAAAAGTATGTCTATCACTGCTCCTATACACAAAGATATAAATGCCTGAATATATCCTCAAAATAATAGAATGGAGAGATAAGGTAAAAAGAGGGTATATATAAAATACAGCAAATAGATATTATTCTAATAGTGAGATGCACAAAGCAGAATGGTTCATCTTAGAAATATGGGACTTTCGTGTTCTAATTTAGTGTAGAATCTTCTATTTGCAAGTTAAATACATC
The DNA here is from genome assembly GCF_008692025.1 of Phocoena sinus. Classification (NCBI taxonomy): domain Eukaryota; kingdom Metazoa; phylum Chordata; class Mammalia; order Artiodactyla; family Phocoenidae; genus Phocoena; species Phocoena sinus. The sequence continues at coordinate 78,981,050 of NC_045768.1, read as the reverse complement.
TCAAGTCTGCTGAAGGAATAAAATCAGTTTTTGTATACCAAACTGATTTTGATGACCAATGACTCAATAATAAGGAGCTCAAATGATTTCACTGAGGCTCTTTCTCTTTTATCTGATATTTCTGGACTGCTTTACTCTGGACTGTTTTATTCTCACTTGTTCCTAACTGAGCAATTTTTTCCCCCCAAATTCAAGCGACATTCTACCAAATGTCCCAACTGTATACAATTCCAGCTAGCATTTACAGTTGGGGTAGTGGGAAGAAAAGAATTTTTCTTTCAAGAAATATAGATAAGTCCCAGTGAAAAATCAGAAGGCTGTGTTTGGTCCTCCCTGAGTCAGGTACCGTCCCCAGGACCAGTCATTATACCAGACATAGGAAGTAATATAAACAGCAAGGCTGGAGTCAAGATTCTGGGTGGAGTTGGTTAGGGGGAGATGGACTGACGCTTGACAGAAAAGACAGAATCAATTGGAAAAGGGAAAGACATATTTCCCAAGAAAAAACAAAGTGCTAGAAATAGTATGAGGGGGAGAATGTAGAGCATACAGAAAAAAGAAAGTTTGCTATACTTCTCAAATTGGCCAAGATACTCTTACAGTATGAATTGGTTTAGAACAAAGAAATGAGAACTTGTGAAAATGAGTCTTAGAGTTCAACAAGGTGAAAGTGTGAAGCCTAACTGTAGTATGCTTTGAAGTCTGCAAACACCCAAAAAATATTCTGTGGAAGAAACAAACATTCCAGGGCTGATGTAATTTTCAACCTCCTCAACATCTGTTCTCAAACTCTTTCGGGGAAAAAACAAAAAGTGTTTCAAGTTCACCAAATCCGAAAATGCCAGAAACAAATACCTAGAAAGGTTAAAAAGCAAACAGGGAACTATTTTATAAAATGTGTTACCATCCTATTTTTAACTGAATTCATTGCTATTTCTAGCGGTAATATTACTTAGAGAAAGAGATGAAATTTGAGTTAAAATTAAGTATTTATAAGCAAATTAACACTTAAAGAAGCTGTAATTTTTTTTAAATTTCATAAATATGGGCATCTTATACATCTAGTGGCTTTTGAAGGATGGAGGTGGAAAGAAAGATCCCTATAATGTGCAGATTGAATGTGATTGGTTTCTCAAGGAATTATGAAAGTAAGAAAATTGAAAAATGGAAATTAAGATCAGAGCTATCCATTGAGTTTTATTTTGCATTATATGTATTTTTTCCTATGGTAAATGTCATCATATACCAAGAACTGTTGTAAGCCAGAATTTATTTCTATTTTAATTCCCCCTGCCAAATTTTAAGAACTTCTAGAAGTCTTCAAAGGCAATCCAAGATACTTATGGTTGAAGGGCATAAAGCTTAGAAGATGAAATGTAATTGTTAAAATCTATTTAATATCACTCCTGCATACTTATCAAACTATAGTATGCTATGCAGACTTGGAAACTTTTTAAGAAATGGCAGTTTTAATCTTTAAAAGTCAGAAATATTTTTATTTATTAATTTATTTTATTTATTTATTTATTTTTTCATTTGCAAATAGAGATAGTTTTATTTCTGTTTTCTTTTCTTTTTAAATATATATATATATATTTTTTTTTACATCTTTATTGGAGTATAATTGCTTTACAATGGTGTGCTAGTTTCTGCTTTATAACAAAGTGAATCAGTTATACATATACGTATGTTCCCATATCTCTTCCCTCTTGTGTCTCCCTCCCTCCCACCCTCCCTATCCCACCCCTCCAGGCAGTCACAAAGCACCAAGCTGATCTCCCTGTGCTACGTGGCTTCTTCCCACTAGCTATCTACCTTACATTTGGTAATGTATATATGTCCATGCCTCTCTCTCGCTTTGTCACAGCTCACCCTTCCCCCTCCCCATATCCTCAAGTCCATTCTCTAGTAGGTCTGTGTCTTTATTCCTGTCTTACCCCTAGGTTCTTCATGACATTTTTTTCCCTTAAATTCCATATATATGTGTTAGCATACGGTATTTGTCTTTCTCTTTCTGACTTACTTCACTCTGTGTGACAGACTCTAGGTCTATCCACCTCATTACAAATAGCTCAATTTCGTTTCTTTTTATGGCTGAGTAATATTCCATTGTATATATGTGTCACATCTTCTTTATCCATTCATCCGATGATGGACACTTAGGTTGTTTCTATCTCGGGGCTATTGTAAATAGAGCTGCAATGAACATTTTGGTACATGACTCTTTTTGAACTATGGTTTTCTTAGGGTATATGCCCAGTAGTGGGATTCCTGGGTCATATGGTAGTTCTGTTTGTAGTTTTTTAAGGAAACTCCATACTGTTCTCCACAGTGGTTGTATCAATTTACATTCCCACCAGCAGTGCAAGAGGGTTCCCTTTTCTCCACACCCTCTCCAGCATTTATTGTTTCTAGATTTTTTGATCATGGCCATTCTGACTGGTGTGAGTTGATATCCCATTGTAGTTTTGATTTGCATTTCTCTAATTATTAATGATGTTGAGCATTCTTTCATGTGTTTGTTGGCAGTCTGTATATCTTCTTTGAAGAAATGTCTATTTAGCCCTTCTGCCCATTTTTGGATTGGGTTGTTTGTTTTTTTGTTATTGAGCTGCATGAGCTGCTTATAAATTTTGGAGATTAATCCTTTGTCAGTTGCTTCATTTGCAAATATTTACTCCCATTCTGAGGGTTGTCTTTTGGTCTTGTTTATGGTTTCCTTTGCTGTGCAAAAGCTTTTATGTTTCATTAGGTCCCATTTGTTTTTTTTTGTTGTTCTTATTTCCATTTCTCTGGGAGGTGGGTCAAAAAGGATCTTGCTGTGATTTATGTCATAGAGTGTTCTGCCTATGTTTTCCTCTAAGAGTTTGATAGTTTCTGGCCTTACATTTAGGTCTTTAATCCATTTTGAGTTTATTTTTGTGTATGGTGTTAGGGAGTGATCTAATCTCATACTTTTACATGTACCTGTCCAGTTTTCCAGGCACCACTTATTGAAGAGGCTGTCCTTTCTCCACTGTATATTCCTGCCTCCTTTTTCAAAGATAAGGTGACCATATGTGTGTGGGTTTATCTCTGGGCTTTCTATCCTGTTCCATTGATCTACCTTTCTGGGTTTTTTTGCCAGTACCATACTGTCTTGATTACTGTAGCTTTGTAGTATAGTCTGAAGTCAGGGAGCCTGATTCAACCAGCTCCATTTTTCCTTCTCAAGATTGCTTTGGCTATTCGGGGTCTTTTGTGTTTCCATACAAATTGTGAAAGTTTTTGTCCTAGTTCTCTGAAAAATTCCAGTGGTGGTTTCACAGGGATTGCACTGAATCTGTAGATTGCTTTGGGTAGTAGAGTCATTTTGACAATGTTGATTCTTCCAATCCAAGAACATGGTATATCTCTCCATCGATTTGTATCACCTTTAATTTCTTTCATCAGTGTCTTATACTTTTCTGCATACAGGTCTTTTGTCTCCCTAGGTAGGTTTATTCCTAGATATTTTATTCTTTTTGTTACAGTGGTAAATGGGAGGGTTTTCTTGATTTCACTTTCAGATTTTTCATCAGTAGTATATAGGAATGCCAGAGATTTCTGTGCATTAATTTTGTATCCTGCTACTTTACCAAATTCAGTGATTAACTCTAGTAGTTTTCTGGTAGCATCTTTAGGAATCTCTATGTATAGTATCATGTCATCTGCGAACAGTGACAGCTTTACTTCTTCTTTTCCGATTTGGATTCCTTTTATTTCCTTTTCTTCTCTGATTGCTGTGGCTAAAACTTCCAAAACTATGTTGAATAAGAGCGGTGAGAGTTGGCAACCTTGTCTTGTTCCTGATCTTAGGGAAATGCTTTCAGTTTTTCACCATTGACGACCATGTTGGCTGTGGGTTTGTCATATATGACCTTTATCATGTTGAGGAAAGTTCCCTCTATGCCTGCTTTCTGCAGGGTTTTTATCAAAAATTGGTGTTGAATTTTGTCAAAAGCTTTCTCTGCATCTATTTGGATGATCATATGGTTTTTCTCGTTCAATTTGTTAATATGGTGTATCACGTTGATTCATTTGCGTATGTTGAAGAATCCTTGGATTCCTGGAATAAACCCCACTTGGTCATGGTGTATGATCCTTTAAATGTGCTGTTGGATTCTGGTTGCTAGCATTTTGTTGAGGATTTTTGCCTCTATGTTCATTAGTGATATTGGCCTTTAGTTTTCTTTCTTTGTGACATCCTTTTTCTGGTTTTGGTATCAGGGTGATGGTGGCCTCAAAGAATGAGTTTGGGAGTGTTCCTCCCTCTGCTATATTTTGGAAGAGTTTGACAAGGATAGGTGTTAGCTCTTCTCTAAATGTTTGATAGAATTCGCCTGTGAAGTCATCTGGCCCTGGGCTTTTGTTTATTGGAAGATTTTTAATCACAGTTTCAATTTCAGTGCTTGTGATTGGTCTGTTCATATTTTCTATTTCTTCCTGATTCAGTCTTGGCATGTTGTGCATTTCTAAGAATTTGTCCATTTCTTCCAGGTTGTTTATTTTATTGGCATAGAGTTGCTTGTAGTAATCTCTCATGATCTTTTGTATTTCTGCAGTGTCAGTTGTTACTTCTCCTTTTTCATTTCTAATTCTATTGATTTGAGTCTTCTCCCTTTTTTTCTTGATGTGTCTGGCTAATGGTTTATCAATTCTGTTTATCTTCTCAAAGAACCAGCTTTTAGTTTTATTGATCTTTGCTATCGTTTCCTTCATTTCTTTTTCATTTATTTCTGATCTGATTTTTATTATTTCTTTCCTTCTGCTAACTTTGGGGTATTTTTGTTCTTCTTTCTCTAATTGCTTTAGGTGCAAGGTTAGGTTGTTTATTCGAGATGTTTCCTGTTTCTTAAGGTAGGATTGTATTGCTATAAACTTCCTTCTTAGAACTGCTTTTGCTGCATCCCGTAGATTTTGGGTCGTCGTGTCTCCATTGTCATTTGTTTCTAGGTATTTTTTTATTTCCTCTTTGATTTCTTCAGTGATCAGTTCGTTACTAAGTAGTGTATTGTTTAGCCTCCATGTGTTTGTATTTTTTACAGATCTTTTCCTGTAATTGATATCTAGTCTCATAGCGTTGTGGTCGGAAAAGGTACTTGATACGATTTCAGTCTTCTTAAATTTACCAAGGTTTGATTTGTGACCCAAGATATGATCTATCCTGGAGAATGTTCCTTGAACACTTGAGAAAAATGTGTATTCTGTTGTTTTTGGATGGAGTGTCCTATAAATATCAATTAAGTCCATCTTGTTTAATGTATCATTTAAAGCTTGCTCTCCTTATTTATTTTCATTTTGGATGATCTGTCCATTGGTGAAAGTGGGGTGTTAAAGTCCCCTACTATGAATGTGTTACTGTTGATTTCCCCTTTTATGGTATTTTTTATGGTATTTGATTTCCCCTTTTATGGTATTTGATTTGCCCTTTTATGGTATTTGCCTTATGCATTGAGGTGCTCCTATGTTGGGGGCATAAATATTACAATTGTTATATCTTTTTCTTGGATCAGTCCCTTGCTCATTATGTAGTGTCCTTCTTTTTCTCTTCTAATAGTCTTTATTTTAAAGTCTATTTTGTCTGATATGAGAATTGCTACTCCAGCTTTCTTTTGTTTTCCATTTGCATGAAATATCTTTTTCCATCCCGTTACTTTCAGTCTGTATGTGTCTCTAGGTCTGAAGTGGGTCTCTTGTAGACAGCAAATATATGGGTCTTGTTTTTTTATCCATTCAGTCAATCTGAGTCTTTTGGTGGAAGCATTTAGTCCATTTACATTTAAGGTAATTACCGATATGTATGTTCCTATTCCCATTTTCTTAATTGTTTTGGGTTCGTTATTGTAGGTCTTTCCCTTCTCTTGTGTTTCTTGCCTAGAGAAGTTCCTTTAGCATTTGTTGTAAAACTGGTTTGGTGGTGCTGAACTCTCTCAGGTTTTGCTTGTCTGTAAAATTTTTAATTTCTCCATTAAATCTGAATGAGATCCTTGCTGGGTAGAGTAATCTTGGTTGCAGGTTTTTCTCCTTCATCACTTTAAATATGTCCTGCCAGTCCCTTCTGGCTTGCAGAGTTTCTGCTGAAAGATCAGCTGTTAACTTTATGGGGATTCCCTTGTGTGTTTTTTGTTGTTTTTCCCTTGCTGCTTTTAATATGTTTTCTTTGTATTTAATTTTTGACAATTTGATTAATATGTGTCTTGGCGTATTTCTCCTTGGATTTATCCTGTATGGGACTCTCTGTGCTTCCTAAACATCATTAACTATTTCCTTTCCCATATTAGGGAAGTTTTCAACTATAATCTCTTCAAATATTTTCTCAGTCCCTTTCTTCTTCTCTTCTTCTTCTGGAACCCCTATAATTCGAATGTTGGTGCGTTTGATGTTATCCCAGAGGTCTCTGAGACTGTCCTCAGTTCTTTTCATTCTCTTGTCTTTATCCTGCTCTGCAGTAGTTATTTCCAGTATTTTATCTTCCAGGTCACTTATCCGTTCTTCTGCCTCAGTTATTCTGCTATTGATTCTATCTAGAGTTTTTTTTTAATTTCATTTATTGTGTTTATCGTTGTTTGTTTCATCTTTAGTTCTTCTAGGTCCTTGTTAAATGTTTCTTGCATTTTGTCTATTCTATTTCCAAGATTTTGGATCATCTTTACTCTCATTATTCTGAATTCTTTTTCAGGTAGACTGCCTATTTCCTATTCATTTGTTAGGTCTGGTGGGTTATTATCTTGCTCCTTCATCTGCTGTGTGTTTTTCTGTCTTCTCATTTTGCTTATCTTACTGTGTTTGGGGTCTCCTTTTTGCAGGCTGCAGGTTCTTAGTTCCCATTGTTTTTGGCGTCTGTCCCCAGTGGCTAAGGTTGGTTCAGTGGGTTGTGTAGGCTTCCTGGTGGAGGGGACTAGTGCCTGTGTTCTGGTGGATGAGGCTGGATCTTGTCTTTCTGGTGGGCAGGTCCACGACTGGTGGTGTGTTTTGGGGTGTCTGTGGACTTATTATGATTTTAGGCAGCCTTTGTGCTAATGGGGGGGTTGTGTTCCTGTCTTGCTAGTTGTTGTTTGGCATAGGATGTCCAGCACTGTAGCTTGCTGATCGTTGAGTGAAGCTGAGTGCTGGTGTTGAGATGGAAATCTCTGGGAGATTTTTGCCGTTTGATATTATGTGGAGCTGGGAGGTGTCTTGTGGACCAGTGTCCTGAAGTTGGCTCTCCCTCCTCAGAGGCACAGCACTGCTTCCTGGCTGCAGCACCAAGAGCCTTTCATCCACACGGCTCAGAATAAAAGGGAGAAAAAGTAGAAAGAAAGAATTAGTAGAAGTAGAAAGAGAGAAAGGAAGGAAGGAAGAATGAAAGGGAGAAAGAAAGAAAGAAGGGATGGAGGAAGGAAGGAAGGAGGGAAGGAAGGAAAAAAAGAAAGGAGATAAAGTAAAATAAAATAAAGTAAGATAAAATATAATAAAGTTATTAAAATAAAATAATAGTTATTAAGAGAAAAAAATTAAAAAATAAAACGGACAGATAGAACCCTAGGACAAATGGTGGAAGCAAAGCTATACAGACAAAATCTCACACAGAAGCATACACATACACACTCACAAAAAGAGGAAAAAATCATAAATCTTGCTCTCAAAGTCCACCTCCTTAATTTGGGATGATTGGTTGTCTATTCATGTATTCCGCAGTTGCAGGGTACATCAAGTTGATTGTGGAGCTTTAATCCGCTGCTTCTGAGGTTGCTGGTAGAGATTTCCCTTTTTCTTCTTTGTTCTCACAGCTCACAGTGGCTCAGCTTTGGATTTGGCCCCGCCTTTGCATGTAGGTCACTGGAGGGCGTCTGTTCTTCTCTCAGACAGGACGGGGTTAAAGGAGCCGCTGATTCGGGGGCTCTGGCTCACTCAGGCTGGGGGGGAGGGAGGGGCATGGAGTGCAGGGCGAGCCTGCGGCGGCAGAGGCCATCGTGACGTTGCAGCAGCCTGAGGCGTGCCGTGCGTTCTCCCGGAGGAGTTGACCCTGGATCCCAGGACCCTGGCCATGGCGGGCTGCACAGGCTCCCCGGAAGGGGGGTGTGGATAGTGACCTGTGCTCGCACACAGGCTTCTTGGTGGCGGCAGCAGCAGCCTTAGCGTCTCATGCCCGTCTCTGGGGTCCATGCTTTTAGCCGCGGCTTGTGCCCATCTCTGAAGCCTTTAAGCAGCGCTCTTAATCCCGTCTCCTCGCGCACCAGAAAACAAAGAGGTAAGAAAAAGTCTCTTGCCTCTTCGGCAGGTCCAGACTTTTCCCTGGACTCCCTCCCGGCTAGCCGTGGTGCACTAACCCCCTGCAGGCTGTGTTCACGCCGCCAGCCCCACTCCTCTCCCCGCGCTCCGACTGAAGCCCGAGCCTCAGCTCCCAGCCCCGCCCGCCCCGGCGCTTGAGCAGACAAGCCTCTCGGGCTGGTGAGTGCTGGCTGGCACTGATCCTCTGTGTGGGAATCTCTCTGCTTTGCCCTCCTCACCCCTGTGGCTGCGCTCTCCTCCGTAGCTCCGAAGCTTTTCCCCTTCACCACCCGCAGTCTCCGCCCACGAAGGGGCTTCCTAGTGTGTGGAAACCTTTCCTCCTTCACAGCTCCCTCCCACTGGTGCAGGTGCCGTCCTTATTCTTTTGTCTGTGTTTATTCTTTTTTCTTTTGTCCTACCCAGGTACATGGGGGCGTTTCTTGCCGTTTGGGAGGTCTGAGGTCTTCTGCCAGCGTTCAGTAGGTGTTCTGTAGGAGTTGTTCCATGTGTAGATGTATTTCTGGTTTATCTGTGGGGAGGAAGGTGATCTCCACGTCTTACTCTTCCGCCATCTTCCCGGAAGCCTCCAATGATATTAATTTACTACCATCTTCACCTCTAGCAAAAGATTGCTTCTATGACTCACCAAATAATCAGTCCTCTGTCAAATTCCATGTTTGTCATTTTCTTAACTAAGTCTGAAGGAAATCTGGAACACAATTTTATAAATACGGTACCCTCACCCTCTTTTCAAATAGTAGGAAGAACAGAGATCACATGGAGCATTGGGAAATGAATTTGTGATCTGATGGTCAGTGTTCAAAATTTCAGAATTGGGAAAATACACCGAAACCATTCATTTTGTATTTTTAAAATATAATAGATTTTGTCTAAATTTCTGTATCTATTTCTCCATCTCCTACTCAATAGCCCATATATTCAGTTCTCTCTTTTGTACTCATAAATCAGCTGAAGTTAGTCTCACAAAATCACCATTGATCTACATGTCAGTAATTGCAACACACTATACTTATTGTAATCAAATTCTCAGGATTTGTGTACGAAACAGCATACTCTGTCCTTGAAGCTCTCTCACCTCTTGACTTCAGGGTCTTCATTCTCTCCTAGCTTCCCTCTGTGCTTTCAACTTCTAAGTCTCTTTTAACAGCTTATCCTCATGTGCCCACTCCTCCAGTATTCCTATTCCTGAGAACTTTGTCCTAACCCCCTCAGCCTTACACACTGTGTATTTTTCTCTGAACTGCCTTATCTATTCTCAACTCTATGCCTTGCTCTCCTGAACTTGAAATTTTGCATTAATTTGTGACTGGATGATTCTACTTACATATATCAATGATACCTCAAATGCTAAATTCCTAAAATGGGAAGCTATATCTTCTACCCAAAGCTAACACTTTTCACAGTTTTTTATCACAGGAAATAAAATTATTATTCAACAGTTTTTTGATCTGAAAACACAAATGAACAAGCAAGCTAGTATTCATCCATGGTTTTCTCATCCCAATCACTCTCCACACACAGGTGATTTCAAGGTCCTGATCTCATGAAACTATAGGAAAAAAAAAAAAATACTGAGAACAAACAAGGGCCCTGAGTGTTCAGGAGAAGATACCTTGTCTTCTATTTCTAAGGCTCCAGGTATATTAAACAGCTTGAACAAGGTTTCAAAATATTGTGGTTTATTATAAATGCCTATATGTAATAGAGTAACACCACATAATTTACATCTGTATTACAAATTACACTTGTTATTTTATCTTAATTTTTAGTTCATAATATATCACTTCATCTATAATAGTACAAAACATGGTGCTTAGGAATCCAGTCTCAAGTCAAACTACCTGAGCTCAAAACCTTGTTTCTCTGTCTACTTAGTAGTCTGGGATAATTACATATTTTACCTCTCTGAGAATGTTTTCTCATCTATATAAAATGGATGTAATCATGATACTTGTCTTATGGTTTATTTCAAAAACGATATAAATGAATTCTTTAGAAGTTGGCACATTCTGTAAATATTAGTTACATTATTTAATGTGTTGTTATCACTATACTTTGCTGATGGATTTCTTGTGTCATAAATTCAATTATGTAGAAATAGAGCTTTTATCTTTTTAAAAGTTTCAAGCCTGTATTTTGTCCAAAAATAGAGTACTTTAACTCATTATATAATGATAAATTCAATAACATCAGGATTTCTTAGTCGATTTAAAATTTTCTTAGTAAACTCAGTCTATTTCGAATTCCTATTACCCAGTTTTTGACTTAAGGAGGTCTCTAAATTCCAGGTGCTTGGGTGACATTGTGGGCACATGGCTGGATAAGATCATGCTCAAGTATGGCTATCCCTCTAAACTGGTATTTGCATTCCTAATTGGTCTTTAATTTATAGTCTACCATACTCCATTGTATCTGCTTTCACTATGATAATATTTTTCTATTTGTTCAAGTATGGTTGAGTTATAAGTTACAGGTATATAATATAGTGATTTACAATTTTACAGGTTATATTTCATTTATAGTTATTAGAAGATATTTATTATATTCCCATGTTGTACAGTATATCCTTGTAGCTTACTTTATACCTAATAGTTTGTATCTCTTACTTCCCTACCCCTATATTGCCTCTTCCATCTCCCCACTAGTAACCACTAATTTGTTTTCTATATCTCTGAGTCTGCTCCTTTGTTGTTATATTCACTAGTTTGTTGTATTTTTTAGATTCCGCATATAAGTGATATCACACAGTATTTGTCTTTCTCTGTCTGATATTTCACTTAGCATAATGCCCTCCAAGTCCATCCATGCTGCTGCATATGCCAAAATTTCATACTTTTTTATGGCTGAGTAGTATTCCACTGTGTGTGTGTGTGTGTGTGTGTGTGTCATCTTCTTTATCCATTCATATGATGATATATTCTAATTCTTTCTTATGAATTTATATCCTTGGAGTATATAATGTTAGTTCTAACCCCTTTGCTAATCTAGGTCTGCAGGAAAAAATAATAGTGTTGTCTTTGACCCTCTTTGCCTCTGACACCATCAGTGTATCATTCCTTGTCCTGCTGAATGAAAGCTGGACTGGCTCAAACAATAATTATAGTAAGATTTCATCTCCCATGTATCCACATGAGATTGAAGTGTAGGTCTACTGTGGATGCCACTTCTTTGAGAGTCCTATCACTATTGCCAGAGAAGCTAATTCTCAGGGGGAGAGGAAATTCATTCCTCTCTTCTAAAATTCTGATACCATGAAGTCTGTTGTTTCTTTGCTTTTGATTTTTATTTCCCCAATAGCCCAGAAGAATATGCTATTTCTTAGCTGAAACGAAGGAAATCAGGACAAAGGACGTAATTTTTCTCTTTAATATATTTATAGTTAAGAAATTATCTTTTAAACTAAGTCTAATATTTGATGCTTATTTTTTTTTCTGATTCTTTTTTGGCTACTGACTTTTGGGGCAAAGAAGCCTTCATGCCAAATGGCCCAAAAAGGAAGAAAAAAAAAATCACCAGATGAAAGGAATGTAGCTAGAGAAAAATGCGTATATTGTTTATTACTTCATATTGCCATCACATTACACTCTTTGCCACATCAAATAACATTCTGTGTTAATTCTTTCTTAATAAGTTTAGAATTTATTGTTGTTTTAAAGGTCATCATCCTATTACTACACTTCTCTACATAAAATTCTAGTAAGCTATTTTAGACAACCCTTATTTTAGGGATACATTTAAATTTTTTAGACTGAGATGTAATTGACACATGACATTATATTTTAGGTTACAATACAATGATTTGATACTTGTATAGAGGGTTATATTCTTAATTCAGAGTAAATCTCTCATACTGTAGCTAAAATCCATTTTCTTAAAAAATGAGAATAAATATGTATAGTTGGTTTAATATTAAATTCCATCTCATTCAAATTCTTTTTCAAGGTATCCCTTTTTTTTTCTTTTTCACTAGTATTACTCATTTATTAAATGAGTCTTTGAACTCATATTAACAAGAGTCTAGAAATTAGAGGGAATTTTATTGAAATATTTGTCAACATTAAATTTGCAAAACCCACCCCCAATAAATATAACACATTTTTTCTTTTTATCTAGGGCTTGACTCTTTTTTTTATTGTTTTCACACAACAGTACATCACAACAGTAATATATTTCCTTCCTTTTCGTTTGTGCTATTTAATACATATAAACTTAAGGGATCTATATTGAGAATTGTATTTTCTTTTTGCAGCTGGGAGAGCATAGAAGAAAAAATATTCTGATCATTGTTAGTCTCCAAAGCATTCAGAGTAAGAGTCATATTTGCTCTCAGTTGTAGTGTTTTGGGAATTCTCCACAAACTGCTTGTCTTTCCTAAGTGCCTCAGTGAGAATTTACTTCAGATTTAATATCTGAATTTATTCTCCCTATATGCCCATGCTTTCTATATGATTAGTGAAGTGCTACTGTGGAGAGGCTCCTGGGATTTCTAAGGGAAAAAGCCTTCAGATAATGTGAAAATAACAAACGTCTTTGTTTGTAAGTTTGAGAAAGACTGTCATGGTCCATTACACCATCCAGAATGTTCAAAGACTTGGGTGTCCTCCCATTTTCCTGCCCTCAGACGTCATCTCCCAAGGTGACAGGAACCTATTTTCCTACTTTCAATTGCATTTTCTCTGAAATAAGTGGTGAGTATTAAGTACAGAAGTCAGTAGTTTCTTGAAGAAATGTAATTGCCATACATACATTTTAAGAGTCAGCGGATGCTAAATATTAGAAGAACTGCCAAAAATAGTAATACTTATTCCCAAAGTTTTACTAGTACTCTCTCAGGGGTACTGAACTGATGATGTAAAGTGATAAGTCGGCATTCTCCCCAATACTGGAGTAGTTGGGGCTTCTCCCCGAAGAGCAGCTAAGCTTTTTCCCTCAGTGGCTTCACTTCGCCTCTAGTGCTTTCTCTACTCCCAGGACTCTTGTAGAACTGTTTTTAAAGTCAAAATGTTTTATTTCTGAATTGCTAACCCCTGGAGAGTATTGTCACATCAAGAACAAAACTCTTACATTCATTAAGGAGAAAGGAACTTGTCAGCTGAAACAGTGGACAGAAAAACCTTAGCTTCCTGTAAAGAATAAGTGCATACGCCTAGTTGGTTCTTTGGGATTGAACTCATGAATGCCCAAATGTTCAGGGATTAAAGGATGTAATGTAGTCAGATAGTTCCTCCCAAGTCTGGTTTTAATGATGAATCTCATCTCTTAGTTGTCAAATCCATTGTATGCCATTCATGGAACTCCTACATTTCAGTTTCATCCAAGCATAATTAAACACATTCCTTCGTTCTCATGTACCTGAGGTGCAGAAATAGACTGGTTGTAGGGGAGGGAAACTTCTTACCCCCAAATGTCTCTTTGACATGAGGATTATTTTGAGCTGAAAGCAATCAAGGTCCTAAAGATTTAGGAAGAAGCTTACACCTTCCATCTAATTGCATAAGAAAATTTCAGAATGAGGGCCTATTCCTGGAATGGAGCCGTCGCCAGAGATATCCGCAAAGAATATGAGCTAGGTGTAGTGGGGGAAGGGGCCTAGAGATCAGAGTCCATTCTGTGTCCCATTGACTCTGCATGGCTCAGCAAACATTTATTTACCTAAATTTGTTTTTATATCTCCATGCCAATTGCCTTCCTCCCCTCTGAAGTCCCAAACCACCACTCCCAATATCTTCTTTTGTCTTTAGCTGACAATGGTTTTTAAGGTGAGGGTTTCCACCATTTGGGCAAGTTACACAGTTTTCCTGGGTCTCTCCCGTGTATACATGTTATTAAAATTCGGTTTGATTTTCTCCTCTTAATGTGTCTCATGTCAATTTAATTCTAGGCAGAATAAAAGGGTAGAAAAAAATTTCTTCCTCACTAACACTAACTTCACTCATTTTCCCTAATCTATAGAATTAACCAGAGTGGAAGTGCTTTTTCTAAATTAGCATCTCTTCTACTTATACATAAATAAGAATATAAAATTCAAGCTTAATATGCATAATTGCAGTTCACTTACAGATTTTATATTAAATATTACTTTTATTTTTTAATTTAATTTAGTTATTTTTTATATAGCAGGTCCTTATTAGTTATCTATTTTCTACATATTAGTGTATATATGTCAGTTCCAATATCCTAAATTGAGAGAGAATTGTGAATGTATATATATCAGCTCTGTTTTCTGATTATCTGATAACATTTTTCACTTACATCCATATTATTTTAACATATTTAATAGCAATTTTTAAAAATGAACTAATTTCTTAAGTTATTAGGAAGTTTTTTATTTCCAGTAAGAAGGAGTTCTTGCAATATTTTTTCAGAATTTTATCAGAATACAGAAAGCTATGCTCCATGGTGACTGCTGTTCACCACAGTCATAGGTCAATCAAAGCAGGCTTTCCCTGGCTTGCCTCCCTCAGTCAATTTTGTTTTCACATTTTAAAGGTAATGGGAGGGCTTCCCTGGTGGCGCAGTGGTTGAGAGTCTGCCTGCCGATGCAGGGGACACAGGTTTGTGCCCCGGTCCGGGAAGATCCCACATGCCGTGGAGCGGCTGGGCTCGTGAGCCATGGCCACTGAGCCTGCGCGTCCGGAGCCTGTGCTCTGCAACGGGAGAGGCCACAATAGTGAGAGGCCCGCGTACTGCAATAAATAAATAAATAAATAATAAAGGTAATGGGAGTTCCTAGGCAGTTTGCTCAGTGCAGATAGTGACAAGGGTGGAGAGGGACATGAAAGAGATGACCCGGGAAGAGAATATGAGGTATTTTCTGAACTATGCAGGTTTTTGGAAAACTGAGACTAGATCCAAAGCATAACAATATAATTTTGTGAAATAGGCTTGCTGACAACATGGAATATCAATTATCTGAGGTTTAAAGCCAGTGATACAAATAGGACTGCAGTATATATGGTTTGTAAAGTCGTCGTTTTTTTTTTTAATGTTTTTTTCTGTGGTAAAAGTCACATAATGTAAAATATACTATTTTAACCATATTTAACTGTACACTACAGTGGCACTAAGTACATTCACATTGTTGTGCAACTCATGGTGAGCTGGTGACATCATCCATCTCCCAAATTTTTCACCTTCCTATACTGAAACTCTGTCTCATTTAAACACTAAATCCCCATTACCCTTCCCCACCACCCCCCAACCCCCCCGGCCCCTGGCATCTATGAATGTACTTTTAAACTCTATGAATTTGACTATTCTAGGTACTCGTATAAACGGAATCAAACAGTATTTGTGTGCACCTAATGTATATTGGAATGCATCTTTAAGGTTAACAATATATGTCCCGAAAGCAGACTGTACCTTCTGTTTTTTTTTTTTCCTGTGCTATACAATAGGCACTCATCAGCCATCTACTTCGTACATAGTAGTGTACATACGTCAATCCAAATCTCCGATCCATCCCACCCCACCTCCCACATTGGTGTCCATACGTTTGTTGTCTACATCTGTGTCTCTATATCTGCTTTGCAAATAGGTTCACCTGTACCATTTTTCTAAATTCCACATATATGCACTAAAGGATTGATAATGTTTCTCAGCAGTTAACTGTACTAACTACAACTTGATAGTACTAAATTCTTTAAGAGGAAATTAGGAACCATATGATTAATTAAATAACCTCTTTTAAAGAATAGTTTATTTCAATTTGGCATATAGACTTTAAAATAGGTAAGTCATATTTTAAAACCTACTTAAGACATAATATATTTTATTTTTAAAAATGTAGTTGAAAACAATTCAATTCTCTGCTTATTTTAAAGGTATAGAAATGATATCTCAATAGTTAGAGGAAATAGCAACAATGCCCATTATTTCTTTTGCAAAATAATTTCTGTTAGTGCATTTATTTCATTTTAAACAGCATTTTAAAAATTTGATTTCCAAACAGAGGTAATTGTAAAGAATAGAAGAGATTTTACAATAGTTCAGGTAATAAGGAAAAAATAAGTGCCATTATTTCTTTTATCAAAAGCCCTCTACATTATTTCTTATTATTCCAATTTTTTAATTTCACAATGCCTCCCTCATTCACAAAGTCATAATTGACTTAAGATGTCCAGTTAGTGTAAGATCAGGGTTAGTTATAGTTACATGCAAATATGGCAATATTCTATATAATTACTATCAGTACAATGTGTTATTATTTGATTCATAAAGCAGATATAAAAAATCCATGAACAAGTCTTCGACATATTATTAGTTTTCTCATTCCCTTTCTGTTCCCTTTCTTCTGCCCATCCCCACCCCATCCTCAGGCAACTACTGATCCACATTTAGTCACCGTATATGAGTTTACATTTCCATATAAATATAATCATAAAATATATATATATATTTTTTACTGGTTTTGATCATTCAGCATAATTATTTTGAGATTAAGCTATGTCTGTACATGTATCATTATTTCTATTCTTAATGCTGAGTACTATTCCATTATATACATATACCACAGTGTGCTTATCAAGAGCATATTTATCTGTCAGTGGACATACAGATTGTTTCCAGTTCTTGCTTATTATAAATAAAACTGCTGTGCACATTTACGTTTAAGCCTTTGAATGGACGGACATATGATTACATGCCTCCATTCCACTAATGGAACGGATTAATAAATGGTAGGGATGTGTTTAATTAAAAAATAAACTAACAAACCATCTTCTGAAGTGTTTGCAGATTTTACATTCACACCAGCAGTGTATAAGAGTCCCTATCCTTCTGCATCTTCACTGACATTTGATCTGGTCTTTATATATATATATATATATATATATATATATCCAAATATATATATATTTGGATATTTGGATTTTGGAGTGGGTATACTGATATTTCATTGTGGGGTTTTTTTGGTTTTTTTTTTTTGCGGTACGCAGGCCTCTCACTGCTGCGGCCTCTCCCGCTGCGGAGCACAGGCTCCGGACACGCAGGCCCAGTGGCCATGGCCCATGGGCCCAGCCACTCTGCGGCACGTGGGATCCTCCCAGACCGGGGCATGAACCAGTGTCCCCTGCATCGGCAGGTGGGCTCTCAACCACTGCGCCACCAGAGAAGCCCTTCATTGTGGTTTTAATTTGCATTTCTCTAAATGACTAATGATATTAAGCATCTTGCTATGTATGTACTTGCCATCCATATATCTTTACCTATTTTATTAGATTGTTCATTTTCTTACTATATTTTGAGAGTTCTTTATACATCCTTGATACGTAAGTACTTTATCATATATATGATTTGCAGATATTTCTCCAGTCTGTGACTTGACTTTTTATTTTCTTACATTTTCTTTCAAAGAGCAGAAGCTACTAACTTTGATGAACTTCAATTTATCAGCTGTGTTTTATGGATTGTGCTTTTGATATCAAATCTAAGAAATATTTGCCTAACTCCAAGGTCACAAAATTGTATCCTATGTTTTCTCACAGATATTTTAAACTTTAAAATTTTATATTTAGGTGTATTGCCCACTTTGAGTCTTTTTGTGTATATAATGTGATGTCTGGATTGAAATTTATTTTTTTTTGCAATATTTTATTGTTCCAGCAGCATTTGTGAAAAGACTATTCATTTTTCTACATACATTTTGAAGATTTGTTATTGAGTGCATAAATGCTTAGGATCACTTTGTCTATTTGCTGAATTAACCCCTTAAATATTATGAGATAACTTTTATCCCTGGCAGTGTTCTTTGATCTGAAATTTACCTTGATATTAATATAGCTACTCAGTTCTCTTGTGACTACAGTTAACATGGCATATTTTCCATATTTTTACATGTGACCTAATGTAGTTTTTCAACTTGATGCGGCTTTCTTGTAGTCAGTATATAGTCAGTTCTTGCTTTTTTATACAATCTGACTATCTCTGCCTTTTAATTGGGACACTTAGATCATTTACCTTTAACGTGGTGTTTGATACGATTAGGATTAATTCTACCAGTTTACTACTTGCTTTCTATCTGTCCTGTAAGTTCTCTGTTCCCATTTTACTTTACTTCTGATTTCTTTTTTGTTGAGTATTCTTATGATTCAGTTTTACCACCTTTGTTGGCTTATTAGCTAATAACTTTAAAAAAAAATTTGTGGTTGCTTTAGGGTTTACAGAATACAACTTACCTCAGTTTAACCTTAAGTGATAGTAAACCGTTCCACATATAAAAACATTATAACAGTATATTTCCCTTTCTCTCCTCATAACCTTTGTGTTGTTGTGGCCATACACTTTATTTCTACATATATAGTTTTTATTTTTTTGAAATAATTATATTTTAAAGACATCTAAATTATAATAAAAACAATTATATATTTACCATGTCTTGTGCTATTTGTTTTCTTGCTCATATCCATACAATCATCTGGTGTCATTTTCAACTACATGAAAACTTTTTCAATATTTCTTTTAATGGTAATGATTTTTTTCAATATTTTTATACCTGAAATAGTCTTCATTTTGCCTTCAATAAAAAAATAAATTTTTATTGTGTATAGAATACTAAATTGACATGTATTTTTTTCTTTATTTTATAGATGTTGCTCCATTTTCTTTACATTTCTATTGTTTCTAGCAGGAAACCTACTCTCATCTTTATCTTTGTTCTTCTGTACATTCTGTGCCATTTTTCTCTGGCTGCCTTTAAGATTGTCTCTCTATTACTGGTTTTGAGCAATTTGATTTTGATGTCTTTTCGTGTAGCATCATTCATATGTCTTATGGTTAGAGTTTTTCTTCTCTCTCTCATCTATATTTTCTCAAAGAATTCAGTTACTTGTATATTTTGCAACTTAAAGTTGTACTACAGTTAACTGGATTTTTCTTTTTTCTATTTCCCTGAGGGGAGGGTCTTCCTTCTGTCATTGTTTCATTTCTGATTGTTTTTCTTGCTAGGTAGTAGAGATCCCAAATATTTTCTTCTTCAATGTCTAATCTGCTGTTTCCCGTCATTTTATTTGTCATCCCAAACATTGTATTTTTCATCTGTAGAAGTTTGATTAATGTCTTTTTAAATATATAATTTACTATATTAATATAATAATAATTAATATATTTAATAATATATATTCTCTACTTAATACGTTTTATCTTTCTTCATTCTAGCAGTTTGAAAACTGGAATACAGTTGTAATATCTGTTCTAATGACATAACAGACCTAGTTTGATATTTCTAAAACCTGTGCTACTGCAGAGTTGGTTTCGATGGATAGATTTTTTCTCATCATGGGCCATATTCTTCTTGTTCATTATAAATCTGGTAAATGTCTTATTGGATTTCAGACATGGTGAATTTCACCTTGTTGAGTGTTAGATATTTTTTTACCCATAAATGTTCTTGAGCTCTGTTTTATAAGGCACTTAAGTTACTTAGAAAAAGTTTGATCTTTTCAAGTCTTGTTTTTAAAATTTGTTAGGTGTGAACAAAGTAATGTCTTTTTTAGGGCTAATAATTTCCCACTATTAAAACAATTAATCAATTCATTCCAATAATCTTTAAAAGTGACCCCTATAATAGAAAAGTAATTTACAGAGTGAACTAATATTCTAGCCAGAACTTTACTTAATTTTACATTCACATACACATCTATGATGATCAGTTGTATATGTCAACTTGACTGGGCTAAGAAATGCTCAAGTAATTGGTAAACATTCTTTCTGGGTATGTCTGTGTGGGTTTTTCTGGAAGAGTTGAGCATTTGACCAGTAGACTGAGTCTTTACCCACATTAATGAAGGTGGGCATTAGCAAATCCCTTGAGGTCTGAATAGAACAAAAAGGCAGAAGAAATGAGAAGCTGTTCTCTGCTTGAGTTTTTCTCTTGCCCTCAGACATCTGCACTCCTCGTTCTTAAGTCTTCTGGACTCAAATTGGGTCTTTCACCATCAGCTCCCCAGATTCTCAAGCCTTCAACTCAGACTGAGTTATACCACCAGCTTACCTGGTCTTCTAGCTTACAGACAGGAGATCATGGAACTTCCTGGCCTCCATAATTATGTGAGCCATTTCTATAATTAATTTATGTATATATATATATATTTATATGTGTGTGTGTGTGTATATATATATACACATATATATACACTATATATATGTGTGTGTGTATATGTATATATATATATACATATATATACACTATATATATAGTGTGTATATGTGTATATATACACACATATATCTACACTATATATAGGTATATATGTATATATATACACATATATATACACTATATATATGTGTGTGTGTATATGTGCATATATATGTACACATATATATACACTATATATATATGTGTATATATATGTATATATATATATATATGTTCTGTTACCCTGGAGAACCTAGACTAATACAACATCTAGATCATGCTGTGCTTTTGAAGGATGACTAATTCAGGAAAAATCCTTAAGGGTTGAAGTAACTGATCATGATGCTGAGAGATTCAGTGTGATAAAAATTCTAGGGAAGTTATTGACCAGGAAGCTAAAAAGTAAAGAAATTTGGTGTGATGTGAACTAAAAATAAAATATACTGGCAAAGAAAATTGAGCAGGACAACACACATGCAGACACTCAGAAAAATATTTTAGATTTTGAACCTACTGAATCATCTGCCTTTGTTTCAAATATTCATGAATGTTACAAAGGAAAAAGAGATCAAAATACAAGGTCTTTTTACAAATCCTATGGAATTCATCTTCAGAGAAAAAAATAATGTGTCACTTTTTGAAGACTGTAGCCGGATTTAACTAAAAGCACACATTCTCAGGAACTCTTTAGTTTGAGAACTCTCCTCAGAGTGCCCATATTGGCCACTCCTTTATATGACTATTATGTGGCCCCAGATCAACATTATGTGCAAGACTGAAGTTAACTGAAATGACCTAAGGAAATAACAGAAAACTTTAATACAATCCATACTAAAATGATTACTTCTAACATATTGTCCCTGCTGATGGGATAGGGTTTTTAAATAATTATTTTTATATTTATTATTAAAACATTATTTAGATTAAAAGAAACTAATTTGTCATCATCGTGAATTCTCAAAATATTGATATTTAAGAAATCATCTTACTGCATATATAAAAGCAAACAACTACTTTAAAAAATAAAAACTAGAAATTCTCTAGAAATAATACTATGTATACCACTTAAAAATTTTTTTTTTGTTTCTCTATAGATTTCAATATATATTTTAACTTATTGCAGTGACCTAAAATTCATATTATTCCAACTCCTATATACTATAAAAGCCTTTCAAGTATAATTTCTATTTCTTCTCTTTCATATGCTCTACTATTTTTATCATGCATATTCTCTCAAACTCTACAATATAGAGTTACTATTTTTACTTAGGCAATAAATTATCTTTAGAATAATGAAAAGGAATTGGGCTTTTTATCCTTTCTTGTGCTCTTGATTTCTTTATTCAGATTCAATTTTCATTTGTTTCCATATTCCATTTGCCTTAAGAATTCCTGTAACATTTATTTTAGTGCAAACCTGTTGGCAATGAACTCTTGCAACATTTAATGTCTGAAATGTCTTCATTTCATTGTTATTTTTGAGCTATATACTCAATGGGTATAGAATTCTGGGTTGACTTTTTTCTTTCAGTTCTTTTAAGATTTTACATCATTGGCTCTGACTTGTGTATTTGCTGATAAGCAGGTTATTTTGATTTTGTTTACTTCTAGATGACATCCCCTTTTGGCTGTGGCTAAATTCAAGATATTTTTTAATCTTTGGTTTTTAGCAGTTTAACTATCATTATTCTTGGTGTGTTTAATTTCCGTATTAATCCTTCATGAGACCTCTCTGAATTTATTGTATATATAATTTGTTTACTTTTCAATAATGTTGAAAATTCTCAGTCATCTCTTCAAATTTTTTTCTGCCCCATTCTGTGTTTTCTCCTTCAGGATTTCAACAAAACATATTTTAGTCTATTTTATCACTCACTTCTTAGAATTTCTGGGGTTTTTTGTTTGTTTGCTTTGTTTTGTCTTGCTTTTTTTCCTTTAAGTTTCAGTTTCAATAAACTGGATTGACCTATTATAAAATTTACTGGTTTTTTTCTTCTGTTCTGACTAGTTTTTTAATGAATTTGCAGATGTAATTCTTCATCTCTGCCATCATATTTTCATCGATTTCCAGCATTTGCTTTGGACCTATTTATTTTTTCAATTTCTGTGGGCAATTCCCTGTTTTCCCATGCATATTGTCTGTTATTTTCATTAGCTCCTGTGACATTTTAATAATTATTATTTTAAAGTATTGGCATGTGAGTTCCAACAGCTAGGTTATCTCCAATTCTGTTGATTTCCTTATCTGTTGACAATATTTGTTTTGACTTACTTTTAAATGAGTCTTCTAATTTCTAAAGGAATGCAAAGCATCAGGTATAAAAAATAGTAAGTCACAGATTATCATTTATGCCCAGAGTCTTCATTTTCATCATTATTATTTTTGTTTCATTGTTGTTGTTACTGTTGTCATGCTGCCAGTATGGGTGAGGGCAAGGGTTGAGTGACTATATTTAATCCTTGACATGGGTTTGTCTTTGCTGTGGTCATTGTAACATTCAGTGAGCTGTCATTAAAATTCACCCAGCAGTAGGCTGCTGTTATCTTGTACCCATTGTGGGGCCTGAAGCTCTGGAGGATATATGTCATTACTCTTGTTGCACCCTTAGCTTTTAGCAATCTCTGTACACCTGTGTCACACAGAGGATCTCTTCACGTTCTTGCTACTCTTCTAGCCATAGAACACCATGGCTTATAACCAGGCACGAAATTCATGTTGGAGGCAGAAGGATAACTCGTGGCACTCAGTGTCAAATTCAGATGGGAGTGCATTCCCAGCACTTCCTAACTCTCATGCCTGTGGGAGCTAACCTATGCCTTTTATCTATATTAGGACTTTGTAAGAAATAATTTCTTGCCCCTCATCTATCCTCAGTGGTAACAAGCCTCTGCTTTGTAGCATTGCAAGTGCCCTACCCCACACATAGGGGCAAAAGATTTTACTTTTCTTTCATTAGGAGTCCTGTATCTTTGCCTGAGACTACTGGCTAAGGTTTTTTCACCCTCCACAGAAGTAGTCATCTCTGCATTCATTAGCTCAGGATCCTTGGCCCCCAAATATTCCAGCCCTCTGATGGTACAGAAGTATTTTGCTCCCACACCTCCCAGAAGCAGCATTCCTTTGCCTGGACCAAGGCCAGAGGAAGAGAGAGTGACATGTTTTCTTGAGTTTCTCTGAAGGCTGATGTGTCTGCTCCTACCTGTTCCTCTGAACAGTGGGCTTTTGCCTGGGTTCATGGTACCACATACTTTTCTGTCCCTCGCTCAGCAACTTACAATTTTCAGTTCCTAGGAGAGAAGCAAATGTTCATGTAATTGTATATTTTGTGTCTTGATTTTTCTTATTTCAGTAATGAGTTGAATTGGATCATTGTTTTCAATTTAAGCCTCTTGCAATTCTGACATTAAGTTATTTTTCTTAAGTTCCAGTTTGGCATTTCAGCACTAAATCAAGTGCAGATAGTTATGAGTTATGTGAATAAAGTGTTTTGATTGAAAATAAAAGTGCCAGTGTATTTAGGATATTAACCTTCTTACCACCATATGCCACTGATTCAAAATGTAAAATCCTGTCTAGACTTAATAAGAAATGGCTCTTCAAACTATTGTCCCCATTCAACAAAACACCATTCTTAAGGCTTATCATCTTGTGCCTAGATTATTATAATAATTACATCCTCCATCTTCCTAATTTCATGTTCTCTTTCTTAAAAACATTTCCTTAAATATTACTTTGACTGATTGGTCTGTTCTGAACAATGGTGGACTCCATTTTCCTCACATACTCATCAGGGTCAATCCTGCCTTTAGGTTCTTTCTTAGAATTTCTAACCCTTTCAAATACCAGTAAAGCTGAAAGACTTCCAACAAATCTCTCTTATGTAGCAGCAAGGCCTTATATCATTTCCCCATCCTTTTTGCTCAAGCTCATTTATGAATTCTGATATTAGAACACTCATGCACAATATTTTTTGACCTGAGTATAAAATATTTTAATCTGAAAATAGTATCCTAACTTGGAAACACCTTCTTCTAGAGGAACTTAAATGCTTTACATAACTTGTTTTCACCCACAATCTATCATGAGGAGAGTAACAGCATCATCATCATTATAACCCAATTCTCCTGCTTGTGCTAAAAACAATGGTAATTATTCATTGAGAAATTACTATATGCCAAATGCTATAATTCGTTTGATATACATCACACTGTAGGAAGTGAAAAACTAGCTACTATTATTATTCCTATTTTACAGATAAGAATATTGAGTCTTAGAAATATAAATTATTTGCCCAAATCGTGCAGGAAATGTTGGAATTCTGAAATTCTCACCATGCTGGACATATGATGCTAGGAAAATCAATTCTTGCCAAATGTACTTAACAAGCCAGCATAAGTGTTAGAAGGCCTCTCAGATGCTGGGCTTAACTTCAATACAACTCTGAAATTGTGCTCAACGTGGGATAAAATTTTCTATATCATATGCTTCACCTTCTAATGCTTTATTTAAAATGACATATTGGGAATTCACGTCAACTCAAACATTTCATCAAATTAAATTTCTTTTTCATGATTCTAAATTTGTGTTGAATATACAAATGTTAAATAATATCTCTAATTTTAATTAGATTAACAAAAAATAATTCTGATGTTTAGCTACAATAACAAAAGTGGCCATGCATTTTCTCCTCTCTCTCTCACTCTTCCTCTCTTTGCCTCTCTTTCTTTTTTATATTTCTAGGTTCTTTAGAATTCTATAAGTATGGAATATTTTTAGAGCTCAGCAAATGCATCAATCTGAGAATTAATTAAACCAGATACCCAGAGGAACTGCATCACTTAGGATGACATCTTTTGTTATTCCAGTTTGGGGTTAAGATAGCTAACTGCAGTTTATGCTTGTATACAGGCACTAGAAGGGGGAAGGGTTCCACTGAGAACCTCTGATATGCAGTCAGGAATCTCAGCCACCTATATCCATGGGAACCCTGGGAGCCTGTCGACACACAGATCCATTTGAAGAGAAGCTGTGAAGGTTATAGCTTTGCAAAAGATGCTTAAGGCCCTTCAGTGTTTCTCTATTTTCCCTCAAAAGGGAATTCTTTATTAGAATGTTTCGCTTGAGGAAAACAAATATCAAGATCTTCTTGTAAATATTTTTTTAAGAGCAAACCTTTATTCCATGTTTAATTTATTTAGCTAATACTGTAGCTAATATTTCATGCCCAACATATGTTTTTTACTCTTCTAAAAGTAAATTATATGATTTATGGAGTACCAGTTTTGCCTCTTGGGTAGTTTAGAAAAAACTTAAAAAGAAATAGCCCCCTTGGGGCTTCCCTGGTGGCGCAGTGGTTGAGAGTCCGCCTGCCGATGCAGGGGATACCGGTTCGTGCCCCGGTCCGGGAGGATCCCGCATGCCGCGGAGTGGCTGGGCCCGTGAGCCATGGCCGCTGGGCCTGCGCGTCCGGAGCCTGTGCTCCGCAATGGGAGAGGCCACAGCAGTGAGAGGCCCGCATACCGCAAAAAAAAAAAAAGAAATAGCCCCCAGAAGAAGCTTCTTGATCTTGTGATAGTCTGTCATTAAATCAAGTTTCTATAGTATCTCATTAAATGCAAATATAAACAGAGGTTAGATGATTTATTTGAAGTACTGAATTACTATTAGAAAAAACAACTGCTATAAGATAAGGAAGTCTAGGCAGCATTATTTGAATTAAATCCTATTCTTTTTTGTTTTATTTTCTTTAACGTTTTACATATATGGGCTATATAACGATGCAATGTTGATTTACTAAGTGGTGCTTTTGCATACTTTTATTAGTAGAAATAAGAATACAGTAATAATGATAAACAAAATTAGCTAATTTTATAATTTTTTCCTAACAAATCTGGTTGACGATGGGGATTGTTTTTAGCTTTCTTTTACTCTACATTGGGAAGTCTTGGATGACCTTATCTGAAATTAGGGCTCTTGAAATTGTAAGTATATGCAAGGATGTAAAATAGCATCACTAAACTCTATAAAATATATTCTGTTTCTATGCTGGCTTCGCATTTTTAATCTGGTTAAATATACATAATATAAAATGCACTTCTTTAACCATTTTTAAGTGTACAGTTCTGTAGCATTAAGTATATTCACATTGTTGTGCAACCATCACCACCATCCAGCTCCAAAACTTTTTTTATTCTCCAACTAAAACTGTCTCCGTTAAACACTAACTCCTAATTTTCCCTTTCCCCCAGCTCCTGGTAACCACCATTCTACTTTCGTTCTCTTTGAATTTGATTACACTAAGTGACTCAGGTAAGTGAAATGATACAATATTTGTCCTTTTGTGACTGGCTTATTTCACTTAGCATAATGTCATCAAATTCCATCCACATTGTAGCATATGTCAAATTTTTTTCTTTTTAAGGGAGCATAATATTCCATTGTCTGCTTATAACACATGGCACATTTTCTTTATTTATCTGTCAATAGACACTTGAGTTGCTTCAACCCTTTGACTGTGAACATGAGTGCACAAACATCTGTACAAGTCTCGACTTTAATTTCTTTTTGATATGTTTATAGTTTTAATACAAGGTGAATTACACAACATTTTAAAAGTGTATTAAAATAAAAAGAACACATTAGTAAAATATAAGAAAGTAGGTTATAGAAAAAAATAAGAGGAATTGAAACAAAAGTCAATAATCAGTGTAAGAGAATTTGAAGAGGAGGACAGAAAGAATAACAACATAGAATTAAAAAGTGTTTAAAGCAGTATATAGATAATTTTCATATGTAGTTGTATATCTGTCTGTGAGCTGGTATTTCTATTCCTTTATTATTCTAGTTTTCTAAAAGTATATGCAATTTGAAAATTTTATAATGTTGTCAAATAAACTGAAACATGACTTTTACTTAGGTATATTATCCTTGAGATCAAACTGTTATTGAGAGCAATTATAATAGCATATAATAGCAGAGTCAGCCTACTAAACTTAGAAGAAAAAATAGAGTTATTTTTGAGGCTCAGTTATATCATCCAATTAAATTGTCATTTAAAACTACTTGGCAATGAACAATAAGATAAATAATTAAAACAACAATAAATAACATTTACAATTGTATCAAAATGTGTAGTATAAGGGATAAATCTGAAAAAGATGGGAAACATCTGTACACTAAAAACTACAAAATATTGCTGAGAGAAACTAAAATGACTTAAATATATGGAGTTCACAGGTCATGAGACTCAAGATACCTAATATTCCAAAATCAATCTATAGCGGTATCAATCAAAATCCTAATTGTTTTTTAAAAGATATTAACAAGCTGATCCTAAAATTCACATAGAAATGCAAAGGACCTAGAATCTAGAATGCCAAATCACTTTCAAAGAGATCAAATTTAGTGAACTCATACCACCTGGTTTTAAGACTCACTATAAGGTTGTAGCAATCATAGTGTAGTACAGTGTAAAGATAGAAAACAGACTGAAGGAGCAGAATATATCAGAAATATATACACAGACACTGATTTTCAACAAAGATTCAAAGGCAATCCATGGCATAAGGATAATATTTTGAACAAATGATGCTGAAACAACTAGATATACATATGCAGATGAATGAGAGAGGATTACAAAGGGGAACTAGGAAGCTTTTGAAGTGATGGATGTGTTCATTATCTTGTTCGAATGATTATTTAATGAGTTTATACATATTGCAATTTTCATCTTGTACACTTCACATACGTGCAGTGTTAGTGGTATATGTTAATTATACACAAATAAAGCTATAAAATGTCCTCAAGAAATACATTTAACATACATTTTGCTATACGTAAATGAAAACATATATAAGATACAACAAAATATATAATTTATAAACTAAAAAACACGTATAAATATAGGCAAGAGATGTTACTAGGGTTTTTTTTGTCAGTGCATGCTGGGCTTGTCTTACTATTGAGGGGCATTTGTATGTGTAGTAGCAGTAAAAAAGATGAAGATTTTTGTCTGGAATTGAAGAAAAGGATTTCTATCCAAAGGGACAGATAACCTCCAAAGATCATGGCTTCTTGTCCTGTTGGTCACAGCCATATTTATAACTAACCCCCAAATCTTATTTCAACATTGGCTATAAACAGCTAGTTCTTAAGTGTTCCTTGGAATGATTGGCTATAAATAGCTAATTCTTAAGTGTTCCTTGGAATGATTTTAACATGTTCCTGGGAGCCTCATCATTTAGTGCAGGGATCCCCAACGCCCCCCCGCCCACCACCCCGTACCAGTCTGTGGCCTATTAGGAACTGGGCCGCACAGCAGGAGGTGAGCGGCAAGTGAGTGAATGAAGCTTCATCTGTATTTATAGCGGCTCTCCGCCTCCTGAGCTCCGCCTGTGCTCCGCCTCCTGTCAGATCAGTGGCGGCATTAGATTCTCATAGGAGCTCAAACCCTACTGTGAACTGCGCGTGCGAGGGATCTAGGTTGTGCGCTCCTTATGAGAATCTAATGCCTGAAGATTTGAGGTGGAGCTGAGGTGGTGATGCTAGCACTGGGGAGCGGCTGCAAATACAGGTGATCATTAGCAGAGGTCTGACTGCACAGAGACCATAATAAATCAGTTGCTTGCAGACTCCTGTCAAAACCCTATCAGTGAGTGGCAAGTGAAAACAAGCTCAGGGCTCCCACTGATTCTGCATTATGGTGAGTTGTATAATTATTTCATTATATGTTACAATGTAATAATAATAGAAATAAAATGCACAATAAATTTAATGTGCCTGAATCATCCCGAAATCATCCCCCCCACCCCTGGTCTGTGGAAAAGTTCCACAGAACTGGTCCGTGGTGCCAGAAAGGTTGGGGACCACTGATTTAGTGCATGTAATACTATTTTTGTTATGTTCCTATTTTACATTTTTATCAGAGTCACAATTTTACCTCTTGGGAAACGATGCTTTAACAAATAAAATAAATAATACCTGAAATTTGATAATAAAATAAATATTTTATTTTTTAATGTTTCAACTGTAGGGTGACTTCTAATATACATTTAAATTCAAATTTTATTAAAGATAGTAAGTGCACAAAGAATTATATTAATAATAAAACATGACTCTTGAAAAGTGTTAAAAGCTGGGCTGGAGCTAAGGTCCTATGCTGTACTCTTTTGGCGTAAAATGTCTAAGGAAGTTTTCTTTGAATGTTATTCGAATCTGTGGCATAGTAGATAGTATCTTATACTTTAGAAATAAGTACATCATTTAAAAGCACTGCAATAAAAATGGCTAAATGTATGGAGTTTATTCATTCAAGCCAGTGTAGTATGGTGGTTAAGAGTATAAGCTCTGAAATAAGACATGTGTCAAATGTATAACAACTACAAATGTCGACAATTTATTCAATTCTGTATTTAAATTTTTATAGTTTATAATAATGGTATATACCAGATAAATAATGAAAATTAAATAAAAATGAATTGCTCTTTCTAGTAATAGGGGTAATTAGCTAATTTGAAAACTATCCCAAGTAAAATAAGTACAAACAAAACACTGGATTTTGTATAAATATAAAATATATATTTATATATATATATATATATATATTTTTTTTTTTTTTTTTTTTTTTTGGGGTATGCGGGCCTCTCACTGTTGTGGTCTCTCCCGTCGCGGAGCACAGGCTCCGGACGCGCAGGCCCAGCGGCCCTGGCCCACAGGCCCAGCCGCTCCGCGGCATGTGGGATCCTCCCGGACCGGGGCACGAACCCGTGTCCCCTGCATCGGCAGGCGGACTCCCAACCACTGCGCCACCAGGGAAGCCCTATATTTATATTTTATATATACTACATATATATGTGTATATATGTGTGTAACATATATATGTATGTACTATTTATATATAAGTGTATATACATATATGTGATTATGTATATACATATGCATGTATAATATTTGTGTATCTATAATAACATTATGAAGCTGGTATCAAATTAAAGCATCCCTAGGACCCCAATACAAAGTCACAGAAACCCTTGGAGGTAAGCAACCCTCCTGCAATCTTTTGAGGAGATCTTGGGCTTCTGCTTTCCTGATTGCTTGGAGAACTGAGAACAGGATATTTGTAACGTTTTTCCCCAAATGAACTGTTTAATACTGATGGGGTTAAGAGAACCTAGCAAATATTCTAGTGGTTTCAAGGGACTCAAACATAAATTATAGAAATATGGCAATTTAAGACTAACTGATTTCCTCACAAGCCATTTGCTGAATAAGGGTCTGCAAGGGAAGCTGGAAACCTAGGCCAAATGTAGAGAAAAGGCAGAATAAAATCTCCTGCAGTCTCCTGAGGTTCAGATAAGAAAACACCAGCCCGAAGGAGGAGACCTGCTTCAAGCACATAGCCGGTTTTTCACTCAACAAATTTGTGAGATTTTCAAACTGCAGGGTGAGGTGTCTGGAGAATTTTGAAGGGCAAAATTACATTTCTCACAGCTTTTAGGGCTGAAGAGAGATAAGCCTGTAAACTTTTAATTAAAACCTGGGAAAAATTACAAACTAGAAAAAGGTGTGAGTCAGAAGTTCATTAGTCTCCCTAAAACAGCAAGCAAACACAACAAAACTCAATGCCTAACTATTTTGAGGTTATTAATTTCTTACTATCTCCAGACCTCCTTGGCAGTTGATCAGGGGTCTTCAATGTACAAACTTCACCATACAACCTAACATGTCTAAACATAGAGGCAAGAAACTATTGCTGGTAAGAGGAAACATAAACAATGGAAGCAGACTCACAAGTAGTAACTCAGAGGTTATATTTAGCAGACAAAGACTTTAAAATAACTATACTCAATATGTTCAATCAAACCATATAAAAATGGACAAACTGAATATACTGATCCGTTCAAAGGAAAATTTAATTGTATAAAAATAATCAAATAGATAATCTTGAAAATGAGGTAAAGAACTGTGTCTGACCAGGATGAATAAACTATTAGGTTATTCATCCTGGGATATTAGGTTTGACCTCCTTGTCTAAACAGCTAGAAAATTGGAGAGAAAATATATTTTCAAATATTGGACAGCTAGAAGGCCAAGGGTCTCCTAACTTCTCCCTAGAGATGTTTTCCAGATTTCAACACAGGAGAGAGAAACCAAACAGAACAAGGCAATTTCATTGAATTGAAGAAATATAGAGTTTGGAGTTTGGAAGGGCTAAGTTAGCTGGATTTTCAGGAAAGAGTACTAAAGAAGAAAGAGGTATACAGACAATAAGGCCAGAAATCTATAGGTTCCCCTTGAGAATTTTACTGAATTCTAAGGTATAATGCCTAGGGAGAAACATCGTATAGTTTCACGAAGTACTACTGGGAACCTGTAAACTGAACAGTTTGGGAGTTGTCCCCAGGGCTGAAAAACTTTTGAGTACTAGTCAACAGTAAAAATATGCTAGAACTAAGAACTACAAAATCCAAGAATATTTATTATCTAGGGTAATTTTGCACATGCTTAATGAACTGCAGATAATGAAATGTGTGGAGAAATTTTAAAAGATATTTTAAAACAAAGTCCAGTTAAGCTCCCCATTAGAATATGTGGACCATATAAACAGGAACTTCGTCTTATTTCTTTGCTGAGTCACCAATAACTTCAATATTGCTCTGTCCATAGTAATCACTGAGAAATTGTTTCTTACATGAAGCACAAATAACTGTGCTGTTATTTTATATAATATATGTATTCAGTTCTGTCCAGTAATAATACAGACTGTCTTTCCTAGTCTCCATTATCAAATTCCTTAAGGGATTTTCAACTTTCTAAAATAACCGTCTCACAAAAATTAAGTGACTTACCTGGGTCACACAGATATTAATTAAAAACCAGGGTTCAAATTCATGTCTCCTGAAACTTTACCTAGAAATGTTTTACTACATTACACTTCAATACTGGATTGCAATATGCATACATTTATCAATAAGCACAATCCAAACCATTGGTTCACCTAATAAACACACCCAAATCAAAATGGTACTTTTCAGCGTATCAATGTGGTAATTCAGGAACCCATGAAAAGCCTCTTCAAAATTATGCATACAACTACATGTGATGATGATTGTCTAAAACTCTTGTATTTTTCCACATATCCTATAGAAGTAAACATGTGATTTTCTTCTCAACTTGCCTGTATAAATTGTGTGTGTGTTCCATTACTGAGTTAGCAAAACTTGGTTACGTTTTACATGATAGGCACTTTTGCTTTTTTACATAACAAAAGGAAGTTATTGTTGACAATTTCCTCTATTAAGACATCAGCTGAATTTTTTCTATTTGTTATTCATTAGGAAAACACATATGATATACTTAATTTTAAAAATTAAAAAATATGTAAATTTTGTTCAGCACATTATATCAAATGTTATAGTCTGGTCTACCTTGATAAATGGGATTTTCATTTTTGCTAGCTAAATTAATTAAAATATTAAAAAATCTATATACCATTTGTAAGTAAAACAAAGTCAAACTAAAATTTGATTTGCTGAACTTAAATTATATAATCAATGTTGAGAACCACCATACATATTGCTACCAAAATGACTTTAAGAAACACACACACGCCAATAAACTATGAGAAAAGATTGAACACAGTTGACATAACAGCTATGTCTGACTAGTGT
This sequence comes from Phocoena sinus, assembly GCF_008692025.1. NCBI lineage: Eukaryota > Metazoa > Chordata > Mammalia > Artiodactyla > Phocoenidae > Phocoena > Phocoena sinus. Next base: position 78,947,953 of record NC_045768.1, on the reverse strand, counting down.
GGGGTGCTCCGTGTCCAAAGTGGTCATTTTAGTCAGTCATGTTCTCTTTCCACAATGATATCTTCTCCAGTTTACTGCCCAAATATCCTCCAAGATATTCTTTTCCCTCTGTTCTTTCTTTTTCCTTTTATAAAATTATTGTCTACGTTTAAGATTGCTGTATTGTTCACCTGGCTTATTGCAATAAGCATTATTTTTTTTTGCCTTTAATGTTTGATATAATAATTTATTATCTACACAACTACTAGAGTTAACTTCTTAAAATTTATGTTGTTGCACTGTACACATTTTTCAAGTCTTCCATTTCCTATAGATAGGAAGTCCAGACTTCTGGGTCAGGAAAATCAGGTGCATCAAATGTTTTGTCCTACTGTATTCTCCATCTATTACACGTACTCTACCCTTCCTCTACAGTTTTCCTGGATTTCTTAGAATAGTTTATTTTATCCCTCAAGGTGTAGTTTTTAGCTAAGCATGAAAACTAGTGGCCTGAGGTGCTTGTCTGTATTTCTCTTTTCTCCAGTACACTGAGAGTCACTCAAGATTAACAAGGTATGTTGTTTATTTCTGCCCCAAAATACACTTAATGAACAGTCTACAGTGAGCACTCAGTGAAAGTTTTTTTGATAAAATAATTAATATGAGAATATATATGTTAAAAAAAGTTGAGTATATGTGCATAACATACATGATCTAAACTTTTTACATACTTTTCAAAATAAAAAAGCATATAGAGCAAACATTAAGCTGAATAGAATTACCAAAGTAAATCCTTTTGTTTCCATCAATTTTTAAAAATAGATCTTTATTGGAGTATAATTACTTCACAATACTGTGTTAGTTCCTGTTGCACAACAAAGCGAATCAGCCATATGTATATACATGTCCCCGTATCTCCTCCCTCTTGAGCCTCCCTCCCATCCTCCCTATCACACCCCTCTAGGTCATTGCAAAGCACTGAGCGGATCTCCCTGTGCTATGCTGCTGCTTCCCACCAGCCAACAGTTTTATATTCGACAGTGTGTATAATGTCGATGCTACTCTCACTTCGCCCCAACTTTGCCCTCTCACCCCATGTCCTCAAGTCCATTCTCTATGTCTACCTCTTTATTCCTGCAACTAGGTTCATCAGTACCATTTTTTTAAAAATTCCATATATATGCCTTAGCATATGGTATTTGTTTTTCTCTTTCTGACTTACTTCAATCTGTATGACAGACTCTAGGTCCATCCAACTCACTACAAATAACTCAATTTCATTTCTTTTTATGGCTGGGTAATATTCCATTGTATATATGTGCCACATCTTTTTTATCCATTCATCTGTCAGTGGACATTTAGGTTGGTTCCATGTTCTGGCTCTTGTAAATAGTGCTGCAATGAACAATGTGGTACATGTCTCGTTTTGAATTATGGTTTTCTCAGTGTATATAAAACTCTTAGAGGAAAACATAGGAAAAACACTCTTTGACATAAACCACAGCAAGATCTTTTTTGACTTACCTCCTAGAGTAATGGAAATAAAAACAAACAAATGGGACTTAATGAAACCTAAAAGCTTTTGCACAGCAAAGGAAACCATAAACAAGACAAAAAGACAACCCTCAGAATGGGAGAAAATATTTGCAAAGGAAGCAACAAAGTATTAATTTCCAAAATATAAAAACAGCTCATGGAGCTCAATATCAATAAAACAAACAATCCAGTTAAAAAATGGGCAGAAGACCTAAATAGACATTTCACCAAGGAAGACATACAGATGGCCAAGAGGCACATGAAAAGATGCACAACATCACTAATTATTAGAAAAATGCAAATCAAAACTACAATGGGGTATCACCTCGTGCCAGTCAGAATGGACATTATCAAAAAATCTAGAAACAATAAATGCTGGAAAGGGTGTGGTGAAAAGGCAACCCTCCTGCACTCTTGATGGGAATGTAAATTGATACAACCACTATGGAGAACAGTATGGAGGTTCCTTAAAAAGCTAAAAATAGAACTTCATCAGTGTTTTAGTGAATTATTTTATAAGACATTGAACTGAAGCTATAGTAATTTTTCATATCGTCTCACCAATTTACAAGGTCACCAAGTATAGAAAAGCCATGCAAATCATATTCTTAGGCAATACAGATTTTTCAAAGTTTTCACCAAATATTATTAAGTATTCTTAAATTCTTCACTCTACCAACATTCTCGACATTGAACATTCTCCTTAGAGCATCATATCTTCAGAAACCATAAACATGCCACCAATTATGCACATAATGTGGACTGAAGAAAGCTCATTTTTTTTGTATCTTAACAAGTGATTCAGCAAAAGATTGATTATTCCAAGCAATTCCAAGGCTATAACCAGCCCTAATGTCCTTAAAATGAAGTAATTGGAAATTCAGCAACATTTAATTTGGTGATAAGACAATTTAATTTAGAACTTCCTGACTTCTGTGTCTTTAAAATTTCAATAATTTCAATAGTGAATTTACAAACTTTGTTTTCTAATAGAGTATATTTTTTAAAGAATAAAAGGGAAAGGAAATATCAAGATCAATTTAACAGGAGGGAATTTTGAGCTTATGTTTCTCATTTTGCACAAGTTCTCCAAGCTGGAAATTCCCTATCTTTCTACTTACAAGATATCACAAATGCTTAATTAAGATAAAATAACCCAAATACATAATTGCCCTTTAGAAACATTCCATCTCATGTAAAATATTTTTAGGTGATATATAAATAGATACATTTTAAATATAAATACTTTGATTCTGCTCAACAACTGTCCATAGATTTTTAATGTTTAATAAGCATTTTATTTTAGAAAAGTTTTTATTTGCAGAAAATTTTCAAGGATGGTTCAGGCAGTTCCCATAACCTGATCCAGTCTGAGAATGCACTGATGTAAGGGAGGACAGCCTCACTAAATCTGGTATTGGTTCTTTTTAAAATAGGATTGTTGGTAGGGGAGGTAGTCACAAAGCTTGGCTTGTTAATAGCAACGGGGCTGACAGCTCCCCAAAGTAATAGAGGCCAAATGGCAGCCCTTAACTGCCAGAAGCCACAGTGACACATTTATCATAGCAATGACAAGGTTGCAGGTGCTGCCATGGGCCTGCACCTGCAGAGAGTTCTGGAGATGGTTAATAGAACATGGTAGTCTGTTTCTAGGGCAAAACATGTGAAGCAAATGAAGATGCAGCTTAACATCTGCAAGTAGTAGAAAGCATACATTTAGGAGCAAAAAGTTTAGAGCAATTGCCATAATAACGTCACAATCCCGTTTTCAATTCCTTAGCCTAAGCCAATATTCAGATATGGAATTCATTGACTGAAAAGGTAGCCAGTTCCCAAGAGGAATGGCCCCACAACACTTCAGCAAGTATATCTCGTAACGATTATTCCAGCTCTGCCCCAGAGAAATCTATAGCCGTTTATTTTGTTGAATTTATTGTTTGGACAGGGAAACACCAGGACATTTCAAGACTGTTGCACAATGGGTCTGAGTTGATATTGACCATTAGAGACATGAAACATCAATCCCACACCCTGTTAGAGTAGGAGCACACAGGGGCCAAGTAATAAATGGAGTTCCAGATAAACTTCACTGGTTCAATGACCCACCCACTTGTAATTTCCTTAGGCCCCAAATGAATAATCCTCACATTGGGTCTTTGGCATGCTGTATAAGATCTGTCATAGTGAGGAGGCCAAATGGAAGCCTCTGAATCTATTCCTCTCACCTGCCAACATAGTAAATAAAAGTAATATTGCATCTCAGAGTGGAAGAAAATGAAGATGATGGGCATAAGTACCACCTTTAAAGATCTGAATAATGTAAGGATGATTGTCCTTATAATATTTACATTTAGTGAACAAGCCTGACTTCTGCAGAAACCAGAAGGATCCAGGAGGACAACTATTCAGCCAGTGACAATCCACATCAGAGTTATCCTACAGAACACAGTACTGTTGCTCAAACAGATTAATAAGACCTCAAGTATATGATAAGTGGCCATTGATATGACAAATGTATTGCTTTCTAGTTAGGAGAGAGAGTCAGAATCAGTTTCCATTGTGCTGAAAGGACAACAGTATTTATTCATGGTTTTGAACTAGGGATCGCTTTCCCTCTGCCTTAACATAGTCACAAAAGATCTAGACCACCTAAATATCCTGAGAAACATCGTAATATCACATTAATGTAATATAGCAATAACATCATGCTTATTGACTGGAATTAAGCAGAGGTGCCTTAGTATTCTAGATGCCATAATGCCAGACAGTGGGTAATAAACCCTGCAGTTTCAGGGACTTGCCCCCTAAGATTTTAAATGTTGGATTGCACTTGATACATATATTTTTACAGTGAACACTTAGAATAAAAATATCCATGTTCGGGCTTCCCTGGTGTTGCAGTGGCTGAGAGTCCGCCTGCCGATGCAAGGGACACGGGTTCATTCCCCGGTCTGGGAGGATCCCGCATGCCGCGGAGTGGCTGGGCCTGTGAGCCGTGGCCGCTGAGCCTGCGCGTCCAGAGGCCGTGCTCCACAGCGGGAGAGGGCACAGTGGTGAGAGGCCCGCGTACCGCAAAAAAAAAAAAAAAATCCATGTTCTTACACTTATAACAAAGGCAGAGTGAATCATAATCTTATCTAACAAATAATATATGTGTGATCCACTAATTCATTTACTTGCTCATTCAGCTTTCTCAATTTGGATATGCAAATAAATAGATACAACAATAAAAGTTTATCAAATGTCCTTGATTTGATTAGGGATATTATTTTTTGATATTAGGTTAAGTTTTAATTAAAAATTAAATTTACCTAATCTGAATTTTTTTGGCCTGATTGTCATAGAAATTCATTGTGCAATTTGTTAGAATCTCATTCTGTTTAGATCAGCAAGGACATAGATATTATTTATCGCTTTTAAAATTAATTTAACCAATGGAGCTGTTATTTCCAAGTGAAATATTTTCCAGGCATTACAGAAGGTAGATCAAAGCAGATTTGCTCTTATTAAAGCAATGGTAGAAATTAATTTTTCTCTGGGGACTTGGGAATCTCTGGGCAATCCTAAGGCTCCTCAGACATTGATCAATTTCAGTGAGCCCATTTTTAAAAAAACAATTTTTAATTTAATTTAATTTATTTTTTTTTGTACAGCAGGTTCTTATTAGTCATCAATTTTATACACATCAGTGTATACATGTCAATCCCAATCGCCCAATTCAGCACACCACCATCCCCACCACCCCGCCGCTTTCCCTCTTTGGTGTCCATACGTTTGTTCTCTACATCTATTTATCATTTTCTGCCCTGCAAACCGGCCCTTTTTTGTCTCTTTTTTATTGCAGTGATTCTAAGGGAATTAATTAAGTTTACCTTCTAAAATTTCTATACCCGTTTCTTCAACTTTCATTTAAGATTTTACGCCCTCCAATGAGTTATAATCTTTATTGCATTTCCACTTCTCTGCATTCTGTTCTCCTGTTTAATGAATTTTATTTTATTTATTTATTATTTATACAGCAGACTATCAGTTATCTATTGTATACATATTAGTGTATATATGTCAATCCCAATCTCCCAATTCATCCCACCACCACCCCACTTTCCCCCTTGGTGTCCATACGTATGTTCTCTACATCTGTGTCTCTATTTCTGCCTTGCAAACAGGTTCACCTGTACCATTTTTCTAGATTCCACATATATGTGTTAACATATGATATTTGTTTTTCTCTTTCTGACTTACTTCACTCGGCATGACAGTCTCTAGATCCATTCACGTCTCTACAAATGACCCAATTTCATTCTTTTTATGGCTGAGTAATATTCCACTGTATATATGTACCACATCTTCTTTATTCAATCATCTGTTGATGGGCATTTAGGTTGCTTCCATGACCTGGCTATTGTAAATAGTGCTTCAATGAACATTGGGGTCATGTGTCTTTTTGAATTATGGTTTTCTCTGGGTATATGCCCAGTAGTGGGATTGCTGGATCATATGGTAATTCTATTTTTAGTTTTTTAAGGAACCTCCATACTGTTCTCCATAGTGGCTGTATCAATTTACATTCCCAAAACAGTGCAAGAGGGTTCCCTTTTCTCCACACCCTCTCCAGCATTTGTTGTTTGTAGATTTTCTGATGATGCCCATTCTAACTGGTGTGAGGTGATACCTCACTGTAGTTTTGATTTGCATTTCTCTAATAATTAGTGATGTTGCACAGCTTTTCACGTGCTTCTTGGCCATCTCTATGTCTTCTTGGGAGAAATGTCTATTTAGGTCTTCTGCCCATTTTTGGATTTTTTTTTTATATATTTAGGTGCATGGGCTGTTTATATATTTTGGAGATTAATCCTTTGTCCATTGATTCATTTGCAAATATGTTCTCCTATTCTGAGGGTTGTCTTTTCATCTTGTTTATGGTTTCCTTTGCTGTGCAAAAGCTTTGAAGTTTCATTAGGTCCCATTTGTTTATTTTTGTTTTTATTTCCATTACTCTAGGAGGTGGATCAAAAAAGATCTCACTGTTTATGTCAAAGAGTGTTCTTCCTATATTTTCCTCTAAGAGTTTTATAGTGTTTGGTCTTACATTTAGTCCTCTAATCCATTTTGAGTTTATTTTTGTGTATGGTGTTAGGGAGTGTTCTAATTTCATTCTTTTACATGTAGCTGTACAGTTTTCCCAGTGTCACTTATTGAAGAGACTGTCTTTTCTCCATTGTATACCCTTGCCTCCTTTGTCATAGATTAGTTGACCATAGGTGCGTGGGTTTATCTCTGGGCTTTCTATCTTGTTCCATTGATCTATGTTTCTGTTTTTGTGCAATACCATATTGTCTTGATTACTGTAGCTTGGTAGTATAGTCTGAAGTCAGGGAGTCTGATTCCTCCAGCTCCGTTATTTTCCTTCAAGACTGCTTTGGCTATTCAGGGTCTTTTGTGTCTCCATACAAATTTTAAGATTTTTTGTTCTAGTTCTGTAAAAACTGCCATTGGTAAATTGATAAGGATTGCATTGAATATGTAGATTGCTTTGGGTAGTATAGTCATTTTCACAATATTGATTCTTCCAATCCAAGAACATGGTATATCTCTCCATCTGTTGCTATCTTCTTTAATTTCTTTCATCAGTGTCTTATAGCTTTCCACATACAGGTCTTTTGTCTCCCTAGGTAAGTTTATTCCTAGGTATTTTATTGTTTTTGTTTCAATGGTAAATGGGAGTGTTTCCTTAATTTCTCTTTCAGCTTTTTCATCATTAGTGTATAGGAATGCAAGAGATTTCTGTACATTAATTTTGTATCCTGCAACTTTAACAAATTCATTGATCAGCTCTAGTAGTATTCTGGTGGCATTTCTAGGATTCTCTATGTATAGTATCATGCCATCTGCAAACAGTGAGAGTTTTACTGCTTCTTTTCCAATTTGTATTCCTTTTATTTCTTCTTCTTCTCTGATGGCCATGGCTAAGACTTCCAAAGCTATGTTGAATAATAGTGGTGGGAGTGGACATCCTTGTCTTGTTCCTGATCTTAAAGGAAATGCTTTCAGTTTTTCACCATTGAGAATGATGTTTCCTGTGGGTTTGTCATATGGCCATTATTATGTTGAGGAATATTCCCTCTATGCCCACTTTCTGGAGATTTTTTGTCATAAATAGGTGTTGAATTTTGTCAAAAACTTTTTCTGCATCTATTGAGATGATCATATGGTTTTTATTCTTCAATTTGTAAATATGGTGTATCACATTGATTGATTTGCGTATATTAAAGAATCCTTGCATCCCTGGGATAAATCCCACTTGATCATGGTGTATGATCCTTTTAATATGTTGTTGGATTCTGTTTGCTAGTGTTTTGTTGAGGATTGTTACATCTATATTCATCAGTGTTATTGGTCTGTAATTTTCTTTTTTTGTCGTGCATGTATATGTATAATTGTTATATCTTCTTCTTGGATTGATCCCTTGATCATTATGTAGTGTCCTTCCTTGTCTGTTGTAATGTTCTTTATTTTAAATTCTATTTTACCTGATATGAGTATTGCTAGTCCAGCCTTCTTTTGATTTCCATTTGCATGGAATATCTTTTTCCATCCCCTCACTTTCAGTCTGTATGTGTGTCCCTAGGTCTGAAGTGGGTTTCTTGCAGACAGCATATATACAGCTCTTGTTTTTGTATCCATTCAGCGAGCCTGTGGCTTTTGGTTGGAGCATTTAATCCATTCACGTTTAAGGTAATTATTGATATGTATGTTCCTATGACCGTTTTCTTAATTGTTTTGTGTTTGTTTCTGTAGGACCTTTTCTTCTCTTGTGCTTCCCACTTAGAGAAGTTCCTTTAGCATTCGTTGTAGAGCTGGTTTGTTAGTGCTGAATTCTCTTAGCTTTTGCTTATCTGTAAAGCTTTTGATTTCTCCATCGAATCTGAATGAGATCCTTGCTGGGTAGAGTAATCTTGGTTGTAAGTTCTTCCCTTTCATTACTTTAAGTATATCATGCCACTTCCTTCTGGCTTGTAAAGTTTCTGCTGAGAAATCAGCTGTTAACCTTATGGGAGTTCTCTTGTATGTTATTTGTCATGTTTCCCTTGCTGCTTTCAGGAATTTTTCTTTGTCTTTAATTTTTGCCAATTTGATTACTATGTGTCTCAGCGTGGTTCTCCTTGGGTTTATCCTGTATGGGACTCTCTGCGCTTCCTGGACTTGGGTGGCTATTTCCTTTCCCCTGTTGAAGAAGTTTTCAATTATAATCTCTTCACATATTTTCTCTGGTCCTTTCTCTCTCTATTCTCCTTCTGGGACCCCTATTATGCTAACGTTATTGCGTTTAATGTTGTCCCAGAGGTCTCTTAGGCTGTTTTCATTTCTTTTCATTCTTTTTTCTTTATTCTGTTCTGCAGCAGTGAATTCCACCATTTTGTCTTCAAGGTCACTTATCCATTCTTCTGCCTCAGTTATTCTGCTATTGATTCCTTATAGTGTAGTTTTCATTTCAGTTATTGTATTGTTAATCTCTCTTTGTTTGTTCCTTAATTCTTCTGGGTCTTTGTTAAACATTTCTTGCATCTTCTCAATCTTTGCCTCCATCCTTTTCCTGAGGTCCTGGATCATGTTCACTATCATTATTCTGAATTCTTTTTCTGGAAGATTGCCTATCTCCACTTCATTTAGTTGTTTTTCTGGAGTTTTATTTTGTTCCTCTCATCTGGTATGTAGCCCTCCGCCTTTTCATCTTGTCTATCTTTCTGTGAGTGTGGTTTTTGTTCCACAGGCTGTAGGATTATAGTTCTTCTTGCGTCTGCTGTCTGCCCTCTCCATCTCATTTTTTTTAAATGAAGAAACCATCTTCCTGAGAGCAACATAATGGATACTGACTGGCAGGACTGGGTATGGAGGCCAGATTCTTGCTTTTTAATTCTAATATTTACATTATATCAGACTTGACAGGCAGTAATGATTTCAATATGATAAAAGTTTGAGGGAAAATTTTTCCAATATGTATCTCAAAATAATTAATTTTAAAATGTATTTATGGCTATAAATATCATTTCACACTCATAGTTTTACTCCCTGTAAACATTTCCCAATATAGTAATCAGCCCCATGCAAATTATTTCCAGTATTATTTATTCCACTAAACTATAATTAATCGTTTACTTTTCTGTCATTATCTGCAGTAGAAACATAAAAAACATGAAAACTATTACTTCATGTTTTAACTAACATAGAACTTAGAGCACAAAAATAAATTTGTTTAATCAATTAATTAATCTTATAGTTTCTGCCATTTCTTTTTAACTTGTATATATTGAAGGGATATTGACAAGGAAAGTAATCATTATTTCTTAGTTTTTTGTTCAATTCAATATTTGAAAATTTTAATAGAAATAATTTTTATTTTATAGAGTATCAATTTATATGGCAGTTAATCTGTCCTACTATTCCATCCATCCCGTGAGTCAAACTCCATTTTCAGACATAGTTTAAAAATACTACAGTGACTTGTATGCGAAATGCACTTCCTGTACAAATCCTGAGCAATGACAAGGGAAAGCTATTTTACATTCATACTGGTTTCTGGAAGAATAACACAAAAGCAGTGTATAAAAATGTAGCTAATAAGCAGCTTTATCCTAAATTTGAAAGCCAACAAAGAAAAGATGAAATCCTGTTACTGGTTGTACATTAAGATTTAGGCATGTGTTTTTTATTTGTGTATGTATAAATATTAGTTAATGCACATGAATAAGACTAGATTAAGTTAATGTGCTGGAGAATATTCAAAGATAGGAGGGATACCTAAGAAGGTGAATTATCAGTGGTCCAAAAATTAATGTCATTAAATTTTGAAAAATTCCAGATTGGTCACCAAAGGAAGACATGGCTAATATTGTCCTAATCATACCAGGGATCAGAGTATCCTCTTCTACAAGAAAGTTACTTTTCTTGTTCTCCCACAGCTTTCTTTGTTCATGATAATAGAATGTGTGAATTACCTTGGCAAATATATAAGTGCATTTAAAATTAAGAGTCCTTTACTTAGTAGTTCTTGCCAATAAATCAGTTCTATTTTTTCTCATAGCTATGCATTTAGTGCTTTTTGGAAAGAAACACTTTTGCTGAAAATTCAAATGCATGCAAATTGTAGCATGGATAAAGAATAGTTTTGTATAGAATTATGACCTAATCTGTTTCTTGGATTTGGAAGAATGGAGTCTCATGGTGCTTAAAGGGAATATTATTTTGAGCTAAGCAGCACTTTTATTTTTTTTTTCAGAATAGCTAGCATTCTAGCAATAAATTTCAATATACATAGCAAAACTATCCTTCTCCTACCTTACCCCCACCATCAACAACAAAAATCAACTATGGAAATTTAAACATGTTTTCAAATCTTAGTATTTAAAGCATAAACATCCATCCCTGGGATACCACCTCAGCCATCTTACCCTGTTGCCTTCCACCTCACTTTCAATTCTACTTTAGCTATCAGGAAGTTGTACCTTGGCATCCCTTTGTAAAATCAAAGAATGATTGGTCCAGATGCCATCTAATTCCACAGCCTGTAAATGTGTAACCCTCTCTTTGCATTTTTGGGATTTCTGGTGTTCATTTTTCTATGGGGAAAAATGTATCCTTGTATCCTGAGGTCTTCTTTATTTTCAAAATTCACCACACGGTGCAGTCAGTCCCTTTAGAGATGTTTGTGTGAAAACCACTGTGTGAGTTTTAGTCTAATTTATTTGTAATTTGGGGGATTAAGTAGAGGTACTGATAACTGTTTGTTCTGCCTTCTTTGGATTTCACTTTGCTCCTTATGCCTTCTTTTCATTTACCTCCTTTCACTTTCCAGGTGCTTGGAATTTTCCCCCATTTTATGTATTTTATGTAAGAACTCTTTCCATTCCCTTGAAGCTTTGATATCAAGGGACACCAGGAATTTCACTGGGATTGGATTTTCGTTGGGAAGTCCACTACTTTCAGATTTGTGTGTATAAACCCAATGAGGTGCTCAGCAAAACAGAGCTCTTCATGACATCAGTATCTTTCCTCCTATTAATTGAGTGGGAGATGGAAAAGCAAACCAAGAAAACAATGACAAAACTTTTTCTATCACAGGGGTGCAGACTGTAATCTTGAGATGTTTCTCTAATACTTTACATCAGCACTCCCCAACCTTTTTGACATCAGGGACCGGTTTCATGGAAGACAGTTTTTCCATGGATGGTGGCGGGGGGAGATTGAGTGATGGTAGAGGCGGTAATGTGAGCGATGGGGGGGCGGGGGGATGGTTCAGGGGGTAACGCGAGCATTGGAGAGCAATGGGGAGCGAGCGGCAGATGAAGCTTCGTGTACTCACCCACTGCTCACCTCCTGCTGTGCGGGCTGGTTCCTAACAGGCTGCTGAAGATGAGGGGTTGGGGATCCCTGCTCTACATTCTGAGAACTACAGTTCTACTTCAGCAGCTTAGAAATTCTTGAGGATTCTCTTCTTTGTTTAGAGTTTAATTCTGTATTGTCTTATACTGTGTCATATTTCATTAAGCCTTATTATTTGTGCGACTACTGCTGTGTCCTCACATCACCCAATTCTATTTGTAAATGACAAGGATTTTGGTTTTTAAACTCCCTTCCTCTGACAACCTGATCTTCTTAGAACTTTAATAAACCCCTCTCTGTAAATATTAAATTCCCAATTTTTGTAAGTTGCCCATACCTCTTTATAGAATTCTGGGCAATTACTTTGAATGGCTTAATAAATATTCATTTAGTTACTTACATATCATATTTGAACTGTGTAGACATCACATTCATCAGTCTGTACTCAAAAATTCTCTTATAATCCTGACTTTCTTTTATAGTTCTAAATATTTTACCCTTGAAACTTCAGAATACCCATCAACACCCATGCTTTCTCTGCTGGTATTATACCCAAAATGTCCTTCTTCTCCTTTGTGGTCTAAATGACAATGTCAAATATATACAATATCTTTATTCATTCCACACATACGTTTATGTTTCCCTTGACTATATTGTCAGCAGGGCACATGCTACTCATCTTCAGGATTTTCTCCTTGAGTATACAATGCTGTTTAAATTCTTAGAGGAGGGTTCTGAGATGTCTTTGAGCATTCATTTTTCTATTAATTAGAGATATAGTAGATGCTTGAACTATATTGTCTTATTTAAATTTCCCAGAAATATTAAAAGATATATAGTATTATTTCTTTACCTGTAGTGCCAGAATTAAGGTATAAGGGAGGTGTATTCATTTGTTAGTTGTGCCATAACAAAGTACCACAGACTGGGGGACTTAAGAGAATTTATTTTCCTCACAGTTCAAGAGGCTAGAAGTCTGAGATCAAAGTGTAAACAGGGTTGCTTTCTTGAGTACTCAGTCTTTTGGTTTATAGGTGACCACCACCTTTGTGTCTTCACATGGTCTTTCCCTGTGTGCATATCCATGTCCTAATCTCTTCTTATAAGGACTCCACTCACGTTGGATCAGGGTCCACCCTAAGGACCTCATTTTACCTTTTTAAAGACTTTATTTCCAAATACAGTCACATTCTGAGCTGGTGGAGGTTAGGACTTCAGCATGTGAATTGCCCGGGGAGGTTGGGGAGGATGATTCAGCCCATAACAAGAGATCAAATTTCTTCAACAAGCTGTCAAAGACAGAAAATGGTAGAGCCAGACTGAGTCACAATTCTTTGCAACAGTCCCTCCTGATAATCACTAAAGTACAGGTTAGGGTGTTTTCTCTTCATTAAGAGAAAAGTAAACTATCAATTATTTCCTAGCCCATACGTACTGGAGATATTTCTGCCAATTATTTAATGACAGTTTCTGCCTTAGCATATGCAGTTTATACTTTTCCACATCAAAAAAGGCTAAAACAAAAACACTGTATTTTGTTTGTTTGTTTTAAATATGCATTTCAAAATAGGACAATTCTTAAGATGACTTGCTCCATTGAATTCTGGCTCTGAAGTAGTAATTCATGTAATTACGTAGATCTCAATCAGTTTGTCATTCAGCTGAAGCAATTTTTATTTTTACTATGACATGTCCATTTGTTTTTTACTAAATTTCAAAACTTCATTTTTAGATTGTAAACTGCAGCAGGCTTTGTATATATTATAACCACTTATTTGCACTTTTTTTTTTTTCCAAATTTGTTGTCATATTGGGTGGTTTTTGGCCCAGTTTTCTAGTTTACCATCATCTGACAACCACTGCATATTTCAGGAATTTATATATGGGCACTTTCAAGGACCTCAGAGGGTCTGAGATTTTACTTTACTTACAAGATAACATGTTACCTTGACAGTTTCATAAGATACTGACAAGAGACGTGAGATTCCTGGGTCAGAGACAAAGATTTTTATTTCTCACTGCACAGCAAGCAGCATGAACCTCATGTTCATGGTGGCTCTTCATGTCTCCTCAGTCCCATGGTGGAGACTCGGACGAAAGTATGTAGGTACTGTGCACACAATAGATTTGTGTCACAGCTAAAGAACCTAATGCAGCTGACAGACATTTGATAATAGGCTTTGATAACACTGCCTGATCTTTACCCTGGAGGGAAATACGAGCCCTTTGGTCTGGAAAGTAACACTATTTCTATCATCCAGCTTTTCACTATTCAAAAGTTCTTGAAAAGACAATGTGAAATGGAAGTTGTCAGTGCCTCTGCTTGTAAGATATGCATAAATGCAAGAAAACAATAGAGAATTGTGTCCCAATATGGAGAAGCTTAAATTAATAAAAGGTATCTTGTAACTGCTCATCAACAGTCATGCATCATCTAGTATTTGCCCACTCTGATTAAATTTGGTTCAAAAAAGTAAATAGCTTATTCTTCGTTTAATGCTTCTTTTAGGCCAGGTTTGAATGATTTGAAAACCAAGCCATTTCTCAAGTATTCAACCAAAAAAAAAGTAATATATTACAACTTCAGTAAATTGCTATAAAGAGGTTATTTTATTCATGCACACCCCTGTATAAAAGGCAAACAGGAGTTTCTCTGTATTTCAAAATTCATGTGTGTAGTTAATGCATCATTTAGTTCGGCTCTTCATCTGAAAGGTAATATTTGGATAAGGTCATATGTGAATCATTTTTGCTCTAATAGTCTTCTTCTTACCTTTAGTTAGAGCACAAAATCAAATCTCTATTTATTGAAGAAGTGCATTCCTTATTTTGTCTATTTAACAATAAGCTGTAATTTTTAATTAATTAGATATTTGGGAAAGAAAGCTACTATTTTCCCTGTTTCTCTGTACCCATACTCTAATGTCATATTGATTTCATAATGGGGTGTATGTATGCCATGCAATTAGATGCTTTCAGCAGAATTGTTTTCTACTTAAAGCTTGTGAGGTCAGCAATGTAACTGCTTTAATTTGGTTGACCAAATGAGCCAACTAATTGGACAATGATGAATGATGCAATATCTCATTATTGGATGAAATTACTTGAGGCTGAAAAAGTTGTAGCTTTTTGTTTTTTATCTGTTTGTTTTGGGAGCACCTATAAAGCTCTTTTATATTGATGGGAGAAATTTGTTAGTATTCACTGCTGGTCTGTAGTAACATTTGTGATTTTTTTAAGTTCTGAAAAAATTTCTAACTGTAATTAATAGTTCTCATTTCTTTATGAGCCTCCAATTCAACTAGAAATTAACATGTGTTGACTGAACCATATGTCAATATGTTGCATGGACAACTGTATGTTTTTTTAAATGTGAAAGTGGTTCATTCTGGATGCTACTTTGTTCTGAAGGTAACTCAACAATATTTCCTCCGGTCCTTGTTTTTTGTACAGCAATTTACAGATTGTGGAAAAATTTTATCACAAACATGTCCCCTTAAATGTATTACACATTAATATAGGTTATTTGGCTTTCATAAATTTAAATATCATGCAGAAGAAAAGAAATACTTTTAAATTCCCCAATTTCTTTGAAGGTTCAATTATCTTTTAAATTATTGGGACTCAATCTGACACTATAACTTTGATCTAAAATTTTCTGGGTTACTCAGAAGCAGAAATGTTACAATGTTTATGTGTTTTACCACATAGATTTTTTTTTATTTTTTTCTGTACGCGGGCCTCTCACTGTTGTGGCCTCTCCCGTTGTGGAACACAGGATCCGGACGTGCAGGCTCAGTGGCCATAGCTCACTGGCCCAGCCGCTCCACGCGGCATGTGAGATCTTCCCGGACCGGGGCACGAACCCATGTCCCCTGAATCGGCAGGCGGACTCTCAACCACTGTGCCACCAGGGAAGCCCTACCACATAGATTTTTATCACTTTAATATGATAATGGGTCATTCTCCACTCAAACACTGCCAAAGCATGACATTTTTACAATCTCCATTATCCCTGCAGTACACTTAAATTTGATTTATGGTTAATGTTTTATGGCATGTTTGTCCTTAGGAGGCACTGAGCAATGAGATAGAGAATATTAATGTGATTAGCTTTCAGAATAAGTAAATATCTTGGTTGTCATAGTCTGGCTATGCAATGGTGACAGCAACAACCAAAATATCAAGTTGCAAAGCAAGAGAAAACCATCATTTTGCTTATTCAGAAATGTTAAACAATAGAGGCTAACACACAGAAACAGCTGGAAAAAAATGACTGAGTTATAAACAGCATTTTTTGAATTCTAATACCCTTTTCTTTCATTGTCTCCCTGCTTTGTATTAATTTCCCTGTCTAATTACTTATTGGATTTTTATACTTACATTGAAAGTTGGCTGACTTAAAGGAGATCTGTGTATTATTGGCTTACACTTGAATGAAATGGCCATAGCTTGGACTTTCTGTTTTTCCCAGTGGACTGTATATGAGCTCCATGTTTCCTGTAGCGAATTGTTAAGGGTTGTTTTTCATTCAGTCAACTTGACTAACAATCATTGGTTTCAATTTAACTGATGCATATGCTTAGGTATCTAATAGTTACTTGTGAACAATATTTAGAACTACTAGGAGAATAGAGTCTTTGCTTTTGGAGTGTGCATTATGTTACAGGGAGTAACACATCTGGTCAAGGGTGAATGACAAACAAAAGTGAAAACATAAAGTGGGTTACAGTAAAATAAGGAACAATTTATCATTGGTTTCCATTTTAGCACTGATTTCAACATCTGTTATTTTGATCTCATATTCTATGATGAAAAGACATACCGTATACTTGAATATCTGTTTGCTAATTTATTGTGAAGAGTCCCTGCTCCTTGAAAAATGTGATGTGGATTTAACAAGATCATAAATATAGATATAGGTATATGTAGGTATATATCTGTATTTCTATATATACACACACTACCCCAGGTCTGTGGCAACATGCTGATATTTAGATAGGTAGGTAGATAGATAAATAGATAGATAGATATAGATCTATATCTATAGCTATCAAAATATATCTATATATAAATATAGAGAAACAGAGAAAGAGAGAGCCAGACAGATAGATAGAAAAGGAGAGAGAGAGAGATAGACCTAGATATACAGAGATATGTAGACATAGATCTATGTGGATATAAATATATGCTTTAATATTATTATATTGTATCTATGTGATTATATAATTAGTTTTCCAAATAAGACTAACTCCATAAATATAAAAACATGTCTAATTTGCTCACTACTGCATCTAAGTACTTAGCATATTGCTTCCAATCTGTGAGTAGATGATGAACACCTGATACCTGGATGAATGAATGAATGAATAAATGTTCACATGTATGATCAATAGTATATGAAACGGCTTTAGGAAAAAACCAAAACAGAAACAGAGAACCTTTCAGTTCCTCTAAATGGAATCTTTCATTTATAAAACCTATTTTAGAAATCAGTCTACATAAAGTTTTGTTTCTCTTAAACAATGTGCATATGTGTGAATAAGTGTATGCTAGTGTGTATGTATGTTTCTGTGTATGTATGTATATATATGTGTGTGTGTATACCCATTATATAGCCCTGAGGAAAATAATGTATATCTATGATCTATGCACACCAAACACACACACACAAATATACATACATACATACATGTGTGTATATACATATAAACATTTTTCTTCAGTGAGACCATTTTAAATTTGAGATTCAAATATAAAAATACCACTAACCCTTATATTCTAAATCTGTATGAATGCCCCTCCTCCTGCCCCAATTCTGGCTCCTATTCTACCTTTACATGTCCTAGACACTTAAGTTTATATTTTTCTATTTATATATATGAAGTTATTGAAAGTGGCTTCAAATCATTTCTTGAAATTGAGTCTGGCATGCATAAAAGGATTAAATAATCAAGCACAACAAATGCTCTCTTATTCCAGTTGCATTTTACCTACAGTAATATTGGAAATTACCAAGTTAAGCATTATGAAATATAAGCTGTTCGACTGTTAGATTAACCCTTCTACTGTGAATCTCTTTAACTCCTATGGTCAATAATGCATAAAATAAAATAACTGGAGGTACTTCCATACCAACAATTTATATTGTTTTAATTTTAAAATTTCCTGGAGTTCCTGTCTTTGGTTAAAACATAACGTACCCTCTCCTCTTTTAACTTTATTGAAGTGGCATCATCTAGAAAATGTGAGAAGTAAGAAAACCCTTTATCTTTGGGGTTTGCAGAGATTCAGTTTATGCCTGTTTTCTTCTAATCTTGTTAGTAAGTACTTTCTTTTATTTTCAAATGTGGTTTACACTGTGTGATAAATTATATGGTCACATTATTTATAACAAGTGCTAATTATTTTCTATCTCAATCTATCACCCTTTCGTTTTTTTCTCGCTATTCCACTCAGCATTTGTTTAATTTTCATTTTGAGGGGAAAGGCGGGTTTAGTGCTGATTCACTGGTAAATCTTGAATAGTCAAGATGCACCATCTTGGAAGTATATCCTCCTAAAATAAAAATTTCCACCTGGTTCAAACTACCAGCATAGTGACACCTAGTATGCTAAACAATAATTAGCAAAACAAGGCGAAAATCTTCTTTCAAGACTATTTTTTTTCTTAAGCACAAAATAAGAACATTCATACATAATTAGGCAAGTAGACTTTTTTCCCAGGAGCGTAGATCTATGTTTTCACTTCAGGGATTCTGAGGTTAGAATGTAGCCATTGATAGCTCTGGTCCTTTGCCAGATCCAGGGAAATGTCTTGTTGTTATTATCAGAAAATAATATTACTGGGTTGGCCCAAAAGTTCCTTCTGTTTTTTCGTAAGATGTTCAGAAAAACCTGAATGAACTTCAACCTCAGTATAATTCGAACTAAAATTATTTAAAACAAATTTATGTAGGGTTCAAATTTAGACCTAACCCTATGACTGTTTTGTCATATATAAACT
The DNA here is from genome assembly GCF_008692025.1 of Phocoena sinus. Taxonomy (NCBI): domain Eukaryota; kingdom Metazoa; phylum Chordata; class Mammalia; order Artiodactyla; family Phocoenidae; genus Phocoena; species Phocoena sinus. Next base: position 78,929,052 of record NC_045768.1, on the reverse strand, counting down.
TAATATTATTTGGTAAAAAAAAGAGTACCACAGGTTTGATAGCATTAAAAATTTAGAAAAGTATAGAGAATTATTTAATGAATTACAGAGTATTGATTGCCCCAAATTAATGAATATTGATATTTTATTTTTTCAAATATTATTTAAATACATATTCTAAATATTGCAGACAAAATCTAAATAACACCATTTCCCTCCCTAAATTTACTCCCCTCCTATCAACCCCAACATAACCCTCAGACATTGCAGGAGTCTTGCAAGCCCAACTTTGTATATTTAATACATAAAGATATATACATAAATAATAATAGTTACCATCTACTTTCCTTGCTACCTTTATTTATTTATTTTAACATTTGATATTAAATAAACATTTAATATTTATTTTAATATTTTCAGGGTTCTATTTGACAGTGTTCCCTTTTCCTCTTTTATTATACTGGTTTGGAAGTCATTTGACTTATTTCTCATTTACAAGTGGTTATGTTTATAATTTTAACCTGAATATTTTAATCAAATTGCTCTCATCTTACTCAATTTATGTAAGGACCTTAGAATACTTTAAATCTGATCACATTCCTTCACATCATTTTATTAGCAGCATATCCCAGACACTAGTTATACATTGTTACACCAATATTAATTTAGGGTCCCCAATATTTGCCAGTTTTATTATCCACCACTGGTTCTTGTAATGGCTTCTTCCTCACTTGTTTCTTTCCCTCTGTGAATATTTGTTATTAGCTCCTTTAGCAAGGATCTCTGAGTAGAAAACTGTTTTTGTTAGTCTAAAAATGTTTTTATTTTTTTCTTCAGTCTTGAATGACAACTGGTATAGAATTGTAGGTCTATAATTATTTCTCCCTTCAGGCTTTAGAGGAGATTATTCCAATTTCTAGGCACATGGAGTTTTGGTGCAGAAGTCTACTGTGTTTGAAATGAGAGGGATTCTTATTCCTTTTGTCAGTTCAGTCTGCCATATGAGTGGAATTGCTTATCAGTTCTTTAGTTTTCTATGCACCTGATATACTTAATATTTTTTTTTGATCAAATGATTAACTCAGTCACTTGAGCAGTTTGGATGATTAGGTTGAACACTGGCACATGACAGTCACGGTACAGAAACATCTAATGTGAGATGTGACAAAAAATAACAAATAGATACAACTAGTCAACATGAAAGTTGAATGTCTAAATAGCATGGCATCTAATAGAATAACATCTATTTACCATCTAAATAGCAATAGAAGAATAATATACAAAATCAAAACTAGAACCTGACAACTTTTATCCCTTACAGTCACCTGCATGCATGTGAGACTTGTAAGAGGAAATAAGGCAGTAGCTATAAGAAAAGCTGGCCTTTAAAGAATCAAGGTCTTCAATGCCGCCCCCCCAAAACATGAAATCTACCCAATTATAGCACCTAAAGTTACTGAAACAAACTAAAATTAGAGTTCCAGTAAACTTTGGGTATAGGGAACTCAGAAGGGATTAAAAGGAGATGTTTTATCTATAAAGTCACACATTCTTGATATGTTAACCAAATACCCTAGGTCCAGTGGTCAACTTAATGCAATGAACCATAACATTAATTGGTGGAAGGTATCCAAACATTGTCTATGGCAACATCAAGGGAACATAATAAAGTTAGTAATAGCTGTTACCTCCAGTAATGTTTTCTACTCAATTCCCTAACATTTACCATTACGCTGTAAAATCTTGTATCAATATATAGGCTCTCTGAGGGAAAACGCTGTGTCCAGTAGTCGTTGTATACTCAGTGCTTCGTATGAAGTACATAATTAATCTCTGTTTAAATTAATTGAACCCAGGTTTCTTATCTTCCATCCCCAGAACCTCAGTTGTTCTCTTGCAAGGAGGGAAAGCTGAATACCCAAGTAATACTAAGAATTTAGAGGAGTAGTAGAAAAATGTATCAATAATTATTAAGAACAAATGTTAGCTGTACATTGTAAGTGCTAGATTATTTTTATTAAATAAATAAAAATAAAATAAACATGAGATTTAGAGTCTGCAGACATGGAAATAATTCTTGTCAAATCATTTTAAATTTCTGTGAGTTTTCTCATTATAAAAATAGAGTAATAATAATGTTTCCCCTGTGTAAATCTTAAAGTTATTACGAGAAATCACTTTGTAAATTATAATATTCTTGTTAAGTGTTAAGTTGGATTTGTCTTACAGTTTGCCTGACAATGTTATTTACTCCAGAACCATTTGCATTTTAAAAATAGGATATCTGTCGTGGGCACTGCTTAACTCAAAGCCACAAATCACTAGACAGTGAAGGACATACATCTTTTTATGTATTTCCATATGGCCAATATTGTGGCCATAAAATGACATAGTTAGTCATATTGTCACACTCTTGCTTGAAACCTGCTTAAAAATGATTCTACTTCCCCTAGGTGTAAGTCCTCTTGGAACTTTCAGGTGCTCTAAGGCAGTGGGTCTCAAGCATTTGGTTTACTAAATCACCAAGAGGGCGTGTTAAACCTCAGATGGCTGTCCTCTCCACCCTGCAGTATTTGATTCCATAGCTCTGAATAGGATCCAAATACTCCCATTTCCAACAGTTTCCAGGTGGATGCTGATGCTCCTGGTCAGGGAATTACACTTTGGGAATCACTGCTTTCAGGTCAGTATGATCACTTTGATAAACTAATAAGAGACAGTATTAATTGCCTGACAGTATTTTAAGAATTTTAAGAATTCTTAATTATTATTTTAAGAATTTTAATTATTAAATTAAATTATTAATTAAATTTAATTAGATCAGTGGACCTTCATAACAACTTTATGAAATAGGTATGTGATTTTCCTACATTTAAATAACTTACCTAATTTTAGCTCGCTAGTAAATGCCAATGCTAAGAATGGAACCCAGCCAATCTGGCTTCAGAATCTTTTCAGAGCACAGGACTCCATGTGCTTTATCATGACTTTGAGCTTCTTTTCGTGCATCAGAAGAATTTATCTGAGTAAACCCCTCACTGAAGGTTACTCCCATGTGCTATTTCTCTTCCCTCTGATATCTCTAGCTCAACTTTGCGCCTGGTTTCAAATTACCCCTGGAATGAATCACTTCAAAGTTTTTATTGACCCTTCACTGCCTGCCTAGGGCAATGGAGTTTAAGTCACATACTAAATCTGACTGTGATCAGAAAATTATTAATTCTCAAGCATGCTTCCAGCCTTCATTTCTGTCACATTCTATTTCAGTGGTTCCAAGTAATATTTCTGACCTCATTTTCTGTCATTCAACTTGATGTCCTTATGCTTGTAATTTCAGGACTTTTTCTTCAAGATACCATGCTGGTTGAGGTACCTCTGCTTCCACTTTATCTAAGCGATGGACTGCCACTTTTCTCTATAGCTTTAAACCCTATGTCATCTCATCTCTAAAGCTTAAGCCTTCTCTCTCAGGTAGTTATTTGTTACTGCTTCTCGATTCACACTGCAGATTCTAGAAGTCAAAGGCTAACATCAGAGCAGTGTGGCAGAGAAGCATCAGAGAAAAGAGATTTGGTATCAAACTGCAAGAGTATAAAACAGACGTGATAGTGGGTCTCTAGGTCCCCTTGCCTTGAGTCCTTGCTACTTTTTCCTTTTTTAAAAAATTTATCTTCCCCACCTCCTTTATTTTTGAAATCCCCCCTCACTGCTTCTGAACTTTGATGAACCATAAGGCTTGTCAGAAATAAATAGATAGATAGATAAACATTTTTTAAAAGCTCTTGAAAGGATTATTCTGTCAATTAGCAGGATGGGACTGTGTCAGAGATACCAAGTAAGAGGCATGAAAAACTGGAAAAATACACAAACCTGCAAACATTTCAACCACAAGTTTCCTAGCAGTTAAAGATGAAAAGTGCTACCTGAGCTATATCACCACAATAAGTACCCCTCTCTTCTCCTCATCCTGTAAAAATCCAACCCTGCTTCTACTCAGAGAGCATTATTTTCTGAATACATGCATGAGTTATGGATCATTCATCTCTGCCACTGATGTAAATAGTCCCGGTACATATACATATAATCATTTAATAAAAGGAAATGTTGAAACTACTAGTTATTATAGATGTATGTTTCTGAAATAAACTTATGTAACATTTCTTGGGAAGAATTGAAAATGTCTTATTTAGTTTTCATCTCTTCCTTTCTATCTCTTTTAGTAGCAAAGGAAGCTTTCCAATAAGCAGCACCAATCCTTCCTGTCCTGCCCAAACATGCATGGATTCTTCTCCATTGCCACTGATTAGAAATTAATCACATGCTGAATCCTAAACCCGTCACTGCACAGGCAAACCCAGGGCCGTGAAGAGGACAGGATTGTCCAAACACAACTGGGAAGGAGGTAAATTTAAAAAGCAGGAGGAAGGATCATACTTGAGCCCATAACACTCATTCGCACTTCCCATTTTCTCCTGGACAGTCTCATCTCTCCCTGTGTCTTCAATGACTGTGTATATGTACGCATTTGGATGATTTCAAAATCTACTTGTCTCATAATCACAACCCTCCTGGATTACAGATTTCAACTCATGATTTGAACACCTTCATTGTTTTCCTGGAAACTAATTTTTTTATTTTATTTGTCTTCTTTTTTATATTCTTTTATTGTCATGATTTTCAGTTGTACAACATAATGATTCAGCATTTGTATACATTGTGAAAGGATCACAGTAAATCTAGTTACCGTCCAACACATGCTTAATTGACAGTACAAACAAAGGCATTGAATTAACAAATATCAAACTTAGCATGTCCAAAACTGAACTTATATTTATCTTTCAAATGTCATATCATCTACATATTCTACATCATCTGTATATCTAGATTCTGTGCCCTTCACAGATCTCTACTATCTTATTTCAGCCCTTTATCATTTCTTTTTTTATATATAAATTTATTTATTTTCTTTATTTATCTTTGGCTGATTGGGTCTTCGTTGCTGCGCATGGGCTTTCTCTAGTTGTGGAAAGCGGGGGCTTCTCTTGTTGTGGATCATGGGCTCTAGGTTCGCGGGCTTCAGTAGTTGTGGCACATGGGCTTGGTAGTTGTGGCTCACGGGCTCTGGAGTGTAGGCTCAGTAGTGGGGCATGGGCTTAGTTGCTCCGCGGCATGTGAGGTCTTCTTGGACCAGGGATCGAACCTGTGTCCCTTGCATTGGCAGGCAGATTCTTAACCACTGCACCACCAGGGAAGTCCCTCAGCCCTTTATCATTTCTGACATGGTATTTTACAGTAATTCTCCAATCAGTTTCTCTGCTTACATTTAAATATAATTTTAATTTTGCCCTACTTCTCATTTACTATAGTTTCATGGTAACTCCCCCTCCCTCCATCCCTTTTAGACATAGTCTGTGTTCTGGTCATATTTATCTATTTAGGATTCCCTGAGTGTCTTGTGCCCTTTGACGAATTATGCCCATTAAGCAATGTTCCCACTGCTTGGCCTACTTTACATTCACATTCTGCTGGCAAGATTTCTAATTACCCTTCAGGAGTCAGCATTAACATCACCTTTCTCTGAAATGTTTCTTAGTACCCTTGGCAATAATAGTGCTTCCTTCCTCTGTATTCTCAGAGTAGTCTGTACATATATCTACCATGGAAACTATCAAAACACATCATAGTGGCTTGCTTATGCACCCTCTCCCAGTTTGACAGCTCTGCTGTTCTCTGAGGTTCTGGCATGTGTGGACTATATATTGTTCAACTTTTTCTCCCCAGGGATAAGCAGAGAGCTTCAGACAGAGTAAGCTCTAAATTAATGACTGAAATGTACATGAACACATGCCTGATTTCCTCTCCCTAATATATTCCAGTGTAGACAAACAGTGAAGCTCTTGAAAATCTTCACAATTTTTTTTTTAAATAAGAAGGCTTTCCTATGCTATGTTATGGTCAAATATTCCTTCTCTGAAGCAATAGCCCACTTTACATGCATAATAAATGATCATCTTTCAGACAGAATTCTATCAATATCAACTTTATCTACATTGATTTTTAAGTTTTTCAGACTTTTATTTTAATCTATTTTCTAGAATAACATCCCAGATACATTTTATAACCTTTTTTATATTAACAATTTCCATATCAAGTCATGTTATTAAAATTACATTGTAAGAAATAAAATTTCACTGGAGAAAAAAATAATTCCTTAGAGTTTGATGTATAAAACTATAGAACTATTTGCAAAGTTAGATTCCATCCCACTGCCAGGCAAAAAATAGTTCAGAGGGCACATAGGTGGCAACTGTTATCCTACCACAGACGTAACTGTGGATCTACTTAGACAAGACACAATCTCCTGGGCACTAATGCCTGATTGTGCTTGAAACATCCACTATGGGAATTCTCTGATGATCCAGTGGTTAAAACTGGGCACTTTCACTGCCATGGCCCGGGTTCAATCCCTGGTCAGGGAACTAAGATCTCGCAAGCCATCCAGCCGACGCCAAAAAAAGAGAGGGAAACATCCAGCTATGGACTGTTCCTGCTGCTCCTGAATGGGCTGTTTTGACAGGCAGCACCACCTCCTATGGTCATTGACCCTGCAGCTAGATAGCATTACATCCCCAGGTATCACTAACCTCATCCAGGAAGGTTCACCACTCCAGAGGTCAAAGAGAAGACTTCTAACTGCTTTGCAGAGCACTGGTGCATCATACTAGGGACCATGTCTTCTTAGGCACCATCACAATGGCTAGCTGCCCTTGCTCTTTCTTTCTTCAATGCACCAAGACTCCTTCTGAAGACCAAGAGGTCTACCAAGAATCAGTACACCTGGTTCTAACTGCATGGTCCTGGGTATCTCAGTTTTTGGTGGCCACAGACATCAGTACTGTTGTTTGCTGCCAGCTTTCACTAGACATTCCACTGCTGTGCAGGACCTTCCTAGGTGCTAAGGAGATAATGTTCTCTGGAGTCATCGTTGTCCTGAAGTGGAGCTCTGCAGGGAAGCACTAAAAACCTAGCAACATTGGTCCAAACAGAGTTTTTATTTATTTATTCATATTTACTTCTATTTTTGGCTATGTTGGGTCTTTGTTGCTGCATACGGGCTTTCTCTAGTTGCAGCGAGCGGGGGCTACTGTTCGTTGCAGTGCACGGGCTTCTCATTGTGGTGGCTTCTCTTGTGGAGCACGGGCTCTAGGCGAGAGGGCTTCATTAGTTGTGGCACACCGGCTCAGTAGTTATAGTTCATGGGCTCTAGAGCACAGGCTCAGTAGCTGTGGTGCACAGGGTTAGTTGCTCCACAGCATGTGGGATCTTCCCAGACCAGGGCTCGAACCAGTGTCTCCTGCATTGGCAGGTGGATTCTTAACCACTGCGCCACCAGGGAACCCCGCAAACAGAGTTTTATAGCATCACTTATGCCCCATCGTCACACAGTTCTATGAACAACTCAGTATCTTCTCCTACTTTCCCCTCATTGCTTCTTCCTCCTGTAACCTGTACTCAGACACGAGTTCTTACAGGACTGAGTCAAGAAACACGTTTAATTCTTAAAAATCCCTGCCATGTTAAGACACACTCCATCTTCTATTGATCAGGACAGCATTTCCTAAATGTTGTCCTGTGACATACTATCCATCAGATCAGTTAGCTGGGATATGGCATACTATAGCCTAATCATGGACATTCTTTATACAAACACACACACATGTGCTTATAAAAACCTTTGTGAAATGCTGTGAGAGGAAATCAGAATGTCTTTGTTTCATCCATTACATTGCATAGTTATTTTATCCCAGAATGCTCTGTGTGTGTGTGTGTGTGTGTGTGTGTGTGTGTGTGTGTGTGTACCTAAGCATATTGATAGAGTCAATGTCTGTGGAAACACGGCACTAGGGCTTTTCTGTGGAGCCTCATTGTCTTCTGGACAATTTTCTCTACTAACACTAATCTCTCATAGGAATGTAAGCAATCTCTCCTGGAGAAAGACTTCTGAGAATTCCAACCCACAAAGCCATTCACCAGTTATTGCCCAGACATGGTTAAAACTTAAGAATTTAAACAAACTGAGATTTTCTGTATGAAATTTTATACATATATACTCTCTCTCTATGCATACACACACATATATATGTATGCATATGTATATATGTATGTGTGTACATATGTGTCTATATGTATTCATATGTATTTGTCACTATGCATATATTTATTTATATACACTAACACATATACTTATATACCCACACATGCAATGTATGTAAAAACACCCAAATAATGTCTGCTCTTTGGGGAACTACACAAAACAATAAAATTGATTTTTCTCTCTGCAGTTCACTATTGTTTTGATCCTAGATGAAGGATAGGGCAAAAAAAAACAAACAAACATGATTCTAATAGGATTCTTTTCCTCTTAAACTCACAGGGTTGACAGATTGCAACGTCAATCCATTTAATATCTCAGCCTTTGGTGTGTTCTTTCTTTTTCTCTGCCAACTGGGTATTGCATCTTTGGTTAGGTTTTACTTCCCATCATCGAGGAAGAATGGTCCCTTTGATTCCATGCCAGCCTGGAAGGCCTGGAGTGCAGCGTTTCTACAGATGTCCATTTGTAAGATGCAGCTGTCCCCACATCTTGCTCTGCCAGCTGGCCTTGAGTAAGCTAGCTGGCAGTGTGCACAATCTCAGGCTGCTGGCCAGCAGGCTACAGCCTTAGTGCCCTGGCTTTTAAGCCTTATGGCTCATATCCCTGAGGATATGAGGGGACTAGAGGAACTTGGGAACGTTTTAGAAATATTGGCTCCAGAGAAGTCACCTCATGTTACAGGAATATCAAGAAATATTGCCAGTTTGACCTGAATGTTGGCATAGGCACTGGGAACTATTTTTTAAAAGCAATCCAGACCAATTGTTATAAGGTAGTTGTGCATGTATCACAGCTTAGCGCAGACAGACTTTGAGGAAAACGTCAAATGCAAATGGAAATATGGAAAGGAGGCAGAGACATAACAAGGTTCCAGTGTCAGGCAGACATAGACAGGTGGTGTTTCTCCAGAGAGATTTCAGGATAAGCATCACAGAATTGTTGGCTCAGCCTTCTTAAGTGTGAGCCCTGACTCATCTTCTGTTTTGCTGAAGAGCCAGAAACTACTGAACTGGAATAAAGTCCAAGGTTACCTTGACCATCCCATTGGCAGAGGCAGTCTATAAACTACATCAGGCAGATGGACATTTATGTTACTACCTAGGCTTCCAAGTGGAATATGATCCTCTCCCTTTACCCTCTTATTTGCCAATGTTACCTAAAGATGGTGTTCAAGAAACCTGTCTCTGTATTTCCTTGTCATATGCAGGTGATGATTCAATGAAGTCTAGTTGAATTTTATTCCCTCACTTGGTTGGGATATGTAAAGGACTACCTACTGCATGCCAGCTGGTGGCAGGAGAATCTGAATGTAGAAGTTAAATACCAAATTTCAAGATCTAAGCCCTGTTCACACTCTAAATTTTCTGACCCATTCTCAAACATCACAGTAGTCTAATCTTAGTTTAGGATTAGCAAGTGTGCTTTTTCATTTGAAGCATTAATAAGCATGATATGCAAATAGCAAACATTTTAAGCCAAACCATAGCTTGGGCACAGCAACATCTCTTTTTGACCCAGACACAGATGTCCTCTAATCCTCTGTCTTCTATCATTTGGTGCACAGACTTCCCTAGGGCCACAAGGTGGCTTTCTGTTTTTTGGGTTTTTTTTTGTTTTGTTTTTTCCTCCCAGTTAGCAGGGATGCTTAATTTATGCTGCTGTGAATTTAGTTGCAGTTTAGTTTTCACTTATCACCGAGATGAGGAAAGACAGATGGACCTACTATTATTAGGCATTGACAATAAGTAATCATGTCTTTGGACAAGCTCCAGAGATAGACCTGGGGACATTGGAAGGCTGAGATTGAAGAAAATTGCATCTGAAAGAATTTTGAATATTGCCTTAAACTTTGAAGCAAAAGTTTGCTGCATTTCTTTAAGTGACAGGCACTTGGACTCATTCTTCCACCTTTCTGGGTTTCTAGAGGATGACATGTGGAAAGTCTTTATAGAGCATTTTTGTACAGCAAACTCTGTTACATAAAACTGAGAGGAAAAAAAGAAAAAAAAAAAAGAAAAAAAAAAACTGAGAGGTATCTTTTATTTTACATAAGAGGCCCCCATGAGGAAACTACCTTATCATATAGTTACTGTTTTCAGTATAATATAAGTGGGATCCCCAGCAGCATCAGATACCAAGAAGACGAAAGGATTGTTGCAAAAACTCTGAAAATTAAATGGGTCATTGGAACCACAGCACACAAAAGTAGGCCAAGACCTGTCTGCTAAATTTAAATGGGGTGACTTCCTCTTAAAATAAAAGATTTAAACAGGAGCCAGAGTCTCCTCTAACATAAGAGAAAAAAATGTCCAGTATACATAAAAAATCATCCATTATGCCAAGAACCAAGAAAATCACAGCTTGCATATAAGACAGTCATGCAAACACTAAGATGAATCATATGATGGAATTATCTGACAGAATTTTAAAGAAGACCTCATAGAAATTTTTCAGCAATGAATTACAAATTGTCTTGAAACACATGAGAAAAATAGAACATCTGAGCAAAGAAATATAAAAGAAGCAAATGGTAGATAAATTAGGAGTTTGGGATTAACATATACACATTACTCTATGTGAAACAGATAACAAGGACAGGGAACCATACTAAATATCTTGTAATAACCTGTAATAGAAAAGAATCTGAAAAAGAATATATATATATATAGAGAGAGAACTGAATATATATATATATATAGAGAGAGAGAGAGAGAGAACTGAATCACTTTGCTATACACCTAAAACTCACACAACATTGTAAATTATACTTCAATTAAAAAATTGTTTTAAAGATTAAATAAAAATCTCAAAAAAAATAAAATGCACATTCTCAAATTCTGATTTAAAAAGAAGCAAATGGAAATTATGGAAACTAAAAAATATACTAACAGAAATTTAAAAAACAAAAAACGGAGCTTCAGGGACCTGTGGAGCAACAAAGATCCAACATTTATATCATCAGAGTCCCAGAGGAAAGGAGAAAGAGAGTGAGGCTAAAAGAGTATTGAAAAAAATAATGGCTAAAAGCTTCCCATATTTGGCAAAAGACAAAAGTATATAGATTTAAGAAGCTGAATGAATTCTAAAGAGGATAAACCCAAAGAAATCCATGCCAAGATACATCATAATTACAGTTCTGAAAACTAAAGACAAGGAAAAAGTCTTGAAAGCAGTTAAGGAGAAACAATGTATTGCTTATAGGGCAATAGCAATTCACATAACTGTTGATTTCTCATCTGAAACCATGGAAGCCAGAAGGAAGCTCTACAGGAAAAGAACTGTCAATTGTGAATTCTATATCTACTAAAACCATCTTTGAAAAATAAAGAAGAAATAAAGACATTCTCAGGCAAAGGAAAATAAAAAGAATCTATCACTAGTAGAACTGTCCTTAAAAATTGTCTGAAGAGGGCTTCCCTGGTGGCACAGTAGTTGAGAGTCTGCCTGCCGATGCAGGGTACACGGGTTCGTGCCCTGGTCCGGGAAGATCCCACATGCCGCAGAGCGGCTGGGCCTGTGAGCCATGGCCGCTGAGCCTGCGCGTCCAGAGCCTGTGCTCCACAACGGGAGAGGCCACAACAGTGAGAGGCCCGCATACGGCAAAAAAAAAAAAAAAAAAAAAAAGAAAGAAAAAAAATGGCTGAAGAGAGTTCTTCTAGCAAATATGAAATGAAGAGAGAAAGAATCTTGTAGCATCAGAAAGGAAGAATAAACATTGGAAAAAACAAGGGATATTTGTACTTACAATAGACTGTTCTTTTTCCTCATAAATTTTACGGATTATATTTTATGACTAAAACAAAAGCAGAAGCATCATTGGATACTCAAAACAATGGTATTTAAAAGTGAGGAAGATAAAGGGACCTAAATGGAAGTGTCATTTCTACACTTCACTTGAAGTGGTAATCTGTTGACAGCAGGAGACTGCATAAGATATATATACATATAATATACCCAGAGAAAGTATACAAAACCATACACAGAGATATACTCAGAAAAGTCTATAAATAAATCAAGACCAAATACAAGGCAGAGGGGAGAGTTAAAGTAAGAAGAAAGCAAAAAGAGAAACGGGGGAAAATTACCAAAGGAAACAAACAGAAGAAAAATAATAAAAGGGTAGACTTAAGCACAAACATATTAATAATTACCTTAAATGAAAATGGTCTAAATGCATCAATAAAAAGACAGAGATTGGCAGAGTGAATGAACTCATGTGAGCTCTGACTTAGTAATAGTAGACTTGGCAGGATTTAGAACTGAATGCTTTATGGACATGTGCTATTCCAATCTTTAGCTTTTTCTGTCCTGCATCTGAGTAGATAGCTGTCTCTTTGAATCTTGCCAAAGGTGTCCCCTAAACACTTTTCAAAGACTAATTCCACTTTCCTAGACCTTATAGTTACTGTGAATAAAAGAAACAGTGGGGAGATAGCCACATCCACCAGAGGGCAGACAGCAGAAGCAAGAACTACAATCCTGCAGCCTGTGGGGGGAAAAAACACATTCACAGAAGGATAGACAAGATGAAAAGGCAGAGGGCTGTGTACCAGATGAAGGAACAAGATAAAACCCCAGGAAAACAACTAAATGGAGTTGAGATAGGCAACCTTCCAGAAAAAGAATTCAAAATAATGATAGTGAAGATGATACAGGACTTCAGAAAAAGAATGGAGGCAAAGATCAACAAGATGCAAGAAATGTTTAACAAAGACGTAGAAGAATTAAAGAACAAACACCTAGAAGAATTAAAGAACAAACAAACAGAGATTAACAATACAATAACTGAAATGAAAAATACACTAGAAGGAATCAATAGCAGAATAACTGAGGCAGAAGAACGGATAAGTGACCTAGAAGACAGAAAGGTGCAATTCACTGCTGTGGAACAGAATAAAGAAAAAAGAATGAAAAGAAATGAAGACAGCCTAAGAGACCTCTGGGACACCATTAAACATAACAACATTCACATTATAGGGGTCCCAGAAGGAGAAGAGAGAGAGAAAGGACCTGGGAAAATATTTGAAGACATTATAGTCAAAAACTTCCCTAACATGGGAGAGGAAATAGCCACCAAAGTCCAGGAAGGGCAGGGAGTCTGAGGTAGGATAAACCCAAAGAGAAACATGCTGAGACACATATTAATCAAATTGACAAAAATTAAAGACAAAGAAAAATTATTGAAAGCAACAAGGGAAAAATGACAAATTACATACAAGGGAACTCCCATACGGTTATTTCTCAGCAGAAACTCTACAGGCCAGAGGGAGTGGCATGATATATTTAAAGTGCTGAAAGGGAAGACCCTACAACAAAGATTATTCTGCCCGACAAGGATCTCATTCAGATTCAACGGAGAAATCAAAAGCTTTACAGACAAGCAGAAGCTAAGAGAAAGAAAAAAAAAAAAACTAAGAGAATTGAGCACCACCAAACCAGCTCTACAACAAATGCTAAAGGAACTTCTCAAGGTGGGAAACACAAGAGAAGAAAAGGACCTACAAAAACAAACCCATAACAATTAAGAAAATGGTCATAGGAACATACATATTGATAATTACCTTAAACGTGAATGGATTAAATGTTCCAACCAAAAGACACAGGCTCGCTGAATGGATACAAAAACAAGGCCCTTATATATATGCTGTCTACAAGAGACCCACTTCAGACCTAGGGACACATACAGACTGAGAGTGAGGGGATGGAGAAAGATATTCCATGCAAATGGAAATCAAAAAACAGCTGGAATAGCAATACTCATATCAGATAAAATAGAGTTTAAAATAAAGAATGTTACAAGAGACAAGGGAGGACACTACATAATGATCAAGGGATCAATCCAAGAAGAAGATATAATAATTATAAATATATATGCACCCAACACAGGAGCACCTCAATACATAAGGCAACTGTTAACAGCCATAAAAGGAAATCGACACTGACACCATAATAGTGGGGGACTTTAACACCTCACTTACACCAATGGACAGATCATCCAAACAGAAAATTAATAAGGAAACACAAGCTTTAAATGACACAGTAGACCAGATAGATTTAATTCATATTTATAGGACATTCCATCCAAAAACAGCAGATTACACTTTCTTCTCAAGTGCACACGGAATATTCTCCAGGATAGATCACATCTTGGGTCACAAATCAAGCCTCAGTAAATTTAAGAAAATTGAAATCATATCAAGCATCTTTTCTGACCACATCACTTTGAGGTTAGAAATCAATTACAGGTAAAAAAACATAAAAAACACAAACACATAGAGGCTAAACGATACATTACTAAATAACCAAGAGATCACTGAAGAAATCAAAGAAGAAATCAAAAAATGCCTAGAGACAGGACTTCCCTGGTGGCACAGTGATTGAGAGTCCACCTGCCGATGCAGGGGACACGGGTTTGTGCCCCGGTCCGGGAAGATCCCACATGCCGCGGAGCGGCTGGGCCCATGAGCCATGGCTGCTGAGCCTGCGCGTCCGGATCCTGTGCTCCACAACAGGAGAGACCACAACAGTGAAAGGCCTGCGTACTGCAAAAAAAAAAAAAAAAAAAATAATACCTAGAGACAAATTACAATGAAAACACGATGATCCAAAACCTATGGGATGCAGCAAAAGCCGTTCTAAGAAGTAAGTTTATAGCAGTAAAAGCCTACCTCAAGAAACAAGAAGAATCTCAAATAAACAATCTAACCTTACGCCTAAAGGAACTGGAGAAAGAAGAACAAACAAAACCCAAAGTTAGTAGAAGGAAAGAAATCATAAAGGTCAGAGCAGAAATAAATGAAAAAAGAAACAACGGGTTCTCTATACAGAGTGTCATGTCATCTGCAAACAGTGACAGTTTTACGTCTTCCAATCCAATTTGGATAATTTTATTTCTTCTCTGATTGCTGTGGCTAGGACATACAATATTATATTAAATAGAAGTGGTGAGAGTGTAATCCTCATTTTTGTTCCTAAATTTAGCAGGAAGGCTTTCAGCTTTTCACCATTGAGTATTCTGTTGGCTGTGGGTTTGTCATAAATGACTTTTATTATGTTGAGATATATTCCTTCTATACCTCTTTGGTGAGAATTTTTATCATGAATGGATATTGAATTTTATCAAATGCTTTTTCTGTGTCTATTGAGATGATCATGTGGTTTTTGTCTTTTCTTTTGTTAATGTGGCCTATCACATTTATTTGCCTATGTTGAACCATCCTTGCAACACTGGAATGAAGCTTACTTGATCGTGATGTATGATCATTTTTATGTATTGTTGGATTCCATTTGCTAATACTTTGTTAAGGATTTTTGCATCTATATTCATCAGAGATATTGGCCTATAATTTGCTTTTTATGTGGTATCTTCATCTGGTTTTGGTATTGAGGTGATGGTGACTTCATAGAAGGTATTTGCAAGTGTTCCCTCTTAAATCTTTTGGAATAATTTGAAAATAGGTATATGCATAGGGAAATATATTCAATATTTTATAATAACCTAGATTGAAAAATCTTTAAAAAGTGTGTATGTGTGTATATATATATATGCATATATGTGTGTGTGTGTATATATATATACATGAAAAAAATTTCTAGAGAGGAAGAAGCCTAGAAAAAAGAGTTTTAGTATGTACTCTACTAGATAAATGTTCTTTCCACAGCCTTGGTATCTAGATATAACCACTTTGCCTAGCTAGGGTGTTTGCTCCTGAAAAATAAATACCGCTGATTTTGTACAGGATGGATATCAAGTGTCATCTCCCTTTTAGAGTGTGGCCCACTAATGATAGAAACAGATCTTGGGAGAATCTTTCTTATTTTTATGCACCTGAAATAGAATCCAGGTCTATCATATATTGAAAGGCAGCATAGCTTTCCGGCTGGCTTCAAGGGAAATATGCAGAGTAACAGAAATGAAAATGTGTATATCCTGCTATATTACAGGCTGCAACAGTGGCATATGTTTGCATAAGTGATACATCAGTCCCCACTTTTCTCATGCAGATTCAGTGAACAACAGTGTCCATTGTGCTTAAAATACAAAGAGTTAAGGTCTGGAAGACAAAGGTAAGGTGAGGAAAGGGACTAAAGAAGGCTAATGGGAAGGAGGTACTTTTCAGACAGGACTTATTTAAGCAAATTTATCCAGAAAGGAAATAATTTAGAGAAGAGCTCCAGAAAGCACAATTCACTTCAGCACCTAGAGTGGCAGACCTCACAACCTGGTGGTACAAAGATGAAGTTACAGTGGAGAAGGGGTGAGATATCCTAATCTCCTCCTGGGTCCTGATAAGATGACTTATCAGGGAAAAGCCCTGGAGTGTTATCCAGCTAGAAACCGTAACCAGTACCATGAAAAACAATCAGATTCCTTTTGAGGTCTCCCTGGATTCAGAGTTATGAGGATACAGGAAGATTTCTTAGGGATTTCAAAAGCAATGAAACATGGAAGAAGCACTAGATTTGATACAATAAAATATTAGTTCTAGGCAAAAAAAAAAAAAAAGAAAGAAAAAGAAACAAAGGGGCTTTCTTAATTTTAGAAGATAGGTATTTAGTTACAGTAAGCTACAGTGCAACAAAAAAGTATAATTCTGTAAGTAAGGTATTCTTAATTGTTTTCTCTTGGCCTTCCCTGGTTATCCCATACCACAGAAAGTCAAGGACTTCCACAGTTTTCAGACTGGACAGATTGAGTTCAGAAATTTTATCCCTAAATAGTGGGCAATATGGAAAGCCTAGTCCTCTTAATTGGTCACCCTAAATATGGCTGTATTTAACAGATTTTATTTTATCATTTTTGCTTGAAAGAGACTACTATGGAAAAGTGATGCTATTACTTTTACAACAATTAAGAGATAATTATGAATGCTTTCTGGAAGTTTAGAGCCGTCCTAGCCCTCTTTTACTACTCTGTTTTGTATAATTTCCCCATTCTTTTAAAGAAAGCTTAAATGGCATATAGCAGGTGATATAGTACATCACTGGAATTCCACCATCAGTCCTGAGATACTGAGCTGCTAGAAATGTTGCTTTGACAGGCTTAGCCAAATTATTTTGAAACAGTCCAATTGAAAGACCACTTTCCAGTACACAAACCCCCTAGAGAGCAGTCCATATCAACTGAGTGGCCACAGTGTGGAGTAAAAGGGCTAAGCTCCCCTCGCTGAGGAGGGACAGTTATGAACAAGATCAGGTGAGGTCTTTGTTAAACCTGCATCACAGTCTAGTACTTACCTTTGCCCTGTATCCTTTCTGTCCCTTCCTCATAGGCCTGAGGCACTCCTCAGTATACCTCCTGCCTGTGAATCTTCATCCTTTTCTCAGGGAACTGAGACATACAAGTGGTATCAGACATGGTCTGGGTAAGCAAACTCTAAAATGGGATTTTGTGGATTTGTGTTGGATCACTTTCTAAATGAATGATAATGAGGACCATGTTATGGGTGAAACATGCAGCCCTGAAAGGCTTTATGCTGTAACAATGCATTAAAAATAAATAAATAATGTAGTAGACTATGAAAGGATTCCAGTGCAAAGAATGCACTGACAGACCGGACCTCTCACTGTTGTGGCCTCTCCCGTTGCGGAGCACAGGCTCCGGACGCGCAGGCTCAGCGGCCATGGCTCACGGGTCCAGCCGCTCCACGGCATGTGGGATTTTCCCGGATCGGGGCACGAACCCGTGTCGCCTGCATCGGTAGGCGGACTCTTAACCACAGCGCCACCAGGGAAGCCCATTACTGACAGACTTTTTAAAACTAAAGTAAAAAGTAGTAATTTTAAATACAGTGGAATTTAGTGGCACTTACTGTGTAGATTTAATACATCAAAGATAGGCAACAAAAAACTGAAGGTGATTAGCTACCAACCAAAAGTAAAGTGTTTGAACCAGGGCCCTTGAAATACCATGAGGCAACATCAAGAAGAAACTTTCAGCATATTCCATCTTAGATCCTGAAATTTAGTATTAAATTTATTATTTATTTTTTCTAATTAGATCCATACAAGGGATATCACCAAGTTCACAATTTTAATTTTTTTCCATTCAAAATTGTTTTGTAAAATAGCATAGAGTTATTTGGAATTCCATATCCAAAAGTAAAATGGATGAATATTTTGTTACTTTATTACTAATGAAACTCAGTTTAATTGATGCCTAAAATGGTAAATCTTTACTTTTAAGTGTTTATTCATTCATGTTAATCATTAAATTAAAAGAACACTTTCGGAAACAAAATATTCTATTGCTCAGAGAAGTTGCTCATAGTTTTTCATTAAGTTTCAATTGTTTTATTACCCTCCCATCACTTTTATCACGAGATGGAATAATATATTGAAAGCTCTTTTTGGGAAAATGAAGCAAAACTACTCAAATTGGATTTTAAAATGAGATAGTTTCAATTTACTTCAGATTTCCATCGAAAAGTAAATTGAGTTTGGTAAATGTGAACCTTTTAAGGAGTTTTTCAAAGTGGACTATTACTGCTTAACCTGCCAGAGGCAATTAGAATTAGCAAGCTGTGGCCTTATTTAATACCACATTCAGTCAAGGACTCAACAGCGTCTTAAATAACGCCCCTAACAAATGCTCATATTGATTCTATGAAAAAGGTATGGTTGTAATTCTAATTCTTAGTTTTGCACATGAGGTCAATTCTTCTTTTCAAGGCATGTAAGGCAGTTGCTAATGGTGGAATAAAATAAAAATGAAGTAAAATTATTGTATCCATATATAATATTTCATCTTAGTTCGTAATGCCAGGTTCATCTCATGTTCTTTCAACCTAGGTTTACTTTGTATGCAGATTAGTTAGGCCTAAGAAAAACTGAGCCATTCTTTTGAATGAAGCTAAACCTTTTTTCAGTGTTGTTTTGTTTAGAAAAAAAAGTAATAATAATAAAGAGTGAAAAAAAAGTAAAATATTAACCTTGGGCTGTAGGATCTATATTCCTATTCCTAATCCTACTGGATTATACCAGCTTCTTGTCCAAGTGAGACACGTCACAATATCACATTTCCTTAAATGTTTAGAGGAGAGATGAATATAATAAACGTCTAGTTAAGATTTGTTTGTTTTAAGATGTATTTTACAGCACATTTTTGAATGGAAAATTTAAAATGGTGAGCTCAGTGACATCCCTTTTATGGATCTACAAGGAGATGGATCTACAATTGTATGGATCTACAATTCAGATCTGCATGGAGCTTTGCTTCTCTACTGCAAAGTTCCTTAAGAAAATTTTACTATTTGTCAGCCATGCAGACCAGAAATAAATACTTTTTGCAACCTAATTTAGTCTTCCCTCTGTTAGCACTATGCATAATGACTGATAATTATTGCTGAAATATTTAAATGTACAGATAACTTAAGGGCTATTGAAAAACAGGTATTATTTGAAAGGAAAATAAATATTTCATCTGCTTTCAAGGAATCAACAGCAGATTCCTTTCTAAAGTAGTGTATTTTGAACCCTAGCACAAGTTCTGAAAAAATGGGTAAAAGGGAAAAAAAGGCCATGTTTCTGTTAATATAAGAAAGAGTTCAAGAGCTTGGTAAGATTCAAGAAGGAATGGTCTATCCATGAAGGTTTTAGAGTCCTTAACATATTGAAGTCCTTAATAATTTTAGCTTAGGATGAAGATATATGTGTACTCTAAGGGGCTTGAACATCTGTGGAACAAGTTCCTTACAAGTACTTAAATCACCTCTCATAATATTAATTTTGTAACCAGTCTGAAGTAACATAAATCAGAGCTGGAGTTAGGGTAAGACAAAGATAGAACATGTTTATTATATGCATCACTGGTTTTAAATACACAATAAAATAGCTTATATTAACAGGCCTGTTGATTTGATTTCTGGAGAGGAAATTCTTGTGCTTTTATTGATTAAGTTTTATATATTGATCTGGATGTTGGGTAATAGTGTTCTTGTTCATTAAAGAAGGTTTAATTTAATTACTCCAGGAAAGTCTAAATTCTGTTCTCCAAGTTTATTACCATTCTCAGTTACAGGCTCCGCACAGCTGCCAGAGTGACCTCTATACAACACAGAGCTGATCATGTCACTCCCTAGCTAAAAATCCTTCAAGAGCTCCCATTTGCCTTCCAAATAAAGTGCAGATTCCATTGCTTGGCCACAAGATAGTTCATGATCTAACTCTGATGCCTGCCCTTTACTAGCTTCACAACCACTAGGGGCATATTATGAAATCTACCATGCTGGTTCTGTCATTTGCACTAAGCATTTCTGTCTCTCCTGGACTATTCTTATCCCTACACCATCTTTGTTTCTACTCTGAAGTCTTGCCTTGACTCCCAATCTCATTCTGATTCTGCCTTTGAATATTTGGAGTTTATCAACATCTCTCTTGCGTTTTGCACTGTTCTCTATTTTGTTTTATATTTCCCTCTTGACTTTTTTCATTGCTGACTACACCAGTATAATTCCTCAGCCTGGTTCTTGCCTTCAGACCCTACCCTTGACATTCACATAAAGGGAGCATTTTGATGCTATCTCTTTAGCCTCATCTTCCTGCTTCTACTTCAAGTTTCAAATGCACAGCAGAGCTTTCCAAATATAGAACAGATAAGTTATCAGGGATGTAAGAATCAGATTCAGGTAGCAAACCTGAAATTGTCAGTTAATGACTAACACTTATGATATTGGAATTGGAAATTGTTTGGTAGAGATTTCTACTGTTCAGTAGACATGGCACCATCACCATTAGTAGAGTTCCATCAACCTTAACAAAGGAGGTTCCTTATTATGTCCTCTATCAAAGTTAGTATTCATGGATAAATCACTTAAGTGGGGAATTGGAGAATCCTGGACCCATGCAGGAAAAGTTGAGAGGATAGAATATATAAACATGACTGTAATTTATAGTAGCTTAGGTTGTATTGTAATAAAAGAAACAAAAAAACCTCAGTGACTTAAAATAATAAAGATTTTGTCAAGCTACATATCTATTAAGATTTGGCCATGGTGTTGTTCCACATCTTCAATCTGGGACCTAAACTGAAGAGAGAAAATAGCAGCCCTTGAGAGTTGTACTGAGAGGTGAGACATGTCATTTCCCTTCATATTCCATAGCTAAGGCAATTCATGTTGTCAAGTCTTTTGTCCTTTCAGATAGAATCTAAAATTCTCTCCAAGGGAAGGAAGAGAATAAGTATAAATGATAATACTATCTACCATGAAATTATAAAACAGAATTTTCAGGAAACAAACTAACCAAATACAACAATTTTCATGAAGTTCAGAATGTGGTTTAATATTATTTCTTCATAATTTTGTTGGTTATATATTTATGATTTTAAAGGAATTCAGAAAAAATGAAAGAAATCTTCTCTTCCTGTTCTGGACCCACAGAGTGCAAACATTCCATATGATGCCAGGATTGTTGCTTAATGTTTGGTGTATTAGGGAAATTACTGATTGGCATTAGGCAAAATGTATGCACATGACCTTGGGAAAGTATTGTGAGTTTATTTTCAGAAGGTATAAAAAAAATGTTTCCCATTGATTTCCTGTTAATATTTATCCAAATCAGTAAGGATGAAATTTAATGTTATTTTATAAATAAACTGAGATTTAAGCACTGGTTATATAACACTTGCATAATGAATTCATTATTAGATAGTAGAAAGTAGAAACTGTCTACTATAGGAATATGAGATTAATATATTTAACTGAAATTAAAATTATTTGAGAATAATAATAATAATATAAATAAACATAATAAAGATAAAATAAAACTATTAACTAGAAATTATGTATTTCAAAAGATTTCAATAAAAATATAATTTCGTGTTAAAATAAAACATAACTTTCAATAAATTTAGTAATATTATGTTTTCAAACATTCAGGAAGCTAAAGCTAATTAGTAAAAGCTATAAACTATTTCTAATTCTACAATATATGTAATTACTAAATTATTAAAATAGGAAAATCTGCATATTCTTGATTTCTCCATTTTCCTCATTTCCCATATCTATGTCTATTATTTTTCTCTTCTTGTTTTTGAACCACCTAGAGAAGATATGTCAGATGTCCAGAAAGCCAAGACCTAAACATTATTTAGTCCTCTAGAATGCACATTTTTCCTGAATTTAATTTCATCTAAGATATTTTTAAGTGTTTGAAAATTTACTCAATCCTGTGTACCTGAGTTCAGTATCTCAATCCCAGTTCTGTCCTTGAATGAATCTCTAAATATCCCTGAGCCTCGATTTGCTAATTTAAAAAATAACTAAGATAATTAAAGCAAACCCAAATTATATCAGAATATTTTGAGAATTAATCTAGAATTATGATCCATTAAGTGCCAGACAAGTAAATAGGTCTTTATAAAGGAAAAGTTTAGCAGAAGACCTTCAATCTATCATCTTCCTTGGGATAGACTTTCTAGGAAGTAAAGGAAAAAAAGATCCTGTTAAATGACCTATAAATATGCTAATGACAAATCCCTGGCAAACTCTCCTTATTTATGGAATGCCTTGGCAGTGTGTACCTAGTTTGTCTGGATTGCTTAGGGTAAATAAACATGAATCTATGGTTTTGTGGCACATGACAAAATGTCAAGTAAGGTATATAACTTCAAGTTAGGTATATAACTTCATATAAAAATGGAGATTTTCATGATCAAAATAATACTCTTTTGATAAGCAATAACAACCTTAGAAATCTCATATTTGAATCTGAGCCAGAGCACATCCTAAGATGCAAGGGAAGATATAGGGAGATGTATTGGTGGTCCTAGACTACTTTCTGTTTTGTATGTGGCTGTAAAATACTTGTTTTTGTATTAGTAAAGCTTGATTTTAATTTTATATCTGGTTCTTGTAAGGCTTATTTCACAATCTAATTCTCCATGTTATATCGATATTTACAAAATAATCATTATTTTACTCCAAACTGGAACTACTGTAGACATTAAGTGAAAATAAAAATGCTGAATTTTGTGCTCTAAAATGTAAAATTATATGATTGCCTGAATTACTTTTTCAATTCAAGTTTATATATAATTTTAGAACAAAAGGATAAATGTTGGAAAAACCAGGGGATAGTGACTCATCCATTTATAGCAAGAAGTCTGTGTCTTCTATCAATAAATAAGGAAAAACAATGAACAGAAATGTTCAGATTGTTACATTGCTGATATAAGGTGGGCAAAGGACATAACACATAAGATTTTGTCATTTCATGTGTTTCTGTTCCTTTATGTTTAAAAATTTAAAAAGGGAAGAAAATGTTCTAAATTAAAATGTGAACGGCTTTATAAATGCTGGGTATTTTTGCAGAGTCATAGTTATATAAAAAATCTTTATTCATATTTACTGACAAGATTTTTGTAAGATGATTATAAAGCATATGCTGTTGATATATAAAAGGTTATCTGAGAAGAACAATATTTAAATTTCTACTTTGCCAATAGAATAAATCGCTAACTATTCATACTGTTAATTTCAGGGGACTTGCTGCCGTTATTAAAAAATACGTTCCTCTTAATATTTTCAATTTCTCCAAAACATATATTAGCTGAACTAAGAATGAAGGGATAATTAAGCAATTGCACACTCAATAAAATAAGTAGTACAATTAGTTGTTCTTATATCAAGCTAAGATCCAATCAACAAAATAACAGCTTAGGCCAGCATTTGACAATGGAATAAAATAATACACAATTTGTCTTATACTAATTAAGATTTATAATTACTTAAGCTGCATATGTTACATTTTAAGGATACAAACATGCAGCTAGAAATATTACAAACTAGACACAGAAAAAATACTGAAAGGAAATATAAGAAAATGTTCAAAATGCTTTTTTTAGTTTACTCATTATTTCATTTAACACAAAAAATGACTTAAAAGAGATTAAAACCATCTACTTTGGATATGTGCTAGCGCATACAAAGAAGAAATATACATCTGCTAATACAGGTGTGAAATAAGCAAGATCTTTATGCAAGCAGTTTTAGAATATCCAGTGTTTTATTATCTGACATGTCATTTGCTGGCCTCTGACATCTTATGCTACCCATTCATTGCCCATTTTATTAAAATTCCCCAAGGGCATATATTTAAATGGAGGAAACACTGACTTTTCCCTTCAAAGTAGGATCAAGGAGCTAGTGGAAAAAAAGTTGGACAGGCTAACATAACATTTTAGATTAATAGCAATTTTCATTTAACCCAAGTATTCTTTTCCTGTAAACCCAAATCTTTGTTTAAGGCAATTTGATGTAGCCAACTATTTGTTAAACATAAACTGAGGTATACTAAAAATTTTAAGACTTTGAGAAAAAAATCGTTTGGAAGAAGGTAGTGCCAAATCGGAAGTGGTTAGGAAGGCTCTACCTATAGGAGCTCCAGAAGACGCTTCTACAGAGAAAAGACAAAGGAAATTATTGATTGGCTGTAGCTTAAAGCCTGCTTGTCTGTCTGTTATTGGTTGACTTTAGATTTTGACTTTATTCTCTTGAGGCATTTGCATGCTTAGATTTTGGTTTGCTTACAAAGGCTGCCATGGCATTAGAGCCACCTCAGTCTAAAGGCCTTATTTAATAATTTAACACACTTCACCCCAGAGTCTAACTCCAAAAGCCCTAAGGGTTCTCCAGAAGCTAGTTTTCTTCCGAAGGTGGCATTGCAAAGTACAGAGGAAAAGCTTTAAAAGGGTCTTTCTCATTGTTCTATATTTTTCTCATTATAACTGCAGCTCTTCTTATGCATGTCTCTCTCCTCAAACTCCTCTCACGTGCCAACATTCTCCTTCCTAACTTTTACAATCTCTTACCCTTTCATGAGCAGAGTAATCTCTCTTTCCCTCCTTACCATCCTGAAAAAGTTTGGCTTGCTGTTCTTAACCGGTATTCTTTCTTACAATACAGATTGGAGTGGAACAAGTTACATAGAGCAAGGGAGAGCTGGAGATGAGAATCCTTGTAATTTAATTGTTTTATGCTTAGGAAAAATCATAGAAAAGAATTCCCTAAGCTAAGTTACAATGATTTTATCTTGATTTCTGTAATTGATGATACTTTTTTCACTTTAGTTTAGTAGGAACCTGAGAGCTGAACTTAAGATCACTTTAATGTATGATAAGATGCTTGTTATTTCTCTTCTTTAAAACCTTGTTCTGTCATTGCTCTGGATTCATCATATTCAGTATTGTCTTATACAAACTGTTTCAAAATTAGTTTACAGTAAGTTGGAATAAAGATAAGCCAAGTTAACAAAAGCACAAAGGAAAAAAGTGCTTTAAATATATGGAATAAAGTAATATCTGACATTAAAGTATTTATAATACATTCCAAATGATTCAAGACTTAATATCACTCACAAAATACTTAGAAAAGTGATCTTTATGTTAGAGTCACAGACCTCTAAAGAGTCTCATGGAAGCTCTAACATTCTCCCTTCAAAATGCATAATCTAAAAAAAAAAAAAAAAATGCATAATCAAAATTTGCACATAATTTTAAAAAATCCACAAATATGCAGCTATAATTTCAATTTTGGCTTATAGATCAGCGATTAAGATCCTCAAAGATGAACAAATATACAAGTAAACATCTAATATTGGAGTGGCAAGGGATAATAATGTTGAAATGTGTCTTATTAAAAAGTACAGAGCTCTTCAATTCTAAACCCTTAATTAAAAGCCTTTTACTTGAACATCCCCACCCACAAAAATGTACAGAGATGGCTCCATCTAGCACCGTATATTATTTAGATGCATCTATATACACAGATTAAAAGAGTGCAAGTATTAGTCTACTAAACAAAATCAATCAATCAGTCAATCATGGGCAATTTGCCGCCCTCCAATATAAACATTGTGCATTTACCAGGCACCCTGTTTTAGGTCATTTTTATTTTAATCTGTCAGGAATTCCAGATTTTTACTACTTATATTAAATAACTTCTAAGGGACACTTGTAATTAAATGATATCTAATATTAAGAAAAGGAAATGTATTTGATCTGCAGATGTAGTATTAATATAATCTGTATAATGTGTTATTTGAAATTTCCACTCTATTTTCCAAGGAATAAAGCATTGACACTAAATACATTCTCCGTGTAACAAAACAAGTAGTAACTATTTAGTTTCCCATTTATCAAATAAGGAGAATAAATAATGTCACTAAGCTAACTCTTAGTTCTTTCCCCCGTATCATTCTTTATATTAGATGGGAGAGCATATTTTTCTACTCTCCCATAAAATTAATACATTGAAAATGAAGTATGACATTTCATCCAGGGCTACTGATTTACATTACATTTACTTAATGGATTCTAATATATCTAGAAAAGAAAACTTAATGTATAGCCATAACCAGACTAGAAGAACATCTTTTTCTTCTGTTTACTTTATTGCTTGAATTCAGTGATATAATATGGCTTCATCTACTTTTGAGAATACACTTAACAAATACAGAGGCAATTTAGCATTTTCCCAATTCACATCTAATGCAGTATTTAAGAAGATTTCATCTAATTGAACACATGTTGGAACAAATTTAATAAAAGTATTCTTGTAAATGCTTCAATGGCTAGATGGGAGACAAGGTAGGCAGGCAGTGAAGTGAACAACATTCTAGTTGGGCTCTCCAGGCTAAGAAGTCATTTGCAAAATGTTTTCACTGCTGAGATGTCAGCCATAATCAATCTTAGAGATAGAAGGAGGCCGGAAATGCGTGAGGTAATGTTCTAATGCATTGAAAGATGACTAGGCATAATAAAAAGTAATGGATCTCACTGCCTTGCCTTGAAAGAATTTAGAGAACATTTAGGTTCACAAATGGTAAGTTTCTACATATTTGAGGAATGTAGTCAATGTAGTTATGAAATACAGTCATCACGCTCCAGATCTGTGTGTTTCTACCCTACATCCCTTAGGTTTGGGAAAGAACACACTCTATATAGAAGCCCACTAAATAGGAACTGTCTTGATTCTTAGTAAAAATACAAAAATAATAGAACTATGTATGCAGGCTTCCCTATATCTATTATAACAATAAAGTTGTGTTACTCCTTTAGTGCTTAATTCAAGTTTCTTGTTTAAGCAGATCCTTCCGTGGACGTTGTAAAAGAAGCATGTTCCCTTTTACAGATATATCAGGGCAAAGGCAATAGAATGTGCCTGCTTCACTAATATGGAAAGGGCAAAGGCCATTCAGAATATAAATAAGTATGTGAAACATTTACTTTTATTAAGTTAAAGTGTTTAAACCCCTACATCTGGACTTGAGTAAAGATGTTTCACAGAACAGACAATAGTGATTTTAGAATATTACAAAGTTTTGTGTGTTTTTTGGGTAAAGAAGTGTTAGTTTTAAATTTAACAATGCATTTTCTCAACCACTTTAAAGATTTTGTCTGCAAACATTTTAACCTAATTTACAGAGAAAGACCTAACATTCAGCATTAATTCAATAAATGCACATTGTGTAACTACTTGGTGTAAGATACTGTACTGAGAATTGGGGATACCAAGTAACATCTAATCCTGGTCAATATGCAGATGAAAGCATAGCCATTTAGTAATCCTCAGCTCTCACCTGCAGTTTGAGGATGGTGAATTACATATTAATGATGGTCTACTATAGAATAGCGTTCACGGTTAGTCACTGGAACCCTCTAGGTAGTTTCCATTCAGTTATGCACTGAGGAAAATACTCGAGGCTAGACAGGTGGGATATGGTGGTGGATGGGAGTAGAGGAGAAAGAAGATAGTGGGTCATTATCGTTCCTCTCCTTCCTTTTCCTCTGAAACATCTCAATAACCATAGACTCAAGTCACTCTGTCTACCCTACCCCTGTCTATAAAAGGACAGAGGGAGCTATTATAAGGGAAAGATAACACTAAAGCATACATTAATAAAAGCTATTCTGAGAATTACTGGAGGTCTTAATCATTCTATCTTGTCCTAAGATATCATATGTTAAAGAAAATCACTAGTAAGCATTTACATTTGAAAAGTTCAATATTAATGCTCCCATTGTGTAATGGCAATGCCAGTTAAATAATAGTCTTTATATGACTCCCCATGACAAGTCACTAGACTTCTTTCTCAGAAGCAAATGTAAGAATTGGCTTACAATGATTTCCTTTCATTTGATCCCATTAAATGTAGACATTCCTCAAAATTTGTGACACTCTTAGTTTCCTAAATGAATGCAAGTTTTGTTTTTGTTTTTCTATGTACATTTATATTCCTTTGGTCATTTCAGAGGGTTTTTTTCCTTTTTCTTTTTCTTTTTTTTTTTTGGTGGGGGACGGTGGCAGAGATTGAGTTATGGAAGGAGGGCTTCTTTTGTTTGTCTCTTTTTGGGGGGTGGGGAGACTCTATGTCTCCAAGTCCACATTATATAGAAATTACGAGCTGTGAAACTTGAAGCATTCAGCTGAAATCTGTATCCAAGCAATCTCATCTGTAAAATGGGCTAGAAAACCAAAACTTGCAGAGTTAATTAATAACAATGATTGTGCCAGAACTTTGCAGACTAGGGTGTTACTCAAAATGAGACTTATCTTCCTTGTGTACTGACTTCACTGATTTCAGAGAAAAATAGTTAAGAACTGTGAGCTTGCTGTTTAGTACATGCCTTTGTACAACAAATACAGAAAACAATTTGTGGTTCAGCAACATACACCAGAAGGAACTGAATTCTGATGTCAAGACCTGATTTCAAAGTGTGTTTTGACTATTTACTAGTGTGTGTTTTTGACAATCTAATACACTTTAACTTTCATTTTGTTCATTTATAAAACTAGGATAACAATAAACTTCATAAGTTCTTGAGACTAAGATAATGTACAGAGTACCCCCATAGTATACTTTTGTTTCATGAGCATAACATACTCAGATGTTTAGACTAGCAGTCTGAGCACAATATTTTTAACAATGACTCCAAAGCATCAGTGCGGTCATATGAAGAATTTAAATGTAGTACAATGGTATGACAACCAATTTTGCTTTTACTCTTGCCTTCAAAATTAAAGCATCAGCCACATTAAATAGCAGACGTATCACAGGAAACTCAATAATGGAATTCAAGTTTCTTAGAAAAAATTTTTATGTGTGTATTTCATAAGAAATTATACTCCTTCAAGTTTATACTTTAACTTTCTGATTTTCCATTTTAAGGTTTAGCAACGTATCAATTCAAGTTGAATATGATTGTTGACAACTACATTTTTACAAATAGAATATTTCTACCCAAGAGAAAAATTAGTTTTAGAATTTCAATTTTGCTGTGGGACATAGCAATACATTTCTATGACTATGGGATTCCATGATGAATCATTACAAGTGTTGACTGAAAATTAATATGTGAATATACTAAGCAGGATGAGCGGTTTTAGGAAAAAAAGTATTCACATATGACCTAAATATTTCACTTCAGGGTTACTTTTTCATCATTTCTAAGATATTAGAATACAAAAAGTAATAAAATACATTATGAAAAATCAAGGCAAAGAATTCTTTCTTACCTTTAATAGTTTTATGTAGTGTTCACTATGAAAAATGAACATTAATATACAAATTCAGTTAATCCTTAAGATCAGTTATTTTGGTCTGAGCTCTCTGTTATTCCAATTAAACAAAAGCTGTATTTCTTTCCTCTTTCCTCTGACAATAAAATAAATGCACATTTGGGGCAATGTTAACATTGTTTATGGAAAATTACATATGAATAACTAGTAAAATGGATTTTTAAAGGCACCATGTGGAAAACCAAATAATTTGCATTTTCCCTGAGGAATGTTTACTAATTTCTAATTAAAAAAAAAAATTTCTTGAAACTCTACCTTTATTCTTTCTTGCTCACTCTACACTCTTTGCCCATGTTGAAAATCCAGCTTGCTTGAAATTTTGGTCAACTTTTCTTCCATAATACTGCACCTTTCTAATTCTACCCCTAATTCTGTAATTATGTATCACAATCTCTTTCACTAGTAGATTGTCCCCTACCATGTTTCTAAAGTATAAATATATCCAACCATTTATCATCATTCTCTTCTCACCTGTCTCTTGTAATTCTTTACCTAAATATAGTTAATTATAGAAGTATTATGTTTCTCAATTATAGAATTATTATAATTATAGATTTCTAGTTTAAATTCAGAAAATTTTCAAGAATTTTACTAGAATATATACATTACTTTCCCTTATATTTAGTAAGCTCATTATTCTATAAAATCAATGCTATGGTAGTCTTGGTAATTTGGTAATTTTTCCAGAAAAAGAATATATTAAAAAAATTAATTTATTTATTTTTGGCTGCGTTGGGTTGGGCTTTCTTTAGTTGCGGCAGTCGGGGGCTACACTTTGTTGCGGTACACAGGCTTCTCATTGTGGTGGCTTCTCTTGTGGAACACAGGCCCTAGGCGCGTGGGCTCAGTAGTTGTGGCTCTCGGGCTCTAGAGCACAGGCTCAGTAGTTGTGGTGCATGGGCTTAGTTGCTCTGTGGCATGTGGGATCTTCCCGGGCCAGGGATTGAATCCGTGTCCCCTGCATTGACAGGCGGATTCTCATCCACTGTGCCAACCAGGGAAGTTCCAAGAACAACATTTTAAAAAATTTTTGTTCTGCTGCTCCTTAGACATCCAGCTCATTATTTTGTTCTTTTATCATAATTTCCTTCCTACTATTCTCTTCTAATGTTGCCTGTCTTCTAATATCATAAGTTGTATGCTTGGATTATTAATTTTCAGACTTTTTTCACTTCACTGTATTTCTGTATACGTCCTAAACACTATGTCTCTCAAGATGTGTTATGAAGTATCAAACACTCTGATATTCTGATTCAATCTGATTGCCCTGCAGGCAAATCTACAGGGTAGACATGGGGAATCCCTGTGCTTAAATACTCACTAGGCTATTCTGACATATAGTGAAGCTTAAGAAATAATGCAAAAATATAGCAAAAATTAGATAAAAGTTTAACATTCATCAACTATTAACATTGTGACTATTCCTTAAGTTATTTAACATTGCTGAGATTTAGTAACTTTACTTGGAAAATAAGGTCTTTGTGTGAGTAAAAAGACCTTACAAAATAATAAGGAAGCCAGAGGTCATGTCCTTTGATATAATCCAAATAGAAAACTCTGGGGCGAAAAGAATGAGTGCATCTGAGGGAAACACTAGTTCTGCTTTGGGTCTGATTATGTACTAATATTTTATTTACATGTTTTTTGCATGCCAATATTTGAAAACTCTGTTTCTCTAGTTATGTCTTTGATTAATTCTATCTTTAACTTGGCATTAGTGTCACAATATCTTATAGAGATTTCTAAAAGTTTCTGTCATGTAGATGGTACATTTTCAGAAGTGACATTGATTTTTGTGTCCATAGTTGTCATTCTGTATAATTGCTCTTCTTTTCTGAAATATTGTCTTTGTGGAGATAGTAAACTAGTCAATAAAAATATTGCTATTAATAAACAGTGGGATTTACATTCAAGTAAAGGATGCGTTAAAATTGTGAACCTACTTTTCCAGTAGAAACAATTCTGTATTCTAGAGAAAAGAGTTAAAATTATTTTAGGTTAAGGTTTGTGTTTATATTCACTGCTATTTTTAAACCCCTGGAGGTTCCAGGAGCTTAAATGTGCATTATGCTTTGTAGTTTACTCAACTCAGTGGTGTCAAGGCACTAAAAAGAAAAACTTTATTAACAGTTAAAATTCTCTAAAGTTCTATTTTTGTTTCTGAAAATTAGGAAATGGGAGTCCAGGAAGAAAAGTAATTGATTTGAGAGAATATAGTCAGGGTAACAATCTATAGGAGAAAATTCTCAAAAAATTACCTTATCATTTCTTGGCTTATACATAAAATGTTAAGTATTTTGTATTTGAAAAGAAGACTCCTAATAAAAATGCATTTTATTTTCTGAAAACATGCCTAGAATATTCTGAATCTAACATAGAAATCTTAGGGAGCTGAAGGCAGGAATGTAGTGGGCTTTACCAGATAGTCAGAAGTTGTCAAAAAGCTGGGTCCCTTTTATAGCAAAAACAAAGAAAGTATAGGGTCTTTTTTTTTGGTTTGTAAAGTATCACTTTATATGAAAAGTATTAAATGTGGACCTTTTCTTCAGAAATATTTTCTCCTTTAAAACACAGTTTTTCTAAATCATGGACCTTATTTTTCTCTTTAATCCTTACTTCATATATGTGATTGGTAGTATAACTGAACACACTCTGCCTTTATATTTTTGTGTAAATCAGGCAAAGCTTATTTCATATGCAGTATTTGAATTTAGATATTGTTATATATGTATATTTTACTTATACTATCCAATAATGTTATCATAATTTTAAAATCACATGTAATTCTGTGCTCCTGTAACCAATCCTTATTTGGCAAAAGATTTAATTGTTAGATAGATAGATAGATAAATGTGTACTTGGGGAAAACACTGTGTGCCAAGTAATTCTATGATATAGTATATACAGTATATATATATAGTATATATATCACATAAAATATATACCAGTATATATATTGGTAGTCATATTTAAGAGATCATACAAAGACAAGTAATTGGATCGCACTTATAACTTAAGGAAAGAGCAGTAAGAACTTAAGGAACAAGAGCTGTGTTCTTCTTCCGTACACATGTGCATTTGCTTATAGTTTTAAAATAGTACTTTCTATATTATGTTGAGGATTATTAGTTAACATGTCTTCTCTTGTAGGTTGTATATAATACTATCACATACTCAAGGGTTTAGAATTTCATTGTATTTTTGTTAAAAACATTTATTAATTTAATGTTAATTTGTGACATATACGTAATTTTGGTAAGCTCATTTTTAGATTTCAAGTGCCCAAGCCTAATATTATCTAACTCTGCATACTTGTTTAAAAATTTAACATTTTAAATTATTATGGCAAAATTTTCAATTATGTATTCTCAACTCTTCACAATTCTGTATGCAAATCAAACAACTGGAGTCAAATATGAGCTACTCTTTAATATTGGTTATTAATTCAAGATGCATTAGCTAAACTGAATTAGTTTATAAAAATGCACAAGTCATTTATGATCATGTAAAGTTTAATTATTTAACCCTTTCATAAGATTGCTTTGTCTATTTCACACATACTCAACAGTTATGTTTTGACTGCACACTGTTGAGAGGCAATTCTTAATGTAGTACTATAGTCCTTGTACAAACTTTTGTTCAGGACTACCTTTTCAAAGATGTGTGTGTGTGTGTGTGTGTGTGTGTGTGTGTGTGTGTGTGTGTGTTAAGCACACCTGCTGTATTTATCTCCTGCTGTTACATTGATTTGAAAGATAAAGGGGACTTCTATTAGAGGTAAAGATGTATCTATTAATCTTGTAGTTATCCTATCTCTGTGTACCATTTTTACTGAATCACAAACCCTTAAGAAAAAAGATGATAAAAGACTAAGTCCCTATTCAAGGCGAGATGGTTAGGGTCATCTTCGGCCTGACCTGCCTGAGTGGGTGTCTTCTGCCTGTCTCCTTTATACCTGGCTTTTTAATACCTTTCCTAGTAGGAGTGATTAGAGATAGGTTATATTCCGATATCTAGGAAATGAACAGAGAATATCTTCCATTGCATCTTCTGTTTGCTAGATCATAAGGACAAGGATTCTTTGGAACCTGGGATGTAAGAAGTGTGTGTGATGAGTGAGGAATGAAATGGCAGACATAATTAATGTTCCTAATTGGTTTTTATCACCATGGCCCCAGACATACAGAAAAATAGCTTATGTATAAAGGTCTGGAGTGCCAAGAATATTTGAATTTAAATGGTCACATAGATGATAGGTTAGGAGTTATGAAAAGAAATAGTGTTTACCTCTAGAACAATTATGCCTACACATGCACTTACATTGAACCTGAAATAAGATACCCCAAGGAGGTCAGAGTCTCAGTCTGTGTAAAAGTTGGTGACCAGGAATGGGTAGAGGGGAGGGGTGCTATAGGGTCCCCAGAGGCACTTAAATTTGCATATTGATCCAAGTCAGAATTAAAATAGGAAAAAGGATATTTTTAAAACTCTATGTTATTTTTTGTCTGCAATTTCCTTCAGGTGTCCGTATGGCTTTCTTCTGCTACTCTGTCTGATGTCACAAGAGGGAGGGAGACTGTTTCACTCTCAGCCTGTTATTTGACCAAAGGCTCATAACCAGGGCTCATTTATTAAAAAAACATGTCAAACAGATAATCTTGGGACAAGTTAAAACTATTTTATTTTTAGAAAAAAAGTTTTTAATATGTTTTAAAATTGTGATCTGTCATTCTCTTTCCCAAAATAATAGTGAAACGACATAGAGCTGTTAAAGTATATTTTTAAAAATTTACAGCTGATAGAGAGGCCAGTTTGCTGTTTCTCATACTTGCCAGGCACACCTTCTGACCTCAGTTTTGCACTTGCTGTTCACTCTCTCTGGAATGTTCTTTCCCAGTATATCTGCTTAGTTCATTCCCTCACATAAAATCCTTCAGATAGTTTACTCCAAGTTGTCTTCAGTGAAGCCTTTCCTAACCACCCTATTTAAAATTACTAACCTTTTCTGATACACCCTATATTCATCACTGCTTTGTTTTTCTCCAATAATATAGTCTAAAAACGTTATTTTGTTTATTTCTATCTCCCTCTAATAGATTTTAAATTTCAGAAATCAAAGATTTTTGTATTTTATGTTCAAGACTTTGTCCAGAATGTCTTAACATATATTATTAGATAATAATCAAATAACTAATGAATAATTAAAGAAAGAATATTTTATATTAAAGGTCAAAATCCCAATCTTTGATTATAGCAATCTGTCTTGTCACCCCTTTCCTCTTTCTATTCTCATTGCTCTTTGATTCCTTAGAGACTTCATACCCCTAAGAACTTCAACTTTTCACTAGGGTTGTAATATGCCTTGCTATCCTTAAAACTATCTGCTTGATCATTTAGACCATTTTCTCATCAGTATCTTCAATTCCTTCCTATCAGTGCCCATTTGCTGTTCCAAGCCTGAAAATTCCAAGCCTATAAATGAGTCTAAAATTAGATTGCTAAGTGCTGATGGACCAAAAACCAAATCATATATGTAGGCAAATCATGACCCAGGAAGAGGTATAAACAAAGGGACAAGTTTGTCTATAAGACAGGAACCCCATCCCCCACCCCTCCCCACACACACCCGTATAGAGTTCAACTGTAGAAGGGTGAGAGTGAGGTGTGGAAATGGTGTCTGTTAGGAACATGATAGAATGTCTCAGGTGCATAAAATGAGCAGTATTTCCTACCCCATACGTTCTATGTGCTCTTGGTGATAGGTAGAGAATGATCCATTTAGTCCCTCACCTTTCACTGCCGAGGGCTCCATTCCTGGTCTTCTATTGAATAACTATTCAAACAAATACTGGGATTTGAGACGTAATCAGAGCATGGTGGTGATTAAATTTTCCTCATGCAGAAGAGAGTTCAGAGGACTATCTGAGGGAGGGTCAACAGAAAAATGAGGCATCTTCCCTGCTGTGAACAGCTTACACCTTTCTAGTTAAAATAAATTGTAGGAAACAACTGACAGTTTTACAGACCCCCCCACCAAATCTTAAATTGTGCATTTCTATCTAAAAGTACATAGACTGTATAAATGTTAAAATATTTCCTTCTATTTTCCCTCACCACATTCCTTCTCATCCTGTGGAACTCAGTCACAAATAATTGAATTAATTATAATTCTTGGTAAATGACCTTTTCATATCATTTATCTTATTTTATTTAAATAATAATATGTTTTTATTTGACAACTATTCCTACAGTGCTTACAATATATGATGCACAATTCCAAGTGTTTCACAAATACTTTTTCATTAAATCCTTAAAATAATGCAGAAGGAAGTTATTACTATATTCACATTTTTAGGAAGGAGCCCAATTTAGAGAGATTACTAAACTTTCTGAGAATGTATCAACATAACTACTTAGCATAAACACTAGGGTTTTAACTCAGGGATCGAGGTTCCTGAGTATAATTTTAAAAATACTATGCCTCACCTGAAGGATGATATTTTAAATGGCTGTATCACCTAATAACTAAGCTCTTACTAGAAACTTGTTATATTATACATGACTTTATTTTTATTTCATCTCCTTATCTCTTCCCAGAAACAACCATTATGCAGAATTTTGTTTTTATTAAACTCTTTTCAAACAGATGCACATTCACACTTTGGTCTCAGACTTCCAGCCTCTCAAAGTTATATTAGATATAATCTTTCCATTGTTTAAGCCACTTAGTTTGAAGTACTTTGCTATGGAAGCCTAGAAAAT
Organism: Phocoena sinus; assembly: GCF_008692025.1. Taxonomy (NCBI): domain Eukaryota; kingdom Metazoa; phylum Chordata; class Mammalia; order Artiodactyla; family Phocoenidae; genus Phocoena; species Phocoena sinus. Next base: position 78,892,578 of record NC_045768.1, on the reverse strand, counting down.
GAATACTGAGATATAGTAATAATAAATATCTGTTGCTCTTGTTTCAATGTCTTTATCTATTTATCTTTATTGAAATGTCTATTTATATATGTATCAACCCATCCATCCATCTATCCTATTTATCTGTCAAATTATAATTTCCTGATTACTCTATTATTAATTTTATAATGCTAAGTGAATCTAATGAACCATTATGTTCTACTCTCAACTTTGCAGATTTTTAAATTATAGCCTATTAATTGTTTTTCTTAAATCATTTATTGTATAAATTAAACTGAACATAAGCTTTGGGAAGTCATTATTCTGTTATTTTTAATATTCATTCTCTACTTTTAGACAAGCTCAATTTTTTTTCTGTTCTCACAAATCAAAACTCCTAATGTTTAGATGCATTTTCTATTATACAGCAATTTAAAAAAACCAATTTCTATAATTTGAGCTGGTGAGTATGTAGTAAACTGTCATTTGATGATCATAGCATTTACAAATTAAGCACAAGTTTTTGTCATTTGGGAAAGCTGAAGATGATTATTTATGTAACGGGCTTGATTACATTTGACTGTTAGAAATACTTGAGAGAAGGAAAGGCAGAAAAAAGAAAGGTCTATCCGGGACTATTGATGTTAACGTCTAAAGTAAGCCATAGTTTTTTCTTTTCTAAACCCCATCCACCATGATTTCATTCTTTCAGTCAACTGGTAAGTATGGTTTGTTACAAGGAAGCAAAAAAGTGGCTGTGAACACAGTGGATAGGGTCCGAATTTCTGGATCAAACAGGCTAGGACCAAGTGCTGGCTCCAGTGTTCATTTCTTTTGAGGCCTAGCGTAAGTTATTAACATTTCTACCCCTCAGTTTCTTCAAATGTAAAATGTGGGATAATGGTTAAACTACTGATTACCTCATATAGTAACTATCACAAGTATACATCTTAGTGTTCAGCATGTAGAAGAGTGCCTGGAACCAAGTAACTACCATATAAATACCATCTATTATCAGAAACATTTTGGAATTTGTAACACAGATTTGGTTCTTTATGATTCTACTGTCTTTTCCCCCAAATCACCTCCAGGACTATGACAAATTTATGGGAAGCTCAGGCTCTTTGCTGAGGTCTTTAGAGAAGCCTTCAATTCTGGAACTACAGATTTAGACTAAATCTCAGTCACAGGTGGTTTCCTGGCATGCTTATAGTTATCTGTATTTACTGCCTCTATTTATTTATCAACATGGACTAAAACTTATTTTCCATGCCCATTATTTTTCTATATTAGTGTCACCAAGGCTATCAAAGTTTTCTCTTAAGTGCTTGATATTGTTGTTCTTTTACCCTCAAAACACATTCTTCTGGCTTCTATAATGCTATTTTATTGTGGGTCGTGTTCTACTTATCTGGATGCTAATGTGTTTTTTTGTCAACCACAACTTAAATATTGGTGTGTCTTGGGATTCTATTTTAGTCCAAGTTCAGAATTAATCGATATACTCCCTTTGGGTTATTTAATGGACTTACCGGTTTATGGCTTATCTACTTCCTAATTCATATCTCTCTCATGAGCACCAACCTAGAATCCAGTTGCTTAATGGATATATTTACAATCCACAGACTCCTCCGATTGAGTTGTTCAAAGCTGAACTCACAGAATTGCCCCACAGACTTAAATTTTTTCATGCAGTCCTATTCCGGCAAATGTAAAAAATATCATTTTAACTGAAAATGGCAGATTCCAAGAAAAGAAACTAGATTCGTCACATCATATTAATTTCTGCTACACACCTAGTTTTTTATACTGGAAGAAAACAATTTGGAGTTCTGTTTATTAAAAATACCTCTGTAAACATTCCTTTATTTTTCCAAGCACTAATGACAATGAAGAAGTTAGGATCATATGTATTTCCCCAACTGCTAGATTTATAGCTAAATTTAAAGACCTATGTAAACAACAAAACAACAAAAAAGAAAAAAAAAAACCTAGTTGGATCTAACTTTTGTAATAACTCAGTTTAATGGAATTAATCAGCTTTACTTCTAGATACTAGTATATAATTCAGATTTTTTTCCCATCATGTCTGCATGAAATTATTCAATCAACCTATATGTGAGGACTGAAAGGAAGAAAGTACGTACATCAAAGAAAAAATTTGATGCTAAAAATATTTAATTTCTTGTTAATTTAAATAGAGCTTAAAAAAAACAAAAACTATTGATACATGTTTTAACAACATGATACAGCACACTATTACACACATTGTGGTTGCCAGTGTTTAAAATGCAGTGTCTTCATGGTATTATTGATTACACTGAAGCTCCTTTAATATTTTTATTATATCATTGTGCATTAAGGAGCTTTCAGTGACCATATCTCACTAGTTTACTCTTGAAATATCCAAACAAAATGTATTTGTAGGTATATTTTTATTGTTCATGAAAATATTCGATGGATCCTGAATATCTCAATAAATAAGTTAAAGGGTTTTTAGTCTGCTATAAATAAAAAACCCATTGTTATTATTCTCTGGATGCTACAACTATAGTGCTTACGCTATAATTGACATAAATTTTAAGGGAGAAACATAAAATTTACATATAGAATAATAGTGATTTGGTTTGAAATTCTAGGCATTATTTTTTTTTTTTCTGGACTTACCCAAGTTTATTGCTGGTCATGGAAAAAAAAAAGTCATGAATCACAAATAACAGAGTAATGTTTAGAACACTGAAGTTAGTTCTTTAATTCCACCAAGTCAGAGGTGTGTATGATGACAGCATACATATTTGGTTTCTTCCCACGTTATGCATCTCGACCTGCTCCAAATTGGTGTTCTTAATCTGTATGTCTGATTTACAGGATATGTGATATGCACTTACCATCATCTTACGGATATTTTGCTTGTCTCCTGTGTTGAACTTGGGTTTTTACATTTTGTACTTATCAATCTTGTTTTCTTTGTTATTTCGATTGATACTAACTTCCATTTGCTTTGTAAGAGAGGCCATATGTGGGCAGTCAATTTTCCAGAACTTGAATATTTGATAATGTCTTTAACCCTGAGAATTGATGGGATATTTAAGTTTAGAGCTCTAGATTCTGGTTAGAAGACATGCTTCTGCAGAACTTGAAGGCATTGTTCCAATGACCCCTAGCTTCCAATGTTATCAATGAGAATTCCAAAGTTAAAATCATTCACAACTCCTTCTATATATACTCTTTCCCTCTATTTTCCCTTAGAAAGTCCAACATACTTCTCTCTGAGGTTCTGTTTAATCAATGCTTTGAGCACAAGGTAGGTCCTTTCTGTCTGGTAACTTTTTACTTTTAATATTGTAAAGTTGTCTTGAATTATTTCATTGCTAATTTGTTTGTGTCCCCCCCCCAACTTTTATTTTTGGAACTACTGAGGTTTTAAGGAAGTAATTTGTGTAAGTAGGATTTATTCTCTATTCCTCCTGTGCTGCTTAGTTTTTTGCTTAAGTGGGTGTTGTTTTTTTTTTTTTGTTTGTTTGTTTTTTTGCGGTACGTGGGCCTCTCACTGTTGTGGCCTCTCCCGCTGCGGAGCACAGGCTCCGGATGCGCAGGCTCAGCGGCCATGGCTCACGGGCCCACCCGCTCCGCGGCATGTGGGATCTTCCTGGACCGGGGCACGAACCCATGTCCCCTGCATCGGCAGGTGGACTCTCAACCACTGCGCCACCAGGGAAGCCCGTAAGTGGGTGTTTTAACTCATTTATAGATCCATTCCACCATGCAGTTTCCAAAAAAATACTTTTGTATTATCCTCTCCTTTTCTTCTGGTGCTCCCAGTTCAGAAATGTTTATGCCTTTTTTTTTTTTTTTTTTTTTTTGCGGTACGCGGGCCTCTCACTGTTGTGGCCTCTCCCACTGTGGAGCACAGGCTCCGGACGTGCAGGCTCAGCGGCCATGGCTCACGGGCTTAACCGCTCCACGGCATGTGGGATCCTCCCGGACCGGGGCACGAACCTGTGTCCTCCACATTGACAGGCGGACTCTCAACCACTGCGCCACCAGGGAAGCCCCTATGCCTTTTTTTGTAGACATATAATCATTCTACTTTTAGTAAATTTTATATGTGTATGTTCACCTCAGCACTTTATCAGGAATAAGAAATATATTTTAAAACTTTAAAAAATGGAACTGCTGGGCTTGTATTTTTAGCTATTTGTTCACATTATATTTTTTAGTTTGGGATAGTTGCCACTCAGTTTTATTTACCACACAGGAAAGATTTAACATAAAATTTATGTTAAAGAAAAGATTATTGTTATTATAAATTAAGTACCCAATTTTTTAGTATTTCATGACTTCATATTTGGCAAATCATTAAAGTGATAAAGAAGTACAAGTTATTTTTCCTTTAATATTTCCTAATGATACATTATATTTCCATTTAGATTTTCTTTTCTAAAACTTACATCATCAAAAGGGTAGCAATATATGATGTAGTTATTTTGGGGGACAAAATCTTTTATCTGGATAGAAAAGCTATCAAATGTAAGAGCAAGATGGGCAAGAATATCTTCACAGAAAAAGTTCTTTCAAGACAGAAAGGCACAGATTTGATTACATGGGGAAAAAAAGGATCTAGAGAGATAATGTGACTTGTCAAAACTCACTTAGCTAGGAGATCGCAAAGCTCCTATAATAAAAACCTATATAACCCTAGTGCCACATCATCATAGCTACATTTATTTTTTTCTGAACTTTATACCCCTTACATTCAAGGAGAATTAGATGGGTAGTACATTCTGTGGTCATATTATGAACACGTTTATTTTAGCTTGGTAGTTCTTAGCCCATTGTGACTGACTACTCAAAAATGAGGGGAAAAATAGCTAACATAGGATTAAAGTCAGTGTTACTGTTCTTCAGCAATTCTGCATAATGACTTAATATAAATGCAGCTGACATAACACAACTTGAGGGAGGGGCAAAGTAACTGTTATCATGAAAGAAAAATATCAAAATTAGTATTTTTAATTGAAATCAAGGGTTAAGTGATAGATGTAAGTAAACACATTCAAACACTTAAGTATTTTTTTTTCAATGAAGAGATCCATTATTCCTGAGGTATAACATAAATTGTGGATCAAAGGATCATACCTAGTTAAACAACCACATTAGGGCTCTTCATATTAAAAATGGAAAAGATATCTTATTTTCACATTGTGAATCATTTTGAAAACATGTTTTAAAATCATTTTTCTCATATAGACAAAATCTGTAAGTAAAGTATGTTACTATAATTACCCCCTGGGGGTGGGGCAGGGAGGGATATAAGATTTAGGAAAGCTAAGTAATTTAACTATTAACGTAACTCCAATTACCAGGCCCTGGACTAAATAACAAATGATATGATTTACGTTTCCTAGTCTTTATAACAGTCACTTTTGGAGTAATAGTTTTAGGAATTATATAAAAAGTAAAAATGGCATATGCATATGATAGAATAAAAATGTTATTTTTAACTATAAATTGAGTGCAGATACCCTTTCCTCCTTATATCCTAATTTTTTATGGGATTAACATGACTATACATTGTTCTTACTTTAAAAAGCAATACCTTGTTAAAGAGGTTGCAGTTTGTTTCAGTAGGCTGTATCCCAAATATGAACACTGAATTAATCTAGTCTAATGATTCCCCTATCTTTTGTTTCATGCATATTCGTGAAAAATTCTCTTGCTATTGATTGCTGAAACTAAATCTAATATGACGCCATGATATCTTTTGTCTCTTTTGGGCCTCAAATGAAAAATTTCTAGGCTTGCAATATATTATTTCTAAAAAAAAAATAGAGTATATAACTTTTTATTAAAAACAAGTATATGAAAAGTCCTTGCTGAAAATTTTGCTTCATTGAGTCATAATAGGCAAGGCTTTCACATTTCTAAAATCTGTTTGAGGAAAGCACCCTTTAATGGTGACTGAGAGAGTCGTAATTATAGGATAATTATATCTCCCCGTGGACCTGAATGATTATCTAGTGCTTACACTGGTAAGCAGTACCAATGTACTGCTAAGAGCCTAACTTTGCCATCTGTGTTGACTTCCAATTTTCTCTCTAACTGAGGGAGAGGTAAATAAGAGACTACATACATTTCAAAGTTGTTGATAGGTTGTCTGGATTGTAACTTGTATTGATTTCGCCTTACAGAGAACTGCTCCTCTTTCCAAGCATTCTTCTATTTGTTTATCCTTGAAAACGTAGAAAACTAAAAACTTAAAAATGTGAAAACTTAGAAATTCAAAACTTGGCTTTTCTCCAAACCTATCTGAAACACTAGTTGTTTTACCTCTAAATGAAGTTAATATTATTTACTTATATGTTTTGAAATCATTATGAGGTCCAATATTTAACACAAATATGCTTTACAAGCCTTAAAGTGCTCTAAAACACAAACAATAATAGCAATAATAATGCAATTTTTAAGATGTGCCAATGATTTTCTTTAGGACTTTAAAAAACATCCTACAGGCCTAAAGAAATCCAGACTTTAAAATAAGTATAATAATAGCCTTTCATATGCAACAGAGACAGAAGCCCCAGAGTTTGTCCTAAAGTAATTGACTGCTGATTATAGAGTACAAGAAAATGCACCCTCATGAAATCACAACCAATTTTCAAATTTTCACTAAATCTAGTTATCTAAATTGCCTTTGGGGTTTTTTCATAAATGTGCTCTTTTAAGATTATGTTGTTTGAAGTTTGGAGATACAGTTAACAGTATGCCTTGAACACTAGAGAAAAAATTATGAAAAAACAAGAATAGAAAAGTCACAAAAGTATACGAAATATGCTATTTGACAGAGGTTATATACCATGGCATCTCCCTGTAGTTTATAACTTTGCTATCTTCTGCAGTCACCAACTTTTTGTCTTCTATAAATATTACCCCATCCTGGTTTCAGAACTTTTCCTTCAAGACTCTATAGTCAGTGTCATTCCTTTTTCTATGAAACAGTTGAGTAATAGTGCCATGGGATTAAAATGCCAGCTTTAATTTTATTCCTCTAAGAACAGTAATCTCTGAATATTTCAATAAATTTCTGTTGTAAAGATTTAAATATGTGATATTTTAATGTGGAAGAGAAAAATTTCTGTACAATATATATTATATATATATTATACATTATATAATGTACAGTTAAACTGTGGATACAGAAGACATTATACCATCTTAGATGTACATTCATGCTTTATTGGCCATATATTATTTTGGTAATCTTTCTGTATTGCAAATATTGGTCTAGGATGCATCCTAAGTAATTTATGAATTTCATATTTAAACATTTTCTTAGCCGTGATGCCTCTCTCCACCACCACTACCAAAGCAGAGACATAGATACGTGGTTGCATCCAGGTAGTTTGTTAGGAAGTGATCCTAGGAAACATGAGTGGGGGATTGAGGACTGAGAAATGGAGGAGACAAGGAACACTTTCACCAGGGGACCCTGACGTGTTCCATTTAATTTAATCATGGTCGTGACAGGTTTCTTGTGGCGAGAGAAAAGCAGTCACAGAAAGGAATGGGAATGGTATGGATGCTGTTATACAATGTAAGCAAGGAATAACATGTTTGGTACCAAGATGATCTGTGGGGATGGGTTTTGTTACTTACTTATCCAAATGGACATTAGATGGACAAGTATAGGAGTTATAAACTTAGAAGGGCAAGATGACAGTCCTGAGGATCTGTGTCTGCATCTGAGTCACAGCAGAAGTAAAGTCACCCAGTCTTATGTAGTCTAGCATAGGTACTGACATAGGTGAAGGGAATTTATAATGAAGACAATCTAGAATAATGAAGGGAGACGACTGGTATCGATTGAGATGTCAAGACCAGATGCAGGGGTAGGAACCCTAATTAATCTTCAAAGTCTTCCTTTTCTAAGTTTACCCAGAAAAAGAGAGCAATATGGATCCTGGAGGAGTTGTTCCCAGATGGGTGACTTTATTATATGTAGCAAGTGAATCCTAAATGGGAAATGGGTAGAATCTTGTAGAGGCTGTAGTTTTCCACACAGATCCCACCTAAGGACAGAGGCATGCATGTCTCCCAGCTAAAAAGATAGGTGTATATGCTTCACAACTGACTCCTTATCCTAGAGTTGACCTTCACAGCCTCACCCAAAGTAAATCCTCTTCCCAAGGAGAGCTCACACTCAACAACTGGTCACTTCTCTCATGCCCTCATAGGTTTTATTGTCCAGAGCATTCTAAGTAAACTTCTTTCAGGAAAATCACTGTCTCAGAGACTGTTTCCCAGGAATACAAACTATGGCAAACTGCTTTCTTAAAAAATGCTTACAGTATATATTCATACTTAGTATATATTCATCTCAAAGTAAGAAATAACACTCTTTCCTGCATATATACTAAAAATGATGTATACCATCTTCATAATTAGACTCTAGTGATATCAGTAAATAGTTGTAACCTCATGCAATAACTAAGGGCTTGAATGTGCCATACTGTTTCCTGTATCTGCATTCTTATATATACTTTTATCTGTCTTCTTCCACCTACCCTTTACTTGTTTAGCTAATTTATACTTATCTATTAAATATCAGCTCCAGTGTCACCTTTTTAGAAGTCTTTACCTAACTTTTAGCCTGACTTAGATATATTGTACGTACTGAAAAATATTGTAAATACTTCTGTAATAGTATTTTAAACATTATAGCATTAACAGATACATCTGTTACTCTAGTGTGATGTAAGTTCCTTAAGGCAAAAGACCAAGTCAGAGAGGGAGAAAAAGTAATTATATGCTTGCAGGCCCTGGAATTGAAATGTCTTTAATCTGTTGTGAGGAATAAGACTTAATAGTATAACTCTAAATTCACAAGAAATAAATCTATTCTTCTAGGACCTAGCTCAATGCCTCCCAAACAAATAATTATTTGTTGAACAAATAAATAAGTGAATTACTAAATGAATGATTGGCTGATTAAAGAAAGGAAAGACTAAAAAAAATAAAAGGGTGAAGAAATAATATTTCCAATTATGGTCATATTTCCATAAGACATGCGTTTATAAAAATATTTTATTTAATCTTCATATTAGATTTTTGAGTTAGGTACTATTATTGTCACTTACTAGCTGAGAAAAATTAGTTTCATGGATTTAAGTAATTTTCCAAAAGTTATAGCTATTAAATGATACTTAAGGCCCTAATAGAATTATCGTTCAAATCTAGTTATTTTATAGATAAATAGATAGGTAGATAGAGAGAGAAATGTGTGTGTATTTTTTCTAAAAGGACAGTGAGTTTAGGGTTGTATGCAGAATGAGAGATGAATGATATGAATGTTGGTCGTGGCAGAGGAAATAGAAAGAATGAGATGACTTCAAGTGGTATTTTGAAGGAAAACTCAGTCAGCAAGATCTATTGGCTAGTTAGCTATCAGGAGAAAATGTTATGGGCTAATCAATGCCAACAACACCTTTTTAGTATGGGTGAATTGGAGAATGGTGGTTCAATTAACAGAACTTTAAGAATCAAGGTTTGGAGTTAGTGAGAGGGCAAATACAAAATTACTTGTAGAAGGCTGATTTTAAGGTCAATTCAGGACCTCTCAATGGAAATTCACAACAGGAGTTCTGGGGAGATGAGAAGAGAAATAACATTGATGTTATTAATATATTAATGTTAGAAGTTTAAAAATACATGTTTGGGGGCTTCCCTAGTGGCACAGTGGTTGAGAGTCCGCCTGCCGATGCAGGGGACACGGGTTCGTGTCCCGGTCCAGGAGGATCCCACATGCCGCGGAGCGGCTGGGCCCGTGAGCCATGGCTGCTGAGCCTACGCGCCCGGAGCCTCTGCTCCGCAACGGGAGAGGCTACGGCAGTGAGAGACCCGCGTACCGCAAATAAATAAATAAATAAATAAAATAAATAAATAAATAAAAATGCATGTTTGGGAAGTTTAATTGACCATAAAATTTATAAGGGATTGTTTTGGCTTCAATCAAAGACAGTTAATGCAGTGGAAAAAAAGCAGGTTGGAGCCAGGGTTGTGACTACAGGTTCTTTTATTTTAAATAATAATAGAAAATACACATGCAGTGCATCTATACTAACTTCAAACACTTATAATGTATGAATGAATTTGAGTGTAAATATTTTATAATCTAACAAAAGAATAAAATAAGTTGTTTTTGTCATCTATTACCTTTTGGCATTTTCTAGAATCATGCTTCATCTGACCTGGATCAAAACCATTATTATGTTGGAAAGGCAACATATAAAGCATAACCAACTTTTCAAAGAAGAAAAATATACTGTCCACAAAATAAATAAGGAAAACTTGCATCTTTCTTTTCCCTTTCGGCTTCCTCATAAATCTACATTCTAATACCAATAAAAGATAGAATCTGGATATTCTGCTTTCCTTTTTGGAAAGATTACCTTGTTAAAGTTCACTTCAGCTTTGGAGTTCACTGTTATAGTAGATGGAACAATGCTATTTATACAGTTCATTTTGTTCACATGACACATGTATCCTCTACACACAAACTATACATAGGAATAGGTTAAAATATATCAGCTGTTTGATATGTATAGCCACATGATAGGCTTTTAGAAGGAAAAAATAAATAAAACTTCTTTCCCACAAAAATAACATAACTGTTCAAAAGTAAAGACTTAAAAAAGTTGCAGGAGTTGTTTTTCAGTAAGTAACAGCAGTTCCCTTCTATCACATAATGACCTGAAATTATATTAATCGATAAGGTTGATTCCAGATGGCTCCAAGAATTCCAAGGATTATCAACAGCAGAATCCAGTGATGACAATGAACTGGTGGTAGTCATACTCATGACCATCACAGGGCAACCCTCTCCACTCCTACTGAGCTTTACCAATGGGGCCATGGGGCTTTCTTGGAATCATACCTGACTCTTCTGATTACAGTTTTAGTTGGTTACATTTTAAGTCAGTACATCACAGTTTTCTCTACATTCTTACAGATAGGCAGATTTATACTTTGAGATAGTATTGCTTATAGATGAAGAACACCGTTGTTGGTTTCAAACAGACCTGCGTCTTCTATTTATCAGCTTCAAAACCTTGGACTTCTATTATCTTTATCAACCAAAATTTTCCAGTTAATAAAATAGTAGTTACAAATTATCTGCCTTACAGGGTTGTGATGGTTAATAGTAATTGTTCCTAGAAAGCATCTAGCTCATGGCTTGGCTCATAGCAGGGGACCAAAAACTGTTACTTTTTTAAATAAATCTTTATTGGAGTATAATTGCTTCACAATACTGTGTTAGTTTCTGTTGTACAAAAAAGTGAATCAATCATATGCATACATATATCCCCATATCCCTTCCCTCTTGAGCTCTCTCCCACCATCCCTATCCCACCCCTCTAGGTCATCACAGAGTACCAAGCTGATCTCCCTATGCTATGTATTTCATTCAGATAAAAAACTATACCTCTTAAAACTTAAAATTTATGGTGAAATACAAATGAAAATACAAAAGTTTTAAAAAATGTAGGCTTTCTTGATCTTTGAAAAATTAAGACATCTAATGGACCTAAAATGATATTGGTATATTGCCAGTTTGAAATAAGTTCTGTGGCTAACAGAGTATGTTGAAATAGTGAAAACATAATTTGCATGGAATATAAATCATATTTAAACACTCAAAAAGAATTTATTTCTTTAAGCTTTTAAAAAATCTAACTTCATTTACAGTGCTTCATTGCTTTGCATTGTTCATTATAATAATTTTACTGCACAAATGAATATTAAATGAAGATTCCTATTGAAAATACTCAACATTTCTCTGGAATAATTACTTATTAGGGTAAAATTTATATCTATAGCTCTGTGTTATTTTTACATTTACTTCATTGACAGAAAATATAACTATCTTGCTTTAATGGTATTTCAGATCCAAGACCTTTTTTTTTTTCTTATGTGAACATCAGGCTTTCTTTGAAAAAATATTATCTCTAATAAATAAAATAAATTTTGCCTCTAAAATTTGTTTATATGTGACATAGGATTCTGAAAGGCAAAAATAATTTTGAGGGTTATTCATGGAATATCAGCATACAAGTATCTTCTCATTTTTACTTCTTAACCATCTTGGAAAAAACAGAGAGTAATTGTAAAGATGTTAAAGGCATTGACCGTAACAGAAATAGTAGGTTACACATTTAAGGAAGAACAAGACATATTAAGATTTTGCTAAGGGGAATTCCAGCACATTTGCCCAGTTCTTAGCTGCAAACACTCAGCCCTGGACTTTGTGTGGCAGAGAATAGTTAAGAAAGCAGAGAGTAAATTAGAAAAAAAAGCCTGAGTTTAAGATCAGCTAACAATCTGAGGGCCTAGTCAACTACGGTAGCAGAATGGCCCATCAAAGATGTCCATGCAGTAATCCCTGGAAGCTATGAATATGTTATGTTACATGTCAAAAGGGACTTCGCAGATTTACTTAAGGTTGTAGACCTTAAGCTAGAACAACCATCTCTAGTAAGTTTACAATAAAACAAATTCAACATCCCCTTAAATTACACGATAAATAGGTTTTTGAAAGTTCAGTTTACATTATGTCAAAATGTAGCAGATTTATGTTTTGCCTCCAAAAATTAGAGGCTGTTTTTTTTGTTGTTGTTGTTTTGTTTTGTTTTTTTAACCTAAATGACTTTCTGGCTGGACACTGGAAGATCACAGAGGATATAGAACAGCTCTTGATTACATAGCTACAATCTAGCAACATTGTCCTCACCCAGTTACAGTCACTAAGTATCTCCAGTGATCATGATAACTAAAAACTCCCCTCCCATTTCCCAAAACTTTTCTTGGAAATCACAGCTATCCTAAGTGAAAACCATACTAGTAAGTAATGAAAGAGATACACAGACAAAAATGTTGCTTTGCTCTCAAGGATCTTACAGTTTAAATAGTGGTTAAACAGAGATATCCATGATACATAATATGAAATAATTATTTTTAAAATATTTGAGAAACATTCTGCAGTCAAAATAGTCTTCCCTTCATATGATAGCCCACATTACACTTTATACTAATAAATTGAATAATTTAAGATGAACTGCTTTAACGTTAAGAACAACTATTTTAAGATGCTCTGAAGTGGTCCACATTCTGACCTATTTGAGGAATTGCAATTTTTCTGTCTAAAGAGTCAAAACTGAGTGGATATTAGAGATATTTTAATTTTTCCAGAATTTGTTAAAACAAATGAATTTGAATGTGTCAACTTCATTTAGTTATCCACCTCATCCCCTCTATCTTCATATCTTCAGTTCTTTATATATTCATTGTGTGGCCTCTGAAAGCATTTGAATTGCTACTTTTGCAATCCCAGATCATATAACAAATTTATAATATCATTATTTTTTCCTTATAGTTTCTTTTAGGGTTATTGTAAGTATTCAATGAGATTGTGCATGTAAAGAACTTGTACAAGGCCTGAACACAGAGTGATTGAGTAAGCATTGGCTATTTGTGTAGTATTAGCTATTATAATTAATGTTTCAGCACATATGCCTACTGTTATTCTTAAAACAAAGTGAACTTTTTATTGATCATGTTTGATTACTTGACAAATAAAAATTTGGCATTATTTTAGGATAGTCACATATTGCTGGGATATTCTGCTTCTTTTCTCCTTAGATAATTTTAATTTAATCATCCAGAAAGTTCTGAATTAACCAATTTTGGATATTTTTGAGATAATTTTAAGATATAATGCTGTTGAAGTTATCAGATTTCTATGGTGTTCCTTTATATGCATTAGCTTAACTGCTGCATTTGTCCTCTTGGAAACACTGCCATGATGATGATTTGGTTTAATGTATTTCACCTTGTATCAATATGTCCTTCTGATGGTATACTTACCTTTATTTAGCAAGCCAAGTAAGTACTGTTAGACACAAAAGTCAGCTTGAGTGTACTAAATAGAGCCATGTTACATCACTAGCAGGATTTATCAGAATCTGTTTTGGTGATTCCATATTTGATTACATCTAAAATATACCCAATTTTCAGGCCCTTGCTGTTGTGTTTGGCCTTCTTGCTTTTGCTGTCTTTATTATACTCTCATCCACTCTCAGAAAGTGAACATGTTTCTTTCTGGAACTCAGCCATCTTATTGACCCAAATATTCTTGACTCAGAAAATCTTTTTTTTTTTGCTTTTCATGGTAGTGACTTTTGTCCAAATTTTCTATTTAATATTCAAACACTTCATGATGATCTTTGCAGATACCACATTCCCATAGATGTTTTTTCATCTTCTATAAGGAGTAAAGAGGAGGATTTACTTGCTCTGTGGTGTGTGGTTGTTTTCATTTTTTGTTTCCCCAGAGGTCATGATACTTTGTCAGACATGAGAAGTTGTGCACTGATTTATGGTGGTTATATTTCTCCTCTTTCCTTCTCCCTTGGCCAAAAGTTTTCAATTCCTCTAGCTAGTTCAAGAGATTATCAGTGTGGGTTTTTAGGCATCAGTTTTTAAAGACAGACACAGAATCTTTCCTTTTTGATGCCTTGTTAACAGCAAACTGAATTTTTCTCTCCATTTCCCTTGCTATGACATCTAATTGCTCAAAAACATTTGCATGGTATTTATTGTTCCTCAGAAGCACCACAAGTTTGGCCAAATACTCAAATTACAGTAACTGGTCCTGATCGATTGTGTACATCTGCTGAGGAGATATTCTTACACTCAGTAGCAAGCTGGAGATGTTGCTGGAGTCCTGGAGGTCATACAACATACAACGGGCTTGTCTTCCTTCATCTCGAATTCCTCCACTTGGGTCTCTGTCATCTCTTAGCAGGTTATTCCTGGAACAGCTATCTCAGCAGCTGCCTTCAATAAGCTCGCCGCTTTCGCTGGAGCCACACCTGGGCGGGACTCCGTCCCGCAGACTTGCCTGATGAATTACCCAGCTCGCCCTGCGCGGCCCAGAGGCTGTTCGTTCCGTCCTGCCCGCGCCTCGCAGCACTGCAGGGCCCAGCGTCCCAATTTGGCTGGTTTGTGGTTCAAAGAGACCACAAATAGGCTGTTTGGCTCCAAGAAACCAACAAACAGCGGTGTTTTGTTTTGTTTTTCCTCGCCATGTTTGGGAAGAAACATTATCAGCCTGAATTGGAATGGCGGAAAGGGGACTCGAACTGAGAGTCCTGAAATCCGGATTCCTACTTACTAATTTAGGTAAGGCGACTTGTAATAAAACAGAAGTTTCACACATTATGGCAGTGATGATTGCTAACCTTCTAATTTTTTTTTTGATCATTATATGACAGGAGATATATATATATATATATATATATTTTTTTTTTTTTTTTTTTTTTTTTTTGCGGTACGCGGGCCTCTCACTGCCGTGGCCTCTCCCGTTGCGGAGCACAGGCTCCGGACGCGCAGGCTCAGCGGCCATGGCCCACGGGCCCAGCCGCTCCGCGGCATGTGGGATCCTCCCGGACTGGGGCACAAACCCGTGTACCCTGCATCGGCAGGCGGACTCTCAACCACTGCGCCACCAGGGAAGCCCTGACTGGATATTTTTTTAACATCAAATGTTTAAAAGTTTATATATATATATATATATATATATATATATAATTTTGAAAAATTACTTGTATAACTGGAGCAAAATCATGGGTTTCTGAAAATACTTATATATTGTTCAGTCCAACACAGTGCAGTTCCTGTGTTAAATTAAAATTGGTCATTTTTCATGGCTTGTGATAGTGACCTGGTTTCAATGTAAAAAACTCTGAAGACATCGCATACCCAAAAGTAAGGTAATGCTGAGTGACAGTTTGATTAGTCTTTCTCATGCGGGAAAAGAAGAAAATGAGTATTATTTTGGGCAGAAGTAATTAAGCCTCAGTGTTCCTGTTCAATGTCTGTGGAAGAGTTTTAGTGATATTAGAAGAACAAAAGAAGAAGGGCGCTAGGTACAGACTAATGCCACTTCCAATTTTGTGATTGTTGTAGATGGAAAAATGTACAGCTTGAGCGTCAGTTCTAAAGGCTCATCATATATGTATTGAACTTACTATTGGAATGAAACATACCTCAGTGACACAAATCTGGGAAGAATTTCATAACATACACTTTGATGCTGGGATAGGTTTAAGTCTGATCCACAGCCAAACACCAATGCTCTTATTTTGTGCATTTTCAAAATCAGCTCGCTTTCTTTACTTATATTTTCCCTCACCCTGTCCATTGTGCTTTATTAATATATGTCTGTTTCCATGTTATTTGATAGATGATAGATGCTATCTGCAGATGATAAATTTCTTTGAGGGAAGATCTATATAATTTCTCCTTTCTCCAATAGTAAGGGTTTATTAAGATGCTTCATGTTTTTAAAAAGTAATAAATAATCTTCAAGTTTATCTTAAGTATTAAATAATATAAATATGTATTGTTATTCTGAGTGGCAATTTAATGCATATATTTTATCCATTAACACAAAAGGCAACAATTATAACTTCTGTACATCCTAAATGATTATGTAGCTTTGCCTTTTTTACATGTGGTTAGTTCTCCAATTACATATAAATAGAATGAATCCACATTTTATTTTTCAATCTGGGAATCAAATTTTAAGACTAAAAGGAGGAGAAATTCCTACTATTTTAGATATCTGGGAAGCTAGCATAACCCTACATGTAGAAAATGTCAGTATAGATATTTGTGATCAAGTACAGTATGCCCTCATTATATATACTAAGAATTTTCTATGACCATTTTATATAAAATAGCATTTCCCAAAACTTCCCACTATTCTCCTTTATGCTTCATACTCCCTTTCTTTATAACTGTAGCTGACACATATTGCAGTATCACTAACACTCAAAGTTCTGTTCTAAGTGTTTTGCATGTATTAATTTATTTAATATGCTCTATAATTGGGTTATTATTATCTGTGATTTACAAACTAGGAAACAGAAATACACAGAGACTTAGAAATGAGTCCAATGTCATGCATGTCATACAGCTAGTAAGTGAAGGAAGGGGGCCCCAGGTTTCAAAACCTGGCAGTTTGTCCAGAGTTTGTGCCCTAAGCAACTGTACAAAACTGTCTCTTCTTTCATACAACTTACTGCCACTTTGCATATTGTATATTTTTGTGTGTGTATGTTTATCTATTTATCTTCTCTCTCTCCCCAAAAGGATGCAGGCTCTTTAACAATACAGACTTTTCTTTTTCTTTTTTACACTGCTGACCCTCATTAACTAGAATGTCTGGCTCATAGTAGGCCTCAAATATTTATAGAAGCAGTCAGAGAATGAATGAACCATTACCAACTTTACATCTACATTATTTTCACACATATATGTTTTGACAATATCATGTTTATGACTTCAGAGTCCTGAGCCCTCTCTAGTAGGTACATATGAAGCAAAATATGAATCTAAAATAATCCCATAAATAACATGAAACTGAAGGTAAAATCACATGGACATTCCAAAGTGCCTGTAAAGAGAGAGAATCCATTTAGGATAGAGCAGAAAGGAAATAAGCAGTACCAGAATAAAGCAAGAGAGCTTAAACATGAGTTTATGAGAAAAAGAGAGACCCCTGAGACTTCTGGAGTGGTAGTCTTCTATGTGTACTGTGTGCACATTTTGGCATAAACAAAGGAATGTGTAGGGGTTCTGGAATAAATCATAATTTTTATTTCATCTTAAGTTACATTTGTTTGTAAGATTTTAATGTATATAATTACTGCACATGCAAAATTCATAAATAAATTGATATGGATTATAAAGGCAGAGTGTGTTTAAAATCTAGCAATTAGGTGACCAAATAAAGTAGCTTTGAGGGTGTCTGCAAGTGTCACCTGAAAAAGAAGCCGCTTTAAAACATGGCCATCCTCGGGTATTTCATCATTTCAGTAACCTTTCTCACAATGGCTTTCACAGATCTACACCAGTGAGGCCATAGCTTTGTGCAACAATTTTTTTCTATTCTGGGTCTTGAAGCAGCAGAAATTCTGGGACCTATGTCTATGAACCCTGATCATACCACAGCAGCCTGACCGTCATCTGTGGTATCTAGGCATTTGAGGTTAGAGGGGGGAGAGAGGTGGCCATAGAGCAAGAGGAAGAGGCAATGGGCAGCTGTTTTATCAGCACTGCCATCATGTGCAGCTTTAGAAATAGCCTAGCTCTCATATCCTCTCTCCTAATAACTTGCCAATATATTGTTGGTAGTCAGAAATGACTTTAAAAACAGGCCGCTCTCATAATTATAGAAAGAAAGCTAAAACTACATATTCTCTGAGAAATGTACTGCAATGAGTGAGTTTTTTTGTTTTGTTTTGTTTTGTTTTGTATGGTACACAGGCCTCTCACTGTTGTGGCCTCTCCCGTTGTGGAGCACAGGCTCCGGACACGCAGGCTCAGCGACCATGGCTCACGGACCCAGCCGCTCCGCGACACATGGGACCTTCCCGCACCGGGGCACGAACCCATGTCCCCTGCTTTGGCAGGCGGACTCTCAACCACTGCGCCACCAGGGAAGCCCGCAATGAGTGAGTTTTAATAAAAATAAAAATGTCTCTCAAATCCCATTCTGTTTTAATGTTGCATGGTTGGCCTCTGATGTTGCATGGAGCCTGACATAGTATGTAATGGATCCTAGTGAGGGAGCAGGAAGGAAAGGAAGCATCAGAGAACAGTTTCCTTATTTTGTAACACTGTGCCTAGTCTTAGCTGACTTTTGTGAGAGTAGATAGAAAGAATAGGTGAAGACTTTCAGATCTGGTTGCGAATCTTAGGTGAATTAATATTAATCTTTCTGCGCCTAAGTTACCCTATTTGTGAAACAGGAATAATAACAGTACGTACCTCATAAGGTTGTTTTGAAGATTAAAAAGGAAGTGTATTTAAAGTGCCTATAATATAACCTGATACACATTTAAAAATATCTGTTATTTGTAGTAGTAGGAGGAGGAGAAGGAGGAGTATATTGTCTCAAAATGAGAGCCAGCTTTGATACTATGGGACGGACACACTAGTATTTCTACATGTAAATTAACACTTGATGCCACGATGAATTAGAAAATTCTCAGAATAAGTTTTTTTGTAGTGAATCTTATTTCTTTCATCAATGACAGATTCTACATCATTAATTTGCCTAAATTTATTTATTTCTGATGACTTGAGAAAGAACACACTGTTATGATAGCAGCTGTCCTTTTAATTTTTTCTTATATTTCTGGAAAAAGTCTTCTTTTATATAAAGAATTTCCAAATATGAATTAATTGCAAAATTTTAGCTCTCCTTTTTGTGTCCTATGAGGCCAAGTTGCCAGATATTTAGTTGAAGTTCATGCACCATTTACAATTTATTAAACATATTTGTTTCTAAAAAATTTGCAAATATATATCTCTTTTTAAAACTTTTATGCTGGGCATGTTTTAACTCTATTTGTGGTTATATAAGTTTATAACCCTTTTTGTGTCAGCTTTAATTTTTATGTCTTGTAGCACCAGTAACAGTTTCCTTATTCTTAATCTGCAAATTTAATCCACAGCACTGGGATAGAGTATTGGGTATTTGCTGCCTTAACAAAATAACATGTCCTTTATTATCCTTAAATCCTTGGAGTAAACATAGAAGAATGTGATGAAACATTCACATTCTCAGTTTTCTCTTTCTTGAGATGCAGTTGAAAAATATCATTATTATTATAATTTGAGTGTATTGTGCTTCCTCTGAGGTACACTCTGCTAGTGTGAGGAACTTGGCTATGTCCCAGTAGATGACTGGTTATTCCCTCAAATGTCCTAAATACCTCCTGCAAAGGACCAAGGGAACTCAGCAGTCTGTGTTAGTTCAGCAAGTTACAGAATTTCTGTAAAAATGGCTTCTGATTCAAATATTACCCAGCATGGTCAATTATTGGACATATCTTTTTCTAAATTCATAATTCAAAAAAATCTCTTTAGATACATCTGGGTAAGATTAAACAAACTTCCATAAATCACTATAGGAATGATCTAACAGAACCATTGTACAACTGGTAAAAATAAGTATCTGCTTATTACCAGGTCAAAACTATATCTCCAAAATTTAGCTTTATTCTCTCACAAAAATATTTACTCTACTGAATGTCAAAATCATCGTTACACTAAGTCCTCCCATCTTAGAATAATCATTATCCTTCCTACTGAGTTCTATCCCTGTTGTACAATCTGCCAGAAACGGCTCTAATGAAAATGAAATGGAAATCATGTCTGTTAATATTGACCTTAACTGAATTTATTGGTCAACCAACAGAACAGTTTTTTTTTCATTTGTAGATGTAATGCACTACAGGAAAATCTCTATTTCCAAATAATGTGTGTAGTACCGATGTTAAATACATATTGTCATATTTTCTCATATATGTAAGTGGGAAATGCTTTGATCATGAAATAACACCACTCTCTAGGCATCTCCTGGAAGAGTTTATTTTAAATGTTATAATTAATATTTTAAGGTTTTTAATGTAAAATTTTATTTAAATGAGTATAGACCAGTATATTAACTATAGTAAATTGAGAGTAAAGTTTTTTTTCTCGTTAGCATCAAGGAAAATACAGAAGAAAACAATTACGTGGAATATATTAAGGAAGTTTTTCTATTTAAAGAAAAGCAACCTTAAGTTGTGATCTATACTGGGAGTCAAGTTCATGTTGTACATTTCTATATTTATTGGTTTTCTATTGCTGAGTGACAAATTACTACAAACTTAGTGGCTTAAAACATTATTATCTATTATATTATAGATTATTATATCTATATAATTATATAATTATAATATATATAATTATCTATGTGCTATTTAGCTTAGCACAGCTTAGCTAAATCCTCTGATCAGTGTCTTAAAAGGCTGCAATCAACATTTGAGGTACAGGTCGTCTTCCAAGCTCACTGGTTTCATTTAAAAACAAACCCAGACTTAGGTAAAGAAACTGTACTCAAAAAGGGTATTACTGATCTCAGGATCTACAAGTGTCTCAAAAAGCAAACAGGAGAAGGCTTTTCTTTTATAGAGAAAGGAAAATAGGGCTTACAGGAACTTTGTGCGGGAGAGGGACAGGTGATGGCCAAAGCAGTATGCTTTAACAGGAAATGTTTCTCCCAGTGGTTGGTTCATTCTTGGAGTGAGGTGTTAAGGGGGGGGTGGGTGTTCTGCACCTTAGTGCTTGCTTAATCTTGGGGATGAGCCAAAGTTCCCGGGATTGCTAGAAAGTATAGAGAGACTGAAAGATGGCAAGTAAGAACTGAAGAAGGTAGAAAAAGTTTAAGATGATTTGTAATGAAAGTGGTATGTGGAAGCTAGTAATATTTTGTGAACTTTATAAAGGCTCCTGCAAAATAGTGTTTGTGAACTAAGGAAATTGTTTAAGGATCTGGGACCAAACCTAAACATGTAGATATGAAACATATAAGCATAAGAATAAAGTGCTGTAACTGATGTAATTTCACTAGAGCATGGAAACTGTAAGCATAAAGAAAATAAATGAAAAACTTTGAGGGACCAGACATTAATTAACTTTGAATTCTAGACTTCAGCATTTGAGCTTTACAACACACCAATCATTATAATGATTCAGACTCTGAATTAATCTTCTGTAAGAATACAATGATCCATTTAAAATTGTTCTCTTTAAAAATTGTACAGCGATAAATGAGTCACTGACTATGTAAGTTTTCCATGCTATAATCTAAGTTTCTTCATCTTTTCCCCACAAATATTTGGATATGGGCTAATTTTAGAAAAAATTACGAAGTGGTAAGGTACTTGTCTTTGGACCACTCAGTGTCTGATTATCTTTCTTGCTTTTTCAGCAAAACTTGGTAAAATGTCATTAATTTTAATAAAAGTAAACGTGGTATGTTATCTATATTCTCAATACACATATAAATGGTAACATTTTATTGTATTATTTTTACAATATGACATTTAATGAACATGTGCAATCTAAGTTTTTAACACATTAAAATTGACAACATATCCTGCATATGTTTTATTAGATAATTTCAATGCACTGTTTTTTCAAGACAGTGAAACAAAAATAATTCTTATCTTGATGTTTGAAGCCAAAATGGAAAATTATTTTTTCCAGAATTTAAGAGGCTTTCTTAGTGCTAAAGAAAATTAGGGCTCCTTTAGTGTTGTCAATGAAAATTTTTCAGATGACAGAATTCATTGAAACTGTAGGCAACCATCTGAATCATGTATTTCATATGCATTTGAATGTTAAAGTTTTAATGTACCTTTAGAAACCAGAGGTATTGTCTTCATAAGTGGTATGATCTGGTAGGATTTACTTCTGACCAAATGGTGGCAGTTTGGGAAGGAAATAATCCTATTCCAATTTGCTTCATATAGTCCTTTTCCTTAGGCTAACATGTTGAATTCCGAAAAGATAAACATTTCACAGCATGTATAAACACAAAAGATATTGTACAAGTTCATTTGGAATACTATTTCAATTTGCAGACTTTTAGAATGAAAAAAATGGATATAACTTTCTGCTGGGAAAACGAGATATAATCTTTAGAGTTCATCACAAATAAGAGGAAAACATACTTCCTTGCTGTCTAAGCTTATTGAACTCTGATTTTATTCAATACTAATGTTGCAGTCTTCAGGAAAGATATTTTTTTCTTCACACCTCTGAGGGATAGGGATCATTATTCGACCTACTTATGGCCAATGAAACCTAAAGGGAAATTTAATAGGAAAGTTTAGGGATAGCCTTTGCCAAACTCTAACAGAGACAGATGCTAGAGAATTCTTCACTGGCACCATTCCTTTTCCTTCATTTCTGCCTAGTAAGTGATAAGTTGCCTGGAGTTAAAACAGCTATCTTGTGATCATGAGTCGAAAATCTTAATGACTAAAAAAATCAACAGCTATTACGGTTGAAATCTGGAAAGCCTAGTTCCTTGGTAGTATTATTAAGTGATGAAGTCAGAGACAACCTTCAGACCTCTTCCTAAATAATATCTTCATAAATAATATCTATATCAATTATGCCTCTTGATTAGGCTTCTATTGCTTGCAATTGAATGTGTCTTACTGATGCACAAGTTCAAGGAAAACTAGGAAGAAATCATAACAACAGGTTGACAAATAGATAAAAGAGCTTTAACCATTTTATCTAATTGATCTAATGTCAATTAGATGTTGGCAAAGAAGGCGGAAGCATGGGTTCACAAAAGAGTGAGTCAAAATGAGAAGTGTGGGAGATTGAGTGTACTAGATACAGTAGATCCAACCCTGAGTCAGACCTAAGTTTGTAAGAAACTATCCAATCGTTCAAACGTTATTGTCTTTATAGTAGCCGAGAAATTATAAGAAACATAAATTTCATGTCTGAACATATATAATCCTGATTTCCTGTGACTGAAACTAACTTGGCTCATGGAATAATTTTGCTAGTTCATGGTAAACTCAGGCAGGTCTAGTTTATACTCACTGTCTCCTGTGTCCCTATTAAATAAGTCAGCATTCACATCTCTCTACAATTCATTTTCGTTCTACAAGGTGACATGTGGGTTGCCAGGAGGCCTACAATGTAGCATGGTGTGAGGGGTGATCTACATGCCTGTCCATGGTTCTGTTCTTTCTTTGTTAGACCCTGCTCAGATCTAAGTCATCTTGCAATGCATGGGCAGGTCTTCCTCTGTCCCTGTAGGGTTAGCTACTTATAATCTCTGTTCCTAGGTAACATCTAGTGGTTCAGAATACTCTAAATTATCTTCTTGTGAATTTTGAAAGCCCTATTTTTCTTCCACTCTTTTCAGCTACTTATGCACTCCTTTTTGAAGGCTGGGATTTTCATAGTTTTCCCTATACTTCTTTTTTTTTTTTTTTTTTTTTTGCGGTACGCGGGCCTCTCACTGTTGTGGCCTCTCCCGTTGCGGAGCAACAGGCTCCGGACGCGCAGGCCCAGCGGCCATGGCTCACGGGCCCAGCCGCTCCGCGGCACGTGGGATCCTCCCACACCGGGGCACGAACCCGCGTCCCCTGCATCGGCAGGCGGACTCTCAACCACTGCGCCACCAGGGAAGCCCTTCCCTATACTTCTTAAGCAAATGGTTCTAACAATTGAAATATTATGTAGCTTTTAAGATTTGTTCTGCAACAATTTTCAGAATGCTTATTGTAGGGTTCAAAAGAAAATGCATTTGCTTTTTGATTATCCTTTTATTAAAGCTAGTGCTTATATATTTGCTGCTGCTTTATTTTGTTGACAGGGGAGGGAAAACATAAATTGAAAAAACACATGGCTTAAAATCAACTAATTAGCCTGGTCTATGTACCATGTACCAGGCACTTTGTTAAGCTTAAAGGGAAGTAAGATGCAGTATCTGACACTAAGGTCCTTACTGTCTATTGAGACACTCAAAAACATATAAATAATATAAAGTGGTAAGAAAGACATTTGTGATTTTGCTTTTAATATTATTATTAAAGTGTTTCAGTAAGAGTGTACTCATTAATTTGAGAAACTATTGTCTTGGCATGTAGTATCCACACTGATGATTATCAGTGGTTAGAGATTATCATAGGAATTGGAGAAAACCTAATCTACTGCCTCTGTTCCCTCTTTTCATATTTCTTTTGTTCCTTATTTCAAATTGTTGTTAATTAACACTTATTACCACGTGTTAATGAAGGTTAATGGAGATCTTTAAAAGGAAAACTGACCCCATGGGAAAGCACATGGGTAGAAAAGTTAGAAAGAAGATACTGATGTTAAGAAGAAAAGTAGAGTCAAATTAAAGTTAAATTTGAATAGAAGGTAAAGTTAAAACTAAGAAAAAAAAAGCAGCTGCAGAAATAAGAATGACTGAAAAAGAAAAACTTTGAACACTCAGTTATTTAGGTATTTCAAAACAATATTCTTGAAGAGAAGTAGGTTATGGCTGGAAGACTAATTGCCACTGAGACAGGAATATGGATCCTGAGCAGTTATGGCTTTTCAGTAAAGAGATGTGTGACCCCCAGTTTATTCATCTTTGAAAACCAAGCCCATGTGCCTGCCTCTCTGCAGTGTTCTGCCCACCCCTTTTCCATCTGGTTAGGTGTATCTTCTTTATATTCCCATAGTATCAGCCGTAACCCTAGACAAATGGAAGGGGTCCTGTGGTGGCTCCATGTGTTGAGAGGGCCCCTCTCTGGTTTTCCTCTGAAACAAGGGAGTCTGGGGTCAAAGGGACTTGCCCTGCCTTCTAGACCAGTCTCTGGGCAAACTATTAGAAACCCTGCCGTAAAGGCTCCCAGCCTGTTTTTAAGGCTTGTGTAGCCCACTTTCCGCTGTGCCATTTTTATCAGAGAGTAGACCAGAGAGGGGCTAATGAGTGCAGCATGTATACCTGAGGAATGGGTAAGGAATAGTTACTTTCACAGATAGGAAGAGAGGCATTGAATTCTGTGTAATGAGCCTGATGTGGGAAAAGTAGGGAACCTGGAATCTGCTCTATACATACTACCATATTCCTATGCAAAATTGCAGAGGAGTTCAATAATTCTAAACTTGAATTTGGTCTTGAAGCTCAGATTCCTTTAAGGCACTTTAAAGAATGATGCTAGCAAGGATGGGAGGAAGAGTTTGAAGCAACAAGGACAGACTAATCAGCAAGCAGAGAAATACTTTCCCCTCTTCTCTTCCAACTTCAGCTTAAAAACTGCAGCTTCTCTGAGGAATGGGTCATAGTTTTTGGAAGGGAAAAAAGAAAATAAATTAATTTTGAAATTGTGCTGGACTATACACATTATTTTGGTATAAGTTGCTTTAAACATAACTTGAAAACGAATCTCCCTCCTTCCCCTACATTTTTCCCTTTTCTTCCTCCATTTGACTGAACATTGCAATAAAAGGAACAGTGTCTTGGATGCAGGGATAGAAGCACATGTTGAGAATGGCAGAGTTATGCTACTAGCCTTGGAATCCCTTCCTACCTTTGGATTACTATTTATGGAAAAAATAAATATCTCCTTAATTTTTGGCCAGTGTTTTCTGTGATTTCTTTGTTGCAGCAACTTATTCTGTCCCCCAACTAATTACCTTCCAGCTGTCACAACATGACCATTCCAAGGGCATGGCTAAACATATTGAGATCTGAGGAAATGCCAGGCTGCATACACATTATGCAAAGTAGAGTTTTGTGATATGCAGTGAAGTTTGCACAAGTTTAAAAACTAAATAATCCTTAACTGGCCTACTACAATTACAGGTCCCTTCCTAGTTCAGGAATCCTTGCATTGTGACCTAGCAAATCTGTGGAAAAATAATTATTCTTATCTATTAAATACAGGTATAATAGTTCAGACATACAAAAAAAAGGAAACATTTTCTAAGATTTTCTAATAAGAAAATAACCTGCAGAGCACATACTGCACTGTTGTTGGGTGGTTTTACTCTTTTTTGATCATTGGTATGTTCAGTGGGGAGCCATCACTGATTAAATAAAAGAAAAACCAGTATTCTTTTGTCACCTCTCAGAAATCCTTATAATATTTTTATATTTGTCCTCTTTCCATCTAATGATAATTCTTAACTATGTCCTGGCATAAAAGTTTACAAAATAATGTAGATTTTAGACTGAAAAGAGTTTTCTGGAAAATTCAAAATATCATAATATATTCTCCAGTATACTAAAAAACAATGTGAAGGACATGCAGCTAATCTGCTTTCGATGAATTTTCTTTTTTCTTTGGGGAATCACTGTGATTTGTTCATTTTGGGTGGGACTGATGCAATTATTATTATTTTTGTTTTACAAAAAAATTATACCATATGGGAACATGACTAGGGAACTTCATTTTGGTAGCAATTTTTATGTTTTTTCTTCCACTCCTTCACATGTCAATACACAAAAAGAAATAACAACATTTTATGCAGTAGGTATTTCATCCAAAGTTAACCAACATATCATTAACAGAATTTTAATAACCCAAATTTCACTGCAATTATAATTTAAATTAGTTATACTTATTTATTTTATTCATGAACAGATTAAAGAAAACTCTATTCCATAATTTAGACTGCTTTAAATAATTGCTATCAAACAGTTGCTTTCTTTGCAAAGAGGATATTTTGTCATGCTAACACATATATATTTATGTACATATTTGAATTAGAAAAAAATATTCATTTTTACATAAGAAAATTTCAAGTTAGATACCTTATCTTAATCTAAAAATCATACTTTTTGTGGATTTTGTGTTTATATTTGTCAAAGCTGAAACACTCAAAGAACATACAGAACTAACAAAACATAAGAGAAACAAAGTGCCTCAAAGCTCCCCAAAATAATTTCTTTGTGGGTTTAAAATCATATCAAATTCAATGAGAGGTAAGCAGTGTATCTTAGTTACTACCATGTTTAGCAGTTCTGAGTCAATTTTTCTTAGAATCTAATTTTCTCATTCACATATTTTTCATATAAAAATGGAGCACAAATTGAAGCACGCCTCATTTATTTAGGATTTAATATCTGTGACTAAAACAAACATTTATAGTAAAATAATTTAAAAGAGACCAGAAATATTTTAAAAACATATTAGATTGTCACTTGTAATTGATTTATACAGTTCTTAATATTAAATAATATCTATGTGACATTTGAAATATTTTTCTATTTGCGGACCCCTTATTTCACTTTCTACAATGCTCCTTTTTCCACCATTGATAGCAACAACATAACAGCGGCAGTGATCACAAGAGTAAGTGATTCTTAAGGAACAAACATATCACAGCCAGCTGTGACATCTCTTGATTATCTGCTGAGTGGCTGCTCCTTGGATTGTCCATTGCTGATTATTAGCTATAGGTTGCTGATTATTAAATTAAACCAGTTGTGCTGGTGGCTTATTCTCAGTATTTCCTCTTTCTCTATTCTCAAACTGTCTTAAAACTGACTGTCACATAGGTTCTTCTCTCATCATTCTACTTAAATGCTCCTTACTAAATTGGGCAGTAAATTTGTTAATGTCATATGGAATGAGTCTCACTTGTGCTTCACCGTGTGAGATTATTTACCATTCCCATCTTCTTAAAATTCTATATTCTCTTTCCCCTTACATGTATCTAAACATTTCTTCTCCTTAGGCTTTTCTTGCTCCTCCTTCAGCTTTCTCCCCTTCAGTCTACCCTCCTTCTTCCTAGTGCTTCTTATGCATTGGCCCCTCTTTATGCACTGTTGCTTGCCCTTATATATAATTACTCCTTAGTATTTTATATTAGGTTCTGTTCTTCTTACACCTCATTTCATTTCATCAGTTACCATGTTTTGCTGTTTACCTCTTTATAATTTTATTTCCAACATCATTCTTCATAAATTTATAAAGATCTTTGGAACAGTATGTCCAAATCTCTTATTATACATTTATACTTTGATTGACAGGCATTTTAAGCTGAAAGTATCTGAAATGGAATGTATCATCCTGCTCCATCCTTTTCTAAACCAGTGTTTTCTCCTTGTTACCCAAGATTGAAACATCAGAATCTCTATTAAGTTCTTTTGATTTTCTCACCCATCCAAACCAATTAATAATAAAGCTCAGCTGCCTTTACGCTCTGTGTGTCTGAAGAAATATCACCTCCTCTCCATATCTCTTACTAAGGTCATGATTCAAGTCCCCACCATTGCTTGTCAAGTTCTGTGTCACCCACCCAAATGAACTGTCTTTCTGTTGTCAGTCACACCACTGTCAAGTCTATCCTCCAAAACCTGAGTGAATGGTTTTCAGATGCAAATGACACCAAATGGTTGTCGTTTCCATCAACTACAGTTTAGATATAAAAACTATTCTTCTTTTCTTTTCTTTTTTTGCTTCTATTGTTTTTGTTTTTTAATCACTCTTACCTTACACTGTTCACTTTGGCAAAATTGAGGAGCTTGGGGTTTCTCATACCATATTCTCAGTTTCCTCTTTTTTTGAATGATTTCTCTTTCAAAAGCCTCTTGACCTGGGTAAATATTACTCATAGTTTAATATGAAGCTCAGGAGTTATTTCCTCTGGAAAAATGTTTATGATCAGAAGCCTTGCCCCACCACCATGGATTATAATGAATTAAACAGCTGTCCTTCTACTCTTCAATAAAATCATGTAATCTGGGAATAAAGGTAGTTTTTATTCTCTTCCAGTTAATTTTCCATTTATTTATTTACCTTAACTTATTACACTGCCTAGGTCCTCCAGTACAATGTTGAATAAAAGTGGCAAGGGTGGGGCTTCCCTGGTGGCGCAGTGGTTGGTAGTCCGCCTGCTGATGCAGGGGATGCGGGTTTGTGCCCGGGTCCGGGAGGATCCCACATGCCGCGGAGAGGCTGGGCCCATGAGCCATGGCCGCTAAAAAAGTGGCAGGGGTGAACATTCTTGCCTTTTTCCTCATCTTAAGGATAAGATATTTAGTCTGTCACCACTAAATATGATATTAGCTCTAGCTTTTCCATATTTTGTATCTTATATTTCATATTTTAATTTCTAGTTTATTGAGAATTTTTTCATAAATCAGTACTAGATTTCGTCAAATGTTTTATTTGCCCCTGAGATCTTTATTTTTTTCATGACATTCTTGGGCACTGATTTTCCATGGTCATCTCTGAATAATGTCAGCCCCTTAGGCAGGACCATGGAGCTGGGGTGGAGTGAACTGAGATGGGAATTTTACCTGACTAAAATGGCAGCAACACTTTTCACCAGGATGGAGTAGATTTTCTTGAATGAATACTTCTCAATTTGCTTCGTGTCTTTAGCGAAGATGATTTAAATGGTTTTTCGTGACAATTTTGTCAAAATACACTGCTGTTTCGGGGAGAATAGACTTGTCACATTCTTCACACAGCCATTCTAGGAGTCTTTCAAATAACCGGTTCTTATTGAATAAAAGGACAGTTTCAGTTTTTGGGTTTTTTTTTTTAATGAAAATTTTGTTTTGAGGAAATTGAGATATTCATAAGAAATTTCCCAAGTAATATAATAGTTCCAGATACTATAGTTATTTTCTAGATAATACAATATGAAGGATGTAACATTAAAATACACACCCCCACACACATATGCCTTATAGTTAAATTGCCTTATATACAGCCTTGATAGTTATTAGCCTTGTGGTAGAGTCCATGTCTTTTAAACTTTTTCAGCTAAAGTATCTATAACTCTGGAAATGACTGTATCCAATTCACAGAAATTGTTAAGGCTTGAATGAGATAATATATATATAATGTCTGGCTTAATGGTTTATATTAAACACTCAGTTAATATTCATTAAATTGTTTTTTAAAGTTTATGTTTATATTTCTTATGGTTTATTTTGGGGATATAATTGACATAAAACATTGTATAATTTTAAGGTGTACAACCTGTTGATTTCATACATTCATATATTGTAATATGATGACCACCAGAGCATTGGCTAACACCTCCATCATGTCACATACTTATTATTTATTCTTGGTGATGAGAATATTTAAGATCTAGTCTCTTATCAACTTTAAATTATGTAATGCTGTAACGTTAAGTATAACCATAATGCTAATCATTAGATCTCTAGAATTTATTCATCTTATAATTGCAAGTGTGTACCCTTTGGCCAACATTTTTCCAATTCTCCCATTCCTCAGCCAGTGGTAACTACCATACTACTCTCTGTTTCTGCGAGTTCAGATTTTTTAGATTCCATGTATAAGTGATAACATACAATATTTGTCTTTTTTTGTGTAACTTATCTCACTTAGCATAATAGCCTCAAGGTCCATCAGTGTTGTTGCCAGTGGCAGGATTTCCTTCTTTCTCATGGCTGAATAATATTCTATTGTGTTGAATATACCACATCTTCTTTATTTATTCATCCATTGATGGACAGTTAGGTTGTGTCCATATCTTGGTTATATTGAATAATGCTGCAGTAAACATGAAGTGCAGATATCTCTTTAATATTCTGTTTTCATTTCCTTTGGATATATACTCAGAAATGGGATTTCTGCGTCATATAGTAGATCTATCTGTAGTTTTTTTAGTAGTCTCCATACTGTCTTCCATGTGACTGAACCGCTTTACATTCCCTCAAGCAGTGCACAAGGGTTCCCTTTTCTCCACATCTTTGCCAAATATTATCTCTTTTTTTTTTGATAGCCATTCTAACAGGTGTGAGGTGATATCTCATTGTGTGTGTGGTTTTTTTAACATCTTTATTGGAGTATAATTACTCTACAATGGTGTGCTAGTCTCTGCTCTATAACAAAGTTAATCAGATATATATATATATATATATATATATATATATATATATATCCCCATATCTCCTCTCTCTTGTGTCTCCCTCCCACCCTCCCTTATCCCACCCCTCTAGGTGGTCACAAAGCACCGAGCTGATCTCCCTGTGCTATGTGGCTGCTTCCCACTGGCTATCTATTTTACATTTGGTAGTGTATATATGTCCATTCCACTCTCTCACTTCATCCCAGCTTACCCTTTGGCCTCCCCATGTCCTCAAGTCTATTCTGTATGTCTGTGTCTTTATTCCTGTTCTGCCCCTAGGTTCGTCAGAACCATTTTTTTTTTTTTTTAGATTCCATATATATGTGTTACCATATGTCATTGTAGTTTGATTTGCATTTCCCTGATGATTAGTGGTGTTGAGAATCTTTTCATGTACCTGTTGGCCATTTTCATGTCTTCTTTGGAAAAATGTCTATTCAGTTCCCCTGCCCATTTTTTTAAATCGGATTGTTTGATTTTTTTTATTATTATTGAGTTTTATGAGTTCTTTACATATTTTGGAAATTACCCGTTTATCCACTTTATGGATTGCAAATATTTTTTTCCCATTCTGCATCTTGCCTTATCATTTTGTTGATTGTTTCTTTGGCTATGCAGAGCTTTTGAGCTTGATGCAGTTCCATTTATTTATTTTTGTTTTTGTTGGTTGTGCTTTTGGTGTCATATCCAGAAAATCATTGCCAAGACCCATAACAAGGAGCTTTTTCCCTATGTTTTCTTCTAGGAGTTTCACATCTTATGTTTAAGTCTTTAATCTGTTTCAATTTGATTTTTCTGAGTAGTGTGAAATAGGAGTCCAATTTCACTTTTCTGTATGTGGTTATCAATTTTTCTCAGTACCATGTATTGAAGAGATTCTCCTTTCTCCATGGAGTATTCTTGGCTCCCTTGTCAAATATTGATTGACTGCATATAGAGGGGTTTATTTCTGGGCTTTCTTTTTTGTTCTGTTGGTCTGTGTTTCTATTTTTATGCCACTACCATACTGTTTTAATTACTATAGATTTGTAATATGTTTTGAAATCAGAAAGTATGATACCTCCAGCTTTGTTCTTTTTTCTCAGGATTGCTTTGGTTATCTAGAGTCCTTTGTGGTTCCATACAAATTTAGGATTGCTTTTTTCTATTTATGTGAAAAAAATGCCATTGGAATTTTGATGGGGATTACATTGAATCTATAGATGACTTTATGTAGTATGTACATTTCACAATATTAATTCCTCTGATCCATGAACATAGGATGTCTTTCAATTTGTTTGTGTCTTCTTCAACTTTTTTCATCAAAGTTTTATAGTTATCACTGTACAGATTATTCATTTCCTTGGTTAAATTTATTCCTTTATTGTTTTTAATGCTGTTATGTTGCTATTTTAATACTTTTATTTTGTAATGCTGTTGTGAATGGGATTGTTTTATTTCTTTTTCAGATATTTCATTGATAGTGTATAGTAGTGCAACTGATTTCTCTATGTTGATTTTTATAGCCAGAACTTTACTGGATTTACTGATTAATTCCAACAGTTTTTTGGTTGAATCTTTAGGATTTTCTGTATAGCAAATCATATCATCTACAAAAAAAGGCAGTTTTACTTCTTTCTTTATGATTTGCATGCCTATTATTTCTTTATCTTGCCTAATTGCTTTAGCTAGAATTTCCAGTACTATGTTGAATATGGGCACTCTGGTCTTGTTCTACTTAGAGCAAAAGATTTCAGACTTTCACCATTGAGTATGATGTTTACTGTGGGTTTGTTGTGTATGACCTTCACTGTGTTGAAGTTTGTTACTTCTGTTCCCCATTTGCTGAGGATTCTTGTCATGAAAAGTTATTGTATTTTTTAAATAATTTTTTTCTCTACTGAGATGACTAAATGATTTTTATCTTTTATTCTATTCATATAGTATAACGTTTAGTAGCATGCTTGTGTTGAATCATGCTTTCATCCAAGAGATAAATCACATATGATCATGGTGTATGATCCTTCTAACATTCTGTTTAAGTCGGTTTGCTAATATTTTGTCAAGTATTTTTGCATCTGTATATATCAGGGATATTTTCTTGTAGTGTCCTTATCTGCCTTTGGTATTAGAGTAATGCTGGCCTGGTAGATTGGGTTTGGAAGTGTTCCCATCTCTTCTTTTTTTGGAAGAATTTGTAAAGGATTGGTGTTAATCTTCTTTAAATATTTGGTAGAATTCACCAGTGAAACCATCTGGTCCTGGATTTTTCTGTTTTGGAGATTTTCCATTACTGATTCATTCACCTTATTCTTTATTCGTTCTTTATGATTCAGTCTCAATAAGTTGTATGTTTCTGGGAATTTATCCATTTCTTCTAGGTTATCCAAATCATTGGCATATTATTGTTCATAGTATCCACTTATGATCCTATGTTTTTCTGTGATATCAGTTGTAATATCTCCTCTTGCATTTCTGATTTTATTTTCTTTCTCTCTTTTTTTTCTTTGTCTAGATAAAGGTTTGGCATTGTGTGTATCTTTCCAAAAAAGCAATTCTTTGCTATTTTTCTTCTGTTGTTTGGTGTCTATTTCATTTTTTCCATTGTGACCTTTGTTATTTCCTTCCCTCCTTCCTAACCTTGGGCTTACTTTGTTCCTCTTTGTAGTTCCTTCAGATGGAAAGTTCAGTTATTTATTTGAGATCTTTTTTTTCTTAATATATGCATTTATCAGTATAAACTTCCCTCTGAGTACTGCTTTTGAAGCATACCATACGTTTTGTTATGTTGTGTTTCCGTTTTCATTTGTTTGGAGATTGTTTTTTGAAAATCCCTTTGATTTCTTTTTTGACCAGTTGGTTGTTCAGAATTGTGTTGTTTAGTTTCCACGTTTGTAACTTTTCCAGCTTTCCTCTTGTTGATTTTTAGTTTCATACTCATTGTGGTTGTAAAAGTTGCTTGGTATGATTTTAAATCTTTTTAAATTTGTTAAAGTTTGTTTTGTGGCTGATAGTACGATCAATCCTAGAGAATATTCTGTGTGCAACTGAAAAGAATGTTTATTCTTCTG
Source organism: Phocoena sinus (assembly GCF_008692025.1). Classification (NCBI taxonomy): domain Eukaryota; kingdom Metazoa; phylum Chordata; class Mammalia; order Artiodactyla; family Phocoenidae; genus Phocoena; species Phocoena sinus. Next base: position 78,858,232 of record NC_045768.1, on the reverse strand, counting down.
CTGTTGGGTAGACATATCTATTTATGTTTGTTAGGTCCATTTGGTCTAATTTATAGTTGTCATACTGTACATTGGAACTCTAGCTTTATTCATCCTATGTAACAGCTTTGTGTCCTTTGACCAATATCTCCTCATTTCTCCCACCTATCTACCCCTGAGCACTGTTCTATTATCTGCTTCTCTGTATTCAACTTCTTAGATCCCACATTATAAGTGAGATCATTCCATCTTTTTCTTTCTGTTTGGTTTATTTTATTTAGCATAATGTCTTGCAGGTTCATCCATTTTGCTGCAATGGCAAGATCTCCTGTTCATTTAAGGCTAGATAATATATATATACACATACACATTTGCTATCCATTCATCTGTTGCCAGACACTTACATCGTTTTCTTTTATTGGCTATTGTGAATATTGCAGCAGTGAACATGGGAGTGCAGATATCATTTTGAGGTACTGATTTCATTTCCTTTGGTTCAAAATTGCTATATCATATGGTAGTTTTGTTTTTAACTTTTTGAGGACTGTATACCCTTTTCCACATTGGCTGTACCAATTTATATTCCAATGGGATTGTTTCATTTAGATTCTTTTAATTAGTCAGTTGGAATCATCTTAATGATTATGAGTCATGTACTCATCTGGAGCAATAAATAATCATTACTTCAGAATTCTCAAAAATTTGGGTATAAAAGACTAGTATTCTGGCTGTCTTTATGTAGTGGTGTTATTTTATATAATGTTTTCCCTGTGTTCTTTTCTGAATCCTCTAAACATTTTAATTTACAGGCATGTAGTTCATATTTCTCCACTTTCTATCACTTATTATTTTAACCATAGATAAAAATACATAGAAGATCAAACTTTCATTATGTACAGATGATATTTAACATATCTTAACATTTTTCTATGTCTTTTTTCAGATTTAGAAAATCTGTTTAAATAAATGCAGTACATACAACTGAGGTCCACCTTTTCTCCTCCTTGACAGCCTACTCTCCTCCAGTCTCTTGGTAACACTTTCCTGAAGTTTGCACACTCCATACATATTTATGATATAGATATATATGTATGTATCTATATGACTATTTTCACTCATATATATGTACTCATACACATTTGTTTTGGTGGGTTTTAAATGCTTTATTTTTTGGAGTGTCTCATGCTGTGAAGGACTTGCCCCATAAGTAAACCTGTTAATGCACTGCTGAACTTAGTCTCATTGTGTGCTACTGTCCCTTCAAGATCATATTAAAAATTTTTTTTTTAATATTTATTTATTTTCTTATTAGTCATCCATTTTATACACATCAGTGTATACATGTCAATCCCAATCTCCCAATTCATCACACCACAAGCCCCATCCCCTGCTGCTTTCCCCCCTTGGTGTCCATACATTTGTTCTCTACTTCTGTGTCTCAATTTCTGCCCTGCAAACTGGTTCATCTGTACCATTTTCTAGGTTATACATAATATGTGTTAATATACGATATTTGTTTTTTTCTTTCTGACTTCACTCTGTATGACAGTCCCTAGATGCATCCATATGTCTACAAATGACCCAATTTCTTTCCCTTTTATGACGGAGTAATATTCCACTGTATATATGTACCACATCTTCTTTATCCGGTCATCTGTCGATGGGCATTTAGGTTGCTTCCATGACCTGGCTATTGTAAATAGTGCTGCAATGAACATTGGGGTGCATGTGTCTTTTTGAATTATGGTTTTCACTGGGAACATACCCAGTAGTAAGACTGCTGGGTCATATGGGAATTCTATTTTTAGTTCTTTAAGGAACCTCCATACTGTTCTCCATAGTGGCTGTATCAATTTACATTCCCACCAACAGTGCAAGAGGGTTCCCTTTTCTCCACACCCTCTCCAGCATTTGTTGTTTGTAGATTTTCTGATGATGCCCATTCTAACCGGTGTGAGGTGATACCTCATTGTAGTTTTGATTTACATTTCTCTAATAATTACTGATGTTGAGCAGCTTTTCATGTGCTTCTTGGCCATCTGTATGTCTTCTTTGGAGAAATGTCTATTTAGGTCTTCTGCCCATTTTTGGATTGGGTTGTTTATTTTTTAATTATTGAGCTGTATGAGCTGTTTATAAATTTTGAAGATTAATCCTTTGATGATTCCTTTGCAAATATTTTCTCCTATTCTGAGGGTTGTATTTTCATCTTGTTTATGGTTTCCTTTGCTGTGCAAAAGCTTTGAAGTTTCATTAGGTCCCATTTGTTTATTTTTGTTTTTATTTCCATTACTCTAGGAGGTGGATTAAAAAAGATCTCACTGTGATTTATGTCAGAGTGTTCTTCCTATGTTTTCCTCTAAGAGTTTTATAGTGCCCAGTCTTACATTTAGATCTCTAATCCATTTTGAGTTTATTTTTGTGTATGGTGTTAGGGAGTGTTCTAATTGCATTCTTTTCCATGTAGCTGTCCCGTTTTCCCAGCACCACTAATTGAAGAGACTGTCTTTTCTCCATTGTATATCCTTGCCTCCTTTGTCATAGATTAGTTGACCATAGGTGCGTGGATTTATCTCTGGGCTTTCTATCCTATTCCATTGATCTGTATTTCTGTTTTAGTGCCAGTACCATATTTTCTTGATTACTATAGCTTTGTAGTACAGTCTGAAGTCAGGGAGTGTGATTCCTCAAGCTCTGTTTTTTTCCCTCAAGACTGCTTTGGCTATTCACAGTCTTTTGTGTCTCCATACAAATTTTAAGATTCTTTTGTTCTACTTCTGTGAAAAATGCCATTGGTAATTTGGTAAGTATTGCATTGAATCTGTAGATTGCTTTGGGTAGTATAGTCATTTTCACAATATTGATTCTCCCAATCGTAAGAACATGGTTTATCTCTCCATCTGTTTGTATCATCTTTAATTTCTTTCATCAGTGTCTTCTAGTTTTCTGCATACAGGACTTTTGTCTCCCTAGGTAGGTTTATTCCTAGGTATTTTATTCTTTTTGTTTCAATGGTAAATGGGAGTGTTTCCTTAATTTCTCTTTCAGCTTTTTCATCATTAGTGTATAGGAATGCAAGAGATTCCTGTGCATTAATTTTGTATCCTGCTGCTGTAGCAAATTCATTGATTAGCTCTAGTAGTTTTCTGGTGGCATCTTTAGGATTCTCTATGTATAGTATCATGTCATCTGCAAACAGTGAGAGTTTTACTTCTTTTCTGATTTGGATTCCTTTTATTTCTTTTTCTTCTCTGGTTGCTGTGGCTAGGACTTCCAAAACTATGTTGAATAATAGTGGTGAGAATGGACATCCTTGTCTTGTTCCTGATCTTAGAGGAAATGCTTTCAGTTTTTCACCATTGAGAATGATGTTTTCTCTGGGTTTGTCATATATGGCCTTTATTATGTTGAAGTAGTTTCCCTCTATGTCCACTTTCTGCAGAGCTTTTATCATAAATGGGTGTTGAATTTTGTCAAAAGCTTTTTCTGCATCTATTGAGATGATCATATGGTTTTTATTTTTCAATTTGTTACTATGGTGTATCACACTGATTGATTTGCATATATTGAAGAATCCTTGCATCTCTGGGATAAATCCCACTTGATCGTGGTGTATGATCCTTTTAATGTGTTTTTGGATTCTGTTTGCTAGTATTTTGTTGAGGATTTTTGCATCTATATTCATCAGTGATATTGGTCTGTAATTTTCTTTTTTTTGTAGTATCTTTGTCTGGTTTTGGTATCAGGGTGACGGTGGCCTCATAGAATGAGTTTGGGAGTTTTCCTTCCTCTGCAATTTTTGGAAGAGTTTGAGGATAGGTGTTAGCTCTTCTCTAAATGTTTGATAGAATTCCCCTTGAAGCCATCTGATCCTGGACTTTTGTTTGTTGGAAGGTTTTTAATCACAGTTTCAATTTCATTACTTGTGATTGGTCTGTTCATATTTTCTATTTCTTTCTGGTTCAGTCTTGGAAGATTATACCTTTCTAAGAATTTGTCCATTTCTTCTAGTTTGTCCATATTATTGGCATAGAGTTACTTGTAGTAATCTCTTAGGATGCTTTGTATTTCTTCAGTGTCTGTTGTAAATTCTCCTTTTTCATTTCTAATTTTGTTGACTTGAGTCCTCTCCCTCTCTTTCTTGATGAGTCTGGCTAATGGTTTATCAATTAATTATGTTTATCTTCACCAAGAACCAGCTTTTAGTTTTATTGATCTTTGCTATTGTTTTCTTTGTTTCTATTTCATTTACTTCTGCTTTGATCTTTTTTATTTCTTCTGCTAAGTTTGGATTTTGTTTGTTCTTTTTTCTCTAGTTCCTTTAGGTGTAAGGTTAGATTGTTTATTTGAGATTTTTCTTATTTCTTGAGGTAAGCTCGTATAGCTATAAACTTCCCTCTTAGAACTGCTTTTGCTGCATCCCATAGGTTTTGGATTGTCATGTTTTCATTGTCATTTGTCACTAGGTGTTTTTTGATTTCCTCTTTGATTTTTCAGGGATCTCTTGGTTATTTAGTCATGTATTGTTTAGCCTCCATGTGTTTGTGGTTTTTATGTTTTTTTCCCCTGTAATTGATTTCTAATCTCATAGCGTTTTGGTCAGAAAAGATGCTTGATATGATTTCAATTTTCTTAAATTTACTGAGGCTTGATTTGTGACCCAGGATGTGATCTATCCTGGAGAATGTTCCATGTGCACTTGAGACGAAAGTGTAATCTGCTATTTTTGGATAGAATGTCCTATAAATATCAATTAAATCTATCTGTTCTACTGTGTCATTTAAAGCTTGTGTTTCCTTATTAATTTTCTGTTTGATGATATGTCCATTGGTGTAAGTGAGATGTTAAGTCCTCCACTATTATTTTGTTACTGTCAATTTCCTCTTTTATAGCTGTTAGCAGTTGCCTTATGTATTGAGGTTCTCCTATGTTGGGTGCATATATATTTATAATTGTTATATTTTCTTCTTGGATTCATCCCTTGATCATTATGTAGTGTCCTTCCTTGTTTCTTGTAACATTCTTTATTTTAAATTCTATTTTACCTGATAGAGTATTGCTAGTCCAGTCTTCTTTTGATTTCCATTTGCATGGAATATCTTTTTCCATTCCCTCACTTTCAGTCTGTATGTGTACCTTGGTCTGAAGTGGGTCTCTTGTAGATAGCATATATATGGGTCTTGTTTTTGTATCCATTCAGCAAGCCTGTGTCTTTTGGTTGGAGCACTTAATCCATTCACATTTAAGGTAATTATCTATATGTATGTTCCTATGGCCATTTTCTTAATTTTGGAGGGTTTGTTTTTGTACGTCCTTCCCTTCTCTTGTGCTTCCCACTTAGAGAAGTTCATTTAGCATTTGTTGTAGAGCTGGTTTGATGGTGCTGAATTCTCTTAGCTTTTGCTTGTCTGTAAAGCTTTTGATTTCTCCATTGAATCTGAATGAGATACTTGCTGGGTGGAGTAATCTTGGTTGTTGGTTCTTCCCTTTCATCACTTTAAGTATATCATGCCACTCCCTTATGGTTTATAGAGTTTCTGCTGAGAAATCAGCTGTTAACCTTATTGGAGTTCCCTTTTATGTTATTAGTCGTTTTTCTCTTGCTGCTTTCAAGAATTTTTCTTTGTCTTTAATTTTTGCCAATTTGATTACTATGTGTCTTGGTGTGTTTCTCCTTGGGTTTATCCTGTATGGGAGTCTCTGCAGTTACTGGACTTGGATGGCTATTTCCTTTCCCATATTAGGGAAGTTTTTGACTACAATCTCTTCAAATATTTTCTCTGGTCCTTTCTCTCTCTCTTCTCCTTCTGGGACCCCTCCCCTATAATGTGAATGTTGTTGTGTTTAATGTCCCAGAGGTCTCTTAGGCTGTCTTCATTTCTTTTCATTCTCTTTTTCTTTATTCTGTTCCACAGCAGTGAATTCCACCATTCTGTCTTCCAGGTCACTTTTCCATTCTTCTGCCTCAGTGTTTCTGCTGTTGATTCCTTCTAGTGTATTTTTTATTTTGGTTATTGTATTGTTCATCTCTGTTTGTTTGTTCTTTAATTCTTCTAGATCTTTGTTAAACATTTTTTGCATCTTCTCGATCTTTGCCTCCATTGTTTTTCTGAGGTCCTGGATCGTCTTCACTATCATTATCCTGAATTGTTTTTCTGGATGATTGCCTATCTCTGTTTCTTTTCCTTGTTTTTCTGGGTTTTATCTTGTTCCTTCATCTGGTACATAGCCCTCTGCCTTTTTATCTTGTCTATCTTTCTGTGAATGTGTTTTTTTCCCCCACAGGCTGCAGGATTGTAGTTCTTCTTTCTTCTGCTATCTGCCCTCTGGTGCCATATTTTTTAAAATTTTTGATCAGCCTCAAATCCTTTTATATCATTACAGCATGTAATTTAATTATAACCAATAAGATAGGAGAGTTTTCTTGGTGATCAGTCAGAAAATATTTTTCTCTACTAAGGAAAACATGAAGACAGTCTCTCTTATTTCCTAGGTTTTGCCAAATCTGGCATTTTGCGTGGAATTTTCATAATCGACCTGCCGAAGTGCCTTTAAGTTTAATTACAAAATTTTTCATTATTAAACTGATTTGGGGTGTTTTTATTTCTATTATTGGACAAATGAAACTATTTAAGAGATTATACTATTTTATTCATTGAATATTCCCATGGTATTTATAGGAAAATATATACAACTTGTTTCATTTACTTTATTTTATGATACTTTAAATATCATAAGAGTTTTCAGTTTTTGCTAACTTTCAAGTTTCATTAAACTTTAGTGAAGTAAGCATCCAGTTCTTTTCAGTGTTACTTCTTGATGTTTTAAGTGAATACAAAGTCTGTCACATCTTGTTTTAATTCAGAAGATGAGCATTTGGCTTTTTTTCAACCTGCCACCACCCTTTGTAGATATTTACTTTCTTTCCACCCTCTCATTATATTTATATCACATCTTCAGGTTAATATATAATGAATAGGGCATGATGTTAATAATTTAAGTCTTTTATCATTCTTTCCCTGTAAACCACAAAACTACTATTATTTGTATATTGACCCTACTGGACTGATTTTTTTAAAAAATATTTTTCTTTACTATTTTATAGTGTTTTTTTTCTGGGAGTTTCTGGAAACACAGTTTTTAAAATCTCTATGAAATTACATTTTGTCATCATATTCTTAATTTCCAACAGTTCTTTTTATTCTGTTTTTTATTTTATTATGTATTTATGTATGAAAATACTTCCACTGAAGATATTAATTTTTATTTTAAAATGTATTCTACCCTTTGCATGTTTTTTAAATCTTGAATTACTTTTATCCATTTATTCTTATAGTCCTGTCTTTCATTCATAGATTTTTATAAATATTTGGCAGTTTTAAACTCTGGCTTAATTTTAAGATTGAAGAACAAACATAAAATTTGTATGTATATATACTTTCTTTGGGGGTGGATGGTAAGCCTCACTGTTAGTGAATTAGGTTTTTAATTTTATTTATTTTATTTGATCAAACCCTAGTGTCAGGTGTTTTCATTTAGGCAGATCAATTTCCACTGAGAGGAATCTTCTAATAATATATCTTCAGTAATCTTATATCTTCAGTAGGCTTGTGTTGAGATTTAGGTGCTAATAAGTTTCCTGACAGTATTTTCAAAAGCAGTTGGGGAAAAATGACTGTTGCCCTAACGTTAAATGCAGAACCTCACCCCTGATCTCAGGCTAGATATGGTGTCCACAATTGTGCAATTTCTCTAGTTAGAAATTGTGCAATTTCTCAGGAGACCAAAACTTTATTCTGAGGATTGCAAGAAAATATGGGAAAATAGACATTTCTCATCAAAATGTACAGTCAATCTTAGTTTCAGCTACAATGGAGCCTCATTTTCAAAAATATATAGTGCTTCCAATTCTTGAATACTTCTAGTGTTATAAAGCATGCAGAGTCCTACTAATTGGTGCCACTATTCCCTACTAGGCTTTTTCAGAATTGCTATTTAAGTTTACAGCTTTTTAATATATTTTATAGATTCCAAAATATGGCTATCGTCTTTTCTTTTTTTCATTTAGTTTGTTCCTATGCGTTCATCCCCTTTTACCTTTTTACTTCTACTTTTCATGTGATTTTGTGAGACAGCAGCAATAAATGTATGCATTTAATCTGCCATGTTTAATTTGAAAAGTACTATTTTAAAAATGTAACAAACATATCTAAATCAATACTTTTATAACTATTTAAATGTATTAAATCTTTTGAAAATAATACAAATCAAATGTTTTAATTTTGGTGTGAACATGTCCTATTTATTTTAGGATTCCATTTTCCAATTTTAACACAAACATCAGTTATAGTTTATTAATTTTATAATCAATTATGTTTCATCTTATCTACCTATTTATCAGTTTCTTTCCTTGACATTGTTTCTAAAATCCCTCTGAGTTTACTCTTCTTACCTTATTCTCTGTTAACTTTTTCAATGAGGTATTGTGAGTGGTGACCTCTCTTAGCAATTTTATATCTGAAGTGTTTTATTTTTTCTAGACATAGAATTTTAGGTTAACCAGTTTCTAATTTTTGTTTTTGTGTAAATTTTGTTTATTTTCTCTGGTATCTGTGTTTTCTGATGAGAATTCTGCTGTTAATCTCATTGTTCCCTTTTAGCTAATCCATCTCAAGTTTTTTCTTTATACTTAATGATCTTCAAATTCAGCTCTATGTGTACAGGTGTGGAATTATTTACTCAGTGCTAGTGGTGAAACTTTAACATGAAGTTTCAAGACTTTATTGAATGATAGTCCCACTGCAGTGTTGATATTTGGGCCAGATAATTGTTTGTTGTGGGTGCTGTCTTGTGCCTTGTAGGATGTCTAGTAGTGTGCCTGGCTACTAAAGTTGTCAGTAGCAACTTTCCAGTCATGACAAAATGTGTCCTAGGACAGGACCAAACGTCTCCTGGGGTGGGGAGAGGGAAGAGGGAGACAATATCACTCCTCATCGAGAACCACTGATTTAAACTATCGATACATAAACAGAAGAGAAAGAATTATAATTTTTCTATAGACTATCAAAGTCTCTGAAAAGATTGTTTGTTACGAAAAAGTATTTCTTTAAAAATTATGTTTTCTTATAACTTGATGACTTTAATACAAATTAAATTAGAGTATTTCTCACCAGATTTATGCCATAACTCTTGCACTATTTTGGTAATTAAAATATTCAAGAATTTGCACTTAATTTGATGAGCATCATGGAATGTCTACTTGAACATGTCCTGAAGCCAAAGAGATTCTTTCTTTACTAAATTATTGCTGATGGATTTTATCAAAAGCTACATTAGAAATATAAATAGTTAAAAAAATAAACTTTACAGTTAAATTTTTTTCTTCTGTCCCTTTGAGATGCATTTGGATCTCCTACAACCCAGGAATATCTTTCTCAAGGACCTGGCAGCCATTCCTTTGAAATACCATCATCAAGAAAGACAGGGCCCCTCTCTCCCAGTCTCCATTGGAGCATAGGAACCTACCTTGCACATTACAGTCAGCAAACCCAGATGGCCTAATTATACCCACCAAACCTCTTCCCGCTTGTTTATAACTTTCCACTCCCCTGACTTTGCTGAAGCCCCTGCTCATTCATCCTCCCTACTCTTCATTCTCTGGTTAAAATACCCAGTTATCTCTGTAGAAACTGGAATTGAGCTCAGCTCTTTCCCTTACTGCAGTAGTTACTGAATAAAATTGGACTTTTCCACCTTAAAAAAAGAAAAAATGAAATATAGATTGTAGGTTTTCTAGCTAAACCCAGAACTCATCAAGAGAAATTGATTAGGAAACTCATTATTAGGAGTCTGGAAATATGAAATTTAAATAAAATCTCTTTTTCTGTAAAGTATTAGAGATAAAGTAAAGGACTTTAAAGTGTTTCTACTAAAAAATATTTTTATCCTTCATACCTTTTGAGTTTTCTATAGGAATCCTACCTTAATACTTTAAAAAATTGACTTGTGTCATTTAAGTTGGCATATATCACAAGTCACGTAAAAAGTATAAACATGATTTGTATGTATGTTAACGAGAAGGCCACAGTAGTATGGGGTATCATGTCCGTTTGTAAAGGAAGTCTATAAAAATTAAAACATTAATGTTAATCTAGTGATTCAGAGCTGATAATTTTTTTTTCCAAAACTGACTAACAATTTCTGTTATTTCCATATTTCTCTGCTTATATCTGAATAAAAGATAATTCCTTGATCCTGATAAAAGGCATTTTCTAGAACACTTTTCTTTTGTAAGCTTATGCTTTAACAAGTAGATAGATACGGGTCATGTCACATGCAACATGAATTTTATCCCACAATGTATCCTAGGAAAACAGAGACTTTCAGTCACTAGAAGTTCCTGAGCTCACAGCTGTTTACCTAATGTACCTAAGAATTAGGGAAAATAATTTTGTTTTAATATATCAAGTTATTGTGTTATATCACTTTCAGAGCTTGGTAGGCCTTGTTTAAATTAAGGTCTATCTTTTTCTACCATTGTGTGCATGTGTGTTTGTGTTCATGTGTGTATGCATGCCTGTAGGAGAGAGGGTTTGTTTGGGAGAGGGAAAGAGCAAATACACGGATTATGTCACTTATTCACTCAAAATATTATTTGAGGATTTTCTATATGCTAGACACCCTTCAGTCAAGAGAGAAGGAACCTGGGCCTTTGAGGGACCTTGTACTACCATGTCATCTTATCTTTCTGGACTGCCTTGCCAGCTCAGATTTCTATTTAGCCTCTGTTGAAGTAAGCAACCAATATCCTAATTAATACAAGGTGCATGAGCAGGAGCTTACATTCTATATGTGCCATACCATTTTATAGAATTCCATGAGGAAAAAGAGAATGCTGACTATTGGATGTCTGGAACACATATCTCAATTCCTAATTTGTAATTTGTTTGCTTATGTGTTCATGGTTTGTATTTACCACTAGCTTATAATCAGTGTAATGACAGGACCATGTCACTTTTGTTCCTCTTTCCCTTTCACAATACTGCAATGCAGATATGGTGGTGTTGACCTAAATTCAACAATGTGGCGAGGGAAACTACTTCTGGATGAAATTTTTGGAAAGTGTCATTGGTAAAATTTCTTCAAGGCTGTGGAAATCAACACTCAATCTCAAGTACTATTTTGTTGCCTGACCCACTATACAGACCATTAGGTCTTCCTCCAATAACCTTCTCTAACCTCTTCTTCCCCATGGAGCTCTTTAAAGTTTGGGAACCCATATTAAATTGACTGTGAACTCAAGCATTGGAATATGACTTAAATAGTACATGTTTTGTGTGTGAAATTCTCCTGGGGCTATCTGGAACCGTGGAAGGTTGAGAATAGACTTAAGCAAAACACTGTGAAAAATGTCTTAAATTGAAAATAAATATGTATCACCCAAAATATACATAGATATTAACACATTGATAATTTTCTAGTAGCAGAAATGCTGCCATCTTAACACAGTGGACTGTCTAATAAGAATGACAAGTCCTATCTTAGTCATGAAAAGAAATGAAGTAACAGTGGTGTCATGAAAAAAATTAAAAATGATTCACTACAATGATAAGGATGTCATATTTCTCATCTAGCAAAGGTTATTTAGTTATTTATATTCATTATACATGTTAATGAAACTTAAGTTGTGCAGAATGGTTGACAAACTAGCATGTGGCCATAGATACTGACCTCTCATGCCAAGGCAGGAAATTCATCCAATATAAATGGCAAAAAGGTTCTAACCAGGCATTGCATTTAAAATTTCTTATTCTGTTTTCTCCCTTGTAAGTCCCTTAAGAATAGTGAAATTGACATTATACCATTTTCTTGTGTTCTAAAACAGAATCCGTTTTTGCAGGGTCTTATTCATACATGGTTGGCATTTTACTAGCTTTTATTAACGAGTGATATAAATAATGCTGTTGTTTAAATCTTTGTTCAGTAGGTATTAACTATGAAGACAAATACTCAGTTATTTAAATAATACTGTCAGCAATTTTAGAGGAAAAAAGAAGCTTTTCTTGAAATTATCATTGTATAGTTTCAACTTAATAGTATAGCTTCCATTAGGCTTATGATCTATAAAATTACTGTGTATTTGATATTAATGGAAAGCATATTTCTATTACTCAGTTTGCTTTAGGCTTCAGGCATGTTAGGGCCTCAGCAACATGGTCTGGTGAGGAATAAGAAGGATGGTGCTGGATAGAGTTGGTTGGGCTAAATTGTAAGTTTCTCAGACTATGGAGGAGTGCAGTTGGCCTAGCCACCCAATGATTCTTGAAAATTAATCCATTCAAAGAATGGACAAGATCAGTTCATTAGGAAAATAGAGAGAAAATATTGCTTCCTAGAGAAAGAGTTTAGCTTGGTAGGTAATGTATTACCTACCTAGGATACTCTTCCAGGGGTCTGAGGTTCAGACAGGAATTTCTACCTAGCAAAGAACTAAATTGTCTGTGGAAAAACTTAGCAGAGCCTTAGTTGTTTGGTTTAAGACACTATGGTGAGGAATAGGAGCAGGCTAATGAGCAGGCAGCATGGGGATAAACAGGACTCCATATGAGCATTCCCCATTTCAAATCTAAATTAAACTTACCATGAGATCAAGAGTTTTGCTATAGCTCATACCTTAACCAGGATTTGTTCTAGAATCTATAGGGTTTAGCATTTGTGTGAAAACCATCAGTTTTGTGCAAATAATTGTGTCATAGGCCAGAGTCTGTCAGAAGTAGCCATTGAAATATATTACAGTTTTGGAAATGCAATGTGAATTTAAAAAATAGAAACACACAATCACTGTCAAAAGTGGATGGGGGGGCTTCCCTGGTGGCGCAGTGGTTGAGAGTCCGCCTGCCGATGCAGGGGACACGGGTTCGTGCCCCGGTCTGGGAAGATCCCACATGCCGCGGAGCGGCTGGGCCCGTGAGCCATGGCCGCTGAGCCTGTGCGTCCGGAGCCTGTCCTCCGCAACGGGAGAGGCCACAACAGTGAGAGGCCCGCGTAACGCATAAAAAAAAAAAAAAAAAAAAAAAAAAAAAAGTGGATGGGGGGCTTCCCTGGTGGCGCAGTGGTTGGGAGTCCGCCTGCCGATGCAGGGGACGCGGGTTCGTGCCCCGGTCCAGGATGATCCCACATGCCGTGGAGCGGCTGGGCCCGTGAGCCATGGCCGCTGAGCCTGTGCGTCTGGAGCCTGTGCTCCGCAACGGGAGAGGCCACAGCAGTGAGAGGCCCGCGTACCACAAAAAAAAAAAAAAAAGGAAAAAAAAGTGGGTGGGGAAAATGTTGAATTTTTGATAAATATGTGATGTGATTCCTAGGGACACATAGGTGTTGGAGATGATCCTTCGAATCATCAAAGCAAGATATGTTCCCATCCTCCTCCTCATCTCTCTTCCTTCATCTTTTCAACTCACTTTCCCTCTTTCTCTCTCATTTTGAAGAAATAAACCAGGAGGTATCTGGATAGCCATATGACCCAATAAACACTTTAAATAGATCAAATCCTACACCATTGATACACATAATTTAAGAACATAATGTTTTTCTCTGGATTTCATTTGGAAGGTTTACTTCATAACAACTAAATGTAAGCATAGTACAGTGGTTTAAATTAGTATTGCTGGAAATTATATCTAGCAGACTAAACATTGCAAATTTTACAATTGAAAAATGTATTTGCTTTATGTTCTCTGACTTTTTTCATGCTTAATGTTACTAAGGTTGTCATTTGTTATCTGACATCACGTTCACATTTTTTACATGAAAGCATCACATGGCATCAACCAAAGCACCACTAGACATTAAAAGTCAGTCTGTATTTTCAGTGTATATTAGTGCTTTTATCTGAACATTAACTTACATTTCTTCACTTTGTACTGAAATTGATGACACTGACATTTCATTAACATGTATTATGTTTCCTGTTCACTATTTTTTCTCTTGTTTTCTTTGTAACTTACACTGTGTGCATCAGTCAGCATTCTCATATCTATCCATCCATCCATCCATCCATCCATCCATCCATTCATGAAATTGGTTCATGTGATTGTGGGAGCAGGCAAGTTCAAAATTGATGGGGTAGGCACTCAGGCTAAAAACTCAGGATTTGAAATAAAGACAGGATTTGAATCTATAGTCCTGAGGCAGAATCTTTTCTTTGGGAAACCTCAGTTTTTGTTCTGAAGGCCTTTCAACTGATTGTATGAGGCCCACCCACTTTATCAAGGTTAGCCTGCTTAAAATCAATTGATTGTAGATGTTAACCACAGCTGCAAAATTTATTCATGGCAGCACCTAGATTAGTGTTTGATTAAATAGCTGGATATTATAGCCTAACCATGTTGACACGTGAAACTAACAATGATCACACTTTGCAAACTCCCCCCCCTTTTTTTTTTGATAAAAGCTATGACATGGGAACAGTTTAGGATTTAAAGAGTGTTACATTAACAATTTCAGATGTATTTACCCTTGAAATCAGAGTACTGTAATTACTTTGAAATACAATCTTAAAACACAGTGAAGGAATATAGAATCCCAAATTACCTTAGGAATACCTAAATTATCCCCCTTCCTGAGCCTAATCTAACAGATGAAAAAATTATATGTAAAAGTTATATATGTATAACCTTAATTCTCTCTAAGAAATAATAAAATTTTAAAGCTGAGAGTATCAAGGGTCACATAAAAATATTAAGTTTGTGTAGGAAGTGCCAGGTATCTTCTAGGGTAAAAAAATTATTAAGATAAAGACAGTACTAGTCTCTCATAGCTGACTATCAGGTAATTATAGTAAAATATGACTAAATAATTATATAATTATGAAGATACTAATAAAACAAAAAGGAAAAAAAGTGTATAACTTAACCTGGGGCATCAGTTGAAGCTGCCAAAATAAGGTGTGTCTGGAAAGATGCTTTCTTAGGTAAGCAATGTCGACACAAATAATCAATAAACAGTCAATAATAGGAATAGAAAAGAGCTTTTTTGAGCTACACTGAAGACTGTATCCTGGGAGACACAGATTCAGGAAGCACTTGAATTGTATTCCACTGGGCTACAAAATGGGGGAGGCTTATACGGGCAAAAACCACAAAGTTATATAAGATGTTTGTCAAGAATCAGGATTGGAGCTGGCAAGAAGTAAGGATGCTCATTAAGAAAGGATTAGTTGGTGTCTGAAATGATCGTATACTTACAGTGGGAGACCTTGAGACCATAAAGTTGCAGCTGGCAGCTGCTAGCAGATATTGTTTTGAAAATGGCTGGTGGTGTCTTTGAGTTTGATACAGTTCAGAAAATTCAAGTTCTCATTGATGCAGGAACATGACTGAAAGCACATCCACAATGGCCACCTGGCTCCATTTTGAATGCCTGAATCAGTTACTCCATTTTGACTTTTTAAGTGCATTATTTTCTTTAATGGTTAAAGCAGAGGTACAATGCATGTTTGACAGGCCATAAGAAAGGCTGTTCTAGTTAGCATAAAGTTCAAGCCACATTATGCAGAAGCCAGGATGACTTCCTCATATCTCTGTATGTGAAAATTTCTTCCATCAGTAGCATGTATAAGGATGGTAGCATTCTAATTACAGAGAAATACTTACGGATAATTTGGATGTATGAAAAAACACAGAAAACACAATGCCTTGGCAGAAAGGCAAGCAAGTGACATAGTTGCTAGAATTGGTGAAGCTCTCAAAAATTGATGGGAGGTGAGTCCCCTGAGGTTAACACAGTTTGAAAATCACTGCACTCCAAGATGCTGCTTTTAAGTCATGTGTACAACTGGTATAAATCTCCACTGTGTAACAGAATTTTTGTAAGAAATTGTATTGTACTCTGCTGCTGTCCTGTTCTTATAGGTACAGTGGACTCTCTCTTCACTAGGACAAACATGCTGTTAAAGGTTTTAATTGCAGTTACTGCTTGGCCAGAAATAGTCTGATCTCTACACTTAGTGTAGGAAGCAGGATAATCAAGTCTTGGTCAGTGTTGTGCTGGTAAGAAAAGGAGAAAGTAAGGAAGAAGAAAAGGAAGAAAAAGGAAACAGAGGTGGTGAAAAAAATGTGTTTAGAGTAAGGAGGGAATGAAAGAAATAGAGCAGAGGTGGAGGGGAAGGGGGGAAAATACAACAGTAACAAAAAGCAGTAATAATTTAACGTATGGAAGAGCTTTCCATCTTCAATTAATTAATACTCATTATATTCTCTATTTTATGAATAGAAACTCTGTATTAAATATTTAGTGGTTAAATGAATTGGCCAATATAGCACAGCCAATAAATATAAGAGCTGGATAAATTCCAAAGGCCATGCTTAGCACTATTTATAAAGTCAAATCTGCAAAAATTTTAAAAACTCCTCTACATCTTTAATGGTGTTACCTTTGGTGGTATCATTGTGGATTGGTCTTATGGTTATTTTGAGTGAGTGTTATACTTTCCATTATTTTATAAAGTTCCTAAATTGAGCATATATTCCTCTATACTTTTTAAAATTAAGGCATATTGAAGTATTAAAAGGATTTCTACCATATCATAATTAAAATTAATGCCTTTAAAATATCTATTTCTAAACAAATTATGATTTAACTTAAATATACTTATATTTTATTTGTTTTTGACTTATAAGAATCTAACAATTGATCATTTATCTTTAGGTCCATGTTTTATTCCTTCTGTAATATATACAGAGACATATAATGTATTGACTTTATTTGTCTAAAGTCACTCAGATTTTCTTTGCTTTCTTCCTTTATTCCAACACTGTCACAACAGAAACTCATGAACAAAGGGGAGAGAGGAATTAATAGATATATGTAAACTAGCTTAGTTAACCAGAAAGGGTCAAGCATTCAATAAATTGTTAGGGTGGTATAATATAGAAAATATAAGACCTGATTTGTTAGATAGAGTAGGGCAGTGTAAGTATACTCTGTTCTAACTGCCTCATAGAACTTTAGGTGGTTAATTCACTGTAATATGTGATCAACTCAGAGCCATCCTGATGTCATTCTATGCAGAAAACTGAGTTGAACAGGTAATTCAAGTGAAACATAGTGTTTCTTGACCCTGCAGTTCAATTTAATGAAGATGTACATTTTCCTAATGACTCATCAAACAAAATTTCTGTATATTAAAATGACATATTACAGAAAATGTGTGAAATACGAATGTGGGGAAGAGTGAGATTCATTCTGACCACTAGGCCTAGAAAGATGCAATAGAGAAGTTAGAGCTTGGGTAATTCTTGAAAACAACTAGAATTCCCATGTTTATCCTACTTTTTAAGATCAGAATAGTAATAAAATCTTTCACCAAAAGAAGTAATGCCTGTTTCAGATAAAACAAATACAATAGCCAAAAATGTTGCTATTAGATGATATACAGAAGAATGATGGGGAAGAAGAGGTGGGTTATGGAAGTACAGCCCACAGCTAATTCACATCAACCACCATACATGACATTAGAATCAAATAAATCTTCAGAATTCAACAGGGCTTCAGTGGTACACTCATAATTAACAAACTGTTTTGATGGCTTTTGGAGAATTATTCAATATATAAATTTGAATTTCATTGGCAAACTAATAAATGAAATCGTGCAAATTTATTAACCCTGGGCATATTAAATCTAACCCAGTTGAGTTGTATCTATAGAATTCTAAGATATTTACATGTGCACCTTGCAAGCTGCTGTACAAGCAACAATTGAGTATTTTAGTGCATCTCCCAAATGAGTAGTTCCCTTTACTGCTTCATTAATATAACTGGAACTAGGACTTATTTAGCTCTAGCCAAGTGATTTGAAAGGGGCTGATTATTTTGTGATCCCCTTGGAACAGCATTTAAGAGCAAAAGAGGGATGTGCATGAAGAACGCAACTGCTGATGCAGTTGAAATTCCTTACAAATGAGAAAATTAAAATTTGACACTAATAAGGTGGTTGTTGAAGCCCTAGTTTTTCAAATTAGTAGCCCATTCTTTTTCTATTTTGTTTCTTTTAATTCAATGCCAAAAGTTACGGGAAGTAGGACCTAGTGGATGAAGCATGGCATAATGTGTAAAGTGGGAGAAAGGTATTTTATTAAAAGTTCATACTTCCAATCAAAGTTCTATAAATATATAAACTATGAATACATCAACCTTGATTTGAAGTCTGGGCTTGTTTCAAAGAAATGTGTAATAGATAATGCTTAACAGTCAGTAGATGCTCTGAAAGGTGCCTACAAGATAGTATACTAAATCAAATCCTTTACTCTTTTAATCATTCATTATTTAAAATTTTTAAAAATACTTGTTGATTACATACTATATACCAAGGAGTATTGTGGAAGGAACCATGACAGCAGCTTTAATGTCTTTTTCTTTCTCTCTTCATATTCTCTACTTTGTGTTCCTTTAAAATATGTTTAAAGGGTGTGTACATGTAACATGCATATATATATATATTTAAGAACATATATTAATGAACTGGCAGGTTTCACAGAATTATCAGTAAGACAGATAGTAAGCAAGGAAACACAATGGGTATGGTCTCAGCTAATGGATTTTTCCTATTATTTCAGTGGTATTCTATGTCAATAATAGTATAAATATAACTTTTTAATATATATAAAATATTCTGTACCTTGAGTTTTCCAATGTGTTAATCTTGGAGATTACAGATAGGAGTCTCATTGTGTTTTACCTTCTTTATAGTATTCCTTTTCATAGATGTGCTCCTATTTATTTCCCTAGTCTTCCATCAATGGACATTTCAGATGTTTCCAATCTTTGGCTCTTAATATTAGAATTAATATTCCTTAATGTGTCATATCACACTAGTATATTAAAGATGATAATTTCATACTTTTCATTTTGTTAAGCTTCCAACATGTTCTCCTGGATCCTTGCTCTCCATTGATTACCTCATTGCAGGGAATAAGGAAGGAAGTTCTTCCACCTGGGCAAAGGAAAGGAAATAAAAATGGCTTTAAAGTATAACAAAATAAAAATATGTAATCATATTCATAAGAAAAAAAATATTTTACTAAATCTGTCAATTTAAGGGCATATGTCCCCAAATATTCTGCCTATGCGTCTATCAGTCATGCTATGGGCTGAATTCTGTTCTCCAAAAATTTGTATGTGGAAATCCTAACCCCCATTGTTAAAAGTATTTAGAGATGGGGCTTTTGGGAGACAATGTGGTTTAGATGAGATCATGAGGGTAGGGCTCTCATGATGGGATTAGTGCTTTTATGCGAAGAAACACCAGAGACCAACCAACCTTCCTCCCTCTCTCCATCCTTCCCTCTCTCTCTTTCTCTCTCTCTCCCTCCCCCACCCCCCAAACCTCTCTTTTTCTTGTTCTCTCTCTGTCATGTAAGGCACTGTGAGGACGTGGCTATCTGAAAGCTAAGAAAACTCTCACCAGAAACCAAACCTGTGGCATCCTGATCTCAGGCTTTCAGTCACCAGGGCTATAAGAATATGAATTTCTGCTCTTTAAGCTACTCAACCTATAGTATTTTGTTATAGCAGCTGAAGCTGACTAGGACAGAAGACTATCTCCTCTACTTGCCCTGTGAATCCCATCCTCTTTTGCCCAGTCGAGCACTCAGTTATGTCATAGTCCTCTCTCTTTGAAGCACCAATTTTCCCTCCCTGCTGGATCATTCTAATCAGAATGCAAATTTAGAAAAGCATTTACTGACGGCAAATTATTCTTTGACTTCTTCCCCATTCTCTGCTATTATTTGCATTTACTGAAAGCAAAACTCACTGAAAGACTAATCTATATGTGCCAATTCCACCTCCCATTTTCTCCTCCACCCAGTCCAATCAGGAATTTAGCTCTATCACTAGACTGAAACAGCTCATGGCAAGTCAGCAGTAACCCCCACATTGCAAAGGTCTGATCTTACTCAATTCCTCAGTAGTGTTTAGAGACAAATAAATGAAAAACTTTTCTTACTTCAGCTACCAAGATATCATATTCTCATGTTTGTTCCTCAACTTTTAGCCACTCCTTCTCAGTCTCTTTTGCTGGTTTCTATTATTATTTCCTTTCCTTCAAAGTGTTCGAGAGTCTTAGGCTTCTGCCAATGAGATTTTTCTCCTCTTATATACACATCTTCACTGGATGTTCCCACATAGCTCTACCACTTTAAATATTTCTCCCATGAATGAGCTAACCATTCATATATCAAGCCATTTATTTTACATCATCATCTGGATCTATAATAAGCATTTAAAGTTACTATGCATAAAACTGAACTCTTGTTTCTCCCTACAAAGCCCACTCAGTAAGTGGAGCCACAAATTTTTCTAGAAAAATTATTGGTACTAGTTTAAATTCCTTTCCTGCTCTCATAAACTATATCCAATCTATCATCATATCAGTTCTGTAGTACATTTATAATATATTCCAAAATCAACCACACCCCACCTCTTAGTACTATCCCATCCTAACCCAAAATGTCTGTTTTCCTAGAATAAATCAAAAACCTTCTAATCCATCTTCTTTCCTCCACTCTCAGCTTCCTTTGATCTTTTCTCTACAGGCTAGAGAGGTCCACTTAAAATCACTATCTGACTCTAAGTCATCCAAAATGTTTTGTCATGTTAAAATGCAATCCTTACCATGACCTTTTATTCGTCCCAACATGGCCTAATCCATGGGTAATATGTCTAATTTCATCTCCTATTATTGTATACCTTGGTTTATGGTGTCCAACATGCTGAACTGCTTGTCAATTCTTGTATAAATCAAGCTCATTCCATCCCATGACATTCTATTCCCATCACCTTAGAAACTCATTCCTGACTTTATTTGTATCACTGCTTGAAAGTCTTCTCCTCAGAAAGGACTTTTCCCTCATCATTTTATCTCAAGCAGCACTTTCTAGGCTTTTTAATTCTCTTACTTTGCTTTTCAACTCTTCATGTAACTATAAATATTGTTATATAAAGAATATATACAAAACATGTATATAAAATATCCCTCCCTCTCTCTCCTTCCTCTCCTCCCTCCCTCCCTCTCTCTCTTTCTCTCTCTCCCCTGCTTCTCCACTTTTAAGTAACATGCATGAAGACATGACTTTTACCAGTTATTTTACTGGTAAACAAAGGGTATACATGTTGTACACTTCGATAAATATTGCCAAATTCCTCTATTTAGAGGTTGAAACCATTTTATTTGCACTATCTATGTAAGACTAAGAATCATAGCCTCCCCTCAGTCATGTAATGGATCATTTATTCTTTGCTAAACTGATGAATAAAATAAAGGTCTCTCATAGGAGTGAGGTTAAACATTTTCACAGGCTTAAACATTTTTCTGTTTCCTTTCTTTGTCCAGTTTTCTACTTTTTTGTTATTGGCCTTTTCTTATCTCGAGGAAGTCTTTAACTTTTTACAAAGTTGTAAATATTTTATCCTTGACATTTAAAAATTAAATTTTTGAATCAACTACTTAGAGGTGTAATATATAAAATAAAATGAAATATTTAAAGTGTATAGGTTGAGGAGTTTTGACAAAAATATACATCTGAGTAACCAAACCTATAATCAAAGTATATAAGTTTTTTACCACCTCAGAAGGTACTTGTTTTTGTCAATTTGGTGTGTGTAAAAAAAAATACCATGCACTGGGTGGCTTCAGCAATAAACATTTATTTCTCACAGTTCTGGAGGCTGGGAAGTTGAGACCAAGATGGCAGCATAATTGGGTTCTGGTGAGGATCCTCTTCCTGGTTTGTAGATGCCACCTTCTCCTTGTATCCTCACATTGTAAAAAGAGAGAGGGAGAGTGTGCTCTGGTCTCCTACTCTTCTTATAAGGGCACTAATCCCATTACTGGGGCTCCAATCTCATGACTTCATTGAAACCTAACCACCTCCCAAAGGCCCCACTTCCAAACATCATCATGATTGGATTCAGGTTTCAACATGTGAATTTTGAGGGAATGCAAGCATGCAGTCCATAATAGTACCCTTATGCTAGGACCCCGGTATAAGAATGGTCACAGAAGCTTTATTCATAACATCAAAAAACTGGAGGAAAATATAATCTAAATGTTTAGCATCCAAATTATCGGTGAATAAGTATATTGATTTTTCTCTTAACTATGAATCTCATTTTCCTGCTTATTTGCAAGTTTCTTAATTTTTAATATGTGCTAGACATTGTGTCTAAAAATAGTTAATGTTGAAGTATATATTACACACAGACATTATATATATGAATATGTATATAATATACATATAGCACATATTTTTATATACAACATATATGTACATGTAGTATGTGTTATAATTACTTAGAGATGTTTCAGTGTTCTTCTGGAAGGATACTCCATGATCTAGACCAGCAGTCCCCAATCTTTTGGGCACCAGGGACCGGTTTCATGGAAGACAATTTTTCCATGGATGGGGGTGGGGGGGATGGTTCAGGTGGTAATGCGAGAGATGGGGAGCAATGGGGAGCTGCAGGTTAAGCTTCTCTCGCTTGCCTACCGCTCACCTCCTGCTGTGCGGCCCCCCCGGTTCCTAACAGGCTGAAGCCTGAGGGTTGGGGACTCCTGATCTAGACTACAGGAATAAAAGATTTAACAAGAATTTTGTTTGTAGTATTGCTTTCCTAAAACTTTAATAATCTAGGGCTTCCCTGGTGGCGCAGTGGTTGAGAGTCCGCCTGCCGATGCAGGGGACGCGGGTTCGTGCCCCGGTCTGGGAGGATCCCGCATGCCGCGGAGCGGCTGGGCCCGTGAGCCATGGCCGCTGAGCCTGCGCGTCCGGAGCCTGTCCTCCGCAACGGGAGAGGCCACAACAGTGAGAGGCCTGCGTAACGCATAAAAAAAAAAAAAAAAAAAAAAAAAAAAAAAAAAAACTTTAATAATCTAAATATGAAAAAATTAGGAAGTGTTTGAATATATTATATAAATACTTCATTTGCATGTTAAAAATCTCTCTCTCTATTGATGCTAAAGTATGACCAAGTTACTATCATAACTGGTCTTATCTTTGTATGTGTGAAAATTAGTAGTATTTAGCCTTGTATACCTTTGTAAGTACAGAGGAAAGTCGTACACATAATACCTACTAGTATTCAGCTGCTAAATATGATATCTGGGACTCTCAGTGGCAGCATTTTGACTGCTGTATTTTCAGAATACTGGTCACACTTTTCTGTTTCTCTGATATTTCATATTTCTTCTAGTTGTTGAAAACTGGGCATTTTAGATAATACATTTAAGCAATCTTGGATTTTTTTTTCTCTTCGCTTCATTGTGTTTTTATTTTTCTGGATTTGTTTGTTTTTTATTTTGTTTTGTTTTTGTAAATTTACTTGTCTCAGTCTACCCAGTCTCTCTCCCCTGTAGTGTGTGGCCGTTGAAGTCACTGTTCAGTTATTGTTACTCTTGTTTTAATTTTTAAACTTTGGAATCCTAAGGGTGGCCTCCTAGCCTAAATTGCTTTGTGGTCCACCAAAAATTGATCAGAGTTTGTGGCCCAACATTTTGAACAAACTAGTGTTTAGCCTTTTCTGATGGATCTGTGTGTGGGTTGGGGAGATCACTCTGATTTAGGGCAGTTTAAGATCCTTAGTTAACTAGGAACTGGACAGTTTGAGCTCTCTCTAGTTACCCCTCTGTGTATATGCAGAAGGCACCATAGATATATGGAGGGCTTATCAATCAGGGATAGGACATTTTATAAACAAGTGTGTCTCCTCCATTCTCTCATTTTCCTTGCTGGTGGCTTGAATAGATACAGATGGGCATGAGGTCCTCAGCATAAAGTAGCATAATTCTGTGAATCACTACATGGAGAAGAACCAGTCAGTAACAGGAATTGGTACATGACTGAGGGAAAACTCCTTATTCATTTCATCTCCTGTGTTTTTTGCTTCACTTGTACCCTGTCATTGTCTTTTCTAATACACTTGCAACATATGATTTTGTCAAGTGTTTTAGTATTTCCAACCTGAAAGGAGAACAAAGAGAACATTTTCTACTCTCTTAAAGTTGATACATCATGCTTTAGTGTTATGTATGTAATATATGAAGATATTTTTAAATATAAATTTTTAATTTTAGGAAACTATAGCTAGAGAAATTAAACTAGCAATATTCTGACATAGGACTGTTATAATTGTAATTAAATATAATCCCATGCTCTGTATAAGCATATAAAAACCAGTTGGCTACAGAAATACATTTTACTTTTTTCAGAAAAATTATCTGGGAATGATTGATTTAATTTCTTTATTTTTTATAGAAGTATAGTTGATTTACAATATTATGTAAGTTTCAGTTGTACTGCATAGTGGATCAGTATTTTTATAGATTATACTCCATTTAAAGTTATTACAAAATAATACTTCCCTGTGCTGTACAATATATCCTTGTGGCTTATCTATTTTGTACATAGTAGTGTGTTTTACTTAATCCCATAACCCTGTCTTTCCATACCTCCTTCCTTGTACCCACTGGTGACCACTAGTTTGTTATCGATAGCTTTGAGTCTGTTTCTGTTTTACTATATATATTTCTTTGTATTATTTTTAGGTTCCCCATAAAAGTGATAACATATATTATCTTTCTCTGTCTGATTTACTTCACTAACTGTAATCGTCTCTAGGTCCACCACATTGTTGCAGGGGACAGAATTTCATTCTTTTTTTGTGCTGGAGTAATATTGCATTGTTACAGTTATATATAAAACCTCTTCTTTATTCATTTCTCTGTTGAAGGACATTTGGGTTGTTTCTATATCTTGGCTATTGTAAATAGTGCTGTTGTGAATGATGGGGTGCATTTATTCTCTCAAATTAGTGTTTTTGATTTTTTTTTCAGATATATACCCAGAAGTGGAATTGCTGGATGATATGGTAGTTCTATTTTTAGTTTCTTAGGAACCTTCATAATGTTTCCCATAGTAACTGCATCAATTTACATTCCCACTAACAGTGTACAAGGATTCAGTTTTCTCCACATCCTCACCAACATTTGTTATTTTTGGTCTTTTTGATGATAGCCATTTTGACAGGGGTGAGGTGACATCTCATTGTAGTTTTGATTTGGATTTCTGTAATGATTAGTGACGTTGAGCATCTTTTCATGACCCTGTTGACCGTCTGTATGTCTTCTTTGGAAACATGTCTGCTTTGGCTTTCTGCCCATTTTTTGGTTGAGTTGTTTGTTTTTTTTGATATTGAGTTGTACGAGCTATTTATGTATTTTTGGGTATGAGCCCCTTGTTGGTCATATAATTTGAAAATATTTAACTCCAACCAATAAGTTATCTTTTTGTTTGTTGATAGTTTATTTTGCCATCTAAAATCTTTTAAGTTTAATTAGGTCCCATTTGTTTATTTTTGCTTTTATTTGCTTTGGGAGAGGTATCCAAAAAAAATATTTCTATGATTTAATTCTCTTCTAGGAGTTTCATGGTCTCAGGTCTTACATTTAGGTCTTTAATCCATTTTGACTTTATTTTTGTATATGGTGTGAGGAACTGTTCTAAATCTCATTCTTTTATATGTAGCTGTCTAGTTTTGCCAAAACCACTTATTGAAGAGACTGTCTTTTCTCCATTGTATAGTCTTGGTTCCTTTGTCATAGATTAAATGACCATAGTTGCATGGGCTTATTTCTGGACTATCTATTCTGTTCCATTGATCTATATGTCTATTTTTCTGCCAGAACTATGCTATTTGATTACTGTAGCTTTGTAAAATACTCTGAAGTCAGAGAGTATTTTTTTTTGCTTTGTTCTTTTTTTGCTTTTGTTTTGTTCTTTTTTTCTCAAGATTGTTTTGGCAATTTGGTGTCTTTTGTTCAGTATGAATATAGGAATTTTTGTTCTTGTCCTGTAAAAAGTGTGATTAGTATTTTGATAGGGATTGCATTAAATCTGTAGATTACTTTGGGTATTATGGACATTTTAATAATGTAATTCTGTCAGTCCAAGAACACAGGGTATCTTTCCATTTCTTTGTATTATCTTCAATTTCCTTTATCAATTTTTTATACTTTTCAGAATATAGGTCTTTCACCTCCTTGATTAAGTTTATTCATAGATATTTTATTCTTTGTGATATGATTGTATATGAGACTTTTTTTTGCTTTCTCTTTCAGATAATTCCTTGTCCTTATAGACAAGCAACAGATTTCTCTATATTAATCTTGTATCCTGCGACTTTACTGACTTTATCTCATTTTCATGAGTTTTTTGGTGGATACTTTTGAATTTTTTATATAAAGTATCATGTCATCTGCAAATAATGACAGTTTTATCTCTTCCCTTCCAATTTGGATACCTTTTATTTTATTATTATTTTTTTCTTTTCTGATTGCTGCAGCTAAGACTTCCAATTCTATGTTGAACAGAAGTGGTAATATTGGGCATTCTGGTCTTGTTCCTGAATTTAACAGGAAGGCTTTCAGCTTTTCAACATTGAGTATTATGTTGATTGTGGATTTGTCATAAATGGCTTTTATTATGTTTAAGATATGTTCTCTCTGTACCCATTTTGGTGAGAGTTTTTATCATGAATTAATGTTGAATTTTTTCAGAAATTTTTCTGCATCCATTGAGATGATCATGAGATTTTTATACTTCCTTTTATTAATGTGATATATCACAATCACTAATTTGTGAATATTGAATCATCCTTGAATCCCTGGAATAAATCTCACTTGAGCATCCTTTTCATATATTGTTGTATTCAGTTTGCTAATATTTTCTTGAGGATTTTTGCATCTATATTCATCAAAGATATTGGCATGTAATTTTCTTTTTTGTAGTGTCTTTGTTTGGTTTTGGTATCAGGGTTATTGTGGCCTTGTAGAATACGTTTGGGACTCTTCCATCCTCTTCATTTTTTTTCAATAGTTTGAGAAGGATAAGTATTAGCTGTTCTTTATATGTTTGGCAGAATTCCCCTGTGAAGCCATCTAATCCTGGGCTTTTTTGTTTGGTTGGGGTTTTTTGTTGTTGTTTTAATTACAGTTTCAATTTGTCTACTAGTGATTGGTCAGTTCAGGTTGTCTATTTCTTCCTGCTTCAGTCTTGGCAGGTTTTATGTTTCCAGAAATTTGTCCATTTCTTCTAGGTTGTCAGTTTGCTGGGATATAACTGTTTATAGTATTCTCTTATGATTGTTTGTATCTCTGTGTTATAGGTTGTTATTTCTTCTCTTTAATTTTGTATTTTGTTTATTTGGGTTTTCTCTCTTATATTCTTGATAAACCTAATAAAGGTTTATTCATTTTGTTTATATTTTTAAAAAATAGCTCTACTTTTCATTAATCTTTCTTTTTGGTCTCTATTTCCTTTTCTGATTTTTATTTCCTTCCTACTGCTGACTTTGGATTTTGTTTGTTCTTTTTCTAATTCCTTTACATGGTAGGTTAGGTTATTTGAGATTTTTCTTGTTTTGTGAGGAAGGCCTGTATTGATATAAACTTCCCTCTTAAAACTGCTTTTGCTGCTTCCCATAGATATTGTAGTACTGTGCTTCCATTTTCATTTGTCTCAAGGTATTTTTAGGTTTCCTCTTTGAGTTCTTCATTGACCCATTGTTTTTTAGTAGTATATTGTTTAGTCTCCATGTATTTGTGCTTTTCACATTTTGTTTCTGTAATTTATTTCTAGTTTCATAGTGTTGTGGTTGGAAAAAAAAGCTTGATATAGTTTCTATCCTCTTAAATTTGTTGAGACTTGTTTTGTGACCTAGCATATGATCTATCTCAGAGAACACTCCATGTGCACTTGAAAAGAACATGTATTCTGTTGTTCTTCATTGGAATGTCTTAGAGATACTTATTAAATCCAGTTGGTCTATTGTGCATTTAAGACCACTGTTGCCTTATTGATTTTCTGTCTGGATGATCAGTTCATTAATGTAAGTGGAGTGTTAATGCCCCCTACTGTTATTATATTTTTGTCAGTTTCCCCCTCTATGTCTGTTAATACTCACTTTATATATTTAGGTGCTCCTGTATTGGATGCATGTGTGTTAACAAGTGTAACATCATCTTCTATTGATCCCTTTATCAATATATAATTCCATTCATTGTCTTTGGTTATAGCCTTTGTTTTATAGCCTACTTTGTCTGATATGAGTACTGCTACCCCTGCTTTCTTATCATTTCCATGTGCATGAAATATCCTTTTCCATCCCCTCTCCATCTGTGTGTCTCTTTAGCTATGAAGTGAATCTCTTGTAGGCAGCATATAGATGGATCTTGTTTTTGTTTTTTTTTAAACAATCAGCCATCCTATATCTTTTGATTGAAGCATTTATTTCATTGACATTTAAAGAAATTATTGATAAATATGTACTTATTGCCATTATATTACTTGTTTTCCTTTAGTAGTGTGCTTGTGTCCCTTTCTTTTTATTTTTGTTTATCTATTTTATGTTTTTGGTTTGTGGTTACCATGGGGTTCAGATATGTTGACCTATATCTACTTGTTTTAAACTGGTAGTCATTTAAATTACACACAATCTAAAAGATCCAAGTTTTTTACTCCTCTCCCTCATATTTTGTGTTTTTATGTCATATTTTACGTATTTATGTTTATCCCTTAGCTATTTATTGTAGCTAAAGTTGCTTTTACAGTGTTTTGTCTTTTAATCTTAATACTTCCTTATTTAAGTTGTTGATCCTCAGCCCTTACTCTGTATTTGCCGTTCATAGTGGGATTTTCCCTCTCCTATATATTCTTACTTCTTTTCAACTTGGAGAAAACCCTATAACATACTTTACGGTAGGTTTAGTGATGAACTTTTTAGTTTTTGCTTGTCTGAGAAGTCTCCCTCCTTCTATTCTGAATGATAATCTTGCTGGTTATAGTATCCTTGGTTGCAGGTTTTTCCTTTCAGCATTTTGAATATATTGTGCCTCTCCTTCTGGCCTACAAAGTTTCTACTGAAAATCAGCCAGTGCCCTTCTTAGGGTTCCCTTGTGTGTGACTCTTTGTTTTCCTTCTGCTGACTTTGGAATTCTCTATTTTTAGCTTTTGTCACCTTAATTATGATAGGTCTTTGGGTTCATCTTGCTTGGGACCCTCTCGGCTTCCTGTACCTGGTTATCTGTTTACTTCTTCATGTTTGGGAAATAATTTCAAATAATTTCAGCCATAACTTCATCAAATACATTTTCAAACCACTCTTCTCTTTACTCCTTCTAGGACCCCTATAGTGTGAATCTTGGAGTACTTGATGTTATCTCAAAGATCTCTTTAACTATTTTCATTTAATGTATTTTTCTGTTTTCTGTTCTGATTGGATGCTTTACATTATTCTATCTTCCAGGTCACTCATATGTCTATGTATATCACTTAGTCTGCTGTTCATTCCTTTTAGTGTGTTTTTTCAGTTATTGATTTCTTCTTTTTTTTTTTTTTTTGCGGTACACGGACCTCTCACTGTTGTGGTCTCTCCCGTTGTGGAGCACAGGCTCTGGACGCACAGGCTCAGTGGCCATGGCTCACGGGCCTAGCCGCTCCGCAGCATGTGGGATCTTCCCGGACCAGGGCACGAATCCGTGTCCCCTGCATCAGCAGGCAGACTCTCAACCACTGCGCCATCAGGGAAGCCCCAAATTCTTCATTTTTGATTGGGTCTTTTTTGAGATTTTCTAGTTCCATGTTTAAATTATGACTATGTTCACCTATTCTCTTCCCTAATTCAGTTAGCATTCTTATTACTCTTTCAATTTTTTATCTGGTAAATTGTTTCCATTCCATTATTTGTTATTTCAGGGATTTTCTCTTTCTTTTTCATTTGAGAGCAGTTCCTCTGCCTTTCATTTTGCTTGACTTTCTCTGTCTCTAGAATTTAGGTGAAACAGTTACCTATTGGAGTCTTAAACTGATGTCCTTGTGTGGGAGCGTCACTATACAGTCTGCTTGTGCCAATGCCCTTGGTTGGAGAGCTGGATTTGATGTGAATCAAGTCACATCTTTTCTTAGGGTGTGCCGGCTGCTATCACTTTGGTGGGAAGTAGGGCTGGAGTCTGGTGTGAGGTGGGGCTTCCCCTCTCTCTAGTGGCTGTCACCACTCTATCGGGTTTCGGGTCTGATCCCATGTTGCTGGAGCAGAAGTCCTGAGGGTCAGCTGTGAGCTGTCTCAGTTCCCTTTAAGTGTGTGCTTTCCCCTCTCAGCACCAGGATCTTTGCCCCAGAAGGGAGAATTGCTGGAGCAAGAGAGTCCTGTTAAGGCTATTGGCTCATGGTGGGGCATGGGCTGTGGTGGATTGGCTGCAGACAGAGGTCTGAGCTAATTCTGATGCACCACCTGTACAGGTGCCAGCAGTAGTTGTTCTCATCTTGCTCAGACACAACCTCGGGTCCAAATTCCCTTTGTGCCTCACAGCTGATCATTCCCACCAACCTCCGTTGCCCCTGCCCTGTTGTGGAGTCACACTGCAGGGCAGTCAGGACCCATGTTGACTCTTTACATGTATTGCGGTATGGGCTGTGGTGGACTGGTCACCGTCAGTGTTCCAGGCTCCTTCTGACACAGTACATACCAGCAATGGCCACCCATGACCCACCCAGGTACTGCCCCAGGTGTGCCTCTGTGTCCCACAGCCCAACTCTCTCACTAGTTGTGGCAGCCCTAGATCCAGTGTGACATGGAGTAAACCAGGCTGGAGTGTTCACTTGGCTTAAGCTGGAGAATGGGCTGGGGTGGTCATGGGAAACCAGGCAGCCCCTGGATCAGTCTTCAGTATCTCTTCTCCACACTGCCTTGGGGGCAAGTCAGCATGTGTGTACTCTTCATGAGCAGTGTCTAGGCTTTCCACAGCCCTCTTGTTAGTCCTACTGGTGCTCCAACCAATCAAGGGGTTTCATCTTCCCTGTGTAAGACCCCAGAACAGGGGCATCCAATATGTCAATCAAACCACTCACTCCACAGGGTGAGCTGCTGCTTGTGTAATCTCTCTTTTTCTCTGAGTCCCCCTCCCATGGGGCATAGGTCCCTACCTGATGGCTTCTTTTCTCTTCCTGCCCAATTCTGTGTCTATCTTTCCTAAAGCCTGGTTGCACAAAATTCTTTCTGGCAGTTTCCAGGTAGTTTTCAGTGAGGATTTTTCCACACATGGATGTATTTTTGATGTGTTCATGAGGGGAGGTGAGTTCCATGTCCTCTTACTCTGCCATCTTGATCGAGCTCTCCAGTTTAACTCTTTGTAAGCAATTTGTCTCATAAGTAGACATCCTACAGTGTTAGTGTTGCCAGTCAATAAAATACAGTAAGAAAAATATAGGAAATATAATGCAACTTTAAGTAAATATCTTTTTTCCCTCTGTTAAAATATTAAATCAAGATAGGTTCAATGAATTACACATCTCCAATATTTACATAATTATTAGAGCGAAATCTTTTAAATGTATTTAAAACTATTTGTTGTATTGAACCCAAATATAAACACATAAAATATGCTAAATCCATAGCTAATAACACTTTAAAATCATATTGAATAATATTCATTCTTCTCTTATAAAAAGTTTTCCTACCTAATCTTGCTAAAAATAATGTAATCACACATTTTATATTTGTGAATAACCAAATATATTCTGAAATATAATTTTTATTTGGCACTTTAATGTGTCCATTTGCACTCATAAATAATATTCATTTGTATTATCAGTTCTAATAAAGTGTCATATAGAGACACTTTAACTTTTTACTTACTGTATTCAGTTACAACAGAATAAAAACTGCTAAAGATATCTTTAAATAGAAAATAAATCACCTTACCCATATCAGATCAATAAAATATCAGGCTTATCCCTCTGGATTTTGTAGCCATAGCATGTGCCTCTTTATTTCTCTGCTCAGTTTCCTAAATCACAATAGATATGGGGGATTACATTTTCATTGTATTTTATACTTTCTCTGTAGCTGGCAGTTGACTGATAGTGAGTTTATAATTTCATTGAGATCAGAGATAATATTATCTGTGTTATGTATCCTATATCCCGTAAAATTAAGTAAATAGGTAGCTTTTATTTATGTTTTACTTTAATTTTAGTAACTCATTTTTAATTATTTCTTTAATTTTTCTCTCCTTATTCTCAAAGATTAATTGAGGATAGGAGCTATTTAAGCTTATGGTGCAAGTCTCTCCTGACTAGTTGTATGATCTTTAGCTTTCAGGGTTCTGTAGGTGCTTCTCTGTGTTGCCACTAACCCTGAAGTAAGTCACTCTGTTGTTTTCCCTTTACCTTTTTCTAGGAGTCTTGTACACATCCTGTCCAACTTCCAGCCAGTAACCAAAACCATGTTTAATGAAGAATTTTGTTTCAAGGAGTAGTTTTTTTTGTTTGTTTTTGTTTTTTTTGCAGTACGCAGACCTCTCTCTGTTGTGGCCTCTCCTGTTGTGGAGCACAGGCTCCGGATGCGCAGGCTCAGCAGCCATGGCTCACGGGCCCAGCTGCTTCGCGGCATATGGGATCTTCCCAGACCAGGGCATGAACCCATGTCCCCTGCATCGGCAGGTGGACTCTCAACCACTGCGCCACCAGGGAAGCCCCTAAGGACTAGTTTTAATAGCAAAATTTTGATAACATTAATCCACTAGAGAAACATGTTTAATTTCTAAGACAAATCCCATACTTGACTGTGGAGACTGCTTTACAAGGACATGCTCATTGATAGTTTTTACGTTTACATTTACATCTATACAAATAGGAGCAAGCCAGTATCTCCTCTGAGCATGTACTTTCAAACTAAAGAATGTCTAGCTATTTAGGTAATAACTGTCTCCTAGATATCCGTGTCCTAAAAAGTGAGCCATACCTAGACAAAAATCTTGATAGCAGTTGTTCTTCTTTGTCTGACTTGATATAATTTGCTTGATCAAAATATCTGCCATTTTTGCATCTTTTGGTGTCTTTGGTGGCAAACACTTTAGTTATCCCTCATTAAAAAAAATTGCCCTAAATATATATTTTATACAGTTTTAATGAACCCTGTATAGCTGTAATTTTGGAGTATGTGTGAACTAGTAGTAGACAAGCATTTCCAAGTGTTACAGTTCAACTTTGGATTATTTCAGTGCCCAAGATAAGACTAAGTTGAAACAAAATGTAAGAAAAAAAAAAGTAAGTTGATAGCAGAAAGATACATCAAAATGTGTGAAGTACTAAAATAGCTGGATAGCTAAATGCAAAAAAATAAATTGTGATGCAGACCTTACACCATTCAAAAAAACCTGAAAATGAATTACAGGTCTAAATGGAAAGCACAAAACTACAAAACTCCTAGAAAACAACATAGGAGAAAACCTAGATGACCTTGGATATAGTGAAGACTTTTTAGATTTAACACCAAAGATATGATCATGAAATAAATAGTGGGTAAGGTAGACATCATTAAAATTAAAAACTTCTGTTCTGTAAAAGACAAGGTCAAGAGAATTAGAAGCCACGCCACATACTGGGGGAAAATATTTGTAAAACAGATATCTAATAAAATACTTTTATACAAAATGTACAAAGAACTCGTAAAACTCAACAGTATGAAAACAAACAACCGATTAAAATATGGGCCAAAGAACATAACAGATACTTCACTAAAGAAGATATACAGATGGAAAATAAGCATATATTAATGCTTAATTAAGATGATAATATGTCATCAGAGAAATGCAAATTAAAACAAAAATGAGATAGCACTGCACATCTACTAGAAAGGCCAAAATCTGGAACACTGACTGGTAACACCAAAAGCTGGTGAGGATATAGAGCCACTGGAGCTCTCATTCATTGTTGGCAGAAATGCAAAATGGTGTGGCCACTTTGGAAGACAGTTTGCAGTTTCTAACAAAATGAAACAAGCTATTTTCACAAAACAAATAAGCAAGCTATTTTCATATAACAGACAATCATTTTCCTTGGTATTTACCCAAAGGAGTTGAAAGCTTATGTCCATGCAGAAACTCACACATGCATATTTATTGCAGTTTTATTCATTATTGCTAAAACTTGGACGCAGTCATGGTGTCCTTCAGTAGGTGAATAGATAAGAAACTGTTTTATATCCAGACAATGGAATATTATTCAGTGCTAAAAAGAAAAGAGCTCTCAAGCCATGAAAAGGAATGGAGGAAACTTAGATGAATATTACTAAGTAAAAGAAGTGAATCTGATATAGTTACATACTATATGATTCCAACAATGTGACATTTGGGAAAAGGCAAGACAATGGGGACAAAAAAAAAAAAAAATCAGCAATTGCCAGGGAGAGAGACGAATAGATAGAGGATTTTAAGAGCAGTGAAATATTCTGTATGGTATTTTAATGATGGATACATGTCATTATACATTTGTCGAAACCCATAGAATGTACAACATCAGAAGTGATCCATAATCAAACTGTGAACTTTGGGTGATGATGACGATGTGTCAATGTAGGTTCATCTAACAAATATACCACTCTAGTGGGAAATGCTGATAATGGGGGAGGCTATGAATATGTGGTGGCAGGATGTATATGGGAAATATCTGTATCTTCACTTCAATTTTGCCCTGAACCTAAAACTTCTCTAAAAATTATCTTGATTAAAAGAAAGTGTGGAATGCAGCTAAATTAGTGCCTTGAGAGAAGTTCACAATTTAATTTTATATTTTAGAAAAGAAAAATATATAAATATAATTTCTAACTTCTCAATAAGATAGAATATAGCTATTAAAAGCAAAGAAATCAGGAGAAAATAAAAAAATATGTAAGCCAAAATAAAATAGAAAACAAAAATATAAAAAAGATAAAATCAACAGACAAAAGAAGAGTAAATGGATAAATTTTCAGTCATATTGATTTTAAAATTGGAAAATATAAATTCCAATATCATGAAAGTTAAAGAGGACAAAATTTCAAGCCCTTCCTACAATAAAAATGACAATAAAGAAATTTATGTCAATACATATGAAAATCCAGAAAAAATAGATACATTTCTTCAAGAAATATCTTACCAAAATTGAGAAGAAGAAATAAAAAGTATGGATAATCTCATAGCTGTTGAATTTTTAATTTTAAAATTCCCCATGAAGAAAACCTACAAACACTAAAAGAAGATATACTACCAATCTTAGTTAAATTTTGAGGCCAGTATAACTCTTGATACTAACCTAAGGACACTACACATATAGGAAAATTAAAGGAAGATAAACCCTATGAACATAGATACAAAAGCTCATAAACAAAACTTTAGCAAATTGAATTGTCACAATAAATATAATAAATATGATTTATTTAAAGAATGCAAGTTTTATTCAAAAACTGATTAATATGATTACTTATTACAAACAGAATAAGGTACAGAAAACAATTATCTTAAAAAAGAATGAAATTCATTTGATTAAACTGTCATTTCTTAAAAGACAGCACACTAGAAATGGAAACATTCTTAATCTTTTAAATTACATCTACAAAACAACTACATCACGCTCATTGTTGAAATATTATTTGTGAGGTCTGGTACAAAACAAGGATACCCGATATATAAGTATTTTATCATGGTAGTAGACTGTTGTGAGTTATGGAATAAATTATTTAATATGGGAATTAGAGCTCCACAGCTGTGGGAGGAGCTCTACATGTATGTGTTTTTTAATTTCCATATATTTGTGAATTCCAATTATTTTTTCTGTTCTTGATTTCTAATCTCAGTAATGTTCAGAAAACAAACTTGCATTATTTCAGTGCTTTCAAATTAATTAAAGAAAGAAAGTGCTTAACTTTATTTGCTAAATAGCTTTCTTTAATCCTGTTGATTCAAGTGAGCATCAGACAATATTGTACTCACAAAAAACCAAAAACATACTTGTAAACACACATGGGACCATAAAATAAGGATTTAACACAGTGGCGATCAAGTAGCAGCACAGTGTGAATAGATACTCTCCTTGTATGTTTCCAACAATGTTTGTTAAGAAATTAAATATTTCTTTTAAAACATATTAAAATTGGATATTTTAGAATATTTAAAATATTATTTATTTCTATAGTTTAATTTACTGGGGATTATTTCTTGTGTTTGCATGTACATATTGAACAGTTAAAACAACAGTATACATAAAACTTTGCATAGTATGATTCAAAAAAGTAAGTACAAATATTTCTCATTTTCAATATCTATTACAAAGTAGAGCATAGCAATATGGAAAGCATTAGTCTCTTGTTTATAAATTCCAGTATATCTAGATTTCTGTCTAATGTAGCTAGAACACTGACCATTGTGATAAAATTTTTTTTTCACATGAGATTGGAATTATTATTATTTTTTAACATCTTTATTGGAGTATAATTGCTTTACAATGGTGTGTTAGTTTCTGCCATATAAAAGTGAATCAGCTATACATATACATATATCCCCATATGTCTTCGCTCTTGCGTTTCCCTCCCACCCTCCCTATCCCATCCCTCTAGGTGGTCACAAAGCACCCAGGTGATCTCCCTGTGCTACGTGGCTGCTTCCCACTAGCTATCTATTTTACATTTGGTAGTGTATATATGTCCATGACACTCTCTCACTTCGTCCCAGCTTACCCTTCCCCTCCCCATGTCCTCAAATCCGTTCTCTACGTCTGCGTC
Organism: Phocoena sinus; assembly: GCF_008692025.1. NCBI lineage: Eukaryota > Metazoa > Chordata > Mammalia > Artiodactyla > Phocoenidae > Phocoena > Phocoena sinus. The sequence goes on along the minus strand of NC_045768.1, from coordinate 78,821,608 downwards.
TTTATTCCTGTCCTGCCCCTAGGTTCTTCAGAACCTTTTTTTTTTTTTTTTTTTTTGATTCCATATATATGTGTTAGCATACGGTATTTGTTTTTCTGACTTACTTCACTCTGTATGACAGACTCTAGGTCCATCCACCTCATTACAAATAACTCAATTTTGTTTCTCTTTATGGCTGAGCAATATTCCATTGTACATATGTGCCACATCTTCTTTATCCATTCATCTGTTGATGGACACTTAGGATGGTTCCATGTCCTGGCTATTGTAAATAGAGCTGAAATGAACATTTTGGTACATGACTCTTTTTGAATTATGGTTTTCTCAGGGTATATGCCCAGTAGTGGGATTCCTGGTTTGTATGGTACTTCTATTTTTAGTTTTTAAGGAACCTCCATACAGTTCTCCATAGTGGCTGTATCAATTTACATTCCCACCAACAGTGCAAGAAGGTTCCTTTTACTCCACACCCCCTCCAGCATTTATTGTTTGTAGAATTTTGATGATGGCCATTCTGACTGGTATGAGGTGATAACTCATTGTAGTTTTGAGTTGCATTTCTCTAATGATTAGTGATATTCAGCATCCCTTCATGTGTTTGTGGGCAATCTGTATATCTTCTTTGGAGAAATGTCTATTTAGGTCTTCTGCCCATTTTTGGATTGGGTTGTTTGTTTATTTGATATTGAGATGCATGAGCTGCTTATATATTTTGGAGATTAATCCTTTGTCAGTTGCTTAATATGCAAATAGTTTCTCCCATTCTGAGGGTTGTCTTTTCATCGTTTTTATGTTTTCCTTTGCTGTGCAAAAGCTTTTAAGTTTCATTAGGTCCTATTTGTTTATTTTTGTTTTTATTTCCATTTCTCTAGGAGGTGGGTCAAAAAGGATCTTGCTGTGATTTATGTCATAGAGTGTTCCTCCTATCTTTTCCTCTAAGAGTTTTATAGTGTCTGGTCTTACATTTACGTCTTTAATCCATTTGAATTTATTTTTGTGTATGGTGTTAGGGAGTATTCTAGTTTTATTCTTTTACATGTAGCTGTCCAGTTTTCCCTGCACCACTTACTGAAGAGGCTGTCTTCTCTCCATTGTATTGTCTTGCCTCCTTTATCAAATATAAGGTGACCATATGTGTGTGGATTTATTTCTGGGCTTTCTATCCTGTTCCATTGATCTATATTTCTGTTTTTGTGCCAGTACTGTACTGTCTTGATTACTGTAGCTTTGTAGTATAGTCTGAAATCTGGCAGCCTGATTCCTGCAGCTCTGTTGTTCTTTCTGAAGATTGCTTTGGCTATTTTGTGTTTCTATACAAGTTGTGAAATTTTTTGTTCTAGTTTTGTGAAAAATGCCATTGGTAGTTTGATACGGATTGCATTGAATCTGTAGATTGCTTTGGGTAATATAGTTATTTTCACAATGTTGATTCTTCCAATCCAAGGACATGGTATATTTCTCCATCTATTTGTATCATCTTTAATTTCTTTCATCAGTGTCTTCTAGTTTTCTGCATACAGGTCTTTTGTCTCCTTAGGTAGGTTTATTCCTATGTATTTTATTCTTTTTCCTGTAATGGTAAATAGGAGTGTTTCCTTAATTTCTCTTTCACAGTTTTAATCACTAATGTATAGGTATGCAGGAGACTTCTGTGCATTAATTTTGTATCCTGCTGCTTTAGCAAATTCATTGATTAGCTGTAGTAGTTTTCTGGTAGCATCTTTAGGATTCTCTGTGTATAGTATCATGTCATCTGGAACATTACTTCATCGTTTCCAATTTGGATTCCTTTTATTTCTTATTCTTCTCTGACTGCTGTGGCTAAAACTTCTGAAACTATGTTGAATAATAGTGGTGAGAGTGGACAACCTTGTCTTTTTCTGGATTTTAGAGGAAATGGTTTCAGTTTTTCACCATTGAGAACGATGTTTGCAGTGGGTTCGTCATGTATGACCTTTATTATGTTAAGGTGAGTTCCCTCTATGCCTGCTTTCTGCAGGGTTTTTATTGTAAATGGGTGTTGAATTTTGTCAAAAGCTTTTTCTGCATCTTTTGAGATGATTACATGGTTTTTCTCCCTCAATTTGTTAATATGGTTTATCACATTGATAGATTTGCGTATATTGGAAAATCCTTGTATTCCTGGGATAAAACCCAATTGATCATGGTGTATGATCCTATTAATGTGCTGTTGGATTCTGTTTGCTAGTATTTTGTTGAGGATTTTTGCGTGTATGTTCATTAGTGATATTGGCCTGTAGTTTTTTTTTTGTGTGTGTGACATCTTTTTCTGATTTTGGTATCAGGGTAATGGTGGCCTCATAGAAAGTTTGAGAATGTTCCTCCCTCTGCTATATTTTAGAGGGGTTTGAGAAGGATAGGTTTTAGCTCTTCTCTAAATGTTTGATAGAATTCGCCTGTGAAGCCATCTGGTCCTGGGCTTTTTTTTGTTGGAAGACTTTAAATCACAGTTTCAATTTCAGTGCTTGTGATTGGTCTGGTTATATTTTCTATTTCTTCCTGGTTCAACCTCGGAAGGTTGTGCATTTCTAAGAATTTGTCCATTTCTTCCAGGTTGTCCATTTTATTGGCATATAGTTTCTTGTAGTAATCTCTCATGATCCCCTGCATTTCTGCAGTGTCACTTGTTACTTTTCCCTTTTGATTTCTAATTCTGTCGATTTGAGACTTCTCCCTTTTTTACTTGATGAGTCTGGCTAATGGTTTATCAATTTTGTTTATCGTCTCAAAGAACCAGCTTTTAGTTTTATTGATCTTTGCTGCTGTTTTCTTCATTTCTTTTTCATTTATTTCTGATTTGATCTTTATGATTTCTTTCCTTCTGATAACTTTTAGGAGTTTTTTGTTCTTCTTTCTATAATTGCTTTAGGTGTAAGATTAGCTTGTTTATTTGAGGTGTTTCTTGTTTCTTGAGGTAGGATTGTATTACCATAAACTTCCCTCTTAGAACTGCTTCTGCTGCATCCTATAGGTTTTGGATCGTCGTGTCTTCGTTGTCATTTGTCTCTAGGTATTTTTTGATTTCCTCAGTGATCTCTTGGTTATTTATTAGTGTATTGTTTAGCATCCATGTGTTTGTATCTTTTTACAGTATTTTTTCCTCTAATTGATATCTAGTCTCATAACGTTGTGGTTGGAAAAGACACTTGATACGCTTTCAGTTTTCTTATATTTACCAAGGCTTGATTTGTGACCCAAGATGTGATCTATCCTGGAAAATGTTACATGAGCACTTGAGAAGAAAATGTATTCTGTTGTTTTTGGATGTAATGTCCTATAAATATCAATTAAGTCCATCTTGCTTAATGTGTCATTTAAAGCTTGTGTTTCCTTATTTATTTATTTATTTATTTATTTATTTTTGCGGTACACGGGCCTCTCACTGTTGTGGCCTCTCCTGTTGCAGAGCACAGGCTCCGGACCTGCAGGCTTAGCAGCCATGGCTCACGGGCCCAGCCGCTCCGCGGCACGTGGGATCTTCCCGGACCAGGACACGAACCTGGGTCCCCTGCATTGGCAGGCGGACTCTCAACCACTGTGCCACCAGGGAAGCCCTCCTTATTTATTTTCATTTTGGATCATCTGTCCATTGGTGAAAGTGAGGTGTTAAAGTCCTCTACTATCATTGTGTTACTGTTGGTTTCCCCTTTTATGGCTGTTAGCATTTGCCTTATGTATTGAGGTGCTCCTATGTTGGGTGCAAAAATATTTACAGTTGTTATATCTTCTTGGATTTGTCTCTTGATCATTATGTAGTGTCCTTCTTTGTCTCTTGAAATACTCTTTATGTTAAAGTCTATTTTGTCTGATATGAGAATTGCTACTCCAGCTTTCTTTTGATTTCCATCTGCATGGAATATGTTTTTCCATCCCCTCACTTTCAGTCTGTATGTGTCCCTAGGTCTGAAGTGGGTCTGTTGTAGACAACATATACACGGGTCATGTTTTTACATCCATTCAGCCAGTCTGTGTCTTTTGTTTGGAGCATTTAATCTATTTACATTTAAGGTAGTTATCAATATGTATGTTCCTATTACTATTTTCTCAATTGTTTTGGGTTTGTTATTATCGGTCTTTTCCTTCTCTTGTGTTTCCTGCCTAGAGAAGTTCTTTTAGCATTTGTTGTAAAGCTGGTTTGGTGGTGCTGAATTCTCGTAGCTTTTGCTTATCTGTAAAGCTTTTAATTTCTCTGTTGAACCTGGATGAGATCCTTGCTGGTTAGAGTAATGTTGGTTGTAGGTTTTTCCCTTTAATCACTTTATATATGTCCTGCCTCTCCCTTCTGGCTTGCAGAGTTTCTGCTGAAAGATCAGCTGTTAACCTTATGGGGATTCCCTTGTATGTTATTTGTTGTTTTTCCCTTGCTGCTTTCAATATTTTTTCTTTGTATTTAATTTTTGATAGTTTGATCAATATGTGTGTTGGCACGTTTCTCCTTGGATTTATCCTTTATGGGACTCTCTGTGCTTCCTGGAGTTGGTTGGCTGTTTCCTTTCCCATATTAGGGAAGTTTCCAACTATAAGCTCTTCAAATATTTTCTCAGTCCCTTTCTTTTTCCCTTCTTCTTCTTGGACCCCTATAATTCCAATGTTGGTGTGTTCAATGTTGTCCTAGAGGTCTCTGAGACTGTCCTCAATTGTTTTCATTCTTTTTTTTTTGGACGCTGCTCTGCGGTAGTTATTTCCACTATTTTATCTTCCAGGTCACTTATCCGTACTTCTGCCTCAGTTATTCTGCTATTGATTCCTTCGAGAGAATTTTTAATTTCATTTATTGTGTTGTTCATCATTGTTTGTTTGATCTTCAGTTCTTTTAGTTCCTTGTTAAACGTTTGTATTTTTAAGTACAACCCTTGTATTTTCTCCATTCTATTTGCAGCATTTTGGATATCTTTACTATCATGACTCTGAATTATTTTTCAGATAGACTGCCTATTTCCTCTTCATTTGTTTGGCCTGGTGGGTTTTTACTTTGCTCCTTTATCTGCTGCATGTTTCTCTGTCTTGTCATTTTGCTTAGCTTACTGTGTTTGTGGTCTCCTTTCCACAGACTGCTGCTTTGTAGTTTCTGTTGTATTTGGTGTCTGCCCCTAGCAGCTAAGGTTGGTTCAGTGGGTTGTGTAGGCTTCCTGGTGGAGGGGACTCGTGCCTGTGTTCTGGTGGATGAGGCTGAATCTTGTCTTTCTGGTGTGCATTACTACATCCAGTGGTGTGTTTTGGGCTGTCTGTGATGTATCACGATTTTAGGCAGCCTCTCTGCTAATGGGTGGGGTTGTACTCCTGTCTTGCTAGGTGTTTGCCATGGCGTGTCCAGCACTGTAGCTCGCTGGCTGTTCATTGGAGCTGGGTCTTAGCATTGAGATGGAGATCTCTGGGAGAGCTTTTGCTGTTTGATATTACGTTGAGCTGGGAGGTCTCAATGTCCTAAACTTGGCTCTCCCACCTCAGAGGCACATGCCTGGCATCTTGTCAAAGCACCAAGACACTGTCAGCCACATGGCTCAGAAGAAAAGTGAGAAAAAAAAAGAACAGAAGAAAGAAAATAAATAAATAAAAAGAAATAAAGCTATTAAAATAAAAAATTTTTAAAATTAAAAACTAATAACAAAAAAGAAAGAAGAGAGCAATCAAACCAAGAAACAAATCCACCAATGATAACAAGCTGTAAAAACTGTACTAAACAAACAAACAAACAAAAACACGATCAGACTAAACACTAGGGCAAATGATAAAAGCAAAACTATACAGACAAATTCACACAAAGAAGCATACACAAACATACTCACAAAAAGAGAAAAAGGAAAACAAATATATATATATATAAATAAAAATGGAAGAGAGGAACCAAATCAATAAACAAATCTACCAATGATAATAAACTCTGTAAACTAAAGTAAGATAAACATAAAACCAGAAACAAATTAGATGCAGAAAGCTAACCCCAAGTCTACAGTTGCTTCCAAAGTCCACCACCTCAATTTTGGGATGATTCTTTGTCTATTCAGGTATTCCACAGATGCAGGGTACATTAAGTTGATTGTGGAGATTTAATCCACTGCTCCTGAGGCTGCTGGGAGAAATTTCCCATTTCTCTTATTTGTTTGCACGTCTCCTGGGGTTCAGCTTTGGGTTTGGCCCCACCTCTACATGTAGATCACCCGAGGGCATCTGTTCTTTGCTCAGATAGGACGGGGTTAAAGTAGCAGCTGATTAGGTGCTCTGTCTCACTCAGACCAGGGGGAGGGAGGGGTACGGAGTGCTGGGCAAGCCTGCAGCGGCAGAGGCCAATGTGACATTGCAACAGCCTGAGGTGTGCTATGTGTTCTCCTTGGGAACTTGTCCCTGGATCATGGGATTCTGGCAGTGGCAGGCTGCACAGCCTCCCAGGAGGGATGGTGTTAATAGTGACCTGTGCTTTCACACAGGCTTCTTGGCGGCTACAGCAGCAGCCTTAGCATTTCATGCCCATCTCTGGTGTCTGTGCTTATCGCCACAGCTTGTGCCTGTGTCTGGAGCTCGTTTATGGGGTCCTCTGAATCCCCTCTACTCGTGCACCCCAAAACAATGGTCTCTTGCCTCTTAGGCAGGTCCAGACTTTTTCCTGGACTCCCTCCCAGCTAACTGTGGCACACTAGCCCCCTCAGGCTGTGTTCGTGCAGCCAACCCCAATCCTCTCCCTGGGATCTGAACTCCCGGAGCCTCAGCTCCCAGCCCCCACCTGCCCCAGTGGGTGAGCAGACAAGCCTCTCTGGCTGCTGAGTGCTGGTCAGCACCAAACCCCTGTGTGGGAATCTCTCCACTTTGCCCTCTCTACCCCTGTTACTGTGCTCTCCTCTGTGGCTCCGCAGCTCCCCACACTGCCACCCCATCTCTGCCAGTGAAGGGGCTTCCTAGTGTGTAGAAACTTTTCCTCCTTCACAGCTCCCTCCCAGAGGTGCAGGTCCCATCCCTATCCTTTTGTCTCTGTTTATTCTTTTTTCTTTTGCCCTACCCAGGTACGTGGGGAGTTTCTTGCCTTTTGGGAAGTCTGAGCTCTTCTGCCAGCGTTCAGTAGGCGTTCTGTAGGAGTTGTTCCACATGTAGACGTATTTTTGATGTATTTGTGGTGAGGAGGATGATCTCCACGTCTCACTCCTCTGCCATCCTGAATGTCTCCCTCTGGAATTATTTTTGACAGATTAAAAAAAAATCAAACATACCTCTGATACCACTTCAATTATCTAGGTTGTGAATTCTTGAAATTTTAAAATAAATGTAGAAGTTCTTTAAGACAAAATATTTCCAATAGATTGAGAAGGCAGTGTTTGTCATATCACATAACTCACTTAAATCTAAAGCAAAAACTTGGAACTTTTTATGATAGAAATTTGTTAGATTTTGAAACTGTTAGAAAACTCTTCTATGAGAAATAGTTCAGTAGCTTATTGAAAATATTTACTTTTTAAAAAAGTTCTCATAGTTTTCTAACAAAATTTTCATAACTGAAATATTTTGTTTTACTGACTGTACATCTGTGATATCTTTTTTATAAGCCAGGTTGGCTAGTCTAATTTACCAGTTATTCAATCAAACATCAATCTAGTTGTTTCTGTGGAGGTATTTTGCAGGTAAAATTAACATCAGTTTAACTAAGGGAAATTATCCTGGTTGATTTTGCTAGGCCTGAATAAATCAGTTAGAAGGCTTTACAGTATCACTGAGTTTTCGCCAAGAGAGATAGAGAGGAAGAGGAAAATAAACAGACAGAAATTCTACCTGTGAACAACAGCTTTCACCTGTACCTATAATTGTAAGTTCCAGTCTATTTATGATTATCTTCCCTATACACACACACACATACGTGCAAACAGACACACACACATACATGCCAACACACACACTATATATATCTCTATATAGTTTATATATACACTCATACATACATATCCTATTGCATCCCTTTCTGTAGTTGGTTGATACACCATCTAGGAATGTTTTATGCAATAATGCCTACAATTTTTTCCATCTCTACCAAAATTTGTACCTAGTTTTTTCCATTCTATTTTTGTTCTTACTTTATAGTTTTAATAGTAGCTTCTGCAGTACCATTTGGCCTACATTCTGCAGTTGGTCTATTTTGTTAAACTAGAAAGTAACTTAAACATATTTTAGCTAAAATAATATTTCAATTTAATTGTCAATTAAAATTTACATAGGTAAAACGGTAACTTGTGCTGTGTTCATAAAATGTTCAAATAGGGCTTCTCCGGTGGCGCAGTGGTTGAGAGTCCGCCTGCCGATGCAGGGGACGCGGGTTCATGCCCCGATACGGGAGGATCCTACATGCCGCGGAGCGGCTGGGCCCGGGAGCCATGGCCGCTGAGCCTGCGCGTCCGGAGCCTGCGCGTCCGGAGCCTGCGCTCCGCAACGGGAGAGGCCACAACAGTGAGAGGCCCGCGTACAGCAAAAAAAAAAAAAAAAAGTTCAAATAAACACATTATAATGGTATAATAGTGCTTAGAAAGCGTTACTTGAATGGAATCAATTTATTTACATTGACTAGTTTTGTGATATGTTTATTTGTAATAATAGAAACAATGCAGGTCCACGATAATGTAACATTAATATCTTACATGATTCAGTAGAGGGAAATGTATTTCTAGCAAAACAATGAACTCTTGTTTCTTTAGAAAAATATTTACATTTCTTCAGCTTTTAAATTTAAATTTAAGTAAACAAAAAGTAATAATTTTGTTCCTCCATCAAGGTAGTTACACTTCTGTTGCTCAATTGACAGTAATAAATGCTTTCTACTGTATTGAACAACACAGACTTAGAAGATAATATTGGCTTATTATAATTATACTTGGTATTTTAACAACTGATTTCGTTTGCCCTCCCAACTTTGTATACAACAACTACTAGTATTGTTAAAAGCATGCAATCTGGAATCTGACTTCCTAGGACCAAATCCAAGCTCCACATATTAGGTAAAATTATGACTAATATAATTGCTACTATTAAATAATGCACTGATGTATTCCTAACTGTAATTTTATATGAGAGAGATCAAATATGCCAAATATAGAAAAAAACTATTGCTTAAAAATGTCCACGTGATTTAAATGAAAAATCATTAGAGTGATGTCAAGAATTCTCAATTAATCCTTATTTCAGTTTAAACCTAATTAGAATCATAACAGGATTTTGTCTCTGAGTGAAATTCACAATCCTAAAATTATTTTAGGAAGCAGAAGCAAAATCAAAGCAATACAAAGACAATTTGGAAGGAGTAAAAAGGAGGAATGATTTGTAAGAGAAATATATTTAGATATAATGATTAAAATCATTTGATAATGAAATAAAAATGGATCCTTGGGATTATGAAAAAATACATTATGTTATAGCAGTTAGCAACTTTGTTGGGGAAGGTAAGGGAATAAAACACTTCTGCCTCATTCCATTCACAGACATAAATTTCAAATCACTTAAATATCAGAACAATGACAAAATTAAAAAACAAACTGTTGAAAATATGAGAAGATTATGGAAAACTATGTTTAAAATCTTGGAGCAGGTTATAATTTGTTAATTAAAAAGAAAAGCTATAAAATAAAAGAAATAGAAAAATAAAGGTTCCAGTATGAGGAAGGAAGGATAACCACAACTGTTGATCCTAAAGATGTTAAAAATACAAAGTTATATTATGATTGACTCAATGTGAATGAATTTGGTAGTTTAAATGGACAAATTCCTAGAAAGATGCTACCAAATCTCACTGAAGAAAAAATTTGATAACCTGAATATCCATATATATTTTTTTAAATTAAATTTATAATTAAAAAATCTTCCAACAAGGAAAGCCACTGCCCAGTTTGCTTCATGTTGGATTCTACCAAACATTTCAGGGGGAAAACACACACACACACACACACACACACACACACACACACACAAGCTTCCAGAAAATAGAAAAGGAAAGAATACTTTTTGACTCATTTTATAAGTTAACTTCATCTTGATACCAAAATTCAACAAAAATAATATAAGCAAACCGGAGACTGATATGCCTCATGAATATAAATGTAAATATTCTTAACAAAGTATTAAGTCAAATATAGAAATTTATAAAAAGGATCATATATTATGATCAAGTACTTGTTTCCTCTAATGCAAGGTTCATTCAACGTTCAAAAAATAATTGTTTTGCATTATATGAGCAGACAAAGAAAGACAATTTATGACTATTTCACTAGGTATAGATAAAAACATTTGACAAAATTCAACAGCAATTTGGTCATTTTGGGAAAATTAACACAGATATACGTTTATGCACTTTTCTGAATATTTACTGTAATTTTTAACAATTCAAAAAATAGGTAAGGTGACTGATAAATGACAGTGATGGATGGATGTCTAGTTAAAATATATGAAAATGTTATGTATAAGGCTTTGCTCTCATACTTGTTTTCTCACATGTAAAACTATGTTCACAGAGGAATTACTTTCTCAGATAGAACGTACCCGGAAGATCAGTAAGTTTTTCTTCTTTGGGAAGGTAGTGAGTTTGTTGCAATGTGTTGAACCTGAGGTACCTGTGGAGAATTAAGTATTCAGGATATTAGAGATGTAGGACTTGGAAGAAGGTTGGAATGCGGATATCTATATCATATGTGTCATTCTATAAAATGTGTGTTTAGAAAAATGGATTTTGTTTCAATTGGCTAAGGAAAGTACTTAGAATAAGAGAAAAAGAAGACCCAGATGTAAATCATTAAAATGACCAAAAGTAAAAGGAATATGACAGGGTAAAAAAAGTGTGAAGAAGGCATAGTGAAATAGAAAAATATAAGTTTTAATCTTTTGAAGTCTAATAAAGAGATCATTTCAAGGGAAAGACAAAACAAACATTAACATCAAGTGAAATAATAAATATGTAAAGGCTGTAATTATGTAGAAAGCAGACAGATTTAAGCACATCTATTTCAGTGGGATGGTGTTGAGTTTGGGGTGTGTTGAGAAGTGAGAGGATGAGAAATAATGGAAGTAGCAGTAGTTAATGAAAGTCTCAGTAGTTAGATTTTAAGGGAAAGTTTAACAAATGAATTTGATAAAGGTAACTTATGCATAGAAAGTTATTTTTTTCCTTTTCTTTGAAAATTTTGTTGTTACGAAGGGAGACTTCTTGTTAAAAAGCTAAGTTTGTATTGATTTAATTTCTCTAAGCCTCCTCTTTGAAACGTTCTTATAGCAACAAATAAAGGAAGAAATAAGGAAGGGAGAGAGGGAGGGAGGAAGGAAGGAAGGGAATAATTTTAATCTTTTAACAAACAGGAAAAGAGCTGTCATCCATAATCACAGTTTTATTTGTATGTGCCATATACTGGAGTTGATGTATCAAAATAAAGCAGATACTGTGATAGGACACATACTGCCTCAGGTCTTAAACAGTAAAGCCAATTATTATACAATTAAATGTTAACAAACAGAAATATATATCCAACGACTATTGATTAGAATAGATCAAGGAGCATGGACAAGACCCAGTGCAAAGATGTAATTCTACATGAATACATGACTGGGAAGGGGAGCTAATACCATGGTTCATAGTCTCTGACTCAGACTTCCAGACGTTCCCAAAGTGAACAAAGGAAAGATAAGGCAGCATTGGCCATATAACAATATCAAAGGTTTGTGGATACAAGAAGCTTTTCCAGAGCCACAGTGAATACTTGAATACTGAAAATTGAGTGAAGATGTGCTCCTAGGGCAAAGGAAATAATATTTGGTGAGAAGTTGTTGGATATAACAATGTGAATTGAAACTGTGATATATCTTCCCACCCTTCATCAGAATAGTTTTGAGGAAAACTGCCCTCATTCAAAAAACGAGTAATATTGACAAAAGCACTTTCAAGAAACTTATGCAGTGATGTTAAAGGGAAAAAGGCAGGAACAAACACTTGATGAAAGAAGTGAAGATGAAAAATATTTTTTCCCATTATGATTTTCAGTGAAATAGGAGCAGAGTTCAGAGAAAACGTCTCTAAAATTTCAAAGAAATTCTAGGCTTAAATTTTTTTTTCAAAGAAGAGTTACATGGCCTCAAAATGAGATTCTGAGAAAAAAAAGTAAAGGTGAAAATATAAATATTTATATAAAAATTAAAATGTTAAGAAGAGCTGAATGGGAAATTGGGAGCAGTAAAGCACATATGATGGTAAATACAGTCAGGAGTATGGTAGAAAGGACAGAGGAAATTATAAGACTTTAAATGGGGGAGGAGCAACCTATGTAATAATTAGGGGTAGATAATAAGTGTAGAAAACTACAAATATAGAATAAATACAAAACTGGTGTTCTGAAGAAGAAAGAAAATGAAACTAAAAATATGTATATTTAAAGATATAAAAGAGAGATGTTACTGGGAATGGTGGAGTAAGGACCTCCGGATTTTTCTTCTTTACAAAAAGCAATGAAAATATTGGCAAAAATTGTCATAATCAACTTTTTCAGTACTTGGGAAGTTAACCAAAATATGCAACAATGCTGGGAGCATTTCTTCAAAAAATGGTTAAATCTAGGTTAGAATAGTGAGCTTTGTAACTTTTGTAATAGTGGCATTGTAACTGTTTCTATTCCAATCCCTGTCTCCTCAGTTCTGGTATAGGTCTGAAATTAACACATATATGTGGAATCTAGAAAAATGGTACAGATGAACCTATTTGCAGGGCAAGAATAGAGACGCAGATGGAGAGAACGGACCCGGTGGACACAGAGCAGGAAGGGGAGGGTGGGATGAATTGGGAGATTAGGATTGACATATATACACTACCATGTGTAAAATAGATAGCTAGTGGTAACCTGCTGTATAGGACAGGGAGCTCAGCTCAGGGCTCTGTGATGACGTAGATGGGTGGGATGGCTGGGGGGAGTGGAAGAGAGGTCCAAGAAGGAAGGGATATATGTATACATATAGCTGATTCACTTTATTGTACAGCAGAAACTAACATAACATTGTAAAGCATTTATACTCAAAACCCCCCAAAAAACAAAAAAAAAATCAACAGCCTGAAATGATTATGAAAACCAGCAGCTTAGAAGCCACTGGAGGGAATGGAACAGAATTGGAGCTCCTCCAAACTCCCATATCCAGAGAGTAGTCATTACTAGACCTGCATAACAATTTCCTGTAAAACCCTGCTCACCAGGCTTTTCTTTATTTGACCTTACTGAGAGATGTTCCAGAGCTAACAATAGCCTTTATCTCGGGTGTGTTTTTTCAAAAGCAGTCAGCAGTAACTGGTTAACAATGCAGCTGCATGAGACAGTGATAACAGTCGAGGAAAATGTAAGGCTGATGATTATTTAAAATGAAAAAAACTCTGGAAAGAGATATCTGAAGGGGCTTGGAAAAGTTTCAACATATTCCTAGGAATTTAGAAGGTCACATTCATGTGTAAGGCTGTGCATTTCCAGAGGTATGTGTATGCTGAGGAAAGAACTGAGAAGAACCTTAGCTCTCCTTTCTGGCTGACCTTGAGTGTCTGTGCAGGCAAAAAGTGAAATCTAACTAGAGCCATAAACTGCCTGTCTGATCATTGAAGGTACGCCCTAAAATGCACACAGAGTCTCTTGGTAAATGCTAGAAGAATTATTTGATTGAGGCATTTAGCATAATCTCGGTTCAATCACTAGCTGACCCTTAATCTAAATTGAGACTTCAGTAGCTCTAGCTGACAAAGAATATAGACTTGACAGAATTAGTTCAGGAAAGCACCCTAATAAGTAAACAGCAATAACAACAAATCCTGGGGAGGGGGGAGAATCTTCATTCCAAAATTGCCACATGTTATTTAAAATTTCAGTTTTTCAACAAAAGAAAAACATGTGAGATAGGTAACAGAACAAGAAATTACGGCCCATACATAGGTAATAATGTAGTCAATGGAAACTATCCTGGAGGAAAGCCAAATATTAGACTTACTAAACAAAAAATTTTAATTGACTGTTTTAACTATGTTCAAAAACTAAAGGAAACAATTTCTGAAGAACTAGTGGAATATAGGATTATCTCAATAAATAGAGAATATCAGTAAAGAGATAGAAATTATAAAATAGAGCCAAGTAGAAATTATTGAGTTGGAAAGTACAAAAGCTAAAATTAAAAATTCACTATAGACTCAGCAGTAGATTTGAGCTAACAAAGAATGGGTGACCTTGAAGATAAATCAACTTATAATATCCAGCCTTAGGAATTAAGAGAGAAATAATGAAGAAAAATGGACAGGACTTCAGAGACCTATGGGACAACAATGAACATACAAACATATGCACAGTGGAGTCTCACAAGAAGAAGAGGGGGAGAAAGGAACAGAAAGAATGAAGAAATAAGGCTGAAAAATTGCTAAATTGGATTGAAAGTAAAAGGATAGAAAGAATATATAGCATGCAAACAGTAATTTGAAAAAGAGCTGGCATAACAATATTAGTGTTAGACAAAAGAGATTTTAAGACAAAGTTGTTACTACATGCCAATAGGACATTTTAAAATGACAAAAGCGTCAGTCAAGAAGATATACCATTTATAAACTGTATAAGTACAACCAACATCAGAGTACCAAAATATATGAAACAAAATTACAAAATTGAGGAGAGAAATTGAAAATTCAGTAAAATTCAGTACACCACATTTGATAACAAATAGAATAAATAGGCAAATCAACAGCAAACTAGAAGACTTGAGCAATACAGTACTCTAACACAACTAAACCTAAGGGACACATATAGAATATTCCATGCAATGTCACCAGGGTACACATTCTTGTCAAATGTACATGGAACTTTCTTCTGTATAGACTATATGTTAGGTCATGAAACATGTCACAAATATAAAAAGATTGAAATTATACAAGGTATGTTCTCATCCCATAGGGTAAGGAAGTTAGAAAATAGCAGAAGGAAATTTGGTAAATTTACAATTATGTGGACATTAAATACAACAATCATAAAAACAATGAGTCAAAGAGGAAATCACAATAGAGATTAGAAAATATCTTGATATTAATGAAAACAAAACACAACATACCAAAACATATTGAATATACTTAAAGTAGTGCTGATAAATTTATTTTTAACTGGCTTTATTAAAGAAAATAGATAAATCGATAATCTAAATATCCATGTTAAGAAACTAGAAAAATAAAGGCAGACTATACTCAAAATAAATAGAAGAAAGGAAATAATAAAGATCAAAATTAAAAAAAACATGAAATATAGAATAGAAACACAATAAAGATGTCAAGAAAACAAAACTTACATGAAAAATTAATGAAGTTTACAAAGCTTTAGTTAACTGATAAACACTTGTGTTTAAATAAATGGGATAATTTGCAGATGTAGGTACATTTACATGTTTGGTGGTTTGGTGGTTGAGGAGGTTTATATCTCACAACTCCAGATAACTGTATAAAAGATAATGTAAAATAATTCTGTGCCAGTAAGAGATATATGGGGTGGGGATTGGAGATTCGACAAGAGTGGCTAAGTGTAACAGCCATTGCACTTTGTAATTCAGGGACCCCAAAACTGTAGTAGACTTTATAGGCAGGTAGGTTAATGATCATGAATCTGTAGCTTCTACTCATCTGTTGTGGGATTTTACCCATCAGTACAAAACTGCCCTAGTATGAGCACATAAATATTAGGTATTCGATGTTTTTTTCCCAAATTTCTTTTCCTTTAAAAAATTTTATTGAATTATTTTTGGTTTGACAAGATGAGATGAAAGGAGTGGTAGAGGATTGCTGTTGAGAAACTGAGACTCAAGGATTAATTTGTAGAAGAGCATAGCTAATAAGTGATGGAGCTGAAATGTGAATGTAGAGACTGACAAAAAGAAAAAACCACATAAACACCTCGCCACTCTTCTTCCAGTAGGAAAACTGCCGTGGATTAACGTGGCAGCTACTGCTCAGATTCCATCATCATGTTTCTTTCTCTGTTTAAGAACACAGGCAGGTAATTGTTTTGATAGGATCTCTCACCCTGAGTGTAGAAAACACTTATCTTTATGATGGTGCCAATACAGTGATTCACCCATACTTTTCCAAGGCCATTTGTGAGTCATGATGCAGAAACATAATGCATAGAAGTAAGTTTTTGAGCAAAAAAGCAAAAACATATGAATAAATACACTGCACAGGAATGTCAGAAGATCAGGGACAGCAGATGTGCACAATAGACTATTAAAACTACTTTTGGAGTTCTAAAGTGTAATGTAGAAGATACAGTATGCATTATTTTAATTAAATAACATAAGGAAAATAAACCCTACACCGGAACAGATTCATCTTCCAATAGAGCAGCTATAAATACGTTTGTATTTCACATTATTTTATGTAATAATATTGCAGCATTAAAGTCATAAGGAATATTATAGGCTTTAGTTCTTGAATAGTCATTTTGTAATGCCTATATGATCTACTTAGCTTATTCAGTTTTGTATTAAAATAATCAGTTAATAATGGAGATTCCCAATAAGCTGTCTTGACGTAGTAGTAGGTATAATGTAAGTATAAATCAATTCTGCAAAGCTCTATTAAAAAAAGACCAAAGAGTAAGGGTTTACAGCTTGCCCGTGCAGTTATTTATGGGTGGATAGTTTATGATCTAGGGGAAGAAAATAACAAATCTTTCAGTAGACATCTGGACCAATTACTCTCTTTATCCCCCTGTTTGAACCACAGCCCAGGGCATCTTTTGATACTTTTTTTTTTTTTAGAAACTGACATGAATATTCACTTAAGGAGATAATTAGATGTACAAATGGTCAATTTGGTGCAAAATTTCCTGTGCTTCTATACATATGCTCACTTTATGTGTTACCTTTCATTCTTCCTAGGATTCAAAGTAAATATAGGATATAGAACTGTGATAAATTAGAATGGATTAATAGGAGCTCAATAACAAAAAAATAGAGTGAAGGCAATATAGCATTAGGTACAGGGTGTGACTCCAAATATTCTAGTGCCATCAGTAAGTTTAATGTGCACATTTTTTTTTTTCTTTTTTTTTTGCGGTACGTGGGCCTCTCACTGTTGTGGCCTCTCCCGTTGTGGAGCACAGGCTCTGGACGCGCAAGCTCAGCGGCCATGGCTCACGGGCCCAGCTGCTCTGCAGCATGTGGGATCTTCCTGGACCAGGGTACGAACCCGTGTCCCCTGCATCTGCAGGCGGACTCTCAACCACTGCGCCACCAGGGAAGCCCTGCAAATTTTATATTATAAATATCATCAAATCTCAATATACCACATTTGGAGGGATGGTGCTGTGATGAAATTGTTTCTAGTCATCAGCTGTTATTTGTATCATTAATTTAGCAAAGTAGCACTACTATTTTTCCAGGCTTATTGATATATAATTCACATATAACATTATAAGTTTGCAATGTACAGCATGTTGGTTTGATATTGTGAAATGATTATCAGAGTAGCATTAGCTAATATTGCCATCATATAGTCACCATTTCTTTTTTTGTTGTGATAACATTTAAGATCTCCTCTCTTAGAAACATCCAAGTATGTAATATAGTATTATAAATTATAATCACCATGATGTATATTAGATCCTCAGAAATTATTTGTCTTATAACTCGAAGATTGTACCCTTTGACCTACATCTCATTTCTCTTACCTTCCAACTCATGGCAACCCCCCCCACCAATCCTACTTTCTGATTCTATAGAGTTTGTCTTTGTTTTTTTAATTTCCACACGTAAGTACTTACAGTATTTGTTCTTCTCTGTCTAACTTACTTCACACTTATTTCATAATGTGCTCTAGGTCCATCCAAGTTGTCACAAATGGTAGGATTATCTTCTTCTCAAGGCTGAATAATATTCCATTGTACATATATTCCACATCTTCTTTATTCATTCATCTGTATATGAACACTTAGATTGTTTCTATATATTGGCTATTGTAAATAATGTTTCAGTGAACATGGGAATGCAATATCTCTGAGACAGTGATTTTATTTCCTTTTGGTAATTACACAGAAGTAGGATTTTTGGATCATATGGTAGTTCTATTTTTTTTTTTTAGTAGCTGCTATACTATTTTACATTTTTTAGTGGCTGCTATGCTATTTTCCACCAACTGGTGTAAGGTGGTATCTCATTGTGTCTTTTAGTGGCATCTCCCTGATGATTAGTGATGTTGAGTATCTCTTCATGTAAGTATCAGCCATTTGTATGCCTTCTTTGGAAAAATATCTATTTGGTTTCTCTGCCCATTTTTAAAAATCATTGGTTGCTTCTTTGTTATTGAGTTATATGAGTTCCATTTTTATTTTGGATTATTAACCCTTTATCAGGTATGTGATTTGCAGATGTTATCTTCCATTCTGTAGGTTGCCTTTTCATTTTGTTAATTACTTTCAATGCGTATACTTTCAGTGTTATATCCAAAAAATTTGCTGCGAAGACCAATGTCAAGAAGCTTTTGCCTTATTTTCCAGTAGGAGTTTTACAGTTTCAGTTCTTATGTTTAAGTCTTTAATTTATTTCAAGTTAATTTTTGTGACTGTTGGGAGATAGGGGTCTAATTTCATTTTACTGCTATGATATCTAGTTTTTTAGCACAGTTTACTGAAGAGACTATCATTTCCCCATTGAGTATTGTTGGCTCTCTTGTCAAATTTTTATTGACTGTATATGTGGGAGTTTAGTTCTGAGATCTTTTCTCTTCTTTTCTCCTCTATGTCTATTTTTATGCCAGTACCATACAATTTTAATATCTGTAGATTGGTAATATAGTTTGAAATCAGGACATGTGATACCTCCAGCTTTATTTCCTTTCTCAGCTTTGCTTTGGATATCTAGGATCTTTTGTTGTCCTTCGCAAATTTTAGATTGTTTTTGATTCCTGTGAAAAATGCCATAGGAATTTTAATAGGAATTGCATTGAATCTATAGATGATTTTGGATAGTTTGAATATTTTAATAATATTAATTCTTCTAATCCATGTTCATAGAGTATATTTGCATTTACTTGTATCTTCATTAGTTTCTTTCATTACAGTCTTAAAGTTTTTAGTGTACAGAACTTTGACCTCCTTGGTTAAATGTATCCTTAAATATTGTATTTTTTTATGCTACTGTGAATGGAATTGTTTTATTTCTTTTTCAGATACTTTTTTCTATATTGAAACAATTGATTTCTATATGTTGATTTTAATACCCCACAGCTATACTGAATTGTTGATTAATTTCAACAGTTTTTTGATGGATCTTTAGGATTTTATATATGTTAAGATGTTGTTTGCCAACAAAGAGTTTTACTTATTTTCTTCTGATTTTGATGCCTTTTATTTCTCTTTTTGGTCTGATTGCTCTGGCTGGGACATCCAGTACTATGCTGACTACTAGTGATAGGAGTGGGCACCCTTGTCTAGTTCCTGATCTTAGAAGAAAAACTTTCCGTTTTCTAACATTGCATATGGTGTTAGCTATGGGCTTGTCATATATGGCCTTTATTATGTGGAGGTACATATCTTCTATACTCAATTTATTGAGAGTTTTTATCATGAAAAGATGTTGAATTTTCTCAAATGTGTTTTCTACATTAATTGAGAGGAAGATATGATTTTTATCTTTCATTCTCTTATTGTGGTGTATCACATTTATCAACTTGCTTACGTTGAACAACTGTTGCATCCCAGGGATAAATTCCACTTTATCATGGTGTTTTCTTTGTGATCTTTTCAATGTGCTATTAAATTTGGTTTGCTAATATTTTGAGGATTTTTGCATCTTTATTCATCCATAATATTGGCCTGTAGTTTATTTTCCCTAGAGTCCTTATCTGGCTTTAGTACCAGGATAATACTGGTCTTGTAAAATTAGTTTAGGGATTTTCCTTCATCCTCATTTCTTTGGAAGAGTTTGGGAAATATTGATGTTAATTCTTAAATGTTTGGATGAATTCACCAGGGAAATGATCTGATCCTTTGCTTTTCTTTGTTGGGGGATTTTGGATTACTGATTCAATCACCTTACTCATTATTGGTCTGTTCAGATTTTTCTTTTCTTCATCATTCACTTTTTGTAGGTTGTATGTTTTCAGCAATGTCACCATTTATTCTAGGTTATCTAATTTGTTGGCCTATAATTGTTTGTAGTAACGTCTTTGATTGTATTGTTGTGGTATCAGTTGTAATATCTCCTCTTTCATTTCTAATTTTATTTATTTGAAATTTCTGGGTTTTTTTCTTAGTCTGGTTAAAGATTTATCAATTTCGTTTATGTTCTCAAAAAAGCAACTCTTAGTTTTATTGATCTTCTGTATTTTTTTTGATCTCTACTCCCTTTATTTCCACTCTTATCTTTGTCATTTCCTTCTTTTTTGTTGAATTTGGAATTAATTTGTTCTTTTTCTAGTTCACTGAGGTATAATGTTAGGTTGTTCGAGAGCTTTCTTTTTTCATAACGTAGACATTTATTACTATAAATTTTCCACTTAGAACTGCTTTTACTTCATCTCATAGGATTTGAAATGTGTTTCCATTTTCATTTGTTTCAATATAGTTTTGATTTCTCTTTCAATTTCTTCTTTGACATATTACTTGTCAGGAGTGCTTTGTTTAATTGTCACATATTTGGGATTTTTCATCTTTCCTCCTGTTACTAATATTTAGTGTCACACTGCTGTGATCAGAAAAGGCATTTGGTATGATTTCAGTATTCTTGAATTTACTGAATTTTTTGTGACCTGTCATATGCTCTGTCCTGAGAATGTTCCATGTGTGCTTGAGTAGAATGTGTTCTGCTGCTGTTGTATGAAATGTTCTATTTGTACTTGTTAGATCTGTATGGTCTAAAATAGAGTTCAAGTCCAACAATTCATTTTAAGTTAGAAGTGGTACATCCAGGATTGAGCACAGGCGTGACCAGAGTTTTCCTTCATGTAAGCTGTATGAGCAAGTAATCCAGACTCTTGTATCAAACGTCCTCTTTGCACCTTAATTCATTCCTCTGACCACATGGGGGATTCCTTTTGATCAGCTGATAGAGACTAATTAATCCTGAAATTGGTTGATGAATGGATTCCACTGTTCATTTCACATATTACACCATCCAAAACTACCAGCTGGATGGTCTGTGACTGGGATGGTCTGTGAAGGTACAGATGAAGCACCAGCCCAGATGTAATATACTACAAGGATGGCGCACTGTCTTCTAGGATTCAGTATAAGTGTTGAACAGCCAATCCTCAGTAGAAAGAATGTGTGACTTCAGGAACCAAGGAGTAGAAGCAATAGAAGGAGTCCCCACATCCCCTTACCATCATTCCCAGTGACCCACTAGGGTACTTTGCACTTCCCATACCCATAAATCTTGCTTCTGAAGGGTTATATCTTCTGGCCCCCCCGTAGTGGGCACACTTTCTCCAGGGAAACAGAAAGAGTCCCATTGAACTATTAAATATGACTGCTTCCTGAGTACTTCAGGCTCCTTGTATCCAGCTTAAAGCAGGGAAACAGAGAATTCAGGATTCTGGCTGACATCTTTGACCCAGATCATCAGGATGAGGTAGGGCTGACGTTACACAGTGGGGACAGGTAAAAATATGTGTGGCAACCAGGTGATCCATTTGGTATTTCATTGCCTAATTTTCAGTTTGAATAAACAAGTGCAGCAACTCTGGCCTTACGTAGTTGTGATGACTGGGAGCACATGCTCCTCAGGTTGGAGGGTCTAAGCTGTGCCACCTGTTAGGCCACAAATACCAACAAAAGTATCAGCTCATGATGAGAGGAATCTAGAATGGATAGTCGGATAGGAAAATGAAGTTGACACCTCAAGACTAGTTTCACCCATGGGGACTTTGGTTTTTCTGACCAATCTCCTCTAAGTTTCGCCTGGGAAGCAAGGCCTACTAGAATGCTGTAGGTGCTGTTCTCTGAAAGTACGAGAAAGTAAATCTGAGCAATGGAAGTAGAGATGGGCTTCCCAGATCTCCTCAGGGGTTTGACTTAGGATTTCTCAGGCCTGTATCATGTGTGGGCTACTCTATCTACCCAGTCCCACTTACTTCCTCTCCCTTCTACAGGTATTAATCCTCAGTGAATACTGTGCATGCCAGACTTTTCAGTGTCTACTTACAGAGAACTGACTTGTAACACAGTCACATAAATGTATGTCTAGAAAAAGAACTGTTCACATCACAACTGGAATATTGTGTTTGATTTTAGGAAGGACCCATTAAGAACTTTAGTTCTAAGTTCTCCAATACAGTAACAACTAGCCACATATAGCTATTTAAATATAGTTATAAATTAAGTAAAATATTTTAAAAAATTAAAATTAAGTTCCGCAGTCACATTTGCCACATCTGAAGTGCTCAACAACCACATGTGACTAGTGACTGACATAATGGAAGGAGCATATGTAGAACATTTCCATCATCACAGGCATGGAATGTACTTTATCAGACAGTGCTGGTATAGTTGGTGTAAAACTCTGACCCAAACTGTGATAGGTCTCAACTCATAGGAAGATAGCTAAAGAAACAGATTGTATTTAACCAGAGAAAGATAAGCTTTGGGAATGGTGGTGGTAAGACACGGTAGGACATGAATTTTCAAGGACTTAATTATTATCGTAGATTTTCTTACTGACTTCCTGTGTCCATTATATATCCATTATCAAAAATGGTGAATATTCTCTATCCTTCTGAATGTAGGTACAAGTTAAAGGAAATGACTCCCATGAATTACAATTTATATAGCTTTGGATATCTCTAAAATGAAAATGACAGTTAATAATTTGGATAAGTACCATATCCTACCAAAATAAATACCATATGTTATTTTCTTGTTTGTTTCATTAAATAAGAAATGTTATTTTTGAGGAATTCAGTAAACTGCTGTCCTAATCATAAGGGCAAAAAATACAGAAGGAAGAAGCCAATGAATTATATAAAAAATTATTTATGTATTTGTTAATTTTTGTAAAACATAAATCCTTATGATTTACTGAGATGTATATCAAAATGAATTTCCATTTAATGTGCCTAACTGCAAATTTCATAGGGGTAGCCTCTTTGTAAAATAGGCTATAAATACCATAATAAATATCTTTGATGTTTTATTGCTTACAAGATATATAAAGTAGTCTATCTTTCATATGTGGAAATTAAATGGGGAAAGTCAGGTGAGACATACACATGTAAGCATATTAAAAGTCTATATATTTTTTATTTTTTTAAGAATTACCAATGCAAAGGGATATTGGGTTTTGAATACCACATTTCTCACCTACAAAAGGGTTAAATTTATTTTTAAAAAATCAAATAAATCTACCAAATGAAAAATAAAATTCATAGTTATGGCATTGTCAAGTATCACCTTATGATTTCACCATGTATTGAAATTAATTGATCATATTTCAAAGAATTTACAGCACAATACAGTTGTCGAAGCTTATAGTAATATTGATAATATATAAAAATAGCCTTTATATCATGATCAATGTTTATAAACTATCTTTATTGAATAATTAGGGCTCAAATATATTTTTTATTGACTTTTAATCCAAGCATTTCAAGATAGCATTAATATCTATACCATAAGAATCTACGAGCATATTTTTATCTCTTATTGAAGCCTGATAAATAATGACATGTAATTAGGATCAGGAAACTTATGGAAACAATTGCACTTTTATAGAGAGCAAAATGATAACATTTGGTGTTTAAAGTTGACTGCAACAAGTGCTTTGCAAATTGGTTTATCCTCTGCTATTTGACATAATTGTGGGTCAAAAAGAAACAAAAAAGCAAGATCTGTATAAATTGATTGAATGTAAGTAATAATGCTCTTGAAATTTACAAGCTACTTTTGAGTTCTGCATGAAAATGTAAATATATAGGAAAGGTTTAGCTCCATTATCTTACATTAATGTTGAACTGATAAAAGACTTAAAGCCCTGAAGATTGCTTACAGCTATGCCAGAATTTCAATTTATGTCAACTATGATTGTTATATAATATGATACTATGATAAATAATCTGCATTTAGTTGTTTTGGGGATAAACTCATTAAAAAGAGGCTCATCAGAGATTATAGTCTAATGGAAAAAATAAGCATTTTTTCCTTCTATATGCTTTGCTATAAGGTATGGAAGCACATGTAAAGATAACAGTCCTTTTGACTGTGTACAGTGACAATTAAGAAAGTCTTCAAAAAATGTTTTAAACTGTTATGGAGAATATAAATATACATGGTCCTTTGGGGGGGAAGTGACAAAAAAATTGATATATGAAAGAGAAGTTTGAGAAAGTTGAGAATTGATATATGAAAGAGAAGTTTGATTATAAAGATATAAAAATATATGTAATTTAATAGGAAATCACTGTATGTCTAACTTAAGAAAATGTCTTATTTAACTTGAAATAATACTATACTGGTGGTGTTTTATTTCCAGTTTAAAGGTGGTGAACTGACTGTCACACAGAAAGTGTTATAGCTAGGACTAGACTCTAACTCCAAAAGCCATTGCTTATCCCACTATATCATTTGTAATTTGTATTAGGAAACACAGCTCTATGTTAGATTACATTTTAGTTTAATATGCTTGATAGATCGTGTATTTTATCTACTTGAAAAATAACTTAGTAGGGTAATGATGATAATTACACTAGAAAGTTAATAATAAAACTACAGTTATCATGATGGTGGCAGTTAAGATACAGTCCTGATTTCTGTGAGGAATCCACTCTTACTGCTAAGGTAGAAATAAATTTTTGCAATGGAGCATGTTAAAGGATTAAGTATGTGAATGCCAAAACTATTTTTAAATGACTTGCATTGATTTGGCTTCTCAGATAGATGAGTAATCCTCTTTTAACAGAGTTTTAACATAATATATCCTAATTCCCACTAAGAATTACAGTGCCTTAAAAAATTAAATCTACTTTAAATACAACAGATTCTACTTCATTCTAGCAGTGAATAGCCCAGTGGTTACAAGGGATTCAAGGTTTGCTCTTCCCTTATCATAAACGGATGTAGTGGCGAGATAACCTGTGAATGGGATAGAAAGGAAAGGGGAAAAATGACAATTGCTGTTCTCCAGTATTTGAACAGACAGTTGCAATTACCTTTCTAATGAGTTTGGACAGAGCCTAAGAGGAGATAGGAGCTATGTACTATATATGTGGGGACAAGATTCTCATAGACAGTCATGCTCAGCTCAGGTTCATTGCTTCTTTCATTATTACAGGAAGTCTTTCTCTTTCCATTTGCATCAAAATGCTCACTCCACTTCAGTCACCTGTCCTGTTCAGCTTGGATCTAATTTTAATGCTTATTTTCCATGATGTCAAGGAGCTATACAAATGGACCTATATTATTTTCCTTGCTTCCCAGTAATTTAACATCAGAAGTAATTTTAAAGCTGGAAGAAAAATGCGTTTTAGTATAATTATATTTTCACATGGTGTGCTTACTCAGGACTCTATTATTCACATCTTCTGAATGTATGAAGGAATAGATGGACTGAACCTGCAGTAGAGAGAGACAAGCTTCTGAGATAAATTTTGTTCCATAATCTCTTCTGAAAAATACTTGTTTAAACACAGTAGTAGGTGATATGTGTTATAAGATGTTTTTCAATTAGCTCAGACATAATTGAATTGTGTAACCATCAATCTGTTTATTTGTTCAAACAGTGAAGGTTACAACAATCACTGAAAAAATTTTGCTCACTGGTTTTATCATCTGCCAAGTTTGGACTTAAGAAAATTTGAACATACTTAATCTCTCTAACAAGAAATCACAAAATGAGTGTTCTTTTCACGTCATTATATACCGGGGAGATTTCAACTAAAGGTTCTCTTATTATAAGTTCCTGCTATTGGAAATAGTTCCTAAAACCTAAGAAGAAGCAATAAAAGAAAATTAAACAGCCAAAACCCCCACTAATATTATGTGTATAATATGACCTCTTGTCATATAGTTAATGTAGTTTTTGTTACTTCTTATCATATCTTGTGCTGTTAAAGTAGTTCATAATATCTACACTAAGTTTTAAGGAGGTAAAAATGAACAGATTTCCTTATGATGAACTGTATCTTATTTGAGTGATAAACTAAATATTGATTCCCAAATCTAGTTCTGGTAATGAATATCAAAGTGTGACTCTGCAAAACATACTGTATACTTCATCTCTAATTAACACTATATGGAACATCAGTAAAACATTTTCATTAATATTTAGACTCAGATTTCATTACATTACAGAAGTTCTGGTGCATCATAAAAACACACGCTTAGCCCAGTAATTTACTCAATTTATATAATGAAAACGTTGAAGTTGATTATCAAAAAAGTAGATATCAGCCTTAAATCTGAGGCTTATAAAGGATTATCTCAGAAATCACATTATAGATTAATGCAAAGATTATGGATAGCAGGATAATTTATAAACACAAAAATATTTTAAAGTGTATATCTGATTAAAATTCAGTTAATTAAACTATGATTATGCATATAATAGATTATAATGCAGATATTTAAGTATACTAATGACAGAATTTTAAAATATTTCAATTTTTTTAAATTTAATTTAATTTTATTTTTATTTAAACTTTTAAGTAGGAACTTGATAATGAGGCATAATGTTGAGTAGACTGCAGAAACCTTATATTCCATATCAGTCACAGTATACCAACACTCTTTTGTGAATATACACGCATACACAAGTATGCACACATATATACGTACCTATGCACAGATAAATATTTGAAATGAAATGCACCATTTTTTTATATTAGAATGAATGTCTCTATGCTGCAGGAGTGTTTATTTTTTAAACCGATTCTTTAGTACTTTCTATAGCTTGTGCATTTTTTACTGATGAACATATATTACTTTTATTTTTAAAAAGATAGAAAAAAATGAGTTAGCGAATCTATGAGTTATTTATTTTCATTTAAAGAAAATAAAAACCTTTTGCTTCCATAATAAGCACTTAGAGTCTTACTTTGCAAATTAATTTTATATGAGTGAGTTCTTCTTTTGTTCTATTTTAACTATTCCCAATGCTGATATGATGATTGAAAATAGAGCAGTGGCCCTCATTTCCATATTTGATTAAATTGTATACCACACTTAGCATGTCATGTGTACTTATATTCTTGGACTCTTTTCTGATTGCCTAAGGTTTGTACTAATTTGATGAAGAGGTATTTATATTGGATCATGATTTTGATAGAATAAAAATTGAAGAGATATGATATAACTTTTAATAGAATCAACTTTATGAAGTTACTATTTTATAAATATTACATCTATTTTATTGCACCCTATTTTATTTGGAATGAACATTTATAAAGTCAATAAATATTTGTTGAACAACAATTATATGTGAAGCTTTGTCCTTAGAACTAGGTATTTAAACATGAATGAGATTTATGACCTCCTAGCAGAGCTAGTTATATCAAGACGAATCTGATACATAAGTACATGAATTCCACTTGATATGACATTACTATATTTATGCACAATTATAGAAGGTGAATGAGGTGCAGTAGCAAAGCAGAAAAATAGATGATTTATTCTGAGGAAGGGGATGGTAGGAGCTGAATCTATAAGGAAAATTCATAGTCACCAAAAGTGATTTGGACAGGTAGGGTAAACCAGTATATAATGTAATGAATCATTTAAAAAAGATGTAAAGGAATTAATGCAGACTATTATAAATAGTATCTATCACTAAACAGTTTATGTGTTCATGTGTATGTGTTCATAAATATGTGTGTGCATGTGTGTTTGAAATTATGTTTATGGACAATCCCTACACCCAGAACTGTCAAAAGAAACATTTTATTCACGTATAATAGAACATTCCATGCATAAATTCATCCATATAATTTGGACTAAATTGTTATAACTTCCAAAGTTAACTCATTCGTGCATTTTTACAGTTTTCTTTTCATTGGAAAGAAATGATGTAATTATCCTGTAAATGTGTAAAACTATGACAAATTGTAGAAAGCAATTTTCATAGGTAAGATTATACTCTCAATTATATGTTAGTAGTTATGCAAAGAATCCTTTGTTAATAACATTCATTTCACAAGAGATAGTCTCCAGGTTTGTATTATCTTTGTTTAGTGCCAAAGTGAACATGTTAAAATGAGTAAGGTTGATGCATTTATCATTGAAATAGCAGAACCGTAGGACAGGAACTAGAATTTTTTTCATTTACAGATAAGATGATGAAACGGACAATGAAAACTGAAATTAGATTGTTTCTAAAAAGAGTGTAACTAGGAGCAAATTGCCTCATTCTAGTACTAATTTAAAGAAGACAGAAACAGTAAAATATACTATGTTTAAAAAATTCTGTGGTTTCTTAGTAACTCCTCATTTCCCGCTTCTCCCAGGCTCTGGCAACCACCATTCCACACTGATTCTATGATTTTGACTATTTTAGGTACCTTGTAAAAGTTGAATCATACAAGGCTAGTCTTTCTGTGACTTGCATATTTCATTTAGAATAATGTTCTAAAATTTCATACATGTTGTAGAATTTCCTTCTTTTTTTTAAGGCTGAAAAGTATTGCATTGTATGTGTATACCACATTTTCTGTATCCATTTATCTGTTAGTGGACATTTAGGTTGCTTTCACATCTTAGCTATTGTGAATAGTACTGCAGTGAACATGGCAGTGCTTATATCTTTTGGGATCCTGATTTCAGTTCTTTTGGATTAACAACCATAAATGGAATTGCTGGATCATATGATAGCTCTATTTTTAATTTTTTGAGGAACCTCAGTACTGTTTTCCATAGCAACTGCAACATTTTGCTTAAGATGAATAAGCTCTAGAGATGTGCTGTACAACATTATGCCTGTAGCCAACACTAATGTGTTATAAACTTAAAGATTTGTTAAGAGGGTAGATCTTTAGTAAAGGGGTAAGTGTTCTTATAAAAAAATAAATATAAAAACAAAAACTGGTTTCAGTGAACTAAAATTACTTGAAAATATTGATTGTGGATTGAAAAGCAGAAAGTAAAAATGAACAATTTGAAAAATGAAAGGCTAGCAGCCATAATCTCAGTAGCCTTCAGTTTAAAGAAGTAAATTATTATGGTAGAAATTGGAATTGTAATTACTCTTAATTAGTTGATTTATTAATAGTCATTCCCTGCATAAGAGCATTTGTTCTGTTTCTGTATCTAAGTAGCATTTTAAGAACAGTTTCAAAAAAATCATTCAATAATAATTTGTTGTATTTTTAAATGGAATATTTTTTGTTATAATTTTTATTAAAATGTATTTATGTAAAAGTCCCCAAATAAGTATATAAGTACACCCAGGACAATGATTGTTTTTAAAAAGTGAATATATGCATATAACCAGCAGCCAGAATGTTAGCAGCATCCCAGAACATGCCTTTATATCCCATCCCATCACTGCTACTCTCCCCCACCATCCCCCATAACCAATATCTTAAGTGCTAACAGACTGAATTATTTTGTCTATTTAAAACAGAAATAAAATTTTAAATAGAAAAGTTGAGCAAGACTACACTTGGTAGAATTAAGGGACATAAAATCAATTTAACATTAATGGAATTCTGTATATTTGGTAAATGTGAAATTATATCTAGTACACTTGGTGTAGACTCTACTCCAAAAATATAATTCCTTAATTCCCCATGACAATTGTAGTTCAATTTAAAATGCATAAAAAAATGTAACACAGACCCCATATTCAGAAGACAGAAATTGATGCCCATTCATGCATTAATTTATTCATTAATCAAAACTTAGCAGGAGACTTATTATATGCAAGGCTGTGTGAATTATAAAAACACGACTAACATTCATTTCCTGACCTCAAGATGCTCAGAGAGGAGAGATCCAGAATGACAAGTAAATAAATGTTTGTAATTTAGGGAATTGAGTGCCATAATAGGCTAGGGATATGCAGCAATGCCCGAGCAAAAGAGATAGGTCAGCAGCAAAATGAAACAATGAAAACTTTCATTATTTTAAAAGATATAATCACTAGACTAACTTTTAAGATGGAGTTGTATTATAAAGGATATTAAGTATTAAAGTATACTGTAGATTATTAGCTTACATGACTTTTGAGCCTTAATTTTAAATAAACACCATATACATGTCTGTTAAAATAAAAAAAATCATAATATGCAAAATGACCTTTGTTTTTACAAATTAAGAGGATGCTTTTAAAGCACCTTATTTTTTTTTCTGCTACACCAAAACAGAACTGTAACATGTAGAGGGTCAGAAAGATGAGTTTGTCCACAGAGGGAAGAAAATAATAGGAATGTTTTCCCATAAACATTATTTTGATACTAACTGTTAAGTAAGAATGAAACACATTTTACGGTGGGTGGTTTTCCACTTGAGTTAACCATGCTAGATTATTAAATGAAGCATAACATGGAAGATGCTTTTTATGAACTTAAAAGGCATTATAGGGCTTCCCTGGTGGTGCAGTGGTTGAGAGTACGCCTGCCAATGCAGGGGACACGGATTCATGCCCCAGTCCGGGAAGATCCCACATGCCGTGGAGCGTCTGGACCCGTGAGCCATGGCCACTGAGCCTGCGCGTCTGGAGCCTGTGCTCTGCAACGGGAGAGGCCACAACAGTGAGAGGCCCATGTACCGCAAAAAAAAAAAAAAAAAAAAAAAGCATTATATATTTTCATTCCTTTTAAAAATCTTTTAATTATTAATATTCTGTAAATATAAGATTATCTAAAAAGCAAGGGAAGTAGGATGGTAGATCTAAGCTAAAGACAAACCTAAGTCTGTGTCCTATATGTAAAAGATATCTGCACCTTCATGTTCATTGCAGCATTATTTACAACAGCGACATATGGAAGCAACCTAGGTGTTCATCAATGGAGAAATGACTATAGACAATGTGATATACCTATATCTGTATATTCCATTGTGTGTGTATATTTGTGCGTGTATATATATAGCATGTATAATACATATATGTGTGTGTTTATATATATATATATACACACAATGGAATATATAGATATAGACATATTCACCCATCAAAAGAAGGAAATCTTGCCATTTGTAACAACATGAATGGACTTTGAGGGCATTACGCTTACTGAAATAAATCAGAGAAAGACAAATGCCTTATAATTTCCCTTATGTGTGGAATCATAAAAAAAGAAACACACAAACGTATAGATATACTGAGCAGATTGGTGGTTCCCAGAGGCAGGGATTGGAAGGCAAAATGGGTGAAGAGAGTCAAAACTTACAAATTTCCAGTTATACAGTAACTAAATTTCATGAATGTAGTTAACAGCTTGGCAGTTGTAGTTTATAATACTCTGTTGTATATTTGAAAGTTGCTGAGAGAATAGATCTTAAAAGTAATCATCACAGAAAAAAATATATTTGAAAGTATTTGTGCTGATGGATGTTAACTAGACTTATTGTGGTAATAATTTTGCAGTATATAAAAAACAAATCATTATGTTGTACACTTAAAACAAATATAATGGCATATGTCAGTTCTGTCCCAATTAAAAAGAAATCACATCCTAAAGAGCTTTTGAAAAGTAAGTGAAAGGAAAAGTTGAATGAAAAGGATAATGAATTTTGCTGAATCTAGAGTTACATGTGTCTAGCTGAAAACAGACAAAAAGGTACATTACCATAGAGTTATATTTGAAAAGATTATTCTTCAGTGAAAGAAGAAACATAAATATGGAATTCAAAATGGATGAAATCTCTGTAAACAGCTGAAAAACTCTTAACATGAAATAGATCGAATACAACTGATGAACTGTATTTTGTATTATTCGTGAACTAACATGAGTCATCTTCTAGGTTAGTTTCAGTTAAATGTAAATTTCAGTAGCACCTAGCGCAGGGCTTTGCACAATAGTTTCTAAATAAAATGGTTGTCTGAGGGACCTTGGGATACTATGAAAACAATCTTAGGAGCATAGGCACAAAAGTATAGTAGGTTTTCAGTTGACAGTTATGTGGGCTGGCATCCACTAATAAGTACCAGTGGAGTGGGAGAGGAAGAATCAAATCATCAGATACTAAAAGGCTAAAGAAGCAGAAAGCAGGAAATGTTGCCAAATGGAGAGTACCAGGGAAAGTACACAGATATTGATTTGCATGTAATATTTAATCCATTTTGTCCATTGGATGAATTTTCTCATTAAGTTTTATGTTTTAATAAACATGGAAATCACTGGGAAGAATATTTCAAAACAGTTCACATATTGACAGGTTTTTAAATTTAGGTTAAGAAAAAAGTCATGCACGTGCTTTTACTAATAAATATTCAATATTCTGTAGTCAGAAATCAAGTACCACTAATGTGATAACCACTAATGTGATAACAAGGTGAGACTAGAAAATCAGACAATAAAGTGCTACTTGTGTGACAAATAGAAACTTGATTCAAGCTTTTGATTCTTAGAAAATGACCTTCAATGCACTTGAGTAAGAATAAGTAATGGCCTTAAAACTACTAATGATTTTATTTTCTAATAATTATCTTTGTTAATGGTTAATTATTGGTAAAATACTTATCTGTCTATTTTTCTCCATATTTCCCTACCTACTGATGTCTTCTACTATAGCTGTCTTTATTTTCAGTGAATACCTACTCTCTTCTCCTTTTTAGGAAGGCTCCACCTTAACTCCTTTGCTAGTTAGGGCAGGTAAATGGGAGGTAGATTGAGGGAATTATCCATCGTGAATTAAATAGAAATTATATCTCAGATTGCCAACAAACACATGAAAGGATGCTCAACATCACTAATCGTTAGAGAAATGCAAATCAAAACCACAATGAGGTATCACCTCACACCAGTCAGAATGGCCATCATCAAAAAATCTACAAACAGTAAATGCTGGAGAGGGTGTGGAGAAAAGGGAACCCTCTTGCACTGTTGGTGGGAATATAAATTGATACAGCCACTATGGATAACTGTATGGAGGTTCCTTAAAAAACTAAAAATAGAAGTACCGTACAACCCAGCAATTTCAGTACTGGGCATATACCCTGAGAAAACCATAATTCAAAAAGAGTCATGTACCACAATGTTCACTGCAGCTCTATTTACAGTAGCCAGGATATGAAAGCAACCTAAGTATCCATCGGCAGATGAATGGATAAAGAAGATGTGGCACATATGTACAATGGAATATTACTCGGCCATAAAAGGAAACAAAATTGAGTTATTTGTAGTGAGGTGGATGGACCTAGAGACTGTCATACAGAGTGAAGTAAGTCAGAAAGAGAAAAACAAATACCATATGCTAACACATATATATGGAATATATGGAATCTATAAATATATGGAATCTATCTATATATGGAATCTATGTATGGAATCTAAAAAACAAAAAGGTTCTGAAGAACCTAGGGGCAGGACAGGAATAAAGACACAGGCTCAGAGAATGGACTTGACATGGGGAGGGGGAAGGGTAAGCTGGGATGAAGTGAGAGGGTGGCATTGACATATATACACTACCAAATGTAAAATAGGTAGCTAGTGGGAAGTAGCAGCATGGCACAGGGAAATGAGCTCAGTGCTTTGTGTCCATCTAGAGGGGTGGGATAGGGAAGGTGGGAGGGAGACACAAGAGGGAGGAGATATAGGAATATATGTATATGTATAGCTGATTCACTTTGTTATACAGCAGAAACTAACACACCATTGTAAAGCAATTATACTCCAATAAAGATGTTAAAATTTTTTTTTAAATAAATAAATTCACTGAGGCTGTCCGATCATCTGTAAAAAAAAAAAAGAGTTAACATTGATGATAGATTGATCACCCAGTCATCCCTTCTCTCTATTGTATCAGATATCTCCAACTAAAATAATCACTGTAAGTCCATTCAGTACTCTAAAAGACAAGCATGAACACATGGTTTATTTCACATACAGAAATATTCAATAACAAAAGAGATTCTCTACAGAGAATAAAAACCACATCATAAAGTAGAATGAGCACAGACTTAGTAATCAGACATGGGGTCTCAACCTGACTGAATTTGTTTAGAAGCCAAATGTCCTAGACCAAGTCATGTAACCATAGTGAGTTTCAGTTTCTTCATCTGTAAATAGAGAAAATAATGCACATTACATAGGTTAGAGTAAAAACATGAAAATATCTATGTCAGGTATAGTTCTATGGCATACATAAAGCAGTGCTCAGTACATTATAGTCCTTACTTTTTCTGAATAAGTATGTGTCCAACCGGTCGTATATGAATGTAAAAAATATAAAAATGTCCACCTAGAAAATCTTTGGTATACCAATGCATTCATTCTAAACATTTTCAGCTTAATTTACTTGGATGACATCTTTCAATACTTACATTCTAAGAAAGTAACAAAGCCACACAAAGTAATATACAGGTCCTTTGTGTTTAATCCTCTTGGAAATCCATCTTTTTTATTGCTTATTGATACACAATAATAAAGCAATAATTTTTAATGAAATCCTAACATAAACAGAAAAGATAACACATGTAAATGGAAGTATGACTTTTTTCACTTATGTATTTATTTGGAAATTATATTAGTTCTGCTCTTACTCATATAGGAAGTACAGTGTCAGACACTAAGAATAGCTCAGGCTATTGAATGAGAAATGTATCCCCTACTCAGCTTATTAATGAAGTGGTCCACTGCTTCTTTGGAACAGAGATCAGCTGCTCCAGATTGCTTTTGTTGAAGATGCAGTAATGGAGCCCAAGTCAAGGGATGTGAGTGGGTCTAGAAATTGGGAATGGCCCTCAGGTTATAGAGCCAACAAGGAAATGGGCATTTTAGTCCTAAAATTTCGAGGAACTGAATTCTGCTGACAACTCTGATATGTAAGGAAACTAATCATGTAACAGGAAACAGGTATATAAGAAAACAGTCTGCCAAACTTTCATCCATACTAATTGCAACAAGTTAGCAGTCTTAACATCCAGAAGAGTCTGCTCACAGAAGTTTGGACCTACTTGGAGATTGGTCATCAAACAAAGTAACATCTTTTATCCAGAATACTCTAGAATAAGGAATATGACACTTGGCTGTTTATTCAGAGAATACTAGCTGGGATTAATCAGTTCTCTACTGAGATTTCTCTGTAAAGTGGCTCAACTCTTTTATACGGTATCTTGAGTCCTTGATTACCTTGCAACTGCCCCAGCTACTTGAATAGTCATAAGCAGACACTGCAGAAATCATGGTCATAATAGGATTACTTAGCTCATAAATACAGTCTTCTAAGTGACCAAGGAAACATGGAAAGTGTTTCTAGTAATCAGAAAAATAAAATCAGTTTTACATCTATCTTTCAAAGACCTAGTTTTCTTCTTTAGATGACGTTAATAGAGCTGCTAATAATGACCAGGAAATGGTATTTTTGCTAACTTTCTGTTTGCTTGGTGTTTCCTGTGTGTCCATTTAGTCAATTCTCTAGGGACTAAATTGATTTCCTCCCAATCTCCTTGGAAAACATCCTGGTAACAGATTCTCATCTTTCTCCTCATCCTCCCTGTTCTTGCCCAAGAATGCATTATCTGTTCTGACTCATGGGCCTTAAAATAAGCCAGTGTTGTCACCAATCTGTGTTTACATCAGAGTGTTGGATTGTCAATGCAGAGTCATGGGATCCTATACCTAGCCTCCAAACAAACTTTACTAATGATTCAAAGGATACAGGAAAGAAACAGACACACATGAAGCCTTCATTTCTGGAGGTGTCAAATCTGAAGTTGCAGTTTCCTAACTGCCCTTTTATCCTGCACTGGGACTCTTGGTTTTAGGTGGAACTGTGGAAAAAACATTTTACTGTGCTTGCAGAACAGTTTTCTTAAAGCAAGTTTTGTTTGTTTGTTTTGTTTTGTAAGTTTTGAAGCTTCTTAGTTATGTACTGTTGTTTTGTGGATAGTAAAGTTCTTCATGAATAATTTTTGTTCTCCATTCAGCTATGCCACATCAATTCATAATTTCCAAGTTCATTGGTGAAAGGTGCTCAAGATAGACCAGGACTAGTTTATTGCATTTTCCCCCAACGACTCCTCATATCTTTCAGATAGCAAATACCATTGGCTTGTTTTGGCAGAAATAAGTTCCAAGAAAATCTGATGGAGCTCAAACATTCCTTCCTGCAGTTCCAAGAG
This sequence comes from Phocoena sinus, assembly GCF_008692025.1. Lineage (NCBI taxonomy): Eukaryota > Metazoa > Chordata > Mammalia > Artiodactyla > Phocoenidae > Phocoena > Phocoena sinus. Next base: position 78,785,380 of record NC_045768.1, on the reverse strand, counting down.
GAAAGAAGGAGTCATAGGCCTGCCATCACCTTGCTTCTTACCACTGTGACACAGAGATTTTAAGTGACTTATCCAGTGTCTTACAACTGATGAATGCAAGATAGCCTGGCTAATATTAATTTAGTGCCTGTTCTCTTTACTATTGTATGTAGCCTCTACTCATACTATGTAGCCAGTTTCTCAAAGGAAAATCAAGAATGTCAGGATATTAAAGGCAGAGGGTAGGGGATGGGGGAAGGCATATGAAGCAAGGAAACATAAGAAACCATAACTAATTCAACTTGTTATTTATTTCTAGAATGCAGGAGATTTTAGGAGAGAGGCAAACTGTAAAATGAGTTTGAACATAGAGGGATGGCCAAGATAATGAGAAACCTTGTGTGATGTGCTAATACATTTGGACTTCATTCTGCAGGCAACTTAGAGCCATTGGAGTTAAATCTTTGAATTTTAGAACAATAATGCGGATGACATTATGGAATATTAATAGAGAGAAAGAAAATAACAGAGACAGGGAAATCCAGTAGGAGGGTATAAAAAGACATAAAAGAATCCAATGTCATCAACAAAGACTAGTGATTTCTGCTTGTTAGAAAATAATAGAATCCATAGATCTTGCGTGAGAAATGCTTGTTGAAATTGAAGGGATCATGGAGCATACAAAAAAAGTTGCTCAATAATTATTAGGATATATGAGTATGATACACAGATGACAGGTTTGAGCTACGGAAATATTTAGGATACATGAAGGAACAAGTGTTAGTTGAAGTCATGGGAGTGGAAAATAAATTTGTGAGGTTATTTAGAAAATAAGAGAAAGCCCAAGGCCAGCAAGGTGAAAGAAACGTTAAGTGTCAGGCACTAGAACAGGGACCAGGAAAAAGTCAGAAAGGAAGAAGTAAAATGAAACTTGTCCAGAAATGTCAAAAAACTTGAAATTGTCCTTAAAGATGCATTAGGATTAGGATGGAAATACTGGAAGAATAGTGACATGCTTTACCCTGGAAATAGAATGAATAAATATGCAGAGGTGAGTTACAAATCATAAAACAAGTTGTGACTTTGTTAAATTAACATTTGTTAAGTGGAGCACAGGCTGCCTGATCATGAGCCATGGTTCAACAACCATGTTGAACCATGGTTCAACAACCATGTTGAACCATGGTTCAACAACCATGTTGAACCATGGTTCAACCATGTTGAACATGGTTCTATTCAACAACAGAACACGAGAGAAACTGAAATAGAGAAGTTTACCACTCTTAGGTCCTGGGGGAAGTATGCAACCCACCTTGAGGGACCACATGGGATGATGAAGGCAGAGTGCAGGCAGAGAGAGAAACAGGACCTAGGACACAAGTCTCTAATAGAGTCCATGGGTGGAGTGCTTTGGATTTCCTGGGCTAAGACTGTATTGGTTAATTCAGACCAAAAAGAGCAGGGTTTTGATAAATTCCACAGGGGTCTTATTAAAGGGACACACAAGGGGAAGACCCTGGGAGGTGGGAGAGACTTGATCACAAGTGCTGTTGGGGAAGTCATATCAGGAACTATGTTTGCTTTTGACTCTGTGGGCTGCTGTCTAGGGCATACACTTGCATGAGGGGGCTAGTGTCAGTGTAAGGTTCTTGCAGGTCACTTGGCCAAATAGAATGAATGCTGAGACAGCAATTCCATGGAATGGCTAGCTAAACTCTAAACATAAGTCATAGCTAAGTTTCAGGGCTGGCTATGCAATTTGCAGGCCTCAGTCCAAAATAAAAATATGGGGACCCTTATTTTAAAGTCCAAGAAAAAAACTCTTAGTGGTACTAAAAAATAAAGCTTTCTTCCTTTCTTCCATGGCTTCTCTCTGTTTCAAATTGCCATGATGCTTTTTACTTCTTATTTAAAGTCATTATAAGTAATAAAAAAATTAACTTTTAAAATGATTAGAATGCTTTTACTGTTCACCTTTATATTGTGCAATACCAGTTTTAAATGCTAATATAAAAGCATTTCACTTATAATGTGGAATAACCAAATTACAAAATGTGTGTTTTGTAGCTCATACATGCACATGTATTGTTTTCTTATCAGAACCATGGAAATGTTCCGCAAAACTAACTCACCTGTTTATATTTCATTTCTTGATTCATGTGCATAATACCAACACTTTCTACCTTCTGTATACTGATGTGTAAGAAAGAACAGAGGAAAAGGAACTATAGTTACCTTTATGTAGCTGACACACATGCTGCATGCATGTCCTCTGTGCATGTTCTTGCTTCCTTGTCCCAACAGACTTCATTTACAAAACACAATTCAAAGACTATATAGTTAAGAATTTAAAGATGGGGAAAGTAGAGCATTAAACCAAGTGTGGGACCTTCTGAGTGCAGGGCTTGGGTCACATGTTCATGAAGCTGGCCCTGATAGTTGAGTAGCCACGTAAAGCTGGATGGTAGGAGTTTCTGAAATTTAACGAGGTGAGTTACTTTTCACTTGCTCAGTTGTTGCTTATATGTGACCTTAGTAGATTCTGTAGCTTCAATACATTTCTTTGATTATTTCCAGCCTATTTTTTTGGCTTCAGCTGGATTCCTAAAGGATGATTTACATCCCATTTGTGAATTTTTTTTTTTTCCAGTTTGGGCTACTGATTAGACACAGTATTTAAATATAATATGAATGATATATTCCTGCTTTCAGATTATTTTGAATTTACAAATGCTTTCAATTTGGCAGAAGCAAAAAGAGCAAATATTGATTCTAAGCTGAGTATGCAATCTGGATATTTAAAATAATACATTTTACTAGTAAATAAGTAAATAGTTATATAATTATTATCCTCTCTTTCTGAACAACTCAAGAGATGAAGATTCTGTGAGGCAGGTTTTTATAATCAATTTCTTGATTGTAATAGCACTTTAAAACTTAGGTGCCTATTTTACTAAATAGAGAAAGACAGGGCTTCCCTGGTGGCGCAGTGGTTGAGAGTCCGCCTGCCGATGCAGGGGACACGGGTTCGTGCCCTGGTCCGGGAGGATCCCACATGCCGCGGAGCGGCTGGGCCCGTGAGCCATGGCCGCTGAGCCTGCGCGTCCGGAGCCTGTGCTCCGCAATGGGAGAGGCCACAGGAGTGAGAGGCCCGCGTACGGCAAAAAAAAAAAAATAGAGAAAGACAACTTTTTGAAAGCTATGCACCAATTTAAGATTCATGAACTTATGCTGAATTTTGCAAGATCATATTTGTCTATTTTTTATACTTATAGTAAGACTTTTTGTGCTGAATATAGACAACAGGTGAAAAATGAGACTGCCCATTTAAAATGGATGCATTTTACCTATTTCCCTTGTAGTTAGACTAAATTATGATCTAGAAACATTGGTTAGACTGACTGTCATATTTACAACACAAAGTAACTTCAGCGGAAGTTCTTCATGGTGATACACAATGCAGAAGACATTTTTCTTTATTTCTTCCTCTATCTCACTTCAATGTGTTTGGAAACTTAGATTTGTATGTTAGAGTGAGGATTTTATCCTGTAATTTTCTCCTAAACCGTTATTGGCCTTTGAACTGTAAGATCTCTAAGAATTGGATCTTTTTGGGAATTCAAACAATAATCATGGGAAAGAAGACACTAGGCTTTTTCAAGTTAGATATGGTCTTAATCTGATATCCATGAAGAACACAGATCCTTTTTGTAACAGAAAACACTTCCACAGATCTGTTCTTGCCATACTATACTATAACATCTGTCCTTACCATAACATACTCTGTTATGTTCAGTTTGTTAATTAATGGTGCTTAATAATGATATTCTCCTTTAATCCACATACTTTCTATAATGAAAAAAAGGTAGAATTTAGAATTAGTATTTTCAAGCAAAGTATATGTCACTTTTAGTGTTTATTTACACATTCATTTTTTTCTTTCACTCATTTCCATTTTTATTCAGTGTATACTGCACAACAACTTTCAAAATGTCCTCATGGATAGGATGGGAAGTGGCAACATAGTTTATAATTTAAATAGTGAGTTGGCTATTTGGTTGAAAGAAAGTTTACTAATCACATTTTATTTTTTTCATTGTTTATTATTTTGGACTACAGAAATGAAAAGCTTTTTTAAAAAACATTAATTTTGAATATATTTAATTTTTTAAAGTATGTATTACCAGCCTCTTGATTTTCCATTTTAATTATTATAAGATAAATTCATGAAAAGTGAGAAATAGTCAAAATGTTCATTAACATAAAATTAGTTGAATATATCTTTACATTAACAAATAATGTTAACATATGTAACATAAATGTTTAAAACATTATGAACTAGTGATTGAAAAAAGTGGTCATATATCAAATTTATAAAACCTTTTAAAATGTAAAATAAGAGCAAAAATTAGAAATAAGAAAAAATCATCTAAGCATTTATGAAAAATAGGTAAGAATAAAGTTCTTAAACAGAAAAAGTCTTGCTACATTGCTCTGAACCTGTTGAAACAGAAAAAAAAATTTTTTTAAGGCTATGTATTGTACTATTTTTCAGTTAAATTGTTCTTTAAAACATTTTGTTTTCCTCAAATTACTTCATGTTTTTTATACAAATGGCTTTGGGCAAGAAAATAACATGACCTTAGCTACTACAACAGCTACAACAGACTAAAGTCTGTTAATAGGCAAATGAGTTTAATTAAAATATAAGTAAGTTAAGTCAGTTTCTATTTTAGGTGCTGTTGGACATTGACTAGAACAGAAATGTAGATTACATAAGCTGTGCCTTTCAATTTATGCCCAACACTCAGAAAAATATTCACTTGTGATCAAAATTATTATTATGGTTTTCCATTAGAGTCACTGCACCATGATATGGAATATATTTTCAAACATCTCCACTGTCCAGGTCTTGTTTTTCTATATTTTTAGTCATTTTTAAATTTGACAAAAAACCCAACTTTTCTAAACTATTCTTTGTTGTAAATTCTATATTAAGAGTGAAATGTATTCTTAGCATTCTTGGTTGCCAATTATCCTTACTTGTGAACTGATGGATATTTTAATATCCATGATAAAGATGCACAGGTTATTCTCATTAAATGCAGACAATCAAAAATGGAAAGAATGGCATATACATTGAAAGGTATAATTAGAAAGCACATTTCCCATTACTTTCAAACATATAAAATGATTCAGACCTCCCGCTTTAGTTAGGATGTAGAATGTTGCAAGACTTTAACTTTTATTATAAAGAGAATCTGGATAAGCTACATCATCATAGTTCATTTTTTTTTAACTTACTAGAGCAGCCATCCACAGAGCAAACCTGTACCTACCTGCCAGCTCTTTCCCATAGGCATTCACCAAGAACATTCTGAAGGTTGTGGGCAGAGAAATGAAAGAAACTATTTGAGACCTGCAGGGACTTGCTTACATGCAAAATAGTGGACTGCTAAAGACTGTGTGCATAGCAGCAAAGTTTCCGTAAATCCTTTCAGTGAAAGTTTGGCCCAGACCAAGAATAGCTGGGGATAAGATAGCAAAGGATGATGATAAAATATTCTGTGGTTAAAAAGTGGGAATAAAATTAGGTAGTAAAGAAAACTCTCCTGTGATCCAAAAAGCTGGTAAGTAGCTTAAAAAGCAAAAAAGGGAGCGCATACGCACGAGAGAGACTGATTTCCAGAGTCTTGTTAGCACTCATATCCCAAAAACTTCTGAAAGGATAACGATGTACAGTCTCTTGACACATCTAAAGCCAATATCAGAATAAGTCCATCTAAAGGTGAACAAAGGCCCAAAGTAAGAAGAATACAGATGAGATGAATTATTCACCCAACACTAGAAGGCTAAAAAGAAGGAGCATGCCGTTTTCTGGAGGTAAATATTACTTACTTTGATCTCAACTGTTTACTTATTTACTTTATTCAGCATAAGTTTAAAAAAATCATGAGACATGTGAAGAAGCAATAATATCTGGCACATGGTTAGCAAAGGAAGCAATAAGAGCTGATACAGAGATAGCCTAGATATTGAAATTAGCAGGTAGGTTTAAGATAATAGTATAGGCATGCCAAAGTATTAATTCGAAAAGGAGAACATCATGCATGTACATATGGGGGAAGAATTGGTACAGAGTTAGAAAGGATGCAAATGATAACTCCAGGAAATGAAAACCATAATAAAAGAATGAAGAATTCATTTGATAGGTTTAGACAAAACCTCATGCCAAGGAATTCAATGGGAAAAGAATAACTTATTCTATTAACACAAATGGTGTTGAAACAACTGAACATACACATGTAAAAGAATGAAATTGGAACCTTATCTCACACCATATACCAAAAGATAAATAAATAAATGAATAAATAAAAATGCAAAGGGATAAGAGACCTAAATGTAAGAGCTAAAGTTATATAAAACTTAGAAGGAAACATAGGAGTACATTTTTTGTGATTTGTGGTTAAATAAGACCTTTTTAGATACAACACAAAAAGAACAAGCAACAAAAGAAGAAAAAGATAAAGTGTCCTTAATCAAAATTAAAAACGTTTGTGCTGCAAAGGATACTCCCAGGAAAATTAAAACACAAGGCTCAGAATTGAAGAAGATACTTTCAAGTCATATCTGATAAAGGAGTTGTATCCACAGCATATAAAGAACTCTTACAACTCAATTATAAAAAGAGAACACAATTAAAAATTCTGCAAAGAAAATGCCTATACATTTTTTCAAAGAAGATATGCAAATGCATATAAAAAGATATTTAATACCATTAGCCATTGGGGAAATAAAAATGAAAACCAAGTAAGATACAACTTCACAACTTCTAGGATGTCTATACTAAGGAAGATAATAAAGAGTGTCAAAAAGAAAAGAAAAATTAGAAACAGAGTATATTGCTGCTAGGAATTAATGGTACATACATTTTGGAAAACTCTTTGGCAGTTCCTCAAAATGTTAAATACAGAGTTACCGTATAACCCAACATTTCGACAGTCAGTTATATTCCCAAGAAAAATATGTTCACACAAAAACTTGTACATAAATGTTTATAGCAGCATTATTTATAATAGTCAAAGTGGAAACAATACAATATACATGACTGATAAATGGATACAAAATAAAGTATATTGCTACAATGGATTATTAGTCATAATAATTTAAAAGAAGGAATGAAGTACTAATACATACTACAACATGGAGGAGCCTTGAAAACATCAAGCTAAATGAAAGAAGCCAGAGACAAAAGACCACATACTTTATGAATCCATGTATATGAAATGTTCAGAATAGACAGAGGCAGAGAAAGAAAAAGATTAGTGAATGGCTAGGGTTAGGAGGTGGGGGATAAAATAGCTGCCAATGGGTAAAGGATTTTGGGGGGTTGATGAAACTTTTCTAAAATTAAATTCTGTTGTTGGTTGCACAACTCAGAGAATATACTAAAAACACACTGAATTTTATACTTTCATCCAATTAATTGTATGATTTGTAGATTATATCTCAATACAGCTTTTAAAAAAGGAAAACAAATAAAACACTAGACCTGGCCCAGAGAGGAAAGGATTAGTAAATGTGATATTAATAGGAATTGTACCATACTGATACTTAATTTGTGTCCTAGTAGAGGGGAAAGAGAATAGACCTAGAAATATTTGAAGAGATATTTGAAAATAATTAATTTGCTAGTGCTGCTCTAACAAAGTACTACAGACTGGGCTGCTTAAAAAATATAAACTTATTTCCTCACAATTCTAGAGGCTAGAAGTCTGAAATCAAAGTGTCAGCATGGTTGGTTTCTTCCATGGCTGCTCTCCTTGGCTTTTAAATGGCCATCTTTTCCCTGTGCCTTTGAAATGCCCTTCCATCTGTGTCTCTGTCCTAATGTCTGCAAGGATACCAATCATATTGAATTAGGGCCCATTCTAATGACTGCATTTTAACGATTATGTCTTTAAAGTCCCCGTATTCAAATACAGTCACATTCTGAGGTACTGGGAGTTAGGACTTAAATATATGAATTTTGGGAGCACACAATTTAGCCCATAACAGTAATTTTTCAAATTCATTGAAGCTATCAGTTTAAGATGCCAGAATCACAGTAACACCACAGGATTTTTAAAATGTACCTAAACGTAGCCAAAATGCTTAAACGAATAATAAAGAAAATAATATTAAAATCATCCAAAGGAAAAAAAAACGTGGTATACCAAGGAATCATTACAAATATTATCATTTACTTCCCATCAGAAACAAGGGAGGCCAGAAAACAGTGCTATAATATCCTGAAGATGCTGAAAGAACAATAAATGTTCTGCCAATGCAAGAGCATAGCCAGCAGTAAGAACATATTCATGATAATGGATATCAAGTCACTCCTTACATGAATCTGACATTTAATCTATTATACCATTGATTTAAATTATACACCTTTACTCTCAGTTAAGTATATATTATTAAAAGAGGCACTTTCAGGACTACAAGGCTGTATGTAGTGTTACAGCATTTCTAAAACTTAAATAAGACTCTACATATAAAGTGGAGGTGGGGAGAAGTTCAGATTTACTGAGATCCATCACAGCACAGTTCTGTGTCAATACAATCAAAGCACATAGATGTTGAAGAGTAAACATTTGTAGACCAGAAGTTTCCAAGGGGGGAGTAGTAGGAGGGAAATAGAGTTGTAGCAAGACAGGCTGAGAAACAGAGAAAATTAGATTCCAACCTTATTGTAATTAAATAAATCTCCCTGTGTATGGAACTCCATTTTGGGGATATGCCCACAAGCCTGCAGGACATATATCTCAATGTTCCTCAAGCAATCCAGTCTTTGAGTTTTGGAAAACAGATAATTTGGTTTTCCCTGTAAATTAATGAGACAATCATAAAATCATAGAATCTCAAAGGACCTTAAAAATGAGCTTAGGCACCTAGTTTTACAGAGAAGAAGCCAAGGTAATGGAATAGTTTTTTTTAAGTAAAATTTATACATATATATACATATATATGTATACAAAGCAAGTATATTTCTAAAACTGAATTCATAAACTTATTAGTCACAATGAGATTTAAATTTTCAAAAAAAGTAGAATTCTCATTTTCAGCAATATAAGAGGAAATAGCCCTGACAAATAATTCTGTACAATTTTCTTTAACTTTATAACATGATGTTATAATCATTCATATATGTAGATGGAGACAGTATCAATACATAAAACAGTCCAATATGGTTTAGAGCTCTTTACAGTCATTGTGTAGACATGAAAATCCACATCAGTGGAAAAACCTAGCCTTCAATTTAATGCAAAATAACATACAAAGTTTCATAAAATTCATCTCCATACAGTACTTACTATACAAGCCACAGTGAGATTTTAGGTTTAGTTGGCAATATCTACTATTTTATTTTATTTCTGGTTTTGATCAGATCATAGAATTGCCAGAGTCTAATCAAATGGCGACCTCTATAACTATGAAATGCTCATTAATTTTGTGTGAACATAAAAATGGTTTAGAGCTTTAATGTTGTCTTTGATCTAAGCAATTTTCTTAATGTTCTAATAAAAACCTATAAAAAAGAAAGAACTTGGAAATGGTGTGCTAAATGGAATATACATCATATAAATTATTGCATTATAAAATATTAAACTATATGAAACAGTTATGTGTATGTTTATTTTGTATCATATAAGGCAAAATAAGCAAAAAATGTATTCTAACTTTTATAAAAATATTTTTAGACATAAGAGAATATAGCAACCATTCTAGATTACCAAATGGCATTTATATAAAGGGAAGAGAAATCATATTGGAAAAATTGGTTTAAGTAAAGTGAATACAAAATATATAAAAATACATTATGAATTTGGTGTTAAAAGCTTTTTAAATGACCAATGATTAAATTATCCCTTCACTAGATTTGGAAAAAAAATTACTGTTACTGATTTTAAAAGCAACTTCTAAATAAACTATGATGTATATAAATTAATTACTGCTTACAGAAAAGCTGAGCTTCCATAAAACATTTTACAGCTGAAATGATTAGTTAAGTATTTTTTTACTTTATGTACTAGGAAACCATCAAATTAGGAGAAGTAAAATAGGTCTCTCAAATTCATTTCTTTCATATATAAATATGTATGTAATATGACTTGGCTTTGCAATTTAAAAGTAAGTTAAATCTGGATGTCTAACGCATTTGCTTGGAGTTAAAAGTTGTAAATGGTTTAGGGTAGGAGAGTTTGAATTCCTTTGAAATGTATTCCATCACATACAGAAGGAGAGATTTTTAATATAAGCATCAAGCTTTCAAAATTAGATAGATTTTACTTTTTTTAAGTTTATTGTTATTTTTATTGATCTATAGTATTATAGAAGTTTCAGGTGTGCAACACAGTGATTCACAATTTTTTAAGGTTATATTCCATTAATGGATTTTAAATTGAAACAATGACATAAACAAAAAAGTATGTAAATATAGTAATTTATACGTTTAAGAGAGTGGATTTATCATTTTTATTACTCTGTCTCATTAGCTAGGAAAATAGAATGAAGAGCATTATATATGAAGCAGAAAGACCCTAACTGAAAACTTCATGCCACCCACTATCTCACGTGTTAGGTGTAACTTTGAGACAATAGAAAACAGTAATGGCAATGTTGGTTCTCATTTGCGATAGGAAGGCATAATGGATGAGGAATGATACTTAAGGTGACACTGAGAGGAGGAGCAAAAGCAAGGAATAGAAGAAGTGCATTTTGTGTGACGATAATGCTGAACCCTGAAATGGAATGGGAGGGAATTGTTTGGATGTAATACTGTTATCATACTGTTATCAAGGAGAGAAGGGGGCATTGTACTCACAATTCAGGGGAATGACAGGAAGAGAAGGAGCATTTTAAGATTAGTTTTCGGCTTGTATACATATTTTAGGGTGTAGGACAAAATAGAAAGCAGAAAATAATCAGTGTTTTTCTTTTTCCAATCCAAACATAAAGAAATAAAGCTAAAGACTGTGATCTTGGTGGAGGAATGGACTGGGGGAAGGAGAAGCTTTAATGAATAAATCTAGTTGGGAAAACTTTCAAGGGAAGAAATGACTAATTTAGTAACAGATTAGGTGATGAAAAGGGAAACTTAAATGATCTTATATCCCTAGTTGAGGAGATGGGACATCTGACTAAAATGGCAGAGACTGGCTTTCTGTTCAAAGCTCTTTTCTTTTTTGATCTCTTTCCAGGTGTCAATACAGTACACTTTGAAGCTTTTTGCTAAACTGTATGATATGACATTTTCAGAAAGACTTACTTTTCCTTTCAAATTCTTTTAGTAGGGAGAATTCTAAATGGCATTATTCTAGAAGGAGTTATATTCATTCTACCATTTCAAAACATAATTTCAATTTAAAGATCAGCCCATAGCAACACTTTGAAAACATTCGAAAGAGTGCTTCTTCATAGAATCAACTAAAATGAAATGCATAGCAGTTTAGCAAACAACTCTAAGCTGCATATTTGATTCTCTCTCTGGGAAAAGATATGTAGAAATTTTGCTTAGTTCTCTAATTTTTAATACCACATAAACGTGTATATATATGAAATATTGCATATCATGGATACAGATTATATGCCTTATCTTATTTTTATATTTCCTTCCTTCTGATTGCGTTGTGTTTATTCTCTTTCTTTTAAAGGTAGAAATGTAAGTACTGACTTGAGATATTACCTCTTTTAAGATCTAAGCATTCTGTGCTATAAATTTCTCTTTCATGACTACTTAAGCCATATGCCACAAATGTGATGTTTTCATTTGCATTCAGTTCTGTGGATTTTTTTTTTTTATAAATTTATTTATTTATTTATTTTTGACTGCATTGGGTCTTTGTTGCTGCGTGCGGGCTTTCTCTAGTTGCGGTGAGCGGGGGCTACTCTTCATTGTGGTGAGTAAGCTTCTCATTGTGGTGGCTTCTCTTGTTGCGGAGCACAGGCTCTAGGTGCATGGGCTTCATTAGTTGTGGCACGTGGGCTCAGTAGTTGTGGCTCACAGGCTCCAGAGCGTAGGCTCAGTAGTTGTGGCGCAGGGGCTTAGTTGCTCCATGGCATGTGGGATCTTCCCGGACCACGACTTGGACCCATGTCCCCTGCACTGGCAGGTGGATTCTTAACCACTGTGCCACCAGGGAAGTCCTGGATTTTTTAAGTTACCTTTGAAAAAATTTTTTGACCCATGGATTGTTTAGAGGTGTGTTGTTTAACTTGTAAGTTTTTGAAAAATTTCCTGTTGTTTCTCTGATTGATTTAACTTTGGTTGAATAACATGACTTATATGATTTCAGTTTTTAAATGTATTTCAAGGTTTATGAACCAGAATATGATCTACTTTCGTGAGTGTCTCATGGATGCTTGAAATATATATATATGTGTATATATATGTGTGTGTGTGTGTGTGTGTGTGTGTGTGTGTGTGTATATATATATATATAGTTGTTAGCCAGAATATTCCAAAAATGACATTTAGATTCTATTGGTTGATAGTGTGGTTCAGTTCTTCTATATAATAGCTAATTTTTTTATGGGCCTAATAGTTCTATCATTTCTTGTTAGTGGAGTGTTGACTATATTCTTCTAATCTCTGTCTTTTCATTGGTGTATTTAAAACATTTACATTTACAGTGATTATTGATAGGTTTAAGTCTGACATTTTATTATCCATTTTGCTTGTTTCCTTATTTCTCATTCTTTTGTTTTCCTTTTCTTGGTTTCATAGTGGTGGCTCTAGGGATACAACATACATACCTAATATTACAGCATACTCTTCTTGACATTTTTCAACTTTTAGTAAATGCTGAAGTCTTATTTCAACAGAATTTATTTGTCCTTCCCATTTCTTAAATACAGTTGTCTCAATATATACTTTGAATACATTGAACATCACAATATATATCATTATAATTTGCTTCAATCATCAAGTATGATTTAAGAAACTCATGAAGAGAATTGTCTATTATATTCACCCTTACTGTCACCTATACTTTTGCTCTTTCTTCTTTTCTGTCATTCCAAGCCTTAATCTCTGATCATTACCTTTCTGACTGGACAGGTTCCTTTAACCATTCTTTAAAGGTAGGTCTTTGGTGGCAAATTATCTTAGCTTTTGTTCTTCTGAGATTGTATTGATTTCTCTTTTATCCCTGATGGATATTTTTGCTAAATACTTAGTTTTTGGCTGGTTGTTCTTTTTGTTCAGCTGTTGAAATTGTTGTCCAACCTCCTACTGGCCTCCATGGTTTCAGATGAGAAATCTCTGTTATACAAATTTGTGTTCCTATAGTTAATATGTTATTCCTTTCTGGTTGTTTCTAACATTTTTTCTTTGTCTTTAGCCAGAAGTTTAATTATCATGTGTATTGGCATGAATTTCTTTAGATTTATCATACATGGGATTCTCTCAGCTTTGTGAACCTGTGACTTTATGTCTTCATCAAATTTGGGAACTTTTCAGACATTATTTCTTCAAATATTTTTTTCAATCTCACATTCTCTCTCCTTTCCTTCTGGGACCCCATGTGTAAGTGTTATTTCTTATGTTTTGTAAGACCCTGAGGCTCTTCATTTTCTTTTCAGTCTATTTTCTTTCTCTTGTTTAAATTAAGTAACTGATATTGATCTGTCATAAAGTTCATTGATTTTTCTGGCATCTCCACTCTACAGTTGAACCCATCTAACAATATTTTTATTTTGGTGGTTGTATTATTCAGTTTTCTTTGATTCTACAATATACATTTGACTCCTTTTTAAAAAAATACTTCTATTTCTTTGTTAAGAGTTTCTATTTTTTGTTGTTGTTTGTTTCAGAAGAACATGTAATTGATTGCTGAAACATTCTTGTGATAGTCCCTCTAAAGTCCTAGTCAAATAATTCCAATATCAGGTTCATCTCAGTGCTGGCATTAGTTGATTGTATTTTCTTATTCATGTTGTAATTTTCGTGGTTCTTGGTATTACAAATGATTTTCATGTGTTCTAGACATTTTCTCTATTATGTTAAGAGATTCTTGGTTCTACTTAAATATTTTATTTTAGTAGGCAATTGCCCAGCCCATGTCGGTTTTGACCTTTTATCACCTGGTTTCACTTGAGCTCAGGTGAGATTTCTGCTGGTGCCACCTGTGAGAAAGAAGGCACTTTCCTGATCACAGTGTCCTTAGGTGGGGTGGGGCATGGGGACAGCAATAGATGCCAGAACTGCATGATAGAGAGTGTTTCCCCTGACCTTTTCCCTGGCCACCCAATACCAAAGGTCTTCCCATTCTATTTTTACTAGTAGCACTGGGGGAGGAAGCACTTACCTGGACAGATTTCTGCCACTGGATAGGGGGCCAGAAGATAGTGGGTCTGTTGTCATCTCTAGTGCTATATGAAGAACTTTCTGCCTGTGGATGTGAGGCATGGGTTGGTTAGCTAGCCCACTTCCACTGTTGCTGCTTTTGCAAGCACAACCTGGGGCATAGGTCAGACCTTGATCTTCAGGCAGATTCAGGACACTGCTGACTAGGTATAGGTCTGCCCATTAGGCACGCCTCAGTTCCTCTTTCCTATTCTTTAGACCAGAGAGAAAAGGCTTTTCCCCTTCTTCCTTCCTTCCTTCTTCCCTTCCTCTTTCTCCCTCCCTTTCTTCCTTCTTTCCTTTCTTTCTTCTCTCTGTCTCTTTCTTTTCCTCCCTCTCTTTCCCCTTTTTTTCTTCCTGGCCTATATTCTACTGAACCTTTATAGTTGCAGGTCTGTCTGACACTCAGTTTGAGTTCTGTATGAGATAAAAAACAAACAAGCAAACAAACAAACAGAAAAACACAGAACTTATCACAGTATTGTTCTTCAAGTCCTAACGTTCCTAGCCAGTCCATCTTTTTTCCACCTTTCAGATCATTTCCACCTTTCCACTTTCTATAATTGCTGAATTATTCCCAGAGTATTTACTCATATGAGTGGAAGAACAGGGGAAAGTGAGTCTATGCCATCTTGTCCCAGAACTGAAAGTGCACCTTATCTTTTTATTAAAGAAATCACTTTGTAACAAGAGTATAGTTGCAAACACTCATTCTGCATCCACCCAAAATAAATGTTATCATTGTATTACAATTGATTCAGTTATTAATTATTAAAAAAATAAAATGTTGGGGATAAATGTTAAATCCTTTATATTACCTTTATCTTCACAGTCCTCTCTTTTCCTCCCTGGAGGCAATCACTGTGATGAATTACATATAGAGCAAGTGATTTCATACTTCTGTTACAAAACTCTGCATTCACATGCATTCTTATTGTTTGAAGTTTTAAGAAGATAAATCAATGGTATCCTACTATATATAATATCAGCCTTACATCTGCTCTCTCACTCTTCTAAAATACTACACATGGAATCAAAAGAACTATTTAGGAAATCTGTATTTTCTCAAATAATATTAGAGCCTAATCCCTCACACTATTTCATCTTACTCTGATCTTTCCTCTGAGTACAAAATGTTAGGCCTGGAGATTTCACCAAGAAAATGCATTCAACATGAATTACCCCCACCTTGATTCTCTTTGACTCTTTCACCTTTCCACAGTGTTCTTTTATAGACTCTAATGGAGTGAGTTGCTAATAGCTGGTTGTAATAGAATTGGTTAATTGTAGTGAAAAAAGAGAGAGAGAGAAAAATCCTGCCTTAATATTTGGAATCTATCTATTTAATGCAAACTGCTCATATTTGGGGGTGACTTTTGGGGTTCCAGTTTATAGCTTTAAAGATTTACATTTTTAAAAATCTGTCTGTAGGCACTTGTCTGGTTAATATGGTGGTGAGAAGCACAAAGTTCAAATTTTGAAACTCCAAGGTTCTAATGCAGACTTTTAACTTTAAAACGACTTGCATTAAAATTAGAGCCATCATGTCTTAGAATTCCACTGGGAGATCTTGTCTCATTTTGAATGTCGTGATGACTAAAATTCCTCACCTACCTCACCATCCCCATCCTCCACAAAGGCTTTGTAATGAAATTTCCTGTGAATTCTTCAGCTATTCTGACTTGTAATGGGGGAGATATATTTAGTCGTCACCTTACAATTCGAGTGAAACAGCAAACTAATTCCAGCTGAAGAATACACCTTTTGTTCTTTCAGCAAAATGTCCTCTTGGCAGCTGTCTGTTGGCACTAAAAAGGGCAGCAGGTTTAGGGCTATGATTGCCAAGAAAAGGAGTTCCCTAGCAAGCTGTAGTCTCTGTCTCTATACAGAAATCAATGCCTTTTTCCTAGGGTTAATCCTTTTATCAGATTCTACATATGTAGAAGTTAACTGTTTTTTTAGCCAGAGTACTCTTATTATTTGAGGTTATTTCTAGTATAAACTCTGAAAAGCTGTTCTTTTGGAAGGGGAGATGTTTTAAATGAGCTGTTCTGATTTCCTTTCAGTAGGCTTTGTCTTACATTTTGAAGCTTTGTGTTAATGCTTTTATTAGGTAACTTTAAAATGTGTCAGAAAATTGTTCCCGCTCTACCACTGGAAAGGGGTATGCATGCAGCACATTTATGCACAATTTACAGCACTGTGCATGTCTAAGTCTGGCAAGCACATCAAAGGAAATACCAATGTTAGTATGACATTTTGACTTTGTGAGCTAGAAGGTCACTTGGGTAATTAGTGCTAGATAAACCCTGAGGACATGCTGTGCTAGTGTGATCATTTCAGCAATGTCCACTGTGACTAATAAGCACCAAAGTGGAAGAAACTTATTTATAAATTATGAAAATCTTCTTAGCTATTTTTTAAATACCTTCACCTTCCTTAATTTTCAGCACTCTTTGAGAGAAGGGGCTTTGCCTAATTTGATAAATAATGCTAAAAATTTACAAAGAAGATTATGTACATTGAGATATAACTTAAAGGTAACTACAAATATTATTAATGGTGTGGTTGGCATTTGCGCCCTCCAAAATAGAGGCTTTAATAATGGTTTTTAGTTTAAAATATTTTTTTCTTGGAAATTCTGGGTTTTGTTTTTGGTTTTGGTTTTGGTTTTTAATTCCTTCGACTTCATGAAGAATCTGAGTAGAATTGGGGAACTACATTATTCGAGGTACCGACAAACATTAACCATTCTCTTAAACTAATTGAGCTTAACTACTCACCTTACTCTTCCTTCATATTAATTTATGCCCTAGATCTACTTATAAGGATTTCTAGATTACTTTTTTAGGTACAATGAGATAACATAAAATAATTGGAATAGAAAATGAGTATTAGTGAAAAGAACACACGTATGTTGATATAGGATATTTACTTTAGAGAGATTCAGTCAACTCTGTGATTCTTGAAATGAAGGGAATACATATATGTTCACCAGTGTTATTTTCCACATATAGGCCACATATAGAATGTATCATTTTAAAGACCATGTTATAATCTAACATGTTATAATCAATTATTTTGAGTGATATCAGCAAAACAGCAGAGGAAGGAACACTATACTACCTTTCTCTACAAAATCAATGTATAAATTGCCAAACGTTGCTATAATGAAACTTTTCTGATATATGGAGTCTATTCAGAAACTTACAACAAAGAGAATGCTTAATGAAGAACATAACAGCACCATTTTAGTAAGAAGGCCCTACAGTGTTTTACTTTACTTAGTTACCATCATTCACTTTGCAGCTTGGCAGTTGCCTTGAAGATGGCAGCCTACTCTCTTGGTACAGATTGCTGCTACCAAAGGGAACAATGTGGATATGGACCTTGAACATACAAGATTCACTCAGTGTAATATATCACATTAATTGAATGGACAAAAAAATATGTGATCATCTCGGATGCAGAAAATGCATTTGACAGAATTCACCACCTTTTGATCATAGAAATATCCACTGTATAAAATAGGAAATTAAGGTAACATTTGCAACATGATAAAGGGTATTTATGACAGACGCATAGACAATATCATATTTAATGGTGAAAGACTGAAAGCTCTACCCCAAAGATCAGGAATAAGACAATGATGCCTGCTTTTACCCATTCTGTTCAACACTGTAGTAGAAGGGCAATGAGGCAGAGGAATGAGGCAAGAAAAATAATTAAAAGACCTTAAAACTGGAAAAGATGAGGTAAAACTCTCAGTTTGCAGAACATACACACGCACACACACTATAGGTCTATTAAATGAATGCTGAAAGGTTGCAGGATACAAGATCAACATATAAGCTAAGTTGTATTTCTATACACTAGCAATAAACAAACTGAAAAGGAAATTTAAAAATGATTCCACTTACAATAAAATCAAAAAATAAAATAATAATTAATTCAAATAAAGAGGTTTGGAAATTATACACTGAAAACTACAAAACATTTTAGAAAGAAATTAAAGAGGATCTAAATAAAAGATATTCTGTGTTTGTGGTTGGGAAAATAATATTGTTAAGGTGGCAGTACTCCCAAGGGGTTCATAGATTCATTGTAATCCTGATCTAAATCCTAATGGTGTGTTTTACAGAAATGGACCAGTTGATCCTAAAATTCATATGAAAATGCAAGGGACCCCAGAAAGCTAAAACAACCTTGAACAACAAACAAAATTGGAGGACTCATACTTCTTGATTTCAAAAATTACTGCAAACATACAGAAAACAAAATAGTATATTGCTGGCATAAGAATAGACATATAGATAAAGGAATGTAATTGACAGTCCAGAAATAAACCTATACATCTATGGCCAACTCACTTTTGACAAAAATGCTCAAACCATTCGATTGGGAAAAAATATTCTCTTCAACAAATGGTGCTGGGGCAACTGGATATCCACATGTAAAAGAATGAAGTTGGACTTCTGTCTCACGCCAAATATAAAAATTAATTCAAAATTGATCAAAGACCTAAGCATAAAAGCTAAAATTCTCAAATGCGAAAAAACAGTAAATCATCATAACCTTGAATTTGGCAATGGATTATTGGATTTGACACCAAAAGTTAAGGCAACAAAAGAAATATTTTTCATCAAATTTTAAAAGTTTTCTATACCAAAGGGCATTATCAAAAAAGCAAAAGATGCAACCTACAAAATGAGAGAAAATATTTTCAAAACATATATATAAGAGTCTGAAATATATAAATAACACTTACAACTCAAAAACAACAACAAAACTAAGCAATTTTTGAAAATTGGGCAAGGGACTTAAATAGATGTTTCTACAGATAATATATACATGTATGTATATATAATATATATGTGTGTATATATATATATGCATATATATATATATACACACACACAAGTGACCAACAGGCCCATGAAAACATGCTCAGTGTGATTAGTCATTAATGAATTTCAAATCAATACCATAATGAAGTAACAATTCATACACAATAGGATGGCTATAATCAAAAATAGGGAAAATAACAGGTGTGGATGAGTATGTGAAAGTTAGACCCCTTATATATTGTCGGGGGAGGGTATGTAAAATGGTGCAGCCACTGTAGAAAACTGGCACCTCCTCAAAAAGCTAAACATAGAATTATCATATTAGCCTGCAATTGCACTCCTAGCTATATACCCCAAAGAATTTAAAACATGTTCAAACAAAACCTTGAACATAAATATTCACAGAAGCACTATTCACAGTAGCCCAAATAAGAACAACCTAAATACCCATCAACTGATGAAATGATAAACAAAATTAGTATATCCATTAGGTGGAATATTATTCAGCAGTAAAAAGGAATGGGATACTAATACATGTTAGAACATGTAAGGACCTTGAAAACCTTACATTAAATGAAAGAAGCCAGGCACCAAAGACCACTTACTATATGATTCAGATTCAGTGTGTAAGTTCAGAATAGGCAAATATATAGAGGCAGAAATTAGAGAACTGTTTGCCAGGGGATAGAAGGAGAGGAGAACAGGGAGTAACTTCTTAATGGGTATGGGTTTCTTTTTAGGGTGATGAAATATTCTAGAGCTAGATAGTGGTGATCGTTGCACAACATCGTGATGTACTAAAAACTACTGAATTGTACAACTGTAAAACAGTTAAAATGGTGAATTTTATGTTAATTGAATTTTACCTCAGTTAAAAGGGTGTGTACGTGTATAATGATTTATGCTAAATGTCTCGTGATTTTTGTATCTTCCATTATATTTACTTTGGATCACTTAGAGAAACCTATACCCAAAATGTGTTAATCCCGTCTTTAGCCATGGTGGGGGTGGTGAAGAAACAAAAATAGCTCTGTTCCATCGGAGTAAAGCATAGTAATTAAGAGCATTGAGCTTGCGTCCACACTACTTCAACCTTCAACACACTGTGTTGGAATGCTGCTCCTGCCGTGAGCTAGTTGCTCAACTTTAGGCCGGATAGGAATCTCTTATTGCCGTAGGCACTTGAACTATTTGGTGAGTCTGTATTTTATAAGATTATGGTAGAGTATTAAATTCATTGATGCAAACAAAATCTTAGAATTGTTCTTGGCCTATAATAAGTTTATAGAATTAACTCTTGGTTTTAGTGTCCTAAGACAGCCCATCATGATTTAACTATCAATATTATTGCACTAGAAACAGATGAAATTTGTGTCAATACCTAATGATTTGTTCTAAACTCCTCCCTGGTTTACAAACTGAATTTTCCACAGTGCTGCTTTAATGAATGCTCCTTTAATTCTGTTAGTAACTACTGTACTTTTTATTTTTGCTTTCACGCTAAAATCGTCAAAGGATGCAAATATATCTATGTTCAAGCTATCATGGCCCAAGATACTGAAGCACATTTGTGTCTCCTTATCCCTTTTCCTCTTAAATCACACTGTGCACACATCCCCCTACATGCATGTACAAAATTGCATGCACACACTCAAACAGGCAGAGCTTTCCCTCCTCGAGGGTACTTGCTGGGGCAGGGCATTGGTAGCATTTTCTTTGTTCTTGTTCTCAGCCCAGACCATGAGATATCTCTGGTTAATTGTCTTAACTTACTCTATAAATCTGTCTGTAAAAATCTGGGAGATGTGCTATTTTCCCTTTCTCTATTCATAGCTTTAAAATATAAGTTAAAGACATACGATCCTGAAAAAGGAGACCATTAGAAAGACAGATTCACTGGAAGGCATGAAGCCTGGTGTCATGTTCTCTTGCTCAATGTGACAGGACTAGTATTAGTAGCCATTCATCGATATCCCTAATTCTACTTTAGTTGGGATTCTGTTTTATCCATTCTGCTAGACTTTCTAAGCAAGCCAAACTGTTACTGTCATTCATTGGTTCTCCTGGTTATCTAATTCTATTTTTTCCCCTCTGTGATCTTTACCTTTATAGAAAAATTAGAGTATACATGCTTACAGAATTTTAGACTGTCTGAGATTACATATGCATATTGACCAGCATTATACCATTATCCAGGCTCTTTCATCTACTATAATGAAATCCCTATTTCTGTTACCGAGTCCAAGCTTGTACTGCTTGACACATGACAGGCCAATAAATCGAGAGATGAGTTTTGGGGCAAGGAATAGTGACTTTATTCTCAGTAGACTGAGAAGATGGTGGACTGGTGTCCCAAAAAACCATCTTCCCTGAGTAGAATTCAGGCTTCTTTTATACCAAAAGAGGAGGGGTTAAAGTCCTGGTTCCAGCCAAACTCTGGAGGGGATGTCTTAATCTCTTCGTTCATGCAGCCATTCACAGGTGGCCTGGTCAGGATGTTTCCTGTGAGCTAAACAAAGGTATTTTAGCTTAATGCTCATTACCTGGGAGGCAGGATTCCCAGAGATGGGCCATTATGTATAATTTAAGCTTATAGGCGACATCCTTTCAGTGATTAACTTGTAATAAAATAGTTTCCTCCCTATTACAGTTCCAGCTTTATCTACCAATAATTTACCTGAATTAAGAGCACATCACAAATGATAATCTTTTTCCATAGCAACTTTTCCCAAATCATCCCTTTCAAAATATTCTCTGTAACTTTTATATTATGAAAATATATGAGAGTCTGGAATGCCTCACCAGCCACCATCTATCATAGGTATTTGTATGTATTTATCTCAACATGCTTATGGTAGTCAGGTAATATTTGCCAGGTGGTCTGCCTAGAAATACAAACATTTCTGATGGATATTTAACTGTGTTGTTTACCCAAATTAATTGATATGTATTTGAATTTCAGGCAAAAAGGAAAAATTTTAATAGTACAGAATATAAAGAATCTCATATATGTAAGATTATTCCTGGTATTTATGACTTTAATAGAGAATGGGTGATTTATTTACTATATACCATAAATATATACCAGTGAAATAAGAAAAATAAGTACACTGAACATGTCATCAACATTTTCTTTTATTAACAAAGTGACAAAGGATTGACCATGTGCTTTATATGTTTTATATACTTCAGTATTTAGCACAACTTTAATTATTCTCTTAGGCAACTCTCTTGTCAATTCACAGTCACTCTGAGCCAGTTCTGAAAATTAGAGGATCTTATTCTTCATACTTAGGAACAGAAAAGAAATTGACCTCTTACTCTTGTGGCAAAATTTCTTTATTCCTCTATTTTTACTTTCATGTTTCTAATTTTATGAAATATAATTTAATTAGAAAAGTAATATATGAATGCACTTTTTACATATGAATAAATAATATAGATATAGCTGTATATGTATATATGTATATCTGCACTTGTGGATATAAATACATATATGTGCATGTATGCATATGTGTGTATACAGATTCATGTTAGAGCTAATCCAACAGTTCTTCTTGTCACTGTATTTTATCCATGGCATAGAACATTTAAAAATGTTTTTCAGTAAGGAAATTACCACAGCAAGGATCCATGGTACTAATGAATATGAAAGCATTTAAGACAAAGAGTGTATTCTCAAATTAGCATGTATATGTTGCATGCTACAATTTGTGAGCTCTGTATCAATCGCACATTTCTTTTTGAAAAGTTGCGTTTAAGAATGATGAAATTGGTTTCCAGGTGCTATCAACATGAGTTTGTTTCTGTTGACAATAAATCAATAACTCTTTCTGACATGACTCTTATAGTAGTAAGAATCCTTGCAGTAATCCACTTTCTCAGTGACAGACAGATAGCTATGCCTTGAATTTTTGAAAGTGCTACTCAGTCTAAATATTGTTCTGGTGAGCATTATTTCCTTGGCTCAAGGGTGAATGGCCACTTAATGTGATGAAGAAAAGCAGTTGTCATTTTGGAAGGAGCAAAAGGGAGGAATAAGGGCATGAGAAATGCACACCAACGTAGAGCTGGAAAAGAAACTGATGGATTTAATTGTAATCAATGGAGAAAACTCAGATGACAGCTCAGAATAGGAATAATTTTATTAGCAGATGAGAATTAGGGACTAAGAAAGGACATCACATATATGGTCTCTTTGGGTCTCCTAACCCTTTTGAGTTGGTTTATATTTTGAAAACCTACTCTACAAAGTAGGTATTATTACCTCAGATTATAGATGAAGAAATTGAGATGAGTTAATTAAGATTTCACACCCTAAAAAAATGAGAGAATGAGAAATAAAATTTGAGGTCTGTCTGACAACAAAACCTTTGGCTTTTTAATATAGTGTCAACTTCCATAGTTTAGTTACTAATATAGTATAACTAATGATTTATTGTTCACAATTAATGTGTAATCCATATGAAAACTTTCTGTAAGGTATGACACATTGTTTTACATATTTGAATTTTGAGTTATTAATGCTTTAGCAGAAATAATTTGATATTCATTTTTGTAGGGCAAGGAGGCTTTATTGAATTGTTTTTTACTCTCAAATTTCACAGAAAAAAATAGATTCTTGTTAACTCCACTTTGTGTCAGGGTCTGCTCTACACAATGTGAAGATTCTCTGACAAATTGTATTTTCTTGACTGTGCTTCGTTCCTTTTCTCTCTTAGCTTCTCATGTTTCAATTCTAATACATCTACAGTATATTTCTGGAAATTTTGTATAGCTAGAGAATACAGTCTCTTATGGAAATACCTGAGAGGTATGGTGAGTTTATCTGGGGACTAGGAGTCATAGAGGTGATTTTAGTTTATTCATGTCTCTAGAGCTTAGTTTTCCAGTAAATATCCTCAATAGGTTTGACTGCTTTTACCTTTCAAGCTTTTGTACTAGTTTAAAGGTTGTAGAAGAATTCAGTAGTGGCAAAGCCCAGGCTGATTTGGAAAATCTGTTTTATTGACTTTGATCACACAGATAGCATGGCTGTTTGTAAGGAGTCAACCCAAGGACAGCTCATAGTATTAGTAATGAACTTTGGCAAAAATTTGTGGCATCTAAGCACTGCCCACGTTAAAATCCCCTCTATCTTAGTATCTTTTATCAAACAGCAACCTAGATTCTACAATGCTCAGATCTAGTAATTAAAATGGCTCTTGCGTGATGTCACACATGCTCAATTATTTTGGCATAAGGATGAATTTCCTAGGGTGCTGGAGTCCTTCCTAGTGTATCTACACTAGTCATTCCTAGTGTATATGTCATCATTATGCTACCTTATAATTGTGTATAGTTTTCTGAACCCTGTTGTTAATGTTGTTCTTCTGCTGGCTTTCTGAACAATCCAAATGCCTTCTGATTTATAGGTTAACATCTCTCCCATACAACCTCTTTTTTGTTGTTGTTTATCATCTTGCATAATAGTAAATTCTGACCATTAATGCCAAGTATAAGCACACAGGATGCTTGGCAAAAATCATTCTTGCTCTAATGTTCTACAATTAAGCAGTATCAGCCCTTCCCTGAATATGAGTGGGACACATGAACTGCACTCACTGTGGGCCTCCAAAGAGATAGTAGTGACAGGAATGTACCTAAAAGGGAGCTTTAACAAGGCATATATGCAAATGAAGTCTATGTAAACATAGGCATTCAAGGTATATGTCTTTATGACACTGCTTCTCAAACTTCAGTATATATACAAATAACCCTGGCTCTTGGTAAAATGCAAGCTCTGGTTTGGTAGATCTGGGGTGGGGCTCAAAAATTGTGCATTTCTAACAAATCTCCAGATGATATTGATGCTGTTTGTCCAAGGACCACAATATGCTGAAATGTTCCTCACGTGAGAACGAAGAAATCACACTAAATTTTCCTTATTACTTCTTCAGTTATATTAGAGTGAAACTTACTTTTATTACATTATGTGTTCATCATTCTAAATTTTAGTACTTTATGTTTTTTGCCTATTTAACTTTGTCTCCTTGATTATTTTCAAATCATGCAGAGTTTATGCAAATTTCTGTAGGCTTCCCATGGACTTGAAAATACTTGAGGACAGTGACCTTGTCTTTAATCTTAGTCTTCTCATATCTTGTTACAATGCCTAAGAGTTGCTCAAGAAATTTTGGTTAATAGCTGGATAAAGGAACAAGTGAATGATAAGTGAAAATATAGTCTCCTTGTTCTGTTAGCATTTAGTAATGGTACTTAAAATTAGTACATTTTTTCATTTTCTTTGTGAAGAATAGTATAAGAAAGTGGGTCCATTCATTACAGAACAAGAAGACAGTATCATGTAACAGGAAGGCAGTGTAGCAGTTAATTGAGAGCACAGATTCTGGAGTCTGATTATATTGGTTTCAATCCTGGATCCTATAATTACTGACAACGTGACCTTTTATAAGTAATATAGTCTGTTAATGTCCAAAATTCTTCATGTATAATGTGAGAATTAAAAAGAAATCCACTCATAAGTTAGAGTTAAATTACATAATTCATGTAAAATACTTGAGAGTGCCTGGCCAATAGTACACAGTACATAACAGCTATTTTTTATAACTGGAATATTAACTCTTACTCTTTTCAGAAGTTTTAATTATGTTCAAAGAGAAGATAACAAAGTTCACAGAGGTTATTAAGTAATTTAAAAACTAATTGATAATCCTTCACCAATCCTGTAGATTCACTATTTCTGTTTATAAAACGAAGGACTATTTTTAAAAGCTTTTCCATTGGCAAAATTATGCCAGCACTTTATTACTTAAAACACTATAATATAGGGGTCAAGCCACAAAATAGGTGTCAAGATTTAGCACAAGTTAAAGACAGATACTTTTAAAAAGTGTTGCAAGTTTCAGTTATATATCTTAAACTTTTACATACGCATGCACATTTGATTTATTCAATTAAGACACCTAGTGCATTTGAATTTACATTGGACTATGGATATATTCCTTCCTTTGTAAACTAATTGGCTAGGATCACTATGATATATTTTTAACACAGTTACCTAGTACTGTAGTGTAGAATTTCTCTTTCTTGCTGAGCCATTATTACAATGCCACATTAAATAATTTATCTGGTTGAGCCCTTGTCTTATTTTTCAGTTTAATTTTAGTGAAAATGTTCATATATGTGAGTTATGAAAGAATTATCTAACACTTGCAAATTTTTAAAGAAACTAAAGTCTGGTTTGCAGCTCTTTCTAAAAAGTTATGAGGAAAGGGAATGCCATATAGAGATAAGTTTGAGGTAGAAATATATTATTTTTGCGTAAATAAAAGTAGTCAGAAGTAAGAGAGTGAAGCAAACTGTTATGATGACTAAAGGACCTCACTGTTGTGACGATTGTCTAATTCTGAGCAGTGATCATGCTAGCTTTGTATCTTTGGGCAATTTTTGTACTCTCTCTGGACCATTTGTTTGATTGTTTGTTTGATTAATGTGGGAATGAATTAATTAATCTAGGCGTCCTCTAAGGTCTTTTCCTATAATAATGTTCACAATTAGCTTCAACCTGTACCTACTCTTCCCAGTTATTTACATCAGAAAGTCATCTGGTTCTATCTCTAAAAAATTCCCAGTCTAGCTCCTTCTTTTCTTTTTCAGTACTACAACTTTAGTTCAACTCTCATCTTAATTAAACTCTTCTAGTAGACTCACAATTAGTCTTCTTTCACCTACTTTTACCTCAGAACAATAGTTATCCCCCAAAATAGAAACATTTTTAAAAGGTGAATTGGACTATGTCATTCCCCTGCATAAAACTTTCAGTAACTTTTCAGTATATTTAAGAGACAATCTTATTTCTTATCATGACCCGCAGTAATATCTCTTCTTACCCCCTTCTGCATCTTTACTCATTTCTGTAACACTCTTTCAGTCACTTTTTATGTCCCAGCCACAATGGACTTGAATTTGCTAAGCCCTTCCTTCTTAGAGGCCTTAGATATGATGTTTGCTTTGCATAGAACAGTTTCCTTTATTGTTACAAGGATAGTACTGCCTTGTCATAAAGATCTCAAATAAAATAGCATCTGCTTAATGAGGCTTTTCTTAACAATAAAAAGTAAATTACTGAGACTTTAGGCTTCAACTCCAAAAAGTAGAGTTTGAAAATTGTCCTTCCCATCCTTACACCGAGAAAAAGGGGGAGAAACCAAAAATCAGGGACTTCTTGGGTCCATCAAAAAACTGAGTTTGCAGGGCAAAATGTACTCACAAATCTGAAGACACAGGTAAATCCAGAGAGTCAGAGCTAAGATCTGTTTACCTAGAGGAAAACCTGCTGGAGAAATAAAATGGTTGGAAAACTCAAATAGTAATTTTGTCAATTACTTGGAAGTTGAGTGTGGACCATTGAGTGAGGGAGAAATTCCTAGGGTCTCTGGTCATGCGTGAGGGAGCTCCACTTTATCCCCAGGAAACCTACCTTTTTCTCATAGTGAAAATTCAAGAAAGGCCCATCATGGCTTTGGCAGTGTGAGGGGGAAAAGTAATCCTCATGAAATGAGAAAGGCCTACTACTCTAGGGAAAAGACTTGACCAGAGTCTTGCCTCACACAGGTAAGGAAAGGGCATTCCCCTCACTTCAGCCCCATCTTGTCCTCCTGTGTCAACTAAATGAGGAAGGGGGAAAATTTTGTAGGAATAAACACTTGTAAAGTTCACAGAACACAGGCAGAGGCCCTTCAGCCTCACCTCACCACCACATCAACAAGGTTCCAGTACAATAATAGTGCATTACATCTGAGAGACCTGCAAGACATAGACACTCTCTGGAAAAAAAAAAAAAAAAAAAGAGTATTTAGTGTAGCCCACATATGAGAAAAGAGACCAAAACAGTGAGAAGAAAACAAGGACACTGGAGATTTTTAGCCTCTGACATGTATGCCTACAGCAAATGTTAAGCGCAGCCAAACTTCTGGTGAGCTCAATGTAAGTCATAAGGCTGAGACTTTCCAAAATTAATGATGGACATCAAACCATGTTCCAGGAAGTTCAGAGAACACAAGACAAGATAAACACTAAAGTAACTATACTGATCATCTTATAGGCAAACTGCAGCAAGTCAAAAAGAAAAAGAAAATCTTGAAGAAAGGTGGCGGTTGATGAGGAGGTGGGTAAATTTATCTGCAGAGGGACAGGGATAGTAATTATATCAGACTTTTCATCAAAATTACATCAAAAACCTTGTAAGCAAGAAGAGAGTGGCATGGAATATTTAAAGTGATGAAAGAAGAAAAAAACACTAACCTAGAATTCTGTATGCATTGAAATTGTCTTTCAGAATTGAAGGGAAAATTAAAACATTATCAGACAATAACTAAAACAATTCATTTGTAGGATACCTGCCCTTCAAGGAATGTTAAATGGGTTTCTTCCAATAGAAAGAAATGGTATAGGTCAGAAATATGGATCTATGTAAAGAAAGAGCATTGCAGAAGGAATAAATTAAGGAGAAATAAAATAGTTGAGTTTACTTATTTGTAATTGATTTAAAATAAAATTGATTTTTTAAGTCAAAGTGACAATTGGGTGATTATAGCATATGTGTAAATTAAATAAATGGTACCAGTAGCACAAAAGAAAGAGAGGAATTGGGAATATTTTGTTATATAGTACCTGCACTATATATGAAGCAGAAAGTGTTATTTGAAGGTGGACGTAGATTAGTTAAAAATGTGTATGGTAAACTCTAGGGTGACTGCTAATTTTTTAAAAAGAAGTATTATTGATCCACTTAGAAAAGAAATCAAATGGACTCATAAAATGCTTAATGAAAACAGAAAACCACTGGGAATGAGTAGAACATAGTTACAAATATGGTAGTTGTTAATCCAAGTGCATTATTACTTTAAATGTGAAGTGTCCAAAAATACACCAGCTAAAAAACAGATTAGTACAATGGATTTATTTTTAAAAAGCAACAAGATCCAATTATATGTTGTCTAACAAGGAATGCCCTAAATATAAAGATTCTGAGAAGAAAAAATTAAAAGGGTGAAGAAAGTTATACCATGCTAAAACTTCCTAAATAAAGCTAAAATAGCTATAATAATTTCAGAAAAATCAGTTTTCATAACAGAAAATTATCAGAGATAAAGAAGAGGGCTACATAATGATAAAGGGGTCAATCCTCCACAAAGACATCACAATCTTAAATGAATATTAACTTAACAATATAGTATCTAAATAGGTGAGGCAAAAAACTAATATAATAAGGAGAAATAGATAAATTCACAATAATAGTTGAAGACTGCAAATCCATTCCCCTCGTCAGTAATTGATAGATCAAGCAGGCAGAAAAATCAATGAGTATATTGTTGACCTGAAAAGCAATATCAATCAATGTGATCTAATTGACATATATAAAATGCTTCAGTAAACACCAAAAGAGTACACATTCTTCTCAAGCTGTCATGGAACATTCATTTACAAAAGTAGACCATATATTGGGGACTAAAACACACCTTAATAAGTTTAAAAGAATAGGAATCATACAACATATGTTCTGAGGCAACAGTGGGATTAAACTAGGAATGAATAACTGAAATATAGCTGGAAAATTCTAAAATATTTGGAAATTATACAACAGACTTTTGAACGACATATGGGTCAATGAAGTCTCAAGTGGAGTTTGAAGACATTTCAAACTAAATGAAAATAGAGCTTAAAATTTGTGAGTTGCAGTGAAAACACTTCTTAGTTAGATATGTATAATGTGAAACATGTATGTTGGAAAATAAGGAAGGTTTAAAGTCATTAAACTAAGCTAATTATCTAATTCCCTCTATATTCCTGGAACCCAGAAAATAGTCTGTCATACAAGTTTGTTTCCAAAGTCATCACATTGGCAGCAAGATACTGTTTTTTTTTGTTTGTTTTGTTTTATTGTTTATTTGTACAGAATTTTAAAATTTATGTTATTGAAGTATAGTTAATTTACAATGTGTTAATTTTTGCTGTACAGCAAGGTGATTCAGTTATACATATATATACATTCTTTTTCACATTTTCCATTATGATTTATCACAGTGTATCAAATTTATGATGTCACTTATACGTGGAATCTAAAATATGACACAAATGAACTTGAAACAGAAGCAGACTCACAGATATAGAGAACAGACTTGTGGTTGCCAAAGGGTAGGGGGAGTGGGGGGAGGATGGATTGGGAGTTTGAGATTAGCAGATGCAAAATATTATATATATAATGGATAAACAACAAGGTCCTACTGTATAGCACAAGATATTGTTTTAATCACCTATAATAACCTTATGGCAGACAACATTGTGTCTTGAAGAAAACATACTTTGTAGGAAAGCGCTTTTGGTTTGCCTCAAAGTATAAATGAAGTGCATTATAATTACATAATCTAAGAGTGAAGCTCTCCACTGAAGGATATAATTTCATTCAACCATTTTCAGTATTCACTAGTTTAATAATATTGAGTTAATATTGTATTGTAAACTACACAATTTGGTCTGTTTAACATTATTTTAATTACTTGGTTTTTATTTATACATAAATTTCTTCCTTACTTTCACAGGAGCTTTATTATTATTTTTTTATCTTCTCCCTTTCCCAGCCTCAATTTGCATTTAGAATGCTTGTTACAGAAATACTCAGATTGAAATTTTGCAAGACACATTAAGTGCTGCAGTAGGTTGAAGAAATGAGGCCTTTAGGGAGACAGCAGAAGCTCCTCATAATGTAAAGCTCTGGTTATCATCCTGTTGTGAAATCCATCTATTATATGTGAGGGGTACAAAAAGATATTAACTGATCAACAAAGTCATCTTGAATGTTCTGCCTGATTTTTTATTTTGGTGCATGGTCTAGTGATCTATAGGATTGCTGCAGCTCCAGATCATAGGTTCCCACCCTTGGCGTACCAGGCTTTAATTATAAAGAGACAAACAAAAAAATGATGTACACTACCCTAGGTTTTATTTTCATTTTCCATAACCTTCCTTAAATAAGTTCCATAGATTAAATAAAGAAGTGTATCTACTTCTTTCTATTTCTTGTAATAAAAATACTGTCCTAAGTGTTAAACTGTCATGACACAGTATTAGTTTGGAAGAAACTAAAAAAAAACTCAAATAGCTGCACAAGAAGAGTTGACATTATCTGTCTCTTTTCAGAAATTTTGTTTTTAACTTCAAGGGCAATACTTGCTTATTTAAAATATTTCAGCAGTGTAAATTAAAAAATTAAATTTCTCCTTACTCAGCCCTGTGCAATTTTACTTCCCATTCAGAGACAACCTAACACCTACCAGCTTGGTTTGTATAACTGATGACTTTTTACTCCCCATCCTTCTTTATATTTATATATACATATGTGATATCATATCTATTCTATATTCAATTATTTATATAGCTGTAAGGTATTCAATGCAAAGGAAGTAGTAGAATGTTTCACCATTTCTGTAAGCCACTGTAATAAGTGCATAAGCTTCTACCATAGCTTACACACACGCACACACACACACACATTTAAGTTTTGTGTAAGAGTTTCCATTTCTTGGAATTGCTACACCACATTGTATGTGAGTTTATTTATATTAATAATGACTAGGGTTGCATTAAACGTATGTATTTATTTAGAAAAAAAGTACGTCCTTACAATCATATTATCTCATCCAGATAAAGTTTTGTTTCTTCATGTATTCTCTTTCATGTCCTACAGAAATTTTTATTAGTTTTCTTATATACATGTTGCACATTTATTTTTAGCTTAATGCAAAATACTTTAAAAATATGTTTGTATGAGAGATTTTTCATTATATGCTCAATTTTTTGTGGATATTTTGTATTATCACAAGTGCAGTTGACTATTGGTATACTTTAAGTATTTTGACTATATTATTTTAACCAGAAAAATAGTTTTCTTTCTGTTTTTATTATCTTTTGATAATATAAAATTGCTGAATATATACATAGTTTAGGAATTTGCAGGGGAGGAAGAGAGGGAATATAGTTAGTTGATATCTCCATTTCTTTTAAAAAAGGATTTTGAGGAAGATGCCTCAAATATTATTTATTCCAATAATAAACTCTGTGGTGCCTGGAACACAGTGGGTAGAAGGTAATGTTTGGTAATAAATGAAAATAATGAGTAAATGAATGATGATTAAATTAATGACTAGATAACTGGATATTTCTACCAAACCGTATTAATTGGTTGCTGTAACTAAGATTATCTGGTACCCACAAAAAATCTGTTCTCTCTTACTTCCAGGTACCATGGCTAGACTTTATTTCTGAGTTTTTCTTGCAGCTGTATATAGCTATGTAACTAACTTAGTCTGAGAGGAAGTAGAACATAGGCCCCAAGCCTATTGGTATGGCATCTTCATTCTTTCTCCCATTTCCATTGATTACAGCCTAAGCAAAGTAGAAATCCCACATGGAACATGCAGTACCCTTAGGAGATGACAGCTATGCAAAGTAGAGAATCTGGAGCAGGGCTGCTTGCAAGCTTAGGATACATACCCAGAGTCGGGCATGACAGGAGAAAAAAAGTCATACAGACAAGCAACGATAACAAAACAATCTTGTCATTGGGTCTTTTTGTTACAGTAGCCTGCCTTAGTATAATACTGTAATACCACCTTTTTTAGCTTCTCAGTATTATTACCCAACTGACTATCCTCTACTTGAAATGTCTCTAGCTTGACTTCATGACACCACACTTTCTGATTTTCTCCTGCATCAGTAGCCACTGTTTCTTAGCCTGCTTTGATAGCTCCACATTTTCTGTCTAAATTCCAAACCCAGAGCTTAGACCTTGGCTTATTATCTTTTCTACAAACACTCTGAGCTAAAAATATCTCATCCATACTTACGGATCAAAATACTACAGTTTATGGAGATAGTTCAAATTGCAGTTCTAATTTTATCCTCTGAGTTCATGATTCATATATCCAACCCCTTACTTAAAAGAGTTAGTATGATGTAGTATATAAGAGCATGGATTCTGCAACCAGCTCACCTCTGACACTTAATAAATGTATAATTTTAGACAAATCATTTAACCACTTAGTGTCATAGTTTTTTCTCATTATAATATTGTGATAATAATAATACGGGTTACCTCATATGACTGTATTGAGGATGGAATGAGTTTATATAGTCCATTTGTATTTAAAGCACTTAAAAGTCTACCTGGCACAGAGTAAAGGTTACTTAAGTTGTTACCATTATTTGAATTTTTCCTGGGGTATTTCACCAATATATAAAATATATCTAAAACTGAAGTTTTGATTGCCCACAAAAGCTTCTTTTTTTTTCTCCAGCCTGTTCTAATACAGTAAATGACAGTCAACTACCATGTTCCACAAATTAAAACCAGGATTCATAGGTTTCCTCTATTCTGCTACATATATATATATATATATATATATATATATATATATATATATATGCAAGATAACATACACACACACATATATATATGTCTTCAATCAGTCCACTCCATTACACCATTTAACTGCGTAACTACAAAATACCATTTTATCCAAAGCTACCATTATTTTCCCACTGGATTACTGCCTCCATATTTACCTTTTCATAACAATTTATACCTCATACAGTCTACCACTCACACAGTAACGGCTAGCACCATCTATTTATTCTTTTATATTTGGATTGTTTTTAGTTAGGTTTATTGAGGTATAATTTCCATATGATAGAATTCACCATGTTGGATGTAGATTTATATGTTTTGATATATTTATATAATCATGTAGCCACTATCACAATCAAGATAGAGAAAATTTCCATCATCCCCAAATATTCCCTTTTGCCCTTTTGTCATCAATTTCCACATCCCCAATTTCCCTCTGTGCTGGGCAAACATTTATCTATATTCTATCCCTATAGTTTTACCTTTTCCAAACTATTACATAAAAGGAGTCATATAGTATAGATCTGTTTTGAGTTTGGCATCTTTCACTTGCCACAGTGCTTTTTGGATTCATTCATAATAGCTCCATTCTTTATCTCTGAATAGCATTCAATTTTTTGGATACACCACTGCTTGATTTTAGGTATTTAAGTATTTATAATTAATATACAGGCATACCTTGGAGGTATTGTGGGTCCTGTTCCAGACCACCACGTTAAAGTGAGTATCATATTAAAGCGAGTCACTTGAAAGTTTTGGTTTCCCTGTGCATATAAAAGTTATGTTTACAGTGTACTGTAGTCGGTTAAGTGCGCAATAACATTATGTCTAACTAACAATGTAAATGCCTTAGTTAAAAATACTTTATTGCTAAAAAATGCTAACAAAACTTCAATTTATAAAAAATGCAGTACCTACCAAGCACAATAAAGTGAAGTGCAATAAAATGATGTATGCCTGTATAATTTTGGTTACTTGATCCCTTTATCATTGACATTATATATATATACACACATACATATATATACACACATATATGTATACATATACACATATACTTTATATTTTAGGGGCCTTAAAAATAGCAAAAATTCATTTTTCTTGGTTTGTTTTTGCTTTAATCAGAGACTCAAATGCTGCTTAATTGAGTGTGTTTGCGTCAAAATATATCGTGAGGTTGCAGTCAAGCTGTTGATCCAGGTGTCATCTGAAGGCTCAGCCTGCGGGAGATCTGCTTGCAAATGAATTCATGTGCTGTTTGGCAGTGTTCAGTTCCTTGTGGGTTGATTGAAATATTCAGTTATTCATTGGCTATTGTTCAGAGTCCTCCGTCAGTTCCTTACCAAGTGGGACTCTCTAGAGGGCAGATCACAACATGGCAGCTGACTTCCTGAGGGTGAGCAAGAAAACAAAAGAGAGAAAACATGCAAGATCGAAGCCACACTCCTTTTATAAATTTATTTCAGAAGTGACATCCAGTTACTTCTGCAATGTACTGTGCATTAGAAATGAATCAGTAAGTTCATTCCAAACTCAAGAGGAGGAGATTATATTGTACAAGAGCTTGAATACAAGTTGGGAAACATTAGGGAGCATCTTAAAGGATGCCTACTACATGATATACCTTGTTATTTTAATTAAAGTTTGCATAGTATATCAGTTTTTGTTCTTCTACCACTAACCTATACATCTCTTCCTAATAAAAGTTAGTATCTTAGAGACAGCATAGAGTTGGGTCTTATCTTTTACCCAGTATGAGCAATTTAAATGCATACCTTTTTGAGTTATTTAAATTTGTCTATTAACAACAGGGCTCAGGAAATCATACCTAATGATAAGATAGCATAATAGTAACAAATACACAATTAACATGAATATGCAAACTCTGGCACCACAGGAAATTGATCCCTCTCTCCAAAATAGCATGGAATGATTGAGCATGTGTGAAATCATGTAATGAAACTTTGTTAGAGCTGATCAATACAGAATGTAAGTTGTTACGTAATGAAAGATACTAAGATGGAGGGAATTTTAATGTTGACTGTGCATGATACACAAAATTTTCCATGAGCCTGGACCCATTGCCACACTTCATTTGCTGTGAAATGAGTTCCTTGATTAGAAGCAATGCTATGTGGAATAACATAATGGTGGATAAGGCATTTTGTAAGTCCATGGATGGTATAGCTTTGGCAGAGGTAAGGAAGGCAAATCTGTGTCCAGAGTAAGTATCTATTCCAGTAAGAACAAAATAGAATATTGCCTTTCCATGATAGAAGTGGTTCAATGTAATCAATCTGCCACCAAGTAGCTGGCTGATCACCCTGGGAATGGTGCCATACTGGGGACTCAGTGTAGGACACTGCTGCCGGAAGATTGAGCAGCAAGCAGTGATTATAGCCAGGTAGACCTTGGTGAGTGGAATTCCATGTTGCTAAGCCCATACCTAGCCTCCACACCTGACATCGTGGTCTCTTTATTCATGAACCCATTAGGTAGTGATAGAGGTGACTGGGGGAAAAGGCTGACTGATATCCACAAAATGGGTCATCTTATCCATTTGATTATTAAAATCCTCCTCTGCTGAGGTCACCCTTTGATGAGCATTCACATGGGATACTGTTATGACTTTGTTTAATTAACATTTGTTAAGTGGAGCACAGGGTGCCTAATGTTTAGCCATAGTTCAACAACAGAATACAAGAGAAATTGAAATAGAGACGTTTATTACTCTCAGGTCCTGGAAGAAGTACACACACACCTCAAGGGGCCACATGGGGAGGTCAAGGCAGAGTGCAGACAGAGAGAGAGGCCGGATCTGGGGTATATGCCTTTATCAAGGTCTGTGGGTGAAGTACGTTGGGGTTCCCAGGCTAGGGACAGGTTTAAAACCAAAGAGTGGGGTTTAGTTAATCCCTACAGTGGCCTTATCTAAGGGGTGTATAAGGCATACAGATGCTGGGAGGCAGAGGAGACTGTTGATCACAAGGGCTATTAGGGAGGTCATATCAGAAACTTACATCTCCTTGTGACTCTGCACACCAAAATCTATGGTGTGAACCTGCATAAGGAGGCTAGTGTCAGGTTAAGGTCCATGTAAGCCACCTGGCCAAACAGAATGGTTGTTGAGGCAGCAATAACATGGAGTAGCTTAGCTAAACTCTCAAAAGACACAATACCTTCACAATTTTCACCCAGTCAGGAAAGTCTGTCCACATACTTCTTCCTTAAATTGCTGTATTGCCAATTTCCCAATCATATTCCTTCCAAGTCCCTAACCATCCAGCCAAATCGTTGGCCACAGCCCATTTATTGGTATATAATCGCACATCTGACTATTTCTTCTTCCAAGCAAATGAACAACCAGGTGCACTGCTGGAAGTTCTCCTCACTGGGAGGGTTTCCTCTACCACTGTCCCTCAGGGATGCCCTGGAAAGAGACTGGAGTGATGCAGCTATCCACTTTCAAGTGGTGCCTAAATATCATGCAGAACATCTTTAAACCAAGCCCTAGTCTTTCATTCTCTGTTAACTGATCGTAAGTGAATCCACATGAGGCTTTAGATGCAGGCTGGGAGGGAGAATGCAGTTTAGCAAGATTGGGGACCATGGGCTTTTGAGACACTTCTTCATGTAACTCAGTTGTGCCTTCAGGGTCTTCTTGGGCTTGATCATTTGACGATGATGAAATGCTGCCATGCACACCCAGCCTTAAGATTTGTTGGGTCAGGGAATACACAGTTTATGATGGGAATCTCAGGTTGCATGGTAACTAGGGGGCTCATGGTTGAATGTCAGTTTCTACTAAGGCCCAGGAGCAAGCCAAGAACTATTTCTCAAAAAGAAAATAGTTATCCCCAGAGGATGACAGGGCTTTGCTCCAAAATTCTAAGGGCCTCAACTGTGATTCACCAATAGGAGCTTGCTGAAGACTCCAAATAACATCTCTCTCTGCCACTGCCACTTTAGCACCATTTAATCTGCTGGATCATATAGCCTAAGCATCAGAGCAACTTGCACAGCTGCCAGGACTTATTGCAGAGACCTCTTGTTTTGGGCCTCATTTAAAACTAGCGGCTTTTCAGGTCACTCAAAATACGTTACCTCCAATATCTAGAGTCCACTAGGCCTCTGTTTTTGTTGTGGGAGTGACCAGATGCAAAAATTGATCCTTTACTTTAGAAGGAATATTTCAACATGCCTCAGACCACTGAAGTCAAAGGCCCCTGACTTTGTTAAATCTGTTTCCTACCCACTGCCATGCAAATGTCTTAACAAAAAGTCTAGAATAGTTGCTGCTTCTTGCTCACTAGGTCCATTCAGAACAATGTGGTCAATGTAATGGACCAGTGTGATTTCTTTTGAAAGGGAAAGGTGATGATCATGATTCCTGCTAACCAAATTCTGACAGGGGACTGGAGAGTTGATACACCTCTGAGGCAGGACAAAGAAGGTGTATTACTAGCCTTGCCAGCTGAAAGCAAACTGTTCCTGGTAGTCTTTATTGACAGGTATGGAGGATAAAAAAAACATTTTCCAAGTCAGTAGTTGTACCAGGTCCCAGGGTATGTGTTAATTTGATCAAGTAATGAAACCACATCTGATAATGCAGCTGCAATTGGAGTTACTACTTGCTTAAGCTTCTGATAATCCACTGTCATTCTACAAGAGCCATCTGTCTTCTGCAGAGGCCACATTGGTAAGTTGGATGGAGATGCGGTGGGAATCACAATCCCTGTATCGTTCAAGTGCTTGATGGTGGTACTAATCTCTGTAATTCATCCAGGAAAAAAGTATTGATTTTGGTTTTCTATGTTTCTAGATACAGAAAATTTTAGTGGCTTCCTCTTGGCCCTTCTTACCATAGTAGCTGTCACTCCACAAGTCAGGAAACCCGTATGGGAATTTTGCCAACTGCAAAGTATGTATATTCCACTTATGCATTTGGAACTGGGTAAATAATGATAGGATAGGTTTGAGGATCTCCTTGCCCCACTGTGAGATAGACCTAAGCTAAAACTCCATTGCTCACTGACCTCCATGAGCTCCTCCTCTAACTGGTGGACAGAGTGATATGTCGGGTCTCCTAGAATCAGTGTCAGCTTACAGCCAGTGCCCAGTAGTCCCTGAAGGTCTGGTTATTTCCTTTTCTTCAATGTGCAGTGATCCTGGTAAAAGGCTATAGGTACCTTTGGGGAAGGCTGAACTATTAACAGTATAAATCTTTGTCAGTGTACTGGGATTCTTTCTCAAAGGGATCCAGCCTCCCTTTCATTCAAGGAGTTATGGGTCTGTACACTGGCTCAAAGCTGGGAATTGATTAAGGTGCTCTGTCTCTCTTGTTTTTATAATTCAAGTTAGGCTTGTGTTCACTTCATGTAGGACTTTTATGCTTATACATATCAAGTGAGAATTGAATAGGCTTCCTCTCTGTTTCAGTTCTAGGAACACCTTGATCCACTATCCAACACCATAATTCTGTATAGGTCAGACAATTCTAATTGCTACTTTGGCTCTGCTGTCCATTGTAGTAGACACACGCACCTTGCTTTTGGTGATTGAGTCCTGCCACTTGGCCCCTGTCACCTCAGAATCCAATGACTCCTATTGCATTTAAGTTTCTCAGTTGAGTGGCTGCAATTACCACTGTAAGGTCTGACCTACAGAGAAGAGCAATCACTGAACTCTTCAAGGATTATGTGGCTCCCCTCACAAATATATTTTTCATCGTATTGATGAAATATGTCTTCTGGCCCTCCAGTCTGGATGAGCAAGTCTTAAATGACAAATATGCTCTAACATTCCAATCTTCCTAAGGCGTTGTATCCTTTCCTATGCAATAAACTGAGGGAAGTCCAGTATTTCTAACTAACTCACTGTGGGCCAGGCCAGCTTTTAGTCTATGTTTCAGTCAACCAAACACATTGTCAGAGCCCTTTTTAACTCCCAGAGCTACAACTTTAAATGGAGAACCTATTCTTAGTGATTCCGTACTTAGATAAGTATGGAATATCTATCATCTATCTATCTACTTCTCTATCTCCCTATCTATTTATCCACCTGTCTCCTCTATTATATAAGGAATATATATATACATATATATGTATGTGTGTGTGTATGTGTGTGTGTGTGTGTGTATATATATATATATATATATATATATAAAATTGGCTCATGCATTATCGGGTGTGAGAAGTCCCATGATCTGACATCTGAAAGTTGGGGGCCCAGGAAAGCTAGTGTACTTCCAGTTCAAGCCCAAAGGCCCAAGAGCTAGGGAAGCTGAAGGTACAAATCTCAGTCCAAATGCAGAAGACCAATGTCCTAGCTCATCCAGTCAGGTAGAGTGTGGATTTTTCTTTCCTCTGCCTTTTTATTCTCTTCATCCCTCAACAGACTGGATGGTGCCCCCCACATCAGGGAAACCTATCTGCTTTATTCAGTCTACAGATTCAAATGCTAATCTCAATCAGAAACATAGTCACAGGCACTCCCAGAAATAATGTGTAACCAGAAATCCGGTTTCTCAGTGGCCTGGTCAAGTGGACAAATAAAATTAACCATCACATCCTTCTTGGACTTCAAACTAATTTAGTAGTCCAGTATACTCAGCTCTCTGACGGTCTCAAGAAAACTATGATTGTGTTGTTCGTCCTTCTTTCATTATTTCAGGGCCAATGCACTTTCTAGCTTTTTACACAATAAGTAGATGAGGAAATCCTAGATTTGTCTTTTAAATGTGTATATACGAGGGCTTCCCTGGTGGCGCAGTGGTTAAGAATCCGCCTGCCAATGCTGGGGACACGGGTTCAAGCCTTGCTTTGGGAAGATCCCACATACCGTGGGGCAACCAAGCTCATGCGCCACAACTACTGAGCCTGTGCTCTAGAGCCCGCGAGCCACAACTACTGAGCCTGCACGCCTAGAGCCCGTGCTCCGCAACAAGAGAAGCCACCGCAGTGAGAAAGCCAGCGTACCGCAAGAAAGAGTAGACCCCACTCGCCTCAACTAGAGAAAGCCTGCGCAGCAACAAAGACCCAACTCAGCCAAATAAATACATTTATTAACAAACAAAAAAAAGTGTAAACAATATCATGGCATGCCTCTGTTTACAATTATCTAGTGAATTGTAATTGTATTTAATACAAAATTCAAACTTGTTACCATGGTTCTGAATAATTTTTATCCTACCTTCTTCTCCTAGTTCTTTTTTTTTTAACTGTTCTTTTTGCTTCTTACTCAGCTCTAATATATTGTACTCCCTGCAAGGTTATACTAGCAGTTAAGATTCCTTTAGCCCACAGTGCACAGTTCTGTTCTAATGTGCAAAGTGCTTTCTATCACTATATCATTCCATTCTTATAGGAATTCTGTAGGGTTAGGAACTATTACTGAAACCATGGTTTACAGAGTTTATTTCAACTCTTATTTAGCTAATATGTGGCAGAGTGAGGATTTAAATTCAGGTCTTTTTTTACCCCAAAGCAAATACAGTAATTGTAATGAATATCTCCTCTGTCTTAGAGGACTTGATAAGAAGTTTTTAAAATGCTGTATTACCTCATCTTGACAATAAGACTCTGCCAATTTAAGTTGAGAGATGTTAAAGACTTGCTGAAGGTTGTACAGGAATAAGGTGTCAGAGATGGGTCTTGTGAGTCCCAAGACCGTAGGCCATACCCATTACTCCACTCTACAGTTATGGCTATGTTCAAATAGGCCCAGGGTTTTCATTTGTTTGTTTGTTTTTTCCCCTCTATTTTTTTTCCACTAGCTTGGAAGAATTCACAACTGTACAACTTCTTTAAGTAGTGCACTGAATTTAGTTCAAAAGGCTCTAATGATAAAATGTTGTGAAAAAAATTATGTGAGAGGAGAGCGTTGGTTTCCTTTTCTCCTAATTATTGTGCCTGAAATTTGGATTATAAACCTGAATTTTTCCTGAATTTCAAAATTGTACTACCTGTATAAGTCACTTGAAATCTTTGCATGTCCCCAGTGATATATTTCTGTAAGAAAGTGAGGATTGAAGAACATTCAGGGAGAAGCCTTATCTGTCAGATATGGGGGGAGAATTCTACTTATACTAAGGTTCTTATACCAAATCTCCTAAGATAAATAAGGAGGATTTCTTAGTTCATACATACATGCATTCACTCAAGATTTGGTTTTTCAAGCGGCAGATATCAATTGTTTGGCATCCTGTTGGCACCATAAAGAGGGTCATAGAGATGAGTAACATAGTTTTGAGATGAATTCAAACTTAAGGGTGTAGAAAAATGGACTTTAAATCCTTATTTCTTGGATAAAAAGCCTGTTTTTTTTTTAATGTATGAAACAAGTATAACTATAGATGATGGAAAGCAGAATTAGGTAAGATAGGAGACTAAAGAGGAAAAGAATTAACAGAAAGTGGGAAAAATTATATAAATGGTTTTATTTAAAGCAATGATGTGACATTTTGAAATGGATAAAAGAGACATCTGCAAGAGGTCAATAAAGATAAAAAGACATATATATTTAGCTCTATTGCTGTCAAAACTCTGCTATTGTGATTAAGGCATTGAGTGTATGGACTTTGCATAAAGCACAATCCATTTAGGCATATGGCAGTGGTCACAAATAATTTTGAAGTGAAAGTTGGGTGAAGTAAACAAAAAATGTCACCACTACTCAAAACATAATACAACCTACATGAATTACCATTTCAAAAACATCCACTTCATTTTAAAAATGGCCATTTTGATAGTTTCATCTTTATTTCATTTCATATTGCTTCTTTTAATAGTCCACATGAACCATATATGAAAAATTCAATATCATTAGTAATCAAGAAAGTTTTTAAATAAAAAATAAAAAAAGAGCTAATACTGGTACAGTTATGACAAAATGAGCATGTTCATTTATGCATAGCATGTCTATGAAGAATCCTTAAGCTTAATCTTTGACATCCTCTACATTTATGAGTTTATCTTAGTAAAAGAATTCAAAGAAAGAAATCACATAATTATGAATAATTGTGCTATAATTTCTAACTGGAAATATGTAGATTATTATATGGGATAGTTATTTTAAGATGGACCAGGACAGCCTACATTTCACATTTTGACTTTTGGCCAAGACAGGGCAACTAACTATGATTTCTAATGATTTTTCACAACTATTTAAAATCTTACATTCTTCTGGTGGCA
Organism: Phocoena sinus; assembly: GCF_008692025.1. Classification (NCBI taxonomy): domain Eukaryota; kingdom Metazoa; phylum Chordata; class Mammalia; order Artiodactyla; family Phocoenidae; genus Phocoena; species Phocoena sinus. The sequence goes on along the minus strand of NC_045768.1, from coordinate 78,742,504 downwards.
CCCAAAGCCAGTTTGTTTATTGATGACTTTCATCTGGCATAACCAACTTGAGAGTTTGGCTTTGCTAGCTGACCAGAGGAGCATAAAGGACCTCATTAAAAACTATAAACTCTCTGATATCAAGACTCATCACATAAATCGTGGTACTTCAGTTTGGAGGTGAGGTTGGTTCTTGTCTGAATAAGAATGAACTTCAGGATCTAGCACCTGGATATCTCTTGGATTCCCAGTGTTGTACTGTATCCTTTTTTTTTTTTTGCGGTACGCAGGCCTCTCACTGTTGTGGCCTCTCCCGTTGCGGAGCATAGGCTCCAGACGCGCAGGCTCAGGGGCCATGACTCATGGGCCCAGCCGCTCCACGGCATGTGGGATCTTCCCGGAACGGGGCACGAACCCGTGTCCCCTGAATCGGCAGGCGGACTCTCAACCACTGTGCCACCAGGGGAGCCCAGCCCCTGTACTGTATCCTTTTAAAAACCTTATATGAATATGCTCTAGGAAATTCTGTGATTCCTTTCAGTTGCTCAAGCCTGTGAATTCTTTGCAGTAAATATGGAATATAGAGAAAGTATATTAAGTTCAAAACTGGTGTAAATGCCTCAGTAAAGAGTGATAAATCCTTTATGGACTATTATGTAAAGTTTTTAATTATAAATTTCATTTTAAAACATAGAAAAAGTTTTTTATATAATGTTGAAAGTAACTGTTGAACTATTACTAAATTATGATCTTAAATACGTTTATACTATATGTAGGCAGTGATGTAACACATTCAAATTCTCTAAGAGCTAATGCTTATCAATGTCCTGAAATATGGTTAATTTCTATCTGTTTCTGGTCCTGATCATTACACTGCTTAAAAAAAAAATTAACTCAAATTTTGATGTACCATGAAGATATGTTGTACAAATAATCTGTATACAATGACTTTGATTACTTGTTTGTTTTAGGGCTTTTACAAACTACCTTAACTAGGAATTCAGTAATAACTATTGGGTGATGTTACCATGAATGTTTCTTTTTAATTAATATAAACTCATTTATTATTTTTAAATTTCAATATGGAATCTCTCTACCCAGTCCTTCCATGATTCCCCTCAAAAATTGAATAAATGAACACACATTTTAGGGAAGTCATAACAAGTGGTATTAAAAGTTTCAATTTGCTACCCAATTGGTTTTGCAGTTTAATCTTTTCATAATCATATTTATGAACATTACATATGCAAATAGAGAAGAATTGGAAGGGAACACAGAAAATTAGACTCGGTATTTTACCATGGTAGAATTGTGAACAAAATATTATTTTTTTGTTAAAATAATTTATGATAATACTGATAATAATAATAGCAAATATTTTGAGTGATTATTTTGTGCTAGTCACCATTTTAAGTAATTTCCATGAATTGAATCCATGTGTATTATCACTTGACAAATGAGGAATCTGAGACATGGAGGTCAAAAGCATACATGCAAAAGGGGAAAGGCAATATGGAGAAAATACAAAAAAAAAGGAAAAAAATTATAGATATGGATGCAAAAGGGTCTTGGTAATTTAAAAAGTTTCAGCTTTATCAAGGTTGCAATTGACAAATAATACTGTAAGACATTTAAAGTGTGTATAGTGATGAATTGATATACGTAAACAATGTGAAAGGATTTCCCTTAACTGGGTAATTAACACATCCATCACCTCACATGTTTAGCTTTTTGTGTGTGTGAAAACATTGAAGTACTACTCTATTAGCAAATTTCAATTACACAATTGAAATTACGGTGTACAATTACAGTGTATCAACTGTCATAGCCATATTATACAGTAGATCCTCAGATGTTAGTTATCTTATTACTGAAAGTTTGTACTTTTTTACCAACCTCTCCCTAGCTCCCTACCCACCCTACAGCCCCTGGCAGCCATTATTCTACTCTTTGTTTATGTTAGTTTGAATTTTTTTCTTAGATTCCACATATCTTACCATGCAGTATTTATCTTTCTCTGTCTCACTTATCTCTTGGATTCACTTAGCATAGTACATGCAAGATCCATCCATGTTGCCACAGGTGACAGGATATCCTCCTTTTTTTCATGGCTGATAATATAATCAGCCAAGAATAATATGAATAATAATATTTAATATTTTAATAATATTTGTGTATGTATGTGTGTATATGTGTGTGTATATATATATATATATATATATATATATATATACACACACACACGTACATACACACACACACACACACATAACATCTTCTTTCTCCAGTCATCCATCAGTGGAAACTTAGGTTGTTTACATGTCTTGGCTATTGCAAATAATGCTGCAATGAACACGAGAGTGCAAAAGTCTCTTCAGTATTCTGTTTATTTCCTTTGGAAATATATCCAGAAGTAGTATTGCTGGATCCTATTGTAGTGTAATTTATAATTATTTGAGGAACTTTGATACTGTTTTCCATGGTGGCTGCACCAATTTACATGCCTACCAACAGTGCACAAGGTCCCTTTTCTCCACATCCATGCCAACAATTGCTATCTCTTGTTAATTTGATGATATCCACTCTAACAGGTGAGGTCACATTTTATTGTGATTTAATTTGCATTTTTCTGATGACTACTGATGTGGAGCACCTTTTCATGTTCCTGTTCACCATTTATCTGTCTTCTTTGGGAAAAGTCTATTCAGTTGCTCTGCACATTTTTTTTTTTTAACGTCTTCACTGGAGTATAATTACTTTAAAATGGTGTGTTAGCTGTATAAAAAAGTGAATCAGCTATACGTACACATATATCCCCATATCCACTCCCTCTTGCGTTTCCCTACCACCATCCCTATCCCATCCCAGTATGTGGTCACAAAGCACCGAGCTGATCTTCCTGTGCTATGTGGCTGCTTCCCACTAGCTATGTATTTTACATTTGGTAGTGTATATATGTCAGTGTCACTGCCTCATGTCATCCCAGCTTACCCTTCCCCCTCCCTGTGTCCTCAAGTCCATTCTCTATGTCGGAGTCTTTATTCCTGTCCTGCCACTAGGATCTTCAAAACCTTTTTTTTAAATTTCATTCCATATATATGTGTTAGCATACAGTATTTGTTTTTCTCTTTCTGACTTACTTCATTCTGTATGACAGACTCTAGGTACATCCACCTTACTACAAATAATCCAGTTTCTTTTCTTTTTAAGGTTGAGTAATATTCCATTGTATATATGTGCCACATATTCTTTATCTATTAATCTGTCGATGGACACTTAGGTTGCTTCCATGTCGTGGCTATTGTAAATAGAGCTGCAATGAACATTGTGGTACATGACTATTTTTCAGTTATGGTCTTCTCAGGGTATATGCACAGTACTTGGATTGCTGGGTCATATGGTACCTCTATTTTTATTTTTTTAAGGAAATTCCATAGTGTTCTCCATAGTGGCTGTATCCATTTACATTCCTACCAAAGTGCAATAGGGTTCCCTTTTCTCCACACCCTCTCCACCATTTATTGCTTGCAGACTTTTTGATGATGGCCATTCTTACTGGTGTGAGGTGATACCTTATTGTAGTTTTTATTTGCATTTCTCTAATGATTAGTGATGTTGAGCATCCTTTCATGTTTTTGTTGGGAATCTGTATATTCTCTTTAGAAAAATGTCTGTTTCGGTCTTTTGTCATTTTTGGTTTCGGTTGTTGTTTTTTTGATATTGAGCTGCATGAGCTGCTTGTTTATTTTGGAGATTAATCCTTTGTCAGTTGATTTGTTTGCAAATATTTTTTCCCATTCTGAGGGTTGTCTTTTCATCTTGTTTATGGTTTCCTTTGATGTGCAAGAGCTTTTAAGTTTCATTAGTTCCCATTTGTTGATTTTTGTTTTTATTTCCATTTCTCTAGGAGGTGGGTCAAAAAGGATCTTGCTGTGATTTATGTCATAGAGTGTTCTCTCTGTGTTTTTATAAGAGTTTTATAGTGTCTGGTGTTGTGTTTAGGTCTTCAATCCATTTTGAGTTGATTTTTGTGTATGGTGTTAGGGAGTGTTCTAATATCATTCTTTAAGATGTAGCTGTCCAGTTTTCCCAGCAGTACTTATTAAAGGGCTGTATTTTCACCATTGTATATTTTTGCCTCCTTTATCAAAGATAGGGTGACCATGTGTGCATGGGTTTATCTCTGGGCTTTCTATCCTCTCCCATTGATGTTTATTTCTGTTTTTGTGCCAGTACCATACTCTCTTTATTACTGTAGCTTTGTAGTACAGTCTGAAGTCAGGGAGCCTGATTCCTTCAGCTCCGTTTTTCTTTCTCAAGATTGCTTTGGCTATTTGGGGTCTTTTGTGTTTCCATACAAATTGTGAAATTTGTTTTCTACCTCTGTGAAAAATGCCAATGGTAGTTAGATAGGGATTGCACTGAATCTGTAGATTGCTTTGGGTAATATAGTCATTTTCACAATGTTGGTTCTTCCAATCCAAGAACATGGTATATCTTACCTTCTGTTTCTATCATCTTTAACGTCTTTCATCAGTGTCTTATAGTTTTCTGCATAGAACTCTTTTGTCTTCTTAGTTAGGTTTATTCCTAGGTATTTTATTCTTTTATTTGCAATGGTAAAGGGCAGTGTTTCCTTAATTTCTCCTTCATATATTTCATCATTAGTGTACAGGAATGCAAGAGATTTCTGTGCATTAATTTTGTATCCTGCTACTTTACCAAATTCATTGATTAGCTGTAGTAGTTTTCTGGTACCATCTTTACAATTCTTAATATAGTATCATGTCATCTGTAAACAGTGACTGTTTTACTTCTTTTCCAATTTGGATTCCTTTTATTTCATTTTCTTCTCTGAGTGCTGAGGCAAAAGCTTCCAAAACTATGTTCAGTAACAGTAGTGTGAGTGGGCAACCTTGTCTTGTTCCTGATCTTAGTGGAAATGGTTTCATTTTTTCACCATTGAGAAAGATGTTGGCTGTGGGATTGTCATATACGACCTTTATTATATTGAGGTAAGTTCCCACTATGCCTCGTTTCTGAAGGGTATTTTTCATAAATGGGTGTTGAATTTTGTCAAAAGATTTTTCTGCATCTATTGAGATGATCATTTGTTTTTCTCCTTCAATTTTTTACTGTGGTGTATCACACTGATTGATTTGTGTATATTGAAGAATCCTTGCATTCCTGGGATAAACCACACTAGATCACGGTGTATGATCCTTTTAATGTGCTATTGGATTCTGTTTTCTAGTATTTTGATGAGGATTTTTGCATCTGAGTTAATCAGTGACATTGGCCTGTAGTTTTCTTTTTTTGTGACACATTTGTCTGGTTTTGGTTTCAGGATGATGGTGGCCCCGTAGAATGAATTTGGGAGTGTTCCTCCCTCTGCTGTATTTTGGAAGAGAAGAATAGGTGTTAGCTCTTCTCTAAATGTTTGATAGAATTCGCCTCTGAAGCCATCTGGTCTGGGGCTTTTGCTTGTTGGAAGATTTTTAATCACCGTTTCAATTTCAGTGCTTGTGATTGGTCAGTTTATATTTTCTATCTCTCCCTGGTTCACTCTGGAGGTTGCGCTTTTCTAAGAATTTGTCCATTTCTTCCACACTGTCCATTTTTTTGACATATAGTGTTTTGTAGTAATTTCTCATGGTCCTTGGTATTTCTGCAGTGTCAGTTGTTACTTCTTTTTCATTTCTAATTCTATTGAATTCAGTCTTCTCCCTTTTTTTCTTGATGAGTCTGGCTAATGGTTTATTAGTTTTGTTTGTCTTCAAAGAACCAACTTTTATTACTCTTTGCTATCATTTCCTTCATTTCTTTTTCATTTTTTTCTGATGTATTCTTTATGAATTCTTTCCTTCTGCTAACTTTGGGGGTTTTGTTTTTGTTTTTGTTTTTTGGTTTTTTTTGGTCTTCTTTCTCTAAATGCTTTAGATGTAAGGTTAGGTTGTTTATTTGAGATTTTTCTTGTTTCTTGAGGTAGGATTGTCTTGCTATAAACTTCCCTCTTAGAACTGCTTTTGTTGCAGCCCATGGATTTTGGATCACCATGTTTTCATTGTCAGTTGTTTTAGGTATTTTTTGATTTCCTTTTTAATTTCTTCAGTGATCTCTTGGTTATTTAGTAGAATACTGTTTACCCTCCATGTGTTTGTATTTTTTACAGTTTTTTCCTGACATCTACTCTCATAGCGCGTGGTCGTAAAAGACACTTGAAACAATTAGTTTTCTTAAATTTACCAAGGCTTAATTTGTGACCAAAGATATGATCTATCCTGGAGAATGTTCCATGAGCACTTGAGAAGAAATTGTATTCTGCTGTTTTTGGATGGAATGTCCTATAAATATCAATTAAGTCCATCTTGTTTAATGTGTCATTTAAAGCTTGTGTTTCCTTATTTATTTTCATTTTTGATGATCTAACCATTGGAGAAATTGGGGAGTTCAAATCCCCTAGTATTGTGTTACTCTCAATTTCCCCTTTTATGACTGTTAGCAGTTGCCTTATGTATTCAGGTGCTGCTATGTTGGGTAAATAAATATTTACAATTGTTATATCTTCTTCTTGGATTGATCCCTTGATCATTATGTAGTGTCCTTCTTTGTCCCTTGTAATAGTCTTTACTTTAAAGTCTGTTTTGTCTGATATGAGAATTGCTACTCCACCTTTCTTTTGGTTTCCATTTGCATGGAATATCTTTTTCCATCCCCTCACTTTCAGTCTGTATGTGTCCCTAGGTCTGAAGTGGGTATCTTGTACACAGCCTATATATGGATCTTATTTTTGTATCCATTCAGCCAGTCTGTGTCTTTTGGTTGGAGCATTTAATCCATTTACATCTAAGGTAGTTATCGATATGTATGTTCCTATTACCATTTTCTTAATTATTTTGGGTTTGCTATTGTAGGTCTTTTCCTTCTCTTGTGTTTCCTGCCTAGAGAAGTTCCTTTAGCATTTGTTGTAAGGCTGGTTTGGTGGTACTGAATTCTTGTAGCTTTTGCTTGTCTGTAAAGATTTTAATTTCACTGTCGAATCCGAGTGAGATCCTTGCTGGGTAGAGTAATCTTGGTTATAGGTTTTTCCCTTTCATCACTTGAAATATGTCCTGCCACTCCCTTCTGGCTTGCAGAGTTTCTGCTGAACGATCAGCTGTTAACCTTATGGGGATTCCCTTGTATGTTATTTTTCCCTTGCTGCTTTTAATATTTTTTCTTTGTATTTCATTTTTGATAGTTGGATTAATCTGTGTCTTTGTTTCTCCTTGGATTTATCCTGTATGGGACTCTCTGCACTTCCTGGACTTGATTGACTATTTCCTTTCCCATGTCAGGGAAGCTTTCAACTAAAATCTCTTCAAATATTTTCTCAGTCCCTTTCTTTTTCTCTCCTTCTTCTGGGACCCCAATAATTAGAATGTTGATGTGTTTTATGTTGTCCCAAAGTTCTCAGAGACTGTCCTCAATTATTTTTATTCTTTTTTCTTTATTCTGCTCTGCGGTAGTTATTTCCACTATTTTGTCTTCCTGGTCACTTATCCGTTTTTCTACCTCAGTTATTGTGCTATTGATTCCTTCTAGAGAATTTCTAATTTCATTTATTTTGTTGTTCATAATTGTTTGTTTGCTGTTTAGTTCTTCTGCGATAAACTTTTTTTGTATTTTCTCCATTCTCTTTCCAAGATTTTGGATCACCTTTAATATCATTACTCTAAATTCATTTCCAGGTAGACTGCCTATTTCCTCCTCATTTATTTGGGGTGGGTTTTTACCTTGTTCCTTCATCTGCTGTGTGTTTCTTTGTATTCTCATTTTGCTTGACTTACTGTGTTTGGGGTCTCCTTTTCACAGGCTGCAGGTTTGTAGTTCCCGTTGATTTTGGTGTCTGTCCCCAGTGGCTAAGGTTGGTTCAGTGGGTTGTGTAGGCTTCCTGGTGGAGGGGATTGGTGCCTGTGTTCTGGTGGATGAGGCTGGATCTTGTTTTTTGGTGGGCAGGACTGCATCAGTGGTGTGTTTTGGGGTGTCTGTGACTTTATTATGATTTTAGGCAGTGTCTCTGATAATGGCTGGGGTTTTGTTCCCGTCTTGCTAGTTGTTTGGCATATGGTGTCCAGCACTGGAGCTTGCTGGTTGTTGAGTGGAGCTGGGTTGTAACGTTGAGATGGAGATCTCTGGGAGAGCTCTAGCCAATTTATATTACGAGGAGCCGGGAGGTCTCTGCTGGAGCGATGTCCTGAGCTCGGCTCTCCCACCACAGAGGCTCAGGCCTGACATCCAGCTGGAGCACCAAGACCCTGTCAGCCACATGGCTCAGAAGAAAAGGGAGAAAAGAAAAAAAGAAAGAAGAAAAATAAATAAAATTAAATAAAGTTATGAATATAAAAATTAAAAAAAATACAAAACAAAAAAATAAAAAAGTAATTAAAAGTAAATAGAGCAAGCAAACCAGTAAACAAATCCACCAATGATAACAAATGCTAGAAAGTGTACTAAAAAATAAATGGACAGACAGAACCCTCGGACAAATGGTAAAAGCAGAGCTATACAGACCAAATCACACAGAGAAGCATACACACAAAAAGAGACGGAAAAAAAAAAAAAAAATATATATATGTAAAAGAGAGCAATCATATCAATAAATCTACCAATGATAATAAGCTCTAAATACTAAACAAAGATAAACATAAATCTAAAAACAAATTAGACAGAGAAAGCAAACCCCAAGTCTACTGTTGCTCCCAAAGTCCACCACCTCAGTTTTGGGATGATCTGTTGTCTATTCAGGTATTCCACAGATGCAGGGTACATCAAATTAATTGTGGAGATTTAATCCACTGAGGCTGCATGCAGAGATTTCCCTTTCTCTTCTTTGTTCTCAAAGCTCCTAGGGTTCAGCTTTGGATTTGGCCCTGGCTCTGTGTGTGGGTCACCCTCTGGCATCTGATCTTCACCTAGACAGGAGTGAGTAAAAGGAGCAGCTGATTAGGGGGCTCTGGCTCACTCAGGCCTCTGGGAGGGAGGGATATGGAATGTGGGGCCAGCCTGCGGCAGCAGAGGCTGGCATGATGTTACAACAGCCTGAGGCACATTGTGTGTTCTCCTGGGAAAGTTGTGCCTGGATCACAGGGCCCTGGTAGTGGCAGGCTGCACAGGCAGCCTGGAGGGATGGTGTTAATAGTGACCTGTGCTTACACACAGGATTCCTGGTGGCTGCAGTAGCAGCGTTGTTATTTCATGCCAGTCTCTGGTGTCTGCACTGACAGCTGCGGCTTGCCCCTTTCTCTGGAGTTCGTTTAGGTGGTGCTCTGAATCCCCTCTCCTCACGCACCCTGAAACAATGGTCTCTTGACTCTTAGGCAAGTCCACACTTTTTCCCAGACTTCCTCCTGGCTAGCTGTGGCACACTAGCCCCTTTCAGGATGTGTTCACACAGCCAACCCCAGTCCTCTCCCTGGTATGTGACCTCCGAAGCCCGAGCTTCATCTCCTAGCCCCCACTCACCCCAGCAGGTGAGCAGACAAGACTCTCAGGCTGGTGAGTGCTACTCGGCACTGATCCTCTGTGTGGGAATCTCTCCACTTTTCCCTCTCCACCCTTGTTGTTGGTCTCCTCATGGCTCCAAAAATCCCCCCCCCCCCCCCCCCCCCCCCCGCCGTGTCCATCCCTGTCTCCACCAGTGAAAGGGCTTCCTAGTGTGTGGAAACTTTTCCTCCTTCACAGCTCCCTCCCAGAGATGCACATCCTGTCCCTATTCTTTTGTCTCTGTTTTTTCTTTTCTCTTTTGCCCTACTCAGGTACGTGGGGAGTTTCTTGCCTTTTGGCAAATCTGAGGTCTTCTGCCAGCGTTTGGTAGGTGTTCTGTAGGAGTTGTTCCACGTGTAGATGTATTTTTGATGTTCTTGTGGCGACGAAGCTGATCTCCATGTCTTACTCCTCCGCCATTTTGAAGGTCCTCTCTGCACATTGTTTTAATCAGATAGTTTCTTTTTGGGCTACTGAGTTGTGTGATTTGTTTATATATTTTGGATATTAACCCTTTATCCCATATATATTTTATAAATATTTTCTGTCATTCAGTAGTTTGTCTTTATATTTTTTTGATGGTTTCTTTTGTTGTGCAGAAGCTTTTTAGTTTGATGTAGTCCCATTTTTTATTTATGCTTTTGTTGCTTTTGCTTTTGGTGTCAAATGTAAAAAGTCATTGCCAAAACTGTTGTAAAATAGCTTTCCATTATGTTTTCTTCCAGGAGTTTTCCAGTTTTACAGGTCTTAAATTTAAGTCTATAATCCATTTTCATTTAACTATCTTAAAATTTTATTTGTCAATTATACCTCAGTAGAGCTGATAAAGTATGGCTAGTTTCTCAGGGTATTTTTTAGTGATCCATGTTTATAGTTCTCTGTTACTATTGTATGTAGTGTAGCCTAAACCATTTATATTCACTGTAGCATTCAATCAAGTAACCAAATTTGTCTTGCTTGGGAGAAAAGAGAAAGCTAGAAAATGAAAAACTAGATCTTTGTAGTCATATTTTTGAGCAAACATTTTTTTACACTGTAACAAATTTAAAAGTGATAAAATAAGCATACATATATCACAAAATATTTTTATTCATTTATTTAAATTTTTATTGGAGTATAGTTGATTTACAATGTTGTGTTAGTTTAAGTTGTACAGCAAAGTGTTTCAGTTAGACATATACATATATCCACTATTTTTTAGATTCTTTTCCATGTAGCTCACTGTATTTAGTAGAGTTCTCTGTGCTACACAGTAGGTCCTTATTAGTTGTCCGTTGGTTATATAGTAGTGTTTATATATCAATCCCAATCTCTCAATTTATCCCTGCCTCCTTCCCCCCACCCCAGTAACCATAAGTTTGTTTCCTACATCTGTGGCTCTATTTTTGTTTTGTAAGTAAGTTCATTTGTACCTTTTTTTTAGATTCCATATATAAGCAATATCATATGATATTTGTCTTTCTCTGTCTGACTTAGTTCACTTAGTGTACAATCTCTAGGTCTATCCATGTTGCTGCAAATAACATTTCTTTTTCATAGCTGAGTAATATTCCATTGTATATATGTACCACTTCTTCTTTATCTATTTCTCTGTTGATGGACATTTAGGTTACTGCTATGTCTTGGCTATTGTAAATAGTGCTGCAGTGAATTGGGGTGTGTGTATTTTTTGAGTTATGGTTTTCTCCAGATATATGCCCAGGAGTGGGATTCTGAATCATATGGTAGTTCTATATTTTGATTTTTAAGGAACCTCTATACTGTTGTCCATAATGGTTGTATCAATTTACTTTTCCACCAGCAGTGTAGGCACATTTGCTTTTCTCCACACCCTCTTCAGCATTTATTGTTTGTAGATTTTTTGATGATGGCCATTCTGACTGGTGTGAGGTGATACCTCATTGTAAGTTTGATTTGCATTTCTCTAATAATTAGTGATGTTGAGCCTCTTTTCATGTGCTTTTTGGCCATCTGTATGTCTTCTTTGGAGAAATGTCTATTTAGATTTTTGACCCATTTTTTGATTGGGTTGTTTGTTTTTATGATATTGAGCTTCATTAGCTGTTTGTATATCTTGGAGCTTAATCCATTATAGGTCACATTTTTTGCAATTTTTTTTTCCTATTCTGTAGGTTGTCTATTCATTTTGTTTATAGTTTCCTTTGCTGTGCAAACACTTTTGAGTTTAATTAGGTCCCATTTGTTTATTTTTATTTTCATTACTCTAGGAGGTGGATGAAAAACGATAGTGCTATGATTTATGTCCGAGTGTTCTGCCTGGTTTTCCTCTAAGAGTTTTATAGTATCTGGATTTACATTTAAGTCTTTAATCCATTTTGAGTTTATTTTTGTGTATGATGTTAGAGTGTTTTAATTTTATTCTTTTACATGTAGCTGTCCAGTTTTCCCATCACCACTTATTGAAGAGACTGTCTTTTCTCCATTTTATATTCTTTTCTCCTTTGAAGATACATGCAAAAGTACTCAACAAAATACTAGCAAACTAATCCAACAGTACATGAAAAGGTTCACACATGATTATCAAGTGGGATTTATTTCAGGGATACAATGGATCTTCAATATACACAAATCAATCAGTGTGATACACCACATTAACAAACTGAAGAATAAAACCATTTGATGCAGAAAAAGCTTTTGAAAAAATTGAACACCCATTATGATAAAAACTCTCTGGAAAGTGGACATACAGGGAACCTACCTCAACATAATATAGGCTATATATGAGAAACCCACACCCAACATCATTCTCAATGGTGAAACACTGAAAGGATTTGCTCTATGATCATAAAGAAGACAAGAATGTCCACTCTCACCTTTTTTATTCAACATAGTTTTGGAAGTCCTAGCCATGGGAGTCAGAGAAGAAAAAGAAATAAAAGGAATCCAAATAAGAAAGAAGAAGTAAAACTGTCAGTGTTTGCAGATGACATGATATACATAGAAAATTACAAAGATGCCCCCAGAAAACTACTAGAGCTCACCAATGAATGTGGTAAATTTGCAGGACACAAAATTAATACACAGAAATCTTTTGCATTTCTATATACCAACAACAAAAGATCAGAAAGAAAAATTAAGGAAACAATTCCATCTACCATTGCATCAAAAAGAATAAAATACATAGGAATAAAGCTACCTAAGGAGGCAAAAGACCTATACTCAGAAAACTATAAGATAGTGATGAAGTAAAAAATGAAAAACAGGTGGAGATATACACCATGTTCTTGGATTGAAAGAATCAATATTGTCAATGTGACTACACTACCCAAAGCTATGTACAGATTCAGTGCAATATCTGTCAAATTAACAATGACATTTTTCACAGAATTGGAAAAAAAAAATTACAGTTTGTATGGAAACACAAAAGACCCCAATTAGCCAAAGCAATCTGGAGAAAGAAAAACGGAGGTGGAGGCTTCCTAACTTGAGACTATACTACAAAGCTATAGTAATCAAAACAGTTTGGTACTGACACAAAAACAGGAATATAGATCAATGGAACAGGATAGAAAGTTCAGATATAAACCTACTCAGCTACGGTCAACTAATCTATGACAAAGGAGGCACATAAAACATTTGAATAAACTATTAATCTGTTATTCCATAATATATAAAAGTAACTAAAATCAAAACCACTTTTACTGACAATTATTCCTTAGATTTTGTCTAGGAATGCAAAGTTTATTTATAAATTAACTGAATTTAATATTAGTCTGAGGTCTCAAAGTTGACTAAAAATCTGAAAATGTAATTTAAGTTGACACATTAAAGCTACATGATTTTTAAGTATTATTAAAACTGAGTAGTAAAAATATTAATTATAAAGGATATCCATTATTAAAATGAATTTACAATTTGTGCTAACAATAATTACTTGCTCAATTTATCCAGCAAAAGTTGGAAATTGAACATTTTTTAAACTGATATATCAATCCACAACTTGTACTAATTAAAATAATACAGTACTATTTTTACAACATGGTAAAATCAAGGAGAAAATAACATTAAATCCCTCTTGTTTTTCCACCAATCATCAATTTATCAGGCTATTCATGAGTAATTTTTATCAATTTTTTTAATATACCTCTGTATTACCCTTGAATTTTGAATCTTGAAGTTATGACAAAAACTCAAGTGGCGGAGGAGGAGCTTCCAGTTGGAGGAAGAGTAAGACATGGAGATCAACTTCCTCCCCACAAATAAATCAGAAATATATCTACATGTGGAACAACCCCTACAGAACACCTACTGAACGCTGGCAGAAGATCTCAGACTTGCCAAAAGGCAAGAAACTCCCCACGTACCTGAGTAGGGCAGAAGAAAAAACAGAGACAAAAGTATAGGGACAGGACCTGCACCAGTGGGAGGGAGCTGTGAAGGAGGAAAGGTTTTCACACACTAGGAAGCCCTTTTGCAGGTGGAGACTGCAGGCGGTGGAGGGGGAAAGCTTTGGAGACACAGAGGAGAGTGCAGCAACAGGGGTGCGGAGGGCAAAGTGGAGAGATTCCTGCACAGAGGATCCATACCGGCCAGCACTCACCAGCCAAGAGGCTTGTCTGCTCACCTGCCATGGCGGGTTGGGGCTGGGAGCTGAGGCTCTGGCTTCGGAGGTCAGATTCCACAGAGAAGACTGGCATTGGGTGCGTGAACACACCTTAAGGGGGCTAGTGCACCACAGCTAGCCAGGAGTGTGTCTTGGAAAAGGTCTGGAGCTGCCAAAGAGGCAAGAGACTTTTTCTTGCCTCTTGGTTTCGCGGTGCTTGAGGAGAGGGAATTAAGAGCACCACCTAAAGGAGCTCCAGAGACGGGCATGAGCTGCAACTATCAGCGCAGACACCAGAGACGGGCATGAGACACTAAGGCTGCTGCTGCAGCCACCAAGAAGCCTGAGTGCAAGCACAGGTCACCATCCACACCTTCCCTCCTGGGAGCCTGTGCAGCCTGCCACTGCCAGGGTCCTGTGATCCTGGGGCAATTTCCCCAGGAGAACACACGGCATGCCTCAGGCTGGTGCCACGTCAAACTGGCCTCTGTCGCTGCAGGTGTGCCCCGTGTTCCATTCCCCTCCATCCCCCTCTGTCCCCCTGGCCTGAGTGAGCCAGAGCATCCAATCAGCTGCTACTTTAACCCCATCCTCTCTGAGCAAAGACCAGATGCCCTCAGGCAACCTACAGGCAGAGGCAGGGCCAAATCCAAAGCTGAACCCCAGGAGCTGTGCGTACAAAGAAGAGAAAGGGAAATCTCTCTCAGCAGCCTCAGGAGCAGTGGATTAAATCTCCACAATCAACTTGATATACCCTGCATCTGTGGAATACCTGAAAGGACAACGAATCAAACCAAATTGAGATGGTGGAATTTTGGTGCAAATATATGTATATTTTTTCAATTTTTTTTTTTTTTCTTTCTGAGCCGTGTGGATGACAGGATCTTGGTACTCCGGCCGGGTGTCAGGCCTGTGCCTCTGAGATGGGAGAGCTGAGGTCAGGACATTGGTCCACCAGAGACCTCCCAGCTCCACATAATATCAAATGGCAAAAATCTCTCAGAGATCTCCATCTCAATGCCAAGACCCAGCTCCACTCAATGACCAGCAAGCTACAGTGCTGGACACCCTATGCAAAAAAAAAAAAGCAAGACAGGAACATAACCCCACCAATTAGGAGAGAGGCTTCTTAAAACCATAATAAGGTCATAGACACCCCAAAACACACCACCAGACACGGACCTGCCCAACAGAAAGACAAGATCCAGCCTCATCCATCAGAACACAGGCAATAGTCCTTTCCACCAGGAAGCCTACACAAACTACTGAACCAACATTAGGCACTGGGGGCAGACACCAAAAGCAATGGGAACTACGAACCTGCAGCCTGTGAAAAGGAGACCCCAAACACAGTAAGTTAAGCAAAATGAGAAGACAAAGAAACACACAACAGATAAAGGAGTAAGGTAAAAACCCACAAGGGCAAACAAATGAAGAGGAAATAGGCAGTCTATCTGAAAAAGAATTTAGAGTAATGTTAGTAAAGATGAACCCAAATCTTGGAAATAGAATGGAGAAAATACAAAAAACATTTAACTGAGAAGAACTAAAGAGCAAACAAACAATGATGAACAACATAATAAATGAAATTAAAAATTCTCTAGAGGGAATCAGTAGCAGAATAACTGAGGCAGAAGAATGGATAAGTGACCTGGAAGATAAAATCGTGGAAATAACTACTGCAGAGCAGAATAAAGAAAAAAGAATGAAAAGAACTGAGAACAGTCTCAGAGACCTCTGGGACAACTAAATGTACCAACATTCAAATTAATGGGGTCCCAGATGAAGAAGAGAAAAAGAAAGGGACTAAGAAAATATTTGAAGAGATTTTAGTTGAAAGCTTCCCTGACATGGGAAAGGAAATAGTCAATCAGGTCCAAGAAGCCCAGTGTCCCATACAGGATAAATCCAAGGAGAAACACACAAAGACGCAGATTAATTAAACTATCAAAAATGAAATACAGGGCTTCCCGGGTGGCACAGTGGTTGACAGTCCATCTGCCGATGCAGGGGACACGGATTCGTGCCCCGGTCTGGGAAGATCCCACATGCTGTGGAGTGGCTGGGCCCGTGAGCCACGGCCGCTGAGCCTGCGCATCCAGAGCCTGTGCTCCACAACGGGAGAGGCCACAACAGTGAGAGGCCTGCGTACCGAAAAAAAAAAAAAAAGAAAGAAAAAATATTAAAAGCAGCAAGGGAAAAATAACAAATAACATACAAGGGAATCCCCATAAGGTTAACAGCTGATTGTTCAGCAGAAACTCTGCAAGCCAGAAGGGAGTGGCAGGACATATTTCAAGTGATGAAAGGGAAAAACCTACAACCAAGATTACTCTACCCAGCAAGGATCTTACTCAGATATGACAGTGAAATTAAAATCTTTACAGACAAACAAAAGCTACGAGAATTCAGCACCACCAAACCAACCTTACAACAAATGCTAAAGGAACTTCTCTAGGCAGGAAACACAAGAGAAGGAAAAGACCTACAATAGCAAACCCAAAACAATTAATAAAATGGTAATAGGAACATACATATCGTAACTACCTTAAATGTAAATGGATTAAATGCTCCAACCAAAAGACATAGACTGGCTGAAAGGATACAAAAATAAGACCCGTATATAGGCTGTGTACAAGACACCCACTTCAGACCTAGGGACACATACAGACTGAAAGTGAGGGGATGGAGAAATATATTCCATGCAAATGGAAATAAAAAATAGCTGGTCTAGCAATTCTCATATCAGAAAAAACAGACTTTAAAATAAAGACTATTACAAGAGACAAAGAAGGACACTACATAATGATTAAGGGATCAATCCAAGAAGAAGATATAACAATTGTAAATATTTATTTACCCAACATAGCAGCACCTGAATACATAAGGCAACTGCTAACAGCCATAAAAGGGGAAAACGACAGAAACACAATCATAGTAGGGGAGTTGAACACCCCACTTTCACCAATGGACAGAGCATACAGAATGAAAATAAATAAGGAAGCACAAGCTTTAAATGATACATTAAACAAGAGGGGCTTAATTGATATTTATAGGACATTCCATCCAAAAAGAGCAGAATACAATTTCTTCTGAAGTGCTCATGGAACATTCTCCAGGATAGATCACATCTTTGGTCACAAATCAAGCCTTGGTAAATTTAAGAAAATTGAAATCGTATCAAGTACCTTTTCTGACCACAACTCTATGAGAGTAGATATCAATTACAGGAAAAATCTGTAAAAAAATACAAACACATTGATGCTAAACAATAACACTACTTAATAACCAAGAGATCTATGAAGAAATCCAAGAGGAAATCAAAAAATACTTGGGAACAAATGACAATGAAAACACGATGATCCAAAACCTATAGGATGCAGCAAAAGCAGTTTTCAGAGGGAAGTTTATAGAAATACAATCCTACCTTAAGAAACAAGAAACCTCTCAAATAAACAAGCTAACCTTACACTTAAAGCAGCTAGTGAAAGAAGAACAAGAAAACCCCAAAGTTAGCAGAAGGAAAAAAATCATAAAGATCAAATCAGAAATAAATGAAAAATAATGAAGGAAACAATAGCAATGATCAATAAAACTAAAAGCTGATTCTGTGAAAGGATAAAAAAAGTTGATGAACCATTAGCCAGACTCATCAAGAAAAAAAGGAAGAATACTAATCAATAGAATTGGAAATGAAAAAGGAGAAATAACAACTGACAAGCAGAAATACGAAGGGTCATGAGAGATTACTACAAGCAACTCTATGCCAATAAAATGGACAACCTGGAAGAAATGGACAAATTCTTAGAAAAGCACAAGCTTCTGAGACTGAGCCAGGAAGAAATAGAAAATATGAACAGACCAATCACAAGCACTGAAATTGAAACTGTGATTAAAAATCTTCCAACAAACAAAAGCCCAGGACCAGATTGCTTCACAGACGAATTCTATCAAACATTTACAGAAGAGCTAATACCCATCCTTCTCAAACTCTTCCAAATATAGCAGGGGGAGGAGCACTCCCAAACTCATTCTACAAGGCCACCATCACCCTGATACCAAAACCAGACAGAGATGTCACAAGGAAAGAAAACTGCAGGCTAATATCACTGATGAACATAGATGCAAAAATCCTCAACAAAATACTAGCAAACAGAATCCAACAGCACATTAAGAGGATCATAAACCATGATCAAGTGGGGTTTATTCCGGGAATGCAAGGATTTTTCAATATATGCAAATGAATCAATGTGATACACTATATTAAATTGATTAATAAAACCATATGATCATCTCAGTAGATGCAGAAAAAGCTTTTGACAAAATTCAACACCGATTTATGATAAGAACTCTCTAGAAAGTAGGCACAGAGGGAACTTACCTGAACATTATAAAGGCCATATATGACAGACACACAGCCAATATCGTCCTCAATGGTGAAAAACTGAAACCATTTCCACTAAGATCAGGGACAAGAAAAGGTTGCCCATTCTCACCACTATTATTCAACATGGTTTTGGAAGTTTAGTCACACACAGCAGTCAGAGAAGAAAAAGAAATCCAAATCGGAAAAGAAGAAATAAACCTGTCACTGTTTGCAGATGACATGATACTATACATAGAGAATCATAAAGATGGTACCAGAAAACTAGTAGAGCTAATCAATGAATTTGGTAAAGTAGCAGGATACAAAATTAATGCACAGAAATATCTTGCATTCCTATACACTAATGATGAAAAATCTGACAGTGAAATTATGAAACACTCCCATTTACCATTGCAACTAAAAGAATAAAATACCTAAGAATAAACCTACCTAAGGAGACAGAAGACCTGTGTGTAGAAAACTATAAGACACTGGTGAAAGAAATTAAAGATGATACAAATAGATGGAGAGGTATACCATGTTCTTGGATTGGAAGAATCAACATTGTGAAAATGACCGCAGTACCCAAAGCAATCTACAGATTCAATGCAATCCCTATCAAAGTACCACTGGCATTTATTCACAGAAGTAGAATAAAAAATTTCACAATTTGTATGGAAACACAAAAGACCCCGTATAGCCAAAGCAATCTTGAGAAAGAAAAATAGAGATAGAGTAATCAGGCTCCCTGGCTTCAGACTATACTACAGAGCTACAGTAATCAAGACAGTATGTACTGGCACAAAAAGAGAAATATAGATCAATGGAACAGGATAGGAAGCACAGCGATAAACCCATGCACGTATGGTCACCTTATCTTTGATAATGTAGACAAGAATATACAATGGAGAAAAGACAGCCTCTTCAATAAGTACTGCTGGGAAAACTGGACAGCTACATGTTGAAGAATTATATTAGAACACTCCCTAACACCATACACAAAAATCAACTCAAAATGGTTTAAAGACCTGAATATAAGGCCAGACACTATCAATCTCTTAGAGGAAAACATAGGTAGAACACTCTATGACATAAATCACAGCAAGATCCTTTTTGACCCACCTCCTAGAGAAATGGAAATAAAAACAAAAATAAACAAATGGGACCTAATGAAACTTAAAAGCTTTTGGACAGCAGAGGAAACCATAAACAAGATGAAAAGACAACCCTCAGAATGGGAGAAAATATTTGCAAATGAAGCAATTGACAAAGAGTAAATCTCCAAAATTTGCAAGCAGCTCATGCAGCTCAATATCAAAAACACAAACAACCCAATCCAAAAATAGGCAGAAGACCTTAATAGACATTTCTCCAAAGAAGATGTACAGATTGCCAACAAACACATGAAAGAATGCTCAACATCATTAATCATTAGAGAATTGCAAATCAAGACTCTCTCACAGGTCAGAATGGCCATCATCAAAAAATCTACAAACAATAAATGCTGGAGAGGGTGTGGAGAAAAGGGAACCCTCTTGCACTGTTGGTGGGAATGTAAATTGATACAGCCACTATGGAGAATAGTGTGGATGTTCCTTAAAAAACTAAAACTAGAACTAGCATATGACCCAGCAATCCCACTACTGGGCAAATACCCTGAGAAAACCATAATTCTAAAAGATTAATGTACCACAATGTTCATTGCAGCTCTATTTACAATAGCCAAGACATAGCAGTAACCTAAATGTCCATCGACAGATGAATGGATAAAGATGTGGCACGTATATACAATGGAATATTACTCAGCCATAAGAAGAAATGAAATTGAGTTATTTGTAGTGAGGTGGATGGACCTAGAATCTATCATACAGAGTGAAGTAAGTCAGAAAGAGAAAAACAAATACCGTATGCTAACATGTATATAGGGAATCTAAAAAAAAAAAAAAATGGTGCTGAAGAACCTTAGGGGCAGGACATGAATAAAGACATGTAGAGAATGGACTCTAGGACACGGGGACGGGGAAGGGTAAGCTGGGACAGAGTGAGAGAGTGGCATGGACATATACACACTACCAAATGTAAAATAGATAGCTAGTGGGAAGCAGCTGCATAGCCCCGGGAGATCAGTTCGGTGCTTTATGACCACCTAGAGGGGTGGGATGGGGGTGGGGTGGGAGTGAGGGAGACGCAAGAGGTAAGAGTTATGGGGATATATGTATATGTATGGCTGATTCACTTTCTTATAAAGCAGAAACTAACCATTGTAAAGCAATTATACTCCAATAAAGATGTTAAAAAAAAAGAAAAACTCAAGTGGCTTGCTTTTCTTTTTCTTTTTCCTAAATTTCAGGGTTGTCTAGAAAAATAAAGGTTTAGAAAGTAAACATATATAATAAAAAACAAACAGTTTAATATTTATATATTCATTTTGATAATTATTTAGATTTGATATTTAAGAGTGTACATATAATCACACAATGTATTTTCTTTTATGACTAATTAATCTCCAAGCTTCTCAAAAGAATGGGAAAAACAGAAGAGGAAAGACCAAAAGCAAAAGAGAAAGGAAGCTGGTTTCACACAGAAATGAAGTTATCACTGTAAAAGGCAAATTATCTTTCATCTGCAATACAGAAGTAAAGTTTAGATGCAGAAAACCTTATGTGAACATCTACTCTCAAAGAAACTAACTCCACATGTTTATTACTTTCTTTTAAACAGTGAGTCATCTTTTAAAGATATTTACAGAGTAAAGAAAATCTGGTGTAGATACATTTTTCTCACTGACATCATTTTCCTTTTGCCTAAAGGACTGACTTTATCATTTCTTATAGTAATCATTCATGAACTTTCATATGTCAGAGGAAGTCTTTATTTCTCCTGTTTTTGAAATATCTATTGACTGGGTTTAGAATTATAGGTTCACAGTGTTTTCTTTATATTTCTTGTCCTTAGGGTTTGTTGAAGTTACTTGACCTGTGGTTTATACTTTTCATAAAGTTCAGAAATTTTTCAGTGATTATTTTTGCAAATACCACCCCCATATCCCCAGCCCTATTCCTTCAGTTTCTCCAGTTATAGGAGTATTAGGCCAATTGTAGTTTACTTCTTTTTTCTTTGTTTCATATTTTTTTAACTTTTTGATTTGAAATAATTGTAGAGTCACAGGAAATATCAAATATACAGGGAGGTTTAATGAGCCCTCCATTCTGCTTCCTCCCGTGTTGACATCTTACATAACTTTGCTATTGACAGTCCAATATGCAAACCAAAAAATTGACATTGTGTAATTCAGAGAGGTTATTCAGATTTTAAAATATGCATTTACTCGTTTGTGTGTTGTGTGTGTCTGTATATATTTATACTCCATTTATCAGTGCATAGCTTCATGAAGATGAAGCTACAATGAAGATAGAGAACTGGCTACTCCTTTACCTCATTCCTCACCCTGGTCTAAATCTCTCACCCCTGACAACCACTAATCTGTTATTCTCCATCTGTGTAACTGTTTTTCATTTCCTAACTATTCTGTAAATGCTGTCACACAGTATGTAAATTTTTAAGATTAGATTTTTTTTTTCCTCACTCAGATAATTCCCTTGCTGTCCATCTAAGTTATTACACGTAGCAGTAGTTTCTTCATTTTTAGTGCTGAGTAGTGTTTCATGGTATGGATGTAACAGTTTGCAGACGTTCGCCCACTGAAGGATATTTGGGTTATTTCCAGTTTGGGGCTTTTACAAATGAAGTTCTCTGAACATTTGTGTACAGCCTTTCTCTTGCACATAGGTTTTCATTTCTGTGTCATAAATGCTCGAGTCAGTGTTTCATTGTGTATAGTTTCTACTGTTTTTTTTTTCAAGCTCACTAATCTTTTCTCCTACAGTATGTGATCTGTTAATCCCATCCAGTGTATTTTTCATTTTAGACATATTTTTCATCTCTGGATGATTGATTTGGGTCTTTAAAAAATATCTTCCTTATCCCTGCTTAATATTCTCAATATTTTCCTATCTTCTTGTCTATATGGTATCTTATAATAATAACTATTTTAATGTCTTTATCAACTAATTCTGTCATCTGTTATTTCTTGCTCTGTTTCTATTGATTGATTTTTCCTGCATCTTATGTCTGGTAATTTTTTTTTAATTGAATGAAAAACATTCTGAATTTGATCTTTCTGGGTATTAGATATTTCTGTATTCCTGTAAATATACTTGAGGTTTGTTCTCTGGTGCAGTTAAGTTTCTTGGTAACAGCTTGACTTTTTAAGGGTATGTGTCATTCAGGGTCCAGCAAGAGAAGTAGCAGAACCATTAGGATGAAGGATGAATATATACATAGGAAATGAGTGAATTGGCTTATTCAGTGTGGGGGCTGGTTAAGTGGTTTCTACAAGGCTATTTCTGTATCTAAAGCTAGAGCTCAATGTCCACAGGGTAGGCAGTCTGATGAAAAGCTTGGAAATAGCCTGGAACCCCATGAACTGGAACCTCATAAGGATTAACTAAAATTCATGTCCTTTTTTCTTGCCTCTGAACTAGTTGAGAAACGTATGCTGCATAAGTCATTGCCCTTCTTGTAACTAAACATACATGGCCCAGGAGTCACAAAATTAATGAAGATCCAGAGAGAACAGTTAGCAGCCACAGGCCCAGCTGCTACTCTGGGTCAAGGAAGTGCGTCAGCAGATTAACAACAATACGTGTGTCTGCATCAGAATGGCTGCTCCCTTGCTTGAGTCCTCCAACTCCCACCAGAGAATTACCCTTGGAACCTCCCTGAAACAAGAAGCACACTAGAAAGGCAATTCTGAAATGCTGTTAGAATTTCCAGAACAGCCTTAAGTCAAGTCTAATTTTGTTTTACTACTGAAGTAATTTCTTTCTGAGTACTCTTCCTAATGTGCCATGAATTCCATGTTTTTCTACTCTGGTGATAGGAACACAAATTATTCTTAAACCTATAGAGCTCCAGGTCCCTCTCTTCCTTTCAGATGAGTTTGAGTAGTTTCCTCACACACATGTACTGCTTACTACTCAGCACCCTCTGCAAATATCTGGAGCTCCTCTCCCCACCCTCTCTTTTTCTCTGCAGTTCTGTCCTCTCCAGTAGTCTATCCTGAGAATTTTAGCTCCTTGGGTTCCCTGAAATCCTCACTCAGTCTTTGCAACTCAATCAGAGTCTTCCTGGCTTTCCCCCTTCCTGTTCTGTGTCCTGGAAACACTCTGTTCAGTAAGTGGTGGTGGTTGTAGGGTTTACCTCATTTTCTGTCCCTCTGCCAGAAACATTGACTTGGTTGGCTGATATCCAGTGTCTGAAAATGTTTGTTTCATATATTTTGTCACCATTTTAAAGTTGTTTTTGAGGAGAAAGGGAGATCCAGTTTTTATTTTTCCAGCTTGGCTGAAAGAAGTATTCTCTGTTAGATTTAATATTATTCTGATTCACCCTTTTGGAGGGCATAATCTTCCAGAGATTTTTTTTAGGCAAGAGGATATTTTATTCATCCTGTCCCCTCCTATTGATGGGTCCTGAACTTGAAACTTTGTCTCCATAGCCCAGTAAAACTTGAGAAAAAACTGCTCTGCTTTTCACAGTTTTGTATTTTTGCCTCTCACCTTGCACTGCTGCAGAATTACCTTTCTTGGGGGAAGTTATGGTGAAACTGGATGTTGCTGAAATCTCTAGTGTTAATATCTTCTCCATGAAATCATCAAATTCACAGCTGGTTTCCCTATCCAGTGACAGCTGCCCTCTTTCTTTGTAGAACATTTCAGTATCTTGTCTTTTCCCTTAATCAGCACATGGCCCCAGTGAAAAAATGCCTGCTCATTATAAATCACCTCTCTGAAGTTTTGTCCTCTAATTATAGCTCCTTTTGTCTTTGCTGTCCCATCAGTTTTCAAAAATATTTATAATACTTTTAAAATACAAACTTGTATTCTTCTGCCACAAGGCTACTCCATTTACCCAAAAGTAGAAGTCAACTGTTACTTTTTAAATTATGGTTTTCTGATATTCAGATATATACATACATGTATATATACAAATATACATATGTATACAAATATACATATACACATATATTTAAATATATACATATACATTTGAATATATACACATATACATGTATATTCAAATATATACAAATAAACATACATAATATATATACATATATATCTCCATAATGCCATTTTGATTATATTTATATCTTTATCATTATTTTGTTATAACTGTAGTTTTAAGCAGCATTCAAAATAGTGCTACTGGGTCATCTATGTGTATCTTGTGTTGCCTTCATATTGAAATTCTTATGTAAACTTTGAGACTTTATATTTATTCAGTTTATAGCATATTTGAAAAAATAATGTTTCTCCTTAACATATAGAAATTAAGACAAGCATTTATTAAGTACTAAGTTCTAAAAGGTAAGCAAAGGATTCATACATTTATATATCTCTGAGGTTTTAAAATATTTATTTCTGCTGGGTACAGCATAAATAGATTGTTTTTATAAATAAAGCAGGATTTGTGGCCATATTGTAGAACAAATTAGCCAATGATATCTCTCACTCTGATATTAAATGGACATTCTTTTCAAAGAAAGGAATTAAAAAATATTGCTCTGACTCTGAACTACATAGAAACTTAAGAGATGGTTTAGACTTAAAACATACATTTTGATATCCCAAATTAGATGAGTATTGCAGATTCGTTATACAAGGAACATACTCTTTAGAAGGCTGGTATTGGATGATAGATGAATAAATGCACTGGAGTCATGAAGAGGTGGGAAAACTGGAGTCCTGATTCTAGTATTTGTTTTCCTGTGTAGTAGGGAGGTCTGTTAGCTCCTTTGAGCATTTGTAATAGCTATTAAATAATTCTGACCCATGCCTTGTTTGGCTGACAAGCTGTCGTGAAAAGTAAATGAGATAAAAGATAAGAAATCAATTTATAAACATAAAACTATGAAAATTTATGTAATCATATTCAGGAAACTGAGTTTCCCAGATTTATATTTCATTTAAGTGTAGTGCTTTTTAAGTTCTCATTAAGATAAGAGCATTGGAAGCAGCATGCTCTGCTGTGTAATATTTTAGTTGGGGATAGGGCTGATAGAAATCAGATGTTTTTCCTGAGTGGTTGAGAAAAAATAGACATTCATATTTATACCTAAAAATTAGCAATGTTCTTGCTTATTTTAAACTTCCAATAATAATAAAACCACAGCTCTTGAAGTGTGCCGTGTAAGCAATTTTGCTTTTGAGCCCTTTAAAGCCAGAGGTTGATTGTGAGGAAAGCCTAGACACACACCTGTATCTTGAGTAATAATCAGGAGTGAAAAATATATATCAGTGCTTTTCTCCAAAGACAGAGTTTTCAGTCTGCTAATGATGGATAGAATAAAGCCTCAAAACTCTACTTTCTTATTTGTTTTGGATTTGTATGGTATATAGCCCCAAAGATTCTTAATATAGAATGAATGTACTTTTTTCATGCTGGATGCTATGACTTGAATCTCATAAAACAGGACATAATAACATGACATGCTTCTCAATACCTTTGATCCCATTTGATAAAGAACAAATCTTCAATTTCCCATATTTCTATTAAAAATACAGCTGCCTCTGCAGCAGAGATTCAGAAATCCCAAAGATCAGACAACTAGGGAAAAGCTCTCTGGCAGACTCAACTGGTATATCAGTGCTCTGAGGAAAAGGATGTGTGGAAGCAGCAGAGCTTACCCTGGTTACTTCAGTTGAATAACTTAGATAAATATCGTAATATGAAAGAAATAAAACTAGCTGAGACTACATTTTTAAAAGATATTTTCTTCTTCAACATCCTGTTTTATCTACCTACAATATCAACCAGCTGTATTTATAAATAGTACATAGAACTGGTTAAGAGTTGAGGTTCTAGTGTCAACAAATATGACCCATAACTAGGCTCTGCCAACAATTAGGTTAGATATTGTAAACTAAGGCTCCATTTGTGTATGTGCCAAAGGGTAAAAAAAACCCATGATGGCTACCTCGCAGAGTTAGTAAAATTGAGACTGTGATTGTACAGTACTTAATACAGTCTAATGGGTGGAGTGGCCTGGAGTACAGTACTGGTAAATGTTATTAATAATAATTATATACATTATACATATGATCATATTAATTATTAAAAAGACACAACATCTATTATGGTCTCATTATTGGGTGGCACTAACAAATACATTTTACTTAGATTCAGGTTTATGAGGGACTATAATGAATCACTCAGATACTACTGATTGTCTAGGGCATGCAGTACTAAGGATTTTTACCATTTTGAGTCTCATTCAGAAAGACTCCGAATGGTGCACTATTGAAAAGAAGGCCCCATTGGACAAGGATTCTCCCTCGTTGTCATGGTGACCCACACATTCCAAAATGTGTGGAAAATTAACTGATAATGTAAGCATTTAAAAAGCCTAAGTACTAGCTTCAAATACAAGGTTTTGAGTTAAAATGCTGTAAGTGGACAATGGTCATTTTCAAATCAATCTTGCCCTTTACCTCACAGTTAAATTTCTTCAAATAACACCTACTATTTTCAGAGCAAACTGAATGCACTTCTGTATGATTGAACCCTATAGTCAGGTTAAACTCTAAGGGGAAAAAAAGCCATACTCTAACACTAATATTTTCATTCTCTGCTGCTTGGTTGAAAAATGAAATGACAGACCAAGAAATTTATGTTACTTTGTTTGAGCATAAGATGGTCCTTATCCAAACCCATTCTTACTTTAAGAATGGCAATGAGAGAAACATCATTTGTGAAGGTTATTTACTGGAAAAAGTACAAATTCTAGAATGAAGGTTATGAGTTTAAATTCTACACCTATTAAATACTAGCTAGATGACCACAGGGTTAAATAATTTTATATAATTATACCTAGGCCCAATTTTCCTTATCTCAGAAGACAGAAAGGCCCTCTATCTTATAGGAATATTAGATGGAATAACTAAAATAACATTAATGATAATTCAAATTCAAATTTTGTAAACAGACCTTCTTGGAGTGTTTGTTGTGTTTCTGGCACTCTGTTTATTAATTGGACGTATTTATTTATCTATGAATGATTTAAACAGTGCCTGGAAATAAGGACTCTAATAATTTTTTTTCCTCTTTATATAAAATCTTAAATTACCTCATATATGCATGGCTCTATGACGAGGAAGTATAATGCAGTATGATTATCTCCTTTTTCTTATCTCCACTCTTAGACTGTGAGCTTTCAGAAACTTGGAAAGAGACTGTCCCTTGAAAATTCAAAGATAAAACATTTTGGCAAAGTATATTACATCCTCAGTAATGTTTGTTTAATGAATGAATACAAATAAGTAAACTCTGGATTGATAAACTCCAGGAAATAGATTTAGTTAAAGATAGGTGCTTTAAAATTCAAGGAACACTATAAGGAAATAATCACCTAGATAGAGCAAGGCAAAGCCTATTTAAATGCCACACAATTGGCATAGAAAAAAGTATTATAAATTCAGAGAAAGAAGGCACTTTTAGGAGTCAGAGTTAGATTTGAATAAAGTTCTGCAAGTGGGACCTGGAGATATGAAATAGAGAGAAGACTACTGCAAGGCAGGAGACGACATATATCAAGACCTACAGAACTGAATAACTCTAACATCTTCATAGCATACGGAACAGGCTGCTATGGATTCCTAAATATCTGTGTAGCAGAATGGGGAGCTGAGGTTGAATGGAAACTTTGGTCTGCTTTGACCTTATTAATAGTTATCTATTGAGGTTTGAGCAAGGGTTTGCTATAAGAAGTATATTTACATACTGTTCATTTACGTAAATGACAGATGGAGAGGGAAATAATTTGGGAACCTAGGACCCTTTAGGCTCATATTAAAATTCTATACCTATGGTAAAATAATCTAGGCTTAGATAATAATGTTGAGAACATAAGGGAAAGCATAGGTATAGGAGGTAATAAAATGAGCCACAGGAAGAGTTAATGAAATGAGTCCAGAAAGCTACAAATAAACTTCTAATTGGAATCGGTAATAGATTTCCTAAAAATTTTGATGATTTTTTAATTTGATTGCCTAAGGTTTCTCAAATGTTTGTGAAATACGATTATAGGGAGGTAATAATGTTATATGAACAAATACAGGTATATGGTCACTAAGTTCAAAAAGTTGACGGTTTAAAATATAAAACTGATTTCCTAATTCAGTGATTACTATAATGTCTAAGATATTAATACAGTAATTATTATTTGTACTGAATATAGTTGATTTATGGTGTTATATTAGTTTCGGTTGTACAACCTAGTAATTCAATATTTTTATAGATTATACTCCATTTAAAATGATTACAAAATAAAGGCTATATTTCCCTGTGCTGTATAATATGTACTGGTTGATTATCTACTTTATATATAGTAGTTGTACTTCTTAATCCCCTACACCTATCTCTCCCCTCCTCTCTTCTCTCGCCCCACTGGTAACCACTAGTTTGTTCTCTATATCTGTGAGTCTGTTTCTGTTTTGTTATATACATTCATTTTTTAAATTTACTTCAGAGCTCATCCCTAGGTAGAGTTTTACTCTATCTAACCAAAGTCTGAGCCCTCACTCCTAGGGAGCACTTTACAAATGCTAACCAGTGAAAGCTTTTGTCAGTCCTTTTAAGTGTTCAACTAATCCCAAGATATAGAGGCAGTTATTCACAAGTTAGTCTATTTACACATCAGTTTTGGTCACAGTGATTACCTAAGTATTAATTAGTTACTATGACTAACCTCTCTAATTCAGCCTAGTCTAGCAATTGGGAATCCCAGTCCTGTACTTGAATATGGACACTATCTCCAGATAATACAGATTTCTGCTTTTATTTCAAATAAATGATTTCAAATGAAAGTAGTTTTATCATTCTTATTAAGAGAATTTTTTGTTTTATTTTTTTTCAACTCGAATTCAGAAACCTTAAAACCATCTTTGTGGGCTTCCCTGGTGGCACAGTGGTTGAGAGTCCGCCTGACGATGCAGGGGACGTGGGTTCATGCCCCGGTCCAGGAGGATCCCACATGCCGCGGAGAGGCTGGGCCCATGAGCCATGGCCACTGAGCCTGTGCGTCCGGAGCCTGTGCTCTGCAACGGGAGAGGCCACAACAGTGAGAGGCCTGCATACCGCAAAAAAACAAAAACCATCTTTGTGACAGAATTGCCTAAGGATGATAATGGATCATAATTTTCTTTTTTATTTTATTATTTGTTTACTTTTTCGGTAAATTCCTTCATAGACTTTAAGCATTGCATTTTAACACTCAGAAATAGAAGAATATATTTCCTCTCCAGATGATCTTTATTTTGAATATTTGTTTAAGCCTTTGAGAGCTGGAGCTCCCTGTACATTTTATCATATCAGTAATTGTTCACCTCTCTTTTAAATTTATTCTTTGCCTAAAAAAGAGCAAGCAGCATTTTTTCCAAGACTGTATATTTCCTATCATTCTCATCCCTAATTGCACAATAACAGAGTAAAATTTATTTGTAATATTTTACAACGGTGGCTTTTTCAAGAGCCAAAATATCACTGAGTTCACTAACATCTGGAAAAGACATACTAAAAATCAAACTATCACACAGAAAGAATATTGGGACTAGAGGAGATACTCCTACACAAAAGTCCTGCTTGTGGCTACATAGTTCTCTGGTTGGCACATTGAGACTTTCAAGTATTCGTTGAATTGCATTGAGAAAGGAGAGAGGACTTCTGCGTGGCAGATAGGGGCAAAGTGCCCTCCCATACCCTGCTTGTATTTCAGGATTCTTTTTCTTTGAGACTTAAAATTATGGAGTGGGGCACAAAGGAGAGCAGTAGTGTGTGTGCATAGTCATGTGGCGTGGGTCCTGATCTCTGTCTCTTCCCCATTCTCAACACTATACTTGCCTCTTGTTCCTATTGCTTGTCCCAGTCCTACTGCTAACTTCCCTCTTTCATTAATTTTTTTTTTTTGGATAGTCTTATCTATTTCAGATGCTTCTTAGCTCCAGAAAAATATAGCCAGGTCCAGATTGTCTGTCTCTAATAGGATGCTTCATCGGCACTAAGTTCTAAAGTAATATTATTATCACCAAACTCCAGCCCTTAAATATGTGGGGTTTTTTTCCCTGAAATTCTCTAAGACAATTTTAACACTTGACTTAGGCACGTAAGGCAAATAAGTCATTGATATTGATACTCTCCTCTCCACATCAAAAGATGACTGAATTCTAGCCATTATACCTTTAAAAATCTTTAATATATTCCATCTCTGTTATCCTTGCTTGTACTATTCCAATTACTCTTTATGAATAATTGTCATATTCATGTTTCAACTTACTTTACAATTGTTTTTCTTTATTCCTGCTAAGTGTTTTATGTATATTTCCCTCCTGCATCTTCAGCATGCATAATTGTATGTTTTCCACCATTCATGTTAAAAAATTAATTGGCTTTAACACTATTCTATGCCTAACAGGTAGAACAGTGAAAATAAATGCACTGTCTTTATTGATCTTATATTTTGGTGGGGACGCCAAGAACAACTATTCACTTAAAGTAAGAGGATTTCAGACAATGATAGTGATAGTGACAAATGCCAATGACCAAATTAAACCTGGGTGATGGGATAAAGATTTTGACAGATGTGGTAAGTACAGAGTTGTCATTAGAAGGTCAAAGAAGGCTTCTACAGTAAGGGGATTTTTGACCTGAAACCTAAATGATGAAGAGGAAATCATGCAAACGTATGGGTGAAGAATGTTTTAATAGAAGTTCACATACTAAAAAGGCCCAGGGCCTAAATAAGGTTGATAATATAAATATATAGCAAATTGTAAACCCCCTCAATGAAAAATTAAATCTTTAAAAGAAGAAACAAAAAACTAGGAAGCATCACAGTAGGAATGGTTATTTTGCTATATTAATAAGTATTGACTTCGTCATGAAAACAACTGGCAGCCAGTCACAGTTTCTATGCAAAACTTATGTAATCAAACAGATTTCTCAGAGAAATCACGTGAATCACATGGTGGGGAATGAATTACATGGCAGGACAACTTTTATCAAACTGCTCAGTTGGAAATTTGTTCTAACTCAAGTGGGAAATGCTGAAAGTCTGCACCAAGTCACAGGGGGTGGAGACAAAAATAGGGTATGCAGAGAAATATTTAGGAAACATACTTTACAGTGCTTGGAGTTTCACTGAATTTCTAGAATATGTGAGGAGCCTAGGAAAATAGTATTTATCAATATAATAGTTATCCGTTTTCTTTTCCAGAAATGACTATGTGGCAGCTTCTTTACATACATAGTAGCCAATTCTCATAATGATCTTTTAAGGCAAGTCTTACTACCATGTTATAGTTGAGGGAATAGGGCTCAATGGGGTTAATAACTGTACATGAATACACACAGCTGGTAAGTGCTAGAACCTGAGTTTGAAGCAAGATTTGTCAGGTTTCAGAGCCCATGCAATTTCCACTAAACATGAGTCCTTCTGTCTAATTGGGAGCTAATGGAACTGGTGAATGGAGATACATTTCATCAGGTTTGGAGTACATCAGGAGATGCACATTCTCACAGAAAATGTGGTAGGTTAAATTTTAGACATATTCATTTAAGTTACTACTGGGACATAAAAATGAAAAAATGGTTCATTTGTTAGAAGTATGAGATGACTGAAACTCCGTGTGATTAATTAATAGGTCAAAAGTCATTCAGAAAAATAGAAGACCAAGGATTTTATTTTGATCTGACTCCAAGTCCATATTCATTGCCTGTTCTTTCCCCCACCCATCAGCGTAGTCATTATTCTCCCTAGGAGGAGTGCTTCCTTCACCCGCTGATCCAGCCAGATAGTTACTTTTTCTATTTTCTCAGTAATTTACACAAGCTGCTACTAAAGCCTTAATATCATTATGTTTCAACTATTTGTTTAGTGTTTTTTCCCTAAATATTTGTAAATGTCTAGAATTTGGGGGCAATAATATTTACTTTAATATATACAATGCAGGCTCCCAGTATCTATTTCTAGAATAAAGTGATTAATGAAAGAGATAAAAATATAGTGGCCAGGGGCTTCCCTGGTGGCGCAGTGGTTGAGAGTCCGCCTGCCGAGGCAGGGGACGCGGATTCGTGCCCCGGTCCGGGAGGATTCCACATGCCGCGGAGCGGTTGGTCTCGTGAGCCATGGCCGCTGGGCCTGCGCGTCCGGAGCCTGTGCTCTGCGGCTGGTGAGGCCACAGCGGTGAGAGGCCCGCGTACCGCAAAAAAAAAAAAAAAAAAAAAAATATAGTGGCCAGAAACCAGGAAAATGGGCTATTTTATAGAGGACTTTTTAATTTTATTTATTTATTTTTGGCTGTGCTGGGTCTTCGTTTCTGTGCGAGGGCTTTCTAGTTGCGGCGAGCGGGGGCCACTCTTCATCGCGGTGCGCCGGCCTTTCACTGTCGCGGCCTCTCTTGTTGCGGAGCACAGGCTCCAGACGTGCAGGCTCAGTAGTTGTGGCTCACGGGCCCAGTTGCTCCACGGCATGTGGGATCCTCCCAGACCAGGGCTCGAACCCGTGTCCCCTGCATTGGCAGGCAGATTCTCAAGCACTGCGCCACCAGGAAAGCCCCTAGGATACTTTTTTAAATGGCACCATTATGTCTTCCTGTTCAAAGGACAGGTTGAACTATCTGAATTCAATGTATGTAAGCCTTGCCCTGTAGAAAGAGTGACTTTAGAAGGCTGTGCTGAAGTTCAGCCTATGCCATTCAGCAGCACAGCAGGTATATCACAGCCCATCACTTCTAAAAGTTAATGTACCATCCTTCACAAGATCCTCTCTAGACTAATATTGCCAAAGTTTAAATGACATTAATATAGAAGTTCATGACTGCATAATGTAGTTTATAATACTGAGGACACACTTTAACAGCAACAACCATTCTTCTCATATTTTCATTGTCTTTTAGATATAAAAATTGCTCTCGTGGAAAATTGTCATTTCCCAAAGGTACAATTCTTTATGATGGGGCTACATGGGGTACAGAATAGCTGAAACCTGAGTAAGGAACAAAACAGTAGATAAAGAAAGCAACTGCAATCTAAGGACAGTTAAATTCTAACAATTGGCTTTCTCATGTTCTGTTTTCTGTACAAAACAAAGAACATGAAGCTCTATGTGTCATTTTCTCTGTATTCCTATGAGTGCATCCTGTGTTTGAAAGTACTTATGTTTGTGTATCTTATCTCTTGCTGTTTTTCTGGTTATTATCTTCTATTTTACTGATGATGGCAGATATTAAGTATCTCCTAAATGATCCTGGACTTCAAGTGACTCTATGACTTTGTTGATACTTAAATTTTAGGGGGCGATATATGAGGTATTCAAGCTGCTTGAAGCTCATTATTCATGACTAGGGCATTTGTTTAAGTTCCTATGTACTTGCCTACTATAAGGAACTAGGCTAGATATGTTAAGTCTTCAAGAGGACTCTATAGCATTGCTTATAAATCCTGTATTACAGTCAGGATTAAGAAACCCTTTGGGCTTCCATTCCTCTGAGTGTTATTCAGTCTTCCAGTAAGGAGGGCATTTTATTAATAAATATCCCTTTTTGCCAATCTAATAGCTGATGAGGAAACAAAACCCTTTCACTTGAAAACAAATTATTTCACTCTTCCTCACAACAGCATCACATTCCAGAATAGAGGTCTTAACAACACCATTTAAAAATTTAAAAATAAACAATATATGCCAAGTTGCATTTAGAAAATGTCTCTCCCAAATCAATATTTTAATGTCCATTTGTATCATTCAAAAATCATGATTGTCAATTCAAATTGATCACGATCAGTGGTTAGAAATTATTTGAGGCAAGTGAATAACATAAATGTAATTCAAGGAGGTTTTTAAAAACAAAGTGTCAAGCTGCTTAAATATTCAGAAGTACTCAAACTGTTTATTTTCACATGACAAACTTTTCTCATTTATTATTCAAATTAAACCACATAGAATACTGTTGTGTCAAGAGAACCTAAAGAGAATTCTTAAAACCATGTTACTTTAGAGTTCTAAGGTCAAATGACTTTCAGAAAACCTAGATTAAATAAAGTTGGATAGATCCTTTGGTGGTTTAGCAGTATGTTCGTGATCCTTTGGTCTTCTTCCCTTTGAGAGGTAGGGCTTAAATCCCTTCTCATCGGTATGGGATGGACTTAGCGACTGGCGTCTGGTGAATAGCATATGGAAAAAATGTATAAATTCCTAGATTAGTTTGTAAAAGGCATTGAAGCTTCCTCCTTGCTTCACTCTCTTAGATTACTTGCTTTGGGGGAATCCAGTTACTGTCATGAGGACGGTTAAGCATCTCTGTGGAGAGGTCCACGTGAATAGTCACTGAGTCCTCTCCATACTGATTGCCAGCAAGTGAGTGAGCTTCCTTGAATCAGATCCTCCAGCTTCAGTCAAGCCTTCAGATAACTGCAAGCCCTAGGCAGCATCCCAACTACAATCTCATAAGACTCTCAGCCAGAACCAACCATCTAAACTGCTCCCAGAGCAGTTTAGCTCCTGATCCAGAGAACCTGTGAGAGATATTACATGTTTACTGGTCTTTTATGCTAAATTTTGAGGTCATTTGCTGTGCAGCAATAGATAACAAATAGAGATTCTTTTATTCCAGAACTTCTCAGAGCTTTAATAGGTTGATGTGCTTTAGCTCTAAAAGAAAAACCTAATAATACATCATGCAGTGCAAGTATATTTAACCATAGTACTGATTCCTCAAGTGCATTTCTTGGAATTATAACTTTGCTGAACAAGTGTATGAATAGAAAAGTGTATGTATAAAAACTAGTATTTTTGGTAGCCAGTGTGTGCCAGTAATTTTCTGTGTGTAAATCCTCATCAAAATATTATAATGCATTATTTACGCCATTTAGCACTTAATAGTGATAAGGCTAAAAGGGAAAAGAATTTTCCCCCGATAAGCCATAGTTATTTTTCATGCCATTTTGTTAGAAACCCAAGATTTATTCAACTTAGTGACATAGGGGACAGAAGAGGTGGATTTTCAAATAATTACCTTTGGGCATCAGTTTTTTTTAAGTTACGTAGAGGTGGCTGGAATTGTTGATAAGAATGCTCTTTTTAAGCATGAAAATTCTGATTGTACTATATGAACTGAAAATCAGAAAAAAATATTTTCAATGAATATTTTATTTCAATAACATAAATATTAAATTTTAAAATAATTTCAGACTTTGCAGTGGAAAGAACCCACTAATTTGAATCACAAGTTGTAGTTTTAAATTACTGTTCCAACATTTACTAGCTATATCAGATGTGTCCATTGGCAAGTAAAAGGAATTCTGTTGATATATTAATGATGCTTGTTATCTCAAATAACCAGAAGTCCAGAGGTAAGCTGTTATACAGTAAGTTAATACAGTGACTCAATAATGCAAGGGTCTGATCAACTTCTGTGTAATTCTCTTGACATGTGTCTTATTTGCTACTTGGCTACAGTAACTCCCAGCATCAAGTCCTAACAAAAATAAGTGCAAAGCTCAGAACGTGGTCTTTATCCTGTGTTATTTATAAGAGCAAGAAAAACAGTCCCAAGAGTCCCCCTTCTATCGTAGTAGTTTAGGTTATGTCATTAGAATTATCGAGATTGGTTTTTAGAAATTAACATTTAACCCCTTTGTCTTGGGACGGACCCATGAAACATATATCTTCCAATAATTGGACAAGATTAGAGTTGTATTTTTTAAGCAATAAATTAGGTGACAGGATCCTATACGATCAGCAAACAATGCTGAAATATTGATGTGACATTGAGTATTACATAATTTAAGTATTCTCTTTCCTTCAATTCCCTTACATGTTAAATTAAATAATGCCTGCATTAAAGGGCTATTATTATTACATGGTGTAATATGTTTTTTTAATATGCCTCAGAAGGATCTAAATGCATAGAATGAATTCACATGTATATATGCATGAACAAATGAATTTGGACTTTTTATTGATGATATTAATGAATACTGATTAATGATATTAATGAATACTGATTAATAATAATATCATTAATGATATTAATTAATACTGATTTCCCTCCAGTTGTCCTAAATTGGTAAAAATTGACTCTATTGGAGATATTAGGGCATTACAAACTATATGGTAATTTTGTGACTATATTTCCTCAATTTGCCTTTCATATTATTAGCATAATATCCCTCGGGTCCTTAAATATACCTAAAGGGCAATTTTATCTACATGCCAGATCCTATTCATACCCTTTACTTTCATTTTGTAACAACTGTGATGTGAAAGCACAGGTTGCTGCCTTGCTGCAAAAGTTCACTTGAGCATAGTTTTGTTGTTATCTATGAGGACAGGTGGTTTGAAAGTAGTCTGACACTTCTGCACACCCAGAAGAATGCACAGTGAATGCTCCGTCATGTTCATGAACTGAACAGAGATCACTGCCAACATCAGAAAAGTGACTGCTGTTGCTATAAGAAACACAATTATGATATCCTGCCTTGAATAATAGAACTGCAGTTTTAAAACTAGTACATCTAATAAGAAGTCATACATTGTATGTATTTACTTTAGGGAAGAAAAAAAATTCCATGACCTTGATAGTATTAAATCTTAAGGGATTTTGTGAAGAATTGCTAGAGTTACAGTGTGAGATCATTAGAATGTCATTTTATCAGTCATTTGATTAGCTGTCTTCCTAGTTGAGGAGCCAAGAGATGCTTTCAATCTGGTTGTTTCTATTTTGCTTAGATACTCTTGCTTAGGAATACCTAGAGGTATTATTTAAATTCAGGAATTTAGGGACATAAATATAATTCATTTAGGGACATTAAATCATGGTATGAACTAGATAAGACTTGGCAAGCCAATTTAAAAACATGTAAGTAGGGCTTCCCTGGTGGCGAAGTGGTTAAGAATCCGCCTGCCAATGCAAGGGACATGGGTTCGAGCCCTGGTCCGGGAAGATCCCACATGCCGCAGAGCAACTAAGCCCATGCACCACAACTACTGAGCCTGCGCTCTAGAGCCCACGTGCCACAACTACCGAAGCCCGCACACCTAGAGCCCGTGCTCCGCAACAAGGGAAGCCACCGCAATGAGAAGCCCATGCGCCGCAACGAAGAGTAGCCCCTGCTCACAGCAACTAGAGAAAGCCCGCACACAGCAACGAAGACCCAACACAGCCAAAAATAAATTAAAAAAAAAAAGAACATGTAAGTACATAGCCAATTAAACATAATTAGAAAACACTGAGTATTTAAGCTAGTTTTACACTATCAATCCTTCTTTTTAATATGATTTTCTTAAAATCCAGAGGCATGAGTGACTATAAGATTATAGTTTCAAAATGTACAGGACACTAATTCTACAAATGTTTTGTAAAATAAAAGGCCTCTGTTATTAAGTTTGGCCAGAACTGCTTACTATAAGCTCCAGGGAAATTCACAACATTTGTATATTAGAAAGTCTGTTTAAGTTTATTCAAAAGAGACTTGTTCAATATTAAGACAGCATTGCTTAAACTCACTTGACAAATTAATACTTTTCATTCATATTACCTTTAACTTCCTGAAAGAGCCTTTATACTCCTACTTTATACTCCTACTCTCTCTACCATCAGATCTGTTTTCATTGATAATTTCAAAATTATCAATGACCTTCAAGTTATTAAATTTAATGGATATTTCTGGAGTATGTTCTTCTATGACATCTAGGCTGTATTCGATACACACACTCACTCCTTCCTCCCTGGGGAAAAAAAAAGTCCTTCACTTGGCTTTTGGAACCCACTCTCCTGGTTTTCTTGCCTACTTGGTAGCTCCTTCTCAGTCTCCTTTGAAGGTTCCCGATTTCTCAGATCTCTTAAAATTGGAGTGCCTCAGGGCTCAGTAACTACTGTCTTTATCTCTTATTTATTTATGATCACTAAAAATTCCATTTATATATTGATTGTTCATAGATTTTCTATAATCTCCATCCTGAAATCAAGACAGGTTTGTTGAACCATATCTCCTCATTTGTCTGGTTATATTTCTAACTCAGCATGTCTAGTTGAACTCCAAATCTTGTCCCCTCAAACTTGCTCCACCTGTGATTTTCTTCATCTCAATTGTTAGCACCTCCATCAAACCCTAAACCTCAGGGTTATCGTTGTTTTCTCTCTCTGTCTCTGTCTGTCTGTCTGTTTGTCTGTCTGTCTGTCTGTCTGTCTCTCTCTCTCTCTCTCTCCCCCCTCCTTCTCTTCCCCCACCTCTTCACCCAACTCCTAAGCAAATTCTACTGACCATCTTGGTGCAAGCTACCATTATCTCTCTTTTTGTAAATTGCAGTATAGTTGATTTACAATGTTATGTTAGTTTCAGATGTACAAGAAAGTGATTTACACACATATATATATATATTTGTATATATATATATATATATGTTATACACATATGTATATATTCAGATTCTTTTCCCTTATAGGTTATTACAAAATATTGAGTATAGTTCCCTGTGATATACAGTAGGTCCTTGTTAGTTATCTATTTTATATATAGGAGTGTGTACAACTGTAAACGTTAACCTAAAACTCCTAATTATCTCATCTCTTGGCTAGTTTCGTAACTTCCTAATGGTTCTAAGCATATCAGCTTGCTCTTTAGCTCAGAATCCTGCATCCTGCAGTAGTTCCCCATTTTATTCAGATTACAAGCTTGCATATAAGACTGGCCTGTATGGTCTGACCTCTTTCCAGCTTTATGAATTCATGTCTTATATTTCTCCCTTTTATATACTCTACCCAGCCACACGGGTTCCTAACTGTTCTTTGAACAATATATGTACACTCTATGTTAGGGCCTTTGCACTGGCCAAGTTTTCTGCATAAAAAAGTTCTCCCATCTCCATATCTTTCTGCTAATTCCTTCATCTCTCTCAGGTCTTTGCTGAAATGTCACCCTCTCATTGTGCTCTGCCTTCACCACTCTAGTTTAAATTATAATCTGTGCCTTTACAAAAAGTGCTTTCAATTCCAAAATGCTGCTTTTATTTTTCAGTGTTTCTATAATACTTATTTTGTAATAGTTCATGTACTTTATTTATCATATTCATTTTTTTTTTCTGAGTCCCATCAGAATCTATGTTTCACAAGGGCAGAAAACTGGCTCATTGATAATGTTTCAAGTGCTTATAACATTTGGGGTTTAGGTTTAGCAGATGCAAACTATTATATATAGGATGGATAAACAACAAGATCCTACTGTATAGTACAGGGAACTATATTCAATATGCTGTGATCAACCCTAATGGAAAAGAATATGAAGAAGAATATATATATATGTATAACTAAGTCACTTTACAGCAGAAATTAACACAGCATTGTAAATCAACTATACTTCAATAAAATTAAAAAAATTTCCTAGTGCATGAGAGATGGTCAATATATATTTTCTGAATACATTAATTAAATATCATTCATTCATTTAATCACTTAGTGAAAGTAAGAAAAATAAACACTCTTTTTACAAAATAATGAAAACATATATAACAAAGTCAGCGATATACTTTTTCCCAATAGAGTAAGACACAGCAGGGAACTGCAATGAATAGTTATTATAAATTTTAATTTTAGATAGTATGAATGAAGACTTAAAAAGTTACAAGATGCTTATGGAGAATATGTGAGTAAATAGAATAAGTCAATAAATATTCTAGAATATATTCCATTTTTTCCAGTTTTAGTGAAATATAATTGACATATAACATTTTATAAGTATAAAGTATACAATGTAATGATTTGAGATATATCTATATAGATGTAGATATAGAGAGAGAGAGAAAGAGAGAGAGAGTGAGATGATGACCTCAGTAAGTTTAATTAACATCTATCACCTCCCATAGTTAGAAGTGGAATTGCTGGATTATACTGTAGTTCTATTTTTAATTTTTTGAGGAATCTCAATGCTGTTTTCCATAGTAGGTGTACCAGTTTACATTCCCCCAATAGTGAACTTTACTATTCCCTTTACTCCACATCCTCACCAACACTTGTTATTTCTTGTCTTTTTGATGATAGCCATTCTGACATGTGTGATGTGATATCTCATTATGGTTTTGATTTGCATTTCCTTGATGATTAATGATGTTGAGCATCTTTTCTTGTACCTGTTGGCCATCTGTATGTCTTCTTTGGAAAACTGGTTATCCCAGTCCCTTGCCCATTTTTAATTGGATTATTTGCGTGTGTGTGTGTGTGTGTGTGTGTGTGTGTGTGTGTGTGTTTGCTATTGAGTTGTATGACTTACTTCTTTATTTTGGATATTAACTCCTTATTGGATTTGTGAAAATATTTGTAAATATTTTCTCGCATTCCATAGGCTACATTTTCATTTTGTTGGTTGTTTCTTTTGCTGTGCAGAAGCTTTTTAGTTTGATGTAGTTCTATTTATTTTTTTATTTTGTTGCTTATGCTTTAGGTATCATATTCTAAAAGTCATTACCAAGACCAATGTCAAGTAACTTTTCCCTATGTTTTTGTCTAGGAGTTTTATGGTTTCAAGTCTTACATTTAAGTCTGTAATCCATTTCCAGGTAATTTTTGTGAGTGTTGTAAGGTAGGGTTCTATTTTCATTCTTTTTTATGTGAATATCCAATATTCTCAGCCCTATTTATGGAAGGCACTGTATTTTCTTCATTGAGTATTCTTGGCTCCGTCATCAAATAGTAGTTGACCATATGTACATGGGTATATTTTTGTATCCTTTATTCTGTTCCATTGATCTGTACATATGTCTTTATGCCACTACCATACTTTTTTGATTACTACAGCTTTGTAATATAGTGTATGATAACACTAATGCAAAATATAACTAACTTCATATACATTAGTGAATCCACATAAATGAAAGCAATAATATATTTTAGAAGAAATCCATAATCAAAAGAATTGCTTGACATGGAAACTTGGTGAGTCATAGGAGAAAACATGTTTTATTTGTATGTAATCTTGTTCTGAAGAAGTTATTGGGGGCTCACTTTCCTCATCTGTTAACTGAGGGGATAGAAACACATCAGTGGTTTAACCACTATTTAGCAAAGTCTTAGCTGATACCTTAGAAGCACCTTAGAGCCCAAGAGAGGTGACGTGCATAATAGAACATATGGGAAAAGGTTAGCTTATTCTTCCATAACTTCACCCAAAGACATTGGATACAAGTCAGATTTGGTGTGAAATTTTCTTTTAAGGAGGTTTCCACCACTAAATTTTAAAATTTGAGCACCACTGCGTTTTTAAATACCTAAAATATCTTGTGATTCAAATATTTTTCCTTGATTTGATTTACTGAGAGACCACAGTGTACAGTAAATTATGCTAAATGAAATACAAAGAAATATAGGGTAAGAGTAGATTTCTTCATTCAAAGAACTTATAACCTTTTCTTACAGAGTCTGACCTTAAAAGTAGCAAGTATTTAGCTATATTTTCATTGAAGAGTACAGAAGGAGAGACGATAATTTATTGCCTGAAAGAAATGTTGTATTATTTTGTTTTAGCAATCAGTCTTTTCCTAGGAAGAGAGGAAAAGCAGAGAGATAATCTTGTGTAGAGTTTAAGAAAGTGGGACTCTCAAGGATTGATGGACTTTGCGAAGTGGTCGTGTTTAGGGATCAGTTGAACTTCAGCTTGAAAGCATGTTACAAAGTGGAGATTGTTCTGATTGGCTGACATTTAGAAGCCTG
Source organism: Phocoena sinus (assembly GCF_008692025.1). NCBI lineage: Eukaryota > Metazoa > Chordata > Mammalia > Artiodactyla > Phocoenidae > Phocoena > Phocoena sinus. The sequence continues at coordinate 78,700,254 of NC_045768.1, read as the reverse complement.
GGCAGTGGAAAAAGGCTGTTGCTGCTTGACTGATTCTAAGAAGTGTGCTGCTGGAGGAAGTTTCATTGATCAAATATGATGGCCTTAAAACTAACTCAGGTAGTTACTTGTTGCTATGGCCAGAAACAGTCTTTTCCTAGAAAGACGGGAACTTATTCTCAAGAGAGATAGAAAATACCTGTTTCCTTCCACACTCAGCAGTGTGCCCAAGTCATGTTTCCTTACATTTTCTCTTTTTATTAAAACTCCAAACTAAAAAACTGGTAGAATTCTGGCCAAAAGTAAAAGTACATTTAATGTATGAGTTGAGAAGAGGAGTTAGTATGCTGCTGGGCAGCAGATTATTTTTCTTTTTCAAATATGGGGATATAAATGGAGCAGTCCAAAGAAAAAACATAGGTCATGCCAATAAGAATGATCATATTTAAAAAAAAAAAAGTAGCAATCTGCAAACATGACATAGCTTTGGTGCTTGTCATAATATAAAGCTTTGGGTGTGAATGCCAGAAATGTTCAAAGAAAGGAAAACAATGTGAAAAGGATAATAAAATTGAGATCTTGTTCTGGATATTATACTCAGAACAATGTCCATTTTAACACTGGGCAAACATTATGTTGGGGAAATACAATAAGAATTATATTGCATCAGCATAATCTCAAAATGGCTTTAGAACACAGATCAAAAATGTAAACATGTATAGCATCCATTAGCAATTCATTAAGGAGTGGAGATACCTTTAAAGAACAGGGTAATATTTACTTTCATCATGTAGGGCCAGTTAATCAAATATTATTGATTATCACTTTTGATTCTTACATAGAAGATTACATAGTCTTGATTTATTGACCAACAGCTTCCTATTACAATTTGTTCCTTTAGCAAAGTAGATAATTCGTTTCAAGACCAGTCCACAAGAAATATTTTCAGGCTATGTTTTTTGTTTGTTTTGTTTTGCTTTAGTGTTTTTGAAAACATTCTTGACTATTTGTATGAATAGTATGTTTGAGGACTTTTTATTATTTTGGTAATTCAAAAGATCTGCCAAAACACTCACACATAAACACATATACATACGTACATACCAATATATGTGTGTGTCTATATATGCACAAATATACAGCATTTCCTAAATATATACGAAGAAAAATTTACTTAGAAAACATAGGTTTTTAGGAATTAGGTATTTATACTTTTTACCAGTTTGGGACACCTCAAATATCACACCAAATCTTATCTATGTATCTTCTTCTAGTTTTCTAATGAATTTTACCTTTTTTTTTGTATTATATGACATTATGCACTGGTCATATATTTAAGGTTCTATAATAATAATTCATTTTATTGTCTTCATTATAATTATAAAATAAGATTAGCCTTATTTTGTTTTCTTGTTGTAAAAATAGTACAATTGTAAATCAATCAAATGAACAAATAAAGATATATTAAGGGGAACTGCTGAAGCATAGTACTTAAACACATGGGCTCTGCAGTCAGGCTACTTGGCTTAAAATCCCAGCTCCACACTCATTTGCTATAGTATATTGAGCAAGTCACTTTATATTTCTAAACATTTGTTTCCTCAGTTATACAATAGAGATGGTGCTAGCAACTACATCAAAAGATTCTGTTGAGTGTTAAATGGGAAGATTAATGTAAAACACTTCACAAATTTACTTGCATATAGCAAGCAGTCAGTAAATTGTGGCTGTTTTTTTGTTTGTTTGTTTGTTTTGCGGTATGCGGGCCCCTCACCGCTGCGGCCTCTCCTGCTGTGGAGCACAGGCTCCAGATGCACAGGCCCAGCGGCCATGGCCCACGGGCCCAGCCGCTCCGCGGCACGCGGGATCCTCCCAGACTGGGGCACGAACCCATGTCCCCTGCATCGGCAGGCGGACCCTCAACCACTGCGCCACCAGGGAAGCCCTATTCTCTGCCTTTTTACATCACTTATTCCTGCTTCAAAGCCCAGCATAGATCACAAACCCTCATGCTAGTCTCGTGGAAAGCTCAAATTTGAATATTGATTTCCTTCAATGGGAGATTTATTAAGTTGCACCAAGCACTGACTATCACCCTCCACCCTTTGCCTATCTATAAGCAATAGAGAGCAAACAGGCCAAGAAGAAAGTAGAAGCCTAGTGCTTTTAAAAATGGAATCATAGGGTTAGAACATGACACCGAAGTTCAGGGTTTCAAAGATAAAAAGCTGAGGGGTCCAGGTTCTGAAGAAAAACACAACAAAGAGGTTAGCTTAATATTCTATACCACTTATCCTCTCAAGGCATTTTCATATTTATGTGCATGGACTAAGAGATCAGGAAGGCCAACAGAAAGGTGAAGCTAAGAGTCCTGAAAACTAAGCAGAATCTTTGGTTGTCTTACAGTATTTGGGTTTTAAAAGGTGGAGTACAGGCCATGGCTAGTATGAGTAGCTCTAGTAAATATTTCAGGTTTGTAGCTGAGTCCCATAAAACTAATAAAAACAAACCATAAATAGACAAGTCCCTATAAAGTCTGAATCCCATTATACCTATTATAGTTGTCAGATGAAAATTAAATCCTTTCTGTGGGAAGATAAAAGCTACATCTCTAAAATTTTCCATGTACAGTGACTACTATTACATCTAAAAGTACCAGACACATCTAAATACAGTACTAAATTATTTAAAACCAACATAAAAAATTCAACAAAAATAGACCCACGTATGATCAAGACTGTGGAGTTATTAAAAACATTAAAACAACTGTAGCTAACTGTACCTAACAAGATGAGACTTCCATAGGAGAATTCAAACAGGAGATAACAAATTGGATAACCTGGGAAAAAGAAAATACAATAGAGCAATTACTATCTCAGTAGGTGGTTTTAACAGCAGATTGGATGAACAAAAAGAGAGAATCAGTAAAGTATAATATAGTTCAGTACAATCTGAAGAGAAAATGGATGAAAAATGGAGAAAAGAGCATAAGAAACATTTGGGACAAAGATCAAAGTGTCAATCTTCCTAATTAACATATTAGGAGATAGGGCAGAGTGGAGTGAAGCAGGGCAAAGGGAAGAAGGATATCAAGGATTTAAGAGTAGTTACACACCCCCAAATATGATGAACATAAGACCATGCCTAGAAAAAGAATTGAAAATTGCTAAAAAACAAAAGATAAAATCTGAAAAGCAGCCAAAGAAAAAAATAACACTACCTTCATATGAGCAATAATAAGATTGACAGATGCATTTTCAAAAGAAATATCTGTATGTGGAGTTATTGTATCCTTATACTTTATTGTATTTCATTTAGAAATAGTTTATTAAGTTATTTAAGGTAATAAATAGTTCTTTTAGCGGTGTGGTGGTCATGAGTTGCAATCCATTTATCCCTCTTCAGAATTAAAGATGTTTTTAGCCCAGCTGATGCAACTGTTGCCGGCATCCAGCACTCAGCTGTCAACCCTTAATAGAGATTACCACCATCATGCTTCATGATTGCCTCAACTAAAGATTATCAAAAAGGTTATGACCCCATCTCTGATTGGTCCACATCCAGTGATTGCTCAACACATGTGTAAAAATACCCTGCATTCTCATTCAGTCTTGGAACAACTCAGATGGGTCACCCCATCCCCAGTACTCCCTGCAGAGGTGGCTCGGCCCTTCCATTGAAACTGCATTGCACCTTGACTTCTTCCTCTGATCCCGCTTCTTTCTTTCCTCATTCAAGGCTCACAACCCCGGGAGAACTCCTTAATAAGCCGCCTGCTCTCGGCTTTCTGCTTCAGAGTCTGCTTCTCAAAGAAACCAACTTGTGACAAGTAGGTTCCATATTTTTTCCCTCTTCTTGGGGCAGACCTTTATTCTTGGTTCAACTGAAATAACTTTGCATGCTGTTTACTCTCTCAACCTATTTATGATGTTTTGTACTAGATATTTATATAGAAACTAGAATAAGATTTCTATAGCAAAGAGATATATAAATCAAATAGGAATAAAAGAAAGAGTATCAGAGGAACAAAGATAAAAGAGCTACAGATTGGAATCTCTCTATTCACCTAAGTGTAGCAGTTTGGTATAGTTATATATCATTTGGTAAAAGAGGAACGGGGATTGATTTCCAAGCGTCTGCGTGAGAGCTTTAAGGAACTTTTGACTATCACTAAGGGATGCTATATTTGAACTGTGGAAAGTTCAGAAATAACAAGAGTAAAACCAATGAATCACCAAAGTAGTAATTAGTAAAGTTTAAGTACATGGGAGCACTCAAACCAAACATGGAATGAAGCCCAGGGGTATATTTTTATAAAGCAGTTTATACAGTGAGAAGGCAGTGACTGTTTTTTACTGTGATTGGTTATAAAACTAGAATTTTCTTAAATGATAGGAAATTGGTTAGTGGTTATCTTGTATCAATTTGGGGAAATTTTTAAAAGTTTTGCTTAAGATTTCCAGCTGCAGAAACAAAAAGCGACCCAGGTGAAGTTAATCTTGCAAAATAAGCTAAATTAAGCTTTGCTTATAGGACTAAACTGGTTTCATCTGCTCAGGGAATTTTCAAGAATGGTCTCCATTTTTTGTTTTTTGTTTGTTTTAACATGCTAGTGATGTCACAGGTATTGAGCAAGTTAAGCAAGACAGGTGTTTTAGAAAAATATATTTACCTGTCATAGTGTGATTGTCATGTATTTTTCTGTTCAGCATTTGAGAGATAAAATGTTAAATACCTGTTTATTTTTGCAATGAAGTTGGTATTAGTTGACTATGTTTTTATAAATATACCCTTTTTTAAATAATTAATTAATTGTTGGCTGTGTTGGGTCTTCGTTTCTGTGCGAAGGCTTTCTCTAGTTGCGGCGAGCAGGGGCCACTCTTCATCGCGGTGCACGGGCCTCTTACTATCGCGGCCTCTCTTGTTGCCGAGCACAGGCTCCAGACGCGCAGGCTCAGTAGTTGTGGCTAAAGGGCCCAGTTGCTCCGCGGCATGTGGGATCTTCCCAGACCAGGGCTCGAACCCGTGTCCCCTGCATTGGCAGGCAGATTCTCAACCACTGTGCCACCAGGGAAGCCCTACTTGACTATTTTTAAAACATTTTATTGAGACATGATTAGCATACCTTCCAATTGACCCATTCAAAGTTTGCAATTCAATTTTTTTTTTTAGTGTATTCAGATAGGTGCAGTGACACCCAGTCAATTATAAAACATTTTTATCACCACAAAAGGAAAGCCCATACCTTGTGACTATCATCCCGTTAACCCTTTGATCTCTACACCCTTCCCTAAGCAATTACTAATCTTTCAGTCTCTCTATATTTTTCTGTTCTAGTCATTGTATGTGAATGCAATCATAAAATACATGATATTTTTGACTACGTTCATTTACCATATGTTCTCAAGATTCATTCATCTCGTATGTATCAGTACTTCATTGCTTTTATGTCTGAATATTCTTTGGTATGGGTATACCATATGTTGTTTATTCATTCTGCAGTTGATTTATGGATTGTTTCCACCTTTTGTTTTTATGAATAATTTTGTTGAAACATTCATGTACAAGTTTTTTTGTGGACATATGCACTTATTCCTCTTGGGTTATAGGAAAACTCGACTTTTAATCAGTAGAGAAACTACCAGAGTGTTTTCCAAAGTGTCTAGACTATTTTACATTCCCACCAGTAGTGTACCAATGTTCTGATTTCTCTATTTTTTCACAAACACTTGTTGTCTTCCTATAATACTCTAACCATCTCATTGAAGTATGAGAAGTGGTGTCTCATTGTGTTCTGGATTTGCATTTCCATGATAACTAATGATGTTGAGCATCTTTTCATGTGCTTACTGGCCATTTGTATATCTTCCTGGAAGAAATGACTGTTCATATCATTTGCTCATCTTTTAATTGGGTTGTCTGTGTTTTATTATTAAGTTGTAAAATTTCTTTATATATTCTTGATACAAGTCCCTTATCAGATAAATGATTTGCAAGTATTTTTTTCCTATGCTGTGTGTTTTCAGTTTCTTGATGGTGCTTTGAAGCAATAAGTTTTTAATATTGATTAATCCAGTTTCTTGTTTGTTGCCCATGTTTTTGTGTCACTTCTAAGAATCCTTTGCCAAACCTAAGGTAAAAGAGATTTACCCTTTTGTTTTCTTACAAGAGTTTTATAGCCTTACCTCTTATATTTAGGTCTTCGATCGATTTTTTTTTTTTCTTTTTTTTTTTTTTTTTTTTTCGGTACGCAGGCCTCTCACTGCCGCGGCCTCTCCCGTTGCGGAGCACAGGCTCCGGACACGCAGGCTCAGCGGCCATGGCTCACGGGCCCAGCCGCTCTGCGGCATGTGGGATCTTCCCGGACCGGGGCACGAACTCGCGTCCCCTGCATCGGCGGGCGGACTCTCAACCACTGCGCCACCAGGGAGGCCCGTAGGTCTTCGATCAATTTTGATTTAATTTTTAAATAGGGTGTCAGGTAAGGGCCCACCTTAATTTTTTGCACGTGGCTATTTAGTTGTCCCTGTATCAGTTGTTGAAAAGATTCTTCTTTTCTCTTTGGGTGGTCAGGGCACCTTTATAGAAAATCATTTGACCATATGTGTGTGAGGATTTTGGATTTTCAGTTCTCTTCCATTGAACTATATCTCTGTTCCTCTATCAGTATCATACTGTCTTGATTACCATTGCATTGTAGTAAGCTTTGAGGTTGGGAAGTGTGAGGTCAGGTACTGCAGCGGTCCCCAACCTTTTTGTCACCAGGGACCAGTTTCATGGAAGACAGTTTTTCCATGGACTGGGGGGCGGGGCAGGGGATGGTTCAGTCTATAATGCCAGTGATGGGGAGCAGTGGGGAGCAAGCGGCAGATGAAGTTTTGCTCACTCACCCACTGCTCATCTCTCGCTCTGCAGCCCGTGGGAGGCAGGGGCTGGAGACCCCTGATATACTGTGTTTTATTTTTCAAAGTTGTTTTGGCTCTTCTGGGTCCCTTATAATTTTATATGAATTTTAGAATAAGCATGTCCATTTCTGTAATGAAGTCAGCTGGCGTAATGGGGAATGTGTTGAACTTGTAGATAAGTTTGGGAAGTGTTGCTTTTTTAACAAGGTAAGTCTTTCAGTCATGAACATGGATTGTTTTTCCATTTATTTAGATATGGTTTAATTTCTCTGAATATTTTGTGGCTTTTATATTATAAAAGTTTTTACTTCCTTTCTTAAATGTGTGTCTAGTTTTTTTTTTTTTCTTTTCATATTACTGTGAAAGGAATGTTTTTCTTAATTTCATTTTACGATTGTTCACTGCAAGTATATAGAAAGACTATAGAAGTGTATGGAAAGATTGTAGTAGAGGATGATTATTTCTACCTAATTAAATGTTTTCTATGAAGCAGATATACAAAGTCATCAGTGTTTTGGGTAATATATACATTTTCTAGAGAAAAAGAATGAAACCAGAGAAGACAATAAGACTTTAAGGCTGGATGAGATATTGGTTAAAAAATATCTTTACAGATAAATATAAATTTAATGATTAGAAGACATTTTGTGAAATTATTAAATATATTTAAGTAGAAAATGTAGTTTCTACTTATTTATTCACTCATTCACTCAAAATATTTAAAATATACTAGATAGAATGAATTTTGATGGTCATTGGGAATACAGTAGTGAGCCAAATGCCGACCCTTTTGTACATACTTGTTTAATCTTCTTTATCATTCACTAGATTATAAACCACATGAGGTCAGTGATTGTCTTACTCTTGCATGGTAAGAATAAGAAGTTACGCTAATATATAGGAGTGGCAGTTAACCATAATAAGGAGTTTTGGGGAAGATTAACCTTTAATCTGAAAACTTAAGAATAAATGTGGTAGGCAAAATAATGGGCCCCTCAAGATGTCCCATCTTAATCCTGGGAATCTATGGACATGTTACCTTACATGGAAAAAAGGGACTTTGCAGATGTGATTAAGCAATTTGAGATCAGAAGATTATCCTAGATTGTCTGGGTGGACCTATGTAATTTATAAAGGCTCTAAGAAGTAAAAGAGGGAGGCAGGCGCTTCAGTGTCAGAAGGAAGTGATGTGAAAAAGACTGTACCAGACATTCTGGCTTGGGTTTAGAAAGAGTGACCAACTAAGGGCTGCAGGCATGCCCTGGAAGTTTTAAACATAAAGAGGATGAAAAAGATTAATAAGATACGTAGGAGGTAGAATTAACAGTGAAAGTGGTGAACAAAGAAGACAATGTTGATATCATGGTTTCCTCCTTGGGTAATGGGTGGGTGGTAGAATTGTTGAATGATATATCAACACTGAAGGAGAAGATTTGGGAGAATAGAAGTTCAATAACATATATCAAGTAATAGGTTTCTCTCAATTGAGAGATAAGTTGGCTTTATGAGTTTGACAAAAACAAAAAAACCCAAGTGTTCAGGGTTGAATATATAAAATGTAATTGAATCAGTGAGGAAATTGTTTGTATACTTTGCCAAAAAGACAGCAAAGAAAATATGGATCTAGAACATAACCCTGGGAACATTAACATTTAAGGGATTTTTTTAAACACTAAACTTTGAATATGTTATTGGGTTGGTCAAAAAGTTCGTTCAGGTTTTTCCATAACATGAAAAATCTGAACGAACTTTTTGGCCAGCCCAGTACTTTTGCTCTGCTGTGTAGCAGGCTTTGGAGTCAGAGAAAACAGGATATAAACTGTGCTTCCGTATGGATATGTCAAGTTCCTTAAGTACTTTGAAACAGTTTTCCTATTTTCCCATTGGGTATAGTAATTTAAAATTTGATATCTGTGTGAGGGAAAAATAGGATATCATATGTGTGATGCCTAATAAAATGACTGATTTATAAAATTGATGAATGATTTTGTGACCATTCTGTCATGGTCACTAAACAGTGGCTATTGTTTGATCACTTATTAACTATAATTTCTAATGTTATTTAATATATTTCATTGTTACATAAAATACAATTTTCTTAGATAATAAAATGGCAAAATCTTACATACAAAATTTGACTTAATGCTTCCATAAAAAACTAACCTATGGAACTATGGAAAATATTTCATAAAAATAGAACCATGAACAATAAATCAAAATATATCCATTGTTACAATAAATTAATATTTTTTAATTGGTTTTGTTTCAGGCCATGTTCAAATTAATGCAATACTTGTGATTAACCAAAGCATTGCAAAGTTTGTTATTATAAAACACTATTAAGTGATGCAGTAACTAAAGAAATAAAGCCTAGCACAGCAAGGTGTTCCTCCTCTGCTCTTTGTGTTTGTGTCTCATTGTTAAATATTTAATTATCACACCTTCCCTAAAGGTTATCAGAGGTTTCAAAGCATAAATATTAGTGTTTATTCTCCCCAAATAACAAATTTTCAAATCTTTCATATAACCGTTTACTAATGATTGTAGTTGAGGAATGTAATAATTCTCAATTACCTGTGTTGCTACTGTAATTTTTGTTAGACTGGAGTTTAGAATTGAATTATTATGTATCCTTGTTTTTTTCAAATAAATTGTAAGACCTTTGACTTAGCAGTTATGCTTTATAATTGTGTAATGTCTTTTAGAGTAGCAAGTGCAATGGTGGATACATAATAGATATGTTTTGATTAAGAAGTAAGCATAATCCCAGTTATTTTGTTTGACTAGTTACATAAGAATATTGATCTATTTTTTTCTTATTTGATTTATTTAGTTTTGCAGTAGTTGTATAAATCAGAGATTATAACATCAGTTAAAACAACCAGGAGTGCTTGACAAGAAAAGCAGCAAAAAAATAACAGTAAAAAAGTAATAACTTAAAAAAAAAAATAGCTGTGGAGTAATTGCATCAATAACCCAAACAAGTTAAAGTCTATAAGAACTGAAGAGTTGTGTGGAACTGAAATTTATAGAGTATACACATGCATACATGCACACACTTAAACACATGCATTTACACACTCACAACATTTTCACACACACACACATACATGATTTTATTTATCCTACTTGGCTTCCAAGTGGAGATAAAGAGTTGAAACTTTGATCAGCTGTTATATATATATATTTAATTTTTCTCACACCAGTTGCTATACAAGTTGGCAATTAAAATTTGTTCCCGTAGAATCTTTCAAATTATATAGTGTCTTTTGAGATCTAGAATTGCTAGTTAAGAAATTATGAGGCCCAGAATAAATTTCTTACAGAAGATGGTAGAGTATAAATGGTACTTCTGCAATTTTTATAAAAAATATGTTTTGTATTAGCTCAGGCTAATTTTCTATAACAAAATACTATAGACTGGGTGGTTTAAACAACAGGAATTTATTTCTCACAGTTCTGGAGACTGAAAGATCACCAAGATCAAGGTGCTCTCATGTTCATTGTCTGCTGAGGACTCTCTTCTTTGATTGAAGATGGCTATGTCCTCACATGGTCTTTCCTCAGTGCAGGTGGAGATAGAGAGAGACAAGGCAAGCTCTCTAGTGTCCCTTCTTCTAAGGGCACTAATGTCATCATAAGGGCCCCACCTCCATGACCTCATCTAAGCTTATTATCTTCCAAAGGCACCATCTCCAAATACCTTTACACTGGGGGTTAGAGCTTCAGTATATAAACTTGGAGGGAACAATTCAATCCATAGCCCATGTATATTTCCAAAACTGTAATACCTACAGACCTTGAGAGAACATTTTCCAATAAGAGTTAGAAACAGAATAATAAAAAATAATGGTAAGTGTAGCTTCCTGATAACAAAATTCACATTATGATGGTTTTAGGATGTTGATTAGGAAAGTTGCAGTTTATATCACAGTTTCACAAAATGTTAGGCAATTTTCATGACTGTTTATTCATGTTCTGTGTTTATTTAGTGGTCTAGCAAGGTTCTGACCCAATTTAATTTTTGCCGAAATGACTATTTTTTAGTGTAATTAATTACTACTTGACTAGAATTGATGATTATAAGTAAATTTTTGAGATAAAAATTTCATATAAAAAATGAAATTCATAAGGGAAGGGATTGATCAAGTCTTAACTGATTCAAAGTTAGAATATATTTTATATGACCTAAAAAAAATAAATAGTGAAAAATAAGGGACTTTCAATAATATGAAAATTGCCATCCTAACAATTGTAAAACATGTCCAAAACTAAAGGAAATACAAGGATCTAGATGTAAAAATAGTCTACAAATATGCAAAGTAAATGAACAATTCATAAAATAAATTAACAGATTAAAATAATATGTTGGATAATAAAATACCAGTACTTGTTTAGAACTAAAATCTTTGTCAGGAAAATTAAAAAAGAAATCTATTTGATTTTTTTTTTTCCCCTGATGTGTAGAAACTAACAGTTTAGCATACTTTTATCCCAGCATGACTCTACTGTTAGTAGTAATTTTTTCATTGAACATTTAGAAAAAAACAGGAATTCACAAGAACTATTATGAGTTCCATTTAATGATTAAAGTTGCTGTTTTCTGTACAGATGGATCTTTAACTTTGTCATTTCATATTAAAATGAAGACATTTTAATATTTGTTTTCATGTTTGCAGTTTGATGTGTCAGATATTAGAGCATACTATTAAATTGCAGTTTTCCCATCCACACTGTTCTTGTCTCTTCTTCTCTTTTGCTGTCCTTTATTATCCTGCAGCTTCGTTTAACGTGCTAATTTTGGTTTATATGTTTTGTTTCTTATTTAAGATGGAAGGAAGTTGTCATTAGCAAGTGGGAAGTATTATCTTTGTCATGTAACCAGTAGTATAAAAATTGCTCATTTAATGAGGATTGACAGCACATACAGAGAATGCATTCTAGAAAATCAATTTAAAGGATCACTTTTCACTTATTTGATTGTAAAGCAGTATAATATTATACATCATGTTAGAATTATAGTAAACAATTCAAATAGCTCAATACAAGTTTAAAGCATTTTCTTTACCCCTTAGTTTGATGTTAAAAAGTAATTGTCAGCCACTGTGAAAATAGTATCCAGTGTTCAAGCCTATGGGGTAAATTAGTATATTAACATGTGTATGATATTGCTTATGCTAGCAGTATCTGGAGGTGTGCGCATTTCCAACACTGTCACCTTTTAAAATCACATACTTGGATGGATTTGAATTAATCACACTCTTGAATTAGGAGGCTGGAAGGGTAGAGAAGGTGTGTCTCTGAATGAAAATAATTATGTTTAAATCTAATCTTAATCTGGGCCAATGATAGGCTACTGTTTGACTGCCTTCTCTCAGACTTAAGAGAAAAATAAGGGTAATGGAATGCCATAGTGAAAAACCTTTCTCAAGTTAATCTTTACATTTTGTGAGGCATAGTTGTGTATACACTTATTCTTGTCCTTCAATCTGTTTACCCTAATAGCATTTTAAAATTATAGACAATATTCTTTTAAAGGCTGGTCACATTCACGGTTTTTAAAAGTCCATGCTATTTGCAAGAAAGTGTCAGTATTTAAGAGTGTAGGATTAAATAGTGATGCTTTGTTGAAGGGGATTCCAAAAGTATTATCATCATCATTAAATTATATTAAACAATTTGAATAAACTTTCATAAATCTAAATATTATACCACTAGATGGAGTTTTGGGTTTCGTGTTGGAGTGTTAGATACATGCTATAGAATTCCAGAGAAATGTATTTTATACTCACTGTAAATATCAGGAAGCATTCACCAGTATACTTAACTAGCTTTCTCTGAGTATTATTAGAATCTGTAATAAAAATTTTAACTTCTAATGAGGGTCATATACTAGTGATTAGAAGAACACAGGTAAAATAGAGCATAGCGTTTTATTCATGCAAAACATAAATAAAATGTAAAACAATGTGGGAAACTGTTGAATTTACTGGAAAGCTAAAGCTAATACTCTGGGATAACACTTTACTTCATGGTTGTTCTAGTGACTGCTGACCTCAAGATTAAAAAAGTTTCACCTCGTTAGTCACTATTAGCAGCAGCTAACACATGGGCCATGTGTGTCTGGTGACAGGCACCAGTAACTCATACTATTTCTCCTTTAACCAGAAATTGAGTTAACCACGCTGTATGTGGTAGAATTTCAGGAAAGTAATACTCTGAGCATGTCTAGGATTCTTACTGGATGGGCATATGTCTATGCCATTATGAACAAAAAAGTCAGTATTGGCCAAGAAAACCTTCATGTATTAATAAACTGCTTGAAGAACAGAGCATAAACAAGAAAGTGTGATAAGATTTAAGGTTTAAAAAACATTCCTATCAATAAACCTCATCTTGAAAATCTCAAAGACCTGTAAACCTCCAAAATTTCTGTAGTCAAACACAATCACTAATATTAAGGAGGCTTCTTGAATAATTTTTTAAGGTAGCAGAAACAGCCCATTCCCCGGAGAGTAAATAGGTGAGGCACCTGAAATCTATAGCAATGGAAATTTACTTGTAAGTCAACATCCTAGTGAAATGAGAAACAAAAATTCATACATGTTATCCATATTAATAAAATCTTATTTTTACACTTAAACAGCAAATGCTTAAGTAGCTATTCTAGGATTGTTTGTGGGGCAGTTTAGGGACTGAACATTTAAATCATCAGGTATCTCTTTTGTTTTCTTTAAAGTTAGAAAACAGATTCTGAAAAGGAAAGGAAAGTTAAAAGCTAGCTAATCTGTTTCCTATCAGGACAGGACAGAGGGGATTATAACCACCTGTGGTAAATGCCTACCAGTTCAGCTCTGCTTGAAATGACCTATCTTACAAGTTTGCTGCATTCCTCTCTCAGAGAAAGTTACTGACAACTTGAAGAAGTTTGAGATTGTACCATGCAGAGAATATCATTCTAGACTCAACTAACATATCAGTTTATACGTTGTAATACAAATGAAAGGCACATCAATTCTGGGCCAACATTTATCTGTGCATTCCTCCTCTGTTCAGTTCTTACTTGTCCTCTGTTTTATAATCTAAACTATGGACTCAATTCAATCTATTATCTCTGGCCAAGAATTTAAAAACAATAAGCCAAAATGTTACATTAAACATCGCTCAATTGTTAAAGGAACAAAGTAAAAAAATGTAGTTTAAAATAATGGAAACCTTCATAAACGTGTATGACAGTGCTGCTATTTTTACATCTTGTTTTGGCATAGATATTCCAAAATATTGATGCAACAAAATAGAAAAAAAGTGACTGATTTATCTATGCAAAATTAGTATCTTCAGGAAAATAGTATACTGGGTCATCTAACCCAGAACTATTATATTCAAACCATGAATTTCTGAGCATTTCTCATATACAGTTTCAAGAAAAACATCAGTCCCTGAAATTTATTTCTTCCTAAAATTTGCCTTCTTAAGATACAAGCAACTAAATAATGCTGCTTCCTTTTGAAGAAAATTACTTTAAAATGCTCTAGGTAGAATGCAAATAAGGATTTATTTAGAATGAATTTGAATAGAATATGCATATTAAAAGTCCATAAAATTATGTGACTTCGACTTTAAAATCCACATAAAAATAGATATCAGAGGTTAACACTGAGACTTTAGATGAAAATATTATAAACAGCATGCTTAAAAAGACTTGGACTTATGACTAAAGTATAACATAGGCAACCAATGCTAATATGATTGTATCCATCACATATAATAACAGCATGAAAAAAATCTCCATTTCAAAACTGATTTAAAATGCTCTGGATGACAGCCCTTAAAAAAGTATTCCTCAAATTTCCAACCAAAATTCCTTTGAAAACAGAAAATGAAGAAAACACAACAGGAGTATCAAATTATTGCTGCAATTAAATGGAAACTTTTATTAATTAGAAAACTTGGTGACCAGATAGAGGAATAAAATTGATAGACCAAGTTATTTCATTTACAAAAATGCACATATGAAATAAATAGGATAAAGCTTCTAGTTTATAAATAGAGTTAGTCAATTATTTGCTCAATTATATGCAAACTTTTTGGGAATCTAGATGAAATGGATGTTTCTCTAAGAAACTATAAATTATATAAAATGGTTTCACATTAACTAGAAGGCTACTTAGAGAAATAATGTTCAAAAACTAAAAACATAACAAAGGCAACCAAGCTGATATAATAAATCAATCATTTTTTTAACAGCATTAATAAATCTCCATTTCAAACTTTGGTTTAAAATGCTCTGGATAACATCTCAACATTCACCAGATACAGGTATTTTCAAGTAGGAGAAATTCTACAAAATTTCTAAGTAATATTTAATTCCAGTATTTTTTAAGTTTTCTAGACAAAAATAATTAAATTTTTCTGAATTATTTTTTGAAATCAGAAAACATTAATAATGTATTCATAAACCTATTGCAATGAGAGAATACTAAAACCAGTCTCCCTGTTAATATTGGTGTAAAAATCATTACTAAAAGATCAGCAAACAGGCTTAATTCAAGAGTGTAAACATGGTATAATATTAAGAAATATATTAATACAGTTCATCATATTAATAGGTCAGCATAAAATTCATAAAATCCATACAGTCATTTCCTTGAAAATTTATTTAATAAAGCTCAAAAATTATTTAAAAGCCTTAAATAAAAATAATGAATACATAAGCATAACACTAACTCATAATCCAATATCGTGCATAGTACAGTAACATAGGAATTAACACTAAACTCAGGAAGACTAACTAGGTTGTGTGTTATTAACACTCCTTGAATATTCTACTCAAAAGTCTAATAAATGGAATTAGAGAAATGAAAGAAACAATATAGAAATTTTAAAATTATATACAAAAATTACCTTCAAATGTACAAAATGAGTTAGATGAAAGAAATGAAAGGATAGATCTCATTTGTAACAGATGATATCAATGGAAGCACTTTTTAAAATGTTTACAGTGGGCACATAAAACCCATTTAAAAATTGAACACTTTTTTTAAGTCAATAGGTGAAAGGGATTAAAAGGGATAAACTTCCAGTGATAAAGTAAATAATTCATGCGGATATAATATACAGAATAGGAGTGTAGTCAATAATATTGTAATAACTTTAAATGGTGACAGATGGTAACTGGACTTATTGTGATGATGTAAATGTACATAGAAGTCTAATCACTATGTTGTACCCTGAAAATTAATAAAACATATGTCAATTATTGCATCAATAATAAAAAAGACAAGAGCTTTGGAGGTTTAAAAAAAGCAATATGTTTGATGGCAGCAAAATATAAATACTCACTGAATATTTTAACAAGAAATCTGAAGAACAGCTATAGTTAAAAATCCGTAAATCTATAAAAGCTTTTGAAAAAAGCGTAAAAGTGGACTTTCCTAAATAAATGGAATGGCATGTCAAATGTCTGGAAAAGAGCACTCATTATGGTAAACATACCCATTCTTTCTAAATCAGTCTGTAATGAAAATCAAAATTCCAAGAACTTAAAAAAATGACACCTAGAAACTTGATTCTAAAATTCATTCTTCCCACACATGTAACAGAAAAGAAATTCACTAAATAAAAAGTTACTCATGTAGTAATTGACAAATAGAACAACAGGGGGGAAAAAAAGACTTTCTGTAAAGAGAAATGAAGAAGAGGGTTCATCATTTAATTTTACTGCCAAACCAGTAAAAACAAATTTAAAGTATAAATTCAAAGTTAAGTGTACACGTAAGAAGAAGTGGCACATTTCTAATCCTTGTACTTTCTTTTATTTCACATTAAGTCAAAGCTGTACTCAAGGATATCCTACTCAGCCTTGTTTAAGTTTCCCACATCACCCGTCCAGGTTCTGAAGGGACATACCCCTTAGAGCTGGGAAACATGTGGCAGGAGAATGGGTGGATAGGTGGATGCACAGCCCTGACATGACTGTAGAATCTCTAGGAGATATTTGGATCTCTGAGGCTTTTCCCAAGAATAGTAAAGCCCTAGCCACATGAGCGTGGGGTCAGCTAAGTGCTGCAAAGCACCATAACTCCTCACTGGGGCAGCCAGCTTTGCATCTTTCAGAACCAGCTCATAGACGTGGAACCATGGACAGATCCTGCTTAGTTGTGGCCACTCCTGGAGAATCATTTGGATCCAACAGATACTAAAGGCTATCCCCACAGAGTGTTATCAAATTCCATCCACCTATTCCCATAACAGGAGACTTCTATTCCTACTTGCATGCTGGTTCCTCTTAGGCCCTGGATGGCAGGCTCAGACACCCTGGGCAGGTCTGGCTTAGAAACACTAATGTGAGAACTCCCTTGAGTCAAGATGACTTGGCAGGTTAACCCAATGGAGCCTGAGGACAGATGAGTTTCAGTCCCACCAATCGCACCTCTAGCCGGTTGCTGCCTCTACTCCTAAATGTTTCCTTGCTAAGGTTCTTTCTGGGGTGTCAGGCTTGGTCTGGTTTGAAATGGGATATTCCTGAATGAAACCCTAGATCCAAAAGGCACAGAGGAAGATCCCACAGACCCTATGTTCAGATCAAGTACTCCAAACTACAAGACCCTCCCAGGCACTCTATATCCCTGTTTATTTCTAAGGCCTGGATGTCAATCTTGACTGTGGAAATGACATTGGTGTTGATCTTAGTCTCTGGCTCAGGGATTTAAGACCTTCTCATTGCTGATGCTGGCTGAAATCAACAGCAGAGAGCTACTGTTGGAGGTGACGCAGGTGGTTGACTAGGCGGTTCTGCCTCTGGGAATCTATACTCAATATAATTAATAAAATATATTTTTTAATATAACAAAATTGATATGCCAAAGTTTGAAATATTGATTCTGAGACTTGACATTTAGTTAACGGAGAGAAACTCATAACACATTATTGAACCTAACTCATTTAAGACATCTATCCAGATAAATAATGATGAAGTAAAATTTGCAATTAAAATGAAACTTATTTTTTTTAAATAAAGACAGTATATGCTTATTATAGAGAAGTTCTAATATAAGGAAACAATAATGAAAGCAATTACCACTCCTAGTCCTTCTAGAGAATTTTCATTTTGATTGAGATAGTTTCTTATCTTAGTATCTATTATTTATTTTGGAGCATTTGGTATATATAAAATTGTTTTTACTGACCTGTGACTTTTAAAAAAATCTAATGTTTACTTTAAAAATAAAAAATATGGGGCAGCATTAATAAAAATCATGCACAATATCAATTACTTAGGGATTTTTAGATATGTTTCTATATGTTGTGACTTTTTAAGAACATGCAACACAAATACATTTTCAGGGGCTGGTAAGAAGAAAATATGGAGATATTGCTAATGATGATAAATATGTGTCTGGTGATTTACTAGTCTTTGTTAATTCAATAAAAAAGCCAAAAACTTATATAATTTAAGACCAGGCCATGAAAAATCCATAACAACGAGAATAACTGTTGAAATTTTATTTTGTTCTCTACAGCAATGATGTTTTTGTAAAGCAATGCAAGTAACTTGGGTCAGCCACTAAATGGGGGGGGGTGTTTAGAAGAAAAGATACCAATTTCATGTTAAGCAGTCATCAGGTATGTTTCGAGATTTCACCTATACCACACAACAAGGATATATTGATACTTACTGGGTCACACTTCTTGGGAACAGCAAAGAAACCGAAGCAGATGAGGAATTGCAGACAGGGTCAAACTTTCTTCTTGAAAATCCTCTTGGGTTACAAAAAGCATCATAGCACATACTAGACCTAGCACATACTAGACCTAGAATCTTTAATCACAGGAATTTGACAATTTCTTCTGCCTTCAGTAGCATTTCTTGTGTGATTGGCATCCCTTTGTATGTATTTTAATAATTAAACAGAACACACTTGAATGTAGATATTTTAATGTCTTCCTTTCTGGTGCCATGGAACACCTGGTTCTAGCTTTGCAAGAAATATGAAATTGGAGTTATTCCTCCAACACTGAGTGTTTGTTTTACCAATAAAACATAGCTGACTGTTTAGTTTCCAGATGTTATATATAAAATGCTATATGTATGCAAACTATATATTATATATAGAAAATCTCCAAACTATGTGTATAAATATTGCTTGATTAAACAACCAGGAGAAGGCATGTATACACTATCTTAGAATTCTTCATGTCACACACAATATATATACACATACCCACCCCATACTTTCATAACATTTCTCTATATCTTATTTTTGTTATATTTATAATTATCTTACATATATTTTCTCATTTATTGTCTCCTACAAGAATTTAAGGTCCATGAAGGCAGAAATTTTGTTTGTTTTCTACCCTACCCTCCATTGCTTGGTTATGCCTAGCTCATCCTGTATATACAGTAAATATGTGTTGATTGAATTAACAGATGAGGGCAATATAATTCCCAGTTTATGAATGAGGAAACTGAAGTTGATTACTTAGTAACTTTTGCAGTGTCACACAAATAATAAAGAGTGGAGCTGGAAATTGAATGCAAGTCAATATTATCTAAAGTTTATATTTTACCCCTAAACCAAGATTAGTGCCTGCAAACCTGGAATATACCTGTATTTCAACTCCCTATGGATCTATATTGAGTCTACAAATAGGAAGTGGATATATGCATAAGTTGCATATAAGAAAACTTGAATATTTCCTACCGGTTCTGCAATATCATCAATTGGTAATTCAGTTGACCATTCAGTATATTAGAGGACCACTGCTCCTAAATTCCACCAAAATCTTCTTTATATTTATCCATTTGAGATCAATAACCAGTCTGATTTCTTTTATCTATAATATATCCATTAACAGGAAATGAAATATATATTGACACTAAATAATTATGCCATCCTGTCAGAAACTCTCTTTCATTGCTATTCTTTTTATTTTACACTTACAATATACTTAAGTTGGTGAAAGAACACAGAGGAACAGATTTAATGTGACTGAAGGCTCCCCCCGCAGAATCTTAAATAGCACACAGACTTTTCTTTGGAAAAGCAGATACAAGATTGTAGCCATTAAGAGGCCATGAAAAAAAGGACAAGGAACTTAACAAACATTAAGATTCCTCCACAAAGCATTTCATCTTTGTCAGAATTTAATTTAAAACATTTCTGACATTCAGTTATTCACTGTAAACAGACTCTGAATCAGATCATCTGCTGCCAAATCTAAATTATCAAATAGACGTAAACCTGAGTGTTTTCTGCATAATGATAGCCCATAATGAAAAAATTCTTCCTAAAGGCATCATGTACTGTAGATATTAAGACAAAATCTAAGAAAGAAATGGAGACCTAAACAAATAGGCTTGCATACGCCTAAACAAAGAAATACCTTGAGAAATAACATTGAAACTCTTAGATTTTAATTGGATCTAAGCTTGATTTCATACATTTTATGTTATTTTACCAGTGTCATACATTTATCAACACCCTTGCAAACTGTCTTCTTATTTATTTGCATTTTATCTTGTTGACATGTGTTAATGAATATTCAAATTGATGGATTAAAATAGATTAACAACTAAATATAGCAGTACTGCCACATACTCAGGGCAATATTGTCAGGCATCAAAATAGAATCTCTGTTAGCCACATGTGGCTGATTCACATCACAGAGGACTCAAATGCCACACCGGAGTGCTTCCCAAATCACAGTCAGGTATTTTACTAATCCAGAGCCTATAACCTTCCCCTTTATACATGTTTAATTTCCACAGTCTAGCTGCCTATAACATTGAAGTATAAGATGGCACAGTCCTAATGTCTGAACACTTGCAATATCTTGGGCACTTGATTTCATTTTAAATAACTTGGTTAGAATTATCTGTTTGTTGATCAAATGATAATTGGGGTTAGTTATGCAACTTGTTACATCTGAGGGAACCCTGATGAAACTATCAGCAGATTTTTCAGTGGAAACTTGCTGGCCAGAAGGGAGTGCTTCTGTAACAAATTACCACAGGTTTGTGTCTTAAACAACACCAATATATTGCCTTACAGCTCCATTTTTCAGTGGTCCTTACTGTCTAAAATCATGGGATTAGCAGGCCATGTTTCATTATGACTGCTCTAAGAAAGTTTCTATTTCTTTGTTCATTCAGAGTGTTGGCAGAATTTTGTTCCTTTTGGTCCTACAAAAGAAAACATACTAGAAACCACTGAGCCTTATACTTTAAAAAAGTGAATTATATGGCACATGATTTACCCTTCAATAGATATGCTAAAAGAAGTTGCTGAGCTACCTATTTATGTGTACATAGTAGTCGATATTGGCAAATATGTATAATGTTTCAAGGAGTCTTTGATGATTGAGTTATCACTCATGGTCTTTGCCCTCTACATTTGTATCATCATCTAATCATTCATATAATGTAAAAATGTGTCATAACTTTAGCCTACAGCTAAAGTACTTCTCAACCCAGTATATGGCAAAGGTCATATGAGAATGAGTAACCATAGGACCTCAAAAGATAGTATTGCTTCCTGATCAGATGTTCAATGAAGGCCACTTAAAGGATGTGATGGCTTCCAGCCAGAGGGAAGAATAAAAATCTTAGAGGAAAACATAGGCAGAACATTCCCTGACATAAACTGTAGCAACATTGTTTTGTATCTGGCTCCTAAAGCAAAGGAAATAAAAGCAAAAATAATAGAACCTAATTCAACTTAAAAGCTTTTGCACAACAAAGGAAACTGTTGATGAAATGAAAAGAAAACCTACTGAATGGGAGAAAATACTTGCAATGATATGACCAATAAGGGGTTAATATCCAGAATATACAAATAGCTCATACAACTCAACATCAGAAAAACAACCTAATTTAAAAATGGGCAGAAGATCTGAATAGACATTTTCCAAAGAAGACATTCAGATAGCCAACAGGCACATGAAAAGATGCTCAGTATTGTTAATCATGAGAGAAATGCAAATTAAAGCCACAATGAGCTATTGCCTCACACCTGTCACAATGGCTGTCCTTAAAAAAGAAATGTTAGTGAGGATGTGGAGAAAAAGGGAATCCTCGTATACTGTTGGTAGGAATGTAAATGGATGCAGCCATTATGGAAAATAGTATGGCGGCTTCTAAAAACACTAAAAGAGCTACCATATGACCCAGAAATTCCACTCCTGGGTATATGTCCAAAAGAAACAAAAACACTAATTCAAAAAGACACATGCATCCCAGTGTTCATAGCAGCATTATTTACAATTGCCAAGGTACGGAAGCAACTTAAAGTGTCCATCAGCAGAAGAATGGATAAAGAAGACGTGGTATATATTTACAATGGAATACTACTCAGCCATAAAAAATAATGAAATTTTGCTATTTGCAACAACATGGATGGACTTGGAGAGTGTTATGCTATGTGAAATAAGTCAGAGAAAGACAAATACTGCATTATATCACTTGTATGTAGAATATAAAACATACAACAAACTTGAATATAACAAAAAGGAAACAGACTCACAGAACAAATTAGTGGTTACTAGTGGGGAGAGGGAAGGAGGAGGGGCAGGTTACGGTTAGGAGATTAAGAGGTACAAATTTTTATATATAAAATAAGCTTCAAGGATATATTGTACAACATAGGGAATATTGCCAGTATTTTGTAGTACCTATAACTGGAATATAAACTTTAAAAATTGATTCACTATGTTGTACACCTGTAACTTACATAATATTGTACATCAATTGTACTTCAATAAAAAAATGGGGAAAAAAAACCTGTCACGGTACTTTTCCAACTGTGAAGGACTATAATTTATGTAAGGTATTGTGCTGGTGAGAATGACGACAGTGGTAATAATGAAAATGGTATATTGAGAGCAGAATAAACTGGAAACATTACCCTTCGGCTTCTACACTAATCTCTACGTAAAGGTAAGAAGAATGTAATTAGGTTGGCAGCTTAAACATGGAAATGAGTGATGTCTTATAGAGATGTCATGAAGAAATTATTGGCAGCTTGTTCTACTCTCAACAATCAATTTCTCTTCTTCCATTAAAGATTTAAGGAATAAATTGTATAATTGGCATAAAATCTTGCATCGTATCTGATAAATTACACGTTATGAATGCATGCACTATTATAAATCACACAGAAGAAAGAAGCTTGATCATTTGAATGTTATGACCTAGTTATGTGACTTAAATTTTTCCCTCAAGCAAAATAAGATTTTTGAAATACTACATAATGACTTTCAGAAGGTTAAAGGAAAAAAGGTCAAAGTTTGAGAAAGCAATTACACCTGTTTGTCCTTAACTGTGCATAACTGGCCCTCCCTGAACCCTTCACACAATAAATATCATTCTACCCTATAACCCATAAATCATTTGCAAAGTTTAAAATTTATTTCCTAGCTTACAGTTTAGACACAAAGCTCTGACATGTCATCTGTGTGGGTGGCTGAAACAAGAGGAACTGGATTTAAAAAGAATGAATAAAAGAGTATGAAGAGATGTGGGCATGCACTAAAAATTATATAGTGAAAATGTATGTGGTTATGTTACAGGAAAATCACTATTGACTAAAGGATGAGGGGCAGGGATTTTTGTAAGACAATGTCTTTTAGGTTAAAACTCATATTTGAAATGGTATTTAAAATAGAAGAGAAGTTTAATACTTTTGATGAGCCAGTTCCTGCTGGCCAAGCAGAATCAGAACAGGTCAGTTTGACAACTAGACTTTCCAGGGATCAGTGAAAGAAATAGATGAAAATGTAACTGGTGATAATTGAGCCTGCAGTAACAATTGACCATAACCATGAATTCTGAAATATATAAAAGGAACGCCTGTGGAATGGTGTAAAAATGTCACAATTCATCAAAAAAAAAATGATGTCCTTGGGAACCTCTCCAATTCCATACTATGTTCTCACTTTTCCTAAATTTTTGCTCTCCCACCAGAAGTATCACAATTATTCTACTTTAATCTTCCTTTTAAAGCAATACTTTAAGCAAAGTAATGTGCTTAGTATGTTATCTTATAACCTCTTTCCAGTTAGTGATTCTGTATTTTTAATTTATAATTTAATTTTAAAAGTAATTGATGATATGTCCATCTCATGACACTCTGGCTTTACTTTTCATTTGTGCCATAGCTCCAATGCTTGATTTGGCTTACAATCTCAATTAATCGAGATTTAAACAAATCACTTAACTTCCATGAACCTCAGTTTCCCCAGTGAGAGATTTTCTTTAATATGGCTACAGATGTAATCCATATCATTTCAGATTGAAAGATGTATCAATATTACCTACTTGATGTTGAATCCCCTCTAGATTCCCTGTCGTCATAATGCTCTTTGTACAAAACCTCTTACAAATGTACAGTGCAGTTTGTATTTGGACAGCCCAGACCTTAGCAAACCTTTTACATTGATGAATATAATATATTGACTAATAATTGACCATAATTGATTAATGATACATTGATCCATTAATTGGACATTGATGATTTACATTGATTGAGCATAACACCAAAATACACAGGTTCAATTTCTGTTCTAAAGAGAAGATATTTATGTAACATATGTGCAAAAGAGCTATGTAAAGTAAATAGCATTAAAATGCAAGGTATTTAAGTTCACTTATGACAAATTACATTAACATGTCAAACTGACTTCAGACTGTGTACCTTAGTTATTAACCAGTCTGCATATTAAAACCACATCAGTTTTCCCAGGGTAGAGCTTTTCAGATTTTGCTAAGCATTTTTTTTTTTATTTCTAACTCGCAGGACCAGAATATTCCACTTCATTCTCTGTTTATCGAAGTTCTACTCCTCTATCAATGACGATATCATTACATACCTCCTCTGCTCATTTAATTTTTTGCCTAAATCTGAAGAAATATCTCTTATCTTAAAATAACCATCATGTTTACTTCCAAACTATAAATGTTCAGAATCGGATGGTAGTTAACATCTGTACCACTTAGTATGGACTTCCTTTAAAGAAGTCAGAGTTAAGGTATTCTTGCCTCATTCTCCCTGATAGCACTTAGGATAAAAGAAAAGAAAAACGCACCTTTGGGAAAATAAGAAAACATCCAGACATTAAAAAGCAATATAAAAAGAAGGGCTGTCGAAATCAGTAAAAATTGAACTTTACTAGGGGAAGATAGATGCCTTTGTAGGTCATCAGAAGCATGAAGATTTCTCTTAAAGAGTAAAAGAAATCATCTCTGGAGATTCACATTAATGACCCACTGCTTGGATATTTATGCCTGCATGTGAGAGTAGACTGCCAAAATATCCATGATTTTTTACTGCACACATGAAAAGGGAAAAATGGCAGAGCTAATAGAGGACATATTCATATACTGTCTTTTATATACATATTCTTAGATACGCAAAGTAAAGGGAGAAAATGTAGCAGTAACTAGCACAGTTGGATCTTGAGCATATGGTACAAAATGTGCTAAGTCACTATGTAAAGGATTCTTGACACACAAGAGTGAATAGTTTGTAAGAAAGAATCTAAGATGTCTTACTGAAATCTAAGTTGTTAACGCCTCCATCTTTTCCCCCACACCCTCGTTCAACATATAATTGGTCCCAAAATAATGTTCCCATTTACAATGTACTCTAAAGGAAGAAATATTTATAAACTGAAGAAAAATATTCTGAGGTTGGATGCTAGTTTGGGACAAATATTTTACCATGAAAAAGTAAATTTAAATAAAGCCTCTCTAAAACATCTCTAAAAAGGAGAAGAGATCAAACAAGGGAGGTTAAGACAAAAAGCAGAGAAAAATGAAATTGCAGAGCTCAAAAAAATATAAAGAGAATAAATACAAAAATAAACACATTAGAAGTATCAAGATGGGAACAAAGAGCATCTTGAAACATAAAAATCCTATAGAGTACAGGCTCAAGGAAAATAAAGCCAAATTAAATTAGAAGAAAAAGGTTTTAGGATAAAAAATAGGTATAAAAGATAACAATCCATATATGCATAACTGGTATGCCCAGAGAATAGAATGAACTGATGTCATTATACCAAAATTAAAAAAATTATTCCCCTTGAATAAAAGATCTGAATCTACAGATGTAAAGTATATAGCTTTAAAGAAACTTTATAAAAAATTATTAACCTTACAAATCATTCAAATACTTGATTTTTGATTTTGGAAGTTAATGTAAGACTCATATAGTCATCAAAGCCAAGAAACAAGCATATTTTCAAGAAGGATTAAGTTTCTAAACCTCTTGAGGTTTTCCCCTCAATAGAAAACTTACTGTTTAAAAGCAAGTTCCAGAAAGTTATCAAAGAAGAAAAACAAGAGAGAAAATACATTTTGACTCAGAGACTTTGTATCTAGCTGAGCTGCCAATCTGTTATCAAGACCACACAGATTACATTTCAGAACATGCACAGCTATGACAATGGTACATTTCTTGAGAAAAATGCTCTTGAAGATGAACTTCAGTCAACTAAGTTATGAAAGAAGTGTTTCCTAGAAAAAGTGATAGAATTGACTATTAACATATAGATCAAAAGTTAACTCTGCATATTCAATCACTGAACAAAATGTAAGCAAAATTATAATTTATATATAGATATCTATATTATAGTAGAAATTATGTATCAGTGATTCAATAAGTAGCATCATTCAATGGGTATTTTAAATGTTTTCTTTTCTCTTCTGAAAAGTGATTGAATTCCTTACCTTGTCTTCTTTGAGGCCCATGCCTAGCTGTTCTTCATAGTTGGCAATGATGAATTTCAAAAGTCAAACAGGAAAAAAAAAAAAAAAAAAAAAACCGGAGAAAGTAGGAATTTATGGGGAAGTAAAAACCTGGTACATATATTTGGCCTTGGTGAGAAATTGTGTTTTAAAAAGGAAAACAAAACACAACAAAAACAAAAAAATTAAATTATGGATGAAAGAGGAGTACCAGGGTGTTTTATAGAGTGCCGTGCTAAAATAGATGTGGAGTGTGATAAAAGTTAATGGTAGATAAAGGGAAATTTATAGATCTTCTGCTATTTCCTGTGCAATTATGTTTAATTTATGGTGTTTGAAAACTGCAAATAAAGAATTTCTGTAATTTTGAAATTATTTTCCATATACTGAGTCATATATTTGTTGTTTTTAATTGTGGAAGAAGTACTAATAGACTAGACAACTTGAATCATGGCTTTAATCTGGTTACATAATTTAAAATAATTGAATGTAATTGGATGAATGAGACATTGCTGGATAATACATGTGATCTGAATTTTCTCATCTTCTATTTCTAGAGGTTCAATAAGTTAAATTATAATTCATAAATAATAGAGCTTTAGGTACATTGTTTAAAGGTGAGGCCATAACCACTAGAAATATTAAAATAATAATATAGAGAATCAAATTGGGTTTTAGATTGGGAAAGCACAATTAGAATTACACAATTAGTTTGCTGCAATATGGTTGTATTAGTTGTTATTTGTTGTTAATATAACTTGCTAGTCCTACCCCTCTTGCCAATCCAGCTACCTTAGCAACACCCACTACTCCATGTACCTTCATGATTCAAACCTGAAGGGAAACCTACTCCAGAGTTACAAAAGACATCCCTTATCCTGACTGCTTAGTGCCCAGGCCATGACAATTGTAAAGATTTTAAATTTATTTATTTATGGCTGCATTGGGTCTTCATTGATGCATGTGAGCTTTCTCTAGTTGCAGCGAGAAGGGGCTACTATTGTTTGTGGTGTGCGGGCTTATCATTGCAGTGGCTTCTCTTGTTGTGGAGCACAGGCTCTAGGCACGTGGGCTCAGTAGTTGTGGCTTGTGGGCTCTAGAGTGCAGGCTCAGTAGTTGTGGCGCACAGGCTTAGTTCTGCGGCATGTGGGATCTTCCCGGACCAGGGCTCAAACCTGTGTCCCCTGCGTTGGCAGGTGGATTCTTAACCACTGCGCCACCAGGGAAGCCCCCAGTCATAAAGATTTTAAATGACACTCCTGAGCTTAAGTTAAAAATACTGATTTCCACATTTTCAGACAAGAAAATCTGTAGATATCCAATAAAATTGATCATTCAAAAATATAGGTTAATGAAGTAAATAAGCTGTAAGTCATCAACATTATTATAATGAAATCAGGCACATGCATTCAAAGCTTTATAATTTTGAAAGCATTTTCACTTGTATTATCTTATGTGATTCTCAGAACAAACTTCTGGGAACAGTCAAAATGCATTAGTAGATGTCAGAACTGAGATTAGAATCCAGATCTACTGTCACTTAAATCTGTAAAAAGCTTAATCTGTAGAATACTGCTTTATTTATAAAAGGGTTTAAGGTGGTTAAGAAAGAGGAACGCTGAAGAAAAGGTAAATGAACACTTGCTAAGGGAGGAAAATATTGCCTAGTGTCTTTCATCTCTTAATACTTCAATCCTAGTGCTAAAGATTAGGTACCACGTGTCTTACTCTTTGATATTAACGGTAAGTAACTCAGTAGATGTTCAAATGTGTGTTGCTCATTGATAATTGTGCTTCATTTCTACCATGATAGCTTATTTTATCTATTAGGCGAAAGCAAAACAGTAAAATCGATGGCTTGTTTTAGACACACAAGCACACAGACACAGACCTTTTTGCCCCCTCAAACGATATAAAGTCTCCTGTAAAACATATTGGCTTATTTTCATTAACTGGATTAACTTTCAATGTTAAAATGTATTCATCATGTGTTTTTAGTCATTTGGGGGGAAAATCTTTATCTGCTTTTACTGACATAAATCTGCTTTGAAATTTTGCAGACATTTATTATATCATTTTTATTATTTATATTAGATGTCCACTATTATGCAGTTATGTCTATGTGTAGTATGTATAATAATACATCTTTTAAATATTAACACAAATAAATTTTAAAAAATAAACTTGAATGGAAAAGATGGTATAGATTTAGTTAATTTGGCTAAGTACTACTCATTGCATGTGAGATAGCATTAATAGTATACCAGTGATTAAGGCAAAATTCTTGACCTCAATGAACTAGGAACAGAATGGGTAGAAATAAAAGAAGAATGTAAGCAACTAAAGTATAACAAAATCAAAGCAACCCCTGTGGGATGTGGGAAATTTTTTAAAAATTGTTTATCTTATTAAGGAATGCTATAAGAACATGATTTAATGAGGGATATAGCACATACTGGAGCTATGTGGGTGCTACCTAAGACCAAGAAAACTAGTACATCAAAGGATGAAAGTGAGAATTAAGTGGGCCTGGATTTCACTTCAAATGCCAATCTGACAGATTGGTATTGTTTATCTCATGGAAATACTCTACTGACATGCATCGGTGAAATAGTTCTATTATTGACTATTTCACCAAGATCAAGGAATGAGTTATAATTTTCTTGCCATATCATTAACAGGGAATGTATAGATAGGATCCAGCAGTTGTCCCATTTAACTAGTCTAGAACAAAAGAGGTAAGACTAGTGGTAGTTAAACTGGAAAGATTGGGCACTATTTAAAAGAAAATAGAATTACCAACAATTTCAGAGGAATTAGCTCTTCCAGCTATGTGGCTCTGCTCCCAAAGGCATGTTCCATGTAGTATGTATCTCTGAATTTGCAGTCTGTTTGCTGAATTGCTTCTGCTTGGAATGCACCCCTTCTTTCCAAGTCTTCCCCATGGGATTATGCTAAGTATCAGTAGATTTCCTTTGAAAGTATATATGCGGAAGCAATTCAAAAACTGTAAAGCATTGTGAAGGGACTATATTGATAGCAGAGTTACCTCACCAGTTAGCTGTTTGCTTTACGACTATTCTGAGACTATTAATGTCCAGAGAATAGGAATCATTGTTTTGTGGACCCACTGCCTCTACAGAATGAGTCATATATAGTCCTGGCCACACCGGCCACACCGTGGATCTCCCTAAGTGCTGAAAGAAAATAAAGCACATTCTGAGTATTCGGTGGGATCACATTGTCTCTGCTAAACTGATTTAAAGTATCCATCTAACAATGAAGCCACAATCACAGCTATTGCAAGAAAATATCCCTTTGGGAAACAAGCACCTTGGCCTCCACTGCCTTCATCTTTAGGTGTCTCTTTAAAGCAAAACTCAGTGCACCGTAGTAGGAAATGCAAAACAGAAGTCTCTTAGAAGCAATAGCAAAATAGCATGGTACTTTCTTTTAAATAAGCTATCTCAGACATTTACTTTACTTAACGTGGGTAAAATACACCTTTATCTAATTACAGGTTTTTGTAAGCACATTGTTATGCCAAAAAAGTGAAGAAAATTAAAGGCAAGTATATTTTAGAAACAATTAGAAACTTTTAAGGCATATTATAGATGTCTAAGCCAAAGATTTGCAATTAAGAAAAATGAGAGTCCCTGTCTGGGCCATCTGCCGTATATGAGTATCAGCAGTACAATCTGAGTTTCTGATGGAAATGCTCCTGATTATAAAGTGGGATGAAGTATGTGGATTGAAAACCATGTGAACCATGTGAATTGAAAAACATTGACTCTTCACATTGTGTCAGCACAGCCTCAGAGACCCTGTGCCTGCTTTCTTGCCTTTCATTTTACAAAGGGATTATTAAAGTCTATCATATTTTTAAAGGAAATGCATAGCTGGCTGAACAGTTCTTGTTCATAACAAATTTATTTAAAAATAGCAGGGATAGAATGTTCTTTAAAATGGTTTTTAGTATCAGCTCAATATTCCAAAGAAAGCTTAAATTATTTGAGTTTTTAAAAACTTTTAAAAATACCTGCCAGTAAGCTGGCTTAGCTTTAATTAAAGTACTTATTAACTCCATTGTAATTACTGTCTCACTATCATAACACATTAACTATTGGTATAGCCAAATAGCCAACTATGTAAGGGGGAGACTGATGTCAAGCTAGAATCTCTATAAAATTCCCCATTGTACGCTATTGTTCCTTTAATATTTCATAGGCCTATATGTAGCTGTTAAATTATTCAAGCCACCTCCTCTTCTTGAACATCACATCTTTTTTATATGGGTTTTGTCAAAGGGCCTGAAATGTGGTCGTCTACAGGAAACCTGATGCTGCATTAAGATGCATGAGCTTAGCTCAGGAGGGACTGACAGCCTTTTCCAGAGCATTAAACTGGAACTCTCTTTTGTGTACCTTTGCTAAGCAAGAGAAAACCTGCATAGGGAAAAGGATCATGTCCAATAATGTTCTGCTTTTCCTAGAGCAAATTAGTAATGCCTTCTCTGATGAAAACCATACAGATATTTGTGTCTTAAATAGTTCTTCTAAAATCTTTTCATTTATATTAGTCTAAATTATTAAATAGAAAGCGGTGTCTCCTGTGGCTGTCTCTGTATGTCTCCTGCAGTTTGGGAGGGTTGCTTAAGGCTCATAAACAAGTAACATTGAACTATGTTGCCTTTTGTAGTAGTGTATTTTTTAAAACTAGAACTAAACTAAAATCAATTGGAAATTTGAATCCTGAGGGTGATCAGTGTATTAAAGAAGGTAGGATCTGAACCCAAATTTAATAAGTGCCTAATAAGTCAAGGAGTATGTTTTACACTCAGTCAAATTTTATGGCAATTTATTTCTCAAAACAATCTTCAGAAAGAGGACTGCCCAAAATAATAACTTTACAGGTGAAGAAACTGAGGCTTGAAGTGGCAAATTTCTATTTTTTAATTGAAGTATAATTGATTTATAATATTGTGTTAGTTTCATATGTACAGCAAAGTGATTGTTACACATATTTTTTTCAGATTCTTTTCCATCATGTTATTAAAAGGTATTGAATATAGTTCCCTGTGTTATACAGTAAATCCTTGTTGTTTATTTTTATATATAGTAGTTTGTGTCTATTAATCATATACTCCTAATTTATCCCCCCACCCCAACTTTCCCCTTTGGTAACCATAAGTTTGTTTCCTATGTCTGTTTCTGTTTTGTAAATAAGTTCATTTGCGTTATTTTTTAGATTCCATGTATAAGTGATATCATATAATATTTGTCTTTCTCTGAATTACTTCAGATAGTGTGATATTCTCTAGGTCTATCCATGTTGCTGCAAATGGCAATATTTCATTCTTTTTAATGGTCAAGTAATATTCTATTGTATATATGTACCACATCTTCTTTCTCCATATATCTGATGATGGACACTTAGGCTGCTTCCATGTCTTGGCTGTTGTAAATAGTGCTGATATGAACATTAAGGTGCATGTATCCTTTCAAATTAGAGCTTTCATCTTTTCAGGCTATATGCCCAAGAGTGGGATTGCTGGGTCATATGGTAATTCTATTTTTAGTTTTTTAAGGAACCTCCATACTGTTTTCTCCAGTGGCTGCAACAATTTACATTCACACCAACAGTGTAGGAGGGTTCCCTTTTCTCTACATCCTCTCTAACATTTATTATTTGTAGCCTTTTTATGATGGCCATTCTCACCAGTGTGAGGTGGTATCTTATTGTAGTCTTGACTTGCATTTCTCTAATAATTAGGGGTGTTGAGCATCTTTTCATGTTCTTGTTGGCCATCTGTATGTCATCTTTGGAGAAATGTCTGTTTAGGTCTTCTGCCCAATTTTTGATTTGATTTTTTTTTTTTTTCATACTGAGTTGTATGAGCTGTTTGTATATTTTGGAAATTAATCCCTCGTTGGTCACATCATTTAGAAATATTTTCTCCCAGTCTGTCAGATATCTTTTTGTTTTGTTTATGGTTTCCTTTGCTGTGCAAAAGCTTTTAAGTTTCATTAGGTCCCATTTATTTATTTTTGCTTTTATTTCTTTTGCCTTATTTAAGAAAATATTGCTACAATTTATGTCGGAGAATGTTTTGCCTGTGTTCTCTTCTAGGAACTTTATGGTGTCATTTCTTATATCTAAGTCTTTAAACCATTTTGAGTTTATTTTTGTATAGTGTGAGGGATTTACATGAGGCTGTCCAGTTTTCCCAGTACTACTTGCTGAAGAGACTGTCTTTTCTCCATTGTATATTCTTGCCTCCTTTGTTGCTGATTAATTAACCATAGGCATGTGGGTTTTTCTGGGCTCTCTATTCTATTCATTGACCTATATTTTTGTGCCAATACCATGCTGTTTGATTACTGTAGGCTTGTAGTATTGTCTGAAGTCTGGGCTGGCCTCCAGATTTGTTCTTTTACCTCAGGATTGCCTTGGCAATTATGGGTCTTTTGCAGTTTCATATAAATTTTAGAATTTCATTCTAGTTTTGTGAAAAATGTCATGGTTAATTTGATAGGGATTTCATTAAAGCTTTTTTTTTTTTTTTTTTTTTTGCGGTACGCGGGTCTCTCACTGTTGTGGCCTCTCCCGTTGCGGCACACAGGCTCCAGATGCGCAGGCTCAGCAGCCGTGGCTCACTGGCCCAGCTGCTCCGCAGCATGTGGGATCTTCCTGGACCGGGGCATGAACCCGTGTCCCCTGCATTGGCAGGTGGACTCTCAACCACTGCGGCACCAGGGAAGCCCTTCATTAAATCTTGAGACTGATTTTGGTAGTATGGCCATTTTAACAATATTAATTCTTCAAATCCAAGAGCGTGGGATATCTTTCCATTTCTTTGAATCATCTTCAGTTTCCTTTATCAGTGTTTTATAGTTCTCAGCATTTAGGTTTTTCACCTCCTTGTTTAGGTTCATTCCTAAATATTTTATTTTTTTGATGTGATTTTATTTTTTTATATAAAAAAGTTTTATTAAGTACATTTCACATGTAGAAGAACATCCAATCTTACAGTGTGATTGGATCCTTAGAATACATAATTTATTGTTAAAATACACAGGTTATATATAGACATTAGAAACTCAGTCCACAAAATACTCAATATAGATGTTTGGGTGACACTTACAGAACTGACCTAGCAATTTTTTCTTCTGTTTGGCAGGTAGTTTTGAATCCTCATCAATATTTTTTAGTAAATCAAGAGATCATCCTTGGTTGTCTTCCTTGTATGATCAGAATAATCAGTGCCAGTGATTGCTAGGGGTTGGGACGAGGGTGGGGTGGGATAAATAGGCAGAACACAGATGATTTTTAGGGCAGTGGAAATGCTCTGTATGATACTGTAATGATGTATACATGTCATTATAAATTTGTCGAAAGCAAAAATGTGTACATTACAAGTGAACAGTAACGTAAACTATGGACCATGGTGATTATGATATGTCAATGTAGGTTTGTCAACTGTAACTACTATATTGTTCTAGTGGGGGACATTGATAATGTGGAAGGGTATGCATGCATGGGGTCAAGAGGTGTATGGGAAATCTGTACCTTCACCTCAATTTTGCTGTGAATCTAAAACTGTCCTAAAAAATTAAGTCATCATAATTTTGTTTTCAATTAAAAAAATCAGGGTGTTTCCTATTTATCTGTGAAGAAAGAATGATGGGATTGAGGTCAGAAGTCCTTAATTTGTGTTCAGGCATTGTATCTTATAAAAATTACTTTCTGATCTAATACAAGTGTCCTAAAAATTCATTCATTCATTTATTCATTCTTCCATTCATTCATTCATGGTGACTCTCACTTATTATCTAACAGCTATGATGTCATTTTCTGGGAAGATAAAAGTCAATTAGACATGTTTCTTGTTTCCAAGGAAAACAGATTCATATGTCAGAAAGGTGTTTGGTGTTATCACCTATAAATTTGAGACAGTAAGCACCGTTGTAGGGATCATTATAAAATGATAAATTTACACAATTTCAGTTCTGTAAGCCTTGCTATTAATAAAAAATGCAAATAAAAATATCAAGTTCCTAGCACAGGGAGACTATGTTTAAGGTATATAATCAATGAGAGTTTGTTGAAAGAATTAATGAACATATAGTAACACACTATACTGTAAATTGTTATATAATTTCACTAATTAGCAAAAAAGTTTAAATGATTTCTCAGTAAAAGAAGCATGTGTTAGAAGTATAAGCACTTCTTTTACACATAAAAATGTGCTTTTTACACAAAAAACGTTTTTTATCCATAAAGCCTAAAGTTGTTTATGAAGAAAGCAGTTCTTCAATGTGACATTTATAATAGCTAGTTTATTTATATAATACCTATATCTAGTAATATGGATTAAAAAGGCATAATAAAGGAATATTTAAAGAAAACATATGTATGATGAGATTGAGAGATAAATAAGAAACAGAACTTACATTATTAAAGCACCAATTTTTAAGAATATACATACTTCTAAAGTACTTATAAAAAATAAACAATTTATATTTTTAAAATATTATCCACAGTTTTATTTTCATTATTGTTATTCACTCAACATATATTTTGAGTGTCAATTACATGCCACTTTTTAGAACTTGGAGATAGAAATTTGAGCAAAATTGGCAGGACGTCTGTTGTCATGGGATTGCATTGCTTTGGTGGTAAATAAGTAGTAATCAAATGGCAGTCAATAAGGAGTACTTCAGATTGTGATATCTGCTATTGAGTAAAACAAAGTTGTATATTGTTTGGGGAGGGGATTGTTGGAGGTGGGCACACAGGGAAATTATTTCACATAGTGTGATCAGGAGAAGCTTCACTGATGGCTTTTCAGGCATAAGTGAAGGGAGCAAAGGAACACATTATGCAGCTCTCTGGACAAATACTATTTCAGGCAGAGGAAACAGCAAGTACAAAAACCCTGCTTTGAGAACCTACTTTCCTAAGAAAAGCAGCAAGAATAGTGTAACTGAAGCTGAATGAAGGAAGAGGAGACTTCCAAGTTTCCATTTAAAGTTTATCAATGTAGAATGTTCCATATTCCTACAAGATTTTAGAACAATAGAGTGCTAATAATTATTTAGCAGACAGCTCCCTGGGCAGGTGGGGGGAAGGGAAGGGGAGCTGGTTGATACCATTTACCAGTTCCTATATTGTCAATTTGCTCACTATGGTGATTTTAAGCTATCAGTATGATGTCACTGAGTGTGGAGTTAGGAAGAGTTATACCCAGTCAGCTCTTGAGAGCCAGTATGAGCCAGCTCCAACACACCATTACATTCATGCCCCTGTATCTATAATAAACTTCTATAAATGCAGTGGAAAATTTTGCACACTTTTGTGTACAAACCTGAGCAATTACTGACATTTTGAAGAAGTGAAACTGTTGGATAAGTCTCGTCATTGTTAGTGACAAACAACTGAGATTGTAAATATTTATTAAGTGTAGAGCACTGTATAGGGAAGAAAAATGCAATATTCAGGATGCATCTTTAGTCTTGTCACTTTTGTGGTAACTGACAAGGAAAGATATTAGAACTCTAAAGTCATTGTCTTCACTGAATGACATCAAGTATACTTTAATGGTCACAGTATGACATGGAATAACTTTAATGAGTAAATTTTATAGCAAAACGTGGCTGGAGACACGAATAGTAGTTCAGTTGATAAATAGATGGAAATTATTGTGACAGACGTGGTGATTTTTCTAGCCTCACTCATTTTACTTGAACTCATCAAATGTGTTCCGTTTTAAAGAAGAATAACAAAAATATGAGAAAGTACAGGAAATAATTCATCACAGAAGAGACCAAAAGAGGCAAAATATTTTGAAGGAAGGAAAAGGGGATTTTATGTTTCAGTGTAGCTTAAGGATCTGCATCAGAAAGGAAAAGAAAAAAGGATTTGGGAAATATTGTTAAATAATGTCAGTTGAATAGGATATATTAAGCCTTTTCATTTAAAATAATTTCAGGCTTGGAAAATTTAAAACATAATTTCCAGATACTCTTTATCCTCATATTCATATATACATGTATAGTCATAATCAAATATATATGTGTGTGTATATATATATATATATATATATTTACATACCTATACAGTGATATGTAGACATAGGTATATGTGAATTTAGTGTATACATAAACACATCTGTGTATATTTCTGCCTATATATATATGTATATATTTATGTTGAACTAATAAATTCACAATTATACATCCAATTCCAATTGAACATGATGAGGCTTCTTCTTGCCTTCCCCCTTTCCACATATACAATTCCCTACTCCAGTGGTGAGAATCCTGGCTCTCATCATGCAAAATATATTCATTCATTATTTCAGTTGCAGAATACACATAGAATATTTCTGAAATTGTTCCATAGGATTTAATATATAGTTCAAACATTATGTTTAAAATTTACTTAATTTCTCCCTCCCTATAATTAGTTTCATTTGTTTTTTGCTTATATTCAGTTTTGTTTCACCCATCTTACCTTAGTAATTTTCATTCTCTTTTGATTATATGGAAATTACCAAGATTCTAAAAGTCAGGAATATACAGAAAGTTATATTCCAAATATTGCCTTTCCATCCTGTTCCTTTCCTGCTATCCTTTCAATGCCATGTCTTTTCACTTCTTGCATGTAACCAACTTCATTATGTTTTTATTCACTGTTTCTGTATTTCTTGCACAAATGAGCAATACTGCATATTTTTCTTTTGCTTTTTTAGTTAGAAAAAAGTAGAAAACTATAAATATACTTTGACTTTTATTTGCTAAGACTATTATAGTGACAATTGTCAATATTTAAATATAAATTATATGTTAGTAACAGTATTGTTTCAATGTTAATTCTTTGATTGTGGAACTTTAACTGTCGTTATATTAAAAATTCATTTTTAAGTAGAAATGTACACTAGATGATCAGGTGACAAATGGGCTTATATCTATAATTTACTTAAAGAATTCAGAAGAATAATGTCTACATATAATTTGTATGTTTGGACCAATATACATAATATACACAAACTTTAAAAAAATTTCTATATGACAAAAGATAGGCCAAAAAAAGAAAATAAAGTATGTTGTAAAAAACTATACATATTAAAAATAAAACATAAAAATACAGAATTGAGACCAACATATCAATATGTGTCCTTAACCAGTCCAGAACCAGAAAAGATATTCAAAGTGAAAGGATGGGTAAAGACACAAAAGCATAACAGGTAAATATAAATACAATAAATAAGTAGAAGTCACAATCTTCCTATTTGACTAAATAGATTTTGCACCAATAAAAGGATTTAAGGAGACAAAAATACCACCCCCTGATAGTAGTTATTAATATTTATGTACCTAGTAATACAGCAAAAAGTTTCATAATACAAGGTACAACAGATTCAAAGAAATAGACATATGGTATAAATAAGAAATCTTTAATATACCTTCCTCATAAAGACAGATTAAGTAGGCAAAATGAATCAATAAACATAAGCTGACCTAAATGCCGTAACTGATAAGGAAATATAAATATCAAATTCTGAACTCCGATAAGAATTTTGGTCAAGGGCATATAATGTATTTAGAAAAGCTGACCATACATTAGACCACAAAGAAATCCTTGATACATTTTAAAAATAGAAATAATCTAAATAGCATTTTTATCATAATACATTAACATTTTCAATTTATAACAAAATTAAAAGTCCACCTGGAATTTTTTAAAAGAAATTAAACAAATCTTGGGTCAAAAGGGACATAAAAATAAGATGACAGACTTCCTGAATGTAATGATAATGTTAATACATCATATCAAAAGAGCTAAAGCATTTAGTTAGGAAACATTTTACTGTAAAATACCCATATCAGTAAAAATAAATAAAATAGACTGATTAAAAACCTACCTCAAAAATATAGGAGAATAACATTATAGTAAGCCGAAAGAGAAGAGAAGCAAGGAGTTAATAAAGATAAAAATGTATAAAACATAAACAGAAATAAAGCATTAGGACAAATAAATAAGTAAGATTGCCAGATTTAGCAAAATAAAATGTAGAATGCACAATTAAATTTGAATTTCAGATAAAAAACAGGTAAGTTTTAATATGAGTATGGTTCATGCAAAATTTGGGACAAACTTTACAAAAAAATGTTTTCCTGAAATTCAAATTTAACTGGGTAACCTGCAATTTATCTGAAAAAACTAAAATCTAAAAAATAATTTGTCATTTAAAAAATCTGCAAACGAAGTGAATCACTAACAAGTCCAACCAAAAATAATAAAAAAGACGAACTACAAAAACAGTTTGAAAATGACAAGGATGAATCATAATCAAACAGGGAAATTTATAACAGAAGTTTCCTCTGCACAATTCTATTTGAAAAACACATTTAAAAAAAAGATTAAACTCTTCAAGCTTTACCACTGTAGAGATAGAAAAATCTACACTGATCAAATACTGTACTAAAAGGAGAGTCTACTAAGTAGATAAAAAATCTAAACATAATACTGTTGTAGAAATCAAATTTTTTGTTTGCTTGTTTTTTAAAAGCATATCCAACAGAAAGCACCAGGCTCAGATAATTTCACAGGAGAATTTTTAAGAATAAGATCATCATAAAGCTATTTAAACTATTTCAGAACATAGAAATGGAATGAAAACTTTCACATTTGTTTTATGAAACAATTAAATATTGATCCTTAAATTTAAGAAGATTATACCATAAAAGGAAACTGCAAGCAAACTCACTTATGAATATTGATGCAAAATCTCATATAAAATATTTTAAAACAGACCAAGAACATAGTAAAAAATAGCACAGTATGACTAAATGAGATTTATTCCAGGAAAGCAAATGTGCTCAATATAAAAAAATATTAATATAATCTATTTCATTATTGAAGCTAAGGAAAAATATCATATGATACTTTTCAGTTACCTTACAGATATTTAACATTGTCCAACATAAAAGCTTTGAAGAAATAAGAAATTGATAGAATTTCCTTAACATATGCATCATACATGCATGCCGGCATACACACGTGCACACAGTTATAGCAGCTTATGGGCCAGCATATTTCATAATGAGGAACCATTAGAGGTTTTCCACTAAAGTCAGACATAAACCAGAGTTCCAACTATCTCCAATTCTGCATACCATTGCCTTGTGGAAATTGACCAATATTATTAGATAACAGAAAACATCCCATCCAGTATCTTTAAACCGTCAATATCTCTCTAATGCTTAAAGATATATTGTTACTAAGCATCTGAAAACTTCCTTGGTCTGCCTTTGATCTATTTACATTTCTAGCCAAATTTTCAGTTACTTCCTTTCACCTTCCCCAAACAGTGATATTTTAACATCTTGAACACTTTGTCCATCTCTCTACCTTTGTTCATATTGTTTTCTCTGTCTGAAAATACTTCTTCAGTTTTAGTATCAATTTGATGAAATCCTGCCAGTATGTCAAGGCCCTGTTTTCTGTATCAGAGGACTCTTTCCTTTGAAATCCCAGGGTTTCCATCTTTACTCTTCTTTATATACTTGTTACTTTCTGTATTGATACTCAGTTTGTGTTTCTGTTTTCTTTTACTGACTAAAGTTCATCTTCTCTGAGAGTATGACAACTATGGATTACCCTGATCAGACATCTTTGACTTTATATTTGTAGTAATTGGGAGTTCACAATGGTAGGTAAATCTCAGTAAATGATGGACAATTCCAATTAACAGGCATTACTTTTGTCTGTTGAACAAGAATCTTTTTTCCTATAACTTCTGACCACTGGTTCCAGTGTGTCTTCTGGAACAATAGAGAGCATGTTGAACACTGATTTCATTGTATTCTTGAAAAAATGGTTTCTAGATCACTAAATACCATAATTCATATCTTGAGTATAGAAAGAAATAATTACTATATTTATCAAAATATTTATATCTTGAGTATAGAAAGAAATAATTACTATATTTATCAAAATATTTTAGTATAGTAATATTTAAAATAGTTTTACATTTAAAATAGATTTTTAACCTCAAAAACATGAAGTTGAGAAAAGAAGGCAGACACAAAAGTGTGAATATTACCTGATTTAATTTTTATAAAATTCTAGAGAAGACATAACTAAGTTATCATGGCATAAATCAGATCAGTGGTAGGCTAGAGTTGACTGATTACAAAGGGGCTAAGTGGATAGTCTACAGAGAGTTTGGAGTTGTGGTAAACAGATGAATACATTTTTAAAATTTATTGCTCTGTGTATGTAAAATGGGTACATTATATTATATGTAAGTTATAGCTGAAAAAAGTTTATTTAAAAATATATCCAAGGGCTTCCCTGGTGGCGCAGTGGTTGAGAGTCCGCCTGCCGATGCAGGGGACACGGGTTCGTGCCCCGGTCTGGGAAGATCCCACATGCCGCGGAGCGGCTGGGCCCGTGAGCCATGGCCGCTGAGCCTGCGCGTCCGGAGCCTGTCCTCCGCAACGGGAGAGGCCACAGCAGTGAGAGGCCCGCGTAACGCATTAAAAAAAAAAAAAAAAAAAAAAAAAAAAAAAAAAAAAATATATATATCCAAGCAATTTGCTTTGTTTTTATTCTTGAAGGCAAGGAGTGGCTATAATGAAATAAATAATTAATAGTTACCCTTAAAGCAGATCTTTTAAGAGAAAAATATCCTATATATCTAACCTCAAATTACATGAAATAAGTATAAAACTTATAGTTTATGTCTTAAGGCAGAAAAAGTGTTAGGTTGATATCTAAAATATCTAAATTTATTAAACATGAAAACTATTTTTTAAATTGTTATAAAAAGAATCTTTATATCAAAAATATCTTTCTTATAAAGAAAGTTATAAAATTAACATTGTTATTTGTAAATATTTAATTTATGTAATACCACATCTTTTGTGGGGTATTTTTAACCTTATTTTAATGCTGTTTTAGAATGTCATCCTGATATGTTACTTTGTTGGAAGGAAGCAGAGCTGGTTGTCTTTAGAACAGTACAGTTATCAATTCTAACTTTGTTACATTTATATTCTTCAAAATATTTAAGAATTGCATCCATTTTTTTCAATAATAAGTCCCAGTAGGTAGTAAATTTTCAGGTGATTACATCAGGCACTGGCTGGAATCTTAATGTGTGGTAATTTTACCTCTCTGGAGACACAACAATAACCCTTAACTTGTACTTCCTAGGGTGCATTAGGCTATCAAGAATGGAATATTTCATGTAAGAAAAACAATTTGCAATTGAGGTGGATATTGTATTTACTAGATATCAAGGTAGGATGTTATTAGCAAATGCCACAACCATCTAAGACTATTTTATAATTTGATAAAATAACAGGTGATTCTACTGCTGTGCAAATCATGGAAATGAAAAATGATGAATAAAACATAAACAAGTTCTTTTTGTTACCAAGAAAAATTTTAGC
This sequence comes from Phocoena sinus, assembly GCF_008692025.1. NCBI lineage: Eukaryota > Metazoa > Chordata > Mammalia > Artiodactyla > Phocoenidae > Phocoena > Phocoena sinus. Next base: position 78,658,156 of record NC_045768.1, on the reverse strand, counting down.
TAAATTGGGATAGATCCAATATTAGCATTAATTGAAGAGCATCGGGGGGGGAAAAAGAAAGAAAAACAACACAGAAAACAACAACAAAAAATAGTTTATTCAATATAGCGACTAGTATTGAGAGCCTAACATACAGGATTATTCATGAAGATGAGTAAGAAAAACTACCAGTCCTTAAATACCTGCAATAAAAACAAGGCAAGTATTATTTATACGTAAGTATATCACATATAAAAATATTTAGTGTGAGATATGTCATAATAGAAGATCTAAAATAGTTTTTAAATGAGTATTTCAGATACTTACAGAGAAAAAAAATTTTTCAGGAGCTCTGTTCCTCACAATGGTGAACGAGGTTGTACCAAACTAACGCTTTTACAAGAATAAATAGAACAGATGGACACACAGTTAAGAAAAAAATCTATTTCATGATACCTGAAAGCCAGCAGATCTAATTTTAAAAGAAAGAGGGTGTGCCTGAAGATAATATAGCTAAGCAAAGCATTTGACACACTGTCTCCCCTATAAAACAATTCCAACTTTGAAAGTCCTGTTTAGAAGCTGAGAGGTTGATCACATATTTCTGAACTCTCATACAGATGGGGAAACAAATAGTGAAGTGCAGGATATGTCAAGAAGCTGGTAAATTATGCTACATTTTTAACAAGGACCTAGAATAGGAATGTTCTACCAGTAACTGTGAAATAGACCATTTCTCAAAAGAACTGAAAACAAGCTTACCATAAATTTTTGATAGGCTTAAGATGATTGTCAATTTTTGATAGGCTTAAGATGATTGTCACCTAGTTAACTTCTTAGCAAAATATGAAAGGATATCCTTCTATGACCTAAAATGATATGTAAGATTCTTCATACACTTTATTTAAAAATCAATCAAAAAATCATGAGACACACAAGAGGACAGAAATCAAGAAAATTACAGTAATTAGAGACTCAAAGGAAATAAAACTAATGATGTTTTGGGATACAGATTTTAAAATAATGTGATCAAGGGAACAAAACATAGATGGAGAATTTCAGGAGTAAAATGGAAACTGTAAAGATAAATCAAATGGAAATTTAAGAACTAAAATATAACTTTATGTAAAATATGTTTAATAGCTTTTTTGGTACAGCTAAAGAAAGAATTATTCTTCTTAAAAATATTTTGGAGGAAAATATTCATGTTCAAGCAAATAGAGAAAAAAAATATGAGAAATATAGACAGTAATGTAAGAGAAAAAAGTTAACATGTGTCATTCTTCTCCTTCAAAGTTTCCAGAGAAGTTAACAAAAACCAGTGAAATCTACACTCCTTACAATTATTTTTTTGCCTTAAATCTATAAATGCCAGAACTTTTACATAATGAATACTCACTGTTCCACTTACTATTCATCACTGTCCACCAAAGTTGAAAGTCTTTTTTTTAATTGTTTAATTTAATTTTATTTATTTTTTTATACAGCAGATTCTTATTAGCCATCAATTTTACACACATCAGTGTATACATGTCAACCCCAATAGTCCAATTCATCACACCACAGCCCCCACACCCCTGCCACTCTCCCCTCTTGGTGTCCATACGTTTGTTCTCTACATCTGTGTCTCAATTTCTGCCCTGCAAACTGGTTCATCTGTACCATTTTTCTAGGTTCTACATATGTGCGTTAATATATGATATTGGTTTTTCTCTTTCTGACTTACTTCACTCTGTATGACAGTCTCTAGATCCATCCACGTCTCAACAAATGACCTAATATCATTCCTTTTATGGCTGAGTAATATTCCATTGTATATATGTACCACATCTTTATCCATTCGTCTGTGGATGGGCATTTAGGTTGCTTCCATGACCTGGCTATTCTAAACAGTGCTGCAATGAACATTGGGGTGCATGTGTCTTTTTGAATTACAGTTTTCTCTGGGTATATGCCCAGTAGTGGAATTGCTGGATCATATGGTAATTCTATTTTTAGTTTTTTAAGGAACCTCCATACTGTTCTCCGTAGTGGCTGTATCAATTTACATTACCACCAACAGTGCGAGAGGGTTCCCATTTCTCCACACCCTCTCCGGCATTTGTTGTTGGTAGATTTTCTGATGATGCCCATTCTAACTGGTGTGAGGTGATACCTCATTGTAGTTTTGATTTGCATTTCTCTAATAATTAGAGATGTTGAGCAGCTTTTCATGTGCTTCTTGGCCATCTGTATGTCTTCTTTGGAGAAATGTCTATTTAGGTCTTCTGCTCATTTTTGGATTGGGTTGTTTGTTTGTTTTTTTTTTAATTGAGCTGCATGAGCTGTTTATAAATTTTGGAGATTAATCCTTTGTCCCTTGATTTGTTTGCAAATATTTTCTCCCATTCTGAGAGTTGTCTTTTCGTCTTGTTTATGTTTTCCTTTGCTGTGTAAAAGCTTTGAAGTTTCATTAGGTCCCATTTGTTTATTTTTGTTTTTATTTCCATTACTCTAGGAGGTGGATCAAAAAAGATCTTGCTGGGATTTATGTCAAAGAGTGTTCTTCCTATGTCTTCCTCTAAGAGTTATACCCTGTCTGGTCTTACATTTAGGTCTCTAATCCACTTTGAGTTTATTTTTGTGTATGGTGTTAGGGAGTGTTCTAACTTCATTCTTTTCCATGTAGCTGTCCAGTTTTCCCAGCACCATGTATTGAAGAGACTGTCTTTTCTCCATTGTATATCCTTGCCTCCTTTGTCATAGATTAGTTGACCATAGGTGCGTGTGTTTATCTCTGGGCTTTCTATATTGTTACATTGATCTATGTTTCTGTTTCTGTGACAGTATCATATTGTCTTTTTTTTTTTTTTTTCCTGTGGTACATGGGCCTCTCACTGTTGTGGCCTCTCCCATTGTGGAGCACAGGCTCCGGACGTGCAGGCTGAGCGGCCACGGCTCACAGACCCAGCCGCACTGCGGCATGTGGGATCTTCCCGGACCGGGGCACGAACCCGTGTCCCCTGCATTGGCAGGCGGACTCTCAACCACTGTGCCACCAGGGAAGCCCCTACTATATTGTCTTGATTACTGTAGCTTTGTAGTATAATCTGAAGTCAGGGAGTCTGATTCCTCCAGCTCCATTTTTTTCCCTCAAGACTGCTTTGGCTATTCAGGGTCTTTTGTGTCTCCATACAAATTTTAAGATATTTTGTTCTAGTTCCATAAAAAATGCCATTGGTAATTTGATAGGGATTGCATTGAATCTGTAGATTGCTTTGGGTAGTATAGTCTTTTTCACACTGTTGATTCTTCCAATCCTAGAACAGGGTATATCTCTCCATCTGTTTGTATCCTCTTTCATTTCTTTCATCAGTGTCTTATAGTTTTCTGCATACAGGTCTTTGGTCTCCTTAGGTAGGTTTATTCCTAGGTATTTCATTCTTTTTGTTGCAGTGGAAAATGGGAGTGTTTTCTTAATTTCCCTTTCAGATTTTTCATCATTAGTGTATAGGAATACAAGAGATTTCTGTGTGTTAATTTTGTATCCTGCTACTTTACCAAATTCATTGATTAGCTCTAGTAATTTTCTGGTAGAATCTTCAGGATTCTCTGTGTATAATATAATGTCATGTTCAACCAATGACAGTTTAACTTCTTCTTTTCTGATGTGGATTCCTTTTATTTCTTTTTCTTCTCTGATTACTGTGGCTAACAGTTCCAAAACTATGTTGAATAATAGTGGTGAGAGTGGGCAACCTTGTCTTGTTGCTGATCTTAGTGGAAATGCTTTCAGTTTTTCACCATTGAGAACAATGTTGGCTGTGGGTTTCTCATATATGGCCTTTATTATGTTGAGGTATGTTCTCTCTATGCCTTTATCATAGAGGGAACTTATCATAAATGGCTGTTGAATTTTCTCGAAAGGTTTTTCTGCATTTATTGAGATGATCATATGGTTTTTATCCTTCAGTTTGTTAATATGGTTTAGCACATTGATTGATTGGCATATATTGAAGAATCTTTGCATTTTGGGATAAACCCCACCTGATCATGGTGTATGATCTTTTTCATGTGCTGTTGGATTCTGTTTGCTATTATTTTGTCGAGGATTTTTGTGTCTATGTTCATCAGCGATATTGGCCTGTAGTTTTTTTGTGTGTGACATTTTTGTCTGCTTTTGGTATCAGGGTGATGGTGACCTCATAGAATGAGTTTGGGAGTGTTCTTTCTTCCACTATATTTTGGAAGAGTTTCAGAAGGATAGGTGTTAGCTTTCTCTAAATGTTTGATAGAATTCGCCTGTGAAGCCATGTGGTCCTGGGCTTCTGTTTGTTGGAAGATTTTTAATCACAGTTTCAGTTTTTTTGATTGGTCTGTTTATATTTTCTATTTCTTCCTGGTTCAGTCTCAGAAGGTTGTACTTTTCTAAGAATTTCTCCATTTTTTCCAAGTTATTCATTTTATTGGCATGTAATTGCTTGTAGTAATCTGTTATGATCCTTTGTATTTCTGTAGTGTTAATTGTTACCTCTCCTTTTTCATTTCTAATTCTGTTGATTTGAGCATTCTTCCTTTTGTTCTTGATGAGTCTTGATGAGTCGAACCCCAGTCCTCTCCCTGCGCTCTGACCAAAGCCGAAGCCCAAGCCTCATCTCCCAGCCCCTGCCCGCCCCAGTGGGTGAGCAGCCTCTCGGGCTGGTGAGTGCTGGTCAGCACCGATCCTCTGTGCAGGAATCTCTCTGCTTTGCCCTCTGCACCCCTGTTACTGCACTTGGTGGCTCCAAAGATCCCCACCCACCGCCCACACCCCCTTCTCCACCAGTGAAGGGGCTTTCTAGTGTGTGGAACATTTTCCTCCTTCACAGCTCCCCCCAGAGGTCCAGGTCCCATCCCTATTCTTTGGTCTCTGTTTTTCCTTTTTTCTTTGCGCTACCCAGGTTCGTGAGGAGTTTCTTGCCTTTTGGGACATCTGAGGTCTTCTGCCAATGTTCAGTATATGTTCTTTAGGAGTTTTTCCACCTGTAGATGTATTTTCGATGTATTTCCAGGGAGAAAGGTGATGTCCCCGTTTTACTTCTCCACCATTTTGAAGGTCCTCATGATTTACTCATATTCTTAACAGTTATATTATCAATTGGAATAAGATTTTAAAGAAAGAGGAATGAATGAAATATCCTTGTGACTATCTTTTTCCATTATCATTTATGAAGTAGAAGAGACAGTGAAAGCTGAAGGAAAATGCTTTGCACCTCAAGTGTTAAATCATACTCTATTTTATAAAACAATGTAGTGTATACACTTGAGATTTCATTTTTTTTTTGGTAGGGATATAATTGTTAAATTTTCCAAAGATGTGTTGTAGAAATTAAGGAAGTAAAGCAAGCTAACACAGTCCTTTTGGAAATGAAGAACATATACAAGCAGATTAATATTAAGTATTGTTTACATCAGAATGGACCAGAAGAGGTATTCAGTTAATGTCAGTTAGTTAAAAGGTTATATTCTACTGTTGTGATTCTCACCTGATATACTAGAAAATATGTTACCAGAATAACTGACAAAATAGAAAATGGGCTGGAAGTTTTTTGAACAGTTGAGAGCTTTAGCCATTTTGAAAGCTGATGGTTAAAAAAGTGTGCTTCAGTTACTGTTTTAATATTTTTTAAAGCAGTGTTGATGTTAGTGAGATGGAGTTTCTAGTTTTAATCAAATAAGAAAAATACAAACCAAAATAAAATTCTATGGAGCATTAGGGTATAATTTTAATGGGAATTCCTTGAATCCTCTATGCATGTATTATAAGGAAAATAAGAGGTTATGATAGAATTCTTCTCTAGAACCAGAAAGTCAAAAATGTGGCTGCTTCTGGGGTGTGTTGGAGGAAGGTGGTGATGAATTTAAGAAGAATCAGTGTTTGAAAATATTGAAAGCAAGGGTTTTAGGTGAGAAAAAAATCCTAAAAGTGGAATGGCATTTATTCTATTTCACTGGGTCTTAGTTTTATCCCACTTCTGAGCATTAACAATCACTTCAGAATCTTCCAAACCTGTTCACACGTGACTGGGTCCTGTCCTCTCCCATTTAGCTCTTGAAGCGAGAAGGGTGCAATGCATGACTGAAGTTGGGGAGGAAGACATCATTCTAAGATATCCATGGTCTCTTGGTTCAAATTTGGAGTATATGAGCGTGTAAGAGTGCAAAATGTTGATGTTGGTGAGGTGTGGGGTGAAATGAAAAACTAGGAACAAGAACCATAGCCAGGGCTTCCCTGATGGTGCAGTGGTTAAGAATCCACCTGCCAACACGGGGGACACGGGTTGAGCCCTGGCCTGGGAAGATCCCACATGCCACGGAGGAACTAAGCCCATGTGCCTGCACTCTAGAGCCCATGAGCCACAACTACTGAGCCCACATGCCACAACTACTGAAGCCTGCAGGCCTAGAGCCTGTGCTCCACAGCAAGAGAAGCCACCACAATGAGAAGTCCATGCCCTGCAACGTGATTAGGCCCCGCTCGCCACAACTAGAGAAGGACCACACCCAGCAACGAAGACCCATGCAGCCAAAGATAAATAATTTAAAAAATAAATTAAGAAAAAGAACCATAGCCATACTGAAAAAGATTAAAAATGAGCAAAGTAACAGACATATTTGAGAAGTAAAGAAATTTTTGTCTTCAAATTTCAATTTATGCCAACAAGGCTTACAAAATACTAACATTATACTTTCAGAGTAAAATGGCCTTCATTAAATTTGGGTATAAGGTAGCTTTCATAAATCTAAATGATATGATATATTCAAGTGTTGATTTCAGAGGTTGAGAAGTTAAATAATATACCAATCAGGATTTGAGTCAAGCCTATCATACTCCTTTGAATACTGTGTATTTCCCTAATTCCTTTGACAATAGATAAAAATGAATTTCCTACCACCCAATGACTAGAATCTAGTACTATAAATTGTAATTTCTTCTCAATGACACTGTACAGATTTTGTTTTTTAATGTTATAACTTTGCTTTCCTTTGTCAGCACTTGGTTAAACTCAGTTTTACTAAAAGTTCCTAACTAGTTAAATGAATAATGAACAAATTTCTATGATCAAAAAAATAATAATTATGATTATCTTCACCCTCTCTTCTCACTTTCTGAGATATGGGTTATCCCATATCTCAAAGATAAGTACTGTTTACATGTTGGTATGTATCATCCAAGACCCCATTCTAAAATATATTATCATACTAAGTGAAGTAAGTCAGACAGAGAAAGACAAATGTCATATGATACTGCTTATATGCAGAATCTAAAAGAAAATGATACAAACGAACTTATTTACCAAACAGTGACAGACTCACATACTTGGAGAAAGAGCCTGTGGTTACCGGGGCGGGGGAAGGGTGCAGGGGAGGGATAGATTTGGAGTTTGGGATTGACATGTACACACTGCTGTGTTTAAAATAAAATGTCCATGAAAAAAATATATGTATATTATCTGATATGATCACAAAATATATTGTATGAGGCAAACATCAAGTTTTTACCCAAGTACCCAATAGCCCCTTTTCACATACTAAATCCATTTTGTACATACTTAGGCTCCTATGCTCTGAACATGAATCTGTAGGTTTATCAGTGTGTGCAGAAAATAGGATTTTTCTTGGGGAAAGTATATTCATGCTTGATATAAAATCTTTTTCCAAAGAGGTCTGACCTTTCACATGATATGTGCTTGTTAAACATTTAATTTCTCTTGTATTAGTTCATTTATTGCTTTGTTTTTAACAAATTGCCACAATTTTAGCAGCCTGAAACAACACAAATTTATTATCTCACAGTTTCCATGGGTCAGGAGCTTAGGTGCAGGTTAATTGGGTGCTCTGCACAGGATCCAACCAGGCTGAAATCAAGGTGTCAGGTGAGGGTGGTATCTCAAAGAAGTCTCGGGGTCCTCTTACCTTATTGGTTGTTGGAAGAATTCAGTTTCTTGCAGTTATAACACTAAGATCTTCAGCTCCTAGAGGCTGCCCACCATTCCTTGCCCTTTGGCCCTCTCCCACAACATGGCAATTTGCTTTTCCAAGGTAAACTAAGATGCTCTTAAAAGAGCATCTTCTGCCTCTGACCTCTAGGTCCTCTTGTAAAACACTTAACCTAATTAGGTCAGAATCCCACAGGACTATTTCCCTTTTGATTAACTTAAAGTCAGCAGACTTCAAGAGATCTGAAAAGTCCCTTCACTTTTGCCATATAACATTACCTAACAAAGGGAATGGTTATCCCATGCTACTCACATTACACTCAAAAGCATGACTTAATGCAGGACATATATACTGGGGACAGGGATCTTAAAGTATGCTATCAGCTGAATTATGTTATCTCAAAATTCCTATGTTTTGAAGTCCTTACCCCAGTAACCTCATTAGGGTAGGCTCTAATCCAATATGATTGGTGTCCTTTCAAGTAGGGGAAATTTGGACACAGACAGACCTGAGGAGAATGTCTTGTGTATATGAAGACAGTCATCTGTAAGCCAAGGAGAGAGGCCTGGAACAGATTTTTCTTTTGCTGTCTTCAGAAGGAACCTACCCTGCCAACACCTTGATTTTGGGCTAATAACCTCCAGAACTGTGAGAAAACAAATTTCTCCTAAGCCACCCAGGTCATGGTAGCTTATTATATAGCAGCTCTACAAAACTAATACAGGGACCATCTTAGAATTCTGTCTACCACACTTTTTCACCCTCCTTTTTCCCTATTATTAATAGAATTTACTTCCTCATAATATTCTGCACTCTGGATGAGATGCTGTCAATCCTGCAATGCATATTTTGGGAACTATATTTAAGAGCTTCAGCTATTTATTTAAAATACTTAAATTTTTTTAATCGAAGTATAGTTGATTCACAGTGTTGTGTTAGTTTCAGGTGTATAGCAAAGTGATTCAGTAAAAATATTTTAATTTTTAAAAATATTTAAATTTCAGTAAAAATATTTAAATTCTTTAAAATACCTTACCTCAGAGTAGAATACTTGAAGAGCCAAATATTTCATCACTTCTTGGAACCAGTATGACTGAGAATTGTGAGAACTACTGTGGCTTTCAGTTGGTTGCTCAGAAAGGGCAAGAATTCACTTGGGTCAGTATTATTCAGTTTCTCTCCCAAGTCTTGCAACTAACATGTATTGAGGGATATCTGTGTGCACACAGGAGCTCTTTATATACAATGTTGCCCATACAGATGAGCAATCCCAATGAAGTTAAATATCTTCCCAGGGTCACATAGATGAAATATTATAGAGATTAGTCTCAGAATATGGATATTACCAGAGCTCCATGGTTAGACAGATTCATAATACTCAAATGTGCAGGATGCACTGAATAAATAATAGTATTATTATGTATAGAACATTTTTATCCTATTTTTAAAATAACTAAGAAACAAGTAGTAATCAGAAGGATTTTTTTGTCAGTGTAAGTTATGAACAGTTTGGCTTTCCATACATAGACTCAAAAATAAAAGGTAGAATTTTAATTCTCTCTCATAAAAAATGATCAACATCTAGTCAGTTATGAATAGAGGGTGACAACACAACTACTTCCAACTTTCCCCTATGTCATCACTAGAGTAAAACATGTATCCTCAAGGCTGAAGCTATTATATCTGCATTCCGAACAGCAGAACAGAGAAAGGATAAGAACACCTTTCTTTAACATGTTCTTACTGTCTTCTCAAATAATTTATTTCTGCTGATATCACATTGGCCAGGACCTAGATATATGTACGGAAATGCATTTTTAGTTAACACTTTGACCCAGGAAAGGGGAAGGAGACAATGGTATGCTGTTGTAGACAATCAAAAATTTCTGCCACAGTGAGTGTATCCATTAAGAGGTAATTACCTCACTCAAAACTTCAGTTCACACTGGATTACATAGAAAGGGAATTTGATAGCTCTTGTATTTGAAGTACAAGGAAAAATGGCCTAGAGTAAAGTAGAATATGAAAGTCATGTGTGCCACTGAGAATGTGTAGTCTTTCAGATTCTCTACTCTCTTGCCTTCAGTGATTTCTTCCTTAAGATTGAGTCCCTTTATATGAGTGGAAGTTGCCATCAGACTTGCATGTTTCATATTCACGTACTATTCACATTCAGCTGGAAGAGAAATGATTTCCATTTGAAACATGGAGCTATGATAATCCCAGTAGAATCATTAAGCAACTTTAGTGCTTAATGATTCCACATAAAGTTCAAGAAATCATCATTTGAACCTGATGATCTTAAATTAAAAATGTAAGCAAGTGTAAGCAAACTTGTCGCTTACTTCAATAAGCAGGACGTCAGAACAGAATCAAATGATCTTGACTAACATTTCAGTCAAGTGATGACAAGCCCTGCTGAATTTTTCCTGACTCAAAACAGAATAAACTTATTTAAGAAAAAAACCTGCAACACTTACATATATTAGTGCCTCATTTAAAATGATGACTGGAAATAAAAACAAACAAGAGTTCCCCTTTTCTAAGCATTTTGCTTAAAACTATTATCCCATGTTGTAATTATTTTCAAGACTTGATGCAGTTTATTAGAAAGATCTTTCTTTTACCTAAACCAATTTTTAAGTATGTGTTTATTCTGTCTCAAATAATTTTTAATATGCTTTTTCTAATTTGTGAAATATCACCTCTCATTTCCCTGACTTTTAATTAATTAAAGTAACTTTCTTAGACTTTTATACATTGATTTTATTAATTTGGCTCACAAAATAATTTTATCTTCAAATTAGAAAGATGCTTTTTGTGCCACCTTCCAGTTATCCATCATATGTGATTATATTTATCCTTTTGTGTGACTTTTATTATTTAGAAATAAAAAATATAACTTAAAAATGGCACTTTATGTTCAGTATTTAGGTATGAGACTTACATCCCCAGGGCTGAGACTTAGGGATGAGAATACAGGGAACACAGATCTCGTTTTAGATTCTGTTCTAATATTGATGCCTTTGAAACATTTTAATTATAAAGTGTAACCTCCCAAAGTAGAAAGAAAGAGATGATTATTACTTTAAAACTATTATTTTTCTTATCACAGTCTTATCAGTAAGTGCAAAAATAGTAAGTTCTCAGATAAGAAATAAATAAAAGAGAAGAGATAATGCAAAACTTTCCGAACTTCTTTGACAGCATAGGTTGGATACTGCTTCTTCACAAATGAGGTGGTGTTACAAAAAATGCTATCCACATTTTTATAAATGCAGAGTTGTATTTCTTATCTTCTGAGGCATTTTCTCCTGTATTTATCTGGATGTTACATTTTCAGTTGTTAAGTTATACTTTTACCCCAAAATAGTTTGTGTATCTTGAAATGTAAATGGCTCATAAGTAGGGTTCTACCAAAGTCTGGAATATTACAAAATGTCTTATAGTTAAGCCATCTGAGAGTGAATTTTCATTTTCTTACTGCCTAGTTGGTGTGAAAAATAAGACTGGGAAAAAAAGAGGAAATAGTAAATTAATTCCAAGATGGCATTGACAACAAGGACATCTGCTGTAGTTTACCAGAAACAAAATCAAAACGGCTTTCTCTCTACTTACACACACACAATGATGTTTAGAGTAAGCATATTCTTTTATCAGCTGACTTTATTATATGTACTACAGTTTTTCTCAGCTCAAGAATTTACTTTTTCAAAAAGTATGTTTAAATTACAACAGTGAACATCAAGTTATGTCTCATTTTTTTGTTTGCTTTTTTTTTTTTTTGCGGTACGCGGGCCTCTCACCGCCGTGGCCTGTCCCATTGCGGAGCACAGGCTCCGGACGCGCAGGCCCAGCGGCCATGGCCCACAGGCCCAGCCGCTCCGCAGCACATGGGATCCTCCCAGACCGGGGCACGAACCCGTGTCCCCTGCATCGGAAGGCAGACTCTCAACCACTGCGCCACCAGGGAAGCCCTGTTTGCTTTTTTAACAGAAACACTGTGCCAAGTGATAGAAGCCAAACACAAAATGTCACATGTATTTCCATTTATATGAAATTCCCAGAATATGCAAATCCATAGAGATGGGAAGCTGATTATTGGTTTCCAAGGGCTGAGGGGAGGAAGAAATAGGAGTGCCTATTTAATAGGGATGGGTTTCTTTTGGGGGTAATGCAAATGTTTTAGAACTAGATAGTGGTGATGGTTGCACAAAATTGCAAATGTACTAAATGCCACTAATTATGTACTTTAAAATGATTAAAATGGGAAGTTTTATGTTTTGTGTATTTTAGCTAGATAGAGCTACAAGTAGATACAGGTAGAATCTGTCAGTTGGTAGAAGTATGGTATACTCTTTAGTAAGTGTGCTGAAATGTTCAGGAGACTGAAAAATAACAGCATTTAAGAGTGTCTTAACAATATGGAAGGAGCTTTTAAAATATAGAAGGTTTATTTAGCTTGTATTTATTTAAAAAGAATAATAAATATCACTATTCAATAATTAAAATATTTTACATAATATTTTTTTAAATTACATTAAAAAAAATATGCCAAGGTTGAGACAACAGACTCAAATAGCAACAACCTATGAGATGCATGGATTAAGAATCAGTAAATATTTTTAAATGAACTTGCAGGCTTGTAATCATTGTAATACACTGGAATTCTGTGACTCACAGCTCTAATCGTAGTCTATTTCAACAAATTTATCAGTGGCATGAAATCTACAGTATCAGTTTGAATAGAAAACATGTACATACATTATAAATGAGGCTAACACTTTGGAAAGTGATCTTTAAAATCATTCAACCAGGTTATATTTTTGTCTCATTTTTTTTTTCTTTACCATGTATTGGAATATAAAATATATGAAAGGACATAATAGCATATTAACCAGGTCATTCAAGGAACATAATTACCCAACCTATCCAGATGTTAGTCTACATAATTTTACTAATGTCTCAACATTGAAAAATATTTGCCATCATACATAGAATGCTTAATGTACAGTACCAGTTCCAAATCAGATTAAAATTACTTCATGCAGAGTAGACCAGTGATTGGCTCAGTACTGAATATGCTCTTTTCCCTGCATACTTAGAAAAGTTGGAAGAGCCAAGCAAAATTATCTCTTCTATATTTGCAATCCCTAGACCTAGAGAATTAAGTATAATTGTTTCTGCTTTTCCCCTACCCCTTTGTCTTGGGGATCTGTAATAGATGCTGAAATTTAGACTTATTTTTGCTAGTTTTGGATTTCCCTCTCTTACCATTGAAGTGGTTTCCAACATCGATGGTTTTATTATTTGGTCTTGGAGTAAGCACATGAATCCATGCTGGACCAATAATACTTTTAGGAACATAGAAATTTAGACTAAGAGACAATTTGAAATATTTAGGAGGGACTTCCCTGGTGGCGCAGTGGTTAAGAATCCACCTGCCAATGTGAGGGACACGGGTTCGAGGCCTGGTCTGGGAAGATCCCACATGCCGTGGAGCAACTAAGCCAGTGCACCACAACTACTGAGCCCACGCACCACCGCAACGAAGACCCAACACAGCCAAATATGAATAAATAAATAAATAAATAAATTTATAAAGAAAAGAAATATTCAGGAATACCTGCTGCTAATGTCTCCAGGGATAAATCAGTTCTAATCATTCCTAAAATACAGCTGTTCAGTTATCTGTGTTTTATGAAATACTCTAGTATTCTTAAACTAAGTTTTCATTTTCATTTATAGTTGCTTATAACTATTTTTTCCTGTACTTTCTTTGTGCTTCCTTTGAGTAGACACTGTATGTAGATATGGCTCATTTGTATAAATGAATAATAAGCAAAGCAATTGCATGCCAGTGCACTAAAATTGACAATCCTGTTTGGTTTGAGCTTAGAACTTGGAGATAAGTATATAAAATCAAATTATTTAAATAAGCTTTAGAAAAATGGCATAAATTCTCTACTATTTAATGAATAAAATTCCACGTGCTTTTACGTTTACTGCTTCATATATATCCAGTAATCAGAAATTTAAATATACATTGGTGGGTGTACACACACACACACACACACACACACACACACACACACAATATTTGAAAGTATAGAAAATGATTCCGAAGTAGATTTTTAAAATAATAATGTGTTACCTATTAAAATTATTATGGGGTCAAAGAAAAAAAGTCTTTGATAACACAGACACATTTGAACAAGCTTGCAGAAAATCTATCTTTCCCAATATTAGTCAACAACTGAAGCAATAAGTTAAAGGATATAAAATTTGAAAATTTTCACATAGGAACACATGTAAATTTCACAGGTTTATATAAATCCTGAATGTTTGTTTTATGGAATTATACTTTGAGAAATTTTTTAGAAGATGGCCTCTGCAAAATATACCCTCACACTCACTCTCATTGGCTCATCCTGGGTGTGACATTGTTGTTTGAAGTTAATTGGTTACCCATTGATGTAGTTTTTCAGGGTTGACACATTGGTATCCTTAAAACTACCAAGATAATTTTAGGAAAAAATTAATAATTATCTCTGAATTTCAGTTAGTTCATCTGTCAGTGGAGAATAAGAGGGAAATAAAAATGTTATTTTGTTGTTCCCCTGCCTTAATATTTGATTGTGTTTAATGCCTCAGATTTTAAGAAGAAACACATATTGTCTCATTACTATCTATCTAGTAAAATATGAAGTGTCATTTTTTTCCGGCCATAATGCTTTTTTAAATAACAGATCTTGCTTTTCACTGTAGTGAAAAGACTTTTGTTTTAGTTCCTAAGTTTCAAAATACTAATCTTCAAACAAAGCAAAATTTTTAACAAAAGGTTTTGATTCCTCTCCACTTTATCCTTTCCTTATCCTTTAAGAAGCCTTCAATATAGTTTAAATTGCTTATTGTTGGAGATTGGTCTGCCTTTTTACTAGGCAGCAAGTTTTACCTGTGTTTATTCTTCAACATAATAGTCCTCAATTACGTTAATTCAGCACTTTACAGTTTGCAAAATAATTTTACCTATAGTATCTAAATCAAAACCTATTACAATTGGTACAGTCATTATGAATAATTTTATTTTCATTGTATAAAAGAAAAAAGTGAGAGGCTAAAGCTCCCAAGGTAGGGGATTGAAGGTCTGTTTATGTTTAAAATTATCTAATAGGGTGAGGAATGTTGGACTGAAACGTTATATCAAGTGTTATCTTGTGATGATAAAAATGAGTTTTCTCCCTTTGTAAAATATACAATGTAGGGAATTTCTTTAGGGTGTGTGTGTATGTTTGAGGTTATCTATTTTAGGGGTTGGATCGAAAAAAGATAATTTAGGTATCATCCTGTGTGTGGCAGAAAAAATGTATGACTTTATCACTTTTGAAAATTTAGAGATATTTATTATAGTATACTGAGGATTCAGAAAGCAAGTGTATGTTTATCATAAAATGTACCATGAACAAAGATGCTGTCTGTTAATTGAAAAAATGAGCTGAAAGACTATTCTGATGTATTCAAATTGCACCGGTATTATTTAGGGTACATCACATAACTAAGGTAACACGTAACCTCCAATTCTCAGTGACTTAACAGAACATTATTTCTTGCTCACATAAAGCGTAGTGTGGCCCATCAGGGATCTTTGATGCATTCTTTCGTGGACCCAGTCTCCTTTTACATAAGGTTCCAGAGTCACCACTGAGCTGCTAAGTGGGGAAGGAGAGAGAGGATGGAGAAGGCACAGGGTGATCTTAACTGTCTGTGCCTGAAATGGACAATTTAACTTCCTCTTACTCTCCACTGAGAGGGTAGTAGCATAGAAGCGTCTGGATGCAAGAAGAGTGGCCAATATCATTTAACTCTTTGCCCACGAATCAAAAAATAACAGTATGAGCACATACCATTGTCTCTACCATAGTTTGCCATTTTGTCACCAAATACGCATTGCAGTCTTATTTCCACCAGGGCAGCAATATATGACTTTCGAGGGTTTTAGAAAATTTTGCCTTCGTGAGACACTTCCTTTTCAAAATCATTAAAGTTATGTTTTACCCACTGCATTGGTATGAAGGTAAATATATTAATTTTATGTATTATGTATTTTCTTTGACCTAAAAATGTATTTTCTCTTAGGATTTTAAAAGAAAACAAAACGTTTTCTTGGGCATCTGAAAGTATTGTGGCCCATAGGCTTTGTGCCTACTTTGCCTAATGGATAAGTTAGCTGACCCTGCTTCCAACAGATAAAATTCTATTACTCACCTTAAAGTAGAGAAGCCAAAGTAGTATGCAATTACTGCATCAAGGTCAAGGTCCAGGAGCTTCAGGTGATATATAGTCCTTTCCATCAGGTGCAGGTATGGTGGTTCTTGTCTGGAAAACTTTGAAATAAAAGGGATAGTTCTGCACTTTCCAAACCCAGTGTACAGTGTTGAACCAGGAACAGGATAACCTCCCTGAAATCTTCCACCTAGAGAAAGTCAGCAAGGCTAGTCATTACTGATTTATAGAATATTAGATTTCTAGCCATGTTAGAATATTGTGGGACAGGCATTATGTGGCTTCTCAGACTTGGTGGTGGAGTATGTTCCCATTTTAGACTCTGGTTCTGTTTTTCTCATCTCTCCTCTTACCCCATTGTCCCTGGCTCTGCCCTCAAGGGGTTTATTTTTTATATTCCATGGGCAAATTTTCAGGGGCATTTGAGAGACTTTTTTTGTTGCAGATTATACAGTATTCACAGCTCACTTTCTGTTCACTGCAGGTTGTTTTAAGCCCTAATGAAAGGTAAGGATTAACATGTCCAAACTTGATACCCTACACACGAGCCTCCAAAGAGGAAGTAAACTTTCTGAAGAGCAAGATCATTTGAGAACTTAACCTTGCTCCATGGAAATGGGCTAGAGATGAGTGCTTGAAGCAGTAATCCTTGGTGAATGCTGAACTGACAGATCAGGGATGAGCACCATTGGTTGACAAGTCATAGGGGGACACTTAGAAAGCTTGGACTCTAGTCCCAGTCACTGCAGGAGAGGGGCTGATGTTCCACTGAATATTAATGCTGAAGAGAAGAAACAAGGGTGGAGGATAAGACTGGTACCATTTTACAGCAGAAGCTGAAAATAGTCTTGGAACCCAGTTTGTGATCACATTAGGGAAGGGACTGATGTTTCCCAAATCATTCATCTTGTTAACCCCACACCCCAAAGTTAAAGGATCATTCATCTCACAGAATCTGACATTTAGTTCTGTTCAATATTAATATCGTGCTGCCCCCCATGCAGAGTGTAATGGCAATAATGCACCACCTACTGTTCCCATTTCTGAAAATTTATCTCCATAAACAATGTTTTCAATCTTTTATTTCCTACTTTTCAGAGTTTTCTAACCATCAAGCCTTTAAATTCATAGACTCTAGGAAAGTATTTTCATATTGGCTTAGAAACCAATCCTTCTTGTCCTGAGCTGTTTATTTTACGACCCTGTCAGATTGCTAGCAATCACCCATGCACGTTAAAACTTCATTCTGACCACTTTCAGAAGATGCCACATCTACAATCTTGAGGCTTGCTTCCTAAGTTATCACAGACAACATTTTTTTCCAAATATCTGCAACTAAAAGACACATATGCTCAACTTTATAGCCTCTAATCTCATTTTCTTGCTGCCCAATAGGGTAAAGCCAAATACTTAAATTTTTTGTCACACCAGAACTCCACATACCAATTTCTGTTATTTAAGGTCTATAATGTTAGCTGCTGCAACAGATAAACCCTCAAATCTCAGTGGCAAAATGCAATAAAACATCATTTTTTAGTCCTTTTGCTGACTAGCCAACATAGGACAGTGTATGTGTTGAAGGTATGAAGGGAGTCTTCTGCAAACATTGATTCAGGGCCCTAAGTTCTCTCAAACTTCAACCTGCAATTTCAAGATTAATCTAGAATTATACAGTCAGAGAATAAGGAATGAGACAATGGAAAAATATGTTCATTTTTTATCATTTTACCCTGAAATGACACATCATTTCCATTCTTACTCCATGACAACAGTTTGTCACTTAGATCAATATAGGAGCAAAGAAGATGGAAGAAATGATCTGTTGACCAAAAAGGAAAGGAAGCAGGTTTGTCAGTGTCTAGCCTTGTCTTTCCTTTCTAAGTTTACTAAAGTATTTGAGTTGCTGGTAATAAGATGCCTTACAGCACTGATTAGTTCCAGAATAGAAACTAAATAAGCTCCAGATTAGTTGTCCTGCTTCTGATGGGATGAAGACATGAGTCTAAGTGACAAGAGCAGTGAGTAATAAAGTGAGTTCACTCCCTCTGCCTCTGACAGACACTCTCGAAGTAGTGCAGCCATGCTATTGTCCAAGAGAATTTAGTGACACTGAATCTATAAATTATATCCGTCCCAAAGGAAAGTGTTCCAGCTAATGAGTTAGTTCCTTGGCTTGTGTCCAAGAGTAAGAGAATAAAGTGAGGAGAAGTGTGAAAATAGTTGGAAATTTGTACTCACACATTCTCTTTAACTGCCAATGGTGTTTTGGTCATGCTGACCCTAAAGCTACAAAACATAATAGGCTTCATCCAGAACCCATGTTACTTGCTGTGAGAATAAATACAGAATTGACAAAACATAGCAACATGGCAAAAAAGTAATAGCATAGTTGAAAAATCTCATAAGTTGTAGGCAGTTTCCCAATGTGCAGCCATGCCTTACTTGGGACACATATGGTAATGAGAAGTGAAATTGGGTGAGCAAAGACTACATCAGTTTGGGCAAGTCATCAGCTCCAGAGTATTGTCAGCTTTTATAACTTTCCATATATGAAGCGCCTTCAGTGGTACATGGCTAGCTTCCATTCTTGGGTGCAATGGAATCTTGTCAATACCTGATAGTTGTTACTAAATAAACAGCTTTAACATTGAGGTATAGGTGCTTGTTCTAGTACATAGTTATCTATACTGAATTCTCATGAATCTTGAATCTGCTATGGTCCTATAAATGCCCGAGTGAGTGTTTCAAGAAGAGTTTTATTTTTTTTTAAGTTTTATTGGAGTATAGTTGATTTACAATGTTGTGTTAGTTTCAGGTGTACAGCACAGTGAATCAGTTATACATATATCCACTCTTATTTAGATTATTTTCCCATATAGGTCATTGCAGAGAATTGAGTAGAGTTCCCTGTGCTATACAGTAGGTCCTTATTAATTATCTATTTTATAGTCAGTAGTATGTATATGTCAATACAAATCTCCTAATTTATCCTCCCCCACTTCCCCCTACACCTGGTAACCATAAGTTTGTTTTCTACATCTGTGACTCTATTTCTGTTTTGTAGATAAGTTCATTTGTACCTTTTTTTTTAGATTCCACATGTAAACTCAAGAATTTTTAAAAAGTAACTGCTCAGATGTTTTGAAGACTAGAGAAAAGGTCAGAAACCAGCCATTAAGCTTTTCCTTTCATAGTCATTTTCACCTCTCTCATGCATTAGGCAAGTGCCTCAATGTCCCCACCACACTCTTATTGTTTGAATAAAGAACTTAGTAAGTTCTCATTTTAAATCTAAAGTAGATGGGGGTAGTTAGCCTCCAAATATGACCTTACTATGAGTCAACATCTTCCATTAGTCATGCCCTTGTATAGTCCGTCCTGTATTGAATCTAAGCTTGCTGCTGAAAACTTGGCCTTTGTACACTGGTGCTGACTCGAACCTGAGATGGAGTTTTGGGTGAAGTAAAAAAAAAAATAGCTGGGATGATCATAGGCAGACACCATATATAAGGTCACTCAGAGAGAGAGAGAGAGGGGCCCTTCATCTACATGAAGAGAGAACAAGAGAGATTGAAGCACAAACATTGAAGCCTCCTGTACCAGCTTCCAGGTGACTCAAGCCCTAGAAGCCATGTGACTGCAACCAGTTAAGAGACCCCCAGCAAAATAGCAGGCTTGCTTAGCGAAGCCCAATCAATACACAAAACCATGAGAGATAATAAAACAGTTGTTGCTGCAATCCACAACTTTGGTGGTGGTTTGTTATGCAACAGTAGATAACCAAAACAATAGGATGTAAAAATAAAATACTATTATATGAAATGAGAAGTCATGCAGATTTGAGGCTAATGAAATAACCAAGGTTATTCTAGCTGCAAAACTAGCTGGCCAGAAATTCTGAGCTCTGGACACCAGTCACAAATAGGATTATGTATGAATATTCACTATTACAAAATTTTACTCTTCTTTGTACTGAAACGAATGAAAGTGCTAGGGAATATTGAAATAGGAGTTGTGCAGTCTCTCAAAGTAGCACAGAAGCTATTTGCCTATAATTATACACCCCAAGACTAACTCAGTATCTAACTCAGTATCTTTCAACTCAGGGTCCAGTGCTTCTCCATTGTATCTTACCAATGTTTAAACTCGCAGCATCTCTTAGCACACTGTTTTATTTAATTGAAAAGAGGAGTTGTAAATTTTGATACTTAATGAATAATGATTTAATTAAAATCACCCACAATGATTAAAGTTGTTTGAATACATTTTCAGTGGGATAAGATTTGGGGATGGGGATTGTATAGGGCTTTAGTTTCATGGTTCTTACGAATACAGCAAAAACCATCATTTTCACTGTCATCTCATTACCATTTTCGGATACAGGTTTATTTAAATTGCTAGTAATTGATGGATCTGTGACAAAAGCAAACTTAAGTCACATCTTATATCCTCATTATCATTACATAGAAAACAACCAGCTTAGGCTTGATTGCTGCATGCTCTCTTCCTGTTCCAGAATTCTTTGATTCCATGATTTACAGAATATTTGTTAGAAAGATCTTTGGAGTTCATCCATCTAAGTATGTGACATTTGTTTTGAACTGAAGAACTCCTGATTCTTTAGGGCTTGATCCTTTCTTTCATAAATATTAGTGCAGAAGCTAGTTTCTAATAATTATTAGATGCAATTATCACCTTCCCAGCATAACAACTTGCTGTTCTGTGACAATTATCAAAGCATAAGGACAAAGCATCCATCTCTTCAACTTCATGCTTTCTTATTTGACATAATCAGCTTTATACTGCAGATCTCTGAAGGTCCTCCATTTTGTTTAAATTTTAGATTAAATTAACCTGCACTTGATTACTTATTTTTCCCTTCTTACAACTTGTGTCGCTAAGGGTTCTTTTGTTATGAAACCTGACATCTAACACAGAATTGACGCTTCTACTAGTCACCAACACCTGTAAAGGATTTTATCCATTTATGCCATAGCACCCCCCTATACTGCTATTACTTAACCATTCCCATGAACGTTTTACTGATGGTTTATTTTGTGGTGGAGATCAGAAAGATAGACTTTTCCTTTAGCGTACACATCTAACAAATCTTCACAGCAAAGATATAGTTTCGAATTTTGAAACGTTATGATTTCCGTTCTAGAAAGTTGTTATAGAAAATAGAATTAATCAATTTCAAACACATGTTAGTGTGTTTTATGTTATGTATAGCATCTATTTGAGAACTATTTAATAGCTGGATTTAAATAGATATTTATCCATTCTGATCAAATTTTCCAAGGTATATATGTGGAAATTGTCTACAAATGTAAATCTGTACAGGTTATTTAAATACTAATCTTAGAGAAATTTCGTGAAATGACAAAGAGGTCTTAGGTAGTTTTATTTCATGTTATTGCATGTTGAAATGGACCCCTCTCCTATTTAAAAGCTCTAGATTATCTATTTAATCACCTTTATTTCTTCTTAAAGGACAAATATATTTCCAAATAATGGCATATAATATTCTTCCATACATCGCCAGTATTGTGTGTACCTTATCAGTTCTCTTTTTAAATTATTATTTTGTGTTTTTCTTTATGAAACGTGGGAGAATTTCCAAATAATTTAGCCATTTTAAATGATCTTTTCTTCATTTTCCAGTGTTTTTTTTAATAATTTCCATTTTAAAACCTTTTTATCTTTCACTTTTTCTATGCCTTTAAAATGTATTTTTAGTACAACAGTGTCTCTCTTCCTTTCTTATTAAAGAGAACATAAATGCAAGCATGTTTTCTTTTCAATAATTCTTTAGTCATTTGGATTTAAGGTTTCGTATTGTACGGTATTCTCTAATTACCGGTGAGCTAGCTCTTATATAGCAGACCATTTTAAAATTTCCTTTGTGCACTAGTTGTTATTTTATTGCACTGAATTCAGAAATAAAATATTTTGATGCTGCAGAACAAGACAGTGGTGATTAATAGCTTGGGATTTGGAGTTGCTTAGACCAGATGCTCCTCTGTCTGCCTCTGGCTAGCTCAGAGGCTTGCTCAAGTTACTCTCAAATGTGGAAAATGGTATTCTCTCACTTGCTATAATGATTAAAGGACACGTGTAAAATATACCTCTGTGCCTGGCAAAGAATTAGTATTACATAATGGGAATTTTTATTATTATTTTTGAAGTCACTACAAAGGCTACAAAGATGACATACATTGAGAACAATGTTTTTAAGAAGAGTATTCTTAGTTATCTTAATTTATCCTACTTCATAAACTGTTAATCTTATCTCATAAATGGTATAATTTAAATATTATATTGCTTTTTCTGACTGATATAGATTGATAATGGGACTCTGTATCTAATAACATGTGTATCTGTCTTGGGTTTTGTGCATTTTTTTAATTTTATGAAGTATAGTTGATTTACAGTGTTGTGTTAGTTTCAGGTGTACAGCATAGTGATTCAGTTATATGTATATATATTTTTTTCATATAGTTTTCCATTATAGGTTATTACAATACAGTAGGTCCTTGTTGGTTATCTATTTTATATACAGTAGTGTGTATATGCAGCGTTTTTAATTGACTTGATTTTTTGAAGCAATTTTAGGTTTACAGCAAAATTGAGCTGAAGGTACAGAGATTTCCTATATACCCCTGAATTTCCACTTTCCTCCCCATTATTAATGTCCTCCACCAGAGTGGTACATTTGTTACAGTTGATGAAACTACATTGTCAAATCATAATCACCCAAAGAGCATAGTTCACATTATGGTTCACTCTTGATGTACATTGTATAAGTTTGGGAAAATGTATAATGACATGTGTCCATCATTATGTTATCATACAGGTGCTCTTTTCATAGGAGTTTTTTCACTGCCCCCCAAATCCGATATACTCTGTCTATCCATCCTCCTCTTTTCCCTCTAACCACTGGCAACCACTGATCTTTTTCCTGTCCCCATAGTTTTGCCTTTTTCAGAATGCATACCTTCCATACCTGGAAATCATACCATAGGTAGCCTTTTCAGGTTGACTTCTTTCACTTAGTAATATGCATTTAAGATCTCCCTATATAGTTTCATGGGTTGATAGTTGTGCATTTTTAGAGCTGAATAATATTTCTTTCTCTGGGTGTACCACAGTGTATTCATCCATTAACCTACGGAAGGACATCTTGGTTGCTTCCAAGTTTGAGCAATTCTGAATAAACCTACTATAAACATCCATGTGTAGGTTTTGTTAGGACCACTCACATTGTGAAGGGTATATGTTTTATTCAAATTCTACTAATTTATATGTTATTCTTATATAAAAAGTATGTTAACGACATCTAGACTGGCATTAGACCAAACAATTGGTTACAGTAGCCTAGCCAATTTGACACATATATTAATCATCACATATTGCTCCCTTGTTTACCTGCTTCTGTGAAACCCAGGTTTCCTTCCATTCTTTGTGATTTTTTTTTTACTAATGAGCATTTTTCTTATTGCAATAGCCTGAATAAAATAATCTCCTTAATTTTCTAAGGCCTTTTGTCTTTCTACACCTTATTATGTTTTACACCTTATTATGTTTCTCGAATTAGTATTTTATCAGTTGAATTTTCAAAAAAGAAACAAAGGGAAATGGCTAGTTTAACTGCCTGAGAAATTCTCTTTTAATCATAATCTCTTTTTTCCTTAGGTATTTCAAAAAATTCAAAGAAAGAAAAAATATTCTAGTCTTCTAACATGATGAATTATGTATTATTTCTAGTGTATTTAAATCTTAAGCATATTTAGTTTTATTATTTTGACATCTACATTTCATTCTTAGGCAAAAAGTCGGTTTTCTCTTTATTATCCATTCTTCTCAATTTCTTGTTTGATTGCCTATTAATTATTTCTATTATTTATAGATTAATTTTTATAAATCATAATCTTTCATATTATTGCAATTTTTCCCCTCCTCTTTCAATTATGACCTTTGATAAAACTGTAAGTCAAATATTTATTTCAATGATATTATCAGTATGCATTATTAATAATTTATTATTTTATGTTTAGTTGTATTAACCTTTTTATTCTGATGCTGATTGTATTTCATTGAATGCTTTTTTTCTATAGTTTCATTTAAGATGGATTTCTGTTGTTCTGTTAGTTATGCATAAAATCTGTTGTCTCACTCTGCTCGCAGACAAATGTGGTTTGGTTACTTGTTTCTGAGTCTGTTGGGGAGGAGCTAGTTGAGAGTAGTTGTTTTGCAGGTATGTTTTCTGCATTCTTTAAGCACTTTATTTTTATCCAAAACCTACATATTAGTTCTAGTTACTCCCCTTTTAGCATTAATTCGTTTTAGAAATTAGTTTATTATTTTATATAATTCTGAATATCTCATAGGTTTCCAGTGTTTTACCTAAGAGGTGTAGGTATATTTTCAGAGACCTTTGCAACTGTCTGATTCATCTCAGTGAAATTGTTACAGTGCTCATATTACTTTTAACAAAAGCAGTAGAAAAGAACTGAAATGCTTCCCTCCTGACCATTCTCCAAACTGATTTATCTAAAAGCCACACAAATGAACGTATTTCCCAGAGAAATCAAGTTTCTTATAAGATATATCTGGCACTGACATATTATTTGATAAAACTAAGTACTTCCCAAGGCAACCTATCTAGAGCATTCCTCAAAAGGAGTATATTACCAACTGCTGAGAGATCCTTTCTCAAAGTAAAGAAATTCACAAAATCAAGAATAACAATGGGAACATATCTGTTGGCACTTCATTTTAATGTTAGGATTCAATGTTAAACATTATTTGAAAAAAATTACAGGTACGCATTTATGTATTTTGCTGCATATTATATTGCAAATTAGTTCCAGCTTCTGTTGACTAATTTAGGAATGTAAACATAGTCCTTGTATTTATTTCTTAACAATTTTTTCCTGCTGAAATGTATTTGTTTAACATGATCATCCATTTTAGTGTCAAATATTAAAATATAATTTATAATAGGTAAATAGTTTTCTATTAAGTGTTTTAAAATATTGTCTATAGAAGAATGAAAACTGGTTTTTATTTTACCTTTAAAAACATATAGTGTCCAGTACTTGCAGTCCACTTTAATGATTAAGAAGAAAATACAACACAAAATACAAAACAGTGTTTTAAATTTAATTGAGAACATGAGTATGCACATAGGAAATATAAGCAGAGAATGGAGAAAGAAAGGAAGAAAAAAATTGCTTGCAGAACTTAAAAAAAACCTGGTTGTGTTACTTGATTGCTATTTTTTTGTAATTGAGTTATAAATATACTAAACTATAAAATGACTTCTAAATACTCTCATTGGTAATATATTTTCTTGAATATTAATGATATACTGTGTTCTCCCAAGCATCTATAATTGCATATAATAGAAATTTGAATATTTATGTTTCTCATCTTTAATATGAAATTAGCATTTGATTTTTCTGTGTGTGGATGTGTGCTTTTATATAAAATGTAATATATTGAGGACTCTTCTTGTCCTCCAAATATTTCTGTGTACATTATAGAACTAAGAAAAAAGAAGCTATAGAGAATCAGCTGCTTTGAGGATTGTGGAGGAAGCGTTTGAAATGGCTGCACGACTCAAGCCATTGCTGCAACAGTACCCTCTTTCTACCAGCCAAATACAGACCCTTGTCTATACAAGCAAAAGAGTGTGGTCACAAGTAATCAGTATGATGGGGAGAAAAGGGACTGAATTTATCTTGTCTCTCCATTTTCCATAAGTTAGGGGAATGCCTTTCATTCTCCCTAAACCAACTGAAATGGAGCCCTTCCAAGGAAATTTTTTAGAGCAGCTGGGGGGAAGGATTGCTTCAGGAGGGGCTAGGCTTACCTGCTCAGGCAATAAATATGCTGCTAACTGCTGTGCAGGTATGAGCAGGCAGGAGCCAGGACAGGCATAGTAAGGGTCTTGGTATTTCTTCCCTTTTTAAAAAAAATTTATTTTATACTGGACTATAGTTGATTTACAATATTGTGTTAGTTTCAGATGTACAGCAAAGTGATTCAGTTACACACACACACACACATATATATTCTTTCTCAAATTCTTTCCCCATTTAGATTATTACAGAATATTGAGCAGAGTTCCCATGCTGTACAGTAGATCCTTGTTTGTTATCTATTTTAAATATAGTAGTGTGTATATGTCAATTCCAAACTCCCAATTTACCCCACCACCACCACCACCTTTCCCCTTTGGTAACCATAAGTTTGTTTTCTGCTTCTGTGAGTCTATTTCTGTTTTGTAAATAAGTTCATTTGTATCATTTATTTTTAGATTTCCCATATAAGCGGTATCATGATATTTGTCTTTCTCTGACTTACTTCACTTAGTATGATAATCTCCAGGTCCATCCATGTTGTTGCAAATGGCATTGTTTCATTTTTTTTAATGGCTGAGTAATAGTGTATTGTATATATGTACCACATCTTCTTTATACATTCATCCGTCGATGGACATTTAGCTTGATTCCACTTCTTGGCTATTGTAAACAGCTCTGCAGTGAACTTTGGGGTGCATATATCTTTTTCATTTATGCTTTTCTCCTGATATATGCCCAGGAGTGGGATTGCTGGATCATATGGTAGCTCTATTTTTAGTTTTTTAAGGAACCATCATACTGTTCTCCATAGTGGCTATACCAATTTACATTCCCACCAACAGTATAGGAGGGTTCCCTTTTCTCCACACCCTCTCCAGCATTTATTGTTTGTAGACTTTTTGATGATGGCTATTCTGACTAGTGTGAAGTGATATCTCATTGTAGTTTTATTTACATTTCTCTAACAATTAGCAACATTGAGCGTCTTTTCATGTGCCTATTGGCCATCTGTATGTCTTCTTTGGAGAAAGTCTATTTAGGTCTCCTGCCCATTTTTTGATTGGGTTGTTTGTGTCTCTGTCTTCTTTGAAGTTAACCTATTCTTTCTTCCTAACTCCATTCTGATTTGCATTTACATTGTGACAATCACTTCTAAATTAACTAAAGCCATGTATGTATGACCCCGAATAAAGCACTGGAGGAAATGCATTTCTTTAGTAATACTGAAGTGGACTCGACCATCTCAGATTATGTAGAACAAATACAAATTAATAAAGCTACTGAAGTTTAGACTCTCTTCTCTCTGCTCATTTACCTGTTTCATATTTTTTTGTCTTCAAAAACATATTATCTGGAACAAATATATCTAGGTCAATCCTCAATATTATTTGAATAGCAATATCTAGTGAGAATTTCACTCTTAAGTGGATTTGTCATCCAATTGTTTTGGAATGCTTACTAATGTAGGACTTTAACTGTATGACAAGCTACGGTATTTCCTAGGAAAACATTACTGAAGTGCCTATTTTTGAAGCAGTAACTTCACTATGATACAGCTTTCTGACCCTTTGACATAAAAAAAAAAGGTATCTTCTACATCCTATACTCCATTCTTGTTTGTTTTTTTTCCCGAATGCACATTGCACAGTCTTTCTCACTCTTTAAGGAATTAAATGAATGAAAATATTTTTCCTTTAATGATGAGTTGAAATAAATTAATTTTGCACAATAATATGTATATCTTGATGCTTTACTTTTGAGAGTCCTTTTCTCTCCCTCTCACTTGCAGGAACCTATATCATGATATCCACATGCATGGTTTAGTGTGCAAGAAAACAGTTTTCTGGGAATTTTGTCTCATATGCTTTGGCTGCAGTGAGAAAGCTTAGCTCTTCTCTACAGTTTGACTTTTCCATTGTCTCACAATTAATATGAGAAGTAATGTGATTCTTGCAGTGTTTGCTGTTATTTTTGTGGTGCCTTACAGTGACATCTTAAATCATTAAACATGAGATAAAGCTTTGCCTTTTTCTCAGTTTTATTTAATATTGAATATGCTTTTGAAAACCCAATACATGATAGGTATTAGCTCCTGTAAGTTGGAATCCCTCACATGGAAATAATTGGCTATCAGGACTGTACACTATGTATTACCACCAAAGTTGGTGAAGTTGTGTATGTTTTAGTTAACAGTTATGATCAATTAGACTTCTAAGTTTAAAAATTAACTTGAGGAGGGGGACCTTGAAGATGGCGGAAGAGTAAGACGCGGAGATCGCCTTCCTCCCCACGGATACACCAGAAATACATCCACACGTGGAACAACTCCTACAGAACTCCTACTGAAGGCTGGCAGAAGACCTCAGACCCCCCCAAAAGGCAAGAAACTCCCCACGTAACTGGGTAGGGCAAAAGAAAAAACAGAGACAAAAGAATAAGGACGGCACCTGCACCAGTGGGAGGGAGCTGTGAAGGAGGAAAAGTTTCCACACACTAGGAAGCCCCTCCGTGGGCGGAGACTGCGGGAGGCAGAGGGGGGAGTTTCGGGACCGCGGAGTAGTGCACAGCGACGGGTGCGGAGGGCAAAGCGGGGAGATTCCTGCACAGACGATCGGTGCTGACCGGCACTCACCAGCCCCAGTGGCTTGTCTGCTCACCCGCAGGGGCGGGCGGGGCTGCGAGCTGAGGCTCGGGTTTTGGTATTGGACGGAGCTCAGGGAGAGGACTGGGGTTGGCGGCTTGAACATAGCCTGAAGGGGTTAGTGCACCACGACTAGCCGGGAGGGAGTTCGGGGAAAAGCCTGCACCGGCCGAAGAGGCAAGAGACTTTTTCTTCCCTCTTTGTTTCCTGGTGCGCGAGGAGAGGGGTTTAAGAGCGCTGCTTAAAGGAACTCCAGAGACGGGCGCGAGCCGCGGCTAAAAGCGCGAACCCCAGAGACGGGCACGAGCTGCGGCTGAGGGCGCGAGCCCCCGAGACGGGCGCGAGCCCCCGAGACGGGCGCGAGCCGCGGCTGAAAGCGCAAACCCCAGAGACGGGCGCGAGCCGCGGCTAAAACCGCGGACCCAAGAGCCGGGCGGGAGACGCTAAGGCTGCTGCTGCCGCCACCAAGGGGCCTGTGTGCGAGCACAGGTCACTCTCCACACCCCTCTTCCGCGGAGCCTGTGCAGCCCGCCACTGCCAGGTTCCCGGGATCCAGGGACAACTTCCCCGGGACAACGCACGGCGGGCCTCAGGCTGGTGCAACGTCACGCCGGCCTCTGCCGCAACGTCACGCGGCCTCTGCCGCCACAGGCCCGCCCCGCACGCAGTGCCCCTCCTTCCCCCATCCCCCAACCCCCGGCCAGAGTGAGCCGGAGGCCCCGAATCAGCGGCTCCTTTAACCCCGTCCTGTCTGAGCGAAAAAACAGACGCCTTCCAGCGATCTGCGCGCAGGGGCAGGGCCGGGTACAAAGCTGAGCTCCTGTGAGCTGTGAGAACAAAGAAGAGAAAGGGAAATCTCTCCCAGCAGCCACAGAAGCAGCGGATTAAAGCTCCACAATCAACTTGATGTACCCTGCATCTGTGGAATACCTGAATAGACAAGGAATGATCCCAAATTGAAGAGGTGGACTTTAGGAGCGAGATCTATGATTTTTTTCCCTTTTCCTCTTTTTGTGAATGTGTACGTGTATGCTTCTGTGTGAGATCCTGTCTGTATACTCTTGCTTCCACCATTTGTCCTAGGGCTCTATCCGTCCATGACTTTTTTTAAAAAATTCTTTTTCTTAATAATTAAGTTTAATTGTAATAACTTTATTATACTTTACCTTCGTTCTTTCTTTCCTTCCTTCCTTCCCTCCTTTAGACAACGAATTACCCCAAATTGAGGAGGTGGTCTCAGGGAGCAGGATTTATGATTTTTCCCCCTTTACCTCTTTTTGTGAAGGTGTATGTGTATGCTTCTGTGTAAGATTTTCTCTGTATAGCTTTGCTTCCAACATTTGTCCTAAGGTTCTATCCGTCCCTTTTTTTTTTTTTTTTTTCTAAATATTTTTTAATTCAATAACTATATTATACTTTATTTTATTTTTACTGTATCATCTTTCTTTCTGTCTTTTTTCCTTCTTTCCCTCTTTCCTTCCTTCCTCCCTCCCTCCCTCCCTCCCTCCTTTCTTTCCTTCTTTGCTTCTTTCTTCCTTCCTTCCTTGCCTCCTTTCCTTCTTTCTTTACTCATAGTTCTACTAATTCTCCCTACTTTTTCTCCCTTTTATTCTGAGCTGTGTGGATGAAAGGCTCTTGGTGCTCCAGCCAGGAGTCAGGGCTCTGCCTCTGAGGTAGGAGAGCCAACTTCAGGACACTGGTCAACAAGAGACCTCCCAGCTCCACATAATATTAAACGGTGGAAATCTCCCAGAGACCTCCATCTTAACACCAGCACCCAGCTTCACTCAACGACCAGCAAGCCACAGTGCTGGACAACCTATGCCAAACAACTAGCAAAACAGGAACACAACCCCACCCATTAGCAGAGAGGCTGCCTAAAATCATAATAAGGCCACAGACACCCCAAAACACACCACCAGACGTGAACCTGCCCACTAGAGAGACAAGATCCAGCCTCATCCAGCACAACACAGGCACTAGTCCCCTCCACCAGGAAGCCTACACAACCCACTGAAACAACCTTAGCCACTGGAGACAGACATCAAAAACAACGGGAACTACGAAAGTGCAGCCTGCAAAAAGGAGACCCCAAACACAGTAAGATAAGCAAAATGAGAAGACAGAAAAACACACAGCAGATGAAGGAGCAAGATAAAAACCCACCAGACCTAACAAATGAAGAGGAAATAGGCAATCTACCTGAAAAAGAATTCAGAATAATGATAGTAAGGATGATCCGAAATCTTGGAAGTAGAATGGACAAAATGCAAGAAACAGTTAACAAGGACCTACAAGAACTAAAGATGAAACAAGCAACGATGAACAATGCAATAAATGAAATTAAAATCACTCTAGATAGGATCAATAGCAGAATAACTGAGGCAGAAGAACGGATAAGTGACCTGGAAGATAAAGTAGTGGAAATAACTACTGCAGAGCAGAATAAAGAAAAAAGAATGAAAAGAACTGAGGACAGTCTCAGAGACCTCTGGGACAACATGAAACGCACCAACATTCGAATTATAGGGGTTCCAGAAGAAGAAGAAAGAAAGAAAGGGACTGAGAAAATATTTGAAGAGATTATAGTTGAAAACTTCCCTAATATGGGAAAGGAAATAGTTAATCAAGTCCAGGAAGCACAGAGGGTCCCATACAGGATAAATACAAGGAGAAACACGCCAAGACACATATTAATCAAACTGTCAAAAATTAAATACAAAGAAAGCATATTAAAAGCAGCAAGGGAAAAACAACAAATAACACACAAGGGAATCCCCATAAGGTTAACAGCTGATCTCTCAGCAGAAACCCTACAAGCCAGAAGGGAGTGGCAGGACATACTGAAAGTGATGAAGGAGAATAGCCTGCAACCAAGACTACTCTACCCAGCAAGGATCTCATTCACATTTGATGGAGAAATTAAAACCTTTACAGACAAGCAAAAGCTGAGAGAGTTCAGCACCACCAAACCAGCTTTACAACAAATGCTAAAGGAACTTCTCTAGACACGAAACACAAGAGAAGGAAATGACCTATAGTAGCGAACCCTAAACAATATATAAAATGGAAATAGGAACATACATATCAATAATTACCTTAAATGTAAATGGACTAAATGCTCCCACCAAAAGACACAGATTGGCTGAATGGATACAAAAACAAGACCCTTATATATGCTGTCTACAAGAGACCCACTTCAGAACTAGAGACACATACAGACTGAAAGTAAGGGGATGGAAAAAGATATTCCATGCAAATGGAAACCAAAAGAAAGCTGGAGTAGCAATTCTCATATCAGACAAAATAGACTTTAAAATAAGGACTATTAAAAGGGACAAAGAAGGACACTACATAATGATCAAGGGATCGATCCAAGAAGATATAACAATTGTAAATATTTATGCACCCAACATAGGAGCACCTCAATACATAAGGCAAATACTAACAACCATAAAAGGGGAGATCAACAGTAACACATTCATAGTAGGGGACTTTAACACCCCACTTTCACCCATGGACAGATCATCCAAAATGAAAATAAATAAGGAAACACAAGCTTTAAATGATACATTAAACAAGATGGACTTAATTGATATTTATAGGACACTCCATCCAAAAACAACAGAATACACATTTTTCTCAAGTGCTCATGGAACATTCTCCAGGATAGATCATATCTTGGGTCACAAATCAAGCCTTGGTAAATTTAAGAAAACTGAAATTGTATCAAGTATCTTTTCCGACCACAACGCCATGAGACTAGATATCAATTACAGGAAAAGATCTTTAAAAAATACAAACAATACACTACTTAATAATGAAGTGATCACTGAAGAAATCAAAGAGGAAATAAAAAAATACCTAGAAACAAATGACAATGGAGACACAACGACCCAAAACCTATGGGATGCAGCAAAAGCAGTTCTAAGGGGGAAGTTTATAGCAATACAAGCCCACCTTAAGAAGCAGGAAACATCTCGAATAAACAACCTAACCTTGCACCTCAAGCAATTAGAGAAAGAAGAACAAAAAAACCCCAAAGCTAGCAGAAGGAAAGAAATCATAAAAATCAGATCAGAAATAAATGAAAAAGAAATGAAGGAAACAATAGCAAAGATCAATAAAACTAAAAGCTGGTTCTTTGAGAAGATAAACAAAATAGATAAACCACTAGCCAGACTCATCAAGAAAAAAAGGGAGAAGACTCAAATCAATAGAATTAGAAATGAAAAAGGAGAAGTAACAACTGACACTGCAGAAATAAAAAAATCATGAGAGATTACTACAAGCAACTCTATGCCAATAAAATGGACAATCTGGAAGAAATGGACAAATTCTTAGAAATGCACAACCTGCCAAGACTGAATCAGGAAGAAATAGAAAATATGAACAGACCAATCACAAGCACTGAAATTGAAACTGTGATTAAAAACCTTCCAACAAACAAAAGCCCAGGACCAGATGGCTTCACAGGTGAATTCTATCAAACGTTTAGAGAAGAGCTAACACCTATCCTTCTCAAACTCTTCCAAAATATAGCAGAGGGAGGAACACTCCCAAATTCCTTCTACGAAGCCACCATCACCTTGATACCAAAACCAGACAAGGATGTCACAAAGAAAGAAAACTACAGGCCAATATCACTGATGAACATAGATGCAAAAATCCTCAACAAAATACTAGCAAACAGAATCCAACAGCACATTAAAAGGACTATACACCATGATCAAGTGGGGTTTATTCCAGGAATGCAAGGATTCTTCAATATACGCAAATCTATCAATGTGATAAACCATATTAACAAATTGAAGGAGAAAAACCATATGATCATCTCAATAGATGCAGAGAAAGCTTTCGACAAAATTCAACACCCATTTATGATAAAAACCCTCCAGAAAGTAGGCATAGAGGGAACTTTCCTAAACATAATAAAAGCCATATATGACAAGCCCACAGCAAACATCATCCTCAATGGTGAAAAACTGAAAGCATTTCCACTAAGATCAGGAACAAGACAAGTTTGCCCACTCTCACCACTCTTATTCAACATAGTTTTGGAAGTTTTAGCCACAGCAATCAGAGAAGAAAAGGAAATAAAAGGAATCCAAATCGGAAAAGAAGAAGTAAAGCTGTCACTGTTTGCAGATGACATGATACTATACATAGAGAATCCTAAAGATGCTACCAGAAAACTACTAGAGCTAATCAATGAATTTGGTAAAGTAGCAGGATACAAAATTAATGCACAGAAATCTCTGGCATTCCTATATACTAATGATGAAAAATCTGAAAGTGAAATCAAGAAAACACTCCCATTTACCATTGCAACAAAAAGAATAAAATATCTAGGAATAAACCTACCTAAGGATACGAAAGACCTGTATGCAGAAAATTATAAGACACTGATGAAAGAAATTAAAGATGATACAAATAGATGGAGAGATATACCATGTTCTTGGATGGGAAGAATCAACATTGTGAAAATGACTCTACTACCCAAAGCAATCTACAGATTCAATGCAATCCCTATCAAACTACCACTGGCATTTTTCACAGAACTAGAACAAAAAATTTCACAATTTGTATGGAAACACAAAAGACCCCGAATAGCCAAAGCAATCTTGAGAACGAAAAAAGGAGCTGGAGGAATAAGGCTCCCTGACTTCAGACTATATTACAAAGCAACAGTAATCAAGACAGTATGGTACTGGCACAAAAACAGAAAGATAGATCAGTGGAACAGGATAGAAAGCCCAGAGATAAACCCACGCACATATGGACACCTTATCTTTGATAAAGGAGGCAGGAATGTACAGTGGAGAAAGGACAGCCTCTTCAATAAATGGTGCTGGGAAAACTGGACAGGTACATGTAAAAGTATGAGATTAGATCACTCCCTAACACCATACACAAAAATAAGCTCAAAATGGATTAAAGACCTAAATGTAAGGCCAGAAACTATCAAACTCTTAGAGGAAAACATAGGAAGAACACTCTATGACATAAATCACAGCAAGATCCTTTCTGACCCACCTCCTAGAGTAATGGAAATAAAAACAAAAATAAACAAATGGGACCTAATGAAACTTCAAAGCTTTTGCACAGCAAAGGAAACCATAATCAAGACCAAAAGACAACCCTCAGAATGGGAGAAAACATTTGCAAATGAAGCAACTGACAAAGGATTAATCTCCAAAATTTACAAGCAGCTCATGCAGCTCAATAACAAAAAAACAAACAACCCCATCCAAAAATGGGCAGAAGACCTAAACAGACATTTCTCCAAAGAAGATATACAGAATGCCAACAAACACATGAAAGAATGCTCAACATCATTAATCATTAGAGAAATGCAAATCAAAACTACAATGAGATATCATCTCACACCAGTCAGAATGGCCATCATCAAAAAATCTAGAAACAATAAATGCTGGAGAGGGTGTGGAGAAAAGGGGACACTCTTCCACTGCTGGTGGGAATGTGAATTGGTTCAGCCACTATGGAGAACAGTATGGAGGTTCCTTAAAAAACTACAAATAGAATTACCATATGACCCAGCAATCCCACTACTGGGCATATACCCTGAGAAAACCAAAATTCAAAAAGAGTCATGTACCAAAATGTTCATTGCAGCTCTATTTACAATAGCCCGGAGATGGAAAGAACCTAAGCGCCCATCATCGGACGAATGGATAAGGAAGATGTGGCACATATACACAATGGAATATTACTCAGCCTTAAAAAGAAATGAAATTGAGTTATTTGTAATGAGATGGATAGACCTAGAGTCTGTCATACAGAGTGAAGTAAGTCAGAAAGAAAAAGACAAATACCGTATGCTAACACATATATATGGAATTTAAGGAAAAAAATGTCATGAAGAACCTAGGGATAAGACAGGAATAGAGGCGCAGACCTACTGGAGAACGGACTTGAGGATATGGGGAGGGGGAAGGGT
Source organism: Phocoena sinus (assembly GCF_008692025.1). NCBI lineage: Eukaryota > Metazoa > Chordata > Mammalia > Artiodactyla > Phocoenidae > Phocoena > Phocoena sinus. The sequence goes on along the minus strand of NC_045768.1, from coordinate 78,622,464 downwards.
GAGTTTTGACAGGGCGAGAGAGAGTCATGGACATATACACACTAACAAACGTAGTAAGGTAGATAGCTAGGGGGAAGCAGCCGCAAGGCACAGGGATATTAGCTCGGGGCTGATATGTGTGTGCATCAAATGGTACAATAGATGACTAAGATAGGGAAATATTGGTACCTAAATACAAATTTATTTTCTGGAAGAAAAGAAAATTCTGGACTGAGTCAATAACATATACTATATTGCTTAGTAGGGTGGATTAACCACATTAAAAATATATTTTTGACTAAACTTTTAACTAAACTTGAACATCAGAGTTAGATTTTTCTATAGATTCTAATCTCCTTAAAGGATTGTGTTGAAATCTTTATTTAGACAAGTGTCCTTTATTTGAATAGTTGTTAGTCAACCAGTGTTTTCTTTCCCACCCGATCATATTGTTAAATGGATCTATATTGGATACACTGGATAAATGTAGTCTGCTAACATTTCTTTAAAGTTCACTTTTAAAACTACATTTTTCTGTAGATTTGTGTCCCAACCCCCCTTTTGTGGAATACTGAATTCTATGTTTCAGGACACCTCCATGTACCTTTTCCTATTACAACTTCCATTAATCACACATTTTTTTCCAAGTTTTTAATTAAAAATTTGATATATCCAGATGGACTCATGCTTATACATTTCAAAATTACCTGTCATGCATGTAATTTTCAAATATTACATATTCATTCATATTGGTGCTTAAATTTGGCTATAAGAAAAATATCCTGGGAATTTTATCTTGTTATATATATAATTAAAATTTAAATCAATTTTAAGTTGTTTAGTATCAGTGCTTAATATTTTTCTATTTGTTTTGGGACTTTCAAAAACAGGTAGAAAGTATATGTACAAACATTTTTATACTCACCCATTTTAACAATCTAGAATCCTCACCATTAATCTCACTTTGGTATACTCTTTCCCTGCAGCTGAATGTTACTTGTAATTATAAGTGTTTCACTGACTCTCTTATTCACTTTTATTCCTAGAAGTGGAAAAAAGTTTATAAATTAATATGTTTCCTTCATACTCCCTTTTCCATTATGATTAGCCTTGGATGTCATACATTATTTTCTCTAACTTTATAATTTTCTTAGTATTCACATGCTCATTTTTATGTACTAAAATTAGTATTAATAATTTAAATATCTAGGATGTTATGCTACATAACTTATGAGTGAGATATTCCAAGAATGAAACTGGTATTTATCTACTCAGAGTGCCCCAGCAGTTCACACGTGGTGAGAGGTGTTGATGGTGAGCAGACAAATATTTAGGGAAGGCCATTTTCCTAGTTCAGATGTTCCACAGTAATAGGAAAGAGGAAGGCAAGGATTAAAGACAAATAATCAATAAGTTTGGCATTAGGAGAGCCCAACAGACTGGATAGGAATAGACTGCAGTTAGCCCTAGGAAACAGGATTTAAGTGAAACAGAGATTATGGTCACAATGTAGAGAATCAAAACAATAGAAGGGGGTTTGGAGGAGGGCACAAAGAATGGGAATGATAGAATGAAGTGTCCTATACAGAGCCGTCCCTACCACTCAAAAAAAAAAGATTATGCCTCTGTGTCTATGATCCTAATATTCAGGAAACCTTCTTCTGTATTAATCTCACACCCCCCTCCTTCTAGGACAGTCTTAAGTCTTTCCTCCACGTGCAACCTGTTTATCATACAGTTTAGTAGGTGGTTAGAAAAACTAATGCATAGTAACAGAGCTGACTTCAAGGCTATGGAAGCATCACCATGGCTTGCATGGAACCTGCGGACTCTTCCCGGCTTGAGGAGGTCTGTTCCACTTTGTTCATACATCTTAGATTTTGTTCTTTCATTCAAACAATATTGGTCATTGTGTTCTGAGATTCTTTTAATGTATACCAACCTATCGTTCTCCTGCAAACCTTGTGTCCCTCAACTTAAAAATGAGGTTAGCATTCTTTTAATATTGAGCCTCGCATGCTTCAGGCTCTTGTAAAAATCCCCCTTTTCAGGTCTTATCTCCTTTCTCACACTCATTTTCTTTTTCCTATTTGTTTCCAAGTAACTGCCCCATTCTGAGAAATTTAGGTCAACGTTATGCTCCTCTGACCTCCTTGCTTGCTGGGACTTTTACCCTCTCATCACTGCAGCAATTTGCTCTGATGGCTCACCAAGCCTTCCTCCTTAGAAATTAGATCCCATCTGAAACATCAAGATAAAATGTAATTCATGGAGGGAGGTAGACTAGGGAGCCATTTTAAGAGCTTTGACTCTAGAACCAGGGCACTCCAATTTAACACTTTGTGTTCTATTTTTTTTCTTTTTTTAATTTTAATCTGGAAAATGGGAATACTAATATTATGTATCTTAAAAGATTGAGGATTGACGGGCTTCCCTGGTGGTGCAGTGGTTGAGAGTCCGCATGCCGATGCAGGCGACACAGGTACATGCCCCGGTCCGGGAAGGTCCCACATGCCGCGGAGCGGCTGGGCCTGTGAGCCATGGCCGCTGAGCCTGCGCGTCCGGAGCCTGTGCTCCACAACGGGAGAGGCCACAACAGTAAGAGGCCCGCGTACCGCAAAAAAAAAAAAAAAAAGAAAAAAAGATTGAGGATTGACAGTGTTAATACATCTAAAGTGCTTGGAATGATGTGTGCTTCATAGTAAATATCCAGTAATTCACTCTTTTTTCTTTCTATTTCATTCTCACCATTTTCCTTCCACTTGTCTCAGTCCTTTAGTTTCACTTTTACCTAAAAGTCAACCTCACCATAACATTTTTCTGTGTGCTTTAGATTTTAATGATTTTATATGTCATGCTGGCTCTCCTGTATCTGCAAGCTCTCATTTTAAACATTCTACACATTTGTCCCTAATATGTAACAGATATACTCACGTTTTTCCCAACTTAATCTGTTCTCCGTGGATTTTGATTCCCCTTACACTGATCATCATAATTGCCTTTCTTTCTTTCTCAGTGGCAATCTGGGCTCTGCCTCATTCCATCTCTGAAACTGCCAACGTTTTCTCCATATGCCATATTATTATTTTCTCAACCCGGGAGGCTACTGTTGTGCTTTCACTTCCAATTGCCAGCACCAGCATATCTTTAATAAGGGTGTGGCCTCCTGGGCTACTTGGAACCCTCTTTGCCTTCAAGCACAAAAAGAGGGAATTGTCTCAAAGAATTTGCATATCTAGGTAGCTCTTGACCCAAAGCTGATGGATCTAATTACTCCAGCTCCATTACCCCTTGGTTGTTCTATAAATGTCAGCCAGGTCCATTTATTTGACAGAGTTGTTTAAATCTTGTATATTCTTACCAATTTTTTGGTCTACTTGTCCACCAGTTTTGAGTTTTAAAATCTTCTCTTTTAATTGTAGATATGAATACATATATTTCCTGTTTTGACAGTTTTCTTCTATTTTTGAAGCTCTGTTATTGGATACACCCATTTTAGCATTGTTATATCCTCTTGATGACTTGCAAACTCTTTATTAAACAATTTACTAATTTCTCCTTGATCATTCTTTTTTTTTTTTTTTTTTAACGTCTTTATTGAGGTATAATTGCTTTACAATAGTGTGTCAGCTTCTGCTTTATAACAAAGTGAATCAGCTATACATATACATATGCTCCCATGTGTCTTCCCTCTTGCGTCTCCCTCCCTCCCACTCTCCCCATCCCACCCCTCCAGGCTGTCCCAAAGCCCCGAGCTAATATCCCTGTGCCTTGCGGCTGCTTCCCCCTAGCTATCTACCTTACTACGTTTGTTAGTGTGTATATGTCCATGACTCTCTCTCGCCCTGTCAAAACTCACCCTTCCCCCTCCCCATATCCTCAAGTCCGTTCTCCAGTAGGTCTGCGCCTCTATTCCTGTCTTATCCCTAGGTTCTTCATGACATTTTTTTCCTTAAATTCCATATATATGTGTTAGCATACGGTATTTGTCTTTTTCTTTCTGACTTACTTCACTCTGTATGACAGACTCTAGGTCTATCCATCTCATTACAAATAACTCAATTTCATTTCTTTTTAAAGCTGAGTAATATTCCATTGTGTATATGTGCCACATCTTCCTTATCCATTCGTCCGATGATGGGCGCTTAGGTTCTTTCCATCTCCGGGCTATTGTAAATAGAGCTGCAATGAACATTTTGGTACATGACTCTTTTTGAATTTTGGTTTTCTCAGGGTATATGCCCAGTAGTGGGATTGCTGGGTCATATGGTAATTCTATTTGTAGTTTTTTAAGGAAGCTCCATACTGTTCTCCATAGTGGCTGAACCAATTCACATTCCCACCAGCAGTGGAAGAGTGTCCCCTTTTCTCCACACCCTCTCCAGCATTTATTGTTTCTAGATTTTTTGATGATGGCCATTCTGACTGGTGTGAGATGATATCTCATTGTAGTTTTGATTTGCATTTCTCTAATGATTAATGATGTTGAGCATTCTTTCATGTGTTTGTTGGCATTCTGTATATCTTCTTTGGAGAAATGTCTGTTTAGGTCTTCTGCCCATTTTTGGATGGGGTTGTTTGTTTTTTTGTTATTGAGCTGCATGAGCTGCTTGTAAATTTTGGAGATTAATCCTTTGTCAGTTGCTTCATTTGCAAATGTTTTCTCCCATTCTGAGGGTTGTCTTTTGGTCTTGATTATGGTTTCCTTTGCTGTGCAAAAGCTTTGAAGTTTCATTAGGTCCCATTTGTTTATTTTTGTTTTTATTTCCATTACTCTAGGAGGTGGGTCAGAAAGGATCTTGCTGTGATTTATGTCATAGAGTGTTCTTCCTATGTTTTCCTCTAAGAGTTTGATAGTTTCTGGCCTTACATTTAGGTCTTTAATCCATTTTGAGCTTATTTTTGTGTATGGTGTTAGGGAGTGATCTAATCTCATACTTTTACATGTACCTGTCCAGTTTTCCCAGCACCATTTATTGAAGAGGCTGTCCTTTCTCCACTGTACATTCCTGCCTCCTTTATCAAAGATAAGGTGTCCATATGTGCGTGGGTTTATCTCTGGGCTTTCTATCCTGTTCCACTGATCTATCTTTCTGTTTTTGTGCCAGTACCATACTGTCTTGATTACTGTTGCTTTGTAGTATAGTCTGAAGTCAGGGAGCCTGATTCCTCCAGCTCCTTTTTTCGTTCTCAAGATTGCTTTGGCTATTCGGGGTCTTTTGTGTTTCCATACAAATTGTGAAATTTTTTGTTCTAGTTCTGTGAAAAATGCCAGTGGTAGTTTGATAGGGATTGCATTGAATCTGTAGATTGCTTTGGGTAGTAGAGTCATTTTCACAATGTTGATTCTTCCCATCCAAGAACATGGTATATCTCTCCATCTATTTGTATCATCTTTAATTTCTTTCATCAGTGTCTTATAATTTTCTGCATACAGGTCTTTCGTATCCTTAGGTAGGTTTATTCCTAGATATTTTATTCTTTTTGTTGCAATGGTAAATGGGAGTGTTTTCTTGATTTCACTTTCAGATTTTTCATCATTAGTATATAGGAATGCCAGAGATTTCTGTGCATTAATTTTGTATCCTGCTACTTTACCAAATTCATTGATTAGCTCTAGTAGTTTTCTGGTAGCATCTTTAGGATTCTCTATGTATAGTATCATGTCATCTGCAAACAGTGACAGCTTTACTTCTTCTTTTCCGATTTGGATTCCTTTTATTTCCTTTTCTTCTCTGATTGCTGTGGCTAAAACTTCCAAAACTATGTTGAATAAGAGTGGTGAGAGTGGGCAACCTTGTCTTGTTCCTGATGTTAGTGGAAATGCTTTCAGTTTTTCACCATTGAGGATGATGTTTGCTGTGGGCTTGTCATATATGGCCTTTATTATGTTGAGGAAAGTTCCCTCTATGCCTACTTTCTGGAGGGTTTTTATCATAAATGGGTGTTGAATTTTGTCGAAAGCTTTCTCTGCATCTATTGAAATGATCATATGGTTTTTCTCCTTCAATTTGTTAATATGGTTTATCACATTGATAGATTTGCGTATATTGAAGAATCCTTGCATTCCTGGAATAAACCCCACTTGATCATGGTGTATGGTCCTTTTAATGTGCTGTTGGATTCTGTTTGCTAGTATTTTGTTGAGGATTTTTGCATCTATGTTCATCAGTGATATTGGCCTGTAGTTTTCTTTCTTTGTGAGATCCTTGTCTGGTTTTGGTATCAAGGTGATGGTGGCCTCGTAGAAGGAATTTGGGAGTGTTCCTCCCTCTGCTATATTTTGGAAGAGTTCGAGAAGGATAGGTGTTAGCTCTTCTCTAAACGTTTGATAGAATTCACCTGTGAAGCCATCTGGTCCTGGGCTTTTGTTTGTTGGAAGATTTTTAATCACAGTTTCAATTTCAGTGCTTGTGATTGGTCTGTTCATATTTTCTATTTCTTCCTGATTCAGTCTTGGCAGGTTGTGCATTTCTTAGAATTTGTCCATTTCTTCTAGATTGTCCATTTTATTGGCATAGAGTTGCTTGTAGTAATCTCTCATGATTTTTTTTATTTCTGCAGTGTCAGTTGTTATTTCTCCTTTCTCATTTCTAATTCTATTGATTTGAGTCTTCTCCCTTTTTTTCTTGATGAGTCTGGCTAGTGGTTTATCTATTTTGTTTATCTTCTCAAAGAACCAGCTTTTAGTTTTATTGATCTTTGCTATCGTTTCCTTCATTTCTTTTTCATTTATTTCTGATCTGATTTTTATGATTTCTTTCCTTCTGCTAGCTTTGGGGCTTTTTTGTTCTTCTTTCTCTAATTGCTTGAGGTGCAAGGTTAGGTTGTTTATTCGAGATGTTTCCTGCTTCTTAAGGTGGGCTTGTATTGCTATAAACTTCCCCCTTAGAACTGCTTTTGCTGCATCCCATAGGTTTTGGGTCGTTGTGTCTCCATTGTCATTTGTTTCTAGGTATTTTTTTATTTCCTCTTTGATTTCTTCAGTGATCACTTCATTATTAAGTAGTGTATTGTTTAGCCTCCATGTGTTTGTATATTTTACAGATCTTTTCCTGTAATTGATATCTAGTCTCATGGCGTTGTGGTCAAAAAAGATACTTGATACAATTTCAATTTTCTTAAATTTACCAAGGCTTGATTTGTGACCCAAGATATGATCTATCCTGGAGAATGTTCCATGAGCACTTGAGAAAAATGTGTATTCTGTTGTTTTTGGATGGAGTGTCCTATAAATATCAATTAAGTCCATCTTGTTTAATGTATCATTTAAAGCTTGTGTTTCCTTATTTATTTTCATTTTGGATGATCTGTCCATGGGTGAAAGTGGGGTGTTAAAGTCCCCTACTATGAATGTGTTACTGTCAATTTCCCCTTTTATGGCTGTTAGTATTTGCCTTACGTATTGAGGTGCTCCTATGTTGGGTGCATAAATATTTACAATTGTTATATCTTCTTCTTGGATCGATCCCTTGATCATTATGTAGTGTCCTTCTTTATCCCTTTTAATAGTCCTTATTTTAAAGTCTATTTTGTCTGATATGAGAATTGCTACTCCAGCTTTCTTTTGGTTTCCATTTGCATGGAATATCTTTTTCCATCCCCTTACTTTCAGTCTGTATGTGTCTCTAGGTCTGAGGTGGGTCTCTTGTAGACAGCATATATAAGGGTCTTGTTTTTGTATCCATTCAGCCAATCTGTGTCTTTTGGTGGGAGCATTTAGTCCATTTACATTTAAGGTAATTATCGATATGTATGTTCCTATTCCCATTTTCTATATTGTTTTGGGTTCGTTATTATAGGTTGTTTCCTTCTTTTGCATTTCTTATCTAGAGAAGTTCCTTTAGCATTTGTTGTAAAGCTGGTTTGGTGGTGCTGAACTCTCTCAGCTTTTGCTTGTCTGTAAAGGTTTTAATTTCTCCATCAAATGTGAATGAGATCCTTGCTGGGTAGAGTAATCTTGGTTGCAGGTTTTTCTCCTTCATCACTTTCAGTATGTCCTGCCACTCCCTTCTGGCTTGTAGGGTTTCTGCTGAGAGATCAGCTGTTAACCTTATGGGGATTCCCTTGTGTGTTATTTGTTGTTTTTCCCTTGCTGCTTTTAATATGCTTTCTTTGTATTTAATTTTTGATAGTTTGATTAATATGTGTCTTGGCGTATTTCTCCTTGTATTTATCCTGTATGGGACTCTCTGTGCTTCCTGGACTTGATTAACTATTTCCTTTCCCATATTAGGGAAGTTTTCAACTATAATCTCTTCAAATATTTTCTCAGTCCCTTTCTTTCTTTCTTCTTCTTCTGGAACCCCTATAATTCGAATGTTGGTGCGTTTCATGTTGTCCCAGAGGTCTCTGAGACTGTCCTCAGTTCTTTTCATTCTTTTTTCTTTATTCTGCTCTGCAGTAGTTATTTCCACTACTTTATCTTCCAGGTCACTTATCCGTTCTTCTGCCTCAGTTATTCTGCTATTGATCCTATCTAGAGTACTTTTAATTTCATTTATTGCGTTGTTCATCGTTGCTTGTTTCATCTTTAGTTCTTGTAGGTCCTTGTTAACTGTTTCTTGCATTTTGTCCATTCTACTTCCAAGATTTCGGATCATCCTTACTATCATTATTCTGAATTCTTTTTCAGGTAGATTGCCTATTTCCTCTTCATTTGTTAGGTCTGGTGGGTTTTTATCTTGCTCCTTCATCTGCTGTGTGTTTTTCTGTCTTCTCATTTTGCTTATCTTACTGTGTTTGGGGTCTCCTTTTTGCAGGCTGCACTTTCGTAGTTCCCGTTGTTTTTGATGTCTGTCTCCAGTGGCTAAGGTTGTTTCAGTGGGTTGTGTAGGCTTCCTGGTGGAGGGGACTAGTGCCTGTGTTGTGCTGGATGAGGCTGGATCTTGTCTCTCTAGTGGGCAGGTTCACGTCTGGTGGTGTGTTTTGGGGTGTCTGTGGCGTTGTTATGATTTTAGGCAGCCTCTCTGCTAATGGGTGGGGTTGTGTTCCTGTTTTGCTAGTTGTTTGGCATAGGTTGTCCAGCACTGTGGCTTGCTGGTCGTTGAGTGAAGCTGGGTGCTGGTGTTAAGATGGAGGTCTCTGGGAGATTTCCACCGTTTAATATTATGTGGAGCTGGGAGGTCTCTTGTTGACCAGTGTCCTGAAGTTGGCTCTCCTACCTCAGAGGCAGAGCCCTGTCTCCTGGGCTGGAGCACCAAGAGCCTTTCATCCACACGGCTCAGAATAAAAGGGAGGAAAAGTAGAGAGAATTATTAGAAGTATGAGGAAAGAAAGAAGGAAAGGAGGAAAGGAAGGAAGGAAGAAAGAAGCAAAGAAGGAAAGAAAGGAGGGAAGGAGGGAGGGAGGGAGGAAGGAAGGAAAGAAGGAGGGAAAGAAGGAGAAAATGTAGAGAGAATTAGTAGAAGTTTGAGGAAAGAGAAGGAGAGGAGGAAAGGAAGGAAGGAAGAAAGAAGCAAAGAAGGAAAGAAAGGAGGGAGGGAGGGAGGAAGGAAGGAAGGAAGGAGGGAAAGAAGGAGAAAATGTAGAGAGAATTAGAAGTATGAGGAAAGAAAGAAGGAAAGGAGGAAAGGAAGGAAGGCAGAAAGAAGCAAAGAAAGGGAGGGAGGGGGGAAGGAAGGAAGGAAGGAAGGAGGGAAAGAAGGAGAAAATGTAGAGAGAATTAGTAGAAGTATGAGGAAAGAAAGAAGGAAAGGAGGAAAGGAAGGAAGGAAGAAAGAAGCAAAGAAGGAAAGAAAGGAGGGAGGGAGGGAGGGAGGGAGGAAGGGAGGAAGGAAGGAGGGAAAGAAGGAAAAAAGAAAGAAAGAAGATACAGTAAAAATAAAATAAAGTATAATATAGTTATTGTACTAAAAAATATTTAGAAAGAAAAATAAAAAAGAACTGATAGAACCCTAGGACAAATGTTGGAAACAAAGCTATACAGAGAAAATCTTACACAGAAGCGTACACATACGCGTTCACAAAGAGAGGCAAAGGGGGAAAAATCATAAATCCTGCTCCCAGAGACCACCTCCTCAACCTGGGGTGATTCGCTGTCTAAAGGAGGGAAGGAAGGAAGGAAAGAAAGAACGAAGGTAAAGTACAATAAAGTTATTACAATTAAAATTAATTATTAAGAAAAAAAAATTTTTTTTTTAAAAAACCATGGACTGATAGAGCCCTAGGACAAATGTTGGAAGCAAAGCTATACAGAGAAAATCTTACACAGAAGCATACACATACACGTTCACAATGAGAGGCAAAGGGGAAAAATCATAAATCCTGCTCCCAGAGACCACCTCCTCAACCTGGGGTGATTCGCTGTCTAAAGGAGGGAAGGAAGGAAGGAAAGAAAGAAAGAAAGAACGAAGGTAAAGTACAATAAAGTTATTACAATTAAAATTAATTATTAAGAAAAAAATTTTTTTTTTAAAAAAACCATGGACGGATAGAGCCCTAGGACAAATGGTGGAAGCAAGAGTATACAGACAAGATCTCACACAGAAGCATACACGCACACATTCACAAAAAGAGGAAAAGGGAAAAAAATCACAGATCTCGCTCCTAAATTCCCCCTCTTCAATTTGGGATCACTCCCTGTCTATTCAGGTATTCCACAATGCAGGGCACATCAAGTTGATTGTGGAGCTTCAATCCGCCGCCTCCGCGGCTGCCGGGAGAGACCTCCCCCTCTCCTCCCTGCTCTCACAGCTCACAGGAGCTCAGCTTTGTACCCGGCCCTGCCCCTGGCGCAGATCGCTGGAGGGCGTCTGTTTTTTGCTCAGACAGGACGGGGTTAAAGGAGCCGCTGATTCGGGAGCTCCGGCTCACTCAGGCCGGGGGTTGGGGGATGGGGGAAGGAGGGGCACTGCGTGCGGGGCGGGCCTGCGGCGGCAGAGGCGGCGTGACGCTGCGGCAGAGGCCGGCGTGACGCTGCACCAGCTTGAGACCCGCCGTGCGTACTCCCGGGGAAGTTGTCCCTGGATCCCGGGAACCTGGCAGTGGCGGCCTGCACAGGCTCCGCGGAAGAGGGGCGCGGAGAGTGACCTGTGCTCGCACACAGCCCCCCTGGTGGCGGCAGCAGCAGCCCCAGCGTCTCCCGCCCGTCTCTGGGGTCCGCGGTTTCAGCCGCGGCTCGCGCCCGTCTCTGGGGCTCGCGCTTCCCGCCGCGGCTCGCGCCCGTCTCTGGGGTTTGCGCTTTCAGCCGCGGCTCGCGCCCGTCTCGGGGGCTCGCGCTTTTAGCCGCGGCTCGCACCCGTCTCTGGAGTTCCTTTAAGCAGCGCTCTTAAACCCCTCTCCTCGCGCACCAGGAAACAAAGAGGGAAGAAAAAGTCTCTTGCCTCTTCGGCCGGTGCAGGCTTTTCCCCGAACTCCCTCCCGGCTAGTCGTGGCGCACCAACCCCTTCAGGCTATGCTCAAGCCGCCAACCCCAGTCCTCTCCCTGCGCTCCGTCCAAAACCGAAACCCGAGCCTCAGCTCGCAGCCCCGCCCGCCCCGGCGGGTGAGCAGACAAGCCTCTAGGGTTGGTGAGTGCCGGTCGGCACCGATCGTCTGTGCCGGAATCTCCCCGCTTTGCCCTCCGCACCCGTCGCTGTGCACCACTCCGCGGTCCCGAATCTCCCCCCTCTGCCTCCCGCAGTCTCCGCCCACGGAGGGGCTTCCTAGTGTGTGGAAACTTTTCCTCCTTCACAGCTCCCTCCCACTGGTGCAGGTGCCGTCCTTATTCTTTTGTCTCTGTTTTTTCTTTTTTCTTTTGCCCTACCCAGGTACGTGAGGAGTTTCTTGCCTTTTGGGGGCTCTGAGGTCTTCTGCCAGCCTTCAGTAGGTGTTCTGTAGGAGTTGTTCCACGTGTAGATGTATTTCTGGTGTATCCGTGAGGAGGAAGGCGATCTCCACGTCTTACTCTTCCGCCATCTTCCCCCGTCTCTCATTCTCTATTTCTGATCATTCTGATAGTGGTATAGCCGTTGCACCTGTCTTATGTTTGGTTTCACCTGGTATAAAATTTTCATATTTTACTTTTTACCTATTATTAGTTTTAGACTTAAATTGTGTCTTTTGTGTAGATCCTGTACTTGGATGTTGATTTTTTTTCATTCTCTTAAAGTTAGTTTTATTGGAGTATAACTTACATTTAATAAATCTCACCCTTTTTGGTGTGGTTTCATGGAGTTTTAAAAACTTATACACTCATGTAATCATCAACATAAAGTTTCAAACAATTCCATCATCTTAGAAGTCCCTAATGCTCATTTGCAGTGAATCATCTTCCCTCCACCACCCCGGCCAGGCCCTGGAAACCACTTATTTAATTTCTGTCCCTATAGTTTTCTATTTTCTAGAATTCCATATAAGTGGAATCCTAGAATATGTAACCATTTGTATTTGGCTTCTTTCACTTAGCCCAATTTTTTTGAGATTTATCTATGGTGTTGCACGTACCGGTAGTGTTTCTCTTTTATTGCTGAGTTGAATCGTTGCCTTATCTAGTATGACAGTCATTGTCTTTTAATTGAAATTGTTAGACTACACATATTTAATGAATATATTAATATGGTTGAATTTACGTCTACTATCTTGCTATTTGTTTTCTGTTTGTCCATTTCTTCTTTCTTTTTTCTACCCTTTTGGATTGAATATATTTTATATTCCTTAGTATCTCCAATATTTGTTCTTTTAGTTATCCCTCTTTGATTTACTTTATTACTTGTTGCCCTAGTGTTAAAGGTGAATCTTCAACTTAACACATTTTACTATCTGGTGATAGTGTATGTGTGAGACTTACTGTAGCATATAGAGCATAAGACCCTTACAACAGCGTCCTCCTGTGTTACCCCCCATACATGTGTACTGTGGCTTAATACATTTTATTTGTTATCTACAGTGTAAATCCCACACTTCTTTGACATATATATGTATGTGTGTATATATATATATATATATATATATATGTATAAAACAAGGCACTAAATTCACTTTTAAAGAAATAATAAATGGATGAAGCAAAGTTTCTATAGTACGGTTTTCTCTTTCCAGTACCCTTTATTACTTTTGTAGATCAGATTTTCCATGTAATAGTCTTCAGTTGAATAATTTCCTTTGGCATTTCTAATAGTGAAGGCCTAATGCAGAAAAAAACAAGAAGTATTTTCAGCTTTCGTTTGTCTGAACTGATTTATTTCATATAGGCTGACTTTTCTTTTGTCTTTTGACATTTCCAAGATGCCTTTCATAGTTTCTGAGGAAAAGTGGGTCGTCATTCTTTGTGCTTCCATATATAATATGGCTTTTTTTTCCTGGCTAGTTTCCAGATTTTCTTTTTATTTATTTTAATAATCAGTAATTATGATATGCCTTAGTACAGTTTTCTGTTTCATTCCATTTTATTTTGTTGAACTTCTTAGACCTGTAGGTTATTCTTTTAATGAATGTCAAATTTTTTAAATCACTTTTTAACTTATTTTGTATGCTTGGACATTTGAAATTCTGTGTTGATTTGGGTCTGGAGTTCTTTTTCTTCCCTTTACAGTACTTGACTTTATTCTAGAGGACAGTTTAGTTACTGCATCCTTTAAAAGTTTGTTGGTTTATTTGTTTGTTTTAATACTTTGTAAGGGTGAGTTTACAGTAGTGTTACTGTAGAGCTTGTTTATCCCTACTACCAAGACATGACTCTCCTTGGGTCTCTGCTGTATGCCCCAAGTATGAACAAGGTCTCTCCACTATGACGGTTGTAACTCAAGATCTGGGGCCTGCATGAGCTTTTAGAAATTGTTTAGATATACAGGTATCAAGAAACATATTTTTTTGTGGGGGGCGGGGCTGGCCTAGTGGAGTTAAATCCTATTTGTGTGCTACTTAAGATTTATCCAAAAATTCGAGGGACCCCTATGCATATTTCTGGAATGTTATTTACATAACTTTTTCATTTATTATTTTGCTCCTAAAATTCCACCTACTTTGGCCTCCCCAAACTTCAGTATCTGTCTCAATTCAACAAGACTATCATGTAGTGCTTGGGTGTCTCCTGGCTATGTCATGATCTGAAAAGGCACATCTTGCCTTTCTAGGTAGAAAGCCGGGGCAAGTGTAGTCTCACTTTATTATTTCTTCTCTCTCAAGGGTCATAGTATGATGATGCTTGTTGTGAAATATCTGACAAACAGTTCTTTTATATATTTTGTCAAATTTCGAGTTCATGTTAGAAGGGCAAGTCAGGTACCAGATATTCTTAACATGTTTGAAGTTATCTATAATCATGTATTTTTTTTCAACTTGAAGTCCATTAGCCTCAGGATGCATTTCTGAATTAGCATGAAATGAAGTGTACATCTCTGGGGACAAAGTCTGCAGCTATCACCTTTCTCACGGATCCCAGTGTATATGAGTGTGCCTATTTGTTTTGTGATCTCTGATCTATTCTGTCATGGTGAATATACAAAATGGACAAAAGGGTGTTAATTGACTGAGGCTACTGTTGAAATGACAGTGAATAAGTGCTCCAGTGGCACTTACAAAATGAATTTTAAAACTTTATAGAATTAGAATATAAATTAATAGAATGTAGTGTTGTGTGTAAGGAATAATATACTAACTTATTCATAGTTCTGGAAAGATAGAGAATGTTCAATAAATACTTAACAAACATAATGAACTTTCACTGTATGGAAGATACTGGGAGAGGTAGTGGGGAAAAAGAATGCAAATGTACGTAATTGGTGGCCCTTCCTCTCCAGTGATCACAGACTACATTTGATTGATTGACGTTGTTCACTCTGTTTTAATCATCTGCGGGTATATGTAGAAGTATCATTTTGGCATATAATGTACTCTTCTATTACATATTCTACTTTAATTTCTGTATACAGCCCCTAGATATAGGTTCTAGAAACATTTACCTTATATATAATTGTTAGTGTTAAAATGAAAATAATTTTAGTTGAGTCGTATCAGGGACACCTCTCTCCTAAGATAAGGTTAAAGATTACAATAAATAAAGATTTTACTATTTATTTATATATCTACTGATAAATAAATTATAGAGAATATATTTAGTATTAGGAAAATAAAACCAAATTTTGTAAGTATTTAGTAATATAAATGCTTCTTTTTAAGTTCTTAGTTTTAAAAAAGTGGATTTGTATGTCAACTTTATTAGAAATAACAGCAATATTTAGAGATTAAATATAGTTTACGCTGGTGTGATTTAGGTATTAGTTTGAGCATTGATAAACCTATGAATATTATCCACTCTGGCACTGTGTTATTTTTGCAATATCACAAATCCTTCAGCCATGTCCATTAGGGATGTAATTTAACAGTGTTTTCATGTCAGTAGACAAAAATTAAATCTGACCATTCAAACTTGTCAGTTACTGAGAGTTTGATATATCATTTGTCCACATTCCTTTTAGGTTACTGAAGAGCAAAATGTGAAGGATCTAGATTTTTGATTTATTTCATAGGAACCTGAAGACATTTTTTCCTTGTAAATACAAGGAAACCTACTTCAAAATTTTACTATGTTCAGAATGAAGAAATTTAAGGAAAAGTTTCAAACTCCCAATTTTTAATTTCAATTTCCAGGCTTCTCAAATAAAATGTTAGTATACTTCAGCTCCTATCTACCTTGTCTACCCTACTTTCTATCATTCTATCTGTATGAGAATGCACCTTTTCAATATTTTAATTGAGACATTCATGATGATCCTCTAGCAAGAGGCGTTAGCCATTGCAGATATGTATATCACTTACAGAATCTTAATAATTTTAGGGGTCCCAGCACCATAGAAACCCCATTTATTTTAAGAAATATAACATTAGCAATAAAGGTTGCACAGAAGGATATATGAAAGTAGATTTCATACCTGCTTTACAATAAGGGCTGACTCTACTCATTCACGTATCTCTGTAAGCTCTGCTGAAATAGCAGGATTTTGAAACTGGCTGTGAAATTAGATTTTTCCACCATGAGCAGTGAGAGCTGTCATAATTCTGATCTCTAAAGGAAAAAAAAGCCTGTGTTATGGTATATTCCTCTCTCCTATGAATATTTTCTCTGATCATAATACGCAAAAGGTGGTATACAGATTGAAGTTGACTTTTGGGTATTTAGGGATTTTTAGTAAGGTTCGAGTTCTAAAATTTCTCTCCTCTGACAACATTTTATTAAATATATGCCTCATAAAAAATAAGCAGACGATTTTTAGATAAAAACTAACAAATAACCTCTGTTATCAAAATAGTTTATATTTTCCCCAAAGAATTTTTAATCTGTTATTGGTAGAATTGACTATTATGGGGCTTTCTAGACTATTAGCCAAAATAATATACAAGCACTCTCCTTACTGTGTGTCTTTTCTTATGTTAGTGTTTAGTACTGGTACAAACTCATCACTTACACATGTAAATTAGAGTCCATCTCTTGAAGTTAGGCAAAAATTGAGTTCTAAATTTGACTTTGAGTCTCCTAGTTTGTTACTGGGTGGATTACATAAACTCCCAAAGCCATAACATTCTCATCTTTAAACCAGACACAATTATAGTTCCTTAGTGTTAGGATTGTTATGAAGATTAGATAAAATAATTTAGCATACTCTTTAGATGAGCACTGGGTATTTGCTCTATAGTTATTAATCATTTCTACATTTCTTTTTATCCCACTTGATGGGCCAAAACAGAGAACCCTATGCTACAGCTGTTCAGAGGACTAGAGCAGATATTCTTAGGCACATCTGGCCCTGGTTCACACTAAATAAACAATCTTGGAGCGTCTGAAGGGTGACGACAACCTCAGAACAGAACTAGTATCTTAGAAATAATCCCAAGAGCCGAATGGTTTAAGAACTCCTAGGGCAGATTTTAAAATTATATTTATTTTGAAACAATTGACATAGACTTTCTCAACTTCTCACTAAAATAATTATAAAGACATACATAAAAGAGAGTAAAATCAGGAATACTAATAGAAATTCAAGAATCTAGACAAAATAAATGTTCTCTATGAAACTGATAGAGTGGCTTTAAAAGAACAAACATTGTACAGATACTACCAGAACAGAGTGGGACAGTCTACAGGGAAGTTCAATAAAGTCCCTTAGTTCCCTACTCCACTAGCCTCCCTCTCTGTGTTTAGAAAATGCAAGCTCAGAATCAATCCACAGTGTAAGCTGTGGGCACTCTTACTATGCGGTTCCTTGATTTGGTGGAGGAGCACACTGCTGCCAATCATTTCCCATCCCATTAGTACCTTTCCTTCTAGATCTACTTTGACACTAAGACTACCAGAAAACAATTAAGGGAAATGATTTAGTATGCAGATTTAATGTATACAATATATTCATGAAAAACGTCAGTCAAAAGTGGTCCACACTTTGTAAGAGTCCAGACTCTAGAGACATATTTTAAGTTTAAAGTATAAAGAAGTTTTCCTGCCTCCAGACTGGGGGAGGTGTGTGGGGGGGTGGGGAGAGAAAGAGAAAGAGTGAGAGGGGTTAACATAACGAGAGAAAAATAAGGCTTCTCCTAGACATCCTTGTAGTACTAAATGCTGGAAGAAATAGAGGAAGGAGCATTTAGTTTTGAAGATAATAACTCAATAAATTGGCAGTGAGTCCAGTTGTTTTATGTTTGAAAACAAAGGAAATATTATTTTCTACTTGAAATTGGAAAAAATTAACTTTGCTCTAATAAAGCTTTGAGGGGACCATGGTCACTATATTTTGTGAATCTATAAAAATATCAAATCATAGTTTTCATATAAATTTAGTTTGTTTTGTCATAACATATGTTTCTTGTAGGTTTTCTTGGGACAGTCTATATAATA
The DNA here is from genome assembly GCF_008692025.1 of Phocoena sinus. Lineage (NCBI taxonomy): Eukaryota > Metazoa > Chordata > Mammalia > Artiodactyla > Phocoenidae > Phocoena > Phocoena sinus. The sequence continues at coordinate 78,604,676 of NC_045768.1, read as the reverse complement.
TGGTGACTTGTCCTGATTTTGCAGTGATATTTGCAGTATTAATTATTGATTACAAATTCTGAAGAGAGCAAGAGTTCATAGGTCACATAACCATGAATCCACCTTTAACCATTCTGCCTGGGTATTTATTCCTTGTACTGACCTCTAATATCATTTATTGTCTGTACCAATAGGGCAGTGGGATTAATGGTTAAAGATGTTAGCTCTGAAGTCACATTACCTAGGTTCAGATTCAATATTCACATTTACCAATTGTAGGACATTAAAAAGTTGTATATTTTGTTTCTGGAATGAGAGAAAAATAGTACTGACACCACTGAAATAATATGGTAAATTGCTAGGGATAATGTCCAGCACATAGTGAGGATTCAATTAATTATATATATTGTATGTGTATAAATGTAACATGTTTGTATGTAATTAACTATTAACATAATGCTCAGAAGAGAGTAAATGTTCAGTGGATGATAGTGTTTATCTTTACTGTTATCATTACTGCTTTATTTGATACCAGAGAAGGCTGTGTTTCTTTGTATTTTTATGTGTATACAATATAAAGGTCCAGTGACATAATGAAAGACTGGAAAGCAAGGCTCTTTTTTTATCCTCAGCACCTAACATAGTAGGAGTCATTAAACCATGTGATGTGCTGGATTCGCCTTGTGCCAACATCATAGCTGATTGGGCACATCTCTTCCCATTCTCAACTTCTTGTTCAATGACATCATCCTGTTAGCTTGAAATTAGCTATGGCAGGACTATTTACATCATAGAAATTGAAAATACCACAAATTGGGGCTTCCTCCTATGTCGGAGAGCAGTTTGAATCATTTACTAGCACATCCCTTACTAAATGTTTATCAATACTGACGTAAAACCAAAGCTCTATAACTATGATAGTGACTCTTAGCCCAGTTTGCATAGTAGAATCATCTGTAAATTTTTTTTATCTTGTTCTGTTTTTTTAGAGAGTGCTTGGGCTCCCAGCCAATTTTGTACCAGTCAGTCATGGTTGATATTGACATAATTCAGGAAAAATTCCAACTGTATCCCACAGGAGATGCTATAATCATGCATTAGACACTCTGTTAAATCAGTCTAGGGCACTTGAGATTAAGCACATCAAAAATTACTTTCACGTTGGTATATATCTATATTTTCATCTATCTCCTCACATATAATGAACTATATGAGATTATTGATTTCTGCTTATATACTTATTAAACTCCCATAAATTAATACTGTGTTGAGATCACCAACTCTTAATGTGAGGTTAATAGTGTGTTCTTAATCATTTGGGGTTGCAAACTGAAATGCCTACAACAGTGTTTCCCCAGCTACTTTGTTTACAAAGAATCACGTAGGATGTTTGTTAAAATTCAGAATCTACCATTATTCTAGATCTTTTGAACCAGAATCTCCAGAGGATGAGCTGGGGATCTATATTTTTAGTCAAGAGTCTCGATGGTTTTTCTAATCTGGCAGTTTTGGGAAACCCTAGCCGATAGGAGCTAAGTAGGTGACGTAAGTGGATGGAGCACGGTGAGTCAAGCAGGTGAGGAACTGAGATAGTGCCTTGGCTGTAGGGACTAGGGCCAGCTAACTTCAAGTTTTCAAGATAAGCCAGAAATATAGATTATTACATAAAATATTCTTATTTTTAAATATTGACAAATTACTCATTGTCTTTGTATTATTACCACCCAGGTCAAACTAAACCTTATAATGTACTTGCATTTAAAATAAATGTTTACCATCTCTCAAAATACTGTGAAAGGTAGCAGTGAATGAAAGAAGTCAACTGTAGTCCCATCTACTCTCTATCTTTATTCATTCCGTGCCATTCCCCTGCACAGTGCCCTCTTCTCTGTTTCTTATTCAGTAAAGCAATACCAGGAAGGGAAAGAGAAAAGTGACACCTGTATATGTCTCCTATCCTTGGCACATAGTAGGCGCTCAAGTAATATTTGCTGAATACTTCTGAAAGTTTTAAAGAACTATTTAGTAATTTTCTAGTAAAAGTAGTTTTATTATATGAATATAAAAAAGTGATTATATATTCTGACGGTAAAAAGTGACTCGGGTATGAATTGAATTATCTGGGTGTAAAAGGGAGAGGTAATGGGGGACAGTTAAGATAATGACTTCTTGGTGATAGACAAGTTTTAACATATATATAGTGCTTCTTTGGGTTTTTTTCCCTTACTTTCCTTCCCCAAAATGCATTATAATCACCAGATGCAGAAATTACCTGTACCTGCATAAGCAGAAGGTAGTTCATAAGCTCCTAGAGTCAGAGATCTTGTCAGTCTTTGTTTTCATCATAACCCTAGTGTCTAACAGAACAAGATTACCTTCATAAATACTAAGTGGGATAAGGAATGAGTGAACAAATGAATTACGTAGGTAAAGCACTTGTCATATATATTCATGTCAATTATGCTGTAATTATGTCAATTTGACTAAGCACATATAGAACCCTTTCTCTGATTGGTACCAATGTGCTCTATCAAGTTATTTTAGACCGACCATATGCTAGACGTATTACAGAACATATGCAAATTTATATAATCATTTTTTAAAAAACACATGTACACGTTTTTATTGAAATGGAATTCATCCTTCATATCTTGTTTAGCTTCTCCAAGGGCCAAGCATTTGGCTCATAGGAAGCGACTGCTCTGCTGGGAGAAAAAAAAATACCAACTCTGTATAATCGTTGGAAAGAGAGAGAGAACAAGTAACAAATATTGTTCTAGTGAATTTTGGGGTGTTTAAGGAGTAGATATTATATGAGAAACGAGTAGAGGCAGCCCTGTTTAAATAGGTTCAATGACACTTTCTGGGTGCAAACACCAGTCCTGCTTCTTGGTAAGAGACTGAAAGTGAAATGTTAAAATGGCTCTATATTTGCAGTACTTTTACTCAGCAACCTGATTTTACTAATAACATATCCACCTTAAATTAAAATATATAATATATCTTTTAATATTTTGGTCTAGTTCCCAGATCGAGTCATAACATTATTATAATAGACTATTATTTTTAAGGTATAGAGTTGTTTCCATTTTCCCTTTTTAGATATATAAACTCCTATTATCAGAGTTTTTCACGGTTCTGAAGCATTTCTAGAGCCATGATATATGATAAATGACTTGTTTCATCCCGCAAGATGTGGGGCAGAAAATATTAGCCTTGCCATACTGGAGACTGTTTTAATATTTTAGCTATTTCCACATGATCTCCTTTCGGTGATATTATGTATATAAAATTACTTTTTAAGTGTTCTGATATTTTCATTGGTTCCTACTGTAGCACTATAATAATGACAACACTGTCTAAATCATAGATATTAAATGTCTTGAGAGATTTTATTCTCAAGAATGTAACAGAAGGCCATGCATTTGAACTGCAAAACTGCAGAACACAATATAAAGTGAATATATTAGATTTGCTAAGGGAAGCATTAAAAGGCAATGGATATAAATTGAGAAACATGACCATTTCATTCTACTGAAACCAACAAACAAATAGATATGTGTTTCAAATAAAACTGTAAATAATATTATAACAGAACTTTCCATGGCACCCTCAAACATGCACACATATCAAAATGAGCTTAAGCTGCAGCATTAATATGGGAAAGAAAGGAAAGCAGAGGCAGAAGAAATAAGGGTCTCTGAAACAAAGGCAGTTTAGTATTGCAGGAATATGTTCAGATATATCTAACTCCTTGCTCACTGTTCTCTCATTCTTTTACATCCTAAATCCATATGATTTGTAAGAACAATTGAACACCTTGGGAATTCCCAAGTTTAGTAGAATGCCATCTTAGTGCCTCCAAAAATACTCACTGAATGTCATATTTGCTTAAACTGAAATTGTAGAATTTTCTAAATTTCAACAAATAGCAAAACAGTGAAGCTGAATTTTTAAAATTTGGAAATATGGGGCTTCCCTGGTGGCGCAGTGGTTAAAAATCCGGCTACCAATGCAGGGGACATAGGTTCGAGCCCCGGTCCAGGAAGATCCCACATGCCGTGGAGCAACTAAGCCCGTGCGCCACAGCTACTGAGCCCGTGTGCCACAACTACTGAAGCCCAGAAGCCCACGCACCGCATTGAAGAGTAGCCCCCGCTCACTGCAACTAGAGAAAGCCCGCACGCAGCAACGAAGACCCAATGCAGCCAAAAATAAATTAATTAATTAATTTTTAAAAATTTGGAAATATGATTTTGCTTTGTTTTTGTAAATATGTAGTAACTAAAATTTGAAAACATATTCTCATAAACTTCTTTCATCTTTGTACTTCATGGTTTGGCTTTTCTTCTCACTCTGTTACTCAGTGTAGTAGCAGTTAAGTTGATGGGATTGAAAACTATCTGGATTTCAAATCCTGCCACTTACCAGTTGTGTGACCTTGGCTTAGTCACTTAACTTTTTGAGGCTCCGTTTTTTTTCAGATATAAAAGGAGCTTATAATGTATTCATGATAGGAATGGTATAACAAATTTAAAAAGTTTTTCCCAATGAATTAAAAACTTAAACATAAGACCTGAAACCATAAAACCCCTAGAAGAAAACATTGGGAAATGCTCCTTGACATTGGCCTTGGCAATGGTTTATTGGATATGATACCACAAGCACAAGCAACAAAAGAAAAATTAATAAATGAGAGCATATCAAACTAAAAAGCTTCTGTGCAGCCAAAGAAACAGTCAACAAAAGGAAAAGGTAACCTAAAGGATGGAATAAGATATTTTCAAATCATGAACCTGATGAGTTAATATTCAAATATATATAAAGAACTCATACAAGTCAATAGAAAAAATCTGTTTAAAAGCGGACAGAGGAACTAAACAGACATACTTTTTTTCTAAAAAAGACAAGTGGACAATAGCACATGAAAAGCTACAGCCATTATGGAATACAGTATGGAGTTTCCTCAAAAAATTAAAAATAGATTTAGCATATGATCCAACCATCCCACTTCTGAGTATGTATCTAAAGGAAATTATATCACTAATTTGCAAAGATATAGACACTCCCATGTTCATTGCAATATTATTCACAATAATCAAGATATAGGCATAACCTGAGTGTCCACCAACAGATAAATGGATAAAGAAGATGTAGATGTGGTGTACAAATGGATTATTCAGGCATGAGAAAGAAGGAAGGGTGAACCTTGAGGGCATTATGCTAAGCGAAATAAGTTAGACAGAGAAAGACAAATACTGTATGATCTCACTCATGTGGAATCTAAAAAGCCAAAAACTATATGTGGTAGTTTTTTTATTAAATCTGTTATTTCATTATGGCATAATTTTTTTCTTTTATATTAACATGATCCCAGATCATAAAGAAAACACATTCACCAGTATTACCTCGCTTCTTTTACAAGGTGGACTTTGTGCCATGCATTTGAAGGTAGATAGGCTATCTCGTTTAAAATTAGGTTATGATTATGGCATTTTATTCCAAAAAATAGTGTTCTCTTTTATACACCAAAATATATTGTATATACAGATCTTCTCTACCTTTTAATTACTGTAATCTTCTGATTGAGACAAAACATATTGTTAAGGATGTATTATGTAATACTTTCCCAAAGAGCTGGTTATTTTATCCTGTTACATATATGAAAGTATTGGCTTTTCTATTAATGAGTTTGAGTAGAAGGAGTTCTTAAGGGACATTTAGTCCATTCCTGACACCTATGTAGTACAAAAAAACACTTCCTAAAATAAGACACTAGTCTCCTGCTACAAGAAAGAGAAATAGTGATAAAGGCATGTAACCAACTTTGTTCTTATTTCCTGTCATTATAAAAACATTTTTTGTATTGTCCAGTAGTCTATATTCTTTTGTATAATTTAAAAAGCATTGGACATGGATGATGGGTGAAGAGGGGTAACTGGCTAGGTGTCTAATCAAAAGCCTGGATTTCCCCATCAAGAATGTTCTGTACTACCTCTGGGATTCTGAAGCACTGAAAACAACTGCCCAGACAATAAAAATGAATTATGAATATTTTGGTATTTAAGAGAAAAGTATATGTCTAATCAGTCCATTGGCTGTAATGTTGCTAAGTCAGTTTGAAATCTTTGAGTTCATTAGAGCTATTAGAAATCCAAAAGAATGAACACATAAAAGTACGCAGTCTCCTTATAGCTAACTATATATCTAATATCCTTGTGATTTTACTTACCTGATACATTGGACCCTTATTATAGTAAGAGAAGAAAAGTCCTTAGAGTAAAAAGGAGAAGGAGAAGACTGAGTTCAGACTTTTTAGGAAATTTTTTTAGTATGGAGATTCCTTAGAAAACTAAAAATAGAGTTACTATATGATTCAGGAATCTCTCTCCTGGACATATATCTGGAGAAAACCATAATTCAAAAAGGTGAATGCACCCCAGTGTTCATTGCAGCACTATTTACAATATGCAAGACATGAAAACAACCTAAATGTCCATCAACAGATGAATGGATAAAGAAGGTGATATATATATTTATATATATATATTTATATATAAATGTGTATATATACATATATATACAATGGAATATTATTCAGCCATAAAAAAGAATGAAATAATACCATTTTCAGCAACATGGATGGACCTAGAGAATATCATACTAAGTGAAGTAAGCCACACAAAGAAAAATATGTGACATCACTTATATGTGGAATCTAAAAAATAAAAGATACAAATGAACTTATATACAAAACAGAAATAGACCCACAGATATAGAAAACAAATGGTTACCAAAGGGGAAAGGGGTAGCAGAGAGATAAATTAAGAGGTTGGGATTAACATGTACATACTACTATATATAAAATAGGTAACCAACAAGGATGTACTGTGCTACTGAGTATAGCACAGGGAACTATACTCGATATTTTATAATAGCCTATAAGGAAAAGATATATACTCTGAAAAAGCATACATATATGTATACATATAAAAGAATATATATGTGTGTATTTTTATATATATATGTATGTATCTGAATGACTGTTCTGTACACCTAAAACTAACACAACATTTTAAATCAACTCTACTTCAATCAAATAAAAAAAGTGAACTTCTAATTTCCTCACTCCACCTGACTGACTCCTCTGAAGCCTCCCAGTTGATGATAACTTCTTGGTGCTCAAAAATCTTGAAATCATCCTTATTTCCTTTCTGACCCCCCATATCACAATTTCGCTTCATCACGAAATCCTCTCAGCTTTCTCTTCAAGATTTTTTAGAAAATATGACCACTTCTTACCACCTTAGCTATTACTACTATGTATCTGGTTTCATTTATAAACTTCTGTAATTATAATCAACAAAATATGTTGTTTGACCAAATATGAGCCAAAATAAACTTAAAAATCAGGCAATATTATCTGTAGTATTTGCAATGTGAAGATCAGTTTTGAGAAAATCATTGATAACTTTTAGATCATAACTCATTAATTAATATTAATTGTGACAAACCAATATGTATGTATAAGCTTGTCTAACTTTTTTCAAAAAATTACTAATATACTTATAACTTACTAATTTATTAATTTTTTCTGTTTGGTACTATAATATTTATTACTTTATTAAAATATTCAATGGCATCCTTATGCATTATGTCCCCAAAGTTTGGTAGAGTTTTAACCTTTAATTATACTTAAACACCTTAAACTTGCTCATACTGTATCAGTTGGAAGGATAATTATTCACTGTCTGGTTTTCTTCTGGCTGTTATTTCCAATATGTAGATCTACTTCATGTTCTTTGAAATTACAGGCAAGCTCCTAATTTAGCACCTCTGCACTCCGTTCCCTCTGCTCTTTACCATCTTCCTAATATCAGCACTGCTTATCCTCTCATCTTTTCAGGTTTCTGCTCAAACATCATCTCATTGAGACCTAAACTTATCACTTTATTTGATGTTACTAGCTCTTCCAGCTCCCACCAAAGAACTTTAGATTTGCCATACTGTACCATGCTTTATTTGTCCTTTTTTTTTTTTCAGTTTGACTTACCAATTTCTAAAATAGAATTCTATTTCTTTATTTTTTATGTTTTTACCTTTTTACCTCCTTGTTAGAATATAAGCTACATAGCTGGGATCCTTTGAAGTTTGTGTTGGTTTTCATTAGGTGTCACTTTCCTAGAACCTTGAATAGCACATATCAGTACTTCAGTATTATTTTTAGGAATATTTGTTGAAAGAAGAAATAAGCATGCATCAGGTTTTATGCTTGTAACCACAAGCAGTGCCTATCCTTGTGGAGTTTAAACTCCACAGAAAAAGACAGACATTAAACGGATATTTAAAATAAATATATAAATTTTGAGACATACTAATTGGAATGATTCAGAGTTCTATGAAAGGGTTAAAACTGAGCTCTTGACCTATCTTTGGTGAGAGAAGAAGCTGTAGGGGTTGGATGCCTTAGTGCTGAAAATAAGATCTGAAAAGTAAGAATGGACTTATGTGTAGATGTGGATAGGGGCCAAGGGAGAGAGTATTCCCAGCAGAGAGAACAGCAAAGTTGGTGTGGAAGAAAAAATTAGCAAGGAAGATTAGTTTAAGGCACTGAATAAAATGTGGAGTGTCTGAGCGGGCAAGACATATAAAATGAGGCTGGAGAGTTAGTAGCTACACCATGAAGAGCTATGTAGGTCAGAATAAGTATTTTTTTGTTTGCTTGTTTCTTTTGCCTAACAGCAATGGTAACTATTGAAGGGGTTCTATACTATGGAAGTTGAGGGTAACAGAATCAATTTGTATTTTGAAAAGAACAGTATGTCTCACATGTGAAAAAGAATGAATGATGAGCAAGAATGGTCTTTACAGATTTTTACTGTAAAAAAGTAGCTCAGAGGAAGGATGATGATAGCTTAGACTATATCCCCTCTCCCAAAAATATATGGTGATCACTTACGATTGTCTTCACTGACTTTTTTTTTTTTCCAGTCATTCATATACGTTCACAATTTGGTTCTTTTTCTTTTCTTTTTTTTCAATTTATATTTATACTTTGCACATTTACTCCAATAACTTAAAATATTACTAATATAGTACTGCCTTCCAAATTAAGATCTGCATTAAGGACTAGCTCCATAATTTGTGGGGCCAGTACTGAATGGAAAAAACAGAGCTCCTTGTTGAGATACTGTTAGGAATGTCTAGACAGTAGTGGCAGAGCATAGTGGGAGTCCCTTTTTTCCAGTGATGCCCTGTGCAACTACATAGAATGTTTGTCTGCAAAGCTGGTCCTTTTTACAGACTCCATTTCTCCCCTAGCTCAAGATAAAATTAAATTGGAAACTATGTACTTGACATCTATAGCTAGATGTCTCCCAGGCACATGACAATAAATGTGTCTAAAAATAGACCTTAAATTTCCCCTTTAATATAGAGTTCTCTTGTGTGTTTTGTTGTTTGGTTGGTTGGTTTCTGCCTCTTTTAGTTGATGGTATCATCATTTTCTCTCTCACGGAGCTAAGATCCTGAAAAGCATCTTCAATTTTACCCTCATGCCCTTAATCCAATTAATCAAGAAGTCCCACCAACTAAAATTTCACATATCTCTGCAACCTTCTCAATATATATACAGACCTTTATGTCTTATCACAGTCACCCCCTTACACTTTTTATTTTCTGACTTTAGTCTTAATTATCTCTTGTCCTCCTTCAAAAGGCTATCAATATTTCCCCTTTAAGTCATTTGACATTATATTATTCTTGCCTAACTTAAAGATCTTTGATGGCTCCCTAACACTTCTATAGAAAGAACAAATTATTTAGCAGAATATTCAATTACCTTCATAACCTAGCACTACCTCACATTTTGTTCAAATTAATACCTCTGCATTTCCCTCTTTATCCACACTTCCCTCAACAATACCATCCTTCACCAAAGATGCTATTGATATTCCCATCACCATACCTTTGGCTTTAGTCTTTCTGCCTATAATATCCTTACCTATGATTCTATAGCTACTTAAATGTCAAGAGCCAGCTCAACTGTTAATGTGTCTATGATACATTAGTCCCTTCTGCTGTCTAGTCAGAAAGAATAATTTCCTTTTCTTTATTCTAGTTTTGTTGGAAGACAATTCTCCATTGGTTCCTCACATTACTGCATATCTTGCAAGCAGAGCCACTGACTGACTGTCTTTGTTTTGGATTGTTTTTTAATGATGTTTGTATAACAACAGCCCTGTTAGATCAAGATAGTTTTTAACTATCTTGAAACAAAGGGTAGGCATGCTTAGTGCACATTATGAAAGATTTGGGTTCCCTAAGCTCAGGTTTCCTCTCCTGTAATACAATCTACCACATATACAACTGTCACATGGCTCCACTGGTGTCACTCTGGGACAATAATGGCTTGGGGAGTTAGTGCAAGAAAAGGTGGGTATTCTTCCTTTAGTTATTACTATGAATGATAAACTGTCCTTTATCTCTGACCCAGGATTTTTGTGTCTTCTGCCAGCACCATAAAAATTGTAGCAGGCTATCATATTATTTCAGAATTGGGCTAAAATCTCAAATATTCACTTTTCTAAACAACTATTAGTTAACACATTTATCCATTACCAGTTGTATGTGTTATTGCTCTCTCATATTTTCCCTGTAGGGAACCTATTAAATTCAATTTTGTTCAAATTTTTAGTATTTATTCTGTTTGGGGGACTACAGAGCAGGCCCCCAAAACTCAATACATTTGTTGCATAAATGGGTAAATAATTTAATAGCAATATAATTCTCAAAGCAAACTCATTCAGTTCTCAAAGACATATGGCTATAAGTGTTTTCAGTGAACTGTTGGGTGGAAAGAAACATATTAGTAATAACCTTTAGCTGTAATGAACTTGTTTAGATTTATTTAATACAATTAGACATTTCTTGTCTACATAGTTTGCTCATAGTGTTCCTTCTACTTCATTTGCCTTCCCTACTTTTACAATTTCCATCTATCTTTCATGGTCTATCCTTAGTAAATTATTCCCACATTATTCAATTACACACAATCTCTCCCCTCCCTTTGTTTAATTTACTCTTTGTCTATAGCTCAATTACATTGCTTATTAGAATTGACCTTGTTTTATATACTTTTCTTATCTCGCTCAGTAGATTGAGTTCTGACAACAAAACAGTTATGTCCAATTGATTTTTGGATCGCCCATGGTGCCAAGCACAGTGTATAATAGGAAATCAATAAATATCAATTTAATTAAATGGAGTAAAGTGTTACATAACTGTACCACTAACTGGTTCTCATTTCCTTTGCCACTTTATTCCTGATCTCTTCCCATTTACTTGTTTTCAATTCCATTGTTCCTGAGGTGAGTTAAAGCCAACTGAATTCTTTCCAGAAAATAATTTCTTACAGGCATCTAGACATCTGGGGTGCCACATTTGTATTTGAGAACAACAAAAAAGGAAATATAACAATTTCATTTTAATATCTGTGAGAACAATGACATCCAACAGCTTTTCAACCAGCTTGAATATGCATATGGTAAAAAGAATGAAAGCCAAATCTTCTCAGCTTCCATGGATGGAAACACTCTCTGTGGAAAACTATTAGGAGTAGACAGTCCAATCTCTTTAAGAAAGTGAGAGAGAAAAATGAAAATAGAAACCTTTATCAATTGAAATTCCTTCAGACACCCATGCAGTGTATGAACATTTATTATAAAATGTGATTATTTGAGCGACAAGAATAATTGGTAACTCTTTTTAGTGCCACCAAAGGTATGCCAGATAAGTTCTTACTAAAAATGAAATATTTTGACATAAAAATTCCACTTATGTATCCTTTTTTGTTCAATAAATATGCTGATTAACCTGAATTTTCCCATTTTCTTATAACTGAAAGGCTGGCATTTCAATATTTTGACTGAATAGAGTGGCAGCTGTCAAATCAAGTGTAATTTTAGATTACATTTTTAGAAAGCAGCTACTGAAGACTTGTTTAGCATAAAGTATACATGATTTACAAATTAGTTTAGTAACCATCATTTCTTTCATTTCTATTTATAAAATCAACCAAACATTCCTAAACAACTTTAAGAAAACTTGCTGCTAATTTGGCATCCATTAGGTAAGGAAGACTAGGCAAACACAAAATAAAACGAAACTGGGGATGATTGTTTCCAAAGAAATGTATCCATACCTAATCCTCCAGGCCTGCAGTCAAGGAAAGCTCTCTTAATTCACATTCTCAGTAAATCTCCTGATGTTTTAACTGAACATCATTTTGGGTAATTCTGTTATATTATGCACTTTCAGATGTGCTGAGTTCCACTCTCTTATATGAGGAAAGTTATAATATGAGACAGCTTTCTCTACATTTGTGAACTCGCAAATGAGGAAAAGCAACACCAAAATGTTGCATAATTTTGAATAAACTATAAAGTGCCATGAAATTGCCTTTAAAATCTGAGATGAATATAAATTAACTAAAATACCATCAGTTGTAAAGTGATTATTATGAACAGATTTGTCTCATTCTTGAAAATCTTAAATATGCTAAGGAATTTGCAGGTCATTTGTACAGATGATACTTTACATTATTTTCCATCCTTTCAGTTAATGAACTCTTATTCTTTACAGAAGTTTAAGGTTTATAGAAAAGTAAGTGGAAATAACAGAGACTTCCCATGTACCTCCCCACCCCCACCTCAGCCAATTTCCACTATTATTAACATCTTGATTCACTATGAGTATGTTTGTTATATTTGTTACCAGATATGACATGCTCTGATTTTTAACTAGAAGAATTTGGAAAGGTACTAGCATTATATCCAACAGTGGGCATGATACTCAAATAATGTTATTGCAAAATACTACAACCAAGAAGGGTCTCTATTAATATTATGTGGAAGCCAATTTCCATGCCTTTCTGTTTCTTTCATTTGTTTGTTTTGTTTTTAATCATAAAGGAAGACCTAGTACTATTTTGAATTCCATTATAGTTTCTCTTTTAGACTTCAGCTGATATCATTAACTTAGGTCTCCATTCTCCATGCCTTCATACCTCACTGATGTAGAATGCTAGTAGCAAAACACAGAAAAAAAAAAATTAGAAAACAATTTTGAACAAAAAGATACAAGGTTGAATATTGACGAAACAACAGTCGTGGGCAATAAGTAGTAGGAAATCTACGTAAAAATAAGGTCTAGAAATACAACCACCATTTTCTGTTATGTATAATTTGAACAAACGCACACTGAAAAAAGTTTCTACAATTAGTTATAAAGACCTTCATTGGAGAAACATGGCCTGTTGCGTCGTACAGGTGAGGAAATGAATATTCAAGACAAATCCTGATTCACTCCTAGCTGAAGGCTATACTGTTTCTAAAATGGAAGAACTGAGGAAACTTATGTAATGAGCTTATGACTTATAGATTTATATGTAAAATTGTGCATACCAACTATACAGTAAGCACATATAGCTATTATTCTATAGTGTTTATTTGACCATTCTCAACGAATCCTTCAAGTTATCTTCATAAATTTCTAAAATAAATAATTACTATAGGTAGGTATAGCCAGAAGTGGATATCTAAGCCAGGTAGAATCCTGCTGAAACTTACAGATCATATTCTGTTTCCCTAGGTGGCAGACTATGTGAAATTCTGCTTTCAAAATCTTATGCTTATTTGGATATAGTACAAATTACATGTGTATCATGAGCTCACATTTCCCTTCTTTGAATTTTCTAGACAATTGAAGAGCACTATAATGGTCTAAATAATAATAATTTCTCAACAAACAGTTAATTCCTATGAGTCCCAATATCCTAATATTTGTGTAAGCTAAGATCTGATTTTACTTGTAAATGTTATTAATGCCCATTAGGAGTTTTGAATTCAGATTGTCTCATAGATAGTAATGACTTTTTTTTGAATTGAACTCAATTTATATTGACTTTGCCCTTCTAAAAATCCCATCTTCAGAGTTTATACAATACAATCGGTTGCAAATAATTAACTAAAGGCATTATTCAGCATGAAAATATGGTTAGTAATCGGGTGTTTTATTGTAATGTGTATTCCAAGGACTATAATTACCCTATACTCATATAGTTTTTTTCCTTGTTTAATATCTTAACAATGTCTATTAGGCCTAAAAATGAACTTAAAATTCCAGTTAATTTAGAACTGGGTGGCAGGAGATTTTGATGGCAAAATTTACTTTGTAAGTATTTGTTGCTCAGTTTCCCTTACTTATATTAAGGTACATGTTTAAGAACAAATGAATTTCACTTATGTCATCTCCCTAGTTTGTCTTTATTTATGTCTATGGAAAACTGCTAGGAAAACCTTTTTCAATTCCGTACAAGTTCAGATTCTCGAACTGTTTTACATAAAATGATTTTTAAAAACTTTAATGAACATTTTTCAGCAAGCTGTGAACTAGCCATATCAATGGGGAGGGCTAAAGGTTCAGGAATTCCTTGTCCAGTGTACTAGTAGTGACTCATTTCTTATAAGGAAGAAAAGAACATTGTTAAGTCAGATCCCAATCCAATAAATTAATCAGTGAATTTCTGACTCTGGTTATTAATACACTAGTAGTATGTTAATTAGAAATGAAACAGGTAGAAACTAGATAACACATTACCATTTGCATTAAGATTCTTCTGCTGCTGCTTGTTATATGCGTGATCATAAACCTATGTATGCCCCCGTCTATTAAAAAAAAAAAAGAGAGAGAGAAAAGAAAACAACAGTAATACTCGTGTGTGCCTCCTTTGACTGAGTTACAGGAAGAAATATATGATTCTCTTGAGAAACCTAAAGGAGCATAAGACGATCATTAACTTGTCAATCAATTGATTAGATTGTTTGCAAATTAGTACAGTTGGAGGAAATGAGATATTAGTGATGTTATACTGATTAACTGTCAGATAACTACCTATTAATCAGGCATAATTAATTAGAGCTGATGTTAATCATTCTATAGGCACCTGATTTTCAAAGTTCTAACCATCGAGAGACCATAGTAGAGAATTACTAAATCTAGCAATCTAACAATATGGAAACAGAGAAAGCACATTCTACTTATTTGCTGGTGGTGATTTCCTTCATGCTCTTCCCTTTAGATATAGTCTACTGTAGGCAACAGGGTGGACATCTGTAGGTTTAGGGAACAATTCTTTTTGCTAATGAACACTGATGCCTTCATGACAAACAGATGATGCCTGCAGATGGTTGGTCCCCTCCAACCTCCTTGGCTGTTCAATTCTCACAGATTTCTATACAAATATACTCCATTTTAACATATTTCATCACAAATTTATCATACTCCCAGAAAAAGCTCACCCTAAAACTGTTTTTTCCCCATTTCTTCAAAAAGCCTTTGGCATTTAAATATTTATCTTGACAGAGTTGTAATTAAGATGGGAGCGGTGTGTGTGTTTGTGTATGTGTGTGTATGTGTGTGTGTATTTGCTAAATATACTAACATAGTTAATGCATTTCAACCCCATTTTCCTTCAAAGGTTACATTATATATTGCTCCCTTTTTGCTTCTTTCAGTGTAAATATGACCAAAAAATAAAAATGACAACATTTTGTACCTTTCACAAGAATCTTCTGGATTCTCAAGAATAGTTCACAAATATATGCAGAAGAATAATTAATCAGGGGTTCTAAGAAATTGCTGCAATTAAAAAGGGGACAAACCCTTTTCTGAATTTCCCTTTTTTTTTCATTGAAACCTGTTGTGGAATACCTATCCATTTTATATTGGCAAATGTTCATTTATTGAACTGTTTTAGAAACTAGGTTCTTTTTGTTTCTTTCTTACATTAAAAAAGAGTAAATTATGGCCAGTAAACTGACATTCTTTAATAAAATATAAGGTATTCACCTTTTTTAACTTTTAAGCTGCTTTGAGGTAAAATATTTGCTTCCTGTCAAGCTGATTATGGCTAATACATGTGCTATATCACTGCTATTGAAACACAGTACCTTGGATCTTCCTGAAACAAAAGGTTATGTTGGTGCCAATCATTCATTTCTCCTGTCTGACATAAGATAAAATCAGATTTGCTAATAACAGATGCACAATCCCTTGGCAAGCTGTAATGGGACCAGAAAAGATGAAAGGCAAACATAGCTCAGTGAAATAAAGTGAAGGTTAAATGTGTTACCCCTTGCAGTGTCTGGTACCCTGATTACTGATGTGAATCACATAATGATTCCTGCCATTAATAGAGCTATAGCAGTTAGCCAATGTTCTACAGCAGTCAGCTTATGTTGACCAAAAGAATCATTCATTTTTGAAGTTCTATATACACATTGAAAATTAACCTTAGACTTTTTAAGGAAAAAGCAAAGAAAAAACACTATGAATTCTTTTTTCTTAGAAAATTTTATTTCTCATTGAAAAAAATGTTCACTGAGAACACTTTCATCTTGGTTAAGCTTCGTTATACTTTCAGCATATAGGTTTGCTTACTACTGAAGAAGGCTAATGTTTGTCATTGACTATATAAACTTTAAATTTTCCTGTCGTATTTCTTTTTGCTGCTAATAGATTAGGATGAATCTAGCCTTCCAAGTGTCTGTAGTTTCTGCAGTGCTTCCAACTCAGGAAGCAGAAGCCTCAATTCAAAAAGATAGATAGATAGATAGATAAGAGATGAACTAGTGTCATTCCCTCTTTCCTCCTTCTCTATTTCCATATTTCTCCCTATTTAGCCTTTTTGCAGTATTTTCCTTCAATCATGGAAGTTTCTTCAAGAGTTTATTTTCTCTTTCACTCAACTACAGTAGTGTCATTATAAACTCTAAATTGAGCTGAAAATTCTGCTGCAGATCTAAGCAAATAATTCTACTTTAGAGTATGGTATTTATTGTCAAACCTAAGCAACTAAACTTGTCCTCATCTTGAACTTCTCCAACTTTTGGTAAACTGTATTCATGAGGTAATAATCAGAAGATATTGCTATATTCCAACAACAAATTATTTTTTTAAAAAAGCAAACAAAAACACTGATGGGCTCCAGTGAATGCTCCAACTTAATCTTATTAGAGTAAATTTTAACTCATTTCAATTATGGTAGACCAGATATCAGAACAATTTGAGATTATCTATTTAAAGCTCAAGTAAAGTATTATGTGGGTATTTGGATATATATATTTCTGGCATTTAGACTAGGAGTCTGAGCTGAAAATATAAATTGAGTAGTTTCTATCTTATATGAGATAATATAAAGCCAGGCAACTGGAGGATGTAATCAAAGAGTGAGTATAGACTGAAAGGGTATCTAAGATGTAAGCTTCAGAATTTCTGATGAATCAACATTTATTATGGCCTTATCAGTAGATGGGTGATTGGTCAATTGCCTGATCACTTTGTATCAAATATTAAATACTAAAAAAATATGCTGTAGACTAGCTAATTTTCTCAGTAACCTTCTTTTGCCAGATGGTTCAGAAGAGAATACCAAGGTGATTACATGTATGAGAATACAACTCTTGTGGAATGGACAAATGGACTTAATTCATATGACTCCTTTTGTCAGTGCCACCAGCCATCTCTGACTTCGCATTTAGCATTTCATACAATTGATTACTACCTCTTCCTCAGTGTACTTTCTTTATTTGTACTTTCTTTATTTGATGTCCAAGATACCAAAATTTTATGGTTATACTGCTACCAAACTAGCCCCTTTACTTTACTTTTCTTACTCATCTCTTTTCTCCAATCTCTTAACCTTGTAGAATTCAAAACTCAATCTTTGGATCTCTACATATACTCAGTCAATTCCTTTTGTCATCTTCTGGTCTTTTGACTTTAAATACCTCAGATAAGTTTAAAAATACTCAATATTTATCTTACGCCTAGAGTTCTCCTTTCAATAAATAACAGACTTGTATATCTAAATGCTCACTCACATTTTTACTTGACCTTTGTACAGACATCTTAAACTTAACACCCATCCAAATCTCCCTCACACGCTTGATCCACTCTACAACCTTTCCCATTCTCGGTTAATGTTAATTTTATTCTTTTACTTATTCAAAACAAATATATTTTAATCGTGTTTGGTACTTCTTTTTCTCTCGTATCCCATATTTTTCTGCAAGAAAACCTTGGGTTCTCCCCTCTCTGAATAAAGCCTGAATCTGGATACTTCTCATCACCTTCACTGCTACAAGCCAGGTACAATTGCAAACATTTCCAGCATGGTTTTAGCACTGCTTTCCTAACTAGACTCACAGATTCGAAACTCTCTCTGCCTCCCCACTTCCTCCAAGAAAACATAGTGTATCCTCAACCCAGCAGCTAGCGCAGTCCTTTCAAAATATAACTTAGTTTTCTACACAGATGTTACTTCTTCTATGAGGGTAAACATTTATTAAAAACTTCAAATAGTGCCCCTCCAAGAATTTTTTATTCTTATCCCATCTAGTTTTTCTATAACACTATGTTCTAACATATGATTTACTTATATACTGTATATACTATTTAATTATATCTCTACTCAATAGAATTTAAGCTCCAGATATACTGATGTTTTAATGATTTGTTCATCATTGTATAGTAAACACATACTTATTCAATCTTTGTTGAATTAATAAGGGGATTAATCACTCAGTCCATGTCTTAAAGGATTTCAGTGTCTCTTGGAGAACCATTTATCTACTAACTGCTAGTCTAATGTTTTACCAAACTGATCTACACTGGCCATCTTCATGAAAGCATGGTCTCTATGAATTAGACAATAAGGTTGGGTGTCAACATAAAAGCGATGGTCAAACTAGTTCTCAGGAAATTACATCAGGGGTTCAAGAAATGCCTACTTTGATAACAATAAGTTGCAGAGAAAGATAGGAAAAGTGTCTGGTTGAAATTAGATCAATATATAAACTTTCAAAGTTATTGTCAAGTGAACATTTTTCCAAATGGCTGAGTGGCTACCTTGAGTGAACTAGACATTACAGTAAGTGCACTACATGCCTCCCAGTAGCAACGTAATAAGGCAAACTTAACAATTCTCAGGTAATTCTATGGGATAATATAATCAATCAATATTTGTTCTTAAATTCTTTTTAATGTATACATAGTTTGACTTTGTCATTGAATAATTAGAAAAAATGAACTTGTGTAGTGATATGAATTCATTCAATTAAAGAAACTTGCAGAATCTTATATATGCAAAATGGTTATTTAGTGCATTTTACAAAAGAAGTGTTAAATAAAGTTTTATGAAATATAAATTATTTGAAATTTTACATTATAGCATAGAGCTTTCTCATTTAAAACCCGAATTAGGTATATAATATTTTCATTAATCATAAGGTATTCATTATGAAAAGATTCTTAAGAAATGGCTAATATTACTGCTTTGTGTTTAAAGCATCATTTTCTGATAACAGTAAATCAGTATTCCCCGCAAAAATTGAAAAAATATACATGGATGCATTTTTATTCAACTTCACTTAGTATGGCTATTAAAATGAAATTTTATTTCAATACTTAAAACTTATATATTTCTTCTTTTTATAAATTTTGTGATTATATTTACAGCCCACCCAGATGATCCAAGATAATTTTCCCATAGCAAGATCCTTAACTTAGTCATATCTGCAAACTCCCTTTTGCCATATATGGTAATATTAACAGGCTCCAGGATATGGATATCTTTGAGGACAATTTTGAGCATATCCCAAAAAGGAAAATTCAATAACCTCAACATAACATATTTGTAATTATGTTCTTGTCGAACCTTGGATATATCAGAGATGATTATTTAACTTGATATAATATTTTTTGGTTTATATTTTCATTATCTTGCATCATTTGTGAAAATAACTCAACTGAAATTTATAAATTTATTGCTATCTTTGCCTCAATGGAATATAAAACCCTATTCTTTCATTTCAAAAAGTATGATTTATTATGTTGTATAAATTACTAAAAATAGCTGAGCATATATCAATACACAATGGCTGATGGCTGATACTAATATAATTTACTATGAAATATAATTTGGTCAAGCTCTCCAGAATTCTCAATAATTTTTTTTTTTTTTTTTTTTTACTTTCAAGTACAAAGATTGGGTATTACATGCACACATATTTTTAGCCCATGTCTTCATCTTTTCGAAAGTCTGCTTTGCTCTGGGAGAAAAAAATATCCAATTATAAAACCATCTGGTATTTTGATTTTTTATTGTAAATTTAAGATTTTAATTCCTTACCTCTGTATGCAGTTAAGTGAAAGAAATCACAGGTTTTCAAGTGAGGTACAACCTTTTTATTGTTCCTTTCGATTAAAAAAAAAGAAAAAAGGAAGAAAAAAGAAAAAGCAACCATCTGCCTGTGCCAGCTGCTAGAATGCTGATAAGATAATGGAATTCCTATATATGATATCATTTTGTTTTTCTAGTGGAAGTTGTGACATCTTCAACAGTTCTCTTCAGGATACACCTGCTTCTCTAACTAAGAAAATTGAAGCCAGTAGATTGTAAAAGGGTTGTCAACCTTATATTAACACAACTCTTAGCCTCCCATGGAGATATAGATGTAGATATACATATAGATATACATATATAGTTTTATTTAAATTTCTTTACATTGTTTGATAAATTACATTTTAAATGCTAAAGAAGAAATAGAAAATAAAACAGATTCATATTTTAATGCTGTCATTACTATAAATCACGCTCATTTAGTAAGCAAACACTTGTAAACACATTTATAGAACAATTTTCTTCTTGTCTGAATTTTAGGGGGATGATCTGAGAACCCTGGGTAGTTGTATCCAAAACATGTTGAATCTTTTTGGGTTTTTTTTTTACTTCTCTTTCATTTTTTATGGATGGAAATAATCATTATTCTGAAATTATTAGAAACCATAAAATGAAGTATTGTTTGAATACATGGAAAACTATGAAATAGTTTTGAACATTGACTGGTAAAGGGGTGCCACTCATAAATTAAATTTTTGTATATTTTTTCTTCTTTAGCACAGAAATTGCACATTATTTCACATTATAATCATGAAAATAAAATTACCTGGAGGCAAAACTTCCTTATTCTTTAAAAATTGCTTTTGAAGAGTTTTCCTCATTGTTCTGTGTATTTTTAATAGTTTCAAAAGATCTTACGTTCCTTTTGGATGTGAACATTATTATAATGAAGAAAGGGGAGTAGAAGTTCTTGGTTCTAGTGGTTTGGGGCCATTTTAGAGATGGAGTATTCTTAGAAGTGTCTCTGAACATGAAAAGTGACAGCTAGT
The DNA here is from genome assembly GCF_008692025.1 of Phocoena sinus. NCBI lineage: Eukaryota > Metazoa > Chordata > Mammalia > Artiodactyla > Phocoenidae > Phocoena > Phocoena sinus. The sequence continues at coordinate 78,583,406 of NC_045768.1, read as the reverse complement.
TCTGTGGAATCAAGAATATCAGGACATAAAACCCTCTGAACTGAACTAAACACTGAGAAAGGGCTTTCACTCAGATAATGTTGCTAAATGTCTCTCTTCCTCATTCAGTGATTGTAATCTGAGTAAGACAGTCAGCCATCACCACTGAATACTAGAACTAAATTTAGGGAATCACTTCCTTTGTGTAAGTGACTTTCCATGTTTCCTTTTATTTCAGAAAGTTATAGAACATACAAGAAAAGCATAGCAGTTCTTTGCCCCAGAGTGGTCAGGTATTATAAACAGAAAACCAGCATGGAGGAAATTTGTCTGAAATTAAGAAAGAGATAAAAATCATCAAAACTGTCAAACATATTACAGGTAAATAGAAAGCAACAACACCAAAGAATAAAGGGAAATTATTACCTTTTCAGAAACATATGTTTTGAAGAAAAAGAAAAAGTTTTCTCTTTAGGATTCTAGATTGAAATTTTCAACTTAATCAAGAGCACTTTAGGCTTATGGAACTGGAGACGTGGTAAATATCAAGATAATTGGTATGAAGATAAAAAAACTGCTGAACTTAAAATTGTACTGAAGGCAATAAAAATATTCCAGATATTTAGTAAAGAGGAAACCTAATTTGGGAACTAGATATAGGAGTGAAAGGATAAAACAATCCCCACCAAAGTGTGCAAAGAGAAATGATAGACATGTATAGTAAGAAGATAGAGATATACAGTCAGAATATATAGAGAGACAGATTTAATTAACAGTTTAAAAAATAATATTCAAGCCTTCCTGGTAGCTCTTTATATTTCCTTCAAAAAATGTAGAGCAATCAGAATAAATTTGAATAACTTAAAGTCATAGAATGCCCAAACATAAAACTATTTGAAAGTGAGTAAGGAAAATAACTCCAGATCCTACCACTCCTACCCCTCCTACCCAACCACAAGCCTCTGTGGTAAGCAAGATCACTCTGAGATAAGCCGCAAGGAAGAGAGAATTGGGGATCTACTGATAGACCACAGAAAGAGGAACTCGGTCCATTGTGAGTTGAAAAGTACTAAAAATGTACACTACTAGATAAGAACGTGGACTGCATGGAAGGAGCTTCAAAGTAAAAATGATTTGATGTGGCGAGTAACCATGCCACATGTGGCAAAAAAAGAAGGAAAAAAAGACAGGGGAGGCATCCTCTAGCAACTGGCTGGTTAAGGGGAAGAGATGTGGACACATATCCCATCTCCCTACCAGAAACAAACAAACAAATGAACAAACAATTTCTGAAGGAATTTGGACTTTGCGAAACTGAAAGAAAAGGGTGCCACTGAACTAAATATCTTGTAAACCACCTTGAAATTACACTGGCAATTTTTAAAGTTCAATATATGTCAAGAGTTGCCATTAAAAATTCGGAATTTGAGTTTAAACACACCTTAAGATATGAGGCTTCCCCATTTTAGGAAGATTTAGGAGTTTTTTTGGTAAAAATCTCAATAATTAAGAAAATTTCAACATGCCCCAAAGGCAATAATGTAATGAAAATTCACCTGGTGTACTGAAGACCTGCAAGCAAACAGGCAAGAGAATGAAAGTGAGAGAGATCAAGAAAGGAGTATAGGGCTTCCCTGGTGGCACAGTGGTTGAGAGTCTGCCTGCCGATGCAGGGGACACGGGTTCGTGCCCCAGTCCGGGAAGTTCCCACATGCCACGGAGCACCTGGGCCTGTGAGCCATGGCCACTAAGCCTGCGCGTCTGGAGCCTGTGCTCCGCAACGGGAGAGGCCACAACAGTGAGAGGCCCGCATACTGCAAAAAAAAAAAAAAGGAGTATAGAGTGTATATGGTGTAAGACAATAGCAGATGGACAAAGAAGGGATTTTAATATAACTGAAGTCCCTGAAGAAGAAAAAGAAAATAATGGATGTCACTAGTGTTTAAAACTATATCCAAAAGCACTTTCCAGCAATAAAACCTAAACCTATATCTTGAAAGGACCCATTAAATAGAGGAAAAATTTTAAGCCCAAATAATCAACTCTAATCCTAGTAAAAGTATTTCATTTTAATTATAAAGAAAAAAATTTTTTCTTAGAGTTCTTGATGATGTTTCCTGGGGATGGGGGAGAAAATAATTTTTTAGGGCAAAACAACTATACATTTTGCCCTAAATGCAGCAGACATTTCAAATTAACATAGAAAATGAAGCAACAATGAAGCAGCCTTTTCAAAAACACACAACAAAAGAGAGATCGTAAGCATGATCCAAAGATTGTATGTACATCTCAGATCTCCTTCAAGTATCAATCCTATAGAAAATGAGTTTTAAGTATACAACAACATGTATATCAATATTGTATAGCCATGAGCCCTTTTAAGGAAATTACTGTGGCTTAAGTTTCATTCAAATGAAGATGTCTAGGCAAACTTTAGTGAAGGACTGATGTAGGACATAAAAATATATATCATGACAGATCTAAGGCTGAAAACAAAAGTGAGGATAAAAGTGGATGAATGATATATCAAATTTATATTATTAAAATGTACTAATGAAAGTAAACAATGGAAGGAGAAGGGAAAGTAAAAAGAAAATTAGTAAAAACATATTGACTATAGCATATAAAATATATAGTAGTAAAAGAGTACAATTAAACACTGATAAACGAGATAGTAAAAAGTTAAATAAGAAAACACGTGTCTAATGGCATTCAGAGGTATAAATAACTACTAGAACAAAAATTTTAAAAAAATCTTCCTGAGTACAATATATTTTTAAAAATAGTGTGATGTAAATCTCATAGACACAGAAACATAAAAATATAAAATAAAACACAAAAGTATAAAATAGGGCTTCCCTAGTGGAGCAGTGGTTGAGAGTCCGCCTGCCGACGCAGGGGACATGGGTTCGTGCCCTGGTCCGGGAAGATCCCACATGCCGTGGAGCAGCTAGGCCCGTGAACCATGGCTGCTGAGCCTGCATGTCCAGAGCCTGTGATCCACAACCGGAGAGGCCACAACAGCGAGAGGCCCGCGTACTGCCAAAAACAAAAACAGAAACAAAAACGTATAAAATAACACAGTTAAGACCAACTATTTCAGTCACATTAATAGGTATACATGGGCTTAACTCACCTATTAAAAGAAAGAAAAACATCCAAATGTATCAAAATATCCAAAAATATCGCAAATCAAAATCAACTTTTAAAAAAAATATCTTTATTGGAGTATAATTGCTTTTCAATGATGGGTTAGTTTCTGCTTTATAGCAAAGTGAATCAGTTATACATATATATATGTTCCCATATCTCTTCCCTCTTGCATCTCCCTTCCTCCCACCATCCCTATCCCACCCCTCTAGGTGGTCACAAAGCACCTAGCTGATCTCCCTGTGCTATGCGTCTGCTTCCCACTAGCTATCTATTTTACATTTGGTAGTGTATATGTGTCCATGCCACTCTCTCACTTTGTCACAGCTTACCCTTCTTCCCCCTCCCCGTATCCTCAAGTCCGTTTTCTAGTAGGTCTGTGTCTTTATTCCCATCTTACCCCTAGGTTCTTCATGACCATTTTTTTTTCTTAGATTCCATATATATGTGTTAGCATACAGTATTTGTCTTTCTGACTTACTTCACTCTGTATGACAGACTCTAGGTCCATCCACCTCACTACAAATAACTCAATTTTGTTTCTTTTTATGGCTGAGTAATATTCCATTGTATATATGTGCCACATCTTCTTTATCCATTTATCTGCTGATGGACACTTAAGTTGCTTCCATGTCCTGGCTATTGTAAGTAGAGCTGCAGTGAACATTATGGTACATGACTCCTTTTGAATTATGGTTTTCTCAGGATATATGCCCAGTAGTGTGATTGCTGGGTTGTATGGTAGTTCTATTTTTAGTTTTTTAAGGAACCTCCATACTGTTTTCCATATGGCTGTATCAATTTACATTCCCACCAACAGTGCAAGAGTGTTCCCTTTTCAACACACTGTCTCCAGCATTTATTGTTTCTAGATTTTTTGATGATAGCCATTCTGACTGGTGTGAGATGATATCTCATTGTAGTTTTGATTTGCATTTCTCTAATGATTAATTATGTTGAGCATTCTTTCATGTGTTTGCGGGCAATCTGTATATCTTCTTTGGAGAAATGTCTATTTAGGTCTTCTGCCCATTTTTGTATTAGATTGTTTGTTTTTTTGATATTGAGCTGCATGAGCTGCTTGTAAATTTTGGAGATTAATCCTTTGTCAGTTGCTTCATTTGCAAATAGTTTCTCCCATTCTGAGGGTTGTCTTTTCGTCTTGTTTATGGTTTCCTTTGCTGTGCAAAAGTTTTTAAGTTTCATTAGGTCCCATTTGTTTAGTTTTGTTTTTATTTCCATTTCTCTAGAAGGTGGGTCAAAAAGGATCTTGCTGTGATTTATGTCATAGTGTTCTGCCTATGTTTTCCTCTAAGAGTTTGATAGTTTCTGGCCTTACATTTAGGACTTTAATCCATTTTGAGTATATTTTCGTGTATGGTGTTAGGGAGTGTTCTAGTTTCATACTTTTACATTACCTGTCCAGTTTTCCCAGCACCAATTATTGAAGAGGCTGTCTTTTCTCCACTGTATATTCTTGCCTTCTTTATCAAAGATAAGGTGACCATATGTGCGTGGGTTTATCTCTGGGCTTTCTATTCTGTTCCATTGATCTATATTTCTGTTTTTGTGCCAGTACCATACTGTCTTGATTACTGTAGCTTTGTAGTATAGTCTGAAGTCAGGGAGCCTGATTCCACCAGCTCCGTTTTTCGTTCTAAAGATTGCTTTGGCTATTTGGGGTCTTTTGTGTATCCAAATGTTTTTGGTGTTCAGGAGATACATCTAACCTAAAGTGACTCTGGAAAACTAAAAGCAAAGAAGTTGTCAAAAGTATACTAGATACATGATAATAAGAAGAAAATAGGTTAAAGTTACAGTGAAAAATAAAAAAGAAGTATCATGGTGCATCTAGTAGAGTGGTTAAAATCCAAACAAACAAAATATCAGTTGCTGGTTAGAATTCTGAATAAGAGGAACTCTCATTCATTGCTGGTAGAAATGCAAAATGGTAGAGCCACTTGGAAGACAGTTCAGCAGCTTCTTATAAAACAAAACATAGTCATATATTATCATCCAGCCAATATGCACCTACATATTTACCAAAATTATTGGAAAACTTATATCCTCACAAAAACTGGCCCATGAATGTTTATAACAGCTTTATTTATAATTGCCAATAACTGGAAGTGACCTCAGTATATGAATGAATAAACAAACTGTTGTACATCACTCAATAGAATACTACTCAGAGATAAAAAGAATGAGTTATCAAAATACACAGCTACGTGGATGAACCTTAAATGCATATATATACAAATTGAAAAGCCAATTGTAAAATGGCTTCTTTTGTTCTGTATGATTCCATTTATATGACTTTTTGGAAAAGAGTTGGAAAACTGGATTAGAGTTCAGAAGCTGAGAGATGGTAAAATCCATCAATCCATCAGTCAGTCAGTAGTTGCCAGGGGTTTGGGCAGAAGAAGTAAAAGTTTGAATAGGTGTAGCAAGGGGATATTTTTAGAAAAGGGAACATATTCCATATGATACTGTAGTGGTGGATACAGGGTCCTATGCATTTGTCAACATCCATAGAACTTTACAGCACAAGGGTGAAGTTTATTGTTTATAAATTCTTTTTTGTTTGTTTTTTGTGGTACGTGGGCCTCTCACTGTTGTGGCCTCTCCCGTTGCGGAGCACAGGCTCCGGATTTACAGGCTCAGCGGCCATGGCTCACGGGCCCAGCCGCTCTGTGGCATGTGGGATCTTCCCGGACCGGGGCACGAACCCGTGTTCCCTGCATCGGCAGGCGGACTCTCAACCACTGTGCCACCAGGGAAGCCCTATTGTTTATAAATTCTTAAAAAAAATATTTAGGTCAGGGGGATCCCACAATGGAATGCAGACTGTGATGAGGAAATCTGATTGGATTACAAACATATAAAAGAGTCTGTATGAGGAAAAAAAATACACTCCTGTGTGTTCCTCCTTTATTCACACATTCACTATACTTCTGATGCCAGATGTGTGGGTGTTTTCCCCACACTAAGCAATTTTGTGTGACACCAGCTAGATCTCCTACACTTAATTCTGATACTGTCTACCTGGAAATAATGTCAGATACTACAGGTTAATGGCTCAGTCCCACAAGAACGCCCACCTCCTCCCCACCGACACACATAATTCAGATGTCAATCACAAATCCATTTGTCCCCTCTACTTCTGACTGATAAGGTGTACATGGGGTTCTCATGACCCCTTCCTTGGTTTCAGTTATTTGCCAGAAAAGCTCATAGAACTCAGAGAAACACTTAAGTTTACCAGTTTATTATAAAAGGATATACTAAAGGATAGAGATGAATGTACAGGTGGAAGAGATGCAAAGGTATGAAGATGTAAGGTGTGAAGGAGGAGCTGCAGAGCTTCCACACCTTCTCCAGGCATGACACCCTTTTAGTACCTCCATGGGTTCAGCAGCCTAAGAGCTCTCTGAATGCTTTACTTCTGAGATTTTTAGGGACATTTAATCATGAAGGCATAATTGATTGTTAACTCAGTCTTCAGTCTCTTTCCTCTTCCCAGAGGGTGTGAGGTTGGAGTGGAATGTTCCAAGCTTCTGATCATGGCATGGTCTTTCTAATCAGTCATGGTCTTTCTGGTAATGAGCCCCCATCCTGAAGCTATACAGCTCACCAAGAGTCACGTCATTAGATCAAAAGACACTCCTATCATCCAGGACATTCCAATGGTTTTAGGAGTTCTGTATCAACACCTGGGGGCAGAGACCTGTATGTATATCCTCTATTATTTCACACAATCTCCCTGAAAGCAGGGGGCATGTTGGGGGGGGGGCAGGTGTTAACCAAAGTAACTTTGAAATAATGAAGACTGTAGGACTAAAGTCAAAAGAAACTGTACCTATGCACTGTCCTCTACTTTGTAAAGCTATTTCTCATGAGGGTATGAGCTAAAAATTCTAAAGCTACTATATATGTATAGTGGGATGGGACTATTAAAAAAATAAATGGCAAGTGGTGGAAGCCAGGTTTCTCACCATTGGATTGGGAAGGTATAGATAAACAAGGAAGAAATTCTAGAATAAACTATATCATACTGGAAGAAAAAGATATAGTATGAACTCATGTTTAGAGTAATAATTTTATTTTTATGGTAAATTATATAATATGATTTTATATTGTATAATATAAAAATAATATACATCTTTAAAACCAGAAGATATAATTTCATATTTCCTGCAACTTTTATTCTAGCCAGAATAAACCACAGTTTAAAGGGTTAGATATTTTCTCAAACGAACCTTCAAGTAGATAAATAATTTTTAAGCTCTTATAACCAATGACACAAACCATACATTGATGTATTCACTGATTTCTCTAGATCCATGTAAGTACCAACAAGCATCTTTTCTCTCCACACAGGCGAGTGATTTAAAATAAAGCAGTTATTAGCAGCAATCTAGTTAAACTTATTCAGATGAACAAATGAAAGTCTAGGGGAATGACATACTTGCTGCTGGATAAATTGACCCAAGTGCTTAGTCACCCAGATTTTCTTTCCTCATCTATAAACCGGGGCTAATATTAATACCTTGCACTTATGGAAGCTGTGACGACTACTTTGGGGGCATAATTAAAGTGTGAAGAACACTGTGTGATATAAGTTAATGACCAGTAATCTATATTTATTGCCTCTCCTCTTCCAGTCTCACAGCTCTCAATGTGACAGTCTGGATGGGAAAGTAATACCTTCTCCAATGATCAATATATTGTATCTTCATGAAGAGATCACAACCACTGATTCTCAAATGAAAATTTTAAGGAAATTACAAGAAATATTATATTCCATTATCATTGTCATAGTTTTTGCAAACATAATATGACGGTTATATAACATTTGGTTAATCATCACTGCAAAGCCTTTTATCCATAGCAGTTGTAAAGGTGGTTATTTTCTTTCTGAATGTGAGAACTGAGTCAGGTTCCTGGACTAGAGCTCACCCTGTCATGTTTTACCTTAGCAATTGATGCTCGGATATTTTAGACTGTTTTGAAAAATGCTAGAAGATAGTATGAAATGGAATCAAGATTGTAAGATGCTCTATCAGTATAAGTCAATGTCAGGTCAGTGGATAAAATAGAAAATAGTCCCCCAAACTTGAGAGCAATAATCCAGAATTATGTGGAGTCTAGAGAGATGTAACCAGATCATTATGGCTTCAGATACTCCAAGAGCAGATGATTGACATTTTATTTTTGATTTTCCTGTTGTCATGACTTTCTTTGCTGAGATAAACTTTTCTTGGAGCTTATAAGAGGGTGGGCATTAGCCGCTAACTTGCTGCTTTCTATTGATTGTTGCAATCTGTGGCTCTTTCCCGTGTTGAGCCAACAAAGAATGCAGCATTAAGATCCCATGTTTACCAAAATTGCTTCTCCGCAGTTTAAGACACTGGTTTGAAAAAGTCTGGTAAGAAAACTTACCTTCTTTAGTCTAGCACTATCCAAAGCCTATCACACGTGGCTCTTTAACAGGAAAGAAGAATGAGATTGATACTTCTATTAAATAAAAAGGATCTGTGTTATCTTAAATCCAGCAAATTGCACATTGATGATATAACAAGTTTCGGTTCTGCTAGTTTTAACTTCATAGAAAAAATAAAGCTAAATTCCTTCTAAAATAAAATACACCAAGTATTCTTTAAACATATCATGGAAAAGTTTAGATTGTTTTAATTTAGTATAGTGGAACACTGGATTCAGTAGTACTTCCAACAGGGAAAAAGTACAAAAGAACCAGTTATTGAATTAAAATACTTTTTTCCACGGCCTCACAGAACTCAGGAATTAGCATGGACCTGTTTGACATTGTATGGCATATAGAAGAATATTCAGAATATGTGCATTTGATTTTCATATTTGCAGTCTAGATAATATGGAGCTCTTTTACTTTTCTCAAGTTTTAATTTCTTCATCTGCAAAATCAAGATAACATCACCTACTTCACAGTTTTGTCTTAAGGATTGAATGTTATTGAATATTTGAGTAAGCACTCAATATGTACTTGTGGAATCTGAATCATAACCCAATGATGAGCTTTTCATGGCTCTTTGTTAGCATCTGATATTGAGCAGATTCATAAATCCATATGCTATTATCCTTTTATTGTATGTTCAGTAAAACTGTTGATTAGTTGCACATTGATAATCTCATGCATTGAAGTGTGGTATGCTGATAACTTGAGCTCCAAGCATATTCTGTTCTCTTACATTCCATATAGTATTTATAAACTTATGAGATTGCTGATTAGATAATAACTTTGTAATTATATAAAATATTAATGAGAGCTCTGAGGTTTAGGAGAATGCATATCATACTAGAATCCAAGCACCCATATTTATATGTAATACCTTAGATGAATCATGAATCTCTCTGAGGCTCAGTATTCTTATCAATAAATTGGAAATAACACTTAACATAGTATCTTTACAAGTCTATTGATTGGATACAATGTTATGTTGTAAATCAAAGGAAATTGTGAATTATAAAAGAATACACAAATATTTGGGCTATTGTAATGTGGAAGTTAAAAATCTGTCTCAACATAGATTTTTTTTAGATTTTGTTAAATGATCATTTGTGGCATTGGTTTATACACGGAATTCTTAGTGAAGGCTTCCAACTGTGTGTCTTGACAAAATAAAAATTGACATTTAAAAATGGTCCAAGAAAAGGGCTACCCATTGAGTTTGTACCAGAACACGTGAGGGGAATAAAAATTTCAGATTCTCTGAGAATGATATTTGTGAGACAGAAGCAGATCACACACGCCAACAGAATGAGCAGTGTTGAGGAATTCCATGTGTTCCTCCTGCAGGAGAGTATTGCAGATATGCTAACATGAAAAATAATGATGGCAGTTCAGGGAAATAAATGATTAAAATTTGCCCTGGATTATAAGACAACAAAGGAGTAGCCCCCAAATTAGCCTGGGGCAAGAAAAAGACAAATAAGGATATTGATGGGAGAGAGAAAAGATGGTAGTTAAAAGGTATTGTCAAATCAAACAATAATCATGGTTTCAATTGACCCTTGAACCATGTAAGTTTGTGTGGGTTCACTTATACATGGATATTTTTCAGTAGTAAATACTACAGTCCTACAAGGTCAGTGGTTGGTTGAATCTGTGGTTGAAGAATATAAAGGTATTTCCAACCCTATAACAATTAACAGAAAGCTTAGACTGAAGAAAGAACTGTGAATTTCATGGGGAAACTTTGCCTTCCCGAATTAATCTCAAATTTATGCATTCACACTATGGGTACATAGCAAAGCCAAATACAATTTATGTTTAAAAAGAAGTAACTTGATAAAAATGTCAAACTGAACACACACATCTACTTTTTTTTTGCCTTCTGAAACACCAAGATAATATTGGGAAAGGATTTTTTAAGGCATTACACCACCAAGACACTGAGAACACGAAAACTGACAACAATGGCATTTTGGAAGCTGCAAAGCAGATGGACTAAGAGGATCCATAAATACAAATCTTTATCTGGCAGAGGGGAAAACAAAGAAGGAGCTTAATTTGTATCTCAGAATTCCCATAAATTATAAGGACCTGGCATCTGGAGTTGAGGGTAGGCAGTAAAGAGCCAGAAAAAGAAAGGCGGTTTAATTCTTGTTTATAATACGTTAAACTTATAATGGATCAGTCTCGCTAGTAAGAGCATGAGATAAAAATTCGGGTGCTTTTGGTCTGCTGAGGAATTACAGCAGAATAGCAAAAGGAAAAGGTGAGAATAAAATTGTGTTCTCAGGTAAAATTTAGCATAAACTGCTTCACAGAATTATCCTCTGTTGAGGCAAGTGTGCCTACCTTTTTACCCCTGTAAACGGTACCTTAGACATATCCAAAATTAATCAAAAGAAAACTTCACTCTTAATGAAATTCAAGTAGTTATTGGGCAGACAAGAGCAGAGAAATGTTCCAGAAAGAAATAACAATATGTGCAAAAGAGCAAAGGTGAAAATGCCCATAGTGAATTTGGGAGACTGTAGGAATTACCTCAGAGATGCAATGAAGCAATATTTACATAAAATTATAGTTGGATACAGTTGGATAATGTTTACTTTTAATTGCTTTGAGAATTGTTAAGTACTTAATATTTAAATGTAAAAAATACAGAAATTCTTAGATTCCATATATATGTGTTAGCATACGGTATTTGTCTTTCTCTTTCTGACTTACTTCACTCTGTATGACAGACTCTAGGTCCATCCACCTCACTACAAATAACTCAATTTTGTTTCTTTTTATGGCTGAGTAATGTTCCATTGTATATATGTGCCACATCTTCTTTATCCATTCATCTGGTTATGGACATTTAGGTTGCTTCCATCTCCTGGCTATTGTAAATAGAGCTGCAATGAACATTTTGGTACATGACTCTTTTTGAATTATGGTTTTCTCAGGGTATATGCCCAGTAGTAGGATTGCTGGGTCATATATATGGAATCTAAGGAAAAAAAAAAAAAAAAAAGACGGGAATAAAGACACAGACCTACTAGAGAATGGACTTGAGGATATGGGGAGGGGGAAGGGTAAGCTGTGACAAAGTGAGAGAGTGTCATTGACATATATACACTACCAAACGTAAGGTAGATAGCTAGTGGGAAGCAGCTGCATAGCACAGGGAGATCAGCTCGGTGCTTTGTGAACGCCTGGAGGGGTGAGATAGGGAGGGTGGGAGGGAGGGAGATGCAAGAGGGAAGAGATATGGGAACATATGTATATGTATAGGTGATTCACTTTGTTATAAAGCAGAAACTAACGCACCATTGAAAAGCAATTATACTCCAATAAAGATGTTAAAAAATACAGAAATTTATGCAACACTTCCACTTTGTAAATATTTTACTTTAAAATCTTATTTTCAAAGAAGTTATAGAAATCTCATGAATGAAAAACATACTTTTTGTCTACTCAGAAGCATTTAAGTAATAATGCTTAACTTGAAAACAGCAGAAAAAATATATTAAGAAAAAAGATATCTAAAGGTTATCTGAAGGCCACTCTTGACATATAGAATGTTCCTATTCTGCCATTTCTGACTCTGCACTTCGGATTATAATATCTTGGGGAGATATTTTCCTCATTTATTGCTGATGTTTGTAGAAATCAAGTGAACCTTAGCAACGTCACTATATACCAATTCCTGTTTCTAACTCATCTGTGATTTTAGCTCATCTGATTATCACATTAATGGTCTTAGTTGTCAAGCAGTGCTTTTCCCAGAATTCTTCAATATAAATATATCTGTATGTCTTTGTGCTGGCTTTGAATAAAATATAAAAAGGGCTTTCCATGTTCAATATACTAAGAAAATTTTAATGTGTGTGATTCACATCCAATTATAAACTGAACTCTAGATCAGTAAGTTAAAATCATGTTTAAGGAAGTTTCTTTCCCTTTTGCATTCTATATTTGTGTCTTTCATGTATACATTTGTTAATTTATTAGTCTGTTTTCTGGAAGTCCAAGCATTTTTAATAATGGAGAATTGAGGTCAGTTTAAATTCAGAATGATTTAAAATATAAACACTACTTAGCATCTTGCACATAATTATATACATAGTAGGGACCATATTGCTATTTATGGAGTATTTGATCTATTGATAAACTGATTGCAGTTTATCAATACTTTGTATACCCTGGTGTAATCATTCGAATTAAAATGAGAATATGAATTAAAAATTCTTGATAATTTACATAGTATCAAATTGCTTTCTGTAGAACCCTGTAGTAGTTTAGAATTATGGCAAATAAAATTGAAAACTGAAAATGAAAAAGCACTTAAAGTGTTATTCAAAGAAAATGATCCCATGAGGCATAAAGGAAGAGCTGGAAAATTGTATCAAGCCATGTGCCACAAATTCTGTAATAACCATTACTAGGGACTTAATTGTGTCACCCCCAAATTCATATATTAAAGCCCTAACCCTTAATGTGATGGTATTTGGAGAAGGGATCTTTGAGAGATAATTGAGAGTTTAATTGAGGTCATAGGGTGGTGTCCTCATGGTGTGATTAGTGCCCTTTTAGGTAAAGACATCAGAGGACTTGCTCTCTTTCTGTCTATCCCCGTAACATGAGGACATAGTGGAAAGAGAGCAATCTATAACCCAGAAAGAAAACTCTCATCAGAAACCAACCATGCTGGCACCTTGATCCTGGACTTCTGCCTTTCTGAACTGGGAGAAGATGCATTTATGTTATTTAAGCCACAGAGTCAATGTTATTTTGCTATGGCAGCCTGAGCAGACTAAGACAACCATATTTAAAGAGGCTCCTGCAGTTAGAACATGAGCTGACAACACAGTTCAGGGAATTATCTATTAATATTCATCATGTTGAACTGGTTCAGCTATCAAGATAACATATAATCTTTTTTGTTCAACCCTTTGGATCTTCAGGTTCTTTCTACTTAATTTTTTTCATGATGTGTCTAAAATATAGAACATAAAAATAGTTTTCTTAGTGAAACACTTGCTACATAAACAAAGGAAAATAAAACGGATGGGTTTACGCCATTAAAAAATATTCTACCCTACAGATTGACAAAAATAGAGTAGAATGTGTATGACAGTATGAATTTGACATAAGGAAAAATATATGTGTAAAGGTATAAAAATGAATTCAAATAATCATAGAGATAGAATCTTTACATTTTACAGGATTCAGTTATTTGAAATGCTATAGCTAGAGAATATTGAACTTTACTTTTAACAGCAAATTGTCCTGAGCTGATACAAATATATCTGTTAAAGAAACTCCACTTGCTAAACATCTCTCAAATACGCTTTAGTTGGGCAAACCTCTCGAAATTGCTTATGTCTTAACAAGCTGGAAATGCAAGCTGACAATGTTACTATATTACAACTTGAGATAACGTTCAGTTAAAGTTAATTTCAAACTTGATATAGAGCATTTAAAATTGTTTTGAAACATTAACTCTGATTTTTAAAAAGGCATTTTCAAACATTTCTTAATATCATAAACTGTTTGATCCTGTTCTGACATTTGCACACAGTCAGGTCATAGTATTTACATAAGCTCTTAACTCTGTTTCCTCACTTACAAAATTAGAACACCAATATGGGCTTTAATTTTAAAACTTGTGTGAGTGTGTGTGTATATGTGTGTGTGTGTGTGTGTGTGTGTGTTTGTGTGTGTATGTGAACACCTCCTGGATCAAGATATAGAATAATCCTAACAACTGCAAGGACTTTCTTGTGCCCCTTCCATTCACCCTAAAGTATCCACTCTTCTGTCTCCCATCACCCTCAATTACTTTTGCACTTGTTTGAACTCCATATAGAATTATAAATCATAAACCTTTTTATACCTTCATTCCTTCATTTATCATTATACATGTACGATCATCTATGTTGTATAAACCTGTGGTTTTCCCTTTTTTATAGCTAAGTAATATTTCATTGTACAAATAACCTCAATATTCTTCCATTTTCATGTTGATGGAATTTTGAATTGTTTCCATGTTTTGGCAATTATTAATGAAACTGTACATGTCTCTTGGTGGACATTGTCATTTATTCCTCTTGGGTATATGTTTAGGAGTACAATTGCTACATCATGTATAGTTGTATGTTTTACCTTAATGGTTGAATCAGTTTGTATTCCCACATCATGCAGTAAATCACATCTCAGGCTAAGCTTGACTCAAGCGATGTTTTCACATATATTCAATTAGACCAAAATTTCAAAAACTCTCAAGTATTTTCCAATTAATTATAAAAGTAATGAAAAATTAAACACATTTGCCTAGGTGGAAGGAAGGACTAGTAATATAAAGATTTTTTTTTTTTCCTGGGTAAGTAGCTTACTGCTTCTGCTTTCATGCATTGAGTTGTGCAGTCTCTGTTTTAATACTGTCCTTTCAGACATCATGGAATCATTCTAGGTCATGCCTTTAAAAATCTAAACTTTATATTTTATGAAGAAAATATCAGAAAACACATATTATTCAGTTTTCCTAGCTATAAACTTATTTACAGAGAACTTTACTTTGTTCAAGCTCTGAAGACTGTTTTATTTTAACTGAGGTCAAATCTATTATGTTGACTAATGATGATGTTAATATATCCCTCCTTTCAATGATCCTTTGTTGTGAATGTGAGAGGAAGCCACAGATACAAATATCCCATTTTATCTGTCTTTGTGCTAATTCTATTCCAGTATCACAGCTATGATGGAGACCAGTAGAATTCAGGGTGTTCAGTTCAAGGAATGCTGAAGGTCATCTAATTCACAGTCTCCCCAATCAAGGAGTTTCCGAGAGAAGGAAGAATAACATTTTTCTATTGTAGACTTCTGTCTCAGAATATAGTGAAAAAGCAACTTTTTCTTATATTGTAGAATGCTGACTGCCATTTCATTTGATATAAGTAACAGCCAGAAAAATAAATGCTTCATCATTACTGTTGTTCCAAATTTTTAAAAATCTATTTCTTCAAGTTTTATATTACTTTAGTTTTCAAAGTTACCGTAAGATTTATCATATTTAAAAATAATATGTAGTGATTTTATACTCCAGGACATAGTAATTTTATGCTCTTCTATTTATGATAATATGGTAATTTTTCACTACACTAGAAATTCATCTGGAGGTTTAAGCATGTAGTTTACAATAGAAGGTAGGTGTACTAAAAAGAAGTCAGTTCTAAATAAATTCATAGGGCTTCTAACATCAGGAACCAGTAATATAGTTGGAAATAGAATTTCATGATAAAAGGATTAACATCATCACAAGACAGGATTTTAAGCAAGCCCTTTCAGGGTAGTTTGAAGTTTTCAAATTTGGAATGTTTCTTAGAAGAACAGAGATTAATGCTTATGGAGACTTAAGAACAGTTGTCTTGATATGTCAGAGTATTAAGTTTATCATATTATGATATATACATTGTGTTAAGATGTATCAAGATGGGCAATATCTAAACAGATGTAAGAAATGCTATATAAGCCCAATGTTTCTGTCTCTTTGATGTCTCTTTAATTTGTAGGTAAGATCAAGTAAATATCCAGTGGCAGGATATTTCTTCTTCCAGTTTCCTCAAATTCCTTAGGAATATCAATTTATTGTTACCAGTAGCTTCTATCTGCCTTTGCTGGATACTTTTCTCTGTTCTGTTTTGGGGGATATTCCTTTATCTCTGGGATAAACAAAAACATGGAAAATAACCCATAGTCTTGATGTATAATACAAGCAAAAAAATAATTCAAAACACAAGGATTTTGTTTGAGTAACAGAATTTACTTAAAGCTTTCACATAGAGCTTTTGAGAGAATTCCTAGTTATATTGAAACATCACAAGAAATCTAAAAACATTATTTAGATATTCATGCTCTTACAGTTTCTTTGGGAACTCTGCAGTGTTGTTCAGCTACCCTCCTTCTCTTCTCTTTCCCATGAGAAATGAAATATGATGGCCCTTTTTTTCTTCTCCTTCATTTTTAATCCCCCCACACCCCTACATTATTATTAAGTAAATATGTATGTAAATACATATACACATATAGATGCATATATATTTCTCTATAAACTCATACTTCATGCCATCATCACATCATCATCTGTTCCAAGAAATTTTCTTTTTGTTTTACTAAACAATTTTTTTTCTATGAGATTAATTATCTAACCAGATATTAAAATACTTTTTTCTTATGCTGCTAGAATTCTATTTCTTGTAAGGTAGTAAAACTTCAATTTTTCTGAACTCAGACATTATGTTCACTTTAAAAGATTAAAGTGAAGAAAAATCTTCATATATGACTGAGAATTTCCAACAATACATTAATAGGATCATACACCATGATCAAGTGGGGTTTATCCCAGGGCTGCAAGCATATTTCAATATCTGCAAATCAATCAATGTGATGTACCACATTAACAGGTTGAAGAAGAGAAGCTTTTTAGTTTGGGTAATCTCACTTGTCTAGTTTTGCTTTTGTTACTTGTGTTTCATTGTTATATCCAAAAAATCACTGACAAGACCAATGTCATACAGCTTATCCCCTATGTTTTCTTCTAAGTTTTTATAGTTTCAGGTTTTACATTTGTCTTCAGTCTATTTTAAGATGATTTTTGTGTATAATGTAGAAGAGTCCAAATTTATTCTTTTGCATGTGGATATCCAGTTTCTCCAGTATCATTTTTAAAGAGACTGTTCTCTCCCCATTGTATATTCCTGGCACCCTCATCAGAGATCAGTTACCCATAAGTGTGTAGATTTATTTCTGGGTTGTCTCTCTGTTCTGTTTCATTGGTCTATATATGTCTCTCTTTGTGTCATTATCATACTGTTTTAATTGCTGTAGCTTTGTAACATATTTTGAAATTAGAATGTAAGATGCCTTTAGCTTTGTTCTTCTTCCTGAAGTTTGTTTTAGCTATTATTCAGTCTTTTGTGGTTGCATATGGTTTTTCGTATTTAAAATTTTTTTTCTATAGAAAGCTGAGGTGGTTCACCATTATGAAATTTTTAAAATAATTCCTTTACTTTCTGGCAGAATGCAGTCTCATATTTCAACATGGTCCCTTTTCCCCTCTCCATGCAGGAAGCACACAAAAATTTTTCTCTGATATTTATTGTGAGAATTCGGTTGAGTTTCTGGAGATAAATCTCACAAAACTGTGGGGTGGGGGGCGCTATGGCTGGGTCCCCTTGCAGTTTTTAGCTCTCAAGGTTTTTCACATTGAGCATCCAGAAATTCATCATCTACAGTTCAGATATTCCTACTCCAGCCCTGGATCCTATGGCAGTTTCTGCTTCTGAGTCCCTGCTGTGGATAATTGTGCGGCAGTGGTTTGTCCTGTGCCCTTGCTCTTTTAGATCCAAAAACAGTTGTTGAATTTTTCAGTTTGCTCAGCTTTCTACTTGCTTTTAGTACACAGTGACAACTTCCAAGCTCCCTATTTATGGAGCTAGAAACTGGAAGTCTGCTCAATTTTATTTTATTGCTGAATAGTACTCCATTGCAAGGATGCAGGATAGTTTGTTCATCTGTTCATTTATTGAAGGGTATCTTGGTTATTTCTGGTTTTGGGTGATATGAATAAAGTTTCTATAAATATCTCATGCAGTTTTCAGCATGTAAATACATTTTCAAATAAGTTGCACAAATGCCCTAGGAGTGTAATTGCTAGATTACATGGTAAGATTATGTTTAGCTTTGCAAGTAACTTCAAAACTGTCTTCCAAAGAACTATACTGTTGTGCATTACCTGGCAGCAATAAGTAAGAGCTCCTTTTGTTCCATATTCTCTCCAGAAATGGCTTATTATCACTCTTTTGGGTTTAGTCATTCTAATAGGTATGTAGTAGTACTTACTGTTTAAATTTTCATTACCGTATTTTAATGCATTAAAATATAAAAACAAATTTACTTCCTGTAATGATTCTGGATGTTTTTTCTTTATACTTCCTTGATAAATTTTGTAGCAAAGTGATTGGAACAGAAACCAATATAATTTCTTGTCCTTAATTTAGACTATATGAGGACTAGGTGTATATTTCTCTTTCTGTGCTCAATAACAATGAGAAACCATATTAGCCATTTTTTTCCAGAACATAAATATTCCCAAAGATTAAACTATGATTTAACTATAATTGCTGTCTTTTACAAACTAATGTATTACTTATTACTCATCAAGACTCAGCGCTAGACCCTCAACTTGTTACCACCAATGCAAAGCTTTATGTAGTAAACTCTGCACAATCTCAACCTATTTTCCTTCCTACAACACCCGTCTTAAACTGATTCAGCTTAGCTCCTAAAACCTTATAAATAACCTCCTCTGTCTTCCCTTTCTTCGACACTATTAAAACTCTATCAAGGTGTGTTATTTCTGACTGTGGTAGTACTAATGGCCCAATCTTTGATTTTTCAGTATGTTTTTTTGCTGATCTTTTGGAGAATCAATAGTAATCAATGATATGCTCCATTGGGGATGTGATCTTTCTGGGCTTTCAAGATTCCAAAGATAATATCAAATCTACAACCCTTGTTGGCTGATGTTAAAGCATGACAACTACGCTTAACTCATTTCTAACTTTTGATCTCACTGAAATTCAATAAATATTAAATGTCTGGGAGAGAGGAAATATATATAAGTGTAGAGGTTTCCTACAATTGTGTTCTAACCATTCCTCTAAATGAGTGCTGAAAAATTACCTGGCATCAACCTATAGCAACCATTGGCTGGAGTCTATGATTGTCCTTAAATAAAGCAAGTTGATCTCTTTTACTTTGAATTGTTTTTTGGTGTTAGCTTACTGAGTGAGACATGAGTTCCTTACAAAATATGACCCTTTGAAACTCATTATTGTATGGTGCATGATGTTGTTTATCACATTACAATATTTTCTCTGTGAGGATGAGTATATGAATTAGGTCTCTGCCTCATTTCCAGAATAAATCTCAGTTCTCAGGAGTAATTGCTTTTATTTTTATTGTATGGTTGCAGAATTGTAAGTTGAGTATTTTTTTTTCTCTTTATACTGGTCGATTAATTAATATGTCTTCTACCAATAGCAAATAAAAAGGATTTCATACTCTGAATTTTGTGCTATAGTCATAGTCTTGATTTTTTCACCTTACATTTTGGCTTGAGTTTTACATTCTCTCTTTTAATCTGTAGAATATTTGGCTATATTGCGTATCTCTGTTATACTTAACTGCTTCATAATTCTCCATGATATGACTCTATTTGACTTCACCTCCCTGTTGCCATGAATAATACTGTGCCATGAAGAGACTTGTGTATTTCCATTTATGGAAAAGTGTGAACATTTCTTTGTGCTGTGTACTCAAATATCGAACTGTTGATTTGTAGTATATTAATATACTTAAATTGATTAACTAAGTGGTGCTGGTTGGTTCCCCAGAGTAGTTGCCATTGGTAGGGTGTGTGGGCATCTATATTGTACATTATCATCAACACTTAGTAGTATATATTTTCTAAGTTTTAATAATCTAATGGGTATAACATGATAGCTAATTTTTCTTTCAGTTTGCATTTCTCTCATTAATTAAGAATTTGATCAGCCCTTTGTTAGCTTTTGGGATTCCATCTTAATGCACTACTTATTTATATATAATGCCAATTTATCTTTTAAGGTTACTGTCTTGTTCTTTTTGATCTGTATAAGTTGCTTGCCCATTATAGATAGCAATGAGTCCCTTGATAGCTTTATACACTGTGTGTTCTTCCTTTCTGTAATCTGCTTAATACTATCCATGGTGTTCTTAATTATAAAAAATAGGAAAAGAGTTATTCCTCATTCTTGGTCATTGATATAAGTTCCTATATTTTTTTCTAATAATCTTTTAATTTTACATTTCATGTACAGTTCATGTTATATAGTCCACATTAAAGTAAGTGAGCCTGTTTTATATTATTTTTCTATAATGAATCAATATCCCAGTACTATCTACTAAAGAACTCATCATTTTCCTATTAATTTATAATGTCAATTTCATTTTTTAAATTAAATTTTCATGCACACAGAGGTACGCTTCCAAAATTTTTATACTGTTCCATATGTGTATTTCCCTGTGTTTGTTCCATTTCAACACTATTTTTGTTGCTATCATTTTACAACTTATCTTGATACTGGTGAGCAAGCCAACTACTATCCTACCACCTATTTTCATTTTATACTCTCTTTTTAAGGTTGACTTAGTTATGTTTCTTCCTTTGTGTCTTGATAAAAACATGCTAGGTATATTTTTCTAATGCTTCTAATGCTAAGGTTTATTTTAATTACGAATGTGAATATCTGCTTATGTATATTTCTTCAGTATCATTATTCAATCTTAGCTTGTCAGTGTGATTATATATACATTATATACACACATATACATAGTTCTATATATTTTATATGTATCTATACATATTGTATATGCGAATGTGTATACATATACATCCATATACATATTGCATACATATATTGTGTTAAATTATTATAACAGAAAGGATGTCATCACTCTAGTTTAAAAGGCTATAATCTAGCAGTTTGGGGGGAAACAGTGGGAAATTGTCCCAGTGTAGCTTGTTTTTCAGTCCTTATTTTTTTAATACTTTACCCTACTCTTTTGCTGTTACTTTCTATGCACATACTAGCATCGGTGGTCCATTGCAGTGAGAAAGGTCAATGATTGTCTCAGAGCACTGAACAGAAGGCAAGAATAATATCTAAAAAGTTTTTTTTTTAAACTCTCACTGCTTCTCTTTGGCTGCTGTCTGCCCCAGGCTAAAGCTACTAACTCACCCCACGTACTAAGCCTGTATAGTATTCCTTCTTCAGAGAAGCTTCTCAAAGCTTTCCCTACCTCTAGCTTTATTGAGATATAATTGATACATAACGTCCTGTAAGTTTAAAGTATAAACCATATTGATTTGATACACTTACATATTGCAATATGATTACCTCTGTGGCATTAGCTAACACCTCCATCATATCACAAAATTACCATTTCTTTTTTTTGTGGTGAAAACATTTAAGATCTACTCTCTTAGCAATTTTCAAGTATACAATACTATACTTCAATTTTAATTACAATGTCATGCATTAGATCCCCAAAACTTTTTGATCTTCTAACTGGAAGTTTGTACCCCCTGACCAACATACCCCCAAGCCCCTAGCAATCACCACTTCAAACACTATAAACACAAGTTCGGCTTTTTTGTACATTACTTTTTCTTCCCTGTCTGACTTGTTTCACTTAGCATAATGACTTCAAGGTCCATCTCTTTTGTCACCAGTGGCAGGATTTCCTTATTTCTCATGGCTGAATAATATTGCATTGTATGTGTATGTGTGTATGTGTGTGTGTGTGTGTATGTATGTATATGTATATCCTCTTCTTTATCCATTTATCCATTGATGGACTCGGGTATTTCCATATCTTGGCTGATCCCTCAATCTCACGTCTGTGTATATATTAAGAAAAACAAAATCAGGATGTCAGAAAGATGTCTGAACTCCCATATTTATTGCAACATTGTTCACAATAGTTAAATCTTTTCTTAAGTATTTATTCATGGGTTTGTTGTTTGTTTTTTTGTTTTGGTTTGTTTCATTTAGGTTTGTTTTGATTTGGTTAGTTCCTAGAATCATTGTATAAGTCTTTTTTTTTTTAATTAATTAATTTATTTATTTTTGGCTGCATTGGGTCTTCGTTGCTGCGCGTACGGGCTTTCTCTAGTTGTGGCGAGCGGGGGCTACTCTTCATTGCAGTGCGTGGGCTTCTCATTGCAGTGGCTTGTCTTGTTGAGGAGCAGGGGCTCTGGGCACATGGGCTTAGTAGTTGTGGCTCGTGAGCTCTAGAACGCAGGCTCAGTAATTGTGGCGCACAGGCTTAGTTGCTCCGGGGCATGTGGGATCTTCCCGGACCAGGGCTCAAACACGTGTCCCCTGCATTGGCAGGTGGATTCTTAACCGTTGCACCACCAGCGAAGTCCCATTGTGTAAATCTTAATGCTATAGTTTTCCCATGATTGAAATATTAAGGCTGTCCTTCCTTGCTCATGTGTCTTGCCAGCCTCCAATTTTATCTTAAAAAAAAAAAATCAATTAAATGTTGTGATATTGATGATAAACCACTTCATCGGGCTTCAGATAATTTTTCTGAACAATTTATTTATTTGTTATTCTGTGCTTTCATAGATGAATCATTCATATTTTCTCCCAAATTACTTCTTTATGTTTCTTGTTTCTTAAAGAGAAGCATGTGATTTTACCTTTTTATTCTGTTCAAATATTTCACATTTAAATCCCGTACATCTCCTTGTCTCATGTAGTCAAACTTCTACACAGCCAGAGAAAGTTCAGTTGTTCCCTAAAAATGTAATGGAGCCTAAACACTAAAACTATGACTTCCAAGAATTAAATCTAATTTAATTTTCTTCCATCTATAAAGCAACATATTTCATGTCAAGAAAAGCGATAGTAATCAGAGGATTACTTGTGTTCATATTGTGTTCAGTGATATCAGTGAAACAATAAAACCTAGATGGATTGTTCTTTGTCTTCTCATTTTTCTCATCAAAGATTCAGAGTTAAATATATGTTTATAATTCTGAACAGATAAAATTTTCCAGAGACACTTGCATTACCAGAAAAAAGGACAAAAAAATTTACTGAAATATAGGAGCACTTCTTTTCTTTGCATATATGTCTATTTATCTGACATTTTGACAGATTATTTAATTTCATCTGCATATGGCAAATGAATATGTTTCTCAGAAATTTTCAAAAGCAGTTATAATAATGTGAACTCCATGTAATGGGCATGTGAAAAGACTGCTTTCTATCCTATCATAAAATCAGACAACTTTATATATATAATCATACAGGCTTATAAATCTTTGCTTCCAAATAGTTTATTCTTATATGAATTAAATGAGTCCTTATCTAGACAACCTAGAATTTTTTATAACAATATTAAGACATGAAAATAAATAAAATGCCTTGTTGTAAAAATATGAGTTACCTAGCTCTAGAAACATCCCAAGAAAGATAGTTGATCCCAAATAATATACATATATTCTGGTTTACCTCTATGCCATTATGGACTAAATAGTTTATGAAATAAGTAAATATTTTTTTATGTTTTGTGGTTTTAAAATAGTGTATACTATTTTTCCTTAAACACTTACTATGCATTGGTATTTTCCCTGTATATTTCCAATAAAGTCTAGATATCTGTATATTATCAATTTAATTTTTATATTTCAAAGTGATTTTTTTCATGTCATTTGGGATTTGTTCTTGTGGTAAGGCTGTCAACTTATCTGTGCAGGAGAATACATTGTGACCACCCCCTATGCAGTAAAGAGCCAGTTAATCAGACAATGATAACAGCAAGAGCAGAGCTAAGGCAGAGGTTCAGGTAGCAGTGCTCCAGAGACTATCTAGGACAGCCCCTCTTGGAACTTACATGGAGATATTAGAGTGTACAGTAAGCCTCAGCCTGAAGTGAGGGTTGCTGGACTTACAGAGCCAGTGGACTTCATGTCTAACTCTCAATGTGAAGTTGTTCCACAAACTAATAGGACAAAAGGAATATTTAAGTTAGCTAAGACATATAGAAATGTCTGTCTACAAATCAGTACATGGTAGAAGTTATCTAGGTAGTGTGGACAAAAACAGATATGGGGGTTTTATCAGTAGTAGACATGAAAAGTTCAATAGAAGATAGGCACTTTGAAGGACTAGTGGAATTTTGGCAGGTGGGGATAGACAGGAGATCATGTAGTAGTGGATGCTGTTATTGCCTCTCCAACATCCAATCAATACCAGGTGATTAGTCTAAGCCAGTCATTGTTTTCAGTGTTTCAAAGATTAGTCTCAGTTCCAGCCAGTTGCAAGAGAAGGAAAATCTACTGGTGGGATAAGGTAGAACTGGTTTTGTGTAACACTATTTCTTTCTTATAAAAAAAAATCATAGGAAAAGCTGGTTCATCACTTTGCTTTGAACCATTCCATGTCTAGGTGTGATGCCCAGAGCTATGGAAGCTACCTTACTACCAGCCTAAAGACAAGGCCAGTGCCAAGGTATGTTGAGTGGAGATGTAGACATCACTGCATAACCAGTTTAAACTATTCTGGAGCTCAAGCTATCTCTGGAATTATTATACACGTAACTTTATGAAGAAAAATGTGAGATAAGTCATTAAATTTAGATAATCAGTGGAATACAGTTCTATCACAAGGTAAAATACCTGTTACTTGGAAATGCTGGAACTTAGAATGTAAGTCATGGATAATACCACAAATTTTACATTCTTACAGGTAAGTAAAGGGATCAAATATCTCCAAGGTAGTATTTAAAGAGAAAATGCAATACAAAAAAGAATGTGTAATGCCTATACTTATTAAATAGGAAGCAAAAAAGCTTCCATTCACACAAAAGGAAATTTACAGGTGGTCAGAAGAGACCTAGAACTTTCCAGGACTGCAAAAACAAGGAAGAAAAGTATTAATAGAGGTATACAACTGCCAAAAGTATCCAAAGAATGAGATGAACAAAATAGTGAAAGATTTTCTTTCCAGGGGATACTAAGGACCTTTGAAATAACTTTAGATTTTTCATCCAACATATCCTTATGGAATAAGGCAAGGAAGAGAAACATACTAGGAGACAAATAAAGAATATGTGAATGCCTAGGAAGTTTTTTCTTAGTCTTCTAAGGAAATCATGGCCATTTGAACTCTAAATCAGTAAAGAACTTTTTCCAGTGTCATGTTTTAAATAGTACCATACCATAGTACATGTTTATTCTCAGGCCAGGAGGCTGTAGAAATGATGTTGACCTGTTCAAAGGACATTTCACTATTTCCCACTCAAAATTACGTTCTGAATTTATATTTCCCTTCTGTTGTCACAGGCATTAGGTAAAGGCTTGCACTGCTGAGAGCAGCAGTGCATGTTTTACCTTAACAGATGGTTGCTGTTGAGGCAGATTAAAATCAGCAATGTACACTTGTTTTAACATGTTATTTTCATTTTAATTGTACACCAGAAACCTAGTAAACAAAAATCCCCTTAGGATAAACTTCCGTGTCTGTGTGTGTGTGTGTGTGTGTGTGTGTGTGTGTGTGGTGTGTTTTCTTTTAAGATTTTATGGTGCCACAAACTCTGGAGACAAACCAAATATTAATAATGATAATAATATACTGATATCTTGATGTCTGAGGCCCTTCTAATTCAGGAATAGTAACGGTGGAGTTACTACACTTGATTAGAAATTGTTTTTAAATTTAAAAACAAATAAAATCAAGAGACTCAGTTCAAACAAGTTGCACTTTCCCCAATCTCTTATCTCTGCTACAATGATAGATATTACCAGAGTTATACTGTGCCCTCTTCTGAAATCTCTGAGCTGGTGTATAAAAGATTTCTTCATCTATGGAGAACATAAGAAGGAGACTGCTTACAACTTAACACCAATCCTCTCCAAGTAGGTACTATGACTGGACTGGGAGAGGGAATAAAAGCATGTCTGAGCAATCCCCCCTTTTTTTCTTTCAATTTGTCTTGGATTATAAATTGAGGATCCCTTGATATATAGTTTGAACATATCTTGATATATTTAGTGCCTTGATAGAGTTAGTCTTAAATCAAGTAGTGTCAGTATTGCTATTCACTTCTCTCTTTCTCTTAACAAAAATTAGATAGAATAGATTGATTGATAGACAGATAGTTGACAAACAAGCTAGCTGGCGAAGAGAATTTGATGTAGATTTTTTTGGGAAAAATAGATATTCCTGGATAGTTTAATCCGTTTACTCTATAGTAAATGGAATAATTATAACATGGCCTTGTCAAGGGAATCTCAGACTATATGCCTATTTTAGATTGTTTTATAAATAAAAAAGATCTCAAAGCATGAATTTCAGTAAGTTATTTGAGGACCAAGACATATTCATATACTACTTTGCATTTCCTGTTGCTAGTACAGATGCTGACATATAGTTAAAATTCAGTCAGTAACCACTGAACAGAACTAAAGAACAGATTTGTATAAATGATTATACTAGGCACAGTGGCATTGTGAGAAGTAATTTGAAATATATTCTTAAAAATAAATTTTACTTTTATTGTAACCCAAAATAAAGGCCTGTCTCTGCTAAGGAAATTTGAGGAAATGAATCACTTTTCTGGGTCATGTAGCAAACCAGCTATATTTTGTTCTATTGATAGTATCATAGAGACAAGTCTTATAGATTTAATTTTTTAAAGAACAATACATTTATAATTCTGTTCCTGAGATGTTTATCAAGTAATAAAGGCTCAGCTACTTTAAGTGTCCATGAAACCATTTTTCATTAATTTTATAGAGATCTTTAAACAGGGGTCACAAATGCAAATGCTACCAGATACCAAGCATGCAGCAAAAGGAAGGAAATAATTAGATTTAAAGCAAATGGGAGAGTGTGGAATTGTGATGAACTGGTGTCCATATGCTTATTTTAAAGACATTTTAAAAATTTATAACAGTGTACACATAGAAAGGTCAGTAGAACAAATTTTTCATGTGATCTGCTTGTCAGTTTTCACCTCTTTTTCAAGAACTAATGTTTCACATGATAAACATTTACCTCATGTTCAGTAATTCCATCTTTTTTACTTTAGTTTGTGTTTCTTTAGTTACATTAAAATGAATTTAATATTTTATAAAGATAATCTTAATAGTTTTATTCCACTTTACTAAGCACTTTCTATCTAAATGGATTTTTTATCAATTGTTTATAGACATGGGTGTCTAAGAAAGATGCTTTCTAAAGGTTAACAATGCATAGTTTCCCAGTGAGAGATTTAAGATAACTATTTTCTACTCACTTCTTCACAGTTTTCTGTATATGCATTTATTAATTTATACAATATATGCTTATTATTTATTTACTTTTTGTCAATGTTCTAGTCACCGTGGATATAGTTAGCTCGCAATGTGTTTTTGCAGAGTCCCGTTCTCTGCTCATAAAACAGAATGTAGAAAACATCGGCTCAAAATTGAGAAATAATACACCCCCATTTTAAAATTTTAGTTTTTAAAATTTTTATGGATTAGTTCATGTAGGTTCCCTTAAAAACTATTAATAAACTGTTTGAAAGGAAAGGGAAAGGGGACTCAACTGGGTCAGTCTACAGATTATAGTATGGCTTATTGTCTCAAAAACATTCTTTTTGTATTATTTTGCTCTACTCTGGGCAGGTTCAGGAAAGATGGAGTATATAAAATGATATACTGATGCATCTAACTTATTTTCCATTTTAAAAGGAACTTCTCTAAATTCTCTTTTAGTTAGGAGGCCTGAGGATAGACAGCATATATGGTCATTCCAAACTGGTAAATTAAGTCTCTAAAATGCTGTGTCCTGATTTTCCAGTTGTCTGGCCTGGTATCTAGGCAACACTGTAACAGTCAGCGTATCACTGGATTTGTCTTTTGAAATAAATGAGTTGACGTGTAGAAAATCCCTATGTTACTTAAAATCTGAAGTGGTACAGTCAGTTTATCTCACTCCTTTCTATCTAGGATTTATAGTATTTGGCAACTGTCGCAGATTTTTGCATTTGTCTATTATCAAGAAAAAGTGTTTCTTTTTCCTTCTGATTTGGGTGTGTGTGTGTGTGTGTGTTTACAGGAGTTGAATAAAATAATATTTAACCAATTTTTAGCTGGCTATTTACTGTCTAAATTATACAGGGTAAAAAATGATTCCATCAGATAAAGCATTCAAACTTTAAAAGATGTGACTTTCCCAATGTGGAACCAGTAGTTAGAGACATAATATCCCTTTGTGCGTAACACCTCCAATATAAATCTTAACTCTCCAAATCTTGGATATCTGGACAATGAGATAGTCATTGGAAGGAAGGAAAGATGGAAGTGAAGGAAAGGAGAAAAGCAAAGAGGGAAAGAAGGAAAGAGAAAAGCATAGAGGGTAAGAGGGAGAGAGGAGAAAAAGAAATTATATTTCTCTTAGAATGATGTAGAAATATTTTGATTAATCTTGAAATCACTAGAACATACCAGTTTTGGTGTGTTAGATATCTAAAGTATAGAAATGAGATAATGTACTTTTTAAATTTAATTTTTTCTTTCTTTGAAATAGCTGTAAAATATTTGGTTTCACTTCATCTAGTTAAACAAGGGATCCTATATATATATTTAATCTTAGCATAGCTGTATTAATAAAACTAATTATATTTAACTTAATTTATCTGCTTTTCCTCTTTCATTTCCCACTTAGCTTGGTTCCAAAGTATGTTTGGTAATGTTTATCTCATGGCTGCTTAAGTATGTTCTTAGTCATAGAATATGAATGTGAAGATTTTGGTTGACAAAATTTCACAATTAGAAACCCAAGATTTTTAAAACATTGTTGAACATTCTTAATGCTACTTCAAAATGAAATAAATAGGGCCTCCCTGGTGGCACAGTGGTTGAGAGTCCGTCTGCCGATGCAGGGGACACGGGTCGTGCCCCGGTCCGGGAAGATCCCACATGCCGCGGAGAGGCTGGGCCCGTGAACCATGGCCGCTGAGCCTGCGCGTCCGGAGCCTGTGCTCCGCAACGGGAGAGGCCACAACAGTGAGAGGCCCGCGTACTGCCAAAAAAAAAAAAAAAAGAAAGAAATAAAATGTTATATACTTATAATGCAAAATAAATATTATAGCAAATGTAAAAGATATGTAATTAAAGTCTGGATGGTCTTGTTTTTTCATGTCTGAGGAAGACATATTTACACAGTAAGAAATAGTTTCAGTTACTTTTGGGTTTTTTTGTTTGTTTTTTTTAATTTTTATTTATTTTATTTTTGGCTGTGTTGGGTCTTCGTTGCTGCACACGGGCTTTCTCTAGTTGTGGTGAGTGGGGTCTACTCTTCATTGCGGTGCCTGGGCTTCTCATTGTGGTAGCTTCTCTTGTTGCAGAGCAAGGGCTCTAGGTACACGGGCTTCAGTAGTGGTGGCTCGCGGGCTCCGTAGTTGTGGTGCACAGGCTTAGCTACTCTGCAACATGTGGGATCTTCCTGGACCAGGGCTCAAACCCATGTCCCCTGCATTGGCAGGCAGATTCTTAACCACTGCGCCATCAGGGAAGCCCCAGTTACTTTAGTTTTAATTAATATTTCAGTTATTATATGTTAAAAATTTTTAATTAGTTTTCTTGAATCTTTAAGCTTTTTTAACTTGAGTAGTTATAAAGTTAATCATTTTACTTGTTTTCAATTTATATTCAACTAACATACATTTTCAAGATTAAAATCTGTTTAAACATTTATCTCTGTTTACATACTTAATTAAACAAATTCACTTAGACATTAAGCTACAATCTTATCTGATTATCTTAATCACTTTGAACATCTAACACAGCAAGTATATAAATTTTATGAGCAAAATATTCCTGAGCACTTAGGCAATGCTTATATGTGTGATAGAGTATAATTATAAATTTCATAACAGATTAATCTAACCATTCAAGTCAATTTCAAACAAATATATACACACAATACAATGTCTCCAAAAATCTATTACTGTATTTGTATTACATAAAGTACATAACATTTTCAGTAATATACTCATTTCTTCATCCCAGGGTTACAAATACATTTTCTTAATGAAGTGAAGCATAATGTCCATCTCATACCTGCTGTGGCAACTTTGATTTTATACTACAGTCAATGGCCTAGGATTATCTTTTGGATCTAGGTGTAGCTTCCAGGAATATTCTACCCAAACTTGATTTTACTGGCCATTTCTTAC
Organism: Phocoena sinus; assembly: GCF_008692025.1. Lineage (NCBI taxonomy): Eukaryota > Metazoa > Chordata > Mammalia > Artiodactyla > Phocoenidae > Phocoena > Phocoena sinus. The sequence goes on along the minus strand of NC_045768.1, from coordinate 78,552,958 downwards.
ATAGTGCAACTTTCCAAAGGATGAATTTTCTTTCAGTCTGGGTAATCTCACATCCCCTTATCATATTATACAATTTTCCCTTATACTCTTGCTAAATGTTTATGTTTGTGTCTATGTGTGGGAGCGGGGAGAGAGGCTATGTGTGTCTAGAGTGTAAGGGGGTGTTGAATAAAATCCATTTACTCAAACCAGCATTTCTCCAGTCTAATTTGGAATTATACAGGTGGAAACAAAATGAGAAATTCATCAGGTAAAATTTTAAACCTTAAGGATATCATTTTTCTAGTGTGGAACCTTAAGGATACCATTTTTCTAGTGTGGAATTGGAGAAACATATTTCCGTGGGTTTAACAAATTCAATATAAATCTTTACACTGTTCTCAATGTTTTTGTTGACTGATTTCACCTACTTAGATTTTTGCTATCCCATCTAGAAGTAGAACTAATCACTTGCTATCAAATAAGTATGATGAAATTTAAATGTTGAGTACAATGAAATAAGCATATAAGTTGGATATACTCATATTCAGCAATTTCTATAAAGACCTGAAATATATTTGTAAATATTCATTCTTTAACATATTTTGAGTATCATCATATATTCATGGTTTTTCAAAGAACTATTATTTTTTATTTAATTCTTAGATGATGACAACTTGTTTAGGAAAGCTCCTTTAAGCCGACCCCTTTGCATCCCTGAAAATGTTCTTACTGTCTGGCAACAACTCAGTTATCTTGTCCTACCTCTATTTTCCCTGGCTCAAGGTGCACACATCTCCTAAGAAGCTTGTCTTATTTTAGTGAGAATAAGGTTAGCACTGGGGCATTGTGGATGAATAAAAGATTGTAGTGATAGGTAACACTACTTATTGGGATACCTTAGTAAGAGAACTAGAAAATATTATTTATAAAGTGAAGAGTTTTTTTGGATGCTTTCAAATTAATTTCTTACAGATAGTGTTTATTTGAATATGAAATGTTTTCAACTTCCCTTTTTCTTTTCCCACCTTCCTTCCTCTCTATTATACCACCTTATCAACTTTATTATATGAAATATGTGTGTACATTGTAGTACTATATAATTACTTCATGTAGGACATACACCTACTTAGATCTCATAATCTACATCAGAGATTCAGTTGCCCTTTTCTACTTTTTTGTGTTGTTAGTATATCTCATTGTCCACCATTGTACCATCCCTTATTGACACTTCATGAGCTCTGTAGGAAAGACATATAATGTAAGTTTAAATTTGCCACATGTACGTTTCCACTGTAAAATAACAAGTGCATTCTGATTCATTTCTTAGCATATGACTGTGGTTTTAGAAGTTTGAGGGGATGCAATACTCAATTCACATTAAGCCTTTAATTTGTCATTATTACTCATCAGTTGTGATACTATTTGACATGTAATGTTTTTCTTCAATTGAGTTTCTGCTGCAACATGTTATTTTTTGACTGCTGGAAATTCATTTTCTGAATGAATATTCCCTGATACAGAGAAATACAAAGAATTTTCACTAAACTGTGCTGAAATCACACAGTTCTCTGGACATACAGCCTAGTGTATTTATCATAGAGGATATACTTAGGTAAATAAACTAGGATGTTTATCCAGAATTCTCCAGTTATTTCAATTGCCTTAATCCAGTCCTTTTTTTCTCCTCATCTAATTAACAAATCAAAACATAAAATGCTGATAATAAAGTCACACAATATAATTAAAGTATTGATAGGTCCAAGGTCCCAGAAAGTCAGAATAGCAAGGCATGCAAAAATATGATTAATATAGTACTGGCATTACCAAAATAGAAAAAAAATTTGAACAAGTCCTTTCATCATTTAAAAATATGAAATATAAGGGAAACGTTTTATATTGTAGGCTGAGACCTGAGACCATATGCTCAGAGCTATTACAGTCAGTCACCTCTAATTATTTCCAGGTATATTCTGACAGTGATAAACTTTCTTTGTTCCCCATGTTGGCATTTCATAGACTGGAAAGCAGTGGCCAAATAAAATTGATCCCAGTGGTTATGCAAATGAAGATAAAAATTACAAGAAAATAAATTATTTTTATAGAACACAAACATAGTTTTTGCTGGTTTGCCTAATTTCTATGTTTTCTAAAACAAAAATACTATAATAGCATTTTCAATTAATTTTAAATTATATTTTTCAAAGTTTAAGAAGATTAGACATCTGAAGGATTGCATGTAGTCATCTCAAATCAATTAAAATTAATTTAACATGCAGTATGACCAGTTTCTCCATTTTCTTGTATTCATTATAAATGTAACTGTAATTTTTGTTAGAATAAGAGTTTAAGAGCACATATTTATGATAGCTCTAGAAGTGTCAACTTGAAAAATTTGAAATTAATGAAAAATAGGTAGAGGGAAATTTAAAAGATATAAGAGATATATAAAAATAATGAGAAAATATCAGAGAAAGTTAAGGGGAAAATAAATATTTTCTATTAAAATTTCAAAGAGAATATTCTGATGTAACTCAGAAAACACACATTTGGAGATAAAGAGTATATTAAAATACTAATAATCATCATAATCAACATCTATTTAACACTTACTAAGTGCCAGAAACTGCTCTGTCCTTTCCATTATCTCATTTACTCTTCAAATAACCCTATGAGTTATTTTGATGACGATTCTTTTTTCATATGATTGCAGATGAAATAACTGAACACTAGAAAGGTTAATTAATACCCTTAGAATCTATGACAGAATTGACATTTAAAATCACGTCTGATTAGGTTGAAGAATGAGTAGGGATGGGAGAGTCAATCAAAATGGCAACATAGGCTCCTGAACTTTGCTCCTCTCAGGACTGCACCAAAAGTACAGCTACACTTGGAGAAATTTCCTCATGGAAATCCAGAAACTAGATGATCAACTACTACAGATGGGGCAAATAAAAAATATACTCACATTGAAATGGTATGAAAGGCTGAGATACACTCTCACCTTAAACCCCACCCCATAACAGTGCCATACAATAAAAAGGGAACCCCCAGTATCCAGCTTCTCCCTGAAGAGCAAAGGGTTTGGACCACGATCTAGTGCTCCAGCTTTTTAGACTCCAATCCAAGAGATGGAGATATAAAACATATAACTCTGAAAGCCACCAACTGTAAAAAGAAGAAACTCCTAACAGCCTGATAGCACTCACCATGGTTATTTCCCACGAGCTCAGCACAGAGGGAGCAGGCAAAAATGCCCATCACTCATTCTTTCCTTGAAAGTGGCCTAACTGCATACATTACAAGCTGCTGCCTGAAGGTCCAGCTTCTAATTTCAGCACACAGCTAGAGCCTGCCTGTGATACTCCCCAGAGATCAAGAAAGCTGGTGGGTACTTCCACCACCTTCTCTTTCTGACCCATTTCAGCAAGTCACCATTATTTCCCAGGAAGGAGTTTTTCACATGTCTGGCACCCCAGCTTTTGCTGTTGTCCACCCCGCTGCCCCTGAGGAACAGGTCCTCTGATAACCAATGGGGCAAACATTCACAAGTCCCCCAGGATTTCAGCAAACAAAAAAGTTTCTAATCAGGTGCCCCATATATGCAGGATCAGTGCAGGGGAAGCAGACAAAAACACCATCTTCCAGCATCTCCCTGGAAGTATATAACTATATACTTTATCAGTTGCTATCAAAATTCCAACAACATTTTTCAAGGTTAAAAACAAATTTATATGGAACCACAAAAAACCTTGAAAAGCCAAAACAATCTTGAGAAGGAACAAAGCTGGAGGCTTTTTCCTGATTTCAAACTATATTACAAAGCTACAGTAATCAAAACAGTATGTTATTGGCATAAAAATAGATCAGTGGAACAGAATAGAGAAGCCAGAAATAAACCCATGCATATATGGTCAATTAATTTTTGACAAAGGAGCCAGGAATATATAATGGAGAAAGGACAGTCTCTTCAGTAAATAGCACATGCAAAAGAATGAAACTGGACCACTATTTTACATCGTATACAAAGATCAACTCAAAATGGAATAAAGAGTTGAAGGTAAGACCTGAAATCATACAACCCCTAGAAGAAAACATAAAGGGCAAGCTCCTTGACATCAGCCTTGGCAATGACTTTTTCAAAAAAATTTCACAGCAAAAGCAAAGGCAACAAGAGCAAAAATGAATAAGTGGGGCAACATCAAACTTAAAGCTTTTACACAGTAAAGGAAACGATTAGCAAAGTGAAAAGGCAATCTAGAGAATGGGAGAAAATATTTGCGTAAGGGGTTAATATTTAAAGTATACAAGAAGCTCATACAACTCAACAGCAAAAAAAGTAAATAACCCAATTTAAAAATGGGCATGAAATCTGAATAGACATTTTTCCAAAGAACACATAAAGAGGACCAAAAGGCACATGAAAAGATGCTCAACATATCAGATAAATGCAAATCAAAACCACAATGTGATATCACCTTATACCTGTTAGAATGGCTATTTTCAAAAAAGACAATAGGTATCAAATGCTTGGAAGGATATGGGTAAAGGGACTCTTTGTACACTGTTGGTGGGAATGTAACCACATACAGCCACTATGGAAAACAGTACGGAGGTCCCTCAAGAAATTAAAAATAAATACAACAACCATATTATCCAACAATCCCTCTTCTGGGTGTATACCCAAAGGAAACAAAACCATTCTCTTAAAGAGATATATGTCTTCCCATGTTCACTGCAGCATTATTCACAGCAGCGAAGGTGTGAAAACAATCTAAGTGTCTGTCGGCAGATGAGTGATAATAAAATGTGATATATATATATATATATATATATATATATATATAGAGAGAGAGAGAGAGAGAGAGAGAATGGAATATTGTTCAGCCTTGAGAAAGAAGGAAATCCTACCGTTTAAGACAGCATGGTTGAATCTGCAGGGCATTATGCTAAACAAAATAAGCCAGACAGAGAAAAATAAATACTGCATGATATCGCTTATACGTGGAATATTTTTTTAAAAGTCAAACTTGTTTCCAGGGTCTGGGAAGTGGAGAACTAGGGAGGGAGTGGTAAAACGGTACAAACTGTCAGTTATAAGATGAGTAAGGTCTTAGGATCTAATGTATAACATGGTGACTATAGTTGATAACAGTTGAAAATTTCTAAGAAAGTAGAACTTATATGATCTCACCAAAGAGGGGATAAAATGTAGATATGTGAGATGATTAATGGGTCAATGAATTAACTGAGGGGAATGCTTTCATGATGTGTATATATATATCAAATTATATAGTATGCCTTAAATATCTTAAATTTTGTTAATTAAACTGTATAATGCTGAAAAAATCATGTCTGTTTAATCCTGGGGGCTTTAACTTTCACCATGCCAATTTCCATGACTTATTTCTGTGCAATGTCTTTTAATTGTTTTGGCATCTTTTCTACATACAGATTTTAATGGGAAAATGCTATGAAATTACAAGGAAGGGAAACGTCCTATGTTAGGTGAAATGTGATACTTCACCTAACATCTTTGCTTTGCCCCAAATAGCAGTGTTCTTAGTCAAGTCACATCTTATTCTATCATGCATACTCTTAATTCTTCTTGAAATCCTCAGGTCTAGGACTCTTGCCTTTTCCTATCTTGCTTTATTGATTAATAAATATCAAGTTTATATATTAATGCTATGACTGGGTTTGAATACTTGACAAGAAAATTGATTTGAAGCTTTGATAATAACAAAGTAGTATGATCGTATTTCTCCCAGTCAATGAGAAAATGAGTTGAGGAAAAATGCAAGGGATAAAGGAAGAATCATGACTGCTAACATTTGACACAAGGACCTACCTGTGCCTTAATCTTGGATGAGGGGGCTGGATATCTAGGATTTTGCTTTTCAGACCTGTAATTTTGGACCAGATTCTATAATTTGGAGGCCATTACTTATTCTCCATGAGTCTCATTTCCAGCTCTTACTGCACATGAATATTGCAATTCATTGGTAACCATGTAATCTCATGTTTCTTTACTTGCTTCCTTCTTGGAATGTTTTATATGGTGTATTTTCCTATCTTCAACTTTTTTTTTTTTTTTTGGCGGTACGCGGGCCTCTCACTGCTGTGGCCTCTTCCGTTGTGGAGCACAGGCTCCAGACGCACAGGCTCAGCGGCCATGGCTCACGGGCCCAGCCGCCCCGCGGCATGTGGGATCTTCCCGGACCGGGGCATGAACCCATGTCCCCTGCATCGGCAGGCGGACTCTCAACCACTGCGCCACCAGGGAAGCCCTATCGTCAGCTTTTGATTCAAGTCAGGCATCAACCCCTATGATCCCAAGACTTAGTAAAAACACTTTTTGTCTATGCACACACAATTTATCAGTACCAATCAGCATCTTATTTTATTGGTATTATTAATTTAATTTTGCTTTCACTCGCTTATCAGAATGAAATCCTTGAAAGTATATGGCCTATTAAAATCACATCTGTAGCTTTTCTGCCATGTTCAGGTCCTGGATCCAAATACACCTCCCATAAATGTGAATTGAATTGTTGCAAAGCAGCAATATTTACTAAATCATAATTTTAGAGATATTCATTGAACCAATAAGTATATAGTCATTATATTCAAGCTGTCATCGTAGATGTGATATCCTCAGTTTCAATCTGTAAGGAACCTGTAAGGAATTTACAACATAGTCTCTATCCTGAAGGAATTTATGACACAGGGAGAAAAGATATAAACTCAAATAACTATAAGAAAAGAAGTGTATAGTAGATGTTATGTCCATGGTCTATTGGAATAGTTGTAAGAGTTCAGAGATTAAAGAAGGGAAAGAAATCATTTTCACCTAGAGTGATAATAAGAGGCTTCATAGAGAAGGTGCCAGTCTTTAAATATGACCCAGCCTATATAAAAAAATATATATACAGAATTTGAAGGTGGAACTTGGGATAACATGGCTATAAAAGCAAAATAGGGATTGGCAAGGGCAAATGTATGGAGGTATAAATGTATAAAGGTTAATGGCACAGCAGTGTGACTGGTGGTTTTGCTAGATTGGTCTACAACAAGGGGAGTTAGAGCAGTTAATGTCACAACAGAGAACTGAAAATCTTCATTCTAAAGGCAATAGATTTTGAAAGTGGAAGTGATGAAATTAAAGAGGTGTTATAAAACAAGTAATGTTTGGAATGGGTTGAAGGAAAAAGAGGCAGGCAGCTAGAATAATTTAGTTGCAAAGTGTGAACAAATAAATTCTTTACAAGAGAAGCAGCAATGGAAATGTAACCAGAGGGATAAGCACACAGTTATCAGTTCCTTCTTAGAGGTGGTGGTAATTCACAGTAAACCTATACAAATTCTCAGTTGTAACTGGGCTGAACTAAAATAAGAACAGTTTATCTCCCTTCTGAAGGAAAAACATATTTCCAAGTCAGATGTTATTTGCATTTTAAAACATTTTTATTGACTTTGTTTTTTTTTCAGAGCTGTTTATAGTTCACAGGAAAATTGAGGGGAAAGCACAGAGATTAACCAAATAATCCCAGTCCCTACACTTTCAAAACTTCCCTAATTATCAACGCCCCCCACCAGAATGAAACATTTGTTACAATCGGTAACCCTACATGGACAAATCATAATCAACCAAAGTCCATAGTTTACATTATGGTTCACTCTTGATGTTGTACATTCTGTGAGTTTTAACAAATGCATTATTACATCAGTATGGTATCATCCCGAGTATTTTTACTGCTCTAAAAATCCTCTGTGCTTTGTCTATTCATCCCTTGCCCCACCCCAACGCTGGGAAACCATAGATCTTTTTTATTATTTCCGTAGTTTTGCCTTTTCTAAAATGTCATATAATTGGAATCAAACAGTATGTAGCCTTTTCAAACAGCCTGCTTTCATTTAGTAATGTGAGTTTAAAGTTCCCCCATGTCGCTTCATGGCTTGACAACTCATCTTATCTTCAGCATTGAATACTTTTCAGTGTCTGAATGTACCACAGTTTATTTATCTATTTATTTACTGGAGGGAATCTTGGTTGCTTCCAAGTTTTGGTTATTATAAATGAATGTTGAATTATTAGGACCACTCTAAACATCCTTGTGCAGGTTTCTGTGTAGACATGTTTTCAATTACTTTGGGTAAATACTAATGAGTTGGATTGCTAGATCCTATGTTAAGAATACCTAGGTTTGCAAGAAACTGCCAAACTGCCTTTCAAAGTGACTGTATCATTTTGAATTTCCACAGCAATGAGTGAGTTCCTGTTGCTCCACGTGCAGCATTGGGGTGTTGTCAGTGTTCTGGATTTTGGCCATTCTAATAGGTGAGTAGTTGTATCTCATTGATGTTTTATTTTGAAATGCCTTGATGACATATGATGTGTATCATCTTTTCATATGCTTATTTGCCATCTGTAGATCTTCTTTGGTGAGGTGTCTGTTAAGGTCTTTGGCCCATTTTTTAATTGGGTTGTTTCCTTGTTGAGTTTTAAGAGTTCTTTGTATATTTTGGATAACTATCCTTTATCAGCTGTGTCTTTGCAATTTTATTTTACTCCAGTCTATGACTTATTTATTCTCTTTTTCTTGTTTTACACAGGGCAGAGTTTTTAATTTTAATGAAGTTTGACTTATGAATTATTTCTTTTGTGGATTGTGCTTTGGTGCTGTATCTAAAAAATCATTGCCATACCCAAATTTATCTAGATTTTCTTCTGTGTAATCTCACAGAAGTTTTATATTTTTGTGTTTTTCAATTACATCTGTGATCCATTTTTAGTTAATTTTTGTGAAGGGTGTAAGAAGGTCTCTGTCCAGATTTATTTATTTTTTTGCATGCTGATGTCCAATTAAGTTTCAAGAATATTCGTATCTAGGCTTAAGGAGGCTGAATATATAGCAGTTTTTACTATGACATAATCTCAACTAGTTTGCTCAAGTAGAATGTCTTTATAATGTCAAAATTTCAGTTTTAATGAATAAAGATTCATAGAAGATTGAGCATTCCCCTCAGTCTCCCAATACAAAGAGGGCCCAAGTTATACCAAAATTCATACACCTGGACTCAAAATGTTAATTCTTGTTAAGTATGTTGTTTTCCAGGAGTGGAAAGGCTTTTAAATTCTATTTTTACATGTGGACAATCATATCACAATGGCAATGCTGCAGTCTTTTGTAGCTTTGCCCATTTTTTACTGATCATTCAGGGGTGGTTACACCAAATATAATAACTGGAAGCAGTTTGTTAATAACTAAACATAAGAGTTAGAGTTGTGTGCTATACTTAGCTATAAAATACTTTTTTCATTGAAGTTTTTATTAAGATAATTGTAGTTTTGAAAGCAGTTTTAAGAAATAGTAGAGCTATCATGGATATCCTTAACTTAGTTTCCCCCAGTGGTGATATCTTGGAAAACTATAGTACAATATCACAACCTAGATATTAACATGATACAACCCACCAATATTATTATTCAGGTTTCTCCAATTTTACTAGTACTTATGAGTGTGTGTGTTCTATATAATTTTATAAATTGTATGGGTTTATATACCTTCCCCCACAGTCCATCACCACTAGGACCTCTGGTGTTGCCCTTTTATAATCACACCTACCTCTCTCCTATCCAGTCCTCCTCCCTCACCCACAGTTCTACCCTCTACCAACCATTAATCTGTTCTCCATTTCTAAAATTTTGTCATTTCAAGGATGACATTATTGGAATCATAGATTAATATTTCAGAGGTTACTCTTTTCATTTAGTTTAATTTCCTTGAGATTCATCCAAATTGTTATATGTATCAGAAGTTCATTCCTTTTAATTGATGAGTAATATAAAATTGTATGGATATATCACAGTTTGTTTAAATATTTATCCCTTAAAAGACAACTGGGTTGTTTCCAGTTTTTGCCTCTTATAAATAAAGCTACTATAAACACTCACGTCCACATCTTTGTATGAACATAAGCCTTCATCTCTCTGGAATAAATGCCTAGAAGTGCAATTGCTATGTCGTATGGTACTTATATGTTGAGATTTTTAAGAAACAACTAAGTTGTTTTCCAGATTGGCTATACCATTTTACATTCCCAACACCAATTTTAAGTGATCTAGCTTCTTCACATCCTTACCAAGCATATATAATTTATATGTATAGTATCTTAAATATGTAAATATATTTTCCAACTTAATAACTAGAAGATAACCCAATTTATAATTGGCAGAAACGTTTTTATAGATAATTTACTAAAGAAGATACGTGGATGCCAAACAAGAACACAAAATGATCAACCTTGTTAGCTATTAGGGAAATATACATTTAAACAACAATGAGATACCACTACACACCCACTAAGAATGCTGGAAAAAAAACTCTCTTGTGTTGCTAGGGATTTGGTAAAACTGGAACTCTGATACCTTGCTGATGGAATGGAAAATGGTACCTATTTTGAAAAATAGGCTGATAGTTTATTAAAAAGGTAAAAATATGCTACCTAGCTATTCCACTCCTAGACATTTACCCAAGAGAAAAATTATATGTCCAATCAAAGACTTGTACACAAATATTCATTGAAGCTTTTGGTAATAGTCACAAAACTTAAAACAGTCCAAATTTCCATTGATAAGTAAATAGATAAACAAATTATGGTGTCTGCACACAATTCAGTACTACTCAGTAAAAAAAAGAATCAAACTACTGATACATATCACAACATGGGTAGGTCTCCATCTTGATGTTGAATGCAAGAAGTTAAAGTACATAACGTATGATTCCATGTATATTAATATCTCTAAAATTCAACCTAATCTCTAATGAACAGAAAACAGTTTAATTGTTGCCTAGGAAACTAGGGGTAGGGAAAGGTGGGAGTAAGAAATTACAAAGGATTGTGATGAAACTGCTTGTGATGGATTTGTTTATTGTTGTGATTGTGCTGATGGTGTCATTAACGTATACATATGCCATCAAATTGTGACTTAAATGTGTACAGTTTATTGTATTCTAATTAGACTTCTAATGCTGACAAAAGAAAAAAAACTAAAATGTAAAATATTTCACATGGCATTTGGTCTATAGCTATGTAACCAAAACCTGTTATTTCATCTTACTCCTCCTATCCCTCTCTCACCAACACTTTTTCAAATACCCATCCAAAATCCTATTTCTGGTTTGAGGCTGATTTTGAATCACCTCCTCTAAACTCACTGTTGTTTAGAATTTATTTGTTGATAAAGTAATATAAATTATGAAAATATTTTGTTCTAAGAAGTGGATTTGTCTACCCCAAATCAAGGATTTACCAAGTATCATGTGTGCACAAGAAACTGCTACACAAAAAATTTGAACATTAATCTAATAAAATTGTTACCCTTTATTCAGTTGATGCCATGTATCACAGTAATAGATTTGCATATGTTGAACCATCCTTGTATCCCAGGGATTAAATCTCAGTTATGGTGTATTAGCCTTTAAGTATGCGGTTTAATTTGGTTTACTCACATTTTGCTAAGGATTTTTGCATCTATATTCATCAGAGTTATTGGTCTGTAATTTTTCTTTTCTTGAATATCTTTGTCTGGCTTTGATATCAGGATAATGCTGGCTTATAAAAATGAGTTTGGAGATGTCTATTCTTCAACTTTTTTTGGAACAGCTGATAACGATTTATGTTAATTATCCTTTAACTGCTTTGTAGTATTCACTAGTGAAGCCATCTGGTCCTGGATTTTTCTTTGTTGGTGGGGGTGTTCAGGTTCAGTAAATTTGCAAGATACAAAATCAGTATATAAATGTCATTGTTTGTATACACTAACAACAAATTATCCAAAAAAGAAATTAATAAATAATCCCATTTACAATAGCATCAAAAAGAATAAAATGTTTGGGAATAAACATAGCCAAGAAAGTGAAAGACTTGTACACTGAAAACTACAAAACACTGCTGAAAGAAATTAAAGACAAAAGTAAGTGGAAAAAGGAAAATTCTGTGTTCATGAATTGAAGAATTTATGTTGTTAAAAGTCTGTTCTACCCAAAATGATGTTCTGATTCAAGGCAAATTCTATTAAAATCTCAATGACATATTTGATAGAAATAGCAAAAAAATCCTAAATTTCATACAAAATCTCATAAATTCCCAAAGCAATCTTAAGAAAGAAGAACAGGGACTTCCCTGGCAGTCCAGTGGTTAAGACTCCATACTTCCAATTCAGGGTGTGCAGGTTTGATCCCTGGTTGGGGAACTAAGATCCCACATGCTGTGGGGTGTGGCCACAAAAGAAAAGAAAGAAAGAAGAAAAAAGAAGGAAGCATTACTCTCCTGATTTCAAATATATTATAAAGTTATAATAATTAAAATGGTATAAGACTGGCATAAAAACAGACATAGACCAATGAAACAGAATAGAGAGCCCAGAAATAAACCCACACATTTAAGGTCAACTGTTCTTCAATAAGGAATTCAAGAATACACAATGGGGAAAGGATAGTCTCCTAAATAAATGGTGTTGAGAAAACTGGAAATCCACATGCAAAAGAATGAAATTGGACCTCTTACACCATACACAAAAAAATAACTTAAAATGGATTAAAGATTTAAACATAAGACCTGAAACTGTAAAATCCTAGATGAAAACATAGAAAAAGCTTCATGTTATTTGTTTTGGCAATGACTTCTTTGATAGTCCACCAAAAGCACAAGCAGCAAAAGCAAAAATAGACAAGTGGCACTACACCAAACTAAATTGCCTCTGCACAGCAAAGGAAACAATTGACAGAGTTAAATGGCAACCTGCAGAATGGGAGAAAATAGATAAGAGGTAAATTTTCAAAATATGTAAGGAGCTGCTACAACTCAATAGCAAAAAATCAATAACCTGATTCTAAAATGGGAGAAGACTTGAACAGACATTTCTGCAAAGAAGACGTGTAAATAGCCAATAGGTATAGGAAGAGATTCTCAACATCACCACTAGGGAAATACAGATCAAAACCAAAATGAGATATCCTCCACATCTGTTTAAGACAGCTATTATAAGAAAAAAAAAAAAAGATATTAATAATTGTTGGTGAGGTTGTGGAAAATTGGAACCCTTCCAAACCGTTGGTGGGAAAGTAAAACGATGCAGCCGTTATGGGAAATGAAGTTTTCTCAAAAATTAAAAACAGAACTATCGGGCTTCCCTGGTGGCACAGTGGTTGGGAGTCCGCCTGTCGATGCAGGGGACACGGGTTCGGACCTTGGTCCGGGAGGATCCCACGTGCCGCGGAGCGGCTGGGCCCGTGGGCCATGGCCACTGAGCCTGTGCGTCCGGAGCCTGTGCTCCACAACGGGAGAGGCCACAACAGTGAGAGGCCCATGTACGCAAAAAAAAAAAAAAAAAAAAAAAAAACAGAACTATCATATGATTCAGCCATCCCACTTTGGGAATTTATCCAAAAGAATTGATATCAGGATCTCAAAGAGATATAAGCACTCATAAATTCATTGCAATATTATTCACAATACCCAAGATATGGAAACAACATAAATGTCCATAGATGGGTGAATGGATAAAGAAACTGCATATAGATGCAGTGGAATATTATTCAGCCTTAGCAAAGAAGGAAATCCTGCTATACGGTACAATATGGATGAATCTGGACAACTTTATGCTAAGTAAAGTAAGCCAATCACAAAAGACATATGGGCATGATCCACTTAAAAAGGTATCTAAAATAGTCAAACTCATAGAAACAAAGTAGAATGGTAGTTGCTAGGGGCTTGGAGTAAGGAGAAATGGGGAGTTGCTGTTCAACAAGTATGTAATTTCAGTTATGCAAAATGAATAAATTCTAGAGATCTGCTATACAGCATTCTGCCTATTGATAATACCACACTGTGTACATAAATATTTGTTAATAGAGTAGATCTCATGTAAAGTGTTCTTACCAAATGCACAAAAAATAATCTAAAAAGCATTTAGTCATGATTATAAAATTTTGAGAAGAGTATGATAAAATTATATCCTCATTTTTGAAGAATATTACTTTTGTAAATTTGATTATGGAAGGAATATGCAATATAAGTAAGTGTTCCTTTGAGAAGGTGATATGCTATTTTAGCAATTCGACTAAAAGATGAAGGAACAAAATTTGAAATTATGCTTTAATCTGAAATAATAATCAAAAATATGGTGACAGATACATCATGATGGTCATTCAGCACTACTGCTCTTCTCCTTAGTATTAACATTTTGACTTCCCTGGTGGCACAGTGGTTAAGAATTTTCCTGCCAATGCAGGGGACACGGGTTTTGAGCCCTGGTCCATGAAGATCCCACATGCCATGGAGAAACTAAGCCCATGTGCCACATCTACTGAGCCTGCGCTCTAGATCCTGCGTGCCACAACTACTGAAGCCTGCACGCCAAGAGCTCATGCTCCACAACAAGAGAAGCCACTGTGATGAGAAGTCCATGCACCGCAACGAAGAGTAACCCCCACTCGCCAAAACTAGGCAAAGCCCGTGCTCAACAACAGAGACGCAACACAACCAAAAATAAATAAACAAAATTTTTTTTTAATTGAACTTTTTTTTTTTTTTACTTTAAATATGGGCAGTTTATTGTATGTCTCTTATGCTATAATCTTTTTTTTAAGGGTTAGGGAATTAGAAAATTTTAATAAATACAGATTACACATTGTGGTTTTTGGTCATAAATTGTGGAGATCTATATTCATTTGCCTACATGATATCTCCACTTGGATATTTTTTAAAATTTTATTCAATTAATTTTTTTATACAGCAGGTTCTTATTAGTCATCAGTTTTATACACATCAGTGTATACATGTAAACCCCAATTGCCCAAAGCACCATACCACCACCCCCAATCCCTTGCAGCTTTCCTCCCTTGGTGTCCATACATTTGTTCTCTACATCTGTGTCTCAATTGCTGCCCTGCAAACTGGTTCATCTATACCATTTTTCTAGGTTCCACATATGTGCGTTAATATACGATAGTTGTTTTTCTCTTTCTGACTTACTTCACTCTGTATGACAGTCTCTAAATCCATCCAACTCTCAACAAATGACCCAATTTCGTTCCTTTTTATGGCTGAGTAATATTCCACTGTGTATGTGTACCACAACTTCTTTATCCGTTCAGTTGTCGATGGGCATTTAGGTTGCTTCCATGACCTGGCTATTCTAAACAGTACTGCAATGAACATTGGGGTACACATGTCTTTTTGAATTACAGTTTTCTCTGGGTATATGCCCAGTAGTGGGATTGCTGGGTCATATGGTAATTCTACTTTTAGTTTTTTAAGGAACCTCCATACAGTTCTCCATAGTAGCTGTATCAATTTACATTACCACCAACAATGCAAGAGGGTTCCCTTTTCCCCACACCCTCTCCAGCATTTGTTGTTTGTAGATTTTCTGATGATGCCCATTCTAACTGGTATGAGGTGATACCTCATTGTAGATTTGATTTGCATTTCTCTAATAATTAGTGATGTTGAGCAGCTTTTCATGTGCTTCTTGGCCATCTGTATGTTTTCTTTGGAGAAATGTCTATTTAGGTCTTCTGCCCATTTTTGGATTGTTTGGTTGTTTGGTTTCTTAATATTGAGCTGCATGAGCTGTTTATATATTTTGGAGATTAATCCTTTGTCTGTTGATTCATTTGCAAATATTTTCTCCCATTCTGAGGGTTGTCTTTTCGTCTTGTTTATGGTTTCCTTTGCTGTTCAAAAGCTTTGAAGTTTCATTAGGTCTCATTTGTTTATTTTTGTTTTTATTTCCATTACTCTAGGAGGTGGGTCAAAAAAGATCTTGCTGTGTTTTATGTCAAAGAATGTTCTTCCTATGTTTTCCTCTAAGAGTTTTATAGTATCTGGTCTTACATTTAGGTCTGTAATGCATTTTGAGTTTATTTTTGTGTATGGTGTTAGGGAGAGTTCTAATTGCATTCTTTTCCATGTAGCTGTCCAGTTTTCCCAGCACCACTTATTGAACAGACTGTTTTTTCTCCATTGTATATCCTTGCCTCCTTTGTCATCGATTAATTGACCATATGTGCGTGGGTTTATCTCTGGGCTTTCTATCTTGTTCCATTGATCTATATTTCTGTTTTTGTACCAGTACTATATTTTCTTGATTACTGTAGCTTTTTAGTATAGTCTGAAGTCAGGGGATCTGATTCCTCCAGTTCCGTTTTTTTGCCTCAAGACGGCTTTGGTTATTCGGGGTCTTTTGTGTCTCCATACAAATTTTAAGATGTTTTATTCTAGTTCTGTAAAAAAATGCCATTGGTAATTTGATAGGGATTGCATTGAATCAGTAGATTGCTTTGGGTAGTATAGTCATTTTCACAATATTGATTCTTCCAATCCAGGAACATGGTATATCTCTCCATCTGTTGGTATCATCTTTCATCAGTGTCTTATACTTTTGTGCATACAGGTCTTTTGTCTCCCTAGGTAGGTTTATTCCTAGGTATTTTATTCTTTTTGCTGCAATGATAAATGGGACTGTTTCCTTAATTTCTCTTTCAGATTTTTCATCATTAGTGTATAGGAATGCAGGAGATTTCTGTGCATTACTTTTGTATCCTGCAACTTCACCAAATTCATTGATTAGTTCTAGGAGTTTTCTGGTGGCATCTTTAGGATTCTGTATGTATAGTATCATGTCATCTGCAAACAGTGACAGTTTTACTTCTTCATTTCCAATTTGTATTCCTTTTATTTCTTTTTCTTCTCTGATTGCTGTGGCTAGGACTTCCAAAACTATGTTGAATAATAGTGGTACAAGTGGACATCCTTGTCTTGTTCCTGACTTAGAAGAAATTCTTTCCGTTTTTCACCATTGAGAATGACGTTTGCTGTGGGTTTGTCATATATTGCCTTTATTATGTTGAGGTAGGTTATCTCTATGCCCACTTTATGGAGCGTTTTTAACATAAATCAGTGTTGAATTTTGTCAAAAGCTTTTTCTGCATCTATTGAGATGATCATATGGTTTTTATATCTCAGTTTGTTAATATGGTGTATCACATTGATTGATTTGCGTATATTGAAGAATCCTTGCATCCCTGGGATAAATCCCTCTTGATCATGGTGTATGATCCTTTTAATATGTTGTTGGATTCTGTTTGCTAGTATTTTGTTGAGGATTTTTGCATCTATATTCATCAGTGATATTGGTCAGTAATTTTCTTTTTTTGTAGTATCTTTTGCTGTTTTGGTATCAGGGTGATGGTGGCCTCATAGAAAAAGTTTGGGAGTGTTCCTTCCCCTGCAATTTTTTGGAAGAGTTTGAGAAGGATGGGTGTTATCCCTACTCTAAATGTTTGATAGAGTTCACTTGTGACGCCATCTGGTCCTGGACTTTTGTTTGTTGCAAGATTTTTAATAGCAGTTTCAATTTCATTACCTGTGATTCATCTGTTCATATTTTCTATTTCTTCCTGTTTCAATCTTGGAAGGTTATACCTTTCTAAGAATTTGTCCATTTCTTCCAGGTTGTCCATGTTACTGGCATACAGTTGCTTGTAGTAATCTCTTAGGATTCTTTGTATTTCTGCAGTATCTGTGTAACTTCTCCTTTTTCATTTCTAATTCTATTGATTTGAGTCCTCTCCCTCTTTTTCTTGATGAGTCTGGCTAATGGTTTATCAATTTTTTTTATCTTCTCAAAGAACCAACTTTTAGTTTTATTGATCTTTGCTATTGTTTTCTTTGTTTCTATTTCATTTATTTCTGCTCTGATCTTTATGATTTCTTTCCTTCTGCTAAGTTTGGGTTTTGTTTGTTCTTCTTTCTCTAGTTCTTTAGGTGTGATGTTAGACTGTTTATTTGAGGTTTTTCTTGTTTCTTTTTTTTTTTTTTTTTGTATGCGGGCCTCTCACCATTGTGGCCTCTCCCGTTGCAGAGCACAGGCTCCGGATGCGCAGACTCAGCAGCTATGGTTCACGGGCCCAGCCGCTCCATGGCATGTGGGATTTTCCCGGACCGCGGCACGAACCTGTGTCCCCTGCATCGGCAGGCGGACTCTCAACCACTGCACCACCAGGGAAGCCCCTTTCTTGTTTCTTGAGGTATGCCTGTATGGCTATAAACTTCCCTGTTTGAACTGCTTTTGCTGCATCCCATAGGTTTTGGATTGTCATTTTTCCATTTTCATTTGTCTCTAGGGAGTTTTTGCTTTCCTCTTTGATTCCTTCAGTGATCTCTTGGTTATTTAGTGACGTATTGTTTAGCCTCCATGTGTTTGTGTTTTTTACATTTTTTCCCTGTAATTCATTTCTAATCCTCTAGCATTGTGGTCAGAAAAGATGCTTTATACGATTTCAGTTTTGTTAAATTTACTTAGGCTTGATTTGTGACCGAAGATGTGATCTATCCCAGAGAATGTTCCGTGCGCACTTGCAAAGAAAGTGTAATCTGCTGTTTTTTGGATGGAATGTCCTATAAATTTCAAGTAAATCTATCTGGTCTATTGTGTCATTTAAAGCTTCTGTTTCCTTATTTATTTTCATTTTGGATGATCTGTTCATTGGTGTAAGTGAGGTGTTACAGTCCCCCACTATTTTTGTGTTACTGTCGATTTCCTGTTTTATAGCTGCTAGCAGTTGCCTTATATATTGTGGTGCTCAATGTTGGGTGAATATATATTTATAATTGTTATATCTTCTTCTTGGATTGATCCCTTGATCATTATGTAGTGTCCTTCCTTGTCTCTTGTAACATTCTTTACTTTAAAGTCTATTTTATCTGAGTATAGCTACTCCAGCTTTCTTTTGATTTCCATTTGCATGGAATATCTTTTTCCATCCCTTCACTTTCAGTCTGTATGTGTCCCTAGGTCTGAAGTAGGTCTCTTGTAGACAGCATATATATGGGTCTTGTTTTTGTATCCATTCAACCAGTCTTTGTCTTTTGGTTGGAGTATTTAATCCATTTACATTTAAGGTAATTATCGATATGTATGTTCTTATTACCATTTTATTAATTGTTTTGGGTCTGTTATTGGAGGTCTTCTCCTTTTCTTGTGTTTCCTGCCTAGAGAAGTTCCTTTAGCATTTGTTGTAAAGCTTGTGTGGTCGTGCTTAATTCTCTTAGCTTTTGCTTGTCTGTAAAGTTTTTAATTTCTTCATTGAATCTGAATGAGATCCTAGCTGGGTAGAGTAATCTTGGTTGTAGATTCTTCCCTTTCATCACTTAAATGTGTCCTGCCACTCGTTTCTGGCTTGCATAATTTCTCCTGAAAGATCAACTATTAAATTTATGGGGATTCCCTTGTATGTAATTTGTTGTTTTTCCTTGCTGTTTTCAATAATTTTTCTTTGTCTTTAATTTTTGCTAGTTTGATTACTATATGTCTTGGCCTGTTTCTCCTTGGGTTTATTCTGTGTGGGACTCTCTGTGCTTCCTGTACTTATGTGGCTATTTCCTTTCCCATGTTAAGGAACTTTTCGATGATAATCCCTTCAGATATTTTCTCTGGTCCTTTCTCTCTCTCTTCTCCTTCTGGGACCCTTATAATGTGAATGTTATTGAGTTTAATGTTGTCCCAGAGGTCTCTTAGTCTGTCTTCATTTCTTTTCATTCTTTTTCCTTTATTCTGTTCTGCAGCAGTGAATTCCACCATTCTGTCTTCCAGGTCACTTATCCGTTCTTCTGCCTCAGTTAGTCTGCTATTGATTCCTTATACTGTAGTTTTCATTTCAGTTATTGTATGGTTCGTTTCTGTTTCTTTGTTCTTTAATTCTTCTAGGTCTTTGTTAAACATTTCTTGCCTCTTCTCAGTCTTTGACTCCATTCTTTTTCCAAGGTCCTGGATCATCTTCACTATCGTTACTCTGAAATCTTTTTCTGGAAGGTTGCCTAACTCCACTTCATTTAGTTGTTTTTCTGGGGTTGTATCTTGTTCCTTCATCTGGTACATAACCCTCTGCCTTTTCATCTTGTCTGTCTTTCTGTGAATGTGGTTTTTGTTCCACAGGCTGCAGGATTATAGTTCTTCTTGCTTCTGCTGTCTGCCTTCAGTTGGATGAGGCTATCTAAGAGGCTTGTGCAAGTTTCCTGATGGGAGGGACTGGTGGTGTGTAGAGCTGACTGTTGCTCTGGTGGGCAGAGCTCAGTAATACTTTAATCTGCTTGACTGCTGATGGGTGTGGCTGGGTTCCCTCCGTGTTGGTTGTTTGGCCTGAGGCAACCCAACACTGGAGCCTACCTGGGTCTTTGGTGGGGCTAATTGCAGACTTTGGGAGGGCTCCCGCCAAGGAGTACTTCCCAGAACTTCTACTGCCAGTGTTCTTGTCCCCACAGTGAGCCACGGCAACCTCTCCCTCTGCAGGAGACCCTCCAACACTAGCAGATAGGTCTGGTTCAGTCTCCCCTGCAGTCACTGCTCCTTCCCTTGGGTCCCGATTTACACACTACTTTGTGTTTGCCCTCCAGGAGTGGAGTCTCTGTTTCCCCCAGTCCTTCAACGTCCTGCAGTCAAATCCCACTAGGCTTCAAAGTCTGATTCTCTAGGAATTCCTTCTACCATTGTTGGACCCCCAGGTTAGGAACCCTGACGTGGGGCCAGAACCTTCACTCCAGTGGATGGACTTCTCTGGTATAAGTGTTCTCCCATCTGTGATCACCCATCCAGCAGTTATGGGATTTGATTTTACTGTGATTGCACCCCTCCTACCGTCGCATTGTGGCTTCTCCTTTGTCTTTGGACGTGGGGTATCTTTTTGGTGAGTTCCAGTGTCTTTCTGTCAATGATTGTCCAGCAGCTAGTTGTGATTTTGATGTTCTCATAAGAGGGAGTGAGAGCACGTCCTTCTACTCCGCCATCTTGGTTCAAGCTCCAATATTGAACTTTTAAATAACAAAATGTTAACCATAGTTATAATTAACTCATACACATTTTAGTTTGAGCAGTACAGTAAAAATTAAAGTGATTACTAGAATTTATGAAGTAAGCAATTAGGATCTGACTAGTTCTCTGCTACACAAATTAATTGGCAAGCAGAGGAACTGGAGACTCATCAGAATAGAGCTCAGAAGTAATTAATGGACTGAAAGATAACATATATCAGGGAAAGTTGAAGGATGTAAAAATGTTTTAAATAAAGTAGAAAACTAGAAAATGACTAAATAGTGATCAATAAGAATGTAAATATTCAGTGATAGTTAGAAACTTAAATCTCCATTATGAAAGTCATTTATTTCTTTACCTTGTGTTTTTAAGAAAAAAATTTTTCCTTAAAAGAACTTTGAAATATTGAATAAGTGTATTTAAAGTGGGAAGTTATAGCAATGCTTTCTCTGGAGAATTATAATAAGAAATAGAATACATTCTCATTTTTCTGGGGGCAGTTTATAGATAGCAAGGGAATGAATGACATCTCCAGTGATCTTTCCACTCTTGAGTTTCTGTGATGTACAGTTTATTCAATCATGCTGAGTTGGAAAGTTCATTTCACTTCTGTGTCATCTACTGGGGAAATTACTGTATTAACTGATAGATTTTTTTTCCCTTCAAATTTGTTGTTTCCCAAGTGATTCTCCAGTTTTATCTGTTATTATTCTCTGAACCATTGCAACAATTTGGCAGATATAAGATCAATTGATTACGTTACATTTTGACTCTCATGTGTCTGAGAATAATTTTTTAAGAAGAAAAATCAAAATGTACATTTCAGTCTGCTTCTCTCAAATCCCTTATTAATGTATATTTTAACATTATAATGTGCAATTATTTTGATGATAACTTTTTATACTTGAAATTTTGCACATATATTTTTATGCTATAAAAACTTCTTCTGGATATCATTTGGTTGTTAAATAATATTTGTTTGATGGATATAGGATATTTTAAACCAATTCTCTTATATAGGATATTTAAACTTTTTAACATAAACTCTTTTGCAATGCATATTTTTATACATTAATCTTTTTTTCTGCCTTGCTCCACGATTTTGAATTATGTTCCTTAGCAGAATTTATAAGAGAAATTGTTGGGTCAAAATCCTTTAACACTTTTCAGATTCTTAGGGACTTTGCCAAAGTGCTTTCTAGAAATTTGAGTCAATTGCCTAGCAGTATGTTTCCCATGTGTATAACCTCCTTCAAATGTATACAATATTCTCACATAACAGTGAAAAACTTTGCTAATTTGAAAGCAAATTATTATATTGTTATGTTTTAGAGTGTTAGTGGAAGACAACCTATTGGCAATTAACTGTTTTTTTAAATGAGATTACCGCTGTGAAATACCACAGTTTCCGAACTAATCGATAAAGTGTTTGTACATATATTTGTTAGTATTAGATGGTACCTGGAAATCACCAAATGAATTTATAAGATTTATGAGAAAGTCTTCCTCAAAACTGTTAGGTATGTATCAAGATTCATGATGTAAGATAATGACATGAAGTAATGTGACAGTTGTCATAATCATATTGAAAAGATAAGTACTTCAATGTAAAAGGAAGGAAAGACCTAAATAAAACACAACAAAACAAAAATAGTCTTTCATTTGAAATGCAAGAGAATGGAGCATCCAATAAAGAATGCCATTCTTCTACACTCTTCAGACATACGTGAACATCTCTTCATATTCACAGGTTTTCTTTTATGTTTTATCTCAAGCCTTTAATTTCTGCTAGATACCCTTCTTAGCTTCCTTTACCTTTAAAGAAATTTTGCAGAACAGATCTTATTCCCCAGATTTCTAATATGAAAATCTGGAAGTGTGTTAGCACTCAATTCAAGGGGCAGAAACCTAATTTGAATTAGATCAAGCAAAAATGGATAATATATTGAAGAAAATAGACAAACTACAGAAAGGTAAAGGTAGAGATGGGTTTAGTGATAACTAAACCTTTGACAGTTACATCAACAAAATCATTCTCCACCATTTTTCTCTGCCCTGTCGTGGTACTTTCCTGCTAAAAAAAAAGATGAGGGTGAAAAGGAGGTAGAAACCATTCAATTGATTCTTGCATTTTCACACTTTTGCGAAGAGCTAAGTAAAAGGGTTTTTTTGGTCCAATCCCTGTTTGGAAAACATGGTTAATATTATTAACCTTCTTTTGTAAGGGAAATAATACAATTTCATTCTGATCCCAGAAAATTTGAATAGCAACAGACTGACAGAGGCATAAAGCAATTGATCATATCAACAAATATCTTAATTTGAATTGAGAACTCTCTAACTACTATGAATCACGTCCAAACAAATTCAGCAATTTGTATAGTATAGGAAGAAAATGCAGTTGCTTCTGTGGTGCCATCACTCTGCTCTAAAGTATCTTCTGGAGTCCACCAAAGTCCTCCTTATTACCAAATCTAATGTCCACATGCATTTTTCATCTATATTAAGTCTGTGTATCATTAATACTTGTGTCCAGTATTAAAATTGTATCCTTCCTTGATTTAATAGGTAATATTGTGAATGTCTCTCAGCTCTCTGACTATTCTTTTATTTTCTTTTTTGTTGGTTCCTGATACAGCTGTCTGAATTGTAGGGCTCTCTAAGGCTATAATATTGTATATTCCTTTGCAGTCAGTTCTCTGGTAGCTTTCTTTCTAGCATCTTTAATCTCAGTCTATGCAAATGCCACTGCAGCAAAGACACTACTGTGTCAAATAGGTTATTTTTTTCCTCCTAGGCACAGAGCTAAACTGCATTTCCCAGCCTCCTGAAGGAAGTTGAGTCAAAATCCATGGAGCTATGTTGGAAGTGATGGACACCAATTCCAATTTTACTCCCCCAAACATCCAATACACTTTTAATAGGCTCTTTCTTCCCTGACTGCTAAACTTATGTTGTTTTAAGTGGATGGTTTCATAGCCCTAGAAGAGGATGGAACTGCAAGGCGAAAATAGCCTAGGTCTCTGAAGGAGTGTTCAGAGCAGATTCTACCTTAAACCTACCCACCTCCCATCCTTCTAACATTATAGTTCAAACTCTAAAGTCATCCATGAGAAAGAAACAGATAGTTAGCATTTGAAGCTACTAAATGTGGGGCTTGTTTATTGTAACAGTTAGCCTATACTGTCTGTATCCCAGACTTTATTTTTAACTCTGACCTCTTTCTCTCTTATAGATACATATTTCCAGTCTTTTTCTGGATATCTTTAACTTCTTGTTTTCTTGGTTCTGAACATTAAATGATAACTTTTTTTCCTCAAAAACTAGCTCTTTTTCTTAACTCTTCTACTTATATTGGGAGCATAATTATTATTATATTTTATTAACACTAAAATTATTTCTTTAAATGTGTCCCCTTTGTCACTTCAGGGCTTTTGTACTTTCATCAATGGATCTTTAATAACTGGAAAAGTGTATGATACACAGTAGGTGCTTGATAAATATTTTCAAATGATTGAACACATTTTTTAAAAATTACTTCTCCAAATGATGCAACCATTAGAAATCAAGCATCTTTAGATTTTTTCTTAACTCTTGATGGAAAATTCCTAAATCTGACAGATTTTATAGAATCTAAATTATTCAAATTTCTTTCATCTCCTTATCCCTTTCCTTTTCCACTAATTCTCATTAATTCGTATAAATGGTGATTTATCTGGAGTCATGCAAAATGCTTCACTTTGTCCCTGCATACTATCAGGTATTCTAGGCTATCTATATGTCCTTGTGAGATCAAACTTTGAAAAGCCAATTGAATCAGATTATTCCTCTAGTTAGGCTTCCCATTGTTTACCAAATTTAAGGCAGATATGGCACCCCATCAAGGTGTTCCATAACACGTTCTTGATCTGCCTTCTTAGCCTAACTTCTCCTATGGGGAAACGTATTCCAGATGCTCCAGACAAACAAGTATATTTGCTGTTTCTCATAGAGAAACCAAGTTTCCCTGTCTCTGTAAATCATCCAGTGCTATTTTCTCTACTTGGAATACTTCCTACTCTGGATTATATGTCTGAATATAAATGACACCAACCTAAAGAAGTCTTTGTAATAATCTCAATGAAATGTGATTTTTTTCCTTCCATTATTTTCCATAAAACTTTGTTTTAATAAAGGTACTATTCCTTAATGATTAAGGTAGCTGAATCTGAAACCAACTGCCTGGGCTTCATTCATGCACCCCTAGTTAGAAGTTACGACATATTGGGCAAATTATTTAACCAATTTGTTTTACAGTATATTCATTAGTAAATGATGGATATTAATAATGTCTACCTCATTATATTGTTTCAAAAATCAGATGAGTTAATAAAAGTAAAATACTTAGAATATCACTTTGCATATTAGTAATATGTAATATTTGAAATTATTTTTGTATTGCATAAAACTCAAAATTTTTATTATTTGCTTTATCAACCACCAAATTTCTCTGCAATACACATATATATATGCCTGCAAACACAAATAAATATATTAAAACATGGATATTGTTTTTCCTCTTTTTCTGTCAATCCTTAATACTTAAAATGATTTGCTTTTACACACATTTTTTCATTAAATATTGTTGTTGTATACACTATAGTTTTTTTTTTTTTTACAGTAGGTCCTTGTTGGTTATCTATTTTAAACACAGCAGTGTGTACATGTCAGTCCCAAACTCCCAATCTATACACATAATATTCAATATATGAAGAATTATCTTGTATACATAATGTCTCTTTAGGGTATCTTATAAGCATAAAAAGGTCTTCAAAACAAATTTATTCCAATAAGTTCTTTCATTCACCAAAATCTAAGGAGCACTCACTCTATGCCAAAATTTCTTTCTAGGTCCTGAGAATACATTGCATGATAAGTGTGGTATGTTGAATCATGAACTCCAAAAGTATCCACTCCTTAACCTCTGGAATTTGTGAGTCTGTTACTTTATATGGCAAAAGGAACTTTGCAGATATGATTGCATTAAGCATCTTAAGGTAACACAAATGTTCTGAATTATCTGGATAGGCACAAAGGGTGCTCATAAGAGAGAGGAAGGAGGGTCACAGAAGACAAGACATGATGATAGAACAAGAGGTTGGAGTGACGTGTTTTGAACATGAAGGAAGGAGTCACAAGCCAATGAAAGTTAGCAGCTTCTAGAAGCTGGAAAAGACAAGAGACAGAGTCTTCTCTGGAAAGGTTCTTCCTACAGAAGGAGCACAGACCTCTGATATCCTGAATTTTAGCCCTCTAAGACACCTTTTGGATCTCTAGAACTATAGGATAATAACTTTCATGTTGTTTTAAGTCACTAAGTTTGTGGTAACGTTACAGCAGAAATAGGAAACTAATGAAATAATTACAGTAATGTCACCATTAAATTCTATATCCACACCATTATTGGGCTTGATCATGGAATTTACTTTGGTCAATGATACATTAACAAACATAATACAACCAGAAACTTGTATATAATATATTAAAAGTCATACCCCCTTGTTGCTGGAAAACTCTCTGCTACCCTGTGAAGGATGCCAAGCTAGCCTCTTTGAGGATAAAAATATAGCTGGATAGAGGTCTCAGTTATCCCAGATCTCCCAGCCCTGCCAGCCATAACAGTCATGTCCCAAATTCATGAAAAAACACAGAAATGCCAAAAGCCTTGAGATGGGATCTTGTGCAATTTGAACTATTTAGATGAAACTGAGTAAGGAAAGGACAGTAGCAGGGAATGAGGTCACAGGCATAGCAGGTCCAGGGAAGCCATGATGTGTACTTGGATTATACTTTGAAAGATAAGAGAAGCCACTAAGTGGCATCAACTGATTCATATTCAATATTTTAAATAATGACTGTTGCTGCTAAACAGAGAATAGACTGCAGCTGGCAAGGATAAAAACAGGAACCCCAATTAGAAGGCTACTGTAACTGAGTTAACATGAATTTTATGCTAACCAAAACATCCTCTTTGTGACCCATCAAACATACATTGTACACCTGCTTTAATTATTAAAGAAAAGGATGCATTGACCAGAAGTAAAGAAGGTCCATGTTAAAAATAAAGTTTAAATGCCTCCTTTCCTGGAAGCCAATGCTGGTACTTCTTTGATAAGACTGTGTTCCCAGTCTTATCAAAGGCCATACTGTCTGGCTGTGTATGTGCTGGTCTGTTTTTCTTGAAACCTTGAAGGAATGTATCCCTGACTTGTTTCATGTTTTTTGTTCTGACAAGATATAAAACTGTGCTGAAAACCATGCTTCTTCAGAGCAGTTCCTCGGAGTTATATGAGAGGGTGTCTCCTGGGATATAGTCCTCAGTTTGTCTCAAATAAACTCTTTTCTATTCTTAAAAGACTATTGTAACAATCCAGGTGAAAGATGATGGTTATTTGGACCATGATGAAAACAGTGAAGGTAGTGCAACTTTGTGAGGTTCAGGGATGTTTTGAAAGCTGAGTTGACAGTATTGTTAATGGATTGAACATGAGTTGAAGAGAATAGGGTTTGTCTTATTTGCTGATGTAGCGTCAACCAGGGCAACAGTAGATTAGTGGTTTGGGGAACAGGCAAATTAGATCTCAGTTTTGAATATGTGAAGTTGGTGATGCTCATCAGATATCTAAAAGGAGTTGGTGAGAAGGCAGTGGCCGTTGTTACATAAGCAAAGCCAGAGTTCAAGGAAGAGAAAAGTCTAGGTTGGAAAAGAGCTTTTCTAGGGAGAAATTGAAGAAAGGAAGTAGGAAAGCCCTCACCTGAGTCCTGGGGCTCTCCAAAGCCGAGACTGTGGGAAGAAGGAAAGGAAACAGTACTTTTGGAGGATGCTGTAACTAAATTCTATCTACCACTCTGTTCTGTGTGATTTCTGCCCAAAAATCTCATTCAATGTCCTATTTTATAGATGGGAATAATCAAAGTTTTGGGAAGTTAAACAACTTGCCCAGTATAAGCAAAGTAACTAGGATTAATCCCCTAAGTTATTAAATTCCTAAGACTCA
Source organism: Phocoena sinus (assembly GCF_008692025.1). NCBI lineage: Eukaryota > Metazoa > Chordata > Mammalia > Artiodactyla > Phocoenidae > Phocoena > Phocoena sinus. The sequence goes on along the minus strand of NC_045768.1, from coordinate 78,525,058 downwards.
AGTTTTAAACACGTATCCAATTATATGTAAAGAATTGAACCACATAGCCATCATTTCCTGTTCTTCTTGTGTAGAATTATTCACTGCAAATTACTAAAGTTTCAGTTCTCATACACAATGTTATTTGAGATTGGAACTTCCTGATAGCTCCCTATTTTACTAACCACAAAACTTCTCACAGGGCTTCCCTGGTGGCACAGTGGTTAAGAATCCACCTGCCGGGCTTCCCTGGTGGTGCAGTGTTTGAGAGTCCACCTGCCGATGCAGGGAACACGGGTTCGTGCCCCGGTCCGGGAAGATCCCACATGCCTCAGAGTGGCTGGGCCCGTGAGCCATGGCCGCTGAGCCTGCACATCCGGTGCCTGTGCTCCGCAATGGGAGAGGCCACAACAGTGAGAGGCCCGCGTTCCACAAAAAAAAAAAAAAAAAAAAGAATCCACCTGCCAATACAGGGGACACAGGTTCAAGACCTGGCCTGGGAAGATCCCACATGCCCTGAAGCAACTAAGCACATGCGCCACAACTACTGAGCCTGCGCTCTAGAGCCCTCGAGCCACAACTACTGAAGCCCAAGTGCCTAGAGTCTGTGCTGCGCAACAAGAGAACCAACCACAATGAGAATGCCACACACCGCAAAGAAGAGTAGCTCCCGCTCGCCGCAGGTAGAGAAAGCCTGCACAGAGCAACGAAGACCCAACACAGCCAAAAATAAAAATAAATAAATAAACAAAATGTATAAAAAAAGAAAACAACAGCAAGAAAAAGCTGCTCACAGCTGGGATATGATCCATTATTACTTATTCACTACTATGTAAGATAGTTTATCCAGAGCATAAAAAGAAGTATAAGGCTTTTGGAAGAGAACAGTCACATTACAACAATTCAGCTTGGTTATTACTGCATCACTTCTCCCCTGTTGGTTATATCCTCTCAATTGTTGAGCATTATCCTACACTTTAAACATCCTTTATATTTGGAGGGGCTGGAGAACATTTCATTAAAATTATCATAAACCAACAACTAATGTCAGCTATAAATAAGTTCATTGTGTAAGCCAATAGGACATAAGCGGTTCCTACTCTAATATAAAAAGGTGAATAGGATGTGAGGGGGAGTATTGTTGAATCCAGAAGCTCAATTTTATTCTCTGTCTCTTTTCCTATTTCAGCTGTTGAAAGAGAGAGAGAGGGAGGGAGGGAGCACACACACAAAATGTTCCTTCTAAAACAGCTTTGAGCACCTTTGGCTTACCTAAATTTAAGCTCTACAGCAACTAGGAGTTAGGATGTAGAGAATGCTTATATTGACAAAAAATTTTCAAATCATTTAGAAGCAATCAGTGCATCAACGTCACTTAAAACCAGAGACAAAAAGTGGTTCACTATTGGGCCACTCATAAGACATGTCCAGGGCTTCTATCAGTTAGAGTTGTGATTTAAAATGAACTAGTATACGCATATGACTATATTTGCATATAAACAATGGCACATACATGGGAGATGTGCTCAATTTTTTTTCTAATAAGAACAAACCATTGAAAAAAGTCTGGATACTATTTTGAAAAATAAAATACAACCTGTGGGCAAGGCACAGAATCCTCTTCTCCACTTGGCGCTAAGCTGTGTTGAAGGGTATCCTCAGAACCATGCAGTCCGCCTTCCATATCCACAGGTTCACATCTGAGAATTCAACCAATCACCATGGATGGGAGGGCCGAATGTACTCTATACCATTGTTTATAAGGGACTTGAGCACCTGCGGATTTTGTTATGGAGGTCCTGGAATCATCCCCCCCAGGGCTACCAAGGGGTGACTGTATTTCTTTCCCTCCAGCCATACAGCCCTGTAGCCTAGGGTTACAAAACTAGCTGAGGGTTATCAAACTTGAGGGGCAGCAAAAGAGGAGTTGAGAATTACTTGAGGGAGATTCCTATGCCCTTAGTCTCAGAAACTCTAAATCATTGTTTCTGAGTTTTGTTCTAAGAATCTGCTTTTTTAACAAGTGCATTTTGAAAGTCACTGGTCTAACCACACTTATTGTTGGTCATTACTCTTCCCTTCTGAACCCTTACTTACTCCATTCCCATTGCTAAGAATATTCTTAGCAAAATTATCCTTTTAGGCAGTTAACTCCTAGTGATATTTGAAGTCCAAAATCTACATCCTTTTTCTCTGTAATAATCTTTACTCATTTGTGTCCCATTAGCATTTTTAATTATTATTATTAGCATTTTTCATGTCCCTATTTTATTTCTTATCAGTTTCCTACTCAAAGCATAGATCACAATCTAGAAGCATCATCACCTGGGAGCTTGTTAGAAATAAAGAATCTCAGGCTCCACCCTAAATTTACTGAATCAGAATCGATTTTTAACAAGATCCCAAGTTGATTCTTATACATCTTAAAGTTTGAGAAATACTTCTTTTCACATTTCACAGTAGCTACTTTTTTGAGGTTCTATGTTTCTCTTTCTCTTTTGGTAAAACACGAATTTCCCCTAAACTGAGATTGAGTCTTAGAGGACATTATTTCCTCAGCTTTTAGCACAAAATCAAATATATAATAAGTATCACTATGAATGTCTTAAGTTGGAGATACACTTGTAAAAGATTTCTTGCTACTGCAAAGAAAGCAGAAGAGAAATGTAAACACATAAATAAAAGAGAATAAAGATTAATACAAAACACAAAGAGATGTGTTAAAAATTATAATAGAAATAAATCTATTATAAGATACTTCATTTTCAGATGAAATCAATTTCAGAGGATTTGTTGCCTTTTGTACCATAGCAACCTCATACAAGCAATACTTAATGTTACTTGGCTAACTTAAAATATTTTAGTTTATTTTACTGCAACTTTCAGTGTGAAAAATGTGTTCTAATAGCACAAACCATTACCATAGAAACATTAGTAATAGGTCTACAATAGTGATTTTAAAACAAGTTAAAGTTTCTTAAAAAATCCCCAGTGTAGGTTCAACTGCCTTGAAAATGTTGATTCAGGAGTCCTGGGGTGTGGCTAGGAATAGACATCATTATCTTGCTCCTCAGAAGATTCTGATTCATGTGATCATAAGAAAGCATTTGGCTGAATATGTTATTTGTTATGGGTTGAATTATGTTCCCCCCAAAATATGTTGAATCCCCAGGACCTCCGAATGTGACCTTAATTGGAAGTAAGGTTGTTATACATGTAAGGAGTTAAAATGAGGTAATATTGGAGTCACGTGAGCCCTCAAGCCAATATAGTAAGCCCTCAAGCCAATATAATTGGTCCTTATAAGACGAAGAAAGCAAGAGACACGGGGAGAATGCCAGGTGAAGATGGAGGCAGAGATTGAATGAGGCGTCAACAAAGCAAAAAACACTAAGCATTGCTGTATGTTCCAAGAAGCTAGGAGAGACGCATCGAACAGATTCTCCCTCAGAGTCCTCCAAAGGTACCCAACTCTGCTGACACCTTTGGATTTCAAGGCTCCAGAAATGTGAGAAAGTAAGTTTTCTGTTATTTTAAGCTACCAGGTTTGTAGTACTTTTTACAGCAGCCTTAAGAAACATACATTATTCGTGTTTGTCTTGAATGAGCTTGAGTACCACACTTGTTCTTACTGTCACAGAGAACAAAATTCTCAAACATCAGCATAAGTACCATGATCTCATGAGCTTGTTTGAAATTATTGAACTCTGTATCAACAGAATCTGTAAGGCTTGTTACTGGGCCTATGCTCCCTTCTGATCCAGCTCACCTGCTGATTACTCTTTAAGGTTTGAGTTTGCTATGCTTAATGTATTTCTGTGAAGGTTAGCGGATGATACCAAAAAAAGTATAACATTAAATTGCATCTCTCCTTTAAAATACCGTAGAAGGAAATGAAGTAAGGCTTTGTATCCAGATCTTACTAATTTCAAAGTCTATGTACTTTCTTCACTGTGGTTGAACTTTACCTTGAAGGCTATTTGTGGGGGAGGGGTTGTGGGGAGGTGGGGGAATATTAGTTTCTCAGGTTTGTACGCAGAGAATCTGAACTAGATAGAAACCTTTCCTGTGGAGATAATTTATTTTTGTTGTTGAAGTTTTGGAAAATGTCTGCAGGAGATAATAAGTAGAGGAGAACAGCTGAAATAAAGGGCCTCATTTGTGAAGCCTTGCTGTGTTTGGAGGCATATGTGGCAGGGGGCAAGGGAGAAGCCCGTCTCCACTCCTGTGCACAGAACCCAGCACCACTATGTAAAGCTGTAGAGTCGGTAGCATTTAAAAATGTCTGGATGTTGTATCCCCTGGAGTATTCAAGGGCTCAAAAGTATTTGTGGAATAATTGAATAAATAACCCAGGGAGCTGGATCAAAAGTGGATAAATGTGGAAGTGGTATGAAATAAATCAGTGGATAGGATGGTTTGGAATTTTTGTATGACACCCATTTTGAAGCTACCAGAAATCATTTGGAGTATTTGGGGTTCTCAGAATGTTTCATGTCTGGTAATCAAGGTGAAAAAGTCTCAAATATATAATTTAATTAGAATATATGTGACAAAATCATGTACTTACGTGTGTAAACCTATATTATTTGAATCTCTCTTTCTCAGATAAACACAGAAACACACACATTTTAAATTAATGAAAGCAAAGAAAAAATAAGGAATTTTAATCCCCAAAATAATTGGTACCATAAGTGGAAAATAACTTTTTTCATATTTTCAACCTACTAGAATCAGCACAAATTTATTTTAAGAGCATTTAGCGTTCAGCCCATTCTGCTTTGAGGATACACTAATAGGTGAGATAAATAGTTACTGATTTCATGAGCTCCTGTTTGGGAATTCAGACCAGAATCAAAGTCCATTTGACATATGGAATAGTTCGGTGCTCTGATAGGAGAAATAGAAAATATTGTAGGAAGTACATGGGGGGGGGGAAAATCCTTGCAAGAGATGGTGCTGTTTACGCTGTCACAAGATGAGTAAAAACCGTGAGTGAAGAGTGTGTGTGTGTGTATGTGTGTGTGTACCTGTGTGTATTTGCATGAGTGCATTTTGTGGTTACATCAAGGATGGGGAAGAGGCAAAGCTGGAGCTAATAATATGGGATGTTCTACCTCATTAGTGATCATAAAAATGAAGATTAAGTTAAAAATAATATTTTTCATCCATTTAGTTGGCAAAGATTAAAAAGTTTGACACTATCAAGTCTGGCAGAAAATGTGAATCAATAGGATTGCTTATATATTGCTGGTAGGGATATGAATTAGTACATCCATTACTCAGAAAACTGAGATTACTTTGTAATCTAACATACTCATACACTGTAACCCAGGAATTTTAATTTTAGTTACATACCCTCGACCAGCAAAAAATTTTATAGCAACACTGTTCATATGGAAAACAAATGTGCATTAATAAGAGGATTATTATTCATTTAATTCTGTATAATAGAGGTCCAGTGAAAGGGGAAAATTATGCAGGGACTTGCAGTCATGATAAGTAGATTGAATCAGCTGTGCTAATAATCTTGCCTGAAACTGAAGCAGTAGGAGTGGAGACAAGGGAAGGACACAGGTGTAGTTATCAGGTACCATTGATAGGATTTGTTGACTGGTTGGAGGGAGTGAGAAGGGAGGAGTCTGTAGAACTTAAGGGGTTGACTCACTTCATGGTAGTGCCAATTATTCAGATACTAAATGCAGGGAAGGAAGCAAATGCAGGAGATGAGAAGAGGAGAGAGAGTGATTGAAACATAAATGTTAGCTTTTCTTGTGTATCTCACAGTCATTTGCAGAGGACTGGGTGTTGAGTAGTTTCTTTAGATGTTTAATAGTTACTTTTATTGAAAAAAACATACTGGAATGTTTGGAGGTTTTGTTTCTACATTCTGTTAAAAATGAGACATCGATAATTATCATGGTGTCCCTTGCATCATGCCTCAGTATTTTTTATACATAAAAATGGATTGTCTATATATTTACTTCAAAATAAGAGAAGGATGTTTTCTGTTGTTTGTACCATTGTATATTCATAGATCACTTTCTAAAGCTCTGTTATCATTCCTGACACTTCAAAGGAAGATACTATCCCAAGCTGGCACTTAGTTTAATCTGTGTATGGGGTGGTTTGTTTTCCTCTTGTTGATCCTTGAAGGCTTTCATTTGTCTCTCCCATATGGCAAAAATGGTTACATATTTTTTGAGCATCTGCAAGGCAATATTTAATACCCTCACATTCCTAAGAAATTATGTTCAAGCTGACACATGTTTTCAAAACCAGTGTGGTTAAAATGTGTAATGTCACACTGTCTGAACAGAATAAGGATCTATTGTCAGTTTTACTGAACATTAGGAATGTTATCTGATGCTCTGTAATTTGCTTTGGACAAAACTGAATATTTAATTTATTTGACCATTCAAAGAGTTTCTTTTTTGATAACTGTGTTTTTTCTATTTGATCCAAATGTTCATCAAAAAAAAAAAAAGCATCAGGATGAAGATTGATACACAAAAGTGAAGGATATTACAGATGACACCATGAACTTCATGTTTACATGCCTTGTTCATACTAGATGCGACTATAAATTCTTTGGTGTTGCAACTTAGAGATTTTTTAACCTTGGAAACAAAAACTCAATCCCCTGATGCTTCTTTTGGCGTTCTCTTCAGATTCAGATTACAGGCCACATGATGAAATAACTATCATTGCTTCAAGTTTTCAAACCAAAATTGTATTGCCAATTGTCAAACTCATTATTCAGTCATTTTATCTCTGAAAAAACTTCAAATGCTTCCAAAATTCAAATCCAGCATTAAAGGGCAAATTTGTTTTTTCATCACTGAGAGGATATAAGTAGACAGGCCACAGGAGACAGCACTCAGTTGCATAACTTCTTCAGTGCTTTTCACGAAATCTGTTGCATTGCTTTAACTTCATATTTTCTATACTAAGCCAAGTATGATACACATATTTTCCCCAGGAAGTTTTCTAAATAGTTAGGAGATCACTAAACACTGCCATAAAAATCTGTATTTTGTTCCTCTAAATTAAGGGACAGCAAGTCTTTTCTGTAAAGAGCCAGATAGTACTGATCAATATTTTAGGTTCTTCAGGCCATAGTGTCTCTATAGCAACTACTCAACCCTACTGTGGTACCCAGAAAACATGCCTAGACAATAAGTAAACAAATACGTATGATCATGTTCCAATAAAACTTTATTTATATAAAACAGGCAGCAGGGTTCATGGACCATAGTTTGCCACCCCACCCCACCCCGACTCAGTCTTATTCTTCTACTGAGTAGACAACGCATGCTTTTACCCCATTTAAGAAATAATTATTAAGTTATAGAAAGATATGTAGTGAGCATTGTGTAGCATTTGCATGAAATTGAATATCACTGGTGGAATTAAGGAAGCATCCTCTGTGTATTGGAAAGATTTTAATTCACCTCTTTTTTCATCCCACCAATACTTAATACTAAATATCACCTTTATGTTAGGAACAGGAGAAATAATGATGGAAAAAGCAAAGCAGTCCCAGTCTAAGGAAGCCTGCATTAAATTATTTGAGGAACACACTTGTGTGCTTTGGAATAGTATCCTCTGCTTTAAGAGGTAAAAGTTAAATAAAAATCACTTCGATTTTTTCCCTTTCTTTTTTTCCATTTTGGATCTCCAAGTCTTTTCATATCCTAAGTAGTAGACTTGGCTATTTATGACAGGAATAAGTGAGACACAGATGAAAGAGAACAAAATACTGTTATATAGATAATGGAATTGCTGTATAGAGAGCTTATAGAATTTGATCAAAATCATGTCTCAAGCGATGATGGAAATGGTGGAAATTCATATGGTGGCATCACTTCCCAATCTCAATTTATTTTTTCCTAGAAGAAGTCAGAAATAATATAGGCAAAATTAATAATTTGGGGACATCTATAATTAACTAAGGACGCTATATAGGTTACCTCTTCAATCCTAAATAACAACCATCTTGGGAGTCTAAAATTATTTTCCACATCTGCCACATATTAAAAGTAAAACTTAAAAAAATGAAGGCAAATCACATTAGAATTCAGGTCTTCTTACCTCAAAAAATCTATGCTTCTTACTATATAACTCAATTATGCACAAGAAATAATAAGCACATTTAAATCATAAGTGCTATTAAAAACGTAGCAAACTTTCTCACTTATTAAAATCTTAAGATTTATTGAGTTACAATAAACAGTAAACATCATGCTTCTTCTCTCATGGTTTTGAATTTGTTTTCAGGACAATGACTCTAGGTGTGACTTATTATTGTCCTTTGCAAGTAGCTTTAATAACTGCTCAATCACAGTAGTAAAATACACAATATAAAATATTAACAATATGGACTAGTGTTTAATGATCTATTTTTCATATAAAACAAGTCAACTTCTATTTCTGGCACTCAAGACATGACAATCTGCCTTCTACTAGAGCAAAACCCAGCTATAAGGATTTGTGGAGAAATTTTGTATTAATCTCTGACATGGCACCTATAATGCATTTTGCAGAGAAACTTTGACTTTGTGCAATTTTCACCTAATTGCAAACTAATCACTGTGGAAGAAATAATTTCACTCTGTCCACTATGCCAACCTCACAGAATACTGATTAGAATTCAAAGAGAAAATGGTTTTACTATACTCAGCACAGTGTCTAAGCTTTAGTGTGCTCTAACTCTCACTTCTATTTCTAAGTTAAATACAGTTTTTTGTTATCTATAAGAAAATTAGGATAAACTTAAGAGTCTTCATGTTGCCTTCATCTTAAAAATTTAACAGTTTGATAATTCTATTGCAGTTATATAAGCTGCAATATTTAATACTTAGTTTCAGCTCTAGCTCCATACTCATATAGCATAAGATTATTTTGAGTGAATTACGTCAATTTTTGTATTTGAGTTATCTAAGATATATTATTATATAGATGGTTATCTTATTAAAATATTATTTACCTAGAATAAATGTATTTTTATTATTTTAGTGTAGATTACATATAACATAGTTCACTTTGGATTATGAAGTGTATGGCTCTGACGTATACAAGCTGGTTATCTTGGTCTGGAGTCAAGAATAGTACATCATTCTAATATCCTTGTCTCCTTAGTGCTTATGACAACTCATTATATGTACTATTTTCATTTATCTTTATATGTGAACTACTTACAAGCTATTTTTGTTGAGTTTTCAAACACAAGTCTGAGCCTCATGTTTGTATGAGAATACTATACTTGAACTAGTATTTCAAGTTCCTATTCCAAGAATAATGAATATTTTCCCACTCCAAAGTATTTTGCAATATATAACCCAAAGAAAATGGTTTATCTCCAATGCTCCTATCAGTTTTAACTCAGTGTGTCTGTGAAAGACAATGATATATTTTCAAGGTTTGAAATACAGCTTTCAAACACCACTATCTGGTTCTGTGTAAAATATCTATTATTCGACTATTCTCTCTAAGTGACTATTTGGTTCCTGGGAATTTGGTTCAAAAAGTGTTTAACCATCTCGATATGTAAAAATATGATAATAATATAACCAAAAGTTTAATACCCTTGTAGGAAGATTTCCAGTATAGAAAGTTCTGATATTCTTCTAGGCTAGATGTTTAAGGATGACTAAAGGAAGCAGGTCTGTCTGATTTGTCATGACTTGATGATGGCTAATTGTAGACAATTTAAGTAAGGCCATCTTACAGTAATGCATTTGATAACAGATTTTTTGATTTTGGAAAGATAGAAAAAGATTACCACATCTATCTTTTAGGGAAGTGGATTATAAACCCATTTGTAGGAGAGTTCATTCATTTTCTCTTGCTCTATTATTTTTTTCCTTCCCTACGTTAGCATAAGAATAACCTCAGACTTGCACGGCAAATGGGATAGGTATAACTTGTCAAGGTAAGTCAGGATCAATCTGCCTTCTGTCTTTCTGTTTTGTAGCTTACCTTATATAGAGTGTAAAGAAATCTTTAAAATTACCAATGTACCTATAGTACTCCCAGATAGCTCTTGTTTTCGTCTTACAAGCCTTCAAGAACTATTGGTTTATAACACCACCCTCTTCTCCCCAAAAATTCCCAGGTATTTTCTGAGCTGCATATTTTTTCCTGAAAAAACAAAGTGTAGATTACAATCTAATGCACATTGCTCTATGTATTTTTATATTTGTAGGTAATATACTCCATCCAAGTATGGCACAAGGTGTCCATCTGTAATGCATGCCCCTTTTCAATGGAAGTCTGAGGCATTTTCTTATTGTATAAACTAGTGATCTAGAAAATTGCTATTATTTCAGAAAAGTGCAATTTTTTCAAATTATGTAGGGATTATGTGCTCTTAAGGGTACTTTGAAAATAACAGGTTTTCCAAAGAAAGTCTTAAAAGCATTTATGGGAGTCCAAAAAAAACAGTGCTTTCAGTAAGAGGAAAAAACACTTTGATTCTGTTAAATAGATCACCAAAATTATTTGCTATATAGCTTCTCTTGGAAAGTCATGTATTTCCTAGTTCTTTTCATTTCCATTCCCGTAATTGTCTTTCCTAAGATTATTATATGTAATGCAGTTCTGATTACATTAATGAACTAGTCTATGGGAAATATTCAAAAACAGAAAAGTAATAGAAAAAAAAGGGAGACCAACTGGAAAATTCACCCTGTTAGCAGGTTTTCAAGTAGGAGTCTAGCTCTAGAATTTGCATTTATGATTAAATCATCATTGCAGTTTACTCACCAGCAGCGTCTTGAAAATGAAGGCATAGCTCAAAGCTGACTGTTGGTCTTCATATTTTAAAAATGTTCTATAAGTTATAGAAATACTAACTAATACATTTTGTTTAGCTTTCTGTTATAATCCTGGAGACATTAAAGTAGGCCATAAAATCCACAGTTTCAGTTTTTCAAAGGTAATCAATGGGTTTCAGAAGTCCTTGGAATCAATAGTACGTTTTGTCTATGAGAGAGCATCTGAGTATCAATCCTTTGGTCTACATTCTGTGGGTTGTCTTTTCGTTTTGTTTATGATTTCCTTTGCTGTGCAAAAGGTTTTAAGTTTAATTAGGTCCCATTTGTTTATTTTTGTTTTTATGTTCATTACCCTAAGAGGTGGATCAAAAAAGATATTGTTGCAATTTATGTCAAAGAGTGTTCTGCCTATGTTTTCCTCTAAGGGTTTTATAGTATCTGGCCTTACATTTAGGTCTTTAATTCATTTTGAGTTTATTTTTGTGTGTGGTGTTAGGTAGTGTTCTAATTTCATTATTTTTTTTTTTTTTTTTTTTTTTTTTTTTGCGGTACGCGGGCCTCTCACTGTTGTGGCCTCTCCCGTTGTGGAGCACAGGCTCCGGATGCGCAGGCCCAGCGGCCATGGCTCACGGGCCCAGCCGCTCCGCGGCATGTGGGATCTTCCCAGACCGGGGTACGAACCCGTGTCCCCTGCATCGGCAGGCGGACTCTCAACCACTGCGCCACTAGGGAAGCCCTCTAATTTCATTATTTTACATGTAGCTGTCCCAGTTTTCCCAGCACCACTTATTGAAGAGACTTTTTCTCCATTTTATATCCTTGCCTCCTTTGTCATTGATTAGTTGTCCATAGGTGCGTGGGTTTATCAATAGGCTTAATTTTTAATATAAAATCTAAGAAGACTAGCATGAAGCAAAGATTCATAAAGAAAACTCTTTTCCATTTTGTACAAAATAAATTCCAATTTTGTAATATATATGTATATATGTGTGTGTATATATATATATATATATATATTCCTTATTACTGCCTTATTTTCCCCCCTTGAACCAGATCAATAAATTATTAGGATAGTGTGCTATATCTAAATATCAATACTTTATATATTAGTGAAGTTAAATTTCTTGGAAAATCTACCAATAAATCTCCTTTTAGGAAGTGATGAAATGCAATAGTGTAGAATAGCTTTGTAGTAGGTAATAGCTGGGTTCATATGCTGGCTCAACCATTCTAAATGAATATTAAATGTGTTAAAGTTGGCCCTTTAGTCAAGGCTAGCAACATACTTAAATAACCTTCTTTCCCTTCCCCCCAAAGTCCACACCCAAGTTCTTACCCTCCATACATTATACCACAGATACCAGGAAAGACAAAAAATTTTTTTTAAAAAGTTGAAAAAATAAATAGCGCTTCCTCTAAATATTTAGAGAAAAACACAATTAAATGATCTAGTCATGTTTTCATAAGATGGTAAACCTCTCAAACCTGACCAAGCAGATACTGCCAGTGTTCAAAGTAACAAACAGTATCTATTAATATATGCTGTTAGCAGTGAATGTTGTTTGAAAACTCTCTAAATAATGCTTATTAACAATTCTATTGTCTTTTAAAGTTTTTAAAGATAGCTATTAAAATCCATGAGTAAATGATTGTGTATTTTAATTTCCACAAATGATTAATTACATACTTGTATTTACATCAAGGAAATGAATGTATACCAACACAATGTCTAATATTTTATTTAAAATAACAATAACACGTTCCATTATATAGGGCTTAACAAAAGCCTTTCAAAGTACATTTTATCCTCTCAAAATACTGCAAAAAACTGATGCTATCCTTATAGTAAAAACAACCAAACAGACAAAGTGCTTATAGTGGTTAAGTGACATGAAAAATAGTGTATAATCAATGAGGGAGTTGGAATTTGAAAATGAGAGAAGTTTTGAGTCCAATCTAATCCCTTTTTTAGAACAGTACTTTACAAAATTTTAAATTTTCTCTGTATTCTTTTTTTTTTTTTTTTTTTTTATGCGTTACGCGGGCCTCTCACTGTTGTGGCCTCTCCCGTTGCGGAGGACAGGCTCCGGACGCGCAGGCTCAGCGGCCATGGCTCACGGGCCCAGCCGCTCCGCGGCATGTGGGATCCTCCCAGACCGGGGCACGAACCCGCGTCCCCTGCATCGGCAGGCGGACTCTCAACCACTGCGCCACCAGGGAAGCCCCTCTGTATTCTTAAGATGTGATTGTATTATATAAACATACTAAATGAGATTCTCTGAAGTAATTTCAGACTATTGTTAATAAGTGTAAAGCTGTTGATTCATTTATTTGTTTACATCAAAAACTTTTAATTGTCGCTGCCTTTCAACTACCTTCTTATTACATGCCTACTCATAACAAAGAAGTAAATGAAAACTTAGAGTGATATAATTTATCAGATTGGCTAATATTTTGCTATACCCACTGCCTTTCTTTAATATTTAATTTCTGTGCTTATTACTAAATAGTTAAATCACCTTTCCAAGCCTAAAAGTGTTTCTTCGGTCTACTTTCTTGGCTAATAATATTCAAGAAACTTTTAGATTTCTACCATTTATAAATTAATGACAAAATATATTTTTCATTTGTCAAAGTACTAGAAAGTTCTGAGGGAGGTATAATGGTCAGAAGAAAAGAACATAGACCTTAGAGTTAGCACAGATACTAAAAAGGTGGATTAAAAAACCTCAAAACCTCAGTTTCTTCCTGTAAAGTGAAAGCTGTAATGCCTAACATACAATGGTAAATGTGAGGATCAAATGAGATTTACATGGTAAAAAGGGTAGATGTGTTAGAGATGTATCCTTGGACTTTCCCATTTCACACACTGAAACACTGGGATTTTCCAGCAAGGCAGAAGTCAAAATGTTTTTATTCTTCTGCTCTATTTAAGCCAAAAAATGATTATCTGAAAAGCCAGAGAGCAAGTTACATGAACTTGAGATAACAGACAGCATAGGCTAAACACTAATCCTTGATCCGTGATCTTAAGGGTCAATCTCAAGAGAGATTGTATATTTATATATATATATATATATACATACATACACACACATTTCAAAAGCATAGTCACTTGGCTTTCATCCAAAACCTGGATTTTTTCAAAAGGTATCTTTGGAAACATTGATAAGGGTAATTCAATTCCATTAATAAAATCATCATAATGCTATCTGTAGCCAGGATAGCTTAGTCATTTGACCTACTCTGGAGTTTACAATAGTCATACTTGTTTGGTCACAGTTGCTAAAACTGAGACGTGTCCAAATAGTGAGACACAAGTCAACCTCTTGGAACTTAATGAAAATGGGTTACTTAGTAGCAGTTGTTTTTTTTTTTAAAGGTTAATCATAGTTGAAATAGGAACTACATATATATACATGTTTCTGAGTAGTTGGAAAAAGTGACTTCTCTTTATTAGGAATAAAATCAACTGTATTAATTTGAAGGAGTGATGTATATTCTTCCTGTATGAGATTGTGAGTTACAGCAAATTGGTGCAGAGAGAGCCATCTGAAATTGGATGGATCAAATGTGCATAGGTGTCACTCATAATAGATTTTCCAAGTGAATAGATGTCCTAAATGTGTGCTGTTTGTATATTCCTAACCAGCTTGGGTCAAGTGGTACAGCACACTGTGTCCTCCTAGGGTTTCTTGGGAAAAAATTGAACATAAGCAAATGTGAGATTTGAGTTACACTGAAAATGTTTCCTAATATGTCAGTATGGTTGGAACAAATTCATGTTTCAAAACAAACATTATAGCAGAACTGATTGTAGTTGGACTATGTTACAACATAAGAATTTTTTTCTACTTTATCACTTGCTCCCCTTCTAAAACGTAGCAAAAATTGATGTCAGTAGTAGTTGGAAAGATTTGGTCATGTGACTCAAAACAAAAGAACCAGTAGAAAGTCCTTTGGGATATAAATGTAGAGGGAATATGCTAAAAAGGAATCAAGATTTTTCTTGTCTTGCAAGTTCTATCCCAGCTAAGAGAATAGGAAATGCATATATGGTGGAACTTATTAAAACAATGAAGCAATTCATCCAGCCAGAGTCTGTGGAGAAGAAATGCTTGCATTCTGAAGTTGTGAATTTAAAAAAGAGTATCCAAAGAATGCTGGATGCTTTTGTGTTCTTGAAAAAACATAAACCTAGAATTACACAAATCTGTGTGATTGTGTAATTCTTCTATTAATTCAATGGCTATTAAACATTTATGGCCCTCTTGAGGATCTGATTAATGAAATTAAATATAGGGCATTAATGCTCATCTTGGTTCAGCCAGTTGTGAGAAATGAAGCATGTGACTGTTATGGCACAGAAAAGATTCACATTTCTAAAGGGCTTGCTTTCTAAGATGTATACAATGGATTACAGGGTCATCCTAAAATTTTTATATTCTTTGATAGGCTGAGAAACCATTGGTTGTTAAAAAGGAGCTTCTGTATTTTTAATTCAAAAACGACCCCTATGTCTATTATAATTTGAGTTATAAACAGTTCTCCCTCTTCCTCTTTTTTCTGGGAACTTAATTTTTATGAACTTTTGACTTTCTCCATTATGATTTATTTGTTATTGAAAGTTACCAGGACTCCAAGCCAAAAAGTCAGTCCATATCACATCCTACAAAACTGCCAGTATTTTAATTTGGCTGTAGAAGCAATCTTCAATTGTCTTGTCTGTTTATGACTACCACACAGGAGATGTTGAAATATACATTTGCTTTTAACCTATGACCTAAGATACAGAATTGAAGCTGTATAATCTCTGCATATTTTTTAAAACAAGAAAGCCTTTATTCCTTCCTGAAGCAAAATAATTGCCAATCACAATTATCCGTTTTAAAATTTTTATTGGGTAGTTGATTTACACTGTGTGTTAGTTTCTACTGTACAGCAAAGTGAATCAGTTATACTTACATCCACTGTTTTTTAGATTCTTTTCCCATATAGGTCATTTCACAGTACTAGGTAGAGTTCCCTGTGCTAGGAACTAGCAGTGGGTCCTTATTAGTTATCTATGTTACATATAGTAGTGTGTATATGTCAATCCCAAGCTCCCATTTTATCCCTCCCCCCTCTTTCCCCCCTGATAACCATAAGTTTGTTTTCTACATTTGTGACTCTATTTCTGTTTTGTAAATAAATTCATTTGTACCATTTTTTTAGATTCTACATATAAGTGATATCATATGATATTTGCCTTTCTCTGTCTGACTTACTTATATCCAAGTTACTGCAAATGGCATTACTTTTTTATTTTTTATGGCTGAGTAATATTCCATTGTATATATGTACCATATCTTCTTTATCCACCCCTCTGTCAAAGGACATTTGCTTCCATGTCCAAAGGAAACCATAAACAAATTGAAAAAACAACCCACAGAATGGGAGATAATATTTGCAAACGAAGCAACCGACAAGGGATTAATTTCCAAAATATACAAACAACTTATGCAGCTCAATATCAAAAAAACAACCCAATCAAAAATGGACAGAAGATCTAAATAGAAATTTCGTCAAAGACATACAGATGGCCAAAAAGCAAATGAAAAGATGCTCAACATCACTAATCATTAGAGAAATGCAAATCAAAACTACTATAAGGTATCATCTCACACGGGTCAGAATGGCCGTTATCAAAAAATATACAAACAATAAATGCTGGAGAGGGTGTGGAGAAAAGGGAACCCTCTTGCACTGTTGGTGGGAATATAAATTGGTACAACCATTATGGAGAACAGTAAGGAAGTTCCTTAAAAATATAAAAATAGAGGCACCATATGATCCAGGAATCACACTCCTGAGCATATATTTGGAGAAAACCATAATTTGAAAAGATATATGCACCCCAATGTTCATTGAAGCACTAATTATAGCTACCTTTTTATAAAGGATGGTATATTGGGGACACTCTTGGAGATTAATCTATATTTACTTCTACACTGGGAATAGCTGAATCACACAGACAATTCTACCATCAAAGAGGGAAAACATAAGCAAATATTTAAATTGAAACTAGTTTTGCATGATGTAGAGATCAAGGCATTCTTCTGTCTCAACATTAGCTGCTTCTGTGACATCTGTGGGAATGTACTTGAATGTGATTGAAATAATGGGCTGTAGATGCTAGAAGAGACATGCCTATCAGTGTCTGCCTTGTCTAGTGTCTCATAACCTCACACTACTTACATCTGAGGTCATGACTTTTTAACTTTTTCTCTTGTAATAGCGGTAGAGTCTTATATACAAATGAGCCCACTCAAGATGTGAAGTAAAGTTTTATGTGCCAGTAACAAGGCATTGAAATTTTGATTTAAGCCTCTACCTCAACTCACCATCTGACCACATATTCTTTGTTAGGGTTCTCTAGGTTATAATTTTGCACATGCACTAAGATCTCTAATTAATCTCCTCACCAAGGAAATGGCTTGTATCATACAGAGGACAACCTCAAAATTCCCAGGTTTTTCTGGGAGTTTGATGAGATTCTCTCATCACGAGGGTGTAGAATATCTTCTAAGGAAACATGTCATAAGTGTCCCACTTCACAGCAAGGGGAGAAAGTAGGGGGTGGGGGGTGGGATGAATTGGGACATTGGGATTGACATGTATACACTAATATGTATAAAATAGATAACTAATAAGAACCTGCTGTATAAAAAATAAATTAATTGAGGGGGGACCTTGAAGATGGCGGAAGAGTAAGACGCGGAGATCGCCTTCCTCCCCACGGATACACCAGAAATACATCCACACGTGGAACAACTCCTACAGAACTCCTACTGAAGGCTGGCAGAAGACCTCAGACCTCCCAAAAGGCAAGAAACTCCCCACGTAACTGGGTAGGGCAAAAGAAAAAACAGAGACAAAAGAATAAGGACGGCACCTGCACCAGTGGGAGGGAGCTGTGAAGGAGGAAAAGTTTCCACACACTAGGAAGCCCCTCCGCGGGCGGAGACTGCGGGAGGCAGAGGGGGCAGTTTCGGGACCGCGGAGTAGTGCACAGCGACGGGTGCGGAGGGCAAAGCGGGGAGATTCCTGCACAGACGATCGGTGCTGACCGGCACTCACCAGCCCGAGAGGCTTGTCTGCTCACCCGCCGGGGCGGGCGGGGCTGCGAGCTGAGGCTCGGGTTTTGGTTTTGGACGGAGCTCAGGGAGAGGACTGGGGTTGGCGGCTTGAACATAGCCTGAAGGGGTTAGTGCACCACGACTAGCCGGGAGGGAGTTCGGGGAAAAGCCTGCACCGGCCGAAGAGGCAAGAGACTTTTTCTTCCCTCTTTGTTTCCTGGTGCGCGAGGAGAGGGGTTTAAGAGCGCTGCTTAAAGGAACTCCAGAGACGGGCGCGAGCCGCGGCTAAAAGCGCGAACCCCAGAGACGGGCACGAGCCGCGGCTGAGGGCGCGAGCCCACGAGACGGGCGCGAGCCGCGGCTGAGGGCGCGAGCCCCCGAGACGGGCGCGAGCCGCGGCTGAAAGCGCAAACCCCAGAGACGGGCGCGAGCCGCGGCTAAAACCGCGGACCCAAGAGCCGGGCGGGAGACGCTAAGGCTGCTGCTGCCGCCACCAAGGGGCCTGTGTGCGAGCACAGGTCACTCTCCACACCCCTCTTCCGCGGAGCCTGTGCAGCCCGCCACTGCCAGGTTCCCGGGATCCAGGGACAACTTCCCCGGGACAACGCACGGCGGGCCTCAGGCTGGTGCAACGTCACCACGCCGGCCTCTGCCGCAACGTCACGCTGCCTCTGCCGCCGCAGGCCCGCCCCGCACGCAGTGCCCCTCCTTCCCCCATCCCCCAACCCCCAGCCTGAGTGAGCCGGAGGCCCTGAATCAGCGGCTCCTTTAACCCCGTCCTGTCTGAGCGAAAAAACAGACGCCCTCCAGCGACCTACACGCAGAGGCAGGGCCAAATCCAAAGCTGAGCTCCTGTGAGCTGTGAGAACAAAGAAGAGAAAGGGAAGTCTCTCCCAGCAGCCACAGAAGCAGCGGATTAAAGCTCCACAATCAACTTGATATACCCTGCATCTGTGGAATACCTGAATAGACAAGGAATGATCCCAAATTGAAGAGGTGGAATTTAGGAGCGAGATCTATGATTTTTTTCCCTTTTCCTCTTTTTGTGAATGTGTACGTGTATGCTTCTGTGTGAGATCTTGTCTGTATACTCTTGCTTCCACCATTTGTCCTAGGGCTCTATCCGTCCATGACTTTTTTTTTTAAATTCTTTTTCTTAATAATTAAGTTTAATTGTAATAACTTTATTATACTTTACCTTCGTTCTTTCTTTCTTTCCTTCCTTCCTTCCCTCCTTTAGACAACGAATCACCCCAAATTGAGGAGGTGGTCTCAGGGAGCAGGATTTATGATTTTTCCCCCTTTACCTCTTTTTGTGAAGGTGTATGTGTATGCTTCTGTGTAAGATTTTCTCTGTATAGCTTTGCTTCCAACATTTGTCCTAAGGTTCTATCCGTCCCTTTTTTTTTTTTTTTTCCTAAATATTTTTTAATTCAATAACTATATTATACTTTATTTTATTTTTACTGTGTCATCTTTCTTTCTGTCTTTTTTCCTTCTTTCCCTCCTTCCTTCCTTCCTCCCTCCCTCCCTCCCTCCCTCCTTTCTTTCCTTCTTTGCTTCTTTCTTCCTTCCTTCCTTTCCTCCTTTCTTTCTTTACTCATACTTCTACTAATTCTCCCTACTTTTTCTCCCTTTTATTCTGAGCTGTGTGGATGAAAGGCTCTTGGTGCTCCAGCCAGGAGTCAGGGCTCTGCCTCTGAGGTAGGAGAGCCAACTTCAGGACACTGGTCAACAAGAGACCTCCCAGCTCCACATAATATTAAACGGTGGAAATATCCCAGAGACCTCCATCTTAACACCAGCACCCAGCTTCACTCAACGACCAGCAAGCCACAGTGCTGGACAACCTATGCCAAACAACTAGCAAAACAGGAACACAACCCCACCCATTAGCAGAGAGGCTGCCTAAAATCATAATAAGGCAACAGACACCCCAAAACACACCACCAGACGTGAACCTGCCCACTAGAGAGACAAGATCCAGCCTCATCCAGCACAACACAGGCACTAGTCCCCTCCACCAGGAAGCCTACACAACCCACTGAAACAACCTTAGCCACTGGAGACAGACATCAAAAACAACGGGAACTACGAAAGTGCAGCCTGCAAAAAGGAGACCCCAAACACAGTAAGATAAGCAAAATGAGAAGACAGAAAAACACACAGCAGATGAAGGAGCAAGATAAAAACCCACCAGACCTAACAAATGAAGAGGAAATAGGCAATCTACCTGAAAAAGAATTCAGAATAATGATAGTAAGGATGATCCGAAATCTTGGAAGTAGAATGGACAAAATGCAAGAAACAGTTAACAAGGACCTACAAGAACTAAAGATGAAACAAGCAACGATGAACAATGCAATAAATGAAATTAAAATCACTCTAGATAGGATCAATAGCAGAATAACTGAGGCAGAAGAACGGATAAGTGACCTGGAAGATAAAGTAGTGGAAATAACTACTGCAGAGCAGAATAAAGAAAAAAGAATGAAAAGAACTGAGGACAGTCTCAGAGACCTCTGGGACAACATGAAACGCACCAACATTCGAATTATAGGGGTTCCAGAAGAAGAAGAAAGAAAGAAAGGGACTGAGAAAATATTTGAAGAGATTATAGTTGAAAACTTCCCTAATATGGGAAAGGAAATAGTTAATCAAGTCCAGGAAGCACAGAGGGTCCCATACAGGATAAATACAAGGAGAAACACGCCAAGACACATATTAATCAAACTGTCAAAAATTAACTACAAAGAAAGCATATTAAAAGCAGCAAGGGAAAAACAACAAATAACACACAAGGGAATCCCCATAAGGTTAACAGCTGATCTCTCAGCAGAAACCCTACAAGCCAGAAGGGAGTGGCAGGACATACTGAAAGTGATGAAGGAGAATAGCCTGCAACCAAGACTACTCTACCCAGCAAGGATCTCATTCACATTTGATGGAGAAATTAAAACCTTTACAGACAAGCAAAAGCTGAGAGAGTTCAGCACCACCAAACCAGCTTTACAACAAATGCTAAAGGAACTTCTCTAGACACGAAACACAAGAGAAGGAAATGACCTATAGTAGCGAACCCAAAACAATATATAAAATGGAAATAGGAACATACATATCGATAATTACCTTAAATGTAAATGGACTAAATGCTCCCACCAAAAGACACAGATTGGCTGAATGGATACAAAAACAAGACCCTTATATATGCTGTCTACAAGAGACCCACTTCAGAACTAGAGACACATACAGACTGAAAGTAAGGGGATGGAAAAAGATATTCCATGCAAATGGAAACCAAAAGAAAGCTGGAGTAGCAATTCTCATATCAGACAAAATAGACTTTAAAATAAGGACTATTAAAAGGGACAAAGAAGGACACTACATAATGATCAAGGGATCGATCCAAGAAGAAGATATAACAATTGTAAATATTTATGCACCCAACATAGGAGCACCTCAATACATAAGGCAAATACTAACAACCATAAAAGGGGAGATCAACAGTAACACATTCATAGTAGGGGACTTTAACACCCCACTTTCACCCATGGACAGATCATCCAAAATGAAAATAAATAAGGAAACACAAGCTTTAAATGATACATTAAACAAGATGGACTTAATTGATATTTATAGGACACTCCCTCCAAAAACAACAGAATACACATTTTTCTCAAGTGCTCATGGAACATTCTCCAGGATAGATCATATCTTGGGTCACAAATCAAGCCTTGGTAAATTTAAGAAAACTGAAATTGTATCAAGTATCTTTTCCGACCACAACGCCATGAGACTAGATATCAATTACAGGAAAAGATCTTTAAAAAATACAAACACATGGAGGCTAAACAATACACTACTTAATAATGAAGTGATCACTGAAGAAATCAAAGAGGAAATAAAAAAATACCTAGAAACAAATGACAATGGAGACACAACGACCCAAAACCTATGGGATGCAGCAAAAGCAGTTCTAAGGGGGAAGTTTATAGCAATACAAGCCCACCTTAAGAAGCAGGAAACATCTCGAATAAACAGCCTAACCTTGCACCTCAAGCAATTAGAGAAAGAAGAACAAAAAAACCCCAAAGCTAGCAGAAGGAAAGAAATCATAAAAATCAGATCAGAAATAAATGAAAAAGAAATGAAGGAAACAATAGCAACGATCAATAAAACTAAAAGCTGGTTCTTTGAGAAGATAAACAAAATAGATAAACCACTAGCCAGACTCATCAAGAAAAAAAGGGAGAAGACTCAAATCAATAGAATTAGAAATGAAAAAGGAGAAGTAACAACTGACACGGCAGAAATAAAAAAATCATGAGAGATTACTACAAGCAACTCTATGCCAATAAAATGGACAATCTGGAAGAAATGGACAAATTCTTAGAAATGCACAACCTGCCAAGACTGAATCAGGAAGAAATAGAAAATATGAACAGACCAATCACAAGCACTGAAATTGAAACTGTGATTAAAAACCTTCCAACAAACAAAAGCCCAGGACCAGATGGCTTCACAGGTGAATTCTATCAAACGTTTAGAGAAGAGCTAACACCTATCCTTCTCAAACTCTTCCAAAATATAGCAGAGGGAGGAACACTCCCAAATTCCTTCTACGAAGCCACCATCACCTTGATACCAAAACCAGACAAGGATGTCACAAAGAAAGAAAACTACAGGCCAATATCACTGATGAACATAGATGCAAAAATCCTCAACAAAATGCTAGCAAACAGATTCCAAAAGCACATTAAAAGGATCATACACCATGATCAAGTGGGGTTTATTCCAGGAATGCAAGGATTCTTCAATATACGCAAATCTATCAATGTGATAAACCATATTAACAAATTGAAGGAGAAAAACCATATGATCATCTCAATAGATGCAGAGAAAGCTTTCGACAAAATTCAACACCCATTTATGATAAAAACCCTCCAGAAAGTAGGCATAGAGGGAACTTTCCTCAACATAATAAAGGCCATATATGACAAGCCCACAGCAAACATCATCCTCAATGGTGAAAAACTGAAAGCATTTCCACTAAGATCAGGAACAAGACAAGGTTGCCCACTCTCACCACTCTTATTCAACATAGTTTTGGAAGTTTTAGCCACAGCAATCAGAGAAGAAAAGGAAATAAAAGGAATCCAAATTGGAAAAGAAGAAGTAAAGCTGTCACTGTTTGCAGATGACATGATACTATACATAGAGAATCCTAAAGATGCTACCAGAAAACTACTAGAGCTAATCAATGAATTTGGTAAAGTAGCAGGATACAAAATTAATGCACAGAAATCTCTGGCATTCCTATATACTAATGATGAAAAATCTGAAAGTGAAATCAAGAAAACACTCCCATTTACCATTGCAACAAAAAGAATAAAATATCTAGGAATAAACCTACCTAAGGATACGAAAGACCTGTATGCAGAAAATTATAAGACACTGATGAAAGAAATTAAAGATGATACAAATAGATGGAGAGATATACCATGTTCTTGGATGGGAAGAATCAACATTGTGAAAATGACTCTACTACCCAAAGCAATCTACAGATTCAATGCAATCCCTATCAAACTACCACTGGCATTTTTCACAGAACTAGAACAAAAAATTTTGCAATTTGTATGGAAACACAAAAGACCCCGAATAGCCAAAGCAATCTTGAGAACGAAAAAAGGAGCTGGAGGAATAAGGCTCCCTGACTTTAGACTATATTACAAAGCAACAGTAATCAAGACAGTATGGTACTGGCACAAAAACAGAAAGATAGATCAGTGGAACAGGATAGAAAGCCCAGAGATAAACCCACGCACATATGGACACCTTATCTTTGATAAAGGAGGCAGGAATGTACAGTGGAGAAAGGACAGCCTCTTCAATAAATGGTGCTGGGAAAACTGGACAGGTACATGTAAAAGTATGAGATTAGATCACTCCCTAACACCATACACAAAAATAAGCTCAAAATGGATGAAAGACCTAAATGTAAGGCCAGAAACTATCAAACTCTTAGAAGAAAACATAGGAAGAACACTCTATGACATAAATCACAGCAAGATCCTTTCTGACCCACCTCCTAGAGTAATGGAAATAAAAACAAAAATAAACAAATGGGACCTAATGAAACTTCAAACCTTTTGCACAGCAAAGGAAACCATAACCAAGACCAAAAGACAACCCTCAGAATGGGAGAAAACATTTGCAAATGAAGCAACTGACAAAGGATTAATCTCCAAAATTTACAAGCAGCTCATGCAGCTCAATAACAAAAAAACAAACAACCCCATCCAAAAATGGGCAGAAGACCTAAATAGACATTTCTCCAAAGAAGATATACAGAATGCCAACAAACACATGAAAGAATGCTCAACATCATGAATCATTAGAGAAATGCAAATCAAAACTACAATGAGATATCATCTCACACCAGTCAGAATGGCCATCATCAAAAAATCTAGAAACAATAAATGCTGGAGAGGGTGTGGAGAAAAGGGGACACTCTTGCACTGCTGGTGGGAATGTGAATTGGTTCAGCCACTGTGGAGAACAGTATGGAGGTTCCTTAAAAAACTACAAATAGAATTACCATATGACCCAGCAATCCCACTACTTGGCATATACCCTGAGAAAACCAAAATTCAAAAAGAGTCATGTACCAAAATGTTCATTGCAGCTCTATTTACAATAGCCAGGACATGGAAACAACCTAAGCGCCCATCATCGGATGAATGGATAAAGAAGATGTGGCACATATACACAATGGAATATTACTCAGCCTTAAAAAGAAATGAAATTGAGCTATTTGTAATGAGATGGATAGACCTAGAGTCTGTCATACAGAGTGAAGTAAGTCAGAAAGAAAAAGACAAATACCGTATGCTAACACATATATATGGAATTTAAGGGAAAAAAATGTCATGAAGAACCTAGGGGTAAGATAGGAATAAAGACGCAGACCTACTGGAGAACGGACTTGAGGATATGGGGAGGGGGAAGGGTGAGTTTTGACAGGGCGAGAGAGAGTCATGGACATATACACACTAACAAACGTAGTAAGGTAGATAGCTGGGGGGAAGCAGCCGCAAGGCACAGGGATATTAGCTCGGTGCTTTGTGACAGCCTGGAAGTGTGGGATGGGGAGAGTGGGAGGGAGGGAGACGGAAGAGGGAAGACATATGGGAGCATATGTATATGTATAGCTGATTCACTTTGTTATAAAGCAGAAACTAACACACCATTGTAAAGCAATTATACCCCAATAAAGATGTTTAAAAAAAAATAAAATAAAATAAAAAAATAAATTAATTAAATTTAAAAAAAGACATCAACAAAGTGTAGGACATGGGTTTTCCTAGGTCCTAATTCAAATAAATCAACAATAAAAAGACATTTTTGAGTGAATCAGGGAAGTTCACATTCAGACTGGGTATTAAAATAATAAATAATTTTAAATTTTGTTTGTTAAAAAAAAAAGTGTCCCACTTCAACAAAGAATAAATTAGGTGAAATATCCTAAGTGTGAGGTGGCTCTTTTTCTGACAAATAAGTGCTCAGTAGTATTTATTATTCTAAATCTCATATGGAAGTTCTGAAGTCCTGGAGGATTCTAAGAAAAGGACGAACTTTAAATTGCAGTGCTTAAAGTTCAAAAACCATGATGTTAGATAACAATATCTAACTGTTAGATGACAAAGAAAATAATGCAAATGGCTATTAATCCAATAGTCATAAAAGTGTAGAAAATTCTGAAACATTTTAAATAGTCGACACATAGACAATTTTTAAGAATCTATTATTTAGTAATCCAGTGAAAGCAAATTCTTGGACAAATTTATACTGCTTGATAACTTGGCTTAAAAATAGCTATATATCTTCTCTCTGATCTTTTCACAGTGTGAAATATAATGGGAGTGTAACAGTCAATTTTATGTAAGATCATGGAAATGTGAACATATTTTAAACTAAAATGACTTTTTAAAAGATTTATCTCTTGTAATCCTGAGGTGATGCTGCATGCAGACTTATTTATTCCATATAAACTATTTCAAAATGTTTATGGCATCTCTCAGACAAATTTTTACTGTGATTTTGTTGCCCTGTAATTATAAGCACCAAATGATTTTAGAACTTCAGACCAATAACTGAGTAAAGACAATAAATGAGTCATTTTGGTTACCTGAAGTCTTGAATTAACTATACAATTTCTTTGATAATAATCAGGAAGAAAATTTAAAAGTAACCAAATCTAGTTTTCTATGTACATATTTACGTAATGAACAGTGTTGTCTCACAACTTATTGCCCTTATTAAATTCAGGCTCCAAGTTCAGAATAGTAAAACTGTTGAGTTGGCTTTTATATGAAAACCAGGTTTAGTATTTCCCAGATGGCCACTAAGTAGCTCCAAGGATTATTCCCTCCCTTATAAAAGGAGAATCAGTAGAAATAAGTATGTACAGGTATTCTTAATATATTAATTAACTTAATGCTTTTGTAAAAGTTATCCTGTTTAGCAAGCTCACAAGAAGGAAAGAGTTGACAATTAAAAAAAGTAGAAGCCAAACCTCTCCAAGCTGAGTTGTGTACAAATAAAATATTATTGATGTGAGTAGGTTTCAGAAGAATGTTTCTTTCCACCTGTTTCATTATAGAAGCATACTCATTTTAATGTGTAATGTTCTAATTTTCAATAAATTAATATTTAATAAGGTTTTCATCCTAGATTAAGCTATCCTCATCATTTTTGACAGTTAACACATACTTTGCTGGGTGAATGAAGGACCCTGGAGTTTTGTCAGTGTCCTACTTACTGTCCATAATGTGTTTTTTTCTAAGGGTAATCTTGACTTAATCCTTATGAAATAGTTATATGTCATATATCAAAAAGAGGATTCCATTTGCCTCCATTCTGACACTGATTGCTGTAGTAAATTATTTACAACCACTCAATCTTATCAAACAGTAGTTTTTCTTTTTCCCTCATGCTAGCCTAAAGCCCTCTTCTAAAAGCTACAGGATAGAGGAGGAAGCAGTAAAAGAACAATAATTTCAATTAAGTATTTTTCTTCCTCTTGACTGTTGGTATTGCAAGAAACAGAATTCATGAGTAGATCATTCCCAACGAAAGCTGACCTCAATATCATAAACAGACACCTTCAGAATATTTAACTGAACTGAGTCAGGATTTTCAGGGCTCTTTTAGTCCACAACTGATGGTATAGTGAAAAGAGCTGCTAGGCAAAATATTATTGAAATGAGTATAATCATATAGAATTGAATGAAACTTACAAAAGAAAATATAATTGTGACTGTTCAATTAAAATATTTTTGATATTATTTCTGACATTTTAAGTGGAGAAGTGAGCAAAAATGTTTTTTTGAAATATGGACCAAATTAATTGGGTTAAAATCTACATGTTAGAGCTTTAAGTTGATCAAAAGATAGTTCTAAAAAAATGAAAACTGATTTTAATTTTTAGCTTAGCCTAGTTGCTCAGTCTGAAATGGAACATGTCACATATCAAGGCCAGATATCAATGATAAATTACAAATGCCATTTGTTACACTTTCAAAAGCTAAGTATTGTGATTTTTAGGAGAAGCAGGGAGTCTCCCCAGATACAAACAACATAACAGGGAAGACGGAAGACTGCACATAAGCAGTAAAAGTCAAATCACCATTTAAAGACTCATAAATATAGCTCTAGGGAAAGTACAACTAATAGTAAAGAAGAACTACTGAGATATCATCTCACACCAGTCAGAATGGCCATCATCAAAAAATCTAGAAACAATAAATGCTGGAGAGGGTATGGAGAAAAGGCAACCCTCTTGCACTGTTGGTGGGAATGTAAATTGATACAGCCACTGTGGAGAACAGTATGGAGGTTCCTTAAAAAACTACAAATAGAACTACCATATGACCCAGCAATCCCACTACTGGGCATATACCCTGAGAAAACCATAATTCAAAAAGAGTCATACCAAAATGTTCATTGCAGCTCTATTTACAATAGCCCGGAGATGGAAACAACCTAAGTGTCCATCATCGGATGAATGGATAAAGAAGATGTGGCACATATATACAATGGAATATTACTCAGCCATAAAAAGAAACGAAATTGAATTATTTGTAATGAGGTGGATAGACCTAGAGTCTGTCATACAGAGTGAAGTAAGTCAGAAAGAGAAAGACAAATACCGTATGCTAACACATATATATGGAATTTAAGAAAAAAAAATGTCATGAAGAACCTAAGACAGGAATAATACAGGGGTAAGACAGGAATAAAGAAACAGACCTACTATAGAATGGACTTGAGGATATGGGGAGGAGGAAGGGTAAGCTGTGACAAAGTGAGAGAGAGGCATGGACATATATACACTAGCAAACGTAAGGTAGATAGCTAGTGGGAAGCAGCCGTGCATAGCACAGGGAGATCAGCTCGGTGCTTTGTGACCGCCTGGAGGGGTGGGATATGGAGGGTGGGAGGGAGGGAGACACAAGAGGGAAGAGATATGGGAACATATGTATATGTATAACTGATTCACTTTGTTATAAAGCAGAAACTAACACACCATTGTAAGGCAATTATACTCCAATAAAGATGTAAAAAAAAAAATTTTAAAAAAAGGACTACCTTTAAGGAGAAGTTACTAGAAAAGGAAACTATACTGTGTAAATAGCAGAAGTCCAGAGCATTGTACTGGGTACACTAAGCAGACCTAGATCTAGATGGTCAGTTAGAGGAATGCTGAGTTCATCAGATGCACTAGGACTGTGAGTCCTGGAGAAGGGTAACTAACAACAAATTCAGTCTGGTGACTAGTGCAATAGCATGGCAATGATACAATGTCACAAGTTATCAGGATTTTCAGGGAAGAATGTCTCAAAGATAATCATACGTACAAGCTTAAATTTCTTGGTTTCTTGGAAGATTCCCCTTACAAATATATTTTCCCTATCAAATGTTCTACTAGCTAAATTTCTAAGATCTATTTGTCTGTTTTGAAAATGCAAATGATGAAGTCATCTTACACAAAATATTGCTCATCAGTAATGAATACATGCAACCATTGAGTGGATTTTATTAAGTGCTTACTATGTACCAGACGCTATGTTAGACTAATGGATTCAAAGACAAAAACAAACATAAAAAGGAACAACACGAAGCCTAGAGGTAATAAGTGCTAAAAATGAAAAACAGTATACTCAAGGTACTAAACATAGATACAAGCACCTCTTTGTGCTTGAATCAGGGACACAGGCCACAAAGAAGTTTGAGCTAACACAGGAAGGATGAGTTTATTTTTTCCAGGTACATAAGACAGGGGTGAACACATTAGAAAAGCAATGCATGCAAAATATAGAAAAATGAAAGCTCATGATGTCACTGTATATTACTGCCTATTGATATTACAGTGTGAATGAATTTACTTTCCCTCTCCCAGATCATTTCTTTTGGGGCAGGATTACAACATTAATATCTGTAAAATAAAGGAAACATAGAAGGAAGACAAGACATTAAAAGGCATATTTATTCCTCTTCCAATTGTTATTTGGGCTATCCTTGCTTACAGAGTAGAAAGATTTAGTTTAGACATTGTTGGCACATAATGATACCATAAACACTTAACTCTTAGACTCAGAAATACATTTTACTTTTAAATTTCCAAAGTATTTTCTCATGAACTGAACGGATAAGAGAAAATAAGAGTTTAAGCAGCTATTAGAACAATTTAGCAACATATCTACCATCAACTGACTTTTTTCTCTTACTCTAAGTAGAGGCACTTTCTTCCTATCTTATATAATTCAACCTGGGCTCCTCTTGATTTTGTAAGGGCAAAAGAAAGAAAAGATATAGACTGCTCATTAACAGCCTCTATGGCTTTCTGATCAGGATGGATCTTGGTAATTCCATTTTCCGCTGAAGGTGTTGCATGGCAGACTAATTGCTGGCTATAAAGGTTGCACTTATTATGCTACATTTATCAACCCCTAGGGAAGAATGTTATTTTCCCAGCCACCATGCTGCCTAATATTGATTTTTTCAAGAAACAGTACCACTGATTTGTACAGGTTTTGTAATTTGTGCTTTTCCTTTTCATACTCTCCACCTCACTAGACTCTTAATGTGTGTTTTATGCCCTATTGTTTAATCAAGTCACGAGCCTGTGGACTACCAGATAAGTTCAGCATGTTTAATTATGACCTTGCTGAATCCTACTGCATGAAGCCTAGTTGTCTTACTGAAGGAAGTCACAACAGTGGAAAAGAGAGTACAGATTATATATAACTGTATTCAGTTGCTTCCAGAGGAAAGACATCTGAACTCTTAGGGCCCATAACATTGATCCAGACCTTCCTCCTACAGAGGTGGTGTTGTACCCATAAAAAACAGAAGATGAGTTACATAAGTTATCAGCCCTTGAGAGGGGAAAAGATGAATGAGTTCATTGTTGAGTGAAGAGAGTGTACATTCAGTTTTCACGTTACCTGAGAAAAACCTCTTAGAATTGACTGTGTGACAATTATAGAAAATATTAATTACAATGATGCATAGCAACATTAATTTTTATTGCACAATTAATGTTTATTAAAGAATATCAAGTGAGCATAATTTCTATTAGTAGCAATATAGCATTTTTCATCCCATGTTTTTAAGCCATAGGAGAGAGCTGAGAAGCCTGGCTTAATATATGCAGGTTTTTGAAAGAAACTATGATGTAAGCTCTCTTCCTCAGAAAAAAACTTCCTCAGTATACACTCTCAGACAGGAGAGAAAATGATCATTCTCTCCCTTCCTAAACAGTGATAAAAACCTGGGTAAATGGTGAGTCCATTCATTGGGAAGCTGGTGCTCCTCACAGCCTCCAGCTAGACAGCTTTCTGTTCTGCTCTGACATGTAGCCTAGAAAGCCAGACTTTCAGAATGCTCCACCACCACATGGAAAAAATAGCAAGCTGGGAAAACTCAATGCCGTCATTCATTCTTCTGTCCATTTAATAAATATATATGGTGCTGTGTTCCAAGAGTGAAGAAAAGAAAGTATCCTGCCTTCAAGAAACTTGCTCTACTCTGGGATAAAGCAAATACAGAATAAATACCTTATATCGACACATGTCATAATGAAGCATGAAAGCAAAGGAAGGAGAAATGGCTTCGAGGGGGCATCTACTAAACAGAGTCCAGTCAGGAGACAGGTACCACTTCAGTTATTTAACAAGGTATTTCAAGAAAAGCAGTTGTTAATATTATTGGAGAACTGTTGTGACAAACAGGAACATTAAAATATTATAGTGATAGTAACTGTAATTAACACCCCTTAGGCTGAACTAACAGATAAGGTGTTGAAATTATTAAAGTTTAAAAGCCCAGAGGAAGGACTTTGTGGGGCTGGAACTCTGACTTATAAGGAGGAGGCACTGCATGCATGAGACAGACATCCCAGGACCTCAGAGTGAGGACCTCATGGAGAAGGGACTCGGACTTTGAAGGAGGGCTGCCAGAGGATGGTTTTGGTACCTCCAAGGGTCACAGTGAGAGTAGTTATGGGAGTGTTGAAAAACTGGACACTAAAATCAAATGCTATTGTTAGGTGAATTGCCACCACCCAAATCAAGGTGTACTGCTATGGTGATGCTGACAGGAACAAAAAGCAAGCCTGAAGCTGAAGGCAAAACAAAAAGATCTAAAACCTCTCTCTCTTCTCTGACCTTCTAGCCTCCCTCTAATGCTTTCAGTGGCAGAAGCTTATAGGGATCCAGCTAGCAAAGGAGAAATACAGCTTACAGGGTCCTTGCTGGGCATAGGAGAATGAGTTTTAATCTGAGAAGCAATAGCCCATCAGCTGGCACAGCAGGTAAATGTAGGGAAGTGAAGGGCAGTGAAATAAGCAAAAACTTCACGAAAGAGGGAACCCTAAGCCGAAGATGAGAGAGTGGGCAAGAGTTTTCCAGGGTCAGGTAAGAAATTTCATATGAGCCAGGATAGCAAATCATGAACAGGTGTGGTTCACTAGAAGGGAAAACTAAGATGACTGATTTACCAGGAATAACGATGGGAATGTTTATTTGAAAGATGATGAAGATAAAACTGTTTGGATTAATAAAGAGCATCAGATGATGAAAACCTGAGAACATGAGAAAGTAATTTGGATAAACATTCACTGTGTAGCCATTAATGCTTTAAGCGAGACTAGTACTATGAGGTAGATGATTTTGCTTAAAAAAGCCTGAAGTGGTTACAGGTTTTAGGATAACTGGATAGAAGAGGGGGAGAATGGAGTCCAGTATAGGAATTATTGTTATAGTATATAATTATGGTGATGAAGGTGGCCATAATGGAGTCAGTGTTGACAAATCTCAAACAAATTATACAAGAAAAATTAGCCTGACATTCAAATTTTTTTAATATGAGCAGAGAGAAAGAACTTCTTGCATACAGTGAATCATAGTGCCACTAACTCAATATTTTAAATATAAGGTGAATGAACAAATTGTTATTTGGATACTGAAAATGTAGATTATAATCATCAATAATGAAGTGATCACTTAGATAATGAGAATTAATAAATCCCACAAATATATATCTTGAAACAGAGGGCACATAAAATTAATCAGACCCTTGAGAGACATCATCCCAAAGTTAGGAGAAGAAAAAGGATCAGTAAAATGGTAGAAGAATAAATCAAAGACATGAGAGCATTTCAAAGAGTTGCATGATACAGAAGCAGAATGAGGACTGCATTTCAAAAGAGGAAATGTTGTTCACTCTCTACAGCTGTGAACAACACATCAAAGAACCTGAGGTTTAAGAAGATACAATCAATTTTTCTAGAAGAGAATGACACAACCTTTGAGAGGTCAGTTTCTGTAGAATGGAAGGACCAGAATCTAAAGTAGTAAGGAAGTAGAAGGGTTATTGGAAAAAATGGAAGATTTTAGCAATCAAAAGAAAATATGGCAATGGTCACTAAAGTTATTTTCAAAGTTAGAAGGCATTACAACTAATCCTGAGCTTTTAGAGTGGACTTTTCTTTTTTATACGTTGGGTATTTTAAATTTAAAGAAACATTAGTATCGACTCTTTACAGAAACCTTTTTATGGGCCATATAGAACTGTGCTAAACTCTTCACATGCATTATTCCATTTAAACTTCATATTTTAAGACAGAAATTATACTTATTTAACAGACCAGGAGACTAGCTTTAAGAGACAAAGTAACTTCATTAAAGTCACAGTGCAGTATGTATTAAAATCTCCAACTAGGATCCAAATAGGATTTGCCTATTTCTCTATTTTTCAGTTTTTTTTTTTATGACTTTGAAGCTCTTTCTTCAGGCACACACACAGATTTATGATTGTTATGTATTCCTGATGAATTGACCTTTTTATGAATTGCCCTGTTTTTCTTCTGAGACTTACTATCTAGAGATCCACATTTATGTTAATGTAGACAAAACAGCCTTCTTACGTTTACTTTTTGAATGGTTTAATTTTTTCATTTTATCGAGCCTAACATGTCTTTATATTTCTAATTAATCTCTTTCAGATTATGTAGTTGGGACTGCCTATTTTACCTAGTTTGTTGTCTATCTGTAATGGGAATAGTCAATTTACATTTAGTGGAATTACAGATGCGATTGGATTTGAAGCTACCATTGTTTATTTTTATTTTCATCTGAACTGTCACTCTGGATTAATCAAAAATGTTTCCTGCTTCCTTTTGGATTAATCAAAAATGTTTAGTAATTTAATTACTCTATTGGTATTATTAGTTATATCTATATATTTATAGGGAATTGTAATACTCTGTCTCTCATCAGAATCTACATATAGGTAATATCATGCTTCATGTAAAATACAAGAACCTTACACACTTCACTTCTCTTTACCACATTCTTGGTAATATTATTTTCATATATTATACATCTCACAATAGATAATTTTTTTGCATTTAAATTGTCAACTGACTTTTAGATATATAAAAAGGAAAAAATATATATTCCTTAAAGTTACTCAAGGAGATCTTCCTTCTGGTGTTATTCTTTCTTTCCTATAGATTCACATTTCCTATCACTTAGGCTGCTATCATTTCCCATCAGCCTGAAGAAGTTCCTCTGTATTTCTATTCAGATATGGTGGTTGAAATTCTCTCAGCCTTTGTTGATCTGAGAAAGTATTTTGCCTTTATATTTGAATGATATTTTCACTGGATATTGAATGAAAGTAGTCCTCACGTTATATGATTCTGATGTGTACGAGTTTCATTCACCTCAGTTAGTTAAATAATACCAATCCCCCACAACATGGTTCAAATTTCAGTTACCACTGTGTATTAGGTGTGAGTAATTGAATAAAGTACAAACTTTGCTGCTGTCTCTTCAGTCCACAAATCTTCATATAAGTAACAGATGCATATTAGGATTAGCAATCAATCACATCATTTCTTCCAAAGTCATTCAGTGATTGATCACTGCACATTTGTTACTCAGTTCAAGTACAGGGAGCAAAGCATGTCAGTGTCTCACATTTTTGTGTCTTGGTGATAAACTTCTGACATTTTACAAATATGGATACTCAAGAAAGGGACTGGTCAGCAAAGATGAAAGTGCAGCAAAGAAATAAAACGGTATAATGCTTGAAGTGAAATTTAAATTGAACATAAATGGAGTTATAGACAAAATAGGTAATTGTC
Organism: Phocoena sinus; assembly: GCF_008692025.1. Taxonomy (NCBI): domain Eukaryota; kingdom Metazoa; phylum Chordata; class Mammalia; order Artiodactyla; family Phocoenidae; genus Phocoena; species Phocoena sinus. Next base: position 78,490,469 of record NC_045768.1, on the reverse strand, counting down.
AGAAAGTTAACACTGCTGTCATTCAAGAGACTCTAGTTATGTATCCAGTAAACAAGCACGTTCTCAATTTACAGATACTTTACCATCAAAATTGATCCATCACCGTGAAAAGGAAAGATGACTCTAAAGTTAAGGTTATTTATATTTGGGGATCGAAAACCTATTTAGGGGCTTCCCTGGTGGCGCAGTGGTTGAGAATCTGCCTGCTAATGCAGGGGACACGGGTTCGAGCCCTGGCCTGGGAGGATCCCACATGCCGCGGAGCAACTAGGCCCGTGAGCCACAACTACTGAGCCTGCGCGTCTGGAGCCTGTGCTCCACAACGAGAGGCCGCGATAGTGAGAAACCCGCGCACCGCGATGAAGAGGGGCCCCCGCTTGTCACAACTAGAGAAAGCCCTCGCACAGAAACGAAGACCGAACACAGCAAAAAAAAAAAAATAATAAGTTAATAAACTCCTACCCCCAACATCTTCTAAAAAAAAAATTAAAAAAAATAACCTATTTAGTAACTTGATGAAAACTATAGAAATATTTTCGGAAACGTGACGTACATATATTCTACGTACAACTTTAGAAATTCACACAAACAGTGACGCTCACTTAAAAAATAAAACATAAAACAAAAGCCCAGTTCAGAAACTAATTTTTTTCATTTCTCATACACACTATTTATGTTCTATTTTAAAAGTTGGATCCACTTCAAAGAAACCACACACACAAACAATGAAAGGTAAAGGTAATTTAAAAAATTCTGAAGCAGTGTGGAAAATTCACACTCAAATGTGTTATTAAGTCTATAATTGGCATGAATGTAGTATTTAAGCTGCTAAACATAGAGCTTTCTAGAAGTGCAAATTTTCAGCTGCTTCACAGAGCCCTAGGTTTACTTTGAAGGTGCTTCTCACTCAGGAATCCAGGGCAAATGTTGCTGAAAATACTGGGCCTCTAAATCTCTTAAACCAGAGTATCTCATATGTTTTAAAGAGCTGAATTCCTTATTCCATTTTTCATTGAATAATGGCTGTCACTTACAAAAAAATAAAATAAAAACTGAATTTCAAGTATTGTACAAGTTCTAAGCAACCAGTTCCTACTTTTAACATGAGACACCATCACAACATGATGTGCTTGACTGTGATTTTGAAATGACCCACTTAAATTCCACCCCTACACTACCACCCACTGGCATTGTGAAGAGTACATGGACGAGGATGATTTATGCTGCTGCTTCAACTGATAAACTCTGAGAGCTCATTCATTTCCAATTAGTCTCCTTAAAGAAATCAGTGAGGTTCTCCTAAAATAACCAGCAAGTAACAAGAATGCTCAGCAATCAGGAGGCTCACTACTGCACTGTTGTGTCACTTCTTAACCTACCTGATCAAACAAAATATGCTCTCTCTCCAGGACATGCATATCATTAACCACTGACTACAATGCTGTTGAAAATGATCATGAAGCATAGTATCTGTACGCTAATATGATTTGAAAGTCTTATTTTATTACATGCCTTCCGTCATACTGAATTAGCATCATACCACAAGTAGCTGTTGTTTACCCTAATAAGAAAGGATTTGTGTAATTAGATCACTGTCTCATATTTATAAAAAATAGATGTAATTTGGAATAGATTAACCACTGTAAAATGACAAAAATGACTAAAGCAGAGGAAGGTTCACAGGGTAATTTCCCCTAATCACGTTTTGCTCTTTCTGTGTGTTTGTGTGCACGTATGTGTGTAACATATATACATTCCCTTATATTTTTATATCACATCCATACTAGATGCAAGATAGATATATAGATAGATTACAGTTCTCTGTGTTGATCTATGTAAATACATACACAAATACATTTATATACTTATTGCATGTGAATACAGATATTTGCATGAAAACACATATACACATATATGTTTATATATGATTTAAACCCTTCAGTTATGATTTAAGTATGTAGGAATTATGCCATATTTGGGATACAATGCATATGGAATACACAATTTTCAAATTACATATTTTAGGTTTTCCTTTTTATCGTAGAGAATTTCATATTTTAAAAATAATGTACCTTATTCATAAAGTGTATATATATATATATATTTTTACATCTTTATTGGAGTATATTACAATGGTGTGTTAGTTTCTGCTTTACAGCAAAATGAATCAGTTACACATATACATATATTCCAATATCTCTTCCCTCTTGCGTCTCCCTCCCTCCCACCCCTCCAGGCAGTCACAAAGCACTGAGCTGATCTCCCTGTGCTATGAAGCTGCTTTCCACCAGCTATCTACCCTACGTTTGGTAGTGTATATATATGTCCATGCCTCTCTCTCGCTTTGTCACAGCTTACCCTTTCCCCTCCGCATATCCTCAAGTCCATTCTATAGTAGGTCTGTGTCTTTATTCCTGTTTTACTCCTAGGCTCTTCATGACATTTTTTTTCTTAAATTCCATATATATGTGTTAGCATACAGTACTTGTCTCTCTCTCTCCGACTCACTCTGTATGACAGACTCCAGGTCTATCCACCTCACCACAAACAGCTCAATTTCGTTTCTTTTTATGGCTGAGTAATATTCCATTGTATATATGTGCCACATCTTCTTTATCCATTCATCTGATGGTGGACACTTAGGTTGTTTCCATCTCCGGGCTATTGTAAATAGAGCTGCAATGAACATTTTGGTACATGACTCTTTTTGAATTTTGGTTTTCTCAGGGTATATGCCCAGTTGTGGGATTGCTGGGTCATATGGTAGTTCTGTTTGTAGTTTTTTAAGGAACCTCCATAATGTTCTCCACAGTGGCTGTATCAATTTACATTCCCACCAGCAGTGCAAGAGGGTTCCCTTTTCTCCACACCCTCTCCAGCATTTATTGTTTCTAGATGTTTTGATGGCCATTCTGACTGGTGTGAGATGATATCTCATTGTAGTTTTGATTTGCATTTCTCTAATGATTAATGATGTTGAGCATTCTTTCATGTGTTTGTTGGCAGTCTGTATATCTTCTTTGGAGAAATGTCTATTTAGATCTTCTGCCCATTTTTGGATTGAGTTGTTTGTTTTTTTGTTATTAAGCTGCATGAGCTGCTTATAAATTTTGAAGATTAATCCTTTGTCAGTTGTTTCATTTGCAAATATTTTCTCCCATTCTAAGGGTTGTCTTTTGGTCTTGTTTATGGTTTCCTTTGCTGTGCAAAAGCTTTTAAGTTTCATTAAGTCCCATTTATTTATTTTTGTTTTTATTTCCATTTCTCTAGAAGGTGGGTCAAAAAGGATCTTGCTGTGATTTATGTCATAGAGTGTTCTGCCTATGTTTTCCTCTAAGAGTTTGATAGTTTCTGGCCTTACATTTAGGTCTTTAATCCATTATGAAAGCTTATTTTTGTGTATGGTGTTAGGGAGTGATCTAATCTCATACTTTTACATGTACCTGTCCAGTTTTCCCAGACCCACTTACTGAAGTAGCTGTCCTTTCTCCACTGTACATTCCTGCCTCCTTTATCAAAGATAAGGTGACCATATGTGCATGGGTGTATCTCTGGGCTTTCTATCCTGTTCCACTGATCTATCTTTCTGTTTCTGTGCCAGTACCATACTGTCTTTATTATTGTAGCTTTGTAGTATAGTCTGAAGTCAGGGAGCCTGATTCCTCCAGCTCTGTTTTTCGTTCTCAAGATTGCTTTGGCTATTCGGGGTCTTTTGTGTTTCCATACAAATTGTGAAATTTTTTGTTCTAGTTCAGTGAAAAATGCCAGTGGTAGTTTGATAGGGATTGCATTGAATCTGTAGATTGCTTTGGGTAGTAGAGTCATTTTCACAATGTTGATTCTTCCAATCCAAGAACATGGTATATCTCTCCATCTATTTGTATCATCTTTAATTTCTTTCATCAGTGTCTTATAATTTTCTGCATACAGGTCTTTCGTCTCCTTAGGTAAGTTTATACCTAGATATTTTATTCTTTTTGTTGCAATGGTAAATGAGAGTGTTTTCTTGATTTCACTTTCAGATTTTTCATCATTAGTGTATAGGAATGCCAGAGATTTCTGTGCATTAATTTTGTATCCTGCTACTTTCCCAAATTCACTGATTAGCTCTAGTAGTTTTCTGGTAGCATCTTTAGGATTCTCTATGTATAGTATCATGTCATCTGCAAACAGTGACAGCTTTACTTCTTCCTTTCCGGTTTGGATTCCTTTTATTTCCTTTTCTTCTCTGATTGCTGTGGCTAAAACTTCCAAAACTATGTTGAATAAGAGCGGTGAGAGTGGGCAACCTTGTCTTGTTCCTGATCTTAGTGGAAATGCTCTCAGTTTTTACCATTGAGAACGATGTTGGCTGTCAGTGTGTCATATATGGCCTTTATTATGTTGAGGAAAGTTCCCTCTATGCCTACTTTCTGGAGGGTTTTTATCATAAATGGGTATTGAATTTTGTCAAAAGCTTTCTCTGCATCTATTGAGATGATCATATGGTTTTTCTCCTTCAATTTGTTAATATGGTGTATCACATTGATTGATTTGCGTGTACTGAAGAATCCTTGCATTCCTGGAATAAACCCCACTTGATCATGGTGTATGATCCATTTAATGTGCTGTTGGATTCTGTTTGCTAGTATTTTGTTGAGGATTTTTGCATCTATGTGCATCAGTGATATTAGCCTGTAGTTTTCTTTCTTTGTGACATCCTTGTCTGGTTTTGGTATCAGGGTGATGGTGGCCTCATAGAATGAGTTTGGAAGTGTTCTTCCCTCTGCTATATTTTGGAATAGTTTGAGAAGGATAGGTGTTAGCTCTTCCCTAAATGTTTGATAGAATTCACCCGTGAAGCCATCTGGTCCTGGGCTTTTGTTCGTTGAAAGATTTTTAATCACAGTTTCAATTTCAGTGCTTGTGATTGGTCTGTTCATATTTTCTATTTCTTCCTGATTCAGTCTTGGCAGGTTGTGCCTTTCTTAGAATTTGTCCATTTCTTCCTGGTTGTCCATCTTATTGGCATAGAGTTGCTTGTAGTAATCTCTCATGATCTTTTGTATTTCTGCAGTGTCAGTTGTTACTTCTCCTTTTTCATTTCTAATTCTATTGATTTGAGTCTTCTCCCTCTTTTTCTTGATGAGTCTGGCTAATGGTTTATCAATTTTGCTTATCTTCTCAAAGAACCAGCTTTTAGTTTTATTGATCTTTGCTATCATTTCCTTCATTTCTTTTTCATTTATTTCTGATCTGACTTTTATGATTTCTTTCCTTCTGCTCACTTTGGGGTTTTTTTGTTCTTCTTTCTCTAATTGCTTTAGGTGCAAGGTGAGGGTGTTTATTCGATATGTTTCCTGTTTCTTAAGGTAGGATTGTATTGCTATAAACTTCCCTCTTAGAACTGCTTTTGCTGCATCCCATAGGTTATGGGTCGTCATGTCTCCATTGTCGTTTGTTTCTAGGTATTTTTTAATTTCCTCTTTGATTTCTTCAGTGATAACTTCGTTATTAAGTGGTGTATTGTTTAGCCTCCATGTGTTCATATTTTTTACACATCTTTTCCTGTAATTGATGTCCAGTCTCATAGTGTTGTGGTCAGAAAAGATACTTGATACAATTTCAATTTTCTTAAATTTACCAAGGCTTGATTTGTGACCCAAGATATGATCTATCCTGGAGAATGTTCCATGAGCACTTGAGAAAAATGTGTATTCTGTTGTTTTTAGATGGAATGTCCTATAGATATCAATTAAGTCCATCGTGTTTAATGTATCATTTAAAGCTTGTGTTTCCTTATTTATTTTCATTTTGGATGATCTGTCAATTGGTGAAAGTGGGGTGTTAAAGTCCCCTACTATGAATGTGTTACTGTCAATTTCCCCTTTTATGGGTGTTAGTATTTGCCTTATGTATTGAGGTGCTCCTATGTTGGGTGCATAAATATTTACAATTGTTATATCTTCTTCTTGGATCTATCCTTTGATCATTATGTAGTGTCCTTCTTTCTCTCTTCTAATAGTCTTTATTTTAAAGTCTATTTTGTCTGATATGAGAACTGTTACTCCAGCTTTCTTTTGGTTTCCATTTGCATGAAATATTTTTCCATCCCGTTACTTTCAGTCTGTATGTGTCTCTTGGTCTGAAGTGGGTCTCTTGTAGACAGCAAATATATGGGTCTTGTTTTTTATCCATTCATCCAATCTGTTTCATGTGGTGGGAGCATTTAGTCCATTTACATTTAAGGTAATTATCGATATGTATGTTCCTATTCCCATTTTCTTAATTGTTTTGGGTTCATTATTGTAGGTCTTTTCCTTCTCTTGTGTTTCTTGCCTAGAGAAGTTCCTTTAGCAGTTGTTGTAGAGCTGCTTTTGTGGTGCTGAACTCTCTCAGCTTTTGCTTGTCTCTAAAGGTTTTAATTTCTCCATCAACTCTGGATGATATCCTTGCTGGGTAGAGTAATCTTGGTTGCAGGTTTTTCTCCTTCATCACTTTCAGTATGTCCTGCCACTTCCTTCTGGCTTGCAGATTTTCTGCTGAAAGATCAGCTGTTAAACTTATGGGGATTCCCTTGTGTGTTATTTGTTGTTTTTCCCTTGCTGCTTTTAATCTGTTTTCTTTGTATTTAATTTTTGACAGTTTGATTTATATGTGTCTTGGCATATTTCTCCTTGGATTTATCCTGTATGAGACTCTCTGTGCTTCCTGGACTTGATTATTTCCTTTCCCACATTAGGGAAGTTTTCAACTATAATCTCTTCACATATTTTCTCAGTCCCTTTCTTTTTCTCTTCTTCTTCTGAAACCCCTATAATTCGAATGTTGGTGTGTTTAATGTTGTCCAGAGGTCTCTGACACTGTCCTTAGTTCTTTTCATTCCTTTTTCTTTATTCTGCTCTGCAGTAATTATTTCCACTATTTTATCTTCCAGGTCACTTATCTGTTCTTCTGCCTCAGTTATTCTGCTATTGATCCCATCTAGAGTATTTTTCATTTCATTTATTGTGTTGTTCATCATTGCTTGTTTCATCTTTAGTTCTTCTAGGTACTTGTTAAATGTTTCTTGCATTTTGTCTATTCTATTTCCAAGATTTTGGATCATCTTTACTATCATTATTCTGAGTTCTTTTTCAGGTAGACTGCCCATTTCCTCTTCATTTGTTAGCTCTGGTGCGTTTTTATCTTGCTCCTTCCTCTGCTGTGTGTTTTTATGTCTTCTCATTTTGCTTATCTTACCGTGTTTGAGGTCTCCTTTTTGCAGGCTGCAGGTTCGTAGTTCCCGTTGTTTTTGATGTCTGTCCCCAGTGGCTAAGGTTCGTTCAGTGGGTTGTGTAGGCTTCCTGGTGGAGGGGAGTAGTGCCTGTGTTCTGGTGGATGCAGCTGGATCTTGTCTCTCTGGTGGGCAGGTCCATGGCTGGTGTTGTGTTTTGGGGTGTCTGTGGACTTATTATGATTTTGGGCAGCCTCTCTGCTAATGGGTGGGGTTGTGTTCCTTTCTTGCTAGTTGTTTGGCATAGGATGTCCAGCACTGTAGCTTGCTGGTCTTTGAGTAAACCTGGGTGCTGGTTTTGAGATGGAGATCTGTAGGAGATTTTTGCCGTTTGATATTATGTGGAGCTGGGAGGTCTCTTGTGGACCAGTGTCCTGACGTTGGCTCTCCCACCTCAGAGGCACAGCACTAACTCCTGGCTGCTGCACCAAGAGCCTTTCATCCACACAGCTCAGAAGAAAAGGGAGAAAAAGTAGAAAGAAAGAATTAGTAGAAGTAGAAAGAAAGAAAGAAAGAGAGGAGGGAGGGAGGAAGGAAGGAGGGAAGGAAGGAAAAAAGGAAAGAAAGAAGGTAAAGTAAAATAAAATAAAGTAAGATAAAATATAATAAAGTTATTAAAATAAAAAAATAATTATTAAGAGAAAAAACAAAAAAACGGCCGGATAGAACCCTGGGACAAATGGTGGAAGCGAAGCTATACAGACAAAATGTCACACAGAAGCATACAGATACACACTCAGAAAAAGAGGAAAAGGGGAAAAAATCATAAATCTTGCTCTCAAAGTCCACCTCCTTAATTTGGGATGATTCGTTGTCTATTCATGTATTCCACAGAAGCAGGGTACATCAAGTTGAATGTGGAGCTTTAATCTGCTGCTTCTGAAGCTGCTGGGAGAGATTTCCCTTTTTCTTCTTTGTTCTCACAGCTCCCAGGGGCTCAGCTTTGGATTTGGCCCCACCTCTGCGTGTAGGTCGCCGGAGGGCGTCTGTTCTTCGCTCAGACAGGTCGGGGTTAAAGGAGCCGCTGATTTGGAGGCTCTGGCTCACTCAGGCCGAGGGGAGGGAGGGGCAAGGAGTGCGGGGCGGGCCTGCAGCGGCAGAGGCCGGTGTGACATTGTACCAGCCTGAGGCGCACCATGCATTCTCCCGGGGTAGTTGTCCTTGGATCACAGGACCCTGGCAGTGGCGGGCTGCACAGGCTCCCCGGAAGTGGGGTGTGGATAGTGACCTGTGCTCGCACACCGGCTTCTTGTTGGCGGCAGCAGCAGCCTTAGCGTCTCATGCCTGTCTCGGGTCCGTGCTTTTAGCTGCGGCTCGAGCCTGTCTCTGGAGCTCCTTTAAGCAGCGTTCTTAATCCCCTCCAGGTACGTGGGGGGTTTCTTGCCTTTTGGGAGGTCTGAGGTCTTCTGCCAGCATTCAGTAGGTGTTCTGTAGGAGTTGTTCTACGTGTAGATGTATTTCTGGTGTATCTGTGGGGCGGAAGGTGATCTCCGCGTCTTACTGTTCCGCCATCTTCCCGGAAGTCTCATAAAGTATATTTGAGACATATCTTTGTCATCTTCAAAGACCATTCCAGGTATGAGTTTTGCTTATCTTTTAATCTACCACCCAGTATTATTTGAGAAGCACAACTTGATTGTTATATTGTTATGATTTTCATATTTTACTTTTTTGAATGTTTTCGACTTGAGTATCATGTAATTATATTTCCTTTTATTCTGATAATCAGGGAGTTCCTTATTGCATATAGTTAACTGAGAAACCTACATTCTTTGTAGGATGTCTTAGTTTTATATGGTATTTTCTTCACCCATGTTAAGTTGTAACTTTGTCACATCTCAACATAAATTATTGTTTTTTGCTTGTTAAAACTGTACCAGTGGACTGTGTATGATACAAGCTAAGCACAGAGAAAAAAATAAATGTAGTAATTGGACAGAGAATGAGGAAAAAGTTGAAGGTGGTAATTACCAATCATCGCATCTATTCCCCTCAGATGAATAGGCTTCAGGAAACATATGGCATCAATGGATTAAAAAAATACATAAGTACCAGCCAGCAAATAATAATTTGCTACTCACTGGCTAGAGAAATGTCCACATTCTCATGATATTCAAGAAACTGTTCTGTGACTCATGAAATCTTGACCATTATTTTATTTATGTCACCTGTTAACATGAGCAGCACAACTAAATTCATCTCTTTAAGTAGGCTTGTTGTTTCTGAACTGTCTTGAGTTCCATCTTGGCTTCTCCTGCTGCAGTTGCAGCTAGATTTAATCTCTGTTTTCACTAACTTCTGAAATTGGGAGAGGATATATTTCCACTAGTCCTTTAATTTTCTAGAAAAAGATGTTAATTTCTCAGGATCACCTGTACATAAAAGTTCCATCTCATTTTGGGTAAATAAAAAACTACATGGATTATTCATTATATCAGTTATCCCAATATTCATAGCTAATGATTATACTGCAGTGAACAGAAAATCTATAGCAATGGAACCAAGTAGACAAGAAGTTACAATATAAAGCATTGCCTCCTAGAAAAGAGAAAAAGGATAACACAGAATGGCAAGTGTAAGGAACACTAAGAGAAAGTGGTATTATGAATAAAAAGAATTATGCCCTACCTTCCCTGCTTGCTTATTTATTTTGTTCTTTACTGGCAAGTGGAATATTCAAGGAATATGTTCCACAAAAAAATAAGGCTTATAGTATTAAAAAACCTCTGTTTCCACATTATTCCTTCCAGTGATTGATACTTGATATTCTATGAGACTCTTTTATGTATAAATTATTGTACTAAGTTTTTCTGCCTTGTGTGTGTGTTATTATATAAATATAATAACCTTAAATATCTGTGATATACTCTGTTAAATATCTTATGTCTGTGTAAAAATATATTACTTTATACACTATTCTTAAAGGATTATTTTCTATTGTATATAGTTATATTTTATACAGTTATACTTAAAAATAGGTATACATACAAAATAATAGTTCACTAAATCCTTAAAATCAATATATCTTAGTCTCATATATAGATATGAAAATTGAAGTTCAGAGAAAGTGCCTTGCCCAAAATAATGCAACACCTGACACATAAAGATGAGATTCAAACATAGACCTACATGGCTTGGTTTTCCATGTTTTTAACCATTATTCATGTTAGCCTCTTTAAAGCGGCCTTCACTGAATAGTGTTTTTGTTTTTTGTTTTTTTTCTCTCCAACCTAATTCTGAATGCACTGAGATAGAAAACAAAGAATAGATGATAATGATGGTTAACATATTACCTTTACCACAGAAAAGCAAGGTTGGAAGATGCCATTTATCGTGAGAGTCACTGAAGCTGCTAGTTGAATCCCAGCATCAGGTTGACTGAAGTGTCTAGTCCGGGCAAAGCAGAACCAGGGCAGAACCTCCCCACACAGCACTGGCAAAGCAGAGCTCTCCCCTGGAGGAACAGGGGACACACCAGTTCATGCCAAGATGAATAAAACATTTAACTGAAATAAGCCCCTCCTCAGGGACAGAGTATGTTGGGAACAGCCCTGGGGGTGCATGCAAAAAATCTCTCTTGACTGAAATCAGCAATGAGGAAAAGCAGTCTTATCTAACATTCTACTAAGGGAATTTGACATATTAGAAATCTAGTTTTTATCAAGGAAATATTCCTGAAAACTCTGAGAGAGGATATACTCTTTGAAAGGAATATTAACCCTAAAGAGTTAAGCCTTCTTAAATGACAGTCCTCACACATCACTGAAGAAAAACAGTCTTTTTTGCATTCTCTGAAAATATATAAAATAAGAGCAATAAAAAGAAAGTGAACCAAATTATTTGCTTATAGAACTGTGACAGTTTTATCAGCCATGTATTACATTTTTATATTCGTTTAGATAAAATGAAGTTACTTTCTTTTTAAAAGTCGTAAAAACCTTAAAACTAATGAACCTCTGCCACCTTTCTCAGAGGAAATATAAATTTCTTACTTATTATAGCCTTAAAAGTTATATCAGTATGGATTTATATAAATATTAAGAAATGTAAATGGATCTATGCCTAAATTTATTGGTTTCAATTGCTATTATCTTCCCTTCCTTACCTCAGTACCAACTATTTGACTATTTCCAAATAACTATTTGGGTATTTGTCATGTTTAACATTTTCTTGTAGACATTTAAAAATTTTTTTCTTTGATCAAATCTTCAACTTTGCTTCTACGTTCTTCATTTCAACAACAGCAAGAGAAAAAATATAGAACATAAAGGCAGAAAGATTATAAAACAAAGCATCATAATCAGCATCATCACCCCAAAATTATGCTCAGAGCTCATCATAATTATCCTTTGGAGCCATCAAAATACTGTTTTCTGGAAAGCTATTTGCATTTTTCCTTTCATGTCTATGTATTTTGAAGAAGATCAGTTTTTTTCCAGTAAGTTATGCATTATTGAATGTCTATCAATAATTTTAATGTAATTTTTGCTTGCTAAAAATATTTTCTTCAAGTACATATTCCAAATCAATGCAAAATGATAAATCCAATGTTATTTTCAATTTAATTTCTTTTTAAAAATAAAAACACTCAATTTATACATTTCTTCATTCCATTTAGCTTTATATATGTATTACAGTATAATTTATTACACCTAATAAAATAATGTAAAAATCTTTGTACAAAACAAAAACATATTTTGAAAACACTTTTTAAAGAACTCAATTGGTAAAAGTTTACCAATATAAAATTATTTATTATTATTATTGGAGTATAGCGATTATGTTGACTTTTGCTTTTAGCCATGATGTAGTCGTAGCAACTGGAGTTACTCACCTTAAACAGCTGGATAAATGGAAAATATATGGAACAATCATTTTCACCTATTTGACAACACAAGGAGCAGCACTAGACAGCAATCTGTAAGACAAGGGCAAAGAAGGCATGGCTTTGCTGTCTGAAGTCACATTCCAACCATAGAACAGGGGCCAGGATTCCACAGCAGTCTTGCTGAGTTGTGGAAACAGATGCACAAAAGAAGTTCAGAAAGTCTGAGGGGACTAGCTATTGTGGAGTAGAGTTGCAGGAAGGAAAGAAGTCTGTAGAAAAAAACAAATGCCAGAAATCTGTATAGAGATCGCCTTGAATCTTTGCTGAAAGTGTGGTTCTACCGGAACCTCTAAGCAGGCAGTCTCTGGCATAGGAGATTGATTTAATCTCAACCTTATTTCCCCCTAATTAGCCATAGTCACAAAAATTCCACCCCAGAGGTTTTGCTCATGTGGATTGACACCCAAAAGGCGGGCCTTTGTCAGGTAGGTACCTAGAAGATGGCTAAGCTGTCTTTGAGAGCCACTTTAACCATAGGAAACTTTTATATCTTAGTCATGTGAATAGTTGGAATAGATACTACCTCTATAACGTCTTCTATCTACTCAGCCATCACTCATTCCTCTGTCTCTGTGTCATAATAGCAATGGGCAGTTTCATGAGTCAAAATTCAGTAAATTTAAGAAAAGAGATGGTGGCACTTCCTTACCTCTTTTGGGGGCATAAAATGCACAATCTTAGATAAATGAAGTGAGTGAGACCTAACCTGTCAAATCTAATAGGAGAAAAGAGAAAAGGATAGTACTAACTCCTTCTCGTATTCTTATTCACCAGGTAAAATATCTGTAGTTTCATCCAGACACAAGTGATTTTCAAGAGAGGTGGAGTTGAAGGTCCATTATACAGGTCAATGAAATATAACTTTATGAAGGGGTGGGTGGCCAGGATTGAACCCTTGCTCTCTACTGCCAGGGCTTCCCCACCAATACAAGAGTACCTCAAGAAATGCAATGACATCATTTTTCCCCATTTTCCTAGATACTCAGATTTTTACCATGTTAATAGTCACTAGACTTGAATTCTAATTTATTTGTATTGCAGGTTTATTCAACTCAACCCAAGGTCTGTCTTTGTATAATTAGCATTGCCCTTCCCATAGAGACAGTGAAACGCTTTTGAACACAAAGATGAAGTCAGTTGCATCATGAACACACAATCATTCTATTGTGACTAATTTGATGAATATCAGTTGACTTTGCTTAGCCAGTATGTACCTCATACCTTAATTAGAACAAAATCTTTATTTCACCTATTTGGTAATGTGATGAATATCAGTTTTACTAGACTTCCTTATTGTTACTGTCCTCAGTATCAACAAAGATTCAGCAAGATGTGGAATAAAATAGGTTCATTGGATTTGGCAGTAAACTGTTGATTTCTGACAAACCAATAGTTCTTTGCACAAATAAGAACATTGAAATGGTTTATTTCTTTTTTCCCCACCTACTAGCAATGCTTCTATTATATAGGAAGCAAAAGCAATTAAATATTTATTAGAAGACAATTTGAAATTTTTCCCTCATAAATTTCTTCAGAATAATGATGTAGTGGGCTTCCATTTCTAGTACCAAAATGGCCAATTGATTTTAGTTAAAATGATACAATACCAAAGTCTGTCAGAAACAAAAACACAGATTCTTTCTAGATAACTGGAGGAAGAATGGTTAAGTCAGTTTTTTTAGTGAAGAATGAAAGTAAGTGTTTTCAGAAATTTAATGAACATTAAATACAGCTACAGACATAAGAACTAGCCTGAATAGATGTCTCAAATTGATATATGATGGAAGAGTCTGATAATTGTAAATCATAGTGTAAATTCTCCTATAAATTATGGCATCTAGCTATATATTTACCTATTTATTTATGTCACATGTAGAATATTTCAAATAGATAAAAAGCAGCGGTCCCCAACCTTTTTGGCACCAGGGACAGGTTTTCTGGAAGACAGTTTTTCCACAGACCAGGATAGGGGTGGTTCAGACAGTAATGTGAATGATGTGGAGCAGTGCGGAACAGCAGATGAAATTTCCCTTGCTTGCCCACAGCTCACCTCCTGCTGTGCGGCCCAGTGCCTAACAGACCGGTCCGCAGCCCAGGGGTTGGGGACCCCTGTACTAAAGGATAGATAATAGGGCTTCCCTGGTGGCGCAGTGGTCGAGAGTCCGCCTGCCGATGCAGGGGACACGGGTTTGTGCCCCGGTCCGGGAAGATCCCACGTGCCGCGGAGCGGCTAGGCCCGTGAGCCATGGCCGCTGAGCCTGCGCGTCCGGAGCCTGTGCTCCGCAACAGGAGAGGCCACCACAGTGAGAGGCCCGCATACCGCAAAAAAAAAAAAAAAAGGATAGATAATATAACAGGCATACATACATGCGCGCACACATATATATAAAGCAAGCATATATGTATGTTTTTATATATTGCTAAATTAGGTTATCTAATATTTTGTGAGAATTTTTACATATGTATGTATTTCTCACAGTGTTAAAATACCATAATATTAAGCCACTACTTTTGACACTTTTATTTAAAGGCCAGGGGATAGAATGTGTAAAGAAAAACAAAAGTCATCCTTCCCGAGTCTCATTTTTCTTTTCCCCTAGTAGCAGTTGTTTCCATGCATGTTTAACACATATTTATGTGCCTCTGAATGTTAAATGGAAATGATTTTCTGATATTTAAAATTTGGATAAATGGCACAATTGCTTTTATGATTGCCATTATATTATGAGATGTATCCATGTTGGTAGATGGTTACCGTAATTCATTAACTTAAAATTATGTACTTTTTATATTTTTCATTTTTATTTAACAGAGAGATTATTCCCAGTATTTATTCTTGAAAATAATATTTTAATACATATTTTGGAAATTTATGAACCAACCTTGCATTCTTGTGATATGCTCAACTCATTCATGATGTTTTTATATGTTGCTGAATTAGGTTTTCTAATGTTTTGTTGAGAATTTTTGCATCTGTGTTCATGAGTAATATTGGCCTATAATTTCCTTTTTACTGATTTTGGTATCAAATTTATGTTGGCCTCAGAAAACAAGTTGGAAAATGTTTCCTTTTTATATTTTGTCTTTTTCTCTTTTTATATTTGCTCCGCAACGGGAGAGGCCACAACAGTGAGAGGCCTGCATACCGAAAAAAAAAAAAAAATATATATATATATATATATATATATTTTTTTTTTTGGCTGAGTTTAGACTTGTATAAAGCAGTTATTTTCTTTCATCAGACTGAAAATATACCTCCTGTTGTTTTCTGCCTTGCATCTTATATGGAGAGGTCTGTGTGATGTGATTGTCACATCTATAATGATAATTTGTGTCCCCCTCCTCTCCTGTTTGAACATTTCTTTTTATCCTTGGTTTTCTTTAGTTTATACCTTCAATGTCTTGGTATGGTTTTTTTTAAATCTATTCTTTTTAAGAATTTGTCAGGATTCTTGAATCTGTGATTTGGGATATTTTATTTGTTTTACAAAATTGCAGCCATTCTCTCCTCCAATATAGCTTCTGCCCTTTTTCTGTCTTCCCTCCCTCTTTCTCTGTCTCTTTTCCCTCTGGCAGTCTTGTAGTAAGACTTCTCACTGGGGCCTGTATGTCTCTTATCATCAACTATGTATTTCTGTGTTTTTTTGTCTCTAGATAATCATTTTCTTACCTACATCTCAGTACACTAATTCTCTCTTCTGATATACCTAATCCTGTGTTAAACTCATTCACCAAGTTCTTAATTTTTGTATTTGACATTTTTTTTTTGCTTCATTTTAAAATCTGCTCTGCTACATTTCATACTTCTAGTTCCCTCTGGACATTTTCACCTATCTTTTGTCATCTCAAACATAGTTGCTATGGTTATTCAGTCTGTTTTTGAAAATTTTGGTATCAGGGTCCCTGTGAGTCTGTTTCTGTTATCTGATTCTGGTCTTTCTCACTAACATGTTTTTTTTAACCTTGCATGCCTGACAATTCTTGCCTGTGTACTGGATACTGGATGTTGTTTAAATGGAGGGAATATTCAGGGCCTAAAATGATATTACCTTTCTTTTCTTCAGAGAACATTTATAAGTCAGAAACCACTTTACTCCAAGTTCAAGTCCTGAGGTACTTAGGACCACCAAGCTGATACTGACTTCAACTGCAGTCTCATACAAGAACTGTTTTACTTCTGGTTCACATTACTCTATGAGGTCACTCTATATTTTAAATTTAAAGCATTTTTATTGAGATATAATTGGCATATAAAATTGTATAAGCTTAAGGTGTACAACATATTGGTTTGATACATTTATATATTGTGATATTGCTACAGTAACTTGAGCTAACACATTTATCATGTCACATATTTATCATTTATTTTTTGTGTTGAGAACAAATATTTAGTCTCTTAGCAACTTTGAAGTTTATAAGACAGTATTATTAACTATAATCATTCCACTGTGCATTAGATCTCCAGGACTTTTTAATCTACTAGTTGCAAGTTTGCGTCCTTAAGCAACATCTCCCCAGTTCCTCTGTCCCCCAGCCCCTGGTAACTACCATTCTGCTCTCTGTTTTTACAAGTTCAGCATTTTTTAGATTCCACATATAAGTGATATTATACAGTATTTGTCTTTCTCTGTCGGACTGATCTCGTTTAGCATAAGACCTTCAGGGTCCACCCATGTTGTTGCAAATAGCAGGATTTCCTTCTTTCTCATGACTGAATAATATTCCATTGTATTTGTGTTTTTTAAAGTATCGGTTTTAAATGTTGGGCATTTATCAAACTCCATTACTCTGGGTTGGTTTTTTGCCCTGTACTTCCTCTACCTGCCATTCTACCAAAATTACAGCATATTTTAGTAGCTTTTTGTTTTGAATGGGAAAGACCGTCAGAGCAAAACCAGGAATGTTTGGTACTAATGAACTAGCTTATGTTGAAGCAGAACCTGTGCTATGAAGTCACTCAACTTTAATATCTAGCTGGTCATTTCATACCCTCAGGAGCTCATGGCCATCTGCCTTTCTCTGGTGCTGCTGTGTATTATCACTATCAGTTACTTATTACTTAATAACCAGTCTCAAAGATCAGGCACAGATGCCTCGTCTTGTATATAGTCCTTGTCCATATTTGTACTTTTTTGGATCTGCTTCTAAGAATTATTCCTTGATTTAATGATGCAAGGAGCTTAAAGTGCAAATCTTTAAGCATCGCTGGTCTACTATGTCTATAAACATTCAGTATTTATATATTTCTCCTGATTATGACAAGGGCCTCAGTTAAATGCCCATTGAACATTTACCTACTGCACTACTATTTCATTAAAATAGCCTTTAATTCTTTTATTTTTGATACAATAATATAGTTAATATTTTTAAAACCATTGTTAATATACTTTACATGTTTAATTTTTATGGATTTACTCCTATTTCTTTTATCTCATGTTCTCATTTTCTCATATCTCTCAGTTTATTTCATTTTGCCAAACATTGTCCTTTAAGAGTCATTTTAGTGAGGGTCTTTTGGTCTTAAGACTTATCCACTAATAGTCCAATATTCACTAGTACTTTCTAATAGCTTAGTGTTTGTTTTCTGAATATATCTTTCTATTAAATGAGTGTTTAGCTGACTATAAACTTCTGAGTTGTTAATTGTATTTCAAGAGCATTCTGAAAATATCGTAACACTGGTTTCTGACATTTACTATTATATATGACATCTAAGGTCAGTTTAATAACTTTTCATTCATAAATATTTCATTTTCTAGCTTTATATAGTGTTTATTTTTCCTTGATGCTTTGCTGTTTCACCAAAATGTCAATGGGTTTAGATTTTCTTTTACTTATATTATTAATTAATCTTAGTGACTTTTAGAATAAGTATGTAAAACTTACTTCAATTCCAAAAAAATTTTTCTGTTATTACGGGAGATATTACTTTCCTGCTGTTACCTGTTTTCTTTTCTTCTTTAACAACTATTATTCGGAACTAGAGTTTTGCACTATATTCCCAGCTTTCTTAACTATTTGTTAATTTTTATGTTTAAATTGCCTGTTTTTCTCTCTGCTGCCTTCTGTGTGATTCCTTCAATACTATCTAACCATTCACTGTTCCATTCATCGAATGTATTGTCTAGAATTTTTTCTCATATTGCATTTCAGTAATTTTTCATTTTAAAATCTATTTCATATTTGTTTTTCTTTCATTTTTGTGTGCTTTCCTTTAAAAATACTTCTTTTTCAAACTGGGATTTATCACCCATATTTCTGTTTAAATATTTTCATATAATTAAAGTTTTTGTAAGAATCTGCTATAAAATTCAAGTAGAAAGTTTTTATATTCCAATGAATAGGGATTTTTTGGCTATCAATGCATTAGATTATTTTCAGGTGTTTTATTATCTTGTGTGGGTAGCTAGGAATTTGGGGGATTTTGACTCTCCCTCCCCACCATTCTTGGATCACTTCTTGCTTTGTAGCATTATTTCAGTTGCCTCCATTCAACCCTATAGGCCCACAATAAAGAACCAAATCTTTAACAGAGTTTATGATTCTCCATCCTATGGTTATGTTAGAAGTTTAGCAGATGCAGACACACACACAGCTAAAGATTTGGCTCAACTCTTGGTTCGAGATTTTTCTGTCTTCTCATCTCCCTATGTTTGAAGCATCCCAGGATTTACAGACCCAGGCAGTGATTGATAGTATTTTATTTTATTTTATTATTTTATTTTATTTTTTTGTCTTCATTTACAAAGTTTTTGATAGAAGGGACCAAATTTCACTCCCTGGCTTTATGTAGTCAATATGGTTTAGAGTCACCATTTTACATGAAGCAGTTGTGGTGCCATTTACACTAGAGAAACTTAACCCCTGCCCATACTGCCTTCTTTATGTACCTAGAGCTCAGTAAGCCTGCAGCTTCAGTGTGGCTTATTACTGCATGTTTTTATTCTATTTCTGGCACAGAGCTTTTTATCTTGTATTTGAGCCCAGCAGTGTCTTTTAGGTTTTCTTCTTTAATATTTCATCATTCATTACTATATGTTTAGAACAGAGAGTGTGATCAAAGCATGGACTCCATGCTCCACCCTGATCTGAATGCCGGTAGCATTGATTTTTTACAAAACTGTGTAGCTGCTCTATGGAATATTAGACCTACCAGTCCTTTAAGCAGATCATATTGACTACAAACATAAAGGTGTAATTATAAATTATGCAGCATGCAGAGAAGATAGCAGAAACAAAATGCCTCTATCAATGAAAATATTTTATTTGGTACTGAGTTTGATTTTTCCAAGATATTTGACTTAATTTCCAGATGCAACTTAGCTGTACCTACAGATTTAGAAAGGCACTGGTTTTATTTTTCATAAAGGCATATCTATGCTAACATTTCAAAGCATAACTCTTTGACTTCTGGCACTACTGAAACAGATTTTTCACACTACCACTTGTTAAGTAAAAACATCTCATATTCTTTTTTTTAATCCTGGACACTGTGCCTGTATTTAATAATTGAAAGGAACGGCTCAAGGCACAAAACCTTAGGTCTATCAAAAAGGTTAGATTTTTTTTTTTTTTTTACTTTCTTGTTGGGCTTTGAAGTTTTTCTTCATGTATTATTTTTTTGCCTTGCAGTATTTGTCAGGTTCACATTGATGAACATTGGTTAAAGCAGAACCACTTTGATTAAACAGAGGAATATAGTATCAGTATTGCTTTTTCCTTTAAAATGATTTTGGTCATTGATTCTCCAATAATTTTGGGGAAAAATTAATATTTTGACTCCTTAGAATTTATATTGGGCTGTCATTGAATAAAATTCCCCATACCAGTAGCCACACTTGACAGTTTATGTATCTTTTGTGCATAGATACATTAACAGAGTGCTATCATACTGTAATGTCATCATAACACTGTGTCCATTTAATAAGGCTTGAGATTGAACATACTGTTGAACACTATTTATCACAGCTTTGCAATGGACCCGAGAAGAGTGATTTAACTGTACATTTGGGTTACATTTTAAAGCTGTGATTACAGACGTAGAGCACAAGGAATCCAAGTATGAAACCTTATGGGAAAGTTAAACTTCAGGAGATATTATATCAAGCTGGTCAAATCTCCAATGTTTAACCTGTTTTTGTAAGAGATCACTGAAATAGGACAATAAATTATATAAATTTTATGATAAAATGTATTTGTCCAGACACTGTCCATAGTAGTTTAAAAAAATGATATTCACTTAATGTCTATACAGTGATACTCAAAATTAAACCTGTGGGTTAGAGGGCAGTTCATTCGAGGCAGCTTTCCCAAATATGAACAAAAAATAAAATAACGAAAAATAAAATCAGTTAAAAGGAAATGAAAACTACATACCAAACCAACCAGCAAAAATTCAGAATGAATTTGCCTTTTTTAAAAAATGCATGCCTTTTTATCCTATTCAGGTGATAGAAGTGGAATATAATATTGTGATTAAGGCAAAAACCAAGGAGAGAAACACTATGTTATCTGTTACTTTATTTACAGAGTCCACAGCTTTAAAAAAAAAACAGTATTCAGATAAATACAAGTCTCCATGCTACTGATACCCAAGAAAGATTTACTCCATAAATGCTCATAAACTGGACCCTTTCTGACGAAATGAACAGCAATTTAAACAAAATTACTCCTTGTCAGGAAATGTTTTCTGTAAATGACCAAAATAAATATTTACATTTACAGCATTCTAATCATCTGGGTTGTTAATGAATAAGCTAACTCTATCTGGATAAAAGGTTACGTGTTTTTTTCTTTTCTTTCCCCATGAAATATACTGAAGCAATGCTTTTTAGTGAATAAGATAGCAGAGGAAATAATAATGGAATATCTGAGGTTATATTGATTCTAATCTTCCCCTTAGTGAGATATTTTTTCTCAAAGTGAAGAATCATAGGTATCTTGAGATCTGCCTGCTTGGATTCTTCTGCTTGGAAGTGGGCTGAGGAAATTACCTGTGAACATGGCCAGGATTCTCCTCACGAATGTAATCTGGATATATACTAATAAATAGAAATACAGTTTTACAAGGATATAAATAATATGAAAATAATTTTAGCCTAAATAATTTTAATCTGGATGATACTAACCAACTAAAAGTTACAGTTAGTTTTAACTGTGTAACCTAATGGTAAATTTTCTAAGCCCATTAGGTTACAATGTTAACTAAGAAATAAAAACAGTAAATTAAAATATCAACTTATGCCCTCATTTTATTAAACTAATGAGTCATTCTTAAAACAAAATAAATATTATTTCACTTGAAAATTTCATCAAATATTGACTTGGAAAAAATTCTGAAAATGTTTCAATTTACATATTTAGCTCCTCATCTTAAATTTGTTTATATACATTATTCTAATAATAGCTATAGTTGAATTTGTAAAAAAATAAGCTTTTTGAGAAAGTAAGTGATAAATGAAAAAAGTTAAAAATTAAAGTTCAAAGTACATTAAAATTAGAATTTAATTACAGATTAAATATAAACAATAAATAATTTGAAACATTACTTTAAAAGGTCAAGTCGAACATAATCTGTTTTTAAGTCATTAATCATTCACTAAGCACCTATTATGAGCTAGGCATAGGAGTAGATTATGTTATACTCTTTTTGTTCTCTCCTCAATTTTTATTTCTTTATTTTTGTGTCTTCTAATAGTATCTCTCCTCGACTTTACATTTTAGTATTGCTATAATAATATGTTAATATGTATATATATTATTTTTTAACCTCTCTCAAGATAAGCTGAGATGATAAATATGTATTAAAATAAGAAAACAAATGATTAGAACTACAGAAACAATTTTTCTAAAGACCTTAAAACAAAACACTATTTTCCATTGATTATATACAGTCTAATACACATCAA
Source organism: Phocoena sinus (assembly GCF_008692025.1). Taxonomy (NCBI): domain Eukaryota; kingdom Metazoa; phylum Chordata; class Mammalia; order Artiodactyla; family Phocoenidae; genus Phocoena; species Phocoena sinus. The sequence continues at coordinate 78,468,418 of NC_045768.1, read as the reverse complement.
TTATTTTGCATAATTAATATAGATTATGTTAAGATCGATCAATGCCACTAATTAAATTTGTGGAAGCAAAGGGAAATGCTATCCAAAATTAGACAAAAGGATAGATAGTCTGAAAGTAAACACAGTTATATTTTAAGAAGTAGATTTTAAAACTGGAGTCGTATTTTAAAGAGTCTCCATAATTCTTTAATCCTGCACATTGATATATCCCTTGTAATTGACCTTTATCTTTGCTATGACCTCAGGTTTTGTATAATATCTCTCTCTATTCCTATTTGTATTCCATGATACCATGAGCTCTACTAGGTCAGGGGCCATGTCCTAATTGTTTTGTTTTTCCAAAATATAACAGAGGGTTGGCACTTGAATTATTAGATATAAATCTCATGTAAAGAAGTCTGAATTACTGTGGTAAATAATCAACATTTCAACATCTGAAGTAGACGAGTGAGTTTGAGAAGGTAGAACCTCAGTTTCTCTTCCTGCCCAGATACTATAATATTTACTTTCCTAACCAGACTTTTGCCCTTCTTCTTCTCCAAGTGTCCCTCTTCCTGGCTTCCAAATTTAATACCCTAAACTTCACTAGCATTAGTTTTATTAAAATAATCCCCTGTCTGTCAATCCTGTGTTCAAAAGCTTTTGCTGATATCTTCTTAGCATAGTGCTTTCTATATTTTCAGTAAATCTTCCTTTCTCAACTACTCCTCCAAATCCTCTAGTACACCAAGCTGCTTGCTTTTCCCAGCGACTGTCCATGTTTTCATGCCTTTATATTTGCTCCTTAATGGTGGAATATTACCATCCTTCTTTCTCCTTCCCTTCCTTCAAATGACACTGCCTTGTTAGATGATGCCTTAGCTGTATGCCTCTGGCAGTTAGCTCTACCTCTTCTTGTTCCATTTACACCTTGTACAAGTTGCTGTTATAATACTTACCTCCAATTTCAACTAAAACTACTTTTGAGTAAAGTTTTTGTCTGTCTCTTTTGTTAAGCTCAACAGTGTAGAACTGCTAGTGACTTAGAGACAAATGCACGTTGAAGGCAGAATGCCAAGGAAAAAAATGATAAAGTTTAAAGTAAAAAAAAAAAACAAATTTTAAATAAAGATAAAATAAGAGGAAGTACACAGCTTTATCATAATATGACAGTGAAAACCATGGGAAAAAAAAGTCTGTGGCTTCTCATCTCTGCTGTTTTCCACATTGAATCACAGGTGCCATCCTGATTTTGTCCTTGCAGCTATAAATAGACAGGACTGTAACTTTTCAAAAATAGCCTCAGGAAACCCAGTCATTGAAGCAATAATTTTTCGATATTTACCTCCCAGTGCCCTTTAAAGCCTTTGAAATTAAGCATCTTATTCAACTTCCATTTGCGATTATTCATATAATTTATTGTTATATCAACCATCAGCTTATTTCTGTTAGGGGTACTTTCATGAAGATTTGACTAATAAAATTCAAGGATAGAAGATATAAAGAAGAGTGCTTAAATAACATACTAGTTTATGTTGGTTTCAAAACAGGTCAATCTTTTCATGGCTTGAATATATTGAAGTTTGGATTTTCATGATATGGAATTCAAGGGATTGTCTTTTCAGCTATGATGCTATATACAGTAAATTTTTGTGGATTTTAGATTTTTACCTCTTTTCTAATACAATATTTATAAATGTCTTCCAAATATAAAGTTGTTTTAAACATTTCAACTTTATAGAGAATCAGTTTGCCATGATCACCCTGGCCTTGAATGTGGCGCTCAAGACATACAACCATGTATGTTACTACCAAGAAAAAAATTAAATACTTAGGTATAAAATCAACAAAATATGTGTAAGATCTACATGAGGAAAACTATAAAACTCTGATGAAATAAATGAAAGAAAATCTAAATAAGTAGAAAGAGATTCCATGCTTATGGATATAAGGGCTCAATATTGTTAAGATGTCAGTTCTTCCCAACTTGGTCTATATCAGACCCAATCTCACTCAAAATCCTGGCAAGGTTCATTATGGAGATCAACAAACTGATTCTAAGCTTAAAGGTATAGAAACATTTAAAAAATATCAGTGGTTGCCAGAGGTTTGGTGGGGGAGGGGAAAATGAATATGTAGCACATGGCATTTTTAGGATTGTGAAACAGTTCTGTATTATAGTGTAATGCTGGATTGATGACATTACTCATTTGTTGAAACCCATACAACTGTACCATACAAAGTGAAACCTAATGGAAACTATGAACTTCAGTTAATAATAATGTAACAGAATCATTTGATCAATTGTAATACATGTACCACACTAATGCAGGGTCTTAATAATAGGGGAAAATGTACATGTAGGCATGTGGGTATATGGAAACTCTCTATACTTTCTGAGCAATTTTCTGCCCTAAATGCTCTTAAACAGTCTATTAAAAAATATACCTTTATTAAAATGAATACACAAGTAGTGAATGGGATGAAATATTCATAATACATATATCCAACAAAATGTTTCATCCATATTATATAAACAACTCTTAGAAATGAATATCAAGGGGACAAATTACACAATAAAATGGGCAAAATAATTGAATAAGCATTTCACACAGAAAAATATACAAATGGCTAATAATTTCATGATTACTTATCATTACTCATCAAGGAAATTAAAACTGAAATCACAATGAGATACCACTACATACCTAATAGAGTGGTTAAAATCAAAAAGACTGACAATACCAAATATTGGCAAAGACACGAAACGATCTACATATTGCCCCGGGGAGTATAAAGTGATAAAATAACATCCGAAATTTGTTTGACAATTTCTAATAAGAGTTAAGAACGCACCTATCCTATGAATCAGTAATTTTACTATTTCGCCCAAGAGATATGAAAATTTTAAGTCTATAAAAAGAAGTACTGGAAAAACCCAAAATGTCTATCAACAGCAACATGGATTAAAACATTGTGACTTATTCATATATTGGAATACTATTCATTAATAAAAAGAGACCTGTAGATACAAACAGTAAGGATTAACCTCAAAAACATAGCTCTAAGCAAGAGAAACTAGTCGAAAAACAGTACATACTTTTTTTTTTTTTTTTTCCGGTACGCGGGCCTCTCACTGTTGTGGCCTGTCCCGCTGCGGAGCACAGGCTCTGGACGCGCAGGCTCCGCGACCATGGCTCACGGACCCAGCCGCTCCGCGGCATGTGGGACCTTCCCGCACGGGGGCACGAACCTGCGTCCCCTGCATCGGCAGGCGGACTCTCAACCACTGCTCCACCAGGGAAGCCCCCAGTACATACTTTTTAATCTCATTTAAATCAAGCTCTAAAACAGGCAACAATTTCTCTATTAGAGAAAGATGTAAGAACAGTGGTTGACTCATGGACTTGGCAGTGGAGGGTAAGAAGGAATTGTCTGAGGAGTGGAAAGAGTATTTCTTGAGTGATGGAAATATTATGTCTTGACAGGAGTGTAGGTACATTTTTTGTGTGGTTTAGATGTACTAGCAATAGCTGTACATTTTATTACATGTAATTTATCCTTCAGTGAAGAATATTTTTTAAAAGTGCAAGAAAAGAATTAAAATTTGTGAATAGTGGCAGTAACGAGTAATTCTGCATAATAAACAAGGCTGAGGATTATAGAGGTAGGATCTCCGTAGAGTTTTGCTTACTGAGAAATGTCATAAGCAGGATACAGCTCCTAGCCCCTACCTAGGGATATAGATTGAGACAGAATACATTCTCAGCAATTTGCCACTTACTAATTATGGGACCTTGGGGAAATAACATAATCTCTCTAATCACAAATTTCCTAGTTTATAAAATAGAAATAAGTGCCAAGATTTTGAGTATTTACTAAGATTATATAGTTAATGAGCTTAGCATAGGATTTGTACATAGTAAATGCTCAGGAAAAGTGTCAACTACTCTGACTACTACTCTTCAGGCATAGCACTGTGGTAACCTAGTTATAAAGGTGATGTTAAAGTAAGTACCTCCCATGCACTAATTTGCAACTATAAGTGTCATATAGAGTATTAATGCAATAGAAATTACAAATTGTTTTATCCTCTAAGTATTACTATTAGGTGACAGCATCATCAAAATAGAAAAGAGAGAAAAAAGTTATTTTCCTCTTTTCAAACAAATCTGCTGTCACAACAATGATAAAGTAGAACATGTTAAACAGTCTCCATCATTCAGACTAAACGTGAGAAAAACAAAACCAAGACATTTATTATTTGAGTCATAAAATTTTTAAATGAAGAATGTATTTGTGACTTTGGCAAATTAGGTGTTTACAAGTTTAAGTCATTAGAGATGACACTTTAACAAATGGATAAATTTGCTGGCAATTACCACATTAGCCTTTTGACTAAATGGTTATATGAGATTTCACATAAGATGATTTAAGCATAGCCTCATTGACCCTATGTTTCTGTATTTGTTTTTGGTGTTTCCTTAGAATTCATCTTTAAAATCAGCTTAAGAGTAAACTTCAGTTACTCTTAGACATTACTCCAACTATATAAATTGACAAAAAATTATTATCTGCTAAGTGTCAGGTGTTAAAAGACTCATAATCGGCAGAAAAGAGATTTAACTCCCACACTGTCTCAAATTTTATATTCCGGAGAAAGCAGTGCTGCTGTTTCTTGTCTTCAGATTTGTTATGGCTAAAGAAAGTTTAAGAGATCAGCCATGATTTCTATGCAAGGTATACACACACACACACACACACACACACACACACACACACACACATTTACATACACACTGGTAGCAATTCCATTTCCTATATTTGGCAGATATTTGAAGGAAGTATGTAGAAATCTCCAGGTATAACCACAACAAACACTGTCTTATTCTACCAAGAACTTTGTTGCATTTGTGCCATAGTGATGGTCTTCACTTTGTCTGAATTAAGTTTTCTTTCCACGCCATCCAATCCACTCTTCAGCTCAGCCTAACTTCTCCTTCCATGAATTCTTAAATTCTTTCATCCTTCACCAAATAATGTATACTTCTTATCTCTGTCTTCCTGTTTCACTTACTTTGTGTCTTTCCTGTTTCATTTGCTTTGTATCTCACATACCACTTTTCAAATACTACCTTATACTATGGTCGTTTCCTACGTATTTTTAAGAGGTGTGTTCTCATTAAATCTCTGTTGATTAAATTGTAGACTCATGCACATCAAACTGCTGTTATTGCTATTTCCAAAAAAAGTGCCACTATGCTTCATCACTTGAAACCTACTTTAGTTTATCCTTAATATGTTTCTTTTATGTTCCCTACTTAAACCACTTTTAATGTAAACTATATTAAAAACAAAACACCATGTACCTTATACTCACAAAATTTCATTTATTTATAAGTTCAAATAATCACAGAAAGAAAAGAAAATTTGAAATGTTAAAAGTTAATGTTCTTTTATCCTTGAACTAGAGGTCTCAACCCTGTTCTCCAAGTGTAAAAGCATTTTACAAAATTAATTTATACTAAGAGCTAAAGGTCATTTTCAAGAAACCTCAGAGAATTAGTACCAAATAAGTTATACGGATTTCAGTGATTGCCACAAGAAAAGTCAATTTCCAGTGCTAATATCTAGGAATTTAATTTGATCACTCTTATTAGTATAATTAGAAGTAATATTGCTTGGAGGCAAGTAGCTTAATCTATGAAGGAAAAAGAGAAATTTAAATCCACATAAATTTACTTACCAGTGTTCTACATGAATGTCATACTTTGTATTTTTTCCTGAGGTTACAGATAATCATGAAAATATTAGTCAGATATCTATGCCTCTAAGCTCAAGAAATGATAGAAAGAAGTGGGGAGCTTCCCTGGTGGCGCAGTGGTTGAGAGTCCGCCTGCCGATGCAGGGGACACGGGTTCGTGCCCCGGTCCGGGAAGATCCCACATGCCGCGGAGCGGCTGGGCCCGTGAGCCATGGCCACTGAGCCTGCGCGTCCGGAGCCTGTGCTCCGCAATGGAAGAGGCCCGCATGCCGCAAAAAAAAAAAAAAAAAAAAAAAAAGAAGTGGTCAGGGGTTTGGGACTTGCTAGGTGGTCCAACATTATAAGAGTGTTTTAATTGGTTTGTATGACCAGATGATAGACATATGATATAAGAGAAGGAAAAATGCAATTTAAAGAAAAATCTACCTACCAACAGGTGACATGTAGCAAATTGTTCATCCCCTCTAAGCCTTATTTCCTTATGTATAAAATGGGGACATCCGTGGCTTTTCTCACAGGATTATTGTGGTAAGGATCTCACCGTAGATGTGGGGCATGTTTTGGTTACTGCCTACTGCCTTCAAAACCTGAAAATGAGTCAGAGGAATGTCTAACTTTTGGCAAATAACTTTTTGGCTAGCTTTACTCAAATTTTCAAAAGTCAAACTGGGAGACTGAAACCTATATCAGGCTCCATTGCTCTTAGCTCTCAAGTTAAGGAATCAAATAATTATTGCTTGAGCTCACCTGCTATTTGATCCTTAATAAATAATTCCCAGTTCAGTCCATCATGCAGGGAAGAGGAACTTAGGTATCCATATGAAGAGAACAGATTGCCAGGGTTTGAGTCCCTTCTCTACCACTTACCCTCTAGTGGTGATGAGACCTTTCTTTGTCTCAGTTTTATGATATAAAATATCAGTACCTGCTTCATTGAGTTGGTATGAAGCTTCAAGAGCTAATGCTGTATGTTTAAAGCACTTAGAGCAGGGTCTGACAAGTCCCTTTCATTTAGTCACAATTTTATGGGTTACCTTGGAAGCTCTTCCATACTGAACTGGACTAGCTCATCACCACAGTCAGTTAGTGAAATGACTGGGGCTGTTGTCTAGAATGTCCTCACTTAAACTCTGAGTCTTGTTGATCTCTGGGGCCTCAGGTGGTTAGGCTTCTTCCATGTGGTCTCATTCTCCAGTAGGCTAGCTCAGGCTTCTTCATGTGATGGTAGGAAGATTTCCAGCACATTGAAGGAATCTTAAAGTGAAAGTGCTTTTTGAAACTCCTTGCTTCATGCTTGCTACTATCCTCTTGGCTTAAGCAAGGCTTAAGAATATTCCAGATCCAAGTGGGTAGAGAAAGCCTCTACTTCTTGGGAGGAGGCAAAGCAATGTGTCTGATTTTACAATCTACCACACTATATGCATACACACACACATGCACACATATACATTTCATATATCATTTGCATATGTCAACCCCATCCACTATATTTATGCATGTATGTTTGCATGTATATGTGTGTATATATAAATATATTTGTTTATAAACATACATAAGTTATGACTAAAATATAAACAAACAAATGCCCTTCCTGGGCAACAGAAAAAGCATCTTTGTATATATATCAGAAATCAAATAAATATAAGTATAAACAGAGAGAAATAAATCAAGACATGGTGTGCTACTGCATAACTTATATCAATAAGTCACATCACTATTTTCCACTGGTGAGATTTAAAACCTCCACTATATGGTAGTGTTTTATATTCGGTTGCATAATAAATTATCACCAATATAATGTGTTGCCAGCCTGCACTGTGTATACAGGGTCCTAGTCTAGGCACTAAAAATTCAAAAAAAAAGTTTAAGTAATTTAAAATCTAGTGGAGGTAAACCTGCAGATACATATTTGAAATTTACCTAAACAAATTCTAAATAAGCATAGATCTTGAACAGAAATAGAAGAGCAAAATTAGCTGGAGAGATTCAGGGAAGAAGATACCTGGGGAAATTGTGTGATGAGTTTCTTATGTCAAGAACAATACATACTTGAGCAGAAGGACTGAGTGTGGAAGTAGTGTGAGGTAAGTTTGTTGAAGAAAATAGAAAGCATATAGAAAAAGAGCAACTGTGACCCTGAACTAAGGAGTTTACATTTAATGTCCTAAGAAAGGGAAGTTATTGAATGTCTTTAAGAAAGACATAGTCCAATGTGATATTCACACTGCAGGTGACTTCACTAATGAGTAAACCTCTTAAACAGTTCAGAAATATAAACTTGAACTTTAATCCACCTATTTTAGGGGGCTTAAATTAACCTACTTTTAGTAGTTTTAAACTTTTACAAAACATATCACCAGATATTTAAGTACAAATAAGTCTAATTTCCTTTCCCAGTAATATATACTGTAAGTAGATTAAGAAATAATTAATGTAGACAAGATTCCTGAAAAGTACTTCATCAAACATAAATGTGTAAAAATTGTCATCAAAGTAATTAAAATTGGACATTAATATTTTCTTGAGTTTTTCCATGATTCTTTGGAGGTATAGAATTAGTATTACAAGGCCCAGTGCCTCGTTTTATTTTTTTTTAATTTAATTTTATTTATTTTTTTATACAGCAGGTCCTTATTAGTCATCAATTTTATACACATCAGTGTATACATGTTAATCCCAATCGCCCAATTCATCTCACCACCACCACCACCACCCCCTGCTGCTTTCCCCCCTTGGTGTCCGTACATTTGTTCTCTACATCTGTGTCTCAATTACTGCCCTGCAAACGGTTCATCTGTACCATTTTTCTAGGTTCCACATACGTGCGTTAATATACGTTGTTTGATTTTCTCTTTCTGACTTACTTCACTCTGTACGACATTCTATAGATCCATCCACATCTCAACAAATGAGTCAATTTCGTTCCTTTTTATGGCTGAGTAATATTCCACTGTATATATGTACCACAACTTCTTTATCCGTTCGTCTGTCGATGGGCATTTAGGTTGCTTCCATGACTTGGCTATTGTAAATAGTGCTGCAATGAACATTGGGGTGCATGTGTGTTTTCGAATTATGGTTTTCTCTGGGTATATGCCCAGTAGTGGGATTGCTGGATCATATGGTAATTCTATTTTTAGTTTTTTAAGGAACCTCCGTACTGTTCTCCATAGTGGATGTATCAATTTACATTCCCACCAACAGTGCAAGAGAGTTCCCTTTTCTCCACACCCTCTCCAGCATTTGTTGTTTGTAGATTTTCTGATGATGCCCATTCTAACTGGTGTGAGGTGATACCTCATTGTAGTTTTGATTTGCATTTGTCTAATAATTAGTGATGTTGAGCAGCTTTTCATGTGCTTCTTGGCCATCTGTATGTCTTCTTTGGAGAAATGTCTATTTAGGTCTTCTGCCCACTTTTGGATTGGGTTGTTTGTTTCTTTAATATTGAGCTGCATGAGCTGTTTATATATTTTGGAGATTAATCCTTTGTCCGTTGATTCGTTTGCAAATATTTTCTCCCATGCTGAGTCATTTGTTTATGGTTTCCTTTGCTGTGCAAAAGGTTTGAAGTGTCATTAGGTCCCATTTGTTTATTTTTGTTTTTATTTCCATTACTCTAGGAGGTGGATCAAAAAAGATCTTGCTGTGATTTATGTCAAAGAATGTTCTTCCTTTGTCTCTTAAGAGCTGTCTCTTGGTAACACAATGTTAAATGTAATTTTTCCTATTGTCTTAGAGTTTCTATGCCTTTGGGAGTGGTTCCAGTGAGCCAGAAGACTCACTTGGGCACTAGATGGTAAGCAGAACATAGTAAGGCCCTGTAGAAGTAGTTACTTATCCAACTCTAGCCTAAATGAGGAGAGAAGGGAATGATGGTAAAAAGAACTACAAATTGGGAATTTATTTGGAGAGAGAGCTGCTAATTCTCTCTGCCACCAAACCATGTGAAGTAAAAATCAGAGACCCACTTAGAGATGTTAGGTGTGCTTTTTGGATTTTTAAGGCTACAAGAAGTACTTTGTGATCCAAGCCTGAAAAAGCCTATAGGTTTGAATGGTCTGTGGCAGCAGAGTGAAGCAAATGGCATGGGGAATGGACAGAACTTAAATTCCACAAAGCAGTTTCCTGTGGGCCAGATTTTGACCTTGTGGAAGGGAGCATAGACTCTCTTCGCGAAAGAGTGTGCATGGGGTAGACAGCCAGAAGCTAGACATTGAGAGGGCAAGTCTTAAAAGTCTACTTGGAAGACACCTCATCTTCATCAGGGAAATACAGGAAAAGTGGTCTCCAATCATGGTTATTATTTTGGAAGAAATCTGAAAATATCCTTTGGTAGACAGAACTGCCATTACTTCGGCATTTGACATAAAGGTGGTCCTGATGTTAAATTACAATTATCTTGGCCACATAACATCATGCTTGTTTCCTAGAACTAATCACCACTTCCCTAAGTCTGGGAATAGAGATAAACATCAACTAGACTGTAGAAGAGCAGGTAAAGCAAACAGAAGAATGAAGCTGAATGTGAAGTACATGAAAGCTTATTTGATAGTTTCAGGTCAAAGCTGCCTGGAAATGAAATAGCTTTGATTCAAATGAGAGAATAAAGTTTTGTCATTAGACCAAACAGGACTTGCAAATACTAGAATGTGATTATGAAAGCTTTCGGATTTACTCAATGTTTTATACAATGATAGGGAAAAAACAATTCAACACAGCAGTTCGAAGGCATACAGGTAAGAGTGGGTGAAATTGTTTTACATGTGAACTCACTAAATCTAGCTCATTTAATAAATAAATTACACACTAGTTCATTTAATTTTAGGTATGTAAACTTTAATCTTCTCAAGGTACAGGAACTATTTTAATGGATTGGGATGGAATATATTGATATGATATGACCTAAACACATTAAAAAAAAACCCTGATATCCAGTAAAATGTAGTGATATTAGAGCTGAAACAATATGTGAATGAAAGATTTTGCCTGCCATATCAGTAAACAAAGCATATTGTAGCCATCCAGCCACATCCCCTGTGCCTGACAGTGAGCCCTGAGAGAACTCAGAGTGGAGACAAACAGGCTGCCTGCTTCCAAGCCCTCAGTCACTGCAGCCACCCTTCAGTGGTACACCCAGAGGGGACGCAGAATACTGGCCCTAGATAGCTGAGGCGCATATCAAAGGAATGATTTCAACGAGCCCAGAGTTTTGCATCTTCCCATACAGAGAAAAGTGCTAAGTTCATTAACTTGAGATGTCTAATTTTCTTTAATTAACAGTAATCGGTTGAAGTTCCGACTACCTGGTCTTTGTTGCAAAAACTCCTATATATGCTGGCTCCTCCTTGCCTCTTTGGAGCAGTCCCTCAGAGTTACCTGAGAGGCTGTCTTCCGGGACCAAGTCCTCAGTTTTGTCCACCAAATAAAACAACATTCTCAACTTTTAGGTTCTGTACTTTTTTTTTCAGTCTACAAATAAAATATTTCAACATGGATTGAATTTGAATTCTGCCAAGATACAAATTAGGAAGACAACTGTTAGGTTTATTATTTTAAATGCAAACTATTTTTTTTTGGCAAGGAAGATTGTCTTTAGGTATGATCCTAACATGTTTGGAATCTGTTAAAGTAGATCAGCCAAGCCATACTCAATGGACAGTTATTATTATCAGGAAAACCAACCTCCTCTGACAAATACAGCTTAAAATTTGGGATGAACAAGTTTTTTTGAAACATTATGACAAGTATTCCTGTTCCAAACATTCATAGATTAGAGGTCAGCAGTTCTAACAATATTTAAACTTTTTTTTTTTTTTTTTTTGTGGTACGCGGGCCTCTCACTGTTGTGGCCTCTCCCATTGCGGAGCACAGGCTCCGGATGCACAGGCTCAGCGGCCATGGCTCACGGGCCCAGCTGCTCTGCAGCACGTGGGCTCCTCCCGGACCGGGGCACAAACCCGTGCCCCCTGCATCGGCAGGCGGACTCTCAACCACTGTACCACCAGGGAAGCCCCAAACTTTTTTTAATTTGTAGGAAGAAAGTTCTTTGCCTCCCTAGGTATGAAAATTTAGGCAGAACCTGAACTTGTCACAGAACCTGTGACAAATTACAGAACATGTGAAGCTTTAACTAAAATATGTTGGCAATAGATATGTGAATATTCACTCATTTCATTCTTTATCTTTCTAAACAGGCTAATAGCTAGTTCAGAGTTTTTAATCAGGTCAAAATGAAACCTGCTCAGGACACACAATTTTAAAAAATTTTTTATTTATTTATTTTTATATAGCAGGTTCTTATTAGTTATCTGTTTCATACATATTAGTGTATATATGTCAATCCCAGCAGGACACACAATTTTATTTCACAAATTTTCTGTGTTTTTCTCCAGCAATATTAAACTGATGAGCGGCAGAGACAGAACAGGAAGATAGTTGTTTTTCACCATAATTGAGGTGTTTCCAGGCTAGTGTCACAGAGGTGGGGGGAAATCGTAAAGACTAAGGGAGTTTGTAAAGGTGTTGTTATAATGAAGACCCATGAAACGGTAGCTGTGTAGGCAAGAAATGAACAGATTACAGTGAATGACAGTTTATGGATTAGGGCTATCAGCCAATTTTATAAAAGGTTTTAACAGAAGTATTAACGTAGATGAACTGGAAGAGTAGGGGTTATATGACTGGGTTTTGGTCACATGGTGTTCTGAACATTTAGGGCTTTTGGATCCTATAGATTTCTTGGTCAAATCGGTGTTTTGGCCACATTAGGGAAGTAAACACATAATGGGGCTGGTCATATGAAATTATGCTTTGCACCATGAGGCTAAATATCCCACATGACCCAAAACAGGATAATTGTTTCCCTCACTCTTACCTTTACCTTTCACAATGTATCCAGTTTACCTTATGTAGTAGCAGAAATCTTGGCAAGACTGTCACCTAGGGTAACGTGGAAAATGAAAACTGTATTTAAGAAACTAGTTGAATTTGCTAAGGATATTTCCATGTTGAATTTTTAAAGGTTCAACAGGTTTCTTTTAGTTCAGTATGATAAGATACAACTAGACATCAGCTAAAAAGGTGTTGCTCAATTTTAAAGCAAACACTAAAAAAAAATTATTTAGGAGACAAGACTTACCAAAGTTTTGAAAAAAAACCCAGAAAACTATTCACAGCCTCTTCAGAATGCAAAAGATTTCAAAATAGTAAAGGGACTCAGGGCAAATGTCAAATCTACAATATTGTTAGGAAAATGTGGCTTCAGAGTAAAAATGAAGCAAGGGTGTAATTGAAAATCTCTTTGTTAAACCCTCCAGAAAATTTAAAGTGATGCCTTTTGGACTCTTTCAGAAGGCAAAAGGTCTTTTATGTTTATCTGATGTGTGCCTCAGAGACACTCTTTGTTAAAAATAGCCTTCTGTTAATTCTTAAGGGTGTTGTTCCACAACTGTCTCATAGGAAGCCCAAGATTGAGAGAATTTATCATAAAGTGATTTGTGGATCTGGTTTTCTTTTAATGGAGTGAATTTGTAAATTGATACATAAGAAACCCAGAATTTTTTCAAAGAATTTTATCAGCTTGGACTAAAAGTGACAAAGGCAGTATGAAACGTGGAGATCTTTAGAACTGGCAACATATATCCAGTTAGACACCAGAGTTGCTGCGGAGTCGTGACTGCTCTGTACCTTTCATTTCCCCCTTTCTATGTCAATGTGTATTGTAATATTTCCAAGTTGGGGATTACCTCAAAGTCACCTGCACATCTTTTGATGACAGGTCAGAAGAAACCTTTAAGCTTCTGCCTTGTGTTTTTCTGAATGCTCTCTGCATGTTCCACTAAGAACTCAGGTGTCAGGCTCTAAGGAATTCAAGCCACATGGACAGACCACAGGTGAGCTGAGGTCTTTGAGTTATCCCAGCCTGAGCACAGATATATTAGTTAAGAAGCCTCCACATTATGTCAGGCCCCATTCATTTGTGTCATCCCAGTTGTTTATTTCTCCCAAGTGAGGCTTCAGTCATCATGGAGCAGAGGTAAGCCACCCTATTATACCCTTTCTAAATTTCTCACTCATGGAATTCGTAAACTGAATAAAATGAGTGTTGTGTTTTACCACAAATTTTGGAAACATTCGTAACATAGCATCTGATAACTAAAGCACTGGAAAGTTACGATTGATTTTTTAAATTTTTTCAACAGTTTAACAATTCCTATTTGATATTATGTTCATTCGTTGGAGTATTATTCCAAGAGAAGAGGGTCTTGAAATGAATCACTGACAGACTGAAGCTAAAGTGTGACAGAAAATAACCACATAGGAAGCCAAGAAAGAAAAACTAGAATTGGCAAAAAAAAAATAGTTGAACCGCAGGAATATATAGATTAAGGACTTAGAGGAGCAGTGCAAGCTGTCTTCAAATATGTGAAGGGCTGTCATGTGGAAGGCAGATTAGACTTGTACCGTAGAGCTCTAGAGAGCAGAACTAATACCTCACATTGGTAGGTCCAGGGAAGCAGATTTTATACTTAATAAGAGGAAGCAATTTTCAGTAATCAGAACAATAAATTTGTGAGCTAGTTTTTGAAGTAGTAAACTTCTATAATTTTCTTTGAGGAAAGCCTAGATATGTCAGTGATGGTATGTAATTTTCTAGAGAAAATTCTTGTTTTGTGGAGAACATTGAAGTAGTTGTTCTAAGATATTCCAACCATAAGGTTGTACCGGAGTCTATGATATACCCTAGATTTTTATAGTAATCTATATCAAAATTTAGGTTTGTGGGACACTTAGAAGACAAAGGAAACTGGTATATACAGGTTTTCAATGATTTGCACTTTCAAGGCCAGCAAATACCTAGTAATTACACAGTACTCAATAACAAGTTTAGGAAAAAAATGTATTGACTAGATTAGGGAAATATCTAAGGTACCTATGCATAAAGGCATAGGTGACCCTAAGGTTGATGCTATTTTATTTTACATATAATTCCATTTTACATATTCATATAAGTATTCATTTAAATATTCTTTTGTATGTACTGCCTCCTTCTTCCAAAGATTTGATGGAGCCTCCATCAAACAACATTATAAAACAGAAAAGAAAGTAAAAGCAGAATCTGAGTAATTTAGGTGAAACAGAGGATAAGAACTATAGGAAAGTTAATATGCAGATATTCAGGATATAACATCTTACACTAATTATAGGTAAATAGGAATGTAGGGTAATAGGAAGTGATCAAAAGAAAAAGTACGTCATAATTATCATCATCATCACATTATTATTTCTATTATCATTTTCTTTGAAGTGGCAGTCCTTTATTCTTGTATCACAATCCTAAGCATATGATATCCATTATCTCATTGAACCTTCAACTGATTTTATAAAGAAGGGAACTAAGGTCTAGAGAAAAGTATGGTATACTTAAGGCTACCCGGTTAAGTGGATTAATTGGGAATTGAACCCAGATCTTTTATAATGACGGAGCTCAGTTTATTATGCTATGCAGTCTGTTGCTGTAGATGAGATCTGTACTTTTTATGGTAGACATTTTAGCCATGAAAAGCAGGCCTCCAAATAATAGGCCCCTTTGGAGTCCTCTATCATAAGGCCTCCAAAGACCTTCACTATTCTAGTTCACATTTTCTGAAATTCCACAGTTAGGTACTTCCTTTAGTTCTTGATTCACCAGAGAATGCAAGTATTCTTCATTTATCTGCAAATAACATTGAGAGGGATTAGCTAATACATTTGGCTAATAGATTAGATACAGTATAGACTTAACAATTCAGGGAGTGGCAAAAATGTGGTTATTGTGGAGTTGTCAAAAAGGAAGAAAAGTCGGGGCTTCCCTGGTGGTGCAGTGGTTAAGAATCCGCCTGCCAATGCAGGGGACACGGGTTCAACCCCTGATCTCAGAAGATCCCACATGATGCAGAGCAACTAAGCCCGTGCACCACAGCTACGAAGCCTACGCTCTGGAGCCTGTGAGCCACAACTACTGAACCTGTGAGCCACAACTACTGAAGCCCGCAGGCCTAGAGCCCATGCTCTGCAACAAGAGAAGCCACCGCAGTGAGAAGCCGGTGCACCACAACAAAGAGTAGCCCCCGCTCGTCTCAACTAGAGAAAGCCCTCGCACAGCAACAAAGACCCAACACAGCCACATTTATTTATTTTATAATAAATAAATTTATAAAAAGAAAATGAAGAAAAGTCATGAAATCCAAGAGGAAAGAAAGGCTGCCTAGGACAGATATCACCTATTTAATATTATTTCCCACATAAAAGACACACAATTCATCTTTTAAGGAGGTGAGGAATATAGGATTGTTCACTTTAATATGGAAAACATTAATCTTCGGGGCTAACAAGTTGGCCACAAATGTTACCTACACAGTAGGCAGGTGAATTTGCACCTTAGTGAAAGGTGGATATTGCTGGAAAAAAAGGAGACAAATATAGCTGATATTGAGATAGATAAATAGAGTCAAGGTAAATAAAGAGAAGTTTTCTGAATTTAAGATGGGAATTGATCAAGTCTTCATCACAATATTTTAGGGAGGACTGAAGAGCATGTGAAGACATTTAGGCAGGAGGTAAGAAAGTCAGATGGGGATGCTGGAGCTGGAGAGAGAAATCATTTGTAATATTTTGGTTTTGCTTGAAAGTTTTCTGAAATAGTTTATATTGTTCACAACAAAATTCTCTTAGTTGGAAAGAAATGAGAGTAAATCATATGCTTTTGTTAGTTTGGTATGACACTACTGATACCAGAAATTTTATGTGAGGATGCTGACAGCTTATATAAAGGCCAGGAGTCGTGAGGTTCAGGCTATTAGATTTAGTCAGAAATGATATGTGGAAGGAAGGTCTTTATGTGATTCACCTAGTACATTGAGTTCAAATTCAACTCTATTTGAAGTTCAAATATTATAACTTAAATTATAATTTGGATATTTTTCATAGTCTAGACAAATAATCCCCCATATGCAAATTAATTATTAAATCCATAATAGTTTAAAATTTAAAGAGCTAAATGTTCTAAATAACTTTACCTAAGAAAGGAACTAAGATTCAAAAGTATTTAGTCAGATATTTTTCTACCTTGTTTCTCTTGTTAGCCCCCTCATTGCTGCTGTTGTTGTTGTTTTTTTACCAAAGCAATTATAGAATGCATATATATTTATAGAATTGGTCTACTTTGGTAGATATAATTTTTAGGATCTCACAACTTTATACCAATACCTCCACCAGTAAGAATAACTCAGATTTACTTAAGTTATTTTCAGGCACTGTGATATCTGCTTTACGTTAATTCTCTCTTTAGTTCTCACAACAGTTCTGTAAGGTATTTACTATTGACATATACCATACTGGAGATGAGATAATTAAAGAAATGAAACTGTAAATAATAAAAACTTTTAATAAATAAATTGGCTTTGGAAAGATTGTTTCTCTTAAATGAATTGACAGATAGTCCTAAATCACCATATTCAGCTACATTTTTCTCAATATAGAAAAATGTGAAAATACACTTACTTAATGAGACCTTTAATTTTTATATATTGATAGAGTGGTTTAAGATTGATCATCTATTTCTTTGATCCAAGGTAGTTTGTAAGTCTCATTTTTACAGAATATGTACAGGTCCTGAGGTCTTTTGTCAGAAGATAATTATAAACATTATCTTTGGTATCTAGCTCATATAGCACACTTCACTCAATTATTTGACATCCTTAAATCTTCACAAAAACTTTTGACTAAAGTGCATTTAATTAAATGAATTAGAAAAATACAGTTAGTGCATCAATTATTCAGTGGGTAAGCTAAAAATAAGCAGTGAAAATTCCAGGTATAATTTAGTCTAAACTTTCATTCACCACAACAGTGACTACTAAGGCTTTATCCAAGTCCTTGGGTGGATGTAAGATGTAGATGTACTCACTCCTAGGTCTTCCCAAGTTTCTAGAGATCCCACAGGTGAGTGTAGAATATTTGAAGTACTCAATAGGGTGGCCCGTTAGCTCAGTTGGTTAGAGCGTGAAGTACTCAATAAATCTTTCTTTCTTTCTTGCCCTGGTTTCAGAATCCATTTATCTGCTTTGAAGGCTTACTATAGACAATAAAAGTAATTGATATTTATTGTTAATGTATCAGGTAAAATACAAAACATTTTATTTATAATTATTATTTAATAATTCACAATAAGCCAGAAAATATTACAAAGCAGCGTTATAATGCCATCTTCTCTTTACAGAAGTTATGTAATTTGCTAGCAGCCAGTGACAGAACAAGCTCATCAAGCTTTCTTTGATTCTAGGGCCCAGACAACCATTTAATGCAGCTTCCCAGTCATGGTGTTGTCACAGTTGCTCATTTTTCTGATTTCCATTTAGTCCACTTGAGAATAAATTTCTGTCATTAGTAGTGGCTTCTGTGGCCTCTCCTTGCCTCAGTCTCCCAATAGTACTGTCTAGTGTATTCCTGTAAAAATCTTGAAGCATTTAGTTTACTAAGCAAAAAATGAATTAACTATACTCCAAAAAATCTTAGAACCAAGATAAGTCAGTTGGTAGAGTGCTCCATTTTCAGATAATATTCAACTTAACTTTAAGCCTGATACTGTTATTCAAAATCTGCAAGCTGTGTTTTTAGATAAAATTAATGTTTCCCAAACTGACAGTGGCTTTAATGGAAATAATAATAAATGCACCATTTCCAAATGTGCTGGCACTGTACCAGTGGAAGACGAGGCGGAGTAAAACTGTTTCTTGTCACATCCTTTATGAAGAAAAATGCTCACAACTTCAAAACAGTCTTCATAGTCTATATTTTGTAAATGTGACGAAAATGTATCTTTTTTTTAAGAAGTAGAGAAATGTGAAATGAAGAAAACCTTTTTGAAAAGGGATTATATTTCTTGCTTAGATTGTGATGGAAAAATAGACACTAATAAATAAGCACCTAGTAATTCTTTTTAGTATATTAAATTACGTTTGGGAATAAAAATTGTTCCTAGGCCGAGTAGACCATGGGAATTTTGGTCAATTAGCTTTGCAAAGAGTTTTCTAAAACTATATATCCTACTTAGCTTTCAATAGGCTTGAAAAAAATAGCTATTGTAATTTACCTTCTATGTTTTCATTCTTTGCCTCCTTCAAGCAAATAAATGTAATATATAAAAATAGAATTTTGTAAAAAGCTAGAGTAAACAAAAACCATAACATTATATTAGTACATGTACAATCTACCTTTAAATGTTCCCTTACGTTTTTAAAAACCGTGTTCTGATTAGTATTGCTTTGATTTTTACCTAGAGACAAAGTAATTACATTTACATTATATTAATTTTATATGCATATGTTATATAAGATAATTGACTATATTACTTCTTGAGTGTGTGTGTATGTGTGTTTAGAATATTCAAATCTAGGATTAAATCTTGGGAATCATCCTAGTGTTATTACATTTCTACATTCCAACAAAATATTTTAAAAGAATGGCCCAATTCTCTTATAACAGCTCTTACTGTTGCTCCCTTGTCTCATTGTCACCTGGTTTCTTCTCCTAGACCTCTGTTGAATTGATTATTTTAAGTTAATTTCTTATTGGCTAGATCTAATTGCCTCTCGTCCTTTTTGAAATCATCTGATCAAGTCCCCTCTTGAAATTGACCTCCAGTACTTTCCACACCACTACAGATTTCTATTTCCCTTTCTATATTTTTCTTCCCTGGTTGCCTTCTCCTACTGCTTAAATGATGCTATTTCCAATATTTTAATTTTAGCCACTTTTAAAAAAATTTGCACATGTTTGGGGGGTTGTCAGGCTCTTTCATGACTTCAAGAAACATTTATATGCTACTGATTCGCACATAGCCATACTAACCACCCTCCTATGTCCTTATCTACATGTCTATTGCCCTCAGTCTACTTGGGCATTAACTGGACCTCAAAACACCTATGGCCATTCAGTGCATCCTACACGACAGAAAGTATAGAAAAATTGGAGTTCCAAAAGATAGTGTTCTTAAATGGCACTGGTTAAACATTTTAGCATTGGTAATTTTATAAAAGCATATTATCCTGTGCATACATGTGCCATACTCCTGGTGTAGGAAGAAGCCTATGGAAATAAAAATCCAGAAACTTAAGCTTAATTTGCTTCATCATATATCTGCCTCTGCCTCTCCTTTTCTTTTTTTAAAATTTATTTTATTGAAGTATAGTTGATTTACAATGTATTAATTTCTGCTGTACAGCAAAGTGATTCAGATATATATATATATGTTCTTTTTCATATTATTTTCCATTATGTTTATTACAGTATATTGAATATAGTTCCCTGTGCTATAGAGTAGGACCTGGTTGTTTATCCATTCTATATGTAATAGTTTGCATCTGCTAATCCCAAACTCCCAATACATCCCTCCCCGACCCCCTTCCCCCTTGCCCACCACAAGTCTGTCCTCTATATCTGAGAGTCTGTTTCTCTTTCGTAGATAAGTTCATTTGTGTCATATATTAGATTCCACATATAAGTGATATCATATGGTATTTGTCTCTTTACTTACTTCACTTAACATAATAATCTCTATATCCATCCATGTTGCTGCAAGTGGCATTATTTCATTCTTTTTATGGCTGAGTAGTATTCCATTGTGTATGTATGTGAGTAGATATATATATATATATATATCACATCTTCTTTATCCATTCATCTGTCAGTGGATATTTAAGTTCTTTCCACGTCTTGGCTATTGTAAGTAGTGCTGCTATGAACATTGGAGTGCATGTATCTTTTCTAACTATGGTTTTCTCCAGCTATATGCCCAGGAGTGGGATTGCAGGATCATACTGCAGCTCTATTTTTATTTTTAAAAGAACCTCCATACTGTTCTCCATAGTGGGTGTATCAGTTTCCATTGCAACCAACAGTGTAGGAGGGTTCTCTTTTCTCTACACCCTCTCCAGCATTTGTTATTTGTAGACTTTTTAATGATAGTCATTCTGACTTGTGTGAGATGGTACCTCATTGTAGTTTTGATTAGCATTTCTCTAATAATTAGAGATGATGAGCATCTTTTCATGTGCCTGTTGACCATCTGTATGTCTTTGCAGAAATGTCTGTTTAGGTCTTCTGCCCATTTATTGATTGGGTTGTTTGGGGTTTTTTTGTTATTGAGCTGTATGAGCAGTTTGTATATTTTGGAAATTTGCCTCTCCTTTTCTAATCCATGTTCCATACTTCATACACAACATACTGCACAAATAAATCCCTCTTTACTCTTACAATTCAAATAATGTGCAAACAATGAAGCGCGGCAGGCAAAGACCTTAAAACTATTTCAATTACTTTTTCAAATTTTGTCACAATCCAGACAAAAATATCCCACTTAACTATTAAAATTAAGGAGGTTATTCATGGCACAGCTACAGCTTAGCCTCATTGTTGGGCTGGAGTGGTTCATACTGCTTTTTTACAGGTGATTTTGTGGATCTCTTTCTCACGCCATGTTCAATGGTAGTAGCAGCAAACATTACAAATCAAGACGTTATTTTGGAGATCTGGCTATTATATATAAACCAGCATAGCACTGTATAATCTCATTTGGGAAAATACATAAATTTTGAAATTATTAGCATGTAAAGGGCAATACAAGCCACATGTTGCTTAAGCAAAATAGAATTTTCTTGCAACATATCAATACGCATTTCCAGAGCCCATTGTCAGGTACAGTTTAATGCAGCAATCATTTGATACAACCAGGTTATGAGTTGTCTTTTTTCATTTCGTTTTTCAGTTTTCCATATATTGGCTCTTTTATCAGGTAGGCTCTCTCCTTTTCACCTGAAGGTGATTATTAATTTATTTCAAGAGGAAAAGGAGAACTTCTATGGGGATTATTTCTTGAGCTTCACTCAAGTTTTAATTCGTTTAGTTCAAGTGTACATTATTGAATTAATTGCTCTGGCCATGAGGTTGGGATTTCATGGATGAGATTATGTTTGAGTCCTCTTGCCTACCTCTAGATGTAGTAGAGATCAGCTTCTATCAAAAAACAGACCTTTTAGAAAGAGGTGGTTTCCAAATGAATAAGTTCAACTACATTGAATATAATTATATTCATGTGGTTTCTACTCTAGTGAGGGAGTCAAGTAATAAAAAATAAATTTAACAAAACTAAAAACAAAGAAGTACTAAGCAAAAAGAAATAAATTGATCTTACAGAGGTAGCGATTAGGTGAGAACTAAAAGGAAAAATAAAACCGAACTGACCATCTCAAAATTAAGAACATTCTAGGAGACTTCTTATAATGTATTGTCCAATAGCTCTGTTAAGCTAACTTTCCAGCAGGGAAATAAGTCAAGAACAAGTGACTTATAACACATACATATAAAATGTAGTGAGAGTTTAGATACAAGTGTATATTCTAAGATCGTATTGTTATCTGTGTTTCAATTCTATGCTATTATTAAGACTTTATTGGGTGCAGCTTGAACATCTCCCTCATATACAGTGTGGAAGATTTTTGCTTGCCAGTATTAAAAGTCACGTAGACACTGCTACTCAGAAGGAAAAATCAATAAAAGTACATAATGTCGTTTGCCTTATCTTAAATTGCATAGCCCTCTACCTAGATCTGAGGTTAGGGAAACGGCTGAGACAATTTCATCAGTCTGCATTAGAATGAGGTAAAGAATGAAGGAAAGAGTCAGGTTCAAGACACATAGAGAAATCATTCCAAATTGTAATTTCATTGGGAGTTACAGGCGTGATAAAATTCATTGTGCAATTTTTAAAACGTCAAAGAGCTTTATAACATTTTGGACTATCGGGTCAGCAAAAATATCTTCTACAAAATGGCCTCACAGTCCCACATTTGTACTGTGTGTTGCACAGCATTTGGAGATGAATCTATTTAAATGCAAATGTACAATCACAAAGCAGTGAAACCAAATTTTATGCAAACAAAGCTAGTTGAAGAAATTGAGTAGTTAAGCATCTTCAATCAAATTTAAAGGCAGATTTGTTTCCTTTCAAAAACACTACTTAGCAAAGTTTAAACATGCCTTTTCCAGATTTGTTATTGCATTACACCATTGAATATGCCTATAGCATTATAGCCATATTTTGAACAAGTCCTTATGCATTTGTCAAGTTTGTGTTCCAGATTCCTTCTCTAACAGTAGAAAGAATTTATTAGCATAATTTTTAAATGATGCTAAATAGTGAAACAGAAGGAATTCTGGGAGCTAAAAGATATACCAATTGGCATATGTAGATATGTCAGTCTACAGAGAAGGTGCATTATTTTGCCCAATGGCATTAGATGAAATAAAAATCATGTCACTGAAAAAAAAAAGGCAAGACCAATATTTATAATTTTGAGGAGATAATGATATGGTGTAAAAAAAGAGCTCTAATATTGCCAATAATTGCAATAAATATTACCTAAAGCATATTAAATGAATAAGGATACCATTATTGTCTTTAAGCCAACAAAGTTAGGGAAGATATTGGGTAAAGTCATGATGGTCTTAAAAAAATAATGACTAGTTAGGTAGAGTCTAGTCTCTGAATTAAAGTCTACTACATAAATATTTATGGAATAATTCAATGGAAAGTTAATAATAAAAAGTGATGACCACTAATATTTATTATGAAATATGTGCAACTGGGAGCTTTGTAGGAAATTTTTTAGTATGAATTTCTTGGATATGGGGCTATTCAGGCTAATTATTTCTCCTTGAATGAGTTTTACAGTTGCTGTCTTTCAAAGAATCTGTCCATTTCTTCTAAGTTGTAGAACATATTGGCACAGAGTACATACTAATACTATCTTTTTTTAAAATTAATTAATTTATTTTTATTTTGGCTGCACTGGGTCTTCGTTGCTGCACGCGGGCTTTTCTCTAGTTCCGGCGAGCGGGGGCTACTCTTCATTGTGGTGCGCAGGCTTCTCATTGCGGTGGCTTCTCTCTTGTTGTGGAGCACGGGCTCTAGGCGCATGGGCTTCCGTAGTTGTGGCTGGCGGGCTCCAGTAGTTGTGGCTCATGGGCTCAGTAGTTGTGGCGTGCAGGCTCTAGAGCACAGGCTCAGTAGTTGTGGCGCACAGGCTTAGTTGCTCCACAGCATGTGGGATCTTTCCGGACCGGGGATGGAACCCATGTCCCCTGCATTGGTAGGCAAATTCTTAACCACTGAGCCACAAAGAAAGTCCCAGAGTACATCCTAATACTATCTTATATGCTTTTAATGTATATGGAAACTGTTGCAATGTCCCCTCATTTATTCTGGATACTAGTAATTTGTGTCTTCTCTCTCTACCTTTTTTTTTTTTTTTTTTTTAATACTATTTTCTTGACCTTTCAAAACACTAGCTTTTGGTCTCCTTTATTTTCTTTACTGTGGTTCTGTTTTCAGTTTCATTTATTTCTGAACTTGCCTTTATTTCTCTCTTTCTACTAGCGGTGGGTTTAATTTAGTTTTCATTAGGTTTTTTTTCTTTTTGGTTGCTTTAGTTTCTTCAGGCAGAAGCTTATATCATTTGAGACTTACTGCCTGATATAATTGTTTAATAGGATAAATTTCCTTTTGATCAGTGTGTAAGCCCCATTCTATAAACATTGATATGTTGTGTTTTCATTCTATTAAGTTAAATATAGTTTCTCATATATTAAACTTGTGATTTCATCTTTGATCATTATCTTATTCAGAGGTCTGTTGTTTAATTTCCAAATATTCAGGGATTTTTCAGATTTCTTTCTGTTATGGATATTTCCAATTTAATTTCACATAGTCAAATAATATGTATCATTTCACTCTTTTAAATTTATTGAAACTGATATTGTAGCCCAGAATATGGCCTATCTTGCTAGAGTTCTATGAGCATTTGAAAATAATGTATCGTTGTTATTGCTTGGTAGAGAGTTTTAAGACGTCAGGTCAAGATTGTTAATAAGGTTGTTCAAGTCTTCTGTACTCTTATTTCTGCTTGTTCTATTACTGACAGAGGCTTAATAAAATATAACTCTGCAATTACTGATTTGCCCATTTCTTCTTTAGATTTCTTCTTCAGTTTTTGCATCATTTCTTTTGAAGCTCAGTTGTTAGTTTCACACTCACATAGAATTTTTATTAACAGCAATTATTAGGGAAAAAATAGGAAAAGAGCCCATACAGTTCAATATCCCATATGAACTCAGGCAAAATATCCTTAACAAAATTTTAGCAATTTGAATCCAGCAATATATAAAAAGCCAAATACTTCACGATCAAGTTGGATTTATCCCAGGGACACAAGGTTAACCTATAAAAATTATTTTTGTTATCTGTAGTCTTCATTCTACAAAAACAAAATGATTTTATTATTATCTCAACATATAAAGAAAAAGGTATTGACAAAATTCAGTCTCCTTACATCATTGAACACTTTCAGCACACTAGGAATAAAACAGATAACCAGAAAGGACAGTTACAAAATATCTACTATTAATATTATACTTAATGCTGGGATACTGAACATTTTCAGCATAATCTCAAAAAAAAGTAAGGATTTCCACTTTCACCACTTTTACTCAACATTGTACCAGATGTCCTACACTTCAGTAAGGCAAGGAAATAATTTAAAAAATCATAGATTATGACTTAAAAAGTCATAAATTAATCTGTGGACTCAGTTACAGTCCTCACCAAATCATAGCTGGCATCTTTGTTAGAATTAACAAGATAATTCTAAAATTTATATAGAAATGCAAATGGCTTAGACATTTTGAAAAATGGCCTTTAAAAATAATACAGACTTGAAGGTATACTATTCAACTTCAAGTTTTACAATAAATCTATGTTTATCAAGACAGTGTGGTGTGGGTAAAAGAAAAGAACAGGGTCTAGAGATAGCCCCCCACATATATTCAGTTGATTTTCAACAAAGACGTAAAGGGAATTCAATATAAAAGATACTATTTTTCATATTTGGAGCTGGAAAAATTAGACACCCCCACCTAAAAATTAAACTTTTACCCCATAAATCAGTATTAATTTGAAATGCACCATAGTCCTAAATGTAAGAGCTAAAACTTTAAAACTCCTAGTATATGTCGTAAGAGAAAATATTTGTGACACGTGTTAGGCAGATTTGTTCAGATGGCGAAAACCATAAACTGTAAAAGGAAAAATGACAACTTTTATTCTCTAAGAGACACTGTTAATTAAAAAAACACAAAAGCACACCACAGTCTATGAGAAGATATTCAAAATACATTTATCTAATGAAAGACTTGTTTCCTGTATATTTAAAGAACAGTTACAACTCAGTAATAAGAAAACAGCCTTATAAAATGGACAGATGATTTATGGATGAAGCACATAAATATTATGCAAAATGAAAGAAGTCAGATACAAAAGAAAACTCTGTACTTCTAAAGAATATGTCACTAAAATGGCAAAAGTAGATCAGTGGTTATAAAAGATTTGAGGTGGGAGAAGGGAATGAATAAAAAGGGGTATGGAGGAACATTTTAGAGAGATGGAAACGTTCCATATCATGATCACATGGTAATGATTATGTGGTAGTTACTCACCTTATATTTGTTAAAACTTAACATATTTTGCACTTAACATTTATTCTAAGAATTCACGAGAAAGAGTTCGGATTGGCTTGGTCAACCAAGTACAGATAGTAGACTGGGATTATATAAAAACATGTGAGTCCAAAGGTAGCTCTTTGCTTGTTATTGGGGCAGGAAAAGAGGGGACACTTGCCTCTACAAAGATGTAGGAATACTTTTATGAATAACTGCTATGAACTTTATACTGTTATACAACTATTGGGTCACCAGTGCTCAGGGAATTAAAGATAAGGAATTAATACATTCCAGTAACAACTACCAAACCTCTGAGCAAACAGTCATTATTGATTACCAAGAGGTATTATTGATTACCTGTATAAAAGTGCCATGATTTCACGTAGATAGTCATCTCTCTGAGAACTTGACCCTCTCCCAGTTTTGAGAAAATCCTAATTAGTCTAATGTCCCATAATAATCCTATATATCCTGTCAGTTTCTAGTCTGGTCTTGCCATGTAACCCAGGTACATCTAATAACTTATGCTCTAAGATAAAGGGGAAGATGAAGCTTTATACTTTAACAGGGGAAAAGTATTTTCTATGACCACTGCTATATTTGGATGTGACACTTGGAAATATTGTAGCCATCTTGCAAAGCATGGTTGGGCCATCAAAAGGATGGCGAGGTGATGAAATGGAAGGAGGATGGATTGCTGATAACCTCATTGAGTCACTAAATTAATCATTCTTAAAGCTAGAATACTTGGGTTTAATGTTATATGAGATGAAAATTTATTTACAGTTTAAGCATCTTTAAAATTGATTACCTGTTATTGATTAAATAAAGCATGCTACCTGATATAGCACCAAAAATAACAATGAAAGGATAACTACATATTAATTTTTCTATAGCATTTTACATTTGGCAAAGCAATTCACATACATACTTAACTTTAACCTCAAAATAAACCTGAGAATTACTGTTGTAAAAATAAAAGATGTTAGAAATATTAAAAATTGTATCATCTTGCTTAAGGTTCTGAGCAAGGAAAGCAATCAGGATTTGATGACCTAGCCTAGGGGATTTATTTTCCCCACTCCTATGTTGCACTAATTTTGCTTATTCAATCACTGAATTATTTTAAAGGTAATCCTTCCGGTTTGTTGCATATGAGTAACATGGATTTTAATATGTCTAATTTGCATCTGTTATATTTGCTCTCTATACGACATAATATAACTGTTGTATAAAAGTAACCTGAAAAACATACAAAAATGCACACATACAAAAACTGAAACAGAAATTCTTTTCTTTCAAAATACCTATTTCAAGAGGATTCTAGACACTGTTCAGTATTCTAACAGTGCTTAAATTTTTTCGGTCTTCTTCCTTAGGAATTGCCATCAGTGCTAGTTTACAAGTCACAGACACACAAATCACTCATATTATCTTTTAGTCACACTTCAACTTGATCAAAAACAGTATTTTCCTTCTGGAATCTTTTACTTAATTTATCATACTTGGTGCTAAACTGGGTCTTACTGTTTCCCCAAACCAAACCTATCCTCAATTGATAAATTTTCCATCAGTTATATTATTTTTAAAGAAATGTTCAATGGACTCTGTAGGCAATTTTAACAAAAGGGTTTAAAAGTTTTGGGTCAAATTCAATATTTTTTGCTATTTACTTATAAGTAAATAAATAGAAGTGGACAGAATTAATAGTGTCTTAAATTTTCACATGCTTAATAAAGATTTGTGTCGTGGGTCTTGTGTTGTAA
Organism: Phocoena sinus; assembly: GCF_008692025.1. Taxonomy (NCBI): domain Eukaryota; kingdom Metazoa; phylum Chordata; class Mammalia; order Artiodactyla; family Phocoenidae; genus Phocoena; species Phocoena sinus. The sequence continues at coordinate 78,440,314 of NC_045768.1, read as the reverse complement.
ACAGACTTTATTCAGCTAATCACATTGGTCATGTGAAAAATTTGACTCATTCTGTGTAGCTGACTTTAACAGTTTGTTTCTCTGTTTCCTAGCATTGGTTTATACTCTGCAATTTAATAAACAAAGAAATCAAAGACGATTTTCACCAGGAATCAGTAATTCTTATACCGGAGTGACAAGTCTAGGAATACTCAAAGAAACTATTTCATATGTCTTAGGTGGCTCCTGTTATGCTTTGAGAGCCAACTCAATTTCTACCACATTCATGATATCATCCTTAAATGTGAATTTGACAGTGTAGTCTTTAGTGTGACAGGAGAGGAAAAAAGTACATCAAATCTTGGGATTCCTGGCCCAGGGCCTTTTAATGTGAACTAGTAGCAGCAAATCCCACTCAGGAATGATTTTGAACTTCATATATGATGAAACTTGTATCCACTCTTATATTTGGTCTTCTTTCTTTAAATTATTGATTTAAGTTTTCCATTTGCCTAAGTTTTGCTAACTAGTTTCTTCTCCCAGCAATGAATGTTTGTCCATTATCATTCTTGACATATTCCTTACATAAAATTTGTTTTGTGTGGGTTTTCTTTCAGTAGTCACTAATCTAAGCTTCCTAGCATTTAAACAAGTAATTCTATTTTCCCTTTGCACTCTGTGCAGGACCTACCATTAAGATGCGCCATAGACAGAACATATTCTTTAATGATTCCAATCACTGTCTACATCATCCAACTAAAACATTTTCAGAATCTTATGGCAGTTGAATTAAAAGGGATTTGGGAATGCATCTAGTTCAACTCTTATTTGCATATAAGAAATAAATCTGAAAGAGTAGAAATGACTTGCTTATAGACTCCTAAATTGTAACTTGACATAAACTTCCTATCTTACTGTAGTGGAATAAACATGGATTTTGAAGTCAAGAAAACATGGAATGTGAAACTTCACCCTGTTACTTAGCCAGTGGAACATGGATAAGCTCTTCTATTTCTCTACGACTCTTTCCTCACTTATGAATCTGAACTAATAATGACAACCCTCACATACTCTGTCAGTATTTAATGAGCTATTACTTTGAAGAAGCTTAAAGTTGCTGGAAAGCAATGAAATAATAGGTACTCAATAAATGGTTGTCACTTGGCTTGTTTTTAAATTGGTGTGTGTGTGTGTGTGTGAGAGAGAGAGAGAGACAGAGACAGAGAGACAGAGAAAGAGAGAGAGAGAGAGGGATGTCCCATTTAGAGAATTATGTCTTATTGACATTACTATTCAACTTTTACCATATATTTAGTAAACATTCACTTTTTTCAGTACATATTTGTTTGTTTGATGGAATATCTGAGATTCTGATATAATTGGCTTTTCAGCTCTGGCAATATACCTGCCAAGTAGTTAGGAAAGATCAGATATAGATAGCTGCAAAGTCTTCTGTATTTAAAGTGTCTATTTTTAGTACTATTTGAGTCAAAGAATTTTGCTGATCCTTTATAAGGTACATTCTGTTCCACTTCCAGAGTTGGTTGTATATCATCAGCATCATCTAGAAAAATAAATAATATTGATTAGTGGAACTAACCAGATTATTATGTCATTGGTCTAAGAAAATTAAGAATTAGTTTCTGGGTAGAGTCTAAGTAACAATTATGGGTTTTGCTGATAGGTGTTTCCAATAATTAGGGGTTTTTAAAAAACATTCTGAGAATGTGGAACACTAGATCAATGTTATAAATACACCTTTGTTGTTTAAAAATTCTGAGTACCAAAGAAACTTTTCAAAGAGGCTCTTGAAGAAAAACAAATTTCAGATTCTTTCCATGGTAGCATTCTTAGAAACATACGTTTCCCCAGCCATGCTATCATTTGTCATATGTTCCAAAATCCAGTTTTCAATGCCAGTAGCCCTTGGTCTTCATAATAAAACCATCAACATGCATGTTAATTAATGCCAATTGGGATGTGAATACCTATTCACTAGGAACTGGACAGAAACCACCAACTAATTTCACATAGGCCATTGAACAGTAATGACTTTCCATCACTTACAACCAGAGCTACTTTCAAACTAGCGACCCAGAAATGAAAGGTTCTGTATCCCATTATCATTTCCCTGGAAAACATTGTTCCCTTGAGATCACTTACTCCTAACAGTTCTAAATGGCTTTATTGGCTTTAATATATGTATTAGTGAGGCAGAGAAATGAGAATTTCATTTTAAATTGTTTTTAAAACCTTCAAAATGCAATAGCCTCAATTTCTATGGGTGATAATAGAAATTATTAAAAAGTAAAATTTCCTTTGACATACAAGAGACAGCAATACTGTCAACCTTAATTCTTAAATGCTCCTTTCTAATGAACATCTAACTCTTTGAGCAATATCCACTTAAAATAATTAGATAATGTGATATTATAAAATGGGAACAATCATAAGGAGGTAATTAATAGTTACTTATAATGATTGTGTATTTATGTATATACATATATACATAAATGACTGCATTTTAAAAAATATTTTTTCTTGTGATGAGAACTTTTAAGATCTAAATATATATTTTTTATTTTCTTACACTATGACTTCTTGGAGAAAATATGAATTTATAGTGAATTCTAGTCTACTCAGAAACAGGAAAAAAAACCTAAGTTGCAGAGTAATTTGGAATTATTATTACACTATTCTTGATTTCATAAGATTTACTGATCAATTATATCTGGATTTATCCTCAAGTTTATTTGAAAGGTGTACTAATTTTAAATGTGACAATAAGTATCTCTATGAGTATACGATCTGAGGCTCTCATTCATCAATTCTATGGCTAAAATTAATTAATTGAGTCACATGGTTTTCTATTTTCCTAATAATAAGTTAATATTTGAATCAATTAAATGTCAGAGTCATGAGATATTTGCCATAATTTATTGGGAAAATCCTGGGCTTTGGAGTCATAGAGACAAGGATAAGAATTCTGGCTCCAACTTTCATTAGCTGTATGATCTGAAAAAATCTTACTTTGTCTGTATTTCAGTTTTCTTATATGGAAAACAAAGGATAATATCTATCTCTTCAAATTTTATAAGAATTAGAAATAATATGTATGATTCTGGCAAACTGTAAGTAGTCAGTACAACATAGCTAGTATTGCAAAGTGGAAGAATAGCTTTGGGGAAATAAAATCTAGCTTTGTGATACCTGTCCTGAAACATTGAGAGTCAAAAAAATATTACTCCAGGGCTTCCCTGGTGGCGCAGTGGTTGAGAGTCCTCCTGCCGATGCAGGGGACACGGATTCTTGCCCCAGTCCGGGAAGATCCCACCTGCCGCGGAGCGGCTGGGCCCGTGAACCATGGCCGCTGAGCCTGCGCGTCCGGAGCCCGTGCTCCTCAACGGGAGAGGCCACAACAGTGAGAGGCCCGCGTACCGCAAAAAAAAAAAAAATTACTCCAAATATGTCCTGAAACGTTAGTTGGAGCGATGTTTTTTTGACTCTCAGTGGGGATGTGTTTAGCTTTAAATATCAGAGTATTACCCAAATAGTTGTATTAATATTATCAGATTCACATAGGAGGTAAATCTAGTGGCTCAACAATGTCAAGAAATAGAGCCTCTTAAATGCCAGCCCCAGTTCCTCAGCTTGGTCTCCTTGGTAAGGTACATGCCAAAGCCCCAAGCTTCACACTCTTTGTCAAGAACATCCCAGCAGGAAGGAAGTGTGCCATGGCAAAAAACTTTAACCATGTAAGAGTATGGTTATGTTAAAGAGAAAGAAGGGATGGTGGCTCTTGGATAGGCAGCAGTAGTGTTTCCTTTTCTCCCCTTATACCATTTTTCTCTCTTTCCAATAGGTCTCAGAATTTAGAGTCATAAATGCATTTGTGTTATTGTCCAATTAATTTGTGTTTTCTCCACTAGACATTTAGCTTCTCCAGAAGCAGTTGTTGTCTCTCGAATCCCCATTGCCAGAATGACTGCCACAGTTCAACAAATATTGGCTGAATGTATGCATGCATGAATGAAACTTCTGTAAAAATGCTGACGCTTGTATTTTATTGACTTCTCACAACTTAAATGATGCCAATTCAGGAGAGTTTAATATTTTTTGTGTGTGCAAATATATGTTATCTTCCCATTTTTTTTGTAGTTTACGTCCTTGACTATGTCTCATATTCATTTCTAGTCTAATGTCATACTAAATGTTTTACAGTTTCTAACTGGAACAGCTATATCAACCATTTCCGTTACATTATCTTTTTTTGAATAGAGTAATGTTCCTAATCTGGAGTGGAAGAAAGAAGAATAAGAAGGTTGGTCAGTGTGATAGCCTAGTCTGATAGCCAGGGTTTGTTAGGTGCTTATTTTTGCACATTCCAGTACATTTAGTACTTATTATTTTTAAATTGTTGAGGTGTGAAGATTTCTAATACTCTACTCATGCATTCACTGGTCCTTATTTATGACCTGAAAACTTTCAAGACAGAAAAGTGATTAATTGTGTTAAAAATACATAGAATTCTTTATTTTATTTGCAAAAATTTTTAACTGCAAAATCTTATAGTGTCATCGTCAACCGTGTTTTTCTTTTAACGGTTTGTCAGGAATGGCAAATACTCCATCCTGAAAGAAGCTATAACAAATTGCATGCCTATAGTTCAATTTGCTTGATTGAAATATCAAAATAATATCTATGTTTATTTTTTACTATGAAGAAGTAGTTTGCAGCAACGATCAATGATCTTACTGAAAACAACTAGAAAAGATAGGTGAAATGTATACATACACAAAAACAAATTTGTATGAAGGTGGCAGGGAAGTTCTGAATCAAAATGTCAGAAAGAAGGAGTGTATATTGAATTATGGCCAACATTCCATCTGTCATATTGCCTTTCAGTGAATTTGCTGTTTTCCTAAGTATCATAGGATAAGATACATAAAAGCTACAGAGGATGAAGAGATAGAGACACCAATAGGGTTTTTTGTAATCTCATAGGGATTGGAAGGCAAAAATTGAAATTTGGGCCTACTATGTTCTTGGGGGCTTAAGAAGCTGAGATCAAGAAGAGAAGCACCAAAAACTGCAAACGTAACTGATTCATTCTTTATTTTCATTAGTTTGAGTCTTTTAAATTTGTAACAATACACTTAGGAGTAATATTTGTTTTATAGTCTAAGAAAAAGTACCTTACTCTTTCAGTAAACTCTTATGGGGGCAATACAGGTGTGGGGGAATGGGAGGTACATTATGGGTGTAAGATAGGCTCAAGGATGTATTGTACAATATGGGAAATAGAGCCAATATTTTGTAATAACTATAAATGGAAAGTAACCTTTAAAATTGTATAAAATTAAAAATTAAAAAAAATTATTATGAAGCCCTCATTATATGTTCATGACTGTGAATGACACTGAAGAAACATGATGCAGTCCTTGCCTTTACAGAATCTATAGTTTATAGGACAAGACTGCAACTTACTTATATGTTCAGCAACTATTTATCAAGTACCTGTTGTGCTCCAGCAAATGTCCTGGGTAGTGAATGCCTTCAGTAAATAAAAAAAAAATGTCCTTCTCTCATGAAGTACACATTGAATTGGTTGGTGGGTAGACGACAGCATCAAAAAATAAGTATGTTTTAAAAATCAAGAGAGAAGTGCTCTGAAGAAAACAAAAAGATAGTAAACACAAAGAACTTGATGCAGTTGGAGATAGGTCTGTTTTAAGTGAAGTCATCAGGAAAGACCTCTCTGATAAGACAATTTAAGGAGATAAAGAATGAATCAGTCATATATCTGAAGGAAAAAAAATTTAGTCAAAAGGATCAGTAACGCAAAGGTCCTGGAGTATATGCCTACAAAAGCCTGTACAGGAGGAAAATGGAAAGAAATAAGGTCAGGAGGATAACATGGGGCCAGGCCACACAGAGCCTTTGCATTTATGGTAAGGACTTTGAATTTTATCCTAAGTGAGATGGAAATGCTTTGGAAACAAGGAAACAGATATTATAAAACAATACCATCAATGTGATAATAGAAGTATGGTGCTGTTAACAAAAAATTAAACAATAGTCAGTGTAAGAGAGACATGGAAAACTTTACTTGAGCCAACCTGAGTATTATATCCTGGGAGACAGTCTTTTAGAAAACTTTGAGGACTGTTCCACCCATTAGAGGTCAAAGCACAGTCATGTAAGTTTTTGAGAGAAGTGGTTACACTTGAAAGTAACATATTGACAGTTTACATAGTCCACAGTGAGTAGTGGGTCATTGTGACCACTTATAGAATTGAGAAAGGAATATTACATCCTAAGGAGTTATCTTCCTGGAGCCAGGTGGAAATCTCTCTTCTTTTTTTTTTTTTTTTTTTTTTTTTTTTTGGTGAGTAGGAATTCCTGTGTCTAAGAGAATCTAGTTAATGTATAATTCAGATGCAAAATGCACACTAAAGGGAAGGGGGTAGTGGCTCAAATAGCAGAGAAAATTTTATGTTAAAATTTTCTTGTCCTGCCTTAAAAATAATTTTGTTTCATCAGTGCATTAGAATATTATAGAGCAGTAGAGCAGATAATTACTTCTGACAGGAGGTTTCAATAAGACTTCACAGTGGAGATGATCTTTTATTGATCTTAAAGGATACAATAGAACTTTCCAAATAATGAAATATAGGAGAAAAATGATAGAAAGGATCTTTCCTGTAAGAGGAAAGTCTCTTAAAAATGTTAGAAGTCTGGTTTGTTTTGGCTTCCTATTCTCTCTCTCTCATGCCTTGAGGGAGTTCAACATTTCTGGAAGGTTGCAGAGCAAGGAGTTTAAGGTATGCAGTTGGTAAGTACAGCTGCTCCAATCTCATCCCAAATGACAAAGACATCTTGGAGAATGAGCTTCTGCTTACTATCAGTCCTTGGATTTCCTGAGGTTCCCTCCAGGCAGCAATGTTGATAAGTGGAACAGGTGGTTCAACATAAATATGCATCTACACAACCTATTCCCTACATGGACTTAAGTAAATTCAGCTGGAGAAGCATAGGTCTCCATAGCCTAGAAATATTGTGCAGTGGAAGATTCAAATTAAGCTTTTCATAGAAAACTGAAATTATTTATTTTTTGTTGTCACTCACTTGAGACATCGTTCTCTTTCAAAGTTCTGCACAGATCATACCCCAAGCAATTCTAGATGATCATATTTAGCTTAGATTCTTATTATGATTTGCCTAATTCCTTGTGGTTTTTCACCCTTATCCTAAGGAGGGGATACTATAAGGAATGATTGCTGTAGCCAGCACAACTGGAAGAAGAATAGGTGCTTGCAGTCTTTATTGATGACTTTTACCTTCTTAGTTATAACTTTCCATCTTTGTTGACTCTCACATTTATGGTGGCAAGAATAAAAGTATTTTATTGTTTCTCCTTTTTTTCCCCTCTTTTCTTGTCCTATTTCTTTTTCCACAAATTCTTTCCAACTGTAACTATTTCTCCTGGTTCTCTAACCGAAATTAACAGGGTGACTACTAGTAAATTTCTTATCTTCCTATGGAATTAGAGTCTATGGAGACTCTGTAGAGATTGTTTATCATCCTAGTTGAGTCTGAACTTATGCAGCAGGCAATGAGTGTAAATCAAATTTTGAAGTCAGAAAGTGGCAGAAATTATATAAACATAAAACACAATCCCTTTGGAAAACTGTGGATTGCGCATTGAATTTAATAGAAGCAAGGAGACAAATTAGGAGGGTATTGAAACAATCCTGTCATGGGATGATAAGCACAATTAAAAATTAATGGAAGTAAAGCATAGAAAATAAATATACGGAGAATATGAAACTTTAGTATTAGGCCATGAGGAGAAAAGAAAAACAAACGTGTAACAAAAAAAATGCGTTAAGCAAGTAAATAATTAAATAGCTTCTCTTTACCAGAAGCATTTGTTCCTTGGGAATCTAACCTTAAATGACAAGAAACTTCATTAAGTGCTTGTCTCCGAGGACACCTGGGAATCAGAAGTTCCACTAACTCAAACATTTACTCCCCATCACCTCCTCCCCACTTACCCCAGGCCACCACTAATCTGCCTTCTGTCTCTATGGTTTTGCCTATTCTGTTTATTTCATATAAATGGAATCATATAATACGTGGCCTTTTGTGTCTGGCTTTTTCCCTGCTTTTGAATAAGAGACCTCCCATTTTTATTTTGCACTAGATCCCACAAATTATATAGCCAGCTTTGCCTTGGGGAGATAAGAAAGATCAAAAGTGGCTCGAAATGTATCTGCCTTTAAACAGAGATATCATTATTTATATCAGGGAGAGATTAACTCTCTGGACTGCGCCCCTTCAATTAATGGAAGAAGAGGAAAAAAAATCTCTGAAATTACTAAGGTCAGGAAGTTGTATGGGGCACTCACTGAAGGGGAATTCACAGAAGATGCCCTTTTTAGGCCAAAGTAAATCTTAAGTTGGAGAGGGCTAAGTAGGTAAATTTATGTAAATAAAGACGGGAAAAGAATGTAAGGTAAAATGAGCTGAATTTGGATGGACTCAGCGTGTCAAACAATAATAGAGCTTGTTAATTTGACTAAAGGGATTTTAAAGAGAGGAGTGTCTAATATTCAATTTTATTTTATGTTGATGTAATGCATTATTTAAAATCTTACTTCACCTTGCTCTACGTATTAATATTTTGAGAAAATAAAACATCTGCCTACCACATAGAAGCTAAGAGTAGGATCAAGTTTTCAGAGAAAGCAGTGAGTCACAACAAGAAGAAAACAAATATCCCACCAGAAGATTAAATAAATCTTGACAAAAGCATTTATTTTCAATAGATGTATGAATATTTTATACATCAGGGGACAATCTAGGTTTATATAGCCTTCTCTTTTATTCAGTGTCTCTTTATATTTTACTTAATTTTTTTTTATGTTAATGATTCTTGTGATGGTGGTAAATGTTTGCTTGTTTGTTTTGTAGGGGGGGAAGACATTGACCATTTTCCCTTCTAGATTTTTTACCTGGCCTAATAATTAAATTAACAGAAGACAGATTAACAGGAGAAAAACAAATTTAATTATGTATGCACTGGATCCCCAAAGACTAGAGAAGCTCCCTGACAGGCAACTGGGGTTTACATGTCATTCTGAGCTAAAGAGAAAGGGGTAAGCATCTGAGACTTCAGAGGGTAGGAAGACAGTTCACAGGAAGATGGAACAAAGCAAATGCTTGATAGACAAATGTTTGCGAGGCCACAGGGAGAAGTCTTTATGTTAAAAAAGTTATCTTTGGTACTAGCTCTCTTCCTGCTAAATTAATTTAGACAGTTAAAAGGGAGGTAAAAACTCTTCTTGTGTATGTTGGGCCTTAATCATCTTCAGCTTGAAATAATCCACATGCTAAGGTGGTGCATTTTGGGGCCAAATGCCCTGAACCCCATCAGTTTTTATGCTTAGTTAAATTTAAACCAGAGAAGTGTACAATATATCCTAATATGTTTTCTTTTCTGATAGGATATTAGTTATTATATTAATGATTTATTATTATTAGCATACTATTTTATTTAATTATAGTGGTATTTAAGCATACACATTGCATGTTGATAATATTAACTCGGAATTATTCTTTGGCTGGCACTGTAAATTCATTCCATGATATTTTTCATCAAATCTTCATACTGTATGAAATGCTTATAGAGTAATTGTTAAAACATGGAATTTGGAGTTAGACTACCTGAATTTGAATCCTGGCTCTGACATTTCCCAACTATGAGACCTTGATGAAACTACTTAATGCACCCTTGTCTTAGTTCCTTCATTTGTAAAATCAGAATTTTTAGAATTGTTGCCTTAAAGAATTAATCCTTTTCAGCTGAGGAGAGTGCAAGGCACGTAGTAAAAGTTGTATAATGAGTTCTTAATATTGACCTCATTTGGCAATTGAAGCAAGGTAAGCCTAGAGAAGCTAATTACACAAGTCATGCCTTCCAGTTACATGCTCTTCTGGCTTTACGTTTATAAGTTGTTTGTGATTCAGTAGAATTTGTCATTCTGATTGCTGGCAAAAAGAAAAATGTTTCAAATTATTGAGTCATATTTCTTTTTCTTTCTCTTTTCTTCACATGACCTGTACTCATTAAGTGAATACTAACTTGAAGCTTGCCAACAGTTTTGAATTAAATGAAATAAAAAGGAATTATCTTTGCAAACATTCTCAACATTGAGCTCTCATTACAGTAATGATACTTTATTGGTTACATTCAGGAATCTAGTGGGCTCTGAAAAAGATACATTCCTTTTGCTGTAGGAATCTTAAGTGTTCAGGAAGATTGGTGTCATGTAATAAAAGAATTGTGAATTTAAAACTTTTAGATTAGAACTCTACCCAGGTACCTGGGAGGTTGTTGATCTTAAGCAATTATAGTTTCCCAGATTCTGTTTATTTTCACTAGTAAAATGATTGTTTTAATTCATCTGCTGAAAATTTGCATAAGAATAATAAGGAACTGATGAGAAAATAGTTTATAAACCAAGAAGAAATAATTGTGTTTGCTTTATTTAAGAGGAATATGGTAGTTCTGTTGGCCCTCCATATCCTTGGATTCTCCATCCACAGATTCAACCAAGCACTAATGAAAAATATTCCAAAAAAGTTCCAAAATGTCCCAAAAAGCACAATTTGAATTTGTCACATGCTGGTAACTATTTACATCCCATTTATATTGTACATTTTACCCTTGAACAACAAAGGGGTTAGGGGCACCAACCCCCATGGAGTTGAAAATCCAAGTAAAACTGTACAGTCAGCCCTCCGTATCTTTAGTTCCACATCTAGGGATTCAACCAACTGCACATCATGTAGTACTGTAGTATGTATTCATTGAAGAAAATGCCCCTATAAGTGCACCCATACAATGCAAACCTGTATTGTTCAAGGGTTAATTGTATCAGCTATTATTAGTAGTATAGACATGATTTAAAGTGTATAGGAGAATGTGTAGGTTGTATGCAAACACTGCATCATTTTATATAAGGGACCTAAGCATCCTCAGAGTTTGGTATCGACAGAAAGTCCTGGAACCAAGCTCCCTCCAGTACCAAGGAATGACTGTACTCCAAGGAACTGGGAACAGGAAGTAGTATATTGCGATTTGACTGTTGATGGAATTCTTTTGTCATCTTTCAAATCACATTATTTGGAGAAATAACTATCCTGTCCATTCCATGGCTGCCTCTATAAGCAACGTTTTTATATAAAAAATGACTGGGAAAGGGAGCTTTTTACTTTGTAATTAATTGTAGGATTTAATACATGCTTCTCTCTTTAGGACTCCCTAAGTGAGATTAATAAAATGCATGGTGCTTGAATTGGTACTTTAAAATAATTGACTCCCTAAATTTTATAGCAAGATTAGAAAAATATACATGTTAACACCTGAAAATCTGGTGTCACTTTGTATAAGTGCCCTTAGTTATAACTGATAGTTAAAATCTAGAACTTTACTGTTTTTATATGAAAATACAGAAAGCACATTAGAGGAAAGGGGTACATTCCTTTCCTCCTTCCTTTTTCTCACAAAGGAACCTGTGTATCCGAAATGGGAATATCCCTGATGTTCATAGAATTATCTTCCTGAGCCTATGTCCTGCTTCAAGACCTCTGCCCTCTGCCTTGGAAATTTCTCTACATATGTTAAGACTAAATTAACCAATATTTTATCATTTCCCTCATCTTTAACCCTAAATCTGGATTGTCTTCATTTTAACACTAAGGTCTAAAATGAAATCGCCAATAAAGAATTCCTTGATAAAAAATATAAAAGTATATAAATATATATATACAAATATATTTAATGCAACAGTTATATACACACATATGCATATCTGTCTTTCTAATATCTCTAATAATGTTGCTATATCTCTTAATCCTTGTGAAAAATCTACCATCTCTGTATTTTAATATTTTTAAAAGGACAATATATACCATTCTTCTTTCCCATTTGTCAAGATCAATATGCACAAATGGGGCTTCCCTGGTGGCACAGTGGTTGAGGGTCTGCCTGCCGATGCAGGGGGCATGGGTTCGTGCCCCGGTCTGGGAGGATCCCACGTGCCGCGGAGCGGCTGGGCCCGTGAGCCATGGCCGCTGAGCCTGCACATCCGGAGCCTGTGCTCCGCAACGGGAGAGGCCGCAGCGGTGAGAGGCCCGCGTACCGCAAAAAAAAAAAAGCACAAATGAAATGACATTAGCCACAGGGTAAAGAGATATTCAAAAAACAAACTTAATTTTATCAGTTTCTATTTTTAGAGGAATATTTTCATTTAACTTGCTCTTTCAAAATCAGTAAGAAAAATTGCCTGGCATCTACTGGTAACAGTGCAGTTACTAGCTAGAGTAGTTTTTGTTTCATTGGTTTCCTATGGTACTCTGATACTTCTGCTTCATGACACCCAGAAAGTAGCAGAATCACACATAGAATGTATAAAAGCTTCCATCCTCTCAGCAACGGGACTTTTTTTTATTGAACACAGCACCACTACTACCATGTCCACATCTCCCTAAACTATTTATGATTCTCAAATTCTACACAATTTGTTACAGTGATTCAGCATAAGCTGAGTGTATTTATCAAGGTAACTGTAACTGATGTAATACCTCAATCTCTAAATTTCAGTGGTTTAATAGAGTAGATGTTTATTTCCTGTTCATATAAAGTTGGATACTAGTGATCCTTATCTGTAAGTGGCCTTCTACAAGGGCATTTAGGGATCCAGACTTTTTCCATGAGAAGGGGATGTCCATTTCTAGGGTGTCTGATTTCTCTGCATGTATCAAGTACATGGGAAATCATAATGAATGTATATCTACTTCTTAATCACTTTGGTCTGGAACTGACACACATCTCTGTTCAAGATGCACTAGTAAGGATTATTTACATGCTGTTACCTAGATGCAGAAGTAGGTGGAACTGAGACCAGAATGTCATTGCTAAGCATGTCTCACTCTGTGGTAGGAATTCACAAAATTCTGATGGACATCTGATCATCTCTCTCATGTAAACAGCTGTATACATGCAATCAGTCATGTCTGTGACTCAACACACACTTAAGTACGCTTATGCTTTAGTCCTTCATTGTCAGGTTAAGAAAACAAAGACATTCAAAGGCTGTGTCCAAGTCTTTCATCTTGTGAGGCACACACACACACAGATACAGAATCTGGGACTCTCAAAAATTGTATAACAAAAGCACCTTTTTTATTGAAATATAGCTGATTTATAGTATTGTATTAGTTTCAGGTGTACAGCAAAGTGATTTAGATTTTTTTTTCAGATTCTTTTCATTATAGGTTATTACAAGATATTAAATATAGTTCCCTGTGCTCTACAGTAAATACTTGTTTATCTATTTTACATATAATAATGTATATGTTTATCCCACACTTATAACTTATCCCTCCCCTTTCCCCTTTGGTAACCATAAATTTGTTTTAGAAGTCTGTTTCTGTTTTATAAATAAATTTGTTTGTATTATTTTTTAGATTCCACATATAATGATATCATATAATATTTGTTTTTGTCTGACTTTACTTAGTCTGATAATCTTTAGGTCTATTCTTGTTGTTGCAAATGGCAATATTTCATTCTTTTTCATAGCTGAGAAATATTCCATTATATACCTCACATCTTCTTTATCCATTCATCTGTTGATGGACATTTAGGTTGACAAAAGCAGCTTTAAAAAAGGCATTTTACTAACAGCTTGATTACCCTAGATTATATATCAAGTGATTTGGGGAGAAATAATACTTAGAATTCAGGTTTCAGAAATAAAGTCCCTCTAACAGTCAATAGGGCTTCAGCAAAGTCACTGAGCCACAGATTCTTCATTTACAAACTTTGAGAAAATGTATGTATACTCTGCAGAATTTTTATGAGGAACCATCCATACCAATAAATTGCGTTGCCTTCATATGCCTTTACTCATATACTTCTGACTCCAGCATGTGCTCCATTTCCCTGCCCCATGCACAACTCAACATTTCAAAAAAATATATATATCTCTACCTTTTCATCTGACGTATGTACCTCATTTGTCTACCGTTCGGCTTTTAATCCCACCACTCCGCTTTTAAAGCCTTTATAATCTACTTCTTGGGAAACACAATGGTTAATTCTCCGTCTTCCATCCTCCATGACTTTTGAGCAGCCTTTGACACAGTTCCCTGCTTCCTTCTTTGAAACACATTCTCAAAGACCTCTGAAAGTGTCTCTGGAGGAGTTTTCTGTCTTCCTAATGGGAATTCTTTTCCATTTTCCTTTTCTGGCTTCTACTTTGTTACATACTTCTAAATGTTGGAGTATCCTAGGGAGTAGTCCCTGGTGATCTTCCCTATTCTCCTTTCTCCTAAGGGATCTAACTTAATTGTAAAGTTTAAAGAAACCCATTCATAGCATCCAAATTTATGTCTCCTCTCAGTTCTGACTTCTGAGATCAAGGATTATGTGTCCAGCTGACTATTCCATGTCTCCCTGGGCTGTATAATTGATAGCTTCGATTTCACGTGGCCAAAACTTAACAGTTGGTTTCCTTTTCCAAATCTGTAAATGTCAACAAAATTTACCTAGATTTTTAGCCTACAAATAAAGGAGTCGTAATTTACTCCTCTCTTTGAAAATCTACATCTAGTCTTTCCATAAGGTCTTTGGTGCTAGCTCCAGGATTGGACCATTTTATCTGCATGCATCTCCACTGCTATAATCCTGTTCAACGGTGCTCCATACTCCATAGAACCGGTATCTATGGATTAAGTTTTAATATTAATCAGAGATGTAATGTCCTTTCTTAAAATCCTCCATGTCTTTTTATTGCATTTAAGATAAAAGTAAACTCCTTGCCATGGCCTCCAGGCTCTGCAGGTTCTACCTACCTGCCCAACCTCATCTCTCTCATGTTTCTCCCACTTTCACCATGCTCTAGGTGCAGTGACTTTCAATCTGAGATATGTAAAGGTCATTCCCTCCATGGTTACTTACTCTTCCTTCTTCTTTGAACTTTCCCTCAAATATTTGCATAGCTATCTCCTTCTTATGATTCAGAACCAAACTCAAATAACACGTCTTCAGAGAAGCCTTTCTTGATGACCCTAGGTAAAACCACTCATAAAAAGTACCTAAAGCATTTTACGTTGAAGAGGTTTTTATCCTTAAAGAAATGAAGGATTATTAGTGAGCAGCAGAAGTAATTAGAGAAATACAAGGGGAAAAAAATCCCCCACTAAATTGGATGTCTGGTGCCCCTTGACTACTAATTAGCTGTGTGACATTATGCAAAAAATAATACACTTAAAATCTCTGGGAATCAGTTTTCTAAAATGATTAGTAAATTCTGTAAATCACTAAGGAGTCTTATAGTTCAAATATTCTATCACTTATTCTAGTTTACTTTTCTAGGAAGTCTGGAATACAATTTATAAAACTTAGCACTTGAAATATCATGTTTAAGATAAACACATTATTTATCTTAGGGGCACTGTTTATCGTGAAGTAGCATAAGCTGGGAGGCACAACATCAAGGGAAAGTGCTAGAAGCTACTGTGAATCAAATATTTTTGTTGTAATAATTTCAGAATCTTTCCCAAGGGTATTGACTATGGCTATTCTCATTATTTTAGAAGACATAATAACATTAAAGTTACTGAACTAAGATTATAGATCATTAACCTGACTGAATAATTATCCTTCTCTTTATTTCATAAACCACAGATGTTATTTTATTTACTAAAAAGTATTTTGTTCTTTTTGTACAGTGGTTTTGGAAAAAAATTAAACAAGGCAACACTCACTTTCTTTCTCTTAAGAGTGCTATGTGGCTATATTGGAATCATTTTGAAAAATTCTGAGTCACTATTCAAATTTCTCCCATTCGCCAGTAGCTCTCGAAGTAGATCACAGTTTGAGTCTTAGAAATTATTTATTTTACTTTTAGATAGAGATTACCTTTTAATTTTAAGTTAAGGGCAGAGATTAATTACAGTAGTTTTTCTTATATATTTAGTTTTTAGATAGAAGTGAGAAAAAATAGGTTACCATTTTCTTTTTACATTATTTTAATTGTGGTAAAATATAGGTGACATGAAATTTACCTTATCTGTTTTAAGTGTGCAGTTCAGGAGCATTAAGTACATTCACAAGGTAAAGCAACTCTTATCACTATCTAGTCCAGAACTTTTTCTTCCACCCAAAAGGAAACCCAGTACCCATTAAGCAGTTACTCTCTCCCTAGACCCTGGCAACCATAAACCTGTTTTCTGTCTTTCTGGATTTGTCTATTGTAGGTAATTCATATAAATGGAATTATATAATATATAATTTTGTGGCCTTCTGTGTCTGGTTTCTTTAACTTAGCATAATGTTTTCATAGTTCATACATATTATAGCATATATAATATATTATTAGTACTTTATTTCTTTTTATGACTGAATAATTATTATATAGCTATAATATATTTTATTTCTCTATTCTTTTCACCTTTTGGTTAATGTAAATTGTGCTGCTATGAACATTCACTTATAAGTATTTGTTTGGATGTCTGCTTTCAATCCTTTGGCATATATACCTAGAAGTGGAACTGCTGGGTCAAATGAAAATTCAGCATTTAACTTACTGATGAACTTCCAAACTGTTTTTCAAAGTGACTGTACCATTTTAATATTAGGGGTGTTCCAATTTTTCCACATTCTCATCAGCACTTGTTTTTATCTGTTTTTTGATTATGCCATCCTACTGGATGTGAAGTGCTATCTCATTGTGGTTTTGATTTACATTTTCCTAATAACTAATGACTTCAATGATCTGTTCATGTGCTTATTGGACATTGACATATCTACTTTGAGATATATTTATTCAGATCCTTTGCCCATTTTTTTAGTGGAGTTGCTTGTCTTTTTTTGTGGATTTGTAAGATTTCTTTATATTTTTTTGATATTAGATACTTTTTCTTTTTTTTTTCTTTTTTTTTTTTTTTGCTGTACGCGGGCCTCTCCCGTTGCGGAGCACAGGCTCTGGACGCGCAGGCTCCGGACGCGCAGGCTCAGCGGCCGTGGCTCACGGGCCCAGCCGCTCCGCGGCATGTGGGATCTTCCCAGACCGGGGCACGAACCCGTGTCCCCTGCATCGGCAGGCGGACTCTCAACCACTGCGCCACCAGGGAAGCCCCTGATATTAGATACTTATCAGATATGTGATTTGAAAATAATCTCTTCCATCCTGTGAGTTGTTTTTTCATTCTGTTGACAGTGTCCTTTGAGGCACAAAAGTTTGTAAGTTGGATGAAGTCTAACAGTAGTAGTTTTCTTTGTGGCTTGTGTTTCTCATGTCATATTTTAAAAACCATTACCAAATTCAGAACCATGAAATTTTACCATGTTTTCTTCTAATAGTTTTATAGTTTTTGCTCTTACATTTAGGTCTTTGATATATTTGGGGTTCATTTTCATATGTTAGGGGTCAAAATGTACTCAAGGTGTGTGTGTGCATTCATGTGTGCATGTGTTGACAAGTTGACCCAGCACCATTTGTTGAAAACACTTTTCTTTTCCCATTGAATTTTCTTTTCTCCCTTGTCAAAAATCAGTTGTCCTTAAATGTGAGTGTTTGTTTCTGGACAGTTAATTCTATTCAATTGGTCTGTATGTCTATCTTATGTTAATATTACAGTTTTTATTACTATAGCTTTGTAGTAAGTTTTGAGATCGTGTTTGAGAAATGTGCATCCTCCTAATTTGTTCTTCATTTTCAAGATTATTTTGGCTATTCAGAGTCCATTGCATTCCCTATGGATCTCAGGATTGGCTTTTCTATTTCTGGAAAAAAAAGACCACTGAGGTTTGATAGGAATTGCTTTGAATTTGTAGATCAATTTAGGTAGCCTTGCCATCTTAACAATATTAAGTCTCCCAATTCATAAACACAGAATATCTTTATATTTATTTTGGTCTTGCACCATGTTGGTTAAATTTATTACTAGTAATTTCCAGGTCTTTGCACATTGGATGTGTGTTGGGAAATTCCTTCATTGCCTAGCCACACTGGTTTTTTTTTTTCCCCAACTCTACCTTAGCTTTCACTTCCTGCTTATGCTGAGCATACAAATCAGGCAGAGTGAGGATGCATTCTGTCCAGGACATTTGCATGACTTTTTAGATTTCCCTCTATATGCAGGATCTTTTCAAAGACCTTTTTCCCCAAATTTTGTCACTTTCCAGTTCCTCCCTGGTTTTGGTTGTATCTACTGTTTGCCCTGACTGTTAACATTTTGCCCCAGGGGGCAGTGGCCTCTTTATTTATCTTTTAATGGTTTCAAGAGACACCATCCATATAGTGGCTTCTCCTCCCTGAGAGACTTCTGAATTAGGCAAAGCAAAGGCAGGTCCCTTGTGTCAGTTGGTCATGGAACTCACACACAGATGAAAACAGACAAACACAATTCTTTGGAAATGAGATCTGCTCTGGGACCTGAAGAGCCAGGGACCGACACTGGGAATGCTGCCATCTTTATAACCACCTCAGGCCTGGAAGAGGGGAGGTAGGCAGAGCTAAATTAAAATGCTACAAATCATTTCTGCTGTTTTAAGTTGTCTTTTTCCTGTTTAAGCATTTGCTCATTTGCTGTAAACTTTTAACTATTTTCTAGAGTTATTATAAGGTTGATTCTGATCATTGTTGTCAGACTTTCAACGTTTCTGGTGTGAGACAAGCCATTAGAGGCCCCTCCTGTATCATTTTTGCCAACATCATTGCTGTCACTGGTTCTTGACCTGGAATGTAGAGTTAGTTGGAAATTAGATATTTTGTATGATATATATATTTGTTTTCCTAGAATGTCTGTGCTTCCTTATGCAGAACAAAAAGTGTTGCACATTAAGTTGTACAGCAAATATATGTTTTAAAATATTATCCTTATATTTATTATTTATCAGGTGATTATTATGCCTATACTTTGTACCTAGTGCTGTACTCAGCAGTGGAATTGAATATATTAAAGGCACTTTACCTGACCTTAGTATCCTCAGTGTAAGCAGGAGAGGTAGACCAGTAAACAGACAACTGCTTAGATGATATAAGCTAGGAATTGATGCTTGTTTATTCATTCATTCATTCATTTATTCAGTCGAAACAAATGCCAGTTGTTTAATAGTAATTACTAAACATCACTGGCTTTTTCTGAAGAATGTTACACAAAGTAAGCAACAAATATGGATAAAATGGCTAACATGAACAACTGTGCAAGTATTTCATAACTTAAAAGCAGACATCAATAGCTTGGAGCTAAAGATCTACAAGCCACATTTCGCTCTTCTGTTATCTATAAGTCAAAATAAAAAACATGATACCTTGTTTCCTTTTGTTGATCCACAGGAAAGAAAACCCACAAACTCATTTTTAGGTTGAGGTGAGCACATGAAAATATAATGTGAGTGGCACCTATTATTAGCACACGCTAGGTCAAGTTACTCAGCCAGACAAAAGAGAGAGAGAATATAGGGGGAAAAAAGCACAGATGGTTATAGAAGCCTTTAGGTAACTTGAAAATATAGCATAATTCAAGCCAATATTATACTATTTCTAGTAGTCCTTGGAACCATTAGAACACATCTTTGAAATCCACTGAACTAGAGAATGAATAACTATCTTACTGCACATTTTTTGGCATCACTTACTATACCTCTTATAAAGTAGTATCATTTCAACACACATGCACACACACACATACACATCCCTGATGAAATATTAGGAGAAATATTATTTCAGAAGAGTGGAGCACAATTTTGTTGAACCCCAAGACATCACTTCACTTCTGTGTTGTTATAAGGGTAGTTTACTTGGCACTCACCTATATCCATCACAGATGAGGTTGACTTTTACCATGAATAGGATCATTAAGGATTACTAACTGGACCATGAGGGTAATTAAAAATAAAGTGTGTAAGCATGAGACAAGTTCTCACTACATCTGCTGTAGTGACATTAGTAACAGTATAATATGATGCACAGGAAGAGTATTATTATCCTCTGAGATGTGCAAGTGTCAAAAAGTACATAAAGTACAAAAAGCATGAAGATATAGTTAAAAATTGATTCAGTTTATACTAAATATCCAGAATAGGTAAACATGTAAAGACAGGAAGCAGACTGATAGTTGCTAGGGGCTTGTAGAAGAGGGAAATGTGGGGTGACTGTCTGATTGGTACAAGGATTTTTTTAGGGGTGATGAAAATGTTTTGGAATTAGAAGGGGCAGTTGCACAACATTATGAATTTACTAGATGGCACTGATTACACAACTTAAACTGCTTAATTTTATGTTATGGAAATTTCACCTCTCGATAAGAGTAATTAGAAAATAAAACTTTTTTAAAGAAACTAGATTGCAGCAGAGGCTGCTTTTAGTTTATAAAAGTAACATTACTTTTGATGTCCTCTTAAATCACAGACACATATGTGTGTGTCTCTAAAAGCTTGGAGGCAGTCTATTAATCTTGTGATTGCTATACTTTATTCCTTATTAATTCTACTCAACCAGCAAGTTTCCAGCCTTGTTGAGCCTAATGAAATACCAGTGGTAGGATGTTTGTTCTTAAATTTAATATCCCCTAAGTCTGAATTCATTTACCCCAACCTAAGATAATTTGGTCAGTTAAGGAGTGAGCTTGAGGACCATCTTGCATGGCCTTACTGTCCTCGGGTATCCATCATCCTTATCTTTGTCTACACCTACCCCACACCTACCTGGAAACCCTATAATGACAATATGATGTTGTATTATATGACACAGAAAAGGGTTAAAACAAAGAAAATACTATCCTCAAAGTATATTTTTCTCATAATTGAACAATGGAAGAAAGAAAAATATATAAGGAGATAACAATCGAGAGGAAAGGGATAACATTTGTCATCTAGCACAGTTTTTTCCCTCATCTGTGTAAAATTCATATAGTAGCATCTTCAGAATGTTTTGAGCACTTATTAGATAAAAAAAAGCCACAAACTTCTTTTCTCTTAAGAATATACAAATGGAGGAGGAGATCAAGATGGTACAGTACAAGGACGTGGAGCTCAGTTCCCCCAGGGACACATCAAAAACACATATGTGGAACACTTTAATCTGAAACTAACTGAAAACTGGCAGAAGGACTCCTGTACAACCAAGGCTATAAGAAATATACACATGTAATCAAGTAGAAAGAGTGGAAAAGCAATCAGGTCAGGACCTGTGCCCCTGGGAAAGAACTCAGGAAAAGGGAGATTGCACTGGCAGACACCTACTCTGGGGAGTGAGTGGTGTTAGCCATAGGCTAGGAATCCCAATCATGGGATCCTACGTGGAAGAGAGAAGACCTGTTGGGTGGTTGAAGGACTTCTGGGAGAGATAGAAAGGCTGGAAAAACTTAGATTCTGCTTGTGAGGAGCAAGTGTGTGCTGGTTTGCCCCTGAGAGAGGTCTGCTCTAGCGGTTCCTGGGTTTCCTGCAATCACCTCATCGTGTGCCTGAGCCTGCAGTGAATGAATGCTCCAGCCTGCTCATTCTGTGCCACAGCATGCTACTAAAAACACAATGGGTTAATGACGAAATCAAAGGAGAAACCAGAAAGCACCTCTAGATAAATGAAAATGAAAACGCAACACTCCACAATCTATGTGATTCAGGAAAAGCAGTTCTGAGGGGGAAGTTTATAGTGATACAGGCCTTCCTCAGGAAACAAGAAAAATCTCAAATAAATAACCTAACATACCAACTGAAAGAATTAGAAGAACAAACAAAGCCTAAAGTCAACAGACGGAAGGAAATAATAAAGATCAGGGAGGAAATAAATTAGAAAATTAAAAAAAAAGAAAGCAATAGAAAAGATCAGTGAAACCAAGATCTGTTTTTTTGGAAAAAGTAAACAAAATTCATAAACTTTCAGCCAGACTCATCAAGAAGAAAAGAAAGAAGACCTAAATAAACAAAATAAAACATGAAAGAGGAGAAATAAAAGTTTATATCACAGAGATACCAAGAATTCTAATACTGCAGTTATATGCCAACAAATTGGACAACCTGAAAGAAATGGACAAATTTCTAGAAACATACAACCTGCCAAGACTGAATCAAGAAGAAATAGACAAATTGAACAGACCAATCACAAGTAGTGAAATTAGATTTGTAGTTAAAAAAAAAAAACCTCCCAGCAATCAAAAGTCCTGGGCCAGATGGCTTCATGGGGGAATTCTACCAAACACAGAAAGAACTAATAGCTCCTTCTCAAACTATTCCAAAAATTGAAGAAGACAGAACACTCTAAAATTAATTCTATGAGGCCACCATCAATACCAAATCACACAGTGCCACTACCAAAAAAATTATAGGCCAATATCTTTGATGAATACAGATGCACATATAATCCAACAAATATTAGCAAACCAAACCCAACAATATATAAAAAAAATCATGCACCGTGATCAAGTTAGATTTATTGCAGGGTCACAAGGATGGTTCAACATATGCAAATCTATCAATGTGATATTCCACATTAACAAAAGGAAAAATAAAAATTATATGATTACCTCAATAGATGCAGAAAAAGCAGTTGAATAGTGTCTGTACTTCAATAAAAAATATACAAATGGGGCTTCCCTGGTGGCGCAGTGGTTGAGAGTCCGCCTGCCGATGCAGGGGACACGGGTTCGTGCCCCGGTCTGGGAGGATCCCACATGCCGCGGAGCGGCTGGGCCCGTGAGCCATGGCCGCTGGGCCTGCGCGTCCGGAGCCTGTCCTCCGCAACGGGAGAGGCCACAACAGTGAGAGGCCCGCGTAACGCATAAAAAAAAAAAAAAAAAAAAAAAAAATATACAAATGGATATACAGAGGAATTAAATGAATGAATGAATCAATCAATCAATGCAATGATAAATTTTATAGGATGATAGTGCCAGTGGGACCTGGGAAACTATTGTAACCAAGACAAATTCTTAAAAGAAATCATCAAAGGCATATAGCTCTCTGGTGGTAAAATAGACAAATAGAAACAATCTTATTCTTATTTTGGTAAAACTGCTCACTTATCTTAATAATTTATTACAACCTTGTAGGACTTTATGGCCTGCAATGTAACACATTAACCTAGACATCTTTGGAGTATACAACTACTTCTGACTTGGTCATTACCTATATTGTAAAGATGAAGAAAGTGGAGCCAGTTAGTCTGATATCTCCATGCATGATTTTTGAGCATTAACAAATGAATGAATAAAGTTCAGAGAAGTTAAGTTGCTTGCCCAGCAGTATACAACTAGTAAACAGTATAAATCTGAATTCAGGTTTTCTGCCTTCAGCTTGTATTACTTTCACAACACCACTGACACAGGGGGTAATATTTTCCTCCAATTCTTATGGTGTCAGATTATTTGATGTGAACATTTATGACAGTGGTGAGGCTGCTATTGAATATTTTCTGTTTAATCTCATCACTTTAATAACAGACCTAAATCTGACTTTACCTTCAGCAGTACTGAATAATTAATTAAAAGTTAGAATTCACTAGACATTTTTTGCTTAATTACTTGTAATATGTGAATTTATTAGAACATGAATAATGCATCTCTGTATGGAAAAAAGTAGCTAGCAGTTACTTCTTGCCAATAAGTTATGATATATTTTAATGATAAGAAACATGAGGGATATTTAATCCTCATTTTACAAATGAGGAAGCTGAGGCTCATAGCTGTGTTGTGAGGGCTGCATAAGACAGGAAAGCACTTATCATGTTATCTGGCACATGATAGAGCTTAGCTACTATTATGAACTTATACTTTAAATGGATGTTCTCATTATAAAAGCCATTATTGAGCAGAATTTGTATTGATTATATTCAAAATTCTTAAGCTATATTTCACCAAAGGCAAAGGCCAAAATTCTTAGTTTTCATGATTGGAACCTTGAAAATGTAGTTAGTTTATAACATATCTTAATAAATGTATACTTAGATAATTAAATTCACCAATAAATATATGAAAGAGAAGTAAAGTTGGAAAACACAAAATAAGGAAAAACTAATTATACTAACCAATGTATTTTATTTCAGTTTGAAAATACTAAAAAAAGTGTGTTACTTTTTGAAAACATTGTTATATAAGATTCTTAGAATAAAAAGAAATGAAATTGAGTGATTTGTAGTGAGATGGATGGACCTAGAGTCTGTCATACAGAGTGAAGTAAGTCAGAAAGAGAAAAACAAATACCGTATGCTAACACATATATATGGAATCTAAAAAACAAACAAAAAAATATGGTCATGAGGAACCTAGGGGCAGGACGGGAATAAAGATGCAAACCTACTAGAGAATGGACTTGGTGACACGGGGAGGGGAAAGTGTAAGCTGGGACGAAGTGAGAGAGTGGCTTGCACGTATATACACTACCAAATGTAAAATGGATGGCTGGTGGGAGGCGGCCACATAGCACAGGGAGATCAGCTCAGTGCTTTGTGACCACCTAGAAGGGTAGGATGTGGAGGGTGGGAGGGAGGGAGATGCAATAGGGAGGAGATATGGGGATATATTTATGTGTATAGCTGATTCACTTTGTTGTAAAGCAGAGGCTAACACACCATTGTAAAGCAATTATACTCCAATAAAGATGTTAAAAAACAAAAAGATTCTTAGAAAAATGAAAAAAAATATTTTCAACAGCAACAAACTTGAAATTTTTGCAATTTGGAAATAATAGTACAAAACTCTCCCCAAATCTAACATTTGTACTATGAAAGAATGTGACATAGTTAAAAACTTAAAATATGTAGTGCCAAAAAAAAGAAACATTCTACAATTTTTCTTGAATGTCTACTTGACAATTCTTAAATTAC
The DNA here is from genome assembly GCF_008692025.1 of Phocoena sinus. Classification (NCBI taxonomy): domain Eukaryota; kingdom Metazoa; phylum Chordata; class Mammalia; order Artiodactyla; family Phocoenidae; genus Phocoena; species Phocoena sinus. The sequence continues at coordinate 78,415,436 of NC_045768.1, read as the reverse complement.
TTGAGTCTTACAGATAGGATTATTTATAAAAATACACCATAAGCTACTTTGTAGACCTTGGTTTTTAATATTTTTAATATGTCAGAAAGGTAAAACCTAGCCAGGATCATAGAACTATTCTGTAATGCCTTCTAATTTTCCTTTATTAATCTCTTTATACGAGTTGTCACTATTCAAAATTGATACTTCTTTGTAATCTGTCGCTCATGGAATTAAACTGTACTAGGGGCTGGTGAAGGATAATTGAACACCAAGTATGTTATCAGAATGCAAGTCAAATAACTAAGTTAATAAAGTAAATGCTAAACTGCTCTGTTAGATGCCAGGTTAAAGTCTGCTAATAGAAAGCTTATTCTAATATAATAGTTTAGACTTGTGAAGAAACAAATGAGATTGACCTTCAAAAATTATATTTTTAAATAATATAATAGTGGTATAAAGATCAAGTGCATTGCTCTTTGAAGAGCTCAATCTTGCTGTTAGTGAAGACAATAAATAAAGGTCAACTCAAGAAACAAATTTTCCCTTCAATAAAATTTCTGTGATTGGAGCTCCAAATTACAAGTGCTAATTAGAAGTAGGTTTTTACTGATTTGAGGACTATCTTTCTTTTGTTTCCTTATTTCTTAATTTCTTTTTTTTTCCTTTTTGTGGAGAAAGGCACACAAACTTGGATCCATGCTTTTGTTACTGACCTAGGTTCTTAGACTCTTTAATCAGTAGAAATTGATAAGAGGACAGATGAGAAATTCAGGCAAGGATTTGTTGGGACTCATGCTGTAGCATAGGGAGTAAAAACAAGTAACAGGTTCCCTTGCTTGCTACCTGGGGGGTGGGGGTGGGGATGGGTAGCTGGTCCCTTAAATGGGGTGAGGGTGAGGGCTGACCAGTGGGTGGACTGGAGGGGTGGCTTAGGTGGTCTGCCCACCCCCTTGGTGGTGCTGTGTGCGTGGGATCATGGGCAGGACACTGCTTTTGCTCCAGACACCTCAGAAGTAGCAGTTGGGTTTTGGTCTTTTTGTATCTTGTTCATAATTTGCCCCAACTGTTCATGCACCCAGTTATTTTTAATCCCTTATAGTTTCTTTGTATTCTCTTGCTCAAGGAGACATTTGTCCAGGTGCAAACACTGCAGTAAAGGGTCCCAGGTCCCAACCTATTTCATTTTGATTATGACAGACTGATAGTGTCTGTCATCTACCTGCCCATAAGTTTGTCTATTTCTCGATCTACATGGCTGTCATCTATTTGTGCTTAAAAGTTCAAAAAGCATCTATAAACCCACTATTTAACACAAAATCTAGAACACTAACGAAGACCTCCATCATCCAATTTTGGTCCTACCCCATCCAGATACCTGCCACCCTCAAACTGAAAAACAAAAACAACCAAACAAACAAAACACCGTCTATAGTTCTATGTTTATTATTTCCTTGTATATATTTTTATTTGTGTTCAGTCTATAAAAATTCCTGAAAAATTAATTTTTATTTTAATTGTGCTTAATTTAAAAATGGTATCATGAAATATAATCTCCTATAACTTGTTAAACTTTAAATCACATTGTTAATATTCATCCTTTTTTTTTTAACGTAGTTTCAGCTTGTTCATATCCTTTCATGTTAAACACTTCCATTTTGTGATTACTTCAAAGTGTATTATCTACGCTCCTGTTCATGGCCATTAAGTTGTATCTGACTTTTATTTTTGTATAGTGTGCTGCTGTTATCTTGTCTTCTGATATACCTTATAAGAAATTCTTTTGGTAATACAGTTAGGATAGTATTTCTCAGTTTAACATAATTTTAATTTATAAAATAGTACCATTTTTCCAAAGTGATTTTCCAGCTCCTAAAATCTACAAAAAGATTAAAATATCTTACTGATCTGCATCCTCTCGAACTATTAGTATTTTAATTGATGCCAATCAGATGGACAAAAACAATGGCATGTTATTTTGATAATGATTTGAATTTAATCACAACTGAAAGCTAAAAGGTAATCCCTTATATTTGCTTATTTTTTCTTTTATTAAAAATATATATAGTCACACACATATATATACAAGAAGTATACAAATCATAAGTTTATAGCTGAGTACATTTTCAGAGTGAACATATACTTGTAACCACCAACCAGATTAAAAAAAAAAAAAAGATTATTACAAGCAATACATAAGAAACCCCTGCCACTCCTTACCACAAACCACCAAAATATAACTATATCCTGACTTCAGACACCATACACTAATTTTGCTTATTTGAACACTATTTAAAGAAAATATATTGCATGTATATTTTGTGTCTTTTTCTTTTGCTCAATGGCATGTTTGTGACTTTCACTATTTGTGAGTCATTCATACTGTTTCATGTAGCAGTAGTCCTTTGTGCTGTATGGTGTTTTATATGATGATTATCTCTTTGACTGTTAATGACATTTAGGATTTTTCAGTTTTCAGCTGCCATGTATGAATTTTTATTGGATATATAAGTAGGAAGTTAATTGCTGGGTCTTGGGAAATGGTCGTCCAGCTTTATAGATATTATCAAAAGTTTTCTAAGGTACGTGAGTCATATATGGCATTTGGCATTCTCACCAGCAGTTTTAAAATTTCCAATCAATACTGTTTCAGTGCTTGCTGTTGTCAATCTTTAATTTTTAGTCTCACTAAAACAGATGTATACTGGTATCTCATTGTGCCTTTAATTTGCATGGTCCTAATGGTGAATTAATACCATCTTATGTGTTTACTGGTCATTTAGGCATACTTTTGGGTAATATTCCTATTCAACTTTTTTTTTTTTCATTTTTCCCTTTTGTGTCATTTTTTTGTTAATTTAGAGAACTCATATTTATATTTAGGATATGAGTCCTTTGTCAGACATAGCATTGCAAATATCTACTTCCTTATTTCTTTCTGTTTAATATGTGTTTTCTTACAACTTTCTTATGTAACTCAATGTTATCTGTAGAAAGACCTTTTAAATGATATTTATGCTGCTTTCCCAAGTATAATAGCTTTAGTACTGCAGGACCTTCCTTTTCATTCTCTATTTAAAAATAAGTAGAACTACTAGGAATTTTGCTTACTTTTCCTTCCAGGTTTAATCAAGTGTTTGAAAGTTATCTCACCTATAGTATCCATCTAAAAATAAATAGGATGTAATTAAAGTAGCTAGAATGTGTATTTCACAAAATTTATGATTCAGAATTATAATAGACATCAAATGATTTTTTGTTTTATATGTTCATTTTATTTCTGGTCCAGGTTTTGTAAAATATATCCAACACACACATACACATATATTCACACATATTAAAAATAAAATACAGTTTTATTATCTGTGGCCTCAAGCCTCATTCCCCACTGCTTTTCTTTCCTCATGCTCTATCATAATGCCAGCATTTTTAAAACCTATCTTATTACATTCCTTAGTTGTTTTATTCACTCAGTATATTCTCTTTTACTTTTACTCATGTAAAGCTATCCAATCTTCAAGGATAGGCTCAAATGTAATTACCTTATGAAACTTTTAATTAGTAACTTTCATCTTGGATTATATCCTACTTCAGTTTTTAAAATCTATCACATAATTTTTCTCTAGACCATATTTCATATTAATAACTATTGTTTAATGTTATTGTTTGTGTTTGTCAACTAAAGTGTAAATTTTTTAAAGGCAGTGGGATTTTCCTATGCTTCTTTATTTCATGTAGTGTGTAATAATCTTGAGTATGTAATAGGTCTCTACTTGATTGAATGCAGATTAATCTACCAGACCTATTGATAAAAATGAATACTTTTTAATCAGCATAGTAGTTGATAATAAATGATACTTCAAAAGGGGTGTGGTAGACAGAAAAATAGCCCCAAAACGTGAATAGAACATAATGCCCAGAATTAGCATAAGAAACGGGGAGGGAAGTGTTGACCAAAGAAAAATGCACAACCTAAAAAGTTGCAAGTTATGTTTTATTTGAGGACCTTACTGAGAACTATAGCCTGGGACGGACATAAGTTTCTGTGAAAAAAACAAAACAACAACAAAAGTAGTTGAACCTCAAAAAATTACTGCTAATCACAAAGAAGTGACTCAATATTTCACTACCTTAGAAATACAAACAGATTACCCTTTCTGAACCAAATTGCTTGAGCTTTCGGAATCAGGGCGAAATGAACCACCTTGTCCTGCAGGATGTAAGTCACCATTCACACATAAAACACTTTGGAACATGGTTAGTTTAATAGACTCTAAATATTTAGTGCATATCAACTGTAGTGGTCTTGGCAGCAAGATTTGTAAATTTTCCTCAAAAGTTTTAAAGAGTTAACATGCTTCACTAAGAAGTTAAATTATTATCAAATAGGAAAATGATAGGGCCCACAAATTAGAAATTCATTTTGCCACTAAACTGGTCCTTTTAAAGATTACAATATAATTTTCCCATTAAAGGCTCTTTGATATGCTTGAAAGAGGGTTTATGTGAAGTTTCCTTTATGCTTAGGATGGAGGAATCTACTCTTTGCAGTATAGTCTTTGTTACAGGGTTTTGAAATGTAAAAGCAATTGCCTAAGCAATGGTGATGTATGTTGTTTGCATATGAATTGCTGCACTTCAACTATTCCTACTTCATCAGCAAAGTACCAATTAGCAACCAGTGCTATTGTCCTGTCAATTAGCAAAGAAAAATTTCAGATGGTTACCTTTATAATAGTGCTCCAAATAGAGATCCAGAGTCCAAGTTTAAAGAAAAAAGAAAAAGAAAAAAAATATATTCTGAAGCCCCCTTCTTAAACACCTGGCCTGTTATATAGGAATATCAATGATAAATTATATAAGAAAAGCGAAGTCCTATAATCTGTAATTTTTGTAGTTCTATAGAAAGCAATCTTGAAGTATGAGGGTTGTTAGGGAAATAATATGTTTAATCAAATGAGAGATGTACAACATTTTATTTAAAATGTTTAGGGATACATAATGCCTGCTAATTTTTCCAGCTGTATAATAAATTGAGAATTAATACTTGTTTTTGTGAACAAAGATTACAGGTTAAAATCTCAGAACTGATTTCAGCCTGTCCAAGATGATACACTGACATACCACAGTACACTACATCCTTATAAAACACACGAAGATGAATAAATCCCTGTGAATAAAACTTGTCTAAAGTTCACAAGCTGCTCAGAATTGTGAGAATTGCAGTTGTTTGCAGGCCAAAAATAACATACCAAGAAGTTATCCTGTTTCTTAGACATTACCAGTTGGATAAAAATTTTAGACAAATGTTAAAGAGTTACTTTACTATCATTTATTATGCTAATGATGACTATCAATGAAAAGTCAACTCATAATCCAACTAATGAAGTCTTTACAATCTTAAGCTAATAGGTCAGCATTTGGCTAGATCAAAGTTCTTGGAACATATCCGAATCACCTGGAGAGATTAAAAGTACAAAGTTTCCATTTCTGATAATTATGAGTTAACTAGTGCTGAACTAATCCTCTTGGCAAAAACAATTAGAAAGTCTAAATAGAAAAAAAGATTGTTTGGAAATACATTAGTGTGAGAGCAGAAGTGTTGCAGGAAAATGGGACATAGCAGGATGGTTATGTCCCAGGTCTCCTGCGAGTCCCTGGGATGCGGGGGTGGGGTCGGGGGGAGCAGGGGGCACCAAGTCAGGGTTCTTGGCTTCAAATGGGAAAGATTGCAAAACAGAGCTGAAGTAGAGTGAAAGCAGATATTTATTCATGGAAATACACACTCCATAAACAGAGTGTGAGCTGCCTCAGAAGGCAAGAGGCCCCAGGGTGTGGAGGTGGTTAGTTTTTATCAGCTGGGTAATTTCATAGGCTAATGAGTAGGAGGATTATTCCAACTACTTTGGAGAAGCAGCAGGGATTTCCAGGAATTGGGCCACCACCCACTTTTTGTCCTCAGAACTGTCATGGTGCCTGTGGGTGTGTCATTTAGCATATGCTAATGTATTACAGTGAGCATATAATGAGGCTCAAGGTCCACTGGAAGTCTAATCTTCTGCCATCTTGGGCCCAGTAGGTTCTAATAACCAGTTTTTATCATGTCTTCAACAGCTATGTCATTCTTTTAAAGATTGGGCCCTGACCCCTTCCCTCCTGCCTCAGCAGACCAAAAGTAGAAGGGAGCATAGGGGAGAATAACATTTAGGTCACATTTCCCATTCTTAGTGTTTTATTTTGCTCAGTTCTGCAAAATCCAGCCATGCAGGGAGATGTTGCTTTCCTAGTCAGTGCTATTACCCAGAGGAACTTGGGTCCACTCACCCACTGCACAGCAAAGCCAATATACTGACACCAGTTTGTGGTGAAGGAAAGTAAGGCTTTTATTTGCATGGCACCAAGGAAGGAATATGGGCAGCTCATGCTCAAAAGACCCAAACTCCCTGATGGCTTTAAAGGCAACACCTGAGGATAGGGGGCTGCAGGGTGCATGACTTTCTTCTGATTGGTTGATGGTGAGGTAACGGTGGTTTTTCAGGAATCTCAGTCATCAGCATTCTGGTTCCAGCCAGTCTGGGGTTTAGTGCTTGTGGTCAGCATGTAGTCACCATCCTCTACTGGAGTGGGAGGGTGGGTGAGGCTTAGTTCCTGAAGAACAACTCAAAGAGATCTGTCAGATGGTTATGTATACCCCTTGAGGAGGAACTAAGACTCTGTTTTCTCGCTGAACTATTGTCATTACTTTTCTTGTTTGACTGCTTTTCCTTTGTTTCTGCATTCCCTCACTTCCCTAATTAGTAACTGCTCTTTGGAACTCAGGAAAGGTCTAGGACACTAAAGCCTCCTTCTACAAATAGACAATGGGGGACACTGAGGGGATTTCATACTTGGGAGGATCCCACAGGGTCCTGTTCGTTTTCACTATATCTAGTATTTATTTTAATGGATGACACTATGGTATGATGGTATGAGTGTAAAGATTACATTTTATCCCTCTTTGTACCCTTAGCAAGTATCTTGTTGCATGGGATATATTAAATACAAAGTTAAGTATCTGTATCTATTTATTTATTTATTTTTTTAACTTTTTAGCAGTTATTTTATTTTATTTTTTTTATTTTTTTATTTTTTTTATTTTTTAAACATCTTTATTGGGGTATAATTGCTTTACAATGGTGTGTTAGTTTCTGCTTTATAACAAAGTGAATCAGCTATACATATACATATGTTCCCACATGTCTTCCCTCTTGCGTCTCCCTCCCTCCCACTCTCCCCATCCCACCCTTCCAGGCTGTCACAAAGCACCGAGCTAATATCCCTGTGCCTTGCGGCTGCTTCCCCCCAGCTATCTACCTTACTACGTTTGTTAGTGTGTATATGTCCATGACTCTCTCTCGCCCTGTCAAAACTCACCCTTCCCCCTCCCCATATCCTCAAGTCCGTTCTCCAGTAGGTCTGCGTCTTTATTCCTGTCTTACCCCTAGGTTCTTCATGACATTTTTTTTCCCTTAAATTCCATATATATGTGTTAGCATACGGTATTATCTGTATCTATTTAGTTATACACACATATTGTGTGTGTGCATGTGTTTTAAACTGAAGCAGCTAGGAACTCTAAGGATGACTGTTTTTTTTAAATTAAAACATGAATTTATATTTTTCTTTTACTTCCACAGAAATGGTATTCCTTGATAAAACTCAATCTTGAAGCATTGCCTAACATTATTAATATGCCATATTTTAAAAGACAGTATAGTGCAGAACAAGAAACGGAAGTAAACAGCACCAATTTCACTTGAGTATTTCTTTGTTAACTTTAACTGTTATCAGTCAGGGAGGGAAAGGCTTCAATATACTTTATTTATTTATTTATTTATTTTAGCACTTAAAATATTTAATTTTATTTATTTATTTATTATTTTTGGTTGCATTGGGTCTTAATTGTGGCATGCTTCCCTGGTGGTCCAGTGGTAAATAATACGCCTTCCAATGCACGGGACTCAGGTTCGATCCCTGGTTGGAGAACTAAGATCCCACATGCTGCACGGCAACTAAGCCCATGCACCACAACTAATGAGCCCGAGCCCCTCAACTAGAGAGAGAAAACCTGCACACCACAACTAGAGAGAAGCTGCATGCTGCAATGAAAAATCCCACATGCCTCAGTAAACTTAATTTAGGTAGGCAAAATATCATGTTATCTGCCTGAGACGTAAGTAGGAAACAGACATTTAACTCAGCCAGAATACTCTGCTAGAAGCAAAGGCCCTTGGGAGGAATAGATTCACCCAGATTCTCTGGGATTGAGAGCCCCATAGTGTCCAGTACCCTTGCAGACTGCTTTTGTTCAGTATCTCCTTCCTCTAGAAGAGAGGACTTTAATTTCACATTTAGAACTTACTAAAGAGAAGCCATTGAAGAGCATATCCATGCACCTAATTAACACTGAGCATTCCATCTGACTTCCTAGCAGTTTCCCTGCCTGGTAGAAAAAAAAAAAAAAACAGAAAAACTGTGTCACAGCGACATGCTGCAGTTCTGCCTGATTTTTCCCACCCAGCAGGGAGTTCTACAGCTGCTCTGACTACTAACTTCACTTTGTTCACTCTCAGATCTGTAGAAATGTTAAGCATAATTGTCTTTTTGTTAATCTCTGCAGATTTCTTGGATGTAATAGTCAAGGATCAAAATTCTTCTCCATAAAACATAGATTATAAACCTCATTGGAAACAGAAAGAAACATGGATTAAAAATATACACAGTGCTTTTCTTAAGGTTTACTTGTTGAAGGAACAAAAGTTCTCTCTCTTAATTTTTTTATAATTTTTATATATTCCTTAGTACATTTAAAAAAATAATTTTCTTCCTAGGAGTCTTGTATAATCCTTAAATTGTGACTCATCTTAACATGATATCTTGGGGACTTCCCTGGTGGCGCAGTGGTTAAGAATTCACCTGCCAATGCAGGGGACACAGGTTTGATCCCTGGTAAGATCCCACATGCCGCAGAGCAACTAAGCCTGTGTGACACAACTACTGAGCCTGCACTCTAGAGCTGGCAAGCCACAACTACTGAAGCCCACGTGCCACAACTACTGAAGCCTGCAGGCCTAGAGCCCGTGCTCTGCAACAAGAGAAGCCACTGCAATGAGAAGCCCGCACACCACAACAAAGAGTAGCCCCCGCTTGTCACAACTAGAGAAAGCCTGTGCACAGCAATGAAGACCTAACGCAGCCAAAAATAAATTAATTAATTAAAAAAAAAACATGATATCATGGCATAGTGTAATATAGGTTCATCTGTATATAACAGTGACTCAAAATAATATTGATTTCACGAGAGAGGATTTTTATTTCTTTTCTCTCAAAATCCATTCATGGATCATTTGAGGACGGAAAATTAATCTGGAAAGCTGTCTGGAAACTTTCCATTGGTAACTTTTGATACAGTGGAGCCAATACCAGCATAAAAGTTGTAAAATGAGTGTCTGTGGCTTGGAAGGAACTCCTAAACATGGTGGTAAGGCATTCTTAAAAATGTCACCTCATTAATGTTCTTAATGGTACAGGTGGTAGAGTATAGCAATGCTGAGTGAAAGTGATTTTGAATAATCAGAGTGAATAGTGAAATTTTAAGAATTTCTCAGCTGACTTTTGCACATTTTTTTTTTTTTTGCGGTTCGCGGGCCTCTCACTGTTGTGGCCTCTCCCGTTGCGGAGCACAGGCTCCAGACGCGCAGGCTCAGCGGCCATGGCTCACGGGCCCATACGCTCCGCGGCATGTGGGATCTTCCCAGCCCGGGGCACGAACCCATGTCCCCTGCATCGGGAGGCGGACTCTCAACCACTGCGCCACCAGGGAAGCCCTGCACATATTTTTTTAATGTGGGCAAAGAGTGATATACAAAAAATAACTTTTTTTGGTCTAAATCTCAAAAATGTTAAATCAGTACAAAAATTTTTAAGTGTCAGATTAAAAAGTACTGTGTTATAACTTAATTGCCAGCATTTTTTATTTCTTAGTGGCACATAAAATGTCATCTTGCAATCAATTTAGCCTTTGATTCAATAAAAGGTAGCATATCTCCTGACCTTGGAGCTCATTTGCAATCACGATACAATCCCTGCTATCCTCCCCACCCCCATATCTGTACACTAACCCTCTCTGCCCTGCCTGGAAGGCTCCTTTGCCTTCTGCCTTCCTGTGTTCGACCAGTAGAAAAAATATTGAGAAAGTCTTAGAGTGGAAGGAGAAGAGAAGGGGAGATGGTTATTCCTGCACCTCCTTTTTACTTTGCTGCAGATCTGGCAAAGGCTGCATGTCTTTATGGACCTAAGGTTTCTAATCTTTCTTTCCTTCATGTAGAGGGAAGATAAATAACTTTTGACAATAATCATTTCATATTTGTCTGAAACCAGCTCCTTCAGACTTCTTTTTATTTTTTTCTCTTCTACTTTATCCCCTCTCTTGGGAAATTTTGGAGATTAATTAATCAAAAATTTTTATCATGTGTTCACTCTAAAAATATAGTCTAGATAAATTTTAAGAAAAGAAAGAAAAATTACTAAACTGAATTTATTTTGCTTAAATTATGTGAGCTTATGGAAAAAAACTCTGCAACTTAGAAAAGTAATTGAGTAATGGCCTTGCTCACAATGTTAAAGAGAAAAGATTATCTATAGTTCTACAAAATGAAGAAGAAAGCTTAAATATGATTTAAGGAGTCTTTAAAATTTAGCTTTATTAACACATAAGCTTGTAAATTGTCTTAAACTAAGTACATGTAATATTCCTGTCAAGTGAATAACACAAGTTAAGTAATGGACATGTCATTTTCCACGTTTTACTATGTAAATTAATACCAACAAAATATTCCACTTTATCCAAGATTATGTCTAAACATCTCATGACTTAAACTTTGAAAAATTTCCAACATTTGTTTTTGAGTCAAAGAAGCTAGCATTGTTCCCACAATAGTTTAAAATTTCAAATTATTAAATGGTTCATAAAGAAATTAGTTTGTGATATCTCTTAAAATGTTAAAACCCATAAATTCTAATAATGCTAGGAATAATAAGGGATTAATGTGTTGACTTTAATTACAATTTCCAAATTCTTAATTAAATTTAAACCCTTAGACCAATATTAAATTGTGTTAATAAATAATCTTTGGTTTCTCTGGTAATTTAAGAGCAAGAAAAAAATAGAAGCTTTGGTCATAATATACTCTATTTTTACCATATAGAATGTGAAAACGCTTTTGCAAGATGTTATATATCTATCAACTTTTTTTTGCTACAATAGGATATTTGAAAGTTATAAGAAATATCTGCTCATAAAGATGAAGAGTTTATGGATTTGTCATTTAGTTTTCACTGTTTCACATTTAGTTTATCTGTAGGAAACAAAAGTTGATTACTTTGGTTAAGATGAAAATTAATATAAATGACTGAGGTTACACCAAGTATAATAATAAGAATAATATGAGTATGGACTTCCTGGAATGACCCAGTTAACACAAATTCTTTTCCATCTCCTTATAAAGAGATTAAAATGATTAACAAAAGAAATTAAGCTTTGGCATTCTCTAAATTTTAATAAACTCAAAATTGTTGTGAGAATTATTTGTTTTCCAAACATAGTTCAATTGTCATAATTTGTATGCATAAGTAGCCTTCTCATGTGAAAAGAAAAATATTCACGTTGAAATCCAAAGACTAGGTACTATTTACCAATTAATTCTTGTTTCCAGATTTTATTCTACTTGTTACTCAGGTATAAAAAGTGACAGTTGGTGATATATCAGTTTATGATATATGCTATATGATTTCATTGATTTTAATTTGATTCAAAAGCCTTAGAGATTTTTCAGTGTTCTTTGTTTATGTTTTTATTCAAGAATAATCAAGGAATACATTTTTATAAATTAATTGATTGGCATTCCTAAAATAAGGATTCTACCTTCTGTTTTATAAAATTTAAAGATTCTTTTGATGGTGGACACAACACACTGACTCTCAAGATAGATGAAAGGCTGAACAAGAGAAGGCTGTCCCTTAGGGCCACACAGGCAGTCAACCTGGGAATAAGGTAAAAGCAACCTGGAAATGAGGGGACAACTTATATATGGCAAGTAGGGTGACATTAGTTAGATTTCATGGGCACCATATGGATTGACTGATTTAAATAATTTAAAGGGCTCTGGGGCACAGGGGCTGTCCTAGTTTTCTGGTACCTGATCCAAGCAGGGTATATGGTGGTCTGGAGTATGAGAACCCAGTAAGGTGAGTAATCGGGGGTATGAAATTAATCAGTTGCTCAGAAAGAGAAACTGAGCCAGGGCCTCAAAACGGGGCCATAAGAGTATTAAACAAACTATATTATGCCCTCTTCCAGTGTGATCAAGTCAGCCGACATAATTCATTGGCCCAAACTGTTCAGTTTTCCCCATAACAGAGAAATTTGGCTGTAATCTTAAATCGGTATCTGTTGGGCATTTTCACTCAAAATTCTTGAGGCTGTCTCTCTGGTACATGTCCCATCTGCCAACCTCATAATTCTGGCAAAAATCTATAAAAGTGGCTCATGGGTGTTAGAACACTGGCAAATGAGGATTTTATACAATTGTATCATTCAAATGAACATGAACACATTGTTTGTCTATTTTTGCTCAATCAAAAGACAACTATCTCAATGTAACTTAAAACCTCAAACCTTTAAGACTGTTTCCAACGTGGGTTATCGAAGTTAAATATCCAATACCAAAGGCACTCACTTTATATTTTAACATTTTAAAAAAGGCTTCACAAGACACCAAGAATGTAGTTCTCCCTGAATTTCTCAGGGTTCCCGCAGGTTTCTGGCCTGAGCGATGGAAAGAGACATGCTAAAAATAGAGACTGTCTCCATTTGTCCTCTGGAAACATTTGCTCTTTCACATTTTAAGTGTGTTATAAACAGAGGTATGCTTTATATTTCACAGGGGGATGAATCCCAGAGCCATTATTTTTACATTCACATTAGAAATGGTTGTAAACTAGGGACCTTCCTCTTCTTGCCTCAGAGAAGATTTGTTCTCATTAGGGAGATAAGGTTTCTCTCTCAAGTGGGGAGGAGTGTAACTATATATCATCAGTCCCCGTAAAAACTCATAATTTCAGATTCCTCTCCTGTAGTACAAGAAAACCACTTTTTGTACATGTGTGGGTAACCATTTGTCTGTCTCATCACATCCTTCTGAGAGTGGGGTATGGCAAACTGATGTGATTATTGCCGTAATTAATAATAGTCTCATTTTAATCTGGAGCTCTCATGTTTGCTTTCAGAATAATATAAATAACTATAGGTATTAATGTTTTATCCAGTGCTGCTCATCATCTACAAACACCTTTGTTCTTATCATCCATAATCAACAATGAAAACTGAGAGAACAAAAGATACTTAAAAGCTTTTACAGTTGGGCTTCCCTGGTGGCGCAGTGGTTGAGAGTCCGCCTGCCGAGGCAGGGGACACGGGTGTCCAGGAAGATCACACATGCCGCGGAGCGGCTGGGCCCGTGAGCCATGGCCGCTGAGCCTGCGCTCCACAACGGGCGAGACCACAACAGTGAGAGGCCCGTGTACCACAAAAAAAAAAAAAAAAAAAAAAAGAAAAAGCTTTCACAGTTATCTAATGTATTATTATAAAGTTTTAAGGCACTGTAACCAAATTTATTACTAACAAGTACAGAAGGGTAAAGTATGAGCTCCTTGTGTGACCTTTAGCCAAGAACTGGAAATAACTCTGATTTAAGACTCCTTTTTAATCATACTGGAAGGAGCCTCAGCAGATTCTGTTAATACAAACACTGCCCTGAAAACCTGAGGAACTGAGCTGAGGTTCATGTCTCTAGTTAAAAGGAATTGACCCTTGGGTTCATGTCTCTTAGTTTAGTAAGACTTTACGTTTGCATTTCCAGGACTTCAATGCTGACAAAACATCCCAGTAATAAAGATTTTCAAGAATCTTGAATCAAGTAGCATAATGTTAAATATTCTAGGACCAGTGCGTTCCAAATGTCAGGAGCCACTGATTACCACACCTTAAAAAACAAACAAAAAAACTCAGTCTCCTTTTTCTTCCCTAATTCCCTTCCCCCTTTCTATTAATTTCAAATTCCATTTATTGAGTTGTTTTCATGTTGCAGCATTCAAATAGACAAGCAGGTTTGAGTTAATGGCCCTTGATTAGTTTCACTTCCACATTTGCAAATTCACTTTCAAACTAAAAAGTCCTTTCCACACTGTTCTGGGGATCAAATAAGTGTGTTAGGAAGTAATACTTTATTTTTTTGGTCCTCCACATATTTCTAATGCATTTATTACACGGGAACTCTACTTTTTATATTAGCACTTTAAGGATTGTATTAGATGTATTGCAAGGGAGCTCTTCTCCATTTCTTCATGCAGACTATATGTATTTTGAACAGGAGCTATGAAAATAACCAGAAAATTATGATCTTTAAAGAATTTTAGTTTTCTCATTAAAGGTTAGTGTTAATTTGAAAACACTAAAGTTAGTGTTAGTGAAAACACTAACATTAAAGGTTAGTGTTAATTTGTACAAGTTTAATCTTTACTGCAGGGTGATTTACCAGGGGCATTATACTGATTAATATCTGTACCATTTACAGCAGAGACAGTTTTTAAAAAAAAAGCAATACTCCCTGAAGAAAAGAACTCTCTGCAAATGCATGAAACCCCAAAGAGATCCATGTACAAGCTGTGTTATAGCAGATTATTTTCTTTCACTTTCATCAGTGCAAAACTAGGAAAAGCTGACAGAAAATGATCAGTTCTTCCAGTTTGCGTATTTGTTGGTTTATTTGTTTTAGAGTTAGAATATAAATGTAATGCTGTTATTCTCAATTAATTTCTTAATAGAGGATCAGAGTTAATTAATAGTATAACTAATTAAGACATCTAATTATGTTAATCGTTGGGGTCATAACCTGAATTAGCCTATTAATAACACAGTTATATCTCCATGTTGATAATGGAGCATCAGTATCATTTTCAAACCTCTCTTGACCCACACTCTGACATTCTTTGTTGGATTTTGCTCTCCTTTTAAATGATAATTCCACATGGATGTATATTTTTAGATTGTGAATATATTCATCATTTCTTTTACTATTTTCAGAAATTTTTATTTTTTTATATTTTGAAAATCTAAAATAGTATGAACATGGTCAATCTGATTTGTTGATTCTTACTTGAGTAGACCTATACAATGTATACCAATTTTATTAAGAAGAAATGTAAGTAGAATAATCAATAATGTTTGTTACTTTATTATTCAAACAGCTTTTATTAGATTCTTGTTGTATATTAGACACAAAGAGTATTTAAAAATGAATAGTGAATAACAATTAGTTCCTGCCTGTTATCTTGTTCACCGCAATGTCCAATGAAATTATGAAATGGGAAAATGGATCAAGGATCAAACTTTTAGTTTACAAAATTTTACCTATGGGGAATATTGCTATATCTCAGCTACTTGTAACAAACAAGTTATGTTTTGGATACTTTCCTTGGAATCTCTGAGTAATATTAATTTGGTTGAGAACTGACCTGGAACCTTCTTTGTAGAGTTATAAATATTTCATTGTTTTGCAGGATGGACCCCAACCTCCAAACTTCATTCATATGTTGAACCTGAAGACAGTTTACACACCAGGAGAATCTGATAGAACGTCCTCACATGAGGGACTCCTGGTGAAATCAGTTTGTGGAAACAGGTAGGAGGTGGCTTGGGCAAAGCAGCGGAAGTGGGTTTATAGTTGTTAAGGTGTGTAACTAGGGGAAAGTTCTCACAACCAGGCAGGAGACATGAGATTTAAAATTCCCACCTGCTCCAAAGGAGGAAGTATGTGCAGGCTCTTTTATAAGCCTGTCCAGAGTGGGGCCGAAGGGGGGAAAAAACATTGAGGGTTAAAAAGAAGTCAACGGTCAAACATCAAAAATGTGGTGATCTGTAAAATATATGTGATATGTCATCTTTAGGCTAAATAATTATTAGCCTATTTTCAAAAAGTAGCATAGCATCTCAAAAAGAACATAAGCTTTGGAATAATACAGAATTAGGATTTAAATTATTCTCTGCTTTATGGAATCATGTGATTTTGACTAAGTCATTTTATACTTGTTCAATTCAGAAGTGTTTTTTTTTTCCTTCTTCTATGAAATGGAGTTAATGCTTAACCTACATTGTGACCTTAACCCTCATGGTGAGGATAAGACAACATACATCAAGTTTTTGACAAGTATCTTACTTTGTATTTTATTCTTTTGAAATAATACTAGTAATTATTATTCTTGATATTTATTTCCAAAGAAAATCCTTTGTAGGAATTCATTGTAGCTAAGTATTCCATGAGTTATGCTATGTGGGCTTCCAGCTCTGTAAGTCAGTGGAACTTCCTGAATTAAACAGATCTCAGTCTTGGTAGATGGTACAGGAGCTTATCGCTGTCTCATAAAATATGGCTAGGTAAGATTAAGAAGAAAGGCTGTGAAATGCAAGAGCTGCAGGAGAAAATGTTAATATCAGTTCTTAGACCCTACAACCTCCATGAATAGGTTTTGAAAATAACCAAGAAATATTAGCTCTTAGATGTTGCAAGATCAACTCTTTTTAATTATTAGTATAGGAATATATCTGAAGTAAAGAGTTTTAATATATGACTTTTAAATGAAATTTAAAGACATATTTAATATTCATTTTTGGTAAAAATATATTATTTATCATTATATAAACTTAAACATTTATTAAATTTTAATTCCTTCTAAGTTAGAAAAATATTATAGACCAGACACATTGTGAGGAAATGAAGTGAAATGGTTCTAGAAAAAGAGGATTTTTCATTCCAAAATTTATTGAAATATTTTTCTCTACATATATTGTTTTAAAGGTTATTCTTACAGTTATTTCAAATACCTCTTTCTATTATCTGTCATAGACTAGGATATAAATAGTATGTAACAAACTAGCATAGGTAAAAGCACAAATATTTAATATCAGGGAGACCAAAGTTCAAAACATATATTATATTTCAGCACATATTTAGGAAACATCTTATATTCAGATAATTTCATGTATAAAATTATTTACCATGGAAAATTAGGGGTATAGAGTAAATAGCTTTCTTCCTTTTTAATTATTTACAACCGGAATATTGTGTAAGCATTTCTTGAAAATGTTAAAGGCTTTTAAAAAATTTTAATGACTTCTTTCCATTTTATATTAAAAAATCGACTTCAATATGTCGAAGATGTTACTGAGTCAAATATGCATGTAAATTACTTAAAATAGGCCAGCTAGTGTGTGTAAAGTAATTAATGATTGCTAATGTTTGAGCTATAAAGACTTTTTAAATAATCGGCATGGTTGCAGTATAATTAACTGAAATTACTTTAATAAAACCAGTAATTGGTTTTGAAATAAGAGCAGTATATTTAAAAATCTACATGGTATTCAATGTATGTACTATTATTACATTAAAATCAAGACCTTCCTGAAAAGGGTCTCGATAGGGGAAAAATAATGAAAAAATGTTTCTATGTGACAAATAAAATACTATTAATGGTTTATATGTAAGGACAATTAGATTTTCTTTCAGGATGGGAAACTCTTATTTTTAACTGATAATTGTAATTTACTTTTTGAGAAACTAAAATACCAAAGAGAAATAGAAATACTTTTTTGTGTGATTTAGCACATGCGAGTGTCCAATTACCTATATTTACTCAGGCTTTGATAATCTAACACTCCTCACCTGTGTTCAACATAGGCCAGCATCTAAGCCTCTTTCTATGCCAGCCTTTTGTACCTAAATGTCAGCCAGGCTTAGGGTCAGGAACATAGTGAGGGCCTAGTAGCCGAGAATGCAGTTCTTAATGCACGAAGAAGACAGCTAATCTGATCACCCAAGGATACCTCATCCCAGCCCATGCACACACAATATATAACACAAATTACTTTATAGAATTACTTTAGGTGGGGAAACATTTCTGGAAGAATTTTACTTCAACTTATTAGACTTAATTGTCTGTAGAAGTAGGGAGCTCAAATGGGACTACTGATGACTTTTGCTTTCTGCTTTTTATTCATTTTATGTTAAAATTGCAGTAGACATTATAATAATACAATAGTATATATTATTTCCATCATTCAAAAACAAAGAAGAATAGAAATATATATATATATATATATATTTTTTTTAACATCTTTATTGGGGTATAATTGCTTTACAATGGTGTGTTAGTTTCTGCTTTATAACAAAGTGAATCAGCTATACATATACATATGTTCCCATATGTCTTCCCTCTTGCATCTCCCTCCCTCCCACTCTCCCCATCCCACCCCTCCAGGCTGTCACAAAGCCCCGAGCTAATATCCCTGTGCCTTGTGACTGCTTCCCCCTAGCTATCTACCTTACTACGTTTGTTAGTGTGTATATGTCCATGACTCTCTCTCGCCCTGTCAAAACTCACCCTTCCCCCTCCCCATATCCTCAAGTCCGTTCTCCAGTAGGTCTGTGTCTTTATTCCTGTCTTACCCCTAGGTTCTTCATGACATTTTTTTTCCTTAAATTCCATATATATGTGTTAGCATACGGTATTTGTCTTTTTCTTTCTGACTTACTTCACTCTGTATGACAGACTCTAGGTCTATCCATCTCATTACAAATAGCTCAATTTCATTTCTTTTTAAGGCTGAGTAATATTCCATTGTGTATATGTGCCACATCTTTATCCATTCATCCGATGATGGGCGCTTAGGTTGTTTCCATCTCCGGGCTATTGTAAATAGAGCTGCAATGAACATTTTGGTACATGACTCTTTTTGAATTTTGGTTTTCTCAGGGTATATGCCCAGTAGTGGGATTGCTGGGTCATATGGTAATTCTATTTGTAGTTTTTTAAGGAACCTCCATACTGTTCTCCACAGTGGCTGAACCAATTCACATTCCCACCAGCAGTGCAAGAGTGTCCCCTTTTCTCCACACCCTCTCCAGCATTTATTGTTTCTAGATTTTTTGATGATGGCCATTCTGACAGGTGTGAGATGATATCTCATTGTAGTTTTGATTTGCATTTCTCTAATGATTAATGATGTTGAGCATTCTTTCATGTGTTTGTTGGCATTGTGTATATCTTCTTTGGAGAAATGTCTGTTTAGGTCTTCTGCCCATTTTTGGATGGGGTTGTTTGTTTTTTTGTTATTGAGCTGCATGAGCTGCTTGTAAATTTTGGAGATTAATCCTTTGTCAGTTGCTTCATTTACAAATGTTTTCTCCCATTCTGAGGGTTGTCTTTTGGTCTTGATTATGGTTTCCTTTGCTGTGCAAAAGGTTTGAAGTTTCATTAGGTCCCATTTGTTTATTTTTGTTTTTATTTCCATTACTCTAGGAGGTGGGTCAGAAAGGATCTTGCTGTGATTTATGTCATAGAGTGTTCTTCCTATGTTTTTCTCTAAGAGTTTGATAGTTTCTGACCTTACATTTAGGTCTTTAATCCATTTTGAGCTTATTTTTGTGTATGGTGTTAGGGAGTGATCTAATCTCATACTTTTACATGTACCTGTCCAGTTTTCCCAGCACCATTTATTGAAGAGGCTGTCCTTTCTCTACTGTACATTCCTATATTTTTTAAAGGTAAGAATAATTCCAATAAAATTTTATATGGGATGCCAAAAGTGTCTCAAATAGAACTTCTGCACCATGTACATTGAAGTTACTGAGTTTCTCTGATATGACAAGGCTAAGTACAAAAGACTGAAAAACCCTGTTCTTGAAAAACTCACAGTATAAATTATAGGATATGCATATATGATATTTTTTTATGCCTCCAAGTAATGAGAGATTGAGTATTCAAGTTAGGGTTTAAAGAAATATGGAGAGTAATTAAAATATATGAGGACAGGATAAGAATATGATAAAAGAATACATCCTGTGAATACAGACCACATGAGATGGTAGAATGATTCGAACCTATAAAGTAGTTATGTCAAAATGAACCAGAGGAGTAAAATGCACCTAGGAAACAGTAGAATAAGAGAAAGCAATAACAACTCAAGTTTATTGTATTTAAAAAAAATAGAATTGAAGGTATTTGTAAACGTGGTTGTCTTCTTTGGTCATAGGAAAAAAATTGCATCTGTGGCTTTGCACGTATGTATTTGTACTTGCTAAACATGTATCTATATATCTTTCACAATAGAACGTTTATCATAATCAAATAGGTTAGTAAATATACAAATATATTAATGTGATAACAGCTACAAATTCTGTATTTGTGAACACAGCATGAAGGTGTCTAATCCTGATTTATAGTCTCTAATATTATGGTAAGATTCTGAAGTATAAAAGTATACTTTAGCATACTAGGTTATAAAAGAATGAAGGATAAAAGGGCAAAGTGTTAAAAGAAGCATGGCTAATAAAATTACTCCATCAGGTAATCATTTATAGAAAATGAAAGTAACATGTGTCTCTATAAGGAACTCACAGAAAAAATTTCTAGCCTGGCCATTTTTGAGTTTAAGACATTGAGGAGAAAATTGTGATGTTTGAAAAAGTTGAAAGAATTTACTCAGCTTTGTAGGACAGACAAATGGAATCTGTCACCTGGTTAAGCCTCAAATAAGTATTTTTACTAGAATCTATCATTAAGATGAGAATATTGAAAAAAAATCCCATTTGCTATTAGCTGAAGGTATGTTTTACATTCATATATCCATTGTTAAAAATATATAGCTTAGAGAATGCATAGAGCACATGTAGCTGCTCAGCGAGCAAAAGTAAACCATTAAAATATGCACATTATTTAGCAAATAAATATGTAGAGAGTATCAAGTATGATTTTCCCGCTAAAACTTTAATAGGTTTTTTTTATGAACGCATTGGCTTTTTAATATCTGCATTCTGATGACAATAGCAATTTATCATGCCTGTGCCAGTTCTCTTTAGTAAAATACACGTTTACTGATTCTATTAATGTTTAATTATTACAAAATTTATATCTTACATCTTAATAACTAATTAGGTCACTCTTTCAACAGTATTTACTAAGAACCTACTATATACAGGTACACTACTATAAACACAGCAGTGAATGAAATATAGGTGGTCCTTCCTCCCACTGTCTTCCTATTTGACTAAAACAAAACGCAGTAGCCTCTAGTTGCATTTCAAGCAGCATGCAATTTTATGTCATTCACTGTTTTTAAGTTAGACTTTCACCATTCACACAAATATTTGACATTGCAGAACATATAAAAATTGGAAATGATCATAAAATGTTCAAAAATATTGGACGGTGCTAACATAACTAGGATGCCTCTGAGATATTCTTACCAAAAGTTGTTGATTTCTGGGATTTATAGAAAATGTTGTTCTGTCATTGAATACAACTTCCATCAAGCTAAACTTAACTGACAAGACAACTTTATATTTTTCCTAAACAGTAGGCAAAAGAGAGCAAGCATTTATTATCCTTTTTTTCATGGTGAGATGGTGTAAAAGAATACTGAGAGTTTGTTAGAAGTGATAACTGTGAGAAAGAGGAAATATTATGGTGAGCAGAGTTTAATGAAAATAGTAATTAAAATTCATTGAGCATTACTGAGTACCAAGAAATACTCTAAAAAACTTTATATCTCCATGAGTTGGGTATTATTAACATCCCATTTTATAGATATGGGCACTGAAGCACAGAGAAATGAACTTGTCCAAAATGACACAGAAGTCAAGTCAGAGCCAGGATTTAAGCATCAGCAGTCTGGCCATCAAGTTTTTCTTTTTTTATACAATCTTATAATGACACTCAGATTGGAACCTGCTTCTCAGATCGCAGAAGGGGGGCCAGAGAGAACATTCCCAGTATATTGCCTTGCAGGCAAACAGTCCATAAATAGTGAATCATGCATCATACAAAGATTAGATTATCGGACCTCTAAAATTCCTTCCAATTTCAGCGTTAGATGATTCTATGAATATTAAATTAATGAATTTCACTAGACTGCTCAGCCTAGAGCCAAGATACATTGAAAAGTTGCTGTATGGAAAGAGGCCAGTAAGTGCCTGCTTTATAGATAGCAAAACATGTTTGAGAGGGTCCATTTCCAGAAGAAAAGCCCAAGGGCTCAGAACCGCACCAACAGTCACATAGCTGTCAGTGGAACCCGTGTAACAAAAGAGTACCTTCTGCTGCTCCATTTCTGTTCTCTGAATTGTTTTTCTGGCCTGCCACCCTAGTGAGTGGCCATGGCAACTTTTCTCTTCTCTTCAGCTGATTAGTTTAATATCTGTCGCAAGCTCTAGGAGATAAAATTACTGAAATTTCTAAACTTTGAATTTGACAGGATCTGCTTATTCCAGAGGAACTGTTTGTGTGACGTTGTGACCCATTGCTAACTAACTCTAGGATAGGGAATAATTTTATAACTTTATCCTAGAAACCCATATTTAGATACTAGGATGACATATATAAATATGATTGTGCAAATAGTGAAGTCATTTTATTTGAGTGTGTTTATATAAATATCTGCTGAAAAATGTAGATATTATAGAATTCTGGTCTTTGTATCTTTCTCATGATAGGCCCTCTCTGATGTGAAATATTTGGGTGCTGATTTTATTTTTTAAAAATAAGTGATAAGAATAGTATAGATAGTAAATATACATTTGTTGAAAATATGAACAGAAGAATGAATGAATGCCACCTCTTTGTTATCAAAAATCTCTTTAGTGACCATCTCAGAGTTAGATAATATCTTATGAAATTTGATGAACAGGAATTAGAAGGATTACTTTAAAGTAGGTGCTTTTATTAAAGGATAACACATCAGTTGATTTAGCTTTATTCTAATGATTCTAGCAATTAAACTTAAATATTCCTCCCATCAAAATTCTCATGGCATGGTTCAAAAAGTATCTCTGACCTTCAGACTCAAACCAGAGAATCTGCAAAGAACAGCCTGTCCTGGGCAGACGTAAGAATCTACTATAATTGGAGTTTTCAGAAAGAGTCATGACATTTCAAGCTCTATGTATTTTCATCTGCTGCTTCCTCTCTGCATAGGTCATTCACTCTCTTCTTTACCTGGGTCACTCTTGTTTGTCGTTCTGAAATGGCTACAAAAATCATCTCCTATAGGAAACTTTTCCTGAAATACCAGCATGGATTATGTGCCCTTTTCTTCTACTGCCAATGAAAGCTTATATGTTCATCTATCCGAAATCTTAGCATATTTGATTGTAATAATTTGTTTATTTGCCCACCTGCCCAACTTAACTCTGTTGCCTCTAAGGCAGAGACCAATTTTTTTTGTCTTTGAAGGTTTAAAAAATGTATCTGATAACTGTATATAATTATTTGTTCTTTGATGCTATAGTTTCAGTTCTTCCCTTAAGTCTCTTTCTATTCAAGTTGTAGGCTATGTTTTCTCAGTGTAAAATATAAAGTAAAGTGAAATTATGAAGTTGAGAAGGATATACCAAAGGACCTTTCTAATTAAGATGACTTTGGAAGCATAGGCATTTCTTTGGCTATTTATTATTCACCTTCTGAAATTCTCTTTAGCTGATTTTTTTTTTTTTTTTTTGCGGTATGCGGGCCTCCCACTGCTGCGGCCCCTCCCGCTGCGGAGCACAGGCTCCGGATGCGCAGGCCCAGTGGCCATGGCTCACGGGCCCAGCCGCTCCCCGGCATGTGGGATCCTCCCAGACGGAGGCAGTGTCCCCTGCATCGGCAGGCCAACTCTCAACCGCTGCGCCACCAGGGAAGCCCCTGATTTTTAATTTAAAATAATTCACTTAGTATTTCACTGCACAAGATAATTGATAGTTGCCCCAGTCTAAATATATAACCCATATTTTTAATTATTCTTCTTGATGAAAAATGTCAGTGTGGTTGTGTTTGGTAATGATTAAGTATTTATATTTTATTCTCTCTCCAAAATTATAGATCCAGTACTTTTTAGCTACCTCCTTAAAACTCCATGTTTTGTTGTTGTGTTTTAATTGCAAAGCTCCAGATTTTGGTATCTTAATTGAATATCTTGAACAACTAGTCTATACAGTTTAGCCAAGTTTAATCTGCTGTTTTACCTAATGTAGAAACAGCCTCCTTATGACTGTATGCTCTGCAGAGGTAAGACCCTACTCTTGTTAGAGCATGTTATAATCCTTAATGATGTGAAACTGGTCCATGACTCAATAAATTCCTTTTTATTTATAAATCAATATCTGAAAAATCTTTCAGAAATAATGGATGTATACCAATAATATGATAATATTTGCTGGTGACTTCATCTTAGTGTCACATTCTTTGGATTACCTTCAAAAACTACTGCAACTGTTAGTAGGTACAGTACCATATGAAAAAAAAATACCTACAGGCCTTCCATTTTAGCAGGCACCGATCGGCATTCAGTTGGGCTGATAAAAAAATGTCAGCTTGTACATTTGTTTTCCCCTCAAAACTCACTGTAGAACATGCCTTTATTTTCTGTACCGCATTGTCTCTGCCCATCTTTGTTTTCAACCTCAGTTGCGGTGGAAAATTTCATGCAAGTCAGATTCATCTTGGGCTGCTGTTGTCCAAATTTAAGCACATTGCCTCTTCCAACAATCTACCCTTGCAAAAACTGGCTTGATATGGCCATAAGAACATCCCAGAAATGCAAGGATAATGCCCCTGGGAGGTAGTCCTCAAACAATGGGTAGCAGAGACTTTGGGTTAAGAACTTCAGCTTCTCTTTTGTTAAATGGACCATTCTGAAAGGTGTTGTGACTTTTCAAGTGTCCAGAGGGAATTTGGAGTCAAAGCCTACAACAGTGACTGTGATAATATACGCTTCTCAGGGCTTTTTTTCCCTCCTCCTTTCACATGTCCTGTTTTCTCACAGCTGCACCTGAGTCCTTGTTTCAGGGTCCATTAAAAGGGAATCCAAACTAAGATACTCACTCTAGTTGTGCAATACTAAGTGGCAGTTATTAAGTGGCAATACTAAGAATCATTCGGAGGTTACATCTCTTAAAATCTTTGCAAACAAATTGATCTCATCCCCGCTATGTAACTCACAATTTGGTTCACTTGCATGCATATTGGAACAGAACTAAAGAACTGTTCATTTAGAACAGTCTTGGCACTCCCTGAAAAATTAGGAGCCAAACACTTAAATTCTTCAAACAAAATATCAGTGATAACACCTGCACCTAAAACACGTGAATCTGTTTTCAATCAATTAATAAGGAATCTCTACTTCAGGCCATTAACAAACGTCAATTTCAAAAGATTTTGTCATAACTTGGCCCTAAAAAGTTCATTAAGGCAGTTGATATAAGGAATATAATCATTTACAATCCTAAGTATCTAAATTTTATATTGGCAGATTCACTGTGTACCCTGAATTCATTCTCCATTTACCCTGGAAATGGAGAATCAGAAAGTACATGTTTCAAATACAGTTTTGTACAAGTTAGAAATAGCTTTCATAAACCATGAGTTGACATGACTGGATTTATCTTTGAGAGTCATCGAAAAATTAGAAAATAAATGGCACAGTCTTAATTTTTTATAAAACTGCTATGAAAGATATTATCTTTCATATTATCCACTAGTCCTTATATGAACTTCTACAAGATGAATTAGCCAGGGCTCCCCTGGTGGTGCAGTGGTTGGGAGTCTGCCTGCCAATGCAGGGGACACGGGTTCGTGCCCTGGTCCTGGAAGATCCCACATGCCACAGAGCAACTAAGCCCGTGTGCCACAACTACTGAGCCTGCGCTCTGGAGCCCACGAGCCACAACTACTGAACCCATGCGCCTAGAGCCCATGCTCCGCAGCGAGAGATGCCACCATGATGAGAAGCCCACACACCGCAACAGTTACCCCTGCTCGCTGCAACTAGAGAAAACCCACATGCAGCAGTGAAGACCCAATGCAGCCAAAAATAAATAAATTTACTTTAAAAAAAGATGAATTAGCTAAGAAGTTAGTATGAATAAATTTTGACAAACTATCTTCATAAACTGATAAGCAACTTTTCATTCATGAATGAAATTTTAGTTTACTTTTTTTTTCTTTTTGTATTTCCTGCCAGGTAACCCAGAAGTAAATGTTCTTAGTGGTAATTTTACTTTAGATTAAATGTTTGGTTTTAAAGTATTCTATTCGTAATACAGAACTATTTTCTTTGGTTTCATTTTTAATGATGCTTTTTAAATGTCACATTAAACAATTACTGCAATAATAGGTAGTCAGGATAAGAACAACATGTTCAATTTTATTCCTCCATTGCATTAGCAATACATAAGATTTAAAGAGTAAGTCTTTGTTTTTTCCTCATCTTTATATTTAGAAAACATGATTTTCTAAGGATATAATAAATTTGAACCTCCCTAGTTGGAATTACACTTTAAAAAAAAAAATCAAGTGTATTCCCTCCCTTCACCCTGTTTTGCACATTATTGTAATAAAATGAGGGTATTGGGAGTGATTTCAAGTCTAGATTTTAGATAGTGTTTTAAAAGTCCTTCTCTGCAACTTCCCTGGTGGTGCATTAGTTGGGAATCTGCCTGTCAATGTGGGTTTGATCCCTGGTCCTGGAGGATCCCACATTCTGCGGAGCAACTAAGCCTGTGTGCCGCAGCTACTGAGCCTGTGCTCTAAAACCCGTGAGCCACAACTACTGAGCTTGTGTGCCGCACCTACTGAGCCCACATGCCACAACTACTGAGCCCCCATGCTGCAACTACTGAGCCCACGCACCTAGAGCCCATGCTCCACAACAAGAGAAACCACTGCAAGGAGAAGCCCGTGAACCACAACAAAGTGCAGGCCCCACTCACTACAACTGGGGAAAGCCTGTGCGCAGCAATGAAGACCAAGCACAGCCAAAAATAAATAAATAAAATAAATAAATGTAAAAGTCCATCACTTAAATCAATTTCTAAAATGATCTACTACTACGATATTTTTCTGCTAACCATTTATTAATTTCTCTTATTCATCTTTTGTTTTATTAGATTTGTAGGGAGAATATAAAATCTAAAACAACATGATCTGTCATACTCCCTTTCATCTACTGACCCTATGTTTAGTTTCCTATCATGCTTAGAGAATACAAAATGACTGCCCTAGTGATAGAATCCTTGCTAACGATATTGAATATTGCTTTTGATGTGCATGTGGGAGGAAGCTTTGTAACTTTAAATGAAAACATCAATCCTATGTTAGCAAGATTGAAGAGCAAAAAGATCTAATAAAGAAATAGTACTATCCAACTTCCCTGGTGGTGCCTTGATTAAGAATCTGCCTGCCAATGAAAGGGACGCCGGTTTGAGCCCTGATCCGGGAAGATCCCACATGCTGCGGAGCAACTAAACCCATGCGCCTCAACTACTGAGCCTGCGCTCTAGAGCCCACAAGCCACAACTACTGAGCCCACGTGCCACAACTACTGAAGCCTGCGTGCCTAGAGCCCGTGTTCCGCAATGGGAGAAGCTGCCCATGCACCGCAATGAGGAGTGGCCCCCACTTGCCGCAACTGGAGAAAGCCCATGCGCAGCAACGAAGACCCAACGCAGCCAAAAATAAATAAATAAGAGTTGAAAAAAAAAAGATACAGCAGTCTCTTCGTGAATCTTCAGAATATGATTTCCAGGCAGGAAATGCCTGGAAAAAAGGTGATGCATTTTTACTTTTAACCTGCATGTATTCTTGTTGCTGTAATGGATATAACATATGGGCCTTTGGACCTCCATTTTCTACACACAAGAAAAAATTTTACTGCTGATTTAATCATACAAAAATACATGTATGTTATTAGCTCAGTTTTCTTTTTTTTTTTTTAATGGGAGTTTGGTAAATTGAAAGAAGATTTACTGGAGGAAGATAAAAACTATTTTAAATAAATGTTTCTCACACTGCATGAGTCAGGAAGTAAAACAAGACTACAATAATAGCTTAAAAGAGTGTTTAACTTGTTTGCCTTAGCTATTCCTTAGAAATTCCATTTCTCCTCAGAATCTTGGAGTCATTACACAATTCTTCATCTGCTACAGACCGTCTGATATATTTCTCATCTCATTCTCTAATCTGCAGGAGGTATATTCATATCAGTTGTAGAAGTGAAAGTTAAAACTGTGCCAACTATTGTCACAATTTAGACCTGAGTAAGATCACTGCTGTTACCCATACTGCTATGGAATGTTTTTAGAGCAATTTCTAAGACTTCTAACACTGCCACCATGTTGTCCCCAGGCATTACAGAGAAATAGTTTGTATTGTTCTTACTAACTCTTATTTCATCCCTCTCACTGTGCTTCTAAATCAGTCCATAAGGATGAGATTTAAGGGAAATTGGAATCACACTTTGCTTCTGGCACATTGTTGTTGAACCAAAATCTCTACACCATTCCCCCTCCCCACTTAAGTCCCTTTAGAATGCTTTTCTATTAATCGTGAAAATAAAATTATTTGTTAAATGTAAAAATTAAGTCCGCTGTGCTTGGTCTTCTAATCATCTAGATAGATCCAAAATTTTGCTTTACTCAGAGTGGACAGAATTTAGGCTCAAAATGAGACCTCTTTTTCATCTTTAATATCTTGTGTCATAAAAGATTGAAATTTAAGCTCATAGTTCTTGACCTAAGTGATCATAAAACTGAATAGAAATTCCAGTAGAAAGGAGTAAGAACTGTAAGATCTTTACAGTCCTTGTTCTGTGCTCTCACCTTCTTACTCAGATTCTCCACAGCTGTTTTTCTACAAAGTTTTCTTTATGAAATTGTGAATTCCATGAAGGAACTGACCATATCTTACTCATCACTGAATTCCCAAAAGCCTAGGACAGTGCTTGATCCATGGTCTCTACAAGAAATATGAGTTGAATACATTTATGGCAATATTGTAATAGGGCCTCTGCTTGAACTTAAAATTATCTGTTACAGGATTTCTCAACCATGTCACAATAGACATTGGGGCTAGGTGATTTTTTGTTGTGAGGGGATACTCTGTGCATTGCAGGATATATAGCAGCACTCCTGATTTCTACCTAACTGCTAAGTGTCTCCTAGGAGACAAAACCATCCTCAGTTGAGGAGCACTGATCTATAGATATATTTGCATCAACATCTCTATTTATCTACCATGTGTATGTATAGTCCATTTACACAGCCAAAATTCACAGCTGTTATGACTTTTACTATTGTTGGTATTATCTTTCAGTCTTCATAATAAATTTATCCTCTTTCAATAATCTTTTTTCATTTCCTTGGAGATTTTGAAGAAAACAAGTAGGATAGCACTCCTGTGTGACAATGCATTTCATAAATTATTGTATTTCAGAAAGAACTCATTAGACGTCTCTTTGGAATAACAAAATTAGAATTAGTCTCTTATTAAAAACAATAACAAAAAACCCAATATTATCATTATAAAATAGTAATGTAAACAAGAGAGAATATTACATAGGGGATTAGTGTACTCAATAATCAGATTATGTCCCTGTAAATCTTTAGAATATTTAGTTTATATTGGAATGTGCCTCTGTCCATCTCTAAATGAAGACTCTTTATTGTAGTTAATAACAATAAAATCTTCCTTAAAATCTATAATTTTTAAAGGGAATGATTTTCTATTTTGGGCAGTCTCAAGTTTAAATCAGCATATAGTGAAGTAAAAACACCCATGGCTTAAGAACTTGGATTATAGTTCTTGCTCTTTCACTAGTTTTTCATTGAGAAAATTATGCATCTTCCTTGGGTATCAGTTCTATTGTAAATAACATACAATGATTAAATATTTTAGAAGATACCTTTTATTTTGAACACAAATTATATGAGCTATAGAGTTCCACTTCTGGAATTGAGCATGAGGATCTCTGTGGACCACTCTTAAGCAAAACAAGTATAACTGGTGAAAAGTATTGAAAAAATTAAAATTTCTCTGGAAATTTTCTTATGGGCTTATATCAAGTAAAGAAGCATTTACTCAAGAAAATCTACTTCAACTCAATAAAAATTGCAAGAGACAGTAGTATTTGAATTGCAACACCCCCCCCCCCCCCCCATCTATCTCATACTCTCTCCCCTTTGCACGCAGTGACAGGAATTCCACTCCAGGCAGGAGCATCCAAGAATACAGAGCTCCCTCTCTTCCTTCTCAAGGGCTACAGTATCTTCCCAGGAGGGGCAATCTGTCAGTACTTTTCATCACTATGGAGGAGGCTAAATTCCAGATGAGTGCATTTGAGAGGTTGGAGACTCCGTCTTGTGTTCAGCCTCCACTCACAGGACAGTCTTTATTTCAGATGCATCATTCTGATAATACTAGGGTCTGGTCACCCTTGCCCCAGCTTGTTAACAAGAAGGAAATTTCATGTTGGGGTCAGCAAGCCAAGAAGGCCAGAAGCTACTGTTCCTGCCCAGTGCCATGTTCCTAAAGCATGGATGTCATTTAGGGAAATGAGCCACTTTTCTTACCTCCAGCTCCAGAGCCATGGCTCAGAGATTTTTTTTTCCCAGAGGGGGGTGTAAACCTTAAGTATAACAGGCTCTCAGGTTTACTTTAAAGGAACTGATAGTATTTGAAACAGAGTCTTAGGGAAGTTCAAACCTATAGTTACTCTCAGAGAACAAAACAAAACAAAAAGACACGGAGAGGTTTTGTTGAAAAACAATTAAGAGGAGGTTCATGAGAGCACAAAAAGTAAACTAGAAGCCCATTAGTTTAAAAGAGAGAACCAGGGAAATAAATAGCTAAGAAGACCCCTCCTTGACTCAGAACATCCTTAAACATTGTGCTCAAAAACTAACCCTGCAAAGGAGAGCAAATTTAAGTGGATCAGACTGTGGAGCAATTTATGTCAAGTAATGTCAAAAAACATTAGACCAATCAGCTGACAATTGGTGGAACCTAACTTTGAGTGTGGTCAGGAAATGAGGTGGTCAAAGAGAATTTTGCTAAAACCACTGTTATCCCAGGTGACTGTGTGCATGGCAAAGGCTGTGCCCACTGATGAGCAACATGAGAGCTTCACACTGTCGGGGTGGTGGTAGATAGACTTTATTAAAATAGTCCAGACAGTCAAAAATAAACAACAACAGCAAGCTCTACCCAAATGGACTAAAATGTCTAGTTTTAACAGAATATTATGAAATAAGAAAAGGAAGTGTGATACATACACAGGAAAAATAACAGGCCACAGGAACTGCCAATAAGAAAGTGCTGATGTCAGGTTTAACAGAGGAAGACTTCAAAGGAGCCACTACAAATACATTCAAAGAACTAAAGGGAACCAGGCTCAGGGAAGTAAAGGAAGTTATGATGATAATGTCTCATCTTTTAGACTCTCCGTAAAGACATAGACATTATAAAACAGAACCAAATGGAAACTCTGGAATTGAAAAGTACAATAACTGAAATGGAAAACTCACCAGAGGAGCTCAAGAATAGTTTTGCACCGACGGAAGGAAGGATTAACTGTATGAAGACTGACTGATAGAAGTTATGCAGTCTGAAGAACAGAGAGAAAAGAAGAATGAAGAAAAATGAACAGAGCCTGAGTATACTAACATAGTCAGTAATGGTGTATGCAGGGAAAATAATAGTCTATTGACAGACTCTAAACTTTTCATGGGAGGAAACATCACTCTAGAGCTAAGTGAAAGGAACCTCAAAATTCTCTTTTATTTGAGTCCATAGGTCTTTTTTTTTAAGTAAAAAGGTGAGATTGTTCCTCAACAATTGAAAATTAGGAGACATGTAGCTAAGCAGTTTTATATATATATATATATATATATATATATATATATATATATGGTAAAATTCTATCACAATATTAGAAAAGAGAGATAAACTATTTTAATACATCTGAAAAACACTTTCAATGTGAAAATTGTACAGCATCAGAAGTTTGCCAAGTATCAGGAAAGCAATGTTTAGTGCTAAATAGATTTCCAGAATAACCAATATCTAAGGAAACTATAGGTATAGATATTTCCTATTGTACGTGCTACCTATTTTCTTTTCTTTTTGGTATAATTGAATTTCTTGTCCCTTACACTCCTTTTTTACTTTCTCCCTCCACCCACTTTTTTCCATATACACATGCCACGACTCATTTTTCCTTCTTGGCTTAGTGATTTCAGAAACACATATAAAGGTATGTATGCATTTAGTGCATTTTACCTGTGTATACTAGCTCTTATCTATGGAAAAATAGAGAAGAGGGTGAGTGAGGAAAAGGGGGAGGGAAGGACAAGTGGGGGGAGGGGATTCATTTTATTACAACTCAATGATTATATTATGTGGCAAAATCTTTATTTCCACACACTTTTCTGTGACTGGGGTCAAAAGTTCATTTTGCTCTCAGCATTTTTACCACTAAGCATTTTGGAGTATTGTTTCTAGAATAACAGTATTCTCTCCAATACTGGGTCCATGTAAGGCCGAATTATGGGAGTAAATATCCTGTGAAGGAAGCTTTATGTGCTTATTAAAAGAAGGCTTAAACTGAAAAACATTTCCAAAAGTACATGTCATGTGTCAGCATCCTATTCATTTTCGTTCAGACTAGCTTGCCACCCCTTACTACTATCCAGAAAATATAGACAGAATTACTCTCTCTGTGGTATTCCCTGGGAAGTTATTTTCTTATTTTCATGAATGCTTGGGGACATGAACATAGAATGTTTTATTAAGTTCACAAGTTTACTTGTGGTTATTATTGATGAAGATATTAAAAATGTTATTTTGAGAAGATACAACTCAGCAAATGATACAGAAACGTATAAAATAGATTACATGGGCTGATTAGCCTTTAATGAAGCCCAGCTAAACTGAATAAGTTGTAATAACATTTCCCTATAGCCCCATTTTGAAGGGTTGGGGAAAGAGCAGCAATAAAAACAAAGCAAAGCAACAGCTTCAGAGTCACAGTAAATGCTTTAGGAATATTTCTCCTAGGAGAAAATAATGCTGGCTACTAGGCTAATTTCAGCACCTCTTTTTCTTCTCTTTTCAATAGTAGTGTCATTAGGATCATGAACTCTGATCTTAAGTACAGTGTTGCACATCTCATTTCTAATTTATCTTTCTCGGTATTTATGATCACTTGTCTAATTTGATCTCATACAAATAATAAACCTCCTCATTCAGAAAATCTAAAGCAAATTATTCTCATTCGAATAAATTTTTCTTATTTAATTAAAAGATTATCATTTTCTGTTTTGAATTTTCATTTGAATTTGAATTTTCATGGGGGATAAAAATAAAAACAACAGCAACAATGAAAACAATGTCAATATAAACCCAATTCTGTGAATAATGAAAACAGAATCTAGGGTCATACAGGGTATAACAAGATGCTAGAAAGAGCAAGTCATAGGGGCAGACTTCTCTGAAGTTTAAATCTCTGTTTTACTATTTATCTACATTTAGAACTGGAAAATTTTACTTAACATCTTCCATTCATGAGTTTCTTAATTTAAAATTTGTTAATGATACCTACATTACAGGATTGTTGTGAGGATTTTTTCATTCAACAAATATTTATTGAGTCTATTATATGCCTAATATAGTTCTAGCTAATGGACATATAAAAACAAATAAATGGAGTTCTCAAAGAGCTTATAGTCTAGAGCAGCAAGAACCAAAAATGGAAACAAATCCATGAACTACCATGAAATGGCAACTGTGATTGATATACACATAGGGTTCAGTAGATCCATAATGGAGGGTTCATTACTTCTAAAATAGCTTTCAGAATAAATGACATATTGTCCACCAGACAGAGATGAAATGGGCTACAATTAGAAACCTGCTGAATCATAGTTGTACTTGTAAATGGCAGTTAGTGTTCTTGTTGTACAACTTCAAAGTTTGACAAGGGGAAGGAGTTGGGATCATGTTCAGATCGTAACATTGGAATCAGGCCAGAGCATGGGATTGGGTGGAGAACGCAGCAAAGAGGACTTGATGCCAAGATTCACATTAGGACTGTCAGGAAGAAAGAGGGCTGCAGAAAGTTTTATCATATCCCAAAGCAAGGGGGGGGTGAGAAAGAAGGAGCATCAAAGTGAAGGTTTGACAACTAAGAACAAGTAACAAGTTTCAGAGCATGGACTCCCCCCACATCCTACCCACATACCCCTTGAGATATTACTAAAGTGGAAATAAAGTAAGCATGTGGAAGGGCAACAAATATGTAGGTATAGGAAAATATTCCCACCATAAAGCTCCCATGAACAGGTATGTAACAGTCACGCCTCAGGAGGAAAAAATCCAAGGTACTATTTTTAATAAATGTAAACTTTGGACTGTCCTGCGATGAAATTATTTTTTACATCATGCTCCTTCATTTAGGGCAGTCTCTTGCATCATCACAGATACGTTGGGAAGGGTGCAGAGAGATTGCAAAAACTTCATTCATTTAGCATTTTCATGTATGAGGCCAATAAATCTGGACGGTTTCATCTTGTAAAGAGAAGTAAGCATCTTGTTTTTCAAATAAGCCAGCAAAAGGATTTTGATGTAAATGAGTAATTATCTTTCCAAAGCCTGAGAGCAAAGTAAGAAAGGTCAATGAGAAAACCTGCTGTAGTTTAGATCCCCACCTTAGTTTTCAAAAGCCATGTGTGTAATTGATGCTTCATGTAGGAAATGACAGAAAGATTGAGTCAGTAACTCACTGTCCAAAGCCCAGACTTTGTAAATTATTTTTCTTTTTGTCATGCTTAAAAAATATTCTTGACAGTTTGGATCAACTATCACACAAAAATTTTATAAGAATTATCTTTTACTCTAACGTTAAACAAGAAGATCCAAGTCCATTTTAAGTAGTTTAAAGTCACAGATATTACCTAGCAAATCTAAATAATTTAAGTAGTTTCTAATAAAAATAAGATTAAATAGTTACAGATTAAAGGATAGATACATACATGCATGTGTGTATGTGTGTGTGTGTGTGTGTATGTATCTCAAAACAATGCTGGGTTCACAGGTATTGGGTATAGAGATGCAGTCAGCTCAATCACCTCTTAGCAGTGGACTGAGATGGTTTGCTCAGGTAAAACCATAACGTTTCAGCGAAAACTTTGAAACAGCTTTCCTCATTAAAGCTCCAAACGTTACTAGTTTTTGTTGTTTTGGTGCTGGTAGCACATTTGTTCTTTTACACAGAGATATAGGTGAGTTATACAGTGGCTGTTTCCCTTTAGATAATCTGCTTTTGTGTTTATTTTTGTTTTTCTTCTTTGATGGCTTACATACAGCATTTGGAATGAAGTATTTTAGGATCAATCCACTGTGGTTAGCAGGTTTTTAAAAAAATTATTAGGATGTTTTAATGAACCCCTCATGCCTTATCACTCCCCCCAAAAACATTTAGCTATAAATAGTACCTTCTTTTGATAACTCCTTGCAGATTTTAGCTACATAATTCTTTTGTTGGATTACTTTGAACAAAATTAGCTGTGTTACTTAAATTTGTACTGTAGTTATTATTTTCAAGGTCTCTGCTTTTCTCTGACTGCCAGCATCAAGACATGAAAAGAATCAATCTGTGACTCCTTCATTGAGTTATAGAACAGACAAAGGAATATGGGAAGTAGTGGCAAAAGCCACACTGAGTCTGCTTTTATAAAGAAATTCTTCCTTTAGTCCCTGCTAGTCTAATAGAAAATAAACGACCTTTTTTTCTTTCTTCATCTTCTTCTTGTTTTTTTTTTTTGGAAATGAGAGTCTCTTCTCTTTAAAATCTTCTTTGAGGAATTTGGCCTCTGTTGATACTTTCTAGATCTTAAATTACTTTCAGACACCAAATAAAAGATTTCCAGCATCAATGTTGACAAAAGTGAAGCATTTCGAAGTTGGAGTTCTTAGACATGAAATGTGAAGGCTGAGAACCCTGCGGAAGGGAATATGAGTCAAAATAAAAGTGAATAAAGCAGGCACTCCATCAAATTTACTTTGTTTGCTTCGTTTATATTTAAAATTAAACAGTAGGGTCCCTTTTTCTTACATTTGGTGTAATGTTCTATAATTAAATTTGTCACTATAAGATTGATAACCAGGTCTGTCATCTTAAATCCTTATCCCCCAAAAAAGTTATAGTATCTTTTCCAATAACAAAGCTTAGATTTTATTTATATGAATATAATCTAATCTTTGGATTTTAATTAATATCTTTATAAATGAGCATTTGATATATAATAAATTAGCTATGAAAACTTAACACAAGTTGTAATTTCAACTGCTGCTCTCATTTCATGCCAACTTTATTCCAAAGTAATTTGGACAGTTATTTTTTTCCTTAAGAAATATAGAATATTAGGCTTCATATTTTTAAAAGAACTGTGCTCCTTGGCCCACCAACTTTGACTACTCAATGCTCTCTTCTTCATATTTGACTTAAAACATCCTCTTTAAGATTTTTAGCACCTTTCTTTAATTTTTGCCTACAGCAGATAGCATTTGCATGGTGGCTAATTTAGGTATAACCATAACTTGGTGTTTTCTACTAGAGTAAATTATAATCAGCTAGTACTTGAAGGTAAGTATGCAGGGGAAGAGATTCTAAGCCATAAGCTCACAATAAACCCAGTCAAACTCATCAGGGTTGGATGAGTGAGCAGAAATCACTGCCTAAGTAGGACATAGGATCTAGTCTATCTTCAGGAATCTCAAGGTCTCAGAGCAAGCATGGTATATCTGTGGGGCTGACAGTGCTGGAACTATAAAAAGGTACTTCAGGTTTCCTGGGTTAGAAAACGCTCTTTACCCTTGAATGAAATTATTTTTGCCTTGGCATAATTTGTCCCAAAAGAGCATTGTGAATGTGGAGAGATTGTTTTGAAATTTCCTTTGTTTCAAGGACTCCACACTTCTAAGCAAATCTTACAAAACCCCACAATTATCTGGGGAACTCCATTGCTTTGACACATGTAGACCTTACCTTCTTTCAGAAAAGGTCATTTTGATTTTTTTCTCTCCTATGAGAACTATCCTCGATGGTCTAGTTGCATGAGATTCTTGTTAGGTATATCACATTGAGTTTCAATGCAAAGAGATGGAGCTGGTAAAAAAAGAAAAAAAAATGAGAAGAAATGTGTTTTCAGTGAGACGTTAGATGTCTTTCCTATTGTTTTGTATAAGTAACTGTCCAGTGTGCTACTTCTTTATGTCTAGAGAATAAGCCAAATGCCATCCTTGCACCAGTAAGAGTTGCACACTGTGACAAAATAAATCATCTTATGCCTCTATTGCTAATTGATTCCTTTTCGACTGTCCTTTTCCATAACAAAAAAATTGCTGCTGCTAGCCTACCTTTTAACAGGTAGAGGGCTCCCTCCTGTGGGCAAGTAGCTGAAACAGTATCCATGGCAACAGACAACCTCCAAACCCTGCCAACAAACACTGGCTGAGAAATCCCAGAATTATATTATAAAAAGAAAGTAGAAAATGGAAGAGAATCTAGGAAAGAGAAAAGTGAACCTGGAAAAGAATGGTGATAGGGACTTTAAAAAAATCAATAGAATAATTGCTAGAAGGAAGGAGGCAACAGATAAGACTGGATATGTGTATATCAATTAGATAATGGGAAGGGGATGGAAGGAGAGGAGAAGGGAAGGATGTGGTGACATGTTAACATAATATGTCATAAAATCTATAACCATGACATACTCAGTCATCTAAACACACAATTATAAGTTTTTAGAAATATGAGAAAATGTGATTGTTAGTGCACTGAATACATTAAATATTTAAATAATTACCAGCATTTATATAATGCTCTCCACTGTCTCATGCTAACCCCTCATATTCCTCATGTAAACTCAGAAGGAAATATTCTCATTTTTATCATTGGTGTTATAATCGCTGTACTGATTTTACTAATAAGACTGAGGCACTAAGAATAATAGCAGTTTCTGTTTTAAAATGTCATAGCAAGTGATAATTATTATGATCTCCTACTATGTATCAGGAACTGTGCTCAAAATTTACTAGATTAGCTATTTAAATCCTTTGGACAAGCTAATAGTATATAGAAAGTGGAAAGGGTCATAACAGAGAAGTGTGTTTGGTGTGTTTGATATCCAGCAAGGAGGTCAGTGATTAAGAGTGAAGATGAGATGTGCAGCGGGGAAATGAAGTTAGAGAAAAGACAAGGGTTTGAAACAAGTAGGGCTTTATAGGCCATTGTAAGGTGTTCACTTCACCCTGAGCAGCTGTAAAATTTTTGAAGGGTTGTATGAAGATTAGGGACATAGGATGTACATTTTTAAAAGAATCTTCCCTCTGCTACATGAAAAATAGATTATAGGTGTCGTGTAGAAACATGGGGACCACTTGGAAGGATACTGAAAATATCCTAACAAATGTTGATGGTACCTTGGATGTCAGTGATCGTGGTTGGTGTAGCTGGAGAGATAGGATAATTTCTAGATGTATTTTGGAGGTACATACAACGGGATTTGCTAATAAATTTGATGTGGAGTATGAGAAAAAGAGAGAAGAAAATTATTGCTTCAAAATTGTTGGCTTGAGGCCCTTAGAAATGGATTTTCCATTTACTGAGATAGGGAAAATAATGTGAACAGCAGATTTTAGGGAATCAATAGTTCACTTTTTGTCATACTAACTAGTTCTTTACTACACATCTGTCTTAGTATGGGATGCCCAGAAATCAGAGGCTGAAGCAGATGTTTACATGTTAATATGTTGTTAGGGAGACAGTGATTGAGAAGCAAGTATGAGGGAAAGAGAGAAGAAGGTAGGAAAGGGGCAAGAACACGTATCCTGTGCATAACTGAGTTGGCTGCCTATTGGATCAAGCACAAGCAATCGCTCAATCGCACAGGATTTCCAACAGTCCATAAAGCACTAGAGACAGGAGGTCCAGGAGAAGGGAAGGAAAGGGAATTTATCCACCAAAACGCTGACTCCCATCCAAGATTGACCTTGAGGACAATAACTGCTTCTACGTGTTCAAATTTCGTGTTTATGGGCACTAAAACCATCTTGGCTTATGCTTCAGTAAGAGCAGGAAAGTCCAGAGTGGGAAACAAAGCATATCATGAAGGGCAAGTGGTAAAGATCTGTCTGGCTTTTCCAAGTGCAGTCTGTTGCCTCAGCCATTGGCTGGATTAAGATCAAACTAGTTTGATAACCAAGGTGAAAAAATTGGCCAAGTTCCTGGATACAGGTAAGTGATATGATGTGAAATGAGACCCTAGAGGTATCTATGTAATATTCAACTGTAGATAGCAAATAGACAGATATATGAACTTGGGGAGATAGGGCTAGATATATGAGTTCAAGATATATTTGACTACATAAATACCAGTCATTTTTCTGCAGTTAATGCAAAGTCAGAAAACAAAGAAAAGAGAGTGAGAAAAATATTTGCAACAGATAATACAAAGTTTTAATTACTTTCATATATAAAGAGGCCACATGAATTAATTGAAAATTGAAAATGTCCCTCAATAGAAAAAAAGAAAATAAAAAAGATACAAATTGAAAATTAACATGAAAAAAATTCTATTTATACCCTCCTGTGCATGTGTGATGTCATCAGTTCCAATGTTTGAGCCAAATATCATGAATTACTTAAATGTTAGATTTTAGATAGTAAGTAGTCAATAAAATATCACATGAAAGAAAAAGTGAATTATGATAAATTACTAGACATGTGGGAAGTTATTTTCTTAAAAAAGTCAAAAAACTTAATAGCTCTTTCTGTTATATATATATATATATATATATATATATATATTTTTTTTTTTTTTTTTTTTTTTTTTTCCGGTACACGGGCCTCTCACTGTTGTGGCCTCTCCCGTTGTGGAGCACAGGCTCCGGATGCACAGGCTCAGCGGCCATGGCTCACGGGCCCTGCCACTCCACGCCATGTGGGATCTTCCCAGACCGGGGCACGAACCCGTGTCCCCTGCATCGGCAGGCGGACTCTGAAGCACTGTGCCACCAGGGAAGCCCTGTAATATATTTTTAAATAACTGTCTGAGTAGCCTTAAAAGGTGTGTGTGTGTGTGTGTGTGTGTGTGTGTGTGCTTTGTTTTTGGTTACTGAATTCTCGGAAAGGCTTTTAATTGTGATCCTCAGAGATCTGAGTTTGAAAGACTGCTGGACAATGGCATTTGTATTGCCAATTCATTTTTTTGTTTGTTTCAAACTAAAATATATGTAACTTGGTCAAAACGACATTTTAAAAGTGTTAACATGGGCTTCCCTGGTGGCTCAGTGGTTGAGAGTCTGCCTGCCGATGCGGAGGACACGTGTTCGTGCCCCAGTCCGGGAAGATCCCACATGCCGCAGAGCGGGTAGGCCCGTTAGCCATGGCCGCTGAGCCTGCGCGTCCGGAGCCTGTGCTCCGCAACGGGAGAGGCCACAACAATGAGAGGCCCGCGTACCACAAAAAAAAAAAAAAAAAGTGTGAACATATTGACATTCAGCTCAGTTTTGTTCATTATTTATTGAGCATATGATGTTTTTTCTTTAAAATATTTTAGAAAGCATAGCTGCCGAGAATGCTATTTTAACTTTGGCCTTTGATGCTAGCCAGGACATTAGCTAGTAAGTTACTTCACTTTCTGTACTTCAGTTTCCTCATCTATAAACTGGAAATAATAATGCTACCCATCTCAAGACCTGGCACGAAATAAATGCTATAAAATCTTATATCTTTGGAATATTTTAAAATAATGCATATACTATAAGCCTAGCACATAAAAGATGTTCGTAAAAGAATAACTTATGATTTTTCTGAGTTGGTAATGTACGCTCTGCCACCTGAATGACAACTGTTTTATTGGAACTCAAAGTAGAGCTACCTTGGGACTTCCCTGGTGGCACAGTGGTTAGGAATCTGCCTGCCAGTGCAGGGGACATGGGTTCGATCCCTGGTCCGGGAAGATCCCACATGCTGCAGAGCAACTAAGCCTGTGCGCCACAACTACTGAGCCTGTGCTCTAGAGCCCGTGAGCCACAACTACTGAGCCCACATGCCACAGCTACTGAAGACCCCACACCTAGAGCCTGTACTCTGCAACAAGAGAAGTCACCGCAATGAGAAGCCTGCGCACCTCAACAAAAAGTAGCCCCCACTTGCCGCCACTAGAGAAAGCCTGCGCACAGCAACAAAGACCTAACGCAGCCAAAACTAAAATAAAATAAATAAATTTATTTTTTAAAAAAGTAGGGCTACTCCAGTTTCTGTCCTTGGAGTAGTTTTAACAATGCAAATTTATAAAACCATATCCCCATCCAGATATTGAATTGATGAGTGATGTCATATAGTACCTAAGTTAAAAGACACTCTAATATTTAACAGGTGTTTTAGAGTGAGGTAAACTAGCTCCTTTCCTTCTCCCCTTGAGATGTATTCTTCCCGTATTGGAAAGAATAGTGTCCATTATAATATATTTTCTAAAACTTGGCCATTGGCTTTAAGACCAATCATTGTCCACTCATTTTATTTGTGTACTGGGGAATAGGAAACAACTGAGCCATTGAGTCTGTCGAGCTGTGTACTCGTTGTAAATAGAGACTTACCCTGCATTGGCTTGCCAGGAAAAATTCACTCTATGGGGTGATTCATATTTGGTCATTTTTGTTTGTTTTACTGCTTTGGACATCTTCAGGAGAAAGAAATCTTCCTAGACTAAGAGAGTCGAAGTATCAGAAAATATGAAGAGATT
Organism: Phocoena sinus; assembly: GCF_008692025.1. Lineage (NCBI taxonomy): Eukaryota > Metazoa > Chordata > Mammalia > Artiodactyla > Phocoenidae > Phocoena > Phocoena sinus. The sequence continues at coordinate 78,373,689 of NC_045768.1, read as the reverse complement.
GTTTTGAGTGCACCATGGTATACGATTCAAATATTTTTCCTTTTTTCCTCATGTGCAGAGTCGAACTAAATAGAAATAACAATAATTTTTAAAATGGAAGGAGGCTATTCTTCTTGTATTGTGATATGCCAATGTCAGAATTAAATGAGGAGATAGCAATATGTGTGGTTTATATATGCAGGAAGTAGCAAGTATATTCATATAGTCAATATAAGCAACTGAAGATTATTTTGGACCTTGAACAATTCAGCCTATTTTGGATTAATGAGAAATGTCAAAACACCAATGTGGGAGAGTCATCCATTATTGGGAATAGAAAAAAATACCACCGAAGAGTATGCTCGGAGGGAATTGTAAGGATTAATGTACACAAATTTAGAAGAGAGAGCGAGGTGAGAGGACTCCCCACTCAGTAGTACATTAAAGAGATCTACCTCCCATGACTTTCTGAATCATTCAGGAAGGATTTAGAGAATATGATATTCTTATAACTTCATGAGTAGGACCAGTAAAGTATAATTTCTAATTGTTACTATGTCGCTACTGAAATTGAAGTTTGGAGTGCCTCATTTAGGGTGAATTACTTTTAAAAATCATGAATTCTCTCATCTTCAGGCATTTTAACTTTCTACTTTTATTTTTAAATAGTAAAGTAGTATTGTTTCTGAATTAGTAAATTTGAAAATAAGATAACATTTGGAGATGGAAAAAATGAGAGGTCTTCCTATTATGGGTGGATAAATCAAAAACGATTTATCTGATCTTGTGAGTTAGAACAATTAGCCAGGTAAATGGGAACCCAGGTTTGGGTTCCTGACCAACTGTAATGCGTCAAACTGCATCAGAGAGTTATTGACCAAATGCTTAGAGAGTACAATACAATGTCTAATAGTTTGAGCTCATTCATCAAAGACATTTACCCAAAGGTTGCTGAGTCACTTTATCTAAAAAAATACTCTTTAAAATGTGCTTCCGCTTTCTCTTTCATGGTGAGAGATAAATTGTTGTCCAAATCTCATGAATTTCAAAGAAGGATTCCTTGCTGAAATACCCCTTGTTTAGTATCAGAATGATAAGCTCTTACGAGTGATCACATTTAGAAAATTACTTAGTACATAATGATTTAATCCTATTTCTACATTGTTGCCTAAGATTATGTCATCTTAGGTTTCAAACCTATGCATAAAGTGACTTCAGTGGAAGGATGAATAACGTGACTTTACATAATACATTGAAAGGAAGTTTACATCTTATAGATTTTATAAAGGGAAGGATAGATTTGCGAAGTAAGAGTAAAATTATGTGGCTATAGTAGTTAGGGTTCTCTAGAGAAACAGAAGGATGTGAGGTAAATCTAAAAATAAATATTAAGGAAATATTAAGGAATTCCCTCATGTGATTGTGAGGTCTGGCAAGTCCAAAATCTGTAGGGTAAGCTGGCAGGCTGGAGATCCAGGAAAGAGTTGCTGTTGCAGCTGGAGTCCAAACACTGTCTGCTGGCTGAATTCTCTCTTCCTCAGGGAGCTCAAGCTTTTTCCTAAGGCGTTCAAATGAATGGATATATATATATATACCACCTGTAGCTGGTATTTTACAAGTTTCATTCTCCATTTGTTTTTACCAATATATAGAAATGCTCTTCACTTTGATATTGACTTTGTATCTTGCTGCTTAATTCCTTGTTAATTCTACTACCAAATACTACTACTAGCTAATAATGCTAGAATTAAAATATTGTGTTGCCTAAAATGTTTGTTCGTTTTTTTCCATAAGATGGCTCTAGTAGCACTAAGTTGTCTTCAGTTTCATTCAAAACAATTTTGTTAGATTGTATTGTGACAGCTGTCCTATCAGTGGGCATTAAAAAAAAAAAACATCAAAATTGGTGAATTTTTGTGTAGCCATTTTAATATTGAAGACAGAAGAAAAACATTTTTAGCATATTATGCTTTATTATTTCAAGGAAGGTAAAAACGCAATGGAAACACACACAAAAAATTGTGCAGTGTATGGAGAAGGTGCTGTGACTGATCGAATGTGTCAAAAGCGGTTTGCTAAGTGTCGTGCTCGAGATTTCTCGCTGGACGGTGCTCCACGGTCGGGTAGACTAGCTGAAGTTGATAGCAATCAAATCGAAACATTAACTGAGAACAATCAATGTTATACCATGGGGGAGACAGCCGACATACTCAAAATATCCAAATCAAGAGTTGAAAATCATTTGCACCAGCTTGGTTATGTTCATCACTTTGATGTTTGGGTTCCACATAAGTTAAGTGAATAAAAACCTTCTTGACCGTATTTCTGCATGCAATCCTATACTTAAACGTACCAAAAATGTCCCGTTTTTAAAACAAATTGTGACGGGCGATGAAAAGTGGATACTGTACAATAATGTGGAATGGAAGAGATTGTGGGGCAAGAGAAATGAACCACCACCAACTACACCAGAGGCCGGTCTTCATCCAAAGAAGGTGATGTTGTGTATATGGTGGGATTGGAAGGGAGTCCTCTATTATGAGCTTCTTCCGGAAAACCAAATGATTAATTCCAACAAGTACTGCTCCCAATTAAACCAACTGAAAGCAGCACTCGAAGAAAAACGTCTAGAATTAGTCAACAGAAAACGCATAATTTTCCATCAGGATAACACAAGATTCCATGTTTCTTTCATGACCAGGCAAAATCTGTTACATCTTGGCTGGGAAGTTCTGATCCATCTGCCATGTTCACCAGACATTGTACCTTCAGATTTCCTTTGATTTCAGTCTTTACAAAATTATCTTAATGGAAAAACTTTCAGTTCCCTGGAAGACTGTAAAAGACACCTGGAATAGTTCTTTGCTCAAAAAGATAAAAAGTTTTAGGAAGAGGGAACTATGAAGTTGCCTGAAAAATGGCAGAAGGTAGTGGAACAAAAGGGTGAATATGTTGTTCAATAAAGTTCTTGGTGAAAATGAAAAATGTGTCTTTTAGTTTTACTTAAAAACCGAAGGAACATTTTGGCCAACCCAACACTTTTGTTGATCACTTAGGACTTTATGGTAGACAGTGGGGTTGCCTGTGATTAGAAACAATTTTACTTTCTCATTTTCTACATAGATTTATATAAATTATATAAATGATAGATTTCTCTTCTGCGCATAGGTGAACTCTCCCTACTATCTCAGGACCTGGAGCGCTCAGATGGGTCTTTGCTGTTCGCCTGCTGAACCCTTTTTTTCTGAGTGAGCACTTAATGAAGGCCTGTGGGCAATTGGTGATGGGTGGGTGAAAACCCTTTTGAGCTTCATACTAAACTATGACATACTAAACATACTAGAACCTAAACACTCAAGCTAGTCGTCTCTCAACTTTAAACAATTGTAAAATATTCAGCTAGTTTCTCCTAATTCCTAATGATGGCAGCTTCCTTCTTTCTCACTGTTTTGCCAAGGAAAAACCAGCAGTGGGTCTCGTCTACTAGAAGATGATTGTTTCTGAATTTTTAATTCATTTAAGTTTGCTTAGATTCTTAGAGCTTTTATAGATTTAAGCAAATCTGTAATTTTAGGGGTCATCTGCCTTGTTCTTCTTACTAGGGTGTAAGAAATATTCCTTTGCAACTTATTACATTCAAAGCAGAAGCAGAAACATTCTTTATTGTAGGTGTCTATTTGGTCTGTCAAAGACCTTTGTAGGTCTGTTAGCTTTGCACAATAATTTCTTATTGTGAAATTGTCTCCCTAATTTTTACCAGTGATTTTCTTTTTTGATGCAATTGTATATAATGATAATATATTATAAAACAATAAAATAAATATTTCAATGATAAGTGGGATGAAATGTTTGATATTAAATTGTATTTGTTATTCCTCATTAAACTGTGAGGTGCTTCAAAATGTATAATATAATTATTGATAAAAGAATAGCATATATCACCAGAACATGAGACTTTAGAAATAGTGCCACCATATATCAGAAATTAATATATCACAAACTTGTTCACTTAGTTTTTTAAGAAAATATGAAGTGTTTAATTTATATGCTGGCACCCCCCAAAAAAAACACCCCAAGTTGGAACCCTGAGTGTGGGAGCCAAGCATAGAAGAAAAAGGAAAAGATATGGGAGAGAAAACACTGTAAGCATTCACTAAATGTGGCAAGATTGTAATTTTGTATTTGCTTAAAATCTCATGTGTTTGTGCATGTATTAGAATTATAGTAAACACACTGAGAATAAGAGTTCTGGAACTAAAAATAAAGGTGCAAGGGCAGTAGGAAGTGTGTTGCAGACATTAGGGAAATCCAGTTTCACATGAACAAAAATGGGGTTGACATGTATAAGAAGAAAGCCAATAAAACAGAGCAAATACTTGGTAAACGCAGGGTTCAAAACAGGATTCTGTGGATTCCAGCTTGATTGTTTCCATTACCCTGTACTGTTTGGCACAAATTGTGAGGTGGCCTGCTCTTAGATTGTACCTGCCTAGGACAGTGACCCAGTCCACCCGGAAGTTCTGAGGGGTGAAGGTCACCACTCGTAGAAGATCACTGGCTCTTTACAGCTTCTTGGCAGGTGGCTCTGTCTCTCACAGAGCTTCAGCTGTCTCACGCAGAATCACATCTTCCCTGACTGGAACCCTTAAGCTTCTGTTTCTAAATGTACTTGGCAGGAGAAAAAAGAAGGGAATTTAGTCACACTGAAATTCCTGCCAGGTGGTAGCTCAAAAAGGAAATGTGTGTGCCTGTGTGCATGTGCGTGTGTGTGTGTGTGTGTGTGTGTGTGTGTGTGTGTGTGTGTGTGTGTGAGATGGGAGATGATATTCTTTCCACAGTTAGGATTATCAGAAAAGCTGTTTTTTCACTGGCAGAGCAGGGGGACTCCAAGGAATCTATCTCTGTACAAACTCCCAGGAGAAACAGTCTAGGATAAAAGAGAATGAGGCAGAAAGGGGGAGTGAAACTTTGAAAGAAATTACAATTCTCGTCTATTCAGTAAAGAGTACAATGAACAGACTACTCTCAGTTGGGAAGAAGTGGATCTGTAGCATTATTAATCAAAGAGCAAAGAAGCTCTGATCTAGAAATGTTTAACACTATTTATTCTATGTAAAACAGTTGCCTACTCATATAATATGTTCTTACACTCTCCTCCAATATAGCATATTTTATTGTACAAAAAAGTGCTGTATTGCCATAAATTTACTACTGATGAGGGATGTGGGCGATTAGAAGCCTTCATTTCTGAAGTCATAAGTTTCCCTCCCAAAACTGTAGGTCTTCCAGTAGAGGTAAAGCTAGCAGAGACTTCTTAATTTCATCTCTTTGTCATTTTTGTTGTGTTTGTTGTTATTCTAAATCACTTAGAAAAGAAGATGGAAGAGATTGCAGAGGGAGGCTAGAAATCACCCATCCTAACTTTAGATTCTGTTTCTCAGGACAATAGAGGGCAACACAGTGTGCCTTACATATGTTTGTGCTGATGTGTCCTGGAGATTTAAGCTATTCTTTTGCCTTTGCTCTTTTAATGCAAGGCCTTGTCAATTTAGTCAGTACTAAGACTCTAGTAGAAAAAATAGTTTTAATTAAAGTAACAAAAGAATTACTAAGACAGCATCTTATGCATTCATTTGATTTAAACCATACTATTTTTTGAAATTTTAGTGCAAACAAGAGGCATTTTAATGAATAAATTTACATTTAGAATTCATGTAAAATATGTAATTGGCAATACCTGCCCAAAGTAACACATTGTCTGTGGAGACAAATCATCTAGCAAAACAACTCTTTTACAGGAAAAAGAAAACAATAGTCAAGGCAGGAAAACATTCAGAGTCTATGGTATAGAAATTCAGTGAGAGTTTAAGGCAGCAGCAATTTAAAAGGTCGATGACTGGGCTTTGTTCATCAGCACGTAGCAAAATGAGGCTGAACAGATGGAACCCCATCTGCAGGGTGTCTGTATCTGTGGAGTGATGTTCTATAATGTGCTGATATATAAAAACTATAAATAGAAATCTCTGTAAATTAGTTCCCCTTTTACCAATTTTAACTATTTGAAAATCTTAAAAAATCTCGGCTAATTGGGAAAAGGAAAAGAGTATCTATTCACCTTACGGTCTGTGGTCTTTTCTGAGAGTAGTATCAACATGTTTACCATGATTCCTATCATAGGTCTGTCTGTGAAGTTAAGAAGAAAAAAAGTAAGGGAAAGGGGAAAAAATGATACTTGAAAATAGTTAGGGTCAAAAAGTTCAAAGTGTCTTCTACCTGGAGAAAAAATCAGTTGCAAACTTTTAGTCATTCAGATGGTAAAGCAATGTTGACTATGGGTTTTAAAATTCTTTTTCTATCAATTTGTGTCATTTTTATTAAGTGGATTGAAAAACCTATTTTCTATCAATGCATCAAGAATTTATCTTTGCAATACCACTATTAAAATTCAATATTCAAAGATAAATTTTCTGTAAAAGATAGCTCCAATTTCTTACAGAGGTAATCTTTAGTGATTTTAGTTTTTTTCTAAGGGAAGCAAAACAAAAAATGACTGGGACATTATAAGAAAACTTATAGTGCAAAAAGTTTTCTTGCATATTCTATAATTACTGATACTACTGATGTGTACCTGCACGCAGGCTGCATGACCTTGAACAATTTACTTAAGCTCTGTTTGTCTCAGATTCCTCAATTGCAAAAAAGGATTATGATTATACTTACGATAATCTCATAAGGCTTTTATGAGAATTAAATAAGTCCACACATGTAAATTACTTAGAACTGTACCTGACATAGAATAAGTGTTCAGTGAATATCACATATTACAATATAGACAGTACTCTTTGTGGCCCAGACATTAGCCAAAATTCTCTCCAGATGGCTCCCCAGGATGGGGCTGGATAGACATTTGTTACCCCTACATCTAAAAACTGTTTACTTAAATATTTTTCCTGTAAATATATTGTTCTTACTGTAAGACAGATGTACCATGGGCACCTGAAATTAATAATTTGCTGTGCAGTTTTGACAGTGGGCTTAACATCTACCTAGTTAAATTCCTGCTATAATCTTGGTTTTCCTTATTACTTTGGTTAAGGGAATGAGAACCAATCCATGGTTCCTCCTGGGTTTTTGGTCTTTTAAAAAAATATTATCTTCTCAAAAATCAATCTTTCTCTCCCCAAATCTTGATGTCATCCAGTCTCCCCTGAATTTATTAAGTTAACCTTATCTTTTTCTTCTGTCTGCTCTTGATGCCTTCCCCTTGCTCTTACACAACAGATTCTTCCTGTGGTCAATACTTTCCATGCAAAAGGCACAATTATTCCTATTTAAGGATGAGAAAAATGAGGCTCCGAGAGGTCAAGTGTACTTGTAAATTTGAACGTGGGCCTATTTGACTTGAAGTTTGTGCTTTGCAGTACTGCTAAGGCTGTTGATACATGAACTACAAAAGGCTCTACTATTCTAACACTATTGAAAACAGAAAGGTTGAGGAATGGGGTTAGCTTTATTGTCAGACAAGCCAATATACTGGGATAGTAGACCTGTAATGTACCAAATATCTCATTCTTTAAAGCCTTTTTTAGAGAGTCCCACCCTTTTTAGACAATGATATTGAAACTAAGGTTCATATATGTAATATTTTATCCTCTTTGCTTGTGTATGATGGGAGGGGTAACATTTAAATTGTTCAGGAGATCAAGACTTGAAAATCAATTGGGGGTGCATATTTTCAAATTGTAGTTCATGTTTTACTAAAAATGTAGAAACCTCTTGGAAGCCAAGCCATAATTTTTAATTGGTCCCAGAGAGGTAAAGAATATGGAAAAGGAGATAAATACTTTAGGTTAATCATTACCCTTGAATAAAAAAGAAGACTACAAATCCTAATTTCTCTATAAGAAGTTAGAATGACCCTAAAAATTAGAAAGTAGGAGGAAATCATGTATCATAAGAATTGAACTATTTTGTCCTGGACATAATTATAAACACTTCTGAAAGGAAGGAACTATGGTAATAAATAGGAATTTCTGTAGAATTTATTTATTCCCAAACTGTACTATACACTGAATTTTTTCACAGGCCTTTTCAAAAATACAGGTACTTGGACCACACATGTAATCTACTGAATCAGAATTCTCATTTACAAATAATTATTTTGTACAAATAGGCTTTTGAAAAACTGCTCTAGACTATGACTTGCTGCTGTTCTTAGAAACACACACACACACACACACACACACACACACACACAAAACCTATTTTGATCATTTATTTTAAAACAGTTTGAAGAATAAGATTATAAAATAAATGAAAACAATAAGAAACATTTCTGTCATATATTAGTCATATTATAACAAATGTGGTCTCTTTTTAAAGTAAATGTTGGGAGGTTGGGATGAATGAAATCAAGTGAACCTCAAACTTATTGACGAGAATACTTTAAGTATTTCATTCAAAAATTGTAATAAATATTGAGGAATGAGCAGTAATATATATCTGATTCAAAAATAATATTTGGGTTTTTTTTTAATCATTCGATTTTATATGGCAAAACATTGATTTGCTCTGATTTCAAATGTCATAGATTTTTACAACATTGTGCACTAACTGGGCCCTTTCAAGTTTGATTTCTATAACACTAACTAATTTCCTGGACCCGGGCCTAAGTGACAAGATCATACAACCTTATGAAAATAGAAGAATGGGTCAGGAGGCATAACAAGAAGTTGTATAAATGGCTCCAGAGATCAGCCTGGGTTCAAATGGACTGACAAAGTTATATTCCTAACCATTTAGATATAATTTTGTCTAAACTGCTTCACATGTTTAAAACCATCCTTCTATCAGTAGACATGTAAGCTAGGACGTCATGAAGCAAGTAAAAACAACTGAGTCCACTGCTTTTTGGTAATAAAGAATTTCCAGTAATTGGAGTATCAACAGTCAATGGGCTTTACATGTGTGTTGAAAAGATAATTTAGAAAGATTTCTTCCCATTGCTATTTGCAAGTACTTTCTTAAATTTAATTCAATCCATATATTATAAATTACCATATTTCCATATATATTGGCTATGTCATCTTCAGTCATCTTTCTATAACAAAATAATAGATTATCTTCAAACAAACATCATTTACAGTGGAATAGATTTTAGCATTTGTTATGAGTTTGGATTCTAATGAATTGTGTTGTTAGAAAATAATTCTCCAGCAGTATTAAATGTATACTTTTCCTAATTAATTACCAACTTGTTAGGTGTAGAAATTCAGTGAAAGGGAATAACAAATAGGTACATATTTATGGATTGAGAAACTGTATGGTTGGTGGCGTTACCAATTAGAAGAGAACATTGGAGAAACATTGTCTTGAAAATGCTAATGTGATGTTGCAAGTATGGATTTAGGACTCAAAAGAGTATAAAGGAAGTTAAATAATGGAAGAGATGAAATTAGCCAGGGAGCATAAGTAGTGAAAAGAATAAGAGTATAAGAAGAAAAAGAGATCAGAGATCTAGGAAACACTCAAATGTCAAGACACTGAAGATCTTAAAAGGATCTGAACCAAAGTCTAATCAGGAGGAAAACCAGGAATGCTCTTTTGATTATAATAGACCCAAAGAAGTTGAGAGAATCGTGATTAGATTTTAAAAAAAATCAGAAGATACAGCAAAGACAAGTAAAATAAGGGTCATCATCATATAGTTCCATAATGTCAAAATCCTAAAAGTAAGAAGGATTCTGTTACCCAATTGTGGCCAAACTATTATAAAGATGATCTGAAATTTAAAATATTTTTTTACCCACTGTTGTCAGAACCTTGATCTTACATGAAGAGGTTAATATAGTAGTGCTTAAAGAAAATAAAACTAAAAACAGATGAGTTAATTTTTATTGAATGAGTGTATATTGACCTATTTCTGGTGTGTTTGAGTATCTGAATCAATCTAAAAGTAAAAGTACTTTCATAGTTGAGTAGGTTACTTAGTAATGTTTTGTCTGCTGAGAACGTATATATTCAAGGATTGCCCTGGATTGTATATATCTGTTTGTGCACCAATTTGTATAAAATGTAGCAGTAATAATACTTCTACTAGGATTTTTCTAAATCGCTTATATTTTTCTTACTGAAAAAATAAAAACCAAAACATTAAAATAAAATGCTTTCTCCAATTAAAATGAGATAATAAACTTGAATTTCACACTCTATTGTCAGTAGTAAGTTGGAGAAAAAATTTTAAGGCCAGGGCTTCACTTTTTCAAACATGATGGGCTGAACACAATCATCAGTGTTCTTTTGACCATAATTCATATATTTCTGATAAGCACCATGAATGTAGAAAGCAGAGGAGTAGACAAAATAAGTTGTAGTTTAATAATGAATTATGCCCACTGAGGTTATATATTTTTCACGGTTGCTTTTTGAAAAGAAACTCATATTTTCCTGGAGTTACCTCTAGGTTCAGTGCCACTGAATGAAAAGACACCCTACATGTGTAGCACAGTCATTAAGATTTCATCTCTAATTTCACATGTTTGTAACATAGGTCAAGGAACCATCACGTGTGAGGTCAGAGTATTGCAATAAAACTTAGACCAAAATAGATCTTGGTCAGAAATCTTGTCATCAATTTTGAATGACATTTCTTACAAACACAGGGCACTCATTGATTCACTTATGAGACTTCTTTAGACTCATACTCTGGCAGGAAGCTCTGGTGTACAGTGGGGCATGATTGAAGCCCCTTCATCTCTCCTATGATGTATTATTTGAAAATGTCAAACTTGTTTTCCTATTCCTGGAATCTAAATGATTCGGAATGAGCTGCTTATTTATATACACAGTCACTCCTTAATAGTTTTGTAAAATTATGTGCTGTGACACTGCCAGTAAGAAAAGGGATTGCCTTATGCAGAATACTGGTCTTCTCTTTCTACCTTCTCTTGATTGTGTTATCATAGTTATATTGCTGCATATTTTCACATCCATCTTGCAATTTGAAAGAAAATGAAATGGCTTAATAAATAATATGAGCTAAATTTTTTCATCTCAAAAGAGATTAGTTTTTCTTTTTCAGTCAGTGTAACAGTCCAAAACCATAATCAATTGTGAGGTTATTAAGAGGGAGAGAAATCTGCTACTGCTACTTGTGTCTGACCTCAGGGTCCCCTCCAGTGATCCTGTAAGATATTGGACCTTCATGATATATAGGATCAACTCACTTGCTCTAAGAAGACACCAGAAGTATCCTGAAGCCCCAACATCTTCATAAAGAGGATATCAATTATATCCATAACTACTCTCTCCACTGTCTATTTATTATAATCATTTTATAAATACTGAATCTCTCAACTCAGATATTTAACAATACCCTATAATAAATATGCAAGTCAATCCAGAACATAAAAGTACTTTGATAGTTCAGCAGTTTATTTAGTAATGTTTCATCTGTCTTCCATGAGATTGTGTATATTCAAAGATTGTCCTGGATTGCGTATATCAGTTTGTACACAGAATTGTATAAAACGTAGCAATAATGCTTTTCCTAAGGTTTTTCTAAATCACTTTTATTTATTTATAATAAATAGGAGTCTAAGAATATTTTAGAGTGAACAAAATGCACATTATCACTAGATGTTTGTATCCAACAAACAATATCACACTTAGTCCTAAGGAATAGGGCACCTCCCATAGTCCTGCAATTCAAATGGCCCCTATATATTACACGCAAAAAAACACATACACACACATCTCCTAGATTGTTACATCTGACTCTCCTCATCACTTGAATATGATACAGCATTTACACAGAGCAAACTGATGTCCCAGATATCTCTTCTTAGTAGCAAAGTTCCATCATCAGGGAACCATTTCTCCCTCTGACCTGACAGCCTCAAAAGTAAAAGTGTCTGCATCTGAATGGCCTTTAGTTTTGTGGGATGTTCTACTGCCACAGAGACAGACACAGCTTCAGATCGTGACAAGTGTCTCACCAACAGATCCACTAAGGTCAGAGAATAAAACAAAGAGTAAATACAAAAATAGAACCCAAGAAAACAAAATCTGAAATTTTTCAATAAACAGAAACCATCCAAAACTATATCTACTTATAGTTTTCAACATATATTCAAAACATAATGGTGAACAAAGAAAGTGACCAAATTCACACACATACACACACACACACACACACACACACACAAATGAAGAATAAGAGACACTGAATAAATTGCAAACAACCAGTAGTTAAACAAAGCCAAGGTAATTCCAATGACATGATGTTCATAAAATAATGTTTTGTTTAGTTTTTAGCCAGTAGTGATAATGTTTTGCATGGTACTAAGAATATACATTTATAGAAAACAATAGAATTTTTATAAAAAATTTATATTCACCTATAGATAATGTCTAAGCTAAGTAAGACTAATCTGAAATTTGATTCTAGAATGACCAAATACATAGAACTGTGATTGGCTATGTCTAATTATGTTTGTATTTGTTTTGCATTAGGTTCATTAAACTTCTTGGATATACATATCAAAATTTTTTATCAAATTTGCAAAAGTTGAGGCCAGTTATTTCCAAGTGCACTGGGATATAATCCTTGTTCTTAAAACGTTGTCTTTCCTTACATAGGGTTTTAAGTAGATTCCCTTGGAGTATGAATGAGTATTCTCTACTCTCAGTGAATTTCAAGCATCAGTACATGGCTTGACTTCTCACATCTCTGTTCAGCTCACAGACACATTACAGCTTTTCCCTGCTTAGTCATAGTGCCAGGTCATTTCTGAAGTACTTTCACTGCCTATTTGCATGGTATATTTATTATTTCATTATGAATCTGCAGCTTTAAGAGTCATCCTTGCCTTGCTTTCCCATGTCAATAAAAGAAGAGCAGTAAAATGCCTCACTGTCATAGTTATATCTAGTTCAAACATGACTACCAGGTTTTGGGAAATTACAGTGATAAAATCAGCTCAGTTGCTACTTTGTCACCTTCAGTAAGTGACCTTGGTGGCCTTGTTGGAAAATTTATTGCCCATATATGTTGGATCTACTTCTGAACTTTATATTTTGTCCACTTATTGACATGTTTATCTTTATACCAATACCATGTTGTCTTAATTTTAGTTGCATTGTAGTCTTGAAATCATAAAATGTAAGTCCTCTCAGTATGTTCTTTTAAAAAAATACTGTGTTCGAGCTTCTAAGTCACTTGCTTTTCTATATACATTTTACAATCATCTCATTTTCTGGGATTTTAATTGACTTTGCCTTTAATATATAGGTCAGTAAAGGGGATAATTACATCTTAATATTGGGAAGTTATACCCACGACAGTAGTATTAGACACATATTTTGGTATTTCATAAAATTTTATCTCTAATGTTTTGAAGTATTTGGAGTAGAAGTATTGCACATTTTTCTTTGAATTTGTCATTAAATATTTTATAAAGCTATTGTAAAAGGTACTCTTTAAATGTCATTTTCCAATTTACAGTTGATTTCAGTATAAAAAATTTTTTATTCTACCAACTTGAGAAACTCAATAAATATAGATTACTTATGATTTTCTACATAAGCAACCATTTCACCTTCAAATACGACCTGTTTCTTTCTTTCTAATATTTTACCATTTACTATTTTATCTTGCCTTATTGCACTGGCTCGATCTGAAAATACAATACAAATGAAGTGATGAGAGCAAATAACCTTTTCTGTGTATATATCACGTTGTTAATCTATCATTTCTGATACTTTTTAAACAGCTGGATTAAAGCAACATAGCTTCCCTATCAATCTGACACTTTTCCCTCATTCATTATTTCACCTAATATTCACTGATTGCCTGTTATACCTTAAGTGTCTCTGGTGTGAAATACATTGCTAATTGACTGTGAAAAAAAAACCCCACCATATTGCTCACTGTAGATTTGTTCATTGTAGATACATATGCCTAGAAATTACCATGATGCACTTCATTCTGATTTTATTGTACGAAGAGTGAGTGAATCCTTGAGAAGGTATTTTACATATCTGTGAGCATCATCTCTATGCTTTCACATGGGAACTTTTGTAAATGTTGAGTAAAGGTGGATATATTAAAAGTAACCAAATCACAAAAATTGTAAATAAATAAAATTTCCAAGTCATGAGATAAATGAATATTAATTTATCTCTTTGAAAATACTTTTATAACTGAGAGCTATTGTTTGTCCCTTTCTTAGGTTATAAGGATATGCAATTGATATTTAAATGAAAATATTAGAAACTCTTGCTTTTACTCTCCTTATTTCAATAAATTTTGGTAAAGTCAAACTTCTTTGCTTTTCTTTTAATTTTTTTAATTTTTTATTTATTTTTAATTTTTTTAACATCTTGATTGGGGTATAATTGCTTTACAATGGTGTGTTAGTTTCTGCTTTATAACAAAGTGAATCAGTTGTACATATTCATATGTTCCCATATCTCTTCCCTCTTGCGTCTCCCTCCCTCCCACCCTCCCTATCGCACCCCTCCAGGCGGTCACAATGCACCGAGCTCATATCCCTGTGCTATGGGGCTGCTTCCCACTAGCTATCTACCTTACGTTTGTTAGTGTATATATGTCCATGCCTCACTCTTGCTTTGTCACAGCTCACCCTTCCCCCTCCCCATATCCTCAAGTCCATTCTCCAGTAGGTCTGTGTCTTTATTCCTGTCTTACCCCTAGGTTCTTCATGACATATTTTTTTCTTAAATTCCATATATATGTGTTAGCATACGGTATTTGTCTTTCTCTTTCTGACTTACTTCACTCTGTATGACAGACTCTAGGTCTATCCGTCTCATTACAAATAGCTCAATTTCGTTTCTATTTATGGCTGAGTACTATTCCATTATAAATATGTGCCACATCTCCTTTATCCATTCATCCGATGGTGGGCACTTAGGTTGTTTCCATCTCCAGGCTATTGTAAATATAGCTGCAATGAACATTTTGGTACATGACTCTTTTTGAATTTTGGTTTTCTCAGGATATATGCCCAGTAGTGGGATTCCTGGGTCATATGGTAGTTCTATTTGTAGTTTTTTAAGGAACCTCCGTACTGTTCTCCATAGTGGCTGAACCAATTCACATTCCCACCAACAGTGCAAGAGTATTCCCTTTTCTCCACACCCTCTCCAGCATTTATTGTTTCTAGATTTTTTGATGATGGCCATTCTGGCAGGTGTGAGATGATATCTCAATGTAGTTTTGATTTGCATTTCTCTAATGATTAATGATGTTGAGCATTCTTTCATGTGTTTGTTGGCAGTCTGTATATCTTCTTTGGAGAAATGTCTATTTAGGTCTTCTGCCCATTTTTGGATTGGGTTGTTTGTTTTTTTGTTATTGAGCTGCATGAGCTGCTTGCAAATTTTGGAAATTAATCCTTGGTCAGTTGCTTCATTTGCAAATATTTTCTCCCATTCTGAGGGTTGTCTTTCGGTCTTGTTTATGGTTTCCTTTGCTGTACAAAAGCTTTGAAGTTTCATTAGGTCCCATTTGTATATTTTTGTTTTTATTTCCATTTCTCTAGGAGGTGGGTCTAAAAGGACCTTGCTGTGATTTATGTCATAGAGTGTTCTACCTATCTTTTCCTCTAAGAGTTTGATAGTTTCTGGCCTTACAGTTAGGTCTTTAATCCATTTTGAGCTTATTTTTGTGTATGGTGTTAGGGAGTGATCTAATCTCATACTTTTACATGTACCTGTCCAGTTTTCCCAGCACCACATATTGAAGAGGCTGTCCTTTCTCCACTGTACATTCCTGCCTCCTTTATCAAAGATAAGGTGACCATATGTGCGTGAGTTTATCTCTGGGCTTTCCGTCCTGTTCCATTGATCTATCTTTCTGTTTTTGTGCCACTACCATACTGTCTTGATTACTGTAGCTTTGTAGTATAGTCTGAAGTCAGGGAGCCTGATTCCTCCAGCTCTGTTTTTCGTTCTCAAGATTGCTTTGGCTATTCGGGGTCTTTTGTGTTTCCATACAAATTGTGAAATTTTTTGTTCTAGTTCAGTGAAAAATGCCAGTGGTCGTTTGATAGGGATTGCATTGAATCTGTAGATTGCTTTGGGTAGTAGAGTCATTTCCACAATGTTGATTCTTCCAATCCAAGAACATGGTATATCACTCCATCTATTTGTGTCATCTTTAATTTCTTTCATCAGTGTCTTATAAATTTCTGCATACAGGTCCTTTGTCTCCTTAGGTAGGTTTATTCCTAGATATTTTATTCTTTTTGTTGCAATGGTAAATTGGAGTGTTTTCTTGATTTCACTTTCAGATTTTTCATCATTAGAGTATAGGAATGCAAGAGAGTTCTGTGCATTAATTTTGTATCCTGCAACTTTACCAAATTCATTGATTAGCTCTAGTAGTTTTCTGATAGCATCTTTAGGATTCTCTATGTATAGTATCATGTCATCTGCAAACAGTGACAGCTTTACTTCTTCTTTTCCGATTTGGATTCCTTTTATTTCCTTTTCTTCTCTGATTGCTGTGACTAAAATTTCCAAAACTGTGTTGAATAAGAGTGGTGAGAGTGGGCAACCTTGTCTTGTCCCTGATCTTAGTGGAAATGCTTTCAGTTTTTCACCATTGAGGATGATGTTGGCTGTGGGTTTGTCATATATGGCCTTTATTATGTTGAGGAAAATTCCCTCTATGCCTGCTTTCTGCACAGTTTTTATCATAAATGGGTGTTGAATTTTGTCAAAAGCTTTTTCTGCATCTATTGAGATGATCATATGGTTTTTCTCCTTCAATTTGTTAATATGGTTTATCACATTGATAGATTTACGTATATTGAAGAATCCTTGCATTCCTGGAATAAACCCCACTTGATCATGGTGTACGATCCTTTTAATGTGCTGTTGGATTCTGTTTGCTAGTATTTTGTTGAGGATTTTTGCATCTATGTTCAGTGATATTGGCCTGTAGTTTTCTTTCTTTGTGACATCCTTGTCTGGTTTTGGTATCAAGGTGATGGTGGCCTCGTAGAATGAGTTTGGGAGTGTTCCTCCCTCTGCTATGCTTTGGAAGAGTTTGAGAAGGATAGCTGTTAGCCCTTCTCTAAATGTTTAATAGAATTAGCCTGTTAAGCCATCTGGTCCTGGGCTTTTGTTTGTTGGAAGATTTTCAATCACAGTTTCAACTTCAGTGCTTCTTATTGATCTGTTCATATTTTCTATTTCTTCCTGATTCAATCTTGGCAGGTTGTGTATTTCTAAGAATTTGTCCATTTCTTCCAGGTTGTCCATTTTATTGGCCTAGAGTTGCTTGTAGTAATCTCATGATCTTTTTTATTTCTGCAGTGTCAGTTGTTACTTCTCCTTTTTCATTTCTAATTCTATTGATTTGAGTCTTCTCCCTTTTTTTCTTGATGAGTCTGGATAACGGTTTATCTATTTTGTTTATCTTCTCAAAGAACCAGCTTTTAGTTTTATTGATCTTTGCTATTGTTTCCTTCATTTCTTTTTCATTTATTTCTGATCAGATTTTTATGATTTCTTTCCTTCTGCTAACTCTGGGGTATTTTTGTTCTTCTTTCTCTAATTGCTTTAGGTGCAGGGTTAGATTGTTTATTCGAGATGTTTCCTGTTTCTGAAGGTGGGCTTGTATTGCTATAAACTTCCCTCTTAGAACTGCTTTTGCTGCATCCCATAGGTTTTGGGTCATCGTGTCTCCGTTGTCATTTGTTTCTAGGTATTTTTTGCTTTCCTCTTTGATTTCTTCAGTGATCACTTCGTTATTAAGTAGTGTATTGTTTAGCCTCCATGTATTTGTATTTTTTACAGATCTAGTCCTGTAATTGATATCTAGTCTCATGGCGTTGTGGTCGGAAAAGATACTTGATACAATTTCAATTTTCTTAAATTTACCAAGGCTTGATTTGTGACCCAAGATATGATCTATCCTGGAGAATGTTGCATAAGCACTTGAGAAAAATGTGTATTCTGTTGTTTTTGGATGGAGTGTCCTATAAATATCAATTAAGTCCATCTTGTTTAGTGTATCATTTAAAGCTTCTGTTTCCTTATTTATTTTCATTTTGGATGATCTGTCCATTGGTGAAAGTGGGGTGTTAAACTTCCCTACTCTGAATGTGTTACTGTCGATTTCCCTGTTTATGGCTGTTAGTATTTGCCTTATGTATTGAGGTGGTCCTACTTTGGGTGTGTAAATATTTACAATTGTTATATCTTCTTCTTGGATTGATCCCTTGATCATTATGTAGTGTCCTTCTTTGTCTCTTCCAATAGTTTTTATTTTAAAGTCTATTTTGTCTGATATGAGAATTGCTACTCCAGCTTTCTTTTGGTTTCCAAGTGCATGGAATGTCTTTTTCTGTCCCCTTACTTTCAGTATGTATGTGTCTCTAGGTCTGAAGTGGGTGTCTTGTAGTCAGCATATATATGGGTCTTGTTTTTGTATCCATTCAGCCAATCTGTGTCTTTTCGTGGGAGCATTTAGTCCATTTACATTTAAGGTAATTATCGATATGTATGTTCCTATTCCCATTTTCTAAACTGTTTTGGGTTCGTTATTATAGGTCTTTTCCTTCTCTTGTGTTTCTTGCCTAGAGAAGTTCCTTTAGCATTTGTTGTAAAGCTGGTTTGGTGGTGCTGAACTCTCTCAGGTTTTGCTTGTCTGTAAAGGTTTTACTTTCTCCATCAACTCTGAATGAGATCCTTGCTGGATAGAGTAATCTTGGTTGCAGGTTTTTCTCCTTCATCACTTTCACTATGTCCTGCCACTTCCTTCTGGCTTGCAGAGTTTCTGCTGAAAGATCAGCTGTTAACCTTATGAGGTTCCCTTGTGTGTTATTTGTTGTTTTTCCCTTGCTGCTTTTATTATGCTTTCTTTGTATTTAATTTTTGACAGTTTGATTAATATGTGTCTTGGCATATTTCTCCTTGGATTTATCCTGTATGGGACTCTCTTTGCTTCCTGGACTTCATTAACTATTTCCTTTCCCATATTAGGGAAGTTTTCAACTATAATCTCTTCAAATATTTTCTCAGTCCCTTTCTTTTTGTCTTCTTCTTCTGGAACCCCTATAATTCGAATGTTGTTGCATTTAATGTTGTCCCAGAGGTCCTTGAGAGTGTCCTCAGTTCTTTTCATTATTTTTTCTTTATTCTGCTCTGCAGTAGTTATTTCCACTATTTTATCTTCCAGGTCACTTATCTGTTCTTCTGCCTCAGTTATTCTGCTATTGATCCCATCTAGAGCATTTTTCATTTCATTTATTGTGTTGTTCATCATTGTTTCATCCTTAGGTCTTCTAGGTCCTTGTTAAATGTTTCTTGCATTTTGTCTATTCTATTTCCAAGATTTTGGATCATCTTTACTATCATTATTCTGAGTTCTTTTTCAGGTAGACTGCCCATTTCCTCTTCATGTGTTAGCTCTGGTCCGTTTTTATCTTGCTCCTTCATCTGCTGTGTGTTTTTCTGTCTTCTCATTTTGCTTATCTTACTGTGTTTGGGGTCTCCTTTTTGCAGGCTGCAGGTTTGTAGTTCCCGTTGTTTTTGGTGTCTGACCCCAGTGACTAAGGTTGGTTCAGTGGGTTGTGTAGGCTTCCTGGTGGAGGGGAGTAGTGCCTGTGTTCTGGTGGATGAGGCTGGATCTTGTCTTTCTGGTGGGCAGGTCCACGTCTGGTGGTGTGTTTTTGGGTGTCTCTGAACTTATTATGATTTTAGGCAGCCTCTCTGCTAATGGGTGGGGTTGTGTTCCTGTTTTGCTAGTTGTTTGGCATAGAGTGTCCAGTGCTGTAGCTTGCTGGTCGTTGAGTGAAGCTGGGTGCTGGTGTTGAGATGGAGATATCTGGGAGATTTTCGGCGTTTAATATTATGTGGAGCTGGGAGGTCTCTTGTTGACCAGTGTCCTGAAGTTGGCTCTCCCACCTCAGAGGCACAGCACTGACTCCTGGCTGCAGCACCAAGAGCCTTTCGTCCACACGGCTCAGAATGAAAGGGAGATAAAGTAGAGAGAAAGAATTAGTAGAAATAGGAAGAAAGAAAGAAAGAAGAAAAGAAGGAAAGAAGGAAAAGAAAGAAAGGGAGGGAGGGAGGAAGGAAGGAGGGAAGGAAGAAAAAAGAAAGAAAGAAAGAAGATACAGTACAATAAAATAAAGTTATTAAATTAAAAAAATAATTATTAAAAAAAAAAGGGACAGTTAGAACCTTAGGACAAATGGTAAAAGCAAAGCTATACAGACAAAATCTCACACAGAAGCATACACATACAGCCTCACAAAAAGAGGAAAAGGGGAAAAAAATCATAAATCTTGCTCTCAAAGTCCACCTCCTCAATTTGGGATGATTCGTTGTCTATTCCTGTATTCCACAGATGCAGGGTATATCAAGTTGATTGTGGAGATTTAATCCCCTGCTTCTGAAGCTGCTGGGAGAGATTTCCCTTTCTCTTCTTTGTTTGAACAGCTCCCGGGGCTCAGCTTTGGATTTGGCCCCGCCTCTGCTTGTAGGTCGCCGGAGGGCGTCTGTTCTTTGCTCAGACAGGATGGGGTTAAAGGAGCCGCTGACTCGAGGGCTCTGGCTCACTCAGGCCGAGGGGAGGGAGGGGCGCGGAGTGCGAGATGAGCCTGCGGCAGCAGAGGCCAGCGTGACGTTGCACCAGCCTGAGGCCCGGCATGCGTTCTCCCGGGGAAGTTGTCCCTGGATCCCGGGAACCTGGCAGTGGCAGGCTGCACAGGCTCCCCGGAAAGGGGGTGTGGATAGTGACCTGTGCTTGCACACAGGCCCCTTGGTGGCGGTGGCAGCAGCCTTAGCATCTCCCGCCCGTCTCTGGGGGTCTGTGCTTTTAGCCGCGGCTCGCACCCATCTCTGGAGTTCCTTTAAGCAGCGCTCTTAAAGCCCTCTCCTCGCGCACCAGGAGACAAAGAGGGAAGAAAAAGTCTCTTGCCTCTTCGGCAGCTCCAGACCTTTTCCCAGACTCCCTCCGGGCTAGCCGTGGTGCACTAACCCCTTCAGGCTCTGTTCATGCAGCCAACCCCAGTCCTCTCCCTGTGCTCCGAGCAAAGCTCGAGCCTCAGCTCGCAGCCCCACCCGCCCCAGCGGGTGAGCAGACAAGCCTCTCGGGCTGGTGAGTGACGGTCGGCACCCATCCTCTGTGGGGGGAATCTCCCCGCCTTGCCCTCCGCACCCCTGTTGCTGTGCTCTCCTCCGCAGCTCCAAAGCTCCCCCCCCTCCGCCTCCCGCAGTCTCCGCCCGCGAAGGGGCTTCCTAGTGTGTGGAAACCTTTCCTCCTTCACAGCTCCGTCCCACTGGTGCAGGTCCTGTCCCTATTCTTTTGTCTCTGTTTTTTCTTTTGCCCTACCCAGGTACGTGGGGAGTTTCTTGCCTTTTGGGAGGTCTGAAGTCTTCTCCCAGCGTTCAGTGGGTGTTCTGTAGGAGTTGCTCCACGTGTAGCTGTATTTCTGGTGTATTTGTGGGGAGGATGGTGATCTCCGCGTTTTACTCTTCCGGCATCTTCCCCTCCTCTCTTTGCTTTTTTTCTTTACAGAAACGTTCAGTTGTGTCCTTCTCTTTAGCTGTTCCTCTTTAGTCCCTGTTACTCTTTAATACTTCGAAGTGATCATTTTTATTTCCTGCCATTTGTCTCACCTTCTGTCATTGTTAATTTAAAAATGACTTTTGATCTGAGAAAATTAAAATTCGCACCAGTAATTAGTTAACATCACAGATCCTTTAGCTTTTTCGTCTTATAATTCAAATACGCCAATGTCCAATTTTATTTATTTATTAACAACTTTACTGGAGTATAGTTGCTTTACAATAGTGTGTTAGATTCTGCTTTATAACAAAGTTAATCAGCTATACATATATCCCCATATCTCCTTCCTCTTGCGTCTCCCTCCCACCCTCCCTATTCCACACCTCTAGGTGGTCACAAGGCACCAAGCTGATCTCCCGGTGCTATGCAGCTGCTTCCCAGTAGCTATCTGTTTTACATTTAGTAGTGTATATATGTCCATGCCACTCTCTCACTTCGTCTGAGCTTACCCTTCCCCCTCTCTGTGTCGTCAAGTCCATTCTCTACATCTGAGTCTTTATTCCTGTCCTGCCCCTAAGTTCTTCAGAACCATATATATATATATATTTTTTTTTTTTAGATTCCATATATATGAGTTAGCATATGGTATCTGTTTTTCTTACTTCACTCTGTAAGACAGAATTTAAGTCCATCCACCTCACTACAAATAACTCCATTTTGTTTCTTTTTATGGCTGAGTAATATTGCATTGTATATATGTGCCACATCTTCTTTATCCATTCATCTGTTGATGGACACTTAGGTTGCTTCCATGTCCTGGCTCTTGTAAGTAGAGCTGCAGTGAACGTTGTGGTACATGACTCTTTTTGAATTATGGTTTTCTCAGGGTATATGCCTAGTAGTGGGATTGCTGGGTCATATGGTAGTTCTATTTTTAGTTTTTTGAGGAGTCTCCATACTGTTCTCCATAGTGGCTGTATCAATTTACATTCCCATCAACAGTGCAAAAGGGTTCCCTTATCTCCACACCCTGTCCAGCATTTATTGCTTGTAGATATTTTGATGATGGCCATTCTGACTGGTGCGAGGTGATGCCTCATTGTAGTTTTGATTTGCATTTCTATAATGATTAGTGTTGTTGAGCATCCTTCCGTGTGTTTGTTAGCAACCTGTACATGTTCTTTGGAGAAATGTCTCTTTAGGTCTTCTGCCCATTTTTGGATTGGGTTGTTTGTTTTTTTAATATTGAGCTGCCTGAGCTGCTTGTAAATTTTGGAGATTAATCCTTTGTCACTTGCTTCATTGGAAAATATTTTCTCCCATTATGAGGGTTATCTTTTTGTCTTGTTTATGGTTTCCTTTGCTGTGCGAAAGCTTTCAAGTTTCATTAGGTCCCATTTGTTTATTTTTGTTTTTATTTCCATTTCTCTAGGAGGTGGGTCAAAAAGGATCTTGCTGTGATTTATGTCATAGAGTGTTCTGCCTATGTTTTCCTGTAAGTTTTATATTGTCTGGCCCTACATTTAGGTCTTTAATCCCTGTTGAGTTTATTTTTCTGTATGGTGTTAGGGAGTGTCCTAATTTCATTCTTTTACATGTAGTTGGGCAGTTTTCCCAGCACGACTTATTGAAGAAGCTGTCTTTTCTCCATTATATATTCTTGCATCCTTTATCAAAAATACGGTGACCATATGTGTTTGGGTTTATCTCTGGGCTTTCAGTCCTGTTCCATTTATCTATATTTCTGTTTTTGTGCCTGTACCATACTGTCTTGATTACTGTAACTTTGTAGTATAGTCTGCAGTCTGGGAGCCTGATTCCTCCAGCTCCATTTTCCTTTCTCAAGATTGCTTTGGCTATTCGGGGTCTTTTGCGTTTCCATACAAATTATATAATTTTTTATTCTAGTTCTGAGAAAAATACCATTGGTAGTTTGGTAGGGATTGCACTGCATATGTAAATTGCTTTGGGTAGTATAGGCATTTTCACAGTGTTGACTCTTCTAATCAAGGAACATAGTATATCTCTCCAACTGTTTGCATCATCTTTAATTTCTTTCATCAGTGCTTATAGTTTCATGCATACAGGTCTTTTTGTCTACATAGGTAGGTTTATTCCTAGATATTTTATTCTTTTTGTTGCAGTGGTGAACGGGAGTGTTTCCTTAATTTCTCTTTCAGATTTTTTATTGTTATTGTATAGGAATGCGAGAGATTTCTGTGCATTAATTTTGTATCCTGCTTCTTTACCGAAGTCATTGTTTAGCTCCAGTAGTTTACTAGTAGTATCGTTATGATTCTCTATGTATAGTATCATGTCATCAGCAAACAGTGACAGCTTTACTTCTTTTCCAGTTTAGATTCCTTTTTTTTCTTCTCTGATTGCCGTGGCTCAAACTTCCAAATCTATGTTGAATAATAGTGATGAGAGTGGACAACCTTGTCTTGTTCCTGATCTTAGGGGAAATGGTTTCAGTTTTTCACCATTGAGGATGATGTTGGCTGTCATTTTGTCATATATGGCCTTTATTTTGTTGAGGTAAATTCCATCAATGCCTACTTTCTACAGGGTTTTTATCATAAATGGGGGCTGAATTTTGTCGAAAGCTTTTCCTGCATCTATTGAGATGATCATATGTTTTTTTCTCCTTCAGTTTCTTAATACGGTTTATCACATTGATTGATTTCCATATATTGAAGAATCCTTGCATTCCTGGGATAAACCCCACTTGATCATGGTGTATGATCCTTTTAATGTGCTCTTGGATTCTGTTTGCTCGTATTTTGTTGAGGATTTTTACATCCATGTTTATCAGTGATATTGGCCTGTAATTTTCTTCCTTTGTGACATCTTTGTCTGGTTTTCGTATTATGGTGATGGTGGCCTCATAGAATGAGTTTGGGAATGTTCCTTCCTCTGTTATATTTTGGAAAAGTTTGAGAAGGATAGGTGTTAGCTCTTCTCTAAATATTTGATAGAATTCTCCTGTGAAGCCACCTGGTCCTGGGCTTTTGTTTGTTGGAAGATTTTAAATCACAGTCTCCGTTTCAGTGCTTGCAATTGGTCTGTTTGTATTTTCTGTTTCTTCCTGGTTCAGTCTCAGCAGGTTGTGTATTTCTAAGAATTTGTCCATTTCTTCCAGGTTGTCCATTTTATTGGCATAGAGTTGCTTGTAGTAATCTCTCATGATCTTTTTTATTTCTGCAGTGTCAGTTGTTACTTCTCCTTTTTCATTTCTAATTCTATTGATTTGAGTCTTCTCCCTCTTTTTCTTGATGAGTCTGGCTAATGGTTTATCAATTTTGTTTGTCTTCTCAAAGAACCAGCTTTTAGTTTTATTGATCTTTGCTATCATTTCCTTCATTTCTTTTTCATTTATTTCTGATCTGATCTTTATGATTTCTTTCTTTCTGCTAACTTTGGGAGTTTTTTGTTCTTCTTTGTCTAATTGCTTCAGGTGTAAGGTTAACTAGTTTATTTGAGATGTATCTTGTTTCTTGAGATAGAATTGTATTGCTATCAACTTCCCTCGTAGAATTGCCTTTGCTGAATCCCATAGGTTTTGGGTTCTCATGTTTTCATTGTCATTTGTTTTAATGTATATTTGATTTCCTCTTTGATTTCTTCAGTGATGTCTTGGTTATTTTACAAGACAAGTGATGTCTTGTAGTATATTGTTCAGCTTCCATGTGTTTGTATTTTTTACACATTTTTTTCCTGTAATTGATATCAGGTCTCATAACGTTGTGATTGGAAAAGATAGTTGATATGATTTCAATTTTCTTAAATTTACCAAGGCTTGGTTTGTGACCTATGGTATGATCTATCCTGGAAAATGTTCCATGAGTACTTGAGAAGACAGTGTATTCTGTTGTTTTTTGTGGAATGTCCTATAAATATCACTTAAGTCCCTTTTGTTTAATGTATCATTTGATGCTTTTGTTTCTTTATTTAGTTTCATTTTGTATGATCTGTCCATTGGGGAAAGTGGGGTGTTAAAGTCCCCTACTATGATTGTGTTTCTGTTGATTTCCCCTTTTATGGTTGTTAGCAATTGCCTTATGTATTGAGGTGCTCTTATGTTGGGTGAATAAATACTTACAGTTGTTACAACTTCTTCTTGGATTGATCCCTTGATCACTTGATCATTGTGAGGTGTCCTTCATTGTCTTTTGTAATAGTGTTTATTTTAAATTCTATTTTGTATGATATGAGAATTGCTAGTCCAGCTTTCTTTTCATTTCCATTTGCATGGAATATCTTTTTCCATCTCCTCACTTCCAGTTGTATGTGTCCATAGGTCTGAGGTGGGTCTCTTGTAGACAGCATATACACAGGTCTTGTTTTTGTATCCATTCAGCCAGTCTGTGTCTTTTGGTTGGAGCATTTAATCCATTTACATTTTAGGTAGTCATTGATATGTATGTTCCTAATTCCATTCTCTTAATTGTTTCAGGCTTGTTATTGTAGGTTTTTTCCTTCTCTTGTGTTTTCTGCCTAGAGAAGTTCCTTTAGCATTTGTTGTAAAGCTGGTTTGGTGATGTTGAATTCTCTTAGGTTTTGTTTGTCTGTAAAGGTTGTAACTTCTCCATCAAATATGAATGAGATCCTTGCTGGATAGAGTAATCTTGGTTGTATGTTTTTCCTTTCATCACTTTAAATGTGTTCTGCCAGTCCCTTCTGGCTTGCAGAGTTTCTGCTGAAAGTTCAACTGTTAACCTTATGGGGATTCCCTTGTATGTTATTTGGTTTTTTTTCCCTTGCTGGTTTTAATATTTTTTCTTTGTATTTTATTTTTTGTAGTTTAATTAATATGGGTCTTGACATGTTTCTCCTTGGATTTTCATGTATGGGACTCTCTGTGTTTCCTGGACTTCATTATTTCCTTTCCCATATTAAGGAAGTTTTCAACTATAATCTCTTGAAATATTTTCTCACTCCATTTCTTTTTGTCTTCTTCTGGGACCCCTGTAATTCAAATATTGGTTCATTTAATGTTGTCCCAGAGATCTCTGAGACTGTCCTGAATTCTTTTCATTCTTTTTTCTTCATTAGGCTCTGCAGTAGTTATGTCCAGTATTTTATCTTCCAGGTCACTATCTGTTCTTTTGCCTCAGTCGTTCTGCTATTGATTCCTTCTAGGCAATTTTTAATTTCATTTATTGTGTTGTTCATCATTGTTTGTTTTCTCCTTAATTCTTCTAGGTCCTTGTTAAGCATTTCTTATATATTCTTCATTCTATTTCCAAGATTTTGGATCATCTTTACTATCATTACTCTGAATTCTTTTTCAGGTAGACTGCCTATTTCCTCTTCCTTTTTTCAGTCTGATGGGGTTTTTTTTGCCTTGCTCCTTCATCTGCTGTGTGTTTCTCTGTCTTCTCATTTTGCTTAACTTACTGTGTTTGGGGTCTCCTTTTTGCAGGCTGCACGTTCCTACTTCCCGTTGTTTTTGGTGTCTGTACCCAGTGGCTAAGGTTGGTTCAGTGTGTTGTGTAGGCTTCTTGGTGGAGGGGACTGATGCCTGTGTTCAGGTGGATGAGTCTAGATCTTATGTTTCTGGTGGGCAGGACCACATCTGGTGGTATGTTTTGTGGTGTCTGTTACCTTATTATGATTTTAGGCAGCCTCTCTGCTAATGGGTGGAATTGTGTTTCTGTCTTGCTAGTTGTTTGGCATAGGGTGTCCAGCACTGTAGCTTGCTGGTCATTGAGTGGAGCTTGGTCTTAGCGTTGAGATGGAGATCTCTGGGAGAGCTTTCACCTTTTGATATTACCTGGAACCAAGAGGTCTCTGGTGGACCAGTGTGCTGAACTCGGCTCTTTCACCTCAGAGGCAGAGGCTTGACACGTGGCTGGAGCACCAAGACCCTGTCAGCTACATGGCTGGTGCAGGACCCGAGGACAGACTGAGCTTTGGCTGGCCGTGTTCAACCAGAGTGCTGTGGTGGTGCAGCTGTGGGTGGGCCCATGGTTTGCCTAGGGGTCATGCTGCCCTCTCCTTAGGCTCTGGGGCAGCTCAGCAGCTGCGGAGGGAAGAGATGTAGAGCAGGGAGTTAGGGCTGCGTGGGGTCCCAGCCTCCATGCCAGGTAGTGGGGGCAGGGTTGGGTCCGCTCAGACCTCAGTCACTCAAGAAGTGAGGTGGGGGCACTGGAGAGAGGGGTGGAGTGGCAGGGAGGAAGTAGGGCACGACTGGGCAGCCAGGGACCGCACTTCTGCAGAGAGCTTCCGTCTTCCAACAAAACCCGTTAGCCTCACCACCCACACACTGCCCCAAGTTTATTTTTTTATGGTTAATTGTATCTCAGCAATTCTCAAGATCCAATTGAATCATGGTATGTTATTATATAATATGAAATTAGGCTACACAATTATTAGAATAATAGTGTACTATTAATTATTACAAATAATGGTCTCACATAATCTGTTCTCTAGTCTCAAAGTGAATATCTGCAGGTGGGTCACTGTTTCAAAAATAAAATCAATAGGTAGAGTCACAAGAAAATGTGTTACATTTAGTCTGGAGCTGGCTTGTAAAACAACAAATAGACTGTTTTACTTTCACTCAGTCATGATCAATTTGGTAATTCACATGTGATCTGCTAATGATTCTACATAGAAATTGATATTCATCCTTATTATCAGCAATATATATATATTTAAAGAAAATTCTAAGCAAGGGGCAGTATTATTATTTATACTTTCCTCTGATTTATATTTTTAGAACAGTAAGATAATTTAGGAAATAGTACTAGAACCAAACCATTGCTATTCATTAGATTCATCTAGTTTTTTCTTTGATCAAAATACACATGTCCAGGCCCTTTCTAGTCTTAATGTAATATAAATAACAGCAAAAATTTCTTGCTTAGTTTTATAAGTAAGCAAGAAATATATATATTTCTATATAATATTTTATATAGAAATAAAATATATATTTCTATATAATATTTTAAATATTTATGCTCCCAATATATATATTTATATTTCTATATAATATTTTAAATATTTATGCTCTCAATATCATAAAATTAATCTCTTTATAATAGAATCAGTTACATATTTTTCCTAAGTATTATTTATCTAAGTTTATTTTTGATTAAGAAATATTAAAACCTATCTTAAAGCCATGGCTTCCGTGTTAATTTAAATTCTGGCAACTAATTTACTCTTGTTAGTGACCCTTAATGCTTTCTTAATATTCTGGGCTGAGAACACCTAACCATGTTATTATCTACCCTTCTCATCTCTCAAGTCAATTAATTCACTGAATTCTGTCAATTATTGTGTCACCATATCTCCTAAATATTTCTCAGTTCTGTCTTCCATGTAGTCATGCTAACTAGGGCTCTGATAATCACAGATAGAGAGTATCTCCTAACTCCTCATCTGTAATTTCTCCCCGTGATAATTTTCACCATATTACTACAGAGGCAAATATTTCTAACATTTTATTTTCATGATGCTATTCACTATCTAGATGTAAAAGCTTCAGTGGCTCCCAGCTGTCCATTCATGATAGAGCACATTCCTTAATGTTCATAACCTAGGCCTGACCTAATTTTTGAAGTTTTTTGCTGCTTTTCTGTAGTCTTAACCTCCTAGTCCAGCTATTTTAATCTACCTACTTACTACTTCTTAATTTTCTTTGTTGGGTATTTCTTCCACATCTCTATTCATTTTTCTCTCTTTCATGTTCCCATATTTCTTTAATTTCCCTATTCACTGCTGTCACAATTAACAGTTATTGTGTGTGATTCACAATTGCCCAAATTAAGAGTTGTGATGTCTCTCTTGAAAAGAATAGTTTACGAGGAGTTTACATTTCTTTATTGTATTGTTTTTGACTTAAATAAATCTCTTAGCTTCCGTCATAAGAAGCTGGCTGGAAATTGAATTTCAGCCCTTAAAGAGGTGGTAGAGGGGTGTCCTAAGGTTCACTCTCCACAGTGTCTCACAAAATGCTCAGTCTATATTGTTTCCAAAAAAAAAAAAAACGGGAAAAGCCATTCTGCAGTCCTCCCTTCATAGTATCCACTGATAACTTCTTGACTGAAAGCACATGACTCTTAAATGCTCTAATGCTGCTATCGAGTGCCATTACCAGGGAATGAAAATTATAGGGAGGCTTGGATGCAACTTACAGTGCTGAGGACCCCTCATGGTCCAATATTCCACCCCCAAAATTGTAGCCATCTTGACCTCCACAAGTTCTGCCTTTTGGTTTTCAGTTCCTTGGCTTATCATTGGGTATCCCCTCCTTCTGCTGAAGTCTGAAAGCCGCCTACAACCAAAAAGCTCTTGTAATTATAGGATTCATCCCACTCCAAATATAGTTGTGTTTTATTGTGGTTGTTATTAAAAATCTCAGATCACAGTTCTGTTGATGCCTCTTTTGTAATATATAAAAAGCATTGTTTCACATATATGTTTAATATGTTAGTTAGGAATGCTTTTAAAAGAATGTAGCAAACTATCTACCAATGGCTTATCTAAATAAAGCAGAAACCAGGCAGATTTGTTCTTTATGGGTTTTTCTCTCATTTCAAAGAAGAAAATCTTACCAGAAAGTATCTTATAAGACTTCCTGTTATGCTTTATGTTTATCAAATCTGGGACATGGACCCATTCCCTGAGTTCAGGAGGAGCGTGCTGGAAATGTACCTTTCTTGAGCTTGAACAAATACAATAAATACAGGTCACTTTAGCCAAGATAAAAGGAGAAAATGGCAACCATAGCATTTAATGATTAAACTACTTTGTCTAGAATTCTTTAAAGGGTAATTATGTAGAGTAAAAAGTATTTTCACACTTACTCTTACAAACTAAAAAAAAAAAAAATCTATTTTCCAAAAATGTGTAAATAAATAAATAAGGGTTAATTGTAGCTCTGAAAATGCAGTCCTGAAAATCTTGTTAAGCCTAAGGGGATAAAGCTGATTAGAGTGTAAGATGGAATTTATGCAATTACATACTATTTATACATTACAAAAAAATAAAAGGAATATTCTTTGACTTCTGAGCTAGTATAATACTTCTAGTTGTTGATAATTACTACAAAATTCTCGTCTTTATTTAAATTTTTGAGTCTTCTATGTAGTTATTTTTAGATATAATTCTTCATAAAAATTATCTATTATACAATAAAAAATGGATGGTTAGGTTTGGTCCTCTGGTTTTGAACATCTCTTTGACTTACTAGCACAAAATAAAAATGTGTTACTGTAATAGTTTACATGGGTCTACAGCTGTGCCTTACGGTAAATATAAATTCTTTTAAAAAATGTAGAAACAAAAATATATTAGGAATAAAATTTGCTTACTTCAAGCAGACTAACCATGGCTTTCTCCATCTGACTTCAAACCTAGACATATTGAAAAATATACACACAGATAAACTAGGTACAACATAATTTTTGTAAATTTAATGTATGAGTATACATATATTTTAATGAGATCACAGAAATAAAAAAATAGAAAAAGAATTGTTCCTGATTGTTTCTTACATTGGTTTTACATGATGTCTGTTGATTCAAGTTGATAACGTTTTATTGCATATCCTAAGTATAGTAAATAAGATAATGATATATGCCACAAAATTATATTTACTAATGAAACTTGATTTAAATTAGGGAGTACAAGAAATGTAAGATTCAACATGAAAGCAAACACAATTTATGACTAGCTCTTCTGTAATAAGAATAAATGGGTCTGTTCAAACTGTACAGAATATTTTTCATATAAATGATATCAGTGTGAATAAGTAATGGTTTTCTAGATAACTTATGCTTTGTATTGCAAATAGCTTGTATTTATAGTGATTATGTATCAAGAGAAATGAAACAGTACATGCACTGTTGGCAAATGTATGCAATTTATTAGTTTGGGCATGAATTCAATTTATTAATCATATTGACTCACCAGAATATGCTTGGTTTATGCAAAGATGTTATTAGTCTGGAGGAGAAGCAGAGTATGCATGTTCTTCTGAATTTAAGTTTAGAATTAAAACCTTCTATTCTGATCATTTGTAACCAACAATGAAATATAAAACTTCCGTTCTTATAGCATGTTGCCCTCACCATGAAAAATAGAAATAAGCTAACATAAAATAATCAAAATGTATTTTGTGAAGGCTGGTAATAGACTCATATATGTAACTTTATAACATATACTAAATGATAAAAATTACTTTTAAAATGTGTGCTTCTTTTTCCTCTTTACTTTCTTCTAGTATATGTAGCTTTCTTCACTAATATTTTTAAGTCATTTTAAAATGTAGTTCCTTGTAAAAATGGGCCATATCAAGAGGTACCGCACAAGAATTCAAATCTCATTCTTATTCAGTTAAAAGAATACTTTGAAGGGTTTTAAATCTTTTATACTGAGTAGATTACCTATGAAGCAGATCGTAAATCATTTAAATTACAACTATGAACATTATCTTTTAATTAATGCTCTAGAAATTAGTTTATAAAGAACATTTTGTTTAAAAATAATCTCAAATTCTATCAGTAGAATGTGGGAGGTTTGGAATATGAGGAATAATATATTCGATATAATGAAAAATAAACTTTTAATTCTATTATGGATATTAATTGTAGATAACAAACCTCCATCTGCACTTCAAATATTATCTGAGAATTTTGCTTCTGGTTTGGCTGAGTAGCTCCTATCAAAATAACCTTTCTGAAGATAACAACTGAAAATTTGGGGACAAGGGACCTCAATGAAGACACCAGAGAGTAATAAAAAATAAAAATAAATAAAAAACATGAAACTTGACAGGAGTTAACTCTTGAAAGAAGAGAATGGCACTGAGTTTCTCTTTTTTTTTTTATGACTTTTATCCTGAGAGCAGGCCCAAGTCTGCATCATTCAAGGTACTTAAAACTCTAATGGGCAGCCCACAGTCATGCTGGCTTGAAGAACCAGGGGAGAGAGTTTAGAGCAACTACAGCTATAGGAAAATAAAGGGGAAAACCTCAGAAAGGGGAAATCCCAGAAATGTGAAAGCAAGAGAGTGAGAGTAACAAGTCCTATGAACAATCAGTACTCAAATATCCGGTTTAGCCCTGGACCATGCATGAGTAAAACTAACATCAAACAGCCCAGAAAAAAGAAGCCAATTGAATTTGGAGCTGCCATCTATCAAAAAGGAGATGAGTTTTGTAGTCTGAATTCCACCTGCTTAAAAAATGAATATTATTGGGAAGACCATGATAGAATCCAGATTTTCTACAATATATTATTCAGTGTCCAAGGTGCCATATAGAGCTACTCAACATACAGGAAAAAAAAGAATCAGGGAAGCATGGCCCATTCTCAAGAGAAAAGACAATCAATAAAGACCAACCCTTTGATAACCTAGATGTTATAATAAGTTGACAAGGATTTTCAAGAAGCTACTATAACTGTGCTCAGTATCATAAAGGAAAATATGCTTGTAGCAAATGAAAATATAGGAAATCTCAGCAGAGCAATGAAAAACTTTTAAAAATTCTAGAAATGAAAAATATAGTATCTGAAATATCAGCTAAGTCAAAAACACATAAAACACAGATCCGTGACAGCTCACAAAGCATATTGTTCCTTCTAATAACTATAAAGGTAGTTCATTTGGTCCCAATTAAAGTTTATTAACGTGATCAACTTATTCTATGGCTGTTTTATGGAAATAAGGTAGCTGGCATAAAAAAATGAAAATAAATATGTACCCACTCCCCCTTCACCATTTAGGACAATGAAGAAAGACAAACTCTCATGTTTCTGCTTACCAGTTCTCCATTCAAGTTAAGTTCATGTGGGCAAATAGCTCAGTCAGTTTATTAAGTCATCTTTCCTGCAGTACAAAGAGAAATCTGAGTAGATTTCCTTGCCAAATATTTCTCTCTTTCAGCATATGTAGGCAACTGATTAGCTGTGCTTCTGCTCCAGGCCATGGTTCTGCTCCTCACTTTGTTTCATTTTAGGACTTAGCCCAAATAAAAATTTTAAAATTTCAAGTAAAATAAAACATGAGACTGCATGATTGAGGGAGGATATAGCAGGTTTTTGAACTGAAAGAGAAGAGCAAGGTAAAAACTAGTGATGACAGCAAAATGTTTAAGAGAAATCCCAGGACTTGGAGAGAAAAACATACCACCAAGTATATATTCCAAAGATCATAGTATCAGTGCCAATATGAATATCCATGCACTTAGGTAAATAGGAAATTTATGTTTATTCTCTAGGTCAGAATGTTCTTTGTAATTGATTGTGCATTGAAATGGGTTGCTGATTTTTATAACTGCTTATTATGAGCTTCAAGTTTATTATGGTGATGAGATTGAGATTTTGTAAAACTGAAAGAATTGCTTTATTATTATTTCTTTGCTCTAGACTTAATGAAAACATGTGTCACAAGACAAATGGAACATTCTAAAATTCAGCTAGGCAAACTGGCCTTTATCTTCAAAATATCTCCAACAACCACCAAACAAAAGCTAGGGCTGTGATGGATCATATGCTATTTGCAAAGATCACATAAGCCTCCCAGATCAGAAGTTTGTAAGTGTTGGCTATATCATAGAAGAGGTGTCTCTATTTTAACACTTGCCCTGGATCACAAGCTAATAAAGGGCTTCTCTACGTGAAAACAGAGAAGCAGTCAGTGTAGTTCTATGAAATTTTTTTCTTCACATTTAAAGCATGTTACCCCAGGGATTTAACTAAACCTTTCTCGCATATATCACCAAAATATCTTTTCTCTCTACTGATCAACTTGAGAAATGATCAGTGTGTCACTTGCTTTATACCTTCTGTATATTTCTCTAATTATTTTTATAGTTCCTTCCACAAAACTAGTATAGAAGCTACTCAAGGGAATAGAATCCTTCATGATTTCTGTACCCCTGTTAGCTCTAAACAATCATATACTTTTCAAAGCAGGTTAAGAATTTATATATATATATATATATATATATATATATATATATATATATATATACACACACACACACACAAACATACATAAAATGAAATATTAGCCCAAAAAGAATGGAATCTTACCATTTGCAGCAACATGGATGGACCAGGAGGGTATTATGCTAAGTGAAATAAGTCAGACAGAGAAAGACAAATACCATATGATTTCACTTATATGTGGAATCTAAAAA
Source organism: Phocoena sinus (assembly GCF_008692025.1). Lineage (NCBI taxonomy): Eukaryota > Metazoa > Chordata > Mammalia > Artiodactyla > Phocoenidae > Phocoena > Phocoena sinus. Next base: position 78,339,003 of record NC_045768.1, on the reverse strand, counting down.
ACAAACTGAACAAACAAAACAGAAACAGACTCATATTTACAGAGAAGAAACTGGTGGTCACCAGAGGGGAGAGCAGTAGGCAGACAGACAAAACAGGTGAAGGGATCAAAAGGTACAAACAAAAGTCATAAATTGGCTTAGATATTAGTAAGCAATGAAGAACTTAAAAAAGATGTCAGTTCTTAGAAAGATGAAAATTGGACGATATACTATTAAGATTTTTAAGTTAAAGATTGAAAGCTGCAGAAAAGTAGATAGGCTGGCTTTGGAGAGGATGCCATAGTCTGCTACTTAAATGTCATCAGATCTTGCCCCTGTATGCTCAATATGTTTTGTTTTGTTTTACTGAGAATCATGTGATAGTTTTAAATTATGAACCCTAAATTCTTTGACATTTCTCCCATCAAGAAGTGTGGTCTATACCCATCTCCTTGACACTGACTGGGCTTGTGACTGCTTTGAAAAATAGAGTCCTGTTTGGCAGAAGTTATACTTCTGACGTAAAAGGCCAGACAGCTTCTGACTGGTTCTGTTAAGGTCCTTGCTCTGAGGTAACAGAGCTGCTATTTTAAAAGTTTGACTGCTCTGAGACAGAAACATTGAAAAAGTCAAGTATTGGCCCTCTTGGCAACATCACCAGGTGAGTCAACCTCAACTAACCAGACATGTGAGGGAGTTATCTTGAACATGGAGTCTAGACCAGCCTTCAGATGACTGCAGCTCCAGCCAACATCTCAATGCAACCATAGGAGAGAGCCCAAGTGATCTGCACCCTTCCTGAAGTCCTGACCCACAAAGTTGTGACCCCAATAATTATTATTTTACACCTATACACTTTGTTGTTATTTTTTATGCAGCAAAAAAATACCCAGAACTTTCCACCATGCTTTGCTTTTAACATTTGTTTCCATTTTGATTATGTACCACCTAGACTTAACAATTTACAAATGAGGAAATGAAGACAAAAAAAGGTTAAGTTACTTATGCAAAGTCTTAGAGCTAGTCTAGTACAGGAGCAAATGGGTAATGCATGTAAAGTATTCAGTACTTAGCACAGTGTTTGATACATAGTAGTTAACAAAGTTAAAATTAGGCCATTACTATGTCTGTCCTTTTGATGATGATGATGATAAATGATGATGGTGATTAAATTGAAGCATTGACAGTGGGAAGGAAATGCTAATTGTACATCAGGCTGCAATTTCGAGTGCTTTGCTGAAAGACTTTGAAAAACTTATCACCTCCCTTAAATTATTGAAATAACCAGAGAATGCTTCTTTGCCATTTGTAGTACTTTGTAAGAAAATCTGGAAATGCCTTGCTCCTCCCTGAAGTACTGAAATAGGCAGATGAGAGACAGCCAGATCTTGTGTTCTGGTCTGGGCTTGCCTTTAACTTGGGCAGGTCCCAGAACTTTGTTGGTTCTGGGTTTCTTCATTTATAAAATGAAAGAACTAAGTCTATAGATAATGTCATATCTCTTTAGCATAATATTTTTTTTAATTTCCAAGATTGTTTTCAATACAAATATTCCTGGGATAGAAAGAACATTAAGCCACTTCTTGCCCATGGCTGGTGAAATTCTTTGGGAAACTTGGAAGGGATGATCTGGAGAAGAGACACTGACAATGGGAAAAAAGTGAAGTGATGCAAAGACAATCTCAAAGAAACACTTTAGCTTCACTGCTTTTCAATGTTCTGATACCTCTGGGAGGCCAGGTATGAAACAAAATTGCTCCAGCCTGGGAGACCATGTTAGTGAATTCTATAGATGAAAGTTTTAATGAAACTATGTGACTACACAGGGCACAAACCCACCATCAGCCTTGCGTAGAAGAGAGCCTAAGAGCATGCATCTAACTCTCTCACTTGACTGATGGATGAAATGAGATCCAAAGAGAACTGATTTACTAATGATGGCTCTGATAGCAAGGCTCACAGAGAAATCTAAAACCTAGAAATACAGGGGTCTTTAGAACTTCAAGTTATGTAATTTTGAGGCAGTGGATCATAAAGAGGTGGCTTGGGAGAAAAGCCAAGAAAACTGTATAACATTCCACCAGGTATCCCAAATAAAAATGGAACATAAGGTAGGCAAAAGCAGTGAGCTTGCTCTGTAAACATATCTTATTGACAAATGTCCTATTCCACTCACATCCAGATGTATTTATGCCTCTATGACATGTTTTTAATTGAAGAGGGGTCAGCAATTCTTTTTTTCCCTTAGGGGGCAGATAGTAAATATTTTAAGCTTTGTGGGCTGCGTGGTCTCTCTTGCAACTATTCAACTCTGCTGGTGTAGCATGAAAGCAGCAATAAACAATTTATAAGTGAATGGGCATGGCCATGTTCCAATAAAGCTTTACTTACCAAAATAGGCAGCAGGACAATTTGGCCCACAGGCAGTAGTTTGCCAATATAGATAGCTTTTCTAAGAGTTACATAAAATAAATACCTGATAAAACTCCTAAACTCATCATCATCTTATAATCATCTTGTAGAGGTACAGGTATAATCAACATTTTATTACACTTAGCAGATCTTGCATTTTTTTACAAATTGAAGGTTTGTGGCTATCCTGCATTGAGCAAGTCTATCAGAGCCATATTTCCAACAGTATTTGCTCACTTTATCACATTTTGGTAATTCTCACAATATTTCAAACTTTTTCATTTTTATTATACTTGTTATGGTGATAAGTGATCAGTGACTTTGATGTTACTATTGTAGCTATTTTGGGGGGCCACAAACTGCACCCGTATAAGATGACAAACTTAATCGACAAATGTTGTGTATGTTCCTACTGCTCCACTGACCGGTAGTTAACCTTGTTTCTCTCCCTCTCCTTGGGCCTCCTTTTCCCTGATACAAAAAAAAATATATTGAAATTAGGCCAGTTATCAAACCTACCATGACCTGTAAGTATTCAAGAGAAAGGAAGAGTCTCATGTCTCTCACTTTAAATCAAAAGCTAGAAAAGATTAAGCTTAGTGAGGAAGACATGTCAAAAGCCAACAAATGATGAAAGCTAGGCCTCTTGAGCCAAACAGCCAAACTGTGAATGCAAAGGAAAAGTTCTTGAAAGAAATTAAAAGTGCTACTCCAATGAACATATGATGTTAAGAAAGTGAAACAGCCTTATTGCTGATATGGAGAAAATTTTAGAGGTCCAGATAGAAGATCAAACCAGCCACGACATTCCCTTAAGCCAAATCACAATCCAGAGCAAGACCCTAACTCCCTTCAATTCTGTGAAGACTGAGAGAGGTGAGGAAGTTGCAGAAAAAAAGTCTGAAGTGAGCAGAGGTTGGTTCATGAGGTTTAAGGAAAGAAACCATCTCCGTAACATAAAAGTGCAAGATGAAGCAGCAAGTAGCTGATGTAGAAGCTGCAGCATGTTTTCCAGAAGCTCTAGCTAAGATAATTAATGTAGATGGCTAAACTAAGCAACAGATTTTCAATGTAGGTGAAACAGCCATAAATTGGAAAAAGATGCCATCTAGGACTTTCATAGCTCGAAGGAAGTCAATGCCTAGCTTCAAAGAAGAGGCTGACTCTCTTGTTCGGGGCTATAATGCAGCTGGTGGCTTTAAGCTGAAGTCAGTGCTCATTTACCATCCTGAAAATCCTAGGGCCTTTAAGAATTATGCTAAATTTACTCTGTCTGTGCTCTATAAATGGAACAACAAAGCCTGTATGAGAGCACATCTTTTTACAATATGGTTTCTGAGTATTTTAAGCCTACTTTTGAGACCTACTGCTCAGAAAAAAGGGATTCAAAGTATTACTGCTCATTGACAATGCACTTGGTCACCCAAGAGTTCTGATGGATATATACAAGGAGATTAGTGTTTTCATGTCTGTTAACAAAATATCCATTCTTCAACCCATGGATTAAGGAGTGATTTTGACTTCAAGTCTTATTATTTAAGAAACACATTTTTGTAATGCTGTATGTAACTGCCATAGATAGTGATTCCTCTGGTGGATCTGGACAAAGTCAGTTGAAGCACTTTTGCAAAGGATTCACCATTTTAGATGTCATTAAGAACATGAGAAGAGGTCAAAATATCAATATTAACTGTAGTTTAGAAGACACTGATTCCAATCTTCATGGATGACTTTGAGGGGCCCAAGACTTCATTGAAGGAAGTAAGTACAGATATGGTAGAAATAGCAAGAGAACTAGAATTAGAAGTGGAGTCTGAAAATGTGACTAAATTGCTTCAATCTCACGATAAAGCTTTAACAAATGAGGAGTTGCTTCTTATGGATGAGCAAAGAAAGTGGTTTCTTGAGATGGAAACTACTCCTGGTGAAGATCCTGTGAAATTGTTGAAACGACAAGAAAGGATTTAGAAATTTACATAAACTTGGTTGATATAGCAGTGGCAGAGTTTGAAAGCATTGACTCCAATTTTGAAAGTTCTACTGTGGGTAAAATGCTATCAAACAGCATTGCGTACTACAGAGAAATTGTTCATGAAAGGAAGAGTCAAATCAATGCAGCAAACTTCATTGTTGTCTACTTTTAGAAACTTACTGCAGCCATCCCAGCCTTCAGCAACCACCAGCCTGATCAGTCAGCAGCCATCAACATCGAGGCAAGACCCTCTACCAGCAAAAAGATTGACTTGCTGAAGGCTCAGATGATGGTTAGCATTAGTTAGCAATAAAGTATTTTTTAATTAAGGTATGTACATTGTTTCTTTAGACATAATGCTATTGCACACTTAATAGACTATAGTGTATACATACCTTGTATATGCACTGGGAAACCAAAATATTTGTGTGACTTGTTTTATTGCGATACTCGCTTTCTCTGGAGTGGTCTGGAACTGAATCCACCAAATCTCTGATCTGAGGTATGCCTGTAATCTTGTAGAACTGTCATCTACTTACTGTATTTTACTGCTCATTCATTTATACACACAAACAAAAACGTTCACACACATATATTTTATTAGCAGCTCTCATGTTATACATAGATAATATAAAGAAAAATGGGACAATCTATTGTCTCAGTGTGTTCAAATAAATAAACAGGGAAATAATGCAATGCACTGTGTCATAATGGAAGAGAGTACCTACCTGACATCAAGTGAAAGATTTGATAAGGCTTAGTAGAAGAGGTGACACTTGAGCTAGAGTTTGATGTTTAGATAGGTATTTATCTTAATAACTAAGAATAAAGGTATTTTTCAGGAATAGATATCACCATCTATAAATGAAGGAACCTTTGTTATTTTAAATCACGTAAATCTCAAGGCTGATTTGTTGAACTGAGTTGTGGCATTTTCCTTGGTCCTATTGTTTTAAAATCATCTTCCTGTCAGTTTTTGCCAAAATTTAGTCTCATCTTAGTTTCCCATGATATTTACCTATTGATCATTTCAGAATGAATTGGAATCTAGTGTGATAGGAAATCTCCTTTTAATAGCAATTTAAGTTTGGAAATACTCTTGGCTTAAGCCTTTGAATTAGATAAGAATCATTAATGTTGCTGTCAGGGTCAGGAAACTCTTTTCTGCATCTACCTTACCTGCTTATGATACACATAAACATCAGTATACTCTGGGTAGCTTAACCTGCTTTTCCCACTTTATTCCAGCAATCTTCATTGTAGTGTAATTTGTCTTATGTCTATGTTTCAATGTAGGCGATTCCTTTAGATATGGAAGTGAAAATGGGTTTCATAGCATATATTATAGCTGATTGTTAGCAGCCATGTGGTTTATTGTCTTAAAACTCTTCTAAACTTTCTCTAGGCTCAGAGATAATGATTTATTAACAATGTTCACAACAGATGCAGGAAAGCAGAAGTGGTAGCAAAGGTGTCACGTATTTGCAAGCTGTGATTTACATGCAACCTGCTTCTGCATGGACTTTCTCTATTTTCTATTTTTGCCCTCTCTTTAATATCAAACAATTAACTGTGGCTCAGAGTTTCTATATTTTCATGATAACAAGAAGATACTTGGTAATACCACTACACAGTTTAACAAATTCAAACACAGAGTTCTAGCATACTTGTGTTTATGTTAATTATATATTGGCTTATATCCGAATCTATTTAAAGTCATACTAAGTGAACACTCTTATATTTGTTACTCTTCATAAAATCTCTAGCAAATTACTTTTTAAATATTGTTTAAAAAGGAAGTTCCAAATCAGAGAGAAAAAAGATACCTTGATATTTAGAGTCAACATCCTGGCAGGTGACATAGGAACTCAGGTAGGTGGCCAATCTCTCACAGGTAGTGAATGAAGATAACCTGTACCATCTATAGTGTCCCAAGAGGAAGATTGAATGGAAGCATTGGTGGTTGGTCCATCTCCTTTAGGTAGGGACTCTATCTTAGGTTAAATTTTTACTTTCTCTCTGTTTTATTGGACCTTTGAATGTCCCCAGTAGTTCATTTAATTTATCTGATTGCCCCAAGAATTACAGTGCAGAATGAAGCAAAGTCAGTGAATTCATCTAAGTAAATCAAGTTCAATCTTATTTCAGCTGTTAAAAGAGAAAAATGAGGATCGATGAGAACTTACCCCATAGTCTTACCCCATAGATCATTCAATGAAGAAGATTTTAGCTTTCAATAAAGAGCTCATTTTAAGTGTGGGCATTCAAGAGGAACTATCTTACAGATAAAAATACATAGAGCAAGAAAACATAAGAAACAAATTGGAATTTTTTTCAGGTTTTACCATAATGCTAAAGTATTTCAAGGACTATAAGAATGATTTGTCATCAATCTTCATTATATTAACAAATAAATTAATTAAACCCTGTGATGTTTTTCTGTAAGTCTCTCAACTTCTCGAGGTAGTGCCTCATATAACTGTATCAATTATAAGCCAATCTAATTATGCCATATAATGTTTTTCTTTTCAAGGCATTAATATAAAATTTTAGAATCTTAGAGAAAGAATTTTAGACACTATATAGTCTCTCAAAATATATGCACAATCTTAAATACATTTTCTTTATCATCATGAATATAATTTGAACTTATTTTGGGGTGTATAGTTGTATGTCCTTAAAACTGCTGTAGGATGACATTATTTTCTGTTATTGGGTAATAGTTTTTGAGGAACAGCTCTAGGAAGGAGAGTTTTTTGTTTTGATATGAACAGTGCTGGTATAGAACTTTCTTATTGATCTATCAAGTAACTTACACAACCAAAAAATCTTTTTTAAGGCAGAAACTTATGAGAGAAACTATATCTTTTTGTTTTGTTTTTTGTTGTTGTTGTATTTCCATTAGCACATATACAGTATGTGGTTGCCTGGCATAAAATATATACCAATAAAGTTTTTTGAAAAAAAATCACATATAAACACTTATCTCTTATTGCAGAGATGAAGGATTTCAGGCCCAGAGAAATTATGAAAGTTACCCTAAGTGACACTACATGATGATTCTAAATTAATTGAAGGGGAAATAAATATGATTTGTTTTACTGATCAAGTCTTGCCTCTGTAGTGTATTTGACTTAGAAAAATAAATTATTTGAATTAAGTATTTCTAACTATTATATGATATCTTTATAGGACATTTACCTTTTTTTTCTTTCTAATAGTCCCAAACTGTATACAGGATTTTATGGCTGCTATCATGAGATACTGTTATTTTCTAAGTATCATAATCATTTTTCAATAATCGATCTGTGACTGGGAAAACTAATCAACTGTTTAGACTTGTCCAGAATAAAGATCTTTGAGCTATTCTATTGATACATATTAATATAACAGAACCAGAGTCTAAAAAATGAAAATGCAATTTTCAAGCTAGTTCAGTTATATAATTCAGTGTATGACAGGCTATGCATATCCTTTTGATTTCTATATCTTATCTTACCATTAATGATACTGCCTAAGATGCCCTTTTGTAAAAACACGTTTTCCTCTTAAATGAACTAATTTTGAGCAAATCTATTAGATACATTTTCAGTAATTTTTCTTACTGCTGGTTTTGCTGCTAAATTAACCCACTCAATAGATTGCACATATTCCATTCAGATTATTATTCATAGTATTCATAGGTTTTTGAACTTATTCCTTAGCCTCTGCATTTTTTATTTTCCTTTTCCACACAATGTAGGTACACAGTGTAGGTCTATAATTGCATTAGAAACCTTGATGCCCCAGTAATCATATTAACTGGTAATGGTTTAGGAATTTCTGTGTTTTTAAAGCATTTCTTTCTATACATTGAATGGCACTCATTTTAAAACATTAAAAGACATCTCATCTTCATTTTGAAAGAAAAACTAAAAGTAAAAATGTGGCTGGTATGAGTAATTGGTTGTACTGACAGAAAGTTTGAGTACCAAATAGTTTGTTATATGGCAGGTCATTCATTTTAATGGAGTTAAAACATAGTATGTTACCAGAGAATTGTCAAGTGATTAATATTATAGATTTGACATTGCAACACTGAGAAAGAGAGTTGGATTGACTACCTGGGAGGGAATTTGCATATATAACTTCTCTAAAGCTAGTATGAAGAAAAGAGAGTTTACAGGGAATATATTATATACTGTGTGTATTGTTCATCACAAATGTTCACCTTGACCAGAGGAATTACCCATGGCTCAGACAGAGGAATAAAGCATGGCTTTAGAGTAAAGATGACCTGGACTGAAAACTGAGTTCATCAACTAGTTGAGTGAATGACTGTGGACACATTTAATTCCATGAGACTCAGTTTTACTGTATGTTAGATTGGAATAAAGTTTTCAATTTATGGAATTGTTGCCAGAATTGAGATGCCCCATGTATATAGGATTTAATTTTTGATGAGTGATTTTCCTTTTTGTCTTTAAACCAAAGAAGCTAAATATAAAGAACAATTAAACTCTGATAAAGGAGTGACCAAAAAATACAAAGACACTCTGTATTGTACCCTAGCGCTTAAGGAGAGTAACAAAGGATGGACAAACTGGAAAGGGTCGCCTCCCAAGGCTGGAGTTCAGACCTCCTTGCAGAAGGTGTAGCTCAGCCCCTCGGATAGCAGGGATATTTGCTGGTCTGCCCCAGTTAGAGCTGGTTTGCCGTCACTGGGCAAGTGGAAAGCAGCCCTTGGGAAGTCACGTGGGATGCCGGCAGTCAGGAACTGGTGGCTTGGGTGTACAGAGAGTGGAGGCTCAGAAGGAACCATCCACATGGGCCTGCAGAGAAAGACAAGGTGCCAGAGTGGTCAGGAGGACTTTAGGATGCTGGCCTCTATGTCTAGAGAGTGGTGGGAAGGTGATGAAACAGGCCAACCAGAGTTCTGAGCATGAAACAGGGTCAGTGTTCCACTAGATTCCTCACATGACCCCACTGGCCTACTGCAGAAGCCCTTCCTCCTGCCATGTCCCTGCACTACACCATTGTGAGAAAGTTAACCATCATGCTCACTGTGAAAGATGCTTAAAAGGATGCTGTCCATTTGAGAAGGTGAGCCTGCAGCTAAGAGGCTGGGTACTGATAACTGAAACCCTTGTAGGTTTGTACTTGTGTGGTCCCTTTGTACAGAGGAGTGATATTAGAATGGCTCTATTTTACTCTATACAACAGAAATTGTACTTAAAGTTAAACAATAATTTGTAACCAATGGTTTAAATATTTTCAAAGAATTTTGAAAGTCCTAACTCTCCCCTTTCTACTACCTCTCCCCACTTAGCTTATCCTCCTTCCTCAGAGTCATCTGATTTTACCATCTATTTAGATCAATTTATAAGCTGTTTAAGATGCCAAAGCCATTTACACTTTTATGTGATTTTCTTAAAAATTCATCCAAAATAATAAAAGATGAACTGTGGTCCCTGGGGTTTCTAAGAGTGCATATAAAAATTTCCATGCACAGGCTGAGAGAATATTGTAGAACATGAGAAAATGTCAGAAGTATCCTACTTGGTAAATTGAAATGAATAAACATTGAAAAAAAACTACTAAAGGAGCGAAGAGTTTATTTTTTATCCAACAAATAAAAATATAATTTAGAAGTGTGTATGTGGAGTTAGGGTGGTGGTGATACTTCTTTCTCTGTTGATTGTCTCATTCTGGTTATTCACATGTAACACTGGGTATCATGTATGGAGGGATACAAGGAGACTCAAACATGTTCAGAAGAAATTGACCAGAATGATGAGTGGGTCATGAAACCGTGTTAATGTAAGAAAGTTATCCTTTGGAGATACATGCCAAAACATTTACTGATAAAAATATTATATCTGGAATTTGTGTCATAAAAAAATCAAAGTTGTTTGGACATGGAGGTGATGATATTGATGAAACAACTTAGTCCATGCTTTGTTCATTCTTGAAGCTAGCTGGTTGGTCCTCAGTCTATTATTTTCTTTTGCATGAGTTTGAATAGTTCTGTAATTAATAAAATTAAAAAGAGAAAAGAGGGCTTCCCTGGTGGCGCAGTGGTTGAGAGTCCGCCTGCCGATGCAGGGGACACGGGTTCGTGCTCCGGTCCGGGAGGATCCCACATGCCGTGGAGTGGCTGGCCCCGTGAGCCATGGCCGCTGAGCCTGTGCGTCCGGAGCCTGTGTTCCGCAACGGGAGAGGCCACAGCAGTGAGAGGCCCGCATACCGCAAAAATAAAAAAGAGAAAAGATATAATTCAAGAACAGAATAAAGAATTAGGAAAATCAGCATACAAAAGAGGTGATTCTCAGCTAGTGTTGACAAATCTATGAAGGAATATCTTTAAATTATTGGAAAGTTGCCATGGACCAAAAATTAAATAAAATAAAAGAATTAGATTAGAGTTTTAAGGTCCTGGGGTAATTTCTAGGATAAATGAAAATAAGTTGTAAGGAAATAGATTTCAGTTCAGTATCATCTATATTTTTTCATTGATTTGTTTGTAAGTCATTTATTGAGTACTTCTTATTTACTGCAAGAATTTAACTCTGAGAAAAACAGTGTCAGATTTATGTGTGAATCAGAGGTATAGATAATATATTCATAATAAAGATAGAACCTGACAACATTTTGGGAAAATAGGTAAATATTTATAATGACAAGTTTGGTTTTATCTCCTTTGCAGTGATGATAAACTAAGGAGATTTAAGTCAGGGAGAGATGGGATCAGATTCACATTTTATTTCATTCTCTTTAGACATTGCAGAGAAAGTATTGGAGAGCTCTGAGGCTGTAGAGCAACCAGCTTTTAAAGATACTGTGTCACTTGCCCAAGTAAAATGCAATGTGTCCCTAAACTGCCTCAGAAACAGATAGGATGGGTGAAGGGTATGAATAAAAAACAAGAAATGAATTGAAAAAGTAAAGCAATTTAATTTTTTTTTTGAATGATTGCATAAATGTTGTCATTTATCAAGACAGGAACCAGAGAATGAAAGACAGATTTTAAAAAAGAAAAAAGAGTTACTTTGGAATCTACTCATTTTGAAATACCTTTGAGACTACCTGGACAAAACAAACAAATGAGAACAAAAAACCTTAGAAGAAAATTTCCTAGACACGGTACAGAGCTTAGGATAGGAAAAGTAAGTCAGCTTTCAATCTTCATTCTTTCATCCTTTTATTCATTTTTTTTCATTCATGAAACATGATTCCATGTTTGAGTACCCACTAGGGACCACATGTGCATCGAGATGCATAAATACACAGGCTACATTAGCTAAACCAAGGAAGCACAATGCTGATCCCTATCAGGAGAAAACTCCCCCAAATCCAGCCTGGTTTTAGTCTAGAATTTGCCCCATCTAGAATTTGCTTTTAGTGTAGAAGTTTATCAAGGACAGTCACAAGTGAGATATATATGACCTCTCATATACCCATCCCTTGAGGTATTAAAAACCCTAGCAAGCTTGGAGTCTGTATTGTTTTCTTAAGCTGGATATAATAGTTACATCCCATAGCACTCTGTACCTGAGCTATCTGGTCTGACCCCTGTGAATACTGTGTTTGTCCAAGGGTCAAAGCAATGAAGATGGAGCCCTGAAGCTAGAGGTAGAGACAGAGTTGCAGAGCTCAAACTAAAAGTGACACTTGCCTGCTCAGAGCACTGCAAATCTTGATGCTAATGCCTTTTTCCACACCCACCTCAGCGGTTACAAACCTAAAAATCTTAGAGGAGAATAATAGAAAATATTGCATTAGCCCTAGGTGCTAAAAGAAAATGTGGCACTTTATATTTTCTTCAACTATCCCTTTGAAAGAGAATTTAATAATACATTTGGGGGGCATTTCAAATGTTTTCCCCCTCGGGAAGATTTAACAAGATGGAGAGTTCCATGCACCTGAAATCCAGAAGCAAAAGATAGACTTCAGTGGGTCCACCAGTGGCTCAATCTTTATTAAAGAGAGATGGGTCAGAAAAGAGGCACCTACATAAATCTGGAAACCATCCTAATCTACAAAAGTTTTGCTCAAATATGAAATATTTATTTCCTCTTAAATTCAGCCATGTGGTTAAATAATGCCTGGGATACTAGAAATTCTATTAAGAATTTCACATATTCTAGTTATAAACTTCAAGTAGCTGCCAAGTAGCAACATATGTAATATATGATAGATTGAGAAAATATGGGGTTTTTTTGTTTTTTGTTTTTAAAGAAGATGTTGGGGGTAGGAGTTTATTAATTAATTTATTTATTTTTGCTGTATTGGGTTTTTGTTTCTGTGCAAGGGCTTTCTCTAGTTGTGGCAAGCGGGGGCCACTCTTCATTGCGGTGCACGGGCCTCTCACTGTCGCGGCCTCTCGTTGCGAAGCACAGGCTTCAGACGCGCAGGCTCAGTAGCTGTGGTTCTCGGGCCTAGTTGCTCCGTGGCATGTGGGATCCTCCCAGACCAGGGCTCGAACCCGTGTCTCCTGCATTAGCAGGCAGATTCTCAACCACTGCGCCACCAGGGAAGCCCGAAAATATGTTTTTAATAGTGTAATCGAAAGAATCTCTACATCATATTACTATGCTTTCAAGTCATAAAAATACATAGTAAAATTCAAATGGAAGGAACTTAGGCTTTAATTCAAAAGTTATATTACAAAGGTTTCTGCTAAAAAAAAAAAAGAACATTTCCCTCCATAAGACCGTAACAATATCTCCTTAAACTTGACCAATTGTTTGTAACATCTACCTTCCTGATTTATGGGGAAATTAGAAAAGGAAAGGAAGAGGAGAGCAGGAGGGTGGGAGGCAAATAACAAAGATTCAATTCTGGGGTGTTTTTTTCTGGTCCAAAGATTTGAGATCACAGGGCAATGGGATAGAAAGCATCCTTTCACTGTGGTTCACTGTATCTGCATTTGCACCAGTTATATGTCTTGTGTTACCTGGTAAAGAACTGGAAAAATGAGTCATGGAAGTAGAAGAAAAAAATGTTCTCTTTTAATCAGACTTTAGTTTTAGAAGCAGGAACATAGGCAGAATTTGTTTTTTCCATCACTTTCTCATGAAGAGACTGCTTGTTTGGAATATTACTATTGTTGGATGAAATATGCTGAAATGAAAACTTACGATAAAGCAGATGGATGGGCTGTGTAGTCATGTAATGTTAGTGAATGGGAAACCAGGTGGACATTGGAATGCTTTTAAATTTCTTTGGCAGTATCAAAATAGTTTTGAGATTTAAATATACCATAGGCTGACGGTCAAAAGGTGCTGAGGAGTAACCCAGTAAATGATGTAGCACACTTGAAGTAATTAAGTTTCTGTTTTTCTTGTCAATGAAGCATGTGATATATCAACATATTTCTTATTCAACTAACTGTTCTTACTCCAGTTATTTCATGCAATCTAAGTGATGCCTCCTAATTTTTAACTGCTACATAGGTGAAAAATGCTTGTTTTTTTAACTCATTTCTCAACTAAGAGCAGGAACATGGCCTAGTTGCGATCAATGAAATACAAAGAGAAATGATCTGGGGCTGGAAGAGAAAGATCTTCACCTGTTATCCCCAACCTCATCTTTCTTCCTGCTTTGTTACACTGCCCTGTTGATATAGTATATTTAAAGAGAAATTGCCATCAAACTGAATATGATTTAGCAAAAGGATCAGAAAATCTTGGGTGGCTGCTGGCCTTCCCAAGCCATTGAACAAAACTTTGGACCATGTGCCTTCTGAAGTCCTAAGTCATAAAAATCCTTGTGGTTTGATTCAATTTTAGTCAGGTTTTCCATTACTAGCTACTTAAAAGCATCCAGTGTGACTCAAGTGGTAAATTAATTACTAAAGGGACCGACCATGTATCACCTAGTTGTATCTAACCTTGTATTTGGTAGTTTAGGAAGAGGTTGGAATCTAAATTTAATCATCTTAGTCCTCTGGGTAAATTAGACCTCATCTGTTTTCAAACTCTGAGATTTTACTGTTTCATCCTTTTTTCAGAAGGATGACCTTTTAAAAATTATTTCACCAGAAAACTCAGCATGCAAGTGGAAACTCATCACATAGTCACTGGGTACATGGAAAGATAAAGAAAAGTAATCTGAACACCTTGTCTCTATGTGCTCTGTCTCCGTTGTGCTGATTTTTAAAGAGCAAAGTGTATTTCCTGAACTCTTATTGGTCCTCTGGTTCTTTACCTTGGGAAAAAAGCCATGAGAACTGTTAATTTGCATTACAAAAAAAATGCTACAGGGTAGACAGTAAATTCTGCTTATGCTTTACAGATCTGACTCAATACCCATGTATGCATCTATTCACGGTTTAATAAGAGAGAAACTACTTAAGAAGAAAGGAAAAAAATTACTCAAAAATCCCCTATGCCACTGAGAATTGCTGAGCTTACTAGCTGCTGCTCCTTTTCACCTCTAGTTACTTGTGAAGTCGTAAGAAAGTTATAAAGAGATTTTGATTTTTCTTATCCAGTTCTCTCATGCTATTTTATGGATTAAATATATCTTGACTATAAAGTAACATGTGTTAGAATGATGGTGTAAAACACACCATGTTTTATATATATGTGTGTATGTATATATATATATAATGTCCATGTATAAATATAAATCAATGGATAAATAATCTTTATATGTTTTGAATATACTTAATTTGGAGTAGACCCTCTATACTGACTGCATTAGCTTATTTAATCCTTATAACTACCATGTGCTGTATCATAACTGCCATTTTACAGATGAAGAAACTGAAATTTAGAGACAGATTCTCCCAAGGTCATACAGCCAGCAAATAGTGGGATCACATTTTGATCCCATTCAGCCTGACTTGCTAACCCATCCTCTTAATCATTGCATTTGTAGAGGTGGTAAACTTTTCCCTTCTTTTTTTCTAGGTTCTTTGGCTAGTCTAATAATAAAATTGACATAAGACAGATTAAAGGGAGAAAAACAAATTTACTACACATGAGAGCCCCCAAAGACATGATACCCAAAGACAGGCAGTTGAAGCTGATGTGCCATCCTGAGCTAAGCAGAAGTGGGTAGGGGTTTGGGGCTTCAAGGGAAGGAAGATAAATTACAGGAAAATGAGAAGAGCAGATGTTTGGTAAACAAATGTTTATCATGCCATGCAGATAAATCTTTCTGACAGAAAAAAGTTATCTTTGATATTAGCTCTTTTCCTGGTACAAGGCCTCTATCTAAATTTTTTAGACAGTTAAAGGGAAGATAAACAGTCTTCCTGAGTCTGTTGGGTCTTGATTGTCTTCAGCTTGTAATAATCCACATGCAAAACTGGCATATTTGCGGGTGGCCTATTCTACTCCCCTGCATTACACACACAGACATATATATACAATTGTTTTCTGACACAGTAGTTTCTGAAACCGCTGTCTATTCCATGTTCACTAAGTTGCTGACATCAACCTTTAGCCAGTAGGTAGGAGGTTGGTCTTTGTTTTCCCATTTTTTGAAGGCATTTTAAAATTTAGGCCTAAAAACATATTTTAAAGATTTATACATGTATTTTTGAAAAGTGAAGCAGCCAGATATTGATTCCAAGTCTTCAGTTTCTAGATTTTTTTCTCCTTTCCTTCTAATTCCCTGCCTTTATATACATTTTACACTGTAACCACCCAGAATGGAGGTTTTGTTCACTTTAAATTGGAACATGTGAATTAAATCACTTATTATGCATATGCTGTAATTATATTACAAGCACAGTCTTGCATATGATACATAAATGTGATATTTATGTGATATAATTAAATAATTAAGATGCCTATAGGTTATAGGCTAGTTATTGGATAGCTTTCTGAGTTAGCTTTTATGAGTGTCATGTATAAGCTAATAGCCCTAAAAGAAATAATATTTTTCTCATTATTTATATGTAAATACATAAATTGTATATGAAATTAGATAGATAAGATAGAGAGATAGATATGTATATAAATTGGGGCTCGAATTTGAGAGCTAACTGCATTAATGTTTCAAAACTTTATTGGTCATTTGTTTTTTTTGCCTGAGAGCACTCCTTCCTCTTTTCCTTTTCTTCCTTCCCTTAGCACACTATTTTTCCACTCAGTGTGTTCTTGATGGAATTATAAATCCAGATGCCACCCTCTACTACCAACACTAGCCAAGGTGGGGAACAGTGACAAAAGCTAGGCAAATCACATCTAGATATTTGAATTTTAAGGAACATTACCCAAGGATGGAAAACTACTAGAACTATGTCATCTTAATTTCTGTAAAGTTAAAAGACTGCCAATTAGTTCCTTCTACCTAATCCCCGGAGCTCTCCTGATATTATTTCTTTCTGAAGCCTACTTGTTTAGTTTTATATTTGATTATGAAAGTTAAGTTCTCCAAAATAAATTTGTCCTTAGCAAGTATCCAAAGTAACTGATATAAAGATTTCGAATGAATTTCACACCACAAGCTCTCTGTGAAATATGGGGTATTTAGAATGGGTTATGACACTGAAATACAGGAAATGACATTGAGATTCCCATTAACATTCCAGAACTGGAAAGTCACTGCCCCAAGGTAATCAGCGGTGTAACAGCTAATTAAGTATTTCCCTGTGGTCACCTGGAACCATGTGTTCAACAAGAGCAAGGTTTTGGGTGACTAACTACTGTTACGGAACAGCTCAGAAAGGTCAAATAATTCTTCAAGCAAGGGGAAGGAGAGTTGTTTCTGAAATATTCGATATTTTAAAAACAAAAGAATGACAAGCGCAAATCTTTAAATTCTTACCTTAAGGCATGGATTGAAACTCAGGGCCTTTCTGTAACTGTGCTGAAAAAAACCGTAGAGCTGGGATCACCAAAATAATCTTAGAGATTAATTCTGTAGATTACTGAATTATAAATTGATTGAATTTACAGCCTTTTCAATTTTCCTTTGTGATGTTCAAGCACAGCTCTAGAACTAATATATCCCCAACAGCTGGGACAAGTAGGGCACAGTATATGGGAGAATAAGACCAGTTGGAGAAACCAGATCCCTCAAAGCCTTGTGAAACACCCTTTGCTGGAAGGAATCCTTGTTTCTCATGCAAGAGAAATCTGCATTGTTGAGAGACTACCTTCCCTCATCGTAGTGAAGCTAAGAGTTAGTCCCAGAGGATTTACAGGAATTTGCTTATTTGGGTAGTCAAAGCCTGGAAATTATTTGTAAGATTGGATTTTGAGAATGCTTAGCCAAGGAGGGGGCTGAGGAACATAATTTTGGATCAGACGACTTATCAAAACAGTTATTCTCAATAGAGTTTCTACATTTATTGAGCTAGCTTAAGTAGACAGCTGCTGCCTCTGTTTTAGAAAGATCAAACCTAAATCCAATTTGCTAACTGACACTGAAAGACTAAAAATCCCTGTCTATATCTAGAAGTACTGTCACAGACTTTGAGGTATTGGAAAGCTGGATTAGATCTTTTATGTGCATCTGTTCACTCATCATGATTATCGTATTGAGCATAACAGATTGAAAGGTAACCAGATCATGTGGCGATATATGATCTGCATATATATAGGACAAAGAGCCAGGAGGCTACTAGAAATGAAATACAATTGCTGTGTAGTCTTAAAGAGGAAACTGTGTGCACATTTTACAACCACAGAGATATACTGTGAATCTTTCATTAGCTGGCTACAAGGAGACCTGGATTAATATCCGGAACAATACTGTATAATGAGAAATAGCTGAAAGTTTTAGAAAGCATTGGGTACAAAATGTACTACTGTGACCTGCTGGGAAGAATGCAGGCTTATAGGGTTCAGGAAATAGAGGAGGCCTGATTCTGACCTCAAACCCAGACTTTTGATATGTTTTTCTTCACATATGCTGAGAGTAATAATATGAATAGGTATTCTCAGAAAATGGAAGAATCCTCCACCAACTCTACCGTAAGAGTCATTATTGAAGGAATGAGCAAGAGGAATTTATTGGAGACTCTACTCCCTACAAAAGTAATGACATCCTTGGGAAACTCAAAGATATTAGTCACCATCAAAGACCTAAAAAAAAAAAAAATCAGGGTGGAAATTTCCATACCATCTCTGTTCAGATCTTTCATTTGACCTGTGAAATTTCCTGATGAGACTTAGAAAATGATAGGATTATGGAAGCTTAATTTTAAAAAGCTGACTGCATCTTTATATACTATCCTTGATGTTGTAGCCTTACTGGGATAAAGTAATGTAGCTCCTGGCTATTGGTATCAGTTATTGAAGTAGTTTATTTTTCCCAGTAAAATCAATAGTATCCTTTTGCTGTTTGTATTAGTTTTCTGCTCCTGCTATAACAGATTGCTGCAAATTTCGTGGCTTAAAACAAAAAATATACTATCTTCTAGTCCTTTAGTGGATGAAAACAACAGAAATATATTATCAGAAGTCTACAGTGTATAAACAGGATGATGTTCCTTTCTGGAGAGAATCTATTTCCTTGCCTTTTCTACCTTCCAGAGATGGCCTGAATTTCTTAGATGGTGGCCACAAATTGCTCAGACCTTCGCTTCCCTCATCACATCTACTAATCTGATTTTGACCTTCCTGTATTCTTTTTATAAGGACTCTTGTGATAACATGGGACCCATCTGGATAATCTACCATCAAAAATTTCTTTATTTAATCACCCCTGCAAAGACTTTGCCATGTAAAGAAACACACTCATGGGTTCTGGGTATTGGGATGTGGACATATTTGGGGACCATCATTCAGGCTACCACACTATTGTTTTCTTGCTGTTGTCACAATTTAATTCATGCTATTGGCTAACTTAATGTCACAGTGATTATTGCATGACTATGAGAGTATTTTGATGTTAATGCCCAGAAAGTAAGAGTTTGTGGTATGTATAGATGTTTAAATAAGAGTATCACAGAGTAAGAGATAGTAAAGCAAAATGGAAGATTTTATGTATATTTTATTTCAGGAAAGTTTCTGGAGTTTGTATGGTCTGAAGTCGTATCAGGATATTATCTCTAAAGTAAATGAAATACTGCTCATTTTTGTTCTGCTACTACTAAGAAGAACAAACAATATTTAGATGACTACCTAGGACTTTGAAAACATTTAGGTGTCCTTCTATGACCTACTTACCAGGTGAAGTAAGAAATTGTGAAATTTGTGTGCAACATTTGAGAGCAAGACAAAGCAATACCAGGCTATATCACTAATGGTTCTTTCCACTAATTTGAAGATGCAGCTGATACAATGATTCCCAAAGTGTCTGTGATAGAATGGATGGAGCCTTTGGCAGCATTATTCTCACAACTGGAGAGTAGGATCCTAAGGTGGGGGAGAAAAGCCATGATCCTTTTGGTAGTTAACCTCAGAGAAACACTTTTTGGCATGCTACCAGGCTCTGATAAAAATTTAACAAATGCCCATGTGACATAAGATGATGCTAACATAGGTTGAGAGGGCTAAAAGATAGGCTATATTCTCTAAGCCATTGGTCAATATAGTATTGTTTCTCTTGGAGCCAGAATACATAAATCTAGGAACCAAGAAGCAGATGTGGGAGTAGTGGCTCAGTAAAGTATATTCTTGGATCTTTTAAAAATTAATCCCATTTTTGCAATTCTGTGTTCATCTACCAAGGCATACAAAAATTGTTATAGTACATTGGAAGTCAATAATGTCTTATCAACTTTTAGGCATCGTATGCCACTCACTCTATAGACAAAAAATAATTCAAATCATTGGGAAATAGGTTTTCTGTTAGGAAAAGGTAATAGAGAAGAATATAAAATCTTTGAGGAGGCATTATTCAAGCAATTGTAAATTTTAAAAGAAGACCACTAAAGTGCTATGTCAGTATTGAATTTTAGTATGAAACAAAATGTTGTGTTTATGCTGAGAAACGAAGGAATGAAATTGATGAGAAACTGTTAATTTTGCAAGCACACATTTTGTTCCATGCTCCTTCGGTCACAATGCCTTTTAGAAAACTACCCTGCCAATTCTGTGTGGGTTGCTCCTTTGTCTTCCAGGTCCCAAGACCCAGGTTAATCAAATTAGACTCTTTCTCTTGCAAAAGTTAATATTTATGAGAAAGATACAATGATATGAATTATTTGAAACTGAGCTATTCTGTGGAAATGAATGACAAAAGTATAAGTGAGTTCTTTAATGCAAATCTTTAGCCTGCTCTGTTTTCTGCCTTAGATTTTATTATAATTTTCTCAGCTACTTATTTGCCATCAAATAGTTTTATGATGAAGTTAGCCAGAAATATTTATTCTACTGTTTAAAAGAAAAACAGGTCTAGCTTATATATATATATGGATTATACCCCCAAATTACAAAAATAAATGACTTACTCATGAAATAAAGTTTTTAAAACATCTCAATTTGGATGAATGTGAGGTTTTTACCTTTTGGAAAAAACAATTCTAATTGAGCTGTGTGTGAAGTCATTCTCTCTTCCTCTCTTACTCATTACACATGACATGGAACCAAGCATTTTTTTTATATACTGCAGGTTCTTATTAGTCATCAATTTTATACATATCAGTGTATAAATGTCAATCTCAGTCACCCAATTCAGCACACCACCATCCCCACCCTACCGTGGTTTCCCCCCTTGGTGTCCATACGTTTGTTTTCTACATCTGTGTCTCAATTTCTGCCCTGCAAGCTGGTTCATCTGTACCATTTTTCTAGGTCCACATTCATGCGTTAATATACAATATTTGTTTTTCTCTTTCTGACTTACTTCATTCTGTGTGACAGTCTCTGGATCCATCCACGTCTCAACAAACGACTCAATTATGTTCCTTTTTATGGCTGAGTAATATTCCACTGTATATACGTACCACATCATCTTTATCTGCTCATCTGTCGCTGGGCATTTAGGTTGCTTCCATGACCTGCCTATTGTAAATACTGCTGCAGTGAACATTGGGGTGCACGTGTCTTATTGAATTATGGTTATCTCTGGGTATATGCCCAGTAGTGCGATTGCTGGATCATATGGTAATTCAATTATTAGTTTTTTAAGGAACCTCCATACTGTTCTCCATAGTGGCTGTATCAATTTATATTCCCAACAACAGTGCAAGAGGTTTCCCTTTTCTCCACATCCTCTCCAGCATTTGTGGTTTGTAGATTTTCTGATGATGCCCATTCTAACTAGTGTGAGGTGATATCTCATTGTAGGTTTGATTTGCATTTCTCTAATAATTAGTGATGTTGAACAGCTTTTTATGTGCTTCTTGGCGATCTGTATGTCTTCTTTGGAGAAATGTCTATTTAGGTCTTCTGCCCATTTTTGGATTGGGTTGTTCATTTCTTTAATATTGAGTTGCATGAGCTGTGTATATATTTTGGAGATTAATCCTTTGTCCATTGATTTGTTTGCAAATATTTTCTCCCATTCTGAGGGTTGTCTTTTCATCTTGTTTATGGTTTCCTTTGCTGTGCAAAAACTTTGAAGTTTCATTAGGTCCCATTTGTTTATTTTTGTTTTTATTTCCATTACTTTAGGAGGTGGATCAGAAAAGATCTTGCTGTGACATGTCAAAGAGTGTTCTTCCTATCTTTTCCTCTAAGAGTTTTATAGTATCTGATCTCATATTTAGGTCTCGATTCCATTTTGAGTTTATTTTTATGTATGGTGTTAGGGAATGTTCTGATTTCATTCTTTTACATGTAGCTCTCCAGTTTTTTCAGAACCACTTATTGAAGAGACTCTCTTTTCTCCATTGTATATCTTTGCCTCCTTTGTCATAGATTAGTTGACCATAGGTGTGTGGATTTATCTCTGGGCTTTCTATCTTTCTCCATTGAACTATGTTTCTGTTTTTGTGCCAGTACTATATTGTCTTGATTACTGTAGCTTTGTAGTATAGCCTGAAGTCAGGGAGTCTGATTCCTCCAGCTCCGTTTTTTTCCCTCAAGACTGCTTTAGCTATTCAGGGTCTTTTGTGTCTCCATACAAATTTTAAGATGATTTGTTCTAGTTCTGTAAAATTGCCATTTGTAATCTGATAGGGATTGCATTGAATCTGTAGAGTGCTTTGGGTAGTATAGTGATTTTCACAATATTGATTCTTCCAATCCAAGAACATGGTATCTCTCTCCATCTGTTGGTATCATCTTTAATTACTTTCATCAGTGTCTTATAGTTTTCTGCATACAGGTATTTTGTCTCGCTAGGTAGATTTATTCCTAGGTATTTTATTCTTTTTGTTGCAGTGGTAAATGGGAGTGTTTTCTTGATTTCACTTTCAGATTTTTCATCATTAGTGTATAGGAATGCAAGAGATTTCTGTGCATTAACTTTGTATCCTGCAACTTTACCAAATTCATTGATTAGCTCTAGCAGTTTTCTGGTGGCATTTTTCAGATTCTCTATGTATGGTATCCTATCATCTGCAAACAGTGACGGTTTTACTTCTTCTTTTCCAATTTGTATTCCTTTTATTTCTTTTTCTTCTCTGATTGCCATGGCTAGGACTTCCAAAACTATGTTGAATAATAGTGGTGAGAGTGGACATCCTTGTCTCATTCCTAATCTTAGAGGAAATGGTTTCAATTTTTCACCATTGAGAATGACATTTGCTGTGGGTTTGTCATATATGGCCTTTATTATGTTGAGGTAGATTCCCTCTATGCCCACTTTATGGAGAGCTTTTATCATAAATGGGTGTAGAATTTTGTCAAAAGCTTTTTCTGCATCTATTGAGATGATCATATGGTTTTTATTCTTCAATTTGTTAATATGGTATATCACATTGATTGATTTGTGTATATTGAAGAATCCTTTCATCCCCGGGATAAATCCCTCTTGATCATGGTGTATGATCCTTTTAATGTGTTGTTGGATTCTGTTAACTAGTATTTTGTTGAGGATTTTTGCATCTATATTCATCAGTGATATTGGCCTGTAAGTTTCTTTTTTTGTAGTATCTTTGGTTATGGTATCAAGGTGATGGTGGACTCATAGAATGAGTTTGGGAGTGTTCCTTCCTCTGCAATTTTTTGGAAGAGTTTGGGAAGGTTGGGTGTTAGCTCTTCTCTAAATGTTTGATAGAATTCACCTATGAAGCCATCTGATCCTGGACTTTTGTTTGTTCGAAAATTTTTAATCACAGTTTTAACTTCATTACTTGTGATTGGTCTGTTCATATTTTCTGTTTCTTCCTGGTTCAGTCTTGGAAGGTTATACCTTTCTAAGAATTTGTCCATTTGTTCCAGGTTGTCCATTTTATTGGCATACTGTTGCTTGTAGTAGTCTCTTAGGATACTTTGTATTTCTGCGGTGTCTGTTGTAACTTCTCCTTTTTCATTTCTAATTTTATTGATTTGAGTCCTCTCCCTCTTTTTCTTGATGAGTCTGGCTAATGGTTTATCAATTTTGTTTATCTTCTCAAAGAACCAGCTTTTAGTTTTATTGATCTTTGCTATTGTTTTCTTTGTTTCTATTTCATTTATTTCTGCTCGGATCTTTATGATTGCTTTCCTTCTGCTAACTTTGGTTTTGTTTGTTCTTCTTTCTCTAGTTCCTTTAGGTGTAAAGTTATATTGTTTACTTGAGATTTTTCTTGTTTCTTGAGGTAGGCTTTATAGCTATAAATGTCCCTCTTAGAACTGCTTTTGCTGCATCCCATAGGTTTTGGATCATCATGTTTTCATTGTCATTTGTCTCTAGGTATGTTTTGATTACTTCAGTGATCTCTTGGTTATTTAATAACATATTGTTTAGCCTCCATGGGTTTGTGTTTTATACGTTTCTTTCCCTGTAATTCATTTCTAATCTCATAGCATTGTGGTCAGAAAAGATGCTTGATATGATTTCAATTTTCTTAAATTTACTGAGGCTTGATTTGTGACCCAAGATGTGATGTATCCTGGAGAATGTTCCATGTACACTTGAGAAGAAAGTGTAATCTTCTTTTTTTGCATGGAATGTCCTATAAATATCAATTAAATCTATCTGGTTTGTTGTGTCATTTACAGCTTATGTTTCCTTATTTACTGTCATTTTGGATGATCTGTCCATTGGTGTGAGGTGTTAAAGTCCCCCACTATTATTGTGTTACTTTCAATTTTCTCTTTTATAGCTGTTAGCAGTTGCATTATGTATTGAGGTGCTCCTATGTTGGGTGCATATATATTTATAATTGTTATATCTTCTTCTTGGATTGATCCCTTGATCATTAGGTAGTGTCCTTCCTTGTCTCTTGTAACATTCTTTATTTTAAATTCTATTTTATCCAATATGGGTATAGATACTCCAGCTTTCCTTTGATTTCCATTTGCATGGAATATCTTTTTCCATGCCCTCACTTTAGTCTTTATGTGTCCCTGGGCCTAAAGTGGGTTTCTTGTAGACAGCATATATATGGGTCTTGTTTTTGTGTCCATTCAGCATGTCTGTGTCTTTTGGTTGGAACATTTAATCCATTCACATTTAAGGTAATTATCAATATGTATGTTCCTATGACCATTTTCTTAGTTGTTTTGGGTTTGTTTTTGTAGGTCCTTTTCTTCTCTTGTGTTTCCCACTTAGAGAAGTTCCTTTAGCATTTGTTGTAGAGCTGCTTTGGTGGTGCTGAATTCTCTTAGCTTTTGCATGTCTGTAAAGCTTTTGATTTCTCCATCGAATCTGAATGAGATCCTTGCCGGGTAGAGTAATCTTGGTTGTAGGTTCTTCCCTTTCATCACTTTAAGTATACCATGCCACTCCCTTCTGGCCTGTAGAGTTTCTGCTGAGAAGTCAGCTGTTAACCTTATGTGAGTTTCCTTGTATGCTATTTGTCATTTTTCCCTTGCTGCTTTCAATAATTTTTTCTTTGTCTTTAATTTTTGCCAGTTTGATTACTATGTGTCTCAGTGTGTTTTTCCTTGGGTTTATTCTGTTTGGGACTCACTGCACTTCCTGGACTTGGGTGACTATTTCCTTTCCCATGTTAGGGAAGTTTTCAACTGTAATGTCTTCAAATATTTTCTCTGGTCCTTTCTCTCTCTTCTCCTTCTGGGACCCCTATAATGTGAATGTTGTTGCATTTAATGTTGTCCCAGAGGTCTCTTAGGCTGTCTTCATTTCTTTTCATTCTTTTTTCTTTAGTCTGTTCCACAGCAGTGAGTTCCACCATTCTGTCTTCCAGGTCAGTTATCCGTTCTTCTGCCTCAGTTATTCTGCTATTGATTCCTTCTAGTGTAGTTTTCATTTCTGTTATTGTATTGTTCATCTCTGTTTGTTTGTTCTTTAACTCTTCTAGGTCTTTGTTAAACATTTCTTGCATCTTCTCGATCTTTGCCTTCATTCTTTTTCTGAGGTCCTGGATCATCTTCACTATCATTATTCTGAATTCTTTTTCTGGAAGGTTGCCTATTTCCACTTCATTTAGTTTTTTTTTCTGGGGTTTTATCTTGTTCCTTCATCTGGTATATAGCCCTCTGCCTTTTCATCTTGTCCGTCTTTTGTGAATGTGGTTTTTGTTTCGCAGGCTGCAGGATTGTAGTTCTTCTTGCTTCTGCTCTCTGCCCTCTGGTGGATGAGCCAAGCATTTTTTTTTAATGCTCCGTGTATTTTTTCTAGCTTTCCTTCTTCCTTTAAATTTTCAAATGGCCATTCATCATTTAAGACCAAACTCCCTTCTCTTCTTTCTAAGCAGAATTAATTATCCCTTGCTTGTATTCTTATACACAGGATATGCATGTAAGATTTTATTAGAATTGCATATGTGTGCATTTGTCTTGTTCACTAGACCCAGAGTCCCTGAGGACTTTATGAGCATATTTTTTTTATTTCTAGTCCTTAACATATGTGTCACAGAGAGTAGATAGTCAATATTAACCAAATTTTGAGAACCGACCCATGTTTCATCAAAACAGAAAAGCCAGAATTATTTTGGAAATATGTAGTGGTACTTAGGTTCAAAAATTGCAAAGCAATAAAATAAAGCAAAACAGGAGTTATTTAACCTATATTCATCAATATTTTTCATCTCCCAGTAAGAAAGAAAAATGGAGAAAAAAGAGAAATTTGCCTATGTAATTTATTCATAGTAGATAAGAAAGAGCTAAAGGTGAATAGTTTTCATCAGCAATTGCAAGATTTCAAAGCAAGTTGGCATATTTTGATGTATGTTCATTTTTTCACTTGGTCTGTACCTGAGGGGAAACATTTTCAACATCAGAGACAAGAAAGCTACGTGGACATAAAATTTCTTTTATTGCTTTTTGGTCTGCTCTCTGCAGGAAACTAGATTTTTCCCAACCAGTAAAATTTGTGTAGGCAGAGGTCAGCATAACCAGAAGAATGGAAGAAAGATGCAAGCATTGGAGTCATGACCTTGTGACAAAGAGGTCAAAGTGTTATTTCAGAGCAGTGACCTCCAAGAGGAATCTGTGCACTCTAGGGAATATGTGAAATGACTCATTAAAATTAGGAAAGAAAACACAATAACAACTTCTATATGTCAATATCTATCTATATGTATTAAAGTAATTAAGTTTCATTTATAGTTAGTGGAAGGCTTGACTGAATTAATTTTCAAGCAGCCCTGTGTCAAATATGTCAACACATGGGAGGCAATCTGAATAAAGGAAGAGAAATCTACAATTCAGGGCTTCTGAGGCTTATACTCACTCTTTAGTTCTTTTAGTTTATTGGGACATTGCAATTTATATAGCCTAAGTTAAGAGGACTTATAGACTATGGTAATTTTAACTACATTTACCATCACAAAAATGGTTTTAAAATATTCATTTAAAGACATATAGATTAAAAACTGAACTGATACAGGTATAAGCAAATAATAATACAATAGCAGGATTGACAGCTTTACTCCTGTTTCCAACTATCCTATCAGTAATATTATGAAGTAAAAATTTGTCGACTATGACCTAATCAGATACGAGAATTTGGGCTAAAAAACAGTTAGTAAAAATTAGAGTATTACACACATATACACACCCACAGATTATACCTCCACATACAATTATTTTACTGATAGAAGGTTAGAGTCTAGAAATTGTCTAGAAATCATTGGGTTGGAGGACTGGATAGACTGAGACCAGTTCTCCAGGAAAAAGTGGACAAAGATGAGGTACATTAGGGAAGACAGATGTACAGTTTAGGGGGAAAAAAAAAAAGACTGAGGGGAAGAGATGAAGTATTGTAAGAGAGAGAGTGGAAAATAAGTAGAGTTAAGGTAGTCCTGAGATCAGAAGAAACAACTGAATCAAGAACAGGAGCAAAGCAATGCTTTTTATATTTAATGTAGTAAAAACCTTGCAATAAGACATTATATTGCAAAGTGTATCTGTTATCCCCTGAAATGTATACAAGAAAATCAAAGATAGGCAAATTTTTAAGACACAGGCCTGAGATATTTATTTATTTATTCATAGCTAGTGTATTTTTAACAGCAGCCTAACGAGAAGAGATTAGGGGTATGTGATCAGAATCAAGCCAATCCATTATCCTTGTTCTTATTTGAAGAGTTTGCTTTAATGATTTAGTAGATATGCATGTACCACCATCCAATAGTATGATATGATCATTTTCAAGTACTGTATTGGATCTGGATTTCCATTAAAAGGGCCCTACTTTGATGAAGACTAATGACTGGAACTCTGTGAGCTACAGTAAGTGGCATCTTATCTGGTGTCCCATGACAGAGCCCATCTTTTCTCATTTCCTTATGTTGAGCAAGAAAAATTGAATAATTACAGAAATTCTATTTCTTAGTTTCTAGAATTAGAACGTCTTTCAGAAGTGTTTAGAAGAATGGAATAACCCTGGTGGAGCCTATTATACTCTTCAACTTTAAGTGACATTGCTTTTCACATTTTTTTTTTTCTTTTGCGGTACACGGGCCTCTCACAGCTGTGGCCTCTCCCGTTGTGGAGCACAGGCTCCAGACGCGCAGGCTCAGCGGCCATGGCTCACGGACCCAGCTGCTCTGTGGCATGTGAGATCTTCCCGGACCGGGGCACGAACCCGTGTCCCCTGCATCAGCAGGCGGACTCTCAACCACTGCGCCACCAGGAAAGCCCCTGTTTTTCACATTTTAATGTCTGAAATTGAGCTGCATCTTAATATTTGATGGCATATTATGTTCACTATTGGTCTGGTGATATTAGGATGTGGTTATGCTCTGTGCATGCACGAACTTGGCTACTGTTCCTGATCATTGGAGAAGACAAATGCAACCCCTCCATGTTTCAGTCCAAAAAAAATGTGGGAGGTATAGGAGTTTTGGTTGCTATTTGATAACCTGTTGACATATCTTAGTGAAGAGAACAAAGCAACAGCATCAACATACAAAGAATTGCCAGCAACTTAGGAGAAAATAACAAAGACAGTAGTCAGCACTCTTAAGAATGCTGCATTATCGATTCTCTTGGTGATCCAGGGGACAACACTGTGAAGAACATATTGACATTTCTTACATCAAGTCAAAGAATATTTCAGAAAACTTGAGTTGGGAATAAATTTTAGGAATCATGTGATCAATTTTTCTTTTTTCCTTATAGACATCTAACCAAGAGAGATATATGATGACTATCTTTATTAGAATATGTATAAAAAGCTCTTCCAGTAATTATAAAACTTCCAAGTGATAACAAAGTGTTGAGTCAGTCAATATGGTAGTAGTACTCTTATAATTGATGGTATCTTAGATTAGATGAAGCACAAAATTCAACTTCTTCCCATCAGGTATGATTCACAGACACCTCTTATAAGTACATCAGCACTGTTTTATCATAGTAGTACCTCAATGACATCTTGAAAACTGTTCTTGAGTTCTCACCCACACTGCATTGCTAAACAGGATTTTCAATTTCCATCCTTTCATGTGCTTGACTTCTGGACTAATTGCTTCACATTCCTCCTTTTCACTGTAGTTTTCTTTGTGTGTTTTGTTGGCAGGGTCTCACAGTATAAATGTGAGGGTACTATACAAACGTGATTGGGCGAGTACATCAGAAAGATTGAATTGCAGTAGAAGGAAGAATCACACATTCAGGTAATAAATTTTAAATATAAGCTCTTAAAAAATTAAATTCCTCGGAAAATATACCTTCTCTACTTTATATAGAGAGAACACAGAGCTACTGAAAATTTTTGTTAAAACAATCTAGCAACATCGGGAATAACTTCTATATATCATAGTATCTTCCAACATACCTTTTATTAGGGGGTTATATTGTAAAGTTTATCTAATCTCTCTCCATTCTACAAGAACCTATACTGTCTAACAATAGAATGCACTAAGCTTTAGTGAATCTTATCAAAATTTCCATTTCGATATGTCCCACAGTAATATACTAATTATTATAAAATTGGAAAGAATTTATGCTCAATGTACCCGAAGCCATTTCACAACATCAATTTCAGTAGAAATATGAGCAGAATATTTCATCCTTCTGTTCTCTCTTGAGGGTAACACCTTTAGTAATTTCCATATGTTACCTAGTTAATATGACAAACAAAGAAACTTGAGGATTTCAAGCACAATAACAGAAGTGAAAGATTTTGATTGACTGGTACATTATAACTCTTATTACATACTATGGACCCAGGATGTTATAATAATTAGCCAGTCAAGTCAATTGTTACTCTTCATTAAAAATGAATATATGAAAGCAATTAATCTCAACTTTAGCTTCATTAGGACATTTTATTTTTGCAGTTGGGTACAGTTCAGTGTCTCAGTTTGAAGGATGTATTATTTTCTAATAGAAGGTTTCACCTACATTATTTGGATTACTAACTTGAATCACAAAATGCAAGCTTATGTAATTACTGGGTGAAAATTCTGAGTTATTTTTAATTTGCCTTTTGAAATTATAGATGCAAGAGATTTTCCCTTATTCCTTTTCTTCACTTTTGTCTTATTGAGGCTGTAGACTCAGAATTTCACACTCTTGAAAGTGATTCTATCCTCTGTAAATCATGTCTCTGAAAATGCTGACACCCACAAAAATAGGCAAAGCTCAAGGACGTTTCTGCAAGCCCAAAACACATTGCAAAAAAATGTGAAATCAGAGTTGAGTTTTTCATACATAGTAAGGGTTAGACAAGAGATAATAAAAAATTGCCTGTTGGTAATCAGTTTTCAACTTAGACTGTGGACTGATTGTTCATGATGATTGAAAACTGGCAGGTGAAAGTTATAGCACACATCACAGAAAAGATATTGGTCTTACCCTTTGCATTCTAATGAATTAAAGACAAGAAATAATAGCAGTTGAAAATCAGCATCTCTCTATATTCACTGACAAGTCACCCCATCAGCTGGAAAAACTGAGGATGTCTGTATGCCTAGCAGATATTAGAGGGAAACATTGAACCATAGACTAGTAATATAGGAGAGAACTCTGAAAGGTGGGCTGTTTTGTTAGTTCTTTCATCCTTACTCAACCACCACATATGCAACTCTATATGAGAAATGTCATGATCTCCCTTTGGAATATCTTAAAAGTCAGTGTTAGCAAAGTGTTACATTTAATAACCTGATGATATTACTGCCACTGTTTATGTGAGCCAACATAGCATAATGTAAAAAAGTGTTTACTTAGATTAAATGATCTGTGTTTGAATCACATTCCCACTTGTTTTTTTTAAGTGGTTGACCTTGGGCAAAGTACATATACTCAGAACTTTATTTACCATATGTAGTAGTTTGCTTGGACTTCCATAAACAGTCTGGCTTAAACAACAGACATTTTTCTTTCTGGTGTTGGAGGTAGAAGTCCAAGATTAAGGTGTCAAGAGGTTTCGTTTCTTCTGAGGTCCCTCTCCTTGGCTTGTGGATGGCCACCTTCTTGTTATGTCCTCTTGTCTCTGTGTGTGCATCCTAATGTCCAAATTTCCTCTTTTTATAAGGACAGTAGGTAGATTGGATTTGGACTCACCCTAATGGCCTCATTTTAAGTTAATCACTTCTTTAAAGGCTCTATCTCCAAATACACTTACATTTAGAAGTATTGGGGGCTAGGGCTTCAATATAATAATTTTAGAGGAACACATTTCAGCCTATAATAACCATATCTACATAATTGCAATAATAGTATTCAAACTCAGAGTTTTTCTAGGCATTAAATAAATCAAAACATATAAAATATCAACTAAAATGTCTATTACACATGGCGCAAGAGGGAGGGGATATGGAGATATATGTATATGTATAGCTGATTCACCTTGTCATACAGCAGAAATTAACACACCATTGTAAAGCAATTGTACTCCAATAAAGAAGTTAAAAATAAATTTTTTAAAAAATGGGGCATTTGTGGGGGCAGAAGATGAAAGGATTCAGAAGAATTTATTGTTAGATCAGAGGAAGACATACTAGCCCTTCAAAGAAGTTCATCAAGCGGTAAAGAGAAATTGCACCCAACATGAGTAGATCTAGTTGATAGGGCAGCCCGGGCACACCATAACCAGAGTGCTAGGCCAGTAGGTTGTCAGGAATATTTAGTCACAAGAGTTAGAGCAATCTGGGATTCAGGAACAGAACTCCAGGTACTTAGAGCAGCTTACTTAGAAGAAATTACCAAGATGAAACATAAGCACACAGAAACAGTGGTTATAATGGGGTAAATAAATTAGTGAGTTAATAAATAAATAAGGTAGTCACAACTGTGCTATCTTTTTAGATGCATCTGTTCATTCATTCACAGTACAATTTTAAGTGTAGAGTACAATTTCCACCTTATAGATGAGGAAACATTAGTTTAGAAACCCAAACTTCATGAAACCAGAGTCTATAACTACCTTGCTCATTAGTTATATTCCCAGCACCCAGCAAAAGGCCTGACACATGGTAGGTAGTAAATAATTATTCACTGATTGAATCAATAGGCTGTCAATTGTAGTTGAATGATGCAACTAGGAATTAAACCAAAGCCATGATTTAAGTCAACACAACAGAAACAGAAAGTACAATAAAGGAGAATAGCATAATTAGAAGTATATGAGACATAAAAATAAAAACAACAATAACAGGATTAAGCATGCTATCTCCCAAATTTTCAATTTTATTATTGTAAAAACACAGCAATATATGCAGAGAACCAACTAGTTTATCTTGAGTCATCTCTTATTAATTGATATTACTTGATTAATACTCTGAAAATTGGTTGTTCCTTCATCTGTCAATTAACTTATTTTAACATCCAGCCCATATTTTTTTTCTTTTTTTGCTCTTTCAGATGGTTTTGTACTTGCATACAGCCTGCTGAGGTCAAAGTCTAATAATATTAGGCAGCAAAACATAATGGAAAGATAATGAGCATTAGAGTTGGTGTATTCTCCTTTGATGCCCAGCTCTAGTACCTACCAGTTTTGTTACCTTGGGCAAGTTATTTAATGTCTCTGAACTTCAGTTTTGCTTTATCTATACAAAGGGAGTTAATATGGTTTGAAGTGGAGATGCAATTAGATAATTCATGTAATATGCCACCACCACAAAGTAGATGGTTCATTAATCCAGTAACCCAACAAAACAAGTGAAATGAGTTTTTTCCCAGAATTAATTTTTATATAACATTGTCATTTTCTCCCACAGAGCTCATCACTTAACATCAACTAGTTCATCCTTTACAAACTTAAATTTTAAATAGTTGTTTCTTCAATTGTCCTGCTACTGCATTTGACATGGCAACTCACCCTTCATCTCTAAAACTCCTTTGTCCCCTGGCTTTCTTGATTCTAAAGTTTTTTGATATATTAGTTGTTCATTCTTCCTTTACCAAGTGTATACATGTACATACCCATATTATCATGAACTTCAGTCAAGATTTCTTGCTGATTTTAAAAGTACATCCCATGTTTTGGTACATTTCATACAATATGAGTTGTGCATCCCTAAGGAAGAAGTCAGAAAACTCTGTCTTGGCCTTGAAGCTAAGAGGGGATAGACATGGAAATTAGGCTCTGCCAGTCAAGTGCATCTATGTGAGACTTAACTGGGAAGTGAGGAACAAGGCTGGGTGAGGATGAAGGTGGAAGCATCCAGCCTACGAGCACAAGGCAAGGAGATCCTCATCTGTGGCCGGTGCCGGTGATGCCAGTTGAAGTGTCAGGGTTTTTGCTTGTCCATTCTCGTGATATAGTCAGGAAACTTTTGGCTGCCTAGTCTCTAAGCCTGAATCACTAGAAGTCACCTGTGTTCTTTGAGTTTAATTTCTGAATTTCTTTTCTCCTTAAACTAGTTGCAGTGCTTTCTGTTGTTAGTAACAAAGATTAGTGACTGACACAGTGTCTCTCAAAGGTTTATCCATGACCTATACTTTTTCTTCTCTATTCCAGCCCTAAGTAAAACCATTTCACAATTTCAGCTAAAACCTAGAAGTTAATAGCCACCAAATATTTATTTCTGTCTTCGACCTCAGAAATTTGAGCGTCACACTTTTTTTCTGCTTGTTTATTAATCATCTCTACATAGTTATTTACCAAAAGTACTCAAACTAAATATATTCACAACTGTACTCACTACATCACACCCAAAGTCAGATGTATTTTATCAGCCAAGTCAACAAGTTTTTATTCAGCTGGTTCTTTACCCCTGCTTCTAGATGTGATTAAGTTCAGTCTGAATCTTAGTTTATCTTCTATAACTGCCCTGTCTAGTACACATTTTTGCCATGATGGTAATCTTCTAAGTCTGTGCTGTACAAAATGGTAACCACTACATGTGGCTATTGAGCATTTGAAATATGGCTAATACAAATGAGAAACTGAATTTTTAATTTTGTTAAATTTTATTAATTTTATATTCAAGTTTAAATAGCCACAGTGTGGCTCTGTATTATATTCCTCAGCTTTGGTTTAATTTGCAGATGTAGCAAATTGTATATTTATCCAGATGCTCCTGTTAGAAATATTTAAAATAGACTTGAGGCTTTTCATTTAGAAATAATGCTTATTAAATTCTTCAAGCCAGCATTTTACACTGAAAATTTTGGGGGTATTAACCAGTTATATGGCCACTAAGTGTAGTGTCTAGACTATCCTGACCTGCTGATGTATGCCAAGTAAAACAGGATCAATAAGCTCCCTGAAGTCAAGATCTATGGCATCTGTGTTAGCAGTGTTGATCATCTGAAACTGCCAAGTACTTAGGCTTTGTATCAAGTGAGAGAGCAGGTGTTTACCTTGCTTTTGGAGGAATTTGTATAGTCCCTGCCTAAAACAAAATTGCTGGTACAATCCAAATTTGGAACTGATCCACTTTTGTAACATATTTTAAGTAACAGAATTCCTTAGTGCAGACACTTGGGGATGAATTACAGATTGTGCTTACTTAGAACACCTGGATTAATTGGTCTGTTGGAAACTGTTGGAAATTTAACTCAACAAGAGATTTGACGATTTTCTCCTCTAAATTGACCGAAGTCACATATGCTTTATTATTCTATTTTACCAAGGTTTGGCAAAATTTTCCTCTGAGCGGTCATATAAAAATATATTTTAGACTTTGGGTCAAGAGGCAAAATCAAGGATATTATATAAGCACCTATATGGTTATTTACAAATGTAAAAGCCTGATCTACTATTAAACAATATATGGTCTCTGTCTAAGCGTTGTAAACCTATGTCTATGCATTTGTAATTTATAGATATCTGTTGTTAATGTCTTATTTTGTTCTTTGGAGAATTATTCTCTTATTTTACAGTTTACAGAGATAATTGATTTTAAAGACATTTTAGGGATTGTTCTATGAATCTAATATATTACAATTTCTCTGAAATGTTGGTGCCTTTCATAGTTTTTCTCAGGAAGTTTGGAAATTTATTTGATAGGGTCTAATTCTGTGGGAAGATTTTCTCATGCAATGTTCCCCTCAATCTTTGCATTTAACAGTTTCCTCTTCATAGGCTTTGTGGGCACTCTCAGTGGACTCCTAGTGCAGACTCAGGTGTTCTATCAGTGGCTAGAAGTTTCTGTCTCACAGTATTATTATTGTTGTTATTCCAGCTCTAGTTATTCAATGAGAGGGTGACTTGACTCAAGCTCTGTCTGCAGTGATTTCTCCTACAACCACAAGTACACTGATTGATATCAGCTCTAGCCGTGGGCAGCATTTCCCACTTATTTTCAGCCTCCTTTGTTCAAGTAGACAGTCTTGATTCAGACCTCTGCCGCTCATAAGTTTTTCAATTTCTGCTACACAAGTGCCCTGTCACTCCATCTTTAGTTTACTTCTGTGCATTTATAGTCCATGGAAAACTTTATTTTTGTTGAGGCTGTGTTGTTTTACTTTATAGCATTACAATTTATTGGAATATTTTAATTTTAAATATCATTACTTAGTTGTATGAAAGGAGAATTTTCTAGTGTTTTCACATCCTAACCTTGACCACATCCCTTAATGAGTTTTCCAAAACTTATTGGAAATATTCATAGACCTAGAAACTTTTCTCTTTGAGTTGAATTCCTTTTTAAATGAATAAACGTTCTTCTGACTAGCTTTCCTGTAATTTCTCTGCAACAGTTGAAGCCTTCTTGTCTATGTGGTAGATATAGCGGCTTAAACTGTTCTTGTATAAATATCTATCACAAACACCGTGAACTTGGCATACATTGTTGGTGAGTTCTCTCACCTTCAAGTCGAATTGTGCATTAAGAAAATGTGGATCTACCCTGTTTTCTTCTGTTTTTAATTTTATTTAAAAATAATGATAGATTTACAGGTCGTATAGAAGTGTACAGAGTTTTCTGCCTTCTTAGTAAACATTGCATAGTACTGGATTTTCTTAAGTTTTTTTGTTGCTATCTTCCACATTCCTTTCTAAATATTTGACATACATTTGTACATAAAGATAGCTGGGTCCTCAACATATTTGCCTTTATTTTTATTTTATTTTTTTTTTTAAACATCTTTATTGGGGTATAATTGCTTTACAATGGTGTGTTAGTTTCTGCTTTATAACAAAGTGAATCAGCTATACATACACACATGTTCCCATATGTCTTCCCTCTTGCGTCTCCCTCCCTCCCACTCTCCCCATCCCACCCTTCCAGGCTGTCACAAAGCACCGAGCTAATATCCCTGTGCCTTGCGGCTGCTTCCCCCCAGCTATCTACCTTACTAGGTTTGTTAGTGTGTATATGTCCATGACTCTCTCTCGCCCTGTCAAAACTCACCCCTCCCCCTCCCCATACCTTCAAGTCCGTTCTCCAGTAGGTCTGCGTCTTTATTCCTATCTTACCCCTAGGTTCTTCATGACATTTTTTCCCCTTAAATTCCATATATATGTGTTAGCATACGGTATTTGTCTTTTTCTTTCTGACTTACTTCACTCTGTATGACAGACTCTAGGTCTATCCATCTCATTACAAATAGCTCAATTTCATTTCTTTTTAAGGCTGAGTAATATTCCATTGTGTATATGTGCCACATCTTCTTTATCCATTCATCCGATGATGGGCGCTTAGGTTGTTTCCATGTCCTGGCTATTGTAAATAGAGCTGCAATGAACATTTTGGTACATGACTCTTTTTGAATTTTGGTTTTCTCAGGGTATATGCCAAGTAGTGGGATTGCTGGGTCATATGGTAATTCTATTTGTAGATTTTTAAGGAACCTCCATACTGTTCTCCACAGTGGCTGAACCAATTCACATTCCCACCAGCAGTGCAAGAGTGTCCCCTTTTCTCCACACCCTCTCCAGCATTTATTGTTTCTAGATTTTTTGATGATGGCCATTCTGACTGGTGTGAGATGATATCTCATTGTAGTTTTGATTTGCATTTCTCTAATGATTAATGATGTTGAGCATTCTTTCATGTGTTTGTTGGCATTCTGTATATCTTCTTTGGAGAAATGTCTATTTAGGTCTTCTGCCCATTTTTGGATGGGGTTGTTTGTTTTTTTGTTATTGAGCTGCATGAGCTGCTTGTAAATTTTGGAGATTAATCCTTTGTCAGTTGCTTCATTTGCAAATGTTTTCTCCCATTCTGAGGGTTGTCTTTTGGTCTTGGTTATGGTTTCCTTTGCTGTGCAAAAGCTTTGAAGTTTCATTAGGTCCCATTTGTTTATTTTTGTTTTTATTTCCATTACTCTAGGAGGTGGGTCAGAAAGGATCTTGCTGTGATTTATATCATAGAGTGTTCTTCCTATGTTTTCTTCTAAGAGTTTGATAGTTTCTGGCCTTACATTTAGGTCTTTAATCCATTTTGAGCTTATTTTTGTGTATGGTGTTAGGGAGTGATCTAATCGCATACTTTTACATGTACCTGTCCAGTTTTCCCAGCACCATTTATTGAAGAGGCTGTC
This sequence comes from Phocoena sinus, assembly GCF_008692025.1. Taxonomy (NCBI): domain Eukaryota; kingdom Metazoa; phylum Chordata; class Mammalia; order Artiodactyla; family Phocoenidae; genus Phocoena; species Phocoena sinus. Next base: position 78,301,380 of record NC_045768.1, on the reverse strand, counting down.
CTTTCTCCACTGTACATTCCTGCCTCCTTTATCAAAGATAAGGTGTCCATATGTGCGTGGGTTTATCTCTGGGCTTTCTATCCTGTTCCACTGATCTATCTTTCTGTTTTTGTGCCAGTACCATACTGTCTTGATTACTGTTGCTTTGTAATATAGTCTGAAGTCAGGGAGCCTTATTCCTCCAGCTCCTTTTTTCATTCTCAAGATTGCTTTGGCTATTCGGGGTCTTTTGTGTTTCCATACAAATTGCGAAATTTTTTGTTCTAGTTCTATGAAAAATGCCAGTGGTAGTTTGATAGGGATTGCATTGAATCTGTAGATTGCTTTGGGTAGTAGAGTCATTTTCACAATGTTGATTCTTCCAATCCAAGAACATGGTATATCTCTCCATCTATTTGTATCATCTTTAATTTCTTTCATCAGTGTCTTATAATTTTCTGCATACAGGTCTTTCATATCCTTAGGTAGGTTTATTCCTAGATATTTTATTCTTTTTGTTGCAATGGTAAATGGGAGTGTTTTCTTGATTTCACTTTCAGATTTTTCATCATTAGTATATAGGAATGCCAGAGATTTCTGTGCATTAATTTTGTATCCTGCTACTTTACCAAATTCATTGATTAGCTCTAGTAGTTTTCTGGTAGCATCTTTAGGATTCTCTATGTATAGTATCATGTCATCTGCAAACAGTGACAGCTTTACTTCTTCTTTTCCGATTTGGATTCCTTTTATTTCCTTTTCTTCTCTGATTGCTGTGGCTAAAACTTCCAAAACTATGTTGAATAAGAGTGGTGAGAGTGGGCAACCTTGTCTTGTTCCTGATCTTAGTGGAAATGCTTTCAGTTTTTCACCATTGAGGATGATGTTTGCTGTGGGCTTGTCATATATGGCTTTTATTATGTTTAGGAAAGTTCCCTCTATGCCTACTTTCTGGAGGGTTTTTATCATAAATGGGTGTTGAATTTTGTCGAAAGCTTTCTCTGCATCTATTGAGATGATCATATGGTTTTTCTCCTTCAATTTGTTAATATGGTTTATCACATTGATAGATTTGCGTATATTGAAGAATCCTTGCATTCCTGGAATAAACCCCACTTGATCATGGTGTATGATCCTTTTAATGTGCTGTTGGATTCTGTTTGCTAGTATTTTGTTGAGGATTTTTGCATCTATGTTCATCAGTGATATTGGCCTGTAGTTTTCTTTCTTTGTGACATCCTTGTCTGGTTTTGGTATCAAGGTGATGGTGGCTTCGTAGAAGGAATTTGGGAGTGTTCCTCCCTCTGCTATATTTTGGAAGAGTTTGAGAAGGATAGGTGTTAGCTCTTCTCTAAACATTTGATAGAATTCACCTGTGAAGCCATCTGGTCCTGGGCTTTTGTTTGTTGGAAGGTTTTTAATCACAGTTTCAATTTCAGTGCTTGTGATTGGTCTGTTCATATTTTCTATTTCTTCCTGATTCAGTCTTGGCAGGTTGTGCATTTCTAAGAATTTGTCCATTTCTTCCAGATTGTCCATTTTATTGGCATAGAGTTGCTTGTAGTAATCTCTCATGATTTTTTTTATTTCTGCAGTGTCAGTTGTTACTTCTCCTTTTTCATTTCTAATTCTATTGATTTGAGTCTTCTCCCTTTTTTTCTTGATGAGTCTGGCTAGTGGTTTATCTATTTTGTTTATCTTCTCAAAGAACCAGCTTATAGTTTTATTGATCTTTGCTATTGTTTCCTTCATTTCTTTTTCATTTATTTCTGATCTGATTTTTATGATTTCTTTCCTTCTGCTAGCTTTGGGGTTTTTTTGTTCTTCTTTCTCTAATTGCTTGAGGTGCAAGGTTAGGTTGTTTATTCGAGATGTTTCCTGCTTCTTAAGGTGGGCTTGTATTGCTATAAACTTCCCCCTTAGAACTGCTTTTGCTGCATCCCATAGGTTTTGGGTCGTTGTGTCTCCATTGTCATTTATTTCTAGGTATTTTTTTATTTCCTCTTTGATTTCTTCAGTGATCACTTCATTATTAAGTAGTGTATTGTTTAGCCTCCATGTGTTTGTATTTTTTAAAGATCTTTTCCTGTAATTGATATCTAGTCTCATGGCGTTGTGGTCGGAAAAGATACTTGATACAATTTCAGTTTTCTTAAATTTACCAAGGCTTGATTTGTGACCCAAGATATGATCTATCCTGGAGAATGTTCCATGAGCACTTGAGAAAAATGTGTATTCTGTTGTTTTTGGATGGAGTGTCCTATAAATATCAATTAAGTCCATCTTGTTTAATGTATCATTTAAAGCTTGTGTTTCCTTATTTATTTTCATTTTGGATGATCTGTCCATGGGTGAAAGTGGGGTGTTAAAGTCCCCTACTATGAATGTGTTACTGTTGATCTCCCCTTTTATGGTTGTTAGTATTTGCCTTATGTATTGAGGTGCTCCTATGTTGGGTGCATAAATATTTACAATTGTTATATCTTCTTCTTGGATCGATCCCTTGATCATTATGTAGTGTCCTTCTTTGTCCCTTTTAATAGTCCTTATTTTAAAGTCTATTTTGTCTGATATGAGAATTGCTACTCCAGCTTTCTTTTGGTTTCCATTTGCATGGAATATCTTTTTCCATCCCCTTACTTTCAGTCTGTATGTGTCTCTAGTTCTGAAGTGGGTCTCTTGTAGACAGCATATATAAGGGTCTTGTTTTTGTATCCATTCAGCCAATCTGTGTCTTTTGGTGGGAGCATTTAGTCCATTTACATTTAAGGTAATTATCGATATGTATGTTCCAATTTCCATTTTATATATTGTTTTGGGTTCGCTACTATAGGTCATTTCCTTCTCTTGTGTTGCGTGTCTAGAGAAGTTCCTTTAGCATTTGTTGTAAAGCTGGTTTGGTGGTGCTGAACTCTCTCAGCTTTTGCTTGTCTGTAAAGGTTTTAATTTCTCCATCAAATGTGAATGAGATCCTTGCTGGGTAGAGTAGTCTTGGTTGCAGGCTATTCTCCTTCAGCACTTTCAGTATGTCCTGCCACTCCCTTCTGGCTTGTAGGGTTTCTGCTGAGAGATCAGCTGTTAACCTTATGGGGATTCCCTTGTGTGTTATTTGTTGTTTTTCCCTTGCTGCTTTTAATATGCTTTCTTTGTATTTAATTTTTGACAGTTTGATTAATATGTGTCTTGGCATGTTTCTCCTTGTATTTATCCTGTATGGGACCCTCTGTGCTTCCTGGACTTGATTAACTATTTCCTTTCCCATATTAGGGAAGTTTTCAACTATAATCTCTTCAAATATTTTCTCAGTCCCTTTCTTTCTTTCTTCTTCTTCTGGAACCCCTATAATTCGAATGTTGGTGCGTTTCATGTTGTCCCAGAGGTCTCTGAGACTGTCCTCAGTTCTTTTCATTCTTTTTTCTTTATTCTGCTCTGCAGTAGTTATTTCCACTACTTTATCTTCCAGGTCACTTATCCGTTCTTCTGCCTCAGTTATTCTGCTATTGATCCTATCTAGAGTGATTTTAATTTCATTTATTGCATTGTTCATCGTTGCTTGTTTCATCTTTAGTTCTTGTAGGTCCTTGTTAACTGTTTCTTGCATTTTGTCCATTCTACTTCCAAGATTTCGGATCATCCTTACTATCATTATTCTGAATTCTTTTTCAGGTAGATTGCCTATTTCCTCTTCATTTGTTAGGTCTGGTGGGTTTTTATCTTGCTCCTTCATCTGCTGTGTGTTTTTCTGTCTTCTCATTTTGCTTATCTTACTGTGTTTGGGGTCTCCTTTTTGCAGGCTGCACTTTCGTAGTTCCCGTTGTTTTTGATGTCTGTCTCCAGTGGCTAAGGTTGTTTCAGTGGGTTGTGTAGGCTTCCTGGTGGAGGGGACTAGTGCCTGTGTTGTGCTGGATGAGGCTGGATCTTGTCTCTCTAGTGGGCAGGTTCACGTCTGGTGGTGTGTTTTGGGGTGTCTGTGGCCTTATTATGATTTTAGGCAGCCTCTCTGCTAATGGGTGGGGTTGTGTTCCTGTTTTGCTAGTTGTTTGGCATAGGTTGTCCAGCACTGTGGCTTGCTGGTCGTTGAGTGAAGCTGGGTGCTGGTGTTAAGATGGAGGTCTCTGGGATATTTCCACCGTTTAATATTATGTGGAGCTGGGAGGTCTCTTGTTGACCAGTGTCCTGAAGTTGGCTCTCCTACCTCAGAGGCAGAGCCCTGACTCCTGGCTGGAGCACCAAGAGCCTTTCATCCACACAGCTCAGAATAAAAGGGAGAAAAAGTAGGGAGAATTAGTAGAAGTATGAGTAAAGAAAGAAGAAAAGGAGGAAAGGAAGGAAGGAAGAAAGAAGCAAAGAAGGAAAGAAAGGAGGGAGGGAGGGAGGGAGGGAGGAAGGAAGGAAGGAGGGAAAGAAGGAAAAAAGACAGAAAGAAAGATGATACAGTAAAAATAAAATAAAGTATAATATAGTTATTGAATTAAAAAATATTTAGAAAAAAAAAAAAAAAAAAAGGGACGGATAGAACCTTAGGACAAATGTTGGAAGCAAAGCTATACAGAAAAAATCTTACACAGAAGCATACACATACACCTTCACAAAAAGAGGTAAAGGGGGAAAAATCATAAATCCTGCTCCCTGAGACCACCTCCTCAATTTGGGGTGATTCGTTGTCTAAAGGAGGGAAGGAAGGAAGGAAAGAAAGAACGAAGGTAAAGTATAATAAAGTTATTACAATTAAACTTAATTATTAAGAAAAAGAATTTTTTAAAAAAAGTCATGGACGGATAGAGCCCTAGGACAAATGGTGGAAGCAAGAGTATACAGACAGAATCTCACACAGAAGCATACACGTACACATTCACAAAAAGAGGAAAAGGGAAAAAAATCATAGATCTCGCTCCTAAATTCCACCTCCTCAATTTGGGATGGTTCGTTGTCTATTCAGGTATTCCACAGATGCAGGGTATATCAAGTTGATTGTGGAGCTTTAATCCGCTGCTTCTGTGGCTGCTGGGAGAGATTTCCCTTTCTCTTCTTTGTTCTCACAGCTCACAGGAGCTCAGCTTTGGATTTGGCCCTGCCTCTGCGTGTAGGTCGCTGGAGGGCGTCTGTTTTTTCGCTCAGACAGGACGGGGTTAAAGGAGCCGCTGATTCGGGGCCTCCGGCTCACTCAGGCTGGGGGTTGGGGGATGGGGGAAGGAGGGGCACTACGTGCGGGGCGGGCCTGCGGCTGCAGAGGCAGCGTGACGTTGCGGCAGAGGCTGGCGTGATGTTGCACCAGCCTGAGACCCGCCGTGCGTACTCCCGGGGAAGTTGTCCCTGGATCCCGGGAACCTGGCAGTGGCGGGCTGCACAGGCTCCGCGGAAGAGGGGTGCGGAGAGTGACCTGTGCTCGCACACAGGCCCCTTGGTGGCGGCAGCAGCAGCCTTAGCGTCTCCCGCCGGTCTCTGGGGTCCGCGGTTTTAGCCGCGGCTCGCGCCCGTTTCTGGGGTTCGCGCTTTTAGCCGCGGCTCGCGCCCGTCTCTGGAGTTCCTTTAAGCAGCGCTCTTAAACCCCTCTCCTCGCGCACCAGGAAACAGAGGGAAGAAAAAGTCTCTTGCCTCTTCGGCCGGTGCAGGCTTTTCCCCGAACTCCCTCCCGGCTAGTCGTGGTGCACTAACCCCTTCAGGCTATGTTCAAGCCGCCAACCCGAGTCCTCTCCCTGAGCTCCGTCCAAAACCAAAACCCGAGCCTCAGCTCGCAGCCCCGCCCGCCCCGGCGGGTGAGCAGACAAGCCACTCGGGCTGGTGAGTGCCGGTCAGCACCGATCGTCTGTGCAGGAATCTCCCCGCTTTGCCCTCCGCACCCGTCGCTGTGCACTACTCCGCGGTCCCGATACTACCCGCTCTGCCTCCCGCAGTCTCCGCCCGCGGAGGGGCTTCCTAGTGTGTGGAAACTTTTCCTCCTTCACAGCTCCCTCCCACTGGTGCAGGTGCCGTCCTTATTCTTTTGTCTCTGTTTTTTCTTTTGCCCTACCCAGTTACGTGGGGAGTTTCTTGCCTTTTGGGAGGTCTGAGGTCTTCTGCCAGCCTTCAGTAGGAGTTCTGTAGGAGTTGTTCCACGTGTGGATGTATTTCTGGTGTATCCGTGGGGAGGAAGGCGATCTCCGCGTCTTACTCTTCCGCCATCTTCAAGGTCCCCCCCATATTTGCCTTTAGACAAGTTTGGGCATGTTCAGGGTGGTATGGCTGTATACAACATATTTGCTTTTACATTCCAAATTATTCCTTTAAAGGTTTCTTTAAATGACCAAATTGTTTTTTAGTGATGCAAACTAAAATTAACAAAAGTTCAGGAATAGTTACTATATAATGATGTTGTTTCTATACTTAGATAAGTAAAATTAAACTTTATTTTCGTATATACACATAAATACATACACATACACACAAATTCTTTGGAATTTGCACAGGCCAATACTATATTATAGTGTAGTGTTTCTCAAAATGAGAATTAGAGTTGACCCTTGGACAATACGGGTTTGAACTGTGCAAGGCCACCTCACTTACACAAAAATTTTTTTCAGTAGTAAATACTACAGTATTACACGATTTGAGGTTGGTTGAATCTGGGGTTGGTTGAATCTGAGGATGTGAAACTGCAGTACATAGACGGCCAAGTATAAATTATATGCAGATTTTTGACTGCATGGTGGGTAGGTGCCCCTAACCCTGTTGCTGTGTGAAGGCCAACTGTACTATCTTACAAAAGACCTGGGCAATGAGAGCACCACCACCTTTCTGTGAGCTTTTGAACAAAAACAATAGGATCCTCTGCCTTTTTATCCAAGACCTGGCTCACTTCCTTAATATTGTTTGTCCTGTATCTTATCATTTTTTTCCCTTTTTTCTCTATCATTACTTCCTCTAACTTCTTTCCCATTATTCATTGTTAATTACTCTTCTCTCTTTGTAGTAAAATTCCCCTCTTCTTCCGTCTCTCTCCAAATTAGCAGGCCATCCATGTATTTAAAATATCATTTATTTATTCATTCACTAGAGAACGCAGCATTGATTCTGCCTATTAATAAGTACTGTGAGTGTCACTAAATGCCACATTAGGCCAGAAACAAATAATTGGGAATATGTCCTAAATATCAGCAATAGCTCTTTAGTGGAAACTTCAAAAAAGAATGAAAAGAAAGAAAAAAAAAAAGCTTCCTATTTAAGAAATTTAACATCCAAAATACTGAAATCTCTCTCCCCTCAGAACATATATGACTTAAAAACTCCATTTGAGTTTTTGAGAGTTTTTGCTTAATTATCGACTTCAGCCAGTTATAAAAAGTGTATTTGTTTTAGTAGTTATTGCCGATTTTCTTTCTAAAGGGTCTCCAGGTCTCTGTCTCTTCCTTCACTACATTTTCTGCCAATCTTATGTAAAGAAAGAAAAAAAAAGGAAAAAGAGGCTGAAAGAAAAAAGACAAGCTAGAGAGAAAGAGTGACATTTGATTATTTTTTAAAATGAAGAAAAGTTAGAATAATCTATTTTGCTCACAATTCTACTCCTCAGTATAAAAATCTAGTTAAGTGCTTTGTCTCCAAAATGTGGCTAATAATAGATACTGTTATACATTGTTTTTAGACTTGCAAATATTTAGAGACTGTTTTAGAAGTATGGCAAATAAAACTTTAAAGTGATACACAGTTACTCAAAGGAGTATTTGAAAAATGTGTTTCAAAAGTTGCTTTATAAAAATTATCTTAAAGATGTATATAAAGCATCTCCTAAATTTATAATACACATGAAATAGTTCCCTTTTTCTTTTTTGTTCCTGAAGTCTTTATTTTCTATGGTGTTAACAAAGAAAGTAATTGCCCCCCAAAGAAAGAAACTGGAAATGTTTATCACAAGTAACAGATACTAATTTTCTCATATGAAGTGCTTAAATTGCCACATGATGTTAATGCATAGAGAAAATTCTATTGTGGTTGTATTTATTTGTTTGATTGTTTACTTATTTATTTCTCTTCTGATCAGCTTCTTCTGTCTCTTCTGAACTCATTTGAAATTTTTTATCCAGAACTGTGCAAAAGAAATGTTTCTGCTATTCATTTATTTATAACAAAAGGCTTTTTTTGATTTTTGAAAATAATACTACCTTGAAAAAAGTATATAAGTATACTTAGAGATTTTTGCAGTGGCCTTGGAGTTTATATAACATATATACATACAAGATTCAAAACCTCATAAGATCAACTCAGTTCTCTGGGAACATAAAAAGATGTGGAAAACAGTCTAGATGCATTTATGTAGGACATAGTTGTCACAGCAGGGCACATCTCAGCAATATCCTCTGTACTGAGGTATAAAATACTGGAGGCTGGGACTTCCCTGGTGGTGCAGTGGTTAAGAATCTGCCTGCCAATGCAGGGGACACGGGTTCACGCCCTGGTCCGGGAAGATCCCACATGCCATGTAGCAACTAAGCCCGTGCACCACAACTTCTAAGCCTGAGCTCTAGAGCCCATGAGCCATAACTACTGAGCCCGCATGCCACAACTACTGAAGCCCATGCACCTAGAGCCCGTGCTCTGCAACAAGAGAAGCTACCATAGTGAGAAGCCCATGCACTGCAAGGAAGAGTAACCCCCGCTCACTGCACCTAGAAAAAGCCAGTGCACAGCAACAAAGACCCAACGCAGACAAAATAAATAAAAATAAATAAATAAAATAAAGTAAAATAAAACACTGGAGGCCAGCATACCTCGTATCAATATCCACTGATAATATTTTGTGCTTTTAAAAAAAATTATTTATTTATGTATTTTTGACTACGTTGGGTCTTCGGTGCTACGCACCGGCTTTCTCTAGTTGCAGCGAGCAGGGGCTACTCTTTATTGTGGTGCGAGGGCTTCTTACTGCAGTGGCTTCTCTTGTTGTGGAGCACGGGCTCTAGGCATGTGGGCTTCAGTAGTTGTGGCATGCAGGCTCAGTAGTTGTGGCTCGAGAGCACAGCCTCAGTAGTTGCGGTGCACTGGCTTAGTTGCTCCACAGCATGTGGGATCTTCCCATACCAGGGCTCGAACCCATGTCCCCTGCATTGGCAGGCGGATTCTAAACCACTGTGCCACCAGGGAAGTCTAATATTTTGTACTTTAAAGAAACCAGAAAAGAACACCAGGGGGTAGAAAATAGGCCCTCAGGTCAATGTTCTTATAACTGTACTTTCATTTGCACCCTAAACTAACCATACTGTGCAGTGCATAGGCACTGTATCCAATTTTATTACCTACTCATTTTGACTTATATCCTAAGCCAAAATGGAGAGCTGAATAATAAAGGATCCAGTTTTCTGTGTGTTTAGACTATTTGAATCTTTTCTACCTAAAACCACAACCCTCTAAGTTACCTTACACCAATTAATCAAGCTACCTTCTGCCCTTCTGAGATTAAAAAGGGTATATTATCTAATGATCACATGTAAGAAATGGAAAGGGGCAAGGGAATTCAGTTAAGAAGGTATATAAGAAGTATCTTCCCTATCCAAGGCCCGTACTTCACCCCTGCTATGAGCTAGTGAGTTATTTTTCTCTTGAAATTTCTTTACCACAATATTCCTTATACCGTCCACAACTATGGTAACTCAGAGCTTCAAAAGTTTTAAAATGTTCTTTGTATTCTCCTTTTTTTTTTTTAAATCACTATGTATTGATCTAGGAAGTCATTCTAGAATTCCAAGCCTAATTAACTTTAATGAACATTTTAAAAAATTACTTTATACAGTACCATGTTACCCATTAAAAAAAAAAAGAAGCCTTAGATATCAGTGTTCAAAATTTGTTCTCAAGAAATTAGTAAGAATATTAGAAGAATATGCCTCTTGCTTCAAGGAGCAGAGTGACTGATGTGCTCCCAAAATGTGGTAAAAAGGAGAATAGGCAGAAGACATGTCTCAAAACATAGAAGAGAGTTCAGCTCATCTACTCTTGGGAAGTGTCAGTGAATCATGCTTTTTATTTACGGTGTTATGTCCAGCAATAGGTAAAGCTTGGGATCTGCTATTATCCTAGGAATGCATTTGAGCCTGACTGAACAGAGATTCAGCTGGATAGGGATGACCATCCTCTCCCATCACGGGTTAGATGAATGGAGATCTCCAGAGATCCAAAAAGCAGCAGCTGAACTTTAGAGTGACCTGTGGATTGCTATAGCCCAGGTGTAACAGAGCTTCGGGGGCCATGTTCTGACTCTATAGGAGGTAAAAGAGGTCAGGTAAGAGGAATGATATTGTGGTGGTAGATAGGCCATCCAAATAGTAACTTAGAAAGGGATTGCCAAAGAAGTTTCACCCTGACTACAGATTGGGACACAGTGTGGGACTTGGAGCACAAGAGTTCACAGTATATTAGCACCAAGCTTTCAGAGAATCTGCATTATTGAGGACTCATCAGTAAAAAAGAAATTCAATTGGGAACCATAGTTGAAATCCAGTGCTAAGTACTAGACTTATAGATGTGGCCAAGGATTGTTATAGGAAAAATGGGGCATGAGAGGATAGTCATGTCCCAGGTCTCAAGTGAGTCCCTGGGACAGGCCACCAAGTGAGGGTCCTTGGCTTCACACAGGAAAGAATTCAAGAGGGAGCCATAGTAAAGTGAAAGCAGGTTTATTCAGAGAGATACACATTCCACAGACAGAATGCAGTCCATCTCAGAAAGTGAAAAGGGCCCTGAGGTGTGGGAATGGTTGTTTTTATGAGCTAAGTAATTTCATAAGCTAACGAATGGGAAGAATATTCTAAATATCTTGGAGTGGGTGCAGGGATTTCCAGGAATTGGGGCACCTCCACTTTTTGGCCTTCTATGGTTGGCCTCAGAACTGTCATGGCACTTGTGGGTGTGTCGTTTAGCATATGCTAATGTATTACAATGAGTATATAATGAGGCTCAACGTCTGTTGGAAGTTGAATGACTCTTCCACCATCTTGGGCCTAGTAGGTTCTAACCGTTTTTTGTGGTATTCTGTTCTTCTTAATGGTTGTCATTCTTTTAATGGTTGTGCCCTCCTACTCACCTTCCTGTCTCAGGATAAGAAATAAAAATAGGACTTTTGGATCTGGGGAACAGCGTAAGACCCAGCATTTACCTGCACCATTGCGCCACTCCCACCCCATGCCAGAATAATTTACTATTACTCTCAACTTTTGGGGAGGCTGAGGTTGCCTTTGTTTCTGCTTTTTTGAGTCCCGTTTGGCCTGGGAACCAGTGATACTGAGCCTGCAGGACAGCAGTTCAGTAGGACTGAATGTGAGGATCTAGGGGTGGCAGAATCAGCAGCTGAGAACCTGGCAAGGGTTTATTCAATGCAAGGATGCCTCCAGGAATCCATAGGTCACTCTGGTACTCTTCCTACTTACTCCACACATAAATATAGCTCATGTACTTGTTGTATAGATATATATTACAAGTTCAGTTCAATTGCAATTCATTCACGTGATGTAATGTTATACACATATTTTAGTTGTGTATTTTTTTGAACTTTGCACTTTTATTTTATAGATTATACTCTCTTCTGTTTTCAATTATTTTATAGGCCCTTAAAATCTTAGAGGACTAGGCACTGTGCTCACAATATCTAATGACAAAAAGAGCCCAGACTAAATAATTAAGAATCCACAGCACATTGTCCATGTGAATATTATATTCCCCCTTCTCCTTTTTCTACACCAGTCCTGTGCTATGAAGCCCATGTGTGTTCAGCTGCATTTTCTGTAGCTGATAAAATTTCTCACAGATTATGGCAATAAATGGCCTATATATCTAATTTTTTAAAATTTTGCTGTGTGTTTTCACACTTTTCTGTGCCTGCACAAATATTAAAAATAATTCTTTTTTTTTTCTTTTACTCATTCATCATTGCTACAAAGGCAGTCTGATAATACTAACTAATAGTGCTTCAGTAGCTCCCAGTGTATAGGGTTTTTTACTCCTTCTTGCCTTGGCTGCAGAAACCTTAGTAATGGACCTTAGGTATGGATTTGAGAGAGCAAGAGAGGTGGTAGATGATAGCACTTAAAAACCTGATGTTGGGGCCAAGCTGTCTGGATTCAAATCCCAGCTTGTTTTTTTAACTGGATGTACAGTGTTGGGGTCCTTGGGTATGTTTCTTTCATTCTCTAGGGCTTAGTTTCTTCATCTGTATGATGATATCATGAGAATGTACAATAAAGTGATACAGAAGAAGCAATTAGGACAGCACCTGGTATAGAGTATAGGGCTATTATTGTTATTACCTTTGAAAACCAAGGGTATAATATTATACCAATTACTTTGAAATCTGCATTCAGCAGTTTTTTTGGTTGCATCTTGATAGTACTTGTAGCAACAGAAGCCAAAGATATATGCCTCCCTTAGTAAGTTTTCAAATGATACTGATAATTATAAAAATGAATAAATGCTAAAAGCTGTGGTTTATTATTATTAGCATGGTTTTAAAGGTTCCTATCATTGGGTGGTAAAACAATTATAAATCCAGTGACTCAATATCATAGTTTAAATCAAAATCATATTCATGATCAATCAAGTTACCTTGTATTTTACTTTAAAAATATTGAAAGATATCTTCCAATGGATTAGATGTAAATTTATAATTATTATAGCAAATTGTGCTGAGTAGTCTGATAGCAAAGCAAGGGGCTTTATTTAATTTTTTCTGTTAGTTTTATAACTTTATTTATTTGGAATAATTTATCTTTTTAAAAAATTTTTATCATATTTAACACTTTTCCTCTGGTGGCTGAACTTTACTGTTCTTAATGGCACTGAGACAGAAAGGGAATGAGCTCTCTACAACACTGAAGCTACAAGTTTGTAGGTATTGTTTTTGAGGTCTAGCAAAAAAAGAAGGTAGAGCTCTTGCCTTCTTACCACTGATAGAAAACTGAAACCAATGGCATGGAGATCAAAATCCCAAAGTTGACAGACTTCTATACATCCCTTATTTATAACAATACATCTACATTGAGGAAAGCCTACCCAATTTTTTATGACTTAATTGCTTCTCTCTTTGCATTTATAACATGAATCTACTTTCTGTCTTTCAACACACATTCCCAAAGAAAGGAAGTAGAAAATAAAGCACATTATTCAGTAGAATTTCATTGTTCACTGAGAGTAAAAAAAGGAATGTATAAATGGAAATGCATTTGAAAGCCTTCCCCACTGAAATCTGGCAGGAGGTAAAACACTTCATTAGGGTTTGTAACATTGATGGCGAACGGCTTTACACAAAGTGCTACCTTTGCGAATAAGGCACAGAATTAACTGTCAAGGAGATGTAAGACCATAGCAGATTCCAATCCATTTTGCACCAAGTACTCTATGGGAATACTGTACCTCTGCAACTCCAAGATTTAGGTTTTATAAACCATTGGTAGAGATTCACCACTGAATCTTCATTTAGTTCTGAAATAAGGTCTCTTTATAATGACACTGTGTGAAGGGCATAGCTACATCCTGGAAGTCAGTGCACATTTTATTGATATGCTCAAAGAATTATACACAAAAAGTAATTCATATTCCCTAAATTTTAAATGGAGACAGTGGCGTATCCTAATGCTATAATGATCATAATTATATGTCACTTGGCAAAATGTATGGTTAAAGATAATGTCAGAGTTGCTTTTTAAAATTCAGGGTCAGACACTTACAAACTAAAGCCTCTGATCTTCTGCTCATATCAACTTCTGTTATTGACAAGGTTATTAGTATTAATAAGTATGTTTGCTTGGCTGAATTACAGACACACAACTTGCAAGTACCTTTAAAACAGATCCCACTCTTCAGTATTTAACTGTCTCTTTACCATTCCCTTGCTCCCAACCACTATTCTTCTTCCTGGCTGACATTTTTTCCTGGGTAAGAGTCAAGGCATCAGGAATGACCCTTTCTTTCATTATATGTATAAATAGCACATATGTCATTTAATATTCTTCATGTAAAAATAAAAATCTATGAATTTAATTGCTTGCAGTGTCCAGGTTGAAGTAAAGATCATCTCCACAGGACCTTAGTTTCCCCCTCCTTCCATGGAAAGTGTTTTATTTTTTTTTTTTTTGCATTAGATTTTAAGAAATCTAGATATAATTACCATGCTTACATGTGGTTTGGATCACATACCCTGGCATGAGATTCTTAATATTTCTAATTTTCCTTTTACTGAAGGATTTTATCTCCATTTTCACCTTGTTTTCAACAGTGTTGGTAGATTTTGAGCTCCTCAAGAACAGGGACTATGTCTGACTCTTCTGTACCCCAAAGTGCTAGAGTGCCTGTGGAATAAATGTGTTGAATTTTAGTTATGTGACTATTAAAATGTAGTCTTTTAGGAAAAGGGATAGCTATATTTTAAAATTGTGTAGAATTAAAGAGGTTCAAAGTTTAAATGGCTTAGAATAAATTATTTGAGAAAACTGCATAGCATCATTATTATTTCTAGATGGTTTCAGCATGGACTTAGTTTTAAGTTGTCTTCTTGTGATTTTGAAACTTCCCTGCAGGTAAGATCACCTTGGATACTTGTCAAGCAGACAGATCCTACAGAATCAGAATATGTAACAGAGAAGATTGAAAATCTTAGATTTAAGCTATAGGGACAATTGTTAAATAGTGCTTAAAGAGCAATATTGAAATGTGCAATGAAAGAAAAAGTGATGTGAAAGTATCAGGAATTGAGGAGGAAATGAAAGTCATCACAAGAAGCAACAGGGAGCTGCTGCTTTCAGTAGCTCCAGTGATCCTATTCCTGGGAGTTTTCATTAGAAAGAAAAGTTGACAAACCTTCAAATACTCTGTTAGCCAGGGTTCCACTAGAAGCGGGTGGAGTGTCAATCTGGGAAAACCATATGGGTCGAAAATCCTTTTTTCTGTAATCATTGTGAATCACTCCTAAAATCTAATGTGGGAGGGGCTTCCCTGGTGGCGCAGTGGTTGAGAGTCTGCCTGCTGATGCAGGGTACACGGGTTCGTGCCCTGGTCTGGGAAGATCCCACATGCCACGGAGCGGCTGGGCCCGTGAACCATGGCCGCTGAGCCTGCGCGTCCGGAGCCTGTGCTCCACAATGGGAGAGGCCACAACAGTGAGAGGCCCACGTACTGAAAAAAAATAAATAAAATAAAATCTAATGTGGGAATGATTAAAAGGACAGGACTGAGAAGAGAATAGCCATAACCTCACCAGGACATCTGGAACATAAGAAACCAGAGTGGTGGTCTTAAAAAACATTTAAGAGGGCTAACAACCAATAGCTGAATTGAGCCATAGTTCAATTTTTTGTTTGTTTGTTTGAGATTTATTAAACTATATACCCTCTCTTTTATTTGATCACATTTCACTGCACATGGGAAAACATTCTCTTTAACTTTTTTACTTTCTCCTATGTCTCTAAATTAGGAATAAGATAGTCTTTCTTTTTCTTTGCACTTTGTCCCATTTCTGAGTCAATAAAGTACTATTATTATAGCTAATACACATTAGAGGACTTTATCCTTTTTGTAATATTTACTGGGTGTCCGTTAACTGAATAAGTCATACTTGGCAGGGCTCTGAGGGGACCGTGACAGAATATGGTAAAGAGCTGTTCACAGGAGTGATCGGGGCAGTTCCTACTTTCCTTAATGTCTAGTAGGTTAGGCAGAGAAATAAGCAATTACTATAGTATCTGAATAGTACTATTGATGGGATAATATAGGGAGTTATAAAGCCATAAAAGAGAAAAATAAACTCAGTTATGGATGTTACTTTATTGGTTATCTACTCCTGCATAACAAAATACCCCAAACCATAGTAGATTGAAACAACAGAGCTTCTATGGGTCAGAAATCTACACGCTGTGTAGCTGGATTCCTTACTCAGAATTTCTCCCATGGGTGCACATAAGGTATAAGCTAGCGTTGTAATAATCTCAGTATTCACCTGGGGGAGAATTCACATCCAAACTCAATCACAGGGTTGTTGGCAGGAATTGGTTCCTTGTAGTCAACTGATCTGAGAGCCTCAGGCCTTTGTGGCTGGTGGCTGGAAGTCAGCCTCAGTGCCTTCCCATCTGGGTCTCTCTCCATTGGTTAACTCACATGTCAACTGGATTCCATCAGAGTCAGCAAGTAAGAGAGCAAAAGGGGACCAGCAAGACAGAAACTAGAGTCTTTTTGTAACTTTACCTTGGAAGTGACATTCATTCTCTTTTGCCCTATTCTAATGTTTAGAAGTAGATCACACTCTCTTTTAAATGCACACTGAAGGGGGGTGGTGGTGGGGGTGGGATTATACGAGGTCATAAATACTAGGAAGCAGGAAACATTAGGACCATTTTAGAGGCTGCCTACTACAGTTGCTAATTACAGATTTCTAAAAACAATAGAACAATCAGAGCCCTAAGTTGTTTTTTTTTTTTGCGGTACGTGGGCCTCTCACGGTTGTGGCCTCTCCCGTTGCGGAGCACAGCCTCCGGACGTGCAGGCTCAGCGGCCATGGCTCACAGGCCCAGCCGCTCCATGGCACGTGGGATCCTCCTGGACCGGGGCACGAACCCATGTTCCCTGCATCGGCAGGCGGACTCTCAACCACTGCGCCACCAGGGAAGCCTTGGAGCCCTAAGTTTTGATGTGGAATCAGGTGTCATAATGAATGCTAAATACTAGTAGTAATGATAGGAGCTGTGGTAGTAATCATGATAATAGTTTCAACAGTAGCAGTAACAACAAGTTCAATAATAATAGTAATCCAAGAGAAAGAAAAAAATATTTTTAATATTTTAATAATATAATATCTACTGATTCTAGATACAGCAGCTGGATTCGTTTCAGAAGCAGATGACTTTGATATTTTGGAAAAAACACTTGACTGATATTCTTTTGTTGTGATAGGTGAAGGCTTTGTGGCATGATCTGAAAATTTTTTACACATTGCAAGTCAAACTCATTAGTGTATTATGAAATCAATTAAGTGGATTGAGAGCAGGATGTAGAAGACACAGACTGAAAAAGTTAATTGTTCAGTATAAAAAAAATTAGGGATATGAAGTCTTATCTAGAAAAGGAAAATTATATGGGAGAAACCTTGCATGGAAAATTGACCTAAGGCAAGGGAGGAAGCTTGCAATTGGTTCTAATATTTTTTCACTATTTAAAATTCTTCCTAAGTCCCCATATATTTCATCAGAATTTTTTGTTTCTGTTAGTGGTATATGGAGACAATGGAGGAAAATGTGTGTGTGGTGAGTGTTACAGAGAGAAGTCAGTGACATGGAAGCAGTGAGCAAGGACTGAGATCTGGGCAAGAAAGCAGGCAGCTGCAGGAACAGCTCAGATTCAGACATGAGACCCAGTTAGGTTGCCTTCAATATCCAAGGAATGAGTAGAATCCACATCCAGTAGTATCTTAGGTCAGACCAGCACTTCACTCAGTAGTACCAAGCTGATTAGGATGGGAGTAGGAGACTAGATCCAAGATGTTGTGATTGAAAATGGGACTTAAAAACCTTAAAACTACATTATCCATATCCATCCATATCCATTATTAATATTTAAAGAAATGCAAATTACCTGTTCTCTTGAAAATCATGTACAATTCTTTTTAAATAATGCCCTTTATATACTTCAATTATTCTATTGATATTTTAGGAATAGCTTTATTTAAAATTTCAGAAAACATGGTTTATAACTGCAGTATAGTTTATTCTACTTTACATATTTATTCCTTGTGATTCATTTTCTAATGTGTTCTTTTATATATTTGAATTTTATGATGTTTTGGTATAAAAAAATTCCTAAAACATGGGAGCTTGAGGATATTAGCTCCTGCTTCTTGGCTGAAGCAGTAATTGGTGAAATGAACTCAGGCACAGTTAGTGATTTCAAGATACTGAAGAAAACTAATAGAGGACAGGTGTATAATGAAATCAGAGTTGGCTGTGTTTTTGGATCTTTTTCCTGCTGAGAAAATATAGTTAGTTGTTCTGTACAAGAGGGACATACAGTAGTCTCATATTCAAATGAAAGTTGTAATAATTCTTTTTTGGATTAGCAGTAAAGCAAGCATAAACATTTATCAGATTGTGAAGGAAGAAAAAAACTAAAAAACAAATGAAAGGGACTCTGAGAGGGCTCATGCCAAGGAGTACTTACCAGAACTTCTGCTGCCAGTGTCCTTGTCCTCAGAGTGAGCCACAGCCAACTCTGCCTCTGCAGGAGACCCTGCAACACTAGCAGCAAGCTCTCCAGCTGAGTCTAATGCGTGGTGGCGTTCAGTAACCACTGGGTTACAGTGGACTGTGGGCGGGCATCATTCCAGGCAGAGATCACGGCCACAGCTTCTTAATAGCAGCCGAGTAGAGGACAGGATCTTGGTGCTCCAGCCAGGTGTAAGGGCTGTGTCTATGAGGTGGGAGAGCCAAGTTCAGGACACTGGTCAACAAGAGACTCTCAGCTCCACGTAATATCAAATGGCGAAATCACCCAGAGATCTCCAGTGTAATGCCAAGACCAAGCTCCACTCAATGACCAGCAAGCTACAGTGCTAGACACCCTATGCCAAACAACTAGCAAGACAGGAACAAAACCCCATCCATTAGCACAGAGGCTACCTAAAATCATAATAAGGACACAGACAGCCGAAAACACACCACCAGACATGGACTTGCCCAACAGAAAGACAAGATCCAACCTCATCCCCCAGAACACAGGCACTACTCCCCTCCACCAGGAAGCCTACACAGCCCAATGAACAAATCTTACCTGCTGGGGACACACACCAAAAACTACAAGAACTAGGAACCTGCAGCCTGTGAAAAGGTGACCCCAAACACAGTAAGTTAAGCAAAATGAGAAGACAGAGAAACACACAGCAGAAGAAGGAGCAAGGCAAAAACACACCAGACCTAACAAATGAAGAGGTGGTAGACAGTCTACCTGAAAAAGAATTCAGAATAATGATAGTAAAGATGATCCAAAATCGTGGATATAGAATGGAGAAAATACAAGAAACGTTGAACAAGGACCTAGAAGAACTGAAGAGCAAATAAACAGTGATGATCAACACAATAAATGAAATTAAAAATTCTCCAGAAGGGATCAATCACAGAATAACTGAGGCAGAAGAACGGATAAGTGACCTGGAAGATAAAATAGTGGAAATAACTACTGCAGGGCAGAATAAAGAAAAAAGAATGAAAAGAATTGAGGACAGGCTCAGAGACCTCTGGGACAACTTTAAATGCACCAACATTGGAATTATAAGGGTCCTAGAAGAAGAAGAGAAAAAGAAAGCTACTGAGAAAATATTTGAAGAGATTATAGTTGAAAACTTCCCTAATATGGTAAAGAAAATAGTTAATCAAGTCCAGGAAGCATGGAGAGTCCCATACAGGATAAATCAAAGGAGAAACACACCAAGACACATATTAACCAAACTATCAAGAATAAATACAAAGAACAAATATTAAAAGCAGCAAGGGAAAAACAACAAATAACACATAAGGGAATCCCCATAAGTTTAACAACTGATCTTTCAGCAGAAACTCTGCAAGCCAGAGGGAGTGGCAGGACATATTTAAAGTGATGAAGGAGAAAAACCTACAACCAAGATTACTCTACCCAGCAAGGATAATATTCAGATTTGACAGAGAAATTAAAACCTTTACAAACAAGCAAAAGCTAAGAGAATTCAGCACCACCAAGCCAGCTTTACAACAAATGCTAAAGGAACTTCTTTAGACAGAAAACATAAGAGAAGGAAAAGACCTACAATAATAAATCCAAAACAATTAAGAAAATGGTAATAGGAACATACATATAGATAATTACCTTAAATGTTAATGGATTAAATACTCCAACCAAAAGACTTAGTTTGGCTGAATGGATG
Organism: Phocoena sinus; assembly: GCF_008692025.1. Classification (NCBI taxonomy): domain Eukaryota; kingdom Metazoa; phylum Chordata; class Mammalia; order Artiodactyla; family Phocoenidae; genus Phocoena; species Phocoena sinus. The sequence goes on along the minus strand of NC_045768.1, from coordinate 78,281,507 downwards.
CAAAAACAAGACATGTATATATGCTGTCTACAAGAAACCCACTCCACACCTAGCGACACACACAGACTGAAAGTGAGGGGATGGAAAAAGGATATTCCATGCACATAGAAATCAAAAAAAGCTGGAGTAGCAATTCTCATATCAGACAAAATAGACTTTAAAGAGACTATTACAAGAGACAAAGAAGGACAGTACATAATGATCAAGGGATCAATCCAAGAAGAAGATATAACAATTGTAATTATTTATGCACCCAACATAGGAGCACCTCAATACATAAGGCAAATAATAACAGCCATAAACAGGGAAATCGACAGTAACACATTCATAGTAGGGAACTTTAAAACACCACTTTCACCAATGGACATATCATCCAAATGAAAATAAATAAGGAAACACAAGCTTTAAATGATACATTAAACAAGATGGACTTAATTGATATTTATAGGACATTCCATCACAAAACAACAGAACACACATTCTTCTCAAGTGCTCATGGAACATTCTCCAGCATAGATCGTATCTTGGGTCACAAATCAAGCCTTGGTAAATTTAAGACAATTGAAATCGTATCAAGTATCTTTTCTGACCACAGCGCTATGAGACAAGATATCAATTACAGGAAAAAATCTGTAAGAACTACAAACACGTAGAGGCTAAACAACACACTACTTAATAACCAAGAAATCACGGAAGAAATCAAAGAGGAAATAAATAATACCTAGAAGCAAATGACATTGAAAATACGATGACCCAAAACCTATGGGATGCAGCAAAAGCAGTTCTAAGAGAGAAATTTATAGCAATACAATCCTACCTTAAGAAACAAGAATCATCTCAAATAAACACCCTAAACTTACACCTACAGCAATTAGAGAAAGAAGAACAAAAAAAACCCAAAATTAGCAGAAGGAAAGAAATAATAAAGGTCAGATCAGAAATGTATGAGAGGGAAATGAAGGAAATGATAGCAAAGAGCAATAGCCAAAGAAATCTTGAGAACGAAAAATGGAGCTGGAGGAATAAGGCTCCCTGACTTCAGACTATACTACAAAGCTACAGTAATCAAGACAGTATGGTACTGGCCCCAAAACAGAAATATAGATCAATGGAACAGGATAGAAAGCCCAGAGATAAACCCACGCACATATGGTCACCTTATCTTTGACAAAGGAGGCAGGAATGTACAGTGGAGAAAGGACTGCCTCTTCATTAAGTGGTGCTGGGAAAACTGGACAGGTACATGTAAAAGTATGAGATTAGAATACTCCCTGACACCATACACAAAAATAAGCTCAAAATGGATTAAAGACCTAAATGTAAGGCCAGACACTATCAAACTCTTAGAGGAAAACATAGGCAGAACACTCTATGACATAAATCACAGCAAGATCCTTTTTGACCCACCTCCTAGAGAAATGGAAATAAAAACAAAAATAAACAAATGGGACCTAATAAAACTTCAAAGCTTTTGCACAGCAAAGGAAACCATAACCAAGACCAAAAGACAACCCTTAGAATGGGAGAAAATATTTGCAAATGAAGCAACTGACAAAGGATTAATCTCCAAAATTTATAAGCAGCTCATGCAGCTCAATAACAAAACAACAAACAACCCAATCCAAAAATGGGCAGAAGACCTAAATAGACATTTCTCCAAAGAAGATATACCAAATGCCAACAAACACATGAAAGAATGCTCAGCATCATTAATCATTAGACAAATGCAAATCAAAACTACAGTGAGATACCATCTCACACCAGTCAGAATGGCCATCATCAAAAAATCTAGCAACAATAAATGCTGGAGAGGGTGTGGAGAAAAGGGAATCCTCCTGCACTGTTGGTGGTAATGTATATCAATACAGCCACTATGGACAACAGTATGGACGTTCCTTAAAAAACTACAAATAGAACTACCATACGACCCAGCAATCCCACTACTGGGCATATCCCCTGAGAAAACTATAATTCACAAAGAGTCACGTACCACAATGTTCATTGCAGCTCTATTTACAATAGCCAGTACATGAAAGCCACCGAAGTGTCCATCAGCAGATGAATGGATAAAGAAGATTTGGCACATATACACAATGGAATATTACTCAGCCATAAAAAGGAATGAAACTGAGTTATGTGTAGTGAGGTGGATGGACCTAGAGACTGTCATACAGAGTGAAGTAAGTCAGAAAGAGAAAAACAAATGCTGTATGCTAACAGATATATATGGAATCTAAAAAAAAATAAAAATAGAAAATGGCCATGAAGAACCTAGGGCAAGATGGGAATAAAGATGCAGACCTACTAGAGAATGGACTTGAGGATAAGGGGAGGGGGAAGGGTAAGCTGGGACAAAGTAAGATTGTGACATGGACATATATACAGTACCAAACTTAAAATAGATAGCTAGTGGGAAGCAGCCGCATAGCACAGGGATATCAGCTTGGTGCATTGTGACCACCTAGAATGGTGGGATAGGGAGGGTGGGAGGGAGGCAGACGTGAGAGGGAAGAGATATGGGGACATATGTATATGTATAACTGATTCACTTTGTTATAAAGCAGAAACTAACACACCATTGTATAGCAGTTATACTCCAATAAAGATGTTAAAAAAAATGAAAAATAATTCTAATTTCAGTGCAAGGATAGAAACAATGAATAGACAATGAATATAGAAGACTTGAGCTTTCTTATAAAGGAATGAGTAAGGGAAACAATGTATTTAATTTACTAGTGAGGGAATTGTGCAAATGTGTACTAAATTTTCTTTGTAAAACTTACAATTGGATATAGATTATAAAATACCATCAACAATCACACCAGGCTAGCATCTGGGAACAGAGACAAGTAATTATTAACAAAGTTGTATTAGCTTTCTATTGCTATGTAACAGATTATCACAAAATTAAGTGTTTAATACAACAGCCATTATTATCTCACCGTTTCTGCAAGTCAGAAGTTCAGGTACTAGTTGGCTGAATATTCTGCTCAGATCTGAAAATCAAATCTGAAATCAAAGTGGCAACTGGGGTTCCATTTCTCTTTTGTGGTTAGGGTTCTCTTCCAAGCTAATGTGGTTATTGGCAGAATTCTGTTCCTTGCACCTATAGGTCTGACGTTCCCTTTTCGTTCTAGCTGTCAGCTAGGTACCACTCTCAGCTCCTAGAGTCATCCCTCAGAACCTATCCTTGTGGTCTCTTCCATAGGCATTTTACCACATGGTTATTTTCTTTCTTTTATGCCAATAAGAGAGTTATTCTTTTAAAAATTCACCTGATTAGGTCAGCCCCACCAAGGATAATCTCCCTTAAAATCAACTAATGAGAGACCTTAATTATATGTGAAAATCCCTTTACCTTCTCACCTAGTCATGAAAGCAGTATTTCAACAGATCCACAGATTCTGTCTACACTCAAGGGAAGGCAATAATACAAAACATATACATCAGGTGGCAGGAATCTTGGGAGCTCTATAGAATTTTGGCTACCTCAGTCTGATCCCCTGTCCCCCAAAGATGTACATACTTCCCAAATGCAAGATATCTCCATCTTTTGTCAAAATTCCTGGTTCTCATTCTATCACACTACTGGCTCAGAATCCAAAATCTTGTCATCTAAGTCTAAATCTCATTATATTTTCAACTTAAAGTCCAAAATCAAAGCTAAATATCATCAGTTCAAAATCTCATCATCAGCTAAATAATCGTACATCAGATGCAGTTGTAGCTCCTGGGTGTAATCTATTAGTGTATTAGCTCCTTGGGGCACAATTTCTCTCCATCTCTTCTTCCACCTGGTCCCATTCATAGGCCCTCTTTAAAAAATGGGAATTTGCTTCGTCTTCCATCTTTTTCTCCCAGCTTTACTGAGGTAAAATTGGCAAATAAAATTGTGTATATTTAAAGCATACACTATGTTGACATGATATACATGTATGTTGTGAAACGATTACCACAATCAGGTAGTACATCTGTCACCTCATATAGTTACTTGTATGTGGTGAGAACACTTCAGATCTACACTTTTAGCAAATTTCAAGTATATAATACAGTATTATTAACTGTGGTCTCCATGCTATACATTAGATCCCCAGAACTTATTTATCTTATAACTAATAGGTTTACCCTTGATCAGCATCTTCCCATTTCCACCACTCACTCCCCACCTTCTAGGAATCACCATTCTACTCTCTGTTTCTATGATTATGACCTTATTTTTTTGTTTTCCTTCAGATTCCACATATAAGAAAATCGTACAATATTTCTCTCTCTGTTTGGCTTATTTCACTTAGCACCATGTCCTCCCATTTCATCTGTGTTGTCATAAATGGCAGGGTTTCCCTTTTTATATGGCTGAATGATATTCCATTGTGTGTGTATATGGATATGGATATATAGTGATTTCAAATACTGAAAAAAACTAATAGAGGACAATTGTATAAGAAAATGGTTGGCTTTGTTTCTGGATCTATTTCCTGCCAAGGGAATATAGTTAGTTGCTCTGGACACATTTACTCTACCCATTCATTGCTTCAAGGCTAACACAAGAGCACTTCTCTGAAATCCCTCCCTTTTAAAGGACACACCTGATTAGGTCAGGCCCACCCAGGATAATATCCCTTTTTATTCAATCAGAGTCACCTTATTAGGGATCTTAACTACATCGGCAAAATGTCTTTTTTCATGTAACATAATCCTGAGAGTGATAGTCCATCATATTCACAGGTCAAGCTCCACTTAAAAGGATGTAGTAATACATGTATGCGTATATGAGGAGATTGAAATCTTAGAGGCCATTTTAGAATTATGCCTACTACAATAGGCTATACAAAAATAAGGTCATTTATCCACAGTTATTTTAAACTTGAAGCCTGTAGGCAGGGAAAAATTGACATATTTCTTATTTTTAGGTGGTTCAAATATAATTCCAAATATCGGCAATAATGATTTTTATTATTATGTAACTTAGATTAAGAGAGGGGGAGAGGGTGTGTTGATGGCACAATGTAGAAGTTAAAGCATCTTGTACTTAGTCAAAATACATATGGATGGGAAATACCCAAGGGGAAGCAAATAATAAAAGTCTAAACCAATAGTTGAACTTCAATATTTGAAAAAAAAAAGTTGGGCAGATGTGATAAATCTATAATAATGATTACCATAGTGTTTTAAAAGCACAGAGGATGGGAAACAATTAACTTTGTGTGGGTTAATGAATGACAAGCAGGAGTTCTTAGGGAAAAGAAGGAGAAAAAAGCATTTTAGAAGGAGTTTGCTGTAAGACACAAAGCTGGGTACAGACCATGTTTAGAGAACAGTAAGGCAGAAACATGGGGCGTACTGGAGATGGCAGAATATTTGTGTATGTTGAGGTCAAATTATGAAGGATCTCTATGTCAGTCTTCTCAAGTTCGATATTTTCATGTAGGCAGTAGCTTTAAACATCTCTAAGCTGTTGAAACTTTTTGTTAAACTTCTGAAACTTTTTTAGATTGAGATTTCATGGAGCTTGGAATAGCTCAAAGCAAGCCTGCACTGATGTTTGGAGGCTCAGCATCCCACCTGGGAAACTTATTTTCTTACCTCAAAGCTAAGAAAAGATAAAGAGACAAAACAAAGCTTCATTGTGGAAGCACTGATTAACAAAGTTCCTATCTACTAAATATAAACATTTACTTAATAGTATAAAGACAAAGAAAAACAATGTTACTGCAGCAGGTTTTTTGTTGAAGGGGTTGCTTAGCTCCAAACAATCCCTGCCCAATTTTTTTCTGAAAACTGCACCTGATATGCCTAGGATAGACTTCCAGAGACCAGGTCTGCCTTGTATGGCCCTTTCTGTCTGGCAGAGAACATTTGATCCAGAAGTAGAAAACTGACTCAAAATAAGACAATTGGATTGTCTTTTCCAGAATTTTAAACTTTTCACAGAGAGAGATTGAAAGTCCTTGAGCATTCTTGCAGCCTTCTAGAGCAAAAGTAGGAAGAGTGAAGCCTACAGGCCAATCCAGCCTGCTGCCTGTTTCTGTGTGATCAGCAGGCAAGGATGGTTTTTGCATTTTTTAAATGGTTGGAGAAAAAAGTCAAAAGAAGAATATTTCATGGCACGTGAAAGTTCTATGGCATTCATATTGCAGTGTATATAAATAAAGTGTTATTGCAACACAGCCATGCTCGTTCATTTCTGCACTGTGTATGGCTGCTTTCACACTGCAGTGGTAGTGTTGAGTAATATGACAAAGATGGCATGGCCCACAAAGCCTAAAATGGTTCTATCTGGCTCTTGCTGGGGGGAAAAACAATTTGCTTACCTCTGCTCTAATCTAGAGGAGAAGACCATGAGTATGTTAAAGCTGTCCTGGTTCAATACCATTTTAAGTCTTGTTTGCGCAAGTGCTCCTTTGATGACATAAGCTACTTCAGTGTCTTCCTATTAAGGTTTCTCTTTTGTCTGAGCTAAGAGAGTCAGCTTTCTTTGCTTATCACCAAAAGAACACTAACTAATATACTTATCTAATGACTTAGTCCAAGAAATCCATTAGCTTTGCATAATTATAGAGCTGGATCGATCATTTCAAGTAAATTTACCAGTGAATTAGTGAAAACAAGCAAAGTATTCATTTAGGGGAGGGTGGGAGGAGGACAAAAGAGGAAGGAGATATGGGGTTATATGTATACATATAGCTGATTCACTTTGTTATACAGCAGAAACTAACACACCATTGTAAAGCAATTATACTCCAATAAAGATGTTAAAAAAATCAAACACAGTGGAAAAAATGCTTCTGTTTGTCTTAAGTGGACAGCTAAAATTGTTAATGGGATTTATATTATATGAATGGGTCATTATGAGGTTTGAAATTATTATTGCCATCATCAGAAAATCAATGACTTCTGTGAATCAGAATTTTTTTTAAAACATCTTTACTGGAGTATAATTGCTTTACAATGGTGTGTTAGTTTCTGCTTTATAACAAAGTGAATCAGTTATACATATACATATAAAAATCAGTTGTTTCTTCAAGATTGCTTTGGCTATTCGAGGTCTTTTGTGCTTCCATACAAATTGTGAAATTTTTTGTTCTAGTTCAGTGAAAAATGCCAGTGGTAGTTTGTGAGGGATTGCATTGAATCTGTAGATTGCTTTGGGTAGTAGAGTCATTTTCACAATGTTGATTTTTCCAATCCAAGAACATGGTATATCTCCATCTGTTTGTATCATTTTTAATTTCTTTCATCAGTGTCTTATAATTTTCTGCATACAGGTCTTTTGTCTCCTCAGGTAGGTTTATGCCTAGATATTTTATTATTTTTGTTGCAATGGTAAATGGGGGTGTTTTCTTAATTTCACTTTCAGATTTTTCATCATTAGTGTGTAGAAATGCAAGAGATTTCTGTGCATTAATTTTGTATCCTGCTACTTTACGAAATTCATTGATTAGCTTTAGTAGTTTTCTGGTAGCATCATTAGGATTCTCTACGTATAGTGTCATGTCATCTGCAAACAGAGATAGCTTTACTTCTTCTTTTCTGAACTGGATTCCTTTTATTTCCTTTTCTTCTCTGATTGCTGTAGCTAGAACTTGAAAAACTATGTTGAATAAGAGTGGTGAGAGTGGGCAACCTTGTCTTGTTCCTGATCTTAGTGGAAATGCTTTCAGTTTTTCACCATTGAGGACGATGTTGGCTGTGAGTTTGTCATATATGGCCTTTATTATGTTGAGGAAAGTTCCCTCTATGCCTACTTTCTGCAGGGTTTTTATGATAAATGTGTGTTGAATTTTGTCAAAAGATTTCTCTGCATCTATTGAGATGATCATATGGTTTTTCTCCTTCAATTTATTAATATGGTGTATCACATTGATTGATTTGCATATATTGAAGAATACTTGCATACCTGGAATAAACCCCACTTGATCATGTTGTGTGATCCTTTTAACGTGATGTTGGATTCTGTTTGCTAGTATTTTGTTGAGGATTTTTGCATCTATGTTCACCAGTGATATTGGCCTGTAGTTTTCTTTCTTTGTGACAACTTTGTCTGGTTTTTGTATCGGGTGATGGTGGCCTCGTAGAATGTGTTTGGGAGTGTTCCTCCCTCTGCTACATTTTGGAAGAGTTTGAGAAGGATAGGTGTTAGCTCTTCTCTAAATGTCTGATAGAATTCGCCTGTTAAGCCATCTGGTCCTGGGCTTTCGTTTGTTGGAAGATTTTTAATCACAGTTTCAATTTCAGTGTTCGTGATTCATCTGTTCATATTTTCTATTTCTTCCTGGTTCAGTCTCGGCAGGTTGTGTATTTCTAAGAATTTGTCCATTTCTTCCAGATTGTCCATTTTATTGGCATAGAGTTGCTTGTAGTAATCTCTTATGATCTTTTGTATTTCTGCAGTGTCAGTTGTTATTTCTCCTTTTTCATTTCTAATTCTATTGATTTGAGTCTTCTCCCTCTTTTTCTTGATGAGTCTGGCTAATGGTTTATCAATTTTGTTTATCTTCTCAAAGAACCACCTTTTAGTTTTATTGATCTTTGCTATCATTTCCTTCATTTCTTTTTCATTTATTTCTGATCTGATTTTTATGATTTCTTTCCTTCTGCTAACTTTGGGGTTTTTTTGTTCTTCTCTCTCTAATTGCTGTAGGTGCAAGGTTAGGTTATTTATTTGAGATGTTTCCTGTTTCTTAAGGTAGGACTGTATGGCTATAAACGTCCCTCTTAGAACTGCTTTTGCTTCATGCCATAGGTTTTGGGTCATCATGTCTCCATTGTCATTTGTTTCTAGGTATTTTTTCATTTCCTCTTTGATCTCTTCAGTGATCACTTCGTTACTAAGTTGTGTATTGTTTAGCCTCCATGTGTTTGTATTTTTTACAGATCTTTTACTGTAATTGATAACTAGTCTCATAGCATAGTGGTCGGAAAAGATACTTGATATGATTTCAATTTTCTTACATTTACCAAGGCTAGATTTGTGACCGAAGATATGATCTATCCTGGAGAACGTTCCATGAGCACTTGAGAAAAATGTGTATTCTGCTGTTTTGGGATGGAATGTCCTATAAATACCATTTCAGTCCATCTTGTTTAATGTATCATTTAACGCTTGTGTTTCCTTATTTATTTTCATTTGGATGATCTGTCCACTGGTGAAAGTGAGGTGTGTTAAAAGTCCCCTACTATGATTGTGTTACTGTCGATTTCCCCTTTTATGGCTGTTAGTATTTGCCTTATGTATTGAGGTGCTCCTATCTTGGGTGAGTAAATATTTACAATTGTTATATCTTCTTCTTGGATCGACCCCTTTATCATTATATAGTGTCCTTCTTTGTCTCTTGTAATAGTCTTTATTTTCAAGTCTATTTTGTCTTATATGAGAATTGCTACTCCAGGTTTCTTCTGATTTCGATTTTCATGGATTATCTTTTTCCATCCCCTCATTTTCAGTCTGTTTGTGTCCCTAGGTCTGAAGTGGGTCTCTTGTAGACAGCATATATACGCATCTTGTTTTTGTATCCATTCAGCCAGTCTGTGTCTTTTGGTGGGAGCATTTAATCCACTTACATTTAAGATCATTATCCATATGTGTGTTCCTAATTCCATTTTCTTAATTGTTTTGGGTTTGTTATTGTAGGTCTTTTACTTCTCTTGTGTTTCTTGCCTAGAGAAGTTCCTTTAGCATTTGTTGTAAAGCTGGTTTAGTGGTGCTGAACTCTCTCAGGTTTTGCTTGTCTTTAAAGGTGTTAATTTCTCCATCAAATCTGAACGAGATCCTTGCTGGGTAGAGTAATCTTGGTTGTAGGTTTTTCTCTTTCATCACTTTAAATATGCCCTGCTTCTCCCTTCTGGCTTGCAGAGTTTCTGCTGAAAGATCAGCTGTTAACCTTATGGGGATTCCCTTGTGTGTTATTTGTTGTTTTTCCCTTGCTGCTTCTAATATGTTTTCTCTGTATTTAATTTTTGATAGTTTGATTAATATGTGTCTTGGCATATTTCTCCTTGGATTTATCCTGTATGGGACTCTCTTTGCTTCCTGGACTTGATTAACTATATCCTTTACCATATTAGGGAAGTTTTCAACTATAATCTCTTCAAATATTTTCTCAGTCCCTTTTTTTTTTCTCTTCTTCTTCTGGGACCCCTATAATTCGAATGTTGGTGCATTTAATGTTGTCCCAGAGGTCTCTGAGACTATCCTCAGTTCTTTTCATTCTTTATTCTGCTCTGCAGTAGTTATTTCTACTATTTTATCTTCCAGGTCACTTATCCTTTCTTATGCCTCAGTTATTCTGCTATTGATCCCTTCTAGAATATTTTTAATTTCATTTATTGTGTTGTTCATCATTGCTTGTTTCATCTGTAGTTCTTCTAGGTACTTGTTAAATGTTTCTTGCATTTTCTCTATTCTATTTCCAAGATTTTGGATCATCTTTACTATCATTATTCTGAACTCTTTTTCAGGTAGACTGCCCATTTCCTCTTCATTTGTTAGGCCTGGTGGGTTTTTGCCTTGCTCCTTCATCTGCTGTGTGTTTTTCTGTCTTCTCATTTTGCTTATCTTACTGTGTTTGGGGTCTCCTTTTTGCAGGCTGCAGGTTTGTAGTTCCTGTTGTTTTTGGTGTCTGCCCCAGTGGCTAAGGTTGGTTCAGTGGGTTTTGTAGGTTTCCTGGTGGAGGGGACCAGTGCCTGTGTTCTGGTGAATGAGGTTGGATCTTGTCTTTCTGGTGGGCAGGTCCAACTCTGGTGGTGTGTTTTGAGGTGTCTGTGACCTTATTATGATTTTAGGCAGCCTCTCTGCTAATGGGTGGGGTTTTGTTCCCGTCTTGCTAGTTGTTTGGCATAGGGTGTGCAGCACTGTAGCTTGCTAGTCATTGAGTGAAGCTGGGTGTTGGTGTTGAGATGGAGATCTCTGGGAGATTTTTGGCTGTTGATATTGCGTGGAGCTGGGAGTTCTCTTGTGGACCAGTGTCCTGAAGTTGGCTCTCCCACCTCAGTGGCACAGCTGTGATGCCTGGGTGAAGCACCAAGAGCCTGTCCTCCACAGCACTGATAATAAAAGGGAGAAAAAAAGGAAAGAAAGAAAGAAAGAAGAAAGAAAGAAAGAAAGAAAGAAAGAAAGAAAGAAAGAAAGAAAGAAAGAAAGAAAGAAAGAAAGAAGGAAAGAAAAGAAAGAAAGAAAGGAGAGAGAGAGAAAGAATAGAAAAGGAAGATAAAATGAAATAAATTTATTAAAATAAAAAAATAATTATTATAAAAAAAAAATTTTTTAAAGTAAAAATCAAAAGAAACCCGGACGGTCAGAACCCTAGGACAAATGGTGAGAGCAAAACTATACAGACAAAAGCTCACACAGAAGCATACACATACACACACAGAAAAAGAGGAAAAGGGGCAAAAATAATAAATCTTGCTCTCAAAGTCCACCTCCTCAATTTGGGATGATTCGTTGTCTATTCAGATATTCCACAGATGCAGGGTACATCAAGTTGATTGTGGAGATTTAATTCGCTGCTCCTGTGGCTGCTGGGAGAAATTTCCCTTTCTCTTCTTTGTTCGCTTCGCACAGCCTCCAGGTTTCAGCTTTGGATTTGGCCCCGCCTCTGCGTGTAGGTCGCAAGAGGGCATCTGTTCTTTGCTCAGACAGGACGGGGTTAAAGGAGCCACTGATTCTGGAGCTCTGGCTCACTCAGGCCTAGGGGAGGAAGGGGTATGGATGCGGGGCGAACCTGCGGCGGCAGAGGCCAGCATGACGTTGCAGCAGCCTGAGGCATGCCCTTCTTTCTCCAGGGGAAATTTTTCCTGTATCACGTGACCGTGGCAGTGGCGGGCTGCACAGGCTCCTGGGAGGGGCAGTGTGAATAGTGACCTGTGCTTGCACACAGGCTTCTTGGTGGCGGCAGTAGCAGCCTTAACGTCTCATGCGCGTCTCTGGGGTCCATGCTGAGAGCCGTGGCTCGCGCCCATCTCTGGAGCTCCTTTAAGCGGTGCTCTGAATCCCCTCTCCTCGCGCACCAGGAAGTAAAGAGGCAAGAAAAAGTCTCTTGCCTCTTTGGCAGCTCCAGACTTTTCCCGGACTCCCTCCTGGCTAGCAGTGGCGCACTAACCCCCTTCAGGCAGTGTTCACGCAGCCAACCCCAGTCCTCCCCCTGGGATCTGACCTCCGAAGTCCAAGCCTTAGCTCCCAGCCCCCGCCCACCCCAGCGGGTGAGCAGACAAGCCCCTCGGGCTGGTGAGTGCCGGTCGGCACCGATCCTCTGTGCGGGAATCTCTCTGCTTTGCCCTCTGCACCCCTGTTGCTGCGCTCTCCTCCACATCTCCAAACCTCCCCCGCTCCGCCACCCGCAGTCTCCGCCCGCGAAGGGGCTTCTAGTGTGTGGAAACCTTTCCTCCTTCACAGCTCCCTCCCACTGGTGCAGGTCCTGTCCCTATTCTTTTGTCTCTGTTTTTTCTTTTTTCTTTTGCCCTACCCAGGTACGTGGGGAGTTTCTTGCCTTTTGGGAGGTCTGAGGTCTTCTGCCAGCAATCAGTCAGTGTTCTGTAGGAGTTGTTCCACCTGTAGATGTATTCTGATGTATCTGTGGGGAGGAAGGTGATCTCCGCGTCTTACTCTTCCGCCATCTTCTTCTCAACTGTGGATCAGGATTTAAATGGAAAGCTTGTGATTCCTATAGAAATTCCATCAGGACCATACATGGAAATTGGTGTATATAATATGCAATGCTACTCTTTAAGCTTCTGGAAAAAGGCTGGTTTTTCAGCTTTGGTTGATTTTGAGCATGAACCTTAGTGACTCTTCAGGTCACCCTACTGAAATTCTTTTCTCTTATGTATTTTTGTCTCTGACTTCATTTTTCCACAACTTACTGATGGCCAATGGACTATATTCAGCCTGTACATACCCATCCTGATGGGCATACAGCTGCCAGATCCCAGACTCTTTTCTCTTCTTGCCTGCTTTGTGTTCTCTAAAGGAGACCACTATGCTTCTTGCTTAATCTGTTACAAGTTCAATTTCAGGGCACAAATTATTACTTAATTTTTTCACTCATTACCTTATCTCACTAAACCTACTTCTAGAGTTTTATCATTTTATTGCTTTATTTTTCCATATCAGCTTTTCTGATTTTATTTCTCAATCCACACAGGCTGAACCAGGTAATATCAACAAGATGCATCACTGGTGCATTTGCTAGCTCCCGAGATGGCCTCACTCATTCTTACGAATGCCTTTCCAATTCCCAACTGTGGGTCAAACATTCTACTTCACTTCACTTCTGCTAAAGAAAGGACACAAAAAATGTGCATTTCCCAAAGGTACCAGTGGATAAAGGGTACAAAAGGATCACTTGACCCTTCGTGGAATCCTAAAATGTTTTTAGATAAAAAAAAAAAAAAAGGAAGACTCACCATAAGTCTCAGAGAATATCATATCTATATTCGGATGGATTTCTCTCATTATCTCATTATTACGGTCCTGAGACCCCAAAATATAATCGGAACTCTTTTCATGGACAGTTCAGTTGCTTAACTTAGGGTGTTACTTCCAGTTCTCCCTACCATAAGTGGACCTAGCCTTCCTGGACTATGGCAAACAGAAAAAGTGATTAAAAACAACAAGCGGTCCCTTTCCAAGAATCCTTCATCCAAGATCAAGAATGGCAGTGTCAGACTGTTTCCAGTTTATGATGCTGGGTTTGTTTTTAAGAAGTGATGCTAAACAAAGTAATAGAGCAGATGTTGCTATGTGAACACAAAACTACATAATTTATTACCTGACCAGGAGAAACACTAGCTTGAAATATACATGAATTCTCACACATGATGAGTTGGATTTACATGTAGAGAAAGAACTTTAAAGTCCACCTGTTGAAATTTTTTTTTTGTCTTATCCAGTGTAGGTCCACACCTAGAATCCCCCTTGGGGTGGTTTAAGGTTATTTAAGTTATATTAGGTCCTTTCTTCCTTTAGAATTTTTCTTGTCATTTTAATATAAAAACTAGAGTTTTCCTTCTCACTGTCTCTCGCTAGTGGCAGCTGGTATTAAGGTTTTTGTTTGGGTAGAGGCATAATTTAATTAGGATTAATTTTATACATGTCCATTCATCTAAAAATACCATGACCATTTTCAGTTGTTTTTCTTTTTTCATTTTTCAGTATTAATCTCAGGGCTTTTGTCTTATTGAATGGAGTATGAAATGTAATAGAGAGAATTGTGCAGGCCATGAATGGAGAGTCCCTGTAGGCCTCCCTCTCAACTCTTTCCCCAAAAGGACTGCACCTCTCCTCTAAGTAATTCTGACCAGAGCCTCAGAAAACATTGTTTTAAGATTTTTGGTATACTAGGAGAATCAAATTATTAACCAGACTTTCCCAGCTTTATATTAGAGCTGCCCTGGTCCTCAGGTTATGACCTTGTTTCTCACTTCACTAAAATAAACAATAGTTATAATTTCTATTTCCCAGTCATCGCTGCCCTCCCCCACTACCATTTTTTCTATTTACTTCTCCAATTTCTATTCTATATGTAAAGAAGGTTTGCCTCTCCTTTTATCCAAAGGCAAAATTTTTATTTTGTCTTTGACTATACCAATATCATTTTCTAGCTTATCCCATTTGTTAAAATCACCCACTATTGGCTTCAAATCCAGCTTCCTACTAACTCCACTGCAACAGTCCACATAATGTAATACATATCTAAGTCTGATCCTAGAACGTCTTATTTTTCCACCATATATGTTGCTGTTCAATTCCAAAAAACTTTTAGTCAATACGTAGTACCATATATTCAATTGAATCAAAAGCATCTTTGATTGTAAGGGACACCAATATGTATGTTCCATTAAGAAGTTTAAAAATTGAATTAAATTATGACATGCCGTTGATTGTTGAAGGCACATCCCAATTTTAGAGATGTTAAATTATTTAAAATGTGAATTTTAAAATTGATGAAATATGCATATGCACAGCACTGACATATACCCGAGATACAGAAGTGACTAACATGATGTCACAACTCTTGAAAAACTCATGGACCTTTACTCTGACAGGCACTCAGTGCTTGTTCACCAAATGAAGAAAATATTGAAAATTGAGAAATGGTATTTTCTCGCACAAACACAGGTAATTTCTGATTGTGTTTGCATTATGTATGTGTTGCCAAGTAATTTTTGGTCACTTGCTTGAAACTATTCAGAACAATTTTGATCTGTGCCTGTTATTTACAATAATCAAAAGCCACATTTGTACAGCACAGTTCTCTTCAGAAAGAATGATCTGATTTTATATGTAAGCATATTGTGACATTCACTTAACCAAAAATAACTAGAAAAGTACAATAAATATGATACAAATAATTTATAAATGCATTCCAGTTTCATGCATAAATGTCAGTCAGGACTTTGACTCACTTTTATTACTCAAGGATAACAGAGGGACAAATATACGTTGGAGTTTGCTGAATATAACTTTTGTAGCTGTACAACAGGTGACTTAGATTTTGGTTTAGAAAAGATGGAATTTATTACACATGCTGGAAGAAATTGTCAGCATACATTGTGCCCTATACTGACACTGACTATAGCTTCAGTTGAGGAGAAAATGTTAATGTAGATGTGATAGTTAATCTCACTTCAATTTCATGAATAAAAAAAGAACTAGAAATTCCTATTTCTTCTGCCTTTCTCCCCACCGTCATGGACATATGCACAAAAAATAAACTATGTCTTTACATTGTTCAATGGAGTTGAAATTGGATTGGTCACAGACTGGTTTTGCTTATATTAATCCTTTTTCTGATACTGATAAGTACATGAATCCTTTTTGATTACTGCTATTTGTGACAATCCTAGGCTGAAGTAGAAAATTTACTGAGAAGTAAGGAATGGATACCCATGAGTAAAGTCATGAAATCAAAGGATGAGATTAGCAGTGGCTGAGATATCGTTTATAGAGTCACCTTTATTTTCTTGGGGCCAAAGTGAAACCAAGAAGAGTTTTGAAACTGGTTTAGAGGAAGAAATTATTATGGAATAGAATAAGCTAAACATTATGGGGTTTTGTTATATTTGAGCAAGTCATAACTAAGAAGAGTATGGATCAATTTATTATTTAAATTTAAATATAGAGTATCTCAAACAACATTTCTTCTATACCTACTCCTCATAATGTATATATATTTCTCACTGGTATCCGTGACAGATAAGTATATTCAAGAGGGGGAATCGGTTTTTCCATATATACAGAAAGTATATAGTTGAACAAGGTTCTGTTTTAACTCCATTGATAATAATTCATCATATATTAGCAAAAGTGAATGTCTGTCAAAAACTACTGCTATAACTGATTACCTTGAAGACTGGTTATGAATGAAATTCAACAAGTCAGAAAAACTTATCAAATTATGACTTGAAAAACTGAAGGGCCTTTTAAAATGCATGTGGATTTTTATTCTAACACAGAGTGTTGCATTTACTTTGACTTTTAAAATATGGAATGGCTTTTATGTAATATTAAAATACAAATCTATTTTAACTTTTTGGCAATACATAAAATAATGGATGTTGTTTCTGACCTTTTATGGTAAATTCTGTTTACTGCTTTTTCTTGCTACCAGTAAATTTAGGGCAGTATCTATGAGCCTCTTCCTGAGTCTCCATAACTCAGAGAAAACACACATAATTGGCTGTCAGCTAAAAACCTATTCTTAGGGTGAAATTAAGGAGCATCAGCCAACAATCCTTAAGGAAATGTGATATATACCAACTCTTCTTTCTTTTATCAGTCAGCTGAGCGTTCTTGTAAGGGGATAACAAGTATATATAACTAACTTAAGG
Organism: Phocoena sinus; assembly: GCF_008692025.1. Taxonomy (NCBI): domain Eukaryota; kingdom Metazoa; phylum Chordata; class Mammalia; order Artiodactyla; family Phocoenidae; genus Phocoena; species Phocoena sinus. The sequence continues at coordinate 78,264,677 of NC_045768.1, read as the reverse complement.
ACTCTTATTTTCACTTAATGTAAATATTTTCACTTTCATGTGAAAGTTATCACCTTCAAGTTTCCTAAAAGGAGATGCATAAACAGAAAAATTGTGTTTTGCAAAAAAATATCCAACTTGCTTCTGGGTGAGGGTTTTGGAGGGCATGTCTAAGACCCAGTCTGCATACATACCCTTAACAAAACCTTCTCTATTTCAGATGGTCAGATCCAGAAGGGAAGACATTGTTCTTACACTGATACTTTTGTTGGCTTTATTGAAATCATCTTTTAAACATTTCTAATTCTGTGTTTATAGTCATATTGTACAGTATTTTTATAAGCAACCTCAATAATTTTAAAAAGTAAAGACTTAATAACAAAATGAAATATAGTCCCCTTAACCCAGGACTTTTAAAATGTTGCTATTAAAGTATCTCTATAAGCAAAATAAGTGCCTACTCTGACCATTTAAAGGTATAGTCTAAAGCTTCTGCTGCAAGTAAAGAATGCCTTTGAACATTATATTTTATTGTAGAAAATGCAGGTGAATTTTGCATTTTATACCATACCATATTAGTTAACATTTGGATTAAATTAATATTTCAGTTTTATTTCTCAAGGAGAATGGGACAGTGTACATATTCATAATTTAGGCATCAAGTTCTCCTAGGATGCCACCAAGAAAACATGATAGGACCACAGTCTGAGACTCACTGTCTTAGGCACTCAGTAATGTGGGCATAAAGAAAAAATAACTGGGGAGAGATCTTCAAGATGGTGGAGGAGTAAGACATGGAGATCACCTTCCTCCCCACAAATACATCAGAAATACATCTACATGTGGAACAACTCCTACAGAACCTACTGAATGATGGCAGAAGACCTCAGACTTCCCAAAAGGCAAGAAACTCCCCAGGTACCTGGGTAGGGCAAAAGAAAAAAGAATAAACAGAGACAAAAGAATAGGGACAGGGACCTGCACTTCTGGGAGGGAGCTGTGAAGGAGGAAAGGTTTCCACACACTAGGAAGCCCCTTCCCGGGCAGAGACTGCGGGTGGCGGAAGGGGGGAGCTTTGGAGCCATGAAGGAGAGCGCAGCAACAGGGGTGCAGAGGGCAAAGCAGAGAGATTCCCGCACAGAGGATCGATGCCGACCAGCACTCACCAGCCCGAGGGCCTTGTCTGCTCACCTGCTGGGGCGGGCGGGGGCTGGGAGCTGAGGCTCGGGCTTCGGTCGGATCCCAGGGAGAGGACTGGGGTTGGCTGCGTGAACACAGCCTGAAGGGGGTTAGTGCACCACGGCTAGCCAGGAGGGAGTCCGGGAAAAGTCTGGAGCTGCCGAAGAGGCAAGAGACCTTTTCTTCCCTCTTTATTTCCTGGTGCGCGAGGAGAGGGGATTCAGAGCGCTGCTTAAAGGAGCTCCAGAGACAGGCGTGAGCCACGGCTATCAGCATGGACCCCAGAGATGGACATGAATCACTAAGGCTGCTGCTGCAGCCACCAAGAAGCCTGTGTGCAAGCACAGGTCATTATCCACACCTCCCCTCCTGGGAGCCTGTGCAGCCCGCCACTGCCAGTGTCCCGTGGTCCAGGGACAACTTCCTCAGAAGAACACACGGCACACCTCAGGCTGTTTCAACCTCACACCAGCCGCTGCTACCTCAGGCTTGCCCCGCATTCCATACCCCTCCCTCCCCCCGGCCTGAGTGAGACAGAGCCCCCGGAGCAGCTCCTCCTTTAACCCCATACCGTCTGGGCGGGCACAGTCACCCTCAGGCGACCTAAACGCAGAGGTGGGGCCAAATCAAAAGTTGAACCCCAGGAGCTGTGCCAACACAGAAGAGAAAGGGAAATCTCTCCCAGCAGCCTCAGGAGCAGTGGAATAAACCTCTAAAATCAACTTGATGTACCCTGCACATCTGGAATGAATCATCACAAAATTGAGGCAGTGGAATTAGGGAGCAACTGTAGACTTGGGATATATATATATATATTTTTTTTTTTTTTCCTTTTTCTCTTTTTGTGAGTGTGTATGTGTATGCATCTTTGTGTGCTTTTGTCTGTATGGCTTTGCTTTTACCATTTGTCCTAGGCTTCTCTCACCCCATTTTTTTTTTTTAGTATACTTTTTAGTGCTTGTTATCATTGGTGGATTTGTTTTTTGCTTTAGTTGCTCTCTCCTTTCTTTTTTCTTTCCTTTTTTATTACTTTAAAGTTATTTTATTTTAATAAATTTATTTGATTTTTTCTTACTTTGTTTCTGTCTGTTTTTCTCCCTTTTCTTCTGAACTGTGTGGCTGACATGTTCTTGGTGCTCCTGCCTGGTGTCAGGCCTGTGCCTCTGAGGTGGGAGAACTGAGTTCAGGACACTGGTCCACCAGAGACTTCCCAACTCCATGTAATATCAAACGGCAAAAGCTCTCCCAGAGATCTCCATCTCAAAGCGAAGACCTACCTGCACTCAACGACCAGCAAGCTAAAATGCTGGACACGCTATGCCAAAAAACTAGAAGACAGGAAAACAACCCCACCCATTAGCAGAGAGGCTGCCTAAAATCATAATAAGGTCACAGACAACCTAAAACACACTGCCAGACGTGGTCCTGCCCACCAGAAAGACAAGATCCAGCCTCATACACGAGAACACAGGCACCAGTCCCCTCCACCAGAAAGCCTACACAACCCGCTGAACCAACCTTAGCCACTAGGGACAGACAACAAAAAAAACGAGAATGGGCTTCCCTGGTGGCACAGTGGTTGAGAGTCTGCCTGCCGATGCAGGGGACGCAGGTTCGTACCCCGGTCCAGGAAGATCCCACATGCCTCGGAACAGCTGGGCCCATGAGCCATGGCCGCTGCGCCTGTGCGTCTGGAGCCTGTGCTCCACAACGGGAGAGGACACAACAGTAAGAGGCCCACGTAACACAAAAAAAAAAAACAAAAAAAAACAAGAACTACAAACCTGCAGCCTGTGGAAAGGAGACCCCAAACACAGTAACTTAAGCAAAATGTGAAGACAGAGAAACACACAGCAGATGAAGGAGCAAGGTAAAAACCCAGCAGACCAAACAAATGAAGAGGAAATAGTCTACCGGAAAAAGAATTCTGAATAATGATAGTAAAGATGATCCAAAACCTTGGAAATAGAATGGAGAAAATACAAGAAACGTTTAACAAGGACTCAGAATAACTAAAGGGCAAACAAAAAATCATGAACAACACAATAAATGAAACGAAAAAATTCTCTAGAAGGGATTAATAGCAGAATAACTGAGGCAGAGGAACAGATAAGTGACTTGGAAGATAAAATAGTGGAAATAACTACCGCAGAGCAGAAGAAAGAAAAAAGAAGGAAAAGAATTGAGGACAGTCTCAGAGACCTCTGGGACAACATTAAACGAACCAACATTCAAATTATAGGGGTCCCAGAAGAAGAAGAGAAAAAGAAAGCAACTGAGAAAATATTTGAAGAGATTGTAGTTGAAAACTTCCATAATCTGGGAAACGAAATACTCAATTAAGTCCAGGAAACACAGAGAGTCCCATAGAGGATAAATCCAAGGAGAAACATGTCAAGACACATATTAATCAAACTATCTAAAATTAAATACAAAGAAAAAATATTAGAAGCAGCAAGGGAAAAACAACAAATGACATACAAGGGGATCCCCATAAGGCTAACAGCTGATCTTTCAGCAGAAACTCTGCAAGCCAGAAGGGAAAAACTTACAACCAAGATTACTCTACCCAGCAAGGATCTCATTCATATTTGAGAGAAAAATTAAAACCTTTACAGACAAGCAAAAGCTAAGAGAATTTAGCACCACCAAACCAGCTTTACAACAAATGTTAAAGGAACTTTTCCAGGCAGGAAACACAAGAAAAGGAAAAGACCTACAATAACAAACCCAAAACAATTAAGAAAATGGTAACAGGAACATACATATCCATAATTACCTTAAATGTAAATGGATTAAATGCTCCAATGCAAAAGACATAGACTGGCTGAATGGATACAAAAATAACACCTGTATATATGCTGTCTACAAGTGACCCACTTCAGACCTAGGGACACATACAAACTGAAAGTGAGGGGATGGAATAAGATATTCCATGCACATGGAAATCAAAAAAAGCTGGAGTAGCAATTCTCATATCAGACAAAATAGACTTTAAAGATTATTACAAGAGACAATGAAGGACACTACATAATGATCAAGGGATCAATCCAAGAAGAAGATATAACAATTGTAAATATTTATACAGCAAACATAGGAGCACCTCAATTCGTAAGGCAAATGCTACCAGCCATAAAAGGGGACATCAACAGTAACACAATCATAATAGGGGACTTTAACACCCCACTTTCAACAACAGACAGATCATCGAAAAAGAAAATAAATAAGGAAAAAGCTTTAAATTACACATGAAAAATCATGGACTTAATTGATGTTTATAGGACATTCCACCCAAAAACAACAGAATACATTTTCTTCTCAAGTGTTCATGGAACATTCTCCAGGATAGATCATATCTTGGGTCACAAATCAAGCCTTGATTAATTTAAGAAAATGAAATTGTATCAAGTATCTTCTCAGACAACAATGCCTGAGACTAGATAACAATTACAGGAAAAAATCTGTAAAAAATACACACACATGGAGGCTAAACAATACACTACTAAGTAACCAAGAGATCACTGAAAAAATCAAAGAGGAATTCAAAAATTACCTACAAACAAATGACAATGAAAAGACAGCAGCCCAAAACCTATGGGATGCAGCAAAAGCAGTTGTAAAAGGGAAGTTTATAGCACTACAATCTCACATTAAGACACAAATTCTGAGAAAAACAACCTAACTTTGTACCTTAAAGCAATTAGAGAAAGAAGAAGAAAAAGAACAACAAAAATTCCCAGAGTTAGCAGAAGGAAAGAAATCATAAAGATCAGATCAGAAGTAAATAAAAAAGAATTGAAGGAAACAATAGAAAGATCAATAAAACTAAGAGCTGGTTCTTTGAGAAGATAAACAAAATTGATAAACCATTAGCCAGACTCATCAAGAAAAAGAGGGAGAAGACTCAAATCAACAGCATTAGAAATGAAAAAGGAGAAAGTAACAACTGACACTGCAGAAATACAAGGGATCATGAGAGATTACTACAAGCAACTCTATGCCAATAAAATGGACAACCTGGAAGAAATGGACAATTTCTTAGAAAAGCACAACCTTCAGAGACTGAACCAGGAAGAAATAGAAAATATAAACAAACCAATCACAAGCACTGAAATGGAGACTGTGATTTAAAATCTTCCAACAAACAAAAGCCCAGGACCAGATGGCTTCATGGGGAAATTCTATCAAACATTTACAGAAGAGCTAACTACTATCCTTCTCAAACTCTTCCAAAATATAGCAGAGGGAGGAACACTCCCAAACTCATTCTATGAGGCCACCATCACCCTGATACCAAAACCAGACAAAGATGTCACAAAGAAAGAAAACTACAGGCCAATATCACTGATGAACACAGATGCAAAAATCCTCAACAAAATACTAGCAAACAGAATCCAACAGCACATTAAAAGGATTATACACCATGATCAAGTGGAGTTTATCCCAGGAATGCATGGATTCTTCAGTATATGCAAAGCAATCAATGTAATAAATCATACTAACAAACTGAAGGAAAAAAACCATATGATCATCTCAGTATATGCAGAAAACCTTTTGACAAAATTCAACACCCATTTATCATAAAAACCCTCCAGAAAGTAGACATAGAGGGAATTTACCTCAACATATTAAAGGCCATATATGACAAACCCACAGGCAACATCGTTCTCAATGGTGAAAAACTGAAACCATTTCCTCTAAGATCAGGAACGAGACAAGGTTGTCCACTCTCACCACTTTTGTTCAACATAGTTTTGGATGTTTTAGCTACAGCAATCAGAGAAGAAAAAGAAAGAAAAGGAATCCAAATCGGAAAAGAAGAAATAAACCTGTCACTGCAGAGGACATGACACTATACGTAGAGAATCCAAAAGATGCTACCAGAAAAATACTAGAGCTAATCAATGAATTTGGTAAAGTAGCAGGTAACAAAATTAAAACACAGAAATCTCTTGAATTCCTATACATTAATGATGAAAAATCTGAAGGAGAAATTAAGGAAACAGTCCCATTTAGCACTGCAACAAAAATAATACAATACCTAGGAATAAACCTACCTAAGTAGACAAAAGACCTGTATGCAGAAAACTATGACACTGATGAAAGAAATTAAACATGATACAAACAGATCAAGAGATACACCATGTTCTTCAATTGGAAGAATCAATATTGTGAAAATGACTGTATGGCCCAAAGCAATCTACAGATTCAATGCAATCCCTATCAAACTACCAATGGCATTTTTCAAAGAACTAGAACAAAAAAATTCACAATTTGTATGGAAACACAAAAGACCCCAAATAGCCAAAGCGATCTTGAGAAAGATAAATGGAGCTGGAGGAATCAGGCTCCCGGACTTCAGAGTATACTACAAAGGTACAGTAATAAAGACAGTATGTTACTGGTACAAATATAGAAATATAGATCAATGGAACAGGATAGAAAGCCCAGAGATTATCCTATGCACATATGGTCACCTTATCTTTGATAAAGGAGGCAAGAGTATACAATGGAGAAAAGACAGCATCTTCAATAATGGTGCTGGGAAAACGGAACAGCTACATGTAAAAGAATGAAATTAGAACACTCCCTAACGCCACACACAAAAAGAAACTCCAAATTGTTTAAAGACCTAAATGTAAGGCCAGATACTATAAAACTCTTAGAGGAAAACATAGGCAGAACACTCTATGACATAAATCACAGCAAGATCCTTTTTGACCCACCTCCTAGAGAAATGGAAATAAAAACAAAAATAAACAAATGGGCCCTAATGAAACTTACAAGCTTTTGCACAGAAAGGAAACCATTAACAAGACGAAAAGATAACCCTCAGAATGGGAGAAAATATTTGCAAATGAAGCAACTGACAAAAGATTAATCTCCAAAATTTATAAGAAGATATACAGATGGCCAACAAACACATGAAAGGATGCTCAACATCACTAATCATTAGAGAAATGCAAATCAGAGCTACAATGAGGTATCTCCTCACACTCGTCAGAATGGCCAGCATCAAAAAATCTACAAACAATAAATGCTGGAGAGGGTGTGGAGAAAAGGGAACACTCTTGCACTGTTGGTGGGAATGTAAATTGATACAGCACTATGGAGAACAGTATGGAGGTTCCTTAAAAAACTAAAAATAGAACTACCATATGACCCAGCAATCCCACTACTGGGCATATACCCTGAGAAAGCCATCATTCAAAAAAAATCATGTATCACAATGTTCATTGTAGCTCTATTTACAATAGCCAGGAAATGGAAGCAACCTAAGTGCCCATTCACAGATGCATGGATAAAGAAGATGTGGCACATATATAAAATGGAATATTACTCAGCCATAAAAAGAAAAGAAACTGAGTCATTTGTAGTGAGGTGGATGGAACTAGAGTCTGTCATACAGAGTGAAGTAAGTCAGAAAGAGAAAAACAAATACCATATGCTAACACATATATATTGAATCTAAAAAAAACCAAAACAAACAAAAATGTTCTGAAGAACCTAGGGGCAGGACAGGAATAAAGAGAGACATAGAGAATGGACTTGAGCACATGAGGAGGGGAAAGGTTAAGCTGGAATGAAGTGAGAAAGTGGCATGTACATATATACACTACCAACTGTAAAATAGATATCTAGTGGGAAGCAACCACATAGCACATGGTGATCAGCTTGGTGCTTTGTGTCCACTTAGAGGGGTGGGATACAGAGGGTCAGAGGGAGACGCAAGAGGGAGGAGATATGGGGATATATATATATGTATAGCCAATTCACTTTGTTATACAGCAGAAACTAACACACTATTGTAAAGCAGTTATACTCCAATAACAATGTTTCAACAAAGAAGTAAAAATAACTTAAAAATTACTAGAGCCAAACTATACTTAAAGCCTAATGATTTTGTTAACTATTTGCAAGTTATACTTTGAGAGGTAGAGATGAATTGAATCATTCATAGTATATTTTTAATAATACCATAGCATTCAAAAAATAGGAGGAAACATCAGGAGTCACACTGCATTCCTGCCTCCATTACATGGATGAATACAGAAAGGTGATCTGAAACAGTATTTGCAATCTTTATAAGAATTTGTTTGGCATATCACCAAATTTACTTTTGCCTCTTACTGGAAAAGCAATTCAAATAGATTTCCCCTAACCATGAGTCATAAGTATCATTATTGTACATGAGACATGCACAGTGTGGAACACTACATAGTTCATGGCCTTATTATACCATTGGCAGAAAGTACTGATATGAGAATATCACTCACTTTCTGCCCAAAGAGATTTGATTCATCAGGCACCCACTTTATCCCCTGTTGGTGTGTAAGGAAAGTACACCAATTCTTCTGTGTCACTATGCTGTCCATAATTTTCTGAAGGGTAGAAGTGAGCAAGTATAGAAAATATTGAAACAAACTAACATCAATTCAAAATTAATGTATTGAACTTCTATTTGTGGCAGTATGGAAGACTAGACATTTTGAATAGTTTTTCTAGTGTAAAACACCTAAATGTTAGATAAACTAAAACAAACTTTTAAATGCATTGCAGAAATATATTCTCAATAACTTTTCCCTATTCTCCATCATTTCCACCTTGTAATCAAATTACACATATATTTGTCTTGATACTTTACCACGAGTCACTGGGACTCTGTATTTTTCTATATCCTTACTCTCTGTCCTTCAGACTGATGATTTTATATTGGTACATCTTCAAGTTCACTAAAAACCTATTTTGCTGTCTTTTTTGCTATTAAGCCCAGTAAATGGAATTTTCAACTCAGGTCTAGATATTTGTTTTCTTTCATTTTAATTTACATTTCTCCATTTGAATTGTTCACTCACTATTATCAACTTTCCCCCTGCATTCTTGGAGACATTATAGTAGGTGATTCAAATTCAGTGTCTCCTAATTTAAACATCTGGGGAAACTCTTGGTCTTTTCTATAAACTGCTTTTATACAGTGATGTACTGTAAGGTGTCTGGATTAAGTCTTCTTGCTCTGAGGAGTGTGGAGATGTTTTCGCTGGTCATGAAATTACTAGGAAATCTTTTTGCTCCTCTCAGATAGATTTAATTCTTTGTTGGAGCAAGTGTACAATGATTTCAGCCTCAGTCCTAGGGAATGGCCTTTACTCCAGGGTGTACTCCATACTATAAGGCATGCCTGTATTGGGGGGTTTAATCTGAATGTACTGGGTGTTCAGTGAGGACTGTACTTCTACTGGACCAGAACTCCAATATGTATTCCCAAGGGATGCATAACCTCTGATATTATCGGTAAGTTCTCTGCCCAGAAATAAATGATATCTGTAGGTCTCCTGGAGTCTTTGCCAGCACTTGAGAAGCACAGCCTTCAGTGAGGTAATTGTGGTAAATTCCCATGCAAGTTCTATATACCATCATGCACGGCTTTACTTTTCCCTGGAATCATATTATTTTAGTAGGCAGGAACTGTAATGTCTGCCTCCTTAGCTCAGTCAAGGTATTCTTTAACTCATCTCAGAAAAGCATCCCATGCAGGAGGTTAATATGATTTACATGAGGCTTTCCTCTTGTGTTTTTAACTTTGCAAGGATCATAGTCCTGTGTTGCCTGTCGTTCATTGCCTACAAACAGGTGCCTCAAATATGTTGCCTAGCATTATAATTGTTTGTTTGCTCGTTTCCTAGAAAAGAAAATCTAGTACCAGTGACTGTGTCTTGACTGAAAGCAGAAGACTTATGGATATTTTTCTATCAAAAATTATACATTGGTTGTATAGAGTAACATTTTGTATGCCTTTGTTCCATAAAACTATCTTGGCATCATCAGAATTCTCCAACAAATAACCTCCATCCATAACAGCTTATGTTTTTTGACTAAACTGGCTAAACATTATTACTACTGTTTTTCAATTTTTTTCTAAAAATTTGAAATTTGTTTTTTAGCTGCTTATTAAAAAAAATAGACCCTAAAGGATAGAATCATAGTTTAAGTGCTTACATTTGGAGGACTAATGTTCTCTTAATTTGGTTCATTACCAAAAAAAATAAAATTTCTTCTATAGGAAAAAAATAAAACTGTTTTTTACTGCTTTGTTTTAGTCATTGTGCATCAAGAAGCCTTTACTGCTGCAGGCAGTGAAAAATGTTAACAGTTGGAAAAGGTCATTTAGTTTTCTTCATTAAAATCCTGAAATCAAATTGTATCTAAATGGTTCTTCACTTGAAAATAATCAATCCAAGATGATCTTAACAAGATCATTTTAAAAGACCTCTAGATCACTTATTTTGAAAAATTGCATTGATTTTTTTGTGACTAATTATACAATTTTAAATAAAATAAATCCATGTAAGACACAAATATAGACACTCTGCTAACATTCAAAGACATTTATAGGGGGTTTAATGATTACTTTTCATGATAAAACAAAACCATTCAGAATCTGGTTATACCACTGTATTAATATTAATTCTGAAGAGTAATATTAATTCTGAATTGGCAGTTGTTATAAGTAGGTATTTTATGTCTTCAAAACTAAACTTTTGAAACTGAACTTCGAAATCAAGTTCAGGTAAGATGCTGGTTATTGGAAGCATATGTCATCTATTTAAACTGATTTTATGCTAGTTTATGAAAACAAATTTTATAATATAAATTCAGGTATATCTTTCAGGGTTCAATCAGAGAAACAGCCAGTCGCAGATATATATTTTAAAAGTTACTACAAAGAATTTACTTATGAAATTGTGGGTGCTGGCTAGGTAAACCTGGGATCCATAGGGGCAGACCATCAGGAAGGGCAGGCTAGCTCTTTCAGATGTGGGCTAAACCTGCATTCCACAGGCATAATTTATTCTTTTTTGGGAAGCTCCAGCTCTGCTTTTATTATTTTTCTTCTTTCATCTTTATTCGAGTATAATTGCTTGACAATGTTGCATTAGTTTCTGCTGTACAACAAAGTGAATCAGCTATATGTATACATATATCTCCAAATCCCCTACCTCTGAAGTCTCCCTCTGAAGTCTCCCTCCCACGCTCCCTATCCCACCCCTCTAGGTCATCACAAAGCATTGAGCTCAGCTGTGCTTTTTAAGCCTTTTCAGCTGATGGAATGACCACCAAGATTATCTAGGATAATCTTCCTTATTTAAATCAGCTGATTATGGACTTTAGTTTCATCTATAAAATAATTTTACAGCAATAGCTAGAAAAAAATGTTTTATTGAATAAATGTATTCTATGGTCTGAATTTGTTCCCCTAAAATTTGTATGCTGAAGGAATGCTAACCCTCAGGTGATGGTATTAAGACATGGGCCCCTTTAGGAGATGATTACGTCAAGAAGGCGGAGCCCTCAGGTATGGAATTAGTGCCCATATAAAAGAAACCCGAGAAAGTATCCTGGCCCACTTCCACCATGTGAGCAAAAAATAAGGGATCTGCGTCCCAGAAGAGGATCCTTACCTCAGCACGCTGGTACGCTGATCTCCACCTTCAGAACTGTGAGAAATAAATTTCTGTTGTTTATAAGCTACCCACCCTGTGGTATTTTGTTATAGCAGCCCAAGCAGACTAAGATCATGCCTGAGAGTTTCATCCTGCCCTTTATGACAGCCTGCTCTGTGAATTTCAGACTTGCCTTGGCAGCCATGCAATTTTGTGTGCCATTTATTTACAATAAATCTTTTAATATATATATCACTGGTTCTGTTTCTCTGGTTGAACTGTGACTAATCAGATTTTTGTACCTGGAAATGAGTGCTGCTATAACAAACACCTGAAAATGTTGAAGTGGTTTTGGAATTAAGCATTTGCAGAGGCAGAAGGATTTTTTGAGGAGCATAATAGAAAAAGCCAGATTTCCTTGAACAAACTGTGAAAGAAATTCGGATGATAAAGATCCTGCTGGTAGGGGCTCAGAAGGTGTCTTTCAGTTATGTAGAAATCAAAATTTGTAAGCAATAAACTTGGTTATTTAGCTAAGGAGACTTCCAAGTAAAGTACTGAAAGTGTGGCCTGGGGTAGTCTTGTTGCTTAAAGTAAAATGCAACAGGAAACAGGAAAATGGAGTTTTCCTTTCTTGTGATGCCTTTTTCTGGCTTTGGTATCAGGGTAACACCTAGAGATCGAGTTGGTAATTGTTGCCTCCTCTTGTATTTGGAAGAGTTTGTCAATAATTGGTTTAAAGGGAAGAAATGTTAAGCAAAAAGGAACTAGAACTTGATAATTAGGGAAACTCTTAGCCTATCCAGGTTGCAAAAGATAATATAATGAGGAGTGGCAGAAAAGTGTGCTCTTAAGAGAAAGTCAAATGTGTAGCTGGACAACCTTTTATTAGTGTATTGGAAGGATCAAATAGAGTATCCAATCACACAGGGAGCTTTTTGAAGAGATTATGAGTGTCACTCTTGGATCCCCTCAATCATTTAAGCAGAACCCAGGAATAAGGATGGATTATCCACAAAAGGTCTGTGGAGGAGCCTCTTGTCGAATGAAGTGAGTCCCATGACATACACAGACAGTGTTTTTGAGAATGTAATACCAGAAGAAAGAGTAATCTTGGACTGAAGGAGGTAGAGAGATGGCAGTGTGGTAATAGAAACAGAGGGAAAGAACATGATGTGATGATAGAAGCAGAGGTCAAAGTGATGCGGGATCACAAGACAAAGACAGTGGGTAGTCGCCAGAATCTGAAAAAGACAAGGAAAACAAATTATCCTCTAGAGCTTCCTGAAGGATCCAATTGACACCTCGATTTTAGACCTTTAGTCATTTTGGGTTCATGTCCTCCAGAACTCTAAGACAATAAATGTGTTGTTGTAAGTCACTAAGTTTGTTGTAATTTATTATAGCAGCAATAGGATACCTACATCAGGAGTCTTTCATTAATCATTTTCTTTTAGGTTTTTCCCCCTGTAGCTATTGAGAGGATCACATAATTTGTTTTATTCTATTGATGTGATGTATTACATTAGTTTTTCAGATGTTAAACCAACCTCTCATTCCTAGAATAAATACTCCTTGTATAATTATTTTTTATAGATTGCTGGATTCACTTTGCCAGTATTTTGTTAAGGATTTGTGTCCATATGCATAAGAGATAATGGTTTGTAGTTTTCCTTTCTTGTGATGCCTTTTTCTGGCTTTGGTATCAGGGTAACACCTAGAGATCGAGTTGGTAATTGTTGCCTCCTCTTGTATTTGGAAGAGTTTGTCAATAATTGGTATAAATTATTCTTTAAATGTTTGGTAGGTTATAGCAGTGAAGTCTTCTGCATTTGGGTTTTCCTTGTGGGTAGTTTTATTATTAGTAGAAGTAGTAATAGTAGTAGTAGTAATAATAATTCAGACTCTTCACTTGTTATAAGCCTATTTAGTTTATGACTTTTGGAACAAGTTTTGGTAGTTGGTGTCTTTATTAAAAACATGATCCATTCCATCTAACTTATCTAATTTCTTCGTATATGACTGTTTATATTATTTCCTCCTAATCTTTTATTTCTGTATGGTTAGTAGTGTTGCTTCTTTCCTATCTGATTATAGTCATCTGAGTCTTCTTTTTTCCCTTGATTAATCTAACTAACACTTGGTCAATTTTGCTATCTTTTAAAAATAATAAGATTTTGGTCTCTTTGACTTTTCTCTATTGTTCTATTCTCTCCTTAATCTTTTGCCCATCTTTATTATTTCCTTCCTTATGTTTGCTTTAGGTTTATGTTTCTCATTTTCCCAGTGTCTTTGAGTGGAAGGTTAGGTTATCAATTAAAATTTTTTTCAACTCAATAGCAAAAATAAAATTTGATTAAAAAATGAGTAGAGGATCTGAAGACATATTTTTCCAAAGATTTACAAATGGCCAAAAGGTACATGAAATGATGCTCAAACTTGTAAATATTAGAAGGCAGAAAATCAACACTAACTTAAAGATATCTGTACCCTCATGTTCATTGCAGTGTGATTTATAATACCCAACACATGGAAACAACGTAAGTGTCTATTGATGGATAAATGGATGAAGAAAATGTGAGAGATATATGATGAAATATTATTCTGTGGTTAAAAAAAAAAAGGCAATTCCACCATTTGCAACAAACTAAATGGACCTTGAGGGCATTATGCTAGAATAAAAATAATTTTTTGTCTTAATACATCCATTTATAAGTATGAATTTTCCTGTGAAAACTTCTTGCATTACATCTGACTGAATTTTAGTATGCTCTGCCTCATTTCCATTCATTTCAAGGTATTTTCTGATTTTCTTTTTGATTTCTTATTCGACTCATTAGTAATATTAATAACATCCGTAAGAAGGTTGTTTAATATTCAGATATTTGTGAGTTTCCCAAATCTTTTTATCTTGCTGATTTCCATTTTCTAAAGTATAGTTGATTTACAATATTATACATAGTTCAGGTGTACAATATAGTGATTCAATATTTTTATATAATAGATTATATTCCATTTAAAGGTATTATAAAATAATGGCTCAATTTCCCTGTGCTTATATTATAATCTTGTAGCTTATTGATTTTATAATGATAGTTTGTACCTTTTAATCCCCTATCTTTCTATTTCCCTTTCCCCCTTTCTTCTCCCCACCAGTAGCCACTAGTTTGTTTTCTGTATTTGTGAGTCTATTTCTCTTGTGTTATATTCATTAATTTGTTTTATTTTTTACATTCCACATAGAAGTGATAAAATACACTATTTGTCTTTCTTTGTCTGACTTATTTCACGAAGCATAATATCCTCCAGGTCCATCCATGTTTGCTAATGGCAGAATTTCATTCTTTTTTTATGGCTGAGTAATATTTCACTGTGTGTGTGTGTGTGTGTGTGTGTGTGTGTGTGTGTGTGTGTATGGTATATATATATACCATACAAACACACCACATATTCTTTATACATTCATCTATTGATGAACAGTTAGATTGCTTCCATATACTGCCTATTGTAAATAATGCTGCTATGAACATTGGCGTGAATATATCTTTTCAAACTAGTGTTTTGTTTGCTTCAAATATATACACAAGACTGAAATTGCTGGATCATACAGTAGTTCTATTTTTATTTTTTTGAGGAACCTCCATACTGTTTTTCATAGTGGTTGTACCAATTAACATTTCCACCAATAGTGTACCAGGGTTCCCTTTTCTCCACATCCTCACCAATATTTGTTATATGTGGCTTTTTGATGATAGCCATTCTGACAGGTGTGAGGTCATGTCTCATCGTGGTTTTGATTTGTATTTCTGACTAGAAATGTTGAGCATCTTTTCATGTACCTGTTGGCCATCTGTTTGTCTTCTTTGGAAAAATGTCTAATCAGGTCTTCTGCCCATTTCTTAATCAGGTTTTTTTATTTTTTGATGTTGAATTGTATGAGCTGTTTATATATTTTCGATTTTAACCCCTTATAGGTCATATCATTTGTAAATATTTTCTCCCATTCATTAGGTTGTCTTTTTATTTTGTTGATGACTTTTTTGCTGTGTAGAAGCTTTTACATTTAAGTAGGCTCCATTTGTTTATTTTTGCTTTTGTTTCTTTTGCCTTAGAAGACAGATCCCCCAAATTATTGCTACTATTTATGTCAAAGTATGCTCTAAGTTTTCTTCTAGGAGTTTTAAGGTTTCCAGTCTTATATTTAGATCTTTAATCCATTTGAGTTTATTTTTGTATATGGTGTGAGAAAATGTTCTAATATTATTTTTTACATGTAGCTGTCCAGTTTTTTCAGCATTTTGTTGTGTTCCTCTATCTCTCCTTTACTACTTAATTTGTATTGTGAATATTTTCCCATGAAGCATTTTGCCTTAATTATTTTTTTCACTTTATTTTTTAATCATTTTTTTAGTGGCTGACCTAGGGCTTACCATATGTATTTCACTTCATATATATCTTTGGCATCAGATTTATACTAGCTTAATTTCAGTGGATGAAGAAATGTAACTCCAATATATCTTTATTACTTTATGCTCCTTTTATGATATTTTGTTATATATATTACATCTATTAACATTACAAATGCAACAGTATAGTCTTACAATTATTACTCTACCATTTGTAGTCATTCTTTATTTTGCTCCCACCAATGTCTTTTGTGTTTTTATTGGCAAATATTTTATAAATAAATTAAGTCTGTATGTTATAGACCCAATGATACACTATATACATATTATTTTATGCAATAGGTTTTTAAATTAGGTAGGGAGATTTTACATTTATGCTGTATTTTATAAGTATATCATTTCTTTTACTGGTGCTCTTCATATTTTTGTGTGATTCAAATTAATATCTTGAGTCACTTGCTTGAGCCTGAAGAACTTCTTTTAATATTGCTTATATTAATAAGTTGAGTATACTAGCAGAAAATGCTCTCAGTTTTTGCCTGGAAATGTATTAATTTTGCCCTCATTTTTGAAAGACAGATTTGCTAGCTGACAGTTTTTTCTTTGATATTTTTGAGTAGGTTATCCTACATCCTCTGGCCTACAATGTTTCTAAGATGTGAGCTGTTATCTTTATTAACAGTTTCCTTTGTAAGTGATGAGCCACTCGTCTCCAGCTGCTTTCAAGAGTTTCTCCTTGTCTTTGACTTTCAGTACATTTGTTATGAGGTGTCTGTGGATCTCTGCATTTATCCTACTTTGCATTCGTTACGCTTTTTGGATGTACAGATTGTTCAATATATTTTGAAAAGTTTTCAGCCTTATTCCTTCAGATAATTTTTCTGCTCCCTTCTTTGTCTACTGACCTCTGGTACTCTTCTTGTATATATGTAGTGCATTCAGTACTGCCTCATATTTCTCTGAACCTCCATTTACTTCTCTTCATTATTGTTTCTCTCTGTTCTTCAGATTGCATAATATCTATGGATCTGTCTTCAAATTCATTAAATTATTCTTCCACAAGGTATTTGGTATTGCTTCTGACCCCAGGAAGGCTCCTCCCAAATGTCTTCCAGTGGGTCTCTCTTGCAATTTAGCCAGCCTACAATTTGTCCTGTATCTTCAGTAGGTCTAGGAATTTCCTCGCAATTGCCTTTCAGCTCAACCTTCAGTGTTTGCTGAGTATCCTTAGTCTTGAAATTCTCTAGGTCCTGTTGTACTGTAAATTAAATTGGTTCCTTTGGGAAGAGATTAGAAGCTATCTGTTTTATGTCCTGTTACTCACTCCAGGTGAAATCTCGGAGCCAAGCCCAGGGATCTGGAAGTGGGAACAATGGCGCACTGTTCTCTGTGACATCCCCTCTTTAATTTTTAATCATTCAGTGGGTGGAGGGGTGTGGACAATAGCCTAAGGTCTTCTTGGCTTGTTTTGTTTGCCATGGAACCAGCCTTACAACCCAAGGCATGGTTATTTAGGGATCCAGTGTTCTCATGGTTCTGTGAGTAAGGGAGAATTTCTATTCCATAAGTGGAGGCTGGACAGAAGAGAGCCCCATTTTTCTACCATACAAACCCTGAACAAATAGGTAACAGGACAGGCTGAAACATGTTGATGTCTTAATCTTCCCAAGAATAAAGCCCCTGGTTGGGAGCTGGCAGGAGAGGGAGCCCTGGTTTCTTGGGTACACTAGTCTGGAGTTTTCATTTCATCTTGCTAAGCTGAGAGGTGGCATGAAGGAGCAGTCTTGGTTTAATATTACATATTCACATTTTTTTTCTGAATTTTCACAAACTTTCTTGAATAGATGTTTCTTCATTTTCTGTATTCCTTTAAAACCATTTCTAGAGACATTGAGTTATTATCTTTTGTTAAAATGTTTCACCAAATCACTGGGGAGCTGGTCTACAGAGCTCCATATGCGGTTCTGTTATAAATTGCTCTAGGTATAAATTTTTGAACCTCATTTCTGAAATCATAGCATTCTAAAAACACAAGCATGCTTACATGAGAATCTGAGTCAACTGTTCATGGAAAGGTTTGAAATTACACATTCTTATTGGGAAAAACAGTTGCATATTTTTTGGACCCAAGGCTCATTTTCTAGTCTGGAGACACATTTTTCTATTTTTTTTGGCTATGGTTTCATTTCCTTATCGACATTTACATTTCTGTTAAGCACTTCAGTAAGACAAATATTGTATTAAAAGAAAATGAGAAAATATGAGAGTGGCTCTAATCAAATTTAGTAAGGTTTTTCTTTTTCCAAACATATAAACTGCTTGAGTTTTGAATCATTTTTCTGAATGAAGTTGGAAATAAGTCATTCTATTTGTCCTCTGTTATTCTTCAAGAAATAATTCCATAATGAAAAAGAAACTTAATGTATCAGATTCGTTAAGTCAGCCATTAGTCAAGTCTATTTTTTAGACAGAGGTGAAAGAGGTCTGTATTTCAGATAGGCTAAAAATGCCAAAATTCACATAATCTACTACTTTTTTCTTCCTCAGAGCTCCAGCTCCAATGCACCCACTCATAGAATCATAATTTTGAGAAAAAAAGTTACGACGATAGCCAGTTTTCAGTTTGAATACTAAATACAACTCAAAAAGTATCTCACATTCCATGACTTCCAAATGCTAAATGTTTTCAAATAACAAGCACAAAGCACCATAAGAGTCCAGGGTAATTGTTCTGTTTTGTTCTTGTTGTTTTATTGCTTTTTTAAAATTTACGATGTATGCAATTCCTATTACAATTTTCCAAAACAGCAAAATTTATACATCCTCAAAACTTTGAGTCCTTAGTTGAAAACAAGTTTACACAGTCTGTTTGAGAAAAGCCATAGAACTTATACACCAAGATAGAGAAATTTCAAAAGCTCTGCTTTTTCTTAAGAGTAACTTACAAGCATTGGAACTTTCCTTTCTTTTATTTGCTATTGTTCTTAAAACTGTCAGTCAATACTTTTAAATGCTCAACACATCATGCAAGATTGGATAAAAGGGCAGAGTTACAAAAGAGGGAGCAGTGAGAAGCATTTTTCACTTCATCTAGTTGTGGACATTGCCATATCATTATTATGTTTTCATTTTTTTAACATCTTTTTGGGAATATAATTGCTTTACAGTGGTATGTTAGTTTCTGCTTTACAACAAAGTGAATCAGCTATACATATACATATATCCCCATATCTCCTCCCTCTTGTGTGTCCTTCCCACCCTCCCTATCCCACCCCTCTAGGTGGTCACAAAGCACTGAGCTGATCTCCTTGTGCTATGCAGCTGCTTCCCACTAGCTATCTGTTTTACATTTGGTAGTGTGTATATGTCCGTGCCACTCTCACACTTCATCCCAGCTTACCCTTCCCCCTCTCCGTGTGCTCAAGTCCATTCTATACGTCTGCGTCTTTATTCCTGTCCTGCCCCTAGCTTCTTCAGAACCATTTTATTTTTAGATTCCATATATATGTGTTAGCATACGGTATTTGTTCTCTTTCTGACTTACTTCACTCTGTATGACAGACTCTAGATCCATCCACCTCACTACAAATAACTCAAATTCATTTCATTTCATGGCTGAGTAATATTCCATTGTATACATGTGCCATATCTTCTTTATCCATTCATCTGCCGATGGACACTTACATTGCTTCCATGTCCTGGCTATTGTAAATAGAGTTGCAGTGAGCATTGTGGTACATGATTCTTTTTGATTTATAGATTTCTTAGGGTATATGACCAGTAGTGGGATTGCTGGGTCATATAGTAGTTCTATTTTTAGATTTTAAAGGAAGCTCCATGCTGTTCTCCATAGTGGCTGTATCAATTTACATTCCCACCAGCACTGCAAGAGGGTTCCCTTTTCTCCAAACCCTCTCCAGGATTTATTGTTTCCAGATTTTTTGATGATGACCATTCTGACGGGTGTGAGGAGATACCTCGCTGTAGTTTTGATTTGAATTTCTCTAATGATTAGTGATGTTGAGCATCCTTTCATGTGTTTGTTGACAATATGTATATATTCTTTGGAGAAATCTATTTAAGACTATATATAGGAATAAGTATATTTAGGACTTCTGCCCATTTTTGGATTGGGTTGTTTGTTTTTTTGATATTGAGCTGCATGAGCTGCTTGTAAAATTTTGGAGATTAATCCTTTGTCAGTTGCTTCATTTGCAAATATTTTCTTCCATTCTGAGGGCTGTCTTTTCATCTTGTTTATGGTTTCCTTTGCTGTACAAAAGCTTTTAAGTTTCATTACATCCCATTTGTTTATTTTTCTTTTTATTTCCATTCCTGTAGGAGGTGAGTCAAAAAGGATCTTGCTGTGATTTATGTCATAGAGTGTTCTACCTATGTTTTCCTCTAAGAGTTTGATGGTTTCTGGCCTTACATTTAGGCCTTTAATCCATTTTGAGCTTATTTTTGTGAATGGTGTTAGGGAGTGTTCTAATGTCATTGTTTTACATGTAGCTGTCCAGTTTTCCCAGCACCACTTATTGAAGAGGCTGTTTTTTCTCCACTGTATATTCTTGCCTCCTTTATCAAAGATAAGGTGACTATATGTGCATGAGTTTATCTCTGGGCTTTCTATCCTATTCCATTGATCTATATTTCTGTTTCTGAGCCAGTACCATACTGTCTGGATTACTGTAGCTTTGTAATATAGTCCAAAGTCCAGGAGCCTGATTCCTCCAGCTCCATTTTTCTTTCTCAAGATTGCTTTGGCTATTCAGGGTCTTTTGTGTTTCCGTGCAAATTGTGAAATATTTTATTCTAATTCTGTGAAAAATGCCATTGGTAGCTTGTTAGGGATTGCATTGAATCTGTAGCTTGCTTTGGGTAGTGTAGTCATTTTCACAATGTTGATTCTTCCAATCCAAGAACATAGTATATCTCTCCATCTGTTTGTATCACCTTTAATTTCTTTCATCAGTGTCTTATAGTTTTCTGCATATAGATCTTTTGTCTCCTTAGATAGATTTATTCCTAGGTATTTTATTCTTTTTGTTGCAATGGTAAATGGGTATGTTTCCTTAATTTCTCTTTCAGATTTTTCATCATTAGTGTATAGGAATACAAGAGATATCTGTGCATTAACTTTGTATCCTGCTACCTTACCAAATTCATTGATTAGCTCTAGTAGTTTTCTGGTAGCATCTTTAGGATTCTCTATGTATACTATCATGTCTTCAAACAGTAACAGCTTTACTTCTTCTTTTCCGATTTGGAATCTGTTTATTTCTTTTTCTTCTCTGATTGTCATGAGTAGAACTTCGAAAACTGTTGAATAATAGTGGTGAGAGTGGACAACCTTGTCTTGTTCCTGATCTTAGAGGAAATGGTTTCAATTTTTCACCATTGAGAACAATATTGCCCAGGGGGTTGTCATATGTGGCCTTTATAATGTTGAGGTAAGGCCCCTCTGTGCGTAGTTTCTGGAGGGTTTTAATTATAAATGGGTGTTGAATTTTGTCGAAAGGTTTTGCTGCATCTATTGAGATGGTCATATGGTTTTTCTCCTTCAATTTGTTAATACCATTTATCACATTGATTGATTTGCGTATATTGAAGTACCCTTACATTCCAGGTATAAACCCCACTTGATCATGGTGTATGATCCTTTTAATATGCTGTTGGATTTTGTTTGCTAGTATTTTGTTGAAGATTTTTGCATCTATGTTAATCAGTGATATTGACCTGTAGTTTTCTTTCTTTGTGACATCATCATCTGGTTTTGGTATCTGGTTGATGGTGGCCTCATAGAATGAGTTTGGGAATGTTCCTCCCTCTGCTGTATTTTGGAAGACTTTGAGAAGGATTGGTGTTAGCTCTTCTCTAAATGTTCAATAGAATTTGCCTGTGAAGCCATCTGGCCCTGGGCTTTGGTTTGTTGGAAGATATTTAATCACAGTCTCAATTTCAGTGCTTGTGATTGTTTTTTTTTTAATATTTTCTATTTATTTCTGGTTCAGTGTCAGAAAGTTGTGCTTTTCTAAGAATTTGTCCATTTCTTCCAGGTTGTCCATTTTATTGGCATATAGTTTCTTGTAGTAATCTCTCATGATCTTTTTTATTTCTGCAGTGTCAGTTGTTACCTCTCCTTTTCATTTCTAATTCTGTTGACTTGAGTCTTCTCCCTTTTTTTCTGGATGAGTCTGGCTAATGGTTTACTAATTTTATCTTCTCAAAAAAACAGCTTTTAGTTTTATTGGTCTTTGCTATTGTTTTCTTCTTTTCTTTTTCATTTATTTCTGATCTGATCTTTATAATTTCTTTCCTTCTGCTAACTGTGGGGTATTTTTGTTTTTCTTTCTCTAATTGCTTTAGGTGTAAGGTTAGGTTGTTTATTTGAGACGTTTCTTGCTTCTTCAGGTAGGATTGTATGGCTATAACCTTCCCTCTTAGAACTGCTTTTGTTACATCCCATAAGTTTTGATTCGCCCTGTTTCATTGTCATTTCTTTCTAAGTAATTTTTGAATTCCTCTTTAATTTCTTCAGTGACCTCTTGGTTATTTAGTAGTGCATAGTTTAGCCTCCATGTATGTGTATTTCTTCCAGATTTTTCCCTGTAATTGATATCTAGTCTCATTGTGTTGTGGCCAGAGAAGATTCTTGATACAGTTTCATTTTCTTAAATTAACCAAGGCTTGATTTGTGACCCTAGCTATGATCTATCCTGGAGAATGTTCCATGAGCACTTGAGAAGAAAGTATATTCTGTTGTCTTTGGATGGAATGTCCTATAAATATCAATTAAGTCCATCTTGTTTAATGTATCATTTAAAGCTTGTGTTTCCTTATTTATTTTCATTTTGGATGATCTGTCCATTGGTGAAAGTACGGTGTTAAAGTCCCCTACTAAGACTGTGTTACTGTTGATTTCGCCTTTTATGGCTGTTAGCATTTAGCTTATGTATTGAGGTGGTCCTATGTTGGGTGCATAAATATTTACAATTATTATATCTTCTGTTTGGAATGATCCCTTGATCTTTATGTAGTGTCCTTCTTTGTTGTAATAGTCTTTATTTTAAAGTCTATTTTTTCTGATATGAGAATTGATACTCAAGCTTTCTTTTTATTTCCATTTGCATGGAATAACTTTTTCTATTCCCTCACTTTCAGTCTGTACATGTCCCTAGGTCTGAAGTGGGTGTCTTATAGACAGCATCTATATGGGTCTTGTTTTTGTATCCATTCAGCCAGTCTATGTCTTCTGGTGGGAGCAGTTAATCCATTTACATTTAAGGTAGTTATCAATATGTGTGTTCCTATTACCAATTTCTTAATTGTTTTGGGTTTTTTATTGTAGGTCTTTTCCTTCTCTTGTGTTTCCTGCCTAGAGAAGTTCCTTTAGTGTTTGTTGTGAAGCTGATTTGGTGGTGCTGAATTCTGTTAGCTCATGCTTGTCTGTAAAGTTTTTAATTTCTCTGTCGAATCTGAATGAGATCCTGATAGGTAAAGTAATCTTGGTTGTAGGTTTTTCACTTTCATCACTTTAAATATGTCCTGCCACTCCCTGCTGGCTTGCAGAGTTTGTGCTGAATGATCAGTTGTTAACCTTATGGGGTTTCCCTTGTATGTTCTTTGTTGTTTTTCCCTGCTGCCTTTAATATTTTTTCCTTGTATTTATGTTTTGATACTTGATTAATATGTGTCTTGCTGTGTTTCTCCTTGGATTTATCCTCTATGGGAATCTCTGCGCTTCCTATACTTGATTGAGTATTTCCTTTCCCCTATTAGGGAAGTTTTCAGCTATAATCTCTTCAAATATTTTCTCAGTACCTTCATTTTTTCTTCTTCTGGGACCCCTATAATTCTAATGTTGGTACATTTAATGTTGTCCCACAAGTCTCTGAGGCTGTCTTCAATTCTTTTCATTCTTTTTTCTTTATTCAGCTCCATGGTAGTTATTTCCACTATTTTATCTTTCAAGTCACTTATCTGTTCTGTCTCACTTATTCTGCTATTGATTCCTTCTAGAGAAATTTTAATTTCATTAATTTTGTTGTTTATGATTGTTTGTTTGCTCTTTAGTTCTTCTAGGTCCTTTTTAAATGTTTCTTGTATTTTCTCCATTCTATTTCCAGGATTTTGGATCACCTTTACTATCATTACTCTGAATTCTTTTTCAGGTAGACTGCCTATTTCCTCTTAATTTGTTTGGTCTTGTGGGTTTTTACCTTGCTCCTTCATTGCTCTGTGTTTCTTTGTCTTCTCATTTTGCTTAACTTACTGTGTTTGGGGTCTCCTTTTTGCAGGCTACAGGTTCGTAGTTCCCATTGTTTTTGTTGTCTGCCCCCAGTAGCTAAAGTTGGTCCAGTGGGTTGTGTCAACTGGTGTCCTGGTTGAGGGGACTGGTGCCTCTGCTCTGGTGGTTGACGCTGGATCTTGTCTTTATAGTGAGTAGGACTGCGTCCAGTGGAGTGTTTGGGGGTGTCTGTGACCTTATTATGATTTTAGGCAGCCTCTCTGCTAATGGGTGGGGTTGTGTTCCTGTCTTGCTAGTTGTTTAGCATAGGATGTCCAGAACTGTAACTTGCTCCTATTGAGTGGAGCTGGGTCTTAGCGTTGAGATGGAGATCTCTTGGAGAACTTTTGCTGTTTGATAGTACGTGGAGCTAGGAGGTCTCTGGCAGACCAATGTCCTGAACTCAGCTCTCCCACCTCAGAGGCACAGGCCTGACACCGGCTGGAGCACCAAGGCCCTGTCAGCCACACAGCTCATAAGAAAAGGGAGAAAAGAAAGAAAAAAGAAAAATAATAAAGTTATTAAAGTAAAAAATAAAAAGAATTATTAAAAATAAAAAATTTTAAAGTAATAAAAAGAAGAAAGAAAAAAATAAAGAAGGGAGGAACCAAATCAAAAAACAAATCCACCAATGATAACAAATGCTAAAAACTATACTAAAAAACCAACCAGCAAGGAAACAAACTAAAATGGATGACAGAACCCTAGGACAAATGGTAAAATCAAAGCTGTACAGACAAAATCACACAAAGAAGCATACATATATACACTCAGAAAAAGAGAAAAAGGAAAGAAATATATATATATGTAAAGGAAGAGAACAACCACATCAGTAAACAAATCTACCAATGATAATAAACTCTAAATACTAAACTACGATAAACATAAAAGCAGAAACTAATTAGATGCAGAAAGCAAACCCCAAATCTACAGTTGCTCCCAAAGTCCACCACCTCAATTTTGGAATGATTCATTGTCTATTCAGGTATTCCACAGATGCAGGGTACATCAAATTGATTGTGGAGATTTAATTGACTGCTCCTGAGGCTGCTGGGAGAGATTTCCCTTTCTCTTCTTTGTTTGCACAGCTCCTGGTGTTCCTCTTTGGATTTGGCCCCACCTCTGTGTGTAGGTCGCCTGAGGGCGTCTGTTCTTTGCTCAGACAGGATGGGGTTAAAGTAGCAGGTGATTAGGGGGATCAGTCTCACTCAGACTCAGGGGGAGGGAGGGGTACGGAATGCAGGACAAGCCTGTGGTGGCAGCGGCCTACGTGAAGTTGAAATAGCCTCAGGCACACCGTGTGTTCTCCTGCAGAAGTTGTACCTGGATCACGGGACCCTGGCAGTGGCGGGCTGCATAGGCTCCCAGGAGGGGAGGTGTGGATAGTGACCTGTGCTCGCACATAGGCTTCTTGGTGGCTGCAGCAGCAGCCTTAGCATTTAATACCTGTCTCTGTTGTCCACGCTGATAGTTGCAGCTCACGCCGGTCTCTGGAGCTCGTTTAGGCGGTGCTCTGTATCCCCCCTCCTCATGCATCCTGAAACAATGGTCCCTTGCCTCTTAGGCAGTTCTGAACTTTTTCCCGGACTCCCTGCCAGCTAGCTGTGGTGCACTAGCCCCCTTCAGGCTGTGTTCACACAGCCAACTCCAGTCCTCTCCCTTGGATCTGATCTCCATAGCTTGAGCCTCATCTCCCAGCCCCCACCCACCCCAGCAGGTGAGCAGACAAGCCTCTCTGGCTGCTGACTGCTGGTTGGCACTGATCCTCTGTGTGGGAATATCTACTCTTTGTCCTCTGCATCCCTACTGCTGCACTCTCCTCCATGGCTCCAAAGCTTCACCCCTGCTACCCCCATCTTCACAGTGAAGGGGCTTCCTAGTGTGTGCAAACTTTTCTTTCTTCACAGCTCCCTCCCCAAAGTGCAGGTCCCGTCCCTATTCTTTTGTCTCTGTTTGTTCTTTTTTCTTTTCCCCTACCCAGGTACGTGGGGGGTTTCTTGCCTTTTGGGAGGTCTGAGGTCTTCTGCCAGCGTTCAGTAGGTGTTTTGTAGGAGTTGTTCCACCTGTAGATGTATTTCTGATGTATTTGTGGGAGAAAGGTGATCTCCACATCTTACTCCTCTGCCATCTTGAAGGTCTCCCTCTATGCTTTCATTTTTGAAGTAATTCTACACTTAGAGAAATTTTGTCAGAATAATAAAGAACCCCTGGTTTCTCTTTACCCAGACTTATCAACTTTTAATATTTTGCCACATTCTCTGCCCCTTCCGTCCCCTCCAACTCCTCCCCCACCCACCATATTGTTTTCTTTTTTAAAAAAATTTCCATTTTATATTGGAGTATATTTGATTAACAATGTTGTGTTGGTTTCAGGTGTACAGCAAAGTGGTTCAGTTATACATATACATGTATCTTTTCTTTTTCAAATATTCTTTTCCCATTTAAGTTGTTACAGAATATTGAGCAGAGTTCCCTGTGCTCTACAGTAGGTCCTTGTTGGTTACCTATTTTATATATAGTAGTGTGTATGTGTCAATCCTAAACTCCTAATTTATCCCTCCCCACCAGCCTTCCCCTTTGGTAACCATAGTTTGTTTCCTAAATCTGTGAATTTGTTTCTATTTTGTAAATAAGTTCATTTTTACCTTCTTGTTGTTTAGATGCTGCATATAAGTGATATCATATGATATTTGTCCTTCTCTGTCTGATTTACTTCATTTAGTATGATAATCTACAGATCCATCCATGTTGCTGCAAATGTCATTATTTCATTCTTTTTTAATGGTTGAGTAATATTCCACTGTATATGTGTACCACATCGTCTTTGCCCATTCATCTAAATGTTGATGTACATTTAGGTTGCTTGTTCATTGCAGTGCTGTTTACAATAGCCAGGATATGGAAGCAACCCCCTGTGTTTGAGTGTACATTGCTCATATCACATCTTTTTACACACAGTGCATGAGGATGGCAATCCAAGAATTGGGATATTCTTGTATGCAACCTCACTAGAGTTACCAAATTCAACAGATTAACATTGATAACATTCTTTCAGCTGTCCTTCATAAATCCAATTTGGTCAATTGCCCCAATAATGACCTTTAGTCTTCTTCTGTTCCAGAATTATTTAGCCTTTTTTTTTCTCTCATGATATTGACATTTTGCTACATAATTTTTTTAAGGTTTAGTTACATGAAGGACAGTTTAACTTTTTGAAGGTTTAGTAATTACCAAGGATGAATAAATAGGTTCCAGCTAACATCACTTAGCCAAATATATGGTAACCAAACTAGCCTTGGTTATTGCCTTGCTTTAACTGATGTGTTTCTTTTACATCAAGGACCCAGGAGATACTAAGAAAATTTAGACAACAAAATGAAAGCCTCTACCAAAATTAGGTGTATCCCTATTATGTGAATTTTAGAATTAATATAGTTCAAAATCTCTATTAAAGTTATTGAAACTACAATGAGAGAATATACAAAAAAGATAGTAAAGACAAAACTTTCCTGCAAACAATATTACCATTGCTTAGATAATTTTACCCCAAACAGTCTTTTGTGATAACAGAATCAGAATTTCTATATAGAAAGCTTCCAATCTCTGCATACAAAACTTGCCTTGATATTGTTACAGAGCAAAGGCTCATTGCCCACTGCACAATACCAGATACTGAGGCAACAGTCTTTTGTAGAGGAAAAAGGCTTTATTGAAGGGCAGGCAAACAAGGGGACAGGAGGCAAAGCTCAGATCCTCTGTTGAGTGGGATATTTATCATGGAAGCAAGGAGTAAGGGGGTGAGGGGTGGCTCAGAAATAATTGGTGGAAAGCAATTTGTAAGTTTCATGAGTTCCCTGCACAGGTGCCATTTCTTTGCATGCCTCTTCAGGGATCACATGTGCAAACTGGGGGTGGGGGTCCATATGTAAAATGTGGTGGAAATTCAGACTGTGCTGTCAGAAGGTCACCCATTGGACAAGGAAATTTATTCTGTGCAGACTCCAGTCAGTCATATTGGTTCCAACCAGTTTCAGCCAAATTTGTCATATTACAAGTGTTGGGGATTTCAAAAGCTGTTTCCTTTTCTGCTGTCCGATAAGACAAGCTCAAGAATTTCTGTTAGTCACAGAAATGGACATGGTTTCAATACAGCATTGCAAAGCAATGTCGACTTAACTTGCAACCCTCATGTTGTATATGTTTTAAAAGTTTTATTTGGGGCAAGATGAGGGCTAAAGCCCAGGAGACAGCATTTCAGATAACTGTGAGAAACTGCTCCAAAGAGATAGGGGGGAAGGTCAGTATATATTTGATTTTGGTGAAAGGGGAGTACATACAATCAAGCACGTATTTTTTTTGCAGAAGTTTTCTGCTAGTCACAAGGAGCAGTCATCACCATGAAGGATTTTAGTGCTTTTCTAGGTATGAAGAGATATATGAGGAGAATTGGGCTCATAAAATCAGCACCTGAAAATACCCAACTATCTGAAGACCTGTTCTGCCAGTTTTTCCCAGAGGACAGAGTGTCTCATTTCTGCTCTCCACCCTGAGCTCCTTTCAGGGGGTGTTGAAAATCAGCAGCTGCAGCAGCACGATTTAATCCTTGTAGAGGTAGTTGGCAAGGCCAATTTATTGTTGACAGCAAGTAGATAATTTTTACGTGAATTTTATATGTGAAAGGTAGACGGTTGCTTTTGTAAACAACTTATGTGAGATATAAAAAACATTGTTGATAAAAACATTATTGCTTAGTACTTAGTATGATTAGTATTTCATTACTCTAGTACATAATTCACTGTTTTATACTTTGCCTTATTCCTAATAAGTTTAATTTTATTTAAGTATCCTAAATTGATATTAATTTTCATTCCTCTTTTGCATTGTTTCCCCTTATGACTATCCTTATTTTGTTTCTCAAATATGCCCTCCTTAATCTAACATCTACAGTTTATCAGGCCATTCTTTTTATCTATCCCATGCTTCCACTCATCTTGGGCAGTGGAAAATTGTGTGTGGTTTTTTTTTTTAATCTTTATTAGAGTATAATTGCTTTACAATGGTGTGTTAGTTTCTGTTTTATAACAAAGGGAATCAACTATACATATACATATATCCCCTTATCTCCTCCTTATCCCACCCCTCTAAGTAGACACAAAGCACTGAGCTGATCTCCCTGTGCTATGCGGCTGTTTCCCACTAGCTATCTATTTTACATTTGGTAGTGTATATATGTCCATGCCACTCTCTCACTTCGTCCCAGCTTACTCTTCCCCCTTCCCATGTCCTCAAGTCCATTCTCTATGTCTGTGTCTTTATTCCTGTCCTGCCCCTAGGTTCTTCAGAACGTTTTTTTTGTTTTTTGTTTTTTAGATTCCATATATATGTGTTAGCATATGGTATTTGTTTTTCTCTTTCTGACTTCACTCTGTATGACAGACTCTAGTTCCATCCACCTCACTACAAATGACTCAATTTCGTTTCATTTTATGGCTGAGTAATATTCCATTGTATATATGTGCCACATCTTCTCTATCCGACCATCTATCAGTGGACACTGAAGTTGCTTCCACATCCTGGCTATTGTAAATAGAGTTGCAATGAACATTGTGGTACATGACTTTTTTTGAATTATGATTTTCTTAGGGTATATGCCCAGTAGTGGGATTGCTGGGCCATATGGTAGTTCAATTTTTAGGTTTTTTTGGAACCTCCATACTGTTCTCCATAGTGTCTGTATCAATTTACATTCCCACCAACAGTGCAAGAGGTTTCCCTTTTCTCCACACCCTCTCCAGCATTTATTATTTGTAGATTTTTAAAATTTTATTTATTTATTTATGGCTGTGTTGGGTCTTCGTTTCTGTGCGAGGGCTTTCTCTAGTTGTGGCAAACGGGGGCCACTCTTCATCGCGGTGTGTGGGCCTCTCACTGTTGTGGCCTCTCTTGTTGCGGAGCACAGGCTCCAGACACGCAGGCTCAGTAGTTGTGGCTCACGGGCCCAGTTGCTCCGCGGCACATGGGATCTTCCCAGACCAGGGCTCAAACCCGTGTCCCCTGCATTGGCAGGCAGATTCTCAACCACTGTGCCACCAGGGAAGCCCCTGTAGATTTTTTAATGATGGCCATTTGACGGGTGTGAGGTGATACTTCATTGTAGTTTTGATATGCATTTCTCTAATGATTAGTGATGTTGAGCATCCTTCAGACTATACTACAAAGCTACAGTAATCAAGACAGTATGGTACTGGCACAAAAACAGAAATGTAGATCAATGGAACAGGATAGAAAGCCCAGAGAAAAACCCACGCACATATGGTCACCTTATATTTGATAAAGGAGGCAAGAATATACAATGGAGAAAGGACAGCCTCTTCAATAAGTGGTACTGGGAAAATGGGACAGCTACATGTAAAGGAATGAAATTAGAACACTCCCTAATACCATACACAAAAATAAACTCAAAGTGGATTAAAGACCTAAGTGTAAGCCAGACACTATAAAACTCTTAGAGGAAAACATAGGCAGAACACTCTATGATATAAATCATAGCAAGATCCTTTTTGACCCACCTCCTGGGGAGAATCGTTGATAAGGTTAAATTTAGATATCCCCTCTAGAAAGTATATCCCAGTATGTACAGTTGGAATTAATCTTTGCCCCAGTCTTTTTACAGTAACTGCACTTCTAAGATAGCTTTGATCTGCCCTGTAGTAAATTTATTGCCATCAACATAGTTCTAAAGTTGCACATATTTAAGAGTAAGTGAATGATTTGTGTGTTTTTGTTTTTCATTTGGGTTTTTGTTTCTTGAGAGGAGCGACTTTGTATCCTCCATGGTGTTGTTCAAAGTTTTACACATAATATATACTAAGTAAATATATTTATTGAACCTTATCTCATGGGGTTTTACATACTCAAGAATAGGAGACTGCAGTGCCTGCCTCCCTGAAGAGTTTTGGTTGTAGTTATAAACATACTAGGCAGTGAACTTTGATGTGTTTTTAGGAATATTGAAATGGGCAGTTTTTGTGTTTGCTAGGGCTGCCATAACAAAGCACCACAGACTAGGTACCTTAAACAACAAATTTATTCTTTCATTTCTGGAAGCCAGAAGTCCAAGATCAACGTGTCAGCAGGGTTGGTTTCTTTTGATAGCCCTGAGGGAGGGATCTCTGCTCAACTTTTGTCCTTAGCTTACAGATGGTTGTCTTCTCCCTGTCTTCACATTGTCATCTTCTTACAGAACACCAGTTACATTAGATTTGGTCCCACCCCAATCACTGCATGTAAAGATCCTGTCTCCAAATACAATCATATTCTGAGGTAGTGAGGGTGGGGTTGGGACTTAAACATACACCCTGAAGGGGTAGGGGGAAACAATTTAGCCGACAATAGCATCAGTACAAAAACTCTGTTGCACATTTATGACTGTAACTATTTTTATGAAGATGGATATTGTATGTTACAATTAGGCAACGGTAAAAACCACTGGAAATCTTAATACATTGACATAATATATACGTGACTGCTAAGAGATGCTACTGGGGAGGGCAGGGTTTGATAATACATACAAAGAAAAGAGAAAAGTGGTAGAATTATAAAAACACAAGGATTCTAAATCCATGGAAGAAGAGAAATGTATTTCATGCATTGTGTCAAGTGGCAGAGAACATAAAAATGAGAGATGCAAGCACTAGATACAGCTTAATGCTCAAATTTCCCTAGAGATGACCCAGACAAAATTGTTAAACAATTTCATGTTCATTGTATATTCTAATTGTAATATAGCAAAAATAGAATACCCCAAACTTATGAGACACTTGTGGATATGGTAATAGCAAACATTGTCTTGGTCCCCCTCCTTGAGAACTCTCTGGGCAAAACAATAGCACTGGTTTTGCCATAAGAGAACCTGTTTTCTCCTATGGGATAATACTCATGATGACCAAGCTCAAAAAAATTCTAAAAACTACGACTCTGGCCACTTAATTCTCTGTTTATATAATTTCAAATGAAACACAAAATTCTTGACTTTGGAGTAAATGGCATCTTTTTTTTAGGGACAGATTATTCTGTTGATAAATTTTTCAAGCCCATCTGACTCCAGCTTCTTCCCTCCTGAGGCTTGTCTTTAGCACCAATTCCTTGCTCATTAGCACCGCTGTCAAAGGGTAAATACAGGAAATAAAAGAAGATGAAACAATCAATTCGGTCCTTGTTATGGACTCATAAAAATATTTAATGAAAGATGATGCTGAATTTTATAGGATGGATAAAAGTAAATGGTGGTTTTCAAAAATACCTTTAAAATTGTAATGAGCAGCTTATTATTTTTTTAATATTGCAAGAAAAAATTATGAGGGAAAAAACATGTTAAAGCACACTATGATCATCCCCAAAGCAATAGTATTCATTACAGCTTCTGAAGATACATAAAGTCATTCAATATTAGATTGCTACTTAGAAAATTCAGTAGCAATTACAAATAGAGTAATGTGACCTTTTTCTAAAGTGATACAAATAATATAAAGCTATTTGTTACCTGTTACATCTTTAGTTCACTTACAGTGACTATTTTCAATATTTTCAGAAATTTTGGCCACGTCAAAACCCACGGAAGTATCCCCCTATAAATTATGTACCCCACTGCTAATATTGTGTTAGCCAAGGACTTTTCTTTGGAGAAGTTCCTGCTTCTGCGACCACTTGCCACGTACTGATTTTCTGTGATAGAGATGAGCAGTTCTATTTCCAAACTTGGCTTCTCTGAAAATATTGTTGGCACTATTCTTTTTTTTCCTCAAGATGGTAAATTGACTTACAAAACAGATTCATGGAGGCTTCTATCCACAGTGAATTAAAGAGAAATCAAATTGTTGTAAAGTTCTTTTGAAATAGAAAGTAAGCTTTAAAAGATAAATCTGAAGTGTGAAATGAAATATTGCTCAGCATATTTTGACAAGTATTTTGGAAGCTAAGGCAGATTACTTAAAAAAATAAAGAAAAAGCTTGTTATAAATTGATAGAGGCTACTTCAGGAGATAACTTTTTTTTGATACTACTGAGATGATGATCCAACTTTTAATGGTTTTCACTCTACTTGCATCCATAGGCAATTTTTCCAACAGTTATCCTCTACTGCTAAAAGTAATTTTGTTTAAATAGTAATAGTAACAGTGAACAGTTTTATAGTGCTACTGTGTTCCAGAAATTGTTCTAAGAGTGTTACTTGTATAAACTCGTTAACATTCTCAACGAGGAAGGTGCTATTATTTTAAATACAAGAAGACTAAGGCAGAGAGCTAAATAGCTTGTCTAATAGTGCCTTGAGAGATAACTGAAGGTCCCCACCTACACTTTCTTTTTTCTCTCACCCACTCTTTTTTTTTTTAATTGTGGTAAAATACACATAACAAAAACCTTACCATCTCAATCATTTTGAAGTGTACAGTTCAGTAGTATTAGGTACATTTACACTGTTGTGCAACTAATCTTCAGAAGTCTTTTCATCTTAAAAAACTAAACTCTATACCTGTTAAACCACAACTCCTCTATACATCCTCCCCATAGTCCATGGCAATAATGATTTCACTTTCTATCTCTATGAATTTGACTGCTCTGAGTGGAATCAAACAGTATTTGTCTTTTTGTGACTGGCTAATTCAATTAGCAGAATAACCTCAAGTTTCATACATCTTGTAGTATGTGTCAATTTCTTTCCTTTTTAAGGCTGAGTGATATTCCATTGCATATAGTATACCACTTTTAATTTATCCTCTCATCCATAAATGAATACTTGGCTTGTCTCCACCTTTTGGCTATTGTGAATAATGCTGCTGTGAACATGAGCGTACAAATCTCTTTGAGACCCAGCTTTCAATTCTTGTAGGAATGTATGTATCCCGAAGTGGAATTGCTGTATCATATGGGAATTCTATCACTAATTTTTTGAGTAACCATCATACGGTTTTCTACAGCAGCTGTATCATTTTACATCCCCACCAACAGTACACAACAGTTCCAATTTCTCCATATCCTCACCAATACTTCCTATGTTCTGCTTTTTATTTTTATAGTAGCCATCGTGAAAGGTGTAAGGTGGTATTGTAGTTATGGTTTGCGTTTTCCTGACAAGTGATGTTGAGCTTGGCTTTATGTGCTTGTTGGTCATTTGTATATATTTTTGGAGAAATGTCTATTCACCTTTTGCCTAGTTTTTAACCAGGTTGTTTGTTATTGTTGAGTTGTAGGAGTTCTTTACATTTTCTGGATATTAATCCCTTATCAGACAAATGATTTGCAAATGTTTCTCTCATTCCATAGTTTGCCTTTTCACTCTGTTGGCTATGTCCTTTGATGTACTGGAGTTCTAATTTTGATGTAGTCCCTTGTATCTATTTTTCTTTTGTGGCCTATGTCTCCCCATCCTCTCATGCATGTCTTAGCCACTAAATCTTCTTATATTGCCTAACGATAAAATTTTAAATGCCCAAGCAATGGCTTATAAATTGACAAGAAAAATTTCTCTCTCTCCTGAGAAGTGACCTCGACCAACTAATCCTGAAACAAGCTGAATTCTGCTTACTCCCTCCTGCTAAAGCCATATAAAAAATTTCACCCTCCTTCTCCAAGTTGGAAGGCTCACTCAGATTTAGGATTTATTTGAGCCTGGATTTGAACCCCAACAGTCTGATTCTAAAATCAGTTTTCTTAACCACTCTACCCACTGCAACCCTATCTTTAATCAGCATGGAAAAAAAGTTATTGAAAGTATTACCTGCAAAACCTAATATTTAAAAAAAATTATATAAAGATGCAACTAGATTCTTTAATTTCTATTTACAGCAAATATTAAAGCAGAACTGTTTAGTTCAAATAAGTATACAACTATTAAAATAAGAAAATAATTTAAATGTTTTGACAGTTGCTGTGGAACTTCATGAGGAAATATACTAATGTGTGAGATGATTTGAAGCTGGTTCATGTCTCAGTGCTTCAACTCTGTGCGTTTAATTTCCCTTTATGATAAACTCTACAACTCATCATTCAGATATAGTAGGAAATAAACAAATGTATAGTTTGCAATGACTAGCAATGAGCCCCTCCTCTATTTCTTATTACAAATTAATAATTATTTAGTTTTTTTGTTTTAACATTTAAAAAAATTTTGTGTCTACTAAGCACCCAGTGTTATGTGAGGAGGTAATATTAGCACAGTGAACTTTTTTTAATTTCAGTGTGCATACATTCTATCTTAAAATGCAATTTTTTTAAGGAAATAAAAATGAAAATAGGTAATTCTAAATTAGTTCACCCTGAAAATTGTCCTAAATAAAATATGCCCAAACTTAATGTATCACTTAAATATTAATATGACAATATTTGTATTTTACTTAAAACTTATGAAAAGCATATGAATATATAATTTTACATGGTAAGAGGCAATTACTGAAAGGTTTTTCAGAATGAATATTATTATTCCTATACTGGAGATGTGTAGTACACAAGAAAAGATTAAGCTGGTGTTGCACAGAATTTTATCAATACAGCTCACAGCATCAATGACTGAACCAGTACAGCATCAACCCAGTAGAAGAGAAAAGCAGAACGTTCATCTAAACTACTTGCACAAAAGCTAAATTACAGACACAAAAAATGTTCCCTTAAAGTTCAATAACCCCTCACCTTTTGCTAATAAAATATTTTAATCAATAAGGAATAATTGAAATAAAGATAAATCTAATTGTTTAAAGTTAACAGTCTTACTCAGTAAAGCAGTGTATGTGCCCTACCATAAAAAATATATATACACATTTTAAATCAGAATAAACACTGCCAAAACAAAAAAAAACAACAACAAAAAAAAGAATAAACACTGCCCTTTCTGTAGCTACTCTTTCTGTGGATTCCACCTTGAATTGTGATCCAGCATGAAGTTCCTTCATCTGAACTCTTTCCTTAAAAATAAGAACCTTTTAAAAATATAAACTCTGATTGTTAATGGTTTCAGAATTCATTTGGAAAATAAAACTTGTATAATTTTTTTGTTTTTTTGCGGTACGCGGGCCCCTCACTGCCATGGCCTCTCCCGCTGCGGAGTACAGGCTCTGGATGCGCAGGCTCAGCGGCCATGGCTCACGGGCCCAGCCGCTCCACGGCATGTGGGATCTTCCGGGACCAGGGCACGAACCCGTGTCCCCTGCATCGGCAGGTGGACTCTCAACCACTGTGCCACCATGGAAGCCCCAAAACTTGTATAATTTATGTTTACTTGTATTTGAAAGTTTCATCCATGAAGAGGAATCTTTTTCTTGTACTTAAGTTTAGTTAAAAATTTGGCTCATTAATTAGTGGCAGATGATTTTCTGCAATTCTCATCAGGAGACCTCAGTTCTAGCCCCAGCTCTGCTCTCAACTATCCATGTAATGATTAGTCTCTGAACTCCACATTCCCCAATCATTAAATGAGTGTGTCAGTAACAAATTTCCCATCCACCTTATATATAGTTGTAGATTATTGAAAGTCTAAAATGTGCTGAGATATTATAGGTACTATCTTTGTTTTACAAATATATTGGAGGCCAAAGGGTAGCATGGTCGTTTCATAGAACAATCTGTGTTTGTAGATCTTCCTGTTTCCAAATTCCCTTCCCATGGTGTTATGCCAGTTTCCTATGATTGTGAAGGTCAACTGAGCCAGTAGCATGGCTAGCACTTTGTAAAGCAAAGTTCTTGGTGTAATCTTAAAGTTCTTGGTGAGCCAGATGGCCAACACCTTTGCATTTCTTCCCTTATCTAAAAGGAGAAGAGAAGTAGCCTATTAAAGTATAGTGAAAGAGCATTGGAGTAGGGATTCGAAAATATGTTGTAGCCTTGTATATTAGTTTCCTATGGCTGTCATAAGAATGTAATACAAAAATGACTTAAAATAATATGTGTTTATATAATTTGGGGGTCAGAAGTTTAAAACAAGTTTCTCTGAGTTAAAATCAAGGTGTCAGCAGAGTCTGGCTCCCTCTGCAGGTTCTAGGGGACAGGCTGCTCCCTTGCCCTTTTGCAGCTTTTAAAACTGCATTCCTTATGGTCCTTGATTCATGTCCCTTTTCTCCGATATTGAAAGCTAGCAGTAGGGCATCTTGCTTCAGTAGTCACGTGGTCTTCTTCTGGGCCAAATCTCCTTCTGTTGGCCTCTCTTTAGTGCTGTAGGGGAGAAAAATTTGCCACTTCAGAATGTCTCTTTGGCATGCAGATTATTTTGAATAGAAAACAATCAAGACCCCAAAGACTCAGAAAGAAACTTCAATCTTTCCCCTAACTACCTAAAAGATTTTAGAGGGCCTGTTCCTGAAATAAAGCTATCACCTGAGATATCTGCAAAGAATATAGGCTAGGTTTGGTGGGGAAAACTCAACAGAGCCTAGAGATCAGAGTCCATAATGCTGTGTCCCATTACCTCTGCAAGGCCCAGCAAACATTTGTTTGCCAAACATTTGCTTTTCCACCTCCTAGGGAATTGCCTTCCTTCCCTTTGAAGTCCCAAACCACTACCTCCAATGTTCTCTTTTGTCTTTTGCTAATGATGGTTTTTAAGATAAGGGTTTTGGCCATTTTGACAAGTTACTAGCATTTCCTAGATCTCTCTCATGTATACATGTTATTAAATTGTTTGATTTTTTTTCCTGTTAATCTGTCTTATGTCAATTTAATTCAGGTCAATTTAATTTAGACCAGCCAGAAGAACTTAGAAGAGTAGAAGAAAATTTTTCTCCTCCCTAACGGAACCCCTGTGATTATATTGGACCCAGATGGATAGTACAGGAGAATCTCCCCATTTGAAGATCCTTAGTTGCATCTGCAAAATATTTTGCTATATAATGTGACATTCACAGGTTATGATGATTAAGACATGAGTATCTTTGGGAGCCATTGTTCAGCCTACCACATCCTGACTGTGTCACACTGCACTGTAAATACTTATCAGTCTTCTTCACTGTTTTCCTGTTTGTTTGTTTTTTCACATATACAGGAAAAGCAGATAACTTTTAATGAAATGGGTGGGCTCCAAAGTGGAGAGTATAAGACATCAGAAGATTTTTTTTTTTCCCACCACCACCACTTCACTGTTTTTCATTAATGTGTTTCCTGTGCTTAGCATAGTATCAAACACTTAGGAAGTGTTTGAAGTGCTTTGACATTTTAAAGATATGTATGTATTCCTTGTATCATAGGCCATTTTATCATATCTTTGGTACAGTCAAAATTGCTAAAGACAAATAGCAATGGAAATACCACTTTAAAAATAACACTTCTGCTTTAAGTACTAAAGCCTAGATGACTTCTATAAGCATTCGCTTCATTTGCTTATTTTTTAAAAAGTATTTAAAGTAAAATGCATGGGTTAGAGTCAAATCAATAGCAAAATAAGCAGGATGATATTGTATCTCTCAGTGCCACTGCTGGCATCTCAAGTGGTTTGTTTTCCAACATTTTAACTGCCTGAGCACAATAAACTTGAAAGTTAGAAATTTGTCTCAAGGTTGAAGAAATTAAGAGAGAAGATTATTTATTCATTATGGAGATTCTACAACTAGAGTTAAATTTTTATCTATCTGATGGCCAATGAGAAGCAATCTTTAAATCTGTCACAGTGAAAATATAATAAAGAAGATACAGGGACTTCACTGGTGGCGCAGTGGATAAGACTCTGCGCTGCCAGTGCAGGGGGCCCGGGTTCGATCCCTGGTCAGTGAACTAGATCCCACATGCATGCTACAACTGAGAGTTCGCGTGCCACAACTAAGGAGCCTGCCTGCTGCAACTAAGACCCAGCACAACCAAATAAATAAATATTTTTTTAAGAAAATAAGATACATTCCCATTGAGATTAACTGTGATGCTAGATTCCATAATTCATTCTAAAGACATGACTAAAATCCCCTTTGAAGATGGTTATTTCTCTTAAATAATTTTTATCCCATAATTTTGAGTCTGCAAACAGATTATTTATGTATTCCCCTATTGCTAGAGTTAGAGATGGGAAGATAATATCACAATAGTAATATTAAAATAATATATCACAATAATAATGGTATCAACAAATTTGGGGGTAGTTTACAATGTTTAGAACATCTGTATTTTCTTCACAAAGAAGTCTTATATAGTAGGTTCTATTCTAATTCCCATTTGATTGAGGACAATATAATATGTTAATAAGTTATTTATCTTATTTACTTCCAAATATCTTGTTAGAGGTGAGGATTAGTTTTAAACACAGGCAATACTACACAGCTGAATACACAATATTGCTTGAAATTTTTCTTTTTCTGGGTTAGGAAGATGTTTTATTTTCTACTTATCAGGCCATATTTTCATCTGTACACTAAGTGCAATCTATATAGGCAATATGCCATTTTAATTCACAGACATTTAGTGGTAAAATTTTATTCCCTGGAAAATTTTTTTAACCCATTGAATACATAAAATTTGCTCACTCTTGATGTAATATAATTAGATGTCATTAAATTCAATTTATAAGAAAATCTAATATCTTTTCAAGTAGGAGATCCTTCCAATATTATGATTCAAACAGATTCCATGGTGCTGATATAAAACAGTAATGCTTTAATAGATTTGTTTTTGCTTATAAAATTATATCACTAAACTCTAATTGATGAGCTGCTATGAAGTAATTTTTTACAGTCTTGATTATCCCCACAAACACTCTGGGTTTACAGAGTAAAACAGCCACAGTGAATGATCTTAAGAGAAGCTCTTTTGGTTTCAGAGGCCCATAAGTACAGAATTCTATTCTGTTCTTATGGAATATTCTCCAAGATAGACCACATGCTAGGCCATAAAGCAAGTATTCAGATTTAATAGTATTAAAAATATAGAATACATGTTCCTCTGACAAAAAAAATGCACAGATGTTTGGAAATGAAGAAATTTTAACTTTAAAATTTTATCATTTGAAATTTAAATATCTCCAAAGCCATCAGTCAAAAATTTATAAGAGAAATTAGAAAATAAGATTTGGAAGAAAATAAAAATATACCAACTTTTATGGGATGTGGCTAAATTGATACTTAGAGGAAATTTATAGGTTAAAAGCCTGTATAAGGAAAGGTAAAGTCTCAAATATAAGAATTCACCTTTAAGATCTACAAGAATAAGGGCAATCAAATTGAAGGAAGCAGAAAGAACAGAATAATATTTGAATAAAAATTATTGTAATAGAAAATAGAAAAACAGCAGAGAAAATCAATGGGACTGCCCACTCAGTGCTAAGTATTATAAGTAATACTTACAATAAGATAAGGAAATGAATACACACTACTATATATAAAATAGATAACTAATAAGGACCTATTGTATAGCACAGGGAACTCTACTCAATATTCTATAATGGCCTATATGGGAAAAGAATCTAAAAAAGAGTGGGTATATGTACATGTATAACTAATTCAGTTTGATGTACACCTGAAACTAACACAACATTGTAAATCAACTATACTCCAATAAAATATTTTTTAAAAACAAGATAAGAAAATGATAAGCAAAACACTGTGCCAACAAATTCAGTAAAGTGACCAAATCCCAATATGTCTCATATTACCAAAACTGACTAAAGAACTATTAAATCTGAATAGACATAACAAATGAAGAAATTAAATATGTAATAAAAATCTTTTCATCAAGAAAATTCCAGACCCAGATGGCTTCATTAGTAAATTATAATAGACATTTAAAGAAGAAATAATACTAATATTCACCAAAATCTTCCACATAATACAGGAGGAGAGAATACTTCACAACTCACTCTAGGAGGTCAGTATTAACCTATAGCAAAGCCAGCTACAAATATCACAAGGAAGATAACCTACAAACCAACATCCTTTATTAATATAGATGGAAAGTGTTCATCAAAATCCAGCAACATATTAAAAGAATTACCATGAATAAATTCAGGTGAGTTTTTTTAACACCCAGAATTGATTAATATATATATCATATAAACCATCAATTATATAATATGGATCATATACACCAATAGATGAAGAAAAAGATCAGATAATATACAAGACCAACCATGATAAAACTTCTTAACAGACATGGAATAGGAAAGATTTTTCTAAACCTGAAAAGGGCGTCTATGAAAAATCTGCAGTGAGCATTGTACTTAATAGTGAAAGAATAATGTTCTCTTCTTTCTTTTTTTTTTTAACATCTTTATTGGAGTATAATTGCTTTACAATGGTGCCTTCGTTTCTGCTGTATAAAAAACAGAATCAGCTATACATAAACATATATCCCCACATCTCCTTCCTCTTGCATCTCCCTTCCACCCTCCCTCTCCCGACGCTCTAGGTGGATACAAAGCACTGGACTGATCTCCCTTGTGCTATGCAGCTGCTTGCCACTAGCTATCTATTTTAAATTTGGTAGTATTTATAAGTCCATGTCACTCTCTCACTTTGTCCCAGCTTACCATTCCCCCTCCACGTGTCCTCAAGTCCATTCTCCACGGCTGCATATTTATTCATGTCCTGTCCCTAGGTTCTTTAGAAACTTTTATTTTTTTGGTTCCATATATATCTGTTAGCATATGGTATTTGTTTTTCTCTTTCTGACGTCCTTCACTCTGTATGACAGAATCTAAGTCCATCCACCTTACTACAAATACCTCAATTTCGTTTCTTTTTATGGCTGAGTAATATTACATTGTATGTATGTGCCACATCTTCTTTCTCCATCCATCTGTCGATGGACACTTAGGTTCCTTTCACATCCTGGCTATTGTAAATAGAGCTGCAATGAACATTGTGATACATGACTCTTTCTGAATTATGGTTTTCTCAGGGTATATTCCCAGTAGTGGGATTGCTGGGTCATATGGTAGTTCTATTTTTAGTTTTTTTTTGGAACCCCCATACTGTTCTCCATAGTGGCTGTATCAATTTACATTCCCACCAAGAGTGCAGGAGGGTTCCCTTTACTCCACACCCTCTCCAGCATTTACTGTTTGTAGATTTTTTGATGATGGCCATTCTGAGTAGTGCGAGGTGGTACATCATTATAGTTTTGATTTGCATTTCTCTAATGATTAGTTATGTTGAGCACTATTTCATGTGTTTGTTGGCAATCTGTATATCTTCTTTGGAAAAATGACTATTTAGGTCTTCTGCCCATTTTTGGATTGGGTTGTTTGTCTTTTTGATATTGAGTTGCATGAGCTGCTTGTAAATTTTGGAGGTTCATCCTTTCTCAGTTTCTTCGTATGTAAATATTTTCTCCCATTCTGAGGGTTGTCTTATCGTCTTGTTTATGGTTTCCTTTGCTGTGCAAAAGCATTTAAGTTTCATTAGGTCCCATTTGTTTATTTTTGTTTTTATTTCCATTTCTCTAGGAGTGGGT
This sequence comes from Phocoena sinus, assembly GCF_008692025.1. Taxonomy (NCBI): domain Eukaryota; kingdom Metazoa; phylum Chordata; class Mammalia; order Artiodactyla; family Phocoenidae; genus Phocoena; species Phocoena sinus. Next base: position 78,221,967 of record NC_045768.1, on the reverse strand, counting down.
CAAAAAGTACCTTGCTATGATTTATGTCATAGAGTGTTCTGCCTATGTTTTCCTCTAAGAGTTTTATAGTGTCTGGCCTTACATTTAGGTCTTTAATCCATTTTGAGGTTATTTTTGTGTACGGTGTTAGGGGGTGTTCTAATTTCATGCTTTTACATGTAGCTGTCCCATTTTCCCGGCACTACTTATTGAAGAGGTTGTCTTTTCTCCACTATATATTGTTGCCTCCTTTATCAAAAATAAGGTGATCATATGTACGTGGGTTTACCTCTGGGCTTTCTTTCCTATTCCATTGATCTATATTTCTATTTTTGTGCCAGTACCATACTGTCTTGATTACTGTAGCTTTGTAGTGTAGTCTGAAGTATGGGAGCCTGATTCCTCCAGCTCCGTTTTTCTTTCTCAAGATTGCTTTGGCTATTCGGGGTCTTTTGTGTTTCCATAGAAATTGTGAAATTTTTTGTTCTACTTCTGAGAAAAATGCCATTGAGAGTTTGATAGGGATTACATTGAATCTGTAGATTGCTTTGGGTAGTATAGTCATTTTCACGATATTGATTCTTCTAATCCAAGAACGTGGTATATGTCTCAGTCTGTTTGTGTTTTCTTTGATTTGTTTCATCAGTGTCTAATAGTTTTTTGAGTGCAGGTCTTTTACCTCCTTAGGTAGGTTTATTCCTAGGTATTTTATTCTTTTTGTTGCAATGATGAATGGAATTGTTTCCTTAATATCTTTCTGATCTTTCATTGTTAGTGTATAGAAATGCAATAGATTTCTGCACGTTAATTTTGTTTCCTGCAACTTTACCAAATTCATTGCTTAGCTCTAGTAGTTTTCTGGTAGCATCTTTAGGATTCTCTAAGTATAGTATAATGTCATCTGCACACAGTGACAATTTAACTTCTTTTCCAATTTGATTTCCTTTTATATCTGTTTCTTCTCTAATTGCCATGACTAGGACTTTCAAACCTATGTTGAATAACAGTGGCGAGAGTGAACATCCTTGTCTTTTTCCTGATTTGAGAGGAAATGCTTTCATTTTTTCACCATTGAGAATGATGTTTGCTGTGGGTTTGTTATATATGGCTTTTATTATGTTGAGGTAGGTTCCCTCTATGCTCACTTTCTAGAGAGTTTATTATCCTAAATGGGTGTTGAATTCAGTCAGAAGCTTGTTCTGCATCTATTGAGAAGATCATATGGTTTTTATTCTTCAGTTTGTTAATATGTTTTATCACATTGTTTGATTTGTGTATATCAAAGAATCCTTGCATCCCTGGGATAAATCCCACTTGATCATGGTGTATGATCCTTTTAATGTGTTGTTGCATTCTGTTTGCTAGTATTTTGATGAGGATTTTTGCATCTATATTCATCAGTGATATTGGTCTGTAATTTTCTTTTTTTGTGGTATCTTTATCTGATTTTGGTATCAGGGTGATGGTGGCCTCATAGAATGATTTTGGGAGTGTTCCTTCCTCTGCAATATTTGGGAAGATATTGAGAAGGATGGGTGTTAGCTCTTCTCTAAATGTTTGATAGAATTCACCTGTGAAGCCATCTGGTCCTGGACTTTTGTTTGCTGGAATATTTTGAATCACAGTTTTAATTTCATTACTTGTTATTGGGCTGTTCAGATTTCCTATTTCTTTCTGGTTCAGTCTTGGAAGGTTTTATCTTTCTAAGAATTTGTCCATTTCTTCCAGGTTGTCCATTTTATTGGCATAGAATTGTTTGTAATAGTCTCTTAAGATGCTTTGTATTTCTGTGGTGTCCGTTGAACCTTCTCCTTTTTTCATTTCTAATTTTATTGATTTGAGTCTTCTACCTCTTGATGAGTCTGGCTAAAGGTTTATCAATTTTGTTTATCTTCCCAAAGAACCAGGTTTTAGTTTTATTGATCCTCACTATTGTTTTCTTTGTTTCTATTTCATTTATTTCTGCTCTGATATTTATGATTTGTTTCCTTCTACTAACTTTGGGTTTCGTTTGTTCTTCTTTCTCTAGTTCCTTCAGGTGTAAGATTAGATTGTTTATTTGAGATTTTTCTTGTTTCTTGAGGTAGGATTGTACTGCTATAAATTTCCCTCTTAAAACTGCTTTTGCTCCATTCCATAGGTTTTGGATCATCATATGTTCTTTGCCATTTGTCTCTAGGTATTTCTTGATTTCCTCTTTGGGTTCTTCATTGATCTCTTTTTTATTTAGTAACGTATTGTTTAGCCTCCATGTGTTTGTGTTTTTTACGTTATTTCCCCTGTAATTGAGTTCTAATCTCATAGTGTTGTGGTAGGAAAAGATGCTTGATACAATTTCAGTTTTCTTAAATTTACCGAGGCTTGATTTGTGACCTGAGATACGATCTCACCTGGTGTATGTTTCATGACCGCTTGAGAAGAAAATGTATTCTCTTGTTTTTGGATGGAATGTCCTATAGATATTAATTAAGTCTATCCGGTCTAATGTGTCTTTTAAAGCTTGTGTTTCCTTATTTATTGTCATTTTGGATGACCTGTCCATTGATGAATGGGGGGTTTTACAGTCCCCTACTATTATTGTGTTACTGTCGATTTCCCCTTTTATGGCTGGTAGCATTTGCCTTATGTATTGAGGTGCTCCTATGTTGGGTACATAAATATTTACAATTGTTATATCCTCTTCTTGGGTTGGTCCCTTGATAATTATGTAGTGTCTTTCTTTGTCTCTTGTAATAGTCTTTATTTTAAAGTCTATTTTTTTTGATACGAGAATTGCTACTCCAGCTTTCTTTCTTTTTTTTTTTTTTTTTTTTGTGGTATGCGAGCCTCTCACTGTTGTTGCCTCTCCCATTGCGGAGCACAGGCTCCGGACACGCAGGCTCAGTGGCATGGCTCATGGGCCTAGCCACTCTGCAGCATGTGGGATCTTCCCGGACCGGGGCACAAACCCATGTCCCCTGCATTGGCAGGCAGACTCTCAACCACTGCGCCACCAGGGAAGCCCTCCAGATTTCTTTTGATTTTCATTTGCATGGAATATCTTTTTCCAGCCCCTCACTTTCATTCTGTATGTGTCCCTAGGTCTGAAGTGCGTCTCTTGTAGGCAGCATATATATGGGTCTTGTTTTTGTATCCATTCAGCCAAACTATGTCTTTTGGTTGGAGCATTTAATCCATTTACATTTGAGGTAGCTATCAATATGTATGTTCCTATTACCATTTTCTTAATTGTTTTGGGTTTGTTATTGTAGATCTTTTCCTTCTCTTCTGTTTCCTGCCTAGAGAAGTTCTTTTAACATTTGTTTTAGAGCTGGTTTGGTGGTGCTGAATTCTCTTAGCTTTTGCTTGTCTGTAAAGCTGCTGATTTCTCTGTCACATGTGAATGAGGTCCTTGCTGGGTAGAGTAATCTTGGTTGTAGGTTCTTCCCTTTCATCACTCTAAGTATATCATACCACTCCCTTTCGGCTTGTAGAGTTTCTGCAGAGAAAATCCTTATGGGAGTTCCCTTGTATGTTATTTGTTGTTTTTCCCTTGTTGCTTTTAATAATTTTTCTTTGTCTTTAATTTTTGTCAATTTGATTATTATGTGTCTTGGTGTGTTTCTCTTTGGGTTTTTTCTTCCTGGGACTCTCTGCACTTCCTGGACTTGGGTGGTATTTCCTTTCCCACGCTAGGGAAGTTTTTGACTATAATCTCTTCAAAAATTTTCTCGCGTCCTTTCTGTCTCTCTTCTCCTTCTGGGACCCCTATAATGTGAATGTTGTTGCGTTTAATTTTGTCCCAGAGGTCTCTTAGGCTGTCTTCATTTCTTGTCATTCTTTTCTGTTTATTCTCTTCTGCAGCAGTGATTTCCACCATTCTGTCCTCCAAGTCACTTATCCATTCTTCTGCCTCAATTATTCTGCTATTGATTCCTTCTTGTGTATTTTTCATTTCTGTTATTGTATTGTTCATCTCTGTTTGTTTGTTCTTTAATTTTTCTAGGCGTTTGTTAAACATCTCTTGCATCTTCTTGATCTTTGCCTCCATTGTTTTTCTGAGGTTCTGGATCATCTTCTCTATCATTATTCTGAATTCTTTTTCTGGAAGGTTGCCTATCTCCACTTCATTTAATTGTTTTTCTGGGGTTTTATCTTGTTCCTTCATTTGGTACATGGTCCTCTGACTTTTCATTTTGTGTATTTTCTGTGAATGTGGTTTTTATTCCACAGGCTGCAGGATTATAGTTCTTGCTTCTGCTGTTTGCCCTCTCATTCATTCTTTCTTAAATAATATTTTGAAAACTATTTAGGTACATACCTAATCAGCTACATAGTTCCTAGCCTCCCTTGTCATAGGTGTGGCAGTAATATTAAGTGATAGAGTTTTTGGCAATGAATATGAACAGAAGTGATGAGTACCATTTCCATGCCAGTACTTTGAAACAGTGAACACACTCCTCCCACTCTTTCCCCTTCCTAGGAGCTAATAAGTGGTGGTACCTAGGATACAACTTTAGCCATGCCTAAAAATATGATTCTTCAGGGGATGACATAGAAATAAGATGGAAGGAATCTGAGGGCCTAAATGATTGAGGGAGCAGAGATATCCAGACTTTGGTTGGACATCCAGACTCACTTTGGACTGTCTTCAGTATGTATATGAGATATATGTATATATATAAATCTTTTAGATCTTACTGTCTTGTTCACAAGCAGCTTAACTGTCCTGTACTAATACTATTACACTGGAAAACAAAATGTGACTTGTACAGGAGTTGATATTGGAGGCATGCACCATGATTGAACAGAGACCCAATTGCTGAGGGGCTGCCAAGAATCAGTATTTCACCTTACTCAATTTCCCTCCTGTGTTATGAAGTTCTATCGTGACACCCTCACTCACGTAAAACGTTGTGATAGCTTTCTCTCCTCAGCTGAAGAGTTTATGAACAAATTCACATACAGTAATCCTTTTGTTCCTCGTACTAATCTCTTAAATTGCTATGAATACAGGGTATGTTGATTATTCTCTCTTCTCCCCTTCACCTGATCCATTCTTTGCCTCTCTTTTTGTCCCATAACCAAAAGGAGGCAATGGCAACAGCTTGGTTTGGGGTGAAAAGAGGGAGCTGTCAGGGTTTTTATTTCCAACTCTGTTCCTGCTTAGTCATTGTGTCTCTTACTTAGATGCATCCTTCCTTGAAATCAGGTTCTGCTACCTGGCCCAAAATTATATTTCCCCTTTCACCAGTCTCCAGCTACACTATTTGTCTCCCTTGTCGCTTCAGTCATAGTGATGGTAACAGCTTTGCTCTGTGGTTAATTTTTTGTGCCTCATCATCCCTTGTTTTCTTTATTGTTCTCTTAACCCTAATATACGTCTATAAATAATTTCTTTGTTAATGTCTATTTAACTGATCTTTTTCTTGCTGCTATAATATATTGCCCCCATTTTACGGGTGAGGAAACATAGGTCCAGAAAAATCAATACCCAAGTTCACTTAATGAATGATGTAATAAGGATTTGAACCAGGCAATCTGATATAGTGTCTGTGTACCTGAATGCTAGGCAATGGTGCCCTCCATGTATCAGTGCATGGAGACTGCATAGAATTTCTCAGAAAGACCTTGGAAATAAAATAAATATATCACATTCTGAGAATTAAACTTTAAATGATCACAATGTGAATCAGAAAAGAGTTTGGAACTTTTTAAATGACCAGATACAGTGTTCCAGTTTTAACTGGAAAATAATATAAACAGTCTTTAAAAATGAAAAAAAAAAAAAGAAGTAAAAGGAGGGTGTAGTCTACCTAGGAGAAAAGCAAAAGGAGTTCAATAAAGGAAATGATGACAGTGTCCAACCCTGGCTGTATAGAGTATTTTAAAATTTAGGCCCATTGTTAAGGTCTTTCCAAATGTGTAGGACAAAAGAGGCTATCTTATTTTGGTGCCACTAAATATTTAATACATTTCGCTAAAACCTTTTATTCATATTAGATGCACATCCAGCAGCTTTATGATTTTGATTTGTGTTTGTTACTCTGCCTATAAGGGAAGAATGACCTAGTTTGTGCAGACTAATGGTATGCTGTTCTTGTAGGTGTGTTTGCATTTTAAAATACTGGACAGAATGATATTCTGCATGATATATCAGCCCTATGAGTTGGTTAATGGTTATCTGGCCCTGTAGGGTAGAGCTGCTTTCAAGGATCTGAGAAAATTGTATTTTTAAACCTGTAAGACAGAATGACAATCATTTTATTATAGAGAGCAAATCTTTTTCAATTTGAATATTGGAAGGAAAGGAGTAATAGAAAGGTGATGTTCCCTACAATTAGCTAAGAATCATGTAAAAATGCTAGCTAAGAGAAATATTTCTTAGGAGATATCAATTATCAGCATAAACCAAAAACAACACCAAAGACACAAGTATCTGTATGCCAGTTTTTTCCAGTCACTCAAGTTAACAGACAGTTTTTGAAGGATTTAGACTTTATAGCCTAACATAGAATTTGTCATAAAAAATACACAAACAACCAAACATGAGTATTGAAGCCAGCTTGACAGTAATATTTTCAGGGTAAAATAATAAATTGTCATTCTGTTCTATAAACAAGTCCTTCCTGAGTTTTATTTTTATCAAATCATCCCTGAGGGAGCTGACTTGATCAACATTTTTCCTAATCCTAAAATGCTGAAACCCAGATATCAGACCCAGAATGACATAGAATTCCAGAGAGACTCAGTCTAATAACTTTAGTTCATCTGATTCCTGTGACTTCCAAAGTAGTTCTTAAGAACCTGGACTTTATAAACAGAAACCTGGCTTTGACTTTTGATCTTGCCACTTCCCAGTTGTGTGATGTTGGGGGTGTCTTCATGTGTAAAAGTGGAATGCTATTGCCTGTATAATAGGGTGATGATAAAGATGAGATAAAATGGTATGAGTCTGGCTTGTGAACCACATATAGCAGCTATTATTATTATGACCATTAGAACTCTGATAAACACAATTTAAACCTGTCTTTGATTACTAGAAGTTACACCAGAGTCTTGTAGAGTTTTGAATTAGCATTATGAATATTAATCATTATTTTACTACAGATGAGTAGGTGAACAACTGCATGGAGATCTACAGTTAATAAATGCTATATACAGCAGGTTTCACTAGATTTGCATACCTGTATAACAAGTAGACTGGTGAGATAATACTTGTTACTAATATATTTTTAATCACTAGATAATGGACAGAGATACTCAAAATTAAACACGTGCTTCAAAAATATTTCATTGTAAAAGTAGGTCTAGGATCTGAGTCAGGGAAATTTCTTAAAACTATAGCAGATATATTTGAGCTATTTTAATTGCAAAGAGTTAGATTTTAGTAGGAGATTTGCAAATAGACATTTTCTTATTGAATGAATATATGTTGTTATTAGATAGTAAATAATGTCTAGAATCTATGGATGCAGAGATGAATGTGAGAAAAAGTGTCTACTCTTAAGGAGCTTACATTGAAGTACATTTAATGTGCAACATTGGTTATTTCCTTGTATTCTTATGGATAAGTTAACATAATTAGTTGTATAAAATTAAATGGGGAAAACAGACCCTAAACAAGTAGAGATTTAATTACAAGGTATTATTTATGTATTTATTATTTATATTCTAACCTATAGTAGTGGTACAAGAAAATCACTCAACTCTGCCTAAATGATTTTATCAGAGGTGGATATGAGTTAGCCAGGCAATGTGTATGTGGTGAGACATGAGAGAAGAAGGGGGATAAAAGATTCTGTGTAAGGTAGAAACCTTGGCAGGAATGGGCTCAATGAGAGATTTGCTATGGGAAGACAAAGTCATGGTGTAGGTAGTCTTATGATGATGGCCGACTCAATGTGTTGATGGACTTATAAATGAAGTTGACAATACAGAAAGGGAGCAAATTCGAGGAAAAAACTATTTTTGATTGGGAACCATGTTTATTAATACTTTTGACTTACAGATTAGATATTTAAACCTAACTATCACTTACTTAAATTGTAAAGTCAAAAGCATATATTTATCGGTCTCTTAAAAAACACCAGATCTTTAGAGCACAGTGTTGAGTTGTTATATTAATAGTTTATAATACTACAAAACAAAGAAAGAAAAGAGAATCCTGAAAATGTAGGAAAGAGTTTTTTTTTTTTTTTTTTTGTGGCCATGCTGTGAGGCGTGTGAGACCTTAGTTCCCTGACCAGAGATCCAACCCCTGCCCCTTGCATTGGAAGCACGGAGTCTTAACCACCGGACCACCAGGGAATTCCCAGGAAAGAGTATAACTCTAAAAATCATCCACTGCAGGAACCAGAGGAAGAGCAGAGAGAACCATTTGGCATCTTTAGTAGAATTTAAGAAGACAGTGGACCTGTATAACAGGCTAGGAATCATTCTAAGAGGACAGTCATGAGAGAAAGCGGACAGTGGATGAAGGCATATCAGTTGCATGCCGCCACCCCCAGACTAAGTTAAAGTTGACAATGGGAAAAATAAAAACGAGAATTGACAGTGCCAAAAACTGAATTGGAAATATGCCTCAGTGACTTAAAGATTTGCTGAAAAATCCATATTTGTTTTTTTAAATTTTAAGTATGATGGGAAGTGCAATAAACCACATTGCCCCAATATTCTTGCAAATAGAGAAATTCCAGTATGACCTTCACAACCAGCCTCTGACTAAAGCAGAACTTTATCCTGTTAGCACTTACTTTTCCTACTGTAAGAAAGACAAAAGTCTCTTCAATTAACCAGTATTTTAACATTCAGTATAAGTGACTTGATTATGTCTTATCAGTGCCAACATGTCCTAAATTGCACTTAATACTCAGACCTACCAGACAGAATACCACAAATTTTTAATATTCCCACATATTGGTAAGTGATATTGTATAGAACTTATCAACTCTCTTGAACTTGAGATGTATTGTTTTAATATGAGGGAGATGAACAGGTGCAAAGTAGTTCTCTAAAAATGATTGGTCTGGTTCACTCACTCACAAAAAACCCTAAATGGCCAAAGTCTAAACATCATCTAAGAAAAATTGTCTGTCTGGCATAGTAATGACACAGCTGCATCACACTATATGCATCTGCCTTTAGAGTGACCACTAAAGAGATCAATGAGTTTTCAACAACTAAATGCTTAAAACACATACCCACAAATATAATATATACATGGATTTGGGTAAACACAGTGATAGTTAAACGAGTTTAGAGAAAAGTCTCAGAACTGATCACAAGATTACCTGAATTGAAAATATTCAGTAATACCTGATTTATTAGAAATCACAAGAAAAGGTATTTAAGGTCTTTAAAAACAATTCATAATGTCTTTGAAGTAAAAGTCTGTTATTGAAATTCAGATGAATAATTGTCCATGGCCTTGGCTTGCATGGTGTCCGACAGAGTGTCATAACTGCCATAAAATCTCCTAATTAATTACATATGAGACCAGTCTCTCTACTTTCTTGTTTCAGGACCAGAATGTTCCAAACCACTTCTAAGATAGATGACTGAAAAAGAGAGAGAGACAGAGACAAAGGCAAAAGGAGACAGGCAGAGAATGTAGCAACACAAGCACATCATCTAACATACTTAGTAAAGATTAGCTTATGGAGAAAATTAAAAACCCCCTATGCCACAATTCCCCAACCACCATACTTTCTTCCCTCAGGTAACTAACTTTGATCAATTTGGATGTTTTGCTCCCCTGATACTTAATTCCATGTTGCTAAATATTTAAAATTTTTAGATATTAACTATTTTCTCCCTAATTTAAAGAAAAAGTTAACTTTTACCATCTTATTCCTCAGCCATTTCTCTTCCTTCATGATTCTAATAGTTATTTTTTGAGTCATTCTTTTGACTATAATTTTCATTTTGAACAATATTCTTAAGAGTTTTCATTTTTCACAGGAGCAAGGAAGCAGCTTTGAGCTTTTTCTCTACTTCCTCACCTAACAGCAATAGATACCAGCCATGGGAATGAAAACAAGTTCCCACAACTTATACCATGAGTAAGACAGAGGCAGAGATTTCCAGAAAATTCCCAGTTAACATGTAAGTGATTGGGAAGAGAGGGACATCCAAACCTCACAGAATAACTGCCAGTAGCTGTGATGGTGTGGCAGGTCCCATGAGGGAAATGGAGGAGCTCAAGCAGACCTAGAGAACATAGTGCCAGAGAACACCACAATTAGGACTCAACACCACCAGAATGAGAGCATCCTACCCCACCCCCAGGAGAAACTGATTCTGTCAATTCTAAGGACAGTAGGGCAGCAAAGGAGTGCCTGAAAATGGCTAAGGGGAAGAGGTGTGATAAGGTACAGAAAAAAGGGCGTGAGAGGGCCATATGTTAAAGAGACTGCACATCACATGAAATAGAAAAAGGTTTTGAGCTTTTGAAACCTCTCCCTTTCTCCTCCAAGGGATCCAGAGAAGTCCCAAGCATGTAAATATGAATTAAACATGAATACAGATTTAAAAACATTCATAATCATATAAAGATATTTTTAAAGATTAAAAATAAATGTCATTTGCATCAATGTGGATGGACCTAGAGATTGTCATACTGAGTGAAATAAGTCAAAGACAAATATCACACGATATCACTTATATCTAAAATAAGTTACAAATGAACTTATTTACAAAACAGAAATAGAGTCACAGATGTAGAAAACAAACTTATGGTTACCAGGGGAGAAAATGGGGTGGGGAGAGGGATAAATTGTGAGACTGGGATTGACAGATACACACTACTATGTATAAAATAGATAACTAATAAGGACCTGCTGTATAGCACAGGGAACTCTTCTCAATACTCTGTGATGACCTATATGGGAAAATAATCTAAAAAAGAGTGGATATATGTGTATGTATAACTGATAGTTTCTGCTGTACAGCAAAGTGTAACACTAAAATAAAATAAATAAAAGTAGCTGGAAGAAAATTAATTAAGGTGGAGGTTTTCAGCATAAATAAGTAAGTAAATAAATGAATAAATCACCAGAAAAAGGCTAAAATGAAGTAGAAGAGAACAATAACAAGGCATAACTTCAGTTTAAATATATATGCATTGGAACTCTGAAACAATAACAAGACACTAAAATAAAGGAATTTGGAGGAGAACTCAGATACCTAAAATGCTCATTTTTAACAGGCCCTTTGCTTATGTGACAAAGATATTTTCAGTTAATAGTAATAAAATAAAATAAATAGTAATGATCAGAAAGGAGATTCAGAGAATTATTTTCAAGTTTGGATAATCATGCTAGTAAAAATAAAAACTAATATAAAATACTAAAGGTAATGAATTAGTTCTAAACACATTAATAAAGATACCTTGATAAAAAGTAAAAAGGAAACATATCTATGTTGATCTGTCTTCAAAAGTAATGTAACATTATAATCCCCATTTTCAAGACTTCTGTAAATTCAATGATCTTCACATCTTCATGTTTATTAGAAAATCACATATAGCAAATAGAAAAATCTGAGCAGATTCTTTTGTATCCACATTTTCTTTTGGATAACACAGGACTTTGAAGGTTGAAATGAACTTTGCCGAATTTCTCTTTACTGTGTTCACAACTTGACAGTGAACAGCACACCAGCTTTTGTGGGAAGGTCCTTTTACTTTTACATCAGTAATCTGCAACATGGCCACACTGCAGAACAGAATTAGAGTATTTCAAGTCGTGCATCTTTGGCTTTACAATTGCTGCACTCATTATTTATCTGAATTTGTTGTTTACAGGAAAGGCTATGTGGTATCACCAAGATGAGAGACACAAACTAAATCAGAAGACAGCTAGAATGATTTTGAGACATTACAAGTTTACTCTTGAAAGGATAACATGTGGCTGAGTCTGCATACTTCCAGGCTAGTTGTATAACAGAGTTCTCTAAAGTAACTTCCAAGTTTAAAATATTTATTAAAGAGAAGTAATAATTTGCTATTAGGAAGCATATTTATGTGTATGCAGGTAAAACTCAACAGTAGAGTAATTGTTTAGAAAATTAGACAAAAAAATATTTGGGGTAATTAAATTCTTGCTAGCAATATTGAAATTGCTGGCACCTAATGATAATAAAAAAGTAGATTAGGTGTTACTAAATGTTATTATTGATCTAAAATCCTCTAAACAGAAAGCATTCCTTTGTTGCCTACACCCAGATTTGACCACTCCAACCACAGTGACCTTGGAATCTGAATGAGTGGAATAAATTCTAGGAATTAAAGGAACACAGAGAAATTCCATACTTCACTCAGCACTTTGGTTGTTTGTAGTAATGTCAGCATTTTTATTTTAAAACTTTTTACAAGGGAGAATAAAGTAATTATGTTATGAATAAGTAGCTTCAATGTAAAAGAGATACAATTGTAAAACCAAGTAGATAAAGTGAAAATAGCTTAAAATTAAACTGAAAATATTTTGAAATAATGATATCTGTGTATTAAAAATATATACTCTTACAGGAGTGTCTTCATAGTAACAATAAATACTGCTAGGAATACCATATTTAAGTCTCTGAGAGTTATGCTCTAAATGGAAATTGGAATTCACAGAAATGCCTGATTTGATTACAGATCCTTTTTTAGAGATTTTTAAAAATTATTTATTTATTTATTTTTGGCTGCCTTGGGTCTTCGTTGCTGCACACAGGCTTTCTCTAGTTGTGGTGAGTGGGGGCTGCTCTTCATTGCATTGCACAGGCTTCTCATGGCAGTGCCTTCTCATGTTGTCGAACATGGGCTCTAGGTGTGCGGGCTTCGGTAATTGTGGCCCAAGGCTCAGTAGTTGTGGCTCACGGGCTCTAGAGTGCAAGATCAGTTGTTGTGGTGCACGGACTTAGTTGCTCTGCGGCATGTGGGATCTTCCTGGACCAGGACTCGAACCTGTGTCCCCTGCATTGGCAGGTGGATTCTTAACCACTGCACCACCAGGGAAGTCCCTGATTATAGATCCTGAATATAAGCCTGGAAAGCAGAAAGAGTGAAGCATTGAAAAGTAATAGGATCATGAAAAAAGTCACAGGTGTCAGCCTGAATTCATGCCTACTAACGAAAACTGTGACAATGTGAATATTAGAAAAGAAATAATAATTTCAGTACTTTAAACATGTCTAATCAGTGAAAATAAAGGAGCATGAAATGTATTTATTTAAGAAGGAAAGCCAGAAAAGAATTCTTTGTAAGCATACGGGGGGTCAGTTGAACCATTACTTTTTCAAATTTGAAGGACACATACCTAACTTTTTCTGACAGAAGAAAGTGATCCAAGTTTACTATAAAATAATCAATTCAAGTAGAATGTTATCTTTATACACCACCAATTGGATATATTTACTCAGGCAAAGGTTACCAAGTGGTGATAAGAGCATTAATTATATGGTTAAAGGAAAAAGAGACATTCATATGATACAAAATAATATTATGCAAATTGTAGAAATTATTTTTAGTCACAAGTTATAAAATAAAATTAATGAAAGGGTTAGAATGTCATAATTATAATAAAATAACCTATTTAAGCATCATTAAAGAATGGTCAGCCACACATTTGTGTTTCATGCCATGATGCATTTTGAACTATAAAACAGCCCTAATTACACACTAAGATTTAAAGGTATTTTAGCTACATTTAATATATGGACACATCAAGAGTTTAGAAGACGGGGCTCCCTTGGTGGCGCAGCGGTTGAGAATCTGTCTGCTAATGCAGGGGACACGGGTTTGAGCCCTGGTCTGGGAGGATCCCACATGCCGCGGAGCAACTATGCCCGTGAGCCACAACTACTGAGCCTGCGCGTCTGGAGCCTGTGCTCCGCAACAAGAGAGGCTGCAATAGTGAGAGGCCCGTGCACCGCGATGAAGAGTGGCCCCCGCTTGCCGCAACTAGAGAAAGCCCTCGCACAGAAACGAAAACCCAACACAGACAAAAATTAAATAAATAAATAAATAAATAAATAAAAAAGAAAAAAAAAAGACTTTAGAAGTATTTCCCATTTACGTGAGGAGAAGACAATACAGATATAGCTATACGCCACCATAATATTGTCTTTGGTAACACTCATTAATTTACCAGTGTAATCTCTCCAATTTTCTCCAGTAGGTGACCCATTTCATAAAAAGGTGTTATGTGTTTGTCTTATGCAATTTGTGTTTTTTAAATTGAAGTATAGTTAGTTTACCATGTTGTGTTAGTTTCTGGTGTACAGCAAAGAAATATAGATATATATATATCCTTTTTCACATTCTTTTCCACTATAGTTTATTACAAGATGTTGAATATAGTTCCCTGTGCTATACCTTGTTAGGAATTTATTGCTTATCTATCGTGTATATAGTAGTTTGTATCTGCTAATCCAAATTCGTAATTTATTCATTCCTCACTTTCCACTTTGGTAATCATAAGTTTGTTTTCTCTCTGAGTCTGTTTCTGTTTTGTAAATAAGTTCATTTGTATCATATTTTAGATTCTATATATAAGCAATATCATATATTTGTCTTTCTCTGTCTGACTTACTTCACTTAGTATGATAATCTCTAGGTCCACCCATGATGCTGCAAATGGCATTATTTTGATTTTTTATGGCTGAGTAGTATTCGTGTGTGTGTGTGTGTGTGTGTGTGTCTGTATGTGTGTATTGATATATACCACATCTTCTTTATCCATTCACCTGTCGGTGGACATTTAGGTTGCTTCCATGTCTTGGCTATTGTAAATAGTGCTGCTGTGAGCATTGGGATGCATGTATCTTTTCGAAGTAGAGTTTTCTCTGGATATATACCCAGGAGTGGGATTGCTGGATCATATGGGAACTCTAATTTGTGTTTGTAAAGGAACTTCCATACTGTTCTCCATAGTGGCTGCAACAATTAAATTCCCACCAACAGCATAGGAGGGTTTGTTTTTCTCCATACCTCTCTAGCATTTAATATTTGTAGACTGTTTAATGATGGCTATTCTGAGTGGTGTGAGATGATACTTCATTGTAGTTTTGATTTGCATCTCTCTAATAATTAGCAATGTTGAGCATCTTTTCATGTGCCTATTGGCCTTCTGTATGTCTTCTTTGGAAAAATGTCTATTTCTGTCTTGTGCCCATTTTTTTTTATTGTGTTGTTTGTTTTTTGTTATTGAGTTGTATGAGCTGTTTAGAAGGTCAAGGACAGTGTCTTACTCAATTTCTGACCTTCAGAAGTCACAATTTTGTCCCATAGTAAATGCTCAATACATAGAGATGAAGTGGAATAAAAATCCTTAACCTATATATATGCCTTTAAAGTTTGAGGAAAAAATTTGCATAACTAGTATTCTTATAAAGGAAATCATCTTTATAGGGGAAATCATCTTTATAGGAGAAATCCTTCACAAGGAATGAATGGATGGTATCAAGTTCAAGTGCAAAAAGCGTAATCTTGGTTTGAATATTGTAACCTCTGCTTATTAATTTTGTCTGAGGGCAAATCACTCATCATACTCATTGGTGAACAGAGGATAATGATATTTATTCCACAGAATTTTGAGAACATCACAAGCCAAATACAATGTCTGGCTTATCTATCAAGCACGTTCTAACTCTTCCTCACACGAATATACCTGCATAACTCCAGAATTTTGAAACAAGTTCTCTCAGAGTTTACAACCATTTTAAACAAAAAAGTTGATTATCCAAGTGTTGTCTTGATCTGTGGATAATCTCAATTTAATCTACTCTTAAAACTAGTGATAGATTTTACCTCTGGCCAACATTCTAGTTAAGATAATTATCAGCATGCTAGCTATGAGTTCTCTGCCCTCTGAAGCAGTAGAGCAGATTAAAAGCAAATTTAAAGAAAAATGCAAATGTTTTTCTATTTTAAAACTTATATTGATATCACCTAAGAGCCCATAAATTGGGTGTCTTTAAATAGAAGTCAGAGACATGACCCATATTTCTCAGAATCAGGAGAGTACCATCCTAGAATAGATTATTTGCTTTTATTTATCTTTTGTCATTTTTAGCCTACTTAGGTAACAAAGTCACTTAAACTTTACTTGATCCGTCTTCCCTAGCAATGTGTTAGTTTATGTCAAAGCAGGGTCTTATTGAGGTTTTGATCTGTAGGGTTCTGTTGGATTGTGGAAAGCCCAAACTATTGCTGGGAATACAGATTAAAAGAGAAGTGAAAAATCTGTGAAAAGATAAAAATTAACCATTGAAATAGTTCTGTATATTTACAGTTATGAATAATCCTTTGTAGGAAAATTTTAAAATTTTAAGTTAAGTAATCTCATAAAGTTTATTATGGGAAGCTTTCCAAATTTAAGGTATTTTTAAAATGTTACCATCTTAAATAGATTTTAAGGCCACAACATTTGACCCTGAACAAATATATACATTGAATAAGTTATAGAAGTCTTTTCAGTTTCCTGTAATATAAAGTAGTTATTACAATAGTAACTGCTTCAAAAGATTGTTGTGATGATTAAACATGATGATATGAATAAATAACTTAGAAAAGTACCAGTAGTAGAGTAGTAGCAGTAGTAGGAGTAGTACATTCTATGATTCTGCACTGTGTACTCATTGATCCAACCATGTCAAATTACAATACTTAAATTTTGGTGTGCTATAATGTCTAATGATTCCAGGCCTTTGAAAATGCTTCTCCCTTTACATAGAATGTCCTTCTGGCTCACATGGCAAGCATTGCCTCATATTCAGGAGTTAGTCAATCCTTCCAAGAGCCCAGAGGCCACAAGTGACCCACTTAGGCAAGGTTTATATATCTTTTAAAATCACCTAGAATTCTCATTAATCATTGTCACGTCAAATGACTTGCCTGTACTCGCTTAAAAAAAAAAAAATCACTCACCAGTCTGCAAATGTAATAGCCACATCCTTTTAAATTCAAAGCAGTGATGATTTAGAAATTGCAGGAGCGAATATAATGAACATGAAGGGCAAAATTTTTGAAGATGATGTAAGCAAAACCATGATAAATCCACAAATTTGAATTTCAGAAATATGTTGTCATTTATCCTAACTTATTATTGATATTGATAGAAAATATGGGATGTGGATTTCACTAATAATGAGAGGAAAACTGAGATAAAGAAAATTTGAACAAAACTGAACAAAACAGGAAGGGAAAAAAATTTTAAAAAGCAAAAAATAATTATAAGCAAACAAAATTAAATACGTGAACAAATTTGAATGTTGTCATCATAAAAGTAAATTGTGAAATTACCTTACATATTGAAAGAGTTAAAATTCCAGCAGTGATCAAAGTTATTGTAGGCAGGTGCAAAAAATGTGAGGTAAGCAATATTATTATAAGAAAATAAAATTGAAAACAAGGAGCATTATATGGTTTAAATACATCTATTTTATGTTAATGAAAGCTATAATTTATCAGTAATATGCATGGTTTATGATCTTCAAATTTTTAGTGTTGTCTGGGAAGGGGAATTTCCCCATCTACCTCTCTTGAATTCTTGTGGATGAACTAAGGAATAAAATTGACACAAAACATATTAACAGGAGAAAAAGAAACAAATTTTAATTTGTGTGCAAGGAGTTCTCATAGAAATAGGATCTAGGAAGTGGCCAAAGAAGGCAGCTTTTGTATTCTTTAGATAAAGAAACAATAAATCTCTGAGGAATTAACAGGACAAAGAAACTTAGGTTTTGAATGCTCAATTAGCAAAGAATGTAAATCGAATTTGGGCTTGGGGTAGTAAATTAAAGAATAACAAGGTTTGTTCATACAGGCTTCTCGCACCAAATTCCCTGTCTGTGGTGATAAGAGTGTCCTTCTAGCTCCAGATGCAGGGAGTGCACCTTTCACATGAGAGATTTGTTTCTTGCTTTCAGAGAGACAGTGAGAAGGATCAGAGTGGCCCTTTTACATTCGCTGTTTCTTAAGACTACTCAAGATTTAAGAGTAACTCATTTCTCTCAGAATTTGACAGACAGATTAGATAGTAAATAAGTATTTGTGTAAGGTGTGATTAATATTATCAACATCCTTTATTACAAATATATACATCCACATTCGTATAAATAATAATGTATTCTACAGAGACTGTGCAAGTTTTATAGCTGTCCATGAATATCATTCTATCAAGAGTGGTCATATAGAATATCACAAACTCTCAATGCAGTAATAAATATTATAGCCCATATACACTGTAGTGGAAAAAAAGGAAATGTACATTTTGGATGCAGCCTAACCATAATCAGAAAAACATCCACACAAATTTAAATATTTATAGTTAGAAGTAAAAATTGAAAAGATGCAAAGCAACTAGTCATCTCAGAAAAATATAAAAATTAACAAATAAATAGAAAGAAAAACAGAAGGAAGAAATAAATATATAAGCAGATGAGAGAAATGTTGTGTTAAATAAAATAAATAACTAATTTTTGGAAGCAAAAACATATAAAGTACTGTGGAAACTATGCTCAACAAACCACAAATACACCATATCACTTATTAGACAGTACAAAGGAAGATTAAGGGTGGCAATATCTGCAAATCGCATAATTCATCTGTGTAGAAAAACAGAATCAACAAAAGTGTTTTATAATTGATAATATAATTTATAATTATAATTGATAATAATAGTTTACTAATATAGCAAAATACAAAACACATATTGAAAAATCACAAGATGTTTTTAATATCAGTAATAAATAGCTAGAAAATTGAATTTAAAAGAACCTGAGTAATGTCTGCAAGACGGTGGAATACGGTATCTACAGACCTTATACCCCCACAGAAAAAATGGCTTGGCAACCATTCATGGACAAAAGCCCCATAGTTTTCCATGAATGAAAGAGTGATAAAGGCTTAACCAGACAAAAAATGAGGGAGTTCACGACCACTAGACCTGCCTCATGAGAAGTGTTAAGGGAGATCTTCAAGTTGAAACAAAAAGATGGTAAACACCAACACAAAAGCATATGGAATGTATAAACCTCACCACTAAAGATAAAAACAGTATAAAAAGAATATTATAATCTGTAATAGTGGCTTAAAATCAGTTCTAACACTAGAATATAAATTAAAAGACAAAAGCAGTAAGAGTAACTGTAACCACAGAATTTGTTAAGAGAAACAAAACATAGAAGTAAAATCTGCCGCCAATTCCATAACGTGTGTATGGGGAGGTGTGAAGGATAGAATCTGCCTGTTACCAAAGTCAGCAGTTTAAAAGAGACCGCAATAACTGTGAAGTATTCAATGTAAATCCCATGGTAACTACAAAAACAAGTATAGTAAATACACAAAACATAAAGAGAACAATTAAAACATAACTACAAAATAAATCAAACCAGAAAGATAACAAAAGGAAAGGAAGAGAGAACTACAAAACAAACACAAAACAATAAACATAATGGCAATAATAAGTCCTTAACTATCAAATATTACTTTAAATGTAAATGGACTTTACAAGGGTGAAATAGACAGCAATACAATGATATTCTGAGGAATTTTTATCATGAATTGGTGTTGAATTTTATCAGATGCTTTTCTCTGCATGGTTTTATGTAATTATGTGAGTTTTGTTCTTTAGCATGTCAATATAATAGATTACATTTTTAAATTTTATTATATGGAATGAACCTTGAATCCTTGGAGTTAATCCCAACTTGGTCATGGTGTATAATTTTTTGTATATTGCTGAATTCTATTTGATAATACTTTATTAAGAAATTTTGCATCTATATTCACTAGAGGCATTGGAATATAGTTTTATTTTTTTGTAAGTGCTTTGTCTTCGGTATCAGGGAAATATTAACTTCATAAAATTAATTGGGAATTGTTCCCTCATCTTATATTTTTCAGAAGAGATTGTGTAGAAAGGGTGTTAATTCTTCTTTATGTTTGGTAGAATTCTCCAGCAAAACCATATGGGACTTTGGATTTCTTCATTGGGCATTTTAAAATTATGAATTCAATGCCCTTAATAGTTATAAGAGAGTTATAAGACAATTCAAATTATCTATTTTATATTTGACAAGTTGTGGTAGGTGGTGTTTTTTGAGGACTAGGTCTATTTCATGTAAATTTTCAAATTGATGCATTTAGAGTTGTTCATAGTATTCTTTTTCTACCCTTCAGATGTCAAAATGCATAGTAATATTCCATGCTTCATTCCTAATATTGATGATTTGTGTTGTATTTTTCTTTTTGTTAGTCTTGCTAGAGCTTTGTCAATCGTACTGATCTTTTTTAAAGAGACTTTTGTTGTTGTTGTTTCGTTGATTTTTCTCTATTGCTTTTTTTGTTTTCAATGTTGCTGACTTCTGCTCTTACCTGCATTATTTCCTTTCCTCTACTGAGTTGAGGTTATCTTGCTCTTTATTTTCTAAGTTCTTAA
Source organism: Phocoena sinus (assembly GCF_008692025.1). Taxonomy (NCBI): domain Eukaryota; kingdom Metazoa; phylum Chordata; class Mammalia; order Artiodactyla; family Phocoenidae; genus Phocoena; species Phocoena sinus. The sequence continues at coordinate 78,201,583 of NC_045768.1, read as the reverse complement.
GGTGGGAGCTTAGATTATCAATTTAAGACTTCTCCCCTTTTCTAAGGTGTACACCTATTTATTGCTATAAATTTCCCTCACAATATTGCTTTAGCTGTGTCACACAAATTTTGATGTATTACATTTTAATTGTCATTTATTTCAATATATTTAAAAGTTTTCCTTGATACTTCCTCTTTGACTCATGGATTATTTAGAAGTGTGATGTACAGTTTCCAAGTGTTTTGAGTTTTTTCCTTTTATCTTTCTGTCACTGATTTCTAGTTTCATTACATCGTGGAGAAAACATTGCATGTGATTTCATTATTTTAAATTTGTTTAGATTTGTTTTATGGGCTAAGATATCGTCTATCTTGGTGTATGTTCTGTAGACACTTGAAAAGAATGTGTATTTTGCTGTCACTGGATGGGATGTTGTAAAAGTATTGATTCAATCCCATTGGTTGATAAGTTTGGTAGTGTTGATTTCTTTCATATTCTTATTGATTCTCTGTCTAGTTCTATCAATCATTGAGTGAGAAGTATTAAAGTCTCCAGCTCTACTTGTGGGTTGGTTTATTTCTCAGTCATCCATTTATTTGTTGGCACCTGCAAGTTGTCAGACTCCTCAGGTTTGGGGCTAGGTTATATATAGCAAAAAAATAAACCCAAATAACTCATTATTATTTTATTCCTTGGAACCTGGGAACCCTAGTCAGTCTTCTTTCTTTTTTTTTTTTTTTTTTTAAACATCTTTATTGGGGTATAATTGCTTTACAATGGTGTGTTAGTTTCTGCTTTATAACAAAGCGAATCAGCTATACATATACATATGTTCCCATATGTCTTCCCTCTTGCGTCTCCCTCCCTCCCACTCTCCCCATCCCACACTTCCAGGCTGTCACAAAGCACCGAGCTAATATCCCTGTGCCTTGCGGCTGCTTCCCCCAGCTATCTACCTTACTACGTTTGTTAGTGTATATATGTCCATGACTCTCTCTCGCTCTGTCAAAACTCACCCTTCCCCCTCTCCATATCCTCAAGTCCGTTCTCCAGTAGGTCTGCGTCTTTATTCCTATCTTACCCCTAGGTTCTTCATGACATTTTTTTCCCTTAAATTCCATATATATGTGTTAGCATACGGTATTTGTCTCTTTCTTTCTGACTTACTTCACTCTGTATGACAGACTCTAGGTCTATCCATCTCATTACAAATAGCTCAATTTCATTTCTTTTTAAGGCTGAGTAATATTCCATTGTGTATATGTGCCACATCTTCTTTATCCATTCATCCGATGATGGGCGCTTAGGTTGTTTCCATGTCCTGGCTATTGTAAATAGAGCTGCAATGAACATTTTGGTACATGACTCTTTTTGAATTTTGGTTTTCTCAGGGTATATGCCAAGTAGTGGGATTGCTGGGTCATATGGTAATTCTATTTGTAGTTTTTTAAGGAACCTCCATACTGTTCTCCACAGTGGCTGAACCAATTCACATTCCCACCAGCAGTGCAAGAGTGTCCCCTTTTCTCCACACCCTCTCCAGCATTTATTGTTTCTAGATTTTTTGATGATGGCCATTCTGACTGGTGTGAGATGATATCTCATTGTAGTTTTGATTTGCATTTCTCTAATGATTAATGATGTTGAGCATTCTTTCATGTGTTTGTTGGCATTCTGTATATCTTCTTTGGAGAAATGTCTATTTAGGTCTTCTGCCCATTTTTGGATGGGGTTGTTTGTTTTTTTGTTATTGAGCTGCATGAGCTGCTTGTAAATTTTGGAGATTAATCCTTTGTCAGTTGCTTCATTTGCAAATGTTTTCTCCCATTCTGAGGGTTGTCTTTTGGTCTTGGTTATGGTTTCCTTTGCTGTGCAAAAGCTTTGAAGTTTCATTAGGTCCCATTTGTTTATTTTTGTTTTTATTTCCATTCCTCTAGGAGGTGGGTCAGAAAGGATCTTGCTGTGATTTATGTCATAGAGTGTTCTTCCTATGTTTTCTTCTAAGAGTTTGATAGTTTCTGGCCTTACATTTAGGTCTTTAATCCATTTTGAGCTTATTTTTGTGTATGGTGTTAGGGAGTGATCTAATCTCATACTTTTACATGTACCTGTCCAGTTTTCCCAGCACCATTTATTGAAGAGGCTGTCCTTTCTCCACTGTACATTCCTGCCTCCTTTATCAAAGATAAGGTGTCCATATGTGCGTGGGTTAATCTCTGGGCTTTCTATCCTGTTCCACTGATCTATCTTTCTGTTTTTGTGCCAGTACCATACTGTCTTGATTACTGTTGCTTTGTAATATAGTCTAAAGTCAGGGAGCCTTATTCCTCCAGCTCCTTTTTTCGTTCTCAAGATTGCTTTGGCTATTCGGGGTCTTTTGTGTTTCCATACAAATTGCAAAATTTTTTGTTCTAGTTCTGTGAAAAATGCCAGTGGTAGTTTGATAGGGATTGCATTGAATCTGTAGATTGCTTTGGGTAGTAGAGTCATTTTCACAATGTTGATTCTTCCCATCCAAGAACATGGTATATCTCTCCATCTATTTGTATCATCTTTAATTTCTTTCATCAGTGTCTTATAATTTTCTGCATACAGGTCTTTCGTATCCTTAGGTAGGTTTATTCCTAGATATTTTATTCTTTTTGTTGCAATGGTAAATGGGAGTGTTTTCTTGATTTCACTTTCAGATTTTTCATCATTAGTATATAGGAATGCCAGAGATTTCTGTGCATTAATTTTGTATCCTGCTACTTTACCAAATTCATTGATTAGCTCTAGTAGTTTTCTGGTAGCATCTTTAGGATTCTCTATGTATAGTATCATGTCATCTGCAAACAGTGACAGCTTTACTTCTTCTTTTCCGATTTGGGTTCCTTTTATTTCCTTTTCTTCTCTGATTGCTGTGGCTAAAACTTCCAAAACTATGTTGAATAAGAGTGGTGAGAGTGGGCAACCTTGTCTTGTTCCTGATCTTAGTGGAAATGCTTTCAGTTTTTCACCATTGAGGATGATGTTTGCTGTGGGCTTGTCATATATGGCTTTTATTATGTTTAGGAAAGTTCCCTCTATGCCTACTTTCTGGAGGGTTTTTATCATAAATGGGTGTTGAATTTTGTCGAAAGCTTTCTCTGCATCTATTGAGATGATCATATGGTTTTTCTCCTTCAATTTGTTAATATGGTTTATCACATTGATAGATTTGCGTATATTGAAGAATCCTTGCATTCCTGGAATAAACCCCACTTGATCATGGTGTATGATCCTTTTAATGTGCTGTTGGATTCTGTTTGCTAGTATTTTGTTGAGGATTTTTGCATCTATGTTCATCAGTGATATTGGCCTGTAGTTTTCTTTCTTTGTGACATCCTTGTCTGGTTTTGGTATCAAGGTGATGGTGGCTTCGTAGAAGGAATTTGGGAGTGTTCCTCCCTCTGCTATATTTTGGAAGAGTTTGAGAAGGATAGGTGTTAGCTCTTCTCTAAACGTTTGATAGAATTCACCTGTGAAGCCATCTGGTCCTGGGCTTTTGTTTTTTGGAAGGTTTTTAATCACAGTTTCAATTTCAGTGCTTGTGATTGGTCTGTTCATATTTTCTATTTCTTCCTGATTCAGTCTTGGCAGGTTGTGCATTTCTAAGAATTTGTCCATTTCTTCCAGATTGTCCATTTTATTGGCATAGAGTTGCTTGTAGTAATCTCTCATGATTTTTTTTATTTCTGCAGTGTCAGTTGTTACTTCTCCTTTTTCATTTCTAATTCTATTGATTTGAGTCTTCTCCCTTTTTTTCTTGATGAGTCTGGCTAGTGGTTTATCTATTTTGTTTATCTTCTCAAAGAACCAGCTTTTAGTTTTATTGATCTTTGCTATTGTTTCCTTCATTTCTTTTTCATTTATTTCTGATCTGATTTTTATGATTTCTTTCCTTCTGCTAGCTTTGGGGTTTTTTTGTTCTTCTTTCTCTAATTGCTTGAGGTGCAAGGTTAGGCTGTTTATTCGAGATGTTTCCTGCTTCTTAAGGTGGGCTTGTATTGCTATAAACTTCCCCCTTAGAACTGCTTTTGCTGCATCCCATAGGTTTTGGGTCGTTGTGTCTCCATTGTCATTTGTTTCTAGGTATTTTTTGACTTCCTCTTTGATTTCTTCAGTGATCACTTCATTATTAAGTAGTGTATTGTTTAGCCTCCATGTGTTTGTATTTTTTGCAGATCTTTTCCTGTAATTGATATCTAGTCTCATGGCGTTGTGGTCGGAAAAGATACTTGATACAATTTCAGTTTTCTTAAATTTACCAAGGCTTGATTTGTGACCCAAGATATGATCTATCCTGGAGAATGTTCCATGAGCACTTGAGAAAAATGTGTATTCTGCTGTTTTTGGATGGAGTGTCCTATAAATATCAATTAAGTCCATCTTGTTTAATGTATCATTTAAAGCTTGTGTTTCCTTATTTATTTTCATTTTGGATGATCTGTCCATGGGTGAAAGTGGGGTGTTAAAGTCCCCTACTATGAATGTGTTACTGTTGATCTCCCCTTTTATGGTTGTTAGTATTTGCCTTATGTATTGAGGTGCTCCTATGTTGGGTGCATAAATATTTACAATTGTTATATCTTCTTCTTGGATCGATCCCTTGATCATTATGTAGTGTCCTTCTTTGTCCCTTTTAATAGTCCTTATTTTAAAGTCTATTTTGTCTGATATGAGAATTGCTACTCCAGCTTCCTTTTGGTTTCCATTTGCATGGAATATCTTTTTCCATCCCCTTACTTTCAGTCTGTATGTGTCTCTAGTTCTGAAGTGGGTCTCTTGTAGACAGCATATATAAGGGTCTTGTTTTTGTATCCATTCAGCCAATCTGTGTCTTTTGGTGGGAGCATTTAGTCCATTTACATTTAAGGTAATTATCGATATGTATGTTCCAATTTCCATTTTATATATTGTTTTGGGTTCGCTACTATAGGTCATTTCCTTCTCTTGTGTTTCGTGTCTAGAGAAGTTCCTTTAGCATTTGTTGTAAAGCTGGTTTGGTGGTGCTGAACTCTCTCAGCTTTTGCTTGTCTGTAAAGGTTTTAATTTCTCCATCAAATGTGAATGAGATCCTTGCTGGGTAGAGTAGTCTTGGTTGCAGGCTATTCTCCTTCATCACTTTCAGTATGTCCTGCCACTCCCTTCTGGCTTGTAGGGTTTCTGCTGAGAGATCAGCTGTTAACCTTATGGGGATTCCCTTGTGTGTTATTTGTTGTTTTTCCCTTGCTGCTTTTAATATGCTTTCTTTGTATTTAATTTTTGACAGTTTGATTAATATGTGTCTTGGCGTGTTTCTCCTTGTATTTATCCTGTATGGGACCCTCTGTGCTTCCTGGACTTGATTAACTATTTCCTTTCCCATATTAGGGAAGTTTTCAACTATAATCTCTTCAAATATTTTCTCAGTCCCTTTCTTTCTTTCTTCTTCTTCTGGAACCCCTATAATTCGAATGTTGGTGCGTTTCATGTTGTCCCAGAGGTCTCTGAGACTGTCCTCAGTTCTTTTCATTCTTTTTTCTTTATTCTGCTCTGCAGTAGTTATTTCCACTACTTTATCTTCCAGGTCACTTATCCGTTCTTCTGCCTCAGTTATTCTGCTATTGATCCTATCTAGAGTGATTTTAATTTCATTTATTGCATTGTTCATCGTTGCTTGTTTCATCTTTAGTTCTTGTAGGTCCTTGTTAACTGTTTCTTGCATTTTGTCCATTCTACTTCCAAGATTTCGGATCATCCTTACTATCATTATTCTGAATTCTTTTTCAGGTAGATTGCCTATTTCCTCTTCATTTGTTAGGTCTGGTGGGTTTTTATCTTGCTCCTTCATCTGCTGTGTGTTTTTCTGTCTTCTCATTTTGCTTATCTTACTGTGTTTGGGGTCTCCTTTTTGCAGGCTGCACTTTCGTAGTTCCCGTTGTTTTTGATGTCTGTCTCTAGTGGCTAAGGTTGTTTCAGCGGGTTGTGTAGGCTTCCTGGTGGAGGGGACTAGTGCCTGTGTTGTGCTGGATGAGGCTGGATCTTGTCTCTCTAGTGGGCAGGTTCACGTCTGGTGGTGTGTTTAGGGGTGTCTGTGGCCTTATTATGATTTTAGGCAGCCTCTCTGCTAATGGGTGGGGTTGTGTTCCTGTTTTGCTAGTTGTTTGGCATAGGTTGTCCAGCACTGTGGCTTGCTGGTCGTTGAGTGAAGCTGGGTGCTGGTGTTAAGATGGAGGTCTCTGGGATATTTCCACCGTTTAATATTATGTGGAGCTGGGAGGTCTCTTGTTGACCAGTGTCCTGAAGTTGGCTCTCCTACCTCAGAGGCAGAGCCCTTACTCCTGGCTGGAGCACCAAGAGCCTTTCATCCACACAGCTCAGAATAAAAGGGAGAAAAAGTAGAGAGAATTAGTAGAAGTATGAGTAAAGAAAGAAGGAAAGGAGGAAAGGAAGGAAGGAAGAAAGAAGCAAAGAAGGAAAGAAAGGAGGGAGGGAGGGAGGGAGGAAGGAAGGAAGGAGGGAAAGAAGGAAAAAAGACAGAAAGAAAGATGATACAGTAAAAATAAAATAAAGTATAATATAGTTATTGAATTAAAAAATATTTAGAAAAAAAAAAGGGGACGGATAGAACCTTAGGACAAATGTTGGAAGCAAAGCTATACAGAGAAAATCTTACACAGAAGCATACACATACACCTTCACAAAAAGAGGTAAAGGGGGAAAAATCATAAATCCTGCTCCCTGAGACCACCTCCTCAATTTGGGGTGATTCGTTGTCTAAAGGAGGGAAGGAAGGAAGGAAAGAAAGAACGAAGGTAAAGTATAATAAAGTTATTACAATTAAACTTAATTATTAAGAAAAAGAATTTTTTAAAAAAAAGTCATGGACGGATAGAGCCCTAGGACAAATGGTGGAAGCAAGAGTATACAGACAAGATCTCACACAGAAGCATACACGTACACATTCACAAAAAGAGGAAAAGGGAAAAAAATCATAGATCTCGCTCCTAAATTCCACCTCTTCAATCTGGGATCATTCCTTGTCTATTCAGGTATTCCACAGATGCAGGGTATATCAAGTTGATTGCGGAGCTTTAATCCGCTGCTTCTGTGGCTGCTGGGAGAGATTTCCCTTTCTCTTCTTTGTTCTCACAGCTCACAGGAGCTCAGCTTTGGATTTGGCCCTGCCTCTGCGTGTAGGTCGCTGGAGGGCGTCTGTTTTTTCGCTCAGACAGGACAGGGTTAAAGGAGCCGCTGATTCGGGGCCTCCGGCTCACTCAGGCCGGGGGTTGGGGGATGGGGGTAGGAGGGGCACTACGTGCGGGGCGGGCCTGCGGCGGCAGAGGCAGCGTGACGTTGCGGCAGAGGCCGGCGTGACGTTGCACCAGCCTGAGGCCCGCCGTGCGTTGTCCCGGGGAAGTTGTCCCTGGATCCCGGGAACCTGGCAGTGGCGGGCTGCACAGGCTCCGCGGAAGAGGGGTGTGGAGAGTGACCTGTGCTCGCACACAGGCCCCTTGGTGGCGGCAGCAGCAGCCTTAGCGTCTCCCGCCCGGCTCTTGGGTCCGCGGTTTTAGCCGCGGCTCGCGCCCGTCTCTGGAGTTCCTTTAAGCAGCGCTCTTAAACGCCTCTCCTCGCGCACCAGGAAACAAAGAGGGAAGAAAAAGTCTCTTGCCTCTTCGGCCGGTGCAGGCTTTTCCCCGAACTCCCTCCCGGCTAGTCGTGGTGCACTAACCCCTTCAGGCTATGTTCAAGCCGCCAACCCCAGTCCTCTCCCTGAGCTCCGTCCAAAACCAAAACCCGAACCTCAGCTCGCAGCCCCGCCCGCCCCGGCGGGTGAGCAGACAAGTCTCTCGGGTTGGTGAGTGCTGGTCGGCACCGATCGTCTGTGCAGGAATCTCCCCGCTTTGCCCTCCGCACCCGTCGCTGTGCACTACTCCGCGGTCCCGAAACTCCCCCCCTCTGCCTCCCGCAGTCTCCGCCCGCGGAGGGGCTTCCTAGTGTGTGGAAACTTTTCCTCCTTCACAGCTCCCTCCCACTGGTGCAGGTGCCGTCCTTATTCTTTTGTCTCTGTTTTTTCTTTTGCCCTACCCAGTTACGTGGGGAGTTTCTTGCCTTTTGGGAGGTCTGAGGTCTTCTGCCAGCCTTCAGTAGGAGTTCTGTAGGAGTTGTTCCACGTGTGGATGTATTTCTGGTGTATCCGTGGGGAGGAAGGCGATCTCCGCGTCTTACTCTTCCGCCATCTTCAAGGTCCCCCCTATAATCCGGTCTTCTTTCTTTTATCCATATTTCAGAGACGTCTTACATTTGTTTTATATATTATGTCCATGTTTCATAGCTGTACTTAGAAGAATAGGAAAAAGTGTGTCTATGTCACCTTCCTAGAATAGGAAGTCCTTTATCTTTTTATTTTTACTTTCTAGCTCTGGTGTATAACAATCCCATAAAAAATATTTACCTGTCATTTTAAAGTAGCACTTCTCAACTTGGCTCAAGTTAGAATTATATGAAAATCTTAAAACGTTACTAATATCTTAATGATACCCTTAAATGTTCTGATTTATAGTTTTGAGTTATTACCTGAATATGGGATGTATAAAAGCTCTCCTTAATAAATCAAATGGGAAGGAAAGGTGGAGGGTCACTATTTTAAATAATTTGTGAAGAATTTGAATGTAAGTTATCCTGACATGATCCAGGTAGCTGAATCTCTCTCTTCCATGAGATTCTAGATCCATAACATTGAATTACGAGAATATCACCACTTAACTTGAGTCATTGACAGATAGGTACATGTTGGTATTATTGTATCATCATTTTCCTTCCTAATTGAGAGAAAATCATTTTTATAAAAATCCATACATAGAAACATCAGCAAAATGGTAGAATTGGAGACTACTACTGACTTTCCCTCCTCCATGGACATACCAAATATACAGCTACTCATAGATCAGTACCCTCTGAGAGAAATCCAGGAACTGGTTGTGTAACTTCTACACAGTGGACAACTGAGAAAATACCCATATCAAAACAGGTAAGAAAAGCTTAGACGTCCTCAGGCTGTAGACCCACCCCTGGGACAGTGCCTGACAATCAGGAGGGGATCTCTAATCCTCAGCATCTCCCTGGTACATCTAGCCCCCTGACTTTTATGTGTGCCACCTGAGGAACTGGCTCCTAAACCCTTTAGCTTGAAGAGCCAATGGAGCTTGGCATTTGTGAGTCCCCAGGGACCACATAAAATAAATAGGCTGTTTTTAAACAATGATTTTTTTCAAAGAAGATATAAAATTGCGAACAGGTATATGAAAAGATGTTCAACGTCACTAATCATCAGGGAAATGCAAATCAAAAGTACAATGAGGTAACACCTCATACCTATTGAGATGGCTATTATCAAAAGACAAGAGATAATAAGTGTTCATAAGGATATGGAGAAAAGGGAATCCTTGCACACCATTGATAGGAATATGAATTGGTACAACCACTATGGAAAACAGTATGGAGGTTCCTCAAGAAATTAAAAATAAAGTTACTATATAATCCAGCAATTTCACTTCTAGGTATTTATCCAAAGGGAATGAAAACACTAACTTGAAAAGATATCTGCACCTCCATGTTCATTTCAGCTGTATTCACAGTAGCCAAATATGAAAACAAACTGGTGTCCATTGATGAATGAATAAAGAAAATGGGAGGTATATATGTACAATGGAATATTATTCAACCTTAAAAAGGAAGCAAATCCTGCCATTTCCAACAACATGGATGAACCTGGAAGACATTATGCTAAGTGAAATAAGCCAGGCACAGAAAGACAAAGATTGCATGATCATACTAATATGTGGAATATTAAAAAAATTAAGTACAATAAAGCCAAACTCATAGTAACAGAGATCAGAATAGTGGTTACCAGAGGCTGAGATATAGGGGAAAAGAGGAGATTAAAAAGTAATAATAATGAAGAGAGAAAGTAGAATAGTGTTTCCTAGGGCTGAGGGGTTGGAGTCATGGGGATTTATTTATGGTTCAGAGTTTCTGTTTTGCAAAATGAAAATAGTTCTAGAGAAGGATGGTGGTGATAGTTGCGCAGCAATGTGAATGTCCTTAATACCACTGAGCTCTACACTTAAAAATGAATCAGATAGTAAGTTTTATGTTCTACATATTATAAAATATATATCTATATAAATATAATAAAATATATATCTATATAAATATATATATTTTTATTGTGGTGTATATATTTATATGTGTGCATGTGTGTATATATACACACATATTTCCATGTTACAATTTGTTACTCAGTTTGGTAACTATGATTTTCTTAACAGTATTTAACATAATTGCATTTAATTTGAGGAGTTAAATGAATAAACTTCTGATAATATGGGCTATTTAAAAATGTAAAATATCTGGTAAATGAAAATTCTCTCTTTTTGACATATCTGCTCAGTGGCCAAGTATTCATTGCTTTTTATAATCCTATGTCTTTGGCAGCAAAAATTTCTTTTGAAGTTAAAATGTTAACAGCAAGACTTTGATCCTATAATTGGGGGAAAATGTCATATAAATGTAATGCTCCTAGGACCTGAGCTTTGGCATGTGTAATATAAATCAGTGGGTAATCTTTTCTACTGGATTATGCTTTGGTGATATTTGTGCAAAAAGAGTCAACACAATGAATAACTTACTATTTACAGTGAATGCCTAGTTCATACATTTGTATAGACTGTATATCTAAAATACATTTTTTTCTCTTCTTTCTAACTGGAGAACAATCAGTAACATTCATTTTTCAGATCCTTGTAAGTTAAGCCAATTCTAGTAATATAACAGATAGACTTTGAAAACAGTGGTTTAAAAAGAAATTGAAGTTTATTTCTCTCCCAGTAAAGTCTCAATTTTTGACTCTGCATAAGGCATTCATCCAGGCACCCAACCTGACAAGAGCTTTGCCATTTTCAACAAAGTTCCCCTGCACCAGGAGAAGAGGAAAGAAAAAGTGGAGAGTTATGCCAGAAATTTTGTTTAATGAGCTGAACGTGGGAGAGTGTACATTTCCTTTACCCACATCCCATAGCTTCAAAATCCTAATTACATGCCCACTCCTAAATAAAAGAAATGCATTAATTAGCAGCTAGTCAGTCTCTACCTTTCTTTGTCCTGTTACATATATTGTCTAATTTTATATTCACAACAATCCAATAAAATTAAATTTTATAGATGAGAAAACCGAGGCTTTAAGAGATCAAGCAGATACCCCAAGACCATCAAACTAGTAAATGGTAGTTAGAAATGGGAGCCCAGAATTTTCTAACTCTAAAACTTAAACTATTTCATAAACAAAATGAAATTTCATTTACAAAGCACTTTAGCCATAGAAAAGTGAGAGCTAATTTATTTTATAATTTCTAATTCACTAAAAATCAGAAACCCTTTTTGGTTTGGGTGTTGTATAATATTAAAATTTTTATGGTATTTCCACTAACATCTCTTCTTTAATATGATAAATCAGTGTTATCAACTTGAGAAATAAAACCACAGCCCCAAAGCAAACTTTTTCTCCATGCAAACTATTGAAGCTGTGGCAAATTTTTCTGGCTATTAAAACACTTGGTTGCCTTTAGTTGATCAAGGCAAAAATACAAGTCGGGGAGACTTAGCAAGGTATTGAAATTTGCCAGCTCATTTTTCAATCCTAAGTGAAAAGGATAGTACACTAAGTTAGTAAGGTTATATTCTTACTGTTGTAATCTTATAATCTTACTAATGTAATCTTACTTTACGTTAACCATGGACTATTCTGGTTAATATCAAGTAAAATTATGAAGTCACTATCTTAGATGTCACAAATCATAATCTAAGTTGGAATAGTTAGAAAAAATAATGAGATTAATAAGATGGTTCATTTTGTCATTGGTAATAAACAATAATTCAGTTATTTGTGGTAATTAAAGAGAGGTACAAATACAGTTATTTGTGTTAACTATGCTCAGAGTTTACAAAGAGAAATTTATATTTGCAACTTAATTGTGATAATAACATTGCACATAAGTGTTTGCTAGAAAATGTGCAAAGTACTAGACACAGTAGTGAGGAAAAGTTTTATGTTCTTTTGTGAAATATGAAAAGCAAGCATTTGAGGTTAACATGACATCCTTCCCCCAACAACATTCCTAAAAATTACAACAATCCTATGAAATCAGCCATCAAGAAAACTTTAGAATAAGTAACTCAGAACTGATTGCAGTTCTCAAAAGCCCAATATTATCCTTAGCAAACCAGCGTTCCTTCTTGCCTGTCTGCCTGCCTGCCTGCCTGCCTTCCTTTCTCCCTCTGTCCTTCCTGCCCTCCCTGCCTTCCTTCCTTCCTTCCTTCGTGTGTGTGGGGGGTGGGGGAAGGGCAGAGGTAGATTTCATGTCATATTTAAATGCCTTTTAGTTTAATCAATCAATGCCCAGGATTAAACATTGAGCTGAGGTAACATGACATTAAGAAAGAGAGGGGGAGGGGAACAAATAAAATATATGTTAGTAGACAAACTCATTCCCATTGTGCTCTAGGTGGAAAATTAGGCCAAGTCAGAATCTTACTGCTTTTCTTAGGAAAGGAAATAAGTTACACAGTCTGAACATTTGCTGTGTTTTTAGAATCCTAATTTGCAAGGAAAATCCTTACATTGCACCTACTCCATACTTCATATGAGTGTCTGATTAACTTGCATATTTAAATTGCCCAAAGTGAAACATAAAAATGTCTTATAAAATAATTCTTCATCACCAATGGATAGTTAAATAGATCAGTGGTAGAAAAATGGCTAGGTAAAATTTTAGCAAACAGAACCATAATCTAATGCTCAACTAGCACAAATCCAAGAGCCTATTCAGTGTTCTTATATTTAAGAAAACTAAAATTTTAAATGTTTACTTAAAAAAAGGGAAATTGATACAATTCTACCATTTTGTTTTCCGGGATTCTTGTTATTCTTGAAGATGTTTGTACTCTTATGTGAAACAAGTTTTTTAAAAAGATATGGAAAACATGCATATTACCACAGAGACCAACATGGCCATTATTCTCACTCTGTTCTCTTATCATTAATCATGTTTCAAAGTGCATTTTGACCCTCTTATCTTAAAGGTATGTCAAAGTTTTAAAAATTGATTATATTATAAACAATTAACTGCTCTACAATTGTAAAGTGGCTTTGTAAATGGTAATGTTTCAAATATCTATTTTGGAACTGGGGCTATAATATATTTAGAGATTTGTTACCCAGATATTTACTTAACTTCCCTGAATCCCAGGATGTTTGATTATTTTTAATGGTCTAATTGGTAAATAAAATTAAAAAGTTGACCAATCAAGTTCATCAATACAATTAAATTGGCTTGGATTTATACATATAATTTTTCCAAACATATCAAAGAATATTATTTGCCTCTTTACTCTCACATATATATTAGAAGAATTCATTTCAGACAAATTATTTTAAACTCAAGTAGCAGCATATTGCCTCTATTATTTAATATGGTATCATGAAATAACGTTCACTAAGTTAATCAAAATAATAATTAAATGCAAATATATGGAAATCTTATCAGAATTTTGAAAAATGTTTCCAAAATAAAAGTATGCAATACATTTAGACTATCAACAGTGAAAAGCCTGTTAAAATTATCAAAGATAATTTTGATATTAACAGTAATAAACCTATTAAAATTAGCAAAGATTTGCCAAAGAATATAATGAGTATCAGTATTTCATCACTGATAGTAATTGAATAGACTGGGCTCCAAATAGCAAATCCAATTCCCTTCACATCTAGAAAAATGTGAAATTCTGGGACATGGTGAAAACATAATATTGCTTCATAATTAGTACCAAAAAACCTAAGCACTTCTTTAGGGCAATATATTTGCTATCTCAAGTATACCAGTAAAATATTACTCCATTGATTCTTTTTTACTTTTGCATAATTAATAAATTTTAGAATCACTCTTCTTGGAATATTCATTCTCACATTTCCAAGTTGCTTAACTTTCTGGGATTGAGTGGCTTATAACTTCAATTTTAACTAATTTTGAAAGATTTCTTGGATACTATACAAGTTATCTAGCTATGGTCTTAAAATCAAGAACAAAGTGAAAATGGGATGAATTTTTTAAAGTAATATAACAAATAAGCACAGAAAAACAAAATACCTGAAGGAATGTAATATAACAAAGAAATATTGTGAGGCTAACTTCTCCCTAGCTTCAAAAATAGGAGTTGTATGCTGCAGGTGGTAATTGACATCATTATAAGAATAGAGAAGCATAAAGCACATTTATATCCATAAAAACTAACATTTAAAGAAATTAATGTAACATTTGAAAATAACTGAATGAATCACTAATCATAATCATAAGAAAATGACATGATTATTAATGTGACTTCATAGTAAAAGTGATAATTACATGCATCAGGAAGAATGAAAAATTGCATATCAACTTTTTACTCTAAGCAAATTTGTTAATTTACAGGAATACCAAGTAATAACTGAGTCACCTCTAGGAGAAGTTTTTTTAAAGTGCATTATGACAACAGTAACTGAAATGTAAAACAAAAATATCACCTACCATGTCATCATTTCATCGATGCAGTATAGTCATTTGTCCTTTTTAATTCCTTGCCTTTATCAATAAGCAATTCACTATGAAAGCAATAGCAAGCACTCCTTAGATATGGGAAAAAGAGTTATTTAAATTTTATTCTTTACTCATTTTTACATTTTTTAAAAATTCATCTTATCTCTGTAATAAGGAAAATGAAACTTTGCATTTTATTTGTAAAACCATAAAAGAAAAACTTTCTGAGCACTAAAAATACTTGTAGTAGAGGGTACTGTGATGGAGAAGATTTGTCTCCCTGGGCCTTTCTCTAACACACGATTCATGCCACACATGACAACTCTGAAGCTGAAATAAAAAAGGACTTAATCTTTGCTTACTACATTACTCTTTGCAGCACGGTAATACATATGTAAAAAGCAAATAAAAGGGTGTAATCAAGATTAGGGTTTGAGCAGAGGAGTCTCAGGAAAGACTTTAGAAGCTATTCTTTCTACTGTAGGAAGATAAAATTTACCATCTCTCTGATTAATAAGATCTATACAGCAGCAACTAAAACACATTTCAATGTTTAAAGTATAAATAAGATGTGAGACTCTAGTTTCCATTTTCACTTCTAAAAATAAAAGAGTACTGAGATTTAAAATGCAGGGCAAAACAAAGTGAATTTTCATCTATGTCAATATGTGTTTACTTGATCAGAGGAGTTATTCAAAGTCTACAGGATGCAATACAATTTCTGCTTTTCAGTTCTAATTCCTAAGGATACATATGTGGAATAGTTTATCATGTCTTTTGCCCATTTTGTAATTGAATTTTTCTTTTTCTTTTTACTTTTAAGGTTTGTTGTTCTTTATATATTCCAGATACCAGTCTTTTGTAGGATAGGTGGTTTGTAAATATTTTCCCCTTGGCTGTATCTTGCTTTTGATCTTGGGGTCTTTCACAGAGCAAAAGTTTTTCAGTTTGATGAGACTCAATTAATATTTCTTTTGTAGATCATGATTTTGGTGTCAAGTCTAAGAAAGATTTGCCTAACCATTGACCTAAATGTTTTTCCTAAATTTTTATTGTTTCACAGTTTACATTTAAGTCTGTGATTTATTTTGTACTGATTTCCATATAAGGTATAATATTTGAGTTTCATATTTTTGCCTATGGATGTCCAATTGTTACATTTTTTGAAAAAATTCTATCCTTCCTCCATTAAATTACTTTTGCACCCTTGTCAAAAATTAGTTGCACATATTTCTGTTGGTCTCTTTCTGTGTTCTTTACTTAATCTGCTGTGTCAGTCTTGATTGCTGTGGCTACACTGTAAGATTTAGTATCTGATGGAGTCATACTGCCCACTTTATTCTTCCTTCTCAAGGTTGTTTCTAATATGCTAGGACTCTACCATCTCATATAACTTTTGTAATAAGAATGCCTATGTCCAAAAAAACACAAAGCTACAGCAACATAAACAAAACAATTCGTGGTATTTGAATAGGAATTGTATTAACCCTATAGATTAATTTGGAGAGAATTGACATCTTTACAATATTGATTATTTCAATCCATGAACATGATATGCCTATCCATTTTTTTAGGTCTTTTAATTTTAGGTCTTTTAATTTTATATCTAATTATCTTTCTTCAGAGTCATTGTGCAAAGCATTGTACTTTTAATTCACTATCCACATGCTCCTTTTTAGTAGTTGGAAGTGTGATTAATTTTTGTATGACCTTTTATTCTGCAGCCTTGCTGAACTCACTTCCTCATTCTAGGAATAATTTTTGTAGATTCCTTGAGATTTTATATTTTATTATCAAAACATAGTTAACATATATAAGTGTATTACTTTTAGGTATATCCTTGAAATTTTCTAGAAATACAATTGTGTCATCTGAAAATAGGGACACTTTTCTTTCATCCTTTCCTATCTTTTGCTTTTTATTTCTTTATACCCCCTTACTGCTGTGGCTAGAAGTTTCAGTACAGTGACCAAAATATAAGAACAGACATCTTTGCCTTCTTCTTGATCTTATAGAGAAAGCCTTCAGTCTTTCACATTCACTATGATGTTAGCAGTCTTTTTTAGAGATGCTTTTATAATGTTGAAGTAATTTCCTTCTAATCCTAATTTGCTAGGCTTTTTAAATCATGTATGACTATGGAATATTATCACATGTATTTTCTGCATCAGTTGATAGTGTCATATGTTTTTTTCTTCTTTAGCTGTCAGGGTGACTTATATTGATTAATTTAAAAATGCTGAAGTAGCCTTGCATACTGGAATAAATGCCAGTTTTTCATGGTATATAATTCTTTCTATATAGTGTTGAAATAAATTTTCTAATATTTTGGGGGACCTTCAAGATGGCAAAAGAGTAAGACGTGGACATCTCCTCCCTCCCAACAAATACATCAAAAATACATCTACACATGGAACAATGCTTACAGACCACCTACTGAATGCTGGCAGAAGACCTCAGACTTGCCAAAAGGCAAGAAAATCCCCAAATACCTGGCCATGTTGCTGACAGGGTCTTGATGCTCCGGCCTGTTATCAGGCCTGAGCCTCTGAGGTGGGAGAGCCAAGTTGAAGACATTGGATGACTAGAGACCTCCTGGCCCCATGTAATTTCAATTGGCAGGAGCTCTCCTAGAGAGCTACGTCTCAACACTAGGACCCAGCTACAACCAATGGCCAGGAAGCTCCGGTGCTGGACACCCCATGCCAAACAAATAGCAAGACAGGAACACAACCCCTGAACACACAAAGCTCAATAAAACTAAAAGCTGGTTCTTTGAGAAGATAAACAAAATTGATAAACCACTAGACAGACTCATCAAGAAAAAAAGGGAGAAGACTCAAATCGATAGAATTAAAAATGAAAAAGGAGAACTAACAACTGACACTAAAGAAATACAATCATGAGAGATTACTACAAGCAACAATATGCCCCTCAAAAAAAAAAAAAGGATGGGAAGAATCAATATTGTGAAAATGACTATACTACCCAAAGCAATCTACAGAGTCAATGCAATCCCTATCAAATTACCAATGACATTTTTACAGAACTAGAACAAAAAATATTGAAATATGTATGGAGACACAAAAAGACCCTGAATAGCCAAAGCAGTCTTGAGGGAAAAAAATGGAGCTGGAGGAATCAGACTCCCTGACTTCAGACTAAACTACAAAGCTACAGTAATCAAGACAATAAGGTACTGGCACAAAAACAGAAACATAGATACATGGAACAAGATAGAAAGCCCAGAGATAAACCCAGACACCTATGGTCAACTAGTCTATAACAAAGGAGGCAAGGATATACAATGGAGAAAAGACAGTCTCTTCAATAAGTGGTGCTGGGAAAACGGGACAGCTACATGTGAAAGAATGAAATTACAACACACCCTAACACCATACACAAAAATAAACTCAAAATGGATAAGAGACCTAAATGTAAGACCGGACACTATAAAACCCTTAGAAGAAAACATAGGAAGAACACTCTTTGACATAAATCACAGCAAGATCTTTTTTGACCCACCTCCTAGAGTAATGGAAATAAAAACAAAAATAAACAAATGGGACCTAATGAAACTTCAAAGCTTTTGCACAGCAAAGGGAACCATAAACAAGACCAAAAGACAACCCTCAGAATGGGAGAAAATATTTGCAAAGGAATCAATGGAGAAAGGATTAATCTCCAAAATATATAAACAGCTCATGTAGCTCAATATTAAAAAAAACAAACAACTCAGTCCAAAAATGGGCAGAAGACCTAAATAGACATTTCTCCAAAGAAGACCTATAAATAGCCAAGAAGCACATGAAAAGCTGCTCAACATCACTGATTATTAGAGAAGTGCAACTCAAAACTACAATGAGGTATCACCTCACACCGGTTAGAATGGGCATCATCAGAAAATCTACAAACAACAAGTGCTGGATAGGGTGTGGAGAAAAGGGAACCCTCTTGCACTGTTGGTAGGAATGTAAATTGATACAGCCACTATGGAGAACAGTATAGAGGTACCTTAAAAAACTAAAACCAGAACTACCATATGACCCAGCCCTCCCACTACTGGGCATATACCCTGAGAAAACCATAATTCAAAAGAGTCATGTACCACAGTGTTCATTGCAACACAATACACAATAGCCAGGACATGGAAGCAACCTAAGTGTCCATCAACAGATGAATGGATAAAGATGTGGTACTTACATACAATGGAATATTACTCAGCCCAAAACAGAAATGAAGTTGAGTTATTTGTAGTGAGATGGATGTACCTAGAGTCTGTCATATAAGAGTTAAGTAAGTCAGAAAGAGAAAAACAAATATTCTATGTATATATGGAAACAAAACAAAACAAAAAAGGTTGTGATGATGCTAGGGGAAGGACAGGAATAAAGATACAGACGTAGAGAATGTACTTGAGGACATGGGGATGGGGAAGGGTAAGCTGGGACGAAGTGAGAGAGTAGCATTGACATATATACACTACCAAATGTAAAATAGATAGCTAGTGGGAAAGAGCCACATAGCACAAGGAGATCAGCTCGGTGCTTTGAGACCTCCTAGAGAGGTGGGATAGGGAGGGTGGAGGGAGATGCAAGAGGGAGGGTATATGGGGATATATGTATATGTATAGTTGATTCACTTTGCTATATAGCAGAAACTAACACAACATTGTAAAACAATTATACTCCAATAAAGAAGTAAAAATTTTTTTTCTAATATTTTAATAATTTTGCAGTGAGTTATGTAAACAGCATATGGTGGGTCATGCTTTTTATCCACTATGCCAATCTGTGCCTTTTAATTAGTGTTCATATGTAATTATTGACATGTTAGAACTAAAGTTCACCATTTTATCATTTGTTTTCCATTTCTTCCCTTTCCCTTGCCTCTTTTTCTCTTCTGTTGGTTACTGGAACATTTTTAGAATTTCATCATGATTATTTTTTAACATTTGTGAGTGTATCTCTTTATGTATTTTTTATAGTGTTTGGTCTAGGTATTACTGTGACTCACTACTGTCTACTGGTGTTAACAACTACCCACTTCAAGTGTGGAAACCTCATTTCCATTTAGATGCCTTTAACTTTCACACCTTTTTTTTAAGTCTTTATTGAACTTGTTACAATATTGCTTCTGTTTTTCTATATTTTGGTTTTTTTGGCCACGAGGCATGTGGGATCCTAGTTCCCTGACCAGGGATTGAACCCACACCCCCTGCATTGGCAGGCGTAGTCTTAACCATTGGACTGACTGGGAAGTCCCAACTTTCACAGTTTCAGATATATTTTCTTGAACATAAGATAGTGTTAAACTCTTTATTTCAGTAATCTCATATGATTTATAAAACTAGCAAGGAAAAATAGTCATTGCATATATCAAAATGTCTACTCTTTCCATTCTTATGCCTTCCTTCCTGATTCTCCAGCATTTCTTCTTTTATCATTTCTTATCTTTTTGAAGAACTTTCCTCATCCATTTCTTAAGGTTAGGCTTGATAGTGACAAAGGTTTTTAGTTTTTCTTTCAGTAAGAACATATTTCCCCTTCATTCTTGAAAGATAATTTGGCCAGATATAGAATTCACACTTGATAATTCTTTAACACTTGGAAAATATGCCACTTTTTTCTGACCACCATTTCATAGGAGAAAACTTTTGTCATTTGAATTGATGTTCCCCTATTGATAATGCACTGTTTTTCCCTGACTGCTTAGATTAATTTTTATTTGCCTTTATGTTTCAGAAATTTATCTATAATGTATCTCAGTGTGTATCCTTTTAGGTTTATCCTGTTTGGGGTTCACTTAGTTTCTTGAATCTGTGTTTGTGCCTTTTTCCTATTTGGGGAAATTTTCAATCTTTATTTCATTGAACACTCTTTCACCCACACTCTCTTTCTCTTCTCCTCTGGGACTCCAATGATACAAGTTTGGGATCTTTGGTTATTGTCCCATAGGTCTCTCAGGCTCTGTTCATATGTTTTCAGTCTTTTTTTTTTTTTTCCTGGGAATTCTATTGACCTATCCCCAAGTTTCCTGATTCTATTCTCTGTCATCTTCAGTATATTATTGAGTCCATCCAGTGTATTATTTGTATCTGTTATGTTTCTCAGTTCTATAGTTTCCATAACATTCTTTTTAAAATAATTTCTATTTTTTTTACTGAGATTTTCTGTTCCTTTTTTTTTTCTGTTTGTTTCAAGACTATTTGTAATGCTTGGTTAAGCATTTTATGATGGCCAATTTAAAATCTAAGTCAGACAGTTCCAACATCTGATTCAACTCATTGTTGGCATCAAATCATTTTCTCTTTTTATTCAAGTTAATAATTTTCTGGTTTATGGTATGGTAGGGTATTCTCTACTGTATCCTGGACATTTTGTCCATTGTATTAAGTGATTCTTGAATCTTATTTTGATACCAGTGCCAACTACCCAACATGGTGTCTATAGGGAGGAAAGGGATGTTTCAGGCCTTTGATGATAAAGAGGCTTCTTGGGCTGGGCTTCTTGTGGCAGGTTACCTTTGCCATTGACCCTAGGCAAATTAGTGTCCTGGTGCAAGAGTAGAGCCTCAGACAAGATGGGGAAAGTAAGCACTTCCAAGTTTTGAAACTTGTTATGGCAGGACAACTCCTGCAATTGGGGGAAGGAGGGTGTTTGCAGGGATGGGTGCTTCTTCTGTTGGAATTCTCTTGTGAGTGCTTTCTAGCTACCTGGTGTCTCTGAGTAGATAGTTGGAGTTTTAGAACTTCAGAGACGATGTAGCTTCCCAATCCAGGATAATTGTTTTGAATAATTGTTTGGTCCTTGCCATTGACACCTGGTTTCTTTCAGTGAGAGAGGGTGGTCTCAGACCCTCAGGGATAAAGAGACTTCCCAGGCCAAGCAAGTTGTTATAGGTTCAAATATTTTCATCTTGCAGGTTCTGCCTCTATACCCCATGTCTCTGGGTATGTGATAGGAGTCCCAAGTTCATAGAGACAGAGGGGCTTTCTAGGCTGGGCACTGGAGGTAGTAGAATCCCTCTTGCTGCTGCTGCCCATTCATTCCAGTGCCTCCCAGTGAGAAAGGAGTCTCAAACACACAGGGACGAAGAGACTTCCTGGGTCACATCCTAGCTGTGGCATGTGCTATTAGGTTCATCTGAAATTTACATCAGCATTCAAGTTCAGTCTGGTGGAATAAAAAGCCTACCTTAATGGTCTTATATTGCTAGGTTGGGCATTGGGAAAGGCCAGAGCTGGGTCACCTTATTCTGTTAGGATTCATAAAATCTTCTGCTGCTATATTGTTTCTCTAGTCCTGGGTTCCTAACAAGATTGCTTTTCTAGCTCTTCCTTTCTTAGTTCTCCTTTGATTGCCTCTAATTCTTTCTAGTCTTTATAGCTCTACTGAGCAAAGAACAGGGAAAAACAAGTATATGCCATCTCACCCAGACTTGAAACCCCCCTTTTATATATTTCATCTATATATTGGCCACATACACTTATGATTGTTTTCTTTTTTGATAAACTTGCCCTTTAGATTATTAAATATTTTACCTTTTTTAAACTTTTTGCCTTGGATTCCATATTTTTATATTAATATAAATCTCCACACTCACATTTTATGCTTTCTATTTGCATGTTATATATATATAATATCTATATATATAATTATTATTTCCATTTAAAATGAACCTGCCAGTATTTTTACATTAAAATTGTACCTCTTTAGAAACTGTAAAGTGGGGTTATGTTCTTAATATTATTATGATTTTAATCTCAGCCATTTATTTTATTTTTCTAATTCCTTCTGTGTGTGGACTCTACCATCTACATAGCCTTTTTTTTTTTTTTTTTTTTTTTTTTTTTTTTTACGGTACGCGGGCCTCTCACTGTTGTGGCCTCTCCCGTCGCGGAGCACAGGCTCCAGGTGTGCAGGCTCAGCGGCCATGGCTCACGGGCCCAGCCGCTCCGTGGCATGTGGGATCTTCCCAGACTGGGGCATGAACCTGTGTCCCCTGCATCGGCAGGCGGACTCTCAACCACTGCGCCACCAGGGAAGCCCTACGTAGCCTTTTTATTTATTTACTTGTTTTTTATATACTTTTTGAATTTTATTTTATTTATTTTTTATACAACCGGTTCTTATTAGTTATCTATTTTATACATATTAGTATATATATGTCAATTCCAATCTCCCAATTCATCCCATCACCACCACCCTTCCCCAACCACTTTCCCCCTTGGTGTCCATATGTTTGTTCTCTACATCTGTGTCTCTTTCTGCCTTGCAAAGCAGTTCACCTGTACCATTTTTCCAGATTCCACAAATATGCGTTAATATACGATATTTGTTTTTCTCTTTCTGACTTCACTCTGTATAACAGTCTCTAGGTTCATCCACGTCTCTACAAATGAGCCAACTTTGTTGCTTTTCATGGCTGAGTAATACTCCATTGTATACATGTACCACATCTTCTTTATCCATTCCTCTGTCAATGGGCATTGAGATTGTTTCCATGACCTGGCTATTGTAAATACTGCTGAAATGTACATTAGGGTGCATGTGCTTTTTGAATTATGGGTTTCTCTGGGTATATGCCCAGCAGTGGGATTGATGTGTCATATGGTAATTCTAGTTTTAGTTTTTTAAGGAACATCCATACTGTTCTCCATAGTGGCTGTATCAATTTACATTCCCACCAGCAGTGCAAGAGGGTTCCCTTTTCTCCACACCCTCTCCAGCACTTGTGGTTTGTAGATTTTCTGATGATGCCCATTCTAAGTGGCGTGAGGTGATACCTCATTGTAGTTTTGATTTGCATTTCTCTAATAATCAGTGATGTTGAGCAGCTTTTCATGTGCTTCTTGGCTATTTGTATGTCTTCTTTGCAGAAATGTCTATTTAGGTCTTCTGCCCATTTTTGGACTGAGTTGTTAGTTTTTTTAATATTGAGCTGCATGAGCTGTTTATATATTTTGGAGCTTAATCATTTGTCCGTTGATTCATTTGCAAATATTTTCTCACATTTTGAAAGTTGTCTTTTCGTCTTGTTTATAGTTTCCTTTGCTGTGCAAAAGCTTTGAAGTTTCATTAGGTGCCATTTGTTTATTTTTATTTCTATTACTCTAAGAGGTGGGTCAAAAAAGATCTTGCAGTGATTTATGTCAAAGACTGTTCTTCCTATGTTTTCCTCTAAGAGTTTTATAGTGTCTGGTCTTACGTTTTGGTCTTTAATCCATTTTGAGTTTATTTTTGTGTATGGTATTAGGGAGTGTCCTAACTTCATTATTTTACATGTAGCTCTCCAGTTTTCCCAGCATCACTTATTGAAGAGACTGTCTTTTCTCCATTGTATGTCCTTGCCTTCTTTGTCATAGATTAGTTGACCATAGGTGTGTGGCTTTATCTCTGGGCTTTCTATCCTGTTCCATTGATCTATATTTCTGTTTTTGTTCCAGTACCATATTGTCTGGATTAAGGTAGCTTTGTAGTATAGTTTGAAGTCAGGGAGTCTGATTACTCCAGCTCCATTTTTTCCCATCAAGATTGCTTTGGCTATTCAGGGTCTTTTTTGCCTCCATACAAATTTTAACTTTTTTTTGTTCTAGTTCTGTAAAAAATGCCATTGGTAGTTTGATAGAGATTGCATTGAATCTTTAGATTGCTTTGGGTAGTATAATCATTTTCAAAATATTGATTCTTCCAATCCAAGAACATGGTATATCTCTCCAGCTGTCTGTATCATCTTTTCATCAGCATCTTATACAGTTCTGCATGCAGGTCTTTTGCTTCAGCTAGGACTTCCAGTACTATGTCGAATAAAAATAATAAGAGTGGATATCCTTGTCTTGTTCCTGATCTTAGAGGCAAAGCTTTCAGCTTTTTCACCATTGAGTATGATGTTAGCTGTAAGCTTTTTATATTTGGCCTCTATTATGTGGAGGTATATTTCTTCTATACCCACTTTATTGAGAGTTTTTATCATAAGTGGATGATAAATTTTGTCAAAAGATATTTCTGCATCTATTAAGAAGGTCATATAGTTATATCCTTCATTTGGTTAATGTTGTATATCTTACTGATTGATTTGAGAATGTTGAACCACCTTGCATCCCTGAAATAAATCCCACTTGACTATGTTGTGTGATCATAGTTTTGAATTCAGTTTGCTAGTTTTTTTTTTTTTTTTTTTTTTTTTACGGTACGCGGGCCTCTCACTGTTGTGGCCTCTCCCGTCGCGGAGCACAGGCTCCGGGCATGCAGGCTCAGCGGCCATGGCTCACGGGCCCAGCCGCTCCGTGGCATGTGGAATCCTCCAGACCGGGGCACGAACCTGTGTCCCCTGCATTGGCAGGCAGACTCTCAACCACTGCGCCACCAGGGAAGCCCAGTTTGCTAGTATTTTGTAGAAGATTTTTGCATCTATGTTCTTCAGGGATATTGGCCTGTAATTTTCTTTCTTGTGACATCCTTACATGGTTTTGGTATCAAATAATGCTGATCTTCTAAAATGCACTTGAAAGCATTACCTCTCCTTCTATTTTTTGGAGAAATTTGTGAAGGATTAGTATTCATTATATTCTTTAAATGTTTGGTAGAATTCACCAGTAAAGCCATCTGGTCCTGGACTTTTAATCTCCTTACTGGTCATAGGTCTGTTCAGCTACTTTTCTATTTCTTCATGATTCAGTTTTGGTAAGTTGTATTTTTTCTGGCAATTGATTCATTTATTCTAGTTGTCCAAATTACTGTACAATTTTTATAGTAGTCTTTTATGATACCTTGTATATCTGTGATATCATCTTCTCTTTCATTTCTAATTTTATTTGAGTCCTCTCTTTTTTTCTTGGTGATCTAGCTAAAAAGTGTTTTTTATTTTGTTTATCTTTCAGAACACCAGTTCTAGTTTCATTGATGTTTTCTACTATATTTCTAGTCTCTATTTTATTTACTTCTGCTCTGATATTTGCTATCCCCTTCCACCTACAGATTTTGAGATTAGTTTGTTCTTCTTTTTCTAGTTCCTTGAGGTTTAAAGTTAGGTTGTTTGAGATATTCCTTTTTCTTAGTGTTGGCTTTTATCACTGTGAACTTCCTTCTTAGAACTACTTTTGCTGCATCCTATAAGTTTAGATATTCCATGTCTCCATATTCATTTTTCTCAAGATATTTTTTATTTCTCTTTTGAGTTGTTATTCAACACATTGGTTGTTCAGTAGCATGTTGTAGAATCTCCACATATATGTGAATTTTCCAGTTTTCTTCTCGTAATTGATATCTCGTTTCTTACCATTGTGGTTGGAGAAGATGATTGATAGGATTTCAATCTCCTGAAGTTTATTAAGACTTCTTTTGTTACCTAATATATGATCTCTCCTAGAGAATGTTACATGTGTGCTAGAGCAGAATGTGTATTCTGCTCTTTGGGATGGAATTTTCTATAAATAATTTAAGTTCATCTGTTCTAACATGTAATTTAAGGCCAGTGTTTTCTTCCTGATTTCTATCTGGATGATCTATTTATCGATGAAAACGGGGTATTGGATTCCCCCACCATTAATCGCATTATCACATTGTCTATTTTCCCCTTAGGTCTATTAATATCTGCTTTATACATTTAGGTGCTCCTACCTTGGGTGCGTAAATGTGTACAAATTATATTCTCTCATTGGATAGACCCCTTTATCTTTATATAATGACTTTGTTTCTTGTTACAGTCTTGTGCTTAAACCTATTTTTTTTTTTTCTGTATAGCTAACCCAGATTTCTTTGGGTTTCCATTTGCATGGAATATCTTTTTCTATCCCTTCTGTCAGTCTGTGTGTGTACTTAAAGCTGAAGTGAGTCTCTTGTAGGTAGCATATATTTCGGTCTTGAATTTTTTTTTTTTAATCTATTCAGCCACTATGTCTTTTGATTGGAGAATTTAGTCCATTTAAATCTGAAGTAATTATTGGTAGGTAGGGACTTATTGCCACTTTAAACAATTGTATTCTGGCTGTTTTTCTAATTCCTTTGTTCCCTTCTGTTTTTCTTGCTCTCTTTCATTGTGATTTGATCATTTTCTTTAGTGGTGTGTTTAGATTCCTTTCTCTTTATCTCTTATACATGTTTACTATATGTTTTTTGATTTGTGATTACCATGAGGCTTGCATAAAACAACTGTAACATTCTGTTTTAAGCTGTTAAAAACTTGTTTGTATGCATTATAAAGCTCTACAATTTTAGTCCTACTTCATGTTTTATATTTTTGATGTCATTATTTATATCTTTTTTATCTTGTGTATTTATTAACAAGTTTTTGTATTATAATCATTTTACTACTTTTGCTTTTTAAATTTCATACTACATTTATAAGCGAGGAACCCATCACCATCACAACATTAGATTATTGTGCATTTAACAGTACACTTGACCTTTGAATAATGTGGGTGTTAGGGGCTCTGCCCTCCTTGTATAATTTTACAGTCAGACCTCTGTCTCCCCAGTTTTGGTATATATAGATCAAACCCATGTTGCTCAAGGGTCAATAGTATATTTACGTTTTCCAGTGATATTTATACTTTTATGTTTTCCTGTTACTAATTAGCACCCTTTATTTTAGCTTAAAGAAGTCCCTTTAACACTCTTTTGTATGGCTCTTCTAGTGATGTTGAACTCCTTTAGCTTTTACCTGTCTGGAAAACTCTTCTTTCTCCTTCAATTCTGAAGGACAGCTTAGCTGGGTAGAGCACTCTTAGTTGGCAGGGTTCTGGGTTTCTTTTTTTTTCAGGACTTTGAATATACTATGCCACTCACTTCTGGCCTGCAATTTTTCTGCTGAAAAATCTGCTGACAGACTTCTGGGGGTTTACATATATGTAACAATTAGTTTTTGGTCTTTCTGCTTTTATTATTCTCTCCTTGCCTTTAACTTTTAATTTTTTTAAACTTTATTGCAGCCTTGTTTTTAATTTTTTTAATTTATTTTATTTATTTATTTGGCTGCGTTGGGTCTTCATTGCTGTGTGCAAGCTTTCTCTAGTTGCAGAGAGTGGGGGCTACTATTTGTTGTAGTGCACGGGCTTCTCATTGAGGTGGCTTCTCTTGTTGTGGAGCATGGGCTCTAGGCTCATGGGCTTCAGTAGTTGTGGCTCGTGGGCTCTAGAGCACAGGCTCAGTTGTTGTGGCGCGCAGACTTAGATGCTCCATGGCATGTGGGATCTTCCCGGACTAGGGCTCAAATCCATGTCCCCTGCATTGGCAGGTGGATTCTTAACCACTGCACCACCAGAGAAGCCCATAACTTTTGACACTTTAATTATAATGTGTTTTGGTGTGGGTCTCATTGGTTTCACCTTCTTTGGAATCTAGGGGCTACCTGGATCTGGAAATCTGTTCCTTTTTCCAGGTTAGGGAAGTTTTCAGATATCATTTCTTCTAATAAGCTCTCTACCTCTTTCTCCCTTTCTTCACCTTCTGGGACTCCTATAATGGAAATATTGGTCCATGTTTTATGTCCCATAAGTCCCTGAAGCTATCTTTACCTTCTTTTATTCTTTTCTCTTTTCACTCCCCTGATTAAATGAATTCCACCATCCTATCTTGGAGTTTCTGATCCTTCTACTTCATTTAGTCTTCTGTTGAAGCCTTTTATTGAATTTTTCAATTTAGTTATTGTATTTTTCAGCTCTGTGATTTTTGTCAGGTACATTCTTACATCTTCTATCCCTCTGTTAAAATTCTTACTTTATTTGTACATTGTTTTCCCTACTTTGGGAGCATTTTCATGACCATATTTGAACTTTTTTTTTCAGGTAAATCACTTATCCCCTTTTCATTAAAGGTCTTTTTCTGTGGTTTTATTTTATTCCTTGGTTTGAAACACATTCCTCTATTTCTTCATTTTCTTTGACTCTCTGTTTCCTATGCATTAGGTAAAATAGCCATTTCTCCCAGTCTTGAAGTAGTGGCTTTGTGTAGAAAATGAAACTTATCATGCAACATTGCCCTAGTTCTTGGTTGTCTCTCAAACCTCTGTGAATGTCCAAAAACCCTTCTTTGTTCTTAGTGGTTCCCAGTAGTTGAGGGTGTGTCGAGACCAGTCAGTGTCCCAAATGGGAGGATCTCAATCAGCACCTAGATGGAGGCTTATTGGAAGCTAGATCCTCAGGCAGCAGCTTTTAAAGTATATATATATATATATATATATATATACACTTCTTTCAGGGGAAGACTGGTAGATGGGTGTTTCTCCTATTAAACCCATGAATACAGCCTTTCTGGCAACAGAGCCAGGCTGTCAAGGGATGTGTCCTTGGTACCAGATGTGTGTACAAGCACCTTTCTTGGAGACACCTGTGCCCTGGGGTGGGGGAGAAGGAGAGCACAAAGACAGCAATCACTGGCCTGCCTGGTTGGACCCTAGATGTATGTTTAGTTAGAAACCTGTCAAGCTGCAGTATTTTTTTTCTTTAATTAATTTTTATTGGAGTATAGTTGCTTTAAAATGTTACGTTAGTTTCTCCTGTACAGCGAAGCGAATCAGCTATACATATACATATATCAGCTCTTTTTTGGATTTCCTTCCCATTTAGGTCGCCACAGAGCACTGAGTAGAGTTCCCTGTGCTCTACAGTATAGTCTCATTAGTTATCTTTTTTATACATAGTATCAATAGTATAGATATATCAATCCCAATCTCCCAATTCATCCCACACACACCCCCTTTTCCCCCTTGGTATCCATACATTTGTTCTATATGTCTATATCTCTATTTCTGGTTGGCAAATAAGATCATCTATACCATTTTTCTAGATGCCACATATATGCATTAATATACAATATTTGTTTTTCTCTTTCTCACTTACTTCACTATGTATGACAGTCTCTAGGTCCATCCCTGTCCCTGCAAATGACACAATTTCGTTACTTTTTATGGCTAATATTCCATTGTATATATGTACCACATTTTCTTTATCCATTCTTCTGTAGATGGACATTTAGGTTGCTTCCATGTCCTGGCTATTGTAAATAGTGCTGCAATAAACATTGAGCTGTGTGTGTGTCTTTTTGAATTATGGGTTTCTCTGGGTGTATGCTCAGTAGTGGGATTGCTAGGTTATATGGTACTTCTATTTTTAGTTTTTTAAGGAACCTCCATACTGTTCTCCATAGTGGCTATATCAATTTACATTCCCACCAACAATGTAAGAGGGTACCCTTTTCTCCACATCCTCTCCAGCGTTTGTGTTTTGTAGATTTTTTGATGATGGTCATTCTGACTGGTGTGAGGTATACCTCATTGTAGTTTTGATTTGCATTTCTCTACTAATTAGTGATGTTGAGCATTTTTTTATGTCCCTCTTGGCCATCTATGTCTTCTTTGGAGAAATGTCTGTTTAGGTCTTCTATTTTTTGATTGCTTGCAGCTGCAGCTTTTAAGATAAGCAAATAGGCCTCTTGCATGGAACTTCTGGGCAAGTTTAAGTCTGCTGCCTCTTCACTGGGCCCTGAGGTGTGGGGGTGGGAGGGGAAGGCAAGAGAAATAGCCACAGTGAGTCCTCACAAGCCCACTAAGAACTTTCTTAGTTTGCTAAACCCTTGTGGATCTCGGCTTTCAGAGTTAGATGTTCCGGGGGGACCATCTCCCAGGTGGAAGTCTTAAAAGATGGGATGCCAGATGAGGAGTCCAAACCCTCTGCTCCTGAGGGAGAAGCTGGAGTTGTGAGTTCCCTCCTGGTTGTGTGTTATCATGTTGGGGGTGGAGTTTATGAAAAGGTTATGTCTCACCCTCTACTACACTCTTCCATGTAAGTTTTTTGTCATTGTCCTACTGTGTAGGAGTTGCTTAGCTACTTTCTAAATTTTTTTCAGAGGGACTTTTTTCCATGTGTAGCTGTAGACTCAGTATATCCATGAGAGAAGAGGAGCTCAAGAGACTCCTATGTCACCATCTTCTGTTTCTCTTTATTTGATTATTCATGCTATAAACTCACTACCATTTAGCATAAGTGTATGTTTTAGGCTATTCGATCTTATGACAGAATCATCTCTTCCTGGAAAGTTACATAAACAAATAAAAATGGAAACATGCATACATGTATTATGAAGAGTTACAGTGGAAAATAGATACATATATCTATACTTGCTTAAACACATAGTTACCTCTGACTTCATGGGAAAGAACATGGAGCATTAATTGAGTTAATTGAACCCTAACTTGCACTATCATCTCTCAGAGGACACTGTTTTCAAAGTCAATATGCCGTGGTATTTGGGGGAAATAATGACTTTTCTTCATATAAATTTTTCTCTTATTTTTTCAACTTTTTTTTGGAGGAAAAGTGGTCAGTTGGAGTTCAAAGATTTAGTGTGTAAGGGAGCAGTGGTAGTTTAATCAGTCTGTGTAAAAATTCAGTCTCAATATTGGTAGGTTCTAACCTTTCTAACCCTATATCTGCTCCATAAAAACACTTTAGTTTTTATTTCTAAGATGAAAAGTTCATGTCATCCAGCTTTTCTTCCTAGCTATTATTCTGTCTGCTTCTGTAATGAGGTATTAAAAGAAATAATAAAAATTTTGCCAACTGAGTGAATTGTAAGCCTAGGGTACCTCAAGGACCCTATGAGACTGGAGCCATTAACACTGTGAAAGGTGAGCATGGAAACTTCAGCCAGAAGATACTGCTGCAGTATTGGGTGCTGATTCCATATCTGGTGGTGACATTGATGAATGGCATTTCATTTAAGTTCAAATGTCAAATCTACACTTAATTCCTTTTTTAGTCCTATGATAAGGTAAAATAATAAAAAATAGAGTATGAAGAAAATTTTTTTCTAAAAACAATGTTATTGAAATCAAATCATGATTTCCTCAGCCTCTATGGAAGACACATAAAATTAAGTTAAAATGTGTTGTTGAAAAAAATCCTTTTTTAAACAATAATCTTTCTCCTGAGGAAGATTTGAAATAATTTCCTTGAAAAGGCAAGGCTTTTCTTTTTATTATTTCTTCATACTATTCTACTCCGAGGCCCACTTGACTCTTCACATTTTTCATTAATTTATTTCCTATCTCTTTTCGTGTGTTTAGAAATTCAGATCCTATTAAGAATTGACTCAATCTTATACTTCTTTTCCTTCATATTTTTGTATTCTTTCTCACTGCTCATTTTATTTGATGGCATTTTCACATTCATGATAATTCCCCAATCTATTTGTCTACCCCATGACAAACTATAGTCTATTTTCTGTGGTAGTTTTGCTTATTCTGAATTAATCTCCTTCACATTGCCTTGACACCTCTTTATTTCAACTCATCCAGAATCAATGTTGTTTTTCTGGGGTTTTTTTTTTTTTTTTTGCTCTTTTCTATTCTTTTTGACTGTTTGCTAATTTTTTTCTTGACTGCTATATCCTGGGACAGTCTCTATTTATTTTTCTCTTTTCCATTTGGACAATATCTGTTTATAATTAGGTAACATTCTAAGGTTTCATAACAATAGTACTTTCAAATCTGGTACAGTTAAATGTCAACTTCCAACAAACTATTTTAAGAAACTAAGAAATAGAAAATAGGGTCAGTTACTGGTCCAGTGTTGTGACTAAGGTTGTTAGATTTTCACAATCAGAGTGAAGTATTTTAAAAGAATACTCAGTTACAGGAAGTTCCTGGGTCTCTAACTCCATTCTTTAAGTCGCTTGTAACCGCTAATTCTTTTTATTCCTCAATATGGAAATATCCACTGAAAGAGAAAAAGCAACCATTAGATATGCAGCAGTTCACTGGTGAAAGAAAGCATTAGAGATTTCATCTTCATACAGATGAAGTGGCCACATGGATCATGTTAGGAGGGAGTCTGAAGTCAGAGTTATACCAGCCAGAAAGACTACTGAGATTAATCAGTGCTATCAGTGATAGCTGCCTCAACACATGGGAACTGAGACTGATACTAAGTGTTGTCTTTGTCATCCTTGCTCCAAGAAGAAAACAACTGAGGTCCTTGTTAAAGGACATTATGAATGACATCATGTATGAATGAAATTGTCAGTGATGTAGAAATTACTTGGAAAGAGAGAGTTTTGAAGACAGGAAGCAAGGAGCTAGTAATGAGACTGTTGCCATAGTCCAGACTGAAAAAAAAAGCATAAATTAAAATGATCATTGGAGATGAAGAGGGAATGATGGCTCAGAGAACTTATTCACCATTAGAATGGGTTTGAGTTGAGCATAGATCAGGTATGGAGGATAAGGAAGAAACAGGAGTTAAGGAAGGTACTTGGATTTATTGCTAAAATGATAGTGTGAACTGTTATATCAATTGAAATATATAAGAAAAAAGATTCTTTAAAGATATGGCAAATATTCTGTTTTGAATATCTCTACCCCACATTTTGGTTCCTGTTCATTATGTTTCATTATTTTTACTAATCTTTTTTTTTTTTTTTTTTTATAAATTTATTTATTTATTTTTGGCTGTATTTTGTCTTCATTGCGGTGTGCTGGCTTCTCTTGTTGCAGAGCACGGGCTCCAGGCGCCCGGACCTCAGCAGTTGCAGCACACGGGCTCAGTTGCTCTGCGGCATATGGGATCTTCCCGGACCAGGGCCCGAACCCGTGTCCCCTGCATCGGCAGGTGGACTCTCAACCACTGTGCCACCAGGGAAGCCCCTTTACTAATCTTTAATTACACCACCATACACACTCTTTTTATGAAAATAAATAAAATAATAATTTAAAGAATAAAATAAAATAATGGCTAAAGTCCCTTTAATCATCATTCTTAAATTGAGCCCTTGCCTCTCTTCCCAAAAGATAATTATAGTTATGAATTGTTCATTTTTTATGTATTCACACATTTGTGTTTCTGAACTCCAGCACTATTTGTATTTGTTGTTGGAGACTATACTGTGTAATGTTGGATATTTCACAGCGTTCTTTGTCTCTGCCCCCTAGATGTCAGCAACCACACCCCAGATGAGACCATCAAAAATGATGTGTGGCCAAATGTCCCTAAGGGGCAAAATCACCCCTAGTCAAGGAGAACTGACATATACATGTATGAATCCATAGAAAGTGTATATTAAGGGAATTTCAATTCAACACAGATATGGAAGATATTTTAGAAAAGCTCACTCAACTCCATTCTAATTCCTTACTGCATGCTAGTGATGGAATGCTAAAAACCATATTTCCAGGACTCCTTACAGTTCAGATTCTGCACTTTATCTACATTAAACCAAGCCAAAGCACTAGCATTTAGCATTAAAGGCAAGGAAAATATGAAGCAGATATGTGACTTCTCTGGCAAGCATGACCATAATCATGTTGGGTTTTGTGTGTGTGTGTGTGAGCCGCATCAGAAATCCAAAGTCAGGAACTTTGGATGTAGAGCAAACATCTTACTGGCCCAGTTCATAGCAGACATAGTGTGGCCCTAGAGTCAGCAACAGTGATGGTAGTTTCTTAATTCTGTAACATCCCAAACATCACAAAGTCAGCAGCTACATTAGTGGTCTAGTTCAGCAGTGTTGTTTAGGGAACTAGTCAAGAGCTGTGTATCTGGCCTTTTCAGTGATTTTGTAAACAACATAATAATGAATCATAAATAATAAATCCTCCTCTGCTTACTCTACTGAGAGGGAATCCAAAGGGCAACAGCTGAATCCATACTCATTCTCTGCCGCCTTCTGAAACTTCAATAAAATAAAGATTTTTGATTGTAAACTTATGATTACAAAGAGAACATGAGTGGAGACTGTAGTGTATAAAAGATGTTAACAAATTTTTAATGATGAAATGGGATGAAGCATTAACAGATTCAAAAAGTTGTTGTTAGTTGCCTGCACAGGATAATGCAAATGGAAAGCACAGTGATTCATCCTGCAGAGACCTGAGTAGACTTAGAAATCAGAGGCACTGATACTATTGAGTGAGGTGAAGAGTGGGAGTGAGCACTGTGTATTATGTGTGGGGCTAAAATCCGGGAAATTGGTTAAAAAGCACAATATGGAGCTGGTATACCGCCAGGTTACTTTCTCACTCCATGCATCCCAGTGACAACCTGTCCCAGACAGGTTGAGAGAGAGAGAGAGAGAGAGAGAGAGAGCTGCTTTCCAAAGAACAGAAGTGTTAACTGAAATTCAGCACATGGAATGGTGGGACTTCCAGTCCTCCTGTATATGATAAAACTTCTTAGAGTCCTGGTAGACAGATATATGTACTCCATGTGAATCCTTCTGTAGAGACACTAAATAACACAATAAAACAGACTTTTAGATATTGATATTTAGAACTCCCATCACTAAATGTATGATTCCCCAACCTGCCCATCTGATATTTCTCTGAGGAAGATCATTTAGTTGACAACCTTCTTCCTCCACCCAACTTATAACTTCTATCAGTTTTTTAGTGTCCTGAATTTAAACATGAAAGATAACATAAAATATCAGGTGTGTGTGTGTGTGTGTGTGTGTGTGTGTGTGTGTGTGTGAGTGAGAGAGAGAGAGAGATAGGGAAGGAGGGCTGGTGTGAGAGTATCCAACAATATGAAAGGTAGAGACCAAAACAAATAATTAAGGGGAAAAGGGAACTAAAGGAGAAAATGAGGTGTGTATACAAATGTCTGTCTACTTATCTTTCTACAGAGAGAGAGGGATATACCTATATATATAAATATACAATATTTAAATAGATCACACACACACACACACACACACACACACACACACACACACACACACAAACTCTCCAAATGAGCCAGCCATGAGCCTATTTCTCCCCTTCTAGAGCATGCTGTTATGATCCACGGGCTTAACAAACCTCATGTAACAAAATACTTGACCCATGGCAAATCTTTGAAACTCCATGGGCCTCAGTTGTGTCATTTGTAAAAATGAAGAGCTTGTACTTGATTTTGAAGACCCTTCAAACACTAATATTTAAAATTTTTCATCCCTTTTGATTTTTTTTTACTATACACAATAACATTTATTTACAGGGTCACGTAAACAATAATTTTTCAAAATACTTCCAAATACTTCTGTTTCCAAAAGACATGAATTAAACACACATAAAGCAGCAGATGTAAAGTCATTTCTGTACCTTTTATTCTTCCATCCATTTAGAAAGCAAGCCTTGAACTAAGTGAGCAGTAATGCCCCTATTGACCAAGGGGGTCTCTTGCAGTGACTTGGCATCTTCTGGCACATTTTTCCCTTACACTAAGTTAAGGTGCCAAACCTAAAACAATTTTCCTATGCAAGATTTAGCATGGAAGGAATTACTGAAACCACAGGGTGGAAATTAATGATTAGCTTGAGATGCTATTAGCATACCAGCAAGAGAAAAGACTAAATGAGCTATGATCTGAAGTAAAATATGTCATCCCGGAAATTGCAAATGATGTGATGGAGAAACAGTGCTGTGTAATAGGGGAGGAGAAGGAATGAGCTATTAGACTGAGAGGCAAGGAGACAAGCATTTAAATTAAGAGGACAGGACAATGAGAGAGCGTGAGTTAACGTGCAGTCACCCAGACTGAAAGACACTGTGGCTAGTCACTGCCAACAGGAAACAATCCATCAGCTGGGCTAGAATGCAGCACTAAGGGGACTAGGCAAGGAAAAGGATGTGAAGTACTTTTCTACTTGGATAAAGGAAGCAGACATAAAATTCATCCCCAGCACTTCTTCCCTTAAGTAACATCATTAAGGGTTGCCATGAGCAAGAGGCTCACTCATCAGAAAATTACTGAGAAAAAAAAATGGGGTGATGGGATAGAAAAAGCCTGGGTAAATGTTTGAGAGAAAATACAAAAAAAAAAAAAGCCTCTCTCTACTGTTTTGGCAAAGGAAGATATCAAAGTACAATATTCATAATTATATTTAAGGGGGGGGAGAGAACAAGAACCAGCAAAATTGCATCCGTGTTGCAATGAGCCTACTTTTATAAATCTAGCCAGCCTTGTGGGTTCAGACAGGTCATATTATCAAGAACTCGTTTCTTTGTTTTGGAAGGTAAGGTGTGTGTTTAGCTGTATAACACTGTTACTTCACGGTGATGTGCAAGCTTTACTTCTAGAATGTTATTGCACCCTGTGTGTCTGGCTCCAGAAAATATGAGTGGAGCAAAGATAGCAATATTATGAACCTGTAGCTGTACTGAAAATAGGCCAAGGGAGAGGAGTATAAGGTTTTATAAAAAAAAATATTGTGTATGATTGAGAATAACTAATGAAACTAGCTAAGACATTAGATTAGACCCTTTGATCACCAGGAAGAATTTTTTCCCCACTATTAGCCACAAAGCCATAGGAGTTGATAGGGAACAAATATATATGAGCCCATAAATTTCCAGGTTCAAAGTTGGATTACTGAATCCAGCAAACCCTATTTAATAAACACCAACCCTAAACCCCCAAAATTGAGATTTGTAATCTCAACATCTTTGTTTCCAGTTATGTTTTTTTAATTTAATATTATTTATTTTATACAGCAGGTTCTTATTAATCATCAATTTTATACACATCAGTGTATACATGTCAATCCAAATCACCCAGTTAAGCACACCACCACCATCACCACCCACCGCTTCCCCCGCTTGGTGTCCATAGGTTTGTTCTCTACATCTGTGTCTCAGTTTCTACCCTGCAAACTGGTTCATCTGTACCATTTTTCTAGGTTCCACATATATGCGTTAATATATGATATTTTTCTCTTTCTGACTTACTTCACTCTGTATGACAGTCTCTAGATCCATCCATGTTTTAACAAATGACCCAATTTCGTTCAATTTTATGGCTGAGTAATATTCCATTGTATATATGTACCATATCTTCTTTATCCATTCATCTGTCGATGGGCATTTAGGTTGCTTCCATGACCTGGCTATTGTAAATAGTGCTGCAATGAACATTGGGGTGCATGTGTCTTTTTGAATTATGGTTTTCTCTGGGTATATGCCCAGTAGTGGGACTGCTGGATCATATGGTAATTCTATTTTCAGTTTTTTAAGGAACATCCATACTGTTCTCCATAGTGGCTGTATCAATTTACATTCCCACCAGCAATGCAAGAGGGTTCCCTTTTCTCCACACCCTCTCCAGCACTTGTGGTTTGTAGATTTTCTGATGATGCCCATTCTAAGTGGCGTGAGGTGATACCTCACTGTAGTTTTGATTTGCATTTCTCTAATAATCAGGGATGTGGAACACCGTTTCATGTGCTTCTTGGCCATCTGTATGTCTTCTTTGCAGAAATATCTATATAGGTCTTCTGCCTATTTTTGGATTGGGTTCTTTGTTTTTTTAATATTGAGCTGTATGAGCTGTTTATATATATTGGAGATTAATCCTTTCCCCGTTGATTCCTTTACAAATATTTTCTCCCATTCTGAGGGCTGTCTTTTTGTCTTGTTTATAGTTTCCTTTGCTGTGCAAATGCTTTGAAGTTTCATTAGGTCCCATTTGTTTATTTTTGTTTTTATTTCCATTACTGTAGGAGGTGGATCAAAAAATATCTTTCTGTGATTTATGTCAAAGAGTGTTCTTCCTATGTTTTCCTCAAAGAGTTTTATAGTGTCTGGCCTTACATTTAGGTCTTTAATCCATTTTGAGTTTATTTTTGTGTATGGTGTTAGGGAGTGTTCTAATTTCATTCTTTTACATGTAACTGCCCAGTTTTCCCATCACCACTTTTGAAGAGACTGTCTTTTCTCCATTGTGTATCCTTGTCTCCTTTGTCATAGATTAGTTGACCATAGGTGTGTGGATTTATCTCTTGGCTTTCTATCTTGTTCCATTGATCTATGTTTCTGTTTTTGTGCCAGTACCATATTGTCTTGATTACTGTAGCTTTGTAGTATAGTGTGAAGTCAGGTAGTCTGATTCCTCCAGCTCTGTTTTTTTCCCTCAAGACTGCTTTGGCTATTCGGGGTCTTTTGTGTCTCCAAACAAGTTTTAATATTTTTTTTCTAGTTCCGTAAAAAATGCCATTGGTAATTTGATAGGGATTGCATTGAATCTGTAGATTGCTTTTGGTAGTATAGTCATTTTCACAATATTAATTCTTCCAATCCAAGAACATGGTACATCTCTCCATCTGTTGGTATTGTCTTTAATTTCTTTCATCAGTGTCTTATAGTTTTCTGCATACAGGTCTTTTGTCTCCCTAGGTAGGTTTATTCCTAGGTATTTTATTCTTTTTGTTTCAATGGTAAATGGGGGTGTTTCCTTAATTTCTCTTTCAGATGTTTCATCATTAGTGTATAGGAATGCAAGAGATTTCTGTGCATTAATTTTGTATCCTGCAACTTTACCAAATTCATTGATTAGCTCTAGTAGTTTTCTGGTGACATCTTTAGGATTCTTTATGTATAGTATCATGTCATCTGCAAACAGTGACAGTTGTGCTTCCTCTTTTCCAATTTGTATTGCTTTTATTTCTTTTTCTTCTCTGATTGCCATGGCTTAGACTTCCAAAACTGTGTTGAATAATAGTGGTGAGAGTGGACATCCTTGTCTCGTTCCTGATCTTAGAGCAAATGGTTTCAGTTTTTCACCATTGAGAATGATGTTTGCTGTGGGTTTGTCATATATGGCCCTTATTATGTTGAGGTGGGTTCCTTTTAAGCCTACTTTCTGAAGAGTTTTTATCATAAATTGGTGTTGAAATTTGTCAGAAGCTTTTTCTGCCTCTATTGAGATGATCATATCGTCTTTATTCTTCAATTTGTTAAAATGGTGTATCACATTGATTTGTTTTCATATATTGAAGAATCCTTACATCCCTGGGATAAATCCCACTTGATCATGGTGTGTGATCCTTTTAATGTGTTGTTAGATTCTGTTTGCTAGTATTTTGTTGAGCATATTTTTACATCTATATTCATCAGTGCTATTGGTATGTAATTTTCTGTTTTTTTGAGTACCTTTGTCTGATTTTGGTATCATTGTGATGGTGGCCTAATAGAATGAGTTTGGGAGTGTTCCTCCCTCTGCAATTTTTTGGAAGAGTTTGAGAAGGATGGGTATTAACTTGTCTCTAAATGTTTGATAGAATACGCCTGTGAAGCCATCTGGTTCTGGACTTTTGTTTGTTGGAAGATTTTTAATCACAGTTACAATTTCATTACTTGTGATTGGTCTGTTCATATTTTCTATTTCTTCCTGGTTCAGTCTTGGAAGGTTATACCTTTCTAAGAATTTGTCCATTTCTTCCAGGTTGTCCATTTTATTGGCATACAGTTGCTTGT
Source organism: Phocoena sinus (assembly GCF_008692025.1). NCBI lineage: Eukaryota > Metazoa > Chordata > Mammalia > Artiodactyla > Phocoenidae > Phocoena > Phocoena sinus. Next base: position 78,161,744 of record NC_045768.1, on the reverse strand, counting down.
AGTAGTCTCTTAGGATGCTTTGTATTTCTTCAGTGTCTGTTGTAAGTTCTCCTTTTTCATTTCTAATTTTATTGATTTGAGTCCTCTCCCTCTTTTTCTTGATGAGTCTGGCTAATGGTTTGTCAGTTTTGTTTATCTTCTCAGAGAACTAGCTTTTAGTTTTATTGATCTTTGCCATTTTTTCCTTGTTTCTATTTCATTTATTTATGCTCTGATATTCGTCGTTTCATTCCTTCTGCTAACTTTGGGTTTTGTTTGTCCTTATTTCTCTAGTTCCTTTACATGTAAAGTTAGATTGTTTATTTGAGATTTTTTCTTGTTTCTTGGTGTAGGGTTGTATAGCTATAATCTTCCCTCTTAGAACTGCTTTTGCTGCATCCCATAGGTTTTGGATCGTCGTGTTTTCATTGTCATTTGTCTCTAGGTATTTTTTTATTTCCTCTTTGATTTCTTCAGTAATCTCTTGGTTATTTAGTAATGTATTGTTTAGCCTCCATGTGTTTGTATTTTTTAAGGGTTTTTTTTCCCTGTAATTCACTTCTAATCTCATAGTGTTGAGGTCAGAAAAGATGCTTGATATGGTTTCAATTTTCTTAAATTTACTGTGGCTTGATTTGTGATCCAAGATGTGATCTCTCCTGGGGAATGTTCCGTGCGCACTTTAGAATAAAGTGTAATCTGCTGTTTTTGGATAGAATGTCCTGTAAATATCAATTAAATCTATCTGGTCTATTGTGTCAGTTAAAGCTTCTGTTTCCTTATTTATTGTCATTTTGGAAGATCTGTCCACCGGTGTAAGTGAGGTGTTAAAGTCCCCCACTATTTTTGTGTTACTGTCAATTTCCTCTTTTATAGCTGTCAGCAGTTGCCTTAGCACCTTGAGGTGCTCCTATGTTGGGTGCATATATATTTTTAATTGTTATATCTTCTTCTTGGATTGACCCCTTGATCATTATGTAGTGTCCTTCCTTGTGTCTTATAACATGCTTTATTTTAAAGTCTATTTTATCTGATATGAGTATTGCTACTCCAGCTTTCTTTTGGTTTCCATTTGCATGGAATATCTTTTTCCAAGCCCTCACTATCAGTCTGTATGTGTCCCTAGGTCTGAAGTGGGTTTCTTGTAGACAGCATATATACAGGTCTTGTTTCTGTATCCATTCAGTGAGCCTGTGTCTTTTGGTTGGAATATTTAATCCATTCACGTTTAAGGTAATTATCAATATGTATGTTACTATGACCATTTTCTTAATTGTTTTGGGTTTGTTTTGTATGTCCTTTTCTTCTATTGTGTTTTCCACTTAGAGAAGTTCCTTTAGCATTTGTTGTAGAGCAGGTTTGGTGGTGCTGAAGTCTCTTAGCTTTTGCTTGTCTGTAAAGCTTTTGATTTCTCTATCGAATATGAGATCCTTGCTGGGTAGAGTAACCTTGATTGTACGTTCTTCCCTTTCATCACTTTAAGTATATCATGCCACTCCCTTCTGGCTTGTAGAGTTTTGCTGAGAAATCAGCAGTTAACTTTATGGGAGTTCCCTTGTATTTTATTTGTCGTTTTTCCCTTGCTGCTCTCAATAATTTTTCTTTGTCTTTAATTTTTGCCAATTTGATTACTATGTGTCTCGGCATGTTTCTCCTTGGGTTTATCCTGTATGGAACTCTCTGCACTTCCTGGACTTAGGTGGCTATATCCTTTCCCATGTTAGGGAACTTTTCGACTATAATCTCTTCAAATATTTTCTCTGGTCCTTTCTCTCTCTCTTCTCCTTCTGGGACCCCTATAGTGCGAATGTTGTGTTTAATGTTGTCCCAGAGGCCTCTTAGGATGTCTTCATTTCTTTTCATTCTTTTTTCTTTAATCTGTTCCACAGCAGTGAATTCTACCATTCTGTCTTCTGGGTCACTTATCTGTTCTTCTGCATCAGTTATTCTGCTATTGATTCCTTCAAGTGTAGTTTTCATTTCAGTTATTGTATTGTTCATCTCTTTTTTTTGTTCTTTAATTCTTCTAGGTTTTTGTTAAACATTTCTTACATCTTGTCAATCTTGCCTACGTTGTTTTTCCGAGGTCCTGTGTCATCTTCACTATCATTATTCTGAATTCTTTTTCTGGAAGGTTGCCTATCTCCCCTTCATTTAGTTATTTTTCTGGGGTTTTATCTTGTTCCTTCATCTGGTACATAGCCCTCTGCCTTTTCATCTTGCCTATCTTTCTGTGAATGTGGTTTTTGTTCCATAGGCTGCAAGATTGTAGTTCTTCTTGCTTCTGCTGTCTGCCCTCTGGTGGATGAGGCTATCTAAGAGGCTTGAGCAAGTTTCCTGATGGGAGGGACCGGTGGTGAATAGAGCTGTGTGTTGCTCTGGTGGGCAGAGCTAAGTAAAACTTTAATTTGCTTGTTTGTTGATGGGTGGGGCTGGTTTCCCTCCCTGCTGGTTGTTTGGCCTAAGGCGACCCAACACTGGAGCCTACCCAGGCTCTTTGGTAGGGCTAATGTGGACTCTGGGAGCGTTCATGCCAAGGAGTACTTCACAGAACTTCTGCTGCCAGTGTCCTTGTCCTCACAGTGAGACAGAGCCACCCCCTGCCTCTGCAGGATACCCTCCAATACTAGCATGTAGGTCTGGTTCAGTCTCCCCAGGGGCCAGTGCTCCTTCCCCTGGGTCCCAATGCGCACACTACTTTGTGTGTTGCCTCCAAGAGTGGAGCTTCTGTTTACCCCAGTCCTGTCAGAGTCCTGCAATCAAATCCTGCTAGCCTTCAAAGTCTGATTCTGTAGGAATTCCTCCTCCCGTTGCCTGACCCCAGGTTGGGAAGCCTGACGTGGGGCTCAGAACCTTCACTCCAGTGGGTGGACTTCTGTGGTATAAGTGTTCTCCAGTTTATGAGTCACCCACCCAGCAGTTATGGGATTTGATTTTATTGTGATTGCACCCCTCCTACCATCTCATTGTGGCTTCTCCTTTGTCTTTTGATGTGGGGTATCTTTTTTGGTGAGTTCCAGTGTCTTCCTGTCGATGACTGTTCAGCAGCTAATTGTCCAGACAGTTATTTTTAATTGAAATTTATTTTTGCTGTGGGCTTGAAAATTGAGAATAACAGTTTTTTGTTTGTTTGTTTGTTTTTACCATGCCACACAGCTTGTGGGATTTCAGTTCCCAACCAGGGATTGGACCTGGGCCGTCAGCAGGGAATTCCCAAGAATAACAGATTTTACCTATAGCTTTTCATTGTAAGTGAAAAGGAAGTAAAGCCTTAATAAAATTATATGTTAGGATTTTTTAAAGCAAGCTCTCATATTGTCAATCGGATTTCCAAACTGTTTTATGTATTAGCAATTTCTTTTTAAAGTTTTATTTCCAGGAACTAGCACTACATAGGTAAATAGGACACAGTCTCTTTCCTCATGTAATTACACTCTAATATGGGAGTCAACATTTTACAATGAATTAGTTCATTGAGTAAAATTCTGTACTATCTATGCATATTAGAAACAGTGAGGAGACAAAGATGGCATTTTCAGCTTTCTTGATAAAACAATTCTTCCCAGAGAAGATGCTTGAGCTGGAATCTGAAGAATGAGGAGGGCTTGCCAGTTTGTAAAAGTGAAGGTTATTTGGGGCTGACACCAGCATCTACATAGGCTTGTTAGTTTGAAAAAGCATGGGTAGGGGAACTGTAAATGTATCTGTATGGCTGGAGCTTAAGGAGTGAAGAGGAGGGCCAGTGAGTAGGTATATTATATTATGATATTATAATAGTTAAACATATTATAATAGTTATAATATAACTATTATAATAGTTAAACAACCTAAAGATAAAATACAATTATCTGCCTTACTGAATTCCTATCAGATTAACAATATGAGTTGGAGCTTTGTTTTACCATAAGAGCGTGTGACTTGCTTGGTCTGCTTGATTTGATCCTGGTGATCAATATTAATATACACTCTGTCAAGCAAGTCAAATTTGTCATCACACACTAGTTTCATCTATTGATTTGCTTTTTACCAATTGATCTAGCTCCACAGAATGTTTCAGAAAGGGCAACAAAAGTAGATACTATTTCATATTCAACAGAGATGCCTAGAAATGCTATCATTTTGCATTGGGCAAAACATAGTTCTTTTCTCCTTCCTGTGTTTAGAATTAACAGATTTCTCAGCCCTTCAAATGCCTTCTTTACTAATTGGTGAAATTGATTATTCAGACAGATGGCATATTTAAGGAAAGTAGTTACTTTTATATCCCTTGGGAAAGAACCATCTGCTCTGATTGGCGGTGGGGGGAAGCAGATGTTGTAATTTCCCTATAACCTGTGGAGTCTTTGTAACCCATTATTTCGACTATGATATAGTACTACCTGTAGAATAACAGCAGTTTACATAATTCTTTCCATTAACACATGTAAAATATCTAGATACAGCCAAGGCCAAATATATTGGATTGAGACCAGAGTTCTTTACCTCATCTCTCCTGTTCCTTCTCCATCTTCACATTTTGATTCAAAGTTTGATTCATTCTAGTTGACTCAAAACTAGAGTAGATAAGAAAAAAGCCCAGGTAAAATGGGCAAAGGACTTAAATGGACAGACATTTCTCCAAAGAAGATCAACAAATTGCCCATAACCACATGAAAAGATAACATCACTAATAATTAGGAAAATGCAAATCAAAACCACAATGAGATACTACCTCAAACCCATAAGAATGGATAGTATTAAAGCAAACAAACAAAATAACAGTCATTGGCTATTTTCAAGATTCAAACAGAAATAGCAAGTGCTATGTATTGGCAAAATTATATATCCAAAAAAAAAAATCAGGGATTCATATCTGTACACACATGTTTGTAGCAGTATTATTCACAATAGCTAAAAGGTGGAAGCAACTCAAGTATCCATATATGGATGGATGGATAAACAAAATGTGGTATGCATTCAATGAAAAATGAGTCAGCCTTAAAAAGGAAGGAAATTCTGACACATGCTACAACACGAACAAACTTTGAAAACATGATGCTAAGTGATTAAGCCAATCACAAAAGGACAAGTGCTGTATCATTCTAGGTACCTAGAGTAGTGAAATTGATGGAAAGTAAAATGATGGTTGCCAAGGGCTGGGACCAGTGGGTAATGAGGAGTTAATGTTTAATGGATAAAGAGTTCCAATTTGGGAAAATGATGAGTCCTGGAGATGGATGATGGTGACATTTGCACAACAATATGAAAGTATTTAGTGTCACAGAATTGTACACTTAAAATATTTTAAGTGGCAAATGTAATGTCATATATATTTTAAAATGATAATAAAATAACACAGTGAAATTAGTTTGATTATTTCTATTTCAAAACTAATAGCATGTATTCTAACTTGGAAGTTGTGCTTCACTTTTCCTTCCCACCTTGGGGAAATTTCATAAGAAAGCTCATAGCATCTGCTCTATTTTCTTAACCTTTTAGATAAAAGGTTTCTTAACCTTTTAGATAAAAGGTTCAACTTATCTACTAAGTTGATAAATATGTGTTATTCTCCAATACAGTCAAAATATCTAATTCTCATTATAGACTAAATTTCCATCTTGGATCAAGGATAGCAACACGTTATAAGAGCTGAACAAGGAAAGAAGACATGAGAGGAGGCTACAAAAGAAAGACACTACTGGGATCACAATGAATCTGAGGTCACAAAAGTAAGTAAAACCCAGAGAACATAAAATTGGAGTTCAGAGTATAGTGGGAAGTCTATGTGAATACTCATGAGCCAGACATCTGCAGAACCTAAAGATCAAGAAAAATGGTCAAGCAAAGCAGTCATTGATCAAAATTCAAAGAACTAACAGAAAATTTGTACTATGCTAACCCTGGGAAATGAGGGATGCTGTGACGGGCTTTCCCACATAATTGAAAAGACCTCTTCTACTCTGTATTCTTACCACCTCCACCAGTGGCAACCTATACTAAAGAAAGCTGATAGAATGATAGTAAGAATCACTGGCAAAGTTACTCTTTCCCTACAGCACCATGCCAATATTAATAATTAATAATGAGAACTAGAAGTTGCATAGCGCTTGTCATGCTTCTTATACCTAGCTGTGGTGGTTATACATTTTCTGCACCAAGGTTGTAGTTCTATACTAGAAGCAAAACTCATGCCAATTCTCCGTGCTTTGTCTACCAGTGATGAATAAGTACTTTTGATAATGTCAAGAAAATTCAGTGATTTGTGTTTCATCTGTTCAAATATAAAGTAAGAGGTAAAAATAATAAACATTCATGAAAAGTAAATTTTCAACTATTTAATTTACAAAAACTACAAATCTTAATGCACATTTCTTTATAAAAGGAATAATCCAAGTTAAAAAATATTAAATGCAACATGCATGGCTTACTATATTAAAAAAATCAGAATCAACTTAAATGTTCCATTGTAGGGAGATATTTTAAATATATTGTAGAAACATGACAAAATTCATAAATAATAATGTGGGAAAAAATGCAAGATAAAAATGATACACTAAAATCACAACCATGTTAAACCATATAACCATAAAACTTAAAATGATTACACATATCTTTCAGTCAATGAAAATGTATGTGATTTTTCTCTTCTTTTAAACTTCGTATAATGATGCTATGTTAATTTAATAAGAAATGTATGGCTTTAAGTAGACATGGGGTTAATAGTTCTTGTTTATACAATATTTACATTACTTTAGTAATCTGGGAAACCTGCAAGATAAGTATTGTTATCTAAAATAAAAATGGAGGAGGAGAAGCAGCAGTAGTAGTGGTAGTGGTGGTAGTAGTAGTAGTAGTAGTAACTTATGGTTAAACTTGTCACAGAGTTATCAAGCAGAAGATTCAAGATTTGAAAAGTGATTGGTCTGCTTCTGAAACTTACGGTCTTTTATCTATATCATACATTCTCCAAGCTCTACCCTATGCTGCTTCCGGGCCTTGGAGCTCCATGTTATTTTTCCAGCACACCACCTTCCATTTGTGATGAAGAATGACAAGTAGACATACCCTTAAATGAAAGAGCCTTCAAACCTTCCAAGTTTCCCTCACCCACTCTCCCTATAGGCCTAATTTTCTTCCTCACATAATCATTTGTACAATATGTCCTGATAGAAGTAAACGGTAGCCCCCCAAATGTAGACTTTTTCTAACAGTGAAATTTTAAAAGTTAGATGGAAAAAGTATGTTCCCTCAAAATCTGTATTCTCATGCTAAAACTTTTTTTTAACTTTTAATTTTGAAATGTTAGACTTACAGGTTGTGAATAGGTTCCTGTACATCTCTCATCAGCTTCTGACAAAATGATCAATACTACCAAGAAACAAGCATAGTTATAATACTATTAATTAAACTACAGATCACATTCAAATTTCACCAGTTTTTCCACCAATGTCCTCTTTCTGTTTCAGGATCCAGTACAGGATCCTGCATTGTACTTTTTTCCCTTTAGTCTGTCAACCTGCAACAGTTCCTTAGTCTTTCCTTTTTTTTTTTTTTTATAATCCTGACACTTCTGAATAGCATTACTGTTTAATTATTTTGTAGAATGTCCTTCAATTTACATTTGTCTAATATTTCCTCATGACTGGACTAAGGTTAAGCATGATGAGCATAACTACCACGGAAATGACAATGTGTCCTGAGTTCTCAATGCATGGTATCAAAATAATGTCACTTTGCCTTTTTACTGGTGATGTTAACTTTGATCCCTTGGTTAAATAGTGCTTGTGGGTTACTATCTTTCCATTTGTAGTTAATAAATACCTTGGGGTAGATACTTTGAAACTATGATAATATCTTGTTTATTCTCAAATTTTCACGTGCTACTCAGCAACCTATGTTGGGTCCTGTCTACAACAGTTATGTCTGTGGTGTTTGACTAGTGCTGATATTCTACTGAAATGTAATTTGAATCTTTAGTAAGTGAAAGGCACATACATTGCACAAGTCACAATTTTTTTTTCCTTCCTCAGATCCTCAGTACTTATAGGAATGTATCTCTTAATATTGTTCTTTCCCTTCATCAGCATTGGATTCCATGAAAAATGCTACTTACTTTCAGTCATTAGTGGTGTCTCACTTTTCTCAGCCACCTAATTTACTTTGGAACTAGAGTAGGATGAGTGAAAAATAAGACTACACTGCACAATATGAGGATATGAGTCTATTTCCTGCAGAAATTCTGATAGGGGAAAACATTGGCAGTATTCCTTTCAATATGATAGATGTCAACAACCAAAAACTCCTCATTGATTTTATTAGATATCCTCTAGTTTGTGCTTTTAATGAAACAAATCTGATTACATATAAGAAAAAAAATCTCTTCAGGTTCAGTTTGTTTTATTATTGTCTAGCCCTTCTTATCCTAAGTTGTTTTTCAAGGGAATCATAATAATAGACTGGGATATCATATCCCCACAATACCGAAGGAAAAGTTTCCCTCAAGGAAAAAATGTGGAAAATTAAGTGACTCAGAGATCTCCTATCCTCCCACTCCATTAAAACAAGGGATTAGGGGAAGCAATTTATGGAGTGGGCACGGCTCTGCATCTACATTTATGTGTGTCCCAGGACAAGTCTTTCTTCCATTTCAGTTTCTCTAAAACAAAAGACAGGCAATTAAGTACTCTCTAAGATCTCACATTTCATGGAACTTTGAAAATATAATTTATTCAAACTGATTCAGGCAAGGTGTAAATTAGACAGTTAAGCAAACAGCATTGGTTTTCCTGAATATATTTTTATGCATTTTATTTATGAATAACACTACTTGTTATTCCACTTGCCTCCTTGTTGCAGGTTAACTCTGACAAGTAGGAGGTAGGTTAAATTAATCCTTATAATGTGTATATGAGTAGCTTTATTTCTATCATTTGCATATTACTTCAAATATGCACTATTTTATAAATGATATCAAGACATAAAAAGAAGCATGCTCATTATTTTCTCCAACATATATAGAGTATTCATAACAAATGTTTCTTAATTACATTTGCTTTTAATTTACCTATACCAGAACAATCTTAGGAAAAATTGTACAGTAAGTAAATTTAGTCTTTGCATTCTCTTATTTTCCTTCTTTACTAAGTTCCACATATAAAACTGTGAATTAATTGAAGACAGGATCTTTGTCTTAGCCATATCTGTATTTTCATTGCTTGTATAGAACTGTCACAAGCAGTTTATTATTATATAGGTATTCAGAATTATAGGTATTATAGGTATTCAGAATTATAGGTATTCAGAATATGTCTTGCTGAATTCAATGGAATTGATTGAAATGGAATGCAATACAAGATTATCTCTGGTTAGGGATGAGAGATGAGAATATGGAGACAGAGAATCTGAGGTCAAATCACAGCTCAATCACTCAAAAACTATGACACATAGACATTTATCCAGCCCTCAGTTTCTTGACTAAAAGAAAAGTTAAAAAAAAATTCTTACAGAGTTGCTGTGTGGATTAAATCATGGCATCCTGAACTTCCACTCCTGTGACAGAATATGTCTCCATAATATGAAGAGGCACCACTAGTGAGCCAGAAAATTAAAGAATTTCTGGAATATAGAAGGCAAATGAGATTAGATCAAAAGCAAAGCAAAAGCATCATAGCTCCAATACGTACAACACAAGCCGGAGAAAATGTCAGCAAGAGGGAAAGAAATTTTCAGACATGCCAAGTTCTAGGTAAAATATATCCTATTCTTAAAAGCTGTGCCTACCTTACTGTCCTATGAACATTTTCTTTCTAAAGCAAGCCTAAGTTCTACCCAAAGGAAGGGCCCATGTGCAGGTATTAGGATCAGAAGAAAAAGTGGGCATAGCTGGACTTTTTAAATAATCAAAAAGAGAAAAAATAGTTCTATACATAAAAGAAATTTACCTTCTTATTCTGGAAATTGGTGGGTGCCTAGTTTGTCTGATACATAACATGCTAGAGCAAAACCTATTTATTGGCATATACTACAAACCTAGCAGACCATTTTAATAGAATCTGCTGTTTATGCACATCTAGGGGAGGGAAATATTGGGAAAAGAGGCCTGTATATATGCAGAGAAAACACATGCAAGGTATCTATTGATCAGCCTGATTTTCCACTCAAAAATGTGGCAAACAATCCTAATCACCTGGCAATTTAGGCAAAACAAAAATCAGAAAAACCCACCTATTTGAAAAAAGAGCAAGATGTGCAAACAGAAAACCCAACTCAGAGGACATAAAATAAGAATTTAAAAACCTCTACTCAGTATACTCAGAAAGGTATGAATAGTCATTGTCTCTATAAAATAAGGAGTAAAGAAGCACAACAAAAATGAACTGGGCATTTAAAATAAAATTACAAAATAAAGCTTAAATAGAATGCATAAATAATAGGATGAATGCAGCTATCACACATTTTGTTGGGAGAAAAAATTCCTAGAATCCAAGACAAGAAGAAAACAATGGAAAATATAAAAACATTGAGAGACATGGAGCATTAATACACCTAATTAATAGAAGAGTATTTTTCTTATCTAAAACATCTTAGCAATTTTATATTTTCAAAATGAAACAGTATGCTTTGTTATAGACAGAAGGAATGATAAATAATATGCACCTATATATTTCAGAACTCCATTTATGATGATATTCCTTTCAGGAAGATGAAACTTGTTATCTACAAATGAATGCAAGTCATTGGCATAACTTCTAATCAATAACATATGAAGATAGAAAATAATGTTAACTTTTCTTTAAAATTCTGAGAAAATTAATTTGTTCTAAAAATTTTCTAGCCAAAATAGCAATCAAAAACTGTATGTGTGTGTGTGTGTGTGTGTGTACGTACACGTGTGTGTTCAGTGAAGTGAATCCATACGTATTTTCTTTATTTGAAAAAATTACCAAAGATCCTATGGTGAAAGACCGGAAAAGAAAAACAAAAAAAAGGTTGACCTGAAATATCACAGAAAAAAGTTATAGTTAAGGATGGCCCTTAAGACATCAATAAATCATGAAAGGCATTACAGGAAATTTCACTTCACCTTAAAGATTAGAAAATTTTTCTTCAAACAGCGTATGTTTACTTATTTTTCTACAAATGCAAACACAATGCTTATTCTGCATTTCTATTTACATGATGCATTAAAACTATCTTATACACTGAATATCTGTATGAAACATTTCCAGCAATCTGGATTATGCATAAATTCTATAACTGTTCCAGATTTACTTGTTAATTCTGTCTGTTTACTTCAGAACAATTAATTTTGCAACAGTGAGACCCCACTCTCTATAAGCATTCCCCCCAATATCTCCCCCCCACAGAAAAACCCCAAATGTGACACTGTTCTTTCTGGAGGACAGGTCTGTCAGCATTTTTACAATATAAGCGTTTCAAATACATCAGAGGAGATCAAAGAAGCAATTTCTTTTCAATTTAGTGAGAAGAAAAATATTCTAAAAGGAGAAAAGCTTTATAATTACAGTCAATGAAGTACCTGTATTATGAAAAGGGCAGGATAAACCCATTCAGGCTCCATATACAAAGAAAAATATAAAATAATGAAAGTGAATATAAATTCTTTGTACAAAGAAGCACCCCAAATTTCATGGGAATAATTTAGATCAAAACTGAGAAGGAATATATGTAACATATACATAAGGTTTGAATTTAGGATTATAGACAAACATTAATTTACATTTTCATACATCTGTATTTTTTTCTGTTCCAACTATTATAGAGAAGATGTTTCAAAGGAGACACCATATTGACTCCTAAAACTTATTCATCACTACATTTTCAATTGCCATACTTAAGATTTTAATCTCTCTCACTGGTGTCCCAAATACTACAGTGGATGATAGCTTAAAATGTTGTATTATATTTCTATTGTTGCTATAAAATTATACAAAATTCATGGTTTAAAACAATGCAAATGTACTATCTTATAGTTCTGTAGGTGCGAAGTCCAACATGGGTCTCAATGGGCTAAAATCAGTGTGTGAGGAAGGCTGTGTTTCTTCCTGGAGGCTCTAGCAGAGAATCCATTTTCTTCCCTTTTCCCAGCTTCCAATGAACATATACATTCCCTGGCTCTGTACCCACTTCCTCGGTCTTGCATCTCTCTGACCATTCTTTTGAAGTCAAATCTTCCTCTGACCCTGACTTCAGCCAGAGAAGGTTCTTTTAAGGACTGATATGATTAGGTTGAACCCCTCTAGATAATCCTGGATAATGTCCCATCTCAAAATCCTTAACCTTAATCACATCTGCAAAATTCATTTTCCCATGTAAAGACAACGTGATTACATGTTCCAGTGATAAGGATTTGGACACATTTAGGGGCCCATTATTCTGCTTACCATAGTCCTCTTTCTGTCCTCCAAAGATTTTTATTCTTTCCATATACAAAATATACTCAATCTACCACAACATTATAAAAAGTCTCAACCCATTACATCAACTCAAGTTCAAAATCTCATCTAAATCTAATTAGCCAAAAGTCTAAAATCTCATCATCTAAATCATCTAAATTAGATATGGGTAATATTCTGGTAATAATCCCTACTGGGGCATCCTGTTCATCTATGAAGTCATGGATCTTAAGAAGCAGTTATCTGTTCCTAAAATAATATGGTGAGACAAGGCATAGGATAACAGTTATAGAAATTCTGGTTCAAGATAGTCAAAAATAGAAGGAAAAAGAGTTACTGGACCCAAGCAATTTCAAAATTGAGCTAGGAAAACTCCATTAGATTTCTTTTTATAATAACTTTTTGTTAAAGCATCTTTATTGGAGTATAATTGCTTTACAATGGTGTGTTAGTTTCTGTTGTATAACAAAGTGAATCAGCTATACATATACATATATACCCATTTCTCCTCCCTCTTGCATCTCCATCCCACCCTCCCTATCCCACACATCTAGGTGAGCACAAAGCACTGAGCTGATCTCCCTGTGCTATGCGGCTGCTTTCCACTAGCTATCTATTTTACATTTGGTAGTGTATATATATGTCCATGCCACTCTCTCACTTCGTCCCAGCTTACCCTTCCCCCTCCCCATGTCCTCAAGTCCATTCTCTACATCTGCATCTTTATTTCTGTCCTGCCCCAAAGAGTCATGTGCCACAATGTTAATTGCAGCACTATTTACAATTGCCAGGACATGGAAGCAACCCAAGTGTCCATTGACAGATGAATGGATGAAGAAGATGTGGCACATATATACAATGGAATATTACTCAGCCATAAAAAGAAACAAAACTGAGTTATTTGTAGTGAGGTGGATGGACCTAGAGTCTGTCATACAGAGTGAAGTAAGTCAGAAAGAGAAAAACAAATACCATATGCTAACACATATATATGGAATCCATTAGATTTTATGTGCTGGGATTAATCCTATGTGGCTCAAGTTATTTGGGCTGTTGGCTCTGCCCTCCTAGGCATCCTCCATTTTTCATAAGTGGTAGTACATGTTTTATAGCTGGGTAGTTTTATCAGCCTATTTCCTGCCTGTAGAAATGTATGGTTCTACCAGCCTTCTTTAATTTTGTACTCCATCGCTTTCACTCCCAGCAAGCATTGTTTCTGCTGGCTAATTCTGGAGACTCTTGTGGCTCTCCTGTATATGTCATGGGATTCACTCCATTAGACAAGAAATTCCTCCACAGATCTTTCCTAGATAACCCAATCTCTATCTTTGCTTTTTTTGTTTTTGGGGGGATGACTGAAGAATTATGCCCTAAAACTTCCTAAATGTTTTCTAGTTATATTAAAGTGATCTGTGAGATGAACTTTAATCTCCTCAAAGAGCCATTTGTGTGAATGAACATTATAACCTTTTGATTTTTCTGAGGTATTAGCAAAAAATGGCAGCGCCTCATGCTTGGCTTTTTCCTCTAGGTCATGATTTCCAGGCAGCAAATCTCTTTAGTACTTTTTATTCTACAATCTGAATAGGCTTAGAATTTCCAAAATCATCCAATACTGGCATGCTTTTATGTACGTTTTATTGTTTGTTTTTCTTTTTTGTTATTTTAATTGTTCTTCCTCAGTTAATCTCCTTCCACTAATATTTTACTATAAGCAGCAAGAAGAAATCAGGCTGCGTCTTCAACACTCTGCTTAGAAATATCCTCAGTTAAATGTACAATTTCATTATTTACCAGTTCTGCTCTCCACATAACTGAAGGACACACACAGTTCTGCTAAGCATTCTGCAACTATGCAGCAAAGATGTTCTTTCCTCTAGTTTCCAATAACATTTTCCTCATTTCCTTCTCAGCCTTCAGCAGCTGTTCCATTAACATCCATACTTTTCTTAACAGTCTGTTCACAATGATTTTGGATCCTGTAAGATGATTTATGTTTTCTCAGTTCTGCTTCTCACTTCTTTCTGAGTCCTCATTAAGAATAGTTCCCATCAATATTTCTACTAACAGTTTCTTCAGAGAAATCTAGCCTTTTTCCATCATTCTCTACAAAATTCTTCCAGTCTCTCCCTATTGTGCAATTCCAAATACATTTTCACATTTTTATATATTTGTTATAGCAGCACCTCACCCCTGGTACCAAATATATATTAGTTTATTACTGCTGCTGTAACAAATCGTCCAAAAAAGGTAGTTTAAACAATGCAAATTTATTATCTTATAGATCTGTAGGTTAGAATTGCAACAGAAGCCTTATTGGGCTAGAATTAATGTGCCAGCAGAGCATCTCTAGGGAAGAATGTTTCCTTGGCTTTCCCAGCTTTTAATGGCTAACCAAATTCCTTGACCCTTGCCCCCGATCCTGTATCTTATATCCAGCAATGTTGCATCCCTCTAATCATTCTCACAACTCCTTTTCTGACTACAGTTAGGAAAAGCTTTCTGTATTTACAGATCTCTATGACTAGACCGGGCTCCCTGGATATCCAGTACCATCCCCCCATTTCAAGGTCCTTAACATTAATCACATTGGCAAAGTCCCTTTTGCCATATAAGGTAACATGCTCATAGGTTCTGGAGATTAGGATGTGGACAACTTTGGCAGCCATTTTTTCTTCCTACTTGGCTTCATCTGAACAGACTTGACCACTATCCAGGGCTTCTCCTTTTCCTTCTTTGAGTACTTGCTGTCCCACATCTACATGTTATTCATCTTTTGAGTGAGCGTGACCATTTGTCTAATCATTTTAACCAATTAACCTTGCTTGCTTAATTCGTGTGGATCCCTTGGTAGCTGACAGCAGATATGGACTCAGATTATTGTAGACCTCCCTGAAGCTTGGGTTCCCCAGAAAACAGACTGTGAGGTGGGGCATACATTCTAGGAAGTTGGTCAGGGAGTGTTTTGGAGATCATCGCTGTAGAAGAGGAAGGAGAGAAGCTGCAAGGTTGGGCAGAGGAAGAGATCAGGCTGCAAGGTGGTCTCAACAAAAGCCTCAGGTGACCAGATGTTAGAGAAGGAGTTTCTGAAACCAGATGGACCCCTTAGATTATTCTGTGTTACCATGAGAGAACAAGGCCTTTCTGCTCTAGAAGCTACTAATCATCCAATGTGGGCTGCCCACAGAGAATTAAAGCAGTCTCTCCAACCCAGGGCAACTTCCAGAGAGGGCTGGCAGTTGAAAGCCATCAGACAGCAATACTCACAACAGATGGGGAAATAAGCCCTTTAGTCTTGAATGAGAATCTGGAAAGTATATCACAGCACCCACTACTCCTCCAGATTTTGATTTCTTAACTTAGATCTGATCTTTGCTTCAGTATATGTGTTATCTGTTTCTCTGGTAATGGTGTTTGCCCAAGCGACAAATACTGCCATCACCCAAAATTTGCATTAAAACTGAACATTTGCTTGTTTGTTTATATGTGTCTCTTCCAGCTCTATTCAATTCCTCTTGTTAACAAATGCTGCTAAATCACTCCTTTCTCATTTGAGGCCTTAGTGTACTAGAATAAATTTGGTGGAGCTAAAGAACGTAATTTTCCTTGTACAGGGCTGGTTGTTTTCTACAGTAATTCAACTTCCAATTTAGTCCATAGAATGGGATGGTGTTAGGTAAAAGGGGACCCTATACCATACATTCCTAAAGTTATCTGCGGATGAAAACTAGAATTGAGAATTCTTTCTCCCTCTCACTATCCTGTGCAAAACTTACCAGTTTTGTGACTTGTGGCCAAAAACCTTAACTACATTGAGCCTCGATTTCCTTATTTGCAAAATGTAAATTATCCACTTTACAGGGTTGCCTATATGCTGAAAAACAGTGGTATAAAATCTTTAGCACGGTGGGTGGCACAAAATTATTGTTCAGAATGCATTACTTTTCTTTTTCTCTTAGGTCATTTTTAAATCTTTAATAAAATAGTCCTTCATCTCTCTTTCCTTTATCTCTATCCTTTCATAGGCCACCATCCTCATTATGTACGTATTACATTGTATATCTATTATCATAAGCCTAGCAATGTAATATTTATATAAATTTAATTCATGAAATGCTGCTGTTTTAAGAAGTAAATAATTTTAGGAAAAATAAAATACATAATATGCTTTACTCACACCTTTATAAGTCTAAATGTTCTTTCATTTTTATATAAATAAAATTTTTTATTTATATAAATAAAATTTTTATTTATATAAATAAATTTTGTATATAACCTAATTAGAATGTAAATTTAAGTTGAGAACAAAGAATCAATTATTTCGGGTACATTTGTTTGTAAAATAGACATATGAATATACATTATTATATTCATATTTCAAAATATACCTGTTCTAAAACTACAAATATAATAATTAAATTTGCTTTATGATAAGTATGTCTCTTGGGCTTTTTGAAAAAAATATATAAACCTCAGATGAAAAGCAAAACGCTTTTCCCCAGAAAATGTGCATAAACAGAGTTTTGAAGACCATTTTTAGGGGATGTGAAATAAGTGAGGTAGAACCGTAAATTCTCACACAGTGGCTATCAAAACTTTATCTATGTGTAGTATAAGTATAGTTTAACAACTCTGTGTACATGCACACACTTATGTACACAAAGGAAATAAAATGTTCATGAGACAACACCTATACTATATATATATATACTATATGCTGTGCACTCTGATTTTTGCTGTTTTGTTCGATCGTATTCTATTTTCTTTAAAAAAATTGTTGCCTAACCTCCTAACTTGATCTCATGACCCACTACTCCATCATAACCCATAATGGATCAGTTCACAGTTTGAAAAACACTGCTGTAAGGCTCCTAGGTTTCCATATTAAAAAGTAATGCTTGAGGGTCTAGATAAAAATACAGCTAGAAACTGCTATGACATAAGGAAGTAGGTATATCTTAGTTGTGTTAAAGTTATAATTCCTAAAAACAAAAAATAAAAACAAACAAACAAACAAAAGAACACAGGGAAAGAGGAGAAACCATCACCACAAAACAAAAGTCAGTCACACTGTCCATTTATGTATCTGTCTGCCTATCTATCTGTCTACCTATCTATCTGTCTATCT
Source organism: Phocoena sinus (assembly GCF_008692025.1). Classification (NCBI taxonomy): domain Eukaryota; kingdom Metazoa; phylum Chordata; class Mammalia; order Artiodactyla; family Phocoenidae; genus Phocoena; species Phocoena sinus. The sequence continues at coordinate 78,144,242 of NC_045768.1, read as the reverse complement.
GGAGAGAATTATATTCATCAATTTCAAGAAAAATTATGAAATCATTTAATAATATGGTGTATTAAAAATACCCAATAGATACATATTTTTCAAGTAGAGCTTTGTCTAATTTCAGTTCCTGAGCTATTCTATTGTTACCATATGTTTAATTTTATGCCTTAAATTCATTATCTTCTCAAACTCAAAAAGAAATAAAGATATGTGTGAATTAAAACCAATTTATTTTTACCACTAGTTTATTTCTTAATTTTATGTGTTTCTAAACACAGCAATTTCATTCCATTGTTTCAAACTAGAAGGAATCAAAAGCATGTAAGATGCAGAGTCAATCCTGTTTTCATTCATTCACCTTGCTACAAGGTATCAGGACATACATGTTTGACAGAACTGCTGATTACATTTCTAACTTACCTGAAAATGGCACCAGATTATGCATCCTTGAAAGTGCCTTTGTATAATCTAATCCTGGGGCACTGCTAGTTTAAGACACAAATCACGAGCCATAAGATTCAAAACTAGGTTAATATCACTCTCTTTTCATGTTTCTTTCCTTCTGTTAAATTCAAGGTATAAGTAGCACACTAATGAGCAATTTTATCATTCCTGTGTTCTAGTACTATATTCTATTTTAAGCAGAAATGTACAATGTATATTTTCTAAATTAATATACATATTTTCTGAAAATAAGGGCCTGGTCAAATAAAAGCCTCAGAAACTTTGCATGCCAAACTCCTTTTGAATAATAACAGTGTTCAAAGATTATAAAAATTCCTACAATCAATAAAACAAACTAATCTAGCATTTCCTAAAACATCTGGATGTAAAGTCTCCCTCTTTTTTTGTAACAGCTCAATTACTATCATATACATATTACTTTTAACTATAAATATAATTATCAGTGTTTGAAGCCTCTGATTTTTGCTAGGTTTAATATCCTCTCTAAGTATTGGTTTCCTAATAGTTACTTCATAGCGATGATTAAACAGGAGTGCCTCTGTAAAGTGTGTGGCAGGTAGCATTTTGTGACAAAGTGGATGGCCTATTTTTGTTGTTGTTGTTCTTTATCAGTGTATTTATTTATTATACAATTTTTAAAAGTTACATTCCATTTACAATTATTACATAATATTGGTTATATTCCCCATGTTTTATAATATATCCTTGTAGTTTATTTTATATATAATAGTTTGTACCTCTTAATCTCCTACCCCTAAATTGCCCCTCCCCCTTCCCTCTCCTCACCGGTAACCACTAGTCTGTTCTCTATGTCTGTGAGTCTGCTTCTTTCGTTACATTCACTAGTTTGTTGTATTTTTTAGATTCCGCATACATAGTATTTACCTTTCTATGTTTGACTTATTTCACTTCACATAATACCCTCCCAGTGCATCCATGAAGCTGCAAATGGCAAAATTGTATTCCTTTTTATGGCTTAATAGTATTCCATTATAAAAAATATGTGTGTGTGTGTGTATATATATATATATATATCTCACATTTCCTTTATCCATTCATCTGTTGAGGGACACTTAGGTTGCTTCCATATCTTGGCAATTGTAAATAATGCTTCTGTGAACATTGGAGTGCATGTATCTTTTCAAATTAGTGTTTTTATTTTTTTCAGATATATACCCAGGAGTGGAATTGCTGGGTAGTTCTCCTTTTAGTTTTTTGAGAAACCTCCATACTGTTTTCCACAGTGGCTGCACCAATTTACTTTCCCACCAACAGTGTACAAGGGAGAAACCACATGTTCATTCTTCACATATTGATAATATTTTGGACTTGAAGTCAGGTGGCTTGATGTCATCATCTGCCTCCAGTTACCAGGTGTACTAACTTAAGGCTGGGGATATATCATCACTAAGGTTAAGTTTCTTTACCTGAAGCTGTAGTTTTTAATAGTATCTATCTCAGAGAATTATTGTGAATATCTAATGATATGATATGTGAAAAGCACTTAGAAGTTTGCTAGCACAAAATGCATGTTTAGTAAATGTTAGTTATCCTTATTATTTTCTTTCCCCTACCTCCTTGCCTCTCCTTTCATCCAAATAAGCTCCAGTAGTGAAGTATGTAGATATGTACCTCAGAGAATGACAGGAAAATAACATTAAATCTTACCCACTTATTTTCACACTTCGCGTCCAATTCTGTCAGCTCTCCTTTTGCAATATATCCAGAATCTGAGGGCCGTGGTTCAAAAGGATTATTGCAATGATCTTCTGACTGTTCTCCCTGCCTCCACCCTTGCCCCACCATAATGAATTCTCAAAGCCAACAGCTGGGAGGTCTTACACAACCCTTCCTTGTGGCCTCTCTGACTCAGCTCTTACTTCACTCCCCACTGCCACTTCAGCTTATTATTCTTTGAATGTGACAAGACATGATTTTTGTCACAGGATTTACACTTGCTGTTACTTCTGCCTGGAAATTTCTTTACTCATGGTTCACAAACCCTTTGTTGTCAAGTCAGTGCTAAATATGATTTTATCAGAAAAGTCTTCCTCAAGAATATAATCAAAATACATCATCTTTCTCTCTTCCCATTACCTATCTTATTTTTCTTCTTTGAACTTATCACATCAGATAATTTCATTTTTGTCTCAGTAAAATGTAAGTTCCATGAAGAAAATAAGTAACTTTTTTTCCTCCCACTGATGCACTTTTAGAACCTGCAAAAGTATTTGACATACATTGATGCTTAATAAATATTTACTGAATGGATTTCTTTGTTGAAGAATAAATGCTTAGATTTTGCCATTTTTTTAATCCATTGAAGAAGTTAGTGTGATATTTCTTAATGCTTTTAACTACCTTGCAATAAGAGCACAGATGGGCAGAAAAACTTAGTACATGCATCACCAGGCACTGTTATAGGCACAGAAAATGTCACAAGATCTACTGAAGATAACACAGATGGAAAGGAAAAACAACACAAATGTTCTTTTATTCAGAGAAGCCTATTTTTGCTTTATGAATGTGAACTCTTCTTGAATTTCTGACAATATAAACTATATATATATATTTTTCCATTTTCTATTTTCTTGAACGTTGGTTTCTTTGGCCTTTCTGTTTTCCCTCTCTTTATTGTCCTCACATATCTAGTGATAATTCATTGTCTATTCATGTAAATAATAGTGATCAGTAATAATAAATTATCAGTATTAGAAACTAACGGGTTTCCTTATAGAGATCACTCTTTCTCGAGAAGGAAATGCAATTGTGAGTGGCAAAGCCCTGTTCTGATAAGTGGATAAGATATTTTTACAGTCTGTGAGCTGTATACACCACTTGGAACAGACTAAAGTGACCCAAAATACCATCTTTTTTTTTTTATAACCCTATCCTACTTTCTAGGGGACTCCATACACAAATTCTTCATTTTGCTTTGAGGGCTGGTATTACTAGCTATACTAACCCTGTAAGCAAACCACAATAGAGCTGGTTTTGTATGAGGGGGAAGAGGATCAGCCAGTGAGTTACCATTTCAGACACCATACTGCAGACTCCAGCTAATGGCTTCTAGGAGCTGTCCAAGGCTACCTTGTTATATAAATATGCATTTCTTCAGCGGCCCTTCTATGTCTGCTGGTTTCTCTGGCTATATTACATGTGTTATTGATTTGAACAAAAGAGCTCTTTAATTTCCATAACTCTTTGATGCAACTGGTTGACTTTCCTGATTATTTGGGAGGCTATACATTTATTTAAATTTCATCTTTTCAGTAAGAGTTTGGAACAAAAGCATTGCACCCCTTCCTTTCAATCAAATATGTGTTGGGTGTTTAGTAGTTTCTACGCATGTCCATGAATATAGGTGAAGGATTCATGGTTACTGGTACAGGTTGTTCCAGCGGAGGAGACAGAAGAGATAACAGATAATGTAGTAGACTAAACACTACAGAAGTGGTAAATGTGAGATAACATATTTAGCAAACAGAAGGAGTACTAAAACCAGCCTGGGGATTTGAGATTGTTTTTAGAAGAGATGATGCTTATGCTGAGTACTGAAGAATAGGATTTAAACAGGCAGAGAGGGCTAAGGGAAAAAAGCCCAGAATCAAAAGCTTTAAAAAGAATATTCTAGGTGGGGGAATTCTAATATGATACAACATAATACAATACAATGTAATAAAATAACCTGTAAAACATTTGCATCTTTAACACCTACTTGCTACAATTAGAATAAAATATTTCCTGGCAAAAGGAAATGGGAATTTACAAACTGGCCACTAGACATTCTTACTTTCTTCCTCAATATTGTTTTTAATAATACAATATTTTTGTTTTCAATAAGGCAGATTGTTAGGCCAGAGTAATGCTATAATGTACCTAAAATATTTTAATGTCAATGTCCAAATAAACACAGATCCCCTGCTCTTTTGAAAGTCATTAGGCCTTACGATAATGAAAGATAGCAGCTGATTAATTTTTTGCAGTTATGTCTCTCATTTTATGACACTCCAGATGCTTCCTTTCCCTTCATTTAAACACTATACACAGTGCAAAGCATAAACATATTTGTTTTCCAATGTGCAATTAAAACTGCCCAAACTCTAGAGACCATAAGCAATATTATTTGACCTTGTGTGGTCTGTAGTTACAATATTTAGTAACCAAATGACAATAAAACAAATAAGAGGTTAATTAAATTGCTTTGCTTCTTTAAATTTACAGTATAGTGCTAATTAAATATGTTTGTTTCTACTTCTTTCTGTCTTTCTCATTCTGTCTCCATTTTGCCCTATATTTACATTGTCCTTCAAAGCTTCATCCAAAATTGTTTCAATTATTTTGCATTACTAACTTCATTATATGTATATGTATGTGTTTGTTTTCTTCAAGTCTACTGCTTGTTTTTTTATTCTTTTTACAGTTCCTTTCAAAGAACAGATGCTTTTAATTTTAATAAAGTCCAGTTTATTAATTTGTTCTTTTATGGGCTTTGTTTTTGGTATCATATCTTAAAATGAGTTTGTATAGCCCAAGGTCACAAAGGTTTTCCCTTATGCATTTTAATGGAAATTTTATAGTTAAAGGTTTTACATTGATCCATGATTCATTTTGAGTTAATTTTTGTACATGGTATGAAATAAGAATCTAAGGGGTTTATTTTGTTTGTTTTACGTATGGCTGTTAAGTGTTGCAGCTACTGAAGTACTTTTTTCCCTTTTTTTGTAAAACATCCGTTGCCTATATATGTGCAAGAATAATTCTGGAATCTTTATTCTGTTTTGTTCCACTGATCTATTTAATGGTCTGTATGCCAATTCTGCACTGCCTTGATTATTGTGCAATTATAATAGGTATTGAAACCAAGTAGCCTTAGTCCTCCAACTTTGTTCATCTTTTACAAAATGTTTTGGCTATTCTAGGTTCTTTGCATTTCCTTGCTAATTTAAATGTAAGCATATGATTAATTTTTAAAATTAATTAATGAGTAAAGATTAATTATACATAATGTTCATCTAATACCCCAGGTAAATGCTAAGTAGAAAATAAAATGTAAAGATAGGGGCTCACCTACTTTACACTTTTTTTGAGTCACTTAAAATATTTCAAGTTAATTACAGCTGGTAAGTTGACACAATAAATACACTGAATTGGCACCTTGTATCTAAAATGTATATGGAATTTAAATAAATGAAGATTTCTCTTCTCGAGAGTTAGAATACCTCAGAGCTGGGAAGAATGATCTAGTTCAACTGCATCTTGAGCCTCAGGGAAGTCGGGAGGTTTGCAGAGGATTAAAACACTACTATTTATAGTAGGCAAAGTTAAGATTCATAGCAGGTGGGCCCTGATCAGTATATTTTATATTACGCTCATCTGTAGTTTCCTCAGAGATACTGAGAGGCTGTTTCCTGGGCTATCGTCCTCAATAAACTGAAACTCACTGCTAGCTAGCTAGCTAGCTTAAGTAAATCTACATTCTTGAAGAAATAAATGAACAAGCCATTACTACTGCTATATTTTACTTTATGCAATGTAACTATATCCATATCACTACTGTTAATATATAATGGAAATCTAATGTGCTTTGATCTTCGGCCATAAGGTGCATATTTTTTCATCTTCCACGTCATCATCTTAATGAAGTTTATTTTACATTAAAATTCTGGTAGGCATTGCTCAATGTCCTCTGATAGACTCTATCCAGCTCTGTGAATTTGGCCAAATCATTTTAGTAAATGTCTTAATTTCCATATCTAAAAATGACAGCCTTATATATGAAGGTACATATTAGGACCCCAGATATTAAATTCTATAGTATCTATTAGATATTTGAAAGCAATGGATGTGTAGAATCAGTCAGCATGTTAACAAATGTATGTATTGAAGACACAGAAACTCTGGTTCAGAAATAATTCAGGAATGCCTGAGCAAGTGGAAGAGTAGATATTGTCAAGTTGAGTGAGGATAGCAGTTATTCCTGAAATATTTGTAATTCCTATTTTAAGTTCTACATGCAAGAGAATAACACAGAGATAATGCTATTGAGTCTTCTGCATTAGGAACAAAATTGCCAACCTAGGATGCAACCAAATGGTCAACCAGAGAAAGGACTGATTAAAATATACTTGCGTTGGAGATTAGGTCTCATTCTCATTGCCAGTGTCTTGTTAACTCTAGAATTCATTTTGTGTTCATTTGTGTTTATTAATCTTCATAGAAGGCCATTGCTTTTTACAGAATATTTCAAGCATCCTATGAAAAAAGACAGTGTAAAATGTAATCATCCACTTTATACTATCTGGCTATGCTACCAACATTGGCAGAAGGGGGTTAATGACGTTCACTTCAACCTCCAAGCATCCTTAATCATTAATCCAATAGTAACAAACATTGTCTCTGGTCCAAAGCTACTCTCCTGTAGCTGTCACCTTTCCTCCTAAACCCCTTCAAATGATCTTCAGGCAGTCCTGTGACAGCACTTCCCAAGTTATTCTCTAACATGATTTCTAGGGTGCACTTGTCACATTACTGAGAAATTTGGTAGCAAGAAATATATTTTTCTGAACAGCAAGCTCAATAAGAATAAGATGGTTGCAGAACAACTCTCTAGATGATCATGTTTATGTTAACATGAGGAAAAGTTTGCTTTTTGCAAAATATTGTGATATTGTAATATAATTCTTGCTATGTTTTCATTGATGTCACATAACAAGAAGTTAATAAAATAAAATATATGATAATAAACAAATTTAACTGCTACAACAATGGATTTTTACCTTGTAAATTGGTAATAACTCAAAACGTAAAAAAAATTTCACATTCATGAGCAACTTTTCTGTTTTTTTCTCGACTGTTTTTATAATTCAACTATTTTAAAAAGTTTTCAGTTCCTCAGAAGAATAGGTCAGGACCTCGGCTTGGTGCTTTGTGACCGCCTGGAGGGGTGGGATAGGGAGGGTGGGAGGGAGGGAGACGCCAAGAGGGAAGAGATATGGGAACATATGTATATGTATAACTGATTCACTTTGTTATAAAGCAGAAACTAACACACCATTGTAAAGCAACTATACCCCAATAAAGATGTTAAAAAAAAAAAAATAGGTCAGGACCATATCAAAGCTCTCTTTGAAATTTTGGAGTTCTTTACATATTGAGGCATAAAATGAATTGACGATATTGCAACAATTCTTAAAATGTGTTAATTCACCTTTAGGCTATTGTAACTTTGTCACTAGCATCAAGCAGATTTTTAAAGACAGGTAAATCTAAATAATCCAGAGACCTCAGAATCATGAGTTGCTAGTTAAATGTGTTAATACTATTCAGATTAAAGCCTTGTTATCTGAAGAAAATGAAGTTAAAATTATGTTGTCTGCTGCTTTTTTTTCCAAAAATTATACTGTAAATAGAAAATTGCAAATGTCCACATATACTTTGTAGTGATTGGACTCTGTTTGTAATTACCTTTACATAGGTAAATATCTATTTGAGGCACATAATTAAATCTTTTATAAGAAAATGTATATTCACTTTATTCTTAAAATTTCAGTAAATAATATTAAATTATAGTAGTGTTGTTTTAACTAAACATGGCCTTATTTAGTGTAGGCATTAAAATGTGCAAACCAGGAAGACCAAACTAAAGAACTGTTAAACAAGAGATATAAATGCATCTTTAGACCCCTTCCCAGCGTATTATCTATAAAGTGATCAATAAGCCTTTGTTAAGTGAATGAATCTTATGAACTGTGATGTGGAAATCTAAGTTTTCAGGATGATATGCTAGCACTTTGTTCTGTCAGAGAGACAAAGATGTTACAGAGCTCTGAAGTTCTTGGAATATTATTAAGTTTCATAAAGTTAGGTAGAAATATTAGAATATGTCATCAGATTATTTTCCTAATTTGTAAACATTCAGGTCTGAGTGATCTGAATGACTGCATCTAACAATTAGGAGGACTTGGTAAAACAACTCAACATCTTCACACTGAAAAAAAAAAAAGAGTAAATGAGTAAATTATATCTATATATACCTGATCTAACTGCAAAGGAATAATGTCCCCCCAAATATCTACTGCTCTCAAACTCCTGCCTAGAAGTTGCCAGGGTTAACAGAATTTTAAAAATCACTTCATCCTCAAAAACAAAAAAGCAAAAATGTTCCTTCCAATTTACATTTCTCTTACTGAATTGTTTTTTTTTTAAAAACACCTTTATTGGAGTATAATTGCTTTACAATGGTGTGTTAGTTTCTGCTTTATAACAAAGTGAATCAGTTATACATACGTTCCCATATCTCTTCCCTCTTGCGTCTCCCTCCCCTCCCACCCTCCCTATCCCACCCGTCTAGGTGGTCACAAAGCACTGAGCTGATCTCCCTATGCTATGCGGCTGCTTCCCACTAGCTATCTATTTTGCCTTTGGTAGTGTATATATGTCCATGCCACTCTCTCACTTTGTCACAGCTTACCCTTCCCCCTACCCATATCCTCAAGTCCGTTCTCTAGTAGGTCTGTGTCTTTATTCCCGTCTTTCCCCTAGGTTCTTCATGACCTTTTGTTTTTTCTTTCTTAGATTCCATATATATGTGTTAGCATACGGTATTTGTTTTTCTTTTTCTGACTTACTTCCCTCTGTATGACAGACTCTAGGTACATCCACCTCACTACAAATAACTCAATTTCGTTTCTTTTTATGGCTGAGTAATATTCCATTGTATATATGTGCCACATCTTCTTTATCCATTCATCTGTCCATGGACATTTAGGTTGCTTCCATGTCCTGGCTATTGTAAATAGAGCTGCAATTTTATGTGTTAGTTTAGAATACATCAAATGGATTCTGTCCTTGGGCAAGTCAGTCTGCCCCAAGGGGTGCTCCTTTGCTTACAATTGTGTTAAGGAGGAACGTAAAGTAACTGATATAAAATTATGGCAAGTATTTGGATCCAAGCAAATATACAGTTGCAAATGATTATAGGACGTCACCAGGAAAGATTGATTGGCTATATTTTAGAATCTTCAAATTTCAAAGCAGACATCTTTATTTCATATGACCTGAAAGCTGTCAGTGCCATTTAGTATACCAAGAAGATTTCAACATCAAACAGAGCTCTGTTTTTAATCCCAGGTCTGTCACTTGTTTAAAAAAAAGTAACTTCTTATGCTAAAAAATTTTTCTTAATAACTTACTCTGGTATTTTATTTCATTTTATTTATTGTGTTTTAATCTAAGTAATATAGCCTTAGTTTTGTAATGAGAAAGGGAAAATATCAAAACTTGAGGTTGTTATGAAGATTAAACAATATAACTAATTAAATAATACAATAGGATTAAATAATACAATATATAAATATAAGCAGTCTAATTCCTACCTCATTATGACCTTTGTATCCCCAGTACCTGCCTTACTAGTACCAAGAATCCAAAAATATGTATTCTTAGGAATTAACATATGAAGATGCAATAAAAATTGGAGCCTGGAGTTCCTTCCACCAAATATCCAGGGAGTCAGTCTAAAGAACACAATAAGAAAACAGAGTGTAACTTCTTACTATATATACAATAGGTAGCTAATAAGGACCTACTATATAGCACAGCGAACTCTACTCAATACTCTGTAATGACCTATATGGGAAAAAGAATCTAAAAAAGAGTGTATATATGTATATGTATAACTGATTCACTTTGCTGTACTGTAGAAACTAACACAACATTTTAAATCAACTATACTCCAATAAAATTTTTTTTAAATAGTGTAGGTTCTACTTTCTATTGAAGATTGACAGAGAGATTATTAATTAACCTTTTAGAGGAAACTGACTGTATTTGTGGCCTTGAATTCCATCTTCAAAAAATTCAGACAAGTAACTATCAAAAGAGATATATTATTAAGCTAAAAAGAGTTTTCCTTTTTTTCTATTTTTTCCTCAAACAGAATTTCATGAGAGATCATGTGGATTATTACTGGGTTGTCTTTAATTTAACTGCCATATTGATTCAAAATAGTATTATTTACAAACTATGAATTTAGGATCCAGGATTGGCATAAGACTAAAGAGTAATCAACATAAAAGCAAGAGGTTTCCTTTCCTTATGTTTACCATACTTTATTTTAAATACTTGTGCAGTGGTATTTTTTCCTGAGTAGTTTCTAAATATTTTTGAGATTAGCAATGACATTTTTCTATTTATACTATTTGTCTGTGCCTAGTATAGTACATGATATGTAGAAAGCACAAGAAATATACATTAAATTGAAAGATTAAAAATGATCATAAGAGGACATAGAGGAGGTTGAGTTCCTCTTTCACATAAGGTAGTTGAATTCAGATCTATTTAAATTATGGTTGTAGAATTTGGAGTGCTTGTCAGGTATACAAGCTAATAAATTACCCTAAAAGAAAATGCTGTGACTATCATAATCTACACAATAAAGTATAGCCTCATGATCTTGTCTGCTAAAGAAGCCTCTAGCTTTCTTACTAGAGTGGACATGGGTGGACAAGAGAAAAATATGTTTCAACCTTACGTGCTTTGGAACAAAAATTAAAATGACAAAATATTGTAATAACAACTATACTTCAGAGTTTCCAACTTGGGTAGAAACACAGAGTGAAGATACTTTGTAGTCATAGCCTTAGAGGTATTTGAGATATAACAGACTTCTACATTTGGTTGGACAACCAAGTTTTTATGATTACCAACATGGCATATCATAATATTTTGCAGCTACCCACCAGTATAAAGAAAAAAGGAGATGAGGGAACCTCATGGCCACCTAATGATGGGTGAGTACCTTATATTCTGAGTAGAATGGATTTTTTTCTTCTGGTTTTATTGAAATATAATTGACATCCAACACTGTATAAGTTTAAGGTGTAGAGCATAATGGCTTGACTTACATATACTGTGAAACAATTACCACAATATGTTTAGTTAACATTCATCACCTCATATAGTTACAAAAAAGGTTTATTTTGTGTGTGTGTGATGAGAACTTTTAGGATTTACTTTCTTACCAACTTTCAAATGTACCATACAGCAGTGTTAATAATCATCATGTTGTGTATTACATCCCTAGTATTTATTTATCCTATTTCCGGAAGTTTGTACCTTTTGACCACCTTCACCCAATTCCCCCACTCTCCACCCCTCGCCTCTGGAAACCACAAGTCTGATCTCTTTTTCTATGAGTTAGATTTCTTTAGATTCCATATCTAAAATTAAGATTATGCAGCATTTGTTTTTCTCTGTCTGACTTATTTCACTTATATAATGCTCTCAAAGCCCATCTATGTTGTCACAAAAGACAGGATGTCCTTCTTTTTAGTGGCTGAATAGCCACTATATGTACAATTGGCACTTAGATAACTCAGGGGTTGGGATGGCAACCCTTTGCACATTTGAAAATCGATGTATAACATGTAGTCAGCCCTCCCTATACTGGGTTTCTCATATCTGCACTCTGCATCTGTGGATTCAACCAAACTCGGATCATGTAATACATAGTATTTATTATGGAAAAACATCTGAGTATAGGTGGACGTGTAATGTTCAGACATTTGTTGTTAAATGGTCAACTGAATATACCACAACTTCTTTATCTATTTATCTCATGATGGTCACTTACATTGTCTTTGTCTTGACTGTTGTAAATAATGCTGTAAGAACATTGGGTACATATATCTTCTCAAAAAATTTTTTTTGTTTTCTTTGGGAAAAAAACCGAGAAGTGGAATTACTGTATCATATGATAGTTCTGTTTTTAATTTTTTGAGGATCTTCTCTACTGTTTTCCATGGTAGCTATAACAGTTGACATTCACACCAACAGTACACAAACAAGGGTTCCTTTTTCTCCATATCCTTACCAGCATTTGTTATTTTTCTTTTCTTGATAATAGCCATTCTAACAGGCATGAGGTTGATATTTTTCTCATTGTATTTTGATTTTCGTTTCCATGATGATTAATGATGTTGGGCATCTTTTCATGTACTTCTTGGTCTTTTTAATGTATTTTTTGGAAAATGTCTATTCAAGTGCTTTGCTCATTTTTAAATTGGATGATTTGTTTATTTGCTATTCAGTTGTGTGAGTTCTTTGTATATTTTGGATATTAACTCCTTATCAGGTATGTGGTTTGCAAATACTTTTGCCTATTCAATAGACTGCCAATTCACTTTGTTGATTGTTTCTCTTGCTTTGCAGGAGCTTTTTAGTTTGATGTAGTCTCATTTGTTTACTTTTATTTTGTTGCTTTTGCTGTAGGTGTCATATCCAAAAAATTATTACCAAGACCCATGTCAAGAAATTTTTCTCTAAGTTTTCTTCTAGGAATTGCTTGGTTTCAGGTCTTATATTTCCGAGTCTTTAATCCATTGCAAGTTAAGTTTCATGAGTGGTGAAAGATAGTGGTCTATAGTCACTCTTTCACATGTGCATATCCTATTTTTCCAGCGCCATTTGTTGAAGAGGCTGTCTTTTCTCCTTTGAGTGTTCTTGACTCCTTTGTCAAATATTAGTTGGCCACATATGCAGGAATTTATTTACAGGCTCTCAATTCTGTTACGTTGGTCTATGTGTCTGTTTTGATGTCAGTGCCATACTCTTTCGATTACTATAGCTCTGTAATATAGTTTGAATTTCAGGTATGGTGATGCTTCTAGCTATGTTCTTTATTCTCAATATTGCTTTGTATAATCAGGGTCATTTGTGGTTCTATACAAATTCTAGGATTTTTTTTCTAGTTCTTTAAAAAAATGCTTTTGGAATCTTGATAGGGTTTTCAATAAATCTGCTGATGGCTTGAAAAGAGTGTCTTAAAAAGAAAGCCATTTCATGCAAATGTAAACTGGCAAATTTTAAGAATTTCAATGAAACTTTAATTTTTAAGTTTTTCAATTTGAGTACTAAGGAATCAGGATGCTAGGCACTAATAGAAGTATTCTTGTTATTTTGAAATATTATAATTCAAATAGAATACCTGTTGCATTTTCTGCAAATAGGATGAATTATACAAGAAACATTCATTTCTCTTCAGAAAAAAATGACTTTTCCAGAACAATGCTTTTAAGAATCAAGTCCACAGTGGTATAAATGGAAAATATTTAGATGTGTTCCCATGTACTTAAGGAGGTATATTTCTTTGAAGAAACAGACTTCATATTACTAAGGGAAAGGAATATAATTCAGATTTCCCTTTTATATTTTCTTATTATCCCTAAATGAGTGAACTATTTCACTATTTTGTTTCTATTAATTTTTTAAGATTTTTGTTTTGGGATAGTTGTAGCATCACATGAGCTATAAGAAATAACGCAGAGAGGGCCCTATACTATAAATCACAATAAGAATATTGGCATTTTAGAAATCCTTTGACCTTACTCAAGTCCACCAGTTTTACATGTGTTAATTGTGTGTGTTCGTGTTTAGTGCTATGCTATTTTATTACATTTACATTTATGTGCCCAGCATGTAAGTCAATATACAGAACAGTTTCATCACAAGGATCACACATGTTGCTTTCTTATAATCACAGACGCCTGTCTCCACCACCACCTCCAACCCTCTTACCTCTATAATTTTGTCATTTCAAGAATGCTATATAAGCAGAATCAAATAGCATGTAACCTTTTGAAGACTGGCTTTTTATTCAGACTGAATCTACCCAGGCTGTTATGTGTATCAGTAGTCTCTCTTGATGAGTAGGATTTAAAGACATGGATGTAACACTGTTTATTTAACCATTCACCCTTTATTTTTTCTTAACTAATTAATTAATATATTTATTTTTGGCTGTGTTGGGTCTTCATTGCTGTGCACAGGCTTTCTCTAGTTGCAGCAAGCGGAGGCTGTTCGTTGTTGTGCATGGGCTTCTCATTGCGGTGGCTTCTCTTTGTTGTAGAGCATGAGCTCTAGGTGCACAGGCTTCAGTAGTTGTGGCACATGGGCTCAGTAGTTGTAGCTCTCAGGCTCTAGAGCACAGTCTCAGTAGTTGCAGCACAAGGGTTTAGTTGCTCCGCGGCATTTGGGATCTTCCTGGACCAGGGCTCGAACCTGTGTCCCCTGAATTGGCAGGCAGATTCTTAACCACTGTGACACCAGGGAAGTCCCCATTTACCATTTAAACATTCCAGTTTGTGATTCTTACAAATAGAGCTGCTATAAACATTTGTTGACAAATTTTGCGTGAACATAATATTTCATTTTTTAGAAATAAATGCCCAGCAGTGCAATTGCTGGATCACATGGAAAGTGCATGTTTAGATTTTTTTTTTTTTTTTAAAGAAACTGCAACCTGTATTTTATAGTGGCTGGACCATTTTACATTCCTTGAAGCATTTCATGAATGATCCATTTTCTCCACCTCTTTACCACCATGTGGTATTTCCACAATTTTTTTTTCAATTTTAGTTATTTTGGTAGGAGGTACTGATACCCAATTTTTGGTCTTAATTTGAATTTCCTTTATGGAAAATGATGTTGAACATATTTTTATGGGCTTATTTTCCATCCATGTAGCCTCCTCAATGAAATGTTTGTTCATTTATTTTACCCATTTTTTTCATCATATTTTTGTTTTTGTTTTGTTTTGTTTTTACTAAGTTTTGAGAGTCTTTATACATTCTAGATGTGATTCCTTTGTCAAAATGTGCTTTGAAAATACTTTTTTCCAGTATCTTGTTTATCCTTTTATTTTCTTCACAGGGTCTTTAACAAGGCAAAACTTTGTTGTTGTTGTTTTTCATTTTGACATAGTTTAATTTGTCAACTTTTCCGTTTTTGGATTGTGCTTTTAATTTCAATTCTAAGAACTTTTCACCTAGCCTTAGGTCCAAAAGATTTTTCTCCAGTTTTTACTTAAACATTTTATAGTCCTACATTTTAGATAAAATTGTTATTTAAGTTATATACAGGCATAAAATTTAAGTTGAGACTAATTTAGACACCCAATTGCTTCAGCATCATTTGTTGAAAAGGTGCTCCTTCCCTTATTAAATTGCTTTGGTACCCTTATAAAAAAAGTCAGTTGGACAAATATATGTTGGTCAACTTCTGGGTTCTCTATTTTTTTTTCCCTCTGGTCTTTTTGTCTGTTTCACCAGTAGTAGCACATTGTCTTGGCTGCTGTAGTTGTCTAATAAGCCTTGATGTTGCGTAGAGAAATTTCTCCATTATATTCTTCTTTTTTCAAAATTATTTGAATAATTCTAGGACCTATACCTCTAACACAAGTTTTAAAATAAGCTTGTCTGTTCTAAAAATATATTGCTAAGATTCTGGTAGAAATTGCATTAAACAAATGGATCAACTTGGAAATAATTAAGATTATTACTCTGTTAAATCTTCTAATCCATGAGCACAGTGTTTCTCTCCATTGATTTAGAGCTTCTTTGATTTCTTTAATTTACATTTTGAAATGTTCATGTTACAGATGCTGTACCTGTTTTCTTAAATTTATACCCATGCCATTTTCTTCAGAGGAATTGTAGATAGTTTTACATGTTTTTGGTTTCCATGAGATTCTTATTAGTCTGTAGAAAGGCAATTAATTTTTGCATTTTGATAAATTGTCTGGCAAACTTGCCAAACTTACTTATTACTTTTAAGAATTTTTTTTTGGTAGATTTTGGAATTTTCTAATGAGACAACAATATCACATACATGTGCAGATTTTTAAAATCAGTACTTTCCAATATATATGCCTTTTCTTTTACTTGCCTTAGTTCAGTAAATAGAACTTCCAGTATTATGTTGAAGGTATTGTTGAGAGTAGATGTCCTAGAATGAGTCCAATCATAGAAAATGTTTAGCATCTCACCATTAAATATGATGTTCACTGTAGATAATCCTATTAACTTTGAGAAATTCTCCTTTATTCTTAGTTTGCTGAGGGATTTTTTTAATAAATGGGTATTGATTTTGTCAAATTCTTTGTTTCAGTTAATTATGATCACATGATTTTTCTTCTATATCCTATTAATATGGTTGATTACACTGATCAATTTTTGAATATTGAATAGCCTTGCATACCTGGAAGAAACTCCATTTATTCATAGTATATATATATTTTATACATTACTGGATTTGATTTGGTAATATTGTCTTGAGGATTTTTGCATCTACGTTCCTGAGAGATATTGTCCTGTACCTTTCCTTTTTGCACTATCTTTGTCTGATTATAGAATCAGGATAATAGTAATTTCATCAAATGAGTTGGAAAGAGTTTCCTACTGACCTATTTTCTGGAAAAGTTTTTGTAAAATTTATGGTTACTCTAAATGTGTGCATGATTCTCTAGTGAAAGCATGTGAGCCGAGGTATATGTATCTGGAAGATTTTAAATTAGAAATTTAACTTCTTTAGAGATAATGAGTCTAGTCAGAATGTCTATTACCTTTTGATTAATTTTGTGACTTTGTGATTTTCAAGGAATGGAAATGGCTTAGGATCGGTTATTATATCCCCATTCCCTTCCTAATTTGAGAGTTATTACTTCATTCTTATGTTTGTTAGTCTTTCTCAAGGTTTATCAACTTTATTGACTTTTACTAAATAACAAACCTTTGACACATTGATTTTTCTCTATTTCAGGTTTAATTTTTTGATATCTTTTCTTTATTATTTCTTATCCCTACATTGCATTTATTTTGTTCTTTTTCTAGTCTCTTGAATTAGGAGATTAGATTACTGATTTAAGATATTTCCTCTTTTTCTAACGTAAGTGGTATAAATTTCCCTCTCAGAAATGATATACCTGTGTCCTACATATATTGTTATCTTGTATTTTCACTCAGTTCTATGTATTTTTGTCACTAACTTTGCAACTCTTTCTTTGACTGGTAGATTATTTTAAAATTATGATTTATTTTCCATGTGTTTGGAGATTTTCCTGCTGTATTTCTATTATTTTTTTCCCCTAATTTGATTTTACTGTGGTCAGAAATCAGAATCTATCTGATCGCAATTTATTGAAATTGGTTAAGGTTTGTTTTGTGATTAAGACATGCTCTATCGTGGATAAATTTTGAGAGGGGTGTTGAAGTCTCCAAGTATAATTCTTGATTCATCTATTTATCCTTTCAGTTTTATCTGTTTTTGCTTCACGTATCTTTCAGTCTGTTGTTCAGTGCATATTCATTTAAAATTACTGTATCACTTTGATAGATTGACTCATTCAGCACTGTAAAATGTACCTCCCTATCCTTGGTAATATTTTTTTGTTATGAAGTAAATTTTATCTCATATTAACATAGCCACTCCTGCTTATTTTATTTTATTTTTTAATTTTTTTTATTTTTGGCTGTGTTGGGTCTCTGTTTCTGTGCGAGGGCTTTCTCTAGTTGAGGCGAGCAGGGGCCACTCTTCACTGCGGTGCGTTGGCCTCTCACTGTCGAGGCCTCTCTTGTTGTGGAGCACAGGCTCCAGATGCACAGGGCTCGGTAGTTGTGGCTCACAGGCCTAGTTGCTCCGTGGCATGTAGGATCTTCCCGTAATAGGGCTCGAACCCGTGTCCCCTGCATTGGCAGGCAGATTCTCAACCACTGCACCACCAGGGAAGCCCATCCCTGCTTACTTTTGATTAATGATTTTATAGTATTTTTTTGCCAGTATTTTCACCCTACTTATACCTATATCCTTAAAATGAGTTTCTTGTATAAAGTGTGTAATTAGGTCATGTGCTTTTTCCACCTGATCTCTATCTTTTAATCAATATATTTAAACAGTTTACATTTAATGTTATTATGCTATGTTAAATTTTAATTCTGCTGTTTTATGTTTTGTTTTCTGCTTAGTATCTCTGTGTTTTTGTTTCTGTGTTTTCTATTTCCTATTTCTCTGTAGGTCACTTAAATATTTTTTTGGAATTTCATTTTTATTTATCTCCAGTATTCTTGAATATATTTCCTTATATAGCTTTTTAGTGCTTCTGCTAGTATTATGTTATATATAAATAATTTAGCACATCTACAATGTTGACATTTTACCAATTTGACTGAAGTATAGAAAACTTACCTTCTTTTATCCTCTTTGCCCTCTCCATTTATTAATAAAAAATGGCTTAAATATTTTCTGTACATATTTAGATAATATTAGATGGTATTAAAATTTTTGCTTCAAACATGATTTAAAAATCTCAAGAAAAGGAAAATGTATTGCCCATATACATAATTTTTTCTATTTTCATTGCTATTTCTTCCTTCCTAACGTTACAAAGTTTATTCTTTTAATATTTCCATTGTGTTTGTAGAACTCCTTTTAGAAATTTTTTAGGGCAGGCCTGTTCACTCATACTCAAATGCTATTTTTCTAAGTATAAAATTCTGATTTGACAGTTCTTTTCTTTCAGCACTTACAAAAATGTGTTTACTTCCTTCTGATATACATAATTTCTTTTTTTAAATTTATTTTATTGAAATATAGTTGATTTACAGTGTTGTGTATTTTCTGCTCTACAGCAAAGTTATTCAAGTATACATATATATATATATATTCTTTTTCATATTCTTTTCCATTATAGTTTATTATAGGATATTGAATGTAATCCCTGTGCTACACTGTAGGACCTTGTTGTTTCTGGTATCTATAATTTCTGATGTGAAATTAGGCCAGATCTGAATTTTTTTCATCTCAATAAACAAATAGTTGTTTCTCTTTAGCTGCTTTCAAGACTTTTTCTTTGTCTTCAGTTTTCATAAGATTGGCTATGACATGTCTTGTAATTTATTTCTCTTGGTTTATCCTGTTCTAATTTTAGGTTTCTGTCTTTTGCCAAATTATGGAAAATTAGCAGTTATTTCTTCAAATATTTTTTAGCCTACTCTTCTGTGACTCAGCTGCTGTGATTGAGATAGACATAGATGTAGATATAGAGATTATAGTACCACAGGTCCCTGAAACTCTTGTCATTTTTCTCTATTTTCTCTCTTTTATTCAGATTGTATAATTCTATTATTCTAGCTGCATGCTCATTGACTTTTTATTCTTTCCATTTTGCTCCTTAGTCCATCCATTTAGTAATTGTTGTTGCATTTTTCACTACTAAAATCCAATTTATTCTTTTTTAAAAATTTCGAGTTAAATTCATGTACCATAAAATCCACCATTTCACCATATTATATTGTGCAATTCAGTGATTTTAGTATATTCACATGTTGCGTGTTCATCAATGCTATCTGATTCCTGAGCATTTTCATGACCCTTTTGTTAACTATAATTTATAATAAGAAATATATATTTGATCTTTGTCCCCATCTGTGGCACACAGCTCCTAAAATGCTTGGAATTTTCTAAGTGATGAGAGTGATAAAAAGGTATCTTTGTTAGTTTGTTGAGGTTATATTTGGAACACACCTAAGGGGCTGATTTTCTTTGGAGTCAAGCATGTGGTTAGAGAGTTGGAACTTTCAGTTCCCCAAACCCTCCCACCCCACCTCTAGGGAAGGGAGAAAGGCTAGAGATTGAATCAACTGCCAATGGCCAATGATTTAATCAACCATGCCTGAGTAATGAAATCTCCTTTAAAATATAAAAGAACAAGGTTCAAAGAGCTTCTGGATTGATGAACACATGGAGATTCAGAGAGAGGGGCATACTTTGAGAGGGCATGGGAGCTCTATGCCCTTTCCCATACCTTGCCCTATGAATCTATTCCATCTGGCTTTTCCAGATGGAAACTAAAATGTTTCTCTGAGTTCTGTGAGTTGCTCTAGCAAATTAATCTTACTGACAAGGGGGTCGAAGGAACCTCTTAATTATAACCCATTGGTCAGAAACACAGGTAACAACTTGAACTTGCAATTGGTGTCTGAAATGAAGGAAAGCTTTTGTGGGACTGAGCCCTTAACCTGTGGAATCTGATGCTATCTCCAGGTAGACAGTGTCAGAATTGGTTCAAATTCTGGGATACTCAGCTGGTATCGAAGAGTTTTTGGTGGTGGTGAGAAGACAAGGGGAAACCCCTCTAACACATTGGAATTGGGTCCAGAATGTAAATAGTCCCAAAAGAAAACCTACACCTCCCATTATCCCTTGAATAACCAATAATCTATTTTCTATCTCCATGAATTTGTGTAATCTTGATATTTCAGCTAAATAGACTCATACAATATGTAGCCTCTTCTTTCTAGCTTATTTCATTTGGCATAATGTTTTCTACATCCATTCATGTTGTAGCATGTATCCATACTCCACTCCTTTTTATGGTAGGATATTTCAGTGTATGGATATACCACATTTGTTTATCTGTTCATCAGCTGATGGACATTTGCATTTTTTCCACCTTTTGGCTATTATAAATAATGCTGTTATGAACATCAGTGTATAAATATTTGAGTGGACATATATTTTAATTCTCTTGGGTAAAGACCTAGAAGCAGAATTGTTCGGTCTTATACTAATTCTGTGTTTTACTTTTGAGGAAATACCAAACCATTTGCTGCACTGTTGAATCATTCTACATTCCTGCAAGCAATCTATGAGGGTTCTAACTTCTCTACATCCTTACCAACAATTGTTATCATTATTTTTATAGTCATCCTGGACAGAGTGAAATAGTGTCTAATTACAAATTTGATTTGGATTTTCCTATTAATTAATGATGATGAGCATCTTTTCCTGTGTTTACAGAGAAGGGTTGGTGCTGACTCTTCTTTAAATGATTGATAGAATTCACCAGTGACACCATCTAGTCCTGGGCTTTTCTTTGATTGGAGGTATTTAATTAATAATTCAATCTCTTTTTATATATTCATATTATCTATGACTGTATGAATCAGTTTGGATATTTTGTGTATCTCTAGGAATTTGTCCATTTCATTTAAGTTAGTTAGTGTGCTTGATGGTGCCCCACAGGTCTCTTAGAATGTGTTCACTTATCTTCATTCATAGTTTTTCTGTTCCTCATATCAGATATAATTTGAAATAATTTATCTTGAAGTTCACTAAATCTTTATTCTGCCTGCTCATATCTTCTATTGAACTCTGAGTGAATCTTTTATTCTAGTTATTGTACTTCCCAGCTCTATTTTATATATATGTATACTTATATTTGTATTCATGTATAAATCCTTTTTAGAATTTCTGTCTTCTTATTGATAGTTTCTATTTGGGGAGATATTATTATCATGGTCCCTTTTAGTTGTTTAGACATGGTTTCCATTAATTCTTTGAAGACAGTTAAGTGTGTTTTAAATTTTTTACTAGTAAGCCTAATGTCTCAGCTTCTTCATAAATAGTTTCTATTGATTGTTTTATTTCCTGTATATAGACCATGCAACAATAGAACCTCAGGGTTCTGTTGTTGCTGAAAATTGAACTTTTTGAATATTACAGTGTATAAACTCTGGTAATCATATTTTCCTTCCTCCTTTTCATAGTTTATTGTTACTGTTTGTTGAAGTTGTTGCTATTTGTTTGTTTAGTGGCTTTCCTGAACTAATTTTACAAAGTCTATATTTCTGTCATTTGTAACCTCTGGAGTTTCTATTTTATTAATCTTAGTGATCAGCTAATGAATAGATAAAAGATTTTAAATTTCTGAGACCAAAATATCTCCCAGTCTTTTAATAAGAGTTCTATGTATTTGAGCACACTTTCAACACACAGTGAGGCAGTTTACAACTCTCTCTTAACCTTTACTTCCTCATTGTACAACGCCTCAGGGTCATTCAAGGAGACAGCAGCCAGCAATGATGCTAAAGCTGAGGATCTTACTAATGTGAAAGACATCTATGAATACATATATCTAGGTGGATAGCATGTATAAATAAATAAAGAATTAGGTTTTCTGCAAGGACAGGAACCAAATGTTAGCAATCATTTCCTCTGGGTGGTGTTTTGAGGTGACTTAAACTTCCTTTTTGGCTTTTTTATTGTTTAAATTTAACAACAAAACAAATAAAATATTTAACAATGAATAATATATTCTTTTGAGACAAATAATTTTTTAAATTATCGTGTAAATTTGTTTTCATCACTTAGACACCCTTCTCCACTCTGGTTATAAACCAATGAGTTTTAATGTTTTGTATGAGCAGATAATTCTTATAAGGATTTATCAGGAGATACATTAGTACACTGTGTTATGATGAGGGGAGAATATGATAAGTTACTTTGGTTTACAGGATAATTGGCTAAGCTTCTTCCAATCTAAAAACTCCAGTGAGTTTTGAAAAACTTTAAAAAAGGGTGTGAAGGAGTACCTGAGTTAAAGTGTAACATTTATATAATTTACCCAGTATTGCACATCACTAGTTAGAAGGCAGCTCTAAGGACAAATAAAAATAATATTTTGTATAAAACTACAAATTTTAATGTGTGGAATGCCTTCAGAATTATTTCCCTAAATCTAATTGTATTGTATATGTGTGCACCCAAAGAAGAAAATCTCTTTTGTTCCAAAGTCACACATAGTAATTTAACAGTCTACAATTGACATGATAAAACCACTTAGAATAGTCAAGAATATTGCATATAATGTAAATTCTTAGCGTAATGAGTACTTACAATAAAAGTATTCAAGCAAGCTATTGGTCAGATCTTACTAGGAGAACACCTATCTATCTAGAAATATTTTAAAGTAACAATACAGAGCATGCCACTGTTTCCCTACACTGACAACAACAAAGATCATCTTCCTTTTTGCTTGAGATTTTATTGGCATACAGTTGCTTTACAATGTTGTGTTAGTTTCTGCTGGACAATGAAGTGAATCAGCTGTATGTATACATATATCCCCTCCCTCTTGGACCTCCCTCCCACTCCTCCCCCCATCCCACCCGTCTAGGTCATCACAGAGCACCAAGCTGAGCTCCCTGTGCTTTACAGCAGGTTCCCACTAGCTATATATTTTACACATGGTAGTGTATATATGTCAATCCTAATTTCCCCATTCATCCCACCCTCCCCTTCCCGCACTGTGTCCACATGTCTGTGTAAAAGATATGGCTATGGAAAGTAAGAAGAAGAAAACAGTGTACAACTTCTAAAAAACTGTTAGGAGTATAGATATACTTGATATTCTTCAGAATTGAAGTGTTGTGACAATCATGAATTTTAATCACCTGAAATAGACAATTCAAATAAGAATGTTAAATTATTTGAGCAAATGTTTTGGAGAAAGATTAGGAGCGTGGGACATTGGAATCTATTTTCATCAAAACAAAAACAGGTATTTATACAGTCTTCAAACTCCAGGAGATGTGTAGCAGCTAACGGTTTAACTTAAACTTGCTATAGGAAACTATCTTGAAATTGAGTATGGGACTGATTTATGTTTCTTTTAGATAAAATTATTTGATTCCAGGACAAAATAGAATGTTTATTTACTGATGAAAAATAGGCACCATCACAAACAAAATTCACCAGGTCTCTGAACTCACTCATAGGCACATAAATACCGCCTGTGATTAATATAAAGCTGAAACATCTCTGAATGTACCTAGGTCAAAATGTGTAGCAGCCGTGGTTGCCAAAGGGTTTCACTGTTAATTCATGTAAATTAATGAAATCATTCTGAGGGAGAAAAATAGTGGCCTATTGCTTTTTTCATGAAGGTCAAAGCAGACCACTTTCTACATAAAGAATAATGCTGGGACTTCCCTGGTAATGCAATGGTTAAGAATCCACCTGCCAGTGCAGGGGACATAGGTTTGAACCCTGGTCTGAGAAGATCCCACATGCCACGGAACAACTAAGCCCATGTGCCACAACTACTGAGCCTGTGCTCTAGAGTCTGCAAGCCACAACTACTGAGCCCTTTTGCCACAACTACTGAAGCCTGCACACCTAGAGCCCGTGTGCTCTGCAACAAGAGAAGCCACCGCAATGAGAAGCCCGCACATTGCAATGAAGAGTAGCCCCTGCTCGCCGCAACTAGAGAAAGTTCATGCGCAGCAACAAAGACCCAACACAGCCATAAAGAAATAAAGAAATTTATTTATTAAAAAAAAGAATAATGCTAATCAATAATAGTGATGTAATTCTGACACAGACTGGGAGAAGAACTAAGAACTAGTTGAGGTTTTAACGGTTAATTGGAAGGATCACAACAAAAGCTGAACATCTGCACAGTGGGTTTTTTTACAGTTTTTTTGAGATAATTGACATACAGCACTGTATAAGGTATACAGCATAATGACTTTTAACATATGTATACCGCAAATGACTATTATAAGTTTAGTTAACATACATCACCTTACATAGTTACAGAACAGGTTTTTCCCTGTGGTGAAAATTTTTAGGATTTACTCTCAGAAACTTTAAATATGCCATACAGCAGTGTTAATTATAGTCCTCAGTTTGTACATCCCATCCGCAGTACTTATTTATCTTATAACAGGAAGTTTGTACGTTTTGACCACCTTCACTAAATTTCCCCACAACCCCCACTCCCAGGCTTTGGCAAACACATGTATCTCTTTTATTATAAACTTGGTTGTTTTAGATTCCACATCTAAGTGAGATCATACAGTATTTGTCTTCCTCTGTCTTACTTATTTCACTTACATAATGCCCTCAAAGTCTATTCATGTTGTCACAAATAGCAGGATTTCCTTATTAATGCTGCAATGAACATGGAAATGTAGATATCTCTATGAGATCTTTATTTCAGTATCTTTGGATATATATCCAGAAGTGGGATTGCTGGATCATATGTTCTATTGTTAATTTCTATTGTTAATTATGGAACCTCCATACTGTTGGTTGAACCAGTTGACATTCCTACCAGTGGTGCCTGGGGTTTCCCTTTTCTCCATATTCTCACCAATATTTGTAATCTCTCATGTTTTAATGATAGCAATTCTAACAGACATGAAGTAATATCTTATTGTGGTTTTCATTTGTATTTCACTAATGATCAGTGATGTTGAGTAAGTTTTTCATGTACCTGTTGGCCATTTTTGTCTTCTTTGGAACAATGTCTATTCAGGTCCCTTGCCCATTTTTTTCTTTAGATTATTTGTCTTTTGCTATTCATTTCTATGAGTTTTGTAATATAGTTTGGCTATTAATCCCTCATCAGATATGATTTGCAAATATTATCTTTTATTCCATAGGTTGCTTTTCTTTTTTTTTAATTTTTTTATTTTTCTTTTTTCTTAAAAGAAAGTAAAATTGCTTTACAATGTTGTGCTAGTTTCTGCTGTACAATGAAGTGAATCAGCTATATGTATATTTATATTCCCTCTCTCCCAGACCTCCCTCCCACCACCTCATCCCACCCATCTAGGTCGTCACAGAGCACCGAGCTGAGCTCCCTTTGCTATCAGCAGGTTACCACCAGCTATTTTACACATGGCAGTGTGTTTATGTCAAACCTAATCCCCCAATTCGTCCCACCCTCCCATTCCCCGACTGTGTCCACATGTCCGTTATCTACATCTACGTCTCTATTTCTGCCCTGGAACTAGGTTCATCTGTACCATTTCTCTAGATTCCACATATATGCATTAATGTATGATATTTGTTTTTCTCTTTCTGGATTACTTCACTCTGTATGAGAGACTCTAGGTCCATCCACACCTCTACAAATGACCCAATTTCATTCCTTTTTATGGCTGAGTAATATTCCATTGTATATATGTACCACATCTTCTTTATCCATTCATCTATTGTTGGACATTTAGGTTGTTTCCATGTCCTGGCTGTTGTAAATAGTGCTGCAATGAACATTGGGGTATATGTGTACTTTTGAATTATGGCTTTCTCAGGGTATAAACCCAGCAGTGGGATTGCTGGGTCATATGGTAGTTCTAGTTTTAGTTTTTCCAGGAAGCTCCATACAGTTCTCCATAGTGTCTGTATCAATTTACATTCCCACCAACAGTACAAGAGTGTTCCCTTTTCTCCATACTCTCTCCAGCATTTATTGTTTGTAGATTGTTTGATGATGGCCATTCTGCTGGGTGTGTGGTGATACCTCATTTTAGTTTTTATTTGCATTTCTCTAATAATTAGTGATGTTGAGCATCTTTTCAGGTGCCTCTTGGCCATCTGTTCGCCTTCTTTGGTGAAATGTCTATTTAGATCTTCCATCCATTTTTTAATTGGATTGTTTGGTTTTTTTTTGATATTGAGCTCCATGAGCTGTTTGTATATTTTGGAGATTGATCCTTTGTCCATTGCTTCATTTGCAACTATTTTCTCCCATTCTGATGGTTGTCTTTTCATCTTGTTTATGGTTTCCTTTGCTGTGCAAAAGCTTTTAAATTTCATTAGGTCCCATTTGTTTATTTTTTGTTTTTATTTCCATTTCTCTAGGAGGTGGGTCAAAAAAGATCTTTCTGTGGTTTATGTCAAAGAGTGTTTATTCTATGTTTTCCTCTAAGAGTTTATAGTGTTAGTCTTACATTTAGGTCTTTAATCCATTTTGAGTTTATTTTTGTGTATGGTGTTAGGTATTGTTCTAGATTCTTTTATGTGTAGCTGGCCAGTTCCCAGCACCATTTATTGAAGAGACTGTTTTATCTCCATTGTATGTTCTTGCCTCCTTTGTCATAAATTAGGTGACCGTATGTGTGTGGGTTTATCTCTGGGCTTTCTATACTGTACCATTGATCTATATCTCTGTATTTGTGCCAGTACCATATTGTCTTGATTACTTTAGCTTTGTAGTATAGTTTGAAGTTGGGGAGCCTGGTTCTTCCAGCTCCAGTTTTCTTTCTCAAGATCGCTTTGGCTATTTGGGGTCTTTTTTATTTCCATACAAATTGTAAAATTTTTGTTCTAAATCTGTGAAGAATGCCACTGATAATTTGATAGGGATTTCAGTGAATCTGTAGATTGTTTTGGGTAGTATAGTCGTTTTCACTATATTGATTCTTCCAATCCAAGAACATGGAATATCTCTCCATCTGTTTTGGTCATCTTTGATTTCTTTCACTGGTGTTTAATAGTTTTCTGAGTACACGTCTTTTGCCTCCTTAGGTAGGTTTATTCCTAGGTATTTTATTCTTTTTGTTGCAATGGTAAATGGGATTATTTCCTTAATTTCTGTTTCTGATTTTCCATTGTTAGTGTGCAGGAATGCTGAAGATTTCTGTGCATTAATTTTGTATCCTGCAACCTTACCAAATTCATTGATTAGTTCTAGTAGTTTTCTGGTGGCATCTTTAGGATTTTCTATGTATAGTATCATGTCATCTGCAAACAGTGACAGTTTTACTTCTTTTCCAACTTGGATTCCTTTTATTTCTTTTTCTTCTCTGATTGCCGTGAGTGGACATCCTTGTCTTGTTCCTGATCATGGTGGAAATGCTTTCAGTTTCTCACCATTGAGAATGATGTTTGCTGTGGGTTTGTCGTATATGGCCTTTATTATGTTGAGGTAGTTTCCCTCTATTCCCATTTTCTGGAGAGTTTTTATCATAAATGGGTGTTGAATTTTGTCAAAAGCTTTTTTGGCATCTATTGAGATGATCATATCGTTTTTATTCCTTAATTTGTTAATATGGTACATCACATTGATTGATTTGCATACATTGAAGAATCCTTGCATTCCTGGGATAAACTCCACGTGATCATGGTGTATGATCCTTTTAATGTGTTGTTGGATTCTGTTTGCTACAATTTTGTTCAGGATTTTCGCATCTATTTTCATCAGTGATATTGGTCTGTAATTTTCGTTTTTGTGATATCTTTGTCTGGTTTTGGTATCAGGGTGATGGTGGCCTTGTAGAATGAATTTGGGAATGTTCCTCCCTCTGCAATTTTTTGGAAGAGTTTGAGAAGGATAGGTGTTTCCTCTTCTCTAAATTGATAGAATTTGCCTGTGAAGTCATCTGTTCCTGGGCTTTTGTTTTCTGGAAGATTGTTAATCACAGTTTCAATTTCATTACTTGTGATATGTTTGTTTATATTTTCTAATTCTTCCTGGCCCAGTCTTGGAAAATTTTACCTTTCCAAGAATTTGTCCATTTCTTTGTGGCTATTCTATTGGCATATAGTTGCTTGTAGTAGTCTTTTAAAATCCTTTGTATTTCTGTGATGTCAGTAGTGATTTCTCCTTTTTCACTTCTAATTTTATTGATTTGCATCCTCTCCCTTTTTTCCTTGATGAGTCTGGTTAAAGGTTTATCAATTTTGTTTCTCTTCTCAAAAAACCAACTTTTAGTTTTATTGATCTTTGCTATTGTTTTCTTCATTTCTATTTCATTTATTTCTGCTCTGATCTTTATGATTTCTCTCCTTCCACAGACTTTGGGTTTTCTTTGTTCTTATTTCTCTAGTTGCTTTTAGTGTAAGGTTAGATTGTTTATGTGAGATGTTTCTTGTTTTTTGAGGCAGGATTGTATTGCTCTAAACTTCCCTCTTAGAACTACTTTGCTGCACCCCATATGTTTTGGGTCCTCGTGTTTTCATTGTCATTTGTTTCTCTGTATTTTTTAATCTCTTATTTGATTTCTTCAGTGATCTCTTGATTACTTAGTAGCACACTGTTTAACCTCCATGTATTTGTGTTTTTTACAGTTTTTTTCCTATAATTGGTTTCCAGTCTCTGAGTGCTGTTGTCAGAAAAGATGCTTGATATGATTTCAATTTTCTTAGATTTTCTGAGCTTGATTTGTGACCCTAGATTTGTAATCTATCCTGGAGAAGGTTCCATGTGCACTTGAGAAGAAAGTGTAAAGAAAGTGTATTCTGCCACTTTCGGGTGGAATGTCCTATGAGTATCAATTAAATGTGTCTGGTGTATTGAGTCATTTAAAACTTGTGTTTCCATATTTATTTTCTGTTTTGATGGTCTGTCCATTGGTGTAAGTGGGGTGTCAAAGTTCCCTACTATTATTATGTTACTGTTGATTTCCCCTTTTATGGTTGTTAGCATTTGCCTTATGTATTGAGGTGCTCCTATGTTGGGTGCATATATATTTATAATTGTTATATCTTCTTCTTGAATTGATCCCTTGATCATTATGTAGTGTCCTTCCTTATTTCTTGTAACATTCTTTATTTTAAAGTCTATTTTATCTGATATGGTATTGCTACTCCAGCTTTCTTTTGATTTCCATTTGCATGGAATATTTTTTTCCACCCCTTCACTTTCAGTCAGTATGTGTCCCTAAGTTTGAAGTGGGTCTCTTGTAGACAGCATATATATGGGTCTTGCTTTTGTATCCATTCAGCTAGCCTGTGTCTTTTGTTTGGAGCATTTAATCCATTTACATTCAAGGTTGTTATTGACATGTATGTTCCTATTACGATTCTCTTAATTGTTTTGGGGTTGTTTTTGTGGGTCTTTTTTTTCTCTTGTGTTTCCCTCCTTTAGCATTTGTTGTAAAGCTGATTTGGTGGTGCTGAATTATCTCAGCTTTTGCTAGTCTGAAAAGCTTTTGATTTCTCCATCGAATCTGAATGAGCTCTTTGCTGGGTAGAGTAATCTTGGTTGTAGGTTTTTCTCTTTCTTCACTTTAAGTATATCCTGCCACTCTCTTCTGGCCTGCAGAGTTTCTGCTGAAAAATCAGCTGATAGCCTTATGGGTGTTCCGTTGTATGTTATTTTTTCTTTTCCCTTGTTGCTTTTAATATTTTTTTCTTTGAATTTAATTTTTTGTTAATTTGATTAATATGTGTCTTGATTTGTTTCTCCTAGGGTTTATCCTGTATGGGACTCTCTGTACTTCCTGGACTTGGGTGACTTTCCTTTCCCATGTTAGGGAAGTTTTCCACCATAATCTCTTCAAATATTTTCTCTGACCCTTTCTTTTTCTCTTCTTCTCCTGGGACCCCTATAATTCGAATATTGGTGTGTTTAGTGTTGTCCCAGAGGTCTCTGAGATTGTCTTCTTTTCATTCTTTTTTTCTTTATTCTGCTCCTTGACAGTTATTTCCACCATTCTGTCTTCCGGCCCACTTATTCTGTTATTGATTCCTTCTAGTGTATTTTGTTGTTCATCTCTGTTTGTTTGTTCTTTCATTCTTCTAGATCTTTGTTAAACATTTCTTATATTTTCTCAATCCATGCCACCATTCTATTTCCGTGATTCTGGGTCATCTTTACTATCATTACTCTGAATTCTTTTTCAGGTAGATTGCCTATTTCCTCTTCATTTATTGGGTCTTGTAGGTTTTTACCTTTATACTTCATCTTTCTTTGACATATTTTTTTGGTCATCTCATTTTTTTTTGATGTGTGGGATTGTGTTCCTGCCTTATGGGTTGTTTGGCATGAGGCTTCCTGCACTGGAGTTTGTAGGCTGTTAGGTAGAGCTGGGTCTTGGTGCTTAAATGAGGACCTCCAGGAGACCTCACTCAGATGAATATTCCCTGGTGTCTGTGGATCTCTGTTAGTCCCATGGTTCAGGCTTGGAGCTCCCACCACTGGAGCTCTGGCCTGACCCCTGGCTCATGAACCAAGATCCTGCAAGCCATGCAGAGCAGCAAAAAGAAAAATGAAAAAAAGCAGAACAATAACAAAGAGTAAAAATAAGATTAGAAAACTAAAAGATATTTTAGAAAGAATAAAAAAATAAAAATGAAACAACAACTGGAAGGTAAAACAGAACCACAATAGTAAAAATAGAGGAGAATTGTAAAAAAGCAATAGTATAGAATCAAAATAGTAAAAAGGCAGGGGGTGGTGGGTGGTGGTGAGATGAACTGGGAGATTGGGATTGACATATATACACTAATATGTATAAAATAGATAACTAATAAGAACCTGCTATATAAAAATAACTAACTAACTAAATAACATGTTTTTAAAAATTGGAAAACCCCTTGGCTGTGGGGCGGGGCTTAGGCAGGGCTGGGGTTTAGGCAGTGGATGGGGCCTATGCTTAGGACCCACAGGGCCAGAAAAGGCCCTGGGTGGGTGAGGCTTAGGCTCAACACAGCAGGAGAGCCCCAGGAGTGCCTCAGGCCTTGGAGGTCAGAGGACCAGGTCCAGGACCCCAGCCAGCTCACTGGGCCTGAGTGGGTGGTGGAAATGCATTCCGCCCATCCTTCAGTCCCAGAGGGCCCTTCCCCACTGGCCTCTATTCTCCTTCCCCCTGCCTCCCTCCTATGCCCCTAGGAGCCACTCGGCCTGAGGGGCCCCAGAAGCCAGGGGACCAGACCCTGAAGCCCAACAGGCTTCCAGGGTGAATGGGTAGGCAAACGCCCTTCACACCTCCCCTGATCCTCTGATCCCAAAGGGCCCCTCCCTGTCTGCCTCTCCTCCTCTTCCACCCTCCTCCCTCCCTCTTCCACCCCGAGGACCCCTGCAACCAGAAAGGTCTTTGGAGAATGGAGGACCATGCCCAGGAGCCCAGCAGGCTTTCCAGGGCCTGAATGGGTGGGGGAAATACCTTCCACGCCTCCTCTGATCCTCCAGTCCTGGAGGGTTCCCCCTCCACCATCCACCTCACCTCCTCTTCACTCCTCCTCTCTCCCTCCCATGTCCCTAGGACCTACAAGGCCAGAGAGGGCCCCAGAAAATGGAGGACCAGGCCCAGGAGCCCTGCAGGCTTCCCGAGGCCCGAGTGGACAGGGCAAATGCCCTCTGCACCTCCCCTGATCCTCCGATTCTGGAGGGCCCCTCCTGTCCACTTCTCCTCTTCTCCCCTGCCTCCCTCCTACGCCCCTAGGACCACTGCAACCCAGAGGGGGCGTTGGAGGGTAGAGGACCCAGCCCGGAAGCCCTGCAGGCTTCCCAGGGCCCGATTGGGCAGGGGAAACGCTAGGTGTGCTCCCCCCTGATCCTCTGAGCCCCTGGGGTCCCTCAGGCAAGGGAACCCCTCTCCCCCTCCCAGCCACCCCTCAGGGGTGTGGGTCCTGTCCTGCCTCCACTTTTCCTTCCCCCTTACTTCCCCCACATCCTACCTTGTCACTCGGGAGTTCCTCCCATCTCCTTGGGCGTCAAGCTCCCCCACCAGCATCCAGCAGGCACACTAGTTCCTTAGGTTGCTTTTCCATTTTGTTGATTCTTTCTTTTGCTGGACAGAATCATTTTAGCTTGAGGTATTCCCACTTGTTAATTTTAGATTTTGTTGCTGGTGCTTTAGATGTTGTATTAAAAAAATTGTTTCCAAGACCCCAGTCAAGAAATTTTTCTATATGTTTTTTTCTAGGAGTTGTATGGTTTCAGGTCTTACATTTTGGGTTAATTTTGTGAGTGGTGAAAGACAGGGTCCAGTTTCATTCTTTTATAAGTGAATATCCAATTTTACCAGTACCATTTATTGAAGAGACTGTCTTTTCTCATTTGGTATTCTTGACTCTCTTGTCAAATAGTAGTTGACTGTATAGGTATGGATTTATTTCTGGGCTCTTGATTCTGTTATACTGGTCTGTCTATTTTTATACAGAACCATACTGCTTACTATATAGCTTTGTAATACAGTTTGAAATCAGGAGGTCTAATACCTTCTGCTTTGTTCTTCTTTTGGGGATTACTTTGGTTATTTGGAATCTCTTGTGGTTTCATTTGAATTTTAAGATTGTTTTTTCTACTTCTGTAAAAAATGACATTGGAATTTAGATTCAGTGTAATCTCTATCAGTAGATGGCTGTGTATAGTATATACATCCTAACAATATGAATTCTTCTTATCCATGACACAAGATATCTTTGCATTTTGTGTGTGTTCTTCTATGTCATTTATCAATGTCTTATAGTTTTCAGTGTAGAGGTCTTTACCTACTTGGTTTAGTTTATTTTTAAGTATTTATTCTCTTGATGCTATTGTAAATGAGAGCATTTTATTTCTTATTCAGAAAGTTTGTTTTAATGTATAGCAATGTTACTGATTTTTGTATGTTGGTTTTATACGCTGCAACTTTACTAAATTTGTTGACTAGTTCTAGCAGTTTTTTTGGTGGAATCTTTGGAATTTTCTATATATAAAATCACACCATCTGCAGATAGAGACAATTTTACTTCTTTCTTTCCAATTCTGAAGCCTAACTAGTACTATATTGAATAAGTGTGGTAAGAGTAGACATTCTTGTCTTGTTCCTGACCTTAGAAGACTTCCTACCTTTTACTGGTGAGTATTATGTTAGCTGTGGACTTGTCTTCTATGGCCTTCTTTATGTTGAGGTATGTTTCTTGTGTATCTAATTGGTTGAGAGTTCTTATCATGAATGGATATTGAATTTTGTGAAATGCTTTTTCTGCATACATTGAGATGATCATATAAATTTTATCTTTCCTTCTATCAATGTGGTGAATCACATTTATTGATTTGCTTATGTTGAACTATCCTTGCCTCCCAAGCATGAATCCCACTTTAATATGGTGTATGATGCTTTTGACGTGCTGCTGAATTCAGTATGCTAAAACTTTGTTGCAAATTTCTGTATCTATATTCATGAAGAATATTGGCCTGTAGTTTTCTTTCCTTATAATGTCTTATCTGACATTGGTATCAGGGTAATGCTGGCCTTGTAAAATGAGTTTGGGAATGTACCCTCCTCTTTGAATTTCTGGGAGCGTTTAAGAAAGATTGGTATTAATTATTCTTCTTTAAATGTTTGGTAGAATTCACTAGCAAAACCATCTGTTCTTGGGTGTTTTTGTTTTTGGAGGTTTGTGATTCCTGATTTGGTCTCCTTACTAGTAATTGATCTATTCAGACTTTCTACTTCTGCCTGACTCAGTCTAGGCAGGTTGTATGTTTCTATGAATTTCTAAGAATTTCTAGGTTGTCCAGTTTTTTGGCATATAGTTGTTCATAGTAGGCTCTACTATCCTTTGCATGTCAGTGATATCAGTTGTTATGTCTCTTCTTTCATTTATAATGCTGTTGATTTGGGTTCTCTCTTTTTTTCTTGGTTTGTCTAACTAAAGATTTTTCAATTTTGTTTATCTTTTCAAATAATCAACTCTTGGATTTTTAATCTTTTCTATTGTTTGCCTGTTCTGTATATCATTTTTTCCTGCTCTTATGTTTAACATTTTTCCATCTCTTAACTTTCAACTTTAATTTGTTCTTCTGTTTCTCATTCCATGAGGTGTAAAGTTAGGTTGTTTGAGGTATTTCTGTTTTCTTTTATGTTTGCATTGGTGGTTATAAACACCCCTCTTAAAACTGCTCTTGCTCCATTCCATAAGTTTTGGTATGTTGTATTTCCACTTGTATTTGTCTTAAGTATTTTTGAAATTTCCCCTTAATTTCTTTTGCTGTCCATTGGTTGTTCAGCAGAGTGTTGCTTAATTTTCATGTATTCATGAGTTTTCCAGTTTTCCTCCTATTACTGATTCCTTGTTTCATACCATTGTGGTCAGAGAAGATACTTGGTATGATTTTAATCTTCTTAAATTTGCAAAGACATGTTTTGTGGCCTAACATATGATCTATCCTAACAAATATTCCATGTGGGCTTAAAAAGCCTGTGTATCCTGCTGTTGTTAGGTAAAACATTCTGTATATGTTTGTTCGGTTCATTTGGTTTATAGTGTTCTTCAAATCTGTGAGGGTCTTCTTTTATTCTCTGTCTGGATAATCTATCCATTTTTGAGAACGAAGTGTTAAATTACCCAACTATTGTTGTACTGATGTTAATTTCTCGTTAGTTCTGTTAGTATCTGCTTTATATATTTAGGTGCTCCTAAATTAAAAAAAAAAAAAAGTTAATGGGCTTTCTCCAATCAAAAGAAAGAGTGACTGAGTGAATAAAAATAAACCAAGATCTAACAATATGTTGCCTATAAGAAACTAACTTTTAAAAAAATTTTTATTTTTATATTGGAGCATAATTGATTAGCAATGCTGTGTTTGTTTCAGGTGTACAGCAAAGTGATTCAGTTATACATGTACATGTGTCTATTCTTCTTCAAATACTTTTCCCATTTAGGTTATTACAGAATACTGAGCAGCATTCCCTGTGCTATACAGTAGGTCCTTGTTGGTTATCTATTTTAAATATAACAGTGTGTACATGTCAATCCCATACTCCTGTCCCTCCTCCCACCCTTTCCCCATGGTAACCGTAAGTTCATTCTCTAAGTCTGTGAGTCTGTTTGTTTTGTAAATAAGTTCATTTGTATATTTTTTTAGATTCCGCATATTAGTGATATCATATGATATTTGTCTTTCTCTGTCTGACTTACTTCACTTAGTATGATAATCTCCAGGTCCAATCACATTGCTGCAAATGATATTATTTCATTCTTTTTAATGGCTGAGTTATATTCCATATGTACCATATCTTCTTTATCCATTCATCTGTCAATTGACATTTAGATTGCTTCCATGTCTTGGCTATTGAAAACAACACTGCAATGAACATTGGGGTGCATGTATCCTTTTGAACCATGTTTTTAAAGTAATTATTGATAGTTAAGGACTTACTATTGCCATTTTGTAAATTGTTCTCTGTTTTGTAAATCGATTGTTCTTGCTCCTTACCCTGCTATCCTCTTTCATAATTTGATGACTTTTTATATCAGTATGCTTTGGCCTCTTTATCAGTTTCTTTTTATGACTCCTTTGGGTTTTTCATTTATAATTACCATGTGGCTTACATAAAATATATTTAAATCGTAACACCTTAATTTAAACTGGTAATATCTTAAATAGTATTTCTAAACTTTACATTTTTACTACTCTACCCCCTTACACTTCACATTATTAGAGTTTATGTATTATGTACCCAATAACAAATTATTGCAGTTATAATTATTTTTAATACACTTTTTTTAACTTTTAAACTAGAGTTGTAAGTGAATTATGCACCATAATTATTAGAGATCTGACTTTGATTACATATCCATTACCAGTGAATTCTACTCTATCTTCATAGTTTTTTATAATGTTAATTAATGTCCTTTTATTTCCACTTGAAGTACTCCCTTCAGCATTTCTTGCAAGGCAGATCAAGAGTTGATTAACTCCCTCACCTTTTGTTACAGTCTTATCTTTCCTTCATTTCTGAAGGACAGCTTTGATGGGTACAGTATCCTTGGTTGACATTTTTGTTTTAGTTTAATATTTTGAATATATCATCTATTCTCTCCTGGCCTGGTTCTCTGCCCAAGTAAGGTCACAGGATAGGATCCACAGTTGCCAGGATTTTCTGGTCAGGCTTCTTCAGTGGTCAGGACTGGGTACTATACTCACCAGAATATGGGGTTATGCATTAGCTTTCCTGCCTGGATAAAGAGGCAAACCAAGGTCCAAGGCTAGCAAGGCTCTCGGTTTGGCATCCAAACTCAGGCAGACCTATGTCCCATCAAGTTTTCTGGTCAGTACACCACTGTCTTGCTTCTTCAGATAAGCAAAGCTGCCAGTAGGATTTCTACTTGGGAGTTGTTAGGTACTGTAAACCACACCCCTCTTCTCAATCACATTGATTCACAGTGGTCAAGCCCTTCAGATTTCCCTGTGATCCCTGTGAGGTACAACCAGAGCAGGCTCCCTGGAAAGCAACATGTAATGATGAGGGAATTGTACGTCCACACTGGGCTTTCTTTTTCCCACTGGAGAAATGATAGTCTTTGGGGGGCGGGCCCTCTCAGTGCAATACGCACTGGTCTAGACATTCTTTAAAACAAACAACTGGGCTTCCCTGGTGGCGCAGTGGTTGAGAGTCCACCTGCCGATGCAGGGAACACGGGTTCGTGCCCTGGTCCGAGAGGATCCCACATGCTGCGGAGCGGCTGGGCCTGTGAGCCATGGCTGCTGATACTGTACGTCCGGAGCCTGTGCTCCGCGACAGGAGAGGCCACAGCAGTGAGAAGCCCATGTACTGCAAAAAACAAAACAAAACAGTCATTTTACTTGAATTTTTATTTTGCCTTTTTTATTGTAAAATTATGTACGGATACAGAAATCTACACAGAAATGAATAGTTTAGTGAAACATTATTAAATGGACATATGTAATCATTACTCAGCCCAGGGACATTGTCAGGAAACCCAGAAGTCCTTGATTGTCAAATATCAGTCACACATTCTTCAATTGCTCAAAAGTAACTACTATCCTGACTTAACTAGTAATCACTTCCTGGCATTTTTTTTTTTTAATTCATCACCTAAGTATATATTTCTAGGTATTATAGCTTTGTTTTGCCTCTTTACTATCTTGGTAATTTGTTTCTTTTAACCTAAAGATTTCTAGTCCTGTATTTTCCTTATCATTTTTATCTGTTTAAGGTATTAGGCCATTTAATCTAGAATTTCTCACAGTCTGGATTGTGCTCATTGTGTATTCATGGTGCATGGTAGCAATTTATTCACTCATCTTTAGTTATTTCAAATTGGCAATGGACCCAATGGCATGACCAAATCAAGTACAGTCTCTTTGGCAAGGATATAGATTCACTTGTGCTCCTCCCTTAGGAGACATGTGTTTGGATTTTCACTCTCTTTGGATGTTAAAATGCATAGGGGCTCAATGTCTAGATACACTAATTCAAGAAGTTTTCAAGATGCCTCTATTTTCATTGTTATTTTTTTTAATTACTAACTAAAATATTTTATAAGGTGACATTCTTCCTCATTTATAATTTGAATGTCCACAATGTAGAAAAAGACACCTAAAAATGTTTGATTCTTACATTTCATTTACGTGGTTTATATGAAAATTGATTTCTGTCATCCTCAAAAGCTGACCAATTATGTATTTTTTTTTAATATGGTTATAAACTGAGATTTAAACATATTTGGTGAAAGGGAACACTCTTGCAGTGCTGGTGGGAATGTGAATTGGTACAGCCACTATGGAGAACAGTATGGAAGTTCCTTAAAAAACTAATAATAGAACTACCATATGACCCAGCAATCCCACTACTGGGCATATGCCCTGAGGATACCATAATTCAAAAAGAGTCATGTACCAAAATGTTCATTGCAGCTCTATTTACAATAGCCCGGAGATGGAAACAACCTAAGTGTCCATCATTGGATGAATGGATAAAGAAGATGTGGCACATATATACAATGGAATATTACTCAGCCATAAAAAGAAATGAAATTGAACTATTTGTAATGAGGTGGATAGACCTAGAGTCTGTCATACAGAGTGAAGTAAGTCAGAAAGAGAAAGACAAATACCATATGCTAACACATATATATGGAATTTAAGGAAAAAAATGTCATGAAGAACCTAGGGGTAAGACAGGAATAAAGACACAGACCTACTAGAGAATGGACTTGAGGATATGGGGAGGGGGAAGGGTGAGCTGTGACAAAGCGAGAGAGAGGCATGGACATATATACATTACCAAATGTAAGGTAGATAGCTAGTGGGAAGAAGCCACGTAGCACAGGGAGATCAGCTTGGTGCTTTGTGACTGCCTGGAGGGGTGGGATAGGGAGGGTGGGAGGGAGGGAGACACAAGAGGGAAGAGATATGGGAACATACGTATATGTATAACTGATTCGCTTTGTTATAAAGCAGAAACTAGCACACCATTGTAAAGCAATTATACTCTAATAAAGATGTAAAAAAAAAAAAAAAAAAACATTTGGTGGGGCTCCATCCATAGCAATTCTTATTCATGACATTCAAAATATCCCCTCTTTGGACAGTGGTACTCTTCCAAAATTGCTTCCTATGGCCTTTTGGTTCTTTAGACAGGGCATTAACATTTGTTGATAGCTACCTTATAATCTGGTATGAGAAGATGATCTGGGCTCATCTTAACACATGGCCAATTCTATATTAGCCCTGGATTCCTTTAAAGGGAAATGGTAATTTAAGAAAACAATATGGATGCTCATTGCTACTTCCTTTAAAGATAATGTACAGGATATATATATGTGCATACAACGTATATGTATATACAATCATCATAAAATATATATATCTCCTATATGTGGAAGAGAGGAATAGAGAGATGGGGATAAAAAGACTTTAAAAAGATAGATGTGGGCCTCCCTGGTGGTGCAGTGGTTGAGAGTCCGCCTGCCGATGCAGGGGACACGGGTCCGTGCCCCAGTCCGGGAGGATCCCACATGCCGCGGAGCGGCTAGGCCCATGAGCCATGGCCGCTGAGCCTGCACGTCCTGCCGTGGAGCGGCTAGGCCCGTGAGCCATGGCCGCTGAGCCTGCACGTCCGGAGCCTGTGCTCTGCAACGGGAGAGGCCACAACAGTGAGAGGCCCGCGTACTGCAAAGAAAAAAAAAAAAAAGATGTATAAATATAGGTAAAAGGAACAAAATTTCATGAGTTCCTACTCACACTACTAATACATTCTAATACAGTTCTAATTCATAACTAATTGTAGGGTTTTCACTTAATCTTTTCTATATCATATTCATATTGTATCTGTACATATACTCTTTCTTCCACACAGAGATCTTGGTTCTAAAGAATACAGAAGGTGGTAGAATTAGAATATTCCATGATTACTCATTTTGCTTTATAGCATATTACGTGTGAACAGATTGAGAATAATGATTAATGTCAATATCAATGATGCTTACTGAAAACAGTTTAAACATTTTTTTGCATATGATTTCTTCACATTCTCTCCACACTTTCATGTTCACACTGTGTCTACAATAGCAGATAATACAGCCATTACATGCTATAAATTCTTTAAGACTTCATTTTACTTCTGTAAGTAACTGTATATAACTCATACCACCAGTCCTTAGGTCAGTACCTTTCTAGTTTTTATCATTGCCCAAATCTCTTTCACTAAGAGATAATTGAGGAAAGTCTCATGACAACAGTATCTTATTAATACTTGTACATTAATAATAGGTGATAGCCTTTCAAAATGAAGATCAGTTTTGCTGAGTAAGAAATCCTTGTCTCACATTTTCTTTTTTTTAAGTACTGTAAAAATGTTATCCCATTTTACTGTAGTATAGGGTGTAGCAGTCTTAATATCTCATGATAATTTACTTTCTTGTGTAAGCCTTGTGCTTTGTTGCTTGAATGGCCCAAGTTTTCTATTTTCTATTAAGTTCAATCATTTTACAAAAATTTGTTGGTCATTCTGGGTTAACAGTTTCAGATATTATGTTTTCTCTTTTAAAAAGGGCAATAGAAACTTTTTTGAATTATAGTTTTAATATATTTTTATGTATTCTATGTCCTTGATGAGACATTCTTCTTCAGTTACTACTGTTATCCATATGTTAGATTTTCTTTGCTTGTTCTTGCCTTCAATAACTGTTACTTTTTCTCAATTTTTTACCTCTTTTTAATCTATAAATTTCCTTATTTTGTACTATCAGTTGCTATTGAGGTATTATGTTCTGTTTATTTGCTCCTGTACTGCTTTTACAGTATGCTTATGATTTTTAAAAAATTTATAATTCTTAACTTCTATCATCTTATTTCTGCATTTTTATCTATAATATAATTTCCTGCCTGCATAAATATCTAACCTACTCAGCTTATCTTGAAATATACATTAGATTCTTAATGTTTTCTGGGAATGCTTTTCTGACATGCATAGTTTTTCTGAAAGACTATTATTCTGCTCCTTAGTCTATTTTTTATTTTCTTATACTTGTAGCTTATATGGTATCTGGTCTTAATATTTTTGTGTT
Organism: Phocoena sinus; assembly: GCF_008692025.1. NCBI lineage: Eukaryota > Metazoa > Chordata > Mammalia > Artiodactyla > Phocoenidae > Phocoena > Phocoena sinus. Next base: position 78,103,349 of record NC_045768.1, on the reverse strand, counting down.
GCTTATATTTACATGAATTGAGTTTTCCAAATTTTTACCAGAAAGTATGTTTTAAGGTAGTTTTTATAATGTACAAAGCTCCCTTTATTCTCGTTTTTGTACTTTAAATATATGGCAGCTTGCTTTCTGAGATTTCCTGGCTATATTTTTTTCTCCACTTTTATCTAGAATTTTTCTCTCTATTGTCTCTGTCCTACTCAATTCTGATTCCATTCCCAGAAATTTTTCCTCAGTGTGGAGCCCTTCCCTGAAGAGATGTCCTCATGGGTCAGTTTTGAGATTTCACAGGCTTTTCTAGCCCAATTAAGACTGACATAGGTATCTGGCATGCAATGAAGAATGCGGTAGGCAAAAACCATACGGGTTTCAGCTGATGATCAGTGTTGCTGAGTAGGAAATCCTTGGTTCTCATTTTCTTTTGAGTACCTTACATATGTTACTCCATTTTATTGTTACATAAAGTGTAGCTGTCTTAAATATCTCATTATAATCTAATTTACTTAACCATATAAATCTTGTGTTTTGCTGCTGTGCTTTCCGAGGAGTAACTGTTGGATTTTAGGGATTCTTCTTTTCTTAGGCTTTTCAAATGTCATGTTAGTTCCCGCTGATATTTTCCACACAACCATTGTTACACACAGGTCTTACAAGTCTTTAATAATTTGTCTCCAAGGGCTTGTATGGATACTTATTATCCACAGATTTTTGTTTTTCTATCCAGTTCGGTTTGTTTTTATGTGAGGATTCTTAAAAATTCAAAAACTAGCCTTCCATTGCATTATCATCTTTTTAACAAAAAATATTCCTGACATTTATTTACTGAAGGTTGATCACACTGAACTTAGACATGGAGATATTTCTTATTTCTTGTAACCCTCATATTAAGTAGATATAGTTGATGATTGAGTTGCATGGGTCCCCTTATACACAGATATTTTTTCAATAAATATATTGAGAAAGTGTGCATGTAGAGATTAGTCTGTCCTTACATAGTCAAAAAGTGAGTGACATTTAATGTAAAATTATTAATGTGCTAGTTTTCTTACTGTTTTATAGCTTTGCTTTCAAAGAATTACACTATTGGGCAGTATGCCTCTATCTCTCCTAACTGGAGAAACTGCATATCAGCCTATCATCACAGGTCAACAGTATTTTTTTAAAATGTTAACAGTTTCCAAAACTATATTATGAATATGACTGTAACACTGTATGCCATGTAAATTTTACAATGATTCATTCATTAATGTAGAGGCTGGGTTACTGTGAAGCAATCATATTGATTATACTAGGCTCCCATAAAGCAATCATATTACTGCTTCTTTGTTATCAATTCATGAATTGTTACATCTATAGATAAATATGAATTTCTTTTTTATATCTTTTCATTTTTGATGTCTAGTGTTAGTAATATAGATAACGTCAGTAGTGTTTTGTATCATACAAGACAATATTGATGTAGGTACTGACAAGTGATTCATCTTGTAAACAGAGAACATAAACTTATTGTACAGTAAATATATTTTCTCTTCCTTATAATTTTCTTAATAACATTTTCTCTAGCTTACTTTATTGTAAGAATACAGTATTTAATATACAAAACATAAAATATGTGTTAATCAACTGCTTATGTTATCTGTAAGTCTTCTGGTCAACAATAGGGCTATTAGTAGTTAAGTTTTAGGGGAATCAAAAGTTCCACATGGATTTTCAACTGTGTAGGGGTCAGCACTCCTAACCCCCACATTGTTCAAGGGTCAACTGAATATTCAACAATGTTGCCTCATGCAACTATCCATTTACTAATGCTGTAACTTTCAGAATCTGGTGCTTTTTGCCCATGCATCTAGAGGTATAATTGTAGGTCCTATATAACTTCCAAGGGAGGATAGCCAAGAAAAATTCATGAGATGATTGACACTGCCTTTTTGTAATCATGATGTACAATTTCTTCTACATATTTTGATAAGATTATTCTTATTACAGCACTAAAAGGTTCAGCTAAATGTTAAATATAACAAGCTGATGAAATTACTTAAATATCAGCAGCACAGTTGAATAAATTTAGATTGCAATATACTCTGGAAGTAGAAAGCATTTAGAATATTACCTTTTCTTTAAAATGCAAAATATTTTTTTTTAAGCAACAAGTCCTGAGAACCCAAGGGAGCTCCAAGTCCCTGTATTAAATCCTGAAGTAGCTTATGAATTGTTTAATATTTGAACACCTACAAAGTGCTCACATCAGTTCATCTTCTCTAAAGTAGATACATCTCTAAGAGGGTGCACAACAGCAGCTTAGCTGCAAAAAGTGAAAGTGAAACTGTCATGTTTAATCATTTCCCTTCCTGAGAAGAAAGATTTAAGCATGTGATAATGGAATCACTCAAGTCAAAATTAGGCCAACTGCTGTGACTGATATCTCCATGATGAAACAAGCTTGTTCGTTTTGTATTCCAAGCAACTAGGTAAAAGAAACACAGTGTATAAAACATAATAGATACCAAAAATTTCTTCTTGAAAGAATGAATGAATCAGTGATTGGAAGGACAGGTTTTTTTATTTGTTTTTGAAAGAATGAGTCAGTGAGTGAAGAGACAATCATATCTTTATGAAGAGGTAGAGAACCATTAAAATGTTCAATAACAGGGAGGTAGGTCGTAGATAGGAAAGAGTATAAATTTTTAATCAGATAAACGTCTTTGAATTTTATTATTGTGTGACCTTGAGAAAATGTCTTAGTCATACCTTTCATATCTGTAAATTTTTTAAAATATTATATACCTCACTAGATTTTAACCCAAAATGTTTGTACACAGGACTTGACTACTATTAGCCACTCAATAAGAATTTCTTCCCTTCCCTTTCCTTAGAGCTAAACTCTAAAAATAAGATAATGAAACATTATTAATTACTAAGAAAAACTATAAAAGTTTTCATTTTGTGATACTTTTTCCCGTTTTGATGCAATATATTTGACATATAACATTGTACAAGTTTAAGGTATAAAACATAATGATTTTATATATATACATATATATTTATTGCAAAATGATTACCACAGTAGGATTAGTTAACATCATCACCTCACATAGCTACATTTTTTTTCCTTCCTTGTGATGAGTACTTTTAAGATTTACTCTTAGCAACTTTCAAGTATAAAATATTGTTAACTATAGACATGCAATGTTGTACATTACATCCCTAGAAATTATTTATCTTATAACTGGAATTTTAGCCACCTTTACTTCACTCTCTCACCCGCAAATCCCACAGCTGCCAAAAACAAATCTGATCTGTTTCAATGAGTGGCTTTTTTAGATTCCATATTTAATGAAATCATATAGTATTTGTCTTTCTTTGTCTGACTCATTTCACTTAACACAGATGGACATTGAGGGCATTATGCTATCACAAATGGCAAGATTGCCTTCTTTTCTATGGCTGAGTAGTATTCTATTTTGTGTACCACAATTTCTTCATTCAACTCTCTGACATTCAGTGTATTTCTGTGTCTTGTCACAGGTCTATTATAAGTAATGCTGCAATGAACACTGGAGTACAGATACTTCTATGAGACTGTGATTTCTACCTCTTTGGATACATATACTCAGAAGTAGGATTGCTGGATCATAGGGTAAGTCTATCTTTTAACTTATTTTTAAAAAATTGTATTGAAATATAGTTGATTTACAATGTTTTGTTAGTTTCAGATATAACTGCAAAGTGATCCAATTATACATATATATATGTATATTCTTTTTTTATATTCTCTTCCATTATAGGTTATTACAAGATATTGAGTTCCATGTGCTATACAGTGAGTCACTGTTGATTATCTATTTTACATATAGTAGTATGTATATGTTAATCCTAATTTATCCCTCCAAACTTTCTCCTTAGGTAACCATATGTTTGCTTTCTATGTCTGTCAGTCTATTTCTGTTTTGTTAATAAGTTGATTTGTATAATTTTTTTAGATTCCACATATAAGAGATATCATGTGATATTTGTCTTTCTCCGTCTGGCTTACTCCACTTAGCATCATAATCTCTAGGTCCTACCATGTTGCTCCAATGGCATTATTTCATTCTCTTTTATGGCTGAGTAATATTCCATCATGTATGTATACCACATCTTCATCCATTCCTCTGTTGATGGACACTTAGGTTGCTTCCATGTCTTAGCTATTGTGAATAGCGCTGCTGTGAACAGTGGGGTGCATGTATCCTTTTGAATTCTGGTTTTCTCTGGATATATGCCCAGAAGTGGGAATGCAGGATCATATGGTAGCTCTATTTTTAGTTTTTTAATGAACATCCATACTATTCTCCATAGTGGCTGTATCAATTTACATTTCCTCCAACAGTGTAGGAGGGTTCGTTTTTCTCCACACCCTCTCCAGCATTTATTATTTGCAGACTTTTTGATGATAGCCATTCTGATGGGTGTGAGGTGATACCTCATTGTAGTTTTGATTTCCATTTCTCTAATAATTAGCCATGTTGGGCATCTCTTTATGCGCCTCTTATTTATCTATATGTCTTCTTTGAAGAAATGTCTATTTAGATCTTCTACCCATTCTTTGATTGGGTTATCTGTTGTTTGTTATTGAGCTCTATGAGCTGTTTTTGTATTTGCAGATTAATCCCTTGTCTATCACATCATTTAAAAACATTTTCTCCCATTCTATAAGTAAGTTGTCTTTTTGTTTTGTTTATGGTTTCCTCTGCTTTGCAAAAGGTTTCAAATTTAAATAGGTCCCATTTGTTTTTTTTTGTTTTTCTTTTTATTACTCTAGGAGGTGAATCAAAAAAGATATTGCTGCAATTTATGTCAAAGTGTGTTCTGCTTATGTTTTCCTCTAAGAGATTTATGGTCTTATATTTAGGTCTTTAATGCATTTTGAGTTTATTTCTGTGCATGGTGTTAGTGTTCTAATTTCATTCTTTTACATGTAGCTGTCCAGTTTTCGCAGCACCATTTATTGAAGAGACTGTCTTTTCTCCATGGTATATTCTTGCCTCCTTTGTCATAGATTAATTGACCATAGGTGCGTGAGTTTATTTCTGAGCTTTCTAGCCTGTTCCATTGACCTATATTTCTGGTTTTGTGCCAGTACCTTACTGTTTTGATGACTCTAGCTTTGTAGCATAGTCTGAAGTCAGAGAGCCTGATTCCTCCAGCTCTGTTTTTCCTTCTCAGGAATGCTTTGGCTATTCGGGGTCTTTCGTGTTTCCACACAAATTTAAAAATTTTTTGGTCTAGTTCTGTGAAAAATGCCATTGGAAATTTGATAGGAATTGCATTGAATCTGTAGATTGCCTTGGGTAGTATAGTCATTTTGGCAGTACTGATTTTAACAATCCAAGAACATGGTATATCTCTCCATCTGTTTGTGTCATCATCATTTTCTTTCACCAGCATCTTATAGTTTTCAGAGTACAGGTCTTTTGCCTCCTTAAGTAGGTTTATTCCTAGGTATTTTATTCTTTTAGATGCTACGGTAAGAGGGATTGTTTTCTTAATTTCTTCCTGATTTTTCATTGCTAGTGTATAGAAATGCAACAGATTTCTGCATATTTATTTTGTATCCTGCAACTTTACTGAATTCATTGAGGGGCTCTAGTCATTTTTTGGTAGCGTCTTTGGGATTTTCTGTGTAGAGTATCATGTCATCTGCAAACAGTTACAGTTTTACTTCTTTTCTGATTTGGATTCCTTTTATTTCTTTTTCTTCTCTGATTGCTATCGCTAGGATTTCCAAATCTAGGTTGAATAAAAGTGGCAAGAGTGCACATCCTTGCCTTGTTCCTGATCTCAGAGGAAATGCTTTCAGCTTTCCCCCATTGAGTATGATGTTAGTTGTGAGTTTGTCATTAATAGCCTTTATTATGTTGAGGTAGGTTCTGTCTGTGCCCACTTTCTGGAGAGTTTTTATCATAAATCGGTGTTGAATTTTGTCAAAAGCTTTTTCTGCATCTACTGAGACGATCATATGGTTTTTATTCTTCAATGTGTTAATGTGATGTGTCACACTGATTTATTTGCAGATATTGAAAAATCTTTGAATCCCTGGGACAAATCCCACTTGATCATGGTGTATGATCCTTTTAATGTATTTTTGGATTTGGTTTGCTAGTGTTTTGTTGAGGATTTCTGCATCTATGTTCATCAGTGATATTGACCTGTAATTTTCTTTTTTTGTGTGATATCTTTGTCTGGATTTAGTGGCCTCTTAGAATGAGTTTAGGAGTGTTCCTTCCTCTGCAATTTTTTGGAATAGTTTCAGAAGGATAGGTGTTACCCCTTCTCTTGATAGAATTCACCTGTGAAGTCATTTGTCCTAGACTTTTATTTATTGGGAGTTTTAAAATCAAAGATTCAGTGCTTGTAATTGGTCTGTTCATATTTTCTATTTCTTCTTGCTTCAAGTCTTGGGAGATTGTACCTTTCTAAGAATTTGTCCATTTCTTCTAGGTTGTCCATTTTATTGACATATAATTGCTTGTCTCTTATGGCCCTTTGTATTTCTGTGGTAGCAGTTGTAACTTCTCTTTTTTCATTTCTAATTTTATTGAATTGAGCACTTTCCCTTTTTTTCTTGATGAGTCTGGCTTAAGGTTTGTCAATTATGTTTCAAAGAACCACCTTTTTGTTTCATTGATCATTATTGTTTTACTCATCTCTATTTCATTTATTTCTGCTGTGATCTTCATGATTTCTTTCCTTTTACTAACGTTGGGTTTTGTTTCTTCATCTTTCTCTAGTTGCTTTAGGTGTAAGGTTAGGTTGTTTATATGAGATTTTTCTTGTTTCCTGAGGTAAGCTTGTATTGCTATAAACTTCCTTCCTAGAACTGCTTCTGCATCACACAGGTTTTGGATTATCGTGTTTTCATTTTCATTTGTAGTTGATTTCTAATCTCATATTGTTGTGGTCAGAAAAGATGCTTGATAAGATTTCAGTTTTTGAAAATTTACTGAGGCTTGCTTTGTGGCCAGCATATGATCTATCCTGGAGAATGTTCCATGCACACTTGAAAAGAATGTGTATTCTGCTGCTTTTGGGTGGGATGCTCTATAAATATAAATTAAGTCCATATGATCTAATGTATCATCTAAAGCCTGTGTTTATTGATTTTCTGTCTGGATAATCTGTCCTTTGATGAAAGTGGAGTGTTAAAGTTACCCACTATTTTCTTACCATTGATCTCCCCTTTTATGGCTGTTAGCAGTTGCCTTATGTATTGAGGTGCTCTTATGTTGGGTGCATATACATTTACAATCATTATATCTTCTTCTTGGATTGATCCCTTGATCATTATATAGTGTCCTTCTTTTTCTCTTGTAACAGTCTTTATTTTAAAGTCTGACATGAGAATTGCTACTCCAGCTTTCTTTTGATTTCCATTTGCATGGAATTTTTTTCCACCCCCTCATTTTCAATCTGAATGTGTCTCTAGGTCTTCAGTGGGTCTCTAGTAGACATCATATATATGGGTCTTGTTTTTGTATCCATTCAGCCAGTCTGGTTGGAGCATTTAACAGTTTTACATGTAGCGTAATTATCAGTATGTATGTTCTTATTGCCATTTTGTTAATTGTTTTGGATTTGTTTTTGTAGCTCTTTTTTCTTCTAATTTGATGAGTTTCTTTAGTGTTGTATTTGGATTCCTTTTTCTTTTTTGTGTGTATATCATAGAATTTAGGCTTGTGGTGACTGTGAGGTTTTGATATAGCAGTCTATATATACAGGATTGATTAAGTTGCTGATCTCTTAATTTCAAATGCATTTCAGATAGCCTGCATTTGTATTCTCCTCCCCTCTCAATTCCTGGTTTAGATATCATATTTGTGTGTGGATGATTTCCTATATTTATGGTATGTTTGCCTTTACCAGTGAGCTTTCTCATTTTCTTGTTTCTGGTTGTGCCCTTTTCTTTTCTGCCTAGAGAAATTCCTTTAGCATTCGCTGTAAACCAGTATAGTGGTGCATGTCTGTAAAGCTTTAGGTTTCCCCATCGAATCTGAACAAGAGCCTTGCTGGGTAGAGTATTTTTGGTTGTAGGTTTTTCCCTTTCATCACTTGAAATGTATCAATCCTGCCACTCTCTCTCTTCTGGCCTGCAGAGTTTCTGCTGAGAAATCAGCTGATAAAATACAAAGAACCTACCCCCTGCCCCCGCATAAGGTTAGTTGTTGCTTTTCCCTCATTGCTTTCTATTTTTTCTGCTTTCTTTAATTTCTGTCAATTTGATTACTATGTGTTTTGGCATATTCCTCCTTGGGTTAATCCTGTATGGGTTGCTCTGTGCTTCCTGGAGTTGGATGACTGTTTCCTTTCCCACGTTAATCTCTTCAAATTCAAATCGAATGTTGGTGCTTCTGACATTGTCCTAGTGGTCTCTTAAACTGTCCTTTCTTTGCATTCTTTTTTCTTCATTCTGTTCCATGGCATTGATTTCTGCCACTCTGTTTTCCAGTTTACTTACTTATCTGTTCTTCTGCCTCATTTATTCTGTGATTGATTCCTTCTAGTGTATTTTTCATTTAGTTATTGTATTCTTCAACTCTGGTTGTTCTTTATATTTTGTAACTCTTTGTTAAAAACTTACTTCTTGTAACTTCTCACTCTGTGCATCCATTCTTTTCCTGAGTTATTAGATCATCACTCTGAACTCTTAGATAGATAGATTGCCTATCTATCTATCTATCTCCATGTCACTTAGTTGTTGTTCTGGGTTTTTATCTTGTTCCTTCATCTGGAGCATATTCCTCTTCTGTCTCATTTTGTCTAAATTTTTATTTTTATATATGTGGAAAGTTAGTTATATTTCTCGACCTTGGAGAAGTGGCCCTCTGTAGGGGATGTCCTATGTGTCCCAGCAGTACACTCCCCTCTCATCACCCAAGCACCAGGGACCAGCTGGTCCCAGGGTAGGTTCTGACCAGTGTGTGCAGACTCAGTTCCACAGGCTGTGGGATTGTAGTTTTCTTGCTTCTGGTGTCTGCCTCCTGGGGGGTGAGGCTGGTCTAGAGACCTGTGCAGGCTTTCCAGTGGGAGGTGCCAGCACCTGCCCACTGGTCAGTGGAGCTATGTCTTGGCCCTCTGGTGGGCAGGGCCATGTCTAAGGGTGTGTCTAGAGGTGGCTGAGGAAACCTTTAGAGAGCCTGTCTCTTGATAGGTAGGGCTGTGTTCCTGCCCTGTTCGTTGTTGGGCCTAAGATGTCCCAGCACTAGAGCCTACAGGCTGTTGGGTAGGGCCAGGTCTTGGTGCTGATGAACCAAGCAAGATGTCAGCCTGCAGATGAGTACTCCTGTATATGTCCACCACCCCCTCTCCACCAGACCCTCCAAGACCAGCAGGTAGATGTGGCCCAGGCTTCTGTGAAGTCACTGCTTTTGCCCTGGGTCCCAGTACACATGAGACCTTCTCTGTGCCCTCTAAGAGTGGAGTCTGTTTCTTCCAGTCCTGTGGAGCTCCTACAATCAATCAATCAAACCCTGCTGGCCTTCAAAGCCAAATGCTCTGGGGGCTCCTCCTTCTGATGCCAGACCCCCATGCTGGGGAGGCTGACATGGGGCTGAGAACTCTCACTCCCATGGGAGAACGTCTGTAGTATAATTATTCTCCAGTTTGTGGGTTGCCCACTGGGGTTTGATTATATTGCAAGTGCACTTTTCTTACAATCTCACTGTGGTTTCTTCTTTGTCTTTGGATGTAGAATAGCTTTTTTGGTAGGTTTCAGTCTTTTTTTATTGATGGTTGTTCATCAGTTGTGATTTCTGATGGAAGGAGGTGAGGTTTAGGATCCAGGCCACCTCCACAGGTGTCGAAAGAGGGCAGTGAGCTGGAGTGCTGCAACACAGCCCAGGTTAGAAGCAGGCAGCATGGGGTGACTGACTGCTGTTCCACTGTGAAGCACGTGGTCAGGGTCTGGCCTTCTCTCCAGAGCAGCAGGTACAGGTCTCAGAAGGTCTTTGAAAACTTCTTGAAGAAAATCCATTCTGTTTTGCCTAGTGGCTGTACCAATTTATAGTCCCACCAAGGGTATACAAGGTTTCCCTTCCTCTGTGCATCCTTACTGATGCTTGCTATCTCTTCTCTTATCGATTTGTTTCCCTAATTACTGATGTTGAGCACACTTTTGTGTCCCTGTTGGCCATTTGAATATCTTTTGTCTATTTCAGCTCCTTTGCCCCATTTTTAAACTGTAATATATTTATTTTGGATAGTAACCCCTTATCAGATATGTGTTTTGCAGATATTCTCTCCAAGTCCATTGGTTGTCTGTCTTTTCATTTTGTTGGTTGGTTGTTTCTTTTTCTGTGTAGAACCCTTTTAATGTGATGTAGTCCCATTTGGTGCTTGTGCTTTAGATGTCATATCCAAAAATCATTGGCAAGATACAGGCGAAATTCTTTGAAAAATGGTGACATAGGAGATCCCAGCTTCCCTATCCTGACACAAAGATTGAGCTATGATTAGACAGCTCCATGAGACCTCTACACTCCACTTATGAAGTTTTAGCAATACCATGGAAAAGAATGCTAAAAATAATCACACGAAGAAAGACAGCTTAATTTTGCCTGTATCATCACATCCCCTAAGCAAGCCAGCATTGTTCAGCAATGCTGAACGTCCCAACTAGTAAGAGTTCCTCTCACCAGAAAAGGAAAAGTGGGGTGAGCAACTAGCTATCTAGCCTCTCCCAGCACCATGTGAAGGTCCAGCTTTGGTACCACCTACCCAGAATGGCATGGATAGCTAGCTAGGAAAAAGGAAGAAAAGCAGAAGCTATTATCAGCAAACATAGTGGGAGCAATTGCAGTTCACAGAGACTTGGCTCTAAAGACAAATCCAGCAGCTTCTGCCACTGAGGAAGTCACCAGCAGCCTGCACAGATCTCACCAGGTACCCCAAAGGTATTTATGTTCACTAATGTGCACCTCACATCTTCCCTGAGCATTATGCACCCAGACCCACACTGGTAGCCTTCTAAGCTCTCTGCAGATATGTAAGCTGCCTGTATCCCTCACCAGCCCAGGTTCCTGCAGCTGCACAATGATTGATAGTGTGCCTGTGCTCAGGGCTCAGCCATCCAGCTGTGCACCTGCATGCCATCAGCCTGATGCATATCATTGGCTTCCACTGCAGCATACCTGGAAGGTATTATGAAGCCCTGGGTGAACATCCTGACAGCCAGGGACCCCATAGCTACTTATTACCTACTTATGGGTAGGGATCAAGTTCTGCTTTCTACTATTGGCTGGCAATGTCATATAAACTTATAGAGAACCCCTCCAGCTTTGCTCCAGGATGTCCCCAGCCTAACTCTCATCATTGGTTCTTACTACAGTGCACCCAGGGGAAAGAGTATGTGGCCACAGAAGAGTACACTGGCATCCTGTACTCCCACAGCTGCTTGCAGGTCTGGATCAGACTCCGCCTTCTGTCAGTGGCCAGCAACACCACTGTGCCTACTTATAGCTAGACCTTCAAGCTACCTACTTATAGCTAGACCTTCAAGCTATGGTCCTGCATGATCCCTAGTGCAGGATGACTACCTAGGGATAGAGTACAAATCCATAGGAGAGCACACTAATACCCAGGTCTTCTGCAGATGCAAAGGAGCCCATAGGTGGCCCTTGTTCTTACTTAAAGAAGCCAGGGCAGGTAGCATGAGTATGTCTACATGTGACCACTGCATACGTACCTGCCCTGGTCCCTAGCTACTGGTCCTGGAGGTGACACTTAGGAGCCCTTACAGGCACTGTAGTCTCCACTGTGGTGCTCACCAAGAAGTATAACCCTATCAATGCTGTGAACCACAGTGGCCTAAACTGAAGAAACATTAAAACCCCCTTCAGACAGTGCCCCACACTTGTCATCCTGTACCACTTGAGTCATGATCACAGCACAATCCAGTTGTGCTCCCCATCTACCAGTGAAAGGCTTCCTTTAACAAAACTCATCCATGAAGCCTGGAAGACGTGACTGCTCTTTCAAATGCAGATACCTACAGAAGGTTCTAGGGATCACAAAGAATCAGGGAAACATGTCTCCACCAAGGGAATACAGTAAAACTCCAGTAACTGGCCTCAAAGAAACAGATATCCAGAAATTGGCCAACAAATAATTCAAAATAATTGTTCTACAGATGCTTAGAGGGATATAAGAACACAGAAAAACACTTTAAAGATATTAGGGAAACAATATAGGGAAACAATATAAGAACAAAATTAGAAGCTCAACAACGAGGTATTAAACAGAAAAGAACCAAACAAATTTTGGACGTGAAGAATACAATGACTGAACTGAAGAATTCAATAAATAGATAGCTTAGACTTCAACAAGCAGTAAAGAGAATCAGTGAGCTAGAAAACAAATCAATTGAAATGATACAATTCCAAGAGCAAAAAGAATGAAAAGGAATAAAGAAAGCCTAAAGGGGTTATGAGAGACCACCAAAAGAAATAATGTATGCATTATTGGAGTCCCAGAGGGAGAAAGAATTGGAAAGTTTATCTAAAGGAATAATGGCTGAGAATTCCCAAATATGGGGAGAAATTTGAACATCCAATTTCATGAAACTCATAGGTCACCTCAAAATTTCACTCCAAAATGTTTTTTCTCCAAGACACATAATAATAAAATTGTCTAAAACCAAAAAATGATTTTTAAAGCAGCAATAGAAGAAATATTCTCTCATGTAAGGGAACCCTCATAAAGCTCTGAGATTTTTCAGCAGACACCTATTAGACCAGGAGAAAATGGAATGATATATTTAACGTGCTAAAAGAAAGAAACTGCCAACAAAGAATACCCAGAAAAGTTGTTCCTCAGAATTGAAGACGAGATAAAATCTTTCCATAATAAACAAAAGCTGAGGGAATTCACCATCACTAACGCTGAATTATAAGAAAGCTAACAGGAGTTCCTCAAGCTGAAACAAAAGGACACTAATGGGCCAATTAAAAACATACAATGCACTGGTAAAAGTAAGTATATAGGCACGTTCATAATACCCTAATACTGTAACACAGTGATGTGTTAACTACTTAACTCTAGAATAAAATGAAAGAAACAGATTATTAAAACATAGCTATAGCTTCAGTATTCATTAATACACAATATTGTTTTACAAATGTAAAAGGGGAGAGTAAAAAGATAGAATTTTTGTATTCAAAATTAAATTGTGTTCAGCATATGACAGACCAATATATCTATATGACGTTTTATGTAAATCTCATGGGAACCACAAATCTACAATAGATACACAAAGGTAAAGAGAAAGAAATCCAAGTATACAACTATATAGAAAACCATCTAGTTCCAAAGGCAAGCAGCAAGAAAGGAAGAAAAGAAAAAATGGAACCACAAATCAAACAGAAAACAATAAGATGGCATTAGTAAGTCCTTACTTATTAAAATGGTTCTGAACCCATTTCCAATATGAGTGTGGGGGGTTTTCTCCCCATACCACCAAGCGATGCTTGGAACACTATCTGGGTGTCCTAAAATTTAACTTAATTCTGACACTATCTACCCAGATATAGCATCAGATACCATAATTTAAGGCTTCAGTCCCACAAGATTCTAAGTGTTCCACTGTCCCCAAATCTCCAAATGTTCACCAATCCTGAAGCTCTATGACCCCAGTCCTTTTGTGGTTTTATGGAGGCTTTATTGATTAAGTCATTGGATAAAGATTCAACCTCCAGCCCCTCTCCCCTCCCTGGAAATCAGGGTGTGGGACTGAAAGTTCCAACTCTCTTAACCCTGGCAACCAGCCCCCATCCTTAGGTGCTTTCCAGAACTCACCTCATTGATATAAACCCAGTTGTGGCAGAAGAGGCTTCTTATGGATAACAAAACACCCATTTCTCCTTTATGGTTCTGAAGTGATCTCAGAAACCTAGGACAAAAGACCAAATATTATTACAAAAGAAGCTCCCATTACAAGCATACCTCAGAGATACTGAAGGTTCAGTTCGGGACCACTGCAATAAAGTGAATATTGCAATAAAGCAGTCACACAAATTTTTTGGTTTCCCAGTGCATATGAAAGTTATGTTTACACTAGCCTGTTTATTAAGTGTGTAATAGCACTGTGTCTAAAAAAACAATGTACATACTTTAATTAAAACATACTTTGTTGATAAACAGTGTTAACCATCATCTGAGACTTCAGTGAATTGTAATATTCGCTGGTGCAGGATTTGAAATATTGGGAAAATTACCCAAATATGTGACACAGAGACACGAAGTGAGCAAATACTGTTGAAAAAAATGGTGCCAATAGATTTGCTTGACACAGGGTTGCCAAAACCCTTCAATTTGTAAAAAAAAAAACACAATAAAATGAAGCACAATCAACTGAAGTATGCCTGTACTCTTATCACAGGAAAGTCCAAGGGTTTTGTGAGCTGTGAGCCAAGAAAGGGGATGAAGGCCAAATATCACACCTATCAATAATTACTCTAAATGTTAATAAGTTAAATTTTCCAATCAAAAGGTATAGAGTGGCTGGATAGATAAAACAATAAGACCCAACTATATGTTGCCTACAAAAGACTCACCTCATCCTTAAGGACAAATACATTCAAAGTGAAGGGATGGCAAAAGATATTCTATGTAAGTGGAAACCAAAAGAGAGCAGGAGTAGCTGTATTTATATCATACAAAACAGAATTTAAGCCAAAAAAATAGTAACAAGAGACAGATAATTATTATGTAATATAAGGGGTTCAGTTCAACAAGAACATATAAAAATCATAAATATAAGTACACCCACTATCAGGGCACTTAAAAGTATTAAGCAAATGCTAACAGATTTGAAAGGAGAAAGAGACAACACAATAAAATAGGGGACTTCAATAGTGCACTTTCAAAACTGAATAGATCATCCAGACAGAAAATCAATAAGGAATGTTGGACTTAAGTCCATCTGGTCTAATGCATAATTTAACAGATATATACAGACATTCCATCCAACATCAGCAGAATGCACATTCTTCTCAAGTGTACATGAAAAATTCTCCAGGATAGGTCACAAAATAAGTCTTCACTAATTTAATAAGATAAAATCATACCAAGTTATCTTTTTGGTGAAAATTGTACGAAACTAGAAATCAATAACAAGAGGGAAGCTGGAAAGTTCACAAATATGTGGAGAATAATCAACATACCACTGAATAACCAATG
Organism: Phocoena sinus; assembly: GCF_008692025.1. NCBI lineage: Eukaryota > Metazoa > Chordata > Mammalia > Artiodactyla > Phocoenidae > Phocoena > Phocoena sinus. Next base: position 78,088,142 of record NC_045768.1, on the reverse strand, counting down.
AGTCAAAGAAGAAATCAAGAGGGAAATAAAAAATTTTGAAACAAATTAAAATGGAAGCACAACATATCAAAACTTATGGGATGCTGCAAATCTGTATTAATATATAACAATAAACACCTACATTACTAAACAAGAAATTTCTCAAATAAAAGCCTAACTTTATGCATTAAGGAACTAGAAAAAGAACAAACTAAGCCGGAAGTTGGCAGAAGAAAGAAAATAACAAAGATTGGAGCAGAAATAAATGTAATAGAGACCAGAAAAACAGTAGTAAAGATTTAATGAACCTAAGAGCTGGGGTTTTTTTTTAAAGATAAACTACGTGGACATTTAGCTAGACTAACTCAGAAAAATGGAGAGAAGGCTCAAATAAAATCAGAAATGAAGAAGAGACATTACAATTGATACCACAGAAATACAAAGGATCGTGAGAGTATCGTGAACAATTATATGTAAACAAACTGGATAACCTAGAAGTGGATAAACTCCTAGAAACATAAAATCTACCAAGATTGAATTGTAAAGAAATAGAGAAGAACCTAAAAAGAACAATATTGACTAAATATATTAAATAAGTTAATCAAAAACTCCCCAAACAGAAAAACTAGAACCAGATGGTTTCATTGGTGAATTCTACCAGAATTAAAAAAGAATTAATGTCAATTATTCTTCAACTCTTCCAAAAAATATTGTGGAGGGAACATTCCCAAACTCATTTTACAAGGCCAGCATTACCCTGGTACCTGATACCAATGTCATATAAGATATTACAAGAAAATTACAGACCAATAGTCCTGATGAATAAATATGAATGCAAAATTTCTCACTGAAATATTAGCACACCGAATTCAACAACAAATTAAAAGGATCATTCACCATGACCAAGCTGGATTTATCTCTGGGATTCAGGGTTAGTTCAACACACACAAATCAATAAATGTGATTCACCACATTAAAAGAATGGAAAGTCATATGATCATCTCAAGAGATGCAAAAAAGCACTTGACAAAGTGCATCATTTCATGATAAGAAATGCTCAACACATTGAGTATAGAAGGTACATACAACAAAATAACCTCAAAAATATAGAGCCATATATGACACAACCACAGCCACCTCATCCTCAATGGTGAAAGGTTGAAAGCTTTTCCTCTAAGATCAGGACAAGACAAGGGTGCCCACTCACAGCAGTCCTATTCAGCATAGTACTATAAATCCTAGCCAGAACAATCATGTAAGAAAAAGATATAAAAGGAATAGAAGTAAAATTGTCTTTGCAGATGATATGATCTTATATATAGAAAATCCTGTTGGTCATTTGTATGTCTATTCAGTTCTGCTGCCCATTTTTTAATAGGTTGTAGGGGGGTTTTTGCTGTTGAGTTCTTCATACTTTAGATATTAACCCCTTATCAGATATATGATGTGCAAATATCTTCTCCCATTCCATAGGTTGTATTTTCATTTTGTTGACTGTTCCTTTTGCTCTGTAAAACTTATTTGATTTAGTGTCACTTATGCATTTGTTGCTTTTGTTGTTTATGCTTTTGCTGTCATTCATATCAAGGGGATTGCTGTTGAGACCAATGTCAAGGAGATTTTGCCCTATGTTTATTTCTAGGAGTTTTATGATTTCACTTCTTAAATATGTTTAAGTCTTTAATCCATTTGGAGTTAACTTTTGTGAGTGATGTAAGATAGGGCTCTAGTTTCATTACTTTGCATATGAATATCCAGTTTTCCCAGCACTATTTATTGAAGAAACTGTCTTTCCTCTCTTGAGTGTTCTTGACCTCCTTGTCAACTATTAGTTGATATGCATGCATGGATTTATTTCTGAGCTCTCAATTCTGTTCCATTAGTCTATGTGCCTGTTTTTTATGCCAGTACTATACTGTTTTGATTACTATAGATTTGTAATATAGTTTGAAGTCAGGAACTATAATGCCTCCAGTTTTGTTCTTCTCAGGATTGCTCTGGCTATTCCAAGTCTTTCCCAGGTGTTCCTATGACTTCATAAAAATTTTAGAATTGATTTTTTCTACTTCTGTAAAAATTGCTGTTGGAATATTGACAGGGATTATATTGAATCTATAGCTGGCTTTGGCTACTACAGACATTTTAATGATATTCATTCTTCTGATCCATGAACATGTAATATCTTTCCATTTATTTGTGTCATCTTCAATTTCTTTCATCACTGTCTTATAATTTTCAGTGTAGAGATCTTTCATTACCTTGGTTAGATTTACTACTAAGTATTTTATTGTTTTTGATGCTGTTGTAAATGAGATTCATTTCTTTACTTTTTATATATTTTGCTGTTAGTGTATAGAAATATTTTTTAAATCATTGAGGTTGCTGGGAGAGAGAGGAATTTAACCACTAATTATCTTGTATTTCACCAGTCCACTGATTATTTACCACTTGCCATAATGATTATTCTGAGAAGAAGCCATTAAAATTATACCTGTATGCTCAACTTTACAAATGTTTCCATGCCAATTTTAGTTAGGTAGAAATTGCTTTGGATTTGAACACTTATTCCCAGTGGATGTTTATAATTATTTTGCATGTAAATTTGGTACAAGGAGGTAAATGAAGTAAATTCTATCCAGAGGAACAAGACACTGGAGTAGAAGAAATATTTCCCAAATCGATTTGGACTAATAAATGTCAGGAGTGAGTATCAGGAGTAAAAAGGTGCAGCCAAATAGATACCAAATACTCCCTTTCATTTTTATCCTTTTTCCTTCCTTCCTTCTTTTCTTCTACCTTTCCGTATCTTTTTGCCACCCTCCTTTTCAGATAACATTAGAAGTAGCGTGTTTATTGAAGTAGCACAAGTTTCAAATTCTTAACTTCCTGACAACAACAAATATAGGAAGATGGGGCCAGTCATATTATTGTTAGAAAGACAGTAACACAATTTTCAGTGAAAGCAAAGATATTTGTGACACCAGTCTCTAAAACAATTTTGCTTTGTGGGCCTTCATAAAAGAAAAACTGAAGAATATCATGAACAGTTTCCTGAATAACATTCTATAGCTAATACAGTAATGGGTTTTGCATGGCTGCTTCTTACAGTGCCCTTGGATAAAAGCCACATTTTAATATTAAACTGCAATTTAGGAAACATGGTTCTTTCAGTAGGCCAAGTATAATAGTGGACTGCCTTGAAAGAGTATAGATCACAGAAAACACTAACTGACAATGGATGAACCATATATTTCAAATATTTCCTATAAATAGAATGTCTCTAAACTAAATGTGTCATAAGAGCAGACAGGCGCATTCTGTGACAAGGCCTGGAGTGTTTATACTTGGACTTACAAAAAGCAAAGTCATGGTAGTGAACAAATTGAGAGGTTGATATACTTTTGTACCAATTAAGAAGTCTAGCCAGCATTTTGCCTTAGTTGGAGGCTTAATCAATCACATAATGCCTTGTGACATCTGGCATATAATTGCTTTATTCTGTTATTTAATTTTTCATATGTGAGTATCAAAGGCACAATGAGAAGAAAACTTCCTGGAGGGCACATGCCAAAAATGTTATATATTAAACTCACTCCCAGTTTCTTAAGTATTATATAATGTTTGATAAATGATACATGATTAAACCAAAGAAAGAAGCTCCATCCTAGGCAATTAGCTAGGATCACTAGACATAAAAGAATGTTGGCTTATTGGTGCCAAACCTCATAATTTTAAAGTAGTTGTGACATACACGTTATAGCTGTTATGGACTCTAATCGATTCAGAAAATGAAAATGGCCACATTTACAATTGGCCAAGAGTCCTAAAGATGGGTCAGGGGCTGTACCCCTCATATCACTCTGCCCAAGCTATTGTGCTATCACAACACATTCCAGAAATTAAACCTATAGCTGCCTTTTGTGTCCATTTGGTTTACAAGTTCAAAGAAATGAAAAGAAAAAAAAAAAAAAAGAAAGTGTGAACATAGCTAGACTCTCACCCACAAAAAGAGAGCTAAGTTTTTGTCCCTATAAGAGTTGATAGCCAATCTTAATCTATGTATTTGTTCTAGCCTTGTGTTCATTCCATAACCCAAGCATATGCACACATACTATGAAAATAAACGAAGACCAACCAAATTTCAGGCCAAGGGAAAGGTCAACTGTCCAAGATCAGTTGTAAATAGGGACTTAGTTGAGATCTAAGTATAGATTTCTGGATATGAAAGAATAATTAATCCAAAGGCACAAAACAGAATCTCAGCACTGAAATAAGAGAGTACAAGAGAAAAAGAAAATTATCCAGCTAGTCTTGAAAGGAGGTATCATAATATGATGTGGGATAGCAAAGATGAAATCTTAGTTTATTAGGATTGGTAATAGAATGGAAGCAAGTGGTAAATATGCCTGAGGTATTTTACTGAAAATACAAGGAGGTATCCTTTCCTCTGGCTCTTGACATCAAATAAGGGATGGATGGTGAACACTTGATGGATGTTCATAAAGAGGCTGCTGTCTAAATGCTTTCAGACATAGTCAAACATAAAGAAGATCCTCCTATGCGCAAGCTACATGAGGACTTTTAGGGAATAGGGTGCATAGATCATACAGGTATATACAGACAATGAGATGAACAGCAGCAGACTCTTAAATTAGTGTTTGCAAGCCCTGCAATAAAGCTAAATAAAGGGTCATAGCATTGTTTTATTTGACTTACATATTCAGATTACTATTCAGTGCTTTTGTTGTTGCTATTTAGCAGGTGTTTTATTTATTTGTGTGTTTTTCTCTAATAGCTACATATTTATGTGGAAGGAGCAATCTAATCTCAATCAATCAATCAATCTCTCAATTTATCACTCCACTAAAGGGGAAAGAGAGAGGTAAAGTTATGAAGATGAATCAACATATTCTTACTGTTATCCAAGGTTGTAGAATATTGTAGAACTTTTTAGATCAGATGGCTGAAGAGCAGAGTGAACAATGAGATGTGGAAGCTTTGATGAAAGATGTAAGGGACTGAACAAGAGGACTGTGTTTGTGTGTATTTTAAGTACAACGTGCAAGTTTAAAAATATGTCCCACTTTAATGGGACATAAAGTGTTTAATTTCAATCCATCCAATGAAGACACTTATTTTTCTCAATGTTAAACCATAAGAGCTATTTTTAAAAATGAGGCTGCTTGGCTGCGGATAATCTTAGTCCAGTCCCTTATCTCTGGGCAAGTTTTCATTAAGACCTTTCTGGTCTTAAATAAAAGATGTCTGCCCTATAAACAGATAAAATCAATGAATGCTTTGTGATATATAGTCACAAAGAACATCTTTGTATATATTACTTGGTTTTTCTATCTTGAAACATCGAGCAAAAATCAGAATACTAATCACAGTCTCATCTGATTTAAAGTACTACACAAGAAGTATAATTTTATGACATGCCTCAGAAATGTCTTCATGGGAAAGTCTAGAAATTTTATTACATTCATTTTTCTTTGCTGAAATTTAGTCAGCAGAATGGTCAGTATGACTAGTGCATTGATTCTGCTTGTTCTAACATAATGGCAACAAGTGTTACTGACACAAGGAGAAGTTAGTAAGAATGGAACTGCCCAAATATCTTACTTTAGACAGTGGATTCATCAGTAAAAATGATGACATTCTATAGTGTAAAGAATATGAATTTGCAATCAGAAATACTGAGTTTAAACTCTGTTTCTGACACTAACTAGCTTAGTGATGTTGGTCAAGTCAACTGAACCCTTTTGCTCACCTCGTAAAATGTTATGGTTAATCTAACACAATCAGGTTTCTTTTCCACTCTTAAAATTGAAATTGTAGGGCTTTTATTAAAATTAGACATTTAAATTGTAAAATGTTTTGTTCTAATTCTGTGAAAAATGCTATTGGTAATTTGATACAGATTGCATTGAATGTGTAGATTACTTTGGGTAGTATAGTCATTTTGACAATATTGATTCTTTGAATTCAAGAATGTGGTATATCTTGCTATCTGTGTGTGTCATCTTTGATTTCTGAAATAGCCAAAGCAATCCTGAAATAGAAAAACAGAGCTGGACAATCAGATTCCCTGACTTCAGACTATACTACAAAGCTACAATAATCAAAACAGTATGGTACTGGCACAAAAAACAGAAATATAGATCAATGGAACAGGTTAGAAATTCAGGAGATAAAACTATGCACCTATGGTCACCTAATCTATGACAAAGGAGGGAAGGATATACAATGGAGAAAAGACAGTCTCTTCAATAAGTGGTGCTGCAGTAAGTGGTGCTGGGAAAACTGGACAGCTACATGTAAAAGAATGAAATTAGAACACCCCCTAACACCATACACAAAAATAAACTCAAAATGGATTAAAGACCTAAATGTAAAACTGGATTCTATAAAACTCCTAGAGGAAAACATAGAACACTCTCTGACATAAACCACAGCAAGATCTTTTTTGATCCACCTCCTAGAGTAATGAAAATAAAAACAAAAGTAAACAAATAGTACTTAATTAAACTTAAAACCTTTTTTGCACAGTAAAGGAAACCATAAACAAAATGAAAAGACAACCTACAGAATGGAGAAAATATTTCCAAATGAAGCAACTGACAAGGAATTAATCTTCAAAATATACAAACCACTCATGCAGCTCAATATCAAAAAAACAAACAACCTAATTAAAAAATGGGTGAAAGATCTAAATAAACATCTCTCCAAAGAAGACATACAGATGGCCAAGAGGCACATGAAAAGGAGCTCAGTATCACTAATTATTAGAGAATGCAAATCAAAACTATAATGAGGTATCACCTCACACCAGTCAGAATGGCCATCATCAAAAAATCTACAAACAATAAATGCTGGAGAGGGTGTGGAGAAAAGGGAACCCCCCCCCCATACTGTTGGTAGGAATGTAAATTGGTACAGCCACTATAGAGAACAGTATGGAGGTTCTTTAAAAACCTAAAAAGTGAGCTATCATATGATCCAGCAATCCCACTCCTGGGCATATATCCAGAGAAAACCAGAATTCAGAAAGACACATGTACCCCAGTGTTCACTGCAGCGCTATTTACCATAGTCAGGACATTGAAGCAACCTAAATGTCTATCAATGGAGTAATGGATAATGAAGATGTGGTACATATATACAATGGAATATTACTCAGCCATAAAAAAGAATGAAATAATGCCATTTGCAGTGACGTGGATGGACTTAGAGATTGTCATACCAAGTGAAGTAAGTCAGATAGACAAATACAAATATCATATGATGTCACTTATATGTGGAATCTAAAATGGTACAAATGAAACTGTTTACAAAACAGAAATAGAGTCACAGATGTAGAAAACAAACTTATAGTTACCAAGGGGGAAAGGGGGAGGGCAGGGATAACCTGGGAGATTGGGATTGACATATTCACACTACTATATATAGAATAGATAACTAATAAGAACATACTGTATATTACAGGGAACTCTACTCAATACTCTGTAATGACCTACATGGGAACAGAATCTAAAAAAGAGTGGATATATGTATAACTGATTCACTTTGCTGTACAGGAGAAACTAACAAAACATTGTAAATCAACTATACTCCAATAAAAATTAATTTTAAAAATTAGACATTAAAAACCAAAATTGCTCCAAAAGAGGGCTGAACTGAGTTGAACATTCAAATGAGTCATATATTAAAAGGCACTACCACCTCGTGAGTTCAAACATGTTACAGATTTTTTCATCACACAACTATTGTAAGAGTAAAAGGCAATAAACAATTGGTAAGTTCCTAATCTGTATCAAGAACTTGGCAAAAACTCTTATTTTCATTCTTATAAATTCTATATGACAATCAAATGAGAGCACTATCAATATCCACATATCAAGTATAGGAAAACTGAGGAACGGAGTGTTTAAATAATTTTCTGTCATATAAATATTTATGAAGAACATAATAGTGATACAACTTATTCTTTTATGAATATTGCAATAGTACCAACAACTACTAAGTTTCCATAATCTGCCCTAAGGGACCAGCCCAGCCTTGGTGGATTTTACCTCTACTTTGTCAATTTTACATTCCTATATTTCTACGGACTCTCCATCTCTCCTCTTCCTATACCTTTCTATATTTTGTGACTTGAATTCCTATGGTCTCCACAAGGAAAATTCAAGTTATTCCCACCAAGATAACTACAACATATAACAAAGTTCAGGTTAAGCATTTAGCCAATTAAGTTATTTTTGTTTCAGCAGACTAAATCATGTTGCTAAGTATCTTGCATATGATAGTCATTTAATAAACATTTTTTTGTATAACTGGAGGAATAAATATGACAATGCAGTTATAGACCTCATTGGTACACTTCATTATTCTTTAACTACACTGAAACCAGAATTCAACTCTAATATTTAACATTTAAATCTGTGTCTATAATAAATAATTAAGAGTGCTAGAGGACAGAACACTTCTGTAGTTCAGCTAGGTTACACAGGCTACTGATCAAAAATAAAGCTGTTTCTAAAATAAAGCAGCCAAACCCACATTCCTATAATTGGAAGATTTTTCTTTTTAAATAAATTATCTAGATAACTGCCTCAGCATTATTCTTTTCTTTCTTTGTAAAAATGCAAACTAAATGTAAGTCTGACTCACTACTCCTATTTTCAGTTAATCTGCATGATACTTCTACACATTATTCTTCCTAAGTAATTTTCACCTTAAAATACTACCTATTTGTTACTATTATTTAGGAAGTTGTGTTTGTTGTGTAATTATAGCATCGCATTGGAAAGAAACTCTACAAAGCTTAGTTCATAAAATATTCTTTACAATGACACAAAATATTTCTAATTTTTTTGAATTTTTAAAAATTTTCATCATTTTCTGAAATTTCACTAGTATCTCATTTTTTTCAATAAATTTCACCTGATTTGGCATAATTCTGACCTCAGAGAGTAAGTACAAGATTACATTATAAATAAAAGATCATGACAATTTATACTACTTTAGTATAAATATTAAAGAACAGAAGTATTATATACAGCTATAGCTGCAATAATTTGTTAAGGAATGCACAATATTAAATGTTATAAATTGTGACACCTGAAATATAAAAGGGCAAGGAAGTAAAAGAGAGGAGTAGGTTCATACAAGATAAAGAGAAGGGAATCAAAGCCTACTACTAGAGAAAATCATCAATTCAGAAAGGAAGGCATCAAGAGAGAATAAAAGGAACAGTGAACTAACTTCCAGCCAGAAAACAAATAATAAAATGGCAGTAGTAAGTCCTTACCAATTAATAATTACTCTAAATGTAAATAGATTGAATTATCTAATCAAAATATATAGAGTGGCTAGGTAGATTAAAAAACCATGAACCAACTATATGCAGACTCACGTAAGTTTTAAGAATACATGTTGGCTCAAAGTGAAGAGATGGAATAAAGATACACATGAGAAAGTAGAAACCAAAATATAAAAAGGGGTAGCTATATTTACATCAGAAAAAAATGGACTTTAAGCCTAAAAAAGGAAACAGGAGACAAGAAAGGTCATTATATAATGATAAGGAGGTTAGTTTATCAAGAAGATACAACAATCATAAAAATATGCACCCAATATTGAAGCACCTAATTATATTAGGCAAAAGATAAAAGATCTGAAGGGAGAAGCAGACAATAAAATAACAGTAGGAAACTTCAATTATCTACTTTCAAGACTGAATAGAGCAAATAGACAGGAAATCAACAAGGTAAAATTTGACTTGAATCATACTTTAGATCAAATCAACCTAACACACAAACAGAAAACATTCCACTTGACAGCAGCAGAATACACATTCTTTCAAGTGCACACTGAACACTCTCTGGGATACAGCATATGACAAGTCACAAAACAGGTCTACACAAATTTAAGTAGATTGAAATCATACCATGTATCTTTTCCAACCATGATGGTATGAAATGAGAAATCATTAACAGGAGGAAAGATGGAAAATTCATGAATAAGTAAAATTTAAATAACATAGTCCTGAACAATCATTGACTCAAAAGGGGGAAATCAAAAATATGAAATAAAAAATGGAAGCACAACATACCAAAACCTATGGAATGCTACAAAAACAGTTCTAAGAGAAAAGCTTATAATGATAAACAATTACATTAGGAAAAAAGAAATCTCAAGCAACCTAACTTTATACCTCAAGTAACTAAAGAAAAAAAATCAACAAACTAAACCCATAGCTAGTAGAAGGAAGAAAATAACAAAAATCAGAGCAGAAATAGAGACAAAAAAAAAAAAAAAAAAAAACCAAACCAATAGAAAAGATCAGTGAAACTAAGAAGTGGTATTTTTTTTTTTTTTAACATCTTTATTGGGGTATAATTGCTTTACAATGGTGTGTTAGTTTCTGCTTTATAACAAAGTGAATCAGCTATACATATACATATGTTCCCATATGTCTTCCCTCTTGCGTCTCCCTCCCTCCCACTCTCCCCATCCCACCCTTCCAGGCTGTCACAAAGCACCGAGCTAATATCCCTGTGCCTTGCGGCTGCTTCCCCCCAGCTATCTACCTTACTACGTTTGTTAGTGTGTATATGTCCATGACTCTCTCTCGCCCTGTCAAAACTCACCCCTACCCCTCCCCATACCCTCAAGTCCGTTCTCCAGTAGGTCTGCGTCTTTATTCCTATCTTACCCCTAGGTTCTTCATGACATTTTTTTTCCCTTAAATTCCATATATATGTGTTAGCATACGGTATTTGTCTTTTTCTTTCTGACTTACTTCACTCTGTATGACAGACTCTAGGTCTATCCATCTCATTACAAATAGCTCAATTTCATTTCTTTTTAAGGCTGAGTAATATTCCATTGTGTATATGTGCCACATCTTCTTTATCCATTCGTCCGATGATGGGCGCTTAGGTTCTTTCCATCTCCGGGCTATTGTAAATAGAGCTGCAATGAACATTTTGGTACATGACTCTTTTTGAATTTTGGTTTTCTCAGGGTATATGCCCAGTAGTGGGATTGCTGGGTCATATGGTAATTCTATTTGTAGTTTTTTAAGGAACCTCCATACTGTTCTCCACAGTGGCTGAACCAATTCACATTCCCACCAGCAGTGCAAGAGTGTCCCCTTTTCTCCACACCCTCTCCAGCATTTATTGTTTCTAGATTTTTTGATGATGGCCATTCTGACTGGTGTGAGATGATATCTCATTGTAGTTTTGATTTGCATTTCTCTAATGATTAATGATGTTGAGCATTCTTTCATGTGTTTGTTGGCATTCTGTATATCTTCTTTGGAGAAATGTCTATTTAGGTCTTCTGCCCATTTTTGGATGGGGTTGTTTGTTTTTTTGTTATTGAGCTGCATGAGCTGCTTGTAAATTTTGGAGATTAATCCTTTGTCAGTTGCTTCATTTGCAAATGTTTTCTCCCATTCTGAGGGTTGTCTTTTGGTCTTGGTTATGGTTTCCTTTGCTGTGCAAAAGCTTTGAAGTTTCATTAGGTCCCATTTGTTTATTTTTGTTTTTATTTCCATTCCTCTAGGAGGTGGGTCAGAAAGGATCTTGCTGTGATTTATGTCATAGAGTGTTCTTCCTATGTTTTCTTCTAAGAGTTTGATAGTTTCTGGCCTTACATTTAGGTCTTTAATCCATTTTGAGCTTATTTTTGTGTATGGTGTTAGGGAGTGATCTAATCTCATACTTTTACATGTACCTGTCCAGTTTTCCCAGCACCATTTATTGAAGAGGCTGTCCTTTCTCCACTGTACATTCCTGCCTCCTTTATCAAAGATAAGGTGTCCATATGTGCGTGGGTTTATCTCTGGGCTTTCTATCCTGTTCCACCGATCTATCTTTCTGTTTTTGTGCCAGTACCATACTGTCTTGATTACTGTTGCTTTGTAATATAGTCTGAAGTCAGGGAGCCTTATTCCTCCAGCTCCTTTTTTCGTTCTCAAGATTGCTTTGGCTATTCGGGGTCTTTTGTGTTTCCATACAAATTGCGAAATTTTTTGTTCTAGTTCTGTGAAAAATGCCAGTGGTAGTTTGTGAGGGATTGCATTGAATCTGTAGATTGCTTTGGGTAGTAGAGTCATTTTCACAATGTTGATTCTTCCCATCCAAGAACATGGTATATCTCTCCATCTATTTGTATCATCTTTAATTTCTTTCATCAGTGTCTTATAATTTTCTGCATACAGGTCTTTCGTATCCTTAGGTAGGTTTATTCCTAGATATTTTATTCTTTTTGTTGCAATGGTAAATGGGAGTGTTTTCTTGATTTCACTTTCAGATTTTTCATCATTAGTATATAGGAATGCCAGAGATTTCTGTGCATTAATTTTGTATCCTGCTACTTTACCAAATTCATTGATTAGCTCTAGTAGTTTTCTGGTAGCATCTTTAGGATTCTCTATGTATAGTATCATGTCATCTGCAAACAGTGACAGCTTTACTTCTTCTTTTCCGATGTGGATTCCTTTTATTTCCTTTTCTTCTCTGATTGCTGTGGCTAAAACTTCCAAAACTATGTTGAATAAGAGTGGTGAGAGTGGGCAACCTTGTCTTGTTCCTGATCTTAGTGGAAATGCTTTCAGTTTTTCACCATTGAGGATGATGTTTGCTGTGGGCTTGTCATATATGGCTTTTATTATGTTGAGGAAAGTTCCCTCTATGCCTACTTTCTGGAGGGTTTTTATCATAAATGGGTGTTGAATTTTGTCGAAAGCTTTCTCTGCATCTATTGAGATGATCATATGGTTTTTCTCCTTCAATTTGTTAATATGGTTTATCACATTGATAGATTTGCGTATATTGAAGAATCCTTGCATTCCTGGAATAACCCCCACTTGATCATGGTGTATGATCCTTTTAATGTGCTGTTGGATTCTGTTTGCTAGTATTTTGTTGAGGATTTTTGCATCTATGTTCATCAGTGATATTGGCCTGTAGTTTTCTTTCTTTGTGACATCCTTGTCTGGTTTTGGTATCAAGGTGATGGTGGCTTCGTAGAAGGAATTTGGGAGTGTTCCTCCCTCTGCTATATTTTGGAAGAGTTTGAGAAGGATAGGTGTTAGCTCTTCTCTAAACGTTTGATAGAATTCACCTGTGAAGCCATCTGGTCCTGGGCTTTTGTTTGTTGGAAGGTTTTTAATCACAGTTTCAATTTCAGTGCTTGTGATTGGTCTGTTCATATTTTCTATTTCTTCCTGATTCAGTCTTGGCAGGTTGTGCATTTCTAAGAATTTGTCCATTTCTTCCGATTGTCCATTTTATTGGCATAGAGTTGCTTGTAGTAATCTCTCATGATTTTTTTTATTTCTGCAGTGTCAGTTGTTACTTCTCCTTTTTCATTTCTAATTCTATTGATTTGAGTCTTCTCCCTTTTTTTCTTGATGAGTCTGGCTAGTGGTTTATCTATTTTGTTTATCTTCTCAAAGAACCAGCTTTTAGTTTTATTGATCTTTGCTATCGTTTCCTTCATTTCTTTTTCATTTATTTCTGATCTGATTTTTATGATTTCTTTCCTTCTGCTAGCTTTGGGGTTTTTTTGTTCTTCTTTCTCTAATTGCTTGAGGTGCAAGGTTAGGTTGTTTATTCGAGATGTTTCCTGCTTCTTAAGGTGGGCTTGTATTGCTATAAACTTCCCCCTTAGAACTGCTTTTGCTGCATCCCATAGGTTTTGGGTCGTTGTGTCTCCATTGTCATTTGTTTCTAGGTATTTTTTGATTTCCTCTTTGATTTCTTCAGTGATCACTTCATTATTAAGTAGTGTATTGTTTAGCCTCCATGTGTTTGTATTTTTTACAGATCTTTTCCTGTAATTGATATCTAGTCTCATGGCGTTGTGGTCGGAAAAGATACTTGATACAATTTCAGTTTTCTTAAATTTACCAAGGCTTGATTTGTGACCCAAGATATGATCTATCCTGGAGAATGTTCCATGAGCACTTAAGAAAAATGTGTATTCTGTTGTTTTTGGATGGAGTGTCCTATAAATATCAATTAAGTCCATCTTGTTTAATGTATCATTTAAAGCTTGTGTTTCCTTATTTATTTTCATTTTGGATGATCTGTCCATGGGTGAAAGTGGGGTGTTAAAGTCCCCTACTATGAATGTGTTACTGTTGATCTCCCCTTTTATGGTTGTTAGTATTTGCCTTATGTATTGAGGTGCTCCTATGTTGGGTGCATAAATATTTACAATTGTTATATCTTCTTCTTGGATCGATCCCTTGATCATTATGTAGTGTCCTTCTTTGTCCCTTTTAATAGTCCTTATTTTAAAGTCTATTTTGTCTGATATGAGAATTGCTACTCCAGCTTTCTTTTGGTTTCCATTTGCATGGAATATCTTTTTCCATCCCCTTACTTTCAGTCTGTATGTGTCTCTAGTTCTGAAGTGGGTCTCTTGTAGACAGCATATATAAGGGTCTTGTTTTTGTATCCATTCAGCCAATCTGTGTCTTTTGGTGGGAGCATTTAGTCCATTTAAGGTAATTATCGATATGTATGTTCCTATTTCCATTTTATATATTGTTTTGGGTTCGCTACTATAGGTCATTTCCTTCTCTTGTGTTGCGTGTCTAGAGAAGTTCCTTTAGCATTTGTTGTAAAGCTGGTTTGGTGGTGCTGAACTCTCTCAGCTTTTGCTTGTCTGTAAAGGTTTTAATTTCTCCATCAAATGTGAATGAGATCCTTGCTGGGTAGAGTAGTCTTGGTTGCAGGCTATTCTCCTTCAGCACTTTCAGTATGTCCTGCCACTCCCTTCTGGCTTGTAGGGTTTCTGCTGAGAGATCAGCTGTTAACCTTATGGGGATTCCCTTGTGTGTTATTTGTTGTTTTTCCCTTGCTGCTTTTAATATGCTTTCTTTGTATTTAATTTTTGACAGTTTGATTAATATGTGTCTTGGCGTGTTTCTCCTTGTATTTATCCTGTATGGGACCCTCTGTGCTTCCTGGACTTGATTAACTATTTCCTTTCCCATATTAGGGAAGTTTTCAACTATAATCTCTTCAAATATTTTCTCAGTCCCTTTCTTTCTTTCTTCTTCTTCTGGAACCCCTATAATTCGAATGTTGGTGTGTTTCATGTTGTCCCAGAGGTCTCTGAGACTGTCCTCAGTTCTTTTCATTCTTTTTTCTTTATTCTGCTCTGCAGTAGTTATTTCCACTACTTTATCTTCCAGGTCACTTATCCGTTCTTCTGCCTCAGTTATTCTGCTATTGATCCTATCTAGAGTGATTTTAATTTCATTTATTGCATTGTTCATCGTTGCTTGTTTCATCTTTAGTTCTTGTAGGTCCTTGTTAACTGTTTCTTGCATTTTGTCCATTCTACTTCCAAGATTTCGGATCATCCTTACTATCATTATTCTGAATTCTTTTTCAGGTAGATTGCCTATTTCCTCTTCATTTGTTAGGTCTGGTGGGTTTTTATCTTGCTCCTTCATCTGCTGTGTGTTTTTCTGTCTTCTCATTTTGCTTATCTTACTGTGTTTGGGGTCTCCTTTTTGCAGGCTGCACTTTCGTAGTTCCCGTTGTTTTTGATGTCTGTCTCCAGTGGCTAAGGTTGTTTCAGTGGGTTGTGTAGGCTTCCTGGTGGAGGGGACTAGTGCCTGTGTTGTGCTGGATGAGGCTGGATCTTGTCTCTCTAGTGGGCAGGTTCACGTCTGGTGGTGTGTTTTGGGGTGTCTGTGGCCTTATTATGATTTTAGGCAGCCTCTCTGCTAATGGGTGGGGTTGTGTTCCTGTTTTGCTAGTTGTTTGGCATAGGTTGTCCAGCACTGTGGCTTGCTGGTCGTTGAGTGAAGCTGGGTGCTGGTGTTAAGATGGAGGTCTCTGGGATATTTCCACTGTTTAATATTATGTGGAGCTGGGAGGTCTCTTGTTGACCAGTGTCCTGAAGTTGGCTCTCCTACCTCAGAGGCAGAGCCCTGACTCCTGGCTGGAGCACCAAGAGCCTTTCATCCACACAGCTCAGAATAAAAGGGAGAAAAAGTAGGGAGAATTAGTAGAAGTATGAGTAAAGAAAGAAGGAAAGGAGGAAAGAAAGGAGGGAGGGAGGAAGGAAGGAGGGAAAGAAGGAAAAAAGACAGAAAGAAAGATGATACAGTAAAAATAAAGTATAATATAGTTATTGAATTAAAAAATATTTAGAAAAAAAAAAAAGGGACGGATAGAACCTTAGGACAAATGTTGGAAGCAAAGCTATACAGAGAAAATCTTACACAGAAGCATACACATACACCTTCACAAAAGAGGTAAAGGGGGAAAAATCATAAATCCTGCTCCCTGAGACCACCTCCTCAATTTGGGGTGATTCGTTGTCTAAAGGAGGGAAGGAAGGAAGGAAAGAAAGAACGAAGGTAAAGTATAATAAAGTTATTACAATTAAACTTAATTATTAAGAAAAAGAATTTAAAAAAAAAAGTCATGGACGGATAGAGCCCTAGGACAAATGGTGGAAGCAAGAGTATACAGACAAGATCTCACACAGAAGCATACACGTACACATTCACAAAAAGAGGAAAAGGGAAAAAAATCATAGATCTCGCTCCTAAATTCCACCTCTTCAATTTGGGATCATTCCTTGTCTATTCAGGTATTCCACAGATGCAGGGTATATCAAGTTGATTGTGGAGCTTTAATCCGCTGCTTCTGTGGCTGCTGGGAGAGACTTCCCTTTCTCTTCTTTGTTCTCACAGCTCACAGGAGCTCAGCTTTGGATTTGGCCCTGCCTCTGCGTGTAGGTCGCTGGAGGGCGTCTGTTTTTTCGCTCAGACAGGACGGGGTTAAAGGAGCCGCTGATTCGGGGCCTCCGGCTCACTCAGGCCGGGGGTTGGGGGATGGGGGTAGGAGGGGCACTACGTGCGGGGCGGGCCTGTGGCTGCAGAGGCAGCGTGATGTTGCGGCAGAGGCCGGCGTGATGTTGCACCAGCCCGAGACCCGTCGTGCGTACTCCCGGGGAAGTTGTCCCTGGATCCCGGGAACCTGGCAGTGGCGGGCTGCACAGGCTCCGCGGAAGAGGGGTGTGGAGAGTGACCTGTGCTCGCACACAGGCCCCTTGGTGGCGGCAGCAGCAGCCTTAGCGTCTCCCGCCCGTCTCTGGGGTCCGCGGTTTTAGCCGCGGCTCGCGCCCGTCTCTGGAGTTCCTTTAAGCAGCGCTCTTAAACCCCTCTCCTCGCGCACCAGGAAACAAAGAGGGAAGAAAAAGTCTCTTGCCTCTTCGGCCGGTGCAGGCTTTTCCCCGAACTCCCTCCCGGCTAGTCGTGGTGCACTAACCCCTTCAGGCTATGTTCAAGCCGCCAACCCCAGTCCTCTCCCTGAGCTCCGTCCAAAACCAAAACCCGAGCCTCAGCTCGCAGCCCCGCCCGCCCCGGCGGGTGAGCAGACAAGCCACTCGGGCTGGTGAGTGCCGGTCGGCACCGATCGTCTGTGCAGGAATCTCCCCGCTTTGCCCTCCGCACCCGTCGCTGTGCACTACTCCGCGGTCCCGAAACAACCCCCTCTGCCTCCCGCAGTCTCCGCCCGCGGAGGGGCTTCCTAGTGTGTGGAAACTTTTCCTCCTTCACAGCTCCCTCCCACTGGTGCAGGTGCCGTCCTTATTCTTTTGTCTCTGTTTTTTCTTTTGCCCTACCCAGTTACGTGGGGAGTTTCTTGCCTTTTGGGAGGTCTGAGGTCTTCTGCCAGCCTTCAGTAGGAGTTCTGTAGGAGTTGTTCCATGTGTGGATGTATTTCTGGTGTATCCGTGGGGAGGAAGGCGATCTCCGTGTCTTACTCTTCCGCCATCTTCAAGGTCTCTCCCTAAGAAGTGGTATTTTGAAAAGATAAACAAAGTTGACAAACTTTAAGCTAGACTAAGAAAAAAAGAAGATGCAAAAGTTAATATCAGAAATAAGAGAAGACATTATAACTGATACCACAGAAATACACAGACTACAATGAACAACTATATACCAATAAATTGGATAACTTAGAAAAATTGATAAATTCCTAGAAAAATACAACCTATTAAAACTGAACCATGACAAAACAGAAAATCTGAACAAACCGAGAGTAAAGAGATTGAAACAGTAATCAAAACCTCCCAATGCAGAAAAGTTCAGGACAAGATGGTTTCACTGGTGAATTCTACCCCTTTAAGAAAAATTATTGCTAGCCCTTCTTAAAATCTTCCAAGATTTGAATACTTCCAAACTCATTTTATGAGGCCAACATTACCCTAATACAAAAGCCAAATAAGGAAACTCAAGAAAGGAAAACTACAGACCAATATCCGTGATCCCTGATGAATGTAGATGCAAAAATCTCAACAAACTATTAGATACCAAATTCAATAGCACATCAAATGTATAATATATCATAAACAAGTGGGATATATCCCTGGAATGCAAGGATGGTTCAACATATAAAATCAACTAATGTGATAGACCATATTAATAGAATTTAAAAAATCATATGATCAGGCTTCCCTGGTGGCGCAGTGGTTGAGAGTCCACCTGCCGATGCAGGGGACACAGGTTCGTGCCCCAGTCTGGGAAGATCCCACACACCGCAGAGGTGCTGGGCCCGTGAGCCATGGCCACTGAGCCTGCGCGTCTGGAGCCTGTGCTCCGCAATGGGAAAGGCCACAACAGTGAGAGGCCCACGTACCGCAAAAAAAAAAAAAAAAAAAAAAAAAAAAATGATCATATCAAAAGATGACAAAACACATTTGGCAATATACAAAATCATTTCATGATAAGAATGCTCAACATATTGGTTATAGAAGGAACATACCCCAAGACAATAAAGGACAAACCCACAGCCAACATCATACTGAACAGTGAAAGGTTAAAAACTTTTCCTTTAACATCTGGAATATGACAAGGGTGCCCACTCTTACTACACCGACTTTACATAGTACTGGAAGTGTTAGCTACAGGAATCAGGCAAGAAAATGAAATAAGAAGCCTCCAAATAGTAAAGGAAGAGTAAAATTGTCTTTGTTTGCTGATGATATGATCTTATCTGTAGAAAATCCTAATGATGCCACAAAAAATTTGCTAGAATAAATTAACAAATTCAGTAAAGTTGAAGAATAAAAAATCAACAAATCAATAATGATCCTACACACCAATAACAAATCATTCAAAATAGAAATAAAGAAAACTACCCCATTCACAATAGCATCAAAAAGAATAAAGTATTTGGGAATAAATTTAACCAAGGAGGTAAAAATCTATAATGATGAAACCTACAAGACTTTGGTGAAACAAATTAAGAAGACACAAACAAATAGAAAGATATTATGTGTTTATGAATGAGAGGAATTAATATGATTAAAATGTCTGTAGTATCCAAAGCCATCTATAGATTCCATGTAATCCTTTTCAAAATTGCAATGCCACTTTTCACAGAAATATAAAAATTTAACCTAAAGTGTGTATGGAAACACAGAAGACTCCAAATATCCCAAGCAATGCTGAGAAAAAGACTGAAGTTGGAGGCATCACACTTTCTCTTTTCAAACTATACTACAATGCCATGGTAATCAACACAGTATGGCACTGGCATAAAAATACACACATACACCAAGAGAACAAAATAGAGAGCCCAGAAATAAACCCTCACATATATTGTCAACTAATATTTGACAAGGGAACCAAGAATACTTAACAGAGAAAATATAATAATTTCCATTAATGATTGGAAAACTGGATAACCACATGAAGAAGAATGAAAGTGGACCCTTACCTTACACCATACACAAAAATCAATTCAAAATGGATTAAAAACAAACATAAGAACTGAAACCCTAAATCTCCTGGAAGAAAACATAGAAGAAAATATCTTTTACATTGGTCTTAGAAATGATTTTTTTGGATATAACATCAAAAGTACAGACAATAACAACAAAAATAAATAAATGGGGCTACATCAAACTGAACTCTGCACAGCAAAATAAACAATCATCAAAATGAAAAGGTAACCTACAGAATGGGAGAAAATATTTACTAATCATATCTCTGATAAAGGGTTAATATCCAAAACATATAAAGAACTCATACAATTCAATAGCAAAAAAACCAAAAAAACACCCAAAAGATCCAATTATAAATGTCCAGAGTAACTATATAGGCATTTTTCTAAAGAATATGTATTCTTTGACCAACAGGTACATGGTTGGTCAAATGACCAACAGGTACATGGAAATGTGCTCAAAATACTAATCATCAGGGAATGCAAATCAAAACCACAATGAAACATCATCTCATAGGTATAGCTATCACAAAAAAGATAAGAGACAGGTATTGGTGAGGATGTGGGGGATGTGGAGAAAAAGAATCCCTTGTGCACTATTGGTGGGAACGTTAATTGGTACATTCATTATGGAAAACAGTATCAAGTTTTCTCAAGAAGTCAAAAATAGAACTACCATACGATCCAGCAATTCTAATTCTAGAGATAATCTATAGTTAACAGAATCATTATCTCAAAGAGATATCTGTACTCCTATGTTCATGGCAGTATTATTATTCAATAGGCAAGGTCTGGATACTACCTATGAGTCTATTGATGGATACATAAAGAAAACAAGGTGTGTGTGTGTGTATATATATTTATATATACATACACACACATACATATATATGTGTATATATATACATATGTGTTATATATGCATACATATACACATGCAATGAAATATTATTCAGCCTTGTAAAACAAGGAAATCCTATTATTTATGAAAACATGGATGAATCTGGAAGGCATTATACTAAATGAAACAAGCCAGACAGAGAAGGACAAATGCATGGTATAATTATGTGTGAAATCTAAAAGAGCCAAACTCATAGAAACAGAGAGTATAGTGTTGGTTAGCAAGGGCTTCAAGGTGGGGGAAAGGGGAAGATATTGGTGAAAGGGTACAAACTTCCAAGTATAAGATGAATAAGTTCTGAGGCTTTAATGTACAGCATGGTGATTATAGTTAATTGTACTGTATTATATACTTGAAAGTTGCTAAGAGAATAGACCTTAAATATTCTCACCACACACAAAAAGAGGTAATTATGTGATGTGATGGAGGTGTTAGCTAATGCTATGGTGGTAATTATTTTGCAATATATAAAAGTATCAAATCAACACATACACCTTAAACTTACACAGGGTTATATGTCACTGATATATAAATAAAGCTTGGAAAAAACCTTGAACCAGAAATTATATATTATGGCATGCCCTCTGTGATATGCACTGAGTTCCTAAAGATCAAAGACCTTTCTTTCCTTGAAGAATCCCATATTATATTCAGGCCACCAGAATGGTAGCCAATCTTTAAATAACAAATTGAAGTGTGGGCAGTGTATTACAGTTCATGCAGGGATCTTGGATCTCATTGTAAGTTTGTAAATTACTTGCGTGTGACTTGGGCACAAACTAGTAGAGAATGATTTCATCAAGGTCTCCAAATGTCTGTTAACTTTGTAACCATCTTGAGTGGACTTATGTTAAATCATCAACATACCAGTAAATTACCCTTTTTGACTCCAAATAGCAAATGTTGAAGTATGGAAACAAGACTTTTTCTCTTCTTGCAGATACAGCCTAATATGTTCATTTCCCTAGTGTCTATATTAATGTAGCAATGATAAATTATGGTTTTAATTAGTGGGTGGTCATTGCTGTAAAATTCAAAAAGTCAGAGGAGTTGAATAAAGCAAGCCATTTTAGAAATCTTCACCATGCAAGGTATATTTTACCTGTATTTAAAATTAACTTACAATAGATTGTGGGTCCCTTTGCTATGGTATCCGTGCTTAGACAGTTAGCAACCTATTAAAATGTCTTAATTCTGTATGTCTGACCCATTTTACCATGAAAAGTAGTGAGAAAGGATAAATAAATTTTAAAAGGTTTTCTAGTTAGGTTATTTTTAAAGTCATGCACCTCATGCCAAGTTTGGGAAAATCTCACCCAGCTGGAATGTTCCAGGAAATAAATGTTCAGTTTAATACGCTTGTCTGGAAAAGAACATGCATTCATTAACTAAGTTTAAAAAACAAAAAAAAAACCTTCAAAATTAACTGCGGAAAATCTTTCTAAAATATTAATCACCAGCATTTGAAATATATTTTCATATTACTTGATAACTCTGTATGTTGAATTTCTTCAGATGCATCTTTCTCACCATTAGGTCTCATTCTAGAAAGACAGTTTCAGGCAGTTTAATAGACAAGAGTGAATGAACTTATGGTTAGCAGAGGGTAAGGATAGGGGTGGAGAGATAGTTAGGGAGTTTGGAATTGACAGGTACACACTGCTATATTTAAAATGGATAACGAACAAGTACCTACGGTATAGCACAGGGAACTCTGCTCAATATTATGTAACAACCTAACTGGGAAAAGGATTTGAAAAAGAATAGATACATGTATATGTATAACTGAATCACTTTGTTGTACACCTGAAACTAATACAACATTGTCAATCAACTATACTACAATATAAAATAAAAAGTCTAGAAAAAAAGAGTGAATGAGCAAAAATTCGAGGTTAATCCCTAGAGGATGCCTAACATAACGTAAATTGCCTATAGCAGTATGCTTTTGCATGACTCCTTTTTTCCAAAGTGAACGAATATGTTTAACGTATACAAATTTTATAATCAATCATATCCCATATGATTTTCATATTTTTTATATATTTTAAGTATTCTATATCAGAAACAAATGTATAACATTTTCATAAATTTTCCATAATTTTTTGATCAAAATTGTACTTTTTTAGTTGATAATTACAGATTAATTTAATTTAAATAATTAGCTCTAGAAATAATCCTGAATATTATTTTCTAAAGAACTTTCAATTTTCAGATGAGAGCTAGAAATCAGCAATACGTCTCCTAAGTGTAAGGTTAATATACTTTTCATAAAGCTTTATTGCATCTACTACCTTAACTTATTCAGAAATAATAACCTAAGAATAATATTTGAGGCAAGGAATAAAAAGTGTTTCAAGTCATTTTTACTGTTTAGGCACACAGCATAAAATTAGAAAAATAAAGAAGTGTATAAAGACATACATACACAACAATTTCCCAGGATCCCACTCTCTAGCCATAACCACTCACAGCTTCTTCGGAGTATTTCTTTCCACTGTTTTTCTCTTCATGTATATACAGGTATGTACCTTCATAATGAAGGTCATGTTGCATGTAAACCTGATTTTACTCAATATTAAATTAACTAAATATCAGAATTTCACTCAATTTTGTATCATATTTATTGCCTTATGATATGAACATTTCTTAAAAGTGACTGCATTAATGGGTATATAATATTCTACATATAGATGTGTCATAATTCACTTAATTAGTTCAACAGTGATGAATATGTTTCAAATTTTTCTATTATATTTAATGACATATCATAGAACATAAATATAGTATTGCCTTTTTGATTAGGATATATTCAAAATGATATATTTTAATAGAGATTTGAATTAAAATTATTTTAGAAGTATTAAAAGCTTCCATAGATCTTAAATGAGTTGCCATTAAGGAGGTGTAATTAATTAATTATTTATATCCAAAATTAAATATATATGTCTCAGAAGATAAATTATGTACATGATTATCTTTCTGGTAGTTTAGATTAAATGAAGGAAAATTTAGCAAACTCATATGTGATTGGTTAGCCTATAATAATGAATTTAGCTGTGTGACTTTGTAAATGTTACTTAACCTGTCAGTGCTTCCCTTTCCTCAACAGTTAATGGAGATAATAATACTTCCCATTTATAGAGTTGCGCATGGCACAAAATGAGTGATGACAGAGAGGTAGATAGATAGATGATAGATAAAAAGAAAGACAGATGATTAATTATTGCTAAAACATTCAAAGTTGTTTTAGGTATAGTATATTACATTTTGATGAGAGAAAAATACGGTTATCATATTTTTTTACTGTAACTTTGTAATATATGTATATATTTTTAATTGGAGTATAAGTGCTTTACAATGTTGTGTTAGCTTCTGCTGTAGAACAAAGTGAATCAGTTATGTGTATACATATATCCCCTCCCTCTTGGACCTTCCTCCCACAACCCCCCACCCCAATCCCACCCATCCAGGTCATCACAAAGCACCAAGCTGAGCTCCCTGTGCTATACAGCAACTTCCCACTAGCCATCTGTTTTACACATAGTAGTGTATATATGTCAATGCTACTCTCACTATTCATATATTGTTTTAATCAATTGTAAAGATTATAGAGAACAAGTTAAATGAGAATAATATTTTTAAAAACATGAAAAACAGTGCTTCTTAAGAACTTTTGCCTGGTCTAATGCCTGTGATCCCCAGGTTTGTCAGACAAGTGAACAATTCCATCTTTAGCAAAGACACAGAATTTAAGATTTCTACTCAAGAGCTTTACCAACTGTCTTCTCTCTGCTGGTGTATAATAAAATTAAGGGAACAAATATCTATCTAAAGCTGAGCCTGAGATAAATGTTTTATAACTCTCAGTATAAGACAGCAGGTAGAATACATGATCTGGCATTTCTTCTATTAGCACAATAATAAGATACAAAGGCCTTTTGCACTGTGGCCCTTCCTTGAGGGAACAAAAGAAAGTGCCAAGGATATGGAATCTCTTTTCCTTTATGGCCCTAATGATTTATAACTACAGTAGTCTCCCCTTATCCATGGTTTCACTTTCTGTGGTTTCAGTTACCTGTGGTCAACCTCGGTCCAAAAGTAGTAAATGGAAAATTCCAGGAATAAACAATTCCTAGGTTTTACATTGCATGCCATTCTGAGTAGCATGGTGAAATCTCATGCCATCCTGCTCCATTCTGCTCCATCCTACTCAGGACATGAATCATCCCTTTGTCCATCATATCCCACTCATTATTCACTTAGTGTAACTGTCTCTGTTATCAGATTGACTGTCCAGGTATTGCAGTGGTTCTGTTCAAATAATCCTTACTTAATAATGGACTCAAAGTGCAAGAGTAGTGATGCTGGCAATTTAGATATTCTCTGACTGTGCCTAATTTAGAAAATAAACTTTATCATAGGTATGTATGTAATAGGAAAAAACATAGTATACGTAGGATTCGGTACTATCTGCAGTTTCAAGCCTCCACTGGGGATCTTAGAATATATCCCCTGTAGATAAGAGGGAAACTACTACTTATATAATAAACCTGACTACATGAAAGCACACATTGTTTCAAAATGCTAATTGTTACCGCAATACACCCCAAAGCCTGGTCTTTGTAGTAATAAAATGTGGCAGCTGCCAGTGATTTCATTTACCCTATTAATTGCTGAGAAAAAGCATCCTACTCAGTTCACCATAAAGATACACAACACTTATTTTAAAGAACTCCTAAGAAAATGTTGGAAAACACAGAAGAAAAGAGTAAACGAGAATGAGGCTCTGGGGTAATAGAAAGCTCTCTTGTGACTTCCCTGGTGGTGCAGTGCATAAGACTCTGTGTTCCCAATGCAGCGGGCCCAGGTTCAATCCCTCGTCAGGGAACTAGATCCCACATGCACGCCACAACTAAGGAGCCCGTGGGTCACAACTAAGACCCGGTGGAAGGAAGGAAGGAAAGGAAAGGAAAGGGAGAGAGAGAGAGAGAAATTGAAGGATTGTGGCAACCCTATATCAAGCATGTCTAATGGTGCCATTTTCCCAACAATATTTGCTCACTTCTTGTCTCTGTGTCACATTCTGGTAATTCTTGTGATATTTCAAACTTTTCATCATTATTTAACTTGTCACGGTGATCTGTAATCAGTGATTTTTGATGTTGCTATTGCAAAAAGATTACAACTTGCTGAAGGCTCAGATAGTGGTTAGCATTTTTTAGCAATAAAGTATTTTTAATTAAGATACATACATTATTTTAAGACATAATGCTATCACACATTTAATGTAAACATAAATTTTATGTGCACTAGGAAACCAAAAATTTCATGTGTCTCACTTTAGTATGATATTCACTGTATTGCAGTGGTCCTGAACCAAACATGCATCTCTCTGAAGTATGCCTGTTATCCCACCAATAAAAGAGGCCAGCATGACAGAAGTGGAAGCAAAAGAGATGTGAAAGTACATCCTTCAGAAATTGTCTTGGGGAGAGAATTAACATTGAACACAGTAACTACAATTATGACGCACTGCAAAGTTTGACACTAGTAACCACCTAAACTTATCTCCCTCTCTTGATTTCTGCTCTTCCCCCAGCTCTTTAGTATTCTTTGTGTACTTCTTTTTTTCATCTCCTTCAAGGTTTTGCTAAGGGAACTTATAAATTGTATCATTCGACCTCCTCATTTGCATATCTCAACCTATGTAATGTGCTCACCAGCTAAAATAAACATAATGGCTCTGAAGGAAACACCTAAATGGCTATTGTAATGTGCTAATAAGGTATGTATCTAGAAGAGTAATGAAAAGAAAATAGGAAATGTAGATTTGAGTTCTAGACCACTTTTAGAAGCAATTAAATTAGATAAAGAGGTATAGAATTAGACACAGAGAAACAGATTGCAAATTCTGACTATTCCACTGAAGACTAGCCATTTGATCAGAGAATAGTGATATTCAGTAATTTAATCAACATGGAAATGACTACTTGCCTGGCAATTCAAATTATTAAATATAAGGGTTTATTTGTTGTATTTATGTCAATTTAGCGTATTGATCATCATCACAGATACTCTTGGTAATTACATTATGTCTTCCAAAGAAAGCTTGTGATTTATTTTGCAGTGTCAAAAATATGTTTATTTAGGGTTTTAAATGCACCGACCTAATCAGATTATTGAACACTTGCCTAAGACTGTCAATAAGATAATCTTATATAGCCAGACTACCAACAGAGCAAAATAGTTGTGTTTTTCTCAATGAATAAAATAGTAATAATTTAATGGTCATAGTCATGTAACAACTGTAGACTTAAGAATCCGTGAGGGAAAGCACAAATTTTCATAGAACAAATAACTGAACTGTATTAAATTTAAAATTTCATCTCCAATATGCCCCACTCATGAAGTCAGAAAAAAAATGGAACCATTTGTTCATAGAAAATTTACCTGTAATATTACCAAATTACCACCAGATTATATCAAATTTCCATTTTGCTCTTTCTGATGCAGTCATTCATGGAAAACCAATGGGGCCCATGGAAGATAAACAAAATATCAGATAAATGGGTTTAACAGAAAACATTAAAATACAAAAGCATTCACTATTGAAAAAGGCCATCTAAAAAGAGCCTGTAAATATATGAACCATTATTTGGGCAGAAGTCAGTCCAATATTGTCTCTACTTCCATTTTTGTTACAAGATAAATAAATAATCCTGAATCGCAGGATGATATACTAATATATTTGTCAAAACGTGATACTAATATATTTGTCAAAACATGACAAAGAACAGTTAGAGAAAGAGATTAAAGCTAGAAGTTGACTATAATTCCAGATGTAAAATCTCTGGAATTTTGACAAGGGAAAGAAATAGACAATTTGTTACTAACAGTATTTTTTTTATCATTATCTGTTCATTATTCTAAAGCAAGTACAGCTGACCATTGAAGAACATGGGTTTGAACTGCGGGGGTCCAATTATATAATGGGTTTTTTTTTTAATAAATATGTTCTACAGTTCTACATGATCCATGTTGGTAAAATCCACAGATGCAGAACCACAGATACTGAGGGCCAACTGTAAAGTTATACACAGACTTTTACTGGGTAGAGGGTCAGTGCCCCAGACTCCTAGAGTTGTTCAAGGGTCAGCTATGTATTCCAAACTGCTCTTTGCAGCACAGTTACTGGAGACATCATTTTGTTGTTCCTTTTCAGTTTAAAAGAAAAGGGAATATATTATGAAAATATTTTGGAAATATTCATACTATGCAAACTAGCAATGTATGTTAGCCTACAGAAGACTGTTCTACTGTGGAGAAATCTTCAACTTTCTAACTTAACGTTACCTAGTGCAATAATTAATTTTGTATTTCCACTGGACAGGGTGCCTAGGCCTTTGGTCACCCATTATGTCTGTAAGGGTGTTCTGGATGAGATTAACATTTGAGTAGGTAGACTGAGTAAAGCTGATTTCCCTCATTAATGTGGGTGGGCCCCACATATTCAGGTTAAATGCCTGAATAAAACAAAAGACTGACCCTCCAGCAAGTATGAGGAACTTTCTTCTACCTGACTGCCTTTGAGTAAAGGCATCAGTTTTTTTCTGCCTTCAGATTTGAACTGAAACATCAGCTCCTCCTGGGTCTTGAGGCCACTGGCCTTCCAACTTGAACAATACTGTGGCTCTCCTAGGTCTGCAGCTTGCCAACTGCAGTTTTTGGGACTTGTAAACCTCCATAACCACATGAGCCAACTCCTTATAATAAATCTTTCTCTCTGAGTGAGAGAAGAAGAGACATCCTATTGGTTTTATCTCTCTGGAAATTCTGAATAATAATCCTAGTAATATAAAGAAAATTTGGCACATATTTTTCTTTTTCTTTTGGCAGACCACTAATAGCATGCTGTAGTGGAAAAGTATTTAAAAATGAAGTTATGGGGGAAAAAGCATTTTAACAAATACTCAACAATTTGCTAAATATATAAATTTTTTTAAATACAAATTTTTTATTCTTCTTTACTGACAAAGGTTTCTAAGGAGTTTGAAAACTACACATTTCAGCCTTTTCTGATAAGTTTACACATATCCAAAATGCATTGAAAAAAATAAAACTGTAATAAATATCATCCTGTAGAGTTTAAAATGTTGACACTGGGGCTTGGAATAGAAATGTATTATAATTAATATGAATTAACTTTTCAAAAATCAATCAAGGGACAAATAAAAGGGCAGAATTAAAATAAAAGCAAACCATAAAAAAACTAAATATAAATGAAAGGCTGATTCGGCATTGATGACCTTGCATGTAATCTTTTCATTTTACAAAAGAGACAATGGACATGCAACAAAATATATCTCAGATTTGTTTGAGATTTTGTTTATATTTTTACTTTGGCTTATACATTCTCTACAAATGCTATGGGAAAGAAATAAAACTAAAAACTGAGGTAAAACTAAAAACAGTGTATATATTACACTTGTTGATTCTGATACTATTAATGTTATTTATATGAAAATTTATTTGTTATTAAAGAGCTTGAAATTTAATATTTTTATTCTAAAATTCTAAATTTTGTAGGAAAATATTACAAAAAATGAAACATAAGGGAAAGAACTAGTATTATTTAAAATATGTGAAATTATCAATATGAAAAATCTAAAAGGAATAATTAAAAATTAGTTTAATGAATAAAATGGTGAACTAAATTATCTGAAGAGTGAGAAGAGATCAAGATGCAGAGTAGGAGGATGCAGAGCTCATCTCCTCCCACAAACACATTAAAAATACACCCACATGTGGGATAATCCTCACGGCAGACAAACGGGAAATAAGCAGAAAGACTCTTATACATCCAAGGTTGTAATAAATATTCACAGAATGTTCAGTAGGAAGGAAAGAGAAGCAATCAGGTCAGGACTTGCACCCCTAGGAGGGGACACAGAAGAAGGGGATTACATGGACTCAATAGTCCTTCCTGGGGACTGAGTGGTTTGAACCACATATTGGCTTCCCAGCTCTGGGGGGTCCAGCACCAGGAGGACAAGTCCTCTTAGCTGGTTTGAAATCCAGTGGAACTGACCAAGGTTCTATAAGAAATCTAGACTCCGCTTGTTAAGATTATACACATGCTTGATTACTCCTGAGGAAAGGTGTGGAGGAAGCAGATTAAAACTGCTTGGGACTCTGGTCAGTTTCCCATGATCACCACAGCCTGAGTCAAGCACCCACTCTGGCCCCTCTTGCTCAGTGGTGCAGCTCCACACTAGGGCAAAGAATGCCATGACCAAGGAGAGTATGCAGTTGTGGGGGACAGAGCCGGCACAGCATCAAAACAGAGTGAGGGCAGCCATTCCCGGTGCTCATAGAGGTGCTAGATCAGGAGCAGTATGGAACACTGACATGTGTCCCAGGACCACCTCTGTCGGCACCCTGGCCCACGCAGGATGCTCACTGTGGGCCCTCTTGCTCCAGCACTGCTCTCTGGGGCAAAGGGGCCAATGTTTAGAGAGGGAGGAGCACACACTTAGAAGGAACATAACCAGCTCAGATCCAAACCTCAGTGTTTCTGCTCCAGAAACTAGGGAGCCACCCCCATCTCCAATAGCGTGATGACCACTGAGCAGAAGAGAAGCACTGGCTCACACCTGGCTCAGACTCTAGCTACTCCAACTCCAGCCCCAACTCCTACCAAGATGATAGCTGCCAGCTCACTCTGGGGGAAGATGTGATTTGTGCTCACTTCAGATCCAGTCCTCCCACAAACACCACCAGGCACATGCATACAGTATAGGGATGCTCCCACATAATGATACCTCTTCAAGACCAGGAGAGGTAACTATTTCACCCAATTTCATAGAAAAAAAGGAAAGTTAAGGAAAATGAGAAGACAGAGTAATTTGTTTCAAATAAAAGAACAAGGAAAAAACAACCCTGGAGGAAAAAACTAATAAAACAAAGATAAATAATTTATGATATAAAGAAATTAAAGCATTAGTAATAAGAATCTAACTGAACTAGGGAAAAGAATAAATGAACTCAGTGTAAGTTTTAACAAGGAACTAGAAAATATAAAAAGAACGAATCTGAACTGCAGAACAAAATAACTGAAATAAAAACACACTTAAAAAGTTAACAGACTAGGTGATACAGAAGATGCATACATAAGTGTTCAGAAATATAGAATAATGGGAGGAGCATCAAGATGGTGGAAGAGTAAGATGTGGAGATCACCTTCCTCCCCACAAATACATCAGAAATACATCTACATGTGGGAAAACTCCTACAGAACACCTACTGAACGCTGGCAGAAGACCTCAGACTTCCCAAAAGGCAAGAAACTCCCCACGTACCTGGGTAGGGCAAAAGAAAAAACAGAGACAAAAGAATAGGGACGGGACCTGCACCAGTGGGAGGGAGCTGTGGAGGAAAGGTTTCCACACACTATGAAGCCACTTCAGGAGCGGAGACTGCGGGTGGTGGAGGGGGAAACTTCGGAGCCACAGAGGAGAGCGCAGCAACAGGGGTGCAGAGGGCAAAGTGGAGAAATTCCCACACAGAGGATCAGTACGGACCAGCACTCACCAGCCTGAGAGGTTTGTCTGCTCACCGGATGGGTGAGGGCTGGGAGCTGAGGCTTGGGCTTCCATCGGATCCCAGGGACAGGACTAGGGTTGGTTGCATGAACACAGACTGAAGGGGGCTAGTGCACCACGGCTAGCCGGGAGGGGGTCCGGGAAAATGTCTGGAACTGCCGAAGAGGCAAGAGACTCTTTCTTGCCTCTTGGTTTCCTAGAGGAGAGGGGATTAGGAGCGCTGCTTAAAAGAGCTCCAGAGGGCTTCCTTGGTGGCGCAGTAGTTGAGAGTCCACCTGCCGATGCAGGGGACACGGGTTCGTGCCCCAGTCTGGGAAGATCCCACATGCCGCGGAGCGGCTAGGCACGTGAGCCATGGCCGCTGAGCCTGTGCATCCAAAGCCTGTGCTCCACAACGGGAGAGCCCGCAACAGTGAGACGCCCGCATACCACAAAAAATAATAAATAAATAAAAGAGCTCCAGAGACGGGCGCGAGCCGCAGCTATCAGCGTGGACCCCAGAGATGGGCATGAGATGCTAAGGCTGCTATTGCAGCCACCAAGAAGCATGTGTGTAAGTACAGGTCACTATCCACACCTCCCTTCACGGGAGCCTGTGCCGCCCTAGACTGCCAGGGTCCCGTGATCCAGGGAAAACTTCCCTGGGAGAACGCACGGCACGCCTCAGGCTGGTGCAATGTCACAGCAGCCTCTGCCGCTGCAAGCTCATCCCACATCCATACCCCTCCCTCTCCCTGACCTGAGTGAGCCAGAGCCCTCAAAGAAGCTGCTCCTATAACCCCGTCCCGTCTGAGGGAAGAACAGACGCCCTCAAGCGACCTACATGCAGAGGCAGGGCCAAATCGAAAGCTGAATCCCAAGAGCTGTGTGAACAAGGAAGAGAAAGGGAAATTTCTCCCAGCAGCATCAGGAGCAGCAGATTAAAGCTCCACAATCAACTTGATGCACCCTGCATCTGTGGAATACCTGAATAGACAAGGAATCATCCCAAATTGAGGAGGTGGACTTTGGGAGCAAGATAGATTATTTTTACCCCTTTTCCTCTTTTTGCGAGTGTGTATGTATATGCTTCTGTGTGTGATTTTGTCTGTATAGCTTTGCTTTTACCATTTCTTCTAAGGTTCTGTCCGTCCGTTTTTCTGTTTTTGTTTTTTTTTTTAGTATAGTTTTCAGCACTTGTTATCATTGGTGTTAGGCTGTTCTTTCTTTCCTTTTTTTAAATAACATAAAAATTTCTTTAATAATTATTTTTTATTTTAATAACTTTTTGATTTGATTTGATTTGACTTCATCTTTTTCTTCCCTTCTCCCTTTTATTCTGAGCCATGTGGATGATAGGCTCTTGGTGCTCCAGCCAGGCATCAGGGCTATGCTCCTGAGGTGGGAGAGCCAAGTTCAGGACATTGGTCCACAAGAGACCTCCCAGATCCATGTCATATAAAATGGTGAAAATCTCCCAGAGATCTCCATCTCAAAGCCAAGAACCAGCTCCACTCACCAACCTGCAAGTTACAGTGCTGGACACCCTATGCCAAACAATTAGCAAGACAAGAACAAAGCCCAAACCATTAGCAGAGAGGCTTCCTAAAATCATAATAAGGTCACAGACACCCCAAAACACAACACCAGAAGTGGAAATGCCCACCACAAAGACAAGATACAGCCTCATCGACCAGAACATAGGCACTAGTCCCCTCCACCAGGAAGTCTACACAACCCACTGAACCAACCTTAGCCACTGTGGGCAGATACCAAAAACAATGGGAACTACGAACTTATACCTGTGAAAAGGAGACCCCAAACACAGTAAGTTAAGCAAAATGAGAAGACAAAAAACACACAGCAGATGAAGGAGCAAGGTAAAAACCCAGCAGACCTAACAAATGAAGAGGAAATCAGCAGTCTACCTGAAAAAGAATTCATAATAATGAGTAACAGTGATTCAAAATCTTGGAAATAGAATAGACAAAATACAAAAAAGGTTTAACAAAGACCTAGAAGAACTAAAGAGCAACCAAGCAATCAGGAACAACAAAATAAATGAAATTAAAAATTCTCTAGAAGGGATCAATAGCAGAATAACTGAGGCAGAAGAATGGCTAAGTGACCTGGAAGACACAATGGTGGAATTTACTGCAGTGGAACAGAATAAAGAAAAAAGAATGAAAAGAATTGAGGACAGTCTCAGAGACCTCTGGGACAATATTAAACACGCCAACGATTGAATTACAGGGATCCCAGAAACAGAAGAGAAAAAGAAAGGGACTGAGAAAATATTTGAAGAGATTATAGTTGAAAACTTCCCAAATATGGGTAAGAAAATAGTTAATCAAGTCCAGGAAGCAGAGAGAGTCCCATATAGGATAAATCCAAGGAGAAACATGCAAAGACACATATTAAACAAACTATCAAAAATTAAGTAGAAAGAAAAAATATTAAAAGCAACAAGGGAAAAACAACAAATAATATACAAGGTTAACAGCTGATCTTTCAGTAGATACTCTGCAAGCCAGAAGGGAGTGGCAGGATATATGTAAAGTGATGAAAGGGAAAAAACTACAACCAAGATTATTCTATCCAGCAAGGATCTCATTCAGATTTGATAGAGAAATTAAAACCTTTATATACAAGCAAAAGCTAACAAAATTCAGCACACCAAAACCAGCTTTACAACAAATGGTAAAGGAACTCCTCTAGGCAGGAAACACAAGAGAAGGAAAAGACCTACAGTAACAAACCCCAAACAATTAAGAAAATGGGAATAGGAACATACATATTGATAATTACCTTAAATGTAAATGGATTAAATGCTCCAACCAAAAGACATAGACTGGCTGAATGGATACAAAAACAAGGCCTGTATATACGCTGTCTACAAGAGACCCACTTCAGACCTAGAGACACATACACACTGAAAGTGAGGGGATGGAAAAAGATATTCCATGCAAATGGAAATCAAAAGAAAGCTGGAGCAGCAATTCTCATATCCGACAAAATAGAATTTAAAATAAAGACTATTACAACAAACAAAGAAGGACACTATATAATGACGAAGGGATCAATCCAAGAAGAAGATATAACAATTGTAAATATTTATGCACCCAACATAGGAGCACCTCAATACATAAGGCAAATACTAACAGCCATAAAAGGGGAAATCAACAGTAACACAATCATAGTAGGGGACTTTAACACCCCACTTTCCCCAATGCACAGATCAACCAAAATGAAAATAAATAAGGAAACACAAGCTTTAAATAATACATTAAACAAGATGGACTTAATTGATATTTATAGGATATTCCATCCAAAACAACAGAATACACTTTCTTCTCAAGTGCTCATGGAACATTCTCCAGGATAGACCATATCTTGGGTTACAAGTCAAGCCTTGGTAAATTTAAGAAAATTGAAATTGTATCAAGTATCTTTTCTAACCACAATGCTATGAGACTAGGTATCAATTACAGGAAAAAAATCTGTAAAATATAAAACACATGGAGGCTAAACAATACACTACTTAGTAACCAAGAGATCACTGAAGAAATCAAAGAGGAAATCAAAAAATACCTAGAAACAAATGACAATGAAAACATAACGACCCAAAACCTATGGGGTGCAGCAAAAGCAGTTCTAAGAGGGAAGTTTATAGCAATACACTCCTACTTTAGGAAACAAGAACGTCTCAAATAAACAACCTAACCTTACACCTAAAGCAATTAGAGAAAGAACAAAAAACACCCAAACTTAGCAGAAGGAAAGAAATCATAAAGATCAGATCAGAAACTAATGAAAAAGAAATGAAGGAAATGATAGGAAAGATCAATAAAACTAAAAGCTGGTTTTTTGAGAAGATAAACAAAATTGATAAGCCATTAGCCAGACTCATCAAGCAAAAAAGGGAGAAGACTCAATAGAATTAGAAATGCAAAAGGGGAGTGACAACTGACACTGCAGAAATACAAAGGATCATGAGAGATTACTGTAAGCAACCATATGCCAATAAAATCGACAACCTGGAAGAAATGGACAAATTCTTAGAAATGCACAACCTGCCAAGACTGAATCAGGAAGAAATAGAATATATGAACAGACCAATCACAAGCACTGAAATTGAAACTGTGATTAAAAATTTTGCAACAAACAAAAGCCGAATTCTACCAGCATTTAGAGAAGAGCTAACACCTATCTTTCTGTAACACTTCCAAAATATAGCAGAGGGAGGAACTCTCCCAAATTCATTCTATGAGGCCACCATCACCCTGACACCAAAACCAGACAAAAATACCACAAAAAAAGAAAACTTCAGGCCAATATCACTGATGAACATAGATGCCAAAATCCTCAACAAAAAAGTAGGAAACAGAATCCAACGATACATTAAAGGGATCATACACCATGATCAAGTGGGGTTTATCCCAGGAATGCAAGGATTCTTCAATATATGCAAATCAATCAATGTGATACACCATATTAACTAATTGAAGGAGAAAAACTATATGCTCATCTCAATAGATGCAGAGAAAGCTTTTGACAAAATTCAACACCCATTTATGATAAAAACCCTGCAGAAAGTAGGCATAGAGGGAACTGTCCTCAACATAATGAAGGCCATATATGACAAACCTATGGTCAACCTCATCCTCAATGGTGAACAACTGAAACCATTTCCACTAAAACCAGGAACAAAACAAGTCTGCCCACTGTCACCACTCTCATTCAACATAGTTTTGGAAATTTTAGCCACAGCCATCAGAGGAGAAAAAGAAATAAAATGAATCCAAATCAGAAAAGAAGAAGTAAAGCTGTCACAGTTTGCAGATGACATGATACTATACACAGAGAATCCTAAACATGCTACCAGAAAACTCCTAGAGCTAATCAATGAATTTGGTAAAGTAGCAGGATACAAAATTAATGTACAGAAATCTTTTGCATTCCTGTACACTAATGACGAAAAAATCTGAAAGTGAAATTAAGAAGACACTCCCATTTACCACTGCAACCAAAAGAAGAAAATACCTAGGAATAAACCTAGCTAAGGAGACAAAAGACCTGTATGCAGAAAATTATAAGACACTGATGAAAGAAATTAAAGATGATACAAATAGATGGAGAGATATACCATGTTCTTGGATTGGAAGAATCAACATTGTGAAAATGACTATACTACCCAAGGCCATCTACAGATTCATTGCAATCCCCATAAAACTACCATTTGCATTTTTCACAGAAGTAGAACAAAAAATTTCACAATTGGTATGGAAACACAGAAGACCCTGAAGAGCCATAGCAATCTTGAGAAAGAAAAATGGAGCTGGAGGAATCAGGCTCCTTGACTTCAGACTATACTACAAAGCTACAATAATCAAGTGAGTATGGTACTGGCACAAAAACAGAAATACAGATCAATGGAACAGGATAGAAAGCCCAGAGATAAATCCGTGCACATATGGTCCCCTTATCCTTGACAAAGGAGGCAAGAATATACAATGGAGAAAAGACAGCCTCTTCAATAAGTGGTGCTGGGAAAACTGGACAGCTACATGTGAAAGAACGAAATTAGAACAATCCCTAACACCATACACAAAAATAAACTAAAATGGATTAAAGACCTAAATGTAAGGCCAGACACTATCAAAATATTAGAGGAAAACATAGGCAGAACACTGTATGACATAAATCACAGCAAGATCCTTTTTGACCCACCTCCTAGAGAAATGGAAATAAAAACAAAAATAAACAAGTGTGACCTAATGAAACTTTAAAACTTTTGCACAGCAAAGGAAACCATAAACAAGACTGAAAGACAACCCTCAGAATGAGAGAAAATATTTGCCAATGAAGCAACTGACAAAGGATTAATCTGCAATATTTACAAGCAGCTCATGCAGCTCAATATCAAAAAAACAAACAACCCAATCCAAAAATGGGCAGATCTAAATAGACATTTCTCCAAAGAAGATATACAGATTGCCAACAAACCCATGAAAGAATGCTCAACATCATTAATCATTAGAGAAATGCAAATCAAAACTACAGTGTGATATCACCTCACACTGGTCAGAATGGCCATCATCAAAACATCTACAAACAAGAAATGCTGGAGAGGGTGTGGAGAAAAGGGAACCCTCTTGCACTGATGGTGGGAAAGTAAATTGATACGGCCACTATGGAGAACAGTATGGAGCTTCCTTAAAAAACTAAAAATAGAACTACCATACAACACAGCAATCCCACTACTGGGCATATACCCTGAGGATACCATAATTTTAAAAGAGTCATGTACCACAATGTTCATTGCAGCTCTATTTACAATAGCCAGGACATGGAAGCAACCAAAGTGTCCATCGACAGATGAATGGATAAAGATGATGTGGCACATATATACAATGGAATATTACCCAGCCATAAAAAGAAAGGAAATTGAATTATTTGTAGTGAGTTGGATGGACCTAGAGTCTGTCATATAGAGTGAAGTAAGTCAGAAAGAGAAAAACAAATATCGTATGCTAACACATATATATATATGGAATCTTTAAAAAAAAATGGTCATGAAGAACCTAGGGGCAAGATGGGAATAATGACACAGACCTACTAGAGAATGGACTTGAGGACAAGGGGAGGGGCAAGGTTAAGGTGGGACAACGTGAGAGAGTGGTGGTGTATATATGGACATATATACACCACCAAATGTAAAATAGCTAGTGGGAAGCTGTCTCATCACACAGGGAGATCAGCTTGGTGCTTTGTGACCAGCTAGAAGGGTGGGATAGGAAGGGCTGGAGGGAGGGAGATTCAAGAGGGAAGAAATATGGGGATATATGTATATGTTTAACTTATTCACTTTGTTATAAAGCAGAAACTAACACTATTGTAAAGCAATTACACTCCAATAAAAATGCTAAGAAAAAACAAAGTTTCTGACCTAAAGAATAAAAATCAGCTGAAATGGGGCTTCCCTCGTGGAGCAGTGGTTGAGAGTCCGCCTGCTGATGCAGGGGACACGGGTTTGTGCCCCGGTCTGGGAAGATCCCACATGCCATGGAGCAGCTAGGCCTGTGAGCCATGGCCGCTGAGCCTACGCGTCCGGAGCCTGTGCTCTGCAACAGGAGAGGCCACAACAGTGAGAGGCCCGTGTACCACAAAAAAAAAAAAAAAAAAAAAAAAAAAAAAAAAAATCGGCTGAAATGAAAAAACCGATAGGGTTATGGAAATCACCAAGTAAGAACAGAAAAAAAAAAAAAAATTTAAATAAACGAGAACAGTTTAAGATATCTCTAGGATAACATGAAGCATACCAACATCACATTATAGATGTTCCAGAAGGAGGAGGCAGAGAGGAAAGGGTCAAATATGTATTAATACAATTATAGCTTGAAAACTTCCTGAACCTGAAGAAAGAAATAGATATCCAGGTACAGAAAGCATACAGAGTTCTAGACAAGTTGAGACGAAAGACCAAAGACATCAAGACATATCATAATTAATATGGCAAAAATTTAAGATACAGAGAGAATTCAAAATGCAGCAAGAGAAAAAGAGAGTCACAAGTCAACCTCCATAAGGCTGTCAAATGATATTTCTGCAAAAGCTTTGCTGGCCAGAAGGAAGTGGCATGATATTTTAAAGTACTGAAAGGGGAAGACGTACAACCTAGGATATTCTACCCAGTAAGTTTATCATTTAGAATTGAAGGAGAGAAAAAGAACTTCTCAGACAACCTACAACTAATAGTATATCAATCCTAATATGGCCCTAAAAGAAATGTTAAAATGTCTTTTCTAAGTGGAAAAGAAAAGGCTATAAGAAGTCATAATCTATAGGAAAGGAAAAGTCCCACTAGTAAAGGCAAATATATGGAGTAAAGGATGTGGATCAACTACTTAAATAAGCTGTTATGAAGGTTAAGAGACAAAAAATGTAAAATCAACTATGACTACAATAAACAGTTAACTAATAGACATGAAGATGTAAAATATGACATAAAAAACACAAAACATTGAGTAAGAAAATGTAAATCTTTCAGAATGTGTTTAAACTTAAATGACTACCAGTATAAAATAAAAATATAGCTATAGGTCAACATATAAGAGCCCTAGGGTAACCATAAATCAAAAACCTATAATGGATAATAAAAATCAATTTTTAAAAGACCAAAAGAAACAGAACAAACAGAAAAGACCTTGAAACCAAGAGTTGGTTTTTTGAGAAGATAGACAAAATTAATAATCCTTTATTTTGGCTCATCATGAGAAAAAGAGGGAGGACTCAAATAAACAGACTAAGAAATAAAAGAGGAAAAATTACATCCAATATCACAGATATACAAAAAACATTATAAGAGAATACTACAAACAGTTCTATACCAACAAATTGGACAACCCAGAAGAAATGGATAAATTCCTATAAACCTACAGCTGTCCATGACTAAATCAGGAAGAAATATATAATCTGAACAGACTGACCACTAGTAGTGAAATTGAATTTGTGATTAAAAAAAAAAAAGGAAAAGAATAAAACCTCCCAGCAAACAAAAGGCCAGGACCGGATGGCTTCTGGGGAATTCTACCCAACATGAAAGACCTTAAACCTATCCTGCTCAAACTATTTCAAAACAATGGAGATGACAGAACACTCCCTAATTCCTTCTATGAGACACCATTATCCTAATACCAAAACCAAAGACACTACAAAAAGGAAAAGAAAATTACAAGCCAATATCCTGATGAATATACATGCAGAAGTTTTCAACAAAACAAACTAAATCCAATAATACATAAAAAGGATCATATACCATGATCAAGTTTGATTCATTCCAGGGTCACAAGGATGGTTCAACATAAACAAATTAATCAATGTAATACACCACATTAATGAAAGAGAAAACCACATGATCATCTCAATAGATGCAGTAAAAGCATTTGACAAAATTCAACATCTATTCATGATAAAAATTCTCAACGAAGTAGGTATAGAGGGAACATAGCTCAATGTAATAAAGGTCATTTATGACAAACCAACAGCTATCATACTCAATGAGCAAAAGCTTTCAGTTGTAAATCATGAATAAGACAAGGATGCCCATGCTTGCCACTTCTATTTAACATAGTATTGGAATTCCTAGCCACAGCAATCAGATGAAAGGAAGGAAGGAAGGATGGAAGGGAGGGAGGAAGGGAGGGAGGGAGAGAGGGAGGGAAAAAGAGAAAAGAAAAAAGAAATAGAAACCATCTATATTGGAAGGGAAGAATTGAAGGTGTCACTATTTGTAGATAACATGACACTACATAGAGAAAACCCTAAAGTCTATCAAAACTATTAGAACTAACAAATTCAGAAAATTTGTAGGATACAATATTAACATACAGAAATCTGTTGCTTTTCTATACACTAATAATGAACTATCAGAAAGAGAAAGGAAGAAAATAATCACTTAAAATCACATCAAAAATAATACCTAGGAATAAAATTAACCAAGGAGGTGAAACACCTATACTCTGAAAACTATAAAACATTGATGAAGGAAATTGAAGGTGATACAAAGAAATGGAAAGATATCCCATGTTCATGAATTGGAAGAATTAATACTGTTAAAATGTCCATACTACCCAAAGCTATCTACAGACTTATTTCAATCCATGTTATAAAACACCCATGACATTTTTCACAGAACTAGAACAAATAATCTTAAAATTTATATGGAACCACAAAAGATCCTGAATAGTCAAAGCAATCTTGAAAAAAAAGAACAAAACTGGAGGTATCACCCACCCTGTGTTTAGACTATACTACAAAGCTACAGCCATCACAACAGTAAGGTACTGGCACAAAAACAGACACATAGATCAATAAGCAAATGTAGCTCAACACATTCCATTTATGATTTGTTTTTTTGTTTGTTTGTTTTGGGGTTTTTTTGACACATTCCATTTAAATAGCATTCAAGAATATTAAAAGTAAGGCTTCCCTGGTAGCGCAGTGTTTGAGAGTCTGACTGCTGATGCAGGGGACATGGGTTCATGCCCCAGTTCGGGAAGATCCCACATGCCACGGAGCAGCAAGGCCCATGAGCCATGGCCGCTGAGCCTGCGCGTCCAGAGCCTGTGCTCCACAACGGAAGAGGCCACAACAGTGAGAGGTCCACGTATGGCAAAAAAAAAAAATAATAATAATATTAAAAGTAATTGACAGTGATAAAATCAGAAAGGAGTTGCTTCTTGGTAGGGCTTGGGGGTGGCTTTGAATTGACTGGAAGTGAACTAGAGGGATATTTCTGGGTAATGGATATGTTATATATTTGTATTAAGATGATGGTTGCCAGGGTTCAATTGTTTGAACATGTCAAGCTGAATACTTAAGTGTAGTGCATTTAACCATCTGTAAATGATTTTTCAATTATAAAAATAAGGTTAACAAGTAAAAAGTTCTCCTAAGATATCATTCATAACAATGTTTGGAGAAGATGAAGACTGTCTGTAAATGGCATATCAAGGGAGGGGGAGCGTTGGCAGTCATGTGCTCAAGCAAGGAGGAATGTTTTATGACTAATATTGTTTAGAATTATTGGTGTATGGTGATTATTTTAAAAAGGGTAAATAGACTGCTAGTTAATTCTATTGTTATTTTATCTATATAGACAATGCACCCTTTTATTTTCCGTACCTGGGTTAACAAATAATACAGATTGGAACTTGCCAACTATTTAGTGCATAAGTCTCAAGCTTGAGTGAAAATGGTTGCAAAACATTTTTTTAAAAATTAGAGAACCTGAAGAAATGTTACGTGAGAAAAATCAGAAAATAACAACAGGAGAACAAGCAGAAGCTGAGTGAATAAGTCAAAAAGTAGAAGAGCAAAAGAGAGATTCCCCCCAAACTAATAGATTCGATAAAACCCAAACTGATGTTCACTGAAGAAGTCTATGAAGTTCTTTGCTGCTTGAGTGGCAGAAGCATTGCCAACTTGGGTACTAATTAAGTCAAGCAAACAAGAAAATAGAAATGCTTAGAACATGAACTATCATAAATACCAGATATACTCCAAGAAGATGGGATTAGAAAACATTTCTGGAAAATGTTCCTTTATACCAAAACATATTTTAAAGCCAGTAGAATTTGGTGAAATTTTATTCTCCCTATAGAGGCATGTCAGCAGTAGTTACAGCTCTCAGTAGTGGTCTTAAATTTTGTATGCTTTAAGCGGAGATGGAAATAGCATCTATTGAAGTACAGGTCCAGCTACTTAGAGAACTTTCTGGATTTCCTTTTTTCTTATATGTACTTAATAAGTCCCTTTTATCTTTGGTTTCCTGACTTATTCTTCTTTCCTTGCAACTTGAAAGGGCCTAAGAAAAAATCTAATTACTATATTTCAGATGGTAGACTTTTATAAAGTAAAATAGTCAGAAATGCTATAGAGTTTTAGAATATAATGTGAGATTTTATTAAGAAACGTTAGTGAGTTTTAAGATATATCATTTTATAGGCTTGTTCGAATCATCATTTTTCATTTCTAGTGAATACTAAGGGAATGTAATGAATGAGGGTTATAGCTGCCTATGTAATCACCATATTTTATAGTTGAATGGTAAAGGAAATGCTGCTAGAAATTAGCTAATTTGGAAAGCTTTTGTTTAAAACTAAAATCTCAATTTGTTAGTAAAATTTTTCTTCTATATCATATATTGAGGATTGGATAAAATCTATAAGCTTAGACCCTTATGAGGTTTAGATCCAGTAACTATTCTTTTTTCTTTTACAAACCACATATTGTATCATAAGCAGTTTTATTTTTAACTCAGGTGGAAAGAGTGTCTAGTACCAGCTTTTCACTGTTGAAGAGTGTGCCCAATGACAATTAATTAGATTTAAATGTATGTTATGATGTGTTAAGAATTTTTAAAGAGAATTTTTAAACATGGCAATTAATTATTTTACTGAAAGTTATAGTATAGTTAACTTTAAAAAATGGATATTTATGATATCAAAGTTTAAGTGATTCCATTTAGTTTTAAAGATAAAACAGAAGATGAAGTAGACATTTTTCTTTACTGTTTTACCATTTTTTTAATTCAACAAATATTGATTGTTGCTGAAAATACAAAGCTATGCATGATCACCTGCCTTCAATACGTTTATAGAATACAAACAAGGTAAAAGCAAAGCATAGGCAGGTAGCTACAATACAAAGTAACTGTGATGATTCTGAAAGGAGACAGTTCTATAAGCGCTAGAAGAAGGTAAGCATTTTGTTGGTTGGGGAAGAGCAAAGGTTTATTCAGTTTGGAGCTATATCTCCTTTGTAATTATTTTTAGTGTTTTTTAGAACTCTTCTTTTGTGTAGCTCACTCCTTTCTAATATTCTGCTCCACAAATCCCAGCCACCTTAACCATTCTCTCTCTTTTCACGTCAGTGGGACCGTGATGCTTTGCTTGAGTTGCTCTTCTCTTAACCAGGCAGAAAGGTGGGTGATCATCGGTCTCACTTCAGTTGTATAGTTATTTAGGAGGTAAAAAGAGTAATTAATGAACCTTGTTGCTTTGGCTAATGAGATTCCAGTTAGAGATTTTCAGCTTCTTTTAGCTACCTATGATAGCATATGAGACAAGAGAGATGAGTTAAAGAAGAAACTGATTAGTCTTTAAGAAGACTGT
Organism: Phocoena sinus; assembly: GCF_008692025.1. NCBI lineage: Eukaryota > Metazoa > Chordata > Mammalia > Artiodactyla > Phocoenidae > Phocoena > Phocoena sinus. The sequence continues at coordinate 78,044,227 of NC_045768.1, read as the reverse complement.
AAAGCAAACAAAAAGAATAGAGCATAGTAAAAGGGGTATGACAGACATGAGGAGGTGAAATGGGGGTGGAGGGAACAGGTTACAATATGAATTAGAATAGTTAAGGGAAACCTATCTGAGAAGGATGAAATTGAGCAAAGCTTTAAGATGGTTAGAGATTTAGCCAAGAACGTATCTGGGGAAAAGTAACTTGCAGGCAGAAGACTGAAGCAGTGTCACTGAGACAACAGTATGCTTGGCATTAGAGAAACACCAATGAGCTAAGTGAATATGGTGTAGGGTAGAAGAAGGTGCTATCTAGAGGTGATGAGGGAAGACCATTACCTTCGAGACTGTGTAAGGATTCTGGCTTTATTGTGAATGAAATGGAGAGCCATGTAATATGGTGTTTTGATCCGATTTGAGGATATATTCTAAGTTATATCTTAAAATATTTATTCTGGCTGCTCTACGTAAGGATAGTAGACATTAGAATTTCAAAGTAAATAGGGAGGCAGGTTTAAAAACAAGGGAACCATCTAGGATTGCAATGATTTAGAAGAAAGTTGATGGTATCTCTGATCTTCTGATAGCGGTACAAGTAGTGAAGATTCAGGTTATGAATATATTTTTAAAATAAAGTAACCATAATTTCCTGGAGGGATAAATGAGGAGTGCAAGAGAATCCAGGATATCTCCAGGTATTATAGCCTGACAATTAGAAATGGAAGTGCCTTTAACTGAGATGGAGCAGGTGGTGGATGGAGCATGCTGGGGTTAGGAGGGTAATGGAAATAGTAGTTCAGATTTGGAAACATCAATTTTGAGATGACTATTAGAATTCCAAGTGGCTACTTTAATATATGACACAGTGATTGATTATTGAAGCACTTAACCATTAGATTACGTGATACTTATGGAAAGGGACCAGGACATGTTTATCTTTAATTTCCCATGGCACATAGCACAGAGAATATATTACCATATCCAATGCCTCTCATTCTAATTATTCACTGCATTTCGAGAGTAGTCTAGCAAATGACTGTAATGACTGTAGTTTTAAACAAATCAGAAGGATTTTTAAGTGGCTTTAAGATGCAATGTTAAAAAATAGAAACAAAACATTCTTAAAGCATAAAATACACAAGAAAATATAGAGCAGGAGGTTTCTATGAGTGAACATGCTTTACTTGGCTATGCTCACTTTGTTTTACTGAATCAGGGTGGCTATATAACAGTACAAAACCACACATCTTTTGTAGGTTTCTGTTTTCTAAAGTTTCTTCTCTATCTATCCTTTGTTGTTCTAAATATAACTCTGTAACCATACCACAGAAGTTTTTCTCTTGAATTTCTCAGAATTCTACAGAATACATATTACTGAAGCACATTCATATGAGGGCTAACAAAGTAGATAAAACATAATTCTTCTCATAGTGAAGACACTGTAATCCTGAATATGGAAACTGAGTATTCATACCATTTATGAACAAGAAATCAGGATTGCAGTGTGGAGTAAATATTAACATTTTAAAATATGAGTCTTTATTTTACATGTATATCAAAATCCTCCCTAGTAAATTTTTCTCACTAGACTTCTAACATAGAAATTCTATTACAATACATATTATACTCTCCCCATTACACTGTCTCTTGGCCTGAAATTTTATATGTCCTGAGGCAAAAATGACAACTACTTTTAAAATCAATTTGACCCATAAGTGTTTTTTCAAAATAGTATTTTGTCACAATCAGTGTAATAAAACTATAATTTGCTCTTAATAATGTAATTTTAAATCAAATCAATTACCTATAATAGATGCCTATATCAAATAATGGCATATATGTTTTTGAAGGGAGATTATGTATATCAAAGTGAAAATCAGAATTTCATGCTTAGATCTTTCTAGTTAATAGCTCTTCTTCACATCTTACATTACAGGAACCAACTTGAGTGGCATCTTCTATGGTTGTACATTAGAAGTTAAGTCTTGTGAATGCCTGTCTATGTTTGCTACTGAGTGAGACTTACCAATTTTAGTCATTTATTCCTAATTTATAGTGATACCCAGCCTAAGTTATGGGATCACTTTAGTCCAACTATAAAATATTTATAAGAGTATATGTGGGGGAGAAAATGGACCACATCAACAAAAAAATTTCCTAAGTTACATTATTTTGTATATGCAGTCAAAAATAGATATTTGTAAAAAAGAAAATCCACATTCATACCATGTAGGGTTTTAAAACTTTTGATTAGGGAATTTCAAGATAAGTGAAAAGAAAAGCAGGGCAAAAGATCTGAAGTGACATCGCACCAAAGAAGATATATAGATGATAAGTATATAAAAAGTTGCTTGAAATCATATGTCATTAAGGGATTGCAAATTAAAACAATTATGAGAACCACTACACATCTTTCAGAATGACTAAAATCCAAAATACTGACAATACCAAATCCAGATGAGATACGGAATAAGATCAACTCTCATTCATATTGATGGGAATACAAAATAGTACAGCCACTTTGGAAGACACTGTGGAAGTTTCTTACAAAGTCAAACATAGACTAACCACTCAACCCAGCAATCATGGTCCTAGGCATTTGCCAAAATAAATTGAAAACTATGAATACACAAAATCTTGTACATGGGTATTTATAGAAGATTTATTCATCATTACCAAAACTTAGAAGCAACTAAGATGTCCCTCAATAAGTTAAGGACTGTGGCTCATCCACATAATATCATAATATTCATCAATAAAAAGAAATGAGTTATCAAGCCACAAAAGAGAATGGCAGAACCTTAAATGTATATTGACAACTATATGATATCTGAAAAAGGCAAAACTATAGAGACAATGAAAAGATCAGGGGTTGTAGCACAGGGGAATTTTAGGGCAGTGAAACTATTCTGTATGATAATGTAATTGTGAATACATGATATTATACATTTGTCAAACCCACAGCAATGTAAAACACCAAGAATGATCCCTAATAAAAACTATGGACTTTAATTAATAATAATGTATCAATATTGGTTTATTAATTTTAATAAATGTATCACACCAATGACAGATGTTAATAATAGGGAAAGACTTGGTGTATGAAGGATGGAGGTGGGCTGTGGGGTAGGGGTGAGTATCACTCTGTACTTTTTGCAAGCCTAATACTGCTCTAAGAAATGAAGTCTATTAATTAAAAAAATAAATAAAACAAATTTAAAAACACAACCACCCTGTTTTTATTGAGAGAAAAAGTATATTTTGAATATAAGATAATGAAAGGTCTACAAGAAATGTCAGCAAATGTATTTTCTCTGGGTTGTAGGTTTTTGGGTGCCTTTAGTATTTATTTATTTATACTTATTTATATTTTATTTTATACTGTATTAATTTTATAATTAAAAAATGAGGAAATTACATCAACTAAAATAATTCTAGTGCTTTTATGCATATCTACAAATCAAATATTCTGAAACAAAAAGGAAATTCTATGATTATTCTGAAACAAAAAGGAAATTCTATGATTATTCCTAAAAAAATTGTTTTCTGTGTCACAATTATGTGTCAGTCACTGCACCAATATAAGGAATATAAACATTAATAAGAGCTCACAGAAACAAACTCACAATCTCCATGTGAAACAAGATATTAACTTACTTTAGCACAGCATCATAGAAGATGGTTGGGAGCATGGGTGAGGTGCTGGGAAGGACTGGTGTGACAGGGTTATTTTATTCTAGACAGTGATATACAGGAGTCCTTTGACATGATTTTTGTGAGTGATTCAGAATATTCTAGAAGAAGGACCTACAAAAACCATGGAGAATAAAAGTAGGTGCTATTTATGGGAATGTTGAGAAGTTTAATATGATTAGACTGTTAAACATCAGAATCACCTTTTTTTTTTTTTTTTAAATGCCTGGGACCATCCAAGAACAAAAAAATTTTTGTAGATGGGCTTTGAGAATCTGCATTCTAATGAAATCTAAAGGAATTCATTTAGTATATAAGTATCATGGAAACATCAAAGTTTTAAGCAAAAAGCATTATAATCTTGGCCATATATATTGTTAACGTAATTAAACAAGGAGGCCATTAGACTGAGGTGATGCTAACGCCTTGGTAGCCTAGTAAGCAAACCAAAACCTAAGCCAAAGTCAGTGTCTCCAAACCAAGAAAATGAAACTTAAGAACAACAAATAACAAACAGCCAACTAAGCTTTCCCAAATAAGGCAACTGCTTAAGCTATAGCCAATAAAATATTTCCTAACTTTGCTTCCCAGTCTTCACTACAAACACCTCTCCCCTAGGTCCTAATAAACTTTTGAAAGTTTTCTTGTGCCTTAGTTTATCTTTTAACTAAATATATATGTATTATGTATTATGCATATATGTGTGTATATGTATGTGCCTCTGTGTGTGTATTTTTAAATAAATGTCAGGTGAATACAAAAACAATGTGACAAGGAAAGACTGGAGTTTGAAAGCCCATTTAAGTATTTTCAATATAGTCCAGGTAAGCATTAATGAGAACCTGTATTGGATTGGGGAACATACTTGCCACATCACAATTTCTGAGAATTATGCTAAACCCTGTTCTGATGAAGTAAACACTTGAGTACAATAAAATATAATCATATAATGTGTAATAATTTCTCAGTATTTCCTTATGATTTTATCAAATGGAAAACTAAGGATGTACTGCTCACACTAAGGGCAGCAAAAAGGTGAGTTAATAAAGAACGGTGGAAGGGAGGAAGTAAGAGAGAGAGAAAGGCAGAAAGATAGAAAAATGGAAGGAAGGAAAGGATAGAAGAAGGTAAATTGATGAAAAGCAAGATGATAGAGAACAAAACAAGTTGGATTAAAATTTACTTACAGAAAGTGAGGTTGTTTCCCACAATATATTTGAGCATCAAAGCACTGTCTAAATATCCACGCAAATTAAAACTCTTGGCAAGTGGTTGAGACTATCTATATTTGTCTATTCCCCCGCTTCCCCTCTACCCACTTCCTAAAAGCACACCAAGTCCCATCCTATTCGTCTTGTCGCAAGTCCTGTGTGTTCAAAACTCCTTCCCTTTTTCTCTCCTGTCCCCATCCACCTTCCTACACAAGGGTGTTCTATCCAAGCAGGAATAGGGAGAGAAAAGCTAGGTGTGGAAGCAATATAGTCATAGTTGGGATAAAAGGAAGCCATGAGTAAATCAACATATTTGGGCAGGGAGATGGGGAAAAACTGTTAATAAAATATATATCACCAGATGCAGTTGCGTATTGCATGTTTAATGAGCAGGGAAGTATACTCAGCCTTTAAGTACTCTCTGAAGTGCTTTCAAGAGCTTAGGCAAACTTGTATTTTATGCAAATCAAAGCTGTCTATTTAAAATGCATCATCCTCTTAATTTTCACAAATATTAAAGCAAAAGTCAGAGTGAAGAAAGCACATTGTCTGTAGGAGGAAAGAGGGAGGAATATTAATAATGTCTTCCTAATTTATTTTAGGTACAAATGACTTTATAAGCTTCTTGATGTTTGGTGGTTTTTGAGAAAAGGGGTGGCCAAAGTAAGTATAATGCATATAAAGGTAAAAATCAGTTTGAAGGGGCTGAATAGCTTGATTATTTCTCTAAAGAGAATTCATCTGTATTTGTTTAGTGACTAAACATGGATACTGCTTTGCAGGTGACTGCTTCTTTCTAAATTTACAAGGTTTCCTAAGGGTCTTTATGTGAAACAGAGAAGTCCCTTTTAAAATTCCCTTAACGAAAGTTTCAAAAGGAATATCTGACAACATATACAGCCAAAAAATATATGGTATCTAGTGCAATATATGCTAAAAAACGATGGGTTATTTGATCTAAAAACTGTATAGTTTCTCATTAGTTTAATGATTCTAATTCACTGATTCATGCATGCATGTATTCATCCATCCATCTGTCCATTCAACATTTATTAAATGCCTATTATTTCTTGGTTCTACAAAAATGTATCTAAATTCCAAAGACAGAAGTGATTAAATTATTCCAGCAGATATTATACCACACCTTTTCGAAATGCAGTGTTTTCCTCAATAAGTGATATATATATTTTATCAGCAAAATGTATTATTAAATCCATCCACTTATTTCCATTTCTTCTATGACTACTCTAGACCAAATTACCAATAGCTGTCTCCTATAACAGTCTGATAATTTGTTTATTAATATTTTTCAGGCTTCTCCCTCCATGTCCATCCAGTCATACATTCTTAAACCAATTCTCTGCAAAGCAGCCAGAGTAGTAAACATAAGGTCTAATTCTGGTCACGTCACTTCTCTACATAAAGCCATTCACTGTCTTCCTAGTGTACATTTTTTGCACTTATAAAACCAACAACATAGTCTTTCAGAGTCAAACATTCATGATCGGAAACTCATAAACTTTATAAAAATAGCAACTTTTATTTGCTTAGTCGTCTTAACATAACTAAATCCTAGTATAGTGTTATGTTTATTTTAAATGTTGTCCATATGTTTTGAATGAAGGAATATGTAAGAGAAATTAATTATTTCCAATTCAAGATGCTAAAATCATATGCCCACAAAATAATAGTGGCAGAATGAGGATTGAAAATCTAGGCTTTATGGGTTGGACTAAGAGGATAGTATGAGAAGGAAAGGAAGATATAAAGGGAATGATCAGTTGGTGGCACCAGTCACAGTAGATGTGGCAGACTACGAGAAAAAATGGGTGGAAACAAAAGTAAAAGTTCAGTTTTATGTGGCTGTAAGACATTTAAGTGAAGACGTCAAGTAGGTTCTTGAATATACAAATAAAGCTGATAAGAGAGATCTCTGCCATATACATAAAACACACAAAGATCCATGTTAATGTTATTTGACAACATCAAAGTACAGGAGAGTGCTTGCCTAAGGACAAAACACAGAGAAAGAAGGAAGGGGGTCTAAACCCCAATCTAAACAAATATACCATATAGAGGTTAGAGAGAAATGGAACAGTGATAATGGAGATTTAGTACAAGTTTTCAGAAAAATAAGAAGGAAATGTAGTAGGATGAAGTGATAGGAGGAAAATTTAGAGAAGTAAATAGGCATTTATGTCAGATGTTCGTTGATGAATGTCATTCAGATAAAACAAAATGTCTCTTGTGGATCTCACAGAATGAAGTTACCAATGGTCTTAACATGAACAGCTTCATCAGATTGAAGGAGGAAGGGGAGGGAAGGTTTTATTAACGTCCTTGTTTAAATAAAAGGTATAACAGTTTGCTATTTGGAGTGATGTGAGAAAAGAGGGGAGACTTGATTCAAGAGAGTTGAAGTAATCAAAGAATGAAGCCCTTTGGTTATAAAGATTAGATATAAGTGCATTGGCTAGAATATACCAGATTCTCAATATATGGTAGCTATTAATCTTATTCCCAGAAAGAATAAATATTATTGTAGTAAGTTTTAAATGTGCGTTGTTTGTGTTAGAATGAAATACTGCTTTTGTTATGTTTTTGCTTACCCAAATCATAATAAATGTGACCACTGATTCTCAGATCACAACTGAAAAATAAAATAGCATTTCGCTGACACTCTCCCAACATCTCTAACCAAAATCTGTTCTGCTACATGTTTCCTCTAAATTGTCCTAGAAATCACCAAAGCATGCTTCACGAGTGGTCTAAGGATTAACTAATTGTCTTGGATACCAGCTGGTGTCTATTTTCCTTCTCTGCTGCTTCAAGGGTGTCTCTAATCAACACTACATCCAAAAGGGGGAGCTATGTGACCAGAGTTGCTACCAAGAGCACCACTGATACTTCAGTAGCAATGATCAGGAGTGTTAACCTCTGGTTCCAGTGCCTAACATTGAAGACAATGAGGCATCACAGCTGGTATGCTTGCCAGTGCCAACTACCACCATAACTGCTGCATCCATCATTGCCAATCCCAGCACCGTATTTGCCACTGCCTTTTCCAGTAACCTCAGTACTCTCAGTGTCCCAGGAGTGTTGTAGAGCAGCATTCACTTAGCTTTTATTTGTCCTTTCACTGTCACCTTCTCAATCTATTATTCTATTGTGAGTTCAATGATGCTGGAGGTAGAGACAATGTTATCGTCACAATTACCCATCTTTTGCAAATGTTCACTTTCCCTTAATTTTACTCATTCTTTCTTTTTTATGGTGGGGTGGGCGAGGGGTGGAGATTCTTACATTGTCATACGAATGAGTTTGTTTCCAGACTAAACCATTCTTACCAGTATTCTTCTAGCATAGGCACAAAATGAGGCTTGATATAATAATTCACTTTGCAAAACAATTTGGTGGCAATGCTAGACCTCTTACATGTAATTTAAGGGGAAGGGGGAGGAATCAGAGATGCTTTCCAGGTACAAATTTAGAATATGACTATATTAAATTATAAAAGTTACCCAGAGTCTAAGTCTACTTCTAAAATAACCCATGAAATCCTCATAAGCTTCCCCAAAATCTAAGGTCAGAAAAGGTGTTTAAAAGTCAGATATGTTCTGGCTCACATTTTGTAATTTACTCAATTTTTAAAGTGTTTTCTTTTCTTAGTCCTTCTTTGAAGTCATGCCAGAATGTTAGCACAGGTCTAGTAGTCACAGACGGTCAAGTACGTATTTCTCCAAGAGATTGTTTTGGCATGTCAACTGGTAAAGATCCCATATGATGGTGATGACCATGATAATGGTAATGCACTTAGTACAAATTAGGAGCTGCATATTTAAGAATTGGTATGTGAATTAATCCTAATCATTCACGTTTTCATGGAGTACTACAAAGGATTTTATTATATATTACCTGATTTGATTCATAAAACCATCATGTAAGATGAGCAGGAATTATCAATCTCACTTCAATAACGAGGCCTAGAGTGATTAAGGGATTTACCCAATTACCCTCAGCTAATAAAATGGTTAAAAACAAGGTCTCTGGCCCTGTCTCCTTGACTTTTCATTATTTAATTCTTTCCTAAGGTGGTTTTCACCTTTTTTATTATTTAAATGTATATTTTAAGATAACTTTGCAGAAGCTTTACCATTGGGCTTTGGTGACCCTTGCATGTCAATTCTGGCTTAAAGCTCTCCTTGCTTGATTACCCAGACTCCTCTCAAAATGTACTTGCCCTTCAGAAACAAGTCAAGTAAAGTGAATCTGGACTTCATTTCCAAGAGGTTTGTTTCAATATTTTGATTGACAAGTCTCAAGTCTGCTATTTTGACAAGTACCACTCTTGACAAGTCAGAATGGTACTCTGTTCTTCTTATACTATTATTTAATACTGTTGTTATACTGTTGCTTAATGTCAACAGATTGTTTCAAAAGATGAGCTTTTACTGCACTAAAAAAGAAAAGAGAATAGTTCAATGCATGTGACGCTATTAGGAAACAGTCGGTAAATCTATCTATTTTTTCATCCACAGAAAACCAAAGATCCCTGAGTCATATAATATACATGGTGAATACGTCACTTACAGGTATACTTCTAAAAAAATCTTCACATCAATCACAGGAAGAAACATCGTGGTTTTTTTAAAACACAAGTCAGTAAAGAAGATGCGGCACATATATACAATGGAATATTACTCAGCCATAAAAAGAAATGAAATTGAGCTATTTGTAATGAGGTGGATAGACCTAGAGTCTGTCATACAGAGTGAAGTAAGTCAGAAAGAGAAAGACAAATATCTAATGCTAACACATATATATGGAATTTAAGGGAAAAAAATGTCATGAAGAACCTAGGGGTAAGACAGGAATAAAGCCACAGACCTACTAGAGAACGGACTTGAGGATATGGAGAGGCGGAAAGGTGAGCTGTGACAAAGCGAGAGAGAGGCATGGACATATACACACTAACAAACGTAAGGTAGATAGCTAGTGGGAAGCAGCCGCATAGCGCAGGGAGATCAGCTCGGTGCTTTGTGACTGCCTGGAGGGGTGGGGTAGGGAGGGTGGGAGGGAGACACAAGAGGGAAGAGATATGGGAATATACGTATATGTATAACTGATTCACTTTGTTATAAAGCAGAAACTAACACACCATTGTAAAGCAATTATACCCCAATAAAGATGTTAAAAAAAAAACAAACAAAAAAACACAAGTCAGCAAGAATGAAAGTGTATTGGGTGCATCAAGTCAAAGACTAGACGCACCAAAAACTCCAGGAATATGCTATTCTTACTGTTTAAATTGTATTCTAAGATATAGCAGTTGTTATCACCAAGAACCTTGTTAAAATGCAGAATCTCAGGTCTTACAATTAAATCTCTTCAATTAGAATGTGTATTTTAACAAGATACTCTAGGCAATTTCTATGCACACTAACAACATGAGAAATAATGATCTGGATTCCAGATCCTAGGGAGAAACCTCAGAGGTCATCAGCAAGCAATCCATTCTTTGCAATACATGATTCTAAAATCGACTATTGAATTAACTATTTATTCCTTCAACAAATATATTTCAGTTCCTACTTATGTTGTGATTAAAAAAATGTTTATAGTCATGTTCTTACAGAACTTTCAAAGGAATGGGGTAGAAAAAACTTGAAGAAAAAAAAAGTGAGAACTGTTTTAAAAGAGAAAATACAAGAAGCTATGGAAGTTATAAAACTACACTAGAGCAGTGATTCTGAAATTTGATCATATCTACTAGTCATCCAGAGAGCTTGCTAAAGCATTGATTTTTGTGCCTCAGCCGCACACCCCCACAATCTCAGAGTTTAGGATTCAGCACTTCTAGGTTGCTGTGCAAAAATTTGCATTTCTGTCAAGCTTACCAGTAATGCAAATGTTGCCAATCCAATGACAATGCTTTGCATATAAAGGATATAGAGTGTTACAATAGTCATTCCTACCAAAATAAACATTGAGTAGACCTGAAGCTAAGAAAGTAATTAGTTGAATAGTGAGTAGAAGAGAGATTTAACAAGCCTGAGAACTCTGAGGTAAAAGAGGCAAGGAAACAAACAGTACAAAGAGACCACTGAGAGGGAGAGGATGTAGGGAGGAGTATGTAAGACTGATTCAAGAAAGTGAAATGAGACCAGTGCACCCGGAATATAGAGAACTAAAGAAGTGATTTAACAAGTTGAAAGAGACAGGAACTCAGCCATGAAGAGTCCTGTAATCTCTTGGACTGATTTTAGTTTTTAGCCTAAGGGCTTATGTGAAACTCTAACATGTTCTAAGCACAAAATATAAATACTCAAATTTGTAGTTTTTGGTTTGTAGACTCTTCTGATGGAGAATGCATTGACCAGAGCCATATGTGCATATGAGATGACCTATAAAGAGAATATGGCTGACTTATGGGAAGAGGTAAGAGTGGTTTAGTTTAATGTGGTGGTGATAGTGAAGAAAAACCACTGAAACCCAGTTGGGTAGCTTGTGTAGTTTTAATTTACCCTTGTCACACACCCCTTCTGGGTGCAGTAGTAGTCTTGAAGACAGTGGTCTGAATTTCTAGGTGAATTCTTGGTTCTAGAGGGAGCAGAGCAAACTTATGCAACAGGAATTGTGTTTGCTTGTTTTGATTGGCCTGGAGATCCCCTGAAGGACTGAGGGAGTCACAAGGAGCTTGACTTTGTTTTGCCTAACTGGGAACTCTTTCAGGGTGGAGAAGCAACTTTAGGGAGGAAGTTTCTCATAACACCTGAAAGGCAAATGAGCAAGCCTCTGGGCAAAGGATAAAAGTTGGTACAGACAATAGGCATGCTGAAAGCCTTGGAGGCAAAGCTGATGAGTAAGATACTTTGTGGAATAAGATCTCTGAAAAGCTCCTGGATACACAAGGATATTTGGAAAGCCACACACATGCAAAGAGTAGAATGTATGCTCAGCAAAGACCTGAAAAATCATAACCTTTCAACTGAAATTTAGTTTCAGCACAAGCAGAAAGTAAAAAGCCTGAGGCTGAGTTGTAAATGACCTGACTAAGCACCGGAGGAGTATCCTCAAACAGAACCAACTGGCAAAGAAAATATTTGCTTTCTTATTTTTTTCTTGGGTCCAGAAGTTTAAGAAAATCTGTTAAACATGCATTAAAACTGTGACGACCACCTTAGTTAATCAAAATTTCTTAGACCACACAACAAATAATATAGTCTTGACAAAAATAGTTTAGAAAACTAAAGCAACTACAACTGAGAACAAGCAATAATACCTGGGGTGTAGGGAGATTCTGATTTCCAGAGATACCACATAATACTATCAAAAAATATCCAATTTCAAAAAAAATTATGAGGTATGCAAGAAACTATGGGCTTTTCACAGGAAAAGAGAAACAGAAACTGACACTGAAGGAACATAGATATTTGTACTATAAAATGACTTTAAATCAACTGTCTTAAATATGCTCAAAAGGAAACTGTGATAAAAGAACTAAAGAAAACTAAGAAAATAATGACTTAAACAGAATATCAATAAAGAGATAGAAATTATTAAGAAGAACTAAAAGGATATTCTGGAGCTGAAAAGTTCAAAATTCTCTGAAGAGGTCAATGGAAGATTGAGCAGTTAAAAGACATAATCTATGAACCGGAAGATAAAAAAATTGAACCATTCCAACTGAGGAACAGAAATTTAAAAAGAATGAAGAAAAATAAACAAAGATTAAGTGATCTGTGGTATGCCATCTAGTGGAACAATATATGCACAATAGGAGTACCAGAAAGAAAGGAGAGAGAGAAATGGGCAGAAAGAATATTTGAAGATATAAGGATTGCAATTTCTCAACTTTGATGAAAGCATGAATTTATACATTCAATAAACCTAATGAACCCCAAGAAACTTAAAGTCAAATATATCCAAAACCAAGTTTTTTCATAGCCAAAATGGCAAAAGAGAAAAACAAGGAGAGAATCTTGAAAGTAGCAAAAGAAAAGGAAATCATCATGTGCAAGAGATCCTCACTATAATTAATAGCCAATTTCTGATGAGAAATCTTGAAGTCAGAAGGCAGTGGGATGACATATTGTAAGTGCTGAAACAAAAAACACTGTCAACCAAGCACTGTTGTCAGCCAAGCCAATCCTACAAAAATTAAAGATAAATATGATATCCTTAGATAAACACAAAATGAAGTTGTTTACTGTTTAGTATATCTACTATTCAAGAAGTACCAGAGATGGTCCTTCAAGCTTAAATGAAATGACAGTAATCAAAATTATACAAATGAATAAGGGGGATTGGTAAAAGTAGCCACATAGGTAACTATAAAAGCTGATATTACTTTATTTGGGGTTTGTATATCCTCTTATTTTTATACATGATATAAAAGACAAATGTACAGGATAATTCTATATTAATGGGCATATTGTCATTTTTGACAATAACAACATAAAGGGAGAGGGATAAAGATGTAAAGGAGTAGAGTTTTTGTATGCTATTGAAGCTAAGTTAGTACTAATAAAAAATGGATTGTTGTTTAAGTTTATGAGGTTAATTGTAACCTGCAAGATAATCACTAAGAAAATAAATTTAAGATGTACAGAAAAGGACGTGATAAGGGAATCAAAAGAGTACACTATCAAATATCAATTGAACACAGAGTCAGTAATGAAAGAAATGAGGAACTAAAAGGATATGCAACATACAGAAAGCAACTAAAAAAATGGCAGAAGAAAATTATTTCTTATTTGTAATTACTTTAAATGTAAATGGATTAAAATCTCCAGTTAAAATACAGAGACTGGCAGAATGGAAAAATTATATGATCCATCTACATATGGTCTTCAAGAGACTCATTTTTGATCTGAAGACACAAATACTCTGATGGTGAAGGGGTGGGAAAAGGTATTCCATGAAAATAGTGACCAAAAGGAAGCTGAAGTGACTATATTAATATAAGGTACAATAGAATTTAGGTTATTGTTACAAGAGTCAAAGAAGGACATTATAAATTTAAAAAGAGTCAATCCATTCCTGATATAGGTTACAGTGAAAACCATGGTCAGAGGGAAATTTATAGCTACATATGCCAAAATTAAAAAAAAAGAACAATGTCAAATCAGTAACATACTTTACATATTAAGGAACTAGAAAATGAAGAGCAGAATATAACTTCTTCCTTCATAGCTAGAAGAAGGAAGTACAGTTGCCCCCGAACAACATGAAGGTTGCAGGCACTGATTCGGCACAGTCCAAATTCTGCATCTAATTTTATAGTTGGCCCTCTGCATCTGCAGATTTAATCAACTATGGATCATGTAGTATTGTACTATGTATTTAGGGAAAGAAACCCACATATAAGTGGACCCATGCAGTTCAAGACAGTGTTACTCAAGGGTCAACTGTGAAATATCAGGATAAGAATGGAACCAAATGGAAAAGAGAATAGAAAAACAATAGAGAATATCAATAAAACCAAAAAAGAAGATGAATTTAAATTGATCTTCATTGAAATTGACCAAGAAAAAAAATAGAGAAGACTCAAATTACTAAAGATATAAAACAAAGTGGGTACATTGTTACCAAACATTCACACAAAAAAAGAATAAGGGAATATTTGGAAAAATTGTACACCAACAAAATTGATAACCTATATGAAATGGACATGCAAAGTACCAAAGGTTTGAATAAAAAGAAATAAAAACTATAAAGAGACCAAAAACAAGTATAGTGAGTCAATCAGTAACAAAAACACTTCAACAAAGAAAATCCCAGGACAAGAACTGATGAATTCTAGCAAACATTTAAAGAAGAATTAATGCCAATTTTTCCCAAACATTTTCTCGAAGGGAGGGTACACTTCCTAAATCCTTCTGTGATACTGGAATTACCCTAATATCAGAGCCAGACAATTATATTACAAGAAAAGAAAACTACACATCCATATACCTTATGTGTATAGATGCAAAATACTGTTAAACAAAATACTATTAAAACAAATCCAGCTGCATATTAAAATATTTAGAAACCATAACCAAATTAGATTTACTCAAAAATGCATGGATGTTTCAACACATGAAAATCAATGGCATATACCACATAAATAGAGTAATAGATAAAACTCACATGATTATCTACAGGGACTCAGAACACATTTGACACCATTTTAAATTTTTTCCCAATTTTTAAAAAAGTTCAATTGGAACTATGTCATCCTGATAAGGGCTTAAAAAAAACACAGCTAACATCACACTCAATGGTTAAGATGGGACGTTTTCACCCTAATTTAACTAGCAAGACATGACACCTTTTGCCACTTCTATTAAACATTTTATTTGAAGTCTCAGCCAGAGGAATTAGACAAAATAATAAATAAAATCAATACAAATTGGAAAGGAATAAGTAAAACTTTGTCTATTCATATTTTATTCCTAAAGAATCCACACACACAAAAATAATAGAGCTTATAAAAATTATTCATATTTGCAGGACATAATAAAAACACACAAAAGGCAAGTATGTTTCTCTACATTAGCAACAAACAATTTGAAAAGGAAATTAAATGAACAGATCCAAAAGGTGGAAAATCAGTAAGAACACAGTAGGACTCAACAACATCATCATTCTGCTGGATTTAATTGACACCTATGGACTGCTACTTCTGACAGTAGCAGAATATTCATTCTCTTCAAGCTCACTTAGAACATTCACCAATGTAGGCCATATTCTGAGCCTTTAAAAAACACCTTAACAAATTTAAAAGCATAGAAATCATACAATGTCTGCTTTCAGACCAAAATGGAATTAAACCAGGAATCAATAACAGAAAGATAACTGGAAAATCACTAAGTATGTGAAAGTTAAAAAACAAACAAAAAAACTCCTAAATAGCACATAGGTCAGGTCAAAGAAGAAATCACAAGACAAATTTAAAATTATTTTGAACTAAATGAAAATAAAAATGCACCTTGTAAAAATTTATACAATGCAGCAAAAGCAGTGCTTCAAGGATAATTTATACAATTTAAGGCATGTGTTAGAAAAGAAGAAATACTAAATCAATAATATAAGTTTTCAACTTAAGAAACTAGAAAAAGAAGAACAAATTAAAATCAAAGTAAGCAGAAGAAAAGAAAAAAAAAATGAGCAAAATTCAGAGCAATGAAATCATGAAATCAATTGAGAAAATCAATGAAACCAAAGGCTGGCTCTTTGAAAAAAATTAATAAAATTAATGAGCCTCCAGCCAGGCTAACTAAGAAAAAAAAGAAATGACACAAATTACTAATATCAGGAATGAAAGAGGGGACATAACTACAGATACCATTGAAATTAAAAGAATGATAAAGAACTACTGTGAAAAACTCCATGCTCACAAATTTTATAACCTAGATGAAATGTATCAGTTCCTTAGAAGACACAATTTTCAAAGGTCACAGAAGAAGAAATTAACAATTTGAATAGGACTATATCAATTGCAGAAATTTAACCAATAATTAGTAACTTTCTAAAACACAAAGTATCAGGCCTACATGGGTTCAATGGTGAATTCTACCAAACATTTAAGGAAAAATTATATTAATTCCCTACAATCTTTTTTAGAGGATAGACACAGGAGGAATACTTCTAAATTCATTATATGAGGCCAGCATTATCCTAATATCAGAATCAAAGATGTTACAAGAAAAGAAAATTCCAGACCAATATCTCTCATAAACATAGATGCAAAAATCTTTAACAAAATATTAGCAAGTTGAGTTCTACCATTTAAAAAAAGAATTATACACTATGACCAAGTGGGATCTAAGCCTGGTATGCAATTCTGGTCCAACACTCAAAAATTAATTAAGGTAATCTGCCACATCAAGAGGCTAAAAAGGAAAAAAAAAAATCACATGATCATATTAATAGATACAGAAAAGCCATTTGACAAAATCCATATCGTATTCAGGTGAAAACTCTTTGCAATCCAGGAATACAAGGAAACCTCCTTAATTTAATAAAAAAAAATAGTATCTACAAAACATAGAGTTAACATCATGTTTAACACTAAGAAACTCAAAGCTTTCCAGCTGAGCTCAGGTTCAACACAAATATATCCCTTCTCACCGGTGCTTTTCAATATCATATTGGAAGTCCTAGATAACATAATAAGACAAGAAAAGGAAATAAAGGGTATACAAACTGGGAAGGAATAAATAAAACTGTCTGTTCTCAGATGATGTGATTCTCTAGGTAGAAAATCTGATAGTATTGACAAAAAACAAAATACAAACAAAGAAACAAACAAAAACCCTCCTAGAACTAAGAAGTAATCATAGCAAGGTTACAGGATACAAAGTTAACCTAAAAGCCAATCACTTTCCTGTATACTAGCAATGACTGAGTGGCATATGAAATTAAAACACAATGACATTTACCTTAGCTGTCCCCAAAATAAAGTATTCTATTAGAAATCTAACAAAATATGCGTAAGATCTAAACAAAGAAAACTATAAAATTTTGATGGATGAAAGCAGATAAATTGATGGAGAGACTTTCCATGTTCATGGATAGGAAAATTCAATGTTGTCAATTGTACAGTAACTATAACTCAATACAAAAAATATGTGTATATTGCCAAGATGTCACTTCTTCCCAATTTGATTTATGCACTTAATGCAATCTCAGTAAAAACCTCAAGTTATTTTGTAGATATTGACAAACTGATTCTAAAGTTTATATGAAGAGGCAAAAGAATGAGAGTAAGCAAACACAATATTAAAGAACAAAATTTGAGGACTGACACTACCCAACATTCAGATTTACTATAAAGCTACAGTAATCAAGACATTGTGGAATTGGTTAAAAAATAGACAAATAGATCGATGGAACAGAATAGAGAGCCAAGAAATAGACCCTCATAAATATAGTCAACTGATCTTGGACAAAGGAGTAAAGGCAATACCATGGAACAAAGATGGTCTCTTCAACAGATGTTGCTGCAACAACTGGATAGCCACACTCAAACAAATCATCTAAAAACAGACTTTATACTCTTCACAAAAATAACTTAAAATGGATCACAGACCTAAATGTAAAGCACAAAACTATAAAACTCCCAGAAGATAACATAGAAGATGTAAATGACTTTGGGTATGGCAATGAGTTTTTAGATACCACAACAAAGGCACAATCCATATAAGAAGTAAGTGATAAGCTGGGCTTTATTAAAATTAAAAATGTCTACTCTGTGAAAGACAATTTTAAGGGAACAAGAAGATAAACCACAGACTAGAATAAAATATTTGCAAAAGACACATCTGATAAAGGACCATTATCAAAAATACATAAAGAGGGACTTCCCTGGTGCTCCACTGGGTAAGACTCCACACTCCCAATACAGGGGGCCTGGGTTCAATCCCTGGCCAGGGAACTAAATCCCACATGCATGCTGCAACTAAGAAGCCCACATACTGCAGGTAAGAAGCCTGCAGGCCACAACTAAAAAAAAAAAGATCCCGCACACTGCAACAAAGATCCCCTGTGCTGTAACTAAGACCTGGTGCAGCCAAAATAAATTAAAAAAAAATAAAGAATACTTAAAACTCAACAAAAAGAAAAAAAATTAAAAATAGGCCAAAAAAGAGACACCCAGTGAAAGAAAATATACAGACGGCAAATATGAATTTCCACATTACATGTCATTAGGGAAATGCAAATGAAAGCAACAATGAGGTACCACTGCACAGCTATTAGGATGGCCAAAATCCAAAACACTTGACACCACTGAATGCTGGCAAGCTGTGAAACACCAGGAATTGTTATTCTTGGTGGTGGGAATGCGAGATGGTACAGCTATTTTGTAAGACAGTTTCGTAATTTCTTACAAAACTAAATGCACTCTTGCCATATGATCCAGCAATAGCACTCCTTGGTATTTACCCAAAGGGGTTGAAAATGTCCACACCATAATCTGCTCATGGATGCTTATAGCAGTTCTATTCATTCTGTGGGTGAAGCACACACAGCTTCCAGGGTGAAGCTGTGGGAAGCAACCAAGTTGTCCTTCAGTAGGTGAATGGGTAAACTAGTACACCTAGACAATGGGATACTAATCAACACTAAAAAGTAATGCGCTACCAAGACATGAAAAGACATTAAGGAAATGTAAATGCATATTACTCAGTGTAAGAAACCAATCTGAAAGGCTACATACCGCATGCTTCCAACTAGATGACATTTGGCGAAAGGCAAAGCTACTGAGATACTAAAAATATCAGTGGTTGTTAGGGGTTGGAGAAAGGGACAGGGATTAATATGCAGTGCAAAAACAGTTTTTAGGAAAGTGAAAATATTCTATATGATGCTGTAATGATGGATACATGTCATTATACATTTGTCCAGACCCACAGAATGTACAACACCAGAAGTGAAATCTAATGAAAGCTATGGACTTTGGTTGACCATGATGTGTCAGTGTAGATTCATCAGCTGAAGCAAGTGTCCTGCCTCTGGTGGAGGATGCTGATAACTGTAGAGGCTATGCACATGTGAGGGTGACAAGTATGGGAAATCTCTGTATCTTCTCCTCAATTTTGATGTGAACCTAAAACTGCTCTAGAAACATGAAGTCTTAATAAAATGAGATTTATAAAGGATATTAAGACACAATTCCATTTACAATAGCATCAAAAAAAATACTTAAGAATATGTTCAACTAAGGAAGCGTAGGTAGGACTTTTATACTGATACCACAAACCATTGCAGAAAGAAATTTTAAAAGGCCTAAGTAAATGGTAAGACATCATGTGTTCATGGACCGGATGACTTAAAATTGTTAAGACGTCAATACTCCTCCCAAACAATACAAAGATTCAATGAAACTCCTATCAAAACCCCAATGGCCTATTTTGCTATATATCTATTTTAAAACTTACTACAACCTATCATGATCAAAACTCTGTATTGTCATCAAACGTATGAACCTACAGATTAGTGGAATAAAATTGAGATTCCAGAAATAAACTATACATCTATGGTCTATTAATTTTTAACAAAGGTACCAAGGCTATTCAATAGGGAAAGAATATCATCTTCAACAAATAATGCTTGGACAAATAGATGTCCACAAGCAAAAGAATTTGACCCCTCACCTCACACTATTTATAAAAATTAACTCAAAATAAATCAAAGGTCTAATTATGAGGGCTAAGTCTATAAAACTCTTAGATGAAAACATATGGATATTTTTCATAGTCTTTGATTTGGTATCAGTTTCCTAGATATGATACCAAAAGAATGAGTAATGAATAAAAAATAGATAAATTGGACTTTATCAAAATTAAAATTTTGTACACCTAAAGACACTATAAAAAGTTTAAAAACTACCCATAGAATGGGAGAACATATTTTCAAAGCACATATCTCAAAAAGCCTAATATACAAAAACTAAAGAACTCTTACAACTCAACAAAATGTTGTGTTTGAAATTTTAAGGTTCATACTTTTATAAAACAAATAAATACACATGACAAGTAATTATTTGGACCTAAAGATGCAGCTAAGGCAGCAGATCCAGACTAGAGATACAGTTTAAAGAATTATAAATGGTAATTGAAGATGTGAGAGTGAATGAGATCATTGAGGGAGTTTAGAGTCTTAAGAACTTCATAATTTAAGTATTAGGTAGAGGAGAATAAAGGACAGAATTATTTGGGCAGACAGACCCACAGTAAAGGAAAAGCAGGACATTATGTTTGATTTCAAGGAGAGACAGTAATTCAATCAAAGAGAGAATAGTCAAAAGTATTGACTGCTGATTAGATCTCAAATATGGCCTAAGAACTGAGTCATACCTTTTGGATTTAGCACTGTGGAGTCACTGTTATTCTACTTTTGAAAGAAAGCATTGGAAATTTGATTGAAATGGTTCTGAACAATGTATTCACTTTAGAGCAAAAAATGGTGGTAGTTGTAACACACAACTCAGTTGAGAACTTTAGAAAGATAGGTGAGATTAAAGCTATAACTTGAGGTAAATGTAATGTCAGTGGAAGAGCTTTCTTATTTTTTGAATGTGGACAATTAAATACATTAAAACATAATCAGGGTTTCCCTGGTGGCGCAGTGGTAGAGAGTCCGCCTGCCCATGCAGAGGACATGGGTTTGCGCCCCGGTCTGGGAAGATCTCACATACTGCGGAGCAGCTGGGCCCGTGAGCCATGGCCGCTGAGCCTGCACGTCCGGAGCCTGTGCTCCGCAAGGGGAGAGACCACGACAGTCAGAGGCCCGCGTACCACAAAAAAAAAAAAGAAACAAAAAACATAATCAGCAGTCCTTCATTGAAAAAAACACTGTCATAAAGTGTCTTAGATGATGGCAAGACAGATTGAATGAAATATACTTAAAGGACTAAAGAACAGTATCTCAGTTGTCTTATGAACTTACTATTTTAGGAACACAAAGATTTCTTCTGGGAATACATAGTGTTTCATAATTATATAAAAGCTAGCATAGGTCTCATACTATATACTGGATTAGACTGATCTCATTTCTCTAATAGAAAAATTACAAACCCATTAAATATCTGCTTTTTGTTTCTCCTTAGAATGAATCATTAGTATTAATAAACATATCAGCATCTACTTGCATATACTTTTTAGAAATCAAGGACTATGTTTATTGGCTTTCGAATCAAATCACTGTGCTTAGAGACATCATCTAAAACCCTTTTTTTGAAACCTAAAATGGAGCAGTGCTTATAAAGAATATTACTGCGATGTATTTCATAAATATTTTGCTTCTTTGTGCTAAACTTGGAGTTTTTATATTAAACATGATCTTCTATGTATTCCAGGTATTATGAATGAGAAGGAAAAAATAAAAAATGACAAAAAAACTATATTTCTCAGATATAGTTTATATACATAATTAAAAATAAAAACACAATCATGAGGTTAATTTGACATATAATGTGACAACATCTGTGAGAAATGCAGAAAAGAATGATAAGCATACATGATTTACTTACACAAGGGTTACATTTCCTAGTGTGATCAGATATATTTAGCTTAACAAAATGTTAAAAAATCTTTATGAATGTTTAAACATTAGATCCACTGAATGAAAAACAATTCTACATTAGATAATGTCATTTTTATTACTAGATGAAGTTAACGAGTAATTATTTTTCAAACTACCAAAAAAATATATAGAATTAGTTTATGTATTTTTCAAGATTAAGTATTGCGAAGAGAAAATAACTTATTCCAAAACCTTCTTTAGATGCTAGTACAGAGCACAGGCTGTAAAATGCAGTGGCTAAGAGCATGACAGACAGACCTGAGCTCAGAGTCATGGCTGTACACACTAAATGGTTGACCTTGGGCAAATAATATCACCACTTAAATCCTTTTCCTCATCTGTAAAATGGGTTGATAATAGTAGTACCTACTTCATACTTTTCCTTTGAGGATGATATAGATGAATATTTAGCATAGTGCCCAGAACATTAAAATTTGTATTTTGTTATTTTTTTATTAGAATACTCAGCTTTTGCCAATAGTTAGGTACTTTTGTTATCATAAGGACAACAGCATATAAACTTGTAGAAAAAAATGAGAAACAAAATTGATTATGGTGGTTCTCTCCACAGAATACATCCTATGAGCAGAAAGCTAAAAAGTAAAAGTGACCTGCTTCATCTATTCTTTCTAACACACCCAACAGTAAGGATGAAGATTAACTTGGCTTGCTTTCAACATCCTTACCTCCGTTTACTCTCACCCTAACTATAGGTATTTATATAACTAACAAACTCAGAATGCAAAAATTTCCCTTCTGGCTTCTCTGCCTATTATTTGCATAATTTTTAAATTGATACTTTATAGTGATGTAATATTCCTTTTCCTAAAAGTTAAATATCTGTACTCCAACTCTTCTGCCTAAAATTTGTCAAATTCCCCCACTTCCCGCCCCATTGTTTATATGATGCATAAGAACTTCTTAGCAGGACAAGGTCAAGTTTGGGGACCTGTATCTCTGTCAAGCCTCACACCTTCCATTGCATCCAACTTACCCTTAAATTCAGCTTTGCTAAGTTCTTAGTTGTCCTCAAAGTGTTTTTACCCTTTTTTCTCCTCTGTTTTTACATATGTCGCAGGGATTGGTATGTAAATGGATTTAAAATAAAGAAAATGAATTTTGGAGTGACAGAAGAGTATTATAATAAGGCAAATATAAACATTAGTGATAGAATGGCAAGGTAAAGAAAAGAATAAGTTTGAGAGACTGCTAAATAACTGTGTGAGATCTGAGGGAGAAAAAGTAGTAATGACAGAAATATTCAATGTTAAATAACTGGAAATAACCAGGATAAAATAAAATTATTTACTATGACATAGTAAGCTCACCATGACATACCTGTCTATAACTACAGCTTCATTTTTGGTAACTGTCCAGCATAAATTTAATGGCTCAGCCATGTCAAACCACTTGAAGGTTCCAGAATATGCCATAATATCAGATACATCTAAACTTAACAGATACCTCAAAACACTCCTAAAAGACCCTTTCTCATTTTGATTCATGAGTCTTACATTCAACAGTATTTATTAAATGCCCAACATGTTCTAGGTCCTTTGCTAGATACTGGGGATAAAACATGGAGTAATAACAGACTAAGTCTTTGCTTCAATTAATTATTCCCAAATTGTATAATTGCAATTTTATGAGTTGAGGCAAAGGCTCTGATAAAGCAATATGGAGAATTGGGAGCTTATAACAGAGAAACTCCTTTCCTCAATTAGAAATGACTAAGAAAAGATCTCTAGGACAAATGTAAGCTAACCAAAAGATGTGGTGGGGCAATGGCAGGTACTTTCTGGACAAAAAGAAGAGCATTTAAAAACACCCTATAGGAGTAAGTATAAAGACATTCACGGACTATTGAAAGTACAGAGAAAAATGAGGCAAGAGGAAGCATGTATGAATGGACAAGCCTGAGGAGATCAGCTCAGGCAGAGCCCTGAAGGCCAGCTGGAGAATTTTGTTCTTTACCCCAAACTAAATTGGAAATAGTTGAAAATTAATTAATGCAATACACTATATTAATATAATAAAAGACAAAAACCCACCATCTCAATACACACCATGAAAGCATTTGAGAAATACCAACACTTATGCATGGTAAAGACTACTGATAAACTAGGAATAAAAGGAATTTCCTCAACAACAACAGCAAAAACCCTACAGCCAGCATTATATTTAATATTGAAGGACAAAATGCTCATTCCCTAAGATCAGGAACAAAGCAAGGATGACCACTATCACCACTTCTCTTCAACTTAATGCTGGATGTTCTAGCAATGTAATGAAGCAAGAAAATGAATTAAAAAGCATTTTGTTTGTTAAAGAAGAAATTAAAAAAAAAACTTTTATTGACAGACAATATGATTTTGTATACAAAAATTTTTACAGAATTCACAAGGCCATCAATGTCTCAGAGCACAATATCAGTTTAAAAATTTATTTCTATATACTAACAATGAACAAAACGCAACTGAAATGATTTCAATCACAATAGCATTAAAAGAATGAAAGAGTTAAACATCAAATTCTATGAAACATTGCCGAAAGAAATTATGAAATACTAAATAAACAGAGAAGTATGTTCGTGGATTGGAAAATGTAATTTGGGGGGTGAGATATCAACTCTATAAATCTATCTATTAATTCAGCATAGTCCCTATCAAAATCCCAACTAGTATATTAAAAATCTTAACAAGCTGATCTGAAATTCATATGAAATTTCAAAGGATCCCAAATAGCAAACACAATCTTGATAAAGAAGAATAAATTTGGAAAATTATACTACACAATTTTAAGACTTATACAATGCAGTAATCTAGTATAACACTGGTATTAGTATAAATATATATTAATGGTACAGAATTGGAAGCCAGAAATTCACACTTAAATTTATGGTCAACTAATTTTGTCAAGGGTGCCAAGACAATGCAATAGGGAAGGATAGGATTTTCAACAAATGTTTCTGGAACAGTTGGCTATCCATATGCAAAAAGATTAATTTAGAACCCTACCTCACACCATGCACAAAAATTAACTCAAAATGGATATTGCACAGAGAAGAAGTAACACAGCAGGCTTGAGACTGCTATCCTTAGAAAGGCATGCTTGCAAGATGGACCCTTGACTAATGTCTGGGAAGGGATTTCAGGAGATATCCCACAATTCCCTAAATGATAAGGGAGTCTTAACATGCCTAAATGATTTGTGCAAATGATATAGTTTATGCTGAACACTTGCATTCCTTCAGGAAGTCTAGAGTTTTGGTACATGCTAAGCAGAAGATGCCTACATGACTAGTCTCTAGTAAAAACCATGGCCAATTAGTCTCTAATGAGCTCCCCTAATAAAAGACATCTCACATGTCTTATGGCAATTAGATACTGGAGGAAGTAAGTGCCTAGAGAAATGGACCAATTCTTTAGAAGGTACAAGCTGCCAAAGCACACACAGGAAGAAATAAACAACCTGGATAGGCCTGTATCTATTAAAGAGATACAACCAATAATTACCTCCTCTCTTGGTGTATTGAAGGTTTTGTTTTGTTTATAAGTTTAGTGTATCAGAGTCACAATCAAGTGATGTTATACCACTCCACACAGACTATAAGAACCTTAAAATATCATATTTAGATTTCTTTCCTCCTGAACTTTGTCCTGTATTGTCAAAGAGTTTAAGCTTACATATGTTGTTAATCACACATTATTTTTGTTGAAACTATTATCTTTAAAAAATTTACTTAAGTATGTAGAACTCTTGCATATTAACCTGTAAAGTTGCCAGCATCACTTCTCTTATTTCATTTTTATAAATCCATATTTCCTTCTGGTTTAACTTTTCTTCTGCCTGAAAGACTTTAACAGTTTGGTAGTACAGGTTTTCTGGTGAGAAATGCATTTTTTGGATGTCTGAAAAATCTTGATTTTACAATAGACTCTGAAATATTTTCACTGGGTACAGAATTCTAAATCTTTTTTTCAAGTACTTTAAGATGTTGCCCCATTGTATTCTTGCTTGCCCTGTTTCTGATAAGATTTTATTATTCCTAAGACTGTTTCTCTGTATATGTGTTTTTCTCTTCCTTCTTTTCATTTTCTTAATCACTGCTTTTGAGCATCTTGATCGTAATGTTCTTACATGTCATTCTTCATCTTTCTTTTGCTTTAGTTTCACTGGACATCTTGGAACTGTGAATTTATCATTTTAATTGAGTATGGGAAAATTTCAGCTATTATTAATTCAAATATCCGTCCCCCACCCGAGCCTTTGGGAACTCCCGTTATACACACACACACCCACACACACCCACGTATATGTCCTATTGCTCACTGACATCTTCCTCAATTTAAATGGTTACAATTTTGATTTTTTATACTATTTCACTTTGGAAAGGTTTTTATTGTTATGTCTTTACTATTCTTCTGTATTATCTAAACTGTTATTAATCTCATCTAGTATATTTTAAATTTCAGGCATTGTAGTACTTGCCTCTAGAATTTCAATTTCCTTTTTAAAAAATATCTTCTATGTCTCTAAGTTTTTAATATCTGAAATGCAGTTATAGTAACTTCATACATCATTCCCTGATAATTCTGACATATGTTTAAATTGTGAGTTAGTTTTGATTTATTCACTATTTTCCAAATTATTGGCCATATATTCCTGCTTCTTTGCATGCCTACTAGTACTTTTTCAATGGATGCCAATCCTTGTTAATTTTACTTTCTTGGGTTCTAGTTATTTTTGTATTTCTGTAAATATTCTTCAGCTTTGTTTGGGGATGCAGCTAAGTTGCTTGAAAATGATTTGATTTGTTGGCTTTATATTATGGTCGGTTAGGTCAAGCGAGAATCTTGTTTAGACTTGGACGAATTATTGCCCACTTCTGATGCAAGACCTTCTGGGTTTGCCACCCAGCGTTTCATGAGCAATGAGGTATTCTAGTTTGACTGATGGCAATGGGCTATAATCCCATTCTGTGAGTTCCCAGTACTGTGCCTTCTTATACTTTTGGTTGGTTATTTTTTAAGACATAAGTAGTTTCTTCACAGACATGTACTGATCAGTACACTGCTGAATAATACTCAAGAGAAACCCTATGCGGAACTGTGGAGACCTCTGTGAAGCTCTCTGCTCTTTGTTACTATATCTGTAAAGTCTAGCTGCCTTGGTCTCTCTGAACTCTAATATTCATATCCTCAACCTATTTAATTTCCTGGTTTCCACATCCCTGTATCATACCATGGAAACCCTCAGTAGGCATTAACCTGGCACCACAGTAGGGCTCAAATTGTTTGTTTCCCATTTTCCCAGGGATCATTGTCCTTCACTGTCTAATGTCCAGTGTCCTCTGAACTGTTGTATATCTTTTGTCCTTTTTGTTCTTCCTGGTTTTTTTTCCCCTTCTACTTGGGAGGATACATCTAATCCCTGTTACTTTTGTGTTTGTGTCAAAAACAGAAATCCTCCAAATGTCAGGCTTTTGAAATTCCTTTATTGAAGCCTATAGTTGATAATCTATTAGCCTCTTTTTTCTTTGTTCCCTATATTTTTTGTATTATTTGATTATTGTAATGACTGAATTTTATGTCCAAAATTATCTTATTTACTCAAACTCTTTGAATTATTTTTTTTAGTGGTTGCTCTAATGAAGTTCTGTCCAACAGACAAATCCTGACAATTTTTAATATTCTGGTATTCACATTAAAAACAGCAAAAAGAAAGATGTGAACTTACTTTTAATAATATATTTTATGTAACTCAATTATATAAGATATTATCTTCTCAAATCATTTAAGTATCTTTTCAGTCACTTCAATCCATATAAAATTATTAATAAGATGCTCATATTTTTCATTCTAAGTCACTGAAATCTGGTGTCAGTTTTACCCTTCTAGCACATCTCTATTTGAATGCTGAAATGTAATTGGAAATTCATGGTCTATATTTCTATTTCATAAAATTTTCAGTTGAAATGCAGATGAACAGAACCAAATTTTTCTAAACATATGTAAAGATTCTGCAATGGCTGAATTGAATACAAAAAGGTATTTTCCTTTAACACTCACATCCATATAGACACAATGAGCTTATCTAATTTTTTAAGAATTGATTTGACTGAAGAAAAGCACAGGAGTTTCAAAATATATCTGTACAAGTAAATTCATTAATTCTCATGTCAACTCAATAGTGTTATCATATTCAGAGGAGTATTGCCTCTATCAAAAAAAATCTCTGAATTTATCATGACCAAAATTTCTTCAATTTTTTTGGTAGATTTTATACCATATGTACACATGTATAACACTGTAAGTTGCAACTAAAATCATCAGTATGTTGACTCATGTTAGGAAAATGTGTAAATTATAATTCATTCTCATTCTGAGGATTCAACTCTAACATATATTCCATATCTATTTAGATGACAAATAATCCTTTCCTTGAGCTTCAAACTGAGCTCATTCATATGCAGTGTGATGTCTGTGAGAAAACATAAATCACACTGCCATATTTTGTCTTTGATTATTAAATTTTTGGCAGATATCCCTTGGTTTCAAGAAAAACTGCAATTGGAATTAACAGTACAGTAAATCTTTAAACAAAACAAAAAAACTCTTCTATGTTAAACCAGATTATTCAATTCATTGTCTTCTATTTCTTCTGCAAATTCCATAAACAGTTAATGACTCATAGCATCTGTCCTATAGACTGAATAATTTTCACAACTGTATCCATGACAATCTTAATAGCCTGCTTCAGAAACCAAGCACAACTATTTTCATTACGTATAAAACAGTGGAAGAAGTAAGAAAAACATAAAAGTCCCTTTAATTAACATTTTAATAATTATTTGTAGTTTTGACCTAATACAGCTGGAGCATCATCTGTCAAGATAAAACTTATCCTCTCAAATCTAGCTCAAATTCTTCTTTAACAGAAGTAAAAGGTTAAAATATAATTTAATTCTTTAGGCTGTAAAATGACAACAACTGTTTTTGAGTTGGAAGTCCTTTAATGCAAAATTTGCTCATTAGTATTAAGTGCGCAGTGTCTATTACATTACCTAGTTCATCTAAAGCTAAAGAAAGTACTTATACTTTTTCACTTTTAATCCTTTCATCCTTAGGTCTTTTTACAAAGAACTTGTATTCTACATTTAATTATTTGGTGGCAAACTTGAAGATCAATCACATATTTGTAAAATAACTCTTTAGCATTTCCTTATAATTCTCTAGCAAAATTTTAATAACTGAGATAATAATTTATTTTACTATCCAAAAATAAGCTTATGGGATTTCCCTCTTGGCACAGTCATTAAGATTCCACCTGCCAATTCAGGGGACACTGGCTCAAGCCCTGGTCCAGGAAGATCCCACATGCGGCACAGCAACTAAGCCCACGCACCACAACTACTGAGCCTGTGCTCTAGAGCCCGCGAGCCACAACGACTGAGCCTGAGTGCCACAACTACTGAAGCCCGCATGCCTAGAGCTCATGCTCTTCAACAAGAGAAGCCACCACAATGAGAAGCCCGTGCACCAAAATAAAGAGTAGCTCTCGCTCGCTGCAACTAGAGAAACCCCATGCACAGCAACGAAGACCAGCCCAACCAAAAATAAATAAATAAATGAATTTATTTAAAAAAAAAATAGTCTTATACTTCTTCTAAGAACATTAGACATTTTATATATGACTGGAAAAAGGGTCTTACCAGACAAAGAATCTGCAGGCACCTTGATCTTGGACTTCCCAGCTTCCAGAAGTGTGAAAAATAAATGTTTGTTGTTTAAGCCAGCCAGTCTATGGTATTCTGTTATAGCCACCTGAACAGATTTAGATAATTTCTACCTATTTCACTTTTAGAAACTCCATGATCAACTAGCCAACATCATAAGTCTGTGTGAGTCAGACTATTCTAATTGTGGCTTGACTCTGCTTTCTGTTATGGTAACAATACCCACCTTGCTCTTAGCAGTTGAATTCAGCCACTTGGCCCCTGCCGCCCTGAGATCTGTATTTCTCTCACTGCATTTAGGTTTTCCAGTTTAATGACTGTGGTTCCCACTGTAGGGTCTAGCTGACAGAAAATAACAATCACAGAATTCTTCAAGGATGCTGGGGTTCCACTCACAAATTTATTTCTCACAGTAGTGGTTAAAAGCATGGTTTCTGGACCCTTTAAATATGGCAAAATCCACTTTGACATTCCAATCGCCTAAGCATTTGAACTACTGTTTCTACATTAACCAAGGCAGATCCAGTATTTTCAATTAGCTCACTGTGGGCCACCTTTGCTCTATGTTTCAGTCAACCAACCAACCAAACTGTTAGAGCCCTTCCTAAGTCCCCAAGCTGTGACATTAAATACAGAATCTGCTAAGTGAGCCCATATCAATAAATTTGACCTAATCCAACTTTAGGTTCCTTCTCCCATTATCCCATGACTTTAATATCTATTTTCACACATATTCCCTAGATTTCTGTCTATATAAATTAGAAAATTCAAGTCGTTCTTTTGGAGTGTACCACACTTCTTCATTGCTCATTCTTTGTACCTCACCTTTGAGGGCCTGCTGTGACTTGAGCCTGGTTATAGTTCTAGGAGCAAGGAAGTGTGTTGGAGGGGGTGTGGTCCTGAGGAGAATCAGCACTGCCATTTTTCATGGGAACTGTCTTGTGGGAGGCCATTACAGTGTTCTCAGGCAGCAAGAGTCAATCCCTTCAGATGGAGCTGGAGACGATGAAAGTGGGGAAGCCACTACCCTGGGAATGGGGTATATGCTTGTGCTTGGGGATGGGGAGGCCTTTTCCACTGGCAAAGATGACTCATCAGAATTTAGGGGCTCAATGTCCCCGGCCTCATCAGGATTTTCCCACAGGTACCTATTCCAACTACAAGATCACGTTCTTTCCCAATAGATGACCTCACTTTAACAGCAGACACCTTGTGAGGCTGAGAGTGTCAACTTGCATTGTAATTCAACTAGTCACAGAACAAATTTCTGCATTTGATTTTCAGCAACATCAGCCCTGGGGCTACAGGAGATAATGGTATCTCTTCAGGATACACATGAAAACTCTGCGGTCATTTATGTCATTCTTGAGCTGGGAATTTGAACCCCTGAGCATATCTTTTCTTATACCACTCTGTCCAGAAACATTAGGAAAAATCAGCAAATCCCATTATATTTGTTAGTTTTCCAAAAATATTTGAAAGTTTTATACACACAGTCACCCATCTCCTTGCTTCTATTAAGTGGTTGATGAAGAATATACAATGTTGATATTGTGTATATCTCTATTGCCAGATCTCACCATGGACTGACTATCAGTGTTCTTGTTACTGCTGGAAACAGACTTATTAGCATTTTCCATCAGATTAGAGATTCAAGTCAAGAAACCCCAGAACCAATTCAGAAAGCTCATCATTATTCTGTTCCTCTACAAACACTCAATGCCAAAGTCTCTACTAGCCAGGATATCTATCTACCTACCTATAGCATAAGGAATTGACTCGTGTGATTATGGAAGTTAGAAACCCGAGATCTGCAGTCCAAAGAACTGAGAACCAGAACAGCCTGTTTCTTCTTCCAGATTTTTTTCTCCCAACTTTTTTTGTTTCTGATAAACTATTAGCATTCATATAATTTTCCTCTGTGTATAAGGTGTCTATTTTTCTCTAGATGCTTTTACATTCTGCTTTTTATTGTGATTTTTACCTACTGGATTATAATATACCTAGATTTTTTTTTTTTAATGTAACTTGCTTCACGTTTACTATTCTGTTGGTCGATGCCTTTCATCCATTTTGGAAATCTCTCTGCCACTATATTAACAAATATCTTATACATCCCATTTTGTTTTTCTGTTCTCCTGAAAGTTTGATTATAAGTATGTTAAATCACTTCACATTCTTCAAAAGACTTTTGATGATTTGTTCTTTTTTAAACTAATTTCTCTCTTTGTGCCTCAATTTTATCATTTTCTATTGAGCTGTATTTAGTCTTCTAATGAGCCCATTAATTTTACTATTGTGTTATATCAAGCAATCTCTTTAGGGTATTTTTCTTAGTCTACATACCTCCTAGAATGCGCTCTCATGGCTTATGCATTGCACTAGATTTCTTAACATTTTATCATAGGTATTTTAAAGTCTATGACTGATAATTCCAACATCTGAAATCTTTGTGTTTACTTCTATAGACTCTTTCCTTTCTCAAAGGTTTCACAGTTTCTTGATTTTCCATGGGTTTTTATTTTGTGCCATACATAACAGCTCAAAAGAGTTTGCACTGAGTTATATTTATCTCCAGAAATGGGCACTCTACTGTTCTGGTCACTTCCTTATTAGAAAGCCTGCAATCCCTGGAGAGTTTCTCTCAAGATTTCTTCCCTGTTTCTGATTTTATGGTACTACCCTCGGCACTCTGTGGAAGCTGGAGGAAAATATTTTTAAAACAGTTTTGCTCTGTGTCTGGGGATCCTCTGACCCTAATCTGTCACGTCAGCCAACACATGAAAATGAAATTTTTTTTTTAATTAGACTGATTTTTCTTACTCTAATCTTTTGCAAATACCTTATCTTCTCTCTGTTTCAGTCAATGGATGAGAGCACCCGTGCATCTTTTCTCTCTTTATTCTCTGGAGTTTAGTTCACTTAGTTCACTTATATTTCTTTATATCCTCCATGATGGGTAGAAAATAATAGCTATAAGTATGTGGTTGATCTCGCTTGCTTTTGTTGTTAGGACAAGGGCAACATTCTTTTAAAACTTTCTACTTTAAACCTGAAGCATACACATTTCATTTTTAATTTCAACTATTGTTTTTAAAGTCTTATTTTGAAAAGTTCTATTTTATTATGTTTCAAATACCCCTAGTCATTGTTAGTCTTTTGCTGCTCATTCACTGTGCTATTCTGTTGCCTCTAACATGTTGAAATCTTGAGTCTAAACTGTAGATTGTTCCTACGGAGATAATTTAGTTTTGCTCTCCACTAGGGGGTAGAGAGCACTATCTATCCCTTTAAATATTTTAGCTAAATTTCAGATTTTTCAAGTTTCTTTCCCTACCTTACAACAGACACAAAGTTTAGTCTCTTAATTCTTGCTTGAACATTGATATTTTTTACTGGGACAACCCAAGTTTTCTCTTTGTTTATGCCTCAGATGTTTATTTTAAACTAGCTATTTTCTATTTATTGTGTTTTTTTCTCTTTTTTGTCTCTTAGAAAAGTCCTCTAACCACTTGAACATTCACAAATTTAACTTAAATAAATTTTGTGACAATTTACTCAGAAACTTGTTGTTTTATAGCATCCTATAATAAAACTTTATACTCATCACTGATTCCATGGAATTTATCACTGAGTGGCTTGACATACAGACTACACATTCAGAACACATTCAAAATGTGCAAAATAAAGAGTTAACAAAAATATTAAGTTAAGTAGCATATCATTCTAAAGGGAACGATTATGAATGACTACATCTATTATAATCTCTTGCACATAAATGTCATTAGATAAATTAGATAGATTTCAATAAAACTTCATTTTTAGGTATATTTTGTTTGATAATATAGCAAGGAAGTGAAAAGGAAATATCGAACATGTAGGCTGAATAAGTAGGATGGAATGTGGTAGACAAACCATGATGGATAGTTAAGATTCCTGGATCAGTTAATGCATTATCAAATCTGTGAGAGGGGTTGTGCTTTCCAAGAAAATAGGCAGAGTACCAATTTCAGGTCCTTAATAAATGTTAAAACCTGAGGCCAAAATACCAAAGAGAGAAGTGCCAGGAAAGTCAGGACAGCATGGTGTCACAGAAGACCAAGAAAAAGCGAATTACTTATAGTTACCGTACTTGTAACTTTGAAACGCCACTTATTTCAGTTGTTCTTCTATTTATACGTTCAACTGTTCTCTTAAGTGAGTTTATTATCTTTAACAAAGTGTTTTAATATAATTATGCCACCGGCACCACTTTAGCCTTTTCTCAAATCATAGAAAAGTATGTAGAATTAATAGAACTTTAAAATTATGAAGGACCAAGTTCATCCTCAATTTGGAATAGCTAAAGTATAATGAATGGAAACGTAGACTGCTGATCAACAATACCATTCTTCCATTGTTGAACTGAGTTTTTAAAGTTACATTCTACATGGAAAAAAATTTTAACATTTTGATCAAAAGTCTAGCTTCTTGATATATATACATGTGTAAAACCTCAGTACTGGAAACGTTTGCATCATAGGCACAAAAACAGCAAACAACAATCCCCTTTGCAAAACAGCTCTTTCTTTAGCTCTTAGAATGAAACTGGCTTTATTTCCGGAGGCTTGGAAGCACGCTTAAAACAGTATTCAACCCCACTAACAGTGAACATCCCACCTCACCCATTAGGACTTTCTCAGAGAATAATCTGAGATGAAAATATAGGCTGCACCTTGTCTTTATTATTTTCTTTCTTATCTGTGCCTCACTTCAGAAATGCTATGGAAGCTTTAACATCTTCCCTATCAGGAATCTGCCACAGGGATTCAAATTTGAAAGAGTGAGGAGGCAGTCCTTGCAGATGTGAATAAACAACAAAAGGCTTTTCTCTTTCCAGAATTCAACCAGAGCTGACCCATTTGAGGTTTTCAGCTCTAATATACTGACTCGCAAACTAATAGTACAATTCAGGAAATCAGTCTTAATGCAGATACAGTAAAGAGTTTGGTCCTTCATAATAGGTGATTAGCTGCCCCAGACCTTTGGATATCAGACAGCAATACACGCTCAGTGATTGAGATGGAAAATGGACATCTCATTTAAAGGAAAATCAAGCAGTTCATTAATTTATGCCCTTTTAAACCCATAAATGTTTTGTAATTCCTAGATTTTAGGGAAGTTTTAGAAGTCTCGTCTAAAATGCCACAGGCATATTAGCAGAAACGTTTAAAGCTGTTAGAGGCTTCCAACAGATTGTATTATTTATTATGTGCAGGCTCTAAAGGCTAAGAGCAGCTGAAAGGATGGCAGTGCCAAGAGCTGAAAATGAAGATTCTCTAAATAAAGGGCTAGTTGCCACTTAGCCTGATGTGCAAAGAACTGAAAATATAGTGGAACTCTTGTGGAAACAAAAATGAGTCCTACTATCCTTGTGTAACTGAAAGTAGAAATGTTTGTATGTTATTTCATCAAAGGGTATAATTAAAAATAGATGCTTTTCTCTCCTCATAAATGAAAAAAACTGAGATGAACGAATAAGGAACTGAATAAACATGAAAGCACATTTTAGATTACAGAGCATTCCACAAAATGTATGTTTTTATTATCATTATTAAGATCATATAAAATAAATGACGTTCATATTTATTTAGTGTAGATGAATTCCATAAATTCTTAGCAAGTTTCTAGACTTACTGATTTTCAAAAATGAAAAACGGTTTTTAGTCTGTGTAAGTCCTTACTTCCGTCTTAGGTATGAAGCAGTATATTGGGTTGGTATTATGCCATGAAGGAGTATCAAAGAAATAAAGAAAGTATGGCTCCCAATTAGCTCAACACACTCTGTCTAGGCCACACAAGTAAAATTTGGAAAATATGAGTTTTTGACCTCCAATGATGCTTTTCCATCACTAGGATTACGTTTGGTGAACCAGAGGAAGAGAAATGAATTAAAATAATCAAAAGGTTTATTGTCCATCTCTCCTTGAAGTCTCGGGAGGATGGCTCCGACACACTTGTTCTTGGTGAAGTTACATTTTTCAGTGTAACTCTAGCAACAACAACGTCTAGATTTGTGATGTGGGGTATAGATAAGAGCCCTATGCTTGAATCCCTCACATGTTCAGATTAACAGCAGATCTAATCTACCTCCATTCAGTTTAGGAATTCTTTTGGTCTTAAAAATGTGTGTGCAATTAGGTGTGTGTTGGAGGGAGGGTGTCTGGAGAGGGAAGGTGGGCGTGCCTGGGCAGGAAGACAGGGAAGGGGGTTGGAGTGGTTGGAAGGAGCAGTGCTACCTCTTCCAGAATATCTGTGAGAGTAGACCTCAGATGAATGCCATTTGAGCTTGGAAAATGCCACAGCTGCTGCCTTCTGAGGGAGCTGGTGTGGCAGCTGCTGCAAAGGAAGTCTGGAGGGACAACTTTCTCACTGCCAATCCCTGGTTTACAGGGGATACTTTGAGAGAGAACTGTCACATCACCCAGTATAACTTAAAATCAAGGGAGTTCTATGGCCGTAGGGATCTAGGTTTTGTTATGGGCTTTGATTCCCTCTAGTTCTGTCAGGATGAAGAACAGGGGATTTTCCAGAAAGATATTAATGCTAAAATTTCATTAACTTAACACGGGTTTCTGGATAAGATGTTCATAGTTTTTTGTCATTTTTTAAAATTGTAATTGCTTTTCTTATTCTCATGAAATATTAACTTTCATATGTACTTTGTTTTCCACTCCCTAAAGGATATAACCAAAATTGGAGTAATATTGTCTTCAAAGAAAGTGAACTATCTAAGGCAATAAAAATAGATTGCACCTTTTCAGAAGGATATTTCCGATTACTGGGGCTCAATCCTACATTCCTGTGCTTTGTCTTC
Organism: Phocoena sinus; assembly: GCF_008692025.1. NCBI lineage: Eukaryota > Metazoa > Chordata > Mammalia > Artiodactyla > Phocoenidae > Phocoena > Phocoena sinus. The sequence goes on along the minus strand of NC_045768.1, from coordinate 78,007,671 downwards.
TACCTAGATACCCTGCAGTATCAGCCATAAATTTTGTTCAAGGAGTGGAAATTAATACTTTCTGATAGCTCAGTAATAAGAACTCCATGCCAAATGGACCAAGGCCACATTCAGATTCACTCACACAACCACTGCGAGGGCGTTTCATCAAGTTTCACCTATCTTTGTAGGTCCTGGATTATTGTTTATTTGGTTTTTGTTTTTAGTTTTAAGTTTTTTGCTGTGTCCTGGGGTTTCCTGCAAGGATCCCTCCAGAGATGAAAATGTACATTTCAAAGTACAGACTGAATGTCTAGAGAAACCATACCTCTGCCCCAGAGAATTGGTTTCCCTGAAAAATTACAAAAGTTTGTCCAATTATACGAATGTATCCATGCTCCAAGTGTAGGCAAGGGAGTAAATCTGGAAACTATTACTTAACTGTCTGTCAAAAGCACAGGGTTTCCTAAAGGAATGCAGTCTGAATTTCTCAGACTAAGCCACATTAGTAGAAAGACATAGGCCTGGACCATTTATTGGTCACTGGTGGAATTTCCTTTATGTAATTGTGCCGTGGTGTGTGAGGAACCAGATACAGATAATTGCCAACAGTAGGACTGTTGCCCAGGGTGTCGTTCATTGATTAAAATTGGATATTTTTCCTGAGGTTGACTGGGAAATAATTCTTCCTCATCTTATTTTGAGCAATAGTATTATTCCTTAGAACTAATCTATTAATTTCTATCCTATGAATTAGTATATAACATGAAAGATCATTTTACTCTCTTTGTGGTGACTTCCACTTGGAAAGAAATTAATGGCTCACCCTAGCAGGTTTTACTTGGTATTTCATAGCATGTATTTGTGTATTGATCTCACTCCTATTTCCATTTGTTTTCCCTTTGCCTCTTCTTTCTTAACATTTAAAATTGTTATCTTGTTTCTTGTAAGCTAGAAGACTTTTTTTAGAAAAGAAAGGTAGAAATAAACAAATCTACTTACATTCCAAAATAAACAAGTAAAAGCATAACATGAAGAAAGACATACAAAGTCCTAAGGAAGATAAAGTAAGACAATGATCTGTGGAGGACATAGCCAAATATAGAGGAAATAAAATTTGTGCCTGGTCTTAAAGATTTATTTATGTAGCACCTTATAATTAATAATCCTTTGGCCCTAATAAAGAATATAATAGTAGAATAATCGAGACAGGAAAATGAGATACATGCACATTAAAAATACATCACCAAATATAAGATCAAAGCCATAAGGTTACTAGGCTGATATAAGTTACTCTGGAAAGGTAAATTAATATAATAGGTTTTTCAAAAGAAATGAAACGACTGTAACTGATTTCCTCTTTATTTTATCAATGGTTCATAATATTTATTGGTCATATATAATATACCAAGTATTTTGGAGGTCATACTGGGACACTGATAAACAGAATACACACAATCTGGGTCTTCATGGAGTTTGAAGCACAGAGACAGAGTGAGACAGAGAGATCAAATAATCACATAAATTATGCCATAAGTATGCATGGAGTAGCTTCTAAGTGTCAATTACTAAGTGTAGATTCTGGGGATAGAGTAATGAACAACATAGGCAATATCCTATTCTCATGGGACTTACGTTTTAGTGGGATAGATAGAAAGTACATATGTTTGATCGGGAATAAATAAGTACAATAGAGAAAGTGAATCAAAATTAGAGGATAGAGAAGGTAGGAGAGGATGTTCTATTTTACATATGGTAATGAAAGGGAATATATATTTCCTCTACTACTTTAGAAATTTCTTCACCTTAGCCTATTTATTGACTTCCTTTAGCACACTGTGTCATAAATGAATGAGTCCTAATGCTGAATTGAGGTGGGAAGAGAGACAGAAAGGGACCACAATTGCTATGGTTTTCATTTAAATTTTAAAGAAGTATAATTTGTATATATTCATAAAAATGGCATTTACAGATATCTAGATAGAGATAATTATAAATAAGGATTTAGACCCAAATGCTAATAGGGATTATTCTTATAAAACTTTGAACCCTATATAGTTATAAATATGGAGTCCAGCACATAGAAGACACTCAACTAAATTTATTGAATGAATAAATTAAAAATTAAGAATTGAGACTTCCAAAACACTGCAATTTTAAAATTGTTTTAAATGGACCTCAGCTGTGTAGGATTGGATTATTCATAATCTTCGCCTTTGCCACTATCATCATTGATCTAAGAACAGTCCTCTTGTAGTTACTTATATTTTACAATTTGCCTAGCAAACTATATGTAACAAAATCACATGCACTACTTCAAAATACCTTTTTGAGAAACATGTATTATTTCTATTAACAGATGTAATAACAGATTTCAATGCACTAAGTAACTGAATAAATCTGCTCAGCTAGGAACTAACATATTCTGCTCTGTTTCTAATGCCTATGTTCTTTCTACTATGTTACAATGCCTTTCATAGTCCATTCCCAGGTTTTAGAGAGATTCTGGCAGGTGGCTGATGTACAATGAATAATACTGTGATCAACGCAATTTCCACCCATAGGTTGCCAGCAGAGATTATAAAACCAGAAAGTAAAAATGGTGACAGGTTGAAGAAAACAAATATGAATTGGGTCTAAAGACATATAGGGGGGGAAAGTATAAAGAGCTAGAAAGAGATAGAAGGATTGGAGAGAATGGACAAATGGAAGAAGTGTCTCCTAACAGAGACAACTGGGTCATGGGAGTGAAGCTTTCATCAGAAACAGTACCTAAAAGCTTAAAGGAGACAGGTCCCCCAGTCCGCTCTGCAAATGTGGCCTTTGGGAGAAAATCAGGATTCAGTTAAGGTGAAGAGCTGGAAAACAATGATGAGCACAAACAAGGCTGACAATCTGCAGATTTTCTTTAAGAATTGTGAGTTTGGCAAACCTCTAAACTGTTTGGGAATTCCAAGGCACTTTAAAAGAAAGTTGGCTTTAAGTGGAAGCTACCAAGCTGAACTGTTTCTGTGCAAAATGAAATGAAATCAATAAATTCAAGGAAATAGCTCTAAGGATAAAAAACTTTGAAAGAATCTTGGACCCATGAACACAGGTGCCCAGCAGAAGAAAATGCAAAATGAAAACTGATCTGCTTCTTATGTGGGGAAAAATAGTTGGTTTGTACCTAAATGAAAGTAGGTATCAAATAAATCCAAAATTTCCTTTCTGGCTATCCATATTGATTGTTTTCATGAAAATATTTTCTGAATAGGAATGCTAATATTGGAGTTTTACCTCTATTTCAACTTCATTGCTTTCCTAACCTTTTTTATATGGTACATAAACACTGCAGTTAGAGGATATGCTTTCTTTTTTTCAAATCTTTTACATGTAAAATCTCTTCTACATGTCATGCCCTCAGGGAGAGGAAAAATGGGATATTTTCATTCATTGGACAATCTCTAGAGGTCAAGTAGCATAGATATTATTCCATTCATATATTATTTAAACTATTCAAACTTTAGTTTTCTCTGCTATAAAATATAGACAATAAACTATATTTAATCCATAATGTTATTGTGATGCTCACATGAGATAACATGAATAAAGAGATTAAATAAATGTCTGGTCCACAGAACTTAATCATATACATTTTTAATAAAAGTTCATTTAATATTATGCATTATAGCACAGATTCTGGAAACTGGTAGCCAAGGTTCAAATCCTTGCTCTGTCACTTACTAGCTGGGTGATCCTGGGCACAATATTAAGCCTCTATGACTCAGTCCTTTCATCTATAAGGTGGAAATAAAACTAGAGCCTACTTTGTAGCCTACTGACCTATTAAATGAGTTATTATATGTAGAGCATTTAAGCCAATGCTTAGTACAAATAAAGTGCCAAATAAGTGTCAACTCACTAGCATACTGTGAAAGCAGCTAATGGTGATTGTAGACAAAAGCAGTGATTCTTAATTTTTTGTTTGTTATAGAATGCCTTCTGCTAAGTTGATGAACTTTAAGAATCCTTCCCCAAGAAAAAGTATGATAATAGAAATTACATTTAGAAACACATTCACACAGAATTTTTCATGTAATTTAAGCATTCATGAACGCTTTGGAACCCATCTGTGTACTTCAGGCTATGAAATCCTACATAATATTTTGCATAAACTTTATAAATGATAGAATAAAAAGAGCAAATGCTTGTTTTACTTACACTATATATTACAGAATATTGTAGAAAATATTTCACTTGCTTATTAAGACTTTTATTTGGGGGCAAAATAAATAATTATAAGATAATCTGGAAAGGTTTGCAATTGATATTATTCACAAACAAAAATATCTCTCATAAGTTCTCAACTGCTATGTTCCTTGAACATAGTTTTGCTGAGGAAAAAAACAGAATGGCTCAGCATGACAAAAATAACACACAGACTCTATTCCTCAAAACATCCAATACCTGCCAAAGAAAGCAACATGAATATTGGGACTTTGCCAGCATTAACTTATTAATAACGGTACACAAATCTCTATAAGCATCTCCCGATACTTAGGTAGTAGAATTTTCACATCAATATTACATTGAAGAATATTTTTCATCTCCTTTCCAGAGAGATAAGGATTAAATTTATTTTCAATATTGTTATGTGAACAATAGCATTTATTCCATTATGTAAAACCTCAATACATTATGATTTGGTTATAGTTCAAAACACAACTATAATTTGCACCTTGAACTGAACTGTGTTTTGGAAAACAGTGTGAGTTCTGGAGAAGAGAGTGAATTTTTCAATTAGTTTTTAATGTTGACACTTCCTTATATAACTTACACAGTAAATAGAAAAACTAGCTTTTCTTTGATAAGTGAGAAACCAAAATATTCTCTCTGAGAAAACCTTCATAGCACCTAAGAGTGAGAATGATCTATGAAATCAAGAAGAAGGCTGATTACGGGATATATTGAAGTTCACATCTTTGACACAAATGGGCTTGAATTTAATTTTCTAATTAAAACTAAACTGTTAGGGCAGTTGAAATGGTTCTAGACTCATGAAGCAAGTGATGTTTGCTTTCTCATGTTATTCATCCCTCATTTCTGTTTCCCTCATCCTCCATGTGGAAGCCCTTCTGTATCACAGATGTAATTCAATCCCCTGCTCACAGTCACGCCTTGGCTAGGTACACCCCTCACCCCTAAATTATTCCTTACTTGTCAAAAAATTCAACTTTCTTCGATACTCAATCTAATTCTCATTAAGTTACTAACACATGATACCATTATTAATTACAACTCTCAGATGCTTACTAAAAAGTAAATCATTTACTTTTATAATAATGTATAATAAGATAATACTAAAGTACCTGTACAGTTATTGTAAGTTATTGTACTTACAACACTCAGATCAAAGAGGAGATTCTCAATAAATGTTAGCTTTTATTAATATCATTTTATATAGTGGCTGCTGTGGAGAAAGGTCATGGAGGCGATAGTTTAAAAGCTCACTCCAATTAGAATATAACAGGTTATATTTCAAACTTATGACTGCTGTCAATATGTAAGTTATTGATTTTTATTATAGTCATACACAACCTCTTGGAGATATATAACCATAAGTACTGAAATAATCAAGTGTTAATAATCTAATATACACTATCTTTAGGAAAGGAATATTGAAAAGAAAAAAAAAATTTGGTTGAAAAAGAATTGTCATTGTAACAAAGTAAAATGGGCTGCTGGTGATGCAATAGGACCCTGTCTGTAAAGACAGGCAAGCAGAAGCTAGATAACATATTGTAAATGATATTTTATGGAGAAATAACAAACAACATTAGGTTACCTCTAGGGTACTTCTAAACATTTCCTCTGTTATATTTCTGAAACATACATCACCAATCAGGCCAATAAATACTTATCAGGGGTCTCCTATGTGCCAGACACTGGCAAGACAATGAGAGTGAAATGATGAACCAAATGGACTGATTCCCTGTCTCATGTGGCACTGAGATATAAATTCATAATTTAATTTATGTGTATAAATTTATTGAGTTATTACAAGAGTGTAATGCAGTAAACTACGTTTAGAAGATGGCATTCCTGGGAAGGCAGTCTATAAGCTGGATGGCATCAGCCTTTTGAAGGTAAAATTCGAATTGGAGACAGTCTTTAGATGCAGGAAACTGTGCAAAGCTCTGGGAAAAAAAGAAAGCAGGCGTTTCCTAAGAATTATCAGTTGGTGGGGGGTGGCTTCTAGCAAAGCTAGAACTGAGGAAGTTGGGAAGAATAGATGCTGAAAGAAGCAGACAGTGTAATCTGATCATAGAGAATTGTAGGCCACATTAATTAGCAACTTTAGATTTTGTTATAGAACTAAGCCACTGAAGAACATCACAAGAGAATGATGTGATAAGATGTATATTTATGACATATTCTTTATATAGGAATATCTTATGGATTTGAAGGGAAATATTATTAATGTACAGAAAACATTTACGATTCCTATCAACCCACAGTATGTCAAAGTGGAAATAGGTTTAAGTAAAAGTTATATCACTTATCAAAAGGATTCAAGCTTTTCTGATTGGAGACTGCAGCTTAGCTTTAGAATAGGTCTCTTAGTTAATATTAAAATATTCCTATTAGGCCAACTTAGACGCCCAGAAACCAAAAGAGTAGTATCATAAATTAGGGGGCAACGAAACAGTTGGATGGGCTGAGAAGAGGGCAAAGTCAAAGAAAAATGGTGTACTGTTTTGATGGAAAATATAGGTCAAAAATTAAAATGGTGATGGAGATGCCTCATGTAAATCTCTAATAAATTTTTCTGATACTTCAGTAAAAAAAGACCACACTCATTCCCCATAGAACCTCAATGCTCCTTTCTTCCTCACACATACACACACACAAACACAAGCAGACACGTTTTGATAAATTTGTCACAAGAAACTAAAGTCAAAGCCTATAAGAGTCAGTATCTTAAGGTGACTTCCTGCATAATGATGATAAAGAAAACCAACAAGATAACAATGAAACAGCTTTACAGCAAATGATGAACATTAGCTGAATTCTCAAAACTGTTAATAAAACATGACGTTTTCAAGTTAGAAATGAATTGGAGATATAAGGCTTGTTCCTGCCTTTGTCTCTTCTTGAAAGCTTATCATATTTTCCTCCAATTATGTGTGGAGGGAAAATGTAAGCAAGTTTCCAAAATTTGACTTTTGGTTTCTATCTGTCGATTATATTTGGTTTCTGTATCCAAAACGTTCAATAAATTTTAAATAAAATAATCTAATTGTAATTTCATAGATTTTGCAATATTAGTACCTTTTTAATCCAAGATGTCAAAGGACATTTAAAATATTAATTAAGCTTCAAATAATCCAGTTTTTCCACAACACATATTTCACAAATGGTTAGGCCACATCATTAAAATGTTAAAAGACTTTTAGAAGGAGCCTATAATTAGTAAAAGTAGAATATAAAAATCCTGATTTGTGTATATACTAACTCCTAGACATCTAACATTCTGAAAAGCAGCCATATAAGCTAAAAGGAATTTGCTTTTCTTCCATTTCTTTATGGAATAACTCAAGGTTTTTATTATTTTATGTCTGGGAAAGAACTTGGGGAGTAGGGTTAATATCACATCTATTGACCAAAAGGCAAATGAAATAAAACAACTACTTTATAAATAAATATTAAAATATCTGCATATTGACAACTGAAAATATTACAAAAAGATGTCAATATTTTATTGACCTTTTTGGTTCTAATAGGAAGAGAATTATATTGGCTGACCAAAGCACTTTTCAAATTGGTAAAATATAGTAGAGTGTTCAGTTTGTTGAACATTGGTCAAAGATAAGTGCAAGAGAGCAATTTCATAAACTTCAATACTTTGAAAAAGCATAATAGGTTCTACACACATATCCATTAAAAATCAAGTCAATCTCTTTGAAATTTGAATATAGGATATCACTGTAAACTGATTAGAACAAAAGTTGCTTAGAGACAATGTTAAATATTCTACCAGAAAATGAGTAAATGAAATAATGGTCAAATCACTAAAGGAAAATGCAAATGGCCTATAAGGATGTGAGAAAAGGACAATTCAAATTAAAACAGTAGTGAGATTCATTTTGCCTATTAAGTTAATGAAGTAAATACCTATGTATCATTGTGCATATGTAGAATATAATATTTTATAATAAAACATACATATTAACAATAATAATGAACAGCGTTTTTGAATAAAATAGTATGTGGGACAATTCACATATTCCTGGTGGAACTATAAATTGGTATGATGACTCAGCAATTTTTCAAGATATTTCAAAAAAAAGTTAGAAATATGTCCAATTTTTACCTCAAATTCCTATATCTAAAAATGTATTCTAAATAAATAATATAGGTTTACATAGAGAAAAATGTGAAAGAATGTTTATTGAACTTCTGCTTGCCATAGTAAAAATAGGAACCTACTTAAATGTCCAACAATAATTTCTTTAGAAGTTATGGTGTTTCCACATATTTCCCTTTTATATAAACATTTAAAATGACATTATGGAAGAATATTTAATGATATTGTAAAATGCTCACAATGTAATATTTTTAAAAGCATATTACAAAACAATATTATACTCACAAAAAGAAAGAAAAATGTAGACACTAGGATATTAACAGCAGCTATCCCTATATGAGAATTAATCATACTTTTTATATCTTTTGGGTATCTATTTATTTCCTTAATTTTCTACAATGTTCTTATTTACTTTTTTAAAGTTTTTAATAAGCCTTATTATTTTTCTTTAACTTTATTTTTCAGAATTGAAGTACATTCTCAAGAAACCCTGAATTTTGTTTTTTTTCATATTTTTAAACTTTTTCTTTTGAAATTATTATAGATTCATAGGAAGTTGCAAATAAATGTGCAGGGTGGTTCTCTGAATCATTCTCCCAGGATCTCCCAATATTAACATCTTTCAGAATTATAGTACAATATCAAAACGAGAAAGTTGATATTGGTACAGCCACAGGTGTTAGATTTTACCAGATATATGTACTCATCTCTGTGTGTGTGTAGCTCTATGCAATTTTATCACATGTAAATTTGCATAACTACAACCACTACTAAGATACATGACTGTACCATCACCATAATTCTCCTTCATGCCATCCTTTTATAACCATGCAACCCCCCTGCCTCCATCACTTGGTGATTACTAATCAGTATCTCTCTCTTTACTTATGTCATTTCACAAATGTTATATAAATAGAGTCATACAGTAGAAATTCTTTTGAGATTGGCATTTTTCCACTCAATTTCCTTCATGGTCATCCACGTTGTTGCATGTATCAATAGTTCATACTCTTGTATTGCTGAGTAGTGTTCCACGGTGTGGATACACCACACTTTGTTTACCCATTCACCACTGAAGAACAGTTTATTCCAGTTTAAGGCTATTACAAATAAAACTGCTTTGAACATGTGTGTATAAATTTCTGCATGGTGGTAAGTGTGATAAATGTTTAAAGATTGCTAGATTTTATGCCAAACGATTTGCCTTAGTGGTTATATGACTGAACATCCCCACTAGCAAAGTATGACCAATAAAGTTTCTCCAACTTTGAAAAACAGAACAAAGTTAGAGGACTTACAAAGTCTGATTTCAAAACTTACTTTAAAGGTAAAGTGATCAAGACAATACGGCAGTAGCATAAGGATAGGCATAAAGATAAATGAAAGAGAACCAAAATTTCAGAAATTAACCCTTACATTTTTGGTCAATTGGTTTTGAACAAAAATACCAAGACATTCCATAGGTAATGGATAATCCTTTCACTAACTAGTTCCAAGACAACTGAACAAATTAAAACAAACAAACAGAAAAACAAAAAAACCCCTCACACTCTTTACTCACACTATACACAAAAATTAACTCAAAATAGATCATGGACATAAATGTAAGAACTACAACAATGAAACTTCTGAACAACAACAACAAACAGGTGAAACTCTTCATTATCTGGAGTTAGGCAAAGAATTCTTATAGAGAACTCCTAAAGCATTAGTTATTTAAAAAAATGGAAACTTGGACTTCCTTAGAATTATAAAGCTTTTCTTTCAAAACACACCATTTAAAATGAAACAACAGTCCACAGGGTAGGAGGCCATACTTGCAAATAATATATCAAAATATTTAAAGAACACTTAAAAGAAAATAAGTCAAACAACTCAAAATAAGTAAGTGAACAAAAAAATAGACATTTAACCAAAGAAGATATATAGTTGATAAGCACAAGAAAAGGTGCTCTCTATTATTTTTAGTAGGGAAATACACATTAAACCACAATGCGATAATATCCAATAGAATGTTTGTAATCAAAAGACAGTCAATACCAAGTACTGGAAAGAATGTGAAGAAATTGGAGCCTTCATACATTGCGGGGTTGGCGGTGGGGGGGAATGTAAGAATGTATAGTTCCTTGGAAAACATTTTGTCCGTTTCTTTAAAAATTAAATATAAAGCTACCATACGATCCAGCAATTCCGTTCCTAGGATTCTATCCAAGAGAAGTGAAAACATCTGTGCACACAAAGACTTGTATGTAAATATTCTTAGCAGCATCATTCATGATAGCCCAAATCTGGAAACAAGCCAAATGTCTATCAGCTGATAAATGCATAAACCAAATGTTGTGTAATATACAATAGGTCACTCTTCAGCAATAAAAAGGAAGTAACACTGAGTGATATATGCCATAATATGTATTAGCATCAACAGTAGTATGCTAGATGCAAAATATTACATATTGTATGATTTCAAGCATATGAAATGTCTAGAAAAGGCTGATTATTTATATCATATTATTTATAAAGACTGGAAAATAGATCAGGATTGCCTGTGGCTGGGATAGGATTAAGAAATAATTACAATAGTGCTCAAGAGAATTTTTTTAAGGGATGGAAATATTAAAAAACTGGATTGTGGTAATGATGGTATAATATCACTAAAATGAATAAATTAGACAGTTATACTAGCTGAATTCTATGGTATTTAAATTATACCTCATTAAAGATACCTTTTTTTTTTAACATCTTTACTGGAGTATAATTGCTTTACAATGTTGGGTTAGGTTCTCCTGTATAACAAAATGGATCAGCTATATGTACAAGTATATCCCCATATCCCCTCCCTCTTGTGCCTCTGTCCCACCCTGACTATCCCATCCCTCTAGGTGGTCAGAGAGCACAGAGCTGATGTCCCTGTGCTATGTAGCTGCTTTCCACTAGCTATCTATTTTACATTTGGTAGTGTATATATGTCCATGCCACTCTCTCAGTTTGTCCCAGCTTACCCTTCCCCTCCCCATGTCCTCAAGTCCATTCTCTACGTCTGTGTCTTTATTACTGTCCTGTCCCTAGGTTCTTCAGAACCTTTTTTTTTTTTTAGATTCCATATATATGTGTTAGCATACGGTGTATGTTTTTCCCTTTCTGACTTACTTCACTCTGTCTGACAGACTCTAGGTCCATTCACTTCACTAAAAATCACTCAGTTTTGTTTCTTTTCATGGCTGAGTAATATTCCGTTGTATATACGTGCCACATCTTCTTTATCCATTCATCTGTCGATAGACACTTAGGTTGCTTCCATGTCCTGGCTATTGTAAATAGTGTTGCAATGAACATTGTGGTACATGACTCTTTTTGAATTATGGTTTCCTCAGGGTATATGTCCAGTAGTAGGATTACTGGGCCATATGGTAGTTTTATTTTTAGTTTTTTGAGGAACCTCCATACTGTTCTCCACAGTGGCTGTATCAATTTACATTCCCACCAACAGTGCAAGAGGGTTCCCTTTTCTCCACACTCTCTCCAGCACTTATTGTTTGCAGACTTTTTGATGATGACCATTCTGACTGGTGTGAGATTGTACCTCATTGTACTTTTGATTTGCATTTCTCTAATGATTAGTGATGTAGAACATCCCTTCAAGTGTTTTTTGGCAATCTGTATATATTCGTTGGAGAAATGTCCATTTAGGTCTTCTGCCCATTATTGGATTGGGTTGTTTTTCTATTGAGCTGCATGAGCTACTTGTATAGTTTGGAGATTAATCCTTTGTCAGTTGCTTCATTTGCAAATATTTTCTCCCATTCTGAAGGTTGTCTTTTCATCTTGTTTATGGTTTCTTTGCTGTGCAAAACCTTTTAAGTCCCATGAGGTCCCATTTGTTTATTTTTGTTTTTATTTCCATTTCTCTAGGAGGTGGGTCAAAAAGTATCTTGCTGTGATTTATGTCAAAGAATGTTCTTCCTATGATTTTCTCTAAGAGTTTGATAGTGTCTGGCCTTACATTTAGGTCTTTAATCCATTATGAGTTTATTTTTGTGTAGGGTGTTAGGAAGTGTTCTAATTTCATTCTTTTACATCTAGCTGTCCAGTTTTCCCAGCACCACTTATTGAAGAGGCTGTCTTGTCTCCATTGTATATTCTTGCCCCCTTTGTCAAAGATAAGGTGACCATATATGCGTGGGTTTATCTCTGGGCTTTCTATACTGAGGTATATTTCTTTTTTTGTGCCATACCATACTGTTTTGATTACCGTAGCTTTGTAGTATAGTGTGAAGTCAGGGAACCTGACTCCTCCAGGCTGTTTTTCTTTCTCAAGATTGCTTTGGCTATTCAGGGTGTCTTGTGTTTCCATACAAGTTGTGAATTTTTTGTTCTAGTTCTGTGAAAATGCCATTGGTAGTTTGAAAAGGATTGCATTGAATCTGTTGATTGCTTTAGGTAGAATAGCCATTTTCACAATGTTGATTCTTCTAATCCAAGAACATGGAATATCTCTCCATCTGTTTGTATCATGTTTAATTTCTTTCATCAGTGTCTTATACTTTTCTGCATACAGGTCTTTTGTCTCCTTAGGTAGGTTTATTCCTAGGTATTTCATTCTTTTTGTTGCAATGGTAAATGGGAGTATTTCTTTAATTTCCCTTTCAGATTTTTCATCATTAGTGTATAGGAATGCAAGAGATTTCTGTGCATTAATTTTGTATCGTACTACTTTACCAAAATCATTGATTAGCTCTAGTAGTTTTCTGGTAGCAGCTTTAGGATTCTCTACATATAGTATCATGTCATCTGCAAACAGTGACAGCTTTACTTCTTCTTTTCTGATTTGGATTCCTTTTATTTCTTTTTCTTCTCTAACTGCAGTGACTAAAACTTCCAAAACTATGTTGAATAAGAGTGGTGAGAGTGGGCAACCTTGTCTTGTTCCTAGTTTTAGAGGAAATAGTTTCAATTTTTCACCACTGAAAATGATGTTGGCTGTGGGTTTGTCATATATGACCTTAATTATGTTGAGGTAGGTTCCCTCTCTGTGTACTTTCTGGAGGGTTTTTTTCATAAATGGGTGTTGAATTTTGTTGAAAGCTTTTTCTGTATCTAGTGAGATTATCATATGGATTTTATCCCAGTTTGTTAATATGGTGTATCACACTGATTGAGTTGCATATATTGAAGAATCCTTGCATTTCTGGGATAAACCCCACTTGATCATGATGTATGATCCCTTTAATGTGCTGTTGCATTCTTTTTGCTACTATTTTGTTGAAGATTTTTTGCATCTATTTTCATCAGTGATATTGGCCTGTAGTTTTCTTTTTTTGTGACATCTTAATCTGGTTTTAGTATCAGGGTGATGGTGGCCTCGTAGAATGAGTTTGAGAGTGCTCCTCTCTCTACTATGTTTTGGAAGAGTTTGAGAAAGATAGGTGTTAGTTATTCTCTAAATGTTTGATATAATTCTCCTGTGTAGCCATCTGGTCCTGGGCTTTTGTTTGTTTGAAGATATAAAGTCACAGTTTCAATTTCAGTGGTTGTGATTGGACTGTTTATATTTCCTATTTATTCCTGGTTCACTCTCAGAAGGTTGTGCTTTTTTATTTATCCATATCTTCCAGGTTGTCCATTTTATTGACATACAGTTGCCTGTAGTAATCCCTCATGATTCTTTGTATTTCTGCAGTGTCAGTTGTTACTTCTCCTTTGTCATTTCTAATTCTGTTGATTTGAGTCTTCTCCCTTTTATTCTTCATGAGTATGGCTAATGGTTTATCAATCTTGTTTATCTTTACAAAGAACCATCTTTTAGTTTTATTGATCTTTGTCATCATTTCCTTCATTTCTTTTTCATTTATTTCTGATCTGATCTTTATGACTTCTTTCCTTGTGCTAAATTAAGGGGTTTTGTTCTTCTTTCTCTAATTGCTTTAGCTATAGAGTTAGGTTGTTTATTTGAGGTGTTTCTTGTTTCTTAAGGTAGGGTTGTATAGTTATAAACTTCCCTCTTAGAACTGTTTTTGCTGCATCCCATAGGTGTTGGGTCATCGTGTTTTCATTGACATTTGTTTCTAGGTATTTTTTGATTTCCTCTTTGATATCTTCAGTGATCTCTAGGTTATTTATTAACAGATTGTTTAGCCTCCATCTGTTTGTATTTTCTTTTACAGTTTTTTTTCCTGTAATTGATATCTAGTCTCATAACATTGTGGTCAGGAAAGATACTTCATATGATTTCAATTTTCTTATATTTACCAAGGCTTGATTTGTGATCCAGGATATGATCTATCCTGGAGAATGTTCCCTGAGCACTTGAGAAGAAAGTGTATTCTGTTGTTTTTGGATGGAATGTCCTGTAAATATCAATTAAGTCCATCTTGTTTACTGTGTCACTTAAAGCTTGTGGTTCCTTATTTATTTTCATTTTGGATGATCCATCCATTGGTGAAAGTGGGGTTTTAAAGTCCCCTACTATGATTGTGTCCATTTCGCCTTTTATGGCTGTTAGTATTTGCCTTATGTATTGAGCGTGCTCCTATATTGGGTGCATAAATATTTACAACTGTTTTATCTTCTTCTTGGATTCATCATTATGTAGTGTCCTTCTTTGTCTCTGTAATAGTCTTTATTTTAAAGTCTATTTTGTCTGGTATGAGAATCGTTGCTCCAGCTTTCTTTTGATTTCCATTTACATGGAATATATCTTTCCATCCCCTCACTTTCAGTCTATATGTGTCCCTACGTCTGAAGTTGTCTCTTGTAGACAGCATATATGTGGGTCTTGTTTTTGTATCCATTCAGCCAGTCTATGTCTTTTGATGGTAGTATTTATTCCATTTACATTTAAGGTAATTATTGATATGTATGTTCTTATTACCATTTTCTTAATTATTCTGGGTTTGTTTCTGTATGTCTTTTCCTTCTCTTGTGTTTCCTGCCTAGGGAAGTTCCTTTAAGCATTTGTTGTAAAGCTGGTTTTGTGGTGCTGAATTCTCTTAATTTTTATTTGTCTGTAAAGTTTTTAATTTCCATATCAAATCAGAATGAGATCCTTGCTGGCAGAGTAGTCTTGGTTGTAGGTTTTTCCCTTTCATCACTTTAAATATGTCCTGCCACTCCCTTCTGGCTTGCAGAGTGTCAGCTGAAAGATCAGCTGTTAACCCTATGGGGATTCCCTTGTATGTTATATGTTGCTATTCCCTTGCTGCTTTTAATACTTTTTCTTTGTATTTTATTTTTGATAGTTTGATTAATATGTGTCTTGGCATGTTTCTCCTTGGATTTATCCTGTATGGGACTCTCTGTGCTTCCTACTCTTGATTGACTATTTCCTTTCTCACGTTAGGGAAGTTTTCAACTATAATCTCTTCAAATATTTTCAGTCCCTTTCTTTTTCTCTTCTTCTGGGACCCCTATAATTCGAATGTTGATGCATTTAATGTTGTCCCAGAACTCTCTGAGACTGTCCTCAATTCTTTTCATTCTGTTTTCTTTATTCTGCTCTGCAGTAGTTATTTCCACTATTTTATCTTCCAGGTCACTTATCTGTTCTTCTGTCTCAGTTATTCTGCTATTGATCCCTTCTGGAGAATTTTAAATTTCATTTATTGTGTTGTTCATGATTGTTTGCTCTTTAGTTCTTCTAGGTCCTTGTTAAACGTTTCTTTTATTTTCTACATTCTATATCCAAGATTTTGTACCATCTTTACTATCATTACTCTGAATTCTTTTTCAGGTAGAGTGCGTATTTCCTCTTCATCTGTTTGATCTGGTGGATTTTTACCTTAGTCCTTCATCTGCTGCACATTTCTCTGTCTTCCCATTTTGCTTAACTTACCGTGTTTGGGGTCTCCTTTTTGCAGGCTGCAGGTTCATATTTCCTGTTGGTTTTGGTGTCTGCCCCCAGTGGGTAATGTTGATTCAGTGGGTTGTGTAGGCTTCTTGGTGGAGGGAACTGGTGCCTGTGTTCTGGTGGGTGGGGCTCGATCTTGTCTTTCTGTTGGGCATTGCTGCATCTGATGGTTTGTTTTGGGGTGTCTGTGAACTTAGTATGATTTTAGGCAGCCTCTATGTTAATGGGTGGGGTTGTGTTCCTGTCTTGCTAGTTGTTTAGTATGGGGTGTCCTGCACTGGAGCTTACTGGTCATTTAGTGGAGCTGGGTCTTAGTGTTGGGATGGAAATCTCTGGGAGAGCGCTCACTGACTGATATTACATGGGGCCAGGAGGTTTCTGATGGTCCAGTGTCCCAGTCTTGGCCCTCCCACCTCAGAGGGTCACACTCGACACCCTGCCAGAGCACCAAGACCCTGCCAGCCACATGGCTCTTCAGAATAGTCCCTAATGGTAAATTACATGATCTTGCACATAGAAAATCCTAAGAAATGAGCACACATGGAGGTTAGAAGTAATAAAGAAGTTCAGCAAGTTTGCAGGACACAAAGTCATTATGCTAGACATCATTGTATCTAGAATTTTTAAAGGCTCTCAAAGCTCAACAGTAGAAAAACAAAAACAATCCAGCTAGAAAATGGACAAAGACATGAAGAGACAATACATTGAAGCATGTATGTAGATGGCAAAAAGGCCCTGAAAATTACTCTATATCATTAGCCATCAGAGAATACTATTCAGTCATAAAAAGGAAGGAAATATTGCCATTTGCTACAACTTGGATGAAACCTGAGGGCATTATGCTAAGTGAAATAAGTCAGACAGAGAAAGGCAAATACTGTATGATATCACTTACATACAAAAAAATCTAAAAAAAGAAACAAACTGACAGAACAAAATATTCTAGTTGTGCTTACCAGAGGTAGGGGATGGGATGTAAGGTAATTGGATGAAGGTGGTTGAAGGTACAAACTTCTAGTTATAAGATAAATAAGTACTAGGGATGTAATGGACAACATGATGACTATGGTTAACATTGTTCTGACGTTATATTTGAAAGTTTCCGGAGGTCGGCGGGAAGATGGCGGAAGAGTAAGACGTGGAGATCGCCTTCCTCCTCACGGATACACCAGAAATACATCTACGCGTGGAACAACTCCTACAGAACACCTGCTGAAGGCTGGCAGAAGACCTCAGACCTCCCAAAAGGCAAGAAACTCCCCACGTACCTGGGTAGGGCAAAAGAAAAAAGAAAAAACAGAGACAAAAGAATAAGGACGGCACCTGCACCAGTGGGAGGGAGCTGTGAAGGAGGAAAAGTTTCCACACACTAGGAAGCCCCTCCGCGGGCGGAGACTGCGGGAGGCGGAGGGGGGAGCTTCGGGACCGCGGAGTGGTGCACAGCGACGGGTGTGGAGGGCAAAGCGGGGAGATTCCTGCACAGACGATCGGTGCCGACCGGCACTCACCAACCCGAGAGGCTTGTCTGCTCACCCGCCGGGGCGGGCGGGGCTGCGAGCTGAGGCTCGGGTTTCGGTTTTGGACGGAGCGCAGGGAGAGGACTGGAGTTGGCGGCTTGAGCATAGCCTGAAGGGGTTGGTGCGCCACGACTAGCCGGGAGGGAGTTCGGGGAAAAGCCTGCACCGGCCGAAGAGGCAAGAGACTTTTTCTTCCCTCTTTGTTTCCTGGTGCGCGAGGAGAGGGGTTTAAGAGCGCTGCTTAAAGGATCTCCAGAGACGGGCGCGAGCCGCGGCTGAAAGCGCGAACCCCAGAGACGGGCGCGAGCCGCGGCTGAGGGCGCGAGCCCCCGAGACGGGCGCGAGCCGCAGCGGGAGGCGCGAGCCCCAGAGACGGGCGCGAGCCGCGGCTGAAACCGCGGACCCCAGAGACGGGCGGGAGACGCTGGGGCTGCTGCTGCCGCCACCAGGGGGGCTGTGTGCGAGCGCGGGTCGCTCTCCGCGCCCCTCTTCCGCGGAGCCTGTGCAGGCCGCCACTGCCAGGTTCCCGGGATCCAGGGACAACTTCCCCGGGAGTACGCACGGAGGGTCTCAGGCTGGTGCAGCGTCACGCCGGCCTCTGCCGCAGCGTCACGCCGCCTCTGCCGCCGCAGGCCCGCCCCGCACGCAGTGCCCCGCCTTCCCCCATCCCCCAACCCCCGGCCTGAGTGAGCCGGAGGCTCCGAATCAGCGGCTCCTTTAACCCCATCCTGTCTGAGCAAAAAAACAGACGCCCTCCAGCGATCTGCGCGCAGGGGCAGGGCCGGGTACAAAGCTGAGCTCCTGTGAGCTGTGAGAGCAGGGAGGAGAGGGGGAGGTCACTCCCAGCAGCCGCGGAGGCGGCGGATTGAAGCTCCACAATCAACTTGATGTGCCCTGCATTGTGGAATACCTGAATAGACAGGGAGTGATCCCAAATTGAAGAGGGGGAATTTAGGAGCGAGATCTGTGATTTTTTTCCCTTTTCCTCTTTTTGTGAATGTGTGCGTGTATGCTTCTGTGTGAGATCTTGTCTGTATACTCTTGCTTCCACCATTTGTCCTAGGGCTCTATCCGTCCATGGTTTTTTTTTTTTTTTTTTTTAAAAAAAAAAATTTTTTTTTAATAATTAATTTTAATTGTAATAACTTTATTGAACTTTACCTTCGTTCTTTCTTTCTTTCTTTCCTTCCCTCCTTCCCTCCTTTAGCGAATCACCCCAGGTTGAGGGGGTGGTCTCTGGGAGCAGGATTTATGATTTTTCCCCCTTTGCCTCTCTTTGTGAACGTGTATGTGTATTCTTCTGTGTAAGATTTTCTCTGTATAGCTTTGCTTCCAACAGGTGTCCTAGGGCTCTATCCGCCCATGGTTTTTTTTAAAAAAAATTTTTTTTTTCTCAATAATTAATTTTAATTGTAATAACTTTATTATACTTTACCTTCGTTCTTTCTTTCTTTCTTTCCTTCCTTCCTTCCCTCCTTTAGACAACAAATCACCCCAAATTGAGGAGGTGGTCTCTGGGAGCAGGATTTATGATTTTTCACCCTTTGCCTCTCTTTGTGAACGTGTATGTGTATGCTTCTGTGTAAGATTTTCTCTGTATAGCTTTGCTTCCAACATTTGTCCTAGGGCTCTATCCGTCCATGGTTTTTTTTAAAAAAAAATTTTTTTTTCTTAATAATTAATTTTAATTGTAATAACATTATTGCACTTTACCTACGTTCTTTCTTTCTTTCCTTCCTTCCTTCCCTCCTTTAGACAGCGAATCACCCCAGGTTGAGGAGGTGGTCTCTGGGAGCAGGATTTATGATTTTTCCCCCTTTGCCTCTCTTTGTGAACACGTATGTGTATGCTTCTGTGTAAGATTTTCTCTGTATAGCTTTGTTTCCAACATTTGTCCTAGGGTTCTATCTGTTCTTTTTTTTTTTCTTTCTAAATATTTTTTAGTACAATAACTATATTATACTTTATTTTATTTTTACTGTATCTTCTTTCTTTCTGTCTTTTTTCCTTCTTTCCCTCCTTCCTTCCTTCCTTCCTCCCTCCCTCCCTCCTTTCTTTCCTTCTTTGCTTCTTTCTTCCTTCCTTCCTTTCCTCCTTTCCTTCTTTCTTTCCTCAAACTTCTACTAATTCTCTCTACATTTTCTCCTTCTTTCCCTCCTTCCTTCCTTCCTTCCCCCCTCCCTCCCTTTCGTTCCTTCTTTGCTTCTTTCTTCCTTCCTTCCTTTCCTCCTTTCCTTCTTTCTTTCCTCATACTTCTACTAATTCTCTCTACATTTTCTCCTTCTTTCCCTCCTACCTTCCTTCCTTCCTCCCTCCCTCCCTCCTTTCTTTCCTTCTTTGCTTCTTTCTTCCTTCCTTCCTTTCCTCCTTTCCCTCTTTCTTTCCTCATACTTCTACTAATTCTCTCTACATTTTCTCCTTCTTTCCCTCCTTCCTTCCTTCCTTCGTCCCTCCCTCCCTCCTTTCTTTCCTTCTTTGCTTCTTTCTTCCTTCCTTCCTTTCCTCCTTTCCTTCTTTCTTTCCTCATACTTCTAATAATGCTCTCTACTTTTCCTCCCTTTTATTCTGAGCCGTGTGGATGAAAGGCTCTTGGTGCTCCAGCCCAGGAGGCAGGGCTCTGCCTCTGAGGTAGGAGAGCCAACTTCACGACACTGATCAACAAGAGACCTCCCAGCTCCACATAATATTAAACGGTGGAAATCTCCCAGAGACCTCCATCTTAACACCAGCACCCAGCTTCACTCAACGACCAGCAAGCCACAGTGCTGGACAACCTATGCCAAACAACTAGCAAAACAGGAACACAACCCCACCCATTAGCAGAGAGGCTGCCTAAAATCATAACAAGGCCACAGACACCCCAAAACACACCACCAGACGTGAACCTGCCCACCAGAGAGACAAGATCCAGCCTCATCCAGCACAACCCAGGCACTAGTCCCCTCCACCAGGAAGCCTACACAACCCGCTGAAACAACCTTAGCCACTGGAGACAGACATCAAAAACAACGGGAACTACGAACGTGCAGCCTGCAAAAAGGAGACCCCAAACACAGTAAGATAAGCAAAATGAGAAGACAGAAAAACACACAGCAGATGAAGGAGCAAGATAAAAACCCACCAGACCTAACAAATGAAGAGGAAATAGGCAATCTACCTGAAAAAGAATTCAGAATAATGATAGTAAGGATGATCCGAAATCTTGGAAGTAGAATGGACAAAATGCAAGAAACAGTTAACAAGGACCTACAAGAACTAAAGATGAAACAAGCAACGATGAACAACGCAATAAATGAAATTAAAAGTACTCTAGATAGGATCAATAGCAGAATAACTGAGGCAGAAGAACGGATAAGTGACCTGGAAGATAAAGTAGTAGAAATAACTACTGCAGAGCAGAATAAAGAAAAAAGAATGAAAAGAACTGAGGACAGTCTCAGAGAGCTCTGGGACAACATTAAACGCACCAACATTCGAATTATAGGGGTTCCAGAAGAAGAAGAAAAAAAGAAAGGGACTGAGAAAATATTTGAAGAGATTATAGTTGAAAACTTCCCTAATATGGGAAAGGAAATAGTTAATCAAGTCCAGGAAGCACAGAGAGTCCCATACAGGATAAATACAAGGAGAAATACGCCAAGACACATACTAATCAAACTATCAAAAATTAAATACAAAGAAAGCATATTAAAAGCAGCAAGGGAAAAACAACAAATAACACACAAGGGAATCCCCATAAGGTTAACAGCTGATCTCTCAGCAGAAACCCTACAAGCCAGAAGGGAGTGGCAGGACATACTGAAAGTGATGAAGGAGAATAGCCTGCAACCAAGACTACACTACCCAGCAAGGATCTCATTCACATTTGATGGAGAAATTAAAACCTTTACAGACAAGCAAAAGCTGAGAGAGTTCAGCACCACCAAACCAGCTTTACAACAAATGCTAAAGGAACTTCTCTAGATAAGAAATGCAAAAGAAGGAAACGACCTATAATAACGAACCCAAAACAATATAGAAAATGGGAATAGGAACATACATATCGATAATTACCTTAAATGTAAATGGACTAAATGCTCCCACCAAAAGACACAGATTGGCTGAATGGATACAAAAACAAGACCCTTATATATGCTGTCTACAAGAGACCCACCTCAGACCTAGAGACACATACAGACTGAAAGGGGATGGAAAAAGATATTCCATGCAAATGGAAACCAAAAGAAAGCTGGAGTAGCAATTCTCATATCAGACAAAATAGACTTTAAAATAAGGACTATTAAAAGGGATAAAGAAGGACACTACATAATGATCAAGGGATCGATCCAAGAAGAAGATATAACAATTGTAAATATTTATGCACCCAACATAGGAGCACCTCAATACGTAAGGCAAATACTAACAGCCATAAAAGGGGAAATTGACAGTAACACATTCATAGTAGGGGACTTTAACACCCCACTTTCACCCATGGACAGATCATCCAAAATGAAAATAAATAAGGAAACACAAGCTTTAAATGATACATTAAACAAGATGGACTTAATTGATATTTATAGGACACTCCATCCAAAAACAACAGAATACACATTTATCTCAAGTGCTCATGGAACATTCTCCAGGATAGATCATATCTTGGGTCACAAATCAAGCCTTGGTAAATTTAAGAAAATTGAAATTGTATCAAGTATCTTTTCTGACCACAACGCCATGAGACTAGATATCAATTACAGGAAAAGATCTGTAAAATATACAAACACATGGAGGCTAAACAATACACTACTTAATAATGAAGTGATCACTGAAGAAATCAAAGAGGAAATAAAAAAATACCTAGAAACAAATGACAATGGAGACACAACGACCCAAAACCTATGGGATGCAGCAAAAGCAGTTCTAAGGGGGAAGTTTATAGCAATACAAGCCCACCTTAAGAAGCAGGAAACATCTCGAATAAACAACCTAACCTTGCACCTCAAGCAATTAGAGAAAGAAGAACAAAAAAACCCCAAAGCTAGCAGAAGGAAAGAAATCATAAAAATCAGATCAGAAATAAATGAAAAAGAAATGAAGGAAACGATAGCAAAGATCAATAAAACTAAAAGCTGGTTCTTTGAGAAGATAAACAAAATAGATAAACCACTAGCCAGACTCATCAAGAAAAAAAGGGAAAAGACTCAAATCAATAGAATTAGAAATGAGAAAGGAGAAATAACAACTGACACTGCAGAAATAAAAAAAATCATGAGAGATTACTACAAGCAACTCTATGCCAATAAAATGGACAATCTGGAAGAAATGGACAAATTCTTAGAAATGCACAACCTGCCAAGACTGAATCAGGAAGAAATAGAAAATATGAACAGACCAATCACAAGCACTGAAATTGAAACTGTGATTAAAAATCTTCCAACAAACAAAAGCCCAGGACCAGATGGCTTCACAGGTGAATTCTATCAAACGTTTAGAGAAGAGCTAACACCTATCCTTCTCAAACTCTTCCAAAATATAGCAGAGGGAGGAACACTCCCAAATTCCTTCTACGAGGCCACCATCACCTTGATACCAAAACCAGACAAGGATGTCACAAAGAAAGAAAACTACAGGCCAATATCACTGATGAACATAGATGCAAAAATCCTCAACAAAATACTAGCAAACAGAATCCAACAGCACATTAAAAGGATCATACACCATGATCAAGTGGGGTTTATTCCAGGAATGCAGGGATTCTTCAATATACGCAAATCTATCAATGTGATAAACCATATTAACAAATTGAAGGAGAAAAACCATATGATCATCTCAGTAGATGCAGAGAAAGCTTTCGACAAAATTCAACACCCATTTATGATAAAAACCCTCCAGAAAGTAGGCATAGAGGGAACTTTCCTCAACATAATAAAGGCCATATATGACAAGCCCACAGCCAACATCGTTTTCAGTGGTGAAAAACTGAAAGCATTTCCACTAAGATCAGGAACAAGACAAGGTTGCCCACTCTCACCACTCTTATTCAACATAGTTTTGGAAGTTTTAGCCACAGCAATCAGAGAAGAAAAGGAAATAAAAGGAATCCACATCGGAAAAGAAGAAGTAAAGCTGTCACTGTTTGCAGATGACATGATACTATACATAGAGAATCCTAAAGATGCTACCAGAAAACTACTAGAGCTAATCAATGAATTTGGTAAAGTAGCAGGATACAAAATTAATGCACAGAAATCTCTGGCATTCCTGTATACTAATGATGAAAAATCTGAAAGTGAAATCAAGAAAACACTCCCATTTACCATTGCAACAAAAAGAATAAAATATCTAGGAATAAACCTACCTAAGGATACGAAAGACCTGTATGCAGAAAATTATAAGACACTGATGAAAGAAATTAAAGATGATACAAATAGATGGAGAGATATACCATGTTCTTGGATGGGAAGAATCAACATTGTGAAAATGACTCTACTACCCAAAGCAATCTACAGATTCAATGCAATCCCTATCAAACTACCACTGGCATTTTCCACAGAACTAGAACAAAAAATTTCGCAATTTGTATGGAAACACAAAAGACCCCGAATAGCCAAAGCAATCTTGAGAACGAAAAAAGGAGCTGGAGGAATCAGGCTCCCTGACTTCAGACTATACTACAAAGCAACAGTAATTAAGACAGTATGGTACTGGCACAAAAACAGAAAGATAGATCAGTGGAACAGGATAGAAAGCCCAGAGATAAACCCACGCACATATGGACACCTTATCTTTGATAAAGGAGGCAGGAATGTACAGTGGAGAAAGGACAGCCTCTTCAATAAATGGTGCTGGGAAAACTGGACAGGTACATGTAAAAGTATGAGATTAGATCACTCCCTAACACCATACACAAAAATAAGCTCAAAATGGATTAAAGACCTAAATGTAAGGCCAAAAACTATCAAACTCTTAGAGGAAAACATAGGAAGAACACTCTATGACATAAATCACAGCAAGATCCTTTCTGACCCACCTCCTAGAGGAATGGAAATAAAAACAAAAATAAACAAATGGGACCTAATGAAACTTCAAAGCTTTTGCACAGCAAAGGAAACCATAATCAAGACCAAAAGACAACCCTCAGAATGGGAGAAAACATTTGCAAATGAAGCAACTGACAAAGGATTAATCTCCAAAATTTACAAGCAGCTCATGCAGCTCAATAACAAAAAAACAAACAACCCCATCCAAAAATGGGCAGAAGACCTAAACAGACATTTCTCCAAAGAAGATATACAGAATGCCACCAAACACATGAAAGAATGCTCAACATCATTAATCATTAGAGAAATGCAAATCAAAACTACAATGAGATATCATCTCACACCAGTCAGAATGGCCATCATCAAAAAATCTAGAAACAATAAATGCTGGAGAGGGTGTGGAGAAATGGGGACACTCTTGCACTGCTGGTGGGAATGTGAATTGGTTCAGCCACTATGGAGAACAGTATGGAGGTTCCTTAAAAAACTACAAATAGAATTACCATATGACCCAGCAATCCCACTACTGGGCATATACCCTGAGAAAACCAAAATTCAAAAAGAGTCATGTACCAAAATGTTCATTGCAGCTCTATTTACAATAGCCCGGAGATGGAAAGAACCTAAGCGCCCATCATCGGACGAATGGATAAAGAAGATGTGGCACATATACACAATGGAATATTACTCAGCCTTAAAAAGAAATGAAATTGAGTTATTTGTAATGATATGGATAGACCTAGAGTCTGTCATACAGAGTGAAGTAAGTCAGAAAGACAAAGACAAATACCGTATGCTAACACATATATATGGAATTTAAGGGGAAAAAATGTCATGAAGAACCTAGGGATAAGACAGGAATAGAGGCGCAGACCTACTGGAGAACGGACTTGAGGATATGGGGAGGGGGAAGGGTGAGTTTTGACAGGGCGAGAGAGAGTCATGGACATATACACACTAACAAACGTAGTAAGGTAGATAACTAGGGGGAAGCAGCCGCAAGGCACAGGGATATTAGCTCGGGGCTTTGGGACAGCCTGGAGGGGTGGGGGGGGGGGAGAGTGGGAGGGAGATGCAAGAGGGAAGACACATGGGAGCACATGTATATGTATGGCTGATTCACTTTGTTATAAATCAGAAACTAACACACCATTGTAAAGCAATTATACCCCAATAAAGATGTTAAAAAAAAAAAAAGAAAGTTTCCAAGAGAGTAAATCCTAAAAGTTCTCATCACAAGAAAATTTTTTACCAATAAATACATAAATAAATAAATAAATGTACTTCCTCTATAGAACTTCTTTCCCTCCATCAACAGAGTCAGATACAAATTGCCTTGGTAGCAGTACAGATTAAATAAGAGCAAGGATCTCTACTGAGCCAGACCTGGTTTCCAGTCCTAGCTCCATCACTGATTATTTGGTAAGATAATCACCCTGAGCTTCACATTCTTCATCTATATCAATGGAGATAATCATTGTCCTTCATTCATAAGGTTATTGAAAAGACTAAAATATGGTAAATTACATAAAGTGCTGAGAAAAATGCCTAACAAACAGTTCTTCTTGATCACAGCTATTTTTATCACAGATACAGCTATGGCAAATCTATGCATTGTGTCCTTGTAGACCCACATCTAGGTTTATGACAATAAAACCACATCCATTTCATACTAGAGAATACTGAGAATTTGGTTCCAGGTAGAAGGACATATATCTAACTTAATCAGGAACATCAATGCATTTTTTTAAAATGAAAGGTACAAAGCACACCCTTGCTTTTTGTTATCTGATGTCTAATGACTACTCTTTATGCACCTGACTGAAATTGTTTTTAGCAGATTAAGTGACACATTCTTTGTCTAGTATTTGAAAGTAGCTCTTTACAACCTGTATCTGATCAAAGCTACTCCATCCTCCTGGAGACCAGGGCTCCAACTCCTCTCATTTTAGAAAGGTACTTTCCACTGCTCCTCACAAAGGCAAGCAATGATGGCAAGGATTGACAGCTTTCATATGATGGCCATTTTTTTTTTCTTGGCAAATTTCTCTTCTTGCCTTCCACATAGCACACTAACTGTTGGAACACATGGTTTTCACAAGGTTTTTCCTACCCAACGTTACAAGCTTTTACCTTTCACTAAACATAAACCAGTCAGGATGCCTAACAAATGAATCCACTCAGAATAGGTCTCTTCACCAACTTGATATATCAACAAAATTGTAGCAGATTAAGTGTACCATAAAAAGTTTTAAATTCTTTGCTTGATCCAACTATACCCCAGATATTCCTAATGATCACCCCTAGGCTGTCCTGCCTAGCTGTGGAGTGGATGATATTCTGCAACTCTCCCTGCTAAAAGGGAGGTTCTAGTAATTTTCTAGTCCCTACCTACATACCTGGAATACATTTCCAATATATAGTTTTAGATAAACAAAACCTACACGTTATATTTTATTATCCAACCCCAAAATCAATCTTTCAGATGAGGCCATAGTCCCCACCCTTCAGACTGCATCGAGAGTTTCTAGATTCACTAATAGTCCCGGGCCTCAATACCTGCCCACCCCCACTTGTCCACCAATAGAAGGAACTTGTAGCCCTAACTCTAATGAAAGTCTGTCTGCCTTTTATCATTAGAAATATTTTTAGATTTTAGATATGTGTTTTAGGATGAGACTTCTATTTCTGCTTGGTTGTCCTATGGATTTATTTATATAATTGACAGTACTTCCCCTAGAAAGCTTCAGTATTAGTTTCACAGTAAGTGGAATTCAATTCCGTTAAGTACTTAATAAATTTTGTCAATATTAGATGCAGAGTTTGTCCTTATATTACTCATTTTTTTTCTTTTTGGTATTTTGGAACTATTTTTTTTTTTAGTGGCAGAGTGTGTTTATTTGATTAGTGGCTAACAAGACATGAAAAAATATTGTCTTCTTCCAAGAACATAAAAAGAAATAACCATTTAGCAATCAGACATCATTTTCAGAATGCTGTGTAGTGAATGCTATTCAATATCTGAAATAAATAGTTCTTCTGTAAAAACTTACAACTATGGAAGTTATTAATATTCAGACACATGATGTTTCTTTTTCTTCGGTTTCAGGGATATTTTCAAGAGTGCTAATTCTTCATAAGGCGACTATTATGTTTTTGCATATTGTGAAACTGCTAAGATTCTCAACATCTCAAAAAAACATTGTAATCTGAGAATAAACAGGCATTTAAAGAGGAGAATGCTTATTACACTGCCATGTGGCCTCTGAGTACTCATTAAATATTAGTTCATGTTCAAAAAATTCAGTAGGAGGTAATTTTTCACTGCATAAGAAAACTGCAAAGTAAAAGTTTGGTCATGCTTGAAACTAAAAGAGGAAATTTCAAAAATAAAGAATAAAGGCCTTCCTCATAAAACTTAAATTGGTATTCTATTATACCATAAAATATCATAGAGTGTAATTAAGGTTGTGACATGATGTCAAAATATTTTATATGGAAAATGGATTATTTGAGAAATATAGGACTTGTTCCAAACAGGAAAACTTTATATATAATATTCTGATCACTTTAATTTTTCAATACTTATTTGGGGTAGGAATAAGATTACCAATAACAACTGATCTATATAGATTCTATAAAGTTATATGTTAGAAAATTCTCATTCCAATTGAACCTTAGCTCCAGAGAGACAGTTAAAGTGATTTGCTTCTGTCATGATTTGTTTATCTCAGAGATTGGTCATTGCAACTCACTAACCACTGGACCAGTGTTCATGCCCTCATTTTTCCTAAGAAATATGGTAAGGACCACAATAAACACTGATTATATATAAAGTACAATTATATCTAAATATACACTATTGATATTTACGTAACTATCAATCTAATATAATGTATCCTCATGGAGTACAAGGAACTGTTTGACATGTTATTCTCAGTTTGGTATTTACTGGAAAAGGAATACCTGGAAATGACTTTAAGTATTAGGAGAGGCAGGACACAACTCTGAAAATGTTGTGCACCTTTGTGATGAATGGGTATTTTCTCACAGTTGGATGCAAGGTTCTACATGTGCTATTTACATCACACTTGGTAAATGTGCTGTTCGAATCATCTATAAATTTAGTGTGTGTTATAATGCTGTTGGTGGTACTCTAGACACTTATCTTCTTGATCTACTATTGGTTTCTGCTCACTTTTCAAGTCTTATTGTCCAGATATCCTCTCAATTTTCTCTACTGCTTGCAACTGAAAGGATTTCTCCTGATTTCATGTGTGAGCCTGTCTGTTTCAGCCTTTAGAACATTGTAGACAAGAGAGTTGGATTAAAATGGAAGAAATGTGTGCTTGATTATCTGCGTTTAGTGCTAAAGCAATGAAAATCCCATTATCATTAATGGATGGACAGCTGGTTGCCTACGACACTCAGTTATGTAATAGCAAATTAAATTATTCCCTATGGGGTTTTCCTAGTGGTGCAGTGGTTAAGAATCCACCTGCCAATGTAGGGAATGTGGGTTCAAGCCCTGGTCTGGGAAGATCCCACATGCCGTGGAGCAACTAAGACGATGAGCCACAACTATTGAGCCTGCCCTCTAGAGCCTGTGAGCCACAACTACTGAGCCCACGTGCCACAGCTACTGAAGCCCATGTGCCTAGAGCCCATCTCCACAACAAGAAAAGCCACTGCCATGAGAAGCCCATGCACCACAATGAAGAGTAACCCCCACTCACCACAACTAGAGAAATCCCATGCACAGCAGCGAAGACCCAACCCAGCCAAAAAAAAAAAAAATTAACTAAAAAAAAAAAGTGAGATCTTCTGATGATGTAAATGCTCTGGTGAGCTAAAATAAACAAACAACAAAAATAAATAAATAAATATAATTCCCTATGATAACCACGATTAAAGAGTTGACTGAAAGCAAGTGTGGGGGATCTTTGCTGGTCCTATGATAGAATTACATGATGAGCAAAAAGTAATTCAAGAAACGCAGCACAGGGTGGCTGTTTCTAAGGACATTAAATAATTTAAAGGAAAAGAATGACAAGGTCAAATCCCTAATATTTTTTTTCATTTCTTGAAATGAGGGACACTAAATAGTTTTCAAAATCTGTTATTTCTAGTAGCACCAGTGATAAGGTAGCTAATAATTAGCTCTAAATTTTTTCCTATAGGTTGCCAAATTGCAATGACAATTTAATTCACTGACTCTCCAGGTCCCTTATGTGAAAGTCAGTGCATCGACTGTAAAAGTATGGGCTCTACAAAGTGGAATACAAGTATATGGGTAATTTCAAAACTTATGGTTCCCTCAAAACCTCAGCTCTCCTTGAGCCTCCCCTGCCAACTGAAACAGCTTTTTCTTCACCTATCTGCTAAATTTATTTCCCTCTCCTTAATGCTTTGGAACACACTCAAATGAAGTACTTACCTTTTAAGATAAAGCCAGTTCTTTCATACCCAACTCCCCAGTAGCAGAGTTATAATTAAGGAATATTCTACCTTGTACCACAGATAAATTATAAAATAAACCCTGGGAAGAGAGTTTTAAATTTTTTTAAAAATACACCAATTTGAAAATCATATCAACATAATAAGCATAAATCTGTGGATGATGTATGACTATGGATCCTGTGAATTTTTTGAAGGAAAACATAACTTTCCTGAATATGTCAATTGTCAACATATCAATACATATTCACATATTCTGGATATAATGTGCTACCTTAAGCAGTTAGGTCAGTTGTAATGTTTTACTTAGGCAGTGATTTTTTAAAAAACCTCAATTTGCTGGTGGGTCTTCTTTTTGAAATTGGGCTGTCAAAATTTGTTTACAAATACTTTAAACATTTCAGGAGATGAAAATTCAAACTTGGCTCTAAGGACTGCAAGATAACTGAAATTATTTACCCTTCAACAGGTCATTGAAATGCAGAAGGGAGAGGAGCATCAATGTCTCTGAAAAGTACTTCTGAGGCTGTTCACTGTAGGGCAAGTCATATTGTCATGAGGAGATACTGCAGATGAAATCATGATAAGTGTATAGTAGGTGGACATAAACAAGTAATGTTTCTTAAATTACAGAAATAAGAACAAGGCAGGCTTGGTTAACACAACAGGGTGCAGGGACAGTACATTAACCAGAGTGGTGATTTGAGTCATGAGAAATACCCTCTTATATTGAGTATTGCTTGTTCAACTGATACCCAGGATTAAATATATATGTATCCCATTGAGGCTTTAGCCCCCAGTTCCCAGACCTCAGTCAATTCTAAAGTAGACAGACAGACAGACAGCGAGATAGATAGATAGATAGATAGATAGATAGATAGAAAGACAGATAGATAGATGATAGATTGATTGATTGATTCTATAGTCCCTTGAACAAAGCAGAAGTTCGGTATACATATAGTATCCATATTCTGTGTATTTTTATCCTAGTCTTTACCAAAGATATCTACAGCCATCTGTTAAGGTACTTATGCATTAGGTTACTAGTTGCTTGTCGAAGTTAACATTATAATGTGGGCACCTATATTTCCACTGTGTACCAGAGTTTAAGTAGATCAGGTGATCAACAAAACCTTGACATGAATCCACCTCACCATACCTTCAGTGGAACATCCAAAATACCCACCATTCACTGATTTTTTTCAGTATATACTATAATAGCAATCATTAGTAGCGGAGAACATCACATCATTGGTTTCTTGTACTTAGAATAGTGGTTTATTACGGTAGAAAGGCCATGAAGAAATATTAGGCTCTCTTCCTTCCTAACTCTTCCCTGGTACATCAAAAGCTAAACCATAACTAGGAGAGAATTTAAAAAATTAATGCCACCACCAAAGACTTGAAAGGTTCATAGAAAAGTACTGCAATGTTACCTATCATTTTTGATTTTATTCACCATCTTACCTGATACTGAAAAGATGGTATGTAGCTAATGATCTGGGGAGTGTTTTTTTTTCATATTCCAATAAGTGGAAAACACCAGAAGCTATTTTGTTTAACTTAGCAAAAATTACAAGATATTTACCATCTTGCTTCTAAGATATGTCAGCTCTCTATCTTTGTGCCATATTGCAGACTACAGAGACCTTGACTATCTTACTACACAGGGAACATTATGCTAGTCTTCTAGATTGATGACCTCATGCTAAAAAGAACTAAAAGCTAAATACTCTTGATGTCTTGATCAGACATGTGTCTACTGAAGATGGGAAGATAAAACTTTCCAAATCACTGGGGCATTTGAGCAACAAAAGAAATAATGAGAAGAATACATTATAGGTCATAGAATGAAATAATAATCCATGAGTCCAAACAGATATAAATGGTAGAGAAGGAATACCTCTTCCTTACAGTAGATGCAAAGTAATATATGTAGAAGAAATGATGGAATTAGAAAATTACCATTTGGCATCCATCTTATTAATTATTTCAGGCAAGAATCACCATAACTTAAAATCAGTAGGCAAAAATATGATGAGAAGCAAAATATTTATAAAATATCTTCATAAGACACTTATGGATTTCCATGGGAAATATAATAGAGAAGCCTGGCCAACAACACTTCAATCAAGTGATTAATACCACAAGTAATGGGAAAAGTTGACATCATGTGCCTCCTGTGATGACTCCTACTAAAAATGCACATCTAGATTCTAATCATGATGAAAATCAGACAAACACAGTTTAAAGAATAGTCTATAAAAATAAATAGCCAGAACTCTTCAAAAATGTTAGTCGTGGAAAACAAAGAAAATAAAGAACTAAATTCATAATGTGACCCTGGATTGGACCCTGGAAAAGAAAAAAAAGAAATTTGCCAAGAAGGACAATTAATGGGACAATAGGAGAAATTTGCATAAAGTCTGAAGTTTTGATAATAATTATTATTTTCCCAATTTTGAAAATCTTACTTTGTTATGTAAGTAAATATCCTTATTTTTAGACAACTAACCCTGAAGTATTCGGAGGTAAATTTACTGTAGTTATTCCTATATATAAGTATAGATTTACTTTAAATTCATGTAACTGCAAATTTACTTCAAACTTTTGAAAGAAAAAAATATATATAATATGTACTGATATGGTCTCATAATGTGTATGTGTGTATGTCTCTGTGTTTAGAGAGAGAGAAACAGAGAAAAAAAGAAGAATAAAAAATTGTATGTAAAATATGTTAACATTTAGGGAATTGGGGTAAAAGTTTTGTGGAATTTATTGTACAACATATGCAACTTTTAAATTCTCAAATCATTTCACAATACAAAGTAAGAAAACGGAAAAAAAGCCAGTTGGATTGCAATCTTATGAAAAGTTGAGGAATTCAATTGTCCATTCTAAAGAGTTCGCTCTTAAAAGAAAGACAATTTGCTGAACATTATCACTAAAAGAAAGACAATTTGCTGAACATTATCACTAACAAAGAAGCACGTTTGTTTCTGATTGCTTGAAATTAAGAACACCAACTGATACAGCAATCTAGAGAAAACAGCTAAAGAGCAGATGAGACCAGAAAGAGAAGCAATGAAGAAAACCAGCCAGCAATATTAAAACAGCAAAACCGTGGTCTTCTGTATATGTCCTCATTTTGCAGTTTAGAGAGTGTCCACAAATGGCCATCAGCTAAATACCAGTATAATCTCAAATTGTTTATCACACTTCACATAACTCTGAAATCTCATTCATTTGGATTTATTAAACACCTAATATGTGCCAATCATTGTATTAACTCTTAACATACCCATGAACAAAAGAGACACACTTCCCACTGTGACTATATGGTCTCATGGGGAACACTAACAATAAACAAATAATTATGGAATTAATTACTTAATATTGCTATGATAAGTACCATGAAGTAGAGGAAAAGACAGAGGACAGTAAAAGGGTTTAGTAGAGGAATCTGTTAGAGTTTCAGGAGTCAGATTTTAGTGAGAAAGTGACTTGAGCTTGAAATTTAATAAATAAAAGCTAGTTTTTTATGGACTCTATCCTGATGCATTATTGTATTTGATTATCCTTTCACCAACACCACAGTCACTTGATTACTAGAGCTTTAAATAAGTCTTCAAATCAAGTATTATAAATCCCTCAACTTCTGTTCTTCCAGAATGCCTTAGTGATTTTCAGATTTTGCATTTCTGCATACATTTTAGAATTATATTTTCAATTCTTACCATAAGTAAAGTCTTTGGAATTTGGATTGGGATCACATTTAGATAACTTTGAGGAGTGGAAATTTTAGATATTGAGCTTTCCAAAAATAAAGATGGTCTATCAATCCACTTACTTACATATTATTTAATGTATCTCAGCAATATTTTATTGTTTTCACTGTAAAGTTCTTAAATAATTTGTTAAATATATCCCCCCATAGATCACATTGTAAAACTACTATTAATAGTGTTTTTTAATTTTCAGTTACCATTATTTAAAATGTAATTAAACTTCCAATTCTGCCTGAGACGTAGAAAATTTCAGAAACGTATCAATTCCACCTTAATGATGAGGACAAACCATGTACTGTACAAAGTCATAATTTTTTTCAGGCTATCAAAGAGTCAAGGTTGTACAGTAACCCAGCAAACTGAAATCCAAAGCGTTCAAATCCTCTTCTAAGAGAGACAGGAATATAAATTATTTCACTTTTTGTAAGCTAGTAGAAAAAAAAGGTCATCACCATAAAAGCAGGTTGGAAGAAAACAGCTGAAATTAAAATGAATTATTTAAGGCCCAATATGGGTTACTATGACAGTTTAGAATCCCAGGGAGCCCCAGATACAATAAGAGTCTATACCATTCATCACATTTCTCCCCTAAGCCTCTACTGATTATGGGTAAGAAAGATTGGAGAAGTGAAGCACACTTGAGAGAGAGTCCCTATATGGTCCAGGCACACAAGACTTGCCTAAATTTAAGGGTGATGTAGCCTTTCCACCTATAGACAATGAAGAATACAAAGCATAGCTTGGGGGTGGCGCAGTGGTTGAGAGTCCGACTGCCGATGCAGGGGACACGGGTTCGTGCCCCAGTCCGGTTAGATCCCACATGCTGTGGAGCGGCTGGGCCCGTGAGCCATAGCCGCTGAGCCTGTGCTCTGCAACGGGAGAGGCCACAACAGTGAGAGGCCCGCCTACCACAAAAAAAAAAAAAAAAAAAAAAAAAGCATAGCTTGGTTCCTGCTGGAAGCTGGATGTAAAAACTGGCTGTGTCCTGGACATTTCTCAGGTGCATGGAAGAAGATGTTTACTGATAGACATGGAACAGGAAACCTATCTGCCTCAAACCCTGCACTGACAGGAAGCAGAAGTTATCCACTTCTGAAGGAAGGACAGGAAATCCACACATCCTGGACTCTGCACAAGTAAGTGGCAAGGTTCTGCTGTCACTGGGAAGGAGCAGGAAACTCACTCATGCCCAGGACCCTGTGCAAGTTGGAGTACTCTTGCCACTGCCACTTGGAGGAGAAACACAAAACCTGCCTGTGCTCCAGACTATGTACTGACAGAGGAAGAGCAGGGAGGCTGAGAGAACCCCATTCCTGAGGATCAGGTACACAGAGCCTGCCTAATATTGAGGCAGGAGAAGTAAGGTATCCCCCCATGTGAACCTTGTGAATATAGAGTGATAACAACAGCAGTCTACCACTGGGAAAGAAGTCAGTAGCACAGAAAGAAAGCCCTCTGTGGAGCAGAAATGCAGGGCATGACAAAATCCAATGGAGAAGCAGATCATCACTTAAAAAATAATTGAAACTTGTAATGGAACAAAGGTAAATAAAGCAACAACAAACTCACATAACAAATTGGATTAACCCTACAATAACACCTGAAAGCCAGAAGAGAATTTCACATTCCTGGGCATAAATATTATTTACTTTAGTCTCTAGAGTTTTGTGAAAAAAATCTGACATTCAATAAAAATTATAAAGTGCAGAACACATCAAGTAAATATCATACATTGCCAAAAGATAAAATAGTCATCAGGAAAAATTCAGATGTGACACAGATATTAGGATTATCAGATGAGGACTTTAACATGATCCAACAGGGACTTTGTATGGTTACAGTGTTAAATATGGTTAACATGATGAACAGATGGAGAATTTCAATAGATGACCATAAAAAAGCGCTCCCCCAAAATAATAGAACTAAAAAATGTGATATGAGATAAATAATTCCATTAAAAGACTTAGCAGAACAAACTCATTTGAGGAAAGGATCAGCTAAATAGAATTCAGTCCAATAGAAATTCACCAAACTAAAACACAAAGAACAAAAATAGTGAAAAAATTCAGTAAAATATCTGGCATCTATGGGACAAAATGAAACAATCTAATATGCATGCAAATTGAATTCCTGATGAAAAGGAAAAAGAGTGGGTAAGAAGTATATTTGAATTGGTAATGGCCAGAATTTTTTAAAAAATTTAATGAGAAAAGCACATATCCCAGACGTTCAGAGAAATCCAAACAGAATAAATAAAAAGAAAAACATACCTAGGTACATGTTAGTCAAAGTGCTAAAAACCAAAGGTTAAAAAGAAAATCCCAGAGGCAAGTAGTGAAATAAGAAACATTACATGTAGGTGAACAATGATAAGAACATCTTAACTTTTTTGAAAAAGAATGGAAACCAAAGACAACCGAATGATATATTTTAAAGTGTTGAAGTATAATGTACACTTGGCTAAAGCATCCTTTAAAAATAAAGGTGAGGTGCTTTCTGACTTCTGTTTAGGATGTTAGAAACTTTGAAAGAGCATGACTCCCACATATATAACAACAACAACAGAAACCCAGGTCACTATATAATCTAAAATGTCAAAGCTTCTCTGAACCCATCTGAGTCGTGGTTACAGGACAACCCAACCCACCCAAAGTCTAAGGAAGTCAAGTACAGCTAAGAAGAGAAAAGACCTAAGTGGTTGTTCCTCTGGGGCAGATGACAGATTACATACAAACTTCTAATAATTCAGGTAAATATTTACCAAATTGCCAAAGGCTGAGAGTGAGGTGATGAGAAAATATAACCCCAAAGAACCGCAGACACAAGGGATATTCTCAGTTACTTGCAGGATCTTCTTCACAGACTTAACCCAGTGCTCAAAAGAAAGACCAGGGAAATCCCCCTGAGATCTAAGAAAGTCCCCCTCGTGGTGCAGGGTTCTGGGAGGGGAACACCAACTACAGCTGAAGAAGCACAAAACTTTACCTGAGTATGTCTCTCCTATCTCTCCAGAGAACAAAGCCTCCTGAGAAAAAATAAACTTCTATTTCCCTGAAGGTACAAATAAGAACCATAAAAACTGGAAACAACTAATAGGTCCCTCAACTGGGTAATGGATAAACTATGATACAGGCATATAACAGCATATTTTTCTGCAATAAAGAGGAACAAAGTATTAATACAATTACAACATGAATAAATCTGAAATGCATTATGCTAAGTGAGAGAGGCCAGGCTTAAAAAACCACATACTGCAGCATTCAATTTATATGACATTTTTAAAAAGGCAAAGCAATAGGATAGAAAATAAATCAGTGGTTACCAGGGACTGTGGGTCGCAGGACAGGTGACTACAACTGCGCACAGTGTAATTTTCTGGGGTGATGAAATTGTTCTGTATCCTGAATGCGGTGTTGGTTATAGATAGTAAATATTTGTCAAAACTCTCAGAACTATATAATAAATAGGGTGAATTTTACTTATATAAATTATGCTGTATTGTAAGAGCTATAAAAAGAAAGTATTAAGTTATAAAGGTGAAATAAATACTTTTTAGATGGGCAAAAAGTAAAAGAATTTATCTCATCAATCCGCACTAAAAGAAATGGTAAAACAAATTCTGTAGGATAAAAGGGATATATAACTGTTTTTGTTTGTTTATTTTGTTTTGTATATTGACCAGGAATACTTTAGCCTAGCTAAATTCACTTACTAATTCTAGCAATTTTATTTTTGAGGAATGCTTAGGATTTCCTGTATGAACAATCTTGGCCTAATGAACAGATAGAACAGAGCCTTTTAGTTTTCTTAGGGATATTAAATTGACACCTAGAATTAGTACTAGCCCTTGCTAGGCTTTAAAAAAAATCACTTTTACAATTAAGAGAAATAAAAATCATTATACCAAAGTGAACACTGTCACACTTCTCAAGTTGAAGTACTGCCTTATAATTCAAATTAGCATTATTGTTTAATCTGGTAGAAAAACACCTTTAAAAATGCTAATAAACAACCAAGAAAATAAATACTTCTTTTCTTCCAAGTTTTGCTGAATCATTTAAATATGTGTCTGGCCCAAAGTAGGTTTTCAGATTATTTTGACTATACTTGGAAATTATGTATACCATCAAATAATACATCTCCTTTTTTGACATGTTCGGTATTCCCCAATCTCACCTAACTTGGAAATGCTTCAACAACAATGGTATTATTGGGATTTATCAGTGCTCTTCTGAGACATTAAAAAAGTCCATAAATAAATCCCATTTTAAAATATACAGTGGGGGTCCCTCAGGCAGCCACTCCCGTGGGCACATGCCCATGAGCTGCTCCTGCCCCACACTCCCTCCCTCTGCCTTTCACTTCCCAGCTGCCAAGATCTTGGAAGGCCACAGACCAGGACCAGTTGTTGTGAAGTCTCTTTTCTTATTATTGCTTTGAAGCTCAGCAAAGAAGGGAAAGCCATTGAGAACAGTCTGTAAAGTTCTGGAGGCTGGGAACTCCAAGATCAAGATGCTGGCAGATTAACTGTCTCTGTCAAGCAATATCTAGATATTACCTGCACTCTGCCTGTCCCCTGCCTGAACCTGGGATTCTTCCAATGAGTGAGTGGTCCTGGGTCCCATACTGGCATTGCTCATTTGGTTGATGAAGACATAATGACAGAGTTGCTGTTGGTATCCCAGGACTGCCTGCTTGTCGAGACCCTCTGTAAAAGCTCCATACACCCTGCTGTTGAGCGCTATGAGGAGGTAACAGTATTCAGAGAGGATATTACCTATTGCTGTTTTCAATGAGGCAAGATATACAAATATCTGAGACCAAAAAAATAAGAGAAATTGGATTGGTGGACACTGAGCCCTCCTCAGGTGACCACAGTTTAATAAGGATTGTCCAAACAAATGTAAGGAGTGAGAGAACCATTCTGTGAAAGAACCAGAGACTACCGCTGAGAAGCTCGAAGCCCTGTGTGTGCTGTGTGGATGACAGGCTCTTGGTGCTCCAGCCAGGCATCAGGGCTGTGCCTCTGAGGTGGGAGAGGCAAGTTCAGGACATTGGTCCACAAGAGACCTCCCAGATCCATGTAATATCAAATGGCAAAAATCTCCCAGAGATCTCCATCTCAACACCAACACCCAGGTCCACTCAATGATTAGCAAGCTACAGTGATGGGCATCTTATGCCAAACAACAAGAAAGACAGGAACACAACCCCACTGATTAGCAGAGAGGATGCCTAAAATCATAATAAGGCCACAGACACCCCAAAACACACCACCAGATGTGGACCTGCCCAACAGAAAGACAAGATCCAGCCTCAATCACCAGAACACAGGCACTAGTCTCCTCCACCAGGAAGGCTACACAACCCAATGAACCAACCTTAGCCACGGGCGACAGACACCAAAAACAACAGGAGCTACGAACCTGCAGCCTGTGAAAAGGAGACCCTAAAAAAAGGAAGTTAAGAAAAATGAGAAGACAGAGAAACACAGAGCAGATGAAGGAGCAAGGTAAAAACCCACCACACCTCACAAATGAAGAGGAAATAGGCAATCTATGTGAAAAATAATTCAGAATAATGATAGTAAAGATGAACTAAAATCTTGGAAATAGAATGAAGAAAATACAAGAAACGTTTAACAAGGTCCTAGAAGAACTGAAGAGCAAACAAGCAGTTATGAACAACACAATAAATGAAATTAAAAATTCTCCAGAAGGGATCAACAGCAGAATAACTGAGGCAGAAGAATGGATAAATGACCTGGAAGATAAAATAGTGGAAATAACTACTGCAGAGCAGAATAAAGAAAAAAGAATGAAAAGAACTGAGGACAGTCTCAGACACCTCTGGGACAACATTATACATACGAACATTCGAATTATAGCGATCCCAGAAGAAGAAGAGATAAAGAAAGGGACGGAGAAAATATTTGAAGAGATTATAGTTGAAAACTTCCCTAACATGGGAAAGGAAATAGTTAATCAAGTCCAGGATCAGAGAGTCCATACAGGATAAATCCAAGTAGAAACATGCCAAGACACATATTAATCAAAGTATCAAAAATTAAATACAAAGAAAAAGTATTAAAAGCAGCAATGGAAAAACAACAAATAACATACAAGGGAATCCTCATAAGGTTAACAGATGATCTTTCAGCAGAAACTCTGCAAGCCAGAAGGGAGTGGAAGGACATATTTAAAGTGATGAAGGGGAAAAAACTACAACTAAGATTACTCTACCCAGCAAGGATCTCATTCAGATGTGATGGAGAAATTAAAACCTTTACAGACAAGCAAAAGGTAAGACAATTCAGCACCACCAAACCAGCTTTACAACAAAGGCTAAAGGAACTTCTCTAGGCAGGAAACACAAGAGAAGGAAAAGACCTACAATAACAAGCCCAAAACAATTAAGAAAATGATAACAGAAACACACATATTGATAATTACCTTACAAGTAAATGGATTAAAGGTTCCATACAAAAGACATAGACTGGCTGAATGGATACAAAAACAAGACTTGTATATATGCTGTCTATAAGAGACCCACTTCAGACCTATGGACACATACAGATGGAAAGTGAGGGGATGGAAAAAGATATTCCATGCAAATGGAAATCAAAAGAAAGCTGGGGTAGCAATTCTCATATCAGACAAAATAGACATTAAAACAAAGAGTATTACAAGAGACAAAGAAGGACACTACATAATGATCAAGGGATCAATCCAAGAAGAAGATATAACAATTGTAAATATTTATGCACCCAAATTAGGAACACCTCAATACATAAGGCAAATACTAAGACATAAAAGGGGAAATCGACAGTAACACAATCATAGTAGGGGTCTTTTAACACCCCACTTTCACCAATGGACAGATCATCCAAAATGAAAATAAGTAAGGAAACACAAGCTTTAAATGATACATTAAACAAGAAGGACTTAACTGATATTTATAGGACATTCCATCAAAAAACACCAGAATACACTTTCTTCTCAAGTGCTCAGGGAACATTCTCCAGGATAGATCATATCTTGGGTCACAAATCAAGCCTTGGTAAATTTAAGAAAATTAAAATTGCATCAAGTATCTTTTCCAACCACAAAGCTATGAGACTAGGTATAAATTACAGGAAAAACACTGTAAAAAATACAAACACATGGAGGAAAAACAGTATACACCTAATAACCAAGAGATCACTTGAAGAAACCAAGGACGAAATCAAAATATACGTAGAAACAAATGATAATGAAAACACGATGATCAAAAGCCTATGGGATGCAGCCAAAGCAGTTCTAAGAGGGAAGCTTTTAGCTATACAATCTAACACAAGAAACAAGGAAAATCCCAAATAAACAACCTAACCTTACACATAAAGCAATTACAGAAAGAACAAAAAAAAAAAAAACCCACCAAAGTTAGCAGAAGGAAAGAAATCATAAAGATAAGATTAGAAATAAAAGAAAAAGAAATGAAGGAAACAATAGCAAAGATCAATAAAATGAAAAGCTGGTTCTTTGAGAAGATAAACAAAATTGATAACGCATTAGCCAGACTCATCAAGAAAAATTGGGAGCAGACTCAAATAAATAGAATTAGAAATGAAAAAAGAGAAGTAACAACTGACACGGCAGAAATACAAAGGATCATGATAGATTACTACAAGCAAATATATGCCAATAAAATAGACAGCTTGGAAGAAATGGACAAATTCTTAGAAATGCACAACCTGCCAGGACTGAACCAGGAAGAAATAGAAAATATGAACAGACCAATCACAAGCACTGAAATTGAAACTGTGATTAAAGTCTTTAACAAACAAAAGTCCAGGACCAGATGGCTTCACAGACAAATTTTTTCAAACATTTAGAGAAGAGCTAACACCTATCCTTCTCAAATTCTTCCAAAATATAGCAGAGGGAGGAACACTCCCAAACTCATTCTACAAGGCCACCATCACCCTGACACCAAACCCAGACAAAGATGTCACAAAGAAAGAAAACTATAGGCCAATATCACTGATGAACATAGATGCAAATATCCTCGACAAAATACTAGCAAACAGAAACCAACAGCACATTAATAGGATTATACACCATGATCAGGTGGGGTTTATCCCAGGAATGCAAGGATTCTTCAATATACACAAATCAATCAATGTCATACACCATATTAACAAATTGAAGGAGAAAAACCATATGATTATCTTAATAGATGAAGAAAAATCTTTTGACAAAATTCAACACCCACTTATGATAAAAACCCTCCAGAAAGTAGGCATAGAGGGAACTTTCCTCAACATAATAAAGGCCATATATGACAAACCCACAGCCAACATCGTTTTCAATGGTGAAAAACTGAAACCATTTCCACTAAGATCAGGAACAAGACAAGATTGCCAACTCTCACCACTATTATTCAACATAGTTTTGGAAGTTTTAGCCACAACAATCAGAGAAGAAAAAGAAATAAAAGAAATCCAAATCGGAAAAGAAGTAAAGCTGTCACTGTTTGCGGACAACATGATACTATACATAGAGAATCCTAAAGATGCTACCAGAAAACTATGAGAACTAATCAATGAATTTGGTAAACTAGCAGGATACAAAATTAATGCACAGAAATCTCTTGCATTCCTATACACTAATGATGAAAAATCTGAAAGTGAAATTAAGAAAACACTCCCATTTACATTGCAACAAAAAGAATAACATATCTAGGAATAAACCTACCTAAGGAGACAAAAGACCTGTATGCAGAAAATTATAAGACACTGATGAAAGAAATTAAAGATGATACAAATAGATGGAGAGATATACCATGTTCTTGGATTGGAAGAATCAACATTGTGAAAATGAGTATAATACCCAAAGCAATCTACAGATTCAATGCAATCCCTATCAAACAACCACCGGCATTTTTCACCAAACTAGAACAAAAAAATTCACAACTTGTATGGAAACACAAAACACCCAAAATAGCCAAAGCAATCCTGAGAAAGAAAAGCAGAGCTGGAGGAATCAGGCTCCCTGACTTCACACTATACTACAAAGCTACAGTAATCAAGACAGTATGATACTGGCACAAAAATAGAAATACAGATCAATGGAACAGGATAGAAAGCCCAGAGATAAACCCACGCACATATGGTCCCCTTATCTTTGATAAAGGAGGCAAGAACATACAATGCAGAAAAGACAGCCCCTTCAATAAGTGGTGCTGGGAAAACTGGACAGCTACATGTAAAAAAATGAAATTATAACACTCCCTAACACCATACACAAAAATAAACTCAAAATGGATTAAAGACCTAAACGTAAGGCCAGACACTATCAAACTCTTAGAGCAAAATATAGGCAGAACACTCTATGACATAAATCACAGCAAGATCCTTTTAGACCCACCTCCTATAGAAGTGGAAATAAAAACAAAACTAAACAAATGGGACCTAATGAAACTTAAAAGCTTATGCACAGCAAAGGAAACCATAAACAAGATGAAAAGACAACCCTCAGAATGGGAGAAAATAATTTCAAATGAAGCAACTGACAAAGGGCTAATCTCCAAAATTTACAAGCAGCTCATGCATCTCAATATTAAAAAAACCAACAATCCAATCCAAAAATGGGCAGAAGACCTAAATAGACATTTCTCCAAAGAAGATATACATATTGCCAAACAAACACATGAAAGAATGCTCAACATCATTAATCATTAGAGAAATGCATATCAAAACTACAATGAGATATCATCTCACACAGGTCAGAATGGCCATCATCAAAAACTCTACAAATAATAAATGCTGGAGATGGTGTGGAGAAAAAAAGGGAACCCTCTTGCACTGTTGGTGGGAATGTAAATTGATACAGCCACTCTGGAGAACAGTATCGAGTTTTCTTAAAAAACAAAAAGTAGAACTACCATAGGACCCAGCAATCCCACTACTGGGCATATACTCTGTGAAAACTGTAATTCAAAAAGAGTCATGTACTACAATATTCACTGCAGCTCTATTTACAATAGCCAGGATATGGAAGCAACCTTAGTGTCCATCAACAGATGAATGGATAAAGAAGATGTGGCATATATATACAATAGTACTCAGCCATAAAAAGAAATGAAATTGAGTTATTTGTAGTGAGGTGAATGGACCTAGAGTCTGTCAACAGAGTTAAGTCAGAAAGAGAAAAACAAATACTGTATGCTAACACATATATATGGAATCTAAAAAACAAACCAAAAAATGGTCCTAAAGAACCTAGGGGCAAGACAGGAATAAAGACACAGACCTACTAGAGAATGGACTTGAGGATAAGGGGAAGGGGAAGGGTAAGCTGGTACAAAGTGAGAGAGTGGCATGGACATATATACACTACCAAACGTAAAATAGATAGCTAGTGTGAAGCAGCCACATAGCACAGGGAGATCAGCTCGGTGCTTTGTGACCACCTGGAGGGGTGGGATAGGGAGGGGGGGAGGGAGAGCGATGCAAGAGGGAAGAGATATGGGGATATATATATATGTATAACTGATTCACTT
Organism: Phocoena sinus; assembly: GCF_008692025.1. Classification (NCBI taxonomy): domain Eukaryota; kingdom Metazoa; phylum Chordata; class Mammalia; order Artiodactyla; family Phocoenidae; genus Phocoena; species Phocoena sinus. Next base: position 77,963,179 of record NC_045768.1, on the reverse strand, counting down.
TGTTATAAAGCAGAAACTACTACACCATTGTAAAGCAATTATACTCCAATAAAGATGTTAAAAAATAAAATATACAATAAAAAATAATTTGGAATCTCGACCTACATTTCAAAGGCTATTTAAAATTTCCAGTTGAATTACAAACTCTAGGAAGAGCTCAGCATGCCAGGTCCTTAAAAATCACAATATGTCAAGGTGGAAGTTTATGTTAATCTAATTCTTAACTGAAGGCTGCATCATTTATAGAAACTATAATCACAAAGCTGTCCAATAACAATTCATCAGTCACTAAAGCATTCCCATTTTTGAGCATTCCAGCTTCAGTTTTTAAGAATAATTTTAAGCCAATTGAGTAGGGAAAGGCATTCTCCCTTTATTCCTACTTTTGTCTTTAAGGAGACTTCAGAGCATTGCTCTTTCACAGTCCTACCCTGAAATATGACCACTGCCATATTTATAACTAGTAGCTCTTACTTAAATAGTAATGAGAAAAGTATGTATTTTTGAATTTTGCAATATATGGAAAAGAGGGAAGATGAACATTAAAATAACCTTGCATTCTACCAAACAGTGATATCTACTCAACATTTTAATGCACTTAAAAATATTTCTTTCTAATCTTCATACACACACACACACACATATATGTATTTTCATGGAAATTGAATTATACTGCACATTCTTATTTGTATCTTCCATGGAACGATGTGATCATTTTCTATGTCATTTAATTTTACTTTAATGGTTGCAGACACAGGTGTGTGTGTGTGACACTTTTATATCAACATTCTCATATTATTGAACATTTAATTGGTTTATATTTTATGATTATAAATTATCTCAATACCTACATTTTTTTTTAACATCTTTATTGGAGTATAATTGCTTTACAATGGTGTGTTAGTTTCTGCTTTATAACAAAGTGAATCAGCTATACATATACATATATCCCCATATCTCCTCCCTCTTGGTTCTCCCTCCCCCCCCCCCATCCCACCCCTCTAGGTGGTCACAAAGCACCGAGCTGATCTCCCTGTGCTATGTGGCTGCTTCCCACTAGCTGTCTGTTTTACATTCTACATGGATATTTTTTTCAATCAATCTCCTTTACTCTAGACTTCTCTCATGCGTGCTCTCACTCTTTCTTTCTCTTCCATTTTAGTACCTAGAACATCACTAGTTATGTAGTAAAAAAAATAATAATAATGTATGATATATTGGTTAAATATGTATTTAGCCTTAATTCATTCAAGTACATTCTCTCATATGTTGTTATTTTAATAGATTTCAGGTATCTTCAGCCTAAATTAGTCAAGCTACCAATCTAGTTTATGCTTTCTGTCCCAAAGTACCACCTCATTTCAGTAAACCCTAACAATGCTGTCTCAGCCCTGTGGATGGAAACCAGTCAACCAAAGATCAGTAGTGATAAGATTACACTGCCCAGTTTACAGTTCCTCTCTATTCCTCTGCAGCAAATTGGGCCCTCTCAAGACACTGCTCCTCCCATCACTCCAAAGTGATGAAGTGGCCTTCCTGACAAATGCTCTTTGTGATAGTTTTCATCAAGGAAGTGGAATACAGTAGGGCAATCTAATCAAGTCCCTTTAAAAGAATAGAAGATAAACCTAGAAAAAGGGAGAAATAACAAACCACAGATGGTCCACAAAAGGAGAGGGAGGAAGAAGAGGAGCATGGCCAGTGTCGACAATGCAGCAAAATCACAGGCTTCTGCCAAATTTTTTTCCTATGTCTCATAAGTAGATAACCTTAAAATGCTCTCAGTCTTATTCCAATGACACTTACTTTCAGCCATTTTCCTCCCTGTCTTCATTCCCCAAGTCTCTTTCCTCCTTACTTGTTTCTTGAAGAAAATATTCAGAGAAAGGTGATTAAGTTTAATTATCCACTCTCTAGATGTTTCTGACCGAACATACTGGTCCCAAGTATCTTTGTTAAAACCTCTTCCCATCCAGTGAACAGAACAACAATTTCTTCACATTACTTTAATCACTTTTTTAATGGTCTCCTACACCAACATTCACAAACGGGGCCTCAGAACCCTCAGGTCAAAAGAACCCCTGATTTTGCACTATCTACAAAATATCCCTTTCTGTCCATGTCTAAACACCCCTAGCTACTTAAACACTATATTTTAATCACTCTTCCTCTAAATTGGTTCTTCCTCCTTATTCCATTTTTTTAATGTAATGATATTTCCATATACCCAACTTGCAAATATTTAGACACAGAGAAGACAAGTGAGAGGACATGATAATAAAAATGGAAGAATTGGCATTCCTGATAGAGAAATTAGCACTTGCATGTCAGTGGGAGGGGGCTGTTGAGGGTGAATATCCCTCTTTGGGCTTCTTTCTCAACCTTGTCAGACTAAACTACATGCAATGGTTTCTGCAGGAGATTGTATTCTCCAAGGATGCAACAAGATACTGCATCCCACATACTTTCAACATAATGTTGAAAATTATCCCAGGTAATAGTACCACCCAGGTCCCCTCCCCTTGATCTGAACTTTTGCATCTCTGTCTTAAGAGGAGAAGTGACATTTTATCACTTGCGAGAATAAAGCACTGAAATGTCATATACCTCTGCCTTGCTCTCCTTGAATTTCTTCTAGGAAAACCATGCCATCACATTGTGAGGAAATTCAAATGAGACCACACAGAGAGAACACATGCAGATCAAAGTGCAGGTGTTCTGACTCATGACCAATCTGATGTCTCAGCTAACAAACAGCACCTAGGCCAGACGTGTGAAGGAATATGCCTCCAGGTGATTCTAGTCCCAGATGTTGAGTCACCTCAAACCTTTAAGTCTGCCCAGCCAAGGTCCCAGAGATGGTGGAGAAGAGAAAGTTGTCCCATTAAACCCAATCCTATTTCTTACCTCAGAAACACTATTACTAAGCATTAAAAAAAATGATGGTTTTAGAATACTAAGTTTTGGAGTGATTTATTAGGAGCAATAAATAACTGACAGCATTTTCCTCTCTCCCTCTTTCTTCCTCTGTCTCTCCTCTCTCTCTCTCCCCTTCAAGTTGTTGTGTTTCCTTTACACCTGTCATCATATTATAAAGAACAGGATCTGGGATGATGACAATAAAGATGACAGCAGGAATAACATCTGCCTTTTATTAAATGCTTCTTGAGTTTCAGTCACTTTGATAACTGCTTTTCATGCATAGTTGACTCTTAAAGGGCACAAGGGGTTAGGGATGTCAACTCCCCATGCAGTGGAAAATCCAGGTATAACTTTACAGTCAACCTGTCTCTATCAGTGGTTCTGCATCAGCAGATTCAATAAACTTCCCAGGGTATAGTATTGCACCAGTACGTTTTGAAAAAATTCCATGTGTAAGTGAACCTGCAAAGTTCAAACCCTTATTGTTCAAGGGTCAACTGTACTATCTCGTTTAATCTTTACAACGAATCTTTGAGGTATGTCTTATAATCCCTATTTCATACTTTAGGAAACTGAAGCTTAAAGATGTTATAGCACTTTCCAAGTTTGTTAATCTAAACCAGACAGGTTATTTTCACCACAGAATTTTAATTCTGGAAGCAGAAGTATGTAATAAATAAAAACAACAATGAACAAAATGATTTCTGATTATGGCAAGTGCTAGGAGGAAACCATAGGGCGAAGTGATAGAAAGTAACAAAGGCCGAAGGAAGTGTGGGACTTAACTGACAGAGGTTGGTCATGGGAAGCAGTTCTGAGAATGTGAAACTGTATTTTGCTCTTTCCAACTCTGGGATAATTTAGAACTTCCACCCAGTTTCATTTATAATCCTAAAAGCTCTAGCCTTCCTCACGTCTACAAGGGTTCCTCTATTTTTTCTTTTCTCAGAGTTTGAGGATGTTCAGCTCAACATGTCTCCTACTTGCAGTGAGGATTCCTGGAATTTTCTCAACTCCATGTTTTCAGGCTCAAGGTATCACGGGAATAGAAACTAAGTGTTAAAACTAGATAACTATTTGGAAGCCTCTGGGAGTAATTCTATGAGTGTCCACTGTCTCCAGGGACAGTGTCCATGGAGGATTGGAGACTAGTCTCTGGTCTCCCAAGCTATTAAGGATCACTTAAACTCTGCTCACTTAAACTCACCTTCTTTTCTCATACCTACTTCCTATGCAGTTCTCTCCAGCAAAAGCCACAGTCACCACAGTTTCCTGGTTCACCTTGAACATGCAGACTGTCACTGAACATATTAACAGAAGTACTAACTGAACAAAGAAAGAATGCCACTGATTAGGCCTAGTGACTTTGTAATTTTTTTTTTTTTTTTTTTTTTTACCAATGCCACAGGTACTACCCATTGGGTTAATACTTGTATATATGGGGAATTCTGAGGATCAACACCAGCCCTTCTCCAACCCGCTATCTCTCACTTAAAGTCCCTGGTTGTTACTTACATCTTTAATTCATAAGTTATGTAATGAAGGACAGATTCACATATTTCATTCTCAATATTTTGATCCCAAAGCTAGTTACCCACTTTAAACGTATCACCTCAGCTTTATACCTCTTGTTGCTCACACAATAAGAACATTACATTCAGTTAGTAATGGAACCAAATTACGTGAATGGAAAAATGGTGATGTTAAAAGCAGGTCTGGGATGGGAACCATGAGGGTCTCCCACCAACACGCATAGATTTCTGTCACTAAGCTCATCAAGTATCCCAAGTGTGGCCCCAGACACCTTCTTCATCCTGCCCTCCCTCTACTCATGGGCTGATTTTCATGACTGAGCACTGATAGAGACCCCATACGACATAGGTTCCCTTGAACGTGGATCTTTGTAAATGAAACCGCCACACTAACATCATTAATAAATGATAAACAGGAAAGAAAAGCAAGAGAGAGGGAGGGAGAGATGACCAAGCAGAATTAATTCCCTGGAGTCATTAGGATGAATCCCCACTAGTATAACTCCAATAACAGCCCTCTAGAACCCTTGGTTCCTAAATGTTCTTTCTGCCACAGTGTCTTCAGAGAAACACTCGAGAAGCAATCTAAGCTCTGTTGCTACTCTTCTTCCTTTAAATTTGCATAAGACTTTTATCTGGCTGACAATTTCAATGTCTCCTTAGTGTCTTACTATTACTTATTTGCATTTGCTCCCAGAAAACATGCAAAGATCCCACAGGATAATATTTTTACTATTTCATAACCCACATGAGACTTTAGGCTTAACTTTCCATAAAGCCATTTGTTATACTGGGACATCTATTGTCAGCTAAGAAAGAGGTCCATCTTGAAGAAATTCTTTAACTTTTACCAGGGCCTCTTATTTTCTTTCTACTAAAGCATTAGAGTTAAAACAATAAAAAATAATAACTATCTTTTATGCAACTACTGCATCTCTCCTCAGACTGCACATAGAGCAACAGGCTGAGCTGCTTCCATGGCCCTCTTCTCACACACTGGACTGGTCTGGGAATTCCAAGTGCCCAGATGAGTGAGATGTCATTAAATGAGTCATACGTGTTGTTATATTAGCAGTCATATACAAGTTTCCATCTGTTTCTATTCACCATAGGATAGAAGATCTGGGAACTGGATCTAGACAATTGTCCATTCCAGACCTTCTCTGTAACATCAGCTTTCCCCTAGAGCAGAGGTGGCAAGCTATGGTCTGTAGGCCAAATCCAGCCATCACGCTGTTTTACTAATAAAATGTGAATGGAACATGGACACTCCCATTCACATACATACTGTCTGTGGCTGCTTTCTCAATGAAAGGAGAGAGTTGGAAAGCTGTGACAATGACCGTATGGTCTGCAAACCTAAAATATTATATTTACTCTCTGGCTCTTTAAAGAAAAGTCTATTGATCCCTCCCCTAGAGGCTTTCTGAAGAATTTTAAATCCTTTTCCTCATCATATTGATTTCCAAACAACCTGGTACTTCCCATTACCCAGGCTAACAAAGCTTTCCCTGCTCAGCAGATTTCTCCAGAGACCCAGCCAACTCGTGCTTTTTGACCTCTGGAATCTAACCAGTTTGCCATCAACGGGACTACTCATGTTCTAAGTCAGTCTTATTAAAGGAATTTCAAATAATAACCTCAATCAGTCTACTCGGTATTCCTCAAATCCCTTAGATCTCTGGTTTCCTCGTATTCCGTAAGTATTGCTTAGAAATACTAAGATTTAATGTCTTCATTCAGATTTCTCTGGCACCTTTTGAATAGTATGTTTTTCAAAACAGGTGTATTGAGATATAATTCTCATGCCAAGAAATTCACCCATTTAAAGCTAACAACTCAACGATGTTTAGAACACTCCCACATTTCTGCAACCACAATTGCAATCTAACTTTACAACATTCTCATCATCCCAAAAGGAAACTCTATACCTACTAGCAGTTGTTCCCAACACCTCACACCACCTTAAACCCTAGGCAAACACTAACCTATTTTCTGCCTCTCTAGATTGCCTATTCTGGACCTTCTATGTAAATGTAATCACACAGTTGAAGTCTTTTGTGACTATATTTGCTCACTTAGCATAATATTTTCAGAATTCATCCATGTTGTTGCATGTACCTGTACTTCTTTCCTTTTTATGTATGGCTGAGTAATGTTCCATTGCAGGGATTTCTACATTTTAAAATTCATTCCTCAGTTGGTGGGCATTTAGGTTGTTTCTCCTTATGAATAATGAGGCTATGAACATGCCATACAAGCGTTTATGTGAATGTGCATTTTCAGTTCTCTTGGGACTATACCCAGAAGGAGAATCGCTAGGCCATATGGTAACATTATATTTAACATTTTGATGAACTGCCAAACTGTTTTCCAAAGCCACTACACCATTTTACATTCCCACCAACTACACAGAAAGGTTCCAATTTCTTTACATCCTCACCAACACTTATAGTCTTTTCCACTGTGGCCATCTTTGTGAGTGTAAAGTGGTATCTCATGGTGGTTTTGAGTTTCATATCTAATGATTAATGGGGTTGAGTTTTTTCCTGTGCTTATTTCTTCTTTGGAGAGATATCTATTGAAATAATTTGCCTATTTTTAGTTTGGTTATTTTGTCGTAACCAAGTTACAAAAGTTATTTTTGTTACAGATACAAATCTAATACTGGATATATGACTAGCTAATATTTTCTCTCACTCAGTGAGCTGTCTTTCAACTATCTTGATAGTATCATCCTCTGAAGGTACAAAAGTTTTAAATTTTGATAAGGTCAATTTATCTATTTTTCTTTGGTTGCTTGTGCTTTAGGTATCATGCCTAGCCCAAGGTGGTGAAGATTCACTTCTACATTTTCTTCTAGGAATTTAATAATTTAGACTCAATTTTAGGTATTTGATCTATCTTGAGGTAATTTTTGTGTACGGTGTGAGTTAAAGTTCCAACTTCATTCTTTTGCACTGGATATCTGTTTGTGCCAGAACCATTTGTGGAAAAGATTCCTCTCCAATCAAATTATCCTGGTACCCTTGTTCATCATAAATTGGCCTGAAATGTAAAGGTTTATTTCTGGACACTAAATAGTATTTCATTGACCCATAGTATGTCTGAGGTGTGAGTCCTCCAACTTTTTTCTTTTTCAAGATTGTTTTGGCTATTCTGAATTCCTTGCATTTCCATATGAACTTTTCAATCAGCTTGTCAATTTCTGTAAAAGAACCAGCTTGGATTTGATAGCTGAACATTGTTTTACATGTTCTCTGTGAAACTTGAGGTAACCTGCTGACATCATAAATATCTTAGATTGGATAACTGATGGGGATCAACTACGGTAAGGAGAAAATATTGTTTGGGGAAAGAAGTTTGGGAATGGAAATGCAGAGACCTCTGAGCACCACAGAAAGATTATTGCCACATAGACTGCAAGAGTGTAACTCTGGCATCACTCCATTATTCTAGGAAAATCTTATTTCAACCTAATCAATTTCTCATGAGGAGTTCCTCTTCTCTCTCCCTAGCACCTCACATTGTTACTTCACTGCATTGCAGTACAAATAATAGCATTAGCTACCATGTGTAGTGCCACTTATTCAGAACACATTGTTTATACAACATATTTAATGCTTACAACCAACTTAATTGGTAAGTAATATTAGTTTTATTGTACAGATGAACATATAAAGGCAGTGGAGAGCTTTATAAATTTAGGTAGAAAGTGTTAGAGGTGGGATATGGACTAAACCCATGTAACTCTTAAACTTTTAATCTATATTTAAAATTCCCTCCCGCAAAGTACCCAATTAATAAATGTCCTTGGAATCAATTAATTATTCAAAACTAAATCAAATTTCAGCAGTGCCAACAATTTGTGCTACCTTTCTAAGCTCTCTGAGTCACCCTGAAACAAATCATAAATCCTCAACTTTCATGAAGTTGCCCACCTATCATTTTAGAAGAGCACCTAGAGCTTTACTATAGTAAAGTTATATGAGGGCTTGGTTGCGCTTCAAAATAATCCACGGGGAGTGAAATGGGGAAAGGATGTTGATGAAAGAAAAAGCACGTTGAAGATAGTGACTAACATATCAAGCTCATTTTCCTATTTTACCTACTTTTGAAAATCATGATAATGTCCAAAATAAAAGTTTATCTTTTAAGCAGCAGTTTTGAGAGTTTTTATCCCAAATGCATTTGGTTAATAATGTCTCTTTTTCAGAATTAGTAACCACAGGAAAAATAATATAAAACGAGATAAAATAATACATGAGGCAAGGTAAATACATAAAGAACAACAATAGCAACAAAATTATTTCTTTGAGCACTATTTAAAACTGATGGTTCTAGCATTCCATGTCATTTTAAAGGCTCCAGTTTTCTCTCTTTTCCTTGTGTCCAGGTCATAGCTACCAATGGGCTACATGGTCAGCACAAAACTTCCTCAATCGTGTCCTAGATCCTGAATTATTTGCCTCTGCTGTTCTCCCAAGCTACTCATCAACTTATATAATCACTTTATTGGTCAGATAGAACTTGTGGGGCTCAAGCTTCAGTTTTTTCCCCAACACTTCCTGCACCCATGCTCTGTCAAAACTCCCCTTTACTTTCTCTTAACTACTGAAGTGGTCTTCACAGTATTTCTTGTAGACCTTCAACTACAGGGAACATAATAGATCCAGAACCCCAGGTGCTGTGCTCTATAGATAGATACTATTACCTATCTATTATCTGATAATAATAGATCTATTATCTAATAGATAATAATAGATCTATTATCCAATAGATACTAATAGATCTATTATCCTAGTTCATCTGCTTTTCTTGGGATGCTACTCTGCAGGGATATAAAGCAAGTCTATTTCTGGAAGACATGGAATTCCTCTAATAGGCAACTTTGGCTGACATGTTCCCAAGCACCTTGCTAAATCTTCCCTAGACCACACAGCTGATTATGACATTTCCACCCACCCACTCTTCCTTCCCTTTCCCCTTCACTCAGCGTCAGCGCTGCATTGTCGTCTGATGCCTGGCTCTCCCAGGTTCCTCAGGCTTCCTTCCCATTTTCTCTCACAGTTGCTTCCTTCCCATAATAAAAATCCTTGCTTGTTTAATTACCTTGGCACCTGTTTCTTGGAGGATTGTTAGTAACACTACATTGTGGACAGATTCCCTAACTTCCAGTCACTTTTAAGTACAAGCTCTATGGCTTTGTTTAACCCTTCAGTCTTATATGGTATTTGTTTATCTCTTCCCTTCCCCCAGACATCTGCCAAAGAAGTTTGAATAGTGAGGCATTGTATCTCTGTTCTCAGGCTGCTTTGAGAGCCCTGCCTTTGGCTGTTTTGCCCTTTCTTTCACTAAATATTGACAGTAGCTCAATGTTCTCTTTGCTGCAAATGTGGATTAGGTACATGTGGGCTCCTTGAGAGGCTTTATCAAAGACACCCCCCCTAACTGCCCATGCTGATGAGGGCCACCTGATTCCAGTTTAATTTCTTTCCACTCTCTGCCACAGCTTGAGCCTCTGTTTAGTAGAACCAGTCATACAGAAAGCCTCCTTCTTGAGTGTGGTCCCTACAGGGCAGCTGAAGCTCACCTCCTTCCAAGTGTCCAACAGACCCATAAAACCCCACACATCCTTTTGACACCACAAGGGGTAGAAGGCTGACTGCTACATGGCTGTCCTCTCTCCTCTCCAGGCCTGTTCTCCCTCCATCCTCCTTTTCCAATTATCTTATTGTCCTGTTCAAAAAAGGCACAGATATCATTATCAGCAAATCACTGCATAAGAACACTTCCAAAAGGGAAATGAAATGCCAGGATCATCTTCTCTCTCAGACATCCCTCATCTCTACAAATTATTCTCTGTGACCCACATTCCCTTAGATTGTAGATGAGGAACACACACCTCCTCGACAGGAAAGGGTAGCACAAGCTACCTGTTTCACTCCCTTCTAGGTGCTTACGTAGAAATTCAACAGAGTTCTTTGAAATATCTACCCTTCCCATAGTAGTTTTATGTAAATGGAATAGAAGAAAGGGGTGGACAGTTGAGTAACAGAACTTATTGGACCATGACTGACTGAGTCTTAGGAAGATGTCAGACTCCAATTATTCTGGACTTTCTTTAGATAGAGGGAGTGTTTGAAACTTCTTTGCATCAATTTAAGGTTCCCCAAATCAGTTCCAGGACACAGGGAAGTTGCATGAAACACTCTGTGACACTAATTTGCTCCCCTACAAAGCCCAGGTTCAACCCTCTCTGACACTGCACCTCCTTTTCATACTGCCAACACTTAGGCCTATTATCTCTGGCTTTTAATTCTACCTACATGCAGTTCATTGGAGTTCTCTTTAATGGTGTGTTTTCTGGACTTGCCACCCCTCTAGTTTAACCTAGTAAATGGATGGAGAAAACTTAGATATTTGCCTACCTGAACATACTTCTTTCACCGTTTTTTTTTTTTTAATGAGATTTGCGCGATTATTAGTTCATCATCTTCTGTTCATCTTATTTGCCTTGCATTTCATTAAAATTTGACACCAGAATAGTTTCCAAATTCAGACATCTTTGTCTTATGACACTCATAAGATATTTTTTTTTTTTTTTTTTTTTTCGGTATGCTGGCCTCTCACTGTTGTGGCCTCTCCTGTTGCAGAGCACAGGCTCCGAACGCGCAGGCTCAGCAACCACGGCTCACAGGCCCAGCCGCTCCACGGCATGTGGGATCTTCCCGGACCGGGGCACGAACCTGTGTCCTCTGCATCGGCAGGTGGACTCCCAACCACTGCGCCACCAGGGAAGCCCCTCATAAGATATTTTAAAACATCAGTTTCAGAACCTGAACTAGTGGTTTTGTATTCTGAGTTATTCTGGGTGACCCAGTTACTGCTTTAGGATTATTTTATTTGTGGAGAAAATGTCTTTCAAGTTGTATGATTCTAATATTAAAGTGTGCTTCCTTCCCATTTTCGTAAGTAATATTTCTCAGTATCTACATTTTCTGAAAGATCACTATGTCTGCTATGTCTGGGATGTTTGTTTCAAGGGTCCAACTCTCACACCACAGATGAAGCAGCAGGCCTCGCTATGCCCCGATGCTTATCAAGACCAACTATGTCTCTTATTTCCTTTATACTCCATGTGGTCTCAAATATGTCCTCCATATTTCTGGTCTTCCTCAAATGACTAGTTATTTCCCTTTTGTACTATTATTTAGAACTACTAGGATTCAAGAACCAATAAATCCACTTCCACTCTATCAGACCTGGATTCCTAACCTGTTTATAAAATATTATAGGACAGTTGGAAATCTTGAACAGGAAATGGGGAAACAGACTTTTCGGGTACTGTAAAGGAGCATCATCTTGTCACTCATCAGTCACTGAATATCTGTCATCCTTCCTACTTCATGGAATTTTCTTCCAGTTGAACTTATAAGCACCCCATATAAGTTCAACTTAGATATTAACCCTAGTGGAGTGAAATTTTCACAAAGAGAAAGATAGCAATGTTTATAACTCAAAATGAAAAAGATTTTATAGCTATAGATTCAATAGTGATGCTCATGGTTTTATGAACGTTTTAAAATAGAAACGTTAGTCCCTTACAATTATATCTCAATAAAAATCTTAGGATAATTTTCAGTTACCAGATTTGTTCCTTGACTGATAGCTTTCTTTCTTTCTAATGCAATCTTGACAAGTGTTATTTGGAGTCTCGTTCAGGGTAGATTCTAAAATTTCCACTAAGCCACAGCTTACCACTGGAAATTTCCAACTGAGAAAATAATTTTACCACTGATTGTGGTTTTTTTACTCATTCTCTAACATGTCCTGCAAGACCATGTTGGCTGTCCCACCTACTTGCCCCTGAGACACAGCTCATTCCAGATCAGCCTTGTTTCTTTCAAGCACATTCCATGTAAAGGACTAGGAGCTGACATTAGAGCTGTAGTATTCCTTAGTCACCAGTAAGTTTATTTCTCTCCCCAGGTATTCTGGATACTTTATTAAATTCTCCTTAACTTATTGCCTTCCATAACTTAATTTTCATCATTAAAAAGGAAATTGCTGGCTGGGGATGACCCAAAAACATAAACTTATTTTTAAAAACAAAAAAGAGTAATTAGAGAAAAAAGAAGAGAGTTGGAGAGGGAGAGGGAGAGAGAGATAGAAGTAAGAAAAAGATAAAGGACATGTAGAGACACTGACAGTTGCACTGGTGAAAAAAATTGCCAAGCTGGAGCAGTAATTAACCAGCCTGATATAAGAAGGAAAACACTCATGTTGGTGACTGAACATCTATAACTTGACTTCCTCAGTTTCATCACTTTCTGTCAACAGCCGTGTTTCTGTGTGTGTTGGGAGTGAAGGGGGAAAGTATCAGCTCAGTATTCCCAGAATAAGCTACTTACTGTGAGGAAGTTTTACCCTTTCCATTGTCTTAAAATATAATGACTAGAGTTTCTACTTGCTTAATTGGCTCAACTTCGACATAGTATTTATTGTATTTTTTCTAGCATATTATTTTAGGAACCGTGTAGACTAAATATGGTACAGTGCAATTTTCTTAATATTTTATATCTGGCAAGAGAACTCGATTTTCAGTGGAAAGAATCATATTCTTGGAAATAGTTTATGAGTTTCATATTTCAATCACTCGTGAGGAACTCCTCCACATCCCCTCAGGATCTCTGTTCTTTTTATGGAATATACTAAAAAATAACCCTAGCTACATCTATTGAGCCCATACTAAGTGCCAGGTAATCCAAGCAGTCGGTTTACAAACATCGTCTCATTCAATCTGCAAAGTAACTTCATATAGGAGAGAATAGTAATTCCATTTTAGAGATTGAAAACTAAAGCCCAGAGGCTTAAAAAGGTTACAAAGGTATAACTTTTTAGAGTTTCCTACGTTTTCCCTAATTATCCATTTATATTTTAATACATAGACTTACTCCTAAAAGCCATTTCCCTAAATTTGTCTTTCCTTTCTCTAGAAACTTCAAAAAGTTCACCTAACCTTAAACATATTTCCCAAGTATACAGCCTACCTCACATCTATTTGGTTACTTTTGTTCTTATTTAGCTAAGAAAGTCTAAAGTATAGTAAAATGCGTGTATATGTTCATCATGCCCAGACCTTGAGGATTTCATTTGAAATCTTATTCCTTAAATGAATGTCCTCATCTTTAAAACTCAAAACCACTAATGTCCACAACACACAGCACCAAATATTGGTATAGATAGTAGACAGGGCCATCTGCCTAATGTGGAAATAGAGTAGGTCAGAGGACAAAGAGAAATTTCCTTTCCAGTACAGGGTTGTCTCTGGTCACCCAACCCACAGAGGATATGGAATCTGGCTGTTTCCCATACCCTTTCTTTTTGTTCTCCCTCCATGTCAAACCCTGACATTCCTGATTAATCCCAATAATAATACCACCAAACACACTTTTACCATAATTATATAGTCAATTGGAGTTACTACATAACTACCATTAACTGAACAAGGAAAGTCATCACAAATATGTGAAAATGTAAGAGCAAGAGAGGAAAATAAAAAGAATGCAGAAAAGGTATAAACACTGAGAATAGCTCTTGTTCTAAACAGCAAAGGAAAAAACCCACCAGAAATGTTATCTAATTTCTGAAATGTATGCTTCCCTGTATGTTGTAGGAAGAAACATGTGCGGGTGTGAAACACAGCTCAGTTGCATCAGAGATGAGCACCTTCTGTTTACCATCAGAAAATATACTCCTACGGATAATTCCTACCCCCTCCTCCATAAGGCTTTTACAAATCTCAGATCCTTCTACAACATCTTGCCATTTCTTAATAGGTACATTTTCTCTTAGAGAATGTCTATTATGAAAATCCATTACTAGAAGTCTGTTAATATTTTATAACACAATGGAAAAGTTTATGCTCATCATTCAAAATAATGTGACACTATGGAGTGGGATAGAAAAAATAGTCACACGTAGATTCTCCTTTCTGTGCTCCCTTTCTCTGGCTTATAAGTAAACACTGTCTGCCAAGTCCAAGACATACAGCTCTAGCAGGAGGCTAAGCTGCATTCCTCTTTTTCACAAATGGATCTGTGTATCTGTGTGATGAACTGTGGATGGGTTTTCTGGTTTCCATCCTTAACAAGTATTTGTCTTCTTTCCATGATGTCCCTCAAATATATAGAGTTCAAACTTGTTATTAATATTTGCTTAGAAAGTATGAAATTTGAAAGCTTATAAATTAATTTTTCTCTCCAACAAAACTTGAACAAATTTATTTGTTTGTTTTTCCCCTGCTGGAATAAGGCTTCTTAATAAAATATCTCTTAATGTTAAAACATCCTGTTCACAATGAAGAACTTAAGACTGAAAGATGAGTCTAACAGTCAGGTGTAGAAAACAATGGGACTGAAGAAAACATCTCAAGAGGACAGTGGAGAGGCTATATGTACATCATGGAAAAGCTCCTGCACACAGGTCTCTAGGAAATACGACTCTGCTAACTCCGCTAGATACCAGCTTCATTCCCACAGTGCTAATACATGGAGTATTTTTTTCAGAATAACTACTGGTGACTATGAGACAATGGAAAATCTAAGGAGGAAGCCAGGATATTGAAACACACTATTTTCAAAATCAACATAATTAGAAAATAATAGAGAGATTAACAAAGGATAGTAAATAAGTTAGCATTGTTGCTCTCAGGCACAACTGTTACTGTTGCCTCTCCTCAGGGTCTCTTGCTTTGAAGAGTAGATGCCACAGATTATTGCTACTGAAATATAACCCATTTATAGATGATTTATAAGAATTCTGCATCCTTTGGAAAAGGCACTTCCTCTTTTCTAGCATTTTATGCCAGGTTACCATAGCTAATATTTCTGGGTCTTATGTAACAGAGTCACTGCACCTGACTAAAAATGCATGAATAAGGCAAGTTTTCTGTATGTCACAATGTTAAGCACACTCTGATTGACCTGGGGGTTGAAGATTTTCTAGCTACCTTACCCATTAGGCTTTTCCAGAGAGAAAATGTATGTGTCTATGTGTGGTATGTTGGTTGGGCAGGGATGAGAGAGAGAGAGAGAGGTATTATGTTGGATGAGTGTCAACTCAAGCCTTCTCTGCTCAGCTTGTGCACATTTAAATACGTCTGGAGGCACCTCCCTCAACTGTTTGCTGGTATCACAACCTCTCTCCACATCTTTTAATTTGCTCTTCATTTTCTAGATTCTTTGGATGGAAACTTAGATCATTGATTGTGAAAGCTGTCCTCCTTTCTAATGAACAGATTTAAAGCCATGCATTTCTCTCTAAGGAATCCTTAGCAGCATCCCACAAATGTCATGTTTTTAAAATTTATCATTAACTTGAAATACTTTCTATATTCCCTTGTCATGTCATTGGTATAGTTGTTATTTCAAATATGTTGTCACCTTTCCAAACATTCAGGGATTTTTCAGAATACCTGAATGTTACTAATTTTTAAATTAATTTCACTGCGGTCAAAAAGCACACTCTATGGGGCTTCCCTGGTGGCGCAGTGGTTGAGAGTCCGCCTGCTGATGCAGGGGACACGAGTTCGTGCCCCAGTCCAGGAAGATCCCACATGCCGCGGAGATGCTGGTCCCGTGAGCCATGGCCACTGACCCTGCACATCTGGAGCCTGTGCTCTGCAATGGGAGAGGCCACAACAGTGAGAGGCCCGCGTACCGCAAAAAACAAAACAAAACAAAAAAAACCACACTCTTATGATCTCAGTCCTTTGCCATTTTGAGACATTTTATGGCCCAGCATATTATCTACCTTAATTAACATTCTAGTTGCATTTGAAAAGAATATGTATTCTGACTTCATTGGGTTTAGAGTCCCAAAATGTCTAATAGGTCAAGTTGGTTGACAGTGTTATTCAAACCTCTCATATTCTTACTACTATTTTTGTCTACTCTTTCAATTATTGGGAAGGAATGTTGAAATCTCCAAATATAACTGTAGTTCTGGCTACTTCTTCTTTTTTACCTATTAAATTTTATGTACTTAGAATTTCTGTTATAAGGTGCATACGCGTTCAGGATTCCTGTGTCGTCTTCTTATTTATTTATTTTTGGCTGTGTTGGGTCTTCATTGTTGCACATGGGCTTTCTCTAGTTGCAGCAAGTGGGGGCTACTCTTCATTGTGGTGCACAGGCTTCTCATTGTGGTGGCTTCTCTTGCTGTGGAGCACAGGCTCTAGGCACGTGGGCTCAGTAGTTGTGGCTCACAGGCTCTAGAGCACAGGCTCAATAGTTGGGGCACACGGGCTTAGTTGCTCTATGGCATGTGGTATCTTCCTGCACCAGGGCTTGAACCCGTGTCCACTGCATTGGCAGGCGGATTCTTAACCACTGTGCCACCAGGGAAGCCCTCCTGTGTCTTCTTAGTGAAATGCCCCTTTCATCATTATTGGATGTCTTTTTCTCTAGTAATGTACTGTTACTTGAAGGCTGCTGTGTCTGATATTAATACAGCAAAATTATCATGAGTATTATTTTCATGGTTTATACATTTCATTTTTCTACTTTTAATGTATTTGTCCTTTCACATTTAAAAAACATTTCCTCTCAGTGGCATAGAGTAGTATCTTGCTTTGTATCCAGTCTGACAATCTCTGCCTTTTAATATGATTAGATCATTTATGTTTAAGGAAATTATTAATACTCTTGGGTCGAAGTCAGCCATCTTCCTAATTGATTTCTATTTGAAATACCTGTGCTTTGTTCCTCTTCCCCTACTTGTCTGCTTTCTTTTGCTCTGAGTACTTTTTCTTTTTTTTTTTTTTTTTTTTTTTTTTTTGCAGTATGCAGGCCTCTCACCGCCACGGCCTCTCCCGCCACAGAGCCCAGGCTCCGGACGCGCAGGCCCAGCGGCCACGGCTCACGGGCCCAGCCGCTCCACAGCACGTGGGATCTTCCCGGACCGGGGCACAAACCAGTGTCCCCTGCATCAGCAGGCGGACTCTCAACCACTGCACCACCAGGGAAGCCCTGCTCTGAGTACTTTAAAAGAAACATAATTCATTTTATCTCCTTTATCGCCTTTTGAGCTGTATTCATTTGTAAATATTCAGTGGTCACCATAAGAATTCAAACGTTCCTTTTGAATTTATGACAGTCTACTGTTAAGTAATATTACACCACTGTACATAAATGTAATAAAACCTTACAACAATATATTTTCATTTATCCCTGTGCTACCTGTTGTGCTAGTGGCATATTCTTTACTTCTACATATTTTATAAACCTGACAATACATTGTTACTTCTTTTGATTTTAACATTTAATTTTCTTTAAAAAATTTTTTTAAAAATAAATCTTCATATTTGCACAAATTTTACAATTTCCCACTCTCCCCATTCCTACAATTAGATCCTAGTTTCTGTTATTTTTTACTTTAGCCTGAAGAATTCCTTTCAGCATTTCATATAGTCCACGTCTGTTAGACACAAATTCTCTTAGGTTTTATTTACCTAAAATAATCTTTATTTGCTTTCATTTGTGAAATACATTTTCACTAGATAAAGAGTCCTAAGTTGACCTTCTTTTTATTCCTTAAACATTTTAAGATGTCCTTCCATTGTTTTGTGCCTTGCCTTTTTTCTGATGAGAAGTTACTTATATTTCTTACTTTTGTTCACCTGTATGTAACGTGTCTCTTACACTGCTGGTGTTTTGGTTTTGTTTTGCTTCAATATTTTCTCTGTTTTCAACAGTTTAGTTATGATGGGTATTTAACCTGATTGGTGTGTGTCAAGGTCTTGAATCAGTGGGCTCGTGAGTTTTCTCAAAACTGAGGAAGAAAATAATCTTTTAAAAATAAATTCAGCTTTATTCTCTCTCACATCTCTATTTCTGAGATTCCAGTTGCATGTATGCTAGTCTGCTTGTTATTATCCCACAAGCCACTGACACTCTGTTGAATTTTTTTCAAATACTTCTCTCTTTACTGTAGTTTTGGTAACTTCATTGAGGTGCCTTCAAGTTCAAAGATTTTTTTCTTTAGTCTCCAAATTGCTCTTAAGCCCAGCCAATGCATATTTGATATCAGATATCATCATATTATATAATCTGTACTTCATTGTATTTTAGTTTTAATTTCTTCAATGATATTCCTTGTTTTTTACTAAAATATTTCCCTGCAATTTTTTAACATAGCTAAAATGCTTGTTTTAAAGATCCTTGCATGTTAGAAGGTTGCCCACTCTCACCACTATTACTCAACATAGTTTGGGAAGTTTTAGCCACAACAATCAGAGAAGAAAAAGAAATAAAAGGAATCCAAATGGGAAAAGAAGAAGAAAAGCTGTCACTGTTTGCAGATGACATGATACTATACATAGAGAATCCTAAAGGTGCTACCAGAAAACTACTAGAGCTAATCAATGAATTTGGTAAAGTAGCAGGATACAAAATTAATGCACAGAAATCTCTTGCATTCCTATACACTAAACACGAAAAATCTAAAAGAGAAATTAAGGAAACATTCCCATTTACCATTGCAACAAAAAGAATAAAATACCTAGGAATAAACCTACCTAAGGAGACAAAAGACCTGTATGCAGAAAACTATGACACTGATGAAAGAAATTAAAGATGATACAAACTGAAGGAGAAATATACCACGTTCTTGGATTGGAAGAATTAACATGGTGAAAATGACTATACAATCCAAAGCAATCTACAGATTCAATGCCATCGCTAGCAAACTACCAATGGCATTTTTCACAGAACTAGAACAAAAAATTTCACAATTTGTATGGAAACACAAAAGACCCCAAATACCAAAAGCAATCTTGAGAAAGAAAAATGGAGCTGGAGGAATCAGGCTCCCTGACTTCACACTATACTACAAAGCTACAGTAATCAACACAGTATGGTACTGGCACAAAAACAGAAATATAGAGCGATGCAATAGGACAGAAAGCCCAGAGATAAACCCATGCACATATGGTCACCTTATCTTTGATAAAGGAGGTAAGAATATACAATGGAGAAAAGACAGCCTCTTCAATAAGTGGTACTGGGAAAACTGGGACAGCTACATGGAAAAGAATGAAATTATAACACTCCCTAACACCATACACAAAAATAAACTCAAAATGGATTAAAGACCTAAATGTAAAGCCAGACACTATCAAACTCCTAGAGGAAAACATAGGCAGAACACTCTATGACATAAATCACAACAAGATCCTTTTTGACCCACCTCCTAGAGAAATGGAAATATAAACAAATGGGATCTCATGAAACTTAAAAGCGTTTGCACAGCAAAGGAAACCATAAACAAGATGAAAAGACAACCCTCAAAATGGGAGAAAATATTTTCAAATGAAGCAACTGACAAAGGATTAATCTCCAAACTATACAAGCAGGTCATGCAGCTCAATATCAAAAAAACAAACAACCCAATCCAAAAATGGTTAGAAGACCTAAATGGACAAGTCTCCAAAGAAGATATAGAAATTGCCAACAAACACATGAAAGGATTCTCAACGTCATTAATCATTAGAGAAATGCAAATCAGAACTACAAAGAGGAATCAACTCACACTGGTCAGAATGGCTATCATCAAAAAATATACAAATAATAAATACTGGAGAAAGTGTGGAGAAAAGGGAACCCTGCTACTCTGTTGGTGGGAATGAAAATTGATACAGCCACTATGGAGAACAGTATGGAGGTTCCTTAAAAGACTAAAAATAGAACTACCTATATGACCCAGTATTCCCAGTACTGGGCATATACCCTGAGAAAACCATAATTCAAAAGGAGTCATGTACCACAATGTTCATTGCAGCACTATTTACAATAACCAGGACATGGAAGCAACCTAAGTGTCCATCGACAGATGAATGGATAAAGAAGATGTGGCACATATATACAATGGAATATTACTCAGCCATAAAAAGAAATGAAACTGAGTTATTTGTAGTGAGGTGGATGGATCTAGATTCTGTCATACAGAGTGAAGTAAGTCAGAAAGAGAAAAACAAATACCATATGCTAACACATATATGGAATCTAAAAAAAAAGAAAAAGAAAAGGTTCTGAAGACCCTAGGGGCAGGACAGAAATAAAGATGCAGATGTAGAGAATGGACTTGAGGACACAGGGAGGGAGAAGGGTAAGCTGGGACGAAGTGAGAGACATACATACACTACCGAACGTAAAATAGATAGCACATGTTGGCAATGATACCTCTACTTACACTACTCACTTCTCCAAGATATTAATAGTCCTTCTCTTATGTGAACTAGGTCATTAAATACATACTTGTCAAGGTTTGTGTTGGAAGATCTCGTGAATGTCAATGTTCCTCAGAGTCTTATGTTGAAGAGGAACTATTATTCAATTATTACTAAGCACTCAAATTGGGAATGACACTCTGAACTCCCTAGCTGCCTCATACTTGCCTTCAGTCCTATTTCAGGCCTTAACCTTCTTAAACAATCCCACATTCTACACCAAACACATGGGCAGCAAAATAAAGAGAAAAAGAACATAAGATCATGAGGAGAAAGAGAAGAAACAATGGGAGGAAAAAGGTACCTATAGACATGTTAGTACTAGGGGTAGTGGAATTCTAATACCGTCCCTATCCATATTCGTATATTCGAACATGGATAGTCTAAAAATATGACTACCAGTTCTTGGCTACATTCTCTCACACCAACTGAGAAATTCCAGGAAGTATCTCTAGAGAATTAGATTAAAAAACACTCCAAACACACAAATAGCAACTTCCAGAGAATAAGCAAACAAGAAATAATTAAGAGAAATAAACAGAGGTAGAATGAGACAGAAAGAGAATAATTTCACAGGCTGAGTCAATAATGTTAATCTTGACATTTTAAAACTTTTTGCAAAAGTAATTTCTGTCATCTAAAATCTTTTACTCTTATGAGATACATTAAGCATATTCACAAACAGGTTTATGACCTTGACTTGTGATTTGTCTATTCGTAGTCATCCTAGATGTCTCATGCTTGTTATGTATTTCCAGTGTTGAAGAATAGATTTTATCACTACTGACCTCTACCTCATTCTTTGTTTTCATCAAAGTTGTTTTAAAAATGTGCAGCAAAGATAGCCCCTAGCAATAAGTAAGCTATTCCCTCAGTTCTGTGGCCGGTGAGTCTCCATAATTGAAGAATGGAAGGCTAACCATATTCAAATCAAGCTGGGATGGGTAACCTCTCCTCTAAAACTTCCCTAAAGGGAAGTACGTATAGCTATGTTAGAAATCTGAATGCCAGTTAAAGACATTTCCCTCAATTCATTTCCTAAGAGACATTCCATGGCAAGATTACAGGACTCTGTGACTTTATGGTTTTGTTTTGTTTTGTTTTTGATGTGGGGGGTCAGTCTAATCTCTAATACCTTGAATTCCATCCACAAGTTATCAATTTTTTTTCAAAAAATTCTCGACTCATTTAATGTTTCAAAAATCATCTGTCTGTAGAATAGGCCACCAAATCAGTAGTACTGGGAAAAGGAGAGAGAGAGAGAGACAGAGAGGGAGAGAGAGAGAGAACTAGAGACAGGCAGCAAGCCACAGAGAATACACAGCCCCAGAATATGAATGGCCATCTGGCACAAGAGAAATACGTTTTTCATTTTATCATTCAGAGTCTCACGGTGAATGAGCTAATAAGTGACGTTGTGCATGAATGATCTCTTCCTCACCCTTCCTTGTAGGTGACTTTCAAGAGAAGGCTTTCAGCTCATGCTACCCAATGTGGCTACCTAGCTTATCCAGTGAATATTTCCTTTATTGCACAGACGTCAAAAATATCTACCTTTTCTTCTACATGTCGATATAACTTTTACATGACATATTCTCTTTTATTGAATATGTGTTCTCTATACCTTGTATGTTTCTCAAAATTTTACATTCAACTTGAAGATTCAGGCTTAATTCTCACTGGAGACAATTAAGTTCTTGGAAATATTTTTGAGTCCCAGCTATGCATCACTCAAGGGGTAATCCTCTGTGCTCCACACAACATTTCTATTCTCTTAGTGAAGTTGCAACAAAAAGTATTGTTACATTTTCTGAGCTTTCTGTGCCAGAAACCTTTCTCAACTGATACACAATGTGCCCCCTAAGCCCAGCAACATGACATGTGAGAGCTATGATTCACTCCCTTTTATAGATGTTGAAACCGAGATGCAGGAGTTAACACTTTTTCAAAAGAAAACTCAGACTCGTTAAGCCTAAGAGTTGTGATTTGGAGCCAGCTTTGCCTGTCTCCAAAATCAGGGTTCTTAAGCATGACACACTACTGATAGGCACAAAGCAGGTTACCAATTAATGTCTGTTGGTTGAATGAATGGCTCTATCAAACAATCAATCAAACACCGAAAGTCTCCCAGAAAGAGTGACCTTAGCAGCCTCTCCAGTCACATCAGTGGCTCCACAACAAAGAAGGTTCTCTAAACCAGGTTGGTCATGTGCAAATTTCACAGCAGGAAACTGTATGCAAATAGGCTTTTCCCCCTAGAAAATAGATTGCACAAATTATTCCAACTGGGCCATCACACACTGGTAAATGTTTCCAGTTTTGAAAAGCTCTTACTTCATTACTAATGGCCTGTTCTCATCACCTGGCATGTCCTGCAACTTCTCCCCTTGTCAATCAATCCTGGAATACTTGCCACAGAGCTAGCTACCTCTTTTGCTATAGCAGCCTGGTTATCAATAAGCTTGTTAATATACATTCTGAGCTGTTAATCACAAACTTGTTAACCAGAGACTCTGTGTTTCCTTTTTACTATCCTAAATAGTGCGTGACAAATGCTGAAATGTGTATATATTTTAATTTTAAATATCAATTCAAGCCAGGTGATCTACTAGCTAAAGTAAAAAGCTCAGTAATTCTCACCAGAGCTCTCCCCCCATATTATCTTCAATATTTCTCTCCATTTCAGAGTTTGCCTTTTCTGTTCGGCATGCTCATCTGTGCTAGATTATTAGTTACTATCCAGGCCTAGGCAGTTCCAATTTCTCTGGATAATCTACAGTTCTGAGTGACAACTCCTTGTTACCAAGCTCAGCCACATTCCCTGGGTATCCTGAAGAACAAAGTCCATGGACTCTCTCCACATCCTTCCCATGTCCATTTCCTATTGATTGTGTCTTCTACTCTAATGGCTCCCTAGATTCCTTTCAAAGCTTTTTCCCCACTACAGTGTAATTTTTAAAATTTATTTTACAAATGTTAAGTACCTACACTGTGCCAAGTATTCTTTAGTTGTGGAGAATGCAGCCTTGAACAAAACAGAAGGATATTCCCACCCTAATGGAGCTGATCTTTCAAGGAGAAAGAGGAGACGTGAGATAATAAGATAATAACGTAATATATACAATCTATTAGATAGTGACAAGTGACATGGAAAAATAAAACAGAGAAGGGGGATAGGAGTGTATGGGTGCAGGAATAGATTATAATTTTAAATACTAAGGTTGGGGAAAACCTTGTTCAAAAGGAAACATTTTAAGAAATTGCTGATGGAGAGGAGAAAGTGAGCCATGATGCTACCTAAGGAAAAGCATGATTCCAGGCGGAGAGAATGACAACTTCACTCTCCTCAGACCTTTAAGTTGATAACTATGTTTTTTACCATAAGTTGAAATCAGTTTGTTTTTGAAATACAAGATGGACTATATTAAATACTTTATAATATATAATGAGAGATGACTATTACCGGGACAACAATAAAATTTATTTACCTGAGGATTTTATCTATTCTAACTTGAAAAATATGGTATTACAAAATGTATTCTACTTACATTTGAAACAATGACTCTCAAACATTGCACTGTGGACATTTGGGGGTTGGGAGGGGTGGAAGTGGGGCCCATGCATTAGTAACATGTATAGCAGCACCCCTGACCTCTACCTGTTAGATATCATTACCATTCACATCCACATTTATGACAACAAGAAATGTCTTGAGATATTGACCAATGTTTCCACGGGAGTAAAAGCACCCACCCTCTCCATTAGGAATTACTGGTTTAAAAGGGCAAGGATCAGCAGCCCTCCAACTGCTGTTGTTAAGAACTCAGTATATTCCAATAAGATCCAAGCTTCACTTTTTTTTTTTTTTTGCGGTGCGCGGGCCTCTCACTGTTGTGGCCTCTCCCGTTGCGGAGCACAGGCTCCGGACGCGCAGGCTCAGCGGCCACGGCTCATGGGCCTAGCCGCTCCGCGGCATGTGGGATCTTCCCGGACCGGGGCACGAACCCGTGTCCCCTGCATTGGCAGGCGGACTCTCAACCACTGCGCCACTAGGGAAGCCCCACAAGCTTCAGTTTTAAAGAAAAAATGTATAAACAGGCACAATCAGTAAGCTCTATGGTTTTGAGTAGCTTGGAAAGTCATTAAGGGAAGCTTCCCCCAAATCAGTGCTGCTGCTCACACATTATCCCCTTGTAACCAAGAGGACTTTTCACCCCAGGCAAGGCAATATTATAAGATTTGAGATAAGTGAGGTGGGGTGGGGGTTGTGCCTTTATGGCTTAAAACACAAAAAGGGCTAGTGTGAATGCAAGCAAGTTCTAAGGGAGTTTTATAAAAATAACGTAATGAAAGTGGAGAATTTGAAACTGGATTGCCTTAAAACTGTCCGCATTGCATATCCCACTTTTATTCTCTGATCTATTTTCCAATAGCTTTATTTTCCTCCACAGGTACCTCTTCAATCATTTCAAAACTCTTCTTCCTATCACAGTGTCATCCAGATGAGCTAACCCTTGACTCAAACTAGACCGTGAGAGCTTTTCATGGATTGGATTCATTATATCCCACAGAGTTCTTACACATGCTCCCTGGAACTGTCTTCAACTGCATTGCTAGCCTCAGCCCCTGAAGTAGGATTTTTCAAAAGTATTCCTTCTTTAGAGTTCTATTAAAATTGTCTCTCCAGTCTGTATTAAACATTTCTCAAATCTCGGATTTTTCTCAAATTCATAAAGACTTATGAATTTGTTTTCCTTTCATCAGATCTTTGAATTCAACTTTAGGCATCCATTCCAATTCAGTATCCTCAGCTCCCTGTGACCTCACAAAAAAGGTACCCAGAACATAGTAGAATAATAGACCTGTCAAACATCCCATTGTGCAGGACACACTAGTGCTGGAGGATAGGTTGTGTGAACTACCAAATGCCAGGCATCTGAGAAACTGTCTCATAGCCAAACTTCACATCTCAATTTCCAGTCCGACTTTTACTTCCTCACCAATAGGATCTATGCCAGTTGTGACCAACAGTTGGAATTTACTAGTAAACTTGTACTCAATAGAGAAAATGTTAAACATACAATATTAAGGAAAGAAAATCAGAAGTAATAAGGGGATGGGGGAGGGGGGAGAGGGTGAGAGAGGGAGAGAAGAAAGAGAAACAAAATTCTGAACCTCAAAGAAAGAAGAGTCAAATGGGATACAGGGTGAATCAAAGGCCTCCATTTATAATTCTGTGTGTTCTAACCAACATTTCCACATACCTTCCCATTGGGCACTGTCTAAAAGGTCACTTGTTCTGGGAAGTCCTGTCTCTCTGCTTCAAACCAACAGAAGCATCTATGGAAGAAGGGCTTAGGTCAATTCCCTCACAGCCAATCCTGCTCTGCCAAGTCCCCCAAACCTATTTCTGCTTCAAGCCTGGAAGAGTCCCACTATAGCATGTTCCTTTCTCACAGGCTCATTCTCTTCATAATTTTCTTCTAACTTTATTATCTATATCTAAACTTAAAGTCTCCATATTCTTCAAATTCCTCAATTCATATACTTCAGAGATTTGAAAAAGTCCATTTTTTCTTTCCAGTGCCCAAGTGAAATTTCTGTGCAATTTGTGTGAAAACCTGCCTCATCCATTTGGGCCTCAGCAAGGCTCTCTATTCTAAGGAATTTGTCTCTGTCCATCTCACACTGTGCTTCCTGACTGCCCTTCTCATGCTCTGCTTCCTTTAATTCTGGATCTGACTATATTCCTACAGATTTGAGTCTGCCCTGGGAAATGGAACAATTTTGTGTCTCTGGTACTAAGAGCTCCTGCCCTAGATCTTGTTCATTTTGGTGATATTCTTTCTTCCCATTCCTAGAAAACCCGAAGCCCTGCCAAAACTGCTGGCCAGACAGACACAGTCCCTTTAACTGCATCCTCTTGTTTAGCTCCACCCCCGAACACTAGAAGGCAGAATTTTACGTGGGTCATCACTCAATATATTATTCTCTTAACTACTTCTTGTTCGTCAGTTAAGCTAAAGGAGTTACCAGTTTCTCTCTCTAATTACATCTACACTGTCTTGAAGTTCTTGGATTTATTAAATCTTCAAAGCCTAAAACATTGTCCTAAAATGCTAACACCCTGCCTCACTTTCCTTTATAGTCATTGGGCTTATTCACTGACTTATGATTTACCTATCACGAGTCTCTCTACCTCCTATATACATTACTTTTCATTTCTTTCCCTAAAGAGTAAATTCTAAACATTCTGGGAGGAACCACTGCCCATTCATAAATGTTTTCAACTCGAAAAATGGGCCTTTATTACATTTAAAATCTGTTCCTTTGTCTTTGGCAAGTTCTGCATGAACACCATGTATGCTATGCCTGGGACACTGACATCAAGGATAAATACCCTCTCTCCATCAGCAGACTGAGCTGCTTTTCCAGTGCTCTGATTATCTGTGTACAAAATTTGCTACTAACTCTCATGATACAGGCATAAGAATTTAAATTGGCTGTCTCTTTACATGACATCTCTGTATATTACCCTTATGTTTCCTCTGGAA
The DNA here is from genome assembly GCF_008692025.1 of Phocoena sinus. NCBI lineage: Eukaryota > Metazoa > Chordata > Mammalia > Artiodactyla > Phocoenidae > Phocoena > Phocoena sinus. The sequence goes on along the minus strand of NC_045768.1, from coordinate 77,935,880 downwards.
TTCTAGGTTTTGAGAATTGATTTATTCACATTTCTCTACTTCTGAGGTCAAAGATGGTAAGTATTTGTAAACAATGGGTATCTTCACTTTCACTGCCTTTCCTGCTAAATATATCCTTCCTGCAGCTGAAGAGGTAGACTAAATAACAGATGGGGCCATATGACTGAGTATAAAAGATGGGTTTTACAGAAAAGATCCAGGAAGGAGAAGAGGGAAGCATTAGTCCAAGAGACATCTCTAGTGAACCAGGTCATAGGAAAACAAAGCTCCCTCTGCCCTCTCCTCAACTGCCTCCTCCCTGTTTTGCCTCATGTACTGGTCATAAGCAACACCACTATTGACTGTACTCTTAAAACCGCAGCCAGGCCATGCACTGGGTTTAGTTCTGCACCAGGAGTAGAGACTGATGATTCAGCTCTTCTCTGGTGATCAGAAGGGGCTTGTATCACTTTGGACTGGATGCATAAAGAAAAAAGCCGTGTGCCTCAAGAAGACTGCCCTCTTACACATATAAACAGAATATGTGAAGGACCATTCAAGCAACTGGGTGGCTGACAGGGTCTTGGAGCTACAAACAGGTGTCAGGCCTGAGACTCTGAAGTGGGAGAGCCGAGTTCAGGACACTGGACCACCAGAGACCTCCCAGCCCCAAGTAATATCAATCAGCGAGAGCTCTCCCAGACATCTCCATCCCAATGCTAAGACCCATCTCCACTCAATGACCAGCAAGCTCCAGTGCTGGACACTACATGCAAAACAACTAGCAAGACAGGAACATGACCCCACCCATTAGCAGTGAGGCTGACTAAAATCATAATAAGTTCAGAGACACCCCAAAACACACCACCGGACATGGCCCAGCCCGCCAGAAAGAAAAGATCCAGCCCCACCCACCAGAACACAGGCACCAGACCCCTCCACCAGGAAGCCTACACAACCCACTGAACCAACCTTTCTCACTGGGGACAGACACCACAAAAAACGGGAACTGTGAATCTGCAGCCTGTGAAAGGAGACCACAAACACAGTAAGATAAGCAAAATGAGAAGACAGAGAAATATGCAGCAGATGAAGGAGCAAGACAGAAACCCACCAGACCAAACAAATGAAGAAGATATAGGCAGTCTACCCAAAAAAGAATTCAGAGTAATGATAACAAAGATGACCCAAAATCTTGGAAATAGAATGGAGAAAATACAAGAAACGTTTAACAAGGACCTAGAAGAACTAAAGAGCAAACAAACAATCATGAACAACACAATAAATGAAATTAAACATTCTCTAGAAAGAATCAATAACAGAATAACTGAGGCAGAAGAACAGATAAATGACCTGGAACATAAAACAGTGGAAATAACTATCACAGAGCAGAATAAAGAAAAAAGAATGCAAAGACTTGAGGGCAGTCTCGGAGACCTCTGGGACAACATTAAATGCACCAACATTTGAATTATAGGAGTCACAGAAGAAGAGAAAAAGAAAAGGACCGAGAAATATTTGAAGAGATTATAGTTGAAAACTTCCCTAATATGGGAAAGGAAATAGTCAACTCCAGGAAGTGCTGAGAGTGCCATACAGATAAACCCAAAGAGAAACATGCCAAGACACATATTAATCAAGCTTTCAAAAATTAAATACAAAGAAAAAATATTGAAAGCAGCAAGGGAAAGACAACAAATAACATACAAGGGAATCCCCATAAGGTTAAAGGCTGATCTTTCAGCAGAAACTCTGCAAGTCAGAAGGGAGTGGCAGGACATACATAAAGTGATGAAGGAAAAAACTTATAACCAACGTTACTCTACCCAACAAGGATCTCATTCAGATTTGATGGAGGAATTAAAACCTTTACAGACAAGCAAAGCCTAAGAGAATTCAGCACCACCAAACCAGCTTTACAACAAATGATAAAGGAACTTCCCTAGGCAGGAAACACAAGAGAAGGAAAAGACCTACAATAACAAGCCCAAAACAATTAAGAAAATGGTAATAGGAACATACATATTGATAATTACCTTAAATGTAAATGGATTAAATGCCCCAACCAAAAGATAAAGACTGGCTGAATGGAAACAAAAAAAAGACCCATATATATGCTGTCTACAAGAGACCCACTCCAGACCTAGGGACACATACAGACCAAAAGTGAGGGGATGGAAAAAGATATTCCATGCAAATGGAAACCAAAAGAAAGCTGGAGTAACAGTTCTCATATCAGACAAAAGAGACTTTGAAATAAAGACTTTTACAAGAGACAAAGAAGGACACTACATAATGATCAAGGGATCAATCCAAGAAGAAGATATAACAAGTGTAAATATTTATACACCCAACATAGGAGCACCTCAATACATAAGGCAAATGCTAACAGCCATTAAAGGGGAAATTGACAGTAACACAATACTAGTAGGGGACTTTAACACCCCACTCTCATCAATGGAAACATCATCCAAAATGAAAATAAATAAGAAAACACAAGTATTAAATGACATATTAAACAAGATGGATTTAATTGATATTTATAGGACATTCCATCCAAAAACAACAGAATAGACTTTCTTATTAAGTGCTCATGGAACATCCTCCAGGATAGACCATATCTTGTGTCACAAATCCAGCCTTGGTAAATTTAAGAAATTGAAACCATATCAAGTATCTTTTCCGATCACAACACTATGAGGCTAGCCATCAATTACAGGAAAAAATCTGTAAAAAATACAAACACATGGAGGCTAAAAACTACACTACTAAATAACCAAGAGGTCACTGAAGAAATCAAAGAGGAAATCAAAAAATACCTGGAAATAAATGAGAATGAAAACATGATGACCCAAAACCTATGGAATGCAGCAAAAGCAGTTCTAAGAGGGAAGTTCATAGAAATACAATCCTACCGCCAGAAACAAGAAAAAGATCAAATAAACAATCTAAACTTACAGCTAAGGCAACTAGAGAAAGAAGAAAAAAAACTCCAAAGTCAGCAGAAGGAAAGAAATCATAAAGATCAGATCAGAAATAAATGAAAAAGAAATGAAGCAAACAATATCAAAGATCAGTAAATCTAAAAGCTGGTTCTTTGAGAAAACAAAATTGTTAAACCATTAGCCAGACTCATCAAGAAAAAAGGGAGAAGACTCATATCAACAGAATTAGAAATGAAAAAGGAGAAGTAACAACTGACACTGCAGAAATACAAAGGAATATGAACGATTACTACAAGCAACTATATGCCAATAAAATGGACAAATTCTTAGAAAAGCAAAACCTTCTGAGGCTGAACCAGCAACAGATAGAAAATATAAACAGACCAACCTCAAGTTCTGAAATTGAAACCGTGATTAAACTTCTTCCAACAAACAAAAGTCCAGGACCAGACAACTTCACAGGCTAATTCTATCAAACACTTAGAGAAGAGCTAACACCTATCCTCAAACTCTTCCAATATACAGCAGAGGGAGAAACACTCCCAAACTCATTCTATGAGCCCACCATCACCCTGACACCAAAACCAGACCAAGATGTCACAAGGAAAGAAAACTACAGGCCAATATCACTGATGAACGTAGATGCAAAAATCCTCAACCAAATACCAGCAAACAGAATCCAACAGCAAATTAAAAGGATCATACACCATGATCAAGTGGGGTTTATGCCAGGAATGCAAGGATTCTTCAATGTATGCAAATCAATCAGTATGATACACCATATTATTAAACTGAAGAATAAAAACCATATGGAGTGATATACCATGTTGTTGGATTGGAAGAATCAAAATTGTGAGAATGACTATACAACCCAAAGTAATCTACAGATTCAATGCAATCCCTATCAAACTACCAATGGCATTTTTCACAGAACTAGCACAAAAAATTTCAGAATTTGTATGGAAACACAAAAGACCCTGAAGAGCCAAAGCAATCTTGAGAAAAAAAAATGGAGCAGGAGGAATCAGGCTCCCTGACTTCAGACTATATTACAAAGCTACAGTAATCAGACAGTATGGTACTGACACAAAAACAGAAACATAGAGCAATGGAATAGGACAGAAGGCCCAGAGATGAACCCACACACAAATGTCACCTTATCTTTGATAAAGGAGTCAAGAATATACAATGGAGAAAAGACAGTCTCTTCAAGAAGTGGTGCTGGGAAAACTGGACAGCTACATGTAAGAGAATGAAATTAGAACACTCCCTAACACCATACACAAAAATAAACTCAGAATGGATTAAAGACTTAAATGTAAGGCCAGACACTGTAAAACTCTTAAAGGAAAACATAGGCAGAACACTCTATGACATAAATCATAACAAGATCCTATTTGACCCACCTCCTAGAGAAATGGAAATAAAAACAAAAATTAACAAATGGTACCTAATGAGACTGACAAGATTTTTCACAGCAAAGGAAATCATAAACAAGACAAAAAGACAACCCTCAAAATGGGGGAAAATATTTGCAAATAAAGCAACTGACAAAGGATTAATCTCCAAAATATACAAACAACTCATGCAGCTCAGTATCAAAAAACCCAATCCAAAAATGGACAGAAGTCCGAGATAGACATTTTTCCAAAGAATATATACAGATTGCCAACAAACACATGAAAGGATTCTCAACATCACTAATCATTAGAGAAATGCAAATCAAAACTACAAAGAGGTATCAACTCACACTGGTCAGAATGGCCATCATCAAAAAATCTACAAACAATAAATGCTGGGAAGGGTGTGGAGAAAAGGGAACCCTCTTGCACTGTTGGTGGGAATGTAAATTGATACAGCCACTATGCAGAACAATATGGAGGTTCCGTAAAAGACTAAAAATAGAACTACCTATATGATCCAGTATTCCCAGTACTGGGCATATACCCTGAGAAAACCATAATTCAAAAAGAGTCATGTACCACAATGTTCACTGCGGCACTATTTATAATAGCCAGGACATGGAAGCAACCTAAATGTCCATCAACAGATGAATGGATAAAGAAGATGTGGCATATATATACAATGGAATATTACTCAGCCATAAAAAGAAATGAAATTGAGTTATTTGTAGTGAGGTGGATGGACCTAGAATCTGTCAGACAGAATGAAGTAAGTCAGAAAGGGAAAAACAAACACTGTATGCTAACACACATATATGGAATCTGAAAAAAAAAAAAAAGGTCCTGAAGAACCTAAGGGCAGGACAGGAATAAAGACGCAGATGTAGAGAATGGACCTGAGGACAAGGGAGGGGGAAGTTTAAGCTCTGACGAAGTGAGAGAGTGGCATTGACATATATATACTACCAAATGTAAAGTAGATAGCTAGTGGGAAGCAGCTGCATAGCACAGGGAGATCAGCTCAGTGCTTTGTGACCACCTAGAGGGTTGGGATAGGGAGGGAGGGAGGGAGGTGCAAGAGGGAGGGGATATGGAGATATATGTATACATATAGCTGATTCATTTTGTTATAATGCAGAAACTAACACAACATTGTAAAGCAATTACACTCCAATAAAGATGTTAAAGAGATGTCATTAACAAAATGGAAGGACAACCATAGACTGGATTGAGAAAAAATTTGCAATTCATGTATCTCATAAGGGATTCATGTCTAGACATAAAAAAAACAAAACTCCTGTGTCTCAACAGTAAGACAAACAACCCAATTAATACATGAGTACAATACCGAATAGACTTTTCACTAGAGAAGATATATGAAGGGCTAATAAGTATATGAAAAGATGCTCCACATCATTATTCATTAGGGATATGCAAATTAAAACCACCCGAGATACCACTTCCTATGCAGTCAAATGACTATAATAAAATGGAGACAAAAGCAAATGTTGGGGAGAATGTGGAGAATCTGGAACTCTCACACATTGCTGGTAGAAACGTATACTGGTGCAAGTGCTTCAGAACACAGGTTTTCAGTTTCTTACAAAACTACCCTATATCCCAGCAATTCCACACCTATGTATCTACCCAAGAAAAATGAAAATATGTACACAAAAGGACTTTTTAATGAATGTTCATAGCATTTTTATAACACGGAAGCCCCAATCTACATTAAAATATCCATGTGAGTACATAAACAAAATGTGGTCTATCTATATACTGGAATACTCTTCAGTAATAAAAATAATTGAAGTACTTATATATGTTACAACACGGATAAACCTCAAAAATATTATGCTAAGTCGAAAAATCCAGAAACAAATGATTACATATTGTATAATTCTCTACATATGAAACATCCAGAAGAGGCAAGTCTATGGAGATATAAAGCAGATCAATGGTTGCCTGGAACTCAGATTGGGAGCAGGAATTGACTATCAACAGGCAATGGGAGTGGGGCAGATGGGGTCCATGGGGACTTGTTGGGGTGATGAAAATGTTTTAAAACAAGATTGTGGTAATTTTTGAACATCTGTATAAATTTACTAAAAATCATCAACTTGTACTCTTACAATGGTTGAATTCTATGAATTTTATACCTCAGTAAAGCTGTTAAATAAAAATGACCAGCACAGAATGGAAAGTGGGAGGTATAGATGAATCAAGTTGGGCAAGCTATTGATAATTTTTGCTGCTGGATGATGGGCAATGAGGGATTATACTTTTCCTTTTCACTCTTTGTGTACATTTGAAATTTTCAAATAAAAAGTGAAAAAGTAACGATTATAAAAAATTGCAGCCAATAGTTAAATTTCATTGAACACATTTATAGTGGAGTTTACAGAACAAGTAAAGCAAAATACAGAGTGAGCAAAATTAAAAGGACAAAGATTTTAGAGCCTAGAGAGAGAATGGTGTTCCTGATATTGTTGGAAAACCTCCCTTTATGCTCTAGAGGGAGACAATGGACAAGAATCATGGACCCTCAAGGACAGCCTTCCACTGAGCCCTGGAAGGTGATGTCATTTATGAAAGTGCTTTTCTTCTGGCCCTCTCTAACACTGATGGGGCATGGGGGGGGGGGGGGGGGGGGAAGGGAGGGGATGGATAGAAAAATAAAGTCTGTCACTTTGTTCCTCCTCCCAGGAAACTTCAGACTCCCTCTAATGTTTCTGTCTATACAACAGGTCCTGAGTATGCTCAGCATCCTTCTGGTGTCCTATTATATATTTACTTGCTAAGCCTCTCTCAAAGATCCCACCGTGGGATGGTTCTGAATATTTCATAGCACAGGGGACAATTTAGGCTAGAGACATCCATCATCAAGGATAATCTGGTATGTACCCAAAACGTAATTGCTGGTGGAGAGTTCCTCTATGCATTCCTGTGTCCCTTACCAAACAGTAAATATTTGGAATTGGTTACATATCCTGAGCAAGTGGCCTTTATTCACATGTCCATTTGTTCACCAGATTATAGCAATATAAATGGAGAGGCTCCTTTCATTTACATTACTGTCTGGCAAAATCTTAGCTTATAATAAATGACTGGTTATATAAATTTTTGAACAATTGAAAATAGAATAGCATGGAGTCTTTTTAAAATTTTAATTTTCTTATGTTTTTATTTTTTGAAGATACAATTGACATAATGTATACGTTTAAGGTGTTCAATGTGCTGATTTAACACATTTATAGATTACAATATGATACCACTATAGCGTTAGCTAACATCTCCATCACATCATATATATATATATGTGTGTGTGTGTGTGTGTGTGTATACATATATATATGTGTGTGTGTGCTTTTTGTGGTGAGAACATTTAAAATATAGTCTATTAGCAACTTTGAAGTATGTAATACAGTATCATTGACTTAATCACGATTCTGTGTATTAGATCTCCAGAACTTATTTACCTTCTAAATGTAAGTTTGTACCCTTTAACCAACAGCTGTCTAACTTTCTCACCCTCCAGTTCCCTAGTAGCCACCATTCTACTCTCTGTTTCTATGACTTTGGCTTTTTTAGATTCCATGTATAAGTGATATACAGTGTTAGTTTTCCTCTGTCAGACTCACTTCATTTAACATAATGCTCTCAATATCCATCCATGTTGCTGCAAATGGCAGGATTTCCTTCTTTCTCATGATTGAATAATATTCCATTCTATACATGTATTGGGTTGGCCAAAAATTTCATTTGGGTTTTGTTTTTGATGTGTCCTCTCTTGGTGTCATATCCAAAAATATTGTTGCCAAGACCAATGCCAAAGATGTTTTACCTATGTTTTTTTCTGGGAGTTTTATGGTTTCAGTTCTAATGTTTAAGTCTTTAATCTACTTTGAGTTGATTTTTATGAGTGTTTCAATTAGGAGTCCAATTTCATTTTTCTGTATGTGGTCATTCAGCTTTCCCATAAATTCTTGAAGAGACCATTCTTTCCCCATTGAGTATTCTTGCCTCCTTTGTCAAGTATTAGTTGACCATATATTCAAGGGCTTATTTCTGGACTCTCTATTTGGTTCCATTGGTCTATATATCTATGCTTGTCATGTAGTCATTTTTTTAACAAAATGAGTCATACCAATATGTACTAATAGACAATTATATCACATATTTTATCAAGTCAAAAGGCAAGGCGCAGAAAACATTTGTGTATATGTGTGTCTTTTTCTGTGTATGTGTTTTTATGTATACATAGGGAGAAAACAGATTACAGATTAAAATAGTATGAGTTGGGAAAGTGGGTAGGCACAAGAATATAAAGACCCTTCTATGTCCCCACTAAAGATTGTACTTGACCTTACAGGTATACTTTGGGGGAAGATAGCTGAATATTAGTGGGAAGAAAACATAATTTCATTTCTGTTGTGTCTGCATTCAGTTATTTTTAATGCATGTAATATTTGCTCAAACAATAAAAAAATTAAATTCAAAAGTAGTATGTTACGATTGTGTTTATATTCTGATTTCTAAAAGTATTGATTTTCACAAACTTCTGTACTAACAGCCTTTGGAATTAACATCTATTAGTTAAGTAGTTAAATTGAGAATAGTACCTTTAATATGGGCATATTATTCCTATTGTTTATTGCTTTTGGTCATATGTACAAAATAAATTGCTTATGATTGACTAAAAGAAAAAAACAGTATACATTAACATATACTTTAATTCTTATCTTCTGTATTATGTTTATTTTTAGAGTCAGGAGGGTCTTGAAGCTCTCTGGACAACTACCTTAATTCCAGATTTTGCATCTTATTTTGAAGTTATGCAAAAATGAAAGTTTCTTATTATCCTTTTAACCAAACATAGATAATGGTCTCTTCTGAATGCCTATCCAAACTCTTCCTATAATTTAAGCTTTTTCTTATTCTGTCTCTTCTCAAGAAGGAGAAAAAAAAGACTAGTCATCACCTTTATAAAACTCTTCAAATAGTCACAGTGGGTTAACATCCTTCTTGTCTCTAAACTGATCTATACAAACTCATTATATCTTTCCTCATAAGAATCTAGCTGTTAGCCCTTTAAGTACTTTGGTCATGCTTTCTGATTTATTCAAACCTTTCGTAAAAAATCAACTATCAGAATTGCAAAGCTGGGTTCACTGCTGCACTCATATAAGACTCAAATCCAATTCTGTTGATGGTACAAATGTCAAGATGATTTTAAATTATTTTGTATTGGGGCCATATTATGTAATCCCAACTTGGTGATAGGATCTATATATATATATATTTTTTTTTTTTTTTTTTTTTTTTTGCGTTACGCGGGCCTCTCACCGTTGTGGCCTCTCGCGTTGCAGAGCACAGGCACCGGACGCGCAGGCTCTGCGGCCATGGCTCACGGGCCCAGCCACTCCGCGGCATGTGGGATCTTCCCAGACCGGGGCACAAACCCGTGTCCCCTGCATCGGCAGGCAGACTCTCAACCACTGCGCCACCAGGGAAGCCCTCAATCAATATTTTTTATATCCAGTAAACACCTATTGAAATTCTACTGTGTGCCAAACAATATAAATATAAGGTTCCATTAAAGGGTATAAGAGACACTGAAATAAAAAGTTATACACAATATGAGAAGAGGTTTAGTACAGGAGTACACATACCATAAGCAGTGAAAGGACAAAACATCTCATTCTGTCATAGTTTGGAGAGAGGGATAGTAGAGATTCATAGAGAAAATATCGCTTTGGTTAAAATTTGAAAAACAAAGGAAACGTTAGCAAGAAAGAAATACATTCAAAACAAAGGGCTTATAAAATATAAAAAGACAAATTTGAGTAGCCACAAATAAAAACAGTATGTTGGGACTAGAAAAATGGCAGAATGCATGGCTGGAAAAGAAGTAAGAGACTAAATTATTGTGAATTACTGAATGAAATCAGTAGGGATAACAATGTGATATGCAACAGATTATAAAATTATTTATGTAGAAAACTCAACAGGATTAGCTAATTGCTTTTGTCTGAGGTGTAAAAAATAAACACACACACACACACACACACACACACACACGCAGAAAGGCTAAATAATTTGTGTTTTCTAAACTACTTTATTAAGGTATGATTGACATATGGAAAGCAGTACACATTTAATGTACACAACTTGATGAGTTTGGAGATAAGTATAAACCTGTGAAACCATCACCATAGTCTATGCCATAAACATATCAATCACCCCCAAAAGTATTCTCCCACCTTATTATTACTAACATTTTTGTGATAAAAATACAACATGACACCTACTATCTTCGCAAACTTTTAAGTATACAATACAGTATTGTTAACTAGAGGCACTGTGCTGTACAGTGGATCTCTAGGACTTATTCATCTTATATCACCGAAACTTTACACATTTTGACTAATACTTTCCCATTTCCTCCTTCCCCCCACTCCTGGAAATCACCATTCTACTCTGCTTCTATGAGTTTGAATATTTTGGATTCCTCATGCAGCTACTGTGGAAATATCCAATGAATGGATAAAGAAAATGTGGTATATACGTACAATGGAATATTATTCAGCCTTAAAAAATGTTTTCATTTGTGACAACATGGATGGACTGGAAGACATTACACTAAGTGAAATAAACCAGACACAGAAGGACAAATTTGTATTTTTTAAAAACTGTTAAATATCGGAGTTGAAATTCGAATGTCTATCTAATTTAAAGCATAATTTATTTCTTGTAACATGCTCCCTCTGATCCTAACTGGATATAAAGTGTCTCCCCCACTTTGCTATAACATTTCTTTCAGATTTGTATTTCCTTAATACCATTTTAAATACACTGTGTCTTTCCTACACCATCTCCAATCATTTTTCCATTACCTACAGAAAAATCTGCACCACAGAATAAATTCATAGCCTGATATCCATGACTCTCCATAATCTGTCCAAAAACTTTTACTACTCATATTCCTATTTCATTGTTCACATAATCAAAATGTCTTTCTAGTTAACCTGTTCTAAAAGTTGTTTCCCATTTCCATGCCTTTTTATTAAAGCAGTCCTTTCTACTTTGAATGTCCTGACTCTCATACATACCTATTAGAAATCCTTCTCACTCACTAAGGACTTCAACTCTAATGCACCCACTTTTATTGAACCTTTTTGACTGATCTATTTTAAAGTGATCTATGTGTTTCTGTGTGTGTATACATATGCATTATATAACAGAAGAAAATACATTGTTTTTTGAATTAATAAACATTTTAATTATAAAATTATAGTTTTATTTTATTTTAATTTTATTTAATTAATAAAATTATATTTTCAAACCCAATTATTATCTAATGTCCAGGACTTTCTGAATTCCATTGCTTTCTTTTCAATTTTAGAAACCTATACTATAATTAATGGGCACATCTTGTTTTTTTTCCCTTACATTGGTAATAGAACAGAAACTTTGTTCTGAAAGGCTATACTCCCTAAACAACCAGCTATCAGAAAGTGATTCAGAAATGAAAAAAGAAGCTATCATTTTTGCATTTTTGGAATATTAATATAAAGCTGTTTCTTAATGTTCAAAAAATATATAATAGTAACTTAGGAAACTACATATTTGCAGAAATAGACCACTGATACATTAGTAGATAGTGGTCTTAGAAATAGACCACTGATACGTTAGTAAATTGAAAATACCTTTTAAAATGCAGCTCTTTTGTTATATTAATTCACAACAAATAGTTTCTGTGGCTTGTACTTTCTATATGGAAAACTATAGCATATTAATGATAAATTATGGCAAAATTTCATTATATCTATTGATAAAGAATAGCTTGCTCTGTGTGAATGAGTGTAGCTACAGTAGATACTATTGGGTGCCAATCCTCAAGTGTTTATGAAATCTTCTATGCTGTCTGAATCCTAAAATATTCTGGATCTATCTCTTTCCAATGTGACTTGGATAAATACTGATTTGCCTAAGCCAATTTTTCAGTTCCTCTCCCAGTGACTGAATCACAGAAAACCACATGAACTGCTGGAGGGCTTCCAACAGAGGTTCCTTCATGCTTAGAAAGACACTGAAAAAAGTGCTTTTTCCATTCTTGTCTCTGAACTTTGGTGTAGGATCATATGATATTTAGGGTGTCATTTCATGAGTATGAATATACTCATGCCATATACTGAATATAGCCGAGGAAGTATACTGAAGATAGCAGAGGAAAATGTGGAAAGACAATTCTGGAACTTGGTGACTTGTTCAACTACTTACTTGCCTAATTTTAGATCCATCTATCCTTAGGACTTTTCATTTAAGTCATTTTCACTTGGGCTTTCTATTTCTTATAGCAAAAATTTCCTCCTTGGGCTTCCCTGGTGGCGCAGTGGTTGAGAGTCCGCCTGCCGATGCAGGGGACGCGGGTTCGTGCCCCGGTCTGGGAGGATCCCGCGTGCCGCGGAGCGGCTGGGCCCGTGAGCCGTGGCCGCTGAGCCTGCGCGTCCGGAGCCTGTGCTCCGCAACGGGAGAGGCCACAGCAGTGAGAGGCCCGCGTACCGCAAAAAAAAAAAAAAAAAAATTTCCTCCTTGAAAAGAGAACTTGGATTAAACATGTGTGTAGTACACTTGATTCTACACACTTCTGCCTCCTCCAAACAAAAAGGAAAAACAAAAGACAGGGAGAAAGATGGAGAGTGGGGGAGAGTGAAATAACCAAAGAGGGAATTCTTCCTGTCATTTCCTTTCATGAGCTATGGCCTGGAATGAATATCAGATGAGAAATATGAATCCATTTTTCTTTCCACTGGGTCTCAGCATCCTTGTGTCAGTCTTATTATGGGCAGCCAGCTCCTCTGAGTGTGATTTTAATATTCGGTGCGTATTTTTTTATACTTCATGGTCCTTAAATGTAAGTCAACCACTTCATTTGGTGCTTTTGAAATAAAAACAGTATTCTCCAACACTGGAGGAAAACCTGGCTTTTCTGGGTTTATTGAAAAATGGCACTCTCCTCTTCTACCGAGGTAAGAGCTCTGATTGATGTGAGTCTGATTCGATAATACAATCCCATGTGTTAGCTTACTTACAAATCTTTTCACTGTGTTCAGAGGACTGTTGACAGCAGTAGGGTCATTATTATTATTCAGTTCTTTGTGTACCACTATATGACAGGCACTATGCTAACCTCTTTGCTTAGATTATCCCATTTAAGTTTCACAGCCATCCTAGGAGGTGTAGTTGGTAACCCACCCTTACAAATGGAGTGACCAGCTAAACTGAAGAATCTTGAGTTTCAGAGAGATCAGCCCATTTAGCTAGGGTTGTAATAATTACTAAGTAGTTAGCTATAAGAAAGCATATAATTTACTTTCTTCAATAGTTAGGAATAAAAGTAGCACTAAGAAAGTCAACCATTGATTGGCATTCAAATCAAACTGTTTTCTACTGGTGCAACTTTTTTGTCTTTCACCTTATAGGAGTTAGGGGGATACTAGCTGATTTTATGTCATCCTGAACCCAGGGAGCCGAAGGGAAAAATATATTCTGATGTGTTATTGTTATAATTTCATTAAACCTAATATTTCATGGGCTTTTAGACAATAATATGCTTAACCTGTCCATTATTATAAATATCAAATTATTAAGGCAAAAATGGTTGATGCGCAAAAATAGGCATCGGAAAGACAAATAGCAAATTTTGTGTGAATGTGTGTGCGTATATATCTACATATGTATGTGTTAACTGTGTTAATATTTAGAATATTTTTAGATGATTACTACAGATCCCAAATATTTTCACTACAAAACAAAATTTTATGTGAGCATAAAAAAGGGAATGTTGCTTTTCCTAGGTTGCACCTACAAGTAACCCACGTATTGACCGCTTTTTGGCAGATTTTCTTTTTCTTTTAGGTGTCTCAAATGGCACAATCAATCAAATTGACTATACAATGATCCCGAATAGCCATTAAGAAACAACCTTCAGGTGAAATGCTTTGACCTTTATGAAACTTTACAGATTGGCTTCCCTAAGGATCAATTTCTGACCCTACAATTTACCTTGAAAGTTGACACGCTGAGGCACTCTATCAATGTAAAATTTCATTGAAGTCTTTCACTTTCCTAAGAGTGGTATGCAACGTCACTTATCATTTTCTTTCCGTGGAAAAGCACCTCACTCCCAACACCTTCGAAATCTATGAGAATTAATTCCACTATAACTCCATTTTTTTAAAAAAATGGATTAAAAGATATGTGTTTATAGTTTTTAAAATAAAGAGCTACATGGCAGCTCTCCGTTAGCTAATACGGTTCATATGCACAACTCTATGTCAGGCAAACATACATTGTATTAGAATTCAAGAATAACATTAGAACACAAACAAATTCATAATACCCATGTACAGCTGGGGCAAACTGGTTACTCAACCATCTTTGGAAGTGTAATAAGTACATGATGTTGGGGTATAAAGGGCATCATTCTCCGTACTATGGTAAGACTACTACCAGAGAGTTGGGATTGCGAAGAACAGAAATTGATTCTGAATAGCCTCAACAGAAATTAGTTGGGAAGGACTCTGGTAGACTACAGAATTCAGAGAAGATCTAGAAAATCAACCTGTGTCAGGATCCAAATAGAGTTAGTAAAAAATTAGCCTGCTGCCAAGGAGTAATCTCACTGTGCTGCCACTGACGACACCATGTCACTCTGGTCAGCTCCTGACACAGTGTTAGACACTGTGTACTCTCAGTACTTTAAAATGCACATGTGGATGCTCCACTCAGTTACAGCCATAGCTGAAATCACAGTCTGACTCTGGACCTTTGTTTCAACCCCTCAAGAATTAAAGTATAAGACATATGAATCTCATTCACCATGTTTGGATCATGCACCAGGTGCTAGACCAGACAGAAAGGAAAAGAAATACATAAGACATCCCCTTGGATCCTATAGTGGAAGGGACTACCAAGATTATTAGGGTTCATGAAAGCTGAAATTGAGATTAGTTAATGGTAAAGATACACCCTATACAGTTATTTCCAAAATAAGTAAAAAAAGTGGAATGGTACAAGTCAAAATGGACATTTTCCACAAGGTTCCAGAGTAGGGATTCCATTTGAGATGGCAGATGGTATTAGATAAACTCTGACGTAGTTTAATTCAAACATTAAATTAAAAAATAATACTTGCCTTAAATATTTACAGGAAATAGAGAATGCTTTTCAACCTATTCTTTGAAGTGGGTATAAGCCTCATGCCAAAATATTATGAAGATTTTAAAAGAAAAAATTATAGACTAATATTCCTTGTGAGTATAATCACAAAAAAATCATTAATAAAATATTACCAAATTTAACCCAACAATATATAAAAAGTGTATTACATCATGACCAGTTGGATCTCATCTCAGGACTACAAAGTTAGTTTAACATTTGAAAAGCAGTCAAAGTAATTAATGTCATTAAAGGAGTAAAGGAAAAACTATATGCTCACCTCAACAAATACAGGGAAAGCATTTGACAAATGCTCTGAGCACTTGAACACCACCAGCCTGACACCCTTCCCTGGCCTCCACTGCTGCGTACATGCCTTAGGGAAGATTGTGCAGCCATGAGAGAGCACCCTGACAGCCAGAGCCCCTGAAGCTGCTTATGAGCCCAGATCAGGTCCTGTCTTCTGTCACTGGCCTGCACCACTACACTCACTTGCAGCTAGGCCCTCTAGCTGTACATCTACTTCATCCCTACCTATACTCTCCAACAAAATCCCCATCACCAGCCTCCACTGCCATGCACCCCATAGCCATGATAGTGCACACCAAAAGCCGTGGCACCCCACAGCTGCCAGTGTGCTTGCAGTTAGCTCCAGCCTTTGCTGCCTGCCCTGACCCCACCATCACATATGCGTACATCTGCAACCAGCCCCTGCCACTACACAGGAACACGCTGCTGGCTTCTGCATCAGGGTGTGTGCACATCACTGGCTCTAGTGACCATTGTTTTCTGTCCTGGTCACTAGCCACTGGACCTGCAGGTACAGATGGGGAAGCCAACAGCCCTTGCTGCCAATATGGATGCCCGTAGTGCTGAGGACCACACATTGTCAATGCTGTAGACTCCAGAGACCTGAGCCAAAGAGACATAATGCTCCCATGAACCTCTTGCCACTAAAGACCCATGCACTTGCACCCTACATCACTAGACATTATGATAAAACTTCAGGTCAATATCTCTTATGAACGTAGAGGCAAAAATTCTAAAGAAAATATTAGCAAATTGAATTCAACATCATATTAAAATAATCATATACCATGGTCAAACTGGATTTATTCCTGAGATGTATGAGTGGTTCAACATATGCAAATCAATAAATGAGATACACTACATTAGTAGAATGAAAGACAAAAATCATATGATTAACTCAAAAGCAGAAAAAGCATTTGACAAAATTCAACACCCTTTCATGATAAAAATTCTCAATAAATTAGGTATAGAATGACTGAACCTCAACATAATAGATAGAAGCTGTGTATGAAAAGTACACAACTTACACCGTACTCAATGGAAAAGATTAAAAGCATTTCTTCTAAGATCAGGAACACAAAAAGTGCGCCCACTCTCACCACAGGAATCTATTCAACATAATACTGGAAGTCATAGCCATAGCAAGCAAGCAAGAGAAAAAGAAAGAAAAGAAAAGGCATCCCCATTGGAAGGAACAAGTAAAATTGTTTTTCAGATTATATGATGTTAATACATAGAAAATCTTAAAGACTGCACCAAAAATACTGTTAGAATTGATCAACAAGTTTAGTAAAGTTGTAAGATACAAAATCAACATTCAGATTAGTTGTATTTCTGTACACTAGCAATGAAATATCTGAAAAAACTAAAGAAAACAATCTCATTCACAATTGCATAAAAATAATTAAATACTTAGGAATAAATCTAACCAAGGAGATGAAAGACCTGTACACTGAAATGTACAAAACTTTGATGAAAGAAACTGAAGAAGTCACAACAAATGGAAAGATTTCAGTGTTCATGAATCAGAAGAATTACTATTGTTAAAGCATCTATTATGCCCAAGTGATTTATAGATTCAATGCAATTCCTATCAAAATTCCAGTGACATTTTTTTTTACAGAAAAAGAAAACGCAATCCTAAAATACATATGGAACTGCAAAGACCATGAACAGTGAAAGCAATCTTGAGAGAAAAGAACAAAGCTAAAGGTGTCATACTTCCAAATTTCAAACTACACTACAAAGTTATACTAAACAGGGCATATGGTACTGTCATAAAAGGAGACACAGGCAAATGGAAGATAATCAAAATAAACTCTTACATATGTGGTCAACTAATATTTGACTAGGAAGGCAAAATACTCAATGGCGAAAGGATAGTCTCGTCAGTAAATTGTGTTCATAAAACTAGGTAACCAAATGCAGAAAAATGAAATTGGACCTCTATCTTAACCACTCATAAAATTAACTCAAAGTGGATTAAAGACTTAAGCACTAGAAATGAAACCATAAAATTCCCAGAAGAAAACATAGAACAAAGTTCCTTGACATTGCTCTTGGCAGCAATATTTTTGCATATGACACCAAAACTACAGGCAACAAAAGCAAAAATCAAGTGGGACTATATCAAACTAAAGACTTCTACTCAGCAAAAGAACAAACAAGATTGGTGGAGGAGAGGGGGAAGATGGCGGAAGAGTAACACGTGGAGATCACCTTCCTCCCCACAGATACATCAGAAATACATCTACATGTGGAACAACTCCTACAGAACACCTACTGAATGCTGGCAGAAGACCTCAGACCTCCCAAAAGTCAAGAAACTCCCCACGTACCTGGGTAGGGCAAAAGAAAAAAGAATAAACAGAGACAAAAGGATAGGAACAGGCCCTGCACCAGTGGGAGGGAACTGTGAAGGAGGAAAGGCTTCCACACACTAGAAGCCCCTTCACGGGCTGAGACTGCCAGTGGCGGAGGGGGGAAAGCTTCAGAGCCGCGGAGGAGAGCGCAGCAACAGAGGTGCGGAAGGCAAAGCGGAGAGATTCCTGCACAGAGGATTAGGGCCGACCGGCACTCACCAGCCAAAGAGGCTAGTCTGCTCATCCGTTGGGGTGGGCAGGGGCTGGGAGCTCAGGCTCGGGCTTCAGTCGGATGCCAGGAGAGGACTGGTGGCGTTAACACAGCCTGCAGGGGGTTAGTGCGCCACAGATAGCCGGGAGGGAGTCCAGGGAAAAGTCTGGACCTGCCGAAGAGGCAAGAGACTTTTTCTTCCCTCTTTGTTTCCTGGCACGCGAGGAGAGGGGATTAAGAGTGCTGCTTAAAGGAGCTCCAGAAACGGTCACGAGCCGCGGCTAACAGCGTGGACCCCAGAAACGGGCATGAGATGCTAAGTCTGCTGCTGCCGCCGCCAAGAAGCCTGTGTGCAAGCACAGGTCACTATCCACACATCCCTTCCGGGGAGCCTGTGCAGCCTGCCACTGCCCGGGTCCCGGGATCCAGGGACAACTTCCCCGGGAGAACGCACGGCGCGCCTCACACTGGGGCAACGTCACAATGGCCTCTGCAGCTGCAGGCTCACGCTGCACTCCGTACCCACCCCCCACCCTGCCTGAGTGAATCAGAGTTCCCGAAGCCGCTGCTCCTTTAACCCCATCCTGTCTGAGCAAAGAACAGACGCTCTCCGCCCTCCGGAGACCTACAAGCAGAGGCATGGCCAAATCCAAAGCTGAGCCCCGGGAGCTGTGCAAACAAAGAAGAGAAACGGAAATCTCTCCCAGCAGCCTCAGGAGAAGCAGATTAAATCTCCACAATCAACTTGATATACTCTGCATCTGTGAAATACCTGAATAGACAACGAATCATCCCAAATTGAGGAGGTGGACTTTGAGAGCAAGATTTATTCCCCTTTTCCTCTTTTTGTGAGTGTGTATGTTTCTGTGTGAGATTTTGTCTGTATAGCTTTGCTTTCACCATTTGGCCTAGGGTTCTATCCGTCCATGTTTTTTTGATTGCTTTGTTTTTTACTTAAAAAATTTTTTTTCTTAATAATTATTTTTTATTTTAATAACTTTATTTTACTTTATCTTACTTTATTTTCTTTTATCCTCTTACTTCTTTCTTTCTACTTTTTCTCCCTTTTATTCTGAGCCGTGTGCATGAAAGGCTCTTGATGCTGCGACCAGGAGTCAGTGCTGTACCTCTGAGGTGGGAGAGCCAACTTCAGGACACTGGTCCACAAGAAAACTCCCAGCTCCACGTAATATCAAACGGTGAAAATCTCCCAGAGATCTCCATCTCAACACCAACACCCAGCTTCACTCAACGACCAGCAAACTACAGTGCTGGACACCCTATGCCAAACAACTACCAAGACAGGAACACAGCACCTCCCATTAGCAGAGAGGTGCCTAAAATCATAATAAGTCCACAGACACCTCAGAAAACACCACGAGACGTGGACTTGCCCACCAGAAAGACAAGATCCAGCCTCATCCACCAGAACACAGGCACTAGTCCCCTCCACCAAGAAGCCTACACAACCCACTGAACCAACTTTAGTCACTGGGGACAGACAGCAAAAACAAAGGAAACTGTGAAGCTGCAGCCTGCAAAAAGGAGACCCCAAACACAGTAAGATAAGCAAAATGAGAGGACAGAAAAACACACAGCAGATGAAGGAGCAAGGTAAAAACCCACCACACATAACAAATGAAGAGGAAATAGGCAGTCTACCTGGAAAATAATTCAGAATAATGATAGCAAAGATGATCCAAAATCTTGGAAATAGAATAGACAAAATGCAAGAAACATTTAACAAGGACCTAAAAGAACTAAAGATGAAACAAACAATGATGAACAGCACAATAAATGAAATTAAAAATACTCTAGAAGGTATCAATAGCAGAATAACTGAGGCAGGAGAACGGCTAAGTGACCTGGAACAAAAAATAGGGGAAATAACTACTGCAGAGCAGAATAAAGAAAAAAGAATGAAAAGAACTGAGGACAGTTTCAGAGACCTCTGGGACAACATTTAATGCACCAACATTCGAATTATAGGGGTTCCAGAAGAAGAAGAGAAAAAGAAAGGGACTGAGAAAATATTTGAAGAGATTATAGTTGAAAACTTCCCTAATATGGGAAAGGAAATACTTAATCAAGTCCAGGAAGCACAGAGAGTCCCATACAGGATAAATCCAAGGAGAAACATGCCAAGACACACATTAATCAACTTGTCAAAAATTAAATACAAAGAAACATATTAAAAGCAGCAAGGGAAAAACAACAAATAACACACAAGGGAATCCCCATAAGGTTAACAGCTGATCTTTCAGCAGAAACTCTGCAAGCCAGAAGGGACAGGCAGGACATATTTAAAGTGATGAAGGAGAAAAACCTACAGCCAACATTACTCTACCCAGCAAGGATCTCACTCAGATTTGATGGAGAAATTAAAACCTTCACAGACAAGCAAAAGCTGAGAGAGTTCAGCACCACCAAACCAGCTTTACAACTGCTAAAGGAACTTCTCTACGCAAGAAACACAAGAGAAAGAAAAGACCTACAATAACAAACCCAAAACAATTAAGAAAATGGGAATAGGAACATAAATCTCGATAATTACCTTAAATGTAAATGGATTAAATGCTCCCACCAAAAGACACAGACTGCCTGAATGGATACAAAAACAAGACCCATATATATGCTGTCTACAAGAGACCCACTTCAGACCTAGGGACACATAGACTGAAAGTGAGGGGATGGAATAAGTTATTCCATGCAAATGGAAACCAAAAGAAAACTGGAGTAGCAATTCTCATAACAGACAAAATAGACTTTAAAATAAAGACTATGAGAAGAGAGAAAGAAGGACACTACATAATGATCAAGGGATTGATCCAAGAAGAAGATATAACAATTGTAAATATTTATGCACCCAACATAGGAGCACCTCAATACATAAGGCAAATAACAACAGCCATAAAAGGGGAAATTGACAGTAACACATTCATAGTAGGGGAATTTAAGACCCCACTTTCACCAATGGACAGATTATCCAAAATGAAAACAAATAAGGAAACACAAGCTTTAAATGATAAACAAGATGGACTTAATTGATATTTATAGGACATTCCATCCAAAAACAACAGAGTACACATTCTTCTCAAGTGCTCATGGAACATACTCATGGAAAATATCTTGGGTCACAAATCAAGCCTTGGTAAATTTTAGAAAATTGAAATTGTATCAAGTATCTTTTCTGACCACAATGCTATGAGACTAGATATCAATTACAGGAAAAGATCTATAAAAAATTCAAACACATGGAGGCTAAACAATACACTACTTAATAACGAAGCGATCACTGAAGAAATCAAAGAGGAAATCAAAACATACCTAAAAACAAATGACAATGGAGACACAACGACACAAAAACTATGGGATGCAGCAAAAGCAGTTCTAAGAGGGAAGTTTACAGCAATATAATGATACCTTAAGAAACAGGAAATAACGCAAATAAACAACCTAACCTTGCACCTAAAGCAATTAGAGAAAGAAATACAAAAACCCCACAAAGTTAGCAGAAGGAAAGAAATCATAAAGATTAGATAAGAAATAAGCGAAAAAGAAATGAAGGAAATGATAGCAAAGATCAATAAAACTAAAACCTGGTTCTTTGAGAAGATAAACAAAATTGATAAACCATTAGCTACACTCATCAAGGAAAAAAGGGAGAAGACTCAAATCAATAGAATTAGAAATGAAAAAGGAGAAGTAACAACTGACACTGCAGACATACAAAAGATCATGAGAGATTACTACAAGCAACTCTATGCCAATAAAATGGACAAATTCTTAGAAATGCACAACCTGCCAAGACTGAATCAGGAAGAAATAGAAAATATGAACAGACCAATCACAAGCACTGAAATTGAAGCTGTGATTAAAAATTTTCCAACAAACAAAAGCCCAGGACCAGATGGCTTCACAGGGGAATTCTATCAAACATTAAGAGAAGAGCTAATATCTATCCTTCTCAAACACTTCCAAAATATAGCAGAGGGAGGAACACTCCCAAACTCATTCTATGAGGTCACCAATCACCCTGATACCAAAACCAGACAAGGATGTCACTAAGAAAGAAAACTACAGGCCAATATCACTGATGAACATAGATGCAAAAACCCTCAACAAAATACTAACAAACAGAATCCAACAGCACATTAAAAGGATCATACACCATGATCAAGTGGGCTGTATTCCAGGAATCCATGGATTCTTCAATATACACAAATCAATCAATGTGATACACCATATTAATAAATTGAAGGAGAAAAACCATATGATCATCTCAATAGATGCAGAGAAATCTTTGGACAAAATTCAACACCCATTTATGATAAAAACCCTGCAGAAAGTAGGCATAGAGGGAACTTACCTCAACATAAGAAAGGCCATATATGACAAACCCACAGCCAACATCGTTTTCAGTGGTGAAAAACTGAAACCATTTCCACTAAGATCAGGAACAAGACAAGTTTGCCCACTCTCAGCACTCTTATTCAACATAGTTTTGGAAATTTTAGCCACAACAATCAGAGAAGAAAAAGAAATAAAATAATCCAAGTTGGAAAAGAAGAAGTAAAGCTGTCACTGTTTGCAGATGACATGATACTATACATAGAGAATCCTAACGATGCTACCAGTAAATGACTAGAGCTAATCAATGAATTTGGTAAAGTAGCAAGATACAAAATTAATGCACAGAAACCTCTTGCATTCCTATATACTAATGATGAAAAATCTGAAAGTGAAATTAAAAAAAAAAACACTCCCATTTACCACTGCAACAAAAAGAATAAAATATCTAGGAATAAACCTACCTAAGGAGACAAAAGACCTGTATGCAGAAAAGTATAAGACACTGATGAAAGAAATTAAAGATGATACAAATAGATGGAGAGATATACCATGTTCTTGGATTGGAAGAATCAACATTGTGAAAATGACTCTACTACCCAAAGCAATCTACAGATTCAATGCCATCCCTATCAAACTACCACTGGCATTTTTCACAGAACTAGAATAAAAAATTCACAACTTGTATGGAAACACAAAAGAACCCAAAGAGCCAAAGCAATCTTGAGAACATAAAACGGAGCTGGACAAATTAGGCTCCCTGACTTCAGACTATACTACAAAGCTACAGTAATCAAGACAGTATGGTACTGGCACAAAAACAGAAATATAAATCAATGGAACAGGATGGAAATCCCAGAGATAAACCCACACATATATGGTCACCTTATTTTTCATTAAAGAGGCAGGAATGTACAGGGGAAAAAGGACAGCCTCTTCAATAAGTGGTGCTGGGAAAACTGCACAGGTACTTGTAAAAGTATGAGATTAGAACACTCCTTAACACCATACACAAAAATAAACTCAAAATGGATTACAGACCTAAAGGTAAGGCCACAAACTGTCAAACTCTTTAGGAAAACATAGGCAGAACACTCTATAACATAAATCACAGCATGATCCTTTTTGACCTACCTCCTAGATAAATGGAAATAAAAACAAAAATAAACAAATGGGACCTAATGAAACTTAAAAACTTTTGCACCGCAAAGGAAACTATAAACAAGATCAAAAGACAATCCTCAGAATGGGGGAAAATATTTGCAAATGAAGCAACTGACAAAGGATTGATTTCCAAAATTTACATGCGGTCAATTACAAAAAAAGCAAACAACCCAATCCAAAAATGGGCAGAAGACCAAATAGACATTTCTTCAAAGAAGATATACAGATTGCCAACAAACACATGAAAGAATGCTCAACATCATTAATCATTAGAGAAATGCAAATCAAAACTACAATGAGATATCATCTCACACCAGTCAGAATGGCCATCATCAAAAAATCTAGCAACAATAAATGCTGGAGAGGGTGTGGAGAAAAGGGAACACTCTTGCATTGCTGGTGGGAATGTGAATTGGTACAGCCACTATGGAGAACAGTATGGAGGTTCCTTAAAAAACTACAAATAGAACTACCATTTGACCCAGCAATCCCACTACTGGGCAGATACCCTGAGAAAACCATAATTCAAAAAGAGTCATGTACCAAAATGTTCATTGCAGCACTATTTGCAATAGCCAGGAGATGGAAACAACCTAAGTGTCCATCATCGGATGAATGGATAAAGAAGATGTGGCACATATATACAATGGAATATTACTCGGCCATAAAAAGAAACGAAATTGAGTTATTTGTAGTGAGGTGGATGCACCCAGAGTCTATCATACAGAGTGAAGTCAGACAGAGAAAGACAAATACCATATGCTAACACATATATATGGAATTTAAGGGGGAAAAAAATGTCGTGAAGAACCTAGGGGTAAGACGGGAATAAAGACACAGACCTACTAGAGAATGGACTTGGCGATATGGGCGGGGGAGTAGTGAGCTGTGACGGGGTGAGAGAGTGGCATTGACATGTATACACTACCAAACATAACGTAGATAGCTAGTGGGAAGCAGCCACGTAGTACAGGGAGATCAGCTCAGTGCTTTGTGACCACCTAGAGGGGTGGGATAGGGAGGGTGGGAGGGAGGGAGATGCAGGAAGGAAGAGATATGGGAACATATGTATAACTGATTCACTTTGTTATAAAGCAGAAACTAACACACCATTGTAAAGCAATTATACTCCAATAAAGATGTAAAAAAGAAAAACCAAACATGCTGGAGACCAATAGAATAGCTTTACAGAATTACTGACATTTAGGGGTACAAAGAGTTCTAGTAATCAGCCCCTTTTTCTTTTTAATTGAACCGATGAAATCTAAGATAGAGCATATCTCTTGCTCAAAGTCAGATACATAAGAGATAACTGAGGCAAGAATCAGGTTTTCTCATGCCCAGTTCAAAGTTCTGCCCTTAACAACATAGTAACAATAACCGTCTTGCAGAAATCCATATGTAGGTACATATAATCTTCTCAGAAAGTATTTTAGCCCCTGCTAGTGGTAGTTGTGTCTTCATTCATGAATTTTCTGTTCCATAAAATATTGAAGAGGGACCAGATGCTATATTCAGATGAACTATTTGAGCAACACGTATTGCTCAAATATTTGAGTAGAATCAAATTCTACTCACACATTTGAGTAGAATCATATTATCACAGACCATCCAATCTAGAATGCAGTAAAGTGGAAAACTCGCGCTGTCTTGAATGAATAACTGGCTGATGAAGCAGGGCCACGTGAAATGGTAATTTTCACTTGAATGCAATAAAGAACTGTGTTTTGCCCTCCAATTGAAACATGATGGAACATATTTACATTATAGCTATTACTTCAGCTTGAAGGAAATTAGAACCCACTCAGTGAATGATTGCTCAATTGGCTGAAATTTAATTTTGGAATATCCAGAATCTAAAAAACCTAATATTAAACCATTGCCCACAATATGTTTTTTTCTATTCCCCCTCTCTCTCATTATGATAGTAGGTTAAAGTAATCAGGGACACATTATGGCTTTCATGTGCCCTCGGCCCTTTTGCCTTCCTAGGCCCCTTTCTCTATAAAAATATTAAAAATTTTATTTTTTAAAGTGCATTGGTATACAACACATATATTAATTACATATTACAACATTTTCTTCCACCTAAAAATCTTTTTTCTAATGAAGTTTTTTTTAATTAAAACGTTTTAATGAGTCCCTAAAATTACTCTGATGGTGAGGCACTGTGTCTACTGTAAACTGAATTTAACAGCTGAGTTAGCCCTTAGAAGACAAACATCTTTCCTTAGGAGCCACAGAAATCCCTTGGATCTCACAAAATCAGCTAAGTCAGGAATGTCAACACTTGCTTAGATAGCTTCAATTTCTTATCAGTAGGAAAATTTGACTTACTTTTAAAGGCCATTTTTCATCCAAAAATGGCTCCTTAATCACCTTACTATATTCAGAGCTTAGAAATGACTAAAGAAAATCAAAGGGATCAGTTTTGCAGATAGATGTTCCTCAGTAGTAAGTGAAACTCACATACATTAGCTCTTGTCATTCACTCTTTTTCCTAGTAAAGGTACACCTTATTTTAAGCATGAGAGGACAGTTGAAACTGCAAAAGTTAGATGTATCAATAATAAAATCCACAGTACTTTGAAATAAACTTTATGCTAACATATATTTTAAACCTTATCTATCCTATAACAGGGTCATTTTATTTTATTCTATGGTACTCATGGAGGTGAGAAAGAAAAACATTCTACACATAGGATTTAGAAAGAGAGTTGCACTAATTTTGCATCACTAGGCCATCCATCAACCACATACACTCAGTTCTTTTGGTCATGTCCAGATTAACTGAACCAGAAATAAGATCAATAGAATAAAGGAGAAATATAGAAGAGGAAGAATAGTGATTTGGTGTCTTTGTAGTCTACAATTGTTGTTTTTTTTTTTTTTAGCTGTATGCGGGCCTCTCACTGTTGTGGCCTCTCCCGTTGCGGAGCACAGGCTCTGGACGCGCAGGCTCAGCGGCCATGGCTCACGGGCCTAGCCGCTCCACGGCATGTGGGATCCTCCCAGACTGGGGCACGAACCCGTGTCCCCCACATCGGCAGGCGGACTCTCAATCACTGCACCACCAGGGAAGCCCTACAATTGTTGTTTTATATTAATAATTGAGAGGCTTATTGTGTTCACTTACGTTGTTTTCAGTTTTTAAAAAAAACTGCAACAACGGCACTTACCTCTAAAACATTAAATATCAAAATTGGCTTCTTGAAAACTTTCAGATACTATAAGATATGCATATGGCATATAGATAAATATGCCCAAGCTGGTTTTCTTTTGTCCTTAGATTTACATGTATCTGATTATGATCACACAACTAAAAGAGAATATGGCAGTAAATATCTGCTTTATTTTTCTATTTTATTTTCTACATTAAAATAGTCTTACAATCCTTGATAGCATTTTCAGTTGAACAGGGTGAAAATGGTGTTGTATAAAATAATCTCTGGAGGTGTTTTGGCTTTTACTCTTACGGTTACAACTTCAAATTTCCCCAGTTGCCTGTCTCATAAAAAATTTAACTGGAATCAGGTGCAGTAATAAGTTGAACTTCTGGTCAAATGACACATAGTGATTCAATCCAGAACAAAATCATGTTCAATTCATTAAACTGAAGAAAGCTTTTCCATCTCTCAAAGTCCATAATATAAATCCAGAAGATATGTACTCTAAATTCAGCTGTTTCTTTGACCTTATCTTTTTGTCTTTTTTAAGACTCTGTCTGATTGGGTTATATGTGATACTCTCCCACTGAGGCAGTATCTAATGGAAGACACATCAGCAAGGAAAGGATGAAATTGAAGTAGGGAATAAAATCAGTAAAAATTACATTCCTCACTGATGAAACACCATTTAACATCTCAGTTCAAAAACTTCCATTTTGCTTTGTTTTCCTATCCATTAGGCTTAAAGTTACAAATATCATTACAATGTAGCTCTTATTAAGAAGAAATGCTTTGCTTCCCTTTAATTCATCCAAAACAAATACTTCTGTGTAAAATTTTGAAATTCCAATATCGCAAAATGTACAATTCCATGCCATGCTTGCAACATGAAACAGTTTTTCACCACAATCACCATTTATCATGCTAGTGGGATAACTGAATAGCTTTGGCCTTTAAGTTATGGCCCATGTGTATAAAATGTATGCTATTATGAGGAAAACAGAAATGATGAATATTTGCAATAAAAGACAACAGAAAAACATGAGTCCTGCCACGCTGTCAGGTTAAATTTATATGTCTGATCTTTTTATGGAGAGGGAAAATGTGAATACTTACTTATTCAGTGCTAAATATTCCCCACTTGTTCTAGGGGTGCTTTTCCTATGATTTAGTGCACAATAAGCTCAGTTTTCATCAGTTGCTGGTTTTTATCAACAGGTGCCCCGTTCTATCCCTAAAGATTTTTTGTGTATTTGTTTGTTTACTTTTCTAATTTGTACCTCTAAGAAGAAATGAGGTAGTTCACCCTCAGAATCTGAAATCTTTTAAAGCTATAGGGAAAAAAGTTTGCTACAATCTCATGGGAACAGCAAAATTCCTATTGGATTTCTTTTCCATTGCTCATTTCCTCAGAAAATAGCTACAATCATTTCTTAGATTGCCTTTCTCTGGTTTGAATGAGAAAGATTTAAATACTTGAGATCACTTACTGGTTTTTAAACTGAGGAACTCCTTGAATATTATCCTCCAGAGAAATGGTAGGCTTGAATAGTTGACATGATTCCCCCCAAAATGATTGTGTTTGGATGTTTCTTTGAAGTGCATAGGCTTACATTTCTATTTAGTTTTGGTACTCTACTTCTGATTAGAATTGGCATGGACCACTTTTCTCCCTCAAATTTTCATACTGGCCATATTAGACCCAACTGGATAATCCTAGGTATTGCAAAAAACTTAAAGGCCATATGGTTCACTTTACTATCAAGATTGAACATTGCCTCTACTACATATTCAGCAAGTCCTACTTGTATAATCAACCTGTGTAATGAACACAATCCTATCTTAATGGTTAAATATCACCTCTGTGATAACAGCTAGATAGATGTTTAATCACCCACTTCTCTACCATTACCAACACTGTGGGATACCCAAAAGATTAAATTCAAATCTTTCAAATGAGAGAGAAAAAGGGAGGGTGGAAGGGATGGAGGGAGTGAGGAAAAAAGGTTTACTGCCTTCTCTCCCTGGACAAACAGGAAGCATGCTTTAGAAAGGGATATTGAAGGGTATAAATGTTCCTAAATTATTTGATCATATGCATATGATCATATGCAGTCTCAGCAATGAAAATGAGAATTTGGTGTATTTTAAATGCTTTAACACATAAAAGCATTCATTATAGAAAATGGTGGGAGAAAAAAATAGTATTTAACATTGGAAGAAGAGGATTATTAGACCCCATAGAACGGGATAATTAAAAAAATTAGAAAAGGGGATACAGATATAAGATGTGGAAATTCCCACAGTCTGATTATGCTGATTAGTTACCTTGCATGTCATATTTGGAATTTAATATTAGCATAGGGCTTCCCTGGTGGCGCAGTGGTTGGGAGTCCGCCTGCCGATGCAGGGGACACGGGTTCGTGCCCCGGTCTGGGAAGATCCCACATGCCGCGGAGCGGCTGGGCCCGTGAGCCATGGCCGCTGAGCCTGCGCGTCCGGAGCCTGTCCTCCGCAACGGGAGAGGCCACAGCAGTGAGAGGCCCGCGTAACGCATAAAAAAAAAAAAAAAAAAAAAAAAAAAAAAAAATATTAGCATAAATTTAGTATTAGTAATTAATATTTGTGTTCATGTGTGCATGTCTGTATGTATGTTCATGATATATGTATGTATCTTTATACATAAAGAAACTCTAGAAAAATCACATTATTTCTTATTCATTGAAATATTCCATTAATTTAACATGAACAAATTTGTTGTATTTTTAAATTTAGGAGATAAATACCAAGCTTTGGATCTCTCTGATTTGGATAGTCTCTGACTGACACTTCTGCCAAAATTCTGGTACTTGTAGTTCACAGATCACTCAGACAGCATCCCATAAAACAGTAAGTCTCATCACTGCTATACCCTTCCTTGAATTCTTAAAGGGATTAGGAAATTCGTTACCTCCATGGTAGTTTTCCCATGTTGGAGAGTACAGCCAATATGTAAACTTCACTAGAATTCAAGGAAAAGTCAACATTATCAGAGAGAACCTTCTAAGAATGAGGCCTATGGAACAAATTCAGGACATTTCCCCAGAACAAAAAAATAGGAAAACTGTTTTCATCATTATTTTGAATTTGCTACGAGTTACCCCAATACATCTAAAACTCACAAGACTAAGATTCTTAAAGAATTGATATATTGTGCATAAAGGAAAAAGATATGGAATACTAAGATGTTTAGGAATATACATTACAAAAGCAAGATCAGTACAAAGAGTTGTAATTATGGCCTAGGATGTTTTTTTGAGACATTTGTGTTCAAACAGAGAATAACTTGCCATGAATAACTAGAGTCTGTCTTGGGTTCTCATTGAGTTGACCTCAAGTAGATTTGTCTGTTGTGAATCTTGATGGGATTTCCTCCTGGGGCATCAGGCTATTCTACCGTTCACCAGGCAGTTGGTTACCTTAGCATCTCCCTTTGTTATATTGAGTAACCATAGAAATATAAAGTAGAACAGGATCATATTCCTCTAATCTACCCTCGTGTACAATGCAAACAATGATTTTAACAACATATTGGAAAAATGGTGATCCAGTTTTTACTTCAGTGATGGGGAGCTCACACCTAACAAGGAAACACAGTCCATCACTGGATATTTCTGTTTTTCTCGATGTTGGACTGAAGCATGTTTCCATGTTTATTCCATACATTAGAACTTCAGGAGCTAGACATGATAACCATTCAGATGTCTAAAGGTGGCTATCAGTTTCCCTTCCACATCATCTCTCTCTGTTTTCCAAATCTTTCAGCAATTGTAGATGTGGTAGTTTTGGGTGTCCCTTCACTATACTTTATCTTCTCCTCTAGATAAGCTCCAATTAGTAACTTGATTACAAAATATACCCTCCTGCAAGTACAGAAACATCTCACTATCTAGTAGTGGGCAGATAATTTTTGCACTATCCAAAAGAGAATATACCTGTTAGTTCAGGGATCTGGAAACAAAGAAGTGAATTTTCATTTTGACTCTGCCATTCACATTGCATTTGACTTGAGGAAAACTCCATATTATCCCAAAGATGATAGGAAATTATTAAATTTATGATAAGGTATTATATTAAAGCTCTTTGACATTCAGGGATAAATCATGTCAAATAGTTACAAAGTAATGATGGTAAAGGTAATGATTTCTATTCAGCTTTTGAAGGAAGAATTTAAAACAGTGTCAGCAAGTTGATATCAGTGTTCCTTTCAAGTAGACAGAAATTGTTGCCAAAAATTTAGGAGCTCTGCTTGATGAATTTCTTGTCTAGGAGCCTAGCATATATTGAGATTCTGAAGGATACTTTCATTGATTGCTGTTTTAAATGTTAATTTCACTGGGTTTGCATTTCCCATTTCCACCTCTTTTTGCTACTTCAGTTATAACACTGAACTCATTTACAATTTATTGTTAACTTTATTAAATTTTCATGAAATGACAGTAAAATTGGTTAAGCCATGGAGACAACTTAGTTTGCTAGAGTTTCCCATTTTCTGATCAGGTGAAATATCTCTATAGAAATCCTTTGCACCAAACACTTAACACCACATATTAAGTAAATATAATGCATGCTTATGTTGCTTTAACTAATATCTGTGTTGTTAAGTAACATCCAAGGACAATCTCATATGAGCTCTAATCTCACTGAAATAGAAAAATACTAAGAAAAGCCAACTAAGGTTAATACAAGTCGTTTCTACTCCACAAATTGCACATCCTTCACAATACAGTGAAAGTGATACTTCTAAATTACAAATTTGGTTATATAAGTCCTTTGTACAAACCTCTAAAGAACAATGTTTAAAGTCATGTCTATGGATATTTCATCTTCAGAGATGAAAGAAGAGAATAGATGACAGCCTGCATACAGAAAATTTCAGCAAGATTACTGTTTTCCCTGACTAAAGACAAGTAAAAGTCATACTGAATTTCTTTCATTTTGAACAATTTAATTAGAGCAAAATTTGTTCTGCACAAGAATGTTTTCAACTTCGTTATTAATGGCTACCCAAGCAAGACAGAACAGATCAATCCACTGGAATTGGCACGTACCTTTCTGAATGAATCTTGAGAATAAAAAAGCCAGTGAGAATTAAGGAACACCGGCCTTTTCAATACAATGGTCTCATAGGAGACAAACCATTGAAACATAGACCTTGCTTGAAGAGGACCAGGAGAATTAGGCATTATTAAGCATACTGATGTGCACATCTTTCATGTTTGGAATCTGAAATAATTCCCATTTTGAAGAGGCAACAAAAATTGGGACACAGAAAAATATAAGACAAGTGCCACAGGAGTCACTAAAAGAATACCCAGGATCTATAACATCAATCTAGGGCACTAATAGATCATTATCTAAACTTTGAGTCCAGCTTTGGGCACAGGGTTGGAAGACTTAGGAGAACAGGCAAATTGTACCCCTACGCACAATTGCAGACATGCTTTGCTTAAACACCTAATGTTAAGTGTACTCAATTTTAACCCTCAGTTCTTTTAGCTGTCTTAGAAGTTATATGCAGTAAATGCCTATGCATAATACCCTTACAAGACATATCCAAATCCTAATTCCTAGCACCTGTAAATATGCTACCTTTTATGGCAAAAGTGTTTTTGCCAGTGTAATTAAGTTAACAATCTTGAGATAAGGAGATTATCCTGGTCCTTATAAGTAAGAGGAAGGGAGGAGGCTCAGAGCCAGACACACCTGAAGATGCTACAATCTTAGCTTTGAAAATGGAAGAAGGAATTAGTTGTCAAGGAATTCAGGCAGTCTCTAGAAGTTGGAAAAAACAAAGGGACAGATTTTCTTTTATAGCTACCAGAAAAAAACATACACATACAGCCCTGCAGACATTTTAATTGTAGCTCAGTGAAACCCATTTTACAATTCTGTAGGCCAGAAGTCTAAGATAATAAATTTGTGTTATTTTAAACCATTATGTTTATTATAATTTGTTACAGTGGCAATATAAAACTAACATAATGGTATAACATCACTGACAAGATGAAGTCCAAACTTTCTACCATAAACTTCAAGTCCCTCCAGGCCCCCATCCTACCAATTTCTTTATTCACATCTTCCAATACCCTCTGATAAGCACTTACTCTCTAATAATATTAAACTACTTGTACTTCCTAGGTTTTATTTTTTAAATTAAACTTTATCTTTCGAATTGTAGGTTCACATGGGATTGTAAGAAATAATACAGAGAAATCCGTTGTATTCTTTGCCCAGTTGTTTCAAACTTTTTGTACTATAATCTTCCAGAGTTATAGTACAGTACCACAAACAACATACTGACATTGATACAGCCTGAGGACTAAAACTCCCTCTTGAAGGTAGTAAAGCACAAAGATAAAACTTGAACACTTGACCTTGTAAGCTTCTCAACTAAACTACTCTGGAATTAACATCCTACTTCTAGGCTTCTTCTTACGTGAGATAATAAATTCTCTTCTTATTAAGGCCATTTTTAATATTCAGTTTTCTATTATTTGCAACCTAAAGCATCCTAACTGCTTCAAGTTTTAGCACTGTGCTAACCTATCTCTCTAGTGCAGATAGGTAACACAAAAATGACATTTTATAAAAAAGTGCAGTTGAGAAATGCTTGCCAGTGGTCACAACTTAACTAAGAGACATGAGGTCACAAGGTAAATCATTGTCACCAAAATTGGAGCGACGAACAAGTGAATACAAAGAATCATAACTTACCAGAGCAGAAATCACAAGTTGAAACCTCTGCAGCAATCAGTGCCGTGGTAGGGAAACCAGAACTGTAATTGATACATTGCAGGAGGCTCTGTGTAGACAACCCTGAGAGTAAAAAATTCCAAAGAACTCATTCATGGGGTGGGGGGAACTTTTGTGGGTTCCACTGTCTAGACTTGTACTAGGTTCTCACAAGAGCATCAGAGAAAAATCCCCTGCTGCTGCTGTAAGAGGCAGGGAAGACCCACCATTTTGAAATACCCCAGAGCGTTCTGTTCCTCTTAACAAGGTCTGCCCTCAAGAGAAACTATTTAAGCAGAGCCTAAACTGCAGGTGTTTCATCAGAACTTAACTGACCTAGGGGAAATACCCAACCTCAGCTGACTCTAATCTTCCACAGGGATAAAGGGAAATACCCTACTCCAGACCCACCTAGCCTTCCATGTGGGAGAAGGAAAACACACAACTTCAGTTCACTCTGGCCACCCTGTCCCACCTAAGGTTCTGGTGAGGGAAATGAAAATCACTGGTGACGTTCATGGTCCAGGCACAGGCTTCCTGGAAGATTGGGACATACTCATAGGACTATAGAATGCTTCACCTTCCCCAACATCTTACCACCACATTACTACAGGCCTATTTATGACAGTTTCTTTTACTCAGTATATCATGCTCAAATAGCAAGAAAAAGTTACAACCTAAAGCATCCTAACTGCTTCAAGTTTTAGCACTGTGTTAACCTATCTCTCTAGTGCAGATAGGTAATACGAAAATGGCATTTTATAAAAAAGTGCAGTTGAGAAATGCTTGCCAGTGGTCGCAACTTAACTAAGAGATGTGAGGTCACAAGGTAAATCACTGTCACCAAAATTGGAGCGACCAACAAGTGAATACAAAGAATCATAACTTACCAGAGCAGAAATCACAAGTTGAAACCTCTGCAGCAATCGGTGCCGTGGTAGGAAAACCAGAACTGTAATTGATACATTGCAGGAGGCTCTGTGTAGACAACCCTGAGAGTAAAAAATTCCAAAGAACTCATTCATGGGGTGGGGGGAACTTTTGTGGGTTCCACCGTCTAGACTTGTACTAGGTTCTCACAAGAGCATCAGAGAAAAATCCCCTGCTGCTGCTGTAAGAGGCAGGGAAGATCCACCATTTTGAAATACCCCAGAGCGTTCTGTTCCTCTTAACAAGGTCTGCCCTCAAGAGAAACTATTTAAGCAGAGCCTAAACTGCAGGTGTTTCATCAGAACTTAACTGACCTAGGGGAAATACCCAACCTCAGCTGACTCTAATCTTCCACAGGGATAAAGGGAAATACCCCACTCCAGACCCACCTAGCCTTCCATGTGGGAGAAGGAAAATACACAACTTCAGTTCACTCTGGCCATCCTGTCCCACCTAAGGTTCTGGTGAGGGAAATGAAAATCACTGGTGACGTTCATGGTCCAGGCACAGGCTTCCTGGAAGATTGGGACCTACTTATAGGACTATAGAATGCTTCACCTTCCCCAACATCTTACCACCACATTACTACAGGCCTATTTACGACAGTTTCTTTTACTCAGTATATCATGCTCAAATAGCAAGAAAAAGTTACAAGGCATCAAGAAGTACTAAATGACAAAAAACACAGTTTGAAGAGACAAAACAAACCTCTGAACAAAATTAAGATATGTATGATAGGGATGTTGAAATTATCTGACTGAGGATTTAAAACAACCATGAATAATATGCTAAGGGCTCTAGTGGATAAAGTAGACAGCATGCCAGAGCAGATGGGCAATGTAAAGCAGAGACGTGGAAATTCTAAGGAAGAACCAAAAAGAAAAGCTAGAGATCAGAAGTACTATTATGGAAATGAAGAATGCCTTCTTTGAGCTTATAATATAGGACACAGTTGATGAAAGAATTGCTGAGTTTGACAATATTTCAATAGAAACCTCCATAAATGAGAAGTAGAGAGGAAAAAAAGACTAAAAACAAAACAAAACAAAAAAAAACACCAAGAACTGTACCTTGAAAACTTGTCCTTCAAAAGTGAAGGGGAAATGAAGACTTTCTCAGACAAACAAAAATTGAAGGAATTTTTTGCCAGTAGACCTGCCTTGCAAGCAATATTAAAAGAAGTTCTTCAGAGATAAGGAAAATGATATAGGTCAGAAATCCAGTTCAAATAAAAAAAGGAAGAGCATCAAAAAGGTTAAGTGAAGGTAAAATAAGACTGTTATTTTTCTTATTCTTAACTGATCTAACAGATAACAGTTTGTTCAAAATAATAATAGCAAAAATGTATTTGATGGTTCATATTTATGTATACAACTTATGTATATAAGATATACATATAAATGGTGATATATGCTTATATATAAGTGAAATGAATGACAACAATGATACAAAGGACAGGAAAAAGGAATTAGGGTTATTTTATTATTATAAAGTACTGTACTCACACTACCCCTGAGGTATTATAGTATTATTTGAAGGTAGAATTAGATTAGCTGTAAATATATATTGCAAACTCTAGAGAAACCACTAAAAAAAGTTTTAAAAAAGTATAAATGATATATACTAAGAAAGAAAGGAGAGAAAATGGAATCACATAAAATGCTCATTTAAAACAAAACAAAAAAAGAGGCAGGGGGGAACACATTCAGGAGACAAAAACATGAACAAAGAACAAGGGCAACAAATAGAAAATAGCAACAAATATGGTAGATATTAATCCAATTACATCAATAATCATTTTGTTCACCAATGGTCTAAATCCACCAATTAAAAGAGATTATCAGAATGGATCAAAAAAGAAAGCCAACTATCTATTTTCTATAAGAAATTCACTTAAATATAAAGACACATATGGATTAAAATCAAAGGGTTGGGGAAAGATATATCTTACTAACACTAATCAAAAGTAAGTGGCAGTAGCTATATAATTTCATACAGAGCAGACTTCAGACCAAGGAAAGTTAACAGGAATAAAGAGAATCATTACATAATGATAAAAGGGGAATTTTCCAAGAAGCCATAAAAATATTTAAGATCTAACAATAGACCATCAAACTATATATGGGAAAACCTGATAGAACTACAAGGAAAATAGATGAATACACTATTATAGTCGGAGACTTCAACATTCCTTTATCAGAAATAGTACAGCAGGCAGAAAATCATTAAGGACATAAGTGAACTCAATAACATCATCAATCACTTGGGTATCATGGACATCTAACATTGCTTTATCCAACAACAGCAGAACATACTTTTTTCTCAAGATAACATGGAACATTCACCAAGATGGGCCACATCCTGGGCCATGAAACACACCTAAACACATTTTTAGAAATAGAAATTATATAATGTCTACTATTATACCACAATGGAATTAAACTAGAAACCAATAATAGCTAGAAAATCTCAAAACACTTGTAAATAATAATAGTAAATAACACATGGGTCAAAGAAGAAATCTCAAGTGAAATTAAAAATATTTGAACTAAATTAAAATGAAAATACAACTTATCAAAATTAGTGGAGTACAGTGAAAGCAGGGCTTAGAGGAAAATGCATAGCATTGAAAGCAAACATTTCTAGAAAGGAAGAAAGATTGAAAACCAATCATCTCAACTTCCACCCAAGGAAACTAGAAAAAGAAGAGCAAATTAAATTCAAGTAAGCAGACAAAAATAAATTAGAAGAATCAGAACTGAAACTGAACACAGGAAATCCACAGAGAAATTCAACAAAACCAAAAGTTGATTATTTGAAAGTATCAGTAAAATCAATAAGTACCTATCCAGGTGAACTAAGACAAAAAGAAAGGACACATTAACTAATATAAGAAATGAAAACAGGTACATCATTGTAGATATCATGGATATCAAAAGGATAATAACTAAATACTATGAAAAACTCTATGCCCACAAACCTGATAACCTAGATGAAATTCACTAAATCCTTGAAAGATGCGATCTGCCAAATTTCACATAAGGAAAATAGCCAACCTGAATAGACTTATATCCCTTAAAATATTGAATCAATAATTAATAGCATTTCAAAACAGCACCAGAACCAGGTGGGTTTACTAGTGAATTCTTCCAAATGTTTATGGAAGATATTATACCGATTCTCTACAGTTTCTTTCAGAAGACTGAAGTAGAGAGAATACTTTCTAATTCATTCTCAAAGGCCAGCATTACTCTAATATCAAAAGCAGACAATGACATTACAAGAAAGAAACTGCATATCAATATCCTTTGTGAACATAAATGCAAACTTCTTCAACAAAACATTAGCAAAATAAATCAAACGTACTGATATGAAAAAAAAATTATACACCTAAACCAAGTGGGACTTATCCCAGATATGAAGGGTTGATTCAAAATTCACAAATCAATTAATGTATTTATCACATCAACAGACTAAAAAAGAAAAACATATGATCATATCAATAGATGTAGAGAAAGCATTTGACAAAATTCAACATTTTTCATCATTAAAATCTCTTGGGAAACTAGAAATATAAAAGACCTTCCACAACTTGATAAAGACGATCTGCAAAGAAATTACATCTTAAATCATATATAATGATAAGAAACTCAAAAATTTCCCACTAAAACCAGGGACAAAACAAGGATGTCCTCTCCCACCACTACTTTTTGACATTCTATTGGAAGTCTTAGCAAATGCAATAAAACAAGAAAAGGAAATAAAAGATATACAGATTATGAAGGAAGAAATAAAACTGTCTTTGTTCACAGATGACATGATGCTCTATGTAGAATATCTGAAAGAATCACAAAAAGCCACCTGGAACTAATAATTGATTACACCAAATTTGTAGGATACAAGGTTAACATGCAAAAGTCAACTGCTATCCTATACACCAGCAAAAAATAAGTTAAATTTAAAATTAAAAACATAATACAACTTATACCACACCCCAAAAATGAATACTGAGGTATAAATCTAACAAAATATGTATAATATCTTTATGAGGAAAACTACAAAACTCAAAGAACTAAATAAATGGAGAAACATTTCATGTTTATGGACAGGAAGACTCAACACTGTCAAGTACTCAGTTCTTCCCAACTTGATCTATGAATTCAGTGCAATCCCAATGAAAATCCTAGCTAGTTATTTTGTGGATATTGATGAACTGAGTCTAAAGCTTATATGCAGTGGTAAAAGACCCAGGATAGCCAACACAATATTGTTGGAGAAGAACAAAGTTGGGGAACTGACACTACTCAACTTCAAGACTTACAATAAAACTACAGTAATTAAGACAGTGTAATATTGGGAAAAGAATAGACAAACAGATAAATAAAACAAAATAGAGATTCCATAAATAGACCCACATAAATATAGCCAACTGATCTCTGACAAAGAAATAAAGGCAATACAATGGAGCAAAGATAGCCTTTTCAACAAATGGCATTGAAACACTGGCCATCACAGGCGAAAAAAGAAAAAAAAAAAAAGAAAAGAATGTTAACTCAGACCTTACATTCTTCAGAAAAATAACTCGAAAATAGATCACAGATCTAAATGTAAAATACAAACCTATAATACTCCTAGAGATAACATAAGACAAAATCTAAATGACCTTGGGTTTGGCAATGACTTTTTAGATAAAACACGAAAGGCATGATCTATAAATAAAAGAATTGCTACATTAGACTTCATTAAAATTAAAAATTCCTGCTCTGCAGAAGAAATGTTAAGAGAATGAAAAGATAAGCCACAGACTGGGAGAACACATTTGCAAAAGACACATCTGATAAAGGACTTTCATTCAAAGTATACAAAAACTCTTGAAACTCAACAATAAGAAACAATTGGATAAAAAATGGGCCAAAGACCTTAACAGACACCTCATCAAAGATTTACAGATAGCAAATAAACATAGAAATATATTCTCTACATCATACGTCATGAGGGAAATGCAAATTAAAACGACAATGAGATACTACTATACACCTATTAGAATGGCCAAAATCTGGAATACTGACAACACTAAATGCTGACAAGAATGTGAAGCAAAAATAAATCTCATACATTGTTGGTAGAAATACAAAATTGTACAGTGATTTTGGAAGACAGTACAGCAATTTCTTACAAAATAAAAAATACTCTTACCATAAATTCCAGCAACAACACTCCTTGGTATTTCTCAGAAGTGTTTAGAACTTATGGCCACACAAAACCTGCATAAAGATGTTTGTAGCAGCTTTATTCATAATTATCAAAACTTGGGGGAACCAAGATGTCCTTTAACATCTGATGAACGGATATTAAACTATGGTATATCTAGACAATGGACTGTTATTCAATACTTTTAAAAAATGAGCTATCAAGTTATAAAAAGGCATTGGAGGAAACTTAAATGCATATAACCAAGTGAAAGAAGGCAATCTAAAAAGACTACATACTGTATGATTCCAACTATATGATATTCTAGAAAAGAAAAATTATGGAGACGATAAAATGATCAGTGGTTGTCAGAGGTTGGGGGAGAGAGGCATAAATAGGCATAGCACCAAGGACTTTTAAGGACCAGTGAAACTACTTTATACTATATTATAATGGCAGCTACATATCATTATAAATTTGTCCAAACCCATACAATGTACAACACCAAGAGCGAACCCTAGTATAATTATAGATTCTGGGTGATAATGAGGTGTCAATGTAGGTTTATCAATTATAACAAATGTACCACTGTTTTGTTTAATAATGGGACAGCCTCTGCATATGTCAAGGCAGAGGGTATACAGGAAATCTCTCTACCTTCTCCCCAAATTTGCTGTGAACTTAAAGGGACCTAGAAGTAAAGTCTATTTTTGAAAAACAGAAAAATAAAAAATCAAGAGAAACTATCAAACTGCTTTTCACAACAGCTCTATCATTTTACGTTTCCACCAGCAATGTATAAATGATCTAGTTTCTCCACAGCCTCATCACTATTTGGTGTTTTTACTAGTTTTTATTATAACCATTATGATAGGTGTGTAGTGTTATCTAAATATGGTTTAATTTTCATTTCTCTATTTGCTAATGATGTTGAACTTCTTTTCATGTGTTTGTTTGTGATCTGCATTTCCTTATTAGTGATATACCTCTTCATACATTTTGCTCATTTATAATTATATTGCTTTTTGTTTACTCGAGCTTTGAGATGTCTTTATATTCCTACATACTAATTCTTTGCTTGGATAATTAGTTTGCAAATATTTTTCTCTTAGTTTGTAGATCATGTTTTCATCCTCTTAGCAAATACTTTCTGTAAAGCCAGTGTTGTTAATTTTAATGAAGTCAAAATGATTATTTCTTCTGGATTGAGCTTCTGGTGTCAAGTCCAAGACCTCTTTTCTTAGATCCTGAAGATCTTCCTCTATGTTTTTTGTTTTGTTTTGTTTTCTTACTAAAAGTTTTATAGTTTCACATTTTACACCTAAGTTCATGAACTATTGCAGTAATTTTCTTACAAGGTATAGGGAAAGTTTCATTTTTTTGTTATGGATGTCCACTTGCTTCAGCACAGCTTGCTGAAAAGTCTATCCTTCCTCCATTGAACTGCTTTGGCAACTTTTAAAAAAATTATATTGTGAGTGTATTCCAGGGTTTTTATTATGTGTCGTTGAGGTACTAATCCCTCTACTAATACCACACAGTCTTGGTTAAAGTAGCTATGGGAAATGTCTTGAGCTTTCCTGTGACGAGCAAGTGGAACGAGGAACGTGGACGTCGGGCTTCTGGTTTTCATCTTGAAGACACCTTTAACTGCAAAGATGGTCAATGCACCAAAAACCCGAATGACTTTCTGTAAGAAATGTGGAAAGCATCAGCCTCACAAAGTGATCCAGTATAAGAAGGGAAAAAATCCCCTGTATGCCCAGGGAAAAAGGCTCTATGATCAGAAGCAGAGTGGCTATGGTGGGAAAACAAAGCCAATTTTCTGGAAGAAGGCTAAAAGCACAAAGAAGATCGTGCTGAGGCTTGAATGTGTTGAGCCCAACTGCAGATCCAGGAGGATGCTGGCCATTAAGAGTGGCAACATTTTGAACTCGGAGGAGATAAGAAGAGAAAGGGCCAAGTGATCCAGTTCTAAGCTTTGGGAATCTTTTGTTCTTCTATTTTTAAGAGGAAAATGTGGAAGCTGTAAAAAAAATTGTATGAGAATAAATACAGTGATAGTCTTAAAAAAAGAAGTTTTGAAACTGGGTATAGTGATTCCTCCAGATTTATTTTTAAAATATGTTTACTATAGTTCCTTTACGTTTCCATAAAATCTGTGCAATAATCCTTATTTTTTTTTTTTTTTTTTTTTTTTTTTTTTGCGGTACGCAGGCCTATCATTGTTGTGGCCTCTCCCCTTGTGGAGCACAGGCTCTGGATGCGCAGGCTCTGCGGCCATGGCTCACGGGCCCAGCTGCTCCACGGCATGTGGGATCTTCCCGGACCGGGACACGAACCCATGTCCCCTGCATCGGCAGGCGGACTCTCAACCACCACCAGGGCAGCCCTGCAATAATCCTTTTTTATATTAACAATACATCTTGATGGGATTTTGGTAGAGATTTTGTTAGACCTATATATAAATTTGGGGAGAATTAGCATCTTTATTATGTTGAGTTTTCCCATCCATGAGCACAGTATGACTCCATTTATGTAGATCTTCTTTAACTCCTTTCATCAGTATTTTGTAATTTTAGGCCTGCAGATTCTGTACGTGTTTTTCCATTTATACCTAAGTACTTTATTTTATTTTGAGCAATTGTAAATTGTTTTTGTTTCTACATGTTTATTAGTATAAAGAACTGCTATATTGATTTTTGCATGATGATCTTCTATATTACAATCATACTCAACTCATTTATTAGTTATAGATTTTTATGGTTTCCTTGGAGTTTTCTATGTAGACATTCATTTCATCTACAAGTAGGTCAGCTTTATTTATTCATCTCTAATCAATATACCTGTTATTTCCTTTCCTTGCCTTATTGTACTGACAATAACTTCCAGTAATTGTTAGATAAAGGTAGTGATACTGGATTTTTTTGCCTTGCTCTTGATATTAGGTGAAAAACACTCAGTCATTCACAGTTAAGGGATTTATTAGTTGTAAGTTTTTGGTAGATGTTCTTCAAGTAGACGAAGTCCCTTCCTCTACCCCATTCCTAGTTGGAAGAGTTGTTGCATGTTGTCAAATGTTATTTCATAATTAGTTGATAAGATCGTGTGATTTTTCTTCTTTAGCCTGCTGATATAGTGCATTGCATTAATTGACATTTGAACGCTGAACCAGACTTATGTACCTGGAATAAATTCCAGCTGATCAGACTCAGTAATTATTTTTATTCATTTCTAGATTAGATTTGCTAATATTTTGTTGAGGATGTTTACATCTAAGTTCACCATATGTAGAATTTATGGTTGACATTCCTTTTTTTTCAGTACATAAAAATTGGCCTTCATAGTTTCAGATGAGAAATCTGATTTAATCAATTTGAGTTGTTGTCACTCTATACATCTATTTAGGCATCCAAGAGATGAGATGAAAAACCCATCCAAAATTTAGATTTGGAGACTGATGGTGCCAAACATGCACCAAGGAGGTAAGAAAAGGTTTATTCCTCTCATAATGACATTTTCCAGAAAGAGCATACAGGTTCCCAAGCAAATCCAGATATCACTTGAAGTAGCAGGAAAAGGAGACTGACTTAGATTTCATAGTGGTTAGGGGCATCAACTTAAGTACCAGTTCCTGCATGTAGTCAGGGAGTGGAAACTCAGCCCCTCGTTGGAAACCCCCACCCCCATAGACCTACAACACAGTTAAGAGAGGAAGGCAGAATGCAAACTACCCCCACTTTCCACCACAATGTTTCACCTTATCGATGGCAAAAAGATTGAGACTCAGCTCTTCACCAGGCCCCACTCATGTGTTGGGGATTCAAAGAAACAGTGGGAAGCAGAATACTAACTAGCAATACCTGACACCTTAGATTGCCTTATTTCAAGCAGTTTCCTCTGTCAGAAATCTCTCTCGCTTATATTCACCTGGACTGCTTTACTTATACCCACCAATAAGTGTTCTTTGAATTTTCAAGTTGAGAAAATTACTGTCTTGAGAGTCTCATGGCATTTGTACCTTATGATGTAATTTTTTTCTCTTTGTATGTTGGTTCTTCCATAGACTATATATTCCTCAAAAGTAGTTTCTCTAGCCATAGCCCATACTAAGTCCTCACTATTGAACTAAACTGAATGATTATAAACATTATATAAAATTTGCTATTATTTCTTTTAAAGTTGTATAAAATAAGTTTATGTAAATTAGAAAAACTAAGATGTGGGGTAAAAACAGGTGTTATTAATATAACCATTTCCCCTTAATTAGTTTATCCCTGAGTATGAACCAATTATCACCAAGTGAGGAGATTCTTCCCTGTCCCTTTCTCAGAAGAGGAAGTGCAGGACAATACAGTCTGGAGCAGATTATGAACATTATTTTAGAGCAGACTTGAGGGAAAATGAGGGAAGTGATGGGAATAAAAATCAAAGGAGGTATACTTTTTGGTGGCTGTCTCTAGGAATGGAAAATTAAACATATTTTATAAATCTTTAATAAAAAATCAGGTTTCAGTTAAAATATTCTTATATTACTCCTCAAATTCACTCCTCTGCAACTAGTTTTATTTCTAACCAAAAAAAGTCTTATGTGACTAAAACTTGAAATTGGTGTCAACCCATCAACAAAGTCAGATCATTACAATTCTTTTACAATGAGGAATTCATGCTGCTGCCAGTTTCTTGGATCTGAGATTCAAAGGCAGAAATATAAAACTGCTGCTGCACTTGACTGGATTACAAAATAAGCAGCACAGTTAGCCTGGATGTCAGAAACTTTAAAGTGCTGGAGGAAAAAA
Source organism: Phocoena sinus (assembly GCF_008692025.1). Classification (NCBI taxonomy): domain Eukaryota; kingdom Metazoa; phylum Chordata; class Mammalia; order Artiodactyla; family Phocoenidae; genus Phocoena; species Phocoena sinus. Next base: position 77,891,073 of record NC_045768.1, on the reverse strand, counting down.
GGCATTCCTTCAGGGGTTGCTCCAGGAACTTAGTCTGGGATCTGCCAAGCATCAGCAACAGAAAGAACTTGTGCTTGTTCTAGGGAAATTATAGGGAAAGTCTCAAATCCCGACTCCCCTGCTTACCATCATGATATTTAAATTCTCAGCCTTAGTGTCTTCCACAGGATTAGGAGGGTACTTTGCCAATTTGCTGATTTCCTATGCTTGCAGCTATTGATAGTATCTACAGAACATGACTTAAACATTCTTTAATCAAATTATTAGTGTTTATTTCTGCATTATGAATATTTACTGCTTAGTAAAGTACATTTTTATTTTGTGGGTTTGCTTTGTTTGTGTGATAATATATATATTAACTTATAATATATATTACATATATATTAACGTAGCTCTTTTTCTGAAATTGTATATTTCTACATCCATTTGACAACATGGTGAATAACATGGCCACAAAACATGATGAGTTGATTTGGTTAATTATAATATTGGTTTCTTATTTGCTCTGTCATTTACTACTTCAGATAAATAAGGAAAAAAATAAAAGGTGTTTAACTTTTTAAGCACAGCAGCTTGCAGTGCCATTTGTAACAACTAAATATACCTAAATCCCAATAGTAAATTTGAAATTAGAGTCTACACAAACTATCCTTTTAAATTTAATATGCCAACCATTTTAATTTCATAAGTAAATCAAGTATATAAGATATAATTTTTATACTTCAAATCTAACAAAATGACTAGATCTACAAAGGAAATTAAGATATATTACTTTTTTCCTATTTCAACCCAGTTCTTTAAAAACGTAATTTCTCCAAAACTTCAGAATTTCCACCTGTGCTGGTGGTTAAACTCTGAAGTGAGCCTTGTGTTTGCAGAGACTCCTCAGAAATGTGCTGTGTTGGTCAGTGTGGGCACTGGATTTCAGGGGACATCACAGACAGGGTTGAGAGGGTGCTTTGCCACCTTGCTGAGTGCCTACACCTGCCACTAGTACCTATAGGGCATGACTTCAGCATTGTTTATCAAATTATTTGTGTTCATTTATGCATTATGAACACATACTGCTTAGTAATGTACATTTTTTGTTTTGTGGGTTAGCTTTGTTTGTGTGAGGGGTATAGTCTCTAAAAGTTATGGAGAAATAGGTGCTAAATATGCTTTCCTAACACTTAAGTGCAATTATGTGGCAACTTAAAGGTATGTCGATATAGATGAATATTTAAAATGCATTTTGAAACTTGTGCTCCTTGTACTGTATACAGAAGTAGAAACATGGGTGCACCTGAAACTTATATAATGTTACAAACCAATGTGACCTCAATAAAAAATAAATTTAAAAAACAAGGTACTTAAATGATAACTGAGGGTAGAATAATATAAAATAATAAACAGTGGTTACACAACTTACCATAGTTTGGGAAAAGTCTTTGTAAAGTTTAACCTGAGATCCATAGCATAAAGACTTTTTCAGACAGAAAGCTAGCAGTGAAGGCAAGCTTGGTGAGAAAGGAACGGACAAAGATGAGAAACTGAAAGAAGGCCACAGTGGCCAGAACATACATGGAAGAGAGAGTAGAAAGAAACAAATTTGAAAGGCATGAAGGGGCCTGATTATGTACAGTCTGATAGGCCACAGTAAGGAATTTGTATTTGTAATTGGGTGACATCATACAAGTGGAATGTATTGAAAAAATTTTTAAGGAGAATAATATTGTCTAATTCATAATCTAAAAAGATTACTCTGATGCTATGTTTAAAAAAGGATTTAAATAAGGGCAAGATTTAAAGATGAGACTGGTTAGCAGGAAAGATATACTTTAAGCAGTTTGGATTCAAATAGTCATAGTGTATGCAACAACATGGATAGACCTAGAGATTATCATACTAAGTGAAGTAAGTCAGAGAGAGAAAGACAAGTATCATATGAATCACTTATAAGTGGAATCTTAAAAAAATGATACAAATGAACTTATTTACAAAACAGAACCAGACTCACAGACTTCAAAAACAAACATATGGTTACCAAATGGGAGGGATAAATTAGGAGTTTGGGATTAACATATACACACTACTGTATATAAAATAATCAACAAGGACCTACTGTATAGCACAGGGAACTCTACTCACTATTCTATAATAACCTATATGGGAAAGAAATCTGAAAAAGAATGAATATATGTATATGTAAAACTGAATCACTTAGCTGTATACCAGAAACTAACACAACAGTGTAGATCAACTATATTCCAATATAAAATAAAAATTAAATTAAAAAAAAATAGTCATAGTGTAGACAGAGAAAAATGAAAAAGCACAAGATATATTTAGAATAGGAGTGGCAGATTGATTGACTTGGGAGACTGACGAACACACTAAAGTTGCCAGCGTGAGCATCTTGGTGGGTGGTTTTAACGATTACTGAAGCAAGGAAATCCCAGAAGAGGATCAGCTTTCTTGAATGAAATCAAGAGTTCCTTTGGAAAATATTATTTGATATATCTATGAAGCATCCATTTGAAAATGTCAAGCAGTCCAGTAACTATATGAGTCTAAAGGTCAGGGGAGAACTGTACAGCAACAAAGATATTATGACTTATTAACATAAACACATACTGCAACCTCTGTTCTGCCCACTCCTTGTAGATAAGCGTTCAAAAGTCAAATCTGAAATGTATGAATTTTTCATGTGTTGATGAGGAAAAGTCAGAAGGAATTATGAGTACCACTCCTCAAGATAATCACAATGGATTTCCTTCTGGCGTTATGTTCTCAATAAGTTCTCAAATTAGAAGTCTGCTCCTAATATCTTAATGCTCTCTAAACTAACAGTTGTATTCATAGAATGAAATAAATAATAGAAAATTCAAAGAAGGTACAACAATTCTGGTAGACATCTATATTTATCAGCTACATTGACTTTAGAGTAATATAAAGGCACATGCAATGCTAAATTTAATATAAGCCTAATTCTTAGGTCAATATTTGACTACTGGATTTAGTCACCAGCTACCAGAGTGATATCATATATTTACAGGAAGGACATCCCTTACCGTTAACCTGTCTTGCCACATGACTAACAGTGAGATCATGTTACATGAAACCATTATGTTTGAAACATCTGAGTCAGTAGTATCACTGTTTTGATAATTCTTACATCAGTCATCATTCTGCTTCCAGAACCTTTTACAATGTCTGACACATAGTAGAACATCACTGTTGAATGAATACATAAAGGTGCCCTAAATTCATGAATAGCAAAATTTAGATCTAAAATTAGCAAATTAACTAGGAACTTTGTATTGCTCTACATTTGCTTCTCCTATTTTTTCTTTTCTTTTTTTCCTTTTTGTTCTCTCTTGAGTTGTATGAAAACTACTCTCTTAGTTTTGCTTTTGTTTCTACAAAAGCACACTTACTGCTTTCTGTAGGAATAATAGAAAAATTAGCCTCCAGGTGTTTGTGCTTTTTTCCAGTTTTCTTGTAATTGAGTTCTAGCTTCATACTGTTGTGGTTGGAAAAAATGCTTGATAATGATTTCAATGTTAAATTTTTGAGACTTGTTTTGTGGCCTACCATATAATTTATCCTGGAGAATGTTCTATGTGAACTTGAAAAGAATGTGTATTTTGCTGTTTTGTGATGGTGTTCTGTATATATGCTAAGTGAAATATGCTAGACAGAGAAAGATAAATACCATGTGATTTCACTTATATGTGGAATCTAAAAAACAAAACAAATGAACAAACAAAAAACAAAACAGAAACAGACTCATAGAGACAGAGAACAAACTGGTGGTTGCCAGAGGGGAGAGAGGGTGGGGAATTAATGAAATAAGGGAAGGGGATTAAGAGGTACAAACACAAAATAAATGTCATGGGGATGTAATGTACAGCATAGGGAAGATAGTCAATAATATTATAATTACTTTTATGGTGACAGATGGTTACTATGCTTAGTGTGGTAATCAATTCATAATGTATATAAATATCAAATCACTGTGTTGTATATAATATAATATATATATAATATTATATATATTATATATATAATATTGAAACTAATATAATGTATATATAATATTGTATATCAACTATACTTCAATAAAAAATGAAAAGGAAAAGGAAAGAGAAAAATTACCATGTGTCAGACATTGTTCTAATTACTTTAACTGTATTCTATGATGTCTTTGAGTCCTTGGAGGTAGTTGTCATGATTATCTGCCTCTTACCAAGCACAAATCACATAGATAATAAATCTGTAGAGTTAGGATGGCAGTATCTCCTATTTCTTCTTCTCTCTAGGATTCTACAGGGTTTCTATTTTTAACTGTAAGCTTTGTTTCTGAGGGGGGTCACCCCTGTGTCTCCATAGCTTAATGGTCAGCCAATGTATTTGGCAGATGTTGTGCTCAAAACTCTTGAACTTCCTCTCTCCGATGATCAATCTGTGTGTGGACTGGTGAGGGCATTCAAAGATCAGCCAATTCCCAAATCTTTTTTATACTGAATTCCTACTGGGCTGCCTCATGTGCCTTGTTTCCTAGACAGTCAGTTATGCATGGAGAGCTTATCTAACTAATCTATGTCTCCCAATAAATTCTAGCTGGTCCACCATTCACCCCAAACAGGACTGCAGTCTCAGGCTATCAAAAATGTTCTTCTCCTTCATTTGTTTCCTGCTGCATTCGCCATTTTCATCTAAAAATCTTGTGTTTTCACATTCTGCACAAAATTGAGTCCACATCCTCTGTCAGCACAGCCACAAGTTTATGCAGACAGCCCCAAGCTGATAAATTAACATTTCTCACCAACTAAGAGTGGGAGTAGGTAAGGAATAGAGCAACAGGTTAAAAGGCTAAAGACTCCCATTTTTCTTACCTGAAACTGTAGCAATTTTTCAAGAACAAATGATTCTCAGTTTCTCTTCTGCCTTTGATCATTTTCCCAGTTTCCAGGCTTTTTGGGGAGCAATTCTGTGTTGTGTTCTGTGTGTGTGCACAGGATCAGCAACCTATTCACTCTGCATAGGTGGGAGTCCTACTTTGGTGTTTACTGTTTTTTAAATACAGCTGAAATATCCACATAGCATCTTTATAGAAAGCACTCAGTGCATTTCCTCTCAAAATGAAAAGCCCTGTATTAGCATTTTTTAAAAACCTCATTTCAAATGAGTAAAAATTCTCCCAAGGGAAAAACACTGTATGTTTTTATCAATTTAGCAAAATACAAAACAGATTTGTCATGTTTAAACCATATTTTTAGTCATCTTTCTAGTCGGTGCTATTAAGTATAGCTATTAAGTTATTAGCTATCCTGACAGTTTTCAATAGTTGTACAATATTATTCATTCTCTCAGACTATAGGATTTGAATAGAATAAATTCACTGTTATGAAAAAGGTCATATTTTGACAAGTTCAAATTATATTCAATATCATTGATTTTAATTCCACTTTAATTTTAATTCTACTAATTCTGTATTTATGACCAAGTTAAGGCTATCCAGCTATAAAAATGGATTATCAACTTAACAAAGAGTATTTTTAATCAGAAGGGAAACATTTTACTCCATTAAAGAACAAATTATTTGAAGCCTATGAATACCTTAGAGCAAATAATTGTATATATTTCATATGCTAATTATAAATAATCTTTAATGATTCATTAAAGCTGGTTTTTAGACATCTTAATGGGCCACACTATGTTGCCCCAACATATTACTCTTTTGATCTGAATATAAGAAGCTATTTTATTATGGACTATACCTACCAAAAATAAGAATTATTAGATTTACTGTTAATATTTACATCACGTCTATAATAAAGACAATCACTGAGTTTTCAAAACACTATGTCAACTCTAAGCAGATTGGTGTTCAAAATTAACTATCTAGCCTTTGAGCGTGTTTTGGTACACTTTCTCTATGTTCCCAGAGTATCTATGCATGTATCTCATAATTAATTATATCCAATGAGCAACAGTGCCAAACACCTAGAAAGCATGCAATAATTATTGAAAGGGGGGAGACCTTCAAGGTGGTGGAGGAGTAAGACATGGAGATCACCTTCCTCCCACAAATACATCAGAAATACATCTACATGTGGAACAACAACTACAGAACACATACTGAATGCTGGCAAAAGACCTCAGAATTCCCAAAAGGCAAGAAAATCCCCATGTACCTGGGTAGGGCAAAAGTAAAAAGAAAAAACAGAGACAAAAGAATAGGAATGGTCCCTGCACTGCTGGGAGGGAGCTGTGAAGGAAGAAAAGTTTCCACACACTAGGAAGCCCCTTCACCAGCAGAGACAAGGGGTGGCAGGGGGCAAGCTTCCGAGCCACGGAGGAGAGCACAGCAACAGGGGTGCAGAGGGCAAAGCAGAGAGATTTCCACACAGAGGATAGGTGCCGACCAGCACTCACCAGCCTGAGAGGCTTGTCTGCTCACCTGTCGGGACGGGCGGGGCTAGAAGCTGGGAGCTGAGGCTCAGGCTTTGGAGGGAAGATCACAGGGAGATGACTGGGGTTGGCTGCATGAACACAGCCTGAAGGGGGCTAGTGTATCACAGCTAGCTGGGAGAGAGTCCGGGACAAAGCCTGGAGCTGCCAAAGAGGCAAGAGACCTTTGTCTCGGGGTGCACGAGGAGAGGGGTTTCCTTCCCTGTGTGCCAACACAAGGCAGATTACCACCTAAGCAAGCTCCAGCGATGGATGTGAGCTGCAGCTATCAGATCGGACCCCAGAGACAGGCATGAAACACTAACAATACTGCCTCTGCCACCAAGAATCCTGTGTGCAAGCACAGGTCACTACTCACACCCCCCACCTTCCACTCCCAGGAACCTGTGAAGCATGCTACTGCCAGTGTCCTGAGATCCAGGGACAACATCCCCAGGAGAACACACAGCACACCTCAGGCTGTTGTAATGTCACACTGGCCTCTGCTGCTGCAGGCTTACCCCACATTCCATCTCCCCAGCCTGAGTGAGCAAGACAGCCTTAAGCAGCCGTTGCTTTAACCCTCTCCTGTCTGGGTGGGGAACAGATGCCTGAGGGCCTACACACAGAGGTGGGGTCAAAACCAAAGCTGAACCCCAGGAGTTGTGTGAACAAAGAAAAGAAAGAGAAATTACTCCCAGCACCATCAGGAGCAGTGGATTAAAAACTCACAATCAACTTGATAAACCCTGCATCTGTGGAATACCTGAATAGATAATGAGTGCTCCTAAAATTGAGGCAGTGGACTTTGGGAGCAACTGTAGACTTGAGGTTTGCTTTCTGTGACTAATTTGTTTCTGATTTTTAAGTTTATCTTCATTTAGTTTTTAGTGCTTGTTATCATAAGTGGATTTGTTTATTGGTTAAGTTGCTCTCTTCTTTTTTAATTTATTTTTAATTTATTTTTATTTTATAATACATTTTTCCTTTTTTTTCTTCCTTTTCTTCTGAGACATGTGGTGGGAGGGTCTTGGTGCTCAGGCCAGGTGTCAGGCCTGAGCCTCTGAGGTGGGAGAGCCGACTCCAGGATACTGGACCACAAGAGACCTCCCAGCCCAACATAATATCAGTCAGCAAGACCTCTCCCCAGAGATCTCCTTCTCAACACTAATACCCAGCCCCACCCAACGGCAAGCAAGTTCCAGCGCTGGAAGCCCCATGCCAAACAACTAGCAAGACAGGAACACAATCCAACCCATTAGAGGAGAGGCTGACTAAAATCATATTAAGTTCACAGATACCCCAAAACACAACACCAGACATGGCCCTGCACACCAGAGACAAGATCCAAACCCACCCATCAGAACATGGGCAGGAGTACTCTCCACCAGGAAGCCTAAAGAAGCCACTAATCCAACCTCAACTACTGGGGGCAGACACCAAAAACAATGGGAACTACAAACCTTCAGTCTGTGAAAAGGAGGCCCCAAACACAGTAAGTTAAACAGAATGAGAAGACACAGAGATATGTAACAGATGAAGGAGCGAGATAAAAAAAAAACCCAGACTGAAGAAATGAAGAGGAAATAGGCAGTCTACCTGAAAAAGAATTCAGAGTAATGATAGTAAAGATGATCCAAAATCTTGGAAATAGAATAGAGAAAATACAAGAAATGTTTAACAAGGACCTAGAAGAACTAAAGAGCAAACAAACAATGAACAACACAATAAAGGAAAGTAAAAATTCTCTAGAAGGAAACAATAGCAGAATAACTGAGTCAGAAGAATGGATAAGTGACCTGGAAGATAAAATAGTGGAAATAACTGCTGCAGAGCAGAATACAGAAAAAAGAATGAGAAGAATTGAGGAAAGTCTCAGAGACTTTTGGGACATTAAACACACCAAGATTTGAATTATAGGGGTCCCAGAAGAAGAAGAGAAAAAGAGTCTGAGAAAATATTTGAAGAGATTATAGTTGAAAACTTCCCTAATATGGGAAAGGAGGTATTCAGTCAAGTCCAGGAAGGGAAGAGAGTCCCAAACAGGAAATACCCAAGGAGAAACTTGCCAACACACATATTAATCAAACTATCAAAAACAAAATACAAAGAAAATATATTGAAAGCTGCAAGGGAAAAGCAACAAATAACATACAAGGGAATTCCCATAATTATAACAACTGATCTTTCAGTAGAAACTCTGCAAGCCAGAAGGGAGTGGCAGGACATATTTAAAGTGAAAAAAGGTAAAAACCTACAACCAAGATTACTCTATCCAGGAAGGATGTCATTCAGTATCATTGCAGAAATTCAAAACTTTACAGACAAGCAAAAGTTAAGATAATTCAGCACCACCAAACCAGCTTTACAACAAATGCTAAAGGAACTCTTCTACACAGGAAACACAAGAGAAGGAAAACACCTACAAAAACAAACCGGAAACAATTAAGAAAATGGTAATAGGAACATACATATTGATAATTTCCTTAAATGTAAATGGATTAAATACTCTAACCAAGAGACACAGACTGGCTGAATGGATACAAATACAAGACCCATATATATGCTGTCTACAAGAGACCCACCTCACACTTAGGGACACATATAGACTGAAAGTGAAGGGATGAAAAAAGATATTCCATGCAAATGGAAATCAAAAGAAAACTGGAGTAGCAATTCTCATACCAGACAAAACAGATTTTAAAATAAAGACTATTATAAGAGACAAAGGACACTACATAATGATCAAGGGATTGATCCAAGAAGAAGATATAACAATTGTAAATATTTATGCACACAACGTAAGAGCATCTCAATACATAAGGCAAAGGCTAACAGCCATAAAAGGGGAAATCGACAGCAACACAATGATAGTAGGGGATTGTAACATCCCACTTTCACCAATGGACAGATCATCCAAAATGAAAATAAATAAGGAAACACAAGGTTTAAATGACACATTAGACAACATGGACTTAATTGATATTTATATGACATTCCCTCCAGAAACAACAAAAAACACTTTCTTCTCAAGAGCTCATGGAACATTCTCCAGAATAGATCATATCTTGGGTCACAAATCAAGCCTTGATAAATGTAAGAAAATTGAAATCATATCAGGTATCTTATCTGACCACAACGCAATGAGACTAGTAATCAGTTACAGGAAAAACTGTAAAAATTACATACACATGGGGGCTAAACAATACGCTACTTAATAACCAGGAGATCACTGAAGAAATCAAAGACGAAATCAAAAAATACCTAGAAACAAATGACAATGAAAATACGACGACCAACACCTATGGGATGCAGCCAAAACAGTTCTAAGAAGGAAGTTTATAGCTATACAATCCTACCTCAAGAAACAAAAAACATCTCAAATAAACAACCTAACCTTACACCTAAAGCAATTAGAGAAAGAAGAACAAAAACACCCCAAAAATAGCAGAAGGAAAGAAATCATAAAGATCAGATCAGAAACAAATGATAGAGAAATGAAGGAAACAATAGCGAAGATCAATAAAAGTAAAAGCTGGTTCTTTGAGAAGATAAACAAAATTCTTACCCAATAGCTAAACTCATCAAGAAAAAAAGGGAGAAGACTCAAATCAACAGAATTATAAATGAAAAGGGAGAATTAACAACTGTCACGGCAGAAATAAAAAGGATCATGATAGATTACGACAACCAACTATATGTCAATAAAATGCACAACCTGGAAGAGAGGGACAAATTCTTAGAAAAGCACAACCTTCCGAGACTGAACCAGGAAGAAATAGAAATTTTGAGCAGAACAATCACAAGCACTGAAATTGAAACTGTGATTAAAATCTTCCAACAAACAAAATCCCAGAACCAGATAGTTTCACAGGTGAATTCTATCAAACATTTAGAGAAGAGCTAACACCTACACTTCTCAAACTCTTCCAAAAGATAGCAAAGAGACGAACACTCCCAAACTCATTCTACGAGGCCATTATCACCCTGATACCAAAACCAGAAAAAGATGTCACAAAAAAAGAAAATCACAGGCCAATATCATTGATGAACATAGTTGCAAAAATCCTCAATACAATACTAGCAAACCAAATCCAGCAGCACATTAAAAGGATCATACACCATGAACAAGTGTGGTTTATCCCAAGAATGCAAGGATTCTTCAGTATACGCAAATCAATCAATGTGATACACCCCATTAACAAATTGAAGGAGAAAAAGCATATGACCATCTCAATAGATGCAGAAAAATCTTTTGACAAAGTTCAACACCCATTTATGATAAAATCTCTCCAGAAAGTAGTCATAGAGGGAACGTACCTCAACATAATAAAGGCCATATATGACAAAACCATAGCCAATATCATCCTCAATGGTGAAAAACTGAAACCATATCTAAGATCAGAAACAAGACAAGGTTGTCCACTCTCACCACTATAATTCAACATAGTTTTGGAAGTTTTACCCACGGGAATAAGAGAAGAAAAAGAAGTAAAAGGAATCCAAATTGAAAAAGAAGTAAAACTTTCACTCTTTGCAAATTATATGATAGTATATATAGAGAATCCTAAAGATGTTACCAGAAAACTATAAGAGCTAATCAATTAATTTGGTAAAGTAGCAGGATACAAAATTAATGCACAGAAATCTCTTGCATTTTTATACACTAACAACTAAAAATGTGAAAGAGAAATAAAGGAAACACTCCCATTTACCATTGCAACAAAAAGAAGAAAATGCCTAGTAATAAATCTATGTAAGGAGGCAAAAGACCTGTACTCAGAAAACTATAAGACACTGATGAAAGAAATTAAAGATGATACAAACAGATGGAAGGATATACCATGTTCTTGGGTTGGAAGAATCAACATTGTGAAAATGACTACATTACTCAAAGCAATCTACAGATTCAATGCAATCCCTATCAAACTACCAATGGCATTTTTCACAGAACTAGAACAAAACATTTCACAATTTGTATGGAAATACAAAAGACCCAGATAGCCAGATCAATCTTGAGAAAAAAAAAAAAACAGAGCTGGAGGAATCAGGCTCCCTGGCTACAGACTATACTACAGAGCTACAGTAATCAAGACAGTGTGGTACTGGAACAAAAACAGAAAGATACCTCAATGGAACAGAATAGAAAACCGAGAGATAAAGCCACACATATATGGTCACCTTATCTTTGATAAAGGAGGCAAGAGTATACAATGGAGAAAAGACAGCTTCTTCAATAGGTAGTGCTGGGGAAAATGGACAGCTACATGTAAAAGAATGAAATTAGAACACTTCCTAACAATCATACACAAAAATAAACTCAAAATGGATTAAAGACCTGAATGTAAGGCCAGACACTGTAAAACTCTTAGAGGAAAACATAGGCAGAACACTCTATGACATAAATCACAGCAAGATCCTTTTTGACCCACCTCCTAGAGAAATGGAAATAAAAACAAAAATAAACAAATGGGACCTAATGAAACTTAAAGGCTTTTGCACAGCACAGGAAAACATAAAAAAATACCAAAAGAAAACCCTCAGAATGGGAGAAAATATTTGCAAATGGTGCAACTGATGAAGGATGAATTTCCAAAATATGCAACCAGCTCATGCAGCTCAATATCAAAGAAACAACCAAACGAATCGAAAAATGGGCAAGAGACCTAAATAGACAGTGCTCCAAAGAAGTTATACAGACTTCCAACAAACATATGAAAGGATGCTCAACATCACTAGTGGTTACAGAAATACAAATCAAAACCACAATGAGGTACCATCTCACACTGGTCAGAATGGGCATCATCAGAAAATCTGCAAACATCAAATGTTGGAGAGGGTGTGGAGAAAAGGGAACCCTCTTGCACTGTTGGGGGGAATGTAAATTGATATAGCCACTATGGAGAACAGTACAGAGATTCCTAAAAAACTAAAAATAGAACTGCCATATGACCCAGCAATCCCACTACTGGGCATATAACCTGAGAAAACCATAGTTCAAAAAGAGACATTTACCACAATGTTCATTGAAGCACTATTTACAATAGCCAGGACATGGAGCACCCTAAGTGTCCATCGACAGATGAATGGACAAAGAAAATGTGGCACATATATACAATGGAATATTACTCAGCAGTAAAATGAAAGGAAACTGAGGTATTTGTAGTGAGGTGGATGGACCTAGAATCTGTCATACAGAGTGAAGTGTCAGAAAGAGAAAAACATATACCATGTGCTAACATATGTATATGGAATCAAAAAAAGTAATAATGGCTCTGATGATCCTAGGGGCAGGACAGGAATAAAGACGCAGATGAAGAGAACGGACTTGAGCACACGGGGAGGGGGAAGGGTAATCTGGAACGATGTGTGAGAGTAGCATTGACTTATATACACTACCAAATGTAAAATAGATAGCTAGTGCAAAGCAGCTGCATAGCACAGGGCGATCAGCTCAGTGCTTTGTGACCACCTAGAGGGCTGGGATAGGGAGGGTGGGAGGGAGATGCAAGAGGTAGGGCATATGGGGATATATGTATACATATAGCTGATTCACTTTGTTATACAGCAGAAACTAACACACCATTGTAAAGAAATTATACTCCAATAAAGTTGCTAAAAAAATTACTGAATGAATGAGTAAAACTCTCTGAGCTTTTTTTCTTCATCTTCAAAATGGCTATAATATCAATCTGAATATTCAGTGCGGTTACTCTTTTATGTGGGCCTCTCACCATTGTGGCCTCTCCCGTTGCAGAGCACAGGCTCCGGACACGCAGGCTCAGTGGCCATGGCTCATGGGCCCAGCTGCTCTGTGGCATGTGGGATCTTCCAGACCTGGGCACAAACCCGTGTCCCCTGCATCGGCAGGCGGACTCTCAACCAATGGGCCACCAGGGAAGCCCTGTTGTAAGATTTTTAATGGCAGTTTCAATTTCATTACTTGTGATTGGTCTGTTCATATATTCTATTTCTTCCTGGTTCAGTCTTGGAATGTTATACCTTTCTAAAACTTTGTCCATTTCTTCCAGTTTGTCCATTTTATTGGCAAACAGTTGCTTGTAATAATCTCTTAGGATGCTTTGTATTTCTGTGGTGTCTGTTGTAACTTCTCCTTTTCCATTTCTAATTTTATTGATTTGAGTCCTCTCTTTTTCTTGATGAGTCTGGCTAATGGTTGATCAATTTTGTTTATCTTCTCAAAGAACCAGCTTTTAGTTTTATTGATCTTTGCTATTGTTTTCTTTGTTTCTATTTCATTTATTTCTGATCTGATCTTGATGCTTTCTTTCCCTCTGCTGACTTTGGGTTTTGTTTGTTCTTCCCCTAGTCCCTTTAGGCGTAAGGTTAGATTGTTTATTTGAGATTTTTCTTGTTTCTTGAGGTAGGCTTGTATAGCTCTAAACTCCCCTCTTAAAACTGCTTTTGCTGCCTCACATAGATTTCAGATCGTCGTGTTTTCATTGTCATTTGTCTCTAGGTATTTTTTGATTTCCTCTTTGATTTCTTTAGTGATCTCTTGGTTATTTAGTAACATATTGTTTAGCCTCCATGTGTTTGTGTTTTTTACATATTTTTCCGTGTAACTGATTTCTGATCTCAGAGCGTTGTGGTCAGAAAAGATGCTTGATTTTTTTTCAATTTTCTTTAATTTGCTGGGGCTTAATTTGTGACCCAAGATGTGATCTATCCTGGAGAATGTTTCACGTGCACATAAGAAGAAAGTGTAATCTGCTGTTTTTGGATGGAATGTCCTATAAATATCAATTAAATCTATCTGCTCTATTGTGTCATTTAAAGCTTCTGTTTCCTTATTTATTTTCATTTTGGATGAGCTGTCCATTGGTGTTAGTGAGGTGTTCAAGTCCCCCACTATTATTATGTTACCATCAATTTCCTCTTTTATAGCTGTTAGCAGTTGCGTTATGTATTGTGGTGCTCCTATGTTGGGTGCACGTATATTTATAATTGCTATATCTTCTTCTTGGATTGATCCCTTGATCATTATGTAGTGTCCTTGTCTCTTGTAACATTCTTTATTTTAAAGTCTCTTTTGTCTGATATAAGTATAGCTAATCCAGCTTTCTTTTGATTTCCATTTGCATGGAATATCTTTTTCCATGCCCTCACTTTCAGTCTGTATGTATTCCTAAATCCGAAGTGGGTCTCGTGTAGACAGCATATATATGGGTCTTCTTTTTGTATCGATTCAGCGAGCCTGTGTCTTTTGGTTGGAGCATTTAATCCATTCACGTTTAAGGTAATTATCAATATGTATGCGCCTGTGACCATTTTCTTAATTGTTTTGGGTTTGTTTTCATAGGTCCTTTTCTTCTCCTGTGTTTCCCACTTAGAAAAGTTCCTTTAACATTTGTTGTAAAGCTGGTTTGGTGGTGCTGAATTCTCTTAGCTTTTGCTTGTCTGTAAAGCTTTTGAGTTCTCCTTCAAATCTCAATGAGAGGGCTTCCCTGGTGGCGCAGTGGTTGAGAGTCCACCTGCCGATGCAGGGGACACGGGTTCATGCCCCGGTCCGGGAAGATCCCACATGCCGCGGAGCGGCTGGGCCCGTGAGCCATGGCTGCTGAGCCTGCGCGTCCGGAGCCTGTGCTCCGCAACGGGAGAGGCCACAACAGTGAGAGGCCCGCGTACCGCAAAAAAAAAAAAAAAATCTCAATGAGATCCTTGCTGGGTAGAGTAATCTTGGTTGTAGGTTCTTCCCTTTCATCAGTTTAAGTATATCATGCCACTCCCTCCTGGCTTGTAGAGTTTCTGCTGAGAAATCAGCTGTTAACCTTATGGGAGTTCCCTTGTATGTTATTTGTCATTTTTCCCTTGCTGCTTTCAATAATTTTTCTTTGTCTTTAATTTTTGCCAATTTGATTACTATGTGTCTCGGCATGTTTCTCCTTGGGTTTATCCTGTATAGGACTCGCTGCACTTCCTGACTTGGGTGACTATTTCCTTTCCCATGTTAGGGAAGTTTTCTCCTATAATCTCTTCAAATATTTTCTCTGGTCCTTCCTCTCTCTCTTCTCCTTCTGGGACCCCTATAATGCGAATGTTGTTGCATTTGTTTTCCCAGAGGTTTCTTAGGCTGTCTTCATTTCTTTTCATTCTTTTTTCTTTATTCTGTTCCACAGCAGTAAATTTCACCATTCTGTCTTCCACCTCAGTTATTCTGTTCTTCTGCCTCAGTTATTCTGCTATTGATTCCTTCTAGTGTAGTTTTCATTTCAGTTATTGTATTGTTCATCTATGTTTGTTTGTTCTTTAATCCTTCTAGGTTTTGTTAAACATTTCTTGTGTCTTCTTGATCTTTGCCTCCATTCTTTTTCCAAGGTCCTGCATCATCTTCACTATCATTATTCTGAATTCTTTTTCTGGAAGGTTGCCTATCTCCACTTCATTTAGTTGTTTTTCTGGGGTTTTATCTTGTTCCTGCATCTTGTCCATAGCCCTCTGCTTTTTCATCTTGTCTATCTTTCTGTGAAGGTGGTTTTTGTTCCACAGGCTGCAGGATTGTAGTTCTTCTTGCTTCTGCTGTCTGCCCTCTGGTGGATGAGGCTATCTAAGTGGCTTGATGGGAGAGACTGGTGATGGGTAAGCTGACTGTTGCTCTGGTGGGCAGAGCTCAGTAAAACTTGAATCTGCTTGTCTGCTGATGGGTGTGTCTTGGTTCCCTCCCTGTTGGTTGTTTGGCCTGAGATGACCCAACACTGGAGCCTACCAGGGCTCTTTGGTGGACTAATGGTGGATTCTTGGAGGGCTCATGCTAAGGAGTACTTCCCAGAACTTCTGCAGCCAGTGTCCTTGTCCTCATGGTGGGAGACAGTCACCCCCCACCTCTGCAGGAGACCCTCCAACACTAGCGGGTAAGTCTGGTTCAGTCTCCTATGGGGTCACTGCTCCTTCCCCTTGGTCCTGATGTGCATACTACTTTGTGTGTGCCCTCCAAGAGTGGAGGCTCTGTTTCCCCCAGTCCTGTCAAAATCCTGCAATCAAATCCTGCTAGCCTTCGAAGTCTGATTCTCTAGGAATTCCTCCTCCCTTTGCTGGACCCCCAGGTTGGGAAGCCTGATGTGGGGCTCAGAACCTTCACTTCAGTGGGTGAACTTCTAAGTGTTTTCCAGTCTATGAGTCACCCACCCTGCAGTTATGGGATTTGATTTTACTGTGATTGCGCCCCTCTTACCGTCTCATTGTGGCTTCTCCTTTGTGTTTGGATGTGGGGTATCTTTTTTGGTGAGTTCCAGTGTCTCTATGTCAATGACTGTCCAGCAGCTAGTTGTAATTCTGGTGTTCTCACCTGCTGTCTGTTTTGACTTCTCCAGAGCTTCTGCTCTGTGTGCATGTGCTCAATACCAAATTTACCTTGTATGATAATGGGAATAATAAGCCTAACATTTAATGATAGCATATAGGATGTAACTAGCCCATAGTAAATACTAAAAATGACATTATTTACTTGCACTTTCCAGAAAGAAGAAACAGACATATTGTAGATTTGTGAAGCCCCGTCATGCTTTGATTGTTACTATATGTCTTTGTTGTTTTAACTCACCTATGTATTGAAAAGCTATCAGAATCACTTTCTGACCTTCTCCACACCAGTTTTATTTTTACCATATCATTACGATTATTGTTCCTAAAGTATTGTTCTTAAAATAATCATTGCGATTATTGTTCCAACCAAATTGCAAGATAATGTGTGCACAGAATATTGCATCTACTTGTTCCAGTATATTTCAAAGCTGTTTTGGTAAGTCAGTTGAATAGGAGAGAAAGATTCAGATAACTTAGTTTGTTCCTCCTGTTTTCAAGGTACTATTCTCTGTATTCTTACTTAATTGCATATTAAAGCTGAAAATTTGACATTAACTCATTTTACACATGAATAAAAAGATGCTGAGAATGATTGAGTAATTCATCCAAAGCTATACAACTAGCAAATGGTCAAGTCAGGTTTCTAAACCAATGCTGTCTCACCACACTTATATACTCAACACCTGTATGGTATACACTATGGTGAAGAAGCAGAGCCACTGAAGAAAAAGAAGAACCACAAAGAGAAGGAAAGAAGAGATATCTGCCCTGGAAGTAATTTCAGATGACATGACATTAAACGTACCTTGAATGAATGGAACTTCTTTACTCTGTTTTGTATGTAAACATGTGGTTATTGGCAAGTGGTTGAGCCAAGCTTTTGGATGATAACTTGCTGTAGGAAGAAAGAGATATACAATGAAAGAAACAACCTAGAAACCCCAAGGAGTAGGTAGAATCAGTATCTGAGTAAACAAATTATACCCCATTTCCAATCTCTTGAATTGACAGTATGCTTCTGATGGGGGCAATGCCTCAGCATTAGCAATGCCATAGCTTTCTCCCTTAGTACCAAGCACACTGTATCCTCATTATTTGTTACAAGTTAGCCTTTGCCCTTTATACTGTGAGAATACCAAGAGAAAACACATTACACAAACCTATGTCTTCAAGGCTTGGTTGAGTGTTTATTACATAGCCCAAATGTATGAATATATAAATAAATAAAAGAAGAAAAAATGTAATCATTAAATTTTATTATCAGTCTTCTCTACTTTGAAAGTCACTAAGAAACTCAAGTATCCTTATAAAGAGAGCTCAGAATTTCGTGGCTGTTCATCAAAGTAAGATAAACTTTAAAACAGAAGCACAGCATAGATAAGGATCAGTCTTGGTGCTGTGGAGACGAATACGGGAACAGGTGTCAGAGTACACTTAAGGATAAATAATACTAAAGACTTTTAAAAACTATAAACACCCATAATCCCACTGTCTAAACACTATTTACAGTTCAGTCCAAAAAAGACAAACTCTTCTTGTCATTCCCATTAGCTCTTGGTGCTACTGCTGATAACCCTTGATTGATTCTGTATAGTTAACAGAAACTATTAAATGTAGAATATGCAATTAAAATTAAAAGGAAATAAAACTTTCAAAAGCCAAAACGGTGGGAATAATGAAACAGTCTCGGAAATTTTTTGAGAGATGATGGTGTCCAACAAGTTAGTGAGAGGAGCATTCAGCAAGAGGGAATTAGCAGTAAGTGAGCACCAGAAAAGAATACTGAGAACCAGGCAATAGATGAGGCATGGAAGCAGAAAGGACCCAACAGGAAGGTATTATACATAGAAATACAGACAATAGAAAAGAGATGACTTTGACACTTTTGGAATGATGGTAAATACATAAGAGCACAAAATCTGTGCAGGACAACTGACAAGGTGTCTATCACACGGAGGTCACCAATCTAACGTGTTTTAAACCTCTCCCCCAAGTGTTGGACTTCCAACATTTGGCAGTAAATATAAGCTTTGCTCCCAGCTTGGTGAAAGAGCTGGGACTATACCTGAGGATTTAGTAACCTGAACTGTAAAGGTTGGAAGAAAATTGGAACAGGGAATAGAGCAAATTATTTTCCTAAGGCCTCCTCCCTAACACACAATTCTTGAACAATCTGGTCATATCTATGCATATACACCAGTTTGACTACCTCAAATTGATGAGCAATAACAAATTAATTCAATCAAATAAGCAATGTGACTTTCTTTTTCTGAGACTTCATTTAGAAATTAAATTGAACTATTAAAATAGTCAGATTGTATTTTTTGTGTGGACAGAGACTAAGGATGTCACTAAATACACTAATAGTTGAATTTTTAAATGATTCTTTAAGTCAGGGTATTAAAACAATATAAAAAATCAATATAGTCTTCATTTTTAAATGTCATTTTACGTCAACTTTATCAACTTTTTTTCAAAAAATTGAATTTGGGGGTATACTCCCATCTTTGGAGGAACCTCAAAATGTTGATGGAATTTACAAGGACTAAGTTCTTGGATGAAATCTGCACTCTTAAAGGATGTGGCTCATTACTTTATGGCAATCATATAAATTAGCAACTGACAGGTAAGAGGTTTGTACTTTGATGATTTCATTTACTTTTAGTGGGTCTCACTAGTCCAAGAAATTCTGAAGCAAATGTGGAGCAAAACAAGTATTTTACATCCTTTCAGCACTTATATCTACAAGAAAATTGTTCACTTTTTAAAAGAAAAACCAGGCTGGTAATAGCCTAAGCCACATAGAAAGATATTTGCTACCAGCCAATAATTTCCTGAAACAATTACTATCATGTATTTAAATTAATGTTTATGATATGGAACTTTGTTTGAGTTTGTAAATGCCAACAGTCTTAACTATTGAAGCAGAAAAAAAGCCATAGAAAAGAATATCAGAGAATAAGGCCCTTCCTCTTGATTTCTTAAAGTTTAACTTTCTTAATATAAAATTAAAACAAAACATTTGTTCACTTTTTATACATGTGAATGATTGAAATGACAATCTTTCCACACTCTAAAAAATTTAAATATATTTTAAATTATCAAAGTAATGTATCCTCATGGTAAATAGTGGCCTAATGCAAAAATACATAAATATATTAAAAATCTCTCCTCCAACATCTTCCATGCCTAAACTCTGGAGTTAAGCAGTTATAGAAACTTGATATTTATCCATGCACATGTAAATTTATGCACCCTTATTTTGGGTAAAGACTGGTTGAGGTGGGTATGATGTTGTGTTGTTTGCTTTACAATTATCAGGTCATGCCATCTGTATTAATCTACACTTTTTTTTCTCAATACTTCACAGGATTATCAGTATGTCAGAGAGCTCTTTCTTCCTAAACTGGCTCTTTATTTTAAATCTATCTATATTAAATGGTAAACAAACACGAAAATTTACTGACTTTTCTGAAAATCTACTGGAATATAGTTGACTCTTGAACAACACAGGGGTTAGGGATACAAACTCTCCTTGTAGTTGAAAATCTGCCCATAACTTTACAGACAGCCCTCTGTATCTTCCCTTCCATATCCAAGGATTCAACGAACCTTGTAACCTGTAGTTCTGTAATATGCATTTACTGAAAAAAAATCTGGGTATAAGTGGACCATCATAGTTCCAACCCATGTTGTTCAAGGGGTCAACTGTAGAAGAAAACACATCCCTAAAAGTATAGCCTCCTCAGTATCTACACAAGTAGTCACACACACAAAAAAAAAGCATTACAGAAAAATAAAGCAGGATGAAAGCACTATCTAGATATATAAGCTTTGATATTCCATTCTTTTCATTAATATTATTAATATTAATTTTTACTGAGTGATTTCAATAAACCTATCACTACATTTTCCCATTTACATATACAATCTCATTTAATAGGCTTTATAACAATTCTAATATTTAAGAAATATTATAATGTCCATTGTAGGGAGAGATTAAGAATTTGCCCTCATGGTCTCAAATTCTACAGACCTTATAATTAATGTTATTTCAATAACACTCAAATGCTAACAATATGGCATAAATTAATGTATCCTCTTACACCTGCATGCCATTTCAAATCACTCCAGAGAAAATTCTTAAAAATTATGATGCAAAAACATTTCAGATATTATAGTCACT
Organism: Phocoena sinus; assembly: GCF_008692025.1. NCBI lineage: Eukaryota > Metazoa > Chordata > Mammalia > Artiodactyla > Phocoenidae > Phocoena > Phocoena sinus. Next base: position 77,870,126 of record NC_045768.1, on the reverse strand, counting down.
GAGGACCACAATCAAATTACTGTGGTCATTTGGCCAGCCAGTTGTCCAGTTACAGAAAAATATCCTTAGGACCTGCTTACTTGGAAACTTTCTGCCTTTGTGGAGATTTCCACATAAGCTGACCCTGAGAAAATGTATTCAGTGCAATTAGTTTATTTGGAACATAAGTCCAGTAATGCAGGTAGGAGATTGGGGAAATGAGACAGGGAAGGAAAGACAGCCAAAAAAGCATATGCATATATCAAGTTACCACTTAGGGAAACAATAGGTTAATCCCACCTGGTGTTGGTTTGCAAACTGGCCCCATACACAGAGGGCAAGGAGAGACCAAAGAAAGAGGCAGACCACTCCATATTGGTAGTCAGCAGGTTTAATAAGCAAGGAAACTCACACAGGAGGCTTGTCTTGGGTGGCTACAAGACAGGTAGATCTCCTCACCCACGCGCCCAAATCTTAAAAGTTCATATAGAGGCCTTAACAAGCTTCAATCATATACACTGTGCAGATGGTCTCAATAAAACAGGGCTCTCTCAAGGCTGAGTCCTTGAAAACAGTTCCCACTATGGGAACTGTGGGCAGAACGTACATTCCAAGGACAGGGGAGAGGGTGAGGAACATCCAATTGCCTGGGCCCAACTCATGAGTCAAACCATGGTCATATGCTGAGTGACCTCCTCCAACAACTGGGAAATTCTGGGAAACACTATACAACATTCACTTTAGAGTTATCCTATCAGAGAGGAAAGAGAACTGGGATATTTATACACCAACCACCATTTATCTGGGGACCCCAGCAAGGGGAGGAGACATTAATCTCCTGACACTGCCAGTCTTTTAGGTGGGCTAAGAAGGCTCCAATGGCCAGACAAAGCCTTTATGAAAAAAAAAAAAAAAAGTAGTCATAAATCTGGCCTCTGTCCATTGATATGGAAAAGGCACCACTAAAATCTGCTCTAATATGCTATATCTTCCAGGTTATCCCCCAGCAGATATTAACCAGGCAGTTTTGCCCTTCATTTGCTTCAATTTATAGACTTTTCAACTCAAAGTTACATATTCTTACCCCTGTAATATTTACCTTAAACATTAGTTTTGCTTAATATCGTGAATCAACTTCATCAACAGCAAAACGAGCAGTCTACTTTGCTGATTACATATGTTTTGTAGTAAATATGTTTTTATCTTAATTATGCTCTTCTATGAAGTGTTTCATGCAATCTAGTATGAATTTTGATTACATGATATGTCAAGAGACAGACAAAAAGAAATATATGTGGAGAGACATACATTACAATTAGAGTACCTCATTAGCAAGTTAAATGTTAAGGAATATGAAATTCAGGGACTTCATTACCAACAACAACAACAAAAGAACATTGTACTGTGTATATGAGTCAAACATTATCTGTGGACTCTAGCTCACATTTAAAACAAGTACACCATGTATTAAGAAATAATAGATCAGTTGAATGTTTTAACCACAAAAGTAATTGAAAAAGTAATTAAAATCTTCTCATAAACAAAATGCTAAAACCAGGTAGTGTTCTAAGAACAGATAAATCCAAGTTTATACAAAATTTTCCAGAACATAGAAAAGGAGGAAAAATACTGCAATATGATGCTGCTATCCTAACCTTTAAAAAAAGCAGAAGCGGATGGACAAAGATAAGGGGGAAAATGTCTAATACATATGCAAAATATACACTTATGACTGCAGATGAAAAAAACTCTAAGCAAGATGTTATCAAACAAAATATAACATAAAATTATCCCAGTGGATGCCAGATCATCTTTATATATCTATTTTTATATCTATAGGCATCATTCCTAGCAAACAAGCAATGGAAGGAAATACCTTAATCTAAAAAAGGGAATTGATATCAATCCCACAGCGATCATCATATTTAATATGAAAAGTTAGTATTCCCTTTAAGAACATGAGACATAAGACACTTACTTTTACTGCTACTTTTAAACATTGTGCTGAAAGTCCTGTCTAGAAAAGAAATATAAGGAAAGAAAATGAATAGTATAAGAACTAGAAATAGAGGAAAAAATCAGTATTTTCAAAGAAAATTACTGCCTATACAGAAAATTGGAAAGGATCTATGGATGAGGATTAGACTCACAAGATAACTCACCATTTTTATTTTTGAAAAGTATTTTAAATTTGTTGCATTTCTATCTACCAGCAATGAATATGTAGTGCATATAATTAAAATGCAAGTAGCTGTTTATAAATTACAACGAAGTTACAAGTGCCCAGGAATAAACACAATTAAAGAAATGCATAAAATTTGTGAAAAAATTAAAACTATACTGAAGGACATTTGAAAACAAATAAATGGAAAATAAATTATGTTCATGGAAATGTTAATATTGTTTAGATACCAATACTCTCTATTTTCTTCAATAAATGTGATAAAATTCTGATCAAAATGTCAGCACAATTATATTTGATTTAGACTTGTTTGCTTGGGTTTTTCTGTTCTAATTTTTATATGAAAGAATAATAGGCAAGAAGAGCCAGAACATCTCAAAAGAATAAGAAAAAATTGGAGCACTTTCCTATGAGGTAAATAGTTTTATTTTAAAGCTATTATAAATAAGACAATGTGGCACAGTGACAGTGGAAATAGATAAATAATAAAAGAAAACTGAGTATGGAAACTTGACATTTTAACCAAAATCAATTCCAGAATATTTAAAAACTAAATATATATGAAGCAATATTTACAAACATTTAGAAGACAATATAGGTGAATATCTGTATGACCTTCAGAGAAGAAAAAAGTTTTTGAGCTTTATTGAGGTGTAATTCTAAAATAAAACTGACCAGTCCCTCTCATCAGGAAACTTGCACAAGCCTCTTAGATAGCCTCATCCACCAGAGGACAGACAGCAGAAGCAAGAAGAACTACAATCTTGCAGCCTGTGGGGAACAAAACACATTCACAGAAAGATAGACAAGATGAAAAGGCAGGGGGCTATGGACCAGATGAAGAAACAAGATAAAACCCCAGAAAAACAACTAAATGAAGTGGAGATAGGCAACCTTCCAGAAAAAGAATTCAGAATAATGATAGTGAAGATGATTCAGGACCTTGGAAAAAGCATGGAGGCAAAGATCAAGAAGACACAAGAAATGTTTAACAAAACCTAGAAGAATTAAAGAGCAAAGAAACATAGACGAACAATACAATAACTGAAATGAAAACTACACTAGAAGGAATCAATAGCAGAATAACTGAGGCAGAAGAACAGAATAACTGAGGTGGAAGAAAGAATGGTGGAATTCACTGCTGCAGAACAGAATAAAGAAAAAAGAAAGAAAAGAAATGAAGACAGTCTAAGAGATGTCTGGAATAACATTAAACGCAACAACATTCCCATTATAGGGGTCCCAGAAGGAGAAGAGACAGAGAAAGGACCAGAGAAAACATTTGAAGAGCTTCTAGGCGAAAACTTCCCTAACATGGGAAAGGAAATAGTCACCCAAGTCCAGGAAGCGCAGAGAGTCCCATACAGGATAAACCCAAGGAGAAACACAACAAGACACATAGTAATCAAATTAGCAAAAATTAAAAACAAAGAAAAATTATTGAAAGCAGCAAGGGAAAAATGACAAATAACATACAAGGGAACTCCCATAAGGTTAAAAGCTGATTTCTCAGCAGAAACTCTACAAGCCAGAAGGGAGTGGCATGATATACTTAAACTGATGAAGGGAAAAACCTACAACCAAGATCACTCTACCCAGCAAGGATCTCATTCAGATTCGATGGAGAAATCAAAAGCTTTACAAACGAGCAACAGCTAAGAGAATTCAGCACCACCAAACCAGCTCTACAACAAATGCTAAAGGAACCTCTGTAAGTGGGAAACACAAGAGAAGAAAGGACCTACAAAAACAAACCGAAAACAATTAAGAAAATGGTCACAGGAACATACATATTGATAATTACCTTAAACGTGAATGGATTAAATGCTCCAACCAAAAGACACAGGCTCGCTGAATTGATACAAAAAGAAGACCCATATATATGCTGTCTACACGAGACCCACTTCAGACTTAGGAACACATACAGACTGAAGGTTAGGGGATGGAAAAACATATTCCACGCAAATGGAAATCAAAAGAAAGCTGGAGTAGCAATACTCATATCAGACAAAAGAGACTTTAAAATAAAGAATGTTACAAGAGACAAAGAAGGACACTACATAATGATCAAGGATCAATCCAAGAAGAAGATATAACAATTGTAAATATTTATGCACCCAACATAGGAACACCTCAATACATAAGGCAACTGCTAACAGCTATAAAAGAGGAAATTGACAGTAACACAATAATAGTGGGGGACTTAAACACCTCACTTACACCAATGGACAGATCAACCAAAATGAAAATAAATAAGGAAACAGAAGCTTTAAATGACACAATAGACTAGATAGATTTAATTGATATTTACAGGACATTCCATCCAAAAACAGCAGATTACACTTTCTTCTCATGTGCACGTGAAACATTCTCCAGGATAGATCACATCTTGGGTCACAAATCAAGCCTCAGTAAATTTAAGAAAATTGAAATCATATCAAGCATCTTGTCTGACCACAATGCTATGAGATTAGAAATAAATTACAGGGAAAAAAAGTAAAAAACAAACACGTGGAGACTAAACAATACGTTACTAAATAAACAAGAGATCACTGAAGAAATCAAAGAGGAAATCAAAAAATACCTAGAGACAAATGACAATGAAAACACAATGATCTGAAATCTATGTGAGGCAGCAAAAGCAGTTCTAAGAGGGAACGTTTATAGCTATACAAGACTATCTGAAGAAACAAGAAAAATCTCAAATAAAAAATCTAACCTTACATGTAAAGGAACTAGAGAAATAAGGACAAACAAAACCCAAAGTTAGCAGAAGGAATGAAACGATGAAGATCAGAGCATAAATAAATGAAATAGAAACAAAGAAAACAATAGCAAAGATCAATAAAACTAAAAGCTGGTTCTTTGAGAAGATAAACAAAATTGAGAAACCATTTGCCAGACTCATCAAGAAAAAGAGGGAGAGGACTCAAATCAATAAAATTAGAAATGAAAAAGGAGAAGTTACAACAGACACCGCAGAAATACAAAGCATCATAAGAGACTACTACAAGCAACTCTATGCCAATATAATGGACAACCTGGAAAAAATAGATAAATTTTTAGAAAGGTATAACATTCCAAGACTGAACCAGGAAGAAATAGAAAATGTGAACAGACCAATCACAAGTAATGAAATTGAAACTGTGATTAAAAATCTTCCAACAAGCAAAAGTCCAGGAGCAGATGGCTTCACAGGTGAATTCTATCAAACATTTAGAGAGGAGCTAACACCCATCCTTCTCAAACTCTCAAAAAATTGCAGAGGAAGGAACACTCCCAAACTCATTCTGTGAGGCCACCATTACCCTGATACCAAAGCCAGACAAAGATACTACAAAAAAAGAAAATTACAGACCAATATCACTGATGAATATAGATGCAAAAATCCTCAACCAAATATGAGCAAACAGAATCCAACAACACATTAAAAGGCTCATATACCATGATCAAGTGGGATTTATCACAGGGGTGCAAGGATTCTTCAATGTATGCAAATCAATGATGAAAAATGATGAAAAATCTGAAAGAGAAATTAAGGAAACACTCCCATTTACCATTGAAACAAAAAGAATAAAATACCTAGGAATAAACCTACCTAGAGAGACAAAAGACCTATACTCAAAAAACTATAAGACACTGATGACAGAAATTAAAGATAATACAAACAGATGGAGAGATATACCATGTTCTTGGATTGGAAGAATCAATATTGTGAAAATGACTATACTACCCAAAATAATCTACAGTCAATGCAATCCTTATTAAATTACCAATGGCATTTTTTACAGAACTAGAACAAGAAATCTTGAAATTTGTATGGAGTTACAAAAGACCCTGAATAGCCAAAGCAGTCTTGAGAAAGAAAAATGGAGCTGGAATAATCAGGCTCCCTGACTTCAGAGTATACTGCAAAGCTACAGTAGTCAAGACAGTATGGTACTGGCACAGAAAACAGAAATATAGATCAGTGTATAGGATAGAAAGCCCAGAGATAAAACCCCACACACATATGGTCCCCTTATCTTTGATATAAAGGAGGCAAGAATATACAATGGAGAAAACACAGCCTCTTCAATAAGTGGTGCTGGGAAAACTGGGACAGCTACATGGAAAAGAATGAAATTAGAACACTCCCAAACACCATACACAAAAATAAACTCAAAATGGATTAAAGACCTAAATGTAAGGCCAGACACTATAAAACTCTTAGAGGAAAACAGGAAGAATGCTCCATGACATAAATCACAACAACATTCTTTTAGACCCACCTCCTAGAGAAATGGAAATAAAAACCAAAATAAACAAATGGGACATAATGAAACTTAAAAACTTTTACACAGCAAAGGGAAACCATAAGAAGCTGAAAAGACAACCCTCAGAATGGGAGAAAATAATTGCAAATGAAGCAACTGACAGAGAATTAATCTGCAAAATTTACAAGCAGCTCATGCAGCTCAATTACAAAAAAACAAACAACCCAATCAAAAAATGGGCAGTAGACCTAAATAGAGATTTCTCCAAAGAAGACATACAAATAGTCAAGAAGCACATGAAAAGCTTCTCAACATCACTAATTATTAGAGAAGCACAAATCAAAACTATAATGAGGTATCACCTCACACCAGTTAGAATGGGCATCAACAGTATATCTACAAACAACAAAATGCTTGAGAGGGTTTGGAGAAAAAGGAAGCCTCTTGCACTGTTGGTGGAATGTAAATTGATACAGCCACTATGGAGATCAGTATGGAGGTCCTTTAAAAATACTAATAATAGAACTTACCATATGACCCCAGCAATCCCACTACTGGGCATATACCCAGAGGAAACCATAATTCAAAAAGACACATGCACCCCATGTTCATTGCAGCACTATTTACAATAGCCAGGTCGTGGAAGCAACTTAAATGCCCATCAACAGATGAATGGATAAAGAAGATGTGGCACATGTATACAATGGAATACTACTCAGCCATAAAAAGGAATGAAATTGGGTTATTTGTAGAGACGTGAATCGATCTAGAGACTGTCATACAGTGTGAAGTAAGTCAGAAAGAGAAAAACAAATGTTTCTTAATGCATATATGTGGAACGTAGAAAAATGGTACAGATGAACTGCTTTGCAGCTCAGAAACTGAGACACTGATGTAGAGAACAATGTATGGATGCCAACGGGGCAAAAGTAGTGGCCAGTGACGGTGGTGGTGTGATGAATTGGGAGAACTGGATTGACATGTATACCTGATGTGTATAAAATGGATGACCTATATGAACCTGCTGTATAAAAAAATAAATAAAATTAAATTTAAAAATAATAATTATAAAATAAAATTCAGTTGTTTATTTGATATATTTCTTTTTTCTCAATATAAGTGTTTATTTTAAAATTTCCTCTAAGAACTGGTTTTCTGCATCTCATATATTTTGGTGTTTTGTTTTTCCATTTTCATTTGTTTCAAGGTATTTTTTGGTTGCTCTTTGATTTCTTCTTTGACCCATTAGTTATTCCCAAGCATGTTGTTTAATCTCCACATACTTGTGAATTTTCCAATAGTCCCGTTGCAATTAATTTCTAGTTTCATATTATTGTGGTTGAAAAGATGCTTGATATAATTTCAGTCTTAATTTTCAAATGACTTGGTTTCTGACCTAATATATCATCTAGTCTGGTGAATGTTCCATGTGCACTTGAGGAGAATGTGTATTCTATTGCTGGGATGTTTTGTATATATGTTAGGTCAATTAGGCCTAAAGTATAGCTTAAGTCCAATGATTCCATATTAATTTTCTGTCTGGATGATCTATTCATTGTTGAAATAGGGATACCAAAGTCCCTTACTATCATTGTAATGCTGTCTATTTCTGCCTACAGATCTCTTAATATTTGCTTTCTATATTTACATGCTCTGATGTTGGGTGCATGAATGTTTACAGCTGTTAAATCCTCTTGATGAATCAACTCCTTTATGATATACAGTATAATTTTATAATTATATAATAATATTTGTCTCATTATAATTTTTGTCTTAAAGTTTATTTTGTCTGATATAAGGATAGCTATCACTGATTTATTTTGTTTTCCATTTGCATGGAGTATTTTTCCATCTCTTCATAAGAAAGGAATTTAACTAACACTGATAGTGTACCAATATAAAAGACTGATAAAACAAATCATCTTAAGAATTTCTCTTTATAAAAAGGCATTATAAATAAAATGAAAACACAAGTCACAAACCAGTATAAAATATTTGCAACTCACCAACTGAGAATAAGAAGACAGAACGTAAAAGGACTCTTAAGAAATCTATAAGAAAAAGATTTAAAAACAAAAAGCAAGTTAGAAAATGGGGGAAAATATAAACAAGTCCATGTAAACACAAATACACAAATAACATTTAAGGCTGCTGGATGAAGTTTATAATTGAGGAAATTCAAATTAAGATCACAATGGCTTACTATTTCACATATACCAGTTTGGGCATAGATTTTGGTTACATCAGTTGCTAGTGTAGGTGTACAGGAACTGGAACACTTTTATATTGCTGTTACAAGTGTAAATTGCTTACCACCACTTGAGAAAACAGTTCTTCACCTTCTAGTAAAGCTGAAAATGCACTTGCCCTGTATCCCAATCATTCCATATCTGGGCATATTTCCTAGAAAAATTATTTTTCATATATGTCAGACATAAACCTGGATAAATAAGCTCTCACACATATACATCAAGAATGCTCAAAAATATTTATAATAGGAGAAACTAAAATACCAAATTTCTACCAACAATATAGTGTATAAATAAAATTGATTATATTTATAAATTAAAGTATTTCATGACATGGCAATGATGCAACATCAGCAAAATTCATCAACATGGGTAAACCTCAGAAATCTTAGAAGTAATCTTTTTCAACATAGTCTTTGCTTTCTAGAAAAGAAAGTCACAGAAGAATATATATGTGATTCCATTAACATATGTTTTAAAACCCGAAAAACTAAACAATATATTGATGAAAGCATATCATTTAAACAATAAAAAAGTGAATAAGTGCAGAATTCAGAATAGCAGTTACCTCTGCAAGGGTGGGAAAAATTACACAAGGGGCTTCAAAGGAACTGGTAAAATTCTGTTTCTTTATTTCATACGAAAATGTTCCTTTAATTTCTTTTACTTTACATGTATGAAAAAAATTTTTTTAATTTTAATATGTATTAAACCGTTTAAAAATAAAGCCAAAATAATTATAGTATTTCTTCCTTAAGAAATATATAAAGAATAAATATAATTTTTATTACCTTTAAAAACATAATAAACGTAAGTGCTGTGAAATCAATGATATGGCAACATACAACCTTGAGGTCAAAAAAATTTTTTTCACTCTTTTAACAAGTTTATTTTCCCACATAAAAAAGCAAATGCAACTGCCAATTAATATTATGAGTTCAATAACTTTCCTTATTAACATCTGAAAGCTAAAATTATCTATGATTTTTGTCCTATTGAAATAATCTTGATCTCTACCCATATGATAAAAGAAAGGTAGTATATTCAGTGACCTAAATGGGTAGGGTAGTTTTAAGTGTAGTTATCTCTAGTGCAGCGATATATTGAAAGTAAAGACACACTTAAAACAAAGTCACTATAACAGATGTAGGGAACAAACGTATGGACACCAAAGGGGGAAAGCAGGGAGTGGGTGATGGTGGTGGGATGAACTAGGAGATTGGGATTGACATATATACACTAATATGTATAAAATAGGTAACTAATAAGAACCTGCTGTATAAAAAATAAATAAATAAATAAGAAAGAAAAATAAATAAAATAAAACAAAGTCACTGTAGTATAATGTTCCTTGGCACTAAAATCTTTAAAAGCATTGTAGAATCTTAGATAAATATAATGTTGCTTTCTAAAGAAATGAAGTACAGCCAACAACAGAAAGAACCTTGAGATGTTATACAAGCATACAGTCTAATGCCAGCAAACCACTTAGCTTCAATTTTCTTCAGAATTATTTGATATAAACAATACCTTATCTAACTTCATCTTCTAGAAGTTTATACTTTATAGCCATAATATTTATAGAATATTTATCTATTTATTTATTATAGAATATTTCAAGCTTACACAATAATAAATAGTATGTTGAATCTCTACGTACACCTCGCCCAGTTTCAACAATTATCAAAGCATGACCAATCTAATTTTCTTCATAAGTTCACAAGTTCACCCACCATCCAATTATTTTGAAACAAATGTCATGCATTATTTCACTTATAAACATTTTAGTATATATGTGTGTTGAGTTGCACCCTGCAGGCCTGCAAGCCCTGCAGTTGCCCTGCTTCAAGATCAAAGAAAGAGCCCAGAAACAACAACAGATTCATTTATTTATTGGATAGGGGAATCTTACTAGCCCTCAAGCAAAGGTCCTGAAGCAAAAGGTCCTGGCGACATCCTACTGTGTATGGCCAATGACATGGCAGCAATCTTTGCTACTTCGGGGAGAAGGAGGCTCATCAGTTACAAGCGGCTTACATCAGGAAAACAAGCGGCTGGGGCAGGGGTCAAGCACATAGGCAGTTACTGATTAAGCCCTATAATTAAAAGGATTGGATAGTTATGTGAGTGACTAACCAGCAGGGACTGGTTGAGCAGGGGATGTACAGAGAACAAGAAAACGGCCATCCTGAATGGCCTGACCATACAATGCGTAAACCACAAGAGCTAAATTAAAAACATGACTTGATGTTTTGTGAAGAAATATTTTCATCACACCCTACCCCCACAAAAAATGTCTAATATCACCAAATATGTAGGCAATATACACATTTTATTGATCATCCTATGATTGCTCTTTTTATTTTTACAGAATATTTGATCAAATTGAGATCGAAACAAGAGTTATACGTTTTGATTAGTTAATTTGTCTCTGAAGTCTTCTTGTAACTTAGTTATCACTCTGTCTTATCTTCTTATAACTTATTTTTAAGAAATCAGGGTTTTGTTTATTTATTTATTTAGTCCTATGGGTTTCCCATAGTCTGGATGTGCTGCTTGCATTTTATTGGCATCATTTAACACATTCATTTCTCTCTTGTATTTATATAAATTCACGGTTAAATCTTACATTTGTGAATTCACAGGAGGCACTTTGTACTTCTGACACCAACGTTGTCTCTTTTAGTGATGTCAGCAGCAATTAGTGGTGTTCAGATTCCTATTTCATTTGCTATTGCAAATGTTTATATTTTAATTAAATTATTTCTTTTTTACGTATAAGCTGGGATATTTTGACAAAGATCAACCCTCTTCACCTACTGTTTTGTTTCCCTGTGGTCCTGATTTTATAGGAAAGGCAAAATAAATACTTGTGTGTGTTGTTGTTTTTGTTTTGACAAGTTTTCAGGGTGAATTAATTCCTTACACTATCTTCTAACGGTGATCAATTAAGCAGTGGTGGGGGGTATTTTTTCTAGTATCACAATTAATTCAGGGGCTTAAACACATTTGATGTGCTTTGGTTTACTGCAGTTGTTTTTTCCACAGATGCTCAACTACCCCATCTTTTACCAGTAGGACCCTCTTTAAGTTAGTAGCTTGAAACTGGTTATGAGAGTGTTTACATCACAGAAATCAGCAAACATGAATCAGGACTTTTTCATCCCAGAAAACCAGATATCAACATATGCCACTTTACTACTGACATCACATGCTATTCCGTCTCTTTTATCACCATCATTAAATTTTGGTTCTGTGGGTAAATATACATTTAATGACCTCTTCTGTCCTCATGATTTTAAAAAGTTATTTTGATTGTCTTAAGGGCATTCTCTATGAAATCTAATTGGGAAGTGCTAATGGAAAAAATGTAACCTTAGTTCTTGTGTGTTCATGATACTTTGTCTGTGGCCCTTATATTTGCAAATTATATTTGCTGGATGTAAAATCCTTGGATGACATTGTATTTCTTTGAACATCTTAAATAACACTCTTTTTTTTTTTCTTGCATTCCAGGCTTTCACTCAGGTAGAGAGGGATAATACTTCCTGCTGACAGGGATGAAATGCTGGCTTTTACTTGGCTCTTTCTGAGACCAACAGGTAGGTCTGGGAGTTTGGGATGCCTAGTTCCAGCCTAACAATGGTGAAAGTCTGGGCTTCACACTTGGTCTTGGCTAGTGGGGGTGTGGGGGGGTGGGAGCCATAGTTTTTTCTGTGGTGTTGGATGGAGTTGAGTAGTTGTTGTTTAAAAGTTTTCTGTCTTGCTAGGTTGCCCCTTTCCTAATCCATTTGCTAGGGAGAGCAGGCATTTGTTGGGGCATATTTTGTATGCATTTGTTGGCATTTCTAAGTTGCTTCCTTCTTCAGCTCCACATCTGGGATATCTGAGGCAAAAAGAAAACCTGAGACTCATCACCATGTCATTATTTGGATACTGAGGTCCCAGCCAGTCTGCCTTCTTCTCTCCACCTTTCAACATCTCCTTATGTTTGTTTTATATAATAACCAGTGTTTTAGTTGTACTTAACAGAAGGAATAAGGAGAAGTATATCTCTATCTTCCTTAAAGTGAAATCATAAACTGCAAATTAATTATTTTTCGAAAGAGCTTGTGGTCCATGTTTGAGAAAGTTTACCTACACCCTTCACCTTTGAATGAAAATTGAGTCATACTTTCGAATTTTTAAAATATTTGTTGGGTGTTTTCTTCAGGTAAACCACTTATCCCTATGTTGGCTTCTTATGCCTTGTTTATCTCTTAATCTGTTTAATCATTTGGTCTTTGATCATATCAAATAAGATTATCTCTTACCTTGCCTTCTTTTAGTAAACCAACTTTCAGCAGTGTTTGTCCATTTCCTTGAATTCTTAAAACACTTGACAATGTTTACATGTCCTCAGTTTGTTTTTAAAGGTGGGCAATTTTTATTTCATGTAATTTACATTAATTTTTCTATTGCTGCTATAACAAATCACCACAAACTTCGTGACTTTAAAAAACACAAATTTATTTCCTTCCACTTCTATAGGACAGAAGTTTAGGTGGGTCACCAGGATGGATTCCTTCTGAAGGCAATAGTGAAGGATGTCTCCTTGCATTTGTCAACTTCTAGAGGCCACCTGCATTCCTTGACTTGTGGTCTCTTCCTCCATCTTGAAAGACAGCTGCACAGCATCCTCCAATCCCTCTCTTCCACTGTGAGTCTCTTGCCATGCTCTTTTTCTTATAAAGACCTTTGTGATTATATTGGGCCCATCCAAATAATCCAGGCTAATTTCCCTTTCTCAAACTCCTTAACTTTAATCCTATCCACAAAATTTCTTTTGGCATGTAAGCTAAAACATTAACAAATTCTAGGGATTAGGACATTGGCCTACTGCAGGGGCCATAATTTTTCTCACACATACTATAACTTTTGGCTCCTTATTTTTGAACACTGATTTGACATATTTTATGATTTTCTTTAGTTGCATTTCCTTATCTTTTTTTACACCTCTATTGGAGTATAATTGCTTTACAATGGTGTGTTAGTTTCTGCTTTATAAGAAAGTCAATCAGTTACACATATGTTCCCATACCTCTTCCTTCTTCCATCTCCCTCCCTCCCACCCTCCCTATCCCCACCCTCTAGGTGGTCACAAAGCACCGAGCTCATCTCGCTGTGCTATGCGGCTGCTTCCCACTAGCTATCGATTTTACGTTTGGTAGTGTATATAAGTCCATGCCACTCTTTCACTTTGTCACAGCTTACCCTTCCCCCTCCCCATATTCTCAAGGCCATTCTCTAGTAGGTCTGTGTCTTTATTCCTGTCTTACCCATAGGTTCTTCATAACATTTTTTTTTCTTAGATTCCATATATATGTGTTAGCATACGGTATTTGTCTTTCTCTTTCTGACTTACTTCACTCTGTATGACAGACTCTAGGTCCATCCACCTCACTACAAATAACTCAATTTCATTTCTTTTTATGGCTGAGTAATATTGATTGTATATAAGTGCCACATCTTCTTTATCCATTCATTTGATGATGGACACTTAGGCTGTTTCCGTCTCCTGGCTATTGTAAATAGAGCTGCAATGAACATTTTGGTACATGACTCTTTTTGAATTATGGTTTTCTCAGGGTATATGCCCAGTAGTGGGATTGCTGGGTCATATGGTAGTTCTATTTGTAGTTTTTTAAGGAACCTCCTACTGTTCTCCATAGTGGCTGTACCAATTCACATGCCCACCAGCAGTGCAAGAGTGTTCCATTTTCTCCACACCTTCTCCAGCATTTATTGTTTCTAGATTTTTGGATGATGGCCATTCTGACCGGTGTGAGATGATATCTCATTGTAGTTTTGATTTACACTTCTCCAGTTATTAATGATGTTGAGCATTCTTTCATGTGTATGTTGGCAGTCTGTATATCTTCTTTGGAGAAATGTCTATTTAGGTCTTCTGTCCATTGTTGGATTGGGTTGTTTCTTTTTTTGTTACTGAGCTGCATGTAAATTTTGGAGATAAATCCTTTGTCAGTTGCTTCATTTGCAAATATTTTCTCCCATTCTGAGGGTTGTCTTTTGGTCTTGGTTATGGTTTCCTTTGCTGTGCAAAAGCTTTGAAGTTTCATTAGGTCCCATTTGTTTATTTTTGTTTTTATTTCCATTTCTCTAGGAGGTGGGTCGAAAAAGATCTTGCTGTGATTTATGTCATAGAGTGTTCTGCCTATGTTTTCCTCTAAGAGTTTGATAGCTTCTGGCCTTACATTTAGGTCTGTAATCCATTTTAAGCTAACTTTTGTGTATGGTGTTAGGGAGTGTTCTAATCCCATACTTTTACATGTACCTGTCCAGTTTTCCCAGAACCACTTATTGAATAGGCTGTCCTTTCTCTACTGTACATTCATGCCTCCTTCATCAAAGATGAGGTGACCATATGTGTGTGGGTTTATCTCTGAGCTTTCTATCCTGTTCCATTGATCTATATTTCTGTTTCTGTGCCAGTACCATACTGTCTTGATTACTGTAGCTTTGTAGTATAGTCTGAAGTCAGGGAGCCTGACTCGTCCAGCTCTTTTTTTTGTCCTCAAGATTGCTTTGGCTTTTCAAGGTCTTTTGTGTTTCCATATAAATTGTGAAATTTTCTGTTCGAGTTCTGAGAAAAATGCCAGTGGTAGTTTGACAGGGATTGCATTGAATCTATAGATTGTTTTGGGTAGTAGAGTCATTTTCACAATGCTGATTCTTCCAATCCAAGAACATGGTATATCTCTCCACCTATTGTATTGTCTTTAATTACTTTCATCAGTGTCTTATAATTTTCTGAATATAGGTCTTTTGTCTCCTTAGGTAGATTTATTCCCATTTTGTTCTTTTTTTGCAATGGTAAATGGGAGTGTTTTCTTGATTTCACCTACAGATTTTTCATCATTAGTGTATAGGAATGCAAGAGAGATTTCTGTGGATTAATTTTGTATCCTGATACTTTACCAAATGCATTGATTAGCTCTAGTAGTTTCCTGATAGCATCTTTACGATTCTCTATGTATAGTATCATGTCATCTGCAAACAGTGACAGCTTTACTCTTCTTTTCTGATTTGGATTCCCTTTATTTCTATTTCTTCTCTGATTGCTGTGGTTAAAACTTTCAAAACTATGTTGAATAAGAGTGGTGAGAGTGGGCAACCTTGTCTTGTTCCTGATCTTAGTGGAAATGCTCTCAGTTTTTCACCATTGAGGACGATGTTGGCTGTGGGTGTGTCATATATGGCCTTTATTATGTTGAGGAAAGTTCCCTCTATGCCTACTTTCTTCAGAGTTTTTATCATAAATTGGTGTTGAATTTTATTGAAAGCTTTCTCTGCATCTATTGAGTTGACCATATGTTTTTTCTCCTTCAATTAGTTAATATGGTGTATCACATTGATTGATTTGTGTATAATGAAGAATCCTTGCATTCCTGGAATAAACCCAACTTGATCATGGGGTATGATCCTTTTAATGTGCTATTGGATTCTGTTTGCTACTATTTTGTTGAAGATTTTGGCATCTATGTTCATCAGTGATATTGGCCTGTAGTTTTCTTTCTTTGTGACATCCTTGTCTGGGTTTGGTATCAAGGTGATGGTAGCCTTGTAGAATAAGTGTGGGAGTGTTCCTCCCTCTGCTATATTTTGAGAAGGATAGGTGTTAGCTCTTCTCTAAATGTTTGATAGAATTCGCCTGTGAAGCCATCTGGACATGGGCTTTTGTTTGTTGGAAGTTTTTTAATCACAGTTTCAATTTCAGTGCTTCTGATTTGTCTGTTCATATTTTCTATTTCTCCCTGATTCAGTCTTAGCAGGCTGTGCATTTCTAAGAATTGTCCATTTCTTCCATGTTGTCCATTTTATTGGCATAGTGTTGCTTGTAGTAATCTCTCATGATCTTCGTATATCTGCAGTGACAGTTGTTACTTCTTTTTCATTTCTAATTCTATTGATTTGAGACTTCTCACATTTTTTCTTGATAAGTCTGGCTAATGGATTTTCAATTTTGTTTATCTTCTCAGAGAACCATCTTTTAGTTTTATTGATCTTTGCTATCATTTCCTTCATTTCTGTTCCATTTATTTCTGATCAGATCTTTATGATTTCTTTCCTTCTGCTAACTCTGGGGTGTTTTTGTTCTTTCTCTAATTGCTTTAGGTCCAAGGTTAGGTTGTTTATTCGAGATGTTTCCTGTTTCTTAAGGTAGCACTGTATTGCTGTAAACTTCCCTCTTAGAACTGCTTTTGCTGCATCCCATAGGTTTTGGGTTGTCGTGTCTCCATTGTCATTTGTTTCTAGGTATTTTTTAATTTCCTCTCTGATTTCTTCAGTGATCACTTCGTTATTAAGTAGTGTATTGTTTAGCCTCCATGTGTTTGTATTTTTTACAGATCTTTTCCTGTAATTGATATCTAGTCTCATGGCGTTGTTGTCAGAAAAGATACTCAATACGATTTCAATTTTCTTAAGTTAACCAAGCCTTGATTTGTGACCCAGCATATGATCTATCCTGGAGAATGTTCCATGATCAGTTGAGAAGAAAGTGTATTCTGTTGTTTTTGGATGGAATGTCCTATAAATATCAATTAAGTCCATCTTGTTTAATGTATCATTTAAAGCTTCTGTTTCCTTATTTATTTTCATTTTGGATGATCTGTCCATTGGTGAAAGTGGGGTCTTAAAGTCCCCTACTATGAATGTGTTACTGTCAATTTCCCCTTTTATGGCTGTTAGTATCTGCCTTATTGAGGTGCTCGTACGTTGGGTACAGAAATATTTACAATTGTTATATCTTCTTCTTGGATCGATCCCTTGATCATTATGTAGTGTCCTTCTTTCTCTCTTCTAATAGTCTTTATTTTAAAGTCTATTTTGTCTGATATGAGAATTGCTACTCCAGCTTTCTTTTGGTTTCCATTTGCATGGAATATCTTTTTCCATCCCCTCACTATCAGTCTGTATCTGTCTCTAGGTCTGAAGTGGGTCTCTTGTAGACAGCATATATATGGGTCTTGCTTTTGTAACCATTCAGCCAATCTGTGTCTTTTGGTGGGAGCATTTAATCCATTTACATATAAGGTAATTATCGATATGTGTGTTCCTATTCCCATTTTTTAATTCTTTTGGGTTTGCTATTGTAGGTCTTTTCCTTCTCTTGTGTTTCTTGCCTAGAGAAGATACTTTAGAATTCTTTGTAAAACTGGTTTGGTGGTGCTGTACTCTATCAGCTTTTGCTTGTCTGTAAAGGTTTTAATTTCTCCATCAAATCTGAATGAGATCCTTGCTGGGTAGAGTAATCTTGGTTGTAGGTTTTTCTCCTTCATCACTTTAAATATGTCCTGCCAGTCCCTTCTGGCTTGCAGAGTCTCTGCTGAAAGATCAGCTGTTACCCTTATGGGGATTCCCTTGTGTGTTATTTCTTGTTTTTCCCTTGCTGCTTTTAATATGTTTTCTTTGTATTTAATTTTTTTTTTTTTTTTTTGCGGTACGCAGGCATCTCACTGTTGTGGCCTCTTCCGTTGCAGAGCACAGGCTCCAGACATGCAGGCTCAGCGGCCATGGCTCACAGGCCCAGCTGCTCCACGGCATGCGGGATCTTCCCGGACCAGGCCAAGAACCCGTGTCGCATGCTTCAGCAGGTGGACTCGCAACCACTGCACCACAAGGGAAGCCCTGTATTTAATTTTTGACAATTTGATTAATATATGTCATGGCATGTTTCTCCTTGGATTTATCCTGTATGGGACTCTCTGTGCTTCCTGGACTTGATTAACTATTTCCTTTCCCATATTAGGGAAGTTTTCAACTATAATCTCTTCAAATATTTTCTCAGTCCCTTTCTTTTTCTCTTCTTCTTCTGGAACCCCTATAATTCGAATGTTGGTGCTTTCAATGTTGTCCCAGAGGTCTCTGAGACTGTCCTCAGTTCTTTTCATTCTTTTTTCTTTATTCTGCTCTGCAGTAGTTATTTCCACTATTTTATGTTCCAGGTCACCTATCCGTTCTTCTGCCTCAGTTATTCTGCTATTGATCCCTTCTAGAGTATTTTTAATTTCATTTATTGTGTTGTTCATCATTGCTTGTTTCCTCTTTAGTTCTTCTAGGCCCTTGTTAAATGTTTCTTGCATTTTGTTCATTCTATTTCCAAGATTTTGGATCATCTTTACTATCATTATTCTGAATTCTTTTTCAGGCAGACTGCCTATTTCCTCTTCATTTGTTAGGTCTGGTGGGTTTTTACCTTGCTCCTTCACCTGCTGTGTGTTTTTCTGTCTTCTCATTTTGCTTATGTTACTGTGTTTGAGGTCTCCTTTTTGCAGCCTGCAGGTTCGTAGTTCCTGTTGTTTTTGGTGTCTGTCCCCAGTGGCTAAAGTTGGTTCAGTAAGTTGTGTAGGTTTCCTGGTGGAGGGGAGTAGTGTTTGTGTTCTGGTGGGTGACGCTGGATCTTGTCTTTCTGGTGGGCAGGTCCACATCTGGTGATGTGTTTTGGCATGTCTGTGGCCTTATTTTGATTTTAGGCAGCCTCTCTGCTAATGGGTGGGGTTGTGTCACTGTCTTGTTTGGCATAGGGTGTCCAGCATTGTAGCTTGCTGGTCATTCAGTGAAGCTGGGTGTTGGTGTTAAGGTGGATATCTCTGGGACATTTTCACCGTTCGATATTATGTGGAGCTGGGAGGTTTCCTCTGGAACAGTGTCCTGAAGTTGGCTCTCCCACCTCAGAGGCAGAGCAGTGACTCCTGGCTGCAGCACCAAGAGCCTTTCATCCACACAGCTCAGCATAAAATGGAGAAAATGTAGAAAGGAAGAAAGAAAGAAAGGAAGGAAGGAAGGAAGGAAGGAAGAAAGAAAGAAAGAAAGAAAGAAAGAAAGAAAGAAAGAAAGAGGATAAAATAAAAGAAAGTATGATAAAATAAAATAAAGTTATTAAAATAAGAAATTATTATTAAGAAAAAATTTTTTAAATAAAAAAGAGGGAAAAAAACGGACGCATAGAACCCTAGGACAAATGGTAAAAGCAAAGTTATATAGACAAAATATCACATAGAAGCATACACATACACACTCACAAAAAGAGGAAAAGGGGAATAAATATATATATCGTTGCTCCCAAAATCCACCTCCTCAATTTGGGATGATTCGTTGTCTATTCAGGTATGCCACAGATTCAGGGTACATGAAGCTGATTGTGGAGCTTTAATCCGCTGCTCCTGAGGCTGCTGGGAGAGATTTCCCTTTCTCTTCTTTGTTTGCACAGCTCCCGGGGCTAACCTTTGGATTTGGCCCCACCTCTGTGTGTAGGTCGCCGGATGGCGTCTGTTCTTCGCTCAGACAGGACAGGGTTAAAGGAGTCGCTGATTTGGGGGCTCTGGCTCACTCAGGCCGGGGGGAGGGAGGGGTACAGATTGCGGCGGCAGAGACTGGTGTGATGTTGCACCAGCCTGAGGCGCGCCGTGCATTTTCCCAGGGAAGTTGTCCCTGGATCCCAGGACCCTGGCAGTGGCACAGGCTCCCAGGAGGGGCAGTGTGGAGAGTGACCTGTGCTCACACACAGGCTTCTTGGTGGCGGCAGCAGCAGTCTTAGCGTCTCATGCCCGTCTCTGGGGTCTGCGCTTTTAGCCGCGGCTCGTGCCCGTCTCCAGAGCTCCTTTAAGCAGCACTCTTAATCCCCTCCCCTCGTCCACCAGGAAACAAAGAGGGAAGAAAAAGTCTCTTGCCTCTTAGGCAGGTGCAGAATTTTCCCCGGACTCTCTCCCGGCTAGCCATGGTGCACTAACCCCCTGCAGGCTGTGTTCACGCTGCCAACCCCAGTCCTCTCCCTGCGCTCCGATCGAAGCCCGAGCCTCAGCTCCCAGCCCCGCCCACCCTGGCGGGTGAGCAGACAAGCCTCTCAGGCTGGTGAGTGCCAGTCAACACCAATCCTCCATGCGGGAATCTCTCCGCTTTCCCCTCCGCACCCCTGTTGCTGTGTTCTCCTCCACGGCTCTGAAGATTCTCACCTCCGCCACCTGCAGTCTCTGCCCGCGAAGGGCCTTCCTAGTGTGTGGAAACCTTTCCTCCTTTACGGCTCCCTCCCACTGGTGCAGGTCCTGTCCCTATTCTTTTGTCTCTGTTTATTCTTTTTTCTTTTGCCCTACCCAGGTCTGTGGAGAGTTTCTTGCATTTTGTGAGGTCTGAGGTCTTCTGCCAGCTTTCAGTAGGTGTTCTGTAGTTGTTCCATGTGTAGATGTATTTCTGATGTATTTGTGGGGAGTCAGGTGATCTCCATGTTTTACTCTTCCACCATCTTCAAAAGTCCTAGTTACATTTTCTAGTTAAGTGATTGGGAAAATTTCTTCTCTGGATTGCGTTTTTGACTCTATAGAAACATTGTTTATTGAATAGTTTTATCCTTTGGTTTTTATCTCTGAATTATGCTCTTCCTTTATTTTTTATAATGCATAGCTGCCTGTCCGTATGCATTTTGTTGGCTCTTATCTGAATTTTGTTTTTCCTTAAAAGACACAGTTTGAAAGATCTAGACAAGTTCTGCTCTATCAACTACTCTATAACCTGAGGCAATTCGGGACGAAGATACAGCACTAAACTGAGATTGCACTTTGAAATCCTGAATTCCTACTATTCCTCTAAATGTCCTTATCATAATGCATTACATTAACAGGCGGAACCTCATTCCCTGAGAGAGATATAATCCTGGTTCCTAATTAGAGTCTGGCTTTGGATGCTTTATTGCCATCAAGAAACCTCAGCTCCCTTGTTCATTTCCCCCTTTCAGTCTTTTCTCCCCAGCATTCATTTTCTTTACACGTCCTTCAGGAAAGGAAGAAATAAAGGAGATCTACTCAGTGACAACATGCAGAGTTCTGTCAATGTTTCATTATAGCTACTATGGGGAAAGAAGAGCAAGAATCAATCTGTGCAGCACCTTCCTCTCTGTTTCAGATTTTTCCTGTCATGCAAAAGCAACAGTTTTTATAGCTTATTATATTAGTTTATGCTCCTTACAATGTGTTGACACAAAGAGGAAGGGACAAATTCAGGATTATTTACTGATAAGTAAAAGGCATGAGAGAGTGTGAGGTCAGTAACATATACTTCAACCTCCATGTAGCTTTTTTTTCCCCATTACCAGGAATTATATTTTAATTTTAATTATCTCATTAGAGCAGAATGCAACTAAGGGTTAAATTATATTTTCTATAGTTTTCACAATTGTATTCAAATTACAATTTAGTATAAATCAAATATGTTATTTGAATTAAAGTTGGGAATATTTGTTATTTCTTTGGGGGTGCCATGGATCTTTCATAAAATTACAAGCATTCTAACTTGAAGAGATTCTAAAAGACATACAATCCAATCATCTTTGAAATTGTAGACTACTCTATAAAATTTGTGCCAAGTGGTCATCAGAATGTCATTTAGATACCTCACCACTTCCTGAGGCAGCCCTTACTGTCTTTCGTCTAGTTTTTATAAAAGTCTTATATATTCATCTGAACTCTTTCTCATATTGACCCATGCTCTGCAATTCCTTCACTTGGGACCTCATAAAATTTTTCCACATAACACTTTCAATATGTGAGGGAAACACTCCTATCTTCTCTTTCTCAAGCTACTATCCTGGGTATTAATTCATATTGAAAGGTTTTGAGCATCTTCACCATTCCAGTGTCTCTGACTGAAACACATCTGGCAGGAATAACACCCTGTTAAAGTGAAGCACTAAATATAAACACAATATTTAAATTATGCCTTTACTGAAAAAGAATATCACAGTTTCACTCTAGACAAAATGGTGCACGTTTTTCCCCTTAATTTTCCCTGTAATCATTGTAGGCTCAGGTGTTTAGCACTTTAGGGATCATTTCATACTGCTGACTGAAATTATATTCACTACTTACTAAAACACTGTTGCTGAGCGCCTTTATTCTTTTCCTAAATTTTGTGTAGTTCGCTTCATGTTCTAGTTTGCTTTCTCACATCCAATGCTGCTGAATTTATTTTTTAAAAGGTTTAGTCCACCAGGATAGATTCAGAGCCCTATTTTGTCATCCAGTGCATTTATTATTCCCCCAAAACTTTATGTTCTACTAGATTTGAGGCATCTGTAATCATGTATCAGGCCCTTTATAACAAGAGGAGAAATAAAGAGGGAGAAAAAAGAAAGAAAAATAGTAAGAAAGAGCAAAGGGAAGGAAAGGGAAAGGAAAGAAGAAAAAAGAAAAAGGGAAGAAGCTAGTATATCAAGTATTCATTCTCTTTTATGTAACACAAATTCACAAGGATTTAGCAAATTTGAAAACAGTGAAGGGTACAACCTAACTAAAATGATTATAATCCCGCCTCCTCACATTCATTTGGAGGAAGCTATAAAGTACAAACAAATACATAAATATGTTGTTGCCTCTGTATTTTCTTTGTAATTTCCTCAAATTGCTCAAGGTGCTTAACACACATCTTATTCATTACCCTCACACATCTTATTCATTATCCTCACACATACACTTACACTTGAAGGAGAAAACAATTTCTATATAATTTTTTTTCTTAATCACATCAGTCTAAATCCTAGAAATCTGTTTCATTAAAGATGATGATAATGTGATAGATAGAAAGATGATGGTGGTGGTAATTAAAATATTATGTAAAACTTTACAGACAGTAGGGCAGAGGTGAGCAGAAGAGACAGTGTGAAAATTTTAAATTAAATATAAACAAGTAGGATAGTTGGAAGACAGCTGTGACATAAATGTGCTATTTGAATCTTTTGAAATTTTTTCAGAAACATAAGTAAGGTGATAAGGTGACTTCAAGAATCTCAGAATACCTTGTTTAAGTGTACAAACTTGGAACTAGTAGAAAAATAGGTTCTGGAGAGCTGATGCAAAGCACAGTGATTATGGTCAATAATACTGTATTAGAAACTGAAAATTTGTTAGGAGACTAGATCTTAATTATTCCCACCACACACACAAAAAAAGAAGAATAATTATATAATGGTGATAGAGGTGTTAGCTAATGCTATGATGGTAACCATACTGCAATACAAAAATGTATCAAATCAACAAGTTGTGCAGTTTAAACTTACAGAGTGTTATATGTCAAGTATATTTCAATAAAAAGAACCCCAAATAAAAGCAGGTGAAGACAAACTAACAATACCTAAAGAGCTTTTTTAATATCAGAAACTGTATTAGAGAAAGGAGAGGGAAAGCAAAGAGCCTTGGAACAAACCTTAGATCCAGAGAACCCCAAATCATTATCATGTACTCCCTGCCAAGTTTCTCAGTCCATCCAGAAAAAAAGCAGCAAAAGCTGAAGGGTCACGTGGTAAGCACTAATTTGGACTAGAGTTCAAGGAACATTTTGAATGTCTGAGAACAGTAAAGTTATCTGGGGGCACGTGCCCTGTGGAATCCAGAAACCAACAAACTAAAGCACCTTTTCTATATTGAGGAGATATTGCCAGTATAGAATCCAAATTGATCAGGTCCCGGACAGAGGAAAGAGAAGATTCAGAGAGAGGTGAGGGAGGGCTGATGTGGGTGGGCAATTGTGGAGGAAGTTCTCGGAAAGTTAAGACCATATTTTTGATTAGGTGGTGAAAACAACAGAGAGGGTTCTAGAGTGGTGAAACTATAGTAAATATCCTTGTTCACACCTCCTTCCTAAAAGTGCAATATGATCATTTTACCTATAAATGTGTAACAGAAAAGGTTTGCAGCAGAATCGCATACAAAGTTGTTACAATAAAAAAAAATAGGGAGCAGAATAACATCCCTATATATAATGAAAGCATGTCATTAACACCTAGCACATAGCAGGTAAAAACTGCTAACTTAGTATTTCAAAATAAGCTAAGAAAAATTGAGAAAAATTACAGAAGTTTCAAAGAATAACATAAATCAGCAAACTATAAAATGTTAAATGATAGAAATTTAAAATAATAACAAATAAGAAACAGAAAAAAAAAATCTTTAATAAAGTAACTGATGAAAAATAGTATTTGAAAGTATAATAAATAATTACATAACCCAAAGTATAAACTAAATATCCATGAGTCTATACTGATAAATAAATGATGTAATAGATAATAATAGCCACCACTCAGCAGTAAAGTAGATACCCTCACCCCACTGTGTCAGTCAGTGGAGACCATGTGGAGAACAGTCACCAGGCACTGCCACCCTTCCCACCCTTAGAGGTATTATGGGAGCCTCCTGGGAAGCCAGAACTCCTACCCACACTGCAACAAGGAACACCCTCCTCAGGTGTCAATGGAGGCTAAGTAGGAAATCTGGATTTCTACCCACTTCTGGTGGTAAAAGCCCACTCTTCCCTGGCAAAAGCAACTTCAGAGGAAGCTAGGTAAAATACAAGGTTGAAATAAGACCCAGAGTTGCATAACATAATACCCTGAATGCACATGTTTTGATTTTTTAAAAATTTATAATACCAAGAACCAGAAAAATCTCAAACAGGATGACAAGAGAAGTAATAAGATGTCACCCTTAAGATGACAGAGGTGTTATAATTATCTGACAAATGTTTTCAAGTAGCCATCATAAAATGCTTCAACATACAGTTAGGAACATGCTTAAAGCACATGAAAAATTAGAAAGTCTCAGCAAAGAAATAGAAAGTCTCAAAAAGGAATTACAAAGCATGAAGAAGAATCAAATGAAAATTTTAGACCTTAAAATACAATAACTGAAATAAAAACTCAATAGATGGGCTAAACACCAGAATGGGAGCAACGAAGAGCAAACCAGCTAACCAGAACAAACAATAAAAGTTATTCAATTTGAATGACAGAATATAGACTGATTAACAAGAAATAAGAAAGCCTCTGGGACCTATGGAGCAATAACAGAATATTTTAAATCCATGATATCGGTCTCAAAGGGAGGCAAAAGGAAATGGGGCTTTAAAAGTATTCAAAGAAATAATTGCTGAAAACTTTCCAGATTTGCAAAAGACATACAACTTATTTAAAAAGCTGAACAAGCCCCAAGTTCTGAGGTAACATTGTGTAGAACTTAATACAGAGAAGCTGATACACACATGTGAGTACAAGTAGAACTGGGGAAATCTGAATAATGTTGGTGGTTTGGATAAATGTCAATATCCTAGTTGTGATATTATACTATAGTTCTTTAAAATGTCACCATTGGGAGAAACTTGGCAAAGTACACAAGAGATAAAAGGGCAACATAAGGCACTCTTGTGGTGATAGAAATTCTCTATATCTTGACTGTATAAGTGTTACACTCATGGTGGTATTATACTATAGTTCTGTAAGATATTACTATTGGGGGAAATTGGGTAAAGTGTACTTGAGGTCATTCTGCATTAACTGCATGTGAATCTACAATTTTCTCAAAACTTAAAGTTTTATTAAAAAATAGAATTCAGCCAATTAAAATAAATGTTTAGGAATTATATAAATGACCAGGGATGAATACTGAAGCCATTAAAAACAGAACTAATCTTATTACTAAATAACTATGGGAATTATGATTTCAGAATATTATAAATTGAGATAATATAAAACTATGAAAAAAAACTGGAAGTTATAAGAAGAGCATGAGAGTGATTTTAAAACTCTAGGTCACCATATTTTACAGAAAAGAGAAAATTTATCAACTGTCACTGATTAAAATAAAATCATGTAGTTTAAAAGTATGTCACAAATATCTTAATAGTTTTTATTATATTTTAACATTACAGACATCTCAGGAAAAAATATTTCTTCCAGAGAAAAATTATTTATTTTAATTTAAGAAGTTTCATTTTAGATTATTTTTGTTGTATTACATTTAAATAAAATTAAATGTAACACATATAATATCTCAGTACAGTGCCTGATATAATAATAACATCCCTGGACCTATGAAAGAAAGGTAAGGAGGTAATATGCTGTAATTGGAAGAGTTAATATAATTTTTGGAACAGTAAAGAATTGGATTTGCATCTCTGATTTCATACTTATTGGCTGAGAGTCCTAGAGCAGGTACTGACTTTATCTGAAACTCAGTTTCATTTTCTCTAAATTGGATCAATACTGCTCATTACAAGATTTTTATAAGGATTGAATGAGGAAATACAGGAACAGCTTGAACACAGTGCTTGGCACAAATTCTGCTTTCTGCCTTGAAGTTAAAAATTGATTAAGTTCTCAGTAACTATTAATTCCTTCCTTCCTTCCCCTGTTATATTCCATTATATTCCGTATATCTTAATTAAATGCACTGGAAACTGCAGAGTGTATTTAGGATAACTTCTATTTAAAGTGGCTAAATGTTAAGAAAAGAACCAGATTCAACTGTCATCTTCTATGATCTAGAAATCTCTCAGAGACCCTCAAGCACGCAGGCTACACTAACTATAAGTTACCATTTATTTCTTACTGGGAATTTTGTGAAACTTCTCAAGTTTACCAGGGACAATTTTCTTGTTGAAAAACATTGAAAATCCCTGAGATGGCTAAACAAAAGATAAGGCTGTAAATAAAATATCAGTACTGACATGATGTACCAATTTGCTTTCCGCTGGTAGACGATATGTTGTTGGCAGGGACTAGCCAAACAATTTATATACTTCTCCCTTCCAGTCATGCAGCATCTGGTTTGCAATGGAAGACTGAACATTTGTCTGCTTTCTCTACCCCCAACTATCCTCTCCATATGTACTCACAGAAGTAAAGAAAATTTCTAAATCCAATTAATAAAATGACAGACCATTAGGCAAAATATGGTACATTTTCTCTCATTAATCAGGAGTTAAAGAGTAAAAAAATCTGCTTCCAGCACAAGTGACGATGCAGGCAAAACAGCAGTCATCCAGGTTTGCTGACTGGCTCCACTCCTTCATGTAACTTTGGTTTGCTGTTCTACTTTGTCACTCACTTGAGGGCACACTGGTAAATTGGCTCTGCATCTAGTGACTTGTTTACCAGCAGGGGATCCTCCTGACACTACCTGCTGAGGTCATTGTGAAAACCATCTGATCTGGAGAACTTTCAAAGATTAAACAGGTAGTCAGAGCACGGCCAAGCACAGTCAATGTACGAACCACCTGCCTCCTCAGGGAAAGTAACCTGGATAGAGGCAGCACATCCCTCTTAGCAATTAGATCTATATAACAGCTATCAGCTGCACAATGGTTGGTTAGTTGTTACGACAGGTGGCACATCATCTACCAATCACAATTCCGGTGTGTGTTTTCATGAGTCCATGACCCAGCCTCTTGAAATTGCATGCAAATTTTGGTTAACCTATTACTTAAGATAGGATTTTTTAAAATCAGGGAGTATTTAAACACTATCTTGATCTAATTGATATTTATAGAATACCTGATCTAATTGATATTATCTTGATCTAATTGATATTTATAGAATACTTTACCCAACAAATGCACTAAACACATTTTTTTCCAAGGTCACATAGGATTTTAACAAAGTAGACCATAATGAGGGCCAGAAAATAATTCTCAGCAACCTTCAACACTGTTAAGCCTAACAGTGTATATTACCTGAACAGAGTGGAATTAAATGAGAAATCCATAAAACCGAAATGTGTTCTGTTACGCAGAAAGTCACATTGGCAAATTAAACAATTCTGTTCCAAATATCATGTAGGTCAATGAACAAATCACAAGAAAAAATAAGAAAATAGTTTGAAGTGAATGATAATGAAAAGACAACATGTCAAAATATGTGGGATGCATCTTAAACAGGTTAGAGGGAAATTTGGGACTAAAAATGCTTAGGTAAGATGAAAGTGTTAATATTAATTACCTATATTTCTACCTCAAGAAGATAATGAAAGAAGAGCAAAATAAACTCAAAGTTAGTATTGAATATAAGGAAGAAAATAATAGAGATAAGAAATCAAGTAGCAAATAGAAAAACAATAGAAGGGACCAACAAAGACAAAACTTGATTCCTTATAAAGAGTAGAAATTGGGCTTCCCTGGTGGTGCAGTGGTTGAGAGTCTGCCTGCCGATGTGCGGGACACGGGTTCGTGCTCCGGTCTGGGAAGATCCCACATGCCGCAGAGCGGCTGGGCCCATGAGCCATGGCTGCTGAGCCTGCGCGTCCAGAGCCTGTGCTCTGCAACGGGAGTGGCCACAACAGCGGGAGGCCCGCATACCACAAAAAAAAAAAAAAAAAAAAATTAGAAATTGATAAATCCTAAAAATGTTTGGGAAAGACACAAATTAACACTATCAGGAACAAAAGAGAGAGTATTATAAAGGATAGTGAGGTAAATTCAAACAAATTATGACAAACTCAACAAATTAAATGAAATGGATGAAATGGATGAATGCCTTAGAAATCATAACTTACCGTAATGGATACAAAGAGAACTAGAAAATCTTTTTAAGAAATTAAATCCATAATCAATACATTTCTCACAAAGAAAATCCCAGTACAAAATTGTTTCACAGAAGAAATAATCCCAGTCTTATACATATGCTTCAGAAAATATAAAAGGAGGAATCAAACAACTCATTTTATAGGGCCAACAGAGCACTGAAAACAAAATGTCAAAAGAAGTCACATAATAAGTTTATAAGTGGATATCCCTCATGACTGTAAACAAAGATATACTTGATAAAATATTATCAATGGAATCACACAATTTATAAAGCAAATAATGTGTCATAATAAAGTGGATCTATCCCAGGAGTAAAAGGATAATTTAACATTTTAAAATCAATCATTGCAATTCACCCTGTTAACAAATTAAAAAGAGAAAATAAAGGACAAAAATCATATTAAAAAATTTATGACAACATCCATTCGTGGTAGTAACTTCCAGAAAATTAAGACTAGAAGGAAGTTACATCTGATAAAGAGCATCTATGGAAAACCTAGACCTAACATCACTCACTTATTATGGTTAAAAAAAAAAAAAAAATGTTTTCCACAAAGATTGCAAAACAGGCAATGATGTTTGTTCTCAGCAATTCTATTGTGTTCTACTAGAGGGTCCAGACTTTGAATAAAACAAGAAAGCAAAATGCCTAAAGTTTGGAAGGTAGAGAAGTAAAACTATCTTAATTCATACATAGCATGTTTGTTCATGTAGATTGATACATATAACTGTGGAACAAAATAGAAGCCTAGTAGTTGACCCAAATACATTTAATTAATTTTCTTTTTACAAAGGGGCAAAGGTAATTCAATGGGGAAAGGAAGGTCTTTCACAAATTTTCCTGGAATTGCTAAATAAATATATGGAAAGAAATGAATCTTGACAGCTACTTTTCAAAGTGAAAAACTAAATAAAAATAACTCAAGTTGGGATGTATAACTAAATGTGAAATCTAAAAGCTCCTAGAAGAAAATATGGGAGAATGGACTCACAAATGTAAATAGGAAAATATTTTTTTAGACAGAATGAGGTCATAAAAATCACTAGTCGTAAAAGAAAAATAAAACGATAATTTGGACTACATCAAAATATTGCACTTCTGCTCTTCAAAAGATATAATTAAGAAAATGATTATACAACCACAGAATAGGAGAGCATGTTCACAATTCATAAACATAACAAAGAACTTGTGTTCAGAATGTGTCAAGATCTGATAAAAATCAGTAATAAAAATCAAACAACCCAACTTCAAAAGATAAGCTAAAGACTTGAACACTTTAAAAAGGAAAATATACACATGTCTAATACGCACATAAAAAGGCTCAGCATTAATCAACAGGAAAATGATAATAGCACAATGTGAGCTACAACATCACATCCACAGAAATGGTTAAAATTAAAATGACTGAGAACAGAAAATGTTGAGCAGATATGGAGCAATGGGAACTCACACACGTTGTTGAGAGTATAAAATGTACAATTTTGAAAACCTGAAAGTATCTTAGAAAGTTAAACATACACTTAATGCTATGACTGTGGCAGGAGACCAACTAGAGCAGGTGACCATAGGTTGACCCCTGAGCTGGACCCAGGCAATTGGATGTTCCTCACCCCCTCCACTGTCCTTAGAAAGTTCTTTCTGCCCACTGTTCCCCAGTGGGAGCCATTTTCAAGGACTCAGCCTTGAGGGAGCCATGTGTCGTTGAGACCATCTGGGTGGTATATGTGACAGAACACAGTTAAGACCTCTATATATACTTTTGAGATTCTAACAGGCAGGTGCAGAGATCTATTTGTCCCGTGGCCGCCAAAGACAAGCTGTGTATGTAAGTAAGTTCCCTCATTTATTAAACCTGCAACCTATCAATTTGGAGCACCCTGCCTTTTTCTTTGGTTCCTCCCTTCCCTCTAGGCTCAGGGTCAGTTTCAGATTTCATCTGGGAAGCTCCCAAGTTATCAAACCAACCATGACATTCCTATACATTTACCCAAGAGAATAAAACTACCCATCAACAAAAAGACTTGTATGAGATGTTTAGAGCAGTTGTATTCATAATAGGACAAGGCTAAAAAAAAATCCCCAGATTCTGTTAACAGAAGAGTGAATAAACAAATTATAGCATATTTATACAAGGGAATACAATTATTCCCATTAAAAAGAATAGGAACCAGCCTTCCAAAAATGAATTACTAATATGTATGTCTACATGGGTGAACTAAAGAAGAGAAGCCAGACACTAAAGAAGGAAAGACACCCCCTCAAGAATCTTGGGGACAACATAGACAATAACATGGAGGAACAAACTATCAGGTTGGCCAAAAAGTTCTTTTGGGATTTTCTGTAAGATGTTTTTGGCCAATCAATAATAATATTTTGCATTCATTGTCCTAAACCCAATACATACATTATTTCATTTAATTCTAACTATATGTAGTAGGTTTTGTGATTCCCATTTTATAGATGCTACTTTTTAAGAAAAAAGGGGTTAAGTATCATGTTCAACATAAGAGGGGATTAAGTAGCAGATTCAGTATGCCAGCCCAGTTCTGTCTAAATTTTAATCCCTACACACTGAAACTATCCCACTGATCTACAGTTCATTTCTACTGTTGC
Source organism: Phocoena sinus (assembly GCF_008692025.1). Lineage (NCBI taxonomy): Eukaryota > Metazoa > Chordata > Mammalia > Artiodactyla > Phocoenidae > Phocoena > Phocoena sinus. The sequence goes on along the minus strand of NC_045768.1, from coordinate 77,838,446 downwards.
CCCAGTTTTCCAATCAAATGTGCAACCTATTGTCTTTCTATTCTAAGGGAAACCGACTTCCAATTAACGTCCTCTTGACTGAAACAGTGAAAAAGAGATTGTCACTCTTTCTTTGCATATAAACACTGAGGAACACCATTTTTTATATCGAGATTTTTAATATACAATAGTACAGATAATAATATAAAAAATACCTGTGAATATAGAATTCAGAGGTGACAAAACTAAGTTTGTGCAATAAATACTTAAAACTAGTTTTGTAATAAAAGAAATAAAACAATAAATGATAATAAAGTAACATATGCCCCAATTTCAAAAACTCCCTGGAAACAATCACTCTAATGAATTATATGTGTAGATTATCAGTCTATTTTTATGCTTTTACATCCATATGTAAGTAACAATAAATAATATATGCTATTATATGAATGCCTTGATAGAATTGATGAGAGCAATATCTTGGCTTTTTGAGGATATAAAAACAATTAGAATCCTGTCAACTGTACTCTTTATATAAATATATAATTATTTTGCATAAAAATCTAAATATTTATCGAGTATTAAATATTAATCTTTCTACAGTAAGTATAAGGCAAAACACAAAATATTTTTTTCTGACCCAGAGACAATGTATCCCTATTGTTAGCACTTTTTATTTTGTGAATACATGAGCATCTTGTTGATAGATGTTTGCAACCTCAAAAATGTTTACTATCTAATGAAACAATTAAAAAATAGAAAAAAGGGGATTTTTAAAATTCAGAATTATAAATTTAGAATTTAGAATTCTAATTAGAAATTAAAATTACTTAGAATATAGAATTAAATAAAATTATATATATATTTCTAAATTATAAATTTAGAAAAATTAGAATTGCATTAATTCATTGTAACCCAAATTTAAACTGCTATTAATCAATACTATTTGTAGTTCCACAATTCTAAAACAGATTTTTTTTCACATTTTACTAATTATCTATTTTGGAGCTTCATAAAATTGATATATATGTTAATTGTACTTACTGTTTCTTTTCTTCTCTTTTTCTCTGAAAAGAAACATGATGTTATTAAATGATGGGGTATTGTTGCCTTGATGGAATTTTGTACCTAGGATACATAATCAATTTATTTTAATTTTTAATTTCTTGTCATAAAACAAAATACTTTTAGTTACTTTCACCATATTTGGGGTGTTCAAATTGATGCCAAATTTTATACTTACTTTGTTAAAAGGATTTGGATGCCTTTCTCCAATTAAATTGGCTCCAGAATTCCATTGGGAATGACTACAGCTATTTGTTGTTTGGGTTTATTTCACATAAAAAGTTAAATCATGGTAATTTAGGGAATTTACATATCCTTTTTAATTTTTTCTTCATCAACATGGGGTTTTCTTGTTTGCTTGTTTTTTACAAACTTTTCCTTAAAGGGAAGGTACATTTTACTCCCTCACACTTTTCATTTTTATGCTTTCTTCAAAAATTAGAAATATATGGGGCTTCCCCGGTGGTGCAGTGGTTAAGAATCTGCCTCCAATGCAGGGGACATGGGTTCAAACCCTGGTCCAGGAAGATCCCACATGCCACGGAGCAACTGAGCCTGTATGCCACAACTACTGAGGTTGCACTCCAGAGCCCGCGAGCCACCACTACTGAGCCCATGTGCCACAACTACTGAAGCCCATGTGCCTAGAGCCCATGCTGTGCAACAAGACAAGCCACCACAATGAGAAGCCCGTGCACCACAACTAAGACCCAATGCAGCCAAAAATAAATAAATAAATATTTTTTAGAAATAGAAAAAAATAAAGTGCACCAAAATCTGGAATGGCATTGTTATTAAAAGCAGAAGCTCTCAATCTAACTACCTGCATCCAAATCCTGAATGCATCTGCCAAGCTGTGCAGAATTGGGTAAATTTTTTGTCTTCTCAACTTTAGTTTTCTTACTTGCCATAGAGGAATTATAAAATTTCTATAATATTTTAAGATATATAACATGTTAATCAAGCAGTGCACACAGCACAGACGTTGACGGCCAGTCAAAAATGAAAGTTAGATGTTTTACTATGACTACAATCAAAAGAATTTTTTTTGAATTTTATTTTTTTTACACAGCAGGTTCTCATTAGTTATCTATTTTATACACATCAGTTTATACATGTCAATCCCAATCTCCCAATTCATCCCACCACCACCACACCCCCACTTTCCCACCTTTGTGTCCATACGTTTGTTCTCTACATCTGCCTTGCAAACCAGTTTTCTGCCTTGCAAGCCAGTTCATCTGTACCATTTTTCTAGATTCCACATATATGTGTTAATATACAATATTTTTCCCTTTCTGACTTACTTCACTCAGTATGACAGTCTCTAGGTCCATCCACATCTCTACAAACGACCCAATTTCATTCCTATTTATGGCTGAGTAATATTCCATTGTATATATGTACCACAACTTCTTTATCCTCTCATCTGTCAATGGGCATTTAGGTTGCTTCCATGACCTGGCTATTGTAAATAGGGCTGCAAGCAACATTGGGGTGTATGTGTCTTTTTGAATTATGGTTTTCTCTGGGTATATGCCCAGTAGTGGGATGGCTGGGTCACAAGGTAATTCTCTTTTTAGATTTTTAAGGAACCTCCATACTGTTCTCCATAGTGGCTGTATCAATTTACATTCCCACCAACAATGCAAGAGGGTTCACTTTTCTCCACACCCTCTCCAGCACTTGTTGTTTGTAGATTTTCTGATGATGCCCATTCTAACTGGTGTGAGGTGCTACCACATTGTAGTTTTGATTTTCATTTCTCTAATAATGAGTGATGTTGAGCAGCTTTTCATGTGCCTACTGGCCATCTGTGTGTCTTCTTTGGAGAAATGTCTATTTAGGTCTTCTGCTCATTTTTTGATTGGGTTGTTTGTTTTTTTAATATTGAGCTGCATGAGCTGTTTATATATTTTGGAGATTAATCCTTTGTCCGTTGAACGTTTTGCAAATATTTTCTCCCATTCTGAGGGTTCAAAAAGAATTTTTTGAGAGCCAAATTTTCATGACATTTCACACTTTTTCCTCATATTTGAAGACTTAATGTTTATTAGAGGATTACTAATTAACCAGTTTAACATATTATTTTTTAAATCTCATTTATATTATAATTATATAATATATTACTAAAATAAAATTTTAATAAAGTCAAAAAATTTTTAAGTATGTACGTATCTGCTCTCTTTTTACTTCTAATTTTTACTTATTACATTTTTCTCTCTTTTTTTCTTAATTTGATCTGTCAGGATTTTTCTATTTTATTATGCTTTTTTAAAATAAGCTCAAGGACATGTTTATAATATATTCCCTTTTATATTTTCTAGTGCATTCATTTATACTTTTATCTTTATTATTTCCTATTTTGACTTTCCTTGAATATATTTTATTGTTCTTTTTTAATTGAATTGAATGTTTAATTTGTTTAATTGTATGATAGGATAAGTACTTCAGAAATACACAGTTATGCCTTTTCTATTTTCAGTTCTGATGTGTATATATATATATATATATATATATTTAATATGACATTGATTTCCACTTCTGTTCTGGATGTTCCTATTCATTATTCAGAACCACCTAGGAATGTTGGAATTGGTTTGCATTATTTGCACTCTGTATAAATTACCTTCAGTAGGAGAATGAATTATGGGTCCCAGTCTTTTACTCTTCCCTATATTCACACCTTTAATCATAACTTTATTGTTCTAGAGACAGAGTGTGATTTTCTGTCCCTTGATTTTTGGGCTTACCCATGGGAATTCCTTAGACCAAATGTGATTGGAAATGATACAATTAGGGACTTGATATGTGCTTGTGCAGTTGAGCTTTCACTTTTATGTTTCTACTATCCATTAAAAGAATATGTACTGGAGAACCTACTGAACTAAGCCCAGCCTAGCCCAGTGGAAAAACTCAGCCAAAATCCATCAATCTTAGCTCACTCATAGATTCTGCACCAAAAATACATCAATATTGTTTCAAGCTACTAAATTTCAGGTAGTTTATTAGTCAGCATTGTTATGGCAATAGTTAATACACTCAGAAATTGCTACCTAGAAATGAGGTCCTGTGGTAATAAAATTCTAAAATGTGTGACAATGGACCTGGGACCATGTGGAAAGCATTGTGGAAACAGTTAAAGCAGCTATAAAAACGGTGACCTGTATGAGTGGGAAAACGTTTCGTTAAAACCATGGCCTGTGATAATGTGGAAAGGATAAAATCTACCTAATGATCTTGTAAAGGTAGAAAGGGGTAATTTTAAGGAGATTCTGAAAATGTGTGCTGTTACTAGATGCATTTGATAAGGTACTAAAAGAATTATGCTCAGAAAGAAACTGTCCAGTTAGCAAACAGAATTTGAAGAGAGTATAGTCAGGCCAGAAGTTTCAGGGATGGAAGATAAAGCTATTTCTCACCAAATCGGCTTCAGGAAAGAGACCAAATATGGAAAAGTGGGTGGGGATAGTGCCTGTAAAGCATGGCCTCAGGGAAAAGACAAAACCAAGAGTATCACTGGAAAGCCCACTTATAAAAACTCTGAAAGGATTAATTGAGCACCTCAGAGCTACTCTCAGCCAAAGAAGATTCTAGAATGGTTAACAGTGTGGTTCCATGGAAGTCTGATGCACCCAGCACTTTTATCATTGATATAAAAAAAATCCACAACATTTATGAAAATGTTGAATTGGCAAAAGCCCTGAGAGCCTGGACTAAAGGAGACTGAAACCATTTGAGAGATAAAAACTCTCTGGGTTTCTAAATTCTTACAGGCAGACAGCAGACTGTGAAAGCTGACCAGGCACCAAAATAAGTGTTTTCCTTAGCTTCAGGGCAGAGGTAAGCCCATTTTTCCTGTAAAGGGATGGAGAGTAAATATTTTAGGCTTGCTTGGCCACATGTGGTCTCTGCATATTGTTCTTGGCTTTGGTTTTGTCTTTTACAAGTCTTTCAAACATAAAAACCTTCCTTAGTTCCCAGATCATAAAAAAAGACAGGGCTAGATCTAGCTCAATGGGCCATCCTGTGCAGGCCCTACTCTAGAGTGTATGGACCAGACAACATTTGCCCAAAGAGAATTTCAGAATTCTAAATGACCAGCAAATTCTGGTTAGACAGACAAGGAAGACTTTATTCAAGGCTACTGCAGTAGGGGAGAGAGGCCTGAGCTCAGATTTAACACAGTTCCATGGAAACAAATGGTGGGAGAGTTCTTCATAGATGTGATGAAGGGAATCCTGGGCCATCTGTGCTTGCTAACTGACTTCTTCCAAAGGAAAAGTGAACTTTCTCCTGTTTCCATGACAGAGGTAGTCTTAAAACTCGGTTCAGGATGCACCACAGAGACTGTAAGACAGTGCTGCCTCTTCTTTAATGATTACTTTCTAAAGGGACAGCTCTCAGGTCTTTGAGAAACACACTCCTGGGTTGTAAACTGGCAAGAGGATTTTTAAAAGAATTGCATTTCAAAGAGGCAGAGAAAGGATTTAGAGTTGTAAGTTTTCTCAAATAAATGCTCTAAAATAAGGGAGGGGAATGACCACTGTGTTTAGGCCATCCGGCTGGGGTGAGGGAAAAAGAGGGAGGTCAGAGGCCAAGAGGCAGGAAGAAGCCTGTCTCAGGTTTATTCAAGCCGAAAGAAATATTAAGGTCATCTTGATTAGAAACAGTTAGCATTATATTAAAAGTTAGTATAAAAAATTAAACATGTACATAACTTATAACCTACCAATCTACTCCCAGTATATACCCTGTAGATATTCTCATATCTGTGCAAATGTAACTGTTTTAATGCATGAAGTAAAATCCTAAAGCAAACTTTTCAGGAAGCAAAATTATGTTTGTCTTCTTGTCCCTTTCATTTGGTCTTCTGGGCTAGCTCATCCCCTGCCCTGTGATGAAGTTAATCCCCTACATTTCTGATCACTTTTAGACAATATAAAATGTTCTCAAATCATTTAAAGTCACACTATTTAGTCTTAATTTTGTCATTAAAATGTCCTGCCCCATGTAATACTCAAAACTTTAACACTGGTTTAAAGTCAAAACTTTCTCTTTTCTCCCAGTTGGGAGAGGAGCTTATAATTGGTCTTTCCTCTTTACATTCAGAGGAAAATAGAAAGGAAAAGAGGAAGAAAGGAGAATGAGTTAAGAACTTTCTCACTGATGAGTAATGTGGAAATTTGGCTTCAGTTCACTTTGGAATGGACATATGTTTAAAAATGTCTCTTCTTTTCATATTGTTTATGTTTTCCTTTGCTGTGCAAAAGGTTTTAAGTTTCATTAGGTCCCATTTGTTTATTTTTGTTTTTATTTCCATTTCTCTAGGAGGTGGGTCAAAAAGGATCTTGCTGTGATTTATGTCAAAGAGTGTTCCTCCTATGATTTTCTCTAAGAGTTTTATAGTGTCTGGCCTTACATTTAGGTCTTTAATCCATTATGAGTTTATTTTTGTGTAGGGTGTTAGGAAGTGTTCTAATTTCATTCTTTTACATGTAGCTGTCTAGCTCTCCCAGCACCACTTATTGAAGAAGCTGTCTTTTCTCCATTGTATATTCTTGCCTCCTTTGTCAAAGGTAAGGTGACCATATATGCGTGGGTTTATCTCTGAGCTTCCTATCCTGTTCCATTGATCTATATTTCTGTTTTTGTGCCAGTACCATACTGTCTTGATTACTGTATCTTTGTAGTATAGTCTGAAGTCCAGAAGCCTGATTCCTCCAGCTCTGCTTTTCTTTCTCAAGATTGCTTTGGCTATTCAGGGTCTTTTGTGTTTCCATACAAATTGTGAGAAATTTTTTGTTCTAGTTCTGTGAAAAATGCCTAGAGGGAGGGAGACTCAAGATGGAGAGGATATGGGGATATATGTATACATACAGCTGATTCACTCTGTTGTACAGCAGAAACTATCACAACATTGTAAAGCAATTATACTACAATAAAGATGTTGAAAAAAACAGCTGTCTCTTCTTCTTATCATAAGGGTACCCTCATTGGCTTTGCAGCATCACCAGTGTCCCTGCTTCCTTTCCTATTCCAACTGCCTCCTGGATGCATAGCCATTTGGCAGTACCCCTTCCGCTGAAGATGAGATCTCTTCTCCCCAGAAGGACTGACATGTTACTTTGGAGTTGAAATTAAAATTTTTTTAAAATCTCTGTCTCAGCCTTCTGGGCCAAAAGGAAAAAGAAAAATAATAAGGATACTTAATTTAGCTACACCATATTTGACTAAATTTTCAGAGAAAAGAAGTGGAAGAGGAAAGCAGTATGAAGGACATGTACAGGAAGATAAGACAATAGACACACAAAAACAGAGAGGTAAATACAAAGGAGACAGAGGTTCATCAGATCCTGCAGTATATGTTAATTAGTTTTTAAGTCACCCTCTGGTAGTTCTTTAGCTCTGAGTCACAGAATATTTAGCCCCTCAACACACTCCTCTTTGAAACTGCTAATCAATTAGCCATTGTTCACAACTCTTTAGCTCCTAGTTACATGCTAGAAAGTAATTTTTCCAGAAGAGCTTCTACCCTTTTTCTGTTTGTCACTGCATCCTTGTGCTCACGACAATGTCTGGCATATGGTAGGCAGGCATTTAAAACAACTGTTTTGAATTAATAAATGAAGTAATGTACCCTTCAACCTAAAGGGAAGGAAGTTACACTCTGATCACTGTGATGGAGGTACAATAATATCACCAGATGAAATAAGTTAGAGGTAATATCTTGCCCACAAGCTAAAGGTATATTCATTCCTTTTAATTCCCCACACTTATACTGTGCACCCATTAAATAAACCTGAATTTCAAAATCCACCTTTGCCTTGGGAGAAAAACTAGTATCACAGTAATACTCCCACAAAGTACAGAAATTCTAGTAGTTTTAACAAGCACAAGTCTAAAAAATATAGAGTCATACTGCCTTGCTTCTAATCCCAGCCAGCTCTATCATATGGGATTATTATAATGTTAATTGTTAAGAACTTAGCCTTGTGCCTAATACATATTAGGTATTTCACATGTATTATCTATAAACATTATTTCACTTTACCATCTGCACAATCCCTAGGGATTGTTTCATGTGTTTGCAAAAACATGACCCTCATAAGCACAAAATGAACTCTATCCTTTCTTCCATTTCTTCTGTGTACCTGTATTAAGTCAGAGTTTAGGTTTTCATTGCCCCCAAACACCCCCACTGGTGTCTACCAGAAATGCCACCACTGCCTGGTAATGTATGCACCAAGACTGCCAAAGTCCAATGTTAGCTTATGTCAATATTAAGGGGGCTAATGACCTTCATTTATAAAACCCAAATGTTCTTACAACCATGGGGCAAAGGTCTAGCATAGTTCCCTTTCAGAGTAGAAGCCATCGGCATCAATGTTATTACACAATTTTTTTCCCAAGAAAAATACAAATATAGGACATTTGATGTTCTCTTTTTATAGTCCTTTATCCTAGAGTTCAAAAATAAATTCATGATTCATGATGAGAGGATATTTGAGAAAGTGATATTATTCTTTGCTCAGTTACTTCATTGGCAGGATTTCATTTATTGACCTTGAATCAAACTTATGAATTTTAGTTCTTTCTTCCATTAGAAGTGTTCCCCTATGCCCATACGTCCCAGAGTTCTACTCAATAACTCATATAAATAACTATTTTAAAAGCCCCACAACCATCATCAGTTCTCCAGGTGCAGTAAAATGTGCCAAAACTCTAGTGTAGACACAGCTTAAACTCAGAGAATGGATCAGAACAGGATGAGTCCTGCCAGAGAGTAGGTGAGGGGGATTGCAGGCTGAATATAGAGTTGAGAAAGGAAACAGAAACCTGGAAGAACTCACAAATATTTATTAGAATCTTGTAGGAGTCATGTCACTACCTATAACATCAAGAGAAGTGAGAAAAAATAAAATAAGGATCTGTTTTTCATGGATGGCTGGTATTACTTACTGTCACGTCCTGAGAGTAGAACCAAAGTTCATGACATATAAAGCATTCACATTTCAAAGAAAGAGTGGCTATCAGCCAGGTGGTGAGGCGGACTTGAAGTCTCAGAAAGAGTCAATGTTCTAAGCTACATCCTGGCCCAAAAATTCCCCATAGAAACTGTTACCCAGACAAATGTCTTGATTTCTAAAAGACAGACAGATGTAAACGACCTCAAAAAAGATGGCTTTGTGCCAGTGACTTAGACTGTCCATCTCTCTTAACTTTTTCCAACTAACCTATAAAAGTCATATATGGGTAGCAAAGCTTTCTTAAAGAAATAAAGTTTGGCAAATCTTTCATACTATAGTACTATACTCTCAAGTAAAAGATTCATTCCCTGAGAAAGTAGCTAGAAGAAAAATGCAATTTTTAGAAAATTACTGTGGAGTAGATATGGATATGAATTTATTCTTTTGAGTAATATTTGCTCTCATCTTTAAAACTGGTCACAAGGCTGACTGTCAATAGTTTAAACTATAAAACAATTAAAAGGCATTAATATTTATTCCTCATGATATTCCTACGGTAATTTTATAATAATCCTTTTGAGGCTGTTTTCATACCTAGAGTTTATTTATTTGTTTGATTCATAAGTGGATACACTTATATAGCCTCAGGCTTTACAACATTTACAACATTGGATATAAACCCATTGAAAAATGCAGCATCAATGTCAGCAGCATAAGGTACAAGTTGAGATTTCAGCATGATCTATCAGTTAAGAGGCATTCATTTACAAGCAACAGAAAACCCAGCTCAAAGTGGCTTCAAAAATAAAGGGCATTAATTGGCTTTAATAAGTAGAAGCAAAAAGAGACAAACCTTTGGAGTTCAGTTGATTCAGGGGTAACAGAAGGTCAATAAAGACACAGCTTTGCTTCATCCTTCTTCTTTACCTTCAGTGCTGTTCAGTTTATCCCCAAACTGCCACTCATCTTAATGACAGTTTCAAGAACTATACACTTCTTTCTTCACAACAGTGGAGGGCACGACACTCACTGACAGAAAATTACTGATAGAGCTTTTCAGAAGATGGCGGAAGAGTAAAACACGGAGAGTACCTTCCTCCCCACAGATACACCAGAAATACATCTACATGTGGAATGACTCCTACAGAACACCTACTGAACGCTGGCAGAAGACCTCAGACCTCCCAAAAGGCAAGAAAGTCCCCACGTACCTGGGTAGGGCAAAAGAAAAAACAGAGACAAAAGAATAGGGACAGGACCTGCACCAGTGGGAGGGAGCTGTGGAGGAGGAAAGATTTCCACACACTAGGAAGGACCTTCGCGGGCGGAGACTGCGGGTGGCAGAGGGGGGAAGCTTTGGAGCCACAGAGGAGAGCACAGCAACAGGGGTGTGGAGGGCAAAGCGGAGAGATTCCCGCACAGAGGATCGGTGCCGACCGGAACTCACCAGCCCGAGAGGCTTGTCTGCTCACCCGCCGGGGCGGGCGGGGCTGGGAGCTGAGGCTCGGGCTTTGGTTGGAGCGCAGGGAGAGGACTGGGATTGGCGGCGTGAACACAGCCTGCAGGGGGTTAGTGCGCCACGGCTGGCCGGGAGGGAGTCCGGGTAAAAGTCTGGACCTGCCAAAGAGGAAAGAGGCTTTTTCTTCCTTCTTTGTTTCCTGGTGAGCGAGTGGAGGGGATTAAGAGCGCCGCTTAAAGGAGCTCCCTCTGGAGCACGAGCCGCGGCTAAAAGCGCAGAACCCAGAGACGGGCATTAGACGCTAAGACTGCTGCTGCTGCCACCAGGAAACCTGTGTGCGAGCACAGGTAACTATCCACAACCCCCTTCTGGGGAGACTGTGTAGTCCGCCACTGCCAGGGTCCCGGGATCCAGGGACAACTTCCCGGGAGAACGCACGGCGCGCCTCAGGCTGGTGCAACGTCACGCCGGCCTCTGCCGCCGCAGGCCCGCCCCGCACTCCGAGCTCCTCCCTCTCCCCGGCCTGAGTGAGCCAGAGCCCCCGAAACAGCTGCTCCTTTAACCCCGTCCTGTCTGAGCGAAGAACAGACGCCCTCCGGCGACCTACACGTAGAGGTGGGGCCAAGTCCAAAGCTGAGCCGAGTGAGCTGTGAGAACAAAGAAGAGAAAGGGAAATCCCTCCCAGCAGCCTCAGAAGCAGCGGATTAAAGCTCCACAATCAACTAGATGCAGCCTGCATCTGTGGAATACATGAATAGAAAACGAATCATCCCAAATTGAGGAGGTGGGCTTTGAGAGCAAGATTTATGATTTTTTCCCCTTTTCCTCGTTTTGTGAGGGTGTACGTGTATGCTTCTGTGTGAGATTTTGTCTGTATAGCTTTGCTTCCACCATTTGTCCTAGGGTTTTTTATCTCCTTTCTTTATTTCCTTCCTTCCTTCCTTCCTCCCTCCCTCCCTCCCTCCCTTCTTTCTTCCTTCCTTCCTTCCTTCCTTCTTTTCTTTCTTTCTTTCTTTCTTTCTTTCTTTCCTTCTTTCTTTCTTTCTTTCTTTCTTTCTTTTTTTCTTTCTTCTTTTTCTCCCTTTTATTCCAAGCCAAGTGGATGAAAGGCTCTTGGTGCTGCAGCCAGGAGTCACTGCTGTGCCTCTGAGGTGGGAGAGCCAACTTCAGAACACTGGTCCACAAGAGACTTCCCTGCTACACATAATATCAAACAGTGAAAATCTCCCAGAGATCTCCATCACAACACCAGCACCCAGCTTCACTCAACGTCCAGCAAGCTACAGTGCTGGACACCCTATGCCAAACAACTAGCAAGACAGGAACACAACCCCACCCATTAGCAGAGAGGCTGCCTAAAATCAAAATAAGGCCACAGACACCCCAGAACACACCACCAGACATGGACCTGCCCACCAGAAAGACAATATTGAGCCTCATCCATGCAAACACAGGCACTAGTCCCCTCCACCAGGAAGCCTTCACAACCCACGGAACGAACTTTAGCCACTGGGGACAGACACCAAAAACAACGGGAACTGCAAATCTGCAGCCTGTGAGAAGGAGACCCCAAACACAGTAACATAAGCAAAATGAGAAGACAGAAAAATACACAGCAGATGAAGGAGCAAGATAAAAACCCACCAGACCTAACAAATGAAGAGGAAATAGGCAGTCTACCTGAAAAGAATTCAGAATAATGATAGTAAAGATGATACAAAATCTTGGAAATAGAATAGACAAAATGCAAGAAACATTTAACAAAGACCTAGAAGAACTAAAGATGAAACAAGCAACGATGAACAACACAATAAATGAAATTAAAAATACTCTAGATGGGATCAATAGCAGAATAACTGAGGCAGAAGAACGGATAAGTTACCTGGAAGATAAAATAGTGGAAATAACTACTGCAGAGCAGAATAAAGAAAAAAGAATGAAAAGCACTGAGGACAGTCTCAGAGACTTTTGGGACAATGTTAAAACTCACCAACATTCGAATTATAGGGGTTCTAGAAGAAGAAGAGAAAAAGAAAGGGACTGAGAAAATATTTGAAGAGATTATAGTTGAAACCTTCCCTAATATGGGAAAGGAAATAGTTAATCAAGTCCAGGAAGCACAGAGTCCCATACAGGATAAATCCAAGGAGAAATACACCAAGACACATATTAATCAAACTATCAAAAATTAAATACAAAGAAAACATATTAAAAGCAGCAAGGGAAAAACAACAAATAACACACAAGGGAATCCCCATAAGGTTAACAGCTGATCTTTCAGCAGAAACTCTGCAAGCCAGAAGAGAGTGGCAGGACATATTTAAAGTGATGAAGGAGAAAAACCTACAACCAACATTACTCTATCCAGCAAGGATCTCATTAAGGTTTGATGGAGAAATTAAAACCTTTACAGACAAGCAAAAGCTGAGAGAGTTCAGCACCACCAAACCAGCTTTACAACAAATGCTAAAGGATCTCTAGGAAAGAAACACAAGAGAAGGAAAAGACCTACAATAACAAACCCAAAACAATTAAGAAAATGGGAATAGGAATGAACATATCAATAATTACCTTAAATGTAAATAGATTAAATGCTCCCACCAAAAGACACAGACTGTATGAATGGATACAAAAACAAGACCTATATATATGCTGTCTACAAGAGACCCACTTCAGACCTAGAGACACATACAGTCTGAGAGTGAGGGGATGGAAAAAGATATTCCATGCAAATGGAAACCAAAAGAAAGCTGGAGTAGCAATTCTCATATCAGACAAAATAGACTTTAAAATAAAGACTATTAGAAGAGACAAAGAAGGACACTACATAATGATCAAGGGATTGATCCAAGAAGAAGATATAACAATTGTAAATATATATGCACCCAACATAGGAGCACCTCAATACATAAGGCAAATACTAACAGCCATAAAAGGGGAAATTGACAGTAACACATTCATAGTAGGGGACTTTAACACCCCACTTTCACCAATGGACAGATCATCCAAAATGAAAATAAATAAGGAAACACATGCTTTAAATGATACATTAAACAAGATGGACTTAATTGATATTTATAGGACATTCCATCCAAAAACAACAGCATACACATTTTTCTCAAGTGCTCATGGAACATTCTCCACGATAGATCATACCTTGGGTCAAAAATCAAGCCTTGGTAAATTTATAAAATTGAAATTATATCAAGTATCTTTTCCAACCAAAATGCTATGAGTCTAGATATCAATTACAGGGACAGATCTGTAAAAAATACAAATACATGGAGGCTAAACAATACACTACTTAATAACGAACTGATCACTGAAGAAATCAAAGAGGAAATTAAAAAATACCTAGAAACAAATGACATTGGAGATACGACAACCCAAAACTTATGGGATGCAGCAAAAGCAGTTCTAAGAGGGAAGTTTATAGAAATACAATCCTACCTTAAGAAACAGGAAACATCTCAAATAAACAACCTAACCTTGCACTTAAAGCAATTAGAGAAAGAAGAACAAAAATACCCCAGAGTTAGCAGAAGGAAAGAAATCATAAAGATCAGATCAAAAATAAATGAAAAAGAAATGAAGGAAATGATAGCAAAGATCAATAAAACTAAAAGCTGCTTCTTTGAGAAGATAAACAAAATTGATAAACCATTAGCCAGACTCATCAAGTAAAAAAGGGAGAAGACTCAGATCAATAGAATTAGAAATAAAAAAGGAGAAGTAACAACTGACATGGCAGAAATACAAAAGATCATGAGAGATTACTACAAGCAACTCTATGCCAATAAAATGGACAACCTAGAAGAAATGGACAAATTCTTAGAAATGCACAACCTGCCAAGACTGAATCAGGAAGAAATAGAAAATATGAACAGACCAATCACAAGCACTGAAATTGAAGCTGTGATTAAAAATCTTCCAACAAACAAAAGCCCAGGACCAGATGGCTTCACAGGCAAATTCTATCAAACACTTAGAGAAGAGCTAACACCTATCCTTCTCAAACTCTTCCAAAATATAGCAGAGGGATGAACACTCCCAAACTCATTCTACGAGGCCACCATCACCCTGATACCAAAACCCGACAAGGATGTCACAAAGAAAGAAAACTACAGGCCAATATCACTGATGAACATAGATGCAAAAATCCTCAACTAAATACTAGCAAACAGAATCCAACAGCACATTAAAAGGATCATACAGCATGATCAAGTGGACTTTATTCCAGGAATGCAAGGATTCTTCAATATATGCAAATCAATCAACGTGATACACCATATTAACAAATTGAAGGAGAAAAACCATATGATCATCTCAATAGATGCAGAGAAAGCTTTCAACAAAATACAACAACCATTTATGATAAAAACCCTGCAGAAAGTAGGCATAGAGGGAACTTACCTCAACATAATAAAGGCCATATATGACAAACCCACAGCCAACATCATCCTCAATGGTGAAAACCTGAAAGTATTTCCACTAACATCAGGAATAAGACAAGGTTGCCCACTCTCACCACTCTTATTCAACATAGATTTGGAAGTTTTAGCCATAGCAATCAGAGAAGAAAAGGAAATAAAAGGAATACAAATTGTAAAAGAAGAAGTAAAACTGTCACTCTTTGCAGATGACATGATACTATACATAGAGAATCCTAAAGATGCTACCAGAAAACTACTAGTGCTAATCAATGAATTTGGTAAAGTAGCAGGATTCAAACTTAATGCACAAAAATCTCTGGCATTCCTAAACACTAATGATGAAAAATCTGAAAGTGAAATCAAGAAAACACTCCCATTTACCATTGCACCAAAAGGAATAAAATATCTAGGATTAAACCTACCTAAGGAGACAAAAGACCTGGATGCAGAAAATTGTAAGACACTGATGAAAGAAATGAAAAATGATACAAATAGATGGAGAAATATACCATGTTCTTGGATTGGAAGAATCAGCATTGTGAAAATGACTCTACTACCCAAAGAAATCTGCAGATTCAATGCAATCCCTATCAAACTACCACTGGCATTTTTCACATACTAGAAGAAAAAATTTCATAATTTGTATGGAAACACAAAAGACCCCGAATAGCCAAAGGAATCTTGAGAATGAAAAACGGGGCTGGAGGAATCAGGCTCCCTGACTTCAGACTATACTACAAAGCTACAGTAATCAAGACAGTATGGTACTGGCACAAAAACAGAAATATAGATCAAGGGAACAGGATAGAAAGCCCAGATATAAACCCAGACACATATGGTCACCTTACCCTTGATAAAGAAGGCAGGAATGTACAGTGGAGAAAGGACAGCCTCTTCAATAAGTGGTGCTGGGAAAACTGGACAGGTACATGTAAAAGTATGAGATTAGATCACTCCCTAACACCATACACAAAAATAAGCTCAAAATGGATTAAAGACCTAAATGTAACGCCAGAAACTATCAAACTCTTAGAGGAAAACATAGAACACTCTGTGACATAAATCACAGCAAGATCCTTTTTGACCCACCTCCTAGAGAAATGGAAATAAAAACAGAAATAAACAAATGGGACCTAATGAAACTACAAACTTTTGTACAGCAAAGGAAACCGTAAACAAGACCAAAGACAACCCTCAGAATGGGAGAAAATATTTTCAAATGAAGCAACTGACAAAGGATTAATCTCCAAAATTTATAAGGAGCTCCTGCAGCTCAATAACAAAAAACAAACAACCCCATCCAAAAATGGGCAGAAGACCTAAATAGACATTTCTCCAAAGAAGATATGCAGACTGCCAACAAACACATGAAAGAATGCTCAACATCATTAATCATTAGGGAAATGCAAATCAAAACTACAATGAGATATCATCTCACACCATTCAGAATGGTCATCATCAAAATATCTAGAAACAATAAATGCTGGAGAGGGTGTGGAGAAAAGGGAACACTCTTGCACTGCTGTTGGGAATGTGAATTGGTACTGCCACTGTGGAGAATAGTATGGAGGTTCCTTTAAGAACTAAAACTAGAACTACCATATGACCCAGCAATCCCACTACTGGGCATATACCCTGAGAACACCATAATGCAGAAAGAGTCATGTACCAAAATGTTCATTGCAGCTCTATTTACGATAGCCCGGAGATGGAAACAACCTAAGTGTCCATCATTGGATGAATGGATAAAGAAGATGTGGCACATATACACAATGGAATATTACTCAGCCATAAAAAGAAACGAAATTGAGCTATTTGTAATGAGGTGGATGGACCTAGAGTCTGTCATACAGAGTGAAGTAAGTCAGAAAGAGAAAGACAAATACTGTATGCTAACACATATATATGGAATTTAAGAAAAAAAACTGTCATGAAGAACCTAGGGGTAAGACAGGAATAAAAACACAGACCTACTAGAGAATGGACTTGAGGATATGGTGGTATGGACATATATACAGTACCAAACGTAAAATAGATAGCTAGTGGGAAGCAGCCGCATAGCACAGGAAAATCAGCTCGGTGCTTTGTGACCACCTAGAGGGGTGGAATAGGAAGGGTGGGAGGGAGGGAGATGCAAGAGGGAAGAGATGTGGGAACATATGTATACGTATAACTGATTCACTTTTTTATAAAGCAGAAACTAACCAAAAAAAAAAAGAAAAAGAAAATTCCTGATAAGGCAGAATAAACTTGTTTCCCATTAGACCATAACAAATATTTTATCCAGTGTTGTTGCACCTGAATCAGTGGTGTCAATTTTTTTCCCATGTTTTCAGATTATTGTCACTGAAAATATTTGATAAACTATTATGATATATGTCCATTTTAACATCTTAAGTTAAGAATTTCACTGTGCTGGAAAATAATGACCTTTAAGTATGAAGATAGTATTTTGATTATAAAGTAGAACATTTCTGCTACCTCATCCTTTAAAATGTTGCCACATTCATTAACTTCTCAGGTTATAGAAAGCACATAGAATCCATTTCTTATCCTTAAATATGTTTATATCTACAATGCATGAATCAGATATTGATGAATGTAATAACTTGTGGAGTTATTTAAACATTAAAATTTTCAAGTATCACAATGATTTAAAATCAACCAGGAGAATACTCCCTCAAAATATTGTTTTATGTAATTTTCTGGCCATTTCCATAATAGCAAAGTAAAAATGTTTATACTTTATTAAGAAATTAAAAGAAAATATTTCACTTCTGCTGCTCCTTTGAAAACACCATTATTAGTGCTCAAATAAAGTGAGAAAACTTTTAATTTGGGTGGGGGTGAAATCCCTTATGAGTAAAATTATCAACTATATCTCAGTTTTATAAAACTTATTTTGAAGATAAAGAGATTACTTTGGTTTAAAGTATTACAAAATATATTATGTTACAGGAAAAGTGAAATTTAAAGTTAACATTATTAGCAAATTGAACTAACATAAATCACTCACCAATGTATTTTACTCTTTTTAACAAATCCATAATATGGAACACAGTTTAGGAGAGATGTCCTTTTTCCAAAAATTGGTCAGGTTTAGTTTTGAATCACTAGGCAAACCACACAAATCTTTGAGCCTTAGGGTCTTCATCTACAAAATGAGAAAACTAGACTAAATGCACTTTAATATCCCTTCCAGCCTACAAATTTATGTAGCAATGTTATCTTACGTAATCCTTTAAGGAATGAAGATTTCAAGATATATAAAGCTCCCCTTTAAGTTGCAAACTTTACCTGAAGCATTTACAATAAATGCATTATGATACTTAACTGTCACCCTAAAATAATATGAGATGACAGACAATCTCCTAAGTTCTGCCTATCGAAGTGGCTGATTGATTGATCAGCACACAGGGATTTCTGGACCTTGGTTCCAATTCTCTGCAATATTGGGAAGAACTCTCTGAAAATGAGGACACCAGAACCTTCCCTGTCCCTGTTTCACTGTTTTGAAGACAAAAGAGATACTATGCATCGAAGTATATACAAAAAAACAACAAATCACTGTAAGAATGCAAAGAATTATTATTGTGGTGACCAATTTTGACTTTCTCTTGATGGAAATATCTGGATATTATATAAAATATATCCTGTTTTAGAAGATTTGTACATTTATGGCTCAAATCTTTCAATTAATTTGACTATTCTGTAGTCATTTTGTTTCATTTCTAATTTGCTGCTTTATTTCCTAATTATATAGGGCTTGATACTCTGTTTCTCCCAGAGTCTAGAAGTTTGAACTTTTAACAGTTAAAGACATACACCTACAGATCTCTCTGTCACTCTGGCAAATTTGGTATCACCATTCACTTTAAAACAATGGCCCCCTAAACTGGGAAAGGTTTTTTTGTTTATTTTTGTTTTTTTGAGATTTCTAAGCTCCAGCCTGAGGTATTCTGATTCAATATGTCTGGGCAAGACAGGAAAGCTCTGCTTCTCAAAATCCCCCCCAGGTAATTCTGAAAAGAGTTAATTTGGCAACTACAATTTTGTCCTCAATTTGTAGCTGCTTCTTATGTTTTATAACAAATGTAAAATTTTCCTCTGACTTTGGTCACAAGCACATTCAGAGAAAATTTTTAAATATCTGTAGAGAACTACCTGTAACAATTTTCTGCAAGAAATTTTGAAACATTATATCAATGGTAGAGCTAAGACACTGCAAGAAGATGGTGAAAAGTGAGTGGAGTTACCCTTAGGAGGAAATTGTTTTCTGTTTTGTTTATAGTCATTCACTGGTCAACAGAGACTATCAGAACAGTTGTCATCACTAAATAAAACATGGAAGATCTCTATATAACAAAAAGGTGGCTACATAGTTAATCAGCATTATTGAGAAAATGTTTCTCACAGGCTTAAATGAAAAGTATAAAAGAAACTGCACAGTTTCCTGTAGAAATTCAAAGATTTTCATGCCTCTGGAGTTTACCACAAATAAGACAAAAAAGTTAACCAAAACCACTATTATAGAAAAATAAATTATATTAACTCCAAAAGTATAAGTATAAAATAGGTACAACTTCATCTTTTGGGGGGGTTAAAGCATATATAGATTTTACATTCTATTCATTCTATGCAGAATAGTTAATTATGACAATGAGCCATAAAATGTTCGGTACCAAGAATCAACACCACTTCTTCCAAACTTAATGCAAAACCACATTTGTTTTTTCTAGGAGTCCTAGAGTCTGTAGCCACTGCAGAATGTCTTTATGTGCTTTGGTTATCTTCTTGGCAGACACCTATCATGAGCTTGATGGTTGGTGTTGACATGCTTCCAGGCAACTGTGTTGTATGCTGGGAAGTCTTATATAGATGAATATAACTGTTCCATTACATTCTAGGAGACATAGCTTAAGTTCTCCTTGAAATATTGTACAAGATATCATATGGGCAGTCTATAACCTAAATCAGCCAGGGTGCTACTCCAAATATCACCACAGGAGGCTGGAATGTAAATTAAATACAATATCTAATTACTTAATGTGACATGAACTTGAAAAGAAGAACTTGGCTACCTTTGTCAGTAAGGAGTTTCATGATTGCTCCCATGCATTCTTGAAAAGTTCAAACCCCATGTGAGAGAGATGGGTGATCTATAAACCACTTGTATTGGCTGTTCTGGTGATTTTATGTTTGGTTCAAGTTTGTTTCAGAAGAGGTAACATAATACAAACCACACAGATTCTAGCAGTTTCATAGCCATCTTTAATAACGTTATCTATTTTGCAATTTGCATTAAAGCTTCCATTTCATAGATATGAAATTATTTTTCTGTTGCTACCATACAATTAAGAATAGTGAATTGAGTAACATCCAAAGTAAAATACAACTTATGCAGAAATATCCAAAAAGTTCTGAACATTCTGGCTAGTGATGGGGATCTTCCCGAAGCTCTCCTTACATTTAATCACACTTGGAGCCATGCCTACTTCCTGTTATCTCTTCTAGATCCTTATCACCTTGACTGTGAAAAGATAAACGTTTTCATCTTCAGCATTTTCATCCTTGAAAAATCAGGCAATTCCTGAAGACTCGATTATAGTAGCTCTGTAACTGTTGAGCTGATGGTGCTCTGAGATTATCTAAAAGAAAACATTTCTGTAATTATCTTCTCCAGTCTATCAGGCAGCCCTTGCCTCAGAAATGGGAATGAAGTCTCACCTTCCATGGATCTGATGGTCAGAGAAGAAGCATGAGTACAAGTCCAATGGACTGGATAGTACACTGGGTACAGGGCCAGAAGGAAGAATACAAGTTGCTGGGGCCATCTCTTGGGCATAGAGATTCAGAAGGCACAGCCTGGCGGCACCTCCAAGGTCCCTGCAGCCTCCATGTCAGCAACCTGCCCCTGCAGCCCAAGCCCCAGAGGTTTGGTTGCTGTCCATTTTCAACTAAGAATGTGTCCAGGAGATGAGCTTATGCTGAAGTATTTTGGCGTGAGCTATATGCCTCATTTTCAGAGTCAGGGAAGGTGTTCATTTTCCCCAAAACATGAATTCTTAGCAGAGAGAATCCTAAAATGAAAACCAGTACTATTACCAAAAGACAAGGGAATAGATGAGAGGTTAAAACAATTTATGCCAAAATGAGGAACTGATTTGCAATGGAGCTGAATATAGAGTAGGGGCTAATCACAAAACAGTTTTATTTTTCTCCTACCAGTGCCTGAAAACACACTCTGTAGTATCTAGCTTATCTCCCTCTGGAGAGCATCTTGGTCAGATGTCCATCCACTCTGTTACTATATCAGGGCAGTCCAAGTCAAAGGTTCAACTTCAGCCTGACCTACTGCTCTTCCCTTCTTGATCTGCTCAGGCCTGACAATGGCTTGTAGACTTACCTGTGGGAGAGGGAGGTATCATCTTGATTTTATTTTCTGTTTAATTAAGTTTTCTACTCCTTCCCCCACTGCTCTTATGCTTCTGACCATCTGGAATTGGGAGCATTGGAAGAAGGTCTTGGAGGAAGAAAGGCAAATGCTTTATGTGTCTAGTTTGTTTGTTTGTTTAATGTGGCTCTTGTTGCCCTTCATCATGGGCACTGTCGAAAAGTTGACTTTCTTTTTCAAAGTCCATTTTTGTGTTTGGAACATCGTCCTTCCCTGCTCCTCTGCAGGGATCTTCACACTGTCCTCTTCCTTGACTCTTTGATGTATCCCCTGCACAATCACATGCATCCTCTTCCATCTCTTGTCCGGCAAACAAGAGATGGCAGAAAAACCTAGCATCTTTTTGCTAAAGCCCTTCACGTCATTGGCCAGCCCTCTTGGGTGAGTTGCTTTTAAGACTGCCAAGTCTCTGATAGTACTTAGCCCTTGCTTAGTTTTCTTGCCTTATCTGGCTATAATAAGATGACTTCAGCCAATCTTCTACCTTCAAAATTATGCAGGCAGGAGATAGCCACCAACTTCTTGGTTGGCTTAAAACTCACATTTCTGGGATTTTGCATTTATTTAGAACTCTTTTGCATTTATCTCCAGTGGCAGCATAAGGACTAAGATTTGCAGCTCAACAAGCATCCAGTCCAGAAATAGGATGCCTTCCCTCCTTCTTGTAGGTAGCCCAAGTTTTGGGATCCCTTCACTCAGCTTTAGTTAATGGGAAGGGAAAGGAGCATTCCCCTCCCCTACCTGGAAGGAGGGGAAAATTCACAACCTCTTATTTCTGTAAGTATCTTCCAAAGCAGGTTTTCTCAGTGTCTCCAGTCTAATCTAAATATTGTTTGGAGACAAGTAGTGATAGTGCCTACACTGGTTGTAGCAGTCTTTAGAATGCAGAGGTTCATGCTACACATTCTCAGCTAAAGAGTTTTAGGCTAAATTCTGAGACAATAGCAGTTTAAATAAGAAAGGTAGAATAGGGGATAAATTTTCTGATTTATTCTGCCACCCACTTAGTATTACAATAGCCAAACTAGAGAGCTTAATATTCTTTTCCCTACCATGCCCATTTTTCTATTGGCAGATTTTTAAAAAAGGTGGACCGAGAGAAGGCTAAAAGGAATGAGGAGTACTAAATATATAACTGCTCCTATTATCCTACCTTCTGAGATTCAAGACTCTTGGTTCATGAAAGGTTAACCACATTCTGTGATAGCAATATAGAACATGTGTGATTTCCTTTTATCTAAAAATAGAGTTTTCTAAAGAATGTAGAACTATATTATTATTTTACTATTTAATCCTGTGATCAGTGAGATTCTAAAGACCTGAGAACTTTCTCAACACAGGAAACATAAATCAAGGGCTTACATTTAATATCCCACAAAGCAGAAATAATCCTACATACACACACACACACACACACACACACACACACACACCACACACATACACACACAAAAGAAAAAAAGAAAAAGCACTCTTATAGATGTAGTACATTAAGCAGATACACATAGTATTTCTCTTCAATGTGAGCCATTGAACGGGTGGGAACCATGATTTAATAAGCTTTGTTTTAAATCATCATTAGATAGAAGACACCAAAAGCAAATGTGCAATCTTATCAAATACAGCAACAGAACTTGAGCTTAGCCATTCAATACTAGAGGCACTGAAACTCATAGAATATAATTCCATTTTGATTATGTGCACTGATAAACCAATGTAAAATTGTTTTCAATTTATACAGATAAAATAGATTTTCTTTTAGGTGGAACTCATCCCAATGATAAAATAACATTTAATAAAGAAGAGAAAGGGCTTCGTTGGTGGTGCAGTGGTTAAGAACCCGCTGCCAATGCAGGGGACACGGGTTCGAGCCCTGGTCCAGAAAGATCCCACATGCTGTGGAGCAACTAAGCTCGTGCGCCACAACTACTGAAGCCCAGTGCCTAGAGCCTGTGCTCTACAACAAGAGAAGCCACACAATGAAAAGCCCGCGCACCGCGGCGAAGAGTAGCCCCCGCTTGCCACAACTAGAGAAAGCCCGCGTGCAACAACAAAGACCACAAGGACCCAATGCAGCCAAAAATAAATTAATTAAATAAATATTTTTTTAAAAAAAAGGAGAGAACGAAAGATTTAAATACTATTATGCCTGAATAGAAGAACTAAATGTAATCTAATAAATTATTTATTAAGAAGACACTGGTAATTAAAATTCCAAACCCGATATGCTTTTTAAATATTAGCTGCTTTTAAAATAGTGTGTGTCCTGGGAATATTTTGCATTCAGATATTTTTAATATTAATTTTAATTTTTAATATTAATATTTAATTATTTTTTAAGATCATTGACTATTATGACAAGAAAAATGATATGATTCACATTACGGTGTTTATGAAAATTAAAAATATAGTGATTACTGGAACACATCCTTTATTTTTATGGAGAAATTCATTATTCCCTAATGCATCTGGAATGCAAAAAAAAAAAAGCTTTTTCTTTTTTAATTAATTAAGTCAAGGGTTAGAATTTCTTTACTTTGCTCAGTTTGTAGAGATGGAATAAGGCTCTTAAATTAAATGTCCCCAGAAATAGAAAAAGAGTTGAATTATCAGATAATCATAAAAACAAGCTCCAAAAAGGGATTGTACAGTTAATAGTCTAATCATTTTGATGAAGAGTGCACTTAATTCTTAACCACATTTCTACAGTGATGACAACTAATGGAAAAGCAATTACCATGTTAGAATTATTCCTTCACTTGCTGAGTCTGACCCTTTATGTTTCCATAGGGAATCCAATGGGGTTTGTGATAAATTGAGGTGGGCAAGTACACTTTCTTTGAAGCTAATTGTATTGCCTCATTTACCAGCATCTAGCACAATAATTATCTGACCAAGCATTCTTTGTTATGAGCAATATGTACAAAATGTGGGTGATCGATAATAACTAGAAAACCGAACTGGCAAAAAGAAATCATTATACATGAGTTGGAGTTATACTCAATTGCATAATAAAGTATTTCTACAATAAAACTTGTGTTAGTACAAAGTTCTGTACAAATATGAAGTTGTACTGTAGTGATAACATTTCAGAAAATCAGAAGAAAATGTATCATTATTTTTTAATGTTAAATAATAAAGCAACCCTCCCCATGTAATGATATGAGTTTTCAAACACATATGGAATCAATTCCTCCTTAACACTGTGTAGAACATTTCTTGAATAGTAACTGTTCCTAAAGAACAGTTCATAAGACAGAAAATCAGAAATCAAATTACCATATATATGGAATAAAAAGACTTGCTTGCTCTCCTTTTTCTGTATTTCTGGGGGATTTGAGTGGGGATAAGGGTACCTATGTATGAAGCTTGAAAATGAAGAGGGGGATTTTCCATAATCCAGGCTGACTCCATCCTAGAATAGTAGATGTGAACTTTTGTAATAAATTAAAAGTAGGAAGGATAAAGTTATATTTTGTTAGCATAAGAACATAAACAATCATCCCAACCAATGTCATCAGGCAGTATGAAACTCACATTATTTGGGGGATATTTGATCCTATGACTAAACTCATTTTTTATCCCCCTTATCCATTCATTGAGATTCTAAACTCTCCTGGAAAACATCCAAAACTAGGAAATAAAACAAGACAGATACGTAATAGAACAAAACGATTGACAGTCTCAAAAGCCTGGAGGGCAGGAGGCAGATTCCAGACCAAGATGCCTAGGGTAGCATGGGAAGAAAGAAGTGATTGGAAAGAGGGTGATTTGAGGTGCTGTGCCAGTGATGGTGACTGTAAATCTGTCATACCCACTGAGGAACGACTGGGCTGAGAAATAGGATATTTCTCTCATCCTTCCCATTTTCTACCCAAAGTGGATTCTTTTTAAACTGCACAAAGCAATGTGAAACTGAAACAATGAATAGTGAATGAATACTGAATAAATAAATAGAATAATGTATTTTTCTAGAATCCGTGTGTGACAGTATATTAAGAACTCTCACATTAAGGAATTACCTGTGATTGGAAACATAATTTATTCTTTTTCTCTTTCTATCCGTATAAAAGCAGCTCAAGGTTGTTCTTACTGGAACTCTTAGCACCAGTGTGTGCGTGTGTGTGTGTGTGTGTGCGCGCGCGCGTGCGCACGTCAAGAGAAACAGGATGCCATAAACTATTGTCAAGTCACTTCACATGAATTATTCTCAGGCCTTTCTTTCTCTCCCAAATCCACTGACTTGAGGCTGTGAACAGCCTTTATTTACACCCCTAAAAACGTGAGGAAAGTCACCCTCTAGGAGTTGAACCAAAACCTAGTGAAGTGTCTGGAGACTGAGATATTGAATTAACTTCTGATTTTCTAGTTCAAAACATTTTTTATGATTTCATTTGGCCAGCTCCAAATGGCACATCAAACACTATACCTTTATTTTTACTTTAGCTTAGAAACATTTTTTTTTTTTTGGTCAATTACTAGTCCGTGAGCTCTTTGTGAAATTATTGGTTAATGTTCTGATTACTTCACATATAATTCAGTGACTTTTTATGGATGGAGAAGGGAAAAATAACCCCACTCAACAAAGGGTTCTTTTTTTTTTAGTGATTAGCTTTCACATGGCAGCATCCTTCTTGAGTTATACCAAAACAAACAAACAAAAAAAGGTTTTTGTTTGTTAGTTTTGGAGTCTCACTCTTCTGTTAAGAATTTTAAAACTGTCAACATTCATTCATAATGCATATGAATCTATTATTGGTGAGTACCTGAACAGTCTCAGACTATAAGACACAGCTAGCTCCGTCTCTGAAGTATCAGTTACCCGTGGTTAAGACAAGTACATTGGGGTCAAGTGAACCTGGATTCAAGTGAAAGTTTCACCATTAACATCAAGTACAATGTTGGGTAAACTCTAAGCCTCATTTTTTTTTTTCACTTGTAAAATGAGAATACAACATCAACCTTGTCAAGATGTTGTAAAGGCAAAAAAAAGAGTCTTTTAATTAATTTCTCTGGTAACTTTTGCAAGGTCACCTGCTCTCATTTGTACAGACTCTTAGCTCAGAACATCGTAAATAGAAAATGCTTTCTGAAAGAGTGTATGTGAAGGGAAAGAAATTTAGTGTATGAACTTGAGAAGTTGGTGATGGAATTTTTATATGTGTTTGTATTACCAGTTCTCTGGATTGTCTTTCTTCATTAAAACAGTTTCATTTCCATTATGTCTTAAAGCATTTCCTTAGAATTTCTAATCTAAGCCGGGCATGATTTGCTAGCACTTATATTCATTTTTGCCTTTATTTTCCTCATTTTTTGTGGAAACTTGGGAGAAGAAGGGGGATATTTGGGTGATACTACTCTGCCATGTTGAGCTAGAAGTCTCAATTTATTTTCTAAATTAGGTAACATATATCTGTCCATTTCCTTGGATTTTGAGTACAGTTGTAATTTCAATTATTCCCTGCCCTTGAAAGCTATCAGAGCTTGCAAGCAAGATGACAAGACTTCACAAAGAAGACCCTCTGTGGTAGGCTCCTATGTTTCATGAAATTTACCCATCTTGCCAGAAATAAATTGTGGGATTTTTTTTCAAAAATGGAATCCAATGCATATATAAGGATATACTGTAGCAGTTAAACCTCCAATTGATAAAATATGGATGTTTGATCATTAAAAGTTGAATGATGGACATGCATTCCAAGAGGAGATTTACCAGGTAAAAAGCAAATCTTTAACGATAATAATAATAATATCAGTAGCCTTAATTATCCCTTCGTAATCAACTATACTCCAATAAAACTTTTTTTAAATTCCTTTTTTTTAGTCCTGGAATTCTATCCTTTCAGATTCTAATAAGTAATCAATACAATTGATCAGCAGTCCAAATTTCCATAAATGTATTTAATGCCTCATATGTCTAAGTCTTTGTGCTAGACAGTATGAAGAATATAAATAGGAAAGGATGTAGCTCTTGTGTGTATAGAGTTTACAGTCAAAGTCATAGAGCTGGGTATACCAAATGCAGTACTTCATAAAAGGAGAAATTAATAAATACTGAATGCATATTTACTCCCAAAGCCATTGTTCTCTCTCTATTTCACTGAAATGAATATAGGGGAAGAAATGAGCCAAGAATTCACGGAAACTGAGACAAATGCAATAGGTAGAGATGCAAGACACAGAAGTGTGTAGAGAAATAGGTTGTATAGGTGTATCCGGGCAGGAATCTGAAGACCATTATAGAATGAGAGGGACACCTGCTGACTATAGGACAATCAGGCTTGTCTTTGAACTGCTTCTAACTTCTAACTTCCTTCCCTGTGAAAGGGAATATACACTCTTTAAAAGATCAATGTTACACCTTAAATATACATATATGTAGCATTTGAGCTCTAGGAATAATACCTTAGTGTGCCATTTTATGCTGTAAGAGCCATAAATGTTTTGAACTTGACTCAGAGGTGAAAAGCTCTCCAGAGAAGCTTTTAAATGTTCAGAGTTGAAGACATGTTTTTCCTCTCTCTAAAAGTGAACAAAAATCCCAAGGGAGAGAAACCAAAATAAACAAATCAGTAGGAGGGTGGGAAAAATAGTGGACCAGGTGGTAAGATGGTGTTAGGAACCTGGCAGTTTGATAAATTCAATTTTCTGAGCAGACACAAGAGAGAGTAAGAATGAAAGGAGCAGGCCAGGGAGAGCAAGCTTCAAGAGCTATTATAAAAATATATATATAAGCAGAGGAGTGTTTATTATAAAACTAATGGAGCTTAATTTTAAAGATTCTTTTTTTCTGTTGTCTCCTTCCAGGGGCCTGGGAGGGTCTCTAACGATGTGTTTATGTGATAATATATCTTGAAAAATTTAGAAAGCAAAATAAGTTATTTTTACCAAAGTTAGTTAAGATCACTGTCTCTTTCCTCTCCAATTTATGCTCTGTGACAGGTCCCTTCCTATCAATTCAGGCAGCTTCAGTATGGCCTCAACTGTTACTGGGATCTAGCTAGAGGTAGGCTGAGTTGCAGATTTTTATTTTAGAAGGATAGTATCTGATTCTCAGTTACTTCTTTGTAATCAGTTAACTTATTTCTAGCCCTCTTGCTATAGCAATTACATCCAGCATCTTCAACCACCTATTGAACCAACTGAGTTTTGTTTCCAATTTTTTTTTATAATTTTTATTGGAGTATAGTTGATTTACAATGTTGTGTTAGCTTCAGGTGTACAGTAAAGTGAATCAGTTATACATACACATATATCCACTCTTTTTTAGATTCTTTTCCCATATAGGTCATTACAGAGTATTGAGTAGAGTTCCCTGTATTATAGAATATGTCCTTATTAGTTATCTATTTTATATATAGTAGTGTGTGTATCTCAATCCCATTCTCTCAATTTATCCCTCCCTCCCCACAATTCCCCCCTGGTAACCATAAGTTTGTTTTCTACATCTGTGACTCTATTTCTGTTTTGTAAATAAGTTCATTTGTACCATTATTTTTAGATTCCACATATAAGCGATACCATATGGTATTTGTCTTTCTCTGTCTGACTTACTTCACTCAATATGACAATCTCTAGGTCTATCTATGTTGCTGCATATGGCATTATTTCATTCTTTTTTTTATGGCCAAGTAATATTGTATTTAAAATTTTATTTTATTTTGCTTGAAAAGGGTCCCCAGAATTGTATAAGCTTCATGACCCACAAAACCCTGGATGAAACATAATTTTTGTAATGGAGATGTTGATCACTGACTTGGAGGCAGAAAATAGATCCCAAGAAATACATGTGGTAAATAAACTGATATAACATGAGAGTATTAATAACTCTGGGTTGGGAATGAGGAGACCTAATCTCCTACCTCAGAACTGTTTAATAGTCATAATAATTTCATATAACAGGAATAATAATTTCATCTCTTCTGTAGTATCTGTAAAAAGGAAATGGTTAATCATGATTCCCAAACACCCGTCCTTGAATTGGTAATAAAGTTTGAATTCATAATAACGTTTTTAAGGACAACTCATTCATTCACACCTGAATAGAATGGTCATTGAATATCTACAATATGTCAGAGACTGCTAGGTACCAGGAACACATGGACTCTGCCTTCCTGTAGCCGAGAGCCTAGTTTTTTTGTTTTGTTTTGTTCTTTGTTGGTGGGGCTGGAGTGTGGAAGCATTAAACAAATAATCATGGAAATTCATACAAAATTACATATTGTGTTTAAGTACTGTGACAATAACATAGACACAGGAGTGTAAAATAATTAACTTCTGAAAGAGATTATTTAAGGCTTCTCTAAGAAAGTGTCATTTAAACTGAGATATGGATAAGCAGGAGGTAAGTCACGACAATGAGATTAACAGAGGAGACGGAGAGTTTATCAGGCAACTGGCAAAGCACAAACAACATCTTGAAGCGGGACAGAAACACAGCTCAAGAAAGCAGTGGTCTCCACATTTTATTTTGATCATGTATAATCGGATTAAAAAAGTTGACTACACTACAATATATGTTTGTTATTTATTTATTCATAAATAGTATACACACACTATAGTTTTTATATTTTGTGTATAATACAAAAATACAAATGTTTAAATTTCAACATGAATGGTACAGAAACCTTTCCACCTTAGCACTACTAATTTGTAATTTAATTAAGCACTGTTAATCAAGTGATGTGACTAGATTATGCACCTTTACTTTTGAAAATCTTGGCTTAATGCTTTGTAATATAGTAATTAAAAGTCTTTGTTCTATGGCCAGTTTATTTTGATGACTAATTTTAATGGCTTTAAATTATAGCTTTAAAACGTAATAATCCACAAAAGAGCAAATCTAAATAAGAAAATTGCATGGTTAGCTAAACTTACCAAATTATGACTTTGGTTTTTCAACACATTAACCAAGTAAGCAAAAGTTTTTATTAAAAATTGCCCAGCAAATTACAATTTTTTGCCATCAGTTCCGGGTAAACTAATCAGAGTGTTTTTCAGTTTTTAACGAAGGAATCTGAAATCCACAGAATTCTTTACTAAAAAATTCTAAGAGATATGAAACCTTGTTTCCATGGACATGAAGTGTGCAGAGATGAGAACATTTATAGATGATGCAATCACACAACTTTCAGCCTGTATATCGTAATGATGGAAAGAAACACTTCCACATATTTGTCTTCCAAAAAGCTCTATCCGTCAAAAGAGTTTCTTTAAAAGAAAGTATCTTAGCTCTTTCACTTGTTAAAGTTATCACGGTTACCTCAAATAGATTAGGCAATTTTAGTTCCAAAAAAATAACTAGTAGGTTTGAAATTGAAAAGAGCCATATGACAGAAAAGATAAGCTCATTTTCCGAAAAGGAAAACTTCAGAATTTGTCTTTAAGTACAACAATTCTTCGAAGAATTTTACCATTGTTAACCAGCAAAACTTTGGACATTAGAGATTTTTATAGTTGTGGCTCATCTTATTTCCAAAGGATTATAAACACTCTATTCTATAAAGCATTGTTTTTAAAAGCCACTTCAGTTTAACCTTAGTAAAAGAGCAAAACTATTTTTAAAAGAAAGCCTGTGCTACATGAACTGCAGTGCTTTAAAATACTCTGAAAGGTGACAGAATAGCAAGGGTGAACCCATTTAGCAATCCAAGTTTTCAAGCACCCACTCTTTCCCAGAGAGCTCCTCCATTCTCTGTGATGGTTCACCTTCTGACAAAAGTAACAAGCAAGTAATTCTTATTGAAAATAGCAGTGAAGTCCACTTTTATAACTTTGTACATGAATATTAAAATAAATCATAATACTTTCTCTATTACCTCAATGTAATATTATCTTGGGACCCCCTTTGTCTTTCTTTACCTCACTTTGTAAACTCCTACTTTAGAGGAACCAAAACAAAGTCAAGGAGGCTGGAGGGCAAAAAGCAAGGTGAGTGAGAGACAGTGCAGGGGCCAGATCCTGCAGGACCTTGGAGAGCATGTTCAAGGTCACCTCATGAACAATAGAAACCGCAATTAACAATACGCTGGAATTTTTTGGAAGTGGAAATGTATTTACCAGATCATCCTCTATTCTCTGGTTGTATCATCATTAGTATTAGAGTTTGGTGTTAACTTTTTCAAATAGGTTATAATCATGGTATTTTCTTTTAAATTTTATTTTATTGTGATAAAAACACAACATTAGACCTACTCTCTCCATAAATTTTTAAGTGTCATTATTGTTGACTATAGGTATAAAGTTATAAGGCAGAGCTCTATAGCTTATTCATCTTACTGACTGAAACTTTATGCCGCATTGATTAGTAACTCCCTAATTCTCCCTTCCCACAGCCCCTGGCAACCACCATGCCACTCTTCGATTCTATGAATTTGACTATTTTAGATACCTCATGTAAGTGGGATCATGCCATATTTGCTTTTTGGTAACTGGCTTATTTCACTTAGCATAATGTCCATACACCACATTTTCTTTATTCATTCATTTATTCATGAAAAGCTGTCCAGTCTTGTTTTCTTCCACCTCAATGATTGTTGCTATTGTTTTAAAATTTTTTTTTTTTTTTTTGTGGTACGCGGGCCTCTCACCGCTGCAGCCTCTCCCGCTGCGGAGCACAGGCTCAGCGGCCATGGCCCACAGGCCCAGCCACTCCGCGGCATGTGGGATCTTCCCGGACTGGGGCACGAACCCGTGTCCCCTGCATCGGCAGGCAGACTCCCAACCACTGCGCCACCAGGGAAGCCCTGTTTTAAAATTATAATGGTCTGTGTAATCCGAATGTCTGAGAACCACTGGTCTATATAAGATCTATGATCCCTTTACATAAAATCTATGGTCACTTTAGTCTCTAGAATTCTGGGATTATATACTTGAAGAAAAAGATGGAAGTCCACTATGAAAACAAGCCAGGGCATTTTTGTTATTGTTTAAGAATAGAAATAAACTGTCTTTGTATAAAATGGTTACCTATAATTAAAGATGCCACAGAGATGTGTCCCAAGGGTTTGGACAACGCATAGATTATATAGCTCTTTCCAGTCAGTTTCCTACCAGCTATTATACTGGATATATTATTAAGCATCCTTCAGCAAGTGTGCTGATAATTACTGGAAGATTTTAGAAAACCATAAAGTAACTATATACAGGCACTCTTCAGAGATATTGCAGTTTAAGTTCCAGACCACCACATAAAAGCAAGTATCGCAATAAAGTGAGTCAGCAAATTACTTTTTTGTTTCCCAATGCATTTAAAAGTTATGTTTTACACTATATTGTAATCTATGAGTGTGCAATAGAATCATATCTAAAAACTGATGTGTATACCTTAATTTAGACATACGTTATTACAAACAATGCTAACCATCATCTGAGCTTTCAGCAGATCATATTCTTTTTGCTGGTAGAGGGTCTTGGCTCGTTGTAGATGGCTACTGACTGATCAGGGTGGTGGCTACTGAAGGTTGGGGTGGCCGTGGTCATTTCTTAAAATAAGACAACAAAAACTTTGCCACGTGGATTTGACTCTGCCATTCACGAATGATTTCGCTCTAGCATTCAAGGCTGTTTGATAACATTTTATCCACAGCAGAAGTTCTTTCAAAATTGGAGTCAGTCTTCTCAAGCCCTGCCACTGCTTTATCAACTAAGTTTATATAATATCCTAAATCCTTTGTTGTCATTTCAATAATCTACACAGCATCTTTATGAGTAGTCTCCATCTCAAGAAACCACTTTCTTTGTTCATCCATAAAAAGCAACTCCTCATTCCTTAAAGCATTATCATGAGATTGCAGCAATTCAGTCACACTGAATTAGACTCCACTTCTAATTCTAGGTCTCTTGCTATGTCTACCACATCTGCAGTTAATTCCTTCACTGAAGTCTTAAACCCTTCAAAGTCACCCATGAGGGTTGGAATATACTTCTTCTAAACTCTTGTTAATGTTGTTATTTTGAGCGCTCCCTATGAATCACAGATGTTCTTAATGGCATCTACTTTACTTTTACTTTTCATTCCTTTACTTTTCAATGACTCTGCCCCGATCCATCAGAGGAATCACTGTCTATGGCAGCTGCAGCCTTATGAAGTGTATTTCTTCAATAAAAAGTCATGAAGTCAAAATGACTCTGATCCACGGGCTGCAGAATGGCTGTTGTGTTAGCAGGCATGAAAACAACATTAATCTCATTGATCTCATTGTAATTTCCATCAGAGCTCTTGGGTGACTGGGTACATTGTCAATGGGCAGTAATATTTTGAAAGGAATCTTTTTTTCTGAGCGGTAGGTCTCTCAAGAGTAGGCTTAAAATATTCATTAAACCATGCTGTCAATATGTATGCTGTCATCCAGGCTTTGTTGCTCTTTATAGAGGACAGTCAGAATTCAGAATCAACATCATTCTTAAAGGCCCTAGGATTTTCAGGATGGTAAGTGAACACTGGCTTCAATTTAAAGTCACCAGCTGCATTAGCCCCTAACAATAGAGTCAGTCTGTCCTTTGAAGCTTTGAAGCCAGGCATTGACTTTGCTAGCTATCAAAGTCCTAGATAGCATCTTATTCCAATATAAGGCTGTTTTGTCTACAAGATGTTGTTTAGTGCAGCCACCTTCATTAACACTCTTAGCTGGATCTTCTGTATAATTTGCTGTAGCTTCTACATCAGCACTTGCTGCTTCACCTTGCACTTTCATGTTCTGGAGATGGTTTCTTCCCTTAAACCTCATGAACCAAACTCTGCTGGCTTCAAACTCTTCTTCTGCAGCTTCCTCACCTCTCTTAGCCTTGAATTGAAGAGTCAAGGCCTTGCTCTGGATTAGGCTTGGCTTAAGGGAATGTGGCTTGTTTAATCTTCTAGCCACACCGCTAAAACTTTCTCCATATCACTAATAAGCCGATCTCACTTTCTTATCATTCCTGTGTTCACTGGAGTAGCACTTTTAATTTCCTTCAAGAACTTTTCCTTTGCATTCACAACTTGGCTTACTGTTTGGAGCAAGAGGCTTAGCTTTCAGCCTGTCTCGGCTTTTGACATGCCTTCCTCAATAAGCTTAGTCATTTCTACCTTTTGATTTAAAGTGAGAGACATGCAACCCTTCCTTTCACTTGAACACTTAGAGGCCATTGTAGGGTTATTAATTGACCCAATTTCAATACTGCTGTGCTTCAGGGAATGGGAGACCCCAGGAGAGGGAGAGAGTTGGGGCAATGGCTGGTTGGTGAAGCAGTCAGAATACACATATTTGTTGATATAGTTCGTGCTTGTGGCACCCCACCCCAAACAATTACAATAGTAACATCAAAGATCACTGATCACAGATCACCATAACAAACACAAAAATTTAGAAATATTGCAAAAATTATCGAAATGTGACATGGAGACATGAAGTGAGCAAACTGTTGGAAAAATGGTGCCAATAGATTTGCTAGACACAGAGTTGCCACAGACCTTCAATTAGTCTAAAACACAATATCTGCAAAGTACAATAAAGTGAAGCACAATAAAACAAGGTATGCCTGTAACATACTCTAGAAAAAAAATTGAAACATCAAATACATTTTTCAGGTTTAGCTTCACTTGTCAGAAAAGATATTCAAGGTAAAGTGTTTCATGACGTCATTTTCATTTCACAGAAACAAATATAGGAACCAGTATGAACTGTCTTTATTTTTTATGAGTGCCTATGTTTATATTAAACTGTGATTTTCACAAAGCTTTTCACAGTTCCCATCACAGATTTTCCACAAGCTGTGTCATGACTAAAATATAAACCCTTAAAATTTTAGAAGGAGCACAAATCTGTGGAGCAAAGAAATTTTTAAAAAGATGAAGGTGTGTATTATTACCAGGTACACTAATAAAGATATGATAGGCCATTTCTGGACAAATAGCTAAAAACCCAGAGTAAGCTGTGAGCCCTACTAATGCATTCCATTCCAACTTTCATTTTTTAAAAAGCCATAAAAGAGAAAAACACTTGTTGTCTCCTATCCAATTATGGACTCAGAAAACAGTATTTGTTAACTTTAGTAATAAAATACTTTAAACATGCTAAATAAAAATTCCTTTAAAATATTTAGTATTTTAAAAGTAGTAGTGTGTTTGATTGGCATACAGTTGAAAATCTTAAATTCTGTTACAAAAAAGTCCTTGAATGCTATATTTTTTCCAATGAGTTTGTAAACACAATAGAATATAGGCATTAGTTTTTAGGGGAAATGAATACATTTTTTTCTTAACATCACTAATGCAACTAACTAAATTCAAATTACCCAGTTCATGGATTATCCTCAGTGTTAAATGTTCCATTTCACAGGGAGATGAATTATTAATCTACTCAGTGGTAAACTCCATAGTTCTCTTTAACCTAAATTTCCCTTTTTAATTGAATGTTTCAAGACATTATAAATATATGGCTAAATATATGGATATGAACAAGTATATCTATGAAAAATTATCTAATAAGCAAATCTCAAATTCTGTAACATTTCATATTTTACATTTTTAAAAATTCAGATCCACAATGACAAAGTCTTACAATTATATGAAGCTGGGACTGGCACTAAAGAGAAGTTATGAAAATTAAGGAACAGAAATAATTTTTACCAAGGAGAACAGACATTTAACTGCTGAGTTTTTAAATAGTTTTTATAGTCTTAATATAAAACTGATCTTGTCCTGGGATCATCATATTTTTTCCCAAATGTTTAGGGATATTCTCCATCTAGTTCCAAACAATACTAAAGTTTTCCTTCCATTTGGTTATATTGATCTTCATTGCTCCTGAGGACAGTATTTTGAAGTACAATTGAGTGAGCAATGCTGCTTGAGGACTAGAAAATTGCTTAGTAGTAAATTAAGTCTTATTCAAAGCCAAGGAATTTTAGCAATAAATAGGTTAAATTTCCATTCTTGATTATGCCAGCATTTGAAGCAACCAATATTGATGCCTGTAAATATAATGTATTACCAGTAATTGTTAATGAAGTTGGATATGCAGGCTATATAATTTATAATAATATAATCTCGGAATTCAATCCCAGTAGAGAAATACTGAGGGCACTTACCAACAGATGTATGATGCCTCTCTTGTTCTGGGAATCGAACAGCCTGTTAAGTTCGGTCCATGTTTTAAAGAATAAATCTCACCACTTAAATGTAACTCTCTCCTTAAAATCAAGAACAATATTTTAATTGCTAAGTCTAGTGACTTCTTATCGATTTTCCTCTTTTTTGGTCTCTCTAAAGGCTCTGGCCCTGTTGATCATTTCCTCCTTCTGGAAATTCTCCTGTCTTCCAGGATGTTACTGTCTTCTATTCCTTTTGCTTCTTTGATCATTCTTTCTCACTTTCCTTCATTATCACATTTTCATCTATATCCCTATCGAATTATATTTTCCCTATCTTTCTTCCTTAGGCCTTAGTTTATGTGAGCTCTATACATTCCACTTGGTGTGTACATAAATGTGGAACTTTTAAGTTATAGGTACACATTTTATAGAATATACTACCTGAATATATTATAGGTAATTCTAATTCAATAGACCCAAATCTTGCCACATTATGTGTTCTCAACAGCTCTTCCTCCTGAGAATTGATTAAAGACATTGCATCTAACAGGGTTTTATTACCTCTTTTTCTAGTTAATTGAAAAAAAATATCTATGCTGTTTATCTCTAATCTTCCCAGACAATCTTATTTCCTGCAAACAAAGTGATTTTTCTGGAATACAAATCTGACATTGTCACACATCTATGTAAAATATTTCAACTGTTCATCAAAATATAAAGGTGATTTCTGAAATCTTTAGCATGGAATTCAAGACTTTTCATAATGTAGGTCTACTTCTCTCCATTTCATTCATTCATTCATTTTTGCCATGTCTGTTATTCTGATAGGCACTAAAAATATGAGGTCATAAATAATATATTCAGTCCTTTCTCTCCTAGATCTTTTAGTGTTCCCCACTTCCAGTCTCCACTGTACCCACAGACTGTTCTACCTTTTAAAATACCTTGATTTTTCATACATCATGCCTTTGTCCCTGAAATGTTTTCTTACTTGAGTGTCCTTTTATTCTTTGCCCATCTCACAGTATCTTACCTATCTTTAAAACTAACTGAAATTGCAGCATCTTGTTTCAAGCTATAGTTTCTCTTATTTATAAGTTCCAATAGAATGTTCTCTAAACTATTGATTAACTGTAATTATTTAATATCATATAGAAGCTAATATATACTATTACTTTAATGTATAGTACTATGTATCATAGGAATTAATAGAAGGTCTTTGAAGTTAGTAAAATTCAGTCTCACATCCTGACTCTGTCCTTTATGATACGTGTGATCCATTGTAGGAAAATTACTTACTCTGTCTGTGCTTCTCTTTCTTGGTATATGAAAATGGCTCACTAGATCTAGTTATATATCTTGATCTAGATGCCTAATCTATGCCTTCATCTCTACAAATCCATTTACTTCTCTAATATGTCATTGGTCAATTCATTCTAATTAAGAAAGTAATTCTGATATGTAGATAATGTATACACTGTTGATTCAATGTATTTTATAAAATGCATACCAATACCCATATATGATTATACCCAGGGCCCTGTCCTCAACATTGTCCACTTTTCTTTATTAAGGTACAGACATTCCTAAGAATGGTTTGGTTAAATAATTGGCAGTCTTTATAATTAAATAGAACATGTGCTTATATAACATTTTAATCAATGACTACCTGACATTAGGCAAGTTATTTAGCTATTCAGAATTTTAGTATCCTAATTTCGAGAATGGAAAAGTAGTGTTATAGTCCTTTCCAGTTTTGAACACTCATTTCTGATTTTCCATAATCTATAGAACTCTGGTTACGAAAGCAGTACTGTATACTAGCAACTCTGAGAGTGCTTCATTGATTTTAAAATCTGTATGTTTTATCTATTTTACTCTAATGGTTTTGTGAGATAAGCAAGTGGTTACTGTATCTTTTAAGGTGAGAAAACCAGTGATAATGCTTAAATGACACTGGCATGACACATAGTTAAAATTAGTTCTTCTGTTTTCCAGCCTAATGTTCCCTTTGCTACACTAGTAGTTTCCAGCCAGTGGGCTCAGGACTCCCTGTAGGTCTCAGAGCCCTGAGTTTTAGATTTCATAAGCCTTAGTAGAAGCATTCACTCAAATTGCAGTCATGTTATACAAGGGCCTAGGAATGTTTGTTTTAACACTTTGTTCTTTTCAATCATAAAAAATCTATCTATCCATCTATTTATCTACCATAGACATTTGCTTTATAATTTTATAACAAGTGTTATAATGCAATTTGATACAAAATCAACAGACTAAGCATCCAAGCAGTTGAATAACCATCCCTCTGTTCTTCCTTCTACTTAGATATTCTACCTCTTATCTATATCAAATTCCCCATGTGCAGAAGAGAAAATAACAGCTACTCAATCAATTCTCCATATTGAAATATACATATAAAAAAGGAAAATAGAACAATCCCAAAGTCCTATTTGGCCATTCATTTCAATCGTGTAATTTCTTTTTCAAACCTTATCTTATGCTGCTTAAAGCAGTAAGGATGGTATTTCATTATGTAAATTAAGGTTCTTACAGATTCTGAAAGTGCCAAAACCAGGCAAAGAACTGAAACGAGAGAAGCCATGGCAGGAAATTGAGCAGCCATGGGTTGTTAGTTAAACTGCAGAATGAGGCCATGCCAGGAGCATGCCTTCATGATGTTCTCATGTTCTCATGAATAAGGGTTTTCTGAGCTGTTGTTACACTATATTATAATTTCCTTCAGTAAGAATCTGCTTTTAATTTATCTTTATGTCCATTATATTCCATTACAGGACCTAGAGTAGGTACCTAATAAATGTTTTGGAGAAGCAGGGAGAATAGGGAATTACAGCTCTGCTGTTTACATGTGCGAATTTGGACAAAATACTAAATTATATCCATTGTAACATGATACTAATAATAGTTAATTCACAGGATTATTTTAATTATTAAATGTGCTTGGCATTTATTTTAAGCTCAGTAAATGTTAATTTCCCTTTCATTAACCTTGAATGAATTAAGGAATAATTGCTATTTTAGG
Source organism: Phocoena sinus (assembly GCF_008692025.1). Taxonomy (NCBI): domain Eukaryota; kingdom Metazoa; phylum Chordata; class Mammalia; order Artiodactyla; family Phocoenidae; genus Phocoena; species Phocoena sinus. The sequence continues at coordinate 77,798,974 of NC_045768.1, read as the reverse complement.
CAGGACGAAACTACAGGAATAGAGTGAGGTCATGCTTTTAAAGACCTCAGATTACATATTTAAGAATTTCAACTTTTTTTTTCTAAGAAATGAGAAAGTATTGTAATTGAACAGTGCCCTACTTAAACTTATGATTTAGAAATAGTCCTTGGGCCTCAGTTAAAATTCAACTTGGAGAGTATCTACCCTCATAAAGATTCAGATAAGAGATTATGTGAGTTCTGGTTGGTGCAACAGCACTGGAGATGGAACACGTGGAGTGGATGGATAAGAAGCAAATTTTGGGTGCTATCTTGATAAGACTTGACAATGGATTAAATGTAGAGATTGCTAGAAAAGAAGGGTCTGAAGATGGCCCCAATATTTCTAGTTTGAAAAGCTAGATGAATGAATGTTATTTATATTCACAAAGATAAGAATGATTTATATGAGTACATAATTAATGAAGGTTCATTGGAGAACAAATGATAATAATTAAGTATAAAAATATAACTATCATTCATCAGCACCTAAACTGCTACAAACTTTATCTCATTTAACCTTCATACTGCTCCTCTGAGATAGATGTTATTTCCATTTTACATGTGAGGAAAATGAGGCTCTGAGATACTGAGTGAGTAGTTCAAATTCACTGAGCTGAGCCAGAATTTGAGTACATGTCTTACTCTAAAGACTATGTCATTAAATTATATGCTACATTATGTGTCACTAAAGATTTGGGTAATTATCCTAATGAGGAAAAGCAAAGCATTTGGCATTATTTAGCCTAGGGAAGTAAAGACATGTTAATAGCACAAAGCATGTTTATAGAATACCAAAAAATGTCAATATTTTGGAGTTAGGTTGAGGTCAAAGCAATACAAGTAAGTTATTAAAAGAACTCACTAGCTCAAAGGGCTGTAAGAAACTAGAATTAGAATTAAAATTAGAGAGGATGCAAAACATATCTTTGGAGAATGATGTATAAAAATGTAAAAAGTGTCCTAGCGGACTCACATTCGACGAATACTGCTCTGTAGGAAAATACAGGAGGAAATGTATGGCTATTTTTTTCTTAGAAATTGTTTAATGCTATGTACCTTTTGCTTAAAAATATGCAAAAGCTTGTTGTCTTATTAGACAGCAAAGAAGCAGCGCTTAGTAAAGAAAAAATTGCAGCAGCAAAATAAGTCAAAAGTGCTATGACTGGGGGGGATATTCAAGATGGTGGAGGACTAAGACATGGAAGTCACCATCCTCCCCCCAGGTACATCAGAAATACATCTACATGTGGAACAACCCCTGCAGAACACCTACTGAATGCTGGCAGAAGACCTCAGACCTCCCAAAAGGCAAGAAACTCCCCACATACCTGGGTAGGGCAAAAGAAAAAAGAAAAAACAGAGACAAAAGGATAGGGATGGGACTTGCACCAGTGGGAGAGAGTGGTGAAGGAGGAAAATTTTCCACACACTAGGAAGTGCCTTCACTGGTGGAGATGGGGGCATGGTAGAGGGGGAAACTTTGGAGCCATGGAGGAGAGCGCAGCAACAGGGGTGCGGAGGGCAAAGCGGAAAGATTTCCACACAGAGGATCAGTGCTGACCAGCACTCATCAGCCCGAGAGGCTTGTCTGCTCCCCCACCAGGACGGGTGGGGGCTGGGAGCTGAGGCTCGGGCTTGGGAGGTCAAATCCCAGGGAGAGGACTGGGGTTGGCTGCGAGAACACAGCCAGAAGGGGGCTAGTGGGCCACAGCTAACAGAGAGAGAGTCCAGGAAAAAGCCTGGAACTGCTTAAGAGGCAAGAGACCATTGTTTCAGGGTGCGTGAAGAGAGGGGATCCAGAGCACCGCCTAAACATGCTACAGAGAAGGGCACGAGCCACAGCTATCAGCACGGAAACCAGAGACAGGCATGAAACACTAAAGCTGCTGCTGCAGCCACAAAAAAGCCTGTGTGCAAGCACAGGTCACTATCAAAACCTCCCATCCCAGGAGCCTGTACAGCCTGCCACTGCCACGGTCCTGTGATCCAGGGACAAGTTCCCTGGGAGAACACACAGTGCGCCTCAGGGTGCTGCAATGTAACACTGGCCTCTGTTGCCACAGGCTAGCCCCACATTCCGGACCCATCCCTCCCTCCCAGCCTGAGTGAGCCAGAGCCCCCTAGTCAGCTGCACCTTAAACACCGTCTTGTCTGAGCAAAGAACAGACGGCCTCAGGTGACCTACACGCAGAGACGGGGCCAAATCCAAAGCTGAACCCCAGGAGCTGTGCAAACAAAAAATAGAAAGGGAAATTTCCCCCAGCAGCCTTAGGAGCACCTGATTAAATCTCCACAATCAACTTGATGTTCCCTGCATCTGTGGAATACCTGAATAGACAATGAATCATCCCAAAAATGAGGCAGTAAACTTTGGGAGAAACTGTAGACTTGGGGTTGGCTTTCTGCATCTAATTTGTTTCTGATTTTTTGTTTATCTTAGTTTAGTATGTAGAGCTTATTATCATTGGTAGATTTGTTTATTAATTTGGTTACTCTCTTCCTTTTTATATATATATATTTTTTTCCTTTTTGTGAGTTTCTATGTGTATGCTTCTTTGTGTGATTTTTGTCTGTATAGCTTTGCTTTTACCATTTGTACTAGGGTTCTGTCTCTCCATTTTTTGTTTGTTTGTTTGTTTTTCTATGGTTTTTACTGCTTGTTATCATTGCTGCATTTGTTTTTACATTTGGTTGCTCTCTTCGTTCTTTCTTTCTTTTTTTATTTCTATTTTTTTTACTTTCAATAATTTTTAATAGTTTTTTTTAATTCTTATTTTAATAACTTTATTTTATTTTACTTTTTCCTTTCTTTCTTTCTTTCTTCTTTCTCCTTTCTCCCTTTTCTTCTAAGCTGTGTGGCTGACAGGGTTTTGGTGCTCCAGCCTGGTGTCGGGCCTGAGCCTATGAGTTGGAAGAGCCGAGATCAGAACACTGCTCCACCAGAGACCTCCTGGCTTCACGGAATATGAAATGGCAAAAGCCCTCCCAGAGATAAGCATCTCAACACAAAGACCAAGCTCCACTCAAAGAATAGCAAGCTCCAGTGCTGGACACCCCATGCCAAACAACTAGCGAGACAGGAACACAACACCACCAATTAGCAGAGAGCCTGCTTAAAATCAAAATAAGTTCACAGACATCCCAAAACACACCATCGGATGTGGTCCTGCACACCAGAGAGAAGATCCAGTCTCATCCACTAGAATACAGGCACCAGTCTCCTCCACCAGGAAGCCTACACAGCCCACTGAACCAACCTTAGCCACTGGAGGCACACACCAAAAAGAACAGGAACCATGAACCTGCAGCCTACAAAAAGACCCCAAACAATGTAAGTTCAGCCAAATGAGAAGACAGACAAAGAAACAGCAGATGAAGGAGCAAGGTAAAAACCCCACAGACAAAATAAATGAAGAGGAAATAGGCAGTTTATCTGAAAGAGGATTCAGAGTAATGATAGTAGAGATGATCGGTTATCTTGGAAATAGAATGGAGAAAATACAAGAAACGTTTAACAAGGACCTAGCAGAACTAAAGAGCAAACAAACAATGATGAACAACACAATATATGAAATTAAAAGTTCTCTAGAATGAATCAATAGCAGAATAACTGAGGAAGAAGAATGGATAACTAACCTGGAAGATAAAATAGTGTAAATAACTACTTCAGAGCAGAATAAAGAAAAAGGAATAAAAAGAATTGAGGGCAGTCTCAGAGACTTCTGGGACAACATTAAATGCACCAACATTCGAATTATAGGGGGCCCAGAAGCAGAAGGGAAAAAGAAATGGACTGAGAAAATATTTGAGGAGATTATATTAGAAAATTTCCCTAATATGGGACAGGAAATAGTCAATCAAGCACAGGAAGCACAGAGTCCCATACAGGAAAGTCCCAAGGAGAAATATGCCAACACACATATTAATCAAACTATCAAAAATTAAATACAAAGAAAAAATATTAAAAACAGCAAGGGAGGGGGACCTTGAAGATGGCGGAAGAGTAAGACGCGGAGATCGCCTTCCTCCCCACGGATACACCAGAAATACATCCACACGTGGAACAACTCCTACAGAACTCCTACTGAAGGCTGGCAGAAGACCTCAGACCTCCCAAAAGGCAAGAAACTCCCCACGTAACTGGGTAGGGCAAAAGAAAAAACAGAGACAAAAGAATAAGGACGGCACCTGCACCAGTGGGAGGGAGCTGTGAAGGAGGAAAAGTTTCCACACACTAGGAAGCCCCTCCGCGGGCGGAGACTGCGGGAGGCAGAGGGGGTTGTTTCGGGACCGCGGAGTAGTGCACAGCGACGGGTGCGGAGGGCAAAGCGGGGAGATTCCTGCACAGACGATCGGTGCCGACCAGCACTCACCAACCCGAGAGGCTTGCTGCTCACCCACCGGGGCGGGCGGGGCTGCGAGCTGAGGCTTGGGTTTTGGTTTTGGACGGAGCTCAGGGAGAGGACTGGGGTTGGCGGCTTGAACATAGCCTGAAGGGGTTAGTGCACCACGACTAGCCGGGAGGGAGTTCGGGGAAAAGCCTGCACCGGCCGAAGAGGCAAGAGACTTTTTCTTCCCTCTTTGTCTCCTGGTGCGCGAGGAGAGGGGTTTAAGAGCGCTGCTTAAAGGAACTCCAGAGACGGGCGCGAGCCGCGGCTGAGGGCGCGAGCCCCCGAGACGGGCGCGAGCCGCGGCTGAAAGCGCAAACCCCAGAGACGGGCGCGAGCCGCGGCTGAGGGCGCGAGCCCCCGAGACGGGCGCAAGCCGCGGCTGAAAGCGCAAACCCCAGAGACGGGCGCGAGCCGCGGCTAAAACCGCGGACCCCAGAGACGGGCGGGAGACGCTAAGGCTGCTGCTGCCGCCACCAAGGGGCCTGTGTGCGAGCACAGGTCACTCTCCACACCCCTCTTCCGCGGAGCCTGTGCAGCCCGCCACTGCCAGGTTCCCGGGATCCAGGGACAACTTCCCCGGGAGTACGCACGGCGGGTCTCAGGCTGGTGCAACGTCACGCCGGCCTCTGCCGCAACGTCACGCTGCCTCTGCAGCTGCAGGCCCGCCCCGCACGTAGTGCCCCTCCTACCCCCATCCCCCAACCCCCGGCCTGAGTGAGCCGGAGGCCCCGAATCAGCGGCTCCTTTAACCCCGTCCTGGCTGAGCGAAAAAACAGACGCCCTCCAGCGACCTACACGCAGAGGCAGGGCCAAATCCAAAGCTGAGCTCCTGTGAGCTGTGAAAACAAAGAAGAGAAAGGGAAATCTCTCCCAGCAGCCACAGAAGCAGCGGATTAAAGCTCCACAATCAACTTGATATACCCTGCATCTGTGGAATACCTGAATAGACAAGGAATGATCCCAAATTGAAGAGGTGGAATTTAGGAGCGAAATCTATGATTTTTTTCCCTTTTCCTCTTTTTGTGAAGGTGTACGTGTATGCTCCTGTGTGACATCTAGTCTGTATACTCTAGCTTCCACCATTTGTCCTAGGGCTCTATCCGTCCATGACTTTTTTTTAAAAATTCTTTTTCTTAATAATTAAGTTTAATTGTAATAACTTTATTATACTTTACCTTCGTTCTTTCTTTCTTTCCTTCCTTCCCTCCCTCCTTTAGACAACGAATCACCCCAAATTGAGGAGGTGGTCTCAGGGAGCAGGATTTATGATTTTTCCCCCTTTACCTCTTTTTGTGAAGGTGTATGTGTATGCTTCTGTGTAAGATTTTCTCTGTATAGCTTTGCTTCCAACATTTGTCCTAAGGTTCTATCCGTCCCTTTTTTTTTTTTCTAAATATTTTTTAATTCAATAACTATATTATACTTTATTTTATTTTTACTGTATCATCTTTCTTTCTGTCTTTTTTTCCTTCTTTCCCTCCTTCCTTCCTTCCTCCCTCCCTCCCTCCCTCCCTTTCTTTCCTTCTTTGCTTCTTTCTTCCTTCCTTCCTTTCCTCCTTTCCTTCTTTCTTTCCTCATACTTCTACTAATTCTCTCTACTTTTTCTCCCTTTTATTCTGACCCGTGTGGATGAAAGGCTCTTGGTGCTCCAGCCAGGAGTCAGGGCTCTGCCTCTGAGGTAGGAGAGCCAACTTCAGGTCACTGGTCAACAAGAGACCTCCCAGCTCCACATAATATTAAACAGCGGAAATCTCCCAGAGACCTCCATCTTAACACCAGCACCCAGCTTCACTCAACGACCAGCAAGCCACACTGCTGGACAACCTATGCCAAACAACTAGCAAAACAGGAACACAACCCCACCCATTAGCAGAGAGGCTGCCTAAAATCATAATAAGGCCACAGACACCCCAAAACACACCACCAGACGTGAACCTGCCCACTAGAGAGACAAGATCCAGCCTCATCCAGCACAACACAGGCACTAGTCCCCTCCACCAGGAAGCCTACACAACCCACTGAAACAACCTTAGCCACTGGAGACAGACATCAAAAACAACGGGAACTACGAACCTGCAGCCTGCAAAAAGGAGACCCCAAACACAGTAAGATAAGCAAAATGAGAAGACAGAAAAACACACAGCAGATGAAGGAGCAAGATAAAAACCCACCAGACCTAACAAATGAAGAGGAAATAGGCAATCTACCTGAAAAAGAATTCAGAATAATGATAGTAAGGATGATCCGAAATCTTGGAAGTAGAATGGACAAAATGCAAGAAACAGTTAACAAGGACCTACAAGAACTAAAGATGAAACAAGCAACGATGAACAATGCAATAAATGAAATTAAAATCACTCTAGATAGGATCAATAGCAGAATAACTGAGGCAGAAGAACGGATAAGTGACCTGGAAGATAAAGTAGTGGAAATAACTACTGCAGAGCAGAATAAAGAAAAAAGAATGAAAAGAACTGAGGACAGTCTCAGAGACCTCTGGGACAACATGAAACGCACCAACATTCGAATTATAGGGGTTCCAGAAGAAGAAGAAAGAAAGAAAGGGACTGAGAAAATATTTGAAGAGATTATAGTTGAAAACTTCCCTAATATGGGAAAGGAAATAGTTAATCAAGTCCAGGAAGCACAGAGGGTCCCATACAGGATAAATACAAGGAGAAACACGCCAAGACACATATTAATCAAACTGTCAAAAATTAAATACAAAGAAAGCATATTAAAAGCAGCAAGGGAAAAACAACAAATAACACACAAGGGAATCCCCATAAGGTTAACAGCGGACCTCTCAGCAGAAACCCTACAAGCCAGAAGGGAGTGGCAGGACATACTGAAAGTGATGAAGGAGAATAGCCTGAAACCAAGACTACTCTACCCAGCAAGGATCTCATTCACATTTGATGGAGAAATTAAAACCTTTACAGACAAGCAAAAGCTGAGAGAGTTCAGCACCACCAAACCAGCTTTACAACAAATGCTAAAGGAACTTCTCTAGACACGAAACACAAGAGAAGGAAATGACCTATAGTAGCGAACCCAAAACAATATATAAAATGGAAATAGGAACATACATATCAATAATTACCTTAAATGTAAATGGACTAAATGCTCCCACCAAAAGACACAGATTGGCTGAATGGATACAAAAACAAGACCCTTATATATGCTGTCTACAAGAGACCCACTTCAGAACTAGAGACACATACAGACTGAAAGTAAGGGGATGGAAAAAGATATTCCATGCAAATGGAAACCAAAAGAAAGCTGGAGTAGCAATTCTCATATCAGACAAAATAGACTTTAAAATAAGGACTATTAAAAGGGACGAAGAAGGACACTACATAATGATCAAGGGATCGATCCAAGAAGAAGATATAACAATTGTAAATATTTATGCACCCAACATAGGAGCACCTCAATACATAAGGCAAATACTAACAACCATAAAAGGGGAGATCAACAGTAACACATTCATAGTAGGGGACTTTAACATCCCACTTTCACCCATGGACAGATCATCCAAAATGAAAATAAATAAGGAAACACAAGCTTTAAATGATACATTAAACAAGATGGACTTAATTGATATTTATAGGACACTCCATCCAAAAACAACAGAATACACATTTTTCTCAAGTGCTCATGGAACATTCTCCAGGATAGATCATATCTTGGGTCACAAATCAAGCCTTGGTAAATTTAAGAAAACTGAAATTGTATCAAGTATCTTTTCCGACCACAACGCCATGAGACTAGATATCAATTACAGGAAAAGATCTGTAAAAAATACAAACACATGGAGGCTAAACAATACACTACTTAATAATGAAGTGATCACTGAAGAAATCAAAGAGGAAATAAAAAAATACCTAGAAACAAATGACAATGGAGACACAACGACCCAAAACCTATGGGATGCAGCAAAAGCAGTTCTAAGGGGGAAGTTTATAGCAATACAAGCCCACCTTAAGAAGCAGGAAACATCTCGAATAAACAACCTAACCTTGCACCTCAAGCAATTAGAGAAAGAAGAACAAAAAAACCCCAAAGCTAGCAGAAGGAAAGAAATCATAAAAATCAGATCAGAAATAAATGAAAAAGAAATGAAGGAAACAATAGCAAAGATCAATAAAACTAAAAGCTGGTTCTTTGAGAAGATAAACAAAATAGATAAACCACTAGCCAGACTCATCAAGAAAAAAAGGGAGAAGACTCAAATCAATAGAATTAGAAATGAAAAAGGAGAAGTAACAACTGACACTGCAGAAATAAAAAAAATCATGAGAGATTACTACAAGCAACTCTATGCCAATAAAATGGACAATCTGGAAGAAATGGACAAATTTTTAGAAATGCACAACCTGCCAAGACTGAATCAGGAAGAAATAGAAAATATTAACAGACCAATCACAAGCACTGAAATTGAAACTGTGATTAAAAACCTTCCAACAAACAAAAGCCCAGGACCAGATGGCTTCACAGGTGAATTCTATCAAACGTTTAGAGAAGAGCTAACACCTATCCTTCTCAAACTCTTCCAAAATATAGCAGAGGGAGGAACACTCCCAAATTCCTTCTACGAAGCCACCATCACCTTGATACCAAAACCAGACAAGGATGTCACAAAGAAAGAAAACTACAGGCCAATATCACTGATGAACATAGATGCAAAAATCCTCAACAAAATACTAGCAAACAGAATCCAACAGCACATTAAAAGGGTCATACACCATGATCAAGTGGGGTTTATTCCAGGAATGCAAGGATTCTTCAATATACGCAAATCTATCAATGTGATAAACTATATTAACAAATTGAAGGAGAAAAACCATATGATCATCTCAATAGATGCAGAGAAAGCTTTCGACAAAATTCAACACCCATTTATGATAAAAACCCTCCAGAAAGTAGGCATAGAGGGAACTTTCCTAAACATAATAAAAGCCATATATGACAAGCCCACAGCAAACATCATCCTCAATGGTGAAAAACTGAAAGCATTTCCACTAAAATCAGGAACAAGACAAGGTTGCCCACTCTCACCACTCTTATTCAACATAGTTTTGGAAGTTTTAGCCACAGCAATCAGAGAAGAAAAGGAAATAAAAGGAATCCAAATTGGAAAAGAAGAAGTAAAGCTGTCACTGTTTGCAGATGACATGATACTATACATAGAGAATCCTAAAGATGCTACCAGAAAACTACTAGAGCTAATCAATGAATTTGGTAAAGTAGCAGGATACAAAATTAATGCACAGAAATCTCTGGCATTCCTATATACTAATGATGAAAAATCTGAAAGTGAAATCAAGAAAACACTCCCATTTACCATTGCAACAAAAAGAATAAAATATCTAGGAATAAACCTACCTAAGGATACGAAAGACCTGTATGCAGAAAATTATAAGACACTGATGAAAGAAATTAAAGATGATACAAATAGATGGAGAGATATACCATGTTCTTGGATGGGAAGAATCAACATTGTGAAAATGACTCTACTACCCAAAGCAATCTACAGATTCAATGCAATCCCTATCAAACTACCACTGGCATTTTTCACAGAACTAGAACAAAAAATTTTGCAATTTGTATGGAAACACAAAAGACCCCGAATAGCCAAAGCAATCTTTAGAACGAAAAAAGGAGCTGGAGGAATCATGCTCCCTGACTTCAGACTATATTACAAAGCAACAGTAATCAAGACAGTATGGTACTGGCACAAGAACAGAAAGATAGATCAGTGGAACAGGATAGAAAGCCCAGAGATAAACCCACGCACATATGGACACCTTATCTTTGATAAAGGAGGCAGGAATGTACAGTGGAGAAAGGACAGCCTCTTCAATAAATGGTGCTGGGAAAACTGGACAGGTACATGTAAAAGTATGAGATTAGATCACTCCCTAACACCATACACAAAAATAAGCTCAAAATGGATTAAAGACCTAAATGTAAGGCCAGAAACTATCAAACTCTTAGAAGAAAACATAGGAAGAACACTCTATGACATAAATCACAGCAAGATCCTTTCTGACCCACCTCCTAGAGTAATGGAAATAAAAACAAAAATAAACAAATGGGACCTAATGAAACTTCAAAGCTTTTGCACAGCAAAGGAAACCATAACCAAGACCAAAAGACAACCCTCAGAATGGGAGAAAACATTTGCAAATGAAGCAACTGACAAAGGATTAATCTCCAAAATTTACAAGCAGCTCATGCAGCTCAATAACAAAAATACAAACAACCCCATCCAAAAATGGGCAGAAGACCTAAATAGACATTTCTCCAAAGAAGATATACAGAATGCCAACAAACACATGAAAGAATGCTCAACATCATTAATCATTAGAGAAATGCAAATCAAAACTACAATGAGATATCATCTCACACCAGTCAGAATGGCCATCATCAAAAAATCAAGAAACAATAAATGCTGGAGAGGGTGTGGAGAAAAGGGGACACTCTTGCACTGCTGGTGGGAATGTGAATTGGTTCAGCCACTGTGGAGAACAGTATGGAGGTTCCTTAAAAAACTACAAATAGAATTACCATATGACCCAGCAATCCCACTACTTGGCATATACCCTGAGAAAACCAAAATTCAAAGAGAGTCATGTACCAAAATGTTCATTGCAGCTCTATTTACAATAGCCAGGACATGGAAACAACCTAAGCGCCCATCATCGGATGAATGGATAAAGAAGATGTGGCACATATACACAATGGAATATTACTCAGCCTTAAAAAGAAATGAAATTGAGCTATTTGTAATGAGATGGATAGACCTAGAATCTGTCATACAGAGTGAAGTAAGTCAGAAAGAAAAAGACAAATACCGTATGCTAACACATATATATGGAATTTAAGGGAAAAAAATGTCATGAAGAACCTAGGGGTAAGATAGGAATAAAGACGCAGACCTACTGGAGAACGGACTTAAGGATATGGGGAGGGGGAAGGGTGAGTTTTGACAGGGCGAGAGAGAGTCATGGACATATACACACTAACAAACGTAGTAAGGTAGATAGCTGGGGGGAAGCAGCCGCAAGGCACAGGGATATTAGCTCGGTGCTTTGTGACAGCCTGGAAGGGTGGGAAGGGGAGAGTGGGAGGGAGGGAGACGCAAGAGGGAAGACATATGGGAACATATGTATATGTATAGCTGATTCACTTTGTTGTGAATCAGAAACTAACACACCATTGTAAAGCAATTATACCCCAATAAAGATGTTTAAAAAAAAAAAAAAAAAAACAGCAAGGGAAAAGCAACAAATAATATACAAGGGAATCCCCATAAGGTTAACAGCCGATCTTTCAGCAGAAACTCTGCAAGCCAGAAGGGAGTGGCAGAATTATTTAAAATGATGAAAGAGAAAAACCTACAACCAAACTTTACCCAGGAAGGATGTCATGCAGATTTGATGGAGAAATTAAACCTTTACAGACAAGCAAAAGCTAAGAGAATTCAGCACCACCAAACCAGCTTTACACCAAATGCTAAAGGAACTTCTCTAGGCAGGAAACACAAGAGAATGAAAAGACCTACAATAACAAACCTAAAACAATTAAGAAAATGGTAATAGGAACATGCATATTGATAATTACCTTAAATGTAAATGGATTAAATGCTCAAACCAAAAGACATAGACTGGCTGAATGGATACAAAAACAAGACCCACCCACTTCAGGTCTAGGGACACATACAGACTGAAAGTGAAGGAATAGAAAAAGATATTCCATGCAAATGGAAATCAAAAGAAAGCTGGAGTAGCAATTCTCATATCAGACAAAATAGACTTTAAAATAAAAACTATTACAAGAGACAAAGAAGGACGCTACATAATGATCAAGGATCGATCCAAGAAGAAGATATAAAAATTGTAAATATTTACGCATCCAACATAGGAGCACCTCAATAAATAAGGCAAATACTAACAGCCATAAAGGGGGAAATCAACAGTAACACAATCATAGTAGGGGACTTTAGCACCCCCTTTTCACCAATGAACAGATCATCCAAAATGAAAATAAATAAGGACACAACTTTAAATGATACATTAAACAAGATGGACTTAATTGATATTCATAGGACATTCCATCTAAAAACAACAGAATACACATTCTTCTCAAGTACTCATGGAACATTCTCCAGGACAGATCATATCTTGGGTCACAAATCAAGCCTTGGTAAATTTAAAAAATTTGATATCGTATGAAGTATCTTTTCTGACCACAACGCTATCAGACTAGATAACAATTACAGGAAAAAATCTGTAAAAAAATACAAACACATGGAGGCTAAACAATACACTACTAAATAACCTAGAAAACACTGAAGAAATCAAAGAGGAAATCAAAAAATACCTAGAAATAAATGACAATGAAAACACGCTGACTCAAAACCTATCGGATGAAGCAAAAGCAGTTCTAAGATGGAAGTTTATGCCAATACACTCCTACGTCAAGAAACAAGAAGAATCTCAAATAACAACCTAACCTTACACCTAAAGCAATTAGACAAAGAAGAACAAAAAAACCCCAAATTTAGCAGAAGGAAAGAAATCATAAAGATCAGATCAGAAATAATTGAAAAAGAAATGAAGGAAATGATAGCAAAGATCAATAAAACTAAAAGCTGCTTCTTTGAGAAGATAAACAAAATTGATAAATCGTTAGCCACACATCAAAAAAACAAGAGAGAAGACTCAAATCAATAGAATTAGAAATGAAAAGGGAGAAGTAACAACAGACACTGCAGAAATACAAAGGATCATAAAAGATTACAACAAGCAACTATATGCCAATAAAGTGGACAACCTGGAAGAAATGGACAAATTCTTAGAAATGCACAACCTTCCGACTGAACCAGGAAGAAATAGAAAATGTGAACAGACCAATCACAAGCACTGAAATTGAAACTGTGATTAAAAATCTTCCAACAAACAAAAGTCCAGGACCAGATGGCTTCACAGGCGAATTCTATCAAACATTTAGAGAAGAGCTAACATCTATCCTTCTCAAACTCCTCCAAAATATAGCAGAGGGAGGAACATTCCCAAACTCTTTCTATGAGGCCACCATCACCCTGACACCAAAACCAGACAAAGATGTCACATAAAAAGAAAACTACAGGCCAATATCACTGATGAACATAGATGCCAAAATCCTCAACAAAAAAACTAGCAAACAGAATCCAACAGCACATTAAAAGGATCATACACCATGATCAAGTGCAGTTTGTCCCAGGAATGCAAGGATTCTTTAATATATGCAAATCAATCAATGTGATAAAACACATTAACAAATTGAAGGAGAAAAATCATATGATCATCTCAATAGAGGCAGAAAAAGCTTTTGACAAAATTCAACACCCATTTATGATAAAAACCCTGCAGGAAGTAGGCATAGAGGGAACCTACCTCAACGTAATAAAGGCCATATATGACCAACCCTCAGCCAACATCGTTCTCAATGGTGAAAAACTGGAACCATTTCCACTAAGATCAGGAAAAAGACAAGTTTGCCCACTCTCACCACTATTATTCAACATAGTGCTGGAAGTCTTAGCCCCAGCATTAGAGAAGAAAAAGAAATAAAAGGAATCCAAATTGGAAAAGAAGAAGTAAGACTGTCACTGTTTGCAGATGACATGATACTATACATAGAGAATCCTAAAGATGCTACCAGAAAACTACTAGTGCTAATCAATGAATTTGGTAAAGTAGTAGGATACAAAATTAATGCACAGAAATCTCTCTTGCATTCCTATACACTAATGATGAAAAAGCTGAAAGAGAAATTAAAGAAACACTCCCATTTACCATTGCAACAAAAAGAATAAAGTATCTAGGAATAAACATACCTAAGGAGACAAAAGACCTGTATGCAGAAAACTATAAGACACTGATGAAAGAAATTAAAGATGATACAAACAGATGAAGAGATATACCATGTTCTTAGATTGGAAGAATCAACACTGTGAAAATGACTCTACTACCCAAAGCAATCTACAGGTTCAATGCAATCCCTATCAAACTACCACTGGCATTTTTCACAGAACTAGAACAAAAAATTTCACAATTTGTGTGGAAACACAAAAGACCCCAATAGCCAAAGGAATCTTGAGAAAGATAAACAGAGCTGGAGGAATCAAGCTCCCTGACTTCAGACTGTACTACAAAGCTAAAGTAATCAAGACAATATGGTATTGTCACAAAAACAGAAAGATACCGCAATGGAACAGGATAGAAAGCCCAGAGGTAAACCCATGCACATATAGCCACCTTATTATCTTTGATAAAGGAGGCAAGAATATACACTGGAGAAAACACAGCTTCTTCAATAAGTGGTGCTGGGGAAACTGGACAGCTACATGTAAAAAATGAAGTTAGAACACTCCCTAATACCATATACAAAAATAAACTCAAACTGGACTAAAGACCTGAATGTAAGGCCAGACAGTATAAAACTCTTAGAGGAAAACATAGGTAGGACACTCTATGACATAAATCACAGCAAGATACTTTTTGACCCACCTCCTAGAGAAATGGAAATAAAAACAAAAATAAAGAAATGAGACCTAATGTAACTTAAAAGCTTTTGCATAGCAAAGGAAACCATAAACCAGACGTAAAGATGGCCCTCAGAATAGGTGAAAGCATTTGCAAACGAAGCAACTGACAAAGGATTCATCTCTAAAATTTATAGACAGCTCATGCAGCTCAATATCAAAAAAACAAACAACCCAATCCAAAACTGGGCAGAAGACCTAAATAGACCTTTCTCCAAAGAAGATATACAGATTGCCAACAAACACATGAAAGGATGCTCAACATCACTAATCATTAGAGAAATGCATATCAAAACTACAATGAGGTATCACCTCACACCAGTCAGAATGGCCATCATCCAAAAATCTAGAAACAATAAATGCTGGAGAGGGTGTGGAGAAAAAAAAGGGAACCCTCTTGCACTGTTGGTGGGAATGTAAATTGATACATTCACTATGGAAAACAGTATGGATGTTCCTTAAAAAACTAAAAATAGAACTACCATGCGACCCAGCAATCCCACTACTGGGCATATACCCTGAGAAAACCATAATTCAAAAAAGAGCCACAGGGGCTTCCCTGGTGGCGCAGTGGTTGAGAATCTGCCTGCCAATGCAGGGGACACGGGTTCGAGCCCTGGTCTGGGAAGATCCCACATGCCGCGGAGCAACTGGGCCCGTGAGCCACAATTACTGAGCCTGCGCGTCTGGAGCCTGCGCTCCACAACAAGAGAGGCCGCGATAGTGAGAGGCCCGCGCACCGCGATGAAGAGTGGCCCCCGCTTGCCACAACTAGAGAAAGCCCTCGCACAGAAACGAAGACCCAACACAGCCATAAATAAAGCAAACTGTCAACAAGTAA
Source organism: Phocoena sinus (assembly GCF_008692025.1). Taxonomy (NCBI): domain Eukaryota; kingdom Metazoa; phylum Chordata; class Mammalia; order Artiodactyla; family Phocoenidae; genus Phocoena; species Phocoena sinus. The sequence continues at coordinate 77,783,125 of NC_045768.1, read as the reverse complement.
AAATAAATAAACACTATTTAAAAAAAAAAAAAAAAAAAAAGAGCCACATACCACAATGTTCATTGCAGCTCTATTTACAATAGCCACTACATGGAAGCAACCTAAGTGTCCATCGACAGATGAATAGATAATGAAGATGTGGCACATATATACAGTGGAATATTACTCAGCCATAAAAAGTAACGAAATTGAGTTATTTGTAGTGAGTTGGATGAACCTCGAGACTGTCATACAGAGTGAAGTAAGTCAGAAAGAGAGAAACAAATACTATATAGTAACACATGTATATGGAATCTAAAAGAATAAATGGTTCTGAAAAACCCAGGGGCAGGACAGGATTAAAGACGCAGACGTAGAGAATGGACTTGAGGAGATGGGGAGGGGAAAGGGTAAGCTGGGACGAAGTGAGAGAGTGGCATGGACATCTATACACTACCAAATGTAAAATAGATAGCTAGTGGGAAGCAGCTGCATAGCACAGGGAGATCAGCTCTGTGCTTTGTGTCCACCTAGAGGGCTGGGATAGGGAGTTTGGGAGGGAGGCGCAAGAGGGAGGAAATATGGGGATATATGTATGTGTATATCTGATTCACTTTGTTGTAAAGTAGAAACTAACACACCATTGTAAAGCAATTATACTCCAATAAAGATATTAAGAAAAAAAACAAAAGAAGTACTATGACCAAGCAGGGCACAAAGGAAAAAATACAAATGACTGATAAACATATGATAAACATCTTACCTGTTATTAATCAAAGAAAGAAAAATTAAAACAATAATAAGATAACATTATTTATTAAATTTGTAAATGTTTGTGATATACTGTCCTGTACAGTGAGGGAAAATAGTTTTTGATTGGAATGTTAATTGGAAATACTAATGACAATAATAATAATAATAAACATCTCTGAACGTTTCCTCTCTGGCAGATTCTATTATGATAATATTGCATATTTTACCTATTAAATCTTCATAGTGATCACATGAAGTAGTTTCAAGAATTCCATTGTACAATTGAGGAAACTGAGCCTCATAGAATCAGCTTCTGGTCCCGTAGGCCGACTGACTACAGAGTCTGCATTCTACCTTTTCCAGAAAGGTACACTATTTGGAAAGTACTTAAATAATTAGTTTAATGTCCAAACCCTTTGACATGGCAATTCAAGAATTTCTAGTAAGTGTTTAAAACTATGACCAAAAAATGGTGTAAATGGGTAGACAGTGTAGCATTATATATAACAGTAAGAACTCAGAAACAACCTAGTGTCCAGCAATTGGGAATTAATGGTGATACATCAATACTGTGTAAATTATCTGCATTTTTTTTTTTGTGGTACGCGGGCCTCTCACTGTTGTGGCCTCTCCTGTTGCGGAGCACAGGCTCTGGATGCGCAGGCTCAGCGGCCATGGCTCATGGGCCCAGCCGCTCCGCGGCATGTGGGATCCTCCCGGACCAGGGATGAACCCATGTCCCCTGCATCGGCAGGCGGACTCTCAACCACCGCGCCACTAGGGAAATCCTGATCTGTGTTATTATACTTATAAGATTATTTGATTACATGAGGAATGACTATATTCAACTAGTAAGCAAGTTGCAGAAGAGTATATATTGTATAATTATGCTCTTCATAAACACAACCTATATAAACACACACATCCGGGAAGTACTGGGAAGTTCGTTCATGAAAATATTAGTTTACCCCTGAGTGGTTAGGATATTAGTGATATTTAATTGCATGTCTGTCTATTCTAATTTTTTCCCATAGAGAGTATGTTAAAGTGAACAGTCTCTTTGTCACAATCACAAGCTCAACACTTGTGACTCTTTATGACACAGGAGAAAGAATTGAGCAAGTCCAGTAGAAACGGTGCCTGTAGGACAAAAGAAGCATAACTCAGTCAACTTGGTGAAAATCTGCATCTTTTAACAAACATCTGAAATGTTACTCAAGGACACAGAAGGCTTCCTCTAAGTTGTAACTGAAAGGAGTAAACAATAAGGGAAAGGCTGCTCTCTTCCTTTCCGCTAATGTTATCTGCTCACACTTGCTTTTAATGGTTGAGAGGTTAATCCCTGTGTCCTAAACAATGTCAGTTTCACAGCTTCCTGTGGTAGATAGATTGTTCTAAAAACTCACAGTTTTAGTAGTCAGAGAGCTCTTTCCTGATTATCCATTCTAAACGTTCTCCCTCAGTTTCCTCCTAGTCAGTCTTCTTTGCATCTTGGTAATTATCGATTGTTCCAAAAGTCTGCAGACTGACTCATTCTTTTAGGGCTTTTTGGCAGCAATATGTATTCTCAGATATTTTATTTGTAGTTTAACTCATTCGTATCCCCTAGTGTGACTTCTCTATATTTTCTACAATTGATTCATATTTATGTGGTTTTCTACCAATGTACCGTGCTTAAAGTTCCCATTCCTGGTTAAGATAATTAAAAATGTATTTTCAGAAAACGTGCTAGCTGGTCAGACTATGATTTATAGATTGGTAACTTTTGGATCTGGAGAAAATTTACCCAAAATATGAATGTAGTAAGTTAGCCTTCAGTTTGTTTAGGCAGCAGAACTATGAGCAATTTGTTTTCCATGGATGATTAGGATGCTTTACTGTGAAGCTTATTGACCTTTTCAGCTGATGTTCTGCCAGACAACGTGACATTCTGCCCAAGTCCATGATCCGTGAGATTTCCCCCATAAGTCATTGTTAGGAATAGTGTGATGATGGCACTCGGGGATTGTTTTGCCTGTTTTGCCAGACTGTTTTTGAAATCAGCCTTACTAGGAAATACAGCACAGGCTTTGGAACCGGACCCCCCTGGGTGTAAGGCCAAATCAGCCGCTTACCAGCTGTATGACCATAGGCACGGGGCTTAAAGTCTTCAAACCTTTGTTTTTTATTTATAAGAAGAGGACACTAATATTTACCTAATAGTGTTTCTGTGAAGATTAAATACAATAATAGAGAATTTTTATTCAGAAGATGCTCCATGAAAGTTTTTTGAATAAATTAAGGAAGTAATTAATGTTTACTCTTCATACCCTTCTCAAGGGTAGAATGATAGCCCTTAGGCACGGATGGAGATCTTGCTGATAAATGTTCCAATGATTGTCAGTTTCTTCCTATGCTTTCTATGGTTTTAAATGTTCATTTCAATCTAAATGAACAGTATTTCTCAACCAGAAATGATATTAACATATCGTTTCTTTCAGCATTGATCATGGCAATAATTGCCATCCAATAATCCTTACTGAAAAAATGATTCCTTATAAACGAAAAAGGGAGTATAACCAAGGACTCAGTTATCCATCTAAATCAGTAAGCATGTCACTGTATATAAATCTGCCACTTGGTACTCTCCCCCTGCCCTTTAACACAGATGCATCTGTTTGCTTTCTTAATGCTGTCATTATAATGTTGAACTGTACAAAAGTATCTATCTCGACAGTGTTCCCTCACTTTCCTTAGACTTTCTTATTTTAGGTCATAGTTGGCCACTTGGTGACTTTTAGAGTATTGTCTACTAGTTACATCCACAGTCTTTGTGTCAGGCAGACCTGGGATCTATTGCTAGAGTTATCATATATGTTGTGTCCTTGGGTAAGTTACTTACCCTGTCTAGATTTACATTCTTCACTCCTGAGAAGGTCATAATAATAGTCTCTATATTAAGTGGTTATTTTAAGTATTTGTTTAGATAATGTTGATAAAGCATTAGCACTGACCTTATCACATTTTAAATACTCAATTTAATGATTTTAATATTACAATAAGTCCCCTACGTACGAACCTTCAAGTTGTGAACTTTAAAAGATGTGAACATGGAACTTACTAATGAAGACCTGTTGGAATTGGAGGCCCAGAAAAAGGACAAAGAGAGACAAGAGGAAGAAGAAGTAACTGAAGAACCGAAGAGATTCACGACACAGGGAATGGCAAGAGGATTTTCTTTATTTGAGGAGGCCCTGTTAGTTTTTGAGGCAAAGGACCCAAACGCTGAACAGTACACGAAGGTCGCAGCAGCCGTTCAGAATGCAATCCAGTGCTACCGTGTCATCCATGACAAGAAAAAAAGAGCTACTACCCAGACATCACTGAATTGTTTTTTCAAGAGGGTAGATAGAATTGAATACAGCAAGGAATCAGAACCTGTGCCATCAACGTCAGGCGTGAGTGCAATTGCAGCTTGCCCTCCGCTTCCTATCGCTGACGATCCTTCAGCTCTACCATCTCTCACCTCCTTTCCCTCCTCCAGTCAGTAACTCTTCTTGCCTGTTCACTCGATGTAAGCCAGCTGTTGTGCTGTACTACTGTATTTTCAAGGTACTGTACTGCAAGATTAAAAATGTTTTCTTTATTTTTTGTGTTTGTTTTTATTTGTGTGAAAAATATTATAAACCTGTTAACAGTACAGTATTATATAGCCAGTTGTGTTAGTTGGGTGCCTACGCTAACTTTGTTGGACTTCGGAACAAATTGAACTTACGAATGCACTCTCAGAACAGGACTCGTTCATATGTAGGGGACTTACTGTATTGACATTCAGTTTAAAAAGTCATAGTGCATGTAACCAGTTTTTGGATATGACACCAAAAGCTCAAGAAATCCTGCCATTTGCAACAATGTGGATGGACTTGGAGGACGTTATGCTAAGCAAAATAGGCCAAACACAGAAAGACAAATACCATATGATCTCACTTACAGGTGCAATCTAAAATAAATAAACTCATAGAAACAGAGAGCAAAACTGTGGTTCCTGAGAGTTTGGGGAAGGGGGAAAGGGAAGATGATCAAAGGGTGCAAAGTTTTAGTAATGCAAGATAAATACATTCTAGAGATCTACTCTTAGCATAGTGTCTATAGCAAATGATACTGTATTGTATACTTAGAAGTTGCTTTGCTCACAGACCTCACTTAACAAAGCCTTAGCAGTATTAGTCTAGGCTGCTAACCATACCAGTGCTTCACAGCCTCTATGGCATTCTCGGCACCCTCAAGAGCATCTAAGACTCCCACATTACCATATCTCTTTCTCCTTATTTCTAATACCAGTTCCCAGCCTGGTGCCAGGCTGGTACTACAAATTCCCTCTTCCACTTTCTCTCCATCTGCTTTGAGTTTACAAGTTCCAACTGCAGAGTTGTTTTTTTATTTACAAACAAAACAAAAAGAAAAACAAACAAAAAACCCCTTTCTTCCCAATGATATACTCTAGACTTTCCACATGATTGACAGCTGCTCCCTCAAATATGGGACCATGTCATCCCAGGTTCTCTTTTCCTCTCTTACTAGCTGTTTGTTACAAATATCAACACATTCCATTTTGTTGTTGTTGTTGTTTAAATTTTCTCTTCTCTTAGCAAATAACCTGGATTCTCTGTAACAAAAGTGACAGCAGGTAGCTAATTAAAGAAGCAAACATTTTTTACCCTTGAGACTCTGGATGGATGTTGAGGGGACTGTGTATGTCCACCCATTAAAAAATATTATTCCTTGTCCTGAATACATCCATTCTCTTGTGTGTGTTTTCCATTATCCTATAATTATTCCATTCAGTTCTAGTGGATTCCATATGGTTCCTCATGGAAGATCTAACTCAGTTTCTCCTTTTTCCTCAAGCCTTCAATCTTCTCAAATCCTCTCTTGTTTACTGATTTGCATCTTCAGGATTTTCATTCTTGAATATCAAGCAATTCCTGAAGACTCAATTACAGCAGCTCTGTATGTAACTGTTGGGCTTGCTTACTAATTCAGAGAATAAGGCTATTTAATATGATACTGTAATTTAATTTATACCAATTTCAACACATAATTAAATATATTTTTCAGTACTTTCTCTAGCCTCAGAGGAAACGTGTTTTCTTTACACTTATATCCTCTGAAGAATTAGTTTTCAGCCTCAGCCTCAACAAAAATGATTGAGAAGAGAAAGAGGGAATGAAGAGGTTGTTTGATTTTCTTCCCCAGAAAGTGTTTTGAAGTCAAATAAGTATTTTTATTACATTACATGGTTCCTTTATGCACTTCTAATCTCCCCAAAATAAAGCGCATTGTTTAATTAACTATATAATTATATTATGCAAGATCAATATTTTCATGAAATACCATTATGACCACCTAGGTATATCACTATTCAAGGTAGTGTCTAGGTGCTATAGAAAAAGGGATGATTTTGATATAAGCACAGTTCTCAAGGAGGTTTGAAGAGAATTAACAAAAGTTATGGTGAAACAGGTGGCACTGAGAAGAAACACCAGTTAAAATGGAGAGAGGTGGACAGAGGCAAGGAAGTATTTTTTGGAGATAATCGTACCTAAGACTTTGCCCCTTTTAAAGTCTTAAAATATGGGCAAAAGTTAGTCAGGTCATCTTAGTTTTTGGAGCCATCAAAAGCAGAGTCTGAGACTGAGCCTAACGAGCAGGTAGATTGTTTGGAAATTGATCCTAAGCAGCATAAGGGAAGGTGGGGGCAGAAAAAGGAAGGAGGGAAAGCCAAGATATCTATGTGTTTTGGGGAAGGTCACCAAGACTGGGATGGGTGCTTGATTATGTGGAACATTCTCAGGAAATGTAGACAGTAGTCTCAAAACAATCCACTCAGAGGATGAAAGGGAAACATCTATTTATGTCCCCTGTTTAGTCAAGAAGGACCCCACAGGCATCAACTTCCCCCGTATCCACACATCACATGGCTACAGGCACATTTCCACAAGCATCTCACACCACAATAGCATAGAAACCCATGGCAGGATATGAAATGTACACATACAGGTCCACACCTGTGTGCAACTCTTTGAAGCCAGCACAAAACTATTCACATATAGTGTCTGAGGTCAGAAGTGAAGCCAAGAGGATATAAAGCGACACGTAAGAAATACCTCATTCACAGGTCAAAGGAAGAAGGGGAGCAGGTACATAATGGAAAGCAATACAGTCTGTGTGTGGGCCGAGACTAGTAAGAACGATATTGCAGCAGGAGTATTCATGTGAAGCAAGGTAGGGTGAGACAAGAGATTGGAGAAGGAGATGAAGCTTTAAATGCCATGTTAAGAAATTTGGAATTAATTCTATAATTAATGGGAAATAATTTAAAGGAATGTACTCACAAAGGTTTCAATCTGTCATGATGCTGTTGGCAAGAATCAGGATAAAAAATAATGCTTGAAAGCAGTAAATGAAATGGGAGGAAGAAAAGAATTATTTGAAAGGTGGGATTTTTGCTCCAGGAAATGATGTACTATATTATTGTTTCTAAACTGGGGCAATTTTGCCTCCCAATGGACGTTTGGCAATGACTAGACACATTTTGTTTGTAGCAATTGGGAGGATGTTATCTTATGGGTAGAGGATGACAGTGCTGCTAGATAGGCAACACACAGTACAGCCTCCAATAACAAAGAACTATCCAGCCCTCAATGTCAGTAGTACCAAGGTGGACAAACTACCTCAGTATCCGCAGTTCCCAAAATCAGTTGATTGAATCCGTGGATGCTGCAGAACCCACAGATATGGAAGACCTATTGTACTATACCATTTTATATAAGGGACTTGCCCATCCTCAGATTTTGGTATCTGTAGGGGTTCTTAGATTCAATCCCAGCTGGATATCAAGGGATGACTGTGCTTTGGTTCAGCCCAAGATGTATGTATGTATATACATATATATAGATTGAAGGCATTGAAGAAATAAAGCAGTAAGGAACTGTCAGAGCAAGATGAGCAGCATAAGATAATCCAGAGACAGTAGGATTTTTATTGTGAAAGTGTTGAAATAAATGTGGTGAGAACATATATCTTAATAATGATGAGGGGCTTCCCTGGTGGCGCAGTGGTTAAAAGTCCACCTGCCGATGCAGGGGACACGGGTTCGTGCCCCGGTCCAGGAAGATCCCACATGGCGTGGAGCATCTGGGCCCGTGAGCCATGGCCGCTGAGCCTGCGCGTCCGGAGCCTGTGCTCCGCAACGGGAGAGGCCACAACAGTGAGAGGCCCGTGTACCGCAAAAAAAAAAAAATAATAATAATGATGAGTTTTTCACCCCATGAACATGATACAGCTCTAAAAAATTTAAGCTTTTAAAAATCTGTTAGCAATTATTTGTTGTTTTCAGTACAGAAGTTTTTGATGTATTTTTAGAACTATCTTCCTAAGTCTTTTAGGTTTTATAATGCTCTTATAAATATTATTTTACCTTCCAGTTGTTTGTTATTAGCATATAAATAAAATTGACTATCAAAATTGATCTTACTAAATTCAATTACTAATTCTAGAATTTAAAATTTTGTAAATTTAATTTTCTCTGGTGGATTTTTAAATAATCTTATATTTGGGTAACTGAAAGCACTCTGTTGTACCCTAAAACTACTCACTCTGACTGTCCGGTAATTTTCAAACATTTTTAGTGGCAAAAACTTTTATTAAAATGAAATTTTAACTGAAAGCCCAACAAATGTATCAGATAAATCAGAGGTTTCTCTGGCTGAAGCTGGCGTGAGGAACTTGTATGGGGTTGGGGAAACAAAATCTTGCCTGATTAACCCAGTGACCCCCCCATGTGGATTGTGTGGGAACTCGTTGGAGCCCCAAGGGCTCCATGGAACATAGCTAGCAAATTGATGCAGGTTCTGGGGGCTCTACATTTCTAATTAAAATTTGAACTTCAGAAAGTTGTCAAATTTCTATATTTCCTGAATAAAACATTTTTATTGAAAGAGAATGTGATGTAAACAAAGAGAGAGAAGCTTAACTCTGCATAGGAGACTGACCATTTTGAAAACATGAAGCTGAAGCAGGACCCCGTGGGGCCTTCCCAGGGATAGAACCCCTTTTTCCCCTGCCTATTGTTTATAGAAAAGCTTTAGTCTCCTAGGCCTTCTTCGAGTTCCAAAGAGCAAATTTAATCAGAGAAGTGAGAAAATGCAGAAACGAAGGAAAAACAAGCAAGATAAAACAATAATAGTTTAGCCATAAAACAAAGTTAAGGACTTTTAGTTCCTCCTCAACGGCTGTAGATAATATTCTGAGCCAAATCCTCGAGTTGTTGTGCAGATACTAAAACCCCCACCAGGGGGCGTCCAGTAGTTAAGACTCTGCGCTTCCAACGCAGGGGGCTGGGGTTCAATCCCTGGTCAGGATCTAAGATCCCACATGCTGCAGGGTGCGGCCAAAAGAAAGGAGCCAACATATGAAACCCCCACCAGGTGGAAAAAGGTAATTGCACCCGATGACAAGCACGTAGACTCCAGATTGGTTGGAACCGGAAGGTTGATGAAGTTCCAAAACACCATCGGGTTACCTCACCACCAACCAATCAGATGAGTATCCACAGCTGATCAGGCACCCTACAACCCTCACCGTTAATGTTGCCTTTAAAAACCCTTCCCTGAAAGCCGTCAAGGAGTTCAGATCTTTTGAGCATGAGCTACTCATTCTCCTCTCTTGGCCCCATGTTGGACACCTTGCATTAAACCTGATGTCAGCAGACTGGCTTTGCTGCCTATTGGGTGAGCAGACCCAAGTTTGGTTCCATAACAAACATAAGAAAATATTTATAAGGAAAGTGGAGTAACTGAGTATAGGCGAAAGTCAGAAAGGGAATCAGAGATCGTTTATGATCCCAGGAAAATCCAAATTTCAAATTAAAGACACAGAAAAGCAAAGGAAATACAAAGGGTACACACACACACACACACACACACACACACACACACACACACACACACCCCTCTATGCCTAGAAAGACTGTAGCAGAAGTGTTACCCATGCTATGAAGCCCAGGCATAGAAACTGTTTTTAATCATACAGGCTAGTTGTTCTTTATCAACCACAAAGCTCCCCAACAAAACCAGACTGAACAGGCTAGATCCAAGACAGCAGGCAAAGCAGGCTAAAGGTCATTGATTTCCTGCCCTGATTTATCTCTGTGTTGGTTTCCAAGTACCTGGTGTTTGGCAGAGATGTTTGGCGGCTGTACTTTGAGAGATATGCAGTGGTCAACCGTCTGGAACCAGCTCTGACTTGACCACGGGAAGGCGCCTATGCGGATGAAACCTAGAGGTATCGAGAGTTACCTTTGCTTCATTACTGTGCCAAGATCTCTGCCCAAAGCCAGGATTTGTACTGTGCTAGGCACAATTCATGCCCAGTGGAATGCAAGGGAGCCTGAAGGACTGCGCATGCCTTCACTGTTCATAGAACTCTCCGCCCTTTTCCCCAGTTTCTGAAGATGCAGCTGCCTCTTACCCCTTAGAAGTCCCCCACTTTCCTCCCTTTGTGAAGAAGGTGCCTTTAAGGGCGTGAGTTCCCCTTCTCCATTCTCTGGCCATTGAATAAAAGCCTGTCTTGCTTGATCCAAACTCAGTTTTGTTACTGGCAGCGTGAACCTGGGGATGTGGGGGGAGAGCACCCTGACCCACCAGGGGGGCTTCAGGTTAGTTTAGGCCCTGAAAGAGGAGGCTTTGCATCTAATTTGGTAATAGAAGCTTTTGAATTAAACGGTAAAAATTTGAATCCTCGCTCAAATTGATATTACTGTGTGGCCTTGGCCAATCACCTCAAACTCTCTAACCGTTAATTGGTTTATCTATAAAACCAGTTTTTTTGAGGTTAAAACACTTCCGATTGTGTCTGAAATCAGTAAGAGCTTAATTACTGGTTTCTTTATAGAAAAGGCGTTTCCCCAGATTCAGCATTATTCTACATCAGGCTACCTTTCCCCAAACTGTAGATATAAAAACTAAACGGTAACAGTGACTTTGTATATATTTGATTTTCAGAAATTATGTCATAATAGTAAGAGCATTCATGCCATATAAAAAATTCAGTTCCAGGTAGATTTAAAACCTGCAGTGACCATGAAGAAAAATATTAATAAATCCAACTATGTGAAAATTACAATCATAATTTTGCCATCTTCAAAAGATACCATTAAAAAAAAAAAAGTAAAGAGCCATAGGATGGAAGGAGGTATTTGCAATACGTGTAGCTGATAAAGGACTTTTAACCAGATTATTTCTGGTAAGGAAGAAAACACATTAAAAAATCAGACAACCAATAGAAAAATAGGTTAACGATTTAAAGTATTTCACAAAAAAGAAACCCAAATTACTAACAAACATAGGCAAAAGCACTAAACTTTAGAAGTCAGGAAAATGCTAAATCATAACATTTTTCTTAATACTAAGATGTGTTGGTCGGCGGGAAGATGGCGGAAGAGTAAGACGTGGAGATCGCCTTCCTCCTCACGGATACACCAGAAATACATCTACACGTGGAACAACTCCTACAGAACACCTACTGAAGGCTAGCAGAAGACCTCAGAGCTCCCAAAAGGCAAGAAACTCCCCACGTACCTGGGTAGGGCAAAAGAAAGAAAGAAAAAACAGAGACAAAAGAATAAGGACGGCACCTGCACCAGTGGGAGGGAGCTGTGAAGGAGGAAAAGTTTCCACACACTAGGAAGCCCCTCCGCGGGCGGAGACTGCGGGAGGCGGAGGGGGGAGCTTCGGGACCGCGGAGTAGTGCACAGCGACGGGTGCGGAGGGCAAACCAGGGAGATTACTGCACAGACGATTGGTGCCGACCGGCACTCACCAACCTGAGAGGCTTGTCTGCTCACCCGCCGGGGCGGGCGGGGCTGCGAGCTGAGGCTCGGGTTTCGGTTTTGGACGGAGCGCAGGGAGAGGGCTGGGGTTGGCGGCTTGAGCATAGCCTGAAGGAGTTGGTGCGCCACGACTAGCCGCGAGGGAGTTCGGGGAAAAGCCTGCACCTGCCGAAGAGGCAAGAGACTTTTCCTTCCCTCTTTGTTTCCTGGTGCGCGAGGAGAGGGGTTTAAGAGCGCTGCTTAAAGGAACTCCAGAGACGGGCGCGAGCCGCGGCGGGAAGCGCGAACCCCAGAGACGGGCGCGAGCCGCGGCTAAAACCGCGCACCCCAGAGACGGGCGGGAGACACTGGGGCTGCTGCTGCCGCCACCAGGGGGGCTGTGTGCGAGCACAGGTCACTCTCCGCGCCCCTCTTCCGCGGAGCCTGTGCAGGCCGCCACTGCCAGGTTCCCGGGACCCAGGGACAACTTCCCCGGGAGTACTCACGGCGGGTCTCAGGCTGGTGCAACGTCACGCCGGCCTCTGCCGCAGCGTCACGCAGCGTCACGCCGCCTCTGCCGTCGCAGGCCCGCCCCGCACGCAGTGCCCCTCCTTCCCCTATCCCCCAACCCCCGGCCTGAGTGAGCCGGAGCTCCCGAATCAGCGGCTCCTTTAAACCTGTCCTGTCTGAGCAAAAAATAGACGCCCTCCAGCGACCTGCGCGCAGGGGCAGGGCCGGGTACAAAGCTGAGCTCCTGTGAGCTGTGAGAGCAGGGAGGAGAGGGGGAGGTCTCTCCCGGCAGCCGCGGAGGCGGAGGATTGAAGCTCCGCAAACAACTTCATGTGCCCTGCATTGTGGAATACCTGAATAGACAGGGAGTGATCCCAAATTGAAGAGGTGGAATTTAGGAGCGAGATCTGTGATTTTTTTCCCTTTTCCTCTTTTTGTGAATGTGTGCGTGTATGCTTCTGTGTGAGATCTTGTCTGTATACTCTTGCTTCCACCATTTGTCCTAGGGCTCTATCCGTCCATGGTTTTTTTTAAAAAAAATTTTTTTTTTCTTAATAATTAATTTTAATTGTAATAACTTTATTGTACTTTACCTTCGTTCTTTCTTTCTTTCTTTCCTTCCTTCCTTCCCTCCTTTAGACAGCGAATCACCCCAGGTTGAGGAGGTGGTCTCTGGGAGCAGGATTTATGATTTTTCCCCCTTTGCCTCTCTTTGTGAACGTGTATGTGTATGCTTCTGTGTAAGATTTTCTCTGTATAGCTTTGCTTCCAACATTTGTCCTAGGGCTCTATCCGTCCATGGTTTTTTTAAAAAAATTTTTTTTCTTAATAATTAATTTTAATTGTAATAACTTTATTGTACTTTACCTTCGTTCTTTCTTTCTTTCCTTCCTTCCTTCCCTCCTTTAGACAGCGAATCACCCCAGGTTGAGGAGGTGGTCTCTGGGAGCAGGATTTATGATTTTTCCCCCTTTGCCTCTCTTTGTGAATGTGTATGTATATGCTTCTGTGTAAGATTTTCTCTGTATAGCTTTGCTTCCAACAGTTGTCCTAGGGTTCTATCCGTCCCTTTTTTTTTTTTTCTAAATATTTTTTAGTACAATAACTATATTATACTTTATTTTATTTTTATTGTATCTTCTTTCTGTCTGTCTTTTTTCCTTCTTTCCCTCCTTCCTTCCTTCCTTCCTTCCTCCCTCCCTCCCTCCCTCCTTTCTTTCCTTCTTTGCTTCTTTCTTCCTTCCTTCCTTTCCTCCTTTCCTTCTTTCTTTCCTCATACTTCTACTAATTCTCTCTACATTTTTTCCTTCCTTCCCTCCTTCCTTCCTTCCTTCCTCCCTCCCTCCCTCCTTTCTTTCCTTCTTTGCTTCTTTCTTCCTTCCTTCCTTTCCTCCTTTCCTTCTTTCTTTCCTCATACTTCTACTAATTCTCTCTACATTTTCTCCTTCTTTCCCTCCTTCCTTCCTTCTTTCCTCCCTCCCTCCCTCCTTTCTTTCCTTCTTTGCTTCTTTCTTCCTTCCTTCCTTTCCTCCTTTCCTTCTTTCTTTCCTCATACTTCTACTAATTCTCTGTACATTGTCTCCTTCTTTCCCTCCTTCCTTCCTTCCTTCCTCCCTCCCTCCCTCCTTTCTTTCCTTCTTTGCTTCTTTCTTCCTTCCTTCCTTTCCTCCTTTCCCTCTTTCTTTCCTCATACTTCTACTAATTCTCTCTACATTTTCTCCTTCTTTCCCTCCTTCCTTCCTTCCTCCCTCCCTCCCTCCCTCCTTTCTTTCCTTCTTTGCTTCTTTCTTCCTTCCTTCCTTTCCTCCTTTCCTTCTTTCTTTCCTCATACTTCTAATAATTCTCTACTTTTTCTCCCTTTTATTCTGAGCCGTGTGGATGAAAGGCTCTTGGTGCTCCAGCCCAGGAGGCAGGGCTCTGCCTCTGAGGTAGGAGAGCCAACTTCAGGACACTGGTCAACAAGAGACCTCCCAGCTCCACATAATATTAAACGGTGGAAATCTCCCAGAGACCTCCATCTTAACACCAGCACCCAGCTTCACTCAACGACCAGCAAGCCACACTGCTGGACAACCTATGCCAAACAACTAGCAAAACAGGAACACAACCCCACCCATTAGCAGAGACGCTGCCTAAAATCATAACAAGGCCACAGACACCCCAAAACACACCACCAGACGTGAACTTGCCCACTAGAGAGACAAGATCCAGCCTCATCCAGCACAACACAGGCACTAGTCCCCTCCACCAGGAAGCCTACACAACCCGCTGAAACAACCTTAGCCACTGGAGACAGACATCAAAAACAACGGGAACTACGAACGTGCAGCCTGCAAAAAGGAGACCCCAAACACAGTAAGATAAGCAAAATGAGAAGACAGAAAAACACACAGCAGATGAAGGAGCAAGATAAAAACCCACCAGACCTAACAAATGAAGAGGAAATAGGCAATCTACCTGAAAAAGAATTCAGAATAATGATAGTAAGGATGATCCGAAATCTTGGAAGTAGAATGGACAAAATGCAAGAAACAGTTAACAAGGACCTACAAGAACTAAAGATGAAACAAGCAACGATGAACAACGCAATAAATGAAATTAAAAGTACTCTAGATAGGATCAATAGCAGAATAACTGAGGCAGAAGAACGGATAAGTGACCTGGAAGATAAAGTAGTGGAAATAACTACTGCAGAGCAGAATAAAGAAAAAAGAATGAAAAGAACTGAGGACAGTCTCAGAGACCTCTGGGACAACATTAAACGCACCAACATTCGAATTATAGGGGTTCCAGAAGAAGAAGAAAAAAAGAAATGGACTGAGAAAATATTTGAAGAGATTATAGTTGAAAACTTCCCTAATATGGGAAAGGAAATAGTTAATCAAGTCCAGGAAGCACAGAGAGTCCCATACAGGATAAATACAAGGAGAAATACGCCAAGACACATATTAATCAAACTATCAAAAATTAAATACAAAGAAAGCATATTAAAAGCAGCAAGGGAAAAACAACAAATAACACACAAGGGAATCCCCATAAGGTTAACAGCTGATCTCTCAGCAGAAACCCTACAAGCCAGAAGGGAATGGCAGGACATACTGAAAGTGATGAAGGAGAAAAACCTGCAACCAAGACTCCTCTACCCAGCAAGGATCTCATTCAGATTTGATGGAGAAATTAAAACCTTTACAGACAAGCAAAAGCTGAGAGAGTTCAGCACCACCAAACCAGCTTTACAACAAATGCTAAAGGAACTACTCTAGATAAGAAATGCAAGAGAAGGAAACGACCTATAGTAACGAACCCAAAACAATATAGAAAATGGGAATAGGAACATACATATCGATAATTACCTTAAATGTAAATGGACTAAATGCTCCCACCAAAAGACACAGATTGGCTGAATGGATACAAAAACAAGACCCTTATATATGCTGTCTACAAGAGACCCACTTCAGAACTAGAGACACATACAGACTGAAAGTAAGGGGATGGAAAAAGATATTCCATGCAAATGGAAACCAAAAGAAAGATGGAGTAGCAATTCTCATATCAGACAAAATAGACTTTAAAATAAGGACTATTAAAAGGGATAAAGAAGGACACTACATAATGATCAAGGGATCGATCCAAGAAGAAGATATAACAATTGTAAATATTTATGCACCCAACATAGGAGCACCTCAATACATAAGGCAAATACTAACAGCCATAAAAGGGGAAATTGACAGTAACACATTAATAGTAGGGGACTTTAACACCCCACTTTCACCAATGGACAGATCATCCAAAATGAAAATAAATAAGGAAACACAAGCTTTAAATGATACATTAAACAAGATGGACTTAATTGATATTTATAGGACACTCCATCCAAAAACAACAGAATACACATTTTTCTCAAGTGCTCATGGAACATTCTCCAGGATAGATCATATCGTGGGTCACAAATCAAGCCTTGGTAAATTTAAGAAAATTGAAATTGTATCAAGTATCTTTTCTGACCACAACGCCATGAGACTAGATATCAATTACAGGAAAAGATCTGTAAAATATACAAACACATGGAGGCTAAACAATACACTACTTAATAATGAAGTGATCACTGAAGAAATCAAAGAGGAAATAAAAAAATACCTAGAAACAAATGACAATGGAGACACAACGACCCAAAACCTATGGGATGCAGCAAAAGCAGTTCTAAGGGGGAAGTTTATAGCAATACAAGCCCACCTTAAGAAGCAGGAAACATCTCGAATAAACAACCTAACCTTGCACCTCAAGCAATTAGAGAAAGAAGAACAAAAAAGCCCCAAAGCTAGCAGAAGGAAAGAAATCATAAAAATCAGATCAGAAATAAATGAAAAAGAAATGAAGGAAACGATAGCAAAGATCAATAAAACTAAAAGCAGGTTCTTTGAGAAGATAAACAAAATAGATAAACCACTAGCCAGACTCATCAAGAAAAAAAGGGAGAAGACTCAAATCAATAGAATTAGAAATGAAAAAGGAGAAGTAACAACTGACACTGCAGAAATAAAAAAAATCATGAGAGATTACTATAAGCAACTCTATGCCAATAAAATGGACAATCTGGAAGAAATGGACAAATTCTTAGAAATGCACAACCTGCCAAGACTGAATCAGGAAGAAATAGAAAATATGAACAGACCAATCACAAGCACTGAAATTGAAACTGTGATTAAAAATCTTCCAACAAACAAAAGCCCAGAACCAGATGGCTTCACAGGTGAATTCTATCAAACGTTTAGAGAAGAGCTAACACCTATCCTTCTCGAACTCTTCCAAAATATAGCAGAGGGAGGAACACTCCCAAATTCCTTCTACGAGGCCACCATCACCTTGATACCAAAACCAGACAAGGATCTCACAAAGAAAGAAAACTACAGGCCAATATCACTGATGAACATAGATGCAAAAGTCCTCAACAAAATACTAGCAAACAGAATCCAACAGCACATTAAAAGGATCATACACCATGATCAAGTGGGGTTTATTCCAGGAATGCAAGGATTCTTCAATATACGCAAATCTATCAATGTGATAAAGCATATTAACAAATTGAAGGAGAAAAACCATATGATCATCTCAATAGATGCAGAGAAAGCTTTCGACAAAATTCAACACCCATTTATGATAAAAACCCTGCAGAAAGTAGGCATAGAGGGAACTTTCCTCAACATAATAAAGGCCATATATGACAAGCCCACAGCAAACATCATCCTCAATGGTGAAAAACTGAAAGCATTTCCACTAAGATCAGGAGCAAGACAAGCTTGCCCACTCTCACCACTCTTATTCAACATAGTTTTGGAAGTTTTAGCCATAGCAATCAGGGAAGAAAAGGAAATAAAAGGAATCCAAATCGGAAAAGAAGAAGTAAAGCTGTCACTGTTTGCAGATGACATGATACTATACATAGAGAATCCTAAAGATGCTACCAGAAAACTACTAGAGCTAATCAATGAATTTGGTAAAGTAGCAGGTTACAAAATTAATGCACAGAAATCTCTGGCATTCCTATATACTAATGATGAAAAATCTGAAAGTGAAATCAAGAAAACACTCCCATTTACCATTGCAACAAAAAGAATAAAATATCTAGGAATAAACCTACCTAAGGATACGAAAGACCTGTATGCAGAAAATTATAAGACACTGATGAAAGAAATTAAAGATGATACAAATAGATGGAGAGATATACCATGTTCTTGGATGGGAAGAATCAACATTGTGAAAATGACTCTACTACCCAAAGCAATCTACAGATTCAATGCAATCCCTATCAAACTACCACTGGCATTTTTCACAGAACTAGAACAAAAAATTTCGCAATTTGTATGGAAACACAAAAGACCCCGAATAGCCAAAGCAATCTTGAGAATGAAAAAAGGAGCTGGAGGAATCATGCTCCCTGACTTCAGACTATACTACAAAGCAACAGTAATCAAGACAGTATGGTACTGGCACAAAAACAGAAAGATAGATCAGTGGAACAGGATAGAAAGCCCAGAGATAAACCCACGCACATATGGTCACCTTATCTTTGATAAAGGAGGCAGGAATGTACAGTGGAGAAAGGACAGCCTCTTCAGTAAATGGTGCTGGGAAAACTGGACAGGTACATGTAAAAGTATGAGATTAGATCACTCCCTAACACCATACACAAAAATAAGCTCAAAATGGATTAAAGACCTAAATGTAAGGCCAGAAACTATCAAACTCTTAGAGGAAAACATAGGAAGAACACTCTATGATATAAATCACAGCAAGATCCTTTCTGACCCACCTCCTAGAGTAATGGAAATAAAACAAAAATAAACAAATGGGAGCTAATGAAACTTCAAGGCTTTTGCACAGCAAAGGAAACCATAATCAAGACCAAAAGACAACCCTCAGAATGGGAGAAAACATTTGCAAATGAAGCAACTGACAAAGGATTAATCTCCAAAATTTACAAGCAGCTCATGCAGCTCAATAACAAAAAAACAAACAACCCCATCCAAAAATGGGCAGAAGACCTAAATAGACATTTCTCCAAAGAAGATATAAAGAATGCCACCAAACACATGAAAGAATGCTCAACATCATTAATCATTAGAGAAATGCAAATCAAAACTACAATGAGATATCATCTCACACCAGTCAGAATGGCCATCATCAAAAAATCTAGAAACAGTAAATGCTGGAGAGGGTGTGGAGAAAAGGGGACACTCTTGCACTGCTGGTGGGAATGTGAATTGGTTCAGCCACTATGGAGAACAGTATGGAGGTTCCTTAAAAAACTACAAATAGAATTACCATATGACCCAGCAATCCCACTACTGGGCATATACCCTGAGAAAACCAAAATTCAAAAAGAGTCATGTACCAAAATGTTCATTGCAGCTCTATTTACAATAGCCCGGAGATGGAAAGAACCTAAGCGCCCATCATCGGACGAATGGATAAAGAAGATGTGGCACATATACACAATGGAATATTACTCAGCCTTAAAATGAAATGAAATTGAGTTATTTGTAATGAGATGGATAGACCTAGAATCTGTCATACAGAGTGAAGTAAGTCAGAAAGAAAAAGACAAATACCGTATGCTAACACATATATATGGAATTTAAAGGAAAAAAATGTCATGAAGAACCTAGGGATAAGACAGGAATAGAGGCGCAGACCTACTGGAGAACGGACTTGAGGATATGGGGAGGGGGAAGGGTGAGTTTTGACAGGGCGAGAGAGAGTCATGGACATATACACACTAACAAACGTAGTAAGATAGATAGCTAGGGGGAAGCAGCCGCAAGGCACAGGGATATTAGCTCGGGGCTTTGGGACAGCCTGGAGGGGTGGGAGGGGGAGAGTGGGAGGGAGGGAGACGCAAGAGGGAAGACACATGGGAGCATATGTATATGTATAGCTGATTCACTTTGTTATAAAGCAGAAACTAACACACCATTGTAAAGCAATTATACCCCAATAAAGATGTTAAAAAAAAAAAAAATGTGTTGACGAGCATGTAGAAGCTGCAAGAATTTTCATATATGGCTAGAGGGATTGTAAACTGGTGCAATCTCTTTGGTAAACAATATACCATAATCTAGAAATATTGAAGATGTATATTCCCTTTGATTCAGAAATTTCACCCCGTGCATAGCTCATAGAGATAAAAATACTTATTTGCAATAGGTACAAGAACGTTTAGAGCACAGTTGTTCATAGTTGTCAAATACTGGAAACAATCCAAATGCCCAACAATATGAGAATGGGAAATACATAGGGGGTATATAAATAGAGCAGATCTCAGATATAGCAACATTAGTGTATCTAAAAGACATCATTTTGAACAAAAGAAAGTAACAAAAGATTATAGATACTGTGTTTATATGAAGTTCTAAAAAAGGCACAATGAAACTATGTTTAAAAATGTGATGAAACCCAACATCAAGCCTTCCCCACCAAGAGAATGGAAACTCCTCACCCAGCAAGCCTCAGCTGGAGTCAAAAGTTGGAGTCTTTCCCATTAAGTGTACAAGCACATGTGTGCCCAGCTGCCCTCTGGCTCTGCAGGCATCTACTCATGTAACACACATGTTTATTGCCAGCATATTTGCACATGCAAACCCCTCATACCTACTTGAACTATTTGAAAGATACTAGCAGGGTATCTTTCATTTTTAGCATTGAAAAAGTATTTATACATTTTTTCCTTTGTAGCAAAGCTACATAGGAACTCAAGAAAACAATTATAAATGAATTAGGAAAGTAGGTGCCTCTGGGGATAAATGAGGGATCTATGCTTTGTAAGGTGTATCAGCCAGGGTCCAAAACAACTCTAACAGAGGAACAATTACAAACACGTAACTAGAATTCTGAAGAAAACTGTAGAGCTAAGGGAGGTATACAGGAAGACAAACTTGGAAGGGGATGCCCCTCCCCAAGACTGGGGTTCAGACTTCATTCAGAAAGTGTAGTTGGAGCCCACAGCATGGTGAAGTTCACTGAGTTGTCCAGGACAAGGCTGATTCACAGTCAGTCACTGGACAAGCAGGACACACCCCTCTGGGGTGCAAGAGGGCAGAGGATGGCTAGTAGGCACAGAGGGAGTTGGGACACCACATTGAAAACCCAGCATCAGCAAGGTAGCACCTATGTACAGACTATAATAAACACACCAGGAGAAAGATGCCAAAGTCAGCACCCTGGAATCAGAAAGAGAAGCCCCTTCCTCCCACAAGGTCCCTCTAGGGCCCTGTACCAAAAATGCTTAATATTGCGCTGACAGCAAAGAAGAAAAGTGCTTAAAGCTCCATCATCTCAGAGCAGATAAAAAAAAAGGTGGGTTTGGGGGGCTTCCCTGGTGGTGCAGTGGTTGAGAGTCTGCCTGCCGATGCAGGGGAGGCGGGTTTGTGCCCCGGTTCAGGAGGATCCCACATGCCAGAGAGCGGCTGGGCCCGTGAGCCATGGCCACTGAGCCTGCACATCCGGAGCCTGTGCTCCACAAAGGGAGAGGCCACAGCAGTGAGAGGCCCGCGTACCGCACAAAAAAAAAAAGGAGTCATGTACCACAATGTTCATTGCAACTCTATTTACAATAGCCTGGACATGGAAGCAACGTAAGTGTCCATCAACAGATGAATGGATAAAAAAGACGTGGCACATATATACAATGGAATATTACTCAGCCATTAAAAGAAACGAAATTGACTTATCTGTAGTGAGGTGGATGCACCTAGAGTCTGTCATACAGAGTGATGTAAGTCAGAAAGATAAAAACAAATACCGTATGCTAACACATATATGTGGCATCTAAAAAAAAAAAAAAATTGGTCATGAAGAACCTAGGGGCAAGAGAGGAATAAAGACACAGACCTACTAGAGAATGGACTTGAGGATATGGAGAGGGGGAATGGTAAGCTGGGACGAAGTGAGAGAGTGGCATGGACAGATATACACTACCAAATGTAAAATAGATAGCTAGTGGGAAGCAGCCGCATAGCACAGGAAGATAGCTCGGTGCTTTGTGACCACCTAGAGGGGTGGGATAGGGAGTGTGGGAGGGAGGGAGATTGAAGCGGGAAGAGATATGGGAATATATGTATAACTGATTCACTTTGTTATAAAGCAGAAACTAACACACCTTTGTAAAGCAATTATAATGCAATAAAGATGTTTAAAATAAATACATAAATGCAAATAGATGACAACAACAACAACAACAAAAAACCCAATAGATAACAATTCCAAACGTTGGTGAAGATGTAGAGCAACTGGAACTCTCACACATTGTTGGTGGAACTATACACTGGAAAAATGCTTGACAGTATCTACTAAAGCTAAGCCTATACACATTCTTGATCCAGGTATTCCATTCCTTGGTAGAAACTCTATAGAAATGTATAAGTGTATGTATGTCCCAAGAGACATATACAGGAATGTTTACAATGGCACTGTCATAATATCCCCAAATTGGAAGCTACCCAACAATCTAATAGTAGACTGGATAAACAGTTGTATATGTATACAATAAATACTATTTAGCAGTGAGGATGAACAAATTATAACTGTATACAACAACATGGATAAATCTAATGGACAGTAAAAGAAACTAGACCTGAAAGAGTGCAAATGTTATGATTATACTGATAAAAGTTTCCAAAACAGACAAACTTAGCCTATGGTGTCAGAAGTCAGGAGAGTGGTTACTCTTAGAGACCTAATAACTATAAGGGGACAAAAGAGGGCTTCTGGGATCTGGACAGTGCTCTGTTTTTAATCTGGGTGATGGTCGCATGGGTTTGTTCACTTTATAAAATTTATTCTGATACACACTTTTATTCTACACTTTTTGAAGATATATTTAAATTAAAAGTTTGCATCAAAATCTATATTCATATAGAAAGAGGAGCTGCCATTAGCTAGATTAAGATAACTGTCTTACAAAGGATTAATCTCCAAAATTTACAAGCAGCTCATGCAGCTCAATAACAAAAAAACAAACAACCCCATCCAAAAAAAAAAAAAAAAAAAAAAAATTCACATTCAAACTTTTCTGAATGTCTTCAAAGCATTGTTTTAGAGTTGGATCATTCTAATCAGGATTCAAACCAGGTAGGCAGGAATAAAGAGGTAGACATAGAGAATGGACTTGACATGGGGTGGGAGGGCGAAGCTGGGGCGAAGTGAGAGTAGCACTGACATATGTACACTACTGAATGTAAAATAGTTGGCTGGTGGGAAGCAGCAGCATAGCACAGGGAGATCAGCTCTGTGCTTTGAGATAACCTAGAGGGGTTGGGATAGGATGGGAGGGAGGCTCAAAAGGGAGGGGACATGGGCACATGTGTATGCATACGGCTGATTCTCTTTGTTGTGCAACAGAAACTAACACAGTACTGTGAAGCAATTGTACTCCAATAAAGATCTATTTAAAAAAAAAAAAAAAAAAGATAACTGTCTTAGACTGAGGTTAGTATCAACACCCCAGTATGTATTAAATTCTTCTGTTAGACGCAATTGATTTCTACATTTGTGACTATCAAACTACTGAACAAATATTACTCAAATGCCTAATTACTATGTTAGTGGTAAAAACTTAAGTCGAATATATGATATGATCCCCAACTTCATTTTACAAAAATACTTTGTATTTACAAAGTATTTACAGTCGGTTTGGGGAGATAAGATTAGAGACAAAATTAGCAAATAGAAGTTGAAGTCTAAACTCCTCTTGAATCCCGGGAGTTTTCAACTGATTGAGTTTGGGAAATTGCTCCAGCCACCAAGATATCCTTTGAGGATCACATTTTCTGCTTGCAGAATATGATGTTTATTTTTAAGGTTTTTTGCACCTATGTTTACGAGGAATATTGACTTATAGTTTTCTTTTCTTGTAATATCTTTGAATAACACTGGCCTCATAACCTAGGAAGTATTTCTCCTTCAAATATCTGGAGGAGTTTTTGTAGCATGGTACAAGCATTTGATAGAATTAGTAAGTGAAGACATCTCACTTGGAATGTTCTTTGTGCATAGGTTATCTTTAATAGTGGACTATTTAAGTTATCTAATTATTGTTTTTCCAGTTTTATTGAAAAATAATTGACATATATCACTGTAAAAGTTTAAGGTATACAGAATGATCGTTTGATTTATATAAATTGTGAAATGATTACCACAATGGATTCAGCTAACATTTATCTTCTCATAGAGATACAATAAAAAGAAAAGAAAGAAAAAAAGGAAAACAAACAAAAAAGCACGTATTTATTTTTAAAGCAATATTACTATCAAAACGTACCAAGAGGGGCTTCCCAGGTGGTGCAGTGGTTGAGAGTCCGCCTGCCGATGCAGGGGACACGGGTTCGTGCCCCGGTCCGGGAAGATCCCACATGCCGCGGAACAGCTGGACCCGTGAGCCATGGCCGCTGAGCCTGCGCGTCCGGAGCCTGTGCTCCACAACGGGAGAGGCCACAACAGTGAAAGGCCCGCATACCGCCAAAAAAAAAAAAAAAAAAAAGTACCAAGAGCTAAAAAGTCTGTTATTCTTCTACTAATTGAGAATCAAGAGCATGTACACAGTGATTTACTCAAAAGTAAATGTTTCTTCTCTTATTGTTTGAAGGTATATTTTTCAAACAGAAAGTGACAGACATTATCTGGTCTATTTTTAATTTATAAATATGGACATATTAATGCCAGAAATGTTACTGTTTTCAGTTAGTGAATTCCAGGGTCAGAAGTAGAATCCAAGTCTCTTTGCAACTAGAGATTATCATGCTGAGTGAAGTAAGTCAGAAAGAGAAAGACAAATACCATATGATATCACTTATACGTGAAATCTAAAATACGACACAAATGAACTACCTATGAAACAGAAACAGAATCACGAACATAGAGAACACACTGGTGGTTGCCAAGGGAGAGCGTTTGGAGGAGGGATGGAGTGGGAGGTTGGGGTTAGCAGATGTAAGCTTTTATATATAGAATAGATAAACAACAATGTCCTACTGTACAGCACAGAGAGCTATACTCAATGTCCTATGATAAAACATAATGGAAAAAATATAAAAAAGAGTGTATGTATAACTGAATCATATGCTGTACAGCAGTAATTAACACAACATTGTAAATCAACTATACTTCAAAAAAAAATTTTTTTTTATTTTTTAAAATCCAAGTCTCCTTACATACAATTCATGGTTATCCTTAAATGGTACACATAGGACCTTAACAAATCCCCTAAGGTTGCAGAAAATCTATAAGTGTGAATGGAGGCAGTGGCTATGGTCTACTTTCTTTTTTACTCATTTGATTTCTCCTCTTTTGAGTGGGTTGGAAGCTGAGATTTATTACCAATTGGTAGCCTCTGGCAGTGTGAAAGGAGGATGAGCCTGCCATAGTGGAATAAAAAATGTAAAGTGTATGTAATGAAGTGAAATAAAATCTCTGCTCAAAGCCCAAATAAAGCTGTCAGTGTTTGGATGCCGCAGCCTGTTAGGCTGGGCTTAGATAAGAGCAAGTGGGATCAGTGCAGCCTTGAGTGAGCATGCTGTAACTTAATTTCTGAAACCACATAGACTAATAGGTTGACATAAAGAATGAAAGGCAACACAACATGCTTCTCATAATGATATTTAATCTTGGTTCAAATCCAGTTTAAAGCAAATATTTGAAGCAATGTTTGTGCCTGTCCTATAATTACTTACAAATGTACATACTAAATTCTGATCTCATTCTACCATAGAGTTCATTAATAGGTTAATGAAATGCACTCACAGACAATAATTACTATATTCCCATTGAAAATCAAGGGTAGGTTATTTGAGCGACTTGGGCAGAAAAAGTCTTTCTTACTAAAATCAGAGTCCTCAGTTAACTTCTGACTTGTATAGGAGTTGAAATAGCTCTGACATCCTCCATTACCTGTGGAACGTAAAATGCAGCCATTCAGCAGCTGGATGACAGTGACAAAGTGCAGGCTAATGGTGATCACCCTCTGCCCTGACCCTGATGTACCTGGCCTTTTCAAAACAGGGAGGCTAATGTCTAACAAGTCATGTAAAAGTCACTGTGAATGAACCTTAAAGTAAATGCAACCTAGCGTCCTTTGCATTTCAGTGTTCCCTGAAATATCACCACTTTAAGTTCAGTGTCAAAGCCAAAAGGCAAAAATTCTGGATAACTTTTGAAATAGGTGTTAACTTAACCAGAAAACAATCCAGTAAAAAGGAATTGATTCACTTGCAATCACCTGATAGTTTTAGAACTCAGTTTTTGCTTTGGTAATCAAGGTGCTGGAATTGGATTTAAGATACTTTCCTTAAAATTGGAATTTAATTATTTTCATTCAAAAGCTAAAACAGTGGTTTATGAAAATATAAATTAGTTTCATCATAGAAAATCCTGGAAATGGGAGACTTACTTTTAGAATACCTGCTACGTACAGATGTTTTTGCATATATTATTTGCAAAATGAGTATACGTAATCTTACCAAGTAAATATATTTAGATTTTTTTCTCATTTTACCAACATGGCAACTGAAGTTCAGAAAGTAAAAGAACTGTTCAAAGTCATAAATTCAGTAAATGGTGGCTCATAATAAAACCCCAGATTTGTTTATGATGTTTTGTTTTAAATATATAACACAACTCCTGGTGCAAAGTGAGATATTCTGTTAATCGCTATTTTAGAGCAGTAAAAAATGCATAGTATATGTGTTCAACTGTCTAGTTTAACCTGTCTGTATATTCTTCTTTAATAGAATACTGGGTCTGCATCCTTCTAAGCCTGGAAGGGGAGGTGGAAGGAGGCAGGGGAATCAGAGATATTGTACTATAGAAAAAAGGTGATCAAAAATGGCATATAAAATTAGTAAATCAGAATTCCAGTGATCTGAAGACCAAGGCACAGCACCCTAAGAAGATAAAACTAGGAGAAAAAGGTTAGGATTTGAGAAAGGAAATAGAATACTTCCTCAGCTTGGCCTTAATCAGCCTAAGGGCTTTAAGTTGTGATTTGTGTCTTTCTGCTTCCTTCTTTTAGAGACATCTTAAATATTTAAAAGCCTTGTGATTCTCCTTTAAGCAAAAACTTCAATATAGAAAGGCTAAGGTTTGATCTTTCAATAATTGTAAATTATGGTTTGTGGCCCTATTTTTTTAGCTTTATTAAGATATAATTGACAAATAAAAATTATATGTATTTAAGCTGTACAGTTGATGTTTTGATATATGCACACATTGTGTAATGATTACCACATATCCATTATCTCACCTAGTTATGTGTGTGTGTGCGTGTGTGTGTGTGTGGTAAGAACACTTAAGATACAATCTCCTAGAAAATTTCAAGCACACAATACAGTATTATTAACTATAATCACCATGGTGTGCGTTAGATCCCCAGAAGACCCTGTTCTCATAGAAAAGGCCATCACTGAATTGCCTGTAGGACAGTTTGACTTAAATAAGAAGAGTAAACCTTGAAGCTCCTGGTCCTGACTGGCAATGAGATTCAACTAATTAAACAAAGAAGCAAAACTAAGACTAAGAATGTAATTGTGTAATCTATAGCTATATATCAGCAGTGACCAACTAACTGTCAAAGAGAGATCAATATAGATTCAGAAAATATTCAATTTAATATCAGGATGTGAGCTTCTTAGAAAGCTGCCTCCCTCTTGCTACTTCTGTAATAGGAAAAAAATTGTTTTCTCATTGTAATTATTTTGCACAATAAAATAGGTAGAGCGAGTTGTATAAACATACCCTTTCCTCTTGGGACTCAATGAAGTAAAATACAATTAATGTGTTTTTGTCGCTCTTTCTGGGTGTTGGTGATTTTTATTGTAGTTGGAAGTATATAGTTTGGATGTTTTTAAGTGAACATTTATCATTTTTTTAAAAGATACATTTTTAAGACTACTTTCATTTGTAAATATCATTTTAAATGACTTTGTTTTCCATAAATTGGTTCTCATGCCAAAAAAATGCTGACTAAGGGTATATATAACTGAGTCATGTATAATCAGCATTACTCTCTTAAGTAGACCATATAGGATGATAGGACATTCCAGATCTGGATAATAAACTTATCCTGTTTGGTGATGGTAATAAATCAGCATCATCTGGAAAGTCCCAACACTCTTAAAATTTCTTGTAATATTCCCTAACCCTTGGTCAATGCTCTTTTTCTTTAGAATCACAGATACTGGTATGGAAGAAAACTTTCTGGTTATATCATGATACACAAGAACATGTTCCAAGCTATTTTTGTTTGGGAGGGGAATGCTTGTATTGTTCTGTTTAGTTTAATTTAGCTTACTTTAATTTATTTCAGTTTTGTTTTTAACTGAAAAGAAGGAAAATACATAGATGTCATTCCAAAATTGCACAGGGAACAAAAATAGAGAGAGATAAGAAGTGCCTGTCAAATGGAGATTTGAGTGATCTGAGTAAATCACCAGCCCCAGCCTACCACATTTTCTTCTTCTTGACAAGAATAGACAGAGTATTAGTGAGAATGATGAGAGTTTTACTCAGGGCTGGTGATACCTCTTCAAGAAATAAAAACAAACTTGTTCTTTCCTCAGTTAATCATTTTCAGTTTGAGGTATAGGTTTCCAAACACATACGAGTCCACTGAGAATCTATTTCTACAGGTTATTTTCTAAAGTGAGAAGGATCTTGAATCCAGCCTCTTTTAGGTAGAAAATTAGTCTTTCAGGACAAACTGGTTGAACAAAATCTCACTACATAAACATTTTCTTGGAACAAAAATATTTTAAAATACATTCTTTATAGCTGCCATATGTTGAGCTCTAAAAGTGCCTGCATATATTAATTCATTAAACACTATAAAGATATAAATACCTTTCAAAAATTTATTGTTCTTACTATTATTCTCTTGATATTACAAATGAGGAAAACAAGGCATAGAAAATTGTCACATTCTCAATGTCAAATAGCTACTAAGTGAAGAGTTAGAATATAAACCCAGGTCTATCTGAGTGCTGAACTTGCACCTTCAGTGTTTGCCTTCTACTACCTCTCAAGCAAGAAGCATGGCCATGGATGTCAGTACAGGAAACAATCTGGATGATATCTGAGAACTAATTAATGGGTTGCAGCCATAGTATAGTTGTCTCTATTAATCGGCAGTGTCAGAGAAATTATAGTGTTTGCTATGTGGATTTCTCAGGAAATGATGTCTATATAATTGCATAAAGTTCAGACATTTTCAGAGAAACTAGCAATTTCAAGTTCCAACCATGTTCTCTATTCTTTGTATATTAGGGAAACTTCTATCTCCTATTTTTTTTTTAAAAAAGGCTGTAGTTTAGGCTGGGATCGAGGATTATCCATCTGAATTTTTAGAGAAATAAGTGGAATCTAACCAATGAAAGATGGTTACATGAGTTGGCATTCTGACTTTCTTCTGCTTCAGACATTTGGCACATCAAGCTTCAGCTTCTATGCTGAATTCCAGCAAAGAGAGTATCTGACCCTTCCTTGCCCTTCCCTGCTCCTCCACCCCTGGTTCCACCTTACAGCTCCAGAGAACTAGGATCGGACATTACTTCTGTCTGCAAACAAATTATCCACTGTTTTTCTCAATACGCTAATAGCAGATAGCAGCTGAAGAGTCATGTAATTTTCTTTGTATCTCTAATAAGTTTTCAAATATCAAGGCAATAATAACACATGTTCCTATCAAAGATATTCTAAACACATATCAATTCTCAGACATGCCAATAAAGTTTTATTTAAACTTTCTAAAAGGCATTGAGAGTGCATGGGCAGATGTGTTTCTTTTCGAAATTTTAAAGGATCTCAAGTGTCCAGACTAGGATCGATCATAATCCAACTGAACATTTGTGACCTTCCATTGTGTAGGTATATATTTACTAGATTTATGTGATTAGATTGTTTAGTTTAACATAATACATATTTGTGAACACACCACCCAGAATGAAGGTGATATACTTTTTTGTCAATTTTACCGGGGTACAATTTATAGAAAAGAAAATGTACTCATTGTAAGTATACAGTTCAATGAATTTTGATAAATACGTAGACTTGGGTAACCATTATCACAATCTAGACATAGAAGACCATCATCATCCCAAAGAGAGCTCCCTGATCCTCTTTTGCAAGGCAATACACCTCCCTCAGCTCCAGGCCCTGGCAACCACTTAGCTACTCTCTCACTGTAGTTTAGATGCTTTAAGAATTTCATGTAAATTGAATCACATAGTATGTACTTTTTTTCTGATTTATTTCATCAAAATTCTTTTGAATTTCAGTCATGTTGTTGCAGGTATCAACAGTTAATTTTTTTAGGTAGTATTCCATTACATGGATGTACTACAATTTATTTACTTGTTGGCAGACTGTTGGGTTGTTTCTGCTTTTTTGGCTATTCTAAATAAAATTTCTGTGAATATTTATGAAAAAGTATTTGCACATTTTTCTTTTTTTCATTTCTCTCGGGTAAATACTTGGGAGTGAAATGGGTGGACTGAAAAGTAAGTGCATTTATTTTTAGATAGCACAACGTAATGACTTAATATATGATAACATTGTGAAATAATTACCACAATCAAGTTAATTAACACATCCATAAACTCATATAGTTATCATTTTTTGTTTGTGCAATGAGAACACTTTAGATTTACTCTTTTAGCAAGTTTCAAGTATACAGTACTGTATAATTAACTATAATCACCAGGCTGTATATTAGATCCCCAGAGCTGATTCATCTTATAACTGAAAGTGTTTACCCTTTGACCAATATCTCCCCATTTCCCCCAACACCCAGCCTCTGGCCATCACCATTCTACTCACTGGTTCTATGAGTTTGACTTTTTTAGGCTCCACATATAAATGAGACCATACTGTATTTGTCTTTCCGTGTATGGCTTATTTCACTTAGGATAATGTCCCCCAGGTTCATTCATGTTGCAAAGAGAAGAATTTCCTTCTTTTTATGGGTGATTAATATTCTATTGTATATTATATATATATATATATACACATGTACATATGCATATATATACAAATACATATATGTATATTCACACACACACGCCACAGTTTCTTTATCTGTTGACAGACACTTAGGTTGTTTCCATACCTTAGCTATTGTGAATGATGCTGCAGTGAAATTAGGGGTACAGATATCTCTTCAAGACACTGATTTCATTTCCTTTGGATACATACCCAGAAGTGGGATTGCTGGGCCATGTGTAGTTATATTTTTGATTTTTGAGGAACTTCCATATTTTTTTCCCATTATGGCTGTACCAATTTACATTCCCACCAAAAGTGCACAAGAGTTTACTTTTTTCCACACCCTCATCAATATTTATCTCCTCTCTTTTCGATAATAGCCATTATTTGATGCTACTAACAGGTATGAGGAGATATCTCATTTGACTTGCATTTTCCTGATGATTAGTGATTTTCAGCACCTTTTCATATAACTGTTGGCCATGTGTATGTCTTATTTGGATAAATATCTGTAAGGTCCTTTGCTCACTTTTTAACTGTATCGTTTAGTTTGCTATTGAATTATATGAGGTCCTTATATATTTTGGACTGTAACCTCTTATCAAAAATATACGATTTGCAAATATTTTCTCCCATGCCATACATTGTCTTTCCATTTTTCTGATTGTTTCCTTTGCTGTACAGAGGTTTTTAGCTTGATGTATTCCCACTTTTTAATTTTTGCTTTTCGTGTCTGCTTTTGGTGCCATATCAAGAAATATATATATTGTTGCCAAGACCAGTGTCAAGGAGCTTTTCCCCTATGTTTTAAGGAGTTCCATGGTTTCAGATCTTACATTTATGTCTTTAATCCATTTCAAGTTAATTTTTATTTACGGTGTAAGATTAGGTTTCAATTTCATTCTTTTGCATATGAGTATCCAGTTTTCCCAGCACCATATATTGAAGAGACCATACTTCTCCTATTGTGTATTCTTGAAACCTTTGTTGTTGGCTGTATACGTATGGGTTTATTTCTGGTCTCTCTACTCTGTTTCATTGGTCTATGTGTCTGTTTTTATGCCAGTGTCATACTGTTTTGATTCCTATATCTTTCTTTTATCAGTGTTTTATAGCAGTGGTCCCCAACCTTTTTGGCACCAGGTACCAGTTTCATGGAAGGCAATTTTTCCACGAGTGGGGGGGAATTGTTCAGGTGGTAATGCGAGCAATGGGGAGTGGCCAATGAAGTTTTGCCCCCTCGCCTGCCTGTGGCTCACCCCCTGCGGCCTGGTTCCTAAGAGACCACAGACTGGTACCAGTCCGCAGCCTGGGGGTTAGGGAGCCCTGTTTTACAGTTTTCAGTTGTACAAATTTTCCACTTCCTTGGTTAAATGTATTCTTAAATATTTTATTCTTTTTGATGCTATTGTAATTGGCATTGTATCCTTAATTTCTTTTTCAGATAGTTCATTGTTTGTGTATAAAAATGTAACTAATTTTTGTATATTAATCTTTTTTTCCTTCAACTTTACTGAATTCATTTATTAGTTGTAATAGTTTTTGGTTGGAGTCTCTGGCCAGAGCAATTAATCAATAAACAGAAATAAAATGTATCTGATTCAGAAAGGAATAAGTTAAATTGTCTCTGCAGATGATACAATCTTTTACATAAAAAAACACTAAAAGCCAGATTTTTCATGGTAACTCATTTCTAGCTCTATGGCTTTTCCCCCTGTTTTTCTCCTATTTCTTTCATCCTTTTCACCCAAAGAAACTGTCACCTGATTCTTATGTTCATCATTCTCTTGCTTTCCATTTCATATGTTCTTTTTAACTATTTCATGTTTCCATAAAATGTATATGATTTTAGTTGTTTTAACACTAGTAAGGAGGATATTGTACTATAATGTAATAATTTAGTATATTTTTTCATTAAATAGCATGCAATTAACAGTCCTATACAGTGTTGCTATAATTTGTTCAATTTGAATGTTGTTCTATAGTCCATCATGTAAGTACACAATTAATTCATCTACTCTCTTGCCAATGAACATTTGAGTTTTTTCTATGGTTTTGCTATTATGAACAGTTTTGCTATGAACATTCTTGTACATGTCATCTGATATATATATGTATAAACATATATATAAACATATGTTTCTCTTGACTTTATATACAGGATTAGTATTACTAGTCTAAACTTACAAGGTAATACCATGGTGCTTTTAACACTTAGCACTCCTACCAGAAATGCATAAGAGATTTAAGGTGTATATCACTTCCAACACAGATGTTGACTTTAAAAAAAATGTACAAAGTGAGAGTTGCGAGTTAAGTTTTATTTGAGGCAAAATGAGGACTGCAGCCTGGGAGACAGGGCTTCAGATAACTCTGAGAAACTGCTCCAAGGAGGCGAAGGTGGCGGGGGCAGGGAAGTGGTGGGGTGGGGGGAGCCAGGCTATATAGAAATTTTGTAACAGAGGGCAGGTAGTCTGTACATCAAAAGATTATTGTTAATTAAAGAAAACCAGATATCTCAAGTTAAGGAATTGAGCGCTTTTCTACGTATGGGAAGATGCAAGAGTCTGGGTTCACTGAAATCATTCCTTTGATATGCACCTCAGCTATCTGGGGCCAGTATGCTGTGTTTTCACATCCTGTGTTTCCTGAGAGCTCACTGTAGGGAGTGGCTGCAGTCTGATGGCTGCTAGATGGCAGGTATTCTTTTCAGCCCTGAGTTTCCTCAGGGCTCACCAGCTCATGTTGGAGGACTGCAATCGTTGATGACTGTGACATCCTTTGTTTACTGATATGGTCGGAAATATTCCATTTATCACAGGGTTCTTCCAAGCTTTTAAAATATCTGCTCGTTTAATGAGAGTTACAATGGTATCTTATAGCAGTCTTGACTTACATTGCCCTGACAATGGATGAAGTTCATTTATTAGCGATATGTACTTTCTCTGCTGTGAAATGCTTTTTCATGTCCTTTGCCCCATTGTTTTCTTTGAGTTGTAGCTTTACTTACTAATTTGTAGGAGTTCTTTAACTAGCCTTCATAAAATTTATTTGTTGGCTGTGTTTATTGCTGATAGCTTTTCCTCATTTATAACTTATATTTCACTTAGGAGTATTTGTTGATGAACCAATTTTCTTAATTTTAATATTATCAAATATTGTCAATAATTTTTGTGCCTAAAATATGTTCACCAATATGTTCTACTAAGATGCTCACAGTCTTGTTTTTAATATTCAAATCCTTAATCTTTCTGGAAATGATTTTATTTTTGTGGATAGCCAGTTTTTCAGTTTCACTTATTGAATCCTCCCACCCTTCCTTACTGATGAGACAGGACATCTCTGTCTGTCTGTTAAAGTTCTATGAATGGGTGAGTCTAGTTCTTGGTTCTCTATTCCATTGGCCAGTTTTCTATTCCTGTGCCAGCTACATGCTATCTTTATTACTATAGCTTACAAAAAGTTCTGATAATAGATATGAACAAACATACAATAAATTATTTACTTACACAATGAAATATGAAACAGTCAAAATGAATGAATGTGATAATATACATAAACCTAAACAATATATTTTTAGTAAAAAGTCCTAAATTATTACAAATAGAATGGTATACTTTATAATAAATTTTAAAAGAACTGAAAAGTATGTTACCAAACCAAACACATGTCAGTTTGCCCACACGCAGTAAAGCCAATCTACTGACACTGAGTTGTGGTGAAGGAAAGTGCAGCGTTTATTGCAGCGTGCCAAACAAGTAGTCCAGGGTAGCTAGTGTTCAAACATACCAGAAATCCCTGATAGGTTTCAGGAAAGTGTTTTTAAAGGCCAGGTGAGGGAGGGGAGTCCCAGGTTATATAACCAGCGTAGTCCTGTGATTGGTTGATGGTGAGGTAGCAGGGCAATGCCACAGGGGTTAACGTTATTAATCCTTGGTCTCCAGGAGGCCTGCAGGCTATGTGCCCATGGTCATCAAGTAGTTAATGTCTTCCCTTTGGTGGGGGTTTTAGTAACTATAAAACAACTCTTGAAATGTGCATCAGATACTGTTACCTAAATACTTAAGAGAGGAACTAAACCAGAGAATATGGGGGAGGGGTCTGTCTCAGGAAGGCCCAGTAGGGCCCTGCTTGGTTACAATTAAACTTGTATGGGTACATATAACAAAGAAAATAAATTATATGAAAAGAAAATGCATAAAACTGCTCTTCCTCAGGCTTATGATTCAACAATCCATGACTATAATTTGCCACATTAAGATATTAAAAGAGAAAAACAATATGGTTATTTCAGTTAGGTGCAGGGAAAGTATTTGATAAAGTTCAACCTAAATTCATGTCTTAAAAAAGAAAACCTCTTAGTAATTCAGGAATAGATGAGAACATCATTAATCTGACAAAAGTATCTTTGGAAACAAAAAGTCAGACACTGCTGAGCCCCCATCCATCTTCCAACAGCCACTTTGGACATAAACATCCAGTCATGAATGAAAATAAGCTGGATCAGAAACAAAAACTGGCTGAGCAGGCTGAGCAATGTGATGTCACAGCAGCCTGCATGAAGTCTGTAACTAAGCAAGGAGCTGAATTATCCAATGGGAAGGGTAATCTTCTCTCAGTTACTTATAAAAATGTTGTAAGAATTTGTAGGCCATTTTGGAGGGTCATCTCAAGTACTGAGTTAAAGACAGAAGATGCTGAACAAAACAACAGATGACTTGCGAAGAGAGGAGGTTGAGACCAAGGTTAGGGTACATCCGCAATGATGTACTGTCTCTTTTGGAAGAGTTCTTGATCCCAATGCTGCACAAGCAGAGAGCAAACACTTCTATTTGAAAATGAAAGGTGACTACTACCGTTACATGTCTGAGGTTGCCACTGGTGACAAGAAAGGGTTTGTGGATCAGTCACAACAAGCGTACCAAGAGGCTTTTGAAATCAGCAAAAAGGATATGTAATGGACTCCTCCTATCACATTGGATCTGTCCTTAATTTCCCTGTATTCTATTTTGAGATCTGAACTCCTCTGAGAAAGCCTGCTTTCTTTCAAAGACAACTTTGGATGAAACCATTGCTACATTAAGTGAAGAGTCATACAAAGACAGGAGGCTAATAACGCAGTGACTGAGAGACAACGTAACATTGTGCACATCAGATACCCAAGAAGACAAAGCCAACGCAGGAGAAAGTTGGGAAAATTAATCAGCCTTTCAACTTTTGTCTGCATCACCCTAAAATTTACAAAAGACCATTCTCATCCAAGCTGTTTTTTATGCTTTGTGACAGTTTTATATTACTTCTATTTGAATTTCTTTCTCATGTGGTTTTTATGTTTAATACTAGAAAAGAAGGGTCAGTTAGCATTTAGGGACTTACCTGTTTTCATTATGAGGTGCTCAATATGGTGATGCGGAATTTTTATGCAAGTTATTAATGCTTGGCATAGTACTTTTGGTGCACTGTGGCTTGACAAGGGCCAGTGTGAAAACTGTTTCCATGTCTAAGCAAAAAAACTGCCTTGTGGGAGATAGAAGGGGTAATTGGTTCTAGACAGAGGTGTCGTTACTGTGGGTCCTTTAAGATTTAGAGTTTAAGGCTGTAGTACAAATATATATATATACCAATGGATATTGTATGTTGAACCAAGTGTATCTGTGGAATACACAACCTCAATTTGCACACTTTTGACTACATGTACAGAAGTGTTCCTTTAGGGAAGGTTGTGTCCCTGTTTGCTTTGGATAAAGGCAGAAATGGTTCATATTCCATAATTTGTAAAGTTGCCTGCTTTTTACTTTCATTATTTTTGCTACACTTATTTGTATCTAAATGTTTTAGGCAATCTAAGAACAAATGTACAATTAAAGATGCAGTAAAAATGCATTTCCTAATATCCATTACTTTATAAGTGTCAATCACAGTAGTAAAACAAAGTTGTATTTAACTTTTTTTAGGTTTTTTTCATTTTCGTGCTGTACTTGAATGACTATAAAAGTAGTTAACAGAGAAATAAGTTGACATAATGGATAGGTTTACTTAATTTCTTATAAAGTTTTCAATATCAATTAAATTTTTAAGAACATATGTATTAAGTTAATGTAAGTAGAATAAAAGTTTTATGAATGGACTTTCAGAAAGAAAAGATTGCCCACTATTGTCCCTTTATTCACTTTTATTTGACATTATAGCCAGTGTAATAAGGTGAACAATTAGAGATATGGGGATCAGAGAGGAGGAAATAAAACTCTGTTTCTTTATCAATCATGTTACCATTTACAGAAAATTCAAAATAATCTACAAATTATTAGAAGGCAAAAAAGTTTTGTCAAGATAGCTGGATAACAGTTAGTATACAAAAGCCAACTACATTTCCATACTCTATCAACAAATAAGTGGGAAGTATAAGTAAAAATATTTTTATAATAGTATTAGAAAATATCTACTACCTTAGAGATAATTTTAGCAAAGCCAGGCAGGCCTTTTACTGTGAAAATTTTACAACTTTTATTAAGAAACATTGAAGAAGAGACTACAAAAATGGAGAGATACACCACATACATTGATAGGAAGACAAATTGATTTGTAAATTCAATGCAAACTTCAATAAAAAATCTGAAAGTTTTCCAGAGAACTTGATATATTTATTTCAAGATTTGGTCAGAAGAGTAACATGTCAAGTATAGTAAGGCAAATACCATATATTTTCACTTATATGCAGAATCTAAAAAATAAAACAAATGAATAATATAACAAAACAAAAACAGACTCACAGATATAGAGAAAAAAAATAGTGGTTACCAGTGGGAAAAGGGATGAGGAAGGGGCAAGATAGGGGTAGAGAATGAAGAGGTATATACTACTATGATGTATAAAATAGATAAGATATGAAGATATATTGTACAGCACAGGGAATATTGCAAATATTTTATAATAACCCTAAATGGAGTATAATCTATAAAAATACTGAATCATTATATTGTACACTTGAAACTAGTACAATGCTATAAATCAATTATATTTTAATAATAGTCATAATATAATAATAATACTCATATTTCTCTGGGGATATTTACTTCTTTGGTCAAGCAAAGATGAAAAGATGATTTGGCTATTGACCAGACCCTCATTTGTATCAAGCCCTGTGAGTTCAAGAATAGTGGGAGATAGATGCACGCTAGTGTGAAGAACCTCAAGCACCAGAAACCTTACCAAAAGAGCTTTCGGGTCAAGGCTCTACCCTCTACAACCAGAGAGAAGCAGCCTTGGGAGGAGTCACTGCTTAGGTTGGAGTTCATCATCCATGGGGATTTGGAAAGGCAGAGGCCAATTCGTCTCTACCTATTTTTCTCAGCTCTTTGTCTCTGCAGTACTGCTATATGTTGTGTTAAAGTCCTGAAGACATTGATACCAGCAAGTGTGTCACCAGATGAGGGAGTAGGCATTGATTACCTCAAGACAACTAATGAGGAGAAGGACAGGCAGAATTCCAAGGACCTCTCCCTTATTTTATCCTGTCACAGTTGTCTCTTGCTTCCTTCCCTCTCAGGTTTTGACAGACAAATAGGCTAAGGTTGACGGGAATTTAAGAGATTCCTAATGCAAGAAGAATCAACATTTTCCACCCTGTCTCTAATGGCAAATGATACAGAGTGCAACACACAAAATTTATGGGGACTTCCCAGGTTAAGAACAATTCCTAATAAAGTGCCTTTAACACTACTACTTTCTTTCACTTGAGAAGCCTTGTCAAAATACAAGAGAAGGTGAAGATATTTAAGGTATAATCTAGACTGCACTGTATTTTTAAGTAGTAAATTATACACAAACTCAAGAACTTGAACTATTTTTAGTGTATTAGGGTCAAAATTTACACACAAAAATTCAGACATGAGAAAAAATTAATTTGTTTTCAAAACCTGGTTTCATCTTTAATCTGGAGCTTCCATTCTCATCTGATAGTAACAAAGAAAACTTTAATTTCCATTCAAGGTAACAATCTCTTCCAGTTTAAAAAACATATCATAGTTGTGTTTAAACATGTTTTTAACTTCGATCCACCCACAGTAAGAAATACTTTTTTTCTCACTGTGATGTAGTGTAACAGAAGTATAAATATGTATGTGTGAGGATAGAGATAGATTTAGAGATAGAAATATTTGACTATTGATATAAAACTGAACCTCATATTTCGCCAAACAACACTTAACACCATGTGGGATACACTTGTATTTTTTTTACTTTATGCTATTTTTAACCCACAAATTGATTTCAAGATTCACCAATATGTTACGGCTACAGTTTAAAAGATACTGACGTAAAAACACCAATCAACAGCAATTTATTTTAATTTCAATTAACTCTGGATTTTCTATGTCTCTTTTTATCTTTTTTTTTCTTCCTTGAATAAATTCAAATTCTCCAGCTGTTGGAACAGGGAAAGGTGAGTGCTGAGCTTCTCTACAACATTACCAGACTATACCTAAGAAGCAAGGTATCACCCCCAAACTTATCATGTTCTTTCTAGCCCTCCCTCCCTAAAATTTAACTCCAATGAATGGTGGAGTATCAGTTACATAAGATATTGAGTATAGCCACTTGGCTCTCTCTCATTCCCTCTCCTCCAATTTCTTTCCCCAGTACAAAAAGAGTATTCTGTTTTCCATTCTTTTCCAGTAGAAATTGCCCTTCAGTGTCATTCTTTTCCTTATCTTGGTAGTATTTGTTCCTCCCTTTGCTGAGAAAACAAATCTCAGCCTCAAGAACTAGTCATCAGAGCAGAAGAAAAATATGAATAAGGGAAAATCTTGTAATGTTTCCAAATATTATCCAACTCATTAGGGAACAAATTTCTTGCAGTGTGTTTCCTAATGCATTATGCTGTGCTACTATGCAGAAACCTTAGAGTTGAAAAATCACTAAAATCCAACATCTTCTTTTCCAAATGAGTTAGTGGGAACCCTCAGAGAGTGGGAGTGATTTTCTCAAGATTGTGCCCTTGATTCTGTATAGTTTCTTCTCCCCTCCACTGTGTTCTGATTTTCAAAAGGTGTGTCCAGGTATATGTCTTTTGGACCAAATAATGGCAAAATGATAAAACAGATAAAAGAAAATATAAATATGACCTGTCTTCCCATTCCATTATCTCTGCATCTTCTCCTACGTTTGCATCTCTACAACAACCTGTGCCCTCAACCTCCAACACTTTGCTTCCCATCAGATTGCCTTCAAAACTTTACACTATGGTGGTTCTATTTTTAGTTTTTTGGGGTTTTTTGTGTTTTTTTTTGCAGTACGCGGACCTCCCACTGTTGTGGCCTCTCCCGTTGCAGAGCACAGGCTCCGGATGCGCAGGTTCAGCGGCCATGGCTCACGGGCCCAGCCGCCCCGCGGCATGTAGGATCCTCCCGGACCGAGGCACAAACATGCGTCCTCTGCATCGGCAGGCGGACTCTCAACCACTGCGCCACCAGGGAAGAAGCCCTATTTTTAGTTTTT
This sequence comes from Phocoena sinus, assembly GCF_008692025.1. Classification (NCBI taxonomy): domain Eukaryota; kingdom Metazoa; phylum Chordata; class Mammalia; order Artiodactyla; family Phocoenidae; genus Phocoena; species Phocoena sinus. The sequence goes on along the minus strand of NC_045768.1, from coordinate 77,743,014 downwards.
TAAGGAACCTCCATACTGTTCTCCATAGTGGCTGTATCAATTTACATTCCCACCAACAGTGCAAGAGGGTTCCCTTTTCTTCACACCCTCTCCAGCATTTATTGTTTGTAGATTTCTTGATGATGGCCATTCTGACTGGTGTGAGGTGATAACTCATTGTAGTTTTGATTTGCATTTCTCTAATTGTAAGGTCGGATCTTAACAAACGGCACCGCGAAACAGAGGAAAGCTTCAAGTGAGCTTTATTCCCGGGCGAGGTTCACTGGTCCGAGAGAAAGGGGCCAGAGAAGTCGCACCCGGGCGAGGGTTGGGCAAGATTTTATAGGGGAAGAAGGGAAAGGGGTGTGGTGAATCTGGGAGGGCGCAGGGTATTCCTTATTTGGTGATCTTTTCAGGTATCCTGGGGGACAGTTAGTCCCGCCCCTCGAAAGGCGGGAAGGCTGGGCTGGGTTCAAAGTCCCCAGGTCAGTTCCTGGAACTGGGTGGTCCGGAATGTCTCCAGGGCAGTTTCTGGAAGTGGGTGGTCAGGAGAATTTCGATCTGATGCAACCTGTGAATCTGATTGTGTTCCCCTGCCTCGGGCCAGTTGGCCTTACACTAATGATTAGTGATGTTGAGCATCCTTTCATGTGTTTGTTGGTGATCTGTATATCTTCTTTGGCAAAAGGTCTATTTAGGTCCTCTGCCCATTTTTGGATTGGATTGTTTGTTTTTTTGATATTGAGCTGCTTGTAAATTTTGGAGATTATAATAAAGATGCAGACGTAGAGAATGGACTTGAAGACACGGGGAGGGGGAAGGGTAAGATGGGACAAAGAGAGAGGCATGGACATACATACACTACCAAGAAGGAAGAGATATGGGAACATATGTATATGTATAACTGATTCACTTTGTTATAAAGCAGAAACTAACACACCATTGTAAAGCAATTATACTCCAATAAAGGTGTTAAAAAAAAAAGAAGGGCTTCCCTGGTGGCGCAGTGGTTGAGAGTCTGCCTGCCGATGCAGGGGACATGGGTTCGTGACCCGGTCCGGGAGGATCCCACATGCCGCGGAGCGGCTGGGCCCGTGAGCCATGGCCGCTGAGCCTGCGCGTCCGGAGCCTGTGCTCCGCAACGGGAGAGGCCACAAACGAGAGGCCCGTGTAACGCAAAAAAAAAAAAAAAGAAAACTTTACACTAATCTCATAATATGACATATCATTTCCTCAAACTAGAATATTTTTGTCAACACCGTGTACCATAAAATTCAAATTAAATATCCAGGCCTGGCTCAAAATTGAAGGCAGTTCTTAAAAAAAAAACTTACTGAAAGAGAGTTTTTGCGTCAATTTTCTAGTTATACTCACATTTCTAACATGATATATTAGCACTGCAGAGTCATCATAGCCAATTCTAATACAATAGGAAGTTTTGTTATATATTTAATTATAATATTAATAACTGTCCCAATTAAAATAATATTATTCTTGAGATATGAGAAAAGTTCACTTAGATAACAAATATGTCTGATTTTGAGGTAGTATGAAATACTCCAAATTCTTATACATTGTTTTTTAAATTAATATAATATATATAAACAAGAAATTAAGTGGATCTGATTTTACCATAATTATACTAATGAACAAAGCATCTCTCCCATCTTAAACATCCACATGTTTAGGAAATAATTATTTGGTAAAGGGCTGTGTGTTAATTAGAGAATTAGAGCACATTAAACACGGTGCCTTATAAACATGTTTCAATTTCTCCTTTTCTCACTTTGTCACGTTAATATGATAATAACCCAAAGTCATCTCATAAGAAGCTGAGAGTCATCTCATAATAACCAAAGTCAAATTAGGTTAAATCTATCAAATATATTCATAATTTGAAAAAAATATGATTTATGCTGCCTTGTATTTTAAAATATGAGTTAAAAACAGTTGCCCATTGCTTTTTCACCTATTGCCTTTCTCTTCCTTCCCATCATTAGAAATCAGGCCCAGTCACTGTGATTTGGTGATTGCTCTTATAAGAGTTGCAAGGGGATAAGAGCACTTGACCTACATTTTCCCTTAGGCTTTTCATTCTGCAACCTAAAAGAAAAAAATCAGAGTTCACAGTGAGAACAATAGTCTTTCCTGCACCACCTACACCTTTATTCTCAGGGTTCTGTAATCAACTGTGACAGCATTTGAAAACGCTAATCAGTCAGACTCTGAGATTATTGATCCCAGAAATAAGTGTATGAACTATTTCCTTTCCATTTCTTCATATCTGTGGGTAGCTCCAGATAGAAAACTCAGTAACATCAATGACTCAAAACCTCCTACAAATTGATGTGTTGTCATAACACATACAAAATTAAAAGACATGATAGGATTTGTGTGATACTGTTTATATCTGCTTGGTTTTGAGAGAGGTTCTGGTTCAAGGCATACTATGCACAACTGCTCTTTCCTATGAAGGACTAAGGAGTGGCGGGTAGAGGGGACTTGGTTACAAACACTCCCACAGTTCTCTTCTGATTAGATCCTTTGATACGTTATAGCTTGAGCCCTAAGAGAGTGAGCCTTTAGCCCTACAGAGACAATAAGGATTCATGTTTGATCGTGTATACAAGGATAATGTACAAGGATCAGCTTAAGATAAAGAGAATCCAGATAATGATGTTTTGTTGCTCCTTCCATATACATCTCCTAAGGAAAGAGGCTCAGGGTGTAATTTACACCCTTACATGCTAAAAGCCCATTTTAATCTCACACATTGCATCCCTTTGAGCAGCTAATAGTGTATTTTCCGCATCTTATTTATCTGTGTTTTCCCAGCACCTAATATAATGCCTACCACATAGAAATTACAAAAAAATTGGGGCTGAACTGAACAAAATAGAGGCACTCTCACATACTATTGCATCATGAAGAGTTAAAAATCACAAATATCCCTGTATTACAAAATGTCATCTAATCCATGAAATTATATTTATGAAACTCAAAGTAAAGCTTCTTGACTTCCAGTATCCTCCCTGCGGGGAGGGATGGTTATGGTTTTGGAAATATTTGGAAGTAAATATCAAATATGAACCAATAATATACAACATCTGAGACTAAATTCTGAAAGAGAAATATAGGAAACCATATGGAAATTCATCACATCTACCATTTTAAGTCGAATTGTTTGGGAGGTTTTGACATTTTCTCTGCACAAAATCTGTGTTGCATTTGGTAGGGCCATTACCTATCTTTAAGGCAAGAACTTTGCAGTGTTCTTCAAAGAAATATTATCTCTAGGCACACTTAGTGCTTGGCTTGCTAGACGGTTGCCCTAACAATAAGAGTCTGGTGAATTACACTCACAGTGTATTCAGCCATATAATTCTCTGCATCGTCAGGGAGGAAAAATAAGTGTTTTCAGTACAGCCTCCCCAAAAGTTGCTTTCTTTAACCTAGCGTACTTTTAGCCAGCAGAGTTTTGAAATAAAATGTTATAGGGGGGCTTTATACTTTCCTTTAGTAAGGTCTTTCAAAGTTAAGATAGTTTCTTATCTGTCTGGCTGTATATAAAGATAAAGAAGGAAGGTAATATTTCCTTTAGAGAATTTTTTCCACCTCTGTGGTAGACATGATCCTCCTTCAAGGTAACAGAGTGCATATACAGACTGCAGTTGGCAGATGGTTTCCAGCTGTCTGCTCCTTCAGAGTCTACTTCAGCAGCAGTGAGCCACTTCAATCTGATGTGGAACAGCTCAGACAGGCACTCCTCACTCCAATGCTCCACAGTGGGTTAACCAAGGCTTTTGTGCTCACCTCCCCCATCACACTTCCTCCCTCTGTCCAATACAGTTCCTTCCTCCTTCCTTTCACAGGTATTGCTCAGCAATAAACTTGCACTGTATATTTTCTTAGCATCCATTTCATAGGCATCCAAACTGAGGCAGTAGATACCAGGACTGGTTCAAGAATGTGGGCAATAAGATGGAGTTGTGGATTACTGACTGTCCTGTTAGATAAAGACCCCAGCCCTGGTGGTGGTGATGGGGGTAGGGGTGGAACAAAAGGGCACAAATTGTCCTTGACGTAGGTGGCAGTTCAGTTGTTAACATTTTTACCAGAAATGAATGGGACGGTGTCCCAGTAGAAGGGGATGGACTAATGATTTTGAGTATTGGATGTATGAGTGACCTAACTGCAAAGAAAATTAAATGCCAGACCAAGGAGAGTCTGCTATGCCAAGGTCAAGGCCCTACTTGGAAAAATTTGAGGCTTCGACCTCTAGGTCTATCCTCTAGATGAACCGATCATATCTGAGTGCATGCCCCTCTGTATTTTGACTCCCCAGCCTCCTCCTAAACTTCTGAGCTTGAAAAATCTCCCTGCCTTTCCCTACACTCCCCATACACATACTACAAACAATATATCCTACTCCCATAGTAGAAGAAACTGCAGAGGCTTCTATCTTTAAAAGTCAAGTTACCTTCTCAGGATTTAATCTCACCTCTCCTCATGGCCACAATGCCAATAACTGGGGTTAGTTTACAATGAAACCTTGCTGGGGCATTGGTAGGCCTGACATAGGAGAAAGAAGATTATACCACAAAATAGTTGCAAGACCTAGCCAGCACGTAATGGTAGGAGCTAAGAGAGTAAAGACAGTACCAGGTTCTGAAGGTGCTAAAGAATTTGGGAGTATACTCACAAGACACTTTGTTTACACTTTGGCAAAGAGTAGGAGCTGCAAACTTGCAGCTAGGATGAAACTTACTTAGAAGCATAGAAAAAGTGATGCCTGTATTGAAGAAAGTTGAAAGGACAGAACTGCCATGGTAAATGGTAAGGGAAGGGATTAAAAGTATTAGGGAAGTGGGCATTTGGGAATGGCTATACAATGTATTCCCTAAAAAGCCTCCAGATGATTGTATTCCACAGAAAAACCCAGAGGACACACCACATACCAAGGCCATAAAGAATGCAAAGTCAAGAGGAACATAAGTACCACTAAAAGTTTTAGTTGTGGCTTCGTCTCTGGATGGTGAGACAGGCTGTTGATGATGATGATAAGAGAGGTTGTTACAGAACTTGACTCACTGATATCAGTGAAGATGCTATAATACTGAAAAAGTAGAGAGGTCAAATGGCGTTGTTTAAGCACCAGAAGGGAAGGGGTTACTATTATTGTAATGACTTATACGTTTGGAGTGGCAGCCAAGGGGGTCTGATCTGTAGAGTGTTACTGACATGATCAAAAGAGAACATTTTACTTAGGGGCAAAATAGATGGGTACCTTTAACATCAGAGGAAATAAGAATGGGTGACTGAGTAGCTGATAGCAGCCATTCCATAAAAGTCATGGTTCCTTGTTTTATTTTAGAACAGAACCAGTTTTCAGATGCGGAACGCATTGACTGTAATGTGTCCATGTTTCTAGGAAGAAGGACCCTGAAACATCATGGCAAGTACACATGGTAATGTGTGTAATTTTTCCAGTACTTTTCCAAAGTGACCTATGACTGTTCAAGTAACTGTACATCTGAAAAAGGGAGAAATCTAGAAATTCTGAGGAATGTTGGACACAGTGTCTGGGTTGGCACTGGTACCCAGAGCCCTCACTAGCATTAGGGCCCTTATAAAAGAGATATTATCTGCAGGCCAAGTGGTAAATAGGCAGCTTAGTGGTCCCACTGGGTCTACAGACCTCCCAGTGGCACTTACCTGGTCAGCATATGTATACTTTGGAGTGACATATTTGGCATCTGGTACAAGCCCCACATTGATATTCTGGAGAGTGGAAGATAATCCTACCCAGAGTGAAAATTCCAACAACATTCAGACAACTTTTTAAAGACCCAGTGGTCATGTGTATGCTGGATCATCTCCACAGTAGAAGAAAAACAATTTCATTTTGCATATCCTACCATGAAAACAAAAGCACAGTACCCAGTTCATTTCTTCAGATTCTGGTGGCAGCATGTTACACACCTCAGAATACTTCTCAGGCCCTTATACTGAATGAAGTGAGATGCTGCCAACTTTGAAAGGATCCCAGAGCAGGAAAGGGCTCTGCAGCAGATCCAGGTTACAGTGTAAGACGCCCTGATACTTGAGTTGCATGATTTGGCAGCACCTACATTACTGGAGATGTCGTGGCTGGAGATGATGAAGTGTGGAATTTGTGGCAAGCCCCAGAGGAAAAATCACAATGCAGGACCCTGGGATTCTGGATCAAGACCATAGCATTCAACCAGAGAAAATAATATGTCTTCCCAAGAAACCCCAAGGATTCTGGAGCAAGATCATGGCAAATAAAGCAAACAATCACACACCTTTTATAAAACAACCTGTGGAATGCTGTTTGGGGGCCTAGTAGGGACAGAACACCTGACCACAGAGAGTCAATGACCCTGGATCTACAACTACCCTTCCAGAGCTAAGTCTGTCAGCCCGAGTCATTAGTTTAGGTGGGCCAGCAGTAATTCGGCATAAAATGAAAAAAATATATCCCAAATTGACCATGAGAAGGACCATAGGGTACAAGAAATCTGCATAAATAGGAAACTCAGACCACAGCGGTATCCATCACTTTGCACCAGTGCCTACTCCTGAGCTTACAACTATGGTCATCTCAGGGCTCCCACATGACAAGCTAAAGAAGAACAACAAGGCCCAAACTTGGATTATGAGTATGTTGGCTCACTACAGTGGTTAAAGTCAACAACGGATGTTAGTTGCGTCACAACCTCACTTGGGGGGGCCTTGAAAGACTGCCATGAGGAAAAATCCTTCCCATGGGCAGAATTTTGGGCAGTGCCACTGGTCATTTACTCTGTGTTGAAAAAGAAGTAACCCAAGGTTAGACTACATAAGGATGTTCGGGATAATAGTAAATGGCCTGGTCAGCTGATCAGGGTCCAGAGAGGGAAAAAATACAAGATTAGGGAATAGACAGATCTTGAGTAGAGGAATACAGCTGAGCACATGGAGGTGGGCATTTTGTGAAGATCTTTATAGTACACACGAACAGCCGCCAGAGAACATTTATCAGGGAAGAAGTAAATAAACACCTGACATTGTCAGTGATTTCTGTCAATAGCCACTTCAAGGTAAGGCACAATGGGAATATAAATGAAGTGGTCAAGGTGACAGATATAGAAGCTCCATTCTGGCTGCCATAACAAAATACCATAGACAAGGTAGCTTATTAACAATATAAGTGTATTTCTCAGAGTTCTGTAGGCTGGAAGTCTGAGATCAGGGTGCCAGCATGGTCAGGTGAGGGTCCTCTTCTGGGTTGCAGACTTCTCAGTGTATCTTCACAGAGTGAGCTAACTCTCCATAAGAGCACTAATCCCATTCATGAGGGTTCTGCCCTCATGATCTAATCACCTCCCAAAGTGCCCATCACTTTGGGCACTAATTTTTCAACATATGAATTTGGGGGGATACATTCAGACCATAGCAGAAGCTATACATATACTCAACAACAAGGGCTTCCAATCACCAAGGCTGCTCTAGCTATTGTTAAGACCCATTGTACAACATACTGGCAATAGAAAACAAGTCTTAGCTCCCAATATGGCACCATTTTCAAGGAGACCAACTTTGCTCCTTCCACGCTGGAAGGTGTAGACATTGGTTCTCATAACAATAGACAGATATTCTGGGAGTGTGTTTTCCTTACTTACTCCCAGAATTTAGCACAGCTGTGTGAGGTCTTACAGAGTGTTTGTCCCTTGGCATGGAGCCCCACAGCATCTCATGAAGACCAGGGGAACATTTTACAGGAGACAAAGTGTGGGAAGAGGCTCATGACCACACTATCCACATACGCCACTACCCAGAAGCTGCTGGCCTGACAGAGCACTGAAATGGCTGTGAAGGTACAGATGAAGCACCAGCTCAGAGGCGTTATTTTCTAAAGACCTCCTCCAGAGTGCATTGAAAGAAAAAATTTTGAACGGCACAGTGTCACCAAATATGGATGAATATGGATGAATATGTAAGTCCAGAAATCAAGTGGTGGAAGTAGGAGCGGTCTCGTTTACGTTCACTTCTGATGACCCCCTGGGAGACTTTGTGCTTTCTGTAACTACAGTTTGTGCTCTGAAGGGTCCTGCTCTACAAAGGGAGTTCACTTTCACCAGTAAATACGGCAAGCGCCCAACTGAATTATAAACCGTAGGTGCTTTGATTTGGTCAATGCATTCATTTCTACTCCAATCGGAAAAGGAGCACACATTCTGAGTTGTCTGTTTCCAAGGACCATCACTCCCCTCAGGAGAAGAAGCCTATAGAAATCCTGTAGGAGCTGCTCTCAGGATATATATGAAGAAGTGGAACTTAGCACCAGTGAGGACTATGGTAGACACAAAGACGAATGAACTTCCCAAATTCCTTTCCAAGGAAGGACTTGCTACCCAGGTGTAGGGAGCATTGTCAGTAGACAGCCACCTGTTGTCATCTACTTCAGTGTCTGCTGCTGCTACAGAGAACCATCTGAAGTCACACTGTTTTCCCTAGCAACCACCTGGTAACTGAGCAACGTAGACATGTAAAGGCCCAGCAGTTCTGACTCAACGTGGGACAGTTCTGATGGCATTGCTCAGAGTTCTTCATCATTCTGGTTAGGGCTTTGTCAGACCCGGTTCATAATTCAACAACTCCCTTTGCCTATTCCTACTTCCTCCCCTTCTTTCACAGGCACTGATGACCTAATAAACACCTAGCACCCCAAAGTGTCTCAGCTTCTGCTTAGGAGATTCAGCTTTTCAAAACTTTTAGCTCAAATTCCTCCATTTCTGATTATTAATATTTTCATTTCCCCATTTTCTAACTCAGCATTTCCCCAAGTATTTTCCTAGGAAACAAGATCCCATCAAGATATTAACTTTTATTCCACCATAGTAGAAATCCATGATCAAATAACTTGATAAATGCTGGGTAAGACTAAGTTAAATGAGTTTTCTTACAGCATGACCAATGGTTTGACCTGCAAAGGAACCTGTCACAAAAAAATACAGACTGCAGAACCACAACAATCGCTGAGGCTGACATGAATCTACAAACTTACAGCCTTGGTTAAAAAGAAACTACTGGAGTTAGTTCAGAAGTCAGACAACTGAAATTAGTTTTATAAAGGGACCAATGAGACCTTCTAAAAAGACATCTCCAAAATCATCATGTCTACACATTCAGCTGTTTGTAAGGACAAGAATGTTTCCTATGAGTTTGTATATTCCAAACAGGCTTTGAGGTAGACCTGTGGCATCTCTAGGATGATCAGAGCATGCTCTCTTACCATCAATAAAAAAGACTTTGCAGCTGAATCAGCAGATTCATTCCAACAGTTCATTGAGAGGTTCTTGGTCTAAACCTGTGATCTCTACTAAATTCCTCCTTTTGACCCTTCCCCCAGAGGGATTAAGTTTTTATCTCTTCTCACCTTCCCCTTTGAAACTGAGCAGAGTGGTGGCCACATTGAGAATCAGGAAAGAGACAGAAGAAAGTGCGCAAAGCCATGATACAGAAATTCTCTGCTTTCCTCAGACATCTCTTACTGGCCACCAGTATGCAGAGTACATTATGCAGAAGTACATGAGGGCATACTACAGTATTTCTTAGTCTGTGTATTTCATCTAAAATGTGAGTCCTTTGAAAGTAAATAACTTCAACTTTGTATCCCTTGTCCCCGCACACAGAGATATTCTAAACATGCATAAATTAATGAGTGGTTTTCTTTACTCTCTATGAGGTATTAGATCATTTGAGAAGGAAACGTGCTCTGTATAGTTATCACATATATGTCCATGTATACAGTTACTAATAAATATCCTTACCAGTTTTCTGTGTTGATGTAATTTCACACTCTTTCCTCTGTCTTTACTTCTGAGGATGGTGGCAGGCACACAGAACAAGAATTCAGAATTTCTTGCTACAGAATTTCAGAGGGGTCTGAGCTAGTAAGACACAGAAATGATTAACCTAGGCCCCCAAGGAAGGGTGGGATCTAGACAGGAGAAGTATGGGCAAAGGCCATTAGGTCTCTGTGGAAGTGTTAGCTGATGCTGGGTTGAAATATTCTGGGAATTCATGGAAAACCAGCTTGAGACCTCAGCAGAAATTATTCAATCTGAAGAAATATCGTCTGGGTGAGGATTTTCTTCAGTGGACATTTTGTACTGAGAACTTAAACCCCTTCTTGCATTAATATGTCATTCATTTTTGTGAGCAACTTAATAAAATATAAATTCATATTCCAAATTTAAAGAGTATGGGAAATAAAAGATATGCATTCTATTTTTTCCCCAAATTAGGATTCATATGCACTTAAAATATCATATTAAATTCAGATCATTGAATCTCTAAAATGACTAACACTGTGATAACACTTTTCTTCATATTGTAAAATTCATAAACAGAACCCTCAATTAAATAGAGTCAGGAGACCAGAAGGGGGAGCTCTCACTCCCTACGATGATAGCTGTGCCGGACAGAAAGAAGAAAGACTCCTCTTCTTTCCTGGCAAGGTCTCAGCCAATGAAAAGCCACGGACTCTTTTGTTTACTACAGCCGTCCCAAATTCCTTTTCTCCACCATAAAAGCAGTTTCCTGCCCTTGCCATGCAGGCACTTGCACGTGGCTTGCCATTGTTGCAGATCCAAAATTGAAAGTCTTTGCTGGAGAAATCTCTGCAGTCTTTGTTTCAGGTCAACATTTTGGTGGCCTGTACAGTGCCTAGAGAAGACCCCTGACAGCTCTGGGCTTGGTGAGCAAACAGGTGCAGTACCCAAAAGCAAGCCCTTTGCTGATCAGTGCTTTTCTGGCTACCCTGGAGTTTGAAGATATGTCTTTCTCCTTGATCTGATGTCCCTACCCTCCAGGCTTTATCTGAGATCTAGTTTAAGGTTTCATCCTTTCTGATTAAGACTTTCGACTGTATGTGAGTATTTTTCACACTTTGGTCTGGCTTTGAGATTAGACTCTTTCAACTAAAACTGGCTGAGAAGGCTGCAGCCCATCCTTTGGAAATAAGTGCTGTTTCACTGAAACTGTGCCTGTTCAGGAGTCGGCCCATTCCTTTGGAATAGGGGCTGTTCTATGGGAAGTGGCTAAAAAGCCTTTGGCTTAGATACTCTAGGACCAAACTGTTCCCTTAGAACTGGCTGTTATAAGGGCTTCAGGCTATTTGAGTTGCAAGCTATTTGAATAGAGCTGTTTGAGCTATAAACTGTTTAAGTTGTTTGAAAATCGTTCTTTTAGTCAAGAGAAAAGCCTCTGACAAAGGAGATCCCAGTTTTCTAAGTATTTTGAGGGCTGGCCCACCCCATAGGGACTCCAGCCAATTGTATGTTGATAAATCAAGATCTTTCCTCATGTACATTTCTAACTAAATGGACCGACCTGAAGACAATTCAGAATATCAATGGCCCTTATGGGGAATACTTGAAATCCCCAAACTCAATTTTCTTGAAACTGAATTGGACTACAGTTGCTCTAAAATTTCCAGAAATGAATGGCATGACTATTTCATTGGTATTTCAAGGCTTCCAGATATTATCACGAGCCAAAAATTGACAATGTGCAAAATAAGATTAGCTGAGGCAAACAAATGATTAAACTTTAAAATGATTAAAGAAAGATGAGTTGGCTTCCTTGGCTTCTTTGTCTCAGGCTCCACCTCTGATGCCATCTTGACTTTCTTGGCTCCCCCTGGTCAGATTTTGCCTCTGACACCATATTTCTCCTTCCCTTCTATGCCACCTACATCTCCTCTCTACCTTCAGTTCACCCATCCTAATTCTCTCACCAAACGTCCCTTTTCTCTGAAACTCTCCCCACTCACTTTTCCTCTGATCTTATCAGAACCTGTCCACTTAAAAATAAATCTTTTGAGGATGCAGAAGCTAAACCTTTAATTTCTTATTTTCCCTGAACTAAAGCTGAAACATGAGCCATAGTCAAAGATTTTCCCAAAGTAACCGAAGATCCTCACAGATTTGCTGAGGAATTTTAATATAGTCATTCAAACTTATCAACCTGGTTTCTCTGACTTACGTCAGCTAGTTCATATGCCTGTCTGTTAAGGACAGGGCCAGCATTGGATAAAAACTGGTAATTGGGAAAATCCTAAAGATCCCTAGAATTACAACCAGGAATCAGCCCCATAGCTTGTTATGTAATCAGGCTCAGGCAATTGCTAGGCAACTTCATTGAGCAACTCCTAAGGCTTTTCCAAAGCTTGTTGATTGGAACACAATTCAGACTTGCACACAGAAATCTGCTGAACCTGTTCTTAACTAATACAATCGACTTCAGATTTTTTTAAAAATTCTGTCCTTACTTCAGATATTGAGTCCACCTGAGTAGCTTTTAATTCTATATTTGTTAATGGGCTGAACTGGGACCTTTTTCTTCTATAGTAAAAAGTACCAGGATGAAATGGAAAACCATGTCCACTCCGGATTTAGTCAATCTGGCAAACCAGTTCTCTCATACTCTAGATGAATCATCTCAAAGGAAGACCACCAAAATTCTCAATCTTCAGCTCCAGAAATTGAAGGCACCTAAATGAACAAAAACCCTCCTACTTTCTAATACTATTGCAAAAAGCCAGGACACTGGAAAAGAGATTATTATAAATTTAAGTGCTTCTGACACCTTCAGCCCTCTAACCAGCCTTTCCAGTGTCCTCCCATTTCTCAATGATGGAGCTCTAAGGAATTTCACAAGTCTTTTCTAATTCTTTTTCTCAATTGGCTTGGAAATACTTCTCCAGATTAAGGATGAATCTTTTCCAGTCATAATTGACACCAGAGCCATATTCTTGGTGCTCAAATCCATAACTATAAAGCAGCCCCTGCCTTGGAGTACTCAAACAGTTCAAATAGCAGGTATTTCTAATGAACCTCAAGAGTTCCTGTCTCTGAACCTATTCCCTTTCTTTAAGTCATTTGAGAGATACACATCCTTTTCTCTTTGGCTCATTTGTCTCTACCCACCTATTAGGCTGAGACTTCTTAGAGAAGTATTAGGCCAGAATTTCTTTCTTCCAAAAGTGGGAAATAATTCTAGAAATTGACAGTAGTCATCATGCAGGCCCTCAACAATAAATGACCCTTTGATATCTTTTCTTTGCTCTGTCTGGTGGTTCTGCTGCTACTGGAACTGATTCTGGAAACTGAAGATTTATCCCTGTTGAATCAGCTACCACCCTCATTATGGGCAAAATCTCCAATTGATATTGGCAAAATTCACAGTGCACTTCCCCTTAAGGTTCAAATACATTCCTCAAAATCTCTTTCCAGAATTAATCAATATCCTATAAATAAAGAAGCCCTTCAAGAGATAAAGCTCATAATAGATTACAACACTCAAGGCCTCACTCTCCCTTGTATTAGTTCCTGTGATACTCCCATTTACCAGTGAGAAAACCTTAGGGACAAAGGTGAAACATTGGCCAGGACCTCTGAGCAATAAACAAAAATGTTATCCTTTGACATGCTTTTGTTCCTAACCCTCATATGTTACTAACATTCATTCCCATGAGAAGTCAATTTTTTACTGTAATTGACTTATGCGGGGCATTCTTTAGCATTCCAATTGATGACGCCAGCCAATACTGTTTTGCTTTCACTTGGGAAGAAAAACAATTCCCATGGACAGTAATTTCGCAGGGTTTTACTGAGAGTCCATATTTCTCATAAATCTGAAGACTAATCTGGATGGCATAAGTTCCCCAGAGGTTCTACTTTGTTGCAATAGGTGGATGATTTGCCTGTTTGCTCTCCTTCTCAAGCCTCCTCAAAGGAAGACAGCATTCATTTGCTAAAGCTTTTAGCCTTAAAGGGACATAAGGTCTCCAAAGAAAAATTGCAGTTTGTCCAAACCCTGGTTCAATATTTAAGGCACCTGATATCAGAACAAGGGCCATATCTAGATCCAGATAGAATTTATTGTGCCCTAAGTTTTTCAAAATCCAAAACTAAGTACCAATTGGGAATTTTCTTGGGCTAGTCATTATTACTGAAATTAAATTACAAATTTCTCTCTTATGATCAAACCTCTGTATATTGTTACTAAACAAGAACAACCCCAACCCAATTTAATGGGAAGAACTGGATGACATAGAAGGCCTTAAAGATGAGTTTGATGAACCCACCTGCCCTTGGGCATCCCAGTTATCAGATTCCCCTTTTCCCTTTCATATATGAAAAGGAAGGGAATGCCTCTGGGGTACTCACCCCAAAACATGGGTCCACTATCAATCCATAGGTTATTTAGCCAGCAACTGGACCCTGTGGCACAAGGATACCCTCCTTGCCTTAGAGCCATGATGGCCACTGCCCTTTTGGTTAAGACCACTGGGAAAATCCACGTGGAATCCCCTTTAACCATTTTTGTACCTCATGCAGTAGAAGCTTTCATGAATTTTTGTCACACTCAACACTTCTCAGTCAGCTGCCTCACCTTCTATGAAGTCTTTATGTCAACATCTCCTCACATAACTCTTTTATGTTGCAATAATCTTAACCCTGCTACTCTTCTCCCCTCCATCACCAATGAAGTCACTCACGACTGCTTAATCACCTCCTGACTCCTCATGAAAATCTGCAGGAAATTCCTTCAGGTAATGCTGACTTCCCATGGTTCATTGATGGTTCTTATTTAAAAGGTGACAATGGCAAATATTGTGCTAGGTATGCTATTGCAACTCCTTTTAATGTTATTGCAGCGGCATATATTACCTATGGCTACTTGGGCCATAGGTAATTCTGAATTATAAGCTCTTACATGGGCTTGCACTTTAGCCAAGGGCAGAATTGTTAATATTTATGCTGATAATATATGTGCTTTCAGAGTAGCTCATGATTTTGGATTGTTGAGGAAGCACTATAGCTTTCTTACTTAAATGGCCTTTATGTATAGGAATTATGGGATGCAATAATTTTACCTGTTGCTTTAGCTATTATTAAGATTCTCGGGCTCTAAACTTGACTTCCTGGAAGCTAAAGGAAATCAGCTTGCTGATGTTTCTGCAAGGAATACTGCCCTTAACAGAACCAGAAGCAGCCAAACCTCCATCATGGTCAAAAGAGATATTTCTCCAAAATGATAACTTAGAAAAGCTGGCTGTAGAAGCTCAAAATTTGGCCTCAGAAAAGGAAAAACAAGATTGGAAATTCAACAATTCTTGGTTTGATAAAATAAAGAAAGCTCTGGTTTGGACCAAATTACAACCTGGTTTTACCAGAGACTCTAAAATTCACACTCCTCACCACTGTACATGCATTACACCATTGGTCTACTGAAAAAATTACAGCATTCATGAATCAAAATTGGTAGATAAATATTAACAAGGCTGCAAAAAGTGCCTACTTCACTTGTCCCACTTGTCTAAAGTGCAACCTAGGGAAGCCTCTTCATACTGCTCCTGGACATGTTAAACTGCCTGTTGGACCATATGAGGTCTAGAAAATGTATTTCATACAACTTTATTTCATGTCTATAAATATGTTTTAGTCACGGTCTGTATGTTTTCACACTGGACTGAAGCCTTCCCTTGCAGACAGGCTACTGTCTCTTCTGTGCCTAAAGCCCTTTTGGAAAAGATTATCCCTACCTGGGGAACTCCTCTAGAACTTTATAAAGATTGAGGATTTCATTTTACTGATCAGATACTTCAAAATGTCTGCACTGTTTGGCTGGTTTTACAGCACTTTCACTGAGCTTACCACACTAAATCTTCTGCTTTATCCAAATGCATTAGCAGCATTATTAAGGCTTAACTGGCAAAATTAATTGAGGCCTTCCAAATATCTTGGCCAAAAGCGTTGCTGTTGGTTCTTCTAACCATCAGTCCTACCCCCTTTGCAACTCATAAACTCTTACCCTTTGAGATAGTCACAGGATGCCCAATGTGTTTGGCCTCTGCCTCATTTGACCTACAACTGATAAAAGGAGAGATACACCAATATTGCAAAGGCCCAATTACTTCAACCAAAAATACCATATTTTGGCTGTAGATTGGTAGTTCTATTTGTGGTTTTTTAAGGAACCTCCATACTGTTCTCCATAGTGGCTGTACCAATTCACATTCCCACCAGCAGTGCAAGAGTGTTCCCTTTTCTCCACACCCTCTCCAGCATTTACTGTTTCTAGATTTTTTTGATGATGGCCATTCTGACTGGTGTGAGATGATATCTCATTGTAGTTTTGATTTGCATTTCTCTAATGATTAATGATGTTGAGCATTCTTTCATGTGTTTGTTGGCAGTCTGTATATCTTCTTTGGAGAAATGTCTATTTAGGTCTTCTGCCCATTTTTGGATTGGGTTGTTTGTTTTTTTGTTATTGAGCTGCATGAGCTGCTTGTAAATTTTGGAGATTAATCCTTTGCCAGTTGCTTCATTTGTAAATATTTTCTCCCATTCTGAGGGTTGTCTTCTTGTTTATGGTTTCCTTTGCTGTGCAAAAGCTTTGAAGTTTCATTAGGTCCCATTTGTTTATTTTTGTTTTTATTTCCATTTCTCTAGGAGGTGGGTCATAAAGGATCTTGCTGTGATTTATGTCATAGAGTGTTCTGCCTATGTTTTCCTCTAAGAGTTTGATAGTTTCTGGCCTTACATTTGGGTCTTTAATCCATTTTGAGCTTATTTTTGTGCATGGTGTTAGGGACTGATCTAATCTCATACTTTTACATGTACCTGTCCAGTTTTCCCAGCACCACTTATTGAAGAGGCTGGCCTTTCACCGCTTTACATTCCTGCCTCCTTTATCAAAGATAAGGTGACCATATGTGCGTGGGTTTATCTCTGGGCTTTCTATCCTGTTCCATTGATCTATATTTCTGTTTTTGTGCCAGTACCATACTGTCTTGATTACTGTAGCTTTCTAGTATAGTGTGAAGTCAGGGAACCTGATTCCTCCAGCTCCGTTTTTCTTTCTCAAGATTGCTTTGGCTATTCGGGGTCTTTTGTGTTTCCATACAAATTGTGAAATTTTTTGTTCTAGTTCTGTGAAAAATGCCAGTGGTAGTTTGATAGGGATTGCATTGAATCTGTAGATTGCTTTGGGTAGTAGAGTCATTTTCACAATGTTGATTCTTCCAATCCAAGAACATGGTATATCTCTCCATCTATTTGCATCATCTTTAATTTCTTTCATCAGTGTCTTACAATTTTCTGCATACAGGTCTTTTTTCTCCTTAGGTAGGTTTATTCCTTGATATTTTATTCTTTTTGTTGCAATGTTAAATGGGAGTGTTTTCTTGATTTCACTTTCAGATTTTTCATCATTAGTGTATAGGAATGCAAGAGATTTCTGTGCATTAATTTTGTATCCTGATGATTTACCAAATTCATTGATTAGTTCTAGTAGTTTTCTGGTAGCATCTTTAGGATTCTCTATGTATAGTATCATGTCAACTGCAAACAGTGACAGCTTTATTTCTTTTCTGAGTTGGATTCCTTTTATTTCCTTTTCGCCTCTGATTGCTGTGGCTAAAATTTCCAAAACTATGTTGAATAAGAATGGTGAGAGTAGGCAACCTTGTCTTGTTCCTGATCTTAGTGGAAATGCTATCAGTTTTTCACCATTGAGAAGGATGTTGGCTGTGGGTTTGTCATATATGGCCTTTATTATGTTGAGGAAAGTTCGCTCTATGCCTACTTTTGGCAGGGTTTTTATCATAAATAGGTGTTGAATTTTGTCAAAAGCTTTCTCTGCATCTATTCAGATGATCATATGGTTTTTCTCCTTCAATTTGTTAATATGGTGCATCACGTTGATTGATTTGCGTATATTGAAGAATCCTTGCATTCCTGGAATAAACCCCACTTGATCATGGTGTATGATCCTTTTAATGTGCTGTTGGATTCTGTTTGCTAGTATTTTGTTGAGGGTTTTTGCATCTATGTTCATCAGTGATATTGGCCTGTAGTTATCTTTACCTGTGACATCTTTGTCTGGTTTTGGTATCAGGGTGATGGTGGCTTCATCGAATGAGTTTGGGAATTTTCCTCCCTCTGCTATATTTTGGAAGAGTTTGCGATGGATCGGTGTTAGCTCTTCTCTAAAAGTTTGATGGAATTCGCTTGTGAAGCCATCTGTTCCTGGGCTTTTGTTTGTTGGAAGATTTTTAATCACAGTTTCAATTTCAGTGCTTGTGACTGGTCTGTTCATATTTTCTATTTCTTCCTAGTTCAGTCTCGGAAGGTTGTGTATTTTTAAGAATTTGTCCATTTCTTCCAGGTTGTCCATTTTATTGGCATAGAGTTGCTTTTAGTAATCTCTCATAATCCTTTGTATTTATGCAGTTGTTACCTCACCTTTTTCATTTCTAATTCTATTGATTTGAGTCTTCTCCCTCTTTTTCTTGATGAGTCTGGCTAATGGTTTATCAATTTTGTTTCTTTTCTCAAAGAACCAGCTTTTAGTTTTATTGATCCTTCCTATCATTTCCTTCATTTTTTTCATTTATTTCTGATGTGATCTTTATGATTTCTTTCCTTCTGGTAACTTTGGCGTTTTTTTGTTCTTCTTTCTCTAATTGCTTTAGGTGTAAGCTAAGGTGTTTTATTTGAGATGTTTCCTGTTTCTTAAGGCAGGATTGTATGCTATAAACTTCCCTCTTACAACTGCTTTTGCTGCATCCCATAGGTTTGGGTTGTCGTGTTTTCATTGTCATTTGTTTCTAGGTATTTTTTGATTTTCTTTTTGATTTCTTCAGTGATCACTTGGTTATTAGGTAGTGTATTGTATAGCTTCCATGTGTTTGTATTTTGTACAGATATTTTCCTGTAATTGATATCCAGTCTCATAGCGTTGTGGTCAGAAAAGATAGTAGATACAATTTCAATTTTCTTAAATTTACCAATGCTTGATTTCTTACCCAAGATATGATCTATTCTGGAGAATGTTCCATGAGCCCATGAGAAAAATGTGTATTCTGTTGTTTTTGGATGGAATGTCCTATAAATATCAATTAAGTCCATTTTGTTTAATGTATCATTTAAAGCTTGTGTTTCCTTATTTATTTTCATTTTGGATGATCTTTCCATTGGTGAAAGTGGGGTGTTAAAGTCCCGTACTATGATTGTGTTACTGTCGATTTCCCCTTTTATGGCTGTTAGCATTTGCCTTGTGTATTGAGGTGGTCCTATGTTCGGTGTGTAAATATTTACAATTGTTATATCTTCTTCTTGGGTTGATCCCTTGATTATTATGTAGTGTCCTTCTTTGTCTCTTGTAATAGTCTTTGTTTTAAAGTCTATTTTGTCTGATATGAGAATTGCTACTCCAGCTTTCTTTTGCTTTCCATTTGCATGGAATATCTTTTTCCATCTCCTCACTTTCAGTCTGTATGTGCCCCTAGGTCTGTCGTGGGTCTCTTGTAGACAGCGAATATATGGGTCTTGTTTTTGCATCTATTCAGCCTGTCTTTGTCTTTCGGTTGGAGCATTTAATTCATTTACATTTAAGTAATTATCGGTATGTATGTTCCTATTACCATTTTCTTAATTGTTTTGCGTTTGTTATTGTAGGTCTTTTCCTTCTCCTGTGTTTTCTGCCTAGAGAAGTCCCTTTAGCATTTTTTGTAAAGCTGGTTTGGTGGTGCTGAATTCTCTTAGCTTTTGCTTGTCTGTAAAGGTTTTAATTTCTCTGTCAAATCTGAATGGGATCCTTCCTGGTTAGAGTAATCTTGGTTGTAGGTTTTCCCCCTTCATCACTTTAAATATGTCCTGCCACTCCCTTCTGGTTTGCAGAGTTTCTGCTGAAAGATCAGCTGTTAACCTTATGGGAATTCCCTTGTCTGTTATTTGTTGTTCTTCCCTTGCTGCTTTTAATACGTTTTCTTTTTATGTAATTTTTGATAGTTTGATTAATATGTGTCTTGGCATGTTGCTCCTTGGATTCATCCTGTTTGGGACTCTCTGTGCCTCCTGGACTTGATTAACTATTTCCTTTCCCATATTAGGGAAGTTTTCAAACATAATCTCTTCAAATATTTTCTCAGTCCATTTCCTTTTCTCTTTTTCTGGGACCCCTATAACTCGAATGCTGGTGCCTTTAGTGTTGGCTCAGAGGTCTCTGAGACTGTCCCCAACTGTTTTCATTCTTTTTTCTTTATTCTGCTCTGCAGTAGTTATTTCCACTATTTTATCTTCCACGTCACGTATCCATTCTTCTGCCTCAGTTATTCTGCTATAGATCCCTTCTAGAGAGTTTTTAATTTCATTTATTGTGTTGTTCATCATTGTTTTTTGCCCTTTAGTTCTTCTAGGTCCTTTTTATACATTTCTTGTATTTTCTCCATTCTCTTTCCAAGATTTTGGATCATCTTTACTATGATCATTCTGAATTCTTTTTCAGGTAGACTGCCTTTTTCCTCTTCATTTATCAGGTGTGGTGGGTTTTTACCTTGCTCCTTCATCTGCTGTGTGTTTCTCTGTCTTCTCATTTTCTTATCTTACTGTGTTTGGGGTCTCCTTTTAGCAGGCTGCGGGTTCATAGTTTCCATTGTTTTTGGTGTCTGTCCCCAGTGACTAAGATTGTTTCAATGGGTTGTGTAGGCTTCCTGGTGGAGGGGACTGGTGCCTGTGTTCTGGTGGATGAGCCTGGATCTTGCCTTTCTGGTGGGCAGGTCACGTCTGGTGGTGTGTTCTGGGGTGTCTGTGGCCTTATTTTGACTTTAGGCAGCCTCTCTGCTAAAGGGTGGGGTTGTGTTCTTGTCTTGCTAGTTGTTTGGCATAGGGTGTCCAGCACTGTAGCTTGATGGTCTATGAGTGGAGCTGGTTCTTGGTGTTGAGATGGAGATCTCTGAGAGATTTTCTCCATTTGATATTACGTGGAGCTGGGAGGTCTCTGGTGGGTCCATGTCCTGAAGTTGGCTTTCCCACCTCAGAGGCACAGCCCTGACCCCTGCCTGGAGCACCAAGAGCCTGTCATCCACACAGGTCATAATAAAAGGGAGACAAAAAAAAAAAAATTAAAAAAAAGAAGATAAAGTAAAGTAAATAAAAATAATTAAAATAAAAAATAATTATTAAAACAATTTCATAATAAAAAATGAAAGAACGAGAGAAGGTAGAGAGCAACCAAACCAAAAAACAAATCCACCAATGATAACATGTGCTAAAAACTATACTAAAATTAAAAAAAAATGCGGGGGCGGGTGGACAGACAGAACCTTAGGACAAATGGTAATAGCAAAGCTGTACAGGCAAAACTACACAGACAAGTATACACATACACACTCAGAAAAAGAGAAAAATATATACATATCGTTGCTTCCAAAGTCCACCTCCTCAATTTGGGATGATTCGTTGTCTATTCAGGTATTCCACAGATCAGGGTACATGAAGTTGATTTTGGAGATTTAATCCACTGCTCCTGAGGCTGCTGGGAGAGATTTCCCTTTCTCTTCTTTGTTTCCACAGCTCCCAGGGTTCAGCTTTGGATGTGGACCCGCCTCCGCGTGTAGGTCTCCTGAGGGCATCTGTTCTTTGCTCAGACAGGACGGGGTTAAAGGAGCAGCTGATTCGGTGGCCCTGGCTCACTCAGGCCGGGGGTGGGGGGGAGGGGTACAGCTGCGGGGCGAACCTGCGGTGGTAGCAGCCGGCGTGACGTTGCACCAGCCTGAGGCGCGCTGTGCGTTCTCCCCGGGAAGTTGTCTCTGGATCACTGGACCCTGGCAGTGGTGGCCTGCACAGGCTTCTGGGAGGGGAGGTGGGGATAGTGATCTGTGCTTGCACACAGACTTCTTGGTGGCTGTAGCAGCAGCCTTAGCGTCTCATGCCCGTCTCTGGGGTCCACACTGATAGCCGCGGCTCGCGCCCATCTCTGGAGCTCCTTTAAGCGGTGCTCTCAATCCCGTCTCCTCGCGCACCAGGAAACAAAGAGGCAAGAAAAGTCTCTTGCCTCTTCGGCAGCTCCAGACTTTGTCCCAGACTCCCTCCCGGCTAGCTGTGGCGCACTAACCCCCTTCAGGCTGTGTTCACGCCGCCAGTCCTCTCCCTGCGCTCTGACCGAAGCCCGAGCCTCAGCTCCCAAGCCTACCTGCCCTGGCCAGTGAGCAGACAAGCCTCTCGGGCTGGTGAGTGCCGGTCGGCACCGATCGTCTGTGCGGGAATCTCTCCGCTTTGCCCTCCACACCCCTGTTGCTGTGCTCTCCTCCGCGGCTCCGAAGCTTCCCCCCTCCGCCACCCGCAGTCTCGGCCCGCGAAGGGGCTTCCTAGTGTGTGGAAACCTTTCCTCCTTCACGGCTCCCTCCCACTGGTCCAGGTCCTGTCTCTATCCTTTTGTCTCTGCTTATTCTTTTTTCTTTTGCCCTACCCAGGTACGTGGGGACTTTCTTGTCTTTTGGCAGGTCTAAGGTCTTCTGCCAGCATTCAGTAGGTGTTCTGTAGGAGTTGTTACACGTGTAGATGTATTTCTGGTGTATCTGTGGGTAGGAAGGTGATCTCCACGTCTTACTCTTCTGCCATCTTGAAGCTCCTCCGTCCTACAAATTTTTAAACATTGTTCATACACAAAATGTCTTCTCTTGTCTAAGGTGGTGTATATTTTAAGTGAGGTGATTTAGGATATTCTAAAATAGGAAAAAATTACTAGCATTGACATTAATTATACTTAGTTTAGATAAGTTTGGAACCTGAAGGCATGCTATCATCCCACTTGAAGTCAAAGTTATCTGGGGAATAAGATCAGGTTTACATAACAGTATTGAACTTCTTTTTTGAGCAAGGTGGGTCAGCTAAGTTTACAAAAGCCTGACCTTTTATTTGTTAATTAAAAACAGTTTCATTGTTTCTCTGATACCAACTCAAGCCACTAGTGCTCTTTAGATTATCATCTTGTTTTTACTTGCTGTGTAACTTGTTCTCATTCTTTCCTTTCTTTCCATTGCTGTGTCCTTCTAAAAGAGACATCACTTTTAGGAAGAAGAACTAGGGCTGAAGTCAGCACAACTAAGTTTTCCAAATGGAGGAGATAATAGAAACTGTTCCTGTACTATCCTTTTATCATCTGAATGCTTCCCTAACTTTTTTTGTGATTAAGTGTATGAAATCCTAAGCATACAGTTATGCTTGGGAGGACATTAAACTAACCTTTAAGGACAGTAAAACAAAGAAATTACCTGATGTAGAAATTCATAAGAAACTATAAGTTGTTGATATTAAGTGCCCTGCGAAGGGAGAAAATGTTGAGGGAAAATGAAGATATAATGCAATTTTCTCCATAAAGTTAGAGAATAGCCTATTAAATTTTGAAACTAAATTAAAGAAAATGCTGCTTTTGGAGGAAAGGACCCTATGCAGCAGCTCTTCTTATCTTTTTGAATGTATGACAACAAGCTTATAAATAACCAGCAGATGACATGAAAAAGTACTTATTTGTTTCTTACAGAAACGGCCTCAGAAGAAGAATCCAGAAACTTTATGCTCATAAATATGATAAATTGGAAGACAAAATAACCTTGACCAAAATAAATGAATGTTAAACAAGTGACAAAATTCCCTTCTTGGCTACTTAGTGAGTGGATAGTTGCAGAGGTCACCTTTGTGACACTGAAGAGACAATTTTATTTTTGTAACAATGGGTTAATTGAATTTATCTGCTATATGAGTTTTATAACTCATGTAGCTCACTGACAGAGTAAAGCAAAAGTCATAAGTCTCTTTTTTTTTTTTTTTTTTAAGCCCAAAAGTCATAAGTCTCTTAAGAGAAGTTCCATGGCTGTTCTATTTATTAGGTACTTTAAGTGGTTAGAAATACTTCTTCATGAGAGTTTTACATTCTGCAATTTTCAAAAATACAGGAAAAAAAGAATGGAAAGGTGTGCTGCTAGTTTTGTGATCATAGTGATATAAATCATATAAAGTTTTTTTTTCTTTTCTCCTTGTTATTAGTATTACTTTACTTGTGAGCTTATGCTAGAAGCTTGTCTTGCAAATGTCAAAACAGAATAGTTCATTCACTGCACATATGTTACTGAAGCTATGTCTTTAAGTCTACAAAAACTAATATAGTCTCTTCTTGTCCTACCAACACTGCTGAGAATGACCTAAACATTCGAATGAATCACTATCATCAGGGATGGTGCCACCTAGTGCATGGAGTTTGGATTGAAGAAGGTACTATTTCTTCCACAAATGGTGATGGAAGAAGTGGACACTGATATGTGAAAAAAAAAAAAAGAAACGAAAAGGAAAACAAATCTAGACACAGGCAAAAATTAACTCAAAATGGATCATAGATCTAAACTTAAAATGCAAAACTATAGAACTCCTAGGAGATAACATAGGAGAAAACCTAGATAACTGGATATAATGATGCGTTTTTACATACAATACCAAGGACATGATCCATGAAAAAAAATTTGATAAACTGATCTTCATTAAAATTAAAAATTTCTGCTCTGCAAAAGACAATATAGAGAGAAATTGAAGACAAGACACAGACTGGGAGAAAATACTTGCAAAAGACACATCTGATAAAGAACTGTTGTACAAAATATACAAAGAACACTTAACACTCAACAGTAAGAAAACAAACAACCTGATTTTCAAATGGGCCAAAGACCTAAACAGACATCTCACCAAAGAAGATATAAAGGTGACAAATACATACATGAAAAGATATTCCACAACATATGTCATCGGGGAAACGAAAATGAAAACAATGAGATACCACTGCAGACTTATTGGGATGGCCCAAATCTGGAATACTGACAACATCAGATACTAGTGAGGATGTGAAGCAACAGGAGCCCTCATTCATTGCTGATGGGAATGCAGAATGATACAGCCACTTTGGAAGACAGTTCAGCAGTTTCTTATAAAACTAAACATACTCTTTCCATATAATCCAGCAATCATTCTCCTTGGTATTTACCCAAAGGAGTTAGGAAATTAAGCTGCACAAGTATATTAATAGCAGCTTCATTCATAATTGCCAAAATTTGGAAGCAACCAAGGTGCCCTTTAGTAAATAAATAAATAAACTGGTGCCTCCAGACAATGGAATATTATTCTGCACTAAAAAGAAATCAGCTATCAAGTCACGAAGCAAAGAATATTAAATGCATATTACTAAGAAGAAGCCAATCAAAAAGGCTACATACGATATGATTCCAACTATATGACATTCTGGAAAAGGTAAAAATATGGAGACAATAAAAGTTCAGTGGTTGCCAAGGCTAAGAGGAAGCTGGGACAGATGAAAAGGAAAATCACAGAGGATTTTTAGGGCAATTAACATGCTCTGTATAATAATGGATATATGTCATTATATATTTGTCCAAACACATGGAATGTACAACACCAAGAGTGAACCCTAAGGTAAACTATGGACTTCGGGTGATTGTGATGTGTCAATGTAGATTTATCATTGGTTTAAAAAAAAAAATACCACTCTAGTGAATGATGCCGATACTAGGGGAGATTATGCATGTGTGGGGACATAGAGTGTATGGGAAATCTCTGTACCTCCCTTTCACTTTTGTTGTAAACCCAAATCTGCTCTATAACTGTAGTCTTTAAAATTAATAATAAAAATAAATTAGTAGATAAATAAAATGCAAAGAAGATTCCATTAAAAGCTTAAAGCCCAATTCTGAAAGTTAACCCATTCTCTAATATCTAGCTCATTACAGAAACTAATAATAAAGATACAGAACCTCTCACTGTTCAACTTTTTTCAAGTTCCAGAAAAATTTTGAGGAGTAGGGGTAAGGGTAATGTTGAGAGAATCATAAATAAATGTCAGCTAAAGAGGCATAATTAACAAAAATGGACCTTGTTGAAGATTAGTGTGGCCCTCTTTTGTGAGCAAAATATAAACTCCTTTTTTCTTACTCTTTAAGGGAAATTGAGCTTTACCAAATTCCTGGCTAGGAGGGAGGCAGGGAAATCAAGAGTTTATTATTTCTCCAATATCAGAGGCTGACTTCTCCAAAGAAAAGATTGGTTTCTCCAAAAGGAACCCTGTTTCGGAAGTGCTGGCTGTAGCTTGCCTAGGTTTTGAGTTTGCTTGGAATATGTTGCTCTACTGTTAGGATTCAGGTAGTGAAGTGGGGTGAGAGGTGGGGTGAGAAGACCAATTATGTGCCACCTCTGGCACGTGAATATTGAAAATGACATTTGGCTACTCTAGTCAATATGATCAATACAATAGTTTACCCACATAATTGGTAAAATAGCTTTTGTGCCTTACCCTTCCAACAATCTGAGATCTAACCAATAAGCTAAGGGGAACTTTTAGGAAATTTGCTTATTTGTAAAGTGGGGCCTGCCTGTAATCCTAATGTGGAGATGCATAGTGCTGGTATTGACATAGCTGAGGTGTGGACCCTAGTGTCAAACTTAAAGTCTCAGCACTGCCACTTCAGGATTTGTAAACTCGCTGAGTTTATATAACATTAGTTTGTTCATCTGAAAATTGGTCATAAGAATAGTACACAATCCAATGAATTACCGTGAGAACTAAATCAGGTAAGAAGATACTAATTATGTAAGTCCTTCTATAAAAAGCAATTTTCCTGAAAGGAAAAGACAGTGTCTACTTTTATTATTATTTGTATTGTCTACAACTATATTCTGCATACAGAGATTTTCAATGAACATTTGTTTGCTCTTAGTTACTCTTTAATCCATATATCCACAGAGGCAGTCACAGTGGTCAAAACATTACTCTTACTTTGAGGAATCTATTTATGAGGCAACAGGTAGCATGGGCTTCTTCGTAGAAATGAAAATACCTTGAATTAAATTACCTGGCAACAACAGGAAGCTCACTAATGATGAGTTTATATGACCATAGTATCAATATGAGATTTTAAATTGAAGCATTTAATCTTGCATTTGTTATCAAGTGGGGTAGCGATGTAAATAATATATAGTTAAATTTTATAACAATACTTCCCTGATAGAAGACAGCCCCAATCAGATGCTTGTTGCATGCCAAATTTTCAAAATAGTTTACGTAAAAAGAGGGCATACAATTTTTTCGTTTTGTTTTTTTAAGTTCCAATTACCTGCCAGACTTCAAAAATGCAGTAAGCCTGTTCATGGAATTTGCAAGCAATTTCCTTCCTCTGAGTTCTCCCACACATCATTTTGTAAAGCACTTAATGTGAAACAAAGTCAGAATTCTTTTAATAATGCTTTAAAAAAAAATTGAAAGAACCTGGAGAACGTTTAGGTATGTTTTATATATTTTTTTCTTGTATGCTTAGAGATGAGGTGACCATATTTTTCTCTTGCCTTTATAGGTACCAAGAACTATGTCCCCACCACCAGAAAGAATGAGAATTTTCTTTCCATATTCCTCGCTGAAGTGCAAAGAGTTTTATTGAAGTGATTCCAGGGATAAATCATAATCTTAAACTTTTTTTTAAAGGTAATCAATTTGAATGTGTTACCCTAGAAAAAAGTATCTGTCAATGGATATAATCCACAGCCTACCTATCCTTGTGAGGCCAAGAGGATGAAATGCCTAGAAGTCTATCTTGGTAATATGGCACACTTTTACAAATCCACTTTAATTGTTTTAGCTTAGAGAAATTTCAGCACTACTCCATCTTGAAAGAAAAGATATGATAAAACCTCACACTTCAGACTGCTTTCTTCCCATAAGATTTGATGATATGCCACAAATATGACCTGGTTTTGCTTCACAGAGTTATTGAGCTTTAAGTATCAAATACTATATTCCCATATTACATATGGAGAAGAACCATAAAGTTAATAAACTCTCCTAAGGGGACATAGTAAGCTGACGGAGAAACTTAAAACTGAACTCAGATGAGACCAGACATTCTGATTTCTCCTTTGCATCATAAAAATGCCTTAATGTATATTTAAGAATTCCGCTTTAAATACTTGGCATTGTTGATCCATTTGCTTTTTGTAAACAAAAAGACAAAGAAGCACAGTATTCCAAGAAATCAAGTACAATATTATATGCATGTTTCACCATTCCACTTTGTAAGCTCTACTTACTTAGACTTTCAATTATGAGAGCTGAGTTTCCTTAGCTACAAATACCTCTCATTTTGTAGTGCTTTTAGTGTGAGGGTGTGGGTATGGATGGAAGAGAAATATTTCAATTGAACACAACTGTTATAGTTTTGTTTGAATTATAGCAGCATTAATATCTCATAATTATTTTAATAAACTTATGAAATCTATGAAAATCACCCTATGTAAGGGAATTTACATTAAATGAGCTTATTTATGTTAATATACCAAACAATCACAATTCTGGGGCGAAAGAGAAAATAAAAAATTTCAGTGTGTTTAACAACTAAAACATTTATTACATGCTACTTTTTGTGTATATATATAGCATACTCAATTCACATTCTGTTAAAGTAGATTTTTCTTCATGAGCTTGGTCAAATTCTATGTATACGAAATATTTCTGATTCCTAATTCTGGAAAGAAGGACGGCGTAAGAAAAGTAGCCCAACCTCTGTGACTTACAGAGGGTCTTGGAATTATTTTTGTAGGCAGGGACTGTGATTGGTTTCTTCAGTCCAAAGGACAATGGATCATTTAGCTCCCAAAGCCTTTTTAGAGACTAACTGGTTCAGAGAAACTCAAGACTAAGGGTTGCTAATGTATTTCTATTAGTTTTGATATTTTAAAAGTAATTTCCTTGTTTGTATAACAATGTGGAAAAAATAGTCCCCATATTGTATTTCATCACCTTAAGTTTTAAATATCTATATTTTAAAATATTATTCGGCACACAAACATAAATTTTCTGGAACAGAACAGATAATTATTTACTGATAGCAAATATTGCTCCAGTTCCACATGCATCAACTTCTTCCTTCTAGAACAATGTAATGAGACCCAGATGAGCTGTCACTGAACCTGCAAAGGAGATTGTATCGTAGGCAAGGAACTCCAGGCATATAAATTTGTGTGGTTATACAAGGAAGGGGCAGG
This sequence comes from Phocoena sinus, assembly GCF_008692025.1. Lineage (NCBI taxonomy): Eukaryota > Metazoa > Chordata > Mammalia > Artiodactyla > Phocoenidae > Phocoena > Phocoena sinus. The sequence goes on along the minus strand of NC_045768.1, from coordinate 77,714,080 downwards.
GACAGTTGTCCCTTCTCCCTTCCTGTATTCAGTATGCAACTTTCAAAGACAAGGGCTGAAATACAATTACTAAATTAAGGACATTAAAACCAGTATTTATCTTATTATTTCTAGATTCATCTTCTTTCTTGCTTTCTCCTTCTCTCTCTCTCTTTCTTTAATTTTGGAAGGTATTTTTGGTAAAATACTCAGATATTTTTGATACGTATCTTTTATATAAGTAAATATGTGTTTACTGTAACTTATGTGTTCCAGTATGCAAATTCAATTATATAGCTAAAGATATGAATTAGAGTTCCTAAACATGAAGATAATAAGTTTCAAAACCAATTTGAGGTGCTATAAAGTACCATCAAGGATAGGTTCACAAACCAACAGGAAATATTCATGATATTATTCTTACCTATCGTCACCACAAAGTATGGAGTCCTAGATTAGAGGACTAATGCACTAATGCACAAGCCTTATGCACTAATATTTGTATCCTGGGGAAAATTTAGCCTTCTTTTGTGATTTTGATTTAGATCAGAATTTTCCTGTCTAATCATAACTCTCCCCAGGTTTTCATTTCATTCCCTAGAATTACCCTCACAGCTTCTCCTGTAAGAATAATTCTCTAAAGTAATCCATGAACTGTTCAAAGTACACTCTCAATCCTTAGGCTCTTAAAATAGAAACCAGTTTATTTGGGGTTACAGCAGTCAAACAGGGCAACATAGTTACCTCCTCACTATATCCTTCTAAAGTAGGATATCTTTAACCAACCAAATAGCGTGGGACTATGGGTTCTATGAAGCAGAAAGCAGCAGATGTGAAGGCATATGCTCTTTGCCAGACACATCCTGGATTTCTGGACTTATCAAGTCAGCAATTGCTCTCTCAGTGAAAGCAGAAAAAGCCTGAACCCTAAGTCTTCCATGGTCTAGAGATGTTCTCTGCAGCAGATCTATCAGCTGTTTGGCACTTTAAATGTGTACTTGTAACTATTAGAAGTTGAAGAAGTTCAGCAATTGGTCAACTCCCAGCATGATATGAATACATGAATAGATTAGCAATGACAATTGGGAAGTTTCTTTCTTATTCTTTATGAGAAATTGTCTTTTGTAGATTGTTTCAGTTAGGAGTCTATCAAAGAAGCAGAACCACCGTGAGTGATATGAAATATGGGAGTTATTGGACCATAAACAGTTCATGAAAGGTGCTTTCCTCTACATATAGTGATAGACTTGAAATACCTATAAGTTATAAGGTACAATAATCAGGAAAACAAAGATGAGCGTGAGGCAGCAGAAAGTAATAACAAACTGGTACCCAAAGGACAAACTGAAACTACCTTCGATCTCAATGACACGGGTGACCTGTAGAAAACCTGGAGACCTCACCATAGAGCTTAACAGGTATGCGGCCCAGAGTTGAGGAAACCTGTAGGAAGTAAAGGAAGCTGCATAGCTGGCAGCTGCCCCACCAGATAAAGTGCGTCAGTAGCTCAGTGACAATTTGCACAAGTTACAGTGGTGTCTGGTGTCCTACACTAACCTTCAGTATGTAATGGTTGATGCTTCACTTCTACCTTTGAAACTCATGGAAAGTTTTCCTTTGGAGTTTGTTACAATGACATAAGGAATTTAATCTCTCATTTAGGGAGTTATATTTTTAGCTGTATAAGGATGGTTACATCAAGCTAGGCAGAATCAACATTTTATTGATGTCTCTATTTGGAAGTTAAATCTAAATAAAAGATATTTGCAGATGTCAATTTGACAAAGTTGGACTCTGGTTGTTTTATACTGAGTCAGCCTAGGTAAGCCAAAACTTTTCTTAAAATCCCCTTCTCTTTATGGTCTTAGGTTATTGCTGGCCAAAAGAAAACCTTACATGGGTTTCAAAGGTGGAAGTGAAGGATCAACCATAGACCTTGCATTTGGTTCTCATTATAATTTCAAACTTTGGCCTTGCAGCTAAAAGAGATGAGTTTGTTGTTGCTGTTGTTTTAAGAACAGTCATAGGAGATTCCTGCTCATTTACCTCGATCTTGTGCTGGGAAGTGAAAGCCTTGAGCTGACTATTTTCTTTCCCCGAGTACTTCAACACATTTTCTTTTTCTAATTTTTTTTTTTTTTTTACTAAAATGGTCTTTGGCAGCAAATACTTGGCCACTCAGAGATTTTTCTTCTGTAGGCACTTAATTAATGGTATCTGTGGGTTACAATTTAAATAATTCTTGTCTTGGTGGGCCATAAACTCTCAGTTTCCTCTTTATCAGTGGCAACAGGGTTACCGATACCTTTAAATCTAATCAGATCAAAAAGCAGTTTCAGATAACCCAGAATTAATTCACATAACCCATCCATAAATTTTCTTTCCCCTGAAACAACTTTGCCTACCAATTTCTGTACTAGTTAAGATTTGATCAGGGGAGCACAGCCGCTAGAATGGTGTGCAGTAAGTGATTTATTATCGAAGTTAGACTTTACACAGTTGTGGGAATCAGTGAAGAATGCTATTCTCTGTGTGTCTGGTTGTGGGCCTGAAATCACTGAAGGTCTGTGGGGCCGGAGCTCAGCAAACAAATCTGGACAGAAAGCATGAAGGAGAGCAAAGACAGAATAAAACCCACAAAGACTTACAAAGACTCATGTCTGTCTCTCCCCAGCTCCAACCACAACAACACAGGTGATCTGCAAAAAACTTGAAGCTTTTGCCACAGAACTGCAGTGAAGCCTGGACCATGACTCAAAGAAGGTGCAAGAAAGAATCCAGGTAGGAGCTGAATTTTGCCTTCCTTCCTTTTTTCCTTTCTATTCCCATTGTCTTTTCTCTTGAGAACTGCTCTTAGAGGATTGCATAGACAGCAGAGAGTCTAAGCCCTTAAGCTATCTTCTCTTCACTGAGGTTGTCTGTTTCAAATCCAAATTCAACTAGCCCATCTGCCTTTTAGAAACATTTTTTAGGAAAACAAGACCTTGAATTGGTTTGGATGGTTGTGATTTTGAGATTCTAGTATTTACATACAGAAATGCCAAAGGAATATAAGCTAAAACACGCTTGTAGAGAAATGCCACCTCTTCTTGCCAATGTAACAAAAAAAATAATAATAATTTTACCTTTTTCATTAGTTACAGAGCACAGGTATTAGCTAGAAAAAAGAAGGGGCTTCTAAGATTTTTAAATAAACCAATAAAGTTCATTTTCATAGGATTTGAAGTAATTTGATGATCTTCAAGGGTCCTGAAAGTTAAGTTGTTAAAACTTCATTACAAGGGGTCTGGGCACAAGCTGAATGCTAGAATTATCATCGAGTGGAATTGCAGACATGATGTAAAATATAATAAATTACTATGATTAAAGTCATATTTGAAGTATTCATCTACTAAAAGGGAAAAATAAATCAAGAAATTAGCAATGCAGTTCAATTTAATAGGATCAATTAGTAAATTAAACAACTGAGGTATTAATTTAACACTGGACTTATGAATATATAGCATTACGTGAGAATTTACAGAAGTCCTGGAGATAGTTCTTGTCCTCATCTTGCTCCAATCCACATAGGAAGTAATAGCCTGGATGTAGCAATAAAGTATACTTTGTAATGTATTCCTTTCTTGAACATCCCACTTTGTTTGCTAGCTGGATGATTCCCTGGCCTGCCTTTGAATTGATGCAATTTTCACTGAAGAGAAGATAACTCTTTTATGCTAGGTCGAAACAAAGTCTTAGTTTTGTTTGCTCTTTGCAATAAAGAAGTGAGGAATCAACTGTGTGAAACACCACAGACTTGAGATTGTATTTTTAAAAAAAGATTTTCCTTTTTTCTTAAAGAGATGGAAGGACCTCAAGATAAAAAGAAGTGGTTTCTGTATAAATAGTTGTGTCTCAAAGCAGCATAGTAAGACTTGGCCTCTTCGATCTCAGCACTAACAAAGTGACACCACTGGCCTTTGATGATTTGTGACAGTCATTGCATTTCAATTGTCTGCAACAAGCACTACCCTCCAGCATCCTCCTCTTGAACATGAAAAGCCATTTATCAGCTCTGCCTGATGAGGCCTGAGATGACTCAAAACTTCAGCTGGCTTGTAGACCTCTTTGTGCTTGGACCTGTTGCCAGCGCTTACACTGAGCAAATTTTCAGCACAGTTTAGTGTTAGGTACACACTCTCATTCTTTGCACAATGTAGATGATAATTTTTAGTGTGCTTATGTTTATGTATATATGAACCAAACCAATGTTGAATGCAAACTGCTAGCTCAACAAGTTATGTATGGCACATGTATTTCCTAAGCATGGCACAATAAAGCAGCAGTGGGAAACTGAGAAAGAAAGAAAACTGCACTGTGTTAAAACATAAGGATGGTGTCAGAGATAAGAGGCCCAAAGACTCGCATAAGTGGTAGACACTGCTTTTGTGTGTGCTTGGAGAATAACAGGTGGTATCCTTCAGATGTTTACTATTTGTGCTGCTTGGAGTTGATTTATGTTTACATGTTACTTCAGTGTGGTTATTATTATTATTATTTTTTTGAGCAGAGAAGTGAAAAAAATTCCTAATAAAATCAAAGAAATCAATTTAGCAAGTTTCTTTTACAGTATACACTATTTTTCCAACATTGTGATAGATTCTTAAGGAGAATATAAACACAGCCTACATGTAAGAAACCTCCTGGTCTTTAAAGAGTCTACAAACTTGGTAGATGATCAAGGTTAATAAACATCAAAGTGCAGATTTAAAAATAATCAAGGACCAAATAATGTGGTTCTAAGAAGATATATGCTTTTCTCAGGAGAGGTTTCCATTAGGACAAGGGCTTTGAAGCTTATACGGACTCTGTAGCTGTGAGGAGGCCAGACTAAGGATGACTGAGATCCATGTGTTAAATTCCCTTTTGGAGTTGTCCTACCACAGGTGTCAAGAGTGAACACGAGCAGAGGAAGAGGCAGGCAGGAGAGTGTTGCAGCAATAGGACAGAACACGATATCAAGGTGTAGGTCTCTTTCATTGCTATGGCTTTCGGTTTTTATGGTGCCTCCCACTTTGGGCCCACATCCTCTTAGGCCACCGGTCTGCTCCCCACAGTCATGGGACCAATTCCTGGAAGTTGTCCTTCTATCAGTGTAATTCCTCAGGAGGCCTCCCCCAGACCTCCTTCCCTTCCCCAGTAGGGAACTACTAATGACCCTTTTCATTCCCTCTTCTCTGTCCTCTCTCTGATAACTCTAAATAGAGGATTTTCCCCCTAGCACTCAGGTGACAATAAATATTTACTGAATAATGTGTTTAAAGGAATCAGGAGTCTCAGCTATTCTGGTTAGTTTTTACTCTGTTTTCTTCCCTTGTGGGTCCACAGTGCCCTAGGCTTGAAATTTTTTACTTTAGATTAGAGTTCAGAATGCTGGTTAGAAAAAAGGATAAAGTGAGGAAGTAGTGGACACCAAAGTTAGAGTCTTTGATGCCTTGAAGATTCCCTAGAGCTCTGGGTCTCAGATTATGACAAAACCTCTTCTATCTACAAAACCCCATTTGACAGAACACAAGGCTAGATTAGATGCTCTTGGTGTCTCAGTTAGATGCCCTTTACCAGACCGGTGCATCCACCTCCAGTTACTAAGAATGTGAGCTGCCAAGAATCCACAGCTGCAACTTCCCTTGAACTGTCCATGGTAGCCACCTGGCTCAGAAATGCCCGAGAAGCTTTGGCGTCCTCCCCAGAGGAGGTCTGCAACCAATAACTAACTCACAGAGAGGGCAAACACTGCCCCTGTTGCCTCAAAGAGGAAAAAGTCTGCACTGCCATTCATGCTCCAGGGTTCTCTGCAAGATCAGGATGAGGCTAGACTTCAGGTGGACCTGTGATTCTCAAATTTTAGTGTGTACCAGAATCACCTAGAGGACTTGTTAAAATACAGATTACTGGACCCCACACACAGAGTTTCTGATTCAGTAGATCTGGACCTGAGAATCTGCATTTTAACAGGTTCTCACCTGATGCTGACGCTGCTGATCTCGGGACCACATTTTGAAAACCACTGAGCTGGACCCACATATTCCCTACATCTTTCCCTTATTCTTATCTGCTTCACTTTCTTTTTTGTTTTCTCCTGAGAGCACCCTCCCAAGGATCCATTAGCATAGGAGTTCCCATCTCAGGCGTTACTTCCAAGGAACCTGACCTAAAATAACGGTCCATCCTGAATTAGACCTACAGGACTTTAAAAAATGTCCTTTTGCATATGTATGTAGGCATACATGATGGAAAGCTGGATCACGAACTGGAACAACATGTGCCACCTAAATTTATTGAGGGCTACGTGGGCTCTTTGTACACATGAAGTCACTTTAACAATAATAACCAAGGTTTCCCTAGCTTAATAGTTCCTCCTAGAATTGCTTCTGTGACTCTTTCTCAGTAGGCATCAGCACCAGTGCAATGAAGCATCCACAGTTGCTAAGGGACATGAAGCTTAAGGAACAGTATGGGAAGAAGAGATAGGAGCGAAAGCCACTCTCCCATTCCTGTTAACACTCTTAGAAGAATCGCAAAGCACTGTTATAGATGATTCCATATTTCACAGAGCTTATTGAAACTGTTCTTGCAGAAATGAATGTCGCCTCCCTCTTCCTCAAACCTGGAAATCAGTCAGTGCAGGAACATAGAAAAGTCATCACAGGCTTCTCAAAATCCTTCTTCCCTCTCACAACTAAACCTTCCTTCCTGGGTCATGCTTATTTGACTCTCTTCTTTTAATCTCAAGTTGAGTTTTCCCAGGAGTCCTTCATTGCTCATGTAAATGTATTTCTTAAGAACTAACTCTTATGATTTCTCTCAGTCCCCCTGAGACTCAGGTGGGGAAACAGTAAATAAACTTTGTTTGTAACAGAAATTGGACTTCAAAACTTTATCTCTGTAAAGTATTGACTTACGCTGATGTGCTGTATTAAAAAAGTCTTGATATGAAATACTGAGAAGGTAAAATTTATTATGTTAAATATATGTGTGCATATATATACACATACATGTATGGTATATATACCTCCCACAATACCAGAACTATTTTTCCATCAACCTCCTGGTTATCCATACCAAATTTATTTAGAGACTGCAACATGAGTTTCCAAGCCCCAAAGCCAGCTCACTGTTTCTTTTTCCTTTCTATATGACTACCTCAAGTCTCTGTATACACTGCAAGGGTTCAGTGGCTGAGACAGCAAATCTCTTACTCCTCACATATCAGTGACTTTTACAGATTATTGCCCTACATTAAGGAGAGGCACAAGGCAGCAGAAACATGTCCTGGGTTCATATGGAACATTGAGGAATCACTGAAATCTTACAAAGGAGCATATAAATCCCCATACATTGGTGTGTTTTATTAGTCTGTTACTGTTGTTTACTTCACTTTTTGCAACTTATTATAAACTCGCCTCAGGACGATCATTTGGGTACCAATACATGGCATCAGCTAAACTCCAAATTAATTCACATATATTTGGTTGCAGAACTTTCAAAGTTGCAAACCACTTTCCCTGGGATGCTTGCTACCAGACAAAAGGGGCCTCAGGATTGATGTAATGATATAATTCAGACTTGATTACATACAATTTTGTTTCCACCATCTTTAAGCCTTAGCCAGGATTTGAAATGCAGGCATTCTGCGGCATTTGAAGTCTCTAATAAGTAACAAATAGACTACCCCACCTGAGCAACCTGCTACATAAAGAAGAACAATGACATTTAGCAGTTTTTATGTCTTCACCACCTTCAGGATTCTTTTCCTCACTGTTTTAAAGTAATTTGTGATCACATAATCCATTTATATGGTGAATATTATATACTATCACTAGTTGAATATGCCCGAACACAGATTAAAAGCCTCCATAATTTAGGATTTGGGGGGAGTGATGTTACAGTGTCATGAATTAGTTCATAAGATAAAAGTAAATATTTGATAAAATATTATATTGACAGATAAATCTTTTTCATAGCTTCACAAAGTTTGTGAAAACCTCAGCATCTCCCAACAATGTGCATAAACACAACGGTGTGACTTTTATTCCTCACAATCTCAGACTTCTTAGGTGTTACGTACAAATTCAAACCATGCTGCCTTACCTTGTTTTGTCTTTCAGAGGCTGGCTTGAAGGGACCATGACTTGTTTAATTGAATTAAATTCTAAATCCAGTTTTTATATAATCTCCTGATAGATTATGATGTCCTACTCTATGGATTTTACTTGAGAAGAAACAAGAATAAATTATGAACAGTATGAGGGAGTAACTGAAAATAGTTGGTTTGGGGTTTACTTTGATGTTTTAGTTTATTGGTTCAATGAAAATATATTTGACATTCATCATGACTGTTGATGAGCACAAGTGCGGGAAAACATGAATATTCCCTTTTACAGAATGAGAGCAAGGAATAAGATCTCTGGGCTGGGCAGGTGGTGGTGAGACATTATTATCCCATGGCATGCAACCAGTGTAGTCTGAATTTCACCAGGGGTGGCAAAAAATATTCCCTAAACTTGGAAACTAATTTTGCTTAATCTTGTTTTGTACGTGTTGCTACCTAAGTACATGGGACAAAGACTCTTCATTACCTCTCTTCTCCAATGGATTTATCTACAAGTGGGCTTGGGAAATCTCACAAGTGCATGAAAGGCCTTTCAAACACTTACTTCTCTTAGAGTGTGTAAGTATATAATAAGCAGGATTCTCACTACAAACTTGAAAACACATCGTTTTAGATAGGATTCTGTAAAGATTAGTGAACAATTGTTTGCATCAGGGAGTCTGATGAAGTGCATAAAAGAGGAAAGTTCTGTCTATTTATAATGTTTTTATAGAACCCAGAGCCATGGAGACTTAGCTGTGGGACTTAGCACACAATACCAGCATTTCTATCTTTCTCCCCCTTCTATAGCCACCCATCTTATTGGAGGAAAGGAATGAATGGAGTGAAGAGCATCTGAATTTCACTTTTCTTTTTTGTACTGGCTGGGCACATTGTTATTCTTTCAACAAATCCACCTATGATGATGCTTCTTTACATAATGGATGCAATTCATGTAGAGAAACTTCAATAATATCATACTGAATATGATAGAGTATCAATACTATTTAATTGTATCTATCTTTTATTGTATTTAATTGTATCTATCTTTTAGGCACATAGTTAACAAAATGGAACACAATGAGCGTGTTTGAAGAAAACATTTCCTTTGTTTTAATTGTCTAAAACTCTGAACGGCTATTTAAAATGCTAGTTTTCAAGCCATATGTAATGCCAGAAATAACACTGTGAATCTGATGACTTTATATTGCAGCTCATAACTTTGTTATTTCAGGAGATGTTTGAATATTTTCAAGATAACAAATATGTCACCCTTCTGAAAAGACTATTATTTTATAAATAGAAGAATATATTTTATTTAATTTTAAGGATAAGTTATAATTGATGAAAAGAAATATCATTAACCTATATTATTTTTTCCCTCTCATTGCACTAGTATTTATTTCCTTGGTAAATATAGTTTAGCTATATTTAAAATAGTTTAATAAAGATGATAAATCATATAATGATTTCAAGGATTTTGATTCTGATTTTTTCAAAGAAAAAATGTAAAGTATTTTAATATATCTACAAACTGTTAAAATAATGTTATTTAACAGTCATGTATTAAATATTGGTCATATTCTAATCATGATACAGGGATAAAATGGTGAAAATTTGTGGTCTCTGCTATCAAGGAGTTTGCAGAAAGGGCATAAGTGTTGTTTCATAATGCTTCAAACTAAAACATTTAAAGGAAGACATATTAGTCAGCCCAGGCTGCCAAAAATAAAATACCATAGACTGGGTGGCTTAACAGAAATTTACTTGCTCACAGTTCTGGAGGCTGGAAAGTCCAAGATCAAAATTCTAGCTGATTTGGTTTCTGCTGAGGCCTCTCTTCCCAGCTTGCAGACTGCTGGCTACCTTATCAGTATGTCCTCACTTAAGCAGAGATAGAGCAAGATTTTACCTTATGTTTCATTGTTTCGTTCTCTTCTTATAAGGGCACCAGTCCTATTGGATTAAGGCCCCACCTTTTTGACCTCATTCAACCTTTATCACTGCCCTTTTCCCAAAAACAATAACATTGGAGGTTAGGGTTTTAACATATGAATTTCAGGGAGTTGCAATTCAGTTCATAGCAGAAGGCTTGACTGAATTACCTTGTTAAAATGAGGCTTCTTTACTTAGTTGTTAGTATTTGGGAAACGAGATTGCCTTAGATGGAAACTTTATCATGGAACCAAATCTAACTTATGTGACTTAATAGTTTCCCCATATTCATTTGCATGAGCTCAATTACATAAATTGAAAAAATTGTACAAGTTTGCAAAAAGAGTTTAAAATGTTTCTTTATAAATTCAAAATTTTTTAAGCTAGCTGCAAAGAAAGAATTTGTCAGGAAACCATGATTCAAACATTTAGGGTATTTTGAATTAGGAAGAAAAATTAAATGTGTTGATTCAAATTCACTCTCTACCATTTTACAACAGAAGAAAGGGAAGCACAGACAGGTTAGGTCATGATCTAATCACACAGTTAGTTTGTGGGAACAATAGAACCAACCCTAGAACCAGAATTCATTTTCTCCTAGTCCAGTGTTTTGACCAGCACATGTCATGAAGCTCTAGCTATATTATGGGTACTTTGTTATGAAATTGATATTTCCTGCTAATCAGCATTTCAAGTACTACCTAAAATATTTGTTCTCAATGTTCTATAAACCTCAATTCACTTGCTGTTTCAGTGTTTTAGAAATCAAGTAAAATCATTATAATGTTGATTTCATTATTTCCTTTTTATTGAAGCATAGTTGATTGACAATATTGTGCTAGTTTCAGGTGTACAGCAAAGTGGTTCAGTTCTATATATATATATAGTTTTCAGATTAATTTCCATTACAGGTTATTATAAGATATTGAATATACTTCCTTGTGCTATACAGTAATCCTTGTTGCTTATCTCTTCTATATATTGTAGTTTGTTTCTATTAATCCCATATTTTTTTAAACATCATTATCAGGGGAATCTACCTTTCTCTTATAAAGGGAGCTATTAGACTTTCTCTTCTCATATGACAAGTGACATTGATATGGTTCATATTTATAGGCTTTGGGAAGTAACAAGATATGCTGCTTCATGCTGTTTTCATCTGTCACGGGAATAGAATGAAGCTTATGCTATATGTAGTCTGTACAGTTGCTGGCACAACCCATTGGGAATTAACTTTCCCCAGTAAAGAATCCACAGTGAAAACTGAGACAGTCTTCTATCATTCAGTGCTTTCTTTCTTGAACAATCTTAGAACTAGAATTACAGTCAAATCAATTATTTGGTATTTCTTTAGGGACAGAGGAAAGAGGAAAAGGTAATTATGTTTTGAACTCAAAAACATTTTAACTTGGTAGCATTGAATTTTTTATTTTTCCTGTCAAATATAAGTGAAAAAAATAGGTGAAATTTCTGATATAAATCAAATATTATACAAGCCTGTGGAAATGCAGGCAAAGTATAAGCACCTCTAAGATTTTTTTTTTTTTAATTTGCTTAAACTTACCAGATACCAGAACAAATGTCCATGGCCCTAAATCAGGGGTTAGTTGGAGCCAGTGGCTTGCACTGGCTTGAAGAGTTGATTTTTCTTTTTCTTTTTATATATGTACCACATCTTCTTTATCTATTCCTCTGTCGATGGACATTTAGGTTGTTTCCATGTCCTGGCTATTGTAAATGGTGCTGCAATGAACATTCAGGGTGCATGTACCCTTTCAAATTATGGTTTTCTCCAGATATGATTTTTCTATCTCCTCCTCTCAACTCCTCTCTTCCAGATTGCACTATCAGTGATGTCACCTTGGTACCTGAGATTGGTTATAGTGGGAATATTTATACATTTGCAGTTACTATAAATCAGGATTTTATTATTATTATTATATTTTGGGGGGGCTGGTTTAACCAGCATACAACTATCCCCAATCCACAGTACCTGAGGTAGCGCTGTGCATAGTCTGTCTCTATGTGACAGTGGGCTCAGAATTCTGTCACTTGACATAACATGGGTGATAAAGGCATAAAAGAGGAAAGTTCCATCTTATTTATAAAGATTTCATGGAAACCAGAGCCATGGAGACTTAGCTGTGGGACTTAGCAAACAATACCAGGGTTCCCATCTTTCTCCTCCTTTTATAGCCATCCATGTTATTGGAGTAAAGGAATGAATGAAGGGACTGAAGAGCAGCTGAATTTCACTTTCTTTTTTTTCCTTTAAAGAGGAGCTTTTAAAGGAGTTTCACAAGTCTTATTTATGACTATTGTGTCCATATTAAGAATAACACCCAGTATTTTCAGGTAGCTTTGTCTTCCACAATAATGAACCTAAACTTTTTTCTGTTTAATACCAGAAGAGACTTGTAGGACAGATATCACTGTTCCTATTCTATATATGATGTATAGAGAGACACATAAAATGTATACACAGCATCAGATTCAGGATTTCTATCTCCATGATCAATGTTTATTTTCCAGTATACCAAAAATGTTGGTTCCATATGTTATATGGAATTAAACTATGCTATTCTGGGTATACAAAAAGACTGATCAAAAATCTAATAGCCAGCACTACCCTTCTGGCTTAACAATATCATTGCAGAGTAAAACAAAACACATGAAATGAGCAGGTCTTCCCCAAAAGTCCTCCTGAGAGCAAAATTTATTCTTCCTAAAATTGCATATAAAGTATTGGCACTGTCAAGGTAGGAAGAGCATAGCTGAAATGTTGGGTGTGTGTATTTGTGTGTGTATGTGTATGTGTGTATGTATGGAATGACATATGTAGGCATTACCTGGACATGTTAGAAATAGGACTTATAGCTTAATTTTCATTTCTAAATTGATGAAATATTTCATATTTTTATAGTTTAACCTGTTAACTCAAAGACCCTTTGTGTTCTGCCATAAGGCATATAAAGGATATATGCCTCTTATTCTTCTGTTTATACTCAACTGTTATATAATATTTTATAGACTAACCTATGTCACCGCAGATTTGCATTCCTTGGGCATCAGCCAAAAAATGGCCAGTATTCCTATTTATACTGTCTCTGCTTTTAATCAAAATCAAAGAAGAAAATTCTCATGTCTAAGCAAAAGAAAAAAAAAGATGAATCAAATTAGGTCATCAAAATGTAAGAAAATATAAAAATTTCTCACAGCAAAAATATAATGACTATAGTCTCTTAATAGAGAACAATTCTTGCTACTGTACAGTTATGCAAAACAATTTAAACCAGCTATTATGACCCTGGAAACTCTGAAAATATGAGACACAGTCTTTGAGAAAATAAGAACTTCCAGCATTCAGAAAATTTTTAGCATACCTGACATAAAAAGACATTAAACTATAAAAATGTACAACATTCCCAAAAACCTATTTGACGATTTACACCACAATTTAAAAGTAGACCATTAATGACTTTGGAGATTCCTTGGCCCTACCTTCACATTTTATGGTTGAGAATACTGAGGCCATGAGTGGCTGAGAGTTGCAAAAGTTAGTTACTAAAGTGGGCTCCATTCTTTCTTAACCCAGGGCCCCTTCTTCATCATCAAATGTAACAAGACTCTCATATTCATGATGTATCTGACATAAGAAATATAGATATATTGATTACTCAGTTGTCACTTAAATCAGATAACGTCTCTAGCTAAGAAAAGATGGGTCAAGTGAGTATACATGTTTTGGAACTACAGTGAAATTCTAGAGACATAGAGGCTTGCCAATCAGAAAATGTGAATTCTGTCTTGGCCTTCCCACTTATAGCTAGGCTCTGTGTCTATTTTCTCCTGGGTAAAGATGTCATTTAAAAACTTGAGAACTGTGAAAATCCAAAACAAAGTTAGATATTACTATCTTGGAAAATTGTTAAGTGCTTTCTAGAAAATGGATTATTGCTGGTTTGATTATTTTAAAATATTAGATATTGGTGAAATATTAACACCTACAAAGATGCTTGCTAGAGATGGCATTTTTGTAGGTGTTAGGTGTGGGCCTATCTGGTGGTCGCCAGCTTCAGGGCAGAGTATCTCAGGATGCGCATGAAAAGTTAAGCTGCTGTACAAGGTTTTCAAGACATTTCAAATGATAGGCGTTCAGAGAGGTTTCTTCTGAGTTTGAGAAACTTTTCACTAAAAATAGAAAGTCCTGTATTTACTCTCCTTTTAGACAAGCAATGAATTATGATCAAGAAATTAAATATCAGTCCAAATGAGCTGGTAAGGGGAAGAATACCGATAATCACTTCTGGACATTTTGTCCCTGAAAATAGATATCTAAATACCACATTTATCCAAATCCTGTATTTAATTACCATTTATAAGATAAATGCTGCTGCTGTTGGTGCTGTTTTAATCAATTCGTGGAAAGGAAATTGTAAAATAAGATGGATAATCTAGGTCCCTAGCTTCAGCTTCTCAGGTGATGGTCCTCAGTCTCCTAGGGAACTGAATAACTCAAATTGGGACTTGGATTTCTTGATCAGAGTGAGGACACATGAAAAAAGGAGAACAGGAGACTTTCAGGATGGTGGAGGAATAAGACGTGGAGAACAACTTCCTCCCCACAAATACATCAGAAATACATCTACATGTGGAACAACTCCCACAGAGCACCTACTGAACACTGGCAGAAGACCTCAGACCTCCCAAAAGGCAAGAAACTCCCCACGTACCTGAGTAGGGAAAAAGAAAAAACAGAAACAAAAGAATACAGATGGGACCTGCACTTTCCAGAGGGAGCTGTGAAGGAAGAAAAGTTTCCACACACTAGGAAGCCCCTTCACTGGTGGAGACAGGCGTGGCAGAGGGGAAGCTTTGGCGTCACGGAGGAGAGCACAGCAAGAGGGGTGCAGAGGGCAAAGTGGAGAGATTCCCGCACAGAGGATTGGTGCTGACCAGCACTCACGAGCCCAAGAGGCTTGTATACTCACCCGCTGGGACAGGTAGGGGCTGGGAGCTGAGGCTTGGACTTCTGAGGTCAAACTGCCAATGTCATTTTTCACAGAACTAGAGCAAAAAATTTCACAATTTGCATGGAAACACAAAAGACCCTGAATAGCCAACGCAATCTTGAGAAAGAAAAACGGAGCTGGAGGAATCAGGCTCACAGACTTCAGACTATACTACAAAGCTACAGTAATCAAGACTGTATGGTACTGGCACATAAACAGAAATATAAATCAATGGAGCAGGAGAGAAATCCCAGAGTTAAACCCACACACATATGGTCACCTTATTTTTGATAAAGGAGGCAAGAATGTACAATGGAGAAAAGATAGCATCTTCAATAAGCGGTGCTGGGAAAACTGGACAGCTACATGTAAAAGAATGAAATTAGAACACTCCCTAACACCATACACAAAAATAAAATCAAAACGAATTAAAGACCTAAATGTAGGGCCAGACATTGTAAAACTCTCAGAGGAAAACATAGGGAGAACACTCTATGACATAAATCACAGCAAGATCATTTTTGACCCCCCTCCTGGAGAAATGGAAATAAAAATTAAAAAATGGGACCTAATGAAACTTAAAAGCTTTTGCACAGCAAAGGAAAACATAAACAAGACGAAAAGACAACCCTCAGAATGGGAGAAAATATTTGCAAATAAAGCAACTGACAAAGGATTAATCTCCAAAATTCACAAGCAGCTCATGCAGCTCAATATCAAATAAACAAACAACCCAGTCCAAAATGGGCAGAAGACCTAAATAGACATTTATCTAAAGAAGATTGTCAACACACACATGAAAGAATGCTCAACATCATTAATCATTAGAGAAATGCAAATCAAAACTACAATGAGGGCTTCCCTGGTGGCACATTGGTTGAGAATCTGCCTGCCGATGCAGGGGACACGGGTTCGGGCCCCGGTCCGGGAAGATCTCACATGCCACAGAGCGGCTAGGCCCGTGATCTGTGGCCGCTGAGCCTGAGCATCCGGAGCCTGTGCTCCGCAACGGGAGAGGCCACAACAGTGAGAGGACCGCGTACTGCAAAAAACAAAACAAAACAAAACAAAAACTACAATGAGGTATCACCTCACACCGGTTAGAATGGCCATCATCAAAAAATTTAAAAACAATAAATGCTGGAGAGGGTGTGGAGAGATTCGAACCCTCTTGCACTGTTGGTGGGAATGTAAATTGATACAACCACTATGGAGAACAGTATGAAGGTTCCTTAAAACTAAAAATAGAACTACCATATGACCCAGGAATCCCACTACTGGGCATATACCCTGATAAAACCGTAATCAAAAAAAGTCATGTACCATAATATTCATTGCAGCTCTATTTACAATAGCCAGGACATGGAAGCAATCTATGTGTCCATCGACAGATGAATGGCTAAAGAAGATGTGGCACATATATAGAATGGAATATCACTCAGCCATAAAGAGAAATGAAATTGAGTTATTTGTAGTGAGGTGGATGGACCTAGAGTCTGTCATACAGGGAGAAGTAAGGCAGAGAGGGTTAAACAAATACCATATGCTAACACATATATATGGAATCTAAAAAAAAAAAAAAAAGTTTCTGAAGAACCTAGGGGCAGGACAGGAATAAAGACACAGAAGTAGAGAATGGACTTGATGACATGGGGTGGGGGAAGGGTGAGCTGGGATGAAGTGAGAGAGTGGCCTGGACATATATACTCTACCAAATGTAAAGAGATAGGTAGTGGGAAGCAGCCACATAGCACAGGGTGATCAGCTCTGTGCTTTGTGACCACCTAGAGGGGTGGGATAGGGAGGATGGGAGGGAGACTCAAGAGGGAGGAGATGTGGGGATATATGTTTATGTATAACTGATTAACTTTGTTGTATAGCAGAGAGTAACACACCATTGTAAAGCAATTATACTCCAATAAAGATGTTAAAAAAAAAAAAAAAAGCCATCAGTCACCTTAGCAAAAATTTGAGATGTCCTCCAGTAAAGAAACCTTTTCTATTTTGATTAACACTACCTTCTTAAAATTTTTCTACCATGGAACATTTACATTCTTTCTTTCTTTAACATGCGACTCATTCATATTTCAGAAAATTAGTGAGTCATATTCATTATGATTGACAATATACGTTAAAAAACGTGGCATATAATTTAACAAAACAATTCTGATGTGGTCTGAGTAGCAGCATATTCTCTGCGGCTATTACTTCATGTAAACCTGAATCCATGTTCCTTTTGAAGCAATTTAAGATTATGGTAAATGTGTTGTAAGCAGATCGCATCATCAGTCAGAATAAACACATATGTCACTTCCAGTGAAACGGTTGCCAAAGCATTTTCTCCCTGTGTTGTTGATGTTCTTAGCATACAGGCTGGACCTAGAATTCCTGTTGGAATGAAGGATGAAGGAAGGAATGAAGAGATCAAATCTTTCCCATTCTTGATTTTATTCTTGATTTTACTGTCAATGTCCTTGTGCCATCCACATCCTTTATATGTTTTTTTCCTCTACATCCCATATATGTTTTGATCCCAGGAAATTATGAAAATTTAATTTAAAAAAGGCAAAGACAAAAACTTAAGTTGGCTCACTAGAGCCCTCTCACCAGTTTGATATTCGGTTGTTAACAAAAACACCTTGAGTATAACTATACCACTAGTTTTGAATCCAAACAAAAGTCACTATCTTATCCCAAAGGAGGTAATCGGGATTGCTTTATTCAAAGTAAAATACATCTTTATATTTTTTCTGCAGGTATATCAGCCTCTCTCCTATTTAAAAACTATGTGTTTACTCTTCCTTAGAAAATAAATGTAGATTCCTACTGTACCCTATACTTTTCTAAATTTTTTATATATCATTAGATAAAAATTAAATGCTATTTTTTCTATGATTGGACTCTCTTATCTAACTTGTATTTTCCAGGATTCACCCTTGCTGCCTTTTGGCAAAGCAAAACACTTGCTAAGTTTCCTTTTTAATCACTCTTAGGTCCTCCATGATTTCTCAGAGTTTTCCAAGGGTAAGTCACATTTACAAGTGCTTTGATAATGTAATTCAATGAACTTACACATTTAAATCCCTTTACAACGGTAGCTGGTATTCTTCATGCTGCTATACAGCTTCTTTCCTTTAGAGGGAAGGTAAAGAGAAGTGGGAAGGCAATTAGAAGTGGGTTGTTATTAAATGACTGCAAGAAGAGAACAAATAGATGGACACTTTAAAAGAAAGAAGAAACATTAATTTAACTGTTCAGATTTTGACTGGGTCAATTTTAAGCAAACTAGGCATATTTCATACAAACTTTACTAAGGTTTGGAAAAACTCTGCCTACAAAATATCATCTTACTTCACCCAAGGTGCAAGAGTACTAGCAATACATTTAAAGATATTATTTTTAGTCCCTGCCATTTTTTTGATCTAACACATTCACAATAAATACAAGAGTAAGGAGTTATAAGTATCAAAGTTGAAGGGAAGTTTTCCCAGTTTGAACAGTATTGGAAACCA
Organism: Phocoena sinus; assembly: GCF_008692025.1. Classification (NCBI taxonomy): domain Eukaryota; kingdom Metazoa; phylum Chordata; class Mammalia; order Artiodactyla; family Phocoenidae; genus Phocoena; species Phocoena sinus. Next base: position 77,695,511 of record NC_045768.1, on the reverse strand, counting down.
TTAGAAGACTTATCAATTCATAAATTGCTATGTATAAATCTTTATGTGCCCAAATCATGGCTCGTGAGGCTCTTTCAATCATGTGTGGCTCTGATCCTTTCTATCAGGATAAGCAAGTGATGTGACTGGATACAATGGAGGGAGCTGTGATTATGAGAAAGTATTTACATTAATACAAATAAATATGTTAGCACTTTATATGTTAGGATGCTAAAAACAAATCTAAAACATTTATTTGGTAACTTAGGGAGTTATTTAAATTATTCACCAAGCACCAAACAAGAGTCAAGAATTTTTCTGAGAACTGGAGAAACAAATATAAAAGTATTATTATTCCTGCCTCAGACAGTTAAAGATCCAGTCTTATCTGGGAGTCAGATGTCTAAGCAAGTATGTCATTTTCAAAAAAATTAAGCAAGAACTGACTTTTTTACTAAATAGCTTTTAAGTTAGAAAATGGATATTATAAATTATTATAGTTAAAATGAAAGAATGGGAAAAATTGTTTTCTTTAACAAATTAGGAATTAATCCTTAAGATAAATGAGACGTAAGTGCTACAACCAGAGAAATTAGTGTTTGCTAATCTTGAATTTTCATTTAAGATCATAGAACTTATGTGATAAATTCTCTATCCCACTTAATGTTTCTTCAGAAAAATTTTACTCTTGTTGATATCTGTTATAAATTACTTCCTCAAGTTTTAAGATATTGAATAAAGTAAATTAATACAATTCCTAATATTGTCTGCATTAGGAAACCAGAAATTTTATAAGAATTTGGGATTTCTGATTATCTAGGTTGGTATGAAACCAACAATTGACTTGAAGATGGGGAAAGAGACATTTTGCATGGAAGGAAGTGGAGGTGTGTGTAACAGGTATGGGATTCTTTGAAATGTATGAACAACTGAAAGCTTTGAGAGTAGAATTCTAGTACACTATTTTTCAAATTAGTTCTCAAAACACCTAAAGAGTTAATGCTTCAGGTAGAAATAATTTAAACAGTATAGGTTACATTTCTAAGTCCAAAAGAGTTATAATGCTATGGTTAAGGTAAGTGACACAAAATCATCAATGCTGTTTTCAAATATTGCTGTTTAAGATTGCTCTACTTCAGAGGATATAATTAACCATAACAAGCAGTAGTGGAAGCAATGTTTTGTTATGTTATAAAAGCAGTAAAGACATATCCTCTCCAAATATGTTTTATTGGGGGCAAATTTGTCGTTTTGTAAGTTAGGGTAACAGTGGCTATATTCTTAAAATATGAATCCAGTCGTAGAAATGTTTAGTACCTTATACATGTTTCCTGTTTGAGTCGGTAGCTGGCAAAGGTAGATAAATTTCTATTTATTATGACATGACTCTTCCTTTGATCATCTTTCAGGTAAATAAAATATACAAGGCCACGATATTTGATGTGGCATTTTTAAAGACTGATAAAACAGACCAGGGAGTATCTTATTCATGAGATGTAGAGTGAACTTAATGTTTTTTTCCTTTTTAATAAAGCTTTCATCATTTTATCAAGATCATTTTAGGATAACAAAAGAGTAAACAGGAAGAATGGTAGAGTAACAGGTGAGACCAATTACAAATGAGGAGTTTTTTTGTGTGTGCTGAGAAAACAAAACAAAAAATCAGATCTAAGAATATATAGAGAACTCTTACAAATCAATAAGAGAAGTACAAGCAACCCACTAAAAATGGGCAAGAGCCACGAGTAGGCATTTTCCAGAAGAGCAAATAGGAATGCTAACAAACATATAGAGGTAATATGACTCATAATCGATCCACAGAAATGCAAATAAGTACCACACTAAAGTACTATTATATATCATTTGATTGACAAAAATAAAAGTCTGACATTACCTCATATTGGAGGTGCCGTATATCGTGTGATATCTTATTCTTTGCTGCTAGAAATGTAAATTTGTGCAAACATTTTGGAAAGAAATCTGATGTTTCCTTCTATTGTTGAACAAGCATATCCTCTATGACTCAACAATTGTACTTGTACAAATACAGCAGGACAAATACAAGAATGTTCTTAGTGGAATTATTCACAGTAGCAGAAATGTAGAAATCACCTGAATGCCTTTCATGGGAGACTAGATAAACTGTGGTATATTCATATAAAAAGCAGTCAAAAGAAATGAACTACAGCCAGACTGCAGCTGTTTATACAATATAATAATTCACGGGAAATATAAGCTCCCAAAGAGTAAATATAGCATGAATACATAAATAGATTAAATTATTTTAGAATAGATACAGATTCAGGAAAACAATAAAGAAAGGAATATGAATGATGAACATGAGATTTAAAATGATACTTGGGGGAAGGTAAAAAGTTAGGTTAGGTACGGGATGAGAGGACATATGTTTAGATGTAAATTATTTTTAAGATCCCAACTTTTGTTATGCGGAATGGATTTATGGTTGCCTATTACATTCTTAGAGAAAAAAAATCAAGTAATTACATTTTTTAAAGTAGGCCGTACATTGAATAATGGTGAGGGTGTGTCGTGAACCAAAGATTGATACTAATAAAATTATGTGAAATTGTGATCTTGTATACATACAAATCCACAATAATGAAAATATATGAGACTGTGTTGAATATCTTAGACTAAGCAAGTAAATTGACCTGTTAATTATGCCTGATAATTCTCTTTCCTGATATTCCTGTGGGAGGAGCAGAGTTAAGAATCTTAATCTTGGTTGATAATTATGGTTAATTCATTTCTGGATAATGTAAATTGTTCTGTATTTCACATAGTTAACCATTACCGTCTCTCATTTTGATGGAGGAAAGAAAGAGCAAATTATAATCTCTTTGGTAATAAGGTTACCTAACATTTAAGACTTTGTGGATCATGCTGTAATTCAACAATTTGAAGTATAGTGAGAAATGAAGGAATATAAATGGTCTGTAGGATCTTTTTGAACAACTTGGGCATGAGGCTAAAACAAGTATTGATACTACCCTCTCTATATCTATTGTTTATATGACAAAAACTAGTCAGCATTTGTTTAAAGAGATTTAAAAAAAAAATTGTATCCCAGTAAAACAAGTAAAATGCACGCACTAAAATTTTACCACGTGTTATTTTCTTCCAAAAAATCACTGCATTGGGCAAGTGGGTCACTGCTTTCTTAAAATTTGTCAACACAGTCAGCAACTGAGTCTACCACTATGTTACTTTATCACCCCTCTAAGAACACTTGTGTGTTGGCACTCTTTCAGAAAGACTCGCATTCATCTTACTGTCAGTACACTTCTTGGAATAGAAGCTTTACTTTGTCTTCCTGATGTTTGCAAAGCTTTAGAAAACCCAACTGGCAGAGGGCTGAGGCATGTTATACAACATTCAATTTAACAGTGAAATTTTTCACTGATTCTTTATGCTGTGTTACTAGCTTTAGAATAAAATTTCAGCAACAATTTCTTCAGAATTATAGTCTATTAAGAGATATAATTCTTTGGATGTGGAACTATGAATAAATTGGTTAGAATGTTTTAGATGCTATAAAATTTCAAGGTGGCAAAAGCTTACTTTTGTGCTACTTTGTAGTATCACCTACTCTATGTGGCATTGTCACATGAAGATTTCATTATTTTACATTGTAGATTGTATTATTCATAAATCATAGCTCATTGATGAAAACATTCCAAAATCTATTTTTTTTTTTTTTTTTTTTTTTTTTTTGCGATATGCGGGCCTCTCACTGCTGTGGCCTCTCCCGTTGTGGAGCACAGGCTCCGGACGCGCAGGCTCAGCGGCCATGGCTCACGGGCCCAGCCGCTGCCGCGGCATGTGGAATCTTCCCGGACCGGGACACGAACCCATGTCCCCTGCATCGGCAGGCGGACTCCCAACCACTGCGCCACCAGGGAAGCCCCCAAAATCTATTTTTTCTTCACTTATGTGTATGCCAAACCAAAAGCCTGCAAACCCAAAATATTCTAATTTTTTTTAAAATAGAGGTATAGTTGCTTTACAGTGTTGTGTTTGTTTCCACTGTACAGCGAAGTCTAATACATTTTTGATACTGCTTAGGCAAGATCGAATTTTAGTGAGAAAAAAAGATTTGTAATTTGAGGCAAAAGAACACAAAAATTAAAAGAATATATCTAGAGAAACTTAAGGACAATAATAAGAAGATAGCTATTTAGTAATTCTGTTTAAATGAATTTAAGCCAAAAATAACCAGTGGCCAAGAATGGATCGTTTCTAACTTGAATATTCATTTTGTCTTTAGCTCTCAGTAAGTGATCTCCAATTATCCTTTGGGCAGGTTGCCACATGGCTAAAAGAGCACATTTCCCCTTTATCTGCCTTATAGTTCTGGTGACCGAACAACTAAAGTCTGGGTGAAGATATGCTAGCCAAAGTATTGTGTGAGACACTCTTCTTTTTTTGAGGTTGAAGGACATTTTATTTACTGACAGATTAAAAACCGTAACTCCAGGTAGTACAAAATATACCATTGAACCCAATTACAAAGAAATGGTGTTAATACACAATGTTTAAGCAATGCTATGTGTGGGACACTTTGAGGTTGCCTTTTTCCCTTCCTCCATCCCACTCTATTTGATGGTTGGGATTTCAGATGACTTTTCGACCACAAAGAGACTTTGGAAATGGAAACCACATAGAGCACAACAACATAGGGCTTGTGATTCTGACACAGTGGAGCCACCACATAAGCCCTGGACTGCTCACCTCCGGATTTCTTTCCTACAGGAGAAATCAAGTATTTTATTGTGTAAGTCACGACATCATTTACAACCTTACCCTTCCTGATGCATGATCCATAGACAATAACATATGCAGCCCCAGTATAATCAGTATATACCATCTCCATATTCACCGCAGACCTCAAAACTCTATAATCTCACTCAAATTCACTTTCAAAACCATTTCCAACTATATTCTTCCCTTAATTGTATTGTCCAACCTCAGTTTTACTTCCTGTGTATGAATGTCCTTTTTACAGGTTCACCACATGTTGGTTCATTTTATCTTTACTCATTTCCTCTCTCTTTCTCCAGTTTCACTTGCTCAAGCACGGAATCCTTGGGGAACCAACTCCAACCTTTAGGAATCCTTTTTTGATCCTCCAGTTAAGGTACTCTCACTTCTTTATATTCATAACACCTATTTTTTAAAACAAACATTTGTACTTAATTGCATACTGCCTTAAAACATATCTTACATTGTTTCCTTACCTTTCTATTTAATGTTTGTTTTTGACCTTTTTGTGTGTTCATCTATAGATGTCACCCTAACTATGCCTAAATCATCATCTGTGACTATCTACTAGCAAAAATAAACAATTAAAAAAAGACTTTCCTTCCTTTGTTTACTATCTTGGAAAAGGGTAATATTCAGTTCTAGCCTTCTCCCTCTTCACTGCCACATAGCAGGTCAATCCCTAAACCATATTACCTTTACCTTCATTATCTCTCTGAAATCTATACATTTTTTCATATCTGTTTTCACTGCCTTCATTCAAGCCACATCTTTAATTGCTAACTAGCCCAGTCAGCCCTCCTTCCTTCTTTTTTCTCTAAAGTGGCTTTATTAGAATGAGCTTATAAATGTTACCCCCAAGCTTTTAAAATAATATATCTAAGCTTTTGCAATATGCTGTTTTTACAACCTAGGTGCAATTGGCGAGTCCCATCAATAGCTGGCTTCAAGCTGACTTCTCCAGTTCCATCTCTTAGTTGATCTTCCCTTCTGTGTTAGCCTGCGAGGGCTTCCACAACAAAATACCACAGAATGGGGGGCTTAAACAACAGAAATGTATTTCCTCATAGTTCTTGAGGCTAAAAGTCCAAGATCAAGGTTTCTTCTGAGACCTTTTCCTTGGCTTCCTGATGGCTGCAATCTTGTGATCATTCGTTTGTACTTATGAGCCCCAGTGTTTCTCTGTGTGTCATGATCTCCTCTTCTTATAAGGACACCAGTTAGATTGGATTGGGGTTCATCCTAATAGCTTTGTTTTAACTTAATGACTCTTATCTTCAAATACAGCACATTCTGAGTTACTGGGGTTTAGTCATTCCTTAAACTTTAAACATCTGTCTGCGGTTACCCCAAAGTCTCTCTCTCTCCCTTTCTTAGTCTCTCTTTTCTCACCTCCTTCCCACATCCAATTTTTGAAAACTTTGCATAGGTTTCTGCCTCCTTGTTTGTATTCATGCTACTGCCAATTCATCCTTTGTGATTCTGGTTGGAATGTATTCCTCTGGGTAGCATTCTCACAATTTCCCTTCCTGATCTTTTCCCCCTCTTCCTGTGTCTGCCTAAATGATTCACAAGGCCCTCCTAAAGGAACCTTTGATTATCCTCGGGAGAATTGAAACAACTAATTAGTGTCAGAGCCAGACTTCAAGTTCAAGGAGTCTAACTCTGGAGTCTGTAGACTAACTGTTAAATAGAGTTGCATGAATCTAGGGATAATTGTTTATAAGATGACCATCACTGTCAGCGTGATTTTCAAACTCCTTGGCCTGGTATGTGACCCCTATTGATGTGAGCTGGTCCCTAGATGACAGCTGTGGCTCATGTTTTAACTCCCATTCTAAGCATTGCTTTATGTTAGGATTTAAGGAAAAGGGCAATTTGAATCAGGAAAGATGTAAAGCTTTCTATCGGCTGTTTCCTTTTTCTAATGTGCAGCAGAGAAAGCAATTTTGAAATTTTATGTGATAGCTTTATGAATCTACTGACTGACAGATGGAGAGACAGTTTAAGGAAACAAGCACTACTTTTGTATAAAAAATAAGATGGGCCAAAGTTGTTCTAAAAAGAATGGAACTTTTTTTTTTCTGACCACATTACCTTGTCTGGTTTCTTCCCTCATCAAAAAAAAAAAGTCAGAAATTGTCACAAGGGTATCCACTTATCTCAGGAGGATGGCAAGTGGTAAATCACTGACTGTTGGGTAGTTTCTTCAGCAAAACACTCCAACTGCTCTTTACAGAGATATTTATTCCAACTCTATGTTTAGTTTCTGTTTATTTTGCTGTAGCATGTGTTTTGAATTGGAAAAACTAGAATGGTTACTGAATTTTAAGCAAGTGCCTTCGTTTCAAATACAACATTGTGGTTTAAAAAAACAGTTTAAGTTAAAGGCAGTTAAGATGGTTAAAAGCAATGGAGTCTGGGTTTAAATCCTGGTTCTGTACTTAATGGAGGTGAGATTTTGAGGAAATAATTAACCTAATATTGATCATTTGTAGAATGATGGTAATATTGCCTAAATCATGGGGTTGTGAAAATTAAATAATGTATATTATGTAATTAGCACAGTGCTTGGCACACAGAGGATGCTCGGTTAATGTTATTGCCATTAGTTCATCTCCCTCCTCTGTCCTGTTTTTTTTTTTTTCCAGTCAGGAGTCAGGTACTATTTACAGTCTGGGGAGTCTGTGATGAGCAATACAGCCAAGTCTTGCACTAACAGACCTTATAGCTAATACAGAACCTTCTAGTACAGGTTAAGAAGCTGAGCTCTGAATTTAGACAGTCAAGGTTCAAGCCCTGCCTGTACCAGTTAATCAGCTGTGTGACCATGGCAAGGTCGCTCAACGTCTCTGTGACTGTGTTCTTGTCTGTAATATGAAGATAATATTTAATAGGTTTGCTGTAGTAGTAAATGAAGCAATAAATCTAGTTCTCTTAGAATAGTGCTGGGTACATAAAAGATGTTTAGTGAATTTTTGTTACAATTTGAATTAAACCAGCAACTTTTGAGCTATTCACAGGACTGGATTTTTAAAATCTTACTGCTATGAATCAGAGATCATAAGCAGCTTCTACCTAAAATAAGTAATTTCAAGGATACAAGCAAGAGGTTCATCAAGAATGGCTCTCCAGGTCTTTCCTTCCTGTAACAGACATGCTACTCTAGGCCAGAATAAATAAATGAGGTGTGTATGGCTTCTCACACATTGGGCAGCATTTACATTATGAAACATCTCCATTTTATACCAGTTAGTTAGACAACCTAACTGACATTCTCTAGGGAGCCACTCCTCATAGACTTCAGTTCTATTCATTAGAGGTAATCCTTAGCCAGAGACATCCCCCTAAAGAGACTACGGTGATAGATCGCTTCTTCCTAGGAAATATCATTAGTCTATTTACCCAGAGGAGGTCTAATTGCCAAGGAGATTAAACTTGGTCACCTCCTGTTATAGACTGAATGTTTAGGATCTCCCTCCCCTCAGATTCATATTGTTGACTCCCCAACTCCCAATGTGATGGTAGCTGGAGATGGGGCATTCAGGAAGTAATTAGGGTTAAATTAGGTCATAAAGGTGGGGATCTCATGATGGGATTAGTGGCCTTAGGGAGGGGGACATCTCTCTCCCTCTCTTTCTCTCTCTTCATGTGCACTCACTGAGGAAAAGCCACAGGAGAGGAGGAGAACACACAGAGAAGGTGGCCATGTACAAGTCAGAAAGAGAGCTCCCACCAGGGACTGAATCAGCTGGCACACTGATCATAGACTTCCCAGACTTCAGAACCACGAGGAATAAATTTCTGTTCTTTTAGCCACTCAGTCTGTGGTATTTTGTTAAAGCAACCTGAGCTAAGACACTTCCCTTTGTTTCTTTCCCCCAAGGTCTCTCCCTGAGAATGAATGAGTAAATGTACCACATGCCAGGTTTTTGAACACCTTCTACTCATCATTCTTTAAACTATTTTTTTAAATAATGAAGGAAATGCATCTGTTACTGTTTTCATGAAATCCCTCAAGAACAGTCTTTTTTTTTTTCTTTCGATAGGTAAAAATTCCATGTGGTTCCAACAATCAAAAGAACATGTAATGTCCCACCTCAATCCTTGACACTATCTGCTCGTTCCTAAACACTTTTATTAATTTCTGGTGTTTTCTTATTACACCGTGCTATTTTCACCTAAAAATATCATGGAGGTCTTTGCGTATCAGTACGAAGAGAAACTCCTCATTCTCTTCCATAGCAGCTAGTCTCCTGTGGCATGGATGTTTTAAAAAATGTTTTGTGAAGTGAGCCTCTGGAAATGACAACTACATCTCTGTAGCATGTTCCTATGCCGCCCTGTATTCAATGTTCTCTGTGTTCCCAGGCTCTTTAAAATTTTTTTTCATTGGGGTAATAACATTTAACACGAGATCTATTCTCTTAACACCTTTTTAAGTGCACAATACAGCATTGTTAATTATATGCAGTGTTGTACAGATCTCTAGAACTTACTTACCTTGCATAAATGAAGCTTTATAATAGCATTCTCTTCTTTTTTTAGTATAAGGATATTGACATGGAGATAAACAATGAAAATTTCTATAACCATAAATTCATAGTGGCCTGACACCTCTCCCGTCAAGGAAATTTACAACTCAGTATGTGGCATTGTCATGATAATAATGCCTAGAAGACAGTATCATATTTTAACACAAAAGAACTACACGGTTCCAATGTTCATACACTTAAATAAATATTGATTAGACTGCATAAGCACTAACAAACTTATTCTAAATTTGATATATCCTTTTATTTGGCATAAAAAATATATAAATTCCCTTAACCTTGAATAATTGAAAATTTGGTGCCTGGCTATTTGAATAAAGTGGTTAATAGTGCAGGCTTCAAAGTCAGACAGATGTAGATTCTAATCCCAACTCATTTGTGACAAAATAGCCTCGTGATCTTGGTTAAATTTGTATAAACATCAATTGCCCTATAATTTCAGTGTACAGAATTTAGATCAGTAGGTTGTGAAGAGGATAACTGAAAAAATGTACATGCATACAGTACTTAATAAATGGTAGCTTTCCTTATCACCACCATCATTATTATACACATCTATTCCGTGATAGATTCTGTACTAGATGTCAGGAAGCAGCATGTATATGACACCATCCTTGCTCTCAGAGCTCATAGTGCAGTGGGAAAGGCATACCAGTAAGCAAAGAATCACTTTAATCTATAACAACTCAATATACCAATAGATTAAATGCTACCTCCAGGGAAGAAAAAAAGTGTTCTGAAAATACATTTTATACAGAAATGATCTTGAAGAGATAAAAGGTTCAAGAAAGTCTCCATTGGAAGAGATTATCATACATTTCAATTTTCACTTGTCAAAGAATTTAGGGAAATATACATTAAAACAATGCAGTTGTTATTTTAATATGGTGGATTTGGAAATCTCTTGGATCTGACAGTACCTTTGAGTCTCAGTAATTTCTTCTTGATAATGTAGACAGATATGAGGGTATAGGGAATGGGACAAATGCTCTGACCTTGAGATTTGCTTCTCTTGTCTACTATTTTTCCCCAAAGAAGCAAAGTGTGAAGTGGGAGGGAAAACATTGATTCCTATCCCCCCTTTTTTGTATAATAAATAACAAATGTTAAGTTTGGTTTTGCAACAATCAAAAATCATTGAGAAAACTTTTTTCAAGAGGAGTGAGAAGTGAATGCTTCTTGAAGAGGCTCCATAACTCCACAGGCTTTCTTTTTTTTTTTACTTTGTTGAAGGTGTTAAAATGTCAATAGTATTATAACCACTGATTACCACTGCTGCCCATGCACCTTGTAAGCCAAAAACTCAAGGTAAGTGAAAAAGACTCTTTTAAAGAGAGCCATTAGTAGCAGAGAGCTGCTTGTGGGTCAACAGCAACCAGGAAAGGAATTTCAAGCCCAAATCTTTCTGGATAGGAGTCAGCTCTGAGTTCTGTATTTTCCTTCATCCAGCAAGTCTCTTGATTACAGTTCTATAATTCTTGCCTAATAGTCTGCCACAATATTTAATTTTTAATCCACAGGTTTATGTCATCAGAAATTATGTTAGACGGGAACTTTTGTTGGAAATAGTTCATTATAATTCTTATTGCCACTTCATTAACCGGGAACAGTTACTTATTAATTAGGAAGAAGAGTCACTACTCGAAGAAGCATTAAACTTTGTGGCAAGCAGATAGTGTATAGATTTATACCAGGTTCGAAAACACTGGGAACATTCTCCACTTGAAACTGTAAAAAGTCAGTGTCCGAAATACATCTTGGAATATTAAGCCCACCAAGTCGCTCTTGGCAAACTAATACAGAAATGAAATGCCTCTTTATCCTTTAGCATCTCACCACCATATTCACTATTCGCGTCTCCTTCAAGCAGGCTCAGTGGTTTAGCTTCAAACTCTTCTTTAACTGCATCGGAAGGAAAGCCGGGGTGTCAGACCCGTTCACTCAGACTCCCTACGCGCGAGTCTGTGAGTAGCTTTGCGCACAAACGCTATTTAGAGGGAGGGTGTTGCGGTCCTCTGGCTCCAACGGGCAGCCTTGATCTTTCCATCACCCCCTAAAACCTACAGTCCCTCTCTAATTCCTACAGAATCGGCTCAAACCGAATCCAAAGCCTGTTCATCCCTGAAGTACAGATGAGCGCCCAATAGCTATTGGTCCGCAGATTCTGGGCGCGGCAACGCTCACCTTCGAATGCTCTGGATCGATTTTTGAGCGGTGAGTAGCACTGCTAGAGCTCCTATGTACACAACTTTCATCTTTTGCACCGAATCATCCTTTTGTTCCATTTTCGAGCCTTAGCAAATCCACAGTCGGCGTTTAGGTACTGTCTTCCGGGCAAATTCCATCGCCTTTCAACTTGAAGCTGACTGCCAGAGCCAGTCAAGAGCCCCTGGTTCCAAGAGCTACCTGGATGGAGACCTTGGCCGAGCGTCGCGTCCAGCGCGGGAGCAAAGGAACCTCGCGCTTTCCCAATGCGGCTCAACTTTACGTTTTCTTTCGGCAGGTCCCAAGGTGTAGAGATTCGCGAGGACTGGGAGTGAAAACACCTGCAGCAGTCCATAGCCTGGCCAGTACTTGGGAAGGCAGAGTAACGCTCTGCAGGTGTAGCGACCTCGGAGTGCACAAAGGCGAACCAGGGTTAAAAAAAAAAAGAGAAAAGTTTACTTTCGGTGAGCAATTACAGCAGCCCAGTCCGGGTAAGACAAACTCCCGCGGGGAGGCTCCTTCCTGGGGAGCTGTGAAAGAGCCTGGGGCGCTTCTGATAGCGAAGTCTCTCCGGCGTGGGGCTCCCTAGCTGCGCGCACCCAGGGATCCCTCCCGGCTGTCTCGGGAAGAAAAAGAAGTTGGGACAGGAGCTAGGCAGCGACCCGGGCAGCAACTCTGGGTACAAAACCTTGGAAATGGCTGCTAAAGGGGCTGGGTCTCCAGACTCCTAATCCCTCCCCTTTCTCCAGCTGAGCCGTTCACCTGCTACCGACCAGTTTACAATATAAGCGTAGACCCTAAATTGGCCCAGTTTCAAAGGCTAGGCGTCACCAATCCCTACGAAGTTCCTTCCAGAAAGATCTATGTGAGCTTCAGGAGCTCCTGGGGGAAATGTTACTTGAGGGAGTGGGCAGGAAAGAGGGGGATTAGAAGGGATTGTGTCCAGGAAACGATGTCTAGACTCCTCTATTCGAAGGATCTCGGGGAGTCTCAAGACTCCCTTGCAAACAGCTGCGGCCACTTCCAAGTCCCGCGTTAGAAGGGGCGGGGATGGCCCTGGAGGCTGGAGATGAGGGCGGGGTTAATCTTTAGGCCAGCCACCTCGAACAGGGTAACTGGCCTCAAGAAAAGAAACGGGGAGCCGAGATGCCAGGGAGGGCAGGGGCCCGGGAGGTGGCCGAACGGACTTGAGGGCTTGCTGGGAGAAACTGCCTGCCTGTAGCCCTCCGTTAACTGGGGAGGAGTGATTGATGCCTCCCTTCATTTGCATCCTTGGAACACCTGGCCCTCCTTGCTTCTCTCTACTTCTCGCTAGCCAGTGGCCTGGGGCCGCGGGCGCGGGGCCGGGCGTGCGTCTGTGGCTGCGCGCGCGCACGCGGGTCTGTGTGTGCGTGCACGTGTAGCCCGCACGCCGAGCTCGGCCGCCGGGACCCAGCCGCCCGCCGCCTGCCCGGCGTCCCACCTCCTCGCAGCCACCTACTCGCAGCGTCCTCACCCAGCACTCGCAGCCTGCCGCCCGCCCAGCCCAGCGCAGCACAGCACGGCTACCGCTGCCTCCCCTCAAAGTTTCCTTAGAGCCGGGCTACCCGGAGAGATGGGTTTCTGAAGATGTGCTCTTCTTACAGCACCCTCCGCCGAGTCCCTACCTAATCCGAGCAGAGACTAGATTTTCCAAGTTAAGGGGAGAAAAGGTGGCGGCGGGGCTTTATTATCAAGAGAAAGAGAGGAGCGGCCACAACTGTGAATATCCGCTTCTTTCCTGCCAGATGCCGGGGAACTGACTGACGGGCCTGTGGGGTTAAAAAAGAAAATTAAATAGAAAGCCAAGTTGACCGAGGAGGGGCTGGGAGGCTTCCGGATGCCGGGAAGGTTCTCCGGTTCTCCGTCCCCACAGGCGTGAAGATTTGGAGGCACCTCCAGTGCGAGGGCTTTTAAACCGCCACCCCTCTCCTGATCCCTCTGGAAGGAAAAGCCGGCCCAGCTGAGGCGGGGGAGTCAAGGAAAAGGCTCTGGACTTGTGTGCGTTGCGTCCTTGGCTTTGGATTTTAAGAACACGAGAGAGAGCCGCGTCGCAAGGTAAGGGGCTGGAAACGCGCTGCCTGAATTGCCAGGAAGAAGAATAACTTAAAGTAGATGCCGGGGCTGGGGTGGGGAGGGTCGAGGCAAGCTGGTATGATCTCTGCCGGCGTCGCCACACGATTGCACAACCCGCGCGAATGGCTTGGGGTGGGCAAGTCTGGGGGTCGCCGGTGCCCCCGGTGCGCAGGTGGGAGGCAGCCAGGCGAAGGGAGGGTCCTGACTTTTACACTCTGTGGAACCCTTTGGAAATAGGTATCGCGCCGGGTCGTCTGTCCAGGCTGATTTACAGCGTGGATGTGTGTGTGTGCGTGTGTGTGTGTGTGTTTCTGGAGAGTTGTTTTTCCCCCATTGGCACCGCGGACCCACCCCGTCGTTGCCACAGCGCGCTGTGGGCACCGGCGAACGCCGCTAGGACGCGGTGGCAGGTGAGCCTGGCGCAGGTGGGCAGGTGTGTGCGGCGGCGGCAGCCTCCGGCCGGCTGACTGGGGAGCGCGCGAAGCTCCAGCCGCCGCCTGGCTGGCTCCCCGCAGCCGGCGTCGGAGCCCGGGCCCCGCGGGGCTGCTGCGGTTCCCTTCGCCTCCGCTAGAGGCTCCCAGCGGGCGCCGAGGTGCGGGTGGGTGTGGGGGCGCCGGGAGGCGGCGGGGCGAGCGCGGGGAGCGAGCGTGCCCGCGGGGTGGCGGAGTGGGCGCGGCAGGGGGAGGCGAGCCGGCCCGGGGCGGGAGACCGGAGCCTGAGTCCCGGCGCGCCTCCTGGCTGCGCGCAGAGCTGCGGGGACGCGGGTCCGAATCCGGGCTGAGCTCCGGAAAGCTGTGCTCCTAGCCGGAGCCACTTCGGGGAGGCGATCCTGGCCCGCGCCCTGAGGGCAGTCCCGGGAGGTCAGTCCTCGTTCTCTACTCTCCTTTCACCCCGGGTTCTCTTTGAATTCTCAGCCAGATACCTAGGATGGGAGGGAGTGGAGGGTGCGGGTATGTGCCGTTTATATCTAAAGGTGCCTTTCAGCCTTCCTCCGTAGCTCCGTGGGAGGTATATTCGAACTATTTCCTAATTTTGCCCGCCTCCCCTAAATATTTGACTGCTTAAAGGGAAGTTTTCTGCAGAGACTGCCGGGTGGCTGGTCTCTGGCCCGGGCTGCTCCGAGGTGAGCAAGGGGACCCGCCGTGCTCTCCTGAGCCGCAGTGGACTGGAGTGCGCGCCTCGAGAGGTGGGGTGTGGTGGAGAAAGGAGTACCACACCCTCTTCTTTTCCTCCCCTTTCCTTTTCACCTGATGGTGAAGTCTCACCATCTAGCATTTTACCGATTTCCTTCCACAAGAGATTGGCTGTGAGAACAGAGCAAAGCTGCTGATAGACTTGGAGAGAGAGAGAGAGAGAGAGAGAGAGAGAAGGCTGAGGAGGAAGTCAGGGCCAGAACATCAGGAGAGGAAGGAGGGTAAAGTTAAGCTTGTGTGTATGAGGTGAGTTGGGGGTCGGGGGTGCTGGGAAATGGCCTCGAAGTTCAGATTATTCGATGAAATCTGATTAGTTTCACATTTCACACTGTCTTTGACAAAATCCTTGATCATGCCATTAACAAAAATCATTTCTACTAGCTACTGCCTTGAGCACGGTGAGCGCTGAGTATGTTTGATGATTGTGTCTTAGATTAAAAAAAAAATGTGGGTATTGTGTGTGCTTGGCATGATGACACCATGTCTGTCAGGCAGCTGGCAATATATGTATTTTTCAGTGTGCTGTTTTGTGTTCGTGCATACCATATGTGGTCATTTTACACTCAGCTATGCAATTTCAGAGTCCTCTAAAGGTGGTTCTTAACAAACCCGACCTGTGATGTTAAACCTCTTGAAGAATAATCCTGAAGGAAGACAAAAAATATGATGGAGCATGGAATATTCTAGGAATACTAAATAAAAGCAGAGAACCAGCATTTATGAAATACTGGGCCACTTACTGAAAGAGCGCACAATACTTTTCAAAAATGAGAATCAGTGGTTAACATTTCGAAGAAGAATGTTCTTTAGCATACTATCATTATCATCCAGTAGTGCGCATTACCTCCAATACAGTTAGAGTGTGAGGCAGGACAGATGAAGCACTTCCTGCTGGAAATGCTTTGTGAGATACTGTCAGGTATTTTATCTTAAGAATTGAAATGAAATGGGTTGCCTATTGATGATAACTGAAGAAGTTTGGTTGCCATCTGTGTAGGGCATCTATTCTTTTTTATTAAGGTAAATATGTAAGTTAATATTATATAAGTGTAATTTAGTGAAAGTGGAACAGGCCAATTTACTCATGTTTTTCATTCCAGAATAACACATAACATGATCTCAAGGAGGATTTATATAAGGTTTGTCATTCACGTATTACATGGGTAGAGCTCTGTGTAGAAGGCAAGAATAAATATCTTGCTGAAATCTCAAAAAAGGATGGTTTATGTTCTTAAGATATACTGTATTAGAAATTTTATTATGTGACAAAATAATAGTTACTCATCTAAATATAGTTATCTGCATGTTCAGACACAAATTATTCATTTGTTGAATTGATTTAACGAAGGCAAATACATAATAAGGGCTCAATTTTCTTTCTGAAAGAAACCTCTGAAACCAGAGGAAGACCTGCTAGCATTAAGAATCTGTGTATGTGATATAAAAAAGATAATGTATTTCTTGACAGTTAATTGAATCAACCTAGTGAGGCTGGTTTGTAACCTCAAGTTCAGTTTTAGAACTCCATCTCTAAAGATTTCTGTCTCTCTCATAAATGTGATTTTAAAAGAGACCACACATTGAAATGTTCCCGGAATGCTATGGACCTGGAAACTATTTGAGTCCTCTGAAACTTCATGTCAAGAATCAGAAGTGATAGGATGTTGTCACAAATTAATTGGCTTGATGCTTCAATTAAAAACTGATTATTATCTGGCTCTGCTTGTCATCGTGGTTGATTTCATTTGGTCTCTAGATATTCTGTGAAAGGACTCTAGGTGGAAATGTTTTCCTGTAGTACAAGGATAGGAGGTCACTATATGCAGAAAGGTTTGTCAATTACTGATTCTCCAATTTGGTTGCATTTTTATAAGGCAGGATCCTAGATTTAAAAAAAAGTCAGTTTTCTGAATTTTCATGACTATTTCCCTATGTGTCATAGCCCTCAACTTCTGGGTACTTCATTTATAATTTTGATGAGGAAATATGTCACCAAGCCCCTTTCCTTTACAGTTTAGGGGCTCTTTTGTTGCTAAGAACTTTAAGAATTATTTAATCACAAAAGATCATATTTGCTGACAGAAAATCAATGGAGCTTAAAAATATGTTTGATAAGAAAATGAAAGGATAGGAGAGACAGGTTAAATACCAGACAAAAGGTTTACTCATCTAACTGCATGTATCTCTGATTTCTTCTTTCAGCAACCATTTTTGTTATGTTTAAAAAAAATCCTTTTGCTATTATTCCCTCCCTCCCTCCTCCTTCCTTTCGTCCTCCTCTCCCTCCTTCCTGCCTTGCTTTCATTATTTCATCCTCTCTCTCCTTTGGTTAAAATATTTCATTAAGAAAGAAATCCATACCAATTTACAGTTATCGGTCCATACTTATTTTTTAAATGGGAAGTAGTCTTAAAATATTGATTTTTCCATTTATTTAAATTTTTTTCACCAAAGAAACCCACTAGAATGTGGGGTGATTCTTCAGGGAGTACAAATCATCAGTTGATCATTATCTCTTATGTCTGGTTGCCTGTTGTGTCTGGTTGCAACTCCACTGGCTTCTGTTTCTGGGAAGCATACAAGCTTGGAGAGTAGTCACTGGAGGTAGATAGACTGCCTTGAAATATGGTGCATTTGTGCTCTGAGTGACTTACTTCCATGTAGTTAATACTCTCTCCATGTGCATAATAGCCAGCGTAATCAAGTCTGAAGTATTCACATTAAGCAAATAGTTGAGCCACACGTGTCAGTGTATACCTGTTCAGAAATTAGTAATCCAAACAATAAAGTCCTACTGTATAGCACAGGGAACTATATTCAATACCCTGTGATAAACCATAATGGAAAAGAATATAAAAAATAATGTATGCATATATATATAACTGAATCACTTTGTTGTACAGCAGAAATTAACACATTGTAAATCAACTATACTCAAAAAAAGAAAAAAAAGAAATTAGTTATCCATTTCAGGAAAGCCTTAACTCCATCTAAGTCTTTAGTAAATGTAACTATTTTTATTTGTGTCACTCAACAAATACAGTTGCTAAATGGTTCGTAATGTCCCCAGGGAGAAAATCTAGTGTCCAAAAATCTCCTAAGGGAAACTAATTCAGTGCCACTGGGAGGCAGCATGAATAAGTAGAAGAAGCTCTGGACTTGGCATCAGAAGACTTGAATTCTACTTCTGTCTCTTATGACTAATGGTATTACTTTTGAAAAGCTGTCTTATGTCTCTAAGGCTCAATGTTGAATTCAGTAAAATGGGGGAAATTTAATATTTACCCAGTCTATTTTTGTGTTTAAAATTTGACTACACATAGGTTTAAGCTTTGGAATAAGAAAAACAGAACTTTCAGGTGCCAAGTAAATGTCAGACATTGTAACACTTGATATGGGGGTATATGAAATAGTATCTTTAAAGAATATCTGTAAAACCTCCATAATGAAGCATGGTGAGAAGATTTTTTTTCTGGAGGGCAGAAACAAGTGTCATGAAAGTAAAAATTAAATTACTATATACATATGTGAGATGATTTTCTCAAAGTTATCATTAATATGGCACAAAGTGTGTGATGCTTGCTGTGTGACACATAAAAGGATCTGGGCATTTGAGCTGTTTGTAAAGAGTTGTGATGGTAAAGAAGAGGAAAAAGGAAAGAAAAGTAAAATATTTTATTTTTTAATTTATTTTGTGGTACGCGGGCCTCTCACTGTTGTGACCTCTTCCGTTGCGGAGCACAGGCGTCAGTGGCCATGGCTCCCGGGCCTAGCCGCTCCGCGGTGTGTGGGATCTTCCTGGACCGGGGCACGACCCGTGTCCCCTGGATCGGCAGGCGGACTCTCAACCACTGCGCCACCAGGGAAGCCCAGTAAAATATTTTTGAATAGCAAAGTTTAAATGGAGTCCCTGTTTTTCTGTTTGTTTTTAGCATTCTATATTTCTAAATTTTTTCTTCTTGTGTATAATTAGTATGACATGAGTAGCGATCGTCTTTGATTTCATTAGGTCAGTTACCCAATTTTTTGTTTTAAAATAATTAATTAATTTTTATTTTTAGCTGCGTTGGGTCTTTGTTGCTGTGCACGGGCTTTCTCTAGTTGCCGTGAGTGGGGGCTACTCTTTGTTGTGGTGCGCGGGCTTCTCATTGCGGTGGCTTCTCTTGTTGCGAAGCACGGGCTCTAGGCACGCGGGCTTCAGTAGTTGTGGCACGTGGGCTCAGTAGTTGTGGCTCACAGGCTTAGTTGCTCTGCGGGATGTGGGATCATCCCAGACCAGGGCTTGAACCCGTGTCCCCTGCATTGGCAGGCGATTTTTAACCACTGTGCCACCTGGGAAGTCCTCAGTTACCCAATTTCTATGAACACTTTAAAAATATTTAGCTTGTGAAATGTTAATTCAGTGGTTTAATTTGTGAAGCTGGACACAAAACCAAAACAGTATCTTAATTTTTACAATGAAGTTTGCCCAGAAATGCTGGTAGTCCATCTGTCCTATTTTATTTTAGTGATTTAAATGCTAGTTATATTATTTATAAGTTATTTTCATCAGGTGAATTAGTAAGGAAGTAGATTGTAGATATTAAATGACTCATTGATTTGAATGAAAATTTAAAAGCCCCATTGAAATAATTATGTGCCCTTTTGATAAAATATGAGGCCTGCTAGGATTTGAGACCTGAATAAATTTTGTGGCTTTTCTAAATGTATTCACTAGTTAATGTTAAGAAGAGCCCATCTTTCCTGGTCATTAAGGATAAGTCAAATGCCATTTCCTTCCTTTGAATTTTAGTGTCATTGTCAATAAAACTATGAATGTATTTTGCTAATAATATTAGTCTAAATGCACACCTAGGAACCTAGACTTGGAAACAAATTATGTTTTGCAAATATAATAGAACATAATATCAAATTATCTATAAAGAGAGACTTGTTGTCTTTACAAAAGTCATAACCAAATTTTAGTGTAACAGAAGGAAATGCAAAAATCTAAGATTCCCAGCACATTTCAATTTCTAGGTGTAGCACTAGAGAGTTTTTGAAATGGATTCTAAATTGGACTGCATAAGAGGATTTTGTGTCTCATACAATCTCATTCTATTATAATGTAACTATGGTTAGCTGCAAGATATCTATCTAGTAGCCAGCATGACAGGAAATAATTAGCATAAAAACTGTATTGCTCCTGGTGTACCAGGGGAGCCAACAACAGTGCCTTGTGATAAATGTTGATTTTGAAATGTTGGGCTTCATTTGTCAAAGGGAAAGAGCCATTTTCTTCTTAAATATTTTTTTACTAGACTTTTCTATAATAATATATATATGATTTTTATCCTAATATATTAAATAGATGATATATTTTAAGTATATACACATATACTTCATACACTATATTTATACTTTATATATACTATATTTTATTTATACACTATACTATATATGTAATCTATACTATCAATCCATCTGTATCTGTAAATAAAGACTGCTAAAAGCAGTCCTTAGTCCATGGGAAGATATGTCCTTGACTGTCACCCATTGGTTACGCATATGATTATGGATTGCAGATGGTTTCTCTTTAAGATTTGCCTTCAATTTCATTTGTAGGTAAATGCCAGAACCCTAGCTTTGGTCTCAATTATTTAAATTCATATGAATTAACACTCAAATATTTACTGATGTAAAAGTGATATTTGGTATGATAGTCAGGATATGATAATGTATGAGAATAGGTCCTTGTTCTTAATAATCTTGTGATCTTGTTAAAGAGAGAAGGCAAAAGTGGGTGGTAAGCTAACAGAAAAAAGAATAGTCTATCAACTATTTCAGAACTTCTTATTAAATATCTGTTGTTCACAAGACTATACAAAATAGCAATGCTAGAGTTGTGTCACCAGGCACTTCAGAATAGTGAGAAGTGAGAGAGGCATAGGAAGAATTCATAAGAATAGAGTGAAGTGAGAGCTGAATGGGAAGAATTCATAAAAGGGGAGTAAATTGGTCTGAGTGGAATATAAATGAATGATAAAAATATAACATCACTAATAATTGAAGCAATGCAAATTAATACAACAGTGAGATAGTCTAACTGATGAGTAGGGACACAGATGAAGCACTGATAGACTCCATTTTTTGTTAACGGAGTGGGAAAATAAAGACTCATGACTCATGTGTGTAATTGGAGACATTGTAAACTGGTTTACCCACCTGGTGTGAAATTTAAATAAATATCATTTAAATACCTATTATATTATAAATGTTCATAATAGTTGGCTCCAAAGTTCCTCTTCTAGGAATTTATCCTCAGAAATGCTGTCATGAATCTGAAAAGATATATTATGTACATATAAGAAGAAATATATATAACCTGAATGGTTTCAAATTCTCTTAAAGAAATTGTATTTATAGTTAAAATTTTCTGTGCCAGTGGAATAATATACAGCAACAAAAAGGAATGAAATACTGATACATGCTACAAAAGGGATAAAACCTCAGAAACATTATGTTGCATGAAAGAAGCCAGGCACAAAAGACCACATTTATGCTTCCATTTATATAAAATGTCTAGAAAAGCAAATCTACAGAATTCAAAAGTGGATTGGTGTTTTCCTGGCACTGGAAGTGGGGATGGTAAGTGACTGCAATTGGGCACAATGGATCTTTTGGGGTGATGCAACTGTTCCATAATTGGATTGTGGTGATGGTTGCACAAATCTGTAAATTTACTAAAAATCATTGAATTGTTCACATAAAATGGGTACCTTTAATGCTGTATAAATTATATCTCAATACAGCTGTTAAAAAATACATGTAATTCAAAACAAAACACCTCAGCCCCAGATGACCCCACTAATAAAATCTAAACATTTAAGGAAGGAGTAATACTAATTCTACACAATCTTTTCCAGGAAATTGTAGAAAAGGGAACACTTCCCAACTTATTCTAAGAGACCAGCATTACACCGATACCAATATCATGAAAAGACACTATAAAAAAAGAAAACTACAGACTAGTATCCTTCATGAATATAAATATAAACAAAATTAACAAAACTTTAGCAAATGTAAATCAGTTTATCAAAAGATAATACATATGACCGAGTTGGGTTCATCCCAGAAATGCAATGTTGGTTTAACATTAGAAAATCAATTAATATAGTACACCGTATTAAGAGTAAAAAAAAAGAAACACAGAATTATATGTTCATCTCAGTATATGCCACAAAAAGTTTTTGAGAAAATCCAACACAAACTCTTCATAAAATCTCCTAGCAAATATTCTAGGAATATAAGGGATCTTCAACTTGATAGAGAGCATCTGCAGTAAGCCTATGGCTGATACGATACTTAATGGTGAAAGAGCAAATGCTTTTCCACTAATCTTGGAAGCAAGGCAAGAATGTCTGCTCTCATTTCTACTCAACATTGTGATGGAAATTCTAGGCACAAATTAAGGCAAGAAAAAGGCTCCAAAAGGTGGACAGATTGTAAAGGAAGAAGCAAAACTGTTTAAATGCATATTTATTGAAGAATTGAAAAAACATCCAAATATCCCATAGGAATGTAGTTACATAAGTTTTGAAAAGCTCATACAATGAATTCTTCATTGCTTGTTTAATAAGAAGGTAGATGGAATGTTGCAGTTCTTTAAATATCATCATGGTAAGATCTTCCAGATACATTGCTAAGGAGAAGATGTGGTTGTAGAACAATACTTAGTCTGTGGTAGACTGACTGATTCATTCAACAGGTACTTTTTATGTACCTCCTTTGTTTTAAGCACTGGGGTAAGCCATGGGTAATATACTGTCTGTAGGAAAGGGACAAATTAATCTTGCCTTCGAGAGACTTGCCGGCTAATATGGGAAATAACTTATAAGCAAGAGAAAGAAACTAAATGTATAATGAGAATTTGTGTTACATGTATTTAGAAACTAAATAGAATGACATGGAGGGTTGGCAGAGGGACAGAAAAATTTCTCCAAGATGTGTCTGGTACCTAGTGAGCACTCAGTAGAGAACTTTTAAAGTAATAGGCTAATCCATACCATTCTTCTTTCCTCCTTCACCTTATTTCCCTTCATATCCAAAAACTCATCTATCCATTGTCCGAGGAATACATACTTTGCTATCACAGTAATTACCCCTGTATCGTTACATTCTTTTCTCTCTTGGAATAATTTCCTTATCATCAACAGCATTTGTTGAGCACCTACTATGAACAAATGCATTATCCTAAGTGCTGAGGATTCATCGTTGCTTAAGGCATATCCTTATTCATTTCTTTAATCTAATTGAAGCCCTTTTCTTCACATGAAAATTTAAATACTTTTTCATTTTTTCTCTGATTATAGAAGTAAAACATTCACATCATAAAAACATTGAACGTTACAGAAGCACATAATTTACAAAGCGAAAGAGCTTCTTGGGGCTCCATTTTGCCCAAGGTTTTGACAAAGTAGGAAGCTTCCTTGCATAAGAAATGAGACAAGAGTAAGACTGGATTCTGTGTGGGTAAGAGGCAAGAGGAAAGTGGTCAAGGACCAGAATAAGCTTGAGAACATGGATGTCAAATGGGAATTTTCCAGGCACAATGTTGTACAGTTCACCCTTGAACAACACTTGGTTTGAACTGCATTGGTCCACTTATACGTGGATATTCTTCAATAGTAAACACTGTAGTTCTGTACCATCCAAGGTTGGTTGAACCTGCATCCACAGATGCAGAACTGAGGATACCAAGGATCCCTGGATGTGGAGGAACTGCTGATAAGGAGGGCTGATTGTAAGCTATACAGGATTTTTAACTGCGCAGAGGATGGATGCTCTCAACCCCCTAGTTGTTGAAGGGTCAACTGTACTTTGTACGGTGATCCTCCTTCTGATGATCTTAAAAATCTGCAGCAAAGTCACACAAGTCTTAGTAACTTGAATGTGATTGGATTCCTGTTAGAGGCTGATGACAGAGCTTATTGTTGTGTCAGATTTGGGGCAGCAATGCAAATAAGCCACGATGTGTGGACAAGAGGGTACTAGCAGATATAAGCATCACAGACACTCCTCCATTGAACTTTTCCATGAGTGGCTTTAACAATCGAGTCCATTTTTTCATGTCTTGGATATATGCCTTCCAATACATCCCTTCCAAGTAGTTGTTTAACATATCCTTAAGCACTGGAGCTCATAGCAGATTATCTTGTGTCTCTGTATATGGCTTTAATTGATATTTTTCATTGCTTTTCATAAAACTCATTCTACTTAACTAAATTAGGTTGATGGCACTCCATCTCCCTTTTTTCTTAAAGAACTTTTTAATTGAGATTACTGGAGAGCATTCCAGAACATATGCATATATTAGTGTTCTTATTTCTGTAGATGCCAAAATTAGAAAGGAAGCATTTGTGGTTGGTTCTGTATTCAGGAGTCTCACAGGGTATTATATAAACTGTCAATAAAATGTAGTACATCTTTGGCAGAGAAACTATATAAAATCACCATAAAAATGAAGTGTATTTTATCAGTCATTATACTTGAAAATATGTATGAACAAGATTGATGAAATTAATGTGAAATATGAAAAGAAATAAATTCTGCCTGTATTTGTAGGTGCTTATGGAGCCTAGAAAAATACTTAGGTCTGGGTGACTGTTGAGAAGAGGTAGCTTGGACTGTCTTATTGAATATGGAGCTTCTGCTCCTGTTTGTCTATCTATAGGAGCACCTACTGTGGATTTTGTGGAGGGATTAGAGGAACAAAGATGAAAGCATTACTATATGGTTCAGTAAAGAAGATTCAATGATAGTGTTAATGTAAAATTCAAGGGAGGATGTGGAGTTTGATTCAATAGAAATTAGTGATGCAAAATGACAGCTTTAGAATACGGATGATAATCAGATGTTTTGTCACTAGTAATGGTAGAAGACCCTGGAGAAGTTATTTGCGTTTTGGGAGGTGCTCATCATCTATCTTTCCATTGAGCTCTCCTTGTGGGAGAAGAAAGCGTATCTAGATAGCAATTGTACTAATTGCTTTATAAGAATAAAGTGCTAATGAATTTAATTAATGATTCATACTAAGTTTTGAGATGTTGGAAACAATATTTAAAAGTAAAATAATCTAGTATTTACCGATAAAACCATTCCATTTTTTATATATCTACATGCCTTTGCATATTGGGATCCCTCCAACCAAAACAGCCTTTTCAAGATCATCTGGACAAACTCCTATTCATCCTTCAAAACTAGTCTCATATCTTATTCTAGATAAACCATTCCAGAAGCCCTGGACAAAATGTAATCTCTAAACTTTTACAAATTTATGTTATTATATGTATTTTTAAAATATATTATTACTTTTGTTCACTGCCCAGTGTATCTTTTCAAATCATGTGGTCCTTGAGGGTAAAAATCGTATTTGTCACTTTTTTAAAAATAATCTAGAATATAGTCAGTTCTTATTATTTTTGGAATGAATTAAAATGTGATTTTTATAATACTTAGAAAGTTTTAATATATCCAAAACCATCATAAAGGAGATAGCATGCAATAATTAAAAGTTTAAAAGATTCGGTTTCAAATTCTGACTCTGCCATTGACTGCTAATTAATGCATCTCAAGCAATCTGTTAATCTCATGAAATGTTAGTTTCCGAAGGTAAAACAGGTGTAATGACACTTTTCTGCCTTGGACATCTTACGTGTAGTTTATGATAATAGAATAGATAAGGGGTGAAAATAAACTTGTATACTCAGTACTTATACAATTGATAGGTAATTCCTGTATTAAATATATATTTAAAAGCCACTGATAAAATAATCTCAAATGCAGTAATGTGTATCACCTTTATATAAAAGATGGAGGTTTTGTACAGAAAAGCAAAAACAAACTAATCAATTTGAAATTAATTTCTTTCTATTGGATTTTTATTGTCCTTTTATTATATTATTTCCTCAAATTTTCATATCAAATGAATTTTATTTTATAGATTTTTGAAACAAGGGTAACAATACAGATCAGATAATTGCAGTTTAAAACCTGGTTATAGATGGAGCAGTTGATAACTTGCATGTAGTCATTTAGACTTGGATTGGAGATTGTTGAACAACTCATTTGACTCCAAATAAGCACCGATTTTTATCCTCTCTTTAAATTACAGCCAGTTTGCGTAGACTAATCAGTATTTTACTTTTTTTAGTTTGAATATTTGACCTCTTCAAACGCTTGTATCCTATTTTCTCCTATTTTGTTATGTGATACCTTCTAGATCACTGACAGATTTCAAAGAGCAACTAGTTACTGATTTAATGTTAGCCTGCTTCTGGGAGATCCACTATTAACATGTTCTGATAGTATAAGGGGTTATCACTCTATGCCTAAATCTAGTTTGTTGGGAATAAATTATGTTTTTCATCTCTGTCCAGCATTCCTATTTGGCCAATGTTATAGAGTCTAATCAGATTTTCTGCCATTCATTTTGCTGTGATGGAGCATTTTCCTAGGTGTTTTTGACTTAAGTCAGATTCTCGCAGTGTTTTTATCCTTAATCTTGGTTTCACGTACCTGGGGAAAATCTCCAGGGTAGTTTAGCCTGATTTCTAACTTTTTTTCCGTTTCTGTAATAGCTTTTTATCTTAATGCTTCTGAGATGTTCTTGGTTACATATAATATTTTCCCTCTGATATTCAAAAAGCATTTTGACAGTTTTGTTTTTAGTTGGATTCACTTTGCAATTTTTTTCACCTGCTTTCTTTCTGACTTTACCATTTACTGAAGCTGCATCCACCCAGCACATCTTTTTTATCATGTGTGTGTTTCTTATTTAAGCAGGTGTTTACCTCCTTTGTCTTTACTGTTCTCCATTCAGACCTGCTTAGTGGGGCTAATCCTTTTCTTGCTCATAAATAAAATCTCAGAGAGGTTTCACTTCTTATTTACTTACTATTAGAAAATAAAATGTTCTGTGACTACATCTAATTGCCTGAATAGTCTCATTTCTATTCTGTTCATTTAATAAGGAAGTCCTAAATTCATTTAGTAATAAAGTTTTCCCTTACTTTAGCCTGGGCAGCTTGATGCTGGCCTCTTGTCATGGGGAATAAATAGGGGCTGGACAGAGCTTCTCCTGTGTTACTTCAAATTGACTCCCATGCTTTTTGCCCTATTAAAGTAGGCTGCCTCTGGCTCTTCAAGGGTTGAATCTCAGAAAAGTAGAAGAGTTAAAGGTGAGGTCTGATTTGATTGACATGAATGTAACCTTGGATAAACTTCCTCTGGAGTTGGTGGATGCTTTGTTGTAGCTTATGATGGTATGGTAGACACTAATGTTACTCGTCAAAGATTTCTGTGCCTCCTAAGCACATGGAAGGATTGAACCTTCTCGCTTTCTGGATTGGGTGAGGCCATATGACCAGTTCTGAATAAGAAGTGATGAGAAGTGACAAGTGCCACTGATAGACTGAGCTGAGCGTCTCCAGAGATCTTTCTTTTCCTTCTGACCCTGCAGTCACCAACTTTAGAGATGATGGCTATTCCATCAGCCTGAATCACTGGAACTTCAAAGAGAAGAGTCAGCCTCTGCTCACCACTGACACACAGCCATGTTGCATGAGCGAGATACTAATCTGTGGTTTTAAGCTACTAAAATTGTGGGGTTGTTTGTCACCACAGCATAACTTAACCTATCTAAACAGAAAAATACGTGGCTTTCTCAGAGGTGCCTATTGGGACTATTTGGCTATATTTGCTATGACACAGGACATGCATTTCTTCTTGATAGATGCATAATATTTCTCTGCTAGTTCCTGGAAATCTGGAAATCCATTCCCTCCAGTGAGCCTACGTCATCCCTCTTTGCATTCTTCTTGGACAGGATTTAAAATGTCTCTAAGCAAGCTCTGGTGTTCTGGAAACATTAATACAATCTTGTCTCTCCCTGGGAAAGTGTAGCCAGCACCTCTCCCTGCTTTGCCATTTCAGGACCATAGCTTTTCACTTTTTAATTCAATCAATGAATGGCTTAAAAATACTAAACACAAACTATGCTCTGGAACGTACACTACAACAATGGTTTCAGAACATCATGTTCTAAGATTTATATCAGACATTAACTATTATGTTCCTCAAGCATCAGTGTATACCTTTCAAGATTTTGAAATTGTTTCCTTAAAACTTTGTCAAGGTTTGAGGTGAGGAGATGGTGGTGGGATTTATAGCACATCAACAACTGAAAAAAAATTCCTTTACCTAGTTTCCAACCTTTTTGACCACATAAACTTCAAGAGATGTTGGCTCACAAAACTGATTTTTGAGAGTTTCCTTTCCATGTTCTACATAGACAACCTAGCACTTCCATTAAAAATGTGTAGGTACTTTTTGACTATTGTTTGGTTCTTGGATTTTGGGTCTCAACTGAAATACACACAGAAAGTGTCTCATTTAACTTAGAAAATGTCTCTAAGACCATTGTTGTAGGGTATATTCCAGAAGATTATTAGAGCATAGTGTATGCCGTTCAGTATTTTTTAAGCCATTCATAAACTGAATTAAAAATACATTTACCTACAACTGTGGTCATAGACTCTCTGAAGGAATCTCAAAATGATTCTTGGGAAGTGTGGCGAGTTACTTTTTGTTAAAATCACTATGATGCTATGCATAAGTAGTGTAAATTCACTCACTCTTATTAAAGCTATTCGGTGTTTCTGCAAGTGTTGCTAAGTGGAATTTACTGAAGAGAGTCAAGCAAAATGTATTTATTCTTGCCATTTTAAGAGGATTTTTACTAAAACTGATGCTGGCAGTCACTGCACATTTATTCTAAAAGATTGCTCAGCTAAAACAGTGAATCAGTCTTTTAGATTGATTGCTTACGTTGTAAGTAATATGAAACGCTCTGGGGTTTGAGGAGGGAAAGACAGTGAAACTCTACAAAAGCATAATGCATATAATGCATTAATGCCATTATCCAGTGTTCACTATAAAATTTTAAACTTAAGGAAACCATGAAAGGAAATGCTGTGTTTTGTTACCCTGAAATGGAACATTAAATCATTTTAGTTAGCAAACAAATCTCAAATAAGCAGCCATTCTAGTGTATAAGAACCATTATAACTCTGTATTATCTATCATCATCATCATTATTATTATCTTTATTGTCAAATTCAAAGTCCTTCATGTGACAAGTATATTATCATATTTTAGAGATCTAAGTCAGGGCTTCCCTGGTGGCGCAGTGGTTGAGAGTCCGCCTGCCGATGCAGGGGACGCGGGTTCGTGCCCCGGTCCGGGAAGATCCTACATGCCGCGGGGCGGCTGGGCCCGTGAGCCATGGCCGCTGAGCCTGCGCGTCCGGAGCTTGTGTTCCGCAACGGGAGAGGCCACAACAGTGAGAGGCCCGCGTACCGCAAAAAAAAAAAAGATCTAAGTCAAATTGATGAACAGAAGTAGATATTTTCATACAAAGTATTTTTGGACTGTTACCTCCTGTCTTTGGGAATGAAAAATGATGAACAGTTGATGAATTTGAGCATTAAGAAAGTAACATTTTCATACTCTAGTTCAGACTGGGTTATTGTATGGGATAATGATACAGTCTTAAGTTACTGTTTTCCAAAGAATGCTAGCAATTTAAGCTATATATGTCTGAGCACCAGATGTTTCTTTCAAGTGTTTGTAGAGTGTGACATTATGTACAGATGATTTAATGTTAGAACTGGACACTGCCACCATCTGGTGGCCTTGTAAAATTCCATCGCTTCAGTCTCCAGCCTAAGCTTTTGGGGCATCCTTCAAAAGAGCTTAAAGTGAGCTTAAATGGACTTGGAGGGAAAAAAAAAAAAGAAAGAAAGGAAGCAGGGTAGGCAGGTAGGCATTTGTATTGCCCATTACAACTGAATAGCCTCACAGCTCCTGGTAGTGGGTAGAAAAGTGAGTTATCCAACCTGGAATGATAATGAGCAAGTGTGAGGAAGGTTGCACTGTGATAGTGTGATACCAGACAAACACATCTATTGGTCCTCAAATATTTTCTACTACTTGTGACATCTTTCAAAGTCCTCTCTGCCCCAACCGAGAAAACTAGACATTTGCTTTCTGCCATCTAGAAAATTATGCATTAGTCCTCAATTACCTGTGTGCACTTTCATAGCCTTTGTGTTGCTTTTTAGTTAATTTGGGTTAATCCTTTATCTCAAATTAGGCCATGGGCTTCTTGAGGGCGAAGGCATTATAGATTTCTTTTGCATGCCTGAGTGCTAGCACACGAGAGTGTGTTCAATCTTTAACACCTGAGGAAGGTTTTCTATCAACATAATGGTGGCATTTAGGAGACTCTTCCATCATAGCAATAGTTTTGGAAGGTGATAAGAGGAAATCATGACTTTTTATTTGTTAGTTTTAGCATCTCCTTGTACCTTCAAAAAGCCTCAAGTTGCATAGGTTAAATATAATGAGTGGATATATTAAATATAATGGATAAGATGGTGATATTAGGAAGAAATGATAGGAATATTTCATTAGTCTATAATAAATTAAAATATTTCATGACCTTGTAGACACCACATTATACTTAAGAAAAATATAAAAGAAAGTTGTTTATCAATCAAATAAGTATATTCGGAGCCAGGGAAGGACAGAAAAATCAAGGCTTTTATGAAAATTGGAAGTTTTGTGGATAAAAAGCATATGTAAATGAATGCCAGACAATACTTTCCCGAATGGAAGGAGTTTGTTACAAGATGCCCAGAAAGTCTCAAGGAGCTAATATAATTTGATAACTCAAAGCAGTTTTGGGGAGGGGGTTATGATCATTAAAGACAAAATAAATTGAATCACAATGTATTCTAAAGGTTTAAAGTATCAGCTACTTTCCTTCAGTCTTTTTAAACTGAATTTTCTCATCTAAAGTGGAGCACATGGAAATGATTTGTGTGATTTTATCTTCTAAGTTCTTCCAGCGATGTTGGATGACTAGTACCATACTAAATGCAGAGAAATTAACTTATTACACACAATGATTCCTTAGGGTATTAGAGTTTACCTGAGTCTAAATTATTGTTGAAGTAAGCCTATCTACAGCTTCAGAAGATGCTCAGTTTGTATTTTTATGGCAGAGAGCTGCAAAGCAATGGATGTTCTCTTGAATATTTGCCATCTGTGACTGAATCTTGGTCTATTTAGTACCATACAGACTATCCAGGTCAGATTTAGCAGCTTTGGTAGTAACTGAAATTTAATATGAACAAAGTATTTTTTCACTGGAAACTTTATAAGTCTTAGTCTTATCATTAATTCAAAATTTTCTGAATAGTTATTCAGCAAAGATTAGTACTTACTAATCAGTTAAATAATTCTGCTATTAATTTTCAAGGTTGTTTTATTTTTAATAAGGAAAACTTTTTTTAACATCTTTATTGGAGTATAATTGCTTTACAATGGTGTGTTAGTTTCTGCTGTATAACAAAGTGAATCAGCTACACATATACATATATCCCCATATCTCCTCCCTCTTGCGTCTCCCTCCCACACCTCCCTATCCCACCCCTCTAGGTGGTCACAAAGCACCAAGCTGATCTTCCTGGGAAGATTTTGACTTGTGTGCTTTCTCCTAACCTCCCAAGTTATTCGAGTCTGTGGTGTGATTGCCATAGTTGGAGCTGTTTTGGTGGTAATCATGTTAATGTGGGCATAGACCTAGAGATCCATTCATTTTTCTTTGAGTCCAAATGTGATCACTCAGTAAATAAAAACTCTGAATAATGTGTTCAGAAGTTATATATGTGCGGGAACTATTGGACATACATAGCCAAAATATGAACCTTGAACTAAACCTAACATCTTATATAAAAATTAACTCAAAATAGACAGTTGACTTAAATGTAACCATAAAACTGTGTACCTTTTCGAGAAGAACATAGGAAAAAACTTCGGATTTATGGTGGGGCAAAGAGTTCTTAGACTTAACACCAACAATATGATCCATAAAAGAGAAAAATTGATAAATTGGGCCTCATCAATATTAAAATCTCTTTCTCTGCAAAGGCCCAGGTGAAGGAGATGAAAATGCGAGTTACAGACTCAGAAAATATTCACAAGCCGTATATCTGACAAAGGACTCGTATCTAGAATATATAAAGAACTCTCAAAACTCAACAGTAAAAACACAAACACTCCAATTAGAAAATGAGCAAAAGATATGAAGAGACAATCCACCAAGTATATACAGATGGCAAAAATGCACATGAAAAGATGTTCAACATCCTTAGCCATTAGGGATATGAAAATTAAAAACTCAATGAGATATTGGTACACAACTATCAGGCTGTATAAATAACATGAAATGCTGGCAAGGAGCCAGAGAAATTGGATCACTCATACTTTGCTGGCAGGAATGTAAAATAGCTCAGAAACTCTGGAAGACAGTTTGGCATTTTTTTTATAAAACTAAACATGTCTTTAATATACCACCCAGAAATTTCACTCCTAGGCTTTTATCACAGAGAAATGAAAACGTATACTCACAAAACCCAGTACACAAATAGTCATCACAGATTTATCCCTGATAGCCCCAAACTGAAAATAATCAAATATTCTTCAGTAGGTGACTAGTTAAACAGACTGTTATCCATACTACAGAATACGATGCAGTAATGAAAAGGAGTGATCTATTGTTATATGTAACAGTTTATATGAATCTTCAGGGAATTATGCTGAATAAAAGCCATCAATTCCAAAAGGATACATATTGTATAGCTTTATTTGTAGAATATTTTTGAAATGAAAAGAATATGGAATTGGAAAACAGATTAGTGATTGCCAGGTTTGGGGGGTGGAGGTGAGTATGGTTATAAAAGGCAACACAAGGATTCCCTGTGGTATTGGAGGTGTTCTGTATATGGATTGTAGTGGTGGGCACATGAATTTACTTATGGTCTATGATTGTATGGAACTGTATACACACACACTCACAAATAAGTACAAGTAATACTGGGGAAATTCAAGTATTAGCAGTGGATTGTTTCAGTGTCAATATCCTGGTAATGATAATGTAAAACTGTCATTTTACAAGATGTTACCATGGAGGAAATCTGAGTAAAGGATATACAGAATTGCTATACAAATACAGGAGAGATTTGTAGTTTCAGAGGGTACTGGATACCTAAGACGAGTTAGTGCCCGGGTGAGAGACCCCAGAATAAGAGTCTACATGCAGTGGACCATGGCAATGGGGGTGGAGTGGTACATAAACAGAGCTGTGGGGTCACAGCCCATACTAGTGAGCATTGCAGGGGAAGGTTCTCAGCAAACTTGGGTGGGTTGTGGAGGAGAGAGAACCTTAGAGTCCCACAGAAGCTAACCTTAAAAGAAAGAGCCATCCTTGGAGCACCTGCTATGCTTTTATTGAATATGCCCTTTGCATCCTTTCCTTTTTGCTCACCTGCCCATCTCTTCAGCTTAGGAGAGGCGAGAGACAACACAGTGAGTGGCAAAGGAAGAGTGGAAGAATAATGTAGAGAAAGTAGTAAAGATGCGACCCCTTCCCCTCAGCTCCCTCCCTCTCCCCAGCCCTATGCAGATTTCCAAGCCTGAGACAGGCATGAACTAGGGGATAGGAAGCAGCTTTCAACTGAATTTCAAAATGAAGTTTTGTACATAAAAATTACACTGGTTATTCATACCTCAGACAGACCAGAAAGCTTTGAGATTGGCCTGAGATATTCTCCAAGGACAGAAAAGAGAAATAAAGTAGAGTGAGTTTGAAAGACAATGAAGACAGAACAGTGTTGTTTCCTTCTTTACTCTCCACTGAATCCAACCCGTTCAATAACCTGGTGTAGATGCATATATATAGATACACATTTTTTTTTTCTTTGCTGTACGCTGGCCTCTCACTGCTGTGGCCTCTCCCGTTGCGGAGCACAGGCTCCAGACGCACAGGCTCAGCGGCCATGGCTCACGGGCCCAGCCGCTCCGCGGCACGCGGGATCCTCCCGGACCGGGGCACGAACCCGTGTCCCTTGCATCGGCAGGCGGACTCTCAACCACTGCGCCACCAGGGAAGCCCCTAGATACACATTTTTAATGTCATTGTCTTGATATAAAAGAAAGACTAGAAGTTTATATAGTAAAATATTAATCATAGTTATGTCTGGATAATGTTATTTCAGCTATTTTGTATTTAATTGTTTAATCTTTTGCATATTTTCTAAATTTTCTGCAGTGAGAACATTTTCCCTTTGTAATTAGAAAAGTGTTATTTTAAAATAATGTTGAAAGCATTTTGGACACCAATTTCAGTGGCGTGTAACAATGACCCTACATCTAGCACTTTATAAGTGTTTGGATTTTTTGCTGATCAGCCAGACTTCCTGGATTTGAGCAATCTATGGGAATAGTAGAAAAGAGTAACCTTTTCACCTGTCATTGAAGATTTAGGTAGATAATGGTTAGTGTTTATTCTCAGCCCCATAATTCTTCTATAGTTTCCCAAATTATAATTTATTCATTGTCCTTATATATTCCAGTGCTGTTCTAGGTATTGGGATTATAAAGGTGAATAAGAGACTCTTTCCTTAAGCATCTCGATGCAACAGGTAGAGGATTACAAATCTATGTGGTCATTGCTGCAATAAGGGCACGTACAAGGTGTTAACAGAATTACAGAAGAGTAGCATCTAATCCAAGACAGGGGAGGCAGGAAAGGCTATCATAGAGAGGTGATGTTTGAGCTGAGATTTGAAAATCAGCAAGCTAGGCAGAAAAGAAGCAAAGGAGCAGAGGGTGCCAGGCAGTGGGGACATGTGAGAAGGATCATGAAGCCTGGAGAGGCTCTGGTACATTCTGGTTCACAGTGAGTGTGGGGGCACTGGTGAGGATAGCGGAGATGGGTGAGAGTAGAAGACTAGATTTGACGCCAGTGGGTAAGCGGGCAGTAGGGAAATGAACTAGATTCTGAAACCTGGAGAGCCTGGAGGAAAGACCAATTCAAAGGGAGTCAAAGTGTTCCAGGTCAGAGAAGTTAAAGTCCTAAACAAAGGCAGTGGTAAAGGGAAAAGAGAGAGACATCTTGGTGCATATGGATGTAAAGAATGTGGGGAAAGGAGAAGTCAGGTGATTCCAATTTATATACGGTATATAAAAAGGCAAGTCTGTTAATATAGACGGTGCCTTGTGTGGGAATGACTAAAAAATACATACTACCTCTTGACAGGTAAATGGCAAATGTGACCACCCCTGGGAAGAAAATTACAAAGAGGTGTACCTTCCTCTAAGAAGCTCTAGAACCTATCTGCCCTGCCCCTGGGCACATAGTTAGCAAGCAGAGCATGGACTGGAGTCCAGTCCTCATTCATCCCCGCAGCCAGCATCCTTTGTGAAGTGAACAAACCTCAGAACTAGAGGCCAATGCTCAGACTGCAGCCAGATAGCAGGAGTTTCTTAAAGCTCATGACCTTTTCTGGGTTCATAGCAAAGGAGGCTTGTGAGATACAGAAGATCAAAGGAGCATCACATAGAAATGTTTTACCTCTGCTTAGCTGAATTGAGACAAATTAACTACATGTAGTCTCTATAATATTCAGAGCAAAGAAGACATTTATTTATGAGCTGTTATATCACCAGCAAGTTGTTCCTCCCAGCAATTTGAGAAAAATATGTTAATAATATTTCATTAGAAAAATATTTTTCTTTTTGTATAAAAAGATCAGTTGTTTTTGTATATTATTTCTACTACATTTTGGGACCAAAATTACTTCTGTAGAAGTGAATCTCCATTTTAACGATGGAGATTATTGAAAAAAGACAAAAGTGAAGAATACAAATGCAGTTTTTAGCTTTCCAAAATGTCTCTTTTTGCAGAATACTTTTAGAACAATACAGAATTTTTTCTTACCATCTATCCTCAAATTTCCCTTCATATTTATTAGCAGGTCAATAGGATTTTTAGGAACTATAGAACCAGTCCTAAAACCACTGATAAATTAACTGGATGCAAATATGATAGGATATCTAATTCAAGTCATTAGACTGAAACCCCATAGCAGAATTTATATTATAAATAAGCTTGACAACCTTAATATAAGTGCTCTTAGTGCAATATATAACATTGAGCCCACAGTTGGGAAGAGGTTAGAGAGTGCAGGTAACTTCATCACAGTCAGTATATTGATAATTAAGTCAAGAAAAATGATCAATTCCCTACCTAACAGACATCACAGAGTTTTTTACATTAATGCTGTTTCTACTTTAGTGGGAGAATCAAATTAGCTGGAAATAGTAACATAATCCTGAACTTAAACATGAACTCAATAGTAAGAAAGTTTGAAAAAGTCTGCAGAAACCATGTGATAGTGTTCTAAGGAAGATTGTTTACAACATAATCATAAGTTAACATTATTTACTGCTACTATTTAATCTTACTCATCTCTATATCTCTGGAACCTAGGCAAGTGTCTGACACCTAGTAAGTGCTTTAAAAGTGTTAAAGTACTCATTAGTGGAACATTTATTATAATTGTATTATCTTACTGGCTTCTGGGTCTTGCCATCTTGACTGTACCATTAGCGACATAGAGAAATTATGCAGTGAAACATCCCCAGAATGTTTTGTGTTCTTAGTGGTTTAAGCAGTTTTGATACCCTGAAGATGATCTGCTAGTTGGAAAACAATGAGAGTAATATTGATAATTTGCGCTGGGATCAACAAAACTAAATTGAAAATGATCAGGTATGGTTATTTAAAATCATTGCTGCCAAAAAACCCCAAAACAACAACAAAAAACCTGTCACAATAAAAACATCTTTGCGTATGTACATTATGACTAAAATTGAATGAGAAGCTTTGAAAATATAGATCAAGTTCCTTTTTATTAATCTATTTGAAAATGAAATGTATGAATAACATACATTTGAATAATTTTATGAATAAATTAGCCATTCTTAAGCTACACAGCTTGCTTTCTAATTTTTCTCAAACATACCAAATTCATAGTGATAATCCATTAAATGCATCTAACATACTGAATACACTTATTTTCAGAACTATATTAATATTGTATATCTTCTTTCTGCTTGTTTATTGAGGGTCTTAAATTTTATCAGATGTTTTGACTCTTATTGACTGGGAAAGTGTGAGCCAGTGGGATTTGAATGTCTGTAATAGTGGCAAATGTGTGGTATCTCTTTATTTGTCACCATGGGCTAATGAATTTTTATGCATTTGATGTTTACAATCATTTAGAGTTATTTTTTGATTACCAAATTGTTCCAACTTGGCACCCAGTAAATATTAGTTACCCTGTGTTTTTGAGACCATATAAACTTCTTCTTTTTGATGTTGACCTGGTCTTCACTTAATCTCTTTGCCCATCCAAGACCAATAAAACTCTATAACCAGCACTGAAAAGAACTTTATTCCTATACACATTTAGAAAATTATAAAATTATTAAAATTAGAGACAATGCCATGTCAACTAATTAGCACACATTTTTGAATGTTTGAGCAGATGTTTTTAATATCAAAATTATTGTACTTTTTCATAATTAATATGAAAATATTAATATGGAAATTTTGAACAAAGGCAAATATTTTTTAAAACACAACTTTTCAGGGTATAGCGTCCTTATTGCTTGTCCTACTCCAATCTTGGTTTAATCATTGCGCTTGGAGTGTATGAAATTAACATAAACTTAGTTACTATATTGGTATTTTTAATGTTAATTTATCTAGCAGTACTTCCTACTTATTTTAATATTATCAGCTAAGAAAAAGTCAATTTCAGAAAAACATTGGAGATAAATAAATTAAAAATATTACATTAACTTTTTTACACTACCTTAAAATTTATTTAGCTTTTTTGAACCTCACGAATGTTTTGAGATCCATTTTAGGGCCAAGCTAACTAGAAATAAGTACAAATAAGTCCGTTTACTCAAATTTTGTTATAATTAGCTTTTTCCAGTAATTTACAGTAATTACTAGTAATTAAAATATGCTTAATTATTATAATCATGTGTTTTGTGCATTTTATTCTAGTTAGATTGGCCATCTGTCTGATGACTTTTTAATCTGTTTGCTTGTGTTAACAATCAGCAGATTATGATTCAACACGGAGTGCTCTTTAACAAAGAAAAAGATTTTTAAAGATTTAATTTTAATGTATCCTTAAATTATGAAGATCATAGTAAAACTAATGAAGTTTAATGCTCTTCTAAAAGAATTGGAATATATACTTTCTGTTTTCAGACTTATATATAGAATACTGCATTTACACAGCTGATGAGATGAGATTGATTTATATATATTTACCAGATTTTCTATTTCCGTAGAAATAGACATGATCTATTTTCCAGTTGCAGTACTCAGTGATAAGATGCAAAGCTATAATTTGAACCTGTTTTTTATTACATTAGTGTTGGCAGACACTGAGGAAGAGCAGCTAAGTTTTATCATATTTTTAATTTGGAGCTTTAGATATTTCTATGAACTAGGTGAAAATTGGATGGAAAGAATTAATAACAGAGTGAACAATCCAGAGAATTGACTCTACATAGTACTATTAGAGGTTAAAGCCCTGTGAAAATATAAGATTCTAGATTGTGATTTTACTTATCAATAGATGTTAAGCTAAATTGTGTTCTTTTCTTTACTGAGATGCAATGGGAAAAGACGAGTGTCTTCATAGGAATTTGATTTTAATTGTCTTTGCTCAGTTCTCTAGTAGAGTAAGGCATGCTTATATATTCATTTTTAAAGATGTAATTGAAAATGCAATTGGCCTGTTTACAATGCTCTACGCAACTGAATTGATTGTGAAAGAACATTTTATGGTGAGGCTACGGTACAGCACGAAGAGTACTGGACCTGGATGCAGAAGACCTTAGTTCAATATTTATGCTCTGCTTCTTTTGCTAGCTTTGTGAGTTTGTGCAAGGAACCTAACCTCACTGAAACTCCTGGGGAGATATAATGATTTGCCTATAATTGAAATTTGTATGCACATATAAAAGTAAAAGGAGGGTGTCTATGTGAAAACCCTTTAAAATTGCAAAGTGCGATTCTGTTATCATTGTCACGCGTAATAATATGCAATTTTATTGTTTTTCTTATGTTCTAAGTGTTATGCTGTGTGCCAACTTATTTAATTCTCAAAACAGCTATATTCAGTAGGCATTGTTAGCAGCCCTATATGATAAATGAGAAAATTTTGCCCAGAAAGTGGTGGAACCAGGATGCAAACTTAATCTTTCTAAAACCCATGCCTTTAGTTAGTATGCTTTAGCATATGAGCTTACTTTTGTCTTGTTGCTTTTACTAAGATATCCTAGAAATAAAATGTTAACCATACTAATCAGAAAATATTTTAATGTCGTTTTCAGTTGTTTTAGAAGTATTATTCTGATGGCTAGTTATCCATCAGAAAAGAAGCAATTCTCTGAATTTCCTGTTTAGGGGGGTTATTTTTATTTCATTTTGTGTATTAGTTGTAAATTTTCAAGTTTGGCAAGGTTGGAGATGTTATTAAATTTCAGTGTATTTATAGCTTTCGTTCTAAATATGTGACCCTAACCCACCTCAGTGTACCTTTAAGGAACCCTTAAAATAATAAAATGGAAATCCCATATCCTTTGCTTTTATTATTTTTGTGATACAAATTAAAGCATCATTATTTGGTGAATTGTAGAATTGGAGAAAACACCAATATAGATTTACACAACTCAACAGTAATTGAAATTGAATTGTTATAAATATTAAGAATTAATATCTCAATTTTCATAGGTTTCAGAGAATAGTCCGAGAATAGTCCAAAAATAAGGGTTCTGAAATTCCAAATGTTCAAGCTCTTCATTTTACAAATGAGGAAAATGGGATATGAGAAGTAAAGTAACTTTTCCAAAGTCAAATGGGAGCTTATTGGCAGAACTTGGTCATATGTAGAGGAGGTAAAAATGATTGACCTGCTAGGAAAGTGGTTTGGGCTAATGAAAATGAACATACACCTTGTTTGTTTTATAAAAAGTACCCAGATGCCAGATGCCATTTGGCATTAAGACTTTCACATTTAATGGATTTTTTTGGATTACTTTCAGCAAAACTAGCTACTTTTGAGATGTGGCATTATGTGTGGCCCTT
Source organism: Phocoena sinus (assembly GCF_008692025.1). Taxonomy (NCBI): domain Eukaryota; kingdom Metazoa; phylum Chordata; class Mammalia; order Artiodactyla; family Phocoenidae; genus Phocoena; species Phocoena sinus. The sequence goes on along the minus strand of NC_045768.1, from coordinate 77,655,582 downwards.
TCTGAATAAATTTTTGTGGATCTTCTTTGAGTCTGTGGTATTTGGAAGTGCTACAAATTATTATTTACTTTGAGGTCATGAGGCAGCAAGATGATGAGGAATGAGTATTGGTCTTGAGTGAGAAGACTGAAGTTTTACCTATTCATCCAGTCTTTCAAGGCATTATCTGTAAGATGAGAATACTGTCTGCTTTACCCACCACCATATCCATATTAAAATTATATAAAAGCCCTTTGCAAATGATAAATTGATTTTTCTCGTAGATTTTTATGGAAGTTAGCTGTGTGATCTTGGCAGGTTATTATTTCACTTTTCCAAGCATTAATTTCCTCTTCCCCATCTCATGGGGTTATTTTGAGTGTAATTGAAATCATGCGTTTTAAGTGTGTAATGTACAAACAACAGTGCCTGGAAGATAAAAAGAACATGTGGTAGATTGAATGCGGAAATTGCCCCAATTTTTCATTTTTTTAATGTGATTTTGCAATTCTTCCCATGAAGAGGTGGACTCTATCCCCCACCCCAACCCTGGAACTTGTTTTGTTCCACAGAATGCTATTCTGAAGTATTTGTGACCTAAGTCTCTAAAGGCTTAGCATGCTCAGTTAGTTCTCTTTCTTAAATTTCTTTCTCTACCACCAAAATATACCTGGGGCTATCCTAGAGGAAAATGAGATACACTATGAAGTAGAGTCTGGTCATAAACCAGCCAGTCCCTTATCCATTCACCAGATGTGTGAATAAGCCCAGATGAGATCAGCTCAGCTGGGCTCAGATCAATGTGATTTCTCAGCTGACCCTATAGAGGCTATTATTCTTGTTAAAAAAAAAAAGTGGTTCTTGTTTTAAACCACCATGTTTTGGGCTTGTTTCTGACACAGCAAGAACTGATAATACATGCAAAAAATGGTAGGCATTATTATTGTTATTAGGATTTTTATATATGTAATAAACTTTATGGCAATGATTACTTACATTTGGGAACATTTCTTTGGCTTGCATGTAAAGTAATTTTTTCAAGCTTTTCAATCCCTGAAACAAAACAAAACCAAAATGGAAGAAGTAACTAGAGGAATTCATGTTATGTAAAAGTATTTAAAACATAGATACATGTGGTTTAAGGTAATGGGTAATTGATTCAACTGCCTAACCCCTCCCAGAGGGACATATGTATTATGAGATTGTCTCATGCTTCAGTTATCAACCTGAATAATGATGCTTGGAAACAGGATCACCCTGCCCTCCATTCTCTCCTTCCCTGCCCCCTGCAGAGCATGAATTTAATGTGCTTTAAGATACATCTATTTGGCAGCTTCAGTAAAGACATTAACCAAAACTTTTAGCATGACCTTGAGAACATATTAAGTGAAACTCCCTGAGAGTCCTCATAAAAATATTTTTTTTAGTTTTTAGAACATAGATTTGTGTCTCTTTTATTTACTATTAACAGCCAATTGCAAATGCAGTTAGCTAACTTCTCTTAGTCTGAGGAAATCCTTCAGTTGTTTCAACACAAAAGGGAAATGGAACATTGAGCCTGCCCTGTCAAAATTTGACAAGTGTTTTTCACTGAGAGCAGATGTAAGCAGAGATATTTACATATGAAGGTATATAATTGTCCAATTACTTTCTCTGCTCTTGTTATCCATGTTGTGGTGCTTTAGATAAGAGCATGTTCTTTCACTGCAATCTCATTAAATTAACTTTCTTTTTAAGAAGCTCTAAAGATGAAAAAGCTCTCCGGATGTTAAATATAATTTAAATATTATATGAAGTGTTTCTTATGTATTACATTTTAGATAGTAGAAAAAAAGAGAAGCAGGTAGGTAGGCAGTGAGAGTGGAAAACTGAGGTACAGTTTTAAATTTTTGAAGGGCTGCCTTGTATAAGATCACAAATAACTATCCTCTGTTGTCATGAGGGATTTTGCAAGAGCAGAACATGAAGAAATACCTCAAATAGCAACAGAAAGGATCCAGGGATATATAATTTATTTATTCAAAATAACATTTATTGTGGGCTTACTGTGTGAAGCCCTGTTCTAAGTGCCCAGGATAGAGGAGGCACAAACCAGGAAAAAGTCCCTGCAGTCGTTCTGCTAAATTTCCCTTGTTCAGAGAATGATTTGGAAGCTCACCTCCCGGTCTACTTCCGGCACCTTACTTACGAAGTTACAAAATGAAGATGGCAGTGTGAGGGATACTGTGAAATATGCTGCTGAACATGACTGGCAGCATCAGGCTGCTCTCTTGAGGCTCCAGGTTGTCTCGACTCACAGCCTCAGGTCTTCATGGGAAGAATGACTAGAGAGATGTGTAGACATAGTTCTTCCACTCTACATTAAAGATTTTCTGGTTAACCTTTTCACTCAATGGAATATTTCTTTGGGTAAAGAATTTCTGGTCTTATTCAAACAGGATCTCTTATTCCTGGGCTGTGGCAGTTCATCTCTTGATGATATTTTCTTAGTTTGTTTCCATTGAAAATAGAAAATCGATTGCCCCTGGCATTCTGGTTTCTATTTTATCGTTTGCAAATTCACATTCCTATTCCATTTATTTTCTTTTTGCTAATATGGGCGTATTTCACTTTCTGGGTTTACTGTTTGTCATTTCCTAGTTACAGTTTGCGTCTTCTTTTGCCCACATTGAGGTTTTGCTCATATTCCTCTCATGCTGTTCTTAATTTACATATTCTAAGTAGGTGTCACTTTTTATTAACTGAGATGTGAATAGCTCTAATTTTATATGTCAGTATGCTTGGAGGGCTGCTAATTTTGGTGGATTCTTCTTTCCTGTTTAACCTACTTTCTTGAAGGAATAATTTAAAAATGTAGAATCTATCATCTTCTTTTCTGGCAAATATGAAATGCTATAGATTTGTCTTCTGATAGCACTTACCCAGGGTGTAGATGAGAGGTTCATAGACTAGATCACCAAAAAAAGAAAAAGAGGGAGGGAGGGAGGGAAGGGAGAGAGAGGGGGGAAGGAAGAAAAAGGAAAGAAAGGAAAGGAAGGAAGAAAGGAAAGAAGAAACAAAGGAAGAAAGGAGAAATGTGTAGATTTATTTCTTTGCTTGACTAACAGGTGGAATTTTAAACCAAAAGAGTTTAATCTATTTACCCACGTTTGATTCACATACTGGCATTGTCGTACATAGAGGTCATGGGTCAGCATTTCTCACTGTTAAGAGAACTAGACCACTGCCGAGTTTATTCTCAGTCATCCTGGGAAGCACCAGTATTCACGTCTGTAGGATTTACCTTTTCTATCTTGGCGCTCTTTCAACTTTAAATTTTCCTTTTCTACCATTGGAAACTCCAGCTGGGTTCTGAGTCTGTATTTATTATTAATTTTGTATGTTCCTACTGTTTGAAATCTCCTTCTTGACTGTGACTTTCATACCTAGGACTTGGATCCTGCATCGTAATCCCTGCCAGACAGGTTCCTATCTATGGGGTCTTTTCTTCTAAATGGTTGTTAATGATAGTCTTTGACAAAAGAAGAGATGTGTTCCTAAAAAATTGCACTCCCTGTGATGTTTTCTAAATAGAATCATTTAAAATATACATATTAAAATATACTGGGGGTATTTGCTATTTGAAAGCTACTGGTAATGAGGTGTTTTATAATTTACAAGGCAAATTATAACCCTTACTCCCAGATTCATCTTTCTCCTTTCTTCCTGTATTTTGTACTGAAAATTCTTAAGACCAGGCACATCCAGGGCCACCTACTATGACCACACGGGTTGTGTACTATATAGTCCCAGAGGATGTTATTCACAGAGACTATAGTATTAGCAGCCTTATTCAGAACTGCTTGGACTCTGGTGTTTCAAAATTTCTTTTATCTTTCCCTCGACCTGATGTTAATAAACTCATTATTTGTTAATTTGTTTCTCTGCTTTTCTTTTGAAGTCTGTGTTAATAGATAGCTTAACTTTTTTTTTTTTTTTAACTGAGAAGAATAAAAAGTAGGCCAGGCTAGGGTTGCTTTGCTTGGATGTATGGCATGTCACATTGGCCGGCTTTAAAAGCCCTTGGCTGTGTCTGGAGGAAGTTCATTATCCGATTTCTTTGGTCATTTCCTGCTATAGTAGTTTATGTCAATTTCAGCTAATTCTTTCTGTCTATTCCTCTTCCTAGGATTGTTGTTTGGGTTCTCACTAAACTCAAGGAACCCTGTCAACTTGTCTTCTGGTCCTCATATTATTGTAGTGTCTAAGAATGCTGCAGTGTCTGACTGAGATTTATATTTTTATGTGAATCTTTCCAAGCAATAAGTCATTACGAGAGAAACTGCTAGAAAAAATTTATTATTATTCAAAGGTAGGCAAATAAAGTTTTGGTCTCCTGATGATACATAAGTGATGGAGTCAGTTTAATCAGCATAACAGAAGATAACACTTTCAATAATAAAAGCCACCTTATATGGAACATCACTCTGTACTACAAAGAAACCATTATTGATTTACTAACTCTGTGAGATTCAACATTTTCGTTCCCATTTCATAGATGAGGGAACTAAACCTTTTGAAGTTCTTGTAAATTGTTCAGGATCAAAACTAATTAGTGGCAGAGATGGTTTTTTAATACAGACCTTATAATTCCCAAACTCATTCTTTCCATTATACCATGATGTTACATTACTACTATCTAATTTTTAGTAGGTAGCCACTAACACTTTGCCACTATAGATGTGGAGTGTTCCCTCAATAGATGTTAATCATCTAGCAGGGAGTAAATTCTACCCAAACTCAGCCCATACTGTTTTCTTGTTGTTTTTTGTGTTTGTCTTTTCCTTCCTTTATTTCTTCCCTTGCTCCTATTTTGTTACCTTGGATATTACATTTATAACATCATTAAATACTTGCACCAATGGCTCTACTCTCTATTTTCCCTTTCATTGTTAAAACAGAAATGGTAGATAGAAAATGATAGAAATGGACCAGATGTTTGCAGATACCTTCAGGGCATCCCACAGTCCTTTATATTTAAGGATGATTCCTTCATGGGGGAAGGTACGAGTGGGGGAAAGATGGTGTAGTAGCTTTAAAAAAGTGTGACCACATATAATGGAAGAAGTTTGGAGAAGCAGAACGTTTATTTTCTGTGATTTTTTGATGACATGGTAAGATTGAGATAGAATACAGGAGAATGAAATCTATGAAATTTATGTAGTCTTTTGACTGCTACAATAATCTGGATTTTAGAATTACTGGTTTCTGAGTTGTGTTAACTTGCTGCAGCCAGGAAAATCTCTGTAGGGTATAAAACTTAGAAGGATATGCATTTCCTCAAACCTGAGAATATGCATACATTCCCATGTAATGTGGGAAACTTCCACTTGCTAACGGTCCTATAATCTAGTAGATGCATACTTGCATTCTTGTTCATGATCACCTAGTTTTATAGAGTCACAAGACCAAGTAATGTTTATTGAAGGGGCAGGAAACAGAAGTCAAAAATGTGTGAGACATTCTTGTTTACTCTCCATCTTCCTGGGTGTGAGAGTGAGAGGGGAGAGAGAGATCTTGAGAGTGTGTGTCTTTCCTGGTGCTGAGATAAATGAATGAAACTCTATTTCCCTACCAGTATGGTATCCTCCTGTACTTTACTGCTGCTTTCCTCTATCCACCTACCTACTGATCCTTCTGCATTTTTTATTAGTTCAAGTTCATGGAATAAATATATTTTCAATAAGCTTATTTAACTGAGCTGCTCCCTTTAACTGCTATCGGATTGAATTTTTTAAAATTTAACTAATTAATTTTTTACATTTTTATTGGAGTATAATTGCTTTATAATGGTGTGTTAGTTTCTGCTTTACAACAAAGTGAATCAGCTATACGTATACATATATCCCCATATCTCCTCCCTCTTGCATCTCCCTCCCATCTTCCCTATCACACACCTATAGGTGGTCACAAAGCACCGAGCTGATATCCCTGTGCTATGCGGATGCTTCCCACTAGCTATCTATTTTACATTTGGTAGTGTATATATGTCCATGCCACTCTCTCACTTGGTCCCAGCTTACACTTCCCCCTCCCCGTGTCCTCAAGGTCATTATCTACATCTGCATCTTTATACCTGTCCTGCCCCTAGGTTCTTCAGAACCATTTTTTAGATTCCATATATATGTGTTAGAATACAATATTTGTTTTTCTCTTTCTGACTTACTTCACTCTGTATGACAGTCTGTAGGTCCATCCACCTCACTACAAATAACTCAATTTCGATTCTTTTAATGGCTGAGTAATATTCCATTGTATATATGTGCAAAATCTTTATCCATTCATCTGCTGATGGACACTTAGGTGGTTTCCATGTCCTGGCTATTGTAAATAGAGCTGCAATGAACATGTGGTACATGACTCTATTTGAATTATGGTTTTCTCAGGGTATATGCCCAGTAGTGGGATTGCTGGGTCATATGGTAGTTCTATTTTTAGTTTTTTCAGGAACGTCCATACAGTTCTCCATAGTGGCTGTATCAATTTACCTTCCCACCAACAGTGCAAGAGGGTTCCCTTTTCTCCACACTTTCTCCAGCATTTATTGTTTGTAGATTTCTTGATGATGGCCATTCTGCCTGGTGTGAGGTGATACCTCATTGCAGTTTTGATTTGCATTTCTCTAATGATTAGTGATGTTGAGCATGCTTTCATGTGTTTGTTGGCAATCTATATATCTTCTTTGGAGAAAGGTCTGTTTAGGTCTTCTGCCCATTTTTGGATTGGGTTGTTTGTTTTTTTTTTGGTACTGAGCTGCATGAGCTGCTTGTAAATTTTGGAGATTAATCGTTTGTCAGTTGCTTCATTTGCAACATTTTATCCCATTCTAAGGAATGTGTTTTTGTCTTGTTTATGGTTTCCTTTGCTGTGCAAAAGCTTTTAAGTATCATTAGGTCCCATTTGTTTAGTTTTGTTTTTATTTCCATTTCTCTGGCAGGTGGGTCAAAAAGGATCTTGCTGTGATTTATGTCATAGAGTGTTCTGCCTGTTTTCCTCTAGGAGTTTGATAGTGTCTGGCCTTACATTTAGGTTTTTAATCCATTTTGAGTTTATTTTTGTGTTTGGTGTTAGGGAGTGTTCTAACTTCATTCTTTTACATGTAGTTGTCCAGTTTTCCCAGCACCACTTATTGAAGAGGCTGTCTTTTCTCCACTTTATATTCTTGTCTCCTTTAACAAAAATGAGGTGACCATATGTACCTGGGTTTATCTCTGGGCTTCCTATCCTGTATCATTGATCTATATTTCTGTTTTTGTGCCAGTACCATAGTGTCTTGATTACTGTAGCTTTGTAGTGTAGGCTGAAGTCAGGGAACCTGATTCCTCCAGCTCGGTTTTTCTTTCTCAGGATTGCTTTTGCTATTCGGGGTCATTTTTGTTTCCATACAAATTGCGAAATTTTTTGTTCTATTTCTGTGAAAAATGCCATTGGTACTTTGGTATGGATTGCACTGAATCTGTAGATTGCTTCGGGTAGTATAGTTATTTTCTCAATGTTGATTCTTCCAATCTAAGAACATGGTATATCTCTCCATCTGTTTGTATAATGTTTAATTTCTTCATTCAGTGTCTTATAGATTTTTGAGTACAGGTCTTTTACCTCCTTAGGTAGATTTATTCCTAGGTATTTTATTCTTTTTGTTGCAGTGGTAAATGGGAGAGTTTTCTTAATTTCTCTTTCAAATTTTTCGTCCTTAGTGTATAGGAATGCAAGAGATTTCTGTGCATTAATTTTGTATCCTGCAACTTTACCAAGTTCATTGATTAGCTCTAGTAGTTTTCTGGTAGCATCTTTAGGATTCTCTATGTATAGTATCATGTCATCTGCAAACAGTGACAGCTTTACTTCTCTTCTGATTTGGATTCTTTTTATTTCTTTTTCTTCTCTGATTGCTGTAGCTAAAACTTCCAAAACTATGTTGAATAATAGTGGTGAGAGTGGACAGTCTTGTCTTGTTCCTAATATTAGAGGAAATGGTTTCAGTTTTTTACCATTGAGAACGATGTTGGCTGTGGGTTTGTCATATATGGCCTTTCTTATGTTGAGATAAGTTCCCTCTATGCCTTCTTTCGGAGGGTTTTTATCATAAATAGGTGTTGAATTTTGTCAAAAGCTTTATCTGCATCTATGGAGATGATCATATGATTTTTCTCCTTCAGTTTGTTTATATGGTTTATCCCATTTATTTATTTGCGTATATTGAAGAATCCTTGCATTCCTGGGATAAACCCCACTAGATCATGGCGTATGATCCTTTTAATGTGCTGTTGGATTCTGTTTGCTAGTTTTTTGTTGAAGATTATTGCATCTATGTTCATCAGTGATATTGGCCTGTAGTTTTCTTTGTGACATCTTTGTCAGGTTTCGCTATCATGGTGATGGTGGCCTCGTAGAATGAGTTTGGAAGTGTTCCTCCCGCTATATTTTGGAAGAGTTTGAGAAGGATAGGTGTTAGCTCTTCTCTAAATGTTTGATAGAATTTGCCTGTGAAGCCATCTGGTCCTGGACTTTTGTTTGTTGGAAGATTTTTAAACACAGTGTCAATTTCAGTGCCTGTGATTCGTGTTTATATTTTCTATTTCTTCCTGGTTCAGTCTTGGAAGGTTGTGCATTTCTAAGAATTTGTCCATTTCTTCCAGGTTGTCCATATTATTGGCATATAGTTGCTTGTAGTAATCTCTCATGATTCTTTGTATTTCTGCAGTGTCAGTTGTTACTTCTCCTTTTTCATTTCTAATTCTATTGATTTGAGTCTTCTCCCCTCTTTTTCTTGATGAGTCTGGCTAATGGTTTATTAATTTTGTTTTTCTTCTCAAAAAACCAGCTTTAATTTTTATTGATCTTTGCTATAGTTTCCTTTTTTTCTTTTTCATTTATTTCTGCTCGGATCTTTATGATTTCTTTCCTTCTGCTAACTTTGGGGTTTTTTTGTTCTTCTTTCTCTAATTGCTTTATGTGTAAGGTTAGGTTTATTTGATATGTTTCTTGTTTCTTGAGGTAGGATTGTATTGCTATAAACTTCCATCTTAGAACTGCTTTTGCTGCATGCCATAGGCTTTGGGTCATCGTGTTTTCATTGTCATTTGCTTCTAGGTATTTTTGATACCTAGAAGTACCTAGGTGATCTCTTGGTTATTTAGTAGTGTATTGTTTAGCCTCCATGTGTTTGTATTTTTTACAGATTTTTTCCTGTAATTGATATCTAATCTCATAGCTTTGTGCTCGGAAAAGATACAATTTCAATTTTCTTATATTTACCAAGGCTTGATTTGTGATCCAGGATATATATGATCTATCCTGGATAGATCTGAGCACTTGAGAAGAAAGTGTATTCTGTTGTTTTTGGATGGAATGTCCTATAAATATCAATTAAGTCCATCTTGTTTAATGTATCATTTAAAGCTTGTGTTTCCTTACTTATTTTAATTTTGGATGATCTGTCTGTTGGTGAAAGTGGGGTGTTAAAGTCCCCTACTATGATTGTGTTACTGTCGATTTCCCCTTTTATGGCTGTTAGCATTTGCCTTGTGTATTGAGGTGCTCCTATGTTGGGTGCATAAATATTTACAATTGTTATATTTTCTTCTTGGATTGGTCCCTTGATCATTATGTAGTATCCTTCCTTGTCTCTTGTAATATTCTTTATTTTAAAGTTTTTTTTCCTGATATGAGAAGTACTTCGCCAGCTTTCTTTTGGTTTCCATTTGCATGGAATATCTTTTTCCATCCCCTCACTTTCAGACTGTATGTGTCCCTAGGTCTGAAGTGGGTTTCTTGTAGACAGCATACATACAGGTCTTGTTTTTGTGTCCATTCTGCCCATTTATGTCTTTTGGTTGGAGCATTTAATCCATATACTTTTAAGGTATTTATCGATATGTATGTTTCTATTACCATTTTCTTAATCGTTTTGGGTTTGTTATTGTAGGTCTTTTCCTTCTCTTGTGTTACCTGCCTAGAGAAGTTCCTTTAGCATTTGTTGTAAAGTTGGTGTGGTGGTGCTGAATTCTCTTAGCTTTTGCTTGTGTGTAAAGCTTTTTATTTCTCCATCAAATCTGAATGAGATCCTTGCTGGGTAGAGTAACCTTGGTTGTAGGTTTTTCCCTTTCATCACTTTAAGTATGTCCTGCCACTCCCTTCTAGCTTGCAGAGTTTCTGCTGAAAGATCAGCTGTTAACCTTATGGGGGTTCCCTTGTACGTTATTTGTTGTTTTTCCCTTGCTGCTTTTAATATTTTTTCTTTGTATTTAATTTTTGATAGTTTGATTAATATGTGTGTTCGCATGTTTCTCCTTGCATTTATCCTATATGGGAATCTCTGTGCTTCCTGGACTTGACTATTTCCTTTCCCATATTAGCGAAGTTTTCAACTATAGTCTACTGAAATAATTTCTCAGTCCCTTTCTTTTTCTCTTCTTTTTCGGGAACCCCTATAATTTGAATGTTGGTGCATTTAATGTTGTCCCAGAGGTCTCTGAGACTGTCCTCAATTCTTTTCATTCTTTTTTCTTTAGTCTGTTCTATGATAGTTATTTTCACTATTTTATCTTCCAGGTCACTTATCCGTTTTTCTGCCTCACATATTCTGCTATTGATTCTTTCTAGAGAATTTTTAATTTCATTTATTGTGTTGTTAATCATGGTTTGTTTGCTCTTTAGTTCTTCTAGGTCCCTGTTAAACGGTTGTTGTACTTTCTCCATTCTATTTCCAAGATTTTGGATCATCTTTACTATCATTATTCTGAATTCTTTTTCAGGTAGACTGCCAATTTCCTCTTTATTTGTTTGGTCCTGTGGTTTTTTACCTTGCTCCTTCAACTGCTGTGTGTTTCTCTGTCTTCTCATTTTGCTCAACTTACCTTGTTTGGGGTCTCCTTTTCACAGGCTGCACGTTCGTATTTCCCGTTGTTTTTGGTGTCTGTCCCGGGTGGCTAAGTTTGGTTCAGTGGGTTGTGTAGGCTTCCTCGTGGAGGAGACTGGTGCCTGTGTTCTGGTGGACAGGGCTGGATCTTATCTTTCTGTTGGGCAGGACCCCGTTTGGTGGTGTGTTTTGGGATGTCTGTGACCTTATTATGATTTTAGGCAGCCTCTCTGTTAATGGGTGGGGTTGTGTTCCTGTCTTGCTAGTCGTCTGACATAGGGTGTCCAGCGCTGTAGCTTGCTGGTTGTTGAGTAGAGCTTGGTCTTGGTGTGAGATGGAGATCTCTGGGAGATTTTCTCTGTTTGATATTATGTGGAGCTGGGAGGTCTCTGGTGGGCCAGTGTCCTGAACTTGGCTCTCCCACCTCAGAGGCAGAGCCCTGACACGCGGCTGGAGTGTAACGGCCCTGTCACCCACTCGGCTCAGAAGAAAAGGGAGAAAAAAAGAAAGAACGTATAATAAAATAAAGTTATTAAAACAAAATAAAGAAATATTAAAAATAAAAAAAATAAAAAGTAATAAAAGAAAAGCAAGAAGGAAGGAGAGAAAGAAAGCAGAGAGCAACCAAACCATGAAACAAATCCAAGGATAACAAGCACTAAATGTATACTAAAAAAAAAAACAAAAAAAAAAAACAGGACAGAACCCTAGGACAAATGGTAAAAGCAAAGCTATATAGACAAAACCACACAAAGAAGCATACACATACACACTCACAAAAAGAGAAAAAGGAAAAATATATACATATCTAGATATTTTTAAAAAAAGGAAGAGAGCAACCAAATCAATACAAATCTACCAATTATAATAAACTCTAAATACTAAACTAAGATTAACATAAGACCAGAAACAAATTAGATGCAGAAAGCAAACCCCAAGTCTACAATTGCTCCCAAAGTCCACCGCCTCAATTTTGGGATGATTCGTTGTCTATGCAGGTATTCCACAGATGCAGGGTACATGAAGTTGATTTTGGAGATTTAATCCGCTGCTCCTGAGGCTGCTGGGAGAGATTTCCCTTTCTCTTCTTTGTTCCCACAGCTTCTGGGGTGCAGCTTTGGATTTGGCCCAGCCTGTGCGTGTAGGTCGCGTGAGGGTGTCTTTTCCCGCCCAGACAGGAAGGGGTTAAAGGAGCCGCTGATTCGGGGGCTCTGGCTCACTCAGGCCGGGGGGAGGGAGGGCTACGGAGTGCGGGGCCAGCTTATGGCAGCAGTGGCCGGCGTGACGTTGCACCAGCCTGAGGCCCGCCGTGCGTTCTCCCAGGGAAGTTGTCCCTGGATCACGGGGCCCTGGCAGTGGCGGGCTGCACAGGCTCCCGGGAGGGGAGGTGTGGATAGTGACCTGTGCTTGCTCACAGGCTTCTTGGTGGCAGCAGCAGCAGCCTTAGCGTCTCATGCCCGCCTCTGGGGTCCGTGCTGATAGCTGCGGCTCATGCCCGTCTCTGGAGCTTGTTTAAGCAGTGTTTTGAATCCCCTGTCCTCGCACGCTCCGAAACAATGGTCTCTTGCCTCTTTGGCAGTTCCATACCTTTTCCCGGACTCCCTCCCGGCTAGCTGTGGCGCACTAGCCCTCTTCAGGCTGTGTTCGTGCAGCCAACCCCAGTCCTCTCCCTGGGATCCGACCTTCAAAGCCCGAGCCTCAGCTCCCAGCCTCTGCCCACCCTGGCAGGTGAGTAGACAAGCCTCTCAGGCTGGTGAGTGCTGGTCGGCACTGATCCTCTGTGTGGGAATCTCTCCGCTTTGCCCTCTGCACCCCTGTTGCTGTGCTCTCCTCCGTGGCTCTGAAGCTTCCCCACTGCCCACCCGCCATCTCTGCCACTGAAGGGGCCTAGTGTGTGGAAACTTTTCCTCCTTCACAGCTCCCTCCCACTGGTGCAGGTCCCGTCCCTATTCTTTGTCTCTGTTTTTTCTTTTGCCCCACCCAGGTACGTGGGGAGTTTCTTGCCTTTTGGGAGGTCTGAGGTCTTCTGCCAGCATTCAGTAGGTGTTCTGTAGGAGTTGTTCCACATGTAGATGTATTTCTGATGTATCTGTGGGGAGGAAGGTGATCTCCACGTCTTACTCCTCTGCCATCTTGAAGGTCTCCTCTATCTGATTGAATTTTAAGTTTGATTTTGAAACTAAATCATTGGAGAATGTAAAAATTGAATTGAATATTATAGCAATGATGACTTAAAAATACAATGTGGACTTTTGTCTAGGGTTCATTTTATTCTATATTTTAATATTTTATCTGTTGTAATATCTAGCACATATAAATTCTCAGAAGTAAATGCTCACAATGAACAGGAACTGAGCATTTTATATAGCCATTAATATCTTAGACAAATTTCTAGGTTAATTGAAACTGTAATTGTGTTTTTCTGGGAAACAAGCATACCTGGGTTCTAAACAATAGTACTTATCAAGAAGTTCACCTTGTTTTGTTAGAAGGCCATAAATAGAATCATAGAGCAGGGAGTGACTATGGTATACATAACAGCACAGAAATGATGAAAGAAAGCCTTATCTTTAGAAGAATTTTAGGTTTAGATTAAGAAAGGAAAAGGAGGATTTTATCACGTCACTTTCCTAGGAGGTAAAGACTAGCATCTTTAACAAGGTCTGTTGGCCCTAAGGGATTTGGTCCTGGCCTCTGTCAACAGCTTCAACTAACTCAGCCTATAGCACTGTGAGTCTAGCCATGTAAGCCTCCTTCGGTTTCTTGAATTCCCTCATGCTTTGTTCTTCAGGGCTTTGCTGCTTCCCTTTCCTCTTTATGGAGGGCTCTACCTGCCTGCTTAGTTAATCCCAATACATCCTTCAGAATTCAGATCAGAAAGTACTTTGAGGATGTTTTCTCTTCACTTTCACCAGAATAGAATTCCCTCTCTATACTCATAGCTTCCAATAAGTATCTTTTATAGCTCATAGCACAATGGAAGTTAAAAATACATTATGTTGTCAATTGTTTACTATATTTCTTGCTAGAATATAAGTTAATGAGGACAGTCATCACTTTTGTCTTGGTTCACCATCCCTCCCCAACCCCATGCTTAGTATAATGATAGCATGTAGTTAGTGCTTGATGCATACTTATTGATTGATTGAGTGAACAAATGGATAGATAAATGCATAATGAATAAATAAATTCAAGGCCAGAGCAATGGAGAGGAAAGGGTATAAAATAGGAAAAAATGGTCAGAAAAAAAGAAGAGAGGGAACATCATAAAAATTCCAATGGGGTGAGAGAGAGAGGGAGGCAATAGAAGATGTTTAATACTTGGAAACTATTTAAATAAGGGTATGGTATTGAGGTGTGGAGGTTTGTAAGAAAGAGAAAGGGGGGGAATGTTTGCCTTTGTTATTTTAACTTAGTCAAATTCTGTTTCCTTGGCATTTGGTATTTGGGAGCAATTTTCAACATGACATAGATGCTGTATTGGTCACTTTTCTTTTTAGGATGTGAATCCCTCTTCTTCTCCACCTAAAACGTCAAAAGATTAAGAATATTTAAAATATTATATTAGTGGGAAAGAAGATAGAATCTGTATCACAGTTAGTAAAAGAGGAAACTAAGATATGGAAAAAAAAAACCCTCATATAAGACTAAAAAAAGCTGTTGATTTAGGATAAGGAGATGTTTCTTCTCTGGGGGCAAATCCAGGTTTTCTGAATCCTAGAAGATTATACAGTTGATGCTTGAACAACAAGGATTTGAACTGTACTGGAACTCTCATATGTAAATTGTTTCCAATAAATAAGTGCTTCCAATAAACGGGACTATGGGATAACAAAATCCCTGGCAGATCCTTGAACCAATCCCCTGTGGAAACTGAGGAGGGACGACTGTACATTGGGAAACTCTCTCTCCCTTTGTTGTTTTTTCTTTTTTTGCTTTTTAACGGATAGTTTTATTGAGATAATGGTAGATTCACATGCAATAGTAAGAAACAGTACAGAGTAATCTCATATGTGCTTTACCTGCATACACTTTGTAAAACTACTGTGTAATACCACACCAGGGAATCGTCACTGATGCAATCCACCAGTGTATTCTTATTTCCTCAGTTTTTCTCGTACTCATATTTGTGTGTGAATTTAGTTCTATACAATTTTATTAAATGTGTGCATTCATGTATCTGCTACTATGGTCAAGATAATGATCAGTTCCAGCATCATGAATATCTTTACTCTTGCCCTTTCATAATCACATCCATTTCTCTCCAGCCCTTTACATAATTTCCTGGAAACTCATATAAATGGCTGTGTATGAAAAGTTTGTTCATTTCTATGGCTGAGTAGTATTCTGTGGTATGCATGTACCACAGCATTTTTTAAAATTGGAGTATAGTTGATTTACAATATTATGTTAATTTCAGGTGTACAATATAGTGATTCAATACTTTTATAGATTATACTCAACTTAGTTATTACAAAATAATGGCTATATTTCTCTGGGCTTTGGGACTAGTTAGTTAAAATAAGCATCCCTGAATTTTAATTAACTGCACTATAATTTTGCTTTTGTTCAGCCGTGTTCTTCCTGTCTGCGCAATTTTAAAAGACTGCATTAACTTCTTTAAACTTGAGTTTCCTCTTACATGAAATGGTGTAAGCCATGATTTCCATTGAGAGGTTGGTGTGATGTTGTAACACATAGTTTATTTTATAGGAAAAATTGCTTTGTAACTTGGAAGTGGTATAGAGTTAGTCATTGATGCCATTAGGATATTTATTAATTTATTTTATCTTTACAGTCACACTTATATCACTTTGTTTTTTTTAAGTGGAAAAAACAGACAGTACTCTTTTTAGTATTTCTCCTAAAGAACTAAAACTTGCTGACCAGTACTTTCATGGTCTTTCTGACCCTCATTTATTCATGGTGGGTATGTTCATTAAGAATTGGCCATTTAGAAGCCTGTGCTGACCTAGGCTAACTGACTGGCTATAGTTAAAAATATTCACCAGCTTCCGTGTTGCTCAGAGTTTTTTGCTTGATTCTGATTCCTTGTCATTCAAATTCTAATTTTTGTTTTCAGGGAATGGAATTATTTGATAACTCCCTTTTCCTTACTACTGCTGGTTCTTGTCAGTCTGTCAGAAAGCAAAAGAAAAAAAAACCATTTTTTAAATAATAAAAGCAAAAAGTTATATTGCAGTTTGTAGAAATTCCAGTTATGTTGTTATATAACATCTGTCCCTTTTACTTGATAGTTGTCTCATACTTCTGCACTTCCTAGTGGCATTCCCTTCGGCTGCAGTTTTAGAAACAAATTATAATATTTTCACTTCTTTCTTAGGTGCTGGGTTTACTGCACAGAATGTAATTAGTTAAGCTCTTTTCCATGAGTCTAAATACAGGTACAGACATATATGCACAGTTGACATAACACACTCTTTTACCCATTTTGAATGTTGAAGGGGAGCTCTGTGTTCTTAGTCTTTTTTTTTTTTAAGATGTTTTTTGATGTGGACCATTTTTAAAGTCTTTATTGAATATGTTACAATATTGCTTCTGTTTTATGTTTTGGTTTTTTTGGCTGTGAGGCATGTAGGATCTTAGCTCCATGACCAGGGATCGAACTTGCACCCCCTGCATTGGAAGGTGAAGTCTTAACCACTGGACCACCAGGGAAGTCCCTGTGCTGTTAGTGTTGATCATGGCACAACTGTTCTGCTGTGTGTGTGTGTGGGGGTGTAAGAAGGGATGACCAAGGCAGAGACAGGGGGAGGGTGTGTCCTTGGAATATGTCAGATTATTGCACCACCTTTTCTAACCAGCTATCCTTCAGTTGTTAAAAGATCACTTCCAGTCCCAGCAAGGGACTACCTCTGAGGCCACCAGGATAGTTCTAGTAGCTATCTGAGGGAGAATCAGAGTAAGAGAAGATAACAGAAAAGGCAGTGTCGAGGTCAGGTGGCCTTCAGCAAGTTGCTTGTCATCTGAGAGGTGACATGATTACCCAAGAGGATGACTGTGAAGATTAAATGTGATAATATATGTGAAATACCTGGAACTTCCTAGGGGCTCAGTAAATATTTGTCCTTCACACAAAGAGTTTTTGGATCAAGTATGTACCTATCAAGGGCTTGGTGCCAAGCCTGGCCCATAGGAAGTACTTAGTAAAGAGTCTAAACTGGAGAGCAAGGTGCAGGGGCTGCTGCCTGGGGCTTAGTACCTGACCTCCATGAAGAAGAGGGTGGAAAAAAGAGTGTGGAGAGAAGAGAAAGTAAAATGTCGTGATGGAAGAATTTGAAGATTAAAAAATTTTTAACATTCTTTCATTTGAAAACCTCAGATGCATATATATTTTTTTATTCCCATGGGACTCAGGATGTCAGAAGTTGGTGATGAGTGGGCTCTGAGCGCCCTGAGAGATGCCCCTCCTTAATGTTGCTTTTTAAAGCAGATGCTTAAAATACTCAATAAAGTACTTAATTTTCTAGAAGTAGTGAAACAGCTGTTTCTTCAAGGGGCAGAATCAGCTCTCTATATAGTCTTATTTTTATATCAATAACACCTAATATAAAAGTAGCACATTGATTTCAATGAACAATGAATACTGAGATAGGTGTTGCCATTGTTTTAACGAAAGCTTAAGAGAGCTAAAGGATCTTGTCCAAGTTCACAGAGCTAGTAAATGACAGAATAGGAATTCAACCCTGGCCTGGCCTATTCCCTGACTACTACACTCAACTGTTTTAGACTTTTTTGAATAACTTTTTAAAAGTCATCCATCAGACTTTTCTTTGCCTTTTGGCCGATCTCATCTGCCACCTGCAAGTGTGGGAGTTTCTTTGTACGCACATAGACATTACTGGCGTCGGAACTACACTCTGATATATATTTATAACCTAGTCTCTCCAGATCCTGAATCAGCCCTTTATGAGCTTCCTTTCCACATAAGTGTTTTGATTCCATCCAGTCATGGTCAGCAAATAGGAAACTTCGATAGACTTTTAAATGTTATTCTTGATAAATAAATAATAGGTTTGGTTGCCATAAGGCATGAAAGGGATTCTCCATATAACTGCATTTAAGATGATATATTTTCAAAAGCTTAGTCAAAGACTTCCACTGAAACTTCTGTTAAACAGTTTTCCAGAAGTCAGTCTAAACCCAGGACGTGGTATGAAATGTTGTTCTTGGAGTTACGTATTGTTATAAAGACATAACATGAAGGTTTGGGATCAAAGTATATTTTACTCTGTTCTTCAGTTCAAGAAAATTTGATTTCACTTTTTCACAATATGGTACACATGAAGGATGACAGCTGGTAAAACTTACTTCTTGTTTATCATCCATGCCTTAGGGAGGGTAAAGGATGAGTCCCAGGGCATAATCTCATTTTACACCTTCTAAATTGTTCAGTACCTCAGACATGTAAAATTGATGCTCTGTCCTATGTCTGACTAATGTTTTTTAAAAAGTAACTCCTTTATATATATATATATATATATATATACACATATATATATATATGTTATCAATTTTGACTCCTTGGCACAGTATAATATACATATGCATTGAAGGGAACAAAGCAGATTTTTGAAAGAATGCAGAAAACTATAAATAGTCTTGAATATTATCTCAATGTGGTAAAATAGGGTACATATTTATTCTCATTTTCTGATATGCTAATTTCTTTCTTGCCCTAGACAGATATTCTCATGAATTACATATTTATGCTGAATTTTAACAGTTGTTTCATATACACGTGAAACACATATGCCAGTTGTTTCCTTTGAGATTTTGAGCTAGACTTCATTCTTTCTTCATGACTCTGAGTATCTCTTCAAAAAAATCAAATTCACATGGCCATTGTAGCTTAGTAGGATTAATCTTATATATGGTTTTCAAATGGCAGATATTTACGATTGATTGGAAGAGACTTGGCAAAATGCAAGCTGGATATTTTTATCCTTTATCGTCTTGGATTTTCCTTCTCTTACCATATCAAGCAATCATGGTCTCACAGAGATAGAAGCGACTGAAGAAGAGCCTGCTCCTGTGGAGCAGTGACTTGCTGTTAGGACTGTGGTGTAAATTGGGAAATCCTCGATCATAGCTTATATGTTATAGTAACTCCAGTTTTTGAAGTGCCATGTTTATAAAAGGACGCGTGTGTGTTGATATTTTAAAAAGGTTAAATGAAACATACAGGGATAGAGAAACCCTACTTAATTACGGCTGCATTAGAAGTGATACTTTCTTATTATTGATTTCAGGAATAGTCAGCTAAACTGAATCGTGAAGTAGCAATCAAGAGACCCGATTCCAATTCTGGCTAAGTCTTGTCGCCCCACCACACCACAGATACTCCCACCCGTTGGGTGAAAATAAAATAATTGCATGAATTTTCGTAACCTTATTTATTTGCCTATAAAATGGAATGGTAATGTAGTAAAATTTTGAAATATAAGTATGGGGTAACATCTTCAGACCCCAAATTGTGATTTCCCTAATTCAGGTTTCAGACATGTTTAACATAGTGACATTATCTTGAAGGCATTCACTAAATCAGCCCAGGAACTGTAAGCTTGTTTGATGTGTCTGTGTGCGCGCGCGCGCGTGTGTGTGTGTGTGTGTGTGTATGTAAGAGTTTGTGCAGACTAAGACTGTACATGTCAGCAGAAAAAGAAGGTAAGATTTGTCATATAAATAAGTCATGGACGACCCATGTGTCCTGGTGTTCTGCTATGTTTGTGTGTGTGTTTTATTATTGTTCTTGTTTTTTCTTGCTTTCCATAAAGACTTGTGAAGGAAGAGCTTAATTAGAAGGAGTAATAATTGGAACACACTGGTATCAAGTGTAGATTCTCTGTTATGAAATTTATTTAGGATCAGCATCTTTGCATTATTTTATAGCTTGATTTTATTTATATTTAATTTCATTGATTGTTAAGTATTTTGTAAGTGACCAAAATATGTTGTGTAAAATCAAAACTTTAATGTTGTATTTCTCTCATGTTAAAACAGTGCTTTCTTTTTTTTTTTAAACATCTTTATTGGAGTATAATTGCTATTCAATGGTGTGTTAGTTTCTGCTTTATAATAAATAGAACCAGTTATACATACACATATATCCCCATAACTCTTCCCTCTTGCGTCTCCCTCCCTCCCACCCTCCCTATCCCACCCCTCTAGGTGGTCACAAAGCACCGAGCTGATCTCCCTGTGCCATGCGGCTGCTTCCCACTAGCTATCTATTTTACATTTGGTAGCGTATATAAGGCCATGACACTCTCACTTGGTCCCAGTTTACCCTTACCCCTCCCCCTGCCCTCAAGGCCATTCTCTACTAGGTCTGCATCTTTATTCCTGTCTTGCCCCTAGGTTCTTCATGACCATTTTTTTTTTTTTTAGACTCCATATATATGTGTTAGCATACGGTATTTGTTTTTCTCTTTCTGACTTACTTCACTCTGTCTGACAGACTCTAGGTCCATCCACCTCACTACAAATAACTCAACTTCATTTCTGTTTTTGGCTGAGTAATAGTCCATATGTGCTAGATCTTCTTTATCCATTCAGCTGTTGATGAACACTTAGGTTGCTTCCATGACCTGGCTATTGTAAATAGAGCTGCAATGAACATGATTCTATTTGAATTATGGTTTTCTCAGGGTATATGCCCAGTAGTAGGATTGCTGGGTCATATGGTAGTTCTATTTTTAGTTTTTTAAGGAACCTTCATACTGTTCTCCATAGTGGCTGTATTAATTTACATTCCCACTAACGGTGCAAGAGGGTTCCCTTATCTCCACACCCTCTCCAGCATTTATTGTTTGTAGATATTTTGATGATGACCATTCTGATCTGTGTGAGATGATACCTCATTGTAGTTTTGATTTGCATTTCTCTAATGATTAATGATGTTGAGCGTTCTTTCATGTGTTTGTTGGCAATCTGTATATCTTCTTTGGAGAAATGTCTATTTAGGTCTTCTGCCCATTTTTGGATTGGGTTGTTTGTTTTTTTGATATTGAGCTGCATGAGCTGCTTGTAAATTTTGGAGATTAATCCTTTGGCAGTTGCTTCATTTGTAAATATTTTCTCCCATTCTGAGGGTTGTCTTCTTGTTTATGGTTTCCTTTGCTGTGCAAAAACTTTGAAGTTTCATTATGTCCCATTTGTTTATTTTTGTTTTTATTTCCATTTCTCTAGGAGGTGGGTCAAAAAGGATCTTGCTGTGACTTATGTCATAGAGTGTTCTGGCTATGTTTTCCTGTAGGAGTTTGATAGTGTCTGGCCTTACATTTAGGTCTTTAGTCCATTTTGAGTTTATTTTTGTGTATGGTGTTATTGAGTGTTCTCATTTCATTCTTCTATATGTAGCTGCCCAATTTTACCAGAACAACTTATTGAAGAGGCTGTCTTTTCTCCATTGTATATTCTTGCCTCCTTTATCAAAGATAAGGTGACCATATGTACATGGGTTTATCTCTGGGCTTTCTATCCTGTTCCATTAATGTATATTTCTGTTTTTGTGCCAGTACCATAATGTCTTGATTACTGTAGCTTTGTAGTATAGTCTGAAGTCAGGGAGCCTGATTCCTCCAGCTCTGTGTTTCTTTCTCAAGATTGCTTTTGCTATTCGGAACCTTTTTTGTTTCCATACAAATTGTGAAATGTTTTGTTCTAGTTCTGTGAAACATGCCAGTGGTAGTTTGATTGGGACTGCATTGAATCTATAGATTGCTTTGGGTAGTAGAGTCATTTTCACAATGTTGATTCTTCCAATCCAAAACATGGTATATCTCTCCATCTGTTTGTATCATCTTTAATATCTTTCATCAGTGCCTTATAATTTTCTGCATACAGGTCTTTTGTCTCCTTAGGTAGATTTATTCCTAGGTATTTTATTCTTTTTGTTGCAATGGTAATGGGGCTGTTTTCTTAATTTAACTTTCAGATTTTTTTCATTAGTGTATAGGAATGCAAGAGATTTCTGTGCATTAATTTTGTATCCTGCTGCTTTACCAAATTCATTGATTATCTCTAGTAGTTTTCTGGTAGTGTCTTTAGGATTCTTTATGTATAGTATCATGTCATCTGCAAACAGTAACAGCTTTACTTCTTCTTTTCTGATTTGGATTCCTTTTATTTCTTTTTCTTCTCTGATTGCTGTGGCTAAAACTTCCAAAACAAAGAACAGTGCTTTCTTAATCCAGAGTTTTGTTTGTAATGGATTTCTCTGACTAAATAATCCTATTTAAAGTTTACTTTAATATTAAATGAGTTTTAAATTCACTGGGACCAACTTTGAGTCTGATTTATAAGTAAACTGAGGTTAGCCATCTCTGTGAATAATTAAAAATTAATGAGGCATGACTACTTGGGTAGATTCATATTAAAATAAGTCGATCGACTGAGATTATCTTTGATTGCTAGATTACAGTGAAAATTGGCTGTAATTCTTCATTGCAGCTTTTATAATAAAAATAAATAATGATTTCAAAAATACTGTAGTAACCAGTTTAGAATTGTCAAAAGGTATCAGGATTTAAAATATGATTTACTCTTTTAATGTACTTTATGTTGAGTTTAGCTATAATCTGTAAGTAGAGATTTTCTCACCTGCCTTTTGCTAAAATATGCACTGCTATATTAATTTTAAAGAAACCAGTAGGGCTTCCCTGGTGGCGCAGTGGTTGAGAGTCCGCCTGCCGATGCAGGGGACGCTGGTTCGTGTCCTGGTCTGGGAAGATCCCACATGCCGCAGAGCGGCTGGGCCCATGAGCCATGGCCGCTGGGCCTGCGCGTCCGGAGCCTGTGCTCCGCAACGGGAGAGGCCACAACAGTGAGAGGCCCGCGTACCACAAAAAAAAAAAAAAAAAAAAGAAACCAGTAGTTTTTCTCATTTTAACCATTTATTTTCTTTGAAGGGAAAATACACTTTTTATGCTTTAGTATTTTTATTACATAACTTACACATATATGAAATAGAATTTTCAAAGTGCTTAGAATAAAACGGAAAATTGTCTTGAATTTCTACTTCCTAACTCAGAGGTAAGAACTATAAACTCTTCATCTTATACCTTTCTAGTACTTTTTAAAAAAAATTTATTTATTTTATTATTTTTTGGCTGCGTTGGGTCTTCGTTGCTGCATGCAGGCGGCATGTGGGATCTTCCTGGACCAGGACTCGAACCCGTGTCCCCTGCATTGGCAGGCAGATTCCCAACCACTGCACCACCAGGGAAGCCCCTTTCTAGTACTTTTGTATCAAATATATAACATAGGGATATATCATTTTAAAAATTTAAGTGCTGTCATATGGTATATTACATTTGTATTATACTGCAACTCTGCTTTTTCTGTGTATTTATGTGGGAGATTGTCCTTGTAAGACATATTGGTCTATCTCATTATTTTTAGTACCTGTTTAATATTATGTGAGTGAACTATCACGTCTTAAACCAGTCTCATCCTTTAGGTGGACATTTAGGTTGTTTCCAGATTTTTGCTATTAAAATTGTATGTATATAATTTAATATATAATATAAAGTATATAAAATTTATGTTGAAAATGTGCGAATATTCTAGTATGACTTTTTCAGAGGCAACTGACAGAAATTCAAATAAAATTAACTGAGAAGCCCAAACAAAGAAAAACATTGTCTGATACAAGAAAGGTTTCCAAGGTATACCTGTTTTAAGGTATGGAACGATTCAAGTTTCAAGTTTTTAAATGTCTCTGAATCTCTCATTTTCTCTCCTCTGTGTGAGATTTATTCTCAGAGAAGTTCTCTGTTTATGTTAGAAAAGATGGCCACCAGTTGATTTAGGTTTGTGTGGTCCTTGCATACATCAACTTAAAGTAGAAATGCTCTCTCTTTTTTCACAGGAACCACGTGAAAAATTTTTAGTGGGACTTTATTCACTTTTATTATGTGCTTAAATTTTGACAGTCAAAGAAAGAAAGGGGATGAAGAATCTGTAGTACTGCATGCCCAATACTGTGATTGACCATCTCCACCATAAGCACATAGGATGGGAGAATTTCTTTGAAGAAAAAAAGACAAGAACAATAGATACAAGGAATATTAATATTTCAGATTTTGATAGATGTAGCTAAATTACACTTCTGAAGCAATTTATACTGCAAGCAAAGTATGTGAGATACTTTATCTGCCTCATACTAATACTATATCACATCATTCATTTTACTTTTATGAGTTTTAAAATCTCATTTTATTTTCTATTTCTTTTTAATATTAATGAGTCGTGGTATTGTTTTCATATGTTTATTGGGCATTTGTATGTCCTCTGTGAATTGTTTGCTTATTTTGTATTATTTGTATTTTGTTTATTTTGTATTAAGTAATTTGTCTTTCTAACATTAATGATAAGGAAATATTATATATCCTGAATGGTAATTCTCTGTTTCATAGGCGGCACGTAAATTCTTCAGTCTACATTATATCTTTCAGTTTTCCTATGATGTCTCTCATTACACAGATTCTTTATGGCTTCTAATTATTGCATATTCCTGAGGAAGGCTTGCCTCCTATCAGGGTTGTCTCAGTATTTCTAACAATTTTGAAGTTTTAAAAAATAGAGTTATTCTATTTTATAATTATATCTTTAATATTTAAAGCAAATCAATGATGACATTGTAGTACATGTTTCACTGGGTAAATAGGCAAACAGACATGCTCTGGTTGGTGCTGGAGAGGAAATCAGTGTTTCCTGTAGGAAGGCATCAAGGCTATCAGTTCCTTATCATATGCATCTGTAATAAAGTGCCTGTCTCATCAGTGCCATTTGGGACCCACTTCTTTTCAATCTTTCTGCTCCATCATCCTTTGCATGTTTGCTCTTGTTCTTGACTTACCTCACTTAGTCACAGGTGCCAGGCATAAGATCTTCACTTGCTAATGTCAAAAGCTGAAAGGAAGGAAATGCAGATGGTGGAGGGGACTTCTTCACATACGGAGGAAAATATTTCCCAGAATAAGTCCCAGCACATACAGTATATTTCTTTTCCCAGAAGAGTCTCATAGCCACTTCCCCAGGTCGGTCCTTGGCATAGGTGGGTGAGATCCCTATGATCAGCTTAAACCAATCATTATTCATACCATAGAGCCATGGACATTGACACTTGAACACATTATTAGTTAGCAAGAAAAATGTGAGCGAATGGTTGATGAATGGGTAAACAACAGAGTCTATCACACCAAATATACAAATACAGTACTTTGCATTTTACAGAAGACTTTCGTGTATTCACTTGTTTGCTTTACCTCACATTCATGTAAGGACAGTTTTTCTTCCAGTTTTACAGGTGAGGAAACTGAGATCTAAAATATTACACATTTTGCCTAATATCACAAAACTGATGAGACATGAGAGAATTAATTCAAGTCTTCTAATTCGTAGTTCAAGACATTATTTGCTATACGACATGGTTTATCATTTAAACAAACAAATGTGCTTTTTAAAATTGAAGTATAGATTACTTACAGTGTTGTATTAGTTTCTAGTGTACAGCAAAGTGTTTCAGTTTTATCTATCTATATTCTTTTTCATATTCTTTTCCATTCTAGTTTATTTCAAGACATTGAATATCGTTCCTATACTATGCAGTAGGACCTTATTATCTATTTTAGATATATCCTAAACTCCTAATTTATCCTGCTCCCCTTTCCTCTTTGGTAACCATAAGTTTGTTTTCTATGTCTATGAGTCTGTTTCTGTTTTACAAATAAGTTCATTTGTATCATATTTTAGATTCCATATGTAAGTGATATCATATGATATTTGTCTTTCTCTGTCTGACTTTCTTCACTTAATATGATAATCTGTAGGTCCACACATGTTGCTGCAAATGGCATTATTTTATTCTTTTTATGGCTGAGTAGTGTTCCATTTTATATGGAATCTATCTGTCTATCTATTTATCTATCTACCTCACATATTCTTTATCCATCCATCTGTTTTTGGACATTTAGGTTGCTTCCATGTCTTGGCTATTGTAAATAGTGCTGCTGTGAACATTGAGGTGCATGTATCTTTTTGAATTAGTTTTCTCTGGGTATATGCCCAGGAGTGGGATTTCTGGATCATATTGTAACTCTATTTTTAGTGTTTTTAAGGAACCTCCATACTGTTCTCCATAGTGTCTGCACCAATTTACATTCCCACCAACAGTATAGGAGGATTCCCTTTTCTCCACACCCTATCCAGCGTTTATGGCCATTTTGACCAATGTGTGGTGATACCTCATTGGAGTTTTGATTTGCATTTCTCTAGTAATTAGCAGTTGTGAGCACCTTTTCATGTGCTTATTAGCCATCTATATGTCTTCCTAAATAAATGTGTTTTTAAAATAATAAGAAGAATGAGGAGTAGTTTTAGGTACATTGATAAAACATCACCATAAAAATTCCAATTTCCTTTTTTCTTAGGTACAAAAGTTGTCTTGGGAGTAGCTAAACACTTGAGAGTGGCCTCTTGGTAGAAAAAATGACAGCTATGTAGCAATGTGCATAAGTCATTTCTCACACAAAGGAAACTTGCAATTATTAAAATAGGTAGAAGAAACGATTTTTCAGGAATGTATTCAACGCAAGTTGAAACATGAATTGGGTGGTTTCATGGATGCTTTCCACTTCTGTAGGAATGAGATACAAGGCAAAGATACCTTTTGCATAATAATATATATTTCAAAAATATGTGTGAAATGTTTTGTTGCTGTAAAGGCTTCTGAATGCTTTAAGATTTTATCACAGTTTTGTTTGTTTGTTTTGTTTTCTAAATAGTTGAAAGTAGCAGGATGGATTCTGTTTCATTTGTAGTCTCTCCCCCAAATATTCCTGTTTTTTAGGGACTGTCATTTGGGTTTTTATTGTCTATTGTAGGAATTCATCCAAAGCAATCCTGACATGTCGCATATAAGCTCTTAAGGCTTTAGCTCTCTCTTGTTTCAAGTGATAATACAGTACTAAGAACATTAATGTTTGAGGATCTCTTCTGCTGACATCCTGGTTCAGATAAACTAAATTTAAGTGTGAAAACAGCAGTGCTCCTCCATTTGCTGCATTATGAATATTCTGAGTACCTGGGGTAATAAAAGATGATCTGCATGGATCCTTATTATGCTTAAGTTGTTTGTTTTTATGTAAAGCCTCTTTGTTCAGTAGACATACATGATTTGCAGAGATGCCAATTTTTATAATTCCTTTGATGTTTTATGGTCTGTTCTTGAATATTTGAAAAGTGAAGGAAACATCTTTTTCCCATTACTTGTTTTTGTGATACAAGATAAGCGATCTTGCCTGAAATGTAGATTTTTAGATTGCTTGATTCCTTTCTAATAGAAATAGAGAAATTGGCTTTTTAGGTGAAGATTTTCCAAATTTAGTGAGGATTCTTTTAAAACCTCTTTATTAGAAACAACGACAACCGTAAAAGAAGCCCTCCTTTCCTTTATCTGTCTGTCTCTCTATTTGGAATATTTTCTGCTTGCTTATATTTTTCTCCCTTTTATAATGATAAGAAAGGTAATCCAATTATATGAGGAGGTAAATGAATTTTGAGGTACCTGTAAAAATTTAGAAAACTTTCATGTGAATGGATTAAAAAAAAATCTAACAAACTGAAGAGACCAGCTGAAGTTATGCAAAGAGAATATCAAACATTTCAGTTGAAATACTTTGGACTGGAGCTTATATATTACAGTATAAATGTCAAGTATTGTTTAAAACATCCATTTATATATTAACATTTTATGAAATACCACTTATACAATAACAGTAACATTGTGTGTATGCTTTGGGCAATTAACTATTCCTCAGGCTTTAGTTTTTTCACCTGCTCAGTGATGGACTTACTAAATCAAATTCATGAACTCCAGTGCCCATGGGAGTCCAGAGTGTATGGTGAGTGAGTGGCAGGGACTCTTTATAACCGGATAGTGCATGTTATATCTGGCTGGTCTGTTTCTTTCTTTGTTTCTTTTAACCTAGATATTCTGGGTGAAATAAAACATACGTGAAAGCTGAATTTAGCCAGTGGGACTCCAGGTTGCAACTTCTGAACTAAGAGCCTAACTAAGATCACATCCAACTTAAAAAAATGGATATTTTTGCATACAAATTAGAGAAGCATTTCTTCACTCTAATATTCTACTTGCTTAATTCTTTTCACCCTTAAAATTTGACAGTGTAGTTGACCCTACCTTCTTAGTTCTATTGGAAAGTTATTAAAGAACTAATATTTTGATGATGAAATGTATTGATTCTGTGTATATGTAATTTATATGTATACACACACTATATCTATAGATAGATATAGATATATCTTGAAAGTGTATATATACATATTTATTTTTCATGGAGAATGATGCTATCATTGGTTTAGATATTAGATAATGTAGAACTTTTTAGAATAAAAAAATAAACTCTGAAATGATACAAATGAAATTATTTACAAAACAGAAACAATCTCACAGACTTAGAGAATGAACTTACGTTACCAGCGGGGTAAGCATGGGGGCAAGGGATAGTTAGGGAGTTTGGGATCAACATGTACACACTGCTGTATTTAAAGTGGATAACCAACAAGGACCTATAGCACAGGGAACACTGCTCAATGTTATGTCGCAGCCTGGATGGGAGGGGAGTTTGAGGGAAAATGGATACGTGTATATGTATGGCTGAATTTCTTTGCTGTGCACCTGAAACTATCACAACATTGTTAATCAGCTATACTCCAATATAAAATAAAAAGTTAAAAAAATAACAACAAAAAATAAACTCAGATCTACTGTTCTAAAGAAAATCAGACTTTAAATACTCAATGAAAGACAAATCTTTCATTACATGAGGAATTGGCTTATTCTTTTGTATGATTCTTCCTTTGCTGTGCTTGATCAGATTCTTAAACTTTAAGTATCAATAGATTACAGCCACTTGTTTATTTTTGTAAGTACTTAAACCTAATGGAAAAAAGAGTATATGTATTTTACAAATGATTTTTCCCCTGCAATTCATAGTCCTCCTCCTTTTATCTATTCCTAGTAACTATGACTCTTGAAAAGTTAGACCTTAATACTTAGGACTATTTAGAGAAAATCAATTACAGCTTATCTTAGGCTCGGTAGACATTATAAAGTTCTGGTGATGTTCAGGTTTAAGATTGTGCCGGGATTAAGTAATGTTCAATATCATGTCTGTGGAAAAATGGTCAATTCTGGGTTATTCAGTTTACCACAGAGAGTCTTCATAAGCTTTGGATCTCCCAGAGTATGATGTCCTTGAGAACAGCAGGGACTTTGCTATTTTGACTGCTATATCTCTAGTGCTTAGAGTCATTATTCTTAATGTTTAGAACAGTGTCTGGGACATCACAGGTACTCAATAAATTTGTGTTTAAATAATGATTGGATTAATTTTTGGAAAATATTTTAGGATGCCAAATATAAATGTTGAAAGTAAGTAATATTCCAGGGAAAATACAGTAGGGAAATTGAAAAATATTTTTAATAGGTTTTTAAATTATGGGATGAACGTTCTAGTTTTTCATTGCTGTAGTAGCAATCATCAGGGGAGATTTTGAAGGTTTAAGAGATTTTCATTTTCTCAAAATTTCCAAGGAAAAGCTAAGAGGAGAAATGAAATACTTACCTCAGTGGTTCTATTGAATCAAGATTGTAAATGTTGATAATGATATCCTTACTAAAGCTATGTTATAGTTATTAAAGCAGTAAATAAGTAAGTTATTAACTATGACTTTACTCACTTGTTAGTGTCTACAATAAGATAATTATGGAATTATCTTGTTTCATTTATTTCCTATACTAGCTTTGCAGGTATATATACATATATTTGCACGCATACGTGTGTGTGTGTGTGTGTGTGTGTGTGTGTGTATAAACTGAGTGGCTGAAGCAAGTTATCTCCCTTTGTTATTTGTAGAAATTCTGCTTCTTACGTATACTCTGCTTAATTATATTTTCCTTCTTATTTTCCCCAACTCTCCCCCCCAAATGTAGATAATTTAAATCCTTATTATTTCTACTTTATAACTAATATATTGAAAGTAACATTTCCTAATTAACATTCTGTCATTTTGAGTTATGAAATACCTATTTCAAAACAAACACCAACTCATATAGTTATGTCCTCATTATTTTGTTTCACGGCTGTAGTGCAGAACATTGGTTATTTGCATCAGTTACGTACTGCTGCAACAGAAAACGATCCCCAGTTTGTGCCTTAAAAGAACAAGTATTGGGCTTACCTGGTGGCGCAGTGGTTGAGAGTCCGCCTGCCAATGCAGGGAACACGGGTTCGTGCTCCGGTCTGGGAAGATCCCACATACCGCGGAGCGGCTGGGCCCGTGAGCCACGGCCGCTGAGCCTGCGCGTCCGGAGCCTGTGCTCCACAACGGGAGAGGCCACAACAGTGAGAGGCCCGCGTACCGCAAAAAAAAAAAAAAAGAAAAAAAAAAAGATTTGTGTTGCTCATGAATGTCCAGTTTGGGCAGGACTTGACAGGAATGGCTTGCCTCAGCTGGAGCACCTCAGGTGGGAGGTTGATGATCCACTTTCAAGGTCGCTGATTCACAAGACTGGCACATTGGAACAGATAGTCAGCTGGAAGCTCAGCAGGGGCTGTGGGTCAGGGACCTTGTTTTCTTTCCATGTAAACCCCTTCATTGGCTGCTTAGGTTTCTCACACCATGGTAGTTAGTTTCCATATATTCTAAGAAAATGAAGTATAAGCGAATGGTGTTTTAATGCCTAGCCTTGGAAGTTGCATAGCATCACTTAATCTGTACTTCATTGGTCAAGGCAGTCACAAGGGCCCACCCAGTTTCAAGGAGAGGAGCCATAAACGCCATCACTTGATGGGGGTTTAACAAGGGTCTAGAATAGCAAGTGGGACAGGAGGTACTGTTGTGTTCATCTTTGGAAACTGCAAAGCACCATGTGATTATTGATTTGTTATCATGCAAATCTATTCTTTTCAGGTTTCTAAACAGGTTTAGAAATGGAGATGCTGTTGCCTTTGTCATCCTCAATCCTTTTCTATACATTTACATTTATATGGCTCTCTTCTGAATTGGGGCTTTCTTAGCCTTAGGGCTTAGCACCTACTCTTGTACTTTGTAAGCCACAGTGTACGTCTGCAGGATGCATGCATGAATGAATATGCTCTTCTAATGCCAAGGTTTTCTTTAAGCTTCTCTGATACTTAGAAAGAACCTTTTCTTAGGAGATAATAAAAATCATGAGATTCTTAAGACCCATTTCTTTGAGTATTCCCTGTTTCTGTGATTAGGATCCTTCATTATAAGGCAGTATTTTCATAGTGTTATTCCTAGATGAGTAGAATCATCCGGGAAATTGTTAGAAATGCACGTTCTCAGTTTCCTCTTAAGAATTACAGAATCAGAAACTCTTGAGGGTACAGCCCAGCAATCTGTCAAGCCCTCCAGGTGATTTAGATACACGCAAAAGTTTGAAGATGACAGAATTCCAGCGCATTTATATATCTGAATTAAAATTTTCAGGATGTCTAAAAACTCAGAGACTCTGGAGGTAGGACCCAGCAATCTGCATTTTAATAAGCTGTTAGATGATTCTAATATACAGTAAAGTTTGGAAACCATCCATCTAGGTTTTAAGACCTAGTCCGATTATTTGCTTTCTCTACAAGTTTTGAAAAACCATTGAAAATTTTGAGTGAAATTCTTCATCCTAGCCATCCTAAAGGAGGCTAACGTGAGTCTCTGAGTTAGGTAGTTGTGAAAATTCAGAGGTAACCCATGAGAAAGAGTTCCGTAATTTACAGAGTATTCTGAAGATGTTACATGGTCTTAATTTATCACAGCAGCCTGTGAAGGTGACTGAAATTTTCACCATAATGCATGTCTTTACGAGTATGATATTGCCTTAGGAAGCTTGAATGTTAGCTTCTGAATCAATAGCTTTAATTGATCAAAATTGATTAGTGTGTAATCTTAGCTTGCTAAAACAGAGACAGACTAGAAGGCCATGAGGAGACGGATGAGGATGAGTGGGAAAGATCTGTCTAGGTTACTTTGGAAGGTAAGCTCTGTGAGTGTGTAGCCATGAGGAGTTGTAAAGAGTTATTGGAAGAGACTAGAAAGGGAATTTGCTTAAATACACTACTGCCAACTTATATTTTACTTCTGCCTATTTCTGGTGTCTAGGGTTCCATTCCATCTTTTATGCATGGCTGGCTCAAGTGACTCCCTCTTCAGTGTGAAACAGTACCTCTGAGACATGGGGCAGAGTGCAGGGGCATTTGGGTCACTTAAAGAAGGTTCCTAAGAGAGGACTATAGTTCAGATTGGACAAGTTCATGTAATGTGAATGCTGAGACACAACTAGTGAGGGGAACTTCAAGGATTGGGCACTGATGCTTGGTGGATCTCTGAAGGCTTCTCTTTCGTAACTCTTACTGAGATTTCAGTCTCAATGCTGGACTCAAAAGAGGCAGCTAATGAAATGAAAGCTCTTAGAACTTGGATGAAGATTTAGGGTAGTCTCTCTCTTTGTCTCTGTGCCTGTCTCTCCTGTTTCTCTCTCCCTCTCTCTCTCTTTCCGACACACACCACCCTTGGGTAACTAAAATAAAGACTGAGTGGGAAGAGATGGGTGATGATTCAGTAAGACCTCACAGTTGTAGTATAAGCCACTGGCAGGCAGTTCATTTCTTCTGCATACAAATGAGTCCCAAGAGGATGATTCTGGGATGCTTTGGAGGCAATAGACTCGAGAGCAGATTGTTTTATATTCCATTCAGACCCTTCCTCCAGCCTGCTAAAGAGCCTATCCTCCAAATCCTCTTTAGTTTGCAGGTTCTCATTTAGTTATTAATAGATGTACATTACTGATTAATAAAATGAATAAAGGTTCTCTTAATCCTATGAGCAAATTTTCTTTATCAAAGAGGAAATTGTTAATTCAGATGAATCTAGAAAGTTGCATCTGAATAATATAAGGAACAGGGTATGTGGACATATCCTAGTACATTTTTTCCTACACATTCTGTCTTTTAGAGCTTAGGAAATACATTGTTGTGGAGGAGCAAGTGTTTAGTAATGGTGCGTGAGGAGGTCAAAGTTCTCTTTTAAAAACCCTTCATTATTCACAGTAATATAAAGTAAGAAAACAAAACAAGCCAAAATCGAAGATTGTCCCAAAGCTGGGACAGTACCCAAAATTTCAGCTTGCATATGCATCTAAATTTGGGAAATGGGGAAATTATTATGTTGCACAAGTCAGATATTATTGTTTTTATGGAACCAAGAAACTCTACTATCCTTTTTGATTTTAAAAGAGCAGAAAATGAGAGAGTGTCAAGTTACTGTTAGGTTTAAATGAGTAATTACTTGTCTACGTAGATCTTTGAATGTAAGATTTTCTTTAGTGTGACATCCTTTTATATTAAGGGTCTTTTTCCCCTACACAATATCTTGCTACTTTTAGGTGTAATGGCAGTTGTGGTGTATGACTTTTATATACCACAATCTATTTCTATCTTCAGTTTACTCCTTAACTCTCTAAGTATTAAAACAATTTTAAAGTGGGAGTTAAATTTTATTACTCATATGTTTTCAGAATGTTCATGCTCACCTTTAGTTGGTCTTGGCATTCTCTCTCAGGTTTGTGTTGACAAGTAAGAATGAAGGGCAGTGTTCTTGTATGTATAAAACATAGTACTTCTATAATTGTACCAATCACATCTTACACTGATTATTTATTTATGAGTCTGTCTCTCCAATTGCTGCCCTCTAATTGTGAGCATTTCTTGAAAAGGGACTGTTTCTCATTTAGCTTCATGTAATGGTAAATCTCACGTGCTCACTGACATTTTGTTGAGTTTTAAACTGAATATTTCTTGAATAAATTTCTTTATTTTTTAGAAAGGTAGGTGGGGATGCTGGAGGTTATATAAAATTTAGTTCTTAATTTATCTGTGATTTTATAAAGTCTTAATAACCAGCTAGTGGAAATGCCTACATATATTGCTTTACTTATATAACTACATTTTATTGATATTTTTATTTTTGTTTATTTTGTCTTTGTTTTGTTCCAGAGTAAATCACATATTCTAGGAAACAATAGTAATTTGGATATTGGGCTTAATTTTTAGACCTAAGGTACATTAAGTGGTACCTTAGCTTCCTGAAAGAGTGAGTATGCTCAGTTTATTCCCAGGTAAAAATTTATGAGGTGTAATAAAAATATGGTTGAGTGAATTTCCTTTTACATTGTAGTGGAAGTATCATGTGAAGTTGATATTCAAAGACTTACCTAAGAAGGTTAGCATTTTATGAAGTGTTCCATTAGTAATGAAATGTTACTTTTGAAAGACACAAATAACTTTTTCATGTACTTCAGACTTGGAAGTTATGAGAAGAAATTTAATGGCATGGAAACCATGCTAGAGTTTTATTTTATTTATTGATACTCCATCTATATGCATAAATGAGATGTAATCATGTACTAGAAGTACATTTATCTACCGTTTCATGTCTATGAATAGGTTAAAAAACCCAGCTTTAAATGAAAACCATTTGTTTTATCTTCTTTTCTTGCCTAAAGCCAACAATTGATTGACTGCTGTAATATGAATTTAGAGGTAACTAAAATCCCAATACAGTTGAAACTACGCTACTATATAACCTGTCAGTTCTTAGTGTTGCCCATAAAAGCCAAATATGTTTTCAGTTGTTCAGCGTATTGTGAAAAGTCTAATGGGGCTTTTTTTTTTCTCTTGCAAATTCTCCATGGGCTTTGAGTTACTTCTTAGGGCTGTGTTGTAGTTTTGCAATTAACCTGTCATGCTGAGGAGTACACACTGATGCTTTGTTGTCGTTATTTCCTTTTATACCATATTCCTTCAGTTTATATTTACCAGAAACAATCTATAGTAGCATTGGATGAAAAGAGAGCAAAGCTTTAGTTTTTAAGTTCTCTGTGCGATGTGATTTTTGTTGCTATCACTCCTCCTGGAATGTTCTGGTAGGAAAACTTCTAGATGCTTAGTCTATAATCATAGTTGCTTGTGCTTCTTTCATTCTGCCATTGCTCCTCAGTGAAGGGTATTTTTTGTTTTGCTTTGTGTGTATGTGTGGTGTTTGTTTTGCTTGTTGTAAACTCACAGAGATGATTTTTTTCTGTGCTGTTAGCTTCCTTGAGATGGCAGTGTAAGCTATTTACTCTGGAATAAACTGCCTTTTCTTTTTTCAAGAAAGGAATCAGTTACAGATTTATTTGAAACTAACATACATTGTATTGTTTCAGAGTTTTAAAATTTCATAATTCTATAAAAGCGAATTATATGTTAAATATTATGCTGGGTGTTAGTCTCTAATTTTACAGTAGATTATTCTAATAAAATAATAATCATTTATGTAAATTTTGGAGAGTTCATTTTGTGATTTTTTTCTCATTTATTTTTAGGTTACTGTAAAGAAATCTAAGAGATGATAATAAGAAATATCTAGGTCACGTATTTATTTCTACTGACCTCTGATTCTTGGAGACTTGTGGAAGAGAAGAATTGTAGTCAGTGAACTAGAATATTTGTGATCATTAATGTCAGTATTACATAGAGAAAGACATTAAAATTTAAAAAGTCTAGAAAAAATAGAGATCTGTCTTTCATCTGTGCAAATGATGAACACAGCCACATTTAAAAAAATTATTTTCCACTGTTAAATATGTTCTGGGATTTTAAATTTATAAAAGAAAAAAATCTTCAGGTTCCTAGCACCAAGGAATACAAACATAGTAATTTGTGGCAAGGTTGTAGAAAGAGTATTGTGAGAAGCTTAAGGGTAATATTTCTTCTTTCTTTGGGAATAGAAAGTTGGCAAATTGTTCATTATTTTTCCTCCTAAAGAAATAATAATAATAACGGTAAGAGAAAAACACTGTATACAAGGCTCTTGTATAAGTGCTTTATGTATATTTTCTCACTAATCTTTCCCAAAGCACATGACATCATTACCGTTACTAAGAACTAGAGTTGAAGAGATTCTGAAAAATCAGAAACGGAACAGGGTGCATGGCCCAGTCAATGAGATTTAAGTCTGAGATGTTAACTCTGAAGAGATAGATTTTTGTATCAGAAGAGACAATAACTTTGACACTTCTTTTTCCCTTTCTACATTAGCATTTCTACTTTCACCTCTTCTTTATCCTACAAATAAATCTTTTCTATCAGTGTTATGATACTTCTGTTCTCATCTAAAAGTTGGGAGCTGATAAAGCTGAGGTACAGTGTTTCCACAGCACAAAATATATGTACATTAGTTTTCCTGATAAAATCTTTAGTAATAAAACTGGTTATATTATTCAGTAAGTTGGGCTATTTAATAAAGTTTTAAAGGAATTTTCCATTGGCCAACACTAATCTGAATTTATTTCATGGCAGTCTATTTTTAATATAGAACTTCTCTATTATAAACATGTTGTTGCTTTTACAGATTCAGTGTTTGGAACCCATGTGAGAGCTTAAGAGCAGTCTCCTAAAAATGATTGATTTTTATTTGCTCAATAAATACCATTAACCAAAACAATGTTAATCCAAGAGGACTATAAAAATTGTTGGGATGCTTAATTCAAATCAGAGTGACTCTCTTGCTTTTCATGGGCTTTGGTTAACCCCATATGCATTAGTTGAATAGAAATATGTCTGTGTCCATTTAGTGGAGAGGATATCTATCTGTGTCCCATGGGGAAAAGTCAAGGGTGAGGAAGATGTTTTGTGCCTTGATCCCTTGGTCATTCATTTGTTCAGGTTTATAAATATCCAGGAGTTACATGACATCAGTCTATAACATATCCTATTGATAGGTATTTCATGATTCTTTACATGAATAAAGACACTTTAATATGTGGAATAAAGGCTGATTTCAGTGTTACCTATTTGACTGCAGGGCTTATATTTCATCACCTTCAAGACTAGAAAAATATATTTGACTTTTAAGAAAAAATTCCTTGCATTTATTTGGCAAATTATAAAAAATAATTTGTCCATTTTTTATGTGATGTTGTTAACCTTTTATTTGAAATAATATATATAGAGAAAGTATCTACATTTACCTCAAAAGTTACTGTCATTTATAAGGACATGTATTGCTAAAAATAAACACTAAAAACTCTTTATCATAGATATTAAATTCTATAGCAGTCTTCTTGTCTACCCACTAGGTGCTGCCAAAATTATGGTCCTAGCAAAGAATGCAAATTGGATCATTAACATTGGAAAGAAAAATGAAGAAATTGATTGGAATGAATTATGTTAGATTTAATGAAAGCTTGGCAAAAAATGGATTCTGCTTACTAATATAAATGGTCTAGCTAAATGAGAAAGCTACTTTTTATTCTTCAAACAAGTAGAAAATACATAAGGAATAAAGAATATGGAACAAGATTGAATTAAAGTAAAATGAAATGAAAGAACATATAATGGTGAAATAAGATTAACAAGAACATGTACAGGCATGGATAACACTAGATAGATGTCTTTGTGCTTTTCTTAGTACTGCAGAACATAAGTCTCTATTTTTAAATATTTTTAACAGTGCATGTTTATTAAGTAACTACTTGTGTCAAAAATTTTGAGTCCTGGGACTTCCCTGGCAGTCCAGTGGTTAAGAATCCACCTTCCAATACAGGGGACATGGGTTCCGATCCCTGGTGGGGGAACTGGGATTCCACATGCTGCAGGGTAACTAGGCCCATGCACTACAACTGCTGAGCCCGTGTGCCACAACTACTGAGCACGTGCACTTCAGAGCCTGCGTGCTGCCGCAGGAAGATCCCACATGCTGCAACGAAGGTCCTGTGTGCTGCAACTGGGACCTGATGCAGCCAAAAATAAATTAATTAATTAAAAACTTTTTTAAAAAAATTGAGTCCCTTTTTGCTATGTATTTTCACATGCATTGTTCCACTTGATTTTTACAAGTTAAGTAGTTTATATTTTTAGTTCCCATTTTTATATATTATCAAATAGAGACTCAGAGAGGATAGCCTGAAACCGGTACTTTAATAACTAGCCAGTAAGAGATGATTAATTTATTTCACATGTGATTGATGAGGGTATTGATGATTCGTTATCACCAATCTCTTATCTATCTTTTAGACTCTGTGCTCCAGTTTTAAGATATTTTTAAATTTTAAAGTATTAGCAAGAATACAGAGTCTAAGCTTAGTGACCTGTCCCTTTTGTTCATTGACAACTACTCTGACTTTTTTGCATTGTTATAAACCTATATATCACACCAGGTTGTGTATTTTCTTGGACAAACATAGAACTGTAAGATATACATTGTACTTTATTTATGCCTATAAACCAACTCTGACATTAAAATAAAACCTTAAAATGTGGGGGAAAAATGAATTGATATTCCTTGGATTTCAAATTCTATCAGTGATTATAATCTCAAGGATTTTTTTGCACTTCCTGTGAGGACACTGCTGCCAAGTCATAGGAATTTGAGCTTGGACTTTGTCCTATTTAGCTGGTAATTGATGATATGCCTGCACTGGTTTATCCCTGACCTTTGCATAGTTCTCTACTTGAGTTACTGTATACAAGTCCATGAAAAAGGCTGATACTCCACAATATATATGGGGATTGAATACTAGTTCTGCCCATTAACTAGCATTTAGCTAATCACTAATTATGATTAATTAACAGCGTGAACAATGTGCAATCTGTAAGTTATCTAACCTACTTCAAAATGAAAATTTAAAATTAGCTATAAAATATTTAACCTAATTAAGATTAGTTAATTGTATTAAAATATGCAATAAGATGTCTAACCTACATAGAAATTAAGATTTTTAAAATCAAATAGTTTTATGAAATGCATTCATGTGCAGAAGTGTGTATTTTAATCTCATAAGAAGACTGATACAAGGGGACTAATACAGGGATGTGCTATATGGAAGATCATATGAGCAAGGGAGGCTGCTGAATGAACATCGAGGAAAATAAGACTCATTGAGAGACAAAAAGAGCAGTTAAGAAAAAAACATAGTGACTGCAGTCAAAAGAAGCAGGAACCCTATTGGCCAGGGCTTCTGAAAATCTGCTGCTTGGCAGGCAGCCTCCAGTGGGGTTGATAAGAAAGAGCCCCAGTCTGCTGGGTCACCAGAGGCCCCCTTGAGGTTAACAAGTGGAGAAGTGACAAGGCTAAAAGGAAATTCTTAGGTACTTCACTGATTTAACCATGCAGTGGCATCTTGAGAATAGCAGCAAATGGTTACTAAATTTTCCGTTGCTGCTCAGGAGAAGCAATAAAATGATATTGTTTGCAGAAGATGCAAATGTATGTTTCTGATTGAAACTATATAGGTGAAAGTGGCTCATGTAATATTTAATGTAGATTATACAGTATAATATTATATATTCTGTTGATTTAACCTCCTAACATCACTTTTGGTAAGACTGCTTGTCTTCTGTTTCAGGTAATCCCATCTCTGCTAGAGGTTAACCATTGAAGGGCATGGTTAAAGAGAGAGACACCCCCCCCCCCCATAATAATTGTCTGAAGGGAATTTTTGAAAGATGGTGTTGGTTATGATGCTGTATCAGTTTTTACCAAAATAGATTTGGTTAAATCCAAAATTGACCTTTCTTTCTTTCTCCCCTTTTCCTTCTCTTCTCTCTCTTACCAATTTTGGCATGAGGGATAAAAATAAAATGAGCTCTTAAACCAAAATATAGTTAGAAAATGTAAAAAAAAAAAAAGATTAAATTTTTCTTGTGGTTCAGAATTGTCACTATCAATTTCTTACTACAGTGTGTTGTATTAGTAAAGTTTAACTCCACTTAATGAACTAGGAAGCTTTAGTGACACCATTAATTCTCTGAAAATTCTATGTAGAGATGTTTAGGAATTAACATCTGTCACCTCAAGGACCCACTTCTGTGACAATCAGTGAAGACTTTTGACTTCCAGAAATTCTTGTTTTAGTAGCTGTGGTAAAAATAATCCCATATATGAAACACTCTTCGCTGTTCAGGTACAATATTATAAAGCTTTGCACATTTGAAAAACAACTGTCCCTACAGCTTTACTTATATTTTTATTTGACACCTGGATATTTTATTTTTGTTATTCTTGTAGAACAGAATCCTGTAATGATCGTCCACATTTGTAGAGCAAATTGTCTCCCTTCCCTGAACATTGCAATTGCTGTAAAAACAACAGGTTTTAACCAACAGGAATAAACGAACAGAAAGAGTGTGTATGCATTTATGTTTTCTATGATTGTATATACTTCCATTTTCTTGTTTTATTACTTTTTCCTTATCTAAGTAAAATGAATTTTTAATTTTATATAAAATGATTTTATTTAAAATGATTTTATTTAAAATGATATCATAAAGTGATATCATATTTTAAATGATTTTATTTAAAATCATTTTTATGTTTTATGTAAAATGATTGCTAAAATCATGAAATACGGCAGGAATAAAACATTTGGAAATTGTAGAAGGAGGCACTAGAAAATGGCCAGATTATACTGGGACCACTATAATCATAGGAACCAAAAGTTTTAATTCCAGCTCCATCATTTATTAACTCTGTAAATTAGAAAAGTTACTAAACCTGTCAGCCCCTTTCCTCATCTGCCTTTGTGGATGGGTGAGATTGAACAAGGACACGTGAGAAGTTCTTAAGCAAAAGTAGATGCTCAAAACACGTTGACTGCAATTTTTTAGTGAAATGGCTCATGTTCTATAGGAAGGATCAGCTGACAGTACAAAATTTTAGTGAGATGAATGTCAGTAATTAAAAAGATACCAAAACAAATTTTGGAGTAAAGTAACATATAGTTTAAAGAAGACATTGGAGCATACAAAGAATTTTTTCCATGATCATTATCATCAGCGGCAGTATTGTTATCATTGGACATTGTTTCAGACCACCACAGATGCTATTTATATTAATTTGTAAAGTAAATGCAATTAAAAGTCATTGTTATAAAATTGGCTACTACCCAGAAGTAACATCAGGCTAAAGAAGTGTATTTTTAATGCAATTTTGAAATCACTGTATGGAATATTTGGAAATGTTTGTTGGAGACTGGCCAGTGAATCACTAAGGAATTATAGAGGTAATTAGCTTTATTAAGTATTTTGTTTTCTGGTATCTGCTGTGTGTTCATTTAGTTTTCAGATGGTTTTAATTTGTGGTAGCTTAAATAAAAACAACTAGATGTTCAATTATACAACAAGTAAGAAGCAATATATCTGTAGGAAAGTTATGGATTGTTCATAGAGATAAATGTGGTCTGGAAGTTTTTAAGATTCTAAACATCAAATATATCAACATGGTTATAGAATATAGTTGATGATACTTCAGCTATATTTGGAAGATAATTACTGATTCCTATCAGGCTGTGTGCTTTGACTATCAAAAGGTTGAGTTTTAAAAAAAGGAGTATAGACATTGATTCTGGAGTCTGTGAACATAAATAGGTCTGAAATTATCAAAGCTCATTGCTTTTGGTGATGTATCTTGCATATAGATTATTCAGAAATATTGGTGAAAGTGAATCAAAATAAGGAACTAAATTTCCACTTTCAATAAATTGTCCTAATTAAGCTTGGAGATGAAGAAATCTATTACTAAAGTAAAAGCAGGGCAGTTCTAGTTATTAACGCCTTATGAATTAACTTAAAAAAAAAAGGCCTACACTATAGTGACACATAATTTGAATTTAAAATATTTCTCATATCTGATAGTTCTCACAGTTGCTTTGATTTACATTATGATTATTATTTTTAACATCTTTATTGGGGTATAATTGCTTTACAATGGTGTGTTAGTTTCTGCTTTGTAACAAAGTGTATATTATTTTTATGCATTTATTTTATTTTAAAATTTCTGTTTTTCTAAAAAATACTCCATACCAAATATGCAATATGAAAACATTCAATTTAGAAAATACAGTGAAATTTATACCCGTGTGTATTAAAAATAACATACATGCTTTATAATACCCATTATTAACTTATTCTTTTACACTTTCTAGGTTGCAGTCCATAGCAATAGCAAATGTTCAAATAAGTGTTGGAGATTCTGAAAATTATCCTGATTTTTTAAAAAAAAATCTAAGCACTGTCTTCATGAAAGTTTGAAATGGTTGATATCATTTGAATGGACTTCATATTTTAATCTTATTATACTCCTAAAAAAAAATACAGTGCTTTAGAGTTTTGTGGGGTTTTTTTGGTGTGCATTTCTCCATTTGAAAATGCCAATATTTGAAGAGTTATTCCTGGACAGTCCAGGTTTTCTGTGACCTTTGTCTTTGGTTCAAAATTACCTGATTTTGCAGTCCATTATGAAGACCTGATACCTTCCACAAAAGCAACTGAAAAATATATCAATGACATAAAAGTGTTTTTCCTAGTTTATGAAGCTGATAGTAAATACGTATTTTCCTTTTCCTAATTTCTGCTACAAAGTCTTTCTTTTAAAACAGTAGATTTTTAGAAACTGTGTAATACCTTGTACACTGTCTTTAGACACTAATTAGTTGCTTGCTATTAAAAAAAGTTTGAATAAATGGCTTTATACATTCTTCATAAAATGCTAAATGCTAATGTTTATATTGATGATAGTTAATATGACCATCAGAAGTCTTGGCTGTGGTCTAGACTCACATTCAGTTGGTATTCTGGTGCTGTTCTTATGTTTATTTTTTACACTCTACTGAGTAGAATAAAGAATTAGTGGCAGGACTTTTAGAAACAGTAGTATAATATGTTACACTACCACTACACATGCACACACAGATCTAAAACATATATCAACATATACCTCTCTCTATGTATGTGTGTTTATTTACCTATATAGAGAGTTTTTTCTATAACACACAATCACTTAAAATATTATTCTTTATGGTTAATCACCAAGAAGATTTTTGTTTCATATGAAATGGAAAGCAAAACAAAACCTCAGTGTTATTGGGCATTATTACCATGCTTTCATATGTTTACTCCTACTTAATATTAAACTCATTACTAATCCCTTTGTGGAAAAAAAGCAAGTTTTGAAACACTTAAATTATTTAAATTTTGTTGGGAAAATTGTTTCTATGTCATGGAAATATATTTTTATTCATTGATTGGTTGATTCAAGCTAAAATTTAATATTTCTCCTGTACAGAGACATAACTATCAAGAATATACCATTTACAGGAATCTTGATAACAGACTACAAATCAGGATAGTTTTTATTTTGTCTTCTTATTGTCCTATGTAATTATGTTATTTATGAAAACAGTATGTTAGAAAGTGACCACCAAAGAAAATAACATTTTGCTTTCTTCTGCCTTCATTTGGAAAAATTATAGAGCTATCCGAGGCTCTTGGATATGTCTCAGGGTATTTCTCACTCAAATTTAAGTGGAAGAGAAAACAAAACATCTCTGGTAACAGCAAAGATAACTGGCCAGATGGACTTCCATCTCCACACCTGGATCACCACAATATACGCCTAGAACAATCAGAATGCATGACTGATGCCATTTGCACAATATGAAGTTATAATTACATGTAGGGGATTCTTGGGATGATTTATTTTACTCTGAGCAACAGCTGCTAGAACTTTAACTCAACTTCATGTCAATTATCTAGAAATGCCTTTGAACTTAAAGGAATAAAAGTAAATGAACCATTCTGACAAAGACAAAAAGATCTCAAAGGAAATATCAGGCATCTATTATCTCTTTTTTTTGTCTTAAACACACCAAAAGTAATGCAGATGATGAAATATCAGTATCCAAATCATGGTAACTCCTGTTTAAAAAAAGGAAAAAAACTTGTATGCATGCAGTAAAAACCCCCAATAATCTTCAGTATAGTAGATATTTATCAGTTTTTTAAAAATTTTATTTTGCTTGCCCGATTTTTACCTTCCTCTCTTTATTTGTATCTTGGTAAGAGAGTAATTCCTAGTGACTACCTCCTGGAAACCCATCAACCATATCATCACTCTGCACTATACACCTAATGGGGCACATGAGATCAATTGAGCTAGTCAGCTGCACTGTTGTAGGGCTTTGCCTCTTCATCTGGTGATATGAGGATGAGGGGAATCATCCACTGTCGT
The DNA here is from genome assembly GCF_008692025.1 of Phocoena sinus. NCBI lineage: Eukaryota > Metazoa > Chordata > Mammalia > Artiodactyla > Phocoenidae > Phocoena > Phocoena sinus. Next base: position 77,611,526 of record NC_045768.1, on the reverse strand, counting down.
GGTGGACGCAGTGAGTTCTGAGTGGACACCACCTGCTCTGAGATTGCTGCTGTGGTTTCTCCTTCCTGTCTTGGCACTGACCTGTTACTCAGCTGGTTCTTGAGCTTCCAGCCAATTCCATGTCCTGAGCTATGTGTCTCTAATACACTTTCAACAAATTATTTTTTCTAAAATTTGCTAGATTCCATTCCAGCTTTTTGAAACCAATTATACTAACTGATGAAGTTTTAAACATGTTACTTAATTGACGTGAAGTTTAATTTTCTTCTGTTACTTCCATGGGACAATATATGTGAACACCTGATTATCTAACGAATCTCTAAAACAATTGAGAAATTATCTATTTCATTTTCTGTCTGCTCTTCTGCATGTATATATCACTTTTTGACTTCACTTTCTTTTTATTAATCGTGGTAAAAAACACATAATGTTAAATTCACCCTATTAACAAATTTCTAAGCATACACTACATTATTGTTAAATATATATTCATTGTTGTACAGTAGATATCTAGAATGTCTTCATTTTGCATGACTGAAACTCTGTACCCATTGCACAGCAAATCCCCATTCCTCACTCCTAACCCACCCCCAGCCCCCGGTTCTAATTTCTAAGTTCTGCTTCTATGAGTTTGAGTACTGTAGCTACTTCTATGTGGGGGATCATGCTCTGCTTGTTATTTGGTGGACTAACTTATCTGATGTAGCATAATCCTCAAGGTTCATCTATGCTGTAGCGTATGACAGAATTTCCTTCTTTTCCTAAGGCTGAATGGTATTCCATTGTATGTATATGCCACATTTTCTTTATAGTTCATCTATCGATGGACCTTTGGGTTTTTTCTCCCTCTTGGCTATTGTGAATAGTGCTATAATGAACATGGGAGTGCACATATCTCTTTGAGATAATTTTCAATTCTATTGGATACATATCCAGAAGTGGGGTTGCTGGATCATAAGTAATTCTATTTTTGATTTTTTGAGGAACCTCCGTACTGTTTTCCATAGCAGCTGCACCATTTACATTTCAATGGTGCACAAGGGTTCTAATTTCTCCACATCCTAACATTTGTTATTTTCTGTTTTTTTTTTAAATTTTGTTTTGTTTTTTGTTTTTACATAACAGCCATCCTAACAACTGTGAGGTAGTTTCAGTTTACATTTCCCTGTATATTAGTGATGTTGAGCATCTTTTCATATACCTGTTGACCATCTGTATGTCTTTGGAGAAATGTCTATTTAAGACCTTTTGCCCATTTTTAAATTATTTATTTTTGCTATTGAGTTGTTTGAATTCCTTATATATTTTGAATATTAACCCCTTATCAGATATATGGTTTGCAAATATATTCTTCCATTCTATAAATCGCTTTTTCACTTGGTTGATCTTCTTTTTGCTACATGGAAGCTTTTTAGTTTGATGTATTTGTACTTGTCTGTTTTTGCTTTTGTTGCCTGACTTTTGGTGTCATATCCAGGAAATTATTGTCAAGACCAATGTTATAAAGCTTTTCTCCTATATTTTTTCTAGGAGTTTTATAGTTCCAGGTTTTATGTTTAAGTCTTTAACTCATTTTGAATTGATTTTTGTGTATGGTGTCAATAAGGTTCCAGTTTCATTCTTCATGAAAGCATGTGGATATCCAGTTTTCCCAACAACAGTTGTAAAAGAGACTATCCTTTCCTCATTGTGTAGTCTTAGCCACATTGTCTAAGATGATTTCACCGTATATGTGTGAGTGTATTTCTCTCTATTATTTTCAATTGTCTTTATGCCAGTACCACACCAGTTCATTACTGTAGCTTTATAATATATTTTGAATTCAGAAAATATGAGGCCTTCAGTTTTGTTATTCTTTTTCAAGATAGTTTTTGCTATTCAGAGGCCTTTTTGGTTCCATATGAATGTTAAAATTGTTGTTTTCTATTTCTGCAAAAATCACCATGGGGATTTTATAGGGGTTTCATTGAATTTGTAGCTGTCTTTGGGTAGTGTGGACATTTTAACAATATTTAGGTGTTAAACCCGTGAACATCAGGTGTCTTTCCATTTATTTGTGTCTATTGCATTTCTTTTTCTTGCCTAACTGCTCTGGCTAAGAATTCCAGTAGTATGTTGAATAGAATTGGTGAGAGTGGATGCCTTATCCTTATCCTTGATCTTAGAGGAAAAGGTTTCAGTTTTTCAATGTTGAGTATGATGTTAGCTGTGAGCTTTTCATATATGGCCTTTATTACATTGAATTAATGTCTTTCTATTCCTAGGTTGTTGAGTATTTTTATCATGAAGAGATGTTGAATTCTGTTAAATGACTTTTTCTGCATCTTTTGACATGATCATGTGATTTTTATCCTTTGTTCTGTTAAAGTGGTATATCACCTTATTGGTATTCCTGTGTTAAACCATCCTTGCATACCACAGATAAATCCTACCTGGTCATGATGTGTGATCCCACTTGGTGATGATGTGCTATTGAATTCCATTTGCTAGTATTTTGATGAGGATTTTTGCATGTATACTCATCAGGGATATTGGCCTGTAGTTTTATTCTCTTGTAGTGTCTTTGTCTGGCTTTGATGTCAGAGTAATGCTGGCCTCATAAAATGAGTTTGGAAGTATTCCGTCTTCTTTAGTTTTTTTGGAAGAGTTTGAAAAGGATTAGCATTAACTCTTCCTTAAATGTATGGTAAAATTCACCAGTGAAGCCATCTTGTCCTGAGCTTTTTTTTGTTGGAAAGTTTTTGATTATTGATTCAATCTCTTTACTAGTTATATGTCTGTTCAGGTTTTCTATTTATTCATGATCCAGTCTTGGTAAGTTATATGCTTCCAGTAATGAATCCAAAGCTGGGGTTTCCTATTCTGCTGTCTCATCAACTAGAACTCATTCATTTCCAAATGCAACAATGGTAGGGGAAAAAATCTCATGTGGCACTGGCTGTAAACATGAAAGTTTTACTATTTGGAAATGTTATTAGTTATTTATTGCTGCATAATAAATCACCCCAAAACCTAGTGGCTTAAAACAATGTTTATTATCTCACAGATTCTGCAGGTTAGGAATATGGGCATGGCTTAATGGGATCCTTTATCTCTCATTTTCTCACAAAGCTATAATCAAGGTGTTGGCTGGAGTCACAATATTCTCAAGGCTCATCTGGGGTAGGATCTGTTTTTAAACACACTCATGTGGTTGTTGGCTGGATTCAGTTCTTCGTGGGCTATTAGACTCAGGATGTAAGTACCTCTCTGGCTGTTGGCTTCAGGCTTCCCTCAGTTCCCTTTCTTGTGAGCTTCCATGAGGCAGCTCACATAATAGCAACTGGCTTTATCAGTGTGAGCAAAAGAGAGAACAAGGGGATGTGCAGGCAAGGCAAACACAATATATAACACTCTAATCCCAGAAATGACATGCCATCATTTTTACCATATTCTATTTGTTAGAAGCAAGTTACCAAACCCAGTCCATAGTTGAGAGGAAGTCATACAAGAGTGTGAGTAACAGGAGGTGTGGGTCGTGGTGGCCATGTTGAAGGTGCCAAATATAGAACTTGTTGTTTTGGATTATCTAATCAATCTAAAAGAGAATTGTATGATATATAATTTGTGCTGTCACAAAGTTTGTATGAACCTGGGTAAATTGCTTATACACCCTGAGGCAAAATGGAGATAATGATTCTTACCTCATAAGGATGTATAATGTAAGTAAGTAAGCTTTTAATGTGTAAAGCACTATGCAAATGACTGATGGATATCATTAGTGTGCTATGTGCTCACCCATGTTTCACAGTTGAATAGAATATTTGAATGACTGTCTCATTCACAGAATTTGAGAAATAAATATGTGTCAAATGTAGAAGAGTGAAATAAAAAATATTTAACTAGAACATTTTTAAAATTGGGGAAAATATACTATTTAGTCAGTAGCTGTATTGGAAAATATGAGAAAAGTGTGAACGTGCAAATAGTTTTGTTTAACTAGATTGTATGGTGAGTAAAGGGCAGTGATGGGAGGCAAGGTCAGAAAGATACTGTGGGCCCTGAATATCTGGCCTGGATTTTTTCAGTAAAAATGGGGGGAACCTTTAAAGATTTCTGAGCAACGGAGTAGCTGTGTAATTTGGGCAGATTTATCACATTCACTGTATTAATCATAAATTAAACCTATTAATACATATTTCAAGTGTTGTCTATAGTTTCCTTTTTTTTTATAAATGCCGGATCACTTTATTAGAGGCATACCATCATAATATCAGTTAACTACTATACTCATCATGAATAAGTGACAAATTTGTTTTTTTAAATTAACTTTTATTGGAGTACAGTTGCCTTTATAGCTTTCATTTTTGGAAGAGTTTTATTTTCATATGGTACTCTTTGATTGAGACTACAGTAGAATAAGACTGTCTGAGAGGCATTGTCAAATACTCTGTAGTTAGGTTTGATAGGTAAGCTATGGAAATAGAGTTTGCAGCTAGATTGAGAAAAAAAAGAGAAACCTCACCCAGTGCTAAAAGATATTACATCTACCAAGAATATTTAATTCACCAGGTATTGTTTGAAGAACTTTGTATTACTATTTTATCTTTGTAATAGTCCTATAAGGTCTGTATTATTATTATCTTCTCCATTTTATAGATCAGAAACTTGTGGTACCGATAGATTCAATACCTTAAACTTACCTCATATCATAGAACTAATTAGTTGAGAAATTAGGATTTGAACCTAGCATTTTGCTCTAGAGCCTTACTACTAAAAGTGCCATCTGTGAACCAGGAGTATCTCATCCCAGTATCACATGGGAGATTGATGAAAATGCAGAATTTCTGGCATTTACCTAGTTCAGCGCAAAGATCCTCAGGCAAATTACAGTCCACATGTATGAATAGTCATTGAGCCCATGCCCATAACTGTTTTACTGTGTTGTAGAATGAATGAAAAAGAGACAAAGTCACTTACAGCAGCTTATTGTGGAGGGTAAAGAATTTCTAAGTCTTGCCATGAAGTTACTCTAAGACATACACTCTCTCTTTGCACTTTACAACTGAAGCTCCCCAAATTAGTAGTTGTGTGATTTTTCTTACGAATCCTTCCCCTCCCCCATACACTCACAGAATTTTTAACCTTTGATCAATTTAACTTGAAGGCTGATATGTGTGATAACTGATGCGCTGTGACCCAGCAAAATGTGTGTGACAGTGCCTTGTGAACTGTTAAATAGTCAAACTACTTTCCTAAATTATGGGGACTGGAAGTGCCATTTAGCCCACCCCTCCAATTATTGATGAGGAAACTGAGGTTCCAAAGGGGAAAAGTCACTAGTTAAAAGTCATGGTTATGTGGTAGTATCCTGTGGGGATATCTGAAATTGCAGTTTCTTCGATTCCTTTCTGAAGATACCAAGGGAAGAGTAAAGTTATACAACAATGCCCTGGACAGGATTCAGACAGTTGGAACTGAGGAATGCTTTTCCACAGTGTTGATTTTCTGAAATTGGTATGTATTTTCTTGGATTGGGCAAAAGCTGGACAACCAAATAAGAAATTATTTATTTTAGTGAGATGAAATAGTTGATGTTCTCAGGACAGGTATATCTATACATAAATATATCATCCATTTACTTTCTTATTTATGCACAAAAGAAATTTTTGTTGAGTTTCTACAAATGATATGCTGTATGGTACCTTTGAGTTTGAGATGTTTTTAGGACAGCTGAGATGATGTGGTATCAACTAACCTGCCGCATATATGGGTCTTAAGGTGGAACAGATATGTGTATTTGGAACTGGAACTGAGCAACACTTGAAGCTCTGGTTGTGGATGATATAACTTATGAATGTGTGAGAGTGTGCAGAGTGAGAAAGCAAGCAGGCTGTGGACTGTGAACTGACAGCTGGAGAAGAGTAACATATAAGAAGTAAGTGGAGGATAGGTGCTTATGCAGATGACTGAGAAGAAGCATCCAGCAGAAAGGGAGAAAAGCCAGCAGAGAGAAGTGCTACATGAATCAATGATGAAGAGATATTTTGAGATAAAGGGCATATGCAACCATGTGAAGTGCTCCTAAGAAGTCAAGTAATATAAAGGCTAAATATCAATTTAATTAAAAATATATATTGGTTACCTTGGAGAGAGTAATTTCTGAGGAGTGGTAGAAACAGAAGGAATGCAGGGGAGACCAAGAAGTAGAGACAATATTTGTAAACTAAATTTTGAAAATAATACTTTATAAGGGATGAAGAGAGAGAGGGTAGTCACGGAGTGGGACACTCCTGAAAATAATTGTTTTTTAATTTTGTGACGTTAAGGGCATTTGAACAAGTTTGTGTGCTGAAGGGAAAAATCCCATTGAGAAGTTGAAGATTCATGTGATGGCAAAAATCTAAGCCATGCCTGTCCTTCTACCCAAGTTTTCATCTTGGATTAATAATGGATTTAGGTATATCCCTTGAGATTGGGACAAGGGATACCTTCTAGCAGAAGAGGGCATCAATGTGTATGAGGACGGGAGAGGTCAGGAAGTGAAAGGAATCTCAAACTGTGGAAATCTTAAGAGAAAATTTGTTTCATTAGTGAGCTGGTCATGTCAGGTGATCCAAGAGACTTAAAAATTGGATGTCTAAGCTTTTTAAAGGGAGGAAATTCTGACACATGATACAGCATAAATGAGCCTGCAAGACATTATGCTAAGTGAAATAAGTCAGTCACAAAAAGAAAAACACTGCATGATTCCACTTATACAAGGTGGCTAGAGTAGTCAAATTCACAGAAACAAAATGTAGAATGGTGGTTGCTAGGGGCTAGGGAGAGGGGAAAATAGGGAGTTGTTTAATGAGTATGAAATTTCAGTTTTGCAAGATGAAAAAGTTTGGGAGATTCATTGCACAATGTACATTTACTTAACATTACTGAACTGTACGCTTAAAAATGGTTAAAGTGGTACATTTTATGTTATGTTATATGGGTCTTACCACCATTAGGACATGCATCCATGTTTATATGCTTGTCTGCTTCCACTGGAGCCCGTTTAGAAGGCAATATCTATTTTTTTAGTGAAAACTTTCCTTTCATTATGTCAGGAAAAACTATGAGTTTTACCTCCTTGTGTGTATAAAGGAACTAGTAATTGACCTGACTAATATATGAGGATATTGCCATACCCATACATACACAAGTGTCAGCCACAAAGAGTTCTTACCATAAGCAGACAACACAAGCAATTCCAGTAAAACAGCATGCTTATAAATATGTTATTCACCTTCATCTATGCTAAAAATGGTTCAAATTAAAACAGTAACCAAAATTGGAACGTATAAATGATTATTGGATTGAAGGATTAGAAAAACAAACCAAAAAACTCAATCTGATAAGGCTCTAGTTAAACTCTAATATATATATATATCATATATACTATGATTGGAAAAGTAAGTTGATGCAGCTAATTTTTACTACTCTGGAAGATGATCTGATGGTTATGACTCTAAATCTCTTAAGGATTTATACCTTTGATATTGTAAGTTCACTTTCAAAAATATATCTTACAGGGAAAAAATATATATTTATAGAGATGTTTCTGAAAGTGTTATAAATGATATTGTAAAGATATAACAACTTTATAAAACATACAAGAGAATGGCTAAATCGTGTTAAAATAATAATGGATTATCATACAAACATCAACCATAATGCTCTAAAACTATTTAATTATTTGAAATTCTCATGACACAATGTTGGGTGAAAGAATTATTCTCCTGCCTGTCAGCCACCCATCCAACCATGCAGCTGATTTTATTAATCAGTGACTGTTATGTGGTTCCATATATACACAGAAAATACAACTATAAGACACCAAAATATCATGTTATTATTTCACAGGTTGTGAGGCTATGCATATTTTCCAAATTTTAGACAATGGGAATGCATTTCTATGATAAATAGAAAAAGAGATCTTTATTTTAGAAAGTTATAAGAAACAACTATATTGTGTGAGGGAGTATTGATGATAGACAGCTTTGGTTAAGATTTTTCCCCAGACTTTTTTTTTTTTTTTTTTTGCGGTATGCGGGCCTCTCACTGTTGTGGCTTCTCCCGCTGCAGAGCACAGGCTCCGGACGCGCAGGCTCAGCGGCCATGGCTCACGGGCCCAGCCGCTCCGCGGCATGTGGGATTTTCCCGGACCGGGGCACGAACCCGTGTCTCTTGCATCAGCAAGCGGACTGTCAACCACTGTGCCACCGGGGAAGCCCTCCCCAGACATCTTTGATTGTACCCTTTATGGTTGCTGAGAAGTTGATTTCAAATACGAATATTAGTCGGAACACAAAGGATTTTACATAACTTTATTTGGTATAAAACTGGGAACATAAATGAATAAGTAAGTCATAGTCAGTAGCAATTACATTTTAAATAACTGACAAACCACATTGTTATCAGGGAGAGCAACGGTCTGCGTGGAAAACTGTAGAGATTAAAGCTATTAAGTGGAGAGCCTTACATTATTAACTTTAACAGCAATGAATCTTCTTCTTCTGCATGTCTGTGTGTTTAGTGAGGGAAGGAGGGGGCTCTGTTCAGACCGTACTCATTTAGCAGATGGGCCACTGAATAGACCTCATTGTACATGGGGACCAAGTAAGATGTTGTATGGTGTTAATAAACATGACCCCTGGGAAATTTTGTCTTTTGTTTGGGAAAAACAACCTACTCATGTTGCAATGGCATTAAGATCGACAGTGATGGATTAGAAGTTTTTTGGAGTGTTCTTTAGTAACTAGAAGCTAAAGTAGGGCTATTTCTGACAAATGTTTCACTATTGTTGCCAAGAAATAAATGTGTCAGTTACATGAGCTAGTAAAGAGAATATTATTTCTTTGAAATTTTGCACTTTTAAAAAATGCTGGAGTAGGAGTCAGGGACAGCTTCTCTGGTCCTAACCATAACACCAAGTCCCCATGTGATACTGAGCAAGTTACTTAAGTTCTCTTGCCCTGAATGTGCACATTTCTATTAATTATTTTAAGGACTATAAAATAATAATTGTTTTCAAGGTGCTTTTATATATTGAGGAAAATATATAAGAGCAAGGTTATTATTAGTGATAATAAGCTCTCGTGTTTAGAAGATGAATCCATTGATAAGTATATGGACAAGTCAGAAAAAACTAAAATAGTGCAAGAATGTAGTAAAGCATCTCAACCTCCTCCCTCCCAATTTTTAAAAATCTATTATGTGGGACTTCCCTGGTGGCACAGTGGTTGAGAGTCTGCCTGCCGATGCAGGGGACAGGGGTTTGTGCCCCGGTCCGGGAAGATCCCACATGCTTGAGAAAAATTGGCCAGGATTATGTCTTTATCAGTATATAATGTTTACTGAGTAACTGTTACTGTTACTATTTTGAGAAGGTAATCTGGCTGTTTCAAGATTGATAGAGTGAGAGTTGTAAAAAGTTGGAGGCATGGAAGCTCAGGTAGGAAGCTACTGACAATCTGAAATAATGAAGTCCTGAATATCCTTAGATAACTTACCATGAGAAATTAAATCAATGTATGTTTGTTTTAATTCTACTAGGTGCATGGAGGGCATTGGGCTGTTGCTGGTTTTTACCCTTCTGGAGAAGGTCTTAAGTAGGAAAGAATAGTAAAATATTGGATTCCCAGAAGCTTTCAGCTGGAAGAAGCATTTAGATATAGCTGTAATATATGGCTGCCTCTACTTTTGCGTCTGAAGTATAATCTTTGGGAATGTCTCTTACTAAGATTGGTAGAGAAAGCCTGTCCCTAGGAAGAGTGCCTTGTGGGTTGGAAGTGGTTGAAGGCAGCAGAGTCAGGAGGAGGGTCAGAGTCTTGGTTACTGAATGGAATGAGCTTTAGCAAGAAGCTGTGCTGTGCATCAGGCAAAGATGTAAACAGGACTGAGTCATACGGCAGGACCGTTTAGCTGCAATTGAGAGTGTGATGTGTAAACAGGTGGAAGAAGGAGTTCAGCACTAAAGTTGTGATGGAGCGAGGTGTCAGGGGCTCATTATTTTTCTCCTGCTGGTTGTATCACGCAGGGCTCTAATGATTTAAAGAAGCCACCCATCTGGGTTGACCAACATTCTTTGTCAGTGATCTCCTTTTTTCAAGTTCTCTATGTAATGAACTTGATGAGCTTTTTCTGCCTCATCCCCACTTTTTGCCTGGGTGAACCTGATATTAGGTAATCAGATTGGCTTCCTGAACATCTTGGATAGCATTCTCACCACAAGGTTATTTTAATGAATGAATAAAGTGTGTTCCAAAACACTGAGCTATAACTGACAGATGGAGGTACAGATTGCTCATGCTAGCAGAATACTACGTGTAATGATAGCCATATTATAAACATAGTACACATGTACTTGCGGCAATAATCCTCTGTAGTGGTAAATTCTTTTGTAATCCTGTCATCTATTCCTGTTTCATTTTGGCTGTCTCCTTTTTTCCACAGACCCTCTTATCTGTTGTCTTAACCTGCTTGGGATGTCATAACAAAATGCAATAAACTGGGTGGCTTAAAAAACCAGAAATTTATTTTCTTATAGTTCTGGAAGCTAGAAGTCCAAGATCAAGGTTCTGGCTGATTTGGTTTCTGACGAGAGCTCACTTCCTGGCTTGGAGAGGTGCCTTCTTACTAAGTTCTTAGGTAGCCTTTCCTCAGCTTGTGCACGGAGAGTAGAGAGAGCTGGGGTGGGGGTGGGGAGGGTGGGGAGAGAGAGCCGAGCACACACTTATTAGGATGTTAATCCCATCAGGTCAAGGCCTTACCCTTTTGACCTCATTTAACCTTAATTACTTCCTTACTCCAAATATAGTCACTTTGGGGGTTAGGGCTTCAACATATGAATTTTAGGAGTACACGATACAGTCTATAGAAGCTGGAAATACAGCTAAATACAGATTGCCCACTTGTCGGCGATCTGTTTCTCTCCCTCAAGATTCTTAGTCATTTTGTTCATTTCTTCAACAGATGTATATATGATACATCTACTATGATATATGTATATATACACTCATATGGTACATGTATATCTACTATGTGTTAAACTTTGGAAACATAGCCAAGGCCCCTGCCCTCAAGATTTCATTCTAACGGGGAAGACATATCAGTGAATAAATGACCAAGAGAATTCCAGGTATTGATAATGCTATGAAAAAACTAGGAAAAGTGATAGAGCGTAACTGAAAAAAACAAGCAGTGATTTAAGGAAAAAAGCTAGTTTACATTGTCAGGACAGGGAAGACCTCTCTGTAAAGGCTACAAATAAGCTGAGAATTGGAGGATGCATAGGAGCCAGCTCTGTGAAGATCCCCAAAGGTTAAATATTCAAAGGAAGGGCTTCCCTGGTGGCACAGTGGTTGAGAGTCCGCCTGCCGATGCAGAGGACACGGGTTCGTGCCCCGGTCCGGGAAGATCCCACATGCCGCGGGGCGGCTGCGCCCGTGAGCCATGGCCGCTGAGCCTGCGCGTGCGGAGCCTGTTGCTCCGCAACGGGAGAGGCCACAACAGTGAGAGGCCCGCGTACTGCAAGAAAAAAAAAGTATTCAAAGGAAATATGACAGCAAGTGCAATTATCCTATAATATAAAAGGGTTTGGTGTTGAAGGAACTGCAAGCAGATCATGGTGCCTATAGCATATTAATCATAAGGCACACTGATGATGGAGAAGTAGCCATGAATCTTACCATGCGTGTCTTGTAGATCATTAAAGGGTATTTTGTTCTCAGTCAACTGACAAGGCATTTAAGGACTTCAAGTGGAGCATTACATGGTCTGACTTGTGTCTTAAAATATGGATTTTTGAAAGAGGCAAGAATAGAAGCAGGTGGACCAGTGAAGGGACTGTTGCAGTAATCCAGGTGAGAAATGATGGAGGCGTGATTTTGAGGAGTGGGAATGGAGAAGGAAAGATAAGAACTTTCAGTGCCCATTTTTGAAATAAAATGAAAATTCATCAGATTGCCTAGTTCTACTATATGGTTGTGGTTTAGAATTAAGTCACTAAGAACCTAGAACCATCATATACATAGGGGATTTATATTTCTCCTTAATTGTATTTGCTGCTGCTTGGATTCCATTCTCTCTTCTCATAGACATGTTCCTTTCTTTACATTTGTATTTTCATTTTTTTTATAAGAACAGATACTGCTTGCTCCTTCTCCTTAGTTGATTGGACACAAAACCCACTATAACAGGCTACCAATGAGGCAGAAGCTCAGCCGTGTGCCAGTTCAGTGGCTGCTGGTTTTGCTCATGGCAGTGCTCTTTTTCAGGACTAGAATGGTGCCCCCCACTGGGCAGAACTCATCCTGCCTGCAGTGACTGGCCTTTTGAGACACCTTGGACCTCTGTGCTCCTCCATGGGCATCGTCTGCATAGAGGCCGCTTCTGCTAACTTCTCTTCTGTCCTCACGCATACAATTCACACCGTGTGTTTTTCTCCTTTCTGATGGTGCTCAAGTTGCAATGAGATAGTCCTTAAGTTTTGCATAAATTATTTGAAAACATAACGGGATTTTTAAGATATAGAAACACTTGCAAAAGAAGAAGTATACAGGACTGTACTTGAACTTATTTAATATCGTGTTTAAGATCAACCTGGTGTTTAAGATCAACCTGTTTACATTTATGCATTTTTATTTTTTAAAATGTTTTTGAATTAGTATTTTTTTTTTTATTGGAGTAAAATTGCTTTACAAGGTTGTGTTAGTTTCTGCTGCACAGTGAAGTGAATCAGCTATATGTATACATATATCCCCTCCCGCTTGGACCTCCCTCCCACCCCCCCCCCCACCCCCCTCCCCACCCCCCCCCATCTAGGTCGTCACAGAGCACCAGACTGAGCTCCTTGTGCTGTACAGCAGGTTCCCATTAGCTATCTGGGGTTTTTTTTTTTTTTTTTTGAAGTTTTGAATTTTATTTTATTTATTTTTTATACAGCAGGTTCTTATTAGTTATCTATTTTATACATATTAGTGTATATATGTCAATCCCAATCTCCCAATTCATCACACCACCCCACCCCCCACCCCCCACCACCACTTTCCCACCTTGGTGTCCTTATGTTTGTTCTCTACATCTGTGTCTCTATTTCTGCCCTGCAAACCAGTTCATCTGTACCATTTTTCTGGGTTCCACATATATGCGTTAATATACGTTATTTGTTTTTTGTTTTCTGGCTTCACTCTCTATGACAGTCTCTAGATCCATCCACGTCTCTAAAAATGACCCAATTTCTTTCCTTTTTATGGCTGAGTAATATTCCACTGTATACATGTACCACATCATCTTTATCCATTCATCTGTCCATGGGCATTTAGGTTGCTTCTGTGTCCAGGCTATTGTAAATAGAGCTGCAATGAACATTGTGGTACATGACTCTTTCTGAATTATGGTTTTCTTTGGGTATATGCCCAGTAGTGGGATTGCTGGGTCATATGGTAATTCTATTTTTAGTTTTTTAAGGAACCTCCATACTGTTCTCCATAGTGGCTATATCAATTTACATTCCCACCAACAGTGCAAGAGGGTTCCCTTTTCCCCACACCCTTTCCAGCATTTGTAGTTTGTAGATTTTCTGATGATGCCTATTCTAACTGGTGTGAGGTGATACCTCATTGTAGTTTTGATTTGCATTTCTGTAATAATTAGTGATGTTGAGCAGCTTTTCATATGCTTCTTGGCCATCTGTATGTATTCTTTGGAGAAATGTCTATTTAGGTCTTCTGCCCATTTTTGGATTGGGTTGTTTGTTTCTTTAATATTGAGCTGCTTGAGCTGTTTATATATTTTGGAGATTAATCTTTTATCTGTTGATTTGGTTGCAAATATTTTCTCCCATTCTGAGGGTTGTCTTTAGTCTTGTCTGTAGTTTCCTTTGCTTTGCAAAAGCTTTTAAGTTTCATTAAGTCCCATTTGTTTATTTTTGTTTTTATTTCCATTACTCTAGGATGTGGATCAAAAAATATCTTGCTGTGATTTATGTCAGAGTGTTCTTCCTATGTTTTCCTCTAAGAGTTTTATACTGTCCAGTCTTACATTTAGGTTTCTAATCCATTTTGAGTTTATTTTTGTGTATGGTGTTAGGGAGTATTCCAATTTCATTCTTTTCCATGTAGCTGTCCAGTTTTCCCAGCACCACTTATTGAAGAGGCTGTCTTTTCTCCATTTTATGTTCTTTCATACTTTGTCATAAATTAGGTAAATCCATATATGTGTGGATTTTATGTGTGGGTTTATCGCTGAGCTTTCTATTCTGTACCACTGATCTGTATTTCTGTTTTTGTGCCAGTACCATACTGTCTTGATTGCTGTAGCTTTGTAGTATAGTTTGAAGTCAGGGAGTCTGATTTCTCCAGCTCCATTTCTCTTTCTCAATATTGCTTTGGCTATTCAGTGTCTTTTGCATTTCCATACAAATCGTAAAAATTTTTGTTTTAATTCTTTGAAGAATAATGCTGTTGGTAATTTGATAGGGATTGCATTGAATCTGTAGATTGCTTTGGGTAGTATAGTCATTTTCACAATATTGATTCTTCCAATCCAGAAACATGGTATATTTCTCCATCTGTTTATATCATCTTTGTTTTCTTTCATCAGTGTTTTATAGTTTTCTGAGTACAAGTCTTTCGCCTCCTTATGTAGGTTTATTCCTTCATATTTTACTCTTTTTGTTGTGATGATAAGTGGTATTGTTTCCTTAATTTCTCTTTCTGATTTTTCTTTGTTACTGTATAGGAATGCCAGAGATTTCTGTGCATTAATTTTGTATCTTGCAACCTTACCAAATTTATTGATTCATTTTTGTAGTTTTCTAGTGGCATCTTTAGGATTTTCTATGTATTGTATGATGTCATCAGCAAACAGCAACAGTTTTACTCCTTTTCCAATTTGTATTCCTTTTATTTCTTTTACTTCTCTGATTGCAATGGCTAGGACTTCCAAACCAATATTGAATAAGAGTGGTGAGAGTGGACATCCTTGTCTTGCTCCTGATCTTAGTGGAAATGCTTTTAGTTTTTCACCATTGAGTATATTTGCTGTGGGTTTGTCATATATGACGTTTATTATGTTGAGGTAGGTTCCCTCTCTGCCCATTTTCTGGAGAGTTTTTATCATAAATGGGTGTTGAATTTTTTCAAAAGCTTTTTCTGCATCTATTGAGATATTCACATGGTTTTATTCTTTAATTTGTTAATATGGTGTATCACATTGTTTGATTTGCATATATTGAAGAATCCTTGCATTCCTGAGATAAATCCCACTTGATCATGGTGTATGATCCTTTTAAGGTCTTGTTGGATTCTGTTTGCTAGTATTTTGTTCAGGATTTTTGCATCTATGTTCTTCAGTGACATTAGTCTGTAATTTTCTTTTTTTGTGAAATCTTTGTATGGTTTTGGTATCAGGGTGATGGTGGCCTTGCATAACGAATTTGGGAGTGTTCCTCCCTCTGCAGTTGTTTGGAAGAGTTTGAGAAGGATAGGTGTTAGCTCTTCTCTAAATGTTTGATAGAATTCACCTGTGAAGCCATCTGGTCCTGAACTTTTGTTTGTTGGAAGATTTTTAACTACAGTTTCAATTTCATTACTTGTGATATGTCTGTTTATATTTTCTAATTCTTCCTGGTTCAGTCTTGAAAAATTGTACCTTTCCAAGAATTTGTCCATTTCTTCGTGGTTGTCCATTTTATTGGGATACGGTTGTTTGTAGTAGTCTTTTATAATCCTTTGTATTTCTGTGGGGTGATTTGTAATTTGTCCTTTTTCATTTGTAACTTTACTGATTTGAGTCCTTTCCTTTTTTTCTTGATGAGTCTGGCGAAAGGTTTATCAATTTTGTTTATCTTCTCAAGAACCAACTTTTATTGACCTTTGCTATTATTTTCTTCATTTCTGTTTCATTTATTTCTGCTCTGATCTTTATGATTTCTTTCCTTCTACTGACTTAGGGTTTTCTTTGTTCTTCTTTCTCTTGTTGCTTTAGGTGTAAGGTTAGATTGTTTATTTGAGATTTTTCTTGTTTCTTGAGGTGAGATTGAATTGCTATAAACTTCCGTCTTAGAACTGCTTTTGCCGTGTCCCATAGGTTTTGGGTCATCGTGTTTTCATCGTCATTTTTTTCTATGTATTTTTTAATTTCTTTGATTTCTTCAGTGATCTCTTGGTTATTTAGTAGCACACTGTTTAGCCTCCATGTATTTGTGTTTTTTAGTTTTTTTCCTGTAATTTATTTCCAATCTCATAGCGTTGTGGTCAGAAAAGATGCTTGATACGTTTTCAGTCTCCTTAAATTTTCTGAGGCTTGATTTGTGACCCAAGATGTGATCAGTCCTGGAGCATGTTCCGTTTGCACTTGAGAAGAAACTGTATTCTGTTGTTTTTGGATGGAATGTCCTATAAATATCAATTAAGTCCATCTTGTTTAATGTATCATTTAAAGTTTGTGTTTCCTTATTTATTTTCTTTTTGGATGACCTGTCCATCCGTGTAAGTGGTTGTCAAAGTCCCCTGCTATGATTGTGTTACTGTCGATTTCCTCTTTTATGGTTGTTAGCATTTGCCTTATGTATTGAGGTGTTCCTATGTTGGGTGCATAAATATTTACAATTGTTATATCTTCTTCTTGGATTGATTCCTTGATCATTATGTAGTGTCCTTCCTTGTCTCTTGTAACATTCTTTATTTTAAATTTTATTTTTTCTGATATAAGTATTGCTACTCCAGCTTTTTTTGATTTCCATTTGCATGGAATATCTTTTTCCATCCCCTCACTCTTAGTCTGTATGTATCCCTAGGTCTGAAGTGGGTCTCTTGTAGACAGCATATATATGGGTCTTGTTTTTCTATCCATTCAGCCAGACCGTGTCTTTTGTTTGGAACATTTAATCCATTTACTGTCAAGTTTATTATAAATATGATTGTTCCTATTACCATTTTCTTAGCTGTTTTGGGTTTGTTTTTGTGGGTCTTTTTCTTCTCTTGTGGTTCCTGCCTAGAGAAGTTCCTTTAGCATTTGTTGTAAAGCTGGTTTGTTGGTACTGAATTCTCTTAGCTTTTTCTTGTCTGAAAAGCTTTTGACTTCTCCGTCGAATCTGAATGTGATCCTTGCTGGGTAAAGTAGTCTTGGTTGTAGGTTTTCATCACTTTAAATATATTCTGCCACTCCCTTCCAGACTGCAGAGTTTCTGCTGAAAAATCAGCTGATAATCTTAAGGGGTTTCCTTTGTATGTTATTTTCTGCTTTTCCCTTGCTGCTTTTAATATTTTTTCTTTGAATTTAATTTTTGTTAGTTTGATTAATATGTGTCCTGGTGTGTTTTTCCTAGAGTTTATCCTGTACAGGACTCTCTGTGCTTCCTGGACTTGGGTGACTATATCCTTTCCCATGTTAAGGAAGTTTTCCTCTGTAATCTCTTCAAATATTTTCTCAGACCCTTTCTTTTTCTTTTCTTCTTTTGGGACCCCTATAGTTTGGGTGTTGGTGCATTTATTGTTGTCCCAGAGGCTTCTGAGATTGTCTTCAATTCTTTTCATTCTTTTTACATTATTCTGCTCCTTGGAGGTTATTTACACCATTCTGTCTTCTGGCTCACTTATTCGTTCTTCTGCCTCAGTTATTCTGTTACTGATTCATTCTTGTGTCATTTATTGTGTTGTTCTTCTCTGTTTGTTTGTTCTTTAGTTCTTCTAGATCTATGTTAAGCATTTCTTGTATTTTCTTAGTCTGTGCCTCCATTCTATCCCAGATTCTGGTTCATCTTTACTATCATTACTCTGAATTCTTTTTTAGGTAGGTTGCCTATTTTCTCTTCATTTATTTGGTCTTCTACGTTTTTAACTTGTTTCTTCATCTGTGACATATTTTTTGTCATCTCATTTTTTTTTTATGGGTGGAATTGTGTTGTTGTCTTACTGGTTGTTTGGCCTGAGGCTTCCAGCACTGGAGTTTGTAGGCTGTTGGGTAGAGCTGGGTCCTGGTGCTGAGATGAGGACATCCAGGAGACCTCGCTCTGATGTATATTCCCTGGGGTCTGAGGTTCTCTGTTATTCCAGTGATTCAGATTCAGAGCTCCCACCTCAAGAGCTTTGGACGAACCCCCAGCTCGTGAACCAAGATCCTGCAAGCCATGTGGGCAGCAAAAAAAAAAAGGAGCAGAACAATAACAAAGAGTAAAAAATAAAATAACATTAGAAAAGTAACACATATATTAGAAAGAATAAATAAATAAAAATATAAACGAAACAGCAACCAGAATGTAAAACAAAACCACAATAGTGAAAAAGAGGAGGAAAAAAATAAAAGCTGGTAAGGGCCTTGGCTGTGGAGGGGGCATGGCTTAGGCAGGGGTGGGGTTTAGTTGGTGAGTATTGCCTATGCTTAGGACCAACAGAGCTGGAAAAGGCCCTGGGGAGGCTGGGTGATGCAGCTTAGGCTCAACAGCAGCAGGAGGGGCCCAGGAGTGCCTCTGACCTTGAAGATCAGAGGACCATGTCCAGGACCCCTAGCAGGCTCACCTAGTGGGTGGACGAAAGGCTAGGCATGTTTCCCCAAATCCTCCAATCCAGAGGGCCCCTCCCGTTGGCCTCTCTTGTACCCCCACCCATGCCCTTAGGAGCGATATGGCCAGTGGGGGCCCTGGAAGGCAGGGGACCAGTCCTGGAAACCCAAAATGCTTCCGAGGGCTGAGTGGGTGGAGGTAACACCCTCCACTCCTCCCCTGATCATCCGATCCTGGATAGGCCCTGCCCGTCTGCATCTCCTCTTCTCCCCTCACCTCCCTTGTATGCCCCTAGGACCAACACAGCCTGGAGGGGGCCTTGGAGAGTGGGGGACCTGGCGTGGAAGCCCAGCAGGCTTCCTGGGGCCAAGTGGGCGGGGGAAACGCTAGGCACATTCACCCCTGATCCTCTGAGCCCTTGAGGGTACCTCCAGATGTGGGAACCCTCCCCCCTCCCAGCCACCCCTCAGAGGCGCCAGTCCTGTCTGGCCTCCACTTCTCCTGCCTTCTCACTCCTCCCATGTCCTACCCAGTCGTTCGGGGGTTCCTCCCATCTCCTTTTACATTTTTGCATTTTTAAATGAAGAAAAAGGTTTTATAGATTTCTTTATTGAGATTAATTTCATAAGTAGCCTGAAAAACTTACTTTCTATAATAGTAGGTTACACATCATTTCTGTGTGTCACGCATTGCTATAATATAGGCTTTGTTTACAGTATGTCACGTGAACCACTGTGGTAGGTACTGTTTATTTTATTGATGAGAAAACTGAGATGTAGTAAGGTTAAATGACATTTTCAGGGTCACATACCTGTTTAATGGCAGAGCCATAATTTAAATTTGAGGGTCTACTCTTAACTATATTGTGCTGCTCTCACTCAATTTTGTGTCCTTTATACAAACACATGTGAAATTACTTTTTACTCCTCATCTTCTTTTTAAACTATTCCTCTTCAATAATCCTGAACACCTTAATTGGGGGATGATTGACTGATAGATTGAAAGAGCTCAAGGGGGAGAAAGCTTATTTTCAATAGATGTAAAATAGCTACAAAAATAATGGTGCACATCAAACCATATCATTTAAATAGGTTTATAATAGTAATGTTACATTTGGTTTTTTATCATTTAGATCAGAAATAGTTGAGTCAGATAAATCATTGGTTCTTATTTTGTCCAGAGTCTGGTGAAATTGATTTTTCTAATTTTTCTATTTCTACTTGGTTAGTTATAAATAAATATGAATAGAAATCACCCCATTACCACAATGAAGTTGAGAATCTCAAAATAAACTTTGGCAATCTCTTTACTAGTGCTAAAACAAGCCATGTATTCATGAAGGTGTAGGCATTAAATGCACTACAAATACTTCATTAATTTTAGATTAATCTGTTTATTTGTAGTCATCTACACTTTAATTACTTTAGTGAGTTTTTTCTAGTAAGTGTAAGCAGTTTCACAGAATGTTAGAATGTCAGTAAGTGCTGTGTTTATTGGTTGTTCCCACTATACCTAAACATCGTTTCACCCATGATTATCAAAACCAGTAAGGTTCAACAGTAACAACATGTTTAAATATTTGTATTAATACATTAGCTCATGGACCTATCAAAGTTTGTCATGTAATAACTTATTCTAAACTGTAATAATCTTTAATTGGTTATTAGACCATGATTTTAATTAGGTAAAAATCTTTTCTTGTTAAATAGAAACTGGGTCTTTAAAATATTGTATTTAAGCCATGGATATTTTTCTTTCAGCGGGGACAACAATATAGCATATGTCTAAATCATGTTTCCTATTTGAAACAGAATACAAGATAATAGAACCCTATTATAATTCTGTACATGATTAATGTTTGTTATGAATTAAAATATTATAGTGAAGTTTTATTGTATTAATTTGAGATTTTCTGTTACTGTTTTGGAGAACTGCCTGAATGCTTTATATAATCTTAATAAAACTCAAAATAAAATATATCATAATAAGGTATTAAAATGTAAATTTTTGTATATTCTCCAGGTATTTTAACTCAGAGATGTGCATTTTAAAAAGCCTATTATTTAAGATGCTTGCTAGTGAATTTGTTATCATAAGAGTCTTGTTTACCTCTTCACTATCTAGGAAAAATTTTCTTTCTAAGCAAGTAGTATTGGGGATAGGGAAAGTTTATTTAAAAGTTTGTTAAAGTCTTAGGAGAGGACATAATACCTTAGCCTATTTTGTGCTGGAAATTATATTTGAAATGGTATCCATAACTTCTCTAATTTGGATTTTTCACTAAATCAGGCTGACTACTCCTGAACTAGTGTCCATGTGTGGAGTGTACTTTTATCTAGAAATGTTCCCATGTGTACAGTTGGATGTTCATGCAGTGCTTATCCAAGTGCGTGAAATTCACATTGCAAGAGAGTACCAGGTTATACTCTTTTGCTGGGATGTCCTTGGGAAAATGTTCACCGTGAGTTCTTGGGTTTGAATTGCCTATTTCATTGACTATAATTATAAGCTTAAAACTATATACTCTACTGAGAAATGACAAATTTAGCCCACTTTGCCTTCTCCTGTCACATGAGCCTTGACTATGTGGAACTGAATGGCTATCTTATGCATTGTAAGCCCTTGCTAATCGAAGTGTGGGCCTCAGCTGCGAATATACTATAAATACCGATTCTTAGGCACCATCCCAGACCTGCTAAATGAAAATCTACAATTTGTATGCACCTTGAAGTTTGAGACATGCTGAACTAAGACTTGGTCAGTAACAAATCTTGACCTGATCATTACTGTCCCCCAGGACACGGCACAAATTTGCACTATATATTTTTTTAATTGACTGACCACAGTCAGGACACACGTACTAATAACCCTGGGCCATTCTCCACATTTGGTTGTGGAGTATGGGACAGAGAAGAATGACAGCATTTTCTGTCTCCTTTGTGTTTTCCTGTCCTTGCAATCCCATTACTTTGTTCCAAGCAAGTCACCTTTGAAATTTTCTCCAGGTGAATAAGAAAAAAATATATTTTAAGATGATCTGAGGTGGTTTGATCTTCAAGCACACTAAATAAAAAGATTATCATCTTTTTTTTCACCTAATTGCATCTTAGTGAATGCTTAGAAAAAACATATTTGATGAAATTAAATGTGGCACATTTTATTGGAGTGTGATACCATATTACACATTTCACCTTCTGCCTTATGAGACAATAGATTCCTTCATGAAGGGCCAGTGGGTCTAATTATGTAGTTTTGTCAGAGTCTAAACCTCAGCACAAGTCAGTGCATATTTTTCTTGACTAAGGACTGCACAAGCAAACACAAAGTGATTTGCATTTTATTCTCCATGGTAAAAAATATTGTATTCCTCATTTCATTAGGGTATTAATTTTATAAAGTACCTCAAAATGTATTAAACCAATGAGACGTTTTTCCTTGAATTGTTTACATTTTTAAATATACATATGTAACTTCTCCAGTCATAGGAATAAAATAATTTTATTGCTATTGATGAAGATTTCTCTTTTCCTTAAATTCTTCTTTTCATGGAATTTGTATTTTGTTAGTTTTGCCTTCTAAGGGAAATATTTTACCTTTTTAAAAAAGATAGGAATATAGAAATATTGGTCCCCTATACCATCAATCTCTAACCTTAAGTCCCCACTTTAAACTCTGTTACTTTAGGTATTTACTCCATATTTCCAAATAGTGTGTATATAAATCAAATAATATTTTTTTAGTAAACCAATATTATTTTTTGTTTATTTTTCATTTTTTGGCGTTCTTTATTTTTTAAATTGAAATATAGTTGATTTATAAACCAATATTATTACTATCAAATTTCAGAACATCAGAGATTAAGAAAAGATCCCAAATGTCTCTAGAAAGGAAAAAGTAAAATCAGGGATCGAATGTCATTTGACTTCTTAATATTTAGCAAGAAGGGAAGATGAAGTGAAATGGCAACTCTGATGCTTTTCTGAAATGTGGTGACAGTGTGCCTCCGTGTACGTCATCTTTATCTTTTTCATGGTCCTGTGCGCCCCTTCCATCTGGAGATGCATTCCCTTCATTTCTGTAAAATTTTATTACATCATTTCTTTATTGTTACCACTTCCTTTTTCTCTAATCTTCCTTTCTTTATCTCTTATTAGTTGAGTTTTGGGTTTTCTGTTTTTATCTTCTAATTTACTTAAATTGGAGGTAAAATTGAAAATGGAAAAAGCAACCCTGTATTTTAACATTTTCAAATTTACCCCCAATTGAAAAGTTTGCATTGGGGCAAGTTTTCCTGTTTGGATAATGAGATGAGTAAGAAGATTTTGAGAGTTTTTTCTTAACTCATTTTTTCATTTTTGTGGCTGAAAAAATAAGCACTTTGGTGGGTTTGTATAGTTCTCCTGGAAATTGTTTTTATAAGACTTCTTGTATCATTTTGTCAACATACCTAAAACTTTTGATTGTAAACCTTTGTGTGTCCTTCTATAGAGCAAAGTACACTTTTAACTTATTGGACTGTATATCTCCAACATCTGAGCCTCCGCTTGCCTGTAGGTCAAGAAATCTTATTCCCAACCCCTTCAAATTTCTCTGTACTTTTAGAAATTTGTTTGCAAGCCTCCGGATTTCTGACAGCAGGTAATGTGGAAATAAATTATATTCTTTAAAGTTTTTACCAAATCTCAGTGGTAAGGATAGATATTAACCATTTGTTGCATTTGTCCAGGTCTCAGATTTCAGGTGAAGATTATGACATCTCTGCATAGCTTTTGTTGCCAAGATCTAGTTGTGATTGGAATAGACAACATTTACTGAGCATTTACATTGTTCCAGGTGTTGTGTTAACAACTTTAGGTACATTAGATCACATAGTTCTTACAATAATTCTATCATCCAGTTACCATTCAATACTATCTTCATTCTATGTAGGAGGAAACTGAAGCTTAGAGAAGTTAACTTGTCTAGTGTTGCACACATAATATGTTTCAAAGCCTGGTTCAAGTCTAGTTTGTGTGACTCTAATGGTCACGATGTTTTGCAATATTCCTAGTGGTACAACTCAGGACTAATATCTTACAATGTATTTTCAGTGTCAGGGTACAGAGTTTTATTAAGGAGTATAGTACAGAAAAGGATTATTACTTGAAATCCTTTTACTTGGAGCATTGGTTGTTTGAGGAACTTAATATCTTATGGAAAGAAAATAGAGTTGAACCACAGATGGTAGTTAATTCTATCCTGCATAATTTTGTTTAACCATTTACTAGAATAAAACAATAATACAATACAAGAAATAAACTGAACACTGATCACATAATTTAAATGTATATTAATTGGTAGCATAAAATTCATATTTCTTTGATCGATTTTAGGTTCTACATCCTCAAAGTTTCAATGACATGTTCTTTTTTGTTGTTCAAATTACTGTAATATGATTGCTAAGAGCTTGGTTTGTATGTTAGTGTGTGTTGTTTTTCTAAACTATCATCTGGATATCTAATGCCACTTTTATGTTTTGGATTTGTGTTTGAGAGATGATTACTGTCTTCCTCGTCCCAAAATGATTGTGGAAACAAAGACTGATAAACTTGGATGGCCCTTGGGTATTGATATTCCTCAAGTTTCCTTCAAAATGCATAAGAGTATAACAGCTTTTTCCACCTATGATATATTCATGGCAGCAAACAGCAAAGCAGAATACTTCGACTCGGTTCACTCAATCTCACTTGCACAACTTGTATTCATTCTCTCTCTTGCCCTGTGTTCCACCTCATGCATTTCTAAGATCCCAGTTTACCTATTTTTAAACAATAGTTCTTAAAAATATACATGTAATTCTTATGATTGAAAGCAAAGTATAAAGATTTTATGCAGGTAAAATAGAATTTAAGGTAAGGTCATCTTGTGGTTGCTAAGAAATTTTTGAGTTTGTGCTTAACTCAAAGCTGATCACTGTTTGCAATATCCTTCAGTTAGAAAACTATAATTATAATATTTCTTACACTAACAGGCCTATTTTTGCATATATGCTATTTCTGTTATCAGTATCTACTATCTTAACTTTAGTTTCCACTCAATGCAGATATTTTTTAAAAAATTTCTCAGCAAAATATATTTGAAGACAAATAGTAGCATGCAAATAAAACAGGTAAAATTTTAACCAGTCAAAACAGATAAATTCAGACAATTTGATATGTGATTAAGAGAGGTTGCCAAAACATTGCTTTATAACATTGTAATTTCATGTTTACATCTTACTGTAATTGTCAGATCTTCATCAGACTTCTGATGCTGTCCATTTAAGAGTTTTTCTAAGAGTGTCAATGAACATTTGAAGACTATCAGTTAAGGACAAGGTAGAGCAGTCTTTAAAATGACATACATTTTATTGGTTTAAGCTTTAGTTCCTGTAGTCTCTGAAAGCCATATAAGTTCCTTCCCTTCTTATCATCCCTGGCCTTTTAAAGATTTTAGATATAGATAGATGATCGATAGATCGATTGCTTGATAGATACATGGACAGATAAATATAAAAGTGTCCATCCTTTCAGGTCTATCTCAATTTAGTCCTAATATTTTTATATTATTTTTAATATTTCTAATATTGTGTCACATGTTCCTTAACTTTGTGGCCATATTCTGAATTCAGAAAATATCTATTTGTTACCTAGTTTGCTGTTTTTTCTTTTTCTTTTTTTACAGATGTCATTTTAATAACCATCAAATCTTTTTTTAAATTAATTAATTATTTTATTTTATTTTATTTTTTTGGTAGTGTTGGGTCTTCGTTGCTGCGCACGGGCTTTCTCCAGTTGCAGCAAGTGGGGGTTACTCTTCGTTGCAGTGTGTGGGCTTCTCATTGTCGTGGCTTCTCTTGTCAAGGAGCACCGGCTCTAGGCGTGTGGGCTTCAGTAGTTGTGGCACTCAGGCTCAGTAGCTGTGGCTCGTGGGCTCTAGAGCACAGGCTCAGTAGTTGTGGCGCATGGGCTTAGTTGCTCTACGGCATGTGGGATCTTCCCGGACCAGGGCTCAAACCCGTGTTCCCTGCATCGGCAGGCGGACCCTCAGCCACTGCGCCACCAGGGAAGCCTCAGGCGGATTCTTAACCACTGCACCACCAGGGAAGCCCAACCATCAAATCTTGAAACGCTAATTTCCCATTAAATTCTCATAGTTTGTTGGCATCATTTACTTGGGATCTGGCACCATTAAATGAAAGGTATAGGGTGGTATAGAGAAGTATAGGGTGTAATCAGTCAGTGATGAATGAGTGCAGAACAGCCTACAGGGTAAATTGACCTTCCTCAAACCCAGATACCATCAGAAATCAAGAAATTCTTATACCTTCCCTCTGTATCTATATTACTGTTCAGAGGCAGTTTTACTAATGTTTGCTTTCTGGTCATCTCCACAGAGATCTTGGTCAGCTCTTTTCGTGTTAGGGTTCTGGGGTGAAACAGAGAGGCTGCTGCTTGTTTTATTTAGGAGTCTGGGGTCCTGATTTTTAGAAATAAAATGGAGAGAAGAGGAAGAAAGAGTTCATTCCAGCACAGCATCCACTTACTAAATATTGGTACTGCCTTTTGTTATGAAGCAAGCTCAAATGTCATTTGGTTTATCTAAGTTGATAGAAAAACTCTTGATAAAGTATAACTGGACTGCAAGAATCACTTGGAGGCATGAGTATTATACTAATTTAGCATCATATTAGCTGACTTTGCTGCCCCACCAGATTCACCTTTATCAGGCAGAAGTGAGTGCTTATTTCCCAGCTGCTGTAGACTCTGGGCTGATAACAGTTTATAGCTGAACCCTCTGAGAATTGCTCTTGGCTGATGGGAGCCTGTGGAGGTTATGTCCTTTTCCCCAGGGCATCCCACAGTTTAGGACTGACTGATTCTGGTATACTAAAGGCCAGCCCCTTTGCCTCTAGGTGGCATAACTCTGTGGTGTTTTTTACATTCTAGAAATCTCTGAAGGATCAGTTTGACACAGAGTTGTGCAAGAGCCAGCTTGCACTGAAGCTGACTGTTAAGATTTCCTTTAAACTCTGTATTCAGTGACATCATGTGTATAACTTAAAACTGACTGTGGTGAGAGTATTTATACCACAGAAATAGACACATTTTAAAAATCACAGTTTTTTTGGTCTTTTTTCTTATTCTCTCCTAGAACCATTTATAATACTAGCAAATAACTGAACTGAACCCACATCTGTGACTACATTATTTTTCCTCCCTGTCCTGCTTCCTTTGCTTTCAATACGTTTGACCTGAGAGGATACCCTCAATACACGTTTACATAAAAATTACAATTTCAGACTGTTGCTAGGGAAAGTGACCTAAGAGAAGTACCTACTCTGTGCCAAATGCCGTACTATGTATTTTACATAGATTGTGTGACATAATTCTTGGAATACTCCTTTGAAAAATACCTTACTCTGATTTTCTAGATGAGAAAAGTAAGCCTTATGTAGCTTGTTAAATGTCTCCAAAGTGCATATCCTTTCTAATATCATACTCCATCCAGAAGATGAAAAGAACATTGAAAGATCACTTAGTCCATTCCTCTTTCTTTTGGCATGGCTTTATGTAAAATATTCAGGAGAATTAATTATCCTTCCTACTTTAAATGGGTGGAGCTTTTTAATGATGAAAGTAAATCTATTTAAGCAAAGGTGACAGCTATTTAAAGATGTGCTGTGTGTGAAATATTATGCTTTGTTCTGAAAAAGATGATTTTGGTTTTCTGCAGTATCCTAGTCCTTTGTCAAGCCTGTCATTGACGTTTCTGTGTTTTTTTTTTCTCTTGAATATTACCATCAAGTTCAAATACTGTGATTTACCTCATAGTTTAGAAGAAAAAAGTGATTGTACATCTTCTGGAGAATGATTGTAGTAAAATGAAACACCACCCAGAGTATTTAATCTGATCAGCATTTTAGAGTTAAAAATAAGTCTTTTCTCAGCCTTTTAAGTTAGTAAAAAGAAATAAAGCATTCTTTGCAGTTATTATTTAACTTTAAATTACAAAAAGAATATCATTGAGGCAAAGCTGATATAGATTTTATGCCATCTTTATGGAGGAATTTATACTTAAAAATGACAGATATATGCACTGACGAATTTGTTGAACAAAAAAATGCTTGCTTTATGACAATATTGATATGATATAACAGTACTGATGATAAATCTAGGCATTTTGTCAATATTCTTTTTGTTTTGCCAGTCAACGCTAGGATGTTTCATGATTTCTTAGAGGCTATGAATGTGCCAAATATCTTTCTTTAAAACAATTTCTATTATGGAAACACAATTATAGATATGCACTTTATTTTATATCTCATTAGGAAAGATATCCATTAAAATCACTTTTCTAGTAATGACTGAATCAGATATTGTATTAAGTCCCTAATCATAGCCCAACTTATCCTCTAAGTTTTACAAAAATGTTACTAATTTTTTCTAGTACTCCCTGGTCAACCAAAACCCACGTGGTTAGATAGCGGCAGTTTTAGCCGGGAATGGATTTAGCACGTCTAGTTTCCATTTTAAGCATCCCACAACAGATGATACATAGTTAAAACTCAATCGGCCAGAATCATTTTTTTATAGAATTTTGTAATTGGTGGGCTTTTCTAGGTTTTATTTGTCCTGTAGTTGACGGGGGAAAAGTGGCCTTATTCTGAAAGTGTAAAATGCACAAGTGTTTCTAAGAAAAAGTGTTTCTCCTTTGGTAATTATCGTACTTTGCCATTGACAGTCTATCACTGACCGCTCTGATTGCCTGACTTCAAATTCTACCTTCCCTACTTACTAGATGTGAAATGTTGGACAAGTCACTTAAAGGGAATATGGGAATTGGGAGGATATTAGAATCTACCTCAAAGGGTTTCTGTGACTGTTAAGTGGGTCAGTACATAGAAAGGTCATAGAATAATTCCTGGTACAGAGTAAGTACTATGTGGGTGTATTTTATTCATCAGCGTCTAATGTTAAGGACCCCTTTAATACAAGCCCTGTTTACAACATATTTATCACAGAGAAGGATAGAAAAAATATTTAATTATATTCTCTCTATAATGGCATTGATAGACTTGTTCAACACAGGATGGCACAAACCTTCAATTTGTAAGAAAAGCAATTTCTGCGAAACACAATAAAGCAAAGAACAATAAAATGAGGTGTGCCTGTATATATATCTGATATTAACGAATACTCATTCCATGTTAGAATTATGCTCCTACCACACTCCAAGCCACAAAAATTCTCTTCTCCATTAATTAGGTGCTTGAACATCTAGTCATTCTGCCACTGGTAGACTGTACAAGAATATAAAGTATGCAAAATAAAATAGTAAATCTGCTAAGCTGTAAAGTAAATAGTTGTTATAGAAGTCATGCATGTTACTCTGCAGAAGAAAAAACTAGGTGTATGTGTATACACACACACACACACACACACACACACACACACGTACCGGTTCTAATTTTAAACCTTTCAATTTAGCGATGAGTCAAAAATTATTCTTTCCAAATTTTTTTTTTTCCCTTATAAATTTAGCTTCTTTCTGGGTATTGAGGGACAGGAAGTTAGAAGTGGTCAATGTGGAAGGCGGTTGCTGCAAGACAACAGATATGCTAGGAACTGAGAGTGAAGGAGGGGCCATAAGCATTAGCTGCCATATTAGAACACCGACCTGCCATTTAGCAAAGGAGCAGCTCATTGAGCTCAACTTAGAATAGATGGAATGGGATAGTAAATCAAAATGTGTTTCAGTGATTGAAATCCATGCTGCTGATGACTCTGAGTGGACAAAACACCAAACAAGTTACAGGTTAAGTTGGATTAAGCGCATTGTATTTTGGAAGGAAATTGTATTTTAAAATTCATAAACAGTGATTTTTAAAAGGATTATTCTTAAAATAACTTTCAAATATCTGTAAGGTTCATTTAAATAGGATCTTTGATATTATAGAAAAGAAGCAGTGTGCAAACACTTGCTTGACATTTGTATGATTGATTGCTAGTAACCTATTTCAAAACTAACTTTTAGAGGCTACTAACTGTGATGACGTTTCTACTATTAAAACTGTAGTTGCATAGACATCTAAGAGGGAATTAATTATGGCAGGAATGATACCTGGCATTTCCAGAATTATCAAGACATTATTTTGAACATTTGTAGTCCTATGTATAAGGATTTCCTAGAAGGGCCAGTGAGAGGCTAAGTACACATTTAAGTATTTCTAAAGTATCCACTTTCCTCAAATGCACATACTTTGCAGACCTAAGCACTTTAAACCATGCCTAATTCTTCCATGAGAACTAAGTTTTTGTTTTTTGTTGTTCTTTTGCTTGTTTTGTTCTTACTCACTGCTACATTTGTTTTCCTAGGTATGGTGTCTAATGGTCCTAAATGCCTTTACATTCTCCTTATTCATTGCCAGGAAGTATCTTCACATCCAGAATGGGGAAGGGGGTTCCTGATAGACGTATCTATAGAAGAGGCTGCAGTGTAGTGCTCAGAGACTGGGGTCTGTTAGCAGCTTTTTTTTCTAATACCAGGAGATTATTGGGTCTGTTAGCAGCTTTTTTTTCTAATACCAGGAGATTATTGCCACTGGTGCCTTGGATGTCCAAGCTCCTTTACAAATGAGCAGCTTTACTAATACTGCTCTAATGTATAAATTTCTGCATTAACTCTAGGTATTGCAAATGGTAGAGAAAAGTGAATTTGTTGTGAAATGAAGATGTGTGCCTACGTAGGCTCACTCACCAAGCGCAGTGACTTGTTTCCCTCACATATTTAATATTTTCCCCTCCCACCTTTAATACTTTGTATGGCATGAAATTCAAACTAATTATTACTGTGTTTGTAGACTTTCAGGTTGCCAGGTGCTTTTAGGCATTGCAAATATTAAATTGAGATGCCTGTAATCTTCATACTACATGACCCTCCTCATATATACATAATTTATCTACCTCCCAAATTTGCAAGATTCAAATGTCATTCATTTTGGGTGAGATTTTAGAAAAGTATGAGAGATTTTATAAATATATATTGCATTTATCTCGCAAATTATTTTCTTTTCTCATATGAAGTGGAGAGAGTTGGAATACATAGAAAGCTTTAGGTATAACATAAAGAATTTTTACTATCATGGCCAGTCATTGACACAGTCTACCTTCTAAAGAGGCAAAGCCTACTGTGGGCACCGCAACAGATGAAATATGTAATTGAGCTTCTAAAATTATGCAGGTGTAAATAAATTGATTTAGTTAAGCACTTTATGAAATAGCTTTTTATTCACCAGACTTTAAAAAATCACTCACAAGCAAAAGAAGTGGTAAAAGCTTATCTGTAAACCCAGTCTGCACTAATGGTTGATATGGAAATATGTAGATTTCCATTCAGTTTCATACCCAAAATGAAATTGAAATAGAAAAATGCTTTATTTTTTAGTAAAATGGTTCTACCTATTATGCGAGTAAATTCCATCTGAGTCAAGGATAGAAAAGAAGGAGTTAGACCAAGTGTAGAGTACAGCTTTGCAAATAATTAGGCTCACAAAAATTCTAGTTCATAAACAGACTTTGCAATAACACATTTTGCTGGTTTGCATTTATTCACGTCACCTGCCTCATTTCCTGGCTAACCCCCAAAACACAGTGTTGGTGCCCAGTTCAATAAATTAGCAGGAATTCAAGCATCTTCCTGTAGGCAAACTCATGCAATTAACTCTTCATTATCCATGTGTTCATTAATTCTAAGATGATTTCCCTTTGCCTCTGTGCATACCTCTAAAAGGCTATTCCTCCTATCAGCTGATGTCTGCCTAGGGAATGTGGTCTAATTTTAATATTTGCCTAATTAATGTATAATTAGCATAGCTACTAATCTGTAATGCAATGCATTTGTGACCAAATAGAAAGATGCTTTTAATTTATAGCATCTTTGCTCCTTGCTCTTAGCTTACATTATTGAGAATTTATTGAACCCTTGTAAATTCTATAGCCTTTGGAGGCAGGTTTCTGTATTTCCTTCAGGCCTAGTGATTGATACTTTCTGAATCCATAGCTCAATTTTTTTAGGTCCACCCGGATTTATTTTAATCTCTTGGAACATGGTTATTTGTATAACCAAGCGAGTGGAAAGTTTCTACATTCTAGTTGCCTAATCTTCCATTTACTAATTGCTTGATTCAACATTTTCTTCCAGTCTGAGAAGCATCTCTTGTTTATGTTATAGCAAGATCATCTTTGCAGGTGTGTTTTCTCCCAATTAAGCAATGGAATAATGCACTGGATAAATGAATGGCTGACTGCTGTGTGGCTGTTGCAGCAGTGACTGTTGGAATAGGTGTAAGAATTCCTTGTCTAATGATGTGGAAACAGAAAAACATTTAGTTTTGCAGTGCCTTCCTTGAGACTTTATAGCTCTCAGGTGCTATGTGTGGTCCACAGAAACTTCAGTGATTTTGCTTGCAGCTGCCTAACCGTGTTTTCCTTTTTAAAAGGATTTATCTTTTCAATCATAGAATACTCCCTCAGTATTTTATACTTTTTAGTTTTCAAGTGGCCAGAGGAGCAAGACATAAGGAAGAAGATGAAGTAGAGAGCTAAAAGGTATTTGCCTTATTCCAGGTGTCACAGTGGATTGATGCAACATCAAGAGACACATTGAAATGATTTAGATTTATGTTATAAAGTACTATAAAGCTGGATGCTTGAGAGTGACTGTTGGCAAACGACGATTGCCAAAGAAACAAAAGAAAGGTGCAGACATCCTTGGATGACTGACCTTCTCTTCAAGATTTTATTCACTTTTGAGAATTAATGTTTTTCTAAATATAAAATAATAGCTGTATAGCCAAACATGTGTAAGATTTTGAAAGCTTGAATTGTTTTACTAAAAAAAAAATTAAAAAGACAATCCTTCTGGGCCTTGAAGTGCCTGAGAGACTTTGATAGCCTTTTATGTTTTGGAGGAAACAGGTAGAGAAGACCGTTTTGAAGAGATGCCTTCCAGGATGACTTATTTAAATCCTTGACTAAAACTCTGAAGCAAATTGCTTAATAAGAGATTTCTCAAATTTATAAAATTCATAATACAGAATTGAGGATGCATGTTGAATGCAGAGTACAAAAATATTTTTCATTTCTTTATGTACTGTGGAATAAATAATTTATGACAAAGTTGCTATTAAGTGTAGTCCAATCTATGTGAATTTGTAAATAGGATTTGAGAAATTCATGAATTTTAACAATAAGCATTAGTTTCCCTGGCCAGAACAGGGCATAATTTTATTTCAATGGCATTGTATGAATACATTGAGCAATTAGTGATCAGGATAGTATTACACGTAAGAGCATTTTATACTGTCAGATAATGAGTGTGGTATGGATAGATGCACGAGTTTATATTTTGTAGTGTGATGCATAAGAACAAAAGATTATCTGCTTAGGAGCTCTCTGGTATTTATTGGTATTCTCTGCCACTTTTCTGCACTGAAATTCCCCTTATCATAGGAACATGAAATCATGGAAATAATTCGAGCTTTAGAGCAGACAGATCTGACTTTGTGTCTGTACTCATCGTTTGATTTTTCATCAAATCACTCAATCTTGTCAAAACTCAGTTTCCTCATTTAAAATAAATAATCATGACTTCTTTCCCTGTTTATTGTAAGGGTTAAATAAAATCCTTATTTTTAATTTAAAAAATCCACTTTATTGAAAAAGTGTATAAAGAACATATGATGTCACAGGAACTCCATTAATAGTTACAATTATTATGAATATTATTTTGCTAAACTGTAAGAAGTATAATAAGCTCTGTGTCGTGTCCAGAGTTGCCCGCATTCAAGCAGCTAACAGCATATCTTTAGCATGTGAAAGGTGCTTGACTATGTTCCCAGGGCAAATCAAGGGTACAATGAAATTAACAGGGTAACAGTCCTCTTTCTTGCCTTATATGGCACCTTAGGTTCCTCAGAGAATTTAGTGTGTGCCCATCTGCTTTAAGTGTCTAGGGAATTCCTAAAGGAAATTGTTGAAAGTTGACAGCATAGTAGAAAGAAAATGAGTTAGTAATGTGACTCCTGGAACTTTACCTCTTACGGATTCTATTTCCTTATCCATGAGGTGGGAATAAGTAGTCCTTGCCATATATATCTTATAGGTTTAAATACTGCAAGGCTCTATCCAAGCATAAGTGACAGCAAGGTTATTTTCTGCCAGATTACTGAGACTATGCTGAAACAAGCATACCATTTCCATTTAAAATAATCCAATTGAAAATATATTAATTACCTAAATATCTACCATGGTATTTTGTATCTTGGAGATTGTACAAAGTATAAAGACTTGGTCTCTGCCTATATTAGTTTTCTTTTGCTATATAACAAGTGACCACCATTAGCTGCTTAAAGGAATGCACATTTAATATCTCACAGTTTCCATGGATTTGGCATGTTTTAACTGGGTCCTCTGCTTAGGGTCTTATAAAGTTGAAATCAAGGTGTTAGTTTACATGTGTCCTCATGTAATCCTTTGATTAGGGAAAGAGCCACTTCCAAGCTCTTTCAACTTGGTGGCAGAATTCATTTCCTTACAGCTGTAGGACCAAGGTCTCCATTTTTGTGCTGGCTCTCTGAGGAGGGACTGTGGGGGAAGAGATTGCTGTCCATTCCTAGAGGCTGCCCTGGGGTCCCAGACACATGGTACCTGCATAGGCAGTTCACAGTATCGCTATTTACTTTCTTCCAGGACAGCAGGAGAATTTCTCTTAACACTATACCTTCTGTTAAAGGGATCAAGTCCTTGGGTGAGGCCTATACCAAAAAGGATAATCTCCCTTTTGATTGACTCAAAATCAATTAATTAGTAACTTAATCATGGGAGTGATCTCCCATCATATTCACTGGCCCCAGGCACACTCAAAAAGTAGAGATTAGGCAGAGCCTTACACTGAGGACAGGAACCTTGGGGGCCATTTAAAATTCTCCTTATCAAATTCCCTGTGAATTGACACTTTCTTTTTTCATGACTGAATTTTTAAAGAGTATGCTGGGAGAGCCATAATTTTTGACTGTTAATTCTCCCATATTGAGATTATATAGAAAAACTCACCTTTTTTGGTGACATGAGAGTACACATGGAAACCTCTAAGCAGTTCTATAATGCCATTGAGCTTGCTCTGCTTAGTTAACTCTTGATTAGCCTAAAATGATATGATGTTAATTTAAATGATGTCTCATTGGTTGCTAATATAGATAAAGATTTTTCTAACATTTTACCATTTGTCTTATTTTGATTCTGTAATGCATAAGCTGCTCAGAGGCCTCTTACTCTGTCCTGCTGCTCAAATATTTGTGGAATAAATACAATGATAATTTGATGAATTAAGATCCTATTCAGCCTGAATTTTTTGGTTTCCAAAAGAATACAAATTAATAGGGTCTTTGGGTTTAAGATTCAAAAGGTGTGATTCCTATTCCCGGCTCTACGCCTGCCTTACTCTGTACCTAAAGAGAAGTCATTGCGTTTCTGCAGCCCCAATTTACCATATGTAAAATGAGGCATCCCCTCTGACACCAACATTTTATATCCTTATTGGTATTACTTACATAAATTTGAGATTTTCTTTTAAGGAAAAGTGCTGTCATTATTTTTGTAGAGAAATTTAACCTTCATAAGATTATTAGCATTTGAAAACGAGGTTGTGATTATGGATATACATGACAAAAATTTTAAAGATGTAGGGTACTAATGCACAATAGTATAACAGAAAAAATAGGCTGAGTATATTTCCAAATAAAGAACATAACTGCAGATAAATAAATTTTAAAGTCTGATAAAAATTTTGCTTTTTGGTATTTCTTCTGACAAGAAAGAAACCATCATTCACTGTTTACATTTCAGGTCTTCGCTTTTATTCACCCAAGTGTGTGTTGTTTCAGATGCCATATTTTAAGTAGCTCTTCCAGCCCTTCCTTTCTGTCTCTTATTTGGTGTTACAATTAAAAACCAATCAGTACTCAGTTTTATTGAGCACCGACTATGTGTCACGTACTGTTGTTAAGCACCTTACCTGCACAAGCTAGTTTAATCCTATAAAATGGGAAGGTAGATTCTCTTGTCCAAATTTAAAGTAGGGAAGTGAAGCTTGTAGAGGTTATAGATATCGCCACGAAATGCAGTTATTAAAAGTCATAGCTGGGATTTTTAATCCAATTTTGTTTCATCCTTTTCTCTGCTTTTACTATTTTTTTAGTATTGATGTGCATTATCTCTATTATGACTATTTGATGATTTAAAAATTGATATGAAATATGGGTCTAACTGTGGGGTACTCTACCACTACTTCTGGATATTGGTATTGAATAGGAATGGCAGACTTCAAGGTCCTTGAAGTTGAGAACCTACATCTCAATTACAAACTTCCCCACTAGTGATTTTAACACCAGGAAAAAGACAGTACTGATATTTGGAATTTATTCCACATATTAGTGCTGTAATTTCATCAAAATGTGCTTAGAATACATAAAACGTTTAAAATAATTAAACTAAATAGTCAATACATTTCAAA
Organism: Phocoena sinus; assembly: GCF_008692025.1. Taxonomy (NCBI): domain Eukaryota; kingdom Metazoa; phylum Chordata; class Mammalia; order Artiodactyla; family Phocoenidae; genus Phocoena; species Phocoena sinus. Next base: position 77,575,417 of record NC_045768.1, on the reverse strand, counting down.
CAAAGATTATAAACCTATTACCAAACATCAAATAAAATGTAAGATTATTAAAGATAAATGTGGAACATGCAATATTATTTTGTTATATAGTAGTAGCAGGTAAAATAAGTGATCACTCATTAATACGTTGAAAACTATTAAAATGAAGAAATTTTGAGTGTGGAAAACCTAAAGTAAATATTATTTCATCATTTCTTCACAAATTCCGTCTTAAGTATGAAGTTTATCAGGGTGTGATTATAGAATCACAAGTGCATTTTTGTGTAGTTGTCCAGCTGCTGTAAAAGCTCTTTATAACTCTATATAAGCTCAGAGACTGGTGAAAAGATAGTTATAAGCTAACACTGAATATTTTACTCTTCTGTGATCGTTTAAAAAATAAGTTTGACTCTTGTTTGAGGTCATCTTTAGAATAAGATTTTGGGGGTGCGGGGTGCTGTGGATAAACTACAGTAGCTGTTATAACAAACTGAGGTTACAGCAAGGTTGTTTTCTACCTAAAAAGTGCATCTCTCATCACCTTAGTATTCCTTTGTTTCATCGAGTGTTTTTGGAGATTCTGTTATACTTTATTTTAGCTTGTTATCATGTTCATATTCAGCTTGTGTGGCAGATTATTAAGTAAAAGAAACGTTATCCTTAAATACAAGTGTTGCTTCTTTGAACTGGCATTTTCTTCCTCTGTTTGGAAATTATAGAAGTAGAAAGGATGCTTTCTAAACATCCTTTGTTAGATTCAAAATTGTAATGTAGGATGTAAATGTTCAAGTTTGTCTCTAGATATAATGTTTCATATTTCATATATTTTAATGTACCAAAATAGTATTATTATATTAACAAAAATAGTATTATTTCACTATGTAAAAATAGCACACGATAACAAATACTATAAAGTAGTGTTGTAATCACTCTTTCCCTCAGACCCTAGCATAATCTTATGGAGTAAGTGCGTGCACACACACACACACACACACACACACGTATGGTATATGATATATACATATATACATAATCCCTTCCTTCAGTTTAAGATAAAGAACTGAACTTGAACCAGCATGTATGCTAGGTTAGGTTGACATAAAAAGGAAGAAAACTGAATCCTTAGATTTGAGGAACTTCCAATCCAATGAAGCTCAGACCTCATTACTTATATGTTTTTTGTGGAGGAATTAAAAATCTTTGACAAGTAAAACAAGAAATTTAGTACTATCTTCTCCTATAAGTGCCAATCCCCATTGTTCTGTTACTGGATAGAACTAGAATTATGCAAACAGATTTTGTTTCTTTTAAAGCTGCAGATGTTATTAACAGATACAAGCACACTTCACTCTCTGATAGATTAATCTCTGAAAAATCACGTATAATTTAAAGACTATTATAAAGTAGTCGTGAAGCTGATTTAACCGAAGAACGTTTTTTAAAGCAAGGAATTGGCTCATTTTATCTATCTATCTATCTATCTATATATATATGTATGTATATATCTCCATCCATACCATTTGTCTCAAAGTATACCTTTATCACATTTTCACAAGGCATGTTGCAGCTAATCTGACAGTTCTGTTGGCTAGTTCTCTGAATGTGGAAATTAAATTTGCATGTCTGTGTTTCAGTTATGAGTCCTTTTTCATAGATTTATCCTACACTGAATCTTCACTTATGTCTCAACCAGTCCTAATATATTTTTAGAATTATAGGTTGTAGTTTCTTTGCAGCTTTGCTGCTGTCAGACCCACACCTACTAGTGTGTTTGATTAATTTCATGAAATGTGATATACTCTATTACTCCTTTCCAAGTGTCAACACTCTCATACCATAAAATGTGTGTTTTTCTTATCCCTAAGAAATTAAATGACCTTGCTAAAGTTATGACATCCTTTAGCCATAAAGAGAGTATCACAGGAAATAAATAATTTGACCACCATTTTCCAATAAGAATGGTGAAAACTCAGGGGAAATAAACCTGTTCATGAACCTGAGCCTTGTCATTTTCACTTTTCCGTCCTCATCACCACCATTTTAGTACAACTCGTCATTGTCTTCTGCATGGACTAAAGCAGTTACTTCTTAATTGGTCTCTCTTTAACTTCTCTTGTCCCACTATAATCACTTCAGCACAGGGTACTCATACATTGTTTTTAATGCATACATGATCACAGTGATAGCATTATCCTGCTAAAAATTATCAAAGGCATCAGAGATAAAGTTTATTTTCAGCAGTATCATGGATTTTAAATCCCTGCATGATTTAGCTTTGGCTATCTCACTGGCTCAACTAGTGCTACTTTCTCCCTATCTCCGCACACTCTGTCCACAGTGGCCTTTAAAATCTAGTCTATTCTTCAGCACATTACGAATTTCACATGCTGTTGCTTCTGCAAAGATGTTGTCCATTCCTCAACCTCCCTCCACGGCCTCACTGATATTTATATATCCTCTTCATCCTTCATAGCTCAGCTTGGATCTCCACTTCCACCTTCTTGAGACTAGATCATTGCCCTGTAATATGCCTTTTTAGTATCTTATAATTCTACTTCCTACCATTTCTCATAATTTTAAGTAGTTAATAGAATAAGTAGTAATTTGATATCTGTCTCCTTGATGAGAATGCAGAGGCAATGGTTGTCTTGATCACTACTATACCACTAGTACCCCTAGTGCTTTGTCACTATTTGATGGATGAATGAATGAATGTTTGAAGAATAACCATCAATATCCAACTAGCCTTGTTTACTATGGGACTTCATGCCATGCATCTACTGTGGATTATATATTTATTTATTTATTTTTTTGTGGTACGCGGGCCTCTCACTGTTGTGGCCTCTCCCATTGTGGAGCACAGGCTCCAGACGCGCAGGCTCAGTGGCCATGGCTCACGGGCCCAGCTGCCCCGTGGCATGTGGGATCTTCCCAGACCGGGGCACGAACCCGTGTGCCCTGCATCGGCGGGCGGACTCTCAACCACTGCGCCACCAGGGAAGCCCTACTGTGGATAATTTAGATTGAGCCTAGGGATTTTTTTCATTCATTCATCAAACAATGATAATTTGTCTATTATGTTCCAGCATTGTATTAGATCAAGAATTCAGAAATAAGCCAAACAAATGCCTGTATTTTGTTCAGATGCTACTTTCCTCTTGGGGGGTTTGGGAAAGTTTTCATGAATTCATCATGATCATTCTGGTATATTAGTAATTATAGTTCTTGTGCTCCAGGTAAAAACACTGAGCATTATTAGCATCACCTTGAGCTACATTCAGAGGTTGTATTCATCCTAAATCAGATTAGCTCTTATAGTATTCTTGTTAAAGTTTTAAATTCCTGAGACCCATCCCACCAAATCATAATCTCCAGGGAAGGGGCAAATATTGATGTAGTTTGTTTTTTGGGTTGGGGGCCGCGCTGTGTAGCTTGCGGGATCTTAGTCCCCTGAACAGTGATTGAACCTGGGCCCCGGCAGTGAAAGCTCCAGGTCCTAGCCACTGGACTACCAGGGAATCCCCTAGATGTAATTTTTAAACTAGTACCACTGGTGATTCTTATCAACCATTTGAAAATAATTTAAAATATTTGGATTGTCAGACTTTTAAAAATTATACTATAAAATTTATTTTAGTACAACATAGAAATACTCATAGCATGCAGAAAATGTTAAACTTTTCTACTCACAGCATTGTTTAATTTACTTTAAATGACTTGTGTAAGAGAGGCCATGAAAAGGAAAATATCAAAGATGGTGTATGGAGTGTGGTTTAGGAGCTAAATATATATTAAATCATAAAATTTTAATAGGTTTTGTAACATCAAAAGTAGAACAAAAGAGCTTTCAACTATTCTTCCATTTTCCACTGAAGTAACTACTATTTACTTTTTATGTGTCCTGTTTTGTTTATCAATGATGAGATAAGGGAGAAGCCTTCATAATGCTATTTACAAAGCCTCTCTGAAGAATAATACATTTAGAATGTGTATAGACTTTGTCATGACATATGGAAAGAAGAACCAGATACAATTCTTATTAAAAGTATATTTTTAAATGTTGGTATTTGATGTGCAAGAGAAACCATGGGATGCTGCTTTTTTGGGAATTTATAGAATTACTGTATTATGCTTCTCATTAACTTATAAAAATTCCATAACAGTTTTTCTTATGTTTCCTGCCTCTGAGTAGGAGTCATTTGTGGGACAAATTTTACAAACTAAATTAAATTTTAAAGTATATGACTAATTTAAATAATTAAAATCAGTATAATCATCAAAACCCTCATGGCATCTAGAAATACTGTGTTCAGCTGAAGGAAAAAGGCAGCCATGAACGTATTCATCTAGTCTCCACTATTTCCTACACATAATCACCCAAGATACACTTAGTGTTCTTTCTAAAGGGGAAAATAAAATGTTATTATTTTATTATTAAAAATAGTAATAGAAATAATCTTTACTAAGTCTTTTCATGGAAGGAACCCTATGAAATAGCCTCATTAATCTCCTGAAGGTTCACAGATCTCCATTTAGGAAATGTGGGTTAAAAAGAATGTAGACACCATCTAGTTCTACCTTTGGAGTATTTATATTCAGGTTCAGAGAAGAGGTTGGCCCAAAGTCATTTTATGGCAGAACAGACTCCTGTTTTCCGACTCCTTTCCGTTTTTTTTTTTTTTTTGCGGTACGCGGGCCTCTCACTGTTGTGGCCTCTCCCGTTGCGGAGCACAGGCTCTGGACCCGCAGGCTCAGCGGCCATGGCTCACAGGCCCAGCCGCTCCGCGGCATGTGGGATCTTCCCGGACCAGGGCACGAATCCGTGTACCCTGCATTGGCAGGCGGACTCTCAACCACTGCGCCAGCAGGAAAGCCCTCCTTTCTCTTTTTTTTTAAAAAAAAAAACACGGTCATACTGTCTTCCTTGTCTTCAGATATGCATCACACAAATAAAAACCCAACCTCACCGTGATGTCAACAGTAACATCATTTGGCTTTTGGAAAGAGCTGCTGGAATGGGAATTAACAATGACTAGTTGGTGACTGATGAAACAGGAAATCCAGAGTCATTCCATTCTAAGGACTAACCATTGCCAGCCACTTCTTAACGTCTGCTCCTTGATAGCACCTCAGTGATATCCTCATCCTCACCAGCTCTCAGTGGTCTTAAGGTACTAGAAAGTTGAAAAGGAAACACTATTCCATGGAATGGTTGGGCACTCCTGTTCTAATGCATCAGTATTACTTAGGACTATTCGTGTCTGGAGATGACTTCCGGATGGGGAGGAATAAAGGGAATCCTCCTGATTTGTGTAAAGTCATTCCAAACCCAGTCCTTTATAACAAGTATTATCTGCCAATCCTTAGAGAGTACACAGCCCTCAAAAGTTCATTTATTGAAGAAGCCTCAACTCTACCTAGTAATTTTGGCCAGAATTTAAGGGGAATGTTTACTGCCACCCCTACGACATAGTTCTTGCTTTCAAAATATTGGCTCAGTGAGGACATGATTAGGTACCATGTTGTCCATCAGGTTAAATGCTTTGAGTTAAGGCTAACCCACTGTGCTTTGGGTGTTTTTTTTTTTTTTTTCATTTTTGTATTCATGAGGCTTTCAAATTAATCAGCTTTCAGTCAGAACATGCTTTAACTTTGACTTGTAATATAAACATGATTGTTTTCTCCTTTTGAGAAATGTTGTTAGCTATTGCCATAGTTTAATCAAAAATCTATTCTTACTGGAATTATCTTCCATTATTCTCTTGTGATAATGAAAATTCGATACTCTGTTTCTCCTTTTAGCCCCTTGCCTTGTATGCATTTATCAAAGAGTAGAACAGATTTTAGATGACTATGGAGTTTAGGGAATAACATCTTAGAATAGTGAAATTTATGTCTGTTAAACAAAGTGAAGCATTCTTTATGAAGCACAGAGTGTTAATGAATCTGTAAACATTTCTGAAAGTAAATAAGCCTATGTTGATTGGTCTGGTATTTAGATTATATAAATATACACTCTTGAATGACAAAGGAGAATTTTTCCTTTGGTTGACTAATGAAAAAAATGTGAATTTTATATAATAAATTACTGTATGTACTTGTAATCTCAAAAAGAGGTATCCCTAAAATAATGTAAAAGGTAATGGTCTGGAACAGCGCTGTCAAATAGAAATATAACGTGAGCTACATATGTAATTTTAAAATTTCTAGTAGACACATTATAAAAGGGTACAGTGAAACAGGTGAAAATGATTTTAATAATATATTTTTGATATAGTTTACCTGAAATATTATCTTTGAACATAGAATTTATGTAAAAATATTATTGAGGTATTTTTTGTCACTTTTTCGTAGTAAGTTGCCAAAATCTGGTTTGTATGTTTGAAAGGAGAAACTCTGCTTCTCCTTGACTCTCAGTACTTTTGACAGCAAGTGTGTGTGGGTTTTTTCCACATCAAGTAATTCTCCAATTTTTGTCAGACATCAGCTGGATGTCCTACAAATTTAACTGAATTCTGACACTATCTACCTGGAAATAGTGCAGATCTCACAGGGTGTAAGGGCTCAGTCCCGCAAGACTGCCCTCACTTCAGATGCCAGTTGCAAGCCCAAATTGTCACCTCTACTTCTGACCAGCCAGCTAAAAACTGGGGCTTCCCCTGATCCCCTCCTCAGGCTTGATAATCTGCTAAAAAGGCTCACAGAACTTGGGAAACTTTTACTTACATTTTCTGATTTATTATAAAAAGGTAGAACTCAGGAGGGGCCAGATGGAAGAGATGCGTAGGGCAGTATATATGGGAAGAGGCGTGACACTTCCATGCTCTCTCTGGGCCCACCACCCTCCCAGCACCTTCACATGTGCCAAACCTCAAAGCTCATCAAATCTCATTGTTTTATGAGTTTTATAGAGCTTAATCTCCAGCCTCTCCCCTTCCCCTTCCCCTTCCCAGAGATCAGTAAATGGTGCTGAAAGTTCTACTCCTCTGATCACTGTGTATTTCTGGTGACGTGCCTCCATCCTGGGGCTATCTAGAGGCTCCCTCCTCACCCCCACCAGTCACCTCATTAGTATAAATTCAGCTGTGCTCAAGAGGGGGGCTCCTTATGAATAACAAAAGTATTCCTATCACTCAGGAGATTCCAAGTGTTTTAGGAGCTCTGTGCCAGGAACTGGGAACGAAAACCAAATACATTTTTTGTTATACCACAATTTTACATTTATAGCACATCTCAGTTCCAGTCAGTGTATTTCAAGTGGGTAACAGTCTGTGTCTCTAGGGGCTGTTGCATTGGGCAGGCCAGGTATAGGAAGATCACTGAATATGCTAGCTGTGAGATTTAGGCAACCCACTTAATTGCTCATTACCTCAGTTTCTTCATTTGTGAGATAAATAGGTTAGATGAATTGTTTTTACTATTATTTCCAATATTAAATTCTGTTACTCTGGAAAGTTATATTATACAACTTAAGAAAAGACCATATAATATATTGTTGAAAAGGTTTGTATAAGGAAAAGTAATGTAATAGGATGTGCCCTCTTCAGTAAGGTACATTGTATTAAGTTAGAATAAAATATCACAGTATTCTGTGCGTCATTATAAAATGCCTTTAATGTATGAGGAGGATTAAATTACATGTATACCTTTAAGTCAGAATGAAGTATAAGTTTGGCTCTAAGGGATTAAAGAATTTTATTATTACAAATATTTACTTCTCTAGGGTTTTTGTTTTTTAAGGTCACTCTTTAATGACCAAGTGCTTTATCTGATGCTATATCAGTTTGCTCAAATAATTAAATACTCAGGGATCAAGTAACACACAGTCTTCAGAAATTAGAGAGCCCATGGATGACCTGGCAAGGCAGAAATTTTTTCTGACTACAAAACTGTTTTAAATTAAAATATAGAATTTGTTTTTAATGAATTCTGTTGAACAAAGTAATTTGAAAAGTCAATCAAGTTGGTCAAAATTGGATGAAACTTGCAAAAATGTTGTTTATTAAATAAATAGTTCAACATACACATATCTTTCCTTAGGGCAGGGAAAAACCCTGTGGTTGTTGACTATTCTTAGAAGTGTAATTTCCACTATCTTCTTGTATTTCTCATTTATATATTAATGTTCTTTTTAAAACTCAAGAGAACTTTATAACTACCTAATGATGCAAATTGCACAGGTGCCCTTTTAAATCTGTGCCTGCTGCTGGGTTCTCAGACTCCACTTTCTATTCTAAAGACTCTTAAAGGTAGGGTAGAAATAGTATTTTCTAGTTTTTAATATAAGCAATATTGTTTAGATATTACATTTTAAGTTGTTTATATAATATGTGAAAAGATAACAGATTAATCGGTTTTAACTAGCTTTTTTTAGTAAAATTTTGTATGAAAATTGATAGAATAAATTATAATATAGGGTAGTTGAAAGAGGTTCATATGTGAAAGTGTTTTATAAATGGTAGAATGCTATACAAATATTATGTATTTATTATTAATGACAGGAATAATAATGATAAAACAAATTAGTATAGGGTGTCAGATATGTTTATCTTGATATTGGTTTCTGATTCAGGTGGAAAACAAGGCTTCTGAATTATCTTAGTTCTGGATAAAACTATTGTCATGATGACATATATTATTTTACTGTTACTGTAAACTGCATGAATTATTTCTATAAGGAGCAGATATAGATGTTAAAATATAAGTCATTACTATAGGATCTTGATTTTGTTTATAAAATATAACAAATTATATGATTTTCTCTAAACAGTCCTTCCTATAGAACAGATTATTATATATATTAACCATAATATATAAATCGACATATTTTTTCAAGTTTATCTTTAAATACATGAATTATGTTCCCCATTACTTTTTTTTTGTTTTTTTTTTTTTTCTTGCGGTACACGGGTACACTGTTGTGGCCTCTCCCGCTGCAGAGCAGAGGCTCTGGACGCACAGGCTCAGCGGCCATGGCCCACGGGCCCAGCCGCTACGCGCCACCTGGGATCCTCCCGGACCGGGGCATGAACCCGTGTCCCTTTCATCGGCAAGCGGACTCTCAACCACTGTGTCACCAGGGAAGCCCCCCCATTACTTTTTAATTCTCTCTCCCTGTCGTATGAAACATAGTAAAATTCATCACACTCATAGTGTTATGGTATTTATATCACTGTATGAAGTTAAGTTAGGTGATTCTGCTGAGTACAAATAATACTGGGTTTTACAGTTAACTTAACTACTCTTGATTTTGTACTTGTCTTTTCCTATTTTAGAGCCAATAATTTTCATAAGTTCCTGGCCATCTTTTTGGTCCTATGTACTCGTCTAGAATACTAGTGGATAAGATGGCCTAGGTTTTTAGATCTTGTTACCTGATTGTGTTATGCCTGGGACACAGCAGCGATAAGGAACACAGGCTTTGGAGCTCAACAGATTTTGGGTTGTAACCTGGCTCCACCATGTACAGGCATGAGGATTTGAATATGTTGCTTTCTCTCTCTAAGTCTTGGTTGCCTCATCTTTATAATGGAAATATTATCACTACCTAATATTATCAGTACCTAATTTATAGGAATATCATATTATCTAATATAATTTCAGCACAGATTCTGGCAAAGTACCTGGCACATAGTAATAGTACATGTTTATGATCATCATTCTTCTTTTTTATGGTTATTATTTATTATTACTATTTTTTTAGTCATCAAGGATTGTATCACTACATAAATAACTAGGATATTTTGGGGGACCATATATAATTATTTATGCTCAAGTACTTTTGCAGTTTTCTATATGAAGTATGGGAGACTGAGGGCCAAACTACTTATTAGTCAAGAAAACATTGATCATGTTTTGATCACCTTTTAAGAATGGAAAATAGAACCCAGAACAATAATATGTGCATTTTATCCACTTGCTTTCTCTGTGGGGCCTCTTCAAAATTTTGGAACCTATAGAAATTCAGGTATGAACCTAAGTAGTTACTTATACCCAGGGCAAGGTGAATGGATCGAATGTGGAATTTAGAGTCAAAATTGTTTAGTTATCACAGATACTTTCCTGTGATTTGGAGAAGGCAGCATTTGCTGGAATTGTCCTGTGGCCAAAGTAGACATCTGTAAATTACCAGGTGATTGAGAGCAGGGACTCTTCACTTTCTGCTCTGCAGAGGAGGCTTCATTTCTCCGGTGGCCCAGATTTGCAGATCTAAAGTAATACCTTACAAAGCTCTCTGGAGCATTTTGGTAACTGGTGCTGGCTGAGAGCTATTTCACTCTCAACCAGCCCTTGAGTTTAAATAAAGTGGATTCGGTTTTTCTTCATTATATGTTTAGCAAAAACAGCCATTTTGGAAATATTACTATTTGCATGGAATTTTTCCTCTTCCGACTACTTACAACATTTAATTTTGAAAATAATGTCTGTAAATCTAAACACTGGAAGAGTCTGTGTTACCATGGGGGTCCACTGGCATAACTGAGAAACATAAAATAAAGAACATGAATAACTCTGTCAGCTGTCCAAATAGGGCATTCATTTGTAGCTTCTGCTTTTCCTTTCTAATAATCCTTTGATAATTTCCCAAGAGATGTCATGTTTGGAGTTGCAATCTTCAGTGCTCAAGAAAATCTAAATTTCATTCAATGTCGTGACTGTCGACGGAAAGCCTGGACAAATAGGAAAGATGAAAATTGTATTTCATTTTCCCCATCACCTTAAGTGGGACCAAAAGAATTTGTGTTTCAAGTATCTTTTTATCTGAAAGGAATAAAAAAATAACTGTGTATGTAGAAATTACAATCAACTAATGTTTCTTGTGGAAGATAATTACAGAAAAATAGCATCAGATGGGCAGTAAATGACTCCTGAATATATATGTGTTATGTATATATTATTATTACATATTATACTATATATATAAATACTATAATTGAAAATGTTGCCATTGTTCCTACTTAGTGAATTTATTATCTAAACACATCAATTAATCACATCAGGGACAGATACCTAACAAGTTTATTAAAATCCTGACTTTAGTTGGCATCATTTAGATTGCACGTCCGATCATTGCTTATGGCTTTCTGCCCTTGAAATTTCTGGACTGTCATTTTGGGTTGATTAATAAACCATAGTCAGAATTTATTTCCTTCATTGTGAAAACAATTAATAAGGTATGTGTACGATATTGTACTTTCTAAACTCTCTCAGATTATGAGAAAATAGGTTGCTAAATTGTCATTCTTTTAGTTTGCAGCAATTTAGGACTTGATCTGTGCTAAGAACTGTGTTAGGCACTTGAGATTAAAAAATGATTAAGAAAAAGTCTCTTAAGAAACAGAGATGGCAGAGACAGACGTGGACATGGTAGCACCACGTGATGGTGGCTCAGGATATTTGGAAAGGAAGCCCCATGTGACTGGTGATGAACAATTATTGAGGAAGGAATATTTCAGAGAGGAGGAATATTTGGGGAAGACTTTGTCCAGTATGGAGTTGGGCAGTGGAATGATGGACCTGAAGGACAGATGGCATGTCATGTGACAAGGCATAGAGGATGAAAGAGCATGATATATATGGGGAATGACAAAACTCATTACAATACATTGTGACAGATGCTAGCTTGGGGGTACATTAGACAGATATGGGAGCAGAATCCCTCTGTGCATCAATCACAGTGCCTGACACATTAAAAGTATATATATATATATATATATATGTATATAATAAACACAGAAGACTGCCCCATAGTTACACATTCTTTACATCTATCTTAATATGTAATTAAGTTATAACAATTTATTCTTGGAGAATAAGAATTAACAATAATGGATATTGTTACTTTGTTTTAGTATGAAGAACATTAAAATTATCTGAATCATTCAACATTTATTCCACATGTTTTTATTGAGCACCTAGTATATGCCAGAAACTGATTTAGGCATGGGGATACAGCAATCAACAGAACAGAAGATCCTGTTTTCTCACCGACCTTCCATACTGTTCCATGTACTGTAGGAATCATTGCATAGTGATTGGCATTCATAAAACTAGGCTGCATATGAAAACACCATATAAGACCAAGCAGATTTAAAATAAAACTGTCATTCACTCACAAACTCATCAAGAAAATATTTACTGAATTCTAATTTTGTACCAAACATTATGGCTAAATTCTAGAAAAGTAGAACAAGAAATAAAGGATAAGGAGAATGAGAGTATAGAGACGTTGGAGTTTATTTGGTTGAAGTAATTTTAAAAAATATTCTGTCATATTAAAATTGATCTTTGTAAGTATTGTTTCCTTTCTCTGCCTCTTAGTTTTCATCATTATTTATGTGCAGATATGTAAGCAGTTTGGGAGAATGTTAAAAATAATAATAGCATCACTGCTTTACAGCTGTTGGAATTACTGTGATACGTTTGAAAGGCTATGCTCATTTACTTGACAAGAGTATATAATTATTCAACCAAAACTACTGTGCTCTGTTCTAAGAGAGATATTAGTATAATAAATATAAATAGAACAGACTGTAGTGTAATCATCGTGAGTTTAATGCTGTTTTATGCCTATAGCCAAAATCCTACTGATTTTAATTGCTTTATGAAAACTTTGTATTTTTAGTCTACTCCAAAAAAATGAAGGGGTGAAAATTTGCGTGACACGTCAGTTTACCTCCAATAAAGATGTCTAAGCCCTGGATCTATTTCCTTAGAATGTGATAATCAGTATACACAGAGCAGAAGGCATTTTAGCAGAATTATTTGCCATCAAATCAGCAGCACGTATTTCATAATTTAAGTCAGCTGAGTTTAGCTGAAAGACATGTTAATAGAGTTGATACAAGTACTTTAGTTGCATTTTAGCTATATGAAAAATTCTTTCAGCATCCCATGAGTTTTTTTCTATATTGTCAGCATTGCAGATTCTGATATAACTCCTCAAATAAACACATTTACATCCATTTTAAATTGAAAGACTGTGAATCCATAAAGAATATCTTTGAATCAGACTTGCATTTACATCTGTAGTATATTTGCCAAAGAAAAACAATAGTCCTCATAAGTATTGTCGTTGATCTTATTTTACCTAGCAAGATGCCAGATTATGTTTCCCATCACTTTTTCAGTTAGAAGGTATTATAAAGCAGCAGTGGGATCAAAATGATCCTTGGACACCTGCTGTAGTAAGAAATCAAAATCTGTGTATCATTTGAGCAAGAGGTGACAATGAGGTGGGATCTGTGGTGTTAAAAAAAAGGTACTCTGGCTCATGAATGCCTTTGACAGTCATGACTTTACAGTACATTCAGAGTTACCTCTTTAGAGTAAGGCTGTGGTCACGGTTTGCATATATTCCCTGTAGGAGGAAGTGAGCAGTACTGGTTTTGCCAGAAGAGGATTGTATATTGGCTTGTAGACTGGAACCTTAGGGAACCAGGCCTAGATGATATAGGACATAGGAAGATGAAGGACTAAAAGCTGTTAGATGTGGTAAATGCTTTGTGATCTTGAAAGCAATATCACACTAATAAAGGTAATACATTATTTGACCTTACTGTGAGATAACTTCTAAGGACTGTACACACATTTTCTCATTGAATTCTCACATCAGTCCTTTGAGATAGGCCACTCACTTGATGGATGAGGAAAAGAAGGTACAAAAAGTAAAACTAAGTGGATGTATTAATGATATATTTAAAAGGGCTTTCATTCATTGAGCACTTAATATGCGTAAGCACATAACCTATCTCATTTAGCCTATATATTTAATCTTTAGGAGGTAGGTATTATTGTTATACCCATTTACAAATGAAGAAAATTTTTGTATTGAGAAGTCAGAGAACATGCCCAGGATCCCATAGCTAATGAATGCCGGAGCTGGGATATAAACCCAGACAAAAATGCCTTTTTTCTTTAGTGAAATAAGGACTAATTTTCCTATCTCCAAAGCACCTTATCTGCTTAAACCCTATACTCTGCATTATAGAAATATGGATTTAAAACAGAAGATACTTGAGCAACTTATTGTCTAATTAGAGGCGGGACCAAAATATTCAAGATGAAGAGATGCAGTATCTTCAAAAGGATACCAGTGAGAGAGCTTCAGCCTGGGGAAACAGTGTGGTCTGGTCTCAGGGAAAGTACACTTGAACTTTAAAATATAATAGAGCTAAGTTTCCATTCCAGTTTCATTACCTCCTAATTATGCACTCATGGGAAAGTTATTTAGTCTCTTCTGAACTTCTGTGGTTAAGAAGTTAACCACATCAGTGGGGAAGCCATGAAACTAGGCTTTAAGTCTATGTGATATAATAGAGATCATTGCTCTTGATCGTTAAACTAACAACTTCAACAAAGTAAATATTGAATGTAACTGGTAAATGTAGCAGTGGTATGTAAAATTTCTGAGACTAGATCTAACTTGTAGCTCCTACAGTGGACCCATATACCTTATCTGTGTCTTTGATTAGATACTTTTGTTTGGAAATGCATTAATTAATGCTACAGGGAAGAAAAAATAGTGTATAAAAATTGAAACTCTTTACCCTTTTTATACTTTGAATTATTTATTTAACCTTCTGCTATTACTTTTCCAGAAGGGCATTGAATAATTATATATTTTCTCCAGAAACATTCTTATAATTTTAACTTGCCCAATCCCTTCATATTATTGAGAAGGGAATTGAGGGCCAGAGAGGTGAAGTCTTACCCAGGTCCAACTCATAATGCCAGAACTAGGATGAATACTCAGGTTTCCAGTGCTTTTTTGTCAGTACCACACAATCTGCGTTAGTTAAAACCCTGGGTGGGCTGTTGCCCGAGGAGTGGGGGACGGTCCTTCATAAAGAATAATATATTTCCTAAAATAGTTCAATCCTATTAAAATTTTTAGGACTGTATCTCATAGAATTTTCTAAGATGAGCAATTGAAGAGAAATATATATTCTACTCAATTAAGTCATCATTCTCAAGCAGTTAACTCCTGTGTTTCTTACTGGAGTTCCTCACATCTGTACTATAAGAGGCATATTAACAGATATGTTCTCTGACCTGTAAAAGTTCAGAGCCTGATGGGTCCTACATTGTCCTGTTTTTGACTACTTTAATGTTTTGCCTTACACATTCTTTTGCTGTTATTCCATTGGTCCAATTAGCAAGGAGGTGAGATGAAATGGGCCTACCATCCTCTCACCTCTTTCACTGTGCTCTCATGCCCTCCAGAAAAACAAACATGTGCCACTACTGATTCAGGATCACATATGCACTTGGCTGTGGTAAGACCAAAGTGGTAACTGCAGAAATTGGAGCTACTTCCAGGAATACGTAGTGTGGAGGCTAAGAGCTCAAGTCATGACCTTAGAACTGGATATGAATCTTGGCTCAGTCATTTAACAGCTCTGTGTTAATCGGGCAGGTTACTCAACCCCTGAGTCTCAATTTCTTTGTCGATAAATTGAGGATAAACATTTATGTAATAGTACTTATACCATATTTATCTCAGAAGCTTAAGTGGGAGATCATGTAGATAAAGTGCTTGGAACATAATAAGTGCTAGATTGATGTTAGCTATAATTATTAATGTCACAGTAATACTTAGCTTCACAAAGCTTCCAAGAATGAAATCATATCTTTTAGCTGTTCCTTGATGTTGCCCTTCATTCAGGCAAAAACTGTTAGAAGTTCTGCTTCTATTCATCCATTCATTCTTTCATGTGGACCCCAAAATTTAGATATTGTACCTCTATGGTCTTTGATTTCTTCTTTAAAAAATGTTAAAGGAGGGTGATGTCCATTTTAAACAATTATTGTGAGGGATAAAGGAGTTTGTGTCTTAGCTTCGGCCCTGATATATAGTAAGCAATCAGTTGATGGTAGCTGCTATTATTTTTCATCATTAGTTCTATGTTTCTCAAGAGAGCAGACATATGAATATCTCCAGTGGTTTAATTTATGCTTTCCTACCTGTCATAGGACACTTAGTTGCTTCCTGTTGAGCTATTTAATAAGATGGCGACTTTCTACAACTGAGAGACTACAGTATACGATGAATTTTTTGAAAATCAGTGAACCAAGGTGCCAAATTTTGAATCCTTCAAGTATGATAATCATGAAATAGATTAATTAAGAACCAATTCCCACATTCAATTGAAATGTTATCACAATACATTTTGTGTGGAAAAGAATGTGTCTGTGACCTAGGTTTAAAAATAATTTGGTGAGTGAGTTGCTAATTGAACAGAAAAATTAAAACGAATTACAACAACACCTATGTTGAACTTTCCGTCAAGTTCTTTCTCTTGATTTATTGCATTCTCTCATTCACTCATTAAATCATTTAACTGCATACCTTGAGTGCCTCTTGTGTGGCAGGTACTCTGGAGTTCTGGGCATCTGGTAGTTCTCCACGAGCCTACAGTTTAGTGGAAGAATCAGACATTAATGAAATAATCCCATAAATAAACGCTAACTTTTAATTTTGGCAGATGTTACAAAAGAGATGTGCTCTTACAAGTAGAATTTGACATAGTCAAGAAGGTCAGAGAAGGACTCTCTAAGAAGGCTTGCTTGATCTGAGATCTAAAGACTTTATATGGGGCTCAGGATCAGATTCTGTATCAATTCATTAGATGTCACAGATCTTTATTTAGCGCAATCTCATTATCCTAAGTGATTGGTTTGAGCAGACAGTGAAGAGAAAACCTATCCTAATGATCTGATTGTATTTTATACTACTTCTAACCTCTAAAATGGAAAATAGCACAGGTAGGAGGTTAAAATAGTGTAAAATGCAATCAAATCATTGAAATAGGTTTTCCCCTCGCTCTGCTCAAAACAGTCACTTAGGATAGTCAAATGTCTTTCTGGGAACATAAAGCTAAAGTGTTCTTGCTGTTCTTTGATTAACAGATGGTCACAGCACTTCCTTGTCTAATTTTTTCCAATGAAAATAGATAAGGATTAGAATGCTAATCACTTTGCATTTTCTTTTAAAATCCCAACCACTCTATAGTTGAATAATCCAGACTTTATTTTTGAAACATAACTTTAGCATGAGTTGAAGCATCTATTTTTTTCTCCCAGAAAAACATTTCAAAAAGCAAGAGTTCATATTTAATTATAATTAATTACTTAATTATACAGTTACATTACAGTAGAGGGTTTAAATCAAATTTCTAAATTCTTTTTCATACTTGAATTCTACCAAAGAGTAAGGAAGACATTCCCAGAGAAAAGATCGTGCCCCAGGTAGCTGGTGCCGTTCTTAGAGACTAAAATGAAACACCAAGGTACCAGGTAGAAGGCTTATCATAATACGTGCTACGGGGCTTAAGATGAGTTAATGTAACTAAGAAATCTCCTGGAGCCAGTAGCCTATAGGTGTCTGAAGACAGATGACAGTGTGAGATGAGGAAGGCAGGATCTTGCTAATCCTATGATTGTAGTCCTGGAGGGTGATGGAAGTGGCATTTACAGGTGGATTTCACCAGTGTATCATTTATACCTGGATGCTTATATAGAATCTGGTGGAATCCCGTGATTCAAAACACAACCCCTGGTTCAAATAAGGCATTTCTACTTTGCAGTGTAAACTTTTGAGTCCATAAAGCTGGGTTTCCGTCTCAGCTCTGGCAGTTTAAAGCTGCATGGCTTTGGGAAGATTATTTAACCTATCAGAATTTCTTAGTTATTCTACTGTAAATGGTGAGTCCTCATACATATCTCACACAATTGTTGTGAGAAGAAAATGTTCTGCTGTCTGTAAGATGTTTACTACGATGCCTGATACATAGAAAGAACTGGCTGTTTTTATTTCTCATTATTAACAATATAGTTATTACTCATAACATAACGTAGTTGAAATATTTGCTCAGCACATGCTTGTTCTTTTTTCTTCATCTTCTATTATTCTGAATTATCTTTTTCATATTTTCTACAGTACAGGGATTCTTTGATAATGGGCCCACATGTCCTTATATTTGGAGAGGCATAATTTGCTTCTCTGCCAATGCTTGTATGTTCTGAACATGACCTGTAGGCAGTGGAGCTCTTCAGCTGAGAATTTCTATCTAAACAAGTTTATGTGTGATCAGTATTTTGGTAACATTTTCCATAGGCTTCTCTATCTTAGAATAGAACACATACCTTTTTGCCAATTTTAGGTAAACTAGTATGTAAGGATAGAAAGTCTATCAGTTTCATGATACCATGATATCTGAAATTGTGGATATTTCAGATATAAATATTGCAACCTCTAATTATCTATATTTAATAGGAATCACTATGATAACTATTTTATAGGGAAGCTATATTCCTTTTAGTAGGTATTTTCCTCTTTGAACTATGAGTTCTCATTGCTTCTCTTTTGTTTATGCATATAAATCGATGCACATGATCGATTCATGGCAGAACAAGCTAAAGATACACTTTTTACCTTTCGCCGTTTGTCCTTGGCTCCATTTTCAGCATACCAAGAACAGGAAGGAGGGATAAAAGGCGAAGAAGAATTTTTGTGATGATTGCTTTCAAATTCATGCACAGAACACATCTATCGTAGCATGTTTATCTTGTCAAAACAAATGATCCTCTGTCTATACCCAAATTAGGAGGGAGGTAGAATAATTCAGTAGTTTAGTGGTTGGACTCTGGAGTCATATTTGAATTGAACCCTGGCTCTATAACTGTGTAGCTGTTTAACAAGGTCACCTGTAAAATGGGGCTTTTAGTGTAGCACTTCTTAGTTCTTAAGTGTGATATAATGATTCAATGGAATAGTAACTATAAAGCACTTAGTACAGCTTCCTAAGCCCTCTAATAATAATTCAAAAGGTTCAGCCTGGGACCTAGGAATTTGCACATCTTTATAGCTATCACAGGGAATTCTGACTTAGATGGTCAATGGAGCAGTCTTCAAGATAATGTGACAAATTGCTCTTTGTCAATCTGGATCACAAAAGCCATATTTCTGTTTTGATCTATCTGACTTGACAACTTTCAAAGTAAAAGATTGCTATAAATTTAATGAAAGGTTAATTGCAATTTTGACTTGACAAGCAACCTAATTGGAACATATGTGTACATATATCCAAATGAACAGGAATGAATCAAATTCTGAGAATGAGAACTGATGCTTAGAATGTTGGGACAAATGATGTGTTTTTATTCAGTGAACAATTTTGAGGCTGATTCATAACAATGTCCTTGACAGTTATGTAGCCCAAGTTGATGGATAGAGAAATTTCTTACGAATGAATTGGTACTTCTAGACTTTCCCTGGCCTGATTAAGAGATTTCATTTTCTAATTTACAAACATGAAATGTAAGATTTTTATTACCAATGCGGTTAGTCATGCTACTCCAAATGCTAATCTTCATTTCCTAAACAGATTATTAAAGTGAAGAACCAGTCCTTCAGATTTTCATTTGGTGGCTTTAATTTCAGTCCCTTCCCTCTAACTAAATAGAAACCACTCTGCTTAGAGAGTACTTACTCTATCCCTCCTCCCTCATGGTGTTTCTCTTAATTTTCCTTCTAACTGCAACTCTTTTTCCGATCTTTATTTTTTCTTCAGTTTCTTAAATGTTGTTAGGGAAGACTAAAGGATTCCGTAAGTGTGATTCCTCTGTCCCATGCAAACTCAGTCCTCTCCTACGAAAAGTGATGATTCAGATTTTCAAGTTTTAGATGGGGTTTCCAGCATGGTATTTGCCTTAACTCTTAGTTCCCATTCTTTGAGAACTGATAGTTGCTGCTTGTCTTCAGTTGCCTACTTTTCCCTTCAGGCTTCATATTTATTTCTGTGTTAACACTGGTTTTTAGAAAACCAGTGTGTCTATGACGGGTTAATGTTTCCCCAGTTTTTTGTTTTTGATGGCATATTAGCACATGAGTTTTTATTTCCTTTTATAAGCACTGCTCAGGAAGGACCATGAAAAAAATTTCCATAATCTTTCATTTTAATTTATATTCATTTTTTTACTTCAGTTTTTCATTTTTGCTAAGGTACAACTAAAATTGTAATATCTTTCAATTTTGATTTGTTTTATAGTTAAGTTCAAAAGATATTTATTGGTTTTTTAAATTTAATTGGACAAGCATTAAATATTTGTTCAATGTTTAATGAATTAGTTGTGTAGATAATATTGTTTCCACAAATACCTTCCTTGATCTACTACAGTATATTTTAGGTTGTATCAGATCTCATTTTTCTGTGTTGTACTGACATAAATAACTATAAATTCAGGGTATATTCTGATCAAGTAGTACCTTGCAAGTCATAAAGTATTTTTTAAAAAAAGTCTCTTGAGCATAGATTTAAAGAAGGGTGTATTGGTTTCTTTCCATTAGTTTGCAGTTTTAAGATTTCTATATTTTTCTTTAAATATAGCTTAATCATTCAGAATCAGTGCAACTCTAAAACCATCTCCTTTTTTCCTTTTTATGATTGTTATTTAACCCAAATAGTATCAGCGTATATATACTGCACATTTGATACTTATTAACAAAACAATTAGGTAAAGCTATTTGAAACCCTTTTCTTGGTCTTTTGCCATATTTGCATGTTTCAAAGTAGAGCATGGCAGTAAATATACTGAATATGTGCTACCACCAGACATTGACAGCGTGAATCAGTATGATGAGAGTGGCAGTGCGGTCTACAGTAGTAGTTAAGAACTTAGGCTATATAGTTTCATATTTGCTTCCTTTCCTCTCTTTTTTAAAGAAAAGTTACTGAATTGCTACTGCCATTGCTTACTTCTTCCCTTCCTTCAACAACTATTTACTTGACACTTATTATATGTAAGAATTGTTTTTAGGCCTTAGAGTTTCAGCAATAAGTAAGACAGAGAAGATCCCAGCTTTCAACAGTCTTACCTTCCTCCAGTTATTACCAGTAACTTGTCAGATATAGCATGATATAAGCAATTGTTGAATGTAAACAATATTTGATATATTAAAAATTGAAATTAAAAAAATTAATCAAACACTAAGTACCAGGCAATATTTTGAACACTTTACAAATATTACCTACTATTATTTTCATTCTGCTCCTAAGGAAATCAAGGCACAGAAAGATTAAGTAACCTGTCAGAGATTACACAGTACTGGCTGAGTCAAGATTGAAATCAATGCAGAGTCAATACTCTTAACTACTCTGCTAGGCAGTAGAATCCCAGCTCTGCTCATTACATGGTGTGACCACCAGGGCAAATTTCTGAATATTTCTGGGCCTCAGTTTTATCATTTGTATAATGGGGACAAAAATAATAACAACCTCATTATAATGTCATTTTGAGATCAGAATGTACCTTATCTAGGGCCTCCAAGGCACACAGTCTCTTTTAAGAAATACTGTTTAAAGTTGATGTGACATGGAGGACAGTTATTACTACCACTGCCTCAATCAGACTCTCATATGAGAGGTTGTCTTCTTGACTGACATTGTAGTTAGTGCCTTACTTGTTCCCTTTTGTTTTCTGGGAATCCTCCTCATTGCTGTTTATGGCCCTGTCTCTTCCAAGGCTACAACTCAAGTGCCCCTTGTCCCACTTGAAACATCAGGACTTTAAATTTACTTCTTTGCTAATTCTTCTTAATTAAGAGGTCATTTTGCCAATGTGGCTGATATTTAATTGCATTGGAAATAAAGGAATAGAAACAAGGGTGTGAATAGGATGAATCTTTTTGTGGATTTAAGCCTTTAAAGAGACAGAATTCCAAATAAAAGGAGGGGTATAGGGGGAAATTTGAGCAGGGATCTTAAAAGTTTCTAATGTAGTTATGACATTATTCTAAGGGGATACTCCTCTCACCCCAGTATATCCCTCAGTGTCTGTCTTGGATATATTTTGGCAAATTAGAACTTTCTTCATGTAAGAATGGAAAAGGAGCGTTTATAAAATTAAATATTCTGGCAGGTGAATCTGAGGTATCATTTATTATTCTATCTAAGAGGACAATTACAGTTGTTTGACAAATCCTTTTGAGCAATCCAATTCAGAATTTGCCTGCATTCTTTTGATTTTATTTTGTTTTTTACTAATACCATTAAAGTTGAATATAAAGAATGAATAGCCTGAATTCTGAAATTGCCTTTTCAGAATTAAGCAATCTTAAGTCACGATTTATGAATACTGTTTTAAATTAAGAACACATTTTCCAAAAATGAAGATACAGTTCCAGGTATCTTGTGCTAATCAGAAGAAGCATTTCAAATCATGAATTTTTATGAGTATCACAATGCAGGTTGAAAGTGATAAAAAAAATCGAGAGCACGTTTAAGTGCATATGTGTTTAATGGAAAACAAATACACAAAATGATAAAATCTGATACATGTGACCCTCACTTACACTTCTAATTGTATATCTATGGAAATGCCTTCCTTGTTATGCCTTCCCAGGCTTTCCATGAGGTTTTCTGGAATATTGATGATGAGATGCATTCTATATTATTCAATACAACAAAATAAAATTTTGATATTAAATGAATAAATGAATTGAAAAAAGGAGCCAGAGGAAGGATGCATCGAAATTAATGTCACTAAGGTACTTTTGAAGAGTTAGTCATTATGAATTTGGTGCATTTTAAATAAAATATATTTTTATTTAAAGGTGCATATATTTTAAGTATGAGCTCCCACCTTCTATCAACAGATAAGAATATCAATAAATGATTTGATAATACTTAATCTGTTGCCCCTTTGTTGATTGACTGCATTCAGTTTACATATTGATTAATTTGTGTAGATTTTTGAAATAGGATTCTTCTTTAAGACTGCCAGTTTTTGCCCCATATTTATTGCATGCATCTTAGGTTCTACAAAGTAAGGGTATGTGCATCAGTTGATTAAGAGTAACTTGAACATCTCTCTTCTAGGTTTTTTTAAGAACAAAAAGTCAAGGATTTAATTTTAAAGATAAATTGTTGCAACAGTCCAAGATATAAATTATAATCATCATAGTATTTGGGTATTTTTCTGAATAGTTTTCATAGTTACAGGCCTTTTCAGTACCAAGAATATACTATTCAAATTTAAGATAATGGAACCTCAGATACTCACGGTGGTTGAGGCACTGCAGTATTAAACTTGTAAAACAGTTGCATTTGGTGTACCAGGAAAAAACTCAGACTAATAGATTTCAGAAAGCTTCTCTATAGCAAAGATTGGGGGCTTTAAGATTGGCCAAAAGTTATTTTTCTCTATATTCTCATTTTAGACGAAGGGTTGACAGACATTTTCTTTACAGGACAAGACAAGTAAATATTTTAGGGTATATTGGATGTTTAATCACTGTTGTAACTACCAAACTCTACCACTGTAGCTTGAAAGCAGCCATATAAAAAGCATAAATGAAGAGTGTGGCCGTGTTCCAATACAGCTTTATCTATTGACACTTAAATTTAAATTTCATCTAACTTCCATGTGTCACAAATATTATTCTTTAATTTTTTTCTACTATTTAAAATTGTAAAATTATTTTTAGCTCTTAATACAGAAACAGGTTGAATTAGTCCTGTGATCTTAGTTTACCGTCCCCTGCCTTACACTAAGAGCTCCTCAAAGGCAGTGAAAGGTATCTTGTTTACCTTGATATCCCCCAATACTGAGCATGTAACAGATACTCAGAAAATGTATGGGAAATAACTACTCTGAATGATACCTTTAATATTGATTTGTTTCTAATGTTGATTTTAGCTTAAAAAATGAAATTTTTTTCTGTGTTTATATATGTATATATATTTATGTATATATGTTATCTGTATATATGTACCTATGTTATATGCATATAGGTATATATATTTATATATCCTTTACTTAATTTCCTGTATATTTATATTTAAATAGTTTATTGAAGTATAATTTTATATGATAGAAAGAACTGACCTATCTTAAGTGTATAATCCAATGCTTTTAGTAAATTTACTGAGTTGGACAGCCATCACAATAATCTAGTTTTTGAACATATCATCACCATCATCCCAAAAATATCCCATGTGGCCATTTGCTGTCAATATCGGTTTATATATATTACAAAAATGGGTTAACGTAATATTCTCTTCTATTATATACATCAAAAAATCAGAAGACAAATTTAGCCTTTATGAAGATATGTCAAAGCTTATGCTCTTGACACTTTTAAATTATTAACTCATGTAGTCCTCATCCAACCTAATGTGGTCGTTTATATTATTATCTACATTTTTTTTAACATCTTTATTGGAGTATAATTGCTTTACAATGGTGTGTTAGTTTCTGCTGCATAACAAAGTGAATCAGCTATACATAAACATATATCCCCATATCTCTTCCCCCTTGCATCTCTCTCCCACCCTCCCTATCCCACCCTCGAGGTGGACACAAAGCATGGAGCTGATCTCCCTGTGCTATGCGGCTGCTTCCCACTAGCTATTTTACATTTGGTAGTGTATATATATATATACACCACTCTCTCACTTCATCCCAGCTTACCCTTCCCCCTCCCCATGTCCTCAAGTTCATTCTCTACGTCTGTGTCTTTATTCCTATCCTGCCTCTAGATAGGCCTGCCAATAGATAAGGTTCTTCAGAGCCTTTTTTTTTTTAGATTCCATGTACATGTGTTAGTATATGGTATTTGTTTTTCTCTTTCTGACTTACTTCACTCTGTATGACAAACTCAAGGTCCATCCACCTCACCAAAAACAACTCAATTTCGTTTCTTTTTATGGCTGAGTAATATTCCATTGTATATATTGCCACATCTTATTTATCCATTCATCTGATGATGGACACTTAGGTTGCTTCCATGTCCTGGCTATTGTAAATAGAGCTGCAATGAACATTGTGGTACATGACTCCTTTTGAATTATGGTTTTCTCAGGATATATGCCCAGTACTGGGATTGCTGGGTTGTATGGTAGTTCTATTTTTAGTTTTTAAAGGAACCTCCATACTGTTCTCCATAGTGGCTGTATCAATTTACATTCCCACTAACAGTGCAAGAGGGTTCCCTTTTCTCCACACCCTCTCCAGCATTTATTGTTTGTAGATTTTTTTGATGATGGCCATTCTGAGTGGTGTGAGGTGATACCTCACTGGAGTTTTGATTTGCATTTCTCTAATGATTAGTGATGTGGAGCATCCTTTCATGTGTTTGTTGGCAATCTGTATATCATATTTGGAGAAATGTCTATTTAGGTCTTCTGCCCATTTTTGGATTGGGTTGCTTGTTTTTTTGATACTGAGCTGCATGAATTGCTTGTAAATTTTAGAGTTTAATCCTTTGTCAGTTGCTTCACTTGCAAATATTTTCTCCCATTCTGAGGGCTGTCCTTTCCTCTTGTTTACGGTTTTCTTTGCTGTGCAAAAGCTTTTAAGTTTCATTAGGTCCCATTTGTTTATTTTTGTTTTTATTTCCATTTCTCTAAGAGGTGAGTCAAAAAGGATCTTGCTTTGATTTATGTCACAGAGTGTTCTGCCTATGTTTTCCTCTAAGAGTTTTATAGTGTCTGCCCTTATATTTAGGTCTTTAATCCATTTTGAGTTTATTTTTGTATATTGTGTTAGGGAGTCTTCTAATTTCATTCTTTTACATGTAGTTGTCCAGTTTTCCAAGTACCACTTATTGAAGATGCTGTCTTTTCTCCATTGTATTCTCTTGCCTACTTTATCAAAGATAAGGTGATACTATGTACATGGGTTTATCTCTGGGCTTTGTATCCTGTTCCATTGATGTATATTTCTGTTTTTGTGCCAGTACCATATTGTCTTGATTGCTATTGCTTTGTAGTATAGTCTGAAGTCAGGGAGGCTGATTCCTCCAGCTCCATTTTTCTTTCTCAAGATTGCTTTGGCTGTTAGAGGTGTTTTGTGTTACCATACAAATTGTGAAATTTTTGTTCTAGTTCTGTGAAAAATGCATTGGTAGCTTAATAGGGAATTCACTTAATTTTATAGATTGCTTTGGGTAGTATAGTCATTTTCACAATGTTGATTCTTCCAATCAAGAACATGCTGTATCTCTCCATCTGTTTGTATGATCTTTAATTTCTTTCATCAGTGTCTTACAGTTTTCTGCATACAGGTCTTTTCTCCCCTAGGTAGGTTTATTTCCAGGGATTTTATACTTTTTGTTGCAATGGTAAATGTGAGTGTTTCCTTAATTTCTCTTTCAGATTTTTCATCATTAGTGTATAAGAATTCAAGACATTTCTGTGCATTAATTTTGTATCCTGCTACTTTACCAAATTCATTGATTAGCTCTAGTAGTTTTCTGGTTGTCTCTTTAGGATTCTCTATGTATAGTATCATGTCATCTGCAAACAGTGAGAGTTTTACTTCTTCTTTTCCAATTTGTATTCCTTTTATTTCTTTTTCTTCTCTGATTGCTGGGGCTAAAACTTCCAAAACAATGTTGAGTAATAGTGGTGAGAGTGGGAAACCTTGTCTTGTTCCTGATCTTAGTGGAAATGCTTTCAGTTTTACACCATTGAGAACGATATTGGCTGTGGGTTTGTCATATGTGGCCTTATTATGTTGAGGTAGGTTCCCTCTGTGCCTACTTTCTGGAGGGTATTTATCATCAATGGGTGTTGAATTTTGTTGAAAGCTTTTTCTGCATCTGTTGAGATTATATGGTTTTTATCCTTCAGTTTGCCAATATGGTGTTTCACATTGATTGATTTGCGTATATTGGGGAATCGTTGTATTCCTGTGATAAACCCCACATGATCATGGTGTATGATCCTTTTTATGTGCTGTTGAATTCTGTTTGCTAGTATTTTTTCTTTTTTTTGCGGTACGCGGGCCTCTCACTGTTGTGGCCTCTACCGTTGTGGAACAACAGGCTCCGGATGCGCAGGCCCAGCGGCCATGGCCCACGGGCCCAGCCGCCCCGCGGCACATGGGATCCTCCCGGACTGGGGCATGAATCCGCGTCCCCTGCATCGGCAGGCGGACTCTCCACCACTGCACCACCAGGGAAGCCCCTGTTTGCTAGTATTTTGTGGAGGATTTTGGCATCTATGTTCATCAGTGATATTGGCCTGTAGTTTTCTTTTTTGTGACATCTTTGTCTAGTTTTGGTATCAGGGTGATGGTGGCTTCATAGAATGAGTTTGGGAGTGTTCCTCCCTCTAGTATATTTTGAAGTGTTTGAGAAGGATAGATGTTAGCTCTTCTCTAAATGTTAGAATTCTTCTGTGAAGCCATGTGGTCCTGGGCCTTTGTTTGTTGGAAGATTTTTAATCACAGTCTCAATTTCAGTGCTTATGATTGGTCTGTTTATATTTTTTCTTTCTTCCTGGTTCAGTCAGAAGGTTTTACTTTTCTAAGAATTTGTCCATTTCTTCCAGGTTGTCCATTTTATTGTCATATATTTGCTCGTATTAATCTCTTATGATCTTTTGTATTTCTGCAGTGTCAGTTGTTATTTCTCCTTTTTCATTTTTAATTGTGTTGGTTTGAGTCTTTTCCCTTTTTTTCTTGATGAGTTTACGGTCTAATGGTTTATCAGTTTTGTTTATCTTCTCAAAGAACCGGATTTTAATTTTATTGATCTTTGCTATTGTTTCCTTCATTTCTTTTTCATTTATTTCTGATCTGATATTTATGATTACTTTCCTTCTGCTAACTTCGGGGTTTTTTGTTCTTCTTTCTTCAATTGCTTTGGCTGGAAGTTTAGGTTGTTTATTTGAGCTTTTTCTTGTTTCTTAATGTAGGTTTGTATTGCTATAACCTTCCCTCTTGGAACTGTTTTCGCTGCATCCATAGGTTTTGGGTCATCGTGTTTTCATTGTCATTTTTTTTTTTATTTCCTCTTTGATTTCTTCAGTGATCTCTTGGTTATTTAGTAGTGTATTGTTTAGCTTCCATGTGTTTGTATATTTTAGTTTTTTTTTTCCTGTCATTGTTATCTAGTCTCAGAGTTTTGTGGTCAGAAAATATACTTGATACGATTTCAATTTTCTTAAATTTACCAAGGTTTGATTTGTGACCCAAGATATGGGGTCACAAATGGAGAACACTCTGGAGAATGTTCCATGAGCATTTGAGGAGAAAATGTGTTCTGTTGTTTTTGGATAGAATGTCCTATAAATATCAATTAAGTCCATCTTGTTTAATGTGTCATTTAAAGCTTGTGTTTCCTTATTTATTTTCATTTCGGATGATCTATCCATTGGTTAAATTGGGTTGTTAAAGTCCCCTACTATGATTGTGTTACTGTCGATTTCCCCTTTTATGGCTGTTAGTATTTGCCTTATGTATGGAGGTTCTCCTATGTTGGGTGCATAAATATTTACAATTGTTATACTTCTTCTTGGTTCGATCCCTTGATCATATGTAGTGTCCTTCTTTGTCTCTTGTAATCGTCTTTATTTTAAGGTCTATTTTGTCTGATATGAGAATTGATACTCCAGCCTTCTTTCAATTTCCATTTACATGGAATACCTTTTTCCATCCCCTTACTTTCAGTCTGTATGTGTCCCTAGGTCTGAAGTGGGTCTCTTGTAGACAGCATATATACAGATATTGCTTTTGTATCCATTCAGCCAGTCTGTGTCTTTTGGTTGGAGCATTTAATCCATTTACATTTAAGGTAGTTATCGATATCTGTGTTCCTATTACCGTTTTCTTAATTGTTTTGGGTTTGTTATTGTAGGTCTTTCCCTTCTCTTGTGTTTCCTGCCTTGAGAAGTTCCTTTAGCGATTATTGTAAAGCTGGTTTGGTGGTGCTGAATTCTCTTAGCTTTTGCTTGTTTGTAAAGGTTTTATTTTCTCCATCGAATCTGTATAACATCCTTGCTGGGTAGAGTAATCTTGGTTGTAGTTTTTTTCCTTTCATCACTTTAAATATGTCCTGCCACTCCCTTCCAAGGCTTTTAGAGTTTCTGCTGAAAGATTAGCAATTAACCTTATGGGTATTCCCTTGTATGTTATTTGTTGTTTTTTCCTTGCTGCTTTTAATATTTTTTCTTTGTATTTAATTTTTGATAGTTTGACTAATATGTATCTTGGCATGTTTCTCCTTGGATTTATCCTGTATGGGACTCTCTGTGCTTCCTGGACTTGACTGACTGTTTTCTTTCCCACGTTAGGGAAGTTTTCAACTATAATCTCTTCAAATATTTTCTCAATCCCTTTATTTTTCTCTTCTTCTGGGACCCCTATAATTCGAATGTTGGTGTGTTTAATGTTTTCCCAGAAAACATTTCTCTGAGTGTGTCCTTAATTCTTTTCATTCTTTTTTCTTTATTCTGCTCTGTGGCAGTTATTTCCACTATTTTATCTTCCAGGTCACTTACCTGTTCTTCTGCCTTAGTTATTCTGCTGTTGATTCCTTCTAGAAAAATATGGAATGCTTCACAAATTTGTGTGTCATCCTTGTGCAGGGGCCATGTTTATCTCTATATCATTCCAATTTTTACTATATGTACTGCTGAAGCGAGCACTTATCTACATTTTATGTATAAGGAACTGAAGTAACTTTCCCAAGTTTTCTTGATTGTAGAGTGACATCAGCTCAGGTCTTGAGTGGAGGCACAGAGCTTTAAACTGATGCAGTATGGCTCCAGGGTTCATGATTATAATCACTTTAAGAGTGTAGGATTTTAGAAGCCATTAATAATACTCAGAAGAATAATGAAAGGTCTTTCCTAAGAGGCAATTAGGAATTAACTTTTGACTTACCATTTTAGGAAAGCAATAATTTTCATCAAAACCATAGCTTCCAACCTCTTTAATCATATCTAAGTCAGAATCATTAAGAGCATAAATCAACTGATATTTTAGGTGTATAGTTTGAAGTAGTAAATAGAAGGCTATTATTCTAGTACTCAGGATATGTATCCCTTTAATATTTCTAGTGTTATCAATTTCTCCAAAATATATCATTTAAAAAGAATTGTTAGAAAAACTGTAAATAGGGAGAGATTGAAGATGGCAGAGTAAGAGGATATGGAGCATGTCTCCCCCAACAAACACATCAGAAATAATCTACACGTGGAACAATTTTAACTAGCTTGAAATTGGTAGAAGGACTCCTGTACAACCAGGGCTTTAAGAAATATGCACACGTAATCTGGTAGGAAGGGAAGAAAAGTGATCAGTTTGGCACCTGTGCATCTGGGAGGAGAAGGGGAGGAAAAAGGAAGATTCACAGGCAGACATCCCCCTTTTAGGAGTGAGCAGTGACAGCCACAGATTGGGTGCCCCTGTCCTGGGGTCTTATATGGGGGAAGACCTGACTGGTTGGAGGACTAACAGGAGGGCTATGTGAATTCTGGAATCTGATCATGAAAAACGCACATGCTGATTTGCTTCCAAGTCAGGGTGGAGAGAGATCTGTTCTAGCAGCTGCCAGTTTCACAGGACCACCTCTCTGTGTGCCTCAGCATGACCTGAACAAACACTCCAGCCCTGCTTGCTCCACATCACAGCACAGCCCTGGAGCCAGGGTGGCCATGACCGTGGAGAAGACTCGACTATGGGAGGAACTAAGAGGCAACATGGTCCTGTGGAGGAGCCTGGGTGGATTGGCCGCAGCCATCATTGGCACTTACTCAAGCAGAGCATCAGATTTCTTATGGTGGCTGCTCCACCACAGATTACACCCCGTAACACACTGAGAGTCCACTTGGGTTCTGCCTGCCCAGCAGGGTAGTGGCGCCAGAGACTCGGGGCAGTGATCGTCTGTGGGGGACAAAGGAGACTTGAACCCGAGACTGTGTATGAATGGAACAAGGGAATCAACTGGGGGTACCTACATAGGCAGCACATCAGAGACAGCTAAGACTTCTGTCTGCAGCTGACATGAGCCCAGAGCCCTCACAAGCCCCACTTGCTTCAGTACTCCCCCACTGTGGGGCAAAAGTCATGGTGCAGAGAGAGGGGAAAACACATACTTAAAGGTAACAGAAGCAGCTCAGGCCAGACCCTCAGGGCTTCCACTCCAGCAACTTGAGATCAGACCTTCCCCCCATAGGGTTGTGATGGCTACTGGGCGGAGGGGAAGCCCCGCCTCACACTCATTCTAGCCTTAGACCTTCCATCTTCAGCCCCACCTCCATCAAAGTGATAGCTGCCAGCTCACCTTGAGGAAAGACATGACTTGTGTCCATGTCAGTTTCAGCTCTGCCACCAAAGGCACTGGGCACATGCAGTCTGTATAGGGACACTTCCACATAATAACACCCCTTCAAGAACACAGTAGGTAACTGTTTCACATAAATTCATAGAGGCAGAGAAAGTTAAGTAAGATGATCACACAGGAACTACTCTCAATTGAAAGAGCAAGATAAAACCCCTGAAAAAGCAATTAAACAGAAATAAACAATTTATGAGATAAAGTACTCAAAGCAGTAATAATAAGAATGTTGTCTGAATTAGGGCAAAGAATAGTGGTACACAGTGAAAAGTTTATTAACGAACTAGGAAATATAAAAAAGACTCAATCAGAAATGAAGAATTCAATAGCTGAAGTAAAAAACACACTGGAAGAAATGAATATCAGACTAAGTGACACAGAAGAATGCATAAATACTCTGGAAGATAAATAATGGAAATCACCCAATCAGAACAGCAAAAAGAAAAACAAATTAAAAACTGAAAACAGTTTAAGAGATCTCTAAGATAACATTCAGCATACCAACATTCCTGTTATGGGGGCTCCAGAAGGAGAAGAGAGAAAAGAGGGGATTGAAGATGTATTTGAGGAAATTATGGCTGAAAACTTCCCAAATCTGAAGAAGGAAACAGATATCCAGGTACAGGAAGCACAGAGCGTCCCAAACAAGATGAACCCAAACAGACCCACACCACGACATGTAATTAAAATGGCAAAAGTTACAGGTAAAGCCAGGATTCTAAAGACAGCAAGAGAAAAACAGTCAGTTACAAGGGAACTCCCATAAGGCTATCAGCTGAGTCTTCTATAGAAACACTGCAGGCCAGAAGGGAGTGGCATGATATATTTAAAGTGCTAAAAGGAAAAAACCTGCAACCTAGGATACTCTACCCAGAAAGATTATCATTTGGAATAGAAGGAGAGGTAAAGAACTTCTCAGATAAGCAAAAACTAAAAGAGTTCATCAATACTAAATCCACCCTCAAAGGAATGTTGAAGGGTCTTTGCTAAGTGGAAAAGAAGTAAGAATCTATAGAAACAGGAAAATCCCATTAGAAAAGGCAAATATATAGTAAGGACTAAGGATCAACCATTTAAGCCACTATGAAGATTAATAACAAAAAATTGTAAAAGCAACTATAGGTACACTAAACAGTTAATTGTTGAACATGAATATGTAAAATATAACATCAAAAACACAAAATATGAGGGAGGGGAGTAAAATAAGTAGATATTTTAGAATGTGTTTGAACTGAAATGAATACCAGTTTAAAACAAGTAGATATATATATAGATCAACATACATTAATCCCATGGTCACCACAGAAATCTATAATACATACATTAAAAACAAAGAAAAGAAAGGAGTACAAGCATACTACTAAAGAAAAACAAATCAAACCACAGGGGAAGAAACAAAAGGAAGGAGAAATGAACAGAGAAGAACTACAGAACTACATAAACAGTCAGAAAACAAGTAAGAAAATGGCAGTGAGTACATGGCTATCAGTAATTACTTATACAATGGAATATTACTCAACCATAAAAAGAAATGAAATTGAGTTATTTGTAGTGAGGTGGATGGACCTACAATCTGTCATACAGAGTGAAGTAAGTCAGAAAGAGAAAAACAAATACCGTATGCTAACACGTATATATGGAGTCTAAAAAAAAAAAAGGGGCTTCCCTGGTGGCGCAGTGGTTGAGAGTCCGCCTGCTGATGCAGGGGACACGGGTTCGTGCCCTGGTCCGGGAAGATCCCACATGCCTCAGAGCGGCTAGGCCCGTGATCTATGGCCGCTGAGCCTGTGCGTCCGGAGCCTGTGCTCTGCAACAGGAGAGGCCACAACAGTGAGAGGCCCGTGTAACGCAAAAAATTAAAAAATTAAAAAAAAAATGGTTATGAAGAACCTAGGGGCAGACCAAACAAACCAATCAATAAACGGGCAGGAGATCTGAGTAGACATTTTTCTAAATAAGACATACAGCTGTCTAACAGGTACATGAAAAGATGCTCAACATCCCTAATTATTAGAGAAATGCAAATCAAAACAACAATGAGATATCACCTCACACCTCTCAGAAAGTTTGTCATTGAAAAGTCTACAAATATATTGTGGTGAGGATGTGGAGAAAAGGAAATCCTTGTATACTCTTGGTGGGAATGTATATTGGTGGAGCCACTATGAGAAAGAGTATGGAGGTTCTTCAAAGTACTAAAAATAGAACTACCATATGATCCAGCATTTCCACTCCTGAGTATATATCCGAAAAAAATTGAAAACACTAATTTGAAAAGATTCACGCACTCCAATATTCATAGCAGCATTATTTACAATAGCCAAGATATGAAAGCAACCTAAGTATCCATCAACAGATGGATCAATAAAGAATTGGTATTTATATATGCAATGGGTTACTACTCAGCCATGAAAAAGAATGGAACATTGCCATTTGCAGCAGTATGGATGGACCTATTATGCGTAGTGAAATGTCAGATACAGATGAATACTATATGATATCACTTACATGTGGAATCTAAAAAAGTATAAGAACCAAAAGTATATAGCAAAACAGAAATATACTCACAGAATTTGAAAACAAACTAGTGGTTACCAGTGGGGAGAGGGAAAGGAGGAGGGGGCAATATATGGGTATGGGATTAAGAGATAAAACTAGTATGTATAAAATACAGAAGCAACAGGATATGTTGTATAGCACAGGGAATATAGCCATTACCTTATAAAAACTTTTAATGGAGTATAATCTGTAAAAATACTGAATCATTATGCTGTATGCCAAAAACTAATACCATATTGTAAATAAACGCTACTTTAAAAAAAAAAACTATACATAGAACTGATTTTGCATAGCCTTAAACTCACCTCCGTTCTTTGCTTACATATGTAACAACCTATTTATTTTTGTCAATGCCTAAAATGTTTTGTTTAAAATTATTTTATACTTCCAGTTGTATTCTGCTCATTTTATAAATTTCTCAAAAATATAACAGAGAGCAATTAATAAGCCATCAACAGAAGCTGGGTATTCAATTCTCTGTAAGCATAGAAATACCAAAAAAGTCTTTGAAGAAAATGTTAAATGATATTACTATATATTTATAATTGTTTTGGTATTATATAGAAAATCCTAAAGTCTTTATATAGAAAATCTTAAAGACTTTATATAGTGTGTATCTTCTTTTTCTTTGTGCTTCTAAGTGTAAATAATAAAATTTCGTATAAAAAAACTTGGCCTCATTTTTGTGCAAGTTGTTATAGGCATGAAAATTTTCTGCAAGTTGTTATAGGCATGAAAATTTAGGAGACTGCCAGTTTTCTGACTCTTTCTTTTGGATAAAAAGAATGTCTTGTCAGGTGCAATTAATGGTCATAGGGTTGGGAAAGATCTCACAGTAACAAGATACTGTCATCTGTTTTTAGGAATTTGCATATATTGTCTCCAGGAACCTCATCTCATTCACAGCTACCTGATTCCCAGTGGCTGTCTTCTAGCACTTTCTGCTGCATCCTTTCTCTCAGACATCAACCTGTGCTGTGATTGCAGACCTGTTATTGAGGCTTTTCACCCCACTGATTATCTGTGATGTTCCTTTCTCTCTTCCTCATTCTGATTACCACTGCCACCCATGAGAATGGTGGAGGAAGGCTTGAGGCCATCACATAGCTTCTGTCTCCAAATTGGAGCTGTTGAGGCACCATAGTTTTTCTAAAGGGGTGTTCCACTCAATTCCATCTCGACATTCTCCCTGGATGAAGAAATAGGAAGCCTGAAGATCTAATAAGTAGTAGTACAATGGTTAGAACTATGTTTTCAATTGTCTCTACTACATGTTAGCTGTGATTTTTAGCAAGTTATCTAATTAATTTTAAGCTTCAGTTTTCTCATCTGTTTAATGGGACTAATGGAAGTTACTTTGAATATTAAATGAGATTATAATAGTGAAGTGCTTGGTACAGAGTGAGCAATCAATGAATGTAAACACAAAAACTGATTTTTGTGTTTTATCTCATGTGTTTAGCACTAACTATCCAGTCTGGCTATTTTCGAGTTTTAAACACTACACTACCTGTGCTGGAAAACCTGTTGTGCATATTTGAGTATCTTTTTTTTTTTTTACATCTTTATTGGAGTATAATTGCTATACAATGGTGTGTTAGTTTCACCTTTATAACAAAGTTAATCAGCTATACATATACATATATCCCCATATTTCCTCCCTCTTGCGTCTCCCTCACACCCTCCCTATCCCACCCCTCTACGTGGTCACAAAGCACTGAGCTAATCTCCCTGTGCTATGTGGCTGCTTCCTACTAGCTATCTGTTTTACATTTGGTAGTGTATATATGTCCCTGCCACTCTCTCACTTCATCCCAGCTTACCCTTCCCCTACCCATGTCCTCAAGTCCATTCTCTATGTCTGTGTCTTTTTCCTGTCCTGCCCCTAGGTTCTTCAGAACCATTTTTTTTTTTTTTTTTTTTTAGATTCCATATATATGTGTTAGCATACGGTATTTGTTTTTCTCATGATGAATTACTTCACTCTGTATGACAGACTCTAGGTCCATCCACCTCACTACAAATAACTCAATTTCATTTTTTTTTAATGGCTGAGTAATACTCCATTGTATATATGTGCCACATCTTCATTATCCATTATTCTGTCAGTGGACACTTAGGCAAGTTGCTTCCATGTCCTGGCTATTGTAAATAGAGCTACAATGAACACTGTGATACATGACACTTCTTGAATTATGGTTTTCTCAGTGTATATGCCCAGTAGTGGGACTGCTGAGTTGTATGGTAGTTCTATTTTTAGTTTTTAAGGAACCTCCATACTGTTCTCCATAGTGGCTGTATCAACTTACATGCTCACCAAACAGTGCAAGAGGGTTCCCTTTTCTCCACACCCTCTCTGACATTTATTGTTTGTAGACTTTTTGATGATGGCCGTTCTGACTGGTGTGAGGTGATACCTCATTGTAGTTTTGATTTGCATTTCTCTAATGATTAATGATGTTAAGCATACTTTCATGTGTTTGTTGGCAATCTGTATGTCTTCTTTGGAGCAGTGTCTATTTAGGTCTTCTGCCCATTTTTGAATTGGCTTGTTTGTTTTTTTTTGATATTGATCTGCATGAGCTGCTTGTAAATTTTGGAGATTAATCCTTTGTCAGTTGCAAATATTTTCTCCCATTCTGAGGGTTGTCTTTTTGTCTTGTTTATGTTTTCCTTTGCTGTGCAAAAGCTTTTAAGTTTCATTAGGCCCTATTTGTTTATTTTTATTTCCATTTTTCTAGGAGGTGGGTCAAAAAGGATCTTTCTGTGATTTATGTTATAGAGTGTTCTGCCTATGTTTTCCTCTAAGAGTTTTATAGTGTCTGGCCTTACATTTAGGTCTTTATTCCATTTTGAGTTTATTTTTGTGTGTGGAGTTAGGGAGTGTTCTAATTTCATTCTTTTACATGTAGCTGTCCAGTTTTCCCAGCACCACTTAATGAAGAGGCTGTCTTTTCTCCATTGTATATTCATGCATCCTTTATCGAATATAAGGTGACCATATGTGTGTGGATTTGTCTCTGGGCTTTCTATCCTATGCCACTGATCTGTATTTTTGTTTTTGTGCCAGTACCGTACTGTCTTGATTATTGTAGCTTTGTGGTATAGCCTGTAGTCTGGGAGCCTGATTCCTCCAGCTCCATTTTTCTTTCTCAAGATTCCTGTGGCTATTCAGGGTCTTTTGTGTTACCATACAAATTGTGAAATTTTTTTGTTCTAGTTCTGTGAAAAATGCCAATGGTATTTTGATAGGGATTGCATTGAATCTGTAGATTGCTTTGGGTAGTAGAGTCATTTTCACAATGTTGATTCTTCCAATCCAAGAACATGGTATATCTCTCCATCTGTTTGTATCATCTTTAATTTCTTTCATCAGTGTCTTACAGTTTTCTGCATACAGGCCTTTTGTCTCCTTAGGTATGTTTATTCCTAAGTATTTTATTCTTTTTGTTGCTATGGTAAATGGTAGTGATTCCTTACTTTCTCTTTCAGATCTTTCATTATTATTGTATAGGAATGCAAGAGAGAGTTCTGTGCATTAATTTTGTATCATTCTACTTTACCAAGTTCATTGATTAGCACTAGTCATTTTCTGGTAGCATCTTTAGGGTTCTCTATGTATAGTATCATGTTACCTGCAAACAGTGACAGTTTTACTTCTTCTTTTCTGATTTGGATTCCTTTTATTTCTTTTTCTTCTCTAATGCTGGGGCTAAAACTTCTGACACTGTGGTGAATAATAGTGGTGAGAGTGGGCAAACTTGTCTTGTTCCTGATCTTACTGGAAATGGTTCCAGTTTTTCACCATTGAAAATGATGTTGGCTGTGGGTTGGTCATATATGGCCTTTATTATGTTGAGGTAGGTTCCCTCTATGCCTATTTTCTGGAGAGTCTTTTTCATAAATGGGTGTTGAATTTTGTCAAAAGCTTTTTCTGCATCTATTGAGATGATCATATGATTTTTCTCCTTCCATTTCTTAATATGTTTTATCACATTGATTGATTTGCGTATATTAAGGAATCCTTGCATCCCTGGGATAAACCACACTTGATCATGGTGTATGATCCTTTTAATGTGCTGTTGGATTCTGTTTGCTAGTTTTTTTGCGGAGGATTTTGGCATTTATGTTCATCAGTGATATTGGCCTGC
This sequence comes from Phocoena sinus, assembly GCF_008692025.1. Taxonomy (NCBI): domain Eukaryota; kingdom Metazoa; phylum Chordata; class Mammalia; order Artiodactyla; family Phocoenidae; genus Phocoena; species Phocoena sinus. The sequence continues at coordinate 77,537,599 of NC_045768.1, read as the reverse complement.
AGTTTTCTTTTTTTGTGAGATCTTTGTTTGGTTTTGGTATCAGGGTGATGGTGGTCTTGTAGAATGAATTTGGGAGCGTTCCTCCCTCTGCTATATTTTGGAAGAGTTTGAGAAGGATAGATGTTAGCTCTTCTCTAAATATTTGAGAGAATTCTCCTGTGAAGCCATCTGGTCCTGGACTTTTATTTGTTGGAAGATTTTTAATCACAGTTTCAATTTCAGTGCTTGTGATTGGTCTGTTCACATTTTCTATTTCTTCCTGGTTCAGTCTCAGAAGGTTGTGCATTTCTAAGAATTTGTCCATTGCTACCGGGTTGTCCATTTTATTGGCATAGAGTTGCTTTTAGTAATCTCTCATGATCTTTTGTATTTCTGCAGTGTCTGTTGTTACTTCTCCCTTTTCATTTCTAATTCTATTGATTTGAGTCTTCTCTCTTGTTTTTTTGATGAGTGTGGCTAATGGTTTATCAATTTTGTTTATCTTCTCAAAGAAGCACCTTTTAGTTTTATTGATCTTTGCTATCATTTCCTTCATTTCTATTTCAATTATTTCTGATCTGATGTTTATGATTTCTTTCCTTCTGCTCAATTTGGGGTTTTTTTGTTCTTCTTTGTCTAATTGCTTTTGGTGTAAGGTTAGGTTGTTTATTTGATATTTTTCTTGTTTCTTTAGGTAGGAGTGTATTGGCATAAACTTCCCTCTTAGAACTGCTTTTTCTGCATCCAATAGGTTTTGAGTCATCGTATTTTCATTGTCATTTGTTTCTAGGTATTTTTTGATTTCCTCTTTGATTTCTTCAGTGATCTCTTGGTTATTTAGTAGTGTATTGTTTAGCCTCCATGTGTTTGTATTTCTTACAGACATTTTCCTGTAATTGTTATCTAGTCTCCTAACATTGTGATCGGAAAAGATACTTGATACAATATCAAGTTTCTTAAATTTACCAAGGCTTGATTTGTGACCCAAGGTATGATCTTTCCTGGAGAATGTTCCATGAGCACTTGAGAAGAATGTGTATTCTGTTGTTTTTGGATGGAATGTCCTATAAATATCAGTTAAGTCCATCGTGTTTACTGTATTATTTAAAGCTTGTGTTTCCTTATTTATTTTCCTTTTGGATGATGTTTCCATTGATGAAAGTGGGGTGTTAAAGTCCCGTACTATGATTGTGTTACTGTCAATTTCCTCTTTTATGCCTCTTTGCATTTGCGTTATGTATTGAGGTGCTCCTATGTTGCGTGCATAAATATTTACAATTGTTATATCTTCTTTTTGGATCGATCCCTTGATCATTATGGAGTTTCCTTCTTTGTCTCTTGTAGTAGTCTTTATTTTAAAGTCTATTTTGTCTGATATGAGAATTGCTACTCCAGCTTTCATTTGATTTCCACTTGCATGAAATATCTTTTTCCATCCCATCACTTTCAGTCTGTAGGTATCCCTCGGTCTGAAATTGGTCTCTTGTAGACACCATATATACAGATATTGTTTTTATATCCATTCAGCCAGTCTGTGTCTTTTGGTTGGAGCACTTAATCCAACTACATTTAAGGTAATTTTTGATATGTATGTTCCCATTACCGTGTTTTAATTGTTTTGGGTTTGGTATTGTAGGTCTTTTCCTTTTCTTGTGTTACCTGGCTAGAGAAGTTCCTTTAGCATTTGTTGTAAAGCTGGTTTGGTGGTGCTGAATTCTCTTACCTTTTGCTTGTTTGTAAAGGTTTTACTTTCTCCGTCAAATCTGAATGAGATCCTTGTTGTAATCTTGGTTGTAGTTTTTTCCCTTTCATCACTTTAAATATGTCCTGCCACTCCCTCCTGGCTTGCAGAGATTCTGCTGAAAGATCAGCTGTTAACCTTATGGGGATTCCCTTATGTATTATTTGTTGTTTTTCTCTTGCTGCTTTTAATATATTTTCTTTGTATTTAATTTTTGATAGCTTGATGAATATGTGTCTTGGCATGTTTCTTCTTGGATTTATCCTGTATGGGACTCTCTGTGCTTCCTGGACTTGACAAATTCCTTTCCCATATTAGGGCAGTTTTCAACTGTAATCGCCTCAAATAATTTCTCAGTCCCTCTCTTTTTCTCTTCTTCTTCTGGGACCCCTATAATTCGAATGTTGGTGCCTTTAATGTTGTCCCAGAGGTCTCTGAGACTGTTCTCGATTCTCTTCATTCTTTTTTCTTTATTTTGCTCTGTGGTAGTTATTTCCAGTATTTTATCTTCCAGATTATTTATCCATTTTTCTGGCTCATGATTCTGTTATTGATTCCTTCTAGAGAATTTTTAAATCCATTTATTGTGTTGTTCTTCACTGTTTGCGCTCTTTAGTTCTTCTAGTTCCTTGTTAAACATTTCTTGATTTTTCTCCATTCTCTTACCTAGATTTTGGATTATCTTTACTATATTACTCCGAATTCTTTTTCAGGTCAACTTCCTATTTCCTCTTCATTTGTTTGGTCTGGTGGGGTTTTGCCTTGCTCCTTCATCTGCTGTGTGTTTCTCTGTCTTCTCATTTTGCTTAACTTACTGTGTTTGGGGTGTCCATATCACAGGCAGCAGGTTTGTAGTTCCCGTTGTTTGTGGTGTCTGCCCCCAGCGGCTAATATTGTTTCAGTGGGTTGTGTATGCTTCTTGGTGGAGGGGAGTGGTGCCTGTGTTCTGGTGGATGAGGCTGAATCTTGTCTTTCTTGTGGCTGGGACCATCTCCGGTGGTGTGATTTGAGGTGTCTGTGACCTTATTATGATATTAGGCAGCCTCCCTGCTAAAGGGTGGGGTTGTGTTCCTCTCTTGGTAGTTGTTTGGCATCTGGTGTCTAGCACTGTAGCTTGCTGGTCTTTGAGTGGAACTGGGTTTTAGCATTGAGATGGAGATCTCTGGAAGGGCTTTTGCCATTTCATATTATGTGGAGCTGGGAGGTTTCTGGTGGACCAATATCCTGAACTCAGCTTTCCCACCTCAGAGGCACAGGCCTGATACCCGGCTGGAGCACCAAGCCCCTGTCAGCCACATGGCTCAGAAGAAAAGGAAGGGAAGGAGGGAGGGTGGGAGGGAGGGAGGAAGGAATTAAAATAAAGTTATTAAAATAAAAACTTTTAAATTAAAAATTAAAAAAGTAGTAAGAAAAAGAAAGAAGGAAAGAAAAAAGAGAGCAACCAAACTAAAAAACAAATCCACCCATGATAGCAAGAGCTAAAAAGTATACCAAAAAAAAAAAAAAAAAATGGAGAAACAGAACTCTAGGACAAAAACCCTGTAAAAGCAAAGCTCTACAGAGAAAGTCACACAACAAAGCATACACATACACACAAAAAGAGAAAAAGGAAAAACATATTAAAAATAAAAAAAGGAAGAGAACAACCAAATCAATAAACAAATCTACCAATGATAATGAACTCTAAATACTAAACTAAGATATACATAAAACTGGAAACAAATTAGATGCAGAAAGCAAACCCCAAGTCTACAGTTACTCCCAAAGTCCCCCACCTCAGTTTTGGGATGATTCATTGTCTACTCAGGTATTCCAGAGATGCAGGGTACATGAAGTTGACTGTGGAGATTTAATCCGCTGCTCCTGCGGCTGCTGGGAAAAATTTCCCTTTCTCTTTTTTGTTCGCACAGCTCCCGGGGCTCAGCTTTGGATTTGGCTCCACCTGTGCGTGTAGGTCGCCTGAGGACGTGTGTACTTCACTCTGACGGGACGGGGTTCAAGGAGCAGCTGCTTAGGCTGTGACTCACTCTGGTCGGGGGGAGGGAGGGGTACGGAGTGAGGAATGCGTGGCGAGCCTGCGGCGGCAGAGGCCAACATGACTTTGCACCAGCCTGAGGCGCGCTGTGCATTCTCCTGGGGAAATTGTCTCTGTTTCACGGTACCCTGGCAGTGGTGGGCTGCATAGGCTCCCAGGAGGGGAGGTGTGGATAGTGACCTGTGCTTGCACACAGGCTTCTTGGTGGTGGCAGCAGCAGCCTTAGCGTCTCATGCCCGTCGCTGGTGTCCGCGCTGACAGCCGCGGCTCGTGACCATCTCTACAGCTCTTTTAGGTGTTGCTCTGAATCCCCCCGCCCTCGTACACCCAGAAACAACAGTCTCTTGCCTCTTCGGCAGGTCCAGACATTTCCCGGACTCCCTCCCGGCTAACTGTGGTGCAGTAGCCCCCTTCAGGCTGTGTTCACGCAGCCAAACCCAGTCCTCTCCCTGGGGTCTGACCTCTGAAGGCCGAGCCTCAGCTCCCAGCCCCCACCTGCTATGACAGGTGATCGGACAAGCCTCTCGGGCTGGTGAGTGGTGGTCGGCAGTGATCCTCTGTGCGGGAATCTCTCCGCTTTGCCCTCTGCACCCCGATTGCTGCGCTCTCCTCTGTGGCTCCAAAGCTCCCTCTCCCTCCACCACCTCCTGTCTCCACCAGTGAAGGGCTTCCTAGTGTGTGGAAACCTTTCCTCCTTCACAGCTCCCTCCCACTGGTGCAGGTCCTGTCCCTGTTCTTTTGTCTCTGTTTTTTCTTTTTTGTTTTGCCCTACCCAGGTATGTGGGGAGTTTCTTGCCTTTTGGGAAGTCTGAGGTCTTCAGCCAGCATTTAGTATGTGTTCTGTAGGAGTTGTTCCACGTGTATATGTATTTCTGATGTATTTGTGTGGAGGAAGGTGATCTCCGCATCTTACTCTTCCGCCATCTTGAAGGTCTCCCTCAGATTTGAGTATCTTGATGCCTAGTAATTATGGTCTTGGCTTCCTATTAAAGGTAGAATAATAAAAATATTACAGTTTGAAATAACTTCAGAATCGATTATAAACTCTTTCTCAAAGTCTCTCTTCCATAAAACCTCTTGCTGTGTTTTCCAAATTTTATTCACAGATTAATAGTCCTGAGAAAATTGCCTTGAAAAAAGAGTTTCATAGTGTGGGGAACTCTGCATACAATCTTCTGCTCTTGAAGAGGAGAACAGGATATTCACAATAAATATTCCAGACTTCTTTATAATAAAATGTTTCACAAAACTTATCAGATTAGAATACTTTGTGTAACAGTAATTGATATCTGTTTTGAGAAATTATGTCTTACTGAAAGGAAATTGAGCTAAAGAATTCTGTTCCACCATGAGATAGTTCTTGTTAGAATATTATTCTTTAAGACAAAATATACCTTATAACTTCTGTCTACCCGTATTGTGTCTTCTGGAGCAGTAGAAGAAAACTGCTTTGGACATAAATACTGTATGCCCACTTATTCTTTCTGTTTCTTCCTATAACAGGACAGCTTCCTCATGTCATATGGTATATATGCTCCTTACCATTCTGGTTTCTAATTTCTAAGCTTAAGTAAATTCTTCTTACACTGTCTACTCACCACTGAATGCAATACTCTAAATGTAGTGTGACAATAATTAAGAACATTGAACAGTGGAACTTTCTGCCTCTGGGAATGATTATAAATCTGATGCTATAAAAAGTTATATTACCCTTTTGGTTTACATTTAATTTATCATTAAAAGAAAAAAAACCCCTCCATGTCTTTATTTTATATGTAAATTATTGTAAGGCCAGATTTTGCTCATAATATAATTGTGCTTCCATTCTTGCAACTAAATATAGAACTTTACATCTATCTGTGTACTGTTGACTTTCTTTTGGTTTCTACTCATTATTACTAGTTGTCAGTATGAATTGAAATCCTGATTTTGAAATCGAGTAGCTCTCTTTCAAAGCTTTCCACTAATCAGATAAGAGCTATTCGTTAGGTTGAAATGGAAATGGCAGTATTATTTGCATACAATAGCTAAAATTTCATTGAAATGTGATAGTATTCAACTTGCATTCATCCTTATTGAACATAGGAAAGAATATGTCAAATGCTTTGTTGTAATTGAGACATACTTATATCAACATTATAAGCCTGCTCTAACAATCTAAAATCAGTATAAAGTAAGGAGGATTGTGTTGTTGTTGTTTTCAGTGATTCCTTATTGGTTATTACTAGTGGTGCTTTAAAAAAATTATTATCTACAAAATACATTGTTAATTATTTATTTTTAAAAGCCATTATCTATTCCAAAATTAGCAGTTGATAAGTATTCTTTGTCTATTAATATATGTCTCCACCTCTCATATCTTCCATGATTTGTTGAATGTTACTAATCTTCCCTCCTTCCTTCCTTCTCTTCCTTTCTTTCCTCTCTTCTTCCCTTCTTCCCTTGCTCCCTCCCTACCTTCCTTCCTGCTTTTTTCTTATTTGCAAGGTGTTTGAATTTATTTGCAATGGTTAGTTAGGTAATTTGTTATGGTTTTTCCATCAGTATTATCAGGGAGAATAAAATACTTAAAAACTTTGCTATTTTATGCTCTTTCACTTTGATGGAGAAATACAAAAGGAAAATAGAATTTTTAAAATTCATACTTTTCTTTGTCCTGTATTAATATTATTCTATCTTGCCCTAAGCAATATTCTTATGCTAGAAATAGCTATTAAAGCCTCTGTTTGCTCCCTGTAGCAATTTTCAGAAAGCTGAGTTCATTTTGGGCTTACATTTCTTAGGGCTATCACTAAATATTTGTGTCACTCTATTTTTTATTTATTTTTTTTTTGCGGAACGCGGGCCTCTCACTGTTGTGGCCTCTCCCATTGCGGAGCACAGGCTCCGGACACGCAGGCTTAGCGGCCATGGCTCACGGGCCTAGCCACTCCGCCTCATGTGGGATCTTCCCAGACTGGGGTACGAACCCATGTCCCCTGCATTGGCAGGTGGACTCTCAACCACTGCGCCACCAGGGAAGCCCATGTGTCACTCCATTTTTCCTTGAGTATGTATCCCTTCCATATTTCTTTTATTTATTTATATTTTATTTTATAGCTTTTTTTAATTAATTTTTTATTTTTGCCTGCATTGGGTCTTTGTTGCTACCTGTGGGCTTTCTTTAGTTGTGGCAAGTGGGGACTACTCTTCATTGCAGTGCGCGGGCTTCTCATTGCAGTGGTTTCTCTTTGTTGCAGAGCACGGGCTCTAGGCATGCGGGCTTCACTGGTTGTGGCATGTGGGTTCAGTAGTTGTGGCTCATAGGCTTTAGAGCACTGGCTTAGTATTTGTGGCACGTGGGCTTAGTTGCTCCATGGAATGTGGGTTCTTTCCGGACTAGGGCTCGAACCCATGTCCCCCGCATTGGCAGGCAGATTCTTAACCACTGTGCCACCAGGGAAGTCCCTATATTTCTTTAAAATAATGTTCATGGGCTTATAAAAAAAGAAAGAAATCCATCCATTTGCAACAACATGGATGGACCTTGTGAGTATTATGTAAGGGAAATAAGTCAGAGAAAGATAAATACTATACAATCTCATTATATGTGGAATCTAAAAAACAGAATTTATAGAAACAGAAAGTAGAATGGTGGTTGCCAGCAATGAGAGGGGTGGGGAGAGGGGAAAGGTGTTCAAAGAGTAAAAGATTTAAATAAGTTCTAGGGATCTAATGTACAGCATGGTGACTATAGTTAATGAGATTGTACTATATACTTGAAAGTTGCTAAAAGAATAGATCTTAAAATTTCTTTACACACACACACATCTGTGAGGTGACAGATATGTTAACTAACATTCCTGTGGTAATCATCTCACATTATATATGTATATCAAATTATCACATTGTACACCCTAAACTTATACAATATGTCAAATATATCTCAAGAAAAAAAAAGACTAAAAGTGAAATAGTAGTGACAGATTGCAAGTGAAGAATATGGACAATTCCATTCCTGATACTGAACAGATAAGAAAGAAATCAAAGAGGACATGAACTATGAAACATGTTCTTAGAAGTATTCTATTAAACTGTGAAAATCCTAGGATTTATCTCCCCGACTGAAATTTTAAACTGTGTGAGGATGACTGCTGGTGTCAACATAATTTGGTTCAACAAGAGAGGAGCAATTTATGACATAAATATTATTACAATTTTAGGAACAGGTAGATTTACATATATGTATGTCTATATATGTGTGTGTGTGTGTATACACACAATCTTAAGGTTTTTAATTAGAAAAAGACAGCTGCCCTACATGTTAGAAAACCTTATTTACAAATAAAAGAATAGGGGATATGAGTGATTCCATAATCAAAGAACTCATGAGAGATAGGAAGTACAATTATTATTATACAAGGTCATGTAAAAGTAAAAACAAGGTGCATTTAAATTAAAACATGTAATGGCTAATGAACATTATTTTATTTTGTTTGGATAGTATATCCAAATACTATCCAAATACTGGATAGTATTCCACTATAAATGTGAAAATTTACCATGTTTTCTTTATCCATTAATCTATCAGTGGACACTTAGGTTGTTTCCTTGTCTTGACTATCATAAATAATGCCACAATGAACAGATATCTCTTTAAGATAGTGATTTTATTTCCTTTGGATATATATCCAGAACCAGGATTGCTTGATTATATGGTAGTTCTATTTTTAATGTTTTTGAGGAACCTCCATACTATTTTCCATAGTTGCTGTACCACAGGGAACACGCTTCCTTTCTTTACATCCTTGCCAACACTTATCTCTTGTCTTTTGATAATAGGCATCCTAAAAGCTTTGAGATGATACCTCTTTGTGGTTTTGTTTTTCATCTTCCTTATGATAGGGATGTTGAACATCTTTTTATGTACCTGTTTGTTCATTTGTATATCTTCTTTGGAAAAATGTCTATTCAAGTCCTTTGCCCATTTTTAATTAGATGGTGATGATGATGATGATTATTTTGGCTGTTGAGTTGTATGAGTTCCTTATATATTCTGGATATTAACCCCTTATCAGATTCATGGTTTGCAAATATTTCTCCCATTCAGTAGATTGCCTCTTCATTGTTTGTTTGTTTTTTCTCTATAGATTCAGTTTAGTTTGATGTAGCTCCAATTTAAAAAAAATTTTTATTGGAGTATAGTTGTTTTACAGTGCTGTGTTAGATTCTACTGTACAGCAAAGTGAATCAGCTATATGTGTACATATATCCCCTCTTCTTTGGATTTCCTTTTCATTTAGATCACCACAGAGCACTGAGTAGAGTTCCCTGTGCTACAGAGTAGGTTCTCATTAGTTATCCATTTTATACATAGTCTAGTTGTTTCCTTCTGCTTTTGTTGCCTGTGCTTTTTGGTATCATGTCCAAAAATTATTATCAAGACCAATGTCCAGTAGCTTTCTCCTGTGTTTTCTTGTAGCAGTTTATGTTTTCTCGTCTTACAAGTAAGTCTTTAATCCATTTCAGGTTAATTTTTGTTAGTGGTGTAAGATTAGAGTCCAGTTTCATTCTTTTGCATGTGAGTATCCAGTTCTCCCACCACCCCGATTATTAAAGAGACTATCTTTTCCCCATTGAGTATTCTTGGCAAATTTAGTTGGTCACTTTTAGTCTTACCTGAATACTTTATAGTGTGTTTTCAGCTTCATTTTGATATTGTCTTCTCTGATCCTATATTTCTCAGGATTTAAAATTATGTACTGTGGCTAATAAGTAACTTGTGAGATTCTTTCTCTTTAATGGTATTTTCTTGACTCTTTAGAAAATGTGTGACCTCCTGCACAAAGCTCCGTTCAATGACTCTTGAGTCTCCCTATATTAAAGTACAGTTAACCTTCTCCCAGTGCACTGTTGGACAGTTAAGTTGCCCTTCTCAGCCTGACTGTAGCTAGTTCTAATAATCGCTATGTGAATATTTGCAATTGGTTAACTTAAAAATGTGTGAGGAGTAACATTGGGGGGTCTGATTAAGAAAACCATCAGAGGGCTTCCCTGGTGGCGCAGTGGTTGAGAGTCCGCCTGCCGATGCAGGGGACACTGGTTCGTGCCCCTGTCTGGGAAGATCCCACATGCTGTGGAGCGGCTGGGCCCGTGAGCCATGGCCGCTGAGCCTGTGCGTCCGGACGAGCCTGTGCTCCGCGACGGGAGAGGCCACAACAGTGAGAGGCCCGCATACAGCAAAAAAAAAAAAAAAAAAAAAAAAAAGAAAACCATCAGAAATCAACTTTTTTTCATTTCCCAAAGCAAAAGAGTAAAGATTGCATGTTAAGACTCTAACCATGTTATAATTTATGTCCTAAGTTAGAAATAATTGGTACTATACAATTAGCTTCGACTTCTACGTCCTTTGCTAACAAGAAATTTTGGCTTTCCTACCTCCCCTCATTCCCCATATCATCACCCTTGCTTCAGTTTCGCCTACTTTCCTGTAAATTCATTTTGCTTTGTCATATACTAAGAAGAATTTTAACACTGTAATTTTTTCCTCCATTCAAATATTCAGTGTCTTTCTGGTTTTATGACTCAGGGGTATTAACTCTTGTCTCTAGGGTGCCACTATGATCCCAAATACACCGAATAACTTGGATGCTTGCAACGCAAAGCACTTTGTGTAACCTTTATATAACCTAGTTGGCATAGCTGAATATGTATATATGTGTATCTCAAATCCCCTACTCAGTACCCAGGATTGTTAAGACTTAGTTATGCCACAATAACTTCATGCCAAAGCACCTGCCATCAGCCTTTCTAAAACATGACGCAGCTCTCTCACTTTTATGCTTTCTGAAAGGAAAATCTCAGGTTCAAGTTATCATTACTTAACCTTAGGTTTTCTGTACACTGCCTTTGAATCTAAATCTTGTATATTTCCAACAAAAGAGACTACCACTTGAAGAATAATTAAAAACACACAGCTGAGGAAAATACATACAGAAGGAAATATTTACTATCTTGATTTTTATAGAAGAGGAATTCTGAGAATGAATTTTTTAAATGTGGTTTTTCTTTCAAGGGAATTTCCACGTACATGGGAAATACAGTTTTGTTTGAGAAGGGAGGACATTCATATGTGCTGTTAAAGTTAAGTTTTTTTTTGTGTGTTTTTTTTTTTTTTTACATCTTTATTGGAGTATAATGGCTTTACAATGGTGTGTTAGTTTCTGCTTTATAACAAAGTGAATCAGCTATACATATACATATGTTCCCATGTCTCTTCCCTCTTGCATCTCCCTCCCTCCCACCCTCCTTAAAGTTAAGTTTTGATGGGTGAATAAAATTGAACACAACTTCAGAGAAGGGCTAAGAACACTAGCTTTGAAGCCAGGCAGACTTCAGTTTCAAGTACTCCTACTGCATTAACTAGCTGTGTGGCTTACGGCAAGAAACACTTAATTTTCCTTACATTGAAAACAGAGGTAATTATTCCTATCAGGGCTGATTGTTGATAGGAGTAAATGATACAGTGTATGTGTAGTGTAGAGCAAAATGTCTGCCATATAAGAAGTGTTCCATAAATTGTAACACTGTGCTTTGAACCCCCAGTCGCTGGTACAACTAGGGTGTGCATTTCATGCATGTAAGGATCAAATGCAAACATATTTGAGCATTAGAATATCATCACTTAATTTTTTATGGAGAAAGAAATCTCCTAAGTTCATTTCTATTTCTGTTCAATTTTTGTGCCAATGTCCTTTAGCTTTCCAAGCTGTCAACAGTACATATGCCTAGCTCCTAGAGGGCATGAATAAGGTTTTATGATATCTGACATAATAATGCACCAACAAACACACACACACACACACACACACACACATACACACACACATATGCACAATTTGGGACTTTGGTAGTGTGACAGTGACCAGACTTTATTTATGTTAGGAAGAACCACCTTACCCCTTCAATTAAAAAAAAAAGGATCATACAGCAGTCCCACTCCTGAGCATATACCTGGACAAAAATATAATTCAAAAAATACATGCACCCCTATGTTCACAGCACCGCTATTCACAATAGCCAAGATAGGGAAACAGCCTAAATGTCCATCAACACATGAATGGATGAAGAAGATGTGATACATATATGTAGTGGAATACTATTCAGCCATAAAAAAGAATGAAATAATGCCATTTGCAGCAACATGGATGCAACTAGAGATTATCATACTAAGAGAAGTAAGTTGGAAAGAGAAAGACAAATACCATATGGTATCACTTATATGTGGAATCTGAAATATGCCATAAATGAACCTATCTGCAAAACAGAAACAGATTCACAGACATAGAGAACATATTTGTGGTTGCCAAGGGGGAGGAGGATCGAGGAGGGAAACACTGGGAGTTTGGGATTAGCAGATGTAAGCTATTATATAGAGGATGGATAAACAACAAGGTCCTACTGTGTAGTGCAGGAAACTATATTCAATATCCTGTGATAAACCATAATGGAAAAGAATATAAAAAAAAGAATGTCTCTATGTGTATAACTGAGTCACTTTGCTGCACAGCAGAGATTGGCACAACATTGTAAATCAACTCTACTTCAATAAAAAAATAAAATAAAATAAAGGATCATAGAGTTGCTCTGATGATGAGATGGAAAAAATTCTGAAAATGGCATCACACTTCCTCAGTTTGTGCCCTTGCTCTGCCACCATAAAATGCATGGCCATGGACAGAGCCCTTTCCTTTGAAGGGAAAATAAAATGTATCCCCTTAAGTTGTTGGGAGTATTAAGTGTGATGATGTAGCAAAAGTTCTGTGTAAGCTGTAAACTTGTTATTGCAGTCGGGCAGATTGTTAGAAAAGGTTTCCATTTTCTCATCCACATCTGGATTCAGGAACTTCCAACTTAGTTCATATTTGTATTAGGCCAAATAAATAGAGGTTTCCCTCCCTTCCACCTTCTTTTCTTTCTCTTCAGGGAAGCTGGATGTATTAAATCGTTAGATCATGTTAAGAGGTAAAATAACCCATGCTATAAGCATGTTTTATAAAAAACCTTTAAACATTAGCAGGCTGTATGAAGTACTTTTATCACATTTAATTTCTTTGAAAGTATCTGAAAGTTTCAGATAATTCATAAATAGATTATGTGACACAAGGAATACTCTCTGTAAGAAATTCCTACCAGCTAGATTTGCTTCTGAGAAAATATATAGTTTTGCAATTTAAAATGCGAAAATCTTTCCTGTCTTGTCTAATATCTAGGATTCTTTTGAGATGAGCTGAGATGGGAGAAATAAAAATATGTTTGCAACTGGAAAGTTAATGAAAATTTATCAGTTTCTTATTTCCCTATGCTACAGTTGCAGTATCCTTTTCCTCCTTTGAATCTCAGCATTCTGGGAATCTTGTCCTAAAACTTAGGGAAGAAGACTTATTTCTCCTATAAAATCTGAAAAAAATCTCTCCCCATACTTTGGTATGGAGTCTTAACTGATTTTGGACCTTTTTTTTTAAGTCTGTCTGAAAACATTGCACAGTGAGCAATTAAATTCTGACAGTTCTATTTATGCTCTTGTTGTATATTTGTTATTCAACTGATTATTGAAATGAAAATTTCACTGGTGATTAAACTAAATGTATTCAGTTCTGAAAACAATGCCTTACTCAAGATTTCTTAATCCTTTGGATATAAGCATGCATGGAAGGGGAAAGCTTTTCATCAGCATTTTAAGGTGCTTTTTGACAACAGTATTCTCCATTCTTTTAACCAATACAAAGACAGCACTTACAGTACTTTCTCCTTAAAAGTAATTTGTTTTAATCATCTTTTTAATAGTAACTTTCACAGAAGGTTAGCTCCAACAGAGGGTCATGGCTATAATATATTTCTTACAAATATATTCTGAAATAGTGTAATGATGATAAAAAATAATATACATGGTTTCCTTTTAATATAGGAGAACTCCAAGATGTTTGATTTTCTACAAATTGTTAATTAAAAGGAGTCATAAAAGTGGAAAGTATAAGCTGTGAGCTGCCATTTGTTCTTTTGTACTCTTAAAGCATAATTTTTCTCCAGTAAATTACCAGTGGGAAGGACCAAATTAAAAGAAATATTTCCTCGATCGTGATGACGATGATAGCTGATAATATATATTGAGTTCTATATTATCTCATTTAATGTCCTCAGTTCTTCACATTTAAAAATGATAAGAGGTTAACTTGACTAAGTTTACACAGTTTGTAGTTTGTTAGAACCGTGATCTGAAGTCAGTAGTTGTGACTTTATTGCACTTTATGAAATCTTTCTTAATGTTTGTTTACAGGCTGATTTTCAAATAATAATGTAAAGTAATATCACGTGAGACACTTTACATATACTTCTTTAAACACCTTTGTTTTGAAGTAAAGTAAAATCTGTAAGCTTTCATCTTATTAGTTAATACTCCTTAATGAAGCTTCCACTATATCGAATCTCTTATGGGTCATTCTAATATATATATCATATATGGATACCAATTTTAGTAAAGACTAGTTCTGCAAGAAATAGCCTTAACTATTTATATTCTCATACCTAGAAGTGCTACATGATGTAAAAGAAGATGAATGCATCTGCATTTAGCTTATACCATACTTCCTGTTTAAATGTCTGATCTGCCTTAGGAGTGTTAAAAGAGGATTCTCTGTTTTGGTGCATTTTGTGTATTTGTGACCCACCTCTGGATGTTGCCTCTGCTGAAAATGGTTGTTTATCAGCGTCACACTAAGTTTCCTAAGTCACTTGTTTTCTTATATTATTTTCCTTTGTTTCTATCATGTCTAAGCCCCTTTCACCAGGCAGCTTCATGAGCCTCACTTCCCCACCCTAAATCCCACTAGATCTCTGCAAGAGCCCGCACTTCCAGTTAGTCCCCTTGTCTTCATATTCTCCTCGTCTGTAATGATCATGCTTTTCTCCATATTTTTATTTATGCTGTCCCCCCAGCCATGTGACTATTGTTCTTTATTCTCTTTCCTCTTCAAAATCCTATCCATCCTTTTCCGGAGAGGTTTGCCAAATTTGCCCAAATCACAATTCTCTCTCATTTCTCAATTCCCGTAGGATTTTTAATGATAATATCCACTTCTTGAATGTAGACTGTATTGTATTGATATTATCTCTGAATTTTTGGTTCAAAATTCTTACCTACTTACCAGGTTATACATTTACTAAATTAGAGATAATAAAATTGCCAGATTCTATTCAGAATCTTGCCACCTACAAACTTTCAGTTAATGTACTTTATTGACAAGTAGAAAGGAAGGTGTCAAGGAAACATACTTCAACTTTGCTGGCCACCTTCAGATGGTTTTATAAGTTGTGTGAAGTCATTTCAGTCTTGTTCATCTGGATCAGCAGCCCGTGATGTATTCGGAATAACGGCTTGTTAACACTTGTGACAGAAAGAAGAAAGTTAAACTATACACTTTACAGAGTTCAAAAGCAGCAGTAATTGTTTACATATTGGTACTTTTAAAGTGTTACTTTGGACTGTGAACACATGAATATAGGAACAAAGTTTTAGGATCCAACCTATTTCTAAACACTAATGTATGTTCCACAAAGTGGGGACCCAAAAAGTAGTCAGTGCTTTGCTGTGTTTTCCTTTGTGGATAAAGCTTTTTGATAATATAAGCTAATGTATCATTTATAAACAAATATTTTTCCTGTGAAACTGGTTAACCTAACAAATTTAGTAGAATACTGTGCATTCCAGATTCAGGCACACAAGTTCACAATTGGGTATATATTATGTGAAACAAATATAGATATATAATACCTCTACTGTATTACATCTGAATTATAGTGGGAGACCTGTTGGGTACTGCTTTCTGCTTCTCTGTGCATTGGTTTTTCCGGTCGCGTTCGTCCCCCTACTCACCAGAAGTGTGTGTTTGCTTTGGGTGCTGCCGTGGAGAAGCTGCTGTATGGAACAGAGCATGACCCAAATCATGGCCTAGGAAACTGTATTACACTGTAAGATTTCTTCACTTTATATTTCCACCTTTTTATTTTTAGAGAAAAATAACATTGTTGTATTGCATCTCTTAGACGGTCAGTATTAGGAATATTACTTGTGCTTGGTCGTTTTTAAAAAGTAGATAAAGCTGTCCATGATGTTGACAGACATATATAGAAAGAGTAATTCAGTGCTGAATTCCCCTGGGAACAAATATGTCCTGGATATTCCGGGGAAATGAGGCTTAGTGAAAATGTAGTACGTCTCACAACATGTTGTCCTTTGCCTTGAAGTGCCTTCTTCACTCCCTTATGACTTCCACATGCCTTCATGTAATTTAGGGACATTCAACAGATAGACTCACGGCTGAATTGTTTCTGCAGATCTATGACACTTCATTCATTCATTAAATAAGCAGAGAGATAAATATGTAAGTACAAATTAGAACAGTGAAAGTAAGAAAAAAGACCAGTAGGATCTAATTTAGATCAAGAGATCAGCCCCCTGACTTTAACAGTCATCAAGTATCATTCATACTATCTATTGTATGTTATTTGGTATTATCCTCATTTTCATCAAACAGCTTAGTTGCTAAGAAGTATCCCTAAATTGTTAATAAGTAAGTAGTAATATCATAATTATGTATATTATTTATTTAAAGATTCAGATTATTACATGCTTTTCTTTCTGCTTCCATGGTTTCTAGTTGCTGACCCACAGAAACATAAGTGAAAGAAGCTTGAGTATTGAAAGTATTTTGTTAAACATTTGAGTAGCATACTTTTATAGTAATTATCTAATCAGAATAGAAATTTTATAGTTGAACATTTAATTGGATAAAATTATTATGTGGATGATAGTGCTGTCATATGATTTTAATTACATATTTATTACAGCCATTAATCATACTAAAGTAATTGCTTTGTATAACAATGAAGTAGAGAGATAACAAAGAGTATTAATATTTGAGTGGTGGATCTAGGAAGGCACTTAAAACTACAAATAGAGTATATTCTATGTCACATGTTTTGGTGTGATTTGTGGGCTTGCAATTAGATTCTTACACTCATTGCAGTCAGGATTTTGTGACCATTTTTTGCTTCCCAAATTGTTGTTACCTTAGGGCTGTACATTCATTAGTCTGGTCCATTAAACAATAGCTTGAATTTTTCTTATAAGTGTCATAAAATATTCTGTCATGATTATTGATCTTGTTTAAACATTTTAAAATAAAAATATAGATCTTCAACAATACAGTTGGAAATTTACTAATATTTGGCTTTCATATAAGTAAGCTAAGCTTCTAATTAAGTCATAAAAGTTTAGAGTTGAAGGATTGTCATAATAATAAAGCTCATTCATTAAGAACCATATGTCAGCCAATCACCATGCCAGGTGTTTAACTTATATCATCACCAATCTTCATAGCATTCTTGCAATGTACTTATTGTTTTCTTAATTTTATTAAAAAGTGTAATTAAAATCAACAATACAGTACGGAAGTTCCTCAAAAAATTAAAAGTAGAACTACCATGTGATCCAGTAGTCCCACTTCTGGATAGTTACCCAAAATAATTGAAATCAGTATTTTGAAGAGATAGTTCCCCTCTCGCGCAATGTTCACTGCAGCATTGTTCACAATAGCCAAGATGTGGAAATAGCCTAAATGTACACATACATGTGCGCACACACGTAAACCCCCCCCCCCCCACAGCGTGGAATATTATTTAGCCTTAAAAAAGAAGGAAATCTTGCATATGCAACAACATGGCTGAACCTTGAGGATAAACTACATCATTTTTCTAGTTCTCTTTTATATTCTATACTAGGTATAAGCTACATAAAAATATTTTATATTCCAGATTTTCTCCACTAATACATTTTACTTTTCACACTCAAAGTCTAGTTTAAATCATGGTTGAACACTCAACTTCTCCAAGGAAACTTTCTTGGCTCATCTCATCCTATCTGCTTTGCATCGCCTCAACTTGATTTATTTTATTTTATTTCTTTTAAAAAATAACATAATATTTGTATACTGCATGCTTGCTTTTATGTTTTCATGGACAGACCCTCTCTAATTTTTAGATGTCTTTGTTACATTTAGAGTATAACGTCCTCAAGGGCAAGAACGGTTTATTCTTCTCTTTTTGACACCATGTGCCACATCCTGTGTTTCACAAGTGTGAACACAGAAAAGAAGTTTACAAAAAGTGTGAGATTGTAGTTGGGGCCTGTGTTCTCTTGATGCTGTGGCAAATTGTTCTTTTGGAGCTTTTATACTTTTGCTTCAGGTAGTAAATGAAAGCAGGAAAATAATTCCTTGAAAACATCTTTTGGTGCTTTGAAGTAAATTTGAAAAATATCAGAAACATCCCAAACTATACAAAAAATCCAAATACATTTGTAGGCAAGAACATTTTAAAAAATGTGCCAATGCCTTCCTTCACTTAGAAGGGACCCTGAAAAAGCATTTAACCACTGTAATTCGGTTCCATTTGTTTTTATAATTTGTAATACAATGTAAACATTGAAGTCTGGGACCTTTTGAAAAACTGATTTTTAATATATTGTAGAAATCTAAGCATGTTTAGTTTTGTTATACAATTAGTGTTGTTGATTTTTTTCTAGAAATGCAGAAACTACTAAACTCCTAAATGACTACATATGTTGATAAATTTGGGGATTAAATTTGAGCTGTGTGTTTTCAGAACTATTGTCAGTAGTAGGTATGTCCAAATATTCTTTCCAGAAATTTCACTGATATACCTTTATTTAGTAAGCATAGCATGGAGATGCATATTTACCTCATTACTAGTTAATATTGGTAAACTATTTTAAGATAATTAATATGAAATATCAGTAGTTTTTTTCTTTATCTCTTTGTCTCTCTTTTAATCTAACCTTAGGATATAGTGTGTCTTTGTTGTAGTCTCCTGTGTAAACTGCTATAAATTATATTCTCTGAATAGATTTTATAGACCTTTTGGTAGAAGGTATTTTCTACAGAACATAAATTTTTTTCATGAAATATGACAATAACCTATTGACAAAAAAGAAAGCAAAAAAGGGTTTCACCTTAACACTTTTTCATGCAACAATTAGTACTCCAGAATAATTATTTCTATGTTGATTCTGAAGTAAAGAAAGTAATGTTGTGTATGAAAGTCATGATCGGGATATTTTCTTAAGCTGAGTTTATAGTCTAATGGTATCGTAAAATCTCCAATTATTACTTTAGCCCATTTTTCATTTATCTTTTTAATGACTTATAAAAATGCTTATTTCTTCAGTATTATTAGTTGCTTTTGCTGATGAGTTTTTCAGCCAGTTCAAGAATAAGAATATGCTTCATAATTTCAATTTTGAATAATAACTCCAGATGCAAAAGCAACAAACCTACCAGAAACAACCAGTGTTTGCCATTACAATATTTCTTTCTTAGAAAATTGAACTCAACTTTCATCACTAGGACTTGTAAAGCTGAAGGCACTTAAAACAACTATATTAAGATTATCATTAACTTTTTTGTTCACATTTAGGATTGTAATTAAAACTGTCAGAAGTAGCAGATCTCTTTATGTTCTTTATTTTACATTTTCTCAAAGGGTAACACATGAGAATAGAGGAATTGCTTCCAATATCTGGAACACTCAAGAAAGAAGAGGGAAAAGATATTTTACAATTAAGATTGACAGAGAAGTCAACACTTAGACATATGAACTAAGACCTGTGTAATGATGAAATTTACCATAAGGGAAGAACTGATACATCCACTTCAGTATGGGTTTGAATTTCTTAGCAATAAAGCTTTGTCTTTATTTCAGGAGTTTTCCTGGCAATGGGTTATCTTAATACCAATCATTCTGTGTCTGTCATTTTTCACACTTAATGCTTGATAAGTTGCCAATTAGTATAAATGGTGAATGGAGACAGCCTCAGGATCCAGACTGGTAGTACTAATGGCCCTGGTCAGAAAAGGTGTTAATTCCAAACCAAGTTTGTCTCTCTTCCAGTCAGAAGGAGTTTGTTCAGACGAGAAATGCCAATTCTTCCTTTAGTGGATGTTGGCCAGGTGAAGAGAACTGCCAAAAGAGAAATGTAACATGCCATATGTGACTTCAACTGAAATGAAAGACACAGCACATTTTTACTTTCAAAAAAATTAAATGATCTTTTAAACACACAGATTTCTTCACAGGTAGGGTTCTGAAAATAAATCACTTGCTATATAGAGTAAAGAGTAATGGAATCTTGCCAGTAGACAGTGCACTCCTTTCCTGCCCTGGGAGATACTTATCATAATGTGACAGGGCCTTTATTATACATGTAAAAATGACAAGATTACTCTGTATGTCCAGAGCAGCAATGATCTTGTTAGCAGAAGTTGTTTATGCCACTGTTGAAGTGCTTTAATATCATTTCCAGACAGCATTACTCTCAGTTGCTACATGGATGAATAAAAGGGCAGAGAAAATAGTACAAATTTGAGCCCTAGTTGAGACCAGTGTGATTCCCAGTTCCTTCATCCATAGAATGAGGTTTAATATTCCATCTTTGGGGTATTGTAAATAGATTCTATGGTTATTTATTCACAAGAATACCAAAATATCAGTTCTACAGTGTTGTGTAAGTTGAACCATATGAAATTATCTGTTTTGTGGGTTGAAGATTGTCAAACATCAATTTCATAGAGGTAAATGAAATCCTTAGTATGCTGTAGCATAACATTATCTTTAAAATTTTCGAAGTCCACAATCACATATATTTGCCTATTATGTGCCAGATGCTGTGCTAATCGCCTTCCAGATGTCTTCACATTTAATTATGACAGCAATCCAATTCGTAATGTTATTATTCCTGTTTTAAAGATGAAGAAATTGAAACACGAAGATGACCAGTAGTTCAAAGTCATACAGTCGATGAGGGGTGGATCTAGAATCAAACTCAGGCTGTCTGAGTCCTACATACACTTACTACTTTTCAAATGAGCCTCTTATGTATTGTGTGTTTATTTTCCATTTTTATATCTTTTGTTTATATCTTTTGCCCATTTTCTTTCTCTCTCTCTGTTTTGTGAGAATGCACTTGGAAATCTGACAAGCATATTTTTTTTCTTTTTACCTTTTGACCATTTTCTAAATGTTTTTACCTTTTGACCATTTTCTAAATGTATTTTTTTTAACTGCTGAGTATCAGGAATTCTTTATATATTCTATTTACTGGTTCTTTGTCATATATATGGTGTATGAATATTTTCCCCAAGTTCATAGTTTCACTTTTCATCCATTCCACATGAGCTTTTGCAGAGCAAAAAGTTTTAAATTTTGATAAGATCCAATATCAGTGCATCAATTCATGGATTGTGCTTTTAGTCAAGACTAAGAACTCCTTAGCAATTCCTACATTCTGAAGATATTCTATATTTTTGCTAAAAGTTGTATGGCTTTACATTTGTCTGTGATCAATTTTGAGTAAATTTCTGTATAAAGTGTGAAATTTAGGTTGAGTTCCATTGACTATGGTTGTCCAATTGCTCCAGCACCGTTTGTTGTAAAGGATATCCTTCCTCCATTTAATTGCTTTTATATCTTTGTCAAAATATTTTTGGCTATATTTGGGTGGTTCTATTTCTTGGTTTTCTTTTTTATTCTACTGGTCTATGTGTGTATCCCTCCACCAATACCACATGGCCTTGATTATGGTAGCTATATAGTTGGTCTTATACTGGGTAGAGTGATTCTTCATACTTTTTCTTCTTTTGCAAGAATGTTTTAGCTATTCTAGCTAGCTTACATCTTTCCATATAAACTTTATAATCAATTCTGTGTGTACAAAAAAGCCTTGGTGGGATTTTGATATGAATTACTTAAACCTATAAGTCAATTTGGAGAGATTGGTACATTTACTATGTTGAATGTTCCAATCCATGAACATGTTATGTCTCTCTATTTATACCTTTGATTTCCATTGACTTTTGATTTATATATATTTATCATTGCAAGCATGATGGAAAACAATGAGTATGTCTAAGTTCTGATTTTGTTTAAAATAGGTCAGGTATAACTTTTTTACTATTTTAAAAATAATAAGACACAATAAAAATAGATTTAAATTAATTTCTGTTTTGAAGGAAGAGGAAACTAAACTTCAAGTGAATCAAAAGATATTTCAGAGATCTGTTTTAGGGAACAAAATTGTTAATGGATTCAGTATCTATTTTAATGGACTCAGTGCATAGCAATTCCGTGTCAGGTTTAATTTTATACAACTTTAATTATAATCTGTTATGCTTCTATCATAATCTAAACCCATGGTTACCCATATTTTTCTACTATTTTAAAATAATTAAAAAATTTCTGCTTCTTGGGCAGTATCTTTTAGGGTTTGTGATTTTACTATAGCAGTTTTGGAAATAAAATCCTAAATAATTTAAATATGCATGCTGTTGATTTTATGACATTGTAGAAAACCAGCCAAGACTATATTGGTTTATCCTTTTTATTTTTGAAACAATCTTCCCAATGACTTACATACCAGGCATTTTAGAAACTATATGAGGCTTATTGATGTCTTTTTTTTTTTTCAAAGAGGCATCTAGAGGATTTCCCAACCATCACACCTCAGAGAGAACCTAAGTTCTAATATGAGCATTGGGAGTACATAACCAGTATTGATATATGAAAAGAATGTACTATTATGCTGTAAATGGATTTTTCGGTTTTACAAGGGGTATGGCTATATGATATTTCTCTGCTGTTATAATGCTCCCATCTACAGGATAATTTAAATTATTAATTTAATGACTATAAGTGTAATAAAAATTCCAAATATATATTTTACCTTTATGCTCAAAAGCTCATGGTAATTTTATCAATTTAGAAAGTTTTTCATCCACTACAAAAATCCAGCAATCTCTGAGATGCAATTGCTTGATAATATGATAGCCAAGAAAATTATATAATAGCTTAGGAAGGGAACTGAAAAAAAAGTCATATCCAACTGAAGTCATGGCCAGAATTATAATGTAGTTTTAGAATTAGCATCTTACCTGGATATGAATTTCAGAAATATTTCCATAAATATACTGTTTCAAATTAAAACTTTAAAATGAAAATGTTGACCCTTTCTTATTTAGAGTTGAAAAAAAGGGAGGATAAAAATAAAAATTTGACCCCCCCCCCAAAAAAAAGCAGCCTAGATGTCAGGTGAAATACTATTTGAGAACCTAAAATAATTGCATTACACATTTCCATCAGTGCCTGTCCACCTACCTATTGCAGCTACACTCACCTGCTAGTCTCCACCTGGAGCCAGTGGTGGGCACCTTAGTCAGCTGCAGCCTTTCCCTAACTGGTCAGGTGTGCTGACATAACCAGGGCTTTTCCTAGAGTTGGGTTAATAAGCCTTAGGAAGTGAACCTGCAAGTCCATGGAGTAGACTTAGGGTTAGAAAGGCCAGGGAAGCTTTGGGCAAGTCAGAGTAATGAGGAAAGAGAGGGTATACATAATCAGAGAAAACGTAAGGTAGAAAAACAGGGAATGATTGAGTCCACCAAGGAAAGAAAAGGCTCCACAAGAGGAAGGGAGATGGTGCTGTGTGTGCTGCCTCAGGTCCTAGTGAGCTTAGGGTTCTGCTAGATTCACTGTAACCCCTTCTTTATATCAGTGATTTATTACTGAAATGAAACACCCAATTAATCCAAGGGGACAATACAAGCACCCTGTTGACTGTAGTTTTTTTCTCCCAGGAACATGAACTCGCCTTGCTCAGCAGGCTTATGCAGGTACATAAAAACTGTAATTTTTCATTTCTCCTTATTATAGATCCAAGACAAACTGAAATCAATATAGATCTATACTCAAATGTAAGAATCTCTATTCTGTGGACTTTGGGTGTGCATTCCAGTTCTGGCTGGCACTAGATTTATTGCACAAAACCACCTTAAGTTGTTTCAAACTCGTAGAACCTGCCTTAATGAACCGGTATGAACTCGTAACAAATTGTACAGCCTGTTGGCCTGCTTATTTAAATCAGCCTGCAAAGACAGTCTATAATACAGTCAATTAGCACTAATTAATGATTATTTAAGTAGTCACTGATGGATACCTGACTAGTGCATACTCAGCTAAAGCCTAATGAGCTAATGACAAGAAGTTCCTGAACATTTCATAAAGTTGGTAGACACTATTTATACTCACTACTGAGCATTTGCTAAGTTAAAGCATCTTAACATCTTCAGTTTCCCCTTCCTTCAAAATAGAAATATTTTACTTACTCTAACTCTATTTTTTGTATTTTTAAATATAATAAAATAATTTGAGAGTATAAATGAGAATACACATGAAAAAGATCTTACCCACCCTCAATACCAAACATAGGCTATATATTTTTTCATGTGTTCCTTCTGATTAGTGACCTCTGTTTAGTTCTCTTAAGCAGACATCTTTATCCCGTTGCCATGGACCATGTCTAGACACGCTGCGAAATTCTGATCAGCGTGTATACAAATTACTTTTTCTTTAACTCAGTATATGTATCAGCAAATTCTGTTAGCTTTCATGTGGCAAGAAGTCCAATGTGCTGCAAGGAAGAGATGAGAAACACAGAATGGTGGCATTCAAGAACCAAAAGATTTTGAATTTATTCAATCATATGTGAATGTTTCCTTCAGTGGTAGCAAATATTCACACAATCACACTGCTGAAGCCAACCATAGAAAATATGTGGATAAGTATGAACACTATAAAGACATGGTGACATAGTTATATTATAATGGTGATATTATTATTATGCAGATTTGTTTATAGTTCTTCAGTATCTAAGGCTTTTAAATGAACCATCAAAAATTATATAATTCCAAACCGTGCAGCAAGCATAAAGAATTTAAGAATTCTGACTTAGGATATTACCTTTAATAGATAGATGTGATACTTCATTCCATGAGGTTAATGAGAACCCGCAAAGAGGCAGGAATCCGAAAACCACATTGACTTTTTCTGTAAATTATCCCACCTATGAAATCTTATAACACTAAATTTATAGCTCTTATTTCTATATATTTCTCTTAAATTACAGACCCCAAAATGATAACAAGGCCAGCTAAGCACAACCTTATCAATAACAGCCATTTTATTTTTCCTGCAGAGGGTTTATAGTTTATACCTTATTTTGTTTATAACTCGTGTAGGATTTAATCAAATGGCTTTTGCCAATTACAGACTTGGAGTTAAATTCAGCTGCTAACACTTTAAAATTATATGACTTTAGACATTTTATTTATCTCCTCTGGGATTCAGATTTTTATCAACAAAATAGAATAGCATACTTAACTTGTCAAATTATTTTCAAGGCTATTGAAAAATAGTTGAAGTGCTTGGCATAGTGCCTGGCACATGCTGTAAATGAAAGGAAACGTAGCTATTAATGTAAAGAGGAGAATTAACCTGAGGACCTTTAAAATGGCTCAGGTGAGGTTTATTTGTCTGTTATAGCCACTCTTGAAAAATCAATTAGGGAAAAACAGAAGTAAGACAGAAGGGAAGACTGGTTGAGAGGAATGCTTCTGAATTCCCATGTTGATTGTAATGTATTTATACTAGCTGCTAAACTGACACTGTCTTTTTTCTACTTAATATAAAAAAGAAAACATAAGCTAAAATAAATGTAAGAGAAAAATAAATAAGCAACTTAATAAATTGCAATGAAAGGGGTTGGTAAAGGTTAAGTGGTAGTACTAAGAGTTCACCTTTCAGTAATGCATACTAAGTAAATTAGTCAAAACATCCCAATGAGGAAAACTAGAAATATTGAACAAAATAGAAAATAAAAACCTGAACACATTAGAGAGCTTACAATGCACTGAAGAATTAAATATCCAAGATATGAGAGGTAAAAAAAATTCAGAGAGATGATCTGAGAATTAATTGGGAGCCACGTTTCCCCTGAGGAATTTGCTGTTTCTTGAAGAGAATGCTGAGATGATGAATGATTGAGCAGAAGCTTTGATAGCCACAAAATGTTACAAGGACAAAAGTTTTAGTCTGGGGTCTGTCAAAGGTAAGAGGCATGGTAAATTCCCACAGTTGATTTGGAGCCCAACAGGCCTAGATGAAAGAATAATCAGCATTCACAGGGACTAAATCCCTGCCTTGAGATATAAGGGTGATGCAGGAAATACATAAATCTTTGAAAATGAATTATCATTCCTGGATCAAGATGTTTAGGATAACCATAAAAAAATCCTGTCTGAATGAAGTGAATATTGTCCCTAGCCTGAAGTTATTTCTATAATATTTTTTCAAGTATAGTGATTGGCACATAAACTAGTAAAACAGTCATATAAGGAGACAGTATTCACCAGAACCAGCAGAAACTGGAGAACAGGGTGATTGGTGTTCCAGATACTGGAATTACGAGAGATAGGTGTTAAAATAACTGTGTTTACTATGTTATGGAGATAAAAGATGACATTGAAATTTTCAGCAGAATCCTGAAAATTGCCAAAAAATATGACACAAAAGATCTGAAAAAGAACCAAATTGAAATTTTAGAATTGAAAAGCAAAATACATAATTATTAAATTTCATAGCAGGTTAGACACAGCTGAGGACAGAGTCAGTGAACTTGAAGGCAGTTTGAAAAAATATATAGAATAAAATATGGAAAGTGAAAGGAGAAAAGAAAGAAAGAAGATGCTGTAAGAATTTGTAACATGTATAATTGAAGTCTTTGAAGCAGATGAGAGAAGCAATGTGGCAGAAATATTTTAAGAAATAATGACTGTCAAATTTTTAAAACTGAAAAGTGATCACTTTCATTAGTTATGAAGGAAATGCATCTTGAAAGCTCAGTGACATACTCTTAAAATGTTAGTCATGCTGGAATGTGAGTAGTAGTGACAATGCAAAGTGCTAACAAGTTTAAGGAAATATAAAAGTTTTTGCAAGATGAAAGTTATTGTGCAGATTTTGTAGTCACTTTGTAATAATGTTTGGCATTATCAAAGCTTAACAAATGTGCTTCTACTCACACGAATATTCCCACTAGAATGTATATGCTCCAAAAAACACATATAAAAGTGTTCATAGTGGCATAATTTATTATAGCCTACAGGTAAAAATAAAAAATAAGCATCAACAATAGAATTTAATAAATTGTGCTGTATTCATGTAATGGAATACTATACCATGATGATAACGAATGAATTAGAACCACATATAATACATAGGTAAATGTCAACAAACATAATGCTGAGTAAAAGATGGCAAATATATATATGTGTGTGTGTGTGTATAAATATATAATTAGTTATATCAAGTTTAAAAATAAGTAAAACTAAATTATGTTAGAAATTTAAATAATGATCACTTGGTCAAAAGAAAGAGGTTATATTTGGGAGGGGGCATGAAGGTATGTTCTGGAGCACTGGAACATCCTGTTACTCGATCTAGCTGGTAGATACATGGAAGTGTTTGCTTTGTGTTAATTTATTGAGCTATAGTGTTGGGATTTGTAAAGTTTATGTTTGGGTTAAATTTTAATTAAAATGTTTAAAATAAAGGCAAGTGGCTTGGTCACTTCAGGAGATTGCCAACAAACATATATGAAGATGGTCAGCCTCATAAGTAATCAGTAAGTGCATATTAAACCAAACTGAACTGTCATTAAATACCAGCACGATACCTAAAATTAAAAATTAAAAGACAGTATTCTCTGGAACTCTCATATAGTGCTGGTGGGCATATGAATGATACAACCACCTGGGAAACTCTTAGGCATTATCTGCCAAAGTTGAATATATGTGTATCATGACCTAGCAATTCCCTCTTAGGGATATCCCCAAGAAAAACTCTCACACATATGCACAAGGAGACATGTACAAGAATATAGCAACATTATTTGTAATATTCACAAGCTAGAAATAAAATGTCATTAACAGTAGAACAGGTAAATACTTTATGGAGTATTCATGCAAGGGCATTCTATACAGTAACAAATCATAGTTCTGTGCCACAAAATGGATGAATCTTTCCTATAGGGAGATAATATTTTTTTCTATTAATATTTCAAGAGCTAATACTTATATGATGCTTTCTACATTTTATGTGTTCTATATATTGTATATTTATTAAAGTTTAAAATTTTTTACAATAATTCTATCCAGTAAGTGCTTATAAAATGCCTATATTGCATATGGGAAACGGAGGCATAGAGAATTTAACTTGCCCTAGATTATAGATTTTTTTAATATAACCAAGAAAATATGTAAAATGAATAGATTCTATCACCAATACATAATCTATAAAACAGTAAATGAAACAGTTTAGTTCTTGGCTGAAGTAGGCTGAAATACATTCCAATTTGGATAATTGGATACAACCCAGAAACATATGTAAAATAAAAATACACAATACTACTTTAGTGTATGAACTGTGGCATCTTAGATCAATGTGAAATTTTCTTTGAAAATACCCAATTGTCTTGAAGAATTATCGATCATATCCTTTGTTCCAGAAAACTAGAGTCTATTGTGTGAATATCTATTTTACACATAATATGAACTATAATTAGGTCCTAGCAAAACCATGATTTATCATGTAGCAGTACACCTAATGTTAATTTATTTTAAAAAACCACTTATTTATAAAATATTTAAAATTTAAATTATAAAATTGTCAAATATTTGGCATTGAAAAATTCAATTAACTCTTACAACTGAAGTTTTTTGCTACAAAGCCATTGATATAAAACTAAATTGATATAATGCCTAATCATTAAGACCTATGGTTAGTATGTTAAAATAACTCCACAAGATACTTATACAAGGACAGAAAAAGCGATAAAAGTAAGGAGAGAAAATGTATAGAAAGAGAGTCACTATAGGTGACTATAGGTATTAATAGGGGAGAATTACTTGGCATAAGTAAATAAAAACAAGTCATTTCAAGTCTAACATACATTATTACAGCAAGATTTTTGTTACTAATAAAAACCTTAATATTTGATCTTTGAATTCATGTATTTTGTTGTATATACAAATTAGCAGTTTTATCCTTTTCAAATAAAACTTTATTGAATTTGAAGTTCAAATATGAAAAAAAGCAATATAGATTTTTTCATGACAAAATGATGGATTGGAAAGTAAAAACAGTCTGTCCAAAAGTCTCTCTCTGAAACTTTCTGTAGTAATATTGAACAAGATAAGCTGTCTTTCTTTCCCAAAAAATGCTTTTTTATTTTTTTAATTTTTGGTCAGACGGAAAGAGTGATAACACTTAGAAGTGGAATGATGCTGAAGTTCAGTGTCTTGCTGTCTTGCTCCCTCCTCTAGCAGTGTTTCTCTTATGCTCTTCTATGTTGATTTCAGCTGTATTACATGTAGTATGTCCTTCTGGCTAGTACTAGAGATTTTCACTTTTCTAATTTCCAGTCTCTTTTTAAAAAATATCATCTAAAAGTCATTTCAAAGTCAAATACCGCTCTGGTAGTCCAGGTCTACATTTCTATAATATTTCATTGGTATTTCCTCTCTGGTTTCTCTGAGTCTTAAGACTCTCAGCCACTTTTATACTTCTAAAATATTTTAAACCTTTCATGAAAACAATGTGTCCCGAATCTCTTAGGAGACTTTGACATAAAGGGCTGACAAACCCATTCAATTCTTACTGTAACTTCTATGCACTGTTTTTAAGGTTATACATTTAACTCTTAGCTTAGTATAAAATGCTAACTGTGCAAATGCCTTGAACCAGTTAATATCTGCTTTTCACCTCTAAGTGTCAATGTTTGTAAATTAACACTTATGGTTTTCATTTGGTCACTGAATCTTTCCACTTTCATAATCTGGAGTAATTATGTAGAGACCATATAGAACAAATATTACTCAGCCTTCTAAAAGAAAAGGAGTAAAATATCCCCTACCATTCTGTTGATCTAAATCCTACCTTATTCCAAAAGAGTGTTTAATACAGTGACACCACATCCATTTCAAATTTGGCTTCCCAAATTGTCTCGCCAAAAGCGTCCATGCTTTCTTTCCCTCACCTCTATATAGGTTTCTCAGTCATTTCAACATTTTCCCCTCTTTTTATGCATCCCCACTTCCATGACAACTTGCCTGTCTCTTCAGAAGACAAATGCGAACTAAAATGCTGATGATATTTGGCAATGGCTCTATAGCTTATAAGAACTTGTATGCTTTTGTCTTCTTCGTCCTATCCAGCCTCATTTATTAACCTTCCCTCTTTCCCCTTCTTCCATCTGTGCCCCCAAACATGCTGCATCTTGTCTCTTCTCCAATATACCTGGCTCGGTTTCGGATCCAGGCTTTTGTACCTGCTAACCTCTTTACTTTAAACTTTCTTCCCTCTCTGCTCTTACATATCTGCCTGCCAAGATACCACTTTAGATGCTGCTGTAGCTAATAAAACAAATTCAACAAAGTGTGGGTTGAAGAAATTAATTTTTCTTAGTAGGACAACGGTGTATCCTCTAGAATTTTCAAATGAGGAGGAATATTGCTAAACCAAATGAAAAGATAGTGGTACATCAAGAGCTGAGTCATCTGTTCTATCACTTCTATCTTAAACAAGATAAATGCCCACAGTCTGTGTGACCTTCATCCCTTGGACCACCATTTCTTCATCATAAAATCGGAGGTTTTGATTATGTGGCTTCTGAAAGCCTCTCTAGTTCTGACATGTGATGATTTAGTATTTTTTAAAATATATCAAACCTTTTCTATATTTTCTTCATGTTTGATATGTATTCCTATAGCTTTCATGGCTTTATTATTTAATAACTAAAGGGTCTTTAACAATGCAATGAACTTGAATATGTGGTTTCTCCACTTGAAAATGAAGATAGTAATTATAGTTAACATTTATTGAGGCCCGTGGTTCCAAACACTTTATATGTGTTATTTCAAATTGACTTTTGTTCACCTTTTCTAAACCAGGGACAATAAAATAAAGCTCACATTAACTTTTTTTGATATTTTAGAACAAGATCTAAGGCAAGTTCCTTAACTCACTGTCACTAAATCAATGGTGCTGCAGGCAGCAGTGGTGGAGGGTGAAGGACTTACCACAGGGTTGCTATAAACAGAGACAGGATATTAGTAGAAGGATGATATCCCTCCTGGACTTCCTCATCTCAGTAATTCTTGATAATGTTCTATTTTAATGATTAATGATCAAAAGGATATCTTAAAATAGCCGCTGATACACGCACTTGTATTTAGAGCAAAATATCGATCAGAGAATGGTGAAAGTCATAGTCATGGGCTTTTATTTATTTTTTTTAAAGGAAAGAGAAGGCCTCTCTCTCCAAAAAAGGAACAAACGAACAAAATAATGGCAGAGATAATTAATGGTTGGTATCTTAAGTGGTGGTTTGCAGACCACATGCTTTCAGGTGGGCTGGTTACCTGCCCAAGGTCAAACACCTATGAATAGTCCCGACAAAGCGATGATGCTTAGCTTGGAGTATTGAAATATCGAGTTTCTACAGTTAAATACATCTTGATATTTATGCCACATAATATATTGAACATCATGCTGTATTAAACTCTTTTGGAATAGGTAGGATGTAACTCAATGCAATATATGTATGTTTTATATGTATATATATTATGTATGTTTACGTAATTTATTACGAATGTTTTTAAAGTTTTTAACATTTTAGAGTCAATATATGCATTCATTTTATCATTCATCCGTCCACCCATCTAATCCATTAATTTAACAAATATGGAAGAATTACTATTATCTCCTGAAACTCTGAAACTGTGCAAAATGGTAAACATATGGTATAAAACACATGAACTCAGAAAGCAGAATATTAGAGTAATAACATTTCTATTTTCTAACACTTCTCAATGAGCAAGTACTTATTTATACTGGCACTTTACCCTTACAACAGCTCCACTAAGGGAGGTAGTACCAGTAGAATTATTTTTATTTTATGAAGGAAGAAGAAGTCATAGAATGGATTTGGAGACTTAGTCTAAGTTACAAAGCAAGTTAGTATCAGGAATTAAACCCATATGGCTTGACTAAAATCGTAGTGATTTTTCTGAACAATAATATAATAAAAATGATGCTTACAACCATTAAAAAATTATTTCAACCCCATCCATTTGTCAGATGCCCGTCATCAAAAATAATGGTCTTATATTAAAGCAGGTTTACATAGAAGGAGAAATCACACCTCTACAAAGCAACCAAAACCAGAAACTTTTTTTCATGTTTTTCTGTTTCACATGCGCCAAGTAGGAATAACAGTGAATGAAACATTTAGATTTCCAAGGGGAAAAGGCTTCTTTTAGCATGACCTCATATGAACTTTGGAAATGGATGAAAGCAAAATAAAGCATTGGAGCAAGTCATTCACCCACATGAGAATGAAATTTTAAATAAAAGCTAGAAAAGAAAGCAATGGAAGGATAAGAAGCGGTGCTAATTTAATGGCAAGGCAAAGAAATAGCCTGAAATGGTGACATGAATGGTGTGTGAATAAAGCATTAAAGTATGAATTACGAATTAAGATTAGAGTTTTCTCCTCATCTATATGACATAAATTTAATGAAATCCATTCTACTAGTCCCAGGATTGGGTTAATTAGGCTAGGTTTAACACACTGGTTAATGCATGGGATGGTTCTAGAGGAGGGCTCCCTAACAGAACTTTTTAAAATGATGGAAATGTTCTACATATACACTCTCCAATATCATGGCCACTATCCACATGTGGTTATAAAGCACTTGAAAGGTGTCTGATGTAACTAAGGACCTGAATATTTAATTTCATTTTAATTATAATTGATTTAATGTACATAGCACATATGGCTAATAATGGCTACTGTATCAGCCAGTGCAGTTCGGGACCCTTCAGCATCCGTTTCTAAATGAAGTGTTTCAAATGCTCATTTGGCATAATTGGCTTATACCCCAGGATCTAAGGCTAGAATCATTCTTAGAGATGATGTAATCTAGTGATTTTCAGACTTCATTGACAGTGACTCTCAGTAAGAAATTAAGTTGAGACATTATGCACATAGACATGAATGCACATAGAATGAAATTCTACTAAAACTTCATTAAGAAAACAATTACCGGGCTTCCCTGGTGGCGCAGTGGTTGAGAGTCCACCTGCCGATGAAGGGGACACGGGTTTGTGCCCCGGTCCGGGAAGATCCCACATGCCGCGGAGCGGCTGGGCCCGTGAGCCATGGCCGCCGAGCCTGCGCGTCCGGAGCCTGTGCTCTGCAGTGGGAGAGGCCACAACAGTGAGAGGCCCACATACCACAAATAAATAAATAAATAAAAATAATAAAAATATGCATTATGGAATTGATGAATTATGTAATTTTGGCCCAATATTTCAATGTAGAGGCAATTTAGATTATTCAGATTTTTTTCTGATATAATAATTTTCCTTAGAGAATGTCAAAACTATTTACAAACATGCCACAATTTAAAGTACATGTAATTATTCTTGACAATCGTAAAATAGGGCTCAATTTAGTACATATAGAATTCATATTAAACACACTCACGTTCCACAGAACACCCCAACAGTCTTTCCCTTTTTTTCCTGACAGATAACACATTTAAAGCTTTTACCCCTAACACTAGTCAGTGTCAAGTTTTAACTTCTGTAAGTGGCTACGCATTGTCATAGCAATTGGTGCAAAAATATTTCCTAATCCAGTCTAGTGATTATAAATACAGTCTAGAAGTTCTGGGAAATATGCACAGAAAGTATGCAAATCACTTTTTCAGGAAAAAAATCGGAGCCTGTTTTCAGTAGAATTTCTGCCTCCATTCAGATGACGCATAATCCAATATCATTTTATCTATTCAAAATGTGACAGTCTTGGAGAATAACTGAGGCAAAAACTTGCTTGAGGAGAGGGTAGGATCTTGCCCCTCACCCTGATCCACCTACTGATGTGTGTCCAAATGTATTAGGTGCCTGCAACATCCACTAGCTTTTTACATGTATCTTTCAAGGTGCTGAATTTTCTGGTGTTTAATATATTGAGGTAAATGAGTTTAAAGATGTCAGGATGACAGTCTTCATGTAAAATCTATCACTGTTTTCTTCATCCTCAACCCAACAAGTAGTCATTCTAAGCATGACTAGTTAAATAGTACTGAGTTTCCTGAGGGCTATATATTGAATTTTATAATTGTAGGGCCACAGATAGTAAAGACCACAGAGTTCTCTGCTTGCCCATTTTAAAGGTTGATTTTAGCAACTTCTTTTAGCATCTAATAATAATTAACATAATTATACTTACAATGCATCAGCATCGGTCATTATGATGGTTGCATTATTTAATTTCTATTAGGTAGGTAGCATTATTATCCCAATATTAGAGATTATGCAACTTGGGCTTGTAAACATTAAGCAGTTTACATCAGGTCACGCAGGCAGATTTCAGACATAGGAAATCTAATCTCAAAGCCCGTATTCTTAACCCCTGTACCCCACTGAACAGCTGCACATTCAAAGATTGATAAAACAATCAACTAGCTTTTAAAGAGTCCAGAGATGAAAGTTTAAATTTTCTTGTTTCCACAAGATAGTGTCAAGGAAGTAATGAGGGCTCAGCGTTTTCAGTTAACCATGAAATTAACTAGAACATTTATTTTTTTTTTTTTCCCAGGTCATGCTGTAAACCTCACACTGTGTATCTAGCTATTGATGTGTAGCAAATTACCCAAAATCTGTCTCCAAATCATAATCATTTATTATAGTCCAAGAATCTGTGGGTTTGCTGGATAGTTCTTGTATTATGAGCCAGCCTTGTCTAATCGTGACTGGCTCACCTCTCCTTCTAACTTCTGCTGACAGCCATTCAGGGTGGCTTCACTCACAGGTCTGGCTATTGACTAGTGGACTGTTGGGGCAAAGGGAGAGATTGGGTCTCATGTTACACAGTGAACAGGACTCTAAGAAAGAGTGCAAGGCTTGTTGAGACCTAGGTTCAGAACAGACACATCCTCATTTCTACGACATTTTATCAGACATAGCAAATCACAAGGCTAGCCTAGATTCAAAAGAAGGATAAACACAGTCCATCTGTTGATGGGAGGAGCTGTAAAGTCACATTTCAAAGGAGATGTGAAGAATTGGAGATATATTTGCACACACGTATATTTGCACACACACACACACAGATACCCACTTGCACAATGTATCTATCATCTACATGGATAATTTTATGACTTCATCACCTGAAAACACTCTCAACTGCACCATTTCCATCTCATCTTTGTCTGCCCACACATATCCTAGATGTCTCTTACTTCTGAGAACCCACGAATACTGGTCTGACTTCTTGACACAAATGAAAGGATTCAATCTGCAGTTGTAACTTTCATGGGAGTAGTTAGAAGATAGGCTGTGGAAGATTGATTGGTCTCTACCTAGTTTCAAACGTTATGTGTAGCAAGTTTGTGAGTTTGCTGAGAGTGAGAAGA
This sequence comes from Phocoena sinus, assembly GCF_008692025.1. Lineage (NCBI taxonomy): Eukaryota > Metazoa > Chordata > Mammalia > Artiodactyla > Phocoenidae > Phocoena > Phocoena sinus. Next base: position 77,502,363 of record NC_045768.1, on the reverse strand, counting down.
CCTTTCTGGATAGCCGTATTTAAGATACACTGCACTCCATGTTTAGGATCACTTTAGTATAGCTTGTTTCCTGGAAGTGTCGGGAAAGTTTGGTATCACCTACTTTCCATAAGTTTAACCTTTTGGAAGTGGGGAGGTGATACCTACTGCTACTCTACTTTCTAAGTTACTAAACGTACTGTATTCATTACTCTGCATTCCTCCCAGCATCACCATGAGTTAGGTATTATTCCCCCTTTATTGGTGGAAAAGTGTAGTTTACAGCAGTTAAGTAAATTGGCTAGGACACAGTTAAATTGTTAAGCAGAGTTTGAATTCACGTCTATTTAACATAGAAGTTTATTTCCTAAAAATGAAATTGTATTGTGGAAATCTTAGAACAATCAAGCAATTAGAATAATTTACAATTCTAAGAAAAACTATATATAAAGTCATCTCTGCCTTACATATTCAGAGGTTATAACTTATGACTTGAAAGCAATTCTTCATTTGATGATTTTATATTCTTTTAATATATTAAAGAATATATTATTTTTATTCTTTTAATATTCTTAGTAAGATCTAGACCTCAGCTTTTTAAAGCAATACGTTGACCTGTTATTTCACGTATTTATTTTTTAGTTTCCTTGAGTTGTTTACTGCATGTTATATATGGTGTTACCATAATTATTTTTTAATCTTCTTTCTAGATTGTTCATTTTCTCTTTATAAACTAATCACTGATTTATAACACTGATTGAAATATGACATAATATTTTACCTTTATTAAAAAAACTCACTACTTATAAACGATTGTTCTTGAAACATATTATTTTTGTTTTGTGGTTATTTTGTACAATTTAAATATATTGCTGCTAAATGGTGGGATACATTCTAGCCATATCGTCCAGATACATGGACTGGTAATGACTTCATTTATTTTGAAAGAATCATATATGATTTTATAGGAGACTAAGACCACTCTTACCTTACCACTATTACCTATAGAGTGGTAAGAGTAGGTGCTTATCACAGCTTAGATTGGTCAGATCAACGAGAATCATAATGGGATGTTTTAATAAAAGATTTTTTACTGATTATAAAAGCATTGCATATTAATTGTTGAAAAACAGAACATTAACAAAAAATAAAGAGAATAAAAATAAATGCCAGAATTTAACACTCAGAAGTAATTCCTAATACTGGGAGACATTTCCTCCCAGTATTTTTGTATGATTTTTAAAATTGCATAGTTGACATCATACTCTATATAAATGTATATACTATTCTTCCTACGTATAATATAGCACATAACATTAATGTTTTGTAGCATAAACAGATTAAAGAATAAGAAAATCAAGGAATGAAAGAACATTGTGTTAAGATGATTATTAGAATGAAAATTTTCTAAAATTCATTTATTTAATCATTTACTGAAAGATCATTTATAGAAAGCTTACTTTTTAGGCACTGATAAAAACATGGAAATCTAATCCTTTTCTTTAAGAAACTCCAGAGGGCTTCCCTGGTGGCGCAGTGGTTGAGAGTCCGCCTGCCGATGCAGGGGACACGGGTTCGTGCCCCGGTCTGGGAGGATCCCACGTGCCGCGGAGCGGCTGGGCCCGTGGGCCATGGCCGCTGAGCCTGCGCGTCCGGAGCCTGTCCTCCGCAACGGGAGAGACCACAACAGTGAGAGGCCCGCGTAACGCATAAAAAAAAAAAAAAAAAAAAAGAAACTCCAGAAAGTAAAATTACAATTTCATGATAGAATAGCAATAATAGAAGTATCTGCAGTGTTCTGTAGATAATACAGAACAGGGAATATTCTTGGGGAATGAGTTATTATTGTAATACAATTGATGAGACTTAGAATTCTCTTTGTGATTTTGTGTGTTATTTTGCTTGACATTTAAACATACATACATTCTAAACATAAGTAAAAATCTTACTATAATACCTAAAAAAATAGCCTAGTATTTCACTAAAGACCCATAGGTATTAATATTTTAGTATTTGCAAAGGGAAGCTGTAACATGCATTGACCTGCATGTGATTCCTCACAGTGTTTATGAGATTCACATTATTCTTTATTTTGCTTCCATTCTCAGTAATCAGGGGGTTTCAGTTTATTCCTTGATTTTTACGTGTGCCTCTTTTTTCCTCTTTTTATTAAGCTGGGACACCACAAATGTTTGAAAAAAGATGCAGTCTGTGCAGGGAACATTTTTTTCATCCGTTAGTGGAGATACTATGAATGGGCCATCAGGGATCTGTAATTGGTATTCTTTTAATACAAGAATTCTCTTTTTCTTGGTGAACAATACGAGTCACTGTATGGTTTCAGTAAGGAGGAGGTCATTCATTTTGCCACCAGACAGGTTTAATACAACTAAAGGCAACTACAAAGTGGTAGAAATGAGATTGGTAATAAAGTTGGACTTTAATCTTCCAGACTGAAAAATGCATTTCATCAAAGTGGATTTCTTGTTGAGCATACATCCCAGCAAACTCACACAACTGTAGTAAGAAAATGATCACAATGTGTACCTCAGTGGGTTAGGGCTTATTGGTGTTATGTAGGAGACACATTTCAATAACACTCCTTTCCCTCTCTTCCTCTGTTTCTTCTCCCATTCTCATCAGGCACCAGATTGTTAAAGTAGATCATTTTCTAAAGTTGAGCTTGTTTCCATGGGTAATCTGTTTATTAAAATAATAATCTGTTAGTATCTTTAATGAAATGTATTTAAACATACATGGGGAAGATTGTTGGCTCAATTATAGTCAAATTAGCAGTGACTTGAATGGGAAGTAATGTCATTAGATCTACATTTACCCATGATTAATATTTATACATTCAGCATTTATTTTGACAGATGTTTATTGATTACTTCTGTGTACTCAAGTCTAGAAATGAAACGATGAATGAGATACAATCCCTTTCCTTAAAGTTCTATCTGCACAAGTTTCTGTGAATATAGGTAACTATTACACTACATTAATAATTCTATAGTAGATATATTAGAGACATTCTAAGAAATCACATATGTCATTAAAAGGTGCTAAGGGGTTTGGCTACCTGTAGAGACTGATACAACACTGGAAACGAATATGATCAGATCTTTGCTCTAGCCAGAAAATTCTAACAGAGTGTGGAGGGCAGTGTAAGGGGGTGGTTTATTGATATTGGAATTAGGGAGACTGATTAGAGACTTCTGTTCCATTAGCAGCAGCAAAACGGAAGCTTGTATTGTTAGTGGGTGGAAGGAGGGCTTAATTCTATAACAGAAGGAGAAGGAAGGGAATATTTGTATTTCTCTGGACATGCAAAGGTGTTAACATTAGCAAAATAAAAGTTAATGCTTCATCAGAAAACATTAAACTTTGTTGTACATACAGTTTTATACCAAGAATGCAGGCAGCTCTCTTAGTATATAGCTTCATACCTAAAGGTCTAATATAATTTTTTATCTATGGCCATAGATAAAAAGATTCTAGGTATTCTGAAATTACTTTCCTTCCAATTGAGTATTTGATTGTCAGATTTTTAGTCTTATGTGAGCTAATGGAGTTTAGACTAAAACTATATAAATATATTTCTATTTTTTACTGTAAAAATGAACATATTTATTGATTTGAATTTCTAGAGAAAGACTGCTTTTAACACTGTTTAACATAAAAGTACTTAAAGTATAATTTCATATTTTGTAAGCATTATTTTGTAACTATTCTGCATTTTAGTCACATTAAAGATTAATTTTAATAAGATCATTTAAATAAAAGAGTGGTAATCAAAAAAAAGAGTGGTGATCAAAAGCAAATTACTATAATATTCACTTATATTTATAATGTAATTTCTCAAATGTAAGGTAATTTTAAGCCAGTACCCATTATTACAATTGCTGAAAAGTAAATTTTAAAAAATATTAAAAGAATATACAGTATGCTGTTATCCTCAGATTTTTAGACATTTGTATTCCTCTATCATAAATATCCTCTTTTCCTTCATTTTCCAAAATAAATTCCATTCATTTTCAAAAGAATTTATTTTGGAAAATGAAGTATGGATACTTTTGGTGTATTATGTAGTCCATTTTCAAATTTTCAAAGGTTACATAATTTGATTAGCCAGAACCATTTCTTTCACCTTGCCCTTATGGTTGTGTCCAGGTCTGTCCTGGTTGTGAGGCCACTCAGGATGTTGGATATTTAATTAGTGAGTCAACAAGTATTTATTTAAATACTATATAGGGTACATGGTGTCAGTTAATAAAATACAAGGCATTTTATAATAATTTGTATTTTTTGGCTCAAAGAAGATAGTTTGACCTTCCTCGATTCACTGACTATTTGGGTTCCCTTATTCAGAAATGTATATTGTGTGCCTATCAAGTACCACATATCATGCTAGATAGATATTGGGAATATAAAGATGAGTAAGGCTGTCTTCAGAACTCACTGTTAGTAAGAGAGAATGTACACAGAGAGTAACAAGGCCTTTTGATAAGTGCTCTTCTATCTCAATGAAGAGAGTACTGTTTGACTCACGGAGATGAGAGTGATGAATTTTGCTTAGGAGAACATGTCTAAATGCTTGGTTACTTCAATATGGTAAAAAAATCCACTACAATACATACAGAAGGCCAGCGTACAAAGAAGCAAGGTCTAGGGACTTCCTAGGTGGTCCAGTGGTTAAGACTGTGAGCTCCCAATATAGGGGACACACGTTCAATCCCTGGTAGGGAGCGAAGATCCTGCATACCTCAAGGAAAGACCTAAAAAAACAAAAACAAGGAAACAAGGCCTAGTTATGAGCATTGTTTCAGGAAATGATATCTGAGAACTCGAAGTTCAGCATTTAAAAAATAAACACTTGTATTTTTGCAGATATTTTGAAATGTCAACTGTAAAAGCCCGCTTAGAATGAGTACTTATTGATTGAATTAATTGAATTTCAGTCCTGGTTTTGAAAGAAAATTGCCCAACAAAAAGAATATAACCAAAACTTAGACCTCTCAATTATCATAAATGATGCAAAGAAAAGACATTAATTGAGAAATCATCTTATGAGCCCTGGCTATTTCAGGATCAGGCCCCTATTCTGGATGATTGTGAAAGCAAGCGTAGGCGTCATCTTCTGGGAGGTAGAGAGCAGAAGCACTTTACTAAGGACTAGCTGATTTAATTGTTAGCATTGAGTAAGACACATGACCACTTGGTGCTTTGGTTTCTTCTGTTTTAAAATTGAAAATATTTTCAAGATACTACTTCCATATCCAAAATTGTATTTTTCTCATTCTACAAAGGAGAAAACCAGTGGTTTTCAGAAACTTTGTAGTGTGAGAAAAATGTGAAAGGAAATCAAATCTTCAGTGGTAAGATCAGCAATAATTTAAGAAAGCAGGACAATATCCCAAGATTTGGAAAAAACAAACAAAGATAAGCAGAAAAATTTTTCCCTAACTGTTCCAACTTCACTCCCATATGCAACATTGACTTAAGCCCAATAGTTGTGCTACTTCATGATAAACAGACACTCTTCTGGCAGAGTTATATATTGTCTTAATCCATTTAAAACTCTTATTTGAAATGTGCTTCATATTGAGACCCAGGAAATAGTTCAGGAAATATTATTTAAAAGAAAAATGAAGGCAAACAAAAATGTAAACATTCATTTTCCTGACCTGTAGTAAAAATTGTAGAATTACTATTTAAGGTCAGTCATACTAATCTGTCTGATAGTTAAATCATACTAGTCAGTCCAGTAGTTAGCCTGATATTCCTCCCATTTTACAAGTGAGGAAACTGAGGCACAGAGGCACTCAAATAGTTGCAGTGATGGTTTCATTGCTCTAATAATTGTCTGAATTTTCCTTATGAATTTCTGTAATTACGGATGTCTGGCTATCAGTTTTGTCATCAATAATGTGACTGATTGGATTAAATAACATTTTAGACCCTTAGGTTTTCTTCCTACCAGGATTTACATAAACTACACTTGCATATACAGCTCTAATGTAGTGTAGATTACTGAAAATATATGAGAAGGCAGCAAATTTGACTCACACCCTTGTAGTACTGTTTGCACTGCCACACATTTGCCAAGCTTCCATCATATGACACTTAAATATAACTACGGGCCTTTTTTTCTTACTCGTTCCCTCCTTCTCTACCTCCCTTCTGTAATAATCCATCTGGAGTCTGATCTGAACAAAGAAAAGCATTGTGTTGTTGGATTAGAAAATTGTTCCAAATATTCTCTATTCTTGAGCAATATATGGTCTAGTAGAAGCTATAGCAAATAACTGCACATAAGCTAGTGTCTGAACACCAGCCTCTGAGATATCCTAATTGACTCTCCTTTTTTCTCCTTCAATTCACATAGCTAGGCCAGTCTTCTTTAAAAAAAAAAAATCACTTCCTTGTGCTCAGGCCTGTGCCTAAAATCCTCATCTCTTCCATGATTTTTCTTAAACTAAATTTCAATTTCTGTGCCTACCCTTAAGGGTTATATTACCTGTTGCAATCATTTTTTCTCATTTCTCCACAACACACCTTTTGCTCAAATTAGAAGCCTCCTCACTACTCTCTGGCTTCCTTAGTTCCTGTTGTCGTGCTCACTTCGGTGCCATTACTCCAATTAAACAGTTCTTCCTTTCTCAGTGAACAACAGAGATGTTCTGCTGTATCAGCAAGGAATCGGTTCCACAACCGCAAATGCTTGGCTACGAAGATCCTTGGATGCTTAAGTCCGTTTTATAAAATGGTGTATTACAGATACTGAGGGCTCCCTGTATGCCACTGATAGGTCCATTTCTGGTAAGTCCAGCTCTGTTCCTACCGGCATGACCAGAATCTGCCTTCTGGCTTCTTGCAGTCAAGTAATGGATTTTATTATTGCCTTCTAAGGATGAATATTGTTTCCACATGGAGCTTGAGTTCTTGGCTTTCTCTCTTTCCTGGCCATTTAGAAACTTAAGAATAGGACTCGAGCAGAAGCAAGAACTACAATACTGCAGCCTGTGGAACAAAAACTACATTCACAGAAAGATAGACAAAATGAAAAGGCAGAGGACTATGTACAAGATGAAGGAACAAGATAAAACCACAGAAAAACAACTAAATGAAGTGGAGATAGGCAATTTTCCAGAAAAAGAATTCAAAATAATGATAGTGAAGACGATCCAGGACTTTGGAAAAAGAATGGAGGCAAAGGCAAAAACAGAGATGAACAATACAATAACTGAAATGAAAAATATACCAGAAGGAATCAATAGCAGAACAACTGAGGCAGAAGAACGGGTAAGTGACCTGGAATACAGAATAGTGGAAATCACTGCCACGGAAGAGAATAAAGAGAAAACAATGACGAGAAATGAAGACAGCCTAAGAGACCTCTGGGACAACATTAAATGCACCAACATTCGCATTATAGGGGTCCCAGAAGGAGAAGAGAGAGAGAAAGGAGCTGAGAAAATATTTGAAGAGATTAGAGTCAAAAACTTCCTTAAAATGGGAAAGGAAATAGCCACCCAAGTCCTGGAAGCACAGAGAGTCCCAGACAGGATAAACCCAAGGAGAAACATGCGGAGACACATAGTAATCAAACTGACAAAAATTAAAGACAAAGAAAAATGATTAAAAGCAGCAAGGGGAAAATGACAACATGAAGGCGAACTCCCATAAGGTTAAGAGCTGATTTCTGAGTAGAAACTCTACAAGCAGAAGGGAGTGGCACGATATATTTAAAGTGAAGAAAGGGAAGAACCTACAAACAAGATTACCCAGCAAGGATCTCATTCAGATTCAAGGGAGAAATCAAAAGCTTTACAGACAAGCAAAAGCTAAGCGAATTCAGCACCACCAAACCAGCTCTACAGCAAATGCTAAAGGAACTTCTGTAAGTGGGAAACACAAGAGAAGAAAAGGACCTACAAAAACAAATGTAAAACAATCAAGAAAATGGTAATAGGAACATACATATCGATAATTACCTTAAATGTGAATGGATTAAATGCTCCAACCTAAAGACACAGGGTCACTGAATGGATTCAAAAATAAGAGACCCACTTCAGACCTAGGGACATAAACAGACTGAAAGTGAGGGGATGGAAAAAGATATTCCATGAAAATGGAAATCAAAAGAAAGCTGGAGTAGCAATACTCAGATAAAATAGACTTTAAAATAAAGAATGTTACAACAAACAAGGAAGTGATCATTATGTAGTGATCAAGGGATCAATCCAAGAAGAAGATAAAACAATTATATATGCACCCAATGTAGGAGCACCTTGATACATAAGGACAGTGCTAAGAGCTATAAAAGAGGAAATCAACAGTAACACAATAATAGTGGGGGAATTTAACACCTCCCTTACACCAATGGACAGAACATGGAGACAGAAAATTAATGAGGAAGTATAAGCTTTAAATGACACAATAAACCAGAGAGACTTAGTTAATATTCATAGGACATTCCATCTGAAAACAGCAGATTACACTTTCTTTGAAAGTGCACATGGAACATTCTCCAGGATAAATCACATCTTGGGTCACAAATCAAGCCTTGGTAAATTTAAGAAAATTGAAATCATATCAGGCATCTTTTCCGACCACAACACTATGAGGTTAGAAATCAATTACAGGGAAAAAAACATTGAAAAACAGAAACTTATGGAGGCTAAACAAAAGGCTAAGCAACAATCAAAGAGGAAATCAAAAAAAATACCTAGAGACAAATGACAATGAAAACACGACTATCCAAAACCTATGGGATATAGCAAAAGCAGTTTTAAGAGGAAAGTTTATAGCAATTCAATCGTAACTCAGGAAACAAGAAAAATATCAAATAAACAACCTAACTTTATACCTAAAGTAACTAGAGAAAGAAGAACAAACAAAACACAAAGTTAGTAGAAGGAAAGAAATCATAAAGATCAGAGCAGAAATAATTGAAATAGAAACAAAGAAAACAATAGCAAAAATCAATAAAACTAAAAGCTGGTTCTTTGAGGAGATAAACAAAATTGATAAACCCTTAGCCAGACTCATCAAAAAAAAGAGGGAGAGAACTCAAATCAATAAAATTAGGAATGAAAAAGGAGAAGTTACAATGGACACCACAGAACTACAAAGCATCATAAGAGACAACTACAAGCAACTCTATGCCAATAAAATGGACAACTTGGAAGAAATGGACAAATTCTTAGAAAGGTATAAGCTTCCAAGATAGAACCAGGAAGAAATAGAAAATATGAACAGACCAATCACAAGTAATGAAATTGAAACTGTGATTAAAAATCTTCCAACAAACAAAAGCCCAGGACCAGATGGCTTCATAGGTGAATTCTATCAAACATTTAGAGAAGAGCTAACGCCTGTCCTTCTCAAACTCTTCCAAAATATTGCAGAGGAAGGAACAGTCCCAAACTCATTCTGTGAGGCCACAATCACCTTTTTACCAAAACCAGAGGAAGATACTACAAAAGAAGAAAATTACAGACCAGTATCACTGATGAATACAGATGCAGAAATCCTCAACAAAATAATAGCAAACAGAATCCAACAGCACATTAAAAGGATCATACACCATGACCAAGTGGGATTTATTCCAGGGATGCAAGGATTCTTCAATATACACAAATCAATCAATGTGATAAACCATATTAACAGATTGAAGAATAAAAACCAGGTGATCATCTCAATTGATGCAGAGAAAGCTTTCAACAAGATTCAACATTAATTTATGACAAAAAATCTCCAGAAAGTGGGCATAGAGGGAGCCTACCTCAACATGATAAAGGCCATATATGATAAACCCACAGCAAACATCATTCTCAGTGGTGAAAAAAATGAAAGCATTTCCTCTAAGATCAGGAACTAGACAAGGCTGTCCACTCTCACCACTATTATTCAACATACTTTTGGAAATCCTAGCCACGGCAATCAGAGAAGAAAATGAAATAAAAGGAATACAAATTAGAAAAGAAGAACTAAAACTGTCATGGTTTGCAGATGACATGATGCTATACATAGATAATCCTAAAGATGCCACCAGAAAACTACTAGAGCTAATCAACGAATTTGGTAAAGTTGCAGAATACAAAATTAATGCACAGAATATCTAGCATTCCTATACACTAACATCAAAATATCAGAAAGAGAAATTAAGGAAACAATCCCATTCAACACTGAAACAACAACAACAAAAATACCTTGGAGTAAACCTACCTAAGGAGGTAAAAGACCTGTACTCAGAAAACTATAAGACACTGATGAAAGAAATCAGGGTGACATAAACAGATGGAGAAATATACCATGTTTTTGGATTGGAAGAATCAATATTGTGTACTACTCAAAGCAATCTACAGATTTAATGTAATCCCTATCAAATTACCAATGTCATTTTTTTACTGAACTAGAACAAAAAATCTTAAAATTTGTATGGAGACATGAAAGACCCTGAATAGCCAAAGCAATCTTGAGGGAGAAAATAGAGTTGGAGGAATCAGACTTTACTACAGAGCTATAGTAATCAAGACAATATGTTACTGGTAGAAAAAAACAGAAATGTAGGTCAATGGAACAGGATGGAAAGCCCAGAGATAAACCCACACACGTATGGTCACCTAATCTATGACAAAGGAGACAAGGATATACAGTGGAGAAAAGACATTCTCTTCAATAAGTGGTGCTGGGAAAACTGGACAGCTACATGTAAAAGAATGAAATTAGAACACTCCCTAACACCACACACAAAAAGTAAACTCAAAATGGATTAAAGACTAAAATATAAGACCAGATACTGTAAAACTCTTAGTGGAAAACATAAGAAGAACACTCTTTGACATAAATCACAGCAAGATCTTTTTTGTCCCACCTCCTAGAGTAATGGAGATAAAAACAAAAATAAACAAATGGGACCTAATGAAACTTAAAAGCTTTTGCACAGCAAAGGAAACTATAAACAAGGCAAAAAGCAACGCTCAGAACGGGAGAAAACATTTGCAAACGAATCAACGGACAAAAAATTAACCTCCAAAATATATAAACAGTTCATGCAACTCAATATTAAAAAGACAAACAACTGAATCCAAAAATGGGCAGAAGACCTAAATAGACATTTCTCCAAAGAAGACATACAGATGGCCAAGAAGCACATGAAAAGCTGCTCAACATCACTATTAGAGAAATGAAAATCAAAACTGCAATTAGGTATCACATCACACCAGTTAGAATGGACATCATCAGAAAATCTACAAACAACAAATGTTGGAGAGGGTGTGGAGAAAAGGGAATCCACTTGCACTATTAGTGGGAATGTAAATGGATACAGCCACTATGGAGAACAGTATGGAGGTTCCTTAAAAAACTAAAAGTAAAAAACAAAACAAAACAAAAAAAACCCCTAAAAGTAGATTTACCATATGACCCAGCAATCCCACTAGTGGGCATATACCCAGAGAAAACCATAATTCAAAAAGACACCTGCGTCCCAATGTTCATTGCAGCACTATTTACAATAGCCAGGTCATGGAAGCAACCTAAATGCCCATTGCCAGATGAATGGATAAAGTTGTGGTATATATATACAATGGAATATTACTCAGCCATAAAAAGGAATGAAATTGGGTCATTTGTAGAGACGTAGATGGACCTAGAGACTGTCACAGGGAGTGAAGTAAGTCAGAAAGAGAAAAACAAATATATTAATGCATATATGTGCAATCTAGAAAAATGGTACCAATGAACCAGTTTGCAGGGCAGAAATGGAAACACAGGTGCAGAGAACAAGCGTATGGACACCAAGTGGGGAAAGTGGGGGGTAATTGTGCTGGTGGTGGGATGAATTGGGAGATTTAATTGACATATACGCACTAATATGTATACAATAGATAACTAATAAGCATGTGCTGTATAAAAAAAATTTAAAAAAAGAATAGGGCTCACCTATTAAAACCACAGTGTGCCGCTTTTTTTTTTTTTTTTTTTTTTCCAGACAAGCCTATGTAGACCCACCTGATAATACAATCATTATTTCTCGGAATGGATTATTAAGAAAAAATATATTGTGGTTTTCATGTAGGCTGTTGGTTTAAAAAGTACTTATTATTTACCTGTATCAGTACCGTCTGGAATTTGCATTTTTCTCTTGCCTCCATAGTTCAGTCCATTGCCCTGGATTCCATAATGCATTTCTTTGCCAGAGAGAGAGAGAGAGAGAGAGCGATGCCCAAGAAGATGAGTGTCTAAATCATTTTGAGCATATGATCCCCATTTTAGTGTTTTACCTTAAACACTCAAGTGTAAGTGCAATTTCATCTTGGAGCTCCCATTAAACTGGGAATGGGAGCACTCAGCAAAACATATGGCTGTTGGGCTTCCCTGGTGGCACAGTGGTTGAGATTCCGCCTGCCGATGCAGGGGGCACGGGTTCGTGCCCCGGTCTGGGAAGATCCCACATGCCGCGGAGTGGCTGGGCCCATGAGCTATGGCCGCTGAGCCTGCGCGTCCGGAGCCTGTGCTCCACGACGGGAGAGGCCACAACAGTGAGAGGCCCGTGTACCGCAAAAAAAAACAAAACAAAACAACAAAAAAAAAAACATACGGCTGTTAAACATATGCCTTCAGCCATCATGTGCCAGCTCTTCCTTAAGTTCATTCTTCCCTTTATAAAGTAAGTTGCTGAATTTGCAAGTTCTGACTCAGGGATTTTTATCATTCCTGCAAATCCACTTAAAATCTTTCTGCTGAGCATTATTGCTTAATTCAGTAGCTTCTTTGATTAAATATGATTCAACCTGTTTAGTAGGAATTGACCTCTTCTGATTCTTAGGAAAGGAATAGAAAGACATCTATTAGTCAGTGCTTAGAAATATTATTGTATCCCCAAAAGGTTTGGTTTATTTTGGTATTGATCATTGTTTTCTTTCATTCTAGAAATAATTGTGAATGTTTGACTCTTAATCTAGTATGACTAACATTTCTTGAGCACCCATTATGGTCAAAGTATTGTGCCAGTCACCATGTAGTAATAGAGCTGAGAATGACATGCCTGCTCCTCAAGAAGCAGAGTAAGTGACAGACTTGAGCTGAACTATTCAGTTTCACTAGGTAAAATATGATCAGTATCGGAATAAGATGATCAGTAGGAGAGGAGACCAGAAGAGGAAGTAACTGGTTCTGCTAAAGCACCCCTTGGTTACCTTTTCATCATGTCACCATGCACTAATGGCAGACATAAATAACAGAAGTGTGCCATAAGGTTAACCAATAAACTTTAAATGGGATGCCTACTCGCTCATCAGAGATATAAAACTCATATATTTACAGATGCAACACATATCACATGTGTGGCTGCATACCCTGAAGAACTGGTATATTTCCACCTTCACCACAAACACTGAAAAATGTAGTTTGAAGTCCAAACCCTAATTTAATACTGTATATCAGTTCAACGGTAGTAAAACATGTGCCCTGTTTTATATGGTATCTTCTTTCTTTCTTTAGCCTCATGGCATTATTTACCTTGCTAAAATGGAACAGAGTACCAGTTGTTTGTTTGTTTAATAAAAATGTCTGAATTAGTGTGTGGAAAGACAGTACAATAGTTGAGATTTAGCAAAATCCATGGAATTTTTTAGGTACTTAAAAATACCTCTTGGGTCACTTTCATAGCTGACTTGGTCTAAATATAGTTAGGTATCTGAGTTAAGGTTACTAGTGAAATCACATATTTCAGGGAATAATAGTTTGAAGAGCTTCTTCAGGTCTTTTTGCTCATACTAGCCCCACGTGAGCCTCTACATGCTGTCTTTGAATTTTGCTGCTCAGTTGTCCCTTGACTAGAGATACTTTAAGAAACCCTTGATTATCTTTGTCCTTATGCAGTTGTTGCTGGAGATACATTTTAGTACATTCCTCAGTCCTCTACATAAGACCTCAAGCATTTCTTTCAGATGTAAGTGACAGGAGACTCTGTATAACATCTTTAGATGCTGACTGCCTTTGTTCATTATTCAGCTCACCTCTTACCAGCTGTGGGAGCTTGAGTAAGTTAATAAGCCTCTCTTGACAACAGTCCTCAGTTTCCTCATCTGTCAAATTCAAATAATAATGACTACTTTCTCGAGGTATTGTGAAGATGAAATGAGTTAATGCCTGGAAGTTAAGCAAAACAGAGATTGGCACATAATAATATCCCATAATAATAATTAGTGGACTACTATCATTATGAAATGGCACACATTTCTTTTTTTTTTTTTTTAACATCTTTATTGGGGTATAATTGCTTTACAATGGTGTGTTAGTTTCTGCTTTACAACAAAGTGAATCAGTTATACATATACATATGTTCCCATATCTCTTCCCTCTTGCATCTCCCTCCCTCCCACCCTCCCTATCCCACCCCTCTAGGTGATCACAAACCACCTAGCTGATCTCCCTGTGCCATGCGGCTGCTTCCCACTAGCTATCCACCCTACGTTTGGTAGTGCATATATGTCCATGTCACTCTCTCACTTTGTCACAGCTTACCCTTTCCCCTCCCCATACCCTCAAGTCCATGCTCTAGTAGGTCTGTGTCTTTATTCCCGTCCTACCCCTAGGCTCTTCATGACATTTTTTTTTTCTCTTAGATTCCATATATATGGGTTAGCATACGGTATTTGTTTTTCTCCTTCTGACTTACTTCACTCTGTATGACAGACTTCAGGTCCATCAACCTCACTACAAATAACTCAATTTTGTTCCTTTTTATGGCTGAGTAATATTCCATTGTATATATGTGCCACATCTTCTTCATCCATTCATCTGTCGATGGACACTTAGGTTGCTTCCATGTCCTGGCTATTGTAAACAGAGCTGCAATGAACATTTTGGTACAAAGATGGCATACATTTCTTAGTGTCCCTTGATAAACAGTGTATTTTCCTTAAGAGCACTGAAAATCATGCTGCTGTTTTCACTTGGACTTCAAAAAGCCCAGAGTCACATTCTGAGACATCTTGAGTTACTCATATGGAATAAGAGTCTTACATATCTGTGCTCAAAATTTCCTCTTATTTCGATCTTCAGTGTGCATATGGATTTTCTCTAGCTCTGTTTTTGTGTATTAATTTATATATTTCAATTTCATCATATGTAAAGGCAACTCAGATTCTTCCTTAAACTAGATAGAATAATGAGCAAGCAAATACAAAGAAATAAATAAACAAGGTATTCAGATTGGTCCTAATTAATTTTTATTTTATTCACTTAAAAAAAATTTATTTATTTGGCTGCATCGGGTTCCAGTTGCTGCACGTGGATCTTCTGTTGTGGCATGTGGGCTCTTCATTGCGGGATTCTCCCTAGTTGCAGTGCAAGGGATTCTCTGGTTGTGGCGCGTGGGCTCCAGAGCATGTGGGGCTCAGTAGTGGCACCACGCAGGCTGTCTAGTTGTGGCACATGGGCTCTAGAGCACGCAGGCTCAGTAGTTGTGGCATGCGGCCTTAGTTGCCTTGCGGCACGTAGGATCATAGTTCCGCGACCAGGGATCAAACCCATGTCCCCCTGCACTGGAAGGCGAATTCTTAACCACTGGACCACCAGGGAAGGCCCCTAATTAATTTTTAAAACAGCATATTTGAAAGTGAAAATAAAATGTACATATTTTGAATGTCCAACCTTCTATAGCATAATTATATTATGCCACAAAATAAATAGAGGGTGAAGGCATAAGGGATATTTAGAGATGGATTGAAGTATAGTGTCAATCTCTCTGACTTAATTTGGGCTCCTGGAAGAGTCAGGTCACAAAAGTCATATAAATAAGCCACAGAAGAAAGCGTACAGACACTAGTAAGTTACAGCCACTAAAGAGTGACCTCATATGTAGAAGTTCGATTTTCTAGCTATTCAGTTTTATTGGTCTATTGCATTCATTTTAGCATGAAGTATCCCATTAACATTTTATACCATTTTGAAAAATTAGATTCATGAACAAATACATCCCTCAAAAATAAAATTGGGAGGTATTTG
This sequence comes from Phocoena sinus, assembly GCF_008692025.1. NCBI lineage: Eukaryota > Metazoa > Chordata > Mammalia > Artiodactyla > Phocoenidae > Phocoena > Phocoena sinus. Next base: position 77,486,364 of record NC_045768.1, on the reverse strand, counting down.
TGAAGTGGTCATAGATGCTTTATATTTTGGCCTGAGAATTTGGGTTAATGGCAGAATTTTGTTATTTCTTATGAGCTTCTAAATCACAGGATTCATTACTAGCTGGTAAAAATGACCACACTTGATTTTCTCTCTTGCTGATAGCTTTACTTGAGTAAAAGTATAAAATGTTCTGTTGGCTTATATTTTATGTTTCCATAGTGATCTAAGGTAGAGGGTGAATAAAAGCTACTCTAATTTCAAACATTTAGTCTTCTTGCTTTAATGTTTTAGTCAGTATATACATTGTGAAGGATGAAGGGCACAGGAATCATTTGACTGGAGATCTCAGCACTGGCAGAGTTGGAACGATTATTCAGCGGAAAACCCCCGAACTGAGCGGTTGATGTGCATCACTGTCCATCTTGCTTCCTCCCTCACTGGAAGCCTGAGAAATCCAGTAGTTTTGGGTGTGGTAACATGGTAACACCACCAACTGAGGAAACAAGTACGTTGTGCCAAGCCTTGAGCAGTAGACACTATATTATATAGGTTTGAAAATTCAACAAATAAAGAATTTCTTGAAGAGCCTAGTTACTGGACTAAGGAATGTATATGCCAGAACCAGAAACTCTAAAGAGTAATATTTTGAAAAGAATTACTGATATGCATAGTTTAGGCATGGTACAATATTAAGGTTTGGGAGGTATGTATAGTAAGAGAGTAGAGAGTTGGAAGTTAGGAAAGTTGAATTGACCATTATGTTTTATGAAGGTAACATGGTGGCCATGGTTGAGAATATGAAGGAGCTTGAATTCTTTGTGTGCGTTAGCAAATCAGAGAGAATAAAAATTATAGACTACATGAAGAAAATACTACATAGAATATTTCAAAATATGAAGATTCTAATAAAGTAGATGGAAATAAGCGCTTGGAATTATGAGGATGGTGAGCATAGGCTGGCACCTCCCCTCTGAAGCAAGTAATTAACATGAGACTCTTCAAACAGAGAGGAACTCCAGACCTTCTGTAGGCAATGAGGAAGATGTACAGGCATTAAGCTATTTTTAAAAAACCTGTAGGTTGTCCTGGTGGAGAAAAATGTCCTGTGGTTTGACATTGACTTTATATATGGCAAGGGTCTGCAAATTAGATCTGTCAGACAAATCCAGCCTGCCACCTATTTTGTAAATAAAGTCTTGGTGAAACACAGTCACATTCATTCTTTTTTTTTGCGGTACGCGGGCCTCTCACTGTTGTGGCCTCTCCTGCTGCGGAGCACAGGCTCCAGACGCACAGGCTCAGTGGCCATGGCTTACGGGCCCAGCCGCTCCGCAGCATGTGGGATCTTCCCGGACCGGGGCACGAACCCATGTCCCCTGCATCGGCAGGCGGACTCTCAACCACTGTGCCACCAGGGAAGCCCCCACGCTCATTCTTTACATATTTTCTGTAGCTTCTTTTGTACTATAATGGCAGAGTTGAGTAGTTGCAACAAAGTTTATGATCTGCAAAGCTTAAAGTATTACTAGCTGGCCCTTTGTAGAAAAAATGTGCAGACCCCTGATATAGACAACAGTGTAGGAGGTATATGTTAAATGTTCAAACACACATGCATAATTTAATATTTTGACAGACCTTTCAAGAATTATTAAGTCCAGTGGGGTGAGTGATACTACCAAAACAAACAAGAGGACCATCTTTAGAAGCTATTAAGATAGTTGAGAAGTGTAGCAAGGGTGAGCAGTGGTGGGAGCAGTGGAATACATTCTTTGTTTTCTTCCTAAATAGTACATCTCTAAGACTTATTTTGCATAATGGAAACTTTGTGCCATTTGACCAACACCTCCCCATTTCTCCCTCCCCACAGACCCTGGCAAGCACCATTCTACTCTCTTCTATGTGTTTAACTATTTTAGATTCCATATATAAGTGAGATCGTGCAGTACTTGCTTTCTGTGTTCACTTAGCATAATGTCCTCCGGGTCCCCCCATGCTGTCACAAAGGGCAGGGTTTCCTTCTTTTAAGGCTGACTGATATTCTATTTCATGTATTTTCTTTATCCATTCATCCATCAAAGGACATTTAGTTGTTTCAATGTCTTGGCTACGGTGACCAATCCTGCAATGAACATGAGAGTGGAACACAGTTTTAAAAAGGGTTTCCTTTTCTTTCTTTGTGATAATTTGGGTCAGATGGATTGTTAAGACTCTGACCAGAAGGTGTTAGAGAAACAAGGTGAAATGAAAGCAAGAAGTTAATTAGAGGGTCATTGCTTTTTACATGCTTACTGCTCACCTGTGGTGCAGGCCCTGCTTCCTCCTTCCCCTGAGAAGCTGGTACAACCAGAGTACCAAATCTCCACCCTACCTCTCCACCAGCTCCCCCGATGTGAGAACTTCACTCTTAATTTCTGTTCTGTTATAGCTAAGTGTGCCTGTGTAAATCAGACACGTAGTAGTATCTTATTAGGAACATTTGACCAGAAATTGGGCTTAGGCCATAATCCTTATTAGTTGGGTTTTGAGCAAATCACTTATTCTTTCTTGGTCTTTGTTTCCTTGTATAAAGGATGGCTATAATATTTCATTTGTTTTGTCTACATCACTTATACTTCATAGTATTAGCAACAAGAAAAGAGGAGATATGTAAAAGTGTTTTGAAGAACATAAAGCACTGTTCAAATATAAGCTGCTGTATACTTGCAGTATTTATTGTTATTTTGCCGCACTGACAGGTAGGACTAGAGTAGTCCTGAGGTGCTAACCCCAAAATAGCCTGATGAAGTGATGTTGTCTGACCCAGCCTGACCTAATGACAGTTTGCTCTGGGAAGTCTCTGGGACAAGATATTTCAGTTATTTATGTCCATTTTAGTGTGGCTTAGACATCAAATATTAATTGCTGGCCAGACATGGTGGTGGTAAAGACTTACTCACGTGGATTTAGCTGTACTGCACTTTCCTATGATCTTCTCTAAGAAGGAAATAAGAAACGTAGGCCTCCATAACATATATGCTGCATAGCTCATAGTAAGTAACCAGTTTTGTTGTTTTTTTTTTAAATGAATTTATTTATTTTTGGCTGCGGTGGGTCTCTGTTGCTGCACACGGGCTTTCTCTAGTTGCCGCGAGCAGGGGCTATTCTTCATTGTGGTGCACGGGCTTCTCATTGCCGTAGCTTCTCTTATCGCAGAGCACGGGCTCTAGGTACGCGGGCTTCAGTAGTCCTGGCACATGGGCTCAGTAGTTGTGGCTCGCGGGCTCTAGAGCGCAGGCTCAGTGTTTGTGGCACATGGGCTTAGTTGCTCTGCAGCATGTGGGATCTTCCCAGACCAGGGCTCGAACCCATGTTCCCTGAATTGGCAGGTAGATTCTTAACCACTGTGCCACTGGGGAAGTCCAGTAAGTAACCAGTTTTCCTGAAGGAATGACTGGGGGAAAATGAATAAATTTGTACATACATGTGCTTAAAGAGAGAGAGAAGGAAATTGAGAGAAAGGAAATGAAGAACCAGTAAGAAAATGTTAAATGTCAGAAAGTCAAGTAGGCAATAAAGATTTTGAAGAGTTTATTATAGTTGAGAACACATTAGGCACTACGTATGAAATTTGCCTGTTATAGTATTTTCCTGCTAATCAAAATATAGCATGGACATCCATATAAGATGTTGAAATTTCTGTGCTCCAAATGGAAATATGATGAGATTTATTTAAATCAAGGCAATATACTTCTACACGTCAATAAAGATATAATATGTTAATTGAATCTGGGGCTGAGGCCCTTTTCATTTTGTCAGCTACTAGACTACAAGTTCATTATGAGTTCTTTGTACGTATCCTACAATAAAAGCAAAGTTCTCATAATATTACATTTGAAAGGCATCCAGCACTCAAGTGACTATATTTCCATGTTTCATAGTCTAAGGAATTACACTATTGTGGAAAATGTTTCAGGGTTCTTTACAGTGCTGTCTTGGGCTGCTCTATGCTAATCTAGATCATTTTATAGCTATAGCAACTAAAGAGCTATAAAGTGAACCACCAAGAGAAACTCATAATAAAATATTAAATTAGATGTTCTCCCTAAAGAATAACTACATCTGAAAAGTGAGTGGGGTATTTTGTTAGGTACGTGCATTTTCAGAGTTAACTAGGGTGCCATTTAGCACATTGGAGTAGCTCTTGCAAACTTCCCAAGAGGTCTGGAAAAAGGGAATGAGTTTCTCAAAGTGCCTGTTTTTCCACTGGGGAACAATTGAAGTTAGAAGAATCTGTTTGAATAAATGGCTTCTCCCTTCCTGTGTGTTCACAGAACAATTGTAGTCAATACAGGATTTTCCCATTTTACCAACTAGGGTGGGGAGAAGTAATCTAAAACTTGTGTCTAAGGCTTCCCTTGCCAAAAGCTCTTTGAACTGCAGTCATCTTGGGATGGCTTGAAATTAAGAATTTCAAGGAAACAAGAAGATGAACTGGCTGGATGAACTCTAGAGATTTTATCCAGCACTAATAGAAAAGAACTTTTCCTGAAATCCTAAAATTAAATATGGTTTCCAGAGGGTCAAAGTATATAATATGGATAGATTTAGTCACTGTTCCAAACCAAACCTATGAAAGATATCTTCAGGTGACTAAAAATAAAAGTAGGTATTTTGTTACAGTTATTTCAAATCAAAAATTTCCTATTACTAGGAATAGTAATGATAATGATAAGCTATAAATATCTAATATTATTTACCATTTTGTTAATTACCAATGGGAGAATGATAATATCCTCCAACTCATGAAAAAGCACACTAGAGACAACTGGAGATGGTAGGTTGCAATGGTTAAAAGGGAAAGTTCTGGAATTGGTTCACCTGTGATGAAAATCTGGTTCCACTATTTACTGTCTAGGTGAACTTACATAATTGTTAACTTTTAAAATTCTGTGTCTCGGGCTTCCCTGGTGGCGCAGTGGTTGAGAGTCCGCCTGCCGATGCAGAGGACACGGGTTCGTGCCCCGGTTCGGGAAGATCTCACATGCCACGGAGCAGCTAGGCCCGCGAGCCATGGCCTCTGAGCCTGCGCGTCCAGAGCCTGTGCTCCGCAACGGGAGAGGCCACGACAGTGAGAGGTCCGCGTACCGCAAAATAAATAAATAAATAAAATTCTGTGTCTCTATTTATGCATAATTAAATAATACTCTTAAGTTGCTTTGATCATTAAATTGAATGATGCAGCCAAAGGGTACATGTCACAGTGTCTGGCACATAGCACTCATAAAGGTGAAGACATATTGTCAGTTCTGCCATTATTTATTTTGTCCCTTTTCCCCGTAGATTTTCAGCAATGTTTACAAGTTGTGCCGTTGGCATTTAAGTTGGTTGATCCATTAAAAATAATTTCCTGTTTCTTAGCTAATGAATAGATGTTAACTAACGTCTTTATATGAAGAATTACTTCTTGAGGTATGATGTTTATTATTTTTTTTTAAAGTGGCAAATGAATGGTAAAGTGCTAAAGGAAGTGAGCCTAATTTATTCACAAAGCATGGACACATGTCTATGTGGATGTCTATGTAGGTGATGGATGCTAATTTAAAGGTGGCCAAGGGATCATGGCCAATTATTAAATTCGTTTATATTTTTAATGTTTTGTGAAATTAATAATGCCTTAATGATCTTGCTGATGTTTCTGGAGACACACTGGCTAGAATATGGAAGGTGACCATTACTTCTTGAAAGATTTCATTCTGTTCACCTTTCACAATTGTATACATCTTGCGATAGACCTGCAGAAGACAAGAACTTTCTCACAGAGTCAAATCGAGTGAAGCTTGTCTCTCCTAACGACTAAAAGGGAAAAAGTAAAGATCCCAGTTCTTAGAACCTGGAGATAGTGTGAATGGGTCCCAGGAGGCGCCAGACCAAGCCATGGAGAACGACACATGACTGGGACTACTGAAGAAGAAATTCACCTCTCTACAAACAGTGCTTATACTCAGCTACGTCTGAATATAAGGGGCTATTTGGTTTGCATCCATTTATTGGGAAGTGTTTAATTTTGTTTCTAATAATTTTTTATGTGTACAGTAATTCACATTTAGTATACATATATGATGACTTCACACTTCAGAACTACAGCACATTCTAGATTAAGAAATCAATGTTTTAGTTGAGTTTTGAAACCATTGTAAGCACTGTGAGGATAGATGTTTCTGTTTTACAGATGAAGAAATTGAGTCTTAGGTAGGTCGGGCAAATTGCTTATTGCCACACAATTACTAAATGGTAGAGTTTGGGTGCAAAATCACAGACTTTCTTCATTTTCCATTATACTGCTATGCCTTATAAAGCAAGCATTTTCATATGACCTTTTTTTTTGATCATGTGTGTAGATTATGCCATTTTTATTTAAAGTTATTCAGCTTTTTCTAAAAGAATGATGCGTTCCTTTAATCCCTAATTATGTATTTTGCTTCTATCATCTGCATTTAGATACCAATTTCACTGCTTAGTAGCTGTGAGAACTTACATAACTTAATCCCTCGGAGACTGTTTTGTTTTTCTCCTCTGTAAAATGAAAATTCTCAGGATTCTTATTTAAAATGCAGATTCCTTCTTGGATCTCGTCAATCTGAAAAAATATATATGAGTAGGCTTACAAGATGATTCGTATGTACATTACAACTTGAAGTTAACCACATTTATCTCAACTTTAGCTTCATATATTCCCTGGTAATAGCTGTTTTAGAGAAATCTAAATATATGTGGTCTATAACCTCATTCACAGAAAAAAATTTTTTTTAATTTTATATTTAACAGTAATATTAGATTTTACATAATAGTAAGAAAATTGTTGTGGACTTTAGTTTAAAAAATTGTATTATATTTTAGTTATTGTGGGAGCACAAAAATTTACTTGTTTAATTTTTTTAAATAACAGGAATATATGTCTATTTCAGAAAATTTTTAACTTATAGAAAAGTAGACAAAAATACAGACTGTTATGTTTTGGTCCTTTTGTCCTTCATTCACTGCTTCTTCTCAGTGTCCTTTGCTGTCTCATCCTCATCATCCAAAACCTGTGAATATTGATGTGCTCAGGGCTCAGTCCTCAGAAGTGTTCTCTTCTTTATTCTCTCCCCAGATGATTTCATCAGTTCTTAGGGCTTTCAAGTTACCTCTCCATGCTGACAGTTCTTAAATGTGTATCTCCAGCCCTTAACTCTTAAGAAATCCTAGATTCTTAGGTCTACGTGCATACTTAACTTATTCACTTGGATTTCAAAGAGATTGTAGACTGAACATGTCCATAATCAAATTCCTGGTCCTTCTGTAGTTTCCCTTATCTCCTGCCATCCAGCTACTGAAATCGAAAACCTTAGGATTATCCCTGAATCCTCCCTTTCTTACCCACCTCTTTTTTTTTTTTTTAAGCCACGCCGTGGCATGTGGGATCTTAGTTCCTGACCAGGATTTGAACCCATGCCCCCTGCAATGGGAGCATGGAGTCTTCACCACTGAACCACCAGGGAAGTCCCCCCACCTCATTTTTAACACTTTAGCAAATCCTGTTGGTTCTGCCATCAAAATGTGCCCAGAATCCCCCAGGCTCTTCGCAATACTGCCAGAGTGATGGCATTAAAACTCAAATTAGATCACATTACTCCTCTTATCAGAACCTTCTGTGGCTTTTCTTTTCACTCAGCATGCAAGCGAAAGTCCTTACGCTGTCCCTGCAAAGTATTCCCTGACCTCCTCTTATTACTCTCCTGTTTACTTCATTCTAGACATGTTGGTCTCCTTGCTCTTTTATATAAAGTGTCAGCATATTTCTGATTTAGGACATTTGCACCACCGTTTTCTAAGCCAAGAACATTTCTTCTACCAACACTAACATGAATAACCTGTTCATTTCCTTGCCTCTGTTCCAGTATCATAAGTGAGGTCTTCCCTGGTCATCATAACCCTATTCCCCATCCTCTGCACTCCCTTGATTTCCTATTCCTTTGTTTTCTCTCCCTTTTGCCTCCCTCCCTCCCTCCCTCCACACACACTTGTGTTTCCTTCCTTTCTTCCTTTCTCCCTCCCCATCCCTTTCTTCTTCCCTCTCTCCCTTCCTCTCTTTATTTTTCTCCTTTTCTTTTTATCCACCATTAAAGCAGGGACTGCTGTATATCTAGTAACTAGAACATATGAGGTACTAAGCAAATGTTTATTTAAAGAATGTAGAGGCACATCATCTAAGTTTTGGTTCTTTCAGAAGCAGAATTAGAGTTCAAATAGTTTATCTGGAAAGTGCATGGAACATGGAAGGGAAATAGAAAGGTGCCAAAGGGGAGGGATGACAGCTGGCTTCCGTACGGATGACTGAAACTCACTCTCCCTGCAAAATGCTGCAAAGCACATGCCTCAATTTATCTACTTCTGGCAAGGGCAGGCTGATGCATTGACCCAATTTCTGAGAATACTAGTTGAGGGCTGCTCCCAGGGAGGTGTTAATTGCCTTGTATTTCTAGCCTGCCTCTCTATCCTAAACTTCCAAGGTTACAGCAAAAGAGCTTTCAGGTATACAAATGTAGATAACCTGGAAGTGAGGTTAGGGGAGCACAAACACAGACACACACACACAAACACACACTGATATGGCTGTGAGCACTGCCAACAACTGCCGCATATGTTAAAAACCCTCTTATATTATAGGTATATTTGCCATCATATTGGAGGATCCTTTAATTATTCAGGCCTATATTTTGGGAAATAACATATATAATGGAGTGCAGAAAACCCCAAAATGAAAATTCCCATAGTTCAAAAGTTTACAGCTGGGTGTACTGAATAAAGTACCTTATCAATGGAATTCAGCAGATGGCCCCAATATTTCACTGGCGACTAGTGAAATTCCTTACATGACGTGACCTGTGAAGAAGTGTTCAGTATCAAGTACATAGCTTTACTACAACTTTGTTGACCTTCCAAAATCTTTTCTGCTATTACCTTTCAAAAAGTCTCTTTAAATTATATATTGATTGAAGATTTCATCATAGCTTGTATCAAAATAATTACACTTTTGATATAAACAAAATTAATTCTCCCCAGCTCAACATTCAGAAATCTCATGCTTAGTAAGATCACTTTTAGAGTTTAACCTATTCTGCTGATTGAAGTAGCAGGAGCAGTAATCTGTGGTGCCTGATTTCCATCGCTACGGCATTACCATTTTTACAAAGCTAATACCGCTAATGCGGCATTAAAGCATCAAGGGACCTGGGAGAGCATCTGGTCTCTAGCCTCTGTTTTACAGAGGAGGGTTTTCATTCATTTATCTTGGCTGTTCCTGTGTTTGATTTAGAGGCTCTGGCTCATTTGATCGTGTCAGGTAACACAGCTCTACACTGCTTACTGTTGAATATTTAATCAATAAAGACAGTTAAGAAAACCCACCTTTACTCAGTTAAGGTCTACTACTCTGTACTTTTTCTACAAGAGAGGAGGAAAAAAAAAGGAAAGGAAAGGTAACTTGATTACTTGTTCATTAATAGTCCAGAGGACATTCCTAAACCATATGCCCAAAGACTGGATTTCCCTTTTACTAATAGTTTTTATGCCTTGCCCGTGAAGCATATCTGATAAGATTTAGGTAACAGACTAATCCTCAAAGTTTTTCTTAAAGATACGGATGCCAGACACTTAGGGACATTTTGGACTAAATTAAGTGATGTATAAATTATATGGCTTTTCATCTTGTTGGTGAGTATGTCTTTAGGCTGAGAGTAAAAACAAGAACTGATGTATTAGTATTAGTTGTATTAACCAAAGAGCTTGCAATTTCTTTTGGAAAGACACTATACTGAAGACTCTAAAAGGAAGAGTTGGAACTTCTTTTTTTTTTTTTTTTTTTTTTTTTTTTTGTTTTTTTGCGGTACACGGGCCTCTCACTGTTGTGGCCTCTCCCGCTGCGGAGCACAGGCTCCGGACGCGCAGGCTCAGCGGCCATGGCTCACGGGCCTAGCCGCTCCGCGGCATGTGGGATCTTCCCGGACCGGGGCATGAACCCGTGTCCCCTGCATCGGCAGGCGGACTCCCAACCACTGCGCCACCAGGGAAGCCCGAGTCAGTGTTCTTAATCACTGATGTATATGTTTGTGGGTACACACAGACACACACACACACACACACACAGATGGAAGAGCAGAAAGAACATAGATTTGTTGCAGTACAGAGTTGAATTTATCTTCCAGCTTTTCCTCTTGCTAGTTCTGTAACCCAGGAAGTATTTGCATTCTGTGTGTCTCAGTAGATACAGGCACATCTCTCTGACACAGTAAATGAATTAAATAATATTGTGTATAGGGTAGAATGTGTGCAACATGGTGTTGTATCACATAATGGTCAATAACTGTGCTTCCTTTAATTTGTGCTATTTTTCAATATGCTATCTAAACATTGATTTACCAGAAATTTCTCAATGAGGCTGTTCACGGGAGAATTAGTGAAGTTTTAAGTTCTGGATTGGTAATTCAAGTCTATCTTTTAAATACATATGTTATATATATTTATTTTATTTATAATATATATTGTAAATATTATCACTTTAAAGGGTAAAATGAGCATGTACTCACATAAATTGAAATTCAAATGAAAGATAATAAATCTAAAGTATATACATGGGATAATTTCTCTTTTTTGTATACCTTATTTAATGAAATTTTTATGGGAAGTATTTAGTTAGTACTTTAGGGGCAATAAGTCAGGGAGCTTTTCTTAGCGTATAAAATGTGGTGGAAGAGGAAATGAAAGAGGAAGGGGAGAAAGTGTCATATTAAATAGGAATGGAGCCAATTTAGATTTTGTAGATCATGAAATAGATAACTTGGAGCTATTAGGGAGATTGTTCGAAGGGGAACTTTTCTAGGCAAATAATAAAGACTACAATAAAATGAAACCTAGTGAGAGCGATTTTCTTCTTCAGATGTAGGCTTTCGTTTCTATATGACCTGGCATTGACCTACACGATGCATAACCAAGATTAACTTTGGGATTAGAGAAAAGACAAAGGCTCGGAGGTGCTGTGGAGCTGCTGCTCACAACCTCTCCTGCTTGACCCTAGATTAGATTCTTGTAAAACCATAAAGTATCCAAGATATAATCACTACATTTTTAAGCTTCTAATCTCAGAAAAGAAAAGCACGGTCACCTTCCCAATTGTCACCTCCAGAAGGGAGGAAACCCAACTTCATGGCTCAAAGTTTCACCATTTCTTCTCTTTCTTTATTGTGTGTGTGTGTGTGTGTGTGTGTGTGTGTGTGTGTATTTCTCTTGCTCCTCCACATTCAGTCCTCTAGTGGCTATTTTAGTCCCCAGTCTCTTTCTTGTCAATACAACTATAAAGGTGGTTGAAATTCTGAGTTCCTGTAGAATAACAGCTTAATCCTAACCTTCTCACACATGCTGGCGGTCCTTGGTGTCCTTGGCTTGGAGGTGCATCACTCTAACCTCTGTCTCCACTGCTGCATGGTGTATTTCTCATGTGTCTGTTTCTCCTCCTTTTCTTATAAGAACACCAGTCAAACTGGATTTAGGGTCTACTGTATTCCACTGTGACCTCACTTGATTACATCTGCAAAGACCCTGTGCCAAAGTAAGGTCACATTTAAAGGTATCAGGGCTTTGGAGGTTGAAGATATCTTTTTGGGGAACACAGTTCTACCCATAAAAACACCTGTGGTAAAAGTAGAAGTTAAAGAATACATTAATATAAAATTAAATGAGGCAAATGAAAATCAGAAGCCAACAGAGTCAGCTTCAGAGCACTCACCCGAACAGGAAGTCTTCACAGAAAAAAAAGAGAGAGTGCAGCAAGGGTATTTATGGTGGCAGAGCACATGTAACTTCACTGCCGGGAAGACAGACTCCACACTGGCTGGAAGATTACTAACATCAGATTTGAGACCAGCTTGTTCACCAAATATTAAATTCTGACAAAGTGCTGTCCTTGTGTGAACTCTGTCCTCAAAACTTTGGCTACTCCGTGCAGCCCTGCAAATGCTCTCGTGCGTACTCCCTCCCAATGTCAAAGCAGCTATATCTGGTACACGAGCAACAGGACTGAATGTTCCGCTGATAATCACTGTCCAGAGTAAATTCTTATTATTTGCTCAGATCTGTGTATGTGCTATTCATACGTCAAGTTAACTCTGGACCCCCCCCCCCACTTCTTGCCTATACACAAACATTATTGTTCATTACATGTTTAAATAACCATAACTGCCATCTCTTGGGAGTCATGGAAAATCAGTATTTGAAGTTGAAGTGAGTTACGTCGCTGAATATTTTAAAGCATCATTTCAGAAAAAGGAGTCGGCTTCCTGGTGGCGCAGTGGTTGAGAGTCCGCCTGCCGATGCAGGGACACGGGTTTGTGCCCCGGTCCAGGAAGATCCCACGTGCCACGGAGCGGCTGGGCCTGTGAGCCATGGCCGCTGAGCCTGCACGTCCGGAGCCTGTGCTCCGCAATGGGAAGAGGCCACACAATGAGAGGCCGCGTACCGCAAAAAAAAAAAAAAAAGAAAAAGGAGTCATAACCTTAACTGTTTAAATCACGTGAATATCACAGGAAGCATATTTCCACAAGCATAGCCCAGATTATTGAATACTGATGATGATAATCAGAAATAGTTATGATAAATTCATCATTTTACTTTTTTAAGTAAATTGAAGAATTTAAAAGGAGGTAGGGATGGAAGAATTGGACAGGCAATGAAGATGCTGGAGAATTCTGTGCGGTAGAACTTCCTCTCTTTGAGACAGGAAAAGCGATAGAGATTTTAACGACATTGTTTCATATCTTCCCGAAAGTGAAAGAGAAGGGCATATACTCAAGCAGTCAAAAAGGTGAAATCAAGTACCAAAGAAAACAGAAACAAGAGTTATGCCAAGACAAATTTTTTCAAAGGAATTCCAATCCAATTCCAAGGTTTAATAGCTGCCTAGAAGCCCAGGAAAGTTATAGGACTAAATAGCAAAGCAAGTGGGTACTGATTCTCATAGCCAGTGTAGAAATTAATAAATTCCACTTCTACGTGGTGGGGGAAATGGAATTGCTAATTTGAGATTGCCAAGGAAATCTTATTGCTTATTTGCAGTTAGTTTATGTGCACTTAGTGCTTGATATATATGCAATAAGGTGTTCTTAATTAAATAAATTTCTTGAAAGAAAATGTATGATAAAGAGCCTTATTCTTAGGTTAGATTCATGAGTAACTGTGTGGATTGAGGTAATATACATATATTATTAACATCTATTTCATTTTAAATTTGTATTTGATTATCTTTACTCTTGATCAAACAGGCTAAGTAGCAAGGAAGCAAAGTTGTTGATCATATGAGATCTTAAATCTCTTGAGGTCAGCTCCCTCTGTAATTCAAAAGAAGATTCTCATTTTTGTGATATGCCAGTGAATACAGTGAGCTGTGTGAAACACTCTTTTTGTTTAAACTTTATTAAGAATAGCGTGTGGTTAAAAATAACATTATAAGAATAGCTGCATAAACAAACTAGTCACATGAGCTATCAAAAATTATATTATGGCATGTTTAGCCATAGGAGGGAAAGGCTAGTAGTCACTATATTGGATTATAAAGAGGGAGCACTATTTGCGTTTGATGATGAAGTAGACTTTACCGCTGTGAAGACCGCAACTGCATCTCATTTCCTTAATTAAAGCGGCTTTCTGAACCCTTTGACTATGAACCAGAGTAACATATTTCACATTATAACCTACTACACACACACACACACACACACACACACACACACACACACACACACACACAGAGTGACTCAAAAGTTCTATTGAACAGTGGTTACCCTTTACCCTTATGCAGGAAATGCTCTCTTGCGTGTTCGGCCCCATTCCCACGCAGTCTATTCCATGTTTTAAGAAATTCTCTAATGCTTCTTTAAATTGCTTTCATAACCTATTAACGGTTCAGGCTACAAGGTACAGTTTTCAACGTGCTGTTCTACACATGCCCAAGAGACATGGAACACGACATGTGCCCTCTGTGAATATCCCTCCAGCTCAACAGGGCCTCAGCACAGCAGGCACACAGGAGATAGTCAATTACACATTAGAAAAGGGTGAATGAAAATGTAACTAAGAGGAAGAAGAAAGAGGAACAAAGTATCTGTGGAGATAAGTTTGTTAAAATCGGTGGGAGACAAAGGAGGCATATGTACTTGTGAGGAGTGAAAGCTCTCTGAATTCCTTCCTTCTGCTGAGGACGTAGCTCTCTCAGTGTGAGTCCGCATAGAGGTAATTTCAGAATGCGGGAATGTACACTAACTTCTTGACTAGAGTTCTAAAACTCTCCTCTTTTCTAATTTCTAAGTAATTTTGTTTTCAGGAGGGATAAACTGTGTAAACTAATTAAATTCGTTTGCCGAGAATAATTGGCGTGCTCACGTTTCATAAAGGTAGTTTAAAAATGCATATTACGGGCTTCCTGGTGGCGCAGCGGTTGAGAGTCCGCCTGCCGATGCAGGGGACACGGGCTCGTGCCCCGGTCCGGAAAGATCCCACATGCTGAGGAGTGGCTGGGCCCGTGAGCCATGGCCGCTGAGCCTGCGCGTCCGGAGCCTGTGCTCCGCAACAGGAGAGGCCACAACAGTGAGAGAGGCCCGCGTACCAAAAAAAAAAAAAAAGAAAAGAAAAAAAAATGCATATTACACATAGTGTAATAGTCTCCAGAAAATTCATTCCTGAAAGAGGTTAAATTGGAGCTATATACATATACTTTGGGTATTTTTAATGCAGTGTGTAGTGAATTTATAATTAATATTAAGCTAGTGTCTTTTAAAAAACATTTTCACAAAATTAATAGAAAACATAAGCACATGGGTCATTTGAAAACTAGGACCAGATTTAGTCATAGCCAAGAGGAGTACATCATGTTCATAGGGCCACCTCCAGGAATACTTGTCACGATGCCTAAAACTGTGTGATTAGACATATACATGGGTGAGTAAGCAACTATCCTGAAAAAGAACAAATGCTCCTTGGAAAATCACCGTATTAATTATGCTCATATTAATGGATATTAGCAAAATCATACTGTTTTAACACCTAGTTAAAATAAGCTGCACATAAGGAAGAGGAATTTGGGGAAGAAGTTTGAGAGAGGGGTGAGGTACACAATATATGGGGCTCTCTGATGCCTGAATGGAAGCCAGAGCGAAACATGCATACACTTATTTAGGAATGTATCAGAGGATTAGAACTTAACAGAGAAGTAAGAGGAAAGCTTCAAATTTGCAGACTTTGGTGAAAATATTTTCTATCGAGAACACTTCTCTTTTTGAAATCCTTTTTTTTCTAAGATTGCATGAAATTGTGTATAATGCACATCAAGATGCATTTATCAGCAAAATTACCCCCATTTTTTCCAAAGCATGCATACTCTTACTTCACTTATATTTGTAATTTATTCTATCAAGTACTTAGATAGTCCCTAACAGGAGTATAGCCTCTTTACCAGATTACCAATCCCAGAAATGATAGAAGTAGGAGACTCCTTTCATATATAGTGTAGTTATTACAAGAATTCTTAAATAGTTATGGAATGAATAGTTATTACTCAAAAATAATAATTGCATGCCTTCTATATCAAGGCCCTTCACTAGATGAATAGATATACAGAGATAAGTCAGATATTACTTTTCTGAGAGAAGCTCAACCAGATGAGAAGTTTCCAAGATGTGCCACTGTTTCTCTGTTGGCTCCTTTGACAGTGTGCGAGCAACCACATCACCTCTGGAAAGTGACACTTACATGTCTGACAGAGCTAGACAAATAGAATCAGTCATCTGTTTGGCTCTGATCAGATAGAGCTATCACTGTGCTGACAGCAGACTCCTGGCTTTGTATTTGTTTCCTGAGTAATGTGATTAAAAGCTTGTGTACACTGACAACACAGTAAGTGTATCATAATTAAGACTTTTGTTCAAATGCGTAATCCCATCCATGTTACCCTCAGGAATAAACGATCACTGAAATTCATTTAGCCACTGGAAACACAACTCAGTCAAGAATCATGTGAGCCTATGTATATCATAACAACTCACTCTGTTTTGGACTCCTGGTAGGATTTGATTAGTATCTGTTTCATTTTATTTAAAACTGTTTTATAATAAAATTTAGAGATTTCATAGATATCCTAAAATCATAGAAGTGAAAGAAAAGTATCATCTTCATTGAGTTTAGAGCTTTTCATGTATTGTCCCTAGACCTGTGCAGTATAGGAATAAAATCTTAACCTGAGTGTGAATTAGTGGAGTTTAGTAATTCCTATAAAAAAAAAGTGATCTGATATATGAGTTTATGACTTAGAGTCTTCTAACCACACTGAAGCACTACCTACCTTCATGATGCAGACCCATGTTGTGTTGGAGAACATTCATATCCCATATGTACTTATTCTATATGTGGTAAGCTAGGGAACTGACAGCTTAAACTAAATTGTAAATTTAAATATTTCTATGGAGTATTTTTTTGTTTTCTTTGGGTAAAGGAGTTGTTTCATTTCAAGAAGGATATTCTCATTTCCCTTCTTTGTGTTCTATGAGAGAAAAAAAAGTTTGCATTCAGATTAGACCAACAGATTAGATTTGTATTTAGTGGCAGTCTGGCTGTGATATCAACCATCTCAGTGAAGTTTGTGGTTAGCCCTGTGACAAACTAACCAAGAATAAACTCTTGATGTTCACAAAGAAAGAAAAAATTAAAGCGAACGTGGCGTTTGAGCCGGATCTCTACTTCACTTTACTAATCCCACCTAATTTAAGCATAACATATATTTCACCTTTGTCCCTCCTCATCTTCGCATTTTGCTGGCAAGGTACAGCCATGAGAGGTAGCATGTCTCAAATACAATGTCAATTATGGTATTTGTGCTGTTATGTGTCACTCTTCTACTCTACACCCATAACAGACATTAGTAATAAATCACACCACTCTTTCCTGTTGAGCCTTTCAGCATCCTCAAAATAAAACCTGAGGTGCCTCTACTGACTTGCCATTCCTGCTTCTTAAGTATCAGTTTGGGGATTAGGAGGCCTGTGTTCAAATCTCAGCTCTGCTACTCATTAGCTTCATGCTCTTGGGAAAGCTATATAGCCTTTTCTGATCTTTATTTTATTTTCCTATGAAGTATGGTAATAAAAGTTGCTTCATAGGGTTGTTAGCAAAGGCAGAATGAGCTAAGATTTGTGAAGAATAAGTGCATAATGCATGATAAGTGATGAATAACTTACAGCATTTATTATTTAGGAGACCCTCATATATTACCAGGGTATTCAGTACAGAACACTTCATAGTGTTTAGCAAATGGTTTTGTCATTGTCAACGTGCCATTACAGTTAATATCCATGAGGGTAGGGACCATATAATCCCATCCTAGTGTATTGCATAGTGCCTGGTTAATGTTTGATACAAAGTAGTATTTGTGGAACAACTGTCATGACCATGCATACCACTCACCATTCTTTCCCTATTTTGATTCCCATTTACTTCCTTGCTTCCAAACAAAGTTAACAGTCATTTCAATGCATTGGTTGCAACAATAATCTCAAGTACTTTCAGATGATAGATCAGGCATGTTGAAGATCACTGTTTGTAGTCCTTGCCTGACTAAATTGAGGAAACATATGTTAGCAGAATGAAACTTTTGAAAGAGCACACATACATTCTCATAAATTCTTCCTTATTTTTTTAAAATACATCTTTATTGGAGAATAATTGCTTCACAACACTGTGTTAGTTTCTGTTGTACAACAAAGTGAATCAGCCATATGCATACATATATCCCCATATCCCCTCCCTCGTAAGCCTCCCTCCCACCCTCCCTATCACACCTGGCTAGGTCATCGCAAAGCACCGAGCTGATCTCCCTGTGCTATGCTGCTGCTTCCCACTAGCTATTTTACATTCGGCAGTGTATATACGTCGCTGCTACTCTCACTTTGCCCCAGCTTCCCCCTCCCACCCCATGTCCTCAAGTCCATTCTCTATGCCTACATCTTTATTCCTACCCTACTACTAGGTTCATCAGAACCATTTTTTTAGATTCCATATATATGTTAGCATATGGTATTTTTCTCTTGACTTACTTCACTCTGTATGAAAGATTCTAGGTCCATCCACCTCACTACAAATAGCTCAATTTTGTTTCTTTATATGGCTGAGTAATATATCATTGTATATATATGCCACATCTTCTTTATCCATTCATCTGTTGATGGACATTTAGGTTGGTTCCATGTCCTGGCTATGGTAAATAGTGCTGCAATGAATATTGTGGTACATGTCTCTTTTTGAATTATGGTTTTCTCAAGGTATATGTCCAGTAGTGGGACTTGCTGGGTCATATGGTAGTTCTATTTTTAGTTTTTTAAGGAACCTCCATACTGTTCTCCATAGTGGTTGTATCAATTTACATTCCCACCAACAGTGCAGTGTTCCCTTTCCACCAGACATTTTCCAGCATTTATCGTTTCTAGATTTTTTGACAGTGGCCATTCTGACTGGTGTGAGGTGATATCTCAATGTGGTTTTGACTTGCATTTCTCTAATAATTAGTAATGTTAAACATCTTTTCATGTGCCTCTTGGCCATCAGTACGTCTTCTTTGGTGAAATATGTATTTAGGTCTTGTGCCCATTTTTTAATTGAATTGTTTGTTTTTTTGATATTCAGCTCCATGAGCTGTTTGTAGATTTTGAAGATTAATCATTTGTCTGTTGTTTTATTTGCAAATATTTTCTCCCATTCTGATGGTTGTCTTTTCATTTTGTTTATGGTTTCCTTTGCTGTGCAAAACCTTTGAAGTTTAATTAGGTCCCATCTGTTTATTTTTGTTTTTATTTCCATTACTCTAGGAGGTGGGTCAAAAAAGATCTTGCTGTGGTTTATGTCAGAGAGTGTTTTTCCTATTTTTCCTGTAAGAGTTTTATAGTGTTTGGTCTTACATTTAGGTGTTTAATCCATTTGGAGTTTATTTTTGTGTATGGTGTTAGGTAGTGTTCTAATTTCATTCTTTTAAATGTAGTTGTCCAGTTTTCCCAGGACCACTTATTGAAGAGACTGTCTTTTCTCCATTGCATTCTCTTGCCTCCTTTGTTGTAAATTAGGTGACCATATAGGCATGGGTTCATCTCTGGGCTTTCTATCCTGTGCCACTGATCTATATTTCTGTTTTTGTGCCATTACCATACTGCCTTGATTACTGTAGCTTTGTAGTATAGTTTGAAGTGGGGAGCCTGATTCCTCCAGCTCCGTTTTTCTTTCTCAAGATTGCTTTGGCTATTCGGGGTCTTTTGTGTTTCCATACAAATTGTAAAATTTTTTGTTCTAATTCTGTGAAGAATGCCATTGGTAGTTTGATAGGGATTGCCTTGAATCTGTAGATTGCTTTGGGCAGTTTAGTCATTTTCACAATATTAATTCTGCCACTCCAAGAACATGGTGTATTTCTCCATCTGTTTATGTCATCTGTTATTTCTTTCATCAGTGTTTTATACTTTTCTGAGTAAAAGTCTTTTGCCTCCTTAGGTAAGTTTATTCCTAGGTATTTTATTCTTTTGGTTGCAATGGTAAATGGGATTGTTTCCTTAATTCCTCTTTCTGATCTTTCGTTGTTAGTGTATAGGAATGCCAGAGATTTCTGTGCATTTATTTTGTATCCTGCAACTTTACCAAATTCATTGATTAGTTCCAGTAGTTTTCTGGTAGCATCTTTAGGATTCTCTATGTATAGTATCATGTCCTCTGCAAACAGTGACAATTTTACTTCTTCTTTTCCAATTTATATTCCTTTTATTTCTTTTTCCTCTCTGATTGCCATGGCTAGGACTTCCAAAACTGTTGAATAAGAGTGGCGAGAGTGGACATCCTTGTCTTATTCCTGATCTTAGTGGAAATGCTTTCAGTTTTTCACCACTGAGTATCATGTTTACTGTGGGTTTGTCACATATGGCCTTTATTATGTTGAGGTAAGTTCCTTCTATGCCTACTTTTTGATGTTTTTTTTTCATAGATGCGTGTTGAATTTTGTCAAAAGCTTTTTATGGATCTATTGAGATGATCATATGGTCTTTATTCCTTAATTTGTTAATATAGTGTATCAAATTGATTGATTTGCATATATTGAAGAATCCTAGCATCCCTGGAATAAATCCCACTTGATTGTGGTGTATGATCCTTTTAATATGTTGTTGGATTCTGTTTGCTAGTATTTTGTTGAGGATTTTTGCATCTATATTCATCAGTGATATTGGTCTATAGTTTTCTTTTTTTGTGGTATCTTTTTCTGGTTTTGGTATCAGGGTGATGGTGACTTCGTAGAATGAATTCGGGAGTGTTCCTACCTCTGCAATTTTTTGGAAGAGTTTGGGAAGGATAGGTGTTAGCTCTTCTCTAAATGTTTGATGGAATTGGCCTGTGAAGCCATCTGATCCTGAACTTTAATTTGTTGGAAGATTTTTAATTACAGTTTCAATTTCATTACTTGTGACATGTCTGTTTATATTTTCTAATTCTTCCTGGTTCAGTCTTGGAAAATTGTACTTTTCCAAGAATTTGTCCATTTCTTCATGGTTGTCCATTTTATTGGCATATAGCTGTTTGTAGTAGTCTCTTATAATCCTTTGTATTTCTGCAGTGTCATTTGTGATTTCTCCTTTTTCATTTCTAATTTTATTGATATGTGTCCTCTCCCATTTTTTCTTGATGAGTATGGCTAAGGGTTTATCAATTTTGTTTATCTTCTCAAAGGACCAACTTTTAGTTTTATTGATCTTTGCTGTTGTTTTCTTCATTTCTATTATTTCTGCTCTGATCTTTATGATTTCTTTCCTTCTACTGATTTTGGGTTTTATTTGTTCTTCTTTTTCTTGTTGCTTTAGGTGTAAGGTTAGATTGTTTATTTGAGATTTTTCTTGTTTCTTGAGGTGAGATTGATTTGCTATAAACTTCTGACTTAGAACTGCTTTTGCTGCATCCAATAGGTTTTGGGTTGTTGTGTTTTTGTTGTCATTTGTTTCTATGTATTTTTAAATTTCTTCTTTGATTTCTTCAGTGATCTCTTGGTTATTTAGTAGCACACTGTTTAGCCTCCATGTATTTGTGGTTTTTACAGTTTTTTTTTTTTTTTCCCTGTAACTCATTTCCAATCTTATAGCATTGTGGTCAGAAATGATGCTTGATACAATTTCAATTTTCTTAAATTTTCCAAGGCTTGATTTGTGACCCAGGATGTGATCTATCCTGGAGAATGTTCTGTGTGCACTTGAGAAGAAAGTGTATTCTGCCACTTTCGGGTGGAATGTTCTGTAAATATCAATTAAAACTATATGGTCTGTTGTGTCATTTAAAGCTTGTGTTTCCTTATTTATTTTCTGTTTGGATGATCTTTCCATTGGTGTAGGTGGGGTGTTGAAGTCCCCTACTATTATTGTGTTACTGTTGATTTCCCCTTTCATGGTTGTTAGCAATTGCTTTATGTATTGAGTTGCTCCTATGTTGGGTGCATAAACATTTATAATTGTTATATCTGCTTCTTGGATTGATCCCTTGATCATTACATAGTGTCCTTCCTTATCTCTTTTAACAGTCTTTATTTTAGAGTTGATTTTATCTGATATAAGTATTGCTACTCTGGCTTTCTTTTGATTTACATTTACATGGAATATCTTTTTCCATCCCTTCACTTTCAGTCTGTATGTATCCCTAGGTCTGAAGTGGGTGTCTTGTAGGCAGCATATATATGGGTCTTGTTTTTGTATCTGTTTGGCCAGTCTGTGTCTTTTGGTTGGAGCATTTAATCCATTTGCATTCAAGGTTATTATCAATATGTATGTTCCTATTACCATTTTCTTCATTGTTTTGGGTTGGTTTTTGTGGATCTTTTTCTTCTCTTGTGTTCCCCGCCTAGGAAAATTCCTTTAGCATTTGTTGTAAAGCTGGTTTGGTGGTGCTGAATTCTCTTAGCTTTTGCTTCTCTGAAAAGCTTTTGATTTCTCCATTGAATCTGAATGAGATCCTTGCTGGGTAGAGTAGTCTTGGTTGTAGGTTTTTCTCTTTCATCACTTTAAGTATATCCTGCCACTCCCTTCTGGCCTGCAGAGTTTCTGCTGAAAAATCAGCTGATAATCTTATGGGGTTTCCTATGTATGTTATTTTTTGTTTTTCCCTTGTTGCTTTTAGTATTTTTTCTTTGAATTTAATTTTTGTTAGTTTGATTAATACATGTCTTGGTGTTTTTCTCCTAGGTTTTATCCTGTATGGGACCCTCTGTGCTTCCTGGACTTGGGCGACTATTTCCTTTCCCATGTTAGGGAAGTTTTCCACTATAATCTCTTCAAATATTTTCTCGAGACCCTTTCTTTTCCCTTTTTTCTTCTAGGACCCCTATAATTCAAATATTGGTGCATTTAGTGTTGTCCCAGAAGTCTCTGAGATTGTCTTCAAGTCTTTTCATTCTTTTTTTTTTATTCTACTCCTTGGCAGGTATTTCCATCATTCTGTCTTCCAGCTCACTTATTTGTTCTTCTGCCTCAGTTATTCTGTTATCGATTCCTTTTAGTGTACTTTTGATTTCAGTTATTGTGTTGTTTATCTCTGTTTGTTTGTTCTTTAGTTCTTCTAGATCTTTGTTAAGCATTTCTTGTATTTTCTCAATCTGTGCCTCCATTCTCTTTCTGAGATTCTAGATCATCTTTACTATCATTACTCTGAATTCTTTTTCAGGTAGATTGCCTATTTCCTCTTCATTTGTTTGCTCTTGTAGGTTTTTACCTTGCTCCTTCATCTGTGACATATTTTTTTGCCATCTCATTTTTTTTTTATTCCTTTTCTTAATGAGTGGGATTGTGTTCCAGTCTTACTGGTTATTTCACCTGAGGCTTCCAGCACTGGAGTTTGTAGGCTCTTGTGTAGAGCTGGGTCTTGGTGCTGAGATGAGGAACTCCAGGAGACCTCACTCGATGAATATTCCCTGGGGTCTGAGGTTCTCTGTTATTCCATTGGTTCAGACTCAGAGCTCCCACTGAGTGCGGTGGCAAAAAAAAAAAAAAAAAAAAAAGGTGAACAATAACAAAGTAAAAAATAAAATTAGACTAGGAAGCTAACAGCTATGTTAGAAAAAAATAAAAATATAGATGAAACAACAACCAGAAGATAAAATAGAACCACAATAGTAAAAAAGAGGAGGAGGAAAAAAAAAAAGGTGGAAAAGGCCTTGGCTGTGGTGGGTGGGGCCTAAGCAGGGGTGAGGTTTGGGCAGTGAGCTGGGCCTATGCTTAGGACTCACAGGGCTGGAAAAGCCCTCGGGTGTGAGGGGTGGAGGTGGGGCTTAGGCTCACAGAACCGAAAGGGCCCAGGCGTGCTTCCCTCCTCTTGTCTCAGAGGGTGGGGTACCCCACCTGGGAGTCCAACAGGCTTCTGAAGCCCGAGTGGGTGGGGCAACCACCCTCCCCTCCTCTTCTGCTCCTCCTGTCCTGGAGGTCCCCTCCCACCTGCCTCTCCTGATCTCTCCGTTCTCCCTCCTGTGTCCACAGGACCCACATGGCCTGCAGTGGCTTTGGAGGGCAGGGGACCTGCCTGGGAGCTCATCAGGCTCCCCGAGCCCAAGTGGGTGGGGCAAACACCCTCTGTACCTCTCCTGCTTCTCCTGTTCTGGAGGGCCCCTCCTACCTGCCTCTCCTGATCTCTCCGGCCTCCCTCCTATGTCCCCAGGACCCATGCAGCCTGGAGTGGCCTTTGGGGGGCAGGGAACTGTCATGGGATCTCAGCAGGCTCCCCATTCCCGAGTGGATGGGGCAAACGCCCTCTCCTCCTTTCCCACTCATCTGGTCCTGGAGGGCCCCTCCCACCTGCCTCTCCTATTCTCTCTTGTCCTCCCTCCTACGTCCCCAGGACCAACTTGGCCGGGAAGGACCTCTGAGGGTGTAGGACCCGGCCCAAGCACTGGGCAGACTTCCCCGGCTGATTGAGCAGGTGAAATGCTGGGCCCGCTCCCCCCAATCTGAGCCCCTGAGGGTCCCTCCCGGCATGGGAACCCCTCTCCAATCTCAGCTACACCTCAGGGCCGCTGGTCCTGTCTGGCCTCCACTTCTCCTCCCCCCTCAGTCCCCCAACGTCTTACCGGTTCACTTGGGGGTTCTTCCCATCTCCTTGGGCATTAGGGTCCCCCAGCAGCATCTGGCAGGTGCCCTAGTTGTTTGGAGATGTGAACTCTGCATCTTCCCACGCCGCCATCTTGACTCTGCCCTCTGTCCTTAAATTTTGATGGCTCAGTAAGCTTAGATTTTAAAATTGTCCTCTCTCTATTCATAAAGTTCTTCATATTGACCAATTTCCTTGCTTTGTTGTACCATAAATTTCCTTCCATGCCTAGAATTTTATATTTTATTATATTGAATTATTGAATTGTAGAATATACATGAAAGTAAAACCTAGTGGTCACAAATCCCTTTGTGATACACCTTAGATACCTGAATCAAGATGAAATTCGGAATTAATGGACTAATAAATGTCAAGAGACAACAAAAAGTAAATGAATACAATAAGTATTATATATAGTTTAAGTTAGAGAGTATAGGTGTTCTACTATGGCTGCCTTACTCTGACCCTGACCCAGGATATATATTCCCTAAGCTCTAGCCTACAAAAGGCAGTGCAATGTCATAGGTGGTTTATCTAGCTTGTGGCTCTTTACCATATGGCAAGTTCAGTCTTACCAGCCAGAAAATGGTATGATTCCTGGTCTGTAGTGAACCAGGTGTTCTTTCTTGCATTTCTGAAATCTAATTACAGAGTTTAACATTCTCTACTATTGGCACAGTGAATGGCATCCTTAGCCCTCAGTGACACAGAATGCCCTGCTAAATATAATTGTACTAGTTGGAGTAGTCTAAAAATTTGTGTCCCTGCCACACACACCCCCTCCAATTCTCATGTTGCAACCCTAACCCCTAAAGGTGATGGTATCGGTATCAGTAGGTGGACCTTTGGGAAGTGATTAGGTTAGGAGGGTGGAGCCCTCAGGACTAGGATTAGTGCTTTTATAAAAGAAACTTCAGAAATGTCCCTAACCTTTTTCTACCATATGAGGACACCCTTAGAAAGCACCAGCTCTGATCCAGGAAGAGGGCCGTCACCAAAATGCACCCATGCTGGGACCTTGGTCTTGGACTTCCAGCCTCTGGTAGCGTGGGAGATGAATTTCTGTTGTTTATGAGTTACCTGGTCTGTGACATTTTGTTGTGGCAGCCTGAGCAGAATAGGACACCGGTTAAGGTAGTGCTATCTATTTTAACAAAAATACTGAAAATTTCAGTGACTTAACACAATAGAAACTATATCTTGCTCAGGTCGTGATCTTAGATGGGTGAATGGTTTCGCAAGGGAACCCTCCTTTACACGGTCTTCAACTCATGGCTTTCCATGTTGCCATGGTCATCTCCATGCCAACTATGGAGAAAGTGGAGAATTTTATGGGCATACATCATATCCACTCATATTCCATTGTCTAAAGCTCAATATTATGGTCATACATAATTGCTACAGAAACAGGAAATAGAGTCTACTGTGTATCTAAGAAGAGGCTGTGTATTTTGATGAACATTTTGTAGTCCTTGTCCCAATAACTATACCTTGATACGAAGGTCAAAATCTAAACATATGGTCTGTATAATAGTAATTACACACACAGGTTAACAGTGGGTGAATCTGTACCACAGGATCTAAAGTTTAAGTGTGCCTAAAATCATATTGCTAATTAGTAGAAGATCCTAGGAGATAAAGGCTCTAGTTACCAGTCTAGCATTTTTTTTTTTTACTATGCCATCTGGTAATCGAGATATAATTTGTCGTGATCAATTACTCCCAGAAGCATTTGTGTAGTTAATGCAAATAATGAATACATATAATTTTATTTAGAATATTTTACACACCCTGTTTTCTCTTGACTCACTGCTAATGTGGACACAGCTGAAACCTATTAGTTTAATTAGAAGTCATTGAAACATCATTCATTTCATTTTTCCTTTATTTGTTGCTAGTAATTAAGATTGTAAATACATTGGATGGGTAGTGAAGGCCATTTAACACATTTTCTAGCCTCCTTCGAAAGTACTGGTGGTAGGTGAAGATAATCTAGTTATAATACCCACTGTAGTGTTATTTAAGTGCCATTTATCTTTTATTGCACTACATAAATATGGTAAACTCTTTTAAAAATTTGTATAAGACAACGTTGTATTAGGAAACTCTTTTTCGTCTCTATTTCTTAACTGCTTTTGAAATTTAAGGTGATTTTTTCCCCTGTTTTAATAGTTAAAAAATAGTGTTGTTTCTTTTATTTCCCATATGTTGGAAAACATCCAAATGGTACAATAGTAATTTATGGCCTTTCAAGTTCTGTGCAATCCAATTAAATCCCTGTGCCTTCTGATTCTAATAATTGTTATCTTGTGTTGTGGCTGAAAGGTTTTCAAGTGTCACAGAAGAGAGTGGTAAGAAAAAAGGTGATAGGATTAAACAGTGAAATTCTTTTTAAATGTGGCAGGAACCAGTTTTAGTTTTAATTCATTTTATAACTTGTATCATTTTGAGCAGAAGTTTCTGCCACCACGGGAAGTCTCCCATGTTCATGTTTCTTTTTCCTAAGCATCCAAGACCCTTGTGAAAACTTCAGAAACCCTTATTACCCAGCTAGTACAGATTCTTCTTTGTGGCTGAGCCAGGGGCTAGAGAAGGGATTTTGTATCATCTGTTAAAACATTTTGATATTAGGCAGTATAAGGTTACTATAGACATAACAGAAATTTTTTAGTGGGACATAATGAGAAGAGACAGAAGAAGGGATAATATTGTGTTTGTGTACTTTGTTTGCTTTTTACTTTCTTCTCAAAGTTGTACAAAGACAGAAGTGAATGTCCCTATTAGAGAACACTGGAAGGCTTTGGGTGACTGACATTATAAACCCTCCCAATACAAAGGATGCTAGACTAAGGAGCAAGGTGTGAGTATTCATGTACAGTGCTGTCTTATATATCAGCATTACCAAGGAGTTGATGCCACAGTAATGGAAGGCACCCTTTGAACACTAATTTCTTTATCGGAGCGAAAAGGTGAAGCTCTTCAGCAAACATCGTTGAACTCTACAAACCAAGTATTAGACTAGGTACTATACAGATGTAATTCCTACCCTCACAGAGTTCATTATAGACTTAAACACATTCTTTAATAAGCCAATTCATAATTCTGTAGTCACAGGTTTATTATTATTTATTATCATAAGTATCAATTATTATAGTTTTAGGAATATACTGGTACTTTCAACTTGTTGAAAATTGTAGATATTTGTCCAAGTTTGTCACTAATTGACCTCACAACTTTCCACTCTACTTATTTAGAATCTTCCCTTCTTATTGCTATATTGTATATTCCTTCTGGTCTGCTGCCTCACTGTGTGTTAGTTTCAGTCTATTACTTCACTCTTCCAAATTCCACAGTGAACTTCTCAGCCTTGTTAATGGAAGGCAGAGAAATGAACTTAATCACTAGATTTTTATAGGATTCTTCATATAATATAATAAAGAGGTCATTAAACATTTTATGCAAAGGGCCAGATAGTCGATATTTTAGGGTTTTGGAGACATCTAAGATCTCTGTTGCATATTCCTTGTTTTCCTTTGCAACCCTTTACAAACATAAAAACCATTTTTAGATTGATAGCAATAAGAAAAAAAACAGGCTGTGGCCCAAACTTGGCATACAGGTTGTACTTTGTCAACCCCTAGTCATAACCTATGAAATCAGCAGTATTTAAAGTTCAATTGACTTCTAAGTTCAAGTGATTGCTCTTTTGTGTACCTCTAGTTATAAAATAGGGAAAATTAGGAGAGTGATAAACATGGAAAAACAACCGAATGGATTATCAGTCTCTAGCAAACAGAAGACTCATATATGAACAAACCAAATGGAGACACATTTTACCTAAACTGTAATTTACTTCATAGATTTTTCAATAGTAAATGTGTAGATAAGCTGTATATTATTAATGGTATCTATACAGTAAAGTTTTTCACTTTCAGAATTATTTTGTTCCTAGACATTACTATGCTTAGAATTCTATTGGGTAAAACAGCCCCCCTTCCTTTGTGATATTTTGTTAAGTGGCTGCTACATGCAATCCTTTAAAATTACCCTATATTTTGGTGTAAGAAATCATATGATATTTATTGTGAAGGCTTTACAAATAATCTCTAAGGGGTAGTAACTGAAATTCTGTTTTGTTCCAGCATTACATACTGTCACAGAAATGAATGTGATGCCTTATTGTGAAAATATAGCTCTTGCAAAATCGGCTGAGCCTTTTACCTTGGGAAATGGATTAAACCACTTAGGTTCTTAGCTCGTTTTCATAACCAAGGCAGTTCTCCACAGCGCTTAGAATGTTAAATTTAACTGTCAACTTGTGGTCTTGACCTGCATTGTAAAAGTTGTCAAAGTGCATGTAATACAAAGCTTTTACCAAGAGCAGAAATATCCAAGCTCTCTTCCTGAGAATCTCCCTTCATTTCCTCCCCGCAAAGGAATTTTTCAGTTATTACTGAATGACTTAAAGGATACTTTTAGTTTAAGTGTCACACTTTCCCTTAGCTCTGCAGTTGTTAAACTGTACAATGGATATGAATCACCTGGAGGGCTTTATTAATATGTACATTCTTAAGTCCTTTCCCTATCCCACAGAGACTGATTCAGTTGTTATGCGGTGCTGCCCAGGAATTTGCACTTTTTAAAGTGTTTATGACATTTCTCATTTAGATAATGATGCATAGCACCACATTTTGAGAAATACTGTTGTCACCTAGGTAATTCCTATATTCCTAATTACTGAAATAAGATTAACTGTATTTTTTCTGTACTTCCATACTAACTTCTGTTTCTCTGCTGTTACACTGTGCTTGCCATTGAATGAAAGTGTGATATTGAGCAAGGGAAAATCACGTCTGGGTTTTCAAATTTCATTCCAATGCTCTTTGCAATATATATACCATGCTGCGTTTCCCAGCACGTTCCATCCTCAGACACTTGTAAACTCCTTGTAGCCGTGGAGCTTGCCGTATTCATCTGTGTATTTATTCCTGAAGCTCTGTGTTTAACACTTATTAGGAACTCAGTAAATAAGGTGAGGTTCTTGAAAACACCATTCAATAAAATACTGTTTGGAGTGGCAAGCAGGCAGCAGTGATGGCAGGAAGCAGCGCCGTCCAAATATGTCTGGATTCAGCGTCATTTAAAATTTGCCATTACTACTATGTCTGCCACTCCAAGTAGTGGGTACTTTTTTGAGTGGAATCAGGATGGCTTTGTTAAGATAGGAACAGAATGAGGCTTGCTTAAGTGCTTTCATTTGAAGGTGGTGTATAAGGGAATACACCATCCCTCATAGCAGCAGAGAATTAAATAGGATGACATGTGGCTTTTTTTTTTTTTGGCCATGCTGTTTGCAGGATCTTAGTTCCCTGACTAGGGATCGAACCCAGGCCCTGGCAGTGAAAGCACCGAGTAGTCCTAACCACTGGACCTCCAGGGAATTCCCTAGGATGACATGGATTTAAATGAAAGTTAGTGAAATTTCATGAGTACATTAAAAAAAATCTGTTTTCAAGCTAATAAACACTGTATGCTTTTGAAAGTGGTTTTATAATCTCTCTAGGGATCTTAAAGAGAAGAAAAATAAACTTGATTTTGTTTTAAATGATGTAGGCATTCCCGACTTAAAGCAAAAGTCCAATCTCAGACTCTATCACCAGATATGTGATCCTTGGTAAGTTGTTTAACCTTAGTAAACCACAGTTCCTCTTATTGCCAGAGGTGGCCCTATATTGCTCTTAGGGTTCTTTGGAAGGTAAACTGAGCAACACATATAAGAACACCACACATTTGTGTAGTGTTGATTGCAAAGCTAACCATTTTATCCCGGAATAATACCTATTCTAGTTTGGTCATTCACTTGATGAGAAGCAATGTATTGATTGTGGCAGTAAGAGAACTATGGTTTATAATGCCAGAGCCTGTGTGTTGTTAATAATGTTCACGCCAACACACCCTGTCTTGTCAACTTACAGGTTCTCCAGCTTTACCCCTCCTTTCTGAATAATCACTTTATTCACACACACATAGTTATTGAGCATCCATTATGTGTCAAGAGAATCCTAGGCACTAATGATACAGCAGTGACTAAAAGTGTCAAAAATATTCATTCTTAAGGAGTTTGCATTCTATTAGGGGAGGGGGATGCTGATAATAAACAAATAAATGCATAAAATATATAGCGCATCAGGTGGAAATAAATAGGGTATAGGAAAATAAATCAGAGAATAGGAATAAGGAGCCGAAGGTCTAGAATTTTAAATAGGATGGACTTGGAGGAGTTTGCTGAGGGGGTAACCTTTGAGCAAAGAATGAAAGGAGGGACTGTACCATATAGAGATAGGGGAAGAGCATGCCAGGTAGAGGATAGCAAGTACTAAGGCCCTCACGTGCACACGTGCCTAGTGTTTTTGAAAACAGCAAAGTAACTAGTGTGGTTGGAATGGAACTATTGGAGGGGAGAATAGTAGGAGATTAACATAATCATCTCCAGAGAGGTCAAGGAAGGTGGAATTGGGAGAGGGCATGGATTCTATAAGGCTTTGTAGGCCGTCATAGAGACTTTGGGTATGAATGGCAGGCGAAGCACTGGGAGGTTTGGAGCAAAAGATAGAAATTGTTTGATTTAAAATAAAATTTAAAAAATGTCTCTGGCTGCTGTTGAGAACAGGTTATAGAGCTGTACAGATGGAAGCAAGGAGATCAGTTAGAAGGTTCCTGCAATATTCCAGGTGGAGATGATGATACTTGGATGTAGGTGTTTGTGATGGAGGTTGAGAGAAGTATTGAGATTCTGGGTATGCTTTGAAGGTACGTGTAATTTGGTGATGGATTGGATGTAGAATGTATAAGAAAACTGGTCATTGTTTTTTTCCTAAGGACTCAAAAAAAGGGGTTTCCTTTTTAAATTAAAAACGCTGTTGGAAGAGCAGGTTGGGTTGGAAGGAGCAAAGATCGAGGTTGCTTGTGGTTCTTGTAAGGTTATGATAAATATTATACTTCCATGTGAAGATGTCAGAATAGTATTCATTGTACAGCATAAAGCATTTAAACATGAATATGCCTGATACTCAGTGTACTACTGTTTTTCCTCACCTTATTTGGACTCCCAAACCATGCTCCAAAACCATGTCAGGTCTTTTCACTGACCTGACATTAAGTGGCTGGCTTTATAGATAAACAGTGTCTTCATATACCATCAAATTTGACACTCAATATCATGAAGGACTGTATTCTCTAAGTTAGAATGGGGATATTACATTTATTTTGTCCAATATATATTTGTAGCCATGGACAAATCCATAATGTGACCAAAATTACTATCATGTTCATTGTTGTAGTTGGTGGATTTTCTCAGTTTTTAAACATTATTTTATAGAATCAATGTATACATTTTTTGTACTAGTAGGACAGTTCCATCTGTGTACTAGAATCAATATATATTGTTCAACCAGCCTGCTATATATTAGAATGCAAATCTATTGAAATATTCCAAGGCTCACCCTATCTATCTATCAATCATATATCTGTCTATCTAATCATGATATAATATATATACCAATGCATATATATATATCCCTGTATATATGTGCTATATTTTTGGATATGGATGGATCTTGAAGTGGACACTTCTGTTTTGTTAACCCAGTATCAGATTTCTTTTGGGAAATTATCCCTTTTCACCTTTTCCACCATCCAGGTGGCTGCTTTGGAAGTTACAATGTGGTACACTATAAAGGTCCAGTGCGGGGGGCATGTGCATCTCACTGTTCAATCACAGTCCTTACCTGACAATTTTGGTACTGAAATTAATAAATAAAGGAAAGTGTTTCCTTGGGGACGTTGCTTCTAAGTTAAGAATCAGACAGCTATAGACAGCATTGTTTTTACAATATGGCTCAAAGAAGCAGCCAAAAACAGAGATAGACACTAAGACAACCAGAACAGAAGGAAGAGTGAGATGCGGTTAAGAACAAAGAAATAGACACAGAGCAGAAAATAAAAAAATAACAGAGATTCCTAATAGTGTTGGAGTTTCTAATTTTTAGTGCCCAGCCTCACTCCTGCCCTTGGATTCCAGTCATTCCCATAGCTTTGTAGAAAGTAAATCATTTTGATTAAACCAATTTGTATGATTCATGGAATCCAAAAATCATAATCAATGCATGACTGCATACGTGTGTAGACTAAAATGAGAATATCACTTGTTTTTAAAGACAATATTCAACTTATTCAACATTTTCTCTTCAAGATGTCTATGCTGGGAAGTATTTTTTCTAGGGTAAAATGGAGGAATAATTTCGTTTCACTTGTTATCTTGTTTATGTTCTTTGTGTTCTACGATTCAGTTGAAATTCTTGGCGTTGATCAAAGAAGAGAAGCTCTGGGGAAAGAAAAATTGATGGTAGTAAATTCTTCTGTAGTACCCAACATTACCGTTTTATTTCCTCCAAGTTTAAAAGGAAACAAAATACTCTCAACATTTATTGAGCACTTAATGTGTGTCAGACATTGTGCAAAGTACTTACTCTACTTTAATCCCGTTTTCCTGTCAACGCCCTTCAAGGTATTATTCCTATTTTATAGAAAGAGGAAACTGACAACTAATTGGGTTTCTTCCCTGAAGGTCTCACAACTATTGGCTGGAAAGAAGAGGCAGGACTTCAATAATCTCAACAGTATCATGGGCGCAGAAATTTCAAGGAAAATTCATTGCATGAATACTGTTGGTTGACTGTTAAAACAGCTCCAAAATACTAATTTCAGTTACAGTTTGACCCATTCCACCCTTGGAAGATGAAAGTTAATGTAGGCTCTCAAAGCAGTTGATTTCACATTCGTTGTAATAATCCATTCCAGTATTGACAATGCAATATCCTCATTATTTAATGACTTTGGGCTTCAGGGGGTTTTGATATTATTCTTAATTCCCTAAAGAGTATTTTTTCCTGTTACGTATATGGTGGAAATGGAAAAGATTTGGTTACCGTAGTCTAAATAACACCTTTTCACAGCAATATGACACAAAACAAAATTATACTTTCTGCCATCCCTAACTGAATAAAATTAGTTTCTTCATTCTCCCAGCAGTTCTAGTGATCATGGAAATGGCTCCCCCTGAAAATCCTCTCCAGGTCTCCATAGATCCTGTCAGTCTTGGGATCCAGAAGGCTTC
Organism: Phocoena sinus; assembly: GCF_008692025.1. Lineage (NCBI taxonomy): Eukaryota > Metazoa > Chordata > Mammalia > Artiodactyla > Phocoenidae > Phocoena > Phocoena sinus. Next base: position 77,453,006 of record NC_045768.1, on the reverse strand, counting down.
AGTTTTAAGACAGCCGCATCATTTTAGTGCTCAGTCAGAAACTCAGCTGCCAATGAACCTGGTTTCAGATTTCTGCTCAGCTCCATGTGTCACAAGCAAATTTTTGACACTAGAATATAAAACCTTCAGAGTCAAGGTGTAGTTGGACCAATTGCATTCTGGCTGGGACTAAACTCACAAATGTCCATCCATTGAGTGTAAAAAAAAAAATAGTGTCTTATGAAGCCATTTCACATATATAGAGATAGATACTTACATACAAATTTATTTTAGTTTAAACTCTGATTTAGCCATATCTTAATGTTTAGAAATCACACATCAGGACAATATGGTAAAACTGTTCCATAACACTATAAACTATGTCCATGACATTCAGTAACATAAATTGTAGGGCACTAGTATTGTAAAATTAAAGGAAATCAATGTTTTGCAATCAGTCTATGCTATCAAAAAGCATAAATTAAATATAATGGACTTGTATACACATATCAGTATAGAATATATACTGAACTAAGAAAGTCCCCAATGGTCATGAAGTAACCACTTCTGAAGTCCACTTTTTCCCCCTGAAAGATTAGAGCTTTAGCCTGTGCTGACTAAGAAAGGAGCTGATGCAGTGCAGGAGCCTATCTCTAATTACATTATCGTATAACCAACCCCCCCTTACCAGGTTGTGCATTACATGGGTTGCCTTATTGCTGGCCACTGTCTTGCTGAGTGAGTTATCCTAGGAATTTATGCATGCTTGTAAAATCCTTTTCTGTTCATTGTCTCTGAGTTTTAGGAAGATTGGTATTTTATCTAAGAAATTGTTGAGATAAATTTTAAAAACTCCTAATCAGCAAAAGAGGGCAAAATGCCCTATGTCAAGTTGTCAGTGTTAGCATCTTTTTTATATTTATAAACACTGAGTGAAATGACACCATATCACTATGGTTATATTCTCCTAACAAAGTATAAATTGCTACTAAGCCCTAACTCATATTTGCTGACTAATTCAAGCCATCTGCCAGTGAGTCCAACAGATATTTTTACATTGTTTGTTAATGAGAATTGATGGACCATTTCATATCTTTCTTCCTCAGAATTTGAGTCAATACCAGCTTGACAAGGGACCTTTTCAATTTTTTTTAAAATGATTCAGCCTTCCTTGAACTGCAACTTAGAAAATACCAATAGCTTTCTTCTTTGCTTTTTTAGAGCTCAGCGCTTCTGTGACTAAATGGGATGTCTTATAAAACTGATCTCCTATGAGTGTTTTGAAATAGTTTCACTATAGATAACATAGTAGAGAAATTCAACCCGGTGCTACCGTTTTGTCACAAAATATACTTTAAATTTCAGTCTGGTAAGAAGTGTCTAGAAACAGCTGCAATTCCCATTGTTTAGTACATGAGAATCATTTCTTGTGCAGTGTTGAGCGTGTTTACATTCTTATATGGTGGGCTTATCTGCTTATCTGTATCAATTGGCATGAACTTCCCAAAGTACAGATTTTAGATCCAGTTTTCTCCAGATCCCAGTCTGAAATTGAATGATAATCTTTATTGCCTCTGATATGGTTTGGGAATAACATTTACATTAGGCATGAGAAGTATAGCTGAGGTCGGCTGTCTAGGGTTCTAAATTGTAACTTTAAAGAAAAAATATAGCTCATGTATTCTCAAAGGTATTAGATAGGGCCGCTTGCTTACGGGATACTGAGAAAGCACCCTCTTGACCTTTAATAATGTGTCATTTCTACGGTTAATCCTCTGATAAATGCATGTGGACTTGTCAAAGGAGAATCATAGCCTACGAGTAGATGCTGGGAGAACAAGGGAATTTATTTCCTTGCTTGACAATTCTAATAAGAACCTGGAAGAAAGACACTTGAAAAATTAACTCAGGCTGAACACAGTAAAAAGCAATCACCTAAAAAGTCCCATAATTGATGTGGTGAGTGCTAAAGACTTAGTTACTTAAATAATATATAGATGATCAGGAAAATGGCATTCAGTCATCTGTAATTTCATATTCCTGTTGCTGACAATAGATTATGCTTGCTGGCTTAGATTACAAACTATGTAATTCTATAGGATGATGGAGTTCCTTGGGTGACAGTTTGAGCCAATCTAAGCAAAGGCCCAACCTTGAGTTCCTTAAACCGATAAAAAAGTATTGAAGCAAAGGAATGATAGAATATAAAGACCCATCATAATCCTGTATAACAAAAACATTGGTTGTATATGAGCCCTATTGGTTTGGACGTTGCAGATAATCTTGAATATCAGACCTATTGTTGTAGGTAGGGGGAGTGCCATTTGCCACAGAGCAAATGCCACTGGGCACTGGCGAGTGCCAGGTCTCAAGGCAGGATTGTTAAGGTCAGTAGTCTTTTTTTCTAAAATTAAAAGTTCAGGTTATGCCACAGTCATCCTGGCAATTCCCTATTACTACTGCATTTATTTTGCATTAATTATCTGAGGTTTAGACGTCAGTATAAATTTCAGCCTTGGGCCTTCCCTGGTGGCGCAGTGGTTGAGAGTCCGCCTGCCGATGCAGGGGACACGGGTTTGTGCCCCGGTCCGGGAAGATCCCACATGCCGCGGAGCGGCTGGGCCCGTGAGCCATGGCCGCTGAGCCTGCGCGTCCGGGGCCTGTGCTCCGCAATGCGAGAGGCCACAACAGTGAGAGGCCCTCGTACCGCAAAAAAAAAAAAAAAAAAAAATTTCAGCCTTAAAATATAAACTAAATTAGATCTAAATATGTTAATTGAGGGCATTATCTTTCCGTGAACCTTGAGGTTATAGACTGGGTTTTTTCCCTCTACTGCTCCTAAGGTTTCTCTTTTTCGTCTTTTGTTGTAAACCACATCAGTGGTGGAGGAGCCAGCATCTTAGAGCCATCTTTACTCATCCCCATCCTTTTATTTTCCACTTTGATATGACTCTTTTCTTCAATCCTTCCCCAGAAGTGAAGCCTCACTCTGGGCATCTTATTGCCCACATTCACCCTCACAGTCATTCTTCAAGTTGATAGTATCCATATGTTTACAGCTGAATAACCTAAAGCCCAGATATTCCAGGTGACTTAATGAGGTTACCAGGTCATTTGTAGCAAAGCAAGGGATACATCCCAAGAAATTCTGACTCCTAGTCCATTGGAAAAGAATTCCAATCCTGACTCTATTACTCACTGTCTACATGGCAATGGAAATGTCATACAACATGAGTCAAGGTTTTCTCATCGTTAAAATAGGGATAATAATATCTCAGAACTTTGTAGGTGAATGGCTGAATATGAGATAATACAAAAGCACATAACACGCCCTCAATAAAAAGCAATTCTGTTTGTTCCAGTTGTTAGTGTTATTATGACCATATTGTGTCATCTTTGTAGACCAAAAATTATATGTTCTTTTTTCCCCCGACTTCCTCCAAGATTTTTAGTGCATTTATTTTAACCACTTGAAAAAATCCTAGGGGCAAGAAGCTGTTGCCTTCTCAAGCTGGGGCAACAGGTAATTATTTTTTCTAAAATAGCAGATTTAGAACTTCTCTGGTGGTCCAGTGGTTAAGACTCCACGCTTCCAATGCAGAGGACGCAGGTTCGATCCCTGGTCAGGGAACACTTAAGATCCCACATGCCGCATGGCGTGGCCAAAAAAAAAAGAAAGAACATAGCAGACTTACATATGGCAGATAAGTTACATAAATATGATTACTATTGCATTTCTAGAACATTATGAGAAAACTATATTTTAGATGATGGAACCTATGCACTTTGGTTATGATTGGAAAAATTCTGTTCAATCTACATGTCCAAATAAACTGACATGTTTTCACTTTGCTTCATGAGCAAAGTGCTTCATGAGCTAGATGTTGCCATTGGCAGTACCCCAATGTCCTCCTGTGAAATCCTGTGGTCTGTGTGGGCTTCAAATGCCTAGAATACTTTAAAGTTCTCAAATGAATGTTAAGTTTCAAAATGGCCAATGAAGTGTCTTCCTTATCCTAGAAGAACTTTCTTCACTTGGCTTCCAGGACCCCAGACTCTCCAGTGACCAGTCAGATCAGCCTGGTCTTTTTAGTCTCTTTTTCTCACTCGTTCTTTCCTCTGGACCTCCTAACATTGATGTGTCCTCAGGCTTAGTACTAGGACCTCTTCTCTTCTGTTCCCTTTTCTTTTCTTCTTTTCCCTTCCCTCTCCTCCCCTTCCCTTCCCTTCCCTTTCCTTCTCCTTTCTTCTTACCTACACTGATTTCCTCAGTGAACACATCACATGTCATTTTAAGAAATCCCAAGTATAGGCTGATGACTCATAAATATTTATCTCTAGCTCAAAATATCCCCTAATTTCCATACTTCTATATTCAGCTGCCTACTTAAAATGTCCAGTAGACATCGCAATCTCATTGTATACAAACATGAGCTTTCAAGTTTCTAAACACAAAAATAAGAAAGAAAAAAGAAAAGGAAAAATAAAATCCTGCTTTACATACTGTTCACTTCATCTCATTTAATGGCATCTCTACTCATGGTTGCTCCAGTTCAAAATCCTCAGAATTGTTCTTGAATCTTCTTTCTCCTTTATACCTCCATCAATTCATTAGCAAATTCTTCTAGCTTTTCTTTGAAACATATCTGAAAGCCAACCATTTCTCATTATCACTGCTGCTACTACCCTGTGTCCTCCCCTGGATTATTACAGCAGCCTCTGACTGGTCTCCCTGCTTCTAATTTGCCTCTTATATATGCTTTTCTCAACATAAAAGCCAGAGTAATTTTGTTAAATCTCAAACCAATCAGCTCAAAACCATCTAATGGCTCTTCATTTCTCTCAGGTCAAAAGCTAAAGACCTGTGATTCTATTACCTTTTAGACTTTATCTTCAACTTGCACAGGCTCTGGACGCGCAGGCTCAGCGGCCATGGCTCACGGGCCCAGCCGCTCCGCGGCATGTGGGATCTTCCCGGACCGGGGCACGAACCCGGTTCCCTGCATTGGCAGGCAGACTCTCAACCACTGCGCCACCAGGGAAGCCCTATCTTCAACTTTTACTCCTCTTACTGACTCTACTTCATCCTCAGTTGCCAGCACTGAGCACACTGCCTGTCTCTGCATTTGCTGTGACTTTTGCTTGGAATCGTACCTCAGGTATCTTTCCTTCCTTTGAGACTTTGTTCAAATGTTACCTTTTCAGTGAGGCATACCCTGGCCACTCTGTATAAAACTGACTCTTAGCACTTCCAATATGCCTCAACCTGCTTTTACCATAGTGTTGATTTTCTTCTACTGTGCAAATACTTTCCTAATATGTTATGTTTACTATAATTTATTTATATTCCCCCACTAATATGTGATCTCCACAAGAGCAGGTATTTTTGCCTTTTTTCACAGAAGAATAAAATCCACATATAACTCTTGATGAAATGAAAGGATGCATATGTTACATCCTTGTGCTGCCATATCCTCTTCCATTTCTGACATCTGACAAGAATCACTTGTGTTCCCTTGGGACAACATGTCTACAGAAAAATGTTGTTACTCACAGGCATACCCCATAATTACACTGTGTTCTGGTTTGATAATAATCAATAGCTGATTGCCATGTATATTTTTTTCAAGGTATCAGCTTTACTAAAATTGTGCTTTAAAAGTCAAAATTGGGCTTCCCTGGTGGCGCAGTGGTTGAGAGTCCGCCTGCCGATGCAGGGGACACGGGTTCGTGCCCCGGTACGGGAAGATCCCACATGCCGCGGAGTGGCTGGGCCCGTGAGCCATGGCCGCTGAGCCTGCGCGTCCGGAGCCTGTGCTCCGCAACGGGCGAAGCCACAGCGGTGAGAGGCCTGTGTACCGCAAAAAAAAAAAAAAAAAAAAAAAAGTCAAAATTAATGCAAGTACCAAGAAACGAGGATAATGCATATATTCTCTATTTTGAAAATGAAACTAATTACAGAATCATAAGGACATGAAGTTTTATACCTAAAAAGGATTTCTGAGATCTAATCCATTCCCTGAATTTATACTTAGAGAAGTCTAACTCATCCAGAAGTTGTATTTTACCTGCCTATTACATGCTAGGCCCTGTCATGGGCTTTGGAAGTACAAAAGTGAGTGTGACATTATTTTTTACCTTCAATAAACTTCTCGTCTTGTAGGCAGGATACGTAAATAAACATTAATTTCATTACAATGTGATTTCTACTTTAATAGGAAACACTGAAGAGCCCTGCTTGAGATTTAGCCTTGGAAAAGTCACTTGGGACCAATTGTGCTTCTTCATCTCCTATTTCACTGTACCAGGATGAAAGAGGAGCCAGGTTTTATAACAAAGGAAAAGGAGAGGCAGCCCAACCCCTCTAGTATTTGCAAGGGAGTATCTTCATAGAGCAAAAAGTCAGCGTGTCTGTTTTCTTTAAGTCTAAAAGATTTTTTTCCTTCAGTTAACCATTTATCAGTTGCACAGCTGCTCTGTGATATATGGTGTATCTGTTAAATGTTGCAGATCAGCCTGATCTTATAATATTCTTACCGATTTTATTAGTCCATTGCATTGTTTACGTGTATGACTGAAAATGCTATTTTGGGTTGTCAAAGCAGTACAAACTTGAGAGTGTAATCCAGCGTTCAATTTGGTGAATGTGACTTCACTAACACATTTATATTACTTGCATAAAGCAAAGCAGGGTATACTTAAAATAATTTAAGGGTTTTGATAAAGCTTTCTTACTAAAACTTATTGGAAAATGTTGCACAAGTTGCATAAGTCTTCTTTAATTTTCTCTTTCTCTATCTCTCTCTCTCCTTGTCCTTCTGTCTCTTTTAGATAGTTAAAAAAGAAGAAACATTGTATGCCACACATCTTACATTTTGAGTGATATGAAAACAGCTGTTCCCTTCATGTCTATCAGAAATAAATCCTAACCCTGTCTGAAAGGACTGTGTACATGCATTATAAGCTTTTTCTCTTAGGTCTCCACAGTCAACTCAGACTAACAGTCGATCTTATTGCCAAGGGGAATAGAAGGTGATAAAGCATAACTGGATGTTGTAGGGGGCGAGGAGTCAGGAATTAAATAGTAATCCCATGACCGGCCATGTGACTGGCTTCTCTCTCTGAAGAAAAAGGTGACTGAAATGTAGAGGAATGCCCCAGGTCACCTCTGGTTTAATCATCCTCACACTGACTTCCAGAAATGAAACAAGAATTCTCTCCTTCTGCTTCACTTTTCCCATTTTCCTCAGTCCCCTAGGAACTGGTTCTTGGCTTAGTGGTGGAACAGTTTCTATCCTCCATCACTGATTTTCCCTTCAATATTCCTTCAGTTAATTTCTTTAGGCTCTAATTCATGCCGTTTTCCTAATTCAGTAAAAAATATTTATTTGGGAACCATGATAGGTATAAGAACTAGGCTAAGCCTCAACTTGGAGTGTGAAATTAGGACACTGAGTTTTCCGTGCAGATTTGCACAAGGCAAGTGGGAACAGGACCTGACTCTGGGGGCTCATGTAATAGAAGATTTTCATTGTGAGGTGGTGGGCGTTGGAGACAAAGCCCAGCCCCACAGCAAGAAGGCTCTATGGCCATGGGCAAAGTTCTCCCTGAGCCTCATTTTTTCTTTTGTAAAATAGGTAAAATCTTGAAGGATAATGCTCGTAACAAGCACTGAGCATATACTCAACTCCCAATATGTGTTAGTTCCTGTGTTCCTTAAGGTCAAGGGGGGACTCAATTTAATGCGTCAGTAAGTGAGTATAGTTAAAAGTATGCCCCTCTCTAGATAAAGGGAAGGACAGTGTAGTTTATTTGGACTACATTGTCCTTCCCTTTATCTAGAGAGGGGCGTATTTAAACTATACTCAAGGTAGTTTATTTTTCTTCTCATATACTTATGCTTTTGACTCTTATTTAATAATTCTTAACTTTGAAAGCAGTTCATCCTAAGGATTCCTCATCACCTTTACAAAATACATTAAATTCTCTCATGGGAAGCAGTGTGGTATACTGGAAAACACACACACACACACACACACACACACACACACACACACACCCATACACACACACACCCTCAGTGCTACAAGTCATGATACTTAGATTTTTTATTTTTTTTTTGCGGTACGCGGGCCTCTCACTGTTGTGGCCTCTCCCGTTGCGGAGCACAGGCTCCGGACACGCAGGCCCAGCGGCCATGGCCCACGGGCCCAGCCGCTCCGCGGAGTGTGGGATCTTCCCAGACCGGGGCACGAACCCGTGTCCCCTGCATCGGCAGGCGGACTCTCAACCACTGCACCACCAGGGAAGCCCGATACTTAGATTTTTTAACCCTAATTCTGTTATATACAAAGTGACTTAAGTTACCAAGTCACTTGATATCTCCATGCATCAGTTTATTTATTAAATAAGAATGATACTGTACACTTCACCCAGTGATTGTGAGGATTAATATATCATCAACACGTAGTGGCTACTCATTTAAATGCTGGTTTTGACTCTAACCTTGCTTTACGTAGAAAACAATCTCCTCTGCCTACCTGGCCAGGTTGCTATGCAGATCACATTAGTTACATGTATGGAAGCATCCGGAAAAGAGCCTGCATCTAAGGGATAGGAACAGCGTGATTATTATGAATCGTGCGTGTGACCCTCTAACCATTTGTTCATAGTCTTTCAAAGGCAAAGGGGCCTTGATTCTTATGCTGCTTCTCAACCTCCCTTGTACTTTTTTCTTAAACTACTTTCCATGCTCTGGTCATTTTATTCGACCTCTTGATTTCACAGGATAAGCACATTCAGCAGAAGTTTGAGAGAAAATAACCTTTCGTTCTCAGCTTTTATGTCAAGAAGGCTTTAAGGCTTTACCGATCAACTTCCTCTGGCCAGACTCTGGAGAAGATGCTGTAAGAGGGGTTTCCATCTATACAGAGATTACCTAAATCAATAAATTTAGGTAATTTATTTACCTAAATCTGTGGAGTCGAGATCCTATAGGCACACAGTGGGATAAAGCTGGGAGTCAATCAAACGGGCTTTGGAAGCTTTCAAGTTTTGTTTCACACAAACATGCTGTGTAGAGAAATTTATACTTAAATTTCCTGCATATAACCCTTATGAAGATAAATTCATGCCTGAGAATTACTTTGTCACATGGATATATTCATTTATACTTATATTTATTTACGGGTTTTTTTTTTTCTTTTATGTGTTACTTCTTGTTTGACCAGGGGAGGGTGATCATTACTTCTGTTTGGTAAGGACATTGCATAAAGGTAAAAGTTATTTTAAGGTGATACAAACCAAACAAGGAAGCTCAAGTGATTAAAAAAGAAATAGTGGCTGAGTAGTTCTCATTAATTGGAGTAACTCTAGCTCAAGCAGGAAAACCTGCTGTTTTGACCTTCATTGAGTAAGTATTTTTTAACGTACATTTACAAATTTTCTGTCTGTACAAAGAAGGGTATAGTAGTAGTAATTAAATCATCTCATTACAAAACTTGCAATGATACAGAATCATGATTCTGAACACTAATGTTCATTATCCAGTGATTTAAATATGTAAGGGGTTGGAATGAGTATTTCCCATGCTTGAGTATACTTTGGAATTTGCTTTCCTTTTGATATTTTCTTGAAATCAAATCTTGATATTGGTTTGTTTCCTTGAAGAGGAAGAGGGCGAGAGATATTCATGTTCTCATTAATTGATTTGGATGTTCTGATTTCAGCACTCTGGTTTGAATACAAATATTCAGGTCATACTTTTATGTAAATATTTTACTATTGACTTTTCACTTACAGGCAAAGAAATACTAAGTTAACTCTTGAATTCTTATCTTAAATAATGGTTTAATTAAATAGAATCTGAAATCTACTTTCTCATTGGGTTGAAACTCTTGACATTTTTGCTCTTTAACTGTTTTTGATGCGCAAAATGGCAATTTATCTCCAAAAGAGACATGTGGTTTAGCTGTCTTATACTCTGTTTTAAAATTTGTATTCCTTATAATCTTGGTCAGTTCAGGCTTACTATAACAAAATGCTATAAACTGAGTGGCTTACAAACAAGAGAAATGTATTTCTCATAGTTCTGAAGGTTGTGATGTCCAAGATAATGGTGCCAACAGATTTGGTGTCACGTGAGAGCTCATTCCCTCATTGATGGCCATCTTCTCACTGTAACCTTACCTGGAGGAAGGGACTAGGGACCTCTGTGGGGTCTGTTTTATAAGGGCACTAATCCCATTCATGAAGGCCTACTCTCAAAAGCTAATCACCTCCCAAAGGCCCCACCTCCTAATACCATCACTTGCAGTGTTTGGATTTCAACACATGACTTTTGAAGGAACATAAACTTTCAGACCATGGTATTGATCATTAGTGGGAAGCTCAGTTAAGACATCAGTGTTATCGAGAAATGAAAGTCCTGAAACTGCACTAGAAATACTTTCTTCTTTCCGTTGCTTCCTGCCGTTACCCCAGACCACTCCATGTGTATAGTTCATAACACCTCTACTCAATTTACCTGAAATTCAACTTCTTACCTTTTTCACTAAAACTACTTAACTTTCCTCAAATCCAACCCTATTGTTACTATCTTGGTTCAGGCCCCCAAGATGTCTCTTTCGGTCGTTGCAAGTTTTCCTAACTAGTTTCCTTGCCTCTACAATGATCTATTTAAAGCAAGAATCTCACCATGTCACGGCTCGCTTAAACTTCCTCAATGGTTTGTCATTCCTAGAGAATAAAGTCCCAGTTCCTTAATAGAGTATATCAGGTTCTCAGTGATCTTGCCCTGCCTATCTATCTTTCACATCTTTCTTATCTGAAACTAGCTGAGAAAAACAGAACTGCTTAGAAGTTTCCATGTGAATCATGATGCATCTTGCCTCAAGTTTTTTGCGAAAATTCTCGCTCTGGGAAAGTCTCCCTATACCTTTATCCTTAGCCAGCTCCTGTTTAGATTTCAAGGCTGGGCTCACACTCCACTGTAGGAAGTTTTCCTTGGCGTATTTCCTCCGCTATTCCCAGATGCTGACAGCTGGGTTAGGTGCCCCTTTCTATTCTCCAGTAATGACACAGTGCACTTCCATATAATTTCTAAACTGAGTGTTATATCTCATGAATTGTCCTTCACTGTGTGAGCTCTTTGAAATGATTTATTTATCTTTGCATCTCTAGAACCTGGCAGAGTATCTGTACAGAGTAGATGCTGAATAAATTTGTTGACTGAATGAAGATAATAATGTGAATGTCCCTAGGAAACCTTCAAATGTGTTTGGATCACATTTATTCATCCGTTACATACATGTGCTCCAGAAAGGATTTCTGTGTGGGATTGAACATGAGATTAGTAGCACCCACTTTCCTTTGGAATTTCAGATACCTTGATTTTCCCCAAATTAGAGGTGTGGAAGCAGATAAGGGGTGAAAATACTGGCTTTTACCCATACAGCCTTAAGAGTTTTAATTATCTGTAACATTACTTAAGGGTTTTATAATAAATGTAGATTTTTTTACATTTATAGTAAATGGGTTAATTAGGATTTACTGATACTAAGGTAGAATTTGGTATAATCCTGATTCATTATTGAAAAGGTTATGATAACATCATAACAGTAATAATCCATTATAGTCTCCCTCTATCCCTGTCATCTAGGTCAGTGCCATGATCAACCCATAGGCATTTATGAGTCATTTTTATATGCCTAGGACAGTGCCAGGAGTTCAAGTGAGTAAAATTCCAGGATTAGGCTTGAGCATGATCTCATGAAGGAGTAGGTAAATCATTTTAAGGGAAGTAAATAGAGTGTGTTTAGGATTAATGTAAGATAAGATGTAAAGTAAGATAAGGAGGATTGGCTACACTGAGGAATGTTTAAAAAACTTGGCAGATAATTAAAATGATGTGATACAACAACGAAAATTCTTATAATGAAATATAAAAAAAACAGAAGGATACAAAATTATATATAATGGACTGATAGATATGTGATAAACAAAAATATAGTAAAATGTTAATGGTAAAATGTAGTTATTGGCATGTGGGTGTTTACTGTAAAATTCTTTAACTTTTCTGTGTTTGAAACCTTTCACAGGAAAATATTTGAAAATTTGCATGCACATGATAATTTCAGCTATATACTAAGTATAGGTGAAAGAAAAACTGGAAGGAAATGGCACGAATGGGTATTTGTGCCAATTAAAATATTAGACATTTATTTTTCTTGGTTTTTATAATTTAAGAACATTTAAAAGTAAAGGCAAAAAGGTTTTAACTGAGTTTGATTCAGAAATAAGTAATTCTTGATCAAAATATAAGAGAGTGAAAACTTGGACATTTACTACCTGCATGATCCTGGATAAATATTTATAGTCTTAAAATTTCTAAACCTCAGTTTGCTCTTTAGTAAATTGTGAATAAAAATACTACCAACTTCCTGAGACTGTCACGAGGATTGAATATTTTTATAGGTACAGTGTGTAAGATAGGGCTTCGTACCTGGTAAATATTGGCTAATATTGTTAAGAAATGGACATTCTAGGAAATAATTACTATACAGATAGCTCCCGCCACCCTAGTATTGTGCATGTTTAGTAGGTGATGCACTCTTTAATCCCTGGAACCAGGTGTTCTTTTTTCTTTTAAATGAACTGTATTTTTTTCTTAAAGCTTGTTAAGTATTTTGAAGAGCTTGGGAGATAGACTCCAAAGCAGCATCAGAAGTAATGGTAGAGGGATAGCAGCCCTTGGAGAAAGTCAGAAGTAGCATTAAGTTTTCCATGGAGCACCCTTTGATCCTTTTGGTTTGGAGAACAAAACAGACGTTCCTTGCTCTTTGCCTATTACCACTCCCTAGGGAAAGAACCTGATCAGGAATGAGACATTATAGAAAAGCAAAGCACAGAAAACAAGGCATCTCTTGAGGTTCAGTGGCAGGGTTTTGTGCTGTGATTTCTTCACCTTGAGCGGTGGCTTGAGTCCGTGTAAATTCAGCACAGAGCTCTCCATGCAGTTGTTTATAGCTCCAACTACAGACTTTTCATTACAGAAGGCTCATTTTCCCTTTCTGGGCCATGTTTACACTGTGATGATAAATAGTTCCACTGGGGTTGATGGAGGTTCTAAGATTATAAACTGTGGTTTAAGTACATATCCTATCTTTTCCTGACCCCGGAGGAAAGGATATGGATGATTCCTTTGATTCATTTACTCCTTTTTAATAAACATGCAAGATAAAATCATGGGCTATCTTTTATGGATTACTTTACAAGGATTTCCTGGCTATGAAATCCTGAACCAGATATATCCCAAACGCAGAAATCTGCCAGAGTCCTCGTTTGGCTGTTGGGAGCTAGAAAGCCAAGTGCTGTCTTCCAGGATGAGAAAATGAGGAAGGGGAAGATAGACCTACATGCATTGTAGCGCTCAGTTCCATTCTTGCCACAGACCGGACTCCTGCTGGGGATCGTACGGTTGTCAGATTGGACTGCCACCTAAAGAATTATACTTACCCCAGTTATACCTACCTTGACAGTATATAGTTGGGTTTGTGATATTAGCAATATCAGAACACTTCCTAGCCAATAGATCTGAGTATGATCTTTCTCAATCATTTTCTGATTTCATGGCTTTCCTTAAAGGCAAATATGCTGCTTCCTCCATCTCTGTATACCTGAAGATTAGTGATGGACGTGTGATGAATATTGCATAAAGGTGTGCTATGTGAATGAATAAATGAATGAATGAAGGGATTAATAAATGTTTCAGTTATTACATCAACATATTCTAGAAATACAGGCTGTTCTGATAATTCAGCTATCATTATTTTACATAAAAATGCTTTGGATAACTGAATTTAAAAGTCTTCTTCTTGTGATGCATTTATCAGTTAGATTTACCTATATATTTTTGGAAATAACAGTTTTCCAGTTATGAATGCAACATATGCCTATTACCAAAAGAAGGTCATATTAAATATCTTTAAAATGACAATTACATGTTTTTCCTATATCTACAAATGACTACAGTTAACATTTTGGGATACTTCTATACTTTCTTCTATACTTTATATACACAGAGACATTTTAAGTAACATAATTTTCTAAGTAATGAATGTGTCATGATTCATTTTAACCAGTCCCTTATTGACGAACACTTAAATTGTTTCTACTTTTTTGCTGTCTTTTGTAATTAAAAATAAATATGATTTTAGTCAAATTTCTGCATAATCAAGGATATATTCATTAAAGCAGAATTTCTATGTACTTTTTTCTTCTAAAAAGAATGTTTCTCTTACTTTTGAGTCTGATTTTTCTTTTAATTTTTGAATTTTATTTTATTTATTTTTTTATACAGCAGGTTCTTATTAGTCATCCATTTTACACACATCAGTGTAAACATGTCAATCCCAATCACCCAGTTCAGCACACCCCCACCCCCACCTCCCCATCTCTTTCCCCACTTGGTGTCCATACGTTTGTTCTCTACATCTGTGTCTCAATTTCTGCCCTGAAAACCGGTTCTTCTGTACCATTTTTCTAGGTTCCACATATATGCGCTAATATACGATATTTGTTTTTCTCTTTCTGACTTACTTCACTCTGTATGACAGTCTCTAGATCCATCCACGTGTCTATAAATGACCCAATTTCGTTCCTTCTTATGGCTGAGTAATATTCCATTGTATATATGTACCACACCTGGAGTTTGATTATTTTGAAAAATCTAATTCACTTATGCTGAATATCTTAATACCAGCATTAAAGATTTAAAATGCAATTGTTGCAAACATAAAATTTAACACTGAAAATATCCCTGGAGGAGCATTTCTGTTATTATCTTTGAGATGTACACTATATTTACCCACATGGTTATTGCCATCACATAATTTCAGCTTTTAGAGTTTGGTATATATTAAAAGTCTGAGGTCTAACATTCAAAATGTCTTTTATGTTTCACTACTCTAGATGACATTTATACTCTTTCAGGTTTTGAAAATTGCCATAAAGCAGTAGCCGTTTGTAAATAAATAGTCACAGAACTCTGCTGCTGTTCAAAATTCGACAGAAGTGGATTAGGAGACTAATTGTGCATACATATATGTGTGTGTGTGTATATATATATGTGTGAAAGCATAGAAAATATCAAGATAAGTATTATAGACTGAATTTTGGGATTCATTGTTCAGTGTGTGTGTGTGTGTGTGTGTGTGAGAGAGAGGGACAGAGAAGAAAGGAGGGAAGGGGGGGGAAGGGAACAAATACGAATATGAATAATGTGGAAATTGAATTCCTTGAATTCCTTGTCCCTTGAGGCATTTTTGCCCCCTTGGTTCTCCTACTAGATGTCTCTTCTTCCCTTTTATTTTGTTCACATCTTTTACTCTTAAATTTACTCCTATCCTTCTATTCCCATCTATCCACAGGTTTTTAATTATTCTAATGGCATCTAGAACTAATAGCATGGTAAGGGAAATGGCAATTCCTGGAAGTCTGCCTATCCGGTCAGATCTACCTGGTATTTTTAAAAACATTCTCCTCATGCAGGAGAGTCTGTAGACACTCTGTAAGGCATCTGTACCTCTCTCTCCAGTGCCTCAGGAGATCTTTCTCGGTTCCCCCTGCTGCCCTTTCAAACCTATTTTGCTGTTATTGTACTTCCTTTGCTCCCATTGTCTGAACTCATTTGTTGTCTTCTTGCCTAGATCTTTTGGGTAGATTGCTTTGCTCATGAGTACAGTCTGGTTCTTTATTGCAGGGTCACCATTAAACATAATCTTGAGATTTTCCTCAGCTCTACATCTTACCACTGAGGTTAATTACATCACAATGTTTAGACACAACTGTGGTTCCCAGGACTCAACCCATATGAAATGCAGAGTTTGGACAGATTATGTGAGATGAGCCTTAATGTTCGGTCTTTTTGTTTTGCTACTATGATTGCATTGTATCAAAAATAATTAGCAATGGAGCGGCATCCTTAAGAACTTAGACTTTGGAATCAGGCAAACCTAGATTTGATTACAAGATCTGCCGCTTAAAAGAGGCATATTTCTTGGAGGTGGTGATATGCAACCAGTGATGGTATCTGAGGAGCTCAGTGGACAGGCCTTAGGGCACGCAAACTCAAGATCTCTCAGGAGGGGATGCCAGCAGCCCACTGCTGGCACCTCTGAGAGGACAGAATGAGCCAGTTCCGGAAGGCCTTGAAAAATCTGTGGACAGAAGCTACTTTCTGCTAACAGAGTAGAGAATGATTGCTAAGGCAATGCTGGAAGCAAATGAACATGAAGTAGTAAGTCCCTTTTGCCCTTTCTCTTGCCCCCACAAGCTCTTTCCAGTGCCTAACAGGAAATCTGCTGGCAAAAGAGGGTTGTGGTGTGCAGAGACCCAGCCCTGAAATCTCAGTGCAAACTACAGGAGTTGGTTTGGGGGCTATGAGACAATAGCTTAAAAACTGATGACATTCTTACCAGGCCTCTATTGAGAGGGAAATTAGAGCAGCCTTCTTTGTTCAAAATCTGTGAAGTGAACCTGTCAAGAGGACTTGAGGCATCAGTATTATTTGATGGACCCAGTAGACTCATTTTCATATCTAGTTTTTGGGAAAAGAGACTCACTTGTTCCATCCAGTGCAATTGTAATTACTATTTTTGCAGAAATAGAAGTCTGGGAAGCCACCAAGAGAGTGAAGCAACACAATTTGTTCTAAAGTGACTAATTTAAAGTTGATCACTGTGACATGCCTCCTTAAGCTTGAGATGTTCCACACAATCAGGTTTTCAGTATTTTCATTAGTGTGATTTGCATAGCCAAGATTTTATTGATTTTTTTTGTAGAGGGTTCTATTGTAATGAAACCAACATAGCTATTAAAAGGATAGACCTGGGCTGATGAATAAATGCGATTTCATTGCGTTTTATGTGATTGCACTGTAATTTCTTGCAGTAAATTTGACTTCTAAGGTATGTGTGTGTGTCTGTGTATGTGTTTGTGTGTGTGTGTGTGTGTCTGTGTGTGTGTGTGTGAATAAGAATAGGGACTATTAAAATTGCCAAAATTTTTTTGACATAGCATAATACTGTGTGAATTTATAAATTAGGTTTCAGTTGGCAAAATGTCAAGGCTAGAATATATATATACACACATACACGTAAATATATATATATGTATACATATATAAAGTTATATGTTTTTCATAATATTTAAAGTAATTAAGGAAAATGAATAAATATGTTTCAATATTATAGGATGATTTTATTTTGTGCAGTCATCTTTTATCTTTTTTTTTTTTTTTTTTTTGGCTGCACCACGCGGCTTGTGGGATCTTAGTTCCCCCACCAGGGATTGAACCCGTGCCCTCGGCAGTGAAAGCGTGGAGTCTTGACCACTGGACAACCAGGGAATTCCCTGTATTCATCTTTTAGAAGGACATGCAGAAGCATCTTAAAAAGAGAAAAGCTCTAACATTCAGATTATTTTTTTTCTTGCTGTAACTCAATTGCTCTCATAGTTTCTCTTATCATTTATATGCTATTACTGGTATTTAGATCATTTATTTTGAAACATTGAGTAAAAATACTCAGTTTGATGTGAAAATTATATCCTGATTATTATTTTCTAATATCTGTTTAAGAATACCCATTGGCTTATAAAAGCAAACGGAGTGAAATTCATTATCCCAAAGTACAAGCAATATTGTCATCAGGGATGGATACATCAGATGCGATTGTGAATCTGCGGTCTGGAAATATGTGTATGAATTTTTTTCAGAATTAGAGCAGAAGCAGCCAGATGGAAATGAGATGAGGAATTTGAGATGAACACTATTAGAAGGAGCTAAGTTTTATTTATTTTTTTTACCACGTTCCCAAGAGTTTTTGTTTCATCTCATTTTGTCCCAAATGAAGTTGGAGCATCCACATTGAAATTTCTTCGTGTTGTGGTAAGATGAAATGACTCTTAATATATTGGATTGGCCTTTGAAGAATGTGATGAGAAGTGTGTGGGGGTGTGTGGGGGTGTGTGTGCAGGTAAATAAAAGTTATGAAGGTTTGTAGCCCAGTACATAAGTTTGGGTTTCAGAAATGACTCTTTTTTATTATTTTGCCATGATTAGTTTTTGGTGCCTTAAGAGGAGTGGAGCACAATAGGGAACTCGAATTTGTTATTGTTAATTTCCTACTGTGTGTATGTATATTATTTATATTAGTTATTAAGTCAGCAGAGCCACCATAGGAAGTAAGTATTATTCTCACAGTGCAGATGTGGAAAATGGAAGTTCAGAGAAATTAAAACCTTGTCCGAGATGATGCAGCTAGTAAATGACGCAAGAGTGATTTGATTCCCTGTTCTACTCTTTCTGCTGCCATGCTGCCTATAGCACTTGTGATAGGTGCGGAGCCAAAGGACTAACATAGGTCTTGAAGGCAAGACCCTCAAGTTTTAAACTGTTATTTAGAAAAGAGTCATAATTGCCTTCCCTCAGATAGAAAAACCAAAGTGAAGGAATTTCTTTTATATTTTCACTACTCTTGAAGAGAAAGATTTCTGTAAGTCATTGACTAGTTACATAGATGATGGTGTTTCAAAGAAATTGAAAGTTATAGAAAAAATGACATGGAAAATGTGTGCTATAATTTTCCCATTCACCTTTGCTATAAAATGAAAATCTGTTGTAGGCTTCTTCTGAACAAATACCCTGTCATGGCCGACAACATACTTTAATGGAAATGGTACCAGTTCTTCCTTTACAGATAACTGGTATATGACTCAAGCAACTTGAGTCTCTTCCCTTTTCTGTTACTTATACTATGAGGTTGTTGCAAGATTCCATTGAAATAAGAGGTAACATATGGAAAGCACCTGTAATTCTGCCTGGTGCACTAAGATAGAATCCTTATCAAAGAATTGATGATGTAAAAGCTATCAAAAATAAGCTATTATTTTGTTGTAGTTCCATCCATAAAGACTTGTAATTAAATAAATGTTTGGGACTTCCCTGGTGGCGCAGTGGTTAAGAATTCGCCTCCCAATGCAGGGGTCGCGGTTTGATCCCTGGTCAGGGAACTAGATCCCACATGCACGCAACAACTAAGAGTTTGCACAACTAAGGAGCCCGCCAGCTGCAACTAAGGAGCCCACCAGCCTCAACTAAGACCTGGTACAACCAAAAATAAATAAATAAAATAAAAATTTAAAAAAAGAAATGTTTAATGTGTGAAAGATTCTCAGGCTCAAATGTATTTTATTTAAATAGAATTGTTTGAGGTAATTGCAGATGGCTGATGAAACCTTTAGAATTCCAGGACACTTTAGGTGCATTAATGTATAAATGACAATACGCAGGCTCTTTTGTTCTAGAGATTAAGTAGTACCATTGGATTTAGTTGATCTCGCTTTCTTACCTAAAAATTTTCAAACAAATTTTCCCTAGCAATTTCAAACTAGATGCCCGCTCTGTCCCTGTGAGTCATATTTGCTTGGGCTATTCAACAGTAACACCTTGACAATCTGTAAAGCATTCTTTCATGACCTTCATGCTTTCAGAGTC
The DNA here is from genome assembly GCF_008692025.1 of Phocoena sinus. Classification (NCBI taxonomy): domain Eukaryota; kingdom Metazoa; phylum Chordata; class Mammalia; order Artiodactyla; family Phocoenidae; genus Phocoena; species Phocoena sinus. The sequence goes on along the minus strand of NC_045768.1, from coordinate 77,433,472 downwards.
TTGCTTGTGTGTTGGTTTGATCAGCAACGTTTCTGTGGGAACAGATACCATGCCTGCAGTTGAAGATTACATTTTCACTTTGTATGTCGTGAAACGGAAAAATAAAACCAAACAACTTTCAATGTGAGATTCTGAGAAGAAGGCTTCAATCATCCTTGAGTTCCAATGTGTGTTTTCCCTCCTTTATAGTAGAGTAAGAGCCTATAAAATTAATGAATGCAATGAAGGTCTTCGACTAGAATCTCCAACATAAGTAGACAAAGACTCCCTTGGAGCACCATGGGAGGGGAATCTAGGCCATTCTTTACTTAAGCTATTTTCAATTAGTTTACATTCTGAAAACACCTGCAAAATTGTTCACATCCCTCCTATGCTGTATTACTTCTCAATTTAAGAGTTTTGCATTTGAACAGAGGCTGTTAAATAAATAATCCCAAATTTCCACTTTACATCCCGCTTTGGATTGAGTCAAGATGTTGTTGTTTCTAAGGGATAGTGTTCACTGCTTAGACCCTCATTTCTGTTTGCTTCTCTCTCTGTAATGGCATGCATTTGCTTCATGTCTTGCTAACTTTAAGGTAGTGATCAAGTTACTTAACCTCTTTTCATCTCAGTATTATTCATCCTGATATGAGGATCACAAGAATTATATTGCAGATGTTTTCAGATTCACAAAGAATATGTGTAAATCACCTACTGCTTAGAACATTGCTGATGATTTTAAGTGGCAGCTTTAAATCTAGATCTGCTGGTAGGTTGGACAACATGACTCTCCCAAATATTCATCAAGAATTCCTTGGAATCTTCCAAAAAAGAACAAAATTGGTTTAAAAGATTGGGTTGACTCATGAAAGGGGACAGGGGTGTGAGAGGAAGCCTCAACTTGCACATGCACACCTAACCATGAAATTATACATTTTATTCACAAATTATCAAACCACAGAAAACAAATAGTTACCTTAGGTTTGTTCATATTACCTGAATGAGAATGTCCCTTTTCACGAGCTTTTTCGTATTTGTATCTGTAGTCCAACAGTTCTCAAGTTTTAGTGTTTACAAGAACATATAAGAAGTTGACAGAACAAATAAATAAAAAAATATTGTCCCAGTTAAAAAGAACAGGAGTTCTGAGTTGGCTAATGTTTACTGAAAACCTTCTAATAACCAGTTGCTTTCAGATGTATTAGTCTATCAAATCTTAATTCTCGTCCTTCTCAGTAGTTAATATCCCCGTTCTACATATTAATAAAAATAGACTCATAGAAGTTATTGGCTCATCAGGCTATGAAGTTAGAAAACGATCGGGCCAGAGCTCAATCTCGGCACCACGTCGGTGTGCAACTGCTACATCTGCTTCCTAATCCTAGGGTAATTCAATTTTTCAGTCGTGGAAGGCTTTGTTTTATGGCAGCCAGCAGCATAAGCACATACGGGGACAATCAACCTGGATGTGTTTTGCTTAAGCTCCTGAACACTTAATTCACCGTCACCCTCTGAGTTGGACTTTGAAAGGCATCAGTAGAGCAGGCCTATTTCATCTGCTTTGTAAACCACTCAGAAAGAAATCTTCTGAAAAAAAAAATTTCAAGTATTTTCTGTAGATTCTTGTTGTATTTCACCAGTGTACTTATTGATTTTTGTCAATTCTGCCAGTTGCCTTTTTATCTAGGTTTGGCTAGATGTCTAAGTTCTCCAATGGGATATGAGCTACGATAACGTGTGCCATGTCCAGGTCATGTCCTCAAAGGGCGCATGTGCATGCTTCTCCTCCTTCTTCCTCTAGTAGCTTGGAAAATGAACGTGAGATGGGATGTCATGGTGAGCCATTTTGTATCATGTAGACAAGGGCAATTGTCTGAAGGTAGAACAACATAGGAGCCTGGCTTCCTGGCTTAATTTATAGAGCAAAACAGTCCAGGATGGCTTTTCTACTAAATGGTGTATGGAAGATAAATAAGCTTGTTTGGCCATCGCCACTAAGCTATTCTACATGACGGAAGATATACCCTAATGAATGAATGCATTCTTCGATAAATGTGTTAGCCATGACTGCCTGGCGTACTATGACTCCTTTGGGAAGTCAATCTTAGCCTGAAAAGAAGCACAGTTCCCTTAAATAAAGAACGCTGAGGTGGCTTCCTGGATATAGTTTATCTAGACTTTGAAGCATCTCACCTTGCCCTCTCTTACTCCTTATATTATTCTCCTGAGCCAGCTCTATTTTCCTCCAGCTCTGTTTTCCTTTCAGCCCATCCCCTTCCACAAAAATATATAAATTTTCATTCTTTTCAACTCTCTTTGCTACTGCATTTATCTTTTATGCATTTACAGTATGAAGGAGGCAAATATGCGACAATAGGAATAATGAACCCTGAGATGAACTTCAGAGCCCTAACCCTGCTGAAAGACACTCAAAGTAAACTTAAAATACACACACACACACACACACATACACACACACACCAGGCTATCCAAATAAAACTGTCTATAGTTACATTAAGTAGACTTCTTAGACTTCTGATACCTAGATAACAATGTCCAAATCAACACCATCTGTAAGATTTTCTTCACTGTTCCTTGCCTCACCTGGCCTGTCCTCATTTTGCATTTAGGACAAAACTAAATTTTATTTTTGCACATTTTTAGTGTGTCTCCTTGGATCTTTATTTTAGAGAAGATTTAAAATCTATATTTATTTTCATCATAGCCAAAGAATGCCTTGGCATCTTATGGACACAGTGTTCTTCCAGCTTCACAGTCTAATCTGGAGTCACTCTTTTTTAACTGCAATTCTGGTGCACAGAATGCTCCCTACCAAATGACTGGTTGGATGGTGATATCGGCACTCAGTCCTAGACTGAGATCCCTTGGCTGTTTATCTTGCCTCTTAATACTACAGTTTGTGCACCTTCTGACTAACAGAGTGCATGCTTGGTGTGTGCCTTAAAATATCTTATGGTTGCTTGGCTTCTGCAAGGCAATATTTTATCATTCTCTCCGTCACTCCCTTGATGGCTTCTTCTACCTCTGAGCATACTTGCTGGCAATTTCAACTCAATGGTCTACACATAGTATCATCTCATTTAATTCCCCTAAACCACTGAAATAAGTATAATGACCACACCTGAGTCACTGACTTAAGATTTATTTGTACCAGACATTGTTTTAAGCAATCAGAAGCAAGGTATCAATTAAGCCTTCCAGTTGCTCACTCTCTAATAGGGAAGATAAATAAGTTTAAAAAACCCCAACTTTTAAGTATAATAGTATAAAACTTAAGTCTTATGGTCAGGGAGAAAAGTGCTCAGTGTTACTAGAGGGGGAAGAAGGGCTAAGATCAGGAAATGTTTGAGAATCTACTTCAGTTGAATGCAGAAACATGAGGAGACAGATTTGGGCAGATTAAGTGACTTTTCCATAATGTCACAGCTAGCTAATGGCGGAGGATGGACAGGGATTCATACTCAGGGGATTCTGATGTCAGAGCCCATGCCTTGCTGCAGAGTTCTTTGGTTCTTAGCCATTGCTGTAATTGAATGCTGTTCACAAGTTAGTACCTCTTGCTGCTGACCCCCATCACTTATTCCACCTGCTTCTCAGTTATAGTTTTAACTTAGTAGTGAAGATGATATACAAATTCAGATATTTTTCAAGAAAATAACTTCTAAGTCTGCAGTTTCGATATGTACCCTTTCCTGAAAGTGGTCCAGTTAAGGTTCTACTTATGATCCACCGGTTCTACTTTCCCACCTCCCCTTTCACAGTTATTCCTCTTTCACTTTACAGCACAAAGGCATGCTTCTCACTAGTGTCTTTACTTCTAATGGTATGCTCAAGGAAGAAAAGAGGGGGCAGCACCTTATTTCTCTCAGTTGACACTGTCTTCATCTACTTGTTGTGTGCCACTTATCCAGTCTTCTATTCATCTACCCAGACCTTCTTTCAGATTCCTTTCTAAAGATGGAAGCTTCAAATATCTATGTACCCAAAGTTTTAAGGAACATATATTTAAAGTATGTATCAATTATATAATAAGCCAGAAATTATATGCTTTGTAAGTATACAAACACATGCCAAATTTGTGTTTGATGTCAACTTTAATAAGGTGTGGGAGCATGTAGTATGTGTATGTGTGTGTGTGTGTGTGTGTGTGTATGTGTGTTTCAAAATATTTCAAAGAAAAATGCATTTAAAGACCTACTCCCAAGTGTTCTTTCTTTGGGAAGCTGCTGAGAGTGGATAGGAGGATACATATTCCCAGGTCTCCATCATTCCCCAGGCTCCCTACCTCCAAGCATTTTCAGGCTTATTCTCAAGGTTGTTGGATATTTGCCTTTTGGATAATACAAGCATTAGCAGTCAACCCTTTGAAGATAAATCTCACCCAAGTATTTTGCAATGCTGTTATTCTCTAGTTGATTTTACCACCATTTTTTTCATTGAAGAAATTAATAGATCATATATAGGCCATTAATTTTATCTGAGTTAAAAATTTTGATGCTTATAATAGGTTTCAGGACTTATGTGTTAAGTGAATGAATAAATGAGTGAAAGGTTTATCTAATGTAGAAAGCAGAGTGATAAGAGTTGTGGCTGTTCCTTGAAAATATGAGAGATTTATACTGTTATATTTATACATGTTTGTCTAGTTTTGAAGATTTATTTTCTGATTTAGGGAACTTACTTTTTCCTGCCTGGGCTTATCACACAGTACTAGATAATTTAATTGTACTGTATCATTACCATGTAAGTACCAAGGAGGCATTTGTGGTGTTGTCATTTTCTGTTGCTCCAAGCTATATCACACAATCATTGAGAATGAGAGAAAAGCGTGTTTCTTCTCAATTTTGAAAAATGACAGTAAAGTTGTGATTACAGCATAATTAAACCTGTGTATCTAGATACTAATAAATGCCCTGCTGTCCTGGAATTCAAAAGAAGTGTCAGGCCTTGTCTGGCACTGGTCACAGTCTCTAAACTTTTTTGTATAGCTTTTGTAGCTAATGACTAGCTTGGCAGCTTTCAAGAGACTTTTGCCACTTTATATCCATACTGAACTCCGTTACTGAATCAGCTTATTTTCCTTTAACTTTGCTTTTTCCTTTCTTTCTTTTTTCACTTTCTTTTCTCTCTCTCTTTCCTTTTTCTGGTTTGTTTTGTGTGTGTACATGTGAAGGGGGAGTGGTGGTAATTTGGGGTGAAGAGGTAAATATGAGTGTTCCTTTTGAAGATGCCTTAGTCAATTTTCTTCTTTTCAGGGGCATTTAAAGCAGAAAGCATGAATAAAATTAATTGCATAACTCTGTAGACACCTGTCAAAATCTTGACACGTTCAGGCCCTATAATTGGCGTTGTATATTCAAAGTAAGTTTTACAGACAGCAGGAGCACAGGCTGCCTGAGAGCTGCCTGTTAGAAAGGGGCAATTGTAGTAATGGAAGGTCTGTCAGCAATCCTCATAGTTATAGAAGCCACTAGCCAGAGTCTCACAAAACCTCCTTCCCCATTCTGATTTCTTGCACATATACACATACAAAGTTTTAGGGCCTATTTTATTTTATTTTATTTTATTTATTTTTTAAAATTTATTTATTTTAAAATTTATTTTATTTTTGGCTGCGTTGGGTCTTCGTTGCTGTGCACTGGCTTTCTCTAGTTGCGGAGAGCGGAGGCTACTCTTCATTGCGGTGCGCGGGCTTCTCATCGCGGTGGCTTCTCTTGTTGTGCAGCACAGGCTCTGGGCGCGCAGGCTTCAGTAGTTGTGGCTCACGGACTCTAGAGCGCAGGCTCAGTAGTTGTGGCTCATGGGCTTAGTTGCTCCATGGCATGTGGGATCTTCCCGGACCAGGGCTCAAACCCCTGTCCCCTGCATTGGCAGGCGGATTCTTAACCACTGTGCCACCAGGGAAGCCCAGGGCCTATTTGATGATTTCATTAGCCATTGCAGTCTTGTTGAATGTCTTGACATATCGCCGAAGAAAAACCGCTGTGTTAGTTAAGATGATACTAGCTTCACTAACATACAAACCCCGAGATGTCTAATAGCTTGAGCAGAATAGAATTTTATTTTAGTCATTTCAAGTCAAAAAAGGTGGCTGCTCAACTCTTATTCGAGCAGAGGTTCAAAAGTCTGGGCTCCTTCCATCTCATGGCTGGCTCTTTTCAAACTGTGACTTCCAAGGCCACCGTACTTAGTTTCATTTAGCTGGTAGAAGGGAAAAAGGTGTAAGGAAAACTAGTGGGGGTTTTATGGGCCAGGCTCAGCAGTGGTGTTTCACACTTTCACTCAAGTTCCATTGGCTAGAACTCGCCTGTGAATGGAGGCTGGGTTATAGAGCTTACCTGTGTATCCAGGAAGGAAAAAACACAGTTTTGGCAAATAGCTAACCAGCAACATGTAAGATTTTGAAACTGCAGTCATCAGTCCTTGTATAAAGGGGAAGAAGATGACCAAAAGCAGAGGCAGACACAGGCAGTGGAGAAATTATAAAATGTAACACAGTACTTCATAAGTGATTTTTATAATTATATTGATCTTCTCAAGCAGAGTGAAAAATGCTGACTAGTTTTGCAACTACTGACAAGTTAAACATAGCTGCAAGCCATGCTGGGTCCCACTAATAAAGAGAGCTTAATTCTTATAAAGGCTGAAAGACAAGTTGGTCTGTTTATTCTACACTGGGTTGTAAAGAGCTACAGGTCAATAAAGGTAAGCACCAGCTTTTGTCTCAGAAAAAAATCAGAAGGGTGGGGATAGAAATGCACTGCAGTCATTCATTTATCCCACACACATTTCTTAAGTACATTCTGTATACCAGATACTATACTTCGCCTTGAAGATAGAGAAATTAGTAAGATAATACTTTGCTCTCAAGACCTCACATGTGAGTGGGAGAAGGAAACCTATAAATTAGTAGCCAATTATGTTATCATAGTTAAAATTCTGTGAAGGCATAGTTGAGGGAGTGATTACCTCTGCTTAGAGGTATCCGGGAAGACCGCGTAGAGGAGATGCTATTTAATCTGGTGCTGGAAGTATGAGTCTTTTCAGCCAGAAGAGACACTTTTAGGGAGCATTAAACCCATGATTAAATATATGAAAAAGCGTGGTAGCTCAGGGTTATGAAAGAACATGGGATGAGCAGAAATAGGACATTTTTTGCATTTCTGGAAAATAGAGGCTTTGTAACAGGATGTAGCAGTCTGAGGAAGCCAGTTTGTGAACAGTGGCTTCAGCCTCAAGGGTGAATGAAATAGTAGGTCTTTGAAGGAGGTCCTAGCAGAGGAAAGAGTGAATGATCTCCGTGTATGTCACTTCTTCTCTGTCAGCCCTCTTAGAGTCTTCTAACTGCCTTCTAACTATAGTCCATAAGGCACTGCTCCTCACTCACCCCCATGGTCACTCTTTCTGCACCATATGTGTTCCCAGGGAATTATAAAAGGAATACAGCTACACAGATAGAATTTGCTGAAATAAGTGCAGGAAGATAATGAAAAAAACCACAGCTTCTTGTCTTTAAATATAAGTTGTCTTTACATAAATGTGATGGAACACAGTGTCCTGCTGTTTAGCAGTCCCTACTTGGTGTTTCAATTTCTGCCTGAGATGTCTTCTTGATTAATGTTACATATTCTAGGAAAACAGGTTGGGCAAAGTCATGGAGATGTGACTCGTATAACGTATGTTATAGTGTATAGTTTATGCTACTTATAGTAAATTGTGAGAGGAGAGAGATGATGGATTGAAGAAGGAATAATTAAGCAAAAGGAACCAGAATTTAGAGATTTGGAATATTGTCTGCCTATCCACATTGCAAAAAGTGAGAAAGTGGGCTTCCCTGGTGGCGCAGTGGTTGAGAGTCCGCCTGCCGATGCAGGGGACACGGGTTCGTGCCCCGGTCCGGGAAGATCCCACATGCCGCAGAGCGGCTGGGTCCGTGAGCCATGGCCGCTGAGCCTGCGCGTCCGGAGCCTGTGCTCCGCAACGGGAGAGGCCACAACAGTGAGAGGCCCGCGTACCGCAAAAAAAAAAAAAAAAAAAAGAGAAAGTATGTTTTGGTGAGAACACCAAGAATATGACTGGACAATCACATCATGAAGAGATTATCCATGGAGTTCATCAGCTAACTCAGCAGAAATCAGGAACAGAGATGGGATTATATCAGTATAGACACTGACTGCCAATTTAGACTGAAGGGAATAGAAACCCTATGAAATAAAGGATTTTGGACTTTGGGGAATCTACAGGACAAGACAATAGAGCTATCTACTACCCAGCTGTGAACGTGTCTTATACTTCAGGAAAAGAGAAGAATGACCCTGAGGGTGAATCACAGATCAGCGCAAACCGCAAGGAAAAGGCTGCTACCCCTGACCAAAGGGGTAGGGCCTCCACCCAGGGCCCAAGGGCAGAAGGGGTAAGGCCTCTGCCCCAGTGGGACTGTCTACCCAGCTGGACCTGGAGGGCAGAGCATAAATCTAAAGAGGATTATTCTCTAGCCTTAAGAACTAATGAAATTTGCCTTGCTAGATTTTGGACTTGCTTGGAACCCCTCACCCTTTTCTTCTTTCTGATGTGTCCCTTTGGGGATGGTAATATCTATCCTATGTATGTTCCCCCACTGTGTTTTAGAAGCACATAACTTTCCTGGTTTCATAGGTTCACATCTGGAGAGGAGTTTTTCCTCAGGATGAATTATACCTAGAGTCTCACCCATACCTGTTTTAGATGATATTTAGATAAGACTTTGGACTTGGAGGTGATGCTGGCAGATGGGTTAAACCTTTTGGGGCTATTGGGATGGGATGAATGTATTTTACATGCCAGAAGAACATATATTGGGGGAAGCAGAGGGCTGAATATTACAGACTGACAGCATTCCCTCAAAATCCATAAGTTGTAGCCCTAACCCTCAACATGACTGTATTTACAAATAGACCCTTTATGGAGTTAATTAAGGTTGAGGTAGTAAGGGTAGGGTCCTAATCCAATAGGACTGGTATTCTTAAAAGAAGAGGAAAAGACACCAGATGGGTCAGGAAAGGCTGAATGAGGACGGAGTGAGAAGGCGCTGGTCTGCAAGGCAGGGAGGAGGCCCTCATCAGAAATGGAATCTGCCAGAACCTTGAGCTTGGACTTCTAGCCTCCAGAGCTGTGAGAAACTACATTTTGTTGTTTAAGCCACCCAATTTGTGGTATTTTGTTATGATAGCCCTAGTTGACTAATACAGTATGTTCACATGTGACTGACCAGTTATATCATGATGATGATAATAGTTTATCATATGTCAGATAATATATCAAACCCCATATATACATTATCTCATTAATACCTTCTTTAAAAACCTTGGGTGATAGCTTTTTTTTTTTTTTTTTTTGCGGTACGCGGGCCTCTCACCGTTGTGGCCTCTCCCGTTGCAGAACACAGGCTCCGGACGTGCAGGCTCAGCGGCCATGGCTCACGGGCGCAGCCGCTCCGCGGCATGTGGGATCTTCCTGGACCGGGGCACGAACCCGTGTCCCCTGCATCGGCAGGCGGACTCTCAACCACTGCACCACCAGGGAAGCCCTGGTGATAGTTTTTATTATCACATTTTTACAGATTACGAAATGCAGGTCAATCAGGAAAATCACTGTCTTGAAACAGTGAACTCATTGTTATTCCACTGTAGTTTGGTTCCATGTGACCATCTGCAAAGAGCTTAACTTCTCTGAACTTTAGTTTCATTGTTCACTAAGTGATGATTTTATGTTTGCTGCCCTCTTCAGAGGGTTATTTGCAAGGCTTAAATAAAATGACTTAAAGCAAATCCATTCTTTGTACTCTGGTCATGAATATCTTTATCAGCATCACTATCAAATTTTGGTGACTTTCTATTGCCACTCAGATCCCTGGCTTTTCACAAGACTTTTCTCAAGACATCCCGACACCATTGTCAGTTTCTTCCTTTAGAATTCCTATGTAGGTTTTTGTTCTGACTACTGACTTGTCATTAGAAAAAGAATTTGAAGATAAAGCTGTTTTTAATGACATTCTTCTTTTCAGATGGTGAAAGAAGATTGGTTTCCTAATGATTTCATTGAATTTATACCTGAAGGGTATTAATAGAAATATTGTGAACATTTATTTTTATTGAATAGTTAAAGGGATTGAACCATGAAAGAAATTTATAGCTCTTGGTATTAATCATATTCGTGTTGACCACTGTGCCTTTTTTTCTCCCTTGCTGTCTGCTGTTTTTCTAACAAAATCTAGCTGTCCCTCTTTTCCCCTGTAACAATAGCTTTTTTTTTTTTTTTTTAAGTACTTCAGGTTGACCTTTATTTCAGCAGGCTTTCTAACTAGAGACAAAGATTTCAATTTTGGCAAACATCTGAATTGTAAGGTAATCAGAAAGCTTAACAATAAGAAGTAACTTTCAAAGATGTTAAAACAACAATGCAGATTAAAAAGAACTCACACATTATAATTAACTCCTTTTTGCCTCCAGAACATATAGTCCTTAGCCAACTTGATTTAGATACAGCTGCTGATTGCTTTTTACCAAATGAAAGTGAATAGACCTCTCACTATGCATATTTTGACCCCCATCATCATGCATATGAATATATTAAGAATTTAAGTATTTTCAGTTATTATACAAATATAAAAAAGGAGTTCAAGTGTTTGTATCCATCAAGGTTTATCATATTGTATTATTTAACTTTTATGTTGCTTCTTTCCTACTGTCCCAATCAAAATCTTTTTCTATTATCTTAACTATACGAAAGCCGCAAAATAAAATAAGAAAAAAAAAAAATAGGTCATATAACAGAGTACTTCACCAAGAGCCCTTTTTAGCACAGAATGTTTTGACAGTTCCGTTTTTGAGATTACCAGTAAGGATAAAAGGGGTGGGCATACTGTTATCATATTTGAATGTCCTCATAATTGTAAAACTATTGGGACATTTGAAAAATTATCATGTTTAACGTGTCAATCCCTTTCTTCATGTCAGTTGCTGAAAAGGTCTAGGAATTTGTAGGTCGTAATACATCGTCTTTTGTATTTTTTTTTTTTTTTTGTATTTAATCTTAGAAAAAAAGATATTTTTAAAACAAAAACTAAAAACCAGTGTTAGGGAGGGGGACATTTACCCCTCTACACTTACTGAATTCTTATGACTGGACTAATGATAATACTTAACACAAGACACGTTAACAGGAGAAAACAAACAAATTTTAGTTCATGCACAGAGATAGGTCTCATAAAAATGGGACCTAAGAAGTGGCCAAATCAGGCAGCTTTTATACTTTTTAGACAAACAATAAATTTGTGAGGAATTGACAGGACAAAGAAATTTAGGATTCAGATGCTTAATTAGTGAAGAATCTAAACAGAGTTTGGGCTTGGGGTAGTAAATTAAAGAAGTAACAAGGTTTGTTCATATAAGATTCTAGGCTTGAATTCCTTGTCTCCAGTTTTAAGAGTATCCTTCTACCTCCAGATGCAGGGAATGTACCTTTCATATGAGAGATTTATTTCCTGCTTTCAGGGAGACAGAGAGGAGGGTCAGAGTGTCCCTCTTGCACTGGCCATTCCTTAAGCAACTTTAATTCAAAATAATCAATAATGCCATTGAGGCACATTTTGGGGTGGCCAGCCCTGCACCCCAACACCAGTATTGATGAGTATCATTCTCTTGGATTTTTGACCAGTTTCTCTTAAAGAAAGATCATTATAAAGCAATGGTATAATTCTGTAGCAAAATCAAAACCAGTATCAAACCTCAGATCTCAGAAAACAGAGAACATTCCAGTTCAAATGGACCTCATTGTTATCATGATGAATTTATTCAGCAGACAATAGCTCCATTACGGAAGCAATCTGAACTAATCTGAAATTGAATCACCTCTTGCACAAACATTGGGGAAATTGACGCAATTTTAGATTAAAACATATAAATATCATGCTGTAAACTTTAAATTGAATTCAAAATAAATTGAACTCTTTATTGTCTTCCTTTTCTTGTTTTACCTTGTTTATTCCTTTGTTGCAAAGAGCAAGTTACAGGAAGGGTTTTTTTTTTGTTTTTTTTTTAATGTGTGAAAGTGTATACTGGAATACCAAATACAAATATCTAGAATAAAAGCTATATGATTTTTTAAACAATTGAAATTATTTCCTTCTCCTTTAATACAGAAAGTTTCATTTTTATCATACTCAGCATGAAATTGTTTACAGCTTGTGACAGAATGGAAGAGACATAAGCCCTTGACGTCAAAGTTATTAGTCAATATGTCAGTCAAAGTCAATTAAAGAAGATGCACAAAAGTAGGCATTTGTCTGATGGACCCTCCTAGCTCACATTAGTCATTTAGAGGCTCTTTCTGAGAGACTCATTAGTTTGTCTATTGTGAATGACTGCCCATATCTGGGCATACTGCCTTTAGGTTCTATTTTGCTGAAGGATAGCGTTCTCTTGAAAGACAGCCATGTTGATCAGCATAAAGCAATGTAATAGGAGTTGAGAGTCATGTGTGGGACAAAAATTGATTCAAAGAGAAACCAAAACATGTTTCAGTAACCGAATTCAGCTACTTATTAAAAGAGTTGGCATCTTTCAGAGAGCTAAATGTATTTTTCTCCCCAAACCTTCATGAAACGGAGCAGGGCCCTATGGTCCTTGCCCCCCATACCTCAGCCATGCCTTTGTGGAAAAACTTTAGCCAAAATATAAGTTTAATCTTCTCTCTAAGTGAGAAAACACAGAAGCAAAGAAAAGCAAACAGGACCAAAACAACAAGAGTTTAGTCAGTAAGCAAAGTCAAGGACCTTTAGTTCCTCTCAAGGGCTCTAGGACAATATTCGGAGCCATACCCTGTGAGCTGTCTTGTAGATACCGAACCCCCGCCAGGTGGAAGAAGGTAACTACACGATGACCAGACTGTAGCCATGACATAAACCGCCACCATTCCGAGAATTGGCCTCAAGGAAATGGAACAAACCTACCCAGGAACTGAAGATTAATTGTACTTAAAACAATCAAGATGATGCTATCAGACCACCTGCAGGACCAACTTGACAAGAGGACTGTCAGAGCTGACTGTGCTGTTTCTGCATGTAGCCCCTCCCTCCGTCTGTAAGTCTGTAAAAGCTCTTGCCCCCTTTGTCAGTGTAAGGGGCGTCGGCCTTTGGACAGGAGTCCAGCCCGCCCCACCCCCTCTCAGTGGCAGGCATCCAAAATAAAGCAAACTTTCCTTTCACCAACCTTGCCTCTTTATTGGCTTTCGTTTTTTAACATCTCTATTGGAGTCTAATTGCTTTACAGTGGTGTGTTAGTTTCTGCTGTATAACAAAGTGAACCAGCTATACGTATACATATATCCCCATATTTCCTCCCTCTTGCGTCTCCCTCCCACTCTCCCTATCCCCACCCTTCTAGGTGGTCACAAAGCACGAGCTGATCTCCTGTGCTATGCGGCTGCTTCCCACTAGCTATCTATTTTACGTTTGGTAGTGTATATATGTCAATGCTACTCTCTCACTTCGTCCCAGCTTACCCTTCCCCCCTCCCCGTGTCCTCAAGTCCATTCTCTACATCTGCGTCTTTATTCCTGTCCTGCCCCTAGGTTCTTCTTCAGGACCATTTTTTTTTTTTTTAGATTCCATATATATGTGTTAGCATGCGGCATTTGCTTTTCTCTTTCTGACTTACTTCACTGGCGAGCAGCAGGGATATCAACTTTTGGTTACATTCACATTGGCCAGGAAGAACTGTCACACTCCTGTCAGTCCTCCCCTTCTCTTCCCCCACAAAATATTTCTACATCCTCATAACATCAGTGGTGCCCGCCTGTAGACCTACTCTATATCCCCATCAGACTTCTGTCCATGTAGCATACACTGTATTGTCTTCTGCTGTCATCTTGCTGATGTCTGCAAGCAGAGGAATAAATTCGTTGACACCAAGAAATATGTTTAGAGATGGCTAGTGATGGGTTCATAAAGAGTTCTTGTGCAATTGGTGGATGAGGCTAGAGACTCAGGTTTAAAGAGAGCTTTTGAAACCTTGCAAAGGCATTTGGGCTTAAACTGAGGGCTTTGGGGGAACTCTGTGAAGCAGGGGAGTGGCATTTGGGAATTATTTTTTTAGAAAGACCCCTCTGGCAGTAATATGGGGAATAGTTTGGAAAGAGGTAACTAAAGGCAAATAAACTGTGTAGGAGAAAGTTGTAATTATGTATGTGAGAAGTAGTTAGGGTCTAAAGTAAAGCAATAGCAATGGAGAGTAATGGAGAGTAAATAATATTGTTGAGAAGTATCTGGGTGGTACATTTATAAAGTTTTGTTAACAAGATGTTGGGCAGGCCGGTGAGGTAGGGAAAGAGAGATGGATCCCTGGTTCTTGATTAGTTAGAACACTCTAGGAGGAAACACTATAGGCTTAGTTAGAGAAAGGTTAAGTTGGGGGAGGAGTTTGTTAGACAACTAGAGGAAATATTCTGGAACTCTGGAAGTTCCTGAATAGAGGTTAAAGATTTGAAAGTACCCATGTCATTGGATTTCTCTGAGTATGAAGTGTGATAATGTCTCTAACATGCTTAGCACGGTGTCTTAAATACAGTTAAGTGCTCACTCAGTGGGATCTGTTGTTCCTGGTGATGAAATGAAAAATGTGAATATTTTGATTGGTCTAGGATGGACGTTTGTCTGCAGTACTGAATCAGATGGATGAGGGCTATAGAGAGAAAGAGTGGAGGCTATAGGAAGGGATGATTAAAAGATGGGTTCTGGGAACCTATGCTACATCATAAATTAAAGGAAAAATGGCTTCTAGACTGCCAGAAAAAGGAATGGGTGTTCATAAATACATCTTGAATATGATACATTCTTGCTTCATGAAAATCTATCACATTGCCAGGTCCTCCTCCAGCCTTTTCTTTTCTTAAGCACCTATTTGGTTTATATCGGCCTCATTTGTCAGCACTGCCTCAACATAAAAACCTTTTGTATTTGACATCACTGAGCAATGGTATACTTGGTAATCAGTTATATTCCAGCCCTATGTTTCCTCAACCTAACCTTGGGGCCAAACAATTAGCAAGTGATTTTATACTGTGCCATGCCTCTGACAGGAGTCTTCATTTTCCTTCACTTTAGCCTATGAACTGTGTGACCACTGACAAAACACTAGGCTGTTAGGCACAGTCGTGTAAAGTGCAGCCCCAGACCACAGCAGCACACCTTTATTGGAAAGAAGTCAGGCCAGCTGGTGTCTTCTTGGGTTGCAAATTTGTGTGATGGCGATGAGAAACTCAGTAGCAGACAAAATGGATTGTACCTGCCCAGATGGAGTCAGAAATGCTCATGGAGGTGTTGTAAAACATGCTTCTAAACAGCAGAGACACTGAGCTGTGTGCAGGAAAATGAAAGAGAGCTGCAAATTAAGCATGGCACAGTTATTCACTGTTTCATATTAGCGTCTCTGACTCCTATAAATGCTGTTTAAGGTTTTCCGATGCTCAGAACTGTCACTTAATCTGGAATGGTGTCCTTACATATTTGCGTCGTTTTGAAAACTTACTGAAAAGGATCTGACATCCATACCGTAGTGTATGTGTCTGGGGACATGGTGGCAGTTTATTAGCCACTGCAAGTTTAATCTAAATCACCACATATCTAATTTATCACGCAAAATGAAATTCCAGGAGTTTTCTTCCTCCTCAGTGTTACTAAACAACCTGAGTTCTGCCAGAAGAGGGAATGGCTCATGTGGAAAATATTTAATTGCCTGCATTCATAGGACTGGAGTGTTCTGAATGTAAAACAACATATAATGAAAAGCAGTGGAGTAATATTGCCAAGAAACCTCTTCTCACAGGTGATTTTCTAATCCCCAGAGACTCTCTGAAAGCACACGGGGCTAGTGGTCAGAGGCAGTGAGGCATGGTCTTAAGTCTGCCATTAGTTAACCACATGAACTTAAACTCTCTCCCTTCTTCCAATCTTCTCTCTCCTGTCCTCTTCCCTTCTTTCCTTCCCCCTTCCTCCCATCTTCACTCCCTCCCTCCTTCCCTTCCTCCCTTCCTCAGTCATGTCCAAAGTATCTGCTATATACTAACCTCATGTTAGCCACTGAGATACAAAGATAAAAGATACCTCTGCCTTGAAAGAGTATTGGGGAAGATTGGGTGGGCGTCTGATCCTATGACTCATGTCCCTTGCACTTCTGATATTCCATGATTTTCTCCTGTTCAAAATCTTACCATACAGTCAATGTCATTCTTTTATTTGATTACTTGGAGAAAATGAATCTTGAATCAGGGTCGCATAGCTGGCTTGCAAGAGGCATTAGAATATTCCATAAGTATTTACTGAGCAGTAAGTGCTGTGTGCCAAGCGTTGTACGGGGTGGGAATCATCACAGAAATAAGCACTAAGTGAAATTAGAGCACAGAGGAGGACCAGCCATTCTCTTAGGAACTCGAGTGAGGGTTTCAGGAGAGTTGAGGTCTAAGTCCACTTCTGAAAGATGAGTAGGAGTCAGGCAGACTCAAGAGCTGGCAGGCTGGAGAAGGAGTAGCTCTGGTGCATCAGAGGTAAGCGCGGGACCTTCAAAGCAGAGAAGAGCTGTTGGGAGTGCAGACTGCGTTTGTCTTATGCCTGCACCACAGAGTGAATAGAGGCAGCGCAGGGATGGATGACCTCGATGTTGATGTAGAGAAGAAGTCATGAGGAGCCATTCAAAGGAGTTTGGGCTTTATCTTGAGGACACGGAAGGATTTTAAGCAGATCTTGCGTGATCTGATTTGCATTTAGAATAATAATTAATTTTAAGAAACCTATCTTATGAGAATGGCATTAAGGGAATGGGGTGGAGATCAGACATTTATAAATTAGTTCCTTCTCAGCAAGATAACCTTATGATTTAGGTATGGATCTTAGTCTCAATCTCAAGAATGCTAAAATTTACTTTTCGTAGCTCACATAATTTGTATTCTGAACTTGTATTTCCACAGGCTGGAAAAAGATTAACTTAAGTCATTGGTAGAATGTGAATCCTTCCTCGGCTCTGCAGGTTACACTACGACGCCCAGGTTTCCACTGCACCATGCTGTCACAGGGGAAAGAAACGTGGCAGATGGCCGTTCGTTTATGCAGATACTGAAATATCCATAGTTTCTTCTGCCTAGTTCCTGCAGTTTTCAGCAGTCGGACTTGGGGACTGAGGCTGTTTGCTGAGGCCTTGTGTTGAGGGCCTCTGGTGGGTCCTTGGCCATTTTGGGTAGCTGCCCACCTGATGACTCTGTGGGTACCTGTGCTCAGGATCTGGAGTCCTCTTACCATACCTCTCCTCTCTTCAGCCAGCCCGGTTGAAACACTTAAGTCTGAGGTTAACAACTTTTTCTTCCTTGCTTTTATGATACTCTTTTATCCTTTCTACATTTAGCAAACACTTTTAAGTCTCTTAAGTATTCAACCTTTTGAAAAGCAAAAGCCAGAAAGAACCGAACTCTTCTTGGGCTTTCCCATGTGGCAGGTACATCCCCGAGTCAGTGAGGCGCAGAGAAGACAACCCACCTGAATTGGTCTAAAAGTAAGGGAAACACAGGCCGAAGAACACAAAACAAACCAAATCTCTCAAAAATCATGTAGCTTCACCTGCTTTGTACACTGTTTTCTCTCTTGCTTTCTAAACTGCTTCCACTGAATGTCTCAGTTTACAAACAGTCTTTGCTTTCAATGATCTTACTTAATGAGTGTTTCCTTCCTGGAGTCCTCAGTGCTGGCCTATTCATATTTGCTGATTCAGTTTTTTGATCTTCTCCCCACACCACAGGCTACCTCCTAGAACCAGTCCCCAGTATTACAGAAGCTCACTTGAGGATAGCATGCATACAGGGCTGGTTGTACTGCCTAGAATTCACTGCACACCAAGGCGATTCTTAGTTTGTTCATCATGAAGTGAGGGGATTTCAGTATGTCATAGCAAAAGTGCTCTCTGGTTTGAAAAATATTAGGATTCTAGGACTCTCTTCTTAATGATTTCCCCACTGCCATGGAAACCCTATTCCCCTACCTACTCTGTTTTTCACGTCTGGGCCAGCGCAAAAATCTAGGGAATGTAAGTTTGCACTCTCACACCTTTGTTTAACAGTGAGATAGATGTACTCAGTGTCTGAGTGAGGGCTTGCATGGGAGTCTCTAAATCTGTGTGGTGGGAAGTTCTATGGCATTTTTTGCTGCTATAGTTCAACTACTTTATGAACCAAACAGGCCTTTGCAACCGACCTAAAACTTAGGTACGACATGATTTTTCTATGGAGAGATGTGTCTGTGTTCTGAATAATCCCACTACACATTCCTTACTCAAGTCCAGAACTGCTTATACTTAAGATTCCCTGAACAGCTCTGCAGATTTAATGATGAGCCTACCTGTGTTTCCTGCCAGAAATAAGAAGCAGATTATTTTTGCCATTACTGAAAATGTTTTCTTCCTTTTCCATTTTCAGTAGAATGTCCAATAAGTCAATCTGCTTTACAATTTAATGTGGAGTGTTACTTTTTGAGAGCAAGATAAAAAGATCCACCCTTTGATTTGGTGATCTCATTTCTGAAAAAAAATCTATCCTGGGCTTCCCTGGTGATGCATTGGTTAAAAATCTGCCTGCCAATGCAGGGGACATGGGTTCAAGCCCTGGTCTGTCAAGAGCCCTCATGCTGCGGAACAACTAAGCCCGTGCACCACAACTACTGAGCCTGCGCTCTAGAGCCTGTGAGCCACAACTACTGAGCCCGCATGCCACAACTACTGAAGCCCACACGCCTAGAGCCCGTGCTCCGCAACAAGAGAAGCCACCGCAATGAGAAGCCCATGCACCACAACGAAGAGTGGCCCCTGCTCGCCGCCACCAGAGAAAAGCCAGCGCACAGCAACAAAGACCCAATGCAGCCAAAAAATAAATTAATAAAATAATAAAATAAATTTATATATTAAAGAAATCTATCCTAAGAAAATAATCCCAATGTAGAGAAAGCTATATTTATCAAGATGTTTACCAAAACACCAAAGAAAGGACTATAATTTAGTTAATTATTTCCTAAAATAGGACAATAGGGTGATGGTAAAGTATAGCCCTTAATGAAATTGTATGAAATCATAAAAATGATACTTTAGAAGACAGTGATGTTATTCAAGGTCTGAAGTTATATTCATATGATACAGTTAAATTTTAATTTTAAAAAGACTGAACGGGGCTTCCCTGGTGGCGCAGTGGTTGAGAGTCTGCCTGTCAATGCAGGGGGCGCGGGTTTGTGCCCTGGTCCGGGAGGATCCCACGTGTCGCAGGGCGGCTGGGCCCGTGGGCCATGGCTGCTGAGCCTGTGCGTCCGGAACCTGTGCTCCGCAGCGGGAGAGGCCGCAGCAGTGAGAGGCCCACGTACCACAAAAAAAAAAAAATAATAAAAAAATATAAATAAAAAAATATAAAGACTGGATGGACATACTTCAAAAAAACTAAGTTACTTTATGATAATGGGATTATTAGTGTTTTCCCTGTACTTTCTAAATATTTCAGTATTGCATTTATAATTAAATATAGATAAATAAATGTTAAACATATTATAACCAACTAATATTCACAAGATATAGAAATAACTGAGGCAAATTCACTACCTAGGGAGCAGTAGAAGCAGTTTGTGGATTACCACATATAGAGAAGTATCACAAAAATGTTCAATCCTCTTGTGATGTGAGTGTTTCTGTCATTAATGTAAACTAGTGAATCAATAAACATAAGTTAATAAGTCACTAATGCTGTGGTTTTATAAGTTTTGTTATTGGTCTAAAAAAGTAGATGATTATAGCAAATACATTAGTTGTAATAAGATTTAGTACTAATCATTACTAATAGTAATACTATTATTATTACTATTATTTACAACTGAATAGGGATAGGTATATTTTTCGTTTAGACAAATAATATTAATAACAATTTAAAATCAGAAACAGTTATAACAGAATTTATTCAGTGAGTATATTACCTTTTCTTGTATATATGAGGGTGTTTATGGGTATGTGTTCCCTTAGAGATGTCTTGTAAGAATTAGTCATATAAAAAAAAAAGAATTAGTCATATGTAAGGGCTTTGATATAATAAGGCTTCAATGAAGTCTTGTAAGATAGCCAATACTTTTTTTGAAGTCTTGTAAGATAGCCAATACTTTTTTTGAAGTCTTGTAAGATAGCCAATACTTTTTTTGAAGTCTTGTAAGATAGCCAATACTTTTTTTGAAGTCTTGTAAGATAGCCAATACTTTTTTTTGAAGTCTTGTAAGATAGCCAATACTTTTTTTGAAGTCAGAAATTTAACATACATTTACTCAAATTACAGTTCTGTGGCTTATGAGCTGAGAAATCTTGGATAAGTCACTGAATCTGTATGAGCCTCAAGTTCCTGCAAAATTGGAGTGAGGAGCCCTTACTTCATGTTGCAAGGACTGGGTGAGATAATTACTAACCCTTGGCACAAAGTAGATATTTATTAATTATTAACTTATTTCTTGAAAAGACAACAGAGCATGTTGGTGAAGAGCACAGATGCTAGAGCTGGACTGCTTGGCTCTGAAACCCAGCTCTGTCACTTATGAGCTACGTGGCTTTAGGCAAACGACTTAACATCAGTGTACCTCAGTTTCCTCATCTGTAAAATGGGGATGATAATAATAAGAGCACTGGCCTGACAGAGTTGTTAAAATGAAATGAATAAGCACGTATAAATCCCCCATGGCAGCTTCTAGTGCTAAGCAAGTACTCAACAGGTATTCTTTTTAATATTTCATAGATGAGATGGAGTAAAGGGAGCTGATATTCATCAAGTATATCACACATGAACTATTGTCTTAAACCTGCTATTTATGTTATTTCTTATAATCCTCACAGCAATCTTGAGGGGTAAGGATTCTTTATTTTTCAGACCAGGAAACAGATTCAGAGAACCAAAATCTCTCCAGTACACTAATGCACCAGTCTCAATTGTTTAAATCCTTCTCTCTCCTTTTCTCTTGTTAGATTGGTTCTCCTCCTAGAGAGTAGATATTGTATGGGTTAATTGATTTACTGTGTTTTCTCAGCCTGTTTCGTGAGAATTTCTAGATTTAGTTGGGAAACTCTTTGGTCTTGTGCCCTTCTCTAATTTGGGTTTGCGATGCCCAAATGCCTGAAAGCCCACAGAGAGGGCATGGAAAGAAAGGGTAAAAATGTGTTCGTGACGAAGCAAATCTCTCTAGAGCATCTCCACCTGCTCAAAATAATTTGTGCAGGTACAGTGCTGTGATGAAGATATAATGCAAGCCAAAAGGACATAATCTTTAAGATATTAAAAAAACTAAACAGAATATAAATATAGATATACATGTTGTGATATTTGCTGTAAGAAGGAAAAACAGGGACGAGAGAAAAAAAATCTGTGCAGTTGGAGAGCAGTGCAATCTGGACAGGCAGTGATGGAAGGCTTCTCAGTGGAAGTGACGCTTAAACTGAAACCCGACTGATGAAGAGAGAGCAGCCCTGAGAAAATGGGCAGGGAGTGTTAAGTGAAAGAGGTATCTCTGTTGCCTGGAAAATTAGAATGACAGAGAAATACAGTTGACTGTAGTTACATTTTGGCTGAGCTTAGAGCAGGTGGAAATTGCACGTGTTCTAAATTACTCTTAGAAATCGGTCAAGTAGCCCATGAAGTAAAATACCATGTATATAGTTATGCACAGTAATTCTTATGCATATTAAGAATAGATATAAATGAAGCTGTCTTATTATTTAAACCGTTATGCCTTTAAGACAGATAACAAATCCCTATTTCCCTGTGGCACAGGTGAGAAATCCTAAACTTTTCCATTCTGCTCATAGGACTTGCTCCACTCTGTTTTAAGATTGTCTTAGCAGCATGGCTGTTAAATGCTAATGTGGTAAGAACTTCACTATAGTCATTCTGAACTATGAATCCGATGGTTTCTTTTAGGGATATCCAGATAGAAGTTTGGGCACTTCAAGGCCTTCCTCACTTCACTGTCCTTTTAGGCTCCCCATTTCTCCTCGGGGATAAGTGTTTTCTCTGGACTCAAAGCTCTCTGTCTGGCATAAGTGTACTGCTTGGAAGTGCAGGAGTTTTGGGTTCTTTAGCTGTACTTGAAGAGTCAAGCCACCAAAGCTTCTGAGGATGACCCTAATCTCCTTGATTTCTAACACTGACATTAGAAAAAAAAATTATTCTTACAAAGTTCGGGGTCCCAAGACCACCTTCAGGTTTAATAATTCCCTGGAAGGACTAGCAGAAATCATGAAAATCTATAATACTTATGGTTTCTTACAGCAAGGGTGCAGATTAAATCAGCCAAGGGCAGAGACACATGAGATGGGGCACGGATAAGGAGGGTTCCAGATGTGAAGCTTCCATTTATCCTTTCCCAGCTGAGTCAGGAACAGCAATAGTTTTTTTTTTTTTTTGGCAATGATGCGCGACAGTATTGCAGGGAGTATTGCCAACCAGGGAAGCTCACTGGAGCCTTGGTATCCAGAGATTTTATCCGCCCTTAGTCACGTAGACACGGTTGACTGCCTTCTGGGTGGACCGTTAGTCTCCAGGCCCCCCAGATGTCAAGCTGGTACTATGTGGCCCAAAGCTTCCCCATAAATCACACCTTTAAACTCTCAGTCTGGCCCAAGCTCCCAGGTAAGCCAAGAACACTCTTCTCAGGAAGGACATTCCAGGGATTCCAAGAGATCACCTCACGGGAGCCAACAGCAAGACCTCTTTTTGGACGAGGTTAATGCTTTATTGTACAGTCCTGCTCCAATATTTCAGAAACTTAAAAAGGTTTATATACAGCAAAGTTATAACAAACTTTCTTACTGTAATCTTGATTTAAAAAGGGGGAGGCATAACATATGTCGACATGATGTATTAGCATTTCCCTTCCAAGCATCTACAGTTAGGACGTTCCTAACTGATAGACTTGCCTGTCATACTGTACTGTAAGCCACTTTTTGTTTGTTTGTTTGTTTTCTGAGAGGAAAAATAATTATCTGGGCAGAGGAGTTAGCTTGTGCAGAGGGCAGAGGTGAGAAAGAGTTTGAGGAATTAA
This sequence comes from Phocoena sinus, assembly GCF_008692025.1. Lineage (NCBI taxonomy): Eukaryota > Metazoa > Chordata > Mammalia > Artiodactyla > Phocoenidae > Phocoena > Phocoena sinus. The sequence continues at coordinate 77,410,347 of NC_045768.1, read as the reverse complement.
AGACAGCCAGGATAGCAAGAGCATAGTACACAAGATGAGAATGGCCTTAGGCTGGCAGGGGTCAGATCATAAAGGAAGCGCTAAGGTGCTTAAATTATATTCAAAGTGCAAGGTGACTCCTTTGGAGGGTTTTGAAAAGTGCTGTGGTAATCTGATTTACATTTGACAACAACAGTCTGACTGCTTTGTGCCCCTTTAATTTTTCTAGGCCAAGTGTGGTCGTTTGAGTCTGTGACAGTACCTACCTCTTTTTCCCAAGTACTTTCGCTTGTTATGTCCTGTTCAGAAATGACCTTGCCAGGTTTAACAGCTATTTGTTCCTCTTTACTTTCAAATACTATTTGGGCACTTACTAGTTAATAATTGGCTTATTTTAGAGAATTAGCTCTGAGGCCTTTTTTGGTTCGGGCCAGAAGTTGTCTGGTTGCTCTTATAACTGGATCAAGTTTTCTCCTCTGATACTTCCTTCATTAGTAATTGTTAGTCAATAGCTCCTGAGTGGGAGGCTTCTTTCTAATGCCGTCTGTAGTTATTTGTCCCCTGAGCGGCTTATTCCTGTCCTGTTATATGCCAAGCAATTCATTTGTTTTTTCCTCCCAGGATTCACTCTTGTAATGTGCCAGACCAAGTCCCAAACATATGTCTCTCTTTTTCAGATGCTAGGCAAAATATTTTTGGCTGATCAGTTTTTAGTGGTCCACAGGGGCTAAAAGATGTTTCCTCTTATTTATTTTTAAAGCTTCTAAACATAAATTTGTTCTGTGAGAGAATTCAGATTAGTAATCAAGAAACTAATGCTACTCCAACAGCAACCCAGCCATCAAAAACTTGGGTTTAAAATCTACTGGTGAGATTTGGAGAAGTCAGAAAGAGCTGACCTGAGCACTCATTAAGAGCTAGTGTCCCCAGGGAGCTCTGCTGGTAACTTTGCAAAACTAGTTAAGAGAATGTGATTGCCACCATCTAATAATTTACAAGATAAAGGACACAGTGATAGATACACTTGCAAAGTGCCCAATCTCTATATATGCCATTATTTCCATAGGTAAAGATGTGGAATGAATCACTTTGGTGACTTTTTATTTTCTTAGAGACTGTGATTGTAGATAGAGACATTTAATCCCTTGGGATTTAAATAGCCTATCAGATATGTACCTGTGTATTAGCTTCCTATGGTTGCTTTAGCAAATTGCCACAAACTTTTTGGGTTAAAGCAACACATGTTTATACTCTTAAAGTTCTGGAAGTCAGAAATCCAAAATCAGTTTTACTGGGCCAAAGTCAAGGTGCCAGCAGGACCGAGCTTCCTTAAGAGGCACGGGGAAATTTTCCTTTCTCAATCACTAGAGCCTCATCCCATGCATTACTTGGCTCTCCACCCCTGCTCTCTCTACAAAGCGACCCAGCAGCTAAGGTACTTTGGTCTTTACATTGCCTTCTTCCATAGTCAAATCTCCCTCTGCCTTCTTCTTACAAAGACTTTTGTAATTACATCTAGGGTCCACCTGGATAGTCCCAAATAATCTCCCCATCTCAAAACCCTTAACTTAATCACATCAGCAAAGGGTCTTTTGCCATATGAGGTAACATATTCACAGATTCCAAGGATTAAGACCTGCGTATCTTTGAGAGCCATTATTTAGCCAACCACACCAGTAAACAGCCCAGAGTCCTTGCCTTACCTGTGTCACAGGGTAGTGACAATTAAGAGAAAGTGTGTGGGGCTCCCCTGGTGGCGCAGTGGTTGAGAGTCCGCCTGCTGATGCAGGGGACACGGGTTCGTGCCCCAGTCCGGGAAGATCCCACATGCCGCGGAGCGGCTGGGCCTGCGCGTCCGGAGCCTGTGCTCCGCAACGGGAGAGGCCACAACAGTGAGAGGCCTGCGTACTGCAAAAAATAAAAAGAGAAAGTGTGTGAAGGGATTTTATAGACTTTACATATACCATTTATGTATACTTTACAAGTACATATACCAATAAATACTCATTTATTTATTCATTTTGATCCCATTTGGTATTTTAACCTCTGGAGTTACCTTGGAAATAAATAGCAGAGAGATGATTTTAACTTAGCCATGATTTACAATAAGATTAATTATTTCCTGTGGCTAACTGCTCCTTTTACTTGCAGCGGACATCCATTGAACCAGAAAATATTTTCACTTTTTTAAAGAACTTCACTAAATCTTGCCATCTAAAAGTCTGAATGTCCTGTTGCCTCATTCATAAAGTAAATTCAACCCTTTGTGGAGAAGTCAGGCTTCTGAATTCATCAATGAGTGCAGAACAGTGATGCTTTCATCTATTAAGATTCTTTCTGTTGTTTCAAGTGACAGAAAACAGTTTGCACTATGAACAAAACAAAATAAGGATGTCCCTGCTCAGGTAATTGAAATGTCCAGTGTAGGACTGGTTTGTCATTGCAAGTCAAAACTGGAAACAGATGGAACACTGGAATTGGGTAATTTGAGAAATGGTTATTAAAGGGAGTATGTAGAATGGTGTGGACAGGATAGAAGGAAACCACAGAGGTAGATAAGACAGTAGTCCGGGGAATATAAACAGAGAGCTGTTACTAAGCCTAGGGCCTGGGGGAGAGAGGGTAGAGAACAGTTAAAGGGACTTAGATACAAATCCATGTGGAGAGAATCACCTGACAGGAGCTGAGACTTTAGTCAAGATACACAGCAAACCTGTTTCAACACCTCAGGGTCATTAAATAGCCTTCTATTCCTCCTTCTCTCCCATCTCCTGCCCCTGTTTGTAGTTGCTGAAACTGCCTTGTAGCCAAAGGCAAAGAAGACCCTTGATACAGTCCTTAGAGATGCAAGATGGAAGACTCTGGAGAGTGGATACAGAGGGGTGAATAGGTTTTGGTGCACTCGTGTAAGGCATAGCTGATTTTACCATTTCAGAGTTAAGTTAGCTTCTTTCTGTTCCTACTCCCCTCCTCTTGTTTCTTGGCTCTGCTTCCTTCTTTTGCCTGTCTGCCCAGCATCAGACAGAATCTCCCCTTCGTCCTACCAAGATATTGCAGTGGGTCCCGTCTCAAAATTTCAAGTGCCCGGAAAAGTATACCTCTCTCTCTCTAATTAAGTAGCCTCAGCTAAATCCACCATCATGTTTTTGGTGTGATGGGATGACCTGCCTGTCTTTCAGAGTGTCACTGTGGCTAAGGGAATGGGAGGCTTTAGCCCTGCCAGACTCCTTATAGCCTCTGTATAGCAGTAGTAGAATTGGCTACATGGGACTGTGTGCCACAGGAGAGGGATAGAAGGACTCACAAATGACAGTTCCACATTTATAGGGGAAATGTAAATGGATGCTGGATTTGTTTATTTTTCAGTGGTTAGATATTTTTACGTCTGAAACTGTTTATTAAAGATTAGCATTTTAATCTCAGTATGATCAAGATAAGGCACCATTTTTAGTATACCCTCAAATTAAAGTTGCCTGTCATTTTTTTTTTTTTTTTTTCTCACATGTACCCTTGTTTGGGAGGAACTTTTTTCCTTTATTCTTCTAGGTTCTTCTGGCTGGTCTCATAATTAAATTGAAATGAGACATCAACAGGAGAAAAAACAATTTAATTTCACATGTGTGGGCACCCCAAAGATATGAGACCCCTCCAGTTAAGTAACCAAAGAAGGCAGCTTTTATTCTGTTTAGAGAAAGAAACAATAAAGTTGTGAAGAACTGATAAGACAAAGTTTGGGCTAGAAGTAGTAAATTAGTAAAGGAGTAACAAGGTTGGTTCATACAGCATTCTTGGCCCTGAATTCCCTACCTCTGTTGAGAAGGATGTCTCTCTACCTCCTGGTACAGGGTGGGTATCTTTCACATGAAAGATGTATCTCCTGCTTTCAGGGGGACAAAGAGGATGGTCAGAGTGTTCTTTTTATACCAGTTGTTTCTTGAGTAACTTTAACTCAAAATAATACATATGCCATTTCCGCATATTTTTTCACAGCCTGACTTGGGCCCCATCACGATAAAAGTGATTTTGCTATCACATTATAATTCCATTTTCTATTATTGCTTATCACTGTACAAAAAAATGTGTGTACAGTTTTACATTTTCTCTAACAGTGTTCACAAATAATCTCATGACTGTCTTATAATTTGGGTGGTTTACTTACACTTTACAGATTTGGAAATGTTACCTAATAAGAGATTAAGTGACTTAATAAGAGCTTTTAAGAACTTGACCAGGAATTTAAACTAAGTCTTTTCTGATCCTAGACATATGTGGAAACGTTCAAGATTTGATTATGTAGATTTTAGTATGTGGTTGTGTGTAGATGACATAGCAAAGGCTAGAGGCTTGAACATTTTATGATTTCATAAGGACTAGCATTCTTGTTCACAAAATATCTTCCCTAGTGACCCGTTACTACATATAAAATTTCCAAGGCATTCTTTATTAGGAATTTCTTTAAGGATGTCCTGTAGATATGTACATTTGAGTAAAGTGAAAAAGCATTAACAAGGAAAGAGTAATGGTATTTTCCACCATCATAGCTTCATTGACCAATTTATTGAACTAACTGAAAATTTTCTAATAAAAAATGAAATCCTGAGGGAATGTGACATAGACACAGACTTTTAATGAAAGAAAGATGTAAAAGGAAGTGAGAGTGAGAACAAAGACATTTCCCTGTTCAAAAGAGTAAATTCAGTTGAATTAATAGCAAATCTGAACTTCTGAACTTAAAAACCATAATAGATTATACTAGCCCTCTGTAAATATGCAACCGTATTATGAAATCAAATTCTTTATTGATGCTAGGCTTTATCAGGTGCTTTAAGAAAAGATATTCTGACCTGTAAGGGCAGTTGCCTGCAATCCAGCCTGTGTAGATCTGCTTTAAAATGCCCATGCCTTTGCGTAATTCAACTTCTGAGACTCTGCTTTAAAAGAATCATCTTAAATGTGAAAATATATATATATATACACACACACTTGCAGTGAAATTGTTAGTCATAATGCTTTTTATAATAGGAAAACTTGGAAATAAATATTCAAAATAGAGGAGGATGGGTTAATACATTACATTGCAACAATTTGTTGTCATAGTATTTTTTCTGATCTCATGTAAAACATGAGAATATACTTCAATTTAAATTAAATGAGGAAAGCATAGTAAAGTTACATTACAGTCCCATTATAACTATGTAAAATATATGTTTAGCAAAAGAAGTCTAAAAGGACAAAACGTGAAATGTTAGCTAGCTGTGGCTCTGTTGGGGTCCTGAGCTATGAATTTTTTTCCCTTCTTTTTATTTTTAGAATTATCTGTAATATACCACTTTTATAAAGAAAATAGATAATTGTAATACACTGCAAAAAAAATATCTTCTTTGTCCTTCTGTATTCATATACTTTTTGCAGAGTACTCCTGAATAAAAGAATTCCCGTGTTCCCTCCAACTTCGTGTCCATCGTCTAGAAATGATTTCTGATTGTGCTAGGTTTGTATAAATGATACATAGGCCTGGCCATTTTAAGATTCATTGTAGATCCTTGTGTGCTACTGTCCCAGGACTTTGTCATGAATTGATGTTACTCATTCACAGTAATCCACAGTAGATTGCATGCCATGTTATATATCGTGCTTCTGGGGGAAAAGTGTCAGTGGAAAGGGATCCTGTAACGATGGTTCCTGGGATTGGCATGTAGGCTTACCGACTACTGAGGCAGAAAATGTAGTGAATGATAAGAAATGTGCCCCATGATTGTCATCATCATTGTCACACAGATTCATGGCTGAACCCTCAAGCATGACTGTAGGCTAGGTTAAATGGGAGTACACTCATTAGGTACGACAGCTTCACTTCATTAGTAATGGGAAGTAGTTCAACCAGTGCAATTGCATGTCTGACCGTTTTCTGCGGCTCATGTATTTTGAGCTGTAGGAGGATAAATATCCTCCAGATGCCTGAGGGGAATGTAAGGTAAGCAATAGAGGAATGTCTTTCTTGAACTATTAGTTAGGTAATTCTTAACTATTTTTCATAGACCGAGGCTGGAGCTTTTATAGTTGAGCATATTAGAATGCAGTATATCCATAGTGTTACTCTACTCAAATCTTTCCTTAGCTTAGTCTCTTAGTGGATTCCCTTGAATTCATATAGCCGGCTCATTGGAGTTTCCTTTGTGAAAAAAATATATTTTGGGGCTTCCCTGGTGGCGCAGTGGTTGAGAGTCCGCCTGCTGATGCAGGGGACGCGGGTTCGTGTCCCAGTCCGGGAGGATCCCACATGCCACGGAGCGGCTGGGCCCGTGAGCCATGGCCGCTCGGCCTGCGCGTCCGGAGCCTGTGCTCCGCGACGAGAGGCCACAACAGTAAGAGGCCTGCTTACCGAAAAAATAAAATTTTGTTGTTGTTGCTTATGTTCTCATTTTGTTTTTGTTTTTTTTCCTTACTGATAACATAATATACATGGAGGTAGGGGAAGAGAGAAAGTGTGCAGGGGCAAGGGTAAAAGAGGATTGTAGGGTTACTCTGTGAGCTGAAATACAGTTTTTCAGGTGTATTGACTCTGATGTCTATTTTATATGCATTTTAGTCAAATTTTCAAAGCAGTATCTGAAAAATAGATGTATTCTTTTTTTTCGTAAGTTGACATACATATATGTGTTTATATTCGTACACATATTATGTATACCTTTCCCCATATGATTTGTTTTTTATCATATTTACATCCTCAGAAAGTTATTAAATCATTTAAGTTCTCACAAAGACTGCCCATTTGTTATTTCCTTTTTATATATTTTCTTTTAATTATTGAAGAATTTTTAAAGACTCTAAATATTAGGGTGACTCCTAGAGATCATAAGTCTTTATATGAATTGTAGGAATATCTCCTGTGATATTCTTAGGAGGTGCTGATTAAGCATTTGCTTCCATATTCCAGGTAGCAAAAACTCACTACATGAGGGAGTAGGCTAGTCTGTTGTGGAATACTCTACTGAAGGGATAGTATCATCTCTTACGTACATGGGTTATAGTTTTATTCTATAAAGTACCTTTAAATAATAAGTAATTTTTTATGACACTTTCAAAAACCATGACAGATATTATGCCGGTCCAAATATTATTTCTTGAGTTAAAAATTCTGCTTCTACCCCCTCACCCCAACATGTGACATGGGTTTCTGGTCCTTCAGGACTATTTGATGAATAGATGCGCTGTGATTGGCCAGTGTGTTCCTTAAAATATTGCATGTAGACATGAGCACAGTTTTCCAGAAATAATCTCTCAGGCACATAGTATAAAGGAATTGTTATCTGATTATTTTTTGCGAGCACAATACCTCTTTACTACAGCCATATTTTATACATTTTTTTGCAGCTAGATCATGCCATTAACTCAGAGAGATTGTAATCATATGCTTTAAAAGAACAGAACTTCTTGATAGGACAAGTGTTTCAATTTGAAATTGCATTCAGCCTCTATGTATGAGGTCTAAAAAATAACAGCGACTAAAATACAATAGAAATTTATTTTTCTCCCAAGTCATAGAAGACTGAAATTAGGCAGCCGGGGATCAGTATGTCACAGACTCTGTGATGTCATCAAGGATGTAGGCTCATTTTAACTTTGTGTTCTGCAGTCTCTAAGACCATTCTTCCATTCTGTCATTACAAACTGGTTTCTTATCTCTAGATATTATCATCATCTGGTCTATGCTTTCTAAATTATCTGATCTACCTCCCTTTGGATAGAATTGTTTTATCTTGTACATATATGCTGTTTATTTGTACACACAAATCTATTTAAACCATAAAGTTGGTTTTCAAGAATTAAAAACATTGGATTAATTTTAATGGTTTTCTGCTTTTTTATCCATTCATGTTTTAATGAGCTATGTTCTTGCTACAAGCAATATCACAGGGAAGTCAGCTTTCTTTCTGGGAAGTGAGAGTAGAATAAATTGTGACTTCTAATTTTTTTCTTTCAGAAAAAATTGAACCTATGAAACTGATGTGACAGTATTTAAAACTACAGTTCAAAGACAGTGACTATCATATGTCTATATACCATTGTAAATTAAAAAAAAATCATGTCCTAAGCATTTACTTTTTTGGGGGGGGGAATCTTTACCAAAAAATGTACTCACTATATGACTTTATTTGATTATCAAAATGAAATGTTCTTATCTCTATTTTGTGAAAGTAGTGATACCTGTCCTGCTTATTTTCTCGTTTGCCAACTATCAAAACTGACTATAACTTAGTTCTCTATTTTACTTCATCCTTTTAAGTCTTGCTTCTGACCTTGCCTACTTTCACTAGCTTGAAAATATTTGAGAGTAGATATATGTTCTTGGCATGTTTAACTGAATAGCTATTTCTGGCCTCTGATAATACTGAATTATATTGTTGATTGATAAATTTTCAAGCAATACCAATAGAAAGCTAGAGTAGACTTCTATTCCTATCTAGTTAAATTGCTCATCTATATGCTTTTCCAAAGACTCAGCCAGCCTGAGGTCAACAACATGATGACCATCTTTGAGGTCTCAGAAGAAAGAAAGTAATTTCATGTGGTTATGAGAGAAGGCAGAAGAGATGGAGGTAGCACTTTGTTTTGCCTCTACTGCCTTATGCCATATATCCAGGGATGAAATTACCAGAGAGAGAGAGAGAGAGAGAGAATCAGTGTTAGTACGTTTTGGAGCCTCTCATAGTTAGTTGCTAAAGGCATCAAAGAAAGCCCTGCTGTTAATAATTGTTTAGTCAGAGGGCAACTCAGAATAAGACTTCTCAAACTATATTTCCTGAGACACCTGTATCCCTCAAGATAACAATAGATATTCCATGAAATTAAGAAAAAAATCCACGTTCAAATTCAAGGAAACACTGCATATTATATTTGCCCTTAATTCAGCACATATGTCTAGTACTATGATCCTTTGAACAGCAAAAACAGATCTAGATGGAATATTCTAGATTATATTGCCATCATGTTGCCAAGTTGTACAATATGAGACGTAAAGTACAAATATCACCAACCTAGCTCTATAAAGTACATACTGAATAATGCACACACTGAAAGAGAAAGTAATGTTTTCCTATTGTGATATTTAAATGATTTGCTCCCAGTTTTTATCATTTCCAGCCACATAACATTTTATATTTCATGAAGAATATGGGGGTAGCATTTGTTGAAATTCTTGTTCTTAGAGATCCCCTTCTAGATTTTCCTCGTAAACTCCTGAAATGTGATTTACTATGTGCTTATCGGTGCTGCGTGTCTTGTTTACCTAGACATTGCTGCATGAAGGTTATTATGGTTTGGCTCTTCCCTTGAGTCCAGGATCAATAAATCAGGCAAGTAGCAAAATTATATGCATCCTATTTTTTAAATAGTTAATATGTAAGAAGCATTTTAAAACAGTAAGTAACTTCAGATTACACGAGAAATGGATGAATTTAATATTGGAGGAAATATAGTGTGGAAGCGCGTGACACATCTACAACTCATATTGCACCTACTATATGGGGTGCCCAGTATATTTTCCCAGTTCTGATTAAAGTTGTCTTTATACTGTCTATCCACTGGAGATTGAAATTGCACGTTGGCACATTTAAGGGTCTGACTTCTTCAATAAAGATGCCTATATGATATTGTACAATGTAATATAATCTAAATGTATTTGACCCAAAGTATTTTATCCTAGAAAACGTAATTAACATCTTGTGGGACAGCATTCCTGTCATTGAATGTGGCTTGAGTAACATGGACATAGAATATGTAAATTACCCTGTTGATGCTATGATTAGGCTTGCCCACTTAAAGATACTCTACTGGGTTCAAATCCACCTATATATAAAAAAAAAAAGGAGAAATCATTTGTGTTATGCTATAAGAATTTAGCTCATCAGATGACAGAGGAAGAGTAACCTACTAACTGAAAATATTTGGGCCGGCAAGAGGAGGGAGGGAAGAGAGTTTGATAAAGGAAGAGTGGAAATTCACTGAATCTTCGTTAGACAACCACTCAGGCTGTGTTGTATACCTTAGGAGTCACTCAGAGCTTTCCTTTGGTTTTCTTGTTGGGATCTTTAAGTACAAGCTGTATGTGAGAAATCTATCTCAAGGGAGAAGAAAAAGAGGTCATTATGCTCTGGAGAACACAGGAGACAAAGTCTTCAGTGAATGAAATCTGCAGATATGCATTGGTTTCAAAATACGACAATTTAATCGTTTTTTTAGATTCATGATTTGATTCCCAGTCCAAACTGCACAGGCACACATATGCACACACAGAGAGGAGCATTATTCTACTTGAAAGCATTTTAAGTGTTCACCTTGAGATGACCTTCCTGCTTCAGTGCTGCCTAAGACCGTGATCTCCTTGGAGCACCATGTTGTTTCTTTAATTTCAATGTAAACAAGGAAACACTTATGTATTTTGTAGTTGTGTGCATGAGTGTGTGTGTGTGTGTGTGTGTGTGCGTGTGTCAGGGAGGGAGAAGTTTCTCCCAACTCCCCTTGAGTTCTTACGGCTTGGACTAGTAATACAATTGAAACAAGACCCATTAACAAGAGAAAATTTTAATTCATGAGCATGGAGGTCTCATAGAAATAAGATCTAAGAAGTGGCCAAAGCAGGCAGCTTTTATACTTCTTAGACAAAGAAACAATAAATTTGTGAGGAATTGACAGGGCAAAGAAAGTTAGGATTCAGTCACTTAATTAGTGAAGAATCTAAACAGACTTTGGGCTTGGGTAGTAAATTAAAGAAGTAACAAGGTTTGTTTATACAGGATTCTAGGCTTCAATTCTCTGTCTCTGGTGATAAGGGTGTCCTTCTACTTCCCGATGCAGGCAGTGTAGCTTTCATGTAAGAGATTTATTTCCTGCTTTCAGGGAGACAGAGAGGAGGGTCAAAGTGTCCCTCTTGTCCCTATTTCTTAAGTAACTTTAATTCAAAAAAATCAATATGCCATTTAGGTACATTTGGGGGCAGCCTGCCCTGGGCTGCGACAGGGTGTGTGTGTCTCTGTCTATGACAGAAGTAGTATTGAATCAAGCAGAATTTCTACACAAACTCTAAGTGGTTTGGCTTGATTTGTGTTAAAAATGAATTTCTGGCCTAATGAGATGTTTGCAAGGGAGTTTTCTTGGTTTGTATTTATACCAACCCTGAGTTTTAAGATCTTGGCTTTTTACCTAACTTGTTTACAGGGAAAAAAAAAAAAAAAAGAAGATGGGTTGGGAATGGGATATGCACCTGCCAGCTGTCATAAACTTAAACCTAATTGTAATCATCAAGCTTCTTAAAATTAAAATTTTAAGAAATGGAACTTACTGGGAAATACATTCTCAGCCTTTTGAACAGTTGAGGCCTAGGTTCACAGTCTAAATCAACTGTTCACACTGAGCATAAATGTGTTACATGTTCTATTTCATGTCAGTATGATTAGTGGCCCTGTTTTGTATTCACTCAAAGTTTTGTTACAAGGGTGTACACTATGCCTGGTGTTTTAACAAATATTCACCTTCTTAAGCTTAACAGAGAGATAAATTATTTATAAGCTAAAGGTCTATGATGATTACCTGATCTTCCAGTTGACTAAATAATCATCCCATTTTATTCTAATTAAGCTTTTTAGGTTTTTGGATATTGTCATCTATACGTTTATATCCACTAGATGTTAAAGGCCATGGTTTTCATGTTAACTGCTATTATCCCAGGATCTCATATTTCATTCCCAGCATCTTTGTGCATTGCATATTATTAGTGCTAATTGTTGAATAGATTTATTTATTTATTTACATATGTATTTATAAATCTATCATCTATTTATCTGTTGTATGTACTCTGCCATCCCTTCTTACTGTAAATCTACAGTTATGTTATATATTTCGGAATGCACAGGGAATATTTCAAACTTCTATGCTACTCTCCAGTACAATGAAAGTTGCCAAATTTCGAGAACTAAATTAAAATAGGAGTTATGAAGGTTAGTATTTTAGTAAACCTACTGGGAACCTTTCTTTTGCCTTAGTCTCCCTTCACAGACCAGATAATCCATGGTTTGGCTAGAATAAGAAGTTCTGTTTCCTTGCATTTTCCTTTATACAAATAGACATCTGGATAAATAAAATAATTTATAATGATTATTATGGCATATATGTTTTAAAAATAATTACATTATTATAATGATAATGGAGTGATTTCCACCAAATTGGGAAAATATGTTTGAAATTTTATGCCTTAAAATATGGGTTATATTATGAACACATAATCCTGGGGAGGCACCTCAAAGAGAAAGATACTTGTTTAAGTCACCTGAAATTGAGTGTGAATTTTTACCAAATATAAAGGATATGTGTATTGGTCAGGATAGACTAGATTATTTTGCAAAATAGGCGTCCTCAAAATTAAAGAGACTGAAACAACAAAAGTTCACCTCTTGTCCGTATACATGCTCACTGTGGATTGCCTGCGGGGCTCTGCTCAGTGCAGTTACTCAGCAACCCAGGCTGAAGAAGCAGCCACCATGCACAATGTTGCTGGGCACAGTGCCAGAAGGAAACTAGAGATGTGGAGGGTGTAGCATCAACAATTAGGTGACAAACAACACTTCCCGCAATTTACTAGATTCTACCCGACCTCAGAAAATCAGAAGGTGATGTCTCATCATGAACCCAGAGGGTGAGGAGTGGGAAATAGTTATATGATTACCACAGTATATTTGTTCCGATCTGACATAAAACAAATACAACATGGTCTACACATGGTATATATTTAAGAAGCACCTGACTTTTTTTTCTTTTTTTCTTCCAGTTTTATTGAGATATAATTGATGTAGAGCACTGTATAAGTTTAAGATGTACAGCATAATGATTTGAATTACATACATCATGAAATGATTATCACAAAAGGTTTAGTGACTATCCATCATCTCGTATAGATGCAAAATGAAAGAAATAGAAAAAAATTGTTTTCCTTGTTGTGAGAACTCAGGATTTAGTCTCTTAGCTTTCACATATAACATGCAACAGTGTTAATTGTATTTATCATGTTGTACATTACATCCTCAGTACTTATTTATCTTATAACTGGAAATTTGTACCTTTTGACTGCCCTCCTCCAATTCCCCCTCGCCCCAAACCCCACCTCTGATTACCACAAATCTGATCTCTTTTTCTATGAGTTTTTTGTCTGTTTGTTTTTGAAGTATGTTTGATCTATAACACTATGTTAATCCCTGTTACACAACATAGTGATTCTATATTTCTATACGTTTCAGAATGATCACCATGAAAAGTCTAGTTACTGTCTGTCACCATACAAAGATATTATGTAGTTATTGACTGTATTCTCCACACTGTACATTTCATAACTGTGACTCATTTATTTTGCAACTGGAAGTTTGTATCTTTTAATGTCCCTCACCTATTTCTTCCTCCCCCAGTCACCTCTCATCTGGCAACCACCTGTCTGTTCTGTGTATCTGTGACTCTTTTTCTGCTTTGTTAAGTTTGTTCATTTGTTTTGTTTTTCAGATTCCACATATAGGTGAAATCATACAGTATTAGTCTTTTGCTGTCTGACTGTTTCACTTAGCATAATACCCTCTAGGTCCGTCCACATTGGAGCAAATGGCAAGATTTCATTCTTTTTATAGTTGAATAATATTACATTGTATGTGTATGTATATGTATACAATAATCAAGATATAGAAACAATCTAAGTGGCCATAAATAGATACATGAATAAAGAATATGTGATACATGCATATATATGTATTATTGTGAATAATACTGCAATGAACATAGGGTTGGATATATCTTTTCTAGTTAGTAATTTTGTTTCCTTCGGATAAATACCCAGGAGTACAGTTGCTGGATCATGTGGTAGTTGTATTTTTAATTTTTTTGAGGAGCCTTCATACAGTTTTCCATAGTGGCTGCACCCATTTACACTCCCACCAACAAAAGGTAACATTTTCTCCACATCCTTACCACTAGTTATTTTTTTTTTATAATAGACATTCTGATGGGTGTGAGGTGATATCTTTGATTTGCACTTCCCTGATAATTAGTGACATTGAGCATCTTTTCATATATCTTTGACCATGTCTGTTTTTCTTAGAAAAATGTCTATTCAGATCTTCTGCCATATTTTACTGGGGTGTTTGTTTTTGGATATTCAGTTGTATGAATTCTTTGTATATTTTGGATATTATCACATTATCAGATATATCGTTTGCAAATATCTTCTTCCATTAAGTAGGTGGCCTTTTCATTTTGTTGATAGTTTCCTTTGCTGTGGAAAAAAACTTTTTGGTTTGATGTAGTCCTATTTTTAAAATTTTCACTTTTGTTTCCCTTGCCTGAGGAGAAATACCCAGAAAAATATGAGAAATACCAATGTAAAAGAGTGTACTGCCTATGTTTTCTTCTAGAAGATTTATGGTTTCAGGTTTTACATTTAAGTCTTTAATACATTTTGAATTTATTTTTGTTCATGGTATAAGGGAGTGGTCTAGTTTGATTCTTTTGCCTGTACTGTCCAGTTTTCCAACATTATATGTTGAAGAGGCTATCTTTTCCCCATTATATATTCTTGCTTCCCTTGTCACAGATTAATTGCTCATGTAAGTGTGAGATCACTTGGAGTCTCTGTTTGGTTCCATTGATCTCTGGGTATGTTTTTGTGCCAGTGCCATACTGTTTTGATTGCTTTGTAATATAGTTTGAAATCAAGGGGCATAATACCTCAAGCTTTGTTCTTTCTCAAGATTGTTTTGGCTGTTTGGGGTCTTTTGTGTTTCCATACAAATTTTAAAATTATTTCTTTTAGTTCTGTGAAAACTGGCATTGGTAGTTTAATAAAGATGGCCCTGAATCTGTAGATCGTTTTGGAGAGTATGGTCATTTAAACAATACTAATTCTTCCATTCCATGAACACAGTATATCTTTCCATCTGTTTGTGTGCTCATCAATTTTTTTCATTAGTGTTCTATAGTTTTTTAAATACAAGTCTTTTACCTGCTTAGTTATATTTATTCCTAGGTATCTCATTCTTTTTAATGTGATGTTAAATTAGTTTGTTTTCACAATTTGTCTTTCGACTAGTTTGACATTAGTGTATAGGAATGACACAGATTTCTGTATATTAATTTTGCATCCTGAAACTTTACAGAATTCATTGATGAGCTCCAGTAGTTTTTGATGGTGTCTTTAGGATTTGCTATGTATGGTATTATGCCATTTGCAAACAGTGACAATATTACTTTTTCTTTTCCAATTTGGATTCCTTTTATTTCTTTTTCTTGTCTAATTGCTGTGGCTAGGGCTACCAGTACTATGTTGAATAACAGTGGGAATATTGGGTATCCTTGTCTTGTTCCTGATCTTAGAGGAAATGTTTTCAGCTTTTCACCGTTGAGTATGATGTTAGCTGTGGGCTTATTATGTATGGCCTTTATTATGGTGAGGTATGGCCCCTCTGTACCCGCTTTCTTGAGAGTTTTTATCAAAAATGGATGTTGAATTATGTCAAAAGATTTTTCTGCATCTATTAAGATGATCATATGGTTTTTATTCTTCGATTTGTTAATGTGGTTTATCACATCTATTGATTTGTGGATATTGTACCATCCTTGCATCCCTGGGAGATATCCCACTTGGTCATGGTTTATGATCCTTGTAATATATTGTTGAATTCTGTTTGCTATTATTTTGTTGAAGATCTTTGCACCTGTGTTCATCAGTGATATTGACCTATAATTTTCTTTTTTTGTGACATCTTTGTCTGGTTTTGGTATAAGGGTGATGCTGGCCATGTAGAATGAGTTTGGAAGCATTCCTTCCTCTGCAGTTTTTTGGAATAGGATGAGAAGATTAGGTGTTAACTCTTCCTAAATGTTTGGTAGAATTCACCTATGAAGCCACCTGGTCCTGGACTTTTGTTTGTTGGGAGTTTTTTCTTTTTTTAAATTAGTGATTCAGTTTCATTACTGGTACTTGGTGTGTTCATACTTTCAATTTTTCCAGGTTCAGTCTTGGGAGATTGTACAGTTCTAGGAATTGTCCATTTCTTCTAAGTTGTCCATTTTATTGACATATAATTGTTTGTAGTAAACTCTCATGATTCTTTGTGTTTTTGTGGTATCAGTTGTAATTCTTCCTTTTTCATTGCTGATTTTATTGATTTGGGCCCTCTCTCTATTTTCCTTGATGAACCTGGCTAAAGGTTTATCAATTTTGTTTATATTTTCAATGAACCTGCTCTTAGTTTCACTGATCTTTTAAATTATATTTTAGTCTTTATTTCATTTATTTTTGCTCTGATTTTTTTCCTCCTGCTAACATTGGATTTTGTTTGTTCTTCTTTTTCTAGTTCCTTTATGTGTAAGACTAGGTTGTTTATTTAAGATTTTTCTTGTTTCCTGAGGTAGGCTTGTATTGCTGTAAATTTCCCTCTTAGAACTGCTTTTGTGGTGTCCAGTATATTTTAGATTGTTGTGATTTCATTTCAATTTGTCTCCAGGTATTTTTTAATCTCTTTTTTGATTTTTTTGTGATCCATTGGTTGTTACTAGCATATTGTTTAGCCTCCATGTATTTGCGTTTTCTGCAGTTTTTTTCCCCTATAATTGACTTGTAGTCTCATAGTGTTGTGGTCAGAAAAGATACTTGATATGATTTCACTTTTTGTAAATTTACTGAGACTTGTTGTGTGGCCTAGCATGTGATCTGTTTTGGAGAACATTCCATGTGCACTTGAAAATAATGTGTATTCTGCTGCTTTTGGATGGATGTTCTATATACATCTATTAATCCACCTGGTATAATGTGTCATTTAAAGTCAATGTTTTCTTATTGATATTCTGTCCCATATTTATTGTTTTTGACATCATATTTTACATCTCTTTGTTTCAAGTATCCCTTAACTACTTTTTTTGGACATAGATGATTTTAATTCTTCTGTCTTATAACCTACTCTTCTAAAGCTAAACTTACTAGCTTTATACATAGTTGATTTACTTACCTTTACTGTTTGCCTTTACCAATGAGGTTTTTCTTTTTGCAATTTTTATGTTTCTAGTTGTGGTCTTTTCTTTTCCTCTTAAAGGAGTCCCTCTACATTTCTTATAAACCTGGTTTGTGATGCTGAACTCTTAACTTTTGCTTCTCTCTAAAAATTTTTATCTCACATCAAATCTGAGTGAAAGCCTTGTCGAATAGTGTATTCTTTGTTGTAGGTTTTTTTCCTTTCATCACTTTAAATATATCAGGGCACTCATTTCCAGCCTGCTGTGTTCCTGCTCAAAAGTCTCCTGGTGGGCTTCCCTGGTGGCACAGTGGTTGAGAGTCCCCCTGCCAATGCAGGGGACATGGGTTCATGCCCCGGTCCAGGAAGATCCCACATGCCACGGAGCGGCTAGGCCCATGAGCCATGGCCACTGAGCCTGCACGTCCAGAGCCTGTGCTCCACAACGGGAGAGGCCACAGCAGTGAGAGACCCGCGTACTGCCAAAAAAAAAAAAAAAAAAAGTCCCCTGGTAACCTTATGGGAGTTCCCTTGTATATAACTTGTTGCTTTTCTCATGCTGCCTTTAATTTTCTCTGTTTGTATTTAATTTTTGCTGTTTTAATTACAGTGTATCTTGGTGTGGTCCTTTTGGGGTTGATCCTGTTTGGGTCTCTCTGTGCTTTCTGGACCTGGATGTCTGTTTCCTTTCCCAGGTTAGGGAAGTTTTCAGCTATTATGTCTTCAGATATGTTCTCTGCCCCTTTCTCTCTCTCTTCTCCTTCTGGGACCCCTATAATGTGAATGTTAGTACACTTGATGTTGTCCTAGAGATATCGAAACTGTCCTCATTTCTTTTTATTCTTTTATTCATTTTTATATTCAGATTCAGTGATTTCCACTACTCTGTCCTCCAGCTGTCTGATGTATTCTTCTGTATCATCTAATCTGTGTATTCTTTCTAGTGTATTTTAAATTTTAGTTAGTGTCTTCTTTAGCTCTGTTTGGTTCTTCTTTATATTTTCTAACTCTTTGTTATAAACTTCTTACTTTTCTGTTCATCCAATTTTCTCTCGAGTTCTTCCAATTTCTTTATAATCATTACCTTGAACTCTTTATTGGGTAGATTGCTTAACTCTGCTTCACTTACTTCTTCTGGGGTTTTATCTTGTTCCTTCATTTGGAACATATCACCTCATTTTGCCTAATTTGCTGTTTTTCTTTCTATGTATTTGTTAGGTTGGTTACATTTCCTCACCTTAGAGGTGTGGCCTCCTTTAGGAGACATCCCATGCATCCCAGCAGCACAATCCCTTCTGGTCACAGGAGCTATGTGCTCTAGGGGTGCCCCCTGCGTGGGTCCTTCTGTTTTGGCAGGGTGACTATTATGGGTGGCGTGGTAGGCGTGGTTGGCCCTTGGTCCATTTGGTTGCCCCTTGGTCCAGTTGGTTGCCAGGTCCTGCCCTGTGCGGAGGCTGGTGGTCTCTGGTAGGTGGGGCTGAGTCATGAGGTAGCTGGCTGCAGAGCTTCAGGAGGTCCCAGGTCTAGTGCTGGCCCACTGATGGGTGGGGCTGGTTCCTGACATGGCTGGCTATGAGGTCTGGGATGACCTAAATTGGGTGTTGGCAGGCTGGTTAGTGGGGCTGTATTCAGGGGTAGCTGGCTGAGGGTTCCAAGGTATCTTGGAGCTGGTGTTAGCCTGCTTGTGGATGGGGCCAGGCCCAAAGGTCCTGGATCTGGTCCCTGCATGCATGCCTGTGGGTAGGAAGTAGGGTGGGTCCTGACTCAGCAGGCTGCAGGGCCGTGGTGACCCTGGGGCTGGTGTCTGTCTGCTGATGAGTGGTGCTGAGGCCCAGGATATACTGGGGCTTGTGCCCACCCACTGGTGGGTAAGGTTGAGTCCTGGGTCTAGTGCTGACCCACTGGTGGGTGTAGCTGTGTCCTGGCATGTCTGGCTGCAGGGCTGTGGTTTCCCAGAGCTCGTGTTGGCCTGCTGGTTGGGAGAGGTGTCAGAGCTCAGGTGGTCCTGGGGCTGGTGCCTCTCCACTGGTCAGTGAGTCTGGTCCTAGGGCTAATGTCAGCTCACTGGAGTGCAGGGCTGAGTCAGGAATTCTTGACTCTTAAGTCTGGAGCTAAATTGAAACCATACGTGTCTGGTATATATAATATGGTATTTGAAGTCATTAGCATGAGGGAATCGCTTGGTTATTGTCAGGAAAATACTGTTGGACCATATGGTTGAATATACCATACGCCTCTCCCTATGTGGTATTAATTATTTTTGTTTAGTGAGTCTGTGTTTTTATACTGTACCTCTCAATGTTATGAATGGCTCTAACTTATTAATAAATTTGAGAAGAATAGTATACTGTGAAGTTGAATATTCTTTAGGACTTTGGAATACTGTCTGAAATCACTGGTCACATACTTGCTGTATATTAAATTGGAAAAGGTTGAGGCACTTTTATATTATTGCTGTTTGATATAAGAAATGATGAATAATGGATCAAGGAGACTTTCATAGTTATATTTCTGTGTTATTTTCAGACCTGGGCAACCATACTTGTTGTATTCATAATCTCTTCCTTTCTACTTGTTAGTATAACAAATGAATATTGATCAAAAATATGAATATGATTCAGATCATGGAAAAATTTTCATATGTACCTGTAGTGAAAATATCTAAACATATATCAATGAATGTTGAATGTATTTCTTTAAAGAAAGAAAAGGAAGTATCTCAGCAAACTGGGCCAGATAAGGTTGAGGCACTTGGGTTTCATTTATTGTATTCATTTATGGAAAATGCAATTACATAATAGATTTATATACGTATATGAAGAATATACAGAGTTTCAAATTTGTATAAGTAATTAGATATAATGTGAAATGTGTGGTCATTTGAATTGTTACCACATATGCTTTAACCCTTTATGTTCTACCCCTTAACTGTTTTTACATCCTTTATTTACATGATCTACACGAACTCTGTTTTCCCTCTCGTGCTGTGTTAAATCTCTTCTCCCACTACAATTTTCAGTTCCCTCTGGCCAAGTGGCTAAGAGCAGGAAAAATTAAAGCAGATATTTTATTTCATGTGATTGGATGCTAGAGACACCAGTTCTTCTTTTTGCTTTATATCTTACTCCTGTGCTTCTCCATTTCTGTCATTTTTTTTTCTACATTTACTTTCCCATGTACCTGACTGATATCTTTAGTGTCTGAAAGGTATTCCTTTTCTACAGTGTTGTGTTTCTTGTTACTGATTTCCTTCAGCTTATCTAAAGAAATATATCCATAAGTCACATGATCTATATGCATTTATTCATTAATGTAGTTGTTTAAATATAGTTATGTTAAATATAGTTTAACATAGTTAAATACTGTTTTAAAATATAGATATGTTTATTGGTAAATTCAGAAAATATTTGCTGAGCATTTATACATGAGAACTATTGATACTGTGCTAAGCATGGTGGGTAACATGAAGATAATCAAAATTTATTTTGGTCCCCAAAAGATCACCATTTGATAAAGAGATAAAAATATATTATTTACTTTGTTTTACATATATTATAATTTACAGTGTTTATATAATACCATATAAACATTGGTTGCAGCTACTCACAATAAAGGTACAGAATACCATTGTAGTTCGAGCGAGAAAAGGAATATAATTTTTAATTAATTTAGCATACAGTGGAGATAGTTCAATTAATGGCATGGCTTTGTTTAAATTAACATTTAACTTTGGTCAAGAGTATTGTACCATATAGAACTGACTTGCTTTTTTTGGTTTTTGTTATTTTTGTTTCCATATCATTTCATTGGCTTTCTCTTCCTTACTGCTTTCAGTGAGTAATTTGGCACACATGATGCTTTCCGAGTTTTAAAACAAAATAAAGCATCTACGTACATTTTTCACTCTTGAATAATATGTTTTATCTTTCTGACTCAGAGTTTCAAATTCAGTTGAAGTTGTAATTCTTTTTTTTTTTTTTTTTGCGGTACACAGGCCTCTCACTGTTGTGGCCTCTCACGTTGCGGAGCACAGGCTCCAGACGCGCAGGCTCAGCGGCCATGGCTCACGGGCCTAGCCGCTCCGCGGCATGTGGGATCTTCCCGGACCGGGGCACGAACCCATGTCCCCTGCACCGGCAGGCAGACTCTCAACCACTGCGCCACCAGGGAAGCCCAAAGTTGTAATTCTTCAGCAACTTCCAGTTCCTTGCCACTGTATCATCTCTTCAGGTGATACAGCTACTCATAATAGGAAGAAAAAGTTGACAGGAGATGAGAGTAAATTAACTTTATGGGACTGAATTCAGCAGATGTCAGTACATTCATGAGCCTTGTTACTAAGACCAATGCATTGACATACATTTATAGTTATCATTAATTTTGTTCTGAAATCAAGAGTCAGTGGAGCACGAGAGTTGAAGTACTCCATTTGTTCTTTGCAAATGTAGGCAATAGGCAATCACACACGTAACATTCAGTAATCACTGTATCTTACATTTAAAAAAAAACAACATATTACCAGTATGCTAAGTAGAAATCAGAGAAAACTGATTATCTGCATTATAGAATTACTTTACATTCATTTCATCATTGTAATGATAGAATAGTAACTTCAGAGACAACTATGTTGATTTACTTAAACTAGAATAAGCATTACTACATAAAATGCTAGACTAACTCTGGGTGTGCTATGATCTAAATGATACGTGCAAGCAACATATGTCTTCGTTAAAATAAGTGACATATTTGCATATCTTGCTGTGAAAGATTACTACATACCACACATCTATTAGAACAGAGTAGTATAATCAGGTATATTGTTTTTGCAAAGACAAAATAAAATCATACATAGATACATGATTTGAGAAGCAGAATTACCTGGGAAGATGCATGTAAATCTAGTAGTTACTCATTTGCTTATTTGTTATTCTTGCCCCAATTGCTTTTCCAAAGGATGTAAGTTAGATTATCACCTAAAATACCTATGTACCAAAAGACAGTTAAAGAAGAAAATATAAAAAATGAGAAAAGAAGAATAAATATTCAAAAACATAGACCTATAATGTCTGTGATTCAGCAAGAAATTTAGTTTTGAATTCTTTGTTGACAAGGCTAAAAAGGAAACTTGACAAATGAAATTATTCTTTCTATGACTATAAATAAAAAAAAATAAGCACACACATATATAATTGACATACCAGTTTTTACAGAACAAAGTTCATTTCAAAATAAGTTCGCTTGTGGATCCTGATTGTATAGAATCTGAATATTAACTGGCCATTTTAAATCATTGTTCTCCTTTTAGTTTTCTCCATGTTTCAAACATACATATATCCTTATATGAATTTGTATTCATAGTATATTTTCTAACTTTTCTAAGCAGTTTTCTTTAGATGAATTCTTGAATTTTGACTATTTTGACCATAAGTGTCTTCCTGAATTTTTATTATGGAAATGGAAAGAGGGTAGACAGGCAACCAACATGGTATCTGTGTTTGTTTTCTCCCATACCACTTTTTACTTGAGAGAGCAAAATTGAGGAAATAATCAGTCTTATAAAATTTGATGTTCTTTTCACAACAGCTCATTTCCACTGCAATGAAACGAAACTGACTTTCAGGAGAATGTGAAAGAGGTCGCCAGATATCTGCTCCACATTATCTACAGACCTTCCTTGGCACACTAAGTTGTAGGCCATTCTATACCGCACAGGATACTATACCTTTGATAATATAGCAGTCCCACCAGTTGAGAAGTGTTCTGTGTGTGTGCATGTGTGTGCATGTATGAGTGCGTGTGTACCTGTGTAGTCTCCCATGATTGGAAATTTAATGGTTTCTGTAAAATGCTGATACTGAATAGATTAATAAATTGGAAAGCAACGTTTAAGCCAGAACTATACCTAAACGTATTTTGGTGTGAGGTAATGCTAAAGGACACCTATTTCCTTCAGCCCCCTTGCAGCTTATTCTTCTTGTCCCTTGAATAAAACCATCCTATTTTCAAGTGTTCATTTATCTCCTCCATGTAGGTGCCTCCCAAATTACTAAAATTTATTCCCAGTTATCTAAGTCCACTTTAATTTAGAGGTTCTACAGTCATCTCAAATGCAATTTCTTCCAGAAGTAGTCCCTTTCCATTGGTCCCTATCACCATATCTTCATTTTCCTGGTCACCCTCATAGGAAAATTCTCATGCATCTTTGCTTTTTCGTTCTCTGTGCATTCATATACAGTTTGTCCCTAAATCTGGCCACTTCTGACTTCACAATGCCTTTCAGGTTATCATTGCTACCATACTCAGTTGGGCTAATGTTGCCTTATGCCAGCACAATGACCATAATTTCCAATCTGACCTCTTCTCCTGTGTCCCTGCTCTCATATATCCTGTTGTTTTGTTTTGGCGGTACAGCAGATTATGCTTGGAGACTTAAGTTGTCTTTGCCAATAATTTATTTAACATAGGTTCACTGCGGGACTATCACAAGTCAACAGCATGCAGAGTAATGACTCTTTAATAAGCCAGGAAAGAAATAACATACTCCAAACAAATGATAGATTAATTAAATGATTGTTCCAGGAAAGGGGAGATGACAGAAATAAAGTCCAAATTCCATTGAAGTGTACCTTTTCTAAGAGGTTGGCTCTCCCGAGAGATAGTTTTGCCAACCAAAAGCTGATGTCCAGGTGCCAGCGACAAAATAAAAGCTCCTTGTTGCTAGAGCATGTTGCTAGGGAACAAGTTGTGGTGTTGACCATCAAGATGATCTCCTTTGTGGCCGCCTCACTCTTTGTCACCCCACTGCAGACAAAGGAATCCCTTTACCAGGGCAGGAGCTACTGCCGCAAGGTCTTCTGAGAGCTAGACCAGCAAAGAGCTTTCTCCCAGACCAAGCTCTCAGATATTCCTCACAAACCCTCAGTATTTATAGTCTAAATGTCCCCTTGACATAGTTGCTTCTCCACCTGTTCTTATCCATAAGCCCCCAGTGGGGGCCCCTCAGCAGCTGAGCTTATCAATGACAACAGATGACATGATGACGCCCAGATTCCACTTACTTCATTCTCATATCAAAACAACTTTACTTCTAAAAACGCCTCTTTTGTGTCTTTGTCATAAACACGTGGATTAAAACAACTTCACTTGTCATACATAAATCAGTAGATTTGAAATATCAAACTGATACACAACACCCGTATCTGTCTTCCAGAGTCATCTTATTAAATGCTATTTTTATCATCTCACACCAATATTCAGGTTTTCAGTTTCTCCCCATTGCCTACCAGGCCATTCATGATAACAGCAGTTTACCAGACTTACCTTACCTTCCTCTACAGCTCAGTAGCAACCTACGACTCTTTTTGATAAGTTTCCTTACCACCTGTGCAAGAAAAGAAAAAAAAAGACTTTTCTCCTCCCCTTTCTACTCTACCCTACTTTCTACTATCTGAATAGCTTTGGCTACTCACACATAATATCTTTATACATCTGGTTACCATAATCCAGAGATAACAGAAAATCAAGAGCCCCGTAGGACTAGAAATTCCACCAGAAATGGAAATCATGAAAAACGCCATCTGCCGGTGATTGCAATAAAATAGTCACTCATTAAGCTTTCTTAGCCTGTGCACATGCTGTGTCCTCGCTCACAAGATTTGCTTTAGATGCGTGTTGGTCGGGCATGTATTAGTTCCCAATGGCTGGTGAAGTAAAAATAAACAAAAATAAACGAACAAAACATCAGTTTTTCTACTGATGAGGCCCAGACACCTGGCATGAATATGAAAATCAAAGAATTTTTATTCAAAGAGTGTCTTAATATTGTTTTGTCTTTCATGTATATCTTATTTCCCAGTGGGAAAACTTCTCTAGGACCGAGACTCTATTTTATATCTCTTTTGCGTCCTTCACATTTATGATGCTCGTAAATGTGAAGGAATAAAATTAATAGAATCACCGTAACTAGAAGTTATAGGATTTCATTTTGAATGGTTTCGAAATTCTCAGCTAGATAACCATATGATGTTGGTGACTTTTGTACGTGGATTGTACTGATTAAGCACTCTCTCTGTGTTTGCCATTATTTGACCATTTAGAATGCAACACATATTTGTTGCAAACTTACTTTGTGCCTAAGCCTGTTTCACTTAATATCCCTTGCCAGCTTAACTAGTTCTGAGAAGAGTTTGGAAATGAGAATTTCTGCTCTATCTACATTAAGAAAAGATTTCAATGACGGAATTTAAAAGTCAGAATTTGCATATTAATTTTGGAATATGTTAATGTCTCAGGAAATCGAAAAATAAAAACAAATATTTGGAAGAAATAACCCATATGCCTATAAATGTTCTCCATATCAAATTTAGCCTTCTTTTCTGACATTTATTAATTAATTATGTCTATTAATTATGATGTAGTAAATATTCACATTTTCAACCAGTAGATAGAGAAAATAAAGTCTGGCTGAAGGATAGACTCAATATTAACCATGAACCTCTACCATGGGTAGATAGTGCTGTGATATTTTATAGGTTTCCTCATTCTTTAACATTTTCATGAACTGTCAAATTTAAACTCCGAGTGTCAGTGCGTTAGTCAGTAAAACACCTTGTGCTGTTCTTCATTGTTTTGACTTTTTCAATGCTCTTGTTCATGTTATTGCATATCGTATCTAGAAACCACATTTTGTTCCCATTTTATTTAATTTTATTTATTTTATTTATTTATTTTGCGGTACACGGGCCTCTCACCGTTGTGGCCTCTCCCGTTGCGGAGCACAGGCTCCGGACGCGCAGGCTCAGCGGTCATGGCTCACGGGCCCAGCCGCTCTGCGGCACGTGGGATCCTCCCGGACCGGGGCACGAACCCGCGTCCCCTGCATCGGCAGGCGGACCCCCAACCACTGCGCCACCAGGGAAGCCCTCCCAATTTATTTTAGATGAAAACTGCCACAGAAAGTTTTACAGACTATCCTTTTCATACATAGTGATTTGGTCTATTGTTTCATCGATCAAGTTCGATGAATTATTTAAGAATTATTCAAAGCAATTTCTCAATCATTACAAGATAATTCTGTTCCTGTGAAAGGTAATTTTAAAAGTCATGCAACTTTAGGGCAGTGCAAAGATACATAAACTCTTAGAAATGTGGATTTCAAAGGGTTCTTAGAGGCCATTTTTTTTTTTTACACTTCCACATATGGAAACATCATTTCTTTACTATTAGTGACAGTCATCTTCCCTCATCCAAATATTTTAATGATAAGGAACTAATTTCTTAGAAAGAGAGTACCTTCTAACATTGGACTTAATTATTAGAAAATTTTGTTTTTTAGTGAAACAAAACCTAAATCTAATTCCAAAGAAGTTCCATCCTTTATGCAAACAACAACAAATATATATGTAAGAATCATAGGAGAAAGTATAGAAAAATGCATGAGTGGGAAATACTAATGAAAATATTATAGTCAGCATTTTGAGTGTTTATTGTTTTCTGGCATTATTCTGAAAACTTTATACATATCATCTAAATTAGTCCTCATAACCCCTGTGGTGTAGAGAGAATTATTATTGCTATTTTACAGAAGAGGAAGTTAGGTGTAGAAGGTTATTATAGCCAGTAGAAAGTGCCAGAGCCAGAATTCAAAGCCAGGTACCCTGACTCTAAGCACACACTCTTATCCAGCTCTTTAAAGGGTAAAAAATATACAGCTGAGCAGGTAAAGGGTGAGCGCTGAGAATTAGGAAGGAGCTTTTCACTGCCTCAATCTAGAAGTGGGGCATATCACTTCCACTCAAATTTCATTGGCCAGAATACATCCCATAGTCCCAGCAAAGGGACTAGAAAGTATAGATTTCTTTGTGAATTGGAAGGAAAAATATCAAACACAAATTATGGTGTATGCCTAGCATTTTCTCTGTCATGTCTTTGTGGGACATTCCTCAAATACTCAAACTCATCTTTATATCTGCTCTCTCCAATCTCCTTTAGCCTCTATGTTCTAATCTAGATTATGTCCAGTTATTAATGGAGATGAGTTTCATTGCATGTTGATAGATCAATGTGCATAAGTGTATATGATGGTTTCGTACTATTTATAGACCAAACTATGCATTAATACATTAAAAAAGATGGAACACCCTTCTCTCCCTATGTCTTCCTCCTGTCCATGGAAACTTTTTATTTTGGGATCTCTTCACTACCCACTAATACTTTCAAAAGTTAATGGGATTGTAAGCTGCTAATGAATTCAAAAGACTTGGCAGGGACATTTACATGAGTGATTTGATGTTTTCAGGCACTTCTCATTTATAAAGCCATCTTTGCTTTCTGAAGTCCTTTTATATGCTGTCTTAGGTAAGTCACAGAAAAGAGAAGATTATTTGTTTCTGTACATTTTATGTACTTGTATTTGTAAAGAATACGAGATAGGGCAAAGTAATGGCATTGCTTAAATCCCTAAATTATTTTATATAATAATCATATGAATAATATATGGGTATCATGTTAAAAATGAGCAAACTTAAGTTTCAGAAAAGTTTAGCTGGGATTCAGATCTAAGTCTTTCTGACTACCAAGCCAGTGTATTTTTTTACTAAACCATATGCCTTTTTAGCGAAAGGCATTTTAGCGCATTTTCCTTTTTTTGCCTCATTTTAATTTTTTATAACACTTGAGTACAAGGAGCTAAATTTTCAGTATTACACAAAAATAACAGTGCAGGTTTATAAGCAACTTGTTACTTGATTTTATACCAACATTCTCATTATGATATTTCTTGCTCATATTCTAGCTGTCACCTTATGCATAAATAGTCACATCTGTCTTGGCTCTGAAATAGTGATACATATTATAAAATTCATAACAGATCTTGGAAAATATTCTCATTTAATACAGTGACAACAAAACATGAACTAAAATAAAGCCACGTGTAGCATAAGCGTACACATTACCAAGTAATTCAAATTTAATTTCTTTGGAACTGAGTGTAAGAAAAATACTCTAAATTGTGCTGATTTTATAAACAGCTAGCCTGAATATCAGCAGAGTTACCTGAAATGCTCGCTTCCTTTGGCTTTCAGAACACACTCTTCTGCATTTCCTCTACCTCTCTGCTCTGTGTCCACTTTCCTTTTGTTTTTTAAATGTTGGTGCCCATTAATATTCATTCCTGGGCTATCTTCTTTTTGCTATTCTGAATACTTAATGTCATTAACTACTAAGCATTTCATTAATACTTTATTCTGATAATTTCCAAATCTTTATCTCTAGTTTAGATCTTTCCTAAACTGGGTATATGTATACTTGGGCACCTCTGTATTTAAATGTAGATGACCAGCAGTCATCCTCCATGCCAACAACTGAAATCAATATTTTTATTCTTAGATCTGTTCAATGTTCTTTGTCTCTGATATAAGTAAGCAGTATCAAAATTTACCCCATTATAAAGAGATCTGATGTCACCCTTGGTTCTCCCTCCTATGACATCCAAATAATGCTCAGATTTTGTCAGTTCTGACTGCCTTATAATATCTATCAAATATCCACCTCTCTTTTAAACCATTTTGAACCATCAGGATTTTTCTCAAATTACTGCAATTACCTCCTGACTGATACTTGACCTACCAAACTAAATAATTGTATATAGTTATGATAAGGAAAGAATTTGGTAACAGATGCAGCAATATCAAAGTAGATGAATTCAACAATATAGAAGATCAAGGAAGAGATACATATATATACAGACATATAGAAATTACATTGTAAACTCTGTCACATCAGTAAGCCAATTATGTACTTCTAAAAAAATGCTGTGAAAGGCTGACACAACTAGCTGTTGATTGACAAAAAAAAAAATACCGTCACTTCTCACTATTAAAATGTAATTTAAATATCTAAATGTAAAAAATAAAGTAAAAGAATTGAGGAAACTATAGCAGTCTATTTTGATATTAGAGTAAGAAAGTTCCTACTAAGCAAAGAAATGAAACTCAAAGTCACAAAAGAACTGACAGATTTAATTATATAAACATTAAAAATGTCTATAGTGAAAGGCACCACAAATAAAGATAAATTTAAGCATGAAGCTAGAAGCAAATAATTGTAACATGTAAGACATATTCTTATTAACCATAATAAAGATATAAATAGCTCATAAAAATCAATATAAGAGCAACCAAATAGAATAATAGCAGAATTGTCAAAAGGTATGAATAGCTTATTTATAGAAAAAACACACTAAAGGAAACATGAAATGTGCTAATATATGTCATTTTATTCTTTATCAGAAAAGTAACTAAAAATAATAAGATACAATTTTCTCCCCCCAAGTTTATAAAAATTAAAAGAATAATAATATCTAGTGTTGTTAAGGTCACGAGGAAATGGTCAGTGGTATTCCATGTTGATGGTAGTAGAAATTGCTTTTCTGGTGAACAATTTGTTGGTTTCTAGCAATTTAGGAAAAAATTGCCTATAGTTTTTCCAAAAACTAATCAGACAATGTACAAAAGTAAACTTACTTAGATGTTAATTGTAGGATTGTAATGGGGGGAAAAAAATCAGCTAGCCATTGGTAGGGGAATGATTAACATTCACAAGTGTCCATGTCAGAGAATATCACCCAGCTATTAACAACAGACATATGTTCTGACATTAAAAGAAGGCCATCATATGCTAGTAATTTGGAGGACTGAATGGATAGTAGGAACCTGGTTTGTGTGGGAAAAACAAACGAACAAAAACTCATACTAGTAGGAAACACTCTGGAAGATTAAAGTGTTAACAATATTTACTTCCAAGAAGTCTGTTGGATTGGGTAGACAAGGGAAGATGTAAGGAGAGACTTTCACATTTAACTGTATATTCCTCACATTTAACGGTGTATACTTCTAAATGATTTGAATCTTTATATAACAAGCATGTATATGTCTTTTAAATTTAAAAGACAGGTATTAGGTACTTAAAATATTTTGAAAACACTCCTTATAATCATTATCAATGCAGTCACTGCTTGAATATAATCAAAGCCGACAACATTTAAATTCTGTGAAAAAATAACCAGGATTTTTTCATGGGATACTTGTATACGAATGAATTTTTTTTTCTGAAAGTGTAATAATAATAATTTAGTTTTTAACTATACCTGTCATTGTAGCACTAGCATAACATTCTTTCTGTAAACCAAAACTAGTTAAAACCTGTTGAAGAGACACTACTAGACAATAATATTTAATGTGTTTAAGTATTACTCAGCATAGAAACTTAAGTACCTGACAAAATAAAACTTTAAAAAGTCACTGTTCCTTTTTCTTATGCTCTTGAGTTTGTCTAATAATTTTAAATAAGTATATATGAAGAGAAAATGTCTTTTCAATATTTTTTCTTTAAATTTTAAGTTGCCTTTGTTTTTAAGATGTTTATATAGTGTTTGTTCATTTATAGGAAACAACTTATTAATAAAAATATGAGTGTGGTTGGTCAAAAATATTCTCTTTGTAGGTTCGTTTTCAGGAGTAGGCTAGAAAAAAAGTACAATTGCATTGGGGACCATTTTTACCAGTTCTGAACTTAGTGTCAAACTAGGTATCTTTGAAAGCATGAATGAATGGATAAATAAATGAATATTTCATCATGACCTTCAAAGATTTTATCTGAAGTCTATGAACGCAATCCCAATCACTATGGAAAATAAGGGGGAAAAAAACCAAAGCCCTAGAGCTTGACCTCGTAGAGCTCAGTAAACTCTCTATAAATGTTTTCCTATTTTCCAATGAAAAGCCTTAATAGTGTGCTATTAGATTTTGGCATGAAAGATGAATTTTGAAATTCAGATGTATCTCAGCCTGTCTCAACCACTCAGTACATTTTTCTTGAACATGGTAATTTGCTGAGGTAAAAAATTCTATCAACAAAGAACAGGTTTGTTATTTCTTAAACTTTGTTCAAAGATTGGACACTGGGATAAGGATAAAAAATACTTTTCAACAAAAGGGTGATGAAATGAATAAGGTAGTAGTCATAGTAAAAACGAAAAATTCCCTTACCATTGAAAAATTTTTAAAATGACAACTTCAGAATTTCGAAGTATCCTACAGCTTTTATTTAGTCTAAATTCCCATTCTAGAATATGTGGCTCTGTGCTTAAGAAATATTTATATTTCTTCCTCTTTATTTGACTATTTTCCTTATTGTGACCTCATTAAAGTGCATAAGTATTCCCTAGATAATTTCTTTCAGTATTGATGATAAGTAGCAGAAAGGTTAATTGTCAAAGAGCTGTAATAATGTCAATGAAAGATTTCTTTTAAATCGTATGGAATGTGTATGATTTTGGAATGTGTATAATTTTTCATCATCTTAAATAACTTTTCAAGTTATTTAAGTAATTGGGAAACAATTCTCTGGGAATAGAAACCATATTCAACCCAAAGGTACAAGTGTTCATTGTAATAATAATGGTTTTTAATAGAGTTGCATGGCTATAATGAGTCAGGTGTTAATTTGACTGATACTCTTGAGATTTTTCTTCTCTATCAATTCCTTTCTAGCTTCAAGATTTTAGCATTAATGTTTAAAGTCAGTAGCGGAGCTGTAGAATCCAATTTGTTCTCCCTTCCATTTCTTACCTTCAATAATGATAATGAAAATAAGAAGGACAAAAACACTATGAGATAGGTAATATTAGTATCCCCATTGGAGATGAACAAATTGAGGTTCAGAGATATTAAATATCATCCCGACACAAATATATAGTATGTGATGGTCCAAAGACTTGGGTATAGGTCTTTGACTGTAGAACCCTAAACCTTTACATAGTAAGACATATTGCTACACTATTACTCTAACATTTCCTCCTATTTCTTGGCTTATGCTGTTTACCCCTATTTAATGTTTCTCCTTGTTCATCTCTGCATATATGAGTCTGGGATGCGCATTTGACACAATTAACCTATATCTTGCTATTAAGTAAACCTTTATTGCCAGCAGTGTAAAGGACGGAATTGGACCATATTTATTTGGCCATCTAGTCTAAATTTTGAAACAATTCAGTAAATGTTCTCTGACTTAGTGATTTATTATTACTTAAAATAAAGATGTCAAATACTAGTCAACATTACAGTTGACTTTGTTAGCTGCTGAAGAGTTTGTAGTTGTGGAAACTAAAGGAAAACGTGAGATGGTGCTTTTGCCCGCTGGATGCTCATTCCTTAGGTAAGGAATGTGATCTACTCTTATTTGCATAAGCTATTTCAAGTATTCTTGAATTTTAACTTGGAATTTTAATTGGAGACTTTAATGAAACCTCCCTATAAAGCATTTAACAGACTGTCTCCTTTAAGTGGATAGAAGTAGTAAAATAAAGGAAACCTGTTTACTGTGCTGTTTTTCTTTCCTTTTTTTTTTTTTGCAGTATGATTTTTAATGGCTGTATCACATCCCAACACATAGATCTGCCACACTTTCTTTACCTTATAAACTATCTTCTTTTAGACATTTAGGTTGTTTCCATATATGTATATGAATAGTGCTACAGTGAATGCCCTGATACTCTACATGTTAGAGCACACTTCTGGTTCTTTGTGATAAATTCTTAGAGTTGGAATAAAGGTATATGCATAATATTTAGACTTTTTAATTTTAACATCTTTACTGGAGTATAATTGCTTTACCATGGTGTGTTAGTTTCTGCTTTAAAACAAAGTGAATCAGCTATACATGTACATATATCCCCATATCTCCTCCCTCTTGCTTCTCCCTCCCACCCTCCCTATCCCACCCCTCTAGGTGGCCACAAAGCACCAAGCTGATCTCCCTGTACTATGTGGCTGCTTCCCACTAGCTATCTATTTTACATTTTTTAGTATATATAAGTCCATGCCACTCTCACACTTCATCCCAGCTTACCCTTTCCCATGTCCTGAATTCCATTCTCTACATCTGCATCTTTATTCTTGTACTGCCCCTAGGTTCTTCAGAATTTTTCTTTTTTTTTTCTTAGATTCCATATACGTGTGTTAGCATATAGTATTTATTTTTCTCTTTCTGACTCACTTCACTCTGTATCAGTCTCTAGGTCCATCCACCGCACTAAAAATAAATCAATTTCGGGTTTTTTTGGCTGCATAATATTCCATTGTATATATGTGCCACATCTTCTTTATACATTCATCTGTCGATGGACAGTTAGGTTGCTTCCATGTCCTAGCTATTGTAAATAGAGCTGAAATGAACATTATGGTACATGAGGAGGAATTATGGTTTTCTCAGGATATATGCCCAGTAGTAGGATTGCTGGGTCATATGGTAGTTCTATTTTAAGGTTTTTAAGGAACCTCCATACTGTTCTCCACAGTGGCGGCATCAACTTACATTCCCACCAACAGTGCAAGAGGGTTCCCTTTTTTCCACACCCTTTCCAGCATTTATTGTTTGTAGATTTTTTGATGATGGCCATTCTGACTGGTGTGAGGTGATACCTCATTATAGTTTTTTTTTTTTTTATTCTACATATGCCTTTTTGTTTTATTTTTTATTTTATTTACTTTTTAAAAAATCTTTTTTGGAGTATGATTGCTTTACAATAATAGTGTGTTAGTTTCTGCTTTATAACAAAGTGAACCAGCTATGCATATACACATATCCCCACATCACTTCCCTCTTTGGTCTCCCTCCCTCCCACCCCTCTAGGTGTTCACAAAGCACTGAGCTGATCTCCCTGTGCTGTGCAGCTGCTTCCCACTAGCTATCGGTTTTACATTTGGTAGTGTATATATGTCCATGCCACTCTCTCACTTTGTCCCAGCTTACCCTTCCCCATCCCCATCCCCATGTCCTCAAGTCCATTCTCCACTAGGTCTGCGTCCTTATTCTTGTACTGCCCCTGGGTTCTCCGTGACCATTTTTTTCCTTTTTTTTTTTAGATTCCGTATATATGCGTTAGCGTACGGTATTTGTTTTTCTCTTTCTGACTTACTTCACTCTGTATGACAGACTCTAGGTCCATCCACCTCACCACAAACAACTCAATTTCGTTTCTTTTAATGGCTGAGTAATATTCCATTGTATATATGTGCCACATCTTCTTTATCCATTCATCTCTCGATGGGCAGTTAGATTGCTTCCATATCCTGGCTATTGTAAATAGAGCTGCAATGAACATTGTGGTACATGATTCTTATTGAATTATGGTTTTCTCAGGGTATATGCCCAGTAGTGGGATTGCTGGGTCATATGGTAGTTCTATTTTTCGTTTTTTCCATAGTGGCTGTATCAATTTACATTCCCACCAACAGTGCACAAGGATTCCCTTTTCTACACACTCTCTCCAGCATTTATTGTTTGTATATTTTCTGGTGATGGCCATTCTCACTGGTGTCAGATGATATCTCATTGTAGTTTTGATTTGCCTTTCTCTAAAGATTAATGATGTTGATCATTCTTTCATGTGTTTGTTGGCAATCTGTATGTCTTCTTTGGAGAAATGTCTATATCGGTCTTGTGCCTATCTTTGGATTCGGTTGTTTGTTTTTTTGTTATTGAGCTGCATGAGCTGCTTGTAAATTTTGGAGATTAATCCTTTGTCAGTTGCTTCATTTGCAAATATTTTCTCCCATTCTGAGGATTGTCGTTTCATCTTGTTTATGGTTGCCTTTGCTGTGCGAAAGCTTTGAAGTTACGTTAGGTCCCATTTGTTTATTTTTGTTTTTATTTCCGTTTCTCCAGGAGGTGGGTCAAAAAGGATCTTGCTGTGATTTATGTCACAGAGTTTTCTGCCTATGTTTTCCTCTAAGAGTTTTATAGTGTCTGGCCTTACATTTAGGTCTTTAATCCATTTTGAGTTTATTTTTGTGTATGGTGTTAGGGAGTGTTCTCATTTCATTTTTTTTTTTTTTTTTTTTTTTTTTTTTTTTTTTTGCTGTACGCGGGCCTCTCACTGTTGTGGCCTCTGCCATTGTGGAGCACAGGCTCCAGACACACAGGCTCAGCGGCCATGGCTTATGGGCCCAGCCGCTCCGGGCCACGAACCCATGTCCCCTGCATCGGCAAGCAGACACTCAACCACTGCACCACCAGGGAAGCCCTCATTTCATTCATTTACATGTAGCTGTCCAGTTTTCCCAGCACCACTTATTGAAGAGGCTGTCTTTTCTCCATTGTATATTCTTACCTCATTTATCAAAAATAAGGTGACCATATGTGCCTGGGTTTATCTCTGGGCTTCCTATTCTGTATCATTGTTCTGTATTTCTGTTTTTGTGCCAGTACCATACTGTCTTGATTACTGTAGCTTTGTAGTGTAGGCTGAAGTCAGGGAGCCTGATGCCTCCAGCTCCGTTTTTCTTTCTCAGGATTGCTTTTGCTATTTGGGGTATTTTGTATTTCCATACAAATTGTGAAAATTTTTGTTTTACTTCTGTGAAAAATGCCAGTGGTAGTTTGATAGAGATTGCATTGAATCTGTAGATTGCTTTCGGTAGTAAAGTCATTTTCACAATGTCGATTCTTCCAATCCAAGAACATGGTATATTTCTCCATCTATTTGTATCATATTTAATTTCTTTCATCAGTGTCTTCTAGTTTTCTGCATACAGATCTTTTGTCTCTTTAGGTAGGTTTATGCCAAGCTATTTTATTCTTTTTATTGCAGTGGTAAATGGGAGTGTTTCCTTAATTTCACTTTCAGATTTTTCATCATTAGTGTGTAGGAATGCCAGAGATATCTGTGCATTAATTTTCTATCCTGCTACTTTACCAAATTCATTGATTAGCTCTAGTAGTTTTCTGGTAGCATCTTTAGGATTCTCTATGTATAGTATCATGTCACCTGCAAATAGTGACAGCTTTACTTCTTTCTTTTCTATTTGGATTCCTTTTATTTCTTTTTCTTCTCAGATTGCTGTGGCTAAAACTTCCAAAACTATGTTGAATAATAGTGGTGACAGTGGGCAACCTTGTCTTGTTCCTAATCTTAGTGGAAATGCTTTCAGTTTTTCACCATTGAGGATGATATTGGCTGTGGGTTTGTCATATATGGCCTTTATTATGTTGAGGTAAGTACCTTCTATGCCTGCTTTCTGGAGGGTTTTTATTATATATAGGTGTTGAATTATGACGAAAGCTTTTTTCTGTATCTATTGAGATGATCATATGGTTTTAATTCTTCAGTCTGTTATTATGGTGTATCACATTGATTGATTTGCATATATTGAAGAATCTTTGCATTCCTGGGATAAACCCCACTTGATCATGGTGTATGATCCTTTTAATGTGCTGTTGGATTCTGTTTGCTAGTATTTTGTTGAGGATTTTTGCATCTATGTTCATTAGTGATACTGGCCTGTAGTTCTCTTTCTTTGTGATATCTTTATCTGGTTTTGGTATCAGGGTGATGGTGGCCACATAGAATGAGTTTGGGAGTGTTCCTTCCTCTGCTATATTTTGTAAGAGTTTGAGAAGGATAGGTATTAGTTGTTCTCTAAATGTTTGATAGAATTTGCCTGTGAAACCATCTGGTCCTGGGCTTTTGTTCTTTGGAAGATTTTTAATCACAGTTTCAATTTCAGTGCTTTGATTTGTCTGTTTATATTTTCTATTTCTTTCTGGTTCTGTCTTGGAAGGTTGTGCTTTTCTAAGAATTTGTCCATTTCTTCCAGGTTGTTCATTTTATTGGCATATAGTTGCTTCTAGTAATCTCTCATGATCCTTTGTATTTCTGCAGTGTCAGTTGTTACTTCTCCTTTTTCATTTCTAATTCTATTGATTTGAGTCTTTTCCCTTTCTTTCTTGATGAGTCTAGCTAATGGTTTATCCATTTTGTTTCTCTTCTCAAAGAACAAGCTTTTAGTTTATTGATTTTGCTATTGTTTCCTTCATTTCTTTTTCATTTATTTCTGATCTGATCTTTATGATTTCTTTCCTTTTGCTAACTTTTGGGGTTTTTTTGTTCCTCTTTCTCTAATTGCTTTAGGTGTAAGATTAGGTTGTTTATTTGACATGTTTCTTAAGGTAGGATTGTATTGCTATAAACTTCCCTCCTGGAACTGCTTTTGCTGCATCCCATAGGTTTTGGGTCATCATGTTTTCATTGTCATTTGTTTCTATGTATTTTTTTTTCCTCTTTGATTTCTTCAGTGATCTCTTGGTTATTAATTAGTGTATTGTTTAGCTTCCATGTGTTTGTATTTTTTACAGATTTTTTTTCCTGTAATTGATATCTAATCTCATAGTGTTGTGGTCAGAAAAGATACTTGATATGATTTCAATTTTCTTGAATTTACCAAGGTTTGATTTATGACCCAAGATATGATCTATCCTGGAGAATGTTCCATGAGAACTTGAGAAGAAAGTGCATTTTGTTGTTTTTGGATGGAATGTCCTATAAATATCACTTAACTCTCTCTTGTTTAATTTATCATTTAAAGCTTGTGTTTCCTTATTTATTTTCATTTTGGATGATCTGTGCATTGGTGAAAGTGGGGTGTTAAAGTCCCCAACTATGATTGTGTTACTGTCGATTTCCTCTTTTATGGTTGTTAGCATTTACCTTATGTATTGAGGTGCTCCTATGTTGGGTGCATAAATATTTACAATTGTTATATCATCTTCTTGGATTGATCCCTTGATCATTATGTAGTGTACTTCTTTGTCTCTTTTAGTAGTCTTTGTTTTAATGTCTATTTTGTCTGATGTGAGATTGCTACTCCAGCTTTCTTTTGATTTCTATTGGCATGGAATATCTTTTTCCATCATCTCACTTGCAGTCTGTAGGTATCCCTCGGTCTGCAGTGGGTCTCTTGTAGGCAGCATATATATGGGTCTTTTTTTTGGGTCCATTCAGCCAGTCTATGTCTTTTGGTTAGAGCATTTAATCCATTTACATTTAAGGTAGTTATTGATATTTATGTTCCTATTACGATTTTTTTAATTGTTTTGGGTTTGTTATTGTAGGTCTTTTCCTTCTGTTGTGTTTCCTGCCTAGAGAAGTTCCTTTAGCATTTGTTGTAAAGCTGGTCTGATGGTGCTGAATTCTCTTAGCTTTTGCTTGCCTGTAAAGATTTTAATTTCTCCATCAAATCTGAATGAGATCCTTGCTGAGTAGAGTAATGTTGGTTGTAGGTTTTTCTTCTTCATCACTTTAAATATGTCCTGCCACTCCCTTCTGGCTTGCAGAATTTCTGCTGAAAGATCAGCTCTTAAGCTTATGGGAATTCCCTTGTCTGTTATTTGTTGTTTTTCCCTTGCTGCTTTTAATATTTTTTCTTTGTATTTAATTTTTGATAGTTTGATTAATATGTCTTGGCGTGTTTCTCCTTGGATTTATCATGTATGGGACTCTCTGTGTCTCCTGGACTTGATTAACTATTTCCTTTCCCATATTAGGGAAGTTTTCAACTATAATCTCTTCAAATATTTTCTCTGACCCTTTCCTTTTCTCTTTTTCTTCTGGGACCCCTATAATTCGAATGTTGGTGCATTTAATATTGTCCCAGAGGTCTCTGAGACTGTCCTCAATTCTCTTCATTCTTTTTTCTTCTCTGTGTCAGTTATTTCCACTGGTTTATCTTCCAGCTCACTTATCCATTCTTCTGCCTCAGTTATTCTGCTATTGATTCCTTCTAGAGAATTTTTGGTTTCATTTATTGTGTTATTAATCATGGTTTGTTTGCTCTTTAATTCTTCTAGGTCCCTGTTGAAAGTTTCTTGTATTTTCTCCATTCTATTTCCAAGATTTTGGATCATCTTTACTATCATTACTCTGAATTCTTTTTCACGTAGACTGCCTAGTCCCTCTTTATTTGTTTGGCCTGGTAGGTTTTTATCTGCTCCGTCATCTGCTGTGTGTTTCTCTGTCTTCTCATTTTGTTTAACTTACTGTGTTTGGGGTCCCCTTTTTGCAGGCTGCAGGTTCATAGTTCCTCTTCTTTTTGATGTCTTCCCTCAGTGGCTAAGGTTGGTTCCATATATTGTGTAGGCTTCCTGGTGGAGGGGCCTAGTGCCTGTGTTCTGGTGGATGAGGCTTGATCTTGTCTTTGTGGTGGGCAGGACTGCACTGGTGGTGTGTTTTGGAGTGTCTGTGACCTTATTATGATTTTAGACAGCCTCTCTGCTAATGGGTGCGGTTGTGTTCCTGTCTTGCTAGTTCTTTTGGCATAGGTTGTCCAGCACTGTAGCTTGCTGGTTGTTGAATGGAGATGGGTCTTAGCGTTGAGATGGAGATCTCTGGGAGAGCTTTTGCCATTTGATATTACATGGAGCTGGGAGGTCTCTGGTGGACTAATGTCCTGAACTCAGGTCTCCCACCTGATAACCACAGACCTGACACCCTGCTGGAGCACCAAGACTCTGTCAGACACATGGCTCAGAAGAAAATGGAAAAAGAAAGAAAGAATATAAAAGAAAGTTATTAAAATAAAAAAGTTATTAATAATAAAATAAAGTAAAAGTATTAAAAAAAAAAGAAAAAAGAAAGAAAGAAAGAAGAGAGCAACCAAACCAAAAAACAAATCCAGCAAAACAAGCACTAAAACTATACTAAAAAAGAAAAAAAAAAACAACGGACAGACATAACCCTAGGCCAAATGGTAAAAGCAAAGCTATACATACAAAATGACACAAAGAAACATACACATACACACTCACAGAAAGAGAAAAAGGAAAAAAAATATATTTTTATATAAAAAAATGTATTTTTATATATATATATTAAAAAAGGAAAAGAACAACCAAATTAATAAAAAAATCTACCAGTGATAATAAACTCTAAATACTAAACTAAGATAAACATAAAACCAGAAACCAGTCAGTCGCATACAGAAAACCCCAAGTCTACAGTTGCTCCCAAAGTCGACCGCCTCAATTTTGCGATGATTCGTTGTCTATTCAGGTATTCCACAAATGCAGGGTGCATCAAGTTGATTGTGGAGATTTAATCCGCTTCTCCTGAGGCTGTTGGGGGAAATTTCGCTTTCTCTTCTTTGTTCACACAGCTCCCGGGGTTCCGCTTTGCATTTGGCCCCGCCTCTGTGTGTAGGTCGCATGAGGGCTTCTGTTCCCTGCTCAGACAGGATGGAGTTAAAGGAACAGCTGATTAGGGGGCTCTGGCTCACTCAAGCCTGGGGGAGGGAGGGGTTTGGAGTGTGGGGCGAGCCTGTGGTGGCAGAGGCTTCTGTTACATTGCAACATGCAATGTGTTCCAATGTGAGGCGTGCCGTGTGTTCTCTCGGGGAAGTTGTCCCTGGATCATGGGACTCTGGCAGTGGTGGACTGCAGAAGCTCCCAGGAGGGGAGGTGTGGACAGTGACCCGTGCTTGCACACAGGCTTCTTGGTGGCTGCAGCAGCAGGCTTAGCGTCTCTGTGGTCCGTGCTGATAGCCACGGCTGGTGCCTGTCTCTGGAGCTCTTTTAGGTGGTGCTCTGAATCCCCTCTCTTCACGCACCCCGAAACAATGGTCTCTTGCCTCTTAGGCATGTCCAGACTTTTTCCCCAGACTCCCTCTTGGTTAGCTGTGGTGCACTAGCCCCCTTCAGGCTGTTTTCATGCCGCCAACCCCAGTTGTTTCCCTGGGATCTGGCCTCCAAAGCCCGAGCCTCAGCTCCCAGCCCCCACCTGCCCCAGCGATTTAGCAGACAAGACTCTCAGGCTGGTGAGTGCTGGTCAGCACCGATCCCCTGTGCAGGAATCTTTGTGCTTTGCCCTCTGCACCCCTGTTGCTGTGCTCTCCTCCGTGGCTCCGAAGCTTCCCCTCCGCCCCACATGTCTCCGCCAGTGAAGGGTCTTCCTAGTGTGTGGAAACTTCCTCCTTCAAAACTCCCTCCCCAAGTTGCAGGTCCTGTATGTATTCTTTTGTCTTTGTTGTTTTGTTTTTCTTTTGCCCTACCGAGGTATGTGGGGTGTTTCTTGCCTTTTGGGAAGTCTGAGGTTCTGCCAGTGTTCAGTAGGTGTTCTGTAAGCGTTGTTCCACATGTACATGTATTTCTGATATATTTGTGGGGAGGAAGGTGATCTCCACATCTTATTCCTCCACCATCTTGAAGGTCTCTCCCTACTGTGCTGTTTTTACCAGCAATACACTTAGTTTGAAAGGTTACTGGAGACTCTGTGTGTGTGTGTGTGTGTGTGTGTGTGTGTGTGTGTGTATGTGGGTACATTTGCTTATACAGATGCTTTTTTATGGGGAGAAGGGTGCTAGAATATTTATTTATCCATTCAAAACCAACCAGCTGGGCTGAATTTTCTTCAACTTGAACTTCAGAAAAACTACAAAGATTACAACCTAGTTTTGAGCAAATGTTCACCTTGATGATCTGCCTCACCTTTCTGGTCAAGAACTGAGCCTACCTTGTAATATGTGTGCTAGAATCTATGATCTAGTGGGGGGACTTCCCTGGTGGCGAAGTTGTTGGGGGTCCGCCTGCCAGTGCAGGAAACATGGATTTGAGCCCTGGTAC
Source organism: Phocoena sinus (assembly GCF_008692025.1). Taxonomy (NCBI): domain Eukaryota; kingdom Metazoa; phylum Chordata; class Mammalia; order Artiodactyla; family Phocoenidae; genus Phocoena; species Phocoena sinus. Next base: position 77,368,876 of record NC_045768.1, on the reverse strand, counting down.
AGGAGGATCCCACATGCCGTGGAGCAACTGGGCCCACGCACCACAACTACTGAAGCCCGCGTGCCTAGAGCCCGTGCTATGCAACAGGAGAGGCCACCACCATGAGAAGCATGCACACTGCAATGAGGAGTAGCCCCCACTTGCCACAACTAGAGAGAGCCCACGAGCAGCAACGAAGACCAGACAAAAAGCCAAAAATAAATAAATAATGAGATCTAATGGGGAAATTAAAGCCTAGGGGAAAAAAGTTTCAATGTTAGAAGCCAGTGAAAATGCAAATCAATGATTTATTTCCATATGAGAAAAATAATTTATGTGGTAGGTGGTAGAAAAACATACCAGTAATCAATTATATATTTAAACTTTATAGTGATTGCTGAAGCCCAGGTTTTTTTTCTTTTTCCTGAAAAAACAAAACTTCAATAGCATCACATTTTATGTATAAAAGCTTTCATTCTGTTGCCTGTTATCTTATAATTAGACATTTATCAGTATATCCAGATTGGAAGTAACAATGAAATAGTCCAAATAGTCATTTGACAAATAAGAAAACTGAAGCCAAAAAGGGTTAAGAGGTTTGACCATGGAAATATTGCTAGGTTTTAGCTGCATTTGGACTAGAATTTAGATCTCTTAGTCCCCATTCATGTTTTCTTCCCATTGCACCATGAACTCTAAATTCCACGTTTATTACAAAGGAAATTTTAAACACCACTGCTTGTCATATGGCATTGGAGACCTAAACTTTGACTCAAGCATGATTGAAAATGAACTAGATTTTGTTCAGTAGAATTGCCATAGGGGCAAGAAATTATTCACTACTGTGTGCCCAGAGACAAAAGCAGTGCTTAGCATAGGAGATGCTCAATATTTGTTGAATAGTTGAATAAAAGTGACCAGTGGACGGTGATGCCCACCACACTGCTTGGACAGAATCACGAGCACCAGCCAAGCTGCTGAGGACACTCCAGGGAGGAAAAATACTGTATTCACTTGAAGTGGAGGAAATATCAGCATCTGCTTATCTGCCAAGGGTACCTGCTTAAAATAAGTTTGTGTGCATTTGCAGGAACTTGTGAGTCTCCTATTGAAATTGAACAGGAGACTGATGAGTTCCCGGGAACACCCACAAATCTTCCTACTCATTTCTGCTTTAAATGGACAGTGTGCTCTCACTGGTGCTTACTGCTGTTCTCAGCGCCTCCACGTTTTGAGTATAAGTTTAAGTTCTAAACAAAAAATGTAATGTAAAATAGCTCACTTATGCAAGGCTCAGTTCATCAATTCATCATGGACACAGGTAGGTTTCCTTGATCAGCTCCTCAACTGAGGTATCCGGTCGAGGGAATGTCTCTTCTAGAGTAAGTCTAGACAATATCTTTGTAAATTGAGCAGATAGTTTGTAAGAGCCATTTTAAACATTGTCCTTTTGGTTTTATAAGACTTAAATTATTCAGTGCAATGAATGCCAGTGTTTATATGAATGAGAATTTTAGACCTTTTAGGAAAAGAATAAATTGAAAAATTATGTGATTATATTAGTATTTCCCTAAACTTTTTTCCTGTTTATATTTGATCAGGACTTTGTTTAATGTTTAATCTATAAATGTCTAGACTGTTTCCAAGTTTTTTCTGAGAAACTATTTCCACTGGTCATATTCATTTGTAGTATCAAATTATGTAATTACTTGTTTATACTTCAGTATTGTTTAATGGACTATATTTGGCGTCAACATTTACAGCATGAATCTGTTCTTAAACTTGTTGAAGCAGTCTTTCATGAAACTACACAAAGGTGATCCTTTCTTTATAGTTACTTACGGTACTTTTTAAAGAAGGTTGACAAACTCAAACATTTTGGAAGGCAGTGTGAAGTAAACAAATAAAGTTGACCATATGTATGCAACATTAGGGTGTAGTAGAGACTATAACTAATATGGCTATATATAAAGACTTTCAAATTCACTTAGAAAATATATATACCTAAGGTTGTATTTCAATTAAATACTCTATAATAATGAGCATTAAGTTCATCCCTGTGACTTTCTTTATTCCTCAAAATTTTATTTTCAAAAGATTCAACACAGTTCCTTACATTTAAGCTTAGACTGCAAACTCTTTCATTCCCCGTTTTCTTTCTAAAACAGCATGCTTCCTTTATTTATTTAGTTAGTTAAAGTCCAGATTTTGGAGCTTCTTTCTGTAGGATTTTTTCAGTTGATTTTAGTTATCCTGGCATAAATATGGACAAATATTTAATAAATTGAGAACATATTTTTCAGACAGAAGTACTGTCAATCACTGGTCAGTAGGCCTTCTTTTTCCACCATCATGATCTGGTATTACAGTTCTCATCATTTTTTCCCCATATATCTATACCCATAAGGTGATCGTTCCTGTGAGATAATATTGCTGACTGTGGCTTAGACAAAATAATTTGTGGGCCATGCTCTCTTGCTCGTAGCTTGGCTGTGAGATGCACTCTGAAAAGCTTATCATATCAGAGAGTAGCAAGTGGCATAAGTATTACCTTGAACATGCACTTTGTTTTTAAAAGCAAATCGTCCGCTAACACTGTTCTTTAATATTAGTAATAAATTACTGGTCTCTCCAACGTAATATCAGGTACAGTCAGGACATACTGGTTGAGAACCACTTTTCTGGTACATAGAGTTCATCCTAATGCCAACAGCTTTCTTAGACCAGTGACAAATTATGACAGATTACTGCCTTAATCCAGGGAGTGCATCTGACCCTTGCCCTTAATAACTAGAGAGAACAAATTTTCACCCTCTTTTCTCAGGCACAGATCAATACCATGAAATTTATATGTCAGTTGACTTCAAGTCAGCAAACATCTATTGAGCAGCTACTTTCAGGTGCTCTGCCAGATTTTGGAATAGAAATTGACAAGGAGAGTGTCTGTAAAACTGTGTGCATTATTATGATAATATTACATGGTGTATAGATCTCACTCATGGTAGATCATACATTAGGCTTTCTTCGTGTCCATACCCTGCCCTGTATTACCTTAATGCAATGTGGCTAACCCATTGGTGAACAAATCTTGTGTCTGAAATACTGTAGATCCTCTTCAGTTTAAAAGTCTGCATATTCTCTCATCTCTATCCGTAATATGAAGGAGCTCTGACTTCTATTTCTATATTACTTTTCCCCTCCCCTCTTTCTCTCTTTTAACGTTCCATTTAAAAGTATTATATTCAGTTTATTTCATGTTACCCAAGTGGTAACTCCTGAATGTTCCTTACATGTTATCTCATAAAAACAAAGCAAGTTGTTCTTTTATCTTTTTTTTCTTGATACTGTTTAAATGTGTGCTCATTGTCTGTCCTTCACTATCCCCTCCTTGAACCTCACCCCCCGCCCCCAGAACCTTTAGCTTCAGGAGAGCTCTTCCTAAACTCTGATATTGTTTTTATTGACACTTCTTTTTAAGTAAGACTTTTAAAATAATCTGTTTTATAGGCCCCAGTGATTATAGGCATTACAACCACCCCAGCAAGTAGGTCATGATGTGCTAGTTATATGGCATGCCCTGATTCTTCTTCACTTTTCCACAAGACCGACTTTACCTACCTTTAAGCAAAACTGTCATATCAAAAATAATTCTAATGATGAAAAGCTTTAGAAGGGCAATAATAATAAGGAAAATGATTTTCATTTAGGTAAGAAAATTATCTGAGTGTGAGGATATTGGGAGTGTCAGCAACAGAGGACTCTGTTCTTACAAGATTTCAGTTGCTGAAGTAGATGTTAGAGTTGAGAGAAGAAACATCTCCCTGGAAGTACAAACTATTTGTGAAAAGTTTTACTATGGCCAAACATATCAGAGAAAACCAGGGCATTTATAATAAAAGAGGGGACAAAATAAAACTTTAGGAACCCAGATTTTCTAACATCAACCACTTCTGATCTTTAAAGGTGATCTTAGCCTCATCAGAATAAATTTGGGACATTACGTAGAGAGAAAATCAAACAAAGACCTACTCCTGTAAAAACAGCAAATCAAAAACGAAATCGAGCCGTACGTCTTAAAACCGGAAGAAAGGAAATAGCAATAAAAGGAATTGCGTGAGTAAATATGATGGTATACCCTGTGCAAAAACCCAGTGGTACATACTTGTTCCTGGAAGCTTAGACTGTAATTAAGGCTTCATTTGTCATTGTCTTCAAATCTGAAGAAGCCCTGTCTTTTTAATTAAACTCCATTAACTCAGGCACTCCTGCCTACTATGAATTAATTCTCTCTTCCAATTGTTATTTCTAGGAGGACCATACCATTTTAGAACTGCCACAAAAATGTATGTTTTTCTCATAGTGCAGTTCTAACTTGGATTCAATTCTTTCAGTCTCTAATTTTCATCCTAATTCTAAATATTAGCCAATAAAGTCTTTCAAATAATTCTAGAAATGCCATTGTTTATATTAATACTTGATCTTCTCTGCAATAAATGGGTTCTCTTTTCCCACTGTATATTTTACTTCTGAGTTTAGCTAAAGGCTGTGTTAGTAAATTGAAAGCATGATAATCTAGCAGAATAATCCACTTTTAGGTTTATTTGTAATTGAAACATAACTCATTGATTTGGTAAATCTACGAGAATGTTAGCAAATTTAAAGGAACTCTAGGATATTCTCTTGATTTGGATAAATACAAAAAATAAACTTTTAATGTCTTATTTACCCACCATAGACCCCCCCCCCCAAAAAAAAAAGAGTCCAAATCTAATCACTATTTATCAGTAAGGTCACTCTCACTTGTTGCTCCAACATGAATTACCAAGATGCTAAGCAGGTTGAATGGTGCTTCTAGGAACCTCAGTGGAATAGGATCCAGTGTATGCAGAACTGGAACTTCTTTGGGGAATTCCGTTGTTTGTACTGACCAAAAATAGTGATTCCAGTGCTGGCATGGTACCCCAGATGCCTAACCTGCATGCATCCTATTCAGAAATTCCACTTCCTAGGTAGGTAGGGTGCCAGTCTATTCCTCAGAAGGAGCACAATCTTATACAACCAGAAAGTCCCATTTTAATATTTGTTGTGTTCAGTTTCATAACACTCCAGTCCTTATAACAGTCTCCCCTAATGCAGCTACAACTTGAAATATATTTTCTCATAGATGGATTTTTATATTTGATTGCTAGCAATCAAATTCAGCTATATAATTAAATAGTGCCACATGGGCCTAAGTAGTAATATATATATTGTTTTGTATATTTTCCCTAGGAAACCATATTCTGAGTTCTGAACCATTGACTTATGTATGTCTGAACTTCTAAACACAGTTAACTTATAATTTGGGAATTGTCCACAGATAGAGAAATGTAGATAATTGAACATCTCTTCTGGTCCTTTGAAGTACTCTAAATATTTGTTCTATTTAGATTGCTATTTTTAACATTTAAAAAAACCTAGCAGAAATCATGTACTTTTCTATAATAAAGCTCTATATATTAACAAAACCCAAAATTATATCCACTCACTCTGATAGTGATTTTTTATGCTGATCAGAAAGACTGCTGCTCAAACTGCAGAAACAGCTGTGATGTAGTTGGTTAATCAGACGCAATTATCAAGGATCCATAATAAGTGGGCACAGTGCTTGAATTGTATATATAGGACATAATCCATCTTTGGAAGAAAAAAAGAGCATACTGAGAGTTTGTAGAAAGAAAAAAGGTGTTCAGAACAAAAGCCATAGGAAAAAATAACAATGACAACATAATCCTTGATTTCTTTTTGTATTTTGTTCGACTAATTCTTCATTGTGTCAACTTTGGGTAGATACTGACTGTGCTATTCACTAAGAATATACAGTTGAGAAAAACTGGCATGATGCATGTCTTCATGGGATTTACATTTTATGACTAATAAATTTGTTAATGTAATTAACAACACACTGAAACTTATATGAATTACCCTGATATATTACCAATATTTATGCTGAAGAAAAACAGCAGGTGCCGTGAGAGCATAAAGAGAAAGGCCTAACCTTTTCTGAGTTGGGGGTGTCATGAGGGCTTCCTTTAGGATGGTATGTTTTATCTGGATCTGATAACTAAGTAAGGATTAACAGAGTGAGTGAGGTTAGAAGGATGAGATGAATATTCTAGACAGAAGGAATGGTATATGCAAATGCCCTGAGATTAAAGACAATAAGGACATTTACAGTAATTAAAGAAGACTAATATGAATTAAAGCATAGGGAGTAAAGGAGAAAGTAGCTAAGGTTGAGTTTAACAGGTAGATAATGGTTCCAGATGATGTAGTGTCTTGTGGGCTGTGTTATTATTCTATGAGTTAGGATGCTTTTGATGTATTTGAAGACAAGTGGAAGACATTAAACATAATAGTATTTTTAAAAAAGATTACTACTGTATATATAACAAGTCAGAGGGACATCTGTGGACATAGGGGACCAATTTTAGGAATACTACAGGAGTTTAGAAGAGGGCCGTGGCAGCAAAGATATTTTAAAAAATGGATTCATTGGAGAGATATTTTGCAAAGAAAAATGAATTTTCTTGGTGATGATGACTATCAGAGGTAAAGGACAGGGTGGGATGTCAATGAAACTACTAGTTTTCTAGCATGAGCTACTGAATATATCTTGGGTGTGTTTTGTGAGAGGAAGGACAATGAAAGAAGATGGAAAGGTTGAAAACTGCTCTTTTAGAGGAGCAGAACTATTTTCTAAAGCTCTCTAGAGTATTGACATCGATAATCTGCTAACCTGGTTCTGTAGAAGGTTTATTACCCACTAAGCTGATAGAATTTTAATGCTGAAGTATTACTGAGGTTTAAAAATAATTACCATTTGTTCAGCGCCTACAGTGCTCTAACTGCACCAGACACTTCACATTATTATCTCCAAACTTCTCATAATCCTTATATAAGTATTATCCCTGCTTCGCAGATAAGTAAATGGCAGAGCTGGGTTCAAGCCCAGCACTGTGTGATGCCAGTTGTATACTTAGGACATGTTATTCTACGTTTCTTCATCCACTGTGAATACGCTGATAGACAAACATGCCTTTCTCGTGGCTAAGTGAATTTAAGTTATTTCTACTGCCCTTTGGAAGCTTTTTCCAAGACTGTAAAAAATTTAATTTCATCTGTGATGGAGGAAAAGTAGAAGTAACAGGCAGTTTGGGGAATTGAATGTATGGTGCATAAAGTGGTTACAGGTTTTTAATATTGTTATTATCATGATCACCCATGTGAAAGTTACTAATATAGTGGTGCACTGCTTCAGATGTTAAGTGCTATACAGATAGATTAATCCAAAATACAATTGGCAATATTAAAGTCTCAAAACCCACTGAAAATGGATGATAGTTAACATGAAAAAAAGTTTTTCATTACTTTTAGCACTTTATACTTAAAATGCTGTCCAATTAGTAAATATAAAAATATCATTAAAATGACCGTCAAATGTGTATTGTTATGTATTTCTGAAAAGTAAAATGCTTTCTTAGGAAAGTATCGGTGCCCTTTTGTGGACCACTGATGGTTTTAAAATAGAATATTCCTCCAAAAGGAGAGTCTAATTTCTTTGAAGTTATTTACATTATCCCTGGTGTTTACCAATGAAATTATTGGAGTTTGTAGCTGGTAGAAATCGTAGAGCTAATTAACTTCAATGGGTTTATTTTATTTGGATAAATAAGTGTTAGGAAGATTAAGAAACTGGAGCACAAAGAAGTTAAAGAACATATCAATTTCACACATAGTTATGTTTTCTGATTCTCAGTCCAGTTCTTTCTGCTACCCTTCTCTTTTTGAGTCCCTAGTCAATTGTCACAGCAGCAATTCCAGAATTGGTTTTTCTTCAGGAATTTCTGAGTTTTGCCCAGATCTGCCACAGTGGTGATACTGAAGTCGACCATCCCTATACATGCTTAGCATGTTAGCACCGGGGGATCTCCACGGAGAGGGCTATGGGTCAGGGTGGTCATTTTCAAAAGTGCCCATGTGAGCCAATTAAAAACTAATGAGGTAGAAATGCCTTCAATCAATTGGAACTCAAAGCTGAGGTGAAAATGATGGGACAAAAAGGCACAAATTGCTGTGATAATTGGAAGAAACCTTGTGTGGAAGCTAGTTGTGTTTGAAATTCCCCAGAAAAGATTTTTTAACACACCTGACTTTCTAATGACGTGTTTTGTGGTGGTGTTTGGGAAAAGTTCTAACTGATGTTATTCAAGGATAATGTAGTGTGGTAGAAGAATAACAACAAAGCTAGCATTAGCATGATCAGTCCTAATACTTCTGGTTAAGTTCGGTGTTGCTACTTATTATCCATATGAGTTTGGGCAGGTCATTTTATTCTATTTATTTATTTCTATATAATCTTTATTTGGAGTGGACTTGCAGGATAGTAAGGATGAGGGAAGAAGGACAGTAAAGCAGAAAAAGAGGGTAAGCAAATATAAACTGGTGTATTATTAAGCTGGCCACTGCTTCGCAAAGAGACACGGCTACGTGCTCATCTCATGGGATGTCTGACAGGTAGTATAGATCCGCTATGCCTCAGAACAGACTGTTAAGTTTGGGAAGGAAAAAGAGGAAAGGATGCATTCATCAGTGTGTTTTTTTAATTAATTTATTCATTTTTATGTATTTATTTTTGGATGTGTTGGGTCTTCGTTGCTGCATGTGGGCTTTCTCTAGTTGCAGCAGTGGGGGCTGTTCTTCGTTGCCATGCCCGGGCTTCTCATTGCAGTGGCTTCTCTTGTTGTGGAGCACCAGCTATAGGCAGGAGGGCTCAGTAGTTGTAGCACACAGGCTTAGTTGCTCTGCAGCATGTGGGGTCTTCCCGGACCAGGGATCGAACCCATATCCCCTGCATTGACAGGAGGATTCTTAACCATTGTGCCACCAGGGAAGTCCCCATCAGTGGTTTCTTATGTCTCACTTCTTATTGGCCAAAATTCATCCCATTATTTTAAATTTCCCTGACTTCCAGGTTGTGTTACCTGGCCCCTTAGCACAGCGTTGGGAAAGCTTGAGCCATGGTGAGTCTGGTCAGGTAGAACTTGGGTGATGAGCTACTGTGGTTCCTGCTAGGGAAGACTTGATGGAGACTATGTGGAAACCCAGCCCTCTGTCCCTCCGGAAGGCTGAGACAGATGGTAGTGTGAGGAGAGGTATCAATGGCAGTGGCTGGCTGGGTCTCACTTGAGTAAGCAACCTAGGAGCGGTGGATGGGGCCAGGTTGGGTCAAGCAGGTAAATTTCTTCTGTGCTGTTAGCAAGACCCCATTATCCTCATCTTACTGATGAGGAAACTGAAATTAGAGAAACAAAGTAAATTGGACAAGTAATTTGAGAACACAGACGTGGTTCAATGTCTTTATAAGAATACTCAGTCTTAACTATCATGGCTGTCTTAAAGAACAATTGACATAATTTATATGAAAACATTTTGAAAACCTTGAATCACTTTGCAGATATTGTTGAGTGAGAAAAGTGGTAATGTTATGGACCAGTGCTGTATTAGTCCATAGACTCATCAGAGATATGTTAATGACACATAAAATAGTAAGGGTAAAAGGGTTGGATATACTTGGCAGAATTTCTTTTTAGTTGATTTTTTTTGGAGTGGGGGTGGTATGAATCATGAAAGTTAGTTAGGGAGTTACTAAGTGATTAAGTTACTGGGTTGATTGATTAATACCCCTTCTGTTACATAAAATTTGGACACTTCCAAGAACACATGAAATAAAATGAAGAACATAAATACATAGAGCATCAAGTCCAGAGAACATGAAGACTGATTAGATAAGGGTGGCATTGAATCTGTAGATTGCTTTGGGTAGTATAGTCATTTTCACAATATTGATTCTTCCAATCCAGGGACATGGCATAATTCTCCATGTGTTTATGTCATCTTTGATTTCTTTCATCAGTGTTTTATAGTTTCTTTTGCCTCCATAGGCAGGTTTATTCCTAGGTATTTTATTCTTTTTGTTGCAGTGGTAAATGTGAGTGTTTCCTTAATTTCTCTTTCTGATTTTTCAATGTTGGTGTATAGGAATGCCAGAGATTTCTGTGCATTAATTTTGTATCCTGCAACCTTACCAAATTAATTGATTAATTCTAGTAGTTTTCTGGTGGCATCTTTAGGATTCTCTATGTATAGTATCATGTCATCTGCAAACAGTGACAGTTTTACTTCTTCTTTTCCAATTTGTATTCCTTTTATTTCTTTTTCTTCTCTGATTGCCGTGGCTAGGACTTCCAAAACTATGTTGAATAAGAGTGGTGAGAGTGGACATCCTTGTTTTGTTCCTGATCTGGTGGAAATGCTTTCAGTTTTTCACCATTGAGAATGATGTTTGCTGTGAGTTTGTCATATATGACTTTTATTATGTTGAGATAGGTCAGAAATAAAAACAAAAATAAACAAATGGGACTTAATTAAACTTAAAAGCTTTTGCACAGCAAAGTAAACCATAAAAAAGACAAAAGACAACCCTCAGAATGGGAGAAAATATTTGCAAATGAAACAGACAAAGGATTAAACTCCAAAATATACAAACAGCTCATGGAGCTCAATATCAAAAAACAAACAAACAATCCAATTAAAAAATGGACGGAAGACCTAAATAGACATTTCACGGAGGAGGACATACAGATGGCCAAGAGGCACATGAAAAGATGCTCAATGTCACTAATTATTAGAGAAATGCAAATCAAAACTATAATGAGGTATCACCTCACACTGGTCAGAATGGCCATTATCCAAAAATCTACAAGCAATAAATGCAGGAAAGAGTGTGGTGAAAAGGGAACCCTCCTGCTCTGTTGGTGGGAATGTAAATTGATACAGCCACTATGGAAAACAGTGTGGAGGTTCCTAACAAAACTAAAAATAGAACTACCATATGACCCAGCAATCCCACTACTGGACATATATCCTGAGAAGACCATAATTCAAAAGGAGACATGTACCACAATGTTCATTGCAGCACTATTTACAATAGCCAGGACATGGAAGCAACCTAAATGTCCATGGACAGATGAATGGATAAAGAAGATATGGCACATATATACAATGGAATGTTACTCAGCCATAACAAGAACTGAAATTGAGTTATTTGTAGTGAGGTGCATGGACCTAGAGTCTGTCCTACAGGGTGAAGTAAATCAGAAAGAGAAAAACAAATACTGTATGCTAACACATATATATGAAATCTAAAAAAAAAAAAAATGGTATGGATGAACCAAGTTGCAGGGCAGGAATAAAGATGTAGACATAGAGAATGGACTTGAGGACACGGGGTGGGAGGGGGAAGCTGGGACGAAGTGAGAGTAGCATCGACATGTATACACTACCGAATGTAAAATAGTTAGCTAGTGGGAAGCAGCTGCATAGCACAGGGAGATCATCTCAGTGCTTTGTGATGACCTAGAGGGTTGGGATAGGGAGGATGGGAGGGAGGCTCAAGAGGGAGGGGATATGGGGACATGTGTATGCATATGGCTGATTCACTTTGGTGTACAACAGAAACTAACACAGTGTTGTGAAGCAATTATACTCCAATAAGATCTATTAAAAAAAAAAGATTGGGTTTAACTCTAAAAAAAAAAAAGATTGACTAAAAAGGCCAAGGGTAATTTAAAACATACATATTCAGGCAAGAGAATCTTAGTAGATAAGTCAGTAACACCTTCCTAGGATTTTTTTTTCTATGTCAAAATATTTAACCTGAATCTAATAATGAGGAATCAATGAGACAAATCCAAATCGTTGGACATTTTTAGAAACAACTGGCCTCAACTCTTTAAAAGTCTCAATGTCATTTAAGTCAAAAGTAGCAAAAGGGCGGGGGGAAACCGTTCTAGAATGTAGGTACTAAAGGGTATGCTGAGTGAATGCAATGCATGACTCTTCTTTAAATCTTGGATAAAGAAACAAAGACAGGGAAGAGAAAAGTAGCTATAGTGAACACCAGTGAGACAACTGGTAACTTTGGATATGTACTATATATCAGGTAGTATTATTATAGCAGTGTTTTTTCTTGAGATAGTCGTTTTGTTATTTTTCTTGAGATAGTGGTATTTTAAACACCTAACTGAATGTCCTCTTCTCTTAAGAGATCCATGCCAAAATATTTGGGAAGATATTGCATGCTCTCTGCATCTTGCTTTCAAATGGTTCTAGCACAAGTATATGCATATGTTTTATGCACACAGACTTGCATCAAATATTTAGAAAGAGAAAAAGAGATCAAGTAGATGTGTTAAAACGTTAATGTTGAAAATAGGTAAACATAGAGGGATGTCTGTTGTATAATTGTTTCACCTTCTCTGCAGGTTTGAAGTTTCTCAAAATACAAATATAGGAGAAAATTTAATTGAGATAAACCAGAATCTATTTTTGAGATTCTGGCTGTCAAAGGAAAATAAAATCATGATCTGTATTTACATTTTGGAGCTTAAACTGTGTCAAATCAGTAGTTCAGCCCAGAATTCTCTGAGAGGTGAGAACATAGTGGGTATTTCTTTGGTAATATCAGCTAGGCTTACCATCATGGTTTAAGTTAAGCCTTAGAATGACATATTCAACCAGAGCAAACTTTTTGAGCATCAGAGGCCTATAACAGGGCATACCATAAATATTTGTTACATAATGGTTACATAATTAAATAAATAAATTAATGATGAATGAACAAATATCACATAAAGCTGTATGTCATTTAACTTCGAAAATCTAGATTTGGGAGTTGGTAATAAAGTCTTCATGGAAATAAAGCACTGAAAGTCAGGGAAGGATGATGAGATTATCTAAAATGGCAAGTCCACAGAGTAGGAGGCAGTTTTGTATATTTAAAAGCATGGACTCTAGAGCCGAATTCTAGATCCAAAGCCTGATTTCCACCGTTGAAGATTTTAATAACTTTTGGCTAATGTATTTAATCTCACTGTGTCTCAGTTTTGTATTATATGAAATAAAATATGTAAGATTTTGTTATGCAAATATAAATCACCCCCTAATAACATGTACCTTTTACTATCACTGTGCAAATAATAAAACGGTCCATGTAAAACACTTAGAACAATACCTTATAATTAACAAATGTTCAGTACATTTTAGTTTTTATTTTACATATGAAAAAATATTTTTCCCTTATTTATATTTTTTTAATTTTAATTATTTTTTTTACCTGATAATAAGTTACCTAGTAAGAAGTAAGACAGATCAATTAAGTAGAATTTATGACTACAGAGGCCAGAGTTTCTCAACCTGTCTTGCCTGCCAACATTAGTTTTCCATGAGCTAGTCCAAATGTTGGCTTTTAACATTAAATAGTGACAGTTCCTTGATTTGCAGATAAAAGTAAAAATCCAATAATAGCTAGAATATTCTTAATTTTAAGCACTTTTCCCAAAAATCTCTCCTATATCTTCATGATACAGGCTCATCAGATGACAAAATTAATGTTTTTAATTGTCTAAATCAAGCATTTTTTGCTTCAATTGTCATCCTCAGCCATCACATTAGATTTAGTTAGTTGGTTCATGTTATGTATTTATAGATTTCTAAAATGTTATTATTTTCAATTAGTATTGGGTATTATTTGTTGTGCAAAGATACTCAATTTTACTCTACTTTTTTTTAATTTTAGATTTTATGGTGGAATTTTAATAAAGCATATCATTGTGTTCCAGAAAGAGTACCTGTCTTCTAGGTATTCAGGTGCATAAACAAATTTGATAATTAGTGAATGAAAGCAGTTACTCTTTGTAGAACATTAGATGAGACGGAAGACAATTCTTTCCTCAGTAAATTCAAATCAAAGTAACCCCAAGGTAGAAATTTACTGAAAAGTTTGACCAACTGCAATTCCTATCTCATTTTTGGATTGTAGCACTTAGTCACCTATAGCATAGGTAGGCTTGGTGTTTAGTCAGAACTTTCTTAGACACTAGCTTTGTAACTGAAATGAATTTGGAGAAAGTTTGATTACTAGTAGAAAATACTTGCCTACTATTGTTACAATTCAAAAAAAAAGATTATCTAATTTGACCATGGAATTTGGGGAGATGTTAAATATGGATTATGCTTAATTAATTTCTTTTGTTGTTGCTAATGGAATCCTAAGCCTCAGGTAGAAGGATATCACTTGATTTTCAATTGAAATGTTGTTATTACTCGGCAATTTTTTCCAGTTAATCTAATTGCCCTATTTCTACCTCTTGGTAAATATCTGCCTGGTTTTGCAAAGGTTTTATCAAGTAGAAAACTAAGTGTACAATGCCCTGGCAGTAAGATTGTAGATGCCTATCTTTATGCTACATAGTGTCAGTCATTAAACTCTCTTCATTTATCTAAGAATTTTTATGGTATCTAGAACAAAGTATCTATGTACTCAAAACAATGTGGTCATGGCCACCTGCCAGAATATATTTGTTGTATATTCACTATGGGACAGTTTTTATACACAGCCCCTTGTAGCTATATATCAAACAGTGCTGGAATCTTTTTGCCATGAACACTTAGTCAAGTAACTGATTCAGGAATTGTAACAGGGTGAACGCTGTCATGAATTTGCCATCATGTCTAGAATCGTAGCCTATTTCCACTTGTTTCTCGAAAGATAGCATCATTTAATTTTACCCTCCTGTCACAGTTTCATTGTTTCCTGCTTGTATATCTTATCTTTCCTGTTAAGTGCTATGTCTTCCACTATTTTTTGATATAATAAGCAAGGGCAAATAGTTTAATTCCAAAGAAAAGGAATTTGTTTTTCCTCTTTATGTCTATTTCTCTTAACATGTTACTTAAAGAAAAGACATTAAGCACTTGATGGGTCAGTCATTCAAGCAAATGCTAGAATCTCTTTTTTGGAGAAATGATTAAAACACAATAGATATTTTATATACCCATCTTGCCTGCAGGTGTGAAACCTGAGCTAAATGACTTTTTAACATTTCTTTTCCAGCTCTGTTTCTATGAGTTTATGAGTAAAAGCATAAAATTATGATGATTTTGCAGTTAGAGGCTAAAGGCAATATTGCATTATAAATTGAGAGGAAATCACCACATTGTTGACTATAGTGTGGCACTCCCTTCCAGTAAAAGACATCTTGGTGCAAACCTAAGCATTCATCTCCAGATAGGACAAGGTTTCTTATAGTAGAAGACAAAGACACTAGAAATTATTAAGCACCTACTACAAACCAAGCATTTTCAAAATCTTAGGAAATTTATCTGCAAGAAAGTAGCGCTTATAGAAATAACATCCACCCAGTTTAATGGTCAGAACTGAAATCTGAACCTAGATTCTCTAGTCTCTCATGCTCATTTCACTCCCCACGTAGGGTTTTTAAGAATTTGTCCTACTTTATCATCTTATGTGCTGCAAAGATAAAAGCCTCAGGAGTTTGAAGCTGTAAATATGGGCATCGTTTGGTTACAATCTAGTATATAGTTGACAATGTTCTTGAGCTTAATATTTTTGTATTATTATTATTATATAATATAACAAAATTATTATTATTACGAAAGATTTGCTTTCCTTTTTTTGGGGGGGGAGTTAATGCTGAATCAAGTACTATATGCCTAAAGTAATAACAGAAGTATATGAAGTAAACTGTTAAAGTCTCCTTCTACCTTGCTTTCCCTTCCCACTTCCCATTTTTATTTCCCAGTTACAAATATTGATATTTTAAACAAGTTGGTATATGTCTTCTAGAGTGGTTTCTATACGTATATATATTTTCAATGAGTTTATATTATACATTTTTTTCTGTAACTTAATTTTGTTTTAAATCTGTAAACCATTATGGTCATATTTTTATATGCTTTATTTTAAAGTATGTACATATTAATTGAGTAGCATAGAGATTTCCCTCATTATTATCTAGCTTATTTTAATATCTATAAAATATTAAAATTGTCACTAATTTAATCATTTTCTTACCGATAAATATTTAAGTTTCCAGTTTATCCAAAATCACCAATCACCAGTCTCTGGCTCCTTGAGGACAGGGACTGGCCAAGTCTTGAATCACCTTCATTAAGTTCTGCCTAGCACACAGTTCAAACCATTGGACTTTTACCTAATTTTAAGAGTTCTTTCTTGCTGCTTGCTATTTCTCTGTCTTACAGAATTAATGTGTATTTTCTTAAATACCCCATAGACACTTTGCTTCCTGAATTTTGCGAATGTGATGTCCTTCACCTGGAATACTCTTCTTCTTACCACCCCCCTCTCTTCATTAAGTCACCCTGGGTCAATGACTTTTTCACCCATTATGACAGAACTTGGGCCTCATCTCTTCTGCAAAAGTCCTTCCTGATTGATTAGCTCTGATTAGGTGCTTCTTCTCCTGTAGGATCCTGTGCTTGCCCATCGTGACAATTAACCACTATAATAGAAATGTTTGCAGATTTGTCAGCCTGCCCATTGGCTCTGAGCTGTTTGAAAGCTGGGACTTCAAGTAATTCCTTTTTGATTCTGCAGTGTCTAGCATACTTTCTCCCACACAGTAGAGGCTCAAAATATCTTTAATGAACAGATAATTAGATGTTTGTCAAATCTAAACTAAATTTGAATCCACTCTTTTAACTTTGCCTAATCCTTGATAGTTATAAACAGGTATTTAAGAAGGATATCATTTGTACTTATCTCATATTCAACAAATAGCCCTGATTTAAATACAGGTGTGGTTTGTTATATCATCAAATCAGCTTTACTTTACTTTAGGGCCAAATTCCATAAAAAATAGTATAAAAATATTATTGTATAATATGGTCACTCAAACATTGCAAAAATTGTTGAGTTGGGGGCTTAAATAATACATTCCACTTCTTTCTAACCTCATCTGCAAAATCAGAGTGCCAAACTTAATTTTCAATTGCAAAAACATAATCTTCAAGGTTTGGAAAAAAGTCAACCCACAGGAACCAAATTATTTTTGTAGTTATTCACTTGAACTGCTCTTCCAAATATGAGATTTTTATTAATGAGGGAGTAATAAACACTGAAAATTTACATGCTTTTTATTTAATTTTATTTTACTTTTTTTTTTTGGCGGTACGCGGGCCTTTCACCAATGCGGCCCCTCCCGTTGCGGAGCACAGGCTCCGGTCGCACAGGCTCCGCGGCCACGGCTCACGGGCCCAGCCGCTCCGCGGCACGCGGGATCCTCCCGGACCGGGACACGAATCCGCGCCCCCCGCATCGGCAGGCGGACTCTCAACCACTGCGCCACCAGGGAAGCCCTATTTTACTTTTTTTTAACATCTTTATTGGAGTCTAATTGCTTTACAATGGTGTGTTAGTTTCTGCTTTATAACAAAGTGAATCAGTTATACATATGTTCCCATCTCTCTTCCCTCTTGCGTCTCCCTCCCTCCCACCCTCTCTATCCCACCCCTCCAGGTGGTCACAAATCACCGAGCTGATCTCCCTGTGCTATCCGGCTGCTTCCCACTAGCTATCTATTTTACATTTGGTAGTGTATATATGTCCATGCCACTCTCTTACTTCTTCCCAGCTTACCCTTCCCCCTCCCCGTGTCCTCAAGTCCATCCTCTATGTCTGCATCTTTATTCCTGTCCTGCCCCTAGGTTCTTCAGAACCCTTTTTTTCTTAGATTCCATATATATGTGTTAGCATACGGTATTTGTTTTTCTCTTTCTGCCTTATTTCACTTTGTATGACAGACTCTAGGTCCATCCACCTCATTACAAATAACTCAATTTCGTTTCTTTTTATGGCTGAGTAATATTCCATCGTATATATGTGCCACATCTTCTTTATCCATTCATCTGTCGATGGATACTTAGGTTGTTTCCATCTCCGGGCTATTGTAAATAGAGCTGCAGTGAACATTGTGGTATATGACTCTTTTTGCATTATGGTTTTCTCAGGGTATATGCCCAGTAGTGGGATTGCTGGGTCCTATGGTAGTTCTATTTTTAGGTTTTTAAGGAACCTCCATACTGTTCTCCATAGTGGCTGTATCAAATTACATTCCCACCAACAGTGCAAGAGGGTTCCCTTTTCTCCACACCCTCTCCAGCATTTACTGTTTGTAGATTTTTTGATGATGGCCATTCTGACTGGTGTGAGGTGATACCTCATTGCAGTTTTGATTTGCATTTCTCTAATGATTAGTGATGTTGAGCATCCTTCTTTTCATATGTTTACTGGCAATCTGTATACCTTCTTTGGAGAAATGTCTATTTAGGTCTTCTGCCCATTTTTGGATTGGGTTTTTTGTTTTTTTGATATTGAGCTGCATGAGCTGTTTGGAGATTAATCCTTTGTCAGTTGCTTCATTTGCAAATATTTTCTCCCATTCTGAGGGTTGTCTTTTTGTCTTGTTTATGTTTTCCTTTGCTGTACAAAAGCTTTTAAGTTTCATTAGGTCCCACATGTTTTTTAAATGCTTATTTGTTTTCGATCCTCCCATACCCTTTCCAAAGAGGCACTTATTATTGCTCTTCAAATAAATGGACAATTGAATTGATATTCAATAAAGTTGTGTAAGGGGGGGTGGAATTTTAATAGAGTGAGTTATCTCCAAGCTGACAGGTTGACTTAACCTACAATGTCACTTTGTAAGGGCATAAGTCTGAAAGTAGAGGGAAAGAAAAGGAAGCACACATATACACACATACACATATGCATACACACACAGATTTTATTCTAAGAAGTTCATGAGTAAATATTGATGCCCACTTCATAAACGGGATCTCTAGATATAGTTCCTTAAGCTAATGATCTTTGACAGTGAGCTAAACCCATTGAATGCTGAAAAATAGTTCCTACAGTGTAACGTAAGATGTCATTAATATGGGCTCATTCACACACAAAAAATTCCTCAATTCAAGGCATAAAAATCATAGTATATTTTAAAGAAAAATGACTTTATTAAGTATAAGCAAATTTAATAACACAAACTAGTTTTTAAAAAATATTCTGTTAATCTTCTAGGGACCATCTCTAATGATTCAAAGAAGACACTTGATATCTGGGATATTACCTATTCATATGTAAAGGAAGGGATATTTTATATAAAGTACTGAAAGCTTTGTCTTAAACTAGATATTCTCCCTGCAAACATTTTAATTTGGATATTAAAAATGAACTTTTATTATTTTTGGTCAAAGGAATCATTTCATTGTAGGTTTTATGCATATATTTCTTTATTTGATTCTCTATAGTATTTAGTATGATTTTTAACTCATACTTTATATTTTCACCTAATTTTATTTTCTTAATAGATTTTTCAAATGCTGCAGGTAGAATTGCATGCTGCAGAACTGTGGGGCAAGGGCAAAACATAAGCTTTTAGACAGATCTACCATTTAAATACCTTTTAACCTTGGACCAATTAGTCTTTTTGAGCTTCAGTTTCCACATCTTTAAGATGGGGATTCTGTCTTCTCTGTTATTATCAGAAATGAATGAATTAATGTTAAGTGCTTTGTGAGAGCTTGTTAAGTAAAAGTTCTTGTTATTGTTCTTTATAATAATGAAAATCCCAATCGCTTTATAAGTCCCTGCAATTTATTTTAAACTTTACATTGATATGTAAGGATAAGTTTTTGATAAGGTTTGCTTTTTTTTTAATTGAGAGACATGGATTATGCGAAATATTTAACTTAGGTACTGTTAACAATTACATTAATTGATCATACAAGTTAATAAATTATAACTTTAATGTTTTGAGATGTCACTTTTATTGCCATCACCCATGTGCAGTATCACTCCTTAGTGACTTTTCTGTGAATACGTTATTATTCTTTAGTCAGCAGTCACTTTTTTTAAAATCCCTGATCTGTACTGTTATTTTAAATATTTAGGGGCAAAAGAAAGAGTTTTTGAGAGAACAGGGGAAAACCCAACCAGCAGGAGGATTGTATTTATAGTGCATGCATTTTTCATTTCCTGTTCTATTTTTGTTTTGTATTATTTCACTTGCTATATTATTTCCATTCTTTTTAACTTTCATCACCAGGAGAGGATGCAGGCTTCCTTTGGAGCTATGCTTCCCACTCAGTTTACCAGCGGGGAGTGTCATATTAGCGGTGTGATATAGTCCTTAACTGCAGATTCCTCTGTCAGTTCTGCAGCTGTTTTACTTCCTTTCAGCAGCAGTAGTTATTTTAAATAGAGTTGATATTATGGCTTGCGTTGTGGTATTGCCCTACCTTTCCTTTGTTTTCTTTTATTTCAGTTTTCTTGTTTGCATGGTTGAAAAATGTGAAATATAAGACTAAAAATCAGGATGAATCTAGCAGGTAAACTATAGTACAGACTGTCTGTTTAGACTTCTGAATTGGAACTAAGAGACTTGCTTTAAGACACCTAGTTGGCGTTTGTCCTCTGATAAATCTGTCACCTAGTTGGAGCCCAATTAAAAAGAATGCTCAGTTACCTGGAATTTTCCTTCAGGTGTTAGAGTGGAGGGAATGAAGTTAATCGTATGAATTCATGCTAACCTTAGTGACTTGTCTCACAAACAGCTGTCAGGATTTGTTTATTGTCAGAACACAGAAATATCAGTCTGCTTCACTGCATATACAGTGTGCCATATTGTGTGACGCATTAGCCAGATCCACACCACTCTTCCCCCTCTGCCCTGGAGGACTTGAATGTTTGTTTCACTCCCCTCTGCAAACTTAGGACCTTAGATACGTTCCTTTCACAACATTTTTCAAATGTTTTATGATATAGTTCCTAACTGCAGATGCAGAGTCCCTTTGTATACTCCATGATACTCTGAATTCCTTGGATTAGGGACTTTATTTCTCCTCAACATTTAAGCGCTGGATGAATAACTGAGGCATTGTGAGTACTGACGAAAATGTTGAGTGGGAACAGAAAGTGTCACAGGCGTTCTGAAGAACATTAGAAAAAGACAGTAAAGCAAGTGCAATAAAGCACTTGATTATTCATCAAGAAACAATAAACTTTACCTATTTTTGAAGTCAAATAGTGCAAGAGTTGGACAAAATGGTGTTTTCTAATTAATCAGTGTGCCAGAAAATTAGTTCAACCAGAACATTTCATTCTCAGAGCATATCAGTTCTCCTCTTATATAAAAGCAGGAGCATATTTGACAGAAAACCGTGGGAGGATTTTTTTTTAAAGTAGCTGAATGCAGTCTAAAGAGGGGCATGCTTAAAGTTTTCTTGCATTCAAATTCAGAAGTAAAGCAGTGTCCAACTAGTATATACTACCAGATAAGGTGAACATACTTGTCTTATTTAGAGAAAGAAGGGCAACAAGAGACATGGCATATTGTAAAATCCACCCTGAATTATTTCTCTAACGTTACTTGATCAGCTTGATTCCACATTGGGAGTGGGATGGTTATTCACAGTCATTTAGATCTCTTCTTCAATCAGGTGGTCTGTTTTTAAACCCATATCTCTGAGTATATCTCCTTAACCCCACCGGTAAGCTTGAACATCAAAAAAAAAAACTGGCCTAATTTTTCAAGAAGGCTTTGCTGGGCCGGTTTGGGACTGAGTGTGACATTCTTCATTAAAATCTGGAGAGGTCTTCTGCAACTGCTCCTTTACCCTGTCCATATTTTATTGAGGCTGTCTCATTCCACTGTGGTTCTCTTGCTTCCAATTTGTCTGTCCATGCTGCTCCCCATCTAGTGATGCTCACTTGTTTTCACGCAACTTTTACGTATAGCATAGACTTTCAATTTCATCTAGTGCATAAAAATGAAGATCACATTCCATCTCTCAGCAGGCAATGGCTAAGTTTTCTCTTCTACCTGGGAATTGATTGCCCCACCCTTCTCATTGCTAACCCTGCTACTCCTCCAGTTCCCTTTTACATGGTATTGATGCTTCCTTAGTGAAGCTGTCTGTAACCCTCTTCCAGCTGGATTAAGTGGCCAGTCCATGTGGTCTCTGTGGGCCCTATGTGGAACTTTCTCATGGCACAAGTCACCCCTTCTTTCAGTTGTTTGTTTTCTCCTCTGTCTTCCTGGAAGGCTGGGTCTATATTCAGTTTGCTTTTTTTTTTTTTACATCTTTATTGGAGTATAATTGCTCCACAATGGTGTGCTAGTTTCTGCTTTACAACAAAGTGAATCAGCTATACATATACATATGCCCCCACATCTCTTCCCTCTTGCGTTTCCCTCCCTCCCACCCTCCCCATCCCACCCCCGCAGGCGGTCACAAAGCACCGAGCTGATCTCCCTGTGTCCTGCGGCTGCTTCTCACTATCTATCTATTTTACGTTTGTTAGTGTATATATGTCCATGCCTCTCTCTTGCTTTGTCACAGATTAACCCTCCCCCTCCCCATATCCCCAAGTCCACTCTCTAGTAGGTCTGTGTCTTTATTCTTGTCTTACCCGTAGGTTCTTCATGACATTTTTTTTTCTTCTTAAATTCCATATATATGTGTTAGCATACGGTATTTGTCTTTCTCTTTCTGACTTACTTCACTCTGTATGACAGACTCTAGGTCCATCCACGTCATTACAAATAGCTCAATTTCGTTTCTTTTTATGGCTGAGTAATATTCCATTGTATATATGTGCCACATCTTCTTTATCCGTTCATCCGATGATGGACACTTAGGTTGTTTCCATCTCTGAGCTATTGTAAATAGAGCTGCAATGAACATTTTGGTACATGACTCTTTTTGAATTCTGGTTTTCTCAGGGTATATTATAGCCTCAGCCTCTCACCAGAAGTGTGTCTGGCATGTGATAGGCATATAATAAATATCTTTGAATATATAATTTTACAATTTTTCTTTGCATTTAATTGTTTTTCATTGTTTATTACTTGGCAAGTTTGGCCTAGTTGTTGGATGTGTGGTCTGGAGGAAATGAGTAGGGGGAGTGCTAAGCGATGACCAGTGGTGCCAGTGGTAAACTGCTTGGGACCGTGTATTCATAAGTTTCTGCATAACATAAACTTTTAATTGATATTACCATTTGATGGTGTTCTTTGAAAAATGTTGAAATTTTCATAGCCATATATTACCTGAGTGATACTGTGTTTCCTGGGCCAGTGAGATTTATAGATCCTTTTATTTTCATTAATTATGAGTGAAATCTTTAGGTTTCTTCCAGTTCTTTAGATACACGTTATCATTGGGACAAACACAGATAAAGGGTGGTCGATTTTAGTGATTTTACTAAAGATAATCCCTCCATTGAATATTTTCTCCATTTTTTTATTGGTGTAATTTTATTTCAGTTTTGGACCTAATGTGTATAACATAGCATTTGGTTTTATAAACATTCTTGATTTTCAGCAAGTCACTTGAAAAGATCTTCATTTGAATAAATATAATAGAAGAACACTTAGCTTAAATTCACTTAATGACTTTTATAAAATATAAGATTATGTGATTATAAAATGTGAAGCCTAGTAACTAAGGATATTTATAGAGCAAGTTGTCTCAGCAACAACACTTATATACTGTGATATATAAGTGAGAATCACATATACTTTTATTATTTATTTTACTCTCTACTTCTGCAAATATATTAGGAACCATGCCTTTTAATTCTATGAATAGGACTTTGTCTTATCATCCTGCATAGTGTAATGCTAGTTGTTGCATTAGAAATTATTTTAAATGAAAATTAGTTGTTATATGATACAGAAGGCATACATTTTGTTTTTAAGTTGTTTACTTTAAATAAATGATCAGTGTTTCTTGTATTTTTCAATTAAAAAGGATGGTGCAAAGTTGGACATAGTCTTCAACCAATTGTGAATATTACTCTATATAGTTCATCTGCTATAATTCTATTTTAATGTCTTATAAAAGGGTGTAACAGTAGTTGAAAATACTCCGTCAATTATTGGTGGTATAAGGGTACCGTTTTTATTGGTTCATAGGTTCCAAGCTTTACCCAAACTGTGAAGTGCTGTGGATTTCTTTGTGAATCACCATATCTAAGCTAATGTGGTGGTGGTTTACAAAGTAATTCATAGTGCTTCACAGGTGCTTCTGCAGTTGATCTACACCTCGAAGCCTAGGATCCCTTTACTGAGCCATTGAGAACAAGCTACTTTGTATTACAAGACTTACAAGGTCAAGAGATCCCTGGTAAATATACTCTAGAATCCTTCCATTTGGTACTTATGGAAGCTGTGTCAAATGCACCAAAATTATGGTTTCTTTACCTAAATATACATGTTTTTCATAGTTGGTATCTCTTGTCTCTCCTGGTATTTTTCTGAAAAGTAATTTGTCATACTTCTTGGTTAAGAAACATGATGCATCAGAAACAGATCAATTCAATGAGTATTCTCACCCAAAATCATAAATATGCCATTTTGAAATTTAAAGATTTTAATTTAATTGATTATATACAAATTCATATAAAATTACATAAAGTCTATACCAAATGAATGAATTCATTAAATATTTTTAACTGCTAAGTGATCAAGGGCATATAAACATCCTTGTTATGCAGTACTTCTGTAAGTAACCAAGATTTCATTTTATTCAAACCAGAAAAACATTGTTGGTGTAGGCAAAGAAATAACCTCAGTGTGAAATTGTACATTATGATGGAGTATGTTAAATTAGGTATCCTTTGGACACTCATTTCCATCTACTTTCTTGTGGGACCAGTTTTCTTTGCTCCCATTTTATGATTCAAAAGATTGAGTTACCTTCCCAAGGTCACAAAAACCTAATTACCTGCTGACATGTTATTATTAAAACCAAGAACTTTGTGGTCATTTCAGCCATTAGAATTACTTAGTCTGATTGACTCATGAACCATTAATCAAACATTTGATGATTAACTATTTTACTAATTGACTTAGACTCCAAATAGTTATGTTGACCTTACCACGTCCTTTTTATTTACAGGGCTAGAACTTAGGTCTTACCTAAGTTCAGTGGTATGACCATAAGACTTTCGTAACTATGAATACTTTTGGGCTTCTATTTCTTAAGCGGCACTTCTGCCTGCCAAAATGGCAATGGTACAGGTTTCTGAAATTACTTCTGAATCATCATTAAATATATCTATTTTATTCATTATGACAGTTTTTGTCTTATGTTTGAATCTTTAGAAATCGGTTGTGAATATGCTCTGTAAAGTTGGGTGACTTGAAATAAATTATTGCAGTAAACCATTAAGCCCTTTTTTCTAATAGATAACAAAAATAAATATATTATTTTAAACGTATATATAACGAAAATAATGAATGTCATATATGTGTATGATGATTTTAACATTGAAATATATCTTATACAAATATAATGAGATGCTTTATACAAGAAACACCTTGCTACTCTAATTTTAACGTATGATACAAATATATTCTAATTGCCTAGCCTTTAATTTATCAATATTTTTAATTATCATACCTTCTCTGAAAAATATGTATTCTTGTTTCTCTTAGGCCTCTGTGTTCATAAGCAAGCTCCTCAGAGCTCTAAGGTTCCATTTGCTTTCATTGGGAGCTCCATTGCTAGTGGGTGTGGATGGGTTTGGAAGGAGACTGAGAAGACAGGTTTCTGAGATTCTGTTGACCGAGAACCTACTGATTTTTCTATTTTATATGTCTATTCTTTGAGATAAGGATGCTATTTTTTTTTTTTTTTTTTTTTTTTTTTTTTTTTTTTTTTTTTGCGGTATGCGGGCCTCTCCCGTTGCAGAGCACAGGCTCCAGACGCGCAGGCTCAGCGGCCATGGCTTACAGGCCTAGCCTCTCCGCGGCATGCGGGATCTTCCCAGCCCGGGCACGAACCCGTGTCCCCTGCATCGGCAGGCGGACTCTCAACCACAGCGCCACCAGGGAAGCCCAAAGATGCCATTTTTAATGAGAATACTTAACAACTGTTGGTTCATAAATTTAGAAGAAATTAACAAACTTTGTTTCCTTGAGAGAACTTTAGTTTACCAGAGATAAAATGGGGTTCGTTCTCACATCTTACAATTATGCACCTATACCTTGCATCATCATTCTAGTCCCAAGTTGTCTGTATTTATTTAAGCCTAGCAATGCTAATTTTTTTCATTTTTAAGATAAATGCACACAGTTTTACAAACAATATATTAATTTTGGGTGCAATTTTGGGTAGAACACATGTGCCAAATAGATTTACACTTTCTTGCTAGGGACAAAGGCAGCATTAAGCCCTTCTAACTTCTGTGAAACCTATATGAGAATAAATACTAGAAAGTGAGTATGCTTGTCAGGGTTCTTCAGAGAGACAGAGCTAACAGGATATGTGCATGCATGTATATATATGGATATAGAGAGGGGGAGAGAGAGAGAGATTTATCTAAAGGAATTGGCTCACATGATTGTGAAGGTGTGACAAATCCAAAATATGATGGGGTAGACCAGCAGGCTGGAGACTCAGGAAAGAGTTGCAGTTTGAATCCAAGGCAGTCTGCTGCCAGAATTCCTTCTTCCTCTGGGGAAATCAGTCTTTGTTCTATTAAGACCTTCAACTGATTGGATGAGACCCGCCTACATTACGGATGGAATCTGCTCTACTCTTGGTCCACTGATTTAAGTGTTATTCTGATCCAAAATCACCTTCACAGAAATATCCAGAATAATGTTTGGCCAAATAGCAAGTCACCAATGTACAGCCAACTCCACACATAAAATGAATCATCACAGTGAGAACATAAGTTTTTTTTCAATGAATTACATTTTTAGTTTTAAAATAATGAATTGATTTCTAATTATTTAGTACATATAGTTCTGCATATGTGAACTTTAATATATTTATATTTCCTTTAATTGATATGAAGTTTAGTTGTGGACATTCCTTTGGGTCAAATTTCCAGTAAAAACATTCTTCATCTGCAAGAGTAGCAGAGATAATTGCAACCAAGGCATGTCTCATTAAATGTTTAGTTTCATTTTATAGAAGTTAATTTTTAAAATAAATTCATACATTTTAAAAACTCAAGTTTAAACATACGTTTAAAAAACTTTTTCTTTTTTATCTTTCTCTTTCATTTTTATAGAATTCTTACTTTGTGTATTCTTTCGTGAACTTACAGTACCTGATGTACTATGGATACCAAATAAATATATGTAGAATGAATGAATGAAGTTTGAACATTATAATCTTTAAAAATGAATTTGAGCAGTGGTAAACATTTTTTATGATGACCAGCTTCGTCTCTGACCCAAGCTTTTATCTCTTAATACATCTTCCAAACGCATGGCAAAATTCCAACAGAAGTAAACAATCATTTCATCTAAAAATTAATGAAGTGGAGAAAACAATAGGAAATCACAATAGAATAAATGGATGTAATTTTAAATGTGAGTGAAAATTTTAGAATAAAAGAAGGATTTAGCCTATTAGGAATATATGAGTTTTTAAAAGTTCCAGTTCATTTGAGTGCTTACTTTGGAAAGTACTTCAGCTGAATTACTCAAATTCTGAAGATATTAGCTCTGTACTGATTAGCAGTTAGCAGAATATCAAGCTTTTATTTTTATGTGGGTGTACTTAAGTGATGTAAGATGAGCACTCCTGTAATCAGTGTCCTAATTTTGTCTCCTTGAGAGACTTTACTTTTACAGCCTGTTCCCCAAATAATAATTAGAGAAGTAAATTAAATCCCCGCAATTCTGCTTCAGAAAATAATGTGGTGAACTATAGAGAGAAGAATTGGAAAAAGTAAACAACCTTAAACTCTTAAAAATAGCTCTGCTTAGAGAAGCAACTAAGATTTGTAGAGATCTCATTTAATCACTAAATTGACTATTGTTGCTCCATTTTATGGATGAAGGAATGAAAGTACCCTAACTTGTAAAACTCTCTACCATATGACACACTACCTATGTACAAAATCCTCACAAGTTACATCCATGAGGCCTTACAACATATGAGAAGAAATTTCAGATAATAAGAAAAAAATCATAAAAGCTACATTTGGAAAATATTTGCCTCTATTATTTTCCCTAGTACCTACATCATAATAATTCCATCAAATTCCTTTCTTACGCAGTTTTTGCCTGTGAGGAAACTCGCTTCTTTGTTTTACCTTGAATGGTGTGTTACAAAATATTTATATGCTGATTTTAGAAAAGTTTTCTCTAAGTAGATAACTGTGTCTACCAGAGGTCTCTTAGATAGGCAGGTGGATATTTTCATGTGAACTGGATGTGTGAACCTGAGGTAACCATAATCTTGATCAGATCCAGTGTCAGCTTTCCATAGCCAGATGACCCAAAATCAGCACTTCAGAGTTAGTGATGTAGGACCTAAAGGGAACCCTTTGGTTACTAGCAGGTGAACAAAGCAGCTATGATATTGGAGAGCTGAAGAGCTGACTGAGTAGAAAGAAGAGGACAGGGAACAATTGAGAATATAATAGTTATAGTGTAGCATGTTCATTTATCAGACACTGGAGAGATTAGAACACTAGCCCTTCACTGGAAGTAGGGAGCACAATAAAATTTTCCAGGGTGATAGCCTTGTATAATTTGAGAAAACTTCTCAAGTGATTCTTAAATGTTCATCTGCCTGAGAACAACTGAACTAAAATTCCATGAGGTCAGACTCTTGGAGGAGAACAGAGAAGATAACCATAAAATCAGGATGAAGTGACATAAAGCCGGAGTAGGGAAATCTTGACAGCTCAGATTCAAAAGCATCCTAGAGGGTTAGGATAAGGAGGGTGGGAGGGAGACGCAAGAGGGAGGAGATATGGGGATATAGGTATTATGTATAGCTGATTCACTTTGTTATACAGCAGAAACTAACACACCATTGTAAAACAATTATACTGCAATAAAGATGTTAAAAAAAAAAAAGCATCTTCTCTTCCTAAGGCAAGGTTACCATGGAAACACCACAAAGGGCAGGGCCTGAGAGCCTGGGGCATAAGCATGGAGCTCGGGTCTGAATGGAAACAGTGCCTTAAAGAGTGCATATTTGAAAAAAAAAAAAAAGAGTGCATATTTGATAGTGCCTATCTAGAGCTAAGAATTCAGAGGGCAAATAGGAGAAATATCTAGAACAGTGCTGTCCAATAGAAATATAATGTAAGCTGCATAGGGAAGTTAAGGTTTTGTAGTTTTAAATTAAATTAATTTGAAACATGAACAAATAGAATCACATGAAATTAAATTCCATAATATGTTTCATTTAACCCACTATTTCCAAAATACTATAATTTCAACAAGTAATCATGTAAGAATTATTAATGGGATATTTTACATTCTTTATTTTTGGTAATAAGTATTCAGAATTTGATATATATTTTACACTTTCAGTACATCTCAGTTTGGACTAGCCATATTTCAAGTGCTCAGAAAGTCACCGTGTAGCAACTAACTATGGCACTGGATAGTGCAGATCTAGAGGACAAATACAAATACGAGGTGAAATTCTTACATGCCTAGCTAAGGCTCTTTTGTCAGTTTCCCTAAAGAAGCTGGCAAATTGTAGTGGTTAGAAGGATGGGTTCTCAAATGAAACTGCCTAGATTTGAGGCTTATTTCTACCACTTAATAGCTGTGTGTGTGAGACCTTTGCCTGGTCATATATCCTCCATGTACCCCAATTTTCTTACCTGTAAAATAGAAAAGTATCATTTTACTCCTAAGGTTATTATGATCAATACATAGGTTAATATAAGCAAGGACTTAAGTAGCACATAATAAGAGCTCAAAAATGACTGGTTCTGATTCTTTTGGTTGTCGTAACCTGGCTTTTGAATGTTGGAATTCCTCAAGACTCATTTCTGGGCTCCTTTGATTTTTTTCTTATTTTCTCTGGGAAATTCCATCTATGCCAAGGACTTCAGTTCCTATCTCCGTGACAATAATTCACAGATTTTACTCTTGGGCTCAGACTTTGCTTTTCCAAATCCGGATAGCAAATAGAATCCTGGACAGATCGACTTAGATTACTCAAAAATATCTCAAAACCAACATATTGGTACCAGAGTTCAGAATCACCTCCCTTGAATTCTGTCTTCATCCAAATAAACAAACCAAAAGAGAGATCATCCTTTTCTTTCTAACAACTAATAACTGTATAGAGGTACAAGCCTGAAATTTAGAAATAACTCTTGATCCATTCTCCCTCTTTTCCCATCACCAAACCTATTATCAAATAATCTCCTCTAAGTTTCTTAAATCCATCGTCATCTTCTTTGTATTTCTACCATCACCAGTTTACCTAGGGAACACCATCACCTCCTGGATTATTGCAGTAGCCTCCCATGTACTCTGACTTCACCTGTTTTACTTAAGGTGCCAATCTGATTGTTTTATTCTCCTCCTTAAAAAGCTTCAGTAATTCCCTATGTGTTCCAGAGTTAATGAACACAATCTTTTTTGTGACCTAAAATTTAGCACCACCTGCCTCCAGCTTTTCCCTGGGCTCTAGTCACAGTGACTTACTCTCAGTTTATGCTTCCTCTTGTCTTAGTCTCAGGGCATTTGCAGAAGTTAATCCATCTTTTCGGAATTCTCTACTCTCACCTGGTCCTCTAGTTAAGTCCTGCTCATCCTTCAGTCATCGGGTCAAATATCACCTCTTGGGGAGCAGTCTAGGTAAGCCCTCTCTGATAATCTAGTCTCACTGCACACACAGCCCCATTGTAGTTGGTAATGTATTTGTGGATGAAGTTACTCATTAATATTAGCCTCCCCTACTAGACTGTAAGTTTCATGATGGAAGGGACCATTATTTAATTATATATCATCATTATTTTCAGTGAGAAATATAGTTCCTGCCACACAGAAGGTGCTCAATATATATTTTGGAAAAGAGATCAGGAACGAGAAAATATTAGATTAGAGGTAAAGCACAAAATCTTCATAGAAATGAAACCATTTTTCTTATTATGACAAAATTCTGTTCTCATCAAGAGCACAGGAATATTACTATTACTGTTACTATTACTATTACCTCCTTTTCATTGAAATTGTTACAATTGGTTCCACCCCCAAAACTTAGCAGGAATATTGCCAGGCTGCTTCACAAATCTTGGTCTATCTCCAAATAACCATCTTATAGATTTGCTACCTCCCAGTTCCCTTGTTTCCATCCTGATCAAAATCCAAAAGAGAATGCTTTATTTGTTTATTTTTTTATGTCTACTTGAAATATAGTTGATTTACAATATTATATTAGTGTTGGGTGTACAGCATAGCAATTTTATATTTTTATACTTCACACACCATACTAAGTTATTACAATATTATTGACTATATTCCCTACGCTGTACATTACATCCTTGTGACTTTTTAATTTTATAACTGGTAGTTTGTACCTCTTAATCCCCTCCACCTATTTCACCCATACCCCCAAGTCCCTCTCCTCTGGAAACCACTGGTTTGTTCTCTGTTTTGTGGGTCTGTTTCTGTTTTATTTGTTGTTTGTTTTGGTTTTTAGATTCCACATATAAGTGAAAACATACTGTGTTTGTCTTTCTTTCTCTTAGGTCACTAAGCATAATACCCTCGAGGTCCATTATTATTGTCTCAGATGGTGAGGTTTCCTTTTTTTATGGCTAATATTCTTTTGTGTATATGTACTACATCTTTATCCATTCATCTGTCTGTGGACACAGCTTGCTTTCATATCTTGGCTATCGTAAGTTGTTTCAATGAACATAGGGGTACATATAGCTTTTTGAATTAGTGTTTTCATTTTCTTCAGATATATACCCAGAAGTGGAATTTCTGGATCATATATGGTAGTTCTATTTATTTTTTTAATTTTTAAAATGGTTTATTTATTTTTGGCTGCGTTGGGTCTTTGTTGCTGTGCGCAGGCTTTCTCTAGTTGAGGCGAGAGAGGGCTACTCTTCTTTGCAGGGCACGTCTTCTCATTGCCGTGGCTTCTTTTGTTGCAGAGCACGGGCTCTAGGTGCACAGGCTTCAGTAGTTGTGACACAAGGGCTCAGTAGTTGTGGCTCATGGGCTCTAGAGTTGTGGTGCATGGGCTTAGTTGCTCCGCAGCATGTGGGATCTTCCCAGACCAGGGATCGAACCTGTGTCCCTGCCTTGGCAGGCGGATTCTTAACCACTGTGCCACCAGGGAAGTCCTGGTAGTTCTATTTTTAATTTTTTGAGGAATCTTCAGTGTTTTCCACAGTGGCTGTACCAATTTACATTTCTATCAACAGTGCAGGATGGTTCCCTTTTCTCCACATCCTCTCTAGCACTTGGTATTTCTTGTTATTTTTTGATGATCGCCATTCTGACAGATGTGAGGTGATATCTCATTGTGGTTTTAATTTGCATTCCCCTGGCAATTAGTGATGTTTAGCATCTTTTCATGTGCCTATTAGCCATCTGTATGTCTTCTTTGAAAAAAATGCCTCTTCAGGTCCTCTGCCCATTTTTTAATTGGATTATTTGTTTTTTCTGATACTGAGTTGCATGAGTTATTTATATATTTTGAATATTAAAAGAGAGTGCTTTAACTCTGCTTCTGCCTAGAACTGTCCTATGCAGTCCAGCTAGAAAGCCAGAGTATTGCCCTAGGCAAAAATAGTCAGAGATTGGAGGGAGGAACCAAAGAGGTTGATCCCCAAAGTCTGAGAGCAAACTAACATTGCTTTAACCAGTCTGGGACTTAGAGATCCAGTAAATGGCATCTGGGACAGAGTGTGACTGACACAGCTGCAGGCATCTAGGGTAAAATAAACCTTTGAATATTTTCTTCTCATGAAAGAATAACAAGTTAAAGGAATCGCTTGTGTGTGCTTGTGTGTGTCTGGGGCACCAATCTTGTTACATTTTCTGTGGCATATACATGAATCATAAACTTTGCAACAGTGAGAGGAAATATTTTAAATAGCTAAAATACATGAAAATGAATAGCATGCAGGCAATTTATATATATTGTATAACCTACTTGATTATTAAATGTTCATGTAAGGATAAGTGTGAGATATTTGCATTTTATAAAGACCAAGATCCAGATATATTGGTGATGAAAGCAAAATGTATGTAAACAGATGGCTTCTAGTTAAGGATGCATTTCTCTGCTGCCACTTCTCATTACAGCAGGTTTCCAACGCGGTATTAAGGATAGTTGTTTTTAAAAACCCTTTCGCCTGTATTCTAAATCCTATACTGAGGAGTGCTTTCCACTGTCCCTTTGCATTGCCGCAGTTTGCAATTTCCTGCTTCCTATTCACTTCCTTGGAGGACTTCAAATAGGCTGCATCAAGTCAATCAGGTGATTTTTAAAAACCACCTTGGAAAAAATGCAGTGAAAAGGAATTGCATCCACGAAAGAGCCACTGTTTATCAATATTTGAAGGAAATTCAAGACTATACCGTCAGTCCCTAGACCTAGTCAGGAGCATGGGTGGATTTATATTTTAATATCATTCACAATTCCATTAGTGGTTATACTTTGAAACAGAGAATTTACTTAATATACACAGAGAATTACTTAATATACGCTAATTTTGGTCCTGTATTCACTTGGAAATAATTTTAAAATTTTTTGCAATTTAATAATTGAGGATTTAAATTTTTTAATAAGTTCCAGAAACAATTTTATATTACTGCCTCCAATATGTGGCTCTGTTAATTCTTTGTGCCAAAAAACGTAAGGTTGAATTTGCAAGCGTTGGCAACAAACAGTTCTTTTTGGTATTCGATAGTGTTGAAGTTCTGGGATTGAATATATCAATATTTATTCTTAGAAAAGTCATCAACTAGATTTTGCCCAAAACCTGAAGCATCCTTTGATATACAAAAAAATAAATAACCTAAATTCTTAGTCAAGGGCTTATAGTTAAATAACTTTATTCTTCTTTAGATGTATAAAAACCATGCCTACTGAATACTACCTACGTAATTCCATCAGAGGTCAGGAAATTATATTGTAACTCTTGCGAAATTCCTTTTATCAATCAATGATTTTCTGTTTTTAATGTATAATCTCAGCTACAAATAACCTCAGTACAAAGACATTGACACATGCATAATTTCTCTCAAAATATCAGTTTTGCTGTTTTATATTCTTTCATACTATCTTGTATTTGTCTAATGATGTCTACTTGGCTGTCCAGAACAGGGGTACTGTGGCCCAGTATTTAAAGCAGCTGTGGTCTTTCTCAACTTTCAAATGGTAGCCAGGTTCTGCTGATTCTACCTCTGAACTTTCTCTTAATCTTCTCTTATTCCTTTATCTGCTGTTCCCACCCCCAACTCCCTATGTTGGTTTAGGCTTATATCTGGATTCTCACCTGTTCTCTCTGTTTCCAGCCTCTCTTCACAGCCCATAATCGACTATAGAATCATACCTACATCCTAGTATATTCTTTACTCACCCTACTGTAGTCATCATATCTTGAATGTGACAAACTCTGAAGTCTTTTTTTTTTTGGCTTTTGCAAATATTATACCTTTTATTTCTATAACATTTTTAATACCCCAACATCTTTCCCCTACACAGAGACATAACCTTCACGCCAACAACACTTCTATCCATTTTCTAACTGTCAAATTCCTATCATATTTAAAGCCCCAAGGGAAATATTTTATTCTCTGTGGTGCCTTCACCAATTCCCCCAAACAGAACTAATATATACACCCTCTCTATTGCTTTGCAAATGGTGACACTATGAGTGCAAGGTACTGCATAGTAATTATGTACACTTAAAAATTACAGCTAATGGGCCCCTCAGGGGCAGAGCCATATCTTAGCCAACTGTGGATCACTGATTCATAGCATGATAACTGGTACTAGGCTGTTTAGTAATTGTAATAATAGATAACAATTTTGAGCACTTGTGAAGCATAAGCTTAGATTGAAGCGTCTCAACCTCGGCACTATTAACATTTTGGACCTGTCAATTCTTCATTGTGGTGTGGTGTCCTCTAAGGTATTGTAGGATTTTTATCAGGATTATTGTCCTTTCCCCATTAGATGCCAGTAGTACCTTCTCCCAAGTTGTGATGCTCAAAATTGTCTTCCATCATTGCCACATGTCCCTTGGATGGGAAGAATTGTCCCCAGTTGAGAACAGTTGACTTACATAGCTTATGTCATTTAATCCTCATAATTACCTCAGGAGGCAGCCATAGATTTTTTTTTCTCTTTTCCAAGAGAGGAAATTATGGCTTAGATGATACTGGTAGGAGATGGTAAGACCTTGATTTAAACCCCAGATGTCTCTGGAACATGTGTTCCTGATCACTAAGCTGCATTGTATTCTAATCTATAGCTGCTGAATACTTTAATATTTGACAACTAGTCTCATTTCTTCATGACGTACTTACTATTAAGAGAAATTTTAATTCACTTCAAGATTTGGTGAGTAATGAGTCTGTGAAATGTTTTCAGGTGTGTTTGCGTGAAGATAAAATACAATTGTGGAGACTTCCCTGGTGACACAGTGGTTAAGAATCTGCCTGCCAACGCAGGGCACATGAGTTCGAGCCCTGGTCTAGGAAGATCCCACATGCCGCGGAGCATCTAAGCCCGTGCGCCACAACTACTGAGCCTGCGCTCTAGAGCCCGCGAACCACAACTACCGAAGCCCGCGTGCCTAGAGCCTGTACTCCACAACAAGAGAAACCACCACAATGAGAAGCCCGCGCACCGCAAGGAAGAGTAGCCCCCGCTCACCACAAATAAAGCCCACGTGCAGCAACAAAGACCAAACGCAGCCAAAAAAACAAAAAAAAAAACACAATTGTGCATATGTGCTTGACTAATAGACATGCAGAATTTGCAGGAATCTTTGTAAGCCTCCAGCCCAAACTCTCGGTCCCCAAAGGAACCTCTTCTGTTCCATCCATACACAAAGATGTGGAAACCACAATAATGATAATTTAATTTGAACGTCATTTTTAAACAAGTTGCCCTCTTGGAGACAAGATAGTTTTCTGAAATGAGCACGGGACTAAGAGCTGGGAGCCATATGGTTCCAGGTCTGCCACACACCTGCTCATCAGCCCTCATCCTATGTTAGACCCAGCTTCATCCTCTGAGAAATGGAAACAATAATTACAGCCCTGGTCATCACATGTGAAATTATTCACGTGTTTCCTCAAAAAGAGTACTAGATAAACGAGGAACATTGCTATTGTTTTGTAGGTGTACAAATATTTTACTTGTTAAGCTGAGAAGGCATGTATCCTCTTAAGATTATTCTTACAGGAAATGTTGGGCAACCAACTGGTAGAAGAGTGATATGTGGAAACAATCTCTTTTACTCCATCTGGAAGCCAGCCTCACATTAAGAATATCAGTACATTTCCTTTGGGTCTTAATATCTAACTTGTCTTTTTTTTCAAAAGATAGTATGGTGGTACCAATGATTTGTTTATTTGTGTAGTGCCTTCCCCAGGACAGAAGCTCAGTAGCCATGGGACTGTATTTTTAGGTGTGTGTGTGTGTGTGTGTGTGTGTGTGTGTGTGTATGGGATTAATATCTCCTAATCCCTGAACTATGATATTTCTTGCCTTTTGAAAAATATGTCCTGGTGCTACTTCAAAACTTCTACTTTGGTACTCGTTAGTATTTGTTGAATCCATACTTTGAGAGGGAAAATGCACGCTCACGTCTTTCTCTTCTGAATTATCAAGGCTTTATGAATATTGACTGGCAAGGAGGCTATAGGTGGACCCATCCTTATATTAATACACACATCCATACCACCTTGATCCTACATCTTGTGATCTATAATGAACAGATAATCTTAGCATTTAGGCATGGTTATTCATTTCTAACACCTTCCTCCCCTGTCCATTACAGATAAGATAGAATAATGTACCTTCAGCATATGTTCTTCACCTCTTTTTGTGCTCTCAGGGAATGGTGATGTACAGGTACTTTTACCAATCTTTTGCCAGTTTCCTGATAGAAATTGGAAGTCAGGCTTGTGGGGAGGGACCTTCATGATTTGGGTTAAGCCTTTCTGCTGTACCTACTATACCTAGTAGGACTATTATTGTCTCTTCTCAATTTTGTAAACCTTTGATATTATCTTCAAATGTGATTAGATATACCTTCACACATTATTTTCCTTAAAAGTATTAATTAATTCAATGTAAATAATTAAAGCCCTATAAGTTTTCATGGTTTGCTTTTATAGGGGCCTCAAAACTAGAAGCGGTTTTCAGTATGTTTCAGAATCTTTCAGTATGTTTCTCATCCTGTATATGAGAACTAGAATAACTTATCTCATAGAAGGTATTTACAAACTATATTAAATAAGGTAAATAATGGCCACTGTGTTACTTTGGATATGAAGCTGAGAAGCTGCAAATGGCCTCCAGTGAGTTGCAGGTTAAATTCAAGAT
Source organism: Phocoena sinus (assembly GCF_008692025.1). NCBI lineage: Eukaryota > Metazoa > Chordata > Mammalia > Artiodactyla > Phocoenidae > Phocoena > Phocoena sinus. Next base: position 77,331,607 of record NC_045768.1, on the reverse strand, counting down.
GGTAAGCAGAATAGTGATCCCCTCCCCAAAGACGTTCACGTCCTAATCACTGGAATCTATGAATTTCTTAGCTTAAATGACGTAGCGGAATTAATGTTGCAGATGGGTTTAAGGTTGTTAATCATCTGCCTTTAACATAGGGAGATTATCCTGGGTTATATGGGTAGGCTCAGAGTAATCACAAGGACCCTTCCGAGTAGAAGAAAGGGGCAGAAGAGATAGAACCAGAGAGACGCCAGTGTGAGAAAGGCTCCGCCCAACTTTGCTGGCTTTGAAGATGGAGAAAGGGATCGTGATCCACAGATTGTGGAGGCCTCTAGAAGCTGGAAGGGAAACACAGAACTAGATTGTTTCCTAGAACTTCCACAAGGAATACCACCCTTTAACAGCTTGATTTTAACCCAGTAAGATCCATTTCAAATTTCTGATATTCAAGACTGTAAGATAATAAATGTTGTTATTCAAGTCAATAAATTCGTGGTAATTTGTTACAAAAGCAAGGAAAACCTAATATACCAAGTGAGCATTGGGTTAACATTTTGTTAATTGTTTCAGATCTCTGTTAATATGACTCCCTCAAGAGATAAATCATTACTTCTGGGACTTCTGAGTTTATGGGTTTGGGGTTTTTTTTTGGACACCCTTAATGGAGCTCCCCTGAGAGTCATTCTAAGAGACTTCTGTCCTGCCTCGGGGAATTCATGCTTTAGCTGGGGCGACAGACAAGGAAGTAAACACAAATGTCATTTATTACAAGAGGTGTACCAAGTGACTGTCTTTAAAGACATAATCAAACCTGTCTCTGACACGTGTGCAAGATGGGCATATTGTTGAGAATTTCCTATCTGATCTAATTTCCTCTCTTTCCAGAACCAGTCACATTGGGTGCTCTTATTCAAACAAGAGCACGAAGAGGAATTCAAATAGTCAGTGTAGGCTAGGTTATGACACAGTAACAATAAGCCCTATAACAACAGTTTATTTCTAACTGATACTATGTTTCCCAGTTGTGGACACTGGCAGGAAGTTTGTTGCATATTGGCCTTGTTTCAAGACTCTGGTTAATATGCACTTCATCCTCTGGAAAGTCACTGGTGGAGGTGGCAGGACAAAGAGAAAGCTGGAGGTTCTCAGACTAGCAATGAACCGCTCTAGTTCTGAAGTCAATGCATGCCACTTTTATCTACAATTCATTGGCCAGAAATAGTTGCATGGTCCAGTCCAGATGCAGACAGCAGGTGACTGGGGGAGGGGGCGTCAGGCAGGGTTTACCATGGAAGGAATACAGGTACCCAGAACAAAAGCAGCACTGTCACAGGGACCAACCCCTGTACTGAACCAGGATGTACATTTTTCACTCTTCACTCAGCTGTGTGTCTCCATCTGAATATTATTAGTAGATTTATTATTACCCAAACAGAATTTCTAGATTATTCCTATTAGACTACAGTTTTTTAATTGCCAGTATTATATTTTTCTATACCTGGCTTACTACTGTTTTGAAACTGCTGAAATCATGGCTCATGTAATGTGTATCACAATTATAAGAAGAAACCAGATGTAAAAAATCAAATTTCTGTTACATCAAGTATCAATATGCCTTTAAGGAAGGAGCAGTTTGAAAAGGAAACCATAGAACCAGGATAGGTCTTAGAAGCACTCACTCATTCATTCAGTAAGCATTTACTAAACGCTTACTGTGTACCCAGTGATGTGCTAGGTGGTGGGTATTAGCACAGAAAAAATAGACAAAGTCCTCACTATTATAACCTAGTAGAAGATTTTTTAAAAAAAAGTTACAAGTTACAGAACACTGTGATGAATCCTAGAGCAAGAAAGAGTACAGGGTGCTCTGGACACGTATAAGAAACTTGCCTAACCCAGACATGATAACAGGTCAAGGAGATTTCTTGGAAAAATTGTGATCTAAGCTAAGCGCTAAGGGATAGGTAGAAGTTAGTTAAGTAAAAAGGAAGGGAGGGTAAGCTTGGATACAGAATGAGGAGGGGAAGAGTATTGCAAGGCTGGGGAACTAGTGTTAAGTGTACAGCCCTAGAGGCTAGAGATATTGGGGCTTGGCAAGTGTGTAGAATCTACCCTCACAGAAAAATAATGAGCCAGCTTTCAGCACTGTAGAAGTCTCAGCTTCCTCTGTTACTTAGGCACTGTGCCATATGTGGGCATAGTTGTAAAGGCATGCGATGCTATTAGATCAGTTTTCGTTGTCTGCTTAACTCTACGGTTAGAAAGGTTTCCTCATCCAATTTAGATCCTGTTTCAAATTGCAATGGTAACTTGGAACGGATTGCATTTTAGTTAACACAGGTGGTGTTTTTCTGGGCTTGTGTAGTACACATACAGAGCTGCAGGCTGGTTTTTAGTGTTTTTACATGCCAATTCAGTGTTGTACGAGGGACTGATTTACTTACAACAGGGAGGAAAAGAGGTGCCTTAGGTATTTGCTACACAAAATGTTTTTTTTAGATTAAGCCCAAATTTATGCATTTTTGAAATGAAAGTTACTAAACCATAAACGAGAAGTGTTTTGCTAGGTGTGTTTTAAACAGAAGAGCTTTAAAAATGTAAGGGCTACAAGACATTTTTGACCAAGTTTACCCATTGGCGGTGGTAGAAAAATCTAAGCATAAAACGCTGGTGTTTGAGCTGTAGTTTCTTCTCCTCCTATCTCCTAAATATGTTTTCTGTCTTATGCTCAGAATGGGGGGAGGAATCAAGCAAAACAATTTTATGTAAAGCATGAGTTGCATGATCTGCATATGACGATTTAGATTTCAACTTTGCAGGAAAGTACTGTAGAAACTCCCAGTAAGTCATTTTCTCTTATTACCTCAGTTTCCTGATCTCTCCCTACTATTTTGAAAGAATTACAAATGGAATAATGGCATTTGCGGCAACATGGATGGACCTAGAGATTATCATACCAAGTGAAGTAAATCAGAAAGAGAAAGACAAATACCTTATGATATCACTTATATGTGGAATCTAAAAAATGACACAAATAAACTTATCTACAAGACAGAAACAGATTCACAGACATAGAGAATAGACTTGTGTTTGCCAAGGGCGGGGGACGGGGGTGGGGGAAGGATTGGGAGTTTGGGATTAGCAGATGCAAACTATTATATATAGAATGGATAAACAACAAGGTCCTACTGTATAGCACAGGGAACTATATTCAATATCTTGTGATAAACCACAATGGAAAAGAATATGAAAAAGTGTATATATGTATAACTGAGTCACTCTGCTCTACAGCAGAAATTAACACAACATTGTAAATCAACTATACGTCAATAAAATTAAAAAAAAAAAGATTGCAATGCAGACAAGTAGAGTCAATTTTTATCGACTTAACAAAAAAAAATGAGGGCTGTGCAGATTTACAGTGGTGTTTTGTTCATTATTTATTTGTAGTATGCAGAATCTGGGGAGGCGTGAGAATACAATAATTTGTTCATGGAATGAGGTCTGAACTTGGAAGTATCATTGGGATAAATGATTGAAATGAAAATGGTATCCAGATGCCTGGCAAAAGGGCCAGGTGAGGGATTAAAGAAAAAGGGGATGACACAAGGTAGGATTTTGAAACCAGGAGTGCGGCAGTTGGAAGTTTATTCAGCAAGTTTATAGGAAGCACCTTCTATGAGTTAGGCACTGTCCGAGACACAGGAATATGGCATGCTTTCTGCCATGAAGAACTTCATTTTCTGATGAGAGAGGAACAATAACAATGCAAGGTGAACATAATGGAAATGGAGACATTTCTAAACTGCTCTCCAAGCCTAGGGAATTGAGAAACCCCATGGACAAATCCCCTCAACAGATAAGGGACACTGGGAATCGTTCTGGAGTTTCCTAACTTCATTTTCAGAAGTTTATGTATAACTAGAACTACTTCAGTATTTGGTGATCGGAACAATTGTAGTCTTTGAAGATGAGCAGAAAGCAGAGAGTGTCTGTGGAGCTGGGAGATGAGGGTTATAGGGGAAGGTAGAATTCAGAGAAGGGAGACAGGGCAGTGAAAGTGGGATAGGGAATTCTTCCCTAGCACTTTCCCTTGTCCCCTCTGCCTTCTTTCTGAACTCTTCCTAGTGTACAGAACCTTACGCAACCTGGAATTTAGCTTGAGAAAGACTAGAGATGTTGGCTTTGGCAAGTAAGGGGTAATATTAGAGTTCTCCAGAGAAATAGAATCAGTAGGATGGAAAGATATAGATGTAGATATGTAGATATACAGACTTACTACAGAAACTGCCTCTCACAATTATGGAGGTTGAGAAGTCCCATGATCTGCCGTACACAAGCCGGAGAACCAGGAAAGATGGGAGTGTAATTCAGACAGAGTCCAAAGGCCCAAAACCAGGAACACAGTGTCTGAGGAAAGAAGAGGGATATTGTACCTCAGCCAGAGAGATCACATTCACCCTTCTCCACCTTTTTGTTCTATTCTGGCCCTCAAAGGATTGGATGATGCCTACCCACATTAGTGAGGGTGGATTTTTCCCCAGTCTGCTGATTCAAATGCTAATGTCTTCCAAATACACTCTTATAGACACACTCAGAACTAATGTTTTACCAGCCATCTGGGCATCACTTACCCCAGTTGAGTTGACACATAAAATTAATCATCACAGAGATATACAATCTTGATCTGAACAGAAAGAGGGGTGATGGTAGGATTTCAGGTGAGAAAAAGACTCCTTTTCCTTCCCCCGTTTTCTCATCACCACTCTCCCATGAAGGTTACCAATGGGAGGAACACCATGGGAGGAACAACAGAGTCCAAGTCATGATAAGGAGCAGCCAGATAAGGGTGGAAAGATGGCTTCAGTCAAGGCAGAAGAGGTGGGTTGAGTCTCCAGTGGTTAAGGAAGTTAAGTTATAGCAATAGAAGGAGAAAAACCATGTGATCATCTCAATAGATGCAGAGAAAGTTTTCGACAGAATTCAACACCCATTTATGATAAAAACCCTGCAGAAAGTAGGTATAGAGGGAACTTTCCTCAACATAATAAAGGCCATATATGACAAACCCACAGCCAACATCGTCCTCAATGGTGAAAAAGTGAAACCATTTCCATTAAGATCAGGAAAAAGAGAAGGTTGCCCACTCTCACCACTATTATTCAACATAGTTTTGGAAGTTTTAGCCACAGCAGTCACAGAAGAAAGAGAAATAAAAGGAATCCAAATCGGAAAGAAGTAAAGCTGTCACTGTTTGCAGATGACATGATACTCTACATAGAGAATCCTAAATATGCTACCAGAAAACTACTAGAGCTAATCAATGACTTTGGTAAAGTAGCAGGATACAAAATTAATGCACAGAAATCTCTGGCATTCCTATACACTCATGATGAAAAATCTGAAAGTGAAATTAAGAAAACACTCCCATTTACCATTGCAACAAAAAGCATAGAATATCTAGGAATAAACCTACCTAAGGAGACAAAAGACCTGTATGCAGAAAATTATAAGACACTGATGAAAGAAATTAAAGATGATACAAATAGATGGAGAGATATACCATGTTCTTGGATTGGAAGAATCAATATTGTGAAAATGACTATACTATCCAAAGCAATCTACAGATTCAATGTAATCCCTATCAAATTACCAATGGCAGTTTTTTACAGAACTAGAACAAAAAATCTTAAAATTTGTATGGAGACACAAAAGACCCCAAATAGCCAAAGCAGTCTTGAGGGAAAAAATCGGAGCTGGAGGCATCAGGCCCCCTGACTTCAGACAAAGCTACAGTAATCAAGACAATATGGTACTGGCACAAAAACAGAAATATAGATCAATGGAACAGGATAGAAAGCCCAGAGATAAACCCATGCACCTATGGTCAACTAATCTATGACAAAGGAGGCCAGGGTATACAATGGAGAAAAGACAATCTCTTCAATAAGTGGTGCTGGGCAAACTGGATAGCTACATGTAAAAGAATGAAATTAGAACACTCCCTAACACCATACACACAAAAGCAAACTCAAAATGGATTAAATACCTAAATGTAAGGCCAGACAGTATAAAACTCTTAGAGGAAAACATAGGCAGACCACTCTCTATGACATAAATCACAGCAAGATGCTTTTTGACCCACCTCCTAGAGAAATGGAAATAAAAACAAAAATAAACAAATGGGACCTAATGAAACTTAAAACCTTTTGCACAGCAAAGGAAACCATAAAAAAGACCAAAAGACAACCCTCAGAATGGGAGAAAATATTTGCAAATGAAGCAACTGACAAAGGCTTAATCTCCAAGATTTACAAGCAGCTCATGCAGCTCAATAACAAAAAAACAAACAACCCAATCCAAAAATGGGCAGAAGACCTAAATAGACATTTCTCCAAAGAAGATACACAGATTGCCAACAAACACATGAAAGGATGCTCAACATCATTAATCATTAGAGAAATGCAAATCAAAACTACAGTGAGAGATCATCTCACACCAGTCACAATCGCCATCATCAAAAAATCTAGAAACAATAAATGCTGGAGAGGGTGTGTAGAAAAGGAACACTCTTGCACTGCTGGTGGGAATGTGAATTGGTACAGCTACTATGGAGAACAGTACAGAGGTTCCTTAAAAAACTAAAAATAGAACTACCATACGACCCCACAATCCCACCACTTGACATATACCCTGAGAAAACCATAATTCAAAAAGAGTCATGTACCAGAATGTTCATTGCAGCTCTATTTACAATAGCCATGACATGGAAGCAGCCGACGTGTCCATCATCAGACGAATGGATAAAGAAGATGTGACACATATATACAATGGAATATTACTCAGCCATAAAAAAAAAATGAAATTGAGATATTTGTAGTGAGGTGGATGGACCTAGAGTCTGTCATACAGAGTGAAGTAAGTCAGAAAGAGAAAAACAAACACCGTATGCTAACACATATATATGGAATCTAAGAAAAAAAAAAAGGTCATGAAGAACCTAGGGGTAAGACGGGAATAAAGACACAGACCTACTAGAGAGTGGACTTGAGGGTATGGGGAGGGGGAAGGGTAAGCTGTGACAAAGTGAGAGAGTGGCGTGGACATATATACACTACCAAACGTAAAACAGATAGCTAGTGGGAAGCAGCTGCATAGCACAGGGAGATCAGCTCGGTGCTTTGTGACCACCTAGCGGGGTGGGATAGGGAGGGTGGGAGGGAGGGAGACGCAAGAGGGAAGCGATATGGGAACATCTGTATATGTATAACTGATTCACTTTGTTATAAAGCAGAAACTAACACACCATTGTAAAGCAATTATACTCCAATAAAAATGTGAAAAAAATACAATAAAAATAAAAACAAAACCAAAAACAAACAAACAAAAAAAGTTATAGCAATAGACTGCCTTGAAAGGGAGAGGAGTCTTTTTGACAGCAAAGGGATAGGGAAGGAGAGGCGTAAGGGTAGGGGAGGAAATGGGAATTTCATCAGTCATCTTTAAATAAAACTGAGCAAGAGGTGACCATTGGTATGAGAGAGATTTTTATAACATATTTCTCTATGGTAGGTGTAAATAATCTTAGCTGGAGGCAGCAGTATTCAGAACAAAATCATATATGTTTATTTTGGACAGCTTATTAAGGCATAATTTTCATTCCATACCATTCACTCATTTAAAGGGTATAATGAAATGGTTTTTCAGTTTATTCAGAGTTGTGCAACCATCATCAAAATTTATTTTACATATTAGCATGGATATTTTTCTATATATCCACCTCATTTTACCTTCTACAAATAGTCTCTCTTTCTGTGACCTTTCACTCTCATGGTATCATCTTAGCATGTAAGGATTAAAGAAAAGCTTTGTAATCCTATACTTGATATAACCTAAGATCTTACAGACTACCAGAAAGCAAAGGATCTTGTTGAGGTGAGCTGTTTTGTTTAGAAGCAGACCAAGCAGAAAAGTTGAATTGTATTATGAGAAGTATGACATTGTCCATTTCAATTGAATGACACGTATTTCACAATTATGATTATAGTTTCTGAACTATCCTTACAATCCACATGGGACAAAGAATATATAGGTTTAGGTAAATAGCTATATGTGGATATGTAAATGTTCAGTTACTAGATTTTGAAGTCGAAAGAATGAGCAAGAATGCATAAGGGACTCATTTCATTTAATATTTTTCTGGTCGTGACATGAGACCCTTGGGACTTCCTTCCAGAGCAGAAAATCACTTCAACCAGAGCTATGGGCTTGGCTAGGCTCCACGGGGATGAGAAACACAGGAAAGAAGAAAAGACAGATCATAACAGATAAATGGGAACTGACAGCACTGCCCAAGAGTCTCAGTGTAGCTTAGATGAAATGACACGCTATAAATTAAACCCTGTGATTCCTGTAAAAAATCTGACATATAAGGTTGACTGAACTGGGAAAAAACTGGGTTAAGTCAAAGCGTATTTCTGTAGAAGTCAGGGCTGCCTTCAGTTTCAGGTTTTCCTTCTTACGCTGTGCTGGTTTCATATTAACAATAATGGGAGTTGTTTCCTTATCAAGTTACCAACGTCTGTAAGCCTGGGATTGGAGTCCTGGGGGCCCGAGGAGGGTCAGTAGTTGAGCACGGTGGCCACATCTGCCATGAAGGGTGGCATCGCTGTTTACTGCTTTTCCACCCCTCCATGTGGGAGGATTATGCTTGCTTCATCCCACTGACATTTGGCTTAGCCATGTAGCTTGTTTTGCCTACTGGAATATATGTGGCCCTGGTATTGCAACTCCTGGAGAGAAGCTCTAAGAGCCCTGACATGGGTGTGACGTTGCTTTTTTTTTTTTTTTCTCTCTCTGCCATGGGAACAGCTGTGCATAAGATAGAGATTTTTTGGTATTGCTTTTTCTTTATCCTAGACTTCAGACTGTATGAGGAGCACAGCACTGCTAACCAGTAGTCAACATGTAATATGAGAGAGAAATTGCCTTGTTTTTGTAAGTCATCGAGAGCGATTTTCATTGTTACTGCAGCATAATCTAACAAAAACTGACTAATACACCTCACATTCATAGTATAGAAACAAGGAAGTCAACTGCAATGTGAGGAATACATTGGGTCCGGAGATGGTAACCAAAACTATTTGGTCAGGAGCTGGGCAAACTCTGGAAAAGAACAGGGAATCAGAACAAAGGTGGAAGCAAAGCCAGGGGTCCCTTGATAGTTTCTGTGATCATAGATGAAATTACCAAGGCTTACTTATTTGTGTTTGCTTATGTCTTTAGCTGCAGTGTTATCTGGTAGGTGAGCTGATCATCCTCAAACTAACCCCATTTCCATCTAATATTTTACTTTCTCTCAGAAATTTCCAGAAACTGCAATAAATTCAATACTCTCAGGAGCAGTTGCTCCAGAGCAGAGATAGGTTTATGGCAAAACCACTGTAAATAAATTAATCTCTTCTTGGCCTCTTCTGTCCCATTTTGGGAGTGACTGGCTCAAACAGGGCAGGAATATATCACTCCAGCTTATATTAAGAGGTTCTTGAGTGGACAAGAATCAGGAATATTGACTACAAGGGAAAGATGAGTGAGGGCTGTGCTATATCCTTAAATTCACTTACATCAGCATGGAAACTGCCACTCATTCTCTGTAGACATCCATCCCTGGGGACTTCGTCACTGGGATGAGAAAGGTAAATGCACAGTGAGTCTTCTGCCGATGTCTTGTGATGGGTAGAACTAGACTGATGATCACAGTTTGTTATTATTTCTTATGGTTGGAGTGTGTGTGTGTGTCTGTGTGTGTCTGTGTGTGAATGCAACATTATTTTCTGGAATTTTGTCATTATAACCCTAAATGTCATCAGAAGGATGCTGTACCTCTAGCGGGCTAATTTAGAGAACATCAAAGGACATTGTCTCTGACTTTAATAAGCTCTTATACATAGACAAAACTTAGCAGACAGCCACGTTCAAGCTTATTGTTTTCAGTTTAAAGAAATTTCTTATCTGAAATATTTCATTTTGTCTCACACAAATTGAAAATTTTTTTTAAATAAGAGAAATTATTATTTCTCAGACTGTAAAATCCAAAATCAGATTTAATATAAATAATGAATACTTATATATGTATATAAGCTATTAAATTTTAACAGAAATTAAACTCTAAGAAAGACCAGTTAATTTTTAAATGCTTCAGTTAATTTTTAAATGGCATCATTATCTCTTCACTCCCTCACACTGCTTTTAATTATTCCCCTTTGAATTGAAGACATTGGCTATAATTAATTTTTTGAAAAGATGTTATGTGGGAAATAGAAAACATCAATGTATAACTTTTGCATCGTGTCTGTTCAAGGGGTAATTAATTTTCATAAGACATAATAAGGAAATTTAATGAAAGGCAATTCTTACTTTATTCCCACTTTAATCCCGAAGGAAATCCAGATGTTAGGAACTTACTATTTTCTTGCTTTCACAGAGTATTCAGAGATTTTTATTAGGGGAAAAACAATGAATCTTTCATGCCAAAAAATATTCCGTAGTGTATTACAACAATGACTATTCCTGGACCCCCAATTTAGAGAAATTCAGAGAGCATCTGGACATATCACACTCCCAAGTACATCTTTTCCATACTTTTTCTTGAGCCTTAGCTTTTATTGCTACCATAAATGATTACACTCTGTGCTTAAAGAGTACATTAAAGAAGGGAAATGCGTTGGTCTGATGTGTTTGAGGCAAAGGATTTCAAATATTCCTGACTTGTTGATGTACAGTGAACCCTCACCATTTGAATGATCCCTCCAGGGAACTTGTCAATCCTGATTCTTGAATACCTATTTAGCATATGATTTCCTCTGTAAAACAAATAAAGGATAACTGAGAGAGAACAATAACACTGTGTTGAATGTGCCTCCAGCTTGAAGTACTTGTAATAATAATCCATGTCTCAGCAAAATGACAAACTGACCTTGTATCCTGGAACTTTGGGGTCACTCCTGAAACGTAAACTATGAATGTTAAATCTACAATGCCAAGAGTCTACTTTATTTTTCTGTAAAAATGCATATAACTGCCTGGTAGATATTTTGTGTTCAAATAGAAATTTTGGCGCTGGAAAGTGTAGGTAAGAGCTTTACATTCCTGGAATGTAATACAATGTTTCCATCAGATAGTAGGGATGGGCAGTGATTAAAAAAGATCAGTTCAGAATGGAACCTGAACGGTGTTCTGTGATTTTGCCTTTTAAAGAGGACAAATAACTTGCAGTACTGAATATTTAGATTAAATATTTTATAAATGCATGCATTTTCATAATACTAGTCGTGTAAGCTTATTACCCCAAACTTTAAAAATTCTCCCAAGTCAATAACACTGCAGCTGTTCTCAGGTTGGATTATTTCCTTTTGTCTTTTTCTTTAGGCAGAAATGATTTATTTTAAATCTAAGGTGTTTATATTAATATAGCTACATGTACATAGTATTTACTGATGTTTCATCACCAAGGTCGATTGTATAATTAAATTTATCTTAGGGAAGAAGAGACTAAGATACAAACTACTATGTATGAAATAGATAAGCAACAAGGATATATTGTATAGCATAGAGAATTATAGTCATTATCTTTTAATAACTTTTAATGGAGTATAATCTGTAAAAATATTGAATTTCTGTGCTGTGCACCTGAACCTAATATAATATTGTAAATACTATACATCAATTAAAAAGGAGTAGTTACCCTATTTGGTCTGATGAATATAGCCAGTAAGAAGTAGAGTTGGTAATTTGAACCTAAATCTTTCTAATATCAGTCACCTATGCTTCCCTTTATATCTAAGCTTAGTGAAACAATATATCTAAGCTAGGAAACAAAATAAGCAAAAATACATTTCTTTTTTCTTAATAGGTTGACTATAACAAGAACATGCAATGACACCACTAACAATATCGACAACAAAGCTTATTGAGAGCTTGTAGCTGCTTACGGTTCAGCATACTCTCAGAGGTAATTTCCTGAGCAAAGATAGATCCATTCTCTCCTCCACATTTTCCTCCTCCTCTTTCTTTCTCCCTTCTCCTTCCACTCCTCCACTCTCCATCTTTTCCTTGGTCTCTCTCTTTATTCCCTGGATTCTCTCTACATTCTTTCTCTCTGTTCTCTCTCTCATGCACATTTTTTAGTGTGTCTCCTCTGTCTCTTTCTCACTCTCTTATTTTTATTTTTCCCTTTCTATCTCTTTGCCATTATTTTAAGCCTGATGCTAAAAAAAAAACAACAAAAAAAGACAAAAGATCCATGTGACCTAGGTTATGTGATCATTAAAGTTTCTAGACAAAACAAACATAGAACAGGCTATTGAATGATTTTTAAAAAAATATAGAGAGACCCATGCCTCTGAGGTCAGAAAAATTGGAAATAATTCGATTTTAAAATGTAAGCTTTGTTTTCAGGTTGAACTGTATGGATTACAGTTTTATAGATCATAAAGATCAAATAGTGCCTCTTGTTGTTCAACCTAGTATTATTTCTTGAACTTTGAATTTTTGTGAAGAATTTACTGACTGCTTTCTAAGGTGCAGCATATATTTTAGTTTCTAAAGATACTCAGAGGATTTGGAGGAGCTACAGTACAATAGCCTTAATCAGAATTTGTCTCCCTGCTGTCATTAGTTGTCGGAGTTAAGTTTCATAGTAGCATTTATCATGTTCCTTTAAACAAAAAATCAGCCATTATATCTCACTAGAAACATAGAAAAACATTAATTTCTGTCTTCTAATTGTCACATTTCTGAGAAAAATAACTACGAAAACAGCCAAGAGTCAATAACAGACTCTTTTCTGTAATTATTCCTTATTTCATCCCAGAGTAACTTAATAGACATAAATCAAATATCTGTAGAGAGATGGGATTGGTGTTCCAGAAGAGGGTCAGGATTGCAGAAGTATGTTTAGTTAGGCTCAAAGATGACAGTTCCCAACTAGGGGTACTACTTTCTATTTCCCTCCACCACACACACACACACACACACACACACACACACACACACACACACACACATACACACACACTACACATACATATCTTTCATTCCTAATTTCTGCCCTAAGGTAACTTGAATTTTGTTGGAGGATATAGACAGTAATCAAGCAAAGTATAGGTAAGTAAGATAATTAAAGGACTGTGATAAGTAGTTCTGTAAAAGAGTAAACATTTGAGAGTGATAGAGTAACTTAGGGAAGCCATTTTTTTTAATGGAATGGCCAAGAACAGCCTTTCTGGAAAACATTCTTGAGACCTGAAAGATGAGAAATAATGCACTCCAAGAAGAGTTTGGAGAGTATTTCAGACTCAAGGAACTAACTGCACGTGTCCAAACTCAGAGGTGGGAGGGAGCTAGCCAGGTACTAAATGCGATAACCTCATGAGTGTTGTTAGATGCCAGTAAGTGGGAAAATACATGAGATGAAGGTGGAGAGATAGGCATGAACCAAATACTTCTTTACTTCTTTTTCTAGACATGTTATCCACATCTTATCATGCATATTAAACTGCACCCGTAACCCTAATTAAATATAACTTTTCCACAACTAATTGTGTTGTATTGCTAGTTGACATGGCAATCTTAGACTTTAAAATAAACATGAATTAATTCTTATTTTGTGTATTTAAAGATATTTTTTTGCCTCAATGATTAATTTTCTTAAGTCCCAAACATTGTGGCACATCCTTGAAAGGTTCCCAGGATCTGGACACTGAAGCTTTAGCATCTGTTGGATAAAATTGCCTTGTTGGGTAAAACAGTGGCTTGGAGAGAGGCAAGAGGCAAGGATGCCACCAAAGGTGCCCTTGCCACCTCAGAGAAGATTGGGCCTCAGGTTATGGTGATGGAGTTTAGATGGAAATACGGGAGCAGGTCAGAGATACATTTTAGTGGTTGAACTTACAGGTTTGGTAAGAGCTGACATATAAAGAAATGAGTGAAAGAAATGAATGAAAGATTCCTATAAGATTCTTAGCTTGAGCAACTGGGAGAGTAATAAAGTCATTTACTGAGATAGGGAAGATTGTATAAATCAGTAGTTCTTAAACCTTTGGTCTCGAGACCTCTTTGAATGTTAAAAATTATTGAGGATACCCAGAGCTTTTGTGTGTATAATATATATCAATATTTACCATATTCAAAATTAAAACTGAGAAATGTTATAAATATTGATTCATTTAAAATATAACTAGTAAATATTCACATGTGAAATATAACATATTTTATAAAAACAGCTCTATTTTCTAAAGCAAGAAAAAATCATGAAAAGAATGGTATTGTTTTATATTTTTCACAATTTCTTTAATGTCTGACCTAATGGAATACAGTTGGATTCACATATCTATTTCTGCATCAGTCTGATGTGATATCACACTTCCTATAGCTTTTGGAAAGCATCACTGTGTATTTATGAGAGTGGTGGTGAAAAGGCAAAGAGTGTCTTAGCATAATTATGAGACTAGTTTTGACCTTGAGAATCCCTAGGGTCCCTGGACCACACATACCTCTGACTTAAGGTGACTCTCAAACTTCTTTTCTCCCATTCTCACTTTATTTCTTTTCTTCTGAAGATAAATAGTTTTATACAACTTTGTTTCTTTGCTCTTCTCCCAACCTTGAACTGCCCTTATAGGAAATTCTAGTACATTTATATCTAAATCTAGATAGCTTTTCTGGAAATCCTACCCCCTAATTCTCATTTCCCTACCCACCATTCACTGGGCTTACAGAAATTTATAACCTTACATTTGGTTTTCCTAACTCATCCTTCTTTGCTATTTTATGACTGAAGGAGAATGTTTCATAGGACCAAAGGAGGCAGGCTCTACTGTCTGTCTCCAAACTTGATTCTCAGCATGGAAGCCAGTTTGGCACTATACCCCTGGACATCTCCCATTATCCCAACTTCATTTCTTATAGTTACTTTGCTCTGTTAATGGAACCAGTTCTGTTCAGGAAGGGTAGACTGGCAACTATGAAATGTTTTTAACCAGGAAATCAAACTACATTTTCAGATATTTGATATTGCTCTTGGCAGACCGAACGTTCTGTACACTTAGATGCATGACTTTATAATATTCAGTCTCTTGAGAAAGCATCCTTTTATGTTATAGCTCTTGGCTTGAACAAACAGAACAAACACAGCATAGGAAAGAACAGGGGGTATATTTATGAAACCTGATCTCACAGTTCAACAACTACTAACACATACAACTGCAGAAAGTACGCTTTTCTCTCAAAGGATAATTTTGACCCGTAATGGAGATCTGGTCTTCTGGGACTAAACTACAGAATGGCACAAACTTCCCCAGTGTTAAAGTGCTAGTCAGAAAGTTGCTTTTTCCTGGATGTTAAAGGGGATTGCTGTGTGTTAGGAGAGTCCATTCACTTAAAGGATGAGCATTTTATCCTAATTATATCTGTTTTCATCAAATAGGAATACATCCTAAAATAGTGATATGAGTGAGGAAATCTTTGTTAAAATTGTTACTAAATATGAAGTTAAAATAAGAAGGTTTAGATTATCAGAGAATTGACATGTACTAACCTCTTACCACGTGCCAGGACTTGGCACTCAAGAATCCTTGCTTTTCAGTTTGCTCATTTCTCATTTACTTCAGTTGTGATCATTCCTGCCCTGGCCCAGTGTGTTTGGGTTAAATTACAGAGAAGACATTCTTCATTCAGGGTACCTATTCACTCACTCAATAAATCAATTAATCCAATATTTATGAGTATCTGCTATATTCAGGTTCTGGAAAGACAGAAATGAAAAAGAGTTGGTCTCTGCCATCAAAGGGGTCATGAGCTGACAGGGAAAAGAGTTGTAGGAGATGTAAAGCAAAGAGTGTGATAAGTGAAGACTGCAGATGGCAGGAAATCTGACTCTTCTAAGCAAGACAGTCTCTATAGGAGTAGATAACATTTTAGTTGGGCCTTGATATATTAGCAGGATTTCAGGGGGTGAGAAAGGAGAAGGGAAGGAGAGATGAGAACGACCAAGAAAAGAGAATATTTTGCATGGAAAAGATAGTGTTAGCAAACTGGACAGGTAAAATAGGCCTCATGTGTTCAGCAGCCAGCTCTGAACCTCTTTTCCGTAGAATTTAAGACATTAAAAAATTAAATACATATTATATGTTTGATAAAGCCGGTAGGATATAAGATAATCATTCATGTGTTCCTTCTCATTCATGCAAACAGGTTTCTAAAGTACTTCTTGATAGGAATATTTAACTTGACTAACTTGTTAACTCTGAAAAATAAGGGTAGCTGTATTAAGTAAGCTTGTGGAGGCCTCGTCAATATTTCTATCTTTGATAAAATTCAGCAATAACCATCTTACATACGTCAGGAAAGACCACGTGTTAACATTTTGCATAGTATGTATTATCAATTTCCACTGAATATCTCTTCCTGGAAGAAACTTGGTAGAAGAGCCCACCGACCAAGTTTCAGTGAGCTTTCTGTAAACTCTTCTTGCTTTGGGGCAGATAATATATATGCCAAGAATCATTTGTTTCCTAAATCTAGTTCTCTTTCCAAATGTTCAAGGCCTTTTTGAGTTTATGACTCCAGAAATAACAACTCTCACCTGGCCAGTCCTGCCTCCTGCCTGTTTTTATCACCTCCTTCTGTAGAAAGCAAGTCTCAGGCCTAGATTTGCTTTCACTTCTTTTCTTGAGCCTTCACTGTAAAACTTCTATCCCTGCTCTGCTGTACCTAACTTCATTCATTCATTCACTCACAAATATTTACTGAGCATATATTCATTTATTAGAGACTGTATGCCAGAAATAAAACAGTGAACAAGGTCAGACATGATTTCTGATTTCTGATTTATTTCTGTATACCAGAAATAAAACAGTGAACAAGGTCAGACATGATTTCTGATTTCTGATTTATTTCTGTATACCAGAAATAAAACAGTAAACAAGGTCAGACATGATTTCTTCTCTTTCTAATTCAGTATGAGACAACTGTCAAGTAATTCACCTATACTGGACCCACATCCTCCAGTTTGTCAGAAAGTGAAATAGATATAAAGTGCAATGTTCTTAGATCAATGGCAGTTTGAGAAGATTAATACAGAAAAACATAAAAACCTACAAGACCATTTATTGTAGAAGAGGAGGAATGAAGTCAGTGTAGAAGGCAGGACAGTACTGAAATCATCAGTCTTTAAAAGCACTTTGCTGTTTATTATCATGGTTGTTGGGCAACTTTTCAAAATGGTTAAAATAATCTTTATTAAGATTCAGTTTGCAAACATCAAGTCAGTTTAACACATTTGAATTTGGAAATATAATAGGATTTCAATATAAGAAGTTCTGTATATTGTTCTAAAATAGTTACATAACAACATTTAAACCTTCCTGGCATCTCTCCTTGAAAATTCACATTAACAATTACCACAGTAACAGACTCTCTAAACTTTCACATGAAGTGTAATGCACTTAAATATCTCGAGTATTATGAATACAAGATGATGAGTTTTGAAAGATTCTTGTTTTGGGGCTCAGTTTCTGTTGTTCGTTGTGTCATTCCAATCATTTATTAAAAACAGCCTAAATGATATAGTCTTTAATTCCAAACATTTTGCCAAATTCCATCTAAATTTAAACCTAACTCTCAATCCTGTTAGTGTTGAATTATTTTTCTTTATCTTCCTGATCAATTAATCAGCAGTCATCTACCATATACCCAGTACTGGAGTAAGCACACCGAAGGATACAGGAGAAATAGGAATACAAAAAGCTCTACATTAAGGAGCTTAAAAATGTACATATTAAGCTAGTACAAAATGAACCATAAATTATGAAATACAATTTGTGAGCAATAGAAAGAAGGGGCACCCGTGAACACTGGGTAAGGCAGGCCTTGAAGTGGGCCTGGAAGTGTAGAACAAATGTTTGAGGATGGCGATCTCTCATTGCTATTTCCACCTTCTCCATTTAAGACAAGGATACTAATAAGTATCCTTGTCTTAAAGGGAAAAGGGCTTTCTCGCTATTCTTTCTTATATCCTATTGCTGAACCTTAATTTTGCCCATTTATTTCCAGAGTTCCACATCTTAATTCTTTTCTTCCAAGCTCTGTAGAACCACGGAAAAATAATACAGACAGTGAATGCTCAGCATCTCCCAGATATTTTTTAAGGTTACACGTTTATACTTGTACATTGACTGTGGCAAAGAATTTGAAGCCTTTTCTTTGAAAGTGGAGAGTTCAGCAATATTTGGATAGAAATACTACTTGGACATCTCAATTTCCTCCTCTCTCTCTCTCTCAGGTTTCTTTACATGTTATCTAACATGTAAAGCAGTTTTTAACTGCTACAGATGATTGGCAAGGATGACAAACCTAACCTTGAATGGGTATCAAACCTAGACTAGAGCCTGTGGTCTGTGTGAAGGACTGTAAAGGATTCTCTGAAGATTATCCAAGGGAATCTGGGATTACGCAGTGGATCGTGGGGGTGCTATTTATAGGAGAGCTTCTAAAAGGAACTGTAAAGGGAGGTTTTGGAATCACACATCCCTGATTCTAGGAATAAGAACCCCTATACAAAGGAGGGTGATGTATGGCAGAAAATGAGGGGTTCCGAATATTGAAAGATGCATACCCTAAGGCACATGCCTGCTTCATCGTGTCAGATTGGGTTGAACTGGTCTCATATTACAGTCCAGAATAGAAGCTGTACCGTAGCGTCCCACCTCTGCTTTGGGGGAAGAAGTTTGGGTTTCCAACAGATTTAGTTATAAATATGAAAAATACTAAGTTCTTTGTGCTTGTGGATGTGAAAAAACAACACCAAAAAAAGCCAACTGTTAACACTTAAAGGCCAACTCATCCAGAGCTGGTGCATTCTCTCTGGCATCAAAAGATGGGCTCCTTCAGTGGCCACGGGTATAAGAGAGAGATTGGACAGCCCGGTAAACAGATAATTAGAATAAAATGTAATAGGTCCTCTAAGCAGAGCACGTCAGTGCTAATGGGAAGAGTGATTACTCTGTGAGTAGGATATGGCGGAATCCTGACTCAGGCAGTCAGTGCCGCTTGGACTAGAGTTCTCTGGGTAGAGAGGGGAGAAATAATGTGGAGGAATACTGGTAGGGCATGGCTGGATCAGTATACCCACAGGGAAACTTTTTTCTTCTTAATAATTATATGGGATGTAGCTAAAATTATTTTTTTGTGAAGCAATATGAGCCAGTGGCTTATTTTCTGGAAAATTCCTGTGTGTGGGGTGGGTGTGGGGGGATGTTCCTATCATCCCAAGACACCCCACTAGGGAAGATCAATAAAGTTCTGTGGTTCTTTTGAAACGATAAGACAAAATATATGCTCCATAAAATAATATACTCTCTCTGTCAGCTCTGGAATTATTGAATTAAGTTGGACCATTGGGCTAAATTCCAAATGACATTTGTTTTGTCTTTGTTTCGGTAAGAAATAATTAGAGCAAGAGGTATGAGATATTTACCAAAAAATTATGAAAAGCTGCATAGGTAAAGAAAACATCAGCAATGAAGTATTAAGTGCAGGGAAACATGCATTTGTTTTCATTATTTCAGATAAATAGGAAAGGAAATGCTAATAAGATTGGGTTTCCTTTTAACACCTTGACAACTCCAACTGCTTTTCTTGATTGATATTAATTTACCATTAAATCAAAAATAATTTCCAAAAAATCAAATTTAAGTTAACTAAAAGCTTTTCAGTTAACATGAACAAGTCAAAGAGTACTGAAATTAAACTTGAGAAAAAAAGTAAAAAGCATAACACGGAATAAGCCAAATTAGAAAGAAATGTCATGAGACCTCCCTTTTCTTTTATAGACTCCTTTCAAGTCTGGTGCTCTGAAATTTGCTTAACCTATCTATGTGGAACAGAAGAGTAAAATAATAAATGTAAAGTTAAAGTTTACGTTAAGGCTGAAGTTATTCTCACTGTTTGGCTAACCTGTAGAAGGAGCAGAAACCTCCCTGGGAATGTGTCCAGGTTCTGTAATGAGGGATCACTGGGTGAAAGATAAGCGTGACTCCGATTTATGGTGTCAGTACTATAGTTTTCTTTTTCCTTTTTTTCTTCTCATTTAGTCATGCATGCATCCTCTTTCATTCATCTGGTTCTATCATCTATTATTGCTTTATGGGTTTCTGCTATTTCACTTACTACCCAGGCATGTTACTCACCTTCTCTATACAAATGGTTTGCTCTAAAAAATAAGAAAATTAAAATAAAATAAAAAGAAAGAAAATGGAGATGACAAAATGTGGTGGGGAGCACTTGATTACTTGTGTCCTTGCATGGGTGTGCTTAGAGCCATGTGGCATTCATTCTGTGAAAAATTCTCTAAGTTTGTTATTGCACAATCTCTATTTTTCTATGCTGTATTAATCTTTGCACGTTTCTTTTACTTTTCTGAGGAAAATTAAAATTCCCTGAAAGCTTACTTCATACGTAGGGAAATAGGAAATTGATAATTGACACAAGTAATTAAATATATCAAGGATATATTCTTATGATTGGGTTAAGTTAAATAACTAAACATGGCCAGTTTAGTGCTAATTTCTTTTTTTTTTTTAATGGCATCTGACTTCTGTAGTTTTCAGAATCCTTTATTGATATTAATTTATTAGTAATGCTAATGTATTACTGAAAGAAACCCAACACTTTCCCTTTCTTGAGAGAGAGGACCTCTCTTCCTGCATTTTTGAAAGCTCCACTGTGGCCCTGGCCTCCTGCCCTTCTCAAGTTATCTCACACTCTGGGGAATGGTCATTTTCTTCATATTGTACCAACGTGTGTGCACATGTGAGTATGCATGTGTGTGTGCGTGTGCATATGTGTCGGGGGAAGATGGCGGGTCTGTGATATCAGTGGTTTTGGTGGGGAATAAGAAAGAAGATTTAAAACCTCCATATCACGTAAAATTATATATCCAACCAGAGCTACTACTAAACTATCTTTAATTCATCTCCACTTTGGGGGGAGTTAAGTCCTCTTACCTGGACTGTCATATTAGCTTCTTAACAAATTTTCCTGCTTTTAGTCTTTATATCTGTGATATGTTGTATTTCACTGAGTGGCCAGAGTTGTCTTCACAAAACAAATCTGTTCATTTCCATTCTTGTATTCAAAGCCTTCTGTGACTCCCATTTGCTCTAGGATAAACCGCACCCTTCTTAGCAGGTGATTACATGTCATCCACAACGTGTTGCCACTCAAGTTTTACAGCTGTATCCTGTATCATTCTGCCTGCTTTGCCCCCAGCCCCCTCATCTAGTACTACCGCTGTATCAGACTATCATCCCAGAATGAACTTCCATGACGCCCTGCCCAGTCTTTCATCTGCACAGAAGGCAAACATTTCCCTCCATGTTCATTTGCTAAAATGTTACTCATCCCTCAAGACCGAGTGAAATGTCCCCTTCTCTCATCTATTCCAGGCCAAATTTGTCATTCCCTCATCTGTGGGTTTGCAGCACTCTGTTTTTATCTGTATTATAGCAATGGGGATTTTTATCCTGGATTTTATGGAAGAGTTCTGATTCCCAATAATCTATCCTGTTGTCAGACAGTTTTTCACAAGATTTGGTTCTGAATGTATGCTCCTGATGATTATGGAATTTATATTATGCCTGATATGTCTAAAGTATATACAAACCTGATTTTCTACCTCCTTAGTTTTATCTTTCTGGAAAAAGGCAGTGTACAAGTGAATCATTATTGATAAACCAAATACTCTGCTTTTCCCTCCCCATCTGCCAAATGTAATCTCCTGAATGATAAGCAAAGACCAAATATCTGTCTTTCATATTGTCTCTATCTCTGTCTGTCTGTCTCTCCCTTACTTTCTCCCCTCTCTTATTGTCCTTGACAGACCCTAGTCCCATTCATAACTTAGTAACTAGGTGTTGAGTTGAAATGAATTGATCAAATAAGAGAAAAAGCCCAGCTGGTTAACTACTCCAGTGATAATGTTCCTGAGGTCCATTCTTCTGGGAAGCAGCTGGATGATTACAGAAAGGATCAGGGAAATGTCCTGGCCTGCATAATGCAAGTAAATGCACTAGTGCTGAGAACAGTACTCGGCCCATGGCAAAAGTTCTTTTTTATTATTTGAAGGCGGTAATTAGGCTGTCTTCTTCTGTAGGCTAAGCATCCTCATTTTCTCATGATTTCCAGACCCCTTGCTCTGCTCTCTGTCTTCCTCCAGATTATTTCTGACTCACTGATGTTCTCATGAGAGTAAGATAAGCTCATTTGGTCACAGATTTTTGGTATATGTGTCTAATCAACCCAGAGTCTGGTGAGAACTTAGATTGGGGGAAAAAAAGGTACTATCTTCTCTTCCCTTCATCAAAAGCTAATCTCTACCTAAAATTTAGCACTTCCTTCAATTACAAATGTAGGCAACAAACTGCAGTAGGATTAGCAATACTTGTGACTTTGTAACTAACAGAAACCACATAGAATTTCATATCACATTATTGTTGTTAGAGATATTTGAAATTTTTATAAACTCATCTCTATTTTAAAATTAATTTTTGGTATCATTCTGTCCACTGCTAGATTATATATTAATACATCACAATATTTTTAGCATTTTGATAATGAATTTTAATATAATGCCCTTTATAATAGTCTGTATTTTATTTTATGCATTTAAAACCATTATTCTGAGAAAAAGTACACTTAACCATTTTGCCAAATGGCATGGAAAAGTGTGAGAACACATGGTTCTAGTGGAATTTAGAGCATATAGGTAAGAATATAACATTTACTTCCATTAATGAAGCCTTAGACTGAATTTCCTTTATATTTTTAATCATTATAAAATGATATATATTCATAGCTTCATATGGTTGCGGTGTTTACAAAATGCAATGTTCAAGTCTCCCAACCCTACCCACTCCCCAGAGATAACCACTGTGATTGATTGGGGCTATTTTTCTAGATATTTTCCATATACTTTAAAAATATAGCTCTATCTCTATGTCTGTACTTACATCTATCAATATCTAAATAGATAATATATAGTTATTGTAAGGGTGGAGAATTTTTTCATTCTTCCCTTCTAGGTTGTTTGGCTAGTCTAATAACTAAATTGACATAGGACAGATTAATAGGAGAAAAACAAATTTAATTTTGTACATACGGGAGTCCAATAGAAATATGAGATCCAAAGGCAATAAGGCAATTGAGGCTTATATGTCATCTTGAACTAAGGAATAGAATGGGACCTGAGGCTTCAAAGGGAGGAGGGCAGTTAACAGGATGATAAGAAGAGTGCATGTTTGATAATCAGATGTTTGCCCTGGTAGGAAGGTAAGTTATCTCTGGTAATAGCTCTTTTTCTGCACCATGCCCCTTATCTAAATTCTTAAGAATTTAAGAAAGTTAAATTAAGATTAAGTTAATAGAGAGGTAAAAGTTTTTCCTGAGTCTGCTGGGTCTTGAGTGCCTTCAGCTCAAAATAATCCACACGCTAAAGTGGCACATCTTGGGGTGGCATATTCTGCTCCCCTTCATTAAATGTATTTATAAATATATTTATTGTATATGTGTAAATATATGTATATGTGTACACTATTATATATGTTAGTATACTGTCACATACGATTTATATTATCTTATGCATACTGCTTCCACTCTGCACTGACTTTTATATAGCCAAGTTGTACTCTTGGCTGAGACTGTTTTTTGTGGTCAAGAAACTTTCTAAGTCTTTTCATTTCTATTACCATTAAACACTATTTTCTTCCATTATAAATTAAACCAATGTTTTAAACTAAACATTCTTGTGGTACAGAATTTTTAAAATTTATCACTGCTAATTTTGAGTTTTGACTGCCATAACCTAATCAAATCTTTTAGAATTCTAAATATGCTTCCCAACATATCAGTTATCACTGTCATCTCTGTGTAATTGTCAAATGTCCTTAAATCATTTCAACAAACATGTACTGAGTGACTGTCATTTGTCAGATAGTATTCTAAGCACTTTTCATGTATTTTTGCATTTAGTACTTCCAACAACCTTATGAGATGGGTACTATTATTATCTCCATTTTAAAGATGAGGACACTGAGGGATAGAGAAATTAAGTAACTTGCCCAAGGTTTACAGTACTAAGTACTTAGCTATGAACATAAATAAACATATCTCAGGCCAAAGAGTAGATTAAATTATTGGGTACAACTAGAGACCATGAATAGGGGTCAAGGAAACTGACTTCAGCTCAGTACATGGAGGAGTGAGTAGATAGGACTGTATCAAAAATTAATGAGCTCATTATCCCTAGTTACAGTTAGGACCCCAGATAACTCCCTATCATGAATATTTTGAAGAGATATCTGCTTTAGCTGAGAGACTGGATAGATGACCCTTAAGTCTCTTTCTACTCTAGGGTTCTGTGGAATTGATGCACATCAATATCTTAACTTCTTTCTCTCAGCATTACTTCTATATGCTATGTCCCTAATTCTTTCTGTTTTAATGAATTGTTCTTAAAAAGTGTTAACTTTCTGCCACTAGAATTGACTTTTCACAAAAACATGGTTTATGCCCATTTTAATCACAGACAAGTACATTGTTTTAAGTGAATCTCCTCACACAAGGAAGGAATCATGGCATCCATGCCTCTTTGAAACTGGATTTCAGAAATACTTCGAAGGGGAAAACCTTTTGGAGCAGTCAAATTTGCATCACCTACTTAGTCGACTTCTGTGATTGTCTTATTTTTTATTGTGTTGCACTTCCCAATCTTGCAGCTGTGTTGATTATTATGTATTAGGCATCTGCTTATGACCTTGTCCTGGGTCTTTCCCTTGATCATCTTAATCCTAATGAAAAGAAAAGAAAAGGCAGCATCATTCAAAGTAACAGACTTCATTTCCTTACTTTCAGACTGACTTCCTGATACTTGTTTGGCCTGCCACATTTTTTCGGGGTCCCTAGACATGAAGGTCAGTGTTTATTACGAGTAATGAATTGGTCATTGGGCCAATTTCGTTTTTTGAATTTCTTTTTATTTATTTTTTTATATAGCAGGTTCTTATTAGTTATCCATTTTATACATATTAGTGTATGTATGTCAATCCCAGTCTCCCAATTCATCACACCAACGTCCCCCACCACTTTCTCCCCTTGGTGTCCACACATTTGTTCTCTACATCTGTGTCTCAATTTCTACCCTGCAAACTAGCTCATCTGTACCATTTTTCTAGGTTCCACATATATGCGTTAATATGAGATATTTGTTTTTCTCTTTCTGACTTACTTCACTCTGTATGACAGTCTCTAGGTCCATCCACATATCTACAAATGACCCAGTTTCGTTCCTTTTTTATGGCTGAGTAATATTCCATTGTATATATGTACCACATCTTCTTTATCCTTTTGTCTGTCAATGGGCATTTAGGTTGCTTCCATGACCTGGCTATTGTAAATAGTGCAGCAATAAACATTGGGGTGCATGTGTCTTTTTGAATTATGTTTTTCTCTGGGTATATACCCAGTAGTGAGATTGCTGGGTCATATGGTAATTCTATTTTTAGTTTTTTAAGGAACCTCCAAACTGTTCTCCATAGTGGCTGTATCAATTTACATTCCCGGGCTTCCCTGGTGTCGCAGTGGTTGAGAGTCTGCCTGACGATGCAGGGGACACGGATCCGTGCCCCGGTCCGGGAAGATCCCACATGCCACGGAGCGGCTGGGCCCGTGAGCCATGACCGCTGAGCCTGTGCGTCCAGAGCCTGTGCTCCGCAACGGGAAAGGCCACAACAGTGAGAGGCCCACATACGGCAAAAAAAAAAAAAAAAAAAAAAAATTTACATTCCCACCAACAGTGCAAGAGGTTTCCCTTTTCTCCGCACCCTCTCCAGCATTTGTTGTTTGTAGATTTTCTGATGATGCCCATTCTGAATGGTGTGAGGTGATACCTCATTGTAGTTTCGATTTGCATTTCTCTAATAATGTTGAGCAGCTTTTCATGTGCTTCTTGGCCATCTGTATGTCTTCTTTGGAGAAATGTCTGTTTAGGTCTTCTGCCCATTTTTGGATTGGGTTGTTCGTTTTTTTAATATTGAGCTGCATGAGCTGTTTATATATTTTGGAGATTAATCCTTTGTCCGTTGATTCGTTTGCAAATATTTTGTCCCATTCTGAGGATTTTCTTTTCATCTTGTTTGTAGTTTCCTTTGCTGTGCAAAAGCTTTTAAGTTTCATTAGGTCCCATTTGTTTATTTTTGTTTTTATTTCCATTACTCTAGAAGGTGGATCAAAAAAGATCTTGTGATTTATGTCAAAGAGTGTTCTTCCTATGTTTTCCTCTAAGAGTTTTATAGTGTCCGGTCTTACATTTAGGTCTCTAATCCATTTTGAGTGTATATTTGTGTGTGGTGTTATGGAGTGTTCTAATTTCATTCTTTTACATGTAGCTGTCCAGTTTGCCCAGCACCACTTATTGAAGAGATTATCTTTTCTCCATTGTATACCCTTGCCTCCTTTGTCATAGATTAGTTGACCATAGGTGCATGGGTTTATCTCTGGGCTTTCTATCCTGTTCCATTAACCTATATTTCTGTTTTTGTGCCAGTACCATATTGTCTTGATTACTGTAGCTTTGTCTGAAGTCAGGGGGTCTGATCCCTCCAGCTCCGATTTTTTCCCTCAAGACTGCTTTGGCTATTTGGGGTCCTCTGTGTCTCCATACAAATTTTAAGACTTTTGGTTCTAGTTCTGTAAAAAACTGCCATTGGTAATTTGATAGGGATTACATTGAATCTGTAGATTGCTTTGGATAGTATAGTCATTTTCACAATATTGATTCTTCCAATCCAAGAACATGGTATATCTCTCCATCTATTTGTATCATCTTTAATTTCTTTCATCAGTGTCTTATAATTTTCTGCATACAGGTCTTTTGTCTCCTTAGGTAGGTTTATTCCTAGATATTTTATTCTTTTTTTTTTTTTTTTTTTAAATCCCTTTTAATCAGGAAGAAACCTTTTTTTTTTTTTTTTTTTGCGGTACGCGGGCCTCTCAGTGTTGTGGCCTCTCCCGTTGAGGAGCACAGGCTCCGGATGCACAGGCTCAGCGACCATGGCTCACGGGCCCAGCCACTCCGCAGCATGTGGGATCTTCCCGGACCGGGTCATGAACCTGTGTCCCCTGCATCGGCAGGCAGACTCTCAGCCACTGCGCCACCAGGGAAGCCCCGATATTTTATTCTTTGTGTTGCAGTGGTAAATGGGAGTGTTTCCTTAATTTCTCTTTCAGATTTTTCATCATTAGTGTATAGGAATGCAAGAGATTTCTTTGCGTTAATTTTGTATCCTGCAACTTTACCAAATTCATTGATTAGCTCTAGTAGTTTTCTGGTGGCATCTTTAGGATTCTCTATGTATAGTATCATGTCATCTGCAAACAGAGACAGATTTACTTCTTCTTTTCCAATTTGTATTCCTTTTATTTTTCTTCTCTGATTGCCGTGGCTAGGACTTCCAAAACTATGTTGAATAATAGTGGTGAGAGTGGACATCCTTGTCTTGTTCCTGATCTTAGAGGAAATGCTTTCAGTTTTTCACCATTGAGAATGATGTTTGCCATATATGGCCTTTATAATGTTCAGGTAGGTTCCCTCTATGCCCATTTTCTGGAGGCATTTAATCATAAATCAGTGTTCAATTTTGTCAGAAGCTTTCTCTGCATCTATTGAGATGATCATATGGTTTTTATTCTTCAATTTGTTAATATGGTGTATCACATTTATTGATTTGCATATATTGAAGAGTCCTTGCATCCCTGGGATAAATCCCACTTGATCATGGTGTATGATCCTTTTAATGTGCTGTTGGATTCTGTTTGCTAGTATTTAGTTGAGGATTTTGGCATCTATATTCATCAGTGAAATTGGTCTGTAATTTTCTTTTTTTTGTAGTATCTTTGTCTTGTTTTGGTATCAGGGTGATGGTCGCCTCATTGAATGAGTTTGGGAGTGTTCCTTCCTCTGCAATTTTTTGGAAGAGTTTGAGAAGGATGGGTGTTAGCTCTTCTCTAAATGTTTGATAGAATTCACCTGTGAAGCCATCTGGTCCTGGACTTTTGTTTATTGGAAGATTTTTAATCACAGTTTCAATTTCATTACTTGTGATTGGTCTGTTCATATTTTCTATTTCTTCCTGGTTCAGTCTCGGAAGGTTATACATTTCTAAGAATTTGCCCATTTCTTCCAGGTTGTGCATTTTATTAGCATAGAGTTTCTTGTAGTAGTCTCTTAGGGTGCTTTGTATTTCTGCGGTGTCTGTTGTAACTTCTCCTTTTTCATTTCTAATTTTATTGATTTGAGTCCTCTCCCTCTTTTTCTTGATGAGTCTTGCTAATGGTTTATCAATTTTGTTTATCTTCTCAAAGAACCAGCTTTTAGTTTTATTGATCTTTGCTATTGTTTTCTTTGTTTCTCTTTCATTTATTTCTGCTCTGATCTTTATGATTTCTTTCCTTTTACTAACTTTGGGTTTTGTTTGTTCTTCTTTCTCTAGTTCCTTTAGGTGTAAGGTTAGATTGTTTGTTTGAGATGTTTGTTGTTTCTTGAGGTAGGATTGTATTGCTATAAACCTCCCTCTTAGAACTGCTTTTGCTGCATCCCATAGATTTTGGATCATTAGGTTTTCATTGCCATTTGTCTCTAGGTATTTTTGGATTTTGTCTTTGATTTCTTCAGTGATCTCTTGGTTATTTAGTAACGTATTGTTTAGCCTCCATGTGTTTGTGTTTTTCATGTTTTTTTTTTCCTGTAATTGATTTGTAATCCGATAGCTTTGTGGTCAGAAAAGATGCTTGATATGATTTCAGTTTTCTTAAATTTACTGAGGCTTGATTTGTGACCCAAGGTGTGATCTATCCTGGAGAATGTTCCATGCGCATTTGAGAAGAAAGTATAATTTGCTGTTTTTGGATGGAGTGTTCTATAAATATCAATTAAATCTATCTGGTCTATTGTGTCATTTAAAGTTTGTGTTGCATTATTAATGTTATGTTTGGATGATCTTTCCATTGGTGTAAGTGAGGTGTTAAAGTCCCACACTATTATTGTGTTACTTTTGATTTCCTCTTTTATGGCTGTTAGCAGTTGCCTTATGTATTGAGGTGATCCTATGTTGGGTGCATATATATTTATAATTGTTATATCTTTTTCTTGGATTGATCCCTTGATCATTATGTAGTGTCCTACCTTGTCTCTTGTAACATTTTTTATTTTAAAGTCTATTTTATCTGATATGAGTATTGCTATTCCAGCTTTCTTTTGATTTCCATTTGCATGGAATGTCTTTTTCCATCCCCTCACTTTCAGTCTGTATGTGTCCCTAGGTCTGAAGTAGGTCTCGTGTAGACAGCATATATATGGGTCTTGTTTTTGTATCGATTCAGCAAGCCTGTGTCTTTTGGTTGGAGCATTTAATCCATTCACATTTAAGGTAATTATCCATATGTATGTACCTATTACCATTTTATTAATTGTGTTGGGTTTGTTTTTGTAGGTCCTTTTCTTCTCTTGTGTTTCCTTTAGTGTTTGTTGTAGAGCTTATTTGGTAGTGCTGAATTCTCTTAGCTTTTGCTTCTCTGTAAAGCTTTTGATTTCTCCATCAAAACTGAATGAGATCCTTGCCCAGTAGAGTAATCTTGGTTGTAGGTTCTTTCCTTTCATCACTTTAAGTATATCATGCCACTCCCTTCTGACTTGTAGAGTTTCTGCTGAGAAAGCAGCTGTTAACTTTATGGGAGTTCCCTTGTATGTTATTTGTCATTTTTCCCTTGCTGCTTTCAATAATTTTTGTCTTTAGTTTTTGTCATTTTGATTACTGTGTGTCTTGGCATGTTTCTCTTTGGGTTTATCCTGTATGGGACTCTCTGCACTTCCTGGACTTGGGTGGCTATTTCCTTTCCCATATTAGGGAAGTTTTCGACTATAATCTCTTCAAATATTTTCTCGGGTCCTTTCTCTCTCTCTTCTCCTTCTGGGACCCCTATAATGTGAAGGTTGTTGCATTTAATGTTCTCCCAGAGGTCTCTTAGGCTGTTTTCATTCTTTTTTCTGTATTCTGTTCTGCAGCAGTGAATTTCACCATTCTGTCTTCCAAGTCACTTATCCGTTCTTCCGCCTCAGTTATTCTGCTATTGATTCCTTCTAGTGTATTTTTCATTTCAGTTATTGTGTTGTTCATCTCTGCTTGTCTGTTCTTTAATTCTCCTAGGTCTTTGTTAAACATTTCTTGCATCTTCTAGATCTTTGCCTCCATTCTTTTCCCAAGGTCTTGGATCATCTTCACTATCATTTTTCTGAATTCTTTTTCTGGAAGCTTGCCTATCTCCCCTTCATTTAGTTGTTTTTCTTGGGTTTTATCTTGTTCCTTCTTCTAGTACATAGCTCTCTGCCTTTTCATCTTGTCTATCCTTCTGTGACTGTGGGTTTTGTTCCACAGGCTGCAGGATTGTAGTTCTTCTTGCTTCTACTGTACCCTCTGGTAGATGAGGCCATCTAAGGGGCTTGTGCTAGTTTCCTGATTGGAGGGACTGGTGGTGGGTATAGCTGGGTGTTGCTGTGGTGGGCAGAGCTCAGTAAAACTTTAATCTGCTTGTCTGCTGATGTGTGTGGCTGGGTTCCCTCCCTGTTGGTTTTTTGGCCTGAGGTGACCCAACACTGGCGCCTACCCAGGCTCTTTGGTGGGGCTGATGGCAGACTCTGGGAGGGCTCACACCAAGGAGTACTTCCCAGAACTTCTGCTCCCAGTGTCCGTGTCCTCACGGTGAGACACAGCCACCCCTCACCTCTGCAGGAGACCATCCAACGCTAGCAGGTGAGTCTGGTTCAGTCTCCTATGGGGTCACTGTTCCTTCCCCTGGGTCCTGATGCACACACTACTTTGTGAGTGTCCTCCAAGTGTGGAGTCTCTGTTTTCCCCAGTCCTGTCGAAGTCCTGCAATCAAATCCCGCTAGCCTTCAAAGTCTGATTCTCTAGGAGTTCCTCCTCCCATTGCCGGACCCCCAGGTTCGGAAGCCTGACGTGGGGCTCAGAACCTTAACTCCAGTGGGTGGACTTCTGTGGTGTAAGTGTTCTCCAGTTTGTGAGTCACCCACCCAACAGTTATGGGATTTGATTTTATTGTGATTGCACCACTCCTGCCATCTCATTGTGGCTTCTCCTTTGTCTTTGGGTGTGGGGTATCTTTTCTGGTGAGTTCCAGTGTCTTCATTTTGATGATTGTTCAGTGAGGCCAATTTTATTATCACTGAAATATCCAGGAATAATCCAAACCAGATTTTCTTTGTGCTGGAGCATAATCAACAAAACTGAGGCTTTTGGCAGGTCTGTGGTACTTTTTACAGTGTTCCTCCTGAGTTCTACAGATTCCCACATCTACAGAACTCCCAGCAAGGACACAGGAAAATCCTGGCTTACTGGAGCAGATGTGTTGATTGTGATACATCCTATAGTTTTTCAGTTCTGACTAGATCTTTCCTCTTTGTAGAGCAAGAGGTATAATACTCTTAATTTTCAAAAGGCTTTTGGTTATTATATTCAGTACAAAGATCTCACTGTGACAGCTAATATGATGGTGATGTTAATGGCACTGGAGGTGATGGAAAAAAAAAAAATCACTCTTAAGTAACCAGCAGGCAAAGCTAATATACACTGGTCTGGCCCTGTAGGTTATTCATACCCAGAGTTTGTCTTGATGGGTGAATTATTCTGATAGTTCAGTGCCCATTTTACCTTTAACCTTCTAGATATCACTGCCATCTGATTAAAGTTAGTTTCTGTTAAGGTAACCAGGTCCCCTTTCAGCCCTGAAGCTTGATGCCTTAGCGTAGAGCAAAATAACATTGAGACTCTTGGACTAGAAGAATCACGGGGAATGACATTAATGTATGGGTTACCTATGCTATGAAAGTCCAGCAATGCCATGTTTCAAGTTTTTCTCAGAGAAGGAACCATTTACAGTAATTCTGTTCATACCAAAATAACTTTTCCAAGTTTGTCTTAGATCTTGCCCTGCTCAAATGAACAGTTTCAAAAGAGGCAGTATGTGACTACAACTTTTCACTTCTGTTTGAGTAATCTTTCTTCTGCCTTCTTCCTGAGTCACCTTAGTCTTCTACTATCTTCATTATTTCATTTTCTCCTCTCTCTTTTTTTAATCTTCATTAGTTCTTAAATATTGATCTATACACCTTGTATTAGACACATCTTGGTACTTATATCTCTCCTTCATGTTCATTACCAGTGGATTGTTAGGCAAATACTCGAGGTTGCATAGAATGGATACATTTCCTTGGCAAACATGTGAAGTCAAGAGATTATCACCAAGTTGACAAAGAAATACAGGCTGGAGAGGGAATGATTAATTAATTCTAGACCAGTTATGATTCCAGACTGTGGTATATAAGTTGGAAGGCAAGAGTATTCTCCCACTTCCACTGAAGCCGTACAAAGTTTCTACCACTAAAGAGTTTTCTTTCTCTTCTCTCTTCCTGAGAGGTCTGCAGTGTTTCTGTTCTCTTTTACTCACTTAAGAACTTAGTCTTCCACAATATGTATTCAAATAAAATAATCAGGCAGTGCTGATTTCTGTGTATTATCTTTTATTAATTTGTCTTTTCATATTAAACTAACTTTCGCACAAGTTGGATGAAACAATATCTCTCCAGTTGAAGTTAGAAAAGGATAGCATGTCTTCGAAAATTCTTTGGCATTGTGAAATCAAAAAAGATTAACTTTGTCTAAGAGATAGAATGGGTGATAGAAATTTTCTGTGCATGGGAAAATTGCTGCTTTAAAATAGTTTGAAATCATCCAAGTAGTGAAAAAAAATATCTAAACCCAACATACAGGATTATAGAAATACTCTTTGAGGCCTGATGCTTGCTTTGTGATTAATGATGCATCTGAGTGTTCTTTGTGCATGATGAAAATTAATGTACTTTTTATTTTTTCCAGCTGTTAATTCTAGAATCAGTAGAATCCATTTATAGCAGAAAAAGTTTTCAATCAATTAATATTTATTTAAAACTATTGAGGCCCAATATTATAGGTAAGCTGCAGTAAGAAAAATAAAAATCATGTAAATCATTCTTGATACCCTTTGAGAGTTAACTTGTGATCCAGTGTGAAGAAATCAAGCATATGCATTTGTCAGACACCTGGAAGTGATGTGTGATAATTGCTAAATAGGTAATATTAAAAACACTATAAAGGGCGAGAGAGAGAGAGAGAAAGAAAGAAGTTCCTCCAGGTCTTAACTCAGAATAGGAGCCACATGAGCTGGGTCTTACACAATGGAGAAAATTTCAGCAGGGCAGTCTAGAAGAGAGTTAGGACGTGGGTCTGAAGCTGGCACAGAGAACACGTTACAAGTAGAAATGGAAAAGTGTACTGAATATTTGAGAAATAGCAAGCAGAACTATTTTACCTTGCAGGAAGACTGATGGAGGTTTTCAAAGTTTTTAACTTCAAATCACCCTTTCTTAAAAGAATTTGCATATGGAAATCCTGATATTAAATTAAAAAAACATAAAATAAACTGGTTTGACTGAAACAAAGAAACTCAGGAAGGCACCTTTTGGGGAAGCAAATGGAAGGTCTTGATATCAGTGTGGATTTATTAAAAATACCCTGTATCTCTTGCTTATCTCTCTGCAATTTGACTCCTGCTGGACTAACTCTAATCTGGATTCCTGACTCATAGACTTCTGATTCCCACTCTATTTCTAGATTTCTATTAATAT
Source organism: Phocoena sinus (assembly GCF_008692025.1). Classification (NCBI taxonomy): domain Eukaryota; kingdom Metazoa; phylum Chordata; class Mammalia; order Artiodactyla; family Phocoenidae; genus Phocoena; species Phocoena sinus. Next base: position 77,297,775 of record NC_045768.1, on the reverse strand, counting down.
TAATAGATTTCTATTTCTAGATTTTTAACACCTGGACCCCTGGTTCTGATCTCCTCTATCCAGTTCCTGGGCTGTAGGTCTATTTACCTAGTCCCTAGGTCTCTCTACCTGATTCTCTTCCACCGTTTGTTCTGACATTGCTTTTTCCTATCCATAGCTTTATCCAATTGTAGACAACCACTTTAGCAAAGAAAACCCACCCATTTTAAGAATAGTGTCATAATATAAGTAACAGGTAGTAAGAAAGGGATTGAGGAGACCTTGGTGGGAACAGAAAAGAAAGGACTTCTGCTTTATATTAGAAGATCAAATAGCACTTGTGATGAATTAGATAGGGAGTATAGGTATAGGTAGAGATAGAGAGTATAGGTAGTATAGGATGGATTAAGCATAGAGAGTGAAAGAACTGGGACAAATATGAACTCCAGGTTTGGACAAAATAGGAAAGGAATGTGCCATAATAAAATAAGTCTTAATAACTACTAATATGCATGTAGCCTTCATATTCTACAAAGCATATTCTTTTGTGTTCTCTCATTCATCCTCATAGCAAACTTGTTAGGAAGATTTTATATTCTTGTGCTACAGAAAAAAGAAAAGAGATCAAGTGCTTTGCTCAAAGTCATACTACAAGTTAGTTCAGACTACCAATTTAACACTCGTCTTGACTATAGACCTGTTCTTTAATTCGTGGTAAACACACCTAATACTGTACAAAGCAATAAAGGTATTTTGCATTTGTTTTTATACTGGGTCCTATGAAGAGGGCCACATTTACAAGGTGGCAATTAGTCACATTTCACACAGGGTTAGGATATGCATGGTATTCATGTCATGTAGCTTTTTCTGTACTAGTGAAAGACATCGTTAATCAGTCTTCCTAGTCTTTCCTGCTGAGCCCGGATGCTGCCTAACAGCCTTTCTCAATACGTCACTCTAGGCAGCCACTACTAATAAATCAGAGTTGTCTGGAAGTTGAAACTCGTTTGCCATTCTGGTACTAAAATCGTGAAACGATGTGTGTGGTCTGGTACAAAACTCAATAAAATGACATGCCTTAGTTTCCAGTCCCTCAGGATAGCCCCTTCCTCTTTCCACATCTGAGGCCAATTAACTCTGAACATCAAGTCAGACCTGTTAAACCTGCCCTAATTAAGTGCCTACTATGTGGGCTTATACCTTGATCCCTGGGACTAAGCCCCTGCTTTTCACCCAACGTCTAAAAATAGATGGTCTATCTTGTTCCCCACTTCTGAAGTTCTGTTTCATAAGCCACCTGCTCCAGGCTAGGCTCTTGTCATGAGTTCTCCCCTATAGTCTGAGAGACTAGAGTCCAGTTCCTCTTGTCCACTTTCTATGATGGGATTTCTGTATCACTTAACTGTTACTATGAAACAAACCATCCCCAAACTTTATAGTCTTGAGAGAATAAGAAGTATTAACCTTTTGTATAAATCTACAGTTCTGTAAGGTTTTTCAGGAATGGATCCTATGTGCGCCATGTGGTGTCAGCTGTTTTGTTATGTTTTTTTCCTGATTGCCTGTTAAACTCAGAGTTTTAATTTCATAGCTTAACAAAGAATGGTCATACCCTGAAGTCAATACCTGTACCTTTCACTTCAGTCTCAGCTTGTTCACGCACATAGCTGAAAACATTTGCAAGGTATGGCCTAAGAAATGCTAGAAGGCCTTTAGAAAATAACAAAGAAATATTTATAGGTATTGAAGGGAGCAGAATCTGCCACCCCAAAATATGCCTCTTTGTCGTGAGGATTATTTTAAGCTGATTATTTTTAAAAGCAACACACTCGGAAGCTCTGAAAGCTGAGAAGTTACTGTTTTTGTAAGACATTTAGTTATAAGGGAAATCTCTGCTTGTAAGGGTGTCTCCCTCTCTGTACCAGGAAAAGAAGGAGGACTCTCATTAGATAGAAATTCTTATCAATGAGGAAGATGCTGACTTGGATCTGCCTAACAGCATGCTTCTTCACTGTGCTTTTCCTGGCAACCTCCCAGAACTCGCCTCCCCCCATCCCCAGTCTTTCTTTTGTCTTTAGCTGGAGATGGTTTTTAAGGTGGTGGCTTGGGCCACTTTGGGGAGTTATTCAGTTTTGCTGGATATCTCTCATGTATACAGGAGATATACATGCTATTAAACTTCTGTTTGTTTCTCTCCTGTTAATATTTATATTCTTAGGCGTCTCAGCCAAGAACTTAGAAGGGTAGAGGGAAAATTATTTTCTCTGCCCTACAGAATGAAGCTTCATCTTGCACACTGAGGAGTCACTTTCAAGATGGATCGTTCACATGGCAGGCACTCTGATGCTGTCTTCGGCAACTAGTTCAGGAAGATGGTCTGAGGTCTTTAGTTTCTCTCTACATGGTTCTGTCCAGGGCTGCTTTGGCTTACTCACAGCGTGGTGGGAGGCTTCCAAAGTCAAATGTGCCAAGAGTACATGACACTCTTTGGATCCAGTCTCAGAGCCACTTGAGCCATAATCTGTTGGTCAAAGCAGTCACAGGGGCCCACACAGGTTCAGGAGATGGGACTTAGTCTCTACCTCTTGACGGAGAGTAACAAGAGTTTTAGAAGAACTAGTTATCTGGAGATACTGCTGTGTTAATCTTTGGAAAATGCAGTCTGTCGCACTCTATTGCCTTTGCCCGTTTAGTCACCGTCGCATTACTTTGCCCACCTTTTGAGATGTTGACCTCCTGCATGCTGCCAGATCTCCCAGCACCTTACTCCTACTTCTCCACTTATTGGTCCACTATTACTGTTTATAATGTTGCTGCTGTAATATATCCTTTTATATGTAATTTATTCTACTGCCAACATTTAGCAACACACCCAGAAGGTCTTTTCTGAACTTGAAGATCAGCTATCCCATCACCAAGAAAACCTCAGAAAGTGAGATGATTGACAGGAAGAAAAGCATGTTTTTTTGGAGCTGAATGGACCTGGTTTCAAATCCCAGCTTGAAAAATGAACTCTGGGAAGCTTACCTCTTTTAGCCTCAACTTACTTTTCTATCAAGTGAATATAATACAATTCTCATAATTGTTGTGAGAGCTAAATATGTAACTGTTAATTAAATATACTACCCCAGTAATGGGTTTATTGAGTAGCCTGAAAGCTGTGGGGGTATTAAAATATCCAAGTTTATTATTTATTCAGTTATTACTTTGACCCATACTCTGTTTTTACCTGTTCTTTTCTGTACTCAATGCCATTGCTGACCTTTTTTTCCCATTTCTTGTATTTCTGGTTACTTTAAATCATTACAGTTTCATTACAGCTAAAACTTCCTTCTTGTGCCCAATTTAACGTCTCCTCCTCCCTGCAGTGCAGGTCAGATTTTTATCTTGGGTGACGTGGAGCGGTGAGAGGGTCTGTCCTGTCTGCGCTTTGACTCTGCCTCCCACTCATCACCACGGAGTAGAGCGTTGGGGTGCTGAGCTTGGTTGAGGGTGGTTTGGCTGTGAGGTTCTTCTCCCTCCCTCTTTTCTGGGTCTGGCTTCAATGAGCTTGGGGGACATAGGACCTTGGGTGATATGAAGAGGAAGGGTCTGGCACCTGTGAGTCATTTGAAAGCATCTCTGGCCTTGCTCCTGGCAGGCTGGCTTTGTCTGATGCTGTGGTCCCAGCTGACGGTGGGCTCGATTGTGGAGGAGACAGGGTGCAGCTTCACGCTGGTTCCCCATCAGCATGGAGCCCCTGAGAGAGGGGCAGCATTGCCCCAGCCCTATGACAGTCTGCCCAGCCCTCTAATGGCTGTTACCTTGACTGTCCATTGATCACCTGGAGAGCCCCAAACTGTTGCTCTTCCCTCTACCCTGTTTGCTTCTTCATGTAGAAGCAGAAGAACCACTAAGGGGGGCATGGAACACAGTGGAAATGCCCTCCCATCCTTTGCCAGTACCTTACACCACTCTCTCTTTTTATCCGTCGTCTTAGCCCATGTCTCTCTTTCCTCTGTTGTATGGGCTGTCAGAGCAAGCATAGCCACTCCAGTAATGGTTGAGAAGCCAGCACCAGGCTTATTGTTCCCAAACTCCAGGCATACACATTAGGCTTTCCCAGACCCTCTTTCACAATGGTCTGCTTTGATGGCAACACTGAGGTGGGCCCAGAGCAGCTATAGCTGGAGGCATGCAGCTCCAAGACTCAGGTTTTCAACTGCTTTTTTGTTTTGTTGTTGTTTTGTTTTTCAAACTACCCTCATCTGTGTGGGTGAATCCCTATGAACCTTCTCCGTCACTTGGGAAGTGCCCTTGGCGGGGTGGGCATCCCATCAGGAAGAATGCTCTTACAATTCCCCCTGCTTGTTTGTTTTTATAATCTTTCAGCTCGCCCTTTGTGCATTCCTGTATTCCCTATTCCTCACAGGCAGAAAGTCCCAGGAAACAAAGAAGCACAGTTTCAGCAGACTTGCGTAAGAGTAATAGCATTTTGTCTGAGCCTAGCAAGAACTGAATATGGTTGGTGGCCTCTCCAAAGTGTGCCCCTAGTCAGTGATGCTCACGCTGAACAGCAGGGCTATCTCTATGTAACCAACATGCTGTTATGGGGATTTATGTATATTTCCCAACAGCATATGTAAATCATTGCCTGCTCCTATTTAAGTTAGATACTAACAGCTTCCTTAGCGATTCTGGGCATATTAAAATACTAGCTGTGAAAACAGCAGTGAAGGAGGCTGTGGATGGTTAATCTTTCTTGTGACAGAACCATCAAAAAGCAAGCCTTGAAGGCACGCTTATGAGGATGGTGTTTCCTCCATCTCTTACCAAACATGTGAGTGGGTACAGGGTGCCCTTCCTGGCAAGCCCGTAAGCTGTCGGAGCTGTGATGGCTGCTATTTTTGCGGCAAACTGATTATTGGCCTTCACTGAATATTCACAGCTCTATTAGCCAAGACCCCCACTGTTTCTCAGGGAATAAAAACTGGGTGGAATTCCAACTTTCTCTGCCCACTGTGTGCCTTAACAATGGCCCCAGGACTGCTATTTTCAACTGAATCGGGAATGAGAGATCAGTTATATTCTCCCGTTTACATTTGCCAGTTATATTTGCCAGTTTTTATTGCAAATCATTTTTAAAGTGGTTCACCCTCAATTTTTAAATCATCAGTGCTGTGGATCTATATAAATGGACTGCATCATTCCAGGTGGAACTGAAATCTGTTTCCCATCCTCCTGACCTTGACTGGTGCACTATAGAAGTCAGCGGCTAGGACTGGATGACGTGGTGCTTTTTAAGACGTTCTGTTGACTGCATCTTCTTCACCATCTATGATGGAAATTTAGAACGTTGTATTCAGATGGCCTGAGGTTTCTAATGTCATTTTCATCTCTTTTCTTCCCTGTTGAAAGTTCTCTAAAGGGTCCCTAACTGCCTTGCTGAGTATGGCACACATGGCCTTCCATGGTCTTGCACTTAGGCCGTTTTTTCCCCGTTTATTCTGTAGCACATGTTGCTCCATAAGCTAGGATCATCTTATGCCAATATCCCAGAATGCCCAGGCAATATGCATTTTGGTTCTGTATTACTTGCTGGTTTGACTCTTTCTGAATGTTTCATGAGATTTAGTCTCGCCTTAACTTTATATCCCTAGCTAGAATGATAGGGATAAATCAGTGTCAACCTGATCCCATATATGAATAACCCCAGAAGGAAACTAGAATTAATTTATTGAATGCAGGAGATGACCATTTGATTCAGAGGGTGAGGGATTTTGAAGAGTAGGGCTAGATGTAGAGAAGCAAATCCTATATGCATGTCCTTCTGCTATTTGATAAGAGGGGAGCTTACCAAGAGCAGAAAGGCAATACATCGGATGTATGGGTTTCTGCAGTCCTGGAGGCTGCTGTGATGGGACTTCAAACACTTCCAAAGAAGCTATGGAATTGGGCTCTTGACTTTAAGGTCAGCACCAGGGCAATGGATTCCTCTTTCTCCTGCCTACTCTTCTCACCTCCATCTTTCCTAAATTTCTCCTCTGTGATATTTGTTTTGATCTTCATACTGGGGCAGTGATCACATTGAAGGGAGAAATTGCTAGTTGACTTTAATTCCAGTTGGAGTATAGTATGCGTTTGTCTTTGACCTGAGGGTTTTCATTCTGGTTGGACCTTGACTGGCCCATAGCAACCTATGGCTGCCATAATATGTGTCAACTCTTATTTTCTTAGTTTTTCTTTTCTCCACCACTCAAATGCCACAAGACATGTCTTTATTTTGTTTGCTCCATCTTACTTTTCCCACTTCATTTAAAGTTTACTCACTCCATTCATTCCTCAAACATTTCAAAACCCTTACTATATGTAGGAAACTTTCGGATCGTTGTTGGTGATACGATGAAAAAGACATAACACCATTCTCAATGGCAGTTTACACTTCCTGTGCTCCTCAGTATGGTAGCCACTGGCCACATGTGGCTATTTAAATGAAAATTAATTTAAATAAAATTGAATTTCTTAGTCACATGAATCACGTTTTAATTACTCAGTGGCCACATGTGGCTCGTATCTGCTGTAAAGAACAAGATAGCAATAGAACATTCCCATGATCACAGAGAGGACTGTTGGACAGTGCTGGTAGACTCTAGTGGAAAAAAAAAATCCTGTTAACCTGTTGTCTTTTATTGAGCACATATTACATAGTACATGTCAGGTACTAAGCTAAGTACTATGCACGCATTTTTCATTTTATCTTGTCAATATCCTGACAAGGTGGGGGTCAGTATCTCCTTTCTGTGCAAGAGAAAGATGAGGCATAAAGGATTTAAGGACTATAAGAAACAATATGTTGTACAAAATCTTTAATATTCATCGAATAAGTGGATTTAGTCATTTAGATATCATAGTTGAGGCAATGGATGAACCTCATAATCAGAGCTAGATTAAGAGATATCCAGAATATTGATCTATAAGTAGATTTAACATCTGAACCCCCAAATTTGACACCAGTTTATTTAGGCCTCCACATATGAATCCTCACATAATGGCCAATTAGTACCCAGTCCTATAGAAGATGATAGTAACTTCAAAAGAAACAGAACAAAACAAAAATTCTCACAGATACAGACTCTGTGCCCACTGGATAAATCTTGAACAGGTATTTAAAGAATATGACTTTGAAGGACTATCAAGTTATTAACCTGCTCACAGTACCCATGGGTCTTGGTCTAGGGAAAAATGGCTTTTAGGATCTGGTATATTTGATAATTTAGTAGCCCAGTGATGTAATTATGCAATTCCATGCTCATATTGATTCTCTCATCTAGAAAATGCTTTCTCATGACCTATTCTGTCACAGGCCTGTGGCTCAGTAATAGAAATACAATGTTGTAGAAAGTGTCATTCTCCCAAGGAGCTTGCAAAATAGTGAAGAACATACAACATTACAATATAATAAGTGTTTGCCCACTGTACTCTGGTAGACCCTCTAGGATACAGAATAAGCAGACGTGATCTCAAGGAAACTTCTGGCAATTAGGAGAGAGGAAATTCACAGAAATAAACATAACACAATTTAGAATTTGGAACATGCAACAGTGGTAGAATATACAAATGTGCCATGTTGAATGTTATATGGTGAAACACTTTTGATAAATGTTGTAGATGCGTAAAAGAAGAGACACAGCTGCCAGTTTGGGAGGGAAGGAAGTAGAGGGGTAGACAAGCATTAGGGAAGACTTGACATAAGTAGTGGGAGTTAAGCTGACCTTCAAGACTCCAGAGAATTGGATGAAAGGATATCCCAAGAGAGGATCAGCAGGGGTAAGGGTGAAGAGCTCGGGAAGTGCAGGGCCTCTCCTCAGGATGGTGAAGAGTCTGCTGTGGTCACACCCTGGTTACAGGAGGGAAGCACTGATGGGTCAGGCTGAGGACAGATTGCTGAGGACCTTAAATTTGGCTATGCTGAGGGATTTGGGGCTCTTCAAAGGACGATGAGTGTGTCCATGCTGTAGAGATAAGTCAAAATGAAGAACTCTCATCTGAAAACCTTCAGCAGGTAGCAAAAAATGAACATTTATGTATTTGTTTAGACAATAGCTGTTTTAGTTTTCTCATTTGACTGCTTCAAGACTGAATATGTATTCATTCTTTTTCATATTCTCTTCTCACATAGGTCATCACAGAATATTTAGTAGAGTTCCCTGTGCTATAAAATCAACAACAACCACAAAGATTGAATATGGCTCATTTTGAGGAAAACAAACAAAAGCACTTTGAAATTGACAAGAGTGTTTTACAGCTTTAACAGTCTTTAGTTTGTTAGTAGTTCCCACCCTGTGAATAATGCAGAAGCTGCATCCTCTCTGCATTGCCACTCAAAGTGCAAATTAGGAAGTTCTCCTCCTTAAGGCTTGAGCCTGATGACTGACAGGTACAGATTCCCAGGGGCAGCAGTTAACTTCCTGTAAACTGAATGAGTTGATGCCTCTAGAAGGGAAAATTAATATGGTAGGTGAATTAAATTCCCTTTGCTCTAAAGAAAGCATTTAACTTAGCCGTCTACTACCCTCCAGGATCTGTGCTTTAGAAACGTCTGGTGCACAGCATGTCACTTCTGCTTCCAGATCAGCCACCTAACACTCTGAGCATTGACTCAGACCCTACTAATAAACTACATGTATGATTGGCAGAATGAGAAAATGTGATTCACACACACCAGGGCTCACTCCCAAGCTGGAGAGAGTCTGAGTTCAATCATCAAGTTTTAAAAGTATGAAGATTACGACCTAGACAGTCCTTCTTCTGTGGTCTCAAGGGTCTTGCAGCTCACCTTGAGCTATGTATGGGCACATAACCCTCTTTCTCCATCCTACTATTTTTCCAATCCTTATAAGAAAAGGATGAATAGAAGAGTGAAACATATTAAAAGAGAAGTAGAGCCGGGCATCTAAATATAGTGTTTGCGAGTCAACTTTTGAGAATGTTACATTAAATGGCAAACCAAGAAATAGAAATCCGAAGTCTGAACATATTCAGTCCCTTACTCATTATGTCTGGCCTGAAGCCTTCCCATCTTCTTCCTAATATATTCTCCTCCTTTGGGAAAACTGTTCCTCCTCCTTTTCAGTTTTTATGTTCCAATGGGGGCAACGAATACTAGGGTCCAACTCCTTGACCACAGTTAATGATTCTATAATGGACGTGTGATCCTAGACTGAGCAATCCAAGTCTTTCCTTGAGATGTTTCAAGCCAAGTATAAGAAAACAAGAGTAACCATTGCTTTCTAGTATTGAAACTTTGAAGTGAGCCCTGGGCTCAGCTAGTGGTCATATTTATACCATATGGAGAAAGTTGGAGAAGAAAGTGCTAAGTAGCAAGAAGCGTAGATGAAGTATGCAAAGAGAAAGTTCTGGGGGCATTCAGATGTCTGTGTGATTGTCCCTGCAAGCTAAATCTCCGTGCCTGCCAAGATCACATGTAATAGCCCAGTATCCAACCAATCACTTTTTATTTCTTCCTAAATTATTTAAGATATCTTTCTATTACTTGCAACCAAAGCATTCTTTGTTAATACAAAAGAATGAGTATACCTGACCTCACTTCTTTTTTTTTTTTAAACTTAAATTGAATCCTTGCATGACTCAGAAATTATTGGGCTCTATAGTGAGGTTTTCTTCTTTTTTAAACACATTTTACTGGTGGTAACTTTCCATTTCTTTAATGTTTAGTGTTCTTTAATGCTTTTGCAAAACTTGTCAACCTGTTAAATTCCCAAACCTGTAAAATCCACATTGTAGATAAGGTATGATTTTCTTTCCTGCTTTCTCACACTCACGGACAAATTTCTAAAGAATGTTGCCATGCAATACGTTCGTAAGGCCTGGGATCTAATGGCCCAATGAAACCTCATTGCAGGATAGAAAAAAAAATTTTCTTAAATGCTTCTTTGGTTACTTTTCATCATTTTCCATGTCTTACTCTCTTTTATTAATTATATTATAGCTGATTCACAATTAGTTATTAATTTTGGTATTTAAACTCAGCTCAAGGGATATTTATTTTTTCTGAGTAAAGCAGGTATCTAATTCATTTTTACAAGGTCTTGATTGTGTCTGAGTTCTTTATTAAATCACCTCTCTTTCTTTGCATTTGTTCTTAGCAGTTGCCAGGCAACTCGTATGATACTTGGCAAAAATAGTCTGAGAGGATTTTTTTTTAGAATAAAATTAGCAAAGGCATAGACCCCTTCTAATGATAGATATTATAGTTGTTCAGATGTAAAATTAGCCACCATGAATGAGGATTATTATTTAATGTTATACTAAATGGGACTTTCTGTCCAATTGTAACCTGGGTCTCCCACCTACAGTTTGCCTAAATTGCAAAGAATAGTTTAATTCCTGATTTGAAAAGAAAATGAGGTTGACAAAAAAATAATAATAATAACGACTGTTTTACTGAGTTGAAAAAGGTGAGTGATGATAAATGAATTTGCCCAAGTATTTTCTGTCTGATTCAGACTGCTGCCCGTGGCAAAATGGCTCAGGGAAAAGCAATTTTTTCGTTTCATATTTTCTATTGAGAAACAATCGGCAAGACCAAAGTGGGAATTCAGTTTACTCTGGTTTCTTTTAGAGGCAACTCCATGTAAGATACATTCTGATAATGTAATTAATATGCTATTGAACCCTTCTCAGCAAGTCTTGCAGACGCTGCAAATATTAATGAGAAGGCCAGATGAGATAAGGTATGTGAAAGCGCTTTTGACACTATAGTCCAGGTTTACATTGTTGTTGTATTGGTGCTGGTGATGGTGGTAGTTGTTACTTAAGGTCAAGAAGGAATCTGGTATGAGTTGTTTCTGAGAATGACTTCTGTCTCCTACATCTTATTCTAGATTTGATTATTAGGTTTAGCCAATGAAAACATGTATGTGGATTGGAAGAGACAAGTCACGTTTTTCAGTTAATGGACATCCTCATTTGGAAGCCAGATGAATTAGGAAGGTAATGCTGTTCTATTACTATGGCAGCCTCCCTATCTCTGCTGTAAACCCCATTTCCTCTGCCTTAATTTTAAACTATGTTCGTTCTCTTTCATTTTTCCTATATAATAAATTTCTCTCTGTTAGCCAAAACTTTTCCTTGAGTATATAAAGCTGTCCAAATCGATTCTATCTTAAAAATAAAAAATATACATACACAATTACTTTTAAGTTATTTGTCCCTAACAGGGATGTCCCCATGGCTCACCTTCCTTTTATAACTGAATTTCTTACTGTGTGATGGGCCTTCACTTATTCCTCAATTAATTGTTATTTAGTTTCTCCTCCCTCCAGAAACTGAAGTTGCTCTAGGAACTGAAGTTGCTGGTTCAGTTGATTTGGCCTCTCTACAGAGTTTGAAGCTATTGACAATTAGGTCCTTTTCAAAGTTCCTCTTCAGTTTTTGATTTCATCATTTGATCCTGCCTTCCCTCCACCTTCTTTGAATGGTTTTTAAGGGAACTTACTTTCTAATCAAGTTATTGTTTAAATATCAGCATTGTTCAGGAATGTTGTCTAGGCCCCCTTACCACCTCACTCTATCTATTCTCCCTGAGTGTGTGTGTGTGTGTGTGTGTGTGTGTGTGTGTGTGTGTGAAAGAGAAGAGGGAGGGGGAGAGAGAGAGAGGGAGTCTTCACCCCACATTTCTTTCGTTTGCTCCAGACCTACTCAGTCACACTCCTTTGAACTTCTCAGTATGTACAACCTGAAAACACCTAAAATGTAACACGCTCCAAATGAGCTCATTCCCCTAACACATTTTCACATTCTCCTTAATTCCCCTTTTCACTGAATAGCATGATTTTTCACATAATTTCCCAGACCAAAATTCTGACTTTATTCTTGATTCCTCTCTCACTTTCTAGCCTTAGAACAATTGTCCATGAAACTGGAATATCTGCCTCATAAATATTTTTAAAAATCTGTCTTCTCCTCTTCAACCCTATTGTCTCTGCCATAACACATTTATAATGTCTTTCTTGATCAGTTAATCACGTATTCCTTCAAAGGCCAACCTTACGCTGTCATGACCCTTCCTTCTTACATTTGTTTGAATAAAGGCAAAGTAAGATTAAGGAGAAAATTGAGGATTTTTCATAATAGCATGTAGATTATTTTAAGAAATCATATTATATGAAAATAAATAAACATAGCTGGGAGTTCAAGAGGGAATGCATGTGGTTTTCCTAGTGACATATCAGTAAGTGAATGTATTTGAGTAGGAATACTAAAAAAACATTCTTTTTCAGTCATGTGGAGTGAGGGAATATTTCTGTATCCATCTGGTTCTTCTGAACTTAGTTATGGTTCATATATTCACCAAATCCAAGGAATTAAAAAAATCCTACTACAACAAGGCCTGACTTTTAAATGTGATCATCTAACTGTTCTAGTTTACAGAAGTGGAACGAACTTCCATCTGTTGCCTCCTTGCATAGTTCTGCATTTCTTTCTCCTGCCAGAATTAATTATGAATGCTTGAGATTCTTGGTACCTGGCTTAGAAGACAAAAGTTGCAGTATCCAACCCCACCTTCTCCCTGACCCAGAATACTTTAGTAGTTATAAGTGCATTTAGCATTAGAGAGTTCTGAAAATTTTCTGGTTAATTCAAAACACTTGAGAGACAAAATCCTGCTACTCATTGGTGTAAACTCTGCTCATCTAAGGATTTTTAGCTTGTTGATTAAGCATGATAGGGTAGTAATTCTTATATTAGCAATATGCATGTGTATGCACATAGACAATTACTGTCATGACAGCTGGGATTTAAAGACAGGGACAGGTCAATACCAGGAAAACATTGAGGCCAATATACCAGACATAATGGCATGCTTTATGTTTCCTCTGTGTGTATTAAAAAAGAAGAAGAAAAAAAAAGGTTGTCCTTGATTAAGTCAGAGGTTTATTCAGTGTAGACACTAACTCTTTAGGAACATTGTTTGCGAAGTACTAGGGGCCGAAAACAAAATACAGTAGATTGAGAAATGAATAGAGGACAAAGAAGGTAGAGACAGTGAGAGCAAACCCTTTTAAGAAACCTGGAAGTTGAAAAACAAAAAACCCTAGAGGACTGGGAGCTTTTATTGATTAAAAATAAAAATACAGGGCTTCCCTGGTGGCGCAGTGGTTGAGAGTCCGCCTGCCGATGCAGGGGACACGGGTTCGTGCCCCGGTACGGGAAGATCCCACATGCCGCGGAGTGGCTGGGCCCGTGAGCCATGGCCACTGAGCCTGCGCGTCCGGAGCCTGTGCTCCGCAACGGGCGAAGCCACAGCGGTGAGAGGCCCACATACCGCAAAAAAAAAAAATTTAAAAAAAAATAAATAAATAAAAATACATTCTTGCACAAAAAATGGGAATACCTTCTAAAGACAAGATAATAAACTTTGCATTATTAAGAGCTCATTTTTAAAATGTTTTTCTTTTTTCTATAATGGCTGCCTTGCCGAAGCCACATCTATGTATATGTGTACAGGTCCTGTATATCCACACCAAGAATTTCCCCCTTTGAGAACTAGCCTATAAGATACTACATTATGTAGAAAATCTCAGTCCTGCTGTATCTCAAGTAGGAGAAATTTCTTTTTAAGGATCTAATATCCTCATGAAATAACAGATGTGCCGTGAACATTTCCAGAAGGTGGTCATTTCCTGAAGGCAGGGCCCAAATCCATAATTCATTTGCTTTGTCTTCTGTATCTGAGTGAAGTGTTGTGCATATAGAACTTGAGGTGGAGGTAGGGGGAGTTAAAAGTGGAGGGAAAATGTGCCCAGTGTCCCTTTCTGGCACCGTTTCTGTGCTATTTACGCATGAGGATATTTTTAGTCTCCCAAACCAAGAGGACTCAGAACTTCTGAAGATTTCTCATTTAATGTTCTCCTTTAATGCATTAAAAAGGGTAGTAAGAGTCTTTCATTTTTGTAACACATTTTGGTTGCAAATATTTTTATTCCAATCATCTCACATTAGCAAACAGACTGCGATTTAAGTGACTAGACTGAAATCAAATATTAATAATTAGTGAACTCCGGATTGGGTCTTTCTGCAGAAGCCCAGTCACATGTTTTCTTCTGTCACAACATGGCTTGACCATTGAGTATATGCCATAGGAAGTAACTGTGATGTTGTCCAGCTGGTTTAGGGTGTTTTCTTTGTTACAGTCTCATGGTGAGAAGATAGATTTCCACAGCAGATAGGGTAGACATCAAAGGAGAGAGGAGAAAATACAAGCTGAGTAGATCCACTGCACACAGTGTCCAAGTGTGGTTGAGGAGAGTTGACACATAGGAATGGCACCTTACTAATGAGAGTTATCTACTGATCCAACTTGGCTTCATCCACGACCCCAAAACTACCGGATGATTTCCTGTGACTTAACAGCAGCAGGTTCATGAGTTGGTATCAGCTCTTCTTATGATGCCCCACTTCCTGGGCCGCAATGGCAAACAGTTTTGCCTGAACTCTGACTTTTGTATTCTCCTCATGGTTTGCTTAAAGCATTATCTGCTGGTACTAACTTTGACTGTATTTTAGCTTCCCTTCTGTTTGTCTGAAATTCTGACAGAACTCTCTAGTGTTGACTTGAGATCTCTGCCCCATTATTTCACTCTAGTTTCCTGATTTTATACCTGTTGCTCAGTTCTAGTATATGATGTAGACCAAGTTCAATACCAAGAACTCCTGAGTGTTTTTAGCAGACATGCTTCTTTCCTGTTGTAATGCTTTCCTGGTCTCCCAATATAGTTTTCCTTTTATATTGTTTGCTTGTTTTGATCCTCTGAAATCTGTATTTGGCCTACAGGGAATGCAAAAATAGAATCATAGAATCTTAAAGCTGAAAGACTATTTGAGATCATCCCAGACTTTGATCATAGATGCCTTAAGGTTTATGATAGAAAGTTCAAGACTTATACTCGGAGTCCTTGGCCCTTTATCTGCTCTAGTGCGTATCTATTTTTATCTCTTCTGTTTTTTATCTAACTTATTTAAAATAAATGCGGAGCATTCTGCTGCCTCACAAAAACAAACAGAAAATTTGAAAACAATTGTAAGTCCAACATTCTAGTTTATAGGTTATACAACTATTGCTCTGAATGTTTAAAAACTTTCCTAAACTTGTGGTTTGACTTAGAAACAACTACAAATTCCTGACCTGGCAGGTTTCTTTTTCCCTTTATGCAACTGTCTTTCTAATGTATCCATCGACCCTAAGGGACTTCATTCATGCTCATGTTTTGCCTCATGCTTTTGTTGGGCTTTTGTGACAAAGAATTTCCAGACAACAGTGTGTCACGATCAGTAGACACACGGCAGCATGGAAGATGGACTGTGGTCCTAGCTTTCAGACTTATTACATGTGTGCTTTGGGCCTAGTCAAGTACACTTACTTGCGTGCCACGTGGGCTTGTGGCGACTGCTTTTAGGTTGAAATACTCTCTACAATAGTGCTAGATTTGTTATCAGTAGGTATTGTCTGTATACCCCCTTGCCTCTAAATCCGGCCCCTGCCTCTCTTTACATCTTCATACAGTATCAGGCTTTCCATGCTGACTTTGCTGCAATCATGCTGACTTTTCAAATTCTTATACACAATCAAATGTTTTCTGCTCCTAGGCCTTTTTGTTCCTTTTGACTGGATTTTTTTCCTACTAATCTTTTGCGTGACTGGATCCTTTTTTATTTTTCATGTCTCAGCTTGAAGGCTCTCCTTGCTTATCTCATCTAAAATGGACTCTTCCAATTATTATCTCATATCTTCATCCTGATTCTTGTATTTGTAGCATTGATTATAAAATATAAATATTTTATTTATAAGTTTAATTTGTTTATCCTGTGTCTCCAGAATCACCATGAGAGAGGAGCCTTTTCTGTCTTGTTCAATGATTTATCTCTTATGCCTGACAACTTAGTAGATGTTCATGCTTGCTAAATATGTGTTAAGTAGTGGAGGGAAGGAAGCAAGGAAGCAAGGAAGGAAGGGAAGAAGGAAGGGGGTGGGTGGGTTCATTGAGGCTTGTATCCCATTTCCCTCTTACATGGCAATGCTCACTGCTGCATGTGAAGAAACACTTCAACATCTGGAGTACTCTTTAGATAGTCTGGTAAGTGATGATGTCCACTCTAGTTATGTTTTAATATAGCTGGCTACAAGATTCTAAAGCCTGCCTCTGCATAATTATCCACGACTCTTTGATACAAGTTTGTTTTGCTGCATTGTCTGATACCTAGAGGTATTGGAAATGCTGTTTATAAACTTTAGTTCTGGTGGAATTGGAAGGAGCGTTTGCTTACTACAGGAGCCAAGGTTGTCAGTGACACTCACGTGCTGCAAATCCTTCCTCCCCAGGAGCAGGCTGCCTAGCTGCCTCCTTTCTCTGTCATTTAGGATTTTTTTTCCCTCCAAGTTTGACATAGTTGGGATCTCAGCTCACAACATCCTGTTCTTCTCCCCTGCCTTTATCTCAACAGAATAAAGCATAGTTACTTTGATCCTGAAGTTTGAACTCTTAAAAAACCATTCTCTGAGAAAAACAACCATCCACTATGGAACTTACCATTTTATTTTGTGTGCTAGACTAATTTTTAAGATATTTTGTAAGAAAAAGATGTAGGTATTAATTTACTCCCGGCGCATGTGGCTGGGGCATTTGGTGGCACCTAAGGGTCGTTATTAGGTATATAACCAGGCCATTAAGCACAAGAATTTTCACAGACGTCTTCCCACACAGTTAGAAACCTTAACTTCTCACGTGAATGGAGCATAGCTTAAATATGACACACCCAGAGCAATAGAAAATGATTGCACGTCATGAAAAGGAGGTTTTTAAAGAAATATATTTACATTTTATTTTTCTGAATTCAGATGCTTTATTAATGGAAAAAAGCAACATTTATGGAATTTCAGATGAAAAGTTTTATTAAATGCCCTTATTTGAAAGTAAGTACTACCAGATAATCACTCATACAAAATAATAAATATGTATTTTAACTTGGCATGTAGCCCCTCTTCTTTCTCTAGTTCCTGCCCGAGTTTTACTTTTCTAATAAAGGTGTATTTACATAACTGTTTGAAGTTCTAAATATATGCCAACTGATTGTAGGAAGAAGGATCTAAAAACATTCAGAATTACCACAGTAATAGTAGTCTAGGGTTACAAATCTGCTTGTTGACTGATTGAATGTGGGGAAGAAGGGAAAGAGAAGGACCAAGGAAAACTGCTGGGTTATTGGGTTGAGATCATTGTAGATTGTCATCCCATTTACAGAAATGAAGAAAACCGGTATGGATGTAGGTTTGGACATTAAATCAAGAGTTCTCTGTTGTCCATATTAAAAGTAAATTTGAGACTTACAAGATATCCATCTGGGAACATGGAGTAGTCAGCTGGAAATAGGAAGCTGTGGTTCTCAGAGTTAAAATATTTAAAGTTATGGCATGGGATGATGTCAACTAAGGAGAAAATGAAGAACAAAGACATTTCTTGAGGAATCCAAGAATTAGAGGTTGAGCACAGGAGTAAACACACCCAAAGGAGACTTAAGAATAACCAGTAAGGTAGGAGAATACCAGGGAATAAGATACTGTAGAAGCCAGAAGGGGAAAAAAAAAAAAAAAAAAGGATTTCAACTGTTTTGCATACCATTGAGAAATCAGTAAATATCTGAAACATAGTGACAGATACCCTAGAAAAATATTCAGTAGTCCTGAATTCTGGGCTTCACCTTTTCTGTGCTGAGGTGAAGTCAGTTCGCCTCTTTGATTCTTTCCTCTTCAAATGTAAAGTGAATCATTATTTCTCTGCTTTTCTACGCAGCACTCTTTCTTGATGAATCTGAACGCTGCCCAGAATCTTTTCCAGCATAGTCCTCATGGCTATCCTGGCCAATCTGTCAAAGTTACTATGTGAAATAATATAATCCTTGCTGTAATTGTTCTTTGAATCATCTACAACTTTAATTCTATTTTATGAGTGAAACAAAATGATATATGATACCGTATTATTTTAAAAATCAACTCAAGTAATAGTTTCATTTTCGTTTTAGGTTTTGTCCTTTGTGGTATGATCTTGCAAATTCTTGTCTGACTTTGCAAATATATCTTATCATTCTGAAATTTGTAGATTTACCATGTAAATAAAATATACTTCAGATTAGTTGACCCATTACCAAAATATCTGAATAGTTCTGTACAGTGAATAAATGACTTAAGGGGCTTAACTTTCCATTTTCCTAATTTTCTTTTCTTGGAGGTGGTGGTGAACCTTAATATGAATAAAATCTGGAAGCCAAAATAAACAAGAGTAGATGTGGTATTATAACAGAAGGATGTATTTACATCATTGAAATTGTGGGTCAAGAGGAATTTTTAGGCAGATGATGAATGAGAGAAAGCAGGGACACACACGTGTGAGGTGGAGGGTAGAGGATGTTTCCCAAACAGAAGAAAGAATGCTGTGAGAACTCTGGGGGTGAAGAAGAGCTTATAGGCTTAGGAACTGAAAGAAGACCAAAATAGTAGAGTAGGAAGAGCCACAGAGAAGATTAGCCTCCAGGAGTGAGAAAGGAGTGATTAATATGGGACTTATTAAACAATGTTAGGAATTTTGGATTTAATCCTTGGTTCAGTTGGAAGCCATAAAATTAATGGGCAAGTAACATAAAGACCATTTTTTTATAGTAGTTAGTAAAGATTATTTTATTTTAATTTTTATCGGAGTATAGTTGATTTACAATGTTGTGTTAGTTTCTGCTGTACGGCAAAGTAAATCAGTTATACGTATACATATATCCACTGTTTTTTAAGATTCTTTTCCCATATAGGCCATTACAGAGTATTGAGTAGAGTTCCCTGTGCTATACAGTAGGTCCTAATTAGTTACCTATATTATATATAGTAGTGTGAATATGTCAATCCCAGTCTCCTAATTTATCCCTCCTCCTCCTTACCCCTGGCAACCGTAAGTTTGTTTTCTACATCTGTGACTCTACTTCTGCTTTGTAAATAAGTTCATTTGTACCCTTTTTTCAGATTCCACGTATAAACGACATCATATGGTATTTGTCTTTCTCTATCTGACTGACTGCGCTTAGTTTGGTGATCTCTAGGTCCAACCATATCGCTGCAAGTGGCATTATTTCATTCTTTTTTATGTCTGAGTAATATTCCATTGTATATATGACCTAAGTGTCCATCAACAGAGGAACGGGTAAAGATGTGGTACATATAAAGAGCATTTTTAAAAGATTGCTGTGGTGGCACTGTGAAGAACAGAGTGGACGGAGTAATGGATGTAGGCACACTTTGGGGAGACCTATTAGAATAGTCTGGAAGGCAATGGTATTACCTTGGTGTGAGAAGTAGTTAGCAGGGGCAGAAAGTTGAGTAGGTGCCAGGATTGTATCAGTCCTCATAGCATACGATCCATCTCCTTAGT
Organism: Phocoena sinus; assembly: GCF_008692025.1. NCBI lineage: Eukaryota > Metazoa > Chordata > Mammalia > Artiodactyla > Phocoenidae > Phocoena > Phocoena sinus. Next base: position 77,278,327 of record NC_045768.1, on the reverse strand, counting down.
GGCATAAATACTTTAATCTCTATTAAGAAATTTGGAGTATATAAAAGTTATTATATTTCAGCAATTAGTGTTCTCTAAGTAAATTTTATATGATGTTCCAGGGACCAGCATCTTTACCTCATGTTATAAATGGTTAACTGCTTTAATTAAAGAAATACTTCTAGTTGCAAGGTTTGTTTACACCCTAGGCCTTCTATATCTATGTCACTAATGTATAAAATACAATAATACAGATATGTAAATGCATAAAATGTTGCCAAAACAGAAGGTGGGTTTGAAGCCCATTGCACTTCACGCGTCGGATGACCAGAGTTTTAGTGCCAACTTTTTTTTAACCTTTTGTCATTACCTAAGAAAATTTACCTTCTGGGTGCATTTGCACTCCATACAGATGTTGTAAAACTCAAAGAATAAAATGATGGTGGAAATATTGAGAGACTGATAAGGCTTCTTTAAATGTTTATCATAAATATATCATTTGAATGATATTATTGAAATGAACAGAATCAAGTGGGATTGTAATTCCCTTTCTCCTGTGTGTGGCTTTAGGCCAGATTGTCATTGCTGAGAGGATGAAATGCATCCTTGGTTGCTCAGTCCACCATTAAATTACACAGCTTTCACCTCATCCCAGACAGCCTGCCACATGAAATGAACAGTCCAAGCCCTACCCTTACAATGCTAGGATTTCACAAATGTGTAACTCCAGTAAAGAGTCAAATCAGGATTGTTTTTACTAGATATTTAAAATTAGGACTTTCCTCAGATACTTCTTTGTTTCACTTTCTGAATCCACAGAAAGGAATACATGCAAAGATCATCCACCCAAAACGTCAGAATGATTAGGTCACATCTTTATAGAAACTTTAACATTTAGAGTCAATAATGTCACTGAAAACATAAGACGATTTTTGCGAAACAAAAATATACTTTGAAAGTAGCATAGCTCCCGAGAATGAAATCAGTTTAAGGCTTCTTTCTCCCATTTTTCTCTTTGTAACAAGGTACGCTCAAAATAAGCAGATGGCATTCTGTGGGCTGAGGATGAATGAGTAAGGGTACATGGCAGGAACGTATCACAAGATTATGTGTAATTGATGTGTTTAGCTCTAAAAGCCTTTGGTTCTGCACAGTGTTTAAAGCATTGCTGAAACTGCATTGAGAAGAAAAACTTGGAATGATTCAAAATAACAATATGATGAAAAATGAGGTGCTTTCACTATGACTGTTTTTTCAGTCATGATGATGATTCCGATAATTGGTAATGTTAAAATCTGTGCAATGTATCATTATCTTATTATAAATAATGTCAGTAAGACCATTGCATCGTTATATTTCTGTGTTTGTCAGTCCCTTATCCTTTATGAATTTAGCATTTCCTGAGGTCCTACTCTGTGTCCAGCACTGCCTAAAAACATGTTACTAAGATATATAATACTATTAATACTATTACTATAATACTAATAATACTATTTATTAACCCTCAAAGGGTTAATAAATTTGTGGGGGAAATAAGTAAATTAGTAATTACAAATACTACGGTTATACAAAAACTATCATGTTATCCAATTGTAAGATTGTAATAATAAAATAAACATAGTTTACGTACTTTCTTACTATTTCCAAATGCCTTTTGTTTCGGTTATCTCATTTATAAGTCTAGCTAGGGCAAATACTTGTCTCAAGTAGTTACTCTTACCATTTAAAAATCTATTTAGGTTATAGAGCTTTTATTTAAGTGTATGCTATTTAGGTTTAATGTATATGCTGTACAAATAGGTCCAAAAAATTCTAAATAGAAATGAGTGTAGCCAAGCAAGACTGAATGCTGTTCCTGAAGGTTTATAGAGTTACTAAGCTTGAGCTTAGTTTTGACAATCTGAAAGTAAAGGAGAAAGGGAAGCATGTTGAATAACATAAATTCCTATCAAGAAGAAAGCAGACCCATTCTCTGAGTGAGACGAAGTTTTCCTTTTTCTCAATTTTAAAAGTAGAGGAAACAGTAAGTCAGAGACATTCCTTCATAGAGGAAACAGTAAGTCAGAGACTCATATCACAGTTTTATATCTAAACATGGAAGAAATCTTTTTATGACTATCTCAAAATGGCTTTCTCTAAAACCTGAAAGTGAAATGATAGAAGAAAGGATGACTTTACAGGAGGCTAGCCAAATGTGGTTGAGAAATCCAGTGGCATGTATAAAAGTTAACCTATTTTAAGGAGTATGAAGAAAGCATATCCTCTTAAATTTATTAAAGGTCTTTTCTGTCAACTTGGCTTCTGATGAGACTTGTATAGTAGATGACACAAGTATGTTTTCTGATGTAGCCATGGTATCCTAGTTCTTGCAGCCCTGGGTCAACATAGGTGCATTTGTTTTTTGTTTTTTTTTTTTTTTTTAACGTGTTTATTGGAGTATAATTGCTTTACAATGGTGTGTTACTTTCTGCTTTATAACAAAGTGAATCAGCTATACATAGACATATATCCCCATATCTCCTCCCTCTTGCTTCTCCCTCTCACCCTCCCTATCCCACCCCTCTAGGTGGTCACAAATCACCAAACTGATCTCCCTGTGCTATGTGGCTGCTTCCCACTAGCTATCTATTTTACATTTGGTAGTGTATATATGTCCATGCTACGCTCTCACTTCGTCCCAGCTTACCCTTCCCCCTCCCTATGTCCTAAACTCCATTCTCTACATCTGCGTCTTTATTCCTGTCCTGCCCCTAGGTTCTTCAGAACCTTCTTTTTTTTTTTTGATTCCATATATATGCATTAGCATACGGTATTTGTTTTTCTCTTTCTGACTTACTTCACTCTGTATGACAGATTCTAGGTCCATCCACCTCACTACAAATAACTCAATTTCGTTTCTTTTTATGGCTGAGTAATGTTCCATTGTATATATGTGCCACATCTTCTTTATCCATTCATCTGTCGATGGATACTTAGGTTGCTTCCATGTCCTGGCTATTGTAAATAGAGCTGCAATGAACATTGTGGTACATGACTCTTTTTGAATTATGGTTTTCTCAGGATATATGCCCAGTAGTGGGATTGCTGGGTCGTATGGTAGTTCTGTTTTTCGTTTTTTAAGGAACCTCCATACTGTTCTCCATAGTGGCCGTATCAATTTACATTCCCACCAACAGTGCAGGAGGGTTCCCTTTTCTCCACACCCTCTCCAGCATTTATTGTTTGTAGGTTTTTTGATGATGGCCATCCTGACTGGTGTGAGGTGATACCTCATTGTAGTTTAGATTTGCATTCCTCTAATGATTAATGATGTTGAGCATCCTTTCAAGTGTTTGTTGGCAATCTGTAGGTCTTCTTTTGAGAAATGTCTATTTAGGTCTTCTGCCCATTTTTGGATTGGGTTGTTTGTTTTTTTGATATTGAGCTGCATGAGCTGCTTGTATATTTTGGAGATTAATCCTTTGTCAGTTGCTTCGTTTGCAAATATTTTCTCCCATTCTGAGGGTTGTCATTTTGTCTTGTTTATGGTTTCCTTTGCTGTGCAGAAGCTTTGAAGTTTCATTAGGTCCCATTTGTTTATTTTTGTTTTTATTTCCATTTCTCTAGGAGGTGGGTCAAAAAGGATCTTGCTGTGATTTATGTCATAGAATGTTCTGCCTATGTTTTCCTCTAAGAGTTTCATATGCTTTTGAAATCAGTTAAGGAGCTGGTGGAGTCAGCATTCATTCTATTAGAGGAGCACTTTGAGGTCCATATGGAACTGTTTGAGTACATATGGAGCTGTGGCCCCTATTTTATAGAAAAGAACTGAGTCAGAAACTTCTCCAAGGTATTAGTCTGGGGTTGATAGAACTCACCTTTTGTAATTCCAGTACAACACATATTAATATATTATAATTAATAATTATATTAATACCATATCTGGCACTTCCAGAATGTAGAGGACTTTGACACTATATACACCTGAAATACCAACAAGGGATCCTGGAGGCATCAGCTTTTCTCATATAGGTGGCCATACCTAGGTGACTTACATTTATAGTTTTTTTTAATGCTGACAGGCTATTTTACTAATCAGGCATAAAGTTCTGGGAAATCATGTGTTCAATCAGAAATGCAGATGTCTGTAGTAGGATATTGAGTCTTTATCAGGATATTCTGTAATATGCACCTACTCAGTAGTAAATTATTCCATGCTGGTCATGCCTATACCTTAACCAAATGGAAGTTTGACTAAGAGAGAACACTGAAAATTCCACCATTCCAACAGAATTTAAAGAAGATGCATTTTCATATACATTCTGTATATTTCATTCCACTAGAACATGGTCAGTTATAATTTAAGGGGCACCTTGTCAGTTTGTTTGTGTCTACACACTTGAGAAAATAGAATCGGATTGGAAAAAATGAAATATATATTGTAATTATTTGTGTGTTAAGACTTTTTAAGAGAAGTTTTAGGTTCATAGCAGAATTGAGGGGAAGGTACAGATATTTTCTGTGTATTCCCTGCCCCACACATGCATAGCCTCCCTCATTATCAACATCCCTCACCAGAGTGGTACACTTGTTACAATTGATGAACCGACATTTATAAATCATAATCACTCAAAGTCCATAGTTTACATTGTGGGTCACTCTTGATGTTGTATATCCTGTGGTTTGGACAAATGTATATGAAGGGATCCATCATTATATCACACAGAGAATTTTCACTGTCCTGAAAATCCTCTATGCTCCTCCTATATATTCCTCCCCAGTGCGCAACCCCTGGCAATCATTGATAATTTTTCTGTCTCCATAGTTTTGCCTTTTTCAGAATGTCATATAGTTGGAATCATACAGCACATAACCTTTTCAGATTGGCTTTTTTACACTTAGTAATATGCATCTAGGCGTCCTCCATGTCTTTTCATGGCTTGGTAGCTCATTTCTTTTTAACATCGAATAATATACAATTGTCTGGATGCACCACAGTTTGTTTATCCATTCACCTACTGAAGGACATCTTGATTGCTTTCAAGTTTGGGCAATTATGAATAAAACTGCTATAAACATCCATGTGCAGGTTTCTGTGTGGACAATCTGTGTGTTTTTACTAGAAAAATCTCAGAGTATTTTTTCAAAGCCCATGCATACTGATTTTGATCATAGTCTTACTGTCCCTAAACTTTCCCAATCGTTACCCAGAGGATTCCATATAAATGTACACTGTACAATTTAGGGATATAACATTTCCTTGAAGACTGAGCCATTCAGAGATAGGTAGTTTCCAGCAAGCTTCAGAGACATCCTTCCACCTTAACTTAATGCCGTTAAGAGATACTTAAAGATTGAATCAGTGTTTTTATCATAACGCCCTTTAAAGCAGAGCTCCCCAACCTTTTTGGCACCAGGGACCGGCTTCGTAGAAGACAATTTTTCCACGGAACAGGGCGGGGGGGATGGTTTCAGGATGATTCAAGCACATTACATTTATTATGCACTTTATTTCTACTATTATTACACTGTAATATATAATGAAATAACTACACAACTCACCATAATGCAGAATCAGTGGGAGCCCTGAGCTTGTTTTCACTTGCCACTCACTGATAGGGTTTTTTTTTTTTTTTTTTTTTTTTTTATGTACGCGGGCCTCTCACTGCTATGGCCTCTCCCGTTACGGAGCACAGGCTCCGGACCCGCAGGCTCAGCGGCCATGGCTCACGGGCCCAGCCGCTCCGCAGCATGTGGGATCTTCCCGGACCGGGACACGAACCCGTGTCCCCTGCATCGGCAGGTGGACTCTCAACCACTGCGCCACCAGGGAAGCCCAACTGCTAGGGTTTTGATACGAATCTGCAAGCAATTGATTTATTATGGTGTCTGTGCAGTCAAGCCTCTCTGCTGATGATAATCTATATTTGCAGCCGCTCCCCAGCGCTAGCATCACCCCTCAGCTCCACCTCAGATCATCAGGCATTAGATTCTCATAAGGAACGAGCAGCCTAAATCCCTCGCATGCGCAGTTCACGGTAGAGTTCACGCTCCTATGAGAATCTAATGCCGCCACTGATCTGACAGGAGGCGGAGCTCAGGCGGTAACGCAAGTGATGGGGAACGGGTGTAAATACAGATGAAGCTTCACTCTCTGGATTGCCGGCGCTCACCTGCTGTGCGGCCCGGTTGCTAACAGGCCACGGACCAGTAGCCATTCATGGCCCGGGGGTTGGGGACCCCTGCTTTAAAGCACAGCAGTAGCACACGATGGGTGAATTTTCATGTAAAGGGATATTATAAATCTACCAGTCTATATACATTATATTTGCAGTCACCCAAATCTTAAGGCCGGAAATTTCACTGTTACATTCATGGATTTAGACAGATACTGAGGAGCCACGTAGCAGATATATTTTTATCAACGCATTAAAATTACACAGAGCAGCCGACTTATGCCCAAGAACAAGTTAGAATCTCTGAGGTCAGAGCCTCTTAGTGACAAAGGGAGACCTAGAACTCAGGTCTTTGCTATTCAGTTTACCGTGGTATCCACCAGGGCACAAGTTGTGTGATAATGAAGTATATACCTATGGAAGAAATATAGACAACAGCTGACGATGCTTAGAAATATAAAAGTGTCTAATGTTCAGGGAAACAAGGTAATGGTGAATTTCTGAATTTTATATCCATATTAACAGAACCTGAGTATCACACCGCCAGACTTACTCAAGTACTAAAGAAACCTCTCAATTATGAACAAGTTATAGGTTTGGGACAAGTGATAACAGATCAGGATTTAAAGGACAAACAGCCCTGCATGTTAAGATATGCCCTGTATAGGGCCTGAATGTTTATTAGAATCCCCATGAAATCCTAATCTTTTCCTAAAGTGCTTCCACACATTTGATTGTCATCATTTTAAAACTGAAGACCATCTAGCACTGGAGCCTGACAAGAATATTAAGTACATCATTTATCTGGAAGGAAGCACTAGGAATAATGGCTCTGCATTTTCTACAATGAGAATTATACAGATGATCTCTGATTGGCTGGAAAAGGTTCCAGCTGTGCTGTGATTTGATTTAACTGCCCAGACACTGACCTGCTCAATGGTTTACTTTTAAGCTTGGTTATCTTTGAAAAGAATTGGATTTTAGGGCAATGTATTTTACCTTAAATATAGACACATTATTTTAAGGAGGAAAAAGAAGTAAAATTGTTTGTGATTAAGGCATTTATTAAATCATATTGTGCACTTCTTTACTTCATCTCCTTCCTTGATCCAGAGAACCCTTAAGCACCTTTGACAACCGTTGAAATTTAATTTGAAATATTGAGATGATATAAGGAACTATGCTCCTATTTCCAACTTTTTTCTCCCCTGAACCCAACAAAGAATATACCAGATTGAGAATTTGGAAATCACACACATGAACCTTTCTTGAATCCCTCGATATTCAGCTAGCCTAATTTACTCAGGGTTATGGTCATTCCTTTGTATTTCTCAACTGCTCTTTCAACAATGTCTGTTTAACGTGTAAATGTCACTTGAATGAACTTCTAGGTTCTTTATGGTATTCATTTGTGTTTCTTGCCAATGGCCCCTTATGGACATTAATTTAGGACCCTGAGGGAGGGAGAAGACTTGGCCCACATAACAGCACTTATAAAGGTCTGAAGAAGTCGCAGCTTTATTACTCTCCACATTCCTCAGGTATCTACCTTTACAACTTAGTGTCAGAGATAGGGAAGGCTGGGAGACTAACAGGGATAGAGGACAAAAGAAAATAAGAGGAACAAGAGGATTTAACACAAGAGGCCTGTTCTCCAAACTGTAAATACAGTCCTAGGTGGCAGTTTCAATATGGATATTCTTTAATGCCTATGTTTTAGAGATAAATAAGTCACCATGATATATTGGGATGAGAGAAGGCATGAGTTCTAAACTCCCTTTGTAATTCCTTGAAGAAAAATGGAGAACAGAAATTATTTTACAAAAATGCTCTGGGCTTCCCTGGTGGCGCAGTGGTTGAGAGTCCGCCTGCCGATGCAGGGGACAGGGTTCGTGCCCCGGTCCGGGAGGATCCCACATGCCGTGGAGCGGCTGGGCGCGTGGGCCATGGCCGCTGGGCCTGCGCGTCCGGAGCCTGTGCTCCACGGCGGGAGAGGCCACAGCGGTGAGAGGCCCGCGTACCGCCAAAAAAAAAAAAAAAAAAAAAAAAAAAATGCTCTAAATATTTAAAGGAGAATCATGAGATTTTTTTACTATTTTATTGACGTTGATTATACTGGTCACATTCACACAGGTTACATTTATCATCTGGAGAAAAATTTTATTACGTATTAGGTTAAGTTCCCTTTTATTGTCTGTTTACAGAATATTTATACTTTTGACATGACCATTATAGGGGAAACGTCATTATATGAACTAGTAGGAAAACAACAGATAGGATATCAGAGCACCTGAGTTGTGTCATGCCTAGCATCGAGCTGTGTTACTTTGGGAAAGTCACTCAACCTCCTGTAAATGAAGAGAAATGAAATAATCGTGATTTTACATGGAATGATTTGACAATATGCTTTTCTTATTTCAAATGAACATAGTGCTGTTATAGGCATTGGAAAACTTCTTATATTTAAAACTGTTGAATTTCTACACCTTGTTCACAGTTATGACCCTCAATTATAGATTTTTCATGAGACAATAGTGGTTTTCACACATTGTTTACCATGACTCGGAATAAATAAAAATATATATTACATTAAAAACAATTTAAAACACACAATCATACCTGCCTGTATATAGATGAATATTATTTCTACTTATGATGCACTCTTTTTTTTATTTTAATCTATTCCATTTTTTTACAAATGCTGTTTGTGATCCCCTTAACTGATTTAGAAGGAAAATGAAATAAAGCATTTATATTGTGCTACCAAGGGATAAGTTGTTGCTAACATGGCCTATATACCCTATGTAAGCACTAAATGCACTGAACTTTCTCAGTATATTTTCTAACTGACCAATTCAGATCTTGGCTTAACTGGTGATATTTATGACTGGTTTTAATTTTTCCCAGAGTCTTGGTTTTTAAGGCTCTTTCCAACTCTGACGTATTATGATTCTAAGGGAAGGTTGCCCAAATCTGCAGGCTTAGAGGACATCACTGACTCCCAGGGCATGAGAACAAGGAGGCAGTGTTCTAAAGTACTTATTTCCCTCCTGCAGCTTTCTGGTTTGGAGGGTTCATGTTCCCTAGTATGGGGGGCATTAGAGCCCAAAGAGTTGGCAACAGATAGAAAAGAAGCTGTAAGCCCTGTCCCAGAACATCACCCTTTGCTGTACAGATACGCTTTGGATTTTGGGACTCTATGAATAGACTTCAAACGTTATCTCTAAACATCTTAACTTCTAGTTATTCTTTTTTGTTACTCCAGATATGTTGGCTGCTGGGTAACATTCCATGATACTCAGTATGATTTTACAATTGTCATTAGTTTCTTCTATATTACAGACAAAATTGTGCTCATGACTGAAATTATCACCACTCTGACAAACATCTTTGAAAATGTTACCAATATTCTTATTCCCATAGATTAATTGGAAATAAAAGGTGAAAAATACTAGCTGGTGGGATATCTTTATTGGCAATAATATAAAGCAGAGAGCTAATCAAACCATTTCCATTAAAAAAGAAAAAAAAGATACTCTCCACCTTATAGAATCCAGTCCTTTCTTCTAGGCATTCATTGCTCTCAAAAATCTGCCCCTGACTTTTCTTAGGCAACTCTACAGTGTGAGTACAGAAAAACTAACTGTAGAACTGTAGGAGAATAATTATTTTGATCTGGTTAAGTGACTACTACATACATGGCACTGTTATAATTGCTGGAAATACACTATGGAAAGAGAGAGACAAAACTTTTGAGTTTATATTATAGAGGGAAATTTGAAGCATTATGGACCAACCTGTTACTAGATAAGAAAAGTTATATTCAAATATGACATCCTTTGTTAAAATATCTCATATATTTACAGAAAATGTGAAAAATTATATGTGAACATTTAATTTGACAGTGTTTAAATCAGAATTGTGGAATTACAAATAATTTTAATTTAAGTCTTCGGTAGCCTGTATTTTCAGATCTCTTACAGTAAACATAAAATTTTATTTAATAATAAAAATAAATACATATTATGTATATGTTCATTTTATGTATGCCTACATCTGGCTCTTCCATTAGGTATGTAGCTTTCTAAGATCTGGGACCCTTTTTTTTTTTCTATTCTTATATAACTTGCTCCTCCAAAGTCTAACACAGTTTATTTGATTAATTAAGCAAATTATTTGGAAAAAAATGATTAACATAGATTCTGCCTGGAAGGATTTTACAACCAAGGGTGAAAGAGATCTGTTAACAACTGGAGAGATTATACAATGAGGACTATAATTAGTGTGTGGCCAAGGGGAACCTAGATGTGACCTGCAGAGTAACTCTAAGTAAAGATGGCTGAATGAAATTACCGTAAACAGTATTTGCATGTCTCTAGTCTCCCTTAGTTTTGAGACCATATTTTTGCAACCCTAAATCAGATCACATTATAGGACAGAAGCAAATAGAGATAAAGAGACAGAGCCTTTAAAATCAGAGTAATCTTGAAAATTGTATACAAGTTTGGATCATGGTTAGGCTCTTACCTAAATTGTTTCTTGGTGTCAGTCTTTATAAGTTCCTAGTCAATATCCACTCTCCTGAGATCATCCAGTTTCCAGTGCAAAGCACCACCTTAAGGCTTACCCAGCTTGCCCTCACCATCCTGAGCAGCTTGGCATTGCTGTTGGCTTAGAAGTCTCTAGGCCTTGCCATTGGCAAAAAACTGAGATTACTATGGCCGGAGCAAAAGACTCCGGTTTCTCACATGGTTGTTAGCTCCATCTGAGAGCTCATGCTTCCAAATGAGATCCTTTCTTATCTGGCAGTCTGATTAGGAAATGGCCTGGGCCACTGTAATTAGGATTCAGATTTACTGCCTGTTTCTGAGAGAGGTTCAACGGGGTTGTAACATCTCTAGCCAATCAGGCCATATTGCTCAACCTTACAGCACAGCTTATTAGCTGTCCATCTGCTTTTATGTGTGATTTTCTGTCTCATCAAGCAGGTTAAGGGTGTACTTCATGCATTAGAACTCACTGAAAAATAACTCTGTATCACTGTAACGTCACCCCATTGTTATTTTCCTTCACTTGATGAATGTTTACTGTCATGGCTCAATAAGAGATGAGCTACAGTCTGCTACTGTTGGCAGTGTCTGCTTGGTGGGAATGTTTAGCTTGTCCTCCCAAATTACAATTCCATTTATATTTTCCAGTGTCATTAATCTTTCAAGTACCTTCATGGCCAAATGATATGGCTACTGCTAGTGCTGAGTGGAGAATTAATTACAAGTAGACTAGAGCAGTGCATCTATGGGAGCCAGACCCCCAAATAAGTTGGATGTCATTTTAATTAACACAGAACAGACTTGTAATAGATTGCAGGGTTCTTTGCAAAAGGACAGTCTCTAGAGAGGGCAGCCAAGGGAAGGATGGAAGGGGAATAAGTAGGACTCTCTGGGAAAAGAGATTGAAAATGTAAATTTAAACTTTAAAAACTTCCTGGTAGACCATCTCAAACAATGGGGATATTTCTCCAGTGTTGTGAAAGAAAACAGATTTTAGCTGAGAAGACATTTCCACATGGAAATGCTACCTACCAACTTGGAATGGCAAGAGTTACTTCGGCTGAAAAGAAATTAGGAACCTATGTTGATTTAGAAAAATGCAACGGATCTGAAGTCTCTCTTGTATTTCTCACTGCTGACATGTAAAATGTCATCTTGATTCTGTTCATCTTTTCATCAGAAGCATCAACATGTCAAATACCATAGAATTAGTGAAACCAAGTCAATAAACCTAGGTTCTAAAGTAAGAAAGAAAATAACTGTCATTGTTCTGAAAAAAAAGTTGTTTGCTAAATGAGTTTTTTTCTTTTTAAACTATCATATTTCCTCATGTGTTTATATAATAATGTCAGAGATTCAGTTCTAGGAGGAAATTTTTGTTTTCTAGAAAATTATGTGGCTTATACCTAACGGACTCAGTACCCTTGTCAGACTGAGTGATGGGGATGGTGATGATGATAGTTAATGTTTATGGTGCCCTTAAGTTGTGCCAGGTGCTGGGCTAAGTGCTTCACATCTTTATCATATTTATCCTCGTAACAACCTTGTGACGTAGGGAGTATTAATGCTTCCACTTCAGAGACGAGAAATTCTTTATCAATTACCACAAGAAACTCGGTGTTCCTAGACACTGCCGTTTCTGGAATTCTAATCCCCACACGTCTCTGCACGTATCCCTATCTGATTCCCCTTCTTACCTCTCAGCTCTCGAAACCCTGCTCCTTTTTCTTCACAGTCACCAGAAAAATGTTGAATAACTTCTCCTTCCCGAAACATTTTCTTTGATCACTGTGATTTTTGGGGTTTATTTGCAACCTGCCTTGAAAACACAGGCTCCCATGCATCCTCCTCAAGATGTGACTGTTTCATTCTCATAGTCCTCAGACCACTGGACTTAGATGAGGTGTAGACGTTTCCTTGCTCCTTATTGACGTTTTCAGACCATTTCCCCTCTGTTTTCCCTAAGAACAATGGGCTTTGACTTTTAAGCCTCTAGGCTCTACCAACCGTTGACTCTCTTTTCATTCATGATTACCACCCTGATCATTCCTTCTAGTTTCTTGAAGATTTAAGTCCTGACTCGCTGTCATTCTTTAACACTATTCCTATCATGGTTCTTAGTGATTTCATAAATGTGTGGACTATCCTTCCAATAACCTGGTCTCTCAGCTCCTTGACCTTCTTTCCACCCATGACTCTGCCCTCCATCACATTGTAGCCACTCACTACTCACGGTCACACCATAAACTTTGTCATCACCAATAAATGTAACCTTTCCATGATCTTAGTTTCATCTGTTCCTCTCTCTGACTACCCACTCTTCTCCTTCTCTACCCACTGTTTTCTAACTTCAACAATATTTTAATCCCTGATTGACCGTCAAGCCACTGATCATATCGACATTTCCTATACCTCTCATACGTCTTTATTTTTGTGTCTTTATTTTTCTTCTTATCCAGCTTAAATTTAATATTCCGTAATTATAATTGCTTCTCTTACCTGCCTCCATTTGTTTGCTTAATTTGGAAAAAAAAAAAAGGAAACTTGATTAAAGCAAGCTTTCATTCTGTTCTGTGTCTGCAACTCAGCAGCTGAATATGGCTAGAAGAAAACACAGAGCTGTTTAAACTGACTAATTTTAGGGTAGATTTATATTCCTCAATCTCTAGTGAATCCATTCATCCTCACACTGTCTGAGATGAGTACTTCCTAGTCCTCTCCTCTCCTCAGACCAACAGTGCCTCCTTTTTTCAAAAGATGGCATTAATTACAATTTTAATGAGAAAATAGAGGCAATCACAAGAAACACTCCATCAGTTCCCAAACCCATCAGTGAGAAGCAGTGCTCTATACTCTGCCTTCTCTCCTGTTTCACTGGATAAAATCCACATGTTAAGAGCTAAGACCACCTTCTCTACTTGTGTCACTGAAACTTACCCCTTTCACTTACTCAAGGTTGTTCTTTCAGTGGTTCCATTCTCTTGACCTTGCATCATCAGTTTCTCCCATTCTACTGTATCATTCTGTCTTGCAACATGCTATACCTTCTACCACAAAAAAGAAAAAAAAACAACAAAAAACTCTCTCTCATGACCCCAACTGTCCTATTAACTACTAACTTATATTTTTCCTTCCCTTAACAACAAATTTCTAAGAAATAATGATCTGTACTTACCGCCTCTGATTTTTCTCTTGAACCCACTAAAATCAGGTGTTGACCTTACCACTCAACCAAAGTACTCTTGTCAAGGTCACTGTTGCTAAATCTGAGGACCTTGAACTATCAGTCAAGTCACTCCATCTTTCTTCATTACAGGATACACATTACCTTGGTTATCTTCCTACCCCATTGGCCAGTCCTTCTCAATTTAATTCCCTGGTCTCCTTTTATATCCCCTAAAATTTTGAGTATCCCAGGTTTCAGTCCATGTACATTTTCTCTTCTCTCACTATACTTACTCCTTTGATGATATTATCTCATCTTGCATTCTCAAATGTCATCTGCTCTCTGATCCCAACTTTGTATTTCTAGCCAGGCTCTCTCCCCTAAATTCCAAATACATATAGTCAAGTGTTTATTTGGATATCTAATAGGTATATCAATCTACACATATCCAAAATCGAATTCCTAATTTCCTCCCCTCCCATTTTAACATTCTCTTCACAGAACCTTGTCCGTATTAGTTGATAGGAATTCTATCCTTTTAGGGGCTCAGGACAAAATCTTTGAGTTATTATTGATTTTTCTCTATCTCAAGTATACTCCATAACCAGTCTATCAGAATAACATGCCAGTTCAATCTCAAGAATATATCCAATATCAAACAGAGAAAATAGAACAGACCAGTTCTGTCATTGCAGTCTTGATCTAAGACACCATCATTTCTCATCTGAGGTATTTAAGTAGCCTCTTAATAATTCTTCCTTTTCTGCCTTTATTCTTACAGTATGTATGTATGTATTAAGAGGTTAAAGGGTATTATTTTCTGCTTACATACTACTAGTCAATGTCCAGAACTGTGCCTGGAACGTTGGAATTTAATCAATATTTGTTGAGTGAATGACCCGAAGCTTAGAGCAGTCCAGTAATCACCCAAACTCTATGAATTCAAAATTCTCTCCCTAGGCTCAATGTTCTTAACTACCATGTTATATTGCATGTTTTACTTAAATATTTTCTATAAATCAAGCCTTTAAAAATTTGCACTCTTGGGCTTCCCTGGTGGCGCAGTGGTTGAGAGTCCGCCTGCCGATGCAGGGGACACGGGTTTGTGCCCCGGTCCGGGAAGATCCCACATGCCGCGGAGCAGCTGGGCCCATGGACCAGTTCTGGTTCATGGCCTGTCGGGAACTGGGCCTCATGGCAGGAGGTGAGCAGCGGGTGAGCGAGTGAAGCTTCATCTCCCGCTCCCCATCGCTCCCCATCGCTCGCATCACTGCCTGAACCACACACACACCCCCACCGCCGTCCCTGGAAAAATTGTCTTCGTGAAACTGGTCCCTGGTGCCAAAAATGTTGGGGACCACTGGTGTAGACTACCTTCCGGTCCCAAAACTTATCTCACACATCTTGGAAAAGAAATGTTTCATGCATAACAGGATATAACTTCTACATTGTATCAGATGCTTCCCGGTGTTTGACAGCAAATTTGGAGGCTCGGAGTCAGATATCATGGGAATATTCCATACATTTAATGATTCATAGATCCTTCACTTCTAGTACTTTATGCATTTTTAAACCTTAGAGACCTTCTATGATTAAGGAATACATGTCCTCCCCATTTTCAATCCGTACATAAAAATCATCGGTATATGGATCTTGTCTTATTTAATGAATAGGCTAATTGCAGATATCTTCCTATTTTCATATAAACAATGAAACATGAAAACATTTCAATAGATTTAGTGCATCACTTAACTTCTTTTCATCATCATAAAATACATTCCTTAAGCACCCATTTGTGTATAACGTGCTTGTCATATGTTATGTTATCAGATTGGTTTTAATGTAAATATCAGATTCTGCCATATAAAGAAAGTTACAGGATGTAACTTTAGGAACTTTTGAGACTAAACCTATCTTTTGAAGATTTGATGGGTCAGATGGATTCAAGGTTACCTCAGCAGCAAATGATTTGGGGTATCAAAGTGATAATGTTCTGTTATCAGAATTGTCAATTACCAAGTCTATGGGATATTATAACTAATCCCTAATGAGTATTTCAGTTGGAACAGTTAGAAGTCCTACGTTTTCTTTGGCATCTAACTTGTTCATACATTAATTTGAGAGA
The DNA here is from genome assembly GCF_008692025.1 of Phocoena sinus. Lineage (NCBI taxonomy): Eukaryota > Metazoa > Chordata > Mammalia > Artiodactyla > Phocoenidae > Phocoena > Phocoena sinus. The sequence continues at coordinate 77,262,352 of NC_045768.1, read as the reverse complement.
AGTTTTTTACCCTTAACAACTGACTGATTCAGTTGTTTTAAGGACTTTTGCATACTATTTAGTTATTTTCCTGATCACCTTACAGAATCATTTCTCCACTGTGTTTGTTCCAGTAAATTTTTTTTTTTAATTACTAAGAAAGAAAAGTACTCAAGAAGGGACAATAGCAAAAATAACTTGGAAGTGGCAAAACAGATGGATTCTTCGGTAACTGACTTTCTTGTCTAGAAAGAATGAATCTAAGTTGTGAATCCTGGAAGGTGTGCCCAGGAATAGGCTGATTTATGCTACAGAACATCCTAAAAGTGCAGCAAATAGATGTACCAGACACTGCTAAAAGGTAGGGGTGGTACAAATGGGTATTCAAGATTAGCTGAGAGGTTTTTGTTTTTGTTTTGTAAGAAGTATATTTTCAGAAGCAGGATCAGGATCTTCCACTTTACATAGCCTGTAAACACCTTTCTTATATCCTGTTATAGACTGGAGGTGTACTCTGGAGACAACTTACTGTAGGTTCTCTGTCTTCCAGGATCAGGCATGACCAAGGGCCAGCATATTCAGCTGAAACCAGAATCTCTCTTGGGAGTGATGATAATGATCTGAAATTAGATAGATAGTAGTGATAGTTGCACAACCTTTTGAATATAATAAATACCATTGAATTGAACATTTTAAAGGGGTGAATGTTGTGGATGTGAACTATATTTCAGTAAAATAAGAGCATTAGTGTTCTGAAAACAATACTTGATGCTAATAGGTTAGTGCTTTCAAAATACTAGAAACTGATATTCTAAAATTTAAATAGCTATCCAAACTATCAATCAAGTAAGAAGGTAGAGTAAATATTCTTTTTACATATGGAAAACCCTAAAAAGATTTACTTCCTTTTCTCCCTTTCTCAAATATATATTGTAGAGAGTGTTTCACCAAAACCACAGAATAAACTAAAAAAAAGAGGAAGACATAGAAACCAGTACACAGAGGACTTGACACAGATTTAAAAAAAAAAAAAAGACAGTTTCCAGGATGATAATGACAGGAATCTCAGATCAATGCCTGAGTGTCAGGTCTAGGGGAATTCAGTACAGATAAGGGTAGGATAATGGAGTGCTCTAAGGTGCTATGTCCAAGAAAAAAGGAATGAAAAAAAAACAAAAGATTATCTGATTTGTCTGAATATGTTGAATGGAAATTTAAAACTTATGGTAGAGGATTTGTGAATGAATAGTTATAGTTACGTAGAAAACTAAACAAACATAATATATGCCAGTTAACTCTGGGGAAGAGAGGAAATTTATAGGAATACTGCATGGCTCATCCATGATTTTTTTTCCCATAGTTATAATAAAGTAACATTGAATATGGAAATGGAGGAGGGCAGCTGTTTGTATGTATGGATCAGTGATCTAAACCCTAATCTATCATAGGAGGATCCATATAGATGTAAATTCAAAAATCAAGAAATAGGCATGCATGCATGATGTTTAGAAACACAGAGGTATAACCATTTACAGAGTTTAGAGAGGCACCTGTGAAGAATGGAACTCAAGGATGGAAGGAGTAGGATGGGGCAGTGGATTGCTGTTTCTCATTAAAAGTCTTACAATTTGACTAGTGCATATATTAATTGGTTAATATTAAAAAGATAGAAAATACCTAGCTAGGCATTAGAGAACACGATTCAAAGCCAGACTATTTGCTATGAGATCTTAAGCCAAATATTTAACATGTCCTAGCCTCAGTTTCTTCAGTGGTTTAATGAAGGCTTTGCATTCAGTCATTTTTAATTTTCTTCTGGCTTTATATTGATGCTTTCAGGAGTCTTATACTGCTAAGCCTAAAGCTGACTTTTTAAAACTGTGGTATCTTGGTTTACTCCATTGAACTTAGACTCTTCCTCCTTTTAAGTTCACCTCTCGACTTTACAAACAATAGAACAAAGATCCAGAGACATAAATTAATGTGTCCCAGTTATCCACATATTTATATGGAATTATAGATTTATTGTAAATGGTAGAGAGTGGGGGATTGTATTAATTTTGGTAAAGGTCTAGTTGCTGTGACAAAGTTACCTGAAATAGAGTAATGTATGGGGAATCGATTCTCTCTCTGTCTTTGTCCTCTCTCTTTTCTCTGACTTCCCCAAAGTGAGTGGTCCACACATTTATCTTGGGGACAAGAAACTTGGCTCTACACAGTCATCAGGGTTCTGGATTATTTCCTTTCTCTGTCATTTCTAGTACTTTATCATCATCCCTAGGCCTTAAACTGAATTGTAGGCACCTTTGTGTCTGGATTATGAGAAAGAGAGGTGAGTATGAAGAAGCATGCATGTCATGTCTTATGGCCCAGACAGAAAGTGACATACCAACCACTCACATTCCCTCAGTAAGCACCTTGCTACAAGGCTGTACTTGGCTGCCAATAAAGCAAAGAAATGTAGTCTCCAGCTTGAGAGCCAAAGCTCAGTTATGACTTTCTAACGTGGATGAAGAGGAGGACAGATTTTGAAGAGCAACTAACTGTCTCCACTGAGATTCTAGAGAGGGCTATGAATTGTGTGAGCAGGTATTGGCCTGTCATTCATAGTCTTTATTTTTTAAATTGATAATATTTTAAACTCTTTATATCAAAAGAAATAGATTAGTGACTTCTTTCATACTTTATACAGCAGATATCATGATATTTTTGACAATTTCTAATAGTTACACTTTACCCATTCAGGAAATGTCTTGACTATTATTTTTGCCCAGGAGTAATGACTAGAACTCACGGCTCCCATTTCCTAGGCTCTTTCTACTGTTTTATATATATATATATATATTTTTTTTTTTTTTTTTTTCCCTTTATAATCCCAGAGTGTTAGTCTGAGCATGAAGACTTACTGTCTGATTAGACTAAGGAATTGGTTGTAATTCAACTCAATTCAATTCTAAAACTTATCAGCTGAGCACATGCCACGTGCTAGGACTGCATGGAATTACAGCAATAATAAAATAACCCCATAGCCTTCGGCTTTATGAACCTATTGTCTAAGAGTAGAGCTAGACTCCCTTCCCTTTAGAAATTTATCATTCGTGAATTTAATTGATCAAACTTTAACACTTTGCCTTAAATGTCACACCATGCACATACATATAAAATATCCAAAAATATATATATATATATATATATATCCCTCTATCTTTCTGGCAGGCAGTTAGACAGTATAAGTTCTTTCTAGCTACATTCTCAGAATAAATGTCATTGGAAGTCAGAGAAGAGACATTGAGCACATAGCTATTATTCGCAGAAGAATGAGGGGTACTGCTCTTCTAACGACTGGAAAGAACAGAAGGCTCAGACTATCTTAGGAAGAAAAGAAGCTAATACAATGCAGTCTAGTGAGACAGCAATTAAAAATAAAGCCATGTACTGTGTGTCTTCCACTTAGGAGAGCTTTCCCCAGCTTGTATTGATCCGCAGATAAACAAACTAACCTCCCATAGCTGACTCAGTGTTTCCCCTGAGATGTAACATAAACTTAGTGGAGGTCAGAATCTCCCTGCCTCCCCACCCCCATCAGAGTAAGAAGTTTGATCGTGTTGTTTGTTTATTTTTGTTTTCTTGAAGGGGGGGGGTTGAGGAATAGGAGAGTGGAGACTATTTTAAGTTGTTTTTCTTCTAGTTGATTACCTGCCAAGTATTTGGAAGTTCTGAGTTCCTTAAATGGTAAAGAGCAATTCATCTTGAACTGTAATATGCAAACGAATCACCTAAGGATCTTGTTGAAATGCAGATTCTGATGATGAGCAGGTCTAGGAGCTGGAGATGCTGCTTTTCTAACAGGCTCCCAGGTGATATCTATGCTACGGATCCCAGAAACACGATATGAGTAGAAAAGGTATAAAATATTTTTTAGGATGACTTGTTACGTCTGCTGTTCTGATATATATTTTTTTCTCTTTACAACTTTGGCGAATGGATGGATGGAAGGATTCTGTTTTGTGGGTGCTTCTGGAGGTCTTCCGCTTGAGTGTGTGTGGTTGGGAATCTGCAAATATAAGACATCCATCACTGAAATATGTAATATAAGAATGCATCAAAGTAAAATTTAGGGGTTAGACTGATTAGGGAAAAGTCCCAAGTTTTCTTGGAATGAAATAAGAAATCTCCACAAGAGGCAGAGGGGAGGGAGTGAAAGAGAGTGATAGACTAGGCAGACCATAGAAAACCCTGAGAGTTTAAATTATATTAAAGGATAAGATTTTCTAAATGGATGATAGGCTTTGATCTGCTCGATTTTTAATAATCCTGCTTCTTTTTTGTAGCAGTGTTCAAATAAGTGACTAAAATACAGGCAACCCAAATGATTCAAAAACTAAACAAAAATTATTACTCCTGTTTGTCGTTTTATTCGTCCTCATCAGTTCTCTGTCATTTGCCTTTTTATTCTTTTGTCCAAAGGTGGCGGTATTACTATTGAAGTAAAGATACTGGATTTCTACTTTTGTGACGATAATTGATAATCATAGAGTCCCAGTATACAGTAGGTGGATATTAATCCAGCATTCACTGGGGAAAGAAGTTATTATCAGAAGCTTATGCTTTTGTAAGAGTATATAAGATGAAGACAGTGATTGAACAAAATGTAGCTTTTTCCTGCTACTCTGAAACTTAATAATCTTCAGTTGTGCACCCACCATGGGAATAATTCCTCTTAAGTCATTTGAGGTACTTAAAACATTTTGGATAGGGGTAGTTGTTTCTTTTATTAAGGTAGTATTCAACTGAGGAATTAGTCAACACATATTTATATAATGTTTTCATGCTAGGGTAATTAAATGTAGAATTCAGTAAATAACAACACCACGACAAAAAGCTCATTTGGATAATCACTACCTAAAACAAGATTAGCAATGCAGTTTTTTTATTTATTCATCTTAATTCTGTTTTGCATATATATCACTAGAGACTGTAGCTGAAAGTAAATAGTATGTTTATGATCATATTTCATTGCGTTTGGAGATTTTAGAGTGATTCATCATTAGCTTTCAGCTGGTTTAATGAAATCTTTAAATCCTTTGCTGATTTGTTTGCCTTATAATTATTTTGGCTCAGGGATTTTTGGTAAAGATACAAATAAAAATAATATTGCCAATGTACACTTCCCTTCTTTGTCTTTACAGAGATGAGGTGAGTAAGAGCTCTCACTCTCTTTTCCTCCTCTCAACTTATTCTGGCTCATAAGCCTGCTTACTGTAAAGGAATGTGCCTGTGTTTATACAGTGGCTTGGGCTTAGGGAATAAAATGTATTTGTTGATTAGTTGATTAATATGTTTTTAATTATTTCTTTGGTTCTCTCTATATGTGTGTGTATATAGTTTTAAATTTATTTAATCCTTGTTTAAGGTATTTAATCTGTATGATATCTGGTGTTTAAGTTCATTTATTTGGAATATTTCAAGTAAAAGTTTGCTTAGTTACCTAAAGGACTGTGTAGTTTCTTCTTTGTGTTCTGTCTGGTTTTTCCATTCTTTCATGGACTACCTTCTTTCTTTCCCTCCATAAATTTACCTTGTCCTTCCTAAATTAACCATGGCGTCAGTTCTAGACCCAACTCTACATGATGTTTTAGTACATCTATGTAACCTGACTAGCAACAGATGGGCATCTCTTTCCAATCAGCCATGGCCTGGGAGGATGGAGCATTTGGGAACTTTGGGCTTTCTTTCCTAGAGGTGGAGATAAGGCCAGCCATGAAAATAGAGGCTCTAAGTTGGGCAAACAATGAGCCCTCTGAAGTAAGAAGGTATATTGTTTAGCATACTTCAGGTAAAATAACCTTAGTTATTTGGCTTGCTTTTTACAACATTGTTCAGTGGAAAATTGTCATCGGGCAGCTAGAAATCCAATATGAATCAGTGGTTCATGACAATAAGAGACTGTTGGGATAATAGTTCCTACTTATCAAGCTAATAGCAAAATATGAACTATTCTTCCCTTATCTCAAAACAGTGTGATTCTGTTTATCAGAGAATTCCAGTTAAACACCCATAGAGTCTTATTTCTTCTTAACCAAGTGTAATGTCATAAACACCAAGGAAAACATTAAAAATGTGCAAGATGGTGATATTTTAAAGCTGTAAAATATATTTTAAGTTTGTCCAAAGTCTAAATTAAATGTTTTATTAATGCTACATCAAAGTCGTGAATGCATTTGTGTAGAGCTAGACATATGCTATGAGATTTATATTTTTATTTTGTTAACTGTTAGTAAGAACTACTGGGTTTATAATATCACAAATTAGAGGATTAAAATTAGGAAAAATGCTTTACTTCACCTTTAAAAGCATTTCTACTGAGGAATTCAATTCTGTGTTGCATATTACAACCAGACAATATTTTACTCTTGTGGCTCACCCTCAAAGACCAAATCCTCCAATGCCTGTTAGCTTTCCCTACTCCTGCAAGGCTATAAAGCAGAGGAAGTCCAAAAACTATTTTTCTAGATATTTTTACCAAATTGGCTACCAGGCTCTTACTAATACCAGAACAATGTGCTGGCCAATAAACATCATTTACTTGAAAAAATATGGTATATCTTGTTGGCATAAACCAAAATCTCACTGGCACTATTCACTGGACAATAGTCGTAGATTTTACTTTTGAACCTCACATGAGGAGGCTTAATTACTGACTTTGTAATGAAAGTTAACTGTCAGATAGTTTCACTTGCATGGTACTTGCATTATGGCTAGATTCAATCTTTAAGAAATCTCAGTCTTTGGTAGCTTGATATCTTTTAGTTTTTACCTTAATTTCCTTCTGGTTCTTATTCCCTGCTACATTGCTCAGATGACTTCAGACACAGTTCATCAGGTCCAGGACTGCAATATGTTTTAGTTCATATAATTTATCTGAATGGCAATACCTATGGGTAGTGAATTTAGGTTAGCGTTTATTGTCTAAAACATCTGTCAAGCCAAAGGGAATATGACTTTGGTGTTGAGGCAAAGGGAAAATATTTTAAAGAATCATGTATGAATATGCTGCCACAGTGTAATTTAGAGTGAAAAATATGACAACTTTAAAACCGATATTTTTATTGAGTTCTATTTATATTGGCAATGATAGAAGTATTTATGGAAATGATGACATAGTAAATAAGAGAGGTTGCAAGTTTATCAACATTATTTAAATATGTACTTGCCTTATGACTAACTTCCAGTGGTGTTAGGAATAATAATAGTAGGAACATATCCTAAATGTGGGGCAGGTTACTGAGGAACTACCAGATAAAGGCACTTTTTACAGCTGGAATGCAAGCTGGAATGCGAGCATTTTGCAGAATCATTTATTGCTCCAGATTTCTTTGACATAAATATTTGTGATAGGACAGTCAAGAACAATTTTTCTCTTTGAGGAAATAGGTTTTCCTTTGAGTTCTTCTCTCTTCATTTAGCAAATATATGAAAGATTTATTCCACAAGAGGCCACAGAATTTCTTCTATATAGAGCCTTTCAAAAACCATATAGAAGCTGGTATAAGTATCTGATCAGTATGCATAAACCATAAATGAACACCAGCTTCTCATCCAATGGGACACCATAGAAGTATCCTGAGTGCAGGTTAAATTGCATGTTTTTGTAGTATACTAGATCACTTCTCCTTACTTATTGTGTTAAACTGAGGCATTTTCCTGAAAAAAAAATGCTAGATTTATTCTTTCCACTTCTGACTCCACTCCCTTCTGCACGAGTGAGTGTCAGCTTCTGTGTCTACCTAGGTCCAACACTTAATTTGCACAGCTGTTCAAAATAGTATCGCTGAGTGGTAATGAACTAAGGGTACATTTTTTTTAAGTAAATTTATCTATTTATTTATTTATTTTGGGCTGCTTGGGTCTTTGTTGCTGTGCATGGGCCTTCTCTAGCTGCAGCGAGCAGAGGCTACTCTTCGTTGTGGTGCATGGGCTTCTCCTTGTGGCGGCTTCTCTTGTTGCGGAGCATGGACTCTAGGTGCGTGTGCTTCAGTAGTTGTGGCATGCGGGCTCAGTAGTTGTGGCTCATGGGCTTAGTTGCGCCGTGGCATGTGGCATCTTCCCTGATCAGGACTCAAACCTGTGTCCCCTGCATTGGCAGGCGGATTCTTAACCGCTGTGCCACTAGGGAAGGGTAAATTTTAATTACACACAAAAAATGTTACCCATAGAACTTCCTCTCTTTTGGTGTGTTGTTGCTTACTGCTTTTTTACAAGTGTCATACATGCATTACTAATCCTAGCCGGCCTGCTATAAAATGAGGAAGAGAAATAGAAAATATCCTGATTTCTTAAACTGGAAGAGATTTTTTTTTTTTCTGAGTATTGCTCCAGGCTACCTGTCAATGTTCTCCTTCAGCAGCCTTATTTTCTTGTTTTTCCATCACAGTCAGAAGTATTTCCACACTTCCCTATGCTTCTTCAGATGTTCTTATGCATTTAGTTATGATTCTTCAGAGATTCTGGCCCAAACCTCATGGTTTATCTTAGGCTCCAGAATAAGAGAGTGAGGACAGACAGTGAGTAATGTGCATTTGGAGATATGTAGGCAGAGTTGACACCAAAAGAGAGGGAGGAGAATGCGTAAGTTTGTCTTCCCTCTCTCCAGCTCAGGCTCCCTGTTTGGTGTAGTTAAGAGATTAGATTGCCTACACCCAGGGCAAGTGATTGTTTTCTCTATTCTTCAGTTTCTTAATATAGTAGCTATTCGATGGAAAAATGTACTCAACTAATATTTATGTCCTAGGAAAATTGCAAGATTCCAAGGATTTAACAATAATCCAGAAACAGAATGGTCCCTCATTCTTTGAATTTATATCTGATGAATTCCTTCCCCTTTCTCTTTACCTCCTATCTGCCCCCGAAGGTCTTATGTCAATTAAAACAGACTAAAGTGCAGTTATTTTGTCCTTGTAGGAGAAGGATTTTTATTAATAGCTTTAGGGGAAATAAATATTCAGTTACACAGTAACTACCCTGATAGAAAAGATAATGTGAAAACTCCACCCTATAATGCCAAGTAGAAAAATGGATTGTCATTAAACATTAGCTAGTGTATATTTATTTTCACAGCAGGCCTTGAAAAGTGTGATTATCCAGAGGAAGATATCTTAACAGAAGCACGACATATGAGTGACCAGAGAGCTGGCATTTGTGAACTCCTGTGAGAGATAGAGGGTAGCCTATTTCAGTGCAGATAAATGAATTTGTGACAGAGGTCATGATTTGGCAAATTTAGATACTCATTGAATTATATGAATTTAGTGTTTGTCATGAAAAATTATTTTTGACAAAATAGTTCTACAGAGGTAACATGAACATGTCTTATTTGTTCCTTCCTTACCATACGCATTGCCAGCATTCTACTGTAAGCCTTCACCAGCTCCTAACTGTGCTGTTGCACAGGTTTCTAATTTTTATCCTTCCAGGCAAATATGTACATTTTACCCCGTGCACCTGTGTGTGTGTGTGTGTGTGTGTGTGTGCGCGCGCGCGCGCGTGTGTAGAGAGAGAGGAGAGGAAAGAGGGAACACAAGCTTGCTGTGTCAGATACTGTTCCAAGGTCCAAGTGCTGGAAATATTGCAGTAACTCAAAGTACCAGTGTCTCTCTTCTCATGGAGCTTAAAGCCTCGTGTGAATCGGAAACAGTTTAAAATGAATAAGTAAATAGGCAAGGTAATTTCTACACAGTATGATTTTGTAGAAAGGGAGAGGCTATTTCAGATGGAGAGGTGAGGGGTGGCCATTATGAGTTGATGTGAGGTCTTGGGAAAAGGACAATCCAGTTATGCATTCTACTCTCTTATGTGGTCCTCATCGTGCCTCCAGGATAGGTATATGTCTAGAAACCTTCAGTAATGCCCTACACTTTTTGGATTAATATCCAAGATCTTTACACTGGTTTTCAAGGTTCTTCATAATATGATGTGTTTTATCCAGTGTATCTCATTACCCACTAACCCTAAACTATTTTCCCCTGGTTCTCTGAGCCCCAAGACAGAAGCCATTTCTAGACACTTTATCCTTCTAAAATGAACCCTGAAACATATGTCTTCTCCTAAAAGGAATTTTCTTTCTTTCTTTTTTTTTTTATCATACCCTTCCAAATAACATTTATGTAAAGCATTCCATATTATGCCCCTTCAGTGAACTCTTCAATGATTGCCCCAATCTGCCGGAGCCAGGCTTTTATATAGCTGCCATTCATTGTGGCTCTAAATTATGTGCCATCTCTTTTTCTTTTTTTAAACCTTCAAATTTACTCAGTTTTGTTTTTTAACACAAACAGTAAGATATACACACATAATAGTAATAATTACCATGACTAAAAGATAAAACAAGATATCATCTGAGAATTTTTCAGAATTGAATTGAAAAATGACCTGAGTCCTCATATTGAAAGTCCAAATATCAAGGAGGTAGTTTTTGTTTTTTGAGCTGTTTCGACATGTTTTCTAAATGATTATGCCTCCTTCAAGAGATCCCTACTGGTCTCCTTAAATTTTGTAGACCACTTAATTTTCTATCACCTTGTATTTTCTTAGCATCTTTTAGCTTCTCAAAATTTTGGATCAGACTCTATTATGTTATTTTGATCTCTTCATTTTTCCTATTTGGTTTCCTTGGTCCTTTGTGGTTTTCTGGAGGACTTTTCACTGTTATATGTGACCGACTACATCACAGAAAGAACACTGAATAAATGAGAGTTATTGAAAGGTAGAGTTGGAAGTGTGTGGTAGATATATTTAAATATTTCTCTCTTTTTTAACATTGTTATTGGAGAATTATGTACCATCTTATGCTATTATTCAATTCTTTCCTGAGAATGATTAGAATAGGGGGCAGTTTTTGGTGTTGTTTTGTTTTTGTTTGTTTTTGAGTATCAACTATGTGCCAAACATTCTATACCATTTTACTCTTATCTCCACAACAACCCTGAAATGTTAAGTTTTGGGATGCCTATTGTATTGATGAGGAAGTTAAGTCTTGTCTTTGAAATTACTAACACAGGGTCATACCGCCAGGAAGTAGCTGAAGTGGGACTCAATCTGACTTCCCTCTAATTCCAAAGCCTATAATCTTTCCATTACACCAGAACTTCTCTTTGCATTTAAATGGCTTGCTTCTTGATGGGAAATGCATGGCCAACATTTCTTCTGTCTTCTTTAAAATCTAACATATTACTTGGTACACGATAGGTCCTTGATAAATTTGTACTTGATAAATTAAACAAAAATATGAAGAAACGCCAGTCTCTCCTTACAAGAAAGTGGGAACAGGAGTTGCCTCTGCAAAGTTACAGTGTGAAAGCGAATGCATTTTTCAAGTAATCCTTTCTTCTTCATGTTGATTCTGTACCTGTGGTTCCATCTGGAATGCCCATTGCTTTCTTTTCTGCCTTATGAAATCCCACTTATCCACACCCAGTTCAAATGTTACTTTCTCTGTGAAGATTTGAAAATGCCCTCTAGGGAGAGTGTTTGTTTGCCATGGGGTTTGTGTTCCCATAGTGCTTTATATATACCACACTTTAGCAATTGTCTGGTTAGAGGCCAAGTATATACAGATATGTTTCTCTGTATGTAATGACAATGCCTGCCAACAAATCTGAAGATGAACACCATAAGTTGAACTGTTCTCATATTATACTTTTTGAAGTTGCAGGCAGAAGAATGGACTGTTGTCATTCATTGGTCTAAATTAACTCCCATGCTGCCAGGATGGCTTTCACATCAGGAACAAATTCTTCATTGTGGGAAAGATAAAAAGAAGAGAGTTTCACATCACACATTTTACTTTTGTATACCAGAATTCAAAGTACCTACTACTTATTATTTGTCACATTTCTTGGTACAAATTATAAACAGTAATGTGAGACCTACTATCACATTAAACAGTTAACTTTTCACATACTGATGCACAATCCCTCTTATATTCTTGTTATCATTTCTTTTTATCCTGCTGCTTCTTCCCCTGGGTCTAGACTCTATACACTGTCATTACCTTTTGGTCATAGGCCAACCTCTTGTATCCTCAGTACCTAAGACAGTACATGGTATATAGTAGATGATCAAATAATGCATATTGAATGAAGGAAGGAAGGGCATTATTGACATCTTGGTTTCTGGAGAAGAAAGGCTCTTTCCTATTTTCATTCCACATTCAGTCTCTTATTGAGCTTCTAATGAAAATTTCTGCTTCTTCATCTCTTTTCACAATTGAACCAGGGACACCTGGATTCTGTGGTCATTCTGACCCTCATTAAAGAGTCACTTCAAGGTTCACAACTGAAGTATTTCATTCATTAATGCCATTGCATAAAGCTTGTAGGATCTGGCTTGCAAACTGGACTTGTAGGAATTAGTGGTATATGAGGTAGCTAGGGAAATTAGGGAATCAGGTAGGAAATTATCAATTCTACCCCACTTCAACATTCAAGAATCTATAATATGCCTACAAGTTACTGTAAAGATATTCAAATTCCCTCTCAGGTAATTCAACCTTGGTATTTAAAAATGTTTGGCAATCACATTTGATTCTAAACATAATTGAAAGTGTTCCTAATGTTGCCAATAAGTGGTACTGAGGTTTTCATTTATAGTGTAATACTTTTAATCTTGTTTTTTTAATAGCAGGGGATTATGTGTTCTTTTTCTTTTGTTGCTAATTTCCCTGAATGCCTGCCAGATGCTACTTTTGTAGGCAGACCTCTTGTTCTTTGCTTCATCAATTGAATGGAAGTGATTTTTGGCAACCTATATTCTTGTGGCCATATTATGCCAATGAAATGGAGTCCACTTCATACCTCTTACGTTACCAATTGTTTAATAACATGTAAAATTTTAAGAGATAATGGAGTATAGGAAGGGTTAATGGTTTATTTTTCTAAGTAGGGAATATTGCCAAACATAGAGATGGAAAATTAGTGATTTTGCTTTGCTCTTATTTGAATAAAGAGCTTCAGAAATTTCAGCATGCTACCTTTATGGAACTTTTTCATCTCTTTCTTCCTCTTAATCACAATTTATTTCCAAATGTAGATGAATAAAATCTTGGAATTGGAATGTACACCTTGGAGATTCTATAGGAGTCTAACCTTCCAACCTGTGCTGGGATTTCATTTACAGTCCTACAAGAACCCATCATCTGGTTGTCCAGCTTCTGTCAGAGCATTTTCAATTTATGTTTTTCCAACCCAGACTATAATGGGATAGAGATTAAGAGAAATAAATCGGCTGTAGAGTCAGCTTTCTTTCTAACTCTGCCTGTTACATAGAGTAATGTCAGACCCCTCCATGGATCTCAGTATCCTCATGTGTAAAATGATAGGGCTGAAATAAAAGCCTTCTAAGGTCCTTTCTAGACTAGCCATCCTATGACTCTTGCTATATAAACACATACACATATTCAAACCTAATAACTATTACCTTAAAAATTAGATTTTTGAAAGTATATTTATTAATGTTAGTTTTCTACTGATTTCCTTCAAAATTTCAAGGAAACAACTAATCCACCCCCAATATCACCTCAAATATATACATATAATAATAATAATAATAATAAGGTCATATTTGAAAATTCTAGCACCTGCTTCACGGAACCCTTGACTCTGTTCATGTACATCATTATTGGTCAAATGGCCCACCACACAGGAGTAAGGAAGAGTAGAATTAGGAAGAAATATACACAGCTTATATGTTGCACACCGTGATTACAAAAAAGTAAAAAGTAACCTGAAGCTAATCACCTGTAACTTGTAATACGAGTAACACAAGGGAGCAGATGGCCTGTGACAGAGCTCTGAAGAAGAAAGAGCTGGAGAAACCAAGAGAAGAGAAAGAAAATTGAGCTGAATGTGCTAATGAGAAATGCAGATACGTGAGAGCTGAAAAGGACCTTAGGAGATGTTCCTGTCTCCCTCTTTCACGTTGCTGACATTTTTAAGCTTTTCTTTTAATCACTTTAGTTTGTAGGGAGTAGGCACATAATGCTAAACAATTCTAATTTCTAGATATTTATTTCTAATAAAAACTCAAAATCCACCTTCTTGTCAACTTTACTTCTCTGCCTCTAAGCTATTCATTGGAACAGCACAAAGATATTCACTCACAAAATGACCTATTTTAAATATACAGTATTGAACTTAACCTGTGACACCTTAGCTGGCATTGCATCATATTTTGGATTTGAACAAGGCAGAGGACAGAGGCAAGTTCCTTGATTTCAGTGGCAACATTAGCTTTTTCAAAAAATGAAAAAAAAAGCCTCCCTTTTAATTTATACTGAGCACCTTTATCAAAATACCAAAGTTTACTTTCTTATAAAAAACTATGAATCGCTTAAGACCATTTTCCATAATATTCCATCTGAATTAAGCTGTGCGTATGGAACAAAACAATGAGTTCGAAGTTCTGAGTATGAGATTAGCTGACAGAAGGTTTTGTTTTAGCGGTTTTAGAGAAAAGAACAAGAGCGGTAAAATCATGTTTTGCCTTGAATTTTCCATGTAAATAATGCATAAGAGAGAGGGAGGGAGGTAAAGGTAAAATAATACAGTGTTTCTGTGTTGTGAATCAACATTAGGTTAAAGTCTCACTGCATCCAGGTGCCAGGTAGATTTGCAGTGTTGAAAGCATTTCGGGGGGTGAAAACAATATGCCCATTAGAAACATCTTCCTACGAAATTTAAGAAAAAGCAGTGAGCAGAAGCTGTGGCCTACATTCAGTAGCTCTGAAATGCGTTCTAAGATCCACACAGTTGACTTTGACAGTTGATACTCTGTACTCTTTTACTTTAACCGTGAGTGTGGAGGTACAGTGGAAGGTGCTCTGGTTTATATACTCAGTATCTTGAAGTTAAATAACTGGTGCTCTATCCTTTCAGAGCAAGTGATTCATATTTTATAAATAATGAAAAAAAAAAACCTCCTCAGGAGAAAACCCATTGCTTTGCAATATATGAACTCATCAATAGCCCCAGATGTTTTGCATTCTTAATTACGTCAAAATATTAAGACTGTGAGCAAAAATTGATTGTTGACCTGCCACAGGAGACCTGGTGGGAGAAGGAATTTGGGAGGAACCAGACCCCAACTATATAAATTATGTAAAAAGTTGCCAAAAATAAAAATGTTCATCTATCATGGAAATGTATGATAGTTAATAATGCAGTGCTTTGCACTTTTCCAGTGGTAACTACATATTAAAAGAAAATAATTAAACAGATTTTTTTCCTAAGTTGCTGAAAGGTAGCTAGATGTTCTCTTGCCTGAATTCTGGTAAAACTGATAGATATATTTAGCTTTGGGAATTAAGTAATGTTATACAACAGATTCATTGGAAGCTTTCTCCAAGTTTTAAAGCACAAGCATATTTAAAAGATCGTATAGTCAAGTATTTAATGATGGGAGAACTGGGTTCTATTGTTCCTGTTTTGTCTGTTCTCCTGTGTGAATGTGAGTAACTTTTTTTCTTTCTCTTCCATGCACAGCTATAGATTGTCTAGATGCAAAATATTTAATACTTTCTGAATCTAAAGCTTTATTGTATTCACTCTTTTTAAATGTAATATTCCTATGTTCTCAACAGATGCTTCTTCTAGCTCAAAGCCACTTCATATGAAAATGGTAAATTAAAAATTCCTTTTCTAGCTACCGAACAGTTACTTCAAGAGAACACAGAGACATTTTGTTTTGTTTTGTTTTTGCAAAGCAAGTTGAAAAATTCTAACCTTGGCCCTAAGGTATTTCATCAAGAGCAGTCTTATGTAAAAGACCTCTTTTCTTTTTTTTTTTTTTTTTTTTAAACAAGTTGCTTTTCTTTTAATTTTATTTATTTATTTTGGCTGTGTTGGGTCTTTGTTTCTGTGCGAGGGCTTTCTCTAGTTGCAGCAAGCGGGGGCCACTCTTCACGGCGGTGTGTGGGCCTCTCACTATGGCGGCCTCTCTTGTTGTGGAGCACAGGCTCCAGACGCGCAGGTTCAGTAGTTGTGGCTCACAGGCCTAGTTGCTCCGTGGCATGTGAGACCTTCCCAGACCGCCTCTTGAACCCGTGTCCCCTGCATTGGCAGGCAGATTCTCAACCACTCCGCCACCAGGGAAGCCCTAAAAGACCTCTTTTCTCTTTTCTAAAGTAAGTTTGCCCCTGTGCTCACCCTCCGGCCTTTCTAAATGAGCTGAAAATAATTTGTATGCAGTTCTCTAGTTTTGCTTAACTTCTTGCATTTCATCAGGATCTAGTCCAACTCAACGGTGCTTTTAAGAGAATTAAATTTGGAAAATAACCTTACAGTGTTGGCTCACTCAGAGTGGTGTCAGCATTTAAAGACAGAGCTGACAACAAGCCATACAACATTTCCCTTGTTTCCTTGACCACAGTGATTTGTAACCTTGCCATAAGAATATTTTCTCTGAGTTACTGATGAGAGAAAAGCTCACATAAATTCTTTGGTCCGTCCAACCTGTTCTTTATGACTTATGAAGGCCTTGCTCAAATCTCACCTAGATTGGCAAGGGGAAACATTTTCCCTAAATATAAAAGATAAAAGTAAAATAAATATATACTAGTTAAAAAGAGAGGGGGGAAATAAATTAACCTAACGCAGGAACTGCTTGCTTAAAGTAGGAGTCAAAAATGTGGAGTCACACTCAACCATTCAGTAATAGATAATTGCTGAAGCAATTAACCTTTATATGAAGAATGGCTCTGTGCCACAGTCAGTCATATCAGAAAGACCCACATGGACTGTGGACTATGGAGAATGGTCCTCCTGATGCCCATCAAAACTTGACATTCATGATTGCTCTCTACTGTAGCAAGAAGCCAGATGGAATTGTGGGGTGTGCTGTCAGAAAGAGATAAATCAGGATTTTAAAATAAACATGCATTCAATACCTTGAATTTACGAACCATCCTACATGTGGAAGTTACTTGTTTTGTCAGTTTATCAGAGCAAGCACAGTTATGGACAAGACTTAATGAAAGCAACCCAGACAGGATGGGTCACAAATTTCCAACAAATCTCCGTACCGTCTCATGAGATTTTCCCCGTCCTATTTTCTGTCTCTAGACCAAAAGAAGAAAAAAAAAATCTTTGTGCAAGATCATACTCTGCATGTGCCTCTACACCTATTTTCCCAAAGTAGGGCACCCTTTGCCTGTAACTTCCTCATATTGAACTAATGAAACCAAAATGTATATTTTTGGAGAACTTATGGGCAAAAGCTACCTCACTGCTGCACAGCTTGGGCTGAAGTAAATTTTGTCTTTCCTGTACCGGATCTTCTCATCTCTCTTGAGCACTTGCTCCATCTTTCAACAACTCACAAAATGCTGTAGAGATTTTCGTTCCTGTGAGTAGAGATTGGTGGTTGAGTATCTTGCAATAAGGCCCTTTCACCAAGGTACTTGGCAATCTGTGAAGCTATCAGCATTTAGAAAAGTATTTAAACTATCTGCTTCCCTTTCTTCTTCAAGGATGATTGTTTTCATTCAGTCTCAGCTGCTCAAATGTGTAATTCAATACATATTTATTGAGTAACTTCTGTATGACAAATTGACAGAAAAGGGAAGAGGCATCTGTGTTACTGGGGCTACTGAGGTCTCTATACTACCCTATCCTGGCATGAATCACATTTCATCATTATTGCTTATTTACGATTGACAATCTTCTCTCATATACAGTAACCTCTATGAGGGCAGGACAGTGTCTCTTTATCTCATCATTGCATTCCCTGAGCCTAACATGGTACCTAGCACGTCAGGCCCTTAATAGTTTTTGTGGAATGTCTAGAGGAAGGGAAAGCATATGGAAGGAAAGTGGTTCAGGAGACTCACCTGCTTAAAATATCTCCTTATACATTTTTCCTTTTGAGAAGATGTAAATAATCTGTGGAAAAATTACAGCTATTGGTCAACTTAGTAGCATTTGAATACTGAATATGAATAACTATCCTCTTGGCCTTCTTGAAATTTCCACCCATTATTTAGTTTTCTCAGTAATTCTATAGGAAAGGCAGGGCTATTAAGAGACTGTTTCTCAATGTTAAAATTTGGGGTCAATTACTTTAATTCAAAATTTGCATAAAATATTTTCTTAATTTGATTTGTAGGCTAGCACATACAGTGTAAGAGGCAGAAAGAAAAGGAGAGAGAAGAAATCATGATAGCCTCCTTTTCACTACCTTCTCTCCCTTTTCTCCCTATGACGGGCACTTTCCTACCACAAGGACTACAACAGCTCACTTCTCCACAAAAGCTAGGGGCTCATTCATGGGTAGATTTTGACCCATAACAAAAAGATTTCATAAACCGACTTCTTCAGAATCCCAAACTATGGTCATAATCAGGTCATTAATAAACAAGCTGACTATTTATTTGGTGGATCCATCAAACACCTACTCTGGGTGCTTCCTGCAAGCCGGGTGCTGGTGACAAAGTGATTGCTGCTGATTCCCTTTCTCACGCATCTCAAATATTCTTCTGGATTTTGAAGCAAGATTGGAGATATATGCTGTTTCAATTTTTCCCCTTTTGCTCTTTAAAGAAATCACTAGTAGACTTTAATGGCATAACCGATCAGGTTTTTTAAAAAAGTTCTTTCCCCAATATATGAAATATTACAAAATTTCATAAAATTTCAGAATGACCAATATCTTTATATGGAGAATAAGCTTGGAGGTACCAGTTGTTATCAATCATGAAAATTATTTCTTTTATAGTTCTTAGAAGAACTCAATCAGGCAATTCTTCTTCTCGGGAGAACATTAAACTTAAGATATTTGAGACTGCATCGTCCAGTTATCTCATTTAAGGCTCAGGGTATCTGATGCTGAAAGAGATCTGTGTCCTTCCCCATGGCACCTAGGACATAAATGACCAAAGACCTATATCTCTTGAGTTCCACTTAGTATTTAAAGAGGCTAGAATGCCATTTAGGAAACTATGATTCAGACCATTAATTCTAAGGATCCAGAAACTAAGTGCAGATGTTTCCACTATTCTTTGGGCTGTGAAACCTGGCACACATAGTAGTGATATACATGAATGGAAATGATTCCTGTCTGAAGGAACTAAGCCACTGCTTCCTCAAAATCAAGTGATGGTACAGCTGTGTAATGCTGGGAAGCAACAACCCAATTAACATGTTTGTTCCCAGATGTACAATAAAAGCGTTCACAAATAATTGGCTTAGTCACACTTTACTCCTGTGTGGTCTTGAAACGCAAAACACATAAAGAGCAAAGGTTAAGATCCAGTGGCTTCATTTTGAATGAATATACACAGCTGTTATACATAGGGGAAACATTAATTTTCTTTTTTTATTAATTTTATTTGAAAACCCCACAGTTTTGTTGATTCTTTCCCGAGTTTAAGTTTGAATTTTGCAATGCTCCATGTTATAATTTGGATATTCCTGAAAATAGAGTTTATTTTGGCTCTTTATCACTGCATATTAGATCGCAGATTAACTCTGCTCCCTCTGCGGATTTAGCAGAAATGTAGTCATTCAATCTGTAGTCTGGTTTTAGTGACCTCTAGGAAACTTTAATTGTTCTGCTTTATTTTACTTTAGAGTTACTGAACTCTGAACATTTGTCTTTTTAAACATTCATGTCAATATCACTTATAAATCAAGGAAATACACCATTCTCATTTTTCTATAATATATATGTGTGTATATATATATAATGCCTATATATGTGTGTGTATGTATAGGAAGAAATCCTAATTTTTGCTCTGGAAACAAGCATGATATTTTTGTGGCGTACCTCCTGTCATTTGGCCAAACAAATTCAACTAACAAAAAATACAAAATGTGTATTTCATTTCAGGAGGAATCCACCTTTTTTTCCTATTCAGAAAATTGTTTTAGGAAGACTTATTCAAACTTATTCCACCATAGTTTAGATATTTATGTTGTATAGAAAACCTTTATGAGAAAAGGAAGTTGTTCTTGCTATACAGCTCATATATTCTGTTATCAAAATAAACATAGAAAGAGCAAGCTCACAGCTACTTAAAATGTTTTAAGTTTTGGCTTTACAAAAAGTAAGATAATATATATTAAATTAAATTATATATGTATAAATAAACTGAAGTGATATTTGGTTCACACCCATAAAATTTCTTTTAACCTATCGAAAAGTTTAAGCTCAATTATATTTACAAAAGTATCCATTACATGGTTATTAGATCATTTCGTAATTTTTAAGATAAACTGAGTTTTCTTTTAAATAAATAATTATCTGTAGATTTGCACCCAGATATAGTCTGAGTTCCACAGGATTCTTGATGGCTGAAAAACATCTATATTTAATGTAAGGCGCTTTTCATTTCTTCATATTTGACCCTCTCCCTAGTTAAATTGCTCTCTCTATATTCCCCTCCAGAATCCAATTTTGGTACTTCAAGGATTTGCCGTGGGTTTTCATTGAGAACAAAATATCATCTTACTATTTGGCCAAACAGTGAATAATCAATAATATTGTGTAAACATTGCATGAATAATGGATAAACCTAAAAGCTTGGAGGTGCAGGCTTCTGGCAGTGGGATTTGGAAGGAATTAATTGGTGTGCATCCCACCATTAAACAGGAAAATGTTGAAATTTCACCACATTAGCAGCGAAAATCATCATCATCACACTGATCTCTCTTTTCCTGTATAACAATGCACAGTATCCCCTCATCCTATACAAATAGCTGTCCTTCAAATACTACATCTCTGTATGTAGGTCGGTTTTGTTGCTTTATACTTACGTTTAACACAACTGAGCATTCACCTTTTTTTATCACTATCACTATTATTATTATTTTTTTTTTAATAGCATTTGCTCACTCCTCTCTGAAAGCAGCATGGTATTGTGGAAGGAGTTTAAAAACAAGAGGTTTGAATCCCAGCTCCATTTCAGTGACATGCCATTGTGAGTGAGTTGGATTAAAAAGGTCCGAGTTTACCTTATAGGTTAATAGTACTCCCATCGTAAGCATATTACTTAACTATTTAAGCTTCAGAACTCGTCCTCGACTATTTGTATTTATCTCTGTGGCATGCAGTTTTGAAGTCAGCTTTTTATACAGTATCATCTGGCAGGGTGTATCCAGTATACTTCTGCCTAGCTTACAAAGCCTATCACTCCTAAGCAAGAAAGGGTATATAGTACTGTCTAAAAAAATGAGAGTCAAAGAAAATGCAAGGCGTAGAAGAAATAGGGTATGCTTTCAGTTCCAATGGGCGATTTTCAAGGGCCATTTAGTAATATCAATAACTGCCTGGAGCATGGTTTCCCATTCATTTCCTGAAGAATTGCTAAACTGTGGTCTCATTTTACTGCTTATTCATGTGTGCTCGTAAGTAGCCCAAAGTGATGCTGATGTTACATACATGCAACTGGTCTTCAGTGGATAGCTACTCAGAGTTTCTTGCCTGAGAGGACTGATTTTCAAAAGGGGTTCAACTAATAGTAAAGATGTCAGAAGGAAGAAAGCCAGAGAACTGCTCAGACAGTGCCTCCAGAGGCATGTCTCTATGAATGCATTCCTTGAGACAGGGATCCAGCTGGATTTTACAGGATGAGGAGCTGGATTTTACCAGTTACTCAAAGGAGACCAAAACAAGGTTACTTACAATAATCAACCTTACAAGGCAAGGTATATAAACCAGCTGCTGATTTATTATTATTGTTAAAAAAAGAAATGATGGGCCCCAAATGGAGTCCCTTGTGCTAAGTCCCACATTAGTGAACTAAGACCTAATACCTAAGGTAGTTAACAATTGTAGCCTCTCCCAGGAATGTGACCTTTAAGTAGTCAGTCTGGAATTACCCGGTCAACACTAGTGAGGTAATCTGCCTGATATATCCTGACCTTTCCCCAAAGGAAGATGACCTTGCCTGAAACAATTAACTCTTTGCTAGAGTAACTTCCTTGCCCCACCTCCTTTTGCTTATTAAAGTCTTCTATTTTGTACAGCTCCTTGGAGCTCTTTTCGATTTGCTACATGAGATGCTACCCGATTATGAATCGTTGAATACAGGCAATGGGTTCTTCAAATGTAGTCAGTTGAATTTTGTGTCTTAACTTACAGATGAGCTATAGTGATTCCCCATTTGTTATTCAGGCATTTCCTTTCTCATATCTAGATATTTGAGAAAATAAATTGTTAATTCATTTTCCCGTTTATTCAACACATATTCAATGAGTGTCTGTAGGGTACTGTGCTAGGTATAAATTGTAATAGTTAACAAGGCAGATAAAATCCCTGCCTTCCTAGAGCATTCAGTTCTTTCAGAACTATAGATAAGTAAGAATATTATGCCAATAAAATGTGAAAAATACTCTGATAAGTATAAATGTAAGGTTTTGCCAAACTATTCATAGTTACTAAAGAGATCTGTACCTAGATATATCCTAGAGAAATTTCTGAATTCTAAAGATTAAAGCTAATAGTAATGATAATAATAAAGCATTCTAACAGGTGATCTCTTCTAAATGCTTGCTACTAACTGCTTTAAACACATCATAGCACTGAACTTCACAACTTTCCAAATGTTAGGTACTGTTATTATTACCATTTTATTGATGAGAAAATTAAGGATTAAAGAGATTAAGTAAGTTCCCTTGGGTCCCACAACTTCTAAGTGACTTTTTATTTAGTGAGGCACTAAATAATGTCTGGGTGATTCCGCACCTCATACTTTTTGATGTATGTGCTACCTGCCCTCACGAAAAAGAAAAACACAAAGAGAAAAGGGGGGAGGTCTCAGTCACAGAAAGAGATAGCCAGACCAGCATCAGATATCCTATCTGTAATAGTAAATGCTAGAAGGTAATTGATCAATGTTGGAAGGTAATTGATCAATGTTGGAAGAGATTCCTGGGGTCAGCTAGTATAGTTCTGTAGAAAGATCCTGCAAACGAGCACCATTTCTCTTAATGCAGATTATTTCTACCAAAATGTGTTTTTTTCACTTGATATTTATTCTCATTGATTTTAACTCATGAGGCCGATCCTTTAATGAACTGGTGCTCGTTTGCAGGATCTTTCTACAGAACTATACTAGCTGACCCCAGGAAAAGAGGGGGAATTTTCAATGTGCAAATCAAAGGAGAGTAAGTCTCAGAGTGTTTCCTTTGAAGGTGAGACCAATGGGTAGTTAGGCAATTTGTAAGACTTAACGATAAGATCAGGTTGATAGCTAATGAATGGCCTTAAAAACTGGCTAATGAGAACAGTTGATCCTTGTCTATGACTAAATCCATGTCTTTTAGTTTTTCCATTAAGCTAGTATGATTTTGAATACACAAAACCAGAGTAAAGGGGAGTGAAGCTAATGGCAGAGATTCTATCCTTTGATCTAACAATGACTTCTATAAACATCTACCAATTCTTCCTTATAAAATTCATGAAAGAAATGACAATCGCAAAGAAATGACAATCACATTTCTATCTCTTCCCCATATGTCCTATTTTCTCTTATGCCATACAGTATATCAACATGTGTGTATTTGCATAAATAATGTATAATTTATGCCAGTATCTCTTGATAAAAATGTATGGTTTACAGAGAATTTTCCCAACTTATCATTCATTTTGTTATTCAATTAAGTCTGATTCGACACATAATGAAAGCCTACAGTGTGGAATTCTAGGAAAACAGGGTAATAGTGGAAACATACTTTTGTATTTTATCAAATCCCCATATTAAATGATAGAGTGACTAGATAGCCAAAGCAAGAATCTGTGGATAACATTTACAAGGGAGTTACAAGCAGGTGTGGATAAGATACCAGTAGCCACAAGATGTGTATGGTATGAGCATATGTGCAGCAAGAAGTAGAGAGAACCAGTGGGAAGACTGAAGACCTATAATAGGAGAACCCCCAGAGAGTCGTAGGTACTACCTGGAAGGGACAGTGGATCAATCTGAGAATAGCTTCTAAAAAAAAAAAAAGAAATAAATGGGGTTTTACCCACTCCAATCGCAAGTGAGTACAAGTGGCACACAGTAAGATGCTCTGGAGGGACTGGAATGATTTAGATTTAGTGAACTCAAAACTGAACAGTCAGAGCACTCTTCAGCAGTGCCCCACACTGAAAAGAAGCTTCTGAGAGTGGAATCAACACAGAACTGGACGGAAACAGTGGAGTTAAAAAGAAAAATGTCTAGCTGAAAGTCAGGAGGTAGAACTATAAATTTCAGAAAGCAAGCCACCGTATGTGTCACACTACTCAAATACAACAGAAGAGGGAGCTCTGTGAAGTTAGGAAATCATTCTAGAGTAAGCTTCCTCCTAAAAGTTTTAAGGAAACTAACATAAAAATGAGCAACAGAAAAGTAATGAGGGCAAAAGTAATGAGCAACAGAATATTAATGTACAAAATTAAAATTATATTAAAAATTAGAATTATATTATATTAAAAATTAGAATAAGGTGCAGAAGAACATCCTTTTAGAAAATTAGAGGTCAAAAAAGATTAAAGATAGGAAAAGAAGATTTATTCTATAGATGATAGGAATGCCTGAAAAGTGAACCAAAACAGAGGAAAAGCATAAATTATAAGCATTATAATTCAAGAAAATATTGGAAAAAAACCTTGAGGATATATATTTAAATAATAGGCTTTGTCCCTGAAAATTATGATCTTGTATATCCAAAATCAAAAATTTCTAATAAAAGTATGAAGTTTAAAAGTTAAAATTTCTTTGGGCATGTAGGGAAAAAAAAGCATATGACTTAAAGGGAAAATTAAATTGGATTGCTATCAAAATTTTTAACAGCAAAGGTTTCTTACCAAAAAAAATGTAGAGTAACATTTAAAATATTCAGGGAATAAAGATGTGAGCCAAAGATATTTTATCCAGTAAAACTTATGTTCAAGTATAAAAGTCATAAAAAATATTTATCAAAATGTAAGAACTAAGGGAATATTTCTTACTGAGGTCTTCCTGAAGAATCTACTGGAGGAAAGCTTCATATAAGCAAAATGCCCAGAGAAAGACTGATATTAAGAAGTAGTGGTGGTGGTGGTGGTGGTGTGATAAATTGGGAGATTGGGAGGGTATAAAAGAGATAACTAATAAGAACCTGCTGTATAAAAAAGTAAAATTCAAAAAGTCAAAAAAACAAATAAAGTTATTATAGGGACTTTCCTGGTGATACAGTGCTAAAGAATCTGCCTTCCAATTCAGGGGACACAGGTTCGATCCCTGGTCAGGGAACTAAGATCCCACAGGCCGCAGGGCAACTAAGCCTGCGCCCCACGACTACTGAGCCCATGTGCCCTGGAGCCTGCAGAACACAACTAGAGAGAAGCCCACACACCACAACGAAGACCCCACGTGCCACAATGAAAGATCCTGCATGCTTCAGTGAAGATCCTGTGTCTTGCCGCTAAGACCCAATGCAGACAAAAATAAATAAAATAAATAAATATATAAATAAATAATTTTTGAAAAAAATTAAGTTATTATTAAAAAAAAGTAGTGGTGAACATTAAATATACACTTACCTATAGAACTAAGATTAAATTATAACTAAAAGAGGGCTTCCCTGGTGGTGCAGTGGTTAAGAACCCACCTGCCAATGCAGAGAACATGGGATCAAGCCCTGGTCCGGGAAGATCCCACATGCCGCGGAACAATTAAGCCCGTGTGCCACAACTACTGAGCCTGCACTCTAGAGCCCCGAGCCACAACTACTGAAGCCCACCTGCCTAGAGCCCGTGCTCCGCAACAAGAGAAGCCACGGCAATGAGAAGCCTGTGCACTGCAATGAAGAGTAGCCCCCGCTCGCCGCAACTAGAGAAAGCTCACGGGCAGCAACAAAGACCCAATGCGGCCAAAAATAATAAATAAATAAATAATTTAAAAAAATTATAACTAAAAGAGAGTGAACACGTATTTATGGCTGTATATTTGACAATGTAGATATAGAACAACCATTACATTTTTAAAAAATAGGGAGAATAGGGATAACATATACCAAAAATAACTCTGTTCAAGATTAAATTGGTGATGATAGTATTGTGACATTCACACTACTATTTGTATACTATAGGATAGAACAAATGACAAATTATAGACTACTCTAATTCTATCCCCGTGTCTTTGAAAGCATTTTCATTGTGGAAAAAATGAGTTACATGTGTACTGTTAACTACCACATATGTATTCTGTGTATAGTATTGGATAGAGCACACCACATGTATTCTATGTGTAGTATTGGATAAAGCAAATGAGAAATTATGGGATATTCCAGTTCTGTCATGTCACGTACTTATGGGAATCAAGATTCTCAGTGTAGAAAAAGATACAGATATAATATAGAAAAAGTTCAGTAAAGTCGTGTACTTAAATTGGAAATACCAGAATAAACTCATGAGATGACTTATATTTAAAAATTAAATGTGTATATGAACACATATATATGTATTGTGTGTATGTGTGTATTTCTCAGTCTGTCTACCAAACAGGTTTAGATATAATGACAACCCCCTAGTAATCATCCTTACTGCTCAGTTTCGCAGGCTTGAAATGCCATTTCCGGCTAAAAGAAACCAGTGCTTCCTGGGGAGCAGTTGATCCTGGGTCTGGGGCAGAAAATGTAAAAGATAAGTGTGGAACATCCTGCCACATCAGACAGCAAGGAATCTATCAACACTCTAAAGATAATGTCAAAAGGACCCAGGAACCAACTTAAAGGTGGAACAACTTGGGCTTCGATTAAGATACCAATTTCATTGTATTAAAACCTATACAATATGTTGAAATTCATGAGTTCAGAATTTTAAAAAGCCAATCAGTTACCTTTTCAGGATGAGAGGGGACCAGTTCATTTTCTTGTAAACTAGCAAACAACAAGAAAATGTCGAACACTTATTTTCCTCTTCCCATATTTTTATAACTCTGGGTAGCTAAAAAAGGATTGCTTCTCTTTATAAGAAAAATGTCTCCTTATAAAATCACATCAGTTAGTAAATTAAAACAAAATGATAGAATGCAAATACCACTATTTTGCCCTTCCAGTGAATAAATGAATCTGCAGTGAGCATCAATGGCTGTTAACATCACAAAAGGAGAGAAAACTAGGCCTTATCTGCTTCCTGATTAAAGAAATGACCCCATCTTCATTCCTGTCAAAGGAATTAAGCTTGAGTCAGATCAAGCAGGAAATACAATGGACATAGAGCATGTTAAAGAGTTTATAATATTTTTTTAAAAATCCAGACTGTGGGAAAACCTGCAGGTTAAATGGCCTTCATTTTTTAACAGAAACCTGTAAGAAAGAGATGGAGGGGACAACTATAGATTACAAGAAACCTAAAAGACATACTTTTTTTTTAAATGGGCGAGATGAAACTGTAATGTCTAAGGATGCATACTTGGGCGATAAAAAGCAGAAAGGAGATCAAGGAAGGAATTACTATGAAGGTTAGCACAGTGGTTATTTTTGAAAGAGAAGGCTGTGATTGGAATGAGGTATCCAGAAGGGGTTACTGGAGAGATTGACCTTTGTATATTTATGTAACAAAATAAACTGTGGAGTGGATAATGTTATCTTCTCTTTAAAGATGGAGATACTGTGATCTCTTGGCAGTTACAAACCAAGTGAAATTGGAATTTAGCATTTAGCCCTTTACTTTCCCAAAAACAACCTTTCCTCTTTCCCTCTCTCCCTCCCTCCCTCCTTCCCTTCCTCCCTTCCTTCCCTCCCTTCCTTCCTTCCTTTCTTCCTTCTTTTTCTGTCTTCCTTACTTTCTCTTTTTTGGTGGTTTAGCTGTCTTTACAAATGCATCCCCATGACACTAAAATCATAATAGCTTCGTCTACTGGGGTATAGTTAAAAATAGGACAATTAAAACACAAATAAATATGAAAGGCTATTAAAAAAAATTTTATGCTTTTGTCTACCCCAGTTTAGGGACGTTAACTTTGTTTGGTGTTTCTAAGTTCTCTTCCTAGACTTTGGAAAGCAGGAATTCCATTAACTGACATGTTGGGGAAATAGAATTTAAAAAATCTTCCAATTAAGATATTCTTTCCACAAAGGTAGAGAGTAGAAAAAGAAAACAGTTTTATTACTGAATAAGCATTAAACCAGAGTGTGATACACATCACAGGCAATCCTCCAAGAGACTGCAAAGACAAAGAAATCTGACCCTTTTAGACAGCCGAGCAGATAGTATATATAGTACATGCATGTTTTGAAGTTAAACCATAACTAGTCCTCAAGTAAGAGGACTTGACAGCACAATGTGCCATCCTGACTTAACCTGGTAATTGGAGTGACCATCTGTGTTAGCTTAATTGGATTTATCCAGGGGGAGGAACATGTCCTATACCTTTATAGGTATAAGGAGATAATTTGACAACTTAGAGCAAGGCACCAACCAAAGGTAGGCTCCTACCCTCCCCCAGAAACTGGCAGACAAGGGTGCTATCTCTCTTGATATTTACATTTCAAACAAATGGCTCTCTGATCTTTGGGGAAAACATCCCTGGGTTATAAATCTGCCAAGAGGCCTATTTTTCAAAACAATTGATATACAATTAAAGTACTTATAATTAGAACATTTTCTAAAGTAAATGCCCAAAGCCAAAAAGGGGAGGGAAATCTCTTCCTGTATTTTCTTTTTTTTTAAAGAAGATGTTGGAGGTAGGAGTTTATTAATTAATTAGTTTATTTTTGCTGTGTTGGGTCTTCGTTTCTGTGTGAGGGCTTTCTCTAGTTGTGGCAAGTGGGAGCCACTGTTCATTGCAGTGCGCCGGTCTCTCACTATCGCGGCCTCTCTTGTTGCGGAGCACAGGCTCCAGACGCGCAGGGTCAGTAGTTGTGGCACACGGGCCTAGTTGCTCCACGGCATGTGGGATTCTCCCAGACCAGGGCTCGAACCCTTGTCCCCTGCATTAGCAGGCAGATTCTCAACCACTGCGCCACCAGGGAAGCCGTCTTCCTGTATTTTCAACGGGAAGAATTAAGCCTCTTATTTTTAATTTGTATTTGTCCTTACTCATGTAAGAATATCACTGTAGAGGTTAATTTTTTAAGGATATCACTAAAAGAGGTCATTTTTCTTATTTTCCTTTGACCAGAGTAAACCCCATCATAATATCTTCTACACACCATCAGAAGTGGAATTTATATAATTCTGAAGAGATGGTTATTTTCTTACGTGTGTGTGTGTGTGTTTTGTGTGTGTGTGTGTGTGTATATATATATATATATATATATATATATATATTTATGTATGTATTTTTCCCCAACATGAGCCTGTCCTTTTCCCTTTTAAACTTTAAACTCCTCAAGGGCAAGGATCCTGTGGACTTTTCCCTCTGTATCTCCTCAGGTATCTAGTGTAGCCTTTTCATGCCCAGTGGGCACTGAATAGCAGTTATTCAGCCACCTGGTGAAATGGTTGCTATCTGTATTGGGTACTGGGCTGCTGCTGAAAATAGAGACACTTTTGCTTGAGAAATATCTAAAACCTATTTCACCTGTCATTTTCTTTTTCCTATGTTGAAACCAAATACATCGTAGGACTCATTTATCTTTTTTTCAAAGAATGTTTCTGTATGAAGTTTTGATACATTAATGGAAAATTGAATAAGGCTTTTAGGGGAAAGACAAATCACCTAAAGTTTTTTGATGTGAAGTCTCTTAATTGAAAATCTGGTGTCCCTGTCTCAGTCTGAGAAAAGATACCTATGAATAAGCCTCAGTGATGGCCGATGGCTGGGATGGCTTGGTTAGACCAAACATTTTCAATAATTTGTTGAACAGATTCAGGATTAAGTAGCTATGTGGAAGGCTCCACTTGACTCATCCATAGGAGGAGTATTATGTTTATTATTTATTACTTTTTAAGGTACTTATTTTAAATAATTATTAGCCAAATGTTTGCTTTGTTAAAAGAAATAATCTATTTTGATTCTGCTTATGCTCAGTATCTGTATCATAAATTGGATTCTCTCTTCCAGAAACAAAAATATTTCTATTGGGATTTTATTACTGATCAAGAACACTTATACCATCGTTATTAGAATTATCTATACAGTAAGCTCCTTAGGGCAGCTGATACTGCCTTATTCATTTGTATAACCGAGCACCAGACAAACAAACGTCTTGAATTTATCAGTGTAAGGTGGACGATGGTGTTTATTAGATGGAATAGCAATTCTTAAAGTGGAATCTGAGCCCATGTTTTTCCCCCCTCCAGTTTTTCTCCTGTGTCTTTGGATAATTCAGATTATTAAAGGAAACAACATTTTTCTCCACTGTGAAATCCAGGCAGGGCCACCAGAAAACAACTCTTAACTCAGTGGCACTCTAGCCTCATGGCTATGGGATATTCTCCTTTGCTCACCTTGCCTGGCTGTCCTATAAGCCACGGACATTTTACAGACAGTATTCCCTTCAGTGATCTACCCAGGAGCCCTGCTTGTCTTCTACCTCCTGCTCTTTTCTCTGCTTTCTATAAAGTTACGGAGGACAGCATTTATTATATTCAAAATGTCTCCTCTACAGTTTCCATCTTCCTTGATACAATATCCAAGGGGCAGCTGGGAGCAGAAAGGTTTAAAGCAATCAATCACAATAATACTCATAGAGTCTCTCCCCTAGTATTTGACGTTTTGTTGACAAGCTATCAGAGCACTTCACACTTGACTGGTAAGCCATGAAAACGATGGCTGGGTCACTAAGGAACTGGAAAAAAAAAAAAAGTCCTTCTAAAACAACACCCTAAAAATTGCTAAAGTCACAGCATTCTGAAATAAATGCAAGATTTTTTGATGGCACTCATGGAAGTTATACAATGCTCTGTAAAGGCAGCAACTACGAGGTAAAGAGTAAAATATTTCTTAGATTTGGGGGCAGTCTTGATTTCAGGTGAACAATGACATCCATAAATCATTTAAGGCTTCCTTGGCACCTCACTATATTAGCAGTTAGTAGATAGATTCAGTAAAGAAGCACTTGTGCATAAATAAAAGTTAATGAAACCAGTTACTTTGGTGACCATATTTTCTGGGTAACACATAAATACGGCATTAAATTATAAGAAAATAGAGGCTCAGGAAAAGGCTGATTTACCATTTTGAGATGCACTCTGTAATTTCCTGAAACCATGCAGATGGTGAGGAGGGAACAGCAGAGGAGAAATGCAGGGGACCAGGATACTAACAAAAGGATATGCATTGTTGGGGATTTCCCTGGAGGTCCAGTGGTTAGGGTACTGTGCTTCCACTGCAGGGGCACGGGTTTGATCCCTGGTCGGGGAACAAAGATCCGCATGCCTAGCGGCTCAGCCAAAAAAATAAAGTAAAATAAATTTAAAAGATAACAATAATAAAATAAAGAAAAAAGAATGAAATAATAAAAAAAAAAAAGAGAATATGCATTGCTTAAAACATTTCCCACAGTGTTGCTCAGAGGCTGGATGACAGTTGTAGACCTAGGTGGCTAAGGGTAAATCCCACAACACAACATTGTATTGGTTAAGTAATGGTCTTTATGAGGGAAATTTACAAACCAGAGCCAGTAGGAAAAGGCGCAAGTACCATATCCTCTCATCCTTTCAGGTAGAACCATTGGGACTGAAGTGAATTTGCTGCAGCCACCAGTGGTTTACTCTCGGGGGATGTTTTGTGATCCATCTGCTTTAAAGGGCAAACGTGTGAGCATTGTAATCTGGCGCCCAGGGCAAAAGGTGACCTGGGTTCCAGAAAGCTGGGGTTTGGATGACAGATTGTATAGGAGCTGCCTGAGAAAGTCCATAAACCCAGAGAGGTTGGGGTTCTCAGGAGATTGTAGTCTCTTCTGCCTTGAGAAGGTGGCCGCTTTTGTGTGGGAAGCTGCGTTCAGTTGCAGCTCCCCCCGAACTAGAGAGGACGTTAGAGATCCTAGCTAGCTGCTTATCTGAGCAAACCAGAGTGCTACCAGAATTATCTATATGGATAACAGCATCAAAATGGGCTAATTGGAGAGCAGCTTCATACAGAACAGAGGATCTCAATGAACCAATTAACAAATATTTAAAGAATACTAACTATAGACTGGGCTTTATATTCCTTCATTTAGCTTTTAAAAGACTGCATTTTACAGATGGGGAAACAGCTGTTTTAGAGAGGTTAAGTGGCACACCACAGTTTGAATACAAAAACTGATGTGTTCTATGTCGTACAATCCTGGCTTCCAAACTAGTGAGCTTTCTGATGTAAAAGTCTCCTTCCATATCTGTGAAATTGTAGGAGTTCAAAGAGATGGAGCTCTGAGAAGAATTCAGGGGTGGTTGTAAAAATGGAATTAATTAAAAACAGAACTCTGAGAAGAATCAAAGTCATACTATCAAAATGGAGATCTGAGCCATACGTACTATGCTAAGTTTGATTTAAATTAGGGAAAAAATGGAACTATAATTTAAGTGTATATGTCTGTGTTGGCTGGAGATTCCCCAAACCTTCACAAGAACATGCTCAACACTCACAGGATTTACAGAGATTTTAAATAAACTGATTAAAGCTAAATAAAGTCACCTTAGAAATCATTATCACCATCATTGGATTTATACTCTATTATAAATACAAGCTATAAATCACAGGAAGCTCAGCTCGATGCTCTGTGACAGCCTAGATGGGTGGGATGGCGGGGAAGGGAGGTCCAAGAGGGAGGGGATATATGTATACATATAGCTGATTCACTTCACTGTACAGCAGAAACTAACACAACATTGTAAAGGAATTATACTCCAATTTTAAAAAATCATTATTATAACTACAGTTGTTAAATCACTTTATGGTTTGTACATGCCTTATCTCATCTCTGGGATAGTTACACTTTTTTTTTTTTTTTTTTTTAAGGGATGAGAAAACTAAAGTTTAGGGCGTTTAGGTGATTTGTCCAATATACTGAGAGCCAGAATATAAGCCAAGAGAGTTTGTCCCCACATGTGTAGCTCATTTTCAGAAATCACAAACAACTTTGGCAATGTTGTTTCATACAGCCTAGGACATGTCTAAAATGTTTGGCAAAGCAGTTTTTTTATATTCCAGTTATATGATGGGTAAAGTGATTTCAAGGTCATATTATGTGTCCAAATGAGTTACATACTTGAAAATTTATCTTTATACACAATATTCTAGTTCTTGTCATTATGGTTCTTACTCCATTCTTATTAAGAATATATTAGAACTAAATCTGCCTTTTATACTCCTGATAATCAAGACATTTCAAAGGCATTTTTAAAGTACTGACTTAGATAATTGTCAAGGTCTATGAGGTTGCTATTATGGTCAGAAATAGCTGTGAGCAGTACAACTTTATTGCAGATGTATAGGAGAGATATGTAGGAATATTAAGATGATGTCCTTCTCCATTTTCCTCTATTGAAAAGGATTTGTGGATCTTAAACTCTAAGTAGCTGATAATACAAAGGGACAGTGTTAGTTTAACATCACCCCGAGGCCATGGTGACATCTTCAGTGAAATAGCACTATTTCTGCCTTCCTGTGAAATGCCCCTCTCTCAGGCTTGGCAGAGAACCAGAAAACATTCATGGATTTAGACTGGCAGAGAAGGATCAGTAACTTGTACTGACATCACGATTGTAAAAGCCACTCATTTTTGTAACTTTGTATAAAAGGTCATTCATAAACTGTTTATCATATTTTGTTTCTTTTAATCCATACATTAATCCTGCAAGGAAAATGTTGTCCCATGTATTATTTAGAAGGAACAACAAAGGCCCAGAGATGTTAAGTGATTTGCTCAAGGCCACAGAGCTAGTAAATGAAAAAAGTTTGGGATCAATTTGTGTCTTCTGAGCCTACAGGCTTTGTTCTTTGTAGTATTCTATTCTGATTCATAATGAATAATTTATTTGTACTTAAAGCTACTTCAACATATTTAAAATATCAGCATAAAGTTTAACATTCTGTGGTTTATTGTACTGAAGAGCAGAGAAGTCCGTTTGATATGACTACATGATTTGCCTTAAATGATTTACAGTATTTGTTTTGTTGTTAAAATTCTAGGGCTATTTCTAAAGACATTTTCCCACTCTTCTTAAAGACTCAGAATTAATGTTTATACTTGCCACTAACATAGATTTAATGTTATAGACTATATATCAAAACAATTCTCTTTGTACTAAAACAACTACCTATTAAAAATAAATAGATGACAGGCTTAGAACGCTAATCTCTGTTTTCTAATGATGTTCCCAAACTATGCAAATGATAGCAATCACCTGGGGTGCTCATTAAACATAGAGCTTCTCTAGGACCCTGTCCTGTAGATTTGGATTTGAATGGGGCTCCAGAATTTATGTTTCTACCAAGTACCTTCAGGAATTCTTCTCATCATGGAATTTTGGGAAACACTATGCCATATCAACTTTGGAATGATTTCTATTCACAGAAAAGCTACAATTTTAGCATCAGACACGTCTGTATTCCAGCCCAAGCTCTAACACTTACCAGATGAGTGACTTTTGGCAAGATGTTTATATAGATGAACAATTTCTTCATTTGTAAAGTGTGAATAATAACACCCTCTTGGAAGAATGGAGAATTAAATGAAAGAAGCGCCTAGTATAACGTTCAGTAAAGCAATACACAGCAGATACTTAGTCAATACTTGTTTCTTTTCCTTCCTCGGAGTGTATTAGAATAGTTGGGAAACACTCTGAAAGGAAATATAAGCGCCTAGCTTCAGTAGAGAACATTTCATTAAAATATAGTGCGTGCACACACGTGCGTGTGTGTTCTTGTTTAATAAAAGTTAAAGTGGGAAAGATCAAAATTTGTACAAAATTTATTTGTGCAAAGAAATTATTAGAGTGCAAAAATGTTTTGTTCTTGAATTTTACTCTCAGATAGTACTAATTTCTCTTGTACAGAATGTTTATTAAGTGCTATATACACTCATTATCTTTTTAACTCAGATGACCCCCCCATGAAGTATTCTTTTCCTTACTTGCCTGTATATATGCCAGGGCACAGAGGGGCAAAGTTAACTGCAAAGTTTACTTACTAGTGACACAGCCAGGATTTGGACCTTGCTCTCTTTTATTCAAAAGCAAGTGCTCCTAACCTGTAAGATGTTCTCTTTCCAGTGTCCTTATCCCCTTTCCATTCCTGGCCCTAAATTTACTTTCTTATTTAGGGTTAATTAAATACAAAGAGCAATAAAGAAATTGAAAGCTTCCCCCATGGCCCCTCGGTCCTCAGGTATGTTGTAGCATATTCTTGGAGTTGTAAGCAACTTGGGCTTAATTGCCACGTTCCATACTAGCTGCTCTAATTTAGGGCACGATCTTTCTCTGAGGACCGGCTCTGAAGAGAGCAGTGCATTTGTCTCCTTGATTATGCCTTCACATTTTGCAACCTTGTCTTGTCACTGTCCTTTTCTCAGTGAGGAGGTAAGAGCTGGATGAATGGAATACCTTTCTCTGAAGATTAAATGAAAAGATACTGTTCTATTTTAAGTCAAAAGAAGATTTTAGAGAAGCCCTGACGTGCTAAGCAACACTGTAGCTCCAGATCAAGGGCACCTTGCTTCCCAGAGTTACTTCTCCGGGGCTTACTCCTACATTGCAAGTGTAGGCCTATAAGGACTTCCCCAAATCCCTCCCAAATTGTTCACCTGGAGCTTTGTGTGAGTCATCTCCTTTTGAGCTACGGGACAAGAAAGCTTTCCAGATGATTGTACTGTGAAACATCAGGAGTCTCCAGATCAGTGCCTCTCCTTCCCACTGATACCCCGTATGACCTGGAAGTGTTAACAATGTGTCGCATTCACTGGGTACCTACTGTATGCCAGGCACAGTGACCTTCCCAGGGAGAATTATCATCTCCATTTTATACAGAAGTAAAATGAGGCCAAAGAGGTTGAATGACTTGCCCTCGCAGAGAGGCAGACAATGGGAGAGCCAGAATGCAGAATTAGGCTCTCATACTCCCAAGTCATCACTCTCTTCATGATGAAGTCCGAACAAGCCCTGGTACCTCACATATAAGATGAGGAGGGATGGGAACCTGTGCAGAGTTAGGGACCAAACTTCCTCTCAGCCTCATGAATCGCTCAGCTTGATAATTATGGAAAAGTGACTGTCAAATTACTTCCTCCTGAATATAGTCCAGGGGTTTTGAAAAACAACGCAGATATTCTATGGAGAGTATTTCACAGATAAGTTTCTATACTAAATTTCTTCTGTGGAAAACACACGCCTGTTACTTATGAACATGTAGAAGGCAGCAAGATGGTGTGCCTGTGTGTGTGGCATGGGCGGTCGTGGGGAGTATCAGATGTTCTGTTGGCAGCACAACCTTTGTCATCTGCCTCCAGGTTTCTGAATGAATTACTACAGACTTACCTCCCTCGGGGTGTTCCACTTGATCAAAAATGAATTGTGTGTGGTCTTTGGGAGAAGTTACTATATGCTCCAATGTGTGTTATTTAGCCTGGATGAATAAACACAATACTATTTAATGATTATCCTTTCCTGAATGTAAATTGTAACATGAGTTTTACACTATTTAAATAAGTTTCATTGTGTGGAGGAGAGCTAATACATTCCATGGATACTGACAAAGGAAAACAGACTACTGAGTCAGAGAAACAAAGAACTGTATTATTCATGGCAAAATCATGACGAGTATTATTATAAGTTTACTGGCTCCCCAAGCTCCAATCTTATAAGGTGATGTGGAGACCAGGTGGAACATGCCCATACAATGGGATCTTTTCTAGAAGAAAAGAACCCTGAGTTTAGATAATCCATCACTTTTTTTTTTTTAATACTGGCATTGTGTAACCAGTGAGACACCAGTATGTCTGACTCCAAATCTGTTGTTTTTCTCAATGTGAATCATTGATTTTCCAATTTGGAAAGTGACCCAATAGGGAAAGTGAGCAGGTTGGCAACTGGTGAAGCAGTTCTGATGATGACTACTACAGCCAGCCAGGACATCACAGCCTGTTGCATGGGGAACCAGAAGAGGAAGATAATGTATTCCCAGCACAGTTCCTCTTCCGAACTGCAATTTCCATTCCCACTGCAGTTTGGTTTAGAACTGCTGAGAGGGAAGTCAAATCTTGGCTTACTCTACCTGATTCCTTCATCTACAGAAAATGGGACTGTCCTTAGACAACAGATGAAAAAGGAAAGTATTACTGTGAGCTCCCACAACTGCCAGTCCCTCTTTTGACAAGGCAGGAAAGTCTAAGTTCTACAGATTTCAGAGCCAAAAAGTCAATGCCAGAAAAATGAGAACAGTATTTGTACTTTGAAGTCAGGTAGCCCAAATAGATAACTCCGTTCTCTAATCTTCCGTTTGTTCCTTAATATAAAGGGAGAGTTAAGCTTAATGAGTCCTATGTTTCATCTAATTTTTGGTTCCCATTAGAACAGCTTCCCATTTCTCCTAGTTGCTTTTCCTTTCCTTTCTCGTCACGTAATCCTAGAAATATTTAGTTTGACTGTGTGAGGGCAATATTAATTATAGTAATTTATGTGAGCCCTTTAGCAATTACGACTAATCACTGTGCAACACAATAATGATTATGCGTATCATTAAATATGCATCAGATTAGTTTGGTTGTGAGTTTTATTTGATTACAACACTAAACTCTTCACATATTCATTCTTTAGAGTCTGTTGCTCAATGTAATACGGTAATATGCTCACAAATTTTAAACTGTTGTGGTAGAGTCCTTTCTTTCTGTATAATCAATGGCCTTGAACCAATCAGTTACCTCCTTGAAGTGGTTTCTTTATTTTTAAGATAAACATCTCTACTACGACATAGGCTCCTTAAAATCTCTGCCTTGCAGTAGTAATTATCTTTAGGTTCCCTATCACATCTTCATTTTTCCTGCTGTATTTTATTTTTGTATCATTTGGTTAATGGACAGAATTTTATTTAAAAAGACAAACTCAAAAATTAAAACATGTCTATGTTTCCAGAAAGGAAAATGTAGAAATTAATATTCATTAGGTATTTTAAAAATAAATTTTGATTAAACTCTTCGATTAACTGGTTAAAATTTGGTAAAGTAAACCCAATAAATCATAACTCGATAAACAGGTGGGGCTCATTCAATTTATTTATTATTTTTTTTACATCTTGATTGGAGTATAATTGCTTTACTAGTTTCTGCTTTATAACAAAGTGAACCATTTATACATATACATATGTTCCCATATCGCTTCCCTCTTGCATCTCCCTCCCTCCCACCCTCCCTATCCCACTCCTCTAGGTGGTCACAAAGCACCGAGCTGATCTCCCTGTGCTATGCGGCTTCTTCCCACCAGCTACCTATTTTACGTTTGGTAGTGTATATATGTCCATGCCACTCTCTGCCTTTGTCACAGCTTACCCTTCCCCCTCCCCATGTCCTCAAGTCCACTCTCTAGTAGGTCTGTGTCTTTATTCCTGTCTTACCCCTAGGTTCTTCATGACATTTTGTTTTTTTCTTAGATTCCATATATATGTGTTAGCATATGGTATTTGTCTTTCTCGTTCTGACTTACTTCACTCTGTATGACAGACTCTAGGTCCATCCACCTCATTACAAATAACTCACTTTCGTTTCTTTTATGGCTGAGTAATATTCCATTGTATATATGTGCCACATCTTCTTTATCCATTCATCCGATGATGGACACTTAGGTTGTTTCCATCTCCAGGCTATTGTAAATAGAGCTGCAATGAACATTTTGGTACATGACTCTTTTTGAATTATGGTTTTCTCAGGGTATATGCCCAGTAGTGGGATTGCTGGGTCATATGGTAGTTCTATCTGTAGTTTTTTAAGGAACCTCCATACTGTTCTCCATACTGGCTGTACAAATTCACATTCTCACCAGCAGTGCAAGAGTGTTCCCTTTTCTCCACACCCTCTCCAGCATTTATTGTTTCTAGATGTTTTGATGGCCATTCTGACTGGTGTGAGATGATATCTCATTGTAGTTTTGATTTGCATTTCTCTAATGATTAATGATGTTGAGCATTCTTTCATGTGTTTGTTGGCAGTCTGTATATCTTCTTTGGAGAAATGTCTATTTAGGTCTTCTGCCCATTTTTGGATTGGGTTGTTTGTTATTGAGCTGCATGAGCTGCTTATAAATTTTGGAGATTAATCCTTTGTCAGTTGCTTCATTTGCAAATATTTTCTCCCATTCTGAGGGTTGTCTTTTGGTCTTGTTTATGGTTTCCTTTGCTGTGCAAAAGCTTTGAAGTTTCATTAGGTCCCATTTGTTTATTTTTGTTTCTATTTCCATTTCTCTAGAAGGTGGGTCTATAAGGATCTTGCTGTGATTTATGTCATAGAGCGTTCTGCCTATGTTTTCCTCTAAGAGTTTGATAGTTTCTGGCCTTACATTTAGGTCTTTAATCCATTTTAAGCTTATTTTTGTGTATGGTGTTAGGGAGTGATCTAATTTCATTCTTTTACATGTAGCTGTCCAGTTCTCCCAGCACCACTTATTGAAGAGGCTGTCCTTTCTCCACTGTACATTCCTGCCTCCTTTATCAAAGATAAGGTGACCATATGTGCGTTGGTTTATCTCTGGGCTTTCTATCCTGTTCCATTGATCTACCTTTCTGGTTTTGTGCCAGTACCATACTGTCTTGATTACTGTAGCTTTGTAGTATAGTCTGAAGTCATTCAATTTAACTCATAAATAAAGAAGTATAGTTTTCTGTGGGTACCTACAGAAGTAAGCATGTAAACTGAGGCGTCTAAAATAAAATTCCTAAAATCCCAGACTCATTACTTTATATAGAGTTCCAATATTGATTTCCAAGTCAAAATAAACATTCCTAAAATAAACTCATGGGAAGCCATATGGAACTAGAATACTGGAGATGTTTTTATTCGTAGAATATAAGGGCTCTGGTGTGAGAGGATAAAGGGAACATTTTCCAAAAGGGGAAGATTTCCCTAACAGGTATTTGTTGTGATCTCTGTTGCATGTAGGAGGCTTTGAGATTAGAAACCTCACAAGAGCAGGAGATCATGTTGAGGAGTAGGAAATAAAGGCCTTAGGATGAAGTAAGAGAGACTATATGATGCAAGGCTTAGAAGTCAAATTGGATTTGTGATCAAAAGGCCAGAAATTAGTCACTACACTTAACATTATTTTTTGAGTGTGACTTTTAGTACATAAGCTAGAAATAGGCAAAGATGAGACATTTCACAATTTTAACAAAAATATGATTTGAGAATGACTACATATCAAAAAACTTGCATTTTAAAAAAAATTTGCAATTACCATATGCTAGATAATTACTTACACCTAGTTCTCTATCAGTCTCTGTTTCGATTTATTGTTAATCTTCTAGTGTTTTCATCTTTATTTTTGGCAATTTGATCTATACTTCTGCTAAATGTTTGGAGGAGGCTTTTTTTGAAGAATATAATTAGACATATGTTGTCCTAATGAGTCCATAAAATTACCCAATTTTCTTCAGCATTCAGTCTAAGAACAACAACAACAAACCCTTTAGGGAACCTCATGAGCAAATTTGCTACTATTCATAGAAAAGAGAATCTGATTAGTCTGTGAAAATCCCAGGTTATTAAGAACAATGCATTCAGGATAGCAATCTAGTGAACTAATGAAAAACATTTGGATGTGCTTCCCCCCCTAAACAAAACCAGTATTTTAGTAATGAATCATTTTATAACAATGGTTAGTTGTTTGAATATATGTCTTTTTTTTTCTGGCAGTATCTTATTTAACAACATGGATTCATTCTCAATAAGGAGAGGTTGTTGGTTGAAAAATTCTAATTTGCAGAAATTGTCTTAATAAAATGAGTCTCTGTGGATGATCATTTTCATCATTGTAATGTGCTCACTTTCCACAATATGCACAGCACAATCAAATGCAGGCTGTGATAAATACATAAACAAGTGGCATCTGCAGGAAAACTGGAACTGAACCAAAGAGTGTATCGTTTATTAGTGTCCTTAAACATCTATATTCTGTTCTTTCCTTGGACTAGCACTGGAGATATTGTCAAGATGTTTAGAATTGTGTCAGAAATTAGTGGAGAGAGTTCCAGTTGAAAGAGATAATACCCTAGTCCTCAACAAGAACCCTGGCATCACCATCAAGACAAACCAAGCATTTAATTACTCTGTTAAAATTGCAGAGAATGACTGTTCTTTCCTTTTGTGATATAACTACCTGCCCATGACTATTAAGCATAAGGTATTGGATATTTATAACTTCCTACCTTTCAAAATACTAGCAGCTGCATTACTGACACAGGGTTTTCTTTCATGTTTATATCTTCTGGTTAAATCCCATATCAAATTTTCTTTTTATTAAGTCGTCTGCAAATGTTTTATTAAGACACAGAATCAACCTTCATCCAATAAAAATATAATAATAGGTATTTTCTAGGGGTTACTATATGTCAGGCACTTTGCTATGTGCTTGACATATAGAAGCTCAATTTAATCCTTATCACAACCCTTAGGTAGATATGATTGTCTTCATTATACAAAGGGGAAAAGTAAGGCACAGAAAAAGGTTAAAGTATTTTCTCAGGTTACAGAACTAATAAGTGTTTAGACCAAGAGTCAAACACGGGCTGGTGGACTTCAGAGCCCACTTTCAAAATGATCTCATTATTGCTACCATTTATCTGTGCTTAATACATGTCAGGGACTGTGCTGGGTGCTTTATTTATGTTATTTCATTGATCTTACATCAAAAGAAGTGGGGTAGGTAATATCATTGTCCTTATTTTATAAACATAAAAGCTGAGGCTCATAGAGGTTCATAGAGGTTCAATACCTGGCCTTGGGTCACATACATAACACTTGAGAAAGCTGAGATTTGAACTGAGGTTTTCATTCTCCAAAGGCTGAGTTCTTAACAACTATATTATTATTCTATCATATGTGTTCTTTACTCTTTAAAAAAACATCAACCACTTTAAAAAACATCATTACCAATTCAATATAAATTCTCAAACTCATACGAAAAACAGGGTTTTCTTCCCCGAATCTAAATGAGCTCCAAAGGAACTTGTTTATGGTGCCTTGTAGGGGTAACATTTCTCAGACATTATGTATCATGTCAAATCAAGAGATTATTTAAACTAAGTAGATTAACAAATAGATTTTGCCTTTTTAAAGAATGGCTTTACCTAAGGGAGAGCTATAAAATGGAAATGAAAAGTCATAAAATGTATTGCTTATTTCATTTAGCCTGCTTATGAAATAGCAGGAAAATGTATATGTTTAATTTTATATGTGGATGTAATTGTCAAATTCTTCTTTAAAATAGTTATCAGTTAGCTAAACTCAATATGCCCACCTATAATTTACTCTCAGCAAAATCTTAGAGCAAGATTCTACTATCGATCATCTATAATGTTGTCCTAAATGGCATTCTGGTTTGGTTTCTTTGTTTGTAACTTCTTGATCTTAGGTTTAACAGAGAATTCAAGAGGCAATTTTGATAGTATGGTTTTTTTATGTTGTAATGCTTAAAGGAACTTTAGAAATTATTTAATCCAAATCCATTGAGGAAACTGAGCTATGAAGAAGTTTCGTCAAGGTAGTAAATTGTAGAACTGGTACTTGTGTTACTGATTCCCTGCCCAGTTTTTCCTTATCATGTAATGCAGTCAGGACTGCACCTATGTTGATTGTAATTATTTATTCTCACCATATCTTCATGGAAATCATCATGATCATTTGCTCTGTGGCATGGTGAGGAAAGGACGGGATAAGCAGGGTGTAAAGTACTGTGTCAGTTGATCGAATAAAAATTACCTGAAAAAATTTGATTTTTTACTTGTATACTGGAAGCTTTGATAGAAATAAATCCGTCCTTGCCTGAAAGCTATCTTTTCTTAAAAGCTCTAGAATGCTGTGTCATTAAAATATCTGAAATGAGAAGTAACTAGTCTGAATACAGAAGCAGTTCTTGAGCACTATAATTAAATAATTTCCAGGAAAAAAAAAAGAACTTGAAGACTACACCTAAAATTCTGTGTTAAATCAGTTAATTTTATGAAAACAATTAAAATGCTGATTGTATAATCCTGTCTATTAAAAAGCAAACAGAGACATTTCAAATGAAATTCATAAAAGAAAAATCTAGGGATTAGTATAGAAAAAAATTTAGAAGAGATAGAAATCCTTGGAAATCAGTGATAGTCACAGAATACTTGTGTCAACTAAAATCTAGGGTCAAAATGGTCAGCAAAAGTTATTTTAGCAGTACAAAAGTTTCCAAGACAGAAAAACAAAGGAGAATTTAGTAGGGATGAAACAATGTCCCTTGATAGGGAGCCGAAACAGATAGTAACTAACTTCATTGTTGAACAGACGCTCGGAAGAGGAAGTGCATTCACTGCATCCATGAAGGCCCTCAAATCTGAAACACATCATATTAACTAATTTGTATTATCCTTTATTTGTTAACAGCTAACATTTATTGACTACTTTATTGGGTCTGGATATTTAACGTGTTTTATCTCTGAATTCTTACAGTGACCTTCTAATGTATTTATTACTGTCTCCATTGTGTAGAACAGAAATGTGAGGTTCAATATGAAATAACTAAGGAGTGGCAGAGCCAGGACGTGAACCCAGAACTGTCTGCTCCAAAGTCCTGCTTTCACAGCTACTCTACCATTTTTGTACCTCCTACTACATCATCTTTCCTGTTTAGCTAATTTAGCTCTTACTTGGCAATATCTTATAATTTATCAGGTTTTCTTGCCTTCAAAAATGGGATTTTTAAATTGACCCTTAAATTCTGGATTTGGATTGATAAGTGACCAAAAGAATCTTGAAAAAGACCAAAGTTAGAGAACTTGCATTTACCAGTTTCAAAACTTACTACAAAGTTATAGTAATAAACACAGTGTGGTACTGTTATAATGTCCAAGACAATTCAATGGGGGGAATGCATAGTCTTTTTGACAGATAGTGCTAGAACAACTGGATATCCACAGGAAAAAGGATGAAATTGGACCTCCACCTTTTACCACTCCCAAAAATGAACTCAAAAATACTTGTGACCTTGGGTTAGGAATTTTAAATTCAACACCAAAAGTATGAGTAACAATAGAAAAGAAAAGATAAATTGGATTCCATCAAAATTTAAAACTCATGCTGCCCATGATACCATTAAGAAAGTGAAAAAAAGAACTTACAGGTGGGAGAATATATTTGCAAATCATATATCTGATAAGGTAGTTCTGTCCAGAATTTACAATTCTCTTACATTTTAATAATAATAACTCAACTAAAAGATGGGAAAGGGACTTGAATAGACATTTCTCTGAAGAAGATATATGATGGCCAGTAAGCACATGGAAAGATGGCTATTAGGGAAATGTGATTAGCTATTAGGAAAATACAAGTAAAAACCATAATGCGATGTTATTTCTTACAGGCTAGAAAGTCTATAATGAAAAAGACAATACCAGTTATTTGGCAGTGATTTGAAGAAATTGGAACTGTCATACATTGCTGGTGGGAATGTCCAATGGTGTAGCCACTCTGGAAAACAATTTGACAGTTCCTCACTACCTTAAACATGGAATTACCATACGACTCAGAAAATACTCCTCCATATAGCCGAGAGAAAT
Organism: Phocoena sinus; assembly: GCF_008692025.1. Classification (NCBI taxonomy): domain Eukaryota; kingdom Metazoa; phylum Chordata; class Mammalia; order Artiodactyla; family Phocoenidae; genus Phocoena; species Phocoena sinus. The sequence goes on along the minus strand of NC_045768.1, from coordinate 77,217,699 downwards.
GAAAATGTATCCATACAAAAACATGCACATGAATATTTATAGCAAATGATTCATAATAGACAGAAAGCAAAGATAACCCAAATGTGTATTAACTGAATGGATAAATAAGATGAGTGTATACATACAATGAGATGTGATTTGACAATGAAAAGAGGTCAGGTAATGATACAAGCTTCAACATCGATGAGTCTCTTAAACATTATACTGAAATGAAAGAAGTCAGTCACACACATAAAAACACATATTTTCTGATCCATTTATATAAAACTCCATTTTAGGTAAATTTATAGAGGCAGAATGAAGATTAGTGGTTTCTTAGGGCTGAATGAAGAGGGAGGAGGAGGGTCAGAATAGAGACTGACTGCTAATAGGCAAGGGGTTTCTTTCAGGGTCAACAAACATGTTCTAAAACCAGATTGTGCTAATGATTGCACAGTTCTGTAAATATTCTAAAAGAATTGTACACTTTAATTGGTGAATTGTGTGGTACATGAATTATTAAAGTTGTTTATTATAAACTATTCTTATATATATATATATCTTTGTGTATATAATGATGCTAACCTTAAGATATATTCCTGAAAGTAGGAGTTGCTGGATCAAACAATATGTGTACTTTTTAGGGTTTTTATTGCAAATTGACAAATTTGCCTCATGGAAATTATGACAGTTTGTCTTTTGCTAGAAATCATTGCATTTTTAACAGTATATCTATACTTTAACCAGTATCATATATCATTATTATTTCTATATTCTCAACTTGATGAGAGAGCAGAGTTTATTTTCATCTTCTCAGTGTTCTACTGAGGTTGAGTCTTCAAAAACATTTTATTGGCAATTTTAATGTCTGCATTCGTATGTGTGTGTTGTGTGTATGTACACATGGGTATGGATAGATTGTCTCTATTCTTTGCTGGTATTTCTGTTAGAGTTTACCTTTTCCTTATTGATTTATGAAACTATTTTATGATAAAGACATTATAATTTTCTGAAAATTTGTTCTTATCATACAGATATTTTTCACTTTTATGGATTCTAAACCAGCCTTCTTTGATTCAAACAATTTTTTTTGCATTTATGCTTAGAAAGACAAACCCAACTCCACGAATAAATATTTAACTACATATTTCTCTAGTACTTTTATTCGCTCTATCGTTTTGATCTTGAATTCCTTTGAAATTTATATATGTGTAGGTATAATGCAGAGCTCTTACTAAATTGTTCCAACCCAATTTATTGAATAAATCATCCTTTTATTTTTTATTTGAAATGCCATTTTTATCATACATTTAATTATTTAACATTCTCAACCTGTATGGGCATTCTATTCTGTCTTTTAACTTTTCATCCTATACTAACAAAACTGTGTATTATTATAGTTTCATAATATTTTAAAAAATCTCCATAGTAGGTTTCTCATAATTTAAAAAATTATCTGGGGAAATTTATCCCCTTTATTTTTCCTGATGAGTTTTTATTTGTCAGTTTCTCTCAGAATTTACATTTTTGATGTTGTAGCAAATGGATAGATTTTTATAATATCCATCCTTCCCATTCATAACATCCATTTGTTACAAAACTTTCATTTTATTCCAAATAGCTTTTTAATTGATGTTCTTATCTTTCCATTATACAACTGTTCCATGAAAAAAATTGAGATAAATACTATCTATCCTTTACAATATTCTTTATTTCCTAATTTTTTATTTCTAATTAAATCAGCTAAAATTATAATAATTGTATAAAGTGGACCTTATTTTCTTTTCCTGAATTTAATAGAGATACTTTTACTATGAAATTTGTTCCAATAATTTTTTTGGAAAAGTAGTGCCCAAACTGGCTCAGTGATGAAAGGATCCAGTCATGAAGTAAGAAACAATAAATTTCAGACACAATTAATTCTATATGCCTTTTGGGACATCAACAAACACATTTGATGTTAAATAATATAAAAAGAACTGCTATAAAATATCATTTGTTAAAACCACTATTTCATACCTCTTGGAACATAGCAATTTTTAATGGCCGGGATATACTAAAATTGATGGACATGATTTGGGAAATGGTGGCCTTGAATATGATCTTGCCTTTTGCTTTCAGATACTTACTGCTTCTCATGTTAAGAAATTAAACTTTACTTTTAGCTAAGAGAATTTAAAACAATGGGTATTATGTTTTATTATAAAAAGATATCTATTTACCGAAAATGTCTCTTTCTCGGTTGAATACTACTGAAAGTATCAGGTGTATGTCTTTTATCTGACCTTTCAATGAGCAATATTATAGTAATGAATTTCCTAATTTTAAATCTCCCCTGCTTTCTGTGAATAAACCAAATTTTGTAATAGTCTATTACTTTTTATAATAGTTAGGTAATATTTAGGATATTTTCCTGTGTATTCATAAGCGAGATTAATATGCAGTGGGTTTTGCTTTTGTTGTAGTGATTTTCTTTGTCAGATTTTTCTTAGGATCGTGCTACTCTTGCGATTTGTGATACAGTTTCATTTGTAATCAAAAAGTTCTGAGTACTTAAAAGCATCATAGGGTTTCATGAATAACATGTTCTGTGGAAGATTTATATCTACTAAATTGTTAAACCTACCTGGATGTCTAGGCTTAGATATGAGTTGTTGATGTCTGGGATTATCAGAGTTTTTAATAGTATATTCAAATGAATATATTAATTTGGTCTTTTGGGTTGCTAGCTAAGAAAGAGGGAGAGGGAGAAAGGGATAGAGAGAGAGAGAGAGGGAATATGTGAATGAATATGAGAGAGGGAGGGAAGAGAATGTTCATTTGAGATACCCACATGGGGCTGAGATAGATCTCAGGATTGTAGAGGAGGCTGATGCAATGGACATAAAACCATAAATCTTGATGGCTGGGATTCCTTCACGCTTTCCCTCATGCAGTATAATTAATTAATGCTGTATTCTTGTCCTCGTTCTGCACGGCAACTCAAATTCTAGGACAAGTTTATGTTTGTACCAGCATGAGTTAGTGTCTCTTCCTTTGGTAGAGGAGGAAGGAGAGCTGGTTATCAGCTCCTATTATAGTTTCCAGTTGCTGACAAGAATTCCCAAAAAGGAAATTGAAGTTCTCACAAAAAGAAAGTGAAGTGGATGCTGGGTATCCAAAATCCAGTCACTAGCCCTTAAAATGTGTATCTCCTTTAGGATATGCCTTTTCTTTCTCATTACCAAGTTTCAAATTTACAATGTATCTGTATAGCTGTATCTTTTTCTATAAAAATCTTCTATATGGCCCTTTGCATTATTAGACATGTTTCATTGAAGTCATGACCAACAGTAAGCCCAAGAGAAGAAAGAATTTGGATCAAAGTCCATAACGATACCTGAAAAGACTGAGTAATCCCAAGGCTTGAAATCTAGCCTTGCTATTTTAGAAACAAACGAACAAAAACAGCTGACATAAAGCCAGAGAAACTATTTACTGGGCTGATTGAGTGGGTGGGCTATGAAGCCAAGCTGCCTTGGTAGAATTCCTGCTCTGCCACGCATTAGCTGCATGATGTCTGAAAATGTATTTACATTATCTGTACCTCAATTTCCTCAACTGTAAAATGGGGATCATAAAAGTATAAATGTAAAGTTAACCACATCAGTAAACTATGCCAGTGAACTATTGCTGTGTAACAAGCCATACAAAACTTAGTAGTTTCAAACAGCAGCCACTGCTTTAGTCATGTTTCTACAGTGTGGGCTGGGCTCAGCTGGTTGACTTGTCTTTGCTCCTGTAGCGTCGATTGGGCTCATCCATATGTTTTCTGCCAGCTGCCCACTTGACAGTGGCTGGAGTGTCACATGTCCGGTGCTGCAGCATGGATGATTGGAGTGACTGGGGGGTTGCCTGGGCCTTCTCCTTCCTTGTGTCATTCAGCCTACAGTGTTTGCCTGTCTATAAATATAGCCTTTCCTCCCCAGGGAGACTAGCCCAAGCTTCACTGCATGACATCTCAAGAAAGCAAGAAATCAAAAGCAGAAGCTCTAAGTCTCATAAGGCCTAAACTCAGAACTTTCTCACTGTCACTTCCACTGTATTCTATTGTCCAAAACAAATTTTAAGACCAGTCCAGATTCAGTATGTGTGGAGATTGCACAAGCCCTGAATTTAGGAAGGCATTATGCCTTGGGGACCATTTTGTAGCAACTTACTACAAGCACCTAGAATAAAACATGGTACATCATAAGCACAGAATACATGTCATTAACAATATTCACTGAGCATCCACTAAGGCAGTAGCTTATGTGGCATTTTTTGGTTTTTTTTTTTTTTTTTTTTTGGTACGGGGGCCTCTCACTGTTGTGGCCTCTCCCGTTGCAGAGCACAGGCTCCGGACGCGCAGGTTCAGCGGCCATGGCTCACGGGGCCAGCCGCTCCGCGGCATGTGGGATCTTCCCGGACCGGGTCACGAACCTGTGTCCCGTGCATTGGCAAGCAGGCTCTCAACCACTGTGCCACCATGGAAGCCCAGTAGCTTATGTTTTTTAATCATCACAAGACCCCTTTGAAGGAAGTGTTCACAAATGAGGAAACTGAGGCTCAGAGAGGTGGTATAATGTGTTTAGATTGCATGGCTACCTAAGAATAAAATTCTGATTTCAAACTTGTTCTGACTACTAAGCACATACTATTACCTGCCATTGCACTGGCTTCCATCTTCACCCTGTGACAGCCTGGTACAGGGAGACTAGGACAGTCCTGGTAAAACTCACAAAATTATGAGCTTCATCTCAGGCAGAATGATTCTGTTGCCCTTCTCCTCATGGTCTCTGTTCCTCCGATTAGAGCTGTAACACATATTTGCACTGTGTGTCCATGATGAACATACAAGGCAGGTTCTGACAGAACCAAGAATCTGTTGAGTCTTGTGTGATTGCTTTCTCTGGAATCATCTACTTATCTTGAGACAAGCCCAGAGATTTCCACCTCAGTGTTTCTTACGCTGTGCAATCATGAACTAGTGATTCCACTCTTATGTCCCTTATGTCTTTTAATGACATTTTAATTTTTCACCTGACATTCTGTTCTACACAGCTCAATGAGGATAGCAAAATATCATATCTTTTTGTGACTGCAGACAGACTGTCTTGCACTCCTTTAATAGCATCTGAAGCTCTGTGCCATTTTTTTTTTTTTTTTTTTTTTTTGCGGTACACGGGCTTCTCACTGTTGTGGCCTCTCCCGTTAAGGAGCACAGGCTCCGGACGCGCAGGCTCAGTGGCCATGGCTCACGGGCCCAGCCGCTCCGCGGCATGTGGGATCTTCCCGGACCGGGGCACGAACCCGCGTCCCCTGCATCGACAGGCGGACTCTCAACCACTGCGCCACCAGGGAAGCCTCTCTGTGCCATTTTGATGGGTACTTGATTATATTTCTCCTTGTAATTGCTCCTTTAAATATTATCTAGAAGCTCTTTGACAAGTTTTTCTTTCTTAAGTAATGAGATTTTTTTCACCTGTGGTAAGAAAGAAGTTGTGATAATTAAAAGAATGTTGTTGCAGATCATAGCTTTCCAAACAGAGTGTTAAAATTATTATTCTTTTTAGAGAATTTTCAAGATATTTAAAGATAGGGATTTTATTATTGGAAAATGGTTGCTGTCAGAAAGGAAAATGGAAGTTTCTTAATTATCATGTGGTTTTGAACAATTTATATTAATTAGAACTTTAAGACATAATAGAAACCTATATGATACCACCTAGTGGGCATATTCATAATTTGAAATATTTACTAAGTACACTTAAAAAGAAAAAAGATTTATAATTGATAAAGCATAATCCAATAAAAAATACTTTAAAATTTTTACATACATGGTAATAAAGGTATAATACTTAGTAAATAAGTATTGATTCAGAAATATTACTATAATTGTAAAAAATATATGAGTAATTAAAGAACTTACTAGTGCTAGACTTGACTTTGAGCTTTTTTCAGAGCAGAGTGCCAGAGAGATGTCATATAGAGCAGAGATGGGATGATTCCTTCTTTGTCTAGCTGCCCACTCCTCTCTCCCATCTCCTCCATCCATTCTTATACCTTATTTAAGTTCTGGTAAAAAATAGTGCAGAAAGTATGACCTAGAAAGAGTATAATGCTTAGCAAGGTACCATAGACATGTCTGAGAAGAAGGCAAAACAATCAGAAAGACCCCAGACTGGAACCAGCTCAAATGCCCATCACTAGAGATGGACAAACTAGTATATTCATAAAATGGGATATTACTCAGAATTATGAAACAGTGTGGAAAACACCCATAATTCGGCTAAGTGAAAGAAACCTTACACAGAATGGCTCCCACTGTATCATTCAATTCCTATGAAATTTTACAACAGGTAAAACGAATCTGTGCTTGAAGAGTCTCAGAGCAGTGGTTGCCTATGGGGGTGGTGAGTAGAATTTTCTGGGAAAAGGGAAGAGGAAACTTTTCTCAAATTATGGTAAGCTTATATATCTTGATAGAAGTTTGGGTTACACATGTGTATAATTTTTGTCACAATTTTTTGTCAAAAAATTTAGTGAAGGCACACTTAATATTTATTGACTTCATGGTAAATTGTATGCAAAAGGAAAAAAAAGACATTTCGATTTCAAAAGCAAAGTGTATAGGCTTCAGACTTAGGTTTAAGTTCTGATTCTACCACTTAGCAGTTATGTGACCCTGGGAAAATTACATACATAACACTCTGTGCTTCACGTCTCTCCTCTGAAAAATGGGGATGGCATACTTACTGTTTAAACTTGCTGTGCAGTAAAGACAGATGACATGTGTAAAATTCCTACTACTTTACTTAGCAACAGTGCTTGGGACATAACTGTCACTCTGGAAAGGCTGTTGTGCCTTTCCTTCCATGGTCAGTGAAGAATAAGGGGTGTGAATGGGTATCTTCAATGCACAGACGGTGAAATACTGGAGTGCCCACCACATTGCTGCAAAAAGCCATTTGCCCCAAGGCTGTGCACTGTGCAAATATGACTTTTCTAGGAAGAGCAGAGGTTAACTTTAGTAATGATAGATATCACAGAAGTGATAGAGGAAGGTGGGCTGGTTACTGCAACGCCAGTGGCACTCACAGTTTACAAGGAAGGAAAGAGGAGTCAGGCTCACAAGGTGACCTATCATCTTGTGTTAGGGAGAAGGGGTAGAGCATATGGACATGCATGCTACCATTTACGTCTAACCTGAAAATTACAGAAGGATAACTAGGGGCTGGTGAAGAAACACTCATCAAATGTCCATAAGTGCACTTAATGTCACCATCAATTTTCTACAACATTTTTTGATGTGGGATTTTCCAGTAAGTGATATAATCTTCCTTCAGGTGAAAATATAGAGAGAGCTGGTGCAGTGTTATCTTCTTAGAGCCAAAGCTGGCTTGTGTCTCTTTATATATGACCTATTTTTCCCAGATAAACTGGAATATAAAGGGGAGAAAATAGCACTGAGAATAGTAAATTGATTTCTTCAAGGCTTTTTTTCTCCAGACACTGGTTTATGCAGAGGGTGAATAACAGAAAGGGCACTTTTAGCCTTTTAAGTCTGGGTCCAACCTGTGGAGGTACTATGTAAATAATAAACATATCATTCTATTTTAAGCCAAATAATATTATTTTAAGTGTAGTATTGGGTTGACCAAAAAGTTCGTTCGGGTTTTCCGTAACATCTTATGGCAAAACCCGAATGGATTTTTGACCAACCCAATATTAATAGTGTCTTAATATTCTTTATCTGGAGGCAAACCTGAAATCATTATAGGGTTACACATCCCTTGAACAACGTGGGTCTGAAGACCTTCATTGGAAAAGTCTCATGCTGGGCTCCAGGAGCGTTCTCACCAAAACAGCAACTGCAACCATCAGGCCAGGATCTCCCAGAAAGTGGAGTGTGTAGATTATTTCATTTTACGGCATCAGGAGATTGACAGCTAACTGTTACCTGTGGAGGAGTGGGACCAATGATATTAAGCAGAAGGACAGCAATAATGGTTAGAGTGTAATCGTCACTGGGCTACATATGTAAAAATACATCTGCATCAGAAACCTCTGAAATGCCTGCCACTTAATGTGGGGCTCCTCGGAAGCAGACTCTTAGCCTAGAACTGAAATGTACAAACTTTGTTGAGAGGTACAAGGAACGAGGGTTGTTGTGGGGGAAAAAGGCAACCACCAAGGTTCACGTACCTTTCATATTCAAATTCCCGCCACTGAATGGTCTCCTTGGTTAGGCTCCGGCAAAAAGTAATATAATAGAGACACTTTATACCATTGAGAGACTTTCCATATTCACTTCACTTTCACCTGTGTTATCCTGTTATCATCATGGAGGATTAGCAGAGCAGGAGACAGAGACTCAAGGAGTTAGGGCTTGGCTAGGGACCCGCAGATGAAGAACTCACTCCACTACTCAGTAGAGTACATCATGGCACCTCTATATTTTAGCCTGTTGTTTTTCTATGAAGCACATTTTAAAACTAAATTTTAATGTTTCTCAGTATACGAATATTAACTCTACCGATAATATATGTTTATTGCATCAAAAATCCAGGTGGGGCTTCCCTGGTGGCGCAGGGGTTGAGAGTCCGCCTGCCGATGCAGGGGACGCGGGTTCGTGCCCCGGTCTGGGAAGATCCCACATGCCGCAGAGCGGCTGGGCCCGTGAGCCATGGCCGCTGAGCCTGTGCGTCTGGAGCCTGTGCTCCGCAACGAGAGAGGCCACAACAGTGAGAGGCCCGCGAACCGCAAAAAAAAAAAAAATCCAGATGGACAACAACAACAAAAATCCCTTATTTGTCGTGAGCCCTCCACTTCTCTGCTATGGACCTGTCAATGTTCTTTTTATGAAGGTCACTTAAAATCTCAGTCTGCAAATCAAGATTCCTACAGATAATCCATACTATATCTTGGCTTTTACAACAGTCTATTTCCAACATTTTATGACTGTTTTTGAATGTTACTCATTTCCTTCACATTTGTATACACACTTGATGTGCTTAAATGCAAGGAGCTCTCTGCTGAGATTTTATTATTGAATTTAGGTCTATCCTGTTGTGGTCAGAAAATGTGAATTGCACTCTTTTTACGTTTTGTAATTTATTATTTTCCCTGTAGCCCCACTTTAGCAAGCCATCTTGGTCTTGATTATATAAAAGCTAATATTAACATTTTCTTTTTCCCATTTTCTACTCTTTCATAAAGTAATAAGGGCAAAATAATGAAATATTCAAATTAACTCACAAACACTGCTGTGAAATTAAAAAAAAAACAGAGGCATTGTGATCACAGAACATTTTGCCTGAAAAACAGCACCACCTCATGAGGGGACAAAACAACCGATCATCATCAATATTTGGCTTAAGAAAGACTAATGCCCCATGGTACACATGAAATTAGAACCAAGAAATGTCCATTCCTGTATATAAGTATTTGGGCACATGTTGTATTATTTGATGTAAAACGTTTGTGACACTACCAAATTGGATTATACCTTTCCAAAACAATAAACACATAAGTGAAACTCCAACTCTGTTCTTTCAGTGCTTATAATCTTGGATTTTGTCTTGAAGAAATACTACACACACAGAGAACATTTTTTGATTGTCTAACATTATTATTAGTTTTTTTCAGTCTTAATTTTCAAGTCTTCTCTATTTAAATGTGTGCTTTTTATTTGCTTGAATATAAGAGGCTTTTTCCTTTAAATAGTTGTTTATCACTTTTATGTAACAGAAGTGTTTGATTTTTATCTCTTCTCTTGTTTATGTTTCCTTTCCTTTCTTTATTTTTGCAATTTAATGTTTATTGCGTCCATGCTGTAGCAGGCCATGTTTTCTTTTTTTTCTGGTTCACAGTAACTCTTGGATTGTGATTGTGTTTTGGTTTAAGATAAGCTATCATCCATGTGGATTTTTCCCTGTTATATATGGATAGTTCTCTTTCATTTAGGAATAGAAATGCAACATATTATATATTCATTGCCTTTTTATTATGTTGACTATCTTCTCTCCTGTTTTTAATTTTGGTTAATTTTTCCTTTGTGTTTGTACATGGTTTACTCAATCTGTTCCATCACTGTATTTTCATTTTTTCAAGTTTGATTATATACTTTATAATTTCTAACTATTTTTAATTATGAAAGTTTGTTGTTTACTTATTTTCTTTAACAAGCTTTTCCTATTTTTTTCTTATCATTTGTGGATGAGACAAAAATACATATGTATGTGTACTATGTATGATTTTTGGTTCTGTGTTTCTTGAGTCATTATTTTTTATTTTCTTGAGCAAGTAAAACAGTTGTCAAAAATGTTCTTCTGCTTCATAGAGCATTTATCAAAAAATATGCTCTGGGGCTTTCCTGGTGGCACAGTGGTTGAGCGTCTGCCTGCCGATGCAGGGGACACAGCTTCGTGCCCTGGTCTGGGAAGATCCCACATGCCACAGGGTGGCTGGGCCCGTGAGCCATGGCCGCTGAGCCTGCGCGTCTGGAGCCTGTGCTCCACAATGGAACAGGCCACAACAGTGAGAGGCCTGCGTACAGCAAAAAAATGCTCTGATCTTTCTTTTCAGATGTAGGTTTATTTTCTTCTCTCGTTTTTATTTCAGAATTTTTCTCCCTCCTTTCTGTTTATTTATCTTGAAGCGATGATAGATCCATCAAAACTATTGGTCTCCCCCCTCACCTCCCAGTATTGTAAGGTGTGTGCTCTTTGGGACCCTTTCTTTAAACCTGAGAACTCTTTGAATGTTCACCATTGAGCTAATTTGTCTTTTTCTTGTAGTTTTCGAGCCCTGTGCTAGAAAAGTTTTCTGTTTCTTAAAAGTTTATCTTTCTGGATCTAGATGACCCCCAAATTTAAGATGATCTGGTTATTTTTGTAAAAAGTTAGGTTAAAGGAAGTTTTCACAACAGACTTTTCTGTTTGTAAGCTTTTCCTTCCTAAATACCTCCTATCCTTTATCCTCCCAACCCACATCATCTGTGTTTGCTAATATTGGTCCGAAAGGGGGACATTTTTCCAAATTGATTGGTTTCTTTATCTCTCATGTTCCATTTCCTATTTAGGTGGGTTCTCTCCTGTGATGGAGTGATCAGAGTATTTCAGTTTTGGTTTATCCCAAGGGAATGAGAGGTCTGTGTTAAGTGAACTGGCTCTGGAATCTACAGCCTTGTCTTGCAATCCTAATTCCAAGTGTGTGAATACAGATTCAATAGAGGCTGCTGAAGGAGTGGCCTATGGAAAGCTTCTCTAGGGCAGAGACTAAATCTCATTTATCATTGTTACCCTTGGACAATAAACATCATTTCTCTGTGCCTTCCCTTTCCTCATCTGCAAAAGCAGGTGCAACATACTGTGTCTCACAGGGGTATAAAGAGGATTAATGATGTGCTGAGGATTTAACCCAGTAATTGGCATAAAAAGTACTCCAGAAGCAGTTGCTCATGTTATTATTCAGTCCAACTCCTTCATTTTACAGATGGCAAGCTGAGGCCTAGGGTCACAGAGCTAGATTTAGATCTAATCTCTGACACCAAGGTCAGCACTTACTGGAAGGAGTGAAATTTGCCTTAATTTATCTTCTTCTTGTAGGTGTATTTGTTTCTGCATATATTCACATAATACACACCTAAGACACAAATAGAGCATGGTATTTGTATTTTACTGCCACTGTCAAAGGGAAGAAGATAAGCTCATCAGTTTAGTTTCAGCATGAGCTTCGTGGTTATTCTTGTTTTAGGATGGCTCTTGACATTTTCCTTCCTTTTTCCATATGAAGCTCTCTTTTAAGCTAAATCTTATGTCTTATTTAATAACTTCTCTAAGAGGGGTATACAATTATTCATCAGCCTAAAAGCTACTTTTTAAGGGTGTTCTTTTTTTTGGTGGCCAATTCAGCTACTTATTATAGTACCTTCTCTCTATTATAGAGGAAGTGGAAACATATTAAGATTGGCTCATCTCTGGGAGATTAGCTAGGGCAACACTTGGGGGTCTGCTATGAGGGGCAACACTTCACATCTAATCCACTGAACCAACAGGGCTGCTTTGATGATAAGGATGACGTTTGAAATATTCTGGGAGAAACCAGCCCTGACGGAGTTCAGTTATTCTGTTCTTACACTGTCTCAGCTTGCCATCAGTCATTCATAATGCATAGCAAAGAACATTGCCTCCACTGAGAAAAAGCTCCCTTACCACGTGGTAGTTTTCAAGGTAGGTGGTATTTCTTTTGCACACCTTGGGGCAGGAGTTTCTAATATAAAACCAAGGTTGCATAATAGTGTCAGTATCATCTGAATTGTTTTTAAATTCTAGATTTATATAGAAGACATCTCATGGAGAAAATCAGAATCTCTTAAGGGAGAGATTCAGGATTTTAGACATAGAGAATGGACTTGAGGACACGGCGGGGCGGGGAAGGGTAAGCTGGGACAAAGTGAGAGAGTGGCATAGACATATATACACTACTAAACGTAAAATAGATAGCTAGTGGGAAGCAGTCACATAGCACAGGGAGATCAGCTCGGTGCTTTGTGACCACCTAGAGGGGTGGGATAGGTAGGGTGGGAGGGAGGGAGACGCAAGAGGGAGGAGATATGGGGATATATGTATATGTATAGCTGATTCACTTTGCTATAAAGCAGCAACTAACACACCATTGTAAAGCAATTATACTCCAATAAAGATGTTAACAAAAATAAAATAATTCTGCCATAATTTTGTTGATTTTTTTAAAAAGGAAGTGTAAAAAGATTTGCAGGCCAAAATGATCCCAGACCAGTAGCATCGGCATCACTTGGGAGCTTACTTGAAATGCAGAATCTCAGGTTTTACCCTAGACTTACTGAGTCAGAATCTGAATTTTAACAAGCTCTCTGGGTCATTCACATTACGTTAAAGTTTGAGAAGAACTGGTCTAATACAGTATTTAATAACTCTAGCGCATGTTAGAATCACCTGGATAGAGCCATGCCCGAGCCCATCACCACAGATTATGATTTTTTTTTTTTTTTTTTTTTTTTTACGGTACGCGGGCCTCTCACCGCTGTGGCCCCTCCCACTGCGGAGCACAGGCTCCGGACGCGCAGGCTCAGCAGCCATGGCTCACGGGCCCAGCCGCTCCGCGGCATGTGGGATCCTCCCAGACCGGGGCACGAACCCGTGTCCCCTGCATGGGCAGGCGGACTCTCAACCACTGCGCCACCAGGGAAGCCCCCACAGATTATGATTTACTTGCTTGAAGTGGGACCATGACATCAGTATTTTTTAAAAGCTCCTGAGCTGATTCTAATACCTACCCGTGCTGAAGAACTACAGGCTTAATCATGTAATAAGCAGCCAGTGGATGACTTCAGAGCTTCCTGGCTGTGCTGGTTTCAGCTCAAAGCCATAAGAGCTTTGCCTCTGCCACCAGAGCAGAGAATAGGATGAAGTGCTTATCTCAAAGCCGGCAAACAGCAAAGTCCTATTGGGACCCACAGTGATAGGATTATTCTTGGCTACAGAAGATAGCAGTCAGCAGCAGAGTTTGTATCACATCCACAGTGCTCTCCAGAGGGTCGATGTCTAGTGCCCTTCAAATGAGAGAGAAATGGAGACTGTCCCTTTCTTAGCATTCTCTATTTCAGAGTCATGTGTAATTCTGTGTTTTAACTTTGATATGTCATTTATCCTTCAGTAATGACACTGTCAGAAAATCCTACTCTCTTCTAGGCTGTCTTTAGTCACATAGGAAGAAGAATATCACTGACTGATTGAACCTTTTAACTCCTTTACTTCAAATTCATAGTAGGAGTGATTACCCAAAGAGCAATACAATTTTGAAATTCGTAAGAAAACAGTGTAAACCGAACTCTTTGTAAATATACACGATTTCAGTCCCAGATAGATACAGCTCAGAGTCTTTCTTGAGGTCAAATAGAAATACCTTTATATTTCAAAATGCCTAGTCTAAAAAACCTCCTCTCAATATCCCAAAGGAAGGTATCTTTTTCCTTCCATGAATTCCTGTTGCAGTTATTGTTTGGACACATTTACTTCATCATTAATAATGAACTGATTTGCAATATTTCTTTTGTCGGTCTTTTGGATTATTTTAAAGTCATGTTGTTATTTCACTTTTCACACCTTTATGGCTTATTTTTCTGAATAGGTCATACACTCAATGAAGGCAAGAAATATCGTGACCCCCCCCCCTTTATGCCACGTGACCCTGTTTGCATCATGTGACCCCGCTTCCCATCAGTTTCCCAGGCTTTACATCACTTCTGCAAGTGTTTTTTACATCAACTCCCCAGGCTTTTTGTCCTGGGACCTTGTTTTATCTCATATTTATTGGTGCCTTCCCATTGCACAGAAACTCATTTTTTTCAACACATCAGAATGTAAAATTGAACACATTGGAGCCATTTGGCTTTTATTGTTTCCCGTCTTGAAGATTTTCCCAATTTTCTTATCTATCTGTTTATCTATTAACCACTTATCTATAGTATAATGCTCTTTTTAACATGTTAATTGTGTAATATTAAAAAGTGCCACACATAATGAACAAACTCTGCCTTTTTTAATAGCTCTTAAGGTTAGGCACTGGTGAAAAAAATATATATATATCTGCCTATCTTAACAGACAATAGTCCGCCTCCTCAGGACTGAGGCATGAGTACATAGCAGCAGGCAGGCCCTCATCCTAAGAGCTGATGCAGCAGTGGGTCCCTCTGCACAGATCTAAGCTCTATTCCACATAAAATGAAGTCAGACTGTATCGAGAAAGCCTCTGCTTATCAGTGTGTTTTGCATGAAAGGCACACAAGATAAGGCAGACCACCTTCCATGGAAGAGACCACACAGATTACAATCTTTCTTATAACGTTGATGCCATTATATTTAGAACGATAAAAAAAAAAGAAAAAGGAATTTATTCTTGAAGGGTTAGGCTTCTCTAGAATTCATATCTCAACAAGGCCGAAGAATTTCCTCCTCCATTTTTTCCTTGAATTGTAATTATGTGACTGCATGCTGGAGTTCCGTGGAGTTCTCAGTGGGAGAATTGGGCAAACGAGACATGATAAAGATAAATAAATATGAACATCACTCAAGGAATTCATAGGCTGGTGGCTCAGCCCAATAAACTGATCATTCTAATGTGTAAAGGGATTTAGCAAGGCTTCATACAAAAGACCTTTGCCATGAGCCTTGAAGGCAGAGGGGAAGAGCATAATAAGCAACGTGTACAAAGGCATGAATTCCAGAAACAGCTTTGAATGTCTGTGTACAGCACAAGATTAGACATTACCGTGGCTGAGCACAGAGTGAGTCTATGACAAAGAGTGAGAATGCCTATGGAGAACGATGGGGTGCTTGGGTCGATGAAGCCATGCCTTACGTTTGTCATATTAAGTTTGGACTTAATTTTGCAGTCATTTGTTTGTTATTAGTAGTATTGTGATAGGAAAGTGCCCTGATGTAATTTGTGTTTTTGAAGAAAATAACTTTAGCAACAACGTGGAAAATGGTTTGGAATGGGAAAAACATAACCCATTTAGATACTGCAGTAGTTCAGACAAGAGATTATCTGTCCTGGTGAGGTGGACTCACTAGGACTTGTTACTGATGAGGTGTGGAAGGATGAGGAAGTAGGAAGCTTTGAAAATTACTCTGAGTTCGTGCAATAAACCAGATTATTTCGTTGGGCTGGAGAAGGAGATAAATGAGAGTAAATGACAATTCAGGGTGTTGAGATTCATAGGGCCAATTCCCAATGTTTAATAAGCAGTAAAAGCTATGGACGTGAATCTTGAAGGTGTAGTCTCTGTGAGATAAAGAAATTTGAATTTTTACATAGAGTTTTTAAAGCAGAGGAGATTTCCCAGGAAGTGAAAAATTAGAAGAGAAATGATCAATCAGGGAAAGACATAAAAAGGGAAGGAAAAGAAAGTGTCACTAAGGTGGGGTAGAATGAGAAGGGGTTAGGGTGGGAGCAGAACTGGCAGGAATGCCTGAACAAAGAGGGGCCAATGCCATAGACAAATCAAAAAGGAGAGGGACTGAAAATGCTCAGCAGACTTTGGGCATTGATGAGTTTGGTAAGAGCAACTGCAGTAGGTCAGTTTCCAGGACAGAAGGTGAATTAGGGTGGAAAGTGAATGGGGAGGAAGTGGTTTCTGCTCGTAACAAATGTTCAAAGCAGGTTCCACAGGAAAGAGAAGACATTTGGTTCCTTCAGGAGGGGAGGTTAATTTAGGGAAGGTGTAGAGAGTGTTGAACATGTAGGTTGTGGAAGAAAAGGACCTAAGTGAGAAGAGCTTGAAGATAAAATGGGTGGGAATCGAGGTGTGTGCTCTCAAATGAGAAGAGAAAGTGAATTTAACCTTGGGGTTTTAAGAGACTACTACTCCTCCATGAGAGCATGATAATTAATAGTAGGTTTAAAAGTGGGAGGAATGAGAGTTTAGGAGTTACCACCTGTTGGTCTCTATTGTTTTCTGTAAAGCGGAAGATAAGCTTGTCTGCTGAGGGTGGAAGCATCAGAGTCTGAACAGAAAAAAAGAGTAATGAGGGCTTGGATACAAAACAGTGTTGAAGACTCAGCAGGGGGTGGAGATCATAAATTTATAGTGATACCAATTAGCAGAGTATTCTTTTCAGGGGCACCAGTTCATGAGGGAGAATAGAGAAAGAAAGTGGACTGATTTGTTTCCAGATTGTCTGCAAAGCTAAAGCAAAGAACAAAGGCAAGTGAGTTAAATATGCTGGTAATAGTGTCAATCAGATAGCTGAGTAGCCTAAATAGAAAAAGAAAGAAAGTTAAGAAGCTTTTAGTCTAGGATGAAGTGAAGGTTCTGAGAAAAGTAAGAATACTCGGTGGAAGTTAGCGGATAGGAGAGTTGTGAGAGGTTATAATCAGAGGTGGGGTTTCAGAGAGATGGCTAAGTCAGGATGTGATAAAGGGGAGAAGGAATGAAATTAATAAATTATGAGGTGAGTATTCAGACCAGGTTAGTTCCATGGGTGCAGTGTAAGTTGCCTGGTATGATAGCAGGGTCGGGCTGAGGAGAAAGATAAAAGAAAGAAGTATATGTAGCATATATTTGACCTATATATGTAATACAATTAGGGGGCCGCTAGGAGGTGTCCAGCCTTGAACTGAACCATCTGGCATCTGAGCTCTCTGTTTAAAATGAATGGAAAAAACACTGGGCATGTTGTTCAGGCTATTTATGACCTTAACGAGGATTCACCTACCACTTGAAAGTCTCACATTGTTCCTTTCATTGTGCTTAATGTCAGTATCTTCTTAGCTGTCACCTCCTCCATGAAGCTTTTCATGATGTTCTTTGTCGAAATCTGTCTAGCTTTCTGTCCTCTGTATCTCTGTTATAATATTGGTCATATTCTTCCTTGTATTCTCTTTATTTTAAAAGATTATATGTTTTTCAAGGACAGTCCTTCATCGTTCAACCCCTGCAGCCTTGACGTATTGTTTTGTGAAAATTGGGTACTCAGTAAATGCTCTTCACACTTGTATGGTCGTTATCCTGTCTTTCTGATTTAGTTCATAATAAGTATTGGCTATCATATAGTAAAGTCTGAAGATAACTGAGTAGTAGGTTTTCATGACAGGCATTGTGAATGCGTGGTCCAGCACCTGAAGAAAAATGTCCTTTGTGGGTTCTAAGAAGCCAGAAGTAGTATTAAAAACAACTGAGCACTGTGTAAGTGGGTAAGTGAAAGAGGCAGGAAGGATGAATTTCCAAGATCTTTGCCTACTTCACAATTTTCAGTGGGAAAAACATTCTCCTGGCAATCAATTTTCTACATGTATCTATGAATTCCTTGGAATGGTTTGTAAGGAAGAAATTGTAACTCTGTGTATATTTGTATGTGAGAGGAAGACAGAAAGTTGAATCTCCCCAAGGCTTTTGTCTTCATTGTCTCTCTGTAGCTTGCTTTCCAGAATCTCATAAGGATTATTGTAATTTTCTCTTCATCTCTCCTGCCTACCTCAACCCTACCTAATTTAAGCCATTGATTTTAATCCTGTCCCTGGACCTTAATAACACTTATTTAGAAGCTCCCCCTATCTTTTTGCGCATTTCGGATGAGAGTCACTTTAATCAAGTTGTGTTCCTGGGAAATAGATCTTGTAATTCTCCCCTAGTTAGAGTGCAGTTAAGTGCCCTGGGCCTCTTTAAGCAGTTGATGAGCAAACTCCTCCAAAATAAATGGCTTCTTTGATACCGGACAACAGGGTTAAAGCACCCATTAGTCTACAATCCTTAGAGAGCCTCTGTCTAGAATTTAATTCTTTGGATAATCTTGTGAACTTGACAGAGCCTTCACCTACTTGGGGGTCACATATTAGCAATTTAAAAAATCAGCAGTCTTTTCTGTCTCATGGTAACTCCATGGTCATTTTTCACAGCATTTAATTTTCAATACTATTGTGTGTAATTTTATTTTAATTTATTATATTTTTAAATTTTATTTATTTTTGGCTGTGTTGGATCGTCGTTGCTGTGTGCGGGCTTTCTTTAGTTGTGGCGAGCAGGGGCTACTCTTCGTTGTAGTGCGTGGGCTTCTCGTTGCGGTGGTTTTTCTTGTTGTGGAGCACGGGCTCCAGGCATGCGAGCTTCAAAAGTTGTGGCACACGGGCTTCAGTAGTTGGGGCTCTCGGGCTCTAGAGCGCAAGCTCAGTAGTTGTGGTGCACATGCTTTGCTGCTCCGTGGCATGTGGGGTCTTCCTAGGCCAGGGCTCGAACCCGGGTCCCCTGCATTGGCAGGCGGATTCTTAACCACTGCACCAACAGGGAAGTCCCTGTGTGTAATTTTATACCAGTTTTATTGTACAAGATATATTTACATTATGATACTTCATTTAGATAAATTTTGTTTTAAAATCTATCAGGAATTTCTAGATATAGTCTTTGACTAAGTAACTGCATAGTTAATTTATAATAACTAACCTAGAATTATGCCCTACATCTAATAACATGAGTCTCTCACTCTTTTGACATCATTTGATGATACTTAGAGAGTTAAGAATTTTAATTTGATGGATTGTCCTGAAAAATACTAACAATCGTATACACACACACACACACACACACACACACACACACACACACACTCACACACATCTACCAGATAATAGCTTTTTTCTAAGTGCTTTGGACAGTGATAAACAGAATAGTTTCTGTCCTCAAAGAACATACTAATTAGAACCAAGTCAGAGTGTACAAAATACACTGTAAAATCTCTCTTTCTCCTTTTGTTTCCACTTTAACTTTGTTTGAATGGAAATGCTATTTGTGATGGATATCAGATCCCATATTGGCTTCTTTTCAATGCATTTTCCAGGGCTCGAGCTACCACGCACAAATCTGCATCCGAGCTATGTGTGTGTGTCAGGATAGGCCTTTTATAACATTACTTTCCCTGTTCCTTTGGTCATAAAGTTTACTCAGTTTGAAGATTTAGAACTCTTTATCATCTAAGTTCTCTAGTGCTATTACTTTTTTACACGTACCACCCTCTCTCTTTCCCTCAAATTCCCCAGCTCCATTTTTCTATCATTTTTTTCTTTACACACGCACACACACACACACACACACACACACACAAATATTTTAAGAATTGATTCTAAAAAGAATCTAACATGGAAGAAACCCTAAGTATTGTTGAGAGGATTTGATGTTGTTGTCATGTTTTTTAATACTGGAAAAACTTTGAAGGCAAACTAAATTTCCAACAGTGGGAGAATGGTATATCCACTTCACGTAAGTTATTCCTCAGCCCTGAACTCATAGGGTAGTTTAGAGTAGGGCACAAAATTCATCTTACACAATGCCAGTGTGAAGACATAGCAACACATTTTATTATCACTATTATTTTTGTTGTTAGATTCCCAACTTGAACATCTCAAATTCAGCTTGGCCCAAACATTTGACTGCTTATTGGAAAAATCTTCCGGATTCACTTAATTCTCTCTCCCTTCTCACTGACACAAACAAGCCTAGTACAGGCAGGTATGTTTTCTGTTAATTAAAGCCACAGTTACCTGTAGTTCTTTGCTTTCTGCCATCTGATTTATTCTTTAACTGCTGCCAAACAAACCTGAAAGAATCCTTTTCAGAGAAATGGCATGTCTGTTTAATGTAAGTATTAATAATCATCGTAGAAATCGTAAATTAAAAACTAACATAACATCTTGTCACACAGACAAACATATGAAATAGGAAGCCTAGAAGAATGGCCTTCTGATTCTACTTGAAGCCTACTTATTCACTATGACAACTCCACCACCAACTTTTTTCCTGACTCTCAGCTCACAGGCAAATACTTTCCTCATTCTCCCACTGGATCCTGGTCCCTTTGCCTTCTCTAATTCCTTTAGCTTAAATGTTAAGGGACATACATTACAGGTGTATATTGCAGAATATGTTAATCTTAGTTATGCTACTCAGAAAAATAGTGGATATAATCAGTACTTTTTTGATAATAAATATGCTCATTTGCATTTTCCAGGAAGGGATAATGCTTTATTTTCTAAGAATCTGTGATATGGATTTGTAATTCCGGCATGAAACAGATAAAGGTATTGCATTTTACAGTCTACATGGGAACAGGAATTTAATGTGTGCGAACAGTCTGCTCATTTACCAGAGTAATATATCCTAAATGGCTCCAGTGTGCTCATAGACAGCAAACACTGAAAGCAGTAATTGGAAGAATGCATCACCAGTCCAAATGTTCCTGCAAGTCTTGGGTTCGAGTCTGGTGATCCTCTTGAACCCTTTGTTTAGTCAGGATAGAAGATCCTAAAATTATTGTCTGAGACTCACATTCTAAGCAGTTTAAGTTATAAAAATACAAAAGATGTAGATGGACCCATAGTTTAATTAAACTGAACCAAAAAAAATCTGGGAATTTCTTAAATGTATACTTTTATTTGTATATATTGTTCTTTTAAAAACATCTTCTGGATGAATAATAGTATAGAACTATAATGTCAGAATTTGAATTTCTACCGTAAAGTAGAATGCATACGTAATGACCATGGAACATTTAAGCAACTGTAATAAAGTGTTTCGTTTTAGAATTAATAAGGTATTTTTATTCTGGCAATTCTAACTTATTGAAACCATAAACATAATGAAAAACTAATTATATTAGTTATATGATGCTAGCTGTTGTAATAGAGGAGAACCTGAAACTCATGGCGTAATACAATGGGAGAGTATATCTTGCTCAAAAAAACACCAAAACAGCTGTTTCTGGTAGATGGAATTTTGCTCCATTCAGCAGTATATGAAATCAGGCTGAAAAGGCTCTTCCATCTTCATTATGTAACTGCCAGTGTCCCTCTGGGGTTTGTGAAAACATTGTGACCGTCAGGCTATCTGAGGAAATTTGAATACACTGCGTATTTCAGAGCACCTGGTAGATCCAGTGAAAAGTCTCTGGCTCCAACCATGAACCTGAGATGTGCTTGGCAAGTAACCCAAGCCTTGGTGATGATTGGGATCCTGCTGAGATTAATGCCACCATTGGCATGGAATGTATAAAGTGCCTGGAGAATGGTGAAGTGTAGATGTGAATGGCTGTCGTTGAAGATGTATTTTTTTTTTATTGTTGTAGATCTGGCTATTTTAGTTGCCGTAGCATAGTAGATAAAATTGTGCAACAGTTTCATGACTCAATGACTACAATCAGAGCCGGGTTGAATGTGGTCAGGCTTTCTTTACTGTCT
Organism: Phocoena sinus; assembly: GCF_008692025.1. Lineage (NCBI taxonomy): Eukaryota > Metazoa > Chordata > Mammalia > Artiodactyla > Phocoenidae > Phocoena > Phocoena sinus. The sequence continues at coordinate 77,195,931 of NC_045768.1, read as the reverse complement.
TGGTTACTGTTCTCGCTGTCTTCTGAGAAGTGCCTTCCTTTGCTGTTCCTGACCGCATCCCCCCAAAACCCTCTTACCCAACACTACTACCCTGTCTAAAACCCATACCTGCTAAAGGAAAGTGCAGCATATAATACAGAATGTAGGAAATAACCCCATTAGAAATAATAGAAAATGGACACAGAAATAACGATTTGTCAGTCAGGAGGAAAAAGCATGGAAGATTTTAGGATCCAAGTTTCCAAGAGGTACATGTCACTTTTGCTTACATGTCATTGGCTAGAATAGTCACATGATCACAACCAACTGCAAATGAGACTGGAAATAGAGGTCTCGTGTGACAGTGAGGAAGAGGCAGACAGTTTGGTAATTGGTTAGCAATCTCTGCCACACGAGCTGTCAATAGAAAGTCAATATGTGGAAAAATTTTATTTATAACTTTTAGTTATTGTGTTTACATGTAAATATGTGTCAGTGTACAGAAGTGCCATAAATGAGTGATTTTTAATCAAATAAATAAAAATAAAATTAAGCCTAAAAATAATTATTGAGGTAGGAAGATTGGAAATTGTGGTTATAACAGTATTGGGTTGGCCAAAAGGATTGTTCATTTTTTTTCTGTAAGATGGCTCTGGTAGCACTTGGTTGTCTTTAACTTCATTTGAAATAAGTTTCTTAGATTGTATGTGACAGCTGTCATATCAGTATGCATTTAAGAAAAGACTTAGCAAAACTGGTGAATTTTTGTATAGCCATTTTCGTATTGAAGATGGAAGAAAAAAAAGCAACATTTTTGGCCTATTATGCTTTATTATTTCCAAAAAGGTAAAAACACAACTGAAATGAAAAAAAAGAGTTGTACAGTGTATGGAGAAGGTGCTGTGACTGACTGAACATGTCAAAGTGGTTTGTGAAGTGTCATGCTAGAGATTTCTCACTGCACGATTGATGCTCCATGGTCAGGTAGACGAGTGGAAGTTGATAGCGATCAAATTGAGATATTAATCAAGAACAATCAACATTATACCACATGGGAGATAGCCAACATACGCAAAATATCTAAATCAAGCATTGAAAATCATTTACACCAGCTTGGTTCTGTTCATCGCTTTGATGTTTGAGTTCCACATAAGTTAAGTGAAAAAAACCTTCTTGACTGTATTTCTGCATACGATTCTCTACTTAAACATAATGAAAACGTTGCGTTTTTAAAACAAATTGTGACAGGTGTTGAAAAGTGGATACTGTACAATAATGTGGAATGGAAGAGATCATGGGGCAAGTGAAATGAACCACCACCAACCACACCAAAGGCCCGTCTTCATCCAAAGAAGGTGATGTTGTGTATATGGTGGGATTGGAAGGGAGTCCTCTATTATGAGCTCCTTCCGGAAAAGCAAATGACTAATTCCAACAAGTACTGCTCCGTTAGACCAACTGAAAGCAGCACTCAATGAAAAGCACCCAGAATTAGTCAACAGAAAAGCACATAATCTTCCATCAGGATAACGCAAGACCGCATGTTTCTTTGGTGATAGGCAAAAGCTGTTACAGCTTGGCAGGGAAGTTCTGAGTCATCTGCTGTATTCACCAGACATTGCACATTTGGATTTCCATTTATTTTGGTCTTTAAAAAATTCTCTTAATGGAAAAAATTTCAATTCCCTGGAAGGCTGTAAAAGGCACCTGGACCAGTGCTTTGCTCAAAAAGATAAAAAGTTTTGAGAAGATGGAATTATGAAGTTGCCTGAAAAATGGCAGAAGGTAGTGGAACAAAAGGGTGAATACGTTGTTCAATAAAGTTTTTGGTGAAAATGTAAAATGTCTTTTACTTTTACTGAATAACCGAAGCACTTTTTGCCAACCCAGTATTTCTCTTCTCTTTGAGTTTTGTACTCTTTCTCTAGCCACATTTAAGCAAAACACATGCAATAAAACTTTTCTGCTGCTTATTTGAAATACTTAGATTTTCTCTTCTTTTAGAGGCTTTCATTGTACTTCAGCAAGAATAAAAATTTGGAATTAATAATAACACCTATTATTAATTCAGCTCTTACTATGTGCCTGGCCCTATTCCAAATGCTTTAAATGTATAGTTCAGTTAATCCTTATTACAGCCACATGAAACAGGTACTGTTTATTATATGCATTTTATAAGTGGTATAAATGAAGCTCAGAAAATTTAGGTAACTTGCCTGGTAAGACGTTGGGACTGAGATTCAATCTCAGATATTCCAGACTCAGATTCTGAGCTTGTAGCCAGTTACGAGGAGAAAAGACAAAAATCCAAAAAACCTTAGGGTTGGCTCCCCAGAATGCTTTGTAAAACTGTATTCTACGGGACCTCCCTGGTGGTCCAGTGGTTAAGGTGTTGAGCTTCCACTGCAGGGGGTGCAAGTTCGATCCCTGGTCGGGGAACTAAGATCCTGCATGCCACGGGGTGCAGCCAAAAACAAAGAAAAACAACTGTGTTCTAGTTAATAGATGTGGTAAAACTTCAATTCATGTTTTTTATATTTACACACATTTTTTCAAACTTAACTTTTATACACCAAATGAGTGCAATGCTGAATTTAAGATAAATTCCTCAAAATATCAAAACATTTATTTCCTACTTAAAATTATCATGTTATAAGGATACAAATTTATCATTAAGGATTTACTAGGTTAGCTTTTAAATTATTATATGTCACAAGTCTTCCTTATTTCTGTTTCCAACCCCTCATACCAGTTTCACTTTTCCTCACTTCCTTAGCTCCCAGATATCTACTTGGCTCTTCCTGTGGAATGTGAAGTAGAACAATTCTTAAATCTTTTTTGTTATAAATGTTAGACATTTAGCATCCATTACTTGATGCTATGCTGCTATAGTTCAATGAAAAGACAGTATCATTCTTAGCATCTTTGTTTCCCAGCAAGGAAGAGAATATAGTCTCTAGCCCAGAGCCATTGTGAATACAGGGGGTCTTGAATGGACTCATTCTCTTCTGTATTTTTGTTAGTTCTTACACTGGGCCAGGCGCTGTACTGAGTACTTTTGATTCATTGGCTCATTTAGTCTTTATAAAATCTTCATGTATTAGGACTGTTTTTATCTCCAGGAGAGGAAATTAAGGCTTAGAGTGGTTAAAAAACATGATCAGTTAGTGAAGGAGCCTGGACTTGAACCTAGAAATTTTGACTCCAGAAGCAATCCTTATCTATTCTACTAACTCCCACCTGTTACTCCACACTTAAATCACGTGCTGTCGCACGGTCATTTCACCTTTTTTATATTAATTCCTCTAGGATGCATGTTTTAAGGCATACCAGTTCTCTTTGAAACCATTGTTCACTTTACTGTTCAGTGAGCGTGGTAGGGTTTTGGTGGTTAAGAGAAGAGTGATATGGCTCGTGAGAGGAGGTATTGAGTAAACCATGGGGCAGGCTAAGGGCTAAGCACTTTATTTAAAATATAATACATAAATCTTCAAAATTATTGAGTAGATAGCATTATCGTCACTTTACAGATGAGGAAACTGAATCTCAAGGATAACTAATAACATCTCCTGGCTCACTCAGCTCCTAAATGGACGGCTATGATCCAAACTCAGGTTTGACCCTAAAGCCGTGATTTTTAGCCATTAAATTAAGAATCTTCCCTAAGTACTTCATAAATACTGGATTCTTTCCCAAAAAATACTTAATTTTATTATCACTGCAGCTCAAGGTAGTAGGATATATTAACACAGAGATGAGGGGAATTTAAATAAACGTACTAGTGATAAATGCTGGGGCTGGTATCAAAACCCAGGTCTTTTTGTCTGTAGATCTCAATCTTCCCCCTTCCATATTTCCTCCAGGCCCTCTCCCAGCGCTAGCATTACCACATTCATTCATTCATTTATTCGTTCATCATTCAGTCAAAGAATGTCCATTGTGTACCCGTCTCTTCTAGACACTGTGCTGCACGTTAAACACAGTAGTGAGTAAAACACTTCCTGTACCTGGAGCTTTTGGTCTAATGAGGGAGACAGATATTAATTCATACAAATATATAATTGGAAATTGTAATAAAGGACTGATCTTGTTTAAAGTAGAGGAATTCAGGGAAACTATCCATAGGGAAGCATCATTTTAGCTGGGGTGTAAAAGGTAAATAGAAGTTTACTATAAATGACCGTTAGAAGGTAGAAAAAGACTGCCAAGTATTACAAAGAGCATCCTTCTATTAACTCCTGAACAAATATTTTTTTTCCAGTGTCTGAAGGAACTTGCTTTTTAATGAGTTTTCTTGAAAAAAGAATCATGGTTTAATTACATAAGTATCGATGACTATATAAGCATCTAATAGTCAGATGCATGATATTTCTTATTCAGTGTCTACTTATCCAATGGCATCAGTTATCTGGAATGTACTTTCCAATTAGAAAAAAAAAGTCAGTAGAATTTATATCATTCATAAAGGGGTCAATGAAAAGAAAAGCATAAAGTATAGCTTCTCGAACTTAAAAAGTACAACTATATGTCAATCATTAACTACTAGGGATAAATAGCCTTTCATATTTCAAGAGATATTGGCATAATAATTTCTACTAAAATAATTGACATTTATTGAGTAGTCCTGAATCACTAACCATGTCAAATATCATGTTAAGTATATTTATATGAGGAGCTAGATAAATATATGTTATGTATATTATAAATGTACGTATAACTTTTTAAATTAGTACTTTAAAACAAAGGTTTGTTATGTGCAGAATTGATTTGTATACCATATCTAGATAGAGTATTATTCCAAGTAAGAGCATTTCTGCTTATATTTTTAATATTTCCTGACATGAAAAATACTTTGCGTATGAATCATAATCATTCAATGTGACATTGCATTTGATTTGGAATAAAATTCTGAAAATTTGGTAAGGAAAACTTGGTATATGACCTTAGATATTGCAAACTTTTACCCCAATACATAGGAACAAAACATACAGAAGACTATTCATCTTTGAAAAGTTCAAAAGTCAGCAAAACTTGCTTATAGAGATCTCAAGAAGCTGTTCATTTAACACTGAGATACTATTATAGCCAAACGAGTATTCTGAATTTGACATCAAAGAAGTTAGCACCTGATCAGCTTCAAAACTCCACACAGGTATACAGAGAAAGAGAAGCACTAAAACAGGTAAAAGTGGTTACAGTGATGGGGCAACTGTAAGGGTCGACCCCATGATGCAAAGTTCATCAGATGATAGACAAAGGAGCTTTCCTCATTCCCCCAACTTTACATGACGCATATCTAACAGGAATGCTTATTTTTATTTTCCAAATATTCATGTTTTAGCCACTTTCTGTGCTATTCAGTGTATTAAAATACACATTTTCATATTTCTAGATACTTATGCATGTGCCATAAACCTTCAAATTATATGCTCCCTTTAATACTTGTTCAGGTGGGTAGTTATTCTAAATGTCATACAGCATAACTTCTGCCAATCTTTGTTTCACTCAAGGTTCCCTTTAATTGACTTGGAAATGTGAATTTTGTTTTCTTGCAAAAGAGGAAGTTAAGGGCTTCCCTGGTGGTGCAGTGGTTGAGAATCTGCCTGCTAATGCAGGGGACATGGGTTCGAGCCCTGGTCTGGGAAGATCCCACATGCCGCAGAGCAGCTGGGCCCGTGAGCCACAACTGCTGAGCCTGCACGTCTGGAGCCTGTGCTCCGCAACAAGAGAGGCCGTGATAGTGGGAGGCCCGCGCATCGCAGTGAAGAGTGACCCCTGCTTGCCACAACTAGAGAAAGCCCTCGCACAGAAACGAAGACCCAACACAGCCAAAAATAAATTAATTAATTAATAAACTCCTACCCCCAACATCCTCTTAAAAAAAAAAGAAAGAGGAAGTTAAGAAATATATTGAGAACATTTCATTAGGTCTTTATTCCTGCCTTCTTAATTCCATTTATTCTATTCTACTTCATAGTGAATAAGTTCAGTATATTTTCAGTTGCAGCATTTTCTTATTGAGGCATATTCTGCCAAAATCCCATTTTTCTGAATGCATGTGTTTTAATTGGGCTTCTATGTGGTGATAGATGTAGGACTTCCTGCTAGTCCCATTTTAGCTTCTATAATTCTCAGCACAGATGGTTTTTTACTACACTACTTCTTCCTCCCACCCTTTGCCACCCTGACGATAAATACTGATACAGTCCCCTGAGGTATTCATTCATCTCTCAGGCCTCCAAACAGACCAGACAGCATCTCATGATTAGGAAGAGTGACAGTGCGAGGACAGGGTCATTACAAGACACTCGAGCAGACTGAGTCACCACCCTTGGGAATTTGAAACAGGCAATGCAAGACAAAAATGGACCAGTTCTCACTACAGTCAGATTTCTAACCTAGTGCTCCTTAAGGGTTAGTTCAGTGGTTTTTTAATTCCCCAGAGTAAAAAGTGAAACGGAATAAGAATATATAAATTAACTTTGAAAGAATCTCAGGAATTATGTACTTCAGAAGGGTTGATGGAGAATATGGAATAAACCATGGACTGTTAGGGGAATCCGTGCACTTATCTAATGCACCTTGGGAAAAATTGTGAAGCCTGATTTCAGATGCTTTTCTTACCCCTGCTGTGTCTGTCTTTACTTCCATCAAAATGTACCATTTCATTAGGGCCGCACTAGTTAATTGGCTGGCAGATGTAATGATTTTATGAGACATATTGATGTCTACTTTGTTCATTCAACAGTTATTGAATTATCGCTCATTCTTTGTCAAGGGCTGAGGATATAGGAATACAAAGTGGGCAAAAGCAGTCATCATACCTGTGAACTTTCCATAGCAATTCATCACACTGTATAAATTCATAATTGCAAATCAAGATAAATAGTATGAAAGAAGGGGGCACGTTTCTATGAGAGCATGTGGTTGAGTACTCTAACCTAGAGTGGGAAGGAGTGATTACGTAAGTAAGGCTTTCTCTCCTGAAATCTGAAGGGTGAGTGTAATTAAATAGGTGTGTTTGTTTGGAGGTGGGGGATTGGGAAACCATTTTAGAAGGAGGGATCTTTAGAGACAAGGGCTCACGTAAGAGGCAGATAAGGGCACGATGGCTGGCCCAGTGTCAAGGCTGATAGTTTGAGAACCTGAAGATTAAGCAAGGTGAAAGTACTGCTTATGTGTATTTATGCTCCAGGTCAAAATATGATAGGTGTGAGATACAAAAGTATGGGGCTGCAAGGGGGGCAACTCTAGTAGCTAAGGGTCCCCTAAAATACACTGTGAAGCATCAAGGAAGGGGGTTGCCCACTTCAACTGATTTCAGTGTGAAAGAAATTGGTCTGTTTGGGGGAAAATATGGGAAAATATGTATATCGTGAAGACAAGAAGATTTATCTCCATTTTAAAGGTCCCGAAAGTTTGACTTCAACTTTTAACTGATAAGAATGAACCCAGGAATTTTAAAATAAGTTCCTAGTTTTGCAAGGCCTACTACGTGTTCTTTGCGTACATAATCTTTTAAAGGCTAATTTTTAGTAATATTAATTATTTTTTAATGTTGTGTTCCATGCCTTTAGTACTGAGTATGAAAACTATTAACATCAGAATAAGCTGCCTTTAAAACCATCTTTGTGCTAGATAACATCCCTGGGTACTTGTCTTTTTTGAATTATCATTTCAATGTCTTTGTTGTTTACAGGGTCTCTAAACCTCCTCTGTTTTTCAACTCATAGGCCATTTAATGTTTTCAGAAGCACTGTTTGAAACCAACCTTGAGAAAGACAGTTAAGATAGTAGTTAAAAGCCAATAGACTGACAATTGAGACAGTGTGGAAAGAACTATTGTATCTTCAAAGCCAAAAATATGTGGATGCTTCCTAACATGGGGTTATAAATACAAATATAAGGAAAAATATAAAATATAGGGAATATTTATATCCTCAGCTTGTAAATGAGTTTCATTTATTGAAAAAAAGTAAATTTTGGATTTCTAGTGCAGCCTGTAAGGGCTTAGAAGTTTTCATTCTGTCCTAACAACAAGTAAAAATCTGAGGAAACTGAAAAATCAACAACTCTGTTTAGATCTACCAGAAAAATAAGGTCACAAGGCAAACCACTAACTCTGAAACTGGAGAGATGGACAGGCTGGGTACAGAGACTCACACTTACTAAAGTGGAAACCCATGAGAGGGAAAACTGTGGGAACCAATACTGGGGTAGGAAAACCCTAGTAACTGTAATTGATGAATTACTGGGGGCTCAGTGAAGAAAAGTGTGAGAGTTAAAGACTCTAGGAGGACCCAGTTAGAGTGGGACCCTCAAACTTTTATGTGTTTTACCTCCAGGGGCTCTACCAGATTCTCACAGGGAAGACTGAGAAGCATGGTGAAGTTCACAGCCCAAGGGCACAAGCTCAATGAAACACTGAGACCTAACCACAGTACTATAAAATGCTTCCCTTCCCTCTACACTTTACGACCACATTATATAAGGCCTATTTATTGCAGTTCATTTTACTTTATACATCATGTCTGACTATCAAGAAAAAAAAAAAGAGGAAAGAAAAAGAAAAAAACGGTTAAGCCATACTGAAAAGCAAAAACCACATTTTGAAGAAACTGAGCAAGCATCAGAACCAGAGTCAGATATGGCAAGAATGTTGGAATTATCAGACCAGGAATTTTTAAAATCTATGATTAATATGCTAAGGGCTTTTTTTCTTTTTTTTGCCATACCGCACAGCATATGGGATCTTAGTTCCCTGACCAGGGATCAAGCCTGTGCCCCCTGCAGTGGAAGCACAGAGTCTTAACCACTGGATCGCCAGGGAAGTCCCATTAAGGGCTTTAATGGACAGTGTAGACAACATGCAAGAATAGATGGGTAATGTAAACAGAGAGAAGAAAAGTGAAGATAAAATAAAAAACTTTTATTTTTCTTCTTAATTGACCTAACAGGTGACAGATTTTTTTTCAAAATAAGTGTAACAAAAATGTATTTGATGACTATAGTTTGTGTATAAGTGAACTGAATGACAGAAATGATACAGGGGAGGCATTAGCAATATTTTATTATTATTAGGTACTTATACTACCTGTGAAGTATCATATTTTTTACTTGAAAGTAGACTAAGTCATTTGTTAATGTATATTTTAAATTCTAGGGCAACCCCTGGGGATAAAACAAAAAGAAGTATAAATGATGTACTAAGAAAGGAAAGAAAATCGAATCATATAAAATGGTCAATACATTTCAATCAGAAATGGACAGATCCATCAGGCAGAAAGTAGTAAGGGCATAATTGAACTCAAAAGCATCATCATTCAACTAGATACAATTGACATCTATAGACTGCTTCATTCAACAACAGCAGAAGACACATTTTCTCCAGCTCATATAGAATACCACCAAGAGAGGTCACATTCTGGGTCATAAAACATAGCTTAACAAATTTAAAAGAATAGGAATCATACAGTGCATCCTCTCAGACCATAGTGGAATTAAATTAGAAATGAATAACAGAAAGACACCTGGGAAATCCCAATATTCATGGAACATAAACAACATACTTCTAGATATTATATGGATCAAAAAGAAATCTCAAGAGAAATTTAAAGATATTTTGAACTAAGTGAAAATGATAATAGAACTTATCAAAATGCAGCAAAAAACAGTGCACTTAGGGAAATTTATAACATTGAATGCATATGTTACAAAAGAAGAAAGATTTAAAATCAATGATCTAAGCTTCCACTTTGGGAAACTAGAAAAAAAAAAAAGAACAAATTAAATCTGAAGTAAGCAAAAGAAAATAAATAATAAAAATTAGAGCATAAATCAATGGAATAGAAAACTAGAAATCAACAGAGAAAGTCAACAAATCCAAAAGCCAGTTCTTTGAAAAGGTCAGTAAAATTGATAGGCTTTAACCAGGCTAACAACAACAACAATACAACTTAACAAAACAAAAACAAAAAAACAAAAAAGAGAGAGGATACAAATTACTGATATCAGAAATGAAAGAGGAGACATCATTACAGATCCTATGGATGTTTAAAGGAATTCTTTGAACAACTCTGTGCCCACAGATTTGATAACTTAGATGAAATGGACCTATTACGTAGAAGACTCAATCTGCCAAAAGTCATACAAGAATAAATAAGCAATCTGGATAAGCTTGTATCTATTAAGGAAATAAATCAATAGTTAATAACCTTCCAAAAGAAAGAGAAAGGCCCAGATGAGATGGTAAGTTTGGTAAATTCTACCAAACATTTAAGAAAGGAATTATACCAATTTTCTATAATCTCATCCAGAAGATAGAAGCAGAAGGAATATTAACCAACTCATTCTATGAATTCAACATCACCCTAATACCAAAACTAGATTAAAGGTTTACAAGGAAAGAAAATTATAGAACAATATCTCTCATAAGCATAGATACAAAATGCTTAACAAAAACACAGTAAATTGAATACAACAATATATAAGAAGAATTATACCAGATTAGGCAAAAGACCTGTACTCTGAAAACTGTAAGACACTGATGAAAGAAACTGCAGATGACACAAACAGATGGAAAGATATAGTGTGTTCTTGGATTGGAAGAATCAATATTGTCAAAATGACTATACTGCCCAAGGCAATTTACATATTCAGTGCAATCCGTATCAAAGTGCCAATGGCATTTTTCACAGAACTAGAACAAAAATTTTTTAAATTTGTATGGAAACACAAAAGACTTTGAATAGCCAAAGCAATCTTGAGGAAGAAAAATGGAGCTGGAGGAATCAGGCTCCCTCCCTGACTTTAGACTATACTACAAAGCTGCAGTCATCAAAATACTGTGGTACTGGCACAAAAACAGAAATACAGATCAATGGAACAGGATAGAGAGCCCAGAAATAAACCCACACACCTATGGTCAATTAATCTACAACAAACGAGGCAAGAATATACAATGGAGAAAAGACAGTCTCTTCAATAAGTGGTGCTGGGAAAATTGGACAACTACATGTAAAAGAATAAAATTAGAACATTTTCTAACACCGTACGCAACAGTAAACTCAAAATGTCTTAAAGACCTAAATGTAAGACTAGATACTATAAAACTCCTAGAGGAAAACATAGGCAGGACACTCTTTGACATAAATCACAGGAATATCTTTTTTGATCCGTCTCCTAGAGTAATGGAAATAAAAACAAAAATAAACAAATGGGATCAAATTAAACGTAAAAGCTTCTTCACAACAAAGGAAACCATAAACAAAACAAAAAGACAGACTACAGAATGGGAGAATATATTTGCAAATGACGTGACCGACAAGGGATTAATCTCCAAAATATACAAACAGCTCATGCAGCTCAATATAAAAAAAAAAAACAGTCCAATCAAAAAATGGGCAGAAGATTTAAATAGACACTTATCCAAAGAAGATATACAGATGGCCAAAAGCTACATGAAAAGATGCTCAACACTGCTAATTATTAGAGAAATGCCAATCAAAACTACAATGAGGTGTCACATCACACTAGTCATGATGGCCATCATCAAAAAAATTCTACAAATTATAAATGGTGGAGAGGGTGTAGAGAAAAAGGAACCCTCCTACACTGTTGGTGGTAATGTAAATTGGTATAGCCACTATGGAGAACAGTATGGAGGTTCCTCAAAAAAACTAACAATAGAGCTATCATATGATTCTGCAATCCCACTCCTGGGCATATATTCAGAGAAAATCATAATTTGAAAAGATACACTCACCCCAATATTCATTGCAGCACTATTTGCAATAGCCAAGACATGGGAGCAACCTAAATGTCCATCAAGAGATGAATGGATAAAGAAGATGTGATATATAGATATACACATACACACAATGGAATACTACTCAGCCATAAAAAGGATGAAATAATGCCATTTGCAGCAACATAAATACACGTAGAGATCATCATACTAAGTCAAGTAAACCAAAGACAAATATCATATGATATTACTTATACATGGAATCTAAAAAAATGATACAAATGAACTTATTTACAAAACAGGAGGAGACTCACAGACATAGAAAAAAAATTATGGTTACCAAAGGGGAAAGGAGGGTGGGGGGAGGGATAAATAAGGAGGTTGGGATTAACATATACACACTACTAAAAAAAAATAGATAACCAACAAGGACCTACTGTATAGCACAGGTAACTATACTCAGGTAACTATATAGGTTATTTTGTAATAACCTATAAGAGAAAAGAATCTTAAAAAATAATATGTATATAGATAGATAGATTTGGATTACTGTGCTATACACGTGAAACTAACACAGTGTTGTGAATCACCTATACTTCAATAAAAAAAGAAGAAAAAAAAAGAATTATATACTATGACCAAGTGGGATTTATTCCAGGCAACCAAGGATGGTTCAACATTCAAAAATCAACTACCATAATTCATTGTCTCAACAGGTTGAAGGAGAAAAATCATATTTTCATATCAATTAATTCAGAAAAATACATTAGACAAAATCCAGCATCCATTTATGATTAAAAACTCTCAGCCAACTGGTAATAGAGGGGAACTTTTCAGCTTGATATACAACATATACATAAAACCTAAAACTATTGTCCTACTGAATGGTGAGAAACTTTAAGCTTTCCCATTAAGATCAGAAAAAAGACAGATTTACTCTCTTATCACTCCTTTTCAACATCATACTTGAAGTCCTGGTTAATGCTATAATACATGAAAAGAAAATAAAAGGTAACCAGGCTGGGAAGGAAAAAATAAAAGTCTTTGTTTACAGATACTATTATATAAAAATAACTTTCCTGTATACCAGCAAAGAATAAGTGGAATTTGAAATTAAATACTTATTGCCACTTACACTAGCAAAAAATGAAATACTTAGGGATATATTTAACAAAATATGTACAGGATATATATGAGGAAAACTACAAAACTGATGAATGAAATAAAATAACTGAGTAAATGGAGAGATATTCCATGTTCATAGGCAGGAAGACTCAATACTGTCCGTCCTTTCCAGCTTGATTTGTAGATTCAACACAATCCCAATCAAAATCCCAACAAGTTATTTTTGTGCATATTGACAAACTGTTTCTAAGGTTTATATGGAGAGGTATAAGACCCAGAATAGCCAAACAATATTAAAAGAGAAGAACAAAGTTGGAGGACTGACACTACCTTACTTTAAGACTTACTGTTAAACTACAGTAATTAAGACAGTGTGATACTAGTGAAAGAATATGTAAATAGATTGGTGGAACAGAATAGAGAACCTAGAAATAGACCCATATAAATATAGTCAATTTATCTTTGATGAAGGCTCAAAGACATGCAATGGAGAAAAGATAGTCTGTTCAATAAATGGTGTTAGAGCAACTGAACAGCCACATGCCAATAAATAAATAAATAAAAGGATCTAGACACAGATTTTATATTTTTCACAAAGATGAACTCAAAATGGATCAAAGACCTAAATGTAAAATGTAAAACTATAAAACTCCTGGAAGATAACATAGGAGAAAATCTAGATGCCCTGGATATGGAGATGACTTTTTAGATACCCATCAGAGGCATGAGCCATGAAAGTAAGAAATGATAAGGCAGACTTCACTAGAATTAAAAACTTCTGCCTGCAAAAATACTGTCAAGAGAGTGAGAAGACTTTGGAAGATAGTTTACTTTCTTACAAAACAAAAACATACTCTTACCCTGCGATCAAGCAGTTGTGGTCCTTGGTATTTACTTAAATGAGTTGAAAACGTATGTCCATAGAAACCTGCACACAGATGTTTATAGCAGCTTTATTGATAATTACCAAAACTTAGAAGCAACCAAGATGTTTCGGTAGGTGAATGGATAAACAAACTGAGGTACCTCAAGACAATGGAATATTATTCAGCGTTAAAAATAAGTGAGGTATCAAGCCATGAAAAGACATGGAGAAACCTTTAATACATTTTAATAAGTGAAAGAAGCTAATCTGAAAAGACTACATACACACTGTGTGATTAAAACTGTATGACATTCTGAAACAGACAAAACTATGGAGACAGTATAAAGCTCAGTGGTTGTCAGGTGTAAAGGGGAGAAGGGATGAATAGGTAGAGCACAGAAGATTTAGGGCTGTGAAACTATACTGTACGATACCAGAGTGGTAAATCCGTATCGTTATACATTTGTCAAAACCCATAGTATGTACAACATCAAGAAAAACTTAGTTTGGACATAGAATGATATGTCTATGTAGATTCAATGATTGTAACAATTGTTCCACTATAGTGCAGGACCTTGATAATGAAGGAGAATGTGTATGGGGTGGGTGAAGAAGTACATGGGAACTCTGTATTTTCTGCTTAATTTTGTTGTGAATCTAAAATTTCTCTAAAAGATTAAGTGCGTTTAAAAAAAAAAAAGCTATAGTGCCTTGTGGAGTTGGCCAAAGAACTTGATCTAGACTGTCTCAATATTTTACTAAGTACTCAGACCTAAAACTTAACAAAGCACAACTTCTAAGGACTTGAAATCACAGAGGTTTGGAAAAGATGTTACTGAATTAAGAACAGACTGGATAACATTGAACACTGAACGCTACGTTCGTATTTGGGATCTCCCGTTCCAATGAAAAGGTATGATAACTTTTTGAATAATAGACTCCTAATTAAGAAATATATGGAGGACGTGTGCTAGTGGCTTATTATTATATGTGTGGCTCACTACAAATGTATTTGTAATGAAAATAAAATAGCCACAATGCAAATATCATGGGGCAAATTTTAATGCATGTAGGAAAAATATGAAAAGCCAGGACTCATGTCATTGACATCCTAGATTTCCATAAAGTTTAACTCTCACAAATGTGTATACATTGGTCGTTGATGTATTATCTTTTTGGCAGTGTAGGTCGTTAGTTTGTGAGGTGCCTTTCTGAGTCTGAGTTGTTCATAAATAGGGCCACTTTTATATGCAATTTTCAGTAGTGATTCAATCAATAAAGCTTTAACTGATGTTTACACAGTTTTTTGCCCAAGTTTCTTGTGTGTTTTTTAAGCTTAAGCTGTTAAAGCCAAGCTATGAAATGGTCTAGACAAAAAGTTGTATGCTTCTATATAAGAAAGAATATTGTATTTTACCTAAAGGCAGGGAGATCTTATGAAGTATTAAAGCAACACTAAGTAAGTACCCTGGGCTTTTTTTGAATTGATTATTTTTTCCAGTTCACTTGATGATGCAGATTCCACTTAGCAAAAAGCACGTCAGGAGTTGCAATGAGGATGAAACGTGACTCCTTATCACATCTTAGATGTGCTGCCTTGGTTTTCCTTAATGGCATTTCTACTTCAGTTAAATGTGGGTAAATGTGTTTCACAGCACTTTATTCCAAGATAGTAACTTTGATTTTTTTTCTTTTGTGAACAAAGACTTGTACTTTTGGCAATAAAATGAGCTATGGTTTGGAAACAAGTATTACCAATTTTTAATAACTTAAAACTCTAGAATTCTTCATATTTTGGAAAAAAATTATTCTAAGCAGTTAGGTAAATGATCTTTTTTCAAAATAGGTCTTATTGTGTAAAGTTAAATTCCATTTTCAGAAGTCATACTCAGTACCCTACCTGTGAAAAAATACCTAACCCATTTGAAGAAGATATGCTGACCAGAAATGCTGAGGTGTGGTGACAGAGTCCATAGGCGGCAGGTCTAGATAGACTACCAGGAAGAAGAAATGAGGGAAGAACTGGGGATCATTATATATATATTTTAAGTTTATTTATTATATACTTATTTATTTTTGGCTGCATTGGGTCTTTGTTGCTGCACGTGGGCTTTCTCCAGTTGCGGTGAGAGGGGTCTGCTCTTCGTTGCTGTGCGCGGGCTTCTCATTGCGGTGGCTTCTCTTGTTGCGGAGCACGGGCTCTAGGCGCACGGGCTTCAGTAGTTGTGGCTCAGGCTCTAGAGTGCAGGCTCAGTAGTTGTGGCACACGGGCTTAGTTACTACATGGCATGTGGGATCTTCCCGGACCAGGGCTCAAACCCGTGTCCCCTGCACTGACAGGTGGATTCTTAACCACTGCACCACCAGGGAAGCCCCTAGAACTGGGGATCATTATCTTATATCAAGGTCTCTGGTTTTAAGTTGAATTTCCACTCTAGTCGCCTTGTGAGTTCACAAGGAGTTCTAATCAGTCCAGGAATGAAAGGTGACTTGAATAGAAAGAAACAATATATCTTTTATAAAATTTTGAAAGAACATGAACCCCACTTCTGAATCGCAGAAGATTAAGTTTGGAGATTATGTGGATCACTTTTTATATTCCCTTGAGAATAAAGTAAAAAAAATAATAATAAACTCTGGGTTATTCCAGCTGAGAGAATAAAAGAAGCAAACTCACCATGACAAGGGATAAAAATTTATATCATGTCACTTTTATAATGCAAAGCTTATACTGTTTCTGACAAGACAAAATCCAGCTGCCTTAGCTCATCTCAGTTTCTTTTCAATGAAGCTAGACATTTAATTAATTAAACAGCTTTTTGGCTTGGCTTTAATGATGTCTAGCTTCTAGCATATATGCATCCCACTTGCATGCAATAATCATTCCCTAGTATGAACTTCCAGTAATACCTCATCTCTGCCCATATATGGACTCTTAATCCTCCTATCCTAGTATTATAAGCCTTTATTAATTTGACTTATTTTCTATTAAAGTGTGAACTCACTGAACACAGACTGTATTCATTGCATTATTACCCATTATTTCCTGATTCCTATTAGAGGCTCAGAAAGGAATTCTTATATTCATTGATGAGTAAACAAAACAGTAAATCCATTTGAGGCTGTTTTGGAGACTTTTAATTTGAGAAATTAACATCAGGTTTGGAATGCCTGTAAAAGGCCGTTCCACATTTAGTAAACATGCTTTTCCTTTTGCAAATCTTATTCATGTGTGACTTTAGATAAGCCCATTTTGGCATAATGGAAATACAGCTTGATTACCTGTTGTTGCCATGCTGCCATTTTCTGCAAGCCATGTAAAGAAGGCTTTCTCTAAACTGTGGACTCGAACCTGGAGAATGAGTAATGGAGAATCTTGGTTTGTGTATTTGTTACAAAGGATTTGGTGGCTAAGTACTGTTTTTATAGCCAATTGAGAGCAGAGTAGATAAGGATTCTGGTAGCTTAGAACAGCCTTGAAAAGAACTAACAACTGAAGATAAAGAAGCTGATATCTGAAGGAAGAGGGTGGCTTCTGTTATGCAAAGAAAAAAGATTGATAGGATTACAATTAAGGAAGAAAAATAAAAAGTTTCTCCCTATTATGTTTTTTATCAAGTAGTTTTTAGGAAATCACAACATGCATAACATAAAGAAAAAAATAATGGAAAGAAAATAGATCCCAGTATTGCTTCAATAATACTGTTTTTAACAGAAATTATTTTATGCTCCACATATTATTCTGTAATTTGCTGTGTTTGTCCAACATTACTGAAGACTTTCTAATTTTTTGTTGTATGGAAGTATTGTACTACAATCTATTTAACTGCCCACTTATTGACAGACATGTAGGCTATTTCCCCAAAATCACTACTATAAACCATTGAAAAATATTTATAGCGGTCATTTGATTGTTTGTCTGCTATTGGAATGAATGTAATAATTATTTTTGAGAACTCAGTGACATCTATTTTAATAGGATTTGTCCTAAGTTAAGCTGCCAATTGTAAATAGCTCTGTCTGTTCACTATCAATGCAATCGTGATAACTTTGAAATGTCTTCTTGTTCTGTACTTTTATAAGAATGCTTGATTTTCTGCATCAGGATTTGGAGGGCATAAAATGTGCTGACAGTTCAGTGGGCACAGTTCACACAGAGTAAATTTCATAAGCTGCATAAAGAAGAACAGGCAGGATAAAATCATGAAAACACATTTAAAGGGACAATGTTGTCTCATTTAATAGGAAATTGTGGTTTTAGAAGTGTCTACAAAAGTGACTCATTTACTTAGTTTCTGGCAGATGAGAATCCAACTCATACATGACTCAGGTGAGGCCTTGGCTACACTAACCCTTCTATCCCTCATCTCTAGAGCCCCCAAAACCATCAGTATAGTGAAAAGATGGTTAAAACATGGTCTCTAGAGCTAAACTGCCCACATCTGAATTTTAGTTCTGTCTGCCCTCATCAGCTGTGTCATTGTGGGCAAGTTATTTGATGTCTTGTGCCTTGGATTCCTAACTTGAAGAAAAACAAAAATGGGATAATAATACCTACCTAAGGTTGCTGTGAGGATTATAGGAGTTGGTACATATGTAAAGAGTTGAGGTAGTGTAAATAAGCATCATATGATTGTTACAGGCATTATTTTATATATTTATTTATTTTTTAATTTTTTTAATCATTGTGTTCTGAATTCACAGCATTTTTTTTTTATTTATTTTTTATTTTATTTATTTTTGGCTGCATTGGGTCTTCATTGCTGCATGTGGGCTTCCTCTAGATGCAGCAAGTGGGAGCTACTCTCGTGGCGGTGCTCAGGCTTCTCATTATGGTGGCTTCTCTTGTTGCTGAGCATGGGCTCTAGGCACGCGGGCTTCAGTAGTTGTGGCACGCGGGCTCGATAGCTGCGGCTCATGGGCTCTAGAGCACAAGCTCAATTGTGTGGCGCACAGGCTTAGTTGCTTCGCAGCATGGGCATGTGGGATCTTCCCAGATCAGGGCTTGGAGCCATGTCCCCTGCATTGGCAAGCGAATTCTTAACCCCTGCACAACCAGGGAAGTCCCACAGGCATTATTTTAATCAAGAAGTCATTTGGAAGATAGGAAAGGCCGCTTGAGGTACAGCAATTAATTTATTTACTGAAAATATATAGATACGGAAATGAAATATGAGATGCTAAAAGAATAAGTCATATTCACAAATTTGCTCATAGGAATTAAAAAGGGTATTCTTCCTTATCCTTCTTCCTCCTGAATTGTATCGGACGCAAGAGACAGAATGCAGACTTTTACTGTTAATACTCGTCTACTATATTGGTGTTAATAGATTAGGTTAGAAGACTGGCCTGGGAATATAATCCCTACTTGCAATCTTTAATGAAAAAAAAAAAAGGGTTCCATATACAAACAACTGATTTACAAAAGATCTTTTGGAAAATCACATATTCAATTAAATATCACCTTGTGTAAGAGTTTTTAACTAGGTCACAGAAGTTATAGCTAGAAATCATAATAATCTAAGGTTTTTTACTAATTATCATCTAGTAATATACTCAAAATATTCATAGGCACATGGATACTTATGTGGTTAGTGTATAATACTTTTTGGTAAAATTAAATTGGGTGGGCTTCCCTGGTAGTGCAGTGGTTGAGAGTCTGCCTGCCAATGCAGGGGACACGGGTTCCTGCCCCAGTCCGGGAAGATCCCACATGCCGTGGAGCGGCTGGGCCCGTGAGCCATGGCCGCTGAGCCTGTGTGTCCGGAGCCTGTGCTCCACAATGGGAGAGGCCACAACAGTGACAGGCCTGCATACCGAAAAAAAAAAAAAAAAAAAAAAAAATTAAATTGGGTAAGTACCTCTTTGTAATATGATATATACATATATACACACAATATTTTCCCAGGTGGAAGTGCCATCACCAATATAATAGGAAAGAAGCTTATCAAAACATTGATTCAGAGAAATAAAAAGCATGTTAAAATATTTAAGAAATAAACTTGTAAAGAAGAAGTACATAAATACATTCTACCCACAATCCAACTAGCCTTTTCAAGCCACAGTATTTATTTTTCCAAGTTTTAAAAAGGCTATTTTTTTAGACTGACCTGACATTTTGGAGCCATGCTTTAAATAAGAGATTACTTAACTCCTAGATAGAATTCATAGTAAGCTTGATTAGAAGAATCTCATCAGAATCTGAGGTTAACCCTGGAATGAGACTAGATCTTACCAGGCTGACTTAAGGGTGACTTCCTTTGTGCTTCCATTTAGCCTGTAGATGTCTCTAGTAGAATAATTATTATATTTTTCCATCCTATTGCTAAATTTGGGTCACTACCGTGATGTTCTCTTAAAATCCCTCTGTCTCAAGTACAGTAAGTCCCCTACATACGAACAAGTTCAGTTCCAAGGGCACGTTCATAAGTCCAATTTGTTCTTAAGTGAAACCAAGTTGGCCTAGGTACCCAAACTAACACAATCGGCTATATAGTACTGTACTGTAATAGGTTTATAATACTTTTCTCACACATAATACATAAAAAACAAACACAAAAAATAAAGAAAACATTTTAATCTTACAGTACAGTACCTTGAAAAGTACAGTAGTACAGCACAACAGCTGGCATACAGGGGCTGGCGTTGAGTGAACGGGTAAGAAGGGTTACCGACTGGAGGAGGGAGAGGAGGTGGGAGATGGTAGAGCTGAAGGACCATCAGCAATAGGAGAGGGAGGGCAAGCTGCTTTCACTCACGCCTGACATTGACGGCACAGGTTCTAGTTCCTTGCTGGATTCAATTCTGTCTACCCTCTTGCTTCTGGATATCCTGGGCTTGAAATAAAGATACTGTACTACTGTACTCTATACATTACTGTAAGTAAAGTACAGAAAAGCACAACCACTTGTAGACGATGCACGCATGTGACAGTGTACACAAGACATGCGAACTAACTTATGTGATTGGACAGGCGAACGCACGTTCACATCTTGGAAAGTTCGCAACTTGAAGGTTGGTATGTAGGGGACTTACTATTCCCAGTAAAGTGCTTACTCGATGGTAGGAATGCAATAAATACTTAATGAATAAATTATTAAATGAATGAACTATCAGTTACAGAGGTAAAAGTGAGAATTGGTCCCAAATTTTGCATGTCCAAACATATTGGCTTTAAACATTTTATGTCCTTGAGATATAGTTAAGGTTGGGATGATCTTAGCTGTAAGAGAGAGCTATATAATAATTTAGAAATGTTTTCCTGCTAACATTAATAGTATTATTAAGACTATTGATGCTGGTATGTAGGAACTGATATGAGGGTGTCATACTGCAAATATCAATTACTATAATCATCGTTCATTTAACATTTTTATACCTTACTCCATTCCATCCCAGAATTAAGCCGGTGATTCAGAAGACAGGCTTGGAAGATAATGAGAGCTGAAATCAGACTCTATCTTTAGGACTTACTAGATACCTCTGCTTTGAAGTGTCTTCACACATTTTAGACTCCGTTTTTTAATTTGTTAGAAGGGATTAATAACAACTTATATGTTTTCTTGATAAATTGCATTATCTATAATTTTTAGCTATGCTCTGGCATACAGTTAGAATTCAATAAATTCGAGCTGTTGGTGATACTAGTGTCATTATTTAACAACAATCTTACAGTGGTGGTAGCCAGTTGCATCCATATTATTATGCAAGCTTTTAAAATCCTTTTTGCTAAAACTCCAACTGGTGATGACATAATTTGCACACTCATTATATAAATATCAGATACAATTTAGCCAAGATTCCCAGGATTACTAAGATATAAGATGGATATTCTTTTAAATTCTTTAGTATATAGATGTGCTACTTCTTTTTAAAAAACATTTTTTTTCCTTCAGTTCCTTGAGGGTATAGTAAAGAGGTTAAGGAATACATTCTATGAGTGATTAAGACATAAGGTTTTGCTTGCACATGGAGGAAAGAGGCCATAGGGAGGAAAAAAAGTCGGTTTTTGATCCCATGCAGTAAAGGTCAGTGATGGCCTCAAGTGCATTTCTTGTGATGTGGGAAAGAATGAAAAAAACCTACATTCCATGAATACCTTTGTTTCCATAAATCAACATTACTGAAGGGTCGGCTATCATGAAAATATTTAAAGTTGGTGAAATTAGTATAGTAACATTGTATGTGATTTGAGAATGTGAAGAATTTGTGGGTGAACTGGCATCTTGTGACTTAAATTTTGGCAAAGTGACTTGATTCCATCAAGAATGTCCACCAGCCTCTCTTTTTTTAATTTAATTAATTAATTAATTAATTAATTAATTTATGGCTGCATTGGGTCTTCGTTGCTGTGCACGGGCTTTCTCTAGTTGCAGCGAGTGGGGGCTACTCTTTGTTGCAGTTCGCGGGCTTCTCATTGCGGTGGCATCTCTTGTTGTGGGGCATGGACTCTAGGCACGTGGGCTTCAATAATTGTGGTACATGGCTCAGTAGTTGTGGCTCGCAGGCTCTAGAGTGCAGGGTCAGTAGTTGTGGCGCATGGACTTAGTTGCTCGGTGGCATGTGGGATCTTCCCGGACCAGGGCTCGAACCCATGTCCCCTGCATTGGCAGGCGGATTCTTAACTACAGCGCCACCAGGGAAGCCCCCACCAGTCTCTCTTAACGATCACTGAAATATACCTTTATCAGAGAATAGTTCTTTTGGTTTAAAGAAGTCATTTACAAACTGTCTCACTTAGAACTGTATGGTTCCTCTTGCTGCTGGGCTGACATTGCGTGTGTTAAGGGGTAAAGTAGATGCTGAGCCAGCGTTGCACTGGGTTTTCTACAAACCCCACCTACGTGTTCCTCCACAACACCATCTATATTCAACCCTGCTTTTATCCGTTCAATACATTTATAATACATTTCTTTGTTCACCTTTATTTACAGTAATGGTTCCACTAGAAAGATATGTTTGAAAAACATCACGTGGTGGCAGTTGTCAGTATGAGTCTCTATTAAAATGAAAAGAGAATTAAGCTGTTATGGTCTTTTCACCCTAGGGAGTGAGGTGGCAAGACAGAATGCAAAGGATTGTGAGATATCTAGAGGTTCATTCAGGAGGAAAGAAGGAGGAAGGATGCATCAGATGACTGAGGAATTTGCCAGAGTAAACGGCCGCAGGATGGGGTGATATGGGGAGAGCAAGTGGAAGAGATGGAAATTCCAAAGACCAAGTATATCTATCTTCCTTTTTTTTATGGTTTTGATAAAATCTCCCCTAGAAACAACTTTGAAAAATATTTGCAAAATTCTTCATGAAGGAAAAATAAAATGCTGTAGAAACAGGCTCCCACAATTTTTCCTGGTGGGAAATGATGAAGGCCGATCCCGGGGCAATGGCAGTGGCAGTAGGTAGAGATGAAAGGATAAAAATGAACAAGTGGCATGTCAGAGAATTGGGTTTGATGACTAACTGACTGAAGGAGGAGGGCTGGAAAAACAAAGTCCTGCTTGAGCAATGAGTAGATGGCACTAGCCATGAGTGATACTATCTTATCTTGATATACATTGTATTAGTTTTCTGTTGCTACGTAACAAAGTACCACAGATTTAGCAGTTTAAAATGATACAACACATTTTCAATCTCACAGTTTCTGAGTCAGGAGTCTAGGCTCAGTTTAGGTGGGTCCTCTGCTCAGGGTCACCTAAGGCTGCAGCAAAAGTGTTGGCTGGCTTGAGTTTTTATCTGGCAGCTGAACTGGGGTGGATTTATGTCCAGACTCACTCTGTTGGTTAACAGATTCATCATCTTGTAGTTGTAGGACTGATGGCCCTGGCTTTTTGCTGGCTCTAACTAGAGACCATCCTAAGCCCCTGTTGACTGCCTTCAGCTCCTAAAGTCTGTTCATATTTCCTAAACACTACCCACGGTTCCTTGCCATGTGGCTTTCCTAGTAGGACTGCTTACTTGTCAAGGCAGCAAGGACTAGAACAGATT
Organism: Phocoena sinus; assembly: GCF_008692025.1. Taxonomy (NCBI): domain Eukaryota; kingdom Metazoa; phylum Chordata; class Mammalia; order Artiodactyla; family Phocoenidae; genus Phocoena; species Phocoena sinus. The sequence continues at coordinate 77,172,232 of NC_045768.1, read as the reverse complement.
AGAGGAAGTCTGCTACAAGACCCAGTCTTATATAATCATGCAAGAGACATGACATATCCTGTCAGTTTGACTCAAATCACAAGTCTTATCCACAACCGAGAGAACGGGATTTTGCAGGGGCGTGAACACTAGCCGATGAGTATCCTGGGAGGGCAGCCTGAAGTCTGTCCTCATACACGTGGAGAAATCAGCATGAGCTAATAGGCTAAAGAAAGGCAGATAAAGCATTATGGGAATGTATGGGCACAGATTTTTGTATAACAATATTAATGAAGCTACAAAACAGAACCTAAAATAGTGCTTTAGTGAGTACCTGCACAATGCCTTGAAGGTGAATCACCGTACCGTTTCCCTTTTATTCTGCTTGCTTGGTAGTTTACACATATATGCCTGCCTGTACTTAGTTGTGTTGACAATAACTTAATGTGATAATTAGTTCTCATTGTTTAAATGAGTTTATTATTAAATGAGGAACATACCTTTTGGGCTTCTGAGTGGCAGATACACCTGCCTCCTTCCTTGTGCCATTTCCCTTAGTGAAACCATGTCACCTGAAGCAGTGACACTTCTCCATTTAAGGGCGTGTGGTTACAGATAACGTTGACAGCCTGAGATTTTAGGTCTAGAAAAAGCCTAAGGCGACTAGATTATGTTCAGGCAGTGAAAAAGCACAGGCGCATTATTCATTTTGTGCCCAAGGAAACTAATTTATGACAAACTTGTGAAGCTTTGTTTTGATAACTTCTGGGCTTGTTCTTGGCTCAGCGCATGTTTGACTGAGAAGTCTTCCCTTCTATGTGCTCCTTTTTGTCACGACGATGCTATTTAGGGGACTAATGAGCTGAGATTATAAAGTGAATTCTCAAGGGAGTTTAAAAGGGTCATTGTGATACATTCTTCCAGAGGTAATGTATTTCTTGGTGTTTACTGTAGCCTGCAGCAATTGTGTATGTGAAGGTTCAGTTTTTACCATATGTGTAATTGTAGGAAGGAGCATTCACCTGTTTTAAGAGACGAGGGTTTAGTTCAGAATTTTGGGAGCACGTTCAAACTTAACTGAATTTTTTGCAAGGTTTTAAACCCTTTAACTTTTTTCCATGCTTTATGCAGCTGATACTTCTTTCACCTTTTTCCCATTCACTGAGTCCATGCTGATAGCTGTCAGTTGGCAGCTTTTCAGTTTGTGATTTTAGGCACCATCGTTATATCATATTACAATAAAACTATGTTATTGTATAACGCTGTTTCGGGGAACAAGAAAATAGAATTGGCATCAAAATATTGAATAACAGCCAGACATTGTGCATTTCCACTAAAACAAGCAAACCAAAGCAAGAAAACAAACAAGCATAACTGTTAGATCATTTGCATACAGGGTAGTTTCGTTTGAGCCTGCATTGATTTACTGAGTGCCCATGGGGAAAGAGCACATAGCGATACATGTGATAGAGTAGATAGAGTAGGTGCAAGCACATCATGGAATAAGACAGAGCTAGAGAGAGAAAGGAAGAGAGACGATGAACGACCTATATATGTTCACTCCAATGAGCAGTGAGGAGGGCTGACTCCCATGAACAATTCTCTTTCTCTCTCTCTCTCTTTTTTTTTTTTCCAGAAGATATATTATAGAAGAGCCTCTGGCATAATATTCACGGTAGCCTCTGTTTCTTATAATTTCTGCCCTTGGCATTTTAAAAATGACCAAGGAATTCCACTTGACATGGCTGTTTAAGTATGTTTTTTGATAATTCAAACATAACACTGAAAATTAACTTGAGGTCAGTCTTAGTTATAGTGAAAATGAAACCCTATTCTTATAAAAGGAAGTGGTATGTTCAGGGATATAAAAAAATGCTTCCCTCTCTAGTACAATATCATTCATATTTCTCCCCTATGCTGTGCTCAGCCTCAAATACGAGTTGACATATTGTGTAGGGTATGAATAAATCAGTGTTTCCTCACCTATGTAATTTACCCACTTTTCACAGTTTGTGGGTTATAATGTTTCCTTTTAATCAAATTTTATTTTTCATCATGGCATAGGTGTATTTTTGTCATCTCCCCTACTTTTTCTTTCCTGAATATGGTCAATAATGTAAATACCTTGAAAAGAAGTGTAATGACTTATCTCTATTAAGTTGAATATTTATTATAGGTGTGGTAAAGAATTTGATATGTAGCGTTTTAGAGATATTCTTATATTCAACATGAATTGCACTGTTTTTAAATTGGATCATCAAAAGACTATGGATGTTTAGACACTTGTATCACTGGAGATGATTATTAAAAGCTCTTCTGGTATAATCTGAGCTGAGTAAAACAAAAAGGCTGAAATGAATATTCTAGCAAGCTTATCAGACAAAAATGTTCAAGGGATTCAGAACTGAACTTAGAGATTTGTTCCTTCTCTAGAGAATAGTAAAGTATAGGATTAGGTCTAGAAGTTGACTATACATAATAGATAAAACATAGTCCAAGATTAATGGGCAGGTGTTGTGCTTTCTGCTTATACATCTGTGTAGTTTGAAAACAGTCCCAAGATTGTACTCTATGAAATAAAAACTTACATGAGGATCTTTGAATATTGATACAAATTTTCTACGTGGTGCTTTAACCAAATATTTGTACTACCGGTGTCCAGGCCATTTTGAGGTATTAAAAGCCAAAAAAAAAATTTAGTGAGCTCTTTTGCACTATAGTAATTTTAAAATGTCAGTTTAATCAATAATATGTACAGTACCAGAGCCTTTGGGCATTTAAAATGTCAAGTTGTTTAATTTTGGAAAATGGATATTGGCCTTATAAAATCATCTGGTCAAGCATTTGCATTATATTATGCTTAGCACAGAGACTTACATTGTACTTAGAATGTCTTCATCAATTACTTCAAGACGATGTAAGGCTTGGGGATCTTTACGTGTGATATCCGATTACCAGATCTTAGGGCCTGATTAATTTTCCCCATTTCTTTTCTACACAGTGCAACAAAATGGCAGAAGGAAAGAAAATTAAGCTGCTCTAAAACTGTCCAATCTATACTGTTAGAACTTTTGGTTATTGAGTCTCTCTCTTTCCCCACAGACACATCACATACGTGTACGTACAGATAAAACCCTATGCAGCCACACAACACCCAAGTGGTTGTATTCTAGAACGCAGGCATGACTTTTAGTACTGACTCTACAGGTAATGGTGTAAGTGAGTGGTCATAAAAACATATGAGAAATGGTAAAGAGATCAGTATGCGTAGACACACACACACACACACACACACACACACACACACACCATAAAAATAAATAACTGGATTGATCGTTCCCAAATCTGTAAGGCATCTTTGGAATCTCTGACTTAGAATATAAGCAAAGGTAAAAGTACAAAATTCACTTTAAAGAGTTCTAGGGAGAACCTCAAAGACAAGAGGGTCATTCTCCAAAATGGCTAAAATTTAGAAATAAGGAAAGGTCTACGTAAAGATCAATTATGAGAGAGATACGGTATAATATGATTCCAAAAAAAACAGGGAAATCTAGTAGATTTGAAATAAAAGCCTTAAGTGGAAAGTCAAAATCAGAGATTTTTCTCATGAGTAACTCTCTGTTGTATAATTCTTATAAAAGCAGAAATTTAGTTATTGACAACTAAATGTTCTCCTGGGAAGGACATCAATTTTGTATATTATTGTAATGGTAATTAATAATAAAGCTGTCATTTGAGCACTTGCTATTTAGTAACCACTGTGCTTTGACTTTGCATAAATTAACTCCTGTTTTATAGCATAATTCCTCATTTGAAGATGAAGACTTCATGACTCACTGAGGTTAGGTACATTGCCAAAATTACACAGCCTGTAAATGGTAGATATTCAAACTCAGGTCTGTCTGATTCTAACAATTATTCTCTAAACCACTGTAAAGACTGTCCCTATTACCTCTCCAGACTTGAGAACTTGAGGGAAACGGAGTGGAAACTATAATATTTGAAAAGAATAGCCAGATTTAAAAATAATGATGCAAGAATGTAAAAGATAAACTTTAAAACCTGGTGTAGACTGAAACTAACTATTTACAATTTTTTCTATGCATAAAAGAGGAATACGATAACTTGAGGAGTAGGTACAAAATTGGTTTAAAATTGTAATGGCCAAAAACTTAAAAGAAGAGAAGCAAAAATGTAATAAATCCTTATGAGAAAGAGTGCACATTGAATAAGAATACACAATGACAAACGTGCTGTTTGACCTTATGTGAGAAATGGCTGCAGAGAGGGAAAAGGAAATCCATTAATATTTAATGAGCATCTACTATGTGCTAAGCACTGAGATTCTCCCATGCTCTCTCTACCGAAAGCAGAGGGGAGTTAGACATGCTTGCCACAAAGCAGATGCTGAATGAGTGAATGATAAAACTTCCCTCGTAAAGCTTCATTGCAGTGTGCATCAGACTTTCATTATGGTTGTATAAATACATTATAAATAGGATTATTTCATTAGCAAACAATTACGGAGAACTGGTTATATGGTAGACACAGGGACAGGAGCATAGTAAGTTATAGCTTGTGATTAGCAGTTCAATAGTATATAAACAATTACAGTGAGACGGGATAAGTGTAACGATAGAGGCATGCACCAAATTGCTGGGGGACATGGAGGAAATGGTCAATATTATTCTTGCTTGAAGTAGGGGGGCTTAGCAGCTTGACTTAAGGATGATACTTATAGCAGTTTGTAAAAAAAAAAAAAATGGTAATGACCTTTCCATGAAGAAAGAGTGGAAGGGCATTTTTAATAGAAGGAGCACAGTGCAAAACCAAACACGTGTCACACATGTGCCCATCTAGGTTTCAGTATGTAGTTCACAGGGACATGGCTGGCACAAAATCTGGCTAAAATTTAGGCTCGTTTGTCTTGCTTATGGTGATTGCCTGGAACCTGGAGAGGGATTATAAAACCAGAAATTCCTTTCAGCCCTGAGATTAAATTAATAATTTAATTTAAGAGATTAAATTAATTTTGAGATTAATTTTTAATCAGTGCTAGTGCATGGATTTAAAATGAAATATTGGTAAGACAGTGGACAAAGTTTTGTGTATAACATTAGGAAATATATAAGTAATTGCTAGAAATACAGGGGCAAACTAAAGAGGCTTTACAGAAGACCTGTTTTAAAACTAAAGCAGGTATTTGGAACCTTTGAATTCAATCCTGCCTATATCTTTTGATTTGAATAACAACTATACTAAGGTCATTTCCAATTTCATGATTTGAAAAAACTAAAATCTACTCATAATTTACAAAAGAAAAATGCCGGAAATAGATTATAGTATGTTTAGCTATCGTGATGGGTTCTTTCTGTTATTATCTCAGGCCAGAGGAGATTACTCAAAATCATTTGAAACTCAAAATCATTCTTTTTAGCTATTCTCCAGTTTTTATTACTTGAACAACTAATTGCATAATTTACATCAGAGAATATGTGTTTTGCTACTGTTAATTCAAAGACATCTCACTGTAGCTTTGGTTAAAATTTGAATATTTTTTCATTTCCTGTGTTTTTAAAATACTAAACACTGATCTGCTATATAAATAGAACCAGGTTTCTATAATTAATGTAAAATTCTTCCTATTATTTAACTTTGATGATTCTTAATTTTAAATATATTCAAGATATAAAAACTTATCAATATTTACATTGAATATAGCTCCATAAATCCTTAAAATTATTCAAAATAAATGGCAGTGTATCAAATGATCAAAATTTCCCTTATATCTTATTAACTTCAAATCATATTCCTGGGAACACAAAATATAGACTCATGACTGTAGAATTATGTCTATAACAGTGGAACTGTCTTATAAAGGTGTCTGGCGAAATGAATAATGCTGTAAAGAAGAGTTTCGGGAAAGTAAATTACAACCTCCTCAAGATCCCTAAGCAATCTCCTCTATTAATAAGAACTATGTAAAAGCCTAAAAGACGACCTATAAAAATTGAATCTAGATTTTGGTTATGACTCCTTCATTAGTAGATTATTTGCAAGAAGTGAAAATTTATAGCAAAGATTTGACAAGGCCACAGATGTGCAAAGAAGACACAATCCAGAGAATGTGGAACGGGTTCATGAAAGGCCAGTGTCGTTGGCTTTCATGAGTCCCTTTCCACCTATCTTCATGTCCTTTCCAGGGCTGTAATTATGTCCTAGTGTTTTGGTAATAGAGCAGCATCACTCAGAGAGGCTATCATGAGTTCCCAGGTCCATTTCTTATAAAGGGTTGTACCTCTCCTTTCCCGGGCAGCACATAGCCTCAGGGATCAGCCATTCCAGGAAAGGGCAGAAAAACCTAACCACCAGGCCCAAGCATTGGCAACAGTGTCCTCGGAGGGTGCAATAAGTCAGAGAACACACACTATAGGATCTGGAAACCTAGGATCTGCTCTCAGCTCTGCTTGCTGTCAGCAAGTCTTTCAAGTCCCTCTGGATCTCTACTTCCTGATTGGTTCAAATATGACTTGAGGTCAGATTATTTTATGGGTCCTTCTAGATTTTTCTTTCAGAATTCTTCAGATAGTGCGTAAGCTAAACAAATGTAACTTAAAGGAACACATTTTGGAAAGGTACTTTGAATGTGATAGTGGTGCTTCTGCAGAGATATGACTGGTTCAGGAGTTGATTCATCCAGTGTAGGTTTGACCATCTCAGTGTGGATTGTCAGCTCTGTCAGCCAGATGTGCCTTTCTCTGTGCAAAAGCATTCCACCCATCTCCATATCCCTCTCTCTTTCCTGCTGTCTTTCTTTTTTTCCTTTTCCCACTTCCCTTTCTTCTCTGTCTGTCTGCTGTAAGAGGTCTGAAGTGGTGGTGGTAAGATACAGAGACTTTGCACAGCTGGTTGAAATGCCTGTCACCACTGGATGGGGTTGAATTCTGCTATGTTGCCCCTTTCCCAGAAGAAGGAACTGTCCCTTACAACCATATGGTTACCAGCCTTTCATCACCTTTGTCAGAAAAGGCAGTGATTGTAGAGAAAGGGAGACTGAATACAAGCTTGGTTTTGGACCAGAAAGCACAAGGTTCAAACCCTGGCTTTGTTCTTTATTATCTAAATAAAGTAGGGAGATTTACTGTTGAATTCTGAGCCCAGGTGTCTCCTTTCTGGTAACCTGAGAATCATGACACCTACCTTATAGGTTCATTAATAGACAAGGTGTAAGGTATCTGGTATACAGCTACACATTAGAACAGCTACACATATAGGAGAATAGAAATTCTCCTATATGCAACTTAAGTATGTCAAGCAAGATAAAGAAGACTTTCTAGTGTATCTGAAACAGCAGAGTTGGGGATCTATGAATTTTTCCAATGCAGCAACTTGCCGCATTTTTTCCTTTAGTCTCAGTCCCTTCGCAAGGCATCTTTTCAATAACTGTATAGTGAATAAGTGAATTGTTGAACAATATTGTTCAATATTTTTTCAATATCTTATAAAAGGAACATTTGTATCAGAAGAAACTAAGATTGGTCCATGATTCACATTTTCTCCAAGGGCCCAGTTCTTAAGTAACACACATTAGAGAAGGAAACTGAAGGTTAAACACAAACATTGTCAAAAGAGTGTTTGCCAAGATAAGTCGTTAGACATTAACAGACCAAATGAATATGTCTTAAGAAAACAAAAAACAGCAACTCAGCAGGACTTGGTATGCATACTTTCCTTTTATACTTTTATCTGCAAATTTATATTTAAATGGAGGTTATAAGGGTTGTGAGCAGTAGGTATCTAATGTCATTTTTGTTGTAAGTCTTATATTTTCTTTTTCAAGGAAGAGGGTAGCAATAGTTTTCTGGAAAACATCTGTATCCTCATGGATTATTCATTAGAAGGTTTAAAGAAATTCAAGGGGATCAGAACCAAAGTTAGAAGATGACTTATGTGGGAAACTGGGCTTTGAGATTTTCTTGGTGTAGATGCTAGTCCTAAAGAACTGTATTGCAGCTTTGGTAATGGTAAAGAGTTTTGGGGTTTTTTTAACTCAAATATTGTATCAGAACATTTTCCTGAGAGTCATCTAAATTTTTGTATCCACCAATAAGCAACCATGACAGAAATGAAAGGTGATGAAACAACCTCCCAATAATTTTTTTCCGGTATTTTAATCATTCTTCAAATACCTTTGAATTGAAAAAGAGTCGAATGGTTATAATACTAAGGTTTCTTTAGATCTAGTCAGCTTTCCAAACAAGTGAAACAGACTGTCACGTATTATCCCCAAGTCTACATTGTATAATTTTATGGACAGCAAAGTCCCACCTGCCCAAAGATGTTTGATCCATATTCTTTTCTTTTTCAAAATTCTTTCTTTTATGCATTTATAGATTCATGCATTTATTCAGCAGATTCATTCAATACGTATCTATCGAGCTTTTTTTAAAGTTAAGCACTGTTAGAGGCGCCAAGTTTATGGTGTTAAGAATATAACCATGGTTCCCGATCTCCTCGAGTTTGCATGTTTATGAGAACAGATAAATACAATTTCACTGAACAATAGTAGCTTGCGTTTATTGGGTACTTAATGTGCCAGGCACTGTTCTGAGTGTATACATGTATTAACTCAGTCCTCAAAACTATCCCTTTAAGTAGATAATATTTTATCTCATTTTATAAATAAAGGAAACCAGAACATAGGAAAAATAAACAGCTTCTCCAGTGTCATGCAGACTAGCAAGTATGCATTCAGGATTCAAAGTCAGTAAGTCTGGGTGTAAATCTTGTACTCAAACCCACTACGTTATTCCGAGAAATGACAGGGAAGAAGGCTTGAGGAAGCCATAATAGAATATGAAAGGGTTCTCCCATTTGACATAAGGTATACATTTGGAAGTGACATTTAAGCTGACACCTAAGAAGCAAATGGCTAGGCAGAGTGGGGAGAGGACTTCTCTAACAGAGGAATAGGCCATGTGAAGGCTTTGAAATGGGCTGAGCTTTTGGCACAGATGAAGCCTGGTGAGTGATGAGGTTAGACTGGAGAGGTCAACAGTGGCCAGAAAGATAAAAAGAAAGAGGGTGGGTGAGGGCAGGGGTGGAGAGACAGAGAGACTGGAAGAAAAAGAAAAATATAAAATCTCCATAGTACAAAGGGAAGTCATTTATGGAGAGACATGATGCAATTGATATTTTAAGATAATTCTGGCTGGAATGTAGAGATTAGATTGGAAGGGCAAGAGGATAAGTAGAAAAACTCATTAGGAGGCCATGAGAGTAATCCAGGAGATGGGCAATAAAGGTGACAGCATGTAGATGAATTCAGGATGCACCTGAGGAGGCAAGAGAGGAGGAAGCCAGGCAACAGCTTCTGGGTTTGCATTCTGACCTGCATTTCTGATTCTGGTGTTATTGCCTGATGTTCTCAACATTAGGGTACTATCCCGAATTATAACATTTTCTTTCAATAGCCTCAGTTAAAGTGTACCAGTAGTAACTGGAATCACATTGGATTTTTTCATTAGTTTATTAAATGAATACAACATAGAACGAGAATTTAATAAAAAACTGTTTCTGCCACCTTTTACGTACTTCTATGGTTTGATATTTTTGATTAAGTGTGGTTAAGATGGTTAAGAAACTTTTTTTGTGCATGCTGTTATCAGAATGCCATTACTAATATCTTTTAATCAGAGGTATTATTGCATTATTGTTACTAGCTCAAGCTCTGGAGTCATCTGCCTTGGTTTAAATTCCAGCTCTGTTAGTTGCTTGGTTATTTAATCTCTCCGTGCCTCAATTTTCCATCTTTCAATTGAGATAAAAATAGTATTATTTGTAATACTATTAAAAATTAAGTGAGAATTAAGTGAACAAATAGATATAAAGTTCTACCTAGTGTCTGGCATATGGTAAGCCTTAAGTGTATATTAATTATTATTATTATATTAATATATACAAGGCACAAAAACTGTCTTATATGTATGTGTGTGTATTTTAAAGAAATGGATTTTATAAAAATATGTTTTGAGCCAATGAAATATATGGTTCACTTGCAAAAATTTGTAGCTGTAGTAGAATTTCAACTTTTTAAAAGTTTAAGCACAATGAAAACTTTTAACTTGATTGACCTAATAAAAAGATAATTTTTCTAGCACACAAGAAATGAGGACTGTATTTCTTTCACTCTTGGGTTTTGAAAGATTAAAGCAAATAAAAATGCCGGTATCTCTACATGTACACCTCTAAGAAAGTCAAGAACAAAAGGAAATGTAAGCCACCAAAGCAATCCGGAGTGAAGTCCTTGTCATTCTGTTGGAACTCACCAAAGCAGATTTAAACCAGGCAAACTTAAAATAGAAAAGAATCAAAATTCCTTTTTTTATTATTATTTTTCTATATAAAGAACAGGTGATGTGCATTTCATGCTAAAATAGGATTTAGTGTACTCTAAGAGCAGGATTCTCTTTGAATATGGTCTAGGGCAGTGTGTTATAAGTGGGATCTCTATGGAGGGATTCAGTCAAGTAATACTGTCATTATATTTTTTTAATTTGAAAAAAGTGTTACTTTTAGTATTAAAAAGTTCTAGTGAATGCCAGAGTCAAAATTACTCAGTGAATGCATTTCTCCTTTTCCCTTCTCTATACCCTCTGGTGTTCTGGTAAATAGTATAACATATTTACTATATTAGAATTATGAAATCTATAGCCTATTTCTTAGTTTTAGCATAGCTATTTTGTGATATAAAAAGTAAGACTTGGGACTTCCCTGGTGGCGCAGTGGTTAAGAATCCGCCTGCCAACGCAGGGGACATGGCTTGAGCCCTGGTCCAGGAAGATCCCACATGCCGCGGAGCAGCTAAGCCTGTGTGCCACAACTACTGAAGTCCGCATGCCTAGAGCCTGTGTTCCGTCTGCAATAAGAGAAGCCACCGCCATGAGAAGCCCACTCACCACAGCGAAGAGTAGACCCTGCTCATGGCAACTAGAGAAAGCACGCTCGCGAGCAGCAACGAAGTCCCAACGCGGCCAAAAATTTAGAAAATAAATAAATAAAATAAATTTTAAAAAAATAGTTAAGACTTACACAGCTACTTTGTTATATTAGAATTAAGATTGAATGAATGGTATATTATATTCTTTCTATGCTAATGGAAATTAATGTTGAATAAATTTATGTTCCCAGGAAATGTCATTTATATTATCTAATTTGTTAGGAATATCATGTTATTACTTAAGCCAGTTAGCTTTTTATGCAAAAACACCTGTTTAAAGTGTTGGATATTGTACTCTTATAAATCTTAATACAAATTTCAAGTAAGTCCAAAATTTAATATTAATTATAAAACAGACTTATTACATTTTAATAACCATCTTTTGAAACAACAGCCGAACAATAAACAAAAGAAGGGGAAAGCTTTTATTCAGAGCTTCATTTTTATTTAACAGTCCTGAAATGTTGATGATAAAACACTTAACTCAGGCAGTTCTGGTCAACTGCCCTCATTTACAGGTTTCAAGTTTTATTAAGCACCATTGCATTCAATTTAACATTTGTTCTAACAAGTCCCATGACCAAAGGTATCCATAGCTGATGCTTTGGAGGGAGTGTTACATAATGGAAAGGTCTGTGATCTTGAAAAAATGATTGTGTCACTTTCTAAGCCTCAATTCTGTAATTCTGTATTTTTAAAGAGACAGTGGTACCTATCTCACATAATTTATTTTATGATGAATAAATTAAATCATGTCTTTAAAGCATCATATCTAGGCACATAGTAGACAGGTTATTTTACTTTTTCCTTCTATGACTAGATAGAAAAAATTAATATGAAAGGGATGGAGATGCCACATAGCAATTCAAAACATTTGGTCTTCTCAGTGTACGAGAGAGTCTGTCTCCCCAGTGTATGGCAGAACGGTTCTCTAAGCCAGTTTCTAAGCTCTCCAAAATGTTGGTGGAATTTCATATCAGAGGCTCTAGACTACTTGGATGCTTCTGAGGTGGTGCTGTGTGATTGCCTTAAGGGATCATTCAAGAAATTCAGTGTTCAGAACTTTTCATCATGAGAAGCTCTACAACATCATTTTCTCTGGGTTAATGCCTTAGGAATGGTCTTAGGTGAAAGTTACAGCAGTAACAAATAGGTCATTTTGGTATATATTTAAATGAAGTTTCTTAAATACATCAATTGAGAATTAGGTGCACAGAGTACACAGACTATTGTATACTAGGTATGAATCATAGTGGATAAAAAATTCTGTGAGAGAATTACTTTCCTTTTAGGAGAAGATGCCATATATCTATACATGCTATGTATTTCCTCAGAAAAAAGTCTTCTCCGTTTTTCCCTCACCTTGAAATAAAGTATGAGAATCACTAAAAAATGTTGTGGAAAAAGAGAAGAATGGTAAAATTGTCTACCTTTTCGTTTAAAACAGAGATTTTCAGGCTTCCTCTTAAACACTGGTAGAGGTGTAAATTCCTAACTAGATGGTATTTATACCTAGAAATATACACAGTAGAGGAATATATTTTCCCTCTAAAATAGCATTGAAAGTCCAGGAAGACTGTTATTTTTTTCCCCTTGTTTTCAAATTCTCCTTAAACCTAAAGCATATTCTTACTTCACTTTGAATTTAAACTATTGCTTATCTTTGGTGATCATTATACTCATTGTCTAAAGAAGGAAATAAAACAATGATTCTTTTATCAATTATATTTGCATATCTCTCACCTTGAAGTTCAAGTCACTTTTGTTTGAATAGGGATTAAATCAGTACTGGTTGTATTTTAAAAATATTAATCCATATAAAATTAGTGTTATAGCATGTTCATTGACCTCTTTAACATTTTTCTCTCTTCACCACTATATCCTCCTCTTACTAATATTTTCTCTCATTTTTTAGATAATAACAATAACAGCTATCATTTAATCACTCACTAAGTGCTGGAGATTGTGCTAAATTCACTGTACTTTAATCCCCACATCGATCAAACGCTGTACTTAGAGCCATTGTCTGCTTTAGTATTGCATACGCACTTGGGATTCACCTATAATATATACTCATCTCATTATAGAAAGAGACTATAATTAAGGCAAACAGTATCACATAGTGAAAAGGGAACTGACATTTCACACTACTCATGTGACCTTGGAGAAAAAACACATACGTTTTGTACACCTCAGGTAAAAATTTCTGTGCACGTTTTCCCAGGTTGACGCTCAGGATTTTATTAGGTACATTGCCTGTTATAGGTATGATTTTATTGAACATCCTGAGCATGTGGGCAGATTCCTTTTTTATTTTTGTACATGGCTTGGGCTATCTTCTGTCTACTAAATATTTGCAAATACACGTTCATCAAGTCCCCATTTCTTGTGTGCTAGACATTATTACTTATCTCAAATTGTATTCCTCACACAAAGCGCTAAAGGCACATTTACCCAAATTCTTTGTTCTGAGTGTTGTTCCAGCTCAGCTTGAGGCACATCCACCAATTCTTATGAAACTGATTTTTCATACTTTTCCTCTCCTTCCTGTGAACAATATTTACTCTATTACTAATATCTTTCTGCTACTTTCCCAAATCATTTTGGTGTAAAGGATTTCCTCAAGTTAAGATGAATGAGCCACTTGATTTAGGACCACATATGGACCCGGCTGCTTATCTTATTCATTACCATTTGATCCAGAATGTGACCTGTATCAAAGATCAGATTATTGGCCCCGGTATTATAACCATTGATTTAACTTTTAGGAATTATAGCTTTTTTTCTTTTCCTTCAGTGTTCCGTGAAGAACCCAGCAAACTCTGAAGGAATTTCTCTTCAGACGGTTATACTCCTTCAACTCCCACCAAAAGAAACACACACAGACACATATACTTTTATGGGTTTTATCAACACTCTGCCCCCACCTTCTTTCTCCACTACCTTATCTGTCCCAAACTCTGTTTTCTTTTTTTCACTTAGCAAAATAATCTCTCTCTAATCCTTTATAGCTGGTTGCTTCTTCTGCATTTATACCATTTACTTTGCCATTATAGTTTATTTTTCATCTTTCTTAAACAATATTTAGTCTTAATTAAAATTGTCTTCTTCCAGCAACATTAGGAAATTCTGATGTGTGGGTTAGAGATACAATACACATTCCTATTTCGTATCTAATCTTTAATGTGATCATAAAAAAATGACTTGTGATGTTTCAGGATCATCCCCCTACCCCATGGAAATATTAAAATGTAAGTTTCAAGTAACTAGATAATAGATTTTATGTGATAATTTTCACATTCCATATATATTTGTAATTATTCAACAAACACTTTAGACATTAAAAAGCATTTTCAGTGAATTAATGATATAAAACTTAAAATTCATAATTAGTTAGAAATAGCACTTTATTTTATGGAACATGCAACTTCCAATTTAGGGTTTTTATGCTGTAACATATAATATATGACAATGGCAACTGTCTGCAAAGTGTGACATTGTATATATCTTATTGATTAAATGAGATAGCCATATGAAAACACCTATTATAGCACTTATCACAGTGAGCCTTCAATAAAAGTTCAGGGTTGTTTATTGTAGAATTATGGATAACAAAATGAGATCAAGGCAAACAATTATGAATACAGAGTTAGAATATGATGAGGTATTGGATTAGCTGATGTATTTTCAGGAAAGCAGGATAGTTCTGCAATACATCCAGAAATTCATAAAATGCTATCCAGCCATTCTTGGCATTTCAGTATTTTTTGCCTAGTGTCCCATTATTGTGAACTTTAGAGTATTCTTTTTCTTGCCAAAAGTGGTTAACATTTTCTTTCAAAGTTTGTTTCTCCATAATGTAAATGTAGCTTCTGATGTCTTTCTGGAATCATGGGACACGTTATTCACTGTACAGAATTTATTTGGCTGCAAAGCATCTTTTCTTCAAAGTGAGTTCTAATACTCAAGAATAGAAAAAAGAAACAAAGAAGCACATAGTGATGGAACTAGTAAAAAAATATTATATATATGTATATATATACTATGTATTATATATAAATACATATATATTTATATAAACATGTAAGTATTTAGTATATATATATTTAGTATCTTTATATACTAAATAGATACAGTTAGTTCCTGATAGCAGTTTTTAGAAACACTGAGTTGGTAAAGTAATTCAGATGAATCTGGCCTTTAAAACATGAACTTATATGATCCCTCTTGCAATAGGTTGATAAGATGCTCATTTATTTCTGTTCTAATGTGCCACACTTGCCTTGACAAAGTTATACTTCTCAGTTAGGAGCACAATTTCCTCACTATCTCTGTTCCTAACCTCATCTTCTTTGCCACTTAATGGATTAAAGATTTTCAGAAAGAGGTGGGACATGAGGCACAGATGTCCATGGTGCTGCTTCATTGAGATTTGTGCCTGAATTTTAACAGTGATTTAACAGTGATTTTAACAGTGATTTTATCCATGAGGCTTGGATTGAGGGAGATGTAGGAAAGGGATGGAATACAGTCCCATTCTATACAAATAGTATTATTAATTTTTTTTACTGCGTATAGTATATATTGTCTAGAAGTAGAAGCCACCTAAATACCTACATATTGCATATCAACTTATCAAATTGATGACTATTATTTTCCACATTTTATGAATCTTCTCCAGGAAAATTATGGGAAATAAAGTAAGAATACTTGCTTAAATCTAGTAAAGAAGTCAATAGTAAAAGAAACAAGGAGCCAACACCCCCTATTACTTATAACTCAGTGTTAAGACGAGAAAAATATTTTTGTTGGTAATGTGTATATAATAAGAAAATATTTCAATTACAAATGTTTTAGTTTTCATAGTACAACCGCCTTTGCCGGTAAAATATCATGGGATTGAATGGTTTTCTTTTTTTGTAGTATTTCATAATCTGGAGCCCATTTGGTGCCTTGTAAGTCCCAGAAATTTTCATTTCTATTTTGTGCATTTGACAAAATCTATAATAACAGCAACATATAAGGAGTTAATTTTTAAATGGCAATGAGGAGTGATAATAAACGTTTCATAGCTAATCAGCATCACTCTACAGAGACATAGATTGGTCTAAATGTCCTCTTTCACCTTCCTTTTATTTATAGGAATTGAAGACTGCCACTGGAAGGCTGTGTCATGAGCTGCTTGGGCTTCTAAAGTGTCCAGTGGATTTTTAATTACATAAGGTAAATACTGACTTTATTTTAATTGTATTTTCAGGATGTAATGAAATACCATTTTTTGTCTTAAGACATTTTCTTTATATCAAGAAGGAAGTTAATTTTCTTTTATTTGGTCATATATTTAATTAAGTAGTTCCTCTGATTTGTTAGCTCCAAAGTGACTGGGGGAAGTTATTGGCATATTGACAACCCACTGCTGGGCTTATGCATTTCCCTCTGTAAAAGTATCTCATCTATTATATTGTTTCAGACATATATTAATATGTTTCAGACAGTCTGTACACTGTTCTTGTTTGCTTAAAGTCATTTTGTCCCTTTAAACACCATGTTGGCATGCTCAAATATTACACATAAAGTTTAATGGCTAAAGATATTTTCTTTATTAATACTTACGACTTAGGTAGTCGTGTTGGAGGTAGATTATTATTAATTTGAAGTGGAAGCTGAGTTACATCTGGGCTTTTTTTTTTTTTTTTTCATTAGTTCTGGAGGGTAACACATTTGCTCACTCTGTAATTTAAAAAATCACAGCTACAAGAATAGAAATTACTTCAGTGGCTTGAGTATGTATGGTGTGGATGACTTTCTTTTCCTTGGAAGGTATTATTAGTTTTCCTACTTTCTCTCTCTCTACTAGTGGTCCTTTACCAAGCATCACAACAAGGTTTTTATTTTTTATTATTTTTTAAATTTTTTTGTTTTCAGTTGTTAGAGAGTAAATTAAAGCATTTGCAATTACTGTTTTCCTTTTACCACCTAAAATTACAGAGAAAGGAATTAGGATTCCAGGGATGCCTAGGAAGACAAGGCTTGGCTAGTAACTGTTAAGAAATCCTCATTTAATGCAACTAAAGGCAGACATATGGGGCTACTCACTTGTGTCCTCATGAAGACCAAGAAATGAAGCAAAGAACATTTTCTTCTGAAAAATGTGTTTCCTAGAAAGGGACTATGCCAGCTTCCAGCACTGTTTCACATGCCTATCAGACAAACAATAATAGCAAAGAAGGAATGACTTGTATGTAAATAGTCTACCTAGGTACAAGTGGTGGATACACGCACACACCAACACACACACGTACTCATCAGTCTAGGATGGTGTTTTGGGATCCAAAGGAATTCACACTCTCTATGCATAGAAATATAGATTTTAAATGAAAAAAAGAAATATATTTCAAGGCATAATAGGAGAGAAATTAAATATACACAAAATATACTAAATTGGTCAAATTTTAAAAATAAAGGCATCATTGATAAAATTTAAATCATGAACTGCATGATGAAACATATGGCTCACAGTTTTCAAGGGTCTCCATTATGTTAACTTGGATGAGATAATAGGGAAAGAATGAGCAGTCATGTGAAGAGAATTAGGGGAAACTGCTCATTTGCACAGCACAAAACTGTCTGTCATTCACAGGGCTCTTCCAATCAAAGAGAATATTTAATAGCACTTAAAATATGATAAATTTGACGTGATTTGAAGACACTGTGAAACATAATTGTTTCTTTGAATATTTCATAGTATAGTCTTTCATAGTTTCCTTTAGCCAGTTTAAGAAATCCTGGTAAATTAACCTCTTTTTCCTGATTGAATTTATGTGAAATTCTACAGTCTATCCCTGCTTGTGAACTCAAAGAACACTGGCTGTCTTCAGATTTTTTGATAATAGATGGGAGGTGGTTTTATTTTTATCAGCAAAAAATGAAATATACACTATTAATTTATTAAATGACTAGAGGTTATTTTGAAAATTAATTTCATTTAATTTTGATGGGGTTTTTAAAAAATATCAAAACCATATGGAAATTTGTCTGCACTGAGAACTTTCATTTTAACAAAAGTTTAAGGCATATAACATAAGCAGAGCCCCTATCTTCTACTTAGATTCTTGTTCTAACAATTAAGGTTATTTTCACTTCCATTTTCATCCCCTTCCTCCCAAACACTGACTCTTTCTCCTTTGCCCACACAGTCAAGTCTTTATCTAAAGTGACAAAGGGAGATTTTAACGGTGTCCCCCTCACTCCCACTATATGCCTATTTTTTATTGCTAATGTTTATTTCCTCAAAACCTTAGGTGAGGTTTTTTTTTTTTTTTTTTTTTTGCGGTACACGGGCTTCTCACTGTTGTGGCCTCTCCCATTGCGGAGCACAGGCTCCAGACGGGCAGGCTCAGCGGCCACGGCTCACAGGCCTAGCCGCTCCGCGGCATGCGGGATCCTCCCGGACCGGGGCACGAACCCATGCCCCCTGCATCGGCAGGCGGACTCTCAACCACTGCGCCACCAGGGAAGCCCTAGGTGAGGTTTTAAAAGTTATGTTCTCGGAGCGGCTAGGCCTGTGAGCCGTGGCCGCTGAGCCTGCCCGTCTGGAGCCTGTGCTCCGCAATGGGAGAGGCCACAACAGTGAGAAGCCCGTGTACCGCAAAAAAAAAAAAAAAAAGTTATGTTCTCCATTCTACATATCAGAATGTGTGTGTGTGTGTGTGTGTGTGTGTGTGTATATATACATTTAAATCATTATTAGTTGAGTGAGCTAAATTGTGAATATAGCAGGGACATGCTGTACAAAGAAACATATTCAAGTTTAGAAAGTATATGTCTCCAGTGTGTTGGACAGCGTGCAATTAGAATGTGGATGACATTAACAGGCATATTGAACTGAGAAGGGGCTATAACATAGGTTAGCACTCGGAATAGAAGACTCCCAAAACTGAGAATTGAATCCACAAGGTGAAGAAGGACAGTGATAAACTCAAAGATAATTACCCAGAACAAACATGATAATGAAGTAATCTGAAGATTTGAAAGAATTATGTATGCCTTGTTTTAAGAAGATAAGACTTACAAGTGCTAGAGATGATAATTCACTAAGTATTTGAATTGATGGCAGATGGAAGGGAGGGTAACACCTGTATAGCTGTGACTCAGAGAGGTTCTGGGACATTTGTGTGTAAAGTGATCAGATGGGGAAAAGACGTTTAAAATAATACTATCTGGGTTTAGTTTAAGTAAACAAAAAACAATAAAATATGTAAAAATTAGAATTTCTCCCCAATCATAATGGGCTGCTGCATAAAGGGCTGAGAGTCCTGACTCTAGAGATGTCACCTGGTGTGGTTGGCTTGCCAGCCGCTTCTCACCAGGAATACATGATTCAGTCAGCATTGCAAGAGATGACACTTTGCATCTTCTACATTACTCTATCATTCTTTGATGGCCTTTTATGTGGAGAAGTATCCTTTACATATGTTATTAGACCATGTATTTAATACTAAGTGTAGCTGATTTAAAATACTGTATTAGTTTTAGGTGTACAGCATCGTGATTCAGTATTTTTGCAGATTATATTCCATTATAGCTTACTACAAGACAATGGGTATAATTCCCTGTGCTATACAGTATATAGTTGTTTGTATCTATTAATCCCATATCCCTAATTTGTTCCTCTCTCCTTTCCTCTCCCTTTTGGTAACCACAAGTTGGTTTTCTGTCAGTGAGTCTGTTTCTGTTTTGTATATACATTCACTTGTGTTATTTTTTAGACTCCACATGTAAGTGATGTTGTATAGTATTTGCCTTTCTCTAACTTATTTCACTAAGCATAATATTCTCTGGGTCCACCCATGTTGTTGCAAATGGCAGTATTTCATTCTTTTTATGGCTGAGTAATATTCCATTATATATATATATGGTATATGTGTATATGTGTATACACACACAGACACACACACACACATATATATATATATATATATATATATATACATGTATATGCCATTTCTTCTTAATTCAATCACACTTGGGATGCTTCCATGTCTTTGCTATTATAAATAGTGCTGCTATGAATGTTGGGGTACATGTATCTTTTTGAATTAGTGTTTTCATTTCTTCCTGGTATATACTCAGGAGTGGAATTGCTGGGTCATATGGTAGTTCTATCTTTTAGTTTTTTAAGGAACTCCATACTGTTTTCCTTAGGGCTGCACCAATTTACATTCCCACCAGCAGTGTATGAATGTTCCCTTTTCTACACATCCTCTCCAAAATTTATTTGTAGACTTTTAGATAATGGCCATTCTGACAGGTGTGAAATGATACTTCATTGTGGTTTTGATTTGCATCTATCTAATAATTAGCATAGTTGAGCATCTTTTTCATGTGCCTGTTAGCCATCTGTGTCTTCTTTGGGAAAATGTGTGTTCAAGTCTGCCCATTTTTTGATTGGATGGTTTGTTTTTTTGATATTGAGTAGTGTGAGCTGTTTGTATATTTTGGATATTAATTCCTTGTCAGCCACATCATTTGCAAATATTTTCTTCCCATCTATATGTTGGCTTTTGATTCTGTTGATGGTTTTCTTTGCTGTGCAAAGCTTTTAAGTTTAATTAGGTCCCATTTGTTTATTTTTGCTATTATTACTTTTGCCTTGGGAGACTGATCCAAGAAAATATTGCTATGATTTATGTCAGAGTGGGTTTTGTTTTTGCCTATGTTCTCTTCTATGAGTTTTATGGTATTGTGTTTTACATTTACACATTAAACCATTTTAATGGTTTACATTAAAATGGTTTACATTTAAACCATTTTAATTATATTTTTGTATATGGTGTGAGGGAATGTTCTAATTTCATTGTTTCACATGTGGCTGTCCAGCTTTCCCATCATCACTTGTTGACTGTGTTTTCTTTACTGCATATTCTTGCCTCTTTTGTTATAGATTAATTGACTATAGGTGTGTGGGTTTACTTCTGGACTCTCTATTCTGTTCCATTGATCTATATGTCTGTTTTGGTTTGTTTTTTCTGTTTGTTTGTTTTTGCCAATACCACACTATTTTGATTACTGTAGCTTTGTAGTATAGTCTTACATCTGAGAGGGTTATACCTCCAGCTTTGTTCTCTTTTCTTAGGATTGCTTTGGCAATTCTGGGTCTTTTGTGGTTCCCTGTAAATTTTGGAATTATTTCTTCTATTTCTGTTAAAAATGACCTGGGTATTTTGATAGGGATTGCATTAACTCTGTAGATTGCTTTGGGTAGTATGACCATATTAATAATATTGATTATTCCAATACAAGAGCATAGTATATCTTTTCATTTTTTAAAATCATCTTGTTTCCTTCATCAGTGTTTTATAATTTTCAGCATATAGACCTTTCACTTCCTTCATGAAGTTTAATCCTAGACTTTTTTTGTAGCAATTTTAAACAGGATTTTTTTTTAGTTTCTCACTCTGATATATCTTTATTAGTGTGTAGAAACACAACAGATTTGTGTATATTAATCTTGTATCCTGCAACCTTGCTTAATTCGTTTATTAGTTCTACTAGTTTTGGGGTGGAGACTGTAGGGTTCTCTATATAGAGTATCATGTCGTATACAAATAGTAATAGTTTTATACCTTCCCCTCCAATTTGGATACCTTTTATTTCTTTTTCTTATTTGATTGCTGTGTCTAGGACTCCCAATACTATGTTAAATAGAAGTGGTAAGAGTAGGCATCTTTGTCTCTTCTTGAATTTATTGGGAAAGCTTTCATCTTTTCCCCACTGAGTATTATGTTGGCTGTGGGCTTGTCATAAATGGCCCTTTTTATGTTGAAATATGCTCCCTCTATACACACTTTGATGAGAGTTTTTATCATGAATGGATGTTGAATTTTGTCAAATGCTTTCTCTGCATCTATTGAGATGGTCATGTGGTTTTTATCTTTCCTTTTGTTGATATGGTGTATCACATTTATTGATTTTTGTGTGTTGAACAATCCTTGTAACCCTGGAATAAATCCAACTTGGTCATGTTTTATGATCCATGTTATATATTGTTGGATTAGGTTGCTAATGTTTTCTTAATTTAGGATTATTTTTATATAAATAAATTTTGTTTGGAAAAAATGTAGAATTTCCTCAGGGATTTTTGCTTGAAGATTGTCTCCCAATTGTAGTAGCACAGCTTGGAGGGTATAGTCTTGATCTGGAAGTACTTTAATGACTACTTTTTCCCATGAGGAGGGTGGAAGGTTTGGCTGTATCACCTTGAAGAAAGTGAAGTGAACAGACTGTCTTGGATGTAGTCAGAGCTGAATTCGAGAGAGAAATTCAGGGGTATATGGGTTGAAATGCTTAAGCCCTCATTTCCTTTCTGAGCATGTTGGGGTTTAATCTTTCTGGAATGATTCTATTTTAATTCCATCCCTAACTGGGATATTGACTTGAAGTCAACTTTTTACTCTGTTTTTAGTTCATCTGTATAAGAAGGCTAAGCAAAAGACCCCCAAGATTCTACAAAAATCTATGAATTTCATCTATGTGACATGTTTCCAGTAGTGAAGCAGAATGTTTTAGTGGTTACAGTCTCAGGCCCAGTGCAGCATTCCTGGGTTCCCACTTACTGCATCTGTCACCTTGGTAATTTAGGGCAGGTCTCTGGGGCTTTGTTTACTAGTCTGTGTAAAGAGGATGGTGAAACTACTGCTCATGGTATGATATTGTTATTGAGGTTCATGTATTAATGATGGGAAGAAAGAATGACTTAATGTCAACCATTGCTAACTACATGCTTTGCCATTTCACTGGCCTTGAATTACAGCCCAACAATTATTCAGTTACCTAGGAGTACATTTTATAGTATAGATTAAAGTTAAGTATTTTGTGGGTGCTTTACTTATTATTTTTTAATAATTTAGGATTATGACTAAGATAAGATGTTGGCCTTTCAATAAGAAAGGACGTTTTTGATAAGACCAGTTTTTCCTAAGGAAAGTCCAGATGTTGGCTATAGAGATTCCCTTTTGTATTTCTCTGCATGGGTGCAATGGTAGCCTGTTCAAGTAACTGTTCTGGTTTAGGTATTGAGAAGATGCCAAAATTATGCATGCTTTAAAACCTATGGATATGTCTTAATTTGTAACACCTAATGATTACGGTCTGTTACTCATCATACAGATATATACATCACAGTTTCTGCCAGCCAGTATTAATCAGCAAAGTAGTGGCAAGAAATAATATTGAGGGAGGATTGCCTGAATGATATGAATATTTTTCATTCATGAATATAGCTTAAATTTTATCAGTGAATTAAATAAGACTATTAAAATCTTTGTGTTTACTCTAGAAGTACTTTCACTGAACCACGGCTTGAATCAATACAATCGACTTACACTGATATGTGTTATAGATGTTAGAACCCCATGCTTACATTTATTGTAGTAATGTTATTTATGGTATGGTTTTTCTTCATCCTTTATAAAGTTTCTCCATTAAGGGACAAGGGAAGACAATACTTCCCTCCAGTCTCAGCACTCCAAAGGGTAGGGTTTCTCCCGGCAACTTGTTTATTTTTAACATCATTCCAGTAGATCATGTAATAGATTTATTTACAGGTACTTGTAGGGTGCTTGGAAGCTCAGAACCAAATCTGTTGCACGTGTCAGCAAGTAAATAGGATTGAATGATATATATATATGGTAATGAAGCATAACTGCTTTGGGAGCAGTCTAGGCATGGATCCCATCTCTTTTATTTGGACCTAGGGTAGATTTGGTCAGGATGCCACCTACTTTTTTTTTTCAGTGTTTATATTATGGTGCTGTGGTGAAAATTAAGTAAGATAATCACTTAATATATTAATACACATTCTTGCTAAGTGTTAGCTATTGTCAATAGTAAAATAAGAAGTTCCCAAGAAGCATCTCTTTTTCTGCCACCTTTTGTGGCTTACCAACACACACACACACATTTATGCATGTATTCATTCAGTAAACTTTTACTGAGTGTCTATTATGTTCACTTATTACTCCTATGTCTGAGTAAACAATACAGATAAGATCTTTGTGATAGAGCTTATGTTCTAAATGGGTGTTGTAGGGTGTGGAGTTTATTAACAATAAAAATAGGTGAAAGAAAATATTTGGTAATAATAAGTTCTAAGTTGGAAGTAAAACAAGTTAAGAGCCTGACACACAAATTGTGTGTCAGAAAAGGCCTCACTGTAGAGGTGACGTTTTCTGCAGGAGCATAAATGATAATGAGCCACCTGTGCAAAATCTGCAGGAAGAGCTTTCAGAAAGAAAGAAGATCTAAGTCCCAAGAAGAGATAGTAGTCTAACTGGAGAGATTCCAAGGTGCTGTGGGATAGCCATCAATGAACATTTATGCATGTAGGCATGCGACTGCCTTATCTTCCTTTCACTCTGAAAGGCCGAGGTCTTCCTACATGGAGAAGCCCAGTCATCTTTCTTACTAACACACTCTCCTCCTTTCTATCTTACCTCTGACCGAGGGCTTACTCCCTAGGCAGCTAGCTCCCTCTTACCTGTATTTTCCTTTAAGACATCTGATCTGATCAGTGTCAGATATCCAATTTGGGCTTGAATTTGGAGTGGAGTAGCAGAAATCTCTCAGGCTTCTAACCAAAGTCCTGGTTCCAACCCAGTTTATCACAGTTCTCCATCTTAGCATTTAGGTCCCAAACACTGTATAAGAAAGTGGAACTTTGCCCAGTTCCAGTGCTCCCTTAGGAATGACACAAAGGGTAGCCCCGTGGTCTGAGAAAGGAGTCCCATAGTCCTGGATTCCTCTAGCCATTAGCTACTGGTTTTCAAGTAGGTCGTAACTTTATCCCTAGCATCATTGAACCAGTTCCGTTTAAAAAATTGTCCTCACTTATTTTTACCTTACACCAAAAACAACTTAACCATCTCAAATCCTTTTAGGAATAAGCAGAACACAACACACTCTCTCAATGTAACTTCTTACTTCTGTTTACTAAATACCTCATATTACCTATCAGTGGCATTTCTGTTCCTTATGAATGTCACAGTCTCATCAATCTTAATAAGGCACTTAAATACCTCAGTCCTCTTTGTGATTATCAGTTCAGATATAATATCAGGTTGATTCTTCCAGGAATATTGGTCCACTTTTTGTGCTTATCTCAACCCTATACTGGTCCTCATGCATCCCGTGGGCCCAATAGTTTGATCCCTTCATGACTCAACAGTTATCTTCAGTGCATAGCATACAGGGGAAGAGAAAGGAACTAAAATTAAAAACGACCTTTTAGGGCTTCCCTGGTGGCGCAGTGGTTGAGAGTCCGCCTGCACGGGTTCGTGCCCCGGTCTGGGAAGATCCCACGTGCCGCCGAGCGGCTGCGCCCGTGAGCCATGGCCGCTGAGCCTGCGCGTCTGGAACCTGTGCTCTGCAACGGGAGAGGCCACAGCAGTGAGAGGCCTGCGTACCGCAAAAAAAAAAAAAAAAAGACCTTTTAAAACGTTTTACATTTTCTTTCTATACCCATATGTTGTCAATGATCAGTGTTTTATTGGAAGAAGTGCAAGTATTAATAGCTATTTTGGAGACTTGAAGAGGAGGACCTTATTTCAGTGTTTGATTTGCAGCTTCTTCAAGGCCCTTCTCAGTACTTTGCTCAAAGAGTTGAGGTGCATCGAATCGGCTTTGCATTTGCTGCATGCCTTTCCCACAGGGCATGGGCGATAGCTAATCAAAATACAACTGCAAGTCACCATGCTTACAGCATCATCATTTTATCACCAGAAAAGAGGCTTGAAATGAATTTAAGTACCTGGATTTTTTTGTCTGACAGATATAATTTCTGCTCTATATTTTCTCCTTATCCTCCCAGTTATGGAAGATAACAGGAAAAATAGTAAGTGTCCTGTGAACCCTTACACTACTGCCCTCAATATGTAAAGCTCTATTAGTAATTTTGTATTCCAACTCTGTGAAAACTGTTTTCCGAGGAAAAATGGATTTTCCTTCAGGTTGTTGGAAATCAGAATCTTTGTCCACTAAGTGAGCTAAAGTTTAAATGATAATGGATCTCAGTAGAAACAGGAGAACATCATTTTTGTATCAATATTCATACAATTTCTATAACATTGCCGTGTGCCAAGCATTATTTTAAGCACTTTATTAATCCGTGTAATAGCCTTATGAAAGGAAAATTATCGTTATCCCCATTCTGCAGATGAACAAACTGAGGGCTGAAGAAATTAAATAACTTGCCCAGGATCATACAACTGATAAATACAGTATGTGACCTAACAAGATGCACTTACCACCAAAGGCGTACAACAAAAGACTATTTCTTGAGAGACTATAGGCCACAATGACAATAACATAGTCATGAAAAATGCTTCTCTTGGTGCTCTCTCCTCAAAATTTCCTGTCAATTGATAAGTTACGTGAGGAGGAACGACTTTAGAGATAAAAAAGTTTATAATATAAAGTTAAGTCTGTATCAAGAAAACTTTAGAGAAAGTAGTAGAAAGAAAGGCCTCAATTCCTTATGCTTGCAGACTAAGTAATTTTGCCACCCAAGTCTAAATTTTCCCCTCAGAAAGAAAGTTAAGATTAATCTCAGCAAGTCTCTGGTAAACCTATTTACATTGGGCCTCCCTCTGGATTTTGATTACATTTTGCCCTACTGTTGTGTGACACCTAGCATCCTTGGAATCTTTTTATGACCCTGAGTGCATGCTCCACATGTAATTTTACAATAGCGTTAAAAAAATTGCAACACCTGGGCTTCCCTGGTGGCGCAGTGGTTGAGAGTCTGCCTGCCGATGCAGGGGACACGGGTTCGTGCTCCGGTCCAGGAAGATCCCACATGCCGCGGAGCGGCTGGGCCCGTGAGCCATGGCCGCTGAGCCTGCGCGTCCGGAGCCTGTGCTCCGCAACGGGAGAGGCCACAACATTGAGAGGCCCGCGAACCGCAAAAAAAAAAAAAAAAAAAATTGCAACACCTAATTAATTCACCAATCAGCTCTCAGAGCCTGTGATCTTTTCCTAGTTCACTGTCGAGTTCCCTGTGGGAGAATCAGTATTCTGAGAGTGCCATTTCCATTATGCTGTGTGGTATTAGAGCAGAGCGCTAAGTTATGCAGCTCATTCATGGAGAATGTGCTATCCTCATGAGTGCCTTGATGACTTTGTTAAAAATACCTTCTGCCACCCTTGTTCTCATGAATACTCTGGCTCTGCAGTACAATGGGTTTTCACAGAGCCGTGAATTAAGAGAAGGGAGATCAGCGTATCTCAACTTCAAACCTGTGCATTTTCCCTTGAGTTTTTCCATTTTATCCCGAAGAAACTTGATCCTGTTTGATTTTTTTTACAGTAATTTATAATCCATCTTCTCAGGTTTGATCATTTTTAAAGACTTTCTTGTCTCAAATATTCCAAAATGGGGAATTTTATACACAATAGAAATAATCATGGCTCCCATCTTATGGGTTTACAAAATTATAACCGGGTAAATGCATATTATGAGTACTTTCAGAAAAAAAGAAACATAGGAAGGAAATAAATAATGCTTGTAGAATTGTAGAATCAGTTTATTTATGATTAATATCTGCTTTCATGATTGCATAATTGAGAGTTTTGCTGAGTACCAAACTACCACCAAACTCACTTGCTTAACCCAGTGATCATTTAATTATTTCTCATAGGTCTGTGGGTCAGTGGGCAGTTGGGGGATCCTGGGCTCGACTGATTTCAGTTGAACTTGCTCAGACCCAGGAGGTCAGCTTTGTGTAGGCCAGGGCTGGCTAGTCTAGGATGGCTTCACTCACTTATTTGTACAGTTTTCTGACTGATACAATAGGGTAACTGGGCCACTTGTCTCTCATCACACAGTTGATTAGCTTGGACAAATTCACAGCAGATGACAGGGTTTCAAGACAAAGAATAGAAGCATTCAAGACTTCTCCAGGCCGTATGCTTTTGCTGTTGGCCAAAACAAGTCACAAGTCCAGCCCAGATACAAGGGGTGGACAAATGGACTCCACCTCTTGATGACAGTAGCTGAAAAGTAACAATACAAAGGGCGTGGATACAAGCAGGAGTGAAAAACTGAGGCATTTTTGCAGTCTGCCATATTTAACTATCTAGCAGAGCTTAATGGTCATCTAGACATGACCCAGGTTTATTTTTTTTTAACATCTTTATTGGAGTATAATTGCTTTACAATGTTATGTTAGTTTCTGCTTTATAACAAAGTGAATCAGCTATACATACACATATATCCCCATATCTCCTCCCTCTTGTGTCTCCCTCCCACCCTCCCTATCCCACCCCTCTAGGTGGTCACAGAGCACGGAGCTGATCTCCCTGTGCTATGCAGCTGCTTTCCACTAGCTACCTATTTTACGTTTGGTAGTGTATATATGTCCATGCCACTCTCTCACTTCGTCCCAGCTTACCCTTTCCCCTCCCAGTGTCCTCAAGTCCATTCTCTATGTCTGCGTCTTTATTCCTGTCCTGCCCCTAGGTTCTTCAGAACCATTTTTTTTCTTTTAGATTCCATATATATGTGTTAGCATACGGTATTTGTTTTTCTCTTTCTGACTTACTTCACTCTGTATGACAGACTCTAGGTCCATCCACCTCACTACAAATAAGTCAATTTCGTTTCTTTTTATGGCTGAGTAATATTCCATTCTATATATGTGCCACATCTTCTTTATCCATTCATCTGTCGATGGACACTTAGGTTGCTTCCATGTCCTGGCTATTGTAAATAGAGCCACAATGAACATTGTAGTACATGACTCTTGGAATTATGGTTTTCTCAGGATATATGCCTAGTAGTGGGATTGCTGGGTTGTATGGTAGCTCTATTTTTAGTTTTTTAAGGAACCTCCATACTGTTCTCCACAATGGCTGGATCAATTTACTTTTTGCACTGTTTCTAATCAGGCTGGTTCCCCAATCAAAGATAGCTCTTGTCAATCTGACAGCACAACCTAGCATCAGAACAGTAATACAAAACATTCTATATCCATCCAGAATCTTTTATTTGTGATGTTGCCTCTTTGTTTATTGGTTTTATTGGATATTTAGAGATATGAAAAACATTAAAAATATGTATGAGGTGTAAATAAAACTATAAAATGCGCAATGTTCTGCTCAGCATCCTGTGTAAGAAAACGTTAACAATATCCTGAAGTAAGGCCTATATCTTCCCCAACCGTCTCTTTCCTTGTCCCCTCAGAGATCACTGCTCTTCTGAATTTGTTCTTATCAGTCTTTTGCTTTTTATTATGGCTTTGGGATAAATTTTTACCAGTGTATATTTGTTGTGGGACACATACCTTAAACATTTTTGATTTTACACAAATGAAATCATACTGCCTACTTGCCAGAGTTAGCCGCTGTTTTGAATTTTGAATTTTAGCTAAGGTATTAAGACTATTTACACTAATTACAAATGCTAATATATTTTCTTTATATCTTCAACATCATTTTGAGTTTTTTCCCTACTTACCCTTATGTTTCTTTGTCTATTTCTTAATTATTTTGAACTGATTAGCTATTCTCATTTATCTTTCCCTCTATTAGTTCAATACTTACATTCTCTTTTCTAGTCTTTAGTAATTACCTTAGAAATGTTATCGGGCATAAAGAAACTCACTAAAGTGTGAAGTTCAATCTTTACTCTGTTTCTCAACAATATAACAGCTTGGAATAACAATCAGTCTCCTTTCATTTTATATTCAATTTTCATGGATTTTAGTTCTATTTCAATTTTTAATCCAAATGACAGTTTTATTTTTGTTTCATATAGAGAAGAACATTGCTCACTGTCTTTGCTTACCATTCCTTCTTATATCTGAGATCTTCTATCTGAGATCACTTTCTTCTGTCTGAAGAGCTGCATTTAGAATACCATTTAGTAATTATCTATTGGTAACAAATACTCAGGTTCTGTCTCTAAATGTCAGTATTTCTTCCTCATCATTGAAAGACATCTTGTTGAATATATGGTTCTAAGTTGATAGTTATTTTGCTTTAGCACATTCTGACTATTACTCTTCTGGTTTCTGGTATATACTGTTTCTGTTTAGAAGTCGGTTGTCAAGCTAATTGCTTTTGTGAAGATGATCAATCTTTCCTCTCCACTACATTTAACATATTTTTCTGTGTTTTTAGTGCCTTGCAGTTTTACTATGATATGTCCGGGTATTAACTTCTTTGTATTTTTTTTGGAATCTTAGGTTACTTAATCTTTATATTGGTGCCTTTCATTAATTCTGGAAAATTATCAATTATTATCTATCTGTATACTCCCTCTCCTCATTTTCTCTCTTCTTTCATTCAGGAAACCCAGAAAAGTAAAATTTAGCTTTAGTGCTTTATTCACATTTTGGGCTCTAATATATTTTTAATTTCTGGTCTCTGAATTTTGTTTTTAATTTTGTTTAAGTTGTGACATAATGTCAGGCATACAGCAAAGTGGCACAAATAGTAACAGGGAATTTCATGTACTGTTATCTAAATTCTCCAACTGTTAACATGTTACCAAATTTGCACTGTCATCTCTCTCTCTATTTCTGACACATTTAAGGATAACTTGAGGTAAACGGCCTGTGAATCATGAAGTCCTTCCATATATTTTTCCTAAAAACAAGAACATCTTTTTCCTAACCACAGTATAATTATAAAAATCAGGAAATTAACATAGATATGATACTACTAATTAATCTACAGATATTGTAGTTGTCTGTTGCTGTGATTACTCCAAAATAGTGCTTAAAACAACAAACACATGTGGAGCAAACTCTCCAATCACAAGATATGCATTGGCAAATTGGATTTAAAAAAAGAAAAAACCAAAACAGGATCCAACTATGTTTTCTACAAAAGACTCACTTTAGGTCTAAGGATATACATAGCTTGAAAGTGAAATATTCTGTGCAAACAGTAACCAAAAGGGAGGAAGGATGGCTATGCTAATATCAGACAAAATAGACTTTAAGTAAAAATAGTTGAAAGAGAAAAAAAAGGACATTATATAATGATAAAAAGGTCATTTATCAAGAAGATATATAATAATAATTATAAAGATATATGCATGAAACATCAGAGCACCTCAATATATGAAGCAAACATGGACAGAATTGAAGGGAGAAACAGAGAGCTCTGCAAGAATACCAGGAGACTTCAATATTCCATTTTCAATAATGGAAGAAAACTACACATAAAATTGCTAACAAAACAGAGGACTTGAACAACACTATAATCCAATTGCAATTAACAGAATTGTACAGAACCCTCTATTCAGCAGTGACCGAATACACAATTTCCACATAGCTCATTCTCCAGGATAGACCATATGTTAGGTCACAAAACAAACCTTAATACCTTTTAAAAGATTAAAATCATATGAAATATCTTTTTCAACCACAGTGGAATGAAACTAGATATGAACAGCAAAGGGAAAACTGGAACACCCACAAGTATGTGGAAATTAAACAAAAACACTTTTAAATAATCAATGGGTCAAAGAAAAATCACAAGGAAAATTAGAAAATAATCTTGAGACAAATGAAAATAAAAACACAGCAGACCAAAAATGGAATGCAATGAAAGCAGTGCTAAGAGGGAACTTTATAGCTGTAAATAATGGTGTTAAGAAAAAAGAAATATCTCAAATCAATAACCTAACTGTACACCTTAAAGAACTAGAAAAAGAAGAAAAACTAAACCCAAAGCTAGCATAAGGAAGGAAATAAAAATTAGAGCAAAGATAAATAAAACAGAGGATAGAAAAATAATAGAGAAAATCAAGAAAACCAAAGTTGGTTCTTTGAAAAGATTGAGAAAATTGACAAACTTTTAGCTAGACTAAGAAAAAAAGAGAGAAGAATTAAATAACTAAAACCAGAAATGAATGATGGGACATTATTACTGATTTTACAGAAATTAAAGGATTATAAAGAGTTCTGTGAACAATTGTATGAGAGCAAATTGGGTAACCTTGATAAAATGGACAAACTCTAAGAAACATATAACTTATAAAGACTGAATCATGAAGAATACAGAATCTGAATAGATCTAAAGAGACTGAATCAGTAATCAAAAACCTCTCAGCAAAGAAAAGCCCAAGACTAGATGGCTTCCCTGCTGAATTCTTCCAAGCATTTAAAGAAGAATTAACATCAATTCTCAAATTCTTCCAACAAATTAAAGATGAGGAAACACTTTCAAATTTATTTGGTAAATCCATCTAATATCAAAGTCAGACAAAAACACTACAAAAAAAAAGAAAACTATAGATCCATATCCCTAATGGATATTGAAGCAAAAATCCTTAAGAAAATACCAGTAAACTGAATTCAACAACAAGACATCAGGATTATATACCATGACCAAGTGGAATTTACTCCTGGAATGCAAGGATGGTTCAACATAAGAAAATCAAGCACTACATTACATTAACAAAATGAAGAAAAATAAAAGCACCTGATCATCTCAATTGATGCAGAAAAATCATTTGACAAAATTTCACACTCTTTTATGATAAAAGCATCCAGCAAACTATACATAGAAAGAAACTGTCTCAACATAATAAAGGCCATATATGAAAATCCCATAGCATCATACTCAGTGGTGAAAGACTGAAAGCTTTTCCTCAAAATCAGGGACAAGACAAGGATGACCACTTTTACCACTTCTATTCAACATAATACTGGAAGTCTTAGCTAGAGCAGTGAGGCAAGATGAATAAATAAAAAGCATGCAAATTGAAAAGGAAGGAGTAAAATTATCTGTTCACAAATAAATTTAAAAAATGTACAGATTATATACATGCACACACACACACACAACTGGTAGAGCTAATAAATGAATTAAGCAAAGTTACAGAATACAATCAACACACAAAAGCCAGCTGCATTTGTATACACTGGTAATGAAAATCAGAAAAGGAAATTAGGAAACACTTTCATTTATAATATTATCAAAAAGACCAGAATACTTAGGAGTAAATCTAGTCAAGAGGCAAGGAACTTTTCCATTGAAAGCTATAAGAAGTTGCTGAAAGAAATTAAAGAACACAAAAATAAATGGAAAGACATTCTGTGTTCATGGATTAGAAGACTTCTTATTATGCAGATGTAAGTACTATCCACTGAAGGCTACATTTTGTATGCAATCCTTATCAAAATCTCAACAATACTTTTTGAAGAAATAGAAAAATCTATCCTAAAATGCATGTGGTATCTCAAGGGACCCTAAATAGTCAAAATAATCTTGAAAAAGGAGAACAAAGGTGGAAGCCTTATTCTTCCTGACTTCAAAACTTACTGCAAAGCTACAGCAATCAAAACACTGGTACTGGCTTAAAAACAGACATATGGACCAATCGACTAGAATAGAAAGCCCAAAAACAAACCTTCAAATATATGGTGAAATACTTTTTTACAAGAGTACCAAGAACATTCAATGGGGAAAAGACACTCTTTTCAATTAATGGTCTTGGGAAAACTGGAAAATCACATGCAAAAGAATGTAGTGGGAATCTTATTACATAACCATATGCAAAAGTTAATTCAAATGGGCCAAAGACCTAAATGTAAGAGCTGAAACTATATAACTCTTAGACAAACATATAGGACAGAAGTTTTACAACATTGGATTTGACAATAATTTATTCGCTATGACATCAAAAACATAGTTAAAAAAATAGACCAACTGATCACATAAAAATTACAATCTTTTGTGCATGAGAGGACCCTATTAACAGAATTGAAAGCAGGGACTCAAGCAGATATTTGTACACCCATGTTTACAGCAGCATTGTTCATATTTGCAGGAGTCTAAGCAACCTAAATGTCCATTGATGGATGAATGTATAAATAAAATGTAGTACGGAATACAATGGAATATTACTCAGTCTTAAAAAGGAAGGAAGTTCTTTTTTTTTCTTTGTGGTACGCGGGCCTCTCACTGTTGTGGCCTCTCCCACTGCGGAGCACAGGCTCCGGACGTGCAGGCTCAGCGGCCATGGCTCACGGGGCCAGCCACTCCGCGGCATGTGGGATCTTCCCGGACTGGGGCACAAACCCGTGTCCCCTGCATCGGCAGGTGGACTCTCAACCACTGCACCACCAGGGAAGCCCAGGAAGGAACTTCTGACACGTTCAACATAGGTAAACCTTAAAGACTTTATGTTAAGTGAAATTAGCCAGACACAAAAGGACAAATACTGCATGATTCTACTCATACGAGGTCCCTAGAATAGTCAAAGTCATAGATAACAGAAAGTAGCATGGCTTGGGGGCGGGGTAAATGAGGAATTATTATTTAATGCGTATAGAGTTTCTGTTTTGCAAGATGAAAAGAGTTCTATGGATGGTGGTTATGTCAGCACAAGAACGTGAATGTACCACTGAATGGTATAGTTAAAAATGGCTTAAATGGTAAATTTTATTTTATATCTATATAACTATAATTAAGTAAATTAAAAGCAAACAACGAAACGAAAATCCTCAATACTTATTATCTCACAGTTTCTGTGGGCCAGGAATCAGGAGTGACTGAGCTGGATGGTTTGGGGTCAGAGTGTCATGTGGTTGTTGACAAGCAGCAGTCATATGAAGGATTACCTAGCCTTAATGATCCATATCCATTAAGACTCACTCACATAGCTGTTGGCTGGAGGACTCAGTTCCTCACTATACGGACCTATCCATAGTTTTGCTTGGTGTCTTCATAACATACTGGCTAATATCACTCCTCATAGTGAGTGATCTAAAAGAGAGTACAAGGAGGAAGCCGTGATTCCTTTTAAAATCTTAGAAGTGATATCCTTTTATTTCTACCACATTCTGTTTGTTAGGAGTGAGTCACTGAGTATAGTCAACACTCAAGGAGAGAGGAATTAGGCTAGGAGGAGGATCAAAGATTCGTGAATGTGTCTTAAAACCATCGTAGACCTTTTTCAAGTTTTGCTCATTGTCCTTTATAACAATAGAAAGTATAGGATCACCCGTCTTTTTTTGTGTTCTTTAATCTCAGTCTTTGTCTTTAAAGACATTGGCACTTCAGAAGAATGTGGCCAGTTGTTCTATAGATTGTCTCTTAGTTTGAATATCTGATGTTCCCTCGTGATTAGATTCAGCTATGCATTTTGGTAGGAGTATTTCAAAGGTAGTATTCTCATTGCACCATACGAGGAGGCCCATGATGTCAACTTTTCTCATTACTGGTGGCATTAACTTTAATCATCTGGTTGATGGTTAGTGGTGACCGCTGGTTTCTCTATCACATAATTAGTATCTTTTTTTGTGTGATTAATAAGATGCCTTTGAAATCCTGTTTTTTTCCCTTTGTAATCACTAAGGTCCTTTGAGCCTATGTGAATATTATTATCCAATTAGTCATTGAATTTTAACCCACTTGCTTTAGAATAAATATTTAAATTTTTTTTGTTAGATCATTAAGGCATTTAAAAACATGTTTAATTTTGTGTTTTAATATTTTATCTAACATTTTAGGTTGTCTTCAGCATGAGGGTCAGTCAGGATGTCTTTTTCACCAATTGCTAGAAACCAAAACAGTGTTTCCTATTTTAATACCTATCTGTACAGCCAGTATTAAATTATTTTATTGCTTCTCGAAGCTCTGGCTGTTGTCACAGGGCATTGTGGTTACCACTTACTTGTTAAAATTTGGAGGTACTTCTCTCTAATTATTCATATCAAATTGTTGCCCAAATTATCTTTCTATAAGCACCTATGGAAAGGGTTTATAGCCTATTCCACACTTCCTCCTAAGAGTAACTCAGTAAGTTGGAACACCATTAAATGATAACATTTTTACATAGCGATATGTGTCTAATGATAATAATAGCTAATAATCTTTGAGTGCTTGCTATATTTCAACATTCTAGATGCATTTGCAAGAATTAACTCATTTAATCCTTTCAACATTTTATGAATTGGATGTCATTATTATTCCTGTTTTACTGACTGAGAGTAAATAATGGTATAGCTGTGAGTCAAATTCAGGCAGTCTGTCTCCAGAGGTTGTACCTTTAATTGTGCATTACTGCCATGAAGAGGATTGCCTCCTGAAAAGCTATGAGTTATTTGTAACCCTCAATATGAATGTAAAATTTCCAAGGCATGGGAAGCTGAAATTAGAAGGGAACATAAAAAGCATTCCTTTTTTTCCCAGCTGGAGTAACTGAAGCTTAAAAAAGGTTAGCTTATTTACTATTTAGGGATAAAGTTGTGGCAAAATTTAGGTCTCCTGATGCCCAATTAATCCTGTTCACTTTCCATCATATCATACTGTAAGTGTCTGGTAAAATGAAAATAAATACCCTACACTCAATTATTTCACCAGGGGCAATGATATAACTCGACAATATCAGTTTCAAAGTTGAATTCTAAAATAAATATGCTACATATGCCATACATTAATTAAACATGAACTGCTTTTGCTTGCTTTCTTAGAACATAAAAGGGCTTTGGGGGAATGATTTAGATGACCCATGTATTTTTGCTCAGATAATCTGGTTAGTTCAAACAGTACTTTTTGTCCTAAGGAAATATATTTGACATAATTTCTCTGCTCATTTGTTTTAAAGTAATCTTTGTAAATACAATTTTTGAACATACTATGGAAAAAGTCTTTTCTGGTTATCAAGTAGATAAAATATGCAACTGTAAAGAACCATTGTGTATATAACCCATTTAGCAAAACATTCAAGTTATTTATACTATTTAGTATTGGCATAAGAAACTGATCAACTTATAGAGTATAGTTGGCAGTATTCATTGATTCTTGATTTCCAGGGGTCGAATTGCCATTATTTTTGTCACAGTATTGTTTTATAATGCATTGATAGTTTTAAAATGGTGTTCAAGACACCTCCATATTTGGTGGCTTCCCTATGATGTTTAGCAAAGAATGATGTTCAGAATGGGTGTGTCATGTGCTCTGATGAATCAGAAGGGGAACCAACCATTCAGAGCACAGATCAGCCAAAAATAATGCCAGGTTGTGTATATTGGATGAATTTGAGCTCTAATGTACATAGTGAAGGTATGGTGATAAAGATGCTCTTGTACCTTACCCTCTTATTTTTATTGTGTTGATATTCTTACATTGATTTTTCTCCTCATTATTACATCTCCTAGTAGCACAAGCTTACTTGAAAGGGAAATGCAGCATACAGACACTGAGTATAGAAGCAGAATGGTGGTGGTTGCTTATGAGCTGATTGAATTTTTGTATCCTGTGGTGGAGATGTCTAGTGCTCTCACTTCGTTTCCCTCTCCTTCTAGGCACACTAAAGGAATATATTTCTCCATCCCCTTACTGTTGGGTTGGGCCATGTGGCTCTTTTGATCAATGGGATCTGAGGAGAAGTGGTTGAATGGGTCATACCAGAGTTTAAGAATTTAATTGCAAGGATTTCTTTCCTTGCCAAGGTGACTGAGGAGGTCTCTTGCTCCCAGATTATGGAGCCTCCATCAATTTGAAAACCTGAGTGATAACTGAAGCCGTCCCATGTAGGACTTTCAATTAGTATAGGTAGCATTAGTGAGAAATAAACTTCTGTTTAGGTGGGCCACTGAGTTTTGGGGTTTGTTTATAACAATACTCTGACTAATGCATGTCCAGCAGAATGCTTAATAAATATTTATGAATTAAAGAATTAAACTCTCTCTTAAATTATCTAAATAATTTGAGGTTGATTATAAATTATAGATAATACAATATTCTGTCTAGATTTTATCTTGAGTTTCACTATGTCTTTTATTATCAATTCAATTAACAGATTTCCCCCCTAAATTTAATATATATCCTAACCCTGATGCTCCAAACTTCAGATTTGGTGTTCTCACTTTAATGCTTTTGCCTCTAATTCTAACATGCTATGGCTATTGTCTCTCAAGGATTTTGTAAGTAAAGGATCAAATATTCCCTCCATCTCTCTCTCTCCTTTCTTTCTTTCCTCATAAATGGGTGCCTTTAATCTTCCTGAGGAACAGCATCTTTCCTTTTTTTCTGGGATTTTGGGAACATGCCTTACTAGACAAAAAGGAAATGACCAACTCACTGCCTAAAGAACCAGACACACTTTGTGTTCTGTAATTCTATTAGGTCTGTAAAGAGAGACAAGGCACAGTTTTGGAGGGATTCTCCTCTCATCATTTGAGAATAATGTCCATTGTCAAATAGAGAGCATTGGCCTGTATACATTAGAAATTCAGGAATCTGTTTCTCTTCCTGTAGCAGCCCATTCCTTTATGAGTCCCAGGAGCACTGTGAACTTTTAGCTAGACTTGTAGAAGTTGTCAGAAAGAAACAAAACAACTTAGGTAATGTGAGTTTCAGCAGTGTCAAGCTTTATTTTGGTAAGATTCTTGAACTTTTAGGAAATGCCAACTCCATAATTGGTGTTTTATAAATGAAAAAAGAGTCATAACTAGTTGCCTTTGAAAGACGTTGACTTAACACAACTCAGTAAATCATTGTTTAATGTCTGTGTCCTAAATAATATGAGACTATTCTGGGAGGAGGACAGTGGGAGGAAAATGACATCATATGCAAAGATAAAGCATGTCACTGTGTTTATACATTAGTAGAGAAAAAGGACATATGCAGAAATTATTGTCATGTAAGAGAGGATATGATATCTTTGGAATGAAGTTCTATGATGATAAAGTATAAAGAGAGTTAAATTAAAAATTTAAAAAACTGAGCACTAGGTAACTAAGGTAGCCTTGGAAGATTAGATTTTAATACAAATAAATAAAGGAGTTAAAGGCTATAGACCAGAAGACACTGATATGGTATGGGGATGGTGAATTGTTACAGGTTGCAGAGGCTGGAGAACTGAATGGATGTGTCTGTGTGGAAATGGATAAATCCAGAGATGGAAGCTTATCAGAAGCAAGTAATACAGGAGTCTGCCTTGAAGGCAATGGGAGAGGGGCCCATTGTACATTTTAGAATAGAAAAATGAAATGATGTAAAAAGACTGTTAGTTTTTGGAAAATTAAGTTTTACTAAAATATAATATTTAATATGGTCTCACCACCCTCAAATCTCTCTACAAGTTCAGTTTTGCATCAGGGAGTGTTGAGTAGGCTCAAGCCTTCAGAGAGCTCTGGTGCACAATGTAGTGGGTGGTAGATTTACCAGCATCTTCTTTTCTTCATTTTATTGATGGTAAGCATGGTGGAGCAAAGTCGAATTAGTAGAGGTTCTTAGAGAAATTGCATTGTGACTCAGAAGCAGACAGTCTAGAGGCTAGTCTTGTCCTTCTGTTTACTAATCACATGAACCTTGCTGGAGTCAATCTCTAAACCTATTAAACTCCCTGCCCTGCCCTGCTCAAAAAGCACGATAACAATGTACCTTGTGTGAGCAAGTTATGTCCACAGGTGACTCATCAAGACATCATGGTAAAGCTGTTAAAGAATAAGACAGAGTGGTCCTCTTTGGTACTAATCCATGATTTTCAAATATATCCCATATTAGTAGAGCCTTTAAGATGAACTGGTAAGCCAAAAAAAAAAATAAAAGCCATTCTTTGCTTTCCCCATAAGATTAGTATTAAAATAAAAATATAGTAACAGTGACTACCATGGGTAGGGGAAATGTAACTCCTGTCTCCTACTTATAAAATGTATGTTTGTGCCAGTTGGTGTGTTTGTTTGTTTGTTGAGATTATACAGAAGGGACTCATTGAGTAGACAAAAGCAGAGAGAAGGAAACAACCAGGGGAGCAGAAATGTCAATGAAGTAGAAATTTCACCAGAAAGCAGGACCTCAGAGTCACAACAGAAGTGCAAATTTGCAAAATTACTAGAGAACGCATTGAACTTCCTTCAGGGCTTTGGCTAGTGGGGTGGAGACAAGTTTCTTTAAATCTCAAAGGACAGGGTGACCTCATCTAAAGTAGAATTTCAATCAGCCTTGGGAAATAGTCACAGTTACTAGAGGATGAAAGAGGGAAAAGTCAAGCCCCAGTGCCATGCAACCAGCACTACATTTGAGAATTTGGAGGATTAAATCTTGGCTTTAATCCGCAAATATTGTAACTGAGCTCCCTGAATAATAAGCTAACAAGCAACCCAGTTTAGCCCTTCAGATTAGGAAAGAAAATAGCCTCATCCTACACATAGCCCACTTGTCTCATTTCTCTAAAAAATGCTCAATTCATTTTCGTAAGGTAGATATTCATTTAAGGAGCATTTATTAAGCACCACATATGGTCCAGAAAACCAGTGAGCTTAATAAAAACCTGAAACATACTATTATTTATACATTAAGCTCAATAATGATTACTTAACTATCCCATCAACGAGGCAAATAAATTCTTCTGACCGGTAGTTTATAACTATACTCTAAAGTGATATGTTGTTTGACTTTAATTTTCATATGCAATCATGCTTTAACAGATTAAAAGAAAACAACTGCCCTCCTTCTTACAGTACAGTAGAGTGATCACATCTCCCAGATCTTCGGTGTCATTAGTCCAATACTATCTACTCCTTAAATCATTCCTCAATTGAAACGTATAAAACAAAAACAAAAATACAAGGATATATTTATGCGTGTGTGTGTATACACGCTAGTTATATGCAGAGAATTTACCAAATTCTTTTTTTAGAGAAATGAGACAAGTGGGCAATGTGAAGGGTGAGGTTTTAAATTTTATTCATTTAAATTTTCTTTCAAAATAATTCTTATGGAAAGAGACTATGCACTGTCATAAAAGATCTGGAGCAATTATTAAGAGGCAGAATTATAAGGTAAATGGATTATATAGTGTGTTTTTTAAAAAGCATCTTCTGGACTGAATTTATGGGATGTTTCTTTGATTTCTCATGGAAACCAGTTTTCTCATCTTTATGTTTGAGAATAACAAATTACTGTCATCCTACAGTGAACTTCCACACATATTGTTTTGTGCTTTACACATAAACTAGGATACTGTTCACTCCAGCTTGTCTTGTGCTCAGGCATTTTACATCTGCAGTCCCACTATTGTGAAGTGTTCTGTTTATAGTACATGTTTCTACATCTTGGTCTCATTTTATTTAAATACTCTGCTGTGGTTGATTAACCACAAGCTATATCAGCAGTAAAAAGAGAGAAAAAGAAATAACTTCATACAGAATTATTGTCAGTAGAAGGTGACATAGGCTGAAGTAATAATAAAAGTTAAATGGAGAATATATCAAGTTAATGTATGGCATAAACCCAAACTCCATGGAAGGTTTGGTTTATTGTGATGTTAGGGGAAGCAAGCATAGCTTTAAAAAGCTAGGTATTTTTGAATTCCTGAAGGGCAAAGTAACATTTATATAAATGCAACCTACTGAGAAATTTTAGTAGGTCTGTGTAATTTTCTTGTTAATGATGTTATAACATTCCACATCTTTATAATAAACAGGTTCAAGTGTAGATTCAGGAATAAAATGTCATCTTCTGCTATAGGAAGCTAGTACGAAATAGAGTATGTTATCAAGCATTATTTATAAAGCCATGCCCAGAGACAGGAAACAATTCTGTATTATCGACACTGATTATGTCAGTCACTTGCAAAGAAAAAAAAATCACCAAATATTAGAACTGGCAGTGCACCTGTTACAGCTAAAAAGTTAGTTACAGGTAAATTTAAAAATATATTATCTTACTCAGTGGGGAATAAACATAAGAAAACTATCATCCTAATAGAGCAGCCACAACAGCTTATTATGGAAAGTGGTAGGTGTTCGGACCCACCCTCTAATATTCTGAGTGTGATAGATAGCAGGGCAACCGAGCTTTTCCATACTATGTCACTATGTATCATTTTTGAGTGGGATTAAGAGTCTGAATGTGCATGGTGTTTGCATACTCTAGGCATCGATAGTGCCGGTAGCAAGTAGCAGGCATCACCAGCATAGGTGGGCTCAGAGACAGACTTACACCTGTGGTGTCTTTTCTGTTTTGGATGTTATAGTGAAGGGATGCTGGAGAGAATCCAGTCAGGACCTTTCTCAGCTGAGTCACCACAGTTTAGAATTATATCCCTTAACTTCCCAGAACCAGAAACTGTGTGTTGTCAGTGAATTCAATGATGAACTCATATTTATTAAACTTGCAAAGGTGTGGTACATAAATTAGAAATACGAATTTATGAATACAAATTCTTTCCAGTGATTAAAAGGCTTAAAACCCTGTCAAGAGCAAACTATTCTCTCCCAGTAACCAGCTATATAGGAAACTAAATCACCAAATAGAAAGCTACTTTGATGGTATTAAAAAATGCGTAAGAATGGTTTAAAGGTAATATTTTGTGAGAAATTATTTCTAGTTTACAATAGAGAACTGAACTCATCAAGCCCTCTAAATCTCATTATCTTCTCCCTTGAACAGTACTAAATGCTTGACAAAACAGGGCTTCTCTGGATTTCTTGGATCAACTTCTATCTGATCCTTTCTCTTGGCATATATCACTTTTAGATTGATTTTCATCAAAGTTTGTTAGAGACTGCTTTTGCTTTGCTGGTTTAAGATTCACTGTTTTCTTACACTTTCTGAATTAGCCCAGCTCTCTGAGTTCTCGAAGTGTTTATTGTGCAAATTTCAACTCGCATAGTATTGAAGACTCCAGACTCACCAACCTCACTCCCCTCAATCACAGTGATATACGTGTGTGCTGTAGAATGACTATCCCAACATCTTTGCTTCATTTCTCTAATCTCGAAAGTGGTTCCAGCCAATAAATACTAGGAAAATAGAGTCCTGGATGATATAGATGGAGGAACAGACCTTTCCATGACCTCTCGCTTTGAGGAAAATATGTAAGCGTGGCGTTCTAGAGTGCTTCCCTGGGAGCCCATGGAGAATTTTTCCTGGCAAAAAGTAAAAATGCTAGTAGCTACTGTTTATGAAGGACCTACTCTGAGCCATTCAATATTACTAAGCAATTTACCTAGATCTTGACAACAGTTGAATGTGATCGATATTATTAAATTCGTTTTAAAATGAATAAACTGAAGCTCAGGTAAATTAAGATAAATAGTTAAAGTTATTAAACTTAATGAGAGATCCAGTATTAAACTCAGGTCTGTCTAGCTCTCAAGCTTGACACTCTAAACAGTCTGCCCACCCCTTCCAAGGTGGTTACTAATGAGGTGAGGAGCATGGATTCATTCTGGACTCTTGTAATTACCCCGAGTCTGCCTCAAGTTTTATCCACCTCATGTTGCACTTTTACATGAGAACTTGATTATGGTCTGATATTAGGCACTATTTTCACTAGATGAGGCTACCTAAATCTTAGAAAATACTTAATATGTCTTCCTACACATCAATTATCAGTTCTTATTTTGTCCTTGGAGCCATTCTCCTCACGTAGTATGTCTAGAGGGTTGCTGTCTAATGAAGTCTTTGGTCTCTAACAATGGACTGTTCACCATACTCTCACGGATCTTGAACTATTTGATAACAATGCTTCCAGTCACAGTGGAATAACTGGGGCCCTTCCCTCCTATCAAGTTGCTACCATTGGTAGGTCCAGATATTGTACTGGCAGGAAGAAACAGTTGCACAATTGAACTTTGTTTTGGTTTAGAGCTTGATTATTTTTACATGCTGTAGGCTTGACTATGGGCTAAAGGCACCTCACGTCCTTTCTTTATTCTAATTAAAGTGATGAATTATGTTTACATGAGTGACCTATTCATGTTCCATTATTGTCGATTACTTTGGGCTCACATAGATAAGAAAGGTATTGGGCTATATCCATTTCTCACTGCAGTGACTGTAACTCAGTCCCTTTTTCTCCCATCAACTAACTAACCATAGCTGAAAAATACTGAATTAAAGTGTAGGGTATAAACCTAAATGCTAGATTTTGGAACTACCTAATAAGGGACTATAGGTGTGTTAATTGTTGGCGAGATTAGTATTCGGGTTTTTATTAACACAACAGATACCCACTAAACTTAATTTAACATGTGTTATAAATGCATGCTACCTTCAAGTTGGCCTCTAATTTAAAATCTTAGATGTAAACAAATGCCCATTCTTTTGTAGCATACAGCAATGATTCTTCTTTTTTAAAAAAATCAGGAAACATTTTGAGATGCTGAATACTGCCTCTAAAGATCAG
The DNA here is from genome assembly GCF_008692025.1 of Phocoena sinus. Classification (NCBI taxonomy): domain Eukaryota; kingdom Metazoa; phylum Chordata; class Mammalia; order Artiodactyla; family Phocoenidae; genus Phocoena; species Phocoena sinus. The sequence continues at coordinate 77,128,097 of NC_045768.1, read as the reverse complement.
TGATCTTTCAGCAGTTAATTCTTTGTATACATATGTATTAGTAGGTGTAATTTTCAGCAACTTTTGGGCTTCCCTGGTGGCACAGTGGTTGGGAGTCTGCCTACCGATTCAGGGGATGCGGGTTCGTGACCCGGTCCGGGAATTTCCCGCATACTGCGGAGTGGCTGGGCCCGTGAGCCATGGCCGCTGAGCCTGCACGTCCGGAGCCTGTGCTCCGCAACGGGTGAGGCCGCAGTGGTGAGAGGCCCGCGTACCGCAAAAAAAACAAAAAAAACAAAAAAAAACTTTCAGCAACTTTTGTTTGGGAAAGTACATCAAGACACAAAAGCGGGCTTCCCTGGTGGTGCAGTGGTTGAGAGTCCGCCTACCGATGCAGGGGACACGGGTTCGTGCCCTGGTCTGGGAAGATCCCACATGCCGCGGAGCGGCTGGGCCCGTGGGCCATGGCCGCTGAGCCTGCGCGTCCGGAGCCTGTGCTCCGCAACGGGGGAGGCCACAGCAGTGAGAGGCCCGCGTACCGCAAAAAAAAAAAAAAAAAAAAGACACAAAAGCTGCCATGAATTCAACAAATGGTTTTATATTCTGCTGGTCACACCAGCTATTTTATAAATAGATGAAAGATAATAGACCATATGTATACCAGGTATAATTTTTTATACCACTATAATAAATATATGGAATCACAGACCTCTTGTCATATTTTGTTGCCCCACCTCTATCTTCTTTAATCATGTCCCTTATGCAGCGGGTTTTGTGATCACAGAATTATGATAGTCTTGACTATGTTGTGAGAATAAAGGAGAAATCACCCAAGACCAGTAACAATTCATACCTACATTAAAAGTTACCTGCTTTATTCACTGTGAACGAAGGGACTTAAAAGTAATCAGAACGCTTATTTCAAATTTAATTTTGTTTGTTTTTGTTGTTCTTATCATTTGACAGTATTGCTATCCTTGATCCTAGAAACATGTGATCAAATCTACCGTGATTGAATTTAGATGACATTAGAGGCCATGGTGAATAGGGCAATAGTTGGGATAAAACATGCCCAACACAATTCTAAAATTCTAGTTCTTCCCAGAAATTCAGCAAAATATATCTGGCAGAATATTTGTTACTGAAATTTGGGGTTTCTTAAGGATGCATTTTTCCCTTGTCCTGAAAGAAAAATGTTTTTCTCATTTTTCGTAATGAACTTTATGTCATACTGAAGACATTTAATATGTGTTCACATGTCTAAGTAAACGTGTTTATATATTTAAACTTGTTTAAATGTAAGGAAAAAAGATCCACTCCAACTAGCTCAAGAAAACAGGAGTTACTATAAAAGCACAAGTGGGAGAAAGCATTTCATGGGAACTATCAAGGCCTAAACCTGCCAGTAATAGAGACTACATAGTCATTCTGGGATTGAGAGCAGCTCTCAACATCTCCACAGCCCAGCCAGAAGACATTAATCTTTACTCTTGTGTTTCACTATTAATATAATCCTGTTAAACATCACATTTGCTTTCTTTGTCTCCACTACCAAGTTCGAATCCTTACATGTAGTTTGCTTTCCCACATGACTTGACCTAACCCGTAACTGTGATTTTGACTCTCCATGAAATTTCTTGCCCCAACTCAATCAGATATCTTTTATTTTCACCCCCTACTGAGAAAGCTCCATTATGTTGCCCACTTTAAATACTTGTGAAACCAGATCAGATTTTCTTTTAGGCAAGGAGCAAAGGTCAACCACTCACTCATGTATTGGGTCACCTTCAGTTAGAGGCCCTCTCTTTGTACAATCAGCTACAGCAATGGGAAATTGGGGCATGTGAGGATTTCCTTCCATGGTGACTTTCTTGGGGCCAGTTTTCTTTAGACGGTGGTGTGAGTGATACATACTCTGTTATACCTCTAATTTAATATATTTTAAGTGCGGAGAAGATGTCAGAAGATACTTCATAAAGCCTCTGAAATCTCTTTGAAAAATAATCATCTGAATAGGATTGCATTAAAGACAATATTTTGGGGAGTTCCCTGGTGCTCTAGTGGTTAGGATTCGGTGCTTTCACTGCCGTGTCCCTGGTTGGGGAACTGAGATCCCACAAGCCATGTGGCATGGCCCAAAGAAAAAGACAATATTTTGGTGGACTTTCTTTGTGGTTCTGTTACTTTTATCCCAATAGAATAGATTTTTGTTGTTGTTGCTGTCAGAATATTTTGTACTTTAACTTATATCATTTTGAAACCAAACTAAGCTTCATTTAGCCAAGGTTTGTGCATTTCATAATATCAGTTGCAGATCTTAAGGGATTCTTTCTTGCTTCAGTTTCCATATTTCTATTCCTCATCTTGCTCTTCCTTTCAAAATACCATATTTAAGATGTTATTTTCCCTCTACATCTACTTATTCTCTGCAATTTTCCACTCCAGTTTCTTTCATTTCACTGTGTCTTCTAAGTCAGGTTAACTTCCTCTACCCCCATCATGATACTACTCATCATCAAAAAATATCAAATGCCAATTTTTTGCCAGGACAGCTTCCCAAACTCACAATGAGAGGAGAATTCTACTTTCTTCGTGCTTCTTTACCAATTCACCCTTCCAAATGTAATCACTGCATTTTGAGTTTTATTACAGTTGCTTTAACAGAAAAAAATCTTTTTGGTTCCAAATGGTGGACGATCCAACAGGTGTAGAATAACAACAACAAAATTCATACATTGGTTATACAACTGAAAAATTCACGGTGGATTAATCTACGTTTTCCAAAGTGGCTCAAGAAGCTGTTTCTTAACATCTATCTTGTTTTGGTTTTCTAGTGCTAGCTTCCTGCTGGGACACACTCTTCCCTCGGGGTGTCCCCTCAGCACCTCCAGGCTTATATCCTCACATTTTAACTTCTCTTCTCTAATAGTTTCAACTAGAGTCACAGAATTAATATTCTCCTTAGCTGGCCTTGCATCTCATATCAAAATCCTATTACTGGGGCAATAGGATGGAAGACAGTGATTTACTATACATAGGTTTCAAGTTTGTCCTTTAAATAAAGAAGAAAGGATTAATTGCACCAATACTACTATGACTGAGAGTGGATAAGGGGGGTGGTTTCAAAGGGAAAATCAAGATTATGTTATTAGAAAAAGAGAGTGAGGAGGAAAAAAGTATATTTGTCAATAATAAATGTGGCAGGGACGATGCTATGCGTTTGAAGCCCTCCACAGTATCTATCATGCAACCTTGAATAAATTTGAATGCTCATTACATAGATATAGAATATATAGTCAGTTAAACAAAAGTAATTTCTTAGGGGTAGAGTTAGATTTTGATGTTGTTTGTTTTTATTAAGTGAAGGAGCCCTGCAGTCACCACTGCCCCGCTTGTTTAACTGCGTCTCTCTCTTGTTCTTTTTTTTTTTTTTCTTTCCCCTCTTGTTCTTGTCCAGAGTCCTTGGTCCCTCCTTATCAAACCAGGCTCTTAGAAAGGGTAGGAAACTTAATCACAGTAAGTGTGATAGAACCATAGCAGCTTAAAGTACTTCCTCTGTTTGGAGGGTGTTCCTTTTACAAAAACATAAATCAAAATTTTGAGGTAAAAAATTTCAACCATTTATTTGTTCCAGAAATATTTATTGAGCACCATTCTGTTCGTGGCTCTCATCATACACAAAAGTAAACTTAAAATGGCTTAAAGACTTAAGCATAAGACATGACACCATAAAACTCCTAGAAGAGAACACAGGCAAAACATTCTCTGACATAAACCTACTAATGTTTTCTTAGGTCAGTCTCCCAAGGCAATAAAAATAAAAATAAACCAATGGGAGCTAATCAAACTTACAAGCTTTTGCACAGCAAAGGAAACCATAAACAAAACGAAAAGACAGCCCACAGAATAGGAGAAAATACTTGCAAGTGATGTGAGGACCATGGGCTTAATTTCCAAAATATACAAACAGCTCATATGACTCAACAACAAAAAAACTAACAAGTCAATCGAAAAATGGGCAGAAGACCTAGAGAGATATTTCTCCAAAGAAGAAATACAGATGGCCAATAAGCACATGAAAAGATGCTGAACATTGCTAATTATTAGAGAAAAGCAAATCAAAACTACAATGAGGTACCACCTCACACCAGTCAGAATGGCCATCATTAAAAAGTCTACAGAAAACAAATGCTAGAAAGGGTGTGAAGAAAAGGGAATCCTCCTACACTGTTGGTGGGACTGTAAGTTGGTTCAGCCGCTGTGGAAAACAGTATGGAGGTTCCTCAGAAAACTGAAAATAGAATTACCATATGACCCAGACAAAACTGTAATTCAAAAAGATACATGCACCCCTATGTTCATTGCAGCACTATTCACAATAATCAAGACATGGAAACAACCTAAATGTCCATCGACAGATGACTGGATAAAGATGTGGTACATATTTACAATGGAATACTACTCAGGCATAAAAAAGAGTGAAATGATGCCATTTGCAGCAACATGGATGCAACTGGAGATTATCATATTAAGTGAAGTAGTCAGAAAGAGAGGACAAATACCATATGATATCACTTATATGTGGAATCTAAAATATGGCACAAATGAACCTATCTATGAAACAGAAACAGAATCATGGACATAGAGAGCAGAATGGTGTTTGCCAAGGAGGAGGGGTTTGGGGGAGGGATGGAGTGTGAGGCTGGGGTTAGTAGACGTAAGCTTTTATACATAGACTGGATAAACAACAAGGTCCTCCTGTATAGCACAGAGAGCTATATTCAATATCCTATGATAAACCATAATGGAAAAGAATATATATAAAATATATACATATATATCTGAATCACTTTGCTGTACAGCAGTAATTAATAAAACATTGTAAATCAACAATACTTCAATAAAAAAAATTTGTGGCAAAAAATTCAACCATTTATTTATTCCAGAAATATTCATTGAGCACCAGTGTGTTCCTGGCTTTGAGGTATCTGTTTTCCTGGAACTACACTCAAGAGAAATTACTTTCCACAATGATACATTAGGCTAAGCCAACATGGGAAAAGTATATTTTTAGTTTATTGTTGGAAGGAGTCTTCTGGCCTTGAGTTCCTGGTCTCAGAGCAGTTTGTGCAGAAGAGGGATTGAGGCAGGGCTGTTCCTCACACCCCCATCTTTTCAAAAGGATAGTTTTCTTTTTAGAAATACACATTTTACAGGAGAGACATATACGTTTTTTAAGTGCAGTTTGAAAGTTGCTGCCTCAAAATCACCTCATATCTCAAATCATTAATGTCTTTTTTTATGCAAAATTTTTTCCTAGAATGTGGGAATTTATCAATTTGATTTGTTTTTTGTGGAGCTTCATGCAGCAAACCACATATATTTGGGCTCCACTACACTTGCATCTCCATTTCACCTTTCATGCCTGGAAACAGTGTTCTTTTGAATAAAGGCAGCTTCTAATGCCCTTTTTGAAGCCCCCCTTTTTTTTTCCTTCTCATTCTGTGAGCATCTTCTTACTCATCCTCAAGTCTGGATAGAGTAAGATTGAGCAGGCAGAACCCAGGAACACTCTCTCAGACACCACCAGCCAATAGTTGTAGTTTCCCTGTGCACAGAATGTGTGTGTCTGTGCGACGATTGAGTCAGGACCTTTCCTTTCCACCCTTACATTTCACTGCTCTCTCCCACCTAGTTTATTCTGTTCTTTCCCCATTGTAAATTCTGAACACTTCCTTGAACTTGCTACGTGATTAAATAAGTCAATGCATTGTATGTGTTTTGCTCCTGTGTCTTCTTGTCTGCTTGATTAGTTCTCATTCATCCTCTAAGGCGCCACTCACAGGTCACTCTTTCCATGACACCTTTTTCGTATCTCCAAATATAGCCATTTCCTTTACTCTTTCCTGCAACACTGCACGTCAACCAATATTTGCCACTCTGTGCTCTGATTGCCCTACATGTCTGTTTCATAAACTTGTGATCTCTAGGAGTTCGTGAACTCTGCCTTATTATCTCATCATCTTCAACAATAAGAAATATTCCTGACACATAGTTGTTCAACACATTTGTTGAATGGATTAATTCCTGAGACCAAAGTTTCCATTTCATGAGGCGCCCTCGGTTTATATTAGTAGCTGCCTAGAGAAATGTCTCAAGAAAAATCATGGAACTGAGTCTGAATGAAGCCCCAAATTCTGTTGTCATCCAGAAGCGAGGTCTGCTGTGAGTACAGGTGGATTTGGGGAGATGGCAACATATGTGCTTCTGTTTAGCATCCTTACCTGAAGTCTACTCAAAAAATAAATATATCCGTTTCCTCCCTTCCTATTATAGTTTCAAGCATTTCTTCCAGTAATATAGTCATTATTTTTTAAGCATAAGGTAAATTTCCTTCCCATGTGTTTACTCATTTCATATTTCCCATAAATATAGCAATCATCAGTGTTCTGTGATTCTCTCTCAGAACATATATACATATACATAAAATTATATATATGCGTATATCCATATATATCCATATTTTCTTTTAGTTGTGATGTTTTGGTGTTCCAAAAGGCTGTATTTGGTACATCGATGTTTCTCAATATCCTAGAAAATTTCCAGGCATATTGTAGTAAGTGTAAGTTACTCAATAAATGTTTATTGGGTTTAGAATTGGCTTAAATTAAGGGCAAGGAAGGAATAGTGGCCTCATGATGGAAAGAGGGGTCCTAGATAGCTCGTATGTTTACATGTGTCAGAGGGACAGTAGATGCAGAGTGAGTAAGAATAATTGCATAGAGTATACAAAAATTCTTTCTGTAGTTTTATTTGAACCTCAGTTTTCTTGCTAGTAAAATGAGGATGTTGGTTTTATAATTTCTGAGATAATTCTTGGTGTCTCTGGTGCTACTCTGATCCCTCAAAATATAACCCGTATCTCAGTAGTTCTATATTTTCAGTTTCATTGTTTAACCCGTCAAAATAAATGTGTGCACTTCATAGCAAAAGAAAAAGAAAGGCACATAATAGGTGCTGAATAAATTATAATTGTTTGTGTATTCACCTCCCATTTATTGTTCAATGGCATTACTCTAATAGCCTGCTTCAATTGGTAATGGATTGAAATAGCCAGAAAATGAGAATGCTGGAAGGATTTCTTTCTAAGCCCTTTCTTAAGGGTCCTGTTTCTCATATAATGGAGCATCCTTTATAGCAGATTGAAATAAAGTTTCAAACTGACTTCATTATAGCCATAATGTAAAATGTAAGTACATCTATTCTGAATGTAGTAAAATGACTGCATTTTTTTGACTGGAGAGTCTAAGTGTTTTCTATAATTTAAAATGTTGTGATTAATATTAGTTAATTAAATATTATTAATTAATTAACATAAAATTAATTAAACTATTATAAAATACTATAATTTTATATGAACATTATAAAGTAAAAATGTTTTATGTAGATACATATACACATACATATATGCACATTATATATACATATATATATATATATATATATATATGCACATTTCTATATAATCAACTGAGGTTGAATAAGTTTTCTTGAAGTTTGAGAAACACTGCCAAGACAGTAACTAATTGGTGGGACATACTGAAGGTGATCACCAGCAAGAACGCAAGGAATAAAATAGTTATGTGATGGTAAGATAACAAACACTCTTGCATGTGTACACACACACACACGCGCATGATTGAAGAACAGAAACGTGGTAGTAACATTTGTTTCAAGGAGTGTCAGTATCCCTGTCTTGGTCTTTACCAGATAATTAAAAATTTTCTTAATTGTATTAGTAGAAATCATGATTTAATGGCCTCCAGTGCTTAAAAACTATGTCATTAAGAGCTTATGAGGCCTTTGGTATACCATTTGCAACTTGGGACTGTGAATTCCAGTTAACTGTGCATCTTTCTTTCTACCTTCTTATCTGGTTTTTCCAGTCACCAGGGGTGAATTGTGCCCAGTCTGTTAATCAGAAAGTGTACAAAGATTGTGGAATGGTGGATATTAATATGTTCTATTGTACAAGCATGCATAATTCATTTATCCATGCATCTATTTATTAAGTGCAACTGTGGTCTGAGCTAATGGCAGACACCAAGAAGAAATTAGAGGGCAGAAGGAAAGAAGAAGCTAGAGTATTTTCCCCTCAACCTCTCCTCACCTGAGGTGGCATCTCCAGAAATGACTGTATGTCTTGGTCACAAAGAAGTTGAAGTAAAGGAATGGGTAGATCCTGTGCCATTTGTGAAAACGCAATTTGACTGGTATAATTTAATATTATTTTTCACTTACCAAAGCATCATATTAAATGGCTATATACTTTTTTAGAATGGTGACATGCATTGATAACTAGCTCCTAACTACCTGAATGAAGCTTGATGTAACTCCCAGAAATACTCAAGAGAAAGAAGTAGGAAAAGCCAGCTTGAAAGACCATTGCTACAAAACTGCCCAACTTGATAGGGCTCCAAAGTGTCTGCCAATTCCAGTGTCTCCATAATTCCTGGCTACAGAAGTGAATCAAGAGCTAAGGCCCAGAATGCAATACGTGCATAATCTCATCTTTGAGACCTGAGTGAGATATAAATCGGTACACTCCAGGAGGTACACTGGCAACTTCACTGAACATGATAAACCCTGGAATTTTGAAGCTGAAAATGAAAAGCGCTAAGGTCATGGAAGTGACCTACCCATTTTTAGGAAGTTACATTGTTTTTCCATTCCAGCTCTGCAGTCCGGCCGTAAGCCTAGCCTTTGCCAATCACTTTGTCCTTGACGTTGAGGTTAAGCCCTTCAAAGAATAGACAGAGCGCTCTCGTGACGGAGAAAAGTAAGCAGTGTTCTTAAGATGCTGCCAGAGGAATAAAGCTAACAAGAAATAACTCTCCCCTGGGATGTTCAGTAAGCAGTTCAAATAATATACTTAACCACAGAAAATGAAAAGAGTCAGTATTCTGTCCCCTATCACAAGCGGATCCTGCTTTCAGAACCTACTATTCCTTATAGACAAAAAGGTGAGGGAAGAAGCACATTGTAGGTTTTTATTTCTTTCTTAAAGCACAGTTTCTTTCCTTCAGTTAAATTTAGCATTGATCCTTGGAGGATTGGTAATGCATGTTTTTAACTTTTAGTTTGAAATAATTACAGCTTTACAAATTGTTGCAAAATAATACAGAGAGGTCCCTTGTACACTTAATCTGGTTTTCCCCAATGGTAATATCTTTTCTAAGTATAATATATTATCAAAACCAGCAATGCACTCTAAAGTGGAGGGTATTTTACATGTTTATATATTTTATATACCTTACATATCTATCTATCTATCTATCTTTTCCCTTTATGTGCTCCAAAATCTTAGGAGTAGAGGCTGTTTTGGTTCTGAAAATTACTAAAAATAATCTGTACACTCTCGGTCTTTGTAGATTTAAACATGATATTTTAAAGTGCATTTTTGGTGATTACAGCCATTTGATTAACATCTTTCAAATATCTTTGCAAGCTTCATTGGCATAACTAGCCATTGTTTAGTGCTTCAGGGTTAGTTTTGAGTGCATTAGAAGCCTCACCATGTATGAGAATAGAACAAAAGAACGTGGGTTGATGGTTTGATAGATATTGATTGTGTTTAGTTGGATTTTCCTGTTCAGGGGCTTTTGTTGTATCATGTCTATCATTTCCATAAATATAGCAAACCTAGGGCCTTGCATACAGAATACTCTGAACAAAAATTTGACAATGACAAAGAGTTGAAATTATTCTCAATCTGATCAAGTTGTTGAGTGTATCTGCCAAGTTAAGACTAAGTATTAGGACTAATAAGAAGGATTAATAATAGAAAACAAGATGAACCAATCAGAATAAAGTTAAAACATACTAATATAAATCTAAAAAGCTTCTGGCTGCTGATGTGTTCATTTGAATACTGAACTCTTAGAAAGCTTTCTAAGTTAGTGACTGTTTTCCAATGCCCTGTTTCTGTGTATTTGTTCATATCATTCTCTCCATCTGACATTCTCTGTGTGCTCCATTGGTTAACTTACTATGTTCATTGTGACATTCATTCAGACGCAATTCTGAAGAGCTTCCAAATTCTCCAACAGGAAGGTTCTTATATTTTTATTTCTCTTTTCTGAGCCCATAGATATAGTTTTCTCACATTAAAAACATAGCTTTATATTGTACCCTACTGTCCTCATCTGCCAAACTGGATGCTTCCTGAAGACAAAACCTGCATTGTATTTACTTTTCTGGTCTAAACCGACAAAGTGCATTTTTTAGATTTGGGCTCCTTGCTGGATGAATGTCATTGGATTTAACTTCTTATTTTTTAATTAGCTATTTGGCTATCAGTGGAAATAACATAAAATGGGTCAAATGCACACTCCAACATGGAGCAACCCACGTGTACAGCCAAGAGAACTCACCTGCTTTCTCCTAAAAGTAGAAGAATATCTAACTATGCAAAGATTAAGCTTTTGGTGCCAAGAAGAGGGAAGAGGAAAGGAATTTGTTTGTTTTTCTACTCCAGTGACATAAGTAAACTTACCAGAGAATATTGTCAAGTACCTCAGCACCATATTTCCTTCATCCTCTGTAGCTGAGAAACTGTCAGGCAGCTCCATTGATTCTCAAGATGGCTGCAAAATTGATTGGGGTTTAAGCCAATGCTGAAACCACTGCCCAGTTCCTGTGTTAGCTTGGTTATAAGTTCCGTGATATCATCAGGCTACTCACACTCCCACCCCAAATGAGCACACACTAGCCTCTCATAATCTCATACTAGTTTAGTTTTGTGAGTTTAGCTTAAAAGGTTTTTGTGACAGTAAGATAGAGTGTACCTTAAACATTTGTATAATGCCTGCCACCTAGTAAATTTCAATAAATGCTACTCATTGTATAAAATAATGTAATAGATCTATGCTTCTATGAGTGGTAAATGTTTTGGGGCTCTGGAATCTGCAGAGATTGATCCACTAACCTGATGAGCTAGTTCAGGGTCTACACACAGTAACACCTTTTCAAGAGGCATTAGCTGATACTACACTTTCAGCTATTAGTACAAAATCCCCACATTACTGCTGGCTCATCATTGCTGAGAAAGCTAATTGCAGGCACTAATTTTATTGAAGCAAACTTCATTGTGCAGAAATAAAATATTGAGCTAGGTTTATGAAGGTAGAAATCAGAAGACATTGAGCCAGGGGGATAAGGTACATAACATTAAGCCCTGGTGCATTCATTTGTCATCAGTCTTTCGTTAAATGCCAATCACGCTTCAAATGAATATGTGTTTTGCACCCCCTATCCCCCCCCCCCAAAATAACCTCACCCTTGGTGGATCAGCTGCACTGCAGGACAGGAAACATGAGTTCACAAAGTGTAAGGTACTGAGAAACCGTCTCTTTAAATCAGCACGCTGTAGTGCACTGCGCTGAAATACACAGTGCCAATGTTTTTTCTCTACAAGCAGCATTTTTTTTTTTACCATTATGTGAATTTATTGCCTGCTAACTATGCCACAGCCTCAGAAAGTGAACTCTTATATTTATCCATAGAAGAACATGGTGATAATCTCAACCCTGTCTTCAGAGATATATTATATGCAGCTTTCTACAAAAGGAGAGAATATATTACTTTTTCTTTGCTGGTTAAGCTTGGATCTTCCTGGTCTATAAAATGTCAGTAGCTATGAACTGTATTGAAACCTGCTGCATGGTTTTGAGACGATTCCTCTACACTGCGGATTTGGCTTCAAACACAACTTTCTTATTCTGCTTGGGTGCCCAGCCTGCATTTTTCATAAATCCGCAAATGAAAACTAGTATTACAGCCATGAAGAATGGAATTATTGAGATAGGAACAGGAAGCAGACAATAATGATTTTAACCACACTAGTAAGCATGTCTAAAAAACTCTTTTTTCTTGCATGTCATACTTGTGTAAAATTTAAAAACATATCTCTCCAAGGTCAAAATTTCTGATGGCTATCAATAGGAGAGAGAAATGTATGACATTTTACCTCAAAATCAGCTTTTAGTATCATCTTCACTTTCCTTAACATACAGAATGACCAATAGTGTGTTGTGTATATTTTTTTAATTATAAAATTATTTCATGTACCTAGCAGACAATTTTGAAAAATGACACATATATAACAATATAATTAGGGACTCCCAATTCCGGTCATGTTAGTGTAATTGAAACTAGAGTTGCCTTCCCTACCTTAAAGGTAGAAAACTGGGCACAATATGTGAAACATTTGATTGCAGACATTAGACAATAGGCAGCAATAGACTAGTTCAGAAGAGAAAGGAAACAAACAAGATGAGAACTAAAATCACCGTGGATTTCTGCCTAGAGGTGTTTTCCAGATTATAGTGCAGGAAGGGATAACATAAGGGAAGAATTGATCATTTAAAAAGACAAAGATTAAAATATATAGAGAGAAGGCAGGTGGTATTTTCAGAGCAAGAAGTAAATAAAGTTCCATAAATCTATATAGGGGTCCCATTGAGCCTGTTGTTCAAAACTAAACTATGTGTATGTATGACGAAATTCTGCAAGACTAAGCAAATATATGTTGGAGAGCTTTTGGGTGAATGATACTTGAGTTTGCTCCGGACTGGAAAATATTGGAGTTCTGTCCAACCAGATTAGAGAGACCATCATAGACACCTGGGGCATTCCGTAGACTATAGAAAAGTCTCACCTTAGTAGAAGTGCTAAACTATAACTAAAGTAAAGGCTACTTTACACCAGCCCTGAAAGGATAAAATTAAACCAAAAAGTACTTAATTGCTTGTTGAAACAAAGCTCGTTCTTTAAAGAAAGACAGGAAAACCCAGAATTCAAAAGCACCCAGCCAAAATTTACTAGAAATGAAAAGCAGGAAAATGTGACCTATAATCAGGAGAACAATTATCATTTAATAGAAACAGATTCATAGATGACAGGTATGATGGGATTAGCAGACAAAGACTTTAAAACAAATACTGTAGGACTTCCCTGGTGGCGCACTGGTTAAGAATCCACCTGCCAATGCAGGAGACACTGGTTCAAACCCTGGTCCAGGAAGATCCCACATGCTGCGGAGCAACTAAGCCCGCCCCGCTCGCTGCAACTAGAGAAAGCCCGCATGCAGCAATGAAGACCCAACACAGCCAAAAAAAATATTTAAAAAAACAAAACAAAAAAACAACTGTAGAGGAGCTTCAAGATGGTGGAAGAGTAAGACGCGGAGATCACCTTCCTCCCCACAAATACATCAGAAATACATCTACATGTGGAACAGCTCCTACAGAACACCTACTGAACGCTGGCAGAAGACCTCAGACCTCCCAAAAGGTAAGAAACTCTTCACGTACCTGGGTAGGGTAAAAGAAAAAAGAAAAAAAAGAGACAAAGAATAAGGACAGGATCTACACCAGTGGGAGGGAGCTGTGAAGGAGGAAAGGTTTCCACACACTAGAAGCCCCTTCGCGGGCGGAGACTGCGGGTGGAGGCGGAAGCTTCGGAGCCACGGAGGAGAGCGCAGCAACAGGGGTGTGGAGGGCAAAGTGGGGAGATTCCCGTACAGAGGATTGGTGCCGACCGGCACTCACCAGCCCGAGAGGCTTGCCTACTCACCCGCCGGGGCGGGCGGGGCTGGGAGCTGAGGCTTGGGCTTCGGTCGGAGAGCAGGAAGAGGATTGGTGTTGGCGGCGTGAACACAGCCTGAAAGGAGCTAGTGTGCCACAGCTAGCCCGGAGGGAGTCCGGGAAAAGGTCTGGACCTGCCAAAGAGGCAACAGACTTTTTCTTGCCTCTTTGTTTCCTGGTGCGCGAGGAGAGGGGATTAAGAGCGCCGCTTAAAGGCACTCCAGAGACGGGCGTGAGCCACAGCTCTCAGCGCAGACGCCAGAGATGGGCATGAGATGCTAAGGCTGCTGCTGCTGCCACCAAGAAGCCTATGCAAGCACAGGTCACTATCCACACCCACCTTCCGGGGAGGCTGTGCAGCCCACCACTGCCAGGGTCCCGAGATCCAGGGACAACTTCCTGGGAGAACACATGGCGTGCCACAGGCTGCTGCAACATCACGCTGGCCTCTGCTGCCGCAGGCTCACCCCCCCAGCCTGAGGGAGCCATAGCCCCCGAAGCAGCTGCTCCTTTAACCCCATCCTGTCTGAGTGATGAACAGACAGGCTCAGGCAACCTACACGCAGAGGTGGGGCCAAATCCAAAGCTGAACCCCGGGAGCTGTGCGAACAAAGAAGAGAAAGGGAAATCTCTCCCAGCAGCCTCAGGAGCAGCAGATTAAATCTCCACAATCAACTTGATGTACTCTGCATCTGTGGAATACCTAAACAGACAACGAATCATCCCAAATTGAGGAGGTGGACTTTGGGAGCAACAATATATATATATATATTTTTTTTCCCTTTTGCTCTCTTTGTGAGTGTGTATGTGTATGCTTCTGTGTGATTTTGTCTGTATAGCTTTGCTTTTACCATTTGTCCTAGGGTTCTGTCTGTGCGTTTTTTTTTTAATTAAAAAATTTTTTTCTTAATAATTATTTTATTTTACTTAATTTTATTTTATCTTCTTCTTTCTTTCTTTCTTTTTTTTCTCCCTTTTATTCTGAGCCGCGGGGAGGACAGGCTCTTGCTGCTCCAGCCAGGCATCAGGGCTGTGCCTCTGAGGTGGGAGGGCCAAGTTCAGGACACTGGTCCACAAGAGACTGCCCAGCTCCACGTAATATCAAACAGTGAAAATCTCCCAGAGATCTCCATCTCAACTCCAAGACCCAGATCCACTCAAAGACCAGCAAGCTACAGTGCTGGACACCCTATGCCAAACAACTACCAAGACAGGAACACAGCCCCATCCATTAGCTGCCTAAAAATCATAATAAGGCCACAGACACCCCAAAACACACCACCAGACGTGGACCTGCCCAACAGAAAGACAAGATCCAGCCTCATCCACCAGAACACAGGCACTAGTCCCCTCCCCCAGGAAGCCTACAAAACCCACTGAACCAACCTTAGCCACTGGGGATAGACACCAAAAACAATGGAAACTACGAACCTGCAGCCTGTGGAAAGGAGACCCCAAACACAGTAAGTTAAGTAAAGTAAGAAGACAGAGAAACACACAGCAGATGAAGGAGCAAGGTAAAAATCCATGAGATGTAACAAATGAAGAAGAAATAGGCAGTCTACCTGAAAAAGAATTCAGAATAATGATAGTAAAGATGATCCAAAATCTTGGCAATAGAATGGAGAAAATACAAGAAACGTTTAACAAGGACTTAGAAGAACTAAAGAGCAAACAAACAGAGATGAACAACACAATAAATGAAATTAAATATTCTCTAGAAGGAATCAATACCAGAAAAACTGAGGCAGAAGAAGGGATGAGTGACCTGGAAGATAAAATAGTGGAAATAACTACTGCAGAGCAGAATAAAGAAAAAAGAATGAAAAGAATTGAGGACAGTCTCAGAGAACTCTGGGCCAACATTAAACGCACCATCATTCAAATTTTAGGGGTCCCAGAAGAAGAAGAGAAAAAGAAAGGGCCTGAGAGAATATTTGAAGAGATTATAGTTGAAAACTTCCTAATATGGGAAAGGAAATCGTTTTTCAAGTCGAGGAAGCACAGAGAGTCCCATACAGGATAATTCCAAGGAGAAACACGCCAAGACACAGATTAATCAAACTATCAAAAAATTAAATACAAAGAAAAAATATTAAAAGCAGCAAGGGAAAACCAACAAATAACACATAAGGTAATCCCCATAAGGTTAACAGCTGATCTTTCAGCAGAAACTCTGCAAGCCAGAAGGGACTGGCAGGACATATTTAAAGGGATGAAGGGGAAAAACCTACAACCAAGATTACTCTACCCAACAAGTATCTCATTCAGATTTGACGGAGAAATTAAAAGCTTTACAGACAAGCAAAAACTAACAGAATTCAGCACCACCAAACCAGATTTACAACAAATGCTAAAGGAACTTCTATAGGTAGGAAACACAAGAGAAGGAAAAGACCTACAATAATAAACCCAAAACAATTAAGAAAATGGTGATAAGAACATACATATCGATAATTACCTTAAATGTAAATGGATTAAATGCTCTAACCAAAAGACATAGACTGGCTGAATGGTTACAAAAACAAGACTGGTATATATGCTGTCTACAAGAGACCCACTTCAGACCGAAGGATACATACAGACTGAAAGTGAGGGAATGGAAAAAGAAATTCTGTGCCAATGGAAATCAAAAGAAAGCTGGAGTAGCAATTCTCATATCAGACAAAATAGACTTTAAAACAACGACTATTACAAGAGACAGTGAAGGACACTACATAATTATCAAAGGATCAATCCAAAAAGAAGATATAACAATTGTAAATGTTTATGCCCCCAACATAGGAGCACCTCAATACATAAGACAAATACTAACAGCCATAAAAGGGGAAATCAACAGTAACACAGTCATAGTAGGGGACTTTTAACACCCCACTTGCACCAATGGACAGATCATCCAAAATGAAAATAAATAAGGAAACACAAGCTTTAAATGATACATTAAACAAAATGGACTTAATTAATATTTATAGGAAATTCCATCCAAAAATGACATAATACACATTCTTCTCAAGTGCTCATGGAACATTCTCCAGGATAGATCATATCTTGGGTCACAAATCAAGCCTTGGAAAATTTAAGAAAATTGAAATCATATCAAGTATCTTTTCTGACCACAGCGCTATGAGACTAGATATCAATTACAGGAAGATATCTGTAAGAAATACAAACACATGGAGGCTAAAAAACACACTACTTAATAACCAAGACATCACTGGAGAAATCAAAGAGGAAATCAAAAAATACCTAGAAACAAGTGACAATGAAAACACAATGACCCAAAACCTATGTGATGCAGCAAAAGCAGTACTAAGAGGGAAGTTTATAGCTATACAAGCCTACCTTAAGAAAGAAGAAACATCTCAAATAAACAACCTAACCTTACACCTAAAGCAACTAGAGAAAGAAGTACAAAAAAACCCCAGTTCGCAGAAGGGAAGAAGTCATAATGATCAGATTAGAAATTTTTAAAAATGAAGGAAATGATAGCAAAGATCAATAAAACTAAAAGTCGATTCTTTGAGAAGATAAACAAAATCGATAAACCATTAGCCAGACTTATCAACAAAAAAAGGGTGAAGACTCAAATCAATAGAATTTGAAATGAAAGAGAAGTAACAACTGACACTGCAGAAATACAAAGGATCTTGAGAGATTACTACAAGCAGCTATATGCCAATAAAACGGATAACCTGGAAGAAATGCACAAATTTTTAGAAATGCACAACATTCTGAGACTGAACCAGGAAGAAATAGAAAACATGAACAGAACAATTACAAGCACTGAAATTGAAACGTTGATTAAAACTCTTCCAACAAACAAAAGCCCAGGACCAGATGGCTTCATAGGACAATTCTATCAAACATTTAGAGAAGAGCTAACACCTATCCTTCTCAAACTCTTCCAAAATATAGGAATGGGAGGAACACTCTGAAACTCATTCTATGAGTCCACCATCACCCTGATACCAAAACCAGACAAAGATATCACAAAGAAAAAAGTTCAGGGCAATATCACTGATGAACATAGATGCAAAATTCCTCAACAAAATACTAGCAAACAGAAACCAACAGCACATTAAAAAGATCATACACTACGATCAAGTGGGGTTTATCCCAGGACTGTAAGGATTCTTCAATATATGCAAAACAGTCAATGTGATACACCACATTAACAAATTGAAGGAGAAAAACCATATGATCATCTCAATAGATGCAGAGAATGCTTTTGAGAAAATTCGAAACCATTTAAGATAAAAACCCTCCAGAAAGTAAGCATAGAGGGAACTTACCTCAACATAATAAAGACCATATATGACAAGCCCACAGCCAACACCATCCTCAGTGGTGAAAATCTGAAACCATTTCCACTAAGATCAGGAACAAGACAAGATTGCCCACTCTCACCACTATTATTCAACATAGTTTTGGAAGTTTTAGCCACAGCCATCAGAGAAGAAAAAGAAATAAATGAAATCCAAATTGGAAAAGAAGAAGTAAAGCTGTCACTGTTTGCAGATGACATGATACTATACATAGAGAATCCTAAAGATGCTACCAGAAAACTACTAGAGCTAATCAATGAATTTGATAAAGTAGCAGGATACAAAATTAATGCACAGAAATCTCTTGCATTCCTATAGACTAATGATGAAAAATCTGAACGTGAAATTAAGAAAACACTTCCATTTACCATTGCAACAAAAAGAATAAAATATCGAGGAGTAAACCTACCTAAGGAGACAAAAGACCTGTATGCAGAAAATTATGAGACACTGATGGAAAAAAATTAAAGTAGATACAAACAGATGGAGAGATATACCATGTTCTTGAATTGGAAGAATCAACACTGTGAAAATGACTCTACTACCCAAAGCAATGTACAGATTCAATGCAATCCCTATCAAACTACCACTGGCATTTTTCACAGAACTAGAACAAAAAATTTCACAATTTGTATGGAAACACAAAAGACCCCGAATAGCCAAAGCAATCTTGACAAAGAAGAACGGAGCTGGAGGAGTCAGGCTCCCTGACTTCAGACTATACTACAAAGCTACAGTAATCAAGACAGTATGGTACTGGCACAAAAACAGAAATATAGATCAATGGAACAGGATTGAAAGCTCAGAGATAAACCCACACACATATGGTTACCTTATCTTTGGTAAAGAAGGCAAGAATATACAGTGGAGAAAAGACAGCCTCTTCAATAAGTGGTGCTGGGAGAACTGGACAGCTACATGTAAAAGAATGAAATTAGAACACTTCCGAACACCATACACAAAAATAAACTCAAAATGGATTAAAGACCTAAATGTAAGGCCAGACACCATCAAACTCGTAGAGGAAAACATAGGCAGAACACTCTATGACATAAATCACAGCAAGATCCTTTTTGACCCACCTCCTAGAGAAATGTAAATAAAAACAAAACTAAACAAATGGGACCTAATGAAACTTAAAAGCTTTTGCACAGCAAGAAAACCATAAAGAAGGCGAAAAGACAACCCTCAGAAAATGGGAGAAAATATTTGCAAATGAAGCAACCGACAAAGGATTAATCTCCAAAACATACAAGCAATGCATGCAGCTCTGTATCAAAAAAACAAACAAGCCAATCCAAAAATGGGCACAAAACCTAAATAGACATTTCTCCAAAGAAGATATGCAGATTGCCAAGAAACACATGAAAGAATGCTCAACATCATTAATCATTAGAGAAATGCAAATCAAAACTACAATGAGATATCATCTCACACCATTCAGAATGGCCGTCAGAAAGAAATCTACAAACAATAAATGCTGGAGAGGGTGTGGAGAAAAGGGAACCTTTTTACACTGTTGGTGGGAATGTGAATTGATACAGCCACTATGGAGAACAGTATGGAGGTTCCTTAAAAAACTAAAAATAGAACTACTATATGACCCAGCAATCCTACTACTGGGCATAAACCCTGAGAAAACCATAATGCAAAAAGAGTCATGTACGAAAATGTTCATTGCAGCGCTATTTACAATAGCCAGGACATGAAAGCATCCTAAGTGTCCATTGACAAATGAATGGATAAAGAAGATGTGGCACATACATACAATGGAATATTACTCAGCCATAAAAATGAACGAAATTGAGTTATTTGTCGTGAGGTGGATGGACCTAGAGTCTGTCATACAGAGTGAAGTAAGTCAGAAAGGAAAAAACAACACATATATGTGGAATCTAAGAAGAAGAAAAAAAAAAGGGTCATGAAGTACTTAAGGTTAAGATGGGAATAAAGACACAGACCTACGAGAGCATGGACTTGAGGCTACAGGGAGGGGGAAGGGTAAGCTGGAACGAAGTGAGAGAGTGGCATGGACATATATACACTACCAAACATAAAATAGATAGCTATTGGGAAATAGCCGCATAGCACAGGGAGATGAGCTCGGTGCTTTGTGACCACCTAGAGAGGTGGGATAGGGAGGGTGGGAGGGAGGGAGATGCAAGAGAGAAGAGATATGGGGACATATGTATATGTATAACTGATTCACTTTGTTATAAAGCAGAAACTGACACACCATTGGAAAGCAATTATACTAAAAAGAAAAAAAAACTACTGTAAATATGCTCAAGAATCAAAAAACAAAAACGTGAAAATAAGAGGAGACAGAGGAAATATATAAAAAAAAGGGCCAAATAGAACTTCTAGAGCTGAAAAATACAACACATCAAGTTAAAAATAATAAACTGTGTGGGATTTAAACCAGAGAGGATATTACAAACAAACAAACAAAAACCATGTTCTTTGAGTACATACAGTTAGAAACTATGTTGGATCACCGAGAGAGAAAATCATACTGAAAAGACAGTGTGCTAGTGGCATGAGACCAATACATAAATGATCATTGATTATTGACAAAAGTGCCAAAATAATTCAATAGAATAGGAGGAAAATTTTTCAACAAATGAAACTGAAAGTAGATATCCATATAAAAGAATGAAGCTTAAACTTAGCTTATACTATTTACAGAAATTAAAGTGTATTATAAGAGAAAATTATCATGACCTTGAGGAGGTAGGCAGACTTTTTTTTTAGATTGGACAACCTAAAAAACCATAAATCATAAAAGGAAACAAATTAGTGTATTGGACTTCATCCAAATGAAAAACTTCTACTCTTCAAAATACCTCATTAAGCAAATGAAAATGCAAGCCACAAATTGAAAAAAATTACAATACTTATATCTTGCGTCCAGAATACATAAAGGGCAGTTAACGACTTAACAATAAGACAAATAGGCCAATTTATAAGAAAATATGCAAAATATTTGAACAGATACTTCATACAGAAATGATAATAATGGCTAATAAGCATATGGAAAGGTTCTCAATATCACTAGTCATCAGGGAAATGAGAAATGAAAGCCCAATGAGATACCACTTCACAACAACTAAAATGGTTAATATTAAAAATTGTGGCAATACCAAATGTTGGCATTTGTAGAACACGTGGAATTCTCAAATGTTGCTACCACTATGAAGATAGTTGGCATTTGTTTTTATAAAGTCAAATGTCCACATATAAAAATTTCCTCCTTGGTATTTACACAAGAAAAATAAAAACATGTTCCGCACAAAGATTTGTACATAAATGTTCCTAATCAGCCTCCTTTATAGTTAAAATAACCCAGAAACAACCCAAATGTTCATCAACAGATGAATAGATAAATTGTAGTATAACCACACAATAGAATATTACTCAGCCATAAAAAGGAACAGACTACTAATATATGAAAAACGTCCATAAATCTCAGAGATTAGTTAAATGAAAAGAAGCCATGCAAAAAAGAAAACTAGTAATATTGATGCATCCCAGAAATATGCTGGGTGAAAGAATCCACATATGAAAGTGTTTATACTATTTATATAAAATTCTATATAGTAATTATTTTAATAATAATCATATACACATAATAATTGTATATTTATACATAATTCTATAATAACACAGTATTATATACTTGAAAGTTGGTGAAGTACATCTTAAGCATTCTCACCACAGAAACAAAAAAATGTGAGGTGATGGATGTGTTAGTTATCTTGATCTTGGTAATCATCCCACAATGTATATGTATATTAAATTATCATGTTGTACACTTAAAAATATATACAATTATATTTGTCAATTATTCCTCAGTAAACTTGGGGGGGAAAAGGAAAAAAAGAAAAAGAAAACTCTGGCCCCTTACTTAAAAAGTTGATTGATGCTCTGTTACAAACTGCAGCTGCTTCCTTAGGTCCTCTCCAGGGACAGTGTTGTTATGCATATCATTTTCAATATAAATTCCTGTGTCTTATGTGTTAGATCTGAGTGATGATACGCTGAAGAAGATCTGAAGCATAAAAATGCTTCGAATTGAAAGGAGGAAAGGAGATAATGGAACCAGATGCTGAACAGGAGTAGCTGGGAAAACTGAGTGCTTTTTCAAATTATTGTTTGGACTATTAAATCTGCTTCTGATGAATACATTTTGACTAAGACTTAGAGAAATGACACAGTTTCCTTTCCTGTATTATCCAGCATTTGAGTCCTAGTCATCTGCTTTGCAACTTGAATCAACTGTGAAGCAAACAATGCAGAGAGAGCATTTACCTTTCTCAGGAGAATGCTGCACTAAGAGCTGTTGAAAACCATACAGACTTTCTCAGTGGAAAGACCACTGCTGCAGCTGAGTTAAGCAATTTGTTCTTTGGGCATTATAATAGTGTGGTTATATGCCTGTACATGGACAACCCTCTGAAGCAGAAACACATTAAAGTTTTTAGAGTGAGTTTAATGGACCATAGAATAATTCAAGTTTGTTCTATAGGCAGTGTTCTATTTTCTGGTTTCCTTTGCAAGTGTATGGAAATAAGTGCATTTTTGATCCAAGAAACTAAAATACCAACGAGACCGTTTTTCTTTTCATTCATGATTGGCTTGCCCCTTTCAACCATCATTATTTATTTTATTATTCATTTTGGCTTTGTGTTTCAAATTAAATGCTGCCAGTTACCAAGACTGTGTATTTGCAAGCGTCATCAATAAGGTGGATCTATGAGAAAAAGCCTAGTAGATAGCCACATTGGCACATCCAGGGACAGGGCAAAGAAATAAAAGAAAGCACAAACAACAATAAAATTAGCCTAAGCACATATATTAACTCAGAGATGGAAGTCCAAATGCTGTTTGCAGAGCTATTTCTCAGTGACATATATGGAGAGAAAGTATTATTAATTGGACATCCGCTACATACCAAACCATTGCGCTAGGTGAATTGTATTTAGTATCTTGTTTATCCTTCCCAATCAGTCTTTGAAGAAGTGGCATGAGGAAGTTGGGGTTCGGTGCATACAAGTAATTGTCAAAGACTCATCAGTAACCAAGTATGAATCTTGATCTATTTGAGTTCCAATTTGCTTATACATACAAATCCTCCTAATTTACAGTTAGGATAGGTGGTATCGCTTGGCTGCAAGTCCTCTCTAAGTCCCCATTGTAATCCCTATTTTAACAAAAACGCTACCAATAGCTATCATGTATGAAGTCTTATTTTGCTCCAAGCTTTGTGCTGAACACGGAATATATCTTGTCCCATTTAATTTCTGTTTCAACCCTGACAGGTGGGTAGAATTATCTGTGCTTTACAGTTACAAAGTCGCTTTTCTTAAGTTCTTTCATTTATTCAACAGATATTTAAGGAACACGTTTTATGTGTCAAGTAGAGAAGTATAGAAGTAGAAAAAAAAACAGAAAAAAATAATATAGGGTGATACGGTTTTCAGTAACTCAGTGTCCCCTTGGAGTGGTCAAAGGAAAGGTTACATTTATGCTGAGATCTGAGGGACAAAAAGGAGGAAGAGCGTTACAGAGAGAACTAAAGAGGCTGAATCATAATAGGCAAGGAGGAGACTGTTGTAGGTAGAAATTGAAGATATAAGTAGGATGAGATCAGGTAGAGCTTTGTAAGCCTAGTTAAGGGATTTGGATATTCGACTTGTGATAGGGAATCATTAGATGGTTATGAGCAAGGGAGTAAATGGCTTGATTTAATTTTTAAAAAGAACACTGGATGCTGTGTGAAGAATGAATTGTATGGAGAAAATTAGGAGGTATTTGAAATGATCCAAACAATATATGATGGTAGTTTGAGTGTGGATAATAATGGTAAAAAGGGTTATTTACGAGGACACAGTATGTTTAATAAATTACAGTTCATTAAGCAATCCTAGATTTAGTTGATTAAAATGTATTATGTATCTTGATTTACTATTTGGAGTGCATTCTGATAATGGTAAACCCTTAATTAAAAAATATTCACATATAAAAAATGGTAAAAAGGGGAGAGAGGAAGACATATTTGAGGATGTTAGTGATTGTGTGAGGAGGGATAGAAAAAAATCAAGGGTAACCCTTAGATTTTTGGCTTGATTACTGGGGGGTGGCTGTGCCCCCCAGAACACACACCTGATTGACATGGGGAAGACTAGAGAAGGACCAGATTGGGAATGAGGGAAGAAGAGTTCTGTTTTAGCCCTGTCAACTTGGGAATGACTGACTTGTTCAAAGTCACTTATATGACTTCTCTAGGATTTAAAGCCTTTTTTATCTGATACCAAAATCTGAGTTCTTATACTATTAGATCGCCACTAACATCCATCTCCTGAAGGTTCCCAGTTCTGGAAGCTTTATTAACTCAATGATCATCCCATTTTACTTGGGAAAGACTTCAACTTCAATGACATCTTTATTTCATTATTAGAGAAATCTTCATAAATGAATATGTTATACTATATTTTTTTCACTTGTGAAGACCACAATCCAAGAAACAATTATAAGAGTATAAGTGGAAAAAAGGGCAAATAGATTTTTCATCTTATCCAACCTTAGTTAATATGAAATACAATTGTCCCATTAAATTACAATCCTTGTTCTAATCAAAGTTTTATGTAAGGCTGTAATTATGGAAATGAAAAAAAATATAAAGATGAAAACAGAAATGAGTTTCTCCTTTCAGGGTCAAAATAGAGGAAGGAACTTTATTGGTGAGAACATATATGCATAGCTTATGGATTATAAATAACTTCAGGAATAATTACTTAGAAATATGCTTTAGAATAAACTAGTGGGAAAAGTAGAAAGGCAGATTGGTAAACAGGGCTTTTGGATGCTGTTATCATTTTGTAGTTTTGTATATTTGTATGCTGTTATTTGAAACTAACCACTTTATTTCTGTCTTTAACAGAATTGTAAAAGGACATTTAATATGTTATTAGTGAAATTCTGTATTTCTATCTTTCATAATTACAGGGACTTACTTTTCACTTAATATTCATGCCATGACCAATTTACTACTAACACAGAAAATAGGAGGCTCATAGATATCAAGTTCCCATACTGTAATTAATGGAAAGTGTCCCTTAAGTGGAAAATTGTCACAATTGTAGAAAAAAATCAATATATGGCAAGACAGGCCTGGTTTGTGTTCCTAGTTAAGTGGTGAAAGTAGCTTTTGGATCTGATTCTGAAAAAGAAAACTAAGAATATAAGAAGTTCAAGATGTGTACAGTTAATAAAACTCCAGAAATTCCACTAAGTGGGAAAAAATAATGTAAGCAGAAGTGATTTGATCCTTAGTTTTATTCTTTATTTCTGGACTAGATGACAGACTGTTGGACTGTCCAGTCCAGATGATTGACAACGTCCACACAGCTAGAAGCAATGCATGTGTTTCCAGTTCTGTTTGTTTTCATTTAGGGCCAATAATCAGGGCAGAGAGGTACATTTCTATATGTGCAAAGGGTGTTTATGACCAGAGGGACTTCATTACTATGCACTCTCATACACATGGCTCTGACTTGCAGGGATACCTTGCAATTTCAGTAATGCGTTGTGGCTCTTCTGGTGGCTGATGACTCAAGGGTCTCTGTAAAGTGATGATCTCAACCATCTTCTGTCACCTTGAGACACGTCACTTCAATCTGTCTTCATAATAGCCGATGTGGGTCAGATATAGCTCAAGGCCAAAGGTACTGACATTGAGTGGGGATCTACTGCGAATATGTTGCATGTGTTTATACACACATGCACAAGTACACAACCTCTGCTTATTATCCACTTTTTAGAAACCATATACTATTTCAGTGATTACAAGACTACAATTTTATGTGCACTGTTTGTTTTAACCAGTTGGGGAGAAATCTTTATAAGCATTTTTTTTTTGAAGAGAAAGTTTTTTGAGGTGTAACATACACATAGAAAAGTAAAAGATCATGAGTATACAGCTTTGACAAATTGGCCACACCATATGAGCACAACCTAATCAAGAAATAAAACATTATTAGCACCCCAGTAGCCCTTCTCATACCCCTTCTCAATTATTAATCCCCTCTCCCCAAATGGAACTTCTAGCCTGACTCCTAACACCATACATTAGTTTTACCTGTTTTTGAACTTTGTATGAATGGAGTCATACAATATGTGTTCTTTTCTGTTTGCCTTTTTTGTTGTTGTTCAACATGTTTCCAAGATCCATCCATGTCGGTTAGTGAAATGGTCATTTTTTTTTCATTTTCATTTACGTTTTGGTGTCGTGGTAAAAATGCCCTCCAGAAAAGTTTTAGCGATTTATTCTTCCAAAAATTACCCAATGAATGTGTTTTCTTATCTCTTCACCAATACTGGGCAATTGTCAGTATTTTAAGAATACCAATCCTGTAGGCAAAACACGTTGGCATTAGTTGATTTGTTTTTGTTAGCCATTTTTGTGTCTTTTGTAAATCAGTTGCTAGTATACTTTGGTTTTTTTTTATATGGGATTTTGTTAATAATTGGCAATAGTTTTTGTATACTATAGATTCAATGATTTATCATTTATTCAGAAAACGTTGAGTACCTACTTCATGTCAGGCAATGGGCAGACCACTCGGGGGAAAATAATTATGAAGGAAAATAGGGTTGCTGCCCTCATGGAGCTCACATTTCAGCCCTTTTTACGCTATGATATAATGATCAGGTACTTTGAATTATGAACCTGAGATCTGTTTATTGCACTTGCATAGAGATAAGGGGTCTTGGTTTAGTTCTTTAGGTCCTGGTTTCTCATGATGCTGAGATGCAGCATTTAAATCATCTCTAACATACTAAGTGAATACACACAGTGTACATAGCATTAAATATCCATGGCAATTCTAAAAAATAGCCAAATCAAATTACTGAGATGTTCTCAGATGAGCATCCCTAAATTCCTCTCACACTTCCATCTTTCCTCTTTTCTGCCTTCTATCAGCTGGCAAATTGGTTCCCCCAAGCAGGGTACATAAAGAATTAAAATTTGCTTCCTTAATTTCTCCCTTCCTGCACAAAGAAGATGAAAGGCAAACTCCTGATTGATAGCACTTAGAGTCATGTTTATTCAGTATTGAATGAACTGTGTGAGGAGCCTATAGGGTTGGAGGTTGCTAGAAGCCTCTGTAACCTTGAACACAGGAAGCAAGTTAGCCCAGTCCTTTTGTGTCTACAATTTTTGCAGGTGAAGGTAGGGTTGACCCCAACTGAGTTAAATCCCTGGCTTCACTATTAAAATCTGTGCCCAGCAAATTAACTAGGTTAGCATCATAATATGAAAAGTAAATCACTCCCAATGGCCAAGTTTTTACTATGCCCTGTGTATCTCTATCATATCCTGATTTCCACCAGCCTAACAGACTTGAGGTACAAATTAATTTACATTAACAGTGATAGCCCGAATTCCCTGGTACATGCCTCTGCCTGCATACCAAATGGGATCTAGCTGCAACTTTAAAGCTTACACATTTAATTCTGGAAGTAACCTTTCACGGGCACATCTGAATTCATGGATATTCATTAGATTTTCATTCACTCATGTCCTCCTCTTTGGCAAATACTGGAGGAGGGGGTGTTATTGGAATAAGGTGAAAAGTTCTTACCTACTTCTCTTGTTCAGAAGCACCATAGGCAGATTTTGTGTTCATTTATGCTTTTCCATAATGAGGACGTTTTCTTTAAAAGGACATTATAGTTTCAATAAATGTATGACTTTTGACCTTTGATGTTAACCGTAATTTTCACTAAAGAAAGCCTTCCTGATTTAGACATACATAATCAGTCCATATTTATTTTGCCAAGAAACATAGATATTGGCTTTAATTTCTATAATCTGTGATAAAAAATGATTTCGTTATTGACATTCTTGTACTTGTTTCCATCCAAAAGGTAAATAACTTCTGATACAATGTTTTGAAGAATATAATAATTATCAGGACATTCAGGCTTTCAAGACATCATGTAGTTTCTTTGACCATACCTTAGAAATCTGAAATAATGGCTAAGAAAAGCACTTCTATTCACTGTAAGTAATCTAGCCCAGCATGAGCGAACTACAGCCTATAGACCAAAACTGGCCCACTGCCCTTTTTGAATAGCCCATGAGCTAAGAATGAATTTTATATTTATAAATCATGAAAAAATTAAAAGGATAATAATATTTTGGCATGTAGACATGATGTGGAATTCAAATTTGAGTGTCCCTGAATGTCCACTGTGTCCACTGGAACTCCACCATGACCTTTCATCTACTTATTGTCTATGGCTGCATGCAGGTTTAACTGACAGTGCTAAGCAGCTGGGACAGAGGCTATCTGGCCCAGAAGCCTAAAATATTTACTGTCTGGTCCTTTACAGAACAAGTGTACAGATCCTGACTTCGATAAATAATTTACTTCATTGAAGTAGTCTTCTTTATGCCATGTGGACTAACAAACAGTACCTGTCCTCGGCAGTACCGTGGATTTTATAAAGTTGACTTTCTATACCCCTCCCAGCCTTACCCCTTCATATGGGTCAATTACCCTCTATCTTCCCATCAATCATCAACTCAATAACCCCTCATCCCACTAGAGATGGGCTAAGGCTTGACATAGCTCTCCTGGTTGCAGTCAGAGGAAAATGTGAGGCTTGAAGAAGAAGCATAGGAATTATGATATGGTTGGCTTTGAAGGAAGAAGAAAGGGGCCACAAGCCAAGGAATGTTGGTGGCCTCTAGGAGCTCAAAAGGCATGGAAACAGATTATCCTCTAGAGCTACCAGAAAGGAATACAGCACTGTTGCCACTTTAAGTTTATCCCAGTGAGACCTGTGTCAGACTTCTACAGAACTGTATAGTAAATTTGCATTGTTTAAGCCACTAAATTTGTGGCAATTTATTATAGCAATAGAAAACTAATTAGGTAGTGTGATAGATATATAATATTATAAAATATACATGTATATAATATATATTATAATATTTATCTAGATAGGCATAGCTATAAATATAGATAGATGTTGATATGGATATAGATATTGATATCTCAATAGATTGCATTTTAATGGAAATTTAATGTTGCCTCTACCATAAGTATTTGTGTATAGTCTCTTAGCTCTAATTTAAAGTAAATAGCCTAGTTCCTTTTAAAGATACTTTGACTTTCATCTGGTAATTTATTTGAGAGTGAAAGGAATAGAATTTTCCCTCAAAGAACCCTTGATCACACCTAATAGTGTTAGAATTTATTCCTGTTATGTCAGGCAGCTCTGTAGTTGGCATCATAGCAGATACCTAAGATAGTTTTGCTAGCCCATTTTTTCTCAAATATTTACTCTGTATCTGGCTTTTGGTGTGTAATTGGGCCATGTATGTTTATCTTAATATTATTTTATGATACTAGAACACGATTGAGAAAGGATGTTAGAGATCTACCATCTATAAAAAAGATTAAAAGCTATTCAAGATTTGGGGAAACGATTAATAGACCAACCCATTTAAGAGTTCATACATATAGCTTTATCACTCTTTACTATCTTCTACAATTTTATTTGTGCCTATGATAATTAGAGAAAGGGAAATAAGTTTCTGTCAGTGTTTCAAGACAAAGGGAACTAGTTCTGCATTGAGATACTCACCTGAGAAAGCAGTATTCCTTCCTTCATTTATGACTTCTATTCTTGACTATCCATATTTTAAAAGCATATGTGATTATAATTAGCAATGAATTACACCATTATTTTATAAAGACTTTGCAAATACTCTTTTATTTCAAAAGTAAAACATGTTTATTGTTTAAAATTCAAGCTATTGGAGACTCATGTAACATAAATGAAAGTTTCTTCTCGACCTCAGCCTCTCCCTCCCCAGGTGTAGCCATTATTGTTACTTCTGTGCATATCCTTTCAGGCCTTTAGAAAAAAAATCTAAAAATAGTTATAGGAGTGGTGGTTGTTTTATTTGGTTAATTTCAAGAGCACTATTTTATAATATATTGTTCTACATTTTGCTGTTTTCACGTAATGATACATCAAAATACATCTTTCTGTGTTGAGTTAGACAATATTAATCATTCATAGCTGCTATATGTTCTCCAGTGTGGACATATCATACTTATCTAAAGTCATTCTAGATAAAGTATGGTATGACTTATAAATAACTTTAAAATTACTTATAGCATTTTCCCAGGTTTTTGTGGGGTTTTTTGGTTTGCTAATTTTAAACTGTGTCATGAGAAACACATGTATGCAAGTATTTTTTAAGATAAATCTCCGCAAGGAAAAAATAATTGGTTGAAAACATGTACATCTGATATTTTGACACATCGTGTTGCTCCTCAAAGGCTGTCCCAATATAAACTTACACAATCAGTGTATGAGATTGTTCATTATCTTATGCCCTCTCCAGGACTATGTACCATCTGTCTTATCATTTCAATCGAGTGTGAAAATGGTATGTCATTGCTTTTGTTAAAATTTTTCTGACTTAAAAGGTGATGCAATAACTTTTCAGATGTTTATTGGCTATTTGTATTTCTGCTTTGATGAATTGCCTACCTATATACTTTTTGTCAACTGAGGAGTCTTAAGGATGTTTACTTTTTTATTATTGATTCATATGAACTCTTTATATATTATTTGACACATTTGCTGAACTGAAAAACTTCTCCAGTTGTCACACATCTTGGAACATCGTTTAAGGTGTATTTTTCCTCAATCATATTATCAAATGTTTCAGACCTTTATAATTCTGTGTTTTGCATCTCCCTAGAAAGGACATTCCCAACATAAGCTCCTAAAATAAGCATTATCTTTTATTTTCACCTAATATTTTTTATAATTTTGTAAAAAATAGCTCTTTAATCAGTCTGGATTTCCAAATTTGTCTTTGGCTGGCTATTTTACATGTTTTACATTTCATAAAAGTGAAAAATAATATTTTGGGTTTAAAGACATATGTGATTGTCTTGAATTTTGAAATAGCATCAAAGCTAATTATAGCTATTTTAATAATATATTCCTGGCCAAATGCTTTAGTAAAATCCACCCCCCCCCAAAAAAAAAGAAAATATGGTACAAAAAAATATTACATTTCCCACTTTTTTAAAGAAAGGAATGTGCATGTGAATTAAATTAAATGGCATACTTTATAAACTGAATATGCCTAATACCTAAGTTTTTATAGCTTCTTCCATTTTTAAAAGCAAGCGGTGATTCAAATAAATATTGATTTCACCCATGGTTTGAAAGAAAAGCTGTCTACAAAATGTGCTTCTCACCAGTTAAAATGATACAATTTTTTTTTATTTTAGCTTAGAGAATCCTAACCAAAGTTGAAAGTTGTTTCATTTTTAGAAAGGCCTGTCCCACAATAATACTAGATCTTTTTGTTCCCGTTTTATTGGGATATAGTTGACATTAATCATTGCATAAGCTTAAGGTGTACAGCACAATTGTTTGACTTACATATATTGTGAAATGATTACCATTATAAGTTTAGTTATTAGCATTCATAATCTCAAACAATAAAAATAAAGCAAAAAAACTACCCACACAACAGCAACAACAAAAAATAAATAAATAAAGCAAAAAAAAAAGAAAGAAAAAATTTTTCCTTGAGGTAAGAACTGATAGGATGTACTCTCTTAATGCTTTTCATGTATAGGAAGCAGCTTAACAAAGTATTAGATATTCACATGGACCAAAAGGAGCTATTAAATTTCAAAAATCCTGGTTCTCAATTCAGATATTTTAAAAAGTGGGATCTTCTGCTGTTTACTCACATAATACCTGTGTAAATGCATGCAGTGAAGACTCTCCAGGGAATTTTAGAAAGATAGAACGTGATTTGTATTTACTGGTTTAAAATTTTAACCTGGGGAGTTATTTCCTTACTCTACATTAGAAGAATAATCTTAGGAATGCAACTAGTCTGAAACACTAAATCTTTAAAGCATCGCCAGGATTGTGGGAGAAAGAAAAGAGGAAAAGTATAGAATCCTGGAGTGTTAATAATTGGAAGGGACTACAGAAATTTTCTAAAATATATTTTAAATTCCAACTCTTCATTTTTTTCCAGAAAACAATATCCATTCCAGAAAGAAAAAAAATTTAATGAAAGATTCATAATTAGAAAGAAACATATAGAAAATCCATGTCAGTATATTCTTAAATAAATCATCTTAAAAAATAATTTCGTGAAAACAGTTCCTGTGTTGGAATATCCCCAATCAATCCATAGAACTCATGAGAATATCTGAAAGATAGTGCTACATTTTTCTTTCTTTCTATAGAATGCCATTAAAAAGTGTAATTAATGAAAACAATATCACTTCAGTAGTTTGTGCATGTAAATCCCCATTACCAAATTCCTAATTTTGTGTGTGTACAGCTTAGATTATTGACTGAATAAATATATGCAAAACTTTTTCATTTGGATTTTTTTCTCTTTTTACATCATGATTTTTGACATACATGCTGAAATGCTACTGGGGTGTTTTATTTTCATATATTCTGAGATTCGTGGGCAGCACCATTTATTTTAACCAAATTAAAGTCAGTAAGTGTCTTCCATTAGATTTGACACATGGAAGGTGGGAACTTGTTGATCTCTTTCTCTTTAAAATTGGTAGCTATAAGGTACAGGGTTGGTTGGCCAGTGGGCATCTTTTCTGATTGTGTGAAGAAAGTTTGTCTATAGCACAAGAGAATAAGGGTGATTTAAAGAGACTAATAGTGACATGCAGAGCATGAAAATGTAGAGACAGAGATTGAGAGTCTTATGGCATACATTGGAGTCAAGCCAGTATCATCCTTAAATTTCCCAGTTACTGAGCAAATGAAGTTTGCCATTTTACTCAGGGTAGTTTGAGTTTTATTTTTATCATTTGCAATTGAGAAATACACTGTGGCCTCTGTAAACACTCAGACTAAGAAAACAAATGTATGAATTGCATATAAACTCCAATCTATTGCAATATGATAAGGCAAATGTATGAAAGAGGATACCACTGGTAACATCTCTACATTGTACAAGTCTCACTTTTTCTTCATGATAACCTCTTCTGGTAAGTGACCTGTAGGAATGAAGCAAAGTGTCCGTATCAATTAATGCTTCAATATTAGTAAAGCTTAATAATGTTCTTGCTTTTAAATAAAAGTTTAATATTTTTCTTTTTACACAAATTGGTCATTTTGTGCTTAGCTAAATTTGAGAACCATTGTTTAAATAATATAGTTCCTTAGATTCTCAGAATAAAAAAATATATTTTTTATTTACCAAGACAGGTATTTCACTAGACATTTCCTTCAACTATTTCAGTGCCTTCATTGGATTTTAAAATTGATATCCCCTAAGTGTGTTCTAGTTCTCCTTCGGAGCAAATAAGCAGCCTCTAATAATGGAGTGCAAATATGTTTGTAGAAAATACCTCAATTTATATTTTGTTCATTTGTAAAAATGCTTCTCAGAAAAAAATAGTTCATTGCACAATTTTATAAAAATCTTTGAAAGTTTCTATAATCCTCCTATCCTGTTTCCTTGTTTTATGGCTCACTTTTACGTAAGTGTATGCATAGTACTTGTCACAGTGGTGTTCACTCAAAAGATGATATTTGAAACATTGATGATAGCTAGTTGTGGAAGCATCAGTAAGGAGTAAATGTTTCTTTATCCTTTCTCACTAGCCTTGGTGCAAAGTATGCCTTGTTTAAGAATAGCTTTAATTTCACCTGGTCTGCCACATCTAGGAAAATTGAGGTCAATTGATTATATCAACACAAACAAATGTGGTTAAATAAAATGAGAATTTCCCTCATTAACTATGACCTTCAAATGACCCAGCTGGTGCAAAATAAAATAAAAAATGCAAAAAGTCTTGTATTGACAGGTCACATTAGTAATGATAGTATATCTCTATTGATTTCTTTACCCTTTATTCTATAACAAAGTGGCTTTAAAGAGCTCACTCCCCAGAACATAAGCATACTTCATTTTCTCCAGAGTGAATTCTCTGTTCTTGGAAGTATTATAGCAGCTATTTTGGACATGCCCATTTTAAGTCTTGAAATCCTGAACTTTCTAGGCCTCAGCTTGGTGTCAGGATAGAGGACATAACAAAATTTTTTCTCAGCCCCAGTATCTTAACGGAGAGGTAATCACAAAGTCTTGTAAGGATTCCAGGGTTCTTATTCTAGAAGTGCTTATTAAAATGTAAGCATCCTTGAAACACAATGTGAAACAAATTGGAGTTTCAAATAGTTTTAAAAGGGTTTGTTATTTCATCAGATTGTAATGTAATTCTAGTGGGTTTGTTCCCTAAGATGTAAGTTGCCAAAGGAAGGGATCAGCTCTAAATGGTGGCATCAGCTACTTCAGGACTGGCAAGTGTTTTCTATAAAGGTCCAGGTAGTAAATATTTTAGGATTTGAGGGTCAAAGGTCTCTGGAAGAACTACTCAACAGTACCTAAATGAATATGTGTGACTGTTTAGATAAAAAATAATTTGCAAAAAGAGATGGTGGGTTGGATTTGGCCACAAGCTATAGTTTGTCCACTCCGGAGCAATCCTGATGAGGGCATTCCTGGTTCCATTCTAAGTGATGTGAGAACAGCCTATGGGGAGGGGAGGCTGACAGGGCTATCAAGCCTAAAAGACTGTTATTCACATTAAAGCTCCTTTCCCTTTTCCTTCGTATTGTAGGATGAAAACTCAGAGCCTGACTTCTAGGACCTTTGATTTATATTATACAATATAAATAACTACATTAAAGTGAAGAAATAAATTCTGCCATGATAGAGATGCAAACATGAGTAAGAGGTAAAGGCCCACTAAGCAGGATGTTAACAGTTCTGAGTCTTTCCCTAATTTGTCAAAGAAAAATGGAGCCTATATATTGTAGTTTAGTGCAACGTGATCCAGTAGAAATATAGTGAAGCCACAAATGA
Source organism: Phocoena sinus (assembly GCF_008692025.1). Taxonomy (NCBI): domain Eukaryota; kingdom Metazoa; phylum Chordata; class Mammalia; order Artiodactyla; family Phocoenidae; genus Phocoena; species Phocoena sinus. The sequence goes on along the minus strand of NC_045768.1, from coordinate 77,093,178 downwards.
GAACTCCATATGTAATTTATTTATTTTTTAATTAATTAATTTTTTTACAGTAGGTTCTTGTTGGTTATCTATTTTAAACATAGCACTGTGTACATGTCAATCAACTTATAATGGCTAGTAACCCCACTGAAAAGAAAAAAGAAGCAGGTGAAAGTAATTTAAATAATATATTTTCTTTAAACCAGTATAGACAAAATATCATTTCAACATCTAATCTGTAAGAAAAGATATGTATTATATATTTCTTATTCTCATACTAATGCTTGAAATCCAGTGTGCATTTTATACTTACAGCTCATGTCAATATATACTAGTCACATTTCAATTCCTCAACAGCCTTGTGTGATGGGTAGCTATCATATTATACAGTGCAAGTTTAGTGACTTAAAAATATGTTTTTGGATTCAGGCATCCCTCAATTTGAATCCCTAATTCCACCACATAGCATATCCACATCTCAGTTCCCTCATATATAAAATGGGGATAAAAGCTGTGATTACCTACGTGTGTGTAAAAACACTTAGCACAGTATCTGGCACATATAAAGTGTTCCAGTGATAGCTAACATTACTTATACCTGACAAATAATAAATTTCTCTCATTCTTGCATATTATGTCTCTTTGTATATACATACACCTGTTGGTTCATTAGAATTGTGAATGACAGACATGTATATAAATACAGTATTATCAAACTAGATGTATTTGAGGATTTCAGAGATGCTTGTTTCAAAGAAATAATTCTCCATGAATGCTCACTGCAGATTAATGTTTTAGCAAAAATTACAACAGTGATACTAGATTTCAGATAAAATTCTTTGTCTCTAAGTGCTACCATTGTTAAGTAAAAATGCTTCCTACCCTTTTTAATCTTCTGAAAATAAGCTAAATGTTAAAACCATGGTGTCCTTTATAATTATCTATTGAAAAACACATGATTAGGAGTATAAACTGTCATTGTTTCTAATCTTAATTTAAAATAAAATGTCATTTGGACCTTCCTCAGGAGATTTATCTCCCTGAAAGATAATCCAAGTTGAACTGGAGCTCCTATGAAGAACAAAGATTAGGTTTCCTTAACTCATGAGAAACACAGTTGTCGGGGCACAGTTAATTTAGAAGGTGCTTTTGAATTACAGGGGTACTGTGACTTTCAGTGCCCCCTTTATGTATTTGCCCCCCCCCCCTCCACCTAACATTGTAGTGCCTAAGCATACATTTGGAACAGTTGAGCTTTGCAGTGACCAGAATGAATATGTGTCACTTTGTTAAGCAGTCTGTCCTGCCACTTGGAAATTAGTTAGTTACATATAGAAAGTCATATTGGAAAAGACATACAGAACTTGCATGGTTTCATATTCAGAAATGGAAATCTTCAGGATGAAAACTCCAAGGATGAAATTCAAGGAAAAAAAAAAAAGATTAAATAGAGTAAAAGGAAGAGGTGGAGAAAAATAGAAAGAAGAAAGAATTCAAACCCAGAGCCTTAGTAGGTGCAGGTGATTCTAACCAAACGGTCTCTATTATAGTCAACATCTCAATAAAAATACAGACAGCAGGACTTTTCAGCTTTGCTGTTGGGGACATTGCTGGGATACATCAAAATTACCAAGAGGGCTTCCCTGGTGGCGCAGTGGTTGGGGGTCCGCCTGCCGATGCGAGAGCCGCGGGTTCGTGCCCCAGTCCGGGAGGATCCCACGTGCCACGGAGCAGCTGGGCCCGTGAGCCATGGCCGCTGGGCCTGCGCGTCCGGAGCCTGTGCTCCGCAAAGGGAGAGGCCACAGCGGTGAGAGGCCCGCGTACCGCAAAAAAAAACAAAAAACAAAAAACCAGGAGCTGTGCCAAAGAACAAATTCAAATAACGGTATCCTGTGTGGTCTGAGCCTGATCCAAAGTCGCTGCCATATCTGCAGCAAGTAAGAAAATATCTGGGTTAGTGACAGATATTTTGACATCAGAATTCCATCCTTAGTGTATTTTGCTTTTTCAGAGGAGACAGTTGTGGAAGGGAATGCAAGATTTATAATCAGGCATATATGACAATATGAATTGTATCTTTAAAAAATAATTGTCACGCTAAAATATATTTCCTCCTTGGTCCAGTGGAATATTTATATTAATGTGGTTGCATCTTCTAGTATTCTGTAGACGTTAGGCCAGAAGTTGCTATGATTCCTAGAATTATTTTCTCGACAATCATTTCATGTTTGTGAATTTCTTTACCCATTCAAACGACATTCATCCATTCAACTAAAAATCTTGAATGAATGCTAATTGTGGGCCAGGGACTAGGGCTAGATACTATAGAGACAAGGACAAAGACAGTATTACTTTCTGGAAAATATTTACAAGCAGGCAAATATCTTTACATCATCAGTATTATTATTGAATGGTTACTTAAAATACTAGTCATCATTTTTTTTCTAATTTCATGTAGACTTTCATTATTAATTTGATGTAGAGGATAACGGTGTTTAAAGTATTTTTCCAGGTTATGTAAAACATGACATCCTGTGTTTTCATTTTGAGCACATGTTTATAAAATCGGAAACTTTGCCTTAATGGTGTATGCCTGAAAACTTGAATTTTCAAAGAAATTATTGCTACTGGACGTTTTCTTCAACCAAAATTGTATGGACCTAAATTGTGTAAGAACAACTGCTTTCTCTGGTCTGTGTGCCAGTCTTTATTTGCATTTGTGAAGGAGAAAACTAGATCATACTTTGCCGTATTTGGCTCTCAGCTGTAGAGCTCTGATCAGCAAACCTTTTAATCATGCCAGATTATGTGATTGTTTCGTGACACAGATGTACAGTCACTAGGGATTAGGGTTTGTTGTTTTAAAATTGTCATTTCGGCTGTCTGTATGCAGATACAGGATTGCCTTCAAAAATCTAAATATGGATCTTTCTAAAAATGCTGACAAATACATTAGAAAAGGAAGGGTTTTTTCTACACAACTCCCTAGAACCCACCCCCGAATTTTTAAATGAAACCCTAAAACTAAAACATTTATAAAGTATACCTTAACTGGATTTATTTACTCTTCTCTGGAAAATTATAAACTCTAAGTACTGACACATTTTAAGTATACAGACAATCGAAATAACAATCACTCATGTTAATAGTATACATAGTTAAACTATTAGAAAAAAATGACTACATTATAAGCTCGCAACTTGATATGTTTATGGATAATCTCAGAAATTTAAGAAAACATATAATATTGTGTCTGAAAATACATTAGGCTCTTGATAAATGGCCCTTTACCACATCAGGGTCTTTGTCATTAACAGCCAAATGTAATATTGGCTGAATCTATTTATGTTTTTGTTTTCAGTTGATATTTATTTAGTATTTTCTGTTTGGCAGCAGGACTTTTCAACTGCTCTCTCACTTTGACACTTGATTGTGGGTTTTCTTTTTTTTTTTTAGAGGGATGTATAGGATTTGTTGAATTGGGGTATAAAGAAGCCATTCATATCAACAAAGTAAACTAAGGACAGACATTAAGATCATATAGGTATCCAATGGCAGTAGAGAAGGACTTGAACCTGTAATTCCTGAATCCTGTGGTCTTTCTACTGTACATCCTTTGTTATTTTGAGCCCAGAAGTAGGGGTGAGCATTTATTGAGTTAAATTAACTCAGCCTCCTCATTATGAAACTAAATGATTTTTATTGCACATAGACCTCTGTTTTTGATATTGAACAAGGAACAATTCTTGACCTCAATGATTGGTAGAGACATTAAATGCCTCAGGCATATGGACATGGATGTAATTGATGACCTAACCAGACCCCCTTTTACTGGTGCTGTGAGCCCATCCTGCTGCTTCTGTGTGCTGTCTGCTGGAACACAGGATAATTCCCCCTTATACCATCCAGCCCTCATGGCCCTAGACCACTAAATGACTAATAAGAAACAAAAAAGCCAAGGTTTTTGGCCTCGAGATAGGCCAGACGCTGAGGTGCAATGTATTCTACGTAGCTTCTCGTGGGGTGAGGCTGAGGCTGGAATTTTAGGTACAGTTACACCTTTTCTCGGTTTTTTACCCTTCCTGTTTTGCTTCCTCTTTTCTTTGCTCTTTTCTTCATAATTTCTTGCACTTGAATCATTATTTAAGGATCCGTTTCTTAAGAATGCAACCTGAGAAAATGTTTGCCTATAAAGTTTTGCTACCCAAGTTGTATAACTTATTTATCTCTTCCTACCCTGTTGGCTGTTATTATTTGCTACTCTCAACATGCCTTTTCCACTCGCCTTATGTAACACATTATGGGTTCTTCCGTTTTGCTGCTTCTAACCTGGTACAGACAGACAAAGCAGACTTGATAGATTTTTGCGTAAAGTTAGAATGTGAGTAGCTATGAATGAGGACTTGGCTTTTCCATAGATAACTTCCTCTTCTCGGCTAGAGTTTTCTTTTTCAGTTTTTCTGAGAAGTGACTTCCAAATGAATGCTACATGAAGCAGCTAAAGAACATGAGGTGATATAATAAAGTACCAAATTATGCAGTACGAAAAGAGAAGAAAGCAAACACCCTAGTAAGATGCTAATTGTTACGCACACTGATTGAGTGACACTGATTGGAGAGCAAACACATCAAGCCCTATTCACCCCGATGCCCTCCCCTCCTCCAGTCCCCCGTCATCATGCCACGAATGTGAATCAACACAATTTTCAGCAGGAGACCACAGAATTAAATCAACTTGGCCAGAATTTTTAGGATCTCAGGGTTTGTGGGCACCTGGCTACTTATTGTGTTGAGAAATCTATGTCTTCTGGGAGTAAGCTTAACTATGAAGGGTTTGATCATGTAGCACACACTTGGCAATGTCAACACAGATGTCTTTTCACACTGTGTTGCTGTCACAAAAAGGATTGTACAACTAACCTTGGCTTTCCACTCTGCCAGCTCTCTGAGGTCTGCTACAAAGCATATAGTTCAATACATTAGGAGAAAATATGAAAATGCGTGCCCCCCTAGGTACTGCCATGCCCAAGTAAATAAAACGTACTGCATGTAATTTCCTTATCCAGAAAGCTCAACAAGCTCCAAGGGATCTGTTTGCAGAGAACAGCCATATTCTACTTTGGAGTCCAAATTATTCAGCTTTACTTTTCATTCTTTTAAATTTTCCTATTTCCATTATGGTAATTCATGGGTTTAGGATCCACTCTGTGAAATGTGTGGCCTAAAATCATGTTATCTTTATATCTGAAATTCTTCCTTTTTCCATATAGGGTATAAATTAGTGGTACAAACAAGGCTTTGGGAGGGAATCTTTAAACTAGTTAAGTGAACAGGCTGCTCTAGTGCCCTTAAGCACTTCAAAAGCATGTATTTATCCACAGATGGCTAGTATGCTAATTACCATTTGTTATTATTTAGGTCATTAAACCCACTTCCCTAGAGAACTGCGTTAGACAGCTCCTTGTTTTGTAGCCCACGCTGACCTACTGTATATTCTGAGGAGAAAACAGCTTAAACAATAAGCTTCCTTTATTATTTAAATCTAATTTACTTCTGAAAACGTGTCAGATATTTCGTTATTTAAAATAGTGTAAAATAACAAAAAAATCTGTTCTCCATTCATACAAAAACACCAAGCAACTTTTTACTGATGTGATTAAAACATTTTAAACATGTATTTAACAAGTCACCAAGGATTTTTACACGACACAGAGCATCTAAAACACCAGTTACCTAGTTATTTAAGACTAATGAACTCATCGATGGGTTTGTTTTTGCACAGTTTGCAAAAATACTATTCACTATTAGATATGGATTATACTTTGACACTAAAAGAAATATGTTCTATAATGCAAATAAACAATGCAGGAATCACTTACGTAAGATACTCAACTGCCTTTATGATGCAGCAGTCTCATTGCCTGAGAGCCACGAGGAAATGGAGAAGCTGTTGACAGAGGCCAAGGTTCAGGGCCTCACAGACAAGTGCCAGGCAGGCCTATGAAACAAAACGAGCCTCGCTGCAAAGGTTCTGATATCACCGCTTCCAAAGAAGAAGGAAAACTTACAGCAACTTCAAATAAGCTAGTTGTATAATTTCTGTATAACAGAAGTAGCAACGACTATTCACATACCAGCATATCTGACAACACTTTGTTGAAAACCTCAATTGTTTTGACAACCTGTCCCTGAGCTTTGGTGGAAGGTCCTATTAATAAAAGATGTCACTGAGGACAAACTTTGCTCTTAATCCTTTTAGGATCAAGGCTACAAGATGCTGGTTTTGTTATATGTTCATCCTCTACACCACTGTGAAGAAACAGACCAAAGTAGAATTCCCTTAAGCCTGGACTTATGAAGAGAGACTGAATACTTTGCCCATTGAAGTCTAGGATAGCCAGGAATTTAATTATGCACTCCTAGAGTCCACAGGTGGGGCAGCCAAAGACTCCACCATCTGGAGGAGGATGAGAACGGGGGTAGCTTGTATTTACATCACGCACCTGGCTGCCGGGCTAGACACCACCACTGAACTGGCAGCAGAACTGAGCTGTACTCCCTACTGCCCAGCCACCCTGCTGTGCTCCTGGCAGGCTCCTGGGCACCTTTCCTTTCCACTGAGTCTAGAAGTCATCTTTTAAAATGAGCCATATTACTAGTTTCCTTGTTTGCTTGATAAAACTTTTCTTTTAGTTCTGTCTTTACCCAAGGTGAATGCATCTCCCCATTGATGTATAAGTCCATCTGAGTTCTCTTTTTTCAAGTGAGAATACTTGGAGCCCGGGTATTCCAGTTTTCAGAGGAAAAAGTGTGAATGGATGTAAGCTGTACATAAGACCTTTTCTGTGCAGTATTTTGTTGATGGTGTTTACTACCTTTTGGAACTATCTGTTCGTTCTTAACTAAGGAGCTATTAAAAAATCCAAAATAGTTTCACAGCTTTCAAGCCCCAACAAACTAGCTTTTGGAACCTATGCTTCTACGACTATGCAATATCTTATTGTTTTGGCAAAAGTTCTTCCACTGTGTGGTTTTGAATTTGGGCTTCTTGATAAATAGCTGCATCTCATATCAGTGATGTGTAAGCAGAAGAGCCCTGTACTCCTAAAACTCTGTTCCTAGTGTTGCTTTTGAGGCATAGCATTGTTTAAGGTGAAAGCCATTTGTGGCCTTGATTAATACTCGGTCTGATTTTTGCAGAGACTCCCACATGTCCAGTTGGGAGTTTGGCTTTTATGATGGCATTAGGGTTCCCAAGATGTAAGGTTTGAGTGACTGTTCAGCTCTGCTAATGGTTCCTTTCGTGACTCTTGCATTTTCTGATTGCTTTCCCATTCCAGGAACAAAATCCATTCCAGGAATTAAATCTGAGTTTGAGACTCTCAAACTGCTGTATCACAGGACTTGTATTCTTATTTTTCAGCCTTTGTCTCCATTAAGCTGTACTTACCAAAAGCCAGTTGCTTACAGATGAAATTTGTCCCCAGGCATGGCCTTCCACACCTCCAAGGAGTACGGTTCACAATAATACTGGGGAATCTTGCCTATCTTATATCAGCCTTTGGTAATTCAGTAAATTCAGCCTCTGGGTCCTTGAAATAGAGTTTACAGATTAGATTACTGTAGTACATCTTCTCTTCATACTACATGAAGTATTGCTTATTTCCCTGAAGATAAATCTTGCTTGTTTTATTTGTCATAACTAACAAGTAATTACTGAATGCCCACTGTTGGTATTTAGTGTGACAAGTGCTGCAAACACTATCAAGTAGAAGATTATAGAGCAAAGAATACAGAATGAAACTGATTCTTTAAACCCTGAGACATTAACTACATTTTACATATTAATAGAATGGCCAGGCTGGAAAAAGGTTTCTTGGTGGCCAGACACAAACATTTGCAATGTTGGGAAGAGGAAAACATCATCTTAGTAAAGCAATTTCCTAAGTAAAGCTATCCAGAAAGCTATCCAGATAAACACCCACAATATGGAGGTGGGATGAGGGAAAGATGGGCATTAGATTGAAAAGGCTGAGTTCAACATATACTCTAGGAAAACAGTGAAGAGTGATATTCTGTATTTCTTTCTCAGAATTGGCACATCTCCTTAATATTGGGTGATATTCACTTAATATCCACTTTTCCATAACATTGGCAATTTTCCTCACCTGTTCTAATTGATGAATATGAAACCTGAGACCAAGTGAGTATTCGCAGAGTAACAGTGGGGTGATTGATTTCTGAGAACCAGTAGTGACTGAATGCTTACGAATATGCATTCAAATCTTGATGGGGTTAGGCAAGTTTTCAGGCAATGGCTCTGTGACTTTACCCTTAGAATTTCTTAATAGGGACTCTTCACATGAAACCGTACATTTTCAAGAAAATAACTGGCTCAGATGTCATTTCAGATTCATAAGCCACGTCTCCAGTGCCATTTCACACATGAAAAATCAGTAATAGAATCATTTGGGGGATTATTTGTTCATACACATTTTAACTTGGAATCTTTTTCTTGGACAGTTTTTGAAAATAGGGTGTAAAACTATCTTTCTGGAATAGTTGAGATGGAGCTCTGATGGACTAGATAATCTCCATCCCTTTCAAACCATGCTTTTCATACTGTGATCTCTCTTCCTAAGCCATTTAGGAAACTCATTAACTTAAGCTTTGGTTGGTGTAATTACACAGTTGTGAAATGGTGTATCTTGTACACTGTTCTTCTGTACTTTGTAAACAGGTCCTCTCTGTATCAGATAACTGAGAATGTATAACCATTACTTCAAAATAGCAGTTACAGAACAAGGCAAGCTTAAGCACAAATGAAAAGTACAAGTTGTCATTCCTTTAGTATGGATTTCTTGTAAAATGTATTTGTAAGCAGTTTGACTTAGTGGAGGATTAAAGAAAGAAAGAAGCTTTGAACCAAATGTGAAGATTTAAAGGTAATGAACCGTGATTGATGATAATTTTGGAGAAATAAAATCTAAGCTACACACTTAGGTTAAATATGAGTTGGTTAATTATAAATAGTTCATTATTTAGCAAGAGAACAGAAAAACAATTGTGCTCTTATCTAGAGATCACCTTAAATGTCTTTTCAATATATGTTTCCTTTAAATAACCTGTAGTTTAGACTATGAAACTGATTTTACTTTTTTTACACATACCCACAAACACAATTTCATTTCTACCTACAGGTGTTATCAGTGTAAAACTGTAACATGGGTATTTTTGTGCTGCGGCCTCTCCCGTTGCGGAGCACAGGCTCCGGACGCCCAGGCCCAGCGGCCACGGCTCACGGGCCCAGCCGCTCTGCGGCACGCGGGATCCTCCCAGACCGGGGCACGAACCCGCGCCCCCCGCATCGGCAGGCGGACTCTCAACCACTGCGCCACCAGGGAAGCCCTATTTTTGTGCTTTCTAATTCGATACATCTACCATGTTGATTTTACTACCTATTTTTTTTAACATTAAAATTTTAGAGTTCATGGTTAACATCAACCATGCTAGTAGGCGTTTAAACAGGCTATCTGTGGTGATTCATATTCTCCGAAAATTTAAATTTCCTTCTAGAAATTTGAAAGTTATGTTAGCAGCTGGTTAACTTTTTTAATATACTTTAAAAAAATGTAGCTTTCATTGGGATCAAATATGTGAATTTTAGGAATTTGAGCTGCAACACCTTGAAGTGAATATATATTACAATGGTACAACACTGGCTTTGGAGTCACAGAGAACTGGGCTTAAATCCTGACCCTGTTACTTCCTGGTCATATGATCCTGAGCAAGTTAATATTAGTTTTTGATTAAAAGGTATACATTCCTTTCAAGGCATAGCTTGTAAGAGAAGTTGTCAAGATTCAGGGTATCTTATGGAACCCCATAGCAGTAGTGAGACCTCTTACCAGAAAATGAAAAGACACTAGAAATTTAGAAATTCAGGCAACTATGGTGGTATATCTGTTTTATCCTTCTATGTCTCCAGAACAATTTGGTCTATTTTGTAAAACATATTTGGAGGACAAAAGAGGACCACCCAAAGGGAGTGAGAGGTCAGTTAAAAATATCATCATGACCTGGGAAGAAACATAAAGAAATGACCACTACGCATAACCAGAGCATCCTCATTTACCAAACAAGCATAAAATACCTTCTCTGTAAGGCTGTTGTGCGTGGGGATTAGTAGTGATATTTATAAAGCATTTCTGAGCTGAGCACATAGTAGGTGCTTAATAAACAAGCTTTACTATCATTCTTCTTCTTGACTAGGAAGTAGAAGACCATGTAATTATTGCATAATCTGGCCTCAAAATTAACTGAATTCTTGATCTGCTGAGGAAACATGCAGTCTAATAGAAGTAATAGAGATTGTGCCTGAAGCAGAGAATATAATTAGTAGTTGTTAATAATTATGGATACCCATCCCTCCAAGCAAGTCAAACTCTACAAAAGATAGGAAAGATGCTAATGTAAGTGGAAGATCCAATTCTCACCTTAATGGAGCACAGTTCTGTTGGATCACGTGGTATATTATGAATAAATGAATGGCACAGGGCCAATAGAAAGGGTAAAATGTTTGTTTCCGTGAGGCAGGGCATGTGGAAGAAAGGATGTGCAGTTAAGAGATGGCTCTTTTTAAGACTTATAGAACTTATTGACTCCTTAACACGACTTCTAAAAGAATGTTCATGCCTTGCTCTGAGAAATATTAAAATCAATTTTAAACTTACAAGAAATCCCCAAAAGTGTTTCACAGGAGATGTGTTTTAAAATTTACTAGGAAGCTCAATTTTAATTCAGTGTTTAGAAATGGACTTTATAAAATGTCAATGGCTGCAATTTAACAAGATCAGATATTCTGAAATTCAAACCCTCTCCTACCACAAAACACCTAAATGCTGGGTAAATTAGAGCCAACAAACTTTGAAAAGCATTACTGAGTTCACAAGAATGTAAAGGAAGTCCTCCAGAACCACCACCACAACAAAACTCCTCACAAAAGATAAATAATACAATAAAAGTAGAAAATCTACTCAGAAGCCAAAGCTGCCTTGGAAGTGTGTCTAACCCAGAAACTTCCAAGCTTCACTGGTATCAACTCCACTACGGAATAGGACTTGAACTTGACAAGTGTATGATCTGAAGCTGAGACCCCTCCCGTCCCCACACACACACATTAAGTCAGGTACTCAAAAATGACAGTCTTCAACTGATAGGAATGCTTACCAAATGAACAAACCAAAAAAGCTGTCTATCTCTCTTGGAACTTGGTGGAAAAAATTAATATTCTTAAAATGAATAATCTTCCTTAATAATTAGTATCAATGGCTCTTCTCTCATGGAGTCCTGAGATTTGAATTATACCATGCTCTCAATCTGTAAAACCCAATCCAAGAAACAACATTAAAATGTTTCCTAGTTGGTCACACTCCCCAGCTGGGGTTGCCAGATTTAGCAAATAGGATACAGGATACCCAGTTAAATTAGAATTATTTCTAATTTGCCTGTGTATATATACACAGAGATTTAAAAATCTTGTATGGGATGTATTTCTATTAAAAACACCACTTGTTGTTTAGCTGTGTATCTAAATTGCATACCTTTTTGTAATACCATTTCCCTGAGATCTGGCTCTTCTTAACAGTTCCATATTTTGCACAATTTGCTTTAAAAAATTCTTGCCGTTACAGTCAACCTTCTATTTACATTGTAACGTAGCTCTATAGTGGTCACATGCAACTTATTTATTTTGTCCATTGAACATTCATTCATGAGAAAACATTAATATTATGAGCCAGTAGACTGAATATCTGTTTGCATAAAGTTAACAACTCTGAGAATTGTTCTTCAGATTTGATGTTTTGAAACACGAAATACCATCTTCAAGACATATCTTGCTTTTCCAGTGTTCCTCCGTATTTAGTGATCAATGGCTTTAAAAAATGTGCTCCAGTAACAAAAAACAGCATTGTCATGAGTTTTCATTTCCTTCCTCTTCATTTCATGAGTCCACATGTTCTCATACTGGTGATTATTTAATAACACACATGTAAAAAATTAAATTCTTCAGAGGATGAAATCTAATCGAAACAAAAATCATGACAAGGGCCATGATCATTATTCATTATGAGTTGAATCTTTCCTGTTCATAAGTAATAGTGTCCATTTTAATAACACCCCTGATACTTTAAGGAATACATTTTTATTAGTTCTTTCTTTAACGCATTCAACAAGTTCTTTTAAGCAACAATACATCGATAACAGTGATTTTCTTTCAATTTACTAAAGAGATATTGAGAACTGTGAACAAGAAATAAGTAGGCTTCACTCAATGGATTATTAAAAATCTTAACAAGAATTTGGGAGGCTCTTTTCTTCAGAATTAAAGTATGATTTTAGTGCTTCAAATAAATTGAGATGTCCCCAACTGCATCTGTTAAAGGGACCCAAAGGGTTTTTGAACGTGGGAATTGAAGAATACTGAATATAAACAAAATCACAAAAATCCTTTAATCGCTCCCTTTGAGCAATTGAACAGAATAAATGATGAAGAGAAAAATTTCATCACAATTAGTTCAATGTCAATAGGAAGAACATCAATACTGTTTCAGCAGTATAACACAGAACATGAGAAGGACAGCCAACATCTTCCACAAAGTTATTCATATTTTGTTTCACCTTTGAATAAACATTGTCTGCACCTTTACATAAATACCCAGCAAATTTCAATTTGGATTATAGCCACCAAAAGGTGTACATTTTTTTCTTATTAACTTCTAATTCAATAAAAGAGTCTCTGCAAAAAATTTACTATTGTTCCTGAAGTCTTATGTGGAAGTTTTTTCCTTGGAATAGCCTTATAAGCAAGGCTTTTTCAGGAGAGAAATATTGCACAAGCAAAGGGGAATTTTTTTTTTCTACCTTGTGATAACTTGTATCCTTGGCTATAACATAAAAAGGTGAGGCATTTATATCTTTGATAATTTCTGCAAAAGTGAATGGAACTGTTGCATTTTTTTATTTTTGTAGATTTCCTTTTGACACTTGAAAATTTGCTTGCAGTTTTGGAATCAGAAAATGCTTCTGGTAGAAGTATGTGCAGCCGTTTTAGCTGTAAAACTGGTGGTATACATAGCAGACAGCCATTACAACTTCTGCTGTTATTACGTTATCTTCTGAATTTTATTAATTGCTTTTCTTCAGTACTAGTTGAGGAAATCATCTCTTCTGCTTAGCTGTATCATATGCTGACTTATATCTCACTTTCCATCTTTTGTTTATATTGACTAAACAGTTGTATCCTGCACAAATTTAAATTCTTTTTCTTCATTTAAATAATTGTCCAGTGTTTAAAATATTCATCACAAAATTTATGCTTGAATTTTGACAAGGTTTGTGTTGTGTTTATATATACACAAATAAAAATTTGATGATAGCAACAACTACCAGAATTGAAGGACTGAATATGATAATCTCACGTCAGTGTGTCATTTTGCCTGTAACTCACGTCCAATTCAAAACTAACCATAAACATAGGTGAATCATTGAAAGAGCTGTGAACTAATAATAATTGAACTTGATAGCTGTTGCAGACTCCTCATTGACTGCAAAGGAGACCTATCGTCATAAGGCACGGTCTCCTGTAATGATGCCCGATTGATTTTATGTAAATATTTTGGAAACCTGGCGCTCAGGGGCTGGGAGTCTGTCAGAAGCTGGAATGCTTAGGGCGTGGTAGATCTTAGCTGCCTTGCTGTGATCGCTGGAGTAAAGTCCTATTGACGGCTGGCTTTTAGAAGCATGAGCGACAGGAGGCTCGCCTGATTGGCTGAGTGAGAGCTGACCAGGAGTTATCTCTGACTAGACACTTTGGGCAAACAGTGGTGTTTTTATTCTTCAATATGAAAAATATGTACTTGTTGTTTGCAAGCTTCTCTTTTGATCTTCTCTCAAACTATAGGAGTTGTTCAGATCTTCAGTTGTGGAGATATAATTCTCAGGAAGTGTTATCATTTGTCATTTAAACACCACTAAAGATATTTTGAAATATCTTTTATATTTTAAAATTATTTAATGAAAAGCTGAATGTAGGCCATTTCGGGTACCCTGACAAACTCCCTAAAGAGCACAGGAAAAAATCATTAAATACAGAACATGTTGGGTATATATATAGGAGTATATATATATAGAGGAAGAGAGAAGATAGGTTATCTGGCAACCCGCATAGTAGGGACAACATGAAGATAATGTTCAGTGTATTTACAATTGTGTAACTGAAAGATTATAAAGCAAAATTAGCATAACGTAGTGAAAAGTAGCACAGTGATGAGGACACACTTATAATGAGTACTTGTTAAAAATTAAATAAACATGGATTATGAAAACTGACTTTCAGAAATAACATTAAATAAGTGAATACTTTTAAAGTGTTACCACCAGAAGGAAAACTGCCCTTGAAGTTATAGGAAACCTCTGTGTCTTAGTTGGCAGAATAGACGTACATATTTTTAATTTTATGTTTGTGTTTACATTATTAGCATTTATTATTAGCGTCTATTCACAGAAATCCCTGTGACATACAATGCAACGGTATGAGAATTGACATAACTAATAATTGACATACATTAGAATGATCATAGATAAACTTTCCTTTGAAGTCCAGCTGTATGTTGCTTTCAGTATGTGTATGATTTCATTTACTGTGCTATTGGCATGAATCTTCGGTTGAGGCTTTTTGGATTTTCCTTTTTACATTGTGAGTCATTTGATCTTTAAAATTTTTTAAAGAAAAAAGGCAAAAACACTGCAATCAGATGTTGTGTACCCACAGGCACTCAAATTTCTCCTTTAAAATCTTTACCTTTAGGAGGTGGGTTTGACTCCCATGTGAAATTAAGTGGTGAGAGAGTCAGTCCTTGGTGAACAAACACACACACACACATACACAGAGAATATTTCTTCACTCAAGGAAACTTCAGGAATATATCTGTTGGGTAGAAGGTTCCAAGTGGCAAAACAGCTAACATTCATTGTAAGAACTTATCCGCAAATGCTAGCTGTCCAAGTTCCCTCCCTCTTCTTACTGCCTTACTAGTTACATGGCACAGCCTTCAATACTTAAGCACAGAGGAGCTATGTTGCTGCCATTTCTGTCTCCCAATCCAGCAACTGAATTGACTTCTTCATCTATTTAGGGTGTCTAAGGGGCAGCAGAAATTTATTTTGTTTAAGAGGAAAAGAATGTTTACCTTATAAAAGGTTAAAATGTCACTCCAGGAGCATCCTTAAGCACTGCTGCTGAGAGAAAAATACCAGTATTTGGAGTGTCAAAGTGAGTCATCGCTCAGCTTGCTTCTTGAATTCCCAAATTGTTTTCCTTTCTTACTGCCCAGAGCTTGCTGAATGTTGATCATCAAAATAGAATAGAGATATCTTTTCCTGTATCCTCCCATAAAGGACTGTTTGAATGTCAAAGTGCTGGGCATTCTTGACCTTAAACACGCTGGGCACCTCCATGGTTTCAGCCGGCAGTAGAACCACACAACATTCTCTTTCTTCAGTGAACGTGTCACTATTTTCCCATGAGAGCAGAGATTTTATACCAAAAGCAGCAAGTGGTCAAGATCTAAAATAGACTTACCAGCATGGTCCTTCTATAGAGATCTCTGATGTGTAGGGTATCTATTCCGTGTGTGTGTGGCAGGGGGGAGGTTGTCGTGGCCAATGGCAATTGGTATAAAAGGATTGCGTACATTTTTAAAAAATGGAGACATTACTGAAGTAACTTTTAAGGCTTTGCCAACATTGTAGTAAGGGTTTATTTCATGGCTTTTTTATTTGTGACTTGGAGGATAATTATAAAGAGAGTGGCTGTTCCTCACAGATGGTAACACTAAAAGTGATGTTCAGAAACATTACTTGTTGGATTTAACCCTTTGCTGTCCTAACATATTTTGAAGAATTGAATTCTCAGCTAGTACACAATGTTCCACCCGCTCTGAAACCCCTCTCCCTAATTACTAGGTTCATGAAAGCAGAGAAACAAGGTTTGATGAATGATTCTGTTCCTTGTGGTTCAAAGACGTACCCCCATCCTGTACTGCTTCTTTCGCGATGGCTACCAGACCATGGATTTTCATGTGTTTATCTATCTTATGAAAGCCAAGACCAGCTCTACAAACCTCAAGTGAATCTGAGTAGTGTTGACTGCCTGCCCAGCTTCACAGAAGTGACTTTTGGGTGATACGTGATCATATTTATAATGTGCTCTGGCACTTCCCTCTCCGGCTTAGAAGACTGAGTGATATCTAGTATGCTTGGAATTTTTTGACTCTTCATCTCCTACCATACCATTCTCCTCTTCTCCCCTAAACCAATTCACCATTATTTTTGGAAAAAAAGAATATTGGGGAATCCAATACAGTTCAGCAAAATCTTCACATTGAAATGGGCCTGGAGGATAGTCAACAGTGAAGAACTAGGCCCACTAATGTTCTTGAAATATATCGCCTCTCACTTCGGCAGCCTTTGTGTTTTTTGTTATTGCTTGATTTATTAAAATATATTAACCCAGTGACTTGGGGAGATTATATAATGGCTTGGGCAAAATAACACAGTTGTTAAAAATCTCCGGACTGTTTTCCAAACTTTGTTTCCAATCGTACCTCGCAAGTGTGACTTGTAGATGTTATTTACTACTTATTCTCACAAATTTCCTTTCATAGGTTCACAGCTTAGTATAGTAGACATCCAACACCGGAGTGTTGTTTTGTCAGTGATTAATGGCCAATATGGTTTCATTAACACTAACAGAAACTGGGTATAGTTTTACATCATTACTCTTCACTCAAAAATATGTCTTCTTAAACCCCTCCAGTGAAATACCTATTTTTCTCAGGGGCTAAGGGAGTAGGGCCAATGATAAAAGCATCAAGTAGAGGCCAGGAGTCAGGAATAAGAAGACTCACAATAGATGATGCTAATTCTCAGGGTTCTCACCTTGTCCAGGCCCTTGACTTAATGTGGTGTATCCATAAAGGATGGATAATCAAATTGAAGCCCCTAAATACTGTGGGCACTGTTGAGAGGAGCTTTTATTATTTAAACATTGACTTACCAATAAATGTACTGTAATAAAATAAATCCCACTAACTTTGTTCCCTCTTTTCTTAAATGTATTCTTTTTACTGTACAGTTATGTGATGTCATTTTCAGATGGTATTATTTAGAAGTAATACCATAGCTGGGAAACAAACAACTTCTTAATCTCCAAGCCACACTGGAGATCTCAGCTTAACCTATTATACTCACTTTTTAAACATAGGCTACGTCTGCATTTAAACAAAGTATGGATTTGTACATATTTTTCCTAAAATAGCTTGTTGACCTTCAGGGAGAAACGGCAAGTCACAGTTAAGGTTATACTGAGGAGTGTTAATTAGCATTCACCAAGAAGCCTAAGGAAGACAAAGATTGATCTTTGCACTTCGAGTGGAGTAGTTGGTTTTCACGGAATTTATAACTATAATGTCCGATAACGAAAGGACATTCTTCTAATTTAAGTTAAAATGGTTTCTTTTTCAGTTAGGAACATGCACTCATTTAAAAGCAAGGAAATTGTTTTTCCTAGTCACCAATACTGCTTATAAATTGGGCTTTGGGAGGAAAGTCTTATGTGTGACCAATAATTATGCAGTACAAAATCAGAAAAAGATAGTATAAAAGAAGTTTCTATAATAACATTAAGTGATGTTTAATCTCTAAATATAAAGGCAGTGTACAATACTCATACTCTGAAATTAAAGAATCACCTACAGGCAAAGATTAATTAGATAAATTTAATCCCATTCCTAAGCCAGACTCTGGAATGTATGAGAGCTGCTGAGATGCTTTTGCACAAAAGCAGAATCTGAATTCGCTACCACCCTGACCGCCCCCAACCCCCAGCTCTGTGCACCAACCTAGAGCCATTTGAGAATCAGTCCATATGCTTTGGACACACTTCTTTTAGGATGTGGTTCAAAACCCGTAGCTTGGAACCAATTGCTCCTCAGTTGTGTCTAGATTAACTTTATAAGCCCCCTCTTGCATCATTACTTTCCACTAAGTCAAAGTTCTTACCATCTCCTGAATGTAGAGCAGACCGTAAGGTACCTTTCTGCCCCTTTGCCTGCTGTTTCTAATGCCAGGAATTCCTTTCCCTCCTCTTCACCAGAAGAAAACCTTTGTTTCTTCCATAGGCTATTGTCACCTTCTCTGTAAAGCCTTAATCAGGTTCTCCATTCAAAATTAGCTGCCATTTTCTCTGTGTTCCCATAGCAGCTGGGTGAAAATCTGTTCACAAGTTTGTCACTCCAATTAGACAATGAATTCCTCAAAAGGAAAAATTGATAATCATTGTCTCCATATTGCCCTGTGTTACTTGGCATTTATTGGTTCTATTTTACTTTGAGGAATAAATGAATATTACACCTAGTTTATCTTGTTTTTTAAATGATGCTCTTTATGTGCAAGATTTAATTATGAAAATATTTTACAGTCCAAAAATATTGGAAAAGTTTTGGGACTCAACTTCTTTGTTATATTGGGTGGTCTTGAAATATCATTTAAAAAGACTTTGTGCTTCATTTTTATTGTATTTTTCTCTAGCTTATTGAGATGTAATTGATATATGATATTGTGTAAGTTTAAGGCATACAAAGTGATGAGTTAATACATGCATATATTGTGAAAAGATTACCAAAGTAAGGTAGTCATCACTTCCCATAGTTACCATTTTGTGTGTGCGTGGCGGGGATGAGAAGCCCAGGATGTTAAACACATTGCCTTATGTTCCTCAGATACATAGAGATCAAGCTGGGATTTGAATTCAGGTGTTATGACTCCTAGTTCGGAGTTATTTCAGACCTTTCTTAGGGAATGTTTGTAGAATTCATGTTACCATCTCCTAAAAACTCAATATCTGCCTGTGTAGGGTTGCAGTGAATAGGTCTGGGATAGTCAACTGAGTAGGAAAAAAATAATGGATAAAAGGTTGAGTTCTCTTCATGGTGATTTCCCAAGAATGTGTACTTTCATCCAGTTTTTCGCTGCACCATTAGCTTTGATAAAATGTACACATCCACTGGTTCAATAACTAGGAATCAAAAACCACACACAAGCAGCAGCCACTGTTGAAGACAAAACACGCCATAGTCAGCATTAGATTTGAGTCTGCGAAGAGCAGTGACTCCCTTAGGGCATGTGCTGACACACTGTAACTTATGTATAGAAACTTGTTTCTCAATGTATAGAAACAAAAGGCTGAGATGTAAAGTGGTTTCTAGCCATTTGGGTAAGTCACAAGTTCCATTTAGAATTTGATGAAAATTATGTACCTTTTCTCAGACCTAAAGTTGTTTTTGGAATTCACATTATTGTGCAAGTTAAGTCTAGCATATAATTACCGGGGGTAGGTCCGTCCCATAAAGCATACCCATAGTGAGCCTCAGTCTCTCTCTCTCTTCTCTCCCTATCTCTCTTTCTCTTTCTCTCTCACACACACACATACCACACTCACTCACAAGCACGTATTCATTTTTCACTTTGTGACCATAGTTCAGGCTTAAAAGTCTGTAGTGAAAGTTACATTACATTCTATCTGCCTGTGATTTTTATAAAAAGATCAGATTTTCATTATCTGTCAGTCAATCAAAGGGGCTTTTAGTCTGTGAAGATAATCTTTTTAATTTTTATGTCAATAGTGATTTTAAGGAATTAGCAATTTGGGGGAAATAGCTGACTACTTCTCTTCTAAACTGAATCTTCATTTTTAAAAATTCTTCTATTATGTGCATTTCTCATTTTGTTCTATTCATGAAAAATCGTTGGCTGTTGATGTAATACTTTAACATCAAAAAGTGGATATTTATAAAGGTTTGCAGTCTATTCTTTATTTTCATATTTTATTTGTCAAGTAAGTGGTTCATCTATTTTCTCATTCCCAGAATATAGGTAGGAATTGCTTATTATACTTGAGAAAAACAAATAATAAAATATCCAAAAAATATACCTCTGCCGTAATTATTCCTGGCTGTAAAACTAGCTTCTACATCACGTTAGCTCCTAACAGAAAATAATAATGTGAGAAAAAGTTTCAAGTGCATAGGGCCTATGACCTTTCACATTATAGTGTTCAGGGAAATAGACATGTTTCTGCAGTATATTTGGGGATGAATGTTGGCAAATTCTTGTGAAATTCAAGTCTTGTGTAATTAGAAACTTAATGGTAGTGTTTGGAGTGTGTTTGAATCAAATTTTGAGGTAGCACAGCTGTACTATAAAGTTCCCTTAGTGGACTTCTAGAATCTCTTGGCGTAAAGGTCCTTCTTGTGCATTTCAATTGATTTCCGAGATGGGGTAGAATTAGTGTATACATGTAAACAATTTCATTTGGTGGATAATAAAGAGTAAATTTGAAGGAAATTCCATTTATAGGTCAATAATCTGGATTTTTTCCTGAGTTGCCTTGATTTCATTAAGCTTAATTAAGATTGTTCAGCTTTTACTGTGTCATTATTCTTTACTTGAAACATAATCTATTCAGTTAGTTCTTCGGAACAGGAAAATAAATTCCTGCAACTATTTTACCAGCAAATGTTGAAAAAAATTGATATGGAATACACTTTTAGGATATGAAAGCTGAGGAATATGCAGAATAAGATCAAATACAATGACTTTGTCTTGAATCATTGACAAGGAGGTTTAGTTACTTAGGCAGTAAAATAGCATCTTTATCAAGTAATCTTACTTTCAAGGACATCTCAAATCATAAACTCCAAAGGACAGTGTTATATTGAGTGTCTTGGGTTCCTTGAATAAAGGTAATGTATTTTTCTTGTAGAGGTTATTAGAATTCAATTATTGCACTAAGTATTAGGGATAAGTTATGCAGAGCAGTTCTCAGCAAGCTGTTGGATGGAAGTTACTATCAGAGAGCCCTCCACAGAGAAGGATGAATCACAGAACGTTTTGCTCTTCAAGAACACTGGTAGAAAGAAACCTTCATTCTCCCTTAAAGCCTTCAATTTTGAATTTGGCTGAAGGTCAGCTGATATATAGTCATAACCATTTGAGGTTATCGTACCTCTTGCTTTGTGCCTTAGGACGCTAGACTTAAAAAAAAATAATGGCAGGTTGTATGACCCTGCCTTTGATGACTTTTGACTATATTGCAAAGCTATATACTACATATATATTGCAAAGCTATAGCAATCAAAGCAGTATGGTATTGGCATAAAAATAGACTCATAGTTAATGGAACAGGATATAGAGTCCAGAAATAAACCCATGCATATATGGTCAATTAATTTGCAGCAAAGGAGCCAAGACTATGCAGTGGGGAAATGACTGTCTCTTCAATAAACGGTGTTGGGAAAACTGAACAGCCATGTGTAAAGAATGAAACTATACTACTATCTTATATCATACACAAAAAAATTATCTCAAAGTGGATTAAAGACTTGAATGTTAGACCTGAAACCATAAAACTCCTAGAAGAAAACATAGGTAGTAAGCTCCTTCATAGTGGTTTTGGCGATGATTTTTTGGATCTGACTGCAAAAGCAAAGGCAACAAAAGCAAAAATAAATAAGTGGGGCTACATCAAACTAAAAAGCTTCTGCACAGTGAAGGAAAGCATCAACAAAATGAAAAGACAACCTATGGAATGGGAGAAAATATTTGCCAATAATATAATAAGGGGTTAATAACCAAACTATATAGGTAACTCATACAACTTAATAGCAAAAACAAAAATCAAACAAACAAAAAAAACAATCTGCTTAATAAATGGACAGAAGATCTGAACAGACAGACTTTTTCTAAAGAAGACATATGTATGACCAAAAGATACATAGAAAGATGCTCAACATCACTTATCACCTGGAAATGCAAATCAAAACCACAGCGATAGCACCTCACACCTATCAGAATAGCCATTATCAAAAAGACAAGAAATAAATTTTGGCGAGGATATGGAGAAAAGGGAACAGTTTTGTAATGTTGGTGGGGATGTAAATTGGTCCAGCCACTATGGAAAACAGTTTGGAGATTCCTCAAAAAAATTTAAAATAGAAATATCATGTGATCCAGCAATTCTACTTCTGAATATTTATTCCAAGAAAATGAAAACACTAACCCTAACGATATATGCACCCCCATGTACATTGTGACATTATTTACAATAGCCAAGGCATGGAGATAACCTACGTGTCCATCAATGGATGACTGGATGATGAAAATGCAATATACACACACACACACAAACACACACACACACACACACAATGAAATGTTTAGCCATAAAAAAGAATGAAATCTTGCGATTTGCAACAATATGGATGAACCTCGAGGGTATTATGTTTCGTGAAATAAGTCCGACAGAGAATGACAAATTTCGTATGATCTCACTTAAATGTGGAATCTAAAACAAACAAACAAAAACCAAGCTCACAGACACAAAGAACAGATGGGTGGTTACCACAGGCAGAGGTTGGGAGGTGAGAGAAATGGGTGAAGGTGAATAAAAGGTAGAAACTTCGAGTTAAAAAACCATTCATTTACAGCATGATGACTGTAATTAATAGTACTGCATTACATACTTGAAAGTTGCTAAGAAAGAGAGTACAGTCACCCTTGGTAACCACAAGGGATTTGTCCCAGGACCTCCTGCAGGTACCAAAATTCACAAATGCTCAAGTCCTTTATACATATAAAATGGCATAGTACAATTGGCCCTCTGTATTTGTAGATGTGGAACCTGTGGTTATGGAGGGCTATCTGTACATCTTAAAGGTCCTTAGCATAAGAAAAAAAATTGTAACTATATATGGGAAAGGATGTTCACTAGACATTGTTGTTATCATTTTGCAATATATACAAGTATTGAATTATTAATTGTACACCTGAAACAAATATAACATTATATGTCAATTATACCTCAAAAGTATTAATGACAGGTTATATGATTCTGCCTTTGATGACTTTTGACTGTGGAAGAGTAACTGTGTGCATGCAAGTTGAATCTAGGTAGAATAAAGGAGACAGTAGAGCTTTATGCGTCCGAAGATTGTCCCTAAATTTGACCCTTTATAAATCAATTCCTTTTGATGAAATAAATATTGCCTTGAGAGATATAATCCAAGGATAGTGGCAAGCTATTTGTGTTTTGTATAAAATATGACTTAATTAGATGTTTTCCTTGTGGAATTAAGATCTATGAAGAGAGAACACTGTGTATCATAAGTCTGGAGAGGAAATAATCTTGGAAAATGATGACTGAAGGAGGGGCCTACATGCAAAGAATAGAGTTTACCCAGGTGACAGATGATGCAGAGTCAGTCTAGTTTACATAGCCTTCCTGTAATTTTCAAGTCGCACGTGAGGGACAACTGTGATTATAGCACTCTCGCATGCCAAGCTCTCACACCACGAACTATCTTATAGTTCACTGTACAAAGCAAAAATCTGAAAATAAAATTCAAAGTGGGGGTAAATTAGCTGACCATGGCCAGTACACTGACCTCGTCCTTTATCAGTAATGACTCCATTCCTAATCCATGATGTTAGTGACATTGTCTCGATTACTGCTGTGTTCTCAACACATAGAACAATGTCACATAACAGGGAGTTTTAAATATTCCATGAATGATGAGACAAACCCACAATAAATAAAATAATGACTTTTCTAATCTGTGCCTATACAAAGTGTTAATCTATATGGAGTCAATAATTGAAAGCCATAGGTGGTATGTGGCTTAAATCTTGAATCCACCACTGAACTGGCGTCATGGATTTACACAATTTATTTAACTTCTTTGAGTCTCAGTTTCTTAGTTTATATAATGTGTCTGGTGATCATTCCCATTTTACAGGATCATTTTATGAATTAGAGATTATGAGTGTCTGGCGTAAGAGGGCTCTCAGCATGTGGCAGTGATTATAGTTATGTGTGTGAGTTTATGAAGTGTTTCTTATTAGCAAATCTCGGTATGAGGAATGTTTTGCTCTGTATGAACAACCAAGCCGGTGTATGGAAGATGAGTAATTAAAACCACCTGTGTTACTAGATTTTCAACCTGTTCATTCTGGAAAAGAGAACCTTGAAAGGAGTACTTTTACTTTCATTTCTGTCAGCAGCTATTAGGAAACTAACTGATCGGTGAACTTACAAAGTTTTGAAAAGATGTTTATTTCCCTCACCCCTCCTGTCCAAAAGGAAAATATTTGAACACATAAGCGGTTGTGAGAGAATTTCTTTATGATACCTTGAACTGATACAGCTTCTTTCTTCCAAGTTGCTCAGATGACTCCACCCATCTCATCTCATTTATTCCTCTCATAGTCTTCTAACCTTCCAATGATACATTCTGGCTTATCTGGATTTATGAATCTAATATACTCAATTCGTATATTTTCCATTTACTTTATCGTTTTGAATTTATTTACTTTTCTTATTCTCTTTTTTCAATTGTATATCACTAGAACTTTTTCTTCAGCTGGTTAGAGGCTACAACTTAAAATTAAGGATCTTGTTAAGCACACTGTAGTCTACATGCTAGTGAATATCATTCACGTTCTTGTCTACCTAGAAACAAACTAGGCAACCTTTCTAAAAAATGGCACCACGATGGAAGAAAACCTGGCTTTATGACATGAAAAACAATTGAGAAATATTTTTTAATGTTTAGCCAAATCCAATGTAAATCATACTGATTGTTAATGCTAAACCATAAAAAACCTGACCAGTAGATGCGGTTTTGTTTTTGTGGTAGATATGCTAAGGCAGAGGGCAACAAAAACCCCCATTGCTAATCCTCAAGTATAAATTCAGTCTCTTATCCCATGGGGAGTTTTGTGTAAACTGCTTCAGTGGCCTTGGCTGATTCGAAGAAGTTGTATGTGCTATAGGCTGAATGTTTGTGTCCCTCTCAAATTCATGTTGAAACCTAATCCCCAGTGTGTTGGTAAATGGCAGTGGGGCCTTTAGGAGGCCTTTAGAACAGGATTGGGGCCTTTATAAAGGAGACCTCAGATAGCTCCCTCACCCCTTCCACCATGTGTGGACACATTGGGACAACCACCATCTATGAAACAGGAAGAAGGTCCTCACCAGACATCAGATCTGCTAGTGACATGATCTTGGACTTCCCAGCCTCCAGAACTGTTGAGATATAAATGCTGGTTGTTTAAGTCACCCAATCTATGGTATTTTTGTGATAGCAGCTTAAACACTAAGACACATGCTTCTTTATTTATTTATTATTTTATCTTTGTACCCGAGCACTTTACTCCTTCTTTACCACATAATTCAAGAAATGTTAAGTATGTCTCATGCCGTAGGTCTATTTAATACTAATGTTCAGGTTGCAATGCCAACGTCTTGAATAACATATCTGAGGAAAAAGTAACGTTAGCATCTCAAATAAACAGAGTTCCATAATAAATGTGATATGGTGGAAATTATCTAAACCATAATCTGTTTGTACAGTTGTGAGAAATAGTAGGTGATAGTAAAGTCAATTACTAAGATTTTGTGTCTATCATTATGTTGTTCTATAAGTCAGTGATGCCCACAGGAGCTATCAAAATGTTTATGATTCTTTGTTCCTACACTAAATGGCCTTGGATATCAGTTTTTTGAGTATGTATTTTCCCTGCTTGCTATAGTCTCCCTTTGTTCAGTTTTCTCCATCATCATTGGTTTATTGACTAATCCCACTACCCACTTTCACTGGCTGGTCTGTAGGAGTCCTCCACTCTCTTGTGATTTTCTGAATCAACTATTTTGTGAGATGAAAAAACAGCTTTACTTGTTAAAGTAGACTATAAGATAGGAGGAGGTTCAGTGTTAGAACTAGGTGACTAGGGAAAAGGAAAGCCCAGATACCTCCCGTGTTTCTAATCTACAAACACTTAATGGCTCTTTTTAAATGGCAAAGAATATTGAATATAAAATGACCACTGGAATATAGACAACTTTACAGATCAGTTATGTTTATTGTTTTCTATGTGGGGTTGCTTCAGATCATTTATAAAGAAGAATCAATACAGAAGTAATGCATTTACTTACAAAAGGAACATTATTTAAAACTGGAGGATTAGAGCCAAAAATGATATTATCAGCTATTGATTTTGCACAACTAAGGTTTAAAGTCGTAACTTTTTAAGTGTTGGCAGCAAGGAACTATCAAAAAACTTTTATACGAAACGTGCCATTTCTGTATAAACATCAAGCATTTTATTTTAGGTGCAAGAGGTTTTTATTGAAAGAAATGAAGTGATTTCGCCCATTTATGTTAAAAGCTATGCCAAGCATGCCGTATCCTTTACTTGTTTATTTGTTACAAACTACTTTCATTATATTAGCCAATCAGCCAGGTTGGAACGTAATTTTTTAGAATTGCACTCCTTGCAGGCACTTCTGAAAATAAAAGTGTCAGCTTATTAAGATTTTTAGGCCTAAAGCATCAATTACCCCAAATACAACACCTGAGGGAGCAGTTTTCTAGAATGTTGTCATCTGCACACAAACGCATGTGACATTATACCAATGGTATAAGATCACACGCTTATTTAGCAGTTGAAAGGCTTTTGCTTCCATGTCCCAGAAGGTGGGTGTCTTATGTGACACGGTAGATATGTTCCTGAAAAGTTGTATTAAAATTGATTTATGGCAAATTCTACTAACTGTGTGACCCTGGGACAATTGCATCACCAGAACTGTTCGGTAAACAGCTGAAGGTATAAGCCATGCTCACTGATAAATCTTAAAACACTGCTGTCCTATAGTCTTAAGCCTCGAAAAGCCTCTCCCCCAATAATTTCCTGGCTATCTCATTTCTTCATAGAACCCCTTGAACCTTCCCAAGCTTTAGGAAATAAGGATCAGGGGACCTTTAGGACCCAGTTCTCTTGCTAAGGCCAGTTCCATTCTGATAGGTTGATGCCAGAGTACTTGTTAAGTAGTTTGATGATCACCTCAGCTTGCACCTTCTCTGGTTCTCAGTTTCCTTCTTGTAAACGAAAAAGCTGGACAAGATGGTGTTTTCTTGCAGTTGCAAAATAAATAATGTGAACTATATTTTGTTATTTAGAAATACATATCGAGTGCCTATAATGCACTGGCTTTCTGAGAAGAGAACAAAGTTATACAGCTGTCCTGGCACCCTCTCCTTTTCTTCCTCCCCCTCCTTCTTCTTCTCTCCTCTCTCTCTCTCTCTCTCTCTCTCTCTCTCTCTCTCTCTCTCTCTCTCTCTCTCTCTCTTTCTCTCTGTTTCTCCTCCTCCCTCCTTCTAAATTAGTAAGAAAATAATCATTTTACCTAGATTTCTTTAAAACAGCGGTGTCAGAATTAGCCTGTGACTATTATAAACAAAATTCAAAAGAGTTCCAATGAGGTAGAGATCATTTCTGACTGGAATATATAAGAGAAGGGGTGGAGAAAGTGAAATGTAATCTGAACCTTGAAGATGTATGAGACTTGGGAATGTAAATTTGGAAGGCAGACAAAAAGTCAGAGCTTTTCCACTTGGACAGAGTGGTTTAATCCCGGAACTTGCAGGCAGATCTGTACATTGGGATTTAGGGGTAGATATACAGCAGTGCTAGGTAATAGGACTGTGTACTGATGGACACTCTGCTCAATGTCCAATACAATAGCCCCTAGCCACAAGTGGCTGTTGAGGACTTGAAATATGGCTAGTGCAGCAGAGGAACTGGATTTTTAATTTTATCTAATTTAAACTTAGACTTGAAACATGGCTAGTGACAACTGTATTATGCAGTGCAGGTTGGAGCAATAACATTTGGGTTAAAAACTCTAGACATGCATTTTATGTGATAGCAGTGGCGGGAGCACAAGGGTCATAAAGTATTTTAAAGCAAATAGTGCTTTTTAGGAGATTCCTGTGGTTGTGGTATGAGTGGGAAATTGAAGGAAGGGGAGAAGATAGGAACCCAGTTAGGAATTGGTAGTTATAGTCTAGGATAGAAGTAGAAGGGGTGGTGGCAGTAAACCTGGGGAGGTGCCACGTGTAAAATGGATGATTTATTTTAAGAAAGTTAATGAGTCTATCAAGGATTATCTCCTCCCTGGTTCATTGATTTTGCAAATCTAGATTCCCCAATATTTTCTGTGTACAGCTCTAATCTTGGGAAACTGCCTATAAGTGACTTTAAAATTTTTCATAGTACGGGGTGCTTCAATAATATAATTGTATTTTCCCTACGTGTGTAAGACTGTTGCTCTATCAACCCACAAAAGAGAACTATTTTATTGTTTTACTCCTCCCCCCCAATTCTTCTTCATCGTTTCTATGATGAAGTGTTGAGCACCTAAAATAAAGTTCTGAATAGTCATGGCCTCTCATAAAACAGCTGTTTGTCATTGTAATTGACTTAAACATGCATGGGCAGACAATGGTTCTGCTCATCACTGCCTCTGTTTGTCTTGTCGGCAGTGTATGTCACGGCATTCATAAATGCTCAGGCATTAGTGTACGTTCTGAGCTGTCATGCTCACGGTACAGGGGTTCTAGCCATCCAGTAAACTTGTTGAGAGCTACCACTAATTGGGCAGGAAACAGCTCGGCGGGTGGCTTGCTTGGCTCAGCACAAGCGATTCTGGGCGCTGAATGTCAGATCAGCAGCCTAATATGTTAGCCAGACTGTCTGACTGAGTATCATCGTCCCCACAAAGATATTATTTAGGTGGGATTTCAGGAGGACTAATGCCAGCAAATCTGAGCAGTCTGAAGAATTCCAGCAGGGAAAACGCTCATCAATTAAGAGAACCGTGAGGACAGCCAGTTGTCAACGTGTACGTTTTTTTCTCTTCCAAGGATTTGTTCTTTTGCATATTTGCATTTGCACAGAACTGCAGAAGACAAAGACAGTTAATTTGAGATAACATGTGTGTCTATTTTCGTAGCGCAAACAAATTGGACGGCATTTTTCCTTGCCAAAATTCGTCTTTAGAGAGGATTATTCTTTTATTATCCAGAATAGCTTTTGGATTTAGGCATAAATAGAAAGCTTCATAATTTCTGCTCACTAAGTATAGAAACCCTCATGTTCTAGATTTGTTGTTCCAATTGAGAATGCTTTAAGCACCCTGTTTTAAATTACTGATAATCCCAGAGAGGAGAGAGTATAGAAAAGTAAGCACTAATAGATCTGGGTTTAATTTGCCAGCTCTCACCCTTACTAGTTATGGGATCTTGGTCAAAATATTTAATCTCACTGAACCTTAGTTTCCTCATCTCTAAAATGAGGCGAAAAAGTTTTAGACATACAGCCACTGTATTGCAATGATTAAATGTGGTAACTATGTGTAAAATATAGTAAAAGCTAGTTGACTTCTGTCATACCTTAAGAATTCACAAACCATTCTTAAAATGGCTGATCTTTCAGCAAGACGGGAGGGTGAGGAGGGATAAAGCACATTCACAACATCAAAAAGATACCTCATTATAAAGACCTATTCCTTTGCAACACTAACATTGTAAACCTTATAACCTCATTGATAACCCTTTTAAAATGATACTGAAAAGCTTTGAGGCAAGTTATCTTTCCACATCTCTGTGAAAGAAAGATACATTTTCTGGGTAAAATTTGATTAATGGGAACCAATTTCCTTCTCTTCTGAAAGTAAATGCATATTGCTCATTTCCTCTTGGAGATTACTGAATTCTTGGAGAGCATTCCTTTTGACTTTATATATTATGAGGGTTTAGAGATGGTTAGGTGGGAGTATCGTAAAACTTTGGGGATCAGGAAAGCTTTAGCTGACTAAGAATAATTCACCGGAAGAGGAAATAAGAATGATGTCTTCTGATCTTTGATTACTCTTGTTTCACTACTTATAGTTCTTCCCAAAAGAATTGTCTAAATTACTGAAAATCAACTAAAAAACTGAAAATCTATACCAGTAAAAAGACCAATCCGCCTGTCTTGGTTCCTTATTAGAGCATTAGAGCTCACTGCTTAACACACTGTTTGATGTGTATCCTTTTTGTATTTCCCTTGCAATCTGTATAGACTACCCACTATATGGGGTCATTTGCTTATGTACCAGAAAAGTTCAAAGTAGCTATTGCAGATGCCGCAAGGAAAGAGGATGGGGCTGTCTTAATTAGTTTGCAGTAAAAAAAAAAAAAAAGCTGCTCTAGATAAATTCAGTGAGTGCAAATTGAAAAGTAGACAGCTGGAAGTCTCATTAAGTGCATATTAGCTGGTATTAGCACACTGCAAAGCTGTCTGCGGTGCTTCATTCTCACTGTGTGAAGGTATGTCTGCAGAAGTAGAAAGCCTGAATCCTTCAGCCTCCTCCTTTATTTTCTGTTACACCTCTATTAGCCATATATATATTATTCTAAATTTATAAAACTGATTATTGATGTATACCGTGTATTTTTCTGTAAACCAATTATAGAAACATGGACAGATCTCCTTGGGTAAATTAAGAAATTGATTATTAGAGGCTCCCCAGCACTTTGTTTTCTGCTGTAAATGTTTATTGCATGGACTCCCTGTGTTACTCAGGTCCATATCTTGTAATAGACAGATCTATTTCTTTTTGAATGACTCTGAATAGCACTGAGTGATTTTCTTAAATGATAATTCTACCCAACTTTTAGACCAGGTTGATGTCATCAGAATTTGTATGTATTTTCTACAGGTGGTTGGGAAGTAAGGAGAGCAACAGAGTCCCCGTGGTAAGAGATAATTATGTAGAAGGAGTTAGGAAACTAGGAGTGTATTTATAGGTATCATATCATGTATTTCTCCTTCTTTGTTTCCTCACTCTTTATTTTCATTTTAACCAAAGAGCTTGCAATTTCTTTCGGAAAGACACTATACTGAAGACTCTATAAGGAAGAGTTGGAACTTCTTTTTGTTTGTTTGTTTGTTTGTTGTTTTTTTTTTGCTGTACGTGGGCCTCTCACTGTTGTGGCCTCTCCCGTTGCGGAGCACAGGCTCCGGACGCGCAGGTTCAGCGGCCATGGCTCACCGGCCCAGCCGCTCCGCGGCATGTGGGATCTTCCCGGACCGGGGCACGAACCTGTGTCCCCTGTATTGGCAGGCGGACTCTTAACCACTGTGCCACCAGGGAAGCCACACACACAGTGTTTAAATGACTTCACTTAAATTTTTTATTATCACGTTCAAAAGATACCTGTTAGACCCTTTAATAGTCAGGGGTCTCATATATATATATAAATAATTTTTTTTTTTTAAGAGAGAGAGATATTGATTTATTTTAAGGAATCAGCTTTCATGATTATGGAATATGGAAAGTCCAAAATCTGCAGTGTGGGCCAGCAGGCAGGAGACCGGAGAAGGATCTCATGCTGTAGTTCAGGTCTAAAGGCTGTCAGGCTGGAGAATTTCCTCTTGCACAGGGGAGGTCAGTCTTTAGTTCTAGTCAGGCTTACAACTGATTGGATGCGGCCCACCCATATAATGGAGGGTGATCTGCTTTATCCAAAGTCCACCAATTTAAGTGTCAATCTCACCCAAAAACATCCTCACAGAGACATTCAGAATAATATTTGGCCAAATATCTGGGCACCGTGGCCCAGCCAAGTTGACTCATAGAATTAACCATAACATGCCTCAAAAGTTGAGGAAAAGGGAGGAAAGGTAAAGGTAACTTCACCAGTAGTTCTGAGAATTTTTTTGCTCCAACTACACCTGGATCACCTTTTTTTTTTTTTTTTTTTTTTTTTGTCTAATTGTGGTTGGTCAAGTTGGGAGATACAGGCAGAAAGACCAAAGGCAGCTTTGAGTAGGAAGGTACATGAGGCTGGATACGCCTTTTCTTGTTCTCATTTCTATTCTTACTGTAACAGTACAGGCATTGGAGAGTAGAGGGAATGATTTCATACTTCGTTTTTTAACTGGTGAAAATAATTCCTCGGATTATTCACAGTTTCTCCCAGATGCCAGCCTCGGAATCAATTGAGGGGCCTTAACCTTTTCTGGAAATTAAAAACATCCTGGAGATGTAAATACTTTCCTCCAAAAAACTTAGAAACGCTTACAAACAGAAAAAGATAATGTTGTGTACAACAAAAATAATTTAACAGAAAAATGGAGAAAAGGGCGCAGTACTGACATAAAATTTTTGTGACTAACAAAAGAAGGACAGTTTTGTTTTTATTTCTTATGTAAATTACATTCATTGGAAGGAGGTAGTAAAAGTTATTATAGAGTGTTTAGTCAAGAAGATAAGTTCCATTATTACACAGTATACACCAAAAACTATGAGGTACTTTAGTGGTCATGTTCTATAGGATTCTGGAACCTGAGGTTAGAAGAAATTACTACAAGCTATACAACCTACAGACAACAAAAAACATGGGCAATAGCCTATTATGCATGGAATTCTACACGTGATACCACTGGATTATAGACAAAACAAAATGCATGGTTCCTACCTGGAAGGAACATTCTCTGGGCAAAATGGAACATGTATTCATAGGCTGCATTCGAGGACATTTCTGAGTAAACATCTGAATCTTCAGATTGAGACTTTGAGCCATGATTGTGGATTTAAAAACTAAAAAAACAGAATGTCTTTTCCAGAGCATGTTAGTAAACGGCCACACCAAATACTGGCAACTTCTCTTATAAAGTGCTGACAGTGTCTGAGTGTTTACTTGATGACAGTTGTTAGAATTGGTCTCATTGCAAAGGGAATATACATGTATCCTAAGGAAATAGACAACTTAGTGAATATTACCAACTCACACACTTAAGAGTAGTTAACCTGAATTATTCTTTCAAAAAATAAGAAATCAATGCATTATTTTCTTGAGAGTTGGCAAATACCTTACTTACCTATTTCTTTATCTCTCTTTATTTTAAGGCATTGTTTACAATTCAAATCATAATCAAATGGGTTTTATTTGATTTATGTGGGTCCTTCTGGGGGTATACCATTTTTTAGTGATGCAATAAAAACGTAAAGACATATGGACCCATAATGAAAGAGAGAAAGGGGGAGGTCCGAATTGCAACATTTTTGAGGTTAGAAAGAAGATAACTGATTCAGCTTTTTGTTTGTTTTGCTAAAGTGACAGTGTAGAAAGGCAAGCACACCCCAATTTTCATCACAATACTCAAAATTTAGGATTGGTCCCAGGTACTTCTGGTAGTAGAGATAAAACTATGGCTAAAAACCCAGGATTGGTTCAAAGTCTCTTTTGAAGAGTTAGGTAGCTGCATCGCTTTCCCTGTACTTCAAAGTAAGGCCACTGCTCCTCAGTCCTCTGGTAGGTCAGAAGAGGTTCATTCCCCAGAGAGCATAAAACCAAGGATCTCTGGCCTGGAAGAAACCAGGACACAGCATGAAACTGCAAGCCAGGGATCAGCACACTAAATGTTGAAACACCTCCCCCTGCCTGACTCTCTCCTCCCACTTAGATTCTTGGCAAAACCCTGGCAGACAAATAACATCTAGACAGGAGAATGGAAGAGTCTTCTCCAGGGAATCTGTCCCACCCAAGAGAAAAAAATGTTGACAAAAATGACGGCAGGAATTCCTCAACTAGAACCAAATCAACTAGACCATAGTGAAGACTGGGCTTAAGAAGACCCACTCAATATATTAGCACAAACCCAAGACTTATTCAATATTTGAAGAAAGTATCTTATATCAGAGACTAAAAAAAAGGAGAAAAAATAACTTAGAGAAAAAGAAAAGTTTATGCACAAAAACAAAACTTTAACAAAACTGTGATTAATATCCTCAAAGATATGAGAAGAGGTTTTGTATTCTTGAAATAAGAACAAATATTTTTTTTAATGTTGAAAATTGAAATGTAAGTGAAAATATTCAATAAAAAGTTTAGGGGAGAAAGTTCAGAAACTATTGCAGAATAAAAAGCAAAATGTCAAAGATGGAAATGAGGAAAAGAAAAAAAAAAGAGAAAAAAAGAGAGAGCCAAGAACAAGTAGAGTATGTCCAATATCTTTAAAATATAGTATGCCAGAAGTTAAAAAAGAATAGAATATATAGGATAGAAAATCATGAAAGAAAAGAAAAGTCATGAAATGTTCCCAGAATGGAAGACCATAAGTTTTCATATTGAATAGACCCACCATATTCCCAGTGCTATGGATGGAAATAGACTCATATTAAAGCACACCAAAAAAAGGCAGTACTCTGGAAACAGAGGAGAGATCTTCAGCTTTTCATAGGAAACATTAATGTGAAGTAAAATAATAAAACTATCCATAACAGAAGCTAGAAAACAATAGGACCGAGTCTTTATGTGCCTGATGAGACAATACGATTTACGACCTAGATTATGTGTAAGAGTACACGAAAGACTTTTATCTCCCCTGCACTAATTTTCAGAAAGCTACTGGAAGATGTTCCCCACTAAAATTAGGGAGTAAACCAGGAAATAAGATCCCGAGAACAAGAGACCCTACATAGAAGGAAGGTGGAGAGAATGACCAATCACGAGATGATAGCTGTGGAGCAGGTTTGCAGGTATAAGAGCACACCCAGAGCAGTTTGGAGCAGGATATGTTTTATGGATAGAGATATCTTTAACAAGATAAATTTACTGTGTGTTGCATATTTAACTGTATCAAGAAGGGTTATATGCTTTATTGTATTCATCTACTTAATGTTTAAAATATTAACATAGGGAATTCCCTGGCGGTCCAGTGGTTAGGACTCCACGATTCCACTGCATGGGGCACGGGTTCATTCCCTGGTCGAGGAACTAACACCCTGCAAACAACGTGGCACAGCCAAAAAAATAAAAATCACTTTAATGATTCTCTTTATACCCGGTTATATTTGGAAAAGAGCCTATTCAGTCAATGACTCTGTTGCTTTTCTGTTAATGTGAAACATTTCTAACATACAGAAATGTATGGAGAATACTATATTGAACAGTAATATACTCTGAAGATTTTGAATAATTGCAAACTACTTTTAGATTCCAGTGCATTCCTCCTGGATCTCATTTCACTTCCTCTCCCTCAGAGCTAACTACTGATTTGGGTACTTATCACTTTCATGTATGTGTTTACATTTTATTACATGAACATGTAATCCTAAATAATAGCATTAGTTCGCATTTAATGTGCATTAGTTATTCACATAATTTAAATATCTATAGTTGATATCATACTGTATGGTTTTTTGGGGTTTTTTTTTGTGGTACGCGGGCCTCTCACTATTGTGGCCTCTCCCGCTGTGGAGCGCAGGCTCCAGACGTGCAGCCTCAGCGCCCATGGCTCACGGGCCCAGCCGCTCCGCGGCATGTGGGATCTTCCCAGACCGGGGCATGAACCCGTGTCCCCTGCATCGGCAGGCAGACTCTCAACCACTGTGCCACCAGGGAAGCCCACTCTATGTATTTTTTAACCATACTTTATATAGATCTCTCTATGTTGATACTTTATATCATCTCTATGATATAGATCTCTCTATGTTGATACATGTAACTTTAGTTCATGTAACTTTACATGTTGATACATGTAACTTTAGTTCACCTATTTTTCATTGGTGTTTACTACTCCATTTTATGAAAACAACCCAAAATTACCACTTTTCTATTGATAGACATTTTGCCTCTGATTTTATGTGTTACGATGATCATTCTTATAAATGTTTCTCATACATAATATAAGAAATTAAATGTAACTTCCAGGTGTGGGAAGCTTTCATAGATATTGCCAGTTTATGCGTAGAGAGATTTTTCCAGTTTAAATTCCAACCAGCACTGCATGACCCCTGTTCCTGCATATATCAGCCGGCCATTTGTTGGTACCGTACCTTAATATTTTTCTCTGATGATGTGGAATAGAATATCACTTGTTTTAATTTTACTTTTATGATTACTAGTAATGTCTTACATTTTTCACAGAATAATTGTCTGTTATTAACTTATTTAATAACACACTAACACACTTTTATTCTGAATTGTGGGTCTTAGTCTATTTTTTAAGAGTTCTTCACATATTTTGAATATTAATATATAAAAGTATATTGCATATTTTATCAATGCCTTCTCATTCTTTTTTCCCATTTTATTATGCATTTTAAAGAATACAGGTATGGATTTTTAATCTGATCCAATTTATTAATCTTTTCCTTTATTACTTATCCTTTCTGTATGTTTTTAAAGAAATTTTACTCTACCCCAAATCCATAAACATTATCTAAAATTATATAGTTTTCTGTGTTATTGTAATCTTGATACTGATTTTAGGCAGTGTATTAGGCAAATGTAAATCAAATTTTATATTTTTTTCTTACCCGGTCTCAGAATCATTGAACAGTCCATCATATCCCCAAGAATCTTCTGTAATTTGTTTTCATTTATGCATGGGTCTATTTCTAGGCACTCTTGTTTTCTTGCGTTCAGTTTGAACTATCCATGCATGAATACCTTCTGTATTGATTAGTATAATTCTATAATAAGTCTTGCTGCATCATTCCTTTAGGGAGGCAGGCAGGCAGGAAGTAGGGAAGTAAACAGCTTCAATATCTGTCAATATAGATGTTAAAAGTCATACAACGGAATTCTGTTTAGCATTTAAGATGAATGAACCATAACTACATGTGTTAACATGACTCAATCTCAGAAGTATGCTATTGCATGATAAAAACTAGTTGGTGATAGACACTGTATGATAACATTTATGTAAATTTTAAACACACAACAGTGATATATGCTATTTATAGATACCTGGATATATGTGACATATTAAAAATAATGCATGGGACTAGTAAACACTTCAGGAAAATGGTTACCTCTGGAGAGGAAGGGGGAAGGAATGGTTTACTTATATCGGAAACTTTTTTAGTTCTTCAAAAATAAAATCTAAAAGGACTATAGCAAAAGGTTAATATTTTACATTGTCAAATACGAGTTATATCTGGACAGTAAAAACAGCTGTTTATTATCTTCTGAACTTCTCTACACTTTTGGAATATTACCTAATTTATACAAAATAAACATATTTATTTTAAATTGTAGTCAGTATTCCTTGGGTGAAGATATTAAAAGAAGTGGTAACAACCCCTTGTCTACATTTTTACAGTGATTTCCTCAGGTCTGTAGTTTGCAATAATACATGATCACATTTTTTTTCTCTATCTTAGCATTGCAAATAATTAGATTATTCTTGAATGAGAAATCCAATGTAATGTCCAGGTACCTATTTTTTTTTTTTTTTTTTTTTTTTTCTTTCTTTTTGCGGTACGCGGGCCTCTCACTGTTGTGGCCTCTCCCGTTGCGGAGCACAGGCTCTGGACGCGCAGGCTCAGCGGCCATGGCTCACGGACCCAGCCGCTCCGCGGCATGTGGGATCTCCCCTCACCGGGGCACGAACCCGCGTCCCCTGCATCGGCAGGCGGACTCTCAACCACTGCGCCACCAGGGAAGCCCAAGGTACCTATTTTTTAATTGCAACTACATTTACTGTACGAATTTACCAGCTCCAATTCTTCTCTTAGGAATTTCTCCTCAAACAGTAGACACTAGTTCCCTTGCCTGTCCCATATGACAGCCCTCTGCCCAAAGCTGGCTGGTCAAAAGATGCACAACTAACTCAAATGTAAAATTCAGATTTGAGGGATAAAGAGAGGTGGAATTTTTGAAACTCTAACAAGCTTATCACGATTCTTTAAAGGAAAGTTTCAATTAACATCTCTAGTGAGAACCTGTGAGGTCCCCATGTACCTGCTTTTCTGAAGGCTTGCTTGGGTGGCTTTTCCTTGTCTTCTGCAATATAGCCTACCTTCTTCTAATAAATTTCTTGTTTGGATTGGGTTGGCTAGAGTCTGATTAAGTTTCTGGTAACCAAAAGAACTGTACATAACATACTAATGTAGAGCATTTTACAAATTTATGTATGTGCTTAGAAACTTACTGTCTCTCTTCCCCCAATTTTCTTCAAAGGCAATGAAGATAAATCCATTGATTTGGGCTTATTTTACTCATCATTCACTCTCTATATATCAGCATTTTGCTCTTATCAGTTTTTTTTCCCTAACTTTCTTTTCTGTGCACTAAAGCCCAGTTTCCTCCCCCTTCCCTGTTTGTTATGAGTACTATTCCATATTCTAATTTTGAAACTGACTCTGTGTAAATTCTTGTTGGTATTATATTTCATTTCTTGCAATCATTTGTCTATTTAATGGAGGCTCTTCTTAATTTCCATGTGTCATTTAAGGCAAGTGAAAATAACATATATTTCTTTTAAAAATAAAAGGCTTCTCATCCTTTCTTAAAGAAACTAAAGTTGTTTATATGGTTTAGTTTTGAAAGCAGCAATTTAGTGTTTCCATTAAGAGTAAAGTTGCTGTCTCTAGTTGATGGCAGTTTCTCTTTTTTCTCCTGTCGATGGAACTCTGATTTTGAAATTTACATCAGATGAATGGAAATGCAAAATTCTACAGGGTCTCTTCCCATAGTAAATGTTTTCATTAAATGAATTACTAAACTTCTTCACATATAAATATTTCTGTATCTTTACCAAAACTTGTGAAAGAGGAAGAAAGAAAAGGAAGGTTATAGAACAGATATATGCCTCATTTGTCCCATATTCACATAGTGATTAGATAGAGAAAACGCTTGATTTTGTACATAAACTAGCTGGAAACCAGTTTACCGCTTCACGCCAGATCCTAGCAACAAGCAGTGGAATGTGTAAAGAAAACGGAGGCATGTTTAGTATCGAAGAATCACACTATTCATCTTTCTTTTTCTAACAAGGCTTTGCTCGAAGTTATTTGATGGATTCAATTCTGCTCCACCACCTTTTCCTAATCAATTTACTTGCAGTTTTGAGATACTTGATGAAGATTCAAGGGTAAGATTCTAAATGCAATTTAGGATGAAGATAAAACTCCTTGAGAGTTTGAATGCAGAGATTTGACCTCGTTATTATTCTGCTTACCTAAATTGAATTGATCTACTGAAGCCGTATTTATGTTAAATGAAAACTAATGGGTCTGAAGGTTTTTTACCTTTTTACATTTCCCTTAAAGTATCAAGGTATTTTACTCTTGGTTAAGAGCAAATTGGTTTAATTTGACGGATTAAAATTACATATTTCACCCTTTCTATCTGCTTAACCTTAAACGTGTTGTATGGACTTCAGTGCCTGTTTTCTAATCTGTAAAATGGGAATGATGTTAGTTATAGTACTTATCACGTGGGTTTCTTATGAGAATAAAACTAGCTAATATGTGAAAAGTACTTATAGTAATGGTGATTTCTAATAAATATGTAGCACTATGTTGGTTATTGTAATTAATATTTTAATCAAATACACCTTCTTTTTTGGTCTCATAATCACTACCTTAACTGAGAATCTCTCCCCACAATCCTTGACCAATTGCAGAAGTCCCCTATACCACAGTCTGGATCTTGTATTTCCTATAGAAAACCTTGTGGGTTATGTGGATTATTTTTCAAATCAGACAGATGCAACTGAATTTTGGCTCCCACATTTTCTACCTCGTGACACTGGGAAAGTTATTTCTCTTCAATAAATCCCAGATTTATTCAATACAGATTCAACAAATCTATAAAGTATAAGGGTTCTTAAGAAGACTTAATATACAGTAGGCATACCTACACAGAGTAGGGGAATATTTGGCAAATCTGTGTGTTTCTTTCTCACTCTGCCTGGCATTTAAGGACTACTACCAAAACTTTTCTTTCCTTTTCCACTTTCCCTCTACTTTCACTGCCCACTCTGCCCTCCCTACGTATAATAAATAAAAAGTTCTTTGATACGGTCGAACCAGCCAATCCCCTGATTTTTTTAAATCTCATTTATCTTTTTACTGTGCCTTCCCACATATTATAGTGTCCTCATCTCAAGCCCAGAATGTTTTCCAGACTTATTTTTGCAGACCTACTGCCTTTCCTCCTTTCAGAAGTTACAAATTGGTAACCCTCTGGCAGATATGTTTTATTGGGGCAGTCCAATTTTTTTTAATTGAATGGGAATGCCTTTAGGTAGGGTAAGAAATCCACAGTGCACCGCAGTAACCGTTATTCTGTCACATATTTAGGTCTCCTGCCTGGCCCCTGAAGTCATTGTGTTTATCACTGGAACTCCTCTTGTTTAAAGCTAGTATAAATGAATCACTACCGTGTCTGCCTCCCCTCAGTTCAATTAAAATCTTTTTTGGCCCCTTTATACAATCTGACATAAGACAGAAAAAGGGATTTTGGGGGTAAGACAGAATTGATTTTAATCTCTGCAGCTAATAATTGAATAACTTTTAGCAAGACTTCCTTACTCATCTATAAAATGAAGAAAGTAATTCTCACAGGCAAATCAAAATTCTCTTAGGGTTGTTTTAAGAATGACATAAAAGGATATATATAAGATAGCCAACACACTGCCTGGTCCCAAATATGTAATCTGTAGATATTAATAGCTCCTATGAATCTGTTTTCTAATTTGGCACATGTGGGCGTTGAGATTAAGTAATTATCCATGTCCTGTTTCCAGCTCAAAAAATAGTAGGAAACCCATGGAATTCTCAATGTTATATTTTAAGTATTCTATCTCTTGTGTTTTCTTCTCACTATACTATAATAAATATATGCTATTTGTTCCTGTGTATTATGATGTTTCTATATTCAATGTGCATCTGAATACTACCTTGACATATCTAATGCCATACTGATAATGCAGTTTACAATTCTTCTTGCTCTTACAGTTTCTGGCTTTTTTATGGAGAGAAGGAGAGAAGGATACTAAAATGGTGACAGTGCCCACTATAGGCTCCCTGCTAGGTCCTTGCAAACACAACTAACTCTTGTTGATGGAATGACTTGCTGATGGAGCAGAAGTACGTGAATTGACAAGTGGGTGGTCTACTTCAGAGAGGGTTTGGTGTACCTGGAACATCAGGTAGTGAAGTTTACAGAGATCAGTGCAGAGATTCTGTTAACCCGACACCCACTAAGTGCAAGTCACTCAACCGAGCTGTCACTGTTTTAGATCTAAGATTCCCAGGTACAGCCTTTTTTTTTTTTTTTTTTTTTTTTTTTTTGGGGTACGTGGGCCTTTCACTGTTGGGGCCTCTCCCGTTGCGGAGCACAGGCTCCGGACGCGCAGGCTCAGCGGCCGTGGTTCACGGGCCCAGCCGCTCCGCGGCATGTGGGATCCTCGCAGACCGGGGCACGAACCCGCATCCCCTGCATCGGCAGGCGGACTCTCAACCACTTCGCCACCAGGGAAGACCGGTAAAGCCATTTTTAATTGTGGAGTCGCTTGATAACAGAGCAGGCGACCGTATTTGATAAAAAGGAGCTCATCAAACTTATGCCATTATCACCAGTTATTCAAGTTTCTTTTTGCTAGGATCATAATTGTTTGTTTCATGATTTAACAAAGGAATCAAGATCATGTCAAAATTAAATACGTCACTAGGTGCCTTCTAACCCCCTCCTCCCATGTTCTAATGTGTGAATGACTAGTTTGAGATTGGTGAAGCAACACTGAGTTTTACATTATTGATTGAAAGCAAGAAAATATATTTTATTCAAAATGACTGTTCTGCCTTCTCTCAAGCCTTTCTAATGCTTTTTGTGCAATGTTGTATAAAAAGCATGTAGGCTTATGCTAAATATGGAAAAATTAAGTAGGAGATTTTATATATTCATACACCTACATTTTTTGTTGTAATACATTTTTGTCACTGTTTCTGGGTTTAAACTAAAATATCCATAACAATTCTGAAGCATTCCAAATATGAGTGTTGCTCAGTCCCAAGTGGCCTCTGTTCACCAAATTATTCAGTGCTCTACATAAATGTGTCAGATTTAGTCACAAGGCATAAATGAAGAGATCTAATGCTTGATAATCCAAACTGCCTTTTTAATAATGAATAAAATCATTTAAAGACATTGAAAGAAGGATCACAAGTAGCCTTTAAAACTTTCTCTTGGTTCCAGAACTGAGCTGCTCTACATCTATATATAAAGGAGATTTATAAGAACTTTGTCATAAGCTAAATAAAGCATAGGTTTAAATAGACATTTATTAGACTGATCAAGTTGTAAGTGGGAGATTCAGAGGCTTGTTAAACTGTTAAAAAGGCTTGGGTAACTTTGATACTTTGAAGTCTCACATTCCCCTTCTGCCTTTATATGCAACTTCCATTTCCTGATGTAATACCTATATCATTTGGCACGTTATTTGCATTTTAGAAGTGTCTGCTCTCCTCTCCCCAAAATTATCTACCCCGGAACATTTGGCAAAGGACGTATTTTCTCGTATTTGAAGCCTGCTTTTTCACTGGTACTTGCCTCCTCACAGCTGTTTTTTGTGCTGTACACTTGGCTTCTTCTTCTGTTCCTTTCTGCCCTTTCCTAGAATGCCCTCTGCCTTTAGACTCTGAAGCACAGGATTGTTGTATGTAGCAGAGTTTACTAAAGTTTTAGGGCTGTTTTTCTCCAAGCGTGTGGTATTAGCACCATATCATCCACACCAGTACTGCTGAAATGCAAAAATACTAACCCTTGAACTCAGGGCTGCTTCCATGAATTAATCCTTGGGGATCCTAGCTAATAATCTGTATTTGCCACAAGTGCCTTAAATGATTCTTAATCACACTAAAGAGAACTCTTTGGGTTAATCAGAGGTAACGGGAGAAAGGATCATCCATCTAAGTGAGCATAAAATGTAAAATATTTAAATTTGATCCTTAGGCATCCTTGTCCTGATGTTTTCTGGGTATCCAGGGCGCAAGAAAGTCTCAGAGGGTCACTTTCTCTCTAGGGCTCTCTGGTAGACGTGGGGACGTGCTGCCCAGGTTCTGGTTCAAGGAAGGCCTTGCTGTCCTGCTGCGAGGAGAGCTATCAGCAGACAGCTTGCAGCTGCGGGTCCTTCAGGCTCTTCCTTAGCTGTAGAGGACGCCTTGCTCTACCTCTTACCCTTCCAGCACCTGGTTTCTTAGTGAGGAAGGAAAGGCCATTTCAGCCTGTTGCAAGTTAACTTTCTCAGGCTCTTTCCCCTCTAGAGTTGCCTGCCTGAGGCCTTGTTGCCAGCAATACAGTTTGACTTCTCCCCTTGCTTTACCCTGCTTCTTACCTTTCTTTTCATAGGTGTTGATCCCCAATGAACATCTTGCACTGCAAACTCTGTCTTGGCATCTGCTAGAGAACCCAGTGTGTAATAGCCTCCGCCCACAGTAATATGTAAAAGCTTTCTCCCTCCTCTGGAAATAGCCTGTCTCAGGTCCCTGGGCCTCTCTCAAACCATGGAGATATGTTTCTAATATTTTTTTACTTTAGAATATACAGTTATTTTAATTTGAAAAATTCAGCACTGGGACTGATTTTCCATATTCAAGAACCCAATAGGTGGGTTCTATTTTTCTAATCCCAGCTTGGCCATCTACTTCCTGCAGTGATTTATGCTGTACACCCAGGAAAGGCAGTCAGTTGGGTTTTAATGAGCATATCTGGGCATTTCGTTTGGAAGAAATGAGAACATGTTTGTTGCTTCACCAGCTCTGATACTTTGCTTTTTGTGTAATTAATAAACATGGCTTCCCAGACCTCTTAATGATTCTGAAAACTAGCTAACCAAACATATGAAACTTTCTTCCCTATCTGGAAAGTTGACTCAATTATAAAAAATTCTCCTTGTTTTTCTATCCATGATGTTTTGAGAATCTATTCTTCTGCCAGTGGATGTTATTCTGAAAATGGAGTTTCTGATTAATTAAGCCATCCTCATAAGGACCAGTTAATTTCACCAAGGCACATAAACATGTGATAGAAACTGCGCCCCTCCTTCTTAGGAGAAGCGCTTGTTTGTAATTTCACTGGTAAGACAATGGTATTCTCGGTCTGGAAAAGATCACAGAGTTCGTTCGTTTCAGTATTCTAAGGTAAGTTAACCACTAAATTCCTTTGCTGACTTCCCGACATTATCTTGGATAATGGGATGAAATGGTTTTCTGTTCGGAAATATTGCATAGTTTGAGTTGCTTTTATCTTTCTATAGCATTGCGTCGGCGTTAGCAACTACATTTTTATTACTCACTGTTTCTCATTTTGGCATTATCTAGAGGTCCTTTCTATTTAACCCGTCTCTATGCTATCAGAAATACGTTCAAATAATTTACTCTAACAAGTATATTGGTATGGACTTGGCTCTTAGGTAGGAAAATAAAGTCATTAAAGAAATAAAACACTCTTTTTTAACTGAAACATGAAAAAAAAACAACCCAAAAGTTAATGAGGATTCAGAGCTCTGAGCAATAGGTTAAGTAAGTAACTACCTGGGCAAGACTCCAGCCTACAGCGCTGCAGTGACAAGGTGCAGACTGGAAAGCCCTGTGACGGCAAAACAGATCTCATCTTGCCCAGATATGGATTTAATCTAATTTTTAAACTGTAAACTTGGTGGGGTGATGATGGCACCTACACATTTTTATTACCTAAATCCTAGTGACTAAGATCATTCCTTGATTAAACAGACAGGTATAAAATTGTTACTGAGAGTGATAATGGCATTGGTATTGTTTTTCTGTATTATGTGGGAGATACAGGCAGAGAATACTGAAAAATGCTATAAAAGGTGAGTTCATCATGGCTGTAGCCACATGTGATAGTTATGGAAAAGGTAATGAGGTAAGGGTTCTGTGCTTCCAGTTTCTTATCATTTTCCAGCATTGTGTTATTTCTTTTGGATCTGGAATCACTCCCCACCCACACCATAATCTAAGCTTTCTGTCTAGAAACACTTGTCAAATTTTGCAGCATCACTGGATAAGAGAAAGGGGTGAAGGAAAAAATGAGTCAGGCATCC
The DNA here is from genome assembly GCF_008692025.1 of Phocoena sinus. NCBI lineage: Eukaryota > Metazoa > Chordata > Mammalia > Artiodactyla > Phocoenidae > Phocoena > Phocoena sinus. Next base: position 77,048,334 of record NC_045768.1, on the reverse strand, counting down.
TGTTGAAGTATATCCAGCTAGTGAAGCCTGTGGGATCTCGTATTTATCAGCTCCTCCTACACTCTTTGCTGAACCTGGACTCATTTTGCAATTAGAGTTGAATTAACAATTCACATTGCATGCCCACCAGATGCTGTTGAGGAATGTGAAGGAGATAGCCACATAACCACACTGAAAACAGAATTTGAAGATCACCTTGTCCTGTTAGCATCAGGGACTCGGTGAAACAAGATGACTGATTTATCTATGCACCTCATGCCTTTATTGAATAAGCAAAGATGAGAACACGAGCATGATATTACACAACAGTGTTATTGTATGAGTCCCAGTACCTGTAATTTAGTAGTCACATTGTCTAGCTCAAACAGGTGGCACAGACTGACAGATGATGTGAGGATTTCTTTATAAGGTTAACTGTTTCTTGCAAACTGCTTGCCTTTTTTTTTCTTTTTCTAAAATGTTATGTGTATGTGTGTGTATTTATATGCATATACCCAGTTGTGTTCGTATAATATAAGGAGTGCTCGTTTATTTTTGGAGGCTGTTAAATCCATATAGACTCAGAATTGTACTAACTCTCTGATCATTTTTTTCTGTTACTATTCATTCAACAGTCACTCAACAAACGTTTCTGAGCACCTATGTGCCAGGTACTCTTTATTCTAGATTTGAACTTTGGATATATTGATTAATACAGTAGAAAAAATCCCATCATTATGTCGCCTACATTCTGATAATAAACCACTGTATAAATAGATATTACTTAAAATCAGTGCTGTCTCAGTGTTGTTCCATAACCTTTTTCAAGTTGGTATTACCTGATGTGTTCTCTTTTGAGATCTTTCATTTCAAACTTACTGAAGGAAACTTTATGTTTAGGTGTGTCTCCTGTAAGCACAGCATAGCTTTAAAAAATACAATTGGGGCTTCCCTGGTGGCGCAGTGGTTGAGAGTCTGCCTGCCAATGCAGGGGACACGGGTTCGTGCCCCGGTCCAGGAAGATCTCAAGTGCTGCGGAGTGGCTAGGCCCGTGAGCCATGGCCACTGAGCCTGCGCGTCTGGAGCCTGTGCTCTGCAACGGGAGAGGCCACAACAGTGAGAGGCCCGTGTACCGCAAAAAAAAAAAAAAAAAATACAATTGAAAAATCTCCTACTTAAAACTGGGAAGTTAATAGGTTATTAACTGTAAGTTAATAGGTTATTAACTGAGAGTAATAACCTGTTTGGATATATTCCCTTATTGTGTGTGTATTTTTTCTCTGCTACGCTTTCTTTGAATTTTTTATAAACTATTTTCCCATTCTTTTTTATGAGTCAAGTTTTCTTTATACTCCTTTATTCCCTCTTTAATTTGAAGTTATGCATTCTGTTTTTATTCTTTTAGTGAGAGTCTTAAGTTTAATGGCTTAATACTTGTCTTAACAAATACTTGTCTTAACCATGTCTAATGTTAACGAGTATTTCTTTTGTCCTCCTCCAAATACAAAGACTTTAGCAATTTTTTTCATCCAATCACCCCTCCCATCTTTCATGTCTATGTTTTGAATATAAGCCTTCAAACGTGGTCATTATTATCGATGCTTTTTATAGCCAGTACATTCATTAATTTATTTGCTTCCTGTTATATTTTATACTCAGCATTTTCTCCTGAGTTAAATTTCATTCTGCCTCAAGGCTTTCTCCTAGCTTCTGGTGGTTTTCTGGCAATCTTTGGCATTCCTCGGCTTCTGCTACATCACCTTGATTTTTGCCTCCAACTTCATATGCTATTCTTCCTGTGTGCATGTCTGTGTCCATATTTTCCCTTTTTGTAAGGATGTTATTCATGTTGGACTAGGGGCCCATCCTTATCCGGTATGACCTCATCTTAATGAATTACATCTGCAATTACCTTGTTTCCAGATAAGCTCACATACTTGGGGTTAGGACTTTAACATACGAATCTGGGGGGACACAAGTCTGCCTATAACAGAGAGACTTTTGGAAGTAGGTGTCTTGAATTGAGAGTGTGAGAGATTTCAGTCTGAAGTCTGTCTGTGCTAGTTACTAGCTTCAATAATTCTTTTTCATTATCTGTAAAGGGGAAAAGAATGATTATATTATGAGTTAATTAATCAAATGTGTATAATGCACAATATTGTCTACCATAAATCACTTCCTCAGTGAATGGTATATATTATTGTCTTTCCTTGGTGAGAGACATGTGCCACAGTGGCCTAGTATCTGTTGAAGTTCTGCCTGCTCACATCAGACATGCTGGAAATTTATGTAGTTACACATGAAAGGAATGAGGAACATGCTAGCAGTGACTAGGAACAGACTGATGTGGTACAGTAAGAGAAGTTCCGAGACCTCACTTGAAGAGAGCTCACATTATTGAGTAATTATTGTAGCCAACCCTACACTAAGCCCTTTTGTGCGTTGTCTTTTTCAATTATCAGCACTTCCCTAAGACAAAGAGGATGGTTACTTCTATTTTACAAATGAGGAAACTGAGTCTCCAATAAGTTAAGTAACTTGTCCAAAGTTCTACTGCCACTAAGAGTTGGAGAATGGATTTAAACCTCAGTCAGCTTGACTCCAGAACCCATGATGTTATAATGCCTATGAAGTGAGGGGACTGATTCTAAACCACATAGAAGAACCAGCCTTGTAACCTCAGAAGATATCTCTGTTACTTCTCACATTTCCATAGCTTCCTAAGGTTTCTGAATCACAGTGGTAGCACATCTGTAACAGTCATTCATCACTTTGCCCTAAAAGTTACATAGTACCAAACACCATGTTGTATAACCCAGCCTGGTTACTATGCTACGTGGTCTATTCAAATTCTGTCAAGCTGATATCTTGGTGCAATCTTGAGTAGATTCTTGACTTGGAGTTACGTTTATCGCAGGTTTTCATGGGATGAGAGCACACTGAATATAATCAGCACTTAAGGCACTTTCGGTGACCCACGCGACCTCCCTCTGTCTACCTCTGTTGCTTGTGCATGACTGTCTTATTCAAGGTTCTCCCATATGACTGGCTTTGGGTGAGGGCAGATATTCACTCGTGCATTATTGTTCAGCTGTGCTAGATGGACGGTAGCAGCTCTGTTTCTGCAGTGACCTTACTTTTGCCTTTAACTTAACTGGAAAATATTGAAAATTGCCTGGAGAAAACTATGACTACGTTTTAAATAGTTCCTTGAGGAAACACAGTATTTGTTTTTGTAACCAGTGAATATTTGTATGCCTGTGAGTTATTTGAGGGAAGGAATGAGTGAAAGAATTTCTAGTAAAAAATAAGAATTATGTAAAATTAGATATCATATCTGTAGAGTCTCTGTACCATACTTAGACACAGAGAGTTAAAAATCTGTATTGGCAATGTGTATCTTCAGCCTCAGAACAGGGTCCACGCCCTTACCTAAATTTTGTCTCTAGTCAAGAACACCCAAACTTCTGATTCCTGAGTGACCAGACGCCCCCAAAATCAATATTATCTTATTATTATGAACAAAAATAATAAAATAAATACCATCATAGTCCTTGGCCAAGGAAGTCCTCCCTTGTGCTGGGGTCTCAGGTCCAGCTCTCTTGCTTAGCTGAGGCCAGAGGGCACATCTTCTATCCCCAAGACCATTAAAAGCCCAGCACTAGAATTTAGATCTTCCTTGGAAAGTTCAACCAGCTATCATGATATCAGTGACCTTTCTTTTTCTGGACTTGGCTTACCCCTTTGTTTCCACACCTGCAGACAATGGAAGAGCAGCTCTCTGGCTTAGCTCAGTGAGCGCATGTATGCATGTGTGCATTATGGACTCGGCATTACTCAGCATTCCTCTGTATTTGTGGCAAAACCTTTCCCCACCTTGCTGTTGAAGTTCCTGAATATTTTCTAAGTGTGTGTACATTTTTTAATAAGTAAAGAATTAGGTCTTGTTTGTATGTTTTTTGTTTTTTTAAATCATGGTAATATAGATCAGGGTTGCTTTACCCATCATCTCAAAACTGGTTGCTGGAAATTCACACACCCCCAGCCCCACTCCCAATTGCTTGCCATTTTGTTGTTTGTGTACATGAGTGCCTTTTTCTAGGTGGAGCTAGAAATATATAGCTGTTGTCAGAATATCAGTATAATCCATGACCCCTGCAAAAATCTAAGACATATTGAATATAATTTTGAAAATATGTTATCTTCATGCATGTTAGATTATGCCCGTTGCCCACTTAACATTCTCATAAGGCATGCCTATCAAAGGGACCTAGTATTCCATTATATGAATATGATGAAATTTACATTAAATTCCTGAATTGTTGGATTTCAGATATTTTTCTGTATAGATTACTGTAATGAAAAAATGCAGTGAACATTCTTGAAAGCAAATACATGAACTCGTATCTAACCATTTCCCTGTGGTAATTTCTTTGGAGAGGAGTTTTGAGGTCAAATAGAAAAGTCATTGTTAAAATTATAGATATATACTGTCCTTTTCTGTTACATTTATGCTTTTAAATAGTGTGTGTGTATACAATTTAAAAAATTTTACTTAACCCATATAAAATAATGGAACAGCTTTTTAAGTTTTTTGACAAAACACCAGAATAATGTGCCATGAATACGAAGTAAAGCTTTAAATTCAGCTGCATTGATGCTGTCATACAGGCGAGATTTAAGTATACAGATATTTTTTCTGTGATTGTACAATGTTAATTTCTATTCCTTTGCTCTAAGTTTCCATATTAAATTCAGTAGAATAACTTAATGGCTTTTTAGTTTGCTGATTTTTCAGTATGTAAGGGCTTTTTAAGGGAAGCAAACATTTTAATAGTAAGCAGTGTTGTATAAAAAATAAGACAGGAAATTAAGTCAATTTTCTTAGAAAGAACATAAGAATGGCAAGATTATGGAGTGTTAGTGAGAAATGTGAAAATCAAGGGAGAATTGCTATAGTACAAGGCATTGTCCAGTTGTCAAATAGAAGAAAGAAAAATTCCAGAGGGTCCAGAAAACACTCCAGGGCAGACCTTACATGTTTTTGATAAGGTCAATGAGCTCTAGTATCAAGTATCAAAGTAAGGAACTGTGTAGTAGGTTGAATGCTTGGATCCAAGCCTTTTTCCCTCCCTGCATCCACACTCTCGTCATGACCTATCATGGGAATAGTGAAGTCTCCACTCCTTGACTTTGGGCTTAGCTATGTGATTTGTTTGGCCAGTGGTATGTAGACAGAAACAATAGTTTACCAGACTCAAATCTAGCCTTTAAGAAACCTTGCTCATTTCCACTTCTCCTCTTGGGCCTCAGCCATCACATGAAGCAAGCGTGCCCTGGCTAGCCTACTGGTTCTTGGGGGATGATGATAAACAGGTGGAGGAGAGGCAACCAGCCAACAGGCAACATGAAGCAGAGCTGCCTCAAATACTGCAGCCTGAAACTGAGGCGCCCCAGGTGACCTACAAACTCATGAGCAAGAAATACATGCTTATTTGTTGTGTAACACTGATATTTTGTAGTTGTTTGTTTTGTAGCATTATTGTAACAATATTTAATTAATACAGAGACTCAGATTTTCTTTACAGAGCTAATGTTTCAAGTACCAACTTCCTATGGGTTCACCTAAGTCAGAGGGAAGTACATAGAGAGCAAAGAAACTAATCATCAAGGAAAGGAAGCCATAGATTCAGCACGGCATTCTGGAAAGCAAAATAGTACAGCAGTAACAAGCTGGAATGCTGTGAACTGGATAGGGGCCTTCAGCTGTGTTAGCCTCAGCTATTCAATGTTCTTAATGATTTTTTGTTGTTGTTCAATAGAATTAGTTGACAACATTAGAAAATTTGGAAGGAATCAAAAATCCAGTTTCTGGCTTTCCTGGAAAGGTCAAAAGCAATAGCAAGACTAGGAATGTTGTCCCTCAATGCAAAAATTGGCTGAGGTTGAGTAGAAGCTACCTTCTCAAGATGGCCTGAGCTTTCCTGTTTACCCAGCACTCACCTACACATCTTTCTCAGTTAGCCATGTGCATATAATAATGTCTACTTGTGTGGTTTTGTAAGAATGAAAATAGAATTCTTATCAAATATGCCTGGTGCAAAGAAGGTGCTCATTAACAGTATGCTTTATTTTTGAGTATTCAGTAAATAGTAAGTCACTTAATAGTAGCAATTTATGTAGTATATTTCCTGTGACATAAATTTTAATCAGTGAAAATGCATCCTTTAAATCCTCTCTGAATCTCTGAATTGTATTTAGGTATCCACTGGTCTAAAAGAACAGAATGAGATTTCATGAAACCTAGGTGATATTGAATTGTGTACCCACCTAAGGTGTCTTCTTAATTAATTTGGTAAGAAAATAAATTGCTAAACATATTTTCACTTATATCAATTGGTTCACACCCCTCCACTAAGTTGAAAGAGCTTAACTACAGTAATACATTAGATTTGTTGAGTGGTTACACGTCACAGAGGAGCTTCGTGTTTATTATGTAACTTCATCTTTAACGTGGAATTCCAATATCCAATAGATACTTAAACTTGAAAGAAATAATACAACTCCTCAAACAGAAAAAAACTACCATCACATTTAAGCTGATTTACTTTGACCGATTTATCAAATACTTCATGAACATCTCCTAATTCAGGTACTTTTCTAGGTACTGGAAATATTGAAGTAAATATTAGCTACCATTTACTAAACTCTCATTGTATTACAGTCTTCTTTTTCCTAAAGAAAAAAAATAACAATCCTTGTTATCAACATAGTATTTTTCAAAGGTACAACCTAGTGAAGAAAAGGGTATATACAGTCTGCAATCACTTTCAGACCTCAGCCCTTGGCAGGTAATTCAGGTAACTCATTCATTACCTGTTGTAATTCATCAACCTAAGTTTGAGATTCTCAACTCAATCAGATTCCAATGCCATATTTATGCCCTAAATCCTCCCTTGTATGATGACAAGTATCATGAACAGGGTCCAAGGTATTGCCTTGCCAAGAATGATAAAGGACAGACTGGGGCTTCCCTGGTGGCGCAGTGGTTGAGAGTCCGCCTGCCGATATAGGGGACGCGGGTTCGTGCCCCGGTCCGGGAAGATCCCACATGCCGCGGAGCGGCTGGGCCCATGAGCCATGGCCGCTGAGCCTGCGCGTCCGGAGCCTGTGCTCCGCAACGGGATAGGCCACAACAGTGAGAGGCCCGCGTACCGGGAAAAAAAAAAAAGGGCAGACTGGATTTCAGTCCATTAGAGGCACTAAACATCATTAGAAATGTATGATGGAGAATGAAATTATATTTATAAGAACTCTCAGGGAGAGAGTCTATATGTTTGGGAGGAGTTTTCTGATGCCCAATCCCCCATCCTCTACAGTCAGCCTTTCAGCATGGGCTGGTGGTTAACGTTCCTTTTTTTTTTTTTTTTTTTTTTTACTTTCCTTTTTTGAGCCGAGTTCAGAGCTGAACTGTTTGGAGGGGGAATCAAACTTTGATTGTAATTAGAGATCCTGCTTTTTCTTTCTCGTTAGTTTCACGTCTCCACCAAACGTTGAATAAATATACAATAAATGTGTAAAGAATGTTAACTTGAAGATGTATCCTCAATCCCAATGCAGGTTCAAAGACTTTGTTTTGTTTCCTAATGTAACAAATGGAAGTGGGTAAGGCCTCCTTTTTCCTGGGGAAAAATGCATTCAGGAAGAAAAATCTGAGGAGAACTCTTGAGGAAAAAAAACAAAAAAAAATCAGCAACGAAAAGATTGTTTTGGCACTTTTAAGTCTCATGATCTCCTTTAGCTGCATATGAGAAAATAACTAAAGCAGGATCTGATTCTGGTTTGCTGAGCTCAAACCTCTCTTCCTATTTTTCCTTTCCCTGATTTCCCTCACCTTTCCACTCAGCCTGCATTCATTCCTCCAACCTCACTTCTGGAAAATTGGTAATGTAAAATCTTCTGCCATGGGTGAAATTTGGACAAAGAGAGAAAGAGATTCAATAGGGAAAGGCTATTCCACTTTCTTTTCCTCAGCCCAAGCTCTCTGAAAAGATATTGTCCTTACTTTTCAGATGAGAAAACAGAGGTAGAAAACGTCTGTTAAAAATCGTCTGACTTCTGCTTTTATTAGAAATGAGAATGAGAGTTTCTGCTCTAGGTTCAGTATCTTGCCACTTATGCTTGCCTCATTTTTGTAAATCTGAATGACTCTTATTGGAACATTACCAGTTTGTAAAATAAGAAAGCTCTCATAACAGTTTAAAAACCATTTTCATGCCTTTAGATACCAATAACTACAATTTTAACATGCTATTTTATTTGTTCAGCTGTTAGCCCATAATATTTTCCAAATAAAAATGAATAAGTCAGTGCTTCTTAAAGTTTTGTATTGGAAATGCTCCAGGATTTTCACACACAAAAGCTGTTTTTTTCACCCTTGAAGACTTAAACTAAGTTTCCTTAATACCACTCTGTAAATTTCAAGAGCTGGCCCTTAGTGTATGGCAAAATCATAGTTGTTTATTCAGAAACATTAGTGTAAATAAAGTGAATAGCATTTGGAAATTAAATATATATCCTAATGATAATTAGCTGATAATAGTTTTATATAAATATTTCTGATTTTATCTTTTGTATTTGTGGTGTTTAGCAAAGGGGAAAAAGTAGATAAAGCATAATGGAGCAGTGTAGTCTTAAAACTCTGGCAAACAAAGGACAGTGTAGCAAATGCAACCACTGCTTTCGAACTTCTAGGATTGTGTGTGATGGAAGGGGCAAAGGTTATGTAAAAGAGGCAGTGGGTATCCACTTTGACGATGCATTACTGTGTGAGGAGCTAATAATATATTATTTTGGATTTTGTGGAGAAGGCTTAAGAAATATTTGCTCAGAAATGATTTTTTTCTCAGTCATTTCAGTCACTGTTAGGATTGCCAGGTCAAATATATGATGTTGAGTTATATCCATTTCAGATAAACAGTATGTAAGTATAATAAAATAATTTTATTTTACAATAAATAAAATTACTTTACAATAAAAGTATTTTTAGATATAATATTTAGGGGGCATACTTATATTATATGTAAAAATTATATGGGGCATACTTATCTAAATATACTTTTATTGTTTATCTGAAATTTAATTTGACATTCTGTGTTTTTATTTGCTAAATCTGGCAAGCCTCGTCACTGAATCTCTGAGAATATGGCAGGACTTAGCATATGAGAATTATGAAGCATGGTATGAGACATTAGGAAAAAGGACCAGGTGCAAAAAAAAAAAAAAAAGGTGCTTTTTAATATGCACTTAATATGCAATAAAATAGACATATGTGTAAAAATTGATATTTTGGAGAACGGAAATCCTGAGAAGTTTATCATGATTAGAAGATGACAGAGGAAAATCAGTAGTCAAAATTTCAATATTAATGATTTAAAATATGTCATTGATCTCTTTAGGTAATATGTTACTGATTTTTATTTAGTGATTAAAAACATCCCTTCCATAGGTCTGTTCTTTCAATCCTATTTCCCCATGAAATCTCAAATCACTACAGGTTTCATTTTTTTCACACAGTAGTTTTGGGGAAGATGCTCTCTAAAGTTCAAAGGAAACAATGGTATAGTGTTAATTGGGTCAGCCTATGCATAGGGCCTTTATGTCTACTCTGGTAGGAAATGAGGAAATCAACATATTAAAGAAGACATCACATTCTTTTGTTGTTGTTGTGGGGGCAAAGGCATCCCAGTTTTAGATGGTTTTTATTTGAGCAAAACTGTATTGTACATTTTGTGTAAAATCTAGCAAGTGCAGTTATTGCCTGAGGGGTGATTTGCTCAAAATGGAATGGCAGATGGTACATGGTGATGTACTGCTATAATTTAAAATATTTTGCATTATCCTCATCACCATTATCGTGCTTTAAAATTGTCTAGAATTGTCTGATCAAGAGCCATTGCTCACAATATTTTCTCATCTGGGATATCATCTTTACCCGCTTTTACCAGCCTGAACTCAGCTCATCTTTTAATGGTCATTTCAAAGGCTTTGTGAACCCTCTTTTACTCCCCAAATCTCCAGGATCATTTTCTACTGATTCCTCTAGCCCTAATCACAGAGTGTTAGAGGTGGAAAATACCATGTCAGGTTTAATCCCCTTATTTTAAAGAGGAAGATGCCCAGAAAGGTTAACAAATGGAGTCAAGATTGAACAACCATTTCGAGGTTGGATTTTTTTGAAAATAATGTTTTTTAAATTTAGAGCCCTTTCCACTCTCTCATGCTCTTTCACTTCATCATATAAACTACTCCTTTGGATTTATATTTATAGACTTATCAGCCCAGAAAGAAACTGGTACTCAGTGTTACACTATTCATTATTTTATAGTTATGTTATTTCTCTAACCAACCAGATTCAAGATTTTTATGACAGACATGTGTTTCAAACTCTTTTATAGCTAGAACAGAGGTGGCAAATAAAATTTTTTGCAATTTATCCTAATAGTTGCCTGAAGGAATAGTGTAGGTTGGATTTTGAAGCCTCAAAAGCCTGCCATTTTGAATTAGAGATGGCTACCTTAATTGTTCACTATGACATTGTACATTGTTGGTAATGAAGAATGAATTAAGGACTAAGGTATGTGTGAAAAAACACTGTCTTAGACTCTTGGCATGTATCATATTTAAACTGCAAAATTGCTTATGTGTAAACTGAGCCTTAAGTAGTACAACTAATATGTGGAAGCATAGGGATTTAATCCTAGTCTTTCTAATGCTAAATTCCATTCTAGATAAACAATTTTTTTAAATTTAATTTTTATTTTATATTGGAGTATAGTTGATTAACAATGTTGAGTTAGGAGTTTGGGATTAACATATACACACTACTATATATAAAATAGGTAATCAACAAGGATCTACAGTAGCACAGGGAACTCTACCCAATATTTTGTAATAACCTATATGGGAAAAGAATCTGACAAAGAATAGATAAATGTACACGTATAACTGAATCACTTTTCTGTACACCTGAAACTAACACAACATTGTAAATCAACTATATTCCAATATAAAGTAAAAATTAAATTAAAAAATAAACGTTTGTTAATAATCAAAATCGGCTTGCATTAATTATACCTTGTATATATACTCTTTCCCACAATTCCACTTGTAATATTGAAAGGAGAATGGTCATTACAACGTTTAAAGTGGCTTTAAACATCTCCTTAGTGACCAGATGGGAGCCCAGTGGGTTCAACCTGCAGTTCCTGAAGGAAAGGAGGAAACAAGGTTAACTTTCAAAAACTATTCCCCTGATTTAGAATTACTGTGAATGATACTCAGGCTAACCTCAGAAAGAACACCAGGGGACTATTCCTGCCAATGATTGGAACAACACCTAATCCTTAATGATTGAGAAAAATGAAGGAAGTGTGTTGTATTTTAAATAAGGCATTGATTTGTTGAGAAAATAATGATTTTTTCGCGGCAAGACCAAATAATATCATTACCTCAAATAATAGATGGAGTGTTGACATTCTTTTTCTTAGTATTTAGTAGATAGTAGACCGATTTTAGTGTCTCCTGTGGAGTTGTTTGTAATACAATTCAAAGACAATTATGTAGTACAACCCCTGTAGCTTTCTTTAATGCAGAGACATCCTGGAGTGTTTTCCCATTCCCAACATAAAGTGTAAGCAGTTTTCAATTAGAGAGCATGCCCCAGTGAAAAGATAAAAGTTTAGATCTGATTGAATCTATCGACTCTACCATATCAGATTCCAGCTGAGAAAGAATTATAAATTGGCCTGTGTGATGACTAAACTGGAATGTGTGGATTTTTATTTCAGTATTGAGGGTTTTGTTGTTATTGTTTTCTGTTTCTGAAAGTAGACCCATAGACCTTCATCCCTCAGTCACAGACAAGAGCTCAACTCTGAAAGATAGCTTCTGACAAGCATCCAAGTTCTAAATCATGGATTCCTTTGCAAGTCATTATGTGGCAATTATTAAATCAATGTGGCATTTAACAGAAAACCAAAGTAATTTTATCAGAGGTCCAACAGAGCCTATCTCTGGTGTGTTAAAATCCCAGCATCAGCATTTTATCCTAGGTTGAACATTGGAGAGGGTTGTATAGATATGAGCTGTCCATTGCAGAGAGATGGTGTGGAGAATACATGACATCAGTGTGGAGAAGGAAGTGCAGTTGACCCTTGAACAACATGGATTTTATGGGCACCCACGCTTTGAGCAGTAGAAAATCCTAGTATAATCAGCCTCCTATGAATAGGTGGTTCATCTGTATCCATGGTTCCTCCCTATTTGCAGTTCCTCCCTATTTGTGGCCCAGCATCCATGGATTCAAACAACCACCTACAGAGTAGTAACTGTAGTGCTTACTATTGCAAAAAATCCCATGTAAGTGAACTCACTACAGTTCAAACTTGTGTTGTTCAAGGGTCAACTGTGGTCCTAGAAGTATGTTGGGTATTTTTTTTACATTATTTACTAATGACTAGTTTGGAGCTATTAAGGTACAAGTAACCCTAGCAGGAAGAATTAATTTCTTTAAACTCATTTACAGTGAGATGTAAATGGTTCATATAAGACCTTATGTTTATGCAGACATTCTCAATTTAGTCAACAACAAATATTTAGTGAGCGTTCATTCTGTTCCAGGTACTATGCAGATACTAGAGATACTGGAACAAACAGGACACAAGTCCCTGCCCTCTAGGAGGTCACAGTTTAAGAGGAAGGAATGACAAGTAAGTAGATAAATACCTTCAAGTAGTGATGTTCTGACAGAGATAAGCACACAGTGCTAAGGGAGCACAAAGCAAGGGCATGTAGCTTGGGGCAGTGAGGGGAGCAGAGAAGGCTTCCTGGAGAATCTGCCTCAGGCTTATAGCTCAGTGTCACTTAGAATAGGAATGCCCTGCATCTCTGAAGAAAGTGGATCTTGGGAAGAAAACGGTAAAGCAAAGAGGAGTGGGAGGTTATTTCAATGAATCTTTGCAGAAGACTTGTGTGATCAAGAAATAATGGCTCCCTGAGGACATGTACCTTGTCTGTCTTCTTTATCTCTGCATTTCCTGAATTTCAAAGACGAGCTAGCACAGAGTGGACAGTGAATACATATCTGTGCAATGAATACAATAATGGAATGTTTACAAGTACAGATCTAAACAGAAGAAGAGAGGAGGTTATGGTAAAGTGTAAGGAGTATTAATTAGGCAAACTATCAAAGTCCTAGAGTCTGGTTCCAGCCTACAGTGATTTAATTGTCATCAATTCTCCAAGGGCCAAATTTGCTCACCTGTACAATGAGTTTAGATTACATAATCTAAGGTCCCTTGACATCTGGAATGTATAACATGATTCTATTGATACTTCTGTGACAAAAAGCATAGACTCTTATTATGCTTCTAGAAAATTATTTCTAATTGATTTTACAGAGTGATTGAGTTGGTTTTTCAATAGTACATGATCTTAATATAATAATATAAAATTTAACATGATAAAAAGAAGGTGGTTTGGGCTTCCCTGGTGGCGCAGTGGTTGAGAGTCCTCCTGCTGATGCAGGGGACACGGGTTCGTGCCTCGGTCCGGGAAGATCCCACATGCCGTGGAGTGGCTGGGCCCGTGAGCCACGGCGGCTGAGCCTGCGCGTCTGGAGCCTGTGCTCCACAACGGGAGAGGCCACAACAGTGAGAGGCCCGTGTACCGCAAAAAAAAAAAAAAAAAGAGCGTGGTTTGTTCTTCAAACTGTATTGTAGTGGACATATATTTTGATTGCTCCCAGGAGACAAACATTAATTTTAATTTTTAGGAAAGTTGCTATAGTTTTTTAAAGAAATAAGTAATTCATTTAGAAAATATAATAACAAGCTCAGAGGTATTGTATTGTAAAATAAATAGTAAGCTTAATTGGAAAGGTTGGGCAGGACACCCCAGATACTATCAGATGTGGCATTCAGCAAATGAAGAATCCAGGGAATATCTGTCCATTTGGCCATTGGGTCTGCTCTTAGAAACACAGGTATCCTCTGACTCTATTACCTTAATATTATAGGAAGGCCCTAGAATTCATTGAAATTTATCTAGAACATCAGTTTTGATAGAAGTGGATTCAGAAAGGCTAATAAATATTCTAACATTTGGTAAAGGGAAGATGGACACTACTTTGAGTACCTTGTAGATGCTGCTTTTCTCTTTCATGGATGTTGCTATTAAGAAACCTGAGATGGAGAGATATATTATGTTTTTGAATTGGAAGAATCAACATTGTGAAATTGACTATACTACCCAAAGTAATCTACAGATTCAGTGCAATGCCTACCAAACTACCAATGGCATTTTCCACAGAACTAGAACAAAAAATTGCACAATTTGCATGGAAACACAAAAGACCCTGAATAGCCAAAACAATCTTGAGAAAGAAAAACGGAGCTGGAAGAATCAGGCTCCTGGACTTCAGGCTATACCACAAAGCTACAGTAATCAAGACAGTTTATGGTAATAGCACAAGAACAGAAATATAGATCAATGGAACAGGATAGAAAGCCCAGAGATAAACCCATATACCTGTGGTCACCTTATCTTTGATAAAGGAGGCAAGAATGTACAATGGAGAAAAGACAGCCTCTTCAATAAGTGGTCCTGGGAAAATGGACTGCTACATGTAAAAGAATGAAATTAGAACACTCTCTAACACCATACACAAAAATAAACTCAAAATGGATTAAACCCTAAATGTAAGGCCAGACACTATAAAACTCTTAGAGGAAAGCACAGGCAGAACACTCTATGACATAAATCACAGCAAGATCCTTTTTGACCCACCTCCTAGAGAAGTGGAAATAAAAACAAAACTAAACAAATGGGACCTAATGAAACTTAAAAGCTTTTGCACAGCAAAGGAAACCATAAACAAGATGAAAAGACAACCCTCCGAATGAGAGAAAATATTTGCAAACAAAGCAGCTGACAAAGGATTAATCTCCAAAATATACACGCAGCTCATGCTGCTCAATATAAAAAAAACAATCCAATCCAAAAATGGGCTGAAGACCTAAACAGACATTTCTCCAAAGACGGTATACAGATTGCCAACAAACACATGAAAAGATGCTCAACATCACTAATCATTAGAGAAATGCAAATCAAAACTACAGTGAGGTATCATCTCACACCCGTTAGAGTGGCCATCATCAAAAAATCTACAAACAATAAATGCTGGAGAGGGTGTGGAGAAAAGGGAACCCTCATGCACTGTTGGTGGGAATGTAAATTGATACAGCCACTATGGAGAGCAGTATGGAGGTTCCTTAGAAAACTAAAAAAACCATAATTCAAATAGAGTCATGTACCACAGTGTTCATTGCAGCACTATTTACAATAGCCAGGACATGGAAGCAACCTAAGTATCCATCGACAGATGAATGGATAAAGAAGATGTGGCACATATATACAAGGGAATATTACTTGGCCATAAAAAGTAATGAAATTGAGTTGTTTGTAGTGAGGTGGATGGACCTAGAGTCTGTCATACAGAGTGAAGTAAGTCAGAAAGAGAAAAACAAATACTGTATGCTAACACATATATATGGAATCCAAGAAAACAATTGGTTCTGATGAACATAGGGGCAGGACAGGAATAAAGACGCAGATGTAGAGAATGGACTTGAGGACAAGGGGAGGGGGAAGGGTAAGCTGGGACGACATAAGAGAGTAGCACTGACATATGTACACTACCAAATGTAAAATAGCGAGGTAGTTGGAAGCAGCTGCATGGCACAGGGAGATCAGCTCAGTGCTTGGTGACCACCTAAAGGGGTGGGATAAGGAGGGTGGGAGGGAGATGCAAGAGGGAGGGGATATGGTGATATACGTATGCATATAGCGGATTCACTTAGTTATACAGCAGAAACTAACACAACACTGTAAAGCAATTATACTCCAATAAAGATGTTAAAGAAAAAAAAGGAACCTGATGCCACCCTGACATTTGATTCATTGTAAATCAGTTATTTTTTCTGGTTGGGTGCTCAAAGAATTATTTCTTGTTTTTAATGTCTAATAATTTTATTAGTATATATCTTGGTGTTTTGAGTCTCTTTTCTCCATAATATGGTTTGCTTTTCCGATATCAAATTTTAAATTTCATCATTGTATTATTCACTCTATTATTTTAACAGCTTTATTGAGATGTAATTTACATACCGTGATGTTCACCAGTTTAAAGTGGACATTTCCGTTGCTTTTTAAAAAATATATTAACAGAGTTCTGTAACCATTACCAAAGTCTGCTTTTAGGACACTTCATTATCCCCCAAAGAAACCTCGTACCCATTAGCAGCCACTCCCGTTTCCCCTCACATGTACGACTAATCTATTCTCTTGTCTCTATAAATTTGCTATTCTGGATGTTTCATATAAATAGGACTGAACAATATGTGGTCTTTTGTGACGTAGCAAGAGGAAATTTTTGAATTCTGTTGCTTTTGGTATCCCTTAGCCATTTCCTGTGATTTCTTTCTGTGATGACCTATAATCATAGCTTTCTGTTTGATCTCAGTACTTTTCAAGGGGTTCCCACTTCTGGAAGTTCACCTCTTCCTGAAACTAAACATTAACTGTTCATTTCTGAGAACTGCCACTACTAGATTCCCCCCACACACACTCCTCATCTGAACTTGTCTGTTGTCACGGAGGTTTGGTTTGTCTTAGCTGCTGTATTAGTTTCCTAGGGCTGCTATTACAAATTACCACAAAGTGGATAGCTTAGAAAATGGAAATTTATTATCTCACAGATTTGGAGACCAGAAGTTCAAAACCAAGCTGTTGGCATGGCCATGCTCCCTCCATGAACCTAGAGCAGGACCCTTCCTTGCCACTTCTAGCCTCTGCTGGCTGCCAGCAATCCTTGGCATTCCTTGGCTTGTGGCTGCATAATTTAATCTCTGCCTCTGTCTCCACATGGCTGTTTTCCCTCTCTAAGGTCTGTATCTAAACGTTCCTTTTCTTATTTGAATATCAGTCATTATACTAGGGCCTACTCTAATCTGGTATGCCCTCATCTTAACTTGATTACATCTACAAAGACCTTATTTCCAAATAAGGTCCCATTCATGGGTTCTGGGTAAGCGTGAATTTTTCAGGGACACTATTTAACCCAGTAGCGTTGGATTTGTCCCTGCTTGCATGAAGTTTGAGGATTCTCCTCTCTTTTTATTACAATCTCAGTATTTGTAATTTACAGGGATTATTTCCCCCAACTTTATTAGTCATGCTACAGTTTTCAGAAGGATAAATGATAAACTGCATAAATGGTAACTGGCTGCCAGAGACCTACCGTATTCTTTCCTCAGATTTTGACACACAATGTTCTATATTACTGAGCAGCTTTCACATAACACCTATAGTACCTTGTGGATATATTTATAGGTTTGGCATTCTAAACAGGAACCCTCTTTATACACAGTGAAGTTGGCCCTAGGGAGCTTTCAGCTAAAAGAGAATCCTTCATACCCTGATTACAATTTTGAACAGTATGGAAGAAAAGCTAGCTTTTATAGATTGTCTACTGGATATAAGAGCTCATGTTTCTAATGCCTTCTCAGTTATCAAGAATTAGGGTATTTATTTGTCTCTCGCTTTTAACATCCCAAGTAGTTTTTAATTTAGATTATATTAAGACATGTCAGAAGAGTCTACAATGGAATATTTATATCACAGCAAATAATTCAGAGGATTAATATACCCTTAACTTTTAGGCTTTACTAGGCATAACTCTAAAAGAGGCCAAGAGCATTTATTTAGAAGGAATTTAAATGTAGGGGTGTAAACACTTTTGCACACATCCTGCCACTGAGAATAGAGACGCTGGAAATCCAAAAGGGACAGGTCAAAAGGAATCAAAGGGTGACTCATGTACTATGTTGTGAAATGCCTTCAAAACGAACATTTCCTATATTATTGTTTGTCGTGTTCTTACTTTAGAGTACAAGTAAAGGAGATTTAATGAAAAAAGTTGAAAAATGTTTATTCTTCTATGCTTCTGGTTACTAGATGTAAAAATATACTGTATACCATTTTCTTGGTATAGGAGCTGTGTTAGCTGACCTAATTAGTTTCCTGATCATTGGTGGAATGCTGTAATTTATTAATTCCACAAATATTTATTGAATGCCATTTGGGTACTAGGTGCTATTCTAGATGCTGGGGAAACAGTGGTGAATAAGAGAAGTCAACTGCCTGCCCTCAGGAAACTTGCATTCTAGTGGGTAAGAAATATAAGTAACAAGTCAAAAATAGATGTTAAAATATCAGATAATAATTGAGGCTTTATAAAGAATAGCAAAATGAATAAGGTCTGAAAATCTAATGTATAACGTGATATATAACATGATGGATATAGTTGATAACACTATTGTATAATTGAAATTTTCCAAGACAGAGTAGAACTTAAACATTAACATACACATACACATATATATAAGTAAATATATATTTATATATCTCTCACATATATATATATATATATATATATATATAACCTAGTTTAACTAGATGGAAGGAATCCTTTTACAATATATATGTTATCAAATCATCATGATGTATACGTAAAATGTCTTATAATTTTATTTGTCAGTTATACTTCAATGAAGCTGGAAAAAAAAGAATTTCAAAGAAGCTGAAAAAAAAGAAAAAATTAAGGACATCAAGAGTGACAGGAGATTATTTTAACTCCTGGGTGGTTATAGAAGGTCTTTTTAAAGGGGTAAAAATTAAACAGTAACTGGATGATGTGAAGAAATGAACTTGGCAAAGATTTGTGAAAAGAGCATTCCGAATCCATAGTAATATTTCAAAGGATAATAAGAATGCAAAGGCTGCTGGAATGAATTGAGTAAAGGAAACAATAGTGTCTGATGTTAGTTGTGAGATCTGTTAAGGCTTCTATAGCCATGGTAAGGGTGGATTTATTTTAAGTGTGATGGAAAGCTATCGGATAGTTTTGAACAGGAGTATGGTATAATCTGATTTCTTTCACTGCTAGATAAGAGATAAAGTGTAGGGGACAATGGTGGAATAAGGGAGGCCAGTTAGGATGCTATTGTAGGGACCTAGACAACAGAAGATAATGGTGTGGACTAGAATGTTAGGTCAAAATTTATGTTTTGACCAAATTAGATTTAAATGACTGTTAGATTTTTTTTTTATTTAACTAGAGTTGATTTATGATATTGTGTTAGTTTCAGGTGTACAGCTTCAGACTCTTTTCCATTATAGGTTATTACAAGATATTGAATATAGTTCCCTGTGCTTTCCAATAAATCCTTGTTGTTTATTTTATATATAGTAGTGTGTGTCTGTTAGTCCCATACTCCTAATTTATCCTTCCCCACCCCTTTCACTTTGGTAACCATAAGTGTGTGTTCTATGTCTGTGAGTCTGTTTCTGTTTTGTAAATAAGTTGATTTGTATTATTATTTTAGATTCCATATATAAGTGATCTGTAATATTTGTCTTTTCTGCCTGACTTACTTCACTTAGTATGGTAATCTCTAGGTCCATCTATGTTGTTGCAAATGGCAATATTTCATTCTTTCTTATGGCTGCGTAATATCCCATTTAGATATATAGATAGATAGATACATACACACATATATACATACATACATGCCACATCTTCTTTATCAGTTCATCTCTTGATGGACACTTATATTGCGTCCATTGCTTGGCTATTGTAAATGGTGCTGCTATGAACATTGGGGTGCATGTATCTTTTCAAATCAGTGCTTTTGTTTTTTCTGGATATATACCCAGGAGTGGGATTGCTGGATCATATGGTAACTCTATTTTTAGTTTTTTAAGGAATCTCCATACTGTTTTCCATAGTGACTGTACCAATTTACATTCCCACCAAGAGTGTAGGAAGTTTCCATTTTCTCCACACCCTCTCCAGCAAATTTGTAGACTTTTTGATGATGGCCATTCTGATTGGTGTGAGGTGATACATCACTGTAGCTTTGATTTGTATTTCTCTAATAATTATTAGTGTGGGATATCTTTTCATGTGCCTGTTGGCCATCTCTGTGTCTTCCTTGGAGAAATGTCTATTTAAGTCTTCTGCCCATTTTTTGATTGGGTTGTTTGTTTTTTAGTTATTGAGCTGTATGAGCTGTCTGTATATTTTGGAAGTTAAGCCTTTGTCAGTCACATCATTTGCAAATATTTTTTCCCATTCTGTAGGTTTTGTTTTCATTTTGTTGATGGTTTCCTTTACTGTGCAAAGCTTCTAAGTTTGATTAGGCCCCATTTGCTTATTTTTGCTTCTATTTCTTTTTCCTTGGGAGACTGATCTCAGCAAATCTTACTACAATTTATGTTTGAGAAAGTTTTGCCTATGTTCTCTTCTAGGAGTTTTATGGTGTTGTGTCTTATATTCAAGTCCTTAAGCCATTTTGAATTTATTTTTATGTATAGTGTGAGGGAGTATTCCAACTTCATCAATTTACATGAGGCTGTTGAGGTTTCCCAACACCTCTTGTTGAAGAGACTGTCTCTTCTCCATCGTGTAGTCTTGACTTCTTTGTCGAAGATTAACTAACCATAGGTGTATGGGTTTATTTCTGGGTTCTCTATTCTATTGCATTGATCCGCATGTCTGTTTTTGTGCCAGTACCACACTGTTTTGATTATTGTAGCTTTGTAGTGTTCTCTGCAATCTGGAAGGTTTATGCCTCCAGCTTTGTTCTTTTTCCTCAGAATCACTTTGGCAATTCTGGATCTTTTGTGGTTTATATAAATTTTAGGATTATTTCTTCTAGCTGGAGAAATAAATGTCATGGGTAATTTGATAGGCATCACATTCAGTCTGTAGATTGCTTTGCATATTATGGCCATTTTAACCATATTAATTCTTCCAATCCAAGAGCATGTAGTATCTTTCCATTTCTTTGTATCATCTTTAGTTTCCTTTATCAATGTTTCATAGTTCTTAGCATATAGGTCTTTTACCTCCTTGATTAGGTTGATTCTTAGGTATTTTTTTAATGTGATTTTAAACAGGATTACTTTTTACTTTCTCTTTCTGATATTTCATTGTTAGTGTAAAGAAATGCCACAGGTTTCTGTATATTGATCTTGTATCCTGCTACCTTGCTGAATTCATTTATTAGTTCTAATAGTTTTGTGTGGGATGACTGTTAGATATTAAAGTGGATATGCAGAAACAGTGTATGGATGACTCTAGAGGTAAGAGGAGAAAAAATAGGGAAGTAATAGTAATAGACTATATTTTATATATATGTGTGTATGTGTATGTACACACAATATATTATATAACTTATATTTTGAATTCTATATTATATTATAATGTATATGTTATACATTATAATGTATATTGTGTTTGTATATTATATAATATGTATATATATTATATCCGTGGCACCACATGAGATCACATAGGATGTAATTACAGAGAAAGAGGAAAAATATCTGAGGAGCACTGAGACACTCCAATAATGAAAATTCAAGAGAAAGGTGAGCCAGCCAAGGACATTTCATCCATGTCATTCACTAAGAGAGAAATAAGGGTAGACTGTTCTAAAAAACAAGAAAGGAAAATACATCAGAAAGAAGAAAATGATCACTTGTGTCAGCCACTGCTAAGGTGAAAACTGGCCGTTGGGTTTGGTGGGATGGGTGTTTTACTGGTGACTCAGCCAGGAAGTTTCCTAGGAAGATGAAAGCCTGCTTAGAGTAGGCTAAAGACAGAATGGGAGTATTAAGGACAAGATGACGAGTATGTTTTGATACACTCTCTCAGATCTAATGTGTAGCAAAGTTTGATAAAATCTGAAAAGAGAAAACAAAGACATAGTTGGATTGTAAAAACAAACAGACCAAAACAAAACAAGACAGAAAACCTCCATGGATTAGAAAGGCACAAAGTGGTGACTGAGGAGCTGCCTGGATACCTGGCCTGGAAGCTGGCAGTAGCAGATCGTGGTTCACCTCCTGTGGAGTCAAAGGGAATTAAAACATTCCAATTGGGGAGCTTTCTTGGCAAGCATGAAGTTAGGGAGGTTGGGAAGAGAGTGACAGCTTGGTCCCCAGACCAGTTAGCTGGGTTCCAGAGGGCTGGGTGAATGTAGTGATACACCTGTTAAGGAGGAAGGGTCAAGAAAAGAGGAACAGAGAGAGGAAATAAACAAAATGCCTCACTTAAAAATCAAACCTGCAAATTTCATAAAAATGAATACATATTCAAAGAATGGTACCAACAAAATCAATATTTTGAATATGGATTTCCAATGAATTTAATTATGTGAAACAATCTAACAAAGACTTACAATTAAGGATGCCTAGTATGCTCAAAATGAAAATAAATTTTTATTTAAAATATAAGAATAAGAAAATATTAAACAAACAACTACAAAAACAAAATGGACAGGTGAATGTAGAAAAAGACCAATCCGAAATTTTGTAAATAGAATCTTTTTTTTTTTTGTGGTACACGGGCCTCTCACTGTTGTGGCCTCTCCCGTTGCAGAGCACAGGCTCCGGACGCGCAGGCTCAGCGGCCATGGCTCACGGGCCCAGCCGCTCCGCGGCATGTGGGATCTTCCCGGACCGAGGCACGAACCCGCGTCCCCTGCATCAGCAGGCGGACTCTCAACCACTGCGCCACCAGGGAAGCCCCATAAATAGAATCTTAATAGCTGCCAGAAAGAAGGAACAGATCACCTTCATTTTAACGGCAGCAGACTTACTGTGACTGCAGATCTTTCACCAGTAGCATTACATAACAGAAAATAAAGGATCAATATCTTCAGTGGGCTTAGGGAAAGAAAAATAAGTTAGATAAAATTATATACCCAGCTAAACACTTTTATGAAATTAGGCCAAAAAAGATACTTTCAAATATATGATATTTAAGAGTTTGCCACTCAGAACTTTATTAAACAGGCTTTAACAGTATCCTAAAAATTATAATTCAGCACAGAAATAGAAAATAAAACAATAGCAAGTGAGATTTGTTCTTGAGCAGCAAAAATGCATCATCATAGAAAATCTCTGAACAGATTAAAGGAATAGAACCATATCTTTTTAATATGTACAGACATAATATTTGATAAAACCCAGTAAATGCTCAAAACAGATTTCTGATAAACCTGTAGAAGAGAATGGCTTTACCTTATCCATAAAGACCTACCTTATGATGATTAATAATAAAAGTTGAGAAAAATTCTTAAAGTCAGGACCTAAACAGACATCTGCCATTTCTGCTTCTATTCAGTATTCTGCTGAAACTTCTAGCAAATACAATAGGAAAACAAAAGAGGTAGAAGAATTAAGAGGTTGGGGGAAAACTACGTTGTTTTTTTTTTTCCTTATGATGTGGTATGTATATTGAAAATCCAAAAGACTTTACACACAAACTCTTAGGTCTAATAGTAATAAAAATATTATGGATACAAACCAAAATATTAAAATCAATAGCATTCTTATATATAGTTTAAAAACAACAACTGGCACATGAAGCTTGACCTAAACCTCACACTTTAAACAAAAATAAATTTATAAACATAAAACCATCCGTCATCACAAAAGGAAAAAAAAAAAAAAACATAGGAGAACATCTTCAGGATCTAGTGCTAGGCAAAAAGTTCTCTGACTTGACACCAAAAGCATGTTCCATCAAACCTGATAAATTTGAACCCATTGAAATTAAAAACTACTGCTCTGCAAAAAAGCCCAAGTGAAAGGGATGAAAAGACAATCTACAGACTTGGCTTTTAAATAGTTTTTCCTTCATGAAAATCTTAGGTGCAGTGAAGGATGTATAGTACAAGCAACATTTCTTATCTGGAAGTTCTATCATTCTACAACTTCATTTATGGGGCTGTAACTTTGTAGCATCCTGAATTTCCATAAACATGATTCGAAAGTTTGACGGTAGTAACCACAGTACACGAGAAAGGAGTAGAGCACAGACTGTTCTATAAATGCTTTAACATCTTAGAAGTTATACACAGCTCAGAATTTCCAAAAAAGAAAGTCCTAACTGAATAACAATACATCAGTGGCACTAGCTCTTTATTTACTTCAACAGCTTATTGAAGAGATGAGGAAAATAAAAGCAAAAAATAAAAAAATCTTGTGACAATATTCTTCAAACAGGCAAAATGTTTATAGGATTCAATAGTATAAGAAAAGTAGAAAGCGCAACATAAATTAAGCCAATATATGTGGTTCATAAATTAGTGGTGGAAAAAAAGTGTACACATGCACAATGATCTTCATAATTTTTTGAATGGTGAAGAGGAAGAGAAGCTACTGGGAATCAGGAAATCTGTGTTTTCTTCTTCGTTTGTTTGAACTACTGGGAAGCCAGAATTAATTAACTTCAACTCTCAAATTCATTTTCGCATTTTTAAAAGAGGGTGGCAGTTTTGAGGGTCCCTCTGAGATCCTTCTGAGTCTGATTCTCTCTGAGGCCCTCCTGCTGGCTGTAGAGGTGAAATGACTCTGCCCCGTTGGTTATGCCAGTGACTCACTGCCAAGGGTAATACGGAGTGACAAACAAGATCCCAGAATCCAATTGGCTCTGCTTTCTCATTTCCAGAGTGCTATGTTCTAACAAATTTAAAAGTTCTTCAATTTATAAATTCCACCCTTGAAGCAAAGTGAATCAAAGCACTTGTGGCATTTGAATCCCAGTACCTTGGGAATGATTTATTGTGTTTGAATTTTCATTGTGTTTCTACTGGGGGAAACAGTCTGCTGGGTAGAGTAAACATTTCCTCAGTGTGAAAACATGCTCCAAGTAGCCCTGAATATGTGCCAAGAAGTTCTAATGTTGTTTGACAATTATTATTGCTCCATTAAGGATCCCTGAATTTCTGAATATTCAATGTAACCCCGTGATTCATTTATACCTCCTTAACTCTAGATGACTGCTTTCCAAATGCTCTTTATTTTTTTTTTTCAAATGCTCTTTAATTTCAGTACATTTACAAAAATAGTTAAAATGCAATTTACCAGGCTTTAAGAGTGTTTGCAATAGATGTTCATAAATGTTTCAGGTAACGCTACTTTCTGGGTTTTTTCCTAATGGTGTCTTCCTCCCCTCCAGTCCTTTTAATTCAACACTTAACAGGTAGAGCAATTCTCATAAATAAACATGTGAATTGATTGAAAGAAGTGATTAAATGACATTCAGAGGTTAGTGTTCTAGCATTTATTTCCTAGAAGGTCTGTTAAATGTTTTCAATTAAAAAGAGAGGAGGGGAACCTCACAACTCGGAAATGAGGGGCTTTGAATTAGTGCTCTATTAACAGCCTGGCTCTCTTAGAAGGGGTCCTGGCTGTACTGGGGGTGGAGGGGAAAGAAAATGAATAGAAGGATTAAATTACAACACTTAAATTCCTTTGTCAGTGGAAAAGACCTTTCCATCTGATTAAGTGAAGATAAATGAATGAAGAATCACAGTGTTCTTACTTAATCAGCTTCATCACCTTGAAAAATTGAGGTAGTTATTCTGCCTACCAGGCATGAAGGGCCTAAGTGATATTTGCCAAGTTGTTTCAACACGGTGATGATCAAGTTGTACATATCACCATAGATCTGGACTGACAACGCATGCCCCTAACGTGCTTACATTACTTTGAAATTGCTCTGAATTGGCATTGTTAATAAAACTTAAGAAAGGAAAAATGACCTAGGAACAGGTCTTACTGGTTTTAATGTTTTCAAATATCTTCTAGAATCACAGAGAAAGAGGATACTGATGTGTGATCTGATCCAGGTTCTAAACTAACTGAGGAGACATTTAAAACTGAACTCTTACTGGTTGGGATAGAATTTTTATTTTTAGTTTTTAACAGTAACAGCAGAGTTGGTGTCAATAACAAGTTAATGGTGAGGGTGTCAGATATTCCTCAGTGGTTTTTACTCATTGACACTTTTAAAATATTCTTATTCATTTTTATGCAATAAATACTATTATTACACCATTCTAGATTTGACGATGCAGCTTGCAGAATTTAAGTATCTTCCCCAGGGTCCACAGCTAGGAAGAAGTGGAGCCATGAGGAATGCACATCCAGGACCCATGTTTTCTGAACCAGCTGTGGCTCCATCACAACCCAAGACATAGCTTAGTCAATAGGGCATTGTATCCCTTCTCTCTTATTTCCAAAACCATCCGTTGAAACTCAAATCTAGTTTCTATTCTCTATGAAGGCAGTAAAGTATCCCCAAATCATTTTGAAATGATCTACCTATATTGGAAGCTCCCCTCAACACTATGGGGGTGAGGAAGTAAATGTGAATTTTACTATACCTGCATTTACAAAGTTGTTATGTCCTTTTATAAGCATATTATATTTGGTCAACCTCTAGTTTTTCCCCAAAATAATTTATGTTATCCCTTCCGAAAATATTTGAAACATGAGAATAATATACACATAAAGGAAGAAAAATAGACCATTTTCATGTAAATTTTATAGGAAGATTTTCAGGGTTGTTTACAAAACAATGTTACAAAAGTAGAATCATCCAGTGATTTTGTTTAACAATGTCCAAATATTATAAGAAACTAAATTTAACAAAATATCCCATTGTAGAACTCGTGACAGTAAAACTTAAATGAAAATATTTACTCAAATGTTTCTTTATATTTAATTAAAAACACACAAATTATCTATAGTGAAAATGCATTTTCTATAATTGTGTATTTTGCATACACTTAGATATAAACAGGGAGATCATAGACATATCCAGAAACTAAGAATATATGGGGGCACCCTGAAAAATCATGTCCTTTGCCATTCTTATAGGAAACACTGTGAATTTGAAGCACGGTACTAAGTACATTTTAATTTTAAAAATATTTGTTTTGAGACATTATAACAATTTAAGCTAGGGTTAACTCGCAGTAGTTATTACACAAATACAAACTGACGATTGATTGGCAAACCAGATGGGAATACCTACATAAGCCAACTTTCATTTGCCTATGTGCCAAAAAAAAAAAAAAAAAGTTTGCATATGGGGATTAAAAGCTTCATATGCAAACTTTTATGTACTCTTGTGCATAACAAGAGTTATGCTGTATTTAACTTTTTCAGGTTTCCAAGCCATAATAAATAGTTGAGCTCTTTAAAGTATAGGGCTATCAGCTGCCTGAGGACAAGAGTCTTCTCTCTATCACAGCAGGAAGTGAGCAAGTGTCACTATGTTAATATCAGTTTATGAAATGTTGCAATTATTGTGAACTGACTGAAGTGCTACTTGTTTTATTTCTCTGCGAAAGTATTTAGGTTGTGTTGAAATAACAGAGTAACCAAAATCTAGACCATGTGTATATTAGTCTGCCAGGGCTGTCATAACAAAATACCACAGACTAGGTGGCTTAAACCACAGACATTTATTTCTTTCAGTTCTGGAGGCTAGAAGTCCAAGGTAAAGGTGCTGTCAGTGTTGGCTTCTGGTAAGGTCTCTCTTCCTGGCTCGTAGATATGTCCTCAGATGGCTTCTCCTCTGTGCCCATGAGGACGTCTCTTCCTCTTCTTATAAGGACACCAGTACTACCACACTAAGGCTCACTGCTATGACCTCACTTAACATTTATTACCTCCTTATAGGCTCTGTCTCTAAATACAGTCTTATCAGGGATGAAGCCTTCAACGTTTGAAATTGGGGGGAACACAGTTCAGTTCATAACAATACACGGGAAGCCACGTTTTCTCTTAAGCATCTTCAGTGGAGACCGTGGTTGTAAAACACCAACCTGAAGAATGTCCAGCCAGGAAAATATTTCAGGCAGAGATACTTTTAAGCCATAAAGATTGTAGTAGAATGGCTGCATTTCATTATGTAAAATGCTTTGTGTGTAAGAGGGAATGGAAAACCTCATTTCCAGAGATAGCAGATTAATGGAAGTGCAACCAGGGGAAATTAAGCTAGACTCAGCTTTTAGGAGTGGTGTGCAAAGTGGAATCTCACTCAGAGTGAGATTAGGCAAGCAAAAGCCTAAGGTAAAATTAGAGCCAGTGAGGCTGATTTAGACCAGAGCACATGAGTTCTAGGTTGGGGGAAGTACAAGTACAATATCAGAGCCTCCCTGCTAGATTCTTGGCACATTATTTCAGGTAGTCACACAACCACATAACCACAGATGTAGTTATCATCTACATGCTACAGATGATGACATCATACATGCTACAGATGGTGACATCTATGTTAGTTTGGGTAAGAAACTAACCCAAAGGGCATACATGTAGTAAGTCAGCAAAGACAGGGAGCAAACTTTGTTTTCTGTCTGTTATATCTCATGATCTTTCTACTCTACAAATAGGGTTTTCTATATTAAATACAAAAAGAAAGACCTAGAATGTTTTGCAAATATTGCCTCCCCTGACCCCCAAGAAAAGTACTCAAACAACCAACCTTCTACATACTAGTCAAGTAAAGGAGAGGAAATATTCTGGGACCCAAGACAAAATGTAAGGGTTAATAGAAGCCCAGATCCAGTAGTTAGATAAATATAAGTGCAAAAAGGCAGACAAATCATTCCACACAAAAGCTAGACTTAAAAATAATCAATTAACAAAGAAAGAGGGAGAGAAAGATGGAGGGTGAGCAAAATAAAGAAGATAGGAAAGTAGAGATTTAGTTCTCCAGTTCCCTTTAGTACTTCGTACATGCCTGAAGGTGACATCTTAAAGTATGGCTACAAGTCATCTGAGTAAAAGATCGTTCAACTATTGAGCCCTGGAGAATAACACACACAAATGGACACTTAACAAATATTCCTTTCTGATGTTGATAATGATATATTAAAGCTATATTCTGCTGGCATACAAACGTATGTAACAAAACTCTTGGAACTGTTAACAAATGGACAAAGCAAGAACTAAAATAACAAGAGGGGAAATATGTGTACTGATAGTTTTGTGTCAGTACTATTTAGATTCATAAATTAGTGCTTTAAGAAAGCCAAGTATACTTTTGTAAATTCTAAATCATTTACAAGAATTGGAACAAGCCTATAATACCCCACATACATTTAAACTGCCCACTAAGAGAAAACAGATTTTGAATTCCTATTATTTTTCTTGTCATATATGACAAAATGTATTAATGGAAAGGGTGGCTTACAATGAACCCTTCACTGTCATCCTAGCTTTGCTCTAAGGCACAAAGTAAAATACTTGGATAAATTTTTTAGAAAAACAATCAAAATCTACTTGTGCTATCTTTTTTTTTTTTAAACATCTTTGTTGGGGTATAATTGCTTTACAATGGTGTGTTAGTTTCTGCTTTATAACAAAGTGAATCAGCTATACATATACAAATGTTCCCATATGTCTTCCCTCTTGCGTCTCCCTCCCTCCCACTATCCCCATCCCACCCCTCCAGGCTGTCACAAAGCCCCGAGCTAATATCCCTGTGCCTTGTGGCTGCTTCCCCCTAGCTATCTACCTTACTACGTTTGTTAGTGTGTATATGTCCATGACTCTCTCTCGCCCTGTCAAAACTCACCCTTCCCCCTCCCCATATCCTCAAGTCCGTTCTCCAGTAGGTCTGTGTCTTTATTCCTGTCTTACCCCGATGTGCTATCATTTTTAATTAGTTTTTTTCCTGATTTTAACAGTAACAGAGGCTCATTATAAGCATTTTTAATAGTTCAGTCTCTAGAGTACATGAAAGCCTTTTGAATTTGTTTATTCAAGTATAGCCACTGTCATCACATGAACGCATATTCTTTCAGATGTTTTCCAAACAGCTATCAATATGCATTCATGTATATGAATATGTGTATGCATTGTTTAAACAAAGCTTGAATCATAACTTAAACATGGTCCTGAAACTTGAACTTTTTTTACTAAGATGTCTTAGCCATGCTTTGCTGTCAATATATCTAGTTAAACTTCATTACTGAAGAAGGGGAAGATGAGGAATTCACTTTTTCCCAGGAAAGTCTGAGATGTCATTTAGATATCCAAGTGGGATGCTGAGTAGGATACTATAATCCTGGAGCTCCGGAGAGAGAACCACTGAGTATAAATGCTTAGGGAATAGAAAGGTGGAGTTCTTGACCACTCTAGTTCCCATTACTGTGGGGCTTTCTTACATTAGGTTGGGAAATAAATCCTGCCCTCCAAAAGGACTTGGCACACATAAAGAAGACTCTTGGGTAGGAAAGGGTTATTCTTTATTGCAAAGAGTCAAACGTATTTTGAAAAATAACTTCTCACTGTCCTCCAAAATGCAATAACATTTATTCCTGATTCCAATTGAGCATCCAGGACAAAAGGTTTCAGTCAGCCAGAGGTGCCATCCATGGGGCATCTCCTTTGCAATATCTCTTAAAGGTATAAGTCCTTGCTTCCTTCTTGTAGACCTTGATGCTCAAGATTATTCAACTAATAAATACAGAAATAAGATTCAACCCAAGTTTTCTTGTTTGTTTTTTTAATTCTGAATCCTATGCACTTTCCATTACACAGAGCTTTCTCTTTTCTTTGTAGCTCTTTTGAATATTACAATGGCATAGGAAGAAAAATGAATCAGAGAAATTACCTAATGGCTCTAGAGAAGATGATTTAGTGAATCTACTAGAGTTAGTTATTCCTGGGAGGAATACCTTTGTAAGCGATCAACAAGACAATTTTTCTTATACTATGAACTTTCCAAATGGCATAAACAATCAGACTACAATTATGGTGCCTGGGAATAAACCTTTTTACAGCTAGTAGTGTAAGTAAAGACATTTTTTGTATGTGCTATAAATAAGTGTAGAGTTATTTAAAATTAGTGAAGAAAGACACCCAGAATACGTATTTTTTTTGGTCTAAAAGTCCTCAATTAAATCTGGAGGAAGGTCATTTTTGTGATTTTAAGATGTTGCTCCACTAATAATACATTAGAACTTAACCTTACAATTGAACATGTTGAATACAGGGTAATATTCACATCTAACAAAAGAAGAAACTAAGCCTCCAAGTTCTGACTTTGCCTAAAGTAGCTTTGTTAGTAAAGTATGGAGCAGTTCAAAGTGAGCCTCAGTTTTCTTGAATGGAAAATGGAAAATTAAAATTACTTGGGATGGAATATTGCTGATGACCCCATATAACTATACCACATAGTATAGTTATAACTATATATATATAACTATACCATATAGATAAAGCATCTTGAATTCTGTATGTTGTTATTCATTTTATTGTTACCGCTAATGGAGAGAAGAATTCATCCACTGGTCAGCACAGCCACTGAAGTTACATTGCCTAGAGATACAACAGAAAAAGAAATATCCCTGCGTAAGAATAATTCCTTTTCAGTTAGAAAGTAGGAAGAAAACTATAAAGTTGATGTCATCAGTAATTTTGGATAGTGGTTTGCTGCAACAAATAACTGTTTTTTCCTCCAAGAAACTATGCCTTTTCCCTGTTTACTAACCTCAAGAGATAAGAATGGAAAATATATAGACCATTAACAAATATGATACCTAATGCAAGAGTAAATTAAATGGAAATCACAGTGAGTTAATATATAAAGAATCTGAAAATTATCTTAGATTGATCTTCCCTAACTTTAGGTTCAGAATTAAGGCTTACTAAAGTAGAGTGCATATTAGTTGCTAAACCTAGCAATCGTTAGCCTAAGGTCAAAAAATGAAACATAAATGTCCCCTGGGGAACAAAAAGCTCATTTCTATTGAATATTCATTTCTAATGATAACTTGTCCTATTTCTAAAAAAAAATGAATTGACTTATAGTAAAAGTGTAAGACCTTCCAATTCAGTGTGTCATTGGTCACTAATTAAGACCTTAACTAAGCAGACGTTAGCTTACCAAAACCTCAAAAAACGTTATAATGTTATAAATTATACCTAGCAAATCTACCCACAGATTTCTTAACTCCTGCTTGTCTAAACTCTTAAATTTTGTCCATGGAGATTAAATCAAAGATGCAGAAAAGCATTTTGTTTACTTTTTGCCTTTAGCCCCACCTGAAAGTCACTTCTGAGTGTTGAGAGTCTCCTTTGTTGCATAAAGAATGCCTCATATTTCCCCTTCAGCTTATCCTTTCGAGACTCTTTCCAGTGATACTGCTTTTTAAACATCAGATAATTTGCTCAAATTATTACAGCTGTTTTAACCAGTAATGTTTTAACCAGTAAAGTGATTTCCTTTTGCTTTTTCTATCTCTAGGCTGGTCTTATTTTTTCATTATGGTATTCTAAGTCCACCTTAAATTGGCTCACATCTAGTTAAAGAATTTGGTCTCCCATCTTTTCCTAACTTGAATCCTTCACTCCAGTTATTTTGGTCTTCTTGGTATCCTTTTATGCTCATGAGCTTCCCTCTACTTATAAGGGCTCCCTGCATCTTCTTTCAAGCCATACTTCCTGCATCTTCTTTCAAGCCATACTTCCTGCATCTTCTCTATGAAGCCTTCCTAATTTCACTTGAGTTTATACCACTTAATTTTTTCATCAAGTACACCCTACCTCTTCACTTCTCTCTCATTTCTGAATCTTGTTTCCCAGCTAAGTGATAAGCTGATTTAGGATACTGACAATGGCATTATTTTTTTTTTCCCCTACAGTAACTGTTTTTAGTATCTGGCACATATTATGTGCATAAGAAATATGTGAAAAATTATTTATACTTTATCCATTTTCATGATGGAACTAAATGCATTTTCTTTAGGAAAAATATAGTGAAAAAAAAATCTAGCAGCAAAAGAACAGTGAGACTAGAAACGGATGAAAGAACACTTTCCAAACAACCACATTAGAACCGTGCCAGTGTAAGCATGGCACAGTAGGGGCTTATTTTTCTCTTCCCAGTTTAGAAGCCTTATGTGTGTACTGGTAACTTCTATACTTCTTTTGAAATTGGCCTCTTGTGAAACATGCCACGCTATGTCTCATATACCATGAAAAGTTGTGTTTTTCTACTGATGTTACTATATTTTTGGACATTGCAGTATAAGTATGTCTGAATTAAAAATGCTAGTGGAAATGGGAAAGTCAAATGGAAATCCAGCACAGTGTTTTAAATGTTAAAAAAATACTACACAGACTAAATACATAAATATATAGGAAAATATAGATAAGAGATGGAGGAAAGAATTTTTTTTCACTATTCTATTCAGAACATTTTCTTAGCCTTGTAAAGTTGAGTAAGAAAATAAACTTTTCCCTAAAAATACGGTTTGAAGTATAATTGTTAAAATCAGAAGAAACTAC
Organism: Phocoena sinus; assembly: GCF_008692025.1. Classification (NCBI taxonomy): domain Eukaryota; kingdom Metazoa; phylum Chordata; class Mammalia; order Artiodactyla; family Phocoenidae; genus Phocoena; species Phocoena sinus. Next base: position 77,015,070 of record NC_045768.1, on the reverse strand, counting down.
TGGCCTGTATGTACTGTTGATCTGACCTTGATGATATTTTTTCTGTTGCATGGAGTCTTATCCTGCTCTTCACTTTTGGAGTTTGAAATCCAGAGGCAGTAAGACAGCTCTCCAGTAAATTTCAGGAGAACCCCCAAAGTTACTTTTACACCCAAGCCACCTTCTCTTGTTCTGCCTTTTCTATTGTCTTATCCATTGGTCTGTCTCTCTGATTTTCATTTTTATTTTTCCCTTTGTTTTTTCTTTTCCCTTCTATAGCCAGTTCAAAGCATAATGTCTAACATTCAATTATCTTCTATAATAGCAAATATTAATCCATTTTATGTGGTATTTAAGTTTTAGTGTCTTTATGGAAAACAGATTTTTTTAAAAATCACAAACTTATTTACCAAAGATTTTTCTCCCATTAAAGTCTGTTCCCATAAATATGACAGAAATAATGAAATAAACCTTTTGAGTTTAAGTAGACATAGATCATATTTCAATATGCCATCACCTAGAGGTGATACTAGGTGGATCATTACACATAATACCTAAAGGTGTGCTTCAGATGGAAACACCATCAATAGACTTTTTAAAAATATGTTGATTTTAGGATTGCCTTCATCAGTTATTGTGACATCTTCTAAATTAGGTATTTTATGGACCTCTTAATTTTTTATGTACCGTTAATGTATTTTTATAAAGTATTTATGAACTTTTGTATTGATTGGCTCATTTTGGAGACATACTAAATTCATCATCCAGCTTAGAAGTGACTTTAATGGACCCAAAGGTAACACAAAAGGTGTTCCTTTCCGTACTGGTTAACAATAACAGCCTATTGTTTGAGTCACATTTGTAAAAATTGTACCTTAATCTGCAAATCCATTTTTTCATTACTGATGCAGAGCAAGGAAAGCCAACAGAATAGAAAACACTAACATTTTGCCTCTAAGTTCTCACGGACATAAAATAAATGAGGCATGGCTATTGATTGGCCTACATTATCTACACAGGAACTATTAAAGAGGCTTTTCCATCTTCCTTTCATGGCTCATTTTCTCATACTCTCTAATGAAGAGCTTCACTTAAACTATAATGTGCTACTCTCCCGAAAGTACATTTTTATGGCACTAAAAAGCAATACTTGTGTATCAAAGACTGTTTTTACTGCTACAGTTATTGGCTTGTTGCACTGTATAAAATTATAAAATAATCTAGAGCAGGGTGACATTATTAGTTCTTTTAATTAATTTCTCATTTTAAAGTTTATTTTGCCAATCCAAACCTGCTGAATAACAGATATCACTATAGTATTCACATCATTGTGACACACTTTTTTAAGCCCTCTAAAAATACTTATTTTATAGTTTATCATTATATATATCTTTAAGAAGGGTTTGTTGTGAAGTTCAAGTGATAAATATGTGTAAAATACATTTTAATATTTGGACATTCTGAGTTAAATTAGGGTTCCTCTCAAATATTAATGAGAGAGCGTTTGGATGGAAAAATTAGAATTGCATTAGGAAGATCTGGGCTGGAAATAATAATATGTGAGTCTTCCATTGTTGAAACCAGAGGAAAGAATGAGACCATTTGGGAAGATGGTGTGGCAGGAAAGCAGTCAAAGGTGGAATTTTGAAAATGTTGGTATTTAAGGAGTGGAGAATAAACAAGTATAAAGAAGGACACATACAGACCAGCAGAGGGTGGTATCATGGAAATCTAAGGAGGAAAATCCAGGGAAAGGGAGTGTCAGATGCCACAGAAAATGATTTTTTTGTTGTTGTTGCTTCTCTCCTCTTGAGACCTGGAAATCAAAGATAGGAAGGTGTATTACCTTCCTTTCCCTTCCCTTCCCTTCCCTTCCCTTCCCTTCCCTTCCCTTCCCTTCCCTTCCCTTCCCTTGTCTTTCCTTCATTTTTTCTCTTTCTCTCTTCCTTTCTATTTTACCCAATTAATCAGAAAAAAAAAGTGTATCTCACTTTAATTTGCATTTCCGTGCTACCCACAAGGTGGTATATTTATTGGCAATTTGCTTTTCTTCTGTGAATTTTCATGCATTCTAAGTCCATTACATTCTAAATATATAGGAAAATGGACAAAAGATATGGATTATAAAAACAGAATATTTGCTATAAATTTCTAGTAAATAAGTTTATCAAGTATCAGTTAGTAAGATTATCAACTGTATGTAGGGTTTGGGTATGTATGTCTCTCGGGTATACCTCTTGCAAACAGGTTATAGGTAGACAGTTGGATTTTCTTTTTTCTGCCTTTCCTCCCCCACATTATTAGTCTCTGCCTTTTAATATGGAAATTTAAAAAATTGACAATGACAGTATAGTGGTCACTGATATTTTTTGACTTACTTTTGGCACCTTAGCTTAGTTTTGTTTATTTGTTTTTTTATTGTTGTTGTTTGTTTTGTTGCTTGCTATGCTTTTTTAAAATTTCTCTTTTCACCCTTGGCCTTGTTGGATTAATGGAGTGTCCTTTGCTCTGTTTCATTATTTTTATTGATTCACAGTTTATTCATCCTATTTCCACTCTTCAGTGGTGATGATTCTTAAGATTTTGCTAAACTTTGAAAAGTTTTCTTTTTCTACCAACATCTGGAATTGATTAGTATCTATATCCACATTCAAACAGATCAAAAAACTCAAAATGCTTTCTCTTTTACCTGCCCCGCCTTATCCTTAGTCTAAGTAAATAGTTCCTGATTGCTAACAAGTTGTGTGTGAGGTTTCAAGTATATTTTTATACAAGTATAATGATGAAAAATTTGCTCACCAGTGTTGCTGGTATCTTATGTATTTCTACATTCTGGAGTATAATTTTTTTTCATTTTGATAGGGTATATCCTTAAAACATTTTTTTTCTGTTGGTAAATAGAATATTATAAAATATCTTTAGTTTGCTGTACTACTTATATGTCATTTATGGGATCAAGGTTTTTAATGATATTTTCCTATCTTCTGTCCTCCACTGCAACTTCTAAAATATCATAGAGTAATCTGATTCTCATTACTTTGAATATAACCTGGGTTTTTTGGTGGCTTTATATGATTTGGTTTCTGAAATATGGCCACATTTCTCCTTTTCTTATCTTTCTACGTAGTACCCAGTGATCCCCTTTCCATTTGCAGTCATCTTATTTTGTTCAATTTAGGGATCTTTTATTTCTTCTACTTTATTTAAAATTTTTTCTCCTCATCATCTCTATAATATTCCTCTGAAAATTCTATTAAATGAGTGTTGAAACATTCTAGCTGTTAACTCTTCTGTTTTACTTTTTATTTCTTTATTATTTTGTAGTACAGTTCTGAGGAAACATCTTGCCTCAGTCTTTCAACCAATTTAACTTCGCTTTGTATCTAATCTTCTATTTGTTCATTTCAAAAGTTTTATCAATTATTATTTTTCAATTTTCTTCAGAAATTACGTTTAAAAATGGTTTTTATGGGTATGATAGTATCTTTAATCTTTGGGGATTCTAATCAAAAGCATTGACGTTGGTTTTCCTCAAATGTCTGGGATTCATCTTTCTCCATCTATAGAGGAATGTGGGTTGTGATTATTGGGGTATCTGCTCAGTAATTAGAAAGGAGGACAGGATGTTTAATAAGGTGAGATATGTTGATAGTGGATTTTTGTGGTGTGGAGGCACCAAAATTTACTTCAATCTATGAGTTGCCTGAGGCACAATTCTGCTTCTTCAATCCTAGCTGCAGTTCTAGTAGTCTTCCAAGTCAAACACCCACATGATTGCTCTACTCAGGGTTTCATTCTGGAACTGAAAGACTGAGGATGATGAAAGAACAAAACAGGAAGAGGAGCAATGGCTCCTGAGTGGTTAGAATTGGAGAGAGTATATGCCACTTAAGGGGAAATGCAATACCAAGAAAAGTCTCTGGTATCACAGTTCACCTTCAAGTTTGCAATTATTTACATTTACTGTCAGTAAATAGAAGTTTCTAGAAGGTGACATACTTTATGTCACCCCTGTGGCTATGCAACTAAAGCACCCAGTAGGGACAAACAGGAAGTTATGCACTACTCTCTGACCAGTCTAGAAAGGTTGCATGAAAGAGATAGGATTGTAGGGGAGAGATCTTTTACAAGCCTCTGTGGAAATGCCCTGACCATAAAGTGATGGCTCCTCAAGTGAGAAGGAGGTGAAAGAATGCCATTTGTCTAACAACTAATATGGCCATGTATCGGTACTATGCTAGGTGCTTGTATGTATGTCATACCATTTAATTTTCAGAAATGTACACTCATCACTTTACATTTGAAGGAAATCAGGATTAATAAACTTAAGTAAATTACCCAAAGTCATTCATCTGGTAAGTGATGTCTTTGTTTAAACCTGTTAATGTCAAAATAAAATAGAGATAATTGTTCCCAGGCATTTGAATTGAACTCATTGCAATAGAAGAAATTTGCCTCTTACTTTTACGAGCAAAAGCTAAGGGAAACATATTGATCATTGACTGCTGGCTTTCCCAAGAACTATTATCATCCAGGACTTTATCAGGTACATCCATATATACAAATTGAAGGATAAGAGGTGAAAATGATGTTCAAAATCCCCAGGTAAGACTGACTGAGATCTTTCTACTTCTCGATTCTGCATGTTCTACACTGAGTGCTTTCAAAAACAGGCAAACCATCTGTCTTTGACACCAAGGCTAGGGAATGGCATTCTCAATTCCTCCTCTGCATTTCCAGCTGACCTCCCATTTTTTCCCTATGACTTAGAAAAAAGGTGACAATTATAGCAGCTGTGAAATGTTGGAGATGAACAGCTTCTCTTTGGGATATGGATAAATGAACCAAAGGTTACTTTCTTGTGAAAGGTACACGCAAACGTTGTGGATATAGGTTAAGTTAATGTAGGTTGGTCTTCTTTCTGAAATTTAAAGATCAAAACCCCCACAAAACTCCATAAGTCTTTGAGTAAAAAAATGAGTCCTGGGGTCCTTGAGTATTTCCCAATGTTTACCTTAATCTTTACCCCACAGATTAGTATTCTTTTTATCCTGTCATTGTCATATACACGTATACTTTTATATCTCCCATGTACTAGACACCTACTGAAAAGGTTAGCCTAAATATCTATTAATATTCATTCTAAATTGAATGCTCTATGAATTTATAATTTTAGGATTTAATAGATTTGTGGTATATATGTTGAGTGATTTTTCAAATAAGTCACATATAAACTATTTATATTAATAACTTTACTTTGAAATAGCTAGGGAATTCTTAGAGAGGGGTTAGAGAGTAGATACTACCTTTACCAATATAGCTCCAAAAATTTATTATTGTGTCTTCATTAGATGACTTTGGAATGCTTAGCTGGATGCTTACCCAATATCCACCCTCACTTGACTCCAATATTGATTTTGGAAGCAGTTTGTCAGCTATAATATTTTTCCCTGGGTCCCTGACATTGAAAGGTGACCATGTGTTGCATTACGTTGAAAGAAATATAGTTGGAAATACTAACAGAGGGATCCTCTTCGTGACCAAAAAGGCAATGTCTCATTAAATAGAAGCCCTTTGCCCTTCTTCCTCTGATAATTCCCTTTCTGGCTATCTGGCTATCTGGAAGTATGGATTGTTGCCTGGAAATATGATAGGATAAAGACTACAAACTAAGGACTATGGATCCTTAGAAAAGGGAACTCTTGTGTCCTTAAAGACATACATTTTTTTTTAAAGACATACATTTTATTTTTTCATAAATTTATAAATTTATTTATTTATTTATGTCTGCACTGGGTCTATTGCTGTGAGCGGGCTTTCTCTAGTTGCGGCAAGCAGGGGCTACTCTTTGTTGTGGTGCGTGGGCTTCTCATTGTGGTGACTTCTCTTTTTGCGGAGCACAGGCTTCAGTAGTTGCGGCACATGGGCTCAGTAGTTGTGGCGCATGGGCTTAATTGCTCTGCAGCGTGTGGGATCTTCCCGGACCAGGGCTCAAACCCATGTCCTCTGCATTGGCAGGTGGATTCTTAACCACTGCACCACCAGGGAAGCCCCACCTGGGAAGCTTTTAAAACACACATTTCTAATTCACCCACCTTTAATTGATCAGAATTTCTTGGAGTGTAGAATGGAAAATTTGCTTTCTAATAAGCTCTTAAGCTGATTCTTGTACCACCAGTTAAAAGCAGCTTATGGTCTGTATTTGAGAATAGTTGCCTCAATATTTCTAAGCCTGGGTATTGTTTTCTTTTCTTAAATTCCTGCAATATCAGCTTGTCTTACCCTCATGTTATAATGGGACATGAGTGTTACTTGTTCCCTTGGGTCTGCTTTCTATGTGGAATCTTTTACCATCTAACTGGGATGGGATTTGAAAATAGCATACCTCTTTCACCATTGTACCAATCTGGAACTTTGCTGACTACTTTGATGCTGTTAGAAGACTAAATTCAGTACTCCTTTGCTTGTTGATTTTATTACTGTTCATTATCTTGCCTTATTTGTGAATATTAGTGGTATGGGAGGAATTCGGTCAATCCAAAAATGGCCAAACATAGTGGCCCAGTTACCCTGTTTCTCTATGGGATTCTTGAGAGAGCTGAACAGACAAAGGACAGAAAAGCATATTCCACTTTATTACCAACTTTAAAGAGAAAAGTGTACTCCACTTCATTACCAACTTTGGGTCCAGACACAAGAGGAACTCTCAACAGATGACCGAGTAACACTCTAACATCCTCTCTAGAATAGTTTAATTGTCCATTTCCTCTGTAAAACACACTTGCTAATGCCCTGAGCACAGCCAGACCTCACTCTCTGACACACACAAGCATTTCTGCTGCCACCAAGTGTCTGTTATGTCTGCTTTGTTTGTTCAAAAACCTTAGATGTTAGCTGTTCTTATTACCGATGTTGCATAATTTACATAAACTTTCTATAAATTAGTGAAATGTATATGGGGCAAAACTCTGATTATTAAAAATAAGTTGAATGCTTTGAAAAACCACATAAATGCAACTTATTTTTTATTTCCTGGTCCTTTCACTGAAGACACGCCTTTGTTCAATATACTTTGCAAGGAGTGCCATCAAAGGGTGAATTAAGGCAGACTGAGGAATATAATATGTGCTCAAAATAGTTCTAAATGTTTGTTCATAGTCCATCCCTTAAACTAAAATTTTTAAATATTCTTCAATTTACTCATCCTTTTAGTCCATGAACATGCACCAGTGTAAGTAGAACATGTAACTCAGATATTCCCCATCTTTACATTGAACTTGATCACCAAGGCTTAGAGAGGGAGAGTTCTTTTACCAGAACCCCTCCCCAGAAATTCTGGATATCACTACATATCTTTAAATTCTCTTCTTGATAATTTCTCAAGATTCTAGAGGCACTCCCAAATATTTGTCAAGTTAAAAAAAAAAACACAAGAACCTTAAGAATCCATACTGACTGTAATTCTCATCCTCACATCCCATGCAGCTTTTCACTACTCAAAACCATCCCCTTGGAAAAGGTAGGAAAAAGTTTTATCCTAGTAAACTGACTCTCATTTGGTTTGATAGGAAAGAATATGTACACGTACAGATTCGATGTCTGCAGGGCCGTACTTAAGAGTATACTTTGGAGCCGTTAAGTAGGAGTAATTGGGTTTTGGGGTTCTTTTCTCTGCTTTACGTTGTTTTTTAATCTATACACTATGGGTCATATTAATAACTGAGAACCCTCATCAAATAGCTAACCTTTATTGACTGAGAGCATCTTGGTAAATTAAGCTGAAAAAATATTCCATCATTCCCCTCCATAATTAATGAGTTTGGGCTAATGGCTGCAGCAGCAGTATTTAACATTTATGCCACATTAGCAATAAATTAGGATCAAGCCTGAATGCAGCTCACTGCACTCCCTGACTTGAGTTGTCACAGGACAGAGAAGATTAAGACTTACGCTGCAGCTTGTATTAATCTTTCTTGTGGGTATATTATGGATGTTTGTATACACTTTACTCGATCTTCCACTGGGCAGTTTGGTTTTTCCCACACATTTTATGTGGGTTGAGAGGAGCAGAGGGTGTTTCATGGGAGTATTGATTATATTGAATTAGGTCTCGTAAGTTTGGCTTTCAAATACGTTTAGCCAGATTTCCTTAAAAATTTCAGTTTAAGGATTATCATACATATGACCCAAACTCTATTTAGTGACTTCTAAAATAATCATATATAAGGCTTGTTGAAATGGGATCAACTTATGCTAAAACACATCACCTGTGTTCCAGAAATACTATCATGTATTCGCCCAAATTGCAGTGGTGGAAGGAGCATACAAAAAAAAATATTTATGAAAAGATTCCAATGTTCTATGCACTCTTAGAAGATAGCCTGCTTCTGGAAAGGCACAGAGGATGAAACAGAGCTAGTTCCCTGCAACAAAGGGACCAGTGTCTGTCTCCACGATAATGTCTGCGGGATTAGTGAGCAACTTTAACTTTGTCTGGGCTTTCTTCCAATAGGAAGGTATGGGTTTCCAGCGTATACCTTCCTATTACACCGACTTGATGTCACCTTCCTCTGGAACTGCTCCTGCCTCCTCTGCTTGGCACTGAGCATGTTGAATAGTTTCTCTGTATGTCTCAACTAAGTCTGTACCCTCAGTACCCAGAATATTAGCACCTTCCAAAAGGAAGTCTGGCTTTATATTTCAACTCCTCAGGGAATGACTATAAACTCTGTCTCCAGCCCACTGATTATGATTTTATATTATTATTTTTATTCTTTTAAAAATTCCACTAAGCGTTTTGTTCCTTGGAACTTGGGGTTGGTTTCATGAGTTAAAGGAGAGTCAGCACAAGATATCTTTGTGAGGTTAAAGGAGTATTTGGTTGGAGGCCTTGTATCACCAGCACACTGTTCAGTATAAAAGGAGAAAATCTTTCCTTGCATGAGGGAATACCCTTTGAAAACAGAAATCTAGGTAACAGGAAACAATACAACACACACACATGTGTACACGTGAGAAGGCACATGCATGCCTATGTATCTATATGTATTTTCTTTGGGGGAGAGAAAGGGTTGGAGGAAGTTTCCAGGGATAATTTCTTGATTGTGATAAATGTATCTTTTCTCCAAGTGACACAAAGCAATCCTAGTTTTTATGAAACTCAATTACTTGGTAAGTAATTACTGAGCACCTATTACTTTGCATCAGCCAGTTGTGACACAATAATTTCCAGACACTCATTCTGATAATGGGTCTACATATACTTGAGTATAAGAAATTGGTGCACAGAATCTTTTACTTGTCTCCATTGTGCCTGTTTTCATCAAGAAAATGATTGGGCTGAAGAACAACTAGTGCTACCTTCAAGGAGATTGTTGGAAGAAGTTAGCAACAAGACCCAACAGTTCAATTCTGCTGGATCCCTAATCAGGCATCAGAAGGGTATCCTTAAATTGATGTCTGTCCAGACACACTGGAATTGATTCTGAAGGCTAGTGCCTTTGCTCCTATCACAAAATTGATCGTTAAGAGCTATGTCACTTGGCCCCGTGATTAAAGTCATGAAATGTCTGTTTCACCAGTTGGAGAGGTGCCAGAAACAAAAAGCAGTAGCCGAGTTTTTAGAATCACCCCCTCCAAAGCCAGTTGACAACAAGTTCATTTACTTTTAAATATATATCTCCTGAGTACACACACACACGCACATGTATATATGTATGTCAAACCCCAAAAGTAGATATCAGGTCCCCTCTTGTTTTCACGTCTTCTGATATTTTTACTTATGACACTGCACAGACCCCATAAGAATTGTAAAACCTCGCGGTTGATTGTTATATCTTGTTAACTAAGCAGGGTGGGATGTTGTGTGCACCAGGAGCTGCTAAAATCCTCTATTTATATTTGGATCCTTATCCAGTGATTCTGTGTTTCAGAGTTATTGTGTGCAGTTGCTGCATAATTTCTAGATCAACGGAGGGCTCTTTAAAAGCTTGATCACTCTGACTAGTTTGTAGATACTCCTTTCTCCCAGCTCATCAACTGCCCTGTCTCCTTCCATCTCCTTCATGAAGGCCTTTCCATCTTATTAGGACTGGTTGATCTTTCTCTCCTCTGAATTCCATTATTGTTTATTGTCATCAACATTTGACACTCATATTTTTACTGCTTTAAATGTAGTATCTTTTTTTTTGTTCGTTTTGGTTTTGGGTTTTTTTTTTTTTTTTTTTTTGCGGTACGCGGTCCTCTCACTGTTGTGGCCTCTCCCGTTGCAGAGCACAGGCTCCGGACGCGCAGGCTCAGCGGCCATGGCTCACGGGCCCAGCCGCTCCGCGGCATGTGGGATCTTCCAGGACCGGGGCACGAACCCGCGTCCCCTGCATCGGCAGGCGAACTCTCAACCACTGCGCCACCAGGGAAGCCCTAAATGTAGTATCTTTAAATGTAGTAACTAACCTGTAAGTTCTTCAAGGGAAAGAGCTGCAATTATATTCCTTTGTATCATCCATACTGTCAAGCACTGTGATATGCTCACGTATGCACAAAGGTAAGTTGCTAGGTGAAACAACAAATGAATATGTAAATAGGAATACGGTGGAACTGGCAAAACATTTTCTCAGATCTTATGGAAGATGAAACTATTTACAACTGGGCTAAATTATAAACAAAGACATGACTCCTGACAAACAAGAAGTTTTGAAACATTGAAATCTCTCACCAGGACAAATTATAGTTTACATAGAATCTTAGAGATATCTAGTTCATTTGATGATTGTATTAGGGTTCTCTAGAGAAACAGAACCAATAAGATATATATACATATATATATATATATATATATATATATATATATATATATATATAGACACACAGAGAGAGAGAGAGAGAGAGAGAGAGAGAGAGAGAGAGAGAGAGATTTATTACAAGGAATTGTTTCATACAATTATGGCAGCTAGAAGTCTCAAGAGCTTGTTTCTGCAAGCTGGGAGACCAAAGAAAACCAGTGGTGTAATTCAGTCTGGGTCTGAAGGCCTGAAAGCCAGGAGTATCAGGGTAGGAAAAGATCTATGTCCCATCTCAAGCAATTAGGCAGAAAGGGCTGAATTCTTTCTCCAACTTTTTTTTCCTATTCAGGCCCTCAACAGATATGGTGATGTCCACTTGCATCAAAGAAGGCAAACCACTTTACTAGGTCCACCAATTCAAATGCTAATCTCACCAGAAATACCCTCACAGACACACCTAAAAATAATGGTTAGCCAAACATCTGGGCACCTCATGATCTAGTCAAATTGACAGACAAAAATCACTATTACAGTACTGAAGAAACTGAAAACCATGTATGTTAGTGACTTGCCTGAGGGTACTTAGCTGGCTAAGGAGAGGGTCATGACCCAGGTCCTTTCTCTGACAAAGAGTCCAAAATTTGGGAGGTTTAGCAGACAATATAGACAACTGAGTGAATGTTGCCTCTGGGTTGCAAACAACACACTATAGACAACATTCTCTCAGATACTACTCTGCAACACCACTAAGCTTAGAGTTGAATTTTTGATCCATTAATATTCTAACGGTTAGTTCTTTGTCTACTTTTGTGAAGTGGAAATTTTCTTTAAGTTTAGGTGTCATCACTCTTCACAGATGAGAGAAATTTACCAGTATTCTCTGGGCGTTCCATTTCTGCTAGAAGCTTCAGAAAAGTCATAGGATGTTCAAGATATTTTAAAAGGAGACATTGACAAATGGAAGTGCATCCAAAAGAAAGTGACCAGACTGGTGAAATGTCTGGAAACGTGTCATGTGAGGAATGTGTCTGTCATTTTATGTTCAGGAAAGTGATGATGTTGAGTCGGAAAGATGCTCCATGTCCCTGCAGGGCAATGATAACTTCCTTCAATTATTCGAAGAGCTGCCATGTGGAACTAGGATTCTATATTTTCTGAATATCTAGAGGGCAAAATTTGGACGAATATGTGATAGATACAAGGAGGCTGGTTTCCACGGCATGTAAGCATTCTTATCCAATAGTTTGAGTTGTTGTTTCAGCTCCTTTTTCATACCATTGGAGCTGCACTGGGGACCCTTGTCAACAAAAACCAGTATCCCCATATTGAATGGGAGATAGCCTGGATGGCCCGAGTTACTTATGACTTCAAGATGGTGTGATAATCTGTCACTAAGCTGTAACCAAATGATGACAACCAAACCTCGTGCAGCAATTCTCGCTCACCTAACACAGGTGAAGAGCATTTTAGGAAAGATGATGCAGTTAGAAGCCACTGCTGACACCAGAGCCCCTGATTAATTGTCAGGCTGTAGATAGAACGCAGCCTGTTATCCTGAGGTGTTCGCTTCAATTCTACCTAACTCACCAGTGTGTGAAGCTTTTCCTACAATGGTGAAACAATATACCTCTTTAGGAGGCTGTCTGTATTGATCTACATGAAGGAAGTAGAATGTACTTAAAATAAATCTTTGTCCCCCTAATCTTTGTAGATCAACAGTAGATATTGAGTGGCTTATATAAAACAAGTGTAATTTAATGAACTACAGCTTTGAAAGTGTTAGAAAATGAGCCAAACTGTAAAATGTGCCAGAGGTTTTAAAATAAAGTCATGTTTCATTGTAGCTGAAATAATGTTCGCTGTGAGGCAACACGTATGATAGGAATGTTCTTTCACTTCTCACCTTCATTAGAATAGAAAGTACATATTTAACAGTTATTTTGAGGTTTGAATGTGACTCAAACTACCATTCTAGTTATAGTTTGTCTTTTATCTTTTTTTTTTTAATTTCACTAAAGCAGCATTCAAAGCTCATATTTAGGTTTAATGCAGATTTCATTGACCACACAAGTTCATGTTGGGACTCATTTTATTAGACCCTGCACTCAATACAAAACATCAGTTACAGAGGGTCCCGCTGCATCTTTCTAGCTGTCACACCAATATCTTGCCGAGTGCCACCTGCAATGTCTCAGGTTCTTTATTTATACTGGAACTCATTTAGTTTGATCTGAGAGCTATTTCCAAAATGCCTTCAGTACACATAAAAACACTTCATCAACAGTTAGTCCATTGCTTTGGAAATAGGAATAGCAGTAAGGTTCTCTATGGTAGTGGGCATCTAGATAAATGATGATGATAGGTTTAAGGAGAAACAATATTAATTCTAAGAAACGTTGTTTTATATTAAGTGAATCTACCTGTCCTAAACTTGTGTAGCTCAAAGGAGATTTGGATACTTGGCAACTCTTAGGTTTTGAAACGCAAAGCCAATATTGGAAGCTGGTTAATTCTTCTTATATAATGTATCTGTAATTTAGGAAGCTACCACCAGATGAGAGAATTATCTTGGCAGAGCACCATAAGCTAGGTAAAAATCTTTCTTAAACTGTGCTTAAATGATCTTTATAACCTCTGATGGGCCTGCACTCTCAGTCCACACTTCATTATCTTTTCAGGTTAAAAAAGACACAAGTCTGTATTTAGAGAAAGGAAAATAAAGTATTCCAAAAAGTGGTTAATGATGCAGTTTGGATGACAATGAAGTTGTTTGTGGCTGTGGACTCAAGGTAGAAGATTCAACCCTGGTTTCCACTATTTTTTAGCTTAACTAAAGACTTAGGGTAGTTACAACATCTCTGTGTTTCAGTAGTCTCACTTCACAGATTTACTTTAAGAATGAAATTACTCACAGTGATGAAGATCTTTGCAGTTTGCAATGCACACCTGCATTATGCATTTGCAGAAATGAGCTGAAAAGGTGAATTAAAGACAGTTGAAGTCTTCAGGCCCAGACTAAGGAGTTACAAATTGGCTTCATTCTCCCCCTTTATTCTGTAGAGAAAGGGGAGCCTTAGAAATGTTTTGGAAAAGGATTGATAAGTTTCTAGCTTTGATTTAGAGAATTTAATCTGGTGAAATTGGTGAAGGACTTGGTTTAGGAAAAGGGACCAAGACCATTGTCCAGGCAGTTCACTCAGCTAAGAATCGGGTGCAGTAATAGAGGCGAGGAGGTGGGAGTTGTACCTCATTATAACTAAGAGGTAGCAATATCCTTTCTTTCTTCAGGAAAGTCCATGTGCCCTCTTTCAAATTTTAGATTATAGAAGAACATCAAGGCCTGACATAAGAGTTTGGATATTAAAAAAATAAATAAATAAAATTAAACTAATGTAAAAATACTGGATGGAAAGCATGGAAGCATTTTAGGAGCAGTGAATAGAAAAGAGGCTGAAATCTAAGAAGCTGGTTAGGAAGTGGTCAAATACCTTAGTGTTAACCCAGGGGTATTAAAATTCTCAGATTCTTCCTCCTAGCAATACTTTCTCCTTCAATTTTGACCCACCCCACCCCAAGTATACACTTCTATATACGATGTATTTTTCTTCTTTGTTCCTGTCTGAAATTTATCTAAACTCTTGTCATTTTTACCCCTGTACTTGGGTCTTGCACCAGGAATTTCCTGAACAATTCCACAACTACTTTCAAAAAGAATAACTTCTGAATGATTGATTTGGGAACATAATAAGAAAAGAGATTCTTTATATTATGGAGGCATTTACATGCTTCTTTACAAAGAAGTTGAAGAAAGCATTTGAAGATGCAGGCAAAGAAGATGAGAGGTTGGCTCTCAGAAGTAATGAAGAAAATGAAAACTGGCCAGTTCTTGTTAAACTTCTTTTAGAAAGGAGCCATGTTAATGTATTGGACAGAAACTATGCCTTTTCTGTGTTGTTAGAAGTTTTTGATTTGGTATTGAATCTAAGTGCAACCATTATAACCTACAATGATTATAATATCAACTCTTTGGAAATTTAAGTGAACCTCCCGTGAAATCATAGCAGTACATAATCTATCAAACTAGATGAGAATAATTTATTATTAGGGTTGAAATTCTGTTTTGGAAGTGCTCCTATTAAAGTTTTCCCAAAATGCAATAGTCATAATCCCCCCAAAATTCCCTTATATGGATATGTGTGTGTGTGTGTGTGTGTGTGTGTGTCTGTGTGTGTGTGTAGGTATATGATTCCAATAGGTAAGACATGCTTCAGTAATGGCACTCATAATGGGAGAAATGGTGATTGTAGGTATAACCAATGGTGTCTGTTTCTTTAATGGAATTTGGAGACATGCTTATGAAATATATTGCTATTTGGAAATTAGCTAAAAAGGTCAGAAATAAGCATATCCTTATTATATGGGTGTACAACTGTTAAAAATTTATTTCTTTCAATATCTAGTTATTTTTCTTCCATCCTTTCAACAGTGATAAAGCTCATGCTTTCAGAAAGGTCATCATCGGTAATAAAGTAATATTTAGCAATGAAATAATCTTTTGCTAAGTTTTGGAAATAAGGACTAGAATCAGTATTCTGTAAAGTTTATAATGACTTTTCCTGTGCTCTTGCATATAGTTCTTATTTTAACATATATTCTTTTAGTAAAGCATATAATATAAAGGTTGAGTCCTATGTTTTCTCTTGCAATATTATTGGCTGCCTGAAATGTTTTCCATTAAGGAAGGTATTTAATTGATTCTTCAAAAAATATTAATTTTCACCTTATTATAAAAATAAGGTATAACGTACTTAAATTTGAATCTCAGTTTTGCCACTTTTAGGCCATATAATCTTGAATTAATTTATCGGCCTCAAAAACTCAACATATTAATAGCTTATTTTTTAATGAGGATTATATGAGTTAATACATGCAAAACATTAATATAGTACGTGACCATCAGTAAATACCTAAAAACTATAACTATTATTATTAACATTAACGGATAAATTTATTAATTAAATGAGATATCACATTTTTATATGAAATTACATAAACACACATACTTAGCATGGTGTTGTAGGACTTAACAAATGGTAGTTAAAATCTGTAAGGTAAAAGTCATTGGAAATATAGAAAAAAGTGAGGAAGAAAGCAAAAGTTAACCTAAAATCCTATTAACCAGTGACAAAAAGTCACTATTTTATTTATTTTGTTATGTATTATTAAATTCAAGGGAGCCTACACTAGATGACATCAAGATAAACACTTATTTTCAAAGCAAGGGAAATCTTTATTCATAATTATTGATAAATTACAAAAAAAAATAAGAGTAGAAGTATGTAAGCTTTGCTAAATGCTTATTTAGTATTGTTGATCTCACAGTAATGGCACTTTTTTGAAAAAGGGAAATGTAAGTTAAAAACCCTTTATTAGTTATAGTTATAATATTTTTGCACATGGAAAGCACACACACACACGCACACAATATGAATTTTGAATCATCTGGAACTATAATCTGAATTCTTGATACCCAATATGTGGTCAGTAGATCAGCACCATCAGCATAACCTAAGCCTGTGATAAATACAGACTCGTGAGCTTCCCTGGTGGTGCAGTGGTTGAGAGTCCGCCTGCCGATGCAGGGGACACTGGTTCGTGCCCTGGTCCGGGAGGATCCCACATGCCGCGGAGCGCCTGGCTCCGTGAGCCATGGCCGTTGAGCCTGCGCGTCCGGAGCCTGTGCTCCGCAACGGGAGAGGCCACAACAGTGAGAGGCCCGCGTACCGCAAAAAAAAAAAAAAAAAAAAAAAAAAAACAGACTCGTGAGTCTTGCCCTAGACCCACCAAATCAAAAATCTGAGGTTTGATTAATGTGCATATGGATACCATGTAACTCATATTCACTTTAAATTTGGAAAGCAATGTTTTAAAATATAATAATAATATTGATAATGATAACAGTAATAATAATACAGAAACAAAGCTTATTGGGTTTACGTATTTTAGCAGAATGATTCAGATAGAAAAATACTCTGCTAGTGAAACCAATAAAATCTTTATATGTCATCGTTTTGTGTGAATAAAACCAAAGTGTGTGCCCTGTAATAATATTAGTGCCTCATTGTGTACACGCTTACTTCAGTGCTGTTTGAGAGTTACTGGTTTCTCTTTTTGGCTTGTTTTTGATCAGAGCTACAGATAGGACACAAATAATTTAGAAGTCTCTAAATATTTAACCCTGGCCTGTGCATACTTAGAAAATTTATGCTCAAATCCAAAATTACTAGTATATGTAATATCAGTATTCCCCCCAGAACGCCACCCTGAGAGAGTTACAGTTGGGAACCTTTCAGAAAATAACTAATGGATACATTTGTGGTCTTCAGTGTGATTCTTTTTAAGAAAAAATATATAAATAAATCTATTTTTCATAATGGAAATTGTTTTACTATCTCAAAAGAGCAGGCATATATACATGAACGAGTATGAGGAAAATCACTTTTTCTATGGTTTTGTATTTACTGTGTCTTTAAATGCAAGATTTCTTCCTTTTGGAAATGGATAAATATAAGAAAGAATAATTAAGTTTGAATATACTTTAACAGTATTATTCATCCATACATTTATTAATCAGAAATATTTAGGAGCTACTTATTAGTAGCTAGATTCCTGTTCACATGGATCCCACATCCAGTGAAGAAGAGAGATAATAGGCAAATAAATTTAAATTATGATTATAGGTTGTGATGGGAATGAAGACACTTTGTGATATCAAGTGTCACTTGATACCCCAAACCCACTTTGGGGTTTATCATCAAAACTACTTTGGGGGGGCTTCCCTGGTGGCGCAGTGGGTGAGAGTCTGCCTGCCGATGCAGGGGACACGGGTTCGTGCCCCACAGTGAGAGGCCCGCGTACCGCAAAAAAAAAAAAAAAAAACTACTTTGGGGTTTATCAAGTGGGATAAACCTCTTTGAGAAAGTGGCTTTTGAACTTGAGGCATGAAAAGGATCCAGTTGCAGAGCATTCTATGCTTGATTTCCTGCAAAGTAATGTCCTTAGGTGCTGAAGACCATGGCTTATTAGTGGAAGAGTATGTGAGAGACCAATAAGAAATGAAGCAGAGCTGTGTAAGGTAATATTTGAGAGGTAGGCTAAGCAGAGCTGTGTAAGGTAATATTTGAGAGGTAGGCTGTAGTCAGTTCGTGTCAGAGCTTGTAGGTAACAATAGGAAAATTGGATTTCAATCAGTGCAATAGAAAGCCAATGAAGAATTTTAAGCAGAGTAGTAAAATGATGAATAATGCTATCAAAAGTCTACCCTGGCCAGAGTATAAACAATGGATTATAGAATGGGTCAAGAGGAGGATCAGTGAGAATAGGTAGAAAACTTTTGCTGTCCTCTAGGTAACAGATGATGGTGGCTTCAGCTGATGAAAGAAGAGAGCTGTATGGATTTAGCTGTATTTAGGGTGCATAATTATCACGGGAAAGGAATTTATTAAGGAGGATCCCCATGTTTCTGGCTTGAGTACAAAGCAGATGTCTCAATTTCCTAAGCAGTGGGGGAAGACCTAGGAAGGTACATCAGGAAAAATCAAGAGTTCCAGTTTGGATTGAGTTTGGAAGGTAGTAGATACCTTGGCAATTAACAGAACAGGTTCTGGGAAAGGTTCAAATCCTACTTTATTGGTTATTAGTAGTGGTGGTTTAATAATTTACTAAAACTGAGCCTCGGTTTTCTCATCTTTAAAAAAGAGGGAGGTTAATAATACCTACCTTATAGGGCTATTATAAATATTAAGTTAGATATTTCCTCTAAAATGATAAGAACAGTTCCTGATACATTGTAAGCAACAAAATAATAATCACTATTATGATATGATATGACTATTATTATTGGTCACACAAGTGGCAATGTCAAAGAGGCAATCTGGTATAAAAGTACGATGTGTGAAGGAAAGCGATTGACATTAATTATTTTAAGAAAGCATTTCACCTCATTACACCTTTTTGAGTTAATAAAAACTATCCTAGAATAGTATTTACTGTTTTTTGTCAACTTATCTTTCTCTCCTTTATCCTTCTCTCTTTTTGTGGATTGCAGAGGGTTGAGTAGAGTTGGGTAGCGTAAGAAGAGTCGTTAGGACAATGGTAAACACATTCTAATTCTAAAAAGAGTATTTTATTTCCCTTTTTCAACTTTACATTTACTCCAAAAGTAAATTCAAACTTTGAATTCATCGAATTTAAATTTCCCTGTATAAATAGATAATAATTATTTTTGATAATAGATTTTCAGGTTCATCCAATAATTTTTAAATACTGAAGCTACAAGGAATAATCTATGTCTTGCATGTTGACTTCATTGTCAACTTTAACCTTTAAATGTCAGGTTTATTGGCACGGCAAAAATATTTCCTCCTTCAGATTTATTTTCTTCTTCTCTGCAAACAGCTACATTATAACAAAATTATAACCATTTTGCCTTCCGGAGTGGAAGACTGAAGATCTTCAAATATATGAATGTATTTGAACATGAGTTTCATTCTTTCATCTATTTAACAACAAAAAAGAAGGAATTTAATGAGTACCTAGGTGATAGATACTTTGTCATGTTCTGAGAATTCCAAGATAAAGCATGACAATATACTTGATTTCAAGATGCAAAACCCCAAACATGTGAAGAAGTTTAATCCCTATTTTGTTTCTTTTAAAGCTTTATAAATCATGCTATGTAAATTTGAATTATTATTGTTCTGGTCATTAATAATGGAAATCCTTCTAGAAGCACATATCATTTTTCTTTTTACATTTTTTTGGCAGCAGTGAAATAGGGTTATGAGAAGAGGTTCAGAGCAGAACACTGAAAGTGGCCACCACCAGCATGAGGAGACCAACAAGTCAAACTGGTAAGTGAAAAGATGATTCATGGGTATCTCTTTTATGCGTTATTAAATCTGTTGATGCTGTTTCTCACACAAAAAATCTTCATAGCTTATAAATAAAAATGAGAATGTTTCTAAAATGTAGCCTGTGAAATGTATTCTCATTACTTAGAATACCTTAGGGAGGTGGTATTAGGTGGAAAAAGTCACCAATTCTGCTATAGACAGACAGGGATTTAAAGTAGCTATGTGACTTTGTGAAAGTTGCTTAATTCTTTCATTCATACTTTCCTAATTTAAAAATGGAAATTATGGTAGTTGCCTAGTTATATTTTCCTAAGAATTAAGTAAGAAATTGCATATGAACAACCGCACATTTCCTTAGCAAAGCAAAAGCTAAAAGCTAAAAGTTATGGCTAATATTTATTGAATACATTCCACGTGCCAAGTACTAAATACTTTACTGCATTATTTTATTGAATACTCACAACAACCTTTAAAGATAGAAGCTATTATTATTTTCATTTTACAGATGGAGAAACAGTGCTATTAAAAGATACGTGGCCTGCCTTAAGTCACAAATTGCTCCCTGAGACAATTGTTAGAATGCAGTTCTGTCTGATGCCAGAGTTTCTGTTCTTGTATTTACTCATAAAGCCAACAAACATTTACTGGGTATCTAATAAATGCCAACCTTCTTTTAGCTGAGCTGCCATGCTATTTCCCAAATGATTTTTACTTAGACTATAACAGCCATATACTTATATGAACTCTTATAGCTTACAAACAATTTATGAATAAGTAATTTTGTTTAGTATTCACATAATCTCTATGAAAGACAAAGTAGGGACCATTGCTCATATCTTTACAGATGGAGAAATTGAGGTCCCAACAGGTTAACTGATCTACTGGATATAGCTCAGTGCTTCTCAGACCCTGTGGTTAAGGGTCAGTTTACTGTTAATTCATTTTAATCCATTACAGACTGAATGCTTTTATAAAATTGCTAAAAGTTAATTGCTAGAGAAATGAAACGATTAAAAGGTAGACACAAAATATACAAGTCCACATATTTATTATTGTTATTATCTTACAGATATATAATCACCCTAATAAATGTCTATAAAAGTTTCTAATGCTTATTCTCCATTTCCATACTCCTCATGGTGCAGACCAATTAGCATGTACAGACTGACACTAGCCTGTAAGCCAGACAGTAAATCATAGCGTCAGTAGAGCTAACATGAGGCAAATCAATCCTAGACCTTCCATCTTCTAGCCCAGGTCTTTTTATATTGCTCCATACAGCCTCAACATACAGCCAGAAGCCTGTTTTATAATCTAAGGGACAAAAAGATCAAATTCCAAGTTGTTCACATGCAACCGTTGCAAGAAAACTGACAATGATAAAACATCTTAAAAGAACTATATGAAAGAATTGACATGAAAAAATGTGGGAAAAAAAAGTTGAAAGTTTATAGGAATGATTTATTTTAAATTTATTTATAAGAAACCAAGACTTTAGGGCTTCCCTGGTGGTGCAGTGGTTGAGAGTCCGCCTGCCAATGCAGGGGACGTGGGCTCGTGCCCTGGTCCGGGAGGATCCCATGTGCTGCGGAGCGGCTGGGCCTGTGGGCCATGACCCCTGGGCCTGCGTGTCTGGAGCCTGTGCTTCGCGGCGGGAGGGGCCACGGCGGTGAGAGGCCCGTGTACCGCGAAAGAAAAAAAAAAAAAAAAAAAAAAGAAACCAAGACTTTAAAATTTTGATACGTGATACATTGCTGATTTTCTCATGATACGTTTTTTTTTCTCCCTCTTCTTTTTTCATTATGTTTATCCTTTGAAAAGAGAAGTTAAATTGTATTTAGAAGGCTGGGCTTTGTCATTTCCTGAGCAGTGTATAGACCTTGTATAATTCTAAGAGGTAAAAGTGGGTCTTGACCAGCTATGAAATGAAAATGAACTCATCTCCCCACTATACTGAAAAAGCCTGAAAATAAATGTAACTCGTTTATTTCAAAAAATACCAAAGAAAATTACAGCACCTTGGGGGCAAAGTAAAATGAACACTGAGTCAGCAATGAAAATTCACTTTGTAAGACAGTTTTGTGGCTTTCTCAGTTCTACTGAAATGGATCCAAATACTTACATGTGCTATGTTATTAATGACTATTTTGCCATCAGTGTCAAAGTCATATTGCACAGATGTTCAGGAGTGACTTTTGGTTGTGAGTAAATATTAGAGGAAGATTGAATTTTCCTCCAAATAAGGCTGGTGGGATGGTTTTTTAATCCTAGTTTACGATGTCAGAAATAGTTGTTTTTTGGAAGTTCTACCAGCTTAACTGTGCTTGATGCAGCTTAAAATGACTATAAGGGCATAGAGAAAGATGAAAATTTATGACAAAATTCAAAACTGAGACTTTCAGCCAATCTATTATTAGCTTCTGGGAAGACTCCACATTGCTAAATTGAAATTCACAGTCTGGAGTAGAACAAACCCATGGCCTTAAATAATATAGAGAGACTCTGTGTTCCTCACTTACTTTCTGCCCGCTGATTCAGAGATTCAAGATTTGTATGACTCAGAAAGCTAAGCAGCCATATCTTGGTACCTCCCTTCAATCAATGCCTTTAGATCAGTATCCATTTGAGGATTATCTTTCCTGCTCCCTCTGAGAAGGCTAGAAAGAAAGGAAGGTCTTAGGGAAATACACTGTAACCAAGGAGAAAGATAGTCCCTATAGGTGACGATAGTACTGTGTGTGTGTGTGTGTGTGTGTGTGTGTGTGTGTGTGTGTGTGTGTTAAACTCTATCATATCATCAGAGAACCACAGAGTGTGGAGAGAAGGTGGTCCACCAACATTCTAGCAGAGGTCTTTTATTTGAATGTCCGATACCAATTGGAGTTTAGGCCTGAGATTGTTCACAGTTTACTCTTCAACTGTGAAGCTTAGAGTCTTTTCTACTAAAAACCATGTTATCAGTAGGACCAAGGGCTAAGGGTCAGTCTTATGACTTGTCTGTTGAAAAATACCACCCTTCATTAGATTTTATCACATTCTCAAATCTAGAAGCAAACAATAGCAACAACACAATCAAAGTCAAACAGGATCTGGATAATGATTACTTTGACATGGGAAAGGAAAGTCTCAGAGGTACATCATATGTAGATCAATGAGTTAATACAAAACACAGAAAAATCTTAGAAAGTTGCTTTTTAGCCTTAACACATTCATCGATTAACTTAGAAATATAAGCCATTAAGACTGAAAAAGTTGAAATGCAAAGATCGAAAGGAAACAGAAAATGTAATAGAAGAATTAAATCTGCCTTTGAAGGCAACAACTAATATAATCAGATTTGTGGAAAGCAGATTGAAGGCGCCTTCTTATTGTAGAATGCAGCAGGCAAGGACAATGATGAAAATTATGAGAGAAAAAAATGACCAATAAGGCAAACAAATCAAATATATAGGTAATTATTCATGAAAAAAGAGAAAAAGAATAAATAAAAAACAAGCCCTAATCAAAGAATCACAAGGGAAAAAAGTCTTGCTCAAGAAAAAAAATGAAAAGCACTTTTTATCACTCTAGAATTTACTCGCTAAGATCTGAGATTCTTTTTTTGTATTGTGTGGGAATTTCTTACTTTTTTAAAGTTAAGAAAATTTAGTGGTAAATCAATATGAAAGATTATTTTGGCTCTGGTAGTTTTTTTTTTTTCTTTCTTTTTTTAATGCTTCATGCTTCTACACTATAGAAGCTTGGTTTACTCAGATTTTCTTATTTTCCTTAAACAATTTTGATAATTTCTATTAACAGAAAAATTATCAGGGCTAAGTGTCCATGTATGAATATACATATAGAAAAAAAGACTTGAAGTATATGCACTAGTGGAATAATTAACTGATTTTTATTTTTCTATTTTAATCTCATCTATGTTGTCTGACATAATATATATATATCATATATAATATATAATTGATTCATTAAAGATTTTTGTTGAAATATGCTTAATAACAGTGCACAAATAATAAGTGAACAACTCAATAAATTATCGCAAAATCCACAAACATGTGTATTAACCATTCAAATTAGGAAACAGCATAACCAATATAATTGAAGGCGCTCTTCTTCTTCCTAAGTCACAAATCCCAACCCTCCATAAGGTAACAAGTTTCCTAAATTCAAATACTGTTAATTATTTTACCTTTTTCTGAGTTTTATATAAATGGAATAATAGAATATGTATTAATACTTGTTTTTGTGTGGCCTCTTGTTCTCAATATTACTTATGTGAGACTTCTATGTGTAATAGTAACTTACCTTTCAATGTGATATACTATTTTATCATGGCTACTTTGTGGCTCTTACTTTCTTATACTTGTCTTTTGGGGCAGGTATGTACACATTTCTGTTGGATATGCAATTAATTATATGTTTCTTATATGTTCACTTTTAGTAGGTACTGCTACTTTCCCAAACTGGTTGTGCTAATTTACATTCCCACTGGCAGAGTGTAAGAGTTGTAGTTGCTTCACATCTTAACCAACGCTTGGCAATTATCAGGGATTTTAATTTTAGCAGTCTGGTGGGTGTGTTATAGTATCTCATTATGGTTTTAATTAACATTTCCATGATGTCTGAGAAGGGTGGTATTGCTATCTCAGATCAACAATTCCCTAGGTACCCCAAAATTAAAAGGCAAGTAGAAATTTAGAGGAAGTATTAAGAAAGGTGGTAAGTTTATTAAGCTACAATGAATGAACAGTCTAAAGGATTCTAAAATTCCGCTTTACATTAGAAAATGAAAAATTGTATAAAAGCATGTCATTAAATATATGCAAGCCTGGCAGTCTCATCCAAATTAAAAATTCAGCTTATCAAGAGATTGACCAAGATGGCAGAGTAGAAAGACCCTGAGCTCACTTTTTCTCATGAGCACACCAAAACCGCAACTATTTTCAGAACAACCATCGATAAAAAAAGGCCAGGTCTTCCCTGGTGATGCAGTGGTTGAGAGTCCGCCTGCCGATGCAGGGGACACGAGTTCATGCCCCGGTCTGGGAAGATCCCACATGCCGCGGAGCAGCTGGGCCCGTGAGTCATGGCCGCTGAGCCTGTGCGTCCGGAGCCTGTGCTCCGCAACAGGAGAGGCCACAACAGTGAGAGGCCCGCGTACCACAAAAAAAAATAATAATAAAAATAAAAATATTTTAAAAAAATTTAAAAGACCAGAACCTACCAGAAAAGGTCTACTTTTTTTTTTTAACATCTTTATTGGAGTAAAATTGCTTTACAATGCTGTGTTACTTTCTGCTTTATAACAAAGTGAATCAGCTATACATATACATATATCCCTATCTCCTCTCTCTTGCGTCTCCCTCCCAACCTCCCTATCCCAGCCTTCTAGGTGGTCACAAAGCACCGAGCTGATCTCCCTGTGCTATGTGACTGCTTCCCACTAGCCATCTGTTTTACATTTGGTAGTATTTATAAGTCCATGACACTCTCTCACTTCGTCCCAGCTTACCCTTCCCCCTCCTCGTGTCCTCAAGTCCATTCTCTACGTCTGCGTCTTTATTCCTGTCCTGACCCTAGGTTTTTCGGAACCAATTTTTTTTTGGATTCCATATATATGGGTTAGCATACAGTATTTGTTTTTCTCTTTCTGACTTATTTCACTCTGTATGACAAACTCTAGGTCCATCCACCTCACTGCAAATAACTCAATTTCGTTTCTTTTTATGGCTGAGTAGTATTCCATTGTATATATGTGCCACATCTTCTTTATCCATTCATCTGTCCATGGACATTTAGGTTGCTTCCATGCCCTGTCTATTGTAAATAGTGCTGCAATGAACATTGTGGTACATGACTCTTTTGGAATTATGGTTTTCTCAGGGTATATGCCCAGTAGTAGGATTGTTGGGTCGTATGGTAGTTCTATTTTTAGGTTTTTAAGGAACATCCATACTGTTCTCCATAGTGGCTGTATCAATTCACACTCCCACCAACAGTGCAAGAAGGTTCCCTTTTCTCCATACCCTCTCCAGCATTTATTGGTTGTACATTTTTTGATGATGGCCATTCTGACCAGTGTGAGGTGGTACCTCATTGTAGTTTTGATTTACATTTCTCTAATGATTAGTGACGTTGAGCATCCTTTCATGTGTTTGTCGTCAATCTGTATATCTTCTTTGGAGAAATGTCTGTTTAGGATTTCTGCCCATTTTTGGATTGGGTTGTTTGTTTTTTTGATATAGAGTTGCATGAGCTGCTTGTAAATTTTGGAGGTAAATCCTCTGTCAGTTGCTTCATTTGCAAATATTTTCTCCCATGCTGAGGGTTGTCTTTTCGTCTTGTTTATGGTTTCCTTTGCTGTGCAAAAGCTTTGAAGTTTCATTAGGTCCCATTTGTTTATTTTTGCTTTTATTTCCCTTTCTCTAGGAGTTGGGTCAAAAAGGATCTTGCTGTGATTTATGTCATAGAGTGTTCTGCCTATGTTTTCCTCTAAGAGTCTTATAGTGTCTGGCCTTACATTTAGATCTTTAATCCATTTTGAGTTTATTTTTGTGTACGGTGTTCAGGAGTGTTCTAATTTCATTCTTTAACATGTAGCTGTCCAGTTTTCCCAGCACCACGTACTGAAGAGGCTGTCTTTTCTCCACTGTATATTCTTTCTTCATTTATCAAGGGTGACCATATGTGCATGGGTTTATCTCTGTTCTTGTACGATTGCCATACTGTCTTGATTACTGTAGCTTTGTAAGCATTGAAGTCAGGGAGCTTGATTCCTCCAGCTCCGTCTTCTTCCTCAAGATTGCTTTGGCTATTTGGAGTCTTTTGTGTTTGCATACAAATTGTGAAATTTTTTGTTCTAGTTCTGTGAAAAATGCCATTGGTAGTGTGATAGGGATTGCACTGAATCTGTATATTGCTTTGGGTAGTAGAGTCATTTTCACAGTGTTGATTCTTCCAATCCAAGAACATGGTATATCTCTCCATCTGTTTGTATGATCTTTAATTTCTTTCATCAGTGCCTTATATTTTTTTGACTACAGGTCTATTACCTATTTGGTAGGTTTATTCCTAAGCATTTTATTCTTTTTCTTGCAATGGTAAATGGGAGTGTTTCTTTAATTTCACTTTCAGACTTTCTATCATTAGTGTATAGGAATGCAGGAGATTTCTGTGCATTAATTTTGTATCCTTTTACTTTACCAAATTCATGGATTAGCTCTAGTAGTTTTCTGGTAGCATCTTTAGGATTCTATAGTATCTTTAGGATCTATAGTATCATGTCATCTGCAAACAGTGACAGCTTTACTTCTTCTTTTCCAATTTGGATTCGTTTTATTTCTTTTTCTTCTCTGACTGCTATGGTGAAAACTTCCAAATCTCCATTGAATAAGAGTGGTGAGAGTGGACAACCTTGTATTTTTCCTGCTCTTAGAGGAAATGGTTTCAGTTTTTCACCACTGAGAACAATGTTGGCTATGGGTTGGTCATATATGGCCTTTATTATGTTGAGGTAAGATCTCTCTATGCCTACTTTCTGGAGGGTTTTTATCATAAATGGGTGTTGAATTTTGTCAAAAGCTTTTTCTGCATCTATTGAAATGATCATATGCTTTTTCTTCTTTAATTTATTAATATGGTTTATCACATTGATTGATTTGCATATATTGAAGAATCCTTACAGTCCTGGGATAAACCCCACTTGATCATGGTGTATGATCCTTTTCATATGCTGTTGGATTCTGTTAGCTAGTATTTTGTTGAGGATTTTTGCATCTATGTTCATCAGTGATATTGGCCTGTAGTTTTCTTTCTTTGTGACATCTTTGTCTGGTTTTGGTGTCAGGGTGATGGTGGCCTTGTAGAATGAGTTTGGGAGTGTTTCTCCCTCTGCTGTATCTTGGAAGAATTTGAGAAGGATAGGTGTTTGCTCCTCTCTAAATGTTTGATAGAATTTACCTGTGAAGCCAACTGGTCCTGGGCTTTTGTTTGTTGGAAGGTTTTTAATTACAGTCCCAATTTCAGTGCTTGTGATTGGTCTGTTTATATTTTCTATTTCTTCGTGGTTCAGTCTGGGAAGGTTGTGCTTTTCTAAGAATTTGTCCATTTCTTCCAGGTTGCCCATTTTATTGGCATAGGGTTGCTTGTAGTAATCTCTTATGATCCTTTGTATTTCTGCAGTGTCACTTGTTACTTCTCCTTTTTCATTTCTAATTCTCTTGAGTTGGGTCTTCTTTTTTTTCCTGATGAGTCTGGCTAATGGTTTATCAATTTTGTTTACCTTCTCAAAGAACTGCTTTTTAGTTTTCTTGATCTTTGCTATCATTTCCTTCATTATTTTTTCATTTATTTCTGATCTGATCTTTATGATTTCTTTCCATCTGCTAACTTTGGGGTATTTTTGTTCTTCTTTCTCTAATTGCTTTAGGTGTAAGGTTAGGTTGTTTATTTGAGATGTTTCTTGTTTCTTGAGGTAGGATTGTATTGCTATAATCTTCCGTCTTAGAACTGCTTTTGCTGCATCCCATAGGTTTTGGGTTGTCATGTTTTCATTGTCATTTATTTCTAGGTATTTTTTGATTTCCTCTTTGATTTCTTCAGTGATCTCTTGGTTATTAAGTAGTGTATTGTTTAGCCTCCATGTGTTTGTATTTTTTACAGACTTCTTCCTGTAATTGGTATCTAGTCTCATAGCATTGTGGTCAAAAAAGATAATTGATACAATTTCAATTTTCTTAAATTTACCAGGGCTTGATTTGTGACCCAAGATATGATCTATCCTGGAGAATGTTCCATGAGCACTTGTGAAGAAAGTGTATTCTGTTGTTTTTGGATGGAATGTCCTATAAATATCAATTAAGTCCATCTTGTTTAATGTATCTTTTACAGCTGTGTTTCCTTATTTATTTTCCTTTTGTATGATCTGTCCATTGGTGAAATTGGGGCATTAAAGTCCCCTACTATGATTGTGTTACTGTTGATTTCCCCTTTTATGGCTGTTAGCATTTGCCCTGTGTATTGAGATGCTCCTATGTCTGGTGCATAAATATTTACAATTGTTATATCTTCTTCTTGGATTGATCCCTTGATCATTATGTAGTGTCCTTCTTTGTCTTTAATAGTCTTTATTTTAATGTCTATTTTGTCTGATATGAGAATTGCTGCTCTAGCTTTCTTTTTTTTTTTTTTTTTTGCGGTATGCGGGCCTCTCACTGTTGCGGCCTCTCCCATTGCGGAGCACAGGCTCCGGACGTGCAGGCTCAGCAGCCATGGCTCAAGAGACCAACCGCTCCACGGCATGTGGGATCCTCCCAGACCGGGGCACGAACCCTTGTCCCCTGCATCCGCAGACGGACTCCCAACCACTGCGCCACCAGGGAAGCCCCTCCAGCTTTCTTTTGATTTCCATTTTCGTGGAATATCTTTTTCCATCCCCTCACTTTCAGTCTGTATGTGTGTCTAGGTCTGAAGTGGGTCTCTTGTAGACAGTATGTATACAGGTCCTGTTTTTGTAACCATTCAGCCAGTCTGTGTCTTTTAGTGGGAGCATTTAATCCATTTACATTTAAAGTAATTATCGATATGTATGTTCCTATTCCCATTTTCTTAATTGTTTTGGGTTTGTTGTTGCAGGTCTTTTCCTTCTCTTGGGTTTCCTGCCTAGAGAAGTTCCTTTAGCATTTGTTGTAAAGCTGGTTTGGTGGTGCTGATATCTCTTAGCTTTTGCTTTTCTGTAAAGATTTTAATTTCTCAGTTGAATGTGAATGAGATCCTTCCTGGGTAGAGTAGTCTTGGTTGTAGCTTCCTCCCTTTCATCACTTTAAATATGCCTTGCCACTCCCTTCTGGCTTGTAGAGTTTCTGCTGAAAGATCAGCTGTTAAACTTATGGGGATTCCATTTTATGTTATTTGTTGTTTTTCCCTTGCTGCTTTTAATATTTTTTCTTTGTATTTAATTTTTGATAGTTTGATGAATATGTGTCTTGATGTGTTTCTCCTTGGATTTATCCTGTATTGGACTCTGTGTGCTTCCTGGACTGGATTGACTATTTCCTTTCCCATATTAGGGAAGTTTTCAACTACAATCTCTTCAAATATTTTCTCAGTCCCTTTCTTTTCCTCTTCTTCTTCTGGGACCCCTATAATTCAAATGTTGGTGTGTTTAATGTTGTCCCAGGGGTCTCTGAAACTGTCCTCAATTCTCTTTCTTCTTCTTTTTTTTTTTTTTTGCGGTATGAGGGCCTCTCACTGTTGTGGCCCTCTTCCGTTGCAGAGCACAGGCTCCAGACGCACAGGCTTCGTTTGTGGACATGCAGGCTGCGTTTGCGGACACACAGGCTCAGCAGCCATGGCTCCCGGGCCCAGCTGCTCTGTGGCGTGTGGGATCTTCCTGGACCGGGGCACGAACCCGTATTCCCTGCATTGGCAGACGGACTCTCAACCACTGCGCCACCAGGGAAGCCCTATTCTTTTTCTTTTTCTTCTCTGCAGTATTTATTTCCACTATTTTATCTTCCAGGTAACTTATCTGTTATTCTGCCTCAGTTATTCTGCTATTGATTCCTTCTAGAGAATTTTTAATTTCATTTATTATGTTGTTCATCATTGTTTTTTTGCCCTTTAGTTCTTCTAGGTCCTTGTTAAACATTTCTTGTATTTTCTCCATTCTAGTTCCAAGATTTTGGATCATCTTTACTATCATTACTCTGAATTCTTTTTCAGGTAGACTGCCTATTTCCTCTTCATTTGTTTAGTCTGGTAGGTTTTTACCTTGCTCCTTCATCTTCTGTGTATTTCTCTGTGTTCTCATTTTGCTTAACTTATTATGTTTGAGTCTCCTTTTCACAGCGTGCAGGTTTGTAGTTCCTGTTTTTTCTGGTGTCTTCCCCCAGTATGTAAGGTTGGTTCAGTGGGTTCTGTAGGCTTCCTGGTGGAGGGTACTAGTACCTGTGTTCTGATGGATGAGGCTGGATCTTGTCTTGTTGGTGGGCAGGACCATGTGGTGGTGTGTTTTAGGGTGTCTGTGAACTCATTATAATTCCAGGCAGCCTCTCTGCTAATGGGTCGTGTTGTGTTTCTGTCTTGCTAGTTGTTTGGCATAGGATGTCCAGCGCTGTAGCTTGCTGTTTGTTGAGTGGAGCTGGGTCTTAGCATTGAGATGGAAATCTCTTGGATAGCTTTTGCTGTTTGATATTATGTGGAACTGGGCTGTGTCTGGTGGACCAATGTCCTGAACTCTACTCTCTCACCTCAGAGGCAGAGGTCTGACATCTGGCTGGAGCACCAAGACCCTGTCAGCCACACGGTAGTTCTGTGATCTTGGGCCAGGCAGTTAACATCTCTGTTCCTCAGATTTCCTTTCATGCAGCAACTCCTTGCCCCAGAGGCCCAGTCAGGTGCAAGAGAAGGGCTGTCACTCACATGCTGTGCACGGAGGAAGCCCACAAGGCTGGACAATCCAGACGTTTTAAAGCCTTGCTCTACTGAAAGGCTGAGTTTTCAGTATTGGCAATCATGTTTTAGTTGGTATTGGCTGTATTTTTCTACTAGTTCTCGGGTAGTTTTGCAGATATACCAATCTTTCACTTACCTTTAGGTGATTGATTTTTGGACCTGACTAAGATTCTAAAAGGATTATGAAATTTAAGAACAGATGTAACATCTATGTGGGTTTTACTCTTATATTAAGCATAATTCCAACTGATTCTATTGTCTGTTTTTCTAGACTACAGAAAATTAGAAAGAGGCAGAGAGTCCATTTAAATCAGGTATACTGACAGTGTCCAAAAGGGACAGCTGACAGAATAGCAATAGATAAAATCAAAGACACACTCAAATGTACAGATTAGAAAACTTAGAAAAATGAAATTATTGTTATATTGAAGTAAATTCCTTAGACACAGGAAAATACATTTATATCCAGTTTATTATGTTTAAGAAAGATAAGAATGTGTGATAAATCTTAAAAATGAACTTTTGCAAGTCACTTGCAGGTTTCTATTGGATATATTCCTTCATGTTTAGAAGTTCTCTTATATGACTTCAGCAGTTATTTTCTTTGGTAACAACAATATGCAAACATATTTTCTTCATTGAAAATTACAAAGCACATAAAATAGTATTATGATAATAGTAAAGACACTTGTAAATCCTCTAAATATTTCCAGGTAAGCCTCTTTTAAGAATGTCAGATGATAATTTTTCCTTTGGTAAATGCAGTATTTCCTGAGCATCTTCTATGGACCAGGAACATTGTCTGATACTAAGAGTGCAGCTGTGAACAAGACATGAATCCTAACCTGGAGGAACAAAAGGCTACATATGACCTGGGTCCATACTAATATTCTTACCGAATGTCCCTTTACCCACTTAAAACTATTAAATGAAATAACAAAGATGGAACTTTGTGACAACTGAGGAAGACTCAATCAGTATTTGTTGATATTGGTTCAACTCACAGTTCCATCTATTCTCAACAGCCCAGTGAGGCTAAAATTACCACCATCCTTGTTGACCTTCAACATGTTGCTAAATCTCTTGAGCTCAGATTCATTAACTGTAAGGTAGGTATACAAACACCTAACATTTGGGGTTATTGTGGAGACTCAATAAAAAAATTTATATGTGAAATACACAGTACATAGTTTGTATTGAGTATTCTCCTTCTTATCATTTTAAATGCATATTTTCAGAGCATCAGATGAAAGAGCCAGAACATCATGGTGGAATATGTTTTGTTTGCTTTTTGGATTTTAGTTATGCCATTCTCATCATTTAAGCACCATTTACTTTTTTGCAAATTAATGCAAAATAATTTTGTAGTGTCCTGTTGGGAGTGTTGGAATAGAGCGTACACTCAGTGGTGCTAGGATTTTATTTTATGGGTGATTATTAAACAAATCCATGCTATCACATTGGACTCCTGTAATGCAGAATCATAATTCAC
The DNA here is from genome assembly GCF_008692025.1 of Phocoena sinus. Taxonomy (NCBI): domain Eukaryota; kingdom Metazoa; phylum Chordata; class Mammalia; order Artiodactyla; family Phocoenidae; genus Phocoena; species Phocoena sinus. The sequence continues at coordinate 76,982,452 of NC_045768.1, read as the reverse complement.
ATTTGGGCTCCATGTCTTGTTAGCAGCTTGCCTCTGTATCCAAAGTCCCCTAAAATAGGCATGTACCGCTTTAGACACTTCATAGTTTCTTTTGGCTTTTGCTCTTTTCCAGTTTTTAGAGTATCTAATTTGGGGGCAGCATTCAAGATAAACAATGTGATTAGTGTGTATAACCAAGGCAGACTTTCAAGGGCGGGTAGTTGATCAAGGAAGATTCAAGAGTAGGATAGGGGAATCTAAAAAAATGGTGCAATGAATTTATTTACAAAACAGAAATACAGTCACAGATGTCAAAAACAGCCTTATGGTTCCCAAGGGAGAAAAGGTGGGAGGGATAAATTGGGAGATTGGGATTAACATATACACACGACTATATATAAAATAGGTAACTAATGAGAACCTACTGTATAGCACAAGGAACTCTACTCAGTACTCTGTAATGACCTATATGGGTAAAGAATCTTAAAAAGAGTGGATATATGTATATGTATAACTAATTCACTTTGCTGTATACCTGAAACTAACACAACATTGTAAATCAGCTATACTCCAATAAAAATCAATTTAAAAATAAAATAATCAAAAAACAATCAAAAGGCAAACCACAATCGGGAAAAGCATTTGCAATATGGAAAGGATATCCTAATATATGAAGAGATCTAGGAAAAATAGAATTGGCAATGGGCATAAGCAATTAACTGAAGAAACAATACAAATGGCAAAAAAAATTTTGAACTTTTCTATTAATCAAAGAAATAAAACAATTTCCCATTAAAAATAAAGGGTAGGATGGAGGAGAATGTGAGGGTTAGTCTATGAAGAATTAGGTGAGCCTGGCAGTGGTCATCACACAGGTACCAGAAGCAACAGATCAGAAAGCAAGTGACAAGGACCCACTTAATGGCAAATGGATTTTGGAGAGGGAACTTCAGGTTCTAAGAGGATCAGTGGGAGTAAGATAGAGTTTTAGTTACAAAGCCTCTCGAATTCTTGAAAATATTTCCAGATATGAAAAAAGATTCAGATAGGGCTTCCCTGGTGGTGCAGTGGTTGGGAGTCCGCCTGCCGTTGCAGGAGGCGCGGGTTCGTGCCCCGGTCTGGGAAGATCCCACGTGCCGCGGAGCGGCTGGGCCCGTGAGCCATGGCCACTGAGCCTGCGCGTCTGGAGCCTGTGCTCCGCAATGGGAGAGGCCACAGCAGTGAGAGGCCCGCGTACCGCAAAAAAAAAAAAAAAAAAAAAAGATTCAGATGTATTAACAGTGATTCAGTTAACATAACTGAACTGCAAGGCATTACTCGTGATGAATAAGATAAGAGTTTGTCACAGGAAAAATAACAAAGCTGAAGTGAGAACAATAGGACATTTAGTTAATCAGCAAGTGGTTTTTGAGTTCTAAACACACGTCTCACACTATATTAGACCCAGAGAGGTACAAAAGTGTAGTAGAACATTGACCACACCTTCAAGAAATTTATAATAAAGTTGCAGAAGTATCATTCTTCATTATAGAGGAATAAAACATTAAAAAAATTCAAGGAATTATTTGTGACAAATTGTTTGCTCCCGAGGTTATGACATCTGGTGCATTATGTGAACTAAAGCTAAAAGAGCAATTTGTTGTTCATCTCTTCAAAGTAATCTTGCCAATTCATAAATTCACATCAAGTAAATTTTCCCAGTAGTTTTCTCCTTACGTATTATAAACCTGAACCTAAACCGCATTGAGAGAAATTGATAATTATAGTCTCTGTCATTTACCTTGTAAAATATTCTCATTAAGATTCACTTTGTGGTACCCTGTCTGGATTGCTAATTTTTTTCAGTGAGAATGCTTGGGCTGAGTTGTTATTATTCAAAACATATGCCTCCCAGCAACTTTTTCTTTGAGGGACAAAGAAAGTAGTGATGACTCAAGAGAAAAAAAAAAATTAATTTGAAACCTGTATGCAATGTTTTTCTTTTGTTTTTGTTTGTTTGTTTGTTTGTTCCTAGTGGGAAAGGTAGTTTTATATTCCTGGAACTAGTGTTTACATAATAATTTTCTTCATGACTTGGTGACAATATTAAGGATTTAAGAATTGGGTACATAATTTAGTCTCATTAATATATCTTAAGACTTCACTGTGTGCCTTGCCAGCATTTCAGTCCTCTTTGAAAAGGCCTTTATTTTGCTATGTGATGAGATTTGTAACTGGTCCTGGTCGAGATAAAAGTTTCTGTTTTCATGAAAGAGAACTATCATACACAGAGACCATGAGAACTTTTTTTTTTTTAACCATTGTGACAGGTCAGGATTTCTTCCTCATCTTTCCAGCTTTTTGTGTTTCCATGATACACTGCTTGACTGTTTTGCATCTGAAATTAGCTCTGCAATAGATCCTGTTCACTTACGATTTTAAGTGGCTACTTAACAGCACTTCAGCAATTTCAGGGAAGTGCCCTCTCTTCATAGATTGTGGAAAACGATTCTTACTCCCATAGTTCTGGAAGCTCCCAAACTCAGGAAGTGATGAAAACGCTTTTAGAGTAGAGACAGTTAAACATTATTTTAAACAAATGCCTATGAGGAATGGATACAAGATGATTCATAACATGTGTGTGTGGTAAGACTGCTGATCCTTCATAATGGAAGAAGTAGTTTGCCCCAAAAGAATCTTGTTCCAGATCACTTCTTTTATTTTTCACAGACATTCCTTGAATTAGAAGCTTTAGATTAACAAATATTACATATGTCTGTGTGTCCAGTTTGTGTCATGCATATCAGAGAAAAGAATCTTCACGGGTCTCCAGAGTGATACTTTGGGATGGAGAGAGAAAGATGACCCTGGTTCCAATGGGTGTTTCACTGGACAGTTTCTCACAGAACTTCTAAAACACTCACTTGTCTGTACTCTGGAAAGGGAGCAGTCAGAATTGAGCAAACATCTGACATCAAAGGAGACTTCAGAAAGTGCAAATTTCTCTTTTGGTGTTCTCCAGATTTTTAATTTATTTCTCTTCCTCCTCATTTTATGCATGTGGAAGAAATGTACTATCATGCCTCTGAGGTAGAAGACATAGAGAGGATGGAGACTCACAGAAGAGTCTTGCAAGGCTATAAGTGAGGCAACCTACTATACATGTAACTTTTGGGTTAGGGGTAGAAGTAAATAAATAGGCTGAGGAGTGGGGCCAGCCTCTGTAACCACACGTGTGTTGAATATCGGTCTTAGCACAAATCAGCATGTGACTTCAGTAAGTTATTTTTGTTTGCTTATCTGTAAACTGGCAATAATAATAGTACTTACTTTAATAAACTTGAAGTAGTGATTGAAAAGCATAATGCTTGTAAAGCACTTAACATAGTACCCAGCATCAGAGAAACACTCAAAAATTACTAACCATTGTCACATGAATGAAATGTACTAACAAATGCTTGTTATTATTTGAGAAACAAAGAATCAGAAGAGAAAAATGAAAGGGAAGAAAATGCATGGGGAATATGGGATGTGGAAGTACTAATATGTTGAGGTGAGTCCTTCAGGATGAATGTGTCCATCTGGCACATAAGGATACAGGGCTGTCCAGATACAGGGGTCAGCATATGCAGAGAGAATATAGCACATGGGTAAAAGATTCCAAGGTGTGGGTAGGGAACTACAAAATCGTTAGTACTGCAAGAGTGTACTGGGGAAGGCAGGGGGAGGTGGGAGATAGAATTTCAGCACTAGGTAGAGACTGTCTCATGAATAATGTTTTATGTAAGTAGTCTCTACCTGTCCCTATGTACAGTAGAACGCCATTGATGGATTGTAATCAAGAGAGTAACATGGCTTTTTCTCCTAGGCTGTTATGAGAGCAAAAATTTAAATAATAAATAAGTTATTCTTGGTGTAGTCCCTTCCTGAAATGCTTTAACTGTGCATCTTTTTCCCTCTTAGGCTCCTGACTTTAATTGATCCTGTACTTGTGCATTGGTTTTGATTATATGTCTTCATTGTTTGTCATTTAACAGCAAACATGTTTGGGTTGCTTATTATATGATTATAATTTTCCTGGAAGCATATTAGAGAAAGGATAGGTTTGTCTTCACACAAGCATTTAGATAGGAAACGATGCTCATTTTCAGATGACTTTGTGAATCAAATTTTTCTTATGAAAAAATTCGAATTGATATTAAGAATGTATTTACTCTTTTTTTGGCAGTCAAGATTTTATTTCTTTCTAAATAGAATGCACTAGAAAATCTTCAATCAGATAAGGTTTTATGAGAGTACAGCAGTTATGCTGGATATAAAATCAATGTATGAAAATCAATGTATTACTTTATATCAGGAACAAACAGTAATCTAAATTTGCAAAAAATATTATTTACAAAACAAGTTAAATGAAAGCGTATCTAATAAAATCACCTTTATGGGAAAATAATATTTTATTTAAAAACCTCTAAATAAGATCTAAACAGTTGGAAAGATATGCTATATACGAAAGAGAAGACTTTTCTTCTGTCAAGATATCTATTCTCCATTAATTGAACTATGAACTAACTACAGTATGAATAAAAATCCCGACAAGATTTTTCATGGAACTTGAAAGGCAATTCTAAAATTTTCTTGGGAGAGCAAAAGACCAAGCCTGTCTAAGACATTTTTTTTTTTATTGCATGGCATTCATGTTTAATCCAGTGTGTTTCCATAGACTGAACTGTACACAAATCCAGGGTCAGCCACTATTAGATGTATGGCATTGTACTAATTATTGATACTTAACATCTTATGTGATATAGCCTTAGTTCCTTGCATAAAAGATATATACAAGGTGCCATAGCACCTTGTATATGCCTGGCATATACTAGGTACTAAGTGAAACACACATGCATACATATACAATCTTTAGAATGTACATTCAATGAATAGTTTTGCATTGATTTTTTTTTCAATGCTTTGGGGGTGTTTATTTTTATTTTTTTTAAACATCTTTACTGGTGTATAATTGATTTAATGTTGTATTATTTTCTGCTATATAACAAAGTGAATCAGCTATACATATACATATATCCCCATACCTCCTCCCTCTTGCATCTCCCTCTCCCAACCCTCTAGTGGTCATAAAGCACCGAGCTGATCTTCCGGTGCTATGCAGCTGCTTCCCACTAGCTATCTATTTTACATTAGGTACTGTATATATGTCCATGCTACCCTCTCACTTTGTCCCAGCTTACCCTTCCCCCTCCTTGTGTCCTCAAGTCCATTCTCTAGTAGGTCTGTGTCTTTATTCCCGTCTTGCCCCTAGGTTCTTCATGACCCTTTTTTTTTTTTTTTTTAGATTCCATATATATGTGTTAGCATATGGTATTTGTTTTTCTCTTTCTGACTTACTTCACTCTGTATGACAGACTCTAAGTCCACTTACCTCACTTCAAATAACTCAATTTTTTTATGACAGAGTAATATTCCATTGTAAATATGTGCCACATCTTCTTTATCCATTCGTCTGTCGATGGACACTTAGGTAGCTTCCATGTCCTGGCTATTGTAAATAGAGCTGCAGTGAACGTTGTGGTACATGACTCTTTTTGAATTATGGTTTCCTTAGGGTATATGCCCTCTAGTGGGATTGCTGGGTCATACGGTAGTTTTACTTTTAGTTTTTTAAGGAACCTCCATACTGTTCTCCATAGTGGCTGTATCAATTTACATTCCCACCAACAGTGCAAGATGGTTCTCTTTTCTCCACACCCTCTCCAACGTTTACTGTTTGTAGCTTCTTTGATGATGCCCATTCTGACCGGAGTGAGGTGATACCTCATTGTAGTTTTTTTTTTTTTTTTTTTTTTTTTGCCGTATGTGTGCTTCTAACTGTTGTGGCCTCTCCAGTTGCGGAGCACAGGCTCCGATGTGCAGGCTCAGCGGCCATGGCTCACGGACCTAGCTGCTCCGCGGCATGTGGGATCTTCCCGGACAGGGGCACAAACCCATGTCCCCTGCATCGGCCGGCGGACTCTCAACCACTGCGCCACCAGGGAAGCCCTCCTCATTGTAGTTTTGATATGCATTTCTCTGATGATTAGTGATGTTGGGCATCCTTTCATGTGTTTGTTGGCAATTTGGAGAAATGTCTGTTTCTTCTTTGGAGAAATGTCTGTTTAGGTCTTCTGCCCATTTGGGGATTGGGTTGTTTGCTTTTTGATATTGAGTTTCATGAGCTACTTGTATATTTTGGAGATTAATCTTTTGTCACTTGCTTCGTTTGCAAATACTTTCTCCCATGCTGAGTGTTGTCTTTTCGTCTTGCTTATGGTTTCCTTTGCTGTGCAAAAGCTTTTAAGTTTCATTATGTCCCATTTGGTTAGTTTTGTTTTTATTTCCATTTCTCTAGGAGGTGGGTCAAAAACTACCTTGCTGGGCTTCCCTGGTGGCGCAGTGGTTGAGAGTCCGCCTGCCGATGCAGGGGACACGGGTTCGTGCCCCGGTGTGGGAGGATCCCACATGCCGCGGAGCGGCTGGGCCCGTGAGCCATGGCCACTGAGCCTGCGCGTCCGGAGCCTGTTGCTCCGCAACGGGAGAGGCCACAACAGTGAGAGGCCCGCGTACCGCAAAAAAAAAAAAAAAAAAAAAACTACCTTGCTGTGGGCTTCCCTGGTGGCACAGTGGTTGAGAGTCCACCTGCCGATGCAGGGGACATGGGTTCGTGCCCTGGTCAGGGAAGATCCCACATGCCACGGAGCGGCTGGGCCCATGAGCCATGGCCACTGAGCCTGCGCATCCAGAGCCTGTGCTCCACAACGGGAGAGGCCACAATAGTGAGAGGCCCATGTACTGGAAAAAAAAAAAAAAGTACCTTGCTGTGATTTATGTCATAGAGTGTTCTTCCTATGTTTTCCTCTAAGAGTTTGATGGTGTCTGGCCTTACATTTAGGTCTTTAATCCATTTTGAGTTTATTTTTGTGTATGGTGTTAGGGAGTGTTCTAATTTCATTCTTTACATATAGGTCTCCAGTTTTCCCAGCACTACTTATTAAGGAGACTGTCTTTTCTCCATGTGTATTCTTGCCTCCTTTGTCAAAGATAAGCTGACCATATGTGCATGAGTTTATCTCTGGGTTTTCTATCCTGTACCATTGATCTGTATTTCTGTTTTTGTGCCAGTACCATACTGTCTTGATTACTGTAGCTTTGTAGTATAGTCTTAAGTCAGGGAGCCTGATTCCTCCAGCTCCGTGTTCTTTCTTAAGATTGCTTTGGCTATGCGGGGTCTTTTGGGTTTCCAAACAAACTGTAAAATTCTCTGTTCTAGTTCTGTAAAAAATGCCATGGGGATTACATTGAATCAGTAATTTGCTTTGGGTAGTGTAGTCATTTTCACAATATTGATTCTTCCAATCCAAGATCATGGTAAACCTCTGCATCTGTTTGTATCTTCTTTAATTTATTTTACCAGTGCCTTATAGTTTTCTGAGTACAGGTCTTTTACCTCCTTAGGTAGGTTTATTCCTAGGTACTTTATTCTTTTTGTTGCAATGGTAAATAGGATGGTTTCCTTAATTTCTCTTTCGGATTTTTCATCATTAGTGTATAGGAGTGCAAGACATTGCATTAGTTTTGTATCCTGCTACTTTACCAGATTCATTGCTTAGCTCTAGTCGCTTTCTGGTAGCATCATTAGCATTCTCTATATATAGTATCATATCATGTACAAACAGGAGAGTTTTAATTCTTCATTTCCAATTTGGATTCCTTTTATTTCTTTTCTTCTCTGATTGCTGTGGCTAAAACTTACAAAACTGTGTTGAATAATAGCAGTGAGAGTGAGCAAGCTTGTCTTGTTCCTAATCTTAGTGGAAACGGTTTCAGTTTTTCACCGTTGAGAACAGTGTTGGCTGTTGGTTTGTCATATATGGCCTTTATTATGCTGAGGTAGGTTCCCTCTATACCCACTTTCTGGAGAGTTTTTATCATAAATGGGTGTTGAATTTTGTCATAGTCTCTTTCTGCATCTATTGAGATTATGATATGGTTTTACCCTTCAGTTTGTTAATATGCTGTATCACATTGATTGATTTGTGCATATTGAAAAATCCTAACATTCCTGGGATAAACCCCACTTCATCATGGTGTGTGATCCTTTTAATGTGCTGTTGGATTCTGTTTGCTAGTATTTTGTTGAGGGTTTTTGAATCTAAGTTCATCAATGATATTGGTCTGTAATTTTCTTTTTTTGTGACATCTTTGTCTGGTTTTGGTATCAGAGTGATGATGGGCTCGTAGAATGAGTTTGGGAATGTTCCTCCCTCTGCTATATTTTGGAAGAGTTTGAGAAGGATAGGTGTTAGCGCTTCTCTAAATGTTTGATAGAATTCACCTGTGAATCCATCTGGTACTGGGCTTTTGTTTGTTGGAAGTTTTTTAATCACAGTTTCAATTTCAGTGCTTATTATTGGTCTGTTTATATTTTCTATTTCTTCGTGGTTCAGTCTTGGAAGGTTGTGCTTTTCTAAGAATTTGTCCATTTCTTCCAGGTTGCCCATTTTATTGGCATAGGGTTGCTTGTAGTAATCTCTCATGATCCTTTGTATTTCTGCAGTGTCAGTTGTTACTTCTCCTTTCTCATTTCTAATTCTGTTGATTTGATCTTCTCCCTTTTTTTCTTGATGAGTCTGGCTAATGGTTTTTCAATTTTGTTTATCTTCTCAGAGAACTAGCTTTTAGTTTTTTTGATCTTTGTTATTGTTTCCTTCGTTTCTTTTTCATTTATTTCTGATCTGATCTTTATGATTTCTTTCCTTCTGCTAACTTTGGGGATTTTTGTTCTTTCTCTAATTGCTTTAGGTGTAATGTTAGGTTGTTTATTTGAGTTGCTTCTTGTTTCTTGAGATAGGATTGCATTGCTATAAACTTCCCTCTTAGAACTGCTTTTGCTGCATCCCATAGGTTTTGGGTCATCCTGTTTTCATTGTCATTTGTTTCTAGGTATTTTTTGATTTCTCCTTTGATTTCTTCAGTGACCTCTTGATTATTTAGCAGCATATTGTTTAGCCTCCATATGTTTGTATTTTTTACAGTTTTTTTCCTGTAATTTTTATCTAGTCTCATAGCATTGTTGTCGGAAAAGTTACTTGGTACGATTTCAATTTTCTTAAGTTTACCAAGGCTAGATTTGTGACCCAAGAAATGATCTATCCTGCAGAATGTTCCATGAGCACTAGAGAGTAAAGTGTACTCTGTTGTTTTTGGATGGAATGTCCTATAAATATCAATTAAGTCTATCTGGTCTAATATGTCTTTTAAAGCTTGTGTTTCCATTTTTATTTTATTTTGGATCATCTGTCCATTGGTGAAAGTGGGGTATTAAAGTCCCCTACTATGATTGTGTTACTGTCAATTTCCCCTTTTATGGCTGTTAGCATTTGCCTTACATATTGAAGTGCTCCTATGTTGGGTGCATAAATATTTACAATTGTTATATCTTCTTCTTGGATTGATCCCTTGATCATTATGTAGTGTCCTTCTTTGTCTCTTCTAATAGTCTTTATTTTAGAGTCTATTTTGTCTGATATGAGAATTGCTACTCCAGCTTTCTTTGATTTCCATTTGCATGGAATATCTTTTTCCATCCCTTCCCTTTCAGTCTGTATGTGTCCCTAGGTCTGAAGTGGGTCTCTTGTAGACAGCATATATATGGGTCTTGTTTTTGTATCCATTCAACCAATCTGTGTCTTTTGGTTGGAGCATTTAATCCATTTACATTTAAGGTAATTATCGATATGTATGTTCCTATTACCATTTTCTTAATTGTTTTGTGTTTGTTATTGTAGGTCTTTTGCTTCTCTTGTGTTTCCTGCCTAGAGAAGTTCCTTTAGTATTTGTTGTAAAGCTGGTTTGGTGGTGCTGAATTCTCTTAACTCTTGCTTGTGTGTAAAGTTTTAATTTCTCAGTTGAATGTGAATGAGATCCTTGCTGGATAGAGTAATCTTGGTTGTAGGTTTTTGCCTTTCATCACTTTAAATATGTCCTGCCACTCCCTTCTGGCTTTCAGAGTTTCTGCTGACAGATCAGCTGTTAATGTATGGGGTTTCCCTTGTATGTTATTTGATGGTTTTCCCTTTCTATTTTTAATATTTTTTTCTCTGAAATTAATTTTTGATAGTTTGATTAATATGTGTCTTGGCGTGTTTCTCCTTGGATTTATCCTGTATGGGACTCTCTGCGCTTCCTGGGCTTGATTGACTATTTTGTTTCCCATACTAGGGAAGTTTTCATCTATAATCTGTTCAAATATTTTCTCAGTCCCTTTCTTTTTTTCTTCTTCTTCCGGGGCCCTATAAGTCAAATGTTGTTGTCCCAGAGGTCTCTGAGAATGTCCTCAATTCTTTTCATTTTTTTTTTCTTTATTCTGCTCTGTGTCAGTTATTTCCACGATTTTATCTTCCAGGTTAGTTATCCATTCTCCTGCCTCAGTTATTCTGCTATTGATTCCTTCTAGAGTATTTTTAATTTCATTTATTGTTTTGTTCATCATTGTTTGTTTGCTCTTTAGTTCTTCTAGGTACTTTTAAATGTTTCTTGTAGTTTTTCCATTATGTTTCTGAGATTTTGGATCATCTTTACTATCATTATTCTGATTTCTTTATTAGGTAGACTGCCTATTTCTCTTCATTTGTTTGGTCTCGTAGGTTTTTCCTTGCTCTTTCATTAGCTGCATATTTCTCTATTTTCTCATTTTGTTTAACTTACTGTGTTTGGGGGTCTCCTTTCACAGGCTGCAGGTTCATCGTTCCCATTATTTTTGCTGTTTGCCCACAGTGTGTGAGGTTGGTTCAGTGGCTTGTGTAGTCTTCCTGGTGCAGGGGACTGGTGCCTGTGTTCTGTTGGGTGGGTCTGTATCTTCTCCTTCTTGTAGGCAGGGCCACGTCCAGTGGTGTGTTTTGGAGTGTCTGTGAACTTACTATGACTTTGGGCAGCCTCTCTGCTAATGGGTGGGATTGTGTTCCTGTCTTGCTAGATGTTTGGCATGGGGCATCCAACACTGGAGCTTTCTGTCCGTTGGGTGGAGCTGGGTCTTAGCATTGAGATGATGATCTCTGGGAGAGTTCTTGCTGAATGATATTACATGGGGCCAAGAGGTTTCTGGTGGTCCAGTGTCCTGGACTTGGCACTCCCACCTCAAAGACTCAGGCCAACACCCAGCCCGAACACCAAGACTCTGCTAGCTGCACAGCTCTGAAGAAAAAGAAGAGAGAAAAAAAATACGAAAAATGAACAGACAGAACCCTAGGACAAATAGTAAAAGCAAACCTGTACAGACAAAATCACACAAAGAAGCTTACACATACACACTCACAAAAAGAGAAAAATGAAAATATATATATATTAAATAAAAGAGAGCAAACAAACCAATAAACAAATCCACCAATGATAATAATGCACTAAATACTACACTAAGATAAACATAAGACCAGAAACAAATTAGATGCAGAAGGCAAGCCCCATGTCTACATTTGCTCCAAAATTCTACTGCCTGAATTTGGGGAACATTTGTTGTCTTTTCAGGTATTCTTCTGATGCAGTGTTTATCAAGTTGATTGTGGGGATTTAATCTGCTGCTCCTGAGGCTGCACAGAGAAATTTCCCTTTCTGTTTGTTTGCACAGCTCCTGGGGTTCAGCTATGGTTTTGGCCCTGCCTCTGAATGTAGGTCGCCCTCAGGTGTCTGTTCCCTGCCCAGACAGGAAGGGGTTAAAGTAGCTGCTGATTAGGGCTCTCTTGCTCTCTCAGTCTGGGAAGAGGGAAGGGTAAGGTAGTCATAATTGGAATGTGGGGCGAGCCTGAGGCGGCAGACACCAGCGTGGTGTTGCAACAGCCTGAGGTGCGCCGTGTGTTCTTCCGGGGAAGCTGTCCCTGGATCTCGGGATCCTGGCAGTGGCGGGCTGCACAGGCTCCTGGGGGTTGGGGTGGGGTGGGGCGGGTGTGGATCCTGCGTTTGCACACATGATTCTTGGTGGCAGTGGCAGCAGCCTTAGTGTTTCACGCCCATCTCTGGGGTCCGAGCTGATAGCCACGGCTTGCGCCCGTCTCTGCAGCTCGTTTCGGCAGTGCTCTGCCTTCTGTGGGCACATTGGGAAGGAATCCCCTCTCCTTGTGCACCCCGAAACAAAGGTCTCTTGCCTCTCTGGCAGGTCCAGACTTTCTCCCGGACTCCCTCCCGGCTACTTGTGGCGCACTAGCCTCCTTCAGGCTGTCTTCATGCAGCCGACCCCAGTCCTCTCCCTGGGGTCTGACCTCCAAAGCCCAAGCCTCAGCTCCCAGCCCCTGCCCACTCCGGCGCGTGAGCAGACAGGCCTCTCAGGCTGGTGAGTGCTGGTCGGCACCGATCCTCTGTGTGGGAATCTCTCTGCTTTGCCCTCTGCACCCTGTTGCTGTGCTCTCCTTTGTGACTCTGAAGCTTCCCCCCTCCCGCCTCCACCGCCCTGTCTCCACCAGTGAAGGGGCTCTCTAGTGTGCGGAAACTTTTCCTCCTTCACGGCTCCCAGAGGTGCAGGTCCCGTCACTATTCTTTTGTTTTTTCTTTTTTCTTTTGTCCTACCTAGGTACATGGGGATTTTCTTGCCTTTTGGGAAGCCTGAGGTCTTCTGCCAGCGTTCAGTAGGTGTTCTGTAGGAATTGTTCCACATGTAGGTGTATGTTTGATGTATTTGTGGGAAGGAAGGTGATCTCCATGTCTTACTCCTCTGCCATCTTGAAGGTCCCCCTCAAAAAGAATGTATTCACTCTTACCTATAGTGTCGAGCAGTTAAGACAAAGATAGAACTACTTTGATAGTCCAGTACACAATAGCAGACACGCAATCCTCATATTCAGGAAAAACTGTAAACTCAGAACCACTTCAAATGTTAATGTCTTTTGTTCCTAAACCAATGTCCCCACCATAACTCTCCTATAACTCATATTATCTCCATGTGGCAAGCATGATAATTTCCTATAAGCCAAGCAAAAGGAAATTTAAACTTCAGGAAATGGAAAAGCAATATAGAAAGTTAATGAAGGGCTTGAAAAGTATACTAGGAACATCAAGGATAAGAACAAAATGATTTGGGGAAATCCTTAGTTTTTATTATTAATACTAATGGTTGCATTCTGAAATTGAACTAAGGAAGATGAGAGGTATTGAAAACATTCCACATTGTGTTCTAGCAGATGGTTAAGTAGTGTTTTTTTGTTAACTCATTCATCTAAAGCTCCTTTATCTGTATTAAAATTGTCCCAAAGGGAAAAAGTAGTTTCAGAAGTGTTCGCGATCCTTTATTATGGGGGAAGAATCCATTTTCTATGATTTCTGTCAAGTGCAAAAAACCTATTTAAAGGAATTAACTGTGATAATTCACTGCTTTGAATTCATTCCTTTTGCAGTATTGCTTCCCACACTTTCATTTTATGTCATTTAATTCAAGTATCTCTGTCTTGAAGTTTCATGATCAAAAATCTATACAAAGTGTGTGTGTGTGTGTGTGTGTGTGTGTGTATGTGTATCTCATGTGTGCATTCTAAATAACAAAAATCTGTTTAAAATGCAACATTTGAGCACCTACTTTTGTTATAGGCTCCCTCATCTCTGCTCTGCCAGCTAATGCCCATTGTTTGCCTGCTCATTGATTGTCAAATACATTTTTCTGCAGGGATTGTATCAGTCCTTGTCAAAATTCTGAGTTCACTTTTGAAGGTGGTCTTTATGTCTGTGTTTTTTTTTTCTAGGGGGAGGGGTAACAGACCCTGCTTAAAATTAAATACAAGTGCTGAAAAGCAGTTTTAGCAAAGTATCACAAAAGGAAACTGACAAATACAAGGAAAAGAAAATTGGCTTGTATTTTTATATACTGAAATTTATTATTTGTGAATTTGGGGATCTGAGAATTAATAAAGGGAAATAATAAGACTAATGTCTTAACTGGAAATTGTGCATCCCACCATGTTTGTTTTTCTAAGTAACATCTTTAAAAGGCTGTTCTTTACTTCCAGTGACTCTCTTATTACTCAAGAATGATTTTCACATGTGTTGTTAACAGCCTAGTCCCAAGCCATTAGTCCACCTTAGTCTTTTCAGTCCTCTAATTTTATCCATCCTGCCATGAATGCAGACAGACTGCATAATAGCGGGAGCAAAAATGGAAAGGCATGGGTCAGTATCTACATGGTTCAGAAGAGCCATCTGAAGGATAAAACAAAATGGCACTAACAGCACTGATGCTCAACACAGAATTAGGGAGCTATTTAAATAATGTGCCATGGGCTCTGAAGGTAGTTGCCAAAGAGGAGTTCCAAAAATACCTTGAGTAACGGGAGCATCAGTAAAATAGAGGACTCAACACACATTTGAATGAGTATATTCTAGTGTTAGCAAGGAATCCAGTATGATTTTCTAGAAATGTGGATTGGGCTTTTTTATTTAAAAACAAAAAACATTCAGAGTTTCCCCTGTAACCTATATAGTGATTTAAAACTTTTTAAAAGTAAATATCTCTAAAATCAAAGAGGAAACAAAAATGAAATTTCTTTGTATTGGAATTAAAATGGCATCTGAATGTTTCATTCATTCATAATTTAATAGACTGTATTCACATTTTTACTTTCAAGCAGAACATAGACCAAAAATTCACACCATATTTCTCCTCTATATTTTAATAACAGATTGATATTACCACCAACATTCATATATCCATCCATTTCACACACCCAGAAAATATTAATTGAATACCAGCTATAAGTACAGAGAATCAAATGATGAAACTGTACCTCACTATTTTTTATCCTCTTAGGTGACTACCTCTCCCAATAAGCTTAATTTCTTGAGAGCAAGGACTCTTTATGATTCACTCTCATATCCTTAATGACTAAGCATACTGCTCAGAACATAGAAAATACTGAGAGAATGTTGAATAAATAAAAATGTTTTTAACAACAATTTATAAAAGTTTATAGTACATCACTTATTGCCTTTTGAGTTCTTATTCCAGTATCATCTTCCTCAGATCTACTATGTATATTTTATGAGTCATTGATCTTGAATGCAAATCCCAAACTCTCCCCCGTTTTCTATATTTGGCAGATATCTGGTTTTCTGCATTTTGCACAATAAAGTGCATGTCTTAATGGAGACATGTAAGGTCTATGATTGTCTTATGCCTGTTATTTTAGTTTGATCTCCTACTGCTCCCCCTCACCCCACTACATTCCATTTTGTTTCACAACTCTGGGAATTTACACATGCTCTTATATTTTGCCCAGACTCTTCTTCTCTCTCTTGGGTGTAGCAGACTTCTACTCATTCTTTAAGACCCACCCCAGTCATTTCCACGTTTATGAAAGTTTATTGATACCCAGATGTAACCACTTCACCGTGTATGTCGTCACTTTGCCTAATTTATACTTCTATTGAAATACTCCTCAAACCAAGTTCCAAGGAAACTGCTTCTGTAGGATACAATCACACGTGTTATTGCAGGAGTAAAGGGAGCAGGGACTATCCTGTGGTCCAAAGAAAAAATTGAGAAATTGTATATTATATAAAATTAAACAGGTGTTTTTATTCCAGGAATCATCGGAGCCTTTTCAGTTTTCATGTTCACTGTGAATATAAAAGTAGACTATATAATATACAGTGTTTCCCATATATATTTCTCTGTGAAACCCATTTTTCACACAATACAGAGAATCTCATGGGACTCATGTATTCTACTAATTGTAGTTTGTGAAAACTTTGTTCTATTATTTTATTTTTTATAATTATTTCCTTAGAGCCTGTGGCTCCTTGAGATCAGGGTCTGTGTACTATGTATTATGATTTACTCTTTACTTAGTTAAATGTGGATGATTGTTTGAAAATAGACTTAGTTTATAAATGAAATATCCTAAATCACATGTCAATATAAAGATAAGAATAGTAATTTTTTCATCTACCTTATTTGTTGTGATTGTGTTTGACATAGTACATATAAGCACTGGATAAATTAGTAATTAAGCGAAGCATGTAAATAAGATGAAAATACAGATAAAATAGAGGGATCAACACACATTTGGATGATTATATTCCAGTGTTAGCAAGAAATCTGGTATGATTTTCTAGAAATGTGAATTTGACCCTTTACCCATTTGAAAAAAAATTCAGAGCTTCCCCTATAATCTATGTAGTGATTTTAAGCTTTTATTTTTCTTATACTCTACCTTTTAGAAGTTAGGGTTTTTCATCTGTTGAATTTAGTCATTGCAGTATATGTTTATCATTACAAAAATTTAAAGTTAATATACACAAAAATTACATGTTTTGTAAATATATAAAGTATTTAATGTTGGTAATTACTTAATGATGTTCATTACTTTGGACATTTTCAGTTGGAATTCTACAGAAAATGGCTAAATCATTTAAGCTGTATTTAAACCTATATTTATAATATTTAAAAGGCATAGATGTCTCTAATTTGAACTCTAAAAGAAATCTCTTTATAGTATAAGATAATAACAGCAAAATATTCATACAGATGAACAGCAAAATTCTGCCCAGGTGCAAACATAGACATATACATTTATATTTAGCTCTCTTCCATCCTGAGACACCGTTCATATTGCTGATGAAGGTTTGTTCTCATATGTATTTAATGAGCATTCTGGTTTAAAATGAGACTGAGACCCTTGCTACTCAAAATCAACACAGTTGGTGGCAAGATAAAGATTTTAATATTAAAAAATACTTGAGTTTGGTGAATATTAGGTAATTTGAAGGACTTTCTTTGATGGTTTTATAGAATTCACTCTTTAATTCAATTAAAAGAAATAAAAATTTGGCAAAATTGTTTGTGTAGACATTCTATCCCTCCTTTTAAACATTATTTTCCAGTAGTTAGACCATAGCCTGAGAGGACAGGTAAGCATTCCATTATCATTTCTCTTCTTTATTCCCCTCTATAATTGTTTTTCTTGAGTTATTACTTTAAAATACTGAGAGAAAATAATTTTGACAGCAGTGTCCTTAAGGAACATTATCAAGTGGATCATTGAAACACCATTCCAAAATAGAGTAGCTATGAAACATAGAGGAGCATTAAAGGCCTGGAACTAATGATTGATGCTTGTTGGTTAGGTACATAGATCTATATTTTTATTAAACAATTTGACACAATTCCACACGTCCATTAAAAATTTGTGTCTCTTTTCACTTTGAAGTTATACCCGTCTCCTAAACTACTCTCCAGATGCCCTATTCAACACATGAAAATTTCATAAGACCATTTCTACTCAAAACAAAGGATAGGACTCAGAATTATTCATACTATTCACCTCAATTAAGTGACAAAATCAATGAGGAGAATGGGCCATTCAAATACAAGTATTAATCACTCATTATTACATGGCTTAACGTTTTTTTTTAACAAAAAAGAGTATAAAATAAAAACATCCAGAATATCTTCTAGCAGAGTTAATATACATATTTAAACATTCATGAAAACATAAAAGGTGTGTTTGTTTAATAATAGCACATCAACTGACAGTCCTCACTATGCTATCCACATAATATATGGATTTATGATAGCAGAAAAATAATGTTCTTGAAAGAAGACAATCAAATAGGCAACAGGTACATGAAAAAGTGCTCAACATCACTAATCATCACAAATTAAAACCACAATGAGATATCATCTTACACCTGTTAGAATGACTATTATAAAAAAGGCAAGAGGTAACAAGTACTGGTGAGCATGTGGAGAAGAGGGAACCCTCATGCACTGTTGGTGGAAATGTAAATTGGTGCAGCCTCCATAGAAAATAGTATACAGATGATGGTGTAATGCATGAGTGATGTGGAATGGTGGTCGCTGTGCATCTAGGGATTCACAAACAGCCCCAACCCTCCCTCCTTCAACCCAGTGACCAGAGGAGTAAGGAAAAGAGATTCAGCCACAGCCAGTTTTCTAAGACAGGCAGAAACTGCTAGACATTTCAGCTGGTTATATAACTTAATTTACTTCTCTATAATCAATATCAGAATTGAGACTTCTCCCAGTCAAGATTGTAGCTCTTAAATATGTAGCAAGACTTTGACTCTTCAAACATATGTACATTTATATATATGATCACACCATTGCCCACAAAATAAGTTCTATCTCCTTGACATGCCATCGATGGTTTTTACTACTAGTGGAATTGCTTTTCTCTGTTCCCTTGCCACTTCCTTTGACTTGCCCTACATTTTAGTTGAACTGGATAACTCACCATTCTCAAACTCACCATATTTACTACTGCGGCCATACTTTTCTCATACTCTTTCTTCTATCTGGCATACTATTCGCTTCGTGTCTAAGCCTACCAGTCATTCAAAGTGTAGGTCAAATGTCACCTCCACCTGGGAGTCATCTATTCTTCATAATCAGAAGGAACTAAATCTTCTTTTCAATATCAGCATGTTTAGCTTCCCCTTCTTTTCTGATTCTCTTTTCTCATTTATGTTATGGTTATCTGCATTTGGATCCTCTCCTTTTTGAAGCTGCAAATTCCTTGGAATCAAGAACTATGTTTTTCCCCTCTTGAAGTTCACCTTAGCATCTAAGTTTATATGTGCGGTAAGTATGCGATACATTTTTTAATGGCTGTCCTTCCTCTTCTGCATGCATTTTAACAAAAAGACTTTTAAATGTGAAACTTGAAATTTTGTAGGCAAAATGCTTTCCAACTCTGTACATGCTTATATGTCTATTAATAAATCTAACATTGCGTTATGGTAGTTTTAAACTGTTTTTTTTTTTATGGCTGCTATTGTTTAAATTTTACCACGAGTCACATCATTAACCATTAAAACCTGTAGGTTTTTTCTAATTCCAGCTTCTATTTACCCAGGCAAGTCCTTCCAACTTTGTATTTGTACAACTTTCAAACCCATGCAGCATTTTAATGCTATTTTTAATCGTTGTCCTTTAGTCTATCCTTTCAAGTTATTTTTAGATCTTAATCAATTCTGCCAATAAATAGACTAGCTATCTCCCTCCCTGCCCCCACACCCTCATCCTCAGCTCCAAGCAATATCCTCACAGGAGAAGCTTCGTTTCTCTGTCTTTGAGGAATTTATTAATAAAAATGAACAGGACAGGGACTGGAATAGAGAACTCTCTTCTAATTGGCATCAGTTGAAATCAGCACATTATGAATCCACCAGTATGACCATAATCCTCTATCTTACCCACAAAAATGTCATGAGAGACACTTCACTGTCTTACTGTGATCAACATGTATTCTTTTTATTTTTCTCAATGTGATATCACAATAAAAAGAAGTGATTTCCTAGACCAATCAAGTAACTTAAAACATTGTGTTATAAACCAGTTTACATTTTTTGGTAATTTATCTAGTTCTCCAGTGTTAGATATACATTTACATTTTAATCAATACTAATATAGAAGGCCCTATTAATTCTTTCAAAAATAGTAAAAACTGATAGTTTTGATCTACTATGCTAGGTATATACCAAAAAGGTGACTTGCTTCTAAGTATTTATTTATTTATTTTAAATTTTTATTGGGGTATATTTGATTTACAATGTTGTGTTAATTTCAGGTCTCCAGCAAAGTGAATCAATTGTGCATATACATATATCCACTTTTTTAGATTCTTTTCTCATATAGGCCATTACAAAGTATTGAGTAGAGTTCCCTGTGCTATAATAGGTGCTTATAATAGGTTCTTATTACTTGTCTACTTTACATAGTGTGTATACGTCAATCCCAATCTCCCAATTTATCCCTCCACCATATCGCCTGGTAACCATAGGGTTTCTACATCTGTGACTCTACTACTGTCTTGTAACTAAGTTCATTTGTACCCTTTTTTTAGTTTCCATGTGTAAGTGACATCATATGATATTTGTCTTTCTGTGTCTGACTTACCTCACTCAGTATGCCAATCTCTAGGTCCATCCATGTTCCTGCAAGTGGCATTATTTTGTTCTTTTTTATGGCTGAGTAATATTCCATTGTATATATGTACCACATCTTCTTTATCCATTCCTCTGTCGATGGGCATTTAGGCTGCTTCCATGCCTGGCTATTGTAAATAGTGCTGCAATGAACATTGTGCTACATGACTGTTTTTGAATTATGGTTTTCTCAAGATATGTGCCCAGTAGTGGGATTGCTGGGTCATATAGTAGTTCTATTTTTAGTTTTTTTTTTTTTTTTTTTTTTTTTTGCGGTACGCAGGCCTCTCACTGTTGTGGCCTCTCCCGTTGCGGAGCACAGGCTCCGGACGCGCAGGCTCAGCGGCCATGGCTCACGGGCCCAGCCGCTCCGCGGCATGTGGGATCTTCCCGGACCGGGGCACGAACCTGTGTCCCCTGCATCAGCAGGTGGACTCTCAACCACTGCGCCACCAGGGAAGCCCCTATTTTTAGTTTTTTAAGGAACCTCCATACTGTTCTCTATAGTGGCTGTATCAATTTACATTCCCACCAACAGTGCAAGAGGGTTCCCTTTTCTCCACACTCTCTCCAGCATTTATTGTTTGTAAATTTTTTGATGGCCATTCTGACTGGTGTGAGGTGATACCTCACTGTAGTTTTGATTTGCATTTCTCTAATTATTAGTGATGTTGAGCATCCTTTCATGTGTTTGTTGGCAATCTGTATATCTTCTTTGGAGAAATGTCTGTTTAGATCTTCTGCCCATTTTTGGATTGGGTTATTGGATTTTTTGATATTGAGCTGCATGAGCTGCTTGTAAATTTTGGAGATTAATCCTTTGTCAGTTGTGTCGTTTGCAAATATTTTCTCCCGTTCTGAGGGTTATCTTTTGGTCTTGTTTATGGTTTCCTTTGCTGTGCAAAAGCTTTTAAGTTTTATTAGGTCCCATTTGTTTAGTTTTGTTTTTATTTCCATTTCTCTAGGAGGTGGGTCAAAAAGGTCCTTGCTGTGATTTATGTCTTAGAGTGTTCTGCCTATGTTTTCCTCTAAGAGATTTATAGTGTCTGGCCTTACATTTAGGTCTTTAATCCATTTTGAGTTTATTTTTGTGTATGGTGTTCAGGAGTGTTCTAATTTCATTCTTTTACATGTAGCTGTTCAGTTTTCCCAGCACCACTTATTGAAGAGACTGTCTTTTCCTCATTGTATATTCTTGCCTCCTTTGTCATAGATTAGGTGACCATAGATGCATGGGTTTATATCTGGAGTTTCTATCCTGTCCCATTGATCTATATTACTGTTTTTGTGCCAGTACCATAGTGTTTTGATGATTGTAGCTTTCTAGTATAGTCTGAACTCGGGGAGCCTGATTCCTCCATCTCTGTTTTTCTTTCTCAAGATTGCTTTTGTTTTTCAGAGTCTTTTACGTTTCCATACAAATTGTAAAATTTTTTGTTCTAATTCTGTGAAAAATGTCATTGGTAATTTTACAGAGATTGCATTGAATCTGTAAACTGCTTTGGGTAGTATAGTCATTTTCACATTATTGATTCTTCCAATCCAAGAATATGGTATATCTCTCCATCTCTTTGTGTCATCTTTGATTTCTTTCATCAGTATCTTATAGTTTTCTGCATACAGGTCTTTTGCCTCCTTAGGTATTTTATTCTTTTTGTTGCAATGGTAAATGGGATACTTTTCTTAATTTCTCTTTCTGACCTTTCATTGTTATTGTATGCTTCTAAGTATTTAAAGTAATTCATTTTGTCTTTTTTTCCATACTTTTAATATTATTACCTAAAAAAGTAAAAATAAATAAATAATGTAAGTTGTACCATCACAGGAACTGACAGATATTTAAAATTCTATTAGGTAAAAGAGCAACAAATTTAGAGTGTTTACTTTGTGAAAGGCACGATGCTCCATGCCTTAGGCATGATATCTCATCAATCTTCATTAAAATCCTACAAAATAAACATAATTATTATTATTATTCAATTCCACAGAAGGGAACCTGAGGTTCAGAGTTCAACTCATTTATTCAACAGTTATTGAAGAACTGCCTGTTATTTCCTTTGCAGAGTCCTTTAATGTCACCGAATTTACATTTTGATGGGGTGTGGAATTTCCATTAATTCACTGGTGAAATCCTATGAAGCTAATTAGAGAACAGATCAGTTGGTTGCAATTATGACAAGTGCTACAGAGAAATCCAGAGCAGTATGAGATTATATAACAGACAAACCTGATCTAGTCTGGAATTTCAGTGAAGGTTTCTGAGTCCTGCAGAATAAGAGACAGTCAAGGAGAGGTTTGCAGTGGTTCGGGGAGGGTGAGGATAAGTTATCTGTAGGAGAGAGAGGAACATCTGCAAAGGTACTAAGATGGGAAAGGAGTCTGGCACATTTTAGAAAAATCAAAGGCAGCTAGTGTGAGTGCAGTACAGGTAGAAGGAATAGAGAAAGGAGACTGTGGATCATGCTTGGCCTTCCTGCAAACCACGTATTAATTTTAGATTTTAGCCTAAAGGAAAAGGGGAGACAGAAGGGTTATTTACTTATTTGTATTTTGTTTGTTTCTTTTAATTGGGTGTAAACTGGAATCAGATTTGCACTGTAAAAATATCACCTTGGTTGCTGTTTAGGGAATGGACTAGAAAACAACACCAGAGGATGGAGAGGCATCAGTTAGGAGGCTTTTGCAGGAGTGAAGGAGAAAGATCACAATGCCTTGGAGCATGTAATGACAAAAATGACAGAGACAAGTGAATGGAGTTGGGAAGTTTAGGAAATAGAATTGGCAAGACTTAGTAGTTGAGTGAGTGAGATAATGAGAAATAAAGAAAAAGCCAAGGCTTGTCTGACTGGGTGGATGTTAATTAAACAGTTGCCTAAAGACAAACAGCTAATGAGTGTTAGGGATTTGGACCTTGTTCAAAATTTGTGTTTTTAACATTATGACCTCTGCGACACAGCTTACAATGGTCAAGAGTTCCATTATTTGAAATTCTACAGTATACCTTTTACAATATAAATACTTGGATATGTGTGACAACATACTGGAGAAACAGTGCAAAAAGGACTGCAGAGCAGATTCAGTTTCTGCGGTCCAAAATTTTCTATTCTGACTCTTCAGAGTAGCTGCAAGATATGGGTTTCTTTCACTTGTGTTTCATTCTGTAACCTGGTGCTAGCAATAATAATCACAATGAGTTTATTCAAGATAAAATGGAAAGTATGCATTCCCTAGGATCCTTGGATGAAAGAAAAACTTTTTTCCCAAATCATAAAATCATGTATTTTCCATATTACTTTATATCTTACTCCGTCTTATTGAATAATACTACATTTTCAACAAGTCTTATCAAGTACTATGTATTTGTACAGATCACAAATACAGAATTAATCACATCTGAGATCAAGTAGAATATCTCCTTTTTTGAATGCAAATACCTTTAGAAATGTGAGGTAGTAAGTCATAACCCTTAATCATGGTCTTTCTCCTTCTGGGTTAAAAGATAATCAAGAAAAGAATTGTAGCCATAGGATTTCATCTTAAAAAATGTTGCCACCAAGAGGTAACTTTGTCATTAGGCAGAAGCTGGTGCATTTTTTTCCCCTTCACATCCTTAAATTTTTGTTTGAGGTTTGCCTCTAAATTGTGAATTTCAAGTTTCTTGGACAGCTCAGAATACTGTTTCCTATACAGCGTATTATATTTTTTAGATGTAATTTCATGTGGATACTACACATTTTATTGAGATGAAACTAGTGAGCAATAAAATATTTAATTATTTTAAATGTTTCTAGAGCACCACAGATGGTGACATAGTTTCGTCTCCTTCACAAGCCTACTACTGTGTACATAGTTATTTCTCCAGTTTATTCCTTTTCCAGCAGAGCCAAATCCAAACTATGCCAGATTATGCTGTGTCTGTGTCTGTGGAGCTCAATCTCTGGCTTTAACTGCAGTCCTCAGCGTGGTCAGGATGAGGTGCAGGAACCGTGAATCTCTGTCCCTGGGGGACATTGGAAGGAACATGGTAGATATCAACTGAGAAATAGTAAGTTGTTTTGCATAAAAGAAACTCCATCATCCCTGTGGACAAGGGGCTCAGAACGGAGTGAATCAAGAACTAATGATAGTTTCTGAAAGTAGAGGCTAAGAAGCAATATTTTTAGAACATAGATTATTATTGATAACATTATCACAGTGGGGTGGTTTAGAGCACAGGCTCTGGATCCTGACTGCCAGGGCTGTCACTTACTACCTCTGTAACCTTGGCT
The DNA here is from genome assembly GCF_008692025.1 of Phocoena sinus. Taxonomy (NCBI): domain Eukaryota; kingdom Metazoa; phylum Chordata; class Mammalia; order Artiodactyla; family Phocoenidae; genus Phocoena; species Phocoena sinus. The sequence continues at coordinate 76,958,255 of NC_045768.1, read as the reverse complement.
AAGTTACTTAACTTCAATGAAGTAATCGCGGGGTTGTTGGGAGGCTGAATGACATGACTCCTAAAGTTCTCAGTACAGTGCCTGGTACATGCTTAGCACTGGAGAAATGTTAGCTGTTATTATTATTATTGTTACTGTAATTCACTTACCCAGCCAGACCCTTTAATAAGCAGTGATAGAGGCTTGGTAGGAGAAACAGGGCTATAGGTATAGGAGCATACCTTCTTGTTTTGTCTCTTCTCTTTTGACATTTTGTCTCTTCTCTTTCATATGCACATCCAATGTCTATTTGACTTATTAACATGCTCTTCTTTCCTACATGTGCACATGCCATGATCCATCTAAAATTATAACTGGGATAGTTCTTACTTTAAAACTTATCAGTACATACATGTTGGGATCACCTCTTTAGAAATCCTCAGCTTGTTAAAAACAAGATTGTTCAGGCTAATAATCAAGTACGTTGAAAATATATACCATGTAATGAAGCTCCGCCAAAGGAAACAAATTCTCTACCACAAGATTCATGTGCCTTTAAAACCATGGGATTGTGATCTCAACTAATGAAAGACTATGAATTGTAATGAGAATCTATATCACTGACAGAAGAATGTACATAAGAGTGACAGTGATCAGACTCTAAAGAACTGTAGACGAGCCTCATTACTCAGCAGAGGACCCTGGCTCCCTGAACAAAATCTCTTGGTTGCCTTTTTGAGAAGAGTCTATGTTTTAAAAAAAGGAAAGAATGTAAATGCATCTGACTGAAACATTTGCTCCTTTGGCTCTAAAAACAGGGAGCTGGCAAGGATATGGAGAAAGGGGGGCCCTAGTGCACTGTTGGTAGGAATGTAAATTGGTGTAGCCGCTATGACAAACAGTGTGGATGGAGGTTCCTCAAAAACTTAAAATTAGAACTACCTTATGATCTAGCAATCCCGGTTCTGGCGTATATTCAAAAGAAATGAAATAACTCTCTGGAAGAGATAGCTACACTTCTGTGTTCATTGCAACATTACTCACAATTGCCAAGACGTGAAAACAACCTATGTGTCCATCAATAGATAAAGAGATGATGAAAATGTGAGGGGTGTGTGTGTGTGTGTGTGTGTGTGTGTGTGATGAAATATTATTCAGTCATATAAAAGGAAGAAATCCTGCCATTTGTACAGCATAGATGGACTTTGAGGTAGCATTATGCTAAGTGAAATGTCAGACAGAGAAAGACAAACGTTGTGTGATCTCACTTACATGTGGAATCTAAAAACATCAGACTCATAGAAACAGAGAATAGGTTGCCAGAGGCTGGGGGTGGGGTGGGAGAAATGGGGACATGTTTGTCAGTGGGGACAAATGTACAGTTATAAGAAGAATAAGGTCCAGGGATCTAATGTAGACTATAGCATGATGACTAGAGCTAACAATACTGTATTGTATACTTGAAAGGTTCTGTGAGAGTTGATTTTAACTATCCTCACCATAAAAATAACATCAAAAAATAAGGTAATTATTTGAGGAGAAGGATGTATTAACTAACCTTGTGTGGTAAACATTTTGTAATCTATACACGTATCAAATCATCACAGATGTCCACCTTAAACTTATGCAGTGTTATAGGTCAGTTATATCTCAATAAGCCCGGAAGCACCAACAACAACAAAAGAGGGAGGATAACACAGAGGAATAGGTGGTAAGCATTGAAGGAGGAAACAGGTAAAAAAGGAAAAAAGCAGGTTACAGAGCAGATGTAGAACATTGATCTGTTTGTTTTTGTTATTTTTCTTCTAGTTTTATTGAGGTATAACTGGCATACAACACTGTATAAGTAAGTTTAAGGTGTACAGCATAATGATCTGACTTGTGTACATAATGAAACGCTTATCACAATAAATTTAGTGAACATCCATCCATCATCTCATATAGATACAACATTAAAGAAATAGAAAAAAATTGTTTTTCCTTGTGATGAGAACTCTTAGGATTTACTCTCTTACCTTTCATATATAGCATACAGTAGTGTTAATTATACTTATCACGCTTTTTTATTTTAAAAAATTATATGTACACAGGATAAACATTCTAAAAGTATATAATAGAGGCCAAAATTTAACAGTGGTTATATCTTTGTGGAAGGATTTGGGGGTGGTCATTCATTTATTCATTTTTTCGCTATTTTTCAATTTCTCTATTGTGTATTTCTTATGTTTTTAAAGAAGAAACAAACAGAAATGCAAAGGAAGCTGACCAAATGGCAGTAAGTAAGGTCCATTTATTTTTATAATCTGTAAAACTGAACAATGTTTTTATTATGTTCAGGAAATGTCTCAGAGGTTCCCAGGGAATATAAGAGAGCTCATAGAATTCAAGTCAAATAGAAAGAGATACACTTACAAAGGCATTGCCAGTGGCAGGAAAGTTTTTATAAAACATTAACAAAATGGTCTAATCAGTGTAAAGTTTGAAGATTATTCTCAGTAGGAAACAATGGATGAAGTTAGGGGTGTCTGAGTTCAAAGAAGTCAGAGACAATTAACACAATCCTAAATACAGTAAGTTATAACAGTCTAATTTTCACAATCACAGGATTTCTAAGGAGTTATTTGCTTGCCATAAATGTCAAATAATATGTGACTTGAATAATAAATGTTTACTCATCTAATAAAAAATGAATAGTTTACTCTTCATCAAGGAAAATAAATCAATAGGATATGTTCTTTTCTTCTTTGTTGTTAGAGAAGAGGATTTTATAGGAAGCATGTTCACTAAAAATGCATGATGAAAATGGACAAAATCAATGTCCAATACCTTTGTAAGGGCTCTGTCTGGGGTATGTTTCTCAATGGGTAATGAGTAGACTTGCTTTAGAAATAACCTGAGAAGTTTGACCTCTGACCACCAAATCAAGCTCTTTGGAGTCACGGAGGAGGCTGCATTTTCAGTAAGCGCCCAAGGTAAATTTGATGTTCACTGAAATTTGAGAACACTGAATATAAACTGTGGGCTAAAATCCATCAAAGATTAGCAAAGATTTCACTCTTCTTTAAAAGCAAAGGGCTTCTTTATTTAGCTGAAAATGTTTTAATGGTAAAATTTCTGATGAGAATGGGCTAATATAGCACAAAAAGATCAATGAGTTTATAATGCTATGCATGTACACAGACTTTTTGAGATATAGCTCTAGATCATTTTCATTTAAATTGTTTCATATATTCTGAATTAATATGTGAACTGGGAAAACCTTAAAATACCTTGTTCTCATTTGCATAACTGATAGAAATAAAATATTCTTGTTAATCACTGAGGCATATGTAATATGTTTCAGCTGATTAATTTTGTTTTAATGTGATCCGTGTTTTTTTCTCCACTCCATAGAACAGTCATGGTTGAAACAGAAAATCATTCTCTGAGATATTTATGTCCCTTTAGTTATTATATTCAAAGCTAAATTACTTTTATTTTCAGAGTTTTTTGTTTTCTTGTTTCCCTCCTATGGTATTTCTGAAAGACTTAACTTCAACTTTAAAAAGCCCTAGAAGGTTTAAGAAGCAAAAAAAAAAAAAAAATAGGAAGAACTCATGAGACCAATAATACAGGAATATCAGAGGTAACCTTCCAACCTCATAATTTAGGGATTTGATTTTCCAGAGCGGGAATATTTCCAAATTCCTCTGAGGAACTATAAGACATTTTTCTAGAAACACACTTTTAGAAATGTCCTTGTGTGTTCTGCTGATAGCATGCCTGTTACTTTATGTAATGACACTATTCACACCATGTTTTGTATCTTGGACTTGTGAAATATAAAATAATCACTTAAGTGTGAATGTTTAATATTCCAGAAATTTCTTGAGCCTTCCACATCCCAGATATATCAGTTCACAAAATGCACATGCTCCTGAGTATATTTTTGGTCTTTAAAAACAAGATAGTAAAAATCAGGGTTTGGAGGAAATCAAGGTGTCATTGTGTAGAAACAAGATATTAGTGGTGTAAATTAGTCCCCTGAGGATTGGTATTAGTTCGTATGGGCTATGTAATGCCATGGTAACAAATAACACCAAATTTCAGAGTCTTGGAAACAATTGAGATGTATTGCTTGCTGATGGCATATTTGCATCAAGTTATGCCCAGTTCAGGATCCTGGCTATCAGAGAAGTCACTATCTGGAACATTGCTTAGTACCGTGACGGGGAGAAGGAGATAACAATATGAATCATGCATTGGATTTTAAAGTTTCCTCCCATAATTGACACACATTGTTGGACAAAGCAAACCTAACCATAACCTAACCACAATGGGCGAGGAAATACAATGACACCACATGTCTAGGAGAGCCACAAATGTTTGATGAATAGCACTATGACTATCCCAAGGATCCTGGCTTACTGGGCGTTGACTACCTCAAGGATCATGGCTTACTGGGCATGGCTTCCTGGGCATTTGTTTGATAGTTTTCTTTCTTCTTTCCCAGACATCAAAATTATCTTCCATACTTGGCTTTCTGAAATGTAAGGGAAAGGTATTGGGCTTTGATAAACTTCAAGGCATTAGTGAAGATTTATAAGCTTAAATCATCATCACTATTCACTGATAGCTGGTTTGGGAGAGAAAAAGACTAGATAGGCGATCTCATTTCTTAATAGCTCTAGAGGTTAATATGACGAGAGAGAGGACCATCTTGAAAGCCCTAGGCTTTGGTGAACAAGGAAAGGAGAAAACTAGATTAATGGAACCAAAGCCAATATTTCCAACTTTATAATGTTGCCCATATCCCTAAATTAATTCTCATAATTCTTTTATGAAAAAAACCCTTTTTTATTGTATTAAATATATTTGAGAGAGGGGGAAATAGCTCTACAGTGTTAGCAATGAAAATTTAAACTGTTAAAAATGAATTTACAGTGCCGGCCAGAGTTTACTATGCTGCCTTAACAAATTATGAAAGGATCTTCTGTGCCAAATATGTTTGTCCTCTAGAACCCCTCTTTATTCTTCCCTACCTTTCTATAAACCCTAGAAGGCTGACATGTGTGGTTCCCTTTCCCTTTGGCTTTCTAAGTTTAGGCAATGAAGAAACCATCAAGATATGAAAAGGGAGGAGAAGAGTGAGGTTGGGATATTTAATCCCCAGTTCGCTTTCTGCCAGGGGATTTATCTCTTTACTAAAGGCTACAGCTCCTATCAAGTGGCCCTGTTCATAGAGGCACCTATGCTTTCAACATCTCAGTAACCATTTCTTAACCTTTTCCTTTGGGAAAAGTCTTGTGTAGTAAGGAATTCCTGCTCTTGCTAGCCTTCAAGTGCTGCACTATCCCTTGTTTGTTCCTCACACCTTGTCACACATCTATAAATATTTTTTCTGATTTATTTCTCCCATCAGACCATCATGCCTGTTTCTTGCCAGGGGACTGACTAATCCAGTCACTATCCAGGTGCTATGACAAATGTTTAGATCCAAAGCTAATAATCAAAACTACTAGGTTACAAAGGTCTTGGCAGAAATGAATCTCCATTAAAATTTCATATTCTTAGGCTCCCAAAAGTTCCTATAGAGATCAAGATGATGAGAGAGGGGGTCCTCATGAATAGGGACCATCACTATTACTTGAAGACTGAATTTAAGTCCTGACTTTACAAAGTTAAAAAAGAAATATTTGCAGTCCTTGCAATTGCAGGTTGTTTATATGGATAATTCATTCAAAAGTTTCTGAGATACCATAAAGTGGGCTATTTATTGTTAAGAACAGAAAGAGGAACTAAGCATTAATAAAACTCCAAGTTGAGAAACCTGGTAGCTGCTCTCTATGGTGGATCACTGCTGACAGACACAGACAGAATCCTTAAGGATAAAATAAGTGGCAAGAATGTTAAACAACCTGTCAGTCAGACACTAAGTATTTACTCCTCTAAAACCTCACATGCTCCCAGTCCACTACTTCTATTGATTTATCCAGAACTTTTCCAAGTTTTATTCCTTCTATTACCTTTTATATTGATTTTTATTACTCTCTATTGACCCTTATTGCACATAACAGCTGCAATATTACTGGTCTTTTGTTGTATTTTCTCTTTAGTCATTCTCCAAGGAGTGAGCCATTCCATGCACGAAAGATCATTAGTCTTCTGCAGAAATCTTGAAGTGAGATGGAATGACAACTGGACATAAAACTTCATGATTCATGACTGAGCTCCTCAGAACATTTGTGGGCAACTCGTGTTGTCTCATTTAGCATTTCGTTAGACTTGGAAGATGAGGCATCACAACTTTTGCTAATTTAGGGATTTTCTTGTCTAGCAAAGCACAATAGCCCTTCTTCTTATGTATAATGGTATCCCCGTCGTAGATGTGATAGATATGATTCTTAGGTTATATAGTTCTAAAAGTTCAAGATCACCAAATTATGACATGGTTAAAGTAATTTATGATAAACAATAGTTGAGTTATTTTACAATAAAAGTAAAAGTTTTTCCTTTAATTAATAGCTTTTAGTGCTTATACCCTGTAGAATTTGGTCTCTAGTGCCTAACTCTTTTCCTTAGTGACTTTGTTTTAATATTTATGTATTGAATGCTCACTCTGTGTTTTCTACTGTAAAAAAATCTCCATGTGATACACTTCTTTTTGCCAAAAGTTAGATCTGCCAAAGGGAAAAAAAAGTGGGCATTTATAAAGGGAAATATTTTTTTAAGTGAGTGGAAGTATGAGAAAAGAAAAATGTAGAGGTCACACTGGCTCAGGAGAGAGCATGGGGTAGGTCTAAGCTATCCACAGGATAGTAAAATATATTCTTGGTAGGTTAGCTCAATGATTTTCCCCCCTTATTTTTCTTTTGTTTCTTTCATGTAAATGTTCTATTCTTTATAGAACATTTGCATACAAAAAAGGCCATTAAATGTTTCAAAAAGGAAAGAGAAGAATGGATATCAAAGCTATGAATGAAAGAGAATAAAATAGAGATGGGTTCAATTCAAATGATGGATTAGAGAAGGAAGAGAAGAGAAACGTTCATATCTGTTTATTTTCGTTTTCTCATTTGAAGAAATTATGATGATAATTTTGGACTAAGACATTTATGGAGAATGTTGAAACCAAAGACCTCCAGCTTGAAGAAGCCCAACGCAGGAAGGAAAAAATGGCATTTCTCAGGTCTCTATTTGAGATTTTCCTATCCCCTTTAGAAATATGTCTCAAATCTCTTCCCTCCTTTTCATCAGCATGATTCTAGACTTAATGAGATCTGTCTACTCATACTGGGTCATAAGACCTTAGGTAAAAGGGCCATTTTTTATTCATCTGCTTTTCTGACATATAGAAACTTTGCAAATGGTATCTGTGGAATGATTAAGAAAGAAAGTGACTTTAGAGACTAGTCTCTATCCTGTGGTCTGGATCTTCCCATTTATATAGGTGTGGAGGATGGTAGCTGGGAGGGGAGGAGAGGGATCCCTAGCTTGGATTTTTTAATTGAGGAAGTCTGTCTTCTAGATCATATATTATATACTTTCCCAACTCTAAATTGTATGTAGTGATGTCTTTTCACCACACCATCCCTCCTCTTACTTATTCCACCTTTTTTATAATCCACCTCTTTTCAGAGAGATGACAGTCATTTTGAATGCTAAAAAGTTATGTCTAAGAATGCTAAATTATGTCTAGTCTTTCTGACACCAGATTATTTCAAGAAAACCCAGGATTGGAATTTTTAAAAATGCATATTTTAATTGGGTTATATAATGTCATTTCACACTCATTCCAATTCTCCCTAGAAATTAAAATAAGGATTCGTACAACATTTGTTTTCTATGGATGGAATTATGATTAATTTTCAGTATATTTGGTTGATAATAAATTGAAAATATAGTTAAGCTGAAGTTAACGTTTTTTTAACTGCAATGTTCTATTATGGAAATTAATCAGAATTAAATACAAACGTCAGAATCTTTTATCTTAAAAGTGCAATTAATACAGTCAAAGTGTATCATATAACAACATTCTTTCTATTCTAAGTTCATGATTAATGTGACCATAAATGCAAAGAAAATGGAAACAGAATTCAGGTCTGAAAGCATTCAAACTGTCCTTTATTAGTTCTGAAGCTGCAATAGATTTATTGTTTGTACATTTCAGTTGCCACAAAATCACAGTTAAGCTGAACGAGAAACTATTGAATATTACAGTTGCCTCTCTGAGCAGTGACAGGGAGAGTTTTGCTTTGTGATTCTTCCATTACTGCTTCCTTTTCTTTTTCTTGAAATTGCAGTTGAAATGCTCCTAATTTATTTTGTTATTTTAAAAATTAAATCGGTGCTCATTAGGACAGAATAATTTATTGAAATCCTATACAACTTCAGGTCAAATGATGTCTTTTAATGTCAAAGTGGGCTGTTAGTAAGATTAAATAAATAAGTTTCAAGGAGTCTGACCCGTAACTAAATTATCTTCCTCCTATGACTTGTTTCTTTTAAGAAATACGGCAAACCATTGCATACTTTCTATCTCATCATTAAAAGTCTATATCATATCTCATCTGTTACCTTCTGACCTCTTCCAGACAGAGCTGATCACTCCTTTCCTATGATCCTACAGTATTTTGAATATTACATTCACATTATAGTATATTCACATTATATAATGGTTATTTCACACTGTATTATGGTTAGATTGCATGCCAAACTGTATGTACATACACTGGATTCTGAGAGCAGGAACCAGATTTTAATCACTTGTGTTTTCACCTACATGTTTAAGGAAAGAGCGAAGGAGGGAGGGAGGGATGGGCTGAGAGCTATATTTCAAAGGGAAAAAATATCATATCAAGTACTTTACAGCAAGAGACTTGGCACTTCTCCATTTTACATTTGAGGAGAAATCAGCCTAAATTAGAGTTTGCTTTGGATACAGCATTTAAGAGAGCCCATTTAAGATAATTGAACTTCTGTTTATTACATAAAACTGCATGTCAGTGTTGCAGCTGTAGGGCCTTTTGGTCACAAAATATGCCACAAGGAGCCTCGTTGAACTAGGAGAATGAATAAAATTGGTCTTTATATTTCTAACTTCAGAACTTCTTTTCCAGACCTATATAACAGTGTTAAGCTACAAATTCTTTTTTTGTTAAATGTCGTAATCAAAGACCACATTGCTAGAAATTCCATGTAATTTCAGTCTTGGCTAAGATATTAAAATTGTGTTTATTTTTTCCAAACAGTAGTTTTATAGATTGGTCATTTCCAGTTGTTTAAGGGATTTAATTTATAATTTGACTTTGATGGCTCCTACCTTTTCTTTCTCCTCCCTCTCTTCTTCCTTTCTTCAGTGTTTACTGTGCCAGATACTAGGCAGATGATAGGGAAACACAGAGCAATTAATTGTGGTTTCAACCCAGTTAGGGAAGATACTGAATGTGATAGGCTGACTGTTAGATGATTTACAGTGATTCCTGACTCAGTATTCATGCCCTTGTGGTATCTCTTCCCCATAAGAAAGGGCTGAACTTACTGACTTGCTTCTAGTAAATAAAATCTGACAGATATGATGAGATGTCACTTCTGAGACTGGGTTATTAAAAAGACTGTGGCTTCTGCCTTGGGGTTTCTCTCTTTCTCTTGCATCACTTGTACTGAGGTAATCATGTTGCCAGTTGTAAGAAGCCCAATGGAGAGGCTCACTGCTATGGTGGAGAACCAGGGTCCTCAGTCCAATGACCTTCAAGAAACTGAGGCCTGACAACAACCGTATGAGTGTACTTGGGAGTGGAACTTTCAGCTCCCATCAAGTCTGACAATGACTGCTGTCCCACTTGACACTTTGACCACAACGTAATGAGTCACCTTGAGCCAGAACGATCAACTGAGCCAGTCCTAGGTTCCTGACATAAAGAACATTTGTTGTTTTAAACTATTTAGGGCAATGTGTTGCCCAGAAATAGATCACTAATATGATATTGAATGTAAACAACCCCCTTTATTATACCAGTTTGCTGTGAAGTCCTCTATGGGATACTATGGGGAAACAAAAGAAGTCAGATCTATTTAGGATGTAGTGATGTCAGAAGTCTTTTGAGTTCAAACTTGAAAGATAAAGAGATTTTCTCTAGGAGAAAGATCTTAGAATGAAAGGTAAATTATTCCAGGAAAAGGGAGTTGTGTGAATAGAGGCTTCAAGATGTGAAACAGTACGGCACATAAACTGCAAGTACTTTGTCGTTCTTGTGTGCTATGCCAGAACATATGATGCAATATGGAGTATTTTATGCCATACTAGTAAGCTTGAATTTTATCCTGTGGGCCCTGGGATGATACACTGAAAACACAGTTGGTGCTTTTCACCCACCTTGTTTATATGGCTGACCCTCTGACCAGAGCCCTCTTCTGTCAATCCTACAAACAACCTCAGGGGCTTATTTTACCCTGTGCTCCAGGCAGCTGTTATCAATCGACCAGCACTGGAATAAAACACATGCATATGAGTCTCTGAGAATTGCAACAAACTACCTAAAATCTCTCTCTCACACACACAGAGGCACTGGAGGAAACCACCTTCCCTCCTCTCCCACCTTGGAGACCATTTATTCAAGGTCCTTTCTGGTGGTTTTTGGAAATCAGTCATATATATCTAACTCAGTGTGAACAATTTGAAGATATATTTACCTCATCTTTGTAGGTACCTCAGGGGGTTGAAAAAGCAGTGATTCGATACATATTTGTTGAACTACAAATCTTGCTCAGCCCCATCCAGGCTATCCTCAGTTTTTTGCTTCTCTCCCTCTTTATTTCACTTCTCAACTTAAAAAGCATGAACTCAGGGACAGCTGAACACCATAAGCAGCATCTTTGGTAAGCTTAAGAAGCCACCAAAGAACAGAGAGAGAAATGAAAAGGCGGAAAGCCTTTAGTGATGGTGGGAATAGTCATTACCAAGTTTTCTGTAAGAACTTGAAGACTATTTTTACCATCAATTTCTACTCTAAAGCTAAAGGATTCCTTGGGTTATTGCAAATTTCTAGCATTTCAAAGCTCCTAATTGAAAAGGGTAGGGAACATTGGCCTAGTGAGGCATCTCCAAATAATGTTATCTGTTATGCAGTGCTCCATATTATTAGTTTGCCACTGCATATTACAGAACGGTTAAGGGGAGGTGTATCTCATCCACCCAAGTGAGAATGTTGTTTCTTGATGCAACTTTTTCATCTGATTCATAACTCAAGGTCATATCTTTGGAACGAATACATTGCCCTTAGGCCACAGTGGGAAGAAACAGCTTTATTATTACTCTATCACATTTTTGGTCTAACATTTAAATCTTCTGTAAGGTTTTGGGAAGAAAAAATCCAGGGTACACAATAGATTCTTAATTCACAGTGCCTTTGCAGTACGTTCTGCAAGCTTGCAGAGGCAGGATAATAGCAGAGTACTCTCTACTTCTATCTCATTTTTCTTTAAACAGATAAAAGTGCTAACCCAACATTAAAAACTTACTGAGCTGTTAAGATGATTTATTAGACTAGTACTGTTTCCATTTTCCACTGCTGTGATACAATTGTCAGTAAAGTATGTAAGTAAACAGTGTGGCTTTATTTCAACCAAGGTTATTTAACAAGTTAGACAGAAAGTTACGGGAAGATAAAGAGTCATGTTCTCTCCAGCTACCTGTTCATATTGCCTTTATATCGCAAGGATAATAGAGCAGAACTAGGATGTACTAATAGTTTACTACTTAATACTACTTTACGTTCTCCCTATATGCAGTAGATATTAATTTCATTACTATGCAGATGAGGGAACACATCCTTGAAAAATTCAAGTAAGTTGTCAAAAGTCATTCACAGGGCTTCCCTGGTGGCGCAGTGGTTGAGAGTCCACCTGCCGATGCAGGGGACAGGGGTTCGTGCCCCAGTCTGGGAGGATCCCATATGCCGCGGAGCGGCTGGTCCCGTGAGCCATGGCCGCTGAGCCTGCGCGTCTGGAGCCTGTGCTCTGCAACGGGAGAGGCCATAACGGTGAGAGGTCCGCGTACCGCAAAAAAAAAAAAAAAAAAAAAAAAAAAAAAGTCATTCATAGACGACAGAGGTGGTTTCAAATCCACATCTGATTCCAAAGATTGTGTTCCTTCTGCTATAACCAATGGCAGCTACATTTGAGTCCATTGTGACCCCGATGAAAAGCAGAGTCAAGCTTCGTAACAGCCTCACTGCTCTGATTAAAGCTGAATAAATCACCCATTTTTGAGTCAATTGAGGTTGATAACTGAAAACCCTTCTGCACTGCCAAGTAGTTGGTGAGGTCCAGTCATTTTGATCAGATGACTTTCTCAGCAATTAACCATTCAGATGAAACAGAGAATTGATTAGACACCTACTTTTGGAAAATGAAAACACTAAAACAACCTCATAGTTTCCTGCTTCTACAGAGAAGCAGGAGTTTGCTTTATCAACCAGAGGGTGAAGGCAGACAAGATCCCATTCCTCCCTCGGTTATTATTCACATTGTGATTTTCTTAAACACTTTTCTCAAAGATTACCCAAAGAATCCTCTCAAATATCAGAAACCCTTGTTCCTGATCCAGAGATGAAATATAAAAACAAAATGGATGGCTGTTTTGTTTATTGTTCTGTGAAATTACATTATTAGGAGAGGCATCATTTTAAATTAGGAAGTGATGCATGGCTATAACTGGTTTCAACCCGTTACCTTTTTATGATTAAGGAATATTTTGCCATGTTAAAAAATCCTGGGGAAACGATAGTATATGTTTCTTGCTGCTCCTGTCCTGGGTGTACCTGATTATATTATACACACACAGTCAGTGCAAAGGAAGCACAGACGTAACATTGTTTGGGGGAATGTAGAATAAGGTCTAGAATGTATTATTATGATACTTATCTTGGGCTGACTTTGCATTCACGGAAAAAAAAATCTGTGGAATAAGATCATGATACGCTTGGCAAGAAAGCAACTTTAGGGTAGAAACTCATAGCGGAGGCTTTAAGAATGAAACAAACCTTTGCAAAATCCATCTCTGTCACTTATTAGTTGTATGAATTTAAGCAAATGACTTCATAAATAAGCAGTCTCAGTTTCCTAATATGCAAAATGAAGATTATTACCTCATAGGGTTATGGTGAGGATTAAGAAGAGAGTCTGTATCAAGTGCAGAGTACATAATGGATGTTCCGTAAATACTAGTAGCTCTGTGCCTGAGTGGTGAAGAGATATTCACTCACATCAGCCTACGTATCTCCTAAGAAGGAACATGTATGATAGCAGCTGGGCTACCTGACTTGCAAGAAACCCACCCAAGGTTCCTGCTATTCACCAATAGCAGAGCCCTGAGAAGAAGGGAGCTCTTAGTGAGTTTGTCTTCTCCTCTGGACTACATACGTCTTTTGGTATCTTTGTGTCCCTTGAGAATCTAGCATAGTGTCTGGCATATAGGAAGGGTTCTTTTGTAGTTTTTTAAAAGAAAGAGAAATAAATACAAAAGTGAAAGAGGATTCCTTTGAAACCCAGAGCATCTGAGAGAGAAGGAATCACAGAGCAGTTTTTCTAAAGTGCCTCTTGTGTGCCGTGTCCCAGTCTTTGGTTACTTATTGCAATATGTGAGAGCTCAAAAGACTGCTGATAGGCTACTCTGGACCCCACTCCCCTGCAGACAGAGCATACTTTGCCGTGTCACTGAAAGTCTTTGCTAGTTAACATTGTTGGGCTGGATGATGGCAAGAGGCAGACTCTAAACTCACTTGCTGATATTCTTTGTCTCCAACTCCTAGGATCACGTGAACTGATGCCCCATTTTGTAGATCCCGTCAACCATGCAGCATTGTCCTCAGAGTTTTCCTCAGTCTTTATTCAGCATTTACTGAGGTCCTACTACACAAAACATTCTGTGTTAAAATAATAGGCATGACATTCACTCAGCACTTCAGTCATGGTGATTTTTTTTTCCTATTTTCTGATTATGCTCTATCTCACCAACAAGCCTTTAAACACACTTTTTTCCTCCCATTCATCCTATAAACCTCACATGAAGTGTCCCTTCTTCCACGAAACCTTTCTTGAACCCTCTAATTTCATATTAAGGGTTCTCCCTTATATGACCTCTTAGCACTTTACTCTTCATAGCATATGTAAGGTAATACAGTAATCATATATGTACTAGTCAGTGTTCCCAACTAGATACAATGGCTCTTTATAGTAGAAGTTGTGCTTTTTTTAATTTTTGCATCATTAGTCACTGGTATATTATCTGGTTTATAGTAGGTGCTCAACAAATATTTGTTGAATAAATGGATGAATCAATGAGGTGAAAATCTGATGACCTTTCCCTTTGAAAGGATACTAATATTGAAGAGAGAGTGAGAGTGAAAGAGCAAGAGCTAGGATACCTTTTAAAGGACAATTATAGCAAGACATAATAAGAGTTCCAATAAAAATCTGGACCTCATGCTCTTAGGTCATAGAGGAGAGAGGGGACAAAGTAACACTGAGCTGGATCTTGATTGTTAAAGAGGAATTTGGCAGGTCAGTGATGGTCTGTGTGCTTCTTGTTGCAATTAACAGAAACAGTCCAGGAATGAAAGCAAGGAAAAAATGCTTGGTACATTTTCCCTTCATTCAAACACCTTCAGACTTCATCTTTGAGCCTCATCCTTTTGGATGGACCTGAAACCTCCATTTAAGCGCCATGCCTCTCAGGAGCAGCTTCTCTGCTCTCATCTTTTATGAATATGTCAAAGGATATACAAACATCATTACAATATACTATATATTTTAAAACTTCTATTGATAGCACTCCTTCAAAACTAACACACAACAAAAACAAAGCTAACTAAATATTATCTGGAATTACTTTTCTAGCAATGGTGGAAGAACTGTGCTATTCCATACAAAATATTTGCCATCTTTTCCACTTTCCAAATTAATGTGGTTGTAAATGCAACCTTTGATTCACTGAACTTATTATTTTATTTAAAAACATCAATTAAAAAGTTACTTATTTTTCAGATATATGAGATCAGTCCTGGTATTATAAATCCCATGTATATTTCAAATGATGGTTGTTTTTTTTTTTAATAAACTAGGCAGTTACTTATCCACCAGAAATATAGAGTAAATAGACTTTATTCTTAGATTTCAAAACTGTCACTTATCTGATTTTTAATAGCCCTCACACACCACTGTAATTGACCGTCTGAATTTAAGAACAACTGTGGTTGCAAAGTTCAGTTTTAAAAATTAGGAGGAGGTGCTTTGAATCCCTGAGTAGAGCCAGCTTTTCAGGTATATTTTCTATCTAGCTAGCTAGTTACCTATCCACTATTTTATAATAAATATTCACATGTATCACATGTTTTAAGATGCATTATGTGTTCATATATAGTCATATAAGTATAGACACTTTCGGGGGATGTTTTATTTAGTTTTTAAAATGTTTACTGATAGGATAAATTTTTATTATTGTATTACAGTGTTTGTGTATTAATCTTCCGTTTGACCTTAATAATGGCAAAAAGAAGAATTTTGTTTGAAGTAGTTGATTCAGTGATACAGTTCAAGGTACCTTAAATGTGTTCAACTTCAAAACAAATGATTTTATCTCCTCTAAAGTAAAGCAAATTATACTTATAGGTGAATTTAATCTTGAAATGAAAATACAGCTAAAGTGTATCTCAAAATAAAACAGGCTGAATAGTCATTTCAAAAAGAAAGTAATTTATCTGCATTTAACAATAACAAAAAAACATAGTCAGACTCTAAAGAAATTGCTCTTTGAAGGAGTTCCTGTTTTGACTTCTCTGTCCAGCCCTCATGTTGTGAAAATACATTTGATTAACACAGGTTGTAGACAGCTGGTACACTGGGTATTAAGACATCACTACTACCACCCCCATTCCAAAAAATAAAAAAGCAAATAAAAAGGCTATAATGTTGTATTACACCCATATCAATATGATCACATGATGGGAATGTTCCAGATCATGATAAAAGGAAAAAGACCTGCAGTCTCACACAGTATTGAGAGCATCTACAATAGTTTCTTCCACATAGTGGGCTATATGAGGGTTATTTTTTTCATTATAAAGATACAGAATATAAAGACATTTTTAAAAAAAGCTATGGGAATTAAAGGGGTTGGAATAATATATTAATTATACATTAATCAAAAAACATCAAGGTCACTTCAGTGTGCTAGAAAATTTTAAAATAAATATCCATTAAATACCTACTACTCGTGAAACATTAAATATGCTATTTTCTTCTTACTACAGCTTTATAAGGTAAATGTTATTATCCTTATTTTATAAGAAAAAATGGAGAAATTTATTTATTCATCTAAAATCAAAGTATCAGTATGTGGTGGGAAGGGCTCAGAAGAAAGTGCTAGGACCTGAACACTTAACTACTGTATTCTGCCTCTCGTGTAACCCCAGTCTTTACATGTGGAACACATTAACGTGAGTATAGGTATACTTAGTGCCTGATTTTACAAAGCGTGTAAAAGAGAAATCTAGCCTGGTTGTAATAACTGGGATACTAGTTGAAATTATCGTACAAAAATATAGTAATTAGTTTGGTAACACACAGATGTGCTAAAATGACATGGAGTTCAGGGTCCGTTATTTATTGTTCCATAAAATAGTACTCCAAAATGTTGTGGCTTAAAAGCAGCCACCATTATTGTAGTTCACAATTCTTCTGAATAGTTCTGTCGATCTTGGCTGGGCTCTGCTGATCTTAGTGGGATTGATCATATGTGTACAGTCAGTTTGTATGTTAAATGGGGGCTTACTAGACTCAGATGATTATCATTCTCATGTATGACAGTTGGCTGGCTGATGGCTGGGGGGGCCTTACACTTGGTTCTCTTACGCTTGGTCTCCTTTCCAGCAGTCTAACCTGGGCTTATTCACCAGGTGGCAGCAATCCAAGAAAGGGCTGTTGAGGTCTAAGGTCAGGATTCATACAACTTCAGTTCCTTCACCTTCTTTTAGATAAAGTAAGTTACAAAGCCAGCCCAGTTTCAATGGTGAGGCAAGACATGCCTCTTCTTGATGAGAGGAGCTGTGTAAAATATTGTCATTCTTTTTGCCATCTCACCACGGCTTATATGGAGGTGACAGTACAAAGTGGCTTAATTTCCTTAGAAGTTAGCATTGTAGACAATGTGGAAAAGAGGAAAGCAATCGATGAAAATTAGTGGCATGAGTCCATGGTACCAACCTTAACACTACTGCCAGAGATCTAGAAAAGAGAGTCCCCCTCTGACCAAGGTTCTCTATATTTCCATTGAAACCTAACCTGGGAAATAGGGCAGTTGATAAACCTGCTTTTGAAATTAAAACTTGGAAGACAAGAGGAGAAAAAGAGTACATTATGCTATTTCTTTGAATTATATCCTGAAAAGGAACAAATAAGTAACTGTTCTACACCTTCTTTGCCCAACCCAAGAAGAACAACTATTAAGCACTTACATTTTAGCCGTGAGATTAGTCCTCTAAAACAGATACCCTATGTTTGTAAAAAACAATAGAAAAAAATGAAATATTGCCTAATTCAGCTTTCTTCACATGTGACTTTTTTACGAACATGCGTTATTATCACAAGATTTATCTCCTCTCAGAATTATCTCCGGGAATTTTAAACCATGCCACTAGTCATCCTAGAAATTTTATTCTAAACAGTGTGTCAATTAATTTAGTGACAGACAATTTAATTGTCAAAATGCATATGGAATTATTTGAACATAGCTGAAAAACAACAAAAAAAGTATTCACTGATAGTTCAGTTTCATGAAATTATTTTCCTTTAAAACTTTTTTTAGATTGTCAATGATTAACTTAATACTTTATTTCTTTTCCATTGTCTCAGGACAATTTGGAAAATATGGAATCTGTTCTGACATTCAGAATCTTAGGATATTTTATTAATATTGCAGGATATGCTTTATTTCAAGCTGTACTCAGAAAGGTAAGCTTTTACAAAGATTTTATTGGCTGCTAATCATCTCCAAATTTTCTCAAAATTCTGCACTTTTCTATATCCATAATTACCTTTACTCCATAGTGATCAGGAAAATTGGAACAGAAGAAAAGACATTTGACATTTGCCCTGAGAAATCTTAAATTTTAATTTGTTGAGGTATACTACCACCAACTGTATCATCTTCAACCATTATAGAACCTTTGAGACATGCTTAGTGTTTTTAGTCTTTTTCTAGCATTCATATCACAGCATCTTGTGATGCAGTTCACAGCATCACAAGAATGATAAACAATCTGAGGGTGAGGATGTGGATTTGGTTTTTTTTAAATTTTTTATAGTAGGTCCTTTTTGGTTATCTATATTAAATATAGCAGTATTTTTAAGAAAGTCTTGAAGTTGACATTTGAGTAGGGTTTTTGGAGGTCAGTTAGAGTTCACCATGAAGAATGAAATAGCTTAGCAATTTTTTCAGGGAACTATATAAACCATTGGTTACATAATTAAGAGATTTTTTTCTTACCTTACAGAATATCATCCCTTAATAATCTCGTAATATATACATTTCTACATTATGAGATCATTTTTCAGGCCAATACCACATTACAGATATAATTAATTATCACTGATAGAAAACACAAATAACATGCATTAAAGTGACCTGCTTTTATTTTATTCATTGTGACATTTAACTATAGCACCACATTTAAAATAAAACATGTTCTACAATATTAAATATAAATAACTAGATCACTAATATGTCTTCAGTTGCCATTGAATATAATTATTGAATTTAAGATTTGTAAGGGATATAGAAAGAGGTCATTGATTTCCTTGATTATGGGTAGATAACAAGTTGCTAAAAGTCGTTCAATCAAGAAATAAGCAGAGGAACTTGAACTCAAATCCTTTTGTTCCCTTTTATCTCTTCTTTTTCTTTGGCAATACCTAACCCTAGCTCTTATATTTAATAAAATTTAGGATTATAATATACAGGAATATTATAAAAACATAATCCAAGAAGAAAATAATGGAGAATGCTTTTAAAATATGTAATTAATGCTTCAGCACTTTATCATTTTATATGTAATATACATGTAATTACTGCGTCAGCACTTTATCATTTTATATTAAAGAGAGAAGATTTAGCAAGCTGCAAGTGCAATAGACACAAGTCTGTAATAGTAGAGATGACCTTCCCCTTACAAATGTTTGCCACTAAACTGGTATACTTAGAAAAGCTAAGTGAGGGAAGAGAGCAGTGTTTAAGTGTGATCTGTGGACCATTACATCAGAATCACCTGAGCTGATGCCTGTCCTACCCAAGGTCCACTTAATAATTTCTGAGAATGGAACCTGAAGATTTTAATGTCTATAGAACCATTGGGATGGGTCTTTCCTTTGAAATCTTCATTTACTTTGTGTCAACTGTATGTAAATGTGTCCACTTTCTGGGTATGTACTGTATCACTTGTTGGTGATGTCTCCGTAAGCTCAACTGGAAGTTACTCCGAGCCATGCAGGTGGACCTTGGCAAAACCATCTCTATCTTTTCAAGTATATTCATTCTTTTTTCAAGTACCTTACTCTTCTCTTTATATCAAATTCCCTATTGTACATTTCCATTTGAAGGCATTGAGCCATTTACTATACATAATAAATAGTCATTAAAAGGATGGTGATGAGGACTATGGTTCTCTAGAGCCTTCCATTTCATTTCTTTTCGTCTTGTCCACAAATGAACTGGTCCACTATCAAATCATTACTCGCGCTTTCTTCCACGTAGAACTTAAACGAAGTATTCGTTTCTTTTTCAGTTTCTCTTGTGGCTAATCTTCAAGTTAATCTCACTATTTATCTCTTCCATTTATTTGGATCTCTTTTTATCAATTTACCCCTCTTCTACTTGGGAAGGAAAAAAGAGGGTGGAGAGGGGAAGGACAATACATGAAAAATATGAATGCCAGAAATCTCTGCATGTTGGTGATTTAGCTACTTCTTAGATCAGTCTGGGAGTTTTACATCTGAAATCTGTATTATACAGTCAAAGCCTTAGGATACCAGCTATATTTTATTTATTATCTTATATGGTACCAAACTCTAAAATAGCTGAGTCGAGTGTTGGCTCACTGGCATTTGTAAACCACCACCAAGTCTTGAAGATGTCAGTGAGGATGCTGTGACATCTCTGTGAGCTCCATGACAATGAGAGTTAGCTATTTTAAAAATTATAAATTTCTTTACTAACGGCGAAATCCAAAGAAGAGGAAAGATATGAGAGTATCATATCAGAAATTTTATTTTTTCCTCTGTCATTCTTGGAATCACTGAAAAGGGATTGCATCCCAGTCCTTGGCAGTCCTCCTTCTCTAACTTTCTTTCTTGCTTGGGATGAATACTGAGAAAGTGGAAGTGTTTCTTCACCAAGTGTGTAATTGCATGGATACATCTTTGCTATCACCTCAACTAATACTGTTTGCCCCTTTAAGGACCTTGCATAAATTACTTTATTGCAGAGCAACCCTATGGGAACATTTTAACTCTTTTCTCCCTCCACTGCTGATAACTTACTTCTTAGTTCTACGTTTATACCTGAAATTCATCTTTCCAGACTAATTCCAGATTCCAATTCACTACCTCATTATGTGGTACCCTGAACTATAATTATCTTTTTATATTTACATCTCTTCCTGTGAGACTGGAAACTCCTACAGACCAGAGTTGGAGACTTATTTGTCTCTATAGACCAAAGCCTAGGACTATGTGACATTCGTGGTTTGTCTTTTAAAGGAGTGGGGTCAAACTCCGCTGAGCTACAGCCATTCCTAATAGAGCTTACTTTAACCTACCCCATTGACCTGAAATTTCCTTCCCTAACCATTCTATGCCCTAGAAAATCAAGGACAATTTGGCCTTGCCAGAGTCTTTCACAGACTGATCATTTTCCCAACTGCCTCTTTTCTATAAATCTTACATCAGTACATAATTGAAAACTCTGTTTATCTGAACCTTTTACTATATTGCAAAAGAAAATTTCGTTCAGCAATCATTACTTTCCCTGCTAGGTCAGAGTTACAGTTGCAACCTACCCACTTATATACTTGATACTTGTAATGAATTGTGTGCTCATAAAGGGCTATTGGGGTATATAAATACATATGTGTATGTCCATGTATTTCTTTTATCAGTACAACTGATTGAGTATGTGCATATAATCCCAATCTCTGAAGGGATAGTAGGAAAATGTGTGCATTAAATTTAAAATACAAAGAACTTTATGGTATACTACCTGCCTTTATCTTAACATTCACAGCTTAAATATACTCTAATAAAAGCAACTTCATAGACTGTACAGGTCTCTGAGCAAAACCATTCCACTGTTCATTGCTTTCCAGACAGGTTCTGACCTTTTCTAAGATACTTACAGTAAAGAGATAACATGTCAATTTTTTTTTCTTGATACACATGTTGAGGGTCTCTCATATGGGATATGGAGCTGCATATGCTGGGATAGGAAGCATCCGCTCATTATAATTCATCTGGAACACTTTGTAATCTTGAGTTTCCCTATCTCTCTTTAAAAATAATTAATACTTCACAAAAGGTAATATCTCTTGAAGCAGATTTAATTTAAAAATCTGTTTTAAGTGATAGTGAGGTGATAACACACTTTAGTAAATGGTGGATGTTCAAAATGTTCTGAGAAACAGGGTGTGTGTGTGTGTGTGTGTGTGTGTGTGTGTGTGTGTGTGTGTGTGTGTGTTTGTGTGTGAATGTTTTAAATTCAAGAACAACCACAAAGGAAAGAAACCATAGCAACTCTGTTCTTTTTCAAGAATGCTGTTGATTATAATGAAAACTCCTGTCCAAGCTTATTAATCTAGAATCTTTAATTAAAGTGGATAATGATGAAGTATATTTATTTAACAGGAAATGTTTAATATTACGAAAAAGAATATAATTTTATGGCTTTACTTTTGCAAACGGAGAAGCCAGATTTTTGATATATTTGCTGTAGTTCCTGAGAGCATTGTGATAAGCATTTTGCCTATGATTTTGATAAGCTCATTGAACAACATGAAAAATCCTCAATATTTAAAATCACTTTTTTGGATAAAGTAAAAGCTATACAGATAAAAGGAGCTAATTTTGTTTAAGCCTTTGATTTAATAGGGTGTATTGTATTCTACAAATATTAAAACCTCAACAGTGTTTTAAACTGTTGTTGATCTTTCTGATTGTAATAGAAGTCACAACCATAGTTCATGTGACTATACCAAAAATGATAAGATTTTTCTTCATGAATTCATGTAACAGTTGTTTTTATTTTTTTATAGCCCCACCCCAGGGGCAATGTTTATTCTCCTTTGTGAAATAGGCACAATTAGTTTACTCCTTTTTTTTTTCCCAGTGCAATCCGTTCTGTTTTTTTTTTTAACACCTTTATTGGACTATAATTGCTTTCAATGGTGTGTTAGTTTCTGCTTTATGACAAGGTGAATCAGTTATACATATACATATGTACCCATATCTATTCCCTCTTGCATCTCCCTCCCTCCTACCCTCCCTATCCCACCCCTCCAGGAGGTCACAAAGCACCAAGCTGATCTCCCTGTGCCATGTGGCTGTTTCCCACTAGCTATCTATTTTACATTTGGTAGCGTGTATATGTCTATGCCACTCTCTCACTTCGTCCCAGCTTACCCTTCTGCCTCCCGTGTCCTCAAGTCCATTCTCTACGTATGTGTCTCTATTCCTGCCCCTAAGTTCTTCAGAACCATTTGTTGGTTTGTTTGTTTTTTTTTAGATTTCATATATATGTGTTAGCATACGGTATTTGTCTCTCTCTTTCTGACTTACTTCACTCTGTATGACAGACTCTAGGTCTATCCACCTCACTACAAATAGCTCAATTTCATTTCTTTTTATGGCTGAGTAATATTCCATTGTATGTATGTGCCACATCTTTATCCATTCATCTGTTGATGGACACTTCAGTTGCTTCCATGTCCTGGCTATTGTAAATAGAGCTACAATGAACATTTTGGTACATGACTCTTCTTGAATTATGGTTTTCTCAAGGTATATGCCCAGTAGTGGGATTGCTGGGTCGAATGGTAGTTCTATTTTTAGTTTTTTAAGGAACATCCGTACTGTTCTCCATAGTGGCTGTATCAATTTACACTCCCACCAACAGTGCAAGAGGGTACCCCTTTTCTCCACACTCTCTCCAGCATTTATTGTTTGTACGTTTTTGCTGATGACCATTCTGACTAGTGTGAGATGATATCTCATTGTAGTTTTGATTTGCATTTCTCAAATGATTAATGATGTTGAGCATTCTTTCACGTTTCTGTTGGCAATCTGTATATCTTTTTTGCAGAAATGTCTACTTAGGTCTTCTACCCCTTTTTGGATTGGGTTGTTTGTTTTTTTAATATTGAGCTGCATGAGCTGCTTGTAAATTTTGGAGATTAATCCTTTGTCAGTTGTTCCATTTGCAAATATTTTCTCCCGTGCTGAGGGTTTTCTTTTCGTCTCGATTATGGTTTCCTTTGCTGTGCAAAAGCTTTTAAGTTTCATTAGGTCCCATTTGTTTAGTTTTGTTTTTATTTACATTTCTGTAGGGGGTGGGTCAAAAAGGATCTTGCTGTGATTTATGTCATAGAGTGTTCTGCCTATGTTTTCCTCTATGAGTTTGATGGTGTCTGGACTTACACTTAGGTCTTTAATCCATTTTGAGTTTATTTTTGTGTATGGTATTAGGGAGTGTTCTTATTTCATTCTTTTACATGTAGCTGTCCAGTTTTCCCAGCACCACTTATTGAAGAGGCTGTCTTTTCTCCACTGTATATTCTTGCCTCCTTTATCAAAGATAAGGTGACCATATGTGTGTGGGTTTATCTCTGGGCTTTCTATCCTGTTCCAGTGATCTATATTTCTGTTTCTAAGCCAGTACCATACTGCCTTGATTACTATAGCTTTGTAGTATAGTCTGAAGTCAGGGAGCCTGACTCCTCCAGCTCCATTTTTCTTTCTCAAGGTTGCTTTGGCTATTCGGGGTCTTTTGTGTTTCCATATAAATTGTGAAATTTTTTTGTTGTAGTTCTGTGAAAAATTCCAGTGGTAGTTTGATAGGGATTGCATTGACTCTGTAGATTGCTTTGGGTAGAAGAGTCATTTTCACAATGTTGATTCTT
The DNA here is from genome assembly GCF_008692025.1 of Phocoena sinus. Classification (NCBI taxonomy): domain Eukaryota; kingdom Metazoa; phylum Chordata; class Mammalia; order Artiodactyla; family Phocoenidae; genus Phocoena; species Phocoena sinus. Next base: position 76,934,076 of record NC_045768.1, on the reverse strand, counting down.
CCAATCCAAAAACATGGTATATCTCTCCATCTATTTGTATCATCCTTAATTTCTTTCAGCAATGTCTTATAATTTTCTGCATACAGGTCTTTTGTCTCCTTAGGTAGGTTTATTCCTAGATATTTTATTCTTTTTGTTGCAGTGGTAAATGGGAGTGTTTTCTTAATTTCACTTTCAGACTTTTCATCATTAGTGTATAGGAATGCCAGAGATTTCTGTGCATTAATTTTGTATCCTGCTACTTTACCAAATTCATTGATTAGCCCTAGTGGTTTTCTGGTGGCCTCTTTAGGATTCTCTATGTAGAGTATCATGTCATCTGCAAACAGTGACAGCTTTACTTCCTATTTTCCAATTTGGATTCCTTCTATTTCTTTTTCTTCTCTGATCGTTGTGGCTAAAACTTCCAAAACTATGTTGAATAAAGGTGGTGAGAGCAGACCACCTTGTCTTGTTGCTGATCTTAGAGGAAATGGTTTCTGTTTTTCACCATTGAGAACGATGTTGGCTCTGGGTTTGTCATATATGGCCTTTATTTTCTTGGGGTATGTTCCCTGTATGCCTACTTTCTGGAGGTTTTTTTATCATCAATGGGTGTTGAATTTTGTCGAAAGCTTTTTCTGCATCTATTGAGATGATCATAGGTTTTTCTCCTTCAATATGTTAATATGATTTTTCACATTGATTGCTTTGCATATATTGAAGAATCCTTGCATTCCTGGGATAAACCCCACTTGATCATGGTGTATGATCCTGCTGTTGGATTCTGTTTGCTAGTATTTTGTTGAGGATTTTTGCATCTATGCTCATCAGTGATATTGGCCTTTAGTTTTCTTTCTTTGTGACATCTTTGTCTGGTTTTGGTATCAGAGTGATGGTGGCCTCGTAGAATGAGTTTGGGAGTGTTCCTCCCTCTGTTATATTTTGGAAGAGTTTGAGAAGGATATGTGTTAGCTCTTCTCTAAATGTTTGATAGAATTTGCCTGTGAAGCCATCTGGTCCTGGGCTTTTGTTTGTTGGAAGATTTTTAATCACAGTTTCAGTTTCAGTGCTTGTGATTGGTCTGTTCATATTTTCTATTTCTTCCTGGTTCTGTCTTGGAAGGTTGTGCATTTCTAAGAATTTGTCCATTTCTTCCAGGTTGTCCATTTTACTGGCATATAGTTGCTTGTAGTAATCTCTCATGATCCTTTGTATTTCTGCAGTGTCAGTTGTTATTTCTCCTTTTTCATTTCTAATTCTATTGATTTGAGTCTTCTCCCTTTTTTTCTTGATGAGTCTGGCTAATGGTTTTTCAATTTTGTTTATCTTCTCAAAGAACCAGCTTTTAGTTTTATTGATCTTTGCTATCGTTCCCTTCATTTCTTCTTCACTTATTTCTGATCTGATATTTATGATTTCTTTCCTTATGCTAACTTTGGGTTTTTTTTGTTCTTCCTTCTCTAATTGCTTTAGGTGTAAGTTTAGATTCTTTGAGATGTTTCTTAAGGTTGATTGTATTGCTATAAACTTCCGTTTAAAACTGCTTTTCCTGCATCCCATAGGTTTTGGGTCGTCATGTTTTCATTATCATTTGTTTCTAGGTATTTTTTGATTTCCTGTTTGATTTCTTCAGTGATCTCTTGGTTATTAAGTAGTGTGTTGTTTAGCCTCCATGTGTTTTTATTTCTTACAGATTTTTTACTGTAATTGATATCTAGTCTCATAGCGTTGTGGTCGGAAAAGATATTTGATACAATTTCAATTTTCTTAAATTTACCAAGGCTTGATTTGTGACCCAAGATATGATCTATCCTGGAGAATATTCCATGAGCACTTGAGAAGAATGTGTATTCTGTTGTTTTTGGATGGAATGTCCTATAAATATCAATTAAGTCCATCTTGTTTAATGTATCATTTAAAGCTTGTGTTTCCTTATTTATTTTCATTTTGGATGATCTGTCCATGGGTGAAAGTGGGGTGTTAAAGTCCCCTACTATGATTGTGTTACTGTCGATTTCCCCTTTTATGGCTGTTAGTATTTGCCTTATGTATTAAGGTGCTCCTATGTTGGGTGCATAAATATTTACAATTGTTATATCTTCTTCTTGGATTGATCCCTTGATCATTATGTAGTGTCCTTCTTTGTCTCTTGTAGTAGTCTTTGTTTTAAAGACTATTTTGTCTGATATGAGAATTGCTACTCCAGCTTTCTTTTGATTTCCAATTTCAGGGAATATCTTTTTCCATCCTCCCAGTTTCAGTCTGTATGTGTCCCTAGGTCTGAAGTGGGTCTCTTGTAGACAGCATACATATAGGTCTTGTTTTTGTATCCATTCAGCCAATCTATGTCTTTTGGTTGGAGCATTTAATCCATTTACATTTAAGGTAATTATCGATATTTATGTTCATATTACCATTTTCTTGTTTTTGGTTTATTATTGTAGGTCTTTTCCTTCTCTTGTGTTTCCTGTCTAGAGAAGTTCCTTTAGCATTTCTTGTAAAGCTGGTTTGGTGGTGCTGAATTCTCTTAGCTTTTGCTTGTCTGTAAAGGTTTTAATTTTTCCGTCAAATCTCGATGAGATCCTTGCTGGGTAGAGTAATCTTGGTTGTAGGTTTGCTCCCTTTATCACTTTAAATATGTCCTGCCACTCCCTTCTGGATTGCAGAGTTTCTGCTGAAAGATCAGCTGTTAACCTTATTAGGATTCCCTTATGTGTTATTTGTTGTTTTTCCCTTGCTGCTTTTAATATTTGTTCTTTGTATTTAATTTTTGATATTTTGATTAATATGTTCTTGGTGTGTTTCTCCTTGGACTTATCCTGTATGGGACTCTCTGTGCTTCCTGGACTTGATTAACTATTGCCTTTCCCATATTAGGGAAGTTTTCAACTATAATCTCTTCAAATATTTTCTCTTTCTTTTTCTCTTCTTTTTCTGGGACCCCTATAATTCGAATGTTGGTGCATTTAATGTTGTCCCAGAGGTCTCTGAGACTGTCCTCAATTGTTTTCATTCTTTTTCTTTATTCTGCTCTGCAGTAGTTATTTCCACTATTTTATCTTCCAGGTCACTTATGCGTTCTTCTGCCTCAGTTATTCTGCTATTGATCCCTTCTAGCAAATTTTTAATTTCATTTATTGTGTTGTTCATCACTGTTTGTTTGCTCTTTATGTCTTCTAGGTCCTTGTTAAACGTTTCTTGTATTTTCTCCATTCTATTTTCAAGATTTTGGATCATCTTTACTATCATTATTCTGAATTCTTTTTCAGGTAGACTGCCTATTTCCTCTTCATTTGTTAGGTCTGGTGGGTTTTTGCCTTGCTCCTTCATCTGCTGTGTGTTTCTCTGTCTTCTCATTTTGCTTAACTTACTGTGTTTAGGGTCTCCTTTTCGCAGCCTGCAGTTTCGTAGTTCCCCTTGTTTTTTGGTGTCTGTCCCCAGTGGCTAAGGTTGTTTCAGCGGGTTGTGTAGGCTTCCTGGTGGAGGGGACTAGTGCCTGTGTTCTGGTGTATGAGGCTGGATCTTGTTTTCTGTTGGGTAGGTCCATGTCTGGTGGTGTGTTTTGCGGTGTCTGTGGCCTTATTATGATTTTAGGCAGCCTCTCTGCTAATGGATGGGGTTGTGTTCCTGTCTTCCTAGTTGTTTGGCATAGGGTGTCCAGCACTGTAGCTTGCTGGTCATTGAGTGAAGCTGGGTCTTGGTGTTGAGATGGAGTTCTCTGGGAGATTTTCGCTGTTTGATATTACATGGAGCTGGGAGGTCTCTTGTGGACCAGTGTCCTGAACTTGGCTCTCCCACCTCAGTGGCACAGCCCTGACACCTGGCTGGAGCACCAAGAGCCTGTCTTCCACACGGCTCAGAATAAAAGGCAGGAAAAAAAGAAAGAAGAAGCTAAAATAAAATAAAGTAAAATAAAGTTATTAAAATAAAAAATAATTATTAAGGAAAAAAAATTTTAAGTGATTAAAAATCATACAAGAAAAAACGGACAGGGCTTCCTTGGTGGCGCAGTGGTTGAGAGTCCATCTGCCCATGCAGGGGACGTGGGTTCGTGCCCCGGTCCAGGAAGATCCCGCCTGCCATGGAGCAGCTGGGCCTGTGAGCCATGGCTGCAGAGCCTGCGCGTCCGAAGCCTGTGCTCCGCTGCGGAAGAGGCCACAGTAGTGAGAGGCCCGTGTACCGCAAAAAAAACAAACAAACAAAAAACGGACAAATAGAACCCTAGGACAAATAGTAAAAGCAAAGCTATACAGACAAAATCACACACAGAAGTATACATATACACACTCACAAAAACAGAAAAAGGGGAAAAAAATATATATCATTGCTTCCAAAGTCCATCTCCTCAATATGGGATGATTTGTTGTCTATTTAGGTATTCCACAGATGCAGGGTACATCAAGTTGATTGTGGAGATTTAATCCGCTGCTCCTGAGGCTGCTGGGAGAGATTTCCCTTTCTCTTCTTTGTTCGCACAGCTCCGGGGGTTCATCTTCGGATTTGGACCCGCCTCTTTGTGTAGGTCGCCTGAGGGCGTCTGTTCTTCGCTCAGACAGGACAGGGTTACAGGAGCAGCTGATCACTCAGGCCGGGGTGGGGGGTCGGGGGGGCGGAGGGAGGGGTAAGGAGTGCGGAGTGCGCCTGCGGCAGCAGAGGCCAGAATGACGTTGCACCAACCTGAGGCACGCCGTGCGTTTTCCTGGGGAAGTTGTCCCTGGTTCACGGGACCCTGGCAGTGGCGGGCTGCAGAAGCTCCCGGGAAGGGAGGTTTGAATAGTGACCTGTGCTCACCCACAGGCTTCTTGGTGGCTGAAGCAGCGGCCATAGCGTTTCATGCCCGTCTCTGGGGTCCGTGCTGATAGCCGCGGCTCGCGCCCGTCTCTGGAGCTCCTTTAACCGGAGCTCTTTATCCCCTCTCCTCGCGCACCAGGAAACAAAGAGGCAAGAAAAAGTCTCTTGCCTCTTCGGCAGCTCCAGACTTTTTCCGGACTCCCTCCCGGCTAGCTGTGGCGCACTAGCCCCCTTCAGGCTGTGTTCTCGCCGCCAGTCCTCTCTCGGACCTCCAAACGAAGCCCGAGCCTCAGCTCCCAGCCCCCGCCCGCCCCGACGGATGAGCAGACAAGCCTCTCGGGCTGGTGAGTACTGGTCAGCACCAATCCTCTGTGCGGGAATCTCCCCGCTTTTGCCCCCGCACCCCTGTTGCTGTGCTCTCTTCTGTGTACCCGAAGCTTCCCCCTCCGCCACCCACAGTCTCCGCCCGCGAAGGGGCTTCTAGTGTGTGGAACCCTTTCCTCCTTCACAGCTCCCTTCCACTGGTGCGGGTCCCGTCCCTATTCTTTTGTCTGTGTTTTTTCTTTTTTGCCCTACCCAGGTATGTGGGGAGTTTCTTGCCTTTTGGGAAGTCTGAGATCTTCTGCCAGCGTTCAGTGGGTGTTCTGTAGGAGTGTTCTGTAGGAGTTGTTCCACATGTAGATGTATTGCTGATGTATTTTGGGGGAGGAAGGTGATCGCCTTACTCTTCCGCCATCTTGAAGCTCTCCTCATGTAACAGTTATTTTTAGCACCTAGTATGTGCCCGCCACCGTATCATAATGAGTAAAAGAGGCATGATTACGACTCACATGGAACTTACTGTCTGATACTTTTTCTCCAAAGGCTAGACAGACAAATAAAATTTAAACCGATTAAGGTGTTGTTATAGAAAATGATATAGGCTCTAGCATGGCCTGCTTTCGCTGAGATTGTATGTCTGAGGAAATGTCATTTAAGCTGGAACTGGAAGAAAGAGAAACTAGAGAATATTTTAGGGAAATGGACAGCATATTCAGAGACTCTGAGTTGGGGAAAACTTGGACAAATGTTAGTGTGACAGGAGCTGAGTGAGCTCCAGGGAGAGCATCATGAAATGAAAGAGCAGACAGGTGCAATGGCGTTTCATGCAAGGCCTTGCAGTCCATGATAAATTGATGGGATTTACCATCAATGTAATGGGATGCCATTTTGCTAAGTGTTAACATCCAAATTTCATTTTAAATGCATCATCCTGGCTGCTGTCTTCAGTAAAGTTTTTAGTATGTTGAAGTGGAAACAGGCTGGAGGCTAAAAACAGAAAGAATTAGCATGTGAATTGATGTATATCCTAAATGCATTTTGAAGAACTTGCTATTATGAGGGATTTTGGTGCATATTTAGATTTTCTTCTGTTCTCTGTTTATCACTATCTCCTGTTATCTGTAGTGTGCTGTTGACACTTTACAGTAAAATTAATGCCTAACCTCCATGTCATTAAATGGCATCCTACAATGTCATATTTAAAACACAAGTTTTCAGAGTTTAGACATACTATACATTTATTTAAATAGCTCCTTATTCTGGGACTCTGGAGTTGTTTCCAAAGCCATGCTATAGTAAATAACTTTTCAATAATCCTCTACTCACAAAGTCTTAATGCATATTTTTAATGACCTTCTAAGGATATATTATTGGTGTAAACGCATCACTTTCTCAGAGGTAAGCATTCATCATTTCTGTGCCAAACCCCACAAAACAGTGAGGCTGAGCAGAGATGAGGCTGTAGTACAGTCACCTTGGTTCACTCATTAATAAATGGTTCACTGCCATGCATCAGGGATGCCCCCACCCTCTTCTCCCTCTACCTCCATCAAAAGATGATTCCAATTCAGCAGTCTAATAGATTGTTACATGTCAGGGACCATCAGGGTTTTTAGCAAATAGTTAGAACTGCAAATATCAAATCCACAATTGTTAAGGTGCACTTTCTCTAATCTCCTTATTCTAAACCAGCTCATGGTTTGGAAAAACATTACCAAACACCAGCCCCTTCGTTGCTGCAATGTACTGAATATTTGTGTCCCCCCGCCTCCAAATTCATATGTTGAAACCCTAATCCTAACATAATGCTATTTGGAGGTGGGATTTGGGGGTGGTGGTGGTAATTAGATCATGAAGGTGGAGCCTTCATTTATAGGATTAGTGCCTTTATAAGAAGAGGTCAGGTCAGAGAGCTAGCTAGCACTCTTTCCACCATGTGAAGACACAGCAAGAAGACAGCCCTCTATAAACCAGAAATTGGTCATTAACTAAGAACCTGACCAAGCTGGCATCCTGATCTTGGACTTCTACCTTCCAGAACTGTGAGAAATAAATGTTTGTTTTTAAACCACCCAAACTCTGGTAAATTGTTATAGCAACCCAAACTGCCTAAGGCAGTTGCAGCAGATTTTAAAAGCTAGGAAGAATATGGCAAGGGAAATAATTTTGAAACATCTCTATATATTTATCTATAAATGTGTGTGTTTAAACACACACTCATGCACACACACACATAAATATATATGTAAAAGATGTTTCAGCTCATCAGTTTTATGAGTTTCTATCTGCTTCAAGGGCTAGATCAGAATAAATAGGGGTTAACTAAACAGTCTTGTGGACCTTAGACATAAATAAAATTCTAAAAAATCAGGGACTGTCCCCCACCCCAAAATATAAACAAAACATAGTTTTGAAAGTCATTAATTTTGATAGCTGGAAGTCTAGAATGGGAAACTGGGGTAAGAGTTTATGGAGTCTGTTCCCCTCACTTGGAAAAATATATTGTGTAAAAAAAGACAAGATGCTCCTTTGCTTGTGTGTAACTCTGATTCAGTACTAATATATGTCTTGGAGGAGGCAGTTTTGTGATTCACTTTATTAAGAGACACGTTTAATATTGGGATCAAATAATTATTATTAAGTTAATGCTGATTAAATTATAATATTAATACTTCTTACATTTTTAAAAGCCTCTGTTCAAAGCACTAGTCGTTTTGATCATCATAATTACCAACAGTGGCAGAATCCTGACTTCAAATGAATCTTATAATTGAGTATCAATTTATAACCCAGACATAAGCTTAGCCTCTGCAATGAAATATATGGGAATAAGAAGGGGCAGTCCAAGCTCTACCTGCATAGTAATTGCCCCCCCAAACCTACCCACATCTGAGCCCCCAGTTCTCAATTATTGTCCCTGAAGTAATCTTCTGAACTATTCAGCATAGTGGGGCATAGCTAGAGAAATACTGTGGCAACCTGTGCAGGCCAGATGAAACTAATAGAGTCCCCTCTATATTTTTTCTCTGGATAAGGAAAATCAAGCCCAGTGAGAGCAATGATTTGTCCATTACCACAGAACTACTGAGAAGGAGGGCTAAAGCGAAAAGGGGTTTATGCCTAATAGAGTTCTCTTTTCACTATTCCTCAATTATATTTATATGCAGTTGTATGTATGAATTTCATGGGGAGGGAAGCAGGTAGCATAGAATATGAATAAAGACCTAGCTGTGAAGACTTGGGCAAGTCACTTTCCAATCATAAAATGGAGGCTCAGATTGCAGAGAAACCATAACATATCTAAAAATTAAATTATTGTATTTATAATTTTAAGAAAAAGACAAAAATGAATTAAAAGTTTATTACGAAAGTTATATTTTAAATGACAAATCAGATTTTCTAATGCATATTTTGATGTTATTTCCTCATTTTTGCCTCCAAATATATTTTTGACATAAATTATTAAAAAGCCAAGAAGCTGTTTTCTTAATTTCCTTTTTGGATTGTTCATTGTTAGAATGTACAGATGTAACTGATTTTTTTGTATGTTGACTTTGTATCCTTCTACTTTGAATTCACTTCAAGCTGAATTCACTTATTAGTTCCAAAAGTTTTTTTGTGGAATCTTTAGGGTTTTCTACATATAAAATATCAACATAAAATCATGAGCAGACACAATTTTACTTCTTCCTTTCCAGTGTGTATGTTTATTTTTTCTTTTCTTTTTTTGTCTAATTGCTCTAGCTGAGAATTCAATACTGTGTTGAAAGGAAGGCAAAATAGAGCATCCTTGACTTTTTCCTGATCTTAGAGGAAAAGCTTTCAGTCTGTCATCTTTGAGTATGATATTTGTGGTGGTTTTCTTGTATATAGGCTTTATTATATTGAGGTAGTTTCTTCTATTACTACTGTGTTGAGTTTTTTTTTTATCATGAAAGGGTATTAAATTTGTCAAATGTTTTTTCTGCAACAGTTGAAATTATCATAAATCTGTTTTTCCTTCATTCTGTCAATGTGGATTATTTTACTGATTTTTTTCATATGTTGAACCATTCTTGAATTCCAGGAATACAGCCCATTTGGTCATGGTGCGTAATCCTTTTAATATGCTCCTGAATTCAGTTTTCTTGAGGATTTTGCATTGATGTTCATAAAGGATATTAGTCTATCGTTGGTTATAGTGTCTTTATCTGGCTCTGGTATTGGGGAAAGGCTGGACTCATGGAATGTGTTAGGAAGTGTTCCCTTCTTTTCATTTTTTTTGAAGATTGTTGTTGGTTGTTCTTTAAGTGTTTGGAAAATTCACCAATTAAGCCATCGGGTGCAGGGCTTTCCTTTGTTGGGAGATTTCTGTTTACCAATTAAGAAAAGCTTCAAAAAAAAAAAGAAAGAAAAGCTTCATTTATAAAAGCATCAAAAAATAATAAAATACTTAGGAATTAACTTAACCAAGGAAGAAAGACTTATACAATTAAAACTACAAAGCATTCCTAAAAGGAATTAAAGAAGACAAAAATGGAGACATTCCATGTTCATGTATTGTTAGAATTAAAATTGTTAAAATGCCAATACTATTCAAAGTAATCAGCAGATTGAGTACAATCCCTATCAAAATCCTAATGGCACATTTTGCAGAAATTTAAAAATTCATCCTAAAATTCAAGGGACTTCAAATAGCCAAAACAATGTTGAAAAACATGAACAAAGTTGGAGGACTCACTCACACTTCCTCATTTCAAAACTTACTACAAACTGTGGTAACCAAAACAGTGTGGTACTGGCATAAAAACAGACATATATACGGATGGAATAGAATAGAGACCCCAGAAACAACCCCTTGCATATATGGCCAAATGAGTTTTGACAAAGATGCTAAGACCAACCAGTAGGGAAAGAACAGTTTTTTCCACAAATGGCACTGGTAAAACTGTATATCCATATGTAGAAGAATGAAGTTGGACCCTTACCAAACACCATATATAAAAATTAACTCAAGTTGGATCAAGAACCTAAATGTAAGACCTAAAACAAAATTCTCAGAAGAAAACATAGGACAAAAGCTTCACAACGTTGGATCTGGCAATGATTTCTTGGATATGACAAAAAAGCACAGGTAACAAAAGAAAAAATATACAAATTGGACTTCATGAGAACTAAAAAATTTTGTGTATCAAAGGCTACTATCAATAGAGTAAAAGGCAAGCCACAGAATGGGAGAAAATATTGCAAATCACATATCTGATAAGGGATTATTACCCAGAATATATAGAGTACTCTTAAAACTCAACAACAAAAAGTCAGCCTGATTCAAAAATGGGCAAAGGACTCAATAGACATTTCTCCAAAGAAGATATACAAATGGCCAGTGAGCAAATGAAAAGATGCTCAACATCACTAATCATTAGATAAATGCAAATCAAATCCACAATGAGATACCATCTCACACCCATTAAGATGGCTACTATCAGAGAAACAAAATAACAGGTGTTTGTGAGGACATGGAGACATTAGAACTAGACATTGTGCACTATCGTTGGTGATGTAAAAGGTACAGCCATTGTGGAGAACAGTATGGCAGTTTCTCAAAAAATTGAAAATAGATTTACCATATAATCCAGCAATTCCACTTCTGGGTATATACCCAAAAGTGTTGAAAGTAGGGTCTCAAAGAGACCTACCCAACACTCGTGATCACACCATTATTCACAATAGCTAAAATATGGAGACAACCCATGTGTCCACGGACAGATGACTGGGTAAGCAAAATTTGGTTTATACATACAATGGAGTATTATTCAGCTTTAAAAATGAAGGAAATTCTGACAACTGTTACAGTATGGATGAACTTTTAGGACATTATGCTTAAGTGAATTAATCTAATCATAAAAGATAAACACTATGTAATTCCATTTAAATGAAGTACTTAGAGGAATAAAAATCATAGAAACAAAAAGTAGGATGGTGGTTGCTGTGGCTGTGGAGTAGGGAAAATGGGAAGTTGTTTAATGTGTAGAGTTTCACTTTTGCAAGATGACACAAATTCTGGAGATGGTAGGTAGGGTTGCTTGCACAACAGTATGAATTAATTGGTATCACTGAACTGTACACTTAAAAATAGTAATATGTAATTAAAATGTACTGAGGGTAGCTCTTATGTTAAATCTTAACACACATGTACAGACACAGACACACACACAAACACACACACACAAAGAGTAATAAAGGGAGCAGGAGAAAACTTTGGGAGGTGATGGATAAGTTATGGTCTTGATGATGGTGATGGTTTCACAGGTATATACTTATCCCCACACTCACTGAGTTGTTGTATACGTTAAATATGTACAGCATTTTACATATCAATAATATTTCAATAAATTGGTTTAAAAAATACCGAAGATGGTCAACTTTACATTATATGTATTTTATCACAATAAAAAAATTGGGGAAAAGAATCCAAGGAGAAAATTCTTTGGCCCCTTTGGGTCCCTGTTAGATTTTGAAATAAAACCTAAAAAGGAGCATGTAGTTCATTAAGGAAAGTCTGGTCTTTAAATAACTGATTTTAGCATGTTTCTACATAGCCAGATATAAAATTCATACATTGTTTTAGAACGCTCTCCTCAAACACCTGATTTATAATGATGTGTTGGCATATTTAAATAAAAAAAAGAAAATTCCTAGAAATAAGCAGCTTGCATTGAGAATTTGTTTTCTCAGCTAGCAGCCTTCAGAGGGGTGTGTCTGTGAACTCTCTCTTGGCAACTTCTTGAATCACAGGCAGTTTTGGTTGTCTTGCATGTGACACTGAGGGGAAAGCTATTTGTAAGAGAACCAGACCTGTTTCATCAATTAATTACTTGTGAAGCAGTGCACATTTACCTCATTTTCAAAAGTGTTCTATGACAAATGTTGAAATTGTTGCCCAACAATTGACTTTTCAGGTTTGTATCAGAAGAAAAAATAATTGGAATTTCAAGATAACCGGAGTAAATTGTCAGAGCTTATGCTGCAAGAAAATGCAAGTAAAACATACACCATGCATTTTCCACTTATTGTGTTTGTTGTTCGGAATTTTCAAGTATAGATTCTAGTCAAGAACAAACTTTCCATTACTATATTTTGTTGGTCTTCGTCTTGGAAATAATGAGCCACTGACAGTCATGAAGCAGCAGCCTCATGCTCTCGTTAATGCCAGGGCTTAAGTCATAGGGAATCTCATGGGACTCTTAGCTCTGGCACTCCTTTTTGTTTTTTATTGTATGCTTGTTTTCTTAGTTTAGCAAAAAATCTAAATAGTCTTTTAGCTGGTTTGGGGGAATATTCTTATCTTTATCTCTAGTTGCGGTGAGCGGGGGCTACTCTTACTTGCGGTGTGTGGGCTTCTCATTGCGGTGGCTTCTCTTGTTGCGGTGCACGGGCCCTAGGTGTGCGGGCTTCAGTAGTTGTGGCACGTGGGCTCAGTAGTTGTGGCTTGCAGGCTCTAGAGCGCAGGCTCAGTAGTTGTGGTGCATGGACCTAGCTGCTCCGCGGCATGTGGGATCTTCCCGGACCAGGGATCGAACCAGTGTGCCCTGCATTGGCAGGCAGATTCTTATCCACTGCGCCACCAGGGAAGCCCAAACACCCATTTATTCAATACACAATGATGTAAGGAAAAGGCTAATAGTTAATTATAAAGAAATTAAGCATCCTCTTAAAATAGAACCATTCTCCACTTCCCCTCTCCCAGCTTCCACCCTTCCCTCTAGCATGTGTCCTTTCACACTTGTACACTTGTTTAGCTATCTGCTGCAAATTAGCAGGAACCCTTAAGAAAATTTGCAAGTGTTGGCACCAAATCCAAGTTTCATTTCTCAAGTTGTTTGCTGTGCTGTGGCCCTAGAAACCTTTTCTCTCTGATGAGCATGTCTTTGCACAGGGAATAGGTGAGCTGTAAAACCTGAGTCCTTGCCTTTAATTCTGTTTAATCATCTGTCCCCAAATAGAGTCATTCATTAAGGAGTAATCATAACTTTTGAATAGCACCTTTATGCATGGGTGCTTCCCCTTTCTGCCACAACTTGCTGAGTTACAAAGAAATGGATTTTCTATATCATAAGTGATTTGTCTTACAACCTCACTTTGGCTGTGACTCTTAACTTTTCTGTCTTTTATTTTATCTTTGCCTCAATTTTCATTCCTTCTATCCCTCCTTCTTTTTCTTTTCTTTCTGTTTTCCTTCTCTCCTTATTTTTTCCTTCTTTCTTTACTATTTATCTTATCTTGATAGTTTATAAATCATTACAAACCATAATAAATACATTTTAGAATATATATATATATATGTATATATATATATATATCCCTAGAAACAAAAAATGTGGTAAGTACCATATCCTCTTACTTATAATACTTAACCCCTGTAACTGGGGATTAATTGAGTAACCTGCACTCAGTGCAGAGATGAAGAGATTAATTGAGGTTGTTGCTAGTGGTAATCCTGATTGGCTGGACTGTAGAGCCATCATGAACTCCACGAGCCAAGTTTCAGTAGAACAGTGCAGTTGGAAAGTCATTATTTAACAGAGTTCTGGCCAGTCGGGTATCTTTCACCTAGACTGATGTTGTTAGGAAGAAAGGATTAAAATAGCTCCTTCTCAATGCCTTTTTATTTGCAGGCATGTTTATCCTGGTTGTATAGTTAATTTAAACTTAAAGAATAAATAGGACATAACAAGAAGAAAAATTTGCTTGGGGTATGCTGCAGATAGCCTCATGTTTGTTGAGAAATGCTAAATCAAATTTTCTTAAAGAATAGAAGAGTAAGAACCTGGGTGAAGACAGAATAGGTAGTGTTGTTTTCACCTGTTGTTTTAATTGATTTGAAAATATGGCTTTATTGTTCAGAGGTGAGGAAATAGAGAGTGCACACAGAAAATAGCAAGCTAATATACCTGGCTAGAAAAGATCATAGATTAAGTATATTTGGCAATTATGGAAGGCAGAGTTGGACAGGTAGGTAGTAGAAGTCTAATTTACATACTAGAAATCTTAAATGTAAATCAGAACTGATGGGCTATGGTACATCACTGAAATTCTGGAAACAGAGATAAAAAAGATAAGACATTTTAATGCGCTGCAAGTGCAGGAGGAACTAGAGCCACAGAGAATAATTAGAAAGCTGTTGGCATATTAGAAATTAAAGTACCACGATGCTTTGCCAATAGCAGTCATTTAATAAATTCTTTTAGGTTAAATGAGTAAAGGAATGAGCTGACCTTTAATCTCCACATGGTTGGTGAAATAAAAAGTGAAATGGAAAGATGAAAGAGAGATCATATAACAAAATGAGAGTGACTTAAATATTGATAGGGATGTAGGAAGGGACAGGAGGAGTCTGAAACATCCTGAAGCCAATGGCTGAAAACTTGATAGAAAGAGAAGTATCTTGTATTCTAAAAATAATTGTCTCTAAAACTGTTTTCCATGGATATTTAAAACAAGCATAATGATGCAGTAGTTATACTTTATTTTTACCCTTTTCTTTCTTGAATGGGAGAGAGAGTTTGTGTTTCTACTATGCGGTCAACGCTGCAAAGCTAATTGTGATAGAGATAAATCTGATAGATTTTTAATTCATTTTTTTAACGTCTTTATTGGAATATAATTGCTTTTTGATGGTGTGTTAGTTTCTGCTTTATAACAAAGTGAATCAGCTGTACATATACATATATCCCCTTATCTCCTCCCTCTTGCGTCTCCCTCCCACCCTCCCTATCCCACCCCTCTAGGTGGTCATGAAGCACCAAGTTGATCTCCCTGTGCCCTGAGGCTGTTTCCCACTAGCTATCTATTTTACATTTGGTAGTGTATATATGTTTATGCCACTCTCTCACTTCATCCCAGGTTACCCTTCCGCCTCCCTGTGTCCTCAAGTCCATTTTCTACGTCCGTGTCTTTATTCCTGTCCTGCCCCTAGGTTCTTCAGAACTTTTTTTTTTTAGATTCCATATACATGTGTTAGCATGTGGTATTTGTTTTTCTCTTTCTGACTTACTTCACTCTGTATGACAGACTCTAGGTCCATCCACCTCACTACAAATAACTCAATTTCATTTCTTGTTATGGCTGAGTAATATTCCATTGTATGTATGTGCCACATCTTCTTTATCCATTCATCTGTCGATGGACACTTAGGTTGCTTCCATGTCCTGGTTATTGTAAATAGAGCTGCAATGAACATTGTGGTACATGACTCTTTTTGAATTATGGTTTTCTCAGGGTATATGCTCAGTAGTGGGATTGCTGGGTCATATGGTAGTTCTATTTTTAGTTTTTTGAGGAACCTCCATACTGTTCTCCATAGTGGCTGTATCAATTTACATTCCCACCAACAGTGCAGGAGGGTTCCCTTTAGTCCACACCCTCTCCAACATTTATTGTTTGTAGATTTTCTGATGATAGCCATTCTAATTGGTGTGAGGTGATACCTCATTGTAGTTTGCATTTGCATTTCTCTAATGCATAGTGATGTTGAGCATCCTTTCATGTGTTTGTTGGCACTCTGTATATCTTCTTTGAAGAAATGTCTATTTACGTCTTCTGCCCATTTTTGGATTGGGTTGTTTGTTCTATTGATACTGAGCTGCATGAGCTGCTTGTAAATTTTGGAGATTAATCCTTTGTCAGTTGCTTCATTTTAAAATATTTTCTCCCATTCTGAGGGTTGTCTTTTTGTCTTGTTTAGAGTTTACTTTTCTGTGCAAAAGCTTTTAAGTTTCATTAGGTCCCATATGTTTATTTTTGTTTTTATTTCCATTTCTGTAGGAGGTGGGTCAAAAAGGATCTTGCTGTGATTTATGTCATAGAGTGTTCTGCCTGTACTTTCCTCTAAGAGTTTTATAGTGCCTGGCCTTACATTTAGGTCTTTAATCCATTTTGAGTTAATTTTTGTGTATGGTGTTAGGGAGTGTTCTAATTTCATTCTTCTACATGTAGCTATCCAATTTTCCCAGCACCACTTATTGAAGAGGCTGTCTTTTCTCCATTGTATATTCTTGCCTGCTTTATCAAAAATTTGGTGACCATATTTGCATGGGTTTATCTCTTTCTATCCTGTTCCATTGATCTATATTTCTGTTTTTCTGGCAGTACCATTACTGACTGTTTACTGTAGCTTTGTAGTATAGTCTGAAATCCAGGAGCCTGATTCCTCGAGCTCCTTTTTTCTTTCTCAAGATTGCATTGGCTATTCGGGGTCTTTTAGTTTCCGTACAGATTGCGAAATTTTTTGTTCTAGTTCTGTGAAAAATGCCATTGGTAGTTTGATAGGGATTGCATTGCTTAAGGTAGTATAGTCATTTTGACAAGGTTGAGTCTTCCAATCCAAGAATATGGTATATCTCTCCATCTGTTTGTATCATCTTTAATTTCTTTCATCAGTGTCGTAGTTTTCTGCATACATGTCTTATGTCTCCTTAGGTAGGTTTATTTCTAGGTATTTTATTCTTTTTGTTGCAATGGTAAATGGGAGTGTTTCCTAATTTCTCTTTCAGATTTTTCATCATTAGTGTATAGGAATGCCAGAGATTTCTGTGCATTAATTTTGTATCCTGCTACTTTACCAAATTCATTGATTAGCCCTAGTAGTTTTCTGGTAGCCTCTTTAGGCTTCTGTGTGTATAGTATCGTGTCATCTGCAAACAGTGACAGCTTTACTTCCTATTTTCCAATTTGGATTCCTTCTATTTCTTTTTCTTCTCTGATTGCTGTGGCTAAAACTTCCAAAACTATGTTGAATAATAGTGGTGAGAGCAGACCACCTTGTCTTGTTCCTGATCTTAGAGGAAATGGTTTCTGTTTTTCACCATTGAGAACAATGTTGACTCTGGGTTTGTCATATATGGCCTTTATTTTCTTGGGGTATGTTCCCTGTATGCCTACTTTCTGGAGGTTTTTTATCATCAATGGGTGTTGAATTTTGTCAAAAGCTTTTTCTGCATCTATTGAGATGATCATAGGTTTTTCTCCTTCAATATGTTAATATGATTTTTCACATTGATTGCTTTGCATATATTGAAGAATCCTTGCATTCCTGGGATAAACCCCACTTGATCATGGTGTATGATCCTGCTGTTGGATTCTGTTTGCTAGTATTTTGTTGAGAATTTTTGCATCTATGTTCATCAATGATATTGGTTTGTAATTTTTTTTGTAGTATCTTTGTCTGGTTTTGGTATCAGGGTGATGGTGGCCTCGTAGAATGAGTTTGGGAGTGTTCCTCCCTCTGCTATATCTTGGAAGAGTTTGAGAAGGATAGATGTTAGCTCCTCTCTAAATGTTTGATAGAATTTGCCTGTGAAGCCATCTGGTCCTGGGCTTTTGTTTGTTGGAAGATTTTTAATCACAGTCTAAATTTCAGTGCTTGTGATTGGTCTGTTTATATTTTCTGTTTCTTCCTGATTCAGTCTTGGAAGGTTGTGCTTTTCTAGGAATTTGTCCATTTTTTCCAGGTTGTCCATTTTATTGGCATAGAGTTGCTTGTAGTAATCTCTTATGATCCTTTGTATTTCAGCAGTGTCAGTTGTTACTTCTCCTTTTTCATTTCTAATTCTATTGATTTGAGTCTTCTCCCTTCTTTTCTTGATGAGTCTGGCTAATGGTTTTTCAATTTTGTTTATCTTCTCAAAGAAAAAGCTTTTAGTTTTATTGATCTTTGCTATTGTTTTTTCATTGCTTTTTCATTTATTTCTGATCTGATCTTTATGATTTCTTTCCTTGTGCTAACTTTGGGGGTTTTTGTTCTTCCTTCTCCAATTGCTTTAGGTGTAAGGTTAGGTTGTTTATTTGAGATGTTTCTTGTTTGTTGGGTTAGGATTGTACTGCTATAAACTTCCCTCTTAGAACTGCTTTTGTTGCATCTAGGTTTTCAACTCTTAAGAGAAAAATCTAGTACAGTGAAGGAGTTCGTGAGTGTAGTACTAGAAATAATGTGTTAAATTGAGTCAGAAGTGAGAGTGAGACCTGCAGGTGGAGGTGATAGCCCTAAATTCCCCAGAGAAAACAAGAAAGGACACATAGCTTTAGAGTTAAATACAATAGATGTTTCAGAAGGATCCCTCTCTTTGAAGGGCTAACTTGTATTTCAATTAAGGGGACACCTATTAATATGACAATGTTGAAAAATAATGCAGTTTTTCTAAAGCCCACGGGAGAATAAAAAATAAAATAGCTTAAATGAAAATGCAAGTTACTTTAATATACATTGGTGTCTTTAGAAAGGTTTAAGCTTGTACAGTATTAAAATACCGACGAACCTAATCAAGAGCTTCTGTATAATATTCTTAGGCAGGGATTTGTTTTGAAGGACCTTTGTATGCCTCCTGAAGAGAAAGGTACATTCCTCCTCTTGGAGTTAATCTCTTAATCTAATTGGAAATTCAGTGTCCTCTGCCTGGCTCCATATGAAGTTCCCCAATTCAAGGGTTCCTATGCCAAAGTGAAAGGTGTGGTCCTCCTGGAATTTTGCAGTGAAAACAAGGGCAGCTCAGCTGCTTTTATTAACAGTTATGTTCCTGCATACATTTCAACAGCTATAAGTTTGTAGTCCAGATGTCACTGCAAGCCACTGTGGATGAAATGATTCAGCCTTGTCATATTTACAGTGGCAAAATGTCAGTACACAAAGTGAGATTATGATAAAGACCTGATTGTCAAAGTTTAACCTGAATACAGGCACTCAGATGAAAAATATACCTCTGGAGTATTTGTCAAAAGAATCAGGTCCTTTCTAATTATGCATCCCGAGATGGCAACATTTAGCTTCTCAAGCCAAGTTTGAAATAACTCAACGAGGTAGTGGTATCGGTCCTCATACTTAACATCCCTTTTCTTTTCATTTACATATAGTTGCATTCATTTCGCTGTGGCAGACAAATGTAAAATAACCCATTGTGGGAATTTGTTCTTGACACTTTGGATAGTCTTTTTCAGTAATACAATTTAGAGGAAATAAAATCTATGAGATTTCTAGTTTTGAAATATTTGAAATAGAGTACCTGTTAGGCTTGATAATTTAAAAAAATAGGTGTATGTAAGTTAATAAATAAGTGAGCTGATTTGTCCTTTAAATTCCTACCACAGATTGTTTGGAGAATATATGTACTCCTTTGTGATACAAAATAGGATGAATAATCAAGCGATGAAAGAAAGTTCAGTTATTATCACGGGCTGAAAGAGAAAAAACATACTATGGGAAAAGTTTGAGTAATATGAGCACTTCTTTAGAGATGTGGTGGTCAAAAATTATGAATGTTTATCAGCAAGAAAAAAGTTATTCCTACATGACTGTCACACATATTCACTTGTTCATTAAGGAGGAAAGATGTTGGCCCTAGGTCAGCTTCTGGACTCTCCTTTGTCTGTCTGTCTGTCTATCTATATATTACAAATCTAGGTAAAAATATTATCAGAGAGATAACTAGAGAAAGCAGGAAGAGTAAATTAATCTCTACTATAAATAGCTAGGGGAAGAAAAGCCCCTAGCTTTTCTCATGCCCAGAAAAATGTTCGATTTAATTTAAAAAGTCTTACCTCCACATTCTATGTATAAATCACTGTGCCAAGTGCTTAGAGGGTGTAAAATTGAGTAATACCCAGTCCCTGGTCTCCAACAGGCTCACAGTTTTATAGGCAAGAACCAGATCACTATTATGCAAACTCTGCTACTTGCCAAATAGATTAAAATACAAGCATATTGCTTTGGGATTCCAGGAGAAGAAGACTTACGGTCACTGTTTTTTCTTTTTATAAAGGAGGGGCACTTTGGGAATAATTCTTCAAAATAAGGCATTTTTGTTATTCTTTAAAGATGAGGTAGGACATCAGTTTGTTTAGAAGAGGTTTAATAATGGCATTTTAGGCCAAAACAACACCATCATCATTATGTATCAGTCAGAATCCTGGTAGGACAGGAGGTGCTCAGATGATGTGAGGTACTACTCTTAGCCAGAAGCAAATAACAGAGGGGGCTGTCAGATGTTGGAGAAGATAGCTGTAGCCATGAAAGTGGGCTGCTTCATAGGAACTGTAGCTTTGGGTGGAGTAATGTTACCCTTTAGGGTAGCAGGGAGGGAGCACTGGGGATAAATACTCCCAGGTCCCTCTCCTCCCTCTAGTCCATCTCCTGCAGGAACTTCCATTTGGCCTCATCCAACAGGAAGCCAGAAGGAAAGGAGACCATTGATTTAAGTCCATGAATGTCAGCCTCCTGGGTTATAGATCCAATAGGGAAAGGAAGGAGCAGATCTGGAGAGGCAAAGGGGGTGATCGTTTTTATCATCACTAAATTTAAAAAATATCAAAGATATCTTAATAGACAGTTCACATATGCCATCTCATTTATTTCTCACAATAATCTTAGGGAGGGTAACATCTCTATTTTATACATTAACAATTCGAGGCATTAAAAAATTTTCCCCTTCATACTGCAACTGCTAAGTGCTAGAGACCAGATACGAATTTTTGCCAAGGCCATGCTCTTTCTACTACACGTCCTGCCTTCTTTTCACTGGAGGCTGGAAGTGTAAGACATGTGGAGCTGTCTTGCCCATTTGTTGCTGAAGCTTAGTGGATACTGAGAAAGAAGAGGGGAGAGATGTGGCAGGAAACATAGCCTGGGATATAGTTGGGAGAGTATTGGCTCTTACTGTGTATGTAATATAACATTCATTTTCAATGAAGAGTGTTATAATCACATCTGTGCCTTAAAGGAACTCTTATAAAGGTGATTCTGAACTAAACATAGATGATGGGTTGGAGGCGAGAGTGGAGGAGAGCAAGGACCTAAGGGGAAAAGAAAGAAAGAAGGAGGGAATGGAGGAACAGAGACAGCAGGGAGGATGAGAGGAAGGAAGTCGAGGGATTTACTGGTAAGGTTGTTCATAACAAAAATTTGTAAAATCAACAATGATGATGATTTTTGTTGCACCTATCATTTACTATTTTTGGATACCTTGATGATTTCAATACTTTCTAATCTGCTTTTTTAAAAATGTTTTATCTTCTGCACTGCATTATATTTATATATAATGTGAAGTTTTCCTGTAACTATCCCTCTTTTCACATACTTTTTTTTTTAATAAATGGAGAGGGGGGCAAAAGAATTATAAATAAATGAAATAGAATTCGGTCGGCATTTTATAATGCTGATACCAAGTTTTTTTTTCTTTTATTGTGCAGTTATAAGTGCTCATAAAATAAGAAAATAGACGAGGTGGTGGCCCCAGGCTGCATTATGACACTGACTCCATCCACGTGGGTGGGGTTTTATTTTATTTTATTTTATTTTTAACATCTTTATTGGAGTATAATTGCTTTACAATGGTGTGTTAGTTTCTGCTGTATAACAAAGTGAATCAGCTATACATATACATATATCCCCATATCTCCTCCCTCTTGCATCTCCCTCCAGGTGGGGTTTTAGACTTACTTATGCTGCTCTAGTGAGGCCCTTGGTCCCTGAAGTGCCAATAAAAATTTGTCTTCCCCTTTGAACGTCACCATGTTTTATCTGTTTAAAGAACACTTTACAGGGCTTCCCTGGTGGCGTGGTGGTTGGGAGTCCGCCTGCTGATGTAGGGGACACAAGTTCGTGTCCCGGTCCGGGAGGATCCCGCATGCCGCGGAGCGGCTGGGCCCGTGAGTCGTGGCCGCTGGTTCTGCGCGTCCGGGGCCTGTGCTCCGCGGCGGGAGGGGCCGCAGCATTGAGGGGCCCGCGTACCGCAAAAAAAAAAAAAACACTTTACAGTCTTAATTTGTCACTACATGCCCTTTACATGCAGAATTATTTATAAAATTGCACAATATTACATTCTATCTTTTTATGTATAAATATTGTGTATATGATTGTTCATAATGCAAACACATTTCTATGCATTTATTTTATTGGTAAGAGCAGTCACTTTGATTCAATATCAATGAAAGTAATAGAAAGGGAAAAATGATTTCAAAAGATCTCATCTGACCTTTCTAGAACATTAAACAAAAGATATCTTTTATATTATTTGCAGTTCTGCCTAAAATTTAATTGCTATCATATTATGGCCTAATTTATTTTTCAGAATGCTTTTATGTTCCCTTTACCTAATTCAGATTGTTCTTTTACCTTCCACCCTTTGTTCGTGTTTTCCTGCACCCTCACAAAGTTTTAAGTTCTAGAAAGCCTATTTCAGTGTCATTAATTACCCTCGTCTCTCAACTATATTTTTTCCATTAGAAATAAAGGATACCATTGATATCTCTTTGTTCTAGGTTTGCGCTATCAAACCAGTATGCACAGAAGAATATTATTAACAAAACCTCACAATACATGCTGTTTTACAAGGTGCTTTTAAATCCCTTAGTCATATTATTTGTAATTTTTTAAATTAATTTTTATTATTGAGGTAACATTGGCTTATAGCATTACATTAGTTTCATGTATACAATATTATGTTTCTACATCTGTATCCACTCCAGTGTCAAAAATTTAGTTTCCATCAGTCACCCTAGAGTTGACCTCTTTACCCATTTTGCTCTCCCTGTACCCCTTTCTCTGTGGTAACCACTACTCTTGCCACTTACGACAACATGAATGGACCTTGAGGATATTATGCAAAGTGAAATAAGTAAGACTGAGAAAGACACTGACCATATAAATCATTTGTATGCAGAATATAAAAAACAAATGAATAAACAAACAAAATAAATGAACAGACCACACAAACACATGGATACAAAGAAGAGAGCAGTCATTCATAATTATTCAACAACCCATTGTTTGAACCAGTGGTATACTGGAAATGTTTTACAACTGACTTATCTGGGTGGAAGGAACCCTGGTTTATGGTGTTTGCTAGTTTCCTTGATAGAAACACACCCATCATGCTTAATTTCAAGCGACTAATGTAACATCACTGAGCAGGGGACTGGGAGGAGGTATTCATGTATGAGCCAGTATGAGCCGGTTTCTGCACACCACTGTATCTGAAATTCAGGAAAATTCATGAGTTTTGTAAGCTCTCACAGACGATAAAAGAAAGAGCTAGCATTTGCACCTAGGTCTTCTGACTCCAAATAAATTCTCTTCGTAATATAGACTGTCATTCAAAGATGTGATTATATCTAGGTTGGTCTTTCTGCTGCCAGAGGGTTACAGTAGAGCCACTCTGTTTTAGCTGCCCCCATCGCATTCTGCAGTCCAGCTGTTGTGTCCACGTAGATGGACCTGCCACTACTACTCACTTCCAACAAAATAAGGCCGCACAATTAAACTTACTGCTTTTTGTTGAGCCATAGACCAATTGTTTCAATTTAATTTAATTTAATTAATTAATTTTTTTAACATCTTTATTGGAGTATAATTGCTTTACAATGGTGTGTTAGTTTCTGCTCTATAACAAAGTGAATCAGCTATACACATACACATGTTCCCATATCTCTTCCCTCTTGCGTCTCCCTCCCTCCCACCCTCCCTATCCCACCCCTCTAGGTGGTCACAAAGCACCGAGTTGATCTCCCTGTGCTATGCAGCTGCTTCCCACTAGCTATCTATTTTACCTTTGGTAGTGTATATATGTCCATGCCACTCTCTCACTTTGTCACAGCTTACCCTTCCCCCTCCCCATATCCTCAAGTCCATTCTGTAGTAGGTCTGTGTCTTTATTCCTGTCTTACCCCTAGGTTCTTCATGACCTTTTTTTTTTTCTTTTTTCTTAGATTCCATATATATGTGTTAGCATACGGTATTTGTTTTTCTCTTTCTGACTTACTTCACTCTGTATGACAGACTCTAGGTCCAACCACCTCACACAAATATCTCAATTTTGTTTCTTTTTATGGCTGAGTAATATTCCATTGTATATATGTGCCACATCTTCTTTATCCATTCATCCGATGCTGGAGACATAGGTTGCTTCCATGTTCTGGCTATTGTAAATAGAGCTGCAATGAACATTTTGGTACATGACAATTTTATAAACTAAGTTCTAATCCAAGTATGGTATTGGTTAAATCATTACTCATATTAATGATTCTTCAATAGATACCATTAGTATGTTCATTACAGAGATTATTTTTAAAACATTCCCACTGCAAATATATCTAAAGAAGTATCTTAGATACTTAGAAAATAGAGTGAATCTTAAGTGCCTTAAGTGCCTTTAGGTCAAATTCCATAATTTAACATGCTAATTACCATAATTCCCCCCCTCTGCCTTCCTGTGAACTCTATAATGTTCTGGGCCAGCTCCAGTCAGAAACATTTCCTGACCATCACAAGTAACACTAACCCTTTAGTATAACATAGTCAGTATTGGAGTGGAAATGATATCATTTATGGTTTCAATGTGCATTTCTTCAGTTACTCTGAAGCTAAATATTTATTAATGTTTTCTGGTCATTGGTATCTTTCGTCTTTAATGAAGTTTTCTAATCATGTTTTTCCCCATATTTCTCTTTGTAATTGTTCTCAACAGTTATGGGAATTTTTCTTTTATTGTCTTATATTTCATTATGAAAGTCTATAAGTCAGCCATAATTTATTTAACCAGCCTACCACTGTTGATATTTACATTCTTTCCAGTTTTTCACTTTCATAATTAATGTTGTGATAAAGAATGTGCACGCATTTTTAAAATTATTTCTCTAGGATAAATTCCTAGAATTTTACTCTGGTTAAATGTTATGTGAACATCTAAGACTATTGCTCTGTATTGCCCAAGTTTCCAGCAGAAAGGCTGTCCAGTTTATGTGTCCATCTTCTTGGGCTCCTCACCTTTGCAGAAGAATACATATGTAGTCGCTGTTTGGGGTCCAGTCTTCGGAAATTTGCTTTGACACAGGTTCTTCTTGGGTAGGATATCTGAATGAACTAATCCTGTTGACAGTGAAGGAGGTGAGAAGATGCTACCAAGCTCTCCAAAGTTCAGGCAAATGCCTTTGAACAATAATTATCCTACTTCTTGTACAAGGGCAGGAGTATCTCTATGATTGCTACTTGGGCCCAGCCGCTCCACGGCATGTGGGATCCTCCCGGACCAGGGCACGAACCCGTGTCCCCTGCATCGGCAGGCGGACTCTCAACCACTGCACCACCAGGGAAGCCCTATGATTGCTACTTTGAATGCTGGACCATGACTGAAAGAACTGAGATGGAATTAAGAGTTTTCTTGAATTTTGTGCTTTAGGGAATTTGAATTTGAGAGAGGAGGTTTACAAGTAATATCACCATGATCTAATCATCAGAACATTGGAAGTGACAGTTCTTGAAATACTTAACTTAATCAATCTCCTAGATATAGTTTGCATGCTTCCTTGAAAAAAGGAAATTTCCTAAATGAATAAAAATATTTAAAAAACTCAGGTTGTAGAAGCAGAGAATTATTCAAGGTATGTAGTCTCTCCTTAGGCTTTCTCTCAATCTGGGCCTCATTCATCTTCTTACCTGTTCTAACAAACTGACAGCATGGATTTCTGCTTCTTCTCAGCTTGCTCGGAGATTTATAGTAGTCTATTGGCCCGAGGTGCATATTCAAAACACTACATTTTCTTTCTACCTTTATAGCTTAACTCTTTTCTGAATTGATTTTAATCCCTGTTAGCAAATTACCTTACTTTACCTTTTAGCCAAACTATACCTAAGACAGTTCTTACTCCAAATTATCTAAGCAAGATTTCTGGAAAAAAGAAGAAAAGAAAGGAAATGACTACAGAAAGATTTATTCATAAAAAGGTTAAGAAAAGAATTTCTGCTAAACTTGTACTAGAAAGTAAAATGTCTGGATTTGGATATTAAAGCACCGCTAGCACTTTTCAACTGATAAAACTGACCCATTTATTAAACACCTTCTAAATCCAAGTACTAATGAGCTAGATAACACAGTCCCTGTATATATCACTTATCCTGTAATAAGCTATAGATTCAATAGTCTGACCTCCACATAACATGGGCCATGTAAATAATCCCCTTCCAGCTCCTGTCCAGCCTTTGTGAATAATCATAACACTTGCTGACCTTTTCCTCCTCAGCCCTCAACCTGCATTTACAGCAGCATTCTTTTAACATGCAAATTTAACTCCAACAATAATTTTCTCAATTTATAACTTCTGTCACTCAATTTAAATAGCATTTATTAAAACCTATCGGAGTGAGCACATGTGTAACAGCACTCCATGCTACGAAGGAGTACAAAGGTTACGGTGTTTGATGAGATGAGAGCTTTTATGCGAACCATGAAGAAAATACACGTAAAATAGACATAGATGATGATGATGTTAACGATGATAATAATAATAGCAACCAGTTATTGAGTGGCCTGCTAGGTGACAGGCAAAATTTCAGGTAATTTGCATGTCTTTTTTCTATTTTTCATAATAATTTAACAAGGCATATATTCTATTTCCACTTTGTAGTAAGAAGGTCAGAGAAGTTAAGTGACGCCTCCAAGTTCACCAGTGAACAAGTGGTAGAGCCATGTAGAGGTGCTTTAAGATGTAACAGATCTTAACACTCTTCATTTTGAAGGGCCTATCCACATTATAAGTATGTATACTAAAATACATTCACATCTCAGATTAAATATCATTTTTCCTATAAAAATTTTAAAACTTCAAGTTTTATTTTTTAAATTACTTAGTTACAAATATTACACTCAACTTATGATTGGTTGTGACTTCTCGCAGATATTGGGTATACTTCGGAATTATTGCCAAATTTATTTTTGGGTATAATAATTTTTATGGGTGTCAGAGTTAACCCTTATATATAGGTCAGCATAATACATTTTGGAAAAACTGAATTGTGTACATATTACTTTTAATTTTTTACATTGGAGCCGTTTTTCTTCTGGTCTTAAGATACCTTTTGACCTTGGCGTTCACGTTAGTGCCTACCAGAAGAAATGACCTTGGAGCCGGGACTGGAATCCAGTTTTGTCACAAATCAAAATTTATACATTTTATCTGTTCTGTTTCTTAGGGGAAAAAATGGTTAAAGGCAACGTGAGCTAGCACATAGAGTATACTATAGAGCATATCTATAAGGGCTGAAGCTGTTCTAAGTAATGAAGTGTATTATGTTACTGTGGTTTAAGCTAGGTAATATGGTAATGTCTTCTATGTTATACTTATATTCTGTATCACACAGATGTAAAGTTTTTATTTTCATATGTTTTACCCTACCAAGAAGATCTTGAAGGGGATGCCTCCAATTCTTCCTTTGCTGCCTCTTCCATTGTAGTTAGTATGAATTATGTACCTTATAAAGACTCACTAGATGCCAAATGGTAGAATTCTTCTTAGAAAATTAAGTCTGGGCTTGTGAAGAAGGATGTACTGAGGTTGCTGGAGGGACACATTCCCAAGAAAAAAATGTGTAAACAAAGATAATAGGCTCAGGGCATTGTTTAAAAAATGGAGGGTGTATATTCATATGAAGAAACTAAAAATTAAAGGGGATAAACGATGTGTCCAAGGTGTCCCCGTGCGTTACTGACCAGATCTGAATCCAGGCTGTCTGCTTCCAAAGACAAATGCTGGTCTTACCCAAAAGTCACTCAGCACTGCCTCCCATTATAGACCACAAGGCTGTTGAATTTTAAGCAAGCTAGCGAAGTAATCAGATTGCCTCTCTTTCCTGTCTTTCTTCCCTCTTCTTCCTTACTTCTGTGTCTCGCACTACTCCATCATGATTTATTTTGCCCAGGATTGAGCTGCCTGTACACTATTTCAAATGCATATATGTGAGCATCCAGGAGTAGGCTAGATTAGAAAAGTACTTGCAGAACCAGCTTGGAAGGATGGCAAATCATTTTGCTTCCACCAGCTATAAAGTAAACCCAAACTCTTTTCCTCTCTGATCTCCCCTCCTACTCCTGTAGTCTCTGCTAGCTGGTCTCTCTGCTAGCTCCTTTCTGGGAAGCTGACCAGCTTGCTAGTTCTCTACACCTCAAGCATATTTTCATCTCTGAGCCTCTACACTTGGTGGTCTGTCTGCTTGAAACATTGCTCTTGCAGACAGTTACATGGATGGCCCTTTGATTTAGTCAGAGCTATTCAAATGTCACTTCTTATGTAGTCAACTCCAAATATATCATATAAAATACTAAATAAAATAATAACATATCATGACCACACTTTAGAATAGTCCATTCCCATCTATCTCTCCTTCCTTACTTGGATTTACTTTGCACGTTATTCATGGCACTTATAACTCAAGACCTTTGTGATAAGATTAAATGAGTCAATACATGAAAAGTGCTTAGAGCGGCACTTGGCATGCAGTAATTTCTATGTAAGTGTCTGTTGAATAAATAGTCTACCACATTTTTTCAGAGAGGAAATGGAGTCTCAGAAGTGAAGTGCCATATACCTAGTTGGATGGGATCCTCAGTTTCTGTTATATTACCAAGGGCTCAGTGTGAATTATGGTGGTCAACTGACCCTTTCCTTAGCCTCCTGCTGCCCAATGAACATTCTAATTTTTAATATATTTTTTGACTGAGACAAACTGGTAGGAAAGTGATGCAGGGCACATTTCTGGCTTTACCAAATGAATCTACATATCAAAGACCAAAGGGCCAAATTTAAGGTCTAATATTAATTTTTATGTGCAAAGAGGAAAGGTTTGCTGGAATTCCTACAACCACTAATAACCAAGCTTAGTAAGTGCTTTTCAGGATTTTTCAAAAAAGCATCCTTAGTGCAGGAGCAGTGAACTTGCCCTACAGAGGTCTGGACCAAATCCAAAATGGACAACCTGCAATCGTAAAACTTATCTGAATGCTAATGTTTTATCTCAAGAAGTCATACAATTTTTGCCTTCAACTTTACCCTGTATCTATGTGGTTATTTTTTGCAGAAAAAATTTTTATCTCATTGAGTTTATTATAACTTCAAGATGTTTGTTTGTTTGTTTGTTTTTACTGTAGCCTAGTTTACTGGCTACAGTAACAATAGAGAAATTAGTATCAGAAGTGGAGTGTGCCATAACATGTCATTTTGTGTTTTTTAATATATATATAAATAATACTCTGAGTCACCTACCACTGAGCCAGAGCCATGTGCCAGTTTTGTCCATTGTCTTGGTATGAACCCTGCCATACTGATGTACGTGAAGGGGACCAGGCTCCCCACTCTGAGCAGCAAGAACCCAAATATTGTTTCACTTCTGTTATTGTAGAGATGCCTTTATTTCCATATCTTTGGCTTTTACTTCAATATCACAGTGGAAGTGCTTTTTTTTTTTTTTTTAAACATCTTTATTGGGGTATAATTGCTTTACAATGGTGTGTTAGTTTCTGCTTTATAACAAAGTGATTCAGCTATACATATACATATGTTCCCATATGTCTTCCCTCTTGTGTCTCCCTCCCTCCCACTCTCCCCATCCCACCCCTCCAGGCTGTCGCAAAACACCGAGCTAATATCCCTGTGCCTTGCGGCTGCTTCCCCCCAGCTATCTACCTTACTACGTTTGTTAGTGTGTATATGTCCATGACTCTCTCTCGCCCTGTCAAAACTCCCCCTTCCCCCTCCCCATATCTTCAAGTCCGTTCTCCAGTAGGTCTGCGTCTTTATTCCTGTCTTACCCCTAGGTTCTTCATGACATTTTTTTTTTCCCTTAAATTCCATATATATGTGTTAGCATACGGTATTTGTCTTTTTCTTTCTGACTTACTTCACTCTGTATGACAGACTCTAGGTCTATCCATCTCATTACAAATAGCTCAATTTCATTTCCTTTTAAGGCTGAGTAATATTCCATTGTGTATATGTGCCACATCTTCTTTATCCATTCACCCGATGATGGGCGCTTAGGTTGTTTCCATGTCCTGGCTATTGTAAATAGAGCTGCAATGAACATTTTGGTACATGACTCTTTTTGAATTTTGGTTTTCTCAGGGTATATGCCCAGTAGTGGGATTGCTGGGTCATATGGTAATTCTATTTGTAGTTTTTTAAGGAACCTCCATACTGTTCTCCATAGTGGCTGAACCAATTCACATTCCCACCAGCAGTGCAAGAGTGTCCCCTTTTCTCCACACCCTCTCCAGCATTTATTGTTTCTAGATTTTTTGATGATGGCCATTCTGACTGGTGTGAGATGATATCTCATTGTAGTTTTGATGTGCATTTCTCTAATGATTAATGATGTTGAGCATTCTTTCATGTGTTTGTTGGCATTCTGTATATCTTCTTTGGAGAAATGTCTATTTAGGTCTTCTGCCCATTTTTGGATGGGGTTGTTTGTTTTTTTGTTATTGAGCTGCATGAGCTGCTTGTAAATTTTGGAGATTAATCCTTTGTCAGTTGCTTCATTTGCAAATGTTTTCTCCCATTCTGAGGGTTGTCTTTTGGTCTTGGTTATGGTTTCCTTTGCTGTGCAAAAGCTTTGAAGTTTCATTAGGTCCCATTTGTTTATTTTTGTTTTTATTTCCATTACTCTAGGAGGTGGGACAGAAAGGATCTTGCTGTGATTTATGTCATAGAATGTTCTTCCTATGTTTTCCTCTAAGAGTTTGATAGTTTCTGGCCTTACATTTAGGTCTTTAATCCATTTTGAGCTTATTTTTGTGTATGGTGTTAGGGAGTGATCTAATCTCATACTTTTACATGTACCTGTCCAGTTTTCCCAGCACCATTTATTGAAGAGGCTGTCCTTTCTCCACTGTACTTTCCTGCCTCCTTTATCAAAGATAAGGTGTCCATATGTGCGTGGGTTTATCTCTGGGCTTTCTATCCTGTTCCACTTATCTATCTTTCTGTTTTTGTGCCAGTACCATACTGTCTTGATTACTGTTGCTTTGTAATATAGTCTGAAGTCAGGGAGCCTGATTCCTCCAGCTCCTTTTTTCGTTCTCAAGATTGCTTTGGCTATTCGGGGTCTTTTGTGTTTCCATACAAATTGCGAAATCTTTTGTTCTAGTTCTGTGAAAAATGCCAGTGGTAGTTTGATAGGGATTGCATTGAATCTGTAGATTGCTTTGGGTAGTAGAATCATTTTCACAATGTTGATTCTTCCCATCCAAGAACATGGTATATCTCTCCATCTATTTGTATCATCTTTAATTTCTTTCATCAGTGTCTTATAATTTTCTGCATACAGGTCTTTCGTCTCCTTAGGTAGGTTTATTCCTAGATATTTTATTCTTTTTGTTGCAATGGTAAATGGGAGTGCTTTCTTGATTTCACTTTCAGATTTTTCATCATTAGTATATAGGAATGCCAGAGATTTCTGTGCATTAATTTTGTATCCTGCTACTTTACCAAATTCATTGATTAGCTCTAGTAGTTTTCTGGTAGCATCTTTAGGATTCTCTATGTATAGTATCATGTCATCTGCAAACAGTGACAGCTTTACTTCTTCTTTTCCGATTTGGATTCCTTTTATTTCCTTTTCTTCTCTGATTGCTGTGGCTAAAACTTCCAAAACTATGTTGAATAAAGGTGGTGAGAGTGGGCAACCTTGTCTTGTTCCTGATCTTAGTGGAAATGCTTTCAGTTTTTCGCCATTGAGGATGATGTTTGCTGTGGGCTTCTCATATGTGGCCCTTATTATGTTGAGGAAAGTTCCCTCTATGCCTACTTTCTGGAGGGTTTTTATCATAAATGGGTGTTGAATTTTGTCGAAAGCTTTCTCTGCATCTATTGAGATGATCATATGGTTTTTCTCCTTCAGTTTGTTAATATGGTTTATCACATTGATAGATTTGCGTATATTGAAGAATCCTTGCATTCCTGGAATAAACCCCACTTGATCATGGTGTATGATCCTTTTAATGTGCTGTTGGATTCTGTTTGCCAGTATTTTGTTGAGGATTTTTGCATCTATGTTCATCAGTGATATTGGCCTGTAGTTTTCTTTCTTTGTGACATCCTTGTCTGGTTTTGGTATCAAGGTGATGGTGGCCTCGTAGAAGGAATTTGGGAGTGTTCCTCCCTCTGCTATATTTTGGAAGAGTTTGAGAAGGATAGGTGTTAGCTCTTCTCTAAACGTTTGATAGAATTCACCTGTGAAGCCATCTGGTCCTGGGCTTTTGTTTGTTGGAAGATTTTTAATCACAGTTTCAATTTCAGTGCTTGTGATTGGTCTGTTCATATTTTCTATTTCTTCCTGATTCAGTCTTGGCAGGTTGTGCATTTCTAAGAATTTGTCCATTTCTTCCAGATTGTCCATTTTATTGGCATAGAGTTGCTGGTAGTAATCTCTCATGATTTTTTTTATTTCTGCAGTGTCAGTTGTTACTTCTCCTTTTTCATTTCTAATTCTATTGATTTGAGTCTTCTCCCTTTTTTTCTTGATGAGTCTGGCTAGTGGTTTATCTATTTTGTTTATCTTCTCAAAGAACCAGCTTTTAGTTTTATTGATCTTTGCTATCGTTTCCTTCATTTCTTTTTCATTTATTTCTGATCTGATTTTTATGATTTCTTTCCTTCTGCTAGCTTTGGGGTTTTTTTGTTCTTCTTTCTCTAATTGCTTGAGGTGAAAGGTTAGGTTGTTTATTCGAGATGTTTCCTGCTTCTTAAGGTGGGCTTGTATTGCTATAAACTTCCCCCTTAGAACTGCTTTTGCTGCATCCCATAGGTTTTGGGTCGTTGTGTCTCCATTGTCATTTGTTTCTAGGTATTTTTTTATTTCCTCTTTGATTTCTTCAGTGATCACTTCATTATTAAGTAGTGTATTGTTTAGCCTCCATGTGTTTGTATTTTTTACGGATCTTTTCCTGTAATTGATATCTAGTCTCATGGCGTTGTGGTCAGAAAAGATACTTGATACAATTTCAGTTTTCTTAAATTTACCAAGGCTTGATTTGTGACCCAAGATATGATCTATCCTGGAGAATGTTCCATGAGCACTTGAGAAAAATGTGTATTCTGTTGTTTTTGGATGGAGTGTCCTATAAATATCAATTAAGTCCATCTTGTTTAATGTATCATTTAAAGCTTGTGTTTCCTTATTTATTTTCATTTTGGATGATCTGTCCATGGGTGAAAGTGGGGTGTTAAAGTCCCCTACTATGAATGTGTTACTGTCAATCTCCCCTTTTATGGCTGTTAGTATTTGCCTTATGTATTGAGGTGCTCCTCTGTTGGGTGCATAAATATTTACAACTGTTATATCTTCTTCTTGGATCGATCCCTTGATCATTATGTAGTGTCCTTCTTTGTCCCTTTTAATAGTCCTTATTTTAAAGTCTATTTTGTCTGATATGAGAATTGCTACTCCAGCTTTCTTTTGGTTTCCATTTGCATGGAATATCTTTTTCCATCCCCTTACTTTCAGTCAGTATGTGTCTCTAGGTCTGAAGTGGGTCTCTTGTAGACAGCATATATAAGGGTCTTGCTTTTGTATCCATTCAGCCAATCTGTGTCTTTTGGTGGGAGCATTTAGTCCATTTACATTTAAGGTAATTATCGATATGTATGTTCCTATTCCCATTTTCTATATTATTTTGGGTTTGTTACTATAGGTCGTTTCCTTCTCTTGTGTTTCTTGTCTAGAGAAGTTCCTTTAGCATTTGTTGTAAGGCTGGTTTGGTGGTGCTGAACTCTCTCAGCTTTTGCTTGTCTGTAAAGGTTTTAATTTCTCCATCAAATGTGAATGAGATCCTTGCTGGGTAGAGTAGTCTTGGTTGCAGGTTTTTCTCCTTCATCACTTTCAGTATGTCCTGCCACTCCCTTCTGGCTTGTAGGGTTTCTGCTGAGAGATCAGCTGTTAACCTTATGGGGATTCCCTAGTGTGTTATTTGTTGTTTTTCCCTTGCTGCTTTCAATATGCTTTCTTTGTATTTAATTTTTGACAGTTTGATTAATATGTGTCTTGGCGTATTTCTCCTTGTATTTATCCTGTATGGGACTCTCTGTGCTTCCTGGACTTGATTAACTATTTCCTTTCCCATATTAGGGAAGTTTTCAACTATAATCTCTTCAAATATTTTCTCAGTCCCTTTCTTTCTTTCTTCTTCTTCTGGAACCCCTATAATTCGAATGTTGGTGCGTTTAATGTTGTCCCAGAGGTCTCTGAGACTGTCCTCAGTTCTTTTCATTCTTTTTTCTTTATTCTGCTCTGCAGTAGTTATTTCCACTACTTTATCTTCCAGGTCACTTATCCGTTCTTCTGCCTCAGTTATTCTGCTATTGATCCTATCTAGAGTACTTTTTATTTCATTTATTGCGTTGTTCATCATTGCTTGTTTCACCTTTAGTTCTTGTACGTCCTTGTTAACTGATTCTTGCATTTTGTCCATTCTACTTCCAAGATTTCGGATCATCCTTACTATCATTATTCTGAATTCTTTTTCAGGTAGATTGCCTATTTCCTCTTCATTTGTTAGGTCTGGTGGGTTTTTATCTTGCTCTTTCATCTGCTGTGTGTTTTTCTGTCTTCTCATTTTGCTTATCTTACTGTGTTTGGGGTCTCCTTTTTGCAGGCTGCACGTTCGTAGTTCCCGTTGTTTTTGATGTCTGTCTCCAGTGGCTAAGGTTGTTTCAGTGGGTTGTGTAGGCTTCCTGGTGGAGGGGACTAGTGCCTGTGTTGTGCTGGATGAGGCTGGATCTTGTCTCTCTAGTGGGCAGGTTCACGTCTGGTGGTGTGTTTTGGGGTGTCTGTGGCCTTATTATGATTTTAGGCAGCCTCTCTGCTAATGGGTGGGGTTGTGTTCCTGTTTTGCTAGTTGTTTGGCATAGGTTGTCCAGCACTGTGGCTTGCTGGTCGTTGAGTGAAGCTGGGTGCTGGTGTTAAGATGGAGGTCTCTGGGAGATTTCCACCGTTTAATATTATGTGGAGCTGGGAGGTCTCTTGTTGACCAGTGTCCTGAAGTTGGCTCTCCTACCTCAGAGGCAGAGCCCTGACTCCTGGGCTGGAGCACCAAGAGCCTTTCATCCACACGGCTCAGAATAAAAGGAAGAAAAAGTAGAGAGAATTGGTAGAAGTATGAGGAAAGAAAGAGGGAAAGGAGGAAAGGAAGGAAGGAAGAAAGAAGGAAAGAAAGGAGGGAGCGAGGGAGGGAGGAAGGAAGGAGGGAAAGAAGGAAAAAAGACAGAAAGAAGATACAGTAAAAATCAAATAAAGTATAATATAGTTATTGAATTAAAAAATATTTAGAAAAAAAAAAAAGGGACGGATAGAACCTTAGGACAAATGTTGGAAGCAAAGCTATACAGAGAAAATCTTACACAGAAGCATACACATACACCTTCACCAAAAGAGGTAAAGGGGGTAAAAATCATAAATCTTGCTCTCAGAGACCACCTCCTCAATTTGGGGTGATTCGTTGTCTAAAGGAGGGAAGGAAGGAAGGAAAGAAAGAAAGAAAGAACGAAGGTAAAGTATAATAAATTTATTACAATTGAAATTATTAAGAAAAAAAATTTTTTTTAAAAAACCATGGACGGATAGAGCCCTAGGACAAATGGTGGAAGCAAGAGTATACAGACAAGGGGCTTCCCTGGTGGCGCAGTGGTTGAGAGTCCGCCTGCCGATGCAGGGGACACAGGTTCGTGCCCCGGTCTGGGAAGATCCCACATGCCGCGGAGCGGCTGGGCCCGTGAGCCATGGCCACTGGGCCTGCACGTCCGGAGCCTGTGCTCCGCAACCGGAAAGGCCACAACAGCGAGAGGCCCGCGTACTACAAAAAAAAAAAAAAAAAAAAAAAAAAAAAGAGTATACAGACAAGATCTCACACAGAAGCATACACGTACACATTCACAAAAAGAGGAAAAGGGAAAAAAATCATAGATCTTGCTCCTAAATTCCCCCGCTTCAATTTGGGATCATTCCTTGTCTATTCAGGTATTCCACAGATGCAGGGTATATCAAGTTGATTGTGGAGCTTTAATCCGCTGCTTCTGTGGCTGCTGGGAGAGATTTCCCTTTCTCTTCTTTGTTCTCACAGCTCACAGGAGCTCAGCTTTGGATTTGGCCCTGCCTCTGCATGTAGGTCGCTGGAGGGCGTCTGTTTTTTGCTCAGACAGGAC
Organism: Phocoena sinus; assembly: GCF_008692025.1. Classification (NCBI taxonomy): domain Eukaryota; kingdom Metazoa; phylum Chordata; class Mammalia; order Artiodactyla; family Phocoenidae; genus Phocoena; species Phocoena sinus. Next base: position 76,897,989 of record NC_045768.1, on the reverse strand, counting down.
GGGGTTAAAGGAGCCGCTGATTCGGGGGCTCCGGCTCACTCAGGCCGGGGGTTGGGGGATGGGGGAAGGAGGGGCACTGCGTGCGGGGCGGGCCTGCGGCGGCAGAGGCGGCGTGACGTTGCGGCAGAGGCCGGTGTGACGTTGCACCAGCCTGAGGCCCGCTGTGCGTTGTCCCGGGGAAGTTGTTCCTGGATCCCGGGAACCTGGCAGTGGCGGGCTGCACAGGCTCCGTGGAAGAGGGGCGCGGAGAGTGACCTGTGCTCGCACACAGGCCCCTTGGTGGCGGCAGCAGCAGCCTTAGCGTCTCCCGCCCATCTCTGGGGTCCGCGGTTTTAGCCGCGGCTCGCGCCCGTCTCTGGAGTCCGCGGTTTTAGCCGCGGCTCGCGCCCGTCTCTGGGGTTCGCGCTTTTAGCCGCGGCTCGCGCCCGTCTCTGGAGATCCTTTAAGCAGCGCTCTTAAACCCCTCTCCTCGCGCACCAGGAAACAAAGAGGGAAGAAAAAGTCTCTTGCCTCTTCGGCAGGTGCAGGCTTTTCCCCGAACTCCCTCCCGGCTAGTCGTGGTGCACTAACCCCTTCAGGCTATGTTCAAGCCGCCAACCCCAGTCCTCTCCCTGAGCTCCGTCCAAAACCGAAACCCGAGCCTCAGCTCGCAGCCCCGCCCGCCCCGGCGGGTGAGCAGACAAGCCTCTCGGGTTGGTGAGTGCCGGTCGGCACCGATCGTCTGTGCAGGAATCTCCCCACTTTGCCCTCCGCACCCATCGCTGTGCACTACTCCGCGGTCCCGAAACTCCCCCCTCCGCCTCCCGCAGTCTCCGCCCACGGAGGGGCTTCCTAGTGTGTGGAAACTTTTCCTCCTTCACAGCTCCCTCCCACTGGTGCAGGTGCCGTCCTTATTCTTTTGTCTCTGTTTTTTCTTTTGTCCTACCCAGGTACGTGGGGAGTTTCTTGCCTTTTGGGAGGTCTGTGGTCTTCTGCCAGCCTTCAGTAGGTGTCCTGTAGGAGTTGTTCCACGTGTGGATGTATTTCTGGTGTATCCGTGGGGAGGAAGGCGATCTCCGCGTCTTACTCTTCCGCCATCTTCAAGGTCCCCCCCTGGAAGTGCTTTTGAAATATACTTTACACAACAATATCCACGATCCTGGCAATGAGTACCTAGTCTTTCTTGTAAACATCTAATATATTGACATTGAAAAGAGAAATAATGCCAATTTGGAGTAATATCACAATTAAGAAAGTGACATTTTCCAATACACCTCACATTGAACTTCTTGAATAAAGTTTGCCATTCATAAATTATTTACATACTTTACTTTTGTTATCGCCTTTATTTCTTATGAGCACATAATTCACCTAGTTTAGTTTGTGATGATAGAGCTTACTTTAGGGGGTAGAATGAAAGGGCTCTCATCTGTTTGCTTCAAGTGTGGACAGTTATCCGTTGTGATGACAGGCTGGGACTGACTTGCCAGCAGAACCTTTATGAAGTACATGTTAATATTGTTTCCCGTGTCAATGATTCTACGTGTTTTAAGAAAATAAGAAAGTCTGTCTGTTCCCAAGTGCCAAGATAGGTGGTGGTTTGAGTTCTGATAATTTAATGAATGAGATAGCAATAGCCTCATGCCAAATGGGAGTTAAATACAAAAAGATGGGATGAGTTTAGTTCTTCTACCTTGTAATGAAATTAATACATTCTCAACCTGTGTTCATTTTACTAAAGGAAATGACAAGGGGTTTGGGCTGAGAATTCTATTGTTAATTCTGTTCTTTCTTTTAGCTATGCCGTGCTCATTTGGAAAATGAACTGGATTATTTCCTTCACAGAGGCTTTTCCTTCTTAATAAGAATCTATGTGTATTGTATTGGGTAATAAAAAAGAGCTTTAGGTACAGCTCAGGATCTAGAAATAATTTTTTTTTCTTACTTAGTACCTCTACCTACCTACATAAATCTTCTGAGAGGTTTAGAAAACAAAAGATATCAAGGGAGGAAAGGTGATATTAGTCAGTTACCTTGTATCTGCCTGCCTTCTTAACTAAAGAAATGTCTCTTTTCAAAAAGGCTATGATTTAGGTAAGATTATACCGATTATATGCTGTATGATGAAAGGAAGGAGGGAATAAGATGAGAGAGGAGGTCATGGATGGAGGCAGGAAGGTGGGAAGGAAGAGGTGGAGGAGAGAGAGAAAACACTGGCGGTAAGGTCAGTGGGGAAAAAAGCAAGGGCAGGAATCTTCCCTGTGATCTGTTTTGGTGATGGAGGAATCAATCGCTATTTGATTTGTAAGCAGGAACTACATTTCATATCCCTGACAGCATTCAGAATTAGAGAATATTGCAGTGAATTCCTCAAAGGGCAAATTCATCAACTCTATGCAGAGTGAAACACTCCAAGAGATTTTTGGATTTGTCAATATGGCTTTGATACTCCATTGATTCTAAGGTTACTGGCTGGGTGCCCTCACTTTGGTGAATCAATTGATATCTTAGTCTTGGTTCCCCCAGAGAGAGACTCTGGTGCAAAGGTAATATATTCGGGAGTTAACCCTAAGAATCACTGGTGAGGAGTGAGACAAGGAATAGAAAGGCAGTAAAGGATGTAACCTCAACCAACTTAGCCTTCTTGGTAACTGGAGCTGAACTCTGGTGAGCTGAACTCTGGCAGCCAGCATGGGAAGACTTCTCTCAGAGTTAAACACCTAAGGGGCAAAGAATGTGTATATACCAACTCCCATAGTCCTTATCCGACAGTTGCTTGGGAGGAGGGAATCAGTGCTAATTCTCTGTCGCCTCTGGCCTGCCTGCTACATGGCCCCGGCAATCTCCAAATAAAGCCATCGAGCAGAGGGATGGAAGTTGCTGGAAGATGGAAATCAGGCTGTGTTCCACGTGGTAAGGATCCATATTAGCATCTGACAATCAATCTTGCTTGGCATTCCACCCTGTAGCTATTTATCTGCCTTTTGTTACTAACCACCACCCCTTCCCATCTTAAAGATAAATGGTTGGTCTTGCCTTGTATTTCACTCTATTGCTGTTAATATGATCACCATGTCTTCCACGTTAAGGATAAAATTTGGACTTTTCATTGATTTGGCAATCAGCAAAACATCAGGTTTGAGCCAGAAGATGTAGGCTTCAGTCCTGGCTGTTCAGCTTCAGTTTCCTTGTCTATGAAAAGAGGATAATGTGATTTGCCCTGCTGAATTCCCAGGGTACCATGGACTTCATGACCTAACAGAGAGAAAGTTTGCTCTACCAAATATCAGTAAATATCAGTTTTCTTATCCTATGCTCTAGGATGTGAGCTCCCTGAGGGCAGTGTTTGTTCTTTGTTCTTTGTGGTGTCCTCAGGGCCTAGAAGAGCGCCTCCTACATAGTAGGTGCAGCACGGATGTTAGAAATACTCATTAGAAGGAGGTAAACATTGGAGTAGATTGTCTTGAGTTCAAGTGTTAACTCAGCTACTTGCTGGCTGCTTTATTTCAGGCAAGGTTTTATTCTAAGAGACTTTTTCTGAAACTCGCCACTCAGATATCTTTCTCACAAAGTTGTCTTAAGAATTAAGATGGGCCCTAATGATAGATTCTCCCTCAATATGTGATTCAGTTTCACCCTTGGGGTGAGTATACCCTCTAACTAGAGTTGAAAAAAAATCATAACTTGTTAAACTACTCATTCATATTCTAATAATCAAATCCACATTTTATCGTTGAAAACAGTTGCAATCATTCTATTGTGTTGATATTCTGCTCTGAGTTAATAGAAAATAACTCACTATAGAATTTTGTATTTGATTCCCAAATTTACATTTTTGCAACAAAGCTTTGAATAATTAAAAATGTATTAGATTAGGCTTATCTGTGGCTACTTTTGAAATATTCTCAAATTAATATTCATCAAGTACCTCACCTAGTACCATGCATACAGTGGGAACATACTGACAATAATGACTAAACATGAGAAGAGCTGAGGTGTTGTTTTATAGACACATAATTGTGGATTCAATGTAAGTAGGGCCTGCTTATTAAAATTCTTTTTCACCCTTAGATCTCCAGTACAGTGTAGTCCACCTGCCTACAGTAGGTACTTAATAAATATTGTATAAATTAATTAACTATTTATTAGTATATTCAAAAATACTTATTGAGCACCTCCCTGTGCCAGGAAAGTGGCAGGCATCAATTAAGAACATATCAGCAATAGGAAAAAAAAAAATGATCCCTAATTTTGGAAGGTCTCAAGTCTAGTGAGTGGTATAGACATGAAATAAACACACACACACACACACACACACACACACACACTCGCACACACATAAATAAATAGGGAATTATGAGTTGCAGTGAAAAGGACAAAGGAGAAGAACAAGGTGCAACAAGAGAGAAAAATAAGGCCCGTAGATGGAGAAGGCCTTTCTGAGGAAATGATAACTCAGAAATAAAAGGATAACAGATGATTTCCAACTGCCCCAATGCTCATCCCCCAGGCAGGAACCCAGGAACTGGATTTTTGAATCCAAGATAGTATCATCAATTTAAACACAGACCTGATTTCTAATGAGTAAAAACTGGGTCTATGCAAAGAGGCGTGAGGGAAATTTCTGATGAGATGAAAACATCCTATATCTTGATCAGTGTGGTAGTTATTATTTGAATTTATAAATTTGTCACAGTTCATTGATTTTACAGTTAAACTGTGTGAATTGTATTATACATACATTATACCAATATAAAGTTGATTTTAAAATAAATCTAGACTTAATGGGTCAATAAGCAAGCAAACTAAAGATGAATTAGAATTATTCTGACAATTACCTGTACTTGTGTTTTAGTGGTTTTACATGTCTGAGAGTCGTATATTGTTAGATCAGTACCTGCATATAGATTACCTTTCCATCTGCAACAATAGTTCTTTCTGACTTGTCAAGTAATTCAGGCATCTTTTAAACTAATGCTGCCAAGATAGAAGAGCAAAGAAAAAAAGCTTTTTAAATGATGTGCTTAGCTTGGGTTTTTTTTTTTTTATACTTTGGCTGCATTTCTGAGGTTTTTATAGTGCAAGTGAATAATAACAAGAGCATCAATGGTAATGCCTTTTGTTTATAAAATTCTTAGCTCTGAAGAACTAAATTGCTTTGCATTCATGTCTTCACTAAATCATTTCTACCTGAGAGAAGTCAAACAGGTATTATCCCCATTTTACAGGGAACTGGAGCACAGGAAGATTTAGGAGATAGCAGATGCATGATTATATCAAGGTCTACCAGGCTATGATCATAAACTCCTTTGCGAAGGGTTTTCTTTTTTAATTTATGTAACATTCAAAGGAAACCCTTTTCTATTCTGGTGTGCATATGTCAACATTTTAATAGCAGGAGACCAGTGGAAGCTGTTCATAAACACCAAAGCTGGAAAAATCTGCTGTGCCATTTTTTTATTACATACTTGGTAGATTAGTACATAAAGTGATTTAACTAGATAATTATTAAATACATAAGGTTTCGGGGTAAACACCTATTATGCACAGATGTGAATTAAGATTTCACAGTAAAAAGGTTCTTCCATTGTTATCTGCCAAACAATTTGAAACCTGTTTGTGCTGAAAGAAATAGTTTAATTTTGTAGTCACCTGCTGGATTTGAACAATAAGGAGGCTATTCCTCACGATGTGTGGCAGGTTGTAGAGTGTAAGGCAGAGACTGTGGAAGCAGTGACCTGAGGTAGAATACAGCTGAGGCTGTATTTACTAGCTTGGCAGTGTTGAGTCATCATTGAGAGCTGTAAGGATTAAATAAATGTATGTAAAACACTAACATATTGTCTGGCAGATAGTAGACACTCAAAAACTTGGTAGCTAATATTAGTCAAGTGGTTCATCAAGTTATAAAAACTGAGCTTGATTCTAATAAAAATAGCAAACAGATTGCTCAGTTACAAGAGACACAAATTTGTCCAGACCCCAAAAACATTTTTGATTGATTTATCAAATTAACTCAGGGCCTTTGACAACAGCAACGTTCCAAATCCTGACATAGGGAGAAAGGGGAATATGGAATGTGGAGCATGGTGCCAGGGATAAATTAAGACTTGATTTCATCTCGACTCAGAAATTTCTAGTGCCCTCCATAGGTAAATCAAAATAAAAATTTTATTCAACTGCACAATAAAATCTTAGACTTCTGTTGAATTTAAAATAGTTTCTAGATTTTTCTAATTGCAAAGTTCTGGATGTATTGATCACAGTGGTTTTTTGGAGGCGGGGAGCCGAGATGCTTGTTCTCTAGAAAGATGAATAGGCTCCCTGTTGGATGATGCATCACTGAGTGAGGTTGACTGTGGAATCTTCTAGGAGATGGGGCAAAAGTTGGGGGTGATGATGTCTAGAGGTGCTGAGTGAGTGAAAATGATGCCTCTGTGCCATGGCTGTCATGCCCAGGAATCTGGGAACCTAAAGGGCTGTGCCTTTGCTTTAATGTAAATTACCAATAGGTCATCTATGCTCCAGAGAATGGCAAGAATAATGGCCGTCCTTGAACCTTGACATTGAGTGTAGAAAGAAAAAAATCCCCAGGAAATTTGGTAACCATAAGCAGGTTCTCATGTGTATTTTGCAGCCTGAATTCATTCTACCTGGGGGATCCAAACAAGCCCTCAAGCCTAATGTTTAGTTTAAAGTTGCTGAGCTTGATAAAGCGTCTAAGTGAATGGCAGGAAAGAAATGTAAATTATATTTGGGTGAATCTACATTTGGCCCAACCATCAAAAATTTATTGCATGAAAGAATTATTCAAGGAGTGTGAGTTTGGAGTAAAAAAAAAATCACAAAACACACCAAAAATGCCTTGAATAGCCACGTCCCATATGAGAAATCATGTATCATCAACCTCAATAATAACTGAAAGATATACATTAAAATCAAGAGTGAGATACAAGATTGGCAAAAATTAAAAGATGTGGAACAAACGGAATATTTAAAAGTCCATGGTTCAACTTAACAGATTTGGAAAACAGTTTGGCGTATGATAGTAAATGTGAACATAGGCATCCCTATTTTTCAGCACATCTACTCCTCGTGCTGTAAATCTAAGGGAAGCTATTCTTTATATGTCCCAGGACTCCTGAACCTGAATACTCATGCATGAATGTTAAGAGCAGCAACGTTTATAACGGCAAAATGCTGGGGAAATCCCAAATGCCATCAACAGTGAAATAGAGGAAAAATGTTGTATATTCACATAATATAATACTGTCCAGCAATAAGAGTGAATAAAATACAGCTGCACAAGACAACACGAATCTATCTTAGGGACATAACCCTGAGAGAAAAAAAATCAAGTCTGGTTTCATAACCTTGAAAAACATGCAAAGTAGGATACTATGTTTGAGGTTATTAACCAGTGTGGTAAACTGTAAAGAAGAATGAGGGAATGACAAAACATAAATTTGGTGTTTACAGTTGTCTTTGGAGTCAGGAGGGACAGTAGCTGGTGTCAGTGATGGACATGTGAGGGCCTTAAAGGTCAAGGATGTGTCCTATTGCTTATACTGGGCGGTAGGTACACAGTGCTCGTTATACTGTAAAACTTTATCCCTAACACAGTGTTTATAAACGTTCTTACTGTATATTCAAGACTTAATTTTTTTCTAATTTGTAAACTCTGTAGATTCAAAACTTGCTTGATATCCTTCTTATTCCCATATAAAAATATAAAAGCTTCATGTTTCCCTTTATCTTTGTTGAAATCAAAAATAATTATTTTGTGAAAGATTATTTTCACGTTCGTGAATTAGTCTAAGAAGCCCCTATCATATAAAAAGACTATCTAGAATAGTTTGTTTTTAAAACGAGAAGCCTCATCTTGCAGAATACGTGACAGAAATTCTCATATACCACACAAGGTATTGCTCTCTTAGCTGAGGTGACTAGCTATGATTATTCCCAAACACAGGGTTTTTATGTCTTATTAGTTGAATATGTTGCAGGCATTTTTATTAAAGACATTATGTCTTCATTGAAATGACATTGACCAATAAAAAGTTTCCTCAGCTTTAGAATTATTCATTGGGTTATATATGTATCTGATCTTCCTTCAATATTATTTAAAATATACCTTTTTAATTGCTGTGATGGGGAAGAAGATATGTGGAATTGTAGGGAACTATGAAGCAGAAGAAAATGGGGTAAACACAAACATGCATTCAAGTCCCCCTTCTTGGGTAGTTAGTGTCTTTTAGCACAAATGAAGGTGCTAGCTAGAAAACTAGCCTCTGTCATGTGCTCATCACTCTCAAAGGGCACATCCAGATTCAGCAGGATAAATGTGGGCAGTCCTTGATCTCTGTGAGAACATTGTGTGTGCTTCCCCTTTAAGTGAGAGCTACAATGTATCTGATAAAATCTTTGCTAACAGTAATCCTCAGGCAAGCAGAGGGATATATGTCAGTGATGTGTTATGTGCAAGGTTTCCAATATTGAGGTGGGAAGAAAAGGCACTTTATAATTGTTGATATCCCTCTCGAAGACAAATTACCTGTTAATATCATGTTGGAGTTCCCAGAAGGCCTAGCACTGTAGTATTTTATTAGTGATGTTCTGTAAGAAGATATATATTGAATTGTATTATTTCACTAAAAATAAAGTCCACACAGTTGCCAGAGCTATGCAGGTTTCCCTAATAAATCCAAACTGTCATCCCTTTTTTTCCTCCCTGGTCCATCTTCTTTTGACTTTTCTGAATCTGTGGCTAAGCCTTGTTGCCATTATCCAGAAAGGTATGTTAATGAAACATGTGCATATATATTTGTTTATGATAAAATCTTGTGGTTTTTTTTGAAAGAAGCACAATTCATAGAGGATTTAGTACATTTGAGACTTCCAGGGAAGGATTATATTTTGAATATTTATCTTTTGCTCACTTCATTTCCTCTGCTTCATAATTTTCCCTAAGCTGCACATAGCTTCTTCCCAGCCGCAAAACCTAATTTTGTTTGTCTAGAAAGAGGAAAACAGCATTATGAAGAGTAACGGTATTTGTGCTTTCTCTACACTTCTCAATTCAGAGTAGAGGCATGAAATGGACTATAGCAATCCCTGCCCCTCAACCCTCATTTATGGGTTCCCCTTACATAAAATTAACCTCTATGTGAATTTACTCCTGTGTAACTTTTTAACAGCTGTGAGAAACTGAATCCAGTCTAGGCAAGGCAAGTGAATTTTGATTCACTTCAGGTAAAGTTAATTATGATCTAGAGGGAACTTGGAGCTGGGGGTATCAAATCAGGTGAAGCAATGGTATGGACCTAGAGATTCTGAACACTGAGTCTTTAAGAGAATGGAAGGAAGGTAATGCTTCCTTTAAAATTGGCCTTAAAATCATGTTCTTGATCATGTGAAATGTACTTCAATGGAGGACAACCTCCTAGAATTATTGTGGATGTGCCTCTCTATACGCTTCTGTACACCAGCGCCTAACATAGTGCATCACATAGTAGCCACTTAGTATATATTAATTGGATAAAAGAAGAATGAATAGAATAAAATGGATCATGTAAAAGAAACAAAAATCAGACCAACATCAGATTTTTCATATGCAACATTGGATGCAAGAAAACAGTGGAGTGCTTTTAAAATATTAAAAGCACTGAAGACCTAGTACTTGATAGCCAGCTAACTGTTATTTAAATGCAAGGGTATGGTATTCTTTATCATACAAAGCCTCTGAAACTTTGCGAAAGACCCATGCCAGGAACAGTTTGCGTTAATATTTAAATAAGAAAATAGGTAAATCTTACGAGATGTTTTAAGAAATATATGATGTTTTAAAAGTTATTTTATTCTTTGTTAAAAACTGTAGTTTTAAAAATTGCTAAGAGAAAAGAAAAAGAATAAACATATCTAAGCTGATACAAAATTAAAAGTCTGGTATGATACCATTATAACACCAAAATTAAAAGTCCAGAATGATAATACCAGATATGCTTGGGGAGTAGAAGTCAGTGAATGTGATATGTGCTGAAGTGTTTGTTTTAAAAATAATGGAAAAAAATAGAGAGGATAATTATTTTTTAAAGTATAATAGAGAAGATCAAATTGAAATGAAATAAAATGTGGAAACAGGTTCAAATATATCAATAACAACCATAAAAATTTAACTGAAAAAAATCAAGCCCAAATGATTAAATACAACATGATTATTTTTTAAGTTAAAAGCATCATACACACATGCATATATAAACACATTTTTACATGAATGCTTAGAGATGCAATAAAACCGTAAAATAGAAAGGAAAGGAAATGATAAACATGAACTTCAGAGTGCCAGTTGCCTGAAGAGATGGTTCATATGTTTGGGGTTGAGGAAGAGCATACTGTCAATTCTCTTATTTTTTGTGTTGACAGGGGGTTTGCTTATTACGTTATTAAAAATTACTAATTATCTAAATATAGCTTTTGAATTATCTAACTACAGTTTACAATAGAAATCAGTAGTACAGTACTCTTTACTGCTAAGTTAATATTTGTACATTTCCACGTCATATTGTATAATGCTTTAGTGAATACGAAAACATATGAAAAGGCTTTCATAGGTGTAATCCTGCTCTCGAGACTTATAAACTTATTTTCTGCATTAGCACAAGATCATAGAATTTTCTACCCCAAATTCTTTTCCCACGAGAATTCTAAGCAAACCTAAACACCACAGGTGAAGTGGAAGAAAATGCATATACAAAACAGATGTATTTTCCAATTCAGAGCTTCCTTATATTAAAGTCCCTGTTTAATTAATTTCACACAGTATTATCTGGTTGACTTACTCCCTCTCTCTAAACACCTCTGGGAATATCTGAAATATTGTACAGATGCTCTTACCTAGAATTACATTACTAAGTGTCATTAGCGTAAACCAAGATTCAACATTAATTTAGTGGTTGGGGTTTAGAGCTGACAAACCCCCTTTTTTCACTCACCTCCAAATTCCTGTTTAATGGCTTCATGCACTGGGATATTCTCTGTAGGGACTGCCTCCTTCCCAAGTGAGGACCCCCTGAGGAGCTTGACTTCCCACTCTCTGGAATCCACAGGTCTCCCCAGGAGTCTCTACTGCCTTGAACATGCTGGCCTTTTTTGAAGACCTTCTTCCAACAAGTCCACATACTTCCTTTCCTAAGCCTTTCCCACACTGCACGGTCGTTTTTGGGAGATTAAGGAAGGGAAGAGAAAGCATTCCAGGTAGAGAAGGGGCTATATATAAAGACAAGAGGAATCCCAGAAATCTGGGATCTTATGCACAGAAAAGATTGGAGACCTATAGTACTTCAACTTTAGAAATGAAAGGGGGAGTGCTGCGTGTAAGGTGGAAAGAGGCCACCCACAAAGAGCCTGGAGTGCACGCTAGAGTGAATAATCATCCCACAGATTAGGATTTTAACCAGGGGACTTGGTTACGGATTGGGTTTGAGGAAGATCGGTCTTAAGGCAGAGTAGAAGACCCCACCTCCAAACTACTACCTTTTACCATAGGATTCCTTTGTTTTTTTGTCAGGGGATGGGGGGGTCCTTTTTGTTCTAATTGTCGTGTATGTTATAAATCTCCACAAATCCTGTTTGGAAAAAGGTGTGAAAAAACCATGATAGTATGTATTTGGCGATTCCAAGGTATCAAGCACTTTAATTGCAGTTTCTCATTTAATCCTTACATTAGCCCAGTGAGGTAGATGCTATTTTATTACCACCCCCATTTTACAGATCAAGAACATGAAGCATAGGGGTCAACTAACTTGTCAAAGATCACACACCAAGTTGAAGTGACATGTCAGAGCTGTCTAAAAGCAGAGCAAGTGTTCTTAACCACTACACTTTAGTGCTTTCCACTGAAATGTGCAGTGTGGCTTGTAGAACTTAAACATACTATGCCTATATGAGGATTTCAGGTATTGAGAAGTTGCAGATTGCACACGAATGAGCCCTGGGAGATTCAGGGCTTTGCTCCGAATATTGCTGATGTACAGCAAAGGAAATATAAAATGTGTTGACTTGGCTTTCAGCTAACTCTCCCTATGGATATCATTTCTGTCCTTAATATAAACGAACACCTATTAATGGTCTACAATGTGTTGTAGGTAGTTAGCTAAGATCATTTAATATATAATTTATTGATGCGATTGTTTTACAAAGACATAGCTAATGAGTGGGTGGACAATTGGCTGGACTCTGGGCAGAAGGTAACAATTTCCTTTTAAAGCCATGGCTATAGTCTAAGACTAATGAGGACCTTTAAAATAGCTGACCATCTTTGAAAAGATCATTGTCTTCTTTTCTTAATGATGCCCATTCGGACGTTAAGTATGGTCTTGTACATTTGATATATATGCATGTACTCTCAAACCCAAATTGGAAAGGACACATTTAAATTCCACACAAACATAGTTATAATTATTCCCTGAGATCTGCTACCTACAAGCAGAGCCACACCCAGCTCCAGGTTACATAGCGTATCAACAGCCTCAAACTCAGCAACCAGTGGGGCCTGGAATTATTCTTGCTGCCTTTGGCACACAAATACCCACAGACTCGCTTCTTTTCCCTATTTCTACCATGTTAATCAAAACTCTACAATTGAATTTCTAGTTGTTTTTCTTGGGGGGTGGGGGTTGGGTTTGGGTTTGGGTTTTTGTTTTTTTGTGTTTTTTTTGTTTTTGCTCTGCAGTTTCCTCCCAGACTTGATACAATCCACTTCTCAGTTGTTCATTAACTAGGGCCCCAAGAAAGTTGATGGCCTTCTCTCTGAAAGTCCAAACACCATTCTATATAGTCATCATCACTGTCAGCGATCCTGTTCTAAACGACATCATTTTCTACCCACCAATGCTGGGCTTTCTTGGATATTGACTAAAATGAGGATGGAGTTTACCATGTTCCTTTGGGCCATGTATAGAGGAAGCCTCTGGCTCTGAGAAAGAAATAATACACATCCAGGGGCAGAACCCTAGTCACACCTAGCCCCCGCTCCCTGTTTTTTCTCATGAGCCTGAGTTGCTGTGGAGCCAGCATGCCTCATTCGTGTGAAACACACATTCACTCCTACTTTTCTCTTCCCACCCAATTCTTAGTATTTCGTGCTTATTTTGAGCCTGTACTGCTCTCCTATCTTTCATCTCCAATCCATCCTACATATCTCTGTCAAATTGATCTCCCCAGAATTTCACTTTGTTTGTACTACCCCTTTTCAAAAAGACTTCATAGCTTCCTGTTGTCTGAAATAAGCTAAAAAATTTTAAGTCTGACATAGAATACCCTTCACAATATAGTGTTTTTAGTCTGTCCAGATATTTCCTCTGTACTTCCTCACTCCTACCCCATATGCTTATTCAACTTGACTGGTCTTTATTCTCTAATCCCTCACCTTGACTCTTCTCCATAACCCCAACCCCCTATTTATTCATCTGTTTCCATTTACCAGTTTTTCGAGGCCTGTTCCTCCAAGACGATTCCTTTTTTAAAGAATCTTACAGTTGAAAGAAACCTTTGAGGTCGTTGAGTCCAATAATTTGTTTCATGATTTGCTCCCTTCCAAAATATGCTTTGTTAATGGTCACCTAATTTCTGTCTGGTGACAGGGAAATTGGTACCAGGGCTAAGACTGTATCCTATCTGTATATTGTCAGTGTCCAGTACATTTTAGAAACATTATATTTGCTTGAAACATATTTTCTAAATGAATGAATAAATGAATGAATGACTATCTCTTGAGGCAGGTGTCAGCAGACTTTTTCTGTAAGTGGTCACGTCGTAAATACATGTGGCTTGGTGGGCTGTGTGGTCTCTGTCACAACTACTTAACTCTGCTACTGTAGCAGTAAAACAGACATAAACAATGTGTAGATAAAGAGCATAGACTTGGTGGCCAGATTTGGCAGCCTGTAATTTGCTAACTTTTGTCTTAAGGCACAAACCATCTTGACAGTGTTTAGTGTTCTTCCTCATGTTATCAATACTTAAAATATCTCTAGCTAAAATTTTATGATGCTTATTCAGATGTTCCAGAACAACTCGCATGCTTCCTCTGATCATGTTCAATTCTTTCAGCCATTTCCTATATTATTTTGATTTTCTTCACTAACTTAGCCTTTCGCCCATATTGTGTTCCATTTGTTTGTGGATCTCATAAAATCTGGTATCCAAAACAAAAAGCAGTACTCCATATTGAAATGACGACGGGAAAGTAATGCAGGCTCATTTCCTACCCTCCTCTGTATGCTACAGGTGTAATAATAAAGCTTGCCATGGTATTAGTGTATGGGGGAGACACATCACACTGCCTGTTGATTCAGAACTCATACTGCAGCTCTGTACTCTTATCTAAACCATTCTATATTAAGTAGTGTTATCTAAACCATTCTATATTAAATAGGAGAGGGAGTGGGGACTGAGTACAGAGTCTCATATTTTTTATTATACCGCTTATTTTATTTAAAAAATGGTATTAAGGACTAGTTTATAAATAATAAAACACCTATAATGATCCTCATCAAATGCACTGTGTTACCTTTAGTTCATCACTCAGTTAATTGGGATCTTCGTCCCATCCAGTTCTCTCGCTCATTTTATCTTTCCACGTATGTACTCGTTTACTCATGCCAAGATATTTATCAGTTGTTTACCATATGCTGGTTACTATGCCAGGCACCAGAGACTCTTCCTCAAGGTATAGCAACTATTTCCTGCCTCACTGTGGCAGGTTAGGTACGTTTCTTGGAATTTTCTTGTCTCAGTTTATCTGATTTTGTCTTGTTTATTTATCACGCTAAGCACTTAACGCAGTATTGCTGTGGAATAACACGAGTAAACCAATCATGCCAAGTACGTTTAAATAGAAGAGTGTAATGGTGTCACCCAGAATTAAGAATAAGTGATGTGGAATTTCTTCGGGAACAGTTTCGAGAGATATAATGATTTCCAGACAAGAGACTACAGAGAGGTGATGACCACTGAGTTGAACCATTCACTGGTTGTAAAGTCCTAACTGCATTCTCTCAAAATTACATAGAATTAGGTAGCTTCTGCATTCTGATTGTAAAGCTTGCCTGAAGTAATATTTTACTGGACCGTAAATTGTTCTGACTACATTTCATGCCTGATAAAATCCTTACATTTATGGTAGAAAATGTAAGCCTTTGTTCTGTAACTAATCCTTTAAGTTTTCTGAAACAGAGCTGTTTTGAATTTCTTTCCTAGAAAATGGCATGATTAAAAGTATACTGTTCTTTGAAAATAGGCTAGCGTAATTAGGAATTTTGGTCAAACTGACCAAATTAGTCTTGACTTATATTTTATAGAATAGATATACACACATATATGCATATATATGTGCATATATATTTTAATATAATATTATAAATTAGTAAATATGTATATATCTTTCTGTATCTACTAATTTATCTCAGTCTGGAATTCAAGGGGTATAAATATATTAGTTTAATGTTCCAATGGCAGTATAATTATAGCTATTGGGTAACACTGAAGAATGCTTTCTGACTTACAGGCTTAAACATATCATTATCAACTGTGTTTACTGTCTAGACAAAACTATGTTGAAAATTAGAGTAAACTGTTCTTTATGGGAGATGGGAAGATATAATGAATAGGATATGGACTTTAGAGCCAGTCATATCTGTGTTCAGTTCTCATCTCCATGGCTTCTGAGTTTTAGATTCTTGCTTTATGTCAGTTTTCTTGACAGACTCTGAGATGGAGCTTTTGATGCAGGAAGTTTGTTGAGGGGTGTGCTTGGGAAGAATATTGTTATAGGTGTCCCAAATAGAGAAAGGGGAGCCTGGCCTTTGTACCCATCTATTGATCAGTCATTAGATGTGAGCTGCCTGTGGGAAGGTGAATTATCTCGGGTAAAGCAGTTACCTTTGGTGGAAGGAGGAAAATGCCCAGAGAAGGAGTCAGCTGTGAGCCACCAGGAGCCAACACTTCAGGCAGCTGGGGGATGAGGGCCTTGTCCTGAAGGGGGATCTGGGTAATGTCCTGCAGCATCTACCATGTGCATTCCTGTGACGCTTGGCTCTTCATGCTTCCTGTAATAAGTTTATTGCATCTTGGAACAGCTTCTTCAGGATCCTAGTAAGTCACCTTTTCTGGCAGAGCCTCCAAGAGGAAGGTTAGAACTACAACCCCTGCCAGTGCAGCTAGTCTCAAGGCCACAGCGGATACCTTTTGTCCTCCTATTGTTTTCTCTCTTCTCCCACACGTTTTAGAATTCCCTCATCCTTAGCCAGCACCTCTACTCATCTACATGGCTTACCTTGGGGGTGGAACTGGCCATTACTAAGGGGTCTGAACCCCTCCTCACCATTTCCTTCTTAGGCCATGGCTACTGCACTTGTCTATTTATTATCAAAAACAAGGAAATACCAAGAAATTCCCTAGGAATCACCTGGATGCTAGGAATTCTTCCCTGCCCTCGTCGTCCGGCAGCACCTCCACCTGCTCATCAGTTTTCCCTGAGAGTATGATGACTCCTCTCCTTTCTGCTAGTCTCCTGGCACAAGGAGCCCAGCGTGATTGGATGTAAGGTGTATCCTAAAGTTCAATGAGACTTCTACTGCGTCCTCTCATGGAAGCACCCTTCCTCTGAAAACCAGGATGTCTAGATTCACAGAGCCTAAATTTGTGGGACAGAAAGCACAAATTCCCCACTTAGGGCCCTGGGAGTGATGCCAATTTCGACCACTTCTGCTTCCTCCCCTTGGTCTCTAGACTATGTATTCTGTTAGGGATGCAGTACCAAAGAATGGTCATTGATTTAGTGTGTTTCCCACATCCTTTAAATGGCACCCGTGGTTGCAGCATGTCATCTCCAAGCTGGTGCTTCAGCCACACCTCCAAATGCTGTTCCATGTGTCTGTCAGGTCAGCCGCTTCTGGCTCGTGCAGTATGTATCGGGATGAGTGGATCCCATGATTATATATCTATTGCTGACATCCAAAGTATTTCGGTCTAAGGTAAATATTATGCAGTATCATGTACTGATGGATCAGATACTCTCTAGGTCCTTGGACCATGGTGCTGAACAAGGCCCTACAGGCAGATAAGCAAACCCTTTTTTAGAATTGGTTTTAGTTGTAGTCAAAATGAATCACTACTCCTGAGGTGGAAGAGGTCCAATGTCATAATCAGCTTTCCATCAAGTGGCTGGTTGGTCTCCCCGAGGATCGTGCTTTAATTGAGGCTCAGCATTGATCTCTGTTACTCTCTGGGTGGGCAGCTCATCAGCCTTTGCACGTGTGGGGAAACAGAAATATATATTGATATTATGTGGCCTGTATAAAATAGATGCGCTCTACTGGAAGAATGAAGGGAAGGTTATTCTAAGGCTTAAAAAAGAAATATAGGAGGACAGTGGAACTTCTTGGGCAGGGATCAGAAGCATAGTAAAGCTGAGAGAAGGACCAAGACTAGATCCTGGAAGTATTCGAGCTGCATAAGATGGTGGTAAGCCAGTGACTAGAATGTAGTCTACTAAAAAAATCACTAATTTATATATTTATTATTCTTCCTTTTTTAATTTCCTGTTTTATTTGCCCTTAATTTCTGAGGTTCTGTTTAATCTTCACTTCTTTTTGATTGACTCGTCAATTTTGCAAGTTAAAAGAACAGAGAGCAACTTGGAAAATTTGGGCAAATGAATCACTTCAGGTGTAACTCGTTTTCCTTTTCTGTAAAATTGAAGTAAAAATACTTGGAGTGTTACGGGATATAAAATAATATAAAGTACTGTACATGGTAGGTCCTCAATCATTGCTTCCCAATATTGAAAAAATCCTAAACAATCACTGCTGAATTCTTAAGGAAGAAAGGATAGGCCTCCCACCTTTGTTTGGGGCACTGGTTGTAGAGATCTGGCAAAGTGGAAATAAGGCAGATAGATAAGAAGAGTTAGGAGAGATGCACTTCCCATCTACCTAGGGGCTCACATAACTAGAGTTTTCAGTGACTGACCTGGAATTTTGTTTCTTTTTCTAAATAGTATAATTTTGTGTTTATTTTGGGGTGTTCTTGATTTACTAGCTGTGTCATATTAGGTAAATTCCTCAATATTTCTGAACCTTACAAAATTGTGATAAAAATATTAATTACCAGAATACATATCTGAGATCCCAACAGGATATTTTATTTCAGTGTTTTTCTCTCACCTCCTCATTCCTCAAAGAGAACAATGACTAGAAAACATTGGTTGGGTAAATACTGCATTATCATAATTACAATTTCCCTGAGAAAAGTGGCTTGCAGTTTGAATATTCAGCATCATAATTACAATTTCCATAAGGAATGTAGAACAGTTATTATAAACAACACAATAATCACTTGGTCCATAAGGGAGAACAGATTACAGGGGGGAGTGAGGAGAGAGAAGAAGCAAGAGCCTGTGTTCTAATCAGCATTCAAGAGTAAAAATTCAGAACCTGAGAATACATTGTAATAGTCTCTTAAAATACTCTTGTCTGAATTTATCGAACAATCTTATCATCATGGCGAATTTCCATGGGTTGATTAAGTTCTGCCTGTGTATTTTTTCCTTATATCTAATTTAGTTTTATCATTTTTATTAAACATCCTCCCTGTATCTTTCCTCATTGTCATTCATAATTGCTGTGCCCCCAAGAAATTTTAAAAAAAGCGAACTCACAAAATAGAAAAAGCACGAAATATTTTAAAAACAGTTTAATTAAGAGGAGAAAAAGTTTGATCAGAGTATTTCTCTCTTCACAGTTAAGTGTATCTCCTTTGTCAAGGGAAAAAGGTAAAAGTTTTTTTTTTTAAATGCTCTTTTTAATGCTGTTGCCTTAATTGGCTTTCACTTAAATTTCCTTTTTTTTTTTTCCTGTCTTTTTTATTTTTGTAGGTGAGATGAGAAAAACAGAATGCAGCTTTCAAGGTTGGTACTTTCCGTGATGTTTTAAAACCTCTCGTTAATATGAAACAATATGAAAAAAGCAGAGCAAAATATGTCCTTAGCTTTTCGCAGAGAGCGATTAGAGGACATTATGCTTTTATACTTGACAAAACTGTAAAATTGTAAATATTCAGTATTTTTCCACTTCATCATTCCATCCATCTACCATTCATATATATTTTCAGTGAATACTTACTACATACATGTAGTGTACAAGACCCTGTCACCTGATTTTCCTCTCTTCATACCTTGTTTGGCTGACCTTCGCCGTATTCCCAATCCCACGCATTTTTCCAATGCTCCTTGATACCTCTGACAAAAAACCTTCACCTATTGTCACAGGTCTTCAATTTAACTTGCTGTATCTGATAAATGAGCCGTGTTTCCACCACATTGCTCATCTAATATATGCTCAGATATGTCTACTCCCAAATAATTGAGGCGAGAGGAAACCATTAGTGTGACAATGAGAAAATGACTCCTCTCTACGCAATAGTAAACGATATAATGTCTTTTACTATTGTGTGAGATGTATTACTATATATAGATTACTGTCGCATAGTTTAGTAGTAATCAATGTATTGTAATCTATAATATCAGTTATCTTTTCTCAAAATTCTAGTTGTAGGTCTTCTTTCCCTATACCTTTTAAGCAATCTTAAGACTTTCTGACCAAGAATAAGCGTGTTACCACTGTACATTTTAAACAAGCAAAGCGTTCCAGACACACATGAAATGGCTCTTTGTAAGAATGGCAGTGGTAGATTGAAGCAAACTTCATGGGACGCAAAGACTGAAAATTTTCTGCTGAGCATGGTTAGTAAATGGAAATTAATAGCAGAGTACTCATACTAACTTAAGATGGGTAAATATTGTTTTAATTTGGGGGACTGTTTTATTGTTTTATTTTAATGAGCATTATTACACTTACTTAAAAAAAAGACTTTCTCATTTTCCTTACTAACATTGATTTCCCATAAAGCATTTTTTAAAAATAAAGTCTTGAGGTCCTCAACAGAAAATTCTGCTACCGGAGAGGTTTTCAGAAACATAACTGTCGTAATTGGGAAGGGACTCTAGTGACTACCTGCCAATCTAATTTGATTCATTTAATCTAAAGCAGTCTAAGTTATCTCAGCCATCAATCTATGTAATTATAATACATACTGGGAGGCAGTGAGTAGTGTTTGAGACGTTGGGCTCTAAAATCAGAGTGCCTGAGTTTGAATCCTGTTTACCCATTTGTGTGTTGGGCCAGCTTGTTAACATCTCTAATCCCTGATTTCTTCAGTTGTAAAATGAAAGAAATGAGACGACTTGCTTCATAAGGTTGTTGGAGAATAAATGAGATGATGTATTTACAAATCACGTTGGCATATTGTAAGAACGCAGTAAATGGTAGTTGCCGTTATTACTACTTTGCTATTATTGCTGTTATTGTAAAGCATTATTATTAGGGGCAGGCAACAGCTTCACTTCTCTGAAATAAACTTCTCTCAGGGACGTGATCTTTCATTTTCACCATCAGAGATGTATTCAGTATATGGTCACATTCTGTTGCATGTGAAAGTATAAATAACCTGGGATTGTCTATCAAATTATGCCATCTTCTTGTAGCAAACTGCATCTACTTTTTTTCTAAATATAAGATTTTGATAAATATCACTAAGGTGAAGGAAGTCAGCAATTTGAGGGATTGCTGAGGGGGAGGAGAAGGGAATCAGTAGTAGCAAGGAGGAAGTCGCTGGAAGGAGAGGTTTGGTGTCAACTTCCAAATCTTGCTCAGATGGAAACTAGCACTATCTGTGCCTTTGTGTGCAGAGAGTGCCTTCGCTCATGGTGATGTGAGGCTTGACAGATGGAGGGGAGGTTGCTGCAGGTTGGTGGCAGAGAGGAAACCTTCAGGAAAGGTTGGCAGTCGTTCTTCCGTGGCAATAAAAGTGGTAGGAAATCTACAGGGCAGAGCAGAAGAGCAATATAAAGGGATGCAACTAGAGCCCCTTCCTCCTGGTGAGATCTGCAGAGTGTTTTGTGTATGTGTCGTCCGTGTACGTTGGAAAGCCATCCCTCCCTCTGTTAAGACTGGTCAGTGACCCCAGCCCAGGTCGCCAATATGCAAAGGCCATCCAACAGCAGCCTCTTGGTGCTGGAGCTTGTGGTGAGCCCAAAGGCCAAGGGGTCTGAGTGAAAAGATCCTACTTTGTTCAGCCTCTCTGGGTGAGGCAGCAGACACTTCAGAGTCCACTAGACTGGGGGCATAAGGAAGGGGAGGAAGGGAGATTTGCCAGCTTCCCACACAAGCCCTTGGATTTATTTTGACACATGTTCTGGCAAGTATGTAAACATGTTAAACTTCGACTGTTTATAGGGAAAGAGCCCCGTCTGATGCAATGGGGGAAAATGGCACTTCTAATTCAGTGTCATAGAAATTGCCAGGTATTTCATAATCCAAGTAAAGCAGGATAGTACTAAAATTTCTTAATCTGGCCTCTGAGTTAGCAGGATCCCAAACCTAATTTATAAACATGCCTAGATGAAGGGGTATAGTGCAGCTCTGCAATAGCAAGCATTCTTACCCATAAGGGTCTGAAACATCACTGGATTGACATGTAATTATCAGTCTCCAGACTGACTCCACAGTAAATGGTAAAACAATTATCTCTAATCCTGTGAAAAGTACAATGGTTAATAAGAAATTAAAAGAAAATAATCTTGATGGCTCCAGACCCACCTCCAGCAAATACATATTTCATTGAACCTACCTATGACACCCAGTCTTTTCCAACATTATCCAGTGGGTACTCTGCCACTTATATACACTGTAGATGTTTCTCATGGCTTGTGCTATCCACTGCAGGTCTACTCATGCCCTTCTGGTGAAAGGCAATCACAATTACAGACTGGTAAATCGAAAAAATACTTTAACTAATATTCATTTTAGCTTTTTTTTTCCTTCAGATAATGAAATTCAGGCTCACAGAAGTTAAGCAAACTGTCCTAAATCATAGAATGACCAGTGTCCGAATAAGGACCACGATCATGTTGCTTTACTCATTCCTTACCATGGACCACCCCAGACTGCTCGGTGAATAAGACAGGAAGGTCTTGTTTGGGACGGAAACTATTTCTGAAACACTGCATTCTGTACCATCTTGTTGCCTGACATTGTCATTCACCTTCCATTGTTAAGTCCTTCGCAAAGGGTCTTACTCCCCTGCCTATATTAGGAATTCCATAAGGGTGGAGCTCATGGCTTCGATTTCTTTGTATTTTTACCATATTTATAAGGTTATAAATAAGGAAATATTGTACAGTTTATTTTGATTCTAAGCCTTGGCAAGAGCACTGAACCCCTCCCTGTCTTCTTCAGTGAGTTCCATTTACATTATTTGTGGAAGACGCTCCCCCACGAAGGTGACCAGAAAGCACTGTGTTTTGTTTTGGGTTTAGGGTTGTTTGGAGGTTTGTTTTTTCTTTTTCCAACTCTGCTACAGGATTAGAGAAAGAATAAATGTAGCAAAAAATCAACTCATTGAAACAGTGTGTGCTTGCATATGTATATATTTTAGGACATGAATGTAGGGAAGGTGGTCAGAAAGAAATGCCTAATCCATTCCATTTAGCTGGGTTTACTTGGGCTTAATGATTTACAGGCTGAACCATTTGAGGGACTGTTGAGGATAGAGAAAGCCTATTGAAAATGTGAATATATGTTTGAGCAGATAGCAAGGAGGGTCCAGAGGCTGAATATTAGAATGAATGGGCTCATTTTTTTAAGTACAGGAGAAAGGTTACAAATTAAAAAAAAACTAATTTCCTTTTTTATTACAGATTCTAAATCTAATTTCCCTTTGTTCTTCCTGTGTATCTGAAAATAGGATGTAGGTCTTATTTCCATGTCAGACCTCTTTAACATTTTCACACTGGGAGTGTTGTTTGGATTTGAGTACCACAAATTTAGAAGGCTATAAAAAACCTATTTTGCCCTGCTTCTAAATAGGGTGTCTTTCAAAAAGCACAGATTAGATAATGATTATTAATTAAAGAGAATTCTAATATTCACTTGACTCTTTCATAGATCATTTAAGGCAATCAGATTTATAACTCACAGAAACCCTTTCCAAATTCCCTTTCTCCATCTCTCCATTTATTTACACCATGCAGTATTTCGAATCTTCTCACATGTAAAAACATTAAACTTCCCTTATGCCCCAGTTCTTGCAATTTTGTTGTGTATATCTCTTTCCCCTTTTCCAACATTTTATTATGTAGTTAAACCTAGTCTCTCTGCCTAAAACCTTCCCTCTTGTCTCTCTCATCACTCTGATTTTATCTTGACACATTATCCAGATATTTCAATGAGAAACTAAAAATAAGGCAGATTGTGGAAATGCTAATGGTACTCACATGTTAGTAAATCTTGTCCCAGCCATATATATTCTGTATATTAATATACATATATGCAGATATACTATGTGTACACTTATATGCATGTACGGTAATGAGGATGGTGATGGACTCAAAATTACGCTATTAGTAGGAGTTAGGCCGAGGCAGTATGCATAGTGGACAGAGAAATGGATTCACTTCTAGTTGAATTTGGTGATGAGGCATTATTAGTGTATTACTATTATTATAGCATTGCTAAATTTAAATGTGCATTTTAATATTAGCAATTGTGTAATTTACTCTAGCTTTAAATCCTGGTCTCACCTTGGGAAGACCTTGGGAAATTTTTCTCTTTTCTTGTTATTTTTTCCTGGTTTGTTTGCTTATTTATTGATTTTTATTTTTATTTTCTTCATAAAGGAGCTTAGTCAAGTGAATGATCCCAGTTTAACATGTGACAAAAAGCAACGAGTCCTCCAACATCCATTTCCACTTCGCTCTTAAAGGAGCTGCGAAGTGTGTTAGCTGTTTTGTTTGCAAAGATCTGAAGGAGTCTCAGGTGGAAGAGAGATGTGATTAAGCTGTGGTGCCAGGTGATAATATAAGAAGCCAGAAGGCTCAAGGAAGCATATCCAGCTCAATGTAAGGAGGAAGGTTACTATAAAACATGCTGTCCCAAAGCACAGGTAACTTGTAAGTTCCCCCATGGTAGTCTTTCCAGCATAGCCTGAGAATCATGTAATACGGTGAAATATAGAGGAAATGCTAAAATTGAGGGGTCAACCAGGTAACGTTCCAGGTTCTTCTTTCCTGCAGACCTGATGATGCTATGTCCTGTGTCTACTCCAGAAATGCAGAGACCACCAGGGAAGCAGTCTGTAATTATTATTAGTGCAGTAGCTGCAGAGATTACAAGGGAAGGCAACAGGCTTTGACTGCTTTAAGCAGAAAGAAAAATATAAAAAGCAGATTTGCAGCAATCTTAGCCAAATTTGGCCCCAGAATTAACAGTGGGAAAAAGTTCGAAGACCCGCATGAACTTCAAGGGGGAGCTTCTAACATCTCATTTGAAAGCAGTGCAGCTCTCCTGGAAAAGGACTGACTCGGGGCTCATTTTTACTATGGAATCTATGCTTTCTTCGTCACACACACAAGCAGACCCTGATTTGTATATATCCTCTGCCTGGGCATACCCTTCTTTTCTCTCTTCCTTTTGTCTCTCAGGCTTCTGGGTTAGTCTCAAACTAGGTGCATTTCCCATAGGCTGAAGAGGAGGGAAAAACAGAAAATACTCCTGACTGATGAGAACTTTGCTCTTAGCTCTTGTTCTGATTCTTTAACTCTGAAAGGGAAGATTAAACTCCCACACAGGTGAAAAAACCCTACCCCAAACTACTCTTCACTTCCTGTGGCCTCATCTCCCTGCCCTCCCCAGCTTAGCTTTCTCCCAAGTCCCCTCCATTACCTTCCTTCTCCTCGCCTGCTACCTCTGCATCAACCCTCAACCAGTCCAGCCGGAAGCCCTTTTTAGGATAGCACTGTGGCTCCAGCATCGTGTATCACAGGCTGTTGCAGATTGGCCTTCCAGTAATGGTCCTTCTCGTTTCACTATGAAGCCTGTTTGAAGATAGGGACCACCTCTGCGGCCCAGATCCAGCTCTTAGCTTTGAGCCATATTTCTATTGGCCATCTCATTCCTAGGCAATTAATTCCAGTTAATTAATTCCAATTAATTTTCACATTCTGATCCAAGTGGCATTCAATCTTCTGTCCTGTTCGTCTCCTACCAAGCTACCTTTGTCCCAGCCACACTAAGCTCTTCACATTCTCTCTCTATTAAGAAGGTCCTTCCCTCTTATCTCCTCCCTGGCGCACACTGACTAGTGGAACTCAAATATCTCTTCCTCCTCTGTGAAATCTTCTCATACTTTCCTCTTCAAACTTAGACAGGAATGTCTGTGTGTTCCCAGGACATTTGGCTCATACTTACATCACAGCACTTAACATGTTGTGTTACAATTTATGGTTTTTGTAAGTTTACCTTTCCTACTTGTTTTCCCAAATGAAAGCATCCTTTTTCTTTTTGGTATTCACAGTACCTAGCATAGTGTGTGATTCGTAGCAAGAATTCGATAGATGCTATTTGAATGAATGAAATAAATAAGTAAATGAACGAGAATATATACTATAATTGTGTACCTTTTTAAACAACTGATCTAGAGAATTAGCTGCTAACAGAGAACGCTTCAGTAAGCATCTTGAACATCTGGACAATTGTAATGCAAAATATTTACTTAGAAGGCAAAGAGACAGTTGTGGTGCCCTGAGGAAATATAAAAGAATTTTTGTTTCAAGGAAAATTACATTGCAAAAAAACCTGTCTACAGTACAAGAGACTAAGTTTGTATCTTCGGGGACATTCTCTTGTCTTTTTATATTACAAGAGTGAACAAGATTTAAACCATGCAGCCAGTGTGATGGTGTTGCCAGACAGCTAATCAAGAGGAAGATTAGAGAGTTGTATAAAATGGCAGGTGCCTCGGCTGAGTCCCCGTCTTAGACATTAAACACAGAACAAACTGATGCTGTTTCCTGAGGACCACCAAAAGTGCTTGATGGCAGCTTCAGCAGCATGGTGCCATTTTGACTGTGGTATTCATCTTACCTTGTATTCCAGTTTGAAAACAATATAGAGGAAAAATGAAGCAAACAGCAGTAGATGGTTCTCAGAACAGAGAGACAGTATCTTTACAAAACCAAACTCTGCACAAAAGGATGAAAAATTATTTCCACTTAGTCATTGACCATACATCCTTTGCTCTCATAAAATAGACTATAACATCTAATTATGTAGAGCATCTAAAAGAGTCAGAGGGAGCCTACATTCTACAGTTCACTTTATATTTCAGTCTCTCAGAGAGCTTAGAATTACTACTATTTTAAGATCGAACAGAGGTGAAGTGGGTGATATTTCTCCTGGTGAATGTGACCACAAGCAAATACAGAAAATACATTTTTGTACCTAATGAACATAATTACAACAAATATTTCCTCTTTTGAGCTTTCTGTAACAAAAAGGCAATTACAAAAACATTTCCTGGGCTTCCCTGGTGGCGCAGTGGTTGAGAGTCCGCCTGCCGATGCACGGGACACGGGTTTGTGCCCCGGTCCGGGAAGATCCCACATGCCGCGGGGCGGCTGGGCCCGTGAGCCGT
The DNA here is from genome assembly GCF_008692025.1 of Phocoena sinus. NCBI lineage: Eukaryota > Metazoa > Chordata > Mammalia > Artiodactyla > Phocoenidae > Phocoena > Phocoena sinus. The sequence continues at coordinate 76,871,421 of NC_045768.1, read as the reverse complement.
GGCCGCTGAGCCTGCGCGTCCGGAGCCTGTGCTCCGCAACGGGAGAGGCCACAACAGTGAGAGGCCCGCGTACCGCAAAAACAAAACCAAAAACAAAACAAACAAACAAAAAAGCCATCTCTTATTTGGGATAAAGGCAGTGCTGGAAACGTAGTGTGAATATGAGCTAGAAAAGAAGCACAAAGCAAAGAGACAGGCGCAGATTATACCATAGAGAACGGTCTGGGTTTAGAAAGGAAGAAAGGAGAGAAACATTTCTCAGCACTTACTAAGTGCTGAGCATTGTGCTAAGTGCTTTGCAAAGAATATATCATTTTATATCTTTATCTAATGGAAATAATATGAAGGTAACAAAATATCAGTGTGTACAGTATAAAACATTATTGTAGGTAAAAATTATCCTATATATAAGGCATTAATAACTGTAGAAGAGTTTTCCAGTTTATACCAAAGAAACTCAAACACGTCATATAATGTTGGACATATTTTCAGGACTTAGGCTTGGGAGTTCAATCCAGGAGTTCAATTTCTTTACAGGATAAGAAGCTGAGTTAAAAAAGGGTACAAAACCCCCCTAGCCTTCAAGATGTAGGTATGGATGTAGATATAGATATATAGATATATCATGTATAGAATTGCCTAATATATTCCAATCACATGCTAATTATCATATAATAAAATATTTTAAAATGTTCTGCTTAAATCTACACAAAAGTAATTGTCAACCTCAAAGTTATCTAATGAATATAGAACAGAAGTCCCTGAAATTGATCATGAAGACAATAGTAGAATTGTTTTTAATGTACAGTTTGTCTGAAATAAAGATTTTTTTCAAGTGAACATATCCATATAGCCTTGTCTAACTAGCTAATGTTAGTGAATTCCCAGATTGGTGGGGGTGATTAATTTGTGATCTTATCAGAGGACAAATAATAATAAATCCCTTGTGTTCTACTTTTTATAACTGGTTGTACTGAGTTTCTTCGTATTTCTAAAGAAACCCAAACCTCTTTTAGTGTGAGTATTACCTGAAGGCTTGTTATTGAGAGCCAGAGATAATCCAGGACTTGGAAGACATGTCCTTATGTCCTGGGTTGGCTCAAATCAAATTACATCCCAGCACAGGGGCTGTGCACTGACCCTTCCTTTTAAACGATGGCTGATTCAGCCTGGTTTTCTGGTTTACTCACACACCATTTATTTTCTCGATTTTCTCTTCTTTGCTTCAGTTCTCCTTCTCAAAGGACTGTTGCTTATGTCTCATGGTTATATCACTTATCATTTTTCTGGGATTCAGCAGAATGTAAGCTCTGGAGATGAACTATCTGGGATTGACTCCCAGTTTTTTTACTTACTGTGCTCATCTTTGGATGAGTTGCTTAAAATCTCTAAACTTGAGTTTCTTTGTCCATAAAATGGAGAATGCATCCTAAGACTTGTGTGAATCATAAATAAGATGATCCGTTTATCATGCTTGATGTGCAGCAGATACTCGATTGGTATTACTACTATAATTATGACTACACTGGGATAGGGGAAGAGATGCGGATGTGGCTTCCAACTTGCAGACTTCCTTTGAACTTTGACCATATGGTTAAGCACTTCCCTTGAGTTCTGACTTAGAAAATGAAATGCAACAGACATCTTTTCTTTTGCTCAGTTGTGGGAGAATTAGAACCAAAGTAATATTGTCCTAATTAAAAAAAAAAAAAAACTTTTTAGATCACTTTTAATTTATCTTAGCTACTAAAGGAGTTAGAGTCCAATTCAAAGCCAAGTGCCTTTTCTTAAAGGATTGGTTTTTCTATTCGGGTTCTTCTGTTACTCAGTCTTTATTCTTGGTTTATTTATAATTTGTACTGTGTTCAGTTGTATTTGACTTCTGTGTTCCCTCAAATCCTTTTGAAACAAAACAACAGAATCCTTACTCAGGCCCCCAGAAGTGCCCTCTCTCCCTCCCTCCCTCTCTCTTTTGAAACAAAACAACAAAATCCTTACGCAAGCCCCCAGAAGTGCCCTCTCTCCCTCCCTCCCTCCCCCCCCCCCCTTCTCTGTAGCAAGACTCTCCACTTACTTTGATCTATACCGGTTCCGTGGGGACCTTTTGAATATTGCATATTCCCATGCCCAGCTCCAGACATTCTGCGCCTGTACAAAGTGGAGCCAGAAATCTGTATTTTTTAACAAATACTGTTCACACAGGAAATTGAGTTGTAGGCGATACTCTATTGCTCTTGGAGAAGCAAATAGGGAAGAGATGGACATGAGTCTCGCTTCTAAAGCAGACCCAATCACTATATGTGTGACCTTTGAAAACTCACTCAACCTAAGATTCAGTTTCTTCATCTTTATAAGATATGGAAATCTATAAATGTCTGTTCTACCTGACTCATAAAGTTACTATAAAAATAAATGAAATAATATGTGCAATGGGAAGAAAAAATCTATTAAATGATTAAATAACCATCTAGTTTCACATTCTAGGAAAGGAGCAAAATAACTGCAGAGGCAGGTAGCTTTTTGGTTTGAAAATCAAGCCCCTAAGCTGTGACCTCTGCTCCAGGTAGAATAGATATAGGAGATCTAGAATAGTGTGTTAGATCATGGGTCATGAATCGTAAGGAGACTGTGAAATCAGTTTGGTGGTGGCTCCATCACCAAATTTTTTTTTTAATTGTATAATTTTTTTTAAATTTTATAATTTTTAAATGTTACTTTCCATTTACAGTCATCACAAAATATTGGCTCTATTCCCCATATTGTACAATACACCCTTGAGCCTGTCTTACATCCAGTAGTTTGTACCTCCCAGTCCTCCACCCCTATATTGCCCCTCCCCCCAATCTCCCCACTGATAACCACTAGTTCTCGATATCTGTGAATCTGCTTCTTTTTTTTTCGGTACGCGGGCCTCTCACTGTCGTGGCCTCCCCCCGTTGCAGAGCACAGGCTCGGGACGCGCAGGCTCAGCAGCCATGGCTCACGGGCCCAGCTGCCCTGCGGCGTGTGGGCTCTTCCCAGACCGGGGCATGAACCCGTGTCCCCTGTATCGGCAGGCGGACTCTCAACCACTGCGCCACCAGGTTTGTTGTAATTTTTAAATTCCACATATAAGTGATATCATACAGTATTTGTCTTTCTCTGTCTTATTTCACTTAGCATAATGCCCTCCAAGTCCATACATGTTGCTACAAATTTTTATTATTTTTAATAGCTGAGTAGTATTCCATTGTGTGTGTGTGTGTGTGTGTGTGTGTGTGTGTGTGTGTGTACACATACCACGTCTTATTTATCCATTCATCTGTTGATAGACACTTAAGTTGCTTCTATATCTTGGCAATTGTAAATAATGCTGCTATGAACATCGCGGGGGCGGAGAACATGTATCTTTTCAAATTAGTGTTTTCAGTTTTTTTCAGGTATATGCCCAGGAATACAATTGCTGGGTCGTATGGTAGTTCTATTTTTAGTTTTTTGAGAAACTTCCATACTGTTTTCCACAGTGGCTGCACCAATTTACATTCCCACCAACAGTGTATGAGGGGTCCCTTTTCTCCACATGCTTACCGACATTGATTACTTGTGGTCTTTTTGATGATAGCCATTCTGACTGGAATGGAATGGATAGGATAGGATAAGATAGTACAAAACAGGACAGGACAGGACAGAACAGGATAGGGTAGGATAGGACAGGATAGAAAAAACCATAGCACATTGCCCATAGGAAAAAGAAGTTTAAACTGAGGTGTCTAATATTTAAATCAGGTTGGTTTTGTGCCATCCTATATCTCTACCTCCAACACCCCACTAGCTTATCTCTATATATTCTGATTGTGTTTGGAAATCATACTTAGGAATGAGGAATGTGAAGTAGTAGCCAGCATGGTGGTGGACGGGGAGAAGCAAAACTGCAAGCAAACAGCATTCATGGGTGAGATTGTGTGAGGGAATAGGAAACATAGAGGGAAGGACGGGAGAATATGTGCACCTCTAATACCCTCAAAAACCTGGAAGGCACTAGACTTCTCAGATCGTGTAGAAAGAAGTTTTGGAGCAGGCTCATTTGAATTTTTTAAAAAAAACAATGATCCTAGAAAGCCAGTGGAGGTGGGCAACCAGTTTGTGTAGCAAGCTTTGTAAACTACAAAGCACACTACACAGGGAAGATAGTACTTTGCAGAGTTACTTGCTACTTGGTGTACCCCCTGCTCTTCTATTCCCCAACTACCTCTACTGAAACCAAAGTCTAGGGTTATCATAAACGATAAAGCCTTTCCCTTGTTGCCATGTTAAAGGAGTGATGCTCTAACATATGAAAGTGAACCTTGAAATTCATGTTTTCCCATTTTAACAAAAAACATTGCCCTACTTAGTAGCTAGTTATAGTTAAAATCATAAATTTTATGCACTATTTAGTAGTTACATTATTGATCACCATTTTGTGAGCTCATATCATGTTCTAAATTTTGTGCTAAGTAGGTTACGGCTATAATCTCTTCTAGAACGCTAGGAGAAAAATTTTAGTGTGTGTGCTTTATAGATGATCTTCCTGAAGCTGAGAGGAATTAAATAATTAACCTCAATCCGCATGAGTAGCAAATGACAGAAACAGGATTTATACCTAGGTGTCTGCACTCATGTACCTCACTCCCTCAGCTCCTAGAGTGAACCGATGCTTGTGGGCCAGTTTTGAAAGGTCATCACCATACAGACATTGATTCTAAGAGGGAAGTGTGCCTGCGAAGTCAAGCAGTTAGGCTAAACAGGCATTGTGCATTACGGTCAGCCTTTGCTGAAAAGGCTCAGTGTCTCAATATCTTCATTTTATAACTATATGCATTGTGAACGCATCGTACCTTTTCTCCTGTAGATCCTAAAGGGGCATAGGGAAAAAAGCAACTATGTATTATTTCTCTTTTAGATATTAATTTTGCAGCATGCTCCATAAATCTGTTTGCATTCTGTCACCCAAATGGAAGTGATTGAGATGAAAAGAGCATCATGAAAAAATGTATTTCTGATTGTACAGGGAGTATAGTTAGAAAATGAATTGTTTCATATATTTTTGGAATCTCAGAGCCAGGGTTAGGGCAGGTGTGAGTGGGTCTAGGGGAGAGGGTGTTACTCTGGGATCGATGTGTTTTCAGTTTGTTTGTTTTGCATTTCGCAATCGTAAGGGTTGATGTTAATTTGATCCAGAAATTGTGCTATATGGAAGGAGGTATCCCCTTGGAGAGAGTCTAGTTTCCTGTGGACAGCTTATGCCCAGAATCTATTTGCTGTGTGCATCCTTGTGAGGGCTGAGATGAAAGAATGAGGCAGCTGTGACTGGCTTTCAGAACTGTGAGAATCTGGGGGACTTGTTCCCCAGTTCACCCCCACCTTGCATGGCAGAGAGCAGTTTGCTCGCCCCCTATTCAAGCCAACCATTGTGCAGAGGTGCAGGAGATGGCCTCCCTCAGTCCCTGCTTTTGGAAGTAAAGTTTTGGGTTAGGTAGAGGATACAGGCAACAGAATTGCTGATTTTCAAGGGCATCTAGCATATGAAAATTTGCATTCTGCGATTCTCCTCTCTCTCTCCCTAGTGTCACAGAACAATCTGGAATTAGCAAGCCTTGACAACAGCTAATGAAAATGAACAGATCATGCAGATTCCCCTTTTGCAGCATTGGATTCAGTCTTTACAAGACAGGCAAATCAGCCCAAATAACCTCTTTTTTGAATGGATAAAAAAACTTCTTAGCCTTGAGCAGTTGTGTACTAAGAAGAGAGTCACCTAAAGAAGCTGGGCTGTAGTAGTGACAATAATACCCAAGACCTGTGGAGGGTGTACTTTTGTGCCAGGCATGTCGTCTTCACATCAGCCCAATGGCACGGGCATCACCACCTCCACCACATTCGTCAGCATCTTCCTCATATTATAAATGAGGAAACTAAAGCACAAAGAGGTTACGTGTTCTGCCTGTGGCCCATGAACTTGATGCAGGTGTTGTGGGCCCCCTTAGTTCTCTCCTTTGTCCGAGTAAAAACTGCAAGTTGCATCTTTGAATTCTGAGCTGCTTTGCTACATTGCTCGCCTCCCGAAACCCATGGAATAGGGCTTGGTTACATTTCATCACATGCTGTCACAGTATCTGGTGAACTATTATTTCCACTCCTGACTGAGCAGTTAAAAACTAATGATTTAGGGCTTCCCTGGTGGCGCAGTGGTTGCGAGTCCGCCTGCCGATGCAGGGGGCGCGGGTTCGTGCCCCGGTCCTGGAGGATCCCACATGCAGCGGAGCTGCTGGGCCCGTGAGCCATGGCCGCTGAGCCTGCGCGTCCGGAGCCTGTGCTCCACAACGGGAGAGACCACAACAGTGAGAGGACCGCGTACCGCAAAAAAAAAAAAAAAAAAAAAAAAAAGTAATGATTTAGAATCTACTATGAGTTAGGTACTGTCATATATGAAAGATATTGCTTTGTGGCTGAGGTGAACCTGGGGACCAGGCTGCCTGGATTGGAATTCACTTCCTAGTAGTGACCCTGGAAAAGTAATTTAACTTCATATGCCTCAGTCTTTTTCATCTAAAACTGGAGATAATAATAATACCTTCCACACAGGGTTGTTGTGGGGATTAAATGAGTTAATTAATGCAAATCAATTAAACTAGTGCCTGGCACAAAGTAAGAGTTCAATAACTTTTACTGTTATAGTTATTACTATTCTGTTTTTCAAGCTAAAAAGAGGAAAATGGTTTCGATGTAGTTTTTTTTTTTTTTTTTTTTTTTTTTTTTTTTTTTTTAAACATCTTTATTGGGGTATAATTGCTTTACAATGGTGTGTTAGTTTCTGCTTTACAACAAAGTGAATCAGCTATACATATACATATGTTCCCATATGTCTTCCCTCTTGCGTCTCCCTCCCTCCCACTCTCCCCATCCCACCCTTCCAGGCTGTCACAAAGCACCGAGCTAATATCCCTGTGCCTTGCGGCTGCTTCCCCCCAGCTATCTACCTTACTACGTTTGTTAGTGTGTATATGTCCATGACTCTCTCTCGCCCTGTCAAAACTCACCCTTCCCCCTCCCCATATCCTTAAGTCCGTTCTCCAGTAGGTCTGCGTCTTTATTCCTATCTTACCCCTAGGTTCTTCATGACATTTTTTTCCCTTAAATTCCATATATATGTGTTAGCATACGGTATTTGTCTTTGTCTTTCTGACTTACTTCACTCTGTATGACAGATTCTAGGTCTATCCATCTCATTACAAATAGCTCAATTTCATTTCTTTTTAAGGCTGAGTAATATTCCATTGTGTATATGTGCCACATCTTCTTTATCCATTCATCCGATGATGGGCGCTTAGGTTGTTTCCATGTCCTGGCTATTGTAAATAGAGCTGCAATGAACATTTTGGTACATGACTCTCTTTGAATTTTGGTTTTCTCAGGGTATATGCCAAGTAGTGGGATTGCTGGGTCATATGGTAATTCTATTTGTAGATTTTTTAAGGAACCTCCATACTGTTCTCCACAGTGGCTGAACCAATTCACATTCCCACCAGCAGTGCAAGAGTGTCCCCTTTTCTCCACACCCTCTCCAGCATTTATTGTTTCTTGATTTTTTGATGATGGCCATTCTGACTGGTGTGAGATGATATCTCATTGTAGTTTTGATTTGCATTTCTCTAATGATTAATGATGTTGAGCATTCTTTCATGTGTTTGTTGGCATTCTGTATATCTTCTTTGGAGAAATGTCTATTTAGGTCTTCTGCCCATTTTTGGATGGGGTTGTTTGTTTTTTTGTTATTGAGCTGCATGAGCTGCTTGTAAATTTTGGAGATTAATCCTTTGTCAGTTGCTTCATTTGCAAATGTTTTCTCCCATTCTGAGGGTTGTCTTTTGGTCTTGGTTATGGTTTCCTTTGCTGTGCAAAAGCTTTGAAGTTTCATTAGGTCCCATTTGTTTATTTTTGTTTTTATTTCCATTACTCTAGGAGGTGGGTCAGAAAGGATCTTGCTGTGATTTATGTCATAGAGTGTTCTTCCTATGTTTTCTTCTAAGAGTTTGATAGTTTCTGGCCTTACATTTAGGTCTTTAATCCATTTTGAGCTTATTTTTGTGTATGGTGTTAGGGAGTGATCTAATCTCATACTTTTACATGTACCTGTCCAGTTTTCCCAGCACCATTTATTGAAGAGGCTGTCCTTTCTCCACTGTACATTCCTGCCTCCTTTATCAAAGATAAGGTGTCCATATGTGCGTGGGTTTATCTATGGGCTTTCTATCCTGTTCCACTGATCTGTCTTTCTGTTTTTGTGCCAGTACCATACTGTCTTGATTACTGTTGCTTTGTAATATAGTCTGAAGTCAGGGAGCCTGATTCCTCCAGCTCCTTTTTTCGTTCTAAAGATTGCTTTGGCTATTCGGGGTCTTTTGTGTTTCCATACAAATTGCGAAATTTTTTGTTCTAGTTCTGTGAAAAATGCCAGTGGTAGTTTGATAGGGATTGCATTGAATCTGTAGATTGCTTTGGGTAGTAGAGTCATTTTCACAATGTTGATTCTTCCCATCCAAGAACATGGTATATCTCTCCATCTATTTGTATCATCTTTAATTTCTTTCATCAGTGTCTTATAATTTTCTGCATACAGGTCTTTCGTATCCTTAGGTAGGTTTATTCCTAGATATTTTATTCTTTTTGTTGCAATGGTAAATGGGAGTGTTTTCTTGATTTCACTTTCAGATTTTTCATCATTAGTATATAGGAATGCCAGAGATTTCTGTGCATTAATTTTGTATCCTGCTACTTTACCAAATTCATTGATTAGCTCTAGTAGTTTTCTGGTAGCATCTTTAGGATTCTCTATGTATAGTATCATGTCATCTGCAAACAGTGACAGCTTTACTTCTTCTTGTCCAATTTGGATTCCTTTTATTTCCTTTTCTTCTCTGATTGCTGTGGCTAAAACTTCCAAAACTATGTTGAATAAGAGTGGTGAGAGTGGGCAACCTTGTCTTGTTCCTGATCTTAGTGGAAATGCTTTCAGTTTTTCACCATTGAGGATGATGTTTGCTGTGGGCTTGTCATATATGGCTTTTATTATGTTTAGGAAAGTTCCCTCTATGCCTACTTTCTGGAGGGTTTTTATCATAAATGGGTGTTGAATTTTGTCGAAAGCTTTCTCTGCATCTATTGAGATGATCATATGGTTTTTCTCCTTCAATTTGTTAATATAGTTTATCACATTGATAGATTTGCGTATATTGAAGAATCCTTGCATTCCTGGAATAAACCCCACTTGATCATGGTGTATGATCCTTTTAATGTGCTGTTGGATTCTGTTTGCTAGTATTTTGTTGAGGATTTTTGCATCTATGTTCATCAGTGATATTGGCCTGTAGTTTTCTTTCTTTGTGACATCCTTGTCTGGTTTTGGTATCAAGGTGATGGTGGCTTCGTAGAAGGAATTTGGGAGTGTTCCTCCCTCTGCTATATTTTGGAAGAGTTTGAGAAGGATAGGTGTTAGCTCTTCTCTAAACGTTTGATAGAATTCACCTGTGAAGCCATCTGGTCCTGGGCTTTTGTTTGTTGGAAGGTTTTTAATCACAGTTTCAATTTCAGTGCTTGTGATTGGTCTGTTCATATTTTCTATTTCTTCCTGATTCAGTCTTGGCAGGTTGTGCATTTCTAAGAATTTGTCCATTTCTTCCAGATTGTCCATTTTATTGGCATAGAGTTGCTTGTAGTAATCTCTCATGATTTTTTTTATTTCTGCAGTGTCAGTTGTTACTTCTCCTTTTTCATTTCTAATTCTATTGATTTGAGTCTTCTCCCTTTTTTTCTTGATGAGTCTGGCTAGTGGTTTATCTATTTTGTTTATCTTCTCAAAGAACCAGCTTTTAGTTTTATTGATCTTTGCTATTGTTTCCTTCATTTCTTTTTCATTTATTTCTGATCTGATTTTTATGATTTCTTTCCTTCTGCTAGCTTTGGGGTTTTTTTGTTCTTCTTTCTCTAATTGCTTGAGGTGCAAGGTTAGGTTGTTTATTCGAGATGTTTCCTGCTTCTTAAGGTGGGCTTGTATTGCTATAAACTTCCCCCTTAGAACTGCTTTTGCTGCATCCCATAGGTTTTGGGTCGTTGTGTCTCCATTGTCATTTGTTTCTAGGTATTTTTTTATTTCCTCTTTGATTTCTTCAGTGATCACTTCGTTATTAAGTAGTGTATTGTTTAGCCTCCATGTGTTTGTATTTTTTACAGATCTTTTCCTGTAATTGATATCTAGTCTCATGGCGTTGTGGTCGGAAAAGATACTTGATACAATTTCAGTTTTCTTAAATTTACCAAGGCTTGATTTGTGACCCAAGATATGATCTATCCTGGAGAATGTTCCATGAGCACTTGAGAAAAATGTGTATTCTGTTGTTTTTGGATGGAGTGTCCTATAAATATCAATTAAGTCCATCTTGTTTAATGTATCATTTAAAGCTTGTGTTTCCTTATTTATTTTCATTTTGGATGATCTGTCCATGGGTGAAAGTGGGGTGTTAAAGTCCCCTACTATGAATGTGTTACTGTTGATCTCCCCTTTTATGGTTGTTAGTGTTTGCCTTATGTATTGAGGTGCTCCTATGTTGGGTGCATAAATATTTACAATTGTTATATCTTCTTCTTGGATCGATCCCTTGATCATTATGTAGTGTCCTTTCGATGTAGTTTTAATAGTCTAGTCTCCTTTCATAAAAAGGATACATTCAGAGTAATTCATTTAGTCTTCATCTCTAACCCTAATCCTAACCTATTTTTTGGAGAGAGAAATGAATTACTCTGAAGATATCCTTTTTATGAAATTAGTTGAGATTTTAAAATATTAATAAAGATACCTCCCCCCTAAAGATACCTCCCCCCAAAAATTACCTCCAAATGTTAAAGGCTTTAATTAAGTTACTCTTTTGTGTCCAAGGAATTCATAGACAATATACTTTAATTTCTTAATTTATTTACTTGATGTAAATAATTAATTTAATTGATATAGCTAATATGACTTGATTCCGTAATGGATGCTGGGAACAATTAGTGAAAAAATCGTGCACAAAACTTAGAGAATCCTTGCTGCACTTGTTCCCCATCCTTGTTCCCCACTCCTTTCTACTCAACATCTTTTTAAAAACATTACTTGAAATTATAACTAGCACTGAACCTGTCTGTGAGTGATGCTGTAAAATACAAGACAAATGATAATTCGTTATTGATTGAAATATCATCTACTACATTTATGCAGTTCATTTGTTCAGAGTAAAAAATATCATTATCTAAAATGAAAATGTTGCTATATGATTATCTGCACCCCAATTCTTGCTTATATTAAATGGTTATAATAGTTTATAATCAAAGAGATGTCTCACTTTTAAAACACAGCACATTTAAGATTCTGTTTGGGGGTGAATATTTGTTATATGCCAAAACCAGCATGTCTGTGATACATGTTTCCATAGTACTTCTAACAGTTAATATTTGTTCTTCTAAGTTCATCACAGCCTATACCAGGTAATGAAGTTATATCTTTGAGAAGACCAAGGAGTAGCTGTCCCTCAAAGTAAAATATTGATTTATTGATTTTCTTTTGCTTTACTTATGTAGCTGAAAGACTTCTAGAGGTTTAACCAGTAACAGACTGTATTTTGCAATTGTCCCCATTTTACAGACTATTAATTTAAAGCCTATAGGATAAGGCTTTAACTCACTTTGCAAGCTTGAAAGAGCCATACATTAGAAGGCTTAATAGACTTCGTCTGTTTTGACCACTAAGGGAAATTAATCACATAGGAGCCTAGATATGGATATTTTAGAAAGTAATTAACAATTTGTCTTCAAAGTTAGCACTTTTAAAATTCTTGGAGTAGTTTTTATCCCCTCCTTCCATATTTTTGTTCAAGATATAATGTCATCACTCAGTTGAAGAGAAAGTAAACTCATCCATTGTTTCTCCAGAGGTTAGAGATAGGATCCAGTAGTAAGAGCTTCTGGGAGAAATACTTCAGCTCAATAGAAGAATGAGCTTTCTGATAATTAGAGCAGTCTCTAAGTACATGCTAGTGTTATATATAATCAGAGTGCTTTTTTTTTTTTTTTTTAATGTTGTCACATAGCCCAAAATGTTGTAGTTTAAAATCTGGTTGGGGAAACACTCCAGCCATTTTGTTAAAAGTCTCCATGGTCCTAAGCTATTCTTGTACCTCTGTATTACTAAATCAATTATAAAATTGCTTTTGTAATATCCAAATTATATGTTGGCTCATTGACCATTATTGCAGTGAGTTTGTAGGTCAAATTTGGAAACATGGAGGGTTTGTTGTTGTTGGAAATATTGGTTTTTAATAAACGGACATAGTGTGTCCCACCAAAAAAAAAAAAAAAAAAAACTCACAAACAGTGGAGTAACACCAAAAAAACAAAACAAAACTGACAGACAGTGGAGTAATGACTACCTGTCACCAGGGTTATTCAGGCAGAGACTGGGTGATTATTACTTAGGATGTGGTACAAGAGATAACTCTAGTCAGAGGCCATTTGATTAAAGGATTTCCAAATTGTCTTACAATTCTAGCATTTTGCTTTTGAATGTGGGAGTTCTTGTCTAGCCTAAAATTATTTTCCATGAAGAAACAATTGCATAGTGTAGTAGATAAAAGCATCCGTTTTATGATAAAACAGACCTGGGCTTTTGTCTCTGCTGCCAACAACTAGCTGAGTGACTTATTCAACTTACTCAACTTTCTCACGAACAGTTTGTATAGCTGCAAAAGAAGTATCATATCTAATCAGTGAGTGGCATGGACTGAGTGCATGTGTGTTAAAATACCTCATGTGTAGCAAGTGTTCGTAATGTGCCTTGGGTCTGGGTCTAAAGACCTGGGAGGCTGTGTCTTTCGAAGGAGCTAAAGAGAAATGATTGAGAAATGAACTCTAATGGGAACTAGAGAAACAAGTATGATATTCAGTAATTTGTTTTAACCCATAAATCTGTAGTATCATTGGACCACTTTGATGCATATTTAGTTTATAATAGCCAGAAACAAATATCTTCGTGACAGATGTATTACAGTTAAGACACTTTAACCAGTACAAGGATGAGGGGTTTATGATTGCTTTCTTTCAGAGATAATTCCATCTTCTACGGCTAAATCAATAGCTCTTTACAGACACTAGAAGTGATTAAACATCTAACTAAACACTCGAAACGCCATTGCAATTTCCTGCACATCTGCTTTCTATCACGTAATCACTCTCTCCCAGGCCAAGTTCACCTGACCAGTAAAGATTTTCTTGCACATTTGTGTTGCATAATGGTACTCAGGCTTGTGGCAGTACATTAAAGCTCTGGTAATAGATGCTTTCTCTTCATGCACACATACACATGCCTTTATGCAGGCCACGTTCCTCAGAGTACAGTGTGAGTATCACGTGCTGAAACTACAGAAAACCAGTCTTTCTTAGCCTATGGTGTCGATCCTTCACTGAGAACCCTCCTGGAGCTGGCTGGTCAGCATGCAGAACCAAGTTTCGGAGGAGTATACAGAGCTCTCTAGGGACCTCCATCCATCCATGGGGGGAGAAAGGGTCCATATGTAATTTTTCAGACCCATCTTCGCTTATTTTCTTCAAGAAACCTTTTGTTACTTCCGAAGTGGAAATAGATGTATGTTTCATCTGTTGTCTAGTACATTTAGGAAGAGAATATTTAGTAGTTTACTAAAAAAATATTTAGTAGTTTACCTTAGGGGCCAAATGTTATTTTGGAAAAGGTAACTTTTCCAAAACAACACACACCCATATACATACACACACACACACAGAGATACATTTGAGGTTTGAGTTTTGTAATGAATCCTGAATAATAAGAAAATAATAGACGAAGTATAAAGACAGGCAAGTAGAATTGTAGATGTCTATCCATTGGACTGATGTGTTTAAAAGATCAGCGTCCTCTAGGCTGAAGTTAGAATGAGTTTCTCTTTCTATTAGAGGTGGCTTCAGCATTTCTTGGGTAAGTCTGTTGGCACCATTGATAGGTGAGCACGTTTCTTTTAGAATGTGACTTAAATCATGGTCAGAGCTGCTGCATTCCAGTGGCTCCTGTTCACAGTACAAATTCAACAACACAAACCAGGAAGCTGCTCGTGTTTCAGTTGGCATTTCATTTTTTACATGGTATCATTAGATTCTATTTTGCTGCTTTTAGCCGCTGACAACAATATACCTTGTATCAAATTTGTTGTGAATCAGGAGATGATAGATGTGAAGATGTATTAAAAGAGAGTTTTCAATGTGAATTTATGTGTGGCAGGACAAATATTTTAAAAATAGCTGTAAGAAACCTACTTTTATAATTCATTTGCTGTTTGGTCAAACAAAGGGATAATTTTGTATCGTGTCATTTTATTATATTCTGGGGGTTTAGGATATTTAAAGTGACAAAAAGTAGTTTGCAAAGTATTGTTTTAAAAACTCATTGCACCCTGTTTGTTTTAAGCAGGAGTTTTGACATTCCATTGTAAATGCTACTGTTTGAAAATGTCTGCATTTATGACTTGAAAGAATTTAAAAGGAAAACTGCATTTAGGTTTCTGAAGTTTTAGAATTTCTAAAGCCAACACGCAATCATTTGGATATGTAATTTTATAGCCATAGGAAGTATTGTGAAATGTTTATGGGCTTATGTCACATTTGCTTTATATTTCTTAAGTAATAAGCTAAACTTATCTGCATATTGGCCCTAAAATAAAACAAAATTCATGATAATGAACATCAACATGGGACACCCTTGTATTTCCTAAGCCTATTGGTACATATGCAGTGAAAAACAAAGCCTATATGTTTGAAAAAACATGATGCATCTAAACAACTTGAATCAGAACTCTTAGGATGTGAACAACATGTAATATTTGCCTTTTTGTGGAAAGATTTCTCTTTCAGATTACAGCCTTAGCTTATATTCACTATACTGATAATCCTATGATTTATTTACATAGAGGCTTGAAAAATACTTATGCCTTTGAGAATACTGTATTCCAGTATGTTGGGAATCAGTGTCATACTTTACATCCCAATCCTTTAATTGGGATATTTATATAAATAATAATGTTTAGCTACCTCAAGAGAGGAACAACATATAGTGGAAAAATCCTTGAGCTGGGCAGAAGATTTCACACTTCTCAGTTGTAACCTTCAGCACTCAGGACATTTGTAATTACTCGGTCAGTATTTGTCTTCCCACTCAAGTGCTTCTCAACGTTGGATGCACATTGGAGTTACTGCACACCTTTAACAAAACAATATTGCTGCCTGGGTGGCACTCTACAGATTCTGTTTTAATTAACCCAAGAGTGGGATCTGGAGACTGAGATTTTCCAAGCCTAGTAACCTAGCTTATTCTAACATCTAACCAAGAAATTCATGCATTTGACTTAAAGTTCAATGACAGAAGGGACCTTGTTTTCAATGAATAACTCAGTGTCTGGCACAGAGTAGAATCTAAGTAAATATTGGATGGATGGATGAATGGGTAGACGGATAATGGGTGTATGGGTGGTTCTGAAGTTCACTTACCCTTATGGATTTTAATCTTTGACTCAAATGACTTACCTGAGAACCTATAATAATGTGCCTATCTTGTCATTGTCTCCTAAATTGAAAGGGACTTTAATGGTAGCAATTAGGAATATTTTTAATACCTAATAAAGCCTGTAATAAGTTTAATATTTTTGCTGAATTAAATTACTAAGTTATGTATTTTATAAAATGCCTTGTAGGAATTTTTATTTTTATTCTTTAAATATAACTGTAGGTTAATATGGTATATCCTGAAATATCAATTTGCCCTTAGAAAACAATATGAAGTTCATATTTCACATCTACAAAAGTAACTCTGATAAATCAGAAATCTGAGGAAGATGCCATTAGTTATCCGTTATTTAATGGTAATTTTCTTTGTCTAAAAATAGCTATCATCTATCAATCTTTATCTTTATCAAATAAGTTACAATATTTTAAGAAATACCATTGCAAGAGCAATGATCTATTTTTTTATTTATGGCTGTGTTGGGTTTTCGTTTTTGTGCGAGGGCTTTCTCTAGTTGTGGCAAGTCGGGGCCACTCTTCGTCACGGTGCGCGGGCCTCTCACTATCGCGGCCTCTCTTGTTGCGGAGCACAGGCTCCAAATGCGCAGGCTCAGTAATTGTGGCTCACGGGCCTAATTGCTCCGTGGCATGTGGGATCTTCCCAGACCAGGGCTCGAACCTGTGTCCCCTGCATTAGCAGGCAGACTCTCAACCACTGAGCCACCAGGGAAGCCCAAGTTATAATATTTAATTGTGATTATTGTCATGATTATTATGGGGCCATTTGCTATTTTTGTTTAGGAAACATTCATTGTAATTAATTCTTCCCCACTGTCACCATTGAGCAATTGGCCAAGTCTCAAGAGTCACAGAAACATTCAAACTTTATGCTTAATACTTTGTACTTAATGAATCATGTTCAGAAATTCATGTGTATATGCCATATTAGTGGTTTTGTTTTAACAATGAGAGTCTAGAGGGCTTTGCTTTGGTGAAAGAATATTGTACAAAACTCAGATGTGAGTTCATCGCAACCTAGGATTCCATTCAAGCTTTGTCTCCTTTAGAAAAGCATCCTTCAAAATCCCCCAGTTTTGTGATGGAATTTGAGAGGAATTAAACTTGAACATCTCAACGCCTTATAATTAATCATGATCAAGTTCAATTATAATCGCTACTTGACCTAAGCCTGTTAGTTTGATACTAGGCTGCTGTGGTTACCCTATACTTGAAGAGGTCCTTCTTGCCTTCTAGCAGGCTAATTGTGTACTAGTTAATGAGATTCGCTAAAGTTTCCAAACTTTCTAGATTCATGACGCTCTTAGTGTCTCAGTAATATATAACAACTCCAGTTACCAAATAGTTATGCCCAAAGAACTTTATAATATTTATGTCCTAACAACTTAGTAGCCAGTTGAAAAAAGTAATGCATATAAATTAAAAGAGAAAAATATTTTATAACTGGAAGTTTATAGTACATTTTGAATGACTTCATCCAATCCGCCCTGCTCCTGTTCCCCCCTTCTGGTAACCACAAATCTGATCTCTTTTTCTATGATTTTGTTTGTCTTTGAAGTTTGATTGACCTACCACACTGTGTTAGTTCCTATTATACAACGTAGTGATTGTTTTCTATACATTTCAAAATGATCACCATGATAAGTCTAGTTATGATATGTCACCACAAAGGTATTACTTAGTTACTGACTGTATTCCCCACACTGTACATTTCATACCCATGATTAATTTATTTTGCAACTGGAAGTTTGTATCTCTTAATCCCCCTCACCTACTTCCCTCCTCCCCCCACCACCTATACTCTGGTAACCAACTGTTTGTTCTCTGTATCAATAACTCTGTTTCTGTTTTTTTATGTTCATTCATTTGTTTTGGTTTTTAGATTCCACATGTAAGTGAAATCATACAGTACTTTTCTCTCTCTGTCTGACTTACATCAGTTAGCATAATACCCTCTAGGCCCATCAATGTTGCAAATGGTGAGATTCCATCCTTTTTACGGCTGAGTAGTATTCCATTGTATATATATCACATCTTCTTTATCCATTTGTCTGTTATTGGACACTTAGGTTGATTACATATCTTTGCTATTGTAAATAATGATGCTATGAACATTGGTATGCATGTATCTTTTTGAATTAGTGCTTTTGTTTTCTCTAGACAAATACCCAGGAGTAGAATTGCTGGATCATATGGTAGTTCTATTTTTAAGTTTTTGTGTAATCTCCACACTATTTTCCATAGTGGCTGCACCAGTTTACATTTTCACTAACAGTGCACTCAGATTGACTTTCCTCCACATCCTTGCCAACACTTGTTATTTGCTGTCTTTTTTGATAATAGCCATTCTGACAGGTGTGAGGTGATATCGCAGTATCATTTTGATTTGCATTTCCCTGATGATGAGTGATGTTGAACATTTTTTCATGTGCCTGTTTACCATCTGTATGTCTTTGGGAAAATGTCCATTCAGTTCCTCTGCTCATTTTTTATCCAGTTGTTCATGTTTTTGATGTGGGATTGTATGAGTCCTTTGTATATTTTGGCTATTAATACTTATCAGATATATTTCTTGCACCATATCTTCTCCCACTCAGGAGGTGGTCTTTTCATTTTGTTGATAGTTTCCTTCACGATGCAAAAGCTTTTTAGTTTGATATAGTCCCCCTTGTTTATTTTTGCTTTATTTTCCCTTGCCTAAAGAGACATATCCAAAAAAAAATGTTAATAAGACCTATGTCAAAGAGAGTATTCTCTATATTTTCTTCTAGATGTTTTATGGTTTCAGGTCTTACATTTAAGTCTTTAATCCATTTTGAATTCATTTTTCTGCATGCTGTGAGAGAGTAGTCCAGTTTGATTGTTTTGCATGTAGCCGTCCAGTTTTCCCAGCACCATTTATTGAAGAGGCTGTCTTTTCCCCATTGTATATAGTAGCCTCCTTTGTCATAGGGTAATTGCCCATATAAGTGTGGGTTCATTTCTGGGCTCTCTATTCTGTTCCATTAATTTATGTGTGTGTTTTTGTGCCCAAAACCATTCTGTTTTGGTGACTGTAGCTTTGTAGTATAGTGTGAAATCAGAGATGGTGCTGCCT
Source organism: Phocoena sinus (assembly GCF_008692025.1). Lineage (NCBI taxonomy): Eukaryota > Metazoa > Chordata > Mammalia > Artiodactyla > Phocoenidae > Phocoena > Phocoena sinus. The sequence continues at coordinate 76,852,697 of NC_045768.1, read as the reverse complement.
TCAGCTTTGTTCTTTCTCAAAACTGTTTTGGCTATTTGTAGTCTTTTGTCATTCCATACAAATTTTAGAATTATTTGTTCTAGTTCTGTGAAAAATTCCATTGGTATATTTTGATAGGAACTGCATTGACTATATAGATTTCCCTTGGGTAGGATGGTCATTTTAACAATATTAATTCCTCCAATCTATAAACGTTGTATATCTTTCTATTGTAGGCATCCTCTTCAATTTCTTTCATCAGTGTTTTGTAGTTTTCCAAGTATAGACCTTTCACCTCCTTAGATTTATTCCTAGTTATTGTATTTTTTGATGTGATTATAAATGTGATTGTTTTCTTAATTTCTCTTTCTGATAGTTGTCAGTGTACAGAAATGCAACATACTTCTGTATATTAATTTTACATCCTGAAACTTTACCAAATTCATTGATGAGCTAGTAGTTTTTTGGTGGAGTCTTTAGGATTTTCTATGTATAGTATCATTTCATTTGCAAGCAGTGACAGTTTTACTTCTTTCTTTCCAACTTGGATCCCTTTTATTTATTTTTTCTTGTCTTGTTGCTATGGCTAGGACTTAGAATACCATGTGGAATAAAAGTGGTGAGAATGGGCATCTTTGTTTTGTTCCTGATCGTAGAAGAAAATGCTTTCAGCTTTCCATCTTTGTTTATGATGTTAGTTGTGGACTTATCATATATGGCCTTTATTGTGTTGAGGTGCATTTCCTTTATACCCACTTTATGGAGAGTTTTTATCATAAATGGATGTTGAATTTTGTCAAAAGTTTTTTCTTCATCTCCTGAGATGATCATATGATTTTTATTCTTCAATTTGTTAATGTGCTATATCACATTGATTGATTCACAGATATTGTACCTCACTTGCATCGCTGGGAAAAATCCTACTTGATCATGGTGTAGGACCCCTTTAATGTATTGTTGAATTGAGTTTGCTAATATTTTGTTGAGGATTTTTACATCTAAGTTCATCAGTGATATTAGCCTCTAATTTTCTTTTTTTGTGATGTCTGTCTGGTTTTAGTATCAGGGTGATGCTTGCCTCCTTGAATGAATTTGAAAGTGTTACTTCCTCTGCAAGTTTTTGGAATAGTTTGAGAAGGATAGGTGTCAAATATTCTCTAAATGTTTGGTAGAAATCACCTACAAAGCCATCTGGTCCTGTACTGATTCAATTTCATTAATGGTAATTGGTGTGTTCATAATTATCTATTTCTTCCTGGTTCAGTCTTAGGAGATCATACATTTCTAGGAATCTGTCCATTTCTTCATGTTGTCCATTTTATTGGTATATACTTGCTCATAGTAATCTCTCATGAGTTTGTATTTCTGTGGTGTTTGTTTTAACTTCTCCTTTTTTATATCTGATTTTATTGATTTGGGCCCTCCCTTTTTTCTTCTTGATGAGAATCTGGCTAAAAGTTTAGCAATTTTGTGTATATTTTCAAAAAACCAGCTCTTAGTATCATTGATATTTTTATTGGGTTTTTTTAGTCCCTTTTATTTATTTCTGCTCTGATCTTTATAATTTTTCCTTCTACTAACTTTGGGTTTTGTTTGTTCTTTTTCTAGTTCCTTTAGGTGTAAGGTTAGGTGTTTACTTGAAATTTGTGTTTTCAGAGTAAGACTTCTGTTGCTGTAAATATACCTCTTAGCTTTTGCTGCATCCCATATATTTTCTTTTTTTATTTTTAATATTTTTTATGCATGTATGTATGTATGTATGTATGTATTTATTTATGGCTGTGTTGGGTCTTTGTTGCTGCATGTGGGCTTTCTCTAGTTGAGGTGAGCAGGGGCTACTCTCCATTGCAGTGTGTGGGCTTCCCACTGCGGTTGCTTCTCTTATTGCAGAGCATGGGCTCTAGGAGAACGGGTTTCAGCTGTTGCGACATATGGGCTCAGTAGTTGTGGCTTGTGGGCTCTAGAGTGCAGGCTCAGTAGTTGTGGCGCACGGGCTTAAGTTGCTTCATGGCATGTGGGATCTTCCTGGACCAGGGATTGAACCTGTCTTCCCTGCATTGGCAGGTGGATTCTTAACCACTGCACCACCAGGGAAGTCCCCCATATATTTTCAATCGTTGTGTTTTTGTTTTCATTTTTCTCCAGGCATTTTTTTTGCTTCTTTGATTTCTTCAGTGATCCATTGGTTATTTAGTAGCATATTGTTTAGCCTCCACATGTTTGTGGTTTTTTGAAATTTTTTTTTTTCCTTTAGGCAATTTCTAGTCTCACAGCATTGTGGTCAGCATAGAACCTTGATATGATTTTAATTTTATTAAATTCACTGAGACTTGTTTTGTGTTTTAGCATGTAATCTCTCCTGGAGAATGTTCCATGTGCAGTTGAAAAGAATGTATTGTGCTGCTTTTGGATGGAGTGTTCTGTGTATATCTATTAAGTCCATTTGATCTAATGTGTCATATAAGGGCACTATTCCCTTATGGATTTTCTGTTTGGGTGATGTGTCTATTGATGTAAGTGGGGTGGTACAGTCCCCTACAATTATTGTGTCACTGTAAATTTCTCCCTTTATGTTGTTAATATTTGCTTTATGTATTTAGATGTTCCTTTGTTGGGTGCATATATATCTTCTTGTTGGATCATATCCAACTGTTTATCTTCTTGTTGCGTTGATCCCTTGATCAATATATAATGTTCTTCTTTGTTACAGAATTCTTTTGTGTGTGGTACGTGGGCCTCTCACTGTTGTGGCCTCTCCCGTTGCGGAGCACAGGCTCCAGACATGCAGGCTCAGCGGCCATGGCTCACGGGCCCAGCCGCTCCACGGCATGTGGGATCCTCCCAGACTGGGGCACAAACCCAAGTCCCCTGCGTCGGCAGGCGGACCCTCAACCACTGTGCCACCAGGGAAGCCCCCAGATTTTGTTTTAAAGTCTATTTTGTCTGATATATGTATTGCCACCCCAGATTTTTTTTCAATTTTCATTTGCATGGAATACCTTTTTCCATCTCTTCACTTTCAATCTGTGTATGTCTTTAGATTTGAAGTGAGTCTGTTGTAGGCAACATATATATGGGTCTTGTTTTTTTATCCATTCAGCCACACTTTGTCTTTCGATTGGAGCATTTAGTCTATTTACATTTAAAGTAATTATTGATAAGTGTGTACTTACTGCCATTTTGTTAATTGTTTTGGGGTTGTTTTGTAGTTCTTTTTTGTTCCTTTTTTTTTTGTTCTCTTCCCTTATGATTGGATGACTATCTTTAGTGTTATGTTGAATTCCTTTATTTTTTGTGTGTGTGTATCTATTATAGATTTTTGGTTTCTGGTTACTGTGAGACAGATAGATAGATGTATGTATATATAATTTTTTAAACTTGCTGATCTTTTAAATTCAAATGCATTTTAACAACCCTGCATTTTTACTTCCCCACATAACATTTACTGTTTTGACATTGTATTTTACATCATTTTGTTTTTTGAATTCCTTAACTGCTTATTGTGGATACAGATGATTTTACTACTTTCGTCTTTTAACCTTCCTATTAGCTTTATATGTGGTTAATTCATTACCTTTACTATAAATTTGCCTTTACTAAGAAGATTTCTGTTTTCATAATTTTCACGTTTTTCGTTGTGGCCTTTTCTTTTGCGCTTAGAGTAGTTCCTTTAACATTTCTTTTAAAGTTGGTTTGGTGGTGCTGAACTCTTTTAGCTTTTGCTTGTTTGTAAAACTTTTGATCTCTTCATCAAATGTGAAAGAAAGCCTAACCAGGTAGATTATTCTTGGTTGTAGGTTTTTGCCTTTCATCACTTCAAATATATCATGCCACTCCCTTCTGGCCTCCAGAGGTTCTGCTGAAAAGTCACCTGATAGCCTTATGAGAGTTTCCTTGTATGTAACTTGTTGCTTTTCCCTCGCTCCTTTTAGTATTCTCTTTTTATCTTTAATTTTTGCCATATTAATTACAATGTATCTTGGTGTGGAGCTCTTTTGGTTGATCCTGTTTGAGGCTCTCTATGATTCCTATATCTGGTGTCTGTTTCCTTTCTCAGTTTAGGGAAGTTTTCAGTTATTATGTCTTCAAATAATTTCTCTGTCCTTTTCTCTTTCTCTTCTCCTTCTGGGACCCCTGTAACATGAACATTAGTGCACTTGATGTTGCCCCAGATTTCTCTTAAACTGTCCTCATTTCTTTTTATTCTCTTTTCTTTCTTTTCTGTTCTACTTCAGTGATTTCTACTCTGTCTTCCATCTCAGTAATCCATTCTTCTAGATTGCCTAATTTACTGTACATTCCTTCTAGTTTATTTTGTAATTTCAGTGTTTGTATTCTTCAGTGCTGTTTGGTTCTTCTTTGTATCTTCTAACTCTGTGCTAAAGTTCTCACTGTGTTCATCCATTCTCCTCCTGAGTTCTTTGAGCATCTTTACAGCCATTACCTTGAACTCTTCATGAGGCACATTGCCTAGCTCCACTTCACTTAGCTCTTCTTCCGGGGTTTTATCTTGTTCCTTTATTGGGAATATATTTCTGTCATCTTATTTTGACTAATTTGTTGTTTTTATATTTGGTAGGTTGATTATGTTTCCCAGCCTTGGAGAAGTGGCCTTTTGTAGGAGATGTCCTGTGCATCTCAGCAACTTACTCTCCTCTGGTAACCAGAGCTATATACTCCAGTATGTGTCCCCTATTTAGGCTGCATGGGTCTTTCTGTTGTGGCCAGCTGAATACTGTTGGTGGCCTGGTAGGTATGACTGCCCCCCTAGTCTGGTTGGCTGCCAGACCCTGTCTGTGCAGATGCTGTTGACTGCTGGTGGGCAGGGCTGGGTCACAAGGCTGCTGGCTGCAGGGCCCCAGGGGGCCCCAGGGCTAATTCTGGTGCACTGGTAGGCAGAGCCAGATTCTAGAGTGGGTGGTTGTGGGGAAGGGGGATCCTGGATCTAGTAGCAGGCTGCTGGTTAGTGGGGAGTTCCTGACGTAGCTGGCTCTGAGGTTTGAGGTATCTCAAACCTGGTGTTGGCCTGCTGGTAAGTAAGGCTGGATCCCAGGATAGCTGGCTGAGGAGTCCAAGGTGTCTCAGAGCTGGTATGGACCTGCTAGTAGGTGAGACCAAATCCTGGCATAGTCCCAGAGGTGATAGTTGTCTGCTGGTGGGCAAGTCTGGGGCAGGTGGTCCCAGAGCTGTTGCTGGTTCACTTGTGTGTGTGTCTAGGTTCCCAGGTCTCTGGCTGAAGAGCCTTGGGAGTCCTGGTGCTGGTGCCTACCCACTGGTGTGTGATGCCAGGTCCTTGTACTAGGGATATAATGTACATGTACAACATGGTAAATATAAGTTTATAAGTAACACTTCTGTATGTTATATATGAACATTTTTAAGAGAGTGAATCCTAAGAGTGCTCATTAGAAGAAAATTATTTTTCTTTAATTTTGTATCTATATAAGATGATGGATGTTCAATAATTATTGTGATAATCATTCCATGATCTGTGAAAGTCAAATCATTATGCTGTATACCTTAAACTTATACAATGCTGTATGTCAGTTAGAGCTCAATAAAATGGGAAGAAATGAAAAGAAAAAATATTTAATTTCATTCTTAAATAATCACAATTACTTACTAACCAGATGTGTGTACCTGTTGGTCACTACACAACTTCTGAAACCTTAGAATATGACTGGATGCTGTCACTCTCATTTCCTGTTCCGAATTGATTCTCTAATGTACTTGCTTTTTATCACATCAACTCCTGAAACCTGAGCTTCAGAAAAATAAGACGTCATCAAAAGGAATGAAACAAGGTACAGTGTTGAGACTGAATTACCATTAGCTAATAGATTTTGCAGTATTCCAAAGGTGTCATATTGTAATTCCTTTGAAATTTTAAAATAATCTATGGCATCCTTGGAAGTTATCATGGTGCCCTGGGTTGCAGTTTGAGGACTGTATAGCTAAACTGTTTTCCAAATTAGGCATACTATATTCTAGAGTCAACTACATCAAATGTTGGGCAACAAAATCTAAGACAACTTGGACTGCAAACTCAATTTTAAGTCTTGATTAGGTGAAACTATCTGTATTTTAAAAAGGTATCTTTCTTTTTGAGAACAGATATTTGTGCCACATATTCATTTATACATTTTAAAATTGAATAGCCTTTTTTCCCTGAAAATAAAGCTTAGTGCAAACAAATTTTATTCAATGAAGAAAAGCAAACAGAAAAGAACATAAATAATCTCTGGCCTCATCATTCAGGAAAAAAGGAGCATCAATAGTTGTATTTATGTATATATATCCAGACACTTTTTACCTAATTATAGATGAATAGACATATACAGTTTTCATTACCTGTTGTTACAAAAATAGTTTTATGCCACTTTATAGACTGCTATTTTCACTTAATCACATAAACCATATATTTTAGGTATGTTTCTGTTTGTGTGTGTGTGTATTTATATACACATACACAAGTCTGCATATATTGTGTATATATATATATATATATAGACTTGTATATACATATATACATACATATGTGTATGTGTGTGTATATACAATGTATATCTATATAGGTATAGGTAATTGGATGTGTATATGTGTATATATGCATATATATACATTAAAAACTTTAATAAATGCATGGTATTCCACTTTTTGACTGTACTATGTTTTACTTAATCATATTTAATTGTTGGACACTAGATTATTTTGAATTTTTCTTAACGCAACTTACTATGTAATAAAAGTCATTGTAAACAAGCAATTGTCTGATTATTTCCCTAGGAAGCATTTTTAAAGTCAGCCTACTTTAAGGCATACATATTTTAGAAATTCTTTATATATTGCTAATTTTCTTCCAGAAAGATTTTATTAACTTTGTTAGCAGGTGGCCCCAATAATATTTATTAATAATTCAATCTTTCCTCACTTCTTTGGAATGTTACTTTTACCATATTATATAGAGTTTATGTTCATTCAGTTAAATCTTTGAATTTTGTATTATGTTCCATGAATCTCTTTGTCTATGGTGGCTTCAGTGCTATGATCATTTAATTATTTTTCCTTTATAACATATTTCACTATATAATAATGTAGGTCCAATTACTTCCCCAACTCATTTTATTAATATGTTCTTGACTAATCTCATCTTTTCTCATGGATTTGATCTGTAAAATTACCTTCCTCACCACCTTCATCCCTCATTAAAATGCCTTTAGGATTTTAGTTGCAATTGAATAGCATTTATGGATTAATTTTGGAAGAGACAGCTGTAAAAAATGGAGTGCTTTTTCATGGAAAGCTCTTATGTGTGTCTACTTTCTTTCTTTGATGCTCTTAAACATTGTTTAAAAAATTTATATATCCTGTTAAATTTAATAAAATATTCATATTTTTATTTTGAAGATATTTTTTCAAATATATTTTAAAGCATATCTATTTGGTTAAAATTAATAGATGGAAAATCCTGTTTAAAAACTTTTAAACAAGTCATCTTGCTAAACTGATGTTTTGGTATTTATATCTCTTATTTATTATCATAATGCATACTAAGTAATAAAACAAGTACCAAGATTCCTTGTCTTATTCTGGAATGCATCTGGTATTTTGTTATTAAAAATTCTTCCACGATTACTTTTAGATAAATACTTCTCAATTTAATTAAAGTTTCTACTTACGTTATTAAAGTTTTCATATTTTATTATTTCTATGAAAGGATATTGAGCTTTTTCAAATGTTTTGGGAATATCAATAAAGATTATATTTATCTCTTTGCCTTTTTAATATGAAGAGTTACTAATGTAATAGGTCTTTTAAGAGAAACTGTCTTTGTCTTTCTAGGATTAATCCTATTAATCATGTGTTATTCTTTTAGTATATTGCTGGATTACACTTGTTAATTTTCAATTAAGAGTTTTGCATATGTAATCCCAAATGAGATTAGTCTTTTATTGGCTTTGTGATTTATCATGATCAAATTTTGGTCCCTGATTTTATATAATCTTTATAAAATGAATTAGGAAATCTACATCTCTTTATGCTAGGGCAAGAGTTGGCAAGTTATAACCTACAGGGCAACATCTGCCTACCATCAGCTTTTGTAAATGAAGTTATATTGAAACACATTCATACTCATTGGATTACATGTTGTCTGTCTAGGCCTGCTTTCATCCTATGGCAGCAGAGTTGAGTAACTGCAACAGAGACTTCATGGTCCTCAAAGCCACTATAATTTATTATCTGACCTTTTACAGAAAAAGCTTGCCTCACCCTGCTCTAATATAATTAAAATTGGCCAGGACTTCATCCTTTGAAAGTTTTACAGGACTCATCAGAAAAATTAACTGGGCCTTTACATAATTGTATTGTGAGAGGATAGCTTTTTGAGTGTTCTTTCTTTTTTGTAATGTTTATTTCATTTGCATTTTAACTGGAATTTCCTGATATTTTAATAATTCAATTTTTTCATGGCCAACAATTTTCCAGATTTTATATTATTAGTAAAGATTGAATGTATTCTACTAAAGCTTCAGTTTTTTTTAATATTTTGCTTCTTCCTTTTTGAATGATACATGTTTAAATATTCCCCCTTAATTTTAATCAATATTATGGAGATTGTCTATTTTATTGGCCTTTTTAAGAACCAATTTTAGTATTTATGAGTCTACTTTTGTCTATTTTATCTATGTTTAATCTATTTATATAATTGTTACTTTATTAACGCCTTTAAAATTTTTTTATTGGAGTAAAATTGCTTTACAATGTTTTGTTAGTTTCTGCTGTACAATGAAGTGAATCAGCTCTAGGTATAACTATATCCCCTCCCTCTTGGACCTCCCTCCCACCCGCACCATCCAACCCATCTACGTGGTCACAGAACACTGAGCTGTGCTCCCCGTGCTATACAGCAGATTCCTACTAGCTATCTATTTTACACATGGTAGTATATTTATGTCTCCCAGTTTGTCCCACCCTCCCCTTCCCCTGCTGTGTCCACATATCTGGTCTACATCTACATCTATATTCCTGCCCTACAGATAGGTTAACCTGTACCATTTTTTTAGATTCCACATATATACATTAGTATATGATATTTGTTTTTCCCTTTCTGGCTTACTTCACTCTGTATGACAGATTCTAGGTCCATTCACATCTCTACAAATGACCCAATTTCAGTCCTTTTTATCACTAATATTCCATTGTATATATATGTATGACATTTTCTTTATCCATTCATCTGTCTTTGGATATTTATGTTGTTTCCATGTCCTGGCTATTGTAAATAGTGCTGCAATGAACACTGGGGTACATGTGTCCTTTTGAATTATGGTTTTCTCAGGGTATATGCCCAGTAGTGGGATTGCTGGGTCATATAGTAGTTCTGTTTTTAGTTTTTTAAGGAACCTCCATACTGTTCTCCATAGTGGCTGTATCAATTTACATTCCCACCAACAGTGCTAGAGGGTTCCCTTTTCTCCACACCCTCTCCAGCATTTATTGTTTGTAGATTTTTTGATGATGGCCATTCTGACTGGTGTGAGGTGATACCTCATTGTAGTTTTGATATGCATTTCTCCAATAATTACTGATGTTGAGCATCTTTTCATATGCCTCTTGGCCATCTATATGTCTTCTTTGGTGAAATGTCTATTTAGGTCTTCCACCTATTTTTTAATTGGGTTGTTTGTTTTTTTGATATTGAGCTGCATGAGCTGTTTGTATATTTTGGAGATTAATCCTTTGTCCGTTGCTTCCTTGGCAAATATTTTCTCCCATTCTGAGGGTTGTCCTTTCATCTTGTTTATGGTTTCCTTTGCTGTGCAAAAGCTTTTAAGTTTCATTAGGTCCCATTTGTTTATTTTTGTTTTTATTTTCAGTACTCTAGGAGGCGGGTCAAAAAGGATCTTGCTGTGATTTATGTCAAAGAGTGTTCTTCCTATGTTTTCCTCTAAGAGTTTTATAGTGTCTGGCCTTACATTTAGGTCTTTAATCCATTTTGAGTTTATTTTTGTGTATGGTGTTAGGGAGTGTTCTAATTTCATTCTTTTACATGTAGCTGTCCAGTTTTCCCTGCACCGCTTATTGAAAATGCTGTCTTTTCTCCATTGTATCTTCTTACCTCCTTTGTCATAAATTAGGTGACCATATGTGTGTGGGTTTATCTCTGGGCTTTCTTATCCTGTACCATTGATCTATAGTTCTGTTTTTGTGCCAGTACCATATTGTCTTGATTACTGTAGCTTTGTAGTATAGTTTGAATTTGGGGCACCAGATTCCTCCAGCTCCGTTTTTCTTTGTCAATATTGCTTTGGCTATTCGGGATCTTTTGTGTTTCCACACAAATTGTAAAACTTTTTGTTCTAGTTCTGTGAAGAATGCCATTGGTAGTTTGATAGGGATTGCACTGAATATGTAGATTGCTTTGGGTAGTATAGTCATTTGCACAATATTGATTCTTCCAATCCAAGAACATGGTATATTTCTCCATGTGTTTATGTCATCTTTGATTTCTTTAATCAGTCTTTTATAGTTTTCTGAGTACAAGTCTTTTGCCTCCTTAGGTAGGTTTATTCCTAGGTATTTTATTCTTTCTGTTGTGCTGGTAAATAATTCCTTCTTAAATACATTTTAAAGTATTTCATTTTCATTATTTTTGTATTTCTTAAGTATAATAAATGCTTAGTTGAGGAATTAAATTTTTTCTTATTTAAACATAATGCATTTAAGTTTATATATATATTTTTCGAGTACCACTTTGACCAAATCCCATTTTCATTATGGTTAACTTTTTGGGGGGTTGTATTTTTTTTTTGATATTATCATCCACAGAGGAATTAATTAATAATTTTTAAAATATTACTAATTATCCTTGTGTTACTAATAATTTAAAATTTTACTTTATTAGAATTTTTTATTTTTAGGCCTAACATAATTATTTTCTAAATATACCATATATATATATATATATATATATATATATATATATATATATATGGAACACAGTGTATAATCATTTTTATAGGGTTCAAGCTTCAATATATAGTATATACTAAATCAAGCTTGTTAGATACTGTGAATACCAATTTATGTTTTGAATAATTGATGTTTGTCTTAAAACTGTGTGTTAAACTCCCCTTACAATTTTTAATTTTATCTTTTTCTAGATAGCTTCTAAATAGTTTTAAACTTTTTATGTTTCTGCCATGTGCATAAAGGTCCATGGCTTATATCTGTATTATGGTTTATTGGTTTTACAGTAAAATATAAAAATCTTAGTTGTGAGTTCTGTTTTTTGATATTAGTATTTCTCACTCTTTACTTTGCATTTGCCTGACACATATTTCCACATCTCTACTGTTACTCTTTTCAAAATACTATTTTGTTTGAGGCATGATTCTTGCTAATATCAAATGGCTAAAATTTTCTTTTGATCATAAACTGAATTTATTTGTCTTTAAAAAGGGAAATTTAAACTAGTCACCTGTATTGTGATAACTGATATTTTGATCTCATTCCTCTTATCTAATTTAATGTTATTTATTATTATGACTTCTTAGGATTTTCTTCTTTTAACGTCCTAACCTTTTCTATGATGACCAAGTGTTCTTGGTCTTTCATGGCCTGCCACCCCTATCTTGCCAGCCCCGTGACTTGGAGATTTTACATTCTAATTCTATTCTATATGCCATTACCTTTTAAAAGTTTAAATATTTATTTGCATATTCCTTTATCAATTTCAAGAAAGAAAATATATCAGTCGATTTTCCTTTGGTAAGATGAATAATTTAGCAAGCTAATACCTTCCTATCTTCCCATGTATCACTGAAATAACCCGAAGGTTTTGTTCTTTTTTCTTTTTCATATATACATCTACTTCAGGAATTATGTCTTTGCATGAACATTAGGCTCAAACACCAGATTATTAATTGTTTGTACAGGCTTCATGGATTTAAGTAATATGTGTTGAGTGTTTCCATGTACCAGGCACTAAGAATTTCTAATTATTATTGGTTTTGTTTTCTCATCATTGTATGTGGTATCTTCCCTTTCTTGAAACTTGCTTTCATTGACTGGTTGATTGGAATACCTTTCCAAATGGGTTTCATGCATTATTTCATCAGAAGGACACATGAATAGTACATAGTCTGAATGCTGCAGATCTGAAAATGCCTTCCTTTTCCTCTCTCAAATGAACCATGCTTTTACTGGGTGCATATTTCTTTTGTATTCCTTTTACCTCAGAAATCTGCAAACATTGCTTCATTATCTTCTTCAGAGTAGTTGAGAAGATTGCTTTCCATCTAATTCTATTTTATTTTAGGTTAAAAAATATATGTTATAATATACAATATAATATGTATATTTTCCCCTTTTTAGGTGCTTGTAGATTTTTTACTACATCTTATAAATTTGGAATTTCACCATATCCAGGTAAAGGTCCTTTTGCATTGATTCTGCCAAGTTCTTGGTGACTCTCTTTGACTCTTTCCCCAAATCAGAGATAAGGTCCCCATCTTTTAATTTTCTATTGCATGTTTATTGGAGCTCTTTGATATCATTTCCATGCATTTCATTGTATTCTCATGATTTCTATCTCTTAGTCTAACTTCCCAGTTTTTACTTTCTGTTGATCCTTGATCTCATATCTTAATTCATTGATTCTCAACTTTAGAAACTTCAAATCTGCTGGTAGCTTCCTCTACTGTGACCTCTTTGTAAATATATGTAACATACTTTTATTGCTATGATTGTTTTTAGATTCCTCCTAGTTAATCACTGCCTGCTATTGATTGTGTGTTTTCCTATTTTAGTTTAGGTTTTACTATTTAGAGTGTTGATAAAGTTCTCTCCAGCTTCTTGGGTACCTTTGTTTCACCGAGGAACATTTCTTCTTAATGTTCATTTGATCCCTTCTTTTGAACTACTGAGATTCTTCATTTTCTCTGGTGATTTTTCTATCTACTCATCCTTACAGAACAATATCTAGGTTGTCTTTAGCAATGAAATTGAATCTGTCACGAATTATTTATGGTCATTTTTCTGTCATTTTTTTGGTTATAAATCAATGTAGATACTTCATGTTTATTTACATTTATTGCAGACTTTCTTTGACAGACTAGAGGGTCCCAGTAGTTTACAGAGCTGAGAATAGGGATATAGGCAGGAGGAGACATTAGCAGTTGTTGGAGAATCTTCCCCCCACCCCAGGGAAAATTTCTTTTTGAAATCTTGAAAAATTTGCAGTTTTAATCCCTTGGCTGAAAATTTTAGAAATTTTGAAATATTTAGTTTTGACTTCCTTAACACAGTTGAGTCAGAAATGCTTATTCCTCCTCGATGCCTGATGGACACATTTTATTTGCAATGTCTCCTGGTTAGCTTGCCAGACAGTTCTCAGAAACTGTAGACTCAGTGTTGGCTGTGAGCCTCTCAGTGACTCCCATCCCCTACAGGTAATGGCAAGGGAAACTCCTTGTGTTCCACAGAAACAGTGGGAAGCCAAGGCCCGTACTCCCTCCACTTGTTTGTCACCTGCACCATTTCTTATCTAATGCCTCAAGAATTAAGGTACATCAGAAAGATCTTTGAAGTCCTTGCTAATGCAATAAGGCAAGAAAAGGAAAGAAAGGTGCATATTGGGAAGTAAGACATAAAACTGTCTTTGTTTGCAGATGATACGATCATCTGTGTAGAAAATCAGGAAGAACCAACCAAAAAAGTCCTGGAATTAATCAGTGATTATAGTAAGGTTGTAAGATACCAGGTTAATAAACATAAGTCAATTGCTTTCCTATATACCAACAATGAACAAGTGGAATTTGAATTTAATAACAAAATACCATGTACATTACCCCCCGGCCAAATGAAATACTTAGGTATAAATAAATCTAACAAAATAGGTACAAAATCTTTATGAGGAAAACTACAGAACTCTGATGAACAAAATCAAAGAGGAACTAAATATATAGATAGATAGTCCATGTTCATCGATGGAAGAATCAATATTGTCAAAATGTCAGTTCTTCCAAATTTGACCTATAGATTCAATGCAATCCAAATCCAAATTCTAGAAAGTTATGTTTTGGATATTAATAAATGGATTCTAAAGTCTATATTGAGAGGCAAAAGAACCAGAAGAACCAACACAATATTGAAGAAAAAGAACAAAGTTGGAAGACTGACTAGCCAACTTCAAAACATTCTGTAAAGCTACAGTGATCAAGATAATGTGGTATTAGCGAAAAAGACAAACAATGGAACAGAATAGTGAGCTCAGAAATACACCCACGTAAATATAGTCAAATAACCTTTGAAAAAGGAGCAAAGGCAATAAATTCGGCAAAGGTAGAATCTTCAAAAAATGATGTTGGAATAACTTGAAAACCACATGCAAAAAAATGAACCTAGACATAGACCTCACATACTTCACCAAAATTAACTCAGAATGGATCACAGACCTAAAAGTATAATGCAAAACTATAACACTCTTAGGAGATAACAAAGGAGAAGACCCAGTTGCCTTTGGGTATGGCAGTGACTTTTTAGATACAGTACCAAAGACGTGTTCTATGAAAGAAATAACTGATAACGTGGACTTCATTAAAATTAAAAACTTCTATTCTGGGAGAGACAAATAATCAAGAGAATTAGAAGACAATCTTTAGATTGGGAAAAAATATATATTTGCAAAAGACACATCTGAAAAAACTGCTACCCAAAATAAAAATTCTTGTAACAGTAAGAAATCCACCCAATTAAAAAATGGGCCAAATACCTTAACAGACATCTCCCTCACCAAAGAAGATGTACAGATGGCAAATAAGCATATGAGAAGATGATCCACATCATACAGCAGATTAAAACAACACCGAGGGCTTCCCTGGTGGCGCAGTGGTTGGGAGTCTTCCTGCCGATGGCAGGGGACACGGGTTCGTGCCCCGGTTCGGGAGGATCCCACATGCCATGGAGCGGCTGGGCCCGTGAGCCATGGCCGCTGGGCCTGCGCGTCCGGAGCCTGTGCTGCGCAACGGGGGAGAGGCCACAACAGTGAGAGGCCACAACAGTGAGAGGCCCGCATACCACACACACACACAAACAAAAAAAACACTGAGATACCATTACATATCCATTAGAAAGGCCAAAATCTGGAACAGTGATAACACCAAATGTTGGTGAGAATATGGAGCAACAGAAACCCTCATTTACTGATGGCATGAACACAAACTGGTAAAGCTAGTTTGGAAGACAGTTTGGTGGTTTCTTACAATACTAAGCATATTCTTACCATACAGTGCAGCAATTGTGCTCTTTGGTATTTACCCCAAGGAGTTGAAAACTTATGTTCACACAAAAACCTGCACAAAGATGTTTACAGCAGCTTTTGTTCATAATTGCCAAAACTTAAAAGCAACCAGGATGTTTCACTAGGTGGATGGATAAATAAACTGTAGTACATCCATACAATGGAATGTTATTCGGCACTAGGAAAAAAAAGAGAGCTATCAAGCCATGAAAAGAAATGGAGGAGACTTAAATGCTTATTACTAAGTGAAAGAAGCCAATTTGCAAAGGCTACATAATGTAGAATTCCAACTATATAACATTCTGGAAAAGGTAAAACTCTGGAGACAATAAAAAGATCAGGGCCGGGAGTGGGGAGTTGAATAAGCAAAGCATAGAGGATTTTTAGGGCCATGAAAATATTGTTTGATATTATAATGATGGAAATATGTCATTCATTATAAATTCGTCCAAACTCATAGATGTAGAAGCCTAAGAGTAACCCTATTGTAAGCTATGGACTTTGGGTGGTTATTACATGTCATTGTAGGTTCACCAACTGTAACAAATGTATCACTCTGCTGGGGGATGTTGGTAATGAGAGAGGCTGTGCATGTGTGGGGTGAGGGAATATGGGAAGTCTCTCTACCTTCCTCTTAATTTTGCTGTGAACCTAAAACTACTCTAAAAAAATAGTCTTAAAAAATAAAATTTTTAAAAAGAATGAATGAGTAAAGTGAAGGTCCCTATATTAAAAAAAAAAAAGAAAGATCTTTAACTAGTTTTCAGCAAGAATATGGACTTTTTTTCTATTACGTTGATGGAGTCATTGTAATGAGAAACTGGACAGAGTTTAGGATGCCCTAAGTCTCAAAGGTGAATTTAAAACCTCATGTCAGTCCCAAGTTCTTTTATCATCATGCTTGTAAATAGTTATGTATACAGGACAATTTATATTTCTTCAGCTTTTTTAATTTGCTAGAGCCCTCAAAATTTTCATCTCAGGGCTTCCCTGGTGGCGCGGTGGTTGAGAGTCCGCCTGCCGATGCAGGGGACACGGGTTCGTGCCCCGGTCCGGGAAGATCCCACGTGCCGCGGAGCGGCTGGGCCCGTGAGCCATGGCCACTGAGCCTGCGTGTCCGGAGCCTGTGCTCCACAACGGGAGGGGCCACAGCAGTGAGAGGCCCGCATACCGCAAAAAAAAAAAAAAAAAAAAAAAAAATTTCATCTCAGAACTTCTTGTCAGCTCTACTCTTTATATTATTTCCATTACATAATAAGCATATCCAGAGCTCTGTAGTCCAAGAAACGGAAGAGATGTGCATGGTTTTTGTTTGTTTGGGGGTCGTGTGTGTGTGTTCCATTAACAGCATTTGCTGTTTTGGGCACTTTGTCTATTGATTATAAGTAAAATATGTTTAACTTGTCATTGTCTCATTATATACCTTCGTTACATGGCCTGTCACACTGACTACCCTGAATAGTATTCTGAATTTCTGAACGGACAATACTTGTCTGTTTGACCTCATGCTTTCTTATTTCCTAAGTCCTCTGTGGGAAACACTGATGGAAAGTGATTGTCATATGGTTTATAAAATGTCCATGTGGAAATTCTGTGTTATTATTAGAGCAGACCTTTAAATCCATGTTGCAATCCCTTGGAAATCTCCGTCCACCCAGCAAAAGCTTTTTGCTGCCATCCAATGTCTCCTGATAAAACCACTCACCTGAAACAAATGGAAGGATTTGATCACCAGGAGCAACAAGACCAGTTCTAGCTGGTTTGGTACGGGCTGGTGGGGGAAGTGCATTTTAGTTTAAATGAGGAGAAAATGCTCACTCACTGAGGGACTTCTTTCTAGTCCCTTTTTGTAAAAAAGAAAAGAAAAAGTACATTTAAACCATGTAGAGTCGTGCTTTAACCAGGCAGAATCATTTGCAAGCAAAATTTAAACTACATTTATAGTTAAACTACATTTGTGAGTCGTTTGCTCTCACAGCCTCTGGAGGATATGCTTTAATTAGTAACAGTTGTTTTCCCCCTCATATGCAGTGCTTACCTGAGGTTATTTTCTGTTGGAAAAACCTCTTGGATATCATAGAACTGAACTCTAACATTTTAACCAAGAAGTCGTGCAGAGAGAGAGAGGAAGGGATTTCACCAAAAGCCTAAAACTAAAAAGCAGCCAAGAGGAGACCTGACTGCAGGTTTGAGATTCCAGTACCACCAATTGGTGATGGTCACTGCTGCGTAGCTGAGGCCAGAGTTGTACATCTCTGGTGGCGGTGGGCATGGGAGGTTGGGAATAGCACACAGGGCTGAGGTTTTCGTGTTTGATGTACTGTATAGGGAGGATTTATACATATAGACAAGATTTGAGACACCTTACAGTAGAAATACCTATTTGACAATGGGAATGCAAACATTAAAAGATAAAAGACAAGTGAAGCTATGGATTAGAAGATGAGGTTTGACAAAACCAGCAAAAGAGAGCATAGACAGGCCAGCCATGTAGAGAGCCAGTTTTGTGGCAGGTTTTGCCTTGCATATCCTTGAAGTCTAGAAATGGGAGACTAATCATTTCTATAATCAGCATTTTTCAGAGAGAAGGCATTCATATTCAGTTTCTCAGGTGAAGTAGAGCTTTTCCTGTTAGTTTTAAGAAATATTTTTCCTTCCTTTTTGGGTAGTTAGAACTGTGTTGTAGAGGAGACTTGTGCCTTCCACACAACTCATTGATGATTCATCCCGACTCTACCCTGCAGGGAAGAAGAGAGGGTGGTAAATATGTGTCACATAGAGAATCTGAGGTTGGCAAAAACTTAAACGTGTTATTCCATTGTGGGTATACGGGGCAAGTTCTATTATTTACAATGATGGGATACTAAAGTTGCCCTGTTTCTGTGAATTTGATTGTAGAGTGGGAAAAGCTAAGGACTTGTGGATGGGAAGCTAGTCCAAGATATTCGTCTGTTGTGTGAGACTTAGTGGAAGCTACACATACTATATGGTTCCCACATTGGTTAAATATGGTTAAATTTTGAAAAGGGTTTTATAAAGTGTTAAGCATTATATCCCTCATAATTATTATCCTTTTAGGTGTTGGATATACTTTTCAGAACAGCAAATACTGTGCAACTCAAAATATACTCTTTCCTGAGTATATTTATTACCAACGTTGTTTTGTTGTTGTTGCTGTATTTTTTTCCAGCTGTTTTATTAGCTGCTTTCAGTGGAGAAATGAGTCCTCATCACTATGGAGTGTGTCTTTTCTTGGTTAATGTTCTGTCTGCACTGTGTTTTAGAAGTCACCATCACTTGTATTTCACAGAACAATATTATCGCAGCAATAGAGAGTTGATTTAAGTGAGTCTGAATACCAAAATATAGCAGCAACACCTGATGAGAATGATTGGTAACATATATGGCAGTAACATATGATGGAAATAATGGGTAATGGTAGGAGATAGAAATAAATATATGCTGTCTTTTATTAAATTGCCAAAACACCTTTTCTAGTTATATCTGTTGTCAGGATATTTTTAAAAATAAAATTACAAATTTTAGTATTTTGCGTGTGATAGAGATGAATTTTGAAATGGCCCAGGCACATCTATTGTACTGGGTGAAGATTTATCTCAGCTGAAAACTTGCTTGTTCTACTTATATGAACTTTCTTTGTTCATTACACAATCTAGATAACAGTAGGGAATGAGAAATTAGTCCTTGCTCTCCTTAGTTTTTAGTTTCATGATGTATTTTCCTCTAGGGGTTCATTAGGTTATTTTATTGCTATGCAGTATATGTGCCCTTTAAAGAGAATGGAAAAAGCCTGCATTGTCCTCTTGAACTTGTAACTAGATTCTCCAAGAAAAAAAATGGCATGAAGGAACGATTCCTTTACTAAGATATCCTTGTGATTACTTCATCTATTACAGTACTGAGTGACCTCATAACAAATTTCTCTATTAAAATGTTCTCAGTAATTTACATATTTTCTATAATGAGCATCAGAAACCTGTTAACTCTTCTTGTGCTCTGAAGACAAGTTGCTATTCCATGGAGCACTTCCTTCCTTGAATTGTTTTGCACTGCTTAGAAATTAGCCACATTCTTCTCAGTTATATCCACTATTTGAGTTTAAATAAGTCAACAAAGGGAAGCCTTTTACTAGGTCACTCTTGTTCAGAAAGTTTGTAAAGAATATGGTTAAAAAAAAGTCTCTTCTTCACAGATTTCCTCTTTCCACTCAATAGGATTCCAAAATAACCATTGCTCTATTTCTTTCAGTGTGAGGGTATGTTGGAATCATACCATTCTGACTTCACATCAATTTTCATGTATTTATAAATACTTTATACTCCATTCAAAGAGTGTATAATGTGTTTTCAAGTACTGTGCATTTCATGAAGCATATGTCCTGCTGAGCTAGTTCCTGTTTTTATAAGTGTAAAATCAGCTACTACTATTGAGGGCTTATTATATACCAGGCATTGTGTTTGAGAGCTTTGCATAACTTATCTCACTGAAGCTTCACACTAGCCCTATGAGTGAGGAATTATCCACATTACATTCATAAGGAAACTGAGACCCAGAGAGATTACAGTTTCCCCCTGGTCACAGAGTGAGTGTCAGAATTCAACCTGAGCTCTACCTGACATCAGGATTTGTGCTCTTCACTAGCATTCTGTTCTGCCTGGTGGTGAACCAATGTGCATCTGTAGTGTTTTCCTGTTTTTATTGAGCTGCAGAGTTACAGACCAGGTCTTTTTTGAAGCAGAGTCCAGCCAGGAAAGAGGCTGACTGAGTACAAAGGACCAGGCTTTGGGAGGCCATTTGAAGCAAAATAGAGCCTGTAGGTCCTATGACTAAACTAAACAGGCTACAGGCACTGAGGGGAGAGCTTAGGTCCAGTGGCTCCACTCAACAGAGTTGCCCAGTATAGAACCTTTCACTGCAGTGAACAGAGCGTCCCACCTCTGACAAATAGGGATATGAGGTTCTTGTATTCAGTTCTCACATTGTTCCAACCATTGCCTGGAAACAATAAATATTCACTGCTGTTTTTCAGGTGCATGCAGATTTTATTATAGTAATTAAGATACAAATTTATTTTAAAGCATCATTGAATTCAGAGCTCTGCTTTGAAATATTTTCTCAGTTGATAGATGCTAAAATTACTATTTAATGGGCCTAAATAAAATTAGGTTCAGAAAATGTGTTGACATTAAAATGTGTTCTCACACTCAAAATGCTTGTAGCCACAGCACTTCTGGACTTATGCAATTCTCAATACTTACTGAGGGCTTACTATTTTGCCTGTCATTCCAATAAACACTTTAAATGTGCAATCTCATTTAACCTCATAACAGTCAATGTGGTGAGTTCTGCTATCATCCCATTTTTCAGATGTAGAAACTGAGGCTCAATTTCCAATTTCTAAATACTACCTACCATAGATAGTTTTGTGAAAATTAAAATGGGTAATAAATTTAGAATAGCACAGACTAAGTCTAAGGCAATAATGTTAATAATGATTATTAGTAGTAGTTATAATGGTAGTAGTGGTTTGTTATTACTACTAGTTCCATTGAAGTCACAATCCATTAATTTTATTTGTACAATTTATTGATAACATATGCTGTATATATTTTAAAAAGAGGTTAAGTTAGCAAAAGGTCATAAAGGGACATCTTTTTATATCAGCAGAGTAAACGGAATATCATTAGATTTTAGGAAAAAACAAAAGACTTGAAAGGAGTTTGATGCTTATAGAGTGTGCTTTAGGTCATGCTCCGAGACTGGTTTACTCCTGTCTGGCGACACTTTAATATTTTTTAATTTTGTTTGTTTGTGTGTGGGGGGAGGGGCTGTCAAAATTAAAGTCATGGGAATTGACAGCATATAATTGAGATGTAGTACAGGGAAAAATGTTTCTGTATTAGATTAGTCAGCAATTAAAACTTATTATGAATCAGTGTTAATCTGATTAACTTGTTTTTACTTTTTCATGGAAGGTAGATATTACAGTCACTAGCTAATGGTGATATTCAAACATTTAAGAGTTATCATGAATAGAGGCTGAACAGAAAATAATATGGTTGTTGAACTTCAGTATTTTTTAAATGATCCTTTAATCACCACATTCAGTCACTAATGGCTGCATACAAAACTGTAGTCTCCCCTTGTCCCTTCAATGCTTTTCTTCCAATATAGTTTTAAATGCTTGTCTGCCATCCCTAAAAAATTTGAAAGAGAAAAAAATCATTCTGAATTTACAGTGAAAGAACCTTTTAGTTTGGAACCTCTCAGAACTATCAGGCCTTTGCATCTTTTGTCCCACAGAACCCAGGGAAATGCTTTGATTATGGTTGGTGTTCAATAAAACTTAGGGAGAGGGAAGGAAAGAGAGAGAATAAATCAAGCCCCGACCCTACTAATTTAGTGGAGTTACAAAGTGATTTATTTTATTTGCAATCTCTCATTTTTATTTCAATTTAGAAGGTTAGTTTTCCAACTAAATGCTAGCATTTATTTTTAAATATTGATTTCTCTCTATTTTATAAAAGTAATACATTATTATTGCAGAAAATTTGTAAAATACAGAAAAGCACAAAGACAGAAGTTGTAAATAAGTTGAATCATATTTTATTTCATCAGAACAATTGGCTAGTTAAAGAATTACTGATAGAAGTCATACTGTGATTTATACGGTCAGTCCGAAAATTGTCTTTGTGATATTTTTAAGTATATTATTTTCTTAGAAAAAAATGTATACTAGTAATAAGAAAAATATTTTAAATCTATACAAAATGAGGTTTTCTAGATACAGTGTGTACTGGTGATGATTAAATAATTTTATCACAATCGTGCTCTGAATCCAGAAATAGATGCGCATAAATATACCCAACTGATTTTTAACGGAAGTGCAGAAGACTCTCTTTAACAAATGGTGCTGGAACATTTGGACACCCATAATCCAAAAAATGGAACTCAAAACTAATATGTTATAACAAATTATTAGCTCAAAATGAATTATAGATCTAAATGTAAAATATGAAGCTATAAAACTTAGAAAATAATGTAGAGGAAATCTTTATGACCTAGAATTAGGTAAAGATTTCTTAGACAAAACAGCAAAAACATCCAGAAAAGAAAAAATAATTGGATAAATTGGATTTCATCAAAATTCATAACTTTTGCTCTGTGAATGACTGTGTTAAGAGGATAAAAGACAAGTCACTGATTGGGAGAAAATTTTCCAAATCCTATAGCCAGCAAAATACTTGTATTCATAATATATAGAGAATTCTCTAAACTCAATAATAAGAAAATAGTTAATTCAATTGAAAAATAGTCAAAATACTAAAGAATATATATGAATAGCAAATAATCACATTAAAAAGATGTTCAACATCATTAGCCATTAGGGAAATGCAAACTAAAACCTCAGTGAGATACCATTACACATCTACTGGGACAGCTAAAATAAAAGATAATACCAAATGTTGTCAAGGATATGAAGATACTAAAGCTCTTGTATGTTGCTGGCAGGTGTGTAAAATGGTACAGCCACTCTAGAAATCAGTCTGGCAGTTTCTTTAAAAAATATAAATGGATAATTACCACACCCAAAAATATACTTCTAGGCATTTAGCTTAGAGAGAAGAAAACTTATGTTAACACAAAAACCTGTATATGAATGTTCATAGCAGTTTTATTTGTAATAGCCCCAAATTGGAAACAACTCACGTGTCCTTCAGTGGACAAATAGTTAAACAAACTGTGGTACATCCATGCCAATACTACTCAGCAATAAAAAGGAACAAACTTTTCATACATGCAACAATTTGGATGGATCATAAGGGCATTCATTATACTGAGTTAAAAAAAAAAGTATCATAAAGTTGCATATTGTAATGATCACTGAAATGGCACAATTATAGAGATAGAGATCGAGTATGGGGTTGCCAGGGTAATGGGGAAAGGGGCGGGGGGGATGACTACAAAGTGGCAACATGAAGGAGTTCCTTTGTAGTGATGGAACAGCTTTGTCTGTTGGTTGCAGTGGTGGTAACAGGAACCTGTACACATGAAAAAATCTCATAGAATTATACACACAAACATTTTTTAAAATGATTGCATGCAAAAATGTCAACCGTGACTTTTCTCTGGATCATGGACTTTTCTCCACATCAGCCATGACTTTCCATTTGAGTTTTTTGTTTTATGTCATGTTTGGTACTTTAAAAAATGTTTTTCAGCTTGCTAACTGTTACCATGTACTGTTTCTATAATCTAAAAAAAAAAATCGTTTAATGAGTATTTTTAAGAGACAAATAAAGAACATGCTTCTCAAAGTGGGGTATGATTGCCATTAAGGAAACCCCACCGCCATGTGCCAAACAGTACACAAATCCACAGGATAAGCACATTTCCTGGAAATCCTTTAACATGAAAATCTAGGGTAGTAAGTATGTGGGAGGAACTTAATTCTCACATTAAACAGGCTTGAATATTTTGTGTAGTAGAATGTAAGATTCATGTATATTTTTGGCACATAACAGATGATTACAAAGAAATGTCTTGCTTGAAGTAAGTCCCTCAGGGCTACACCCCCAGATCTCTGGGGTTTTTTGTGCACTTCTATGTTCATTCTTCTCTCTGATGAGAAAATGGAGGAAACAAAGGACTCCTTTAGCACAAATATGTATGGAACTTAACAATGCCTTAATCCTATACTTTTTTGGTGTCTATCATTTGGCTCTGTCTCCTAGACTTCAGCATAAGTCCTCTACCTCAGGAGTCCTCAAAAGTGCAGATCAGAGTTAGTGGCTAGCTAGATAAAAAGGAGGGTGATAAAAATAATAATAATTTTAGTGGATATGAAGCTCATCCCACCAACATGGATAGGCAAGAAATATACATTTCTTTACTATCTCTAAACTAACTTCTACTCCTGGCCTTTATTTCACTGGCTTGACAGGGAATTTTGACTCAATCATTCTTGGAGTTCTGCCACCAAGGTCCATAACCCACCCCCCATGCCACCCCCACTGTGTCTTGATACCTGAATTCTGGTGGTTTAAATAGTGCCAAGGCCTCAAGGAGGTCCTCCTTTCATAGCTATCTGGATACTATCATTATGCCCAATGTACTAATGCTCAGGATACTTTCAAGTTCATGGTATTGGTGCTCCAGTACCTACCTTGGGCATAGAAAGAGCAAGCCCAGATCCTTGGGGCCCATTAGTTCATTTCTTCAGAGATTCACCACATCTTCCTGCTTTCAGAAAACCAGAAAAGGACTCCACAGAGAGTTCCCAATCAAAATCTGTACCTCACAATGCCACCATAAGCCCATCCCCTAAGGAAAATACTCATTTAAAATGTACTTTAGTTTTGATTTTCATTTCTCTAATGATTAGTGATGTTGAGCATCCTTTCATGTGTTTTTTGGCAATCTGTATATCTTCTTTGGAGAAATGTTTGTTTAGGTCTCCCACCCGTTTTTGGATTGGGTTGTTTGTTTTATTGATATTGAACTGTATGAGTTGCTTGTACATTTTGGAGATTAATCCTTTGTCCCTTGATTCATTTGCAAATATTTTCTCCCATGCTGAGGGTTGTCTTTTCATCTTGTTTATGGTTTCCTTTGCTGTGCAAAAGCTTTGAAGTTTCATTAGGTCCCATTTGTTTATTTTTGTCTTTATTTCCATTACTCTAGGAGGTGCGTCAAAAAGGATCTTGCTGTGATTTATGTCATAGAGTGTTCTGCCTATGTTTTCCTCTAAGAGTTTTATAGTGTCTGGCCATACATTTAAGTCTTTAATCCATTTCGAGTTTATTTTGGTGTATGGTGTTAGGAAGTGTTCTAATTTCATTCTTTTACATGTAGCTGTCCAGTTTTCTCAGCACCACTTATTGAAGAGGCTGCCTTTTCTCCATTGTATATACTTGCCTCCTTATCAAAGGTAAGGTGACCATATGTGCGTGGGTTTATCTCTGGGCTTTCTATCCTGTTCCATTGATCTATATTTCTGTTTTTGTGCCAGTACCATGCTGTCTTGATTACTGTAGCTTTGTACTATAGTCTGAAGTCAGGGGGCCTGATTCCTCCAGCTTGATTTTTCTTTCTCAAGATTGCTTTGGCTATTCGGGGTCTTCTGTGTTTCCATACGAATTGTAAATTTTTTTGTTCTAGTTCAGTGGCAAATGCCATTGGTAGTTTGACAGGGATGGTGTTCAATCTGTAGATTGCTTTGTGTAGTATAGTCATTTTCATAATGTTGATTCTTCCAATCCAAGAACATGGTGTATCTCTCCATCTGTTTGTAATGTCTTTGATTTCTTTCATCAGTATCTTATAGTTCTCTGTATACAGGTCTTTTGTCTTCTTAGGTTGGTTTATTCCTAGGTATTTTATTCTTTTTGTTGCAGCAGTAAATGGGAGTGTTTCCTTAATTTCTCTTTCAGGGTTTTCATTGTTAGTATATAGGAATGCAAGAGATTTCGGTGCATTAATTTTGTATCCTACTACTTCATCAAATTCATTGATTAGCTCTAGTAGTTTTCTGGTAGCATCTTTAGGAATCTTTATGTATACTGTCACATCATCTGCAAACAGTGACAGTCTTACTTCTTCTTTTCCAATTTGGATTCCTTTTGTATCTTTTTCTTTTATGGTTGCCGTGGCTAAAACTTCCAAAACTGTGTTGAGTATAGTGGTGAGAGTGGGCACACTTGTCTTGTTCCTGATCTTAGAGGAAATGCTTTCAGTTTGTCACCATTGAGAATGATGTTTGCTGTGGGTTTGTCGTATATGGCCTTTATTATGTTGAGGTAGATTCCCTCTATGTCCACTTTCTGGAGAGTTTTTCATCATAAATGGTTGTTGAATTTTGTCAAAAGCTTTTTCTGCATCTATTAAGATTTTCATATGGTTTTTCTCCTTCAATTTGTTAATATGGTATGTCACATTGATTGATTTAATGAGGTATAACCTCATACCAGTCAGAATGGCCATCATCAAAAAATCTACAAATAATAAATGCTGGAGAGTGTGTGGAGAAAAGGGAACCCTCTTGCACTGTTTGTGGGAATGTAAATTGATGCAGCCACTATGGAGAAAACGATGGAAGTTCCTTAAAAAACTAAAAATACATCTATCATATGACCCAGCAATCCCACTACCGGGCGTATACCCTGAGAAGACCATAATTCAAAAAGAGACATGTACCCCAATGTCCTTTGCAGCACTATTTACAATAGCCAGGACATCGAAGCAACTAAGCGTACATCGACAGATGAATAGATAAAGAAGATGTGGCACATATATACAATGGAATACTACTCAGCCATAGAAAGAAATGAAACTGTGTTATTTGTAGTGAGGTGGATGGACCTAGAATCTGTCATACAGAGTGAAGTAAGTCAGAAAGAGAAAAACAAATACTGTATGCTAACATATATATATGGAATCTAAAAAAGAAAAAAATGGTTCCGATGAACCTAGGGGCAGCACAGGAATAAAGATGCAGACATAGAGAATGGACTTGAGGACATGGGGAGAGGAGGGGAAGCTGGGACGAAGTGAGAGAGTAGCATTGACATGTATATGCTACCAAATGTAAAATAGATAGCTAGTGGGAAGCAGCTGCATAGCACAGGGAGATCAGCTCAGTGCTGTGTGACCACCTAGAGGGGTGGGATTGGGAGGGTGGGATGGAGGCCCAGAGGGAGAGGATATGGGGATATATGTGTACATATAGCTGATTCACTTTGTTACAAAGCAGAAACTAATACACCATTGTAAAGCATTATACTCCAATAAAGTTGTAAAAAAAAAAAAATGTAGTTGTACCCAAATGTAAAATTCTTCAGTAATTAGAAATAACAATCAAGGAAACTAAAGGAAATTGTGGAAAAAGCAAAACTTGTTTTTGTAGAAGCAAAGCTATCTTGTATCATTTTATTTTGGTTTTATTTTGGTTTAAACCCTTTATTAAAAATAAGTTTCTATTAGTTCATGGCATAAATAAATAATTTTTTTTAAAAATGTACTGTATGCCAGGCATTGTATATAAGTTCCTTAGCACTAGTTAATTCATTTATTCTCACAAAAACTCTGCGTGGTAGATACCATTATTATCCCATTTCCTAGATGAGAAAGCAGGCACGGACAGAGTTCAAGTATATAATTTTAGATAAATAAATTTATACTATTTCATTGAACTATATCTTGTGAATATTTTTCCAGTTATATTTGTTAACTCCTTCCTAGTTGAAAAATATACATTTTAATTGGTCAAATAGAATTTATTTTATTGTTGAGTTAGTTTGCTAATTCTCTATCAAAAGAAATAGAAATACAGATGTAGGTTATAAAAATAGAGGTTTTTCACTCATACTACCATTTTTAGCTCATGCTTCTTATTTTCCTAATAAGATTGGAGGCTCTTAGATGATTCTCTTTCTTATGCTCTATTAAATTTCTCAAAGTACTTAACATACATATATATTCACAACATCAATCTGTCAGAGCAGGTACTTTGTGTTCAGACAAAGCTTCAGGGAAGAAGCAGCTCCTGCTTTTGCAAAGAAGCAAATCCTGCAGCATAAGGGGAAGCCCATAATAATTTCTTCAGATCTTCAAATCGGAAATATGAATCAACATTAGATAAATTCTTCATAATTTTCCTAATGTTACGTGCTTCAATATTATGGTTCTTTCTTTTATGAAACAGTAATCTGACAAAATTACATAATAAGGTCATTTGTAAGCAATATTTTCATTTCCTTTCCTTTTTTCAAATGGACATAATGTTAGGTTTAGTGCACAGAGAGGATGTTTGCTCATGTACACTTTTTAAATAATTTGCAGTGAGGATGATACCTTTTTAGAATGTCTTACATAGCATTTGTATGGGTTTTAAATAACTATGTATACATAAACCAAGGCTATGGCAAGACCCTGAAATGATTACACTTTGAAAGTTCATTAGCAGTATCCTTGGAGTACATAATAGCCTTAATATGCACACTTGAGAATTGGCTGGTTTTCAATTTAGTTTAAGTTCCTGAATAGTAATATACGTTTTCACTTGATGTACTTTGAAAACTAAGAGTGTGTTAGCATTGGATTAGAAAGAAAAAAGTCTCTTATCAGCTCTATCAAATTACCATCCATCGTGGCTTGACTTTTCCAGGCAGCTATCCTAAATGTCTTAGTATTTTACATTTGAATGTACCTTAGACTCCCACATAGATTAACCTTATACAAAACTGCCCTTTAAAAGTCTCTCTTGTGTCCTTGTAGAATTGCTGATTGACCTAGATTACCCTTACCCTGAAAGGTCTCTTTCTTTTAAAGAAGCTGTGTAGCAGCTGTATTATTTTCTATTGAATCAAGGCTTCTTCCTGTTTAATCATCTATGTTCTAAAATATGAGTACTTGCTTTCAGTTGTTAAAACACAAAGGCCTGGTCATGATGTTTACCTAAAATAAACACTCTTATTTTTCTGCAACTCTTGACTTGTTAGAAATTTTATATTGTGAGGGGTGGCCAAGACGGCAAAGTAAGAGGACCCCAAACTCACCTTCTCCCATGGGCACAGTGAAATTACTACTACTTACAAAGCAACTATCTATGAGAATGACCTGAAGACTAATAAAAAGATTTTCCACGACAAAAATTATAAAGAAGGAGCTATAATGAGACATGTTAGGAAGGACAAAGATGCAGTGTAGTCAGGAACCACACCCCGGAGTCAGCAACCTATAAATGGGAGTAATATCACAACCACAGAGGTTTTCCCCAAGGAGCAAGGGGTCGAAGCCCCACATTGGGCTCCTCAGCCTGGGGGTTCTACATAGGGAAGGTAAGCCCCCAGAATATCTAGCTTTGAATACCAGCTGGGCTTACATTCAGAAGAACCAGAAGGCTATGGGAAACAGTGACTGTACTGTTAAAGGGTACTTGAAAAATCTAATATGCTCTAAGTCCCAGCAAAGAGGCAGTAATTTGAAAGGAACCTGGATCAGACCCACTTTCTGATCTTGGAGAGCCTTGGAGAGGCAGGAGGCAAGTGGGGCTCATCCTGGGGGTGGAAACATTGATGGCAGCCATTTGGGGGAGCTCATTCCACCACAGTGGCACTGGCTCTGGCCACCAGGGCTTGCCCCACCACCAGTGGGTCTGCAGCAGCTGTGTGTTCCCTGGGCCATGTAGGCAGTCTTTCAGGGACACAGCACCACCCATCAGCAGGCCACACAGCAAACCACATTGGAGGCCTAGCCCACCCCCTCAATCCAGTGGGCCCACAGCTACCGCACAAGGCAGGCCTCATAGCCAACCAGGCTGGATGGCAGTCTCATCTACCAGTGCTATTACTGGTGCTATCAATCAGTGCACCCAGAGTGGCTATCCCCACCACTACAGAAGGGTGCATGCTGCCTACATAGGGGCACTCATAGAACATATAGCTCTAGACCAGAGGGGCGTGTACTCGTAGACCCCGTAGGATGCCTCCTACATAAGGCCAGTTCTCCAAGATTAGGAAACATGGCCAACAACCTAACACATGAAATAAAGAGAAACAAAAGAACAAGGCAAAACCTCAGAAAAGGGACTAAACGAGATGGAGATAAGCAGTCTACCTGATAAGGAGTTCAAAGTCATGATCATAAAGATGTTTAGCAAGCTCAGGAGAAGAATGAATGAACATAGTGGGGATTTCAACAGAGAGTTAGAAAATATAAAGAAGAACCAAACAGAACTGAAGAATACAATTTTTTAAAAATTTCAAACAGTATACTTGAAAGAATCAGCAGATTAGATGATACAGAGGAATGGATCAGTAATTTGGAAGACAGAATAGTGGAAATCACCCAAGCTGAACAGAAAAAGAACAAAGAATTCTAAAAATTAGGGACAGTTTAAGAAACCTCTGGGACGGAATCAAGAATACTAATATTTGTATTAAAGGAGTCCCAGAAAGAGAAGAAAAGAAAAGGGGGAGGCAGAGAACATATTTGAAGAAATAAAAGCTGAAATCTTCACCAACCTGGGGAAAGAAACAGACACCCAGGTCCAGGAAGCAGTGAATCCCAAAGATGAATTTAAAGAGGTTCACACAAAGACAAATTATAACTAAAATGGCAAAAAAATAAAGATAAAGAGAGAATCTTAAAAGCAGCAAGAGAAAAACAAGTTATGTACAAGTGGAACCCCATAAGGCTATCAGCTGACATTCCAGCAGAAACCCTGCAGGCCAGAAGGGAGTGGCACAATATATTCAAAGTGATGAAGGGAAAAACTCAACAATCAAGAATACTCTACCTGGCAAGTTTGTCATTCAGATTTGAAGGAGAGAAAGAGCATTTTATAGACAAGCAAAAGCTAAAAAGAGGTCAGCACCACTAAACCAGCCTTACTTCTCTAAGCAGAAAAGAGAAATCCACGAATGGAATTATGAAAATTATGAAAGGGAAAATTTCATTGATAAAGGCAAATATTCAGTAAAGGTAGTAGATCAACCACTTATAAGACTAGTAGGAAGATTTAAATAAAAAAGCAGTAAAATCATCTATATCCACAATAAGTAGTTAAGGGTTACACAAAACAAAAAGATGTAAAATATGATGTCAAAAACATTAAACATGGAAGGGGAATTAAGAATATGTCTATTAGAATGCATTCAAATTTAAGAGATGAACTTAGAATAATTATATATGTATATATACATATATATATATGTAATTCTGTAATTATGAACCTAATGGTAACCACAAACCAAAAACCTATAATAAATACACACAAAAAAGAGAACCCCAAACATTACCCTAAAGTTAGTCATCAAATCACAAGGGAATAGAGCAAAAGAAGAAAAAAAACTACACAAACGACCAGAAGACAATTTTTTTAATGGCAGTAAGTTCATATCTATCGATATTACTTTAAATGTAAATGGATTAAATGCTCCAACCAAAAGACATAGAGTGGCTGAACGGATACAAATACAGATCTAAAGACAAACACAGCCTGAAATTGAGGGGATGGAAAAGTAATTCCATGCTAATGGAAATGAAAGGAAAGCTGGGATGGCAGTACTTATACCAGACAAAATAGACTTTAAAACAAAGACTGTAACAAGAGACAAAGAAAGGCATTGCATAATGACAAAGGGATCAATCTAACAAGAAGATATACCAATTGTAAATATATATGCATCCAACGTAGGAGCACCTGAATACATAAAGAAAATATTTACAAACATAAAGGGAGAAGTAGACAATATAGTAGGGGACTGTACCACCCTATTTACAGCAATGGACAGATCATCCATCAGGGCAGAAAATCAATACAGAGCACTGGCTCTAAAAGACACATTAGATCAGATGGCCTTAATAGATATATACCAAACATTCCATCCCAAAGTAGCAGAATACACATTCTTTATAAGTAAACAAGAAAAGTTCTCTGTCGCCCACAAAACAAGTCTCAATAAATTAAAGAAGATTGAAATCGTATCAAGCATCTCTTCCAACTGCAACAGTATGAGACTAGAAATCAAACTCAAGAATAAAAACTGCAGAAAACACAAACAAACATGAAATTTAAACAATATACTACTAAAAAACCAATGGTTCACTGATGAAATCAAAGAGGAAATCAAAACAACTTGGAGACAAATGAAAATAAAAACACAATAGTCCAAAATCTTTCTGTCAGAGTAAAAGCAGTTCTAAGAGGGATGTTTATAGTGATACAAGCCTACCTCAGAAACAAGAAAAATCTGTAATAAACAATCTAACCTTATATCTAAAGGAGCTAGAAAAAGAACAAAGAAAACCCAAAGTTAGTAGAGGGAAAACAATTATAGAGATCAGAACAGAAACTTCAAAAAAAAACAAAAAACCCCAGAAAATATCAATGAAATCAAGAGCAGTTTTTTTAAAAGATAATCAAAATTGATAAACCTTTAGCTAGATTCATCAAGAGAAAAAGAGAGAGGGCCCAGATCAATAAAATCAGAAATGAGAAAGGAGAAATTAAAACCAGCATCAAAGAAATACATAGGATCATGGGACATTACTATAAACAATTATATGCCAGTAAAATGGACAGCTTGAAGAAATGGACAAATTCCTAGAAATGTACAACCTCCCAAGACTGAACCAGGAAGAAATAGAAAATTATGAACAGACCAATTACTAGTAATGAAATTGAATCAGTAGTAAAAACAACTTCCCAAAAACAAAAGTCCAGGACCAGACGGTTTCACAGATGATTTGTCCCAAACATTTAGAGAAGAGTTAACACCTCTTCTTCTCAAACTATTCCAAAAAATTATAGAGGAAGGAACACTCCCAAACTCATTCTATGAGGCCACCATCACCCTGATACCAAAGTAACACAAAGACCTCACAAAAAAGAAAATTACATGTCAATATAACTGATGAACATAAATGCAAAAATCCTCAACAAAATATTAGCAAACTCAATTCAGCAATACATTATAAAGATCATACACCATGATCAAGTGGGATTTATCCCAGGGATGCAAGGATGGTACAATATACGTGAGTCAATCAATGTGATACACCACGTTAACAAACTGAAGAATAAAAATCATATGATCATCTCAATAGATGCAGAAAAATCTTTTGAAAAAATTCAACATCCATTTATGATAAAAAAAAAAACCTCAGCAAAGTGGGCATAGAGGAAATACCTAATACATGAATTCAATAATGTTATAGGATACAAACTGAATATACAGAAATCTGTTGTGTTTTTATAAACTAAACAAATTATCAGAGAGAGAAATTAAGAAAACAACCCCATTTGCAATTGCATTGAAAAGAATAAATACCTTGGAATAAATCTAACCAAGGAGGTAAAAGAATTGTACTTAGAAAAGTGTAAGACATTGATGAAAGAAACTGAAGATGATACAAATGAATGGAAAGATATAGAGTGATCATGGATTGGAATAATGTTCTTTTTTTTTTTTGATTCAAGGATTTATTGTCATACACGCAAAACATACTGTTAATTGCATTAGCAAAAGATCAGTGTAAAACACTACACAATTCTGCAACTGTCAATTTAAAAAATTTTGTTCTAGTGGTTGAAAGGTCCAAGCTTATATTCTTGCCAGTGGGTAAGTTGTACAGAACTTCGTTAGCATGAGCACAGGGTTGACAGAACCTCACAGGCTCCAGTGAACATCGTTATGGCAGGGAGAGGAAATGTGTGTGCACGCAGTGAGGCAAGAGGGGGGTCAGTGTTATTAGTCAAGGTGTACTGTCGGTTATCTGGTAAGACAGTGATGGTAAGAAGGTTTACAGTTTAAAAATATCTGAAGTATTTTTAAAACTTTAAAGCTGCATCACATAATTTTTACACTTAGTTACTAGAAAACTAAGGAAAGCACTTATTATTAGGTTTGAATAAAGTAAGATGTAAACAGGAATGCACTTTTACTAATCTACAAAAGTTTTTTTCTAATGTATATTCAGAAAGATTTTATAATACAGGGAGGCATATTGCTCATTAAGAAGAGGTTCTGTAAGAAAAACACTTACAAAGTTAGCAATTATGAGAATGACCAGGTCAAAGATGGATTAAATGCCCAATTTCAGGAGGGATGGGTAGGTTTAAGGAAAAGAGAAAGCTTAAGAAAACACTTACTGATAATACCAACCTTTTTTCATCATCTACTGCATTTGACAGAAATTAACCTTTTAAAACTGTTACCCGTGACACTTTTAATAATTTAATTATTACATGTACAATGTAGTGTACACTACATACACTGCACTACATTGTACATGTAATAATTAAACACTACATAGTTAATGTTCTTAAAATGACCATACTACCCAAGGCAATCTACATACTCAGTGCAATCCCTGTCAAAAGAGCAATTTTTCACAGGACTAGGACAAATAACTCTAAAATATGTGGAGAAACACAAAAGATCCCAAATAGCCAAGGAAACATGATAAATAAGAACAAAGGTGGAGGTATCACAGTCCCTGATTTCAAACTATACTACAAAGCTACAGTATTTAAAACAATATGGGACTGGCATGAAAACAGACACATAGATCAATGGAACAGAAAAGAAAGCTGAGAAATAAACCCACACTTACATGGTTAATTAATCTATTATGGAGGAGGTAACAATATACAATGGACAAAAGACAGCCTCTTTAATAAATGGTATTGGGAAAACTGAACAGCTATATACAAAATAATGAAATTGGACTACTTTATCAAACCATATACAAAAATGTTTTTTAAATGGACTAAAGACCTAGATATAATACCTGAAATCATAAAACTAGAAAAAAACATATGTAGTATGCTATTTAACATCAATCATATTTTTTTGGATCTGTCTCATCAGGCAAGGGAAACAAAAAGAAAAGTAAACAAATGGGGACTATATCAAACTAAAATGCTTTTGCACAGTGAAGGAAACCATCAATAAAACATAAAGGCAGCCCACTGAATGGGAAAAGATATATACAAATGATATATCTAATTAAAGGTTAATATACAAAATATACAAAGAACTCACACAACTCAACATAAAAAACAAACAACCCAATTTCAAAAAGGGACAGAGAATAGGAATAGAAATATTTCCAAAGAAGGCATACAGATGGCCAACAAACATGTAAAAAAAGATGCACAACATCAGTAATCATCAGGCAAATGCAAATCAAAACCACAATCAGATACCACCTCGTACCTATCAGAATGGCTATCATCAAAAAGACAACAAGCATCGAGTGCTGGCAAGAATATGGATAGAAGGGAAACATCGTACACTGTTGATGGGATTGTAAATTCGGGCAGCCACTGTGGAAAACATGATGGAGTTTCCTCAAAAATCTAAAAATAGAACTACTATATGATCCAGCAATTTAATTTCTGGGTATTTATACAAAGAAAACAAAAACAATAGTTTGAAAAGTTATATGTACCTCAGTGTTCATTGCAGCATTATTTACAATAGCCAAGATATGGTAGCAACCTAAGTGTCCATTGAAAGATGAATGGATAAAGAATAAGTGGTAGACATATATATATATATATATATATATATATATACACACACATACACCCACACACATATACCAAGGAATCTTAGCCATAAACAAAATGAATTCTTGCCATTTGTGACAGCATAGATGTATCTAAAGGATATTATGCTAAGTGAAATAAGTCAGACAGAGAAAAATAAATGCCACATAAACAAACCAAAGTGAAAACAGGCCCATAAATGAGAGCAAGTGGGTAGTTGCCAGAGGAAAGGGAGTTGGGTGAAATAAGTGTAGGAGATTAAGAGACACAAACCTCCTCCAGCTGTAAAATAAATAGCCTCGGTGATATAATATACAGCATGAGGAATATGGTCAATAATATTATAATAACTTTGTATGGGGACAGATGGTTACTAGACTTATTGTGGTAAACATTTCAGAATGTATTGAAATGTCAAATTACTCTGCAGTGCACCTGAAACTAACATAATATTGTATGTCAACTCTATTTCAATGAAAAGAAAAGAAAGTTCGTATTTTAATGTCTACTGTAGACAGGCTTCCACTTTATTTATTTTAGTTTTGCTGTGTTCGGTCTTCGTTTCTGTGCGAGGGCTTTCTCTAGTTGTGGCGAGCGGTGGCCACTCTTCATCGCAGTGCGCGGGCCTCTCACTATCATGGCCTCTCTTGTTGCGGAGCACAGGCTCCAGACACATGCTCAGTAATTGTGGCTCACGGGCCCAGCTGCTCCGCAGCACGTCGTATCTTCCCAGAACAGGGCTCGAACCCGTGTTCCGTGCATTGGCAGGCAGATTCTCAACCACTGCGCCACCAGGGAAGCCCAGGCTTCCACTTTTTACTGGCTGTGTTTTTAAGAGACCAGCTGGATTCTAATCAGTAACACTACACAAATTAAAGATAAATATCTGTGAATCATATTTCCTGTTAAAAAAGCTAGCTTTAAATTTCAGGGGTGAGAACATCTACCTGATCCTCATTTTCTGCTTATGATTGTATTTGATCATCAGACCACAGAGCTTAGAAAACAAGGCAAGAGGTCTTTGAGTCAGCCCCTTCCCCCAGGCCAATATGTGCTTTCACAGTTCACTTCCTATGGACTTTCCTGGACCAGAACTTTGCAGGTTTCTCTTAGAAACTCATTTAGGGATTTAAATATTCCTTCAGGTATGATGCATTTCCTTGTGACTAAACAAGGCTCTTACTTCAATCAAAACCCATGCAATTTCCTTTTGTTGTATTCTCTTTGGATAGAAGAAACCTGTCAGATTTTTATAAAAACATGTCTTTATATTGAGGTTGGCTGTTGCTATACCTTTTCGCCATCCCCTTTCCTCGCAGCACTTAGTTTTTATCCCATTTTAAGAGTGTCAACTTAGATAATACCATGAGAGTGCCCTTTTAAGAGATTTCTGCCACTAGAGGTGTGGTCTGTTTTCACCTCCAGAGAATCCCAGATGTGAGTCTCAGTCCAGGTAAGGTTTGAAGAGGAAGCTCAGTTAAGTGGCTTAAACTAGAAATTATAAGGAAGGCCAGTTTGCAATCTGCTGGCTGTGTAACTGTGGGCAGGTTCTTAAGGTCTAAATCTCTGTTTCCTTAAAACAAAAATACTCTACCTGATTCATTACTTTTTAATATGATTTTCCTAATGTTGTGCTTAGTGCCTTAAGTTCTTAATGATTTGTTTTAATGCCATTCCCAAGACTGAAATTAAGGTTAGTATTCTAAATAACTGTTAGCACTATGCCTTTTTTGTTCATTTCCAAAGGTGGCTTTTTGTCTTTTTTAATCTCTCTAGAAATGCCTTCTGCCTTCCATGGTTCTCAAAATGATAGCCAGCTCCTCAGAGATAAAAATCACATATTCCCTGAGGATTCTGAAGGCCTGTGTTTGGTTGTGAAAGTATCTCACATATTTCCTTTGTTATTTATTTATTTTTGTCCTTGCTTCACAACTAACTCTTATCTAGTTATCAGAACACATTGGATTTTTCTGTAATAACTGGCTTAAATAATATCACTGACAGCCTTTTCCTTTCTTGACGCTTCGTTGTTAATATTCATTCTCTACCTATCAAAAGGCAAGTAACAGCTTTCTTCAAACTTTCCTAACATGATTACCTAACTATTGTCTTGTCCCTGTTATATATCCTATGAACTCTAGAGCCTCTTCTCAGTGATTTCTCCTGGATCCCCTACATGATTTTCCCCTCTCTTCAAGATCTTCCATTGTGATTCTTCCTGCTTCACATTTTTGGTTATTCTCCTGGTAAGAGCTTTTAGATGCACATGTTTATAGAATCAGAAGGTTTGAAAGGAATATCTGGGACCCTAGTCACTAAGAATATATGTTGTACATTCATCTAACTCTATTTACAAATGACTTTGGCATTGTCATCATGGCTTTTTAAGAACAGGTGCTAGTACATTTTATCAGATGTAACTAAAAGTAACTGATTAATTTATTGCAGTACAAAGCCCATACCTGTCTAATATCAGAGTAGACTTACCATAAGGATGGCAGAAGCAAGAGTGCTTATTTCTGCTACTTTTAAGAGCAACTATAAAATTCTGGGAGAAAGTTTGCCAGTTTGACTGTAAAAGGGATTACAGCCTGTAGTTATTAAACTCTGGGGCAAAGAATCTTCCAGACTCAGGGCCTTCCTCTGAAGGAGAAGTGGTATTAGACTATGCTTGAAAGGAGACAAAAATGACAGAGAGATTTTCCACCTTAACTCACAAAATGAGCTTGGAAAAGCATTTCCTCAGGCCTGAAAGAACTGCGCTGTGTGCAGGTCCTGAGCTTCCTACCTACTTAATACTCATTCAGCTGTGAGTGGGAATGGAGGCAGCAGGCTAATGGGTGTGAAGAGTTGAATGAGGTCCTTAGACTTCCTCTGGTGCCTTTCTCAGTATTGGCATCTGTGTGCAAAGGAATGAACTATGCAGCCACCGTGCCACAATTACCAAATATATTACGTATTATGCCAATTTTTTTCTGTATATGAGCCCCAAGGAATACTGAACCTTCCTAATATTTGTGGATCACAGAGACTATAATTTAGGATTAGAAAAAATACTGTTGATGTATTTTATTCAATCATTTATTTCAAACAAATTCATTGAGTGTGCACTATGTGTTAGGATGCCATGTTCTGAGGATTGAAAGAAAAAGAAACAATGAAAAATTCAAATATGGTCCCTGATCTCATGGAACATACAGTCTAAGACAAGAACCAGGCAATAAATAAATGAACAACAAATAAAGTAATTACTAATTGGGGTAAAAAGCTGTATAAGAAACAAACAAGATGCGGTGATACAGAAGAGTAAATGTTTTTAGATAAGAATATCAAAGAAAGTAAGATTTTAATGAACACACAAGGGAAATGAAGAATTGGGGAGGCTAGAATAATGCTAATTGGTGCTTGTGAGGCTCCCACCCTCCCATGGAGACTGGGAGCTAGGGGTACAATCTTCCTTGATGATTACATTTCAGAGGGTGACTCCCAGGTCCTGGAGAAAGTCTTCCTTGAGTTATAAAACTAAAAGTAACTGAGCGTTTGGGAGAAGATTTACAGCTCACAGGGGCAGAGAGGAATTTACAAGTTTTACTAAAGTAAATGCTCCAGGAAAACAAGGGTCAGGGACCTACAGTCAGGAAGAAATTGACTGTATAAAGTTTAGTCAAGTGGAGGGGGATGGTAAGGCTGCCTTGGTAAGTATGAGAGAAGGGAGAGAGGGAGAGAATGGATGGAGTGAGAAACAGAGAGATAGAGAAACAAAGAAAGATAGGGAGAAGATTGAGAAAGAGAAAAAGAGATAGAAGAGGCAAGAGTTTGAGAGACTATGTGTGAGAGAAATGGAAAAGGAAAGAACTAAGATAGGAGAGACGGAGGGAAAGAGAAAGAGAGAGAAATTGTTGGGAGAGAGTGGGGGGAGGAAATACAGTATCAAGGGAGATAGAAAAGAGAGAGAATGGAGAGAGAGAGATTGATCAAAAGGGTAAGGGAGACTTGTGAAATACAATCACCCCTTGATAGTCATACTGATACTAAAGACTGTACTGGATTCTCTCATTATTAAAAACCCAGTACTGAAACCAGAGGCAGATTCAGGTTTTGTGGGGTCTGAAGCTTATAAAATTTGCAGAGGTAGCAGTGTTGGTGCTATTATTACGGAAATAGATGAAACGTTACTAATACAAAACCAGGAATTGGACCTTGACAAGGCCCCATGCCAGCAAAAGGCTTAGAATCCTAAATTTCCTTAGCTTCATGGTTAATATCCTTCTGCCTCTAATTAGTAGCCTCCCTCATCCAATATTTTGTTTTTAGACAAATAGTTTCCCCAGTATATCACACCAGTACTTTTGATTACATAAGCACTTACGATTTTTTGATAGAATCTGCAAAGAAAGGAAGATACTTAGAAACGTGTTGTATCATTCAGTTTTCTGGTTAGCTTCATTAACCTATCTATCTGCTTTTATCATTAGTTAGTATTTTAGGGGTAGCATACACACAGTAATACACACACACACACACACACACACACACATTTTTTTTTTAATAATGCCATGGATTATTTATATCACCTTTTTTTTTTTTTTTTTTTACAAATTATGGGTCCAGTTATTCCTTCTCATCCTCTTATTCTGCTATATGGTGCTATTACCCTTCTATTTTTTAAAACAGGTAACAGTGATTAATTGTGACTGGTTACTGCCGTAGGTTGTATGTTGGCCTGCCATAAGTCTCTGAAAGTACATTTGCTTTGATGCTGTTCTTGAGTATTTACAGCTTATTTCAAGACTACTTTGGTAGTCTTTTGGGCTTCTTATGTTCTTTTGTCAGAGTGAATATAGTTATATCAAAAGACATAGAGGGCTTCCCTGGTGGCGCAGTGGTTGAGAGTCCGCCTGCCGATGCAGGGGACACGGGTTCGTGCCCCGGTCCGGGAAGATCCCGCATGCCGCAGAGCGGCTGGGCCCGTGAGCCGTGGCCGCTGAGCCTGCGCGTCTGGAGCCTGTGCTCCGCAACGGGAGAGGCCACAACAGTGAGAGGCCCGCGTACAAAAAAAAAAAAGACATAGAATTTGCTTACAGAGTATGAGAGTTACGGGTAATCCTGGATACTATTAGGTCCACCGATTACAAATTGTAAATTCCTTGAGGATGTTTCCAGAATTCCACAAATGTTTCTTTACATATATAGAATGTAAAAACTATATTTTAGAGCACATAACAATGAATAGTGCACTCTCT
Organism: Phocoena sinus; assembly: GCF_008692025.1. Taxonomy (NCBI): domain Eukaryota; kingdom Metazoa; phylum Chordata; class Mammalia; order Artiodactyla; family Phocoenidae; genus Phocoena; species Phocoena sinus. Next base: position 76,812,091 of record NC_045768.1, on the reverse strand, counting down.
GAGTAGTGCTATACATCAAATTTTACTATGTTGGGGACCAACAATACGTAAGCACATGCTTCCAGGTTAACGCCCTCCAGGGCACAGTTGGAGTAAAGCATTTCCTGTCATATCTCTAACTGATGATTATCCTGAGATTTCAAGGAAGTCAGTTTTTAAAAGTTCACCATTTGTGCTCTGTATGCGTAAATTGGGATTTTCCTTAACATACACAACCAAAATAAGCCTTTAAAATGTGTTTGGCAGGACAACCTTATTACTTTCACTGGTTGATTTCATAATAAGTAAATATTATATCTTTGAACATATGAAATGAGCAATTTATTGAGGTTGTACATATGATTTAACTTAGGGAAATAATGTTTATGGTGCTAGGAAATTGTAAAATAATTGTTCTGTCCAGTGACTCACCTCAAGTCACACAGCTGATGGTACAGAATCAATATATGTCAGATCCTGGCCTTGGATCTAAACAGATCTGACTTTGAATTATGCTGTACATAAATTTTTGACATGCACCTTTCTTAACTTTTATTAAATTCAGTGTCCTCTTCAATAAAGTGAAAATAGTAATACCTATTACGTAGGGTTATTATGAGAACTGTTTATCCAATAAATATGTTCTGAGTGCCTACTGGGTCCAGGAACTGCCTAGTATGCAAAGAGGTTTCCTCCTCTCATGGAATCTTATGATTTAGTTGGGGAAAACAGACAAAAATTCTGTTTTTTGAAACAGTGAATAAAAATATTGTGCTGTGATAGAAAGTCACTAGTTAATTTTAGGTTGCGTGATCAGGGAAGAGTTCTCTGAGGAGAGGACATTTGAGCTGATGTCCAAAGAACAGGAGGGACTCATCCATGAAAAATAAGGGAGGATAAACATTTCAGGCAAATGGAACACTTGATAGAGAGGCCTAGAATGAGACTGGTGTGTCTGAAGAGGAGGAAAAATGCCAGTGCGTGTCAAGATTAGTGTGTGAAAAAGAGAATCCTACAAAACAAAATTGGAGAGGAGGCTTAATAAACCAAGGGAGGTAACTTGGGTTAGTCTAAATAGAATGAAAAGCCATTAGAGTGATGGCATTTAATTTGATTTACAAAATAAATCACATTGGCAGATGTGTGAAGGATCATGCACTGGATTTAAATCGTTGTTTCTGGTTCTGTTTTTCTTTCCCTCATCTAGCATTCCATTTCTCATCTTAACATCAACTGAAATTCTTCGGGGGAAATTCTCTCTTCTTTGGTGGATGTATTTGAGTGGGCCCAGAACTTCCCCACTTATCTGGGAGATGTCCTGACATAAGCTGAGCATATGCATCCAATCTGCAGTTTGAATATGAAGCAGACCAACAATGAATTGAAAATGTTTGGTATCTGTTCATATTGAATAGATACTTCCTGTAGTTTCTACTTCCTGGCCCTATTCATAGCTTTAACCTATTTTCAAAATCTGCCTCTCCGGGCTTCCCTGGTGGCGCAGTGGTTGAGAGTCCGCCTGCCGATGCAGGGGACGCGGGTTCGTGCCCCGGTCCGGGAGGATCCCATATGCCGCGGAGCGGCTGGGCCCGTGAGCCATGGCCGCTGAGCCTGCGCGTCCGGAGCCTGTGCTCCACAACGGGAGAGGCCACAACAGTGAGAGGCCCGCGTAACGCTAAAAGAAAAAAAAAAAAAAAAAAAATCTGCCTCTCCATCCTTCCCATTGAGTTTATAAGCTCCGAACGTATTTCCAATACACTCTCTTCAGCTAGTGACAGTTCAGGTTACTTGCAACCAGAGCCTGAATTAATGCAGTGCACACAGTCCCTGCATATAGTAGCCCCCAGTAAACGTTACTGATGGTAGAACCGAACTTGGATTCAGGCTTCCAAACTTTCAGTCTTTATCAAACTAGCTTCTGTATGTTTTTTCGGTAGTTTCTGCTTGGCTATCAGCAGTTAGTTTTCTCTCCCTATAACGTATTAGACCTTTTGGGCTGAATTATCTCTATAGCTTACTGTGACAACATGTTTGCCAAATGTTTCACTTACCAAGCAAATCTCAAGCTTTCGGATTCTAAAAGTTCAGGAGGCAGTTTGTTTGGGTGTTTTCTCAGGGCGGATATAAACAAACACATAGAATAATTCATGTTCAACTCTTCGTTAAGCATTTCTTTAATCAAAGTGAGTGTTTTAGTTTGAGTGGGAGAAGGGTGTGAAAAATGCATGGATTTTTTATTATTAAAATTGTTCTAAAGTATCAAAAATTAAAGCAACCTAAACTCATTCATCCTAAGAAATGTGATTAAATGAGCTTTTATGCCATGAATTGGCAGCTGCAAGACAGAGTACATTCCATTACTGATGCTGTCAATCAGATCATACTATAATTCTGTACTGTGAGAATCTGCAAGTAATCTGTTTCTTACTTGAAGCTAGCTGGAAGTACTCCCTGAGTTTCAGTGTCCTGCCATGATGAAACAGGGCTTTTAACAAGAAAGAAACAGAAGGGGAGCAGATGTTTGGAGGACTTGGCAGGTAAACAAACCCTATTCCCAGTCTGGATTGAGAGTCCTCTGTTGAATTGCATCTTTGAGAAGAGATCTTTTGAAGAGAATGCAGCTGCCATTCACAGAGTGATCTGGCTCTCCTCATTAAACTATGTAATATAGCACTGCCTCTGCCTTTCCCATTTCTGTGCCCTGTGTCAAAGCTACCTTCCGCAACCTATTCCTCAAACACATTGGTAAAACCAACACCAAAAGGTATCTGGTTGTTTGGCCAAGCTCTATGTCTAATGCTGTTTAACTTTATTCCTCCAGGATCCAAGAGCAGTACACACATCTAGAAAAGCAAAGGGAACTGGTACAATTGTTTCCAGCTGTGTGTGCTAACTCCAGTGCCGTTCACAAGGTGTGTGGTTGCACAGGCGTCTCATTAATGCTTAAATGTAGGGATTGACAGAAACAATCAGAGTTTCTCTTAGACTTGTATGCATCCTTCAGTTCACTGAAAGAGTATTGGACTGGAGCTGGGAGACCTGAATTCTACTTCTGGCTCTCAAACTAATGAGATATGTGACCTCAAGCAAATTATTCACTCTCACTGGATTTTCCTTCTTTAAAAATAATGGGAATAGGCTGTGACCTTTGAGAATGATGGCAATCATGTTTTGAACCCCAAACTGGAACAAGTGATACGTGATGGGATTTTTTCTGAGTGTAAGAAGTATATTTTGCCCACTAAACTGCTGGCATATTTGAAGTTCCATAGGAACAATGTTTGACATCAGAAAACTTTCAGGAGAATGTTTGAAATCAAGAAAGTCTCAGAAAATTAAGGACACGGTCTCACCATATTAATAAGATTGCCCTATAATTCTAAAATTCTAGTATCTTGATATTTAAAATGTCTCAGTGAAGCAATAGTATATTTTTCTTTTTTTATATATTTTTGAATTGGGTTTATTGCAGTATAATTTACACACAGTAAAATTCATTCTTTTTAGAGTTCAGTTCTGTGAATTTTGACAAATGTGTATAGTCGTATAACTACCACCACAAGAAAGATGTAAAACATTTCCATCACTCCAAAAAGTTGCCTCAGCTCCTTTGTAGTGAACCTTCTCTCCTCATCCTCAGTCCCTGGAAACCACTGATTTGTTTTCCATATCTACAGTGTTGCCTTTTCCAAACATCATGTAAATGGAATCATGTAGTATGTTGCATTTTCATTTAGCATAGTAAATTTGAGGTTCATCTGTGTTGTACGAAATCAGTAGTTTACTTTCTTATATTACTGAATAGGCATGTGGTAGGCAGAAAATGCCCACCCTTCCACTCCCCAAAGATTTCCACACCTAAATCCCTGGAAACAGTGAATATTTTACCTTATGCGGCACAGCAATTTTGCCGATATGATTAAGATTACAAACCTTGAGATGGAGAGATTATCCTAAATTATCTGATGGGCCAAATCTAATTATATAAATCCTTAAAAGGGAAGAACCCTTCCCAGCTAAAGCAAGGAGATGAGATAGAAGGAGGAGGAGAGATGAGAAGCATGAGAGGTACTCAACCCACCATTGCTGGCTTTGAGAATAGAGAAGAAGAACACAAGTCAAGGAATGTAGTTGGCCATCCCTATTCTTTCGAAATCTGTATGGAAGCCATGATTTGCCAGTTACACATTGTGTTATGTTAAATTTGAATTCATCTGTGTCTGTTGACACTTGCTTTAAATGTTTCTTAGCCTCTGTTGGGCAATTAATACTTTCTAATCTTTCCTAATAAATACAATAGGTAAGTTGTCACTCACTGTAAGGAATTTTAAATTATTAACTAAAGGAATGAGCTTTTAAATCCTCAATACTAAGGCTGTTTCTGCCATTCACTGAGCATGTGAATGTGGCAAGTAGCTCAACTTCTCTAAGCTTCAGTTTTTAATTTGTAGCAGGTGGAAAATAATAAGGGTTGTTTTGAGGGTTAAATGAACTTGTTAAGTGTTTGTTTGGAACAGTGCCTGGATTAGAGAAAGCATTCAAGAAATGATGCTTTTATTTTTATTACAGTTTTTAATAGCATGAACATTTCCAAATGTAGCTTTCGTTTTTTCTTCTTCTTCTTCTTTTTTTTTTTTTTTTGCGGTACGCGGGCCTCTTACTGTTGTGGCCTCTCCCGTTGTGGAGCACAGGCTCCGGACGCGCAGGCTCAGCGGCCATGGCTCACGGGCCCAGCCGCTCCGCGGCATGTGGGATCTTCCCGGACCGGGGCACGAACCTGTGTCCCCTGCATTGGCAGGCGGACTCTTAACCACTGCGCCACCAGGGAAGCCCCCAAATGTAGCTTTTTATGACCTCATGTTTTCAAATATCGAGTTGTCTTTTGTGGGAAACACCTACTAACTGATACCATGTGAACAATAATGTCAGGTAGAATCTCATCAATAGAATAGTCAAGCTTTTGCCCTTTGAAGCTTCTGTCTAAACAGACAATTTTGACTATAGTTGTAGAAAAGCATGAGCTTTAGCTCCAGACAAACAAATGTCATAATCTTCTGCTGATAGTTGCAAGACCTATGACTTTGGGCATGCCATTTAACCTCTTTGAACTTGGTAAAAATAATCTCTGGCTCCCAAAGTTATTGTGAGACTTCTACCAAGACAGACATCGTACACGCTTTGCAAACATTTATTTTCTCCTCCAAAGAAGAAATTTTGAGATTTAAACAATATGTTACATGCTCATGAATAAATCAATAACATAAATAGAAATATGTGTATAATCTGATGTTCATACTCTGTGCCTTAATTTTTCAAGTTCTAATTTGCTTTGCAGAGGTCTGACTCAATTTATGGTGTCCTGAGATGTAGGGATATTAAATAATTTTTTTCCTTTTATCTGTTAAGTGTTTATCAGGGCCGAAGTGCTTTGAGTCTTTGTTGTCCCAGTTGTGAATCAAATTAGTCCAGTTGTAGCCTGGTATTAACTCAGTGAACCTTGAAAGGACATGGGAATCCTGGTGGGATGAAGGACCAGGTAACTGTTTCAACTATGTTGCTTCTTGTATGGCTGCAGCATATGTATATCACTTGCTGATGGTCTTTTGATATGACTCACTGCACAGATGTCTGAGAGAATGGCCATTCAAGCTGCCTCTTTATCTCTTGTTTTGATATGCTTAGTCCTACAAAGGCTGGAGCTAGATTTGACTGGGCTGCATTATTGAGGCTCTGAAAGTTGGCCCACACTCTATGTGGCAGACAAAATTGTGACTTAAATTAGCAGACTGGGAGCCTTTGAAAGTTAGTAACAGCTAACACAGCTAGCTGTTCTTGTGCTGTGTATGAATTAATACGATATTTCCTGTCTACCATCAACCCACTTTTACGTGGATAAGGACAGCAGGAGAGGGTGGAGGCAAATAAAACAGTGCCTGTTGAAAATATCTCCTTTTCAAAATTTCTGTTTTTTACAGTAATGAAATGGCAGTTCAGTCCATTAAAGTTTTAGCCTCACAATATTCAAATTTCAAATTATGGTTCATAGAACTCTCATAGGCTATCTCAACCTTATCTCAGCTAGAATAGCCCTACTTTTAGCTATTTTACATATTTTACTTCTAATGATGGTCTGAAAATTTTTACTAATAAAGTTACAAAACAACATGTTTAATCTAAGGTAGAGACATTTTTCATCCACTTTTACTTAAGTCTTCCTAGGACACTGTTGTTGACTTCTGCAAGACCTTAAACCCCTAAAAGACAAAGTCTGTGTCCTATTAATTTTGAATTCCCTCAAGTTCTAGCATAGAACTTACATACAACAGATGTTCAGTTTTAACAGAAATACATATTGCTTTATCTGTTTAATCTCCATGTGTATTTAATTGTGTACCCTTGTCAAAATTTAAAAGTTTTTATACTATTTTCAAAGTATATACACATAATAGTTATTGCTCTTGTAACTAACATTTATCAGATGCTTATCATATGCCAAGTACTATACTAAATAATTCATATGTATTTGCTCACTTAAAATTTATGGTGATCCTATAAAGTGAGAAATGCTATTATTTACTGTCATCTGTATTTACAGATGAAGAATTTGAGACAAAGCAAGGTTTAGAAACTTGGCCAGTAATCACATAGGTAAATGGTAAGTGATAGAGCTATTTTAAACTGTGAATTCAGTCTGGCACTGGAACCTTTGCCCTTAACCCATAAATTAATCTGCATCTTCATGAATCACACATCTTTATTATACCCTATAAAGAGAATTGGGTACTTTGAAACTGATAGTCATAGTGTTTAACCTAACATATCTACATAAAATAGAAAGTAGAAAAGGATCAAATTTTAAAATATAAATGAAGTTCTAAAATCTTCTTGCTGATCTCCAGTCGTCATTCTTGTACACCCTCGCGAGTGACACACTCCAGTTGGATAATATTGATAAGATGATCTAAACCAGTAAACAATCCAACCAACACTTGCCAAGTCCTCTAATTAAATTAACCATCTTCTTTTTATTAAAACCTAGGCATTATAAATATAATTTTTTTCAAGTGATAGTTTACATTCCTTCAGGAAAAAAATAAAATAGCTGGCCAGCCAGAAGTTTTCCAGAAATAAAGGAGACACAGGGAATAAATTTAGAACGTAAATGTTTGTCCTATGAAAAGTTACACACCAAGACTATGTTACACACATCAGACCAAGAGTATGTCTCTATTGACCTGTCTCTGATTATGTTGCCACTGGTTGTTTGGAGATTATTTGAATATCATAAAGTGTTCTATTCTCGTAACATTTTTCCATATTTTAATCTTTGCCATTGTTTCCTACTGAGGTTCATAAATTCGCATTTTTAATGTTATGTAGCATGACATAGCCAAAGAGCAATAGACTACAGAACTAAATTTTGTGATGGTCGTAAAAAAATGCGCGGCTCAGATAAGTCACTTTGGGGAAACCATTTTATCTTTTTCGATAACAGTTTCTTTATCTATAAAATAAAGTCAATGCCTTGAATATAGAAGATACTCAATTACTTCTTGAGAAAGGAAGAGGAGTAAGGTGGAAGAGAGGAGTTAGAGTATATGGTTAGGTTTCTTTGCTGTTCTAAAATTCAGTGACTCTCTGATTTCTAAAATTTTGTTTTGAATTTCAAGTTGGAAGGTTTGGGGATTTAATGGTCAACTTTTTGCTCATTGTAACCATGGCTCTAGCTGAATTCAAGTATCAAATTCCATGGTACAATCTTATTATAGGACTTAACAAGATTAAAAGTCAGTTCTCACTGGTCACAATGTTTAAAGTTCTCATGATGTTCAGTAACTGAGTCTGTCTATTCACACTATAAGGCCCTCTTCAAAACAAGACCCATTCACATGCACATACAAAGTACCATCAAGCTGACTGATAATATGGATAGAACTTCTATTTAATATTCATTGGCCCTCCTTATATTCTCCTAGTTCTCAATTTACATTAGGGAAAGCATTTATTACTTGACACTGATTTTATTTAAAAGCTTGAATTTGAGAAGCAGTTTGCTCCAAAATAGGATTTGAGATCGAAAATGTTCGAAGGTGTTTCTGAGAGGGCACAGCTTCTGAGTCGAACAATCTAAGAAGGGGCTGCCTTAAGGACGATGATGACAGTGATTGACAGATTTCAATTTCTACTAATCTTTACATACGCAACTTGAGGAATTTGAATCATCCTTAAAAAAATGGGTATTGTCCACTTTTTCCAAAATGTAATGAACCCTTTAGAGTTGAAGCTTGGCAAAAGTTTCCTTCACAAAGCATCATATATACTATAATTTTTGACTGAATTTATTCTTCCATTGTTAGTGTATAGAAATTAGACAGATTTCTGTGTACTAATTTTGTATCCTGCAACTTGACCGAATTCACTGATCAGCTCCAGTACTTTTCTGGTAGCATCTTTAGGATTTTCTATGTATAGTATCATGTCATCTGCAAACAGTAACAGTTTTATTTCTTCTTTTCCAATTTGGATTCCTTTTATTTCTTTTTTTTCTCTGATTGCCATTGCTAGGACTTCCAAAACTGTGTTGAATAGAAGTGGAGAGACTGGACCTCCATGTCTTATGCCTGATCTTAGAGAAAATGCTTTTAGCTTTTACCTGTTGAATATAATGTTAGCTGTTGGTTTGTCATATATGGCCTTTATTATGTTGAGGTATGTTTCCTCTATGCCCACTTTCTATAGAGTTTTATCATAAATGGGTTTTGAGTTTTGTCAGAAGCTCTTTCTGCATCTATTGAGGTGATCATATGGTTTTTATTCTTCAATTTGTGGATGGAATGTATCACACTGATTGATTTACAGATATTGAAAAATCCTTGCGTCCCTGGGATAAATCCCACTTGATCATGGTGTATGGTCATTTTAATATGTTGTTGGATTTGGTTTGCTAGTATTATGTTGAGTATTTTTGTGTCTATGTTCATCAGTAATATTGGCCTATAATTTTCTTTTTTTTTGTGGTATTTTTGTCTGGTTTTGGTATCAAGGTGATGGTGGCCTCATAAAATGAGTTTGGGAATGTTCCTTCCTCTGCAATTTTTTGGAATAGTTTCAGAAGGATACGAGTTAACTCTTCTCTAAATGTCTAATAGAATTCACCTGTGAAGCCATCTGGTCTGGGATTTTTGTTTGTTGGGAGTTTTAAAATCAGTTTCAATTTCAGTACTTGTGATTGGTCTGTTCATATTTTCTATTTCTTCCTGGTTCAGTCTTGAGACATTGTACCTTTCTAAGAATCTGTCCATTTCTTCTAGATTTTCTAGTTTATTAGCATATAGTTGCTTGTAGTAGTCTCTCACGATCCTTTGTATTTCTGTGGTGTCTGTTGTAACTGCTCCTTTTTCATTGTTAATATTATTGACTTGAGCCCTCTCCCTTTTTTTCTTGATGAGTCTTGCTAAAGGTTTATGAAAATTAATACACAGAAATCTGTTGAATTTCTATACACTAATAATGAAAAATTGGAAAGAGAAATTAAAGAAACAATCCCATTTACCATCGAATCAAAAAGAATAAAATACCTAGGAATAAACCTACCTAAGGAGGCACAGATCAAGAGGCTCAAAAAAAAGAAAACCAATTTAAAAAATGAACAGGAAACCTAAATAGACATTTCTCCAAAGAAAACAAACAGATGGCCAAGGGACACATGAAAAGATGCTCAATATCACTTATTATCAGAGAAGTGCAAATCAAAACTACAATGAGGTATCCCCTCACAGCAGTCAGAATGGCTATCATCAAAAAGTCTACAAACAATAAACACTGGAGAGGGTATGGAGAAAAGGGAACCTCCTACACTGTTGGTGGGAATATAAATTGGTACAGCCACTATGGAGAACAATATGGAGGATCCTTAGAAAACTAAAAATAGAGCTACCATATGATCCAGCAATCCCACTCCTGGGCATATATCTGGAGAAAAACATGGTTCAAAAGGATACATGCACCCCAGTGTTCATTGCAGCACCATTTACAGTAACCAAGACATGGGAGACCTAAATGTCCATCAACAGATGAATGGATAAAGAAGATGTGGTACATATATGCAATGGAAGATTACTCAGCCATTAAAAAGAATGAAATAATGCCATTCGCAGCAACGTGGATGGACCTGAAGATTATCATGCTAAGTGAAGTTAGTCAGAGAGAGAAAGACAAATACCATATGATATCACTTACATGTGGAATCTAAAAAAAAAATAAAAGCATACAAATGGACTTATTTACAAAACAGAAACAGACTCTCAGACTTAGAGGATCAACTTATGGTTACCAGGGAGGAATGGTGGTGGGGAGGAATAGATTGGGAGTTTGGGATTGACATACACGCATTGACATCTACACATTTCTAATATTTAAAATAGAAAACCAACAAGGATCTACTCTATAGCACAAGGAACTAAATATTCTGTAATAATCTAAATGGGAAAAGAATTTGAAAAAGAATAGATACATGTGTATGTATAACTGAATCATTTTGCTGTACACCTGACACTAACACAACGTTGTTAATCAACTCCAATATAAAATAAATTTTTAAAAAAAATTTATTCTTGGGTTTCCCTGGTGACTCAGTGGTTGAGAGTCTGCCTGCCGATGCAGGGGACACGGGTTCGTGCCCCGGTCCGGGAAGATCCCACATGCCGCGGAGCGGCTGGGGATCGTGAGCCATGTCCGCTGAGCCTGCACATCCGGAGCCTGTGCTCTGCAATGGGAGAGGCCACAACAGTGAGAGGCCTGCGTACCACAAAAAAAAAAAAAAAAAATTTATTCTTACATGAAGTATCAAAATGCTTTTATTGGGTCTTTTAGATATTTCCCAAATTGTATCTATGATTTTAAATCTGTGAATAGGAACCAAGAGTCCCCCTTGTTAAATATATATCTGACTATCTTGTGTGTGAAAAGCATCCTCTTGAAATGATTCAGTTTCCTAGTTTAGCAGTTATGCTTCCAGATATAATTATGTATTAGCCAAGGATATGAATCCTCTCACTTATAATTATGTGTCTCATTAGGAAACTGGCTGTACCATAGGAAATCAGTGATTAAACTTCCCATTCAGTGTAGATTTTTCATCAGTCCTTGAAACAGGTGTCAGGACTATTCTCCATTGGTATTTGCTTGGTACCTGGACTATTAATCAGTTTGTATGAAAAGTTGAGATGATATATTGTCTCTGCCTTAAATCCTTTATATTTTGTGGGTTGTCATGGCATTTAATGTAATGGATAACTCCTTTTGGGTCATTAAAAACAAGAAGGTCATGTTTTCCTTTTCTCCTGACACACCAGAGTTCTGATTAAGTGTAAAGGCATAAGGTGATATCTTCCATTCTGAAACCTCCTATGGGATGAGAATAATGTAAGCTATTATTTCAAGTGGAAACAGCAACAGCAATAAGCCACATGTGAGTTTATTTCACAACGTCACATTCTCAGAACTATGGTAATTGTATTCTGTCTTATATAAAGGAAGAAATACATTTTTGGTAGAAGGGAGAAGGACTTATTTGAATCTAACCTAATAATTTTATAAATACAACAAAGTCTCCTAACCAGAATACAACATTATAATACTACATAGTACTCTATGCATGTTGATAAATTTACCCCTGTAATCCTTTTATTCAGATACTCTTCAAGTTTACCGTTAACTTCAAAATCTAATTCATAATCATACACTTTAATTTTTTAGTTGTGAAGTTTTTTCTCCTCGAAATTTCATTGTTTCCACTCATCATTTTCCCGTTCTCTTGGACCTCCCTCTCCTTCCCTCTCCCCTCCACCTCCTTCCCTCCTTATCATTTTTATTTACATGATTCACAACTTAAAGATAGGGGAAAAAAAATAGGCAAATTTGTAAAGACCGTATGTCACAGTTTTATTTCAAAATCTGCAAAGGGAGAGGACTAAACTGGCCAGTTGAAAAAATAGTCTTGCTTGGAAAAGATACTTTTAAAGTAAAATAATTGAGTAGTTAAATATATGGACATAAGAAAAAAGAATACCAGATAAAGAACATTGACTAATAGCCAATGAGTGGCTACTCAATTTCAGAAGATACCTTATTATTATTAAAGTTTATTAGAAATTGCTTAAACATTTTATCAGTGTTGTAAATTTCTTCCTAGAAGAGGATGAGAGTTTCTCTGCTCAAGAGAGTTCTGCCCCTGACCAGATTTGGGACACTTTTTTTTTTTAATATAAATTACTACTAATAGAAGAGATTTATCTTCAAAGAGATTGTCATGAAACTTTTTTTTAGATTTATTTATTTATTTCATATATATATACATATATATATTTTTTTATTGGCTGCGTTGGGTCTTCGTTACTGCACGTGGGCTTCCTCTAGTTGCGGTGAGCGGGGGCTACTCTTCGTTGCGGTGCTCAGGCTTCTCATTGCAGTGGCTTCTCTTGTTGTGAAGCATGGGCTCCAAGCACGTGGGCTTCAGTAGTTACGGCACACAGGCTCTAGAGCCCAGGCTCAGTAGTTGTGGTGCACGGGCCCATCTGCTCTGCGGTATGTGGGATTCTCCCGGACCAGGGCTTGAACCTGTGTCCCCTGCATTGGCAGGCAGATTCCTAACCACTGCACTACCAAGGAAGTCCCAGATGAAACTTTATACTTACATCCCATCTGTTTTTTAAATAAGTTTTATTGAAGTATAATTTACATATAATAAGCTGCACACATTTAAATTGTACATTGTTGTATATTTTAAAATATGTTTACACTCATGCCACCATCACCACAGTCAAGAAAATGAACATATCCAACACCCTCAAAAGTTTTCTTGTATGTCTTTTAAATTTCTTTCTTCTCCCCATCACCAAACACGGACCTGCTTTCCTTAACCATAATTAGTTTGAATTTTTATTTTCTAGAATTTTATATAAATGAATTCAAATAGTTTCTACTTTTTTTAGGGTGGGGAAGTCTGACTTCTTTCATTCAACATAATTATTTGTGATTTATCAATGTGTTGTGGTAGCAATAGTTCATTCCTTTTTATTGCAGAGTAGAATCCATTATATGGATATAACACTGTTTATCTATTCATTTGTTGATAGACATTTAAGTAGTTTCCAGCTGTTGGCTAATACCACAAAAGCTGCTTTGAACAGCTGTGTACAAGTTTCTGCATGAACATATGTTTTGTTTCCTGTGAAGGAATACCTAGAAATTGAATGAATAGATTAGGTGGTTGGTGTATATTTAATATACTTTCAAAGTATAATATTTTTTAAGAAACTTCACACTATTCACCAGTTGTCAAGAGCTGGAAGGTGGGGGAAATAGGAAGAGGTTGGTAAAAGGGTACAAACTTATAGTTATAAAATGAACAAGGTTTGAAGTCTCATTTTCTAAGAGCTAGAACTTAAAAGTTCTCACACACAAAAAACTAAATATGTGAGGTGATAGATGGTATTAAGGAATTTGATGGGGTAAATCCTTTCACAATGTATGTGTATATCAAATCATTCACATTGTATACTGTGAATATCTTACAATTTTATTTGTGAATTATACCTCAGAAAGCTGTAAACAAAAAAAAAAAGAATAAAATGATAATACCATTTTACATTCCTATCAGCATTGTATAAGAATCTGGGTTTCTCCATACACTTGCTAACACTTGGGAGGGATGGCCAGCCTTTTTAATTTTACCTAATCTAACAGGTGTGTAGTGATATCCTGTGGTAGTTTTAATTTGCCTTTATCTAAGGACTAATGATGAGCATCATTTCATGTGCTGATTTGCCATCCATCTAGCTTCTTTGGTGAAGTGTCAATTCACATCTTTTGCTCATTTCTTTTTTCCTGTTAGTTGAATTGTTTTTTTTCTTATGATTGAGTTTCAGAGTTACAAGTCCTTTATATAATTAACAAATATTCCCTTATTTGTGGCTTTGTTTTCCATTCTCTTAGCAGCATCATTCACAATGCAAAAAGTTTTACATTTTGAATAAATCTAGTTTATCAATTTTTTAAAAATGGATCATGTTTTTTGGTGTAGTATTCAAGAAATCTTCACCTAACCCAAAGACATAAAGATTTTCTCATGTTCTCTTCAAGAGGCTTTCTAGTTTTAGGTCTATGATCCTTGAGTGAATTTTCTATATTATGTGGTATGAAACAGAAGTTAAAATTAGTTTCCTTCTTGATCTATTTATATACAGATATCCACTTCTTCCAACACCAGTTTCTGCAAAGACTGTCCTTTCTTCACTGAATTGTCTTTGTACCTTTTTTGAAAATCAGTTATCCATCTATATGTGGCTCTGTACCCACATGTTTCTGGACTCTACTTTGTTCCATTGATCTAGTTGTCTGACACCAAACCATACTCAATACCTTGATAAATGTAGCTTCTTAATAAGTCTTTTAAAAAGATGATATTAATCCTCCAAATTTCTTCTTAATTTTCAAAAGTTTTGGAGGGGCTATCCTAGGTTCTTGGCATTTCCATGTGAATTTTAGAATCAGATTCTAATTTCTATGAAAAGATTCTGCTGAAGTTGTGACTGCATTAAATGTAAATATTAATTTAGAGGCAATTGATTTCTTTTTTTTGGATCTTTATTGGAGTATAATTACTTCACAATACTGTTAGTGTCTGTTGCACAACAAAGAAAATCAGCCATATGCATACACATGTCCCCATATCCCCTCCCTCTTGAGCCTCCCTCCCATCCTCCCTATCCCATCCCTCTAGGTGGTCGCAGACCACCGAGCTGATCTCCCTGTGCTATGCTGCTGCTTCCCACCACCCAACTATTTTACATTTGTTAGTGTATGTATGTTGATGCTGCTCTCACTTCACCCCACCTTCGCCCTCCCACCCCATGTGCTCAAGTCCATTTTCTATGTCTATCTCTTTATTCCTGCCCTGCAACTAGGTTCATTAGTACCAGTTTTTTTTTTTGACTCCATATATATGTGTTAGCATACAGTATTTGTTTTTCTCTTTCTGACTTACTTCACTCTGTATGACAGACTCTGGGTCCATCCACCTCACTAAAAATAACTCAGCTTCATTTCTTTTTATGGCTGAGTAATATTCCATTGTATATATGTGCCACATCTTCTTTATCCATTCATCTGTCGATGGACATTTAGGTTGGTTCCATGTCCTGGCTATTATAAATAGTGCTGCAATGAACATTGTGGTACATGTCTCTTTTTGAATTATGGTTTTCTCAGGGTATGTGCCCAATAGTGGGATTGCTGCATCATATGGTAGATGTATTTTTAGTTTTATAAGGAACCTCCATACTGTTTTCCATAGTGGTTGTATCAATTTACATTCCCACTAACAGTGCAGGAGGGTTCCCTTTTCACCACACCCTTTCCAGAATTTATTGTTTCTAGATTTTTTGATAATGGCCATTCTGACTGGCATGAGGTGACACCTCATTATAGTTTGTTTTGTTTTGATTTTGCTGTATGCGGGCCTCTCACTGTTGTGGCCTCTCCCGTTGTGGAGCACAGGCTCCGGACGCCCAGGCTCAGCGGCCATGGCTCACGGCCCCAGCTGCTCTGCAGCATGTGGGATCTTCCTGGACCAGGGCACGAACCCGTGTCCCCTGCATCGGCAGGCGGACTCTCAACCACTGCACCATCAGGGAAGCCCTCATTGTAGTTTTGAATTGCATTTCTCTAATAATTAGTGATGTTGAGCATCTTTTCATATGCCTCTTGGCCACCTGTATGTCTTCCTTGGTGAAATGTCTATATAGGTCTTCTGCCCATTTATTAACTGGATTGTTTGTTTTTTTGATATTGAGCTCCATGAGCTGTTTGTATATTTTGGAGATTAATCCTTTTTCTGTAGTTTCATTTGCAAATATTTTCTCCCATTCTGAGGGTTGTCTTTTTGTCTTATTTATGGTTTCCTTTGCTTTGCAAAAGCTTTTAAGTTTAATTAAGTCCCATTTGTTTATTTTTGGTTTTATTTCCATTAATTTAGGAGGTGGGTCAAAAAAAAGAAATCTTGCTGTGGCTTATGTCAAAGTGTGTTTTTCCTATGTTTTCCTTTAAGAGTTTTATAGTGTCTGGTCTTACATTTAAGTCTTTAATCCATTTTGAGTTTATTTCTGTGTGTGGTGTTAGGTAGTGTTCTAATTTCATTCTTTTACAGGTAGCTGTCCAGTTTTCCCAGCACCACTTACTGGAGAGGCTGTCTTTTCTCCATTGTATGTTTTTGCCTCCTTTGTCATAAATTAGGTGACCATATGTGCATGGGTTTATCTCTGGGCATTCTATCCTGTACCACTGATCTATATTTCTGTTTTTGTGCCAGTACCATACTGTCTTGATTACTGTAGCTTTGTGGTATAGTTTGAAGTCAGGGAGCCTGACTCCTCCAACTCCGTTTTTCTTTCTCAAGATTGCTTTGGCTATTCGGAGTCTTTTTTGTTCCCATACAAATTGTAAAAATTTTTGTTCTAATTCTGTGAAGAATGCCATTGGTAGTTTAATAGGGATTGCATTGAATCTGTAGATTGTTTTGGGTAGTATAGTCATTTTCACAGTTTTGGTTCTTCCAATCCAAGAACATGGTATGTTACTCCATCTGTCTGTGTCATCTTTGATTTCTTTCATCAGTGTTTTATAGTTTTCTGAGTGCAAGTCTTTCGCCTCCTTAGGCAGGTTTATTTCTAGGTATTTTATTCTTTTTGTTGCAATGGTAAATAGGAGTATTTCCTTCATTTCTCTTTCTGATTTTTCATTGCTGGTGTATAGGAATGCCAGAGATTTCTGTGCATTAATTTTGTATTCTGCAACCTTACCAAATTCATTGATTAGTTCTAGTAGTTTTCTGGTGGTATCTTTAGGATTTTCTATGTATAGTGTCATGTCATTGGCAAACCGTGACAGTTTTACTTCTTCTTTTCCAATTTGTATTCCTTTTATTTCTTTTTTTCTCTGATTGCTCTGGCTATGACTTCCAAGCTATGTTGAGCAAGAGTGGCGAGAGTGGACATCCTTATCTTGTTCCTGATCTTAGAGGAAATTTTTTCAGTTTTTCACACTTAAGTATGATGCTTGCTGTGGGTTTGTCTTATATAGCCTTTATTATGTTGAGGTAGATTCCCCTGTGCCCATTTTCTGGAGAATTTTTATCATAAATGGGTGTTGAATTTTGTCAAAAGCTTTTTCTGCATCTATTGAGATGATCGTGTGGTTTTTATTCCTTAATTTGCTAAGGTGGTGTATCATATTGATTGATTTGCATATATTGAAGAATCCTTGCATTCCTGTGATAAATCCCACTTGATCATGGTGTATGATCCTTTTAATGTGCTTTTGGATTCTGTTTGCTAGTATTTTGTTCAGGATGTTTGTGTCTATGTTCATCAGTGATATTGGTCTATAATTTTTTTGTGTGTGTGTGATATCTTTTCCTGGTTTTGGTATCAGGGTGATGGTAGCTTTGTAGAATGAGTTTGGGAGTGTTTATCCCTCTGCAATTTTTTGGAAGAGCCTGAGAAGGATCGGTGTTAGCTCTTCTCTAAATGTTTGATAGAATTCACCTGTGAAGCTGTCTGCTCCTGGACTTTTGTTTGTTGGAAGATTTTTAATTACAGTTTCATTTTCATTACATGTGATAAGTGTATTTATATTTCCTAATTCTTCCTGGTTCAGTCTTGGAAAATGTACCTTTCCAAGAATTTGTCCATTTCTTCGTGATTGTCCATTTTATTGGCATATAGTTGTTTGTAGTAGTCTCTTATTATCCTTTGTATTTCTGCAGTATCAGTTGTGAAGTCCCCTTTTTCATTTCTAATTTTATTGATTTGCATCCTCTTCCTTTTTTTCTTGATTAGTCTAGCTAAGGGTTTATCAATTTTGTTATCTTCTCAAAGAACCAGTGTTTAGTTTTATTTATCTTTGCTATTGTTTTCTTCATTTCTAATTCATGTATTTCTGCTCTGGTCTTTATTATTTCTTTCCAGCTACTGACTTTGGGTTTTCTTTGTTCTTTCCCTTGTTGTTTTAAGTGTCGGGTTAGATTGTTTGAGATTTTTCGTTTCTTGAGGTGAGATTGTATTACTATAAACTTCCCTCTTAGAACTGCTTTTGCTGCGTCCCATAGGTTTTGGGTCATTGTGTTTTCATTGTCATTTGTTTCTGTGTATTTTTTGATTTCTTCTTTCATTTCTTCAGTGATCTCTTGGTTATTTAGTAGCACACTGTTTAGCCTCCATGTATTTGTGTTTTTTACAGTTTTTTTCCTGTAATTGATTTCCAGTCTCATAGTGTATGGTCAGAAAAGATGTTTGATAGAATTTCAATTTTCTTAAATTTTCCGAGGCTTGATTTGTGACCCAAGATGTGATCTATCCTGGAGAATGCTCCATGTGCACTTGACAAGAAAGTGTATTCTGCCACTTGGGTGGAATGTTCTATAAATATCAATTAGATCTATCTGGTCTACTGTATCATTTAAAACTGTGTTTCCTTATTTATTTTCATTTTGGATGATCTGTTCATTGGTGAAAGTAGAGTGTTCAAGTCCTCAACTATTGTGTTACTGTCGATCTCTCCTTTCATGGTTGTTAGCATTTGCTTTATGTATTGAGGTGCTCCTACGTTGGGTGCATAAACATTTATAATTGTTATATCTTCTTCTTGGATTGATCCTTTGATCATTATGTAGTGTCTCTCCTTATCTCTTGTAATAGTCTTTATTTTAAAGTCTATTTTATCTGATAAATGTATTGCTACTCCAGCTTTCTTTTGATTTCCATTTGCATGGAATATCTTTTTCCATCCCTTCACTTTCAGTCTGTATGTGTCCCTAGGTCTGAAGTGGGTCTCTTGTAGACAGCACATATATGGGTCTTGTTGTTGTATCCATTCAACCAGTCTGTGTCTTTTGGTTGGGGTATTTAATCCATTTTCATTCACAGTTATTATTGATATGTATGTTCCTATTACCAATTTCTTAATTGTTTTGGGTTTGTTTTTGCAGGTCTTTTTCTTCTCGTGTGTTTCCCGCTTGGAGCAGTTTCTTTAGCACTTGTTGTAAAGCTGGTTTGGTGGTGCTGAATTCTCTTAGCTTTTGCTTGTCTGAAAAGCTTTTGACTTCTCCATCAATTCTGCATGGGATCCTTGCTGGGTAGAGTAATCTTGGTTGTAGGTTTTTCTCTTTCATCACTTTAAATATATCCTGCCACTCCCTTCTGGCCTGCAGAGTTTCCATGAAAAATCAGCTGATAACCTTATGGGGATTCCTTTTTTTGTTTTTTTTTCCCTTGCTGCTTTTAATATTTTTTCTTTGAATTTAATTTTTGTTAGTTTGATTAATACATATCTTGGTGTGTTTTTTCTAGGATTTATTCTGTATGGGACTCTCTGTGCTTCCTGCACTTGGGTGACTATCCTTTCCCATGTTAGGGAAGTTTTTAACTATAATCTCTTCAAATATTTTCTCAGACCGTTTCTTTTTCTCAGCTTCTTCTGGGACCCCTATAATTCAAATGTTGTTGCGTTTAGTGTTGTCCCAGAGGTCTCTGAGATTATCTTCAATTCTTTTCATCCTTTTTTCTCTATTCTGGTCCTCGGCAGTTATTTCCACCATTTTGTCTTCCAGATCACTTATTTGTTCTTCTGCCTCAGTTATTCTGTTACTGATTCCTTTTTGTGTGTTTTTCATTTCAGTTATTATGTTGTTCATCTCTGTTTGTTTGTTCTTTAGTTCTTCTAGATCTTTGTTAAATATTTCTTGTATTTTCTCAATCCGTGCTTCCATTCTGTTTCCGAAATTCTGGATCATCTTTACTATCATTACTCTGAATTCTTTTTCAGTTAGATTGTCTGTTTCCTCTTCATTTATTTGGTCTTGTACGTTTTTACCTTCCTCCTTCATCTGTGACATATTTTTTTGCTGCTTTTTTTTTTTTTTTTAAATGAGTGGGATTATGTTATATCTTATTGATTGTTTGGCCTGAAGCTTCCAACACTGGAGTTTGTAGGCTATTAGGTAGAGGTGGGTCTTGGTGCTGAGATGAGGAACTCTGTGACACCTCACTCTGATAAATATTCCCTGGGGTCTGAGGTTCTCTGTTAATCCAGTGGTTCGGACTTGGAGCTCCCACTGCAGGAGCTTTGGCCTGACTCTGGGCTCATGAAGCAAGATTCCGCAAGCTGCTGGTTCACTTTGGGGTTCCTCCCGTCTCCTTAAGCATCAGAGTCCCCTACCAGCAGCCAGCAGGCTCCCTAGTTGTGGAGAACCACTATCTCCACATCTTCCCACACTGCCATCTTGACTCCACCCATCAAGGCAATTAATTTCTTAATAATAATGTTTCTGACCCATGAAGACTATATATGTCTACATTTATTTAGGTCCTCTTTAATTTCTTTCAGCAATTTTTGCAGTTTTCAGTGTACAGATCTTATACATCTTTTGTTCAAGATTTGTTCCCATGTATTTCACATAATTTCAAAGTAATTTTATCTTTATTTCATGTAATTTCGTGTATTGAAGGGTATTTTTGTAAATTTCAGTGCCTAACATTTTGTTGCTAGGATATAGAATTACAATGAATGTTTATATGTAGTTCTCGTATTCTATAACCTTGTTAAACTGACACATTAAGCAGTTCTAGTTCTTTTTGTGTGGGCCCAATGGACTTTTTACATAGACAATCATGTTATCTGCAAATAAAGATAGTTTTACTTTCTCCTTTCCAATTTGGATGTCTTTATACCTTGCATTATTGAACTGGCTAGATCGAACTTGCACTACAATGTTGAATGGAAGTGGTGGGAATTAACATCCTTGCTTTTTCCTTAGCTTAAGGGGAAAGCTGTCTTTCACCATTAAGTATAATGTTATGTAGGTTTTTGTAGTGTCTTGCATCAGTTGTAGAAATTACCTTCTATTGCAGCTTGCTTGAAGTTTTGTTTTGTTTTGTTTTTAATCAGGAATAGATGTTGGATTTTGTCAAGTGCTTTTTTCTTTGTGTAATGAAATGATCATATAATTTTTATTTTTTAGTTTGTTAGTATGGTTAATATGGTTATATGTATTGCTTTCCAAATCTAAACCAATTTTTTCCAGCTTTATTGATGTATAATTGACATATAACATTGTGTAAGTTTAAGGTGTACAGTGTCAATTTGATAGAGTTATATATTACAAAATGATTACCACCATAGCCTTAGCTAATGCCTCCATCATATCACATAAGCTCCATTTCCTTTCTGTGATGAGAACTTTTAAGATCTACTCTCTTGGTGACTTTTAAGTATATAGTATAGTATCATTAACTGTAATCATAATGCTATGCATTATATCTCCAGAACTTATTCACCTGGAAATTTATACTTTTTGACCAACATATCTGCATCCCCCACCAACCTCCAGCCTCTGGTAACCATAATTCTGTTTTTTCTGTTTTTGTGAGTTTGGCTTTTTTAGATTACAAATATAAGTGATATTATACAGTATTTGTCTTTCTCTGACTTACTTCACTTAGCATAATTCCCTCAGGGTCCATCAGTGTAGTCACAAATGGAAAGATTTCCTTCTTTATCATATCACATCTTCTTTATCCATTTATCTGTTGACGTACACTTAGGCTGTTTCCATAGCATGGCTATTGTGAATAAAGCTGCAATGAACGTGAGACTGCAGATATCTCTACAAGATTGTAATTTCACTTCCTTTGAATATATACTCAGAAGTAGGATCTCTGGAACATATGGTAGTTCTATTTTTAATTTTTTAGGAACCTCCATCTGTTTCCCATAGTGGAAATTTACATTTCCACCAACAGTGCACAGAGGTTCCCTTTTATCCACATCCTTGCCAACACTTGTCTTTTGATGACAGCCATACTAACAAGGGTGAGGTGATAACTCATCGTAATTTCATTTTGCATTTCTCTGATGATTAGTGATGAGTTTCTTTTCAGGTACCTGCTGGCCATTTGCATACCTTTTTGGAAAAATGTCTGTTCAGTTCCTCTGACATTTTTTAATTGGATTTTTTTTTGTTTTGTTATTGAGTTGTATGAGTTCTTTATACATTTTGGGTATATGTATCAGATACATGGTTTGCAAATATATTCTCCTATTCTGAAGTTTGCATTTTCATTTTGTTGATTGTTTCTTTTTCTGTGCAGAAGCTTTTTAGTTTGACATACTCACAGTTACTGATTTTGGCTTTTTTTACTTGTGCTTTTGTTGTAACATCCAAAAAGTCATGACCAAGACCTGTCAAAGAGCTTTTCCCTTTGTTTTCTTCTAGGAGTTTTATGGTTTCAGATCTTTTGTTTGATTAAATCTTTAATCCATTTTGAGTTAATTTCTGTGAGTAGTGTAAGATAGAGGTCCAATTTAATTTTTCTGAATGTGGTTATCCAGTTTTCCCATCACTATTTATTGAAGAGACTACTTTATCCCCATGGAGTAGTCTTTGCTCCCTTGTCAGTATTAGTTAACTGTATATGTGAGGGATTATTTCTAGGCTCTCTATTCCATTTCATTAGTTGTGTGTCTGTTTTTATGCCAGTACCATACCTTTTTGACTACTCTAGCTTTGTAGTATAGTCTGAGCCAGGAAGTGTGATGCCTCCAGCTTTGTTCTTTCTCAGAATTGTTTTGCTATCTGGGTCCTTTTGTGGTTCCATACAAATTTTAGAATTGTTTTTTCTATTTCTGTGAAAAATGCCGTTGGAATTTTGATAAGGATTTCATTGAATCTATAGAAGGCTTTGGGTAGTATGTACATTTTAATAGTATTAATTCTTCTGATCTATAAACACAGGATATCTTTCAATTTATTTGTGTCTTCCTCAGTTTCTTCCATCAGTCTTATAAGTTTCAGTGTGCAGATATTTTACCTCCTTGACATTTATTTATTTATTTATTTCAGACTTAGAAATTTAGTCTTAAGTCTTCTGTTGTATTTGATGTGACTGTGAGTGGGATTGTTTTCTTTATTGCTTTTTCAGATATTTTGTTGTCAGTGTATAGAGTTTTGAGGATAAACCCCACTTAATATTGATGCATTATATATATTTTTAGTGTTTTATTTTTAGAATAATTTTAGGTTCACAGCAGAGTTGAGCAGAAGATACAGAGATTTTCCATATGCCTCCTGCCTGTACATATTCGTAGCCTCCATCACCATCAACATCCCCCATCAGTGTGGTACATTTGTTACAAATGATGAACATCCATTGACACATCATAATCATCCAAGGTCCATAGTTTACATTAGGGTTCACTCTTGATGTTGTACGTTGTATGAGTTTGTACAAATGTATAATGACCTGCATCCACCATTATTTAATCATACAGAGTTCTTTCACTGCCCTAAAAATCCGCTGTGTGCTCCACCTATTCATCCCTTCCTTCCTTCCTGGTGACCACTGATCTTCTTACTTTCTCTATAGTTTCACCTTTCCAGAATGCCATACAGTTGGAATCATATAGTATATAACCTCTTCAGATTGGCCTCTCTCACATAGAAACATGCATTTAAGTTTCTTTCATGTCTTTTCAATGCTTGATAGTTTTGTTTTTGTTTTTTTAGTGCTGAATCATAGCACTTCATTTTACTGCTGAATTGTATTCCATTGAATGGATGTATCACAGCGTATTTAGCCATACACCTAATGAAGAAAATCTTTCTTGCTTCCATATTTTGGCAAATATGAATAAAGATGCTATAAATATCCACATGCAGGTTCTTGTGGGAATGTAAGTTTTCCCTGCATTTGGTAAATAACAAAGAAAGCAGCTGCTAGATCGTATGGTAAGACTATGTTTAGTTTGCTAGAAACTGCCAAACTACCTTTCAAAGTAGCTGTACCATTTTGCATTCCCACCATCAATTAACGAGTTTCTGTTCCATCACAGCTTAACCTAAGCATATGTATCTTTTTATTGTTTGATTTCATTTGCTAAAGTTTTGGATCTGAATTATTCTGTCCCCCAAATTATTCTGCCCCAATCAGGTTTGGAACAATTTTTCTTCTATTTCAGTTTTTATCATATTAAATATAATAGTTATTTCCTTTTTTTTTTAAATTATGGGAATACTTCTCTCTTTCTCACTCCCATTCTCTCCCTTTTCTCCTCCCCTAATACTTTTATCTATTGTGTACTTATTACTGCCAATCTCATTGCTCTTTTGAAAGATGAACGTTGCACAGAATCTTTGATCTCAAGGAGGCTTACAGTCTACTGGAGAGAGAATGATTTCCACATGATTCAGGTTCAACCTGGTAATTGACTATGACAAGGTACTACCAGGAATTCTTACCTTTATCCAAAGATGTAACCCTGGAGTTAAATCTGGTTTGCCAGATAAATGAAGCAAGGAAAGTTATCACAGTCAGAGGATGCAGCCTATCAAAGGCAGACAGCATGTCATGTTTTGGAAATTACTGGGGGGTGTTAGATGATGAACAGATTTCATAAAATAAAGGATGCTATGTCGTAGTCAAGAAATTTTGATTTTATCCTCCTGGTGATGATGGCGAGATTTATATTTCAGAAACCATTGCTTAAAGAAAGCTGGACTAGAGGCAGGATGACCACCTTGGAAGTTGTTTTAACAGTATGAGGAGACAAGGGTATGAATTCACAAGATATTTAAGTGTCAGAGTAAACATGACCTAGTGCTGACTAGATATGGGAGCAAGGAAGGAGGAGGAATAAAATGTAACTTCCATTGCTTTATGTGTTTTTTAATGTTTTGTTTTTGTTCTTTCCTGTTTTGTTGGTTTCTGCATCTGTGTGGGTAGCAACGTCATTCATTGACCTAAGAGAGTGTAAAAGGGAAGAGAGGTTTCATGAAGGGAGTTACTTAGTTTAATTGTGAATCACCTGTTTAATTGTGAATCACCTGAAGTTGAGGTGCTTACCTAATAGCCAGGGAACATGAAGGATAGGCAGATGGAAGTAAAGGTCTGAAGCCCAGAAGGGATTAGATGTCCAGAGTTACAGGTTTGTGAGTCACAAGTGCTACATATGAGTTTGAAGAATCTTTAAAGTGCAACAGATCCAACCACAAATACCGCTGCTTCACGCAGCTCTGGAGATCTAAATGTACACTCAAGTAAAGGCCGTATCTGAAGCAAAAAGCGTCCACGTGGATAAGATCAGAAAAGCAGGGATTGATCTCTCCCTGTGAGATAAACATTAAACATCACTGTATGGCAACTCCTGGTAACATGTGGGCATAGGTCTTTTGTGCAGAATCACAAATGCCGATAAAACTCAGAACTTCGCAGAGAAGATATCTCATTTTGATAATCATATTTCTCTTATGTAGGAATGGATATCAAACAGAAAGGTAAAAAAACTATTTTAAAAGTCAATATATAGAAATCATATTTCTCATCTTATGTAGGAATGGATATCAAATAGAAAGATACAAAAAATGTTTTAAAAGTCAGTATAGGTCATTTGTGTGAACTCGAAGTGTGGAACTGGTTGGTCATAAGGAAAGATTATTTTTTGAAGGAAATATTTCAAACAAACATAGAAAATCTAAAGAATAGTGAAACACAGCCCGTATATTCACCACTATCCAGTTTTAACAGTTTTTGTCATTTTGTCATGCTTGGTTTAGATCTGTTGTTTTCATTTTTGTTGTGTCAGAAGTAAATCTTTATAGATAATGCTGAATCTTCCTTTGCAATCATTTCTGCTTCCTGCCCCTGATGTAACCAGTGACCTAAATTTGCTGTGTATCTCTCATGTCTATATTTTTATTCTATATGCTTCATTGAAATTATTGACGGTTTAAGTGTGGATGCATTTTGAGATTTTCTATTATTTTCAATTGATCTGTTTGTCTAGCATTGTGTCAGTAACCCACCGTCTTAATTCCTGTGACTTGACAGGAAGTCTTGAAGCCGAATAGTGTAAATTTCCTAGTTTTATTCCTTCTTTGTTTGTTTTGGCTTTGGCTAGATCCTTTGCATTTTCATATACATTGTAGAATCAGCTTCACAATTTCAATTTTTTAAAAAAGTCTGCTGGGATTATGATGGTATTGTGTTGACTTTATAAGTCAACTTAAAGCGTCTTAAGATCTTAAAAATATTGAGTTTTCTAATCCATAGACATGGTACATCTCTCTATTTAGATTCTCTTTAATTTTTCTTAGCAATATTTTGTTGTTTTCAGTGTAGAGGCGTTATAAGTTGTATTAGTTTTCTACTGATGTTTTAAAAATTGCCACAGATTGAATGGCTTAAAGCAACATCCGTTAATTATCTCACAGTTTCTGTAGGTCAGGAGTCCAGGCATAGTATAGTCGGGTTCTCTGCTTAAGAACTCACAAGGCAGAAATCAAGGTGTCAGACATGTCTGAGATCTCTTCTGACCCTCAGAGTCCTTTTTCAAGCTCACATGACTGTTGGCAGAATTCATTTACTTGGACAGTAGAACTCATGGAGGCTATGCCTTTAAGGCCAGCAAGAAGGCACCTCTCTGAAGCTTCACCTTCTTTTAAAGGCTCACCTGATTAGGTCAGACCCAACCAGGATAATCTTCCTTTTGCCTAACTCAATGGCAACTGACTAGTAATCTAATCATAAGTGATAACCCATCATATTCACAGGTATCTCCCATACTCAAAGGAGAGGGCTTATATGGACATTACCTCCAAGAGGCTGGGTTAGAATTCTGTCTACTTACACACAATTTTTGATGAAAAGTACTGTATTTTTTGATACTATAATGTATCATTTAAATTTCATTTTCCATTTCTTTGTGAAGCAGATCACTTCTAATTTAACGTATCTTTATTGCAAAGTTGTTCTGGCTATTTCATTTATCTAGAAATCATTCTCAACATTCTCCTTAAAACACTGATTTGGAATTTACTAGAAACGGACTTTCTGGTTTTGTTTTCAGTAATTTTACTAGATGCATCATCACTTCAGCCATAGTTTCTCTCTTCAATTTGTTTTCCTGCTTTTCCTTCCTTTTTGTGGTTCTCTTTGACGTACTTCATGTTACTTTGGGTCAGTCTCCTAGCTGAGTCCTAGTAGATTTTCTATCAATTTTAAAAAGCAAATTTCTGTGTCATTCAGGATTTTTAGTTACAAGTATTAGAAAACAACTCTGGCTCTCTTAAACGTAAAAAGAATTTAGCAGAAGGCAGATTCAGGCCATACAAAATAGGCATATGGACAAGAAAAAGGAAGCTTGGGAAGCTTGGTGCTGGAAAAATAAACAAGGTCACATTGCAGGAAAACTTAGTGCTTTAGTCACCTTTGTTTTTTATATATATGTATGTGTGTATATAATATATATATATGTATGTATATATAATATGTGTATATATGTATATATATTTAATGTATGTATATATATATATGTATGTGTATGTATGTGTATACATATATTATTTATTTATTTGTTTGTTTATTTATGTGTCATTCCCTCAAGCATCCAAGTTTAGGTCACATCTAAGCCCCCCTCATTCCTAGGCAGCCGTAGAAAGAAGGCTTTACCTTCCCTCCAAGATTATCCTTATGTTAATAATGCAAGAATAATGCAATAGTCAAGCTCCATCCTACTTTCCTAACAAAAATCAGAGACCTAATTGCTTTTGCTTCTGGAGAGCCAAAACCAAACAAACAAACAAACATGACATTTTCTCTTGTATTTTATCTCTATATACCCAATGTTGGGGAAAATTGGAATGTAGTGGTTAGAAGAGGGAAAGGTTTAGAAATAGAAGAGAGGAATGGTTGACCTGGGTTTATTCTTGAAGTGAAGAAAAAAGAAAGCAAATTGATAGGACAGACAACCTACGGAGTATTTATTATGTTAGAAAAAGTCTGGCCGATGCAACTAAGAAGTCAGAGGTTTAAATTCTGCTTCTCCCTCTTGGCTTGTTGACCCTAGGCAAGCTATTTATCCTCTCTGACTCTAGGTCTTCTCAGTCGCCAAGTAGAAATAATCACATCTGTCTCCCAGGTTTGCTGTTAACAATTAAATGAGAATGTGTATGTAAAGCATCCAGCACAACACGCTAATTAACAGTGGTTACTTGCCACATACTTGTTAATTTCCTAACCCTTCTTTCTCAAATGCTCTCTAACTCCTGAAACACCCTAGCACCACCACCCCTCTGAAAGGAGCTGCAGAATCTCAAGCACGCTAACTGTAACCCATCAGGAAGTGTAATTGCTATCAGACTCCTGCCATGTGTGGACTGATATTGAGGGTGGTCACGTATAGAGACATAAGCTTCTCCTTCATGGAATGGAACTTGTGATGAGACCACCGTGCTCCCTTCATTTCTTGTTTCCCATTCTAGGTACAGTGCTGCCTTACACCAAAGAGAATTTGATTTCTCCTTTCTTATTATGAGTAATCTGTACTATTTGCAATGATTCCAGCTGCCCAGAATGGTTTCTCTCTATCTTTAGGAAGTCTTTTTTGTTATAAAAAAATCAGTTATATTAAATAAGAAGAGTGGTGAAGATCATGTATGTATTGAACTTTAAAATAAGTTCTTAAATATCTGAAGGGAAAGTACTGGTCATTAAAGGGAATTTCTCAATTTATGCAATTCATGGAAGAATATTTTTTCCAAAATAGGCTAATTTATTTGAAATTAAAGAGAAGTAAATGTTATAAATTAAAACCTGTGGGAAAGTATTGAAAAACAACAAAAATAGGCTTTGTTTTAGAAGAGTGATTCTTAAACGTTAGTGTATCTAAGTGTAATCTAGGGAACTGTCATTAGTAGAATTTCCAATCTCACTCCAAAAATGGAGTTTATTCATTCTGGAGTGGTGCCCAAGAAGCCACAGTATTAAACATACTTCTTGGTGATTTTGATGAGCTAGTCCAAAGGGCTTTTTTTCTCCACTAGAAAGATTTCTTGAGAGGTTTTTACCCACCATGGATTTTGCCAAGAGGTAGGGGAATGGGATCCACATCTAGACAGCAGTGGGTGGTGACTCTTCAATAGTTGTAAAGCAGGATCTCAGACTGGTGGCCAACGACCAAAACCAGTTCACAAACTTGTTCTGTTTGGCAAAAGTAGTGTTTAAAATGTTTGTAACGCCCTAAGGCTAAGCTTGCTTTCTTCACTTCACCATTAACTGTCCCTTTGGCTTCTGGTTATAGTCAACCAAGCTTTATTCACATTTGAATGATGTGGCTGACCCCGAGGCATTTGTTTGTAAATTCTGAACATTTAAAGGATCACTTTCTAAAGAGTGAGGTATTTGGGAACTTTCAGGGGATGATTCAGTTTTGTTTGTAAATTCTCATTTGACCAGGCCAAGCCAACTAGAGTCAAATTATGCACAGTTTTTCTACTCAAGGCTGACAAATTCTGGAGAAGTCTATGTAGGTTGGACCCCTACCCCTCTTCTGTAATACATTGGTTTACTTCTCTGTCCACTGTACTAGACTCTGAGCAATACCTGGGCAGGAACTGAATCTTTGTACATGCCTTATCCTCAGAGCCCAGCACATTATATAGAACTTAATAGATGCTTAAAAGTCTGTTGAGATGAAAAGTCAAAAAGGAAGGAAAAGGGAAGATCGAAGGAAGTATGGAAGAAAGAAAGGAAGGAAGAGAAGACAGTGAAGGAACGGGAAAGGAGGAAAGGGGAAGGAAGGGACCAGAGAAAGGAGAAAACGGAAAGGAGTGAAAAAGAATGGAGACAAGTTTGTGTGGAGAATTGGGGAATGTAACTGACTGAATCCCTCATTTAAAAAGCAAGCAAGAATATGAACTATTTTAGTTGGCATTTTCTGAATCATAATTAAATTCAGAATTAGGCATCTTTGAGCAGACATGGAGAATCGTTTGTGTTTGAGTGTCAGGCACTGATTTCTCAGATGTTGATTGAATTGCCCTAGATTTTGTTTTATGTCACTTAGGGGGCTTCCTGCTGGGTTTCTGAAATGAAAGCATTGAATGAATATCTTAGAATATTATCTTAAGCTTGTAATTACTAATAATGTAGCAAAACATACCAAATGGGCATCAGCAAAACACCAATGTGCTATTTATATTTTAACCTAATCATACACTTTTTGTCACAATCTATCAATGCATTCTTCTCCTTGTGTCTATATTTTTTTCATTGGAAAAAACTGGCTCAAAAGAGAGAGAGAAATATGTCAATCTGTTGCTTTCAGAAAATTAAGCTCCTTTAAAATTGAGTACTCAGAATTCCTGTTATTTTGTTTGTTGGCTTTGATAACTTCTTTCTAAAATAATACCTACCCAAAACATGATTCTTAAAGAACAAGTGAATTGAAAATCGATAAAGTTGTTTAGACACCGTGTAGAGTAAGCTGGGTAAGAGAGTAGTGTTTCAGAAAGATAGGAGCGTCATGAGTTTAGGTGCTCACCCAGACCTGCTGTGATCTTATGACCTCTGGGATGTCACTTCATTTCCTGGAGACTCAGAGTTTCATCTGTAGGTTGAGCAAATCTCTCATATTCAATTTACAAGAATTTAGAATTGATAGTACGGCACTATCAATTAGCTGCACATCTTAGCTCTCTTTTTCAAAGGCTCTGTGTCCTTGGGCAGTAATTTAGAATCTTTATTTTCATCACCATAAAGTGGATATTATTATAATACATATTTCACATGGTATTTGAGACAATTAAATGAGAAACTACATATAAAACAGATAACAGCAGGCACATAGAGGTAGTAATGATTTTTGTTGATGACTCCTACCTGCTGGGAAATAACCTGTGATTTTTACATCTGACTAAATGAAGAAAAAAAAAAAGAAGTTAGAAGCGATAATTCTGTGACTAAAAAATGGTGACACCTTTCCTTTTCCAGTATCAATGATAAAAGGGGACAGATTTCAAATGTCTAAGGCAGAAAGCCTCATAACTTTGACCACTGATAACCTACCTATTCCTACATTCCTGATGTTCGTATTCTTGAGGTTTGTGCGGGAAAAGGAGCAACTTAGATACAAAGCTTGCAGAGTGTGCTAAGCAGTCATTTAGCAAATGCACTGACCTCATAGAATGCTGAGTGCTCGTATGGTTTTGTTGGCTACCTGGAGGGCTTTGCAACATGCGTCCATGGGGAACGTGAAGCACATCCATGAGATAAAGTTTAAAGAGCATCATATCAACAAGTACAAATCAATATCCTAAGAAATGAGTGCCTAGGTGCTAAGGGGATCCTTTGGAAAGCTTTCTTCGAAGCAATAAGATAAACTAAAAGGGCAGTAGTAGTGTGCATAAAGAAAGACAAAGAAGACCAAAATTCAATCACAGAGCACTAAAGGCCAGACCAAGAAACAAGGAAACAGGGTCTGTGAATGTTTGAATTTCTTCTACTTTTAAAAAATTTTATTTTGGTTTTGTTTTATTTTAGATTCACATACAACAGTATTTTATCAATAGGTTCTGTATCCCATGCCCCTATCTAGAACCTCTTTGAACACGGTCAAAATGCATTTAAAAAATTTAAATCAACATTGTTGAGGTATAAATTATACACAATTTAATATACACAATTTAAAATTCTTCTTAAAAGAATACAAATTTCTCAAAAATAAGAAAAACATTTATTTTTATAAGGCTTGTTTTCAGACTAGTTGTTTCAGTAATAAGCAGAGACTCAAAAAATAAAAGATGAGAAAATAGGAGAAAATTAAACCATTTGGAAACCATGTTGATTTTAGTAAATATTTCTTAACTTTTTACTTAATTTCTAGGAGTATTTTTAGAGGTATAATCTGTGTCTTTTGTTTTCATGTCCTTATTCAAGATCATATCTTCAGACAGGGGAAGGGAAGTGCAACACTTCCAAGCATTTTTTTTTCATTCTAAAAATTGGTCTTAGAATAAAGATTCAAACCAATATTG
Source organism: Phocoena sinus (assembly GCF_008692025.1). Classification (NCBI taxonomy): domain Eukaryota; kingdom Metazoa; phylum Chordata; class Mammalia; order Artiodactyla; family Phocoenidae; genus Phocoena; species Phocoena sinus. The sequence goes on along the minus strand of NC_045768.1, from coordinate 76,780,188 downwards.
TGGAATTAGTACTTCTTATGAACATCTCATGAACTTCTCTTTAAAGAGAATACGTGCATTTAATTTTATATATCCTCTTTGAGAAAATAAAGGGAATAATAATACAACAGTTATGTGAAGCAACTTGTTGTATAATAGTGCCCCCACCAAAATGTGTTAACTTGTGGTGTAGACCACACAGGACTGTACTGCAATGCCTAATACACCCATGTGGGAGGCACTGACTCTGTGTTGGAGGCCAGAAATATCAACGTACTATCAGAACCTAACTGGTTGGATTTTTTTGGAGCCATCATGACTCAACCAGTTAGTGGGCTTAAGAGTGACACAAAACCATCACTTCCAGTACAAACTGTACGTGAGTTGACTGGGTATATCAGTCCTTTCATATTGTAGCTTACCCTTGGTCTGTAATGCTTTGCTCACTGGCAAACTTCATAAAATCCCTTGTCTGGTCATATAGTGGGTGGGATATAAAATAAGTCCAATTATTTTAATTTGGTCTAATGTTGCTACCTTTCTTGGTTACCAGTGTATGTCAACAAATCAGAATAGAATAAATAGTAGACTTTTATGGGGAGAATAAGTGCATTTTCATTATGTATTTGAGCACTTAATCCCATATCTGGTACAACTGAGGTACTCAGTTAAAATTTGTGGAATGAATAAGTGTGTTATTGGATGAATCAGAGTTCAGTTGTCAGTGGAAAACCTTTTTATTCACTACTTAAAACACACACACACACGCACGCACACACACACACACACACACACACACACAGAAAACCTAGCCATTCAAAGAAGGGATCAATAGCATCGTTTCTGTATAATGAAATAAAGCTATTTTAGAAAGCAAATAGTTATGCCGATTTACTTAGTTTCACTCTTTTACAGTAAGTGGCAGAACTGAAGTATTAGAAGTCACAATAGTTCACAGATGGGGCCTTCCAAAACAAGTAGCTTTCAAAAATTCCTCACTTCAAAGTCAAAGTCAGTTCTGTAGCTTGGAGATTATGTTTAATTTCCACTTCCCTGTCATTTAGTCTACCCTTATATGACTTCTTCTAATACCCTGCCTGGCCACCAAGAGACCAAAAAGGATTACTACTCATGGAAACAGATTTGTTTTATAAAATAATTGATTTGATAATTTTCAGAGTATCCTCAAAGAAGAAAAGAAGGAAAATCATTTAGGGCATGAATAGAAACATTTGCATCCAGAAGTTGACTAAGATTTTAGCTTAATAAATACCGGAGCTTGGATCAGTAGATTAGAAAATTTCAGCCATTTTGTGTGTGTGTATGTGTGTGTGTGTCTGGGTGTGTGGGTATTTATGTGTGACACTAATAGCATCAGCACAACACTTGACTTTTGAATTGCACAATGGTTATTTGGTGTCCAGGTACACATGTCTTTTTTTTAAGGACTTATTTTGAAGTGTTGCATTTTATTCTGAGGTATACGTTTGACTTCAGCCCCTTACCGTCTTACCATTCTTGCTGAAATGGCACAAAAGGATATCTCACTACTGTGTCTTGTAAGGAAATCTCCACATGGACTTCTGGGAATACTTGAGGTTCTAATCACAGGAGCATGAGGATATGTCATTTTGTGGCTTGTTAACATCAGTCTTTGCACCTGTGTCCATGACTCTGCAGCATATAATCACTCACATGAATCCCCCTATAGACTTAGAATAATCTCTCAGCCATTTATGTTGCACCACTTAGAAAATAATAATACTTATTTTTCTTGTATATGCATAACTAAATATGGTTGTTGTAGCTAAAAAATCTACTCATTATTTAAGGCTACCCTGGGAAGACCAATAAGCAAATCTGTCCATCAGTATCTTTCTAAATTTCTATTGAACAGTTATTTGCGTGGCAGGTATCAGTGCGATTAATAAGAGTTGTTGATTACGCATGGGTTTTTTTTTTCCTTGAATGGAAGTTAAACATGCTTATGAAGTTTAAACACCATATTTACTCCTATGAATATAAACAGTTGAAGCATTAAATATGTGGTAGATTCCCCCAATATTAGTTATCTAATTACTTTCCTTGGTTCTGGTCATTTGTTTGTGTACAGACTCTGGCTACAACATGTTCATTTTGGTTACTGTCTTATGGTCTGTATCTTGATTTGAATAATGGTGGCTGCTGGATTTGAAGTCCATCACATATGGCCCTCAAAGGTGTTTCTCACACACTATCATACAGATGTGTTTCAGTTTTTATACTGGTAATGTTGACACTGAGTGGAATGTCAGAACTCACAAAGGAAACTGTCCTTGATCTAGACCATCATGTGGATTTTCTTCTAGCTGCTGAGGAGTTTGGTCCTCATTTCCCAGTTACCCTGAGAAGATTATGGATAGAGTCAGAAAAATACTTGAGTACTCCACGTGGTCACCTACATGAAGGAGAAGGGGTATACACTATAAAATGTGCGATTTTTTAATATCAATAATATCACTGACAGCTTAAACAGATCAATAATAACATGAAGAGGAGCCTCTGTAGCACATAAACTTCAGTCTTCTGGCTTTAATGTTTATCAGCACCTTGAGAGGCATCTATTGCCCCTCACACACTCCTTTATGATTCCCTTATTGATTAAGTAGTGATACCTCCTGGACCTAGGAGATGGTTCACTGTTTTTCAGTTAAAATGAAGAAATACCTTGTTTGTTGCAGGTTCATTTCAAGGAGTTGACTTGTGGGACTCTGAGAGATGCTACTGCCCATGACATGTTGGAATTATCATGATCAACTACCCAGTTTGGATTTCACCCAGTGGCCAAGAGCTTTGCATGGTAGACAGCAAGGGTTGGATTTTTAAAAAGAGTAAACCAGGTAAGATTTGAGCGAGACATCTGATCATTTATCATTCGTTTAGGCATTTCTAAGGGCTTTAGTGTGCTGCCAAGATGGATTGAATAAGGTATAGCTTTTCTGTTTGCTTTCGAAGTCCACCGAACAGGTTGTTGCAGAATGGTGCTCCCTTGGATTCAGGAGAACGGTATAGTAATAATTGAGTCCCTTTTTCTCGAGAGGAGAGGGAAGTTATTTTATGATACACGTAAAGAAGACACGAGATACTATGGATGATAGTTTAGTGCGATAGCCCAAAATTGCAAGCTAAGGAGATTTCCTCTTTAAGGAACTAGTCTGAACTATAATGAAATAAGTAGTTGTACTTTTGGAAAGTTAAGTAGAGAAAGTGTTGCCTTTAAGTATTTATATTTTACATGATACAGAAATCTGAGTATCAGTTCATAGCATATGAACTTATATATATGTTTCAAGGTTATTCCAATTTAGAAGGTAAACCATTATTTTGTCTTTTATTTCTTTGAAAGTATTTATCATTCTAAATCCTGTTCATCTAAGTATTATTTAAAACGGAAGCACAATGACATAGTCCATTGTGGCTCCTGGAATTTAAAATGTTACATATACTCTTATTCAACTATTCTCTTTGAGACTTTTGTATTTCATTCTGGAAGCTCTTTTCAACTATTATCCATAGTTTGGTCAGATCTTATTATCTTTCTCTTTAACTCTCTTCTTCCTCTATAACATAATTTAAATTTGTTATCAACAATTACCTGGGGAAACCACCAGTTATTCTTGTCTTCTGATTTTAAGACCATCAAAGCTCTTACATCAAAATTTTATGAATCCCAAAGCAAGATTTTCTTTAAGTTCAATTACAGAAACAGAAAATATAAGTAAAATTTAATCATTTAGAAAACAACAGAGATTATTCTAAGTCACTTGAACTCTTTAATTTATTTTTTAAAACAAATACAGCTCTTTTATTTTCTGAAAATAAAGAAAATGGAACTCAGTTAATAAATTATACCCTAAGATAATTATTTGGTTATAAATGAGAACTTTGAAAGTACTTGAAAATAATTGATTTTTTAAAGTTTAATAAATATCCCTTCCCAATCCCCTAATAACTTATTTGTCTATAAGATGATATCCTGAGAGTATGAAACTCAAATTAGTCATGAATTTTGAATTTGTTAGAGATAGTATAGGTCACCAAACTCACGGGAAAAATCCTTATTTAATGAACTGAGTTAGTGGATAATTGTTTGTCCTGTTTTGTGGCAAATTGGGTTACCCACATTTGGAAGAGTTCTGCAAGTCTATAAATAAAAGAGACATCAACATGCAGGATGAATTTGTGGGATAAAGTTCAACCTAGTTCCATGCTTCATTGCATTGGTATCTAACAAATAATTATAACAAGAATGCTTCATGACAGACTTCCATATTCTTAAGCTTTTAAGTCTTAATCTCTGGGTCCAAAATAAATTTCATCCTGACTATGTTTATTTCAATATTTTCACCAAAATTGGGTTGCGTGTTAAAACATCAGACTTAGAAAGGAGAAAGACAAAAAGGGGAGAGATAAAATTATATCTATTTTAAGGTAAATAATTATGTGTTAATGTAATCATTAGTAAATATTTATCTTGTCACAAAGGAAAAGCTCTTCTCCATTTGTGAGATAAGTGTTTTTATTCTTTAGAATACTTTATCTTTTTGGACTGTATGTCATCAATGTAGAAAAAAAGTATACAATACTTTGGATCCAAGGATCGTAAAGAAACATAACTTCTCTTCACAGAGTCTTTTAAAGTGAATCCTGTTGCTTAGGGTGTACAGAGATAGTAAATTCCACTGTTCTATATAAAAACATACACTTTAGAAGGGCCCTCTGGACATAAAAGATTTGACAATGAATTCATATATATTCCCAGTTAAAGGTTGACTCTTTGGGCTTCCCTGGTGGCGCAGTGGTTGGGAGTCTGCCTGCCGATGCAGGGGACACGGGTTCGTGCCCCGGTCTGGGAAGATCCCACATGCCGCGGAGCGGCTGGGCCCGTGAGCCATGGCCGCTGAGCCTGCGCGTCCGGAGCCTGTCCTCCGCAACGGGAGAGGCCACAACAGTGAGAGGCCCGCGTAACGCATAAAAAAAAAAAAAAAAAAAAAAAAAGGTTGGCTCTTTTAAAATGAACAGAAAATGTATACATTATAGTTTTATACTTATATTAGTTTGAAATTCACTTTTGTTCTCTGTTGTAAGAATGACAGCTGAATTTTTACGGTGACGCATGTCAGCTTCTCCATAAAGTTAAAAGGACGTCAAGACTTCTGAATTCTGTTCTCAGAAGTTTGTAACAAAATAATAAAAATTTGCACTGCTTCTTAGCCTAAAAGCATTTTTTCTTTCTTAAAGCATTTTTAAAGTAAAAGTTTGCCTAGCTCAAGATAACATTACTGTATGCTTGTACATGGAAGCAATATTAAGCTATAAAGACAGGATATAAAAGGTGAGATTTTTCAAAACACTTCTGATAATCGCATGCCCCCTGTAATGGGATTTGTAGTTTCCAAGGTGGTTAATGAAAAACATTTAAGTTGCATCTGTTTAGCCAATGTGTCCTTTACTCTCTGCAGAGAGTGTGGGCATTTTCACCTGTGCCACTATTCTGTTGTTGTTTTTTTAAACATCTTCATTGGAGTATAATTGCTTTACAACGTTGTGTTAGTTTCTGCTGTATAACAAAGTGAATCAGCTGTATGTATACATATATCCCCGTATCCCCTCCGTCTTGTGTCTCCCTCCCGCCCTCCCTACCCCACCGCCCAACCCCACCGCTCTAGGTGGTCACAAAGCACCGAGTTGATCTCCCTGTGCTATGCAGCTGCTTCCCACTAGCTAATACTACCCTCTCACTTCGTCCCAGCTTACTATGCCACTATTCTTATTCTGAGGTCTTCTGAAAATAAAACTTTGAGAACTTAGTGAGGTAGCTGTTTCCATCATGAAAAGACTCATATGAATCTTAAATACTTTTGGCTACATGTTTACTTGCTCTCCAAACAATTTTTGAATGTCAACCACATGTAAAGCAGTATGTGGCCAGAAACAAATTAGCAACCCTCCCTGCCCCGTCCTCAAATAGTTCACGCTCACAAAGTAAAACAGACACCAGACATCTCACTCCAGGCAAAATGAACGAAAAAGTTTAATGATGTGTTTCAAGCAAAATTCTCTAGAAACCTAAATGAAGGACTGTGAAAAACGACAGGAGTATTAAAAGGTCTTTAAGGCTTAAGAGGCATTTCAGCTGCACAGCTAAAATGTGGGGAGAATTTTAATCGATAGGAAATGGGTGTGAAGGCATTGTAGGCTCAGGGCACAATATGGCAAAGTCACCGTGGTGTAAAAATAAATGTTATGCTCGGAGAATGGAAACCTGGATACTGGAGTGTAGGGAGGAATGCAAAAAGAGGTGGGGCATACAGGTCAGGGCTGGACTGTCGTGTTTTTCATGCACAGCTATCATGGTTATAAATATGAAAGTGATGTAATCTAATCTATAAGAAAATGGTTCTGGCATAGGGTGGAAGAGCAGGCAAGGAAGGTATGCGCAGAGAGAAAAGATAAACTAAAAACACTGAGCTCCATGAGTGCAGCAATGTGTGGTTCAGAGTTTTTTGTATCACCAGTGCCTAGAACAGTGCCTGCCCTTCGTTGATTCTGTTGATCTGTGTTAAATGCTGAAATGAATGCCTCTCAGTGATAATCCATAAACCTCTATATTTGCAACTTTTTCCTGTTTCAGAAATGGTTTGAAAACTCTTCATACAAAGGATGAAAAGAATTTAACTTACATGGTTTTCATCACACACAAGGGTACACACACACGTGCGCGCTAAACTCTCTGCCAATATGTGCTTGAAATTAAACCTCAGATCCTGTTCCTGAAATTTATGCTTCAATTAAGGTGGGGGCAGCTGCTACCCTACTTTATTTCCCTTTTGAGACTTTTATCTCTCAGGCTTTATGCTTCCCTTCATCGTTTTATCATCACATCAATCACTATGTTTCACTCCTTGGGAACGCAGCATGCATGGCAGACACATTTTTATGGCTAGACAGCAAACCTACCCTACTTGGCACAGACTGCTTACTTAAACCTAATTAAGTAATTCTGATGAAAGTATCACGTCCTTTCCATCACAGTGCACATTTGGTCAGAATAATAGGGAACACTTTAAAGCTATGGAAAATAACTGGGAAAGGGAGCCTGAAGAAGACACAAAATGAATGAAAATGAACTTCAACCCAACCTTCTCTCTCACAACCCTTTAATGAGCCGGGGCGCGTTAACACCTCTGCTGCAGGAAACTCCGAACTCACAGCATCACTTTCACGCCAATTATCTTATTGAACATTACCATTGTCACATGGCTCCCCATTAGTACACCAGATTCAGTACATTTTGTATGATTGAGTCATCTGTTTTTCAGAGAAGTGCTCTTATAGTCTGGGAAAAACCGAAGAATTTCTTTCTAAATATGCATACTTAAGGTAATGAAGATATGATTCACTAAAATGTAATATTCTTGATACCAGGGTCTTTGTCTTTCTTCTCTAGGATTTTAATTCTAAAACCACATACTAATTCAATAAACATATCTGATGGGTGAATGAATGAAGATCAACATTTGTGCTTCAGATCAAAATCGTAGCTTCTGAGTTTTGGAAGCCCCCTGAGTTTTTAACAGTTGGAAATATCTCTCTTGTTAGTGGGGCCACTGGTATTTGATTCATCCTCTCCATTGTTAGATCAAGGGTATCTTATCCTCTTATGGTTTTCAACACTGCTGTTATTTAGTAACAAATATTTTTAAATCACATAATGACATATAATAGTACCAAAGGTCTACAGGTATGGAGAATTTAATCTGAGATTAAGGAACAAGAAAAAAAAAAGGCAAAACATTTACTAAATGTCTCATTGCTTTTATAAGTGAAGTATAGTTCTCTTTCACAAGCTATCACAGATTTTGAATTTTTATTTTTATGGATCTCAAGTGCTTGGGAGAAAGAAGTAAGGTTTTGGCTTTTTCCATGCTGTTGGGTATGGACTTCTCTGGGTAGAAGTCACTGGAATACTACCATGCTAGCAAGCTCCCCTCTTCTATTTTGGGGAGGCAGGTTATCACAAAATGTGGTTGTAAATATACTGTCACATTTACTGGTACTGGCTTTAATTAAGAGCTAGGTTTGAATCCCAACTCTGACACTTAGCAGTTATGTGATCCTGGGCAAGTTATTTATCATCCCAGAGCTTTGATTCCCAATAGGAAACATGAAGATATTAGTAGGGGTCCCATGGTGCAATTGTAAGGATTAAATGAGATCATAGCTATAAAACACCCAGAAATCTGACACATTATAAATATGCTACTGCTCTAATTATTATTGATTATTATTTTGATTATTATTGCTCTAATTATTATTATTATTTACAATCTACATGTGTGGCAGTTCTATCTAGAAATCCATTTGTTTCAGCCAAATGTCAGAATATTTTACCAGTGTCCCCAGAAGTAAATGAGTTTTAAAGTGCTCAGTAGAACACCTGACACCTCATAAGCACTCAGTAAGTATTAGTTGTGGTGGTGATGGTTATTATTATTATTTATTTATATAAGCATTTCTCTCCCTCAGGTTCTCTGAAGAGATCTTGGTCTAATCAAATTATAGCAGCAAGGTCCTTCTTAGAATGATGACAGGTCGATGAGTTATGGCTAGTGTTGTGACTCTGAGATAATGCCCTGTTTATCAGTCTGTTATCGGTCATATTACAGTCATGTTGCTGGGTGCCCTGATATTGAGGTAAATAGCGTCTTCTTTATAACCAAAGATCACCAGAATGATTTTCATTACCAAATTATAATCTTTAGAATCAATAAAATACATTGAAAGCCAGGACACTGTCCCCCCTCCATCCCCCCCCACCCCGCCACTGGATAACAAAATCCATGGATGCTAAAGGTCCTTTATATAAAAATGGCATAGTACAATGGAATGCCATCCACCATTGGTTGAATCCACAGATGCTTATATGTGGTTATGAAGGGACCACTGTATCTTACCGCAGCAAACAAATCATCCTGATCTGCTGACGTGATTCTCTAATTTGGAAGCACTACTTTAATACATAATACATGCATAGAGACTGTCATTAGAGGTCCCTGACATTAATCAAGCAGTATATATAATTATGCCGTTAACCTTTTCTTTTTGTTACATGTATTTTGTAAGAAAGACTGACATTAATTTTGAAATGAAATTTTAGAATTAAAACTATACTTAACATAGTAAAATAATACTTTAAAGACTGTCATGATTAATCTTACAACCATACTAGGAGATGAATGGGGATAAATCCAAGACAATTCCATGAATTTCTGGTCAGTGCTTTGTAGACTATTGGTTTTGAGTGGCTCCAGTCTTCTCAGGAAAAGGCAGAATCCAGATCATCAGCTGAGGTGTGAGGGAAGACAGTGTAGACTAGAACACTGCAGTGGGAGGTGGAAAATGAATCAACCAAGGGCAAATTAAGGGATTCCAGGCTTTGGCAGAAGTGCCTTTTAGGATTAGACTGTGGGTGTTGGCAACAAGCCAGGACTGGAGAGCAGCTCATTTTCTCTCAGCAGCTCATGGTTGCCCTCAGTGAGGGGCAGAGGAATCCCATGGTGGAAAGGAAAGGAATTTGGGGATGCACTGTGGTGACAGAAGTAGCCTTGGAGTGATGAACTGTGGAGGTAACCAGCAGGTCGAGCAACATCACGCCAGGGGTTAACAGCTTGACAAAATGTGTGCAAGAGGGTTTGGACTGAGCAGTAGGAAATCCCTGAGTGAGCAGAGGGAACATTTCATTAGAAGAGATTTATTCATTCTGAGGATAAGATTTAGCATGAAATTAAGATACTGCTGGAGATAATCTTTACAAAGTCTCTTCTGCAGCAGTGTGAAAGGAAGGATAACCAAGACCGGATTCTATCATGTCTCTTTCTATTGAAGCCAACAGTGACAATAGCAATAAAATAATAACGATGACCACCCTAAATTGAATTTTTGGATCAATACAGGTCATTTATATTAGTAGCCCTTTAGTGTAGACATAATTATATACATATTCAAGATGAAGAAGAAGACTTAGAAAGGTTAGTAATTTTCCCAGGCTCACACTGCTAATATGTGTCAGGGTGAGTTTTTCTCCCAGGATCTCCTCCTTATAAAACCTGTAAGTTTTCCGTTCTATTATTATCCTCTTTTTCAGTTCTTAAAACTAACAATCCAATCCCTATGCCCTTATATATAGGTGCAAATTTGCTCTATTATATAATAAATTTTTATAATATTGTGTAATTTCCTTCTTGTTGCACATGTGTGTATTTTGCTTTTCCATGGACTTGAAAGAGGCTTGAGAGGTACAACCCATAGTGCTTCTTCTTACAGAGGGCCTATTTCTACTAGTGTTATGATAGGCCCTGCTTCTGAACAAATGTTTGCTGATGATAATATCAATAACAAACTGTTTTCCCCTTTCCAACAAAGAGAAGTAAGTGTATGTACACACTTCATATATAATTCTCGGCATAAATGTATATAAATTCATATACCTATAATTTATTGAATATTTACATAAATGGCCAAATTAAAAATCATTTGAATAATACTTTGTTTTTTATCTATATAGAATATTCTTTCCCCTAACAGAGAGCATATAAACACATTAAACTAACAGAGTAATTTAAACAGATTGTTTTCTAACGTGTGTTCAGTGGAACACTGGTCTGGAGATATATGTTGCATGTACAAGGGGTTTTGTAGCCAGATACGTTTTGCAGGCGTGATAAGTTGTGATAAGGTCTGGCTCAGAAAGAAAGAGTTTAGGTTTATCTACCACCTGGGCCACTTTTTTCCTGAATGGAGGATTGTTGCTAATCAGAGGAAAGTGAATGGTTTTGAACCATCTTTTCCCACAGATTACAGCTCTGATGCTAAGAACATAGACCTTGGGCAGATAAAGTCTCATTTTTTTTTCCTCTATCTCTTTCTCTGTTTTTTCCTCTTTTTTTTTTTTTTTTTTTTTTTTTTTGGTACGCGAGCCTGTCACTGTTGTGGCATCTCCCGCTGCGGAGCACAGGCTCCGGACGCGCGGGCTCAGCGGCCATGGCTCACGGGCCCAGCCGCTCCGCGGCATGTGGGATCCTCCCGGACCGGGGCGCGAACCCATGTCCCCTGCATCGGCAGGTGAACTCTCAACCACTGCGCCACCAGGGAAGCTCCTGTTTTTTCCTCTTTTCCTCCTCCTCCTCTTCCTTCTTCTTTTTCCCCGTCCTCTCTCCTTCCTCTTGCTCTTTCTTTTCCTTCCTCCTCTTCTCTCACCCGATACACACATACTCTCCCCTCTCCTCTCTGTCCCCCCTCTGCTAACCTTTCTTTCTTTGGGCTTCCCTGCATTTCAATCAAAACAGACCATTTTGGGGCTTCCCTGGTGGCACAGTGGTTGAGAGTCCGCCTGCCGATGAAGGGGACGCGGGTTCGTGCCCCGGTCCGGGAAGATCCCACATGCCGCGGAGCAGCTGGGCCCGTGAGCCATGGCCGCTGAGCCTGTGTTCCGCGACGGGAGAGGCCACAACAGTGAGAGGCCCGCGTACAGTAAAAAAAAAAAAAACAACAAAAAAAACCACACCATTTTGTCCAGTAACATATCCCTTCTCTATATGTGTTACTACCATCATTGAGGTTATCATTATCTTTTTTATTCATTCAAGCAAAGCCTAGACACGGTTCTCCCTCTCCCTGCTTTTGACAAGAGAGACGTTGTAATTTTAAGGCAGCTCCTATAGATAGAGTTCCTCTTACTGGGAAATTACTTTTTTGAGGGTAAACTCACTTTCACACTCTTGGTAGTAGATAGAATTCCATGCACAGGCTACATTTTACACATTCAAAATGCAGCCTAATTATGAAGCCAAAGCCAGTTATTGACAGGCTCCATTATTATCACCATCAGCAGGAGATTTTTGCTGAGGGTCTTTTTGTGCAGGGTCACTGGGCCCTGTACAACAGTCTCAATTTCAGTCTGCTTTCACCTCCACATACATTAAAGACAGTCTCTACCCCTTTCTTCTTATTTCATAGCTTAGTGGCTCATGGCCTAGACTTCCTTTAATATCTTATAATAACCTATAATGGAAAATAATCTGAAAATATACATATATATAACTGAATCACTTTGCTATCCACCTGAAACTAATGCAATATTGTAAATTTCTACTCTCAAATGTTAGCTTTATCTTCAAGGAGTTTATGATGCCAGTGACAAGCAGAACAGATATGCAATATTATCAGAAAAGGAAAAAGGACGTACTCTGTCCGGCAGGAACTTGGGTAGATGACAATAACTACAGAGATTCAGAGGAAGAAAGTCATGGTGGGCCTGAAGCCTCATGGAAGCTTCATGAAGGGGGTGAACCAGAGCTGAGCCTCAAAGAAAGAGTAGTAATTCTCTTACTAAAAGCAAAAGTAAATATTAATATGATGTTCCCACACTGTTTATTGTATCATAGGGAGTTCTCGCGATCAAACTTCTCATCTCTCGAGACTCACACCTCCTAGGCATGCACCTTGCTTGGCCTCACGGCTGTTGCACAGTATTTTTCATCCCCTATCGTGTACATCTTGACCCCTCAAACATATTTCTACCACATCTGTTTCTCTCCCTAGAATGTAAGTACTCTTAGGCAGAGACCATTTCTTATTCATTTTTGTTTTCCCGCAATGTTATTATCTCACAGAGCTGACATGTAGGTATGCCTTTTCTTATCAATTATATCAAGACTAAATCACATAATTCTTTGTCAGTTTTGAAGACTGGAAATCAAACCCTACTCTCCTGTTTGCCTTTACTTAGCTGAAATGCCATTATGGGATGGTTAAAAAGAACAGCGAGATATAGAATGTCTAGTAAAAATGATGTGGGCTGGCAAATATGATGTAAATTATCAGGATTGAAAACAGAAATTCTATCTCTAGCACTGGAAATATTGCAGATGGTATTGAAATGTGACTCAAAAATGTGATTTCATAAAAGTGATGGTATTTATATGAACAATTCAAAGTAGATTGAAAACTAATTCTGATAGAAAAGTTTTAAGAGTTTAAATACTTTTTCATGATTCTACTTTACTGGAATTCAGCTAGGCTCTGAAGCTCCGTAAATTTCCCCCTATATATCCTACTTGGATTAAACCGTAATCAGTATTACATGTATGCCATCTCTGTCTAGACCTCTAATCTAAAAAGTCTTAAAGAAAATTAAAAACTAACCCTTCACAATGTTAGATACACCTATGAACCCGTTTGTTCCCATCATTTCATGACTTAAGTAAAGTGTACCTAATGTCTTGGATTTCAACATTTTTCTTCCCTGCCACATAATTTAACTACTCCTGTAATGCAAGTAAGAAAATATAACAAACAGAATCACAAGAATTACAAAAAATTCATATACAATAATTGAGGTACAAATAAGTACGTACATTCTTTTAGTTACTAGGAGTTAGATTTTAAAAATTGAAAATGATGCATGTTGTTATGGCTATGCAAAAGTAACTGCATTGTGTGTAGGTTTTTATAGTTGGTGGCTGGCAAATGTGAAGCACTGGAAGAGGCATCGAAGAATTTCCTAGTCCCAAATCCCAACTTCTTTAATTCTCAAATCTGTACCTAATAGAAAGTCTCCTACTCTATTCCTGAGCATCTCCTGGACATAGCTGATGCAAATCTGATTACCAAATCTGATCTGATGTAAGCCAAGGAGATACAGTTATTATAGTACAATGTCTAACTAAGCTAACTTATAACAATTTTTATTTGAAAAACGTTTGTTTCCTGGCATGGGCATTTAGCAGAATGAAAACACCCTTTACCAGCTGAAAAGATAGTGTTTTCTCCATCTGATCTTTCATCAGATAAAATTCTTAATCAAGCCAGAACCTTCTGAAATACATGATTTGGAGACCTTCCAAAAGGTCCTGTCCTGAAAGGGATGGTAAATTACAGTTTGATCTCATTTGTCCTAAATTCTGTACATCATTCACCTGTGAGTTATAAGTGTCTCACCCTTGTGAGATATGTCCCATAACTCATTCTCATCAATACGATGCATTTACTACTAAAAGATTCATATCTTGGAAATAACTTGACTGTTTCAAACTATGGTCTCTAATTAATCATACAGTAATTGCATTAAGTACCGTTCTAGTTGCCAAGTCTAATCATATTTCACCCAGGTGAATCTGTGTCTGGCCTCTGTATCTGGCTTTCTTTCTGAGATTTAATCAAGGGCATGTTTTAAATGGAACTCTGTGACTGGACCTTGAAGTTCCCCCAAATGTTTGGGTTTTAAAGATCAATAGCAAATTCAGCTTGCCTTTTCCACAAGGCATTTGTTTCCTGCTTGGAAACAGTTACAGGTTCAAGCATGCATTTTTCACATGCAGAAACCCAGTAACTGTGGTTTGAATAGACCAGGAAGGCATTTACAATTTAAGTCTAAAAACAAGCCCGTCACAAATCAAAATCAAGTAATGCATATCTATAGAAGTGAATGTGCATGCATATCTGCCTTCAGATAGTATGATTCAATTAGTAAGAGAGTGTCTTTTTGACGTTACTTCCCCTGTATTAGGGGCTGTCCACATCTTATTTTCCACTCCCCACCAGAATATATACATCTTAGGATGGGCACTGGTTCTTTTCTATCGTAGTAATCTTCACTCATTAAAAAAAAAACAAAAAAACAACCTGGTACTTAATAGTCCCTTAATGTGTATTTATGAATGAGTGAATTGATGCATTGATAAAATAATAAGCATATGACATTTTAATCACAGTGAAAATGTTTTAATACTCAATAGAGGATTTTAATGGTTAAAAGAAAAAGATATGCACTCTCTTGCTTACTATAGAAATCAAACTGAAAATTCAAATTTGAATACTACATTTCAAACATTAGAGTAAAATTCCTTTCTAGTATTTTTAAGTTATATATTCTATTATTTTTTTAAATAAAATTATCTTCTTACTGGCAAGAAGTGACATTCATAGTGTCCTTTAGGTGTTTGTAAATTTCACCCTGGTGTGCCCATGCATCCACATTCAACTTACCATGTTTTTCAGTAACTCACCCCATTTCTGAAAGTAAATTTAAGCAGCTACTCTTCAGAGGTTTCCGGTCAGATCAGATTATTTTTGTATTTGAATAAAATTCTTCAGAAGGCCTACTGCAGGGCTCCCCTGGTGGCGCAGTGGTTAAGAATCCGCCTGCCAATGCAGGGGACACGGGTTCGAGCCCTGGTCCGGGAAGATCCCACATGCCACGGAGCGACTGGGCCTGTGCACCACAACTACTGAGCCTGCGCTCTGAAACCCGCAGGCCACAGCTACTGAATCCCGCGCACCTAGAGCCTGTGCTCCGCAGCAAGCGAAGCCACCGCAATGAGAAGCCCGCGCACCACAGCTAAGAGTAGCCCCTGCTCACCGCAACTAGAGAAAGCCCTTGAGCAGCAATGAAGACTCAGTGCAGCCAAAAGGAAATAAAATAAAAATAAATAAATAAATAAATAAGGACTACTGCAAACAATTATAATAAATCTTAAATTGTATCTGTTACCGTTATTAATGAAAACAGGGAAATAAGTGCTAGGGTTATTGTACATAAAACAATCACTGGGTTTTAATATTCTAATCTGAGTCAATTCAAGGTCTGTCCTGAGAAGAATCAGGCACTGGCTGAATGGCTTTTAGAGAAACGTATTTTGTGGTTGTTTGATAGAAAACTGGGCAGTGGCCTGGCACATTGCATTTACCTACTCACAACTTGTGAGGGAGAATGTCCCAGTTCTTTCATTCTTTGTGAAATGGGCAAGAGCGCCATGCGTATTTACTGCCAGGTACGTAAGGACCTGCCCCCAAAGCATTACCAACCATTCAGTTCACTCTGATATCTAAACAACTTCCTAATGTTTACCTCTACTCTGAACCCTCTGCCCAGAAGAAGAGAAAAGGGGGGTTGTCGTTAATGGAACTAAACTGGAAAGGGAAATCACACATAGGTGATCATACATCCGGTGATCTAATAATTTCATCAAGTGTTAATAATAATTAATATTATAATAATTATTATATATATAATAATAATAATTTCCAAGTGTTTATTTGTAAGAATTGAATTTCACAAACTTCTAATATTTTGGGGCTTCTTTGCATGTTTGTATTCTCATATTACGCTAACTTTATATTTGTTATAGTCACTAAGGCAGTAAATTGTACTTTTGAACATATTTAACTCCTTTGTTAGGCTGAGGGCTCCTTGTAGTGCTGGTGTACCTAATTTACATTGCAGTCCAGAGCCTGATGAAGGGTTGAACATTTAGTACCTCCTCAATAAATGCTGAATTAATTAATGAGAGCTACCCGCATCACCTTCAGATGTCTGTTCTTTGACATTCATCCACATCTTGAAATAGCTTTGAAACTCTGTTCATCACTCCATTTAATATTCCCTCAAAAAAAATCACAAAGAAGATACAGATTAATATTTATTATGTCATGACACAGTGCTTTGCTTCTAAGGGCTTGTTATACCGCCTTCAGTGTCCTGAAAAAACTTACAGTCTAGATGCAGAGACAAGACAAAACCACATAAAATATTAAATTACAAAATGAAGGGGTAATGATTAAACGTAAAATGAATACCATAAATGATATGAATATAGTGTGTTTTAAGATTATGCTAAGTTAGGTCCATTCAGGAGATTCATATCTGGGAAAATATGAGGTTCTTTGGGGGCTGTGGCCAGAGTTGGTTGGCTTGAAGGATTGAGGGGCCTCCTGGAAGGATACAGTCTAAACCAAGAGAATCAATAGAAAAATCTGACCCGATAAGTTAATCTTAGTCATCAGAAGGAAGGAGTGACATGATGAGTTGCTTGAATGAATCTCTAAGCATAGCATTTCCTTTCACCACTGACTCATATGAGAATTTTTGGGAGAAACAAAGAACTGTGACATAGAACTGAAATTACTGTGTAAGATATTAATATAAATGAGATATCAATCTTATAAGATATTGGGAAAAGCTTTTATCCTTTAGTAGAGGATAAGAAAAAAGGATGAAGGCCTTGTCTTCGATTCTGCCTTGGGAATATTGTCCAGTGTGGGAACTGGAGGGTGCAGTTAATCACTGGATAATATGATACCCAGACAAGGAGTATCTGGAAGCATCACAGGTGTCATGCAGGGGTGTCAGTACCCAGTGGAGGTAGCCATGGTTAACTGAACTCTCAGTGTTATCAACAAAGAGGGAAGGAGGAACAGAAAAGTATAATAGTGGCTAGACATAGTTTTGAATCCATGTTGACTCCCTTTGGTGATACCTCAGAATACCTGCAGCAAGACTCAACATCGGGTATTAGCAAGTGACAGGTTACATGCATAACAGATATTTACAGGAAGGTGAGTTAACTGAACTGCGGTGCAGTCTAGGAAATCTTCATGCGGCAGGAAGAACTGGATCTAGATCTCTAAAGAGAGAGGAAGGTAATGGGGAGAGGCAGTACTGAAAGATGAAGATGAGCAAAGACAAAGAAGGAATATCTGTGATCTCTGGTTCATGGGAGGCCACGAACATAGCACCGTGGCTGACTGTAGCTCTGTGTACATTAGAGAGGATAGTGAGCAACTGAGTTAGAACTGGATATTGGGGCAAAAATTCAAGAAACCTGGAGCTGTATCATCTCAAAAATCTAAAAAGAGCAAGCTCCTGCTGTGAAGATTTCAGAATTTTTCAGATCGGAATATTCCCATGACCGATAGCCATGCAGTGAGCACTTTGGATATTTTATTTTTAATTTTAAAAAGCTCTGTGAAGAAGTATTATTGTGTTTATTTTCTTTAAATCAAAATTGAGGCTCGGAGAGCTTAAGTAACTTGCCCAGTGCGACACAGTAACAACTGAGCTGGGATTTGAGAACAGATGTGTGTGGTTCACAAACCACTACACGTCACCTTTTCTAATTTTGCTTTACTCAACAACCTAATCTCAATGGGGTTAGGTCGGCCTTGCATTTTCCCCACTCTGTTCTATTTCCTTGGATAACATAATGGTGATTGCGTATTACATAAAGATAGAAAAAACATTAATGGTAATCTCTCACTTCTTGAAATCAGTTCTTTCTAATGATGTTCAGTTTACCTGTATATTATTTGAAGACCCCGGCTTGGAATTTTCCATTTTTTTTCTTATTTTGGTGCCTTTTGATGAATCTGCCTACATCATGTATACTTGAGTGGTTCACCTTGGTGTGTTAATGCTGTGGGAGATGGTGTGCCTGGTACTTTAACAAAAGACACATTCTTGTGCCTTCAGTGACCTAGGACTTTAAGCGTTAAAGGAGATAAGAAGGGAGAAAGGAAATGGCTTTTATAAAGGAGAATGAGGCAGGCAAAGGAAGTGTTGATGACAGATGAGACTGGAATTGAAGACTCCACCACGAGGGTGAAGTGATTAGGCTTGACTTGGTTTACCTAGAAAATGGACTTCGGAAGAGATAAGACCAGCCTTCTGGACTGGGAATAGATGTGACTTGGGGCTTAGAGATGAAGACACGCACCTGACAGGAAATCAGTGAAGGCTTTCACTACTACTGAAGAGGAGGAACCTTCTGTCTAGTCTAAATACCTGTGAGCATCTAACTTAATTCGTTTCAAGGACCCTGTTAAAGTTGCTGTGAAGACAGTGGAGAAGTGCCAAGGGCGAAAGCTACTAAGGAAAGGTAAGAGTAGTAACTGGGAAATCTTGTTCCTGAGCTTGGTTGGCAGACGGAAGCACCCTCCCGTGTTGGACGTTGTTAAAGGGGCGCCTGTGAAGAAGCAAGCTTCTTTGCTGCCCCTTCTGGCTGCTTTATGTAAAGCGTATTTAACGACGCTTCATCTTACCGAATCGGTTTGACTTAGCAAGAATCGCCCACAAAGAAATCACATGCTAATAAAAGTGTGTATGAGTTTACATATATCTGGAATCTAAAAAAACAACAAAACGGTTCTGATGAACCCAGGGGCAGGACAGGAATAAAGACGCAGACGTAGAGAATGGACTTGAGGACACGGGGAGGGGGAAGGGTTAGCTGGGACGAAGTGAGAGCGTGGCATGGACATATATACACTATCTAATGTAAAATAAATGGCTAGTGGGAAGCTGCCGCATAGCAAAGGGAGATCAGCTCAGTGCTTTGTGACCACCTAGAGGGGTGGGTTAGGATATATGTATACATAACTGATTCACTTTGTTATAAAGCAGAAACCAACACACCATTGTAAAGCAATTATACTCCAATACGTATGTGAAAAAGAAAGTGTGGGAATTTGTTTTTGAGGGTTGAAATAATTGGTAGATAAATCCAACTTTAAGAGAGAAATGAAAGAAAATCTTCAAGCTACACAGTTCAGATAGCATTATGCATGATGTGGCTTTCTCCTAATTGTAAATGGGGGAAATTTTCCAAATTATTTATGGACTCAGTGAAAAAAATTAGAATGTGCTATCCTATACTCCTTGATGTCAGTTTAAACCAAACATTAGTCATGCATTTTCAGATTTCCAGAAGAAAAAAAAAAATCCTCATAAATGGGACCTTAGTTACTCTTTTAAATGTCCTTTAAGAAGTGGGCTTTGAAATAACACAATAGAGGTTTGATAACAGTGATGGAATAGAGGAATGATTAAAAATAAATGTCTCTAGGAAACATTATTTTAATATTTATGGTTGGAACTAATTTTTTATACTTGTGTCACTGAGGTAATATTGTAACATGAATTCTACAAATATGTTCATGTATTCCATCATTTGCAGTAAATATTAATTGTAATTCCATTTTAGCTCTCAAATATATCCAATTCTCCCCATCTTCTCTGCTCCTGGATTGATGTAATGGACTCTTAACTGTTCTCCATACTTCAGATCTGACCCCTGCTCAGTCTGTTTGCCATCATATGGGGCTTAGTATCTGGAGGAAAGTGGAGTCCCTCCTTTGTCCATTGCTCTCCATGTAGGGGGATGATAGCTATGCCTGTACATTTGCTAAGGAAATTAGTTCTAGCCCTGGTGTCTGGGTTTATAAGTCTAAATATTATCATGTCAGAAGAGCACAGTTTTCTGTCAGGCTTACTCCTTAAATAGGGATGCCAGGAACCACTCACTTAGGTGCAGCTTCCGCTAAGGGATTAAGTCCTAGTGTTGGTATTTGTATTTCCTTCCCTCCCTGGACCTAACAGGGCCCTAGGTTACCCAAAGTCATAATAACAGCCCCAACCTCCTCTTATAGAGAAGGAGTTAATTAGATGAAATAGTAGAGAGCAAAGCAAAATGGGCACAATATGGCAGAATTCAAGCTGAGGTCCTCCTTTTTATGGGTAGCTTGGAAATTTTTGTGTAGTGCTCCACTGAATTCCCTGGGTTCTGAGGTATTGGGGAGCTTGTGGAATAATGCTCACTATTAAGAATTTAGTTACCAATATACTAAGTGATCTTTTTTCCTGCATGAAAGATTCCAGAGAGTTTTTGTGGCTTCTCTTTTTCAAATGTGGTAAATTTTAGCCCAGTTCTGTTTGTCTATACCAAAGGACCACTCTTCTTTTTCCACTGGCAGGATTAGGTGGTGATTAAGGCCATAAAAACCAGTGCAAATAGGATCATGAAGAACCTCACTTACTAGGGCTTCATTCAAGAGCAAGATAACTAGTGGGTATGAAATAAATGGTCTTTTCCAAGGAAGGAGGTCAAAGAGCAAGAGGACACATGATCAGTTCACATGACAGTCAAAACCCAATTATATTGGGAGTTCAGAACAAGTTGGTTTCCCTTCTAAAATAAAAGTCAGCCCACAAATATGTATTGAGCCACTACCATGTAAGAGGCATTATCCGAAGTTCTAGTGATGGTAGAGAACTGGAAAGATCAATCCTAATGATAAGGGCCATAATTCTAATGGGAGAAGGCATATAGTAAAATGTCAAAAAGACTAATTTAAGCGACTCAAAGAGAGGTTAAAGGCTTTATTCAACTGATGTGCTCAGGCAGCACCTGAAGACCAGGTAACTCTCCTAGTTGAAGCAGAGTTGGGATTTTACGGGATGAGAAGAGGACAGGGTACCTGTTCTTATGGTCTGACTCAGGTATCACTTTTCATCTTCAGTTGCTGTCACTCTTATTGTTGGAATGGCTGGATGTTGTTTTGGTCCTTGGGCCTCTTGTTCATGGCCATTGTTGTAATATCACCCAAAAAACTGTCAGAACATTTCTTTTGAAACCTGTTTTTGTGAACTTTGCCATTTGTTGGTTAGTCAAGGTTCAGCAGCGGGGGACATAGGAATAAAAAGGAGAAAGAGAATAAAAAGGAAGAGAGGCGGTTGTCAAAGGCTGTCCTTGTTCTTGTACAGAAAGTATACAAATAAATAAAATGTCTTCAGTGTCTGTAAATTGAATCAAGAAAGTAAATTCAGGGAAGTGTGGAAGAGAGTTGTTAAGGAGACATCTCCTAGGAGAAAACATTCAAGTTGAAACCTGACTGCTGAGAAGGAGAAAGCCATTAAAAATATGGGAGATTTGGCAACTACAGCTGCTGGAAAGCAGGAATAAGCTAAGCATGTTTGAAGAGAAGAGAGAACAGGGCGATATGGGAGACACAGGTAAGCTAGAGAGTTCGTAGGACATGCTTTGGCATTTGGTGACATGGGGGAGGTGGGAAGGAGAAGTAAGGATGCAGGGAATTTCATACTTGATTGTCATTGTTTTGAGCTGACACTAGCCCTTGCTGCCCTTGGCAGGTGTTCAGAGCAGTCTCTGATGGGATGTTTGCAGTGGTGGTTCTCAAACATCAGCGTGCTGAGAAATCATTTGGGCATTAGGTTAAAATGCAGATTCTAATTCAAAAGGCCAGAGATACAGGACCTGTTATTCTCTTGCCTAACGAACTCCCAGGTTACACTGATGATGCTTGAGCACCCTTAGTAGGAAGTCTTCAGGGTCTTCCTTGGAGACCCTTCTCTCTTCTCCAAATCCCCCCAGTACTTAAGGCATCAGAATGAGTGCACCCCTATTTTACTTTCTTCCTTCTTTGCCATTCAGAGGACCAAGGAAAGGCTTTTCCTTGATCTATCTATTAGCCCACCTGACGCCCCTGCTATCTCCTTAGAGGGCTGGTTCTTGGTAGATTTCCAATTCAAATATAAAAATGGTAGAAGCTACTTAAATCACTTTCCCTCCAGGTGTCGTTAATATTTTGAGGTTATTCTATAATACACTGTTTACACGTTCTTTGTTGTCTCTGAGGAAGAGTAATAATTGTTAAAAGAAAAATACCCATTTCTTACTTCTTATTTATACTTAACAGAGCTATGTTTTTCTTCACTTGGGAGCCCTTTAGACTGCAGACTACAGACATTGAAAGTATTTGTTCCTCTTTAAATATGGGAAATTTTAGGGCTTCCATGGTGGTGCAGTGGTTGAGAATATGCCTGCCAGTGCAGGGGACATGGGTTCGATCCCTGGTCCGGGAAGATCCCCCATGCCACGAGCAACTAAGCCCATGTGCCACAACTACTGAGCCTGCACTCTAGAGCCCACGAGCCACAACTACTGAGCCTATGTGCCACAACTACTGAAGCCCACGTGCCTAGAGCCCGTGCTCCGCCACAAGAGAAGCCACCACAATGAGAAGCCTGCACACCGCAGCGAAGAGTAGCCCCCGCTCGCCGCAACCAGAGAAAAGCCCACGCACAGCAACGAAGACCCAACGCAGCCAGAAACAATAAATAAATAAAATAATAAGTAAATTTATAAAAAACTATGGGAAATTCTAAATTTTGCTAAATAATTTAAAACTAATTTCTTGGGGAAAAAAGGGCATTTGTAAATGCATGTATGTAGAGGTAGTAATTTGACTAAAACATTGCCTAAGCAAACTAGGAACAACAGAGAAAATGTTTTCCCTCCGTGCTTAATTATCTTAGAAGTCCTAAGTATTTTTTGTTCTCTCCTACAAATACAAAGCATGGGGGAATGACTGTAGGTCAAGGGGACTATGTTGTTGAATTGCAAAAACATCACATGAATTTATAGGTCGCTTACTACTTTATGATAGGGAACAATGTCTATTGTTTGATAGAAACAATGTTTCTAACAATCCTACCTTAATATTTTCCTTCATTTTAAGGGAAGTATATTGTTTCAGAGCAACAGGTTTATGATATTAGTGGGCATAGGGTCTGCTCAGCTATCTGTTACACCTGTGAACTTTGGCAAATTGCTTCGGCCCTTCTGAGCCTCAGACTCCTCAGATGCAAAGTCTGGATTATAGTAGTACTTCATGTTTGTATCAATTAAATAGGTATGCATGTAAATTGTAAGCGGAGTGTCTGGTACACAGTAAGCTTTCAATAGATTTTAAGCATTAATATTAGTAGTATGACTACTAATTATTTTTTTCTCAACAAGAACAAACCCAATTCAGGAAGAACTGTTTGGCAGAGCCTTCAAGACATATTCATGATCTGAAGCTCATGTACCAGCTGCTAATTTGCTTCTTTATTTCGTTTGATTTTCCTTAGCCGCACAGAAGGGAGGTGGGTGGCAGAAGCTTAATTTATTTGTCCCTTTGTTTTTTTTTGAAAATGTGGGTTTTGGCTCTCGCGCTATTTTGAGGCATGGACTGGTGATGGCACTGGGGAGATGCACACTTGAGGGAGGTGGGAGGATTATGTAGCTCTCTTGGTGGTTCTAGCGTTTCTTTCCCCAAGTGATCAGCATAGGTGCTAGATTGCCAGTGTGCTGCCGGCCAAAGGCCTTTCCTCCCACAGACTTGGAAACACATGAAAAGAGCCATGACTCATGGGCTACAACTTTTTCAGCTGATTGATAGAAGCACTGATAGGCTCAGCTCCCATGTTCCCATCACCCCACGGGCTGGCTGAAGGGGAAAGTGCTCTCGTTTTCAAATAAAGTGCTTCCCAGCAATCATTGAGGACAACTGAGAGAGAGACTGTGGAAAAGTTAGAATGCTGTTCCTTTCCTTGGCTGAAGTCAGTGGAAAGGATGATGTGGGGTGACACCAGGGTTTCTTCAGACCCTCAGAGGTATGGCATATGAAGTACTTTCAGATCTTTCTTTACAAATTCTCCCAGTCCCCTCTTTCCTGCCTTTCACCCCTTGTACTTGGCATGTTTCTCTAGGAGCACTTAACTCATTGTGTCATCTTTTGCTGTGGTACTTGTCATGGGCCAGCCTCTCTTCTGTGTGCTGTGTGAGGGCAAGTCCTCTGCCTTTTTAATCATTGGATCTCCAGCCCTGAGCTCAGTGCCTGGTAGACTCTGAGGGTTTATGTAGCAATTGTTGACTACATGGACAGATGGATTGGTGAATGGGTCATGAATGAGGAAATAAATATTTCAGTACCATGGATGGTGGTGCATATGGGAATATGCTTTAATTATCAGATGGCTATTTGGTGGGAGGAATTATTTATTAAAAAGACAGTTCTGAAGTTCAGAAAACTTGCTTTGTTGTCAAACTTCAGGTCATAATGTTAAGTTTGTGAGCAGCTACTTTGTCCATAAAACCCCCAAGTAATTTTGGGGAGAATTTAGAATGAAAAAAGAAAGCATCCTCAAAAGTATAAATGGACATTTGTGACAGACATGGCATTCTAAATGAACATTAAAACAGATATGGTTTATGTAAAGGTAAGATATATTAAATCTGTAAGAGATTTACATACACAGGGAGCTTAAAGTTCCGTTGAGAAAAAATGATAGAAGTTTATCCATGAACTCACTAAATAGTATTTATTAAAGACCTACTTGGTACTGAACACGATGGACTGAGGGATGAATTGATCCATGACTCAGTCCTCTGGGGCTTCACAGTTAAATCAAGAAAAGAACATGTAAATAAGTCTTTGTAGTAAGAGGAAAACAGAGATAGGATCATGGCACTATCGAGAGATGGTCATGGCTAACCCCGCTCAAAAAAATCTAGAGACAACATGATATCTGAACTGGAACTTGAAGGATATGTGGGAGTTGACATGACAGGAGGGAAAAAGATGTTCTACCTGTGCAGAGGTAAAGGGGTGGGGAAGAGCAGGTGCCTTCCGAGGAGTGCAGGCACTTCTGTGTGGCCAGTACATTGTGCTGTGGATGAGGGAAGTGAGTGGTTGAGATCAGAAAGACAGTGGGAAATTCAGCAGGACTTGAACACCAAACTCTGGATTCAAAATTTATTCTTCCACGTCAATTATGCATAACTAAAGAATATAGTAATCTGGCCGTCCCTGGTGGCGCAGTGGTTGAGGGTCCGCCTGCCGATGCAGGGGACACGGGTTCGTGCCCTGATCCGGGAGGATCCCACATGCTGCGGAGCGGCTGGGCCCATGAGCCATGGCCGCTGAGCCTGTGCGTCCGGAGCCTGTGCTCCGCAACGGGAGAGGCCACAAGAGTGAGAGGCCCGCGTACCACACACACACACAAAAAAAAGAATATAGTAATCTGTGCTAATTGCTTCTCCAAATATTGAGGTCAGATGCCTGAGGAGTGCACTGTAGTTCTACTTCAGCAGCTGGAAAAAAAAGTGTGTTCAGTGGTTATGTACTCCTGACCTCGTGTACTTTTCATAAAGGCAATTGATTAAAAACAAAATAATGTGATTTAACTTTATACCCTTGTGTCAGTTTGATATATCTTACTTTACAAACCAGAAAAACATTCTGGAAAAAAATCACCATGGTTTTATTTTAGGCAACAAAGAGAATCTTTTTACACTCAAAATGGACTCGTTGATAAGGTCAGGGATACAATCTAGGATCCCTGGCTTCTGACACATTGACTTTCATATAAGGCCACCAAGCTCAATAAATGCAATAGCCTCCAAAGCTGGAGGGGGCATTTTATCTTCTTTGCTACGTCATGCAAACTCTATTTGTGGGTTGTATATCACCAAGTTCTCTCACGTGACTGAATATCTGTCTTATAAGATTCCTTACCTCAGATAACTTCACAGATTGATCTTTTTTCAGTTTAGTTTAAAATTTTATTTAGCCAAAAAAAATCATTAACTAGACATCATCCACTTAAAAATCAGCTTACCCAAATTTGTCAGTTCATTAGAAGAATTACTGTAGAAAATCAAGAACACATCTTCAAAAGCTGCCTGGATTCGTTTTATATTTGTCTGACCTATATTTTTAGAGTGCCTACAGGCAAAACACTATGTGTTTGCGTGTGTGGAGGGGTATACACGAATAATACTCATATTGGCAAATACTCACATGACAGTTACTGTGTTGTAAGGCAGTAGTCCAAGTGCTTTTTATAATATTTACACATTTAGTTTTTCTCTATAAGGTGGGTACATTTTAAAATACCTGTTTTATCGATGAGAAAACTGAGGCTCACAGAGCTTAAGTAACTTGCTCAGATCATGAACCAGGAAATGGAAGAGTCAAGTCCCTAGGAGGAAACTAGGACTCCTTAGAGCCCGTGATGGGAAGAGAGTTCATGTAGCCTTGTGGAAACTACTTCAGAAATACAGAACAGGAGGAGAGTTTATGTCTGGGGTGATTATGAAGTGTTCATAAAAGAAGAGACATTGAAACTGAGCCTAAGGATTGGTGGGCTTTTCTGAGGTGGAGGTTTAGATGACTGCAGACTCGGGATTGCCATTAGAAGAGCACACGGTGTGTTTGGAAGACAACACTTGAAGCTGTGTGTCAGGAGTGGAGTGGGGAGTCGGTGTAAAAGGGCAGAAGGAAAGTTATTAGAAGGGAAGTTATAGCAATTTCTAGAGAACCTTAAAGCCCAGATAAAAGAGTTTGAAATGTGTCCTGTATGTGAAGGTTTGTGGTTTTATTTTTTCTTTAGTTATTTTTCAAGCAAAGGAGTAAAATGAAGGATGATGAATTAGGCAGCTATGTGTAGGATTGATTAGATGGAGAATGAGAAAGATTTGAAAGGAGAAAAAGGTTGGCATTCTAAAGGATTTAAATCCTTCAGCAAGAACAACAAAAACAGAATTAAACGGGAACAGAGACTTGTGAAACATCTTAACTCTGAAGTTGAAACTGAGAAAATCTGGAGCTTTGCTACAGCAGAAAACGTATGGTTATGAAGGTAATCTCACCCTCCCTTCACAACAGGACTTCTTGCACCATCTGGAAATCTGGAAGAAGAATCCATTCTTTAGTTCCTTCCTGTACTCTGAAGCCATGAGTAGCACAGTTCTTTAACTCTTCCTCCGTACTTTGGTGACAGGTTTTTCCAAGATAGATGTACAGTGGGGCACAGTTAGTACATCATTTTCAGATGTTCGTGGCTGTCCCGGGGTGTGGAATAATGATGTATGTCCTACTTTGAGGTGGGCATTAATAATGGTCGTAGCTTCCTCAGGGCACAGGGACCAGGAATGACTGAGCAGGGGGAGGTTTTCAGCCTGTAACAGACATTCTTACCCAAGTCCCTGTAGTTTCTGAAGAGGCGTAAAGCATGGTCTGAACCTCATTTGGGTTTCAGCTTTCTGGCTGGACCACCTGTGCCTCATGAGGACACAGACATCAGATATCAAGAAGAGAGAATAAACAACCCATGCTATGGACAGAATTCTGAGGTAGACAAGAGAAAAGGCAAATCCCTGTCAGTTTTGTTCATTGGACTTGAAATTGTAGGGTGTCTAATCAAATGTAAGTTTCCTAGGAAGCTAAGTTTTGAGAGATCTGGGAGATTACAGGTTAGCTCTGAAAACAGCACGATCTGTATGGCCTTGTCTTTCCATTAGGTGGGTCCCAATTAGTTGCATCAGAGAAAAGGACAGGACAGCTCATCTGAAAGTTGTAACCTTTTTGAAGTAGTCCTCTGAGTAAAGTTTAGTCTTTGTGAAACATGTTACTGTTCAAGTGATGTGCTGCATTTATGACAGCCTCCTTACGATGCCCCAAAGTAGATGGCCCTGCATGGGTGTTCCATCAAATGGGTCCTTTTGGGTTATCTCGGTGCCTCATTTCACTCAAGAGAAAGCTTTAACAATCTAGAACTTAAGAAGCATCTTGAAATGTATGTTAAGGAAAAGACCAGACTGAGTTTGTGTTATTAAACTACATCCAGTCTTAAAACTAATATTAAATCATTCACATATGAGAATATAAGCTGGTAATGGAAGAGTGACCACATGCTTCTGCATCTTCACCCTCCATTCTGATAATCTTGTAGGCTGACCCCCTCTTTCCACTTTGAATGTGACTCTGGCTCAGTCAGTGTGTGAGAAACAGGATTGTCAGTGAGCCTGACAGGCTAAAGCCTTTACGTTTAGCCAAAGTGTATTGTCAGCTACCAGTTAGTTCAGGTGCTCTGAGAGCGGTGCTAATAAGGCCAGGGCTTTGGTTTGGGTCCATCTATGCCGTTTTCTTTACGTTTTACTTTTGTCTTTTTTAAACTTTTTATTTTAAAATAATCTTAAACTACAGAAAAGTTACAAGAATAGTGCAAAGAGTTTCTCTGTTCTCTTTACCCAGAATCAACAATTGTTAACATTTTCCACATTTGCTTTACGATTCTCTATGTATCACATAGTTTCCAGAACTACTTGAGGGTAGGTTGCATACGCCATGCCCCTCTACCCTTTAATTACTTCAGTGTGTATTTCCTAAAAATAATATTCACTTACATAAATGCAGTGTATTTATTAAGGGTGATACCTTTATCTACTTTTACCTAATCTATAGTCCATATCAAATTTGTCAATTGACTTAACCATACTGCTTAGAGTAACAGATCCAATGTAGGATCAGATATTGCATTTATTGTATTAGAACTTTGACTAACAGGGGAGACTACAGGGGAGATCATTTTCAGATAATGTTTGGAAAGGGGCCATGGAGTCAGATGAATTGAGTACCTTTGTGTCCTCAGAAGAGCTGTGAGATGGTCTATCAGCCAGGATTCTCCAGAGGAACAATGCCAATAGGATATATTATCACTTAGGATGATAGATAAGTAGATAGATGATAGATAGATAGATAATGGCAACAATTCAAATATTGTTATGAGCACAATGAAAATGTCATGAGCTTTCTTAGAAACTTGCGATGTTACTATTCCTGATGGAATTTAAGCATGATTGACAAAAGAATAAGATAGAATTTATTTTTGCCTAGAAGATTTCAAAATCCTTTTATATAAATGTATACATATCGGTATGTGTGTGTGTATATATATGCATGTGTATATATGTGTGTACATATATATACACATATACAAATAAACAAGATAGATGGAAGGATGGGGGTGGGGGAAGGAAAGTTCCAAACCAGTAAGGCAGGCCAGCAGGCTGGACACTTTGCCAGGACTATGTTGGAGTCTTGAGCCTAAAATCTGTGGAATAGGCCGGTAGTCTTGTCACTCAGCAGGAGCTGATGCTGTAGTCTTGAAACAGATCTTCTTCCCTAGGAAACTTCAGTTTTTGTTCTGATGTCCTTCCAGTTGCTTGGATGAGACCCCCACACATTTTTTAAGATAATCTGCTTAAAGACAACTGACTGTAGGTGCTAGCCACACCTGCAAAGTACTTTCATAGCAACAACTAGATTAGTGTTTAATTAAATAACTGGTTTAGCCAAGTTAACACAGAAAACTATCAGGGGTAGAGATCGTCACCCACATTTTACATGTGAGGAGTCTAAGACTTAGCACTACAGTATTTATGGAGGACACTCAGTATGCATGAGTGAGCCAGAGTATAGACACAGTGTGTCCCACTCCAAAACCTGTGCTACTTCCATGGTACTTCTCTTGCCCAAATTCAGCATACGGTGATTTGGGAAGTGGTAAATTTCTAGTCACTGATGATATGCACATATAATCTAAATGACCAGCTAGCAAAAATGTTCCAGAAATGATTCAAACCTTAAATAAAAGCCTATACTAGATGGCTTTTAAAATTTCATTGACCTTTATGAATCTATAATAAGTATTTGAAAATGTATTTTGGGTTTTATTCCCTCTTATTGGAGCATAACATTTTTATGCACATATACCTTCACATTCAATTAGTACCTCTAATGAGAACAGACAGGTAAATTGTACCCTTTTTTTTACCCCTAGAGCCTACATTATTTCTAGTTTTCAAAACACATTTCAAACTAGTGCTACTATTTGGCAGATCTGTTAGGAGGTCTTAGAGAAAAATACGAGACTTTAGAGAAAAGCTGTGTAGTTGGAAAGCAATTGTAAAGGACTTTTATGTACATCTAACTTTATATATTGAAATAAGCCATTTGTTTCCTTATACTCTTTTTTTTAATACATCTTTATTGGAGTATAATTGCTTCACAATGCTGTGTTAGTTTCTGTTGTACAGCAAAGTGAATCAGCCATATGCATACATATATCCCCATGTCCCCTCCCTTTTGAGCCTCCCTCCCACCCTCCAAGGATAATTTCACGGCTCAGTTGTTTTTTTTTTTTTTTTACTTCTCAGCAAAATTGGAATCAAATCCCATGGTTTTTCTTGACAATTATCCTCAACATTAGAAAAGGTTTCATCTTTTGTAGGGCATTTTAAGTAATAAATAATAATCATAAAAGTAATATTCACTAAGCATTGTTAGGTTTCAGATACTTTGCTAAGTGATTTATAAGCATCATCTAGTTATTCCTCTTAACAACTCAGAGAGGTAAGTACTCTGACTGTATCCATTTTAAGAAAAAAGAACAGGCACAGGAAGATGAAATAGTCCGAAAAGTAAGATCCTACCCAGATGATGTGCAGGTGGATATTTTGTTTTCTGATTTTTGCTTGGTATCTTCACATAAATGGATTTGTTTTATATAGAATTCAAATTATCCTTTAAAAATCTGAGGGTTCAGATTTCAACAGATGATGGAGCAAAGTAATTAAGTGCCTTGTCCATGATCACTAGCAAGATGGTTGCCAAATTACAGAATTAATTTATGACCTTTTAACATCAAGTCCAAAGTTTGTCCATTAAACTACAACATCTTCTCATAATAAAACCCACTGTTATGGCAGCTTAACATATCAAACTTTCCATTGCTTAGCAAATATTAATTGTCTATATTGCAGTCTATAATCACCATCACTGGGCAATGGCCTGGTTCTTTGCTTCAGTAACATGGTGTCATCCAATTTTAAGGCAGGTTATTTTTTCTGTAGGGGTGTTTTTCACCTGGTGAGAAATGGAAGGCAATTCTTTAGTCTGACTGAAAAATTTGAAATCTAAAGGAGTCTTATTGGGAAAATGGAAAGGATTGTCCAGATTTTTTTTTCCAGATTTGGCTATAGTGAGATTTTGTGAACACAAATCTCCTATATAGTAGAGGAAAGTCCTGTTGCATTCAAATCCAAGGATAGACGTAATGATTCAAATGTTATTGTAAATACAATGGAAATGCCATGAGCTTTCTTATTGACTTGTGATGTCACTGTTCTTGGTAGGATTTAAGCACGACTAGAAAAAGAGTAAAATGGAATTTATCTTTGCCTGGAAGACTTTAAAAGTCCCTTCCAGTTTAGATTCATTTTAATTGTTAATTTTTGTTTTTAAGTAATATAGGAGACTCCCCTTATTACGTTTACCATTGTGAATAAGTATAATTCACATTTTCTAAATTACTATGTTCTATGAGGATCGAACTGTCTGAAATTGTTACTGTTTTTAGAGAAGAATCTACTCCCATATAGTTGCAGAGTTATACCTAATGGAGCATGAAGTAGAGTGCCACTGATAAAGCAGTCTGTTCTACGGTATCTTGCTGCATATTTACATGTATGATACTCAGACTGTGTGCATTAAATCCTTAAACAGACCTAGGCTTTCTGATGGTGCCACAAGGGGTGTTACTAAATCCTGTTCGGGCAGCATTCAGTGTGAAATCCATTTTCATGCCGCTGAAGTCCCGGTTGGTTTATAAAACCCCAGCCATCAACTGCATTGCAGAGAAAGCAGAATGCAAGACTAAGAGAGAAGCTGACCTAAGATAAGGCATCAGTTACTTTCAGAGGATTCATTAGAGGGGAGAAACTCAAGAAATAAATCCGTCTGTGCCAGGGCTTGTGAGTATAGAGCCAGCTAGAGAGAAAGGACCCTCTGGTGCAGATTTGTTCGAATATATGTTTCTACCACCAGGATCTACACCTGTGTGGCTCTCTCAGGTCCACATCCTGGTATGAGAGCACATAACTACTTATGATAGCAAAGCATCGTGGCCTTCAAAGAGTCTGTCTCACAAGACTGAATGTCCCTGTTCAGCTGTGATAAGACTGTTCTTAAAGTGGATCTGAGTGTCTTAGTCTAAGAAATGTCTGAAGTTAGTATTAAAAGTTCTAATTCAGTCACCATTCTGACACAGATCAGGATAGGGTTTGGAGCAACATGGAATAGAGAAAAGCTTTAGCAGATGATACAGAGAAGTTTCAAGAACTGAATTAGTTCCCTTAGGCAGTTCAGCCTAAGTGTTTCACCAATTTCCAAATGGGAACAATTATTTTTTAAGTTACCATCTGGCCCACTCTGAATAGTATATGTAGTCTTTGTATGTATGATTATACATACATTCACTCTTTAGGACAATTAACATACTCATTATTTGTTGGGGTTATCATCATCTGCTCTGAGTTTATGGAGTCTGAAGTTTTTTCAAGTCTGGTCCATCCCACATTTAGTATTAACTGTGAGTGCCCACTGCTCATTCTTGCTCTTACAGGTGTCTGAGGCATCTTAAAAACGGGGTGCCCACAGGGGACAATATTGCTGACGTATTGCTAAACTCTGTGGCAAAGAGAGTCATCATTTTTGCTAGGTTGGTCAATTTGTGAGATGTTAGTTACTGGTGCAGATTGGGGGGTCAGCTGTCCAAGGCTTTAGAATCAGGAAAGGAAGGATCTTTGCTCTAATCACGGCTGGTGGTTAATACATATTGACCAAGCTACTGTTTGGTTTCTGGAGCTTCAGATAGTACCTCTTTCAATGTTCTTTTTGAGTTTCACTCATTAGTCTTTCCCTTCTTAAGTAATTCCTCTGGGATCTTCAGGACCAGATTATATCCTCTCCTACCCCATCTACTGCAACTGGTTTCCTTTTAATCTGAGGAAAAGCCTTTTCTCTTTGTTTCCTTCAGTGAATCAGTCCCTCTCTCCCTTCTCCTCTCCTCTCCTCTCCTCTTCCTCTCTCTCTCTCCCTCTCTCCTTTTTTTCTCCTCTTCTCTCTCCCTCCCTTTGTCTCTTCCTTCTCTCTGACAAACCTTCTTCTGTTTCCCCAGTAGACTTTATATGGCCTACCAATCCAGATTCCAAAGTATTAGCAAGCAAAAGTATAATTCATTCCTTGTAGGGCTGGGAGAAATTAATCCCCAAACCTTTCCAGAAAAATATTTCTTCTTCCAGTACCTTCCTTCCAATACCACATAGAAAAAGAAGAAAAAGAAAATAATAAGGCCTTGAATTATGAATCTGAAGTTATATGTATACCCTACCACAATCATATATTTTGGTTTAAATTAATCTCAGCTAACTCTCATTTTATGCTGATTGTCACATATTTAGGAACCTCTGTGGGTATTATAAAAGAGAAATTGTGTGTATTCTCACTGGCAGGCTCTATCAAGATTCTGGTACCAAGATTAGGGGGATCAGGAAAGCATCACTTCTCACAGGATAGCACCTGAACAAAACCTTTTCTCATCAGGGCATGCTGTGCTTTGCACATGCATACAGACAGTCTAGAAAGCGTAAGCATTTTAAATAATAAAAACAAAACCCATACATATATACCCAAAAGACAAATAAAGGTGATCTGGGACCAATCCTCCTGTGATTTTCTTGCCTTAAAACTTAAATTTCTGGGCTTCCCTGGTGGTGCAGTGGTTGAGAGTCCACCTGCCCATGCAGGGGACACGGGTTCGTGCCCCGGTCCGGGAGGATCCCACATGCCGCGGGGTGGCTGGGCCCGTGAGCCATGGCCGCTGAGCCTGCGCGTCCGGAGCCTGTGCTCCACAACGGGAGAGGCCACAGCAGTGAGAGGCCCGCATACCGCTAAAAAACAAAAACAAAAACAAAACAACTTAAATTTCTTACCTTATGAAATATTCACTGCCCATTTAAAGTTAAAGCCATGCATGCCTAGGCTTCCAGGCTTCAAAAGAAAAAAGTAATTCCTCTTGGGTAGGAGTTATACACATGGTCTAAGCTTTGGTATGGTTGGCAAGTCAGTGAATGTACAGGTGAGAAGGGGAAAAAGAAATACCCCAGTGTCTGTCAAAGAAGTTCATGGTGCAGTTCAGAGCTTCCATTGGGCTGTGGCATTCAGATTTGTTCCTAAACCTCCCTGAAAAAGCTCTGTGGTGAGATAGTTGTTAGTCTCAACAGACTGGGAAGAAATTCCTAGAAGATAATTTTAATGAAGCATACATAAGAAGACTAAGTTGAACAGAATATTAAAGAAGAGCTGCACAGTTCTAATGGTCTTGGGGTACATGTGTTTTCAGTGATTTTTAGGCCCACACAGTTTTCTATAATGGTCTTTCAGTATATTTATACGAAAAGAAGGTGTCTAATTCAACTTTAGATATCTTGTATTTATCCCAGTAGCTCTACATTTCTTCCTCAGTTCTCACTCTTGGAAAAAAATAAGGGAAGAGTCATAGAGGTGGTTCTCTCCTAGGATGGAACTGAAGTGTTTTTATCTTATAACCCTTAGTTGGAATTATATTTCTCAGGAAGCATTTTTACTCCAGTGAACATAGCAGCCTTATTAAGGATTTTTATAGCCTTTGTATTTGCAAAGTGCTTTAAAATGAGCTTGATTAGACACATACTCCATCATGTAAGGAAAAAATCGATACAAGACATCATTTCCCCTTGATAGGTAACATAGATGCATCATCATAAGGTTGTATTTATTAGGAAGGAGGTTAAGTTGCCTATTCAAGTTGGTCTTCCAAGCCAATGGAAGACAAGGGAATAAGACTTGTTGTTCTGTAGCTTCTAGTGTACTGCCTTGGTTGCTTAGCTATGTGTCTGTTTTTACACATTAATCAACACCACCATAATTATCAGGAGTGACAATTGCACATCAATAATTCCTTCTCCAATGTAAGTACATAAAAGGATTAATGTTACGTGGGCTCTAGAATATAGGTAAGGAAAGGTCACTAAATGATGTATTAGAACCAGCATGATAATAGACCAACAAATTAAACCCAACAGGAGAGATCAACATTTGTTGGCTAAACCTAATAGACGCTTGTAGTTTATTGGTGTTGCCCCTCCACTGGGCAGAAATATCTCTAGGATAAGATAGAAAGACAATAAATAAGCATGTGAATCAGAAACAGTTGCTGAAACACATGTGGCGATCAAGGTAGCTCAAAGTAAAGCTGTAAGTAGAACTTTCAATAGATCCATCATTGCCAAAATGTTATCTTACCTTTGAAATTATTTTCTGTTACTGAATTGTAAAGAAATCAAGACTTTTCCCCCCTAATTCTTGAATCAGAGACTTCTGGTTATCATAATTTTAGTGAGTCTCTGGGAGGTCATTTTCACTAACAACATCTTTTAAATCACAGAGTCCTTTCTTCTTTAATGACCACTCTCCAGCAGACTAGAATGGTGTTCTCTGTTGATGAATTCTTTCAAAAGACTAGTGGGCATATAAATGTATAAACATGACAGATAGACAAAATGGTAGATTTAAAAAGGCTCCTTAAAGATTTTGTTTTATATTAAATGCGCATCGAGTCTAATAAGTCTAAGATAGGCTCTTTGCTATTTTGATGTTTAAGATCAAAATGAATCCTACATCCAGACTTTCAATCCAAGGAACTATATAAAAATAGTGACAAAGATATTTTCATAAAAATATTGAATGCAGAATTTATTTCAGAGCAAATAAATAAATAGAAAAATAAAATAAAAACAACCTAAAGGTCCAACATGGAAATTGGTTACATAAAAGACACTACATCTGTATGATGGAATCATATGGAGCCACTAGCAATTATGTTTGTGAATAATTTTAATGATCCAGGAAGATGCTCCTCCTAATAAAGTAGAAAAAAAAGGTAGAACAAAAATTTTACACAGGAGGGTATTTTATGCCTTTCCCTTTTTTATATAAGTATCTAAACATTCTGGAAAGATATATACCAAAATAACAAAACTTTTAAAAGGCTTTATGTAAAATGTTTATTTTATTTTTATGTTTTTCTGCACATTTCAAATTTTCTACAATAAGAATATATTGTTGCCTTAGTTAACCTAAAACAATTAAGATTTTTACTTTGTTAGTATCATTTTAATGAATTGCTTTAGTTTCTCAAGTGTATCAAGCTTGTTCTTTGGTGCTTGCTGTTCCTTCTGTCTGGAATGTTCTTTTCCTATTCTTGTGGCTGGCTGCTTTATATCATTTTATGCCTATGCTCAAACATCATTTTCTCAGTGAAACTTTCCAAAAGTATCCTCTGGAATGTACTGCCCCCGCCCCCCCCCCCCCCGCCCCCATCATTCCATCATTCTTATCCCATTATCTAGCTTCATTTTCTTCATGATGCTACCTGAAATTATATTGTTAACCTACTATTTAATCTATTTATTTGTTTAGTTCCAGTCTATTACATTAGTAAAGAAATCTATAAATGCAGCAGAAAACTTACCTCTCTTGTTTAAGTTCACATGTCCTAGAACCCTACCTTGCATAAAGAAGGCAACAGATTCATATCTGTTAAATAAAAAGAAGTTCTCTTAAAAATTAAATCAAAACTTCAGGTATATTGAGAAGACAGGAACTCACATGAACCTACTCTGTTTTAGCAATTGGTAGGGTGAAATGCATTTTACTCTTGAGGGAGAATAAGAGCACTAAGTAACTTAAAATAGTAAAATGAAGCACGGGGTGAAGAGAGCTTGTAAAATGAATGCCAACAAGTCCTATTCACATGCTGGAATTGGGTCACAAATCTGTCTCTAAATCTGTGGTCCATATCTTTTTGTATTGGACTATGAACTTTGAAGATCCAATAAGACATCTGAAACATTCTGTCAGAAAAACACTCATGTACATCTGGTTATGTCCATGAAGTTTTTCTCACAGTTTCTATAGATTCACAGTCCACTCAAAGGGTGTGTGGGCTACAAAATAAAAGCTTCTATTCTGGCCTATCTGGGAAACATAAGTGAGAAAGTTTGAGATCCATTGAGTTAAAAATCTTCCCCAAGGATTTGACATTATGTCTAAGAAAAGAGTAATTAGCCTCTCACAGAGAGAGCATATTGCATATAAGATCACATTTAGTTATCATCATCTCAAGATAATAATATGGAGTTGCAAAGTAAAGGAATTTTCCAAATTGGAGAGAAAGCATAGAATTTCATGTAAAGCTAAGTCAGAGATGAGTATTTGTCTCGCTGAAACGGGTCAATAAACATTTCATGGGAGAGATGGTAGCTGAGTTATATGTTGAAGAATTAATATAAAGTAATAGCTAGTGTTCATCAAGTGCATTCAAGTACTAGCTAAGTGCTTTACAATACATCATATTTTCAAAATCCTCACAATAATCCTAATTTATTTAAAAACATGAGAATTAGAGAGGTTGAGTAACTTGCCCAGGATAGTCAGCTAATTAGTGGTAGAGCAGGGTTTCAACCCTAAGAAATCTGGCTCAGTCTTTCTTTGCCATTGTAGAGTGCTACTCTCCAGGAGGGTAAGGTCCGAGTCACTAAAGAAGAGGGGGAAGGACATTCCCAATGAGGGGATACTGTAACACCTGTACAGATGTTACTTTAAATCTAGAAATAGCTAAGTAATCTTGAGTGCCTCCCAAACAAGACCAAGAAAATCCATTAATTTCCCTGGACTATACATAAATCTATTTTCACATAAAACTGAGAAGAAGAAGTATCATTTTCCAAGACAAGTAATGGAGAGACGGTAGTAAATGATGAACTGTAGTACATTTAGGTTCTACTTGTATTATACTTGGTGTTCCTATTGGTTGTTTGTAAAATGGTTGTTTGAGTGACAGCCTTCAGGGAACTTTACCTTCTAGCCAAAAGTAAAATTGTCTTTCAGTAAAAGGACAGGTTTCCTAGAACCTTTATAAATAAGTTAAAAGATGGATATGATGAAAGTGATCCCTCTCATGGGATTTAAAGTGCTGCTAAAAGCCATCAATTGCACAAACTATAAGATTTTTCTTCATTGAGTGTCATGAGGATATATTCTTTGCACTAGATGTGAAATAAATACATACGTGTCTATCTTTCATCTAGGCAGATAAATCAAGTGCCCTGAAAGTAGTCTCTTTATTCTGAAAAACTGGATATAGTATATTAAGAAAGAGTTGAGAGAATAGTTAGGGGAAAGCTTTCCGTGCATTTTAGTTTTTTAAAATCCCATTTTATTGTCATATTCCAATAATACAGTGGAAACCATACCTAACTATGGGTTGGCCAAAAAGTTCTGTAATCTTACAGAAAAACCCAAATGAACTTTTTGGCCAACCCAATATAAATGTTCCTTAATATGTTCTGACAAATTTTAGAAATAATAATAGTATTATTAATATTGATGTTAATAATAGCTAAAATTTACTAAGCAACTATTATGTACTAGGTAGCATGCTAAACACTTTAATATAAAATTATATATATAATTTAATTTATACAACTATGCTCTTAGTTTGGCCTTTTATGATCCTTATTTAACAAATGGAGAGAATGAGACCTGAGACCAGGACGGGGGTGTTGGATTCCCCAGGCCACATTGTTAAAGTGATGGAAATGGCATTTGGCCTCAGGTTGGACTGCTTCCAAACCCTGGGATTTTAACTCCTACCATCTTAATCAATTCTGTTATTTGGATTTGAGAAAAGGTTTTCTTCATTTAACATTTATTTAATTTCCAGGAGGAACTACTAAAACATGGTTACAAAACTATAATGCAAGTAAGAGTAATCGTTTAGCTTACTGCTGAGAATACCTAGGAATATATTTACCCCTTGACTGAATGAAGGAAATAAGAATGTTTCCTTGCTCACCTACTACGACAGATTATCATAAATTCTAAAGTAATTGGTATGCACCAGTCTTTGTTTTTAATTTCCATAAAGCCAAGGGTCGTGCCTTCCATTTCTTTTGTGATGTCTCATTGTGTGTAGTACGGTGCCCTGCAGAGTTAAGTGATCAAAAAATGTCTGTTGACAGAATTTCTCACTGGGCACCTGTCAGTATCCTACAGTGTACTTTTAAGATTTAATGAAACTGTACTCGTGTAAAAAGAAATGTGCATCTGTTCTAATATCCCATGAAAATCAATATATGTAGTATAATGACTTGAAAATATCCATTTATTTTTTTCTGCTTTACTTTTCCCACCTGTTTATAGAGGAAAATAATAACTGTGTATTTTTAGCAACTTGAAACATGAGGAAGTTAGGTTTGATAGTTGCTCTGAAAATGCCTACTTGTTACTTACCTTTCATTTCAATACATACCTTATAGAACTTTTATTTTTAAATGCTAGCTTCTTTTGTTTCATTAGTTTGAATATGGGAAATGTAGGGTGGTTTATTTAAGTTACTCTAAATTAATGCCCAGTCTATGTCTTGACCTGACCATGTTCATGGTGGACTCCATATAGACATAATGAAATACCAGGAAGCCCTCATCTTGCACTATTACTACTCCCTATGTAACTCTGTTATTAACCTCCTCACTGGTACAAAGTAGGAGTTGGAGATTATTTCTAAGGTTTTTAATAGAGTAATGTTTTCTGATACTATTATATTGTGTAATATATATACTACAGTATTTATATTATAATATAGTATATATCTGAGAGTACATATATACATATATATTACTATGTATAATAAATATAGTACATATGTATTTTCACTGACTGCTCTCATCTGACTGAGTTTTATCTTGAAATATGACTCATGATTCAAGGTCAGAATAATGTTGGCCTAGAGTAAAAATATGGTCTACTGAATTCTCTCATTCTCCCATTTTAAAATAATTTGCATATTCATTTGTGAATTTGAGCATTACACTTAGGGGTGCAATTCAGTATATTCTAAGGACATTTTAAAAGTGGTATGCTATTTTCAGAGTAAGCTGTTTACAGTGTGGTTTGTTTTAAAGTTTGTTGACTATGTTTGCTTAACCTCCATTCCATCTATATAGTTATCTCTGTATAAACCATTCTGAATATTCTTTAGGAACATAAAAAATAAAATCTACTTAAAGAAAATCTCATTATAAATGTTTGTGCTTGTTCTCAAAATTATCTATTTCCAGAACATACAAAGTTACAGGATCTCGGAGAG
The DNA here is from genome assembly GCF_008692025.1 of Phocoena sinus. Taxonomy (NCBI): domain Eukaryota; kingdom Metazoa; phylum Chordata; class Mammalia; order Artiodactyla; family Phocoenidae; genus Phocoena; species Phocoena sinus. The sequence continues at coordinate 76,739,837 of NC_045768.1, read as the reverse complement.
ATCTGAAAGTTTAGAGTGGAAAGAAACTTGTGAGTCATCTAACTGCAGATTTTTCCAAAAATGGAGAAACTGAGACTCAAGGAGATTGAGTGAATTGTCCAAGGCCACATAGCTATTTAGTGACAGAATTTATGTATGAATCAAGATCTCCTCTCGCTCTAATATTCCTTTCTTCTCTTCCTCTCTTCCTTCTGCTCTAAAATTACTTCCCCAATGAGAACTCCAGAGATACAGTCTCACCCATAAGCTCTATGCATATTCTGCAGCTCCGTTGTTTGGTATAGGCACTTTTAGGATTGCTACGCCTTCTTGAAGAACGGACCCTTTTATCATTATATATTGTCCTCTGTCTCTGATTTGTTTTTAAATTCTGAAGTTTATTTTACCTGTTATTAATATATTTTAGTGTTATGTTACTCTATATTATATATTAGATATAAATAGATAATATATTAATTTATATATTGTAGGGGAGGAAAAATTTCCCCCTACCCTTCTAGGGTCTTTTGGCTGGTCTATTAATTAAATTGTCATAAGACAGAATAACAAGAGAAAAACACATTTAATTACGTATGTACGGGAAACCCACAAAGACAATGAGAGGTTCCCTGACAGGCAGGCAGTTGAGGGTCATATGCCCTTCTGAGCTAAGAAAAAATGGGGTAGGGGTGTGAGGTGTCAAAGGAGAGGAAGACAATTCACCAGAAGATGGGAAGTGCAAATATTTGGTAAGCAAATGTTTGTCCTGCCAGGCAGAGACAGTGGACACAGAGAGCACTTTGACCAAATAGGCCCCGCTGGGCTCCCCGCCAGCCTACCACACCTGGCCCACACACTTTGCAGTTTTCTCTGGTGATAGTTCTCTTCCTTACCAGGCCAGCTATCCAAATTATTCTAGCCAGTTAAGGGGAAGATAAAAGCAAAACAAAACAAAACAAAAACCCTCTTCCTGAGTCTTTGGGTCCTCAAGTAACTTCAGGTCAAAGTAATTCATATGCCACAGTGACACTTTGGGGGAGGCTTGTTCTGAGCCCCTTCAATATCAGTATATTAATATAGCCATTTTTCCTTTTTTTTTAATTCTTGGGAAAATATAATCAAAAATAAAATCTCCTGCCAACCCAGAAAACTTCTCCACAAAGGTAGATGAGAGAACAGTTTTATCACTGAATAAGCATTAAAGCAGAATGTGATGTGTATCACAGGCAATCGGCAAAGACAGAAAGAAATCTCACCCTTTTATATAACCAGGTGGATACAATCCATAGCATCCATGTTTTCAGGATAAATGATAACTAATCCTCAAGTGAGAGGACTTAACATCTGTCACACGTAGTTCATCCTAAATCAACCTGGTAACTAGGGTGACAATTTGTGTTTACTAATTACCTTTATCCAAATGAGAATTAAACTTCTCATATCTTTAGGACAGGAGGTAGCTTTGCAACTATCCTGAGAAATTCAGGTTCGTGTCCTTCCATGGAAACTGGGGGTGCTATCTTCTTTGATAATGAAGTTTCGAAGAGGTGGCACCCAGGTCCTTGTGAAAAAAGATTCCTGGGTTTCAAAACTGGCAAGAGGTTTATTTAGCTTTTAAAAAGATTTACATATCTCTCAAAGGAGCAGGAAGAGAAATCACAGGTACAAGTTTTCTTAAGTAAATTCTCTAAGAAAACGAGGGGGGATGGAAAAGTCTCCATTTTTGCACCACGGAAAATTCTTTTTTTTTTTTCTTTTTAAAATCTGTATTTACCCTTAGAGAAAGGGAGAAGGCACCTTATTACTTCCAGGTGGAGGTGAAATCTAGGTTACCCACTTGGCCTATAATGCTACCTGATGGGGAGGCTCCTCTACTGCTGGATAAAGGTGGGAGTTCCTGCTCCCCACTTGGTGTCCACTGACACCACGGTGGGGATAGCCTTGCTACAACTGGGTAATGGTGAAAGTTCATCCTCTGTCAACCCCTCAAAGGGAAGGGGGAGTCTCCACTGGCCTCTCCTTACTGACTGGCAGATATGAAAATCTCAGCTCCCTGCCTGACACCACCCTGGGTAGGGTGTTGGGATGCTTTGTTACAGCCTCTCCAGAGTGGACGCCTGGCCTCCCATTCAGCCTTTTCTGGCATGAGTGACGGTGAGGCCAGAGATTTTTCTGTAGTGTTTGGCTGGAGTAGAGCCATTATTTTCTGCAAGTTTCCTGTCTTGAGAAACTGCCCCTTTCCTGGTCCTCTCACTAGAGGGCAGACTTTTGTTGGTGCTTTTTTGGTCAGCACCTGTTTGTGTTTCTGTGTTACTGGCTTCTGCAGCTCTAAATCTGCTTATATGAGGGAAAAAGAAAATCCACCTCTCCACCTTTCAGGCTCTTCTTATGTTTGCTTTGTATATACTCTACAGGATTTTTAGTTGCACTTAGTGGGAGAAATAGGGGAAAGTACATCCATTCCATCTTTCCAGAAGCAGAAGTCTCTTTGCATGTTTTGAAATAATGGCATGGAAGTTACTGTGTTATGAGAACTCAAAAAGATGTTGCTAACAACCCAAATCCTTTACTTTCCTAACCACTAATTTGTAAGGTCCGTGAGGACAGGGGCTTTGAGTATTACTCACTTTTAGTCAACTTTCAGTCCTTCCTGCAGTGAGAAAACAGAACATTTTCTTGTCTTTATAGTCAGGTTTTTCATGTCTGGGAGTGAATGTTAAAGTGAAGGATAATAGTCATGGCACCCAGATGTTGCCCTTCCCATCAGGGTATTTGTAGCACTTTTGTCAAAAACTTAACATAATTGTTAGATCAAAGAAAAAGTGGCCCCCTTTTATTTGATTAAAATTGCCTATTCCTTCTTTCATTTCAGGGAAGAATTTAAAAGGATTTCTTCTTTAAATTATAAAACAAGTCAAGTTAATGGTAATGATAGGGAAAGAATTTTTACTTCTGACTAAAAGAATGATAACTCATTTTTTGCTTTAATGAGAACAGTAAGTAAAAATAATTATTCATACATGCTCACCCTCTTACTGAGCATTGATATAAAATTCTCTCCAATAAAACTCAAGTGGGTTTTTGGGGTTTTTTGTGTAAGGTTGGACTTTAGGAGGTTTATTATTTCCATTAGGCTGTGGAATTTGATTATTCAATCAACCTACTTCAATCCAGAAAAACCTCTTATGGCCCATTAATTTAAGAAATCTTTGTAAAGCACATGATTGTAAAAGGAAAAAAAAAAAAGACTGTCCTATCGCTTTCCTTCCTTCTACTATTATTCTTAGTTTTAAATAATTCTTATTGCAATTCACTTTCCATAAGCTTATTAAACACATTTCTAAACACAGTTATTCTAGAAACTTGAATAATAAAGATTAATATCCTGATCCAAACTCAGTCACTGGCCTGAGTATATCAAATATTTGAAACTTCTTTTTTAGCATAAAAAGTATATTTTCACCAGAATAAGTATACATTTGTAGGTTTAATTACTCTAGAGGGTTTGGGGTAAAACTTTCTGGTAGAACTTAAAAGCTTTTCCTATGATTAAATAGCCACATGAACCAAATTGAGTTTAGGAAGATAGATAGATGATAGATAGATAGAGAGATAGATGATAGATAGATAGATAGGTGATAGATAGAGAGATAGATGATAGATAAATGATAGAGAGATGATAGATAGATGATAGATAGAGAGATAGATGATAGATAGATAGATGATAGATAGATAGAATTTTGAAATGGTATTTTCTAAAGTAAAATATACTTTGCGTCTTATTTTTCCTAAAAAAAGTCTTGCCACAAATCATGTAAGTTAATATACATAGCTGTGCACATTTGTGTGTATATGTGTTTGGGGTGGGGGGAGGAGGTGTTCTAAATGACTCCATGGTCTGTAGTAGCTCTACAAAGCTTACTATTTGGCTTTTTCCTTTCACAGATGACTTAGATTAATAATAACTATCTCTCAGCTTGGGATTCCAAAAGTTAATTGAGGCCTGATCTCTAGTTCTAATTTGTTTATAAAAATTGCTATTTCTCAACTCTAGCATGGTTAAATAAGAAACCTGCCTTCACTTGTTGAATCAACACAGGAGATTTTAATAAGCATTAAATGGAAGTGACCCTGCAGGTCAAACTTATACTCACTCCACTATTCTAAAATGATACATATCATTTTACTTTCCCCTCTTAATCAAGTCAGGCTTTTATATATGTGTAGATTACGTGAGTTCCATCGTATTTTATGTTGGGTGTTTGGGAGTGCCTTTCCTCTGTTCCAGATATACCTAAACTTCTGATAATTTGACTTAAAACTCTAATGGCCTTTGTAATATCAAAAATTTTTTCAAATAGGAAGTAGAATATGTTTAGCTGCCCCAACTCACTGTAGCTCAAGTTCGTTCAGTTACTTAGGCCATCTATCATTCTTTTTTACAAGGGATAGGGCAGAGGACAAAGATATTAGGGTAGTATGTATGTTTATATTAATGGAGATATGAAACATATATACTTTAAATGTCATACTATCTCTCTTATGAGAAGTATAAGCCCTTAATTTGTTTTCTTGGTTGTGGAATCATAAAAGACTAAAGATTTGGATGATCCTAGGGTATTTCCCATTGGAATGGGTGGCTTGTTATTAATATTCAGAGCAATGCAATTGATACAGCATTCTTTCCAAATAACATTACCTTTCAGCTTTTTTCCATGCTGAGTTCCATGAAAAAGAAGTCATATGGAAGAGAATTAGTTCTATAGAGTCATTATTAGCATGGGGTTTGAATTTGAGAATGTAAGGATGATTGTGTACTAAATTTATTTTTTTCGTGAAATATAAACCTTAAATACTAACACTGAAGATATTAGAGAAAATTTTAGTATGAAGGGTAGGGCTAGACATATAAGTAAAGCAAGAGAAGTATCCTCTTGATAAGATGGCTAGAATTCAGAATATGTTTGGTCTTTTCATCGTAAGCATGCTAAGTGTCTTCTACTAATCATTGGAACTGAGTGTCTTGATGGTCTCATCTGTAAAATGGAGTTAATGGCCCCTTTTCCTTACTTATCTCCCAGAATATGGTGAGGGTAATAGGACTTTTCAATAAACCTCTCAAAACCATTACCTAAATATAAAGTTTTACTATATCTATGTGGGAAGATGTCCTTTTAAACACATTAAGGAAGAGAGTATTAGATGTCTTAGAACTCAGGATATCTTATGCTGGTTTCCAGATGTGTGAGATTGCTGGAGATATTACTCTTATTTTCTCTTTAATATTAGAAGTTAGAATAATTACTAAATTCTAGATTTCTTCCTTTTCATGGAAATATCTAAAATTCCTTTAATATTTCAGAAAATTTTAGTATCTATAACTTTTTAATTCCAGTAGAAAAACTAATTTCCCCACATCACTCTTCTGAAAGTTCAAGTTTACTTGGAAATGGATTATCAGTGAATGACTTCTATAAAGGGAAAAATTTTCTCTCCTACATGTACCGCTTTAAGCACATATTCTAAAGTCCATCAACTTGCAGACCCCCTTCACCCTCTAATTCAGTGATATCCTGGTGTATCTTTACCATTTTTCTCTGATCGTAGAGATGGCATCTTTCTCTCCAAGCCTAACCTCTTGATCTCATTATTCTCTATCCTCAAACTTTCCACTGTTTAACCCTGATCTGCTTTTCCAATGATATTTTGAGATCTCCATGTTATGTGTTTTCACTGTCTTACATGATAGGAATTCAAGAAATGTGATGAATAAATAATGGCCATACTTGAAATTCTGATTACTTGTCAAAAGAAAAAAAAAAAACAAACCAAGCATGACTTGTTTCACTAGTTAAGTTGCTTGGTCATCTTTTTGATTTGTTAGTCTAACTCTACATGCCATTAAAGACAAGCAAGAAAATGTGATGGGGAAAATTTTGATGTCAAAATGTATAAAGCATACTTAAGGTTAACTGTAGTAAGAAATATGTGAATGTTACGGAGAAAAAACAAAGCATTTTTGTTAGACATACAGGAAGATGGAAATAAATGAGTACACAAATCCATTTCCTATATGGGAAGACGAAACTTTACAAATGTGAATTATTTTATATACTTATTGCACAGTTAAAATATCAATAAATATTGAGGTTTTCAACAATTTAAAATTAAAATGTATTAATGGTAAAAACTGGGTGGTCATATTCAATATATTTTAAGTTAGTAAGATGGGGATTGGCTCTATCAAATATCAAATCACATTATAAAGCCACAGTAATTGAAACATAAGATATTAGGTTATAAAAGATATTGGGCCTCAGAAACAGAACTGATAGAATAATTTCTTATATAATAAAGATGACATCTATTCCCTTTTCCATTCTAGTGTTAGAAATCTGGCTACACTTTTAATATTTGAGTAGCTTTCCTAGTGGAGATTACCTGTTTTCTTTTTATTTTTTCAAAGAACCAATTTTTAAATTCATTTATCAATTCAATGCTTTTTCACATTTGAATTGATTTCTGTGTGTATGTAAATATAAATAATTTTTTCATCTTCTTTCATTGAATCTGCTAAATTTTTTCCTAAATTCTCTACTATAAAGCTTAATTTCCTTTATTCCTTTTATTATGCTGTCTGTGTAAAAAGATTTTAAAGCTATAAATGTGAAATTGAGAGGATATTTGGTTAATACCTCAAAAGTTTTTCTAGAAAGTATTTTAATTGTTTTCTCTTCTAATACAACCTGCAGCTGTGCAACTGCAGTTTTGATTTTGTTTTTAAACCAAAGAGAATTGAGAAGGAATTTTTGTCTGTTTGTTGGAATTTTTGTTATTATTTTGATTGCCTTTTATTGATCACTGGTCTGTACAAGATGTTCTTTTATGGAACTAAATTAAATTATTTTTATTTTGCAGTAGACTCTATTTTTTATTAATGAACTATGGATACTTGAAAAGAGGTGAATTATCTATTAGGATGGTACATGGTTCAATGTTTACTTTATTAATCTTATTTAAATTCCTATGACCTGATTTTTGTTTTTTTACTTCATCATTAAAAAACTGAAAAAGAATAAATAAAATTAAGTTTAAAAAATTTTTAAAAACTGAGAAAGAATGCGTTGAATTTTCCTTCTAATAATGTATTTCTGTTTGATCATCATTGTCTCTTTTAAAGTTTTGTTGTATACACTTTGATGTTAAGTTATTCAGTTCACAAGTTTTGTGACTATGTCACTGGGTATTTTATATTTACTCAGATACACTTTTTGTGTGTGTGTACTACTTGCCTGATTTTCTGTCTAAAATTAGTACTGTCACTCCTGGAGCTTTTGTTATTATTCTTCTTTGTTACTCTAATATTTGTTTCTACTTTTAAGTGATTTTCTTGTAAACCATATATATTAGAATTTTCTTTTTCCTTCTAAAGGTATCAGAGATTTTTATTTGGAAATTTACCACATATTTATTGCTATAATCCAAGATTATTTGCTTTATTTTCAACATTTTGGAAGGTATATATACACTGTTTGAACTTCTCTACTTAACTTTTTTTAACTCACCTTTTTAATGAAATAAGTACAAAACCATATGTTTTAACTTTTGCTATAGGTAAGAGGAGGAATTTTGCATACTTTTATTTTCCCCATTCTTTTCTTTTTAAATATGTATATTTAGAATTCCAAAATATTTTAAAATTGTATTCTATTCTACATCTTACTCTATTTTAAGAATAATTTTTCACACATTTAGTGCTGTCAGCACATTTTCAGGTATTTTTAGATTTAACTCTATAACTAAGTAGTTTTGATATTTATCATGAAGCAGTTTATATCTCCCCATTCTTTAGTTTAAATTAAAGTATCAAGCTACTTAAATATAGATTCAGGTAGTATTTTAAAGAATGGCACATAGATTTAATATTTTCTGAAGTTTTGCTTTATCTATGAATATCGCTATATTGCTTGTTAATAGAAACAGTAACGTTCTAGGTATAAAGTTTTGAATCCCAACATTTTCCCCTGAGTAGTAAGAGATATTTAAACCAAAAGAAGGAATGTACATGAGGAGTGAAGTCATGATATTGTTGTGTGCTAAAGGGATCAGAGTTAGTCTGTGTAATTCCACAGGGCAAAACCAAGATCAAAGGCAGAAGCTATATAGAAAGTTGGATGAATAAAAAGTTGATCTGTTTAACACTGAGACCATTCTAAAGATAGAGGCAGAGCTGCCTTACAAATTCATAAAATGTAGTACAAGCATTCTTCAGGTGAGTTTGTGCCTGCTTCTCAAGATATTGTGCAGAGGGAGTTCATACTAGATTATTTTACGAGTAGGGAGCTTTCCTTTAGGTGGGTACCTGGCTCAGAAATAGAGGATTCATCCCTTTTTTCAAGGCTAATATGTTGCTTAGTAAATTGTAACTAGATGGAACCAGTAAGATGAGACTTGACATAAACCGAGCATGTATTTATTTATTTATTTTTGAGAAAAAAATAAAGCCCTAATTACTGTCCATCAGAGTGTCACAGACTTTTGCTGCAAGATGGAAAGGAGAAGCTTACATTTCAGGTATTCAGTAGATGCTGTGGCTTCTTTGCTGCCATCTTTCCCAAGCGAACCCTCCTTCGTATGCCAGACAGATGGTAAGCTAAGCATCCTTACTTCTCACACTGGAATCCCCAAAAGGGTTGTAACCAGAGCAAAAGCCCTCTGGTGGAAGATCTGTTTGTAACTCTATAGTATGTGACTGTTAACTAGAGGGATTCTAAATAGTTCTTCTAGGAGCCAATTTACCCTTTTTTTTTAAATTGCTAAGTTTCAAATGTTACTTGGGTGTGTAGTCTAAATATTTAATGTTTAACATAACAAAAAAGAACACCACTTTTATTGTTAAAGAGCACATACCAACCACGTAGAGGGGAAGAATAGAACAACAATATAGATTCTGAATTTCCATTTTAGAAAACTGTCACTAAATGTGTAATGCACCATTTTCGCTTTTAAATATGACATAAATTATAGCTGGGCCAGATGGCAAAAAGAACTTAGAGGAAAATAGGAAAGAGAAGTTGAACTTCTATTTTTCCATTACTTGTGCCCCTGTTCTATATCTCCTACACCAGCGGTCCCCAGCCTTTTTGGCACCAGGGACCTGTTTCATGGAAGACAGTTTTTCCATGGATGGGGGGATGTAGGGGGATGGTTCAGGAAGTAATGTGAGCGATGGAGAGCGGCATATGAAGCTTCACTTGCTCAAAGGCCACTCACCTCCTGCTGTGTGGCCCGGTTCCTAACAGGCTGCAGACCAGTACCAGTCCACGGCCCGGGGGTTGGGGACCCCTGCCCTACACAGTAGGGCAGTCGTAGTTCATGGTATTAGTAAAAGAGAGCCAAAAGCTTATTAGTGTTTAAAATTGCTTGGTGAGCTCAGGGGATTTCTGGATTTTAGTTCTTGTTCTGCCAGCTCCTATTGGATTTATGTCCATTACCATAGCTTCAAATTCCTCATCTGAAATTGGAGGGGATAGTCCATGTAATAACAATACCCGTTGATATACTGAGCACTTACTATGTGCCACGCACTGTTTTAAGCACTTTACGTGTATTATTTCATTTAATCTTCACAACAACCCAATGGGTTAGAAATTTGACCCAACTGATACTACCATTAGAACCTCTGCCTGCCAAAGAGCAAATCTATACACCTGAAAACAATATGAATCTTAAAAACCATATCTAGGTCTAAAATTTTATGAGAAATTGGCCTTGGACTTACTAATGTCAATTGCACATTAAATTCCCTGTTTCTGGTGAAAACCACCAATAAGCTAACTAACCATACTGTTCCTGGGTCACTTGATTTAATCTTGGGCCTTTGGTTTAATCTCCTCCATCATTCCACTTTCTGTGGCTACCTGTTTTGTTTTTTTCTTATTAAGAAATTTTCATTTTCACTGCACTAAACTGTCAATATTATCGTTTAGACCCTCTGGTGTTAGAAAGTTAGGCTATCCTCATAATTTGATCAAATTGCTAGAAAAGTCCTGTTGGTATTTTGATCTGCGTCACATTTAACATATACTGTAGTTTGAGGAAATTTGACATCTGTGGTTGCTCTTTAAATATTCAGTTTCATCACCTAGGAGCATGATATATCCCTGTATTCACGTTTTTAAAAAATATTTCCCAATAATATTTTATATCTTTCAGTAATAAAAATTTAAATCTAACACATTCCTTCTTAAATCAATTTATAAGTATTTTCTTTTTCCTTGCTAGTTTCTTTCTCAATTACTGACTCCTTTTCTTGATCTTCTCCCTACCCCATCAAATATGGATATTCAAACACTTTTATCTTTAGGTTTCCTATACCCTAACTGTGCTGTCTCATCCATCCCAATGATTACAACTACCACCTGTAGGTGACTTCCACATTTACATATTAACCCACTCTATGCCTATAATTTCCTGTGGCCTTCTCTACTAGATACCATTAGCACTCTCAAATTCAAAATACCCAGAACCAAACTCATTATCTTATTTCTGAGGATAAATTCATACATTTGACTTCCATGTTTGGTAATAGTATTACAATATACATCCAGATTCAAAATATTAGAGCCAGCTTTGTCCTTCTCTCTTTCTCTCTCTTTCTATATGCAATCTACAGCCAGGTCTTTAAGCTTTAAGTTCTATAAAGTTTCCAACATCCATCCCCTTGTCTCCACTGTCATAACCACTACCAGAGTTTGTGCTCTCCTTAACTCTTGTCTGGATTATTCCTTTGTTCTTTAAACCTGTCTTCTTGTTTCCATCTTCTTTCCTCCCATCCCATCCAGTCTGCTAACCAACTTGTTAATCTTTCCATGGCACAACATCATTTCAGTCTGTCCTGTATTCAGGACCCTGTGATGGTCCACAGTGGCTACTTGCCTAACTGATTACAAGTTCCTCAACTTAGAAAGCAAGACCTTCTTACTCCAGTTTCCTTTTCATTCTCCTTTCCAGGTGATTCTGGTCTTCAAGTCATTGCATTATCCTGCATCTGGACTATTCTGTTCCCTAGAAATATCTGATAATTTCATTCATCTGGTCATACTCCAGCTACTCCTCTGAGTACTTTCTTACTCACCTCTACCTAGTCAATCGTACCGTTAAAACCATATGATATCTCCCTCACCTCATATCTTAATTTTGGAAACTTACCATGGTAAGACTGGAATATTATGCTGTTCATGTACTTGGCTTTTCTCCATTTCTAGATTTTTCAGCTCCTTAACTGTAGAGACCGATCTTACTCATCTTTCATTATTGATCTTATTCATCTTTCATTATTGATCTTACTCATCTTTCATTCTACTCAGTGTTTTGTACACATTTAGATTTCCTTAAATATTTATTAAAACAAATTAAATAGACCCAATTATCACAGGAACTTCCAGTGGTTCAGACTAAGAAACAAATGCCTAATTTTGATTAGATTCAGAAGGTGCCCTGGTTAAAATAAAACCTGAGGTAATGCTGATTGCTTCACTTTTCCCTTACCTAACTCAAGTTTTAATTTCAAGGTGAGCAGCTGAGAACCTCTGATTACAAAATCCGGCATGTCAGTGGGCTTTTTATAGTTAAAATGAGTTATTTGTTAGAAATGCATCATTGCACCTAGGTGTTTGCTTCAAAAGCTGTGATTTATGACTTAGACTGGAATTTTATAGGAACAATGTCATATAATACCTGAAAATGCCATTTATTTTCATGCAGTATTTAAATTACACTTATACCAAGTTATAGCAATACTTAAAAAGTAATATTCAATGCTTCCTTACATTTACCACATTTTTTATCAGAGTAGAATTGGATTCAAAATTACTGAATGGGAAACATTTCTGCCACAGAAATGTTACTGTTGAATAGCTAGTCAAACAAGAAACCTGTTCTGGCATACATTTTTGTCTTCCTTTGTTCTGTGAATTTCATTTTTATTTTTAAAATGTATATATTCATGCCCCTGGATTTCCCTTTTTGAAGTGGGATTCATAGCATATCTCAAACCTAAACCCATACACATTTTACAAAAGGTAATATAGATAAAATTTTCTGATGAATGTGAAGGGTATTTTCCCAAAATGTATTTTGACTAGAATATTCAGAGGTGGAAGTGCCTTACTTAATATCTTTATTTACTTTGATGGAAATCCAAACAAGGCCTTAGTGTATTCTGTAGGAAAGAAGCAATCACATGTCTTAAAATAGTGGATAACTGGGTATATTCGTGAATGTGAAATAAAGTTGAGATAATCAAAGCACCTCCTGACTCTGTAAGAATGATCAGGGGTTTATTTGCAGCATTTCTTCATCTTTCTTATGTTGTAAGAGGAAACATTGAATATCTTAGTTTCACCCTTTGTCCAGAAAGAGCTGTAATTCACACTGCCTGTATTTTTAAATTCAGACCAATAATTGAGAATTTTAATATCCCCTTTTATTACTGGTATTTTTTAAAATTCCCTGAGTACTTCTCACATAGTTACAAACTACAAAATAACATGCTTTCTTTGTGGAAGGTGATTCTGACCCCATTTCTACCCACCCGCAATTAGGAGTATCAAATGTATCGTAATGCATACCTTTAGTTTGTTTCTTTTTTAGTCTTTTTCCTTTGAAGTGGCAGTGTACTTGTTTGTCTTGCTTAATTTTTTTGCAATAGAGGTACAGATTTGGCAACAGAAAGCAGTGACATTCACCTCTCTTTTCCTGGAGATCAGTTGTGGGCGTTTATGAGGTGTCTGATGGTGATTTTATAGGTCAGAAATCTAGGATTTAGGTACCTTGTAGAATGGAACAATCTAAACCAACCCACATGGGAACTGAACAAACCAGTTTCACCAGATGGGTGAACAAACAATAAAGAGATCAAGTTGATTTGAAAAGTAAAAACTTCAACTCTTTTTAAGCCATATTCAGAGCTTCTGGTCAAAACCATTTCTGAATACAACTCCAAATAACACTATTTTTAAAAATATTCATAGTAGTATTGTATTCACTCATTTGTGCCTATCGAGATGAGTGCCTAGTTATACTACTGGTGCCAAGAGTCCCTTTCTCAGGGAATTTAATTTTGCGTGACAGGAGACAAACAGCAAGATGATTTCGCATGGTTAACCTGTTCTGAAAAGCAGTATTAAATTTTTAAAAAAGAATCCCGTAGTTAAATAAGTCTGGAAAATGTTGTGCTAATGTTCAAGCAGGGTTTTTTTCTTACAAGAGTACTTAGAATTTTAATACTTTAATCTTCATTGAGAACCTCTAAGAGGAAAATATGGTGTGTAGCATTTCACAATCTTATTAGCCTATGAAAACTCCTTTGCACACACTGCGTGGCAGCTCCAGTGTTCTGTAGAACACACTTGGCAGAATGGTTATCTGTAATATGCATAAGTAACTATAAATGGTATAAACACAAAATTCACCACCAGAAAAGCCACATATCTGGATTATGTTTCATGATACCTTTTTGAAGGATGTTAAACTGATTTGCCAAAACAGAACCTTAATATAATTTTGATAAAAGATCTGTGTGACAAACTGATTTGCCAAAACTGAACCTTAATATAATCTTGATAAAAGATCTGTGTGACAGACATTTTGTAGGAAAATCATAATTTAAGGAATATGTATTCACATTGCCTCCAACAAGAAAAATAAATATATTGACAATTTGACAGCAATAATATGAAATCTTACTTGGCACTATTTTTCCTATTTATGAGACCTTAAAATAAGAAACTCTAAAATAAGGGATAAGGCAAGCATATCTATTATTTTGAAATATAAAGGAATGTAACTAAATCATGAGCCACAAGTTAAACATCCATTCTTTATACAGACTAAAGAAAGAGCAAGTATGGGGAAAACAGCTAGTGCTTCTGAGTATTAAGCCTCTTGAAAGCACAGATTATTCCTTCATAGTTCCCTTCTATATGCCCAGAGCCTACAAGGGTACCTGGTGTACAAAGGCATCCAAAATATTTCTTCACTACTTCAGTGGAATTTAAAGGTCCAGGGATAGTTAACAGGATGGGGCCACTGACTCACCAGTAGACATTGGGTCAAGTCATCTTAACTCTACAAAAGCCAGTCCAGCTGTAGAGGCTACTAGGAGATCTGAGCGTCTGCCTGCCTGGCTCAGATGACATTCAAAGGGGTAAGTGATGAGGACTCTGGTAAATGGTCACCAGTGAAGAAAAGTTTCAGGTTGTTCAAGCCAATGTGCAAAGTGTAGTCAAAGGAAATTTGAAATAAGTAACACTCAGAAGTAGAAGCCTTGTCCTTGTGTCTGTAATGACAAATGAACTACCTGTGAAGGGATGGAGGCTCAAGGAAGGACTTCAGTCTCCAGGAGAAGAATAATGAACATGAGCATATCAGGACCTCATGTTCCTCACCCAAGGTCCAGGGCGGAAATTCAGTTATAGGAGGTAGGGTTGTGGCAAAGGGATATCAGGGTGTGAAATGACACAGAAGACCCAGAGGCCATGCTTAGTCATCTCTGGTCTTCAAGGTGGAGAACATGTGACTCTTGCACCACAGATCAAGCTTGGTTGGGTGAACTGGGTAGAACTGATTTTCCAGCTGGGAAGCAGATTGGCCCTAATCGTTACATTGAGTCACTGGAAAATGTGGTCTGCATTGTAAGTGCATACTTGATCAGCTTAGATGCTTCATTTTTCTTTGAATCAACTCTATTTGCATTTATATAATGGAAGAAACTGATTGAAAATTAAAGATCAAATTGTTAACTTCACATAGGGTTAGATATCATATATCAGAGGCAGAACCCAGACTCTAGTCTTCAGATCTGGATATGCATATCTGTAACTCCGCCTTCACCTCTGTCCCTTTCCAAATTAGCTTTTATGTTTAGTCTATATTTTAGACTGCTTTAAGAATAGATCTCTTAGTGGGCAGAAGACCTAAATAGACATGTCTCCAAAGAAGACATACAGATGGCCAACACACACATGAAAAAAATGCTCAGCATCACTAATTATCAGAGAAATGCAAACCAAAACTATAGGGGCTTCCCTGGTGGCACGGTGGTTGAGAGTCCGCCTGCCGATGCAGGGGACATGGGTTTGTGCCCCAGTCCGGGAAGATCCCACATGCTGCAGAGCGGCTGGGCCCATTAGCCATGGCTGCTGAGCCTGTGCGTCCGGAGCCTGTGCTCCACAACGGGAGAGGCCACAACAGTGAGAGGCCCACGTACCGAAAGAAAAAAAAAAAGAAAAGAAAAACTATAATGAGCTGTCACCTCACACTGGTCAGAGTGGCCATCATCACAAAATCTACAAACAGTAAATGCTGGAGAGGGTGTGGAGAAAAGGGAACCCTCTTGCACTGTTGGTGGGAATGTAAATTGATACAGCCACTAGGGAGAACAGTATGGAGGTTCCTTAAAAAACTAAAAATAGAACTACCGTATGATCCAGCAATCTCACTACTGTGCATATACCCTGAGAAAACCATAATTTAAAAAGACACATTCACTCCAGTGTTCACTGCAGCACTATTTACAATAGCCAGGACATGGAAACAACCTAAAAGTCCATCAACAGAGGAATGGATAAAGATGTGGTACATATATACAATGGAATATTACTCAGCCATAAAAAAGGAACGAAATTGGGTCATTTGTAGAGACGTGGATGGACCTAGAGACTGTCATGCAGAGTGAAGTAAGTCAGAAAGATAAAAACAAATATCATATATTAATGCATATATGTGGAATCTGAAAAAATTGGTATAGACAGTCTTATTTACAAAGCAGAATTAGAGACACAGGCGTAGAGAACAAATGTATGGATACCAAGAGGGAAAGGGTTGGAAGGGTTGGGATAAACTGGGAGATTGGGATTGACATATTTACATTATTGATACTATGTATGAAATAGTTAACTAATGAGAACCAACTGTATAGCACAGGGAACTCTACTCAGTGCTCTGCGGTGACCTAAATGGGAAGGAAATCCAAAAAAGAGGGGATATATGTATACATATAGCTGATTCACTTTGCTGTGCAGTATCAACTAACACAGCATTGTAAAGCAACCATACTCCAATAAAAATTTTGTTTAAACGCTAAAAAAATATGGATCCAATTAATATCTTAAAAAAAACAAGAATAGATCTCCTTCCTCTTTTTCCAAGTTACTTCATTAGGATATGTAGTTTACTCCTCACCTCAATCTCATAATAGGTGATTATCCTGTTTCTTTTTTCTATCCTCGTACCTTATACAAAAAGTAACAAAAAGAGTACCACAAAATAAAAAATATCCCATCTTTTTGTGGTCACATATTCTTTTTTTCCTTGTTAATCTCATACATTGAAAAGTTCCTATTTCATGTAATCATGGATTTTCTCAATGTCTGAGAGTTGAAATGTTAGAGGAGGGTCTTTTGGACCAAGATCCATTGTAAATCACCAAGTATCTTTATAAGACTCAAAATGTGAAGGCTATTTTGGACATCAGGGCAGTAAAGGAGACAATATAAACTGTAGTTTGAGAAAATAAGGGCACTAGAAGAAGAAAAATATAAAGAAAATATTTCAAGAAAAATCATTTCCAGGAATCTGTTTTAAAATACCAACTTTTCTGTGGTGGTGTTCGCTCATACAGAGGAAAAATGTAAAAAGTGTTCTGAGCAAAGTGTATGAACCGAACGGCTATGTTTGGAAAATGTGCAAAAACTTATCAAACCTTTCTTTTTCTCTTCACCTTTCATTTCATGTGCCTTTTTTTTTATCAACTTCAAAACTTCTTTTAAAATTCCTTAATAGTATACACTCCAGAAAATACATAGTATATATAGTACATATATAATAGTATATACTCCAGAAAGACAGAGGAACTATTTCACTTATGTGTGGTGCTTGTTAACTTAAAGGCTAAATTACCTAATTAATTTTACTGGGATTTCTTATTTCAGAAGTTCACCCAAAATCGGGTACTGTGGTCTTAAAAATAATTGTATAAAAACAATACATCACTCAATTCATTTATATTATGTACTATATATAGTAGATATGTATTATATGTACTACATGTATTATAATAAATTTAATGACATCAACACCAATGATTTGTGTAACTATATTAATATCTATTTATTTGGCCCTTCTCATTTATCTAAAACAAGTGTTTTGCATTTTTAATACCATTTTCTGTCTATAAAATGCAAAACAAATCATCTGAATACTTCCGAATATCTTTTTCTCTTTCATTTTATGGAAAACTTCTCATTTATTGATCCACCTATTAGAATGAATGGTGTCTGATTTTAAAGGTGGCAAACTATGAAATGCAGCAACTTTCATAATGATCATAAATGAGCCATTTGAGTTCTAAAACAATGTTGCTGCCAGTGAAATCCTTTATTATATTTTAATTTTAAAATCCCAATAGATAATATGCTGTATTCCATAAATGCTAAAAAAAGAATGTTTAAATATATATGCAGGTATAATTTTTTATTTTGCATTCTGAACCCACATAGTTACTCTTCCTCTGCAATTTCTGCTCAGTAAAAGTTCATCTGTAGGAATGTTTATGTTGTTCAACGCAGCAATCAGATTGAAGAAAGACATGTTACAGTGCAATCACCTTTGCAGTTGCCATTTCTGCAGTGATAGATATCTAAGCATATTAGGTCACACATTCTTTTTTCTTCCCTTCCTTTATTTAACTACTTGATAGCACTTTTCTACCACAGCCCTTCCTTCCAGAATAATTGAAATAATATGCTGAGAACGTTAGAAATCCCCAGCAAAATTCCAGATTTTGTTTTTAAAGGTCTGAAATGTTATCCTGATAGAAAATGTCATCTGCAGAATCCTGAATTAGAAAAGCCATCCATGGGTTGTGGACTATGGGACCACATTGTTTATTTTGACTGTTATGGATGTAGTAAATCATTCTAAAATAATGTTGACATTTATGCATTCTGCTAACATGGCAGTTTAACAGTCTGCTTCGTATACTGCTGCTTGAGTTAAGGATTTGCTATCACAGTTTCCAGCTTAGTTCTCCCAATCTTAACACAGCAGACAGTGGTAATGTCAACTGCAGAAGTGCCAAGAGAGAAAAAGATGGATAATGTATTCATTTTTGTGGGCGATTTTAAACTCCATGCCATTGAGCACATTTCTCTGAATGGCTCTCCTAGCTCAAGGCGTTTGCTTCTTTCCTCTTTCTTTGGGCCCCACGAAGCCTTTTTTGCTCTAGGTATGGCTTTCAGTTTGATTTAAACCTGCTCCCTCTGCCTACCGCCAGGTACGTAGAATGCATTAGCAAGAAAGATATCATAATTGAAATCAATACGGTGATTTTGAAGAGTGTTTCCATGATGAGTTCTGGTCCTGTGTATTTTATATGCTGCCATAACCATGTTGATGTAATGGATTAGACATTTCCATCAATTCAGTCCACACCACACACACACACACACACACACACACACACACACACACACACACAAGCACAATGCTTGGTAACATTTCTTTTACACAGAATTTATTGTTTAGCTCTTTGGCCCACCAGTTGTTTGATTAGATTGAACCATCCAATACATAAAAAGAAGAGATGCACTTGTTCTTCCAGGCCAAAAATGTGATTCAAGCACCACAGTGAACGTTTTTTGCTTTAATTATAAAGTGCTAATTTATATGTGCAAGTGAGCATACATTTCAATTTATGACGGCTATTTGCATAACATTTTTCCCCCTTGACTTCTAATCATTGTTGATTCTTGAAACTTTCATGGCCATCCTTGACTGCCCATATTTTCCTACAGTAATTCATTAGGTGAGCTTTTTCCAGTACTTTGCCCTTCTACCGTGTCCCAGTCCCTCAAACAGAAACCTTGAAGTCTTGCAGGTGTGGAATGAAGTGGGGTGATGACCTCTCTGTATCTTGTTTTCCTGTATAAAATGTCTGAATGAATTCTAAAGAAGGACCTTAATACTGGATACCAGAGCCAGACAACCCACCGCTGAAACTGTCTTCTGGGTTTTGGGAGTATCTCTATCAGCTAACATCCCAGCCCTGGTAGTGAAAGAGCAGTAATAGTGGCCACACTTAGTGTGTCCCTGACTTTCTTACAGCCAAACAACAATGAGGAGAATTTGGCATTTCCTGTAGAAGCAAGAGAATTTCTGCTCTTAAAATTCTCCATATTATTAAAAGCACAGTAGGGATGCACACTGGATCCCTCTGGTGTTCACATTTAACCTCTGGTTTTTAGACTCTTGGAATGTGCCCTTGCTGTGTGGTTATAATTACGTTTTACAGACAAGTTAGGGAAATGAACTGATTTGTCTCTATTTTGAGGTTATCTTTTTTAGTGTAGCACCAGATTGCCAAAACAGCATGGAAATATGCACACCATTGGCCCTGCTTTC
Source organism: Phocoena sinus (assembly GCF_008692025.1). Lineage (NCBI taxonomy): Eukaryota > Metazoa > Chordata > Mammalia > Artiodactyla > Phocoenidae > Phocoena > Phocoena sinus. Next base: position 76,720,394 of record NC_045768.1, on the reverse strand, counting down.
ACAGAATGTATTTTCATTTATATGTAGACAATTATGACCTATAGCTTTTCTGATTATTTTACATATTCAATAGCTATACTAGTTCCTGCCATCATTTTCTTAGTGTTCCCCAGAGATTCTGCTCTAGGGCTACATTTCTGTGCACTCCCAGTATGGGCTAATGGGATACAAAATGAAGAAATGGGCCAGACAGACTTGTAGTATCATCTTCATATCACCTTCAGGCAGAGTTGGAAAAGTCCCCAGAGGGACATTTTTGAAACACACTATAACATTTTTTTCTGGAAAAAATGGAATTCAATAGTTGAAATAAAACAGATTTTCTTTGGGAAGGTGGCAGAATCCTTTAGTGTATCTTCAAGTGTAGACGAGACTTTCTACAGATTGATGCAACATTCTTGGATAAAAAAGTGTTTCCAAGTGATTGGGCATTACTCCTGTTAATATCTGCAAGATTTCAACAACTGTCAGCCGTCACAAGAGTAGATATCCAAACAAAGGGAATGTCACAGTCCATCAGCAATTTTTAATCCATTTTGATTTTATGAGTGCAAATATAAGGGAATCCTTAATCAAGAAGAGTTTGTTTTATTTACTACAAAGAATACCAACATTTTTTTTTAACTTCTGTCTTTAGCTCTTGCTCTCTCCAACCTAACATTAAAATTGTATTCTCCTATCTAATATCTCAAAATTCTGTTGAGGTTAGGAAAAACATTTCTTTTTTATTTTTGCTCATTTTAGTTTTCTCTTCTGAATGTAAATGTCAAACATAATCTTTCTATCTCTCATAAGCACATTTTAAGTGTATGCCTAATAGTAAAACTCTGTCCTTCCTTTTTAAATATAGACATTGAAGGTTGAATTAGGTAATATTGCATACTTAGAACGTAATTGATAATTACAAAATGCAAGGTAGAAGATATCTATCTTTTCCATTAAACACACTCACCTTACTGTGTTGGTAGTAAGATTTTTAAAAGCCATTTTCCAGAGGCAAATGAATCCAATACTACACAGATAATAAATACAAGCATACAATGCTTAAAATAAATGTTTAACTCTCGAAGATACTTATATTCGGTAATTCCTAGAGATATTTCTTTTTATTAAGTAACTGATAAGTGGCTGCTTCTAAACTGAGGTAACAATTTTACCTTTATCGACAAGCAGGAAAAAAGAGAATGATAAATATTTGTAACAAAAATAGCCTCTGCTGCCTTTATACAGAAAAGAAAAACAAAACAACAACAAAAAGCAGGACCCAGGAACAAAGAATGGATGTGTTTCTTAATAAGTCACTTTTCTATCACTCGTTGCTATATAGATCCTCAGGAAACCAGGCAGAATAAAGGCATACTGATTCATTTCGTTTTTTGTGCTTATCTGTTTATTTTCTTGGAATTGTTTGATCACCCTGGCTTTTCATCTTCCATATATTTATGGCTGTATGGACTATTTCTGAAGATTGGCTCAATATATCAGAATGCCATCTCTCCTGCCTTGTTAAATTTCCTCCAGAAAAACACAAGGAGTCTTAAATATCTTCCCTTCCTCCTTTATTGAAGCTTCTCCAGCAAACTGAACTCTCTAGGAACCTTCAGATAATGAGGATGACTAATGTTTATGCAGTTTCACAGGCCTATGTATTTTGGAGTATACAAGATCAGACTCTGTTGAAGTGGGTGAGTAATAACAGAAATGTACCTGCTATGCTTTGCTGAAAAATGTTGTTGCACAGGACAGAGCTTTGCATGCAGCATCAGACTCAGGTTGACCATAAAGAAAAATATTACAGAATGAATTGTAAGTCTCTATATTTGGTTTACATAATTGTGAGCCTATGTGTGTGTACGTGTGTATGTTAAGAGGTAACACAAGACTTATCTAATTAAGTGTCTTCTGTGATTTGTGATAAGGAACTCCTCGATAAACAAATTTCTTCACATTCCCATTGAAATTCATTTAGTTGAGTGCTGTCCAATAGACCTTTCTGCAGTGATAGAAATATTCTGTATTTCTGCTGTTCAGTGCAATAGTCACTAGCTACATGTGGTTTTTGCACGTGGCGTATGGCCAGTGTGACTGAGGATCTGAATTTTTAAAATTTTATGTCATTTTAATTAAGTTATATGTAAATAGCCACTTGTAAAAGTGGCTCTTGCATTGGACAACACAGATCTAGCTGATATATGAATTCAACTTGACATGATTAAATCATTATTTTGTTCAGAGTATACATGTAGCCAAGTACCTTCAGCGATCCAGAGCTAAAAGAGGATGCACAATTCTTTCCCTAAATCCAGTTCGTGCACACATTGTGCATTAACAGGATGAAACTGGTTATATTGATAAAGGGAACAGGCAGGAGGCCATATGAGATAGTAGTTCAGAGTATACACTTTAGAATATGACAAACTTGAGTTCAAATCCTGTCTCTCACTCCCATTTGCCGTCTTATCTTAGAGAAAATATTTAAATTTCTTTGAGTCTCCATTTTCTAAGTTATAATTGGGGCTACTAATAATGAAATCATGTCTACACCAAGCTTATCACTCGACACAGAGAAGTAATGGTGGTGATGATGATCCTGTTCATGATGGTGTTTTCTTCATACATTCAGACTCATTTAACCCTCATATCACTTCTATTAAAAATACTGTCTGCACTCCCCAGATGGGAAAACTGAAGCTCCAAGTCATTATATTTAAGGTCACTTAACTAATCCAAAATTTAGATTATAACTCTAATTCTAAAGTCCTGTTCTTGTCTCTCTACCAATTTACCTCTTTTTGTAGTAACCCATTAGACCTCCAGTTAAAAGTCTAAACTATTCATTCTCTACTACAAGTATGTCACCCAGAAGGTGATTGAAGTCACATTTAAGCATGAGAATACTAAACTGGATCTTAACCTTGACCTTTAAAATAGTATAAGAAAGAAAGCAAGAAAGGAAGAAAAGAGTAAAGCAAGAAAGGAGGGGGAGTAATTCTCCCTGAATCTATATTTGAGGAACATACATTTGCTACTTTTTGAAAGAAGGAATGGGGGGGGGGGGGGCTGTGGCAGAGAGAAAGAGAGAATATGAATCACACACATATGAGTGGCTTGTCCCTAAGGTTCAAGCCCTGCCTGGCTCTGCTTACCTATTTCAAACACTAAATGCAAGAAAAGGGTTATAGAATATGGGTTCCCACCTTCCAAAAAACATAATTCTGCCCACATCTGTTCATTGCCATCATTATGTCAGGCTTAGACTAGTCAAATCAGCAACTTTTTCTTCCTTGGAGTAGGGGTAGGGAGACAAAAGCCTGACTGCAAGAGGGACCAAGAAGTCCCTTCACCTATGTTTAACCATGGCAGAAAGACCTTGGAAATACACCTTCAAAATTATTCCACTACCTGAGTGGTAAACCCTTTAATAGGTGTTCCCTAGAGATGAGAGTGATTTATGTTATAACTCAGTGGCAGGAAATACAGTTGCCCTTAAACTAAAGAAAACAAACAAAAACCCCAATAAAACCAAAACAAACAACAAAACAAAAAACAGAGATGGAATTGACATTTTCTTGGTAAATCCAAGTAATCTGGGTCATGATTACTAACTGGTAAGTAACCTGAGCCCTGATGGGCTATAGTAATTAATTGCAAGAGCTCATTGAGTAATCTATATTTGTGTAGTCCATGATTGGTAGACTAAATAAATAAATATTATATAACCTGCATATATTTGTTGCAGTTTTTTAAAAGTTTACAGATGTGGTTTCATTAAGAAGATAGAGATTGATTTTAAACAGGAAATTCAGAGTGCTTATTAAATTATGCACTTTCTCCATCACCAAGTGATAAATACAAGCAATGGCATCATGGGAGAATCCTCATCATTCAAAGTCTGGCATGAATAATAGAATTCTAGGCTGGAGCTCAGTTCCTGGCTCTACTATGGCCTTCCTGAGGCTTTCTGGGGATGACGCTCCTTTCTTTGTTATATGATACTTCCTCTTACATCTGGACATCTTGTCTAACTGAATAGCAGTCTCATGAAGAAATTAATTTAAGACACATAACATTTTTGCTAACACCACAAAATATCCACAGAAACAATCAGTATCCAGAACACAGAGATGAGTACAACATTCGTAGAACTCTACCAGTTTTATAGCTTTGATTCTCTTCTCTACTCAAATTTTACACAGGTGTGGAAGCTTGAATTCAGTTTTATTAAGAACATATATACAGTCCTTCCATTTAAAGTAATGTGGCTCTTTTTTTTAGAAGAGTTATACAAAACTTGCAGTTAATTATAATATCACAAAAACATTATTTACTGTATCTCTCTCAGCTTATTAGCTCATATGAATAGCATCTATTATAAAGAAAACGAATATTTTTATTCTTTCAGCTAAAGTTTCCATGAATTAACATTATCCCATTAAACTGATGGAATTCAAGGATAGAAAATAATACAATTCCCAATTACTCTATTGGGTTCTACTTTACAAATCTGTGGTCCAGGGACTACTAAAGTATAGGAAATTGTTCAAATGTTTGTCTTGAGCTTTATTTGTTTATTTAAAATCTACTGATTCAATGCCTTAAGTCATTGAGAAACATGGCTGGAGATGTAGCCACCACCAAGAACCCAAAGCTATTAGAAACTGGGAAAACACTGAAATAACTGGGGCTTGAGTTTAATATTAAAAAGTCAATGTGATGTACTTGTGGCCTGAAGAACATGGATTGTTTCTGTCATTATAGGATGAAGAAAATTCATTTAGGATTTCTTTTAGTTTGATTAGAATAGCTTTAGAGTAAGCTCACTGGAAGTTCTTTTGAATTATTTATGCTTATAGCCCTAAACCTAAGAAGATAAGTTGGTGGGATTTTTTATTTTTGTGTGAGTAGTGTCACAGCTTGTCTTCCCATGATTATAAGCCTGGGAGGGTGAATCTGTTTTCTTATCAGTTGAAGTAGAATATAAATTACACCAAGAAAGGTGTTCATTTACTGCAATTTTTCCAGTTACTCATTAACCAAGCCATACCATTACATCATTTCACCATACTCCTGAAATGTTCTAGGACAGTTCTGATTTCCTGTAAATGTACTCTTTCAAAATGGGCAACTTACTAACTATGAACTTATACTTTAAGTTCCTCCAAGACAGAGATATCTTTATTTTTTCATCTTAGCTTAATGTAAACCCAGAATTCAAAAGTTTTATTAAACTGAACTATTACTAACAGTGATTTGATTGTTATACTTTAAAATAAATCCACAAGTCAGGACACAAAAATTCTTTGTAAGACCATCAGGCAATAGACCCTGACTTTTAGTTCAGAAAATATGGCCACTACAACCAGGAAGTACCAATAGGGTCATGAGACCAATTGCAGTATGAACAGAAATTCCCAAAGGAAACTGAAGCTAGGAGCTACTGGAAAGAGTTCTTCAGATTTATGTGCTCAGGAAAGATGACTCCTACCAACAGAATGAGACAGAAAGAATAATATGTACAATGAGTCTAACAGAATGTTTCTAGCACCAACACATGTATCACATATATCAGGCATTCAGTATATGTTTGATATATGAAAATCTCTAATGTATTAAAAGTAAAGTCAGTATTCTCATAAAATGTTTAGAAGGTGGGTAAATAAGATCCATGAGAGGAAGCTTTAAGAAAAATCAGTGTAAGGCTTCCCTGGTGGCGCAGTGGTTGAGAATCCGCCTGCCAATACAGGGGACATGGGTTCGATCCCTGGTCCAGGAAGATCCTACCTGCCACAGAGTAACTAAGCCCATGCGCCACAACTACTGAGCCTGTGCTCTAGAGCCCATGAGCCATAACTACTGAGCCCACGTGCCACAACTACTGAAGCCTGCGCGCCTAGAGCCCGTGCTCCACAACAAGAGAAGCCGCCCCGATGAGAAGCCCACACGCTGCAACAAAGAGTAGCCCCCGCTCGCCGCAACTAGAGAAAGCTCGCACACAGCAATGAAGACCCAACACAGCCAAAAATAAATAAATAAATAAATTTATTTTAAAAAAATCAGTATAGAGCGTGGGGATTGGCAGCACAATTTCATAATGGCTTTCAAGTTTACATAAGCTTATTACGGAAATTTTTGCACTCTGTGATAAGTGGATTAGGAAGAAATATGGCATATGGAACACATCCATTTATCTCTACTCCTTCCTAAAACTTCATTAATTTAGCTATACAGGGACAAACCCAGAAAGGACAAAGAAAATGAAAGAGAAGATAACAGAAGAGAAGTGATGTCAATAAAATGGTGGGAAATGGAAAGTCGATGACCAAGTGCTAAGGACTTAGGAGAGCAGAGGAACAGAAAGCCTAAATACCTGCAGAAGGTGACACCGGTGTGAAGTGAGCTGATTCAGGGCTACCCAAACGCTCAGGAGTTACAGATATTGTGTGCCTGTGAATGGAATGAGTCTGAAAACTGGTGTATCATTTGAAATTCTGTACAAAAAGCATTTAGAAGCCCAGATCTCTTCACTCAGCTAAAATAGACAGGAGCTTTACTCTCTATAGAAATTAAATTAGGAAAGCTCTCCAAAAAACCAGATACAATAAATGGAAGGCTAGGGACCATTCTGTACACAGGAAATGATAATTAACCGTGAATCTCCCCCAAATTACACACGATTCTTTTCCCCTAGCTACGCACCACCAGAATTCTGCAATAAAAGGTTCATAATTCAAGTCTCCTCTTTTCTCATTCTTTCTGTGGAGAAATGGGTGCAATGAATAAAGAAGATCCACTGCCTCAAGATATATCATCATAAAATACTTTAAATGGACTTAACAAAATGTTATTTCCATCAAAATATTGAGTTGCACTTGATCCCCCCTGAGGAGCTGTTGTAGTAGAGGACTATTATTTTTGGCTCTAAGGTTTATGGTGATTTTTAAAGTCAAACTGAAAATTCTAAACATAAAAGTCTCTTTAATTGCATTTGGGATATAAATTGGCAAGCATATATTTATAAACTCTAAACGTTCTTAGGAACAACTGTAAGATTCTTACATTAGTTTTAACAAAAAGTAAGCCAGCAACAAAATAATGGACACTAGTCCAATATAAAAGGAGCTACATTCTGAGATGGGCTTGAAAACTAGATCCAATTGGTAACATTCACTTAAGCCAAAAAGCAGACCTCACATTTCCAACCTATTTACTTGGGCCCCATGTGAACAAAAGGAAAAGCCAAGTTTCATTTAAAAAAAAAACAACAACAAAATTCTCAAGTTTCTCCTTCAGTTCTTAAAATATTGGCAGACATTGAAAGTCTATTTTTGGAATTAAACATAGCTAATTATTTTTAGGCATGTCACCAAAAGCTTATGTCTTCAGATTCAGCAGTTTCCAAAATTGGTTTCTGGACTTTTCTCTTGGGTCCCTATAGCTCATACTCCAGAGCTGAGATACATATATAAACTACAGATATGAGAACCTCCTTTAGGTTTTACTGAATCAGGATGAGGACTGAGAAAGAGAAAGATGGTTTAGAATGGAGGAGACCTTTTGTGTTTTTAGATATTGGAAGTGAGAGGAGAGAGTTTATTCTCCTAATGAGGAATTTATTGGTCAGCTATATTGAAGACAAATGCCTCCTCATTACAAGAAATCAAGCGGGTCCTTAAGAAAGGAGTAAAATTTGAGGAACGATTTTTAAGGCATTAATCAACTTGTCTGAAATCCTTATAAATCCTTTACAATTTATGTAAAGTAACTAAAATTATGAAATTAGTATTTTAAGAATCCTAAAAAGTACTAAATAGTCTTAATCTTGTTAACAGGCTGTGATTATTCCAATTGACTATGTTTACAGGGGAGATTGCATTTGACATGAATTTCAGTGCTAACCTTAAAGTTCCTTTTTTGAATAGTATTAATTTATAGATGATCATATTAAAAAGAACTGCATTTAGGTAGAGTGAAAATTTGTCGTGAAAACGTCACGAATAACAAAAAGATACATGCACCCCAATGTTCATTGCAGCATTATTTACAATAGCCAGGTCATGGAAGCAACCTAAATGCCCATCGACAGATGAATGGATAAAATAGATGTGGTACATATATACAGTGGAATATTAGCCATAAAAAGGAATGAAACTGGGTCATTTGTAGAGATGTGGATGGATCTAGAGACTGTCATACAGAGTGAAGTGAGGCAGAAAGAGAAAAACAAATATCGTATATTAATGCATATATGTGGGACCTAGAAAAATGGTAGAGATGAACCGGTTTGCAGGGCAGAAATTGAGACACAGATGCAGAAAACAAGCATATGGACACCAAGCGGGGAAAGGGGCAGGGTGGGGGGGAGGGAGGTGGTGGGATGAATTGGGAGATTGGGATCGACATAAATACACTAATATTCATAAAATGGAAAACTAATAAGAACCTGCTGTATAAAAAAATAAAATAAAATTCAAATATTAAAAAAAAGTCACGAATAATAGCAAATATGTAAGGCATAGGACTTAAATCAGATTCTGTGATTAAACATTAAATACACAAATTCTCCTGGGAACAGTTTCTTTTTTTTTTTTTTTTTTAAAACATCTTTATTGGGGTATAATTGCTTTACAATGGTGTGTTAGTTTCTGCTTTATAACAAAGTGAATCAGCTATACATATACATATGTTCCCATATGTCTTCCCTCTTGCGTCTCCCTCCCTCCCACTCTCCCCATCCCACCCTTCCAGGCTGTCACAAAGCACAAAGCACCGAGCTAATATCCCTGTGCCTTGCGGCTGCTTCCCCCCAGCTATCTACCTTACTACGTTTGTTAGTGTGTATATGTCCATGACTCTCTCTCGCCCTGTCAAAACTCACCCCTCCCCCTCCCCATACCCTCAAGTCCGTTCTCCAGTAGGTCTGCGTCTTTATTCCTATCTTACCCCTAGGTTCTTCATGACATTTTTTTCCCTTAAATTCCATATATATGTGTTAGCACACGGTATTTGTCTTTTTCTTTCTGACTTACTTCACTCTGTATGACAGACTCTAGGTCTATCCATCTCATTACAAATAGCTCAATTTCATTTCTTTTTAAGGCTGAGTAATAACAGTTTCGTTTTAAGTAATGCAATTAACCTAAATAATACTTTGATGAAGAAAATGTCAATCCAGGTTCTGGAACTGAGGGATGGTCATTTAGTGTTACTCCCATATACTGGCCACTTGCAGTATGGCAGCTGTGACACATGACTGTGTAAGGAGAAATATAGCTAACAATTAACTTGAGAGCATTATGGGAATAAGTGACCATGGAACTATAGTGGAAAAGATGATATAAAAACAGAGGAAAAGTATACATGCCAATCCAGTTGGAGAAAGAGCATTACTATCCCACAGTTTGTCTGGGCAGGTCTTTTTGTTATAGCACAAATGTAAAAATAATAAGCATTATTTATTTAGATAACTAATAATGAATTCTTTGCACAAAGAATTCCATAGAAGATTCAAAATGACTCACAGGAAATAAATACAATAAAATAAGATGACGTGTGTGTGTGTGTGTGTGTGTGTGTGTGTGTGTGTGTGTGACATATATACAGAAATGTGTGTGTGTGTATATATATATATATATATATACACACACACACAAAGATATAAAATATATAGATAGAGATGCGAATGAAGTCTAGGAAAAGTACAACTAAGTGAACAATAGTTGCTACAGTGACATTGTAACCTAGCTTTGAATATTCTGGAAGCCAATATTAAAAGGTGTTCCATGGAACACTAGCCCCTGGTGACATTCAGTGAATAAAACTGTTTGGTGTCAAAGAAGTTTTGAAAGGGTTATATACTCTCTGTGACCCTTTTTGGAGACTTGGAGTGCATACCAGAATAGTACAGGCTCTGATGAACCACAGGAAAAAAATTTGTGGATTTTTTAAGCCCATTATTTCCCAAATGCATTGGTCACATAATCCCTTTTCCTATGTTTGATTCTTTTTACACCCATTATATCCCCATGAAATAGTGTTGCACTGAATACTCTGGGATTCAGAAGCCTAGTGCTGTTTGCTTTCAGGAAGTTCATAACAAGTGTTCTAATTTATAACATTTTGTGATGCAGATGTATCTATTTGATGTATTCCATTAATGCTAATTAATACTTTGTATGATATGGCATTTTTTCTAATTCTATTTATTATTTTGTTGTTGTCTTATTTTACAGTATATATTTCCTGAGAGTCAATTCATATTCTTTATGGAAACCTTAATTAATAGAGCAATGCTTATCACAGTTCAGCCCTTGACTTTTTGATTTTCCAAATCCTTCCATGTATCATTCCAGGTTCCTCACTCTTTACATGACTCACCTTCCCCTCCTGTTTCCCCTCTTCAGAACTTAAGCCAGAAGGGATACCCCTCTTTTTAACAGTCCATAAGAGGGGGCACTGCTAGTACTGTCATACTTCAGTGGCTGGAGTCCATCTATACGCTGCCCAAACCAAGTAGGTGCTTCCTTCCTTAACTCAATAAATTTTCTCCAGGGGGTTTATCACAAGAAAATAATATTTACCAACAATATCAAAGCATTGCTTAAAAGAATGAATATTAGAAAGAAACCAAAATTCCCCCCAAAATGGTTGAATAATGATACCTGAACACAATGAAATACTGTGCTGTCATTTAAAACTGTCTTTTATAATAATGCTTAATGTCACATAATTTTTTCACTGCATGATATTGGGTTGGCCTAAAAGATCGTTCGGGTTTTTCCATAAGATGTTACAGAAAAAAAACCCGAATAACCTTTTTGGCCAACCCAATATTATATAAAATATAGCCTCAATCATTATATATGGAAGGCTATACTTTTTTGGAATTTGAAGAGTGGAATTATTTCCTGCTTTTTTGTTTCTCTAATTATCTGTAAATGTATTTAATTATTTATTGAGCCACTACTTGGTAGTACTGCAATATATACTAAGGTGATAACAGTGGTCTAAGCAAAGCTCCCAACTTACAGTGTTTACATTCTAATACACAACAAACATGCACTATTTGTGCAATAAAAAATAACTAAGAATTATTTTAAATGAGTTTTCCCACCCTCTGTTTGTTTACTTGATGTTTAGATAGAGACTGTTTGTCTGAGGAGTGTCTATTCCTGTAGATATTACAAGAATATTATTTTGTGCCATGACTTAAGCTTAGAGTAGAGAGCAATAGCTACCATTTTTGAGCATTTGCTTTGTGCCAGGCACTTTTCCTGTTTCTCCCAACCGAGATTATCCCTATTATATAACTGTGAAAGTAGAGGCTCACAAAAATTAGGTTACTTTCCCAAGATTATACACTAATGATTGAAGAAGCCACAAGAACAGAATCCGAGCCAGAGATTTCTGCATTGAAAGTCCCTCTTTTTTGTTTTGCATCTAAACAATATATATGACTCTAAAGGAAATGATAGTGCAAAGCTTTTCTAGTGGAAAAAGTCAGAAGAAATATTGCAACCACCTCCAGGAGAGAATCACTACTCTAAAAACTAATAAGTGAGCTTTTGCTTCCCAGTCTTTTCAGTGGTTTTCAAAAGTGATTAGCTGATAACCCTTCGCATCAAAATTTCCAGATACATTTGTTAAAATATAGTTTGCTGGTTGTTACCTCAGACCAGCTGAATCAAACTTTCAAAAGGGGTGTTATGGATTGAATTGTGTCCCCTCTCCCAAATTCATATGTTGAAATTCTAGTCCTCTGTACCTCAGAATATGTCCATCTCAGAAATGGGATCGTTGCAGGTGTAATTAGTCAAGCTAAGATGAAGTCATATTGGAACAGAGTGGGCCATTAATCCAATATGGATGGTGTCCTAATAAAAAGGGGAAATGTGACACACACAGGAAGAACACCATGTGAAAATGAAGGCAGTTGTCCACAAGCCAAGGGACACACAAAGCAGTAGAAGCTAGGAGGGAGATGGGGAACAGATTCTCTCTCACAGACTTCAGAAGGAGCCAACCCTGCCAACACCTTGATTTAGGACTTCCAGACTCCAAAATTGTGAGACAATAAATTTCTGTGATTTAAGCCATTCACTTCAAGGTACTTTGCTACAGTAGCCCTAGCACACCGAAATATGGGGGAACCTGAATTTAAAAGGAAGTATCCCAGATGATTCTGATGAACACTCAAGTCTGAGAATCAATGAACTAGCATCAACTCATGAGATAGAGAGGTGGACCATAGGTGTCGCAGTAACTGCCGGGGCTTGTTTTATGGCTTTCTCTAATGTAGTGCGAGGATTTTGAGAGAGGAGAAAGAAGAGAAGCAGGAGAAGACTAGGGGAGAGGGAGAAGAGTAGAGGGTTGTGAGGGGAGGCGGAGCACAACATCAGAGGGCAATCTGGCTCTTGTGGCACGATTTCCTCTTAAGGAAAGAAAAAAAAGACAACTGAGACTTTAGAATCTCAAAGATAGCAGTATGATTTGGAATTAAGGAGATAATAGGGAAATAAAACTAAAAACCTGAATCTTCCAGCCCAGTAGCTAAAGCTGGTAACCAGGGCAGAGTTCTTGCATGGTAATTTATTTATTTAAAAAAATCATCTCTGTAGAATTACCTTATTATTTAAATACATAGGAATCAATCCACTGTCTTTAACCAAAGTCACTTTGAATGACTTTCACTTTATTTTCTGACATTTTGTCATGGAAACTTTAAAATGCTGATATTATTCTGCATGCAGGAATTTGTAGTACAAAATAGATGCTTGGAGGATACTTATTTATTTTTGTATCACTTCTATCCTTTCTATATTAAATAGACCTATTGCAATTAAATTCAACTTCACAGAACAACTAAACTTACATGCAGATTTTTATCGAGAACATCTTGGACAATGTGAGTAATACCTTTGTAGACAGTATATTCTGACTAAATCCTGAATTTTTAGAAGTAATTGCATTTTTGAAGCCATATGTAAATGTTTGATTTTTCCCTGAGAAAACTGTCTCTGCTTTGGTAGTCATTGCTGTAACCTCCATGACCTAGTTCTCTTTTATTCAAGGAGGATGCTACTCCAGATAAAGCCACTATGTTTCCTCTCAGAAATATAGAGTCTCATTTCTTCTTCTAAATTTGGAGGCCTTTTTTTTCCTTCAAAAAGCAATAAAATTATAAAACTGAAAGGAAGTTTGAGAAGTCAGTGAGTCCAACTCAAACCTAGACACAAGCATTATCTTTTTGCTTAAAATAACTCTAAAGGAAAGGTTACCTATCTTAGTCACTGTTTTGCAGTTTAGAACCTTTATTGGCAGGAACTACAATAGCTTAAATACTTATTGCATCATATATCCCATAATAGCTCTGTGTTACTTGTGAAGGTAGAGCATTTTTCTTTTGGAGAGTGTGTTTTGTTGTCATTGTTGTTTGCTCATTTGTTTTCTAATTAGATTTCATTTTACCCAGGAGGTCTCTCTTTTTCCCTAAACTCAGTTTACCTGATACTTAAAATTGAATTTCAGCACACACAAAATAACTGTGAACGTCTTTACTTGGTTATATATACTTTTGGAAGTCATAACTGCGTAACTATTACTATTATTGGTGTAATGTCAGTTTGAGAATAGGAAATTTATTTGGCATTTGTTAATTCAGATTAGCAGAAACAGATATTGATGGGGAGAGATTTGAATTGTGATGAATTGTGAGAATTAAGCTGAATTACCTCAAAAGGAAAAAAGTTAGCCCATCATCTTCCAAACTACTGAGCATATTGGAAAAAAATAGCCCTCGGATTTAATGACATGCATGCTTTCATCACGAAGCATTTATTAATTACCTATTATGTTCCAGGCAATGTGCTAAGTAGGCAGTGGGAATAAAGATTCATAACAATCTTGGAGCGATGTTGGATAAATAAGTAGGAGTTTGCAGTGTTGTGTAATATGAGATATGGTATGTGTACACACAGGGGTACTGTTCTAAGAAAAATGGGCTTCACAGAGAAGCAGGATTGTATACGGTGACTTTTTTTCAAACTGTACATGGAAAAGAAATTATCCAGGATATCTTCATAATATTCTGAGAAAATCTTTCAATACGTTTTTACTTTAATTACAACAAAGACAGTTGCAAAACTTTCACATCTTTTGGCAGAAGCTGAGCCATAGCATTTGTCAGGAAATCATTAAAGACATAGCAAAAGACGTGACATTTAAGGTCCATTTTGTCTCTGAGACCCTGTGAAGCCATGAGACCGTATACAGACATGATGACAAACTTGTCCTAAACTTTACTGAGCTGGACTTTGGAAATGCACCAAACAATAGGGTCATCATTTTTCTTAGCTCCTATCTTCCAAGAGTATAATGGAAAAAAATAATGATTTTTATTGGTAGTTGAGACCTCTTAGCAGCTGGAAGTTTCTCAAGACATTTTCATTTTAAAAACACACTTGACATATTAAAAAAGAAAAGGAAGAAATGACAAAATGAGTTGAAAATGGAAATATTTTCTCTTTTTACATAGGTACTCATTTACATAGTAAAAAGTTTGAAAAGCAAAAATGTATGGTTGGTGAAAAGTAAATTCACTTCTATCTCCATTACCTCTCTTCCCTAGAAGCAACCTCTGTTATCAATTTCTTGTATATTATCCTAAAATATTATACTTTATGCATATCTAAGCATGTGATGTAAGTAGATACATGCACATTTACACACACGTCATTCTGTAACATACTTTCAGAGATCTTTTTACATTTGTGCATATAGAACTCACACATTATTTTTAACAAAACATACTAATTTACTTTGAGATAACCCTATTGATGGATAGTTAGATTTTTTCCAATATTTCTTTATGTCGTTCCTCAAATATATATCTGTGGGATATACTCTTTAGAAGTAAAATGCTTGAGTCAAGGGCTATGTACATGTAATTTTGATAGATATGCCAAATCGCCATCCCAAAATTTTGATCAAATTTCCCTCCCATTTACACTTCTACCAACACTTTTATCATCATCGTATATTATTAAACTTTTCCCATTTTCCCCAATATATTAAGCAAAAGATGGTATCTCACTGTAAGTTTCCTTTGCATTTCTCTTATAATGAATGATGGTGATCAGTAGCCTTTTGTGTTTTCTTTCATGCAAATTATCTGTTTCTGGATGGTTTGGGAGAGATCTTTAAGGTAATTAGCACTTTGTGATCTGAATCCCAAATACGTTTTATCTGGCTTGCCATTTATCTTTTGACCTCATAATTTTTATGCCATGAAAATTCCCTTGAATATTTATGCAATGAATTTATACATTTTTTTTCCTTGTAATAGTTTCAAAGTGTTGTATAATACTTAGAAAAACCTTCACAACTCTGAGATTCTTAAAGATTATTCACCAAGGTGTTCTTCCAGTTTTTTTTTTTTTTTTTTTTTTTTTTTTTTTTTGCGGTACGCGGGCCTCTTACTGCTGTGGTCTCTCCAGACGCACAGGCTCAGCAGCCATGGCTCACGGGCCCAGCCGCTCCGCGGCATGTGGGATCTTCCTGGACCGGGGCACGAACCCATGTCCCCTGCATTAGCAGGCAGACTCTCAATCACTGCGCCACCAGGGAAGCCCCGTTCTTCCAGTTTTTACTGCTTTTATTCATGTTAAAATCTTTGATGCATCTGTAATTTATATTGATAAAAAGTATGAGGTAGAAATACAACTTTATTATTTTTCCAAATTACTATTGACTAAATAGCATTTTATTGAATAACCCATGCTATTCCTACTGGTTTGAAATTTTATCTTTGTTATATTTACCTTATTGTACATTAAATTTAATTTCTGGTCTTTTTAGTCTATTCTAAAAATACGTACACTATTTTAGTTATTTTATCTTTATAACGTGGTTTAATATGTAGACTAGCTTCTTTTAATTATTGTTCTTTTTGTTCAGAATTTTCCCAGAAATCCTTGCTTATACTTTTCCATGTATATTTTTGATTTAACTTGTCTAGATTTCTTTAAAAAAGAAACCTATGGGTATTTTATTAAAATACCATCAATTTTTTAGATTAAATTTGGAGAATTGATATCCCTATAATGTTGAATCTTCCTATCTAAGAAAATGGCACACTTTTCTATTTGTTTAAATCTTCTTTTTGTTTCTTAGTTAAAATTAAGAATTTAAGCCATTTAAATTCTTCATATTTTTGTCAAACTTTTATAGATATTATACCTTTATCTTTCCATTGTAAATGAAATATTTTACTCTAATTTTCCTTGTAAATGACTATAATTTGTAGAGTTGAGCCTTGAATAACATGGGTTTGAACTGCTTGGGTTCACTTATACACAATTTTTTTCTTTAAAAACATACTACAATTCTGCACCATTTGTGTTTAGATGAATTTGTGGTTGTGGAACCACATATATGGAGGGCTGACTGTAAAGTTTTATGTGGATTTTTAACTGTGCAGATGGCCAGCACCCTCTAACCCCCACATTGTTCAAGGATCAAATGTGTATATTTATGTGTATATATATATATATATATATATATATATATATATATGTATATGGGCATTTTATTCCAGTACCCTAATTTTGAGTGACTACCTTACACAGTTCTCTTATCTATTTTTATAGTTAAATAGATCCTCTGGGCTCTTCCAGGTATACAAATGTAAATCTAGAAATCCTGATAATTATGTCATTTTTTTTCAAAGTTGTATAACTCAATTTTTTTTCTTATCTAATTGCTTAGGCTAGTGCCATTGGAGCAATATTAAATATTTGTGATACTAAAGGACATCCTTGCCTTAATCTTCAATTCGTTGTAAAATTTTTTTTTTTTTTTTTTTTGCTGTACGCGCACCTCTCACTGTTGTGGCCTCTCCCGTTGTGGAGCACAGGCTCCGGACGCACAGGCTCAGTGGCCATGGCTCATGGGCCCAGCCGCTCCGTGGCATGTGGGATCTTCCCGGACCAGGGCACGAACCCGTGTCCCTGCATCGGCAGGCAGACTCTAAACCACTGCGCTACCAGGGAAGCCCGTGAATGTTTTATTTTTAAGTGTAAGGATATAAGTTACATTTGTGTGCACTTCATTATCTTGAGAAAGTATCCGTGTATTTCCATTTTATCAGGAGATTTTTTTAAAAAGGAATGTTGAAGTATTTATATATTTATGACATACCTATCTGTCCCAATGCAAGTAATCAAGTGATCTTATATGATTTATTAATATGATCAATTGTATAAATATATTTATTTATGTTGAAGTATTCTTGTATTCATGGAATAAGCCATAGTTCTTCATTGATTATTATTACTTTTTCTACTGTTGAATTTTGTGTGTAGATAGTTTATTTAGGAGTTTATCACTGATACATATAAGTGAGCATGGTGTGCAGTTTAGTGTATGTGAACATTTTTGCCACAAAATTATTCTCCCCCTAAAATAAAGAGAGATATGGAATCTTTCTTTTCTCTGCCTCAATTTAAGTAGAACTGGACATTTCTGCTACTGAAAATGGTAGAATTCCTCCTATAAAATCATCTTTGCTATAAACTATTTATTTATAAACAATATACAATTTATTCATTTATTTTTTGGAGAGGGGAGATATTGGTACAAGTTTTGAGATCAGTTCTGTCTACAATAATTCATATATTCTGGTAAGATTATTTTTCAAGATAATTATTTATTTTATCCAGACTCTCAGACTTATTTGCATAGAGTTGATAAAAGTAATCTTTTCAGTGTCTTTCAAAATCCTGTTTTTATTGCTATTTTTCTATTATCATTTATTTCTCATATAATTACACTTTTTTCTATTTTTCTACATTAGATTAGTTAATGATTTGCCTAGTTTGTTGCTGGCAATATTGTTATCCATAGGTCTATTTCTTGAATTTGTTTACTAGTTTCATAATATATTAAGATGGACAAAAATAAACAAGGATAGAGAGGACCTAATCAACATTATTATTTAAGGTGGGTGTAGTTGATAACTATCAAATTTCATGTATTTTTCTCTCAGCTTTGTGTTAGCTGGCTCCCATACATTTTATATGTAGTGTTTTCAGAATTATTTTTAAAATATTCTGTCATTCCAGGTTTGATTTACATTTTGTATCAAAAGAGAATATGTTTTTTTCTCTTTACTTTCTGAAAGCAAGTATTTGTGTTTTTGTTTACTTTTCCCTAGTAGTATTAACAATCCCTACATTTTTTGTTTGTTTATTTTAGTCCATTTGCTCTACCAAGGACAAAAAGAGGAATGAATAGTAACAGTAGAATTACTATTTCAAGGATGAATAGTAATTCTACTGTTAATGTGTTTCAGTTGATTACTCCATTTATTTTTGTAGTTTTGCTTTATGAACATAAATGTTATATTATTTGGTGCATAGATATGAGTAATTGTTAGATCTCTGTGGATTATACTTTCATCATGGTATGGTCCTTTGAGCTTTCTGCCTTGAATTAAACCACATTAAAAGTGCATTGTATTATAGTTGTTTGCATTGACAGGTATGTTTTACCCTTTCTTGTCATTCTTTAATTTCTGTGTCACTTTGTTTTACATACAGTCCTCAGATAACATTTAGTTGGAGTTTTCTTTTTTATGAATTTGAGAGCTTTTCCTTCTAACTAGTGAATTTAGCCACTTTTTGTTAGGATAGATAGATTAGGTCTTCATTGTCCTTAAGAGAGAAATATGATTAAAGAGGTGAGAGAATACACTCTGGAGTCAGACTCCTGTCTTCAAAACCCAGTTCAAAGCTTTAAATGACACAATAGACCAGATAGGTTTAATTGATATTTATACGACATTCCACCCAAAAGCGGGAGAATACACTTACTTCTCAGGTGCACATGGAACATTCTCCAGGATATATCACATCTTGGGTCACAAATCAAGCCTCGGAAAATTTAAGAAAATTGAAATTGTATCAAGCATCTTTTCCGACCACAACACTATAAGATTAGAAATCAATTACAGAAAAAAAAAAAAAACAAAACGTAAAAACAGAAACACATGGAGGCTAGACAGTGTGCTGCTAAATAACCAAGAGATCACTGAAGAAATAAGAGGAAATTTTGAAAATACCTAGAAACAAATGACAATGAAAACACGACAACCCAAAACCTATGGGACACAGCAGAAGCAATTCTAAGAGGGAAGTTTATAGCAATTCAATCTTACCTCAAGAAATAAGAAAAATCTCAAATAAACAATCTAACCTTACACCTAAAGCAACTAGCAAAAGAACAACAAAGAAAACCCAGAGTTAGTAGAAGGAAAGAAATCATAAAGATCAGAGCAGAAATAAATGAAATAGTAACAAAGAAAATAATAACAAAGATCAATAAAACTAAAAGTTGGTTCTTTGAGAAGATAAACAAAATTGATAAACCTTTAGCCAGACTCATCAAGAAAAAAAGGGAGAGGACTCAAAGCAATAAAATTAGAAATGAAAAAGGAGAAATTACAACTGCCACTGCAGAAATACAAAGAATCATAAGAGACTGCTACAAGCAACTCTATGCCAATAAAATGGACAACCTGGAAGAAATAGGCAAATTCTTGGAAAGGTACAACTTTCCAAGACTGAACCAGGAAGAATTAGAAAATACAGTCACACCTATCACAGGTAATGAAATTGAAACTGTAATTTAAAAATCTCCTGACAAAAAAAAAAAAAAAAAAAAAATTCTCCTGACAAACAAAAGCCCAGGACCATATGGCCTCACAGGCGAATTCTTTCAAACATTTAAAAAAGAGCTAACACCTGTCCTTCTCAGACTCTTCCAAAAACTTGCAGAGAGAGGAACCACTCCCAAAATCATCCTACAAGGCCACCATCAACCTGATACCGAAAAACCAGATAAAGATATCACGAAAAAAGAAAATTACAGACTAATATCACTGATGAACCTACACGCAAAAATCCTCAATAAAATACTAGAAAACAGAATCCAACAACACATTAAAAGGATCATACACAATGATCAAGTGTGATTTATCCCAAGGATGCAAGGATTTTTCAATATATGCAAGTCAACGAATATGATACACCATATTAACAAATTAAAGAATAAAAACTTTATGATCATTTCAGTAGATTCAGAAAAAGCTTTTGAGAAAATTCAACACCCATTTATGATAAAAACTCTCCAGAAAGTGGGCATAGAGGGAACCTACCTCAACATTATAAAGGCCAAATACAACAAACCCACAGCAAACATCATCTCAATGGTGAAAAACTGAAAGTATTTCCTCTAAGATCATGAAAAAGACAAGGATGTCCACTCTCGCCACTATTATTCAACATAGTTTTGGAAGTCCTAGCCATGACAATCAGAGAAGAAAGAGAAGTAAAAGGAATACAAATTGGAAAAGAAGAAGTAAAACTGTCACTGTTTGCAGATGGCATGATACTATGCATAGAAAATCCCAAAGATGCCACCAGAAAACTACTAGAACTAATCAATGAATTTGATAATGTTGCAAAATTAATGCACAGAAATCTCTTGCATTCCTATACACTAACAATGAAAGATCAGAAAGAGAAATTAAGGAAACAATCCCATTTACAATTGCAACAAAAAGAATAAAATACCTAGCAATAAACCTACCTAAGGAGGCAAAAACCTGTACTCCGAAAACTATAAGACACTGATGAAAGAAATCAAAGAAAACACAAACAGATGGAAAGATATACCATGTTCCTGGATTGGAAGAATCAATATTGTGAAAATGACTATACTGCCCAAAGCAATCTACAGGTTCAATGAAATCTCTCTCAAATTACCAAGACATTCTTCACAGAATTAGAACAAAAAATTTCACCATTTGTATGAAAACACAAAAGATCCCGAGTAGCCTAAGCAATCTTGAGAAAGAAAAATGGAGCTGGAGGAATCAGGCTCCCTGACTTCAGACTATACTACAAAGCTACAATAATCAAGACAGTATGGTACTGGCACAAAAACAGAAATATAGATCAATGGTACAGGATAGAAAACCCAGAGGTAAACCCACACACCTATGGTCACCTAATCTATGACAAAGGAGACAAGAATATACAATGGAGAAAAGACAGCCTCTTCTATAAGTGGTGCTGGGAAAACTGGACAGCTACATGTAAAAGAATGAAATTAGAATACTACTTAACACCATACACAAAAATAAACTCAAAATGGCTTAAAGACCTAAATGTAAGACCAAACACTATAAAAAACTCTTAGAGGAAAACATAGGAAAAACTTACTTTGATGTAAATCACCACAAGATCTTTCATTCCCCACCTCCTAGAGTAATGAAAATGAAAACAAAAATAAGCAAATGGGACCTAATTAAACTTAAAAGCTTTTACACAGCAGAAGAAACTATAAACAAGATGAAAAGATAACCCTCAGAATGGAAGAAAATATTTGCAAATGAAGCAGTGGACAAAGGATTAATCTCCAAAATATGCAAACAGCTCATGCAACTCAATATCAAAAAAGCAAACAACCCAATCCAAAAATGGGCAGAAGACCTAAATAGACATTTCACCAAAGAAGACATACAGATGGCCAAGAAGCACATGAATAGCTACTCAACATCACTATTTATTAGGGAAATTCAAAACTACAATGAGGTATCACCTCACACCAGTCAGAATAGCCATCATCAAAAAATCTACAAACAGTAAATACTGGAGAGGGTGTGGAGAAAAGGGAACCCTCCTGCACTGCTGGTGGGAATGTAAATTGATACAGCCACTGTGGAGAACAGTATGGAGGTTCCTTAAAAAACTAAAAATAGAATTATCATATGACCTGGCAATCCCACTACTGGGCATATACCCTGAGAAAACCATAATTCCAAAAGTCACACATTAAAAAAAAGAAAGAAAGAAAGAAAGTCACATGTACCCCAGTGTTCACTGCCGCACTATTTACAATAGCCAGGACATGGAAACAACCTAAATGTCCATTGACAGATGAATGGATAAAGAAGATGTGATACATATATATAATGGAATGTTACTCAGCCATAAACAGGAATGAAATTGAGTCATTTGTAGAGATGTGGATGGACCTAGAGTCTGTCATACAGTGTGAAGTAAGTCAGAAAGAGGAAAACAAATATCGTATATTAACACATATATGTGGAATCTAGAAAAATGATACAGATGAACCTATTTGCAGGGCAGGAATAGAAACGCAGAGGTAAAGAATCGATGTGTGGACACAGTGGGGGAAGGGGAGGGTGGGATGAACTGGGAGATGAGGTTTGACATAAATACACTACCATGTGTAAAATAGGTAGCTTGGTGGGAACTTGCTGTATAACGCAGAGAGCTCAGCTCAGAGCTCTGTGATGAGCTAGGTGGGGGGCATGGGAGGAGATCCAAGAGGGAGGGGATATATGTATACATATAGCTGATTCACTTCATTGGACAGCAGAAAATAACACAACATTTTAAACAATTATACTCCAATTTTAAAAAGTTCAAAAATCAATTAGCTGTGGAGACTTTGGCAGTTTATTTTATCTCTTGCCTCAGTTTCCTCATCTATAAAATGGGCATACTACTGGTATCTTTTTTAGAATTATTGTGAGGATTATTTAGGTTAGTATTTGTAAAGAATTTTAAAAAGTGCTTGGCACATAGTGTTTGCTACTATAATTATATTTTAAGTCAAATTTTACAGTCTGTATTCCATCTCTTTTATTATGTATTTCTTCTGATAAAATGGAAAGTGTGGCAGATTGTCTTTTCTAACAATGGCCACAACAGTGTCTCTCATTCCACGTAGTCTTCTTGCAGTTGGACTTTGACAATCCTATTTCGGAAAGATGGAGTCTATAGCTCCTCCCTGTAAACCTGGAGTGGGCTTGTCTACCTTGACCAATAAATTAATGTAAAAGAGGTGCTTTACAATTTCCAAAGCAAAGTCATAAAAATTCCATGCACTTCCACTCCACTTTCTTGGGCTGTTCACTCTAGAAAAAGGTAGCTGCCATATAAAGTCTGATTGCACTGAGACCACCATGATGTAATGAAGACCAAACTAGCCTATAGAAACCAGATAGAACAGGATGCCTGGCCAATTTCTATTTGCTCTAGCTCTGAGGTTCTTCCAGCTCCAGCCACCACGTTATTGGAATAATATAAGGGACTCTGAACCAGAACTGCTGGTGAGTCATTTCCAAATGCCCCACCCACAGAACAGAGATGATAAAATGATTGTCACTGTCGTAAGCCAATGAGTTTCTAAATGATTTGTTATACAGCAATAGCTAACTGGAACAAATGGTTTGTATTTTGGTTCTAGTGGTTATATTTATAGCAATAATTTTATATAATACTTTTAATCTTATATTTCCTGAGACAGTATCTATTGGCCCTTTATGAATCTTGATGTGAGTAATATATTTCCACTTTCTCCCTTCCTTCACTGTCCAATTGTAGTATATATTTTTACTTAGTGCTTACCTTTATAACTTTCAAACTCTTTGAATTTTTCTTGTTTGATATTTCCTTAAATATGTCTTAACCCTATTATACCACTTTGTAAGGTGTGCTTATAGAGTGTAAAACTGTCTTTTCTGGCTAAATCATATCTCTTTAGCAACCTATTCACTGTGTACATGTCTCATTAATACACTACCTCGCTGCTGAAAAGAGTTGAAAAATAGAGATCTTTTAAGTGGTTTTCAAAAGAACATTTCTGCTGATTGCAGTCAATATTAATGACACAGTATTGCCTACTTAAAGTGCATTTTGCGTATCTGTCATACAAATAAATTTATCTTTTATCTCCATATATACTTTTTAATATTTAAGAAATCATAGGAGACATTAATTCATTTTTCATACATTTCAAATAATTTAGTTAAGAAAATCGAAGAGCAACACGTGTGAGTTTGCAGCAGAAATTCCTAATTATATTTTGCATTAAAATAGCATGGTAATGGAAGATAGCCTTGATAAATGTAAATCTAGCTGTTATATCTAAAAATGAATGGGACTATTCTGAGAAAAAGCAAGGGGATCGAAACCATGTTTATAATATTATTAGTCATAGCATAAAAGAATTTCACAAACCATTTGAACTCCCAGCATAAATTTTTGAGAGTATCAGGGTAATATATCTTTCTGTCTTGATTCCTCTAGGAATAAATTAAATTTCTACTAAGTCAGTAATCATCAAATGTGAACATTTCAGCAGTGTATATTATGACATACTAGTTAGATTCTTCTCTGTCTCCCAATTATCTCTTGCCCTTAATGTCTTTAGTATGTGACTCAGTGGGTACTGTTGGAATTATTTTTTCTTATACCACATGGGAAGGAAGCAGCAACTTCAAAGACAAAGTTTTCTCACAGAAAATTATATTTTCAAAACTATGCAGCCAAAAGCACATATCAAATATTGTTTTTGTATGCATTGTGTCAAAAGAGAACCCAGTCTGGCCATTCTTATAAACTGATTGATCAGAAATAAAACAAGCAGTATGCATAAACATTTAGTGTTTTAAAATTTTTTGACCCACAGATTCTTGCAGTGATAACATTTAAAAGTATGTAGAGGGCTTCCCTGGTGGCGCAGTGGTTGAGAGTCTGCCTGCCAATGCAGGGGACACGGGTTCAAGCCCTGGTCTGGGAAGATCCCACATGCCGCGGAGCAGCTGGGCCCGTGAGCTACAAATACTGAGCTCTGCGCGTCTGGAGCCTGTGCTCCGCAGCAAGAGAGGCCGCGACAGTGAGAGGCCCGCGCACCGCGATGAAGAGTGGCCCCCGCTTGCCACAACTAGAGAAAGCCCTCGCACAGAAACGAAGACCCAACACAGCCAAAAATAAATAAATGAATAAATTAAAAAAAAAAAAAAAAGTATGTAGAAACAGATTGACTTTGGATTCTCATCTATATGAAGAAGAGACATGTCACCACGAACCAGGAAAGAGAATTATAGCATACCATAATCAGAGACAAAAAAAAAAAAAGGGCACGGTGGGCAGGAGGCTACAAGGAAATAGGCAGGAACCATGGTCACTGGTAAGCCAGTGGTCATGTAGCCAAATATCTAGGAAGACAAGGTTCCACTGATTTGGAATTTATTCTGAGGAAGGTTACTTATGCTAAAGACTTAGTAATTAAGTAATTATTTCAATATACATTTGCTGGGTTCCTATTTTATATACTTGAGAAATAAGAAAAACCACTAAAATATTAGCTCTCTCTATATGTATATGTATTATGTATATATATATACATCTGTGTAGCATATGTGTATATGAGTATTCATATACACATATATATAATACACATACATACATTTGAGAGATAACTTTTACGTTTTAGACTTGAACAATGGGAAAATGGTCGTGCTATTTATTATGATGGGGAAGAATGAGGAAGAGGCAATAGGAGTTTAGGTTTGATCATATTAAATCTCAGATTCCGTTTAGATATACTTATTTAGATATCAAGTAGGCAGTCAGATAAACAAATCTAGTGCTCAGTGGAGAGGCCAAGGATGGATATGAAAAAATTGGCAGTTATTAGCATATAGATGATATATAAAGCCCAAGGACTAGAGAAAACAACTGGATAGAAAAGAGAAGGTAACCTAGGACATGCACTTGGGCAATATTTAGTGATCAAGTAGGGGATGAAGACCTAGAAAATTTATTGGAAAGTTGCCAGTGAGTCAGGAAAGTCAGGTCATTGTAATTTTATGAGTCAGGAGAAGATACTGTTTCATGAAAGAGGGAGTGGTTAAATCTTTAGATGCTGTTGAGAGGTCAAGGAAGATGAAGATATAGATGTTACTACTGGATTCATCATATAAGTTATTGGTGACATTTATTCATCCCATATAGTTTTCCTGAGTTCATATTATGTTTCTGACATTGAGCATGTACATAATAGATGCTGATTAAATATTTATGGAGGAGAAGGAAAGAAAAAAGGAAGAAATAGAGGGAGAGAGGCAGGGAAGGAAGGAGAGGTGGGAGGAAGGAAAAAAAGAAGGAAGGAATGGCTAGATAAATAAACTGATGATGATCAATTATATTTTTCTTGCCTAGACAAAAATTGATATTTGATTTTGTAAGATGTTGGTTGGGGAATGAAATCATAGGTAACAAGCATAGGATTAGGTCACTTAGCAGTAGATTTAAGTAATTCTAGTTTACCAATAGATCAGTACTTTACCTTTATGAACTATATATAATGGTGTAGGTTTATACAGCTTTCCTATAAATAGTCAAACATTTACAAAAAAATGAATGTCTGCACACTTGATTGTAAAATACTTCCTTCCTTCACCAATACGACCAGGAGTTATTTTATTCCTTTATCTGTTTTTACACATAGATGTCTCCTCGGCAGTCAGCCCAGCCTTGCATGCCTCCAGCAAGTTTAGCCCTGGACCTTTCCCATGCTTTCTCTTGACCTCTGTCCAGGGAGCTGTGATTGGGGACTGGCCATTTATTTTAAACAAATTAAGCAATAAAGACTGAGCAGCTGCTTTGATGCTTAAGACAGGCTGCCTTCAAATGTTAATTGGCACCTGGCTGGCAAAGAGCACGATAATTCAGTTTCTCTACTTATGCAACTGCGGATCATTTGGTCAATGCAGTGCGAAATAGCAAGAGCAGACATCTGTTTGGTACATTCGTTATTAAGTTCTTATAATTCTTTAATATCATTCTATTTTTATTTAGATGTTTCTTCAGCACAAGTATATGTTCTCAGTTAATTTGGCCTTGTTTGGTTTGCCCTTCCCCAACTCCTTCTGATGAATAGCTTCCCTTGTACCTGCAGATCTAATAAATAGAAAAACTGCAAATACCAGCAACTTCGATTTCCTTTGACTCAGTTCTTTTTTTGTTGTTTTTGTTTTTAGCATATTAGGGAGATTATGGAGCCCCGTGAGAGTCTGTGTAAGCTATGGATTTCCTCCCAAGAAAAATGCAGGTACATCCTGAATTTTACGGTTTGGGGTGTTTATCAACCCCATGTATAGACAGATCAGCTCAGAAATTCTGAAGGTATGTGCAAGATGACCTGGCATTAGAATCATTGTGGACTTGGGGAGACGACTGAAAACATGATTTCCTTGCCCATGCTGAATCAGAATTTCTGCGCCTGTTAAAGGTTTGAAAACTTTGTGATAGTACAATCTGAGACACTGCTTAGGGAGTCCATGGACGGTAGATTAAGAGGGTTTAGTTCACTGCATCCTCTCTAAGTAGTCTTGTTGTTAGCAATAGAAAATACTGTTCTACTTATTTTCTTTTCCTCGTCTGTTCACTTTCTTTTTCCCTTATGACTACCAACCACCCCTTTTACACACCATGTGAGAGTGCATACACACACACTGTGTGCACACACGCACACACACACCCCACACAACCAGAGTGGCTTCCTTGATGACAACAGCTTCAAGCTTTCTGTTCTCCATGGAATATCAGGCACTTGTTGAAGCATTAAAAATTATTTAATCATCTTTTAAATCTTGCTTCTTTCACTCCTAATTAATATTAGAAAAATGATTAGTGCTTTGGTTATCTTTCACTTTGGTGTGGCTTGGGAAGGTAAATAAGAATAACCTCAGGAAATGTGTTCTGAACCTGCAGGACAGCCTGTACCTAACACAAAAATTGGCCTCAGATTGTGAACTTTCTAAGACAAAGCCTCTAATCTTTGCCATGATTCCCTCTTTAATTGATACAAATCTTCAGACCCATTTTCTTTTCTTTTCTTTTCCTATTCCCCCTTCCCAAAACTAAGGATCGATTGTGTTCCAAAAATCAGTTTGAAGTCCTTTGTTTTGAGCTTGGAACATATTTGGTCATAGTAAGCATACATAAATGATGGTGGCTCCATTCCAGCCTAAAAGGCCTCTTTGACATTATTTCTTGATTCTAGGAATAGAGAGTCATATGCTATGGATATGGTGACCATTGCTGCATTTTCCTTGGCTTGGCCCCCTCTTCCAGACATTATCCTTAGAAACCATAAGACTGTCTAAGAAATTCCTGTTATCTTTCTGGGTGCCTCTTATGTCCAAAAGTGGTAGGAAAAAAAATCACTTATCCCAATTTTGGGTTATAGAGGAGAAGATAATAGTAAATTTTCCTTTCCTGAAGCAGAGCTTTTCCCAGACAAAATTACAAGAAAGAAGTAGTCTCAAATCTCTTGCCTCTGGCCTCATCACCCCTGCCATTGCCATACTTCTACTTTAGGAGCTGGTGGTTAAGACAGCATGGCCATTAACAAATAGAGGCTGTTTATAAATCTGATGTTAACAAGTCAGGATATGCTGCACCTGAGAGAAGAAAACAATTTCTCTTTTTAAAAGACATGCCATATGTTATTTGTTATTAGAAGGAATTATCTGAACAATGAAAGAAACAGGTAGTCAAATGTAATGTTCACTCGTACAGAAGAAGCTCTGAGGGATTAAGTAAATATTAACTATGAGTTAACCTAGGAGCAGCTCATTGGAAAAGCCCTTCCGCCATTCAGTTTCACACAAAGGTTTTGAGCTTTGGACGGCAGAAGAAATGATTTGACCTGAAGACAAGCCAAGTAGAAACATTTAGAGTCCAAAGCAAATAGCAGAGAAAAATTTAAAAGAACCTAATGAACCCATTCTAAGGAGCAACTAATTACAAGCTTGGCTATCTGAGACCAGAAGCTATGAAAGCATCTGAGATGACCAGTACAGGGGAGAAGATAAAGAAGAAAATCATAGTTTAGGATTATAGGGCAATTACCAAGTACTTAGGGGTCTTGAGGCTTTAGTATTTTTTTTTTCTAGTTCTAGCATGAAATTAAATCATAATTCTAGACTCTGGAAAAGCCTTAGAGATCATGCTGTTATGTGTGTGTTAGGAAGTGATCAATTATGCACCATTGTCTAAATTAGTAAGTATGCATGTATTTGCCTAACACAAAAGATATGGAAATTGATCGCCTGATCTTCACCACCCCCCAGTTTGCTCCTCCCCCACTCTTTCCCTTCTTGGTTAATGGCAATCCTTCCCATCTGTTGTACAAGTCCAAAATTTGGAGACATCTCTGAATTCTCTCTTTATCTTCTATCCATCCTGATGGATAGAAGATAAATAGACACTGGAACAATAATTCTGTTTGTTGTACTTGATAGTATCATAGAGTAAGATAAAGCCTCTATGAGACTTGCCCTACATATCATAGGAGTCTCTTCTCATTTAAAGGAATATCAGTTTGCATAGGAGTCTCTCTCTCTCCAGACTTCTCCAGTCCTTCTATTAGATGATGTCAAGGCGAGCACAGAGACCAGGAGGGATGTGAATGACTGGGTGAAGGGCAGATAAACCAAGGGATTCTTTGACACCTGGCAGTCCTTCTCTGATCCAGCATCTCAGATGAAGTAAAGTCATTTTATCCCTTCTGTCCCTCTAGAAGAAGCACAAAAGAAGCCTGAGCCTGCTTATGCTTATGGGGGCCCCGTGGATCCACCCTGAGAACAGAATCTGGTACTCGGAGACTGCTTGGAAGGAAGGGGTTGTAGTTGTGGACCCCAGGGACATGGATGGGTAACAGTTGCATTTCTGTCAAAGAGAAATGATACAATAAAATCAAGAAGGTGACCTCAAGCTAGATCCAGAATAGTATGATGGGGCCAGGAATCAGAGGGTGGAAAGAGGTTTTAGCCAGGTAAATGGAGGAGGGACAAAGATAGGTGGGTCCCAAAGAGTCTAATGATCTGTGGTGTTCTGTTCTCGGATTTTATCAAATCCACCAAGATAAGTTCATTTCATGATCAAAACTTGGGCTTCTTAAGGCAGATACCTTTTTGTTCCCTTTATAGCTCAAAATATAATCTTAGAAATGAGTCTTATATAAGTTATTTGTCAGACTATAAGATATAAAAGTCCAGATTTCTCACCAGTCCTTAGAATAACTGATCCAGAACAATGTCAATAAAACTTTTAAAAAGTCTTCTAGGTAATTCTCATGGGCAATAAAGTCATAGGAGTGCCTTTAGCCATCAAAGCTTCAAATGTGACTAAGAAAAAAATCTGTGAGTGGAAAGAAGTGTTAGAGATTGTATTGTGACAGTCCAACTTCCAGAACTGTCTTCTAATGAGTGCTAAGAGTGGGGAGTGGGAGTGAAGATTCTCTTGGACAAATACGTTTGGGCAAATATTGGTTAAATCCCATGACTGTAGGGCTTCTCAGAGACGTCTATGACTTGTTACTGATTGTGGTATATCATGAAGGGAATAAAATAGACATTTTCTACACTTTTTCCTTTTTTTTTTTACCGTTATACCCTTTGATCAAGGAGAATTATGCAGAATGAGTATTCTGGAAACACATCTGATTAACACTGGCATACTGTTATGGTATTTATAAGACAGAATTTAGCACAATTGTAAAGGCAAGGAAGGAGGCTTCAGGCATTTTGCATTGTGTATAACACTGAAAAAATTAAAATTACGTGGCAAGACATTTTTGCTCACCCTTTGTCATTCGATCACTGGTGAGTTTTGTCTGAACATGCTATCACTTCCAAATGTACTTACCTTAAAAAGACAATCCAGAACAGGGCAATGCTTAGATCGAAGGAATAATTTTCATAAGATGCTGTTTTAGGAAAACTGGTACCTATAATGGGTACTAGTTTAGAGTAGCTGGGCCTTCCTGACAGTTCTCAGAGCAATCACCTACTTCACCTATCCATAAATCCAGCTCTGATCTAGTCTCTCCACAGTTTTGGGAAGAGTTTATGTTTTTAATTCCTCCTGTCTATCATCAGCCACCACACCGTTAGTACGCTCTCCAGAGAATGAAGAATTTCTACATGAATATTTGTCTTGCCTCCTGGGTCAGACGAGGCAGCAGATGTTTTCTCGTGCTATGTGTAAGGGGTATGGTTATTTTAGACTTTTTCCATTTTGCCTACTTAGTGAATGGTTGATGTTAAAGTTTTTTGTTGTTGTTTACTTTCTCCTTTTAGAAGAAATATCCATATACTTTCTGAATTATGTCCCCAGCCAGTCTCTTTACCTTTTTCTCTGTCTGCCTCCTAATGTCTGTCTGTCTCTCTGTCTCTCTCTCTCTCTCTCTCTCTCTGTGTCCTTCATTTTGATATACCATACTGTCAAGTTCACTTTCAAATGTGAAATTAAGGAATAGTGCGGCCTTAGGCAAACCAGTATAGTGGTAGAAGCCATAGTGGAAAAATATGGGCTTTTGTGTCACACCAGATGTGCCTCATCATATTACTTTCTGGTTGTGTTACGTCCAGCAAGTTACTTAAGAGCTATGGTTACCCTAAAAAAGGGTGGTATCTAATTTGTGGGAGCAGAAAGAGGATTATTATTATTATTTTTTTTTTTTTTTTGTGGTATGTGGGCCTCTCACTGTTGTGGCCTCTCCCGTTGCGGGGCACAGGCTCCGGACGCGCAGGCTCAGCGGCCATGGCTCACGGCCCAGCTGCTCCGTGACATGTGGGATCCTCCCGGACGGGGCACAAACCCGTGTCCCCCGCATTGGCAGGCGGACTCTCAACCACTGCGCCACCCAGGAAGCCCCATAAAGAGGATTATTGAAACAGCATATATAGAAGTGCTGAAGTGAAAGAATTTGCTTTTCTTTCCCTCCTACCTTCTCTTTTCTCATTAATATTCCTCATAGGAGATCTCTCCTTCCTGAACACCCTCCTGTGTTCCCCAGAAATTTCCCACATAGGTTCCAGAGAGCCACTTCATGGCAGCCCTTGACAATCTTATTCTTTAATCCAGGAATAGGATAGCTAATAAGTTCCTCTAAAGCACCAACTCCAAAAGATCCGTAGGGGCTGCCTAGAGAGCTGTATAGAGAACAGTCATAAGGCCCAGTTAGGGCTCTGAGAATAAGAGTATCAACATTGTTGGTGCTGTCTGTCTTTTGCATGAGAAGTTAAGTTGCAGCCTATGTATTTGTCAGTCCTATTCCAAACCTGTTTTTCCTCTTTCCTTTCCCAACCAACTTTTACTAGGCTGACCCCATCTTCTTGGGCTCTTGCTGTGGCCTTCCAAAATAGCCCATTTTTACATAAGTTCATTCCCAAGAAGACAACAGTTTTGGCTGATGGTGCCCTGTATAATACTTATAGGGACACTTTACATATTTATAGGCTAGATGTAAATCTAATGATAGGATTTCATGCACTGACCTTGCAACAGTTTTCTCCACTCAATTATGCAACTCTCATCGCCTGTTACAAGGTCTCTGCCGCAGCTGCTCAACTCTGCCATTGCTGCGTATAAGCGTAGATACTAAGTAAATGCATGGGTGTGTCCCAATAAAACTTTATTTACAAAAACATAGTGAACTAGATTTCACCCATGCATCATGGTTGCTGACCCCTGCATAAAAGCTACATTTCTGTGTACAGTAACTCACCAATGATTCTGGACGCTGGGACACAAGAATTGACCCTGCTGTTGACAATCTCAAGAACTCTGAACAGACCTTATGTTCTGTGACTTTCAATGAACTGTAAGCAGGGCTTGGCCGATATCAGTTGGAAAAGTTTTCACTGAGCATCACAAAACTGCATATGCTGATGGCCCTCAAGTTTGAATGTACATCAGAATCATCTGGAGGGCCAACACACAGATTGCCGCACCACCATCAGCATCTCTAATTCACTAGGTCTGAGCTGGGGCCAGATAATTTACATTTCTAACAACTTTCCAGGGGATGTGGATGCAGCTGGCCTGGGAATCATACTTTGAGAACCAGTGGCCTAAGCCGTCCCTTTTGCCTAGAAAATCTAAGGTGCTCGATATTGAGAAAACATTATTCAAACAGCAATGGTATTGGTTCATCCTCCAATTCCTGCTCGTAGAAAGGTTATTGCACAACATTTCTACTTGATCAACTAATATATGCCTCCTGTTGGCAAGTTAGGAGTCTATTGCAGGCTGCCCAGAAAATACAACCTGAGGTCCACAGAAGTGCTGTTTGCTGGTAAGAGCTGCAGCTCAGAGGAGTCCCAGACCAGCAGGCTTCCTGTGCTGGCTGCCTTCCTGCAGGTCCATCCATCTCTGCTGGCCAGTGGTGACAACTTACCTTAGCCTCTAGAGCAGAGATTTAGGGGAATGAGTCTCTACCAGAATGTCATAAAAATCAAACAGTAGATGTCCTCACCTATTAATACAGTCTCAAAATCTCATGTGATTTTGTTTCCATGAAAGTACATAGGAGACTACATGGGCATATAACTACCGACTTAACCGCACTTACTAGACTAGTGACCCATCGATTGCTTACCCATTTCTTATGCAAATAGTACACATCCTATGTGTGTATATATGTGTGTGATATATGGGACACTCCTAGGGTTCTCTTTCTTGAGAGGAGAAAGAATGAAAGTGATATCTACTTGAATAAGTGGAATTGGTGGCCATCCTTATTTCCTCCAAAAAAGCTTTTACTCACCAGCTATTGCCTGAATTTTATCTTTGGAACCATGTTGTTTTGTCTGGAAAAGTGGACCTTTAAGCTGTTAGCAATCATTTATACCTGGGTGAGGATCAAGAGAAGATGAAATGGGAGAGAGAACACAAAGATAGAGAAGGGAGGTGAAGAGGACAGAATAGGGAAAGAAAGCCCAGGAACTGGACTGTTTCTGCTTTGGGCCTAAGACAAACCCTAGTGATCAGTGCGCTAAATGCTAAACAGAGGACAGGATTTGGAAATGCTTTTCACACGCACATAGCTTTATACACATGTATATAATAGATACTTGGAAATTTCTTTTAAAATCCACAAAATGGAAAACTTCACACCAATGTATAGGACAGATGCCCCAGCAAAGTGCCGCAGAGTTCACTGGGGACCTTCCTTATCTCTGAAGATACACCTGGCCACAAAACCACTGAAAGTAAGCACCTGGGGAGTCAGCACCTGGAATGGAGGCAGCCCAGTGGCCGCTGATAAAACAGACTCTACCCTGCTTTCCCAGTGCTTTTCCTACTTTGAAGTGCTGTCTATGGTTTATAGAAAAATTATCTTTTTTCACTTCCCTAATCCACACTGAAGCACCAGGAGAATGCTCCTTGCCCAAGGTCACCTAGTGAGTGACAGATCAATGACGTGGAGAGAAAATACAGATAGGAGGGCTAATGTCGTTATAGACTTTTGAGGCTGCGATTACCTAAGTTGTGCCTATAACAATACATTCAAAGAAGAACATAGCTGATTCACTTCAAAGTTTTATTTTAGGAGTTACTTGATTCTTTTTTTTTCAAATTTAATGTACCAAAGAATCCTAGCCATGAATGCCTGTCTAATAGGTACTCTTAGAAACTACATTTTTTCTAGTAAGGAAAAAGTAAGAAAGAGAAAAAAAAAAAATGAGTAAGACATTGTAAACTTAGGATTCAGTGTGTTAATGTAAGTGATTATTTAAGGGAAAATACTATGCATTTGTTATACGATATAAAAGAAAATGAGTTAAAACTGAATGCTTCCACAAACACAGTGGCCCAGCTCTAAGTGAGTCTACTGGCAATACTATAAATCCTTTCAAGTATCAGTTTCCAATAAAATATGGGAGGACCTTTAAATAAGTGGTTCTAGCAGGTACCAATTACACGTATATAAAAAAAATTTTAACACTTGCTCCAAGCTGCTATTCAGTTCATTTTAGTGGGCTTTATTATATCCTCAGAAACTACATTATTCTTTGAATCTCAATTTATCTCCTTTCAAACCTATTTGGCTGATGTTAAAGGTGAAAACTGATATTGCCCAATGGCGCATGGATTCAGAAAAACTGAAAATGGAGTATGTATCATTTCCAACTTAAAAAGAAGCTAATAGAAGTTATCTTGCTGTACTAGACTATTCACTTGACTCCTCTTTCCCATTGGAAAGTTTCTTGGATTGAAAACCCTCCAGCTATCAATAATAACGTTTATGATATGCATTTTACTGGAATCAATTATATTGTAATAGCTAAAATTAAAACACAAGAATCCAGCTATGAAAAGAGCAGTCTTATAGAAGAAAATCCAGTCTAAAGGGAATATATCTTTTAGTGTCAACTCTGACTTGTGAAAATGGAGAGCAAAATGTTCTCTGAACATTGAGAAGATAATTTCCTCTTATCACCAAAGCTTTGTTCGGGTTCCTTCTCTGGTTATCAAATCTTATTTCCGTAATGAATATTAATGCTTGTAGCACTTTAAAACCAAAGCACCTCTGGTATCTAAGTTAACCAAGATCCTTTATCCATATTTAATATTTAGCAAGTTTTTGCAGAAGCATCTATTGTCATTTTGTTATGTATTTTGAATGCATATTTCATTCATATGAAGCATTTCACTCTGCAAATTCAGTGAGACTGTAAGCTTCCTCTCACCATATGTAAGAGCCCAGGCATTTTCATATAATGTATACACCGTCTTCTCTGAGTTGTAATTTAAGTTTTATCACAACACTGCGGGAGCTGCTAGTGTCTGCAGCTTGATTTCACCACACGGTTTATACTCTGAAGTGTCAGGCTGATAGACAGTGCTGTGCCAATCAGTTTCCACCTGGTAAAGCTCAGGGAGCAATACAGAGATAAAGTGATGGAAGACTGATAGCTGATGATGATTTACAAGTGGGCTTCATAGCTCCTAGGACTTCAGGATCCTTCCTGAGGGCAATAAAAGGAAGAAACATCTCCATTTGCATAGTTTCTTGTATGACTTCAAAACACCAGGTGGAGAGTGGGAGGTCTAAAACAGACGCCCCTTGTAAAGAAGAATAAAAAAGCAAAGAGTAAGTGGTTGGCTATCGAATAATGAATTGTTGGCAGTGTCACCTATGACGGGTAATAGTGCATGAGTAAGACCTCCAAATCACCCACTATTTAGGCTGGAGTTTCCTTGTCTCTAAAGCGGGGATGCTACAAAAACTTCCTTCAGAGTTTTTGTAAGAATGAGATGCTGAAAATCAGAGAGGTGCATAAAAGTCAGTAGTGGATTGGAGATTTGGACATATATCCATTAACCAAGAATTCCAGAAGCAACTGATTTCAGAAAACTAGAAGTTGTAAATTTTGATTCTCCAGGAGTACTGGGAGTGCCTGGGCTGCAGAGTGAAAAGTCTTTTCAAACCTTGGCCGGTTCCAATTCACAACATTTTTGTATGCCCCATTACAACCAGCTAGTTATACTCAAGGTCTTCTGTCGTGTTTCTATTCATATGTGTACTCAACGATCCCATCCTTTGCAGAGGTGGTCTGTAATTGTATCTAAATAAACAGCACAGTAGGAAAATCCTATCAGATGAAAACAGAGGGAATTCCTCATGCTGAAATAAGAAATGTACCTTCTATAGCTGCATCGCCGTCTTTCCGTAATAACATTTGCCTTCACACATCCCCTACGTTTTAAGGGATGCCTAAGACTTGGTAAATGCTATCTCAATCAAATCACAATTCAGGAGGCTTGACAGGTGGGTCAGTTTTATGGTGCTAATTTTACAGGAAAGGTAACCAAGATGAAGTCAGAACCATATATTAAGTCATATTTGTGTAGGGAGTTGTAATGAAAGATTGAAAATGTGGTTCTTGAGTTCTGAATGACTGAATAATATATATGAAGCACAGGGTGCTGACACGAAGTTCAGGCATGAAGACTGCGGGTGGTTTTGTTTTCTGTAAAAGCACAGAGAGCCGTGAGCAATTGTCTACAATGAGCCATCAATCAAGAAGTATTGATGGTGAGTGTTTGGTGTGCTGATCAGATGCTAAATGTTCTTGAGCCTTAGTTTCCTCATCTACAATCTAGAAATAATAAAAATAT
Organism: Phocoena sinus; assembly: GCF_008692025.1. Lineage (NCBI taxonomy): Eukaryota > Metazoa > Chordata > Mammalia > Artiodactyla > Phocoenidae > Phocoena > Phocoena sinus. Next base: position 76,683,543 of record NC_045768.1, on the reverse strand, counting down.
CTGCCTCATTGGGTTGTTATCAGGATTAAGTGAAATAATGCATGTGAAAGCATTTTGTAAACTATAGTATTATACAAATGTCAGATTTTTATTAATTTCAGACAATTAAAACTTTATTGAGCATAATCCACTTGGTGATACGAATCCGAAGACTAAATTGTAGGTTATTTTACCCTCAAGGATATAACTATCTAATGAGAAGATATGTATCTTATCTACATGATTAAAATTCAGCACAGAAACTGCTACTAGAATGTACAAAGCATTCCGGTGTTATAGAAATTAGGGTCATCATTAATTTAGAGCAAGGAGGCCATTTGTTAGAGAAGTTTCAGGTGAGAGTGGTATATTGTGCCTTCTCTGAAAGCTGTGAAGGGAGTTTTTAAGGAAGAAAATATTCTAGGTAAAAACGGCCCAGGCAGAAGGGACTATGTGAACATCAGTACAAAAGCATAACAAAGTAGCCTCTTGTGACTGGACTGTCAAAGACACTTGAGAAGATGAGTCCAGAAGACAGGATGGAAGGTTGTGAGTAAAGACTTTTGAATGCAATACTTAAGAGTTGGAGGTTCATCCTGAATACTGTGAGATGCTGTGGGTGGAAATAGTTTCAGCAGGGAAGTGACATATATCTTTTTTGTTTGTTTGTTTGTTTTTGGAAGAGAAGTAAGAGTGAAGGCGATGTCATCCCTGCCCTTAAGATGTTTCTCTTGGACTAAGAAGGTCATATCAATGTATACACAGACCTATTGGTTCCTTAACCTTCACCATCAGGACCAGAACCTAGGCTGATACCAGAATAAGAGTTTCATCCAGTATAGTCTAGAGTTATTGGAGCTAATACAGGTCATCTACAGATAAACATCTAAGGGTACTGGGGAGGTTCTAGAATAAACATCTTAATAAGAGTGAACTAGACCTGGGCACTTCCTTATCTTGCAGACCAGCTAAAACTAACTCAGTGTTTGCCCTAACGACTTGCCACGTGTGGTTCAGAAGTGCATTCCTGAATTGGGGTCCCACTGAGTCTGTTTCTGAACAAGGATCGTATCTCATAGTCACTACATTCTAGAACAGAGTTCCATATATTTGGTATGTCATTTATATTACATGAATAAGAACAAAATTCTTATAACAATGAGACGCCACTCATTAGGTTACCAGTGTTTCACCGAAGATGTTGTATTGGATCGTCTGAATCACAGAGAGGTTAAAACTACAATTCTGAGAACCTCCCTCTGCCATGGTTCCATGTCAGTGTCTGCCAATGAGAGGAACTTACGAGAGCTTTGGAAGGAAAAAGAGGAATGTGGTCCAGTCTTCTCTGGAGGTGCAGTTAGGCACACGAGCAAGTGTAGGGTTGGAAGTGGCTTCCAGGTGTATCTTGAAGATCATCTGCATTTAGGCTGAGGACTGAGATAGTTGGTGGATGCCTCCAGAGGTTCTCTGGGTGACCCTCTGAGAACCACAGGCTTTGTTGCTGCAAGCTGAAATTCTGGGTGACTTAGCTTTCCTGGCTGTCCCAATGATTACGGAAGCCTCCCCTTCCCTGTGTTAAAACCTGCTATGCATGAAATACATAGAGTAGATTGAATTCTTCTTAATAAACACTGACTGATACAGGTGTGGCCAGTCACCTTCACACAATACGTACCATGTAAATATAAACACATCCTATCAAAATATGCATATACAGGGCTTCCCTGGTGGCGCAGTGGTTGAGACTCTGCCTGCCGATGCAGGGGACACGGGTTTGTGCCCTGGTCCGGGAAGATCCCACGTGCCGTGGAGCGGCTGGGCCCGTGAGCCATGGCCGCTGAGTCTGCGCGTCCAGAGCCTGTGCTCTGCAGCGGGAGAGGCCGCAACGGTGAGAGGCCCGCGTACTGCAAAAAATTAAAACTAAATAAATAAAAAAAAAAAAAAAAAAAAATGCATATACATACTGGCAGGTTGCTTTCTACCTGCCAGTATATATATGCATATTTTGACAGGATGTGTTTATATTTACATGGTGCATTTTAAAGCAATGGCTACACTGGTTATACATATTAGAAACTATAAAAACGTTAAGAACTAATATATATATTAGTTATATATATATATAAAATAAGAATATAATCCATGAACATTGGTTCATTACTATTAACTAAACTCCAGCCTGCTTTCTACCAGTTTTTTCATTAATGTTCTTTTTCTGTTCCAAGATCAAATCCAGAATTATGTTTTTATCTTCATGGTTTGAAAATAAGAATTCAAATATACATCGGATCATCTTAACGACCACATTATAGGAAAATCTCAGTGCTTGGTTTTGATGACCATGTTTGAATTTACAATAATGCCAAACAATGCTAATTTTATTGCCCTGGACTAATGAGTAAAGGACAGAAAGTTACTGAATAGGAAAGTGAAGTATTATCACTGAGTAAATGACAAATTATATCACTGCCTCAACAGTGGCTGCACAGAAATTTAAACAGAGAAAAGCAGTCAGAAAATTTATTCCTTTTTATTAATTGTACAAGTTCTATCAAGCACTTACCATGTGTAAGCATCTTACCTCGAGGACAGAGTGATTAACAAAATGAAGTGTTTCTCTCCCCTCCCTTTTTCCCTCCTTCCCTCCCCCCACCACTCTCTCTTTCTACCTGAACTTACATTACGTAAGACATAACAGAACATGCACATCAAAAAGCAAAAGGAACTTCCCTAGCCATGACTTTCGTGTTCGAGTTACAAATGGTAGTTTTGCTTTCAAAAAAGCAATATCATTCACTATACTTAATTTTGTTAATTCTAATTTCATTAGATTTTCAGTCTTATTTGCATTTAATTTAAAATTTTATTTTTCTTTTATAGTTGTATAAGGACTTTAAGCATTAATAGTTTACACTCTGGGTAAGTAATAGAGTAAATTGACATAATTTAGACTGCAAAATATTTTTTTCCTTAAAAAATTCTGAATTTGGAAAATATTATTTAATACATCACATATATTCCTCATGTGGCATAGTTAAGAATTGGGCATATTCTATGCTCAATAAAACCTTTAAGATTGCTAACAATAACAGGAAATGTATGATGATTCACAGATTTCCATTTGTATTTCCATTTCAAAAGCTGCTATTTGGAGGGCTTCTGGTTTGTTTAGCTGTTAACATAGAAGTTTGAATGACAAGGCAGACGACTGCTTTGTCAGAATTCTGTTGGCCACACAGATGGACAGACCATTATAGACATTACTTTCATGAACTCACTCTAGTCTAGGGTCTTGTTCTCTATTTTGCAGGCCCAGGAATCTGATTCATAAGTATAGAGAGTAGGGGTGAGGTATGTGTGCTCTCTCTCTCTCTGTCTCTCTCATGGGACAGTCTCTCATTATAATTCCCTATACCTGATTTGTATTCAGAAGTTTGCTTTGGAGCACCTGGAAACAGATCCAAAAGAGTTCTCTATATGATTCAAATGTTCAGTGACATCAGCCTTAGGTAGCCTGACACACTCATTTCAGTAATGAACATGCATCTACTGTCAAAACCAGCAGAGCTGAAGCCTTGGTGAGGGTGCTGCTTCTCCTAGAAGCAGTTTGCAAGGTCACTTCTACGCTGTGCCTCTGTGATAATCGTCTTTCTGTCATTGGCCAACCTACCCTTGACTGACTGGCACATTTTGTCATTAAATACATTCATCAATTCAGTAAGCTTCGTTATAGACTACAAGTCATTCTTTTAAAGCTCTTTCATTGAAGCATTAATTTCATAAACATTTATTGAATATCCTTCAGGGAGCAGAGTTATGGACTAGGAGCGCAATAGATACTGTTCCTACTCTCACAGAGCTTATCATCTATTAGGAGATACAAAAAAGTGTTCAGACGATCACCATACAGTGTGTTGTGTGTTATGATGGGAGTATAGGATGCAGCGATAGAAGCTAGGAGAAGCACATAAGAATAGACTGGAGTCCGAGTCATCTCCCTATAAGAGGTTATGTCTAAACAGAAATATGAAAGTTGAGTAATAACTAGTTGGAAGAAGTGCATATGCTTACGTGGAGTGTGTGTGTGTTTGTGTGACAGAGAAAGTAACAGAGAGAGATTTGGGAGGAAGAAGGAACAACATGTACAAAGAGTCATGAGCAAGTGACAATTTGTAAACTGAAAGTATCTTCACATAGTGCTGTTCTGAAGCATTCTACGTTGATTTCATAGTTTACATCTCCATCTTCAAGAAGGGAACATTTTTTTTATTGCACGTTTACAATTAATGCAAGGAATGAAGGCTTATAATTCTGAGTCAGTTCTCATTTTAGAAATGTCACGGTTCACACCAAGCAGCTGTCACCCCCACTAAGCTAAATCCTCTATTGAGCAAGCAGCCTTTGGAATAGATTAATAGAAACATGGTATGTGCCTTTTTTTCATTGTTGCGTTCTCCTGTAAAAAGCCAGCATTGGTAAGCCCTTGCTTGATGCATCCACATCGATACCTTGGCAAGTATTTATTTTATTGTCTTCTAAGTGAAAAGATCTCAGTTTTATAGCATAGATTTCTTTGATTTGGATATAATTTCCTTAACCACGTAGACTATATAGAATTAATACAATCTAATCAACTCTACTTCAATAAAAAATAATTTTTTTTAAATAAACATTTTGCTTACCAATTTAAAAAAAAGAATTAATAAAATCTTTAAGCAGAGTTTTCAGTAACCAGCCACTTCTAATACCGTGTTCATATGTTAGCCGTTGAAAACGTAGGCGGATAAGGAAGTTAATGTTTTCTGACTTTAAATGAATAATTTATATCCCCCGAAATACAAAAAGCTTACCCAGTGGATAAACAAGATAAAACATATCAGGCACAGTATATATCAGACTGTTAACATATACATACTAGGCTAAATAAATAAATGAAAAATATTTCCTCACTAGTTATACACACAGTAAAACTGAAACATTCTGATAATCATTCTGTGGGCCTATGTGGTAGAACACTTGTGTTGTACGGCATTTCTAGATCTGGACTGAATCTTCATGGTTTCTCTATAAGAGAATATTCACCAAAATTTCAAATGGATGGGGGGCCTCCTGTCCCCATTGGGACAGCCTCGTCCTTGGGAATGCACCTTCTCTTTATCTGGTGGTAGATGAATTGCTTATCTTATGGTCTCCTAGTTTCCGTGTATAACCCAGAAATGTTGGTTCTATCCCCTTGAAGCCTCAATAAAAATAGTTTTTTCTTCAATTTTTTTTCTCCTGTTGTATCTCACTTTTCAATTTTCCACTCCCCTAGAGTTCAGCTGTCTGCCTCACAGTATCAAGTCCAGCTTATAAGAGAGCAAATGCCAGATATAAATGCATTTTAAGGAGAGTGATCTGCCAGGTCTTTTTGGAACTGAAGGTGAAGGATGTGGGGAAAATTAAGCTGGGATTTAGGCAGAGTATTATTAGATGCTTAATCGTTGTTTTCCACTTCTAATTCACTGATAAGCTCCAGTAAACCTAAAACATCTCATTCTTTATAGAAAAAAAAGAAGACACTTGAAATCTTAAGCTGTCTTTAAAACTATAATCAAAGAGAGTGTTCTGAAGGGGAAACTGCCTCTGCTGAATTGGAGCCTTCAGACTGCACAATTTTAAAACAGTTGAGCACTCGGTGGCTGAATCTAACAGCCAAAGAGAATAGTTTCAACGGAGTTTGTAATCAAATATGCTAGACTCCAGGAGGGAGGTTGGCCTCCCTCTGTTACCCCAGTCCCTGAATGCTAAAGGGTTAAGACTTGTGCATGCGTATAAGCAATAGGCCATGGGCCAAAGGGCAGTATTTCAACTTTTCCTTAACATTCATTTGTAGAAGACAAAAAAGCAAGAGATTTCTGTCAAAGACAAAAAAAGGAGTTGGAACTAGAACAAAAAGCTTCAGGAACTTTCTTTTAAGGAAATCATGCCTAAAGACAATGAACAGAAGCCAGACCATACATTCTCGGCAGTGGGAACTCTTAACACTGCTTTCTCCATTCTTCCCTGAAAGTTTCCCTTCAAATCTCCTTTTTCAATTGAGTGTTCATATGGGTTTGATTATAGACTTACTATTCAAACATTAATGTGTTTTTAATCACAAAATATTCAGCATGTAGGTTAACATTACTCCAGTTTTGAAATGTTTACAATGAAGATAATAACACTTCCACTTTATAGGGTTCTTATATGGACCCAGCGAGATAACACATGGGAAGTACTAGCATAGCGCTGGTGAATCCTCTGTTGTGTTAGCTATAGCAGCAGCTGCTACTGCAGTGCTAGTAAATGCTCTTTTCATTGTATTTCAGCCACGAGGGCTTCACAGGATCCAGAGGTTCATTTCTATGGTCACAGTACAATGTTGGAATTGGGAGGGGAAATAATGACAACAAATTGTTGAATAGTGAAAGCCCCAGTACATATTTGGATAGTACGCAAATCCTATGGTCCTGAATTTTGGGACTTCTGTCCATGCTCTAAGATGCTTTATCTTTTCAGTGTTCCTGGGAGCCTCCAAGCCACTCACCCTCTGTGATGCCTACAACAACTGCTCTCCACAATTTGATGGAGTTTTAGCATTGGTGGAAGACCTTTCAGGTACAACCTCCACCCTGCTCAAGCATGGCTCTAATTAACACTGGTCTAGTAGCAAGGAGCAGGAATTTTAAAGCTAGATTTAATAAGCAATAAAGAGGTTGTTAATGAAAGACATCCTAAAACTCTGCTTCCCTCTGTGAATTTGTTCATTCTCCTCCCTGCAGGCTGGGATTCTTTGTTTCCTCATAGTCTCTGCCCCTAACTCATCTCTCCAGTTTCAGGTGGTACTTGGTTTTGGTTTACTGTGGTGATGATGGCCCTGTTTCTATAAGAAGTTCCAGTGTCTGATCCTATGGGTAACCTCAGCGTCTTAATAACCAACTACCAAATTTTTGGAGGACAAAGCTGCTTGGCCTGGTTTAGGTTGAGTGTCTACCCACTGGTCTATAAGCTGTTGTGGGATGGTGCCTGTAATCATCTGTGGTGGGCAGAATAGTGGCCTCCCAAGGAATTCCGTGTCCTAAACCCCAGTATCTTTGAATATGTTACATAACTAGCAAAAGGGACTTTGCAGATTTCATTAAAACAAAGATCTTGAGATATAAAGGTTTTCCTGGATTATCCAGGTCAGGTCAATATAATCACAAGAGTGCTTATAAAGGAAGGACAGAGGTAAGGACAGAGTCAGAGAAGGAGATGTGATGGTGAAAGCATTTTGGAGTAATGTGGGGCTGTAAACCAATGAACACAGGAAGCCTCTTGGGGCCAGAAAAATCAAGGAAATGGATTCTTCCCTAAAGAGGGAATAAATTTGTAAAACTGTAAGAGAATAAATTTATGTTATTCTAAGCCACTAAATGTGTGGAAATTTGTTACAGCAGCAATGACCCCTTTTGGATGTAGGGGCAGTTTCTGGAGGAAAGCTACCCTCCTCTGTGGTCCCAAGACCTCAGAGAAATCAAAAGTAGCTTCTCAAAGTTTAGGGACCTCTTGCCTTACATTTTCTAGCTTTTTTCTGCCTCTGAGTAGGCTGAATGAATAACCACTAGGTTCCTCTTACATGTCAGTAGAAGCTGTCTTTATTTCCTGGGGGTAATAATAATAACTACTTCATGGGAATTTTTGTGAGTATTAATTTAGATAATACCACATGTATTATTACTTATGTGTGTAAAGTTACTGATAACAATGTCTGGCACAGAATAAATGCCAATTATTATGAACCCTACCGATAAGATGTACAACCTTGATGGTTGTCACTGAGGCAAGTAAGTAGATTGAATGAAGTTGAAAGCTTGTTGCCCAATTTTCATGGCTCAAAAATTTTTCTGTGTTATACTTATTTAGGCATTGCAACAACAGGGTAGGATGTATTATCTCCAACTTATAGGTGAGAAAACTGAGTCTCAGAGAATGTAAATAACTTGTCCTAAAGTGGGAGTGAGTGAATGTAAATAATTTATCCAAAAGTGGGAGTGTCAAAGCTAGAATTCAAATGTACGTCTTTGGCTTTAACACTAAGTCTGTTTCTAGGACATTATGCAGACTCTCAGTGCAGCAAACCACTAGTCTCCAGAGCACTGCCCCCATTTCTAATGCATGATATTTTAGAAGGTGGTAATGATATGAAAAATCTTGGCGACACAGTAACATGAAAGCACTGGGTATGTGAACATTGTCAAAGATTCAGTAAGCATGCATATTGCTATGGAGTGAATCGTGTCCCTCTAAAACTCGCATGTCGAAGCTCTAACCCCCATTGTGACTATATTTAAAGATAGGACCTGTGAGGAGGTAATAAAGGTTAAATGAGGTCATGAAGTTAGAGCACTAATCCAATAGGGGTGGTGCCCTTATTAAAAAAAAAAAAAAAAAAGGAAGAGACACCAAAGTTCTATCTCTCTACCATGTGAGGGCACAGTGAGGAAGCAGCTGACTTCAAGCTAAGAAGAGAGTCCTTACCAGGAACCAAATCATCCGGCACCTTGATCTTGGGCTTCCCAACCTCCAGAACTGTGAGAAAATATGTTTTTGTTGTTAAGGCCCCCAGTAGACACATGTACAATAGTGGCATCTCCTCTCTTCCTCTTGGTACTGTTATTCTGCTTTATTTTTTTTTTTTTTCCAGCTCTGGGTATTTCAGGATGTGTTCCTATAAATATGAAACACCATTCTTCATTTCATGTCTAACATACATGCATTCATTCTACCAATATTTTTGGAGAGTAGAACTTGTGTTGCCTGATGGAGATGAAAAATCAGGAAGGATAGACCATAGTATTATGGTGGAGCTTCCAGCGTAAAAATACAGGATGTGTGTGTGTGTGTGTGTGTGTGTGTACATGCCTGTGTATGAGTGCATGTGCATGTGTGTGAGATCTATGAGTAAGACATGAAGAGAAGAAAGAGAAAAGGGTGATGAAAGTGGCAGAATTAGTACTATAGATTGAACAGAATACAACAATGTCTCTTATGTCAGTCAGTCTTAAGGAAAAACGTAATGCTCTTGGGTGAAGTCAAGGGAAAGAAAGGAATGAGGGCTTTAGAGAAGACAGTAAGAAGAAAGGTTCATAAAGATGTCTTCTGCTCTTCCAGACAACTTTTTTTCTTAGACTAACACCTGGTACCTTAGCTGGTCCTGCAAAAGATGCTTTAACATTCTAGTGCTTCTGATGGTTGATACAACAGAACTAGAGTCCCTCCGCAATTTTATCCTTGAAGCCCCATGTATGGACAGTGGTAATTTGAGGAGCAGTGTAAATTTGTGTGTACTTCAAGGAGAACAGATAGAAAAGTTCAGCTATGGAATTTTCCTAGGAGTTAATCTTAACTTTGCAAACAACATATTTGACCAGAGAAAGGCAGTAAAGTATTCTTTGTTCCTTCTTTCCTGAACTACAGATTCTTGTTCCTGTCCCAGGGAAAGCCATGCACTGACTGTCACGAGACTTCCCAAACCTCTCTGCTTCTTTCCATCCTTAATGCCACTCTGTAGGTTTAGTCCCCCATCACCTAATGCCAACATAACTGATGCCAATATCCACATTCCAATCATTCTCGCCAACACCACAGGTATGATCTTGTGACTTGCTGTGTAAAACCTTTCAGTGACTCTCCCTTGCCGTCTGCATCAAGCCCCGTGTCCTCAGAGGTCATCAAAGACCCTGTAGGCTTCAGCTATACTAAAGTATTTACAGTTGCCAGAAGTGGCACACTCTTCCTTATCATCAGTTATTTTGCACATGCTGTTCTCTCTGCCTAGAAAGGGCTTCTTCCCCTTTCTTTTGCCTGGATAGCCCTACAAAGTCTTCCCGTAGATATCAACCCTCCTGGATAGACTTCCTTGAGTCCACATCAGAGAAGGGAACCCCTGTGTGTTACCAGAGCACCCATAACTCTCAGCACGTTGGATTGGGATTGTCTGTTTAGTTATTTCATATTACTAGAAAGTAGGTGCTAATGGTGGGGACTGTGTATTGTTCATTATTCACTACAGTCTTCATTATGTTCACTCCAACCAACTTCCTTTCTGTGCCTCCAACATATGTCAAACCTTCTGCTGGCTCACTTAGGTTCAACCAGAAATATCTATTAAATACCAGGTGTATGTCTGGAACTGTTTCAGGTGTTAGAGCCTGAGCGGTGAACTCAACAGAAAGTCATTCTTGCCCTTGTGGATCTTCCACTGTTGTGGGGCTGAAGCAGAAAATAAACAGAAGCAATAATGAAAATGTAGAAGATATAGATAAGATAGGGAGAGCTGGTGGCTGGAGTAAGGGTACAGTCTTAACTAAGGTGACCAGTGAAGGCCTCACTGAAAAGGTAACATTTGAGCAGAACATATAAGAGAACTGGACTTGCAGATATTGGGGGAAAATGAAAGCAATCCAGATGGGAAGAGTTCCAGCTGCACAGTTCATGCTATTATCTCTCTCATCTAGTAAACAAACAAAATAATCCAACTCATTTTTTAACCCACTGTCCCCTCCAGCTACCATTCTGTTTTTCATTGCTGGCTTTCATTCTGTATATCGTCTACGTCCTGGACTATGTCTTATACATATTTATTTGTTTGCCTCTTGCCTGTTCCCCTAGTAAATTACAAGCTCCATAAATATAGGGATTTTGTCCATTTTATTCACTGCTATATCACCAGAACCTAGAATAGTGCTTAGGTAATAATAGGCACCTGACAAATAATTTTTAGTGGACAAATAATAAGTTTTGAAAGAATAAGTGAGTTAGAATTCCTATACTTATTGACACGTTATCATTAAGTATGTTTTATTCTGATTTCGCTTCCATGAAATCTTAACTTCTGAAAGGCTTTTTTTTGGCTTCTGGACTACTATATTTAAAATACAGTGAAAATGATTGTTTTTTACAAAAAAAAAATGGCTCTTAACTTCTCTCACCGACTATACTTAAAAAAGATCAGTCATTCCATTTATGGATAATGGCCTGAGTTTGATCAGGTGATTTTTTTGTAGGAGTGCTGCTGCCTCAAGTATGTGGGAAAGAGAGCTGGATTATCAAAATATACAACAGTAGCGAGTGCATCTGGCTTTAAGCTCAGCTTGAGGCAGGGCACAAATGATGCCATTAAGACACCTTCCTCAAATCTAGAGCATGCCAGTTTCCCCTCCAGAGGGCAAAAAGGAAAGCTCTTTCCCAGAAGAACTTATGTCAAACATAAGTCTGATGGAATCAAATCATTGTGGCCAGTGAATTGTTATGCTCAGGGGCTGATGTGGGATAAGCGTGGCCCCCAGGGGAAGATAAGGAATAGTCCCCCACAAAGGCTACAGGGGTGCTGTGGGGAAGCTTCCCAATATGTAGAGAAGGAGATGACTACTATGCCCCATCTAATTGTTTCCAATCTTGGCCTTCTATTAGAACCACCTGGGATGCTTCTTCATCCATAGGATGCCAATTTGAGTAATTTCTGCTTCAGTCACAGTGGAGTGAGCTAGAACCAGACTTATTCTCTCACCATAATCAAATAAAAAAACGGACAAATACATAAAACAATTGTTTTAAAAACTTAGACAGCATCAGAGAAAGACTGTGCTCCTTAGAGAGGGGAAACAAGTGAGATGAATCCTATGATTATCCAGAATTTATGCCCAGGGGAACTTTACAGATCATGGTGCAGAAATGACAAGTCCTAGCAGAGCATGAGGGTCTTAAGGTCTTAAAAAGTTGAGAAGACATGGATCAGAGGCTGAGGAAGCTGAGGTTTCTGGAATTTACAGCACAGAGAACTGGAGATAAAGGAGCTATTAAGAAAAAGCTCCAGGAATTTGCATATACATTTCCATGAATGTCCTCCTGAAGGATAAACCATGTACATATAGGTTGAGATTCCACAGGCTAGAGAAAAGCCAACCAGGAAGCTCTATTACTGACAGGTCCCAGATTCACAAAGAATTGGGAGAAGTTTCAGTTCTGGCTGGGTGGAGATGAGAGTACTCACTGACCATCCGTGACATTTAGCAGAGGCCGCAAAAGAACAAGGGTCTCTACTGCTCACACCTGAGCAGGTAATTCAACTAATGTGGAATAGTACGAATAGGAGAAGCAGTAGTTGTTCTTAATTTAGTCAGGACTTGATAGAATCCAAAAGCCCATTTTCCCCCCCCAGGATACAAGGACATGAAGCCAGAATTTGAGAAAAAAATAAAAGAGAATAGTATTGATAACAGCGTTGATTAGAGAAAACCCCATTACATATTTTTCTGGTGTCAAATTCTGCAGTCCTGGCAGGTAACACTTCTTCTGGTCTCTACATTTTTCAAAAATATTCTACGTTGAATTTATATTCTCCCTTTCCTGCACCCTGCCTCATCTCTATAAATTATAATTTTATTCTTCCTTTACTGTCTGTCATAAACGCCATAAAGTCATCCTGAGCATCCTTGTAACACCAAACAAACGGGATCATCCCTCCTCTGAACCATTTTATTTGAATGTCCCATGGCTTCCAAACTTTCATGAGTACAAATGAGAGTATTTTAGTATCATGGAGTAGTAATTTTTCACAGTAATCATATTTCTTAATCACTGTGAGACAGTTGCTTCCCCAAGCACACGTGAACCGTATCTCATTTAACCGTGACAACAAACACGTGGGATGGGAGCTCTTATTACCCCCCCCACCCCTTTCTCTACTCAGGAAATTGCGGCTTAGAGCGCTGGTAAGTAGCAAAACCGCGAGTTGAACACAAGCAGTTTGGCTCCAGAAAACAAGTTCTTCAGCTCCACAACAGTAAGTACTTTGTCTATTTTTCTTGATTAGAAGTTCCTTGTACATGAAGGCTGTGTCTTTTTCATCTTTGTATGCCCTGCACTTAATAATAGTGTTTTGTTGGTAGTTGGTTATTGGAAGAAATTTGTTGAATGAATAAATGAATTCATGCATGAAAATTATAAGTATCTTTTGAAAGGCGATGGTGTTATAATTCATACTAGGTATAAATGATGCCTGCAGGGTAGGAGGTATCTTATTGATGTGTTGTTTGGTGCTTTTCTGTTTAGTAAATATCAGTTGTGTTAAATTGCTTTTGATTTTTTTAAGATTATTCTCTTTTCTGTGCTAAGATTTCTAAACCAAGTATACTTTTTTGACACATGAAACAGATTATGTTTTCAGAGCTGGCCAATTTAGGGATCAATATTCTCATCATTAAACATGAAATTGTTTTATAGAGTCAGATTTGGTAAATTGAGAGAGGAAAATAGAGTCATTGAAAAGCAGCCTCCCTCAGCTCCTCTAGAGGGAAAAATGCCAGTTCAAGAGGAAAAAGGAAAAAGAAGGAAGACAATTACAGGCAAAACCACAAGCTTAACAGGCTCAATGATTTTTTTTATTTCAGAACTCATTTTCATGCATTTATTTTCCCTTATTTTAAAGCTGAAAATGAATAGGGAATGGCATGGTAATAAAGAATTTGAAATTGCGAGTTTTTTCAGTTAAATTACTATATGGCTTGAACAGAGAAAACCAGGCATCTTTTATGTAAAACCTCGGAGTGAGTAGTGGAAGGAGAGTGATGAATTATCCCACATCCTTTTTGTACCTCGCTTCCCTCCACAGTTAGACTTCTTAACCCCAAACTTTGCACCCTGAATCTCCCCAGCGTGTCAGAGGGTCTGTGCGGTGAAGTGCAGCAAAGTAACAAAATTTAGTGTACAATTAACAAAGGTTTAGCATGAAAAGGACCAATAAAACACTATTGATCCACTTCTGGTTTGAACAAATGTTGTACAATGAACCATAAGAAATATTGTTCTTTAGAGAAACTGTAAATTTTATGACTTTGTACTTGTCCTTATTTTAGAAGTTTGGGTTTGCACTTAAAGTGTCTTTGTCAAAATTAGAAACAAAGTGAAAAATTAAGAGGCCTTTATGTCTAGTTTCACGTTTTAGGGATTCACTGGGAGGAAGAAGGGCCCAACCTAGAAGCTGCCGGGAGATGACATTGGTGCTTCACTGCATCAAAGAGCCCGAGTGGCTGGAGGCAAAGCTTGCCCAAGGGCCAGTGGGAGTCATACTCAACTGAAAGTCAAAATTGTTAAGGAAGGAGAAATATTCAGCGATAATTCAATGTGATGAATGGGAGCCCTCTGTCAGTATACTAGGCGAGAGACAGGGAGCCAAGGGGACGGGAGACGTGAAACCAGTCAGGAAAGTGCAAGGGGATTGAAGGAGTAGTTCAAGGCTTGGGGCTGGAACCCTTAGCCGAGATGCCAAGAGCTTACCCTGATGCAGTAGTGCCAGCCACATGTATGGGAGTGGACCAGCCAGTTCAAAGGCGTAAACTAGTCCCAATACTTTGCAAACGTTGCCCCCTCTGATGGCTTTTTGGATTTCCCAATGTTCAAGGTGATCTTTGCTTCCTTTTTACTCTTGAGACATTTATCTCTAATGCTCCAGTGTAATTCAGTTGTTATTCATCTTTTACCGTAGAATGGCTCTAGGAACAGATAACCTGGCCCCAGATCTTAGCTTCAACACTTTTTTAGCTGTGTATATGTAAGCAAATGATTTAATCTCTCTGTGCTTCTATATTTTCATCTCTAAAATGGAGTTGTTAAAAGTTTCCAGATTTCATAATATTTTGAGAAAATTTAATAAGTAAATAAATGTAAAATTCTTAGAATAGTAACATTTAAAATTAATATATTCATTATCATCTTATAGTTTACCGTAATATCTAGTATAGTGCCTGACACATTTTCAGTGATCTGTGAATATCTAGTGAATTGGTGAATGAAAGGTCATGAATCCTAAATTTGTAAAGTACGTGCAAAGGTCAAAATAGTCACCTCTGGTAGGGATAAAAATGAACAATGTATATAGGCACCATCCACTTTTTTAAAGTTGTCAGAAGTGTTAATTCCAATCTATGATAGGGCTAGTGGAATATTTTTTACTGCATTTACACAAAGAAAAATTTCTAAAGTTTAAAGAAAGTGTTTTTCCTGATGATTTTGACTTCAGGTAAAAGTATAGGCAGAATCATTTCCTGAACAAGTGTGTGCTGACCTACTTAATCACATCTTGATGCAATGTTACAAGCCAGGGCCAAAAGAAATCTTAATTTGGGGGCTGCTGTGGAACCATTCTTGGTTACACCAGGAAGTCAAATCAGTGGAACAATTCTTAACAGAGTTTCAGCGAAGTCCAGTGACTCGTAAGTAGGCAGGTTGGCGCCTGTTGAGGCAGGAAACTGTGCCATAGGTTATGTGGTGGGTGTGGCGGTGATTACTGAACGGGGCGGACCCTAGAATCCACAGAGAAGGAAAAGTAACTCAGCCTCCTGATCTTGATGCTGCTAGTGGGTCTTTGAACGTGTATTCTTATTTTTATTTATTTTTGTCTTTGCTTAAGAACGAGCCGAAAAGTTATTGAAAGAGACAGCACATGTTGCCATCACACGTTACCCTTAGGCCTCTGATTCAGTTTTTCCGTATCTTTCCATCTGAATTCTACAGGTTATTTTGAGTGCGTTTTAGAATTCCTTCGGAAAGTTTTAAACGGTTGGATTGTTTCAAATGTTGTTACAATGTATCAAAACAAGGCAGGGAGACTTTGCATTTGTATCACATTAATTTCAGGTGACCACAAAGTATCTACAAATGATCCATTCTCTTAGTGTGACGTTCTTCCCGGGAGCTTGCAGTCAGTCTCCCTTACCTTTGACCGTTCTCTCTTACTCAACCCCACTTAACCACAGTTTCTATTGATGCCTCCTTTTCAGTGTCCTCTTGTCTGGAATACTTACAATAGACTAATTCAGTGACTGTTCTGCCTCTGGTTTCTGGCTCCTTTGGTTGACCTTTCACATTGCCTTGAGAGTTACTTACTAAAACAGAAATATGAATGTAACTTTCTCCAGCTTTAAAATTTCTAACTTATCTCTGTTGCTGAGGGAGTAAAATCTAAACACCCCAACCTGTTCCTCAGAGGATCCCAGCACTTGGCTTTCCACGAGCAACACCGTACCTCCACCTCATTCTCACCAGTTTAACAGTGCACTCAAAAAGTATTCTCGGGGCTTCCCTGGTGGCGCAGTGGTTGAGAGTCCGCCTGCCGATGCAGGGGACACGGGTTCGTGCCCCGGTCCGGGAAGATCCCACATGCCGCGGAGCGGCTGGGCCCATGAGCCACGGCCGCTGAGCCTGCGCGTCCGGAACCTTTGCTCCGCAACGGGAGACGCCACAACAGGGAGAGGCCCACGTACCGCAAAAAAAAAAAAAAAAAAAAAAAAAATATTCTCCCACATGCCCATGCCAGTCTTCTCTTACGGTTGTGCTAACACGCATGAACAATCATATCTAAATTAAGACTCGTGTAAGTGATAGCTTCTACGGCCACATGGTGGGACCCTAGAACCCCATTAAGACTGCCACAGCTGAGCCTTCTCCAGAATAGAGAGTAGTACATAAGGAGATAAAATAATGCCGAGAAAGGGCAAAATGTCTTCCTAAAACACAAATTTTAACCCACAGTAAATAAATAATTACGTTTCATATTTGTGAAAAGTGTAGTAGAATTGCTCTTGCCGTTTGAGCTCCTTAGTGTTTCTTCCTTGAATGGGGAAAGGCTTATTCCTTTATAGGAGCCATGTGTTTCAAATATTACACCGTATTTCTGCCTCCTTAGCTCCAGGTGGTTGATCTGGTGTGTATCTGACCTAAGCCAGGTGAGTCAGAGCCTTTTCTTGTGATTTTTCAACAATACTGGGACATGAAAGACTGCCTCCTTCATGTGTAGAAGGGAAGCCGGGGGCACTTAACGTGATGCAAGTATCTTGCTCTTCCTGTATTTTAATGAAGATCCCCTTTTTGCCTAAATTAGTTTGATCTTGGTTTCCGTCATATGTTCCCGGAAAAGTGCAGGAGAAATATGGATATGTTAAGGAATTGCATCCAAACTGTTTTTGAAATTGTGGGATATAAAACTCCAAAGACATTTTGAATTTATAGGAGACCACTCAATTCTTCCTGGATTTCTCAGAATATGGCTTCCACTTTACTATTAGGGATAGTTGCTGTTGTTGGAGCATATTTTTCTCCTACTGCTATTGAAGTATACTTGACAAATAAAAATGTGTGTATTTAAGGTATATAAGTGATGTTTTGATATACACATACATGGTGAAGTTATTACCACACGCCCATCACTTCACACAGTAAGTTTGATGTGTGTGTGTTGCTAAGATCAACTCTTGTTAGCAAATTTCCATTATATAATATAGTATATTATTAACTAAAGTAGCCATGCTGTATATTAGATCTCCAGAATTTACTGATCCTGTATAACAGAACCTTTGTACCCTTCAACCAACATCTCCCCATTTCCCCCTGCCCTTAGCCCATGGTAATCACCATTCTACTCTTTGCTTTTATGAGTTAGACTATTTTAGATTCCACATAGAAGTGAGATCATGCCATATGTGTCTTGCTGTGTCTGGCTTATTTTACTTAGCATTGTGTCCTCCAGGTTCATCCATGTTGTCAGAAATGGCAAGATTTCCTTCTTTTTAAGGCTGAACAATATTCCACTCTGTGTGTACACACATAGATACCTAGAGATAAGTATACACACACACACACACATACACACACACATTTACATAACACATTTTCTTTATCTGCAAATCCTTCTCACTCGATTTGCAATATAAATAGGGACGGGAAACTGTAATAATTGGTTTCCTTTCTAGCTTTAGGAGGGTCACTCAATTTTTTTTTTTTTTTTTTTCAACAAATGAGACTAATACTATCTTTTGGTTTATACTGGTACCAAATAATTTTTAATGAGTTTGTGTTTAAAATATGTACTTCTTTCACTTGTTTTCAAATGAAAAATCATTATACTTATATCTTTTGTACATTAATTGGAAAAATAATTGTGGATAACAATATTAAAGTTCATTGCCAACATTTTTTTCCTCTTAATTATGTTCTTAACATCACGCATCCCGATCTTGTTCCCCTACTTGCTATGAGCTCTTCTTTTTTTTTGCCCCCCCAAGCGGTCCTGGTGTTCTAAGGCACATTTGACTTTACTTGCATGATGGTATTGCCCGTTAGTTTTTACAAATAAGAACAAAGTTGTGTCTATACAACTTAGAGCCTATTAGAAGTTACTTCACTTTGTAAAGTATTATGTATGTATATTATTAATCTTGCTCTCTCTGTCCTTCGACCTCTGTCTGGAACATCGGTGCAGTGTTCCAGCTATTGATGCAATGGATGAGATTTTGTGGGCCCCAGGGCTGATGGGGGAAGTCCCCACCTGAAAACACTGGAAAGATAGGAACTGGAAGATTGAATTACATCAAACACTGTGCAGGGACATGGATGTTCAAAATAGCAGTAAGATAATCAAGAAGATAGTAGAATCCCAGTGGATTAAAGAGTCTGATTAATGGGAATGTGCAGCCACAAGCCAGCAATCAGTATGGTGCCTGACAGTTCATTCATTACTATTTGATATTATCTACTACTATTTGATATTATCTGCTACTATAACTACTATTTGATATTATCAAGTGCTGTTCCAGGCACTGAACACAGAATAATGAACAGAAGAGGAGCAACTTACCTCTCTTTAGAAGCTATCATTAAATACTCAGTGAATAAATGAATGGCTGTAGAAGGATGAAAGAATGAACAATGCACATTTGCAGAGGGTCAAATTGCAGAGAGGAGCATGAGCAGAAGAGGAGGTAAAAGGGTGAAACAGAAAAGACAGAGATTCTGACATTTATCTTTAACAGGACAATCTGGAAGTGTGAGTTTGATGAGTGGAGGCTGATATAAAGTCACAGAAAGGTAGTAGATAATTCGCATGATATGTTGTCCATATCACTAGATGTAGGTCAGGGAATAAATAATTTGGCAGCCAGAATTTGGTGTTTCAGTTTTTCTTCATCTTTTTCACTTTTTTTTTTTTTTTTTTTTTTTTTTGGCGGTACACGGGCCTCTCCCTGCTGTGGCCTCTCCCATTGCGGATCACAGGCTCCGGACGCGCAGGCTCAGCAGCCATGGCTCACGGGCCCAGCCGCTCCGCGGCATGTGGGATCTTCCCGGACCGGGGCACGAACCCGTGTCCCCTGCATCGGCAGGCGGACTCTCAACCACTGCACCACCAGGGAAGCCCTTCACTTATTTTTTAATACAGTAGGTCTGGGGGGGTGTCATCATTCCTTCTAATGAGTGGGCCCCCTCACAGAAAATCACTGTAAGCCAGAACCCTCTCTCGTAATATTGCACAAGATGGACATTATTTCAGTTGGACTCCATTAGACTACGATCAGCAGAAGCAGTACGTTGACATGCTCAGTTCAGCAGATCTTCCCTGCCGCCTGGACCAGTAGACAATGATCCTAGTCCCTAGGTTTTTTTTTTTTCACAACTGATACAGATTCCCTTTTTTAAGGCAGCACATTCCCAGGGGACTCTATTCACTGACAGCTGGGCCATCGTCACACCATGTCAGCAGTCGTCTGAACCATGAGTTCCTGTTCAGTGAGTTTGGATTAGGGGGATCTCCTAGTCAGTTTTCTCTGAACAGAAACTGTCACCTTTTTAATAAAATATGAAAATATTTACAATCACCATTTTTATACATGTGTGAAGCAGTGTGTCATCCCCTTAAATCAAGCATGAAAATGATGAACTGTCTGAGAGTTTAGCAGTTATTCAGGTCTGTCCTCATATATGTCTGTGTGCAGCTTTCTTTTAGCTGTTTTATTGTTTTACTCTTATTTTGCTCTTTGCTCTAATCTTATTACAATAATGTCAGTATTGAATTCTATTATATATATACGTTGCAAGCAAAATAAAGGTGACAGGAAAGGAAATATATTCCGTTATATCAACTGTTTTCAGTTACTGAAGCTTATTTGAGATCATTTTTATTGTGTTTATTTAGCTAAGCAATCAAGTAAAGCAGGAAGCATCATTTGTTTTTTTATCAGATTTGTAAATAATCCCAGGAAACCCCAGAAGGCTATAAAGAAATTTAAAAGTTTATTTGTATTTTCAAATTAATATTGTTTCTAATGTTCAGATATGAAAATCAAATTTATATCAGAAAAAAGTTCATAAATTATCTGAGAATAAAGGAAATCTGCCCATTAAAACTTGTTTGAAACAAAGAATTTAGATACTTTTTCTGTTATTATTTTTGAGCAAAGGGAACTTTCATTTTAAAATGTACCATAACATTATTTCAGTATTTTAATTCTCTGTGGATTCACCTCAGACATTTACACACTTATAATACGTATGGGAAAATACTGTGCAGATCACTGTTTAAATAATTCACAAAATAAAATTAAAATATTTCCCATTCTATGCCGATTTGCAGTCCAGGTGACAAAATAAGAAAATATTTACCATCACCATTTTTATGTATGTGTGAAGCAGTTTGTTATACCCTTAAATCAAGCATGAAAATGATGAACTATCTGAGAATTTAGCAATTATTCAAGTCTGTCCTCGTATGTAGGTCTGTGTGCAACTTTCTTTTAGCTGTTTTATTGTTGTACCCTTATTTTTCTCTTTGAGCCTTTTACTAGGTTGTATAGCATTCTGTTATACACGTACTTTGCAAACAAAATAAAGGAATGAGGGATAATCTAAATAAAGACTTGTTTCTGAAGCTGGTCCTTTATAAGTATTTACAGTGGAAGTGAAAATTGGAGCTAGCCAATTCCTCCTTAATGGATACTTTGTGAAGGATGGTTCCTTAGCTGTATTGTAACTGCACAGTCAGATTGTTTCCTCTGAAACTCATTCTTACAGCATCCTTGAGAATTGCTGTACTCCCCTGCCAAGGAGCTCTAAGTGGAAGTAGCAGTTGGAAGGGCAATCCCCTCTTGTCTATGCCCAGGTTGGCCCTTCATTGTCACCCCCAGAGGTATCCTAGTAGAAGCTTCCCTCGCACTCATAGCCTTGTCGTTAGACATACTCTGCTGAGCTCCGAGGTAGTTCTAATCCAATTTTGAAAGAGAAGGAGGAGATAAGCTGAAGGAAAGACACATGACATGCTGAGGGAGGAAATGGCTGGGGAGATGTGAGGCCTGCTTCCTTGTCTTCCAGGCTCCCTAACCACCTTGAAGGGCCCTCCTTTCTCTGGCTTTCCTTTACTACCTTTTCTCTTACTCAAGGCTCTTCACCGGTACTTCAGAGATTTTGCTTCTGATAGCAACATCTCCTCTGAGGAAATTCCTGTGGATAAACTTGGCAGGAGTGTGAGGCACTTCATTAGAAGGCTTCCCGTTGTGTCTGCAGACTGTGAGAAAACCACTGTTGATAAACTACTCAGAATTACAAGAAGAGACAATCTGAGCTGTCGGGGTTCACAGGAGGGCAGTCTTTCTGAGCTTTTCAGTCGCAGAAACTTGATTTTTTTTCATTTGCTCCCAGAGTAAGAAGACTCGGAGGGAAGTAAGAGTCAAAATAATTAAACTTATCCTGTGTAGTCAGTAAACTAGCAAGGCCAATCCATTTAGGTACAATATGTGTGGCCACCTTCAAAGTGCTCGAATCTTCATTATCTAGGCTAATATCTTGGCTGAGTACTTGGGAAACCAAATGTCTAACCAGGAGGTTGCTGGGTGAGCACAGCATTAGGGCAGGGGCATGGATATGGGGCAGGCAGTCGGACAGTTGTAGTACCCATGCTAGAGTAAAGAACATGAGTTTGGACTCACAGTTACCTCAATCCAAAGTTTTTGTTCCTCTCAGAACTTCTTTACACTCCCTGAGCTCCAGTTTTCTCATCTAGAAAGTGCTCAGTAAGTTACAGTATAATATAACATTACCATCATCATCTTCATGAATATGATTCATCTAAGCAGCCTGGAGGTACATCCTTGGTCCTGCAAAGAGCTTTAGCAGTTGGTATGCTCAAGTTTACCTGAGGCAGTGGGTATTTATATATATATGGATATTATATATATTACATATATATGTATATATATACTGGATATTATTGGCTAAGTACTAATAAGTTATTCCTGTCTGATCTTCATCTTCCTAGATTCAATGCAAATGAGCAATTTTTTTTCCTTTATAATATCCCAGAAAAAACTTTTATAAATTATATTTTCATCTGCCTGAGGTTTGAGAGGTGTATTATTGTCACTGGAAAATTTCAATCTCTGTGAACTTCATTTGCAAACTTGGGATTAAAATGCCTGTGCGATAAAATGGATGTGGATATTTGGGGATTGAATGAGAGCATCTGTTTTAAAATGCCTAGTACGCTGCCTGGTGCATAGTGGTTTCTTTAACGGTGCTAATTGGATCTACTGCATGTTTAAAAAGACATTCCTTGGAGTGGTTACTCTCACTGAATTATACTGACTCCTGTTAGTTTCTGTTGAAGGGAGTAGCATTTTCTGGACTTGCCTCCAGTTTAGGGAGGATATTGTGTACTTTGAGGCCATCATGTCTGATATTATTGTTCCCCTTAATACATAATTAAGAGGTATGTAAGAGGAGATGGGAGAAAAACCTTTAGACCCAGCAAGCAAGGATAAAATCCCCAAATCTTCTTAGATATTTGTTTCAATAAAGATCTTTTCTATTTTAGTAAATGATTCATTAGAAAGAAGGAATTCAAATCAGTAGTGGTTAGTCATCTGGACATACTACCTTGTATCATTTATTTCCTCAAATCCAGAGTCAATTTTGTCTTTTAATTATAAATAGTTATGTACACTGGCATGTAATTTAAAATTTATTCTATCATTTCAGTGGAGCTTATTTTACAGAAAAAGAAGTAATTTATTTCCACAAACACATATTGGGCATATCCTATGTGCACAAGTTTTATGCTGGAAGTAGCGTAAACAATCTTGTGTTTTAAAAAGTCCATTCTGACTGTCGGGTGAACACTGAAGAAAAAAGAGTAGACGTAAGGAAATATGACTTGTTAAGGTTGTGTGCAAAGGTGAAAACTAAGGCAGTTTAAGTAGGAACGTATGGGACCCTCTTAGAGGCATAACTTTTCATGCGTGATCCTTTCATGTTGCATGTGGCTTCTGTTTCCTGTTACATCTGGATTCCTGGCTCCAGGTTATTGAATTTACTGGAAATCGAAGTACAGAGCAACTAGGTTCTTATAGTAAATGTATGGTATTATCAAGGTAAACTTGTTTCCCCAAAGCTGGAAACCATTATGTGTCCATGGCTTACATATTTTTCTTAAACGAATCTGAATGCTCTCATAGAGCTTCTCTCCAAATAAATAAGCTACCAATAAATAAAGTACCAATGATGAGAATTTCTGACTGGAATTCACAGAGGAGAATTAAAATTCAATAGCAGTTGCAATATACTCATATTTTTCCCTCCTGCCTTCGAACAGCTGGGGAGTCGGTGATTGAAAAGTAAAGCAAATTATTTCTAAAGCTTCTCCTAAAAGTAAGAAATGAAACAAGTTGAGTTTTCTGTTTTTTGTCTTTCCAGCTTTCTTCATTGGAGAAAAACTGTGTTTCATTGCAACCTAATATTGTGTTCTTCCTTGTAATCCAATATTAGGGCATTATTAGGATGAGATTGTTATCTCTGTAAGTGCAGTTGAAACATATTGAAAGTCTGTAGGTGTTTGAAAAGGGAATGCTGCAAAGTGGAAATTCATAACCTTTGATTACAAGTTGCACAGTGTCATTCATTAGAGCACAAAGGCTTCCTTTTCATTATGGAAACACAGGGATTTAATACAGGTAGAAAGTAATTTTGATGCCCAGAAATATAATACTCTGTGCATAAAGCCTGTGAATTTCCCCCCATCAGAAGAATAATATACAATCTATCCTGCGTCTTTATAAATAAAAACTCACTCATAGGCATGTGTCCAGGCAGAGCAAACAATACAGAAATGGAAACACCATATTTTTTCTTGCAGTTTCTTTACATTTAGATCGGCATGTGTTCATGTTTGATTTATAACCTTTACGAATTGAAATTTGACCGCACAGGAGAGGAGCGAGCTTTATTTTGAGTAGAAAAAGTGCCTTAGTAGTCTGACCCAAAGTCTCAGTTTTTCTTTATGGGTGAAAAAAAATATTGCAAGTAAACAAATAGCCATGGTAATAACTAGTAGGCTATACAAATATGTTTTAGATAGAAATTTGGGCTTCCCCATCCAATCCCCTGCCTCCCCCTCTTTCTTCTCCACCACCCAAAACGATACCATCTCCCCGGCTAGGGGCACCTGCTACATAGTGATGATTGTCAGAGCACTAGAAATAGAATGGGGTGATTAAAGCAAGTTCAAGTCTTGATTCTCCAGTACTGGTTTTGGGTCTTCTTTCTAGACACTACTCTTCTCGTTTTTAAAAGACAAATACTACTATGAGAATTAAATGAATGTGTATGTGAAGGTGCTTGGTAAAGCTCTTTTCATTGTCTTGTCTCGATCATATTTGCTTTCTTTAATGAAAATTCCTTAACCATGCTCTTCTTTTTTTTCCTTTCCCAGAATATAACATCGTTCTGTAATATTGTATCCCACTACCTAATGTTAATTTAATCCCAACAAATTTAAGTTTAGGCGGGACCAAATAGCACAGCTTTAGTATAGAGGCATAGAGAAGTGCTCTCTCCTCTTAATATTTGAATCATAGATATTCGCGTGTTTATTAAAATGTGAAAATTATAGACATTGACAAATTAGGAAGTGAAAATCTCTTGAAGACTACTATGCTGCTGTTAAAGAGATAGACTTTTTATACGTATATGATTTTACACTGCATGTCATTTTACAGTTGACTTTTAACATGATGACACATTTGTTCATTCAACATGCAAACATTTATTGAACATCAGTGTTCTAGGCTCTGGGTTATAGCAGTAAATAATCTACACAAGGCCTATACTCTATAATTATGTTACATTATATATATATATATATATATATATATATATATATATATATCAGAATTACTACCGTTTCCACACATGGAGACCTATCTCCATGTATAGAGATACACTATAGCATATATATGCAACCCTCACAAATGGGCATTCAGGCTGTTTCCAATGCCTGACAATTTGGGGGAAAAAATGTCTTTCTGCACTGATACACAAATGTTCACGAAGTGAAAATTACTAGGTCTAAATTATTAATATTTCTTATTTTACTAGATATTGCTAGATTGCCTTGTAGGAGATTGTGCTAATTTAAACTCTCAGAAACAATAAATGTCTTATCATAGGAAACAAACAGTGAGCTCTCTGATTAAATTTTTATAACCTTATTAATAATTTTGAGGACTGTCAGTTATTTATCTTTTCCTCATTGATATTTAGGTGTTTTGTATATTATGGATATTGGTCCTTTGGTTTCTAGTTATACTGAAATTGGTTTCTTCTAAAGTTGTTGCCTATCAGTTTATGTTGTTTAAGGTAAGCTAATAGGTGATTTTTATTTTTATTTAAAATTATCAGTGTTTTTATGACTTTCAGATTTTGTCATATTTTAAACATTTCCTACCAGCAAGTTGAAGCACTTAAATTTTCTCCTAGAACATTTTTTTTAAATAAATTTATTTATTATTTATTTTTGGCTGTGTTGGGTCTTCGTTGTTGCACGTGGGCTTTCTCTAGTTGCAGCGAGCGGGGGCTACTCTATTGCGGTGCGCGTGGGCTTCTCGTTGCAGTGGCTTCTCTTGCTGTGGAGCACGGGCTCTAGGCGCTCGGGCTTAAGTAGTTGTGGCACGTGGGCTCAGTAGTTGTGGCTCAGGGGCTCTAGAGCGCAGGATCAGTAGTTGTGGCGCACGGGCTTAGTTACTCTGTGACATGTGGGATCTTCCCGGACCAAGGCTCGAACCCGTGTCCCTGCATTGGCAGGCAGATTCTTAACCACTGCGCCACCAGGGAAGCCCTCTCCTAGAACTTTTGTATTTTCATTGTTTACATTAAAATATTTGATCCACTCTGAATTTTGTGTAAGAAATAAAGGCTCTGGCTTTGTTTCAAATTGCTTCCTATTGTCCCATTGACACTTAGTTAATAGCTATTTTCTACTAAATTTAAATGTCATTTTTTTTTTGCGGTACGCGGGCCTCTCACTGTTGTGGCCTCTCCCGTTGTGGAGCACAGGCTCCGGACGCTCAGGCTTAGCAGCCACGGCTCACGGGCCCAGCCGCTCCGCGGCATGTGGGATCTTCCCGGACCGGGGCACGAACCCGTGTCCCCTGCATTGGCAGGCGGACTCCCAACTACTGCGCCACCAGGGAAGCCCCTAAAATGTCATTTTTATACACATGAAATTCCCACATATTCTTGGGTTTATTTTGGAGCTCTCTCTTCTGTTCCACTGATCTGTTTTTTGGCCAGCACCATACTCTGTTAATCAGTTTATATCTTTATATTAGGTAGGTTTATTAAGCCCTGATTACACTTAAGATTTATCTGTGCATTATTGTATATTTATTCTTCCAAATCAATTCTAAAATAAGTTGGTTGGTATTTTTGTGGGAGAGCAGTGTTTTATTTCTAGATTTATGTAGGAAACACTGATAGCTTTACAACATTGAATCATCTGATTCCAGAACAAAATATGTCACTTTCTTCAAGTCTTCATTAGTTCATGATTATTACAACCTCTGTATTAAGTTTATTCTCAAGAATTTTTGTGGTTTTATGGCCATAGAAAGTAGGATTTTTTCATTAAATTTTCTTCTGAGTCATTGTTTAGGGTATAAAAAAATCTTCAATAAGTTTTCATATTAAATTCAAATTGATCTTATTTGGGATTTTATAGTAACAATCATATCAACTTTAAACGATTATAGTATTTTCTTCTTTTTTTTCCTTTTTTTTTTTTTTTTTTTGCGGTACGCAGGCCTCTCACTGTTGTGGCCTCTCCCGTTGCGGAGCACAGGCTCCGGACGCGCAGGCTCAGCCGCCATGGCTCACGGGCGCAGCCGCTCCGCGGCATGTGGGATCTTCCAGGACCGGGGCGCGAACCCGTGTCCCCTGCATCGGCAGGCGGACTCTCAACCACTGCGCCACCAGGGAAGCCCCATATTTTCTTCTTTTTTAAAAATATTCATAGTACTAGTGTCCAACTTTATCAGTACATCCAGAATAATAATAAATAGCACTGATGATAAAAGTTACCCTTAATTTGATCTTGACTTTATTTGCAATGCTTCTACAATATCACCATCAAGTCTAAACATCGTATTGACCTTTGGTATTTTATACATATATTTAGTGTGTGTATGTAGGTACATGTGTGCATGCATAAATATAAATTCATGTTTAGTTAAGAAAGTATTACATAATCCTCATTTGTAATGGAAATGTTGGATTTCATCAAATACTTCTTAAGCATCTACTAAAGGGATTATATGGTCTTTTTCTATTGATTTATTACAACAGTCAGTTACAATTATTGATATGCTAAATGCTGGAATATCTTTGCTTTTCAATAATGTCAAACTTGGTCATAATGAATTATTCTCACGATATACTACTGGGTTTTGTTTAGAGTTTTTTTTTAATTGATCATAAAAAGTGAAATTAGTGTAATTTTGTCATTTCAGTGTGTTAACTTTCTCAGGATTTGGTATAAATGTTGCTCTGGATTTGTAAAATAATTAGGAATCTTCCTTTATTTTGTTATATTCTGAGATACATTAAATATCATAGGAATTATGTGTTTTTTTAAGAATAAAATAATTTAATTTTGAAATCAAGTTTGGCACTACTTCAGAAAGTAGCTCTTTGAAAACGTTGTTAATATCCTCCATGATTATTGACCTGTTAGTATTTTTATCACTTCTTAAGTCAATTTTGGTAGTTTGTCTTCCTAGAAAATCAATCATTTTATCTAGGTTTTCAAACATTTAATTTCCTCTATAACTGTAATTCTTTTCCCTTATCAAACCACAATCAGTATTTGTACTTTCTCTATCTTCGCTATATTAGGCTAACTAGTGGTAATTCATTGTATTAGTTCCTCTTTAAAGCACAAACTCCATAGTTTTTATTCCTAACTTATTTTTGCTTTTAATTCTTCTTTTCTCTCTTTCTATTTTCCATCAAGTCTTCAGTAGAGAGCTTCTCTTATCTTCCACCTGACAATAGGTAAGAAGCAAGATAAGTCCTAAAAGTTCTTGTTGCTGTAGAAGAGTTGCCATTTAATCCATAGGGAAGGCGAAAGATTTTTAGAGGGAATTTTCTAGAGATTAACCTGATCCTCCTGGCTACTACAGCCTCACCAAAAGGATACCACTGGTGAACTTTTTCAGAATTTCAACACCCATCTTCTTATCCATCCTACTGCCTCTTGTTAACTAGAGTTGATTTATAGTTTTGTCCTAACCTGACATTTCTAGGGATGAATAAATTATAGGCATAGAAAACAAAAAAGAATCCCCAGGAATATATTTTAATTTGATTTGATTCACACGGTTTTTCGGAAAATCAAATATCTGTCTTTTGGGGGGGAAGACCTAATTTCCCTTTTCTGGAAATCTTACTAGCTGTGTGATGTTGGACGAATTGTTTAACCTCTTTATACGTCTGTGTCCTCATCTGTAAATTGGGGATAATAATGGTAGCTACTTCCTAAGGTTATTATGAGGATCGAGTGAATTAGGTGAGTCAGTATTGCCAAAGTGCTCTGAAGAGTGCCTGGCATATCACATACAGTGAGCACTGTTTATGCGTTCACTTCAAAAACATTGAGATTACTGTGGGTGGCAGTAGGGTAGGATGATTATGTAGGAATTGTTTTGGCTCTTCTCCTTCCCAATTCTGACACATCCTAAAGGTAGAGATTGTTGCAAAAAGGAGCCCAGAGATAGCAACCTGTCTGACGATCCAGGAAGTTTAGGACCGACGGCTCACTTTTGACCTGTGGGCAGTTACATCTGAAGGGGGCTGATTGTGGACTGGCTGGTAGTTCATAACCAGTGAGGGCTGTGTGCTCCTGTGGTGATTGCTACCATATGAGGGGCTGAGTGGGGATAAAACTTTCTCTCAAGATGCTATTTAAAAATAAAAAGTGGAACTTTATTGAATCATTTTTGACAGTGAAATACAATTTTGTCCCTTCCCATATGTCTGCTCAACAAAGACATGGAAATCAGGACTAACCTTAGCACAGAGCAAATCAGCCACAGGGCCTCAGGCCCCGATAGCTTGGGAGAGAGAGAGCCCTAATTAGAAAGAATTCTGATCAAGGAATCTTAGGGTACTGAGCCTGGGATAGAATAGTTTATGCCACTTTAGTTGAAGCTGTTCATTGGTGGGTGGGGGGTTTGTGGATAATGGGAAGAATTTTTTAAATATAAAATTTATTTTAAAATATTTAAAGAATGCATAAAACTGGGAACTTCAAGACCTTCTGTTCAAATTTCATATCTGCTGAGGCGAGAGAGAAAATGCGCCGGGGAGGAGGAAGAAAGGATATTAACACATAGTTTGCTCAAACATGGAGCAAATGCTTTCCAAGTGTTCACAACAATAGGTCAGAAGCATATCCCGGAACTGAATTAGAGTACAGATACCAAGTTCTGACTCTAGCTATAAATCAAAATTTATTCCTTAAAAAGAGATGATGATGTGGTGATCTTGAGAAAGCAATTTGACGTTCTTAGAAAATACTGTATAAAAACATAATTTTATAGGCTACTTCAGTCTCTGCAGCGTTCCAGAGCTGCTTAAAACACCCAGAGTCGATGAACTGGTGTGCAGGGCAGAAACAGAGACACAGATGTGGAGAACAAAAGTACGGACACCAAGGGGGGAAAGTGGCAGGGGGGTGGGGGTGGGTGGTGGTTGTGGTGGTATGAATTCAGAGATTGGGATTGACATATATACTCTAATATGTGTAAAATAAATAATAAGAACCTGCTGTATAAAAATAAAATAAAATCCCCCCCAAAGTTAAATAAATAAATAAATAATAAAATACCCACAGTCTACAAATAAATCCCTGGTACCTCATAGTTTAGACTATAAATTATCGAGTGTATAAGAAACTCCCTGTAGTTAACACTGCATATTCTACTGCTCTCAACCTTCACCTCTTCCCTACCTCCCCCCAATATCCTCTAGTAATCACTGGGGGTTTCTCATATGCCCTCCTCTTGAAACCAGGTAAGAGCACAGCATTTCTTTCTCTGGCCTAATAATACTGGTTTGGAGAACACTGTGACAAAACAATGAAGGATAGAAGAAAAGAGAAGGAAGGGTTCTATGTTTTTCTGCCTGATTGGCCTCCTTCATGACCTGACGGCTCCCCACTCTTGTTCCTGCCTCTATTCTTCACTGTGTTCATTTTGAGTGGGTTGAATACCTGGGTATTGCAATCTTACCCTTCAGAGTTTTCTATTGCAAAATATCCTCACTGGGCTAAATTAGCTACAGGAGTCCATCAATTTTTTAACTGGGGTTCAACTCAAGCCCGCACTGATATCATTATGTTGACCTAAACCATTAAAACAGCTAGTTATTTTACCAGCAAAACGGGTTTATTTCAGAACAGCAAAGAATTGCAGTTCGGGACACGCAATCTGTGGTGACCACAGACAAGTCCAGGGAAGGAAGCCGAGGAGTGTTGTGTTATACAGGAGAAGGGGGAGGTCAGAGGGGCTATTATAAACAAAGTGTCCAACGGAAGTAACTAGGAGCTCGAAGTGTACTGGCATTTCATTGGCTGAACTGTGACAGTCTCTCAGGTGAGGGGAATACCTCCAGTTGGATAGTAAAGTAGTAACCTTCTTCTTGTTGGAGATGGAACAGTACCTTTCTTCCTGTTGGTAATGCAATTGACGTTGACTGGTAAGTAATGTTTTTGTTCATCAATTTCCACAATTTCTTTTTACATTCTCGTTGTACTTCCTCAATCCCGAAATGCTTTATCATATGCTGTCTTGCATAAGCTTCCATTTGTCTTTGTTATTCATGTTTGCCAAACCAGACTGTAAGCTCTCTGTTGGCAGGAGTCTTGTCTTTTGTTGTTGTTGTTTGGTTATTACTACCTCCTCTTACCCTGCCCCCATCCTCGAGCACTTAGCAGAGGTTTAAACATAGTCAGTAGGCTTCAGGCCATTCTTGGGAAACTGAATTGAATATATACCCAGCAGATAAAGTCTACCACTTACTATCCCAATTTCCCTAAAATTGAAATTGACTCTTAGAAAAAGTTTACATATTGAAACTCTTATTCCTGGATTTATGGATGCTGTTACACTGAATCCTGGAACCATACGAATCTCAATAGTGCTTTTTAAAACTTCCTATTCTCAGACTCCTCTCCTGGAAGATTCTGTTTCCTGTGAATGAGCTGGTATAGATCCTGGGAATGTGTACTTCTAACAAGCATCCCAGGAATTCTGGTTTGTAGCCAAGTTTGAGAAACACTGTGCCAACCAAGATAAGCTTATATCTGGGAAACCCAAATAAAAAAAAGTATTTTTCTCATTCACAATAATTTATGTCATTCACAATCAAGCTTAAAGGAAATTGCAGATATTTCTATAATGCAAGACCCTTAATGCAATTATTAAAGAACTCTAAAGATCAATTAGAGAAAAACAAATATATAATATCGCTTATATGTGGAATCTAGAAAAATGGTACAGGTGAACTTATTTGCAGAACAGAAATAGAGACACAGATGTAGAGAACAAACTTATGGATACCAAGGGGTGATGAGGGGTGGTGGGATGAATTGGGAGATTGGGATTGATATATATACACTACTATGTATAAAATATATAACTAATGAGCACCTACTGTGTAGCACAGGGAACTCTACTCAATGCTCTGTGGTGATCTAAATGGGAAGGAAATCTAAAAAAGGGGATCTATGTATGTGTACGGCTGATTCACTTTGCTGCACAGCAGAAATTAACACAACAGTGCAAAGCAACTATACTCCAATAAGTTAAAAAAATTTTTTTAATCAATTAATTTTCAAAGGGTTTAAACTAATTTTATCTTTTCATCTGTTTTTCTGTATACTCTTCCATCCGTCTATTTGTCTCCATACTTTTATCTGACTACCTACTCACCTACCTGTATACATCCTACGTATCTATTACTAACATTGTTGATTTAAGGCATTCCTGAACAAATAGTTTATCCTTTCGAAGTTAAGTATATGCTAGAAGTCAAAACCAAAATTTTTATAAAAACTACTTTGACCTAGAAGGTTTAAGCATTACTTCTTATTTAACTGAATTTTTCCTTTGGATTGAAATAGCTCTTGAAAATTTCTCTTGGGAATCTGAGTTGTTTGTTGCCTTTTCTTATGAGCAATCTACTAGGCAGTTCTTGTGATTAGAAATATTTACTTGCTATTGATTCTAAAGCTTCATTTTCTCATTTTTATCACTGGGTCTTCTATTTATATGCTTTTGTTCTATGCTAAATACCTCCTCTTTTCCCTTAATGTTTATCTTTCACAAGTAAAACTAAACTGAAAACCTTCTTAGTCGTTGCTCAGTCCATATTGAAAATGTTGAACAATTTGATTCACTAGTTCATCTATTTCCTTAACCCATTTAAGCCTATTTGCTCATTTGCCTGCTCCTTTCAACATATTTTGCAGTTCTGATCCTCTGCTATTTGAAACTGAAGAGATGTGATATTATTGGGCTTCCATATGAAAGGGATTATCAACTTCAAGATGCGAAATATCTGTGCAAAACCAAAATAACACTGTCCTTTCTCCATCTAAAGTGTCTGGCTGGCTCTTCATTTTTCAGTCGTCAGAATCTGCATTTGACTTACCAGTTTTGCTTTGTTTGACTCTCTAGGACTCTGAATTTGAATATTCCCACTGGGGCACAAAGCTAAAGGATCTAATGTATACCCAGTTAGGGATTTTCTCCAAATTTGCTGTTTATTGTTACAATTATAGAAAATGCAAGTTGATTTCTGAGTAGGACTCACTTGCCACTCAGTTAGGGGGCATCTAACTGGTGGGATCTGGACAGATAGCCAATTGAGAGTGTTTATTCCAGAAATTCAATTTTGCCCATGTATCTGGAATTGGTCAAATTGAAATCTACTTGAATAAATTTTCAGTAACAAAACTCCATATAAACCAAATAGAAAGTTATTAATCCATAATGAGAATTAAGACTGCCAACTGAATCACAGTTCTTAGATCATCTGGTCAGTTAGGAAAACCAGAATGAAAAGGCAAAATAGAAATTTACTTGGCAAGAAGGGAACCATATAAATGGAATTATTGGTGGTCTAAAGGGCAAGTGTCCTTAACCCATCAGATGGAATCATTAATACTTTGGGATATTTCTGCCGATTAAACCAAAATCCTCAGGATAGGAAGGTCAGAGAATTCTTTCCTCAGATTAATGCTAGCTATTCACTAATAAATTGAGATTCCCTTTACTTCATTTCATTAACCTAGTCTTTGTTCAGATATGTAAAACTATTGATAAGGTGTTTGCTTTCTTTGACATTATTCGCCTTACCCGCCATTTTCTGATCCAGACCCTTTGTTGTATACATGAAATGTATTATGCTGTAGTTAGGATTCAAACCCAGATCTATCAATAAACCCATGACTGATTTCTTTCTCTATTTAAGATACTTATTTTAAGGAAACACTACACATATCTGATTTCAGGTGTTGGCTTCATTGCTTTCATTCTTAGAGGATAAAATTATTAGGGATTTCTGGAAACATCTTATCATTAACAGTGTAAGCTAATAATGTATGGTATGTAACTTTAATTGCCACAGAAAAAGAAAGTAAACCCTGATCAGTTTCAAAGGAAACTGGTCTTTGTGAAATATTCAAATAAAGGAAGAAAGTTGGGCAACAAAGGCAGTTTCTCTTAGTAATCCATCCATGAAAGTCTTATTTTCAGGGCAGCCTGGAAATGTGCTGAAGAAGCGTATCTATTTTTTTTTTCTTACAATTTTCCAATAAGACTTCTACTGGGTTAACATTTCTAGCTAAGAACTGTGCATGACAATGAAATGTCATTACGTGCATAGACTAACATGAGATTGGAATGTATCCCATGGTGTAATAAAGTCTGCAGAAGTTAGTAATACAAATCAATACAAAATGACTCTTGGATCACTTGAAGTATTACATAATGAAGTATTATGGTTTGGGGGGAACATTTGTTTTTTACGTGGGTTTTCCCAAGCATTGTAGGATATAAGCTCCTGGCTACTAAATGCCACTAGCATCCTCCAGTGTTGGGACAACCAATGTCCCTAGACCACATTTGCAAATATCCTCCTGTGGGTGGCGATTCTGCTCCCAGTTGACAATCACTTAAAGGAAGCAGGAGTAGTTAGTAAAGGGTACATTTCTAAAACTTCTAAAGTGAGCGCCAGGCCCATTATTTCAGAAATATTGGTAAATGAAGGCCTGTCCTAGATCTCAACTCCAGCTAATACCATGACAGAAATAAATTAACCTTTCTCTAATCAGCTAACAAGAACTTCCTTTTCTCATCAGTGTTGAATAGCTGAGGCAATTTTTCTTCGTTAGGATTCTCAATCAGATTTTAATTTGAACATTACTGGTTTGGACTCAAGATCATATGTTTCCAGTATGAACTCTAATTTTATGTTGTTGATGATTAATGATTATATTAAGTACACTATGCAATAAAGAAATTATCAAAGAACACTTTTCATTTATTTAAAAAACCTTGATTTTTCTACCATGTGTTGAGCCATATAATAGCCGTTAGAGATACATTCATGTTTGAGAATGGCCCTGTCTTTGTGGAGCCTACAACTTAGTATGGAAGGCAGAATATTAACCAAATAATTACCAGATAGTTTCTTAAGTAATGTAGAAAACGTATGTACAAAGTGCTATGGGAAAATTCAGGGGGTGGTGGAAACTTGAATTCGATTTTGAGATGCAAGTAGAAGTCTGCTAGAGAGAAAATGGTTTGCAGTGAGAGAGAACTTCATGGGCAAGTGTACAGAGGTATTAAATAGCAGTAGCTCAGTGAGGATAGAACAGAAAGAAATGACAGGAAATGAGATAAAGTGGTATGTGTACATTCACAGATTATGTGATAAGAAGTATGGCTCCTGCTTTTTGGTAAATATAACGTCTGCTGAGGAATTGTAGGTGACAGGGACAAGTGATTTAATTAGTATGAAGACTTTAAATCACGCTATCATGTGCATTAATCATACCTGACCCACTCCGTAAACACCTCTGAGTTTGTGTTACAGATCAAACTTGTCATGCTTTGGAAATTTGGAGGGGAAAAGTTTCTCATTGCCTGGCCTCCCTCAGCTCTGTGTCGACAGAGAATATTAATGAGCTTTTCACAATAACCCAGAAGTTTTATTTTCTTTTTATCTTGTGATGTCTGCTGTTTTGGGGTTTTTTTTTAGTGGTTGAATGGAAGTTAATTTTATTTTTTTTATTTATTTTTTTACCTCTTTATTGGAGTATAATTGCTTTACAATGGTGTGTTAGTTTCTGCTTTATAACAAAGTGAATCAGTTATACATAAACATATGTTCCCATACCTCTTCGCTCTTGCCTCTCCCTCCCTCCCACCCACCCTCCCTATCCCACCCCTCCAGGCGGTCACAAAGCACAGAGGTGATCTCCCTGTGCTATGCGGCTGCTTCCCACTAGCTATCTACCTTACGTTTGGTAGTGTATATATGTCTGCTGGTTTTTAAGTCCAGCTCTTTAAGTCTTTAAGATTTAGATTTTTTTAGATGGAACATTAAGATTTTGTTTTGCTTGAGGGACCAAGGTTACCTTGAAATTATTGTCTATATTTGCATGCACACAGTTCTCATATAAAAATAATTTTTACTTCAAAGACATTTCAAGAAATTTGAGAAGTGCTTGTAAGATGACTTGAAAGATAGGCATAAGTAACTTCAATTAATAATCATGAGACCAAATGTTATCCAGGGTCATTAATAAATGAGTTCAATGGTCTTTTTGGATTATTCAGAATGACCCAGTTTTGCTTTTTACCCCCAGAATGAAAGCATAGATTTCTCTTTGCCAGTACTTGTAATGTTCATTGTGTTTTCTCTCATTTTCTAAATTTTGTGATACCTTTCTTAATTTCTAGTATGCACATCTCAATGTATTTTGTAAGCGATTTCTGTAAACCTTTCTGGCAGTAAAATTCCTTTATAGTTTAAATTAAATCTCACAGTGGGAAGAAAAAAGTTCAGTGAAAAGAGCCAAGAATCTAAGCATTTCTATTGTTAACCATGAAAAATGCTTCACTTTTTGCCCTTTAATTAAAATCTGCATTCCTCTTATCAGTTTTGCTTTCTGCATTTGTGCCCCGGTGAATATCCAGTTTTGTAGCTGCAAGGCTTGTGTCATAACTGGATAATAAGAAAAGGGAATAAATTTAAAACAAGGATATATTCACTTGCATAATTTGAGTTAAGGAGACCTTATTCCGTATCCATATGTACCCACCACGTGTATGTATATTGTATAAATAAGAGTGTATGTAACCCGCATTTTAACCAACTCCAGAAAGCTGTTGGAAGCTAAGCTTTCTTTTGTCGAGTAAATTGCTGATGGTCAAGGTTATAACTCTGGTGACTTTTTTAGTAATAACTGAGATGCCAATATAGTCATTGCTGAGGTCCAGACCCTGCATCACTGAGTTGGACAATTGTGGTTCTCCTTCTGAGGTAGCAGGTAATGATGCTTTCAGCAGGGCTACTCTAAGATTTTTGATACTTAACTAACCTGAAAAATAGCTTCAGGCATGACTGAATAGACACTCCCTCCTAGAAGCTAAGCCTTTTTAAGGATCACTGATAGCTGAAGGGACAAACTTGTAGTGAAATTGACCATTAGGGGAAAAATGACCCATTCTTTTCTTGGACAAATAAAGGGTCTTTCATATTAGATATGGGGGGCAATACTTTTCTCACCTTCCTTGTCTCTTGCTTTTTCATTTGTGGAATGTAGGGGAAGGTTTTGCTTTTCAGAATTCCAGTCTTGTGCAGACTTAACTGATGTAGATTCATTAAAATGACCATGAATGTACTAGTTTATATAAATTCTTTAGGATTGATAATTATAACACTTATTTTATATGCTTGTTAATATTAGCATTATTAGCCTTTTATATGATGTTCTCGGAAGAGGTCAAGGATGTAAGTACCACCATCAAAGGAAGTGTAGTAAAGTTCCTGATTATTTTAATGAGTCACTGAAAAATGTCTGCTTTTCAAAGCAAGGCTGTAACTTCTTTAATCAAAGACTGGTGAAGTGAAAGAAAATTACATTATCTCACGACATCGCTTATCTTCGGTTCAAATGTGAAAAATGGCCTCATGAAAAAAAATGCACCAATTCTGCATTTGATGAGATGAGCAGAATTAAAAGATTTTAATTCCCAGCTCTGTCATTGACTAATTGTGTTGGAAAAGCATCTTTCTTTGTCTCTCATATAGTATACAAGTAGACAAAGCACATTTTATAATCTTCAGCTATGTATTTTAACAGAGGTAGGGATTTCTAAATTATTGCAGTTGCTATTGAAGTAAAAAAAAAAAGAAAAAGAAAAAAATCTGAAGAGTCCAGGGGGAGAAACTGAGCTGTGTTCTGGGTTAATTGATGATTGTTGGCCTTTTAAGCTTTGGAGAAATTCACTAAAATTGGATGGCGAAGACTAAGCGTCTTGAGTTACAGGGGGCTAAGATCAGACCTTAGTGACTGGTTACTTTGATTTAGGTGTCAGGGTTGTCTTGAGCAAGTTTATTAACTTTTCTGAGGCTTATTATCTTTATCTATAGAATTGGGACAATATCTACCTCCTAAGATTTTTATAAGGATAAACTTGAAAAAATATATAAAGTATTTAGCCTCAAAGCTAATAGTGGCTATATATCTTAGAGGAATTTTATTTCTAACTATTTCCTGAAAATGTGTAATTCCTGAGCTGAACAGAAATGTACCCTCACATGGAGTTTCTTTTGTTCAGCTTGTCTAATTATCCAGGTGTGAGTGATTTACTCTGCATAAATTCTCTAGAAACTCTCCCTCTCTCCCCATGGGGCCAAAGGTATACCAGAATATTTTTTAAAGGAAAGATAACAAGTTTATCATTAGATAAAGTTTATGTCTACTTTATTTAAATGATCAAAAACTTAAAAGGTACTATGTCTACCATTATAAAAAACTGTAATAATTCTTAATTTATTATAAGAGCAAATAAGATGTTAGAAAAATACTTCTCTATCAAGTAGCTATTGGCTTTTTTATGTTAAAAAATTCCAGTAAAGATAACCATAAAACTATATTTAAAATCATGAAAAGATATATGCTCCAGCCTAAATAATACCAGAAAACTTCTAGATCTATGGCTCATGCAAACCCAGTACTCCAGACCCTAACAATATGAGTGACAAGGACAGAAGAACAATAATAAACCAACTTGCTGGGAAGAAAATTAGGGAGGTTGATTCTGAAGGCCTGGCTCTAATTAAACTCTTGTAAGAGCAGAGTTGTTGGCAAGATATTCGGGACCACTTTATTAAGCACTTTGGCTCCCCTTCAAAATTTTTAAGACTTAAATTAATATGTTTAAATAGATATTGCAACTGACACGCAACTTGCATACAATTATATTAAATTTTATTAAATGATGTTAAATGTGTGTATTACGGTTCTCTAAGAAACAGAACCAATAAAATATAGTAAAAATATGTAATATCTATGTGGACTGTATACATATGTATGTGGTAATAAGGAGTTGGGTCATGCCATTATGGAGACTGAGAAGTCCCAAGAACTGCAGTAGGCAAACTGAAGACCCAGGAGAACCAATAGTATAGTTTCAGTCTGAGTCTGAGGGCATGAGAAGTAGGAGAGCTAATGACGTAACGTGTAGTTGGAGACCACATCAGAAGGCGGGAGAAAAATGTCCCAGCTCAAAGATAATCAGGCAGAGGGAGTAAATTCTCCCTTACTCAGCTTTTTTGTTCTATGCAGGCCTTCAAGTAATGGGATGAGGCCCATCCACAGAGGGGAGGGCAATCTGCTTTACTCATCTACTGATTCACATGTTAATCTCATCCAGAAACACCCTCACAGACACACCCATAATAGTATTCAATGTTTAACCAAATATCTGGGCACCGCATGGCCCAATCAGGTTGACAGATAAAATTAACCATCACAAGTCCACCCCTTGCCAACTCAACATCCATACACATTTTAAATCATACTTAATCTTCAAACAAAGACTATAACAAGATCATAGCTCTACCTAACAAGATATAACTATCCTGCATGTAACCAAAAAACACACTACTATGGGGAGGGGGAAGGGTAAGCTGGGATGAAGTGAGAGAGTGGCATGGACATATATACACTACCAAATGTAAAATAGATAGCTAGTGGGAAGCATCCACATAGCACAGGGAGACCAGCTCAGAGCTTTGTGACCACCTAGAGGGGTGGGATAGGGAGGGTGGGAGGGAGATGCAAGAGGGAGGGGATGTTGGGATATATGTATAGCTGATTCACTTTGTTATACAGCAGAAACTAACACACCATTGTAAAGCAATTATACTCCAATAAAGATGTTAAAAAAAAAAAAGTACTACTTTTCCACAGGAGTGTGCGTAACACACACACACATAACAAAATAACATAGCATAACAAAAAACTATATGAGAAAGCTCATATAGTTTTTGTTTCTATAACTAGTCACATCGTCATGGCTGGTATTTATCTTTTCCTTCTGTTACTCACTGTGTATTTTCTTTGCCTTCAGCAAGCATCCAAGCTGTTCATGGTTCTTCACCTGGTGGGGTGACCCAAAGTTTCACTTCTGAAGGGTCTGGGACCTTTGTAATCCTGCCTAGGTTGGGTTGTTGTAATTTTCCGTTGACCTAAATCACAGGAAGTAGTAATACTGAGAGACATCCTAAGGGTTCTTTTGTATTCCAGACGTAGTCTTCCTTATCTCCGCTGTTGAGCTGTAGTCCAGTTTCCCTTTAGGAGTCAGGATCATTCACCCCAGCTATTACAGTAACTTCCTTCTTTGCCTGTTAAGAGGCATGTAGAGTCCAAAGTGGTTGGGTAGCAGTCTTAACTTGCAGTTCAATGGAGTCATTGTTGTGTCTCTTGGTGAAAGCATTTCTCCTTTGGGAACTGAGATTTCTAGGCAAGCAAGCATAACGTCACAGGAACAGGAAGCAAAAATGTTGTTAATGGGTCACTAAGGTAATAGTGAGCAGTGCCCATTTCTACCCCTTGACTCCTGGACCTATGAATCTGGCTATGGGAGAAATAGCACCATGTATTGGACACTGGTTCAGAATATACACCGCCTTCTGGAGAACCTTTCCCCCGACCTGCAAGGTATTGCCAACTATCTGACACTCCTACTGAGTTTTCAAAAGGTCACTCTATCAAGCTACCTGCTTCAGGATTGTGGCTGACATAGTAAGCCCAGTAAATTCCACGAGCACAGGCCCACTGTCACACTTCTTTCCTTGTGAAGTGAGTTCCTTGACCAGAAGCAATGCTGTGTGGAATATTTTGATGGCAGATAAGGCGTTCTATAAGTCCACAGATGGCAGTTTTGACAGAAGTATAGCACGAAGGGAAGGCAAATCTGTATCTAGAGTGTCTATTCCAGTAAGAACAAAATGCTGCTTCTTCCACGGCAGACGTGGTAATTAACCTGCCATCAGGTAGCTGGATAGTTACCCTGAGAAATGGTGCCATATGGGGATGCAGTGTTAGTCTCTGCTGCTGATAGACTGGGCACTTGGCAGTAACTGTACCCGAATCAGCCTTGGTAAGTGGAAATTCATGCTGCTGAGCCTGTGCATTACCTCCATCCCTGCCACCATGGCTATTTGGTCCATGAGCCCATTGGATGATGACAAGGGTGGCTGGGGAAGAAGCTGAGTAGTATCTATAGAACAGGTCATTCTATCCACTTTATTATTAAAATCCTCCTCTGCTGAGGTGACCCTTCGGTAAACATTCACATGGGACACAAATATCTTCATGGTTTTTGCCCAGAGAGTTCTGTCCACATACCTCTTTCACAGATCTCCTTCTTCTCAATTTTTCAACCATATTCTTTTCAAGTCCCTGACCTTCCAGCCAAACCATTGGCCACAGCCCATGAATTAGTATGTAATTGCACATCCTGCCACTTCTCATCCCAAGCAAAGTGAACAACCAGGGTTCAAAGGTGTGCCATCTGGGAGGATTTTCCTTCACCACTGTCCTTCAGGGATGTCCCAGAAAGGGACTACGGTGTTTTAACTGTCCACTTTTGGGTGGTGCCTTCATATTGTGTATAATCATCTACAATCCAGGCCCCAGTCTTCTCTTCCTCTGTCAACTGAGCTTAGAGAACTCGCCATGAGGCCATAGATGCAGGCAGGGGGTGAGAAGGCTGTGTTGCAGGAGTGGGAGCCCTGGGCATTTGGGCTACCTGTTTATGTAACTTACACATTCAGAGCCTTCTTGGGCCTGAGCACGTATATACTGCTTCCGTTGGATGATGAAATGTTGCTGTACACAACCAGCTTTCTGGTTTGGCGGGTCAGATAACACCCAGTTCGTGATGGGCAGCTCAGGTCACACGGTAAGTTGGTGGCCCATGGTTAAGTGTTTAGTTGCTATTAAGGCCCAGTAGCAGGCCAAGAGCTGTTTCTCAAAAGGAGAGTAGTTTTCTGCAATAGATGGCATGGCTTTGTTCCAAAATCCTAAGAGCCTGCACTGTGATTCACCTATAGGGGTCTGTCAAAGACTTCAAACACCATCCCCATTTGCCACTTAGGCTTCACACACCACTGGATCTGTTGGGTCCTGTGGATAAGTGGCAGAAGAGCTTGCACCGCAGCCTGGACCTGTTGTAGAGCCTTTTCTTATTCTAATTCCTACTTAAAAATAGCAGCTTTTTGGGTCATTTGGTAAACCTGCCAGAGTAACACACCCAAATGAGGAATATATTGCCTACAGAATCCAAAGAGCCTCAGCAGACATTTGGCCCCTTTTTTTGGTTGAGGGAGGGGCCAGATGCAACAACTTATCTTTCAGTTTATAGTGGATATCTCAATATACCCCATGCCACTAGATCCCTAGAAATTTTACTGAAAGAGGCGTCTCCTGAATTTTTGTTGCCTTTATTTTCCATCCTCTGACCAGTAGGTCTAAGAGGAGTTGCTGCTGCTTGCTCACCAGATTCAGTGTGCATAATGTCCTCAGAATAAGGGACCAGTGTGATATCAGGGTATCCCTGTGAACTGAAGTATGAATTGGGGCTGGAGAATCGATATATCCATGAGGGACAATAGTGAAGTTGTATTGCTGGCCTTACCAACTGAAACCAAACTGCTTCTGGTTGACAGGTGTGGAGAAAAAAAGCATTTGCCAGATCAATAGCTACATACCAGGTACCAGAGGATGGTTTTCAGAGAATTTTCTCAAGCAATGAAACCAACTCTGGTACAGCAGAGCTGCCATCGGAGTCATCACCGGGTTAAATTTATGATAACCCACCGTCATTCTCCAAAATCCTTCTGTCTTCTCCACAGACCAAGTAGAGTTGAATGGGGACGTGGTGGTAACAGCCACCCCTGCACCCTTCAACTCCTCGATGGTGCCACTAATATCTAAAATCTTCCTAGAAATACAGTATTGCTTTTGGTTTACTTTTTCCCTAGGTAGAAGTAGTTCTAGTGGCATCTACGTGGCCTTAACTACTATAATAGTAAAGTAAAGTAAATAGTAAAGTAAAGTTCCCTGACCTCACTCCACAGGTCAGGGAACCAATGTGGGGATTCTGCCGTCTGTTCCAATTGTGCATTCTGGAACTGGGGAAATAACCACAGAATGGGGTTGGGGAACCACTGGAGTTCACTGTGAGATATACCTAAACTAAAATTTCATTGATACCTGACTTACATAAGCCCCTACTCTTACTGGTGGACCACAGAGATGTTTCGGGTCTCCCGGAATCAGTGTCAGTTCAGAGCCAGTATCCATTAGTCCCCAAAAGGTCTGATTATTTTCTTTTCCCCAGGGCATAGTTACCTTGGCAAAAGGCTGTAGGTCCCTTTGGTGAAGGTTGGGAAAAGATTGACAGTATAAAATTTGGGCAATGTACCTGGGTCCTTCCTCAAGGGAACCTGTTCTCCCCTTCACTCAAAGAGCTCTGGGTCTGCAAACTGGCTCAATAGTGGGAAGTGAGAGGCTGTGACTTTCAATTTTTATGATTCAGGTTAGACTTTTGTTCACTTGACATAGAACTTTTCTGCTTATAAAGATCAAGTGAGAATTATAATAGGTTTTCTATCATTTCACTCCTAAGAACGGCACAAACAACCAGCCAATGCTGTAAGTCTGGATTGCCGCTTTGACTTTGCTGTCCATTACAGTAACTGTGTCCACCTTGCTTTAGGCAGTTGAGCGCCACCATTTGGCCCCTGCCACCCCAGGATCCAGTTACTATCACTGCATTTAAATATCCCAATTCAGTGACTGTACTTTTCATTGTACTTGGAAATTTTCGCTATTCTCCACTGGCCTACAGAGAACAGTGATCATTCTTCAAAATGATCAGGACTCTGCTCACAAATTTTTATCTCACGGCCTGGTGTGGGTAAGTATGTCTTAAATGACAAATCCACTCTAACATCTAATCTCCATAAACCTCTCAATCCCTTCCTTTACATTAAACCGAGTCAGGTCAGGCATTTCTAGTTCACTCACTGAGGGACACCTTTTGGTCCCTATTTCAGCTAACCAACCAAATCGTTAGAGCCCTTCCTAACTCTGTGAACTACAACATTACATGTAGAATCTCTGCTTGATAAGCCCATACTGATAAATTCAGCCTAATCCAACTTCATTTCTTCCACCATTATACCACAACCTTAATATCTATTCCAACATACGT
Source organism: Phocoena sinus (assembly GCF_008692025.1). Taxonomy (NCBI): domain Eukaryota; kingdom Metazoa; phylum Chordata; class Mammalia; order Artiodactyla; family Phocoenidae; genus Phocoena; species Phocoena sinus. The sequence continues at coordinate 76,639,549 of NC_045768.1, read as the reverse complement.
TCCCCAGATCTGTCTTTGTACATTAGAAAGCTCAGATAGTTCTTCTGGAGTGTAGAGCACCTCCTCGTGGTTGTAGTTTGTACCTCACCTTTAGGGACCTGCTGGAACTTGAATCTGGTTATAGGTCTAGATTCAAACATGGGTAGCGTATCCGGAGGGAAATCGGCATTGTCTTGCTTGCCAACTGCCTCAAAGGAGGCCATCACTGTTTCCTCTGGCAATGAAAGTTAATCCCGTTAAATGGGAGTGGAGAGCCTATTTATTACCCTGGGGTTGGGGAGGCCACTTCTAACTTGATGTGGGCAGGCTACTCCCACTGGGGTTGGGATGGCCTCTTTGGCGAAGAAGATGCATCAGGATGTAAAGTCTCAGTGTCTCCGGTTTCATCAGAGTCTTCCCACATGTCCCCACTTTACAGGATCCCATTCTTTTTCAATCAATGCTACTATTAAGTAGGCACCCTGAAAGACTGGAAATTCAACTTGCCTTGTAACTCAGCCAATCACAGGATGAGATTCTGCTTTTGATTTTCAAGAAGCTCAGCCCTAAGGCTATAGGAAACAAAGGGCTCCTGCAGGGCACACATAAAAGGCTTCAGGTTATTTGTGCAGTGCTTCAACTGGGAGTTTGAATCCCTGAGCTCATCCTTTTCTTTCACCACTTTGTCCAGTGACATTGGGAGCAGCAAGCCAATCTCAGTAATTCATTAGTTTTCCTAAGGAGTTCAAAAGTATCATATACCCAGTAACTCAGCTCTGTACTTCTTGATAAATGGTTAACAAGGAGTGTCCAGTGGAGATATTTTGCATACCCCTATGTATTATCAGTACTTTCTTTAACTACTGGAAGTGCCTTTAATCAGATTCGAGAGCCAATTCCAGAAATCCCAGAGCCAATACAGAAAACAATCCTGAACATTCTGTTCCCCTAGAACCACTCTCAGTACCAAAATATATAGTAGCCATAGTTCTCCAGGTAAACGTGAACCAGTAGCCTGGATGGATAAATGAATGAATGAATATATATAATACTGGATATATTTATATAGATTGAAATGTAGATATGCAAAATCAATAATGTGATTACTTGCTTGATAATTCAAGGTGTGCAAAGACCTAAAGTTTGTTGCGTGTTTTTGGTGGATTCAGTCAGCCTCTCCAAAGTGATGTGCTAGATGTCGGTACTAGCACATTATAACTAGAAGAAACCCTGGAAATAAGTTATTTTTCTTTCCTTTAGTCATCAGACTTTATCAAAGGCTGATTATGTGCTAGGTGCTTGACTATGTAGGCCTCTGTTCTTGGGGAACTTACATTTCTGTGAAGGGAGAAAAACAACATCTAAGAAAACAATATAATTAATGAGACAATTATGGTTATGGTAAGGGCTAGGAAAGAAACAGTATGATGGAAGAGAATTACTAGTAAATACCTTAGATGTTAGTGATGGGATGGACATAAAGCCTTTTTGTGACGATATGTTGAGACTCAGCTGTGGGAAGTTCTGGAGAACCATGTTTGAAGTTGAGGAAGAATATAAATAAAAGAAGACCAATGTGGCTGAGTGAGGGAGGGGGAAAACTTGAAACTGGCAAGAGTGAAAGCCAGTAATGCAAGACAGACCGTGGTACAGAATTTGAATTTCATTCTAAAATCTACCAGTGGCTCTTGGAGGGTTTGAAGAATGGTAGTGACATGATATAATTTTTTTGTTTTGAATTTTACTTTTGAGTAGATAATAGAGCCATAGAGTGCATAAATGAAACAGTGCAAGAGGGTTTTGCTTTGTTCTTTCCCCATTTTTGTCCTGAGTTCATTTTTCTGTTTTCCATTGTCTCTGTTCTCTCATGTGCTCCCCTCAATCTTGCCTTTTCGCTTTAGTGATTTTACTTTCTCGAAAAAGAATTATCTCTTGGATTCTACCAATTCATGTTTCATCTCTTTTCGTTGTCCAAACATCTCTTCCTTGAGTTCTTATATTTCTTCCTTAAGAGTCTTCTTTCATGTCAATCACTTCATACATTTATTTAACTCTGTGGTGAAATACTTGATAACAATTTTTACGTGTTCCGTTGTGAATTTTTTTGAGAATATATTTCATCCATTAGTATTTTTTGCTGCTTAACCCCTTCTTCATAGAGTATCTTTATAACTATGCTGTGTTCAGTACTGTTCTGTTACTTGTGGTTGAATCAGCTATTTGCAAGAGGTTCCTGTTTGGTGGTGTAGGTAGCTTTGCAGTTCAAGGGCTCCCCCTTCTTTTCAGATTTAGACTGTTTCTTTCCTGTATAGCCAGCTTCCTTTTGGCCCTCAAAGCCTAAGGTATCCAGTAGTTTCTGCTGCCATCTCTGTATATCCTTGTCCCTGTTCCTTCACCAGCCGCAGGCTTTAAGGGGAATCATCCTTGTCGTCCAAGGCAATCTTCAATTGTAGGATGTGTTTTTAGTGGCATTGTCTTTGATATGCCACTACTATTAGACATAGCACCTTGATAGCTGTTCTCAGATGGCGGCCTCCTTAGTCTCAGTCCTGTTTATTGCAGCTCCAGTGTCAACTTTCGATTTTACATTTCAAGGGATTACTCACACTTAGCGGGTGTATCCATGCTGTGCTTTTGGGAATCAGTCTGTTACCTCTGAGTCTCTAGGTACTTTGCATTCAGAGCCTTCTGGGTGGTCCTGCAAAATCTTAGCCACATTACAATCTTAGCAGCAGGAAAATATTATTTGGAGTTGTAATTTCTGTTTCCTAATATTTCTGGAAACAGAAATTGAGTGATTCTTGGTTTTTTTTAAAATGTATATTTGTTTGTTTCTTTGTTCTCCTTATGCTTAATGGTCTCCAAGAGGAGTGATGAGTCGTTTTTAGGTAAACCATAACTATATGAGCTCTATAATCATGTTATATTGATATATTGATTTTCTTTTTCTCTCTCTTTTTTTTTTTATGATCCATGTAGCTGCCAAGTGAAAAATAGATTGTGGGAGACAAGAGCAGAAATAAGGAGAAGAATTTGAAATGACTTTAGTAGTCCAGGCAGCAATAATTGTGGCTAAGACTGCATACAGCCTGGCAGCCAGACAGTAAGTCATTAGATCTGAGCTGTATTTCAAACCTGGTAGGACTTGGTGGATGGAGTGGTATGTAGGGAGAAAAAGTAATACTGGAGGAGTCCTATGGTTTTTTAGATTTGGGGGGACTAGGATAGATGGTGGTGCTATTTATTGAGGGTTCGTTTTGGATGTGCCATTTTAGTGTGTTGGATAATATTTTAAGACATCTGAGAAGAAATGGCAAATCTGAAACTAGAGTTGATAGTTGTAGACTGGAGATGTACATTTGAGTATCAATAAATTACAGATGGCATTTTAAATAGGACATTTAATGAAATCATATTTAGAGAGAGTTGAATGACTCTCAAGGCCCTAAAACCAAACCCTAAAGGACACCAACATTTAAAAATAAAGAAAATAAAGAAGCCAGCAAAGGAGAATTGAAGAGAAGCAGCAATGAGGTGGACAGAAACCTCATTTCACTCAAAAGGAATGAGTTCTGTGACCCATGCCTCCAAGCTGTCCATCAGTGCTCTCTGGGCTTTTCTCTCAACATACTGTTCTTCTGCTCAGTGACCTAAGATAATTAATACTTCAGAAATTCACTCTTAGTGTGCAGGTCTACCTGGCAAGTAATATTAGGTTTAATTTTTCAAACTATCTGTATGTCGTTACTTCAATTTCATATATCTAGTCCAGACCTTTTCTCAGAGCTCATATATCATCCTTTTAATCGACAGCTCTACTTGAATAGATAATAGGATTTCAAACATATTTCCATAATTATAGAGCAGACATTTAGTATGGAAAATAGGTAATTATTTTCTAGTTTTTGATGATAAACCATAGTAATAAATCCCTTCCCCAATTTAAATACAAAATAAAGCATAGTTGCACAATGTATAATGTGCGTTAATATATCTGGTATTTCCTTAGTAATATACATATTCAAGAAATAGCATTAAATATTTCATGTCCTTTTTTGTTTTATCTTCTTAATCTCTTCAAAGGTTACTTATGAATAGGACAGTCATACCTTTCTTAAACAATTTTGATCAAATAATCTTCTAAATAGATGTCAGCTGCTTTATGTTTTGATATAATGAGGCAGATGCCTATTTCGGCCTTCCTCTAGATTTTGTGACTTTCAAGTTGCGTATTACTAGGGTATTTATGTTTAAAAAATATGTATGCACTAAAAGCCTTACCCACAGCTCACTGAGTTTTCTTTATGAATCTGGAGATTATCTTTTCATGGACAAGAGTATCTGCTCACGTTGATGTGGTATCTCTTTGGAACAAGTGTCGGCTATTGATATTCACAAAAGTGCCCATTGCAAGCAAACGGGTCAAGGTCAGCTTTGTTTTCCTCTTGAAAAGTGTATCATCCAGAGGAAGGGCAGGAGATGCTCTGGGACCTTAATGACACAAAGTACGGTTCCCCTTCATGGAACAACAGACTTAAACTCAGTCTTTTCATTGAGTCAAAATACGAAAACCGAAAGCATTTGTAGTTTTATTCCATGTGAAAAACCTGATTTATTAAAATGATAGGCTTTGACATAAAGGGATAAAAATGTATAAAGCAGTTACTAGTTAATTTAAGTTGTACTTGAAAACTTTTTATCTGTCAAACCAGGTAATTTCAGGAATCTGAAGAACTGGCCATAGAAATGAAAGTTGTCTAGTTTATGTACCTGAAATGGTTATCGCTCTGACAGCCACAACCCATGGCATCTGCCTTCTTGCCTTAGAAAGTCTCTTTAAAGCATGCTTTTGATGAGGAGATATAATAGGGTTTAGGAAAATCACATTTATTAAACTATGTGAAAATTTCTTTTTAAGAACATTATCTCATTTTATTTTCCAATAGCTCTACCAACAGGTATAACTCAATTTATACATTTATAGCCCATCTATGTTGACAAAATTTTGAGATGGTTTTCAATAATTCAGTCAATAAACCAGAAAATAAAATCAGGGCCAGTGGAAACATAGATGGTAAATATATAACATGGGGAAAGATCATATGTACATAGGCAAGCTTTACACATTTAGTAAATTTAGTAAAATAAGTTACTAACATTAGGCTGTATATTTAACTCTGAGCTCTTGGGCACTAGTATAACCATACCTCTTTGACAATGGTAGAGATTGAAGTTCAGAGAAGTTACCTAATTTGCCCAAGGGCACAATGGTAAAGTGGCAGAGATGAGTAGTAGAGCTGAGATCTGAGCAGTACGGCTGAAATCTGATCTTGGATTTCAAGTCTTGATTCCTTAGATCTATGCTTTTTCTCTCACCGTGTGCTGAGGAGTTTTTGTTCTAGGTATATCTTTCCTTGTTTGCTCAATTTCTTTTTCTCCCAAAATGCAAATTTCCCTGAAAGCCCCTTGGAGGTGTGATGCATTAACAAATTTTGCTCCCTTTGACTCTTTCCAGCTGAAGGACTCACCCGCCTAGACGGTGGGTCAGTAACCTACTATCACTGGAATCTGTGAATGAGGATGTATTTAGAGCCTCTGCCCTCCAGCATCAGATTATTATGTGGATAGAACTAATATATATGAAACCACTGTAGAACAATTACCAGCTGAACTTCTATTTATGCTTCTATAAGTATAACCCATCTGTCATTTGCTTTCTCAGCGTTAGATCCTCCTTCTTGCCTATATTATATTCAGTTCATGAAATATTTATTAAGCATATACTTTCTATGCTAGCATTTGGGGGAGATAAAAGAGATGTTGGTGAGATACAGCCTTTACTTTTAAGGAGCATACGTCTCTTGCCAGTGATAAGCCAAGTGCACGCTTATAAAGTGGGAGGTTAAGTGCATAAAAGAAACAGAAAATGCAGTAGAGATTTCGAGGGAGAAAATGTCCAGAAGAGGACCTCAAAAGCCTTATGACCCAGGCGGGTACTTTCTCTAGGCCTTGAACAGTGTGGGCAAAATACATGGCATCTGTACCACTCAAAGTCACACCTCGGTCACTAATCAATCGTGGATGTGATTTTTCTGAATCTAAAAGTGACTTTAAAATCTTTTCCTATACATTAACCCCCTAAAACCCTGTCAATTTACTAGAGTTGGCAACAGAGAGCAAACTCACTTGCTTTTTGTAATCCTCACTATGGGGAGATATGGAGGAAGGTGGGGATGGATGGAAAATGAGAGGATGGAAGAGATAAGGAAGAAACATCAGCAAAGGCAAAGATGGGAAAGCATAGACATATTTGCGGAATTCCAAATATACCAGGTTGGCTATTGTGCAGGCTCTAATTGGAAAGAAAGTATTGAAACAAATATAGATATGGGCCATATTTTGAAAGTGACGTCATAGGGACATATATGCATAAACTTTCTTCTGAAGCCAAACTGAACTACTTCTCAGAATCTAAACTTTTTCCACCTCTGCACATTTGGTCCAGGATATCGGCCAGCGGGAATAATACCTCACTCTGCTGAATTATCCCGAGTTCTGGGCAAACTAGTTTTAAGATAACTCCCCCACCTTTTAATTTCCATACTATAGCACAAACTGTAGTTTATTTTTAAATGACTTTTATAATGTGCTTTCTGATACTGTTGGTTTTATTAGCATGTGTATGTGGCCTGTTTTTCCAGCTAGACTGTAAATTCCTAGGGGTAGGAACAATACCCTATTTTTATAGACACTCCTAAAAGATTATTGTCATTGGACACATGGTGAGAGATTCACAAAGGCTTGACTTGCATTTAGATCAGGAAGAAAAAGAACTGAAGTTTAGCAAGGCTGGCAGTGCCTCCTAACATACCCTTTCTATGTGGAAGCTTAAATACCTTCTACAGTCTCACAGCTAGAGGGAGAATTGAATAACAGACTTATGGGTGGCTGACCTTCTTGAATCCAAAAGTAACAGTCATAGCAGAACAAATACAGTTGAATCAGAAAATAAGCAGCACGTTTCAGAAATCTGATGAGGAGTCTTAAGATCTATTTTAGAGGGTCTGAAGTTCAAACTAGCAGTTAAAATGGAGTCACAACTCTAAATCTAGAAAGATCCTCTATTGCCCATGGGAATCAAAGTCAGAATTGACAAAATCCCCAAGAGGCTGAAGATCAATAAATATATTTATGGGACCCTGAAACACGTGAAGTAGTCTGAAGAGGTTATTCTGTGACTTCTTGCATTTAAAGGGGAAAAAAAAGTCAACTCAGAAGTCCATGGGAACATCAGTTATGACACCACAAAGAGTCCTATGTTCTGGGTCAAATTAAAGATCTCTTTGGAGTTATTTCTCACTCTATAAAAAGAAAAGCACATGTTTCTCTTATCTGCTTTTTTATTTTCCAAGTATTGTATTATGAAGATATTCAATTTTATAAACCCAAAGTAAACTTATAACAAAAATTAAAAACTTATGACTTATTTTTTTCAATCACCAGAAATATCTGTACACCAAATATCTGTACATTTCAGCAATGAAAATTTCCAAATTTGCAATCGGACAACTAATAGAAACTAATTGGCTATTTAAGTTTTTGTTTTTCCCCCATATTGCCTTAGTTCAGGCAATTGATGAGTCATAGCTTACCAGCAGACAGGTAAAGTGCGTTTGGGAAGAGTCAGGGCAATGGTCCTAAATCCATTCACCTAGAGAGGATCTGGCCTATTCTGGGGACTGGTAGGACAGATAGGGTTGGATAAGCTGTTCCAAGAGTCTGACCAAGAGTGTCCACTTGGGTATCTCTCATTGGATGCGTGCCTGGACACTGTTCTAGAATTCAGGACACTGGGAGGAGTGAGGCAGGGCCCCCAGGTTTTTGGAGTACTAAGTTACACAATGGAACAAGAACCACACGTGGGGAACAAAGGGAATTCTGTCATCTGGCTTGCCTTGTGGGTTGGTGACAGCTGTACGTCACGAGAGTTCACTGTCAGCACTGGCTCAGGCCCAGGTCAGAATAGTAGAGATGTTGAGTCCAGGAGACCCGTAGCCTGCTTTGGAATGTCACATCCCAGGAAGAATAAATTGCTCTTAAAAAACCCTTGTCCAAATTTGGCTGAGACTTTATAAATACTTACTCATTAAGTTAGGTCTAGTCTTAGAACTGTGTGCTGTGGTAAGTAGGGAACTAAGAAAAGCAAAGCCAGGGACATGGGGCTGATATTTTCCTCATACACATAAGAGAAATACTAATTTGTTTGATGTGTTTGGCATTTGGTGACAAATTTTAATTTGGGCTCAGTGATAATCACCAATACCAACCAGTGCTACTTTCAACTTACGTTTTTTTCACCTGAGAAAAACTTCTGATAGAATGAGCTCTTACTGAGGAGTCAGAAAACCTTGGTCCTGGTGTCTGTTTTGGCACTCACAACCTGGGTCTGTTTGTACAAGTCCCTTTCCCTCTCTGATCTTCCTTCATCTGTGAAATGAAAGGGTTGAGCCAGATAATCTCCATGGGTATTTTTTCATCAATCATCCCAGGAATCTTTTAAGCAAGACTGACATCTGACTAGAGCTTTTCAGAATATTTAATAAAGCACTGCCTAGTTGGATTTTACACATGGAGATTTGGGACGTTGGGACGGTATAAATCTGATTACATTGTTCAAATGGAGACCCCTAATGAAAACGCTGTATGACTGAAGTCTCTCTCTTGAGTTTTGAAGAATCACACTTTGTGCATTTTTTCCCACCATTTTGTCTGATCCAGGTTTCTTCACTCTCTTCCAGTCTAACGTTTTTTCTTTCAGCCTCCTAATTTATCACCTCTAACTATAGTTCACAGCAACAGGGGCATAAACAATACACAATAATAATAACAACAACACACAGGTGCCTATACATACACTCATGCAGTCTTTTTTTTTAACATTTTAATTGGAGTATAATTGCTTTACAATGGTGTGTTAGTTTCTGCTTTATAACAAAGTGAATCAGCTATACATATACATATATCCCATATCTCCTCCCTCTTGCTTCTCCCTCCCACCGTCCATATCCCACCCTTCTAGGTGGTCACAAAGCACCGAGTTGATCTCCCTGTGCTATGTGGCTGCTTCCCACTAGCTATCTGTTTTACATGGGGTAGTATATATATGTCCATGCCACTCTCTCACTTCATCCCAGCTTACCCTTCCCCCTCCCCATGTCCTCAAGTCCATTTGCTACATCTGCGTCTTTATTCCTGTCCTGCCCCTAAGTTCCTCAGAACCATTTTTTTTCTTTAGATTCCATATATGTGTTAGCATATGGTATTTGTTTTTCTCTTTCTGACTTACTTCACTCTGTATGACAGACTCTAGATCTATCCACCTCACTGCAAGTAACTCAATTGCATTTCTTTTTATGGCTGAGTAATATTCCATTGCATATATGTGCCACATCTTTATCCATTCATCTGTCAATGGACACTTGGGTTGCTTCCATGTCCTGGCTATTGTAAATAGAGCTGCAATGAACATTGTGGTACATGACTCTTTTTGAATTATGGTTTTCTCAGGGTATATGCCCAGTAGTGGGATTGCTGGATTGTACGGTAGTTCTATTGTTAGTTTTTGAAGGAACCTCCACTGTTCTCCATAGTGGCTGTATCAGTTTACATTCCCACCAACAGTGCAAGATGGTTCCCTTTTCTCCACACCCTCTCCAGCATTTATTGTGTGTAGATTTTTTGATGATGGCCATTCTGACTGGTGTGAGGTGATACCTCATTGTAGTTTTGATTTGCATTTCTCTAGTGATTAGTGATGTTGAGCATCCTTTCATGTGTTTGTTGGCAAACTATATCTTCTTTGGAGAAATGGCTATTTAGGTCTTCTACCCGTTTTTGGATTGGGTTGTTTGTTTTTTTCATATTGAGCTGCATGAGCTGCTTGAAAATTTTGGAGATTAATCCTTTGTCAGTTACTTCATTTGCAAATATTTTCTCCCACTCTGAGGGTTGTCTTTTCATCTTATTTATGGTTTCCTTCGCTGTGCAAAAGCTTTTAAGTTTCATTAGGTTCCATTTGTTTGTTTTTGGTTTTATTTCCATTACTCTAGGAGGTGGGTCAAAAAGGATCTTGCTGTGATTTATGTCACAGAGATAAGCCGATGCTTTCCTCTAAGAGTTTTATAGTGTCTGGCCCTACATTTAGGTCTTTAATCCGTTTTGAGTTTATTTTTCTGTATGGTGTTAGGGAGTGTTCTAATTTCATTCTTTTCCATGTAGCTGTCCAGTTTTCCCAGCACCATTTATTGAAGAGGCTGTCTTTTCTCCACTGTATATACTTGCCACCTTTATCAAAGATAAGGTGACCATATGTGCATGGGTTTATCTCTGGGCTTTCTATCCTGTTCCATTGATCTATATTTCTGTTTTTGTACCAGTATATACCATCTTGATTACTGTAGCTTTGTAGTATAGTCTGAAGTCTGGGAGCCTGATTCCTCCAGCTCTGTTTTTCTTTCTCAAGACTGCTTTGACTACTCGGGGACTTCTGTGTTTCCATACAAATTGTGACATTTTTTGTTCTAGTCCTGTGAAAAATGCCATTGGTAGTTTGATAGGGATTACAGTGAATCTGTAGATTGCTTTGGGTAGTATAGTCATTTTCACAGTGTTGATTATTCCAATCCAAGAACATGGTATATCTCTCCATCTGTTTGTATCATCTTTAATTTCTTTCAGCAGTGTCTTAGACTTTTCTGCATACAGGTCTTTTCTCTCCTTAGGTTTACTCCTAGGTATTTTATTCTTTTTCTTGCAGTGGTAAATGTGAGTGTTTCCTTAATTTCTCTTTCAGATTTTACATCATTAGTGTATAGGAATGCAAGAGATTTCTGTGCATTAATTTTGTTTCCTGCTACTTTACCAAATTCATTGATTAGTAGTTTTCTGGTAGCATCTTTGGGATTCTCTATGTATAGTATCATGTCATCTGCAAACAGTGACAGCTTTACTTTTTCTTTTCTGATTTGGATTCCTTTTATTTCCTTTTCTTCTCTGATTGCTGTGGCTAAAACTGCCAAATCTATGTTGAATAATAGTGGAGAGAGTGGACAGCCTTGTCTTGTTCCTCATCTTAGAGGAAGTGGTTTCTGTTTTTCACCATTGAGAATGATGTTGGCTGTGCGTTTGTCATATATGTCCTTTATTAAGTTGAGGTAAGTTCCCTCTATGCCTATGAGGGTTTTTATCATAAATGGGTGTTGAATTTTGTTGAAAGCTTTTCCTGCATCTATTGAGATGATCACATGGTTTTTCTCCTTCAATTTTTTAATATGGTTTATCACATTGATGGATTTGCATATATTGAAGAATCCTTGCATTCCTGAGATAAACCCCGCTTGATCATGGTGTCAGATCCTTTTAATGTGCTGTTGGATTCTGTTTGCTAGTATTTTGTTCAGGATTTTTGCATCTGTGTTCATCAGTGACATTGACCTATAGTTTTCTGTCTTTGTGACATCTTTGTCTGGTTTTGGTATCAGGGTGATGGTGGCCTCGTAGAATGCGTTTGGGCGTATTCCTCCCTCTGTAATATTTTGGAAGAGTTTGAGAAGGATAGGTGTTAGCTCTTCTCTAAATATTTGATAGAATTCACTTGTGAAGCCATCTGGTCCTGGGCTTTTGTTTGTTGGAAGAGTTTTAATCACAGTCTTAATTTCAGTGCTTGTGATTGGTCTGTTTATATTTTCTGTTTCTTCCTGCTTTAGTCTCAGATGTTTATGCTTTTGTAAGAATTTGTCCATTTCTTCCAGGTTGTCCTTTTTATTGGCACATAGTTGTTTGTAGTAATCTCTCATGATCCTTTTTCTTTCTGCTGTGTCAGTTGTTACTTCTCCTTTTTCATTTCTAATTCTATTGATTTGAATCTTCTCCCTTTTTTTCTTGATCAGTCTGGCTAATGGTTTATCAATTTTGTTTTTATTCTCAAAGACCCAGCTTTTAGTTTTATTGATCTTTGTTATTATTTCCTTCATTTCTTTTACATTTACTTCCGATCTGATCTTTGTGGTTTCTTTCCTTCTGCTAACTTTGGGGTTTTTTTGCTCTTCTTTCTCTGATTGCTTTAGGTGTAAGGTTAGGTTGTTTGAGATGTTTCTTGTTTCTTGAGGTATGATTGTTTTGCTATAAACTTCCTTCTTAGAACTGCTTTTGTTGCATCCCATAGGTTTTGGGTTGTCGTGTTTTCATTGTCATTTGTTTCTAGGTATCTTTTGATTTCCTCTTTGATTTCTTCAGTGATCACTTCATTATTAAGTAGTGTATTGTTTAGCCTCCATGTGTTTGTATTTTTTACAGATCTTTTCCTGTAATTGATATCCAGTCTCATTGTGTTGTGGTCAGAACAGATACTTGATATGATTTCAATTGTCTTAAATTTACCAAGGCTTAATTTGTGACCCAAGGTATGATCTATCCTGGAGAATGTTCCATGATCAGTTGAGAAGAAAGTGTATTCTGTTGTTTTTGGATGGAATGTCCTATAAATATCAATTAAGTCCATCTTGTTGAATGTATCATTTAAAGCTCGTGTTTCCTTTTTTATTTTCACTTTGGATGATCTGTTCATTGGTGAAAGTGGGGTGTTAAAGTCTCCTACTATGATTGTGTTACTGTCGATTTCCCCTTTTATGGCTGTTAGTATTTGCCTTATGTATTGAGGTGCTCCTATGTCGGTTGCATAAATATTTAAAATTGTATATCTTCTTCTTGAATTGATCCCTTGGTCATTCTGTAGTGTTCTTCTTTGTCTCTTGTAATAGTCTTTGTTTTAAAGACTATTTTGTCTGATATGAGAATTGCTACTCCAGGTTTCTTTTGATTTACATTTGCATGGAATATCTTTTTCCATCCCCTCCATTTCAGTCTGTATGTGCCCCAGGTCTGAAGTGGGTCTCTTGTAGACAGCATATATATGGGTCTTGTTTCTGTATCCATTCAGTCACTCTATGTCTTTTGGTGGGAGCATTTAATCCATTTACATTTAACGTAGTTATCAGTATGTATGTTCCTCTTACCATTTTCTTAATTGTTTTGGGTTTGTTATTGTAGGTCTTTTCCTTCTCATGTTTCCTACCTAGAGAAGTTCCTTCAGCATTTGTTGTGAAGCCAGTTTGGTGGTGCTGAATTCTCTTAGCTTCTGCCTGTCTGTAAAGGTTTTAATTTCTCTGTCAAATCTTAATGAGATCCTGATAGGTTGAGTAATCTTGGTTGTAGGTTTTTCCCTTTCATCACTTTAAATAAGTCCTGCCGCTCCCTTCTGGCTTGCAGAGCTTCTGCTGAAAGATCAGCCGTTAACCTTATGGGGATTCCATTTTATGTTATTTGTTGTTTTTCCCTTGCCGCTTTTAATATTTTTTCTTTGTATTTTGTCTTTGATAGTTTGATTAATATGTGTCTTGGCATGTTTCTTCTTGGATTTATCCTGTATGGGACTCTCTGTGCTTCCTCGACTTGATTGACTATTTCCTTTCCCATATTAGGGATGTTTTCAACTCTAATCTCTTTAGATATTTTCTCAGACCCTTTCTTTTTCTCTTCTTCTTCTGGGACCCCTGTAATTTGAATGTTGGTGCATTTGATGTTGTCCCAGAGGTCTCTGAGACTGTCCTCAATTCTTTTCATTGTTTTTTCTTTATTCCGCTCTGTGGTAGTTATTTCCACTCTTTTATCTTCCAGGTCACTTATGCGTTCTTCTGCCTCAGTTATTCTGCTATTGATCCCTTCTAGAGAGTTTTTAATTTCATTTATTGTGTTGTTCATCATTGTTTGTTTGCTCTTTAGTTCTTCTAGGTCATTGTTAAACATTTCTTGTATTTTCTTCATTCTATTTCCAAGATTTTGGATCATTTTTACTATCATTACTCTGAATTCTTTTTCGGGTAGACTGCCCATTTCCTCTTCATTTGTTTGGTCTGATGGGTTTTTACCTTGCTCCTTCATCCACTGTGTGTTTCTCTGTCTTCTCATTTTGCTTAACTGTGTTTGGACTCTGTGTTTGGAGTCTCCTCTTTTTGCAGGCTGCAGGTTCGTTTTTCCCGTGGTTTTTGGTGTCTGCCCCCAGTGGCTAAGGTTGGTTCCATGGGTTGTGTAGGCTTCCTAGTGGAGGGGACTGGTTCCTGTGTTCTGGTGGATGAGGCTGGATCTTTCTAGTGTGCAGGACCATGTCCTGTGGTGTATTTTGGGGTGTCTGTGGCCTTATTATGATTTTAGGCAGCCTCTCTGCTAATGGGTGGGGTTGTGTTCCTGTCTTGCTAGTTGTTTGGCGTAGGGTGTCCAACACTGTAGCTTGCTGGTCGTTGAGTGGAGCTGGGTGTTAGCATTGAGATGGAGATCTATGGGAGAGCTCTCGCCGTTTGATATTACGTGGAGCCGGGAGGTCTCTGGTGGACCAGTGTCCTGAACTCAGCTCTCCCACTTCAGAGGCAGAGGTCTGACTCCTGGCCAGAGCACCGACACCCTGTCAGCCCCACAGCTCAGAAGAAAAGGGAGCAAAAAATGAAGAAAGAAAGAAAAAATAAAATAAAATAAAGGTACTAAAGTAAAAATTTTTTTACAGGTATTTAAAATCTAAAAGTTAAAACGTAATAAAGAAAGAAAGAAGAGAGCAACCAAACCAAAAAATAAATCCACCGATGATAACAAGAGCTAAAAGGTGTACTAAAACAAAACAAAAGAAAATGGACAGACAGAGCTCTAGGACAAATGGTAAAAGCAAAGCTATACAGACAAAATCACACGAAGAAGCATATGCATACACACTTACAAAAAGAGAAGAAGGAAAAAAAATGTATATATAAATAAAAGAAGAGAGCAACGGAATCAGTAATCAAATCTACCAATGATAATAAACTCTAAATACTAAACCAAGATAAACATAAAACGAGAAACAAATTAGATGCAGAAAGCAAACCCCAAGTCTACAGTTGCTCCCAAGGTCCACTGCCTCAGTTTGGAATGATTTGTTGTCTATTCAGGCATTCCACAGATGCAGGGTACATCAAGTTGATTGTGGAGATTTAATCTGCTGCTCCTCAGTCTGGTGGGAGAGATTTCCCCTTCTCTTCTTTGTTCACACAGCTCTTGGGGTTCAGCTTTGGATTTGGCCCCACCTCTGCATGTAGGTTGCCTGAGGGCGTCTTTTGGGAAGTCTGAGGTTCAGTATGTGTTCTGTAGGAGTTGTTCCACATGTAGATGTATTTCTGATGTATTTGTGGGGAGGAAGGTGATCTCCACTTCTTACTCCTCTGCCATCTTTTTTTTTTTTTTTTTTTGTTGCCGGACACGGGCCTCTCACTGTTGTGGCCTCTCCCGTTGTGGAGCAACAGGCTCCGGATGCACAGGCTCAGCGGCCATGGCTCACGGACCCAGCCGCTCCGTGGCATGTGGGATCTTCCCGGACTGGGGCACGAACCCGTGTCCCCTGCATTGGCAGGCAGACTCTCAACCACTGCGCCACCAGGGAAGCCCCTCCTCTGCCACATTGAATGTCTCCTTGCATTCCTTATTCTTAGATGTCTTGTCTGATCCTCCTTGACTTAGCCTCCCTCTGTCTCCTAACTCTGTGTCTGTGGCATTACGACTATTAAGTACTCTTTGGTGCACTGTCTACATCTCCTTTCCAAAGAAAGTTCCTCAGGATAGTATATACTCCAGCTTTTGCAAATCAAGCATTACAGTTTTCAGTTATAAAAGTAGAACTCTTTCCACAGCTACTTTTTTCAGTTGACTGGATTCCAGTAATATAGCTCAAGAATTGAGAGTGAGACTCTGGAATCTGGATGCAACGTTTTGATCCTGGATCTACAACTTTCTAGCTGCCAAGCACATTTCTGTGCCTCATTTTCCTCACCTGTAAAATGGGATAAAAACAGTATCCACCTTACAAGGTTGTTGTGAGCATAAATGCCTTGAAATAGTGCCAGGCACTATGTAATTACTCAACGCATTCTTGTTTAAAATAACAAGAAGCTTTAGAATAGTTCTTTTCCACTGATAACACGCTGAGCACCCCTTGGACTCAGCCAAAAGTTTCCTTACTGAAGTTATAGTTAAGAAAGTATGGATAAAGGGAAGCGAGCACCGTGAAGTAAGAAATAGAGTTTTGGCATCTTTTTGAGTTATTTATTATTGTATACCAGACATCTCCAAACCTTAGTGGCTTAGTACGTGTCCATTTTTTGCCCATAATTCAGCAGTCTGGGCAGGGCTTAATAGGAATGGCTTATCTTTGCTTCATATGGTGTGTGTTCTGGAAGCTTGACTGGGGCTGTGCAATCTCTCATCCTCCAGGGCCTCTTTAAAGTAGTTATACTTTACATAGTGACTGTCTTCCAAGGGTGAAAGCAAACACTATAAAGCTTCTTAAGGCTCGGCCTCCAAAGTCCCAATGCATCACTTATATATATTCTATTGGCCAAAGCTGTGCCAAAGCCATCCCAGATTCAAGGGAGGAGACCTTAGTCTCCACTTCTAGATCAGAGCAGTGGCATGTACAGAGAGTGAAGGAAGAAACTGCTAGTGGCCAGTCTTTGTAGACAGAATCAGACAGACCTAAGCTCCAATTTAAGTTCTTCCACCTAACACCTAAGGGACTTCTGTGAGTCTCCATTGCCTCATCTTTAAAATCGCTTGTTTTGAGATTGTGTGGAGTGGTATAAAGGATGCATGTGAAGTATCTAACACGATACTTTATTCACAAAAAATGCTAAACACCTACTTCCTTTTCTTTTCCCTTGATACCCACCCCACCACCCTGCAACCGAAGAACAAATCAAAGTAATGGTAGAGAGCATCCTTTCTATAAAGGAGAGTAATATCTTACTCCTCACCTTGCCTGTAATGGTACTGTGATTGAACATCCTGAATATGGAGAGGTTATTCGGCTTCACGGTGACCAAAGAAAAAACATTTGCCAGTTTCTCTTGGAGGTCGGCATTGTCAAGGAGGAACAGCTTAAAGTTCATGGATTCTAAAATGAGCCTAAATACGTGGGGAATTTCTTGAATAATTTTGTTCTCTAAACCAAACTTGGCTGCCTTGTGAAATGATTCTCTGCAGTAAATGGACTTTGCATTTATTTAATCGTTCAAACTTCCATTCACATCTGCATGATTACAGAAAACATGGGGTATATAGGCTAGTAACACATAAGAAAATTGCAGTAAGATGGTAACGAAACCCCGTATTCATCTTTAGATGTTTCCAATGGAAAATATTTTGTTTTGAGTGTTTATTTGTTTATTGTTCAGTTTATTACTTTTCACTTGATTAAATTTTTTGTTGTATTAAACCATGTATGTTGCAGCTTAACAAAAAAAAAAATCTACGGAAAGAAAAAAAACGAGATCACCACTGAGCTCGTCCAGTTGAAGAGCTATTAACCATACAAACAAATTTAACACCTGGAAAAAGGAGTGCCACTGCTGTGATTTTTGATTTGTCACTTACATTTAAAATTGATGTTTGTTTGTTCTGTCTGTGGTTTGTGAATGCATATGGCAAGTCTCTGCCCACGGAGAGTCACAAGCCTCTAATTGTGAGACTGCCTCTTGCTTTGAGGCACCCGCAGGGAACCCCAAAGTGAACTTAATCTCTACCTACTAGCCTGTAGTTTAAGTCAAACCATCTCAAACATGTAATTCATATTTAGGAATATCATGCAGTAGTTTTCACATGGACATGGAAATAAAGGGACAGAAATGTCTCTTCATTAAGGAAGATTCCCTGTAAGATGGTAAAGAACCCTCAGTGGATTATCTCAATCTCCATGATCAGTCAGGATGGTCTTTCTCTCCCTTTTATAGCCATCATTTTTGGCTATGTTCTTTTGATTGAACCTCCTCCAAATACCCTGAGAAAGTACTCTTCTATGGTCCTTCCAGGTCATTTTTATGGTGGCCACAGCTCATAAAATATAGGCCTGTAGAATCTTGAATCTTTAGAAATGAATTTTTATTGTAACTCACTTTGCTGAGATACAGCATGTAATATGATTAACATCATATACTTTGGCTATGAAAACCTGTTTCAGAGGAGAGAGATTCTTCTTGTCTATCATCACAATTTTTCTTTTTGACGTTATTGAGCTACTTCATACTTAAGGCACTTCATTTAGGTCAGCCATCCTCGGATTAATTTGAATGATTAGAATTTAAGATCCTATTGGTATGGAGTACAGGGGTAATGTGGTGGGTACTCAATTTTCACTGGAGAGTATCAGAAATGATGGGATAAGTACGCTAGCAATTAGAGACATTTGGGGAATGTAAAAACTGAAGCTCTGGAATTGGATTTGGAAGTGACTGCTCTGTTGTCAGTGATTTGGGATCAGCCTTAGACAGTATTATTGTCTTTTTTTTTTTAATTTACCTTTTTAACCATCTTTTAAAAATATTTATTTATTTATGTATTTTGGCCGCGCCCGGTCTTCATTGCAGCATGCAGGATCTTTGTTGCTGCGTGCGGGATCTTTTAGTTGTGGCATGCAGGCTCATAGTTGCGACATGTGGACTCTTAGTTGCGGCATGTGTCTGGGATCTAGTTCCCTGACCAGGGATCAAACCTGGGGCCTCTGCGTTGGGAGCGTGAAGTCTTACCCATTGGACCACCGGGGAGGTCCCTATTGGCTTTCATCAATGTCACCATTTAGTTTCATGGGTTCGGCCCACATTCTCTTTGTTACCACACACAAAAAAAGGTCACTCAGTTTCTTCCCCTGTATTTCTTTTCTTATTTGCCCTGAGTGTGGGGCTTGGGAATCTAAGTGCACCTTAATGATCTGGAACTGAAGCCCCTTCTGTCCCAGGGATGAGACTCTGAGAAAGCCCTACAGTCACCAGCATACATTTATAAGGTTGGGTCTAATTTGGCGCCAGAAAAATACTAGGGGAACCACAGACCCAGCTAAAGCACTTGGACAGATGTTTCCACCATACTCTGTTTCCAGAGGGCCACTGTAATGTTCAACATGTAAGTGTGCTAAGAAGGGTTTTTAATATGTGTTACATTTGAGCTGTTCTGTTTCTAGTACCCTCTCACTTATGTTTGTAAATACATGATATGAAATGGTTATTAACCTGAGCCATCTATTTGTATCTTTATTTGTGGAAGAAATCACATGCCTGTTATTTTCTTTTAAACCAGTGCATTGTCATGTTCCTTGGGCTTTTGAAAGGTCTTAAGCAATTTATTGCTCCAGTTTCCCTCTAGCACCAGGAAGCTTAAATAGCCAAATGGCCCATGGATACACACATTTCTCTCCCTCCTTCTACTCTCTCCAGTATTTTTGCTGAAGAATATATATGTACTTGACTGTATCTCCAGGCTCCACAGCTCTGGATCTACCAGAAGTACAACTCCCACTGACACTGAGAGATTTGAAATGACATTCAGCAGACTGCTGGCTGCCAGCCTTCCTTCTACATGAGTATCTGTCTCGTCCTATAGGTTTAGTGTGAGTCATACACAGTCCTCTGTTTTATGACACAACATGTCATCATCTTTTGAGCAATCGTCACTCACAGTGTTACTGGTATTATTTCTGTTTATTTGCTACAGGTTGCTGAATTGAATGAAAAGCCAGGGTGAGGACCATAGAATGAAGGCATCAGCTTTCCTTTCTTCTTGTTTCTCTCCTCCCGCATTTGCTCCACCTCCTCCTAACAGCTGGGCTGTGTCCCAGCACATCCATGGCTAATGAGTGTTAGCAGCTGCCTAGGTAGTGATCCCATTTCTCAGATAGCCAATGGGGTATTATTACCAATGAGGCCAGTATTTTAACACGCAAAGGGAAGAAGTTTGAGCTCTGTTTACTCAGAGGTAAATAAAAAATTATATCTGGACCATATGTGTGAAACTATTCAAAAGAGAATGAAAGAACAAGATAAATGCAGTTCGTCCCTGAGGTCCTTTCTTGTCTTTTAATAGGAGTGTACAGATGGTATAATGTGTACCATTATACATGTAATATGTCTGTGCTCAAGAAAAACTTTCTTTCTTTGCAACTGTTTGATTTTGAGATTACCAGTGATGGTAAACAACTGAAGTACAATCCTCCATGCCTATGAAAAGAAATATCCCGAAGTCTTATCTTAGATCTTGTTCCTAAGCTTTAGTGCATAATTTTAACAGGTTAATTTCAAACATACTTCTTAAAGTAATAGGGTGGAATCAGATTTCTAGAATCCAGAGGGGGTTAGAACTGTCAATTATGACCAGGGTTAATGGCTGCCAAGACATATGGGATCTTGAAGACTATTAGTGAGAAAACGCATCAAGGAATAGGCCCTGTGTCTGTAAAGCCATGCCTTGAGAGAATCCACAGTTAATATGCCGGCTACAAATGACATCTCCATCATAATGGGGATTATATTTATATTGCCAAAACTAGACCAAGACAAGGCCTATCCCATGAGATATCCCTTAATATTATTTTGCTTTTTCCATGCTAAGAATAGTAATTTTTTTTTTTTAATTAATCAATTTATTTTTTTTGTGGTACGCAGGCCTCTCACTGTTGTGGCCTCTCCCGTTGCGGAGCACAGGCTCCGGGCGCACAGGCTCAGCGGCCATGGCTCACGGGCCCAGCCGCTCCGCGGCATGTGGGATCTTCCCGGACCGGGGCACAAACCGGTGTCCCCTGCATCGGCAGGCGGACTCTCAACCACTGCGCCACCAGGGAAGCCCCGAATAGTAATTTTTTAAATGTCAATTTGGGAGACTCAAAGGTTACTTGTCTTTCTTTTATAAAAAGGCTCATAGTTTTGTTTAATTTCCATAAACAGTACAATTACTAAAGCATTCTGAGTGCCAAGTACGTGCCGGACACCACACTCTGTGCCATGAGGACTACATAAATGAGTGTACTCTGGACTAAAAGTAGGCCCTCGTATCTTCAAAAGCTATCTTTCATTCCCAAGAATGCAGCTTTGGGAAGGACACAGATGTACCAGAGAAAAGGGTGAGAGAGAGATAGAGAGAGGGAGAGAGAGAAAGACACTGCAGATAGGCTGATCAGTGGAGTCAGTGCCAGAGCTAAATCTACATTTCCCTCACGTTCACATGGAAGTAAATCTGTTTTTTTACAAAATCTTTATTGAGTATAATTAACAACTAAAATTGTAAAGTACTTAAAGTGTAAACCATAGTGAATTGGCATACATATGCATTGTGGAAGGATTCCCCCATTTAGTTAATCAACACATCCATCTCCTCACATACTTATCTTTCGCTGGTTTTGGTGAGAACATTTAAGTTCTACAAACTTTAATTATACCAGACAGTGGTATCAACTCTAATCACCATGTTTTACATTAGATGCTCAGACCTTAATCATCTTATAGCTGAAAGTTTGTACACTTTTACCAACTTCTCCCTATTTTCCCCACTCCCCAGCCCCTGACAATCACTTTTCTACTGTTTCTATGACTTTAACTGTTATTTTTTAGATTTGACATACAAGTGCAGGATTTCCTTCTTTCTCATGGCTGAATAATATTCCATTGTGAATTAATATTCCTTTCCATTCCACATCTTCTTTATTCATTCATTCATTGATGGACAGCTAGGTTGTTTCCACATCTTGGTTATTGTGAATAATGCTGCCATATAAATCTAAGTTTATAGTGCAATTTGTAGGTGTTTGCTTCTCCATGTTTTGTTAATTAAATTGATTTCCTTTTTGAAGCCTGAATATGGTTTCCTAAGATTACCTCCTTGAAGCTAGGAGAAATAGTACTATCTTTAGTTTTAATTTTAAAACTATGAAGTGGTACCTTTCCTCTATTCAGCATTATTTAAGCCTCTTCAACTATTTGATTCAACTTTGGTCCCAATAAAAAATAAATGAGCTCAAGAATGAGAAACGAAAATATTGACAAGTAACTTAGTACTTTTTTAATGTTGAATATGTAGCCCAAAGAGTTAAAAAAAAGAAAAAATAATAGAAAAGAAATTATATGCTATACATATATTCTGGCCGATTGGATATTTCTAATCCTAACATCAGAAAACAGACACCAGTAGGTATATATTCTACACACCCTTTTCATAACAGGTTTCTCAGTAGTTGGAAATGTAACAGAACTCTCAAAAGCACATGAAATAAGCTACATACATTATAAAACGTAATTTGTGTTTTGTTAATACTGTGATGGTGGTATGGAAATGGAAAAGTCAAAAAAAAAAAAAAAAAAAAGGCTAAGTCAGTATCATTTGGAGATGGCTTGATTTTTATTCCCAGGAAGAAGTCCAGAAGGAGGAATGATTGAACAATTTTCACAATGAAACCCCATAAAGCCACTCTTCTGTGGCATGGTGGGAAAATAAGAGTTCAGGAACCAAATATATCTGATTCTTATTCCATTTAGGCCTATGTGTCTCTGGACAGTGAGAGAAGAATCCTGATTCTCTGTTTTCTCATTTACAAAATAATAGTGCTGAAATCAACCCTACAAAATGTGCATTTCAGTGAGATTTTATATTTATCTGGCATGTAGTGGACTTTAAACATTTGTTATTTTCCTTCTCTTAATCCCTGTGTTTGTATATATAGCTCTCACTACTAATTCTTAACACATTTTCATAATTTTTTTCAAAAAAATGGTTGTACTTCTAATAATAATACAATATAGCTTGTGTTTATCTTTCCTAAGAATTGCTTTAATGGCTTTTCAAACTAGTTATCTATCCCCAAAGCTGGACACTAAGAAAACATACACCACTGAATGTTTTGTGTTAAACTTTCTTCTATCTTATCTCAAAATGCTTGAAGATACTGAATTTAAGAAATTAAGTAAAGAGAAGTATCACGTGCTAGTTTTATGAGACCAGAAATTATGTCCTCTCCTCTGGTTTTTTTCCAGGTAAGTGAATTCATCTGTTAGTTTATCTTCTCCCGTATATAAAATGAGGATGGTGCCATTTATTTTGGCAATACTGTGAATTTTTCAATCCTTAGGAGCTTAAAAGAGCATTAATTATTACATTTTTGTGTGATATTTATTTCTAATAGCACAAAGGCTCTATATATAATTCAGTAGTTCTAAAGTTTTCATGATGCTTTTCACTGATTCATATTCTAGTGGAGTAATGACAGGAAATTGTAGTTTTTAAGTGCCCAGTTTTTCTTTATTCACTAGTTTTTAGATGAGCTTTACTTTCTTTTTTTTCTTAAATAAAAGTCTTCACAAAAATATATTTCATAACCCTTTGAGTATTTCTCTGAGGAACAGTCCGGTAAGAGACACATTTTAGACTCTATTGTTCCATTGTCTTTCGTGGCTCTCTGTCAGGAGACCCAGCTGATGTCATTTAGATCATCTATCTGCTGGCTGCAGTAGCTCTAAGCACAAAAAGGGCTAGTCCTTTTGTTCTGCTGGAGGTTTCATGGAAGTGCTACAAAGTCCAACAACAAAAAAGGCAGTAAGGATGATCAAAGATAAAGGATTTAAACTTTGAGGAGGTTAAATTCCTTTGTGAGAACAGGGAAAGAACAAAAGTCCTATAAGAGCATGTTTGGGTTACTGCCTCCATCATGTGGGTGAAATAAACCAGACATTTACTAATATTCAGAAGCTACTTTCAGTTTAGTTACAGCTACATAAATTTCTCAACGAATCTGTATGCTGCTAGAAAAAAGCCTCTGCTCTGAGAGGTAGCGTAGACACACTCTCTTCCTAGCATCTTTTTTCCCCCATTTTTCTTTTCCCTTTATTCTTATTTCTTGTGTCTCTTACAGAATTTATTTTTGCTATAAATTTACAGTCTAGATTTTATTTGGGCCAGTGGACTGCAAAATTGTGTACTGTCAATGTATCTAAAATATAATTTTGAGAGAAATAAAACAAAAAAATTCAAGTTGAAATAGATTCTAAATAAAGCGATATAGAACGGATCTGTTTGAGTATAACGGTTTGAGGGTTTGTTTTCTTTTTTAGAAAATCCAGGCAGGTTTGCTTCTTACCTTTTCTTCTATTCCACACAAAATACTCACTGTTGTGAGGCAGTAAACAATACCTCACAAAAGCACCTACATTAAGCTGACTGGTCTGGGCAAGAAGAACCTTCTAAATTGAAAGAATAGGCTTTTCCCCATAAGCTGGTTTGAGCTGTCAGAAAAACAATGATGTGTTGTTTGCACTGGACTTGAACAAGGACCTACACTCATTATTAATTTTTTTCCATTTTAAATCGCAACTTGCTGAGACTGATAATCACTGTATTTACTGCATCAAATAAAAATCAAACTACTATTTGGTAGAGCATTTGAATACCATGGAGTGCAGGGGGGAGCTTACAATTTGACTTTAAATTGTGGGCCCCAAAACAGGACCCTCGAACGCTGAAAATCTCCAAAAAATTCAATGTGACCAAGGTTTTCCCCCTGCTAGGTAGCCTGTTTTCTTTGGCATTCAGCCACTAGAAATTAAGACCCAGTTTCCCTGGCAACAGTAACAGTGAACAAGACTTCACAAGAGCTCTCCCATTCAGATTGTTAGCTATACAAATAAAGTAGCACAGAGAGATTGCCTCAGCATAAAGGAATAAAAGAAAGACCATCGCCATCTATTGTGACGGGCGTTAAGGTATTATTCACAGTACCGCCAATTGGACAATGTGTTTTTGTGATGAGCTGAATTACCTTAGATAGGTTTTCCACATCTTTTTTGTGCTTGGGATTGTAGCCTAGGCTTTTATAGTCTATTTAGTTCCCTCCTCAATTCCATTAGCATTAATCCTATTTTTTTCCAGCTTGTTTTAGGGGAAATTTACTTGTTAAGTTGCCATATTATCTTTTAAGGAGCCACTCCCAACTGAAATTTAAGTACAGCTCAAAGCTTTCAAAATTAAGCTGCGTTTTAAAAATTTGTTCCGCCTGCCCCCTGTCTTCTCCACAATATGTATATGGGAAGAAAGGAAATACAGTATTTTAATCAGGGGTTTGACCTGTAAAATAAATGAATTGAGGTTGAATTGTTTCAAATTTGACTAGAAATCTAGAGGGGTTTTTGTTTGTTTTCCACAGTTCATTGACTCATATTTCTAAGAGTAAAATAATAGAGGCGATTGGTTTAAAATTTTACTGGAGACAGATTGATAAATATATTTTAGACTTTTAATCAAGTCCTCTATAATCAAAAGCCAGACTATACATCAGCAATCCTCTAAAATTAATAAATCCAGAGGGTGAGTAACTCATAGTTCTTACAGGAAGAATTAACTATCAGGTACAAGGTGTGATAAAATTTACTATTCATTGAGAGTTTACTGTGTGCCAGCCACAGTGCCAAATATTGTACTTAGATGCCTTATTTAATCATCACCACATCCCTATACATCATATACTTGTTATTATTATACTCATTGAAAAATGAAGAAATAGAGACTTTGATTATATAAACCTGCTCAAGGTTACACATATATTAAGTAGTAAAGCTATGACTCAATTTCTGGGATTCAAGTTCCAGGGCCTATGCTTTTAACTACTTCATTATGACCAAGTATCATATTTTAAAGAAATTTTTCAGGAAAGAAATGAGATATTTTTAGTGAACCTATATAAATACTTTCTAGTTTTCCTTTTGAGAATGAGACCGGCTAGTGATAGTAGCTTATGCATTCAAATAATCTAATATGAACCAACTTACATATAATTTGGACCCCTAACCCCAGCCTTTTCAACATGAGTCTCTAATTCCCTGAGCCAACACAGGACTGCATTTTATACAGACAATTGCTAATGCATGCACCTTGGAATCCCAAGACAGGTCCAGGTGGACTGACCGGTAATAAACTGGGAACTGTGACTTTATCCTGTAGAATTTTTCAATTAATCCTTTGCATTTCTAAGTTCTTAATGTGTACAAAGACTTAGGCTTGTGGGCATACCAAAATGGCCCAAATATGGCTCTGGCATTCAAAGGGTTGGCTTAGAGCTTTTGAGTGACACAGAGTACAAGGGGAAAAGAACTGGAGTAGAAATAAGGACATCTGGATGGATGTTAAATCTATCTCAGCTACTAACTACCTGAGTGAGCTTATGTTATGGCTGTTGGACCTCAGTTTTCTCATCTATAAAATGAGATTTTCTGACGTCTTTTTCTCCAACAGCCTCTGATTCTAGCTTTCTACCATTCAGAAGTTTCTAGGTTAGGAGCCCTGACAAGGTTATCAGGTTTTGTGGTTGCTGTCCTAAGTCCTGAAATCTTTTGACTGACTCGTGGCTCCTTTTCAAGACTCAGATTTTGCCAGAATTTATTCAAAGTGTGTTCTTCTATTATCACAGGCCCACAGAAGAAATGAGCCTCTTAAATATACAAGCACACACACTAGTTTTTACTTTGTTGCTGAAGGTAAAATGTTTTAACCAAAATTTTCTTGAACTCAGGGTGGTAAAAATTCAAGGACCATGGGCAAATTATTTTCAAATTAATTTCAAAGCCCTCACCATAAATATGTAACATTAAGTTCCATATAAGATGGCAAATCATTCCAAATTTTTTGCCTTAGGTCACTAAACAGAAGAAGATTCTTTTGCCATTAAGATCCCAGACTCGTGGCAAGGATTATTTCTGTCTTGCACAGTATTCATTGTGCATTTGTATTTTCTGCTCTACTAGATGTATAGTCCATATACTTGCTAAGAACCTTGCATGATACATTTTAGTTAAATATTCAGAAATTTAACACAAGATAGTTAACACTTATTAAGCATGCATTAAATTTTTGTGATAGTATTGAATATACATGCACCTGTGTACGTGTAATGCTATTGGAACTTACCCCTATTTTGTTTTTCTGTGAAGATTATATATCAGTTACTAAGCCTTCCAAAAATCACAGTGAACCATCATGTGATTCTCATCATGCCCACTGTCAAGCTCTCTGATTCCTTATAACCACATTCTTTCTACTTGCCACCCCAAAATTGGATAGCTTGTTGAGTGTTACTACACTGTTAAAAGCACTGCCGTATCTTTATTAAACTAACATTATGCTTCTAATTTAATTTTGATGAAAAAAATCATTAAGGTTTCTGAAAATATAGAGACAACTTGATATTTTGTATTATATGTATTATATGACATCCAAGTAGGTTCAAACCAATCTAAAATCTGCGGTTCGTTTAGAGAACTAAGACCTGAAGTATTTTCCTGCCAGTCCTCCACACTGTCTACACTCCTGCATTCTCTTGATTATTTCGCTCTTCATGCCTTTATTCTTATAGTTCCCACTTCTTTTTATTGTTATACTCTTCAGCCTGGTCTTGCTAATAGGACACTTATTCATCCTGTAAGATGTGGCTTAAATATCACCTTCGTATATCATGACTTCTCCAGAAATTATTTATCCCTCTCCTCTATGTGCCCCTAAAAATCCCTGAATATCTCTATTGCAGCATTCTTTCCTATTTTTGATAATAGAAGATAACTACACTTCATTAAGCAATTAACATGGAAGCCCTTTACCTGTTATCTTATTAAATTACATTGATTGCACTATAATTACCTTTTTCCAGTCTCCCCCATTTCTAGTAGATTTTAAGCTCCTTGAGGAAAGGGACAGATATTTGTGGAATGAATAAATGAATAATTAGAAGAACAATTACTCTGAACTAGACACATTCACTCTAATTATTCCCTTTCTAAAATATGATTATAAGTTAATGAGATAGCTGGTCAGAGTTAAAAGTTCCCTGGAGCCATTTTTCTCCTTGCAATTCATGATCTCAGCCTCTCCATCCTTTTTTTTTTTTTTTTTTTTCTTTTTTTCCACAGCATAGAGTAGGAGACAAAGCACAGGCTTAAGTCTCAAACCTGGGATGCCTTTGAAGCTGATCCCGATGTGTGAACCTCAGCACATTATTATACCTTACTGTGACTCAGTACCCTAGTCTATAAAAAAAATGGGTAAAATAGTTATCTCAAAGGGTTGGTGTCTTAAATGGGAACATCTAATAAAGCGTTTAGAATGGTTCTTGACACTTAGCAAGTATTCAAGGACTATTAGTCTTCATCCTTTGAGACTCTTGCTGCCAGAAAGTAATAGATCCAGGTTGCAGTCTAAACTATTTCTTGTCTTTTTTATTCCTAACAAACCTAACAGAAGTAACTTGGGCAGCACTGAGAAGCCTCTGGACCAAAAAGTTACACTCCTGAGTGAGAGTCTAATGCTTCTTTCTCTTCCCTCTCTCTTTGCTGGGTTGATGTTACTAGCAGACCTTTCTAAGTGAGATGAAGGTGCCATGAAGTGCGTATAAAAGATCAGTGGCCAGTGCAAGGAGAAAAGAACTTTGCACTGTGCTCTCCTTATGTGGCAGTGTACCAGAGCCTTAAATCTTCGCATCAGGTGTGACGTGCTATTTAATAGTTTGAGCACGCTTGGCTGCCTGAAGATTCTTCAAAGGTAATTTTATCTGAGAAGAGAGAGTTGGCTAATACCCCTTTCCTCCAGTCTTTCCATAAGGGAAACAACCTAATTACAATTTTAAAGGGACCTCAGAGTCTGTGTTCCCTTTCAAAGATGGCATTTGGTATTGAGTCGCTGGGTATTGTAGCCTTGAGAGCGCTTTCAGAATCGCTCCCAAAGGGAAAACTCATCCAGGGAAACCTTTAAGGCTTCTCTCTGCACCCATATGAGCAAGGCTGTAGCAGTGCCACTGGCTTTTTCCTCACATTTGTGTCTGAGCATCAATGGACTTGTACTGCTGTTTTTCTCATATCTGTGTTCCTTTTAGAACAACTCTCAAAGACTCTACTTTAGGCCCTTCAATTCTGTGTCCTGAAACATGAAGTGGGTTTCTAAAATGGATTCCTTTTTCTTAGAAGGGATAAGTGTAGGGGAGGTTTCAGTAGCTTTGAATTTTAGACTTCTACGACTCACCTATTTTCAAAAGTGGTGAAGGATATGGGATGTTTCATATCTAGGGAAAAAAATGTGTATACTTCCTGTAAAAATGAGGTTGAATGAGGTCAAGCAAACCCAATGACTGAAGTTTACATTTGAAATTGTCTCGGTGAATTAGCACTGGTCCTCCTTGCTTTGTTCTCTAGGTGGCTAAGAAAAGGTTTAGCCTTTCAAATTATTAAGGAACACTCTGTCCTGTAACTATTGAGGGTAAATGGGCAACTATTGGAAGTAATGAAGAAAGAATTATTGGAACAAATGAGATGGGGTGGCTCAGAAATATGCAAAGTAGAGATATTCATAGATTTGTAGCTGCAGAAGAAACCTTAGTTATTAACCCAATCCCATGATTTACAGATTAAAAATAATTGAGATACAAAGTTAAGTAACTTTCCCAAAGTCACGTTATATTCCAAAATATGACATTTGAATTGGTAATACTGAAGAAAAAATGATTAAAAAGCAGGTTTTAAGAATTATTAAAAATATTTTTTGTACCTTTTATACACTAAGAACTGTGACAGGTGCTGGGGATATAATATGGAACAAAACAAATATAATTCTGGCCCTCATAGAGGTTTGACTCTTGGGTGAAAGATACCAATCATACAAGTAAGTGTAAAGACAATTATGAGAGGTGCATGGTGTTAGGAAAACCTATAACAGAGGAGTCAAGTGAGGTGTGAAAAACCACACAGCAGTGCAATTCACCAGGAAGAGGAATTAAGGAATGGAGGAGAGGTGCGTGGAACATTCCAGATAAAGAAACACCATGGAAATATTGTGAGAAAGCCCAGAATCTCTTGCTTCTGTAGAAACTAATTGTACTAGCATGAGAGACCAGACTAAGATAGGAAAGGGGAAATATAGATAAATAAAATAGCACTCCTTTTTCCATGGGCAAGGCACCTTTGTGTTATTTTATTTATTCCTCTCAATAGCTCTGTGATCCAACTGGTCTTTCCCCAGTTTACAGATAAGGGAACTAAGATCTGTACAGTTTAAATAACTGGCAAAGGCTTCACAGGTAGTGAACAGAATGGTTGGACTGTCAAATTTCAGTATACATTGTGGTTCTTCTGGGGATGGTGGGGAGGGGAGAAGGGGGAAGAGAGTGAACAAGCTGGTAAGAGATGTTGAGGGAATAAGCAAGTCAAACAAGAGCAATGAATTGGGAATGTGTACGTGAGTCAGGAATATGTACATCACTCCATAGCCACGTAGTGTCTACAGTAAATTTCTAGGTCAGGAGTGAGATGAAATAAGGGGTTGTCTACCTGCTCAGACTTCTTTGTTCTCTCCAGGTGTTTACTTGAGGAAGGATGGGGTGCACTGCGCCAAGAGAAGGCAATTAAAAATTTTGATATTTATAGTAAGAGCAATTACCAGGCTTGAATACTTCCTGTCTTTGTGTCCAGTTTGGAAAGAAAAATAAGGCAAACTTTATAAGGATTCTTTTTAAAATTGTGCGAGCTCTCCTTGTCTTAGTCCGCTGGAGTTGCTGTAACAAAATATCCCCAGCTGAGTCTAAAAAAACCACAACTCCAGAAACAGAGACTAGAATTATGGTTACCAGGGACTAGGGGGTGGGGGAAATGGGGAGATACTGGCCAAAGGGTACAAACTTCCAGTTATAAGACAAAAAAGTTCTTGGGATCTAATGTACAGCATAGTGATTGTGGTTACTAATATGCTTAAAAGTTGTTGAGAGTAGATTTTCAATGTTCTCACCAGAAAAAATTTTTTAAAAGACACGGTAATTATGACATGATGGAGGTAGTTGCTACCACTTAGGTGGTAATCACTTTGCGATATAAAAGTGTATCAAATCAACATGTTATACACCTTAAAATTGCAGAATGTTACATGTCAATTATATCTCAATAAAGCTGGAAAAAAATACCGTGGGCTGGATGGCTCAAACAACAGAAATTTATTTTCCCACAGTTCTGGAGGTTAGAAAACCAAGATCAAGCTTCCAACCTCACAGATCCTTTCCTCAGTTTGTGCACATGGAGGAGATGTGAGGAAGAGGTAGAGATCTTTCTTCCTCTTCCTGTAAGGCCATCAGTCCCATCAGATTAGGGCCCCATCCTTATGACCTCATTTAACCTTAATTTCCTTCTAAAGACCTGTCTCCAAAAAATTCACATTAGGGGGTTAGGACATATGAATTTGGGGGGAGACACAATTCAGCCCATAGCACCTCTCCACTTTTTCTTTATTCAATCATCCTATTGAATTTTCTGGGTAGCAGTTATCACTATTTGGTATTTTTCTTGTTCATTTATTTGTCTCTTTGGTTTTCATCATTATTATTATTTATCTTCCCAGACTAAAATATAAGCTTCATTAGAGCACTATTTTGTCTTGTTCATCAGGATACTCTCAGAGCCTAGAACAGTGCCTGGCATGAACAGGACACCAGAGAATATTTGCTGAACGAGAAAAAGAGCTTATATTCTTTGAGAGCCTCGTTGCAAAGCACGTCTTCCGAATACTTCCTAATAATGTGACTTCTCATCAGTACAAGAAAAACCAGCCCCCTGGTGTTTCAGAACGGTTCTTGAGAGGGTAAACAGAAGTGGAGTATTTTTGTCTTCAGCTGTTCATGCATATTCTTACCTTTTCTCTAGATATCCATTACGGCATACCCAGAGAATAAAGTATGCCAATCTGACTTCCTCACTCTAATTGCAATCAGGTTGAAATGATGAGTAAGTCTAGGTCCCCATGCTTCAGAGGATGTGCATATGGCAAGTTGATCAGTGCCTAAAAGGAGATGTTTTCAATTATACAGTGAGCCCGGCAGTTAAAATCTCTTATTAGCACATTCATTTTTTTATTGTGGGGTGGAGGAATTCTACCTTTCTTTTTACCATACTATATTTTATCTGTTAGTTATGAAGAACGTATTTCTAGAATAAAAACATTTCTTTCTTTTGAATGAGAAGTATTGATCAGACTGTCATGATCAAGGAAGGAAGAACATCAAGGTTAGCAAGGATGAATCAGAGCTCACTTAGGGTAAATTCAGGAAGAAATGTATATGTCCTGTGGAAAGAGGTAGAAAGAAAACAGACCTACAGAATGATTGACATTATTTTCAGCACAAGAATGGAGAAGCTAGAGTGTTCCATCATATCACAGTGACATTATAAGTGAAAAGAAAGTAAGTCAAATGAAATGTTCATTAGAGGTAACGCCCTGAGTGGGCTCTACACTGGGAGAAGGTCCGGGGGAGAGATTTGGATGAGTTCTGTACCTCAAACCAAAAATGAGGTCACAAGAGGGAGAACTTGAATTATTTATAAAGGAGATAATTTTAATCTCTCTGCCAGACGGTGGCTCTGATAAATGCAGACCCAGCAGCTGATCAGTTTGGCACCTCTGCTTCTCGGGGTTGTTGGCTGTTGGCTGTGGGAGCATGAGAGCAACTTGACCATGTATTTCTCATCATTCAGGAAGCTAATCTGGGCTTGCTGACGTGGTGGCTCAGGGTTTATATGATTGAATAGATGTAGGCAAAGCTTCTTGGGGCCCACACTGAGAACTCACACAGCCTCACTTCTACCACATTCCTTTGGCCTAAAC
Organism: Phocoena sinus; assembly: GCF_008692025.1. NCBI lineage: Eukaryota > Metazoa > Chordata > Mammalia > Artiodactyla > Phocoenidae > Phocoena > Phocoena sinus. The sequence goes on along the minus strand of NC_045768.1, from coordinate 76,607,014 downwards.
AAAACACAAGTCAACCCACTGAAGAGATGAAGATCTAAAGATTCTACCTCCTGATAAGAGGAGCTGGAAAGAATCATAATCATTGTTGTAATCTGCCACAATCCATATAAACAAAAATGCAGGTGCATTTTTTTTTTTTTTTACTTTTTAACTTAATTGTGCTTTTCAACTGTCCGTAAAAATCCAAGGAATCTTAGGCGTTATTTTTATAGGTCACATACCTTCACTTTCAAACACTTTATGTTAACAGAAATCTGTACCAAGAAATTTTCCTGAACTCATGACCAGTGTAAATTTGGAAGAAGGCTAATGGCCTAGCTATAAGCATACTTTAAGTTGTACTCAGTAGAACATATAGTAAAACAAACCAAGGAGTATCTAGAATTCACTACGGATCCTTTGGACTTAACATTCCAGCTTGGCTTCTCAAGCAGAGATCTTCAGAATAATCACCCTGAAACGCACTGCTTCTACAGTTCTCCAGTTTCCAAATCTGTTTTTTGGTAAATACCACACTACCAGCCTTCCATGGATGGGTGTCCGTTAGTTTTTCCTGTGTCCCATTTTTTAAAGTAGTCATAGTAGCTACAAGCTATTATCAATAAAACTTAGAAAACATATTAGTGAATTTTTTTTCATGCAAGGGGGTCAAAATTGTATGCCTCTTTATAGTTTGAGATGCCCAATTATAGTTTGAGATGCCCAATTTATCACTGAGGCTGTGGGTTTTAAGTGTCTATCAAATCTGAATTGAGCTTATTTTTAAGCTGCTCAACTAAAAACAATGATAACTCCTTTGCCTTTCCAGCTGCAGTGTCTCACACTAATCCTTGTTTTGAAACTAATTAAACACATACGGCATATTTAAAATAAAATTACTGATCTGTTTGCCCTCTTCTCCCATTTGTAATATCTTGCAAATATTCTTTTTTTTTTAATTTTTTTTTTTTTTTTTTTTGCGGTACGCGGGCCTCTCACCATTGTGGCCTCTCCCGTTGCGGAGCACAGGCTCCGGACGTGCAGACTCAGCAGCCATGGCTCACGGGCCCAGCCGCTCCGTGGCATGTGGGATCTTACCGGACTGGGGCACGAACCCGTGTCCCCTGCATCGGCAGGCGGACTCTCAACCACTGCACCACCAGGGAAGCCCGCAAATGTTCTCTTAAGGCAAGTTTGAGTTTTAGAAAATAAAGATCTCTTACATGAATTCATCTTTTACCTCATTCCTGGCAGCTGGGGATCCCCTTCTCTGGTTTGCGTTTTTCAATCAGAATTAATACTTGAATTTAAAATATTATTGTTATTTCTACCACAGTCTTCCACACTGTCAGTTTCCCACATTGCTGTTTTGATCTTTCATTCAAGCATATATACTGATTAAAATTGAAAGCTCTCTTTTCCCTTAGCCCCACCAGAAATATTTTATATATATATATAAAAAATATATATACAGCCTTTCCCAGGGCTCCTTCTAAGCTGATTTTAATTGACTGCTCCAGCCCGGGGACAGACCAAAACAGTTGTGATTCCAGCATGATCTCAGCGGCAGCCCACTAAAGCATTCCAAATTCTCAGTGGGAGGGATCAAGGTGAGTTGGAGGCAAGGCTGATGGAAAATTGGAAGGCACAGGCTTGTATTTGTCACACCAGCCTACAGCGCCATATATTCCTGGTGCATAATCCTAAATGTCAAAATAAATTATCCCAGAGAAAACAAGTGAGTTATCAAGGTTGACTGCTCTTGACTTCCTGACTTTTCACGATCTCTTTCTCTTCCCAAAGTAAATTTATCATTAGTTCAATTCTGATGGCAGGGTAATGTAAGCCGCGCTTGGCTTTGTAGCTGTGTGTGTTGATAAGGAACCAGCACTGAGAGATTCAGCGTATACAGAAATAACCAAGACAAGCTGCTATTAAAAATGGTTTAACTCTCCCGGAGACAAATATTCCCTTGCCAGTGGGCATTCTTGCAACCAGTACCCAGGAGATTTAATTGAAAAGCTTAAAACACATAGAAGCAGCGGGAAAATCCCCAGGAATTTAGGAATGATGAAAAAGTTTAATCTTTGTCGATGAAAAGTTGTTCTAATTTACTCTTCACACCGTGAGGTATTAGGCTGTGCAGCATTTACAATAGCAAGCAATTAGAAGCCTTTTTCTCCCCTTAGCCATAGCCGTGAAGTGACCTAGTTAAAATCATGTTTATAGTTTATTTTGAAGTGCAGTCTTACTTTAATTTTGTTGAATAACATTTGGTTTCTCTGTTAGTAGAAATACATAGCCTCTAGCAGATTCAGGACTGACGAATCAAAAGCTGAAAACCATGTATCTATATTCAAGATTTTCATCTAGGATGAATACTGCATCAGCGGCATAGACGAGTACCCAATCAATGGAGTAGGCAACGACTAACAGTAGAGAGGATTAGTCCAGAGGTGGGAGGGGAACCGTACTGGTGTTGGATTGGAGAGGGAGCTAGTATGTATTAAAAACGAGCATCATTCTACTGCCGTCTCTCCTTGTCTCGTGGCCTTTGTTTTACCAGGCCTCCAGTAACTTCTTTTTATCCTTTCTTAAAAAAAAAGAAAAAGTCATGTGAACATATTACCACCACGTTTTTTAAATTGTGTAATTGTAGAAGGTATTCGAGGGGAACCGTTTCTCCCCCAGCTTCCTCTCACCTCCTCCCCCAGCTCCATGACTTTACTCACTCATACATCGGCTGATGCAGTGACTCTAAAATACTGTCAAAATGGACTTTTCAGATGTGGGAAGAGATAGCAAACCCCAAAACAGAACTTAAGAGTGAAGGAGATCATAAGCAAAACTCCCAGTGGAGCCCTCAATCTTAGAAGTTAGTTACTGAAGGAGTTTATGGGATGGGAGTTGAATCAACTCAAAATGAAGACAAGAGAGGTGAGAGTGGAGGATGAGAGGTGATGTTCCCTGAGTTGAGGAAGGTAACTGCAGCCTCAGTTTCCACAGAGGTCCATTTGCTTTGGTTCTGTATTGATAAGGAGCCATTAATGGCCACAAACAAGTTAGACAGCAGTGTTGGCTGATGAGACTTGGCTTCTTCTGAACACTGAATATTGTTAGTTTTCTTTCCGAGACTCAAACTGCACTAAGTTTACATCCTTACAAAACAGTGAGCTTTTAATTCCTCATTCAGCATATGTTCATTTCTCTGCAATCCACACAACATTGTTCAAATCTTCACATTAGCGTTTACTACATTATACTCTGGCTTATCTATTTACTGTTCCTTCTGCCTACCCCCCACTAAACTAGGAGTTAGCTGTCTGAAAGCAGGGAGCATTGCCTTATCTCTGTATGTAGTGTCTAGCCCATACCAAGAGCCCATAGTAAGAGTCCCGTGTTGCTCTATGCTGAGCGATCCAGCAAGTAGTACAGTGGGAGAGGCTCTCATTAAGGCATTCTTTACTGGTTTTATTCATTCCCTCATTTGTCAAATACTTTTTGAACTCCTATTGTGTTTTAGGTACAATGCTAGGTGTAAAACATAAAACAGTAACAAAGTCCTTGCCCCCTGTAGTTTACAGTCTAATGGAAAAACAATGAAAACAAGTTATTCCACATATATATTTTGAATTTAATTGCGTCAAATGCTAAAAAGAGAAGTACATGGAATTACGAGAGCAGAGAATACAGTAGATTCTGGGGGCAGGAGTGTGTTCCTTGTGGAAATGATGAGGGAAAGGCCTATCCTGGACGAGAGGCTAAGAGCAGGTAGACCATAGTGACTTTGGGGAGAAGGTTTGCTAGGGTCAGATTATTCTTGGCCTCAAAAGCCACTTTGTCGTCAGTATCCCAACAGCATACTTAGGGTTTTAAGAGTGTTAAATATAATCATATTTGCATTTTTAAGATCCTTCTGGCTTTAACGTGGAGAGTGGAGCAAAAATAAATGTGAGGTGGCAGGAGGGTGACATACAGTGATAGGTTGGGCCAGGGCAGTGGCAGTTAAGATGGAGAGAATGGACAGTAGCATATGCCAATGGGCTAAATCAACAAGATTTACTCACTGATTATATGTAGGGATTAAGGGAGAGCATGAAGTTTAGTTTCTTCTATTCTTTACCCACACAATATTTAAGCCTCCCTCGTGGAGTTCATACTCAGCAATAACAAGAAAATAAAACGAAAGAAAAAAAAAAACAAGAAATGATAGATAAATGTCACAAACACTTTTCAAAATGAGTCTTTTTGTTTACTGAGGCTTTGTTGTAATGATTCAAATGGCCATTTAAAAATCATTGCTGTTACTTTGCCCCACTGATATTCTTAGTCTCAGGACATTTGATAGCATTGAAGAGGTGACAAGATATATACAAAAGAAAATCACCTTGACATTTCAAAAATCAGTTTGAGGAGTCCTTGGATATTCTCTTAAAACCAGTAATACTGTTATTATTGCTGTCGCCCTGCCTAGTATATATGGTCTTTTTATAGTTTGAGCATAATGTTTTGACTTCAAAGTAAACGTGACCTACAGTTTCAATAGGGCTTGTTTTAATATTTGGTGTCCACTAGTATCATTGCAGCATGAGATATGTACCCTTAGCCTGAAAGTTATGTAAAAGTCATCCCCTCTTGTCCAAAATACAAACATCTTTGCCATTTCTCCTCATCACAGTATCATCTCGTTATTGAAACATTCTGTGTCCCAAATAACCCATGAGCCCTTGTCAACATGGGTGCAAGCTTTGGCTGCCCTACTTGCTCCCATATAATATTCTTACCTTCTTGTAAACTCTTGATGTCTTATAATGCGTAACACGTACCAATTGGTACTCTAAACACCTCCACAGGGAGCCAGGAATTCCTGACTTTTTCAATACATGTGTGCCTTTGCCAGTGACCAGTTGTCACCAAACCCTAGCTCAGCCGCTCCCCGCTCAAAAGCCAATACTCAAGAGTCGAGTGTTGGTTGGAAAGGAAAGTTTGCGTTATTCAGGAGGCCGGCAACCGGGGCAGAAGGTGGACTCGTGTCCAAAAACCAACTCCAAAGATTCTGTTTAACCATGAAAGTTTTTAAAGGGAGATCAGTCTTTGTTTATTTTCTACTGTGTGCAGACTTTTTTTCTGGTTGGTTGGTGGTGAGGTAGCAGGGCGGTGCTCCAGGAATCTTATGCTCAGCCTGAAGTTACCATCCTCCACCTGAGTGGGAGCCTTAGTTCCTATAGAACTCAAAGGTATTTTTTTGTGTATATTCGTTGAGGAGGAACCAGGACTCTGCCCCATGGCTGCACTATTGTTTCCTGACTGCTCCTCCTTTGTTTCTGTATTCCCTCCCTTCCCTGATAAGCAACTGTTTGAATCTGCCCTTTGGAATTCAGGGAAGGTCAAGGAGGCTGAATGAAGCCTATTTCCTGCAAACAAAAAACGGGAGACACAGAAAGGATTTGTACCCAGGAGGGCCCCACGGGATCTTGCTCTGTTTCACAATGTCTCCACATAAAAATATCAAAATTACACAGAGGACATCAAGCACACAGAGGACAAGAGGAGGATCCATGCGCTAAGGATGTAACTACATTATATCTGGAAAGGCTGGGTGCCAAGAGGTATATAACAGAAGGGCACCATACAGAGTTGACAGAAGCCAGCTGAGTGCACACCAAAGCAGTTGGGCAAGTTTAAGAAATAAAGAGCGACAACGAAATGTGGAACTTTATAGATTTTTAAAAATATGTTTTTAGAACAAACGAAGAGAAGCACTGACCAAAGCCTGTTTGTAGACATTCTTTAAGCTCAGTGTCCAGCATATCTCACCCCCTTCCTGTCAGCTTCCCCCATTTTTAAACCTACCTTTAAGTCATTTACCATCTGCTTACCAGAGGAAAAGCACCTTTGTGCTGAGGTTGATAACTGAGTAGCTGAGAGGGAGGGGATTGTCCTTGTACCCAGTGCTGAGTTGTGAAGATAGCAGAAGATTGCAGTGATTGTGGGCCCTGATGGAGGTTGTATGGTTTCTTATGCTACTGTATGTATAATTTTCTTTAATGGCTTTTGGAGGTCACACTGAAGGTATTATTCTCTCTTCTAGGAGAAATAGAATATTTAATTTCTTCCAAAAATATGAATGGAAAATTTCTGCAGTTCAGACATTTTTTCTTTTTTTTTTTGGCTGTGTTGGGTCTTCGTTGCTGCACGCGGGCTTCATCTAGGTGCAGCTCACGGGCTTCTCATTGCAGTGGCTTCTCTCGTTGAGGAGCACCAGCTCTAGGCACGCGGGCTTCCGTAGTTGTGGCTTGCGGGCTCTAGAGCGCAGGCTCAGTAGTTGTGGCGCACGGGCTTAGTTGCTCCGCGGCATGTGGGATCTTCCCGGACCAGGGATCGAACCCATGTCCCCTGCATTGGCAGGCAGATTCTTAACCACTGCGCCACCAGGGAAGCTAAACTTTCAATTGTAGAATTCTATTTAGATTGGTATTAAATTTTTAAAATATCATGTTATTGGTTTAGATATGTCTGATTATCTTCTAATTACTTCTGAAATGGATTTTATGCAATTAATGCCCACATACGTCCTATCTCCTATTCCTAATAAAAGGCCACCTAGGGCACATTATGTTTCCAAGCAATCTTAATTTAATGGAAGGACTTCAGCTACTGTACTGTTATAGAATTCCACAGTGAACTTTGAGAGCCTGATCAAATGGGAGAAGAGGTATAGAACAGGGGAGTCCTACTTTTCAGCATGGTTTCATCTGAAATGTTAATGAAAAACATGAAACTTGAGCACTGGTTTAATATATAGCTTATTAAGTGTATTAGGATGCCTAATGGAAAACTATATTAATATTCACCTTTAGCACGCACATGCCCCTTCCCATAGGTTACGAAATGCATAAAGTCGTAATATTATTGGAACAGGTTTTCCTAGTCTAAAACATGTAAGTAAAATGAAATGTTTATGTTTTCCCCTTTTCCTCTCTTTGTTGCTTCATCATGCAAAATATGGCGTGATAGATTTTTACCAAGTTTAGAGGATATGGTCAAGACGTCTTTCTTATAATATAAGCTATGGCATATACTGAATTTATTTTGGGAGATTCTAGGTCGTGGGGGTGGGGAAAGGACCTTCAACAAGGCAGACAAACTACTTCCTGTGGCTTCTCGTAGCTTATTAAAATGTGAGCAACCGCAGGGAAGTACCCAGTTGGTAACGTTTAGCTAATGTTTAGCTGACTTTGTCTTCAGCATCTTATCTACATAGTCTTTTTAATTAAGTTACTCTTCCTCCACTGGCAGTCAATCTATGTATCTCTTGGCCATTTTCTTCTCTAAATAGGTCACATCCATTATACCAAATTTTTGGAAAATAATTCTAGTTCTGAGGAGATATTTCACACTAATTAGAAATAACACGGCCATTTGATCTTTCCCAAGAGTTCCCGGTTCAGATCATACTTATTGAGTGCCTACCGTGTGCCAGGTCCTCTGCTGGGTACCAGATCCGAGACACATTGGAGGATTCAGAATTTTTCAATAAATGTGGCAGGTGACACAACAGAGTTTTCTTCCTCAAGCATGTATCTTTATTAGAATCTCCTAAAAAGTAGCTGTGACTGGATCTCCAAAGTTATGCATGGTTGTAAATGGTCACATAAAAAATGTTTAGCTTCTAGGAAGGGCACTCACATTTCAAGATCTTCCCAGGATGCGGTCAGCAGCCCTTGCTTTCTCTCCTGCCTCCGTCTGCCAACAGTAATGCTCCTGGGTTGAGAGTGTAAAAGTGATGGTCTAATGGCAAGGGATTATTTAGGCTAGCAGTACACTGCATTTTCAGGCTAGAAGCTGGGGCTTTTAAAATGCCATTTTCCAGGAACAAAAGGGTTTCTGCAGTGTTGAAAAGTGTCATAATGTGACTGACATTAATATTTAATTGGAAAAATATTACAAGTTTTGGCAAAGGTGACAGTTGAAGAAAATTGATGTTTAATGAGTACTTACTATGTGCTAATTGCTGCAATAAATACAGTCGGTGAATGACTTAAGTTTCACAATGACCGTAAGATCTTGGTATGCTGAAAGCAAGTTACATTGCAGTGGCACAGCCTGCCTCACCCAAACGCCCATCTATGTCATTATCAGAACAAAGAAACCTTTGCTTCTTGTGGGAGATTGCCACTAATGTTCCTCGTAATGACCAGGGATTTTTTCCGCAGAGGTGTCTGCAGCACTGTGACAAGGAAATGAGTCCTTTCATTCTGGAAGAAAATGTACTGTATAAATTGCCTCTTACATTCCTATCTCTTAGGCAGTGGAGACTTAGAACTCGTCTCAGAATTCGCAGAAAGGCAGAGTCCCCGCCCCACTGCAAACTGCAGCTAGGGTAACTAGCAGAAAGATGAAGAGCATGTGCTTGGAGGTCTAACTACCTGAGTTTAAATCTTATCGCGACCGCTTGCTACCTCTGTGACCCTGGACAGGTTACTTAGCCTCTCTTGGCATCACTTATCCCTGCCATAAAGTGGAAATGGTGATAGCACTTAACACATAAAGTGATATGAGCTATAAGCATATAAAGCACTTAGTCCCATGCCTGGTGCATCAGGGCTCAATAAACTAACTTGTTATGACCCTCTGTTATAAACTATTCACTAGCATTAAAGGATGTGACATTCTTATTATTGCTCACACAAGTAAGGAAAGAGGCTGCTTGGTCTTGGATAGTGAAAACTGCCTTTCAGTTTTTCAGATTTGATCTTAATCCCACGCTAAGGGTTTGATTTATATGGCCGTTACTATACACTGTACACTATGTGTTTATTAGAGGACTTAGACATGAGAGATGCCAGATCCGTGGACCACAAGGTGGAGAGCGAGGGGAGAAAGCCAGAACCAGATGGAATAGTGATTACTATGGTATTTGTAAAAACATAATTTGGTGTTAAATTTTATCATAGTAGTTTGATGGTGAAAGCCAGAATCTGTAAGCCATAGCAGTCTCAGCCAGGGTCCAAATGTGCAGCCTAGAAGCAGGTCTAGTGTGTTGCTAGAACATATCTGAACTTCAGGTGTCATCACTGTTGCTGTTTATTTAGCCCTTAATTGTACTAAGTCGTTTTATATACGTTTGGCCCTTGAGCGATGTTGAGGGGAGGGGGTGTTAGGGCTCCTGACCGTCTGACGGTTGTAAATCTACGATAACTTGTAGTCATACCCCATTTCCCTCACATCCCTGATTCAACCAACCACGGATCAGCTAGTATTGATATTATAGTATTTACTGTTGAAAACAGTCTGCGTGTAAGTGGACCTAATGCGGTTCAAACCGAGTTGTTCAAGGGTCAACTGTATATATATTTAAAAGAAAAGCTTCCACAGACTACTTATTGATCTAGCTGGCTCTTACTCAGCAACTCATGCATTGGATTCTCTGCTGAGCAGACAAGGCGATTAGCTCTTTTCTGGGGCCAGCATAGAAAGTTAAGTTCTGGTTTGCAGACGTCTGGGTATTCCATATTCCACTGGGACTGCTGCAACCAAAGGGCTTCTCCCACTGGTGTTAAAGTCTTATCCTTGCTGGCAGTGGAGGAAATTGGGGTGTACTGAAGGCTAGCAGGTGTGGCTGGGCCACTTATGTCACAGGTCTGGAAACATGAACCAATAAAATGCTCTTTTATTTTTTTTTTTTTAACATTTTAAAGAATAGTGCTTTATTGAATGAGTTTTATTCACAGAAAAGTAGTCTTTAATCTATGATGACTGCCAGATTATACAGTAGAAAGCAATTTTCTTAGTTTTCCATACTGCTGGAACAGTTTCTACTAAATGAAAACAGTCATAAAATTATATTCACAAATATAGTACTCTATCTCACACATTTCACGTGATTATTCACAACAGTAATACGACATAAGAATCAGTCATTTTGTCAGGTTAGATAAAGTATAACAGTAATGAAAAGAAATGCAAAATCTTCTAACAAAAATTACATTAAAGCCTTTGTTACATCAAATAAAAAATGAAAATTTGTTGCTAAGTATAGACAGAATATGTAATAATTTTAAACGTTACACTAATGATACACAAGGATGTGGTAAATGCCAAAAAATCTATGTGCACTTCTGCAAAACTTTAGACTTCAAAATAGAATCTTACCACCCAAACATTAATGTAGTATTGTACAATTTGAAGCTATATGTATTTAAGATTGTCCTATTGTATTAGTTATAAAGTGTCATTCAATATGTAGTGAAGATTATGGTATAGAAGAAAAAATAGTTGAAAAAATAAACACTTGAGACCTCCCTGGAGAGGCAGCTTGAAACTTTTCACCATCAAACTATGTCCCAGTCTGGGCTCTCACTAATTAACTATATAGCTTTGAACGACTCCTTTCACCTTTGAGCCTTAGTTGCCTCATCTGTAAAACAAGGGGGATGAATTATATACTCTGTAAGGTCACTTCTAGCTCTGACACCCTATGATTCTATTACGCTCAAATGAAATTCACATTGTGCTAAGTGTATAGGAGTCAAACTGAAACTGATTATGAAAGTGGGAATAAGCCAATTGTTTCTATTAGGAAAGCTCAACTAAATTAGGTAAGAATATTTTTTTCAAGTTTTTAACAGGAATTTAAATATTTTTAAGGATTTGACTTGTTTATTATAATTTGCATCTTAATGATGACAAACAACAAAAAAAGATGAGTAAGAGTCACTGAAAGAGTTATCATCTAAGTTTTAGCCCAGATTTCCAGAGTCAAGGCAAATCCATGGAAGGTAAAAGGGTGTTAGGATGGGAATTAACATTTATAACATTTGTAATTAACAACTAACATAATACATACATTATGTGTATGTATTTTACACATATGGTCTCCTTGAACTCATAACTTTGTAAGACAGGTACTGTTCTCATTTCACAGATGAAGAAATGGTTACCCCTTTTCTTTTTTAAAGCAGATTTGGCTAAAAGTAACCATATTTGCCAAATATTCCCTCCCGTCTTATTTCTCTAATGGAAATGATACACAACCTATGTATGGACTAGGGGCTAACTGGTCTGGGACTTGGCTCTCCGGCACCTGTTCTCCTGTTCTCCAGAAGACTGGCCTGGACTTGTTCTACAAGAGAGAGTGAGCAGAAGCACACAGGGCCATGGGAGGCCTGGGCTTGCCACTGACATTGTCATTCACTACACTATGTTTGTTAAAGCAAATCGTGAGGCAGCCCCAGTCTGAAGGTTGGGAAAGTAGAATTTAATGGGAGGGACTTCAAAGTCATATTGCAAGGATTATGGATACAGGGAGAGAAAGAATTGAAGCCGTCTTTGCAATCAATCTAGCACACTTGCTATTTAAATTTTCCCTGTACTGAAGGACACTTCAGTAAGATGATAGCCTGGAGGTAAACGATATGAAAACTGAACGTAATGACTCCACAGAAGTCTCAGAAGCAGGTGGCTGAGGTGGAATGTGGGTCTTCACTCTCCCGTCACCCAGCGTTTGCTGCATTGTGCATGATTCTTTTTGTAGGTTTTTCTTTAAAAAATTATTGTCAAGCTCACCTTTGACATATATAAATTCAGAGTTGTTAACTTTGAGACAAAGTATATCTGAGCTAGTTTTAAAGACTCTTTACTTTTTATTAGGCAGGAGAAATGATATTGGGACCTAATCAAGCTCAGCTTGCATGTATAGGAACATCCATAAATATTCTTTGATTCAAATGAGGTGAAGTCATGGAGGTGTCTGGGAAGGTGAAACTGAATTTTCAAGTTCGTTATATCGGCTGCCTGTCGTGTAAAAATTGCAATTCAGGACCCGTGGCTTTGGGTGAGAGCAATGGAATGCAGGCTGCTTCTCTTCTCTCTAGTTTCCGAGTTGTATCCTCTATTTTGAATCTGAACCAGCATCAACTTTTCATTCCGAAAATAATGCAGCATTTCTCCAGGGTGTTTCGGTTTTTTTGTTTGTTTTTCTGGCTCGGAAACATCTGTGCACATAAACACAGATGTTTTCTTTTATTATTAAAAATATTTATTTTCAGGTAAGGTAGCATGTGCTTGTGGTATGACATAAAATGCTTTTAGTGAAAAGCAAGTTTCCCTCACACTGCTATCCTCCAGCTCCTTGTCCAGATGTAAATGGGACATATTCCTTCAGAGCTGTCCTATGTATACAGTATATATAAGCAGAAGCAAATATTTTTATAAGCTGTTTACACCTCTTATTTTCATATAAATACAAACAAACTGCTGTGTACCTTGTTCTTGTTTCACTTAATAATTTTCCTTAGAGATTTCCTCATCTCGGTATGGAGAGACCAGCCCCATTTTACTCACAAACACATCCCATTTTCCAGGCGATATACTTCTCAGGTGCCCCTTGCTTTGTCTCTCTTTTCCTGTTGTCCACATGTTATTCTGGGGTATTCCTATTTCCATACTGGGGACTTTATCTGCCCCAGGTGGGTCCTGCCATCTTGATGACTCACATGAGGTAACAAGGTATCCATCTTTCTTCCCATGTCCCACTTTCTGGGAGAGCTGGAATGTTTCCCATGGCATAGGGCTGCTCTGCCTCAGCTTTACCACTGAGTCTGAAACCGACCAGCACTGGTTCTAGTAATGCAGAGATCGGTCACATTGGACAATCTTGCTTCTCAGTTTCTGACCCAGTAGTATTTCTCGTTTTGTTTTTTGACACATCAGAAACGTATTTCATCAGTGCTAAGCTATTTCTCTTATTCTGCCGGTTTATTCAGATTAAAGCCAGACTGTGACGGCTCTAGCTCCTCAGAGCCCCTCAGAAAAGGCACCATTTAAGGTTGATACGTCAAAGCCATACCTCGTCCATTCTTGGGTATCTCAATGGTTTTGAAGATACCCAGGATGGGTCAGTTAGAAGGTACCCTTCTCCTGCTGTTGTTCTCATGGTCTGGGAGGTGCAGTTAAAACAAGACTTCTAGGGTATGACTTTTATATGTCAATGCAATCAGATTTTTGTTAAGCACCTTATATTGTAGAATACAACATAATGTTTAATTTTAAACTATAGTACAACGTTCATGAGCATGAAATTCAGGGTTAGCTGGATCCTGTGAGACCTAAGTCAAGTTATCTGACCACTGTAAGTCTCCCAAGTCCTCATCTGTAGAAAAGATTAATAATACTTCCTAGCTCAAGGGCTCTTTTGAAGATTAAATTAGATATTGTGTATAAAATGGTCACAGAGCACCTGATACAATAGTCGATGGTAGCTGTGCCCTTGAACAAAAGACCAGTATTATCAGCTCCTGCAAAAGATGCTCTCAAATCTTCATCCTCCAGGGATCCTCAGCTATTTGAAATCCATCTTCACCCCTGGCTTTCTCCATTCCAAAGGGAATTATATATCCAGACTCTGGCTCAGAGACCTCAACAATGCCCAGTAGCCCTAGACGAAGCATCTACAGTGTTCAAGGCAATTCTTTGGCATTACACAGCTAATCAAGAGTTTCACTTTTTTTTTAATTGAGGTAAAATACCATAGTATAAATAATAGAGTTTGACATCAGAGGGTTTGGATTCCTTCTCTTTCATCTACTACTGTGTAGCATTGGGGGAAATGAGCCTTAGTTTCCTTGTGTGTTCAGTGGGAATAAGAATACCTACCTCATGCATTTTTAACAAAATACGTTGGTTAGTTTGAGGGATTAAATAATATTGATGAGTTCTTGGCACATACTACATGCCTGTACATGCCTGTTAACTGATAATTTCCTTCAGCATGTGTGATTGATATCTATGTAGTTATTTTGTTGGAATGGAGAGATAGCCTGCTTCCTTATTACAAACATTTTATTTCTATTCTATCCTCCTGCCTTGAGTTGTCAGGTGAGGGCTCGGCACCCGAAGGTGTATAATAGATGCCAAGTGAGTGATACTTTAATTTTTTTTTTTTTTAAAGGCCAAGAAAACAAAGACTTTAGTTAGAATGATTCTGGTACTAACAAAGGTTGTCTCTTTTAGAAAAATGTACCCCGAAAGCAGACTGTAACAAATTCTTTAAGTCAGTGTGCTGTGGGGCTGTGTGTATAGCCACTGCCTTCCTAACCTTGCCTTTCAGAATCCACCAATTCTCTTTTAATTAAAATTTCATCAGATTGTGCTCTAAGATCCAAGAAGGTCTAGGAAGATAGGCACAACAGAGTAAAAATGACAGCATCATCATGATTAGTTAATTAAAAACTGGATCCCAATCGTGATGTGACACACAGTGTACAATTATTCTTACATGAATTTCCCAACACGTGTCATCTTAACTGTTCTTTATTCCTCCCTCACTTTCACTTCTACTAGGTCAGTTCCAGGCTTTGCCATTATTATAGTTAACACTTCTCAAGAAAAAGTGATCACTATGGATAAACAAATACGTCTGATGACCTTCTCAATATTGTACATTCATTAGATTTGGTATGTATGCTCTTAATATGACACCAGTATCCAAAGCTGAGAGAGAGAAAAAGACCTCCGATTGATTAGCTAGTCCATGCGAGGCACTGTGCTTGGTATTTCATATGCGTTACTTTATTTAACCTTCGTAGAGGCCAGCTCTAACCTGGAACTGTAAAGAGAAGGGAAGTGTCATTCCCGGCTTTCCCTTTGTGATGCAAAGGAAATTTTAGAATGGTGTAACATTGATGTCAATTCAATAATAAACAGATTGCAGTAGTCGACCTATTATGAGGAGGAAGTGACAGCTTTTCGTGAAATCTGACCACTCTGAAGGAGAGTCTTTTCATGAACAAAACAAAAGCGCCTTTTAGAAGTAGGTTCTAACCACCACCCAGTGGCTCAGCCCTATTGAACACTGATCACTCCTTAAAGCAACCAGGTTTGGTCTACAGAGCCAAAAGGGGGGACTTAGGCCAAGGCCAGGGATTACAGAGCCTCACAGGGCTGTCTCGGAGCAAGTACTCAGACTTCTTACCCACAGGGAGGTCCTTGTGCTCAACAAAAGCATACCCTGTTTGGGAGCCTTGCTCACAGACAGGATGGTTAGCAAGGCATGTGAGTCTTAGAGTGCAATCCTATCCTCGAAGATGGGCACTGAAACCTGGGAGGTGCTTTTAATTGAGTGGGGAAGCAGGCAAGGAAGGGGTAGAGTTATAATATCATGGATCAGTACCAAGACAGAGGTAAGCACCTGGTGCTTTGGGAGCACCCAAGTGTACGTGGAGGTGGCAACAATAAGTGACAAGTGTAAATCATTATGGTGATGCCAGAGGGAAGATTGGAGCCCACTAACTGAGGCCTTATAAGGTTGCACAACCACAACCACTACAAAGGCATCTAGAATTTTGTCTCTGGTTTTCCTGGCTGAAGGATGATGAGATGGTAGGACAATTCAGACAAAGAGGAAATGAGGAAATGGTAAGACTCAGAAAAATTCAGAGTGAGAGGAAGAGATCCAGAGAGGGAGAGAGGGAGGGATAGAGAGAAGGTGAGGAGAGAGAGAGAACTTTCCCTTTTCTTAACTGGAGTATTCCCTACTGTGATGAGGAGAATAGAATTTAGTTTAAAGATATTAAATAATAAAATTCAGATTAGAGAAACTAAAAAATAGAGGCTTTGATAGCCCAGTTTAAAGCTTTCAGATCTCTATTATTTGCCATTTATCTATTGACATTTCCAAAATGTTTCCTTGGAAAGCCCTGCCCAAATGTTATGCACATGTTTTATAGCTAGAGACCATACCTGCTCATTGTTAAGAATGGAAAAGTTTTATTAAGATGTGACTTATTTCCATGCCAGACCTCTAAGGCTTGACCCTCAATCAGACAATCAACAGCAAGATTTTTTCTTTCTTTTTTTTTTTTTTTTACTCTGACTCTTCATAATCATATTGAAGGCTTTGTACTGAGTTTGGGTACGAACTGGTTATCGTACTTGTGCTGATGTGACATAATGTTCCCTGCAAATCTGAGATGACGTCTTTCAAAATCAGCAATTGAAGGTGATAGCCCTAAAGTTTCATCTGTCTTAATAAGGTTTCAGAGGGTGATTTTCTATTTTATTCACCTTTGATGTGCTTCAAAAACCAAGGTGACGTAGGAACACCGCCCCCCCACACCTACTTCTTGCAGGAAGGCATAGCTCAACAAAATGAAATTATTAAATCAGAATTTGAACGGGTGATAGCACATGTCAAGCGTAAAGATCAGATCTAATTAAGAAGATTTCTATGATCAAGAAGTCCAACGTGTAATCAGAAAGCAGCACGTTAATTGATACTTGACTTTCCATGCAATTCTATTTGCATGGAAATGATAAAGACATCCCCTCAGTGTTTTCACTGCATATTGGTTCTGTATCATTATACACATTTAGACTTCCTACTTTTGTATGACGTACAAGAAAAAGCACACTTACTTTTGGAAAACATTGCTACCATTCAAAGAGAATCTATTCTGTGCTACAAACTCAAGCCAGGCCCTTTTCATACATTACTTCACTTAATCTTTATAATACGTCTCAAGTAGAAGGATTGCACTTCCCATTGTACGGAGGAGGAGACTGACGTTCAGGGCCATTAAGTAGATTCACCGAAGGTCACACAGCTAGCAAGTAGCAGATCTGAGATTCACAACAGCTCTCTCCTTCTGTGTAGTCCGTTCTCTATCCAGAATACTGCAAAACCTCTCTGAGCTTTGTATTTGAAATTACCATGAATTGTAACTGAACAAATACCCGTCTTAAGTTCTGAGTATTACAGCTGGGCCCAAATAAACATTCCCGTTACATACCACCATAAAAGCCAGGACCAATTCTAAAATTCAGACACCTTTGTTTTCCCTCTTTTATTTTCTTTTTGAGGATTTTGCAATGGTTCATCATAAGAAGCGATTTCTTCCAAATAATTTTGTGTATTAGCTAGATGTAAATAAAAGATCAACGTAAAAAAAAAAAAATCCTTTACAGTGTGAATCTCAACCAGAGGTGATTTGCCTCTCCTCCCTTCTGGGGCCATTTCTGGTTTTCAGAACTGGAAAGGTATGGTCGTATCTGGTGGGCAGAGGCTAGGGATGCTGCTAAACATCCTACAAAGCCCAGAACGACTCCGACAACAAAGAATTATACAGTCCAAAGTGACAAGAAGAAGACAACCATTTAAAACCCTAGAAGCAGAGAATTCCAGGCAAAGGGAGCAGAAAAATCCACAGTCCCTAAAGCAGGAATGAATCTGGTATGTTCAAAGAATAGAAAGAAAACCGGTGTGGTTTGATTCTGATGAGTAAGTGAGAGCAAAGGGAAAAGCAGCTGAAAAAATTCTACCAAGCCAGATCAGGTTGGGGCTCATATTCCCTGGTAGAAATTGAGATATTCTTTTTGTTGCAATGAAAAGCTGTTACAGGATTTTCAACAGGAATGTGGGAAAATGTGATGTGTGTTTTGAAAGATAACTTTGGCTACTCTTTGGAGAATGTTCTAAGGGAGGCATAAGCGGCATTGGGGAGACACATAGAAGGTTTTGGAAATAAGGAAGATTTTGTGGGTTTAGACTATGGCGTATCAGTGAAGATAGACAGAGTTGGTTGTTATCAGAAGTTATTTTGGAGGTAGAGCTGACAGGCTTGGTGATGAGCAGGTTGAAAGGAGAAGACGTATCAAAGGTGATAACCGGATTTTTGCCTTGAGCAACTGGGTAGGGGATGATGCTGTTTACTGAGATGTAGACACTGACAGCTGAACAGAGGAGAAGGAAGTATCACATGATCTGTTTGGAGCTGTGTTATGTTTAATGTGACATTCAAGTGAAGGTGCCAAAGATTCAGGATATGTGAATCTGGAGATCAGTGAAGAGATCAGAGATGGAGAAGTAAATATGGGTGTCGTCATCATGAAAACGGCATTTAAAACCTCGGAACTGACCAGAATCACCTGGGGAGCATATGTTTATAGAGAAAAGAAAGAGACTTAGGAAGAAACTTGGGGAAATCCAACCTCTAGGAGTTGACATCTATTCTTGATAAAAATAACTGCGAGTAGATGAGTAGACAAGAGGTAGTACGTGGAGCAGAGGAGATCTGAAAAATTATTATGCTTATTTGGTGTGCAGTGAACCAAACAAAAAGTGGGCGGAGGGTGGAGAGAAAGTTTTAAAAGCCTGAAGTAGTATAACATATGTAAGGTAGCATTAATAGTACTTTTAGAGTAACTGACAGGGAGAGTATGGGAAACCGGAAATAAAAAGTAATAGCCTACAATGCCTTTGAAGAGATTAACTTTTACTGACAGGGTCCTTCCTGGGGTCTTTCTGATGCAGAGAGTAGAAGTGAATGTTATCATCACATTCTTGTATTGAATACACTCTTCTAAAACCCTGGTGTTTTTACTTTCTAAATTGATAAATTTTACTAAATAAGTCATGCTTACATTCAAGTGTTAGATTTTCCAATTATCTGTACCTAATTTCATCTTTACAGGCTGTTGAGGTTTTTTTGAAACTCTATTCTGCTATAAAACATATTAGTATTCTTTCCTGTTTCTGTTACTTGCAAATTTAACCAATGTGTCTTAACACAAGTCTTACTAAAAATGTCGATCAGACAAGGACCAAGGACCTGAAGGGCTTCACCATTATCCCTGGCGATTTCCCTCCTGTTGGATATTACAGCATACCTTGGTTCCTGTCCATTATGTATCTGCCAAGTGTTGAACTATGTTTTCATCTTTACCCCCCCCCTTTTTTAAGCAAACTGTCTAGATGAAATATGCTCCCACTCTGTCTATAAGATGTCACTAGTAGAAAAGTCTAGAGATTTTACCCCTAAATCAAGCAAGGTCAGTTATAAGTTACCAGAGAATATTTGGTAGCTCCCATGATTGCCTTTTCTAATTGCTCACAAAACTCTTTTTAAAATAGTCTATTTTGGGCTTCCCCAGTGGCGCAGGGGTTGAGAGTCTGCCTGCCGATGCAGGGGACACGGGTTCGTGCCCCGGTCAGGGAAGATCCCACATGCCGCGGAGCGGGCTCGCTGAGCCTATGCTCTGCAATGGGAGAGGCCACAACAGTGAGGGGCCCACGTACTGCAAAAAAATAAATAAATAAAATAAAATAGTCTATTTTAAAATCATATTGAGAAGTGTCTTTAAGTTCACTAAGGTTTTTTTGAAAGTCAAGATATTGTCCCATTCGGTCCTTTAGTGCCTGTTCTCTACATATTTCTCAGATATTGCTGTTAGCAACGTTGCAATCTAAACTTCAGTTCCATCTGGGAAGGAGACACTCACTTCTTGAGAGGGACGTCACCTTGATTGGGGTTCCGTATCTTCGCACTAAGGCTGACCCTCTCTTACCAGCTTGAGCACCCTTCCCATTGGTACAGATGATGGACTCAAAGTAGGAGTAAGGGAGTTAAGTATTGCTTTGTCAGTACACCACCAGCATACTTTTAGGCAGGGACCGTATTTATTTGTTTTATTTGTTATGCTTTAAGTTTTCAAAAATATGTACTTTTAACCACCACTTAACTATAATGACATTTGTGACAGATAAATTACAACCCCTTCATTCTCTAGATCATAATCAGATTAGTTCTGTGCTTTCAAAGAAATGGTAGGATAGATTCATTTTGACAGTACCTGAAATTTGAGCTTGAGTTTATCATCAAATGGGGGATGCTTTCTTCCTTTTCTTATGATTTCTCTCTCCCTTTTCCTCCCTCCCTTCCTCCCTCCCTTCCTCCCTTCCTTCCTTCCTTTCTTCCTTCCTTCTATCCATCTTTTTGGCAATTATATCAAAGAATACAGCAAAGCCCTGTAAAAATATCTGGGTAACATTGGAGTGAGTTTTGGTTATTAGTTTTTGCAACTCGTTTACTCAATTTAGCTGGCATTTTAATGAAACTACTTTTCCCCAGTGGTGCTTAAATAGCACACTTATGTTGTGATTCCTTCGTAGCCTAAGAGGTTTCTGTTTTCTCTGTGAAGAAATACGGGAATGGCTTTGATCCATTTAATTAAATAGGAACATGGCTTCCCAGAACACAGAAGAACTTAGTATTTTTGAGTGAATGAATAAATCCATGAGTGAATAAAATTTGACAAATATACAACTTTTTTTTTTTTTTTAACATCTTTATTGGGGTATAATTGCTTTACAATGGTGTGTTAGTTTCTGATTTATAACAAAGTGAATCAGCTATACATATACATGTGCTCCCACGTGTCTTCCCTCTTGCGTCTCCCTCCCTCCCACTCTCCCCCTCCCACCCCTCCAGGCTGTCCCAAAGCCCCGAGCTTATATCCCTGTGCCTTGCGGCTGCTTCCCCCTAGCTATCTACCTTACTACGTTTGTTAGTGTGTATATGTCCATGACTCTCTCTCGCCCTGTCAAAACTCACCCCTCCCCCTCCCCATACCCTCAAGTCCGTTCTCCAGTAGGTCTGCGTCTTTATTCCTATCTTACCCCTAGGTTCTTCATGACATTTTTTTCCCTTAAATTCCATATATATGTGTTAGCACACGGTATTTGTCTTTTTCTTTCTGACTTACTTCACTCTGTATGACAGACTCTAGGTCTATCCATCTCATTACAAATAGCTCAATTTCATTTCTTTTTAAGGCTGAGTAGTATTCCATTGTGTATATGTGCCACATCTTCTTTATCCATTCGTCCGATGATGGGCGCTTAGGTTCTTTCCATCTCCGGGCTATTGTAAATAGAGCTGCAATGAACATTTTGGTACATGACTCTTTTTGAATTTTGGTTTTCTCAGGGTATATGCCCAGTAGTGGGATTGCTGGGTCATACGGTAATTCTATTTGTACTTTTTTAAGGAACCTCCATACTGTTCTCCATAGTGGCTGAACCAATTCACATTCCCACCAGCAGTGCAAGAGTGTCCCCTTTTCTCCACACCCTCTCCAGCATTTATTGTTTCTAGATTTTTTGATGATGGCCATTCTGACTGGTGTGAGATGATATCTCATTGTAGTTTTGATTTGCATTTCTCTAATGATTAATGATGTTGAGCATTCTTTCATGTGTTTGTTGGCATTCTGTATATCTTCTTTGGAGAAATGTCTGTTTAGGTCTTCTGCCCATTTTTGGATGGGGTTGTTTGTTTTTTTGTTATTGAGCTGCATGAGCTGCTTGTAAATTTTGGAGATTAATCCTTTGTCGGTTGCTTCATTTGCAAATGTTTTCTCCCATTCTGAGGGTTGTCTTTTGGTCTTGATTATGGTTTCCTTTGCTGTGCAAAAGCTTTGAAGTTTCATTAGGTCCCATTTGTTTATTTTTGTTTTTATTTCCATTCCTCTAGGAGGTGGGTCAGAAAGGATCTTGCTGTGATTTATGTCATAGAGTGTTCTTCCTATGTTTTCCTCTAAGAGTTTGATAGTTTCTGGCCTTACATTTAGGTCTTTAATCCATTTTGAGCTTATTTTTGTGTATGGTGTTAGGGAGTGATCTAATCTCATACTTTTACATGTACCTGTCCAGTTTTCCCAGCACCATTTATTGAAGAGGCTGTCCTTTCTCCACTGTACATTCCTGCCTCCTTTATCAAAGATAAGGTGTCCATATGTGCGTGGGTTTATCTCTGGGCTTTCTATCCTGTTGCACTGATCTATCTTTCTGTTTCTGTGCCAGTACCATACTGTCTTGATTACTGTTGCTTTGTAGTATAGTCTGAAGTCAGGGAGCCTGATTTCTCCAGCTCCTTTTTTCGTTCTCAAGATTGCTTTGGCTATTCGGGGTCTTTTGTGTTTCCATACAAATTGCGAAATTTTTTGTTCTAGTTCTGGGAAAAATGCCAGTGGTAGTTTGATAGGGATTGCATTGAATCTGTAGATTGCTTTGGGTAGTAGAGTCATTTTCACAATGTTGATTCTTCCCATCCAAGAACATGGTATATCTCTCCATCTATTTGTATCATCTTTAATTTCTTTCATCAGTGTCTTATAATTTTCTGCATACAGGTCTTTCGTATCCTTAGGTAGGTTTATTCCTAGGTATTTTATTCTTTTTGCTGCAGTGGTAAATGGGAGTGTTTTCTTGATTTCACTTTCAGATTTTTCATCATTAGTATATAGGAATGCCAGAGATTTCTGTGCATTAATTTTGTATCCTGCTACTTTACCAAATTCATTGATTAGCTCTAGTAGTTTTCTGGTAGCATCTTTAGGATTCTCTATGTATAGTATCATGTCATCTGCAAACAGTGACAGCTTTACTTGTTCTTTTCCGACGTGGATTCCTTTTATTTCCTTTTCTTCTCTGATTGCTGTGGCTAAAACTTCCAAAACTATGTTGAATAAGAGTGGTGAGAGTGGGCAACCTTGTCTTGTTCCTGATCTTAGTGGAAATGCTTTCAGTTTTTCACCATTGAGGATGATGTTTGCTGTGGGCTTGTCATATATGGCCTTTATTATGTTGAGGAAAGTTCCCTCTATGCCTACTTTCTGGAGGGTTTTTATCATAAATGGGTGTTGAATTTTGTCAAAAGCTTTCTCTGCATCTATTGAGATGATCATATGGTTTTTCTCCTTCAATTTGTTAATATGGTTTATCACATTGATAGATTTGCGTATATTGAAGAATCCTTGCATTCCTGGAATAAACCCCACTTGATCATGGTGTATGATCCTTTGAATGTGCTGTTGGATTCTGTTTGCTAGTATTTTGTTGAGGATTTTTGCATCTCTGTTCATCAGTGATATTGGCCTGTAGTTTTCTTTCTTTGTGACATCCTTGTCTGGTTTTGGTATCAAGGTGATGGTGGCCTCGTAGAAGGAATTTGGGAGTGTTCCTCCCTCTGCTATATTTTGGAAGAGTTCGAGAAGGATAGGTGTTAGCTCTTCTCTAAACGTTTGATAGAATTCACCTGTGAAGCCATCTGGTCCTGGGCTTTTGTTTGTTGGAAGATTTTTAATCACAGTTTCAATTTCAGTGCTTGTGATTGGTCTGTTCATATTTTCTATTTCTTCCTGATTCAGTCTTGGCAGGTTGTGCATTTCTAAGAATTTGTCCATTTCTTCCAGATTGTCCATTTTATTGGCATAGAGTTGCTTGTAGTAATCTCTCATGATTTTTTTTATTTCTGCAGTGTCAGTTGTTATTTCTCCTTTCTCATTTCTAATTCTATTGATTTGAGTCTTCTCCCTTTTTTTCTTGATGAGTCTGGCTAGTGGTTTATCTATTTTGTTTATCTTCTCAAAGAACCAGCTTTTAGTTTTATTGATCTTTGCTATCGTTTCCTTCATTTCTTTTTCATTTATTTCTGATCTGATTTTTATGATTTCTTTCCTTCTGCTAGCTTTGGGGCTTTTTTGTTCTTCTTTCTCTAATTGCTTGAGGTGCAAGGTTAGGTTGTTTATTCGAGATGTTTCCTGCTTCTTAAGGTGGGCTTGTATTGCTATAAACTTCCCCCTTAGAACTGCTTTTGCTGCATCCCATAGGTTTTGGGTCGTTGTGTCTCCATTGTCATTTGTTTCTAGGTATTTTTTAATTTCCTCTTTGATTTCTTCAGTGATCACTTCATTATTAAGTAGTGTATTGTTTAGCCTCCATGTGTTTGTATATTTTACAGATCTTTTCCTGTAATTGCTATCTAGTCTCATGGCGTTGTGGTCAGAAAAGATACTTGATACAATTTCAATTTTCTTAAATTTACCAAGGCTTGATTTGTGACCCAAGATATGATCTATCCTGGAGAATGTTCCATGAGCACTTGAGAAAAATGTGTATTCTGTTGTTTTTGGACGGAGTGTCCTATAAATATCAATTAAGTCCATCTTGTTTAATGTATCATTTAAAGCTTGTGTTTCCTTATTTGTTTTCATTTTGGATGATCTGTCCATGGGTGAAAGTTGGGTGTTAAAGTCCCCTACTATGAATGTGTTACTGTCAATTTCCCCTTTTATGGCTGTTAGTATTTGCCTTACGTATTGAGGTGCTCCTATGTTGGGTGCATAAATATTTACAATTGTTATATCTTCTTCTTGGATCGATCCCTTGATCATTATGTAGTGTCCTTCTTTATCCCTTTTAATAGTCCTTATTTTAAAGTCTATTTTGTCTGATATGAGAATTGCTACTCCAGCTTTCTTTTGGTTTCCATTTGCATGGAATATCTTTTTCCATCCCCTTACTTTCAGTCTGTATGTGTCTCTAGGTCTGAGGTGGGTCTCTTGTAGACAGCATATATAAGGGTCTTGTTTTTGTATCCATTCAGCCAATCTGTGTCTTTTGGTGGGAGCATTTAGTCCATTTACATTTAAGGTAATTATCGATATGTATGTTCCTATTCCCATTTTCTATATTGTTTTGGGTTCGTTATTATAGGTCGTTTCCTTCTTTTGCGTTTCTTATCTAGAGAAGTTCCTTTAGCATTTGTTGTAAAGCTGGTTTGGTGGTGCTGAACTCTCTCAGCTTTTGCTTGTCTGTAAAGATTTTAATTTCTCCATCAAATCTGAATGAGATCCTTGCTGGGTAGAGTAGTCTTGGTTGCAGGTTTTTCTCCTTCATCACTTTCAGTATGTCCTGCCACTCCCTTCTGGCTTGTAGGGTTTCTGCTGAGAGATCAGCTGTTAACCTTATGGGGATTCCCTTGTGTGTTATTTGTTGTTTTTCCCTTGCTGCTTTTAATATGCTTTCTTTGTATTTAATTTTTGATAGTTTGATTAATATGTGTCTTGGCGTATTTCTCCTTGTATTTATCCTGTATGGGACTCTCTGTGCTTCCTGGACTTGATTAACTATTTCCTTTCCCATATTAGGGAAGTTTTCAACTATAATCTCTTCAAATATTTTCTCAGTCCCTTTCTTTTTTTCTTCTTCTTCTGGAACCCCTATAATTCGAATGTTGGTGCGTTTCATGTTGTCCCAGAGGTCTCTGAGACTGTCCTCAGTTCTTTTCATTCTTTTTTCTTTATTCTGCTCTGCAGTAGTTATTTCCACTACTTTATCTTCCAGGTCACTTATCCGTTCTTCTGCCTCAGTTATTCTGCTATTGATCTTATCTAGGGTACTTTTAATTTCATTTATTGCGTTGTTCATCGTTGCTTGTTTCATCTTTAGTTCTTGTAGGTCCTTGTTAACTGTTTCTTGCATTTTGTCCATTCTACTTCCAAGATTTCGGATCATCCTTACTATCATTATTCTGAATTCTTTTTCAGGTAGATTGCCTATTTCCTCTTCATTTGTTAGGTCTGGTGGGTTTTTATCTTGCTCCTTCATCTGCTGTGTGTTTTTCTGTCTTCTCATTTTGCTTATCTTACTGTGTTTGGGGTCTCCTTTTTGCAGGCTGCACTTTCGTAGTTCCCGTTGTTTTTGATGTCTGTCTCCAGTGGCTAAGGTTGTTTCAGCGGGTTGTGTAGGCTTCCTGGTGGAGGGGACTAGTGCCTGTGTTGTGGTGGATGAGGCTGGATCTTGTCTCTCTAGTGGGCAGGTTCACGTCTGGTGGTGTGTTTTGGGGTGTCTGTGGCCTTATTATGATTTTAGGCAGCCTCTCTGCTGATGGGTGGGGTTGTGTTCCTGTTTTGCTAGTTGTTTGGCATAGGTTGTCCAGCACTGTGGCTTGCTGGTCGTTGAGTGAAGCTGGGTGCTGGTGTTAAGATGGAGGTCTCTGGGAGATTTCCACCGTTTAATATTATGTGGAGCTGGGAGGTCTCTTGTTGATCAGTGTCCTGAAGTTGGCTCTCCTACCTCAGAGGCAGAGCCCTGCCTCCTGGGCTGGAGCACCAAGAGCCTTTCATCCACACGGCTCAGAATAAAAGGGAGGAAAAGTAGAGAGAATTATTAGAAGTATGAGGAAAGAAAGAAGGAAAGGAGGAAAGGAAGGAAGGAAGAAAGAAGCAAAGAAGGAAAGAAAGGAGGGAGGGAGGGAGGAAGGAAGGAAGGAAGGAGGGAAAGAAGGAGAAAATGTAGAGAGAATTAGTAGAAGTATGAGGAAAGAAAGAGGGAAAGGAGGAAAGGAAGGAAGGAAGAAAGAAGCAAAGAAGGAAAGAAAGGAGGGAGGGAGGAAGGAAGGAAGGAGGGAAAGAAGGGGAAGATGTAGAGAGAATTAGTAGAAGTATGAGGAAAGAAAGAGGGAAAGGAGGAAAGGAAGGAAGGAAGAAAGAAGCAAAGAAGGAAAGAAAGGGAGGAGGGGAGAAGGAAGGAAGGAAGGAGGGAAAGAAGGAGAAAATGTAGAGAGAATTAGTAGAAGTTTGAGGAAAGAGAGAAGGAAAGGAGGAAAGGAAGGAAGGAAGAAAGAAGCAAAGAAGGAAAGAAAGGAGGGAGGGAGGGAGGAAGGGAGGAAGGAAGGAGGGAAAGAAGGAAAAAAGACAGAAAGAAAGAAGATACAGTAAAAATAAAATAAAGTATAATATAGTTATTGTACTAAAAAATATTTAGAAAGAAAGAAAAAAAAAAAAGAACAGATAGAACCCTAGGACAAATGTTGGAAACAAAGCTATACAGAGAAAATCTTACACAGAAGCATACACATACGTGTTCACAAAGAGAGGCAAAGGGGGAAAAATCATAAATCCTGCTCCCAGAGACCACCTCCTCAACCTGGGGTGATTCGCTGTCTAAAGGAGGGAAGGAAGGAAGGAAAGAAAGAAAGAACGAAGGTAAAGTACAATAAAGTTATTACAATTAAAATTAATTATTAAGAAAAAAAAATTTTTTTAAAAAAAAAACCATGGACGGATAGAGCCCTAGGACAAATGTTGGAAGCAAAGCTATACAGAGAAAATCTTACACAGAAGCATACACATACACGTTCACAAAGAGAGGCAAAGGGGGAAAAATCATAAATCCTACTCCCAGAGACCACCTCCTCAACCTGGGGTGATTCGCTGTCTAAAAGAGGGAAGGAAGGAAGGAAAGAAAGAAAGAAAGAACGAAGGTAAAGTTCAATAAAGTTATTACAATTAAAATTAATTATTAAAAAAAAAATTTTTTTTTTAAAAAAAAACCATGGACGGATAGAGCCCTAGGACAAATGGTGGAAGCAAGAGTATACAGACAAGATCTCACACAGAAGCATACACGCACACATTCACAAAAAGAGGAAAAGGGAAAAAAATCACAGATCTCGCTCCTAAATTCCCCCTCTTCAATTTGGGATCACTCCCTGTCTATTCAGGTATTCCACAATGCAGGGCACATCAAGTTGATCGTGGAGCTTCAATCCGCCGCCTCCGCGGCTGCCGGGCAAATATACAACTTATATACAAATTCATCAGCTAACGCCTATCCTTTCCTATAAGATAGTATATAAAACATGAACATATTTTATTATGGCTCATTTGAGCAGATAAAAACATATTTTATATGTGATTTTTAGAAATCAGTCATATTCAATGCACTTTATCCCTTTATTTAGACTTACTCTTATTTCTTATAGAACATTTTGAAGTATTTAAGTCATGGGCTGAATATTCGTTCATTTACCCTACAAATGAGTAGTATAAGTCTATACCATTTAGTGGGAATACATCTTGGTGTTCCACTGACTGTCAGTGTTCTTATAATGTCAGACTTTTTTTCTGGTCATATGTCTACATCAGCAGAGTGTTTATGTCTTAGAGTGACTCACTATAGTTCTATATGAGAAAAAACCCTCTGAGCTCTGCAGTCACACTTTATTCAGTCATGTGAAAAATGTTAGTGAAAAGTATTCCTGCTTGCCATGGTTACTACATATTTCCTATTTCCAACTGTACTACACAACTTCCAATGTCTTTTGTTGAAGACGAAAATGAAAGCAGGGTTTAGAATTTCAAGGAGGAACTCCTTCGTTTAGCCCTCAAAAGCAGCCAGAGGGAAAAGATGGCTCACAAAGCCTCAGCAACGGGCTTCCCTGGTGGCGCAGTGGTTGAGAGTCCGCCTGCCGATGCAGGGGACACGGGTTCGTACCCCAGTCCGCGAAGATCCCACATGCCGCAGAGCGGTTGGGCCCGTGAGTCATAGCCACTGAGCCTGTGTGTCCGGAGCCTGTGCTCCGCAACGGGAGAGACCACACCAGTCAGAGGCCCGTGTAGCGCAAAAAAAAAAAAAAAAAAAAAAGCATCAGCAACAAGTTTTTACAGGTAAATTTTCAACAGCAGTTGTGGAATGAATCTTTAATGGATACAGAAGAGAACTGTCAATCTAAAAATTTAAACCCAATGGAACTATGTTTTCAAGACCCAGGGTAAAACAAATTCAATTATAGAAAATTGACTTCCAAAGAATATATTTCAGAAAGAAAGAATTGATACCAGAGGAAAATCTGAGATGCAAAAAGGAAAGTGAGCAAAGAAAATGACATGTATGTTGGTAGATTTAAGTCAATGTCCTTTGGAAAGACGAACATAGTAATGTCTAATTGGTAGGACTAAAAATATTTTTTAGAAAGCTTAGGGTAAACTGTCGAAAAGCAATTTAAGGTAAGCCAGGAGGGGGTCAGAATTTAAAGTACTCTAAGATCTTTTTGCTGTTTGAGAGGAGGTTAAAGACACTGATTAACTTTAGACTTTAAGTATTCAGAGTCACACTTTAATGGTGACAATTAACAGACTGTAATTTGTATATATAAATATCAAACCATTAGAAGGAAAAGATCAAATGAGAAAAAAATCTGATTAATCAAATGCATTTCCAAGTAAATCCTAATATAACTGTAAAATGTGTACAGAAAAACAAAGGATCAGTGCAAGCCAATTCATGAAGAAGAAAATGCAGGGTTAGTTGTAGTACCAAATATCAAAAATTGATTAAAAAACAGTAGTAATTAAGACATGACACACAGGTGAAGGAATATGCAAATAGACCATAGAATAATATGGCAGACATAATCTTGCCGACCACTAGGGAAGAGATGAGCTATTCAGGAGACATTACTGGAACAATTGTTAATCTGTCTGGAAAAAAACCCCAAAAAAACAAGAAAACCTGGCTGTTTCCTTCAAACTAACACATGATACAAAAATCAGAAATAATAAAAGAAAACTTAAATTTGACTACCTTAAAATTGTAAACTATTCATCAAAGGATTTATAAAAATGAGAAAAGTAGTCACAAAATGATAGAAGATATTTACAATATGTAAAACCAAAAAGGAATTAGTATCTATGATACATAAAGAACTTCTTCAAATTAGTAAGAAAAAGACAAGCTACTTAAAAGAAAAAACTGAAAGGCAGAAGAATAAACAGGCGTTTCACAGAAGGGAAAACTGAACATTTCAGTAAATACATAAAAGGATATCGTCTCATTTTTAATCAAGGAAGTGCAGATTAAAACCACAATGAGATACTATTAGACCCACCAAAATTGGAAAAATTTTTTAAAGTAGGATAATAAGTCTTAGCTGTGGAGAAAGGAGATTTTTCTTACGTTTCTGGTATGTGTATAAATTATCCAGTAAGATTGCTGATGTGGGCATTTAATGACCCACAAATTATTTTCCTATGCATATAAGCTAGGAGAAGTTCTACATATGTACAACAGAATAAATGTGCAGCATTGATTGTAATAAAACTGGAAGCAACAAATTTCCATCAACAGGAGAATGAATAGGTAAATTTTGGTTCAGTGTTAACTAAACAGCGGTGAAATGAATGAAACAGCTCCTTAAACCAGCATGAACCGCATCAACATAACGTTGAACAGAAAAAAAAATGTGAGAATAATACATATGCTTTGATACTCCTTGTATAAAATTTTCAAATATGTAAAAATAATACTTCAGGCTATATGCATATGTATTATAAATATGAAGAAATGGCCAGGGAATAATAAAAGTTCTGAATGCTGATGACCTAAGAGGGGAAGAGAGGGGAACAGCCTCATAAGGGGCTTCAACGATAAATGAAATATCCTATTTCTCAATGTGGGTGTTCTTTTAGCACTTTTCATACATTTTATACATAATACATTATAAATATAATTTTATAAGTATAAATATTGTATAATTTAAAAATAAAATTCCATAATTTAAAAGAATAAAAAGAAAAAAGTTAAATTACTCATACCGCACCCTAATCACTTATCCTTATATAAAATAAAGCCATCAAAATGAAATAAATTCATTACAAATCTTCTTTTAGTTAAAATCAAATTAAATTATTCCAGGACAAAACAATCAGCATACAGTACATACAATTATCATTGTTTAGTGCATGTGTCTGACCTTGAGTAAGGTACTAATTTCTCCAGGCCTCAGTTTCTTCATCTCTAAATTGAGATGCCTGGATCAGCAGACTATTCTAAGAGTTGTCCCTGCAGTAATTTTCTGTGTGCCAATCTGGTCTATAACTTGAATGCCCTCTCCTCTAGACAGGCACACACATTACAAGCTGTGGTTTCTGAAAGGCAAAAGCCGTGTCTTTCAAGGGCATACCTGCAGTGCATAGGTGTGAATTACCTGACATATGGTAGGTGGTCAGTGGAGTAAAGGATTCTGGCATTATATGCTAGTGAATGCTGGGCATGCTAAAATCTCATCATATCCTGAAGTCATTATAAAACCAATTGGATGGTTTTACAACCACAATTGCAGGGATCATGGATAATAAAATATCAAAAAGATGAAACATTCATCAATTTTAGGAAATATATTTTTCACATTTTGTCTCCTCTGAATTCAAGGTAGGTCTTGCAATAGATGATAACTTTGTCAACTATTGTCAGCCAGGGAGCACTTGCGATGCAGTTGTCATTGCCTGATTATAAACTTAGTTGTTATTCCTGGTGGCGTGACACACAATAGAATTCCTTTGATATCTCAGTCAACAAATCATTTAAGGAAAGAATGAGTCTTACTTGTCCTCTCTGAAAAGCTTTCATTGAAATAATCTGATACAATTAAGAAAACCCAGCTTCAGAAATAGTAAAATAGATATATTTTAGATGAAATTCTTGGAGAACGTCGAAGAGCACCCTTTTAAGAAAATCTCCATCAAAAAATGACCTTAATGGCACAGAGAATAAGACTGATTTGAAAAACACAAAGATAAAGAAATGTGAGTTAAAAGTAATTCAGAAGAGGTGCACTCTGAATGTGAATAGACTAGGAAAACCTTAACCAATGGGTGTGGCCTACACCTTCTATATATGTAAACAGGAGTATATTTTTGAAAACAGTTTCTCCTATCAAAAGTGTTAATTCCCACTGTTAAATCTTAGTTACAGAAACTGGGAACCAGGAGAGGGCAGCAGAGAACTAACCTGAAAAAGCTTTCTGTTGTATTTTAACTGTATAAAGGGCACTTCATACTTTATGAAGTTCTTTCACGTATATCAACTTATGGCATCCCTGCAACATAGCTGGGGCAGGCCAGTTCTTTCCATTCTCACTGAAAAGACAAACTGAGACTTGGAGAAATTAAGTCACTACTTTGAGGTGGCCCAGCTAAGGGATGGCCTTGGCTTTAAGAAGGAGTTGGACTTACGTGCACTCTGCTCCTTCAAATGCCAGTAAAACCACTGAGAAGCCAAGGGGGTGGTCAGAAGGAGAATTAGAGATGGGGTCTGTTGAGATCCAGATCAGATAAGCTCAGGACCAGGGTGTGTGTGTGGAAGACATCATGAATGAGGATGAAGATGTGAACTAAGAAACCAAACCAAAGACCAAGGGAGTATAAGTAAATACCAAACCAGTCCATGGTCGCTGGAGAGCAGAGACAGGTCTGAACCATCAAATGCAGACCTGAGACAGAAAAGACAGGAAACCCCAAATGGCGTGCTGTGTTATCAGAGCACCGTGAGTACTGGTCGGGTCCCAATCCCTGCCCTTTCTGGTCTTTAAGTGGACTAGCCTCAGATATATTAAAAAACAGAATAGCTCCTGGCCCCTCAGCAATAATATTTGAGCAAAACTCCAGGGTATTTCATACTGGTGAAGTTACAGATGAAATGACCAAAAGATATTTGCTGTGTTCCTGCCTCACTTCCTGGCAATTAAAAACCAAAAACAACAACAACAGCAACACAATCCAGAGGGAGAGTTTCTGCTTCGTTTACCAAGTGGTTATTGATTAAAAGCTCAAATCAGAAAATGGAATATTTTGAAGCCCTAGTGGGAAGGCATATATGATTCTTCACTCCAAAGAAATTGGACTAAACCTTTTGGCCTGATAAGTGTAGTCTAGGTGAAGCATTACTTGTGTTGTCAAGATTCATTTCTTTACTGAGCAGTCACTTCATAAAGCAAGCTATGTGGTTGGGATTTTGAAGGCTTTTATTTCTGCTAAATACTCAGAGATGGGAAACGTTCTGAGGCAAAGAGGTGTAATCTCTACTCACTATTCCCCTGCATGGCCACCTCTTGGGAACCACCCCAAAGAGGAAGGTTGAAAGGTGTGCCTACAGCTGTGTTTTCTTAGGAAGATCATTCTCAGAATGCAGAATAGAGAAGTAGAGTGTCCAGACTCTGTCCACAGTGTGTGCAAGACATCAACTGCAGGTGTCAATAAATACAAATATTAAACAAGTCCTCCTCCCAGAAACCACATGAGCAGGAAAATAGAAGAATTCAGCATTCTTTATTACTCATTTAAATAAATCATGCTTTGTGCTGGTGGATGGAAGAGAGGATATTTGTAAGTAAGCACTTGTGTGTAGGAGGGTGATGAAGATAGGATAGTCATTTCTTGTTCCAACAAAATCTGTGCTTTACCTAGACCATTATGTGCACATTTCAGGAGGGCTTATGCGGCATATGACAGGATACAAAGACATCGAGAGCTGAATGATTCAAAGTCATACAGTCATTTTATTAATGATCTGTCTTTGACTCTCTTTGTTTTCACTCTAGGATAACATACAATTCCTACATATATTTTTATATTTATATCCATATTCATGTCTACATTTATATTTATTTCCAGAGTGAAGAGAAAGCATCACAGAAAGCACTCAAGCTTTAGAATCAGATGGATATAGATATGTAACATATATCCCCTTTTTTTTTTTTTTTTGCGGTACGCGGGCCTCTCACTGTTGTGGCCTCTCCCGTTGCAGAGCACAGGCTCTGGACACGCAGGCTCAGCGGCCATGGCTCACGGGCCCCGCCGCTCCGCGGCATGTGGGATCTTCCCAGACCGGGGCACGAACCCGTGTCCCCTGCATCGGCAGGCGGACTCTCAATCACTGTGCCACCAGGGAAGCCCTATATATCCACTTTTTATCACTCGTTTATTAGTTGATTTGGGGTGAGGTACACAATATCTTTGAGCTTTAATTTCCTCATCTGTCAAGTAGAGATACAAATACCCACATTATTATTATTTTTAAGGGAAGTGAATAAGTATATATTCCCTGTGGTCCTTAGGTTAAAGGCAGCCAATCTTTTCTTTCTGTGGAAGCTCCCATAGACGTACCTTGAGATTTATCTCCCCTCCTTCAGAATGCCATTCATATTATTTCTATGCTTGGAGTTATCCTTTGCTAATTTAATAAATATTGAGCGCTTACTAAATGCCAGTAACTGTCCTAGGCCCTTAATAAAAGGGACAAAACCCCTTTCCTCAGGGAACTAACAGTCTAGTGGACCATCTATTCTCTTTTTCTTGCTCGCTTACATCTTTATTCCACTTGTCCTCCAAACTTCACCTCAAGGGCTTCCCATTCTGTGAAAATTTTTTCTGAGTTTTTCCTACCGGAAACAGTCTCTGTGTGCTTTGAAATTCTGTAACATTTTCCCACATTGCCTGCTCACGTGGCTGTTTATCTTCTTCCCTGTACTGTAGGTTTTTTTTGCATATGTCCTTTCAAATTGCATGCTTCTGATGGTAAAAGGTCTAGAATACAAGCTTCAAAAGGAAAGCATGATTCAGTGTGTTTTGTTCACTGGGTATCCCCAGGAACGGTAGTGGGCAAATACAGGTTTTCTATAAATATTTTGCATGAATGAACGAATGAATACCTTTGCATCTTTCACATTACCTTACTGTGTTGTGTATGGAGAATTGGATTTGTACTCAGAAGTCCTGAATTTAAAAAGCAAGCTCAAAAGTTAACTTTCCCTCTCTGAGACTCAGCTTCCTAATATGGAAGATGGAAATAAGATTTTTGCTTAACATATTATAGAATTGCTTTTAAGATCAAATTAGTGGGATGTATATGGAAAATAACATTGTTTGTTCACTGCTAAATGAGTAAAAGTTGTTACAACTAACCCTGTAATGGTTACTGTTGAATGAATGAATGCATGTGTTATGGACTAAATATTTGTGTCCCTGCAAAATTCGTATGTTAAAGCCCTAACCCCCAGTGTGATGGTATTTGGAGATGGGGTCTTTGGGAGGTAGTTAGGTTCAGATGAGGTCATGAGGGTGGAGCCTTCCAGATGGGATTAGTCCCTTGTAAGATGAGATATGAAAGAGTACCACCACCTCACCCCACTTTGCTTGGGGCACAAAGAAGTCATGTGAGCACACAGCAAGATGGCAGTCGCCTACAAGCTGAGAAAAAAGGGCTCAGAATGAAATCTACCTTGCGGGCATCTCGATCTTAGACCTCCCAGCCTCCAGAACTGTGGTAAATTTCTGTTGTCTACACCACCCAGTCTAAGGTATTTTGTCATGGCAGCCTGAGCTAAGGTAGCATGCATGAATGAATGAATGAGAAGGAAAAAAGAGGATTCCATGAACTTTGAGCAATTTAGTGATTCAATCAAGAGGTAAATAAAGGCATTCTAGAAGGGACAAAGGCTTCAGTCATGCAGGAAAATTAATTGATGTTTAAAAGTGCTGTGCTGTAACTTTGCTGAGTACATTTCCCGAGATCAGCTTTACTCCTAAGTTCAGGACATAAGAGAAAGAATTAAACTATGTATTAAGACAGGGAAGGGGAAGGAGAAGCTGGGACAAAGCGAGAGAGTGGCGTGGACATATATACACTACCAAACGTAAAACAGATAGCTAGTGGGAAGGAGCCGCATAGCACAGGGATATCAGCTCGATGCTTTGTGACCACCTAGAGGGGTGGGATAGGGAGGGTGGGAGGGAGTGAGACGCAAGAGGGAAGAGAGATGGGGGCATATGTATATGTGTAACCGATTCACTTTGTTATACAGCAGAAACTAACACACCATTGTAAAGCAATTATACTCCAATAAAAATGTTAAAAAAAAAATAAACTATGTATTAAGAGACTGAGGTCTCAGTGGATGTCACTTGAACTCTCTGATCCTCTGTTGCCTTATGTGTAAAATGGAGATTGGAATGCCAAGCATATCCACCTCCTAGCATTGTTGTAATAATCAAAGAAGTTTATGTGTTGATAAATGACCTTTAAGTTATTAATTGCCAATAAAATGTGAGATATTAGCGGTAGTAGCATGACACTAAAGACTCGTGGTTTGTGCCACATCCTTTGCTTCTCAAAATGACATTTTTTTACCCAAGATTTACTTACGATCTAGAAATTCCTAACATCCTGGAATTTATTGAGAGTAGTAAGTTTTGGGTCCACACTACAATCCTGTGAGCCATGTTTTGCAGGGAAGAAAGTGGCGCATAGAGGCAAAGTGAACTTTCCAGGGTCACACAGCTTGTTGATGGCACAACTGGGTTCCTAACACATGTTCAGTAACTCCAGATGTGGACCTTTTTCCAGTAAAGCACAAAGATCTGAGTGCTCTTGTTTTCAAATACAATACCTTTTTCAATGAGCCCTAGTATTTCTTACTGTCACACTTAATCCAATAAAGTTAACATCCGAGATTTTTGTGGAATTTTCTAGTACTTTAAGTTTTGGTAAATGTGCAGTATTCTTATCAACTTATTTTCAAGGTGCAACTTAATAGTGCGTCCCTGGAGAATGGATTGGCTGGTATTTAATTTTTCACAAAGATTTTTAAATGGCCTGGTACTATAAAAATATTTTGTGCTTGTAAATATTTTAAAAGGTGTGTGATCCTGAATATTTTGAAACTTTGAGTGCTGGCATAGAAGAAGAGGACTGAGGTTCCTAATCCATATCTGTAGATATTCGTTATTAAGCAAGTAACAAGATGGGTGGAGAGGGCTTCCCTGGTGGCGCAGTGGTTGGGAGTCCGCCTGCCGATGCAGGGGACACGGGTTCGTGCCCCGGTCCGGGAAGATCCCACATGCCGCGGAGTGGCTGGGCCCGTGGGCCGTGGCCGCTGGACTTGAGCGTCCGGAGGCTGTGCTCCGTAACGGGAGAGGCCACAACAGTGAGAGGCTCGTGTACCGGAAAAAAAAAAAAAAAAAAAAAAAAAAAAATGGGTGGAGAGGTCTAGATTGTATTTAAACCTCTGGAGGAAGGATGGTGATGAGAGGTAGAATTTTAAAATAGAATTTTGAATATAGCCTGAAACTAGGCACATGGTAGGAGTTAAAAAGAAATCGCTTCACTAAGCGCCATTATTCTGAGGAATGGTAAGAAAAGCAAGCAAAGACATTGATGACCTGAGAGAAACACGAACAACATATTACAGCTCAGAGTATATTGACAGCCTAGCCTGACTCCCAGGAATTTAGAGCAAATTTGGCATTCGGAAGCCAGATGGGTTTCTTTAAGACCCCTTCTATTTTTTAAAGACCTTGTTAAAGTCGGCCTTGGAGGAAGAACAAAAGATAATTTTTTCTGGAGTGAAATACATTTCTTCCCTCTAAATCTTATCATTCAGTGGCAGTTCGATAAGGGAAGACGAAGCTCAGGATTTTGAGCCTCGTGTGGAAAGGGACCTGGCTCCATCCTCCGGAGTATTCCTATTCTCCTAGCTAAGATTTCCGCCTAGGAAGCCCCAAAGGGGCTGAGGTCACGATACAACTTCAGGACCACAAGGAGCCCAGCTGAGAAGCTTTTCCTCTAAGCATGAGATCATGGCCTCTTACTGTGATTGCCGTGGTGCCACTCCTGAACTTATGCCACACAGGCAAGTAAAAGCCAGGATCTCAGTATTCCTTTGACCGAATGAAGCATAAGCAACCGCTGATAATTTGCAAGCTTTGTTCTCTCTTGCTGACCACAAATATATAGAGAATATGATCCATGGCAGCCAATCTGGCAATCAAAATCATGGGGAAATCCAGGCTCTCTCTTTGGTATACCCAAGTCAGTAGGCTTCATTTGCTTAAAGATGAGGTAAATAAGGGAACAGGTGTTGATTCTGCCACACTGAAGATTTCCAGGGGCTTTGCACAAATCAGACCATGGCACCCTTGTTCAGGACACGCTTCTCTGAGGTGCTGTTTTGGGCATAATAAGAGCCTCTTTGGCTAGGTCTTATTTTTGGTATGTTGTCAAGATCTATATCGAGAACACTGTCTGCGTTAATGTGTTCTTGTGTGCGCATATATACAACTGAGTCAAAGTTCTTTCCTGTACCTGTGAACAATTGAATATTGCTGTGTTTAATTTGTGAGCTGCTGCTGTAAGATTTTTTCTCGTGAGAATCAAAACTTTATCGTTATCATCATCACTAACAATTACTGAGCCCTTTACATGGAGATTAAGGTAGGTGGTATTAGCCCCATTTTATTATAGATGAGGAAACTATAGTTTAGGAAGGTTAGATACGTTTTAAAGTTTACATAGCAAAATTTTGGCAAAGTCAGTTATTCAAAATCAGGAGCTATGGCTCCAAAGGTGCCACCTTTTACCATCACACCACGTTGCGTCCAACACGTGCTCACCCCTATTCCCAGGAAGACTTAAAATCTAAGGAGTAATAGAGGAGTTTTGTTTATTTAGTAACCAATATCTTGAATCTGACCCTCTTAGACTTTTAGAAGGTGTATATTTTGAAAAGATAATTAAAAATATATATACTGTTAAAGGTAATAAAGACCCAACACAGCATAGCAAATGTAAAGCATTACTCTTTTATCCATGCACCTATTAAATATGTGCTTTTGGATAATTGCTGCCCACTCCTCTACCCCCTCATTCACAGTAGCCTCTTTTTAGGTCATTCACACGTTTATTCGACAAGTATTTTTGGAAACACCTGCTTTGTACTGAGCATTGCTCTAGGAGCTAGCAATATAGCAAAGAAAAATCAAATGCAACACCCATCAGAATACAGAATAAAAATGTGCTTATTAAAATTGATATTGAGACAGTAGTTGGTTTATTTTTTTATGTAGAGTCCAAAAAACCCAACAGTTTTATCACTTCCAATCTCGCTCTAAAACAAATCACACCCACAAGTTAGGCTGTACACATCCTGCACGGAGGGTCTTATACTAATTTCTATGGAGCTGTCAGAGAGAAGAAAACGTGTCTTGTCCTCAAGTAGCAAGGGCAGGGAAGCTGTTCTTCCAAGAATTTGGATTTTTTCCAAGACTCTTTCTAGGACTCATTCTCCATAATATATCCACTCTTTAATATGTTCACTGAACCCTGTGTGTTTTCCAGGTGTTCTATGGTGTAAGTCATCGGGGATTAGTCATTTCCATTTGCCAGTGCCATGCCTAGCAAGATCTGAGGCAAAAACCATTTCCCCATCATGCCAATTGGCAAAGGCTTGTGGTTGGGCTTTGTTCAGGCAAACAGATGAGCCCTCTAAGGGTTAATTAGGAAGCGAGCCCCTTTCAGCGCTTGAAATTGTTTACTTCGATCGTTTTCATGCACACTGCCATGTTTCACTTGGGTACTGATTGTGCCTGATGGACCCATTATTTTGTAACCAGAGCAGCGCCTTGGCTAGCTCTCCGGGGGTTAATTAAATGAAGTAGTGCCCCAGAAATTACTAGCAGAGAGGACACTTGAATTTCTCACCAACAGTACTGAAGAAAGTCCTGTTACTATGAACAATCAGGTTTCTCAGCACCAGTGGTGCCTTGCACAGTTGGAGTTTATTAGGTTACTGTATCAAGACAAGCCCAGCTGATCCATCCATGCAGTCCTGCCTGTTTTGGCCTGTGTCCGCTCGCAGAGGAATTGTGCCCGTGGGCTCTGGAAACCCCACCTGCATAAGGCAGCCCTGTTTTCTGCAGAAGGTGATTCCTGCCCCGAGTTAAATGTGTATACCTCGTGGAAATGTTGGTGTCGTTAAGCCAAAGGCACTTAGAAGCTAGAAAAACAGCAATCTACTCGGAACACACTGCACTAAACACAGCAAGAGCCCACAATGATTGGTAAGGTGATCAGACATTTTTCTGATATTGTTATGTCACTGTTGCTGCTGATGGGGGCTGACCTTGTAATCTGCCAGTTCTTTCCCCCTCATTTCATTTCTTCTCCCCCTACTGAATTTCTAACGCCAGACTCTGTGTAAAATGACTGCATGTTATTTTTTGTCTTAGGTTATTATTTTATTTTGCAACAAGCCCACTGGGATTTAATAACCAGGAGAGAGAATTGTGTATTGAGGTGTGAATGAGGAGAATGGTAAATTCTAGAGCTCAAATGTCTAAGCCCTTCTGCATTTGGGGCCACTGGGGGAAGCAGCAAACCAGGAAAGAGGAATTTTTTTTTTTTTTAACCTGATGCTGGGTCCTCAGACCCACAATATCAATTATAGTGAAGCATTTCTGTTGCATATAGAAGTGTCTGAACTATAATCATAGTTAACTTTAAAAAATGGTCTTGGAAGAGTATAAATTGTTTCCTGTGGACTTAGCTCTTGCATAGTCTTTATACCAGAAGGACTGTGGTTGTTTGAGGGTAGAAAATGTAACATGATGGAAAGTGTACACGACGGAGAATGAAGACCTAAATTCAATTCTTATTTCTTCCATGTATGAGTGGTGTGATTTGGGGCAGCTCACTTTACTTCTATGAATCTCAATTTCCTTATCTTTATTTTTTTTTTAATTAATTAATTTATTTATTTATTTTGGCTGCATTGGGTCTTCGTTGCTGTGCGCGGGCTTTCTCTAGTTGCGGTGAGCAGAGGATACTCTTCGTTGCGGTGCGCGGGCTTCTCATTGCTGTGGCTTCTCTTGTTGCGGAGCATGGGCTCTAGGCGCGCGGACTTCAGTAGTTGTGGTACACGGGCTCAGTAGTTGTGACTCGCGGGCTCTAGAGCACAGGCTCAGTAGTTGTGGCCCATGGGCTTAGTTGCTCTGCAGCATGCGGGATCTTCCCGGACCAGGGCTCGAACCCGTGTCCCCTGCATTGGCAGGCGGATTCTTAACCACTGTGCCACCAGGGAAGTCCTCAATTTCCTTATCTTTAAAATGGGAATAATAATACTGACCTACTTTCTGGATTGTTGTAAAAATCAAGCATAGTGCCTGGCATATATTTTATGGCTCAATTAATATTATGTGAAAGACTAACTGGATTAAATTTTTAAAACACAGTATTCCAGAAAAATGTTCCAGAGGTATTAAGCATTTACAATCATGTGTAAGACTTAAGAACAAAAGACTTTGTAGTGATACGTGATATTTTATTACATTCCTCCATTTCCATACAGACAAACAAGTATGAACTATTACTAGCTATATTCTGCAACTTGTGGATTATTCCAGAAACTAGCCTGATACTAGT
Organism: Phocoena sinus; assembly: GCF_008692025.1. Taxonomy (NCBI): domain Eukaryota; kingdom Metazoa; phylum Chordata; class Mammalia; order Artiodactyla; family Phocoenidae; genus Phocoena; species Phocoena sinus. The sequence continues at coordinate 76,566,600 of NC_045768.1, read as the reverse complement.
TTACTACTAGCCTGATACTAGATACTAGAGAGCTTTCTTGGGTCTTTCTTTTGTCTTGCGTCTATGATTTTCTTCTGTCAGGGCAGGAGAAAGTCAGAGCAAAGTTACATCCTTCTGAACCCAGGTAGAATTTTGCAGTGTGGGATAAGGAATAGACGTAGTACTAAAAATATATTAGGTATGTGAAATGTCCAGAAGGGGCAAATGTATAGAAACAGAAAGTAGATTCGTGTTTGCCTAGTGCTGTGGGTGGGAAAAGTGAAGAGGGAATGACTGCTGGTGAGTACAGGACTTTTTGGAGAACTGATGAAAATATAGTGATGGTCACACAACTCTATGGATATACTGAAAACCATTGAATTGTACATTTTACATAGGTGGATTGTATTAAATGTGAATTATATCTCAGTAAAACTGTTATTCCAAAAAGGTGCATTTAGAAATTTCATACATATATTAGGGAATACAGTGCTAGAACTGGGTAGATATTGATGGTTGTATGGCTCTGAAGTGGAAAATACTGATTCCTTAATTAAACGTTCTAATAGAGAAAGAGGAAGAGAGCAGAAGGTAGTCCCTAGTGCTGTGGCATCATAGAGCAATGCTGGGGAGGACCGCATTCCATGGGAATCAGACAAGGTGTATCAGATTCAGATCTCAGTCTGCAGCCTCTCCATATCCCACTTCTCTTTCAGCCTTGAGTTACTTTTTTCTGTTTCTGCACTTAAATATCTGGACTCATCAAGCCTGTGCCTCTGGGAAGTTTAGACAAAGCATTGGTCTAAAGACTTACTCACAATGAGACAGAATACCTTTCATACCCCAGAGCCATCCTATTTTTCCCCAGTGCTTAAGAAATGTATATATTAATAATACATCTCATATAATAATAAGGATTATATTAATATATAATAACTAGTGTATATGTACAGTTGTTGCATACCTAAGAAAAATAGTGAATGTTAAAAGGACTAAACTTAGTTGGAATAATCTATATTTTCAATGTCTTAGAAATTGCAGCGTCTTTATTCTTTATCCCATCATCCACTAATCTTAGCTAATGTATGATGAGATGATTTAAGTTCATATTTCAAAATTTCTTGATCCATTGGGAATTTTATGAGTCTTTTCCCACTAATTAGACTGTTACTTTGTTTACCTTTTAAATTGGTTGAAAGTTTATACTAGAAATTGGAGGCAACTTAATTCTGCAAGTTTCTTGTAGTTCATTTGTGCTTATATAATTTGCATTTTTGCTTTATCTTCAAGCTCTGGTTTGCTTGCAAGGAAGTTTTTAAAGCCATTTGTCTACTTTGTGACACTTATTTAGTTTAAGCCTTGTTATAGAAACTGTACATTTACTTAAGCAATTGCAGTGTGTTGAAAAACAAGGAATGAGTTAGGTCTCTTATACCTATTTTTATACCTCTGTGTGGTAGCACTTCCTCTTTTGCCTAGAAATACCTTGGATACCTTTTGAAATATGGACCATATATGGGTGACAATGAGTATGTCATATATCCATACAGATTAAATTTTTTTCTTAATTACAAAATGCATATATATAATTATAATATATATTTTTTCTTTTGAGCATGGTAGTGATGGCATCACACCTTCTCCGCCCACCACTATTAGTGAGAGCATCCCATCTTAGAGACTGCTGGAATTGATTTTCATGATGATACGATCAAGTACTTTTACCATTAAACCTTTTCCTATCAGCTAGCAGCTGGAATTATTCACCAGCAAGCATAAACAGCTAAGAGGGATGACTTTCTGACTGGCACAGCTACTTACTGAGAACTTACTGTCAGGCACTATGCTTTGTCTCTAGAGATATAAAAATGATCAAATCATATTTTTGGCTTTAAAGTAGCTCAAGGTTTAATAGAGGAGATCAGTCGATAAAAAGAGTTAGGTTGCGGTGTGATCTGTGCTATGATATAACAGGACACAGAAGCAAAGAGGACATTAGGCAATGATTAAGCTGATTTTTGAAGAATAAGGAGTTAACTACACGTAGAAGTAGAAGGGTAGCCCAGACACTGAGAAGATCCTATCTGATTTTTACCAAAAACTTAGGAGGTTACAGGCTTAAAGAGCAGTTAATAAGTAAAACTCGTATTCAAATCTCTGTATTCTTGATTCTGTACCACCCTGCCTTATGAAATGCATAAAGAAGAGAGATCTCTTCTTTATTTGGATACTTATTTTAATATGCATTGGCAACTGTCAAGCACTATATACAGGCTCATTTTAACAACATAGATTGGAACTTCCCAAAGTGTATCTTGTAGAACACTAGTCCCTGAAAATGCTTAGTAGTAAATGCTTCCATCCATGGTTAAATAAGCTTAGGAAAGGCCGCATATTCTGTTTCCTTCTTGTAGATTTAAAACGCACATGAACGTAAATTAAGTTCTGAGAAGGCATACAGTTTAAAAACAACAACAATAACTTTAGCTTTGTTTAACTTAGTGGTTCCAAAATGAGTTAGGCATGGGGTATATTTCACCCCAAATAAATTGGAATAAAATTAGTATACCCAATACCTTATCAGGAAGACAAGGACAAATTGGCTTAAGTTAGTTTGAATTTTTTGGTAATGGATCATCAGTTATCCCATTCATAAGTGTAACAGCTGCTACTTCAAAATGAGAATAGCAAACCTTATATCATCGTGTAGATTTTTATTTTATTTCATGGTGTTCTTCGGTCATTTTATATAGCACCATCTATGGAAACCACTTCTCAGATTAACCTAAATCAAGATAATCCCTTAAAATCCAACATAATATTTCTGTGAAAATTGTATAGTATTTCAATATAAGGTCATAAACATTCTATTCTTAAAAGAAAAGAATGGACTGAGTTTGCACATGTCAAATATACTATGACACTTCATTATAAAACAAATGCTATCCCCTCAACTTGTCTCTGTATGGACTGGGATTCTTTGGAGTTGCAAGTGGCAAAAATACAACTCATATAAGTTGAAGCCATGGGGCCTGGTTCTTCCGCTTCAAAAACCAACAGAATGACTGGTGGCAGTACCAAGATCATTCTTAGAGCTGCAGATCCTATAGTGCATTTACCTTGATAGCTCCTGCCATGGGCTGATTGGCTTGGGTGAATCACTGCCAGGAGTGGAGTAGTCAGGCCTGAGTCATATGCAAATCACTGGAGCATCTCTGGAATGTGAAGGGGTGGGGTAGTGGGGCTGATCAGCTGAACCTCATGAGCTCTGAATATTTATTCAAGAATGTGGGAAGGATAGTTTACCCATGGAAAGAGTGCTAAGACAGGACAAAAGCATACACTTTTTTTTTTTTTTTTTTTTTTTTGCGGTACGAGAGCCTCTCACTGTTGTGGCCTCTCCCGTTACGGAGCAAGCACAGGCTCTGGACGCGCAGGCTCAGCGGCCATGTCACACAGGCTTAGTTGCTCCGCGGCATGTGGGATCCTCCCAGACCAGGGCACAAACCCGTGTCCCCTGCACTGGCAGGCAGACTCTCAATCACTGTGCCACCAGGGAAGCCCCAAAAGCATACACTCTTAACATTTGCCATATACCTACTCAAACCAATGCAGGTTGTGACCACATAGAATAAGTAAAAACTTACACTTACTTCTTCTAAATCAAATTATATCCATAGGCTTCAAATAGAACTAAAGAAAGCTATTTAAATTTTAAGAGAAACAGAATTTTGAGTATATATCTTTAAAAAAAGATAATTAAAATTTTTAAGCAACATAGCAGATGGTTAACGAAAAAGTTTCCATAAGTTCTTTTCTTCCATGAAAACCTAACTTAAAAGCGAGGTTGCTTTTTTACCTAAGTCCATGAAATAGATGAAAAAGTATGAGAAAATACATTGAAGTCCTAACATTCCAGTGAAGAGTCCCATTCAATGTGGAAGCCGCAAAATTTCTTCATAATTTTACTAAAGTTGGGCCCTATTCCCCTTCTTCCATAAGTTTTAATGCTTTATGCATTAGTCTTGCTGCAAATGCCCTTATACAGTATTGAATGTGATGGAAATGGGCAGTGCCCACAATGGCCTAGCCCTTCAGCATCCATGGCTGGGACTTGTTCATTGAGCTGTCCTTTCCCCACCACCTACATCTGCTCTGTCAGGACACTGCTAAGCCATTTATAGACAAAGCAGAAGACCACACTAGCACAAGGCAAAGGAAAAGAATTTGAGGCCTGCTCCTTATTCATAAGGAACTAAGTCTGTGGGAATGTAAGAAATAAAACCAATTCATACATGAAGGTAAATCACAAGGAAAAGGAAGGAAGAGTTTTCAGCATTTTGCTTTGAAATGCGTTCCGTAAGTAAACCATACTATGGTTTCTGGAAATTCCTTGATTGAAATCTAGGATCCCTCTGGGAGGCTGTATATTTTATTGTAGATTTGTGTGGGATTTTTATTTGTTCGTTTCAATCAGAAAGCAAATTATGTTTTGGTAATGCCCATGTAAGGGATTTACATTTTTAGAGAAAAGGAGAGGACACATTCATTTATATAACACTGCAGTATGAGGCATGCACTCAAAGATTGAGGAACGTGTGAAAATAGGGCTTAGGTAGTTATAAACCTATATTTCTAAACAGAATAAAAATCAAAAGCTTAGGCTCAGTGTCAAAGCTTAAGGAAATACTGAAAATTAAAAATCTTTGGAAATTATACTCTGTAATATGATCATCTCTACTTAAAATTCAATATCCATAGGTAATATCAATATGATGGTTTTGGTTTTTATTTATAAAACTATTTACTATAATTTTTAGTAAAGTAGCTTATAGAACATAAAACCTGTTCACAAGGAAAGACAAACTCAAATTAATGCCTGTTCCTTGCTTTATTTTATTTTAGAGGTAGGAAGAAAAGAGGGGGTGATAGAAAAGGTTTAAGTTTCTTATTTCTAAAATTCTGATAAACCTAGATTGTGGAGCATCACATTTCAGCCAATAAATATAACATATTATTAATTCTCTAAAACCCATAGTAGATACTTTGTCAGTTAAGGTGTAGATAGGAAGAAGCTTCTATATATGTATGCAGGTGTGGCGATAACACTTGGAAACCAAGGCAGGTCTTATCAAATGTCTGCCTCATTTGTGAATTACACCCTCCGTAGTCTCTAAGTAATAGTGCTAAAAATAGCCAAACCAACAGAAATGCCAAGTCACAAGGAAAGACTAAGATGTAACTATATCTTCTGTGGCTCAACTAAGTGAAAGTAAAAGAAAGTGAGAGAAGGTTCCTCGTCCTCTACGAATTTGTCTGTCTGGCCCTCCTTTTCTTGTGGTCAACATTTCTCTTGCTACCCTGATGATAAGTACAGGAAGGGCCAGGGTTCCCAGTGACCCTCTAGCATGAACACCTTGAGTTCTATTACAGGCTCTCCCTCCTCTCTCACCAGAGTCCCACTCCCACATCACACTTCCGCGCAGCTCCGTTACATCAGCAAATCCACTCCCAGGATTTTGTTTCTGTCACCTGGGCTACGAGCTGTCCCCCCTCTTCCCCCCACAACCCCCAGCAGAGTGCTGGGTCAGTGGGAGGAGGTGGACCGAGATGTGTCTGTAATGACGAGACATTTTTGAGTGGTACCATTGGCTGGTAGAGGGGATAAAGTTTTCAGCAAAGCGGCAAATGGGTCAGACATTCCCCATGACTCTGAAAGGCAAGATATCTAAGAGGGTTGTTGCCCACAGAGTGCCCTGGATAAATCTCATGAACATGGTGTGAGGGTAAGAGTCAGTTGAGTGTGATCAGCTTTGTCTTGAAGGATGTGATTATTTGACCCCCAAATAAGAAGCTTTGAGCTTCATTTTCCTCATCCTTGCGACAGAAATTAACGTATCCATTCCATATATATTTATTAAGCACCTCCATTGTGACACATCTTGTGCTAAGTGCTGGAGTTACAGCAGGACTTAGAGTAGACCCTCATCAACTGGTAACTCATACTAAACACAGACTGTATAGTACTTGCCCTTCCTTTCTCCCCCATGGCTATTGTTCATCAATAGTTGTGTATATTTTATTGACTATTGTTCTGCAGCTAGCTGTTGAAGAAATAATAACAGTAACAATAATTATAATAACAAAAAATCAGGAACCATAGTCCCCAGTTGCAAGCAGCCCATGGTCTAGCTGAGAAGATATTATCAGTTCTGAAAGTCGAGAGTAGCTCAGATTCTTTCCTGCCTTTGGCATTTACATCTCTGTTCTTTAAAAATACCAATATCCAATCCTAATAGAGACCTATTAATTCAAAATCTGAGGGTGAGACCTGGACAGCAGTTTACTTTTAAATTCTCCAGGTGATCCTAATTTACAGCCAGCGTTAAAAACCACTAGTCTAATCGTTGGCAACCCCTGACCCTGGCCACAATACCTTGATGGTAAATATTGCCAGAACTGAAGCAAGCTGTGTTATCTCCAGAAAGAACTCAGAACTTAACACCATCAGGTGAGGCTTTAGACTCTTTGAAGTTGGGATTAGTACTTCTTTAAAAGTTGGACCAGATTTGGTTTCTATGCTGTTAATTTTGATATAAATACAGATATATAAATATATATTAAACTGTATACAATTAAAATTCTTTAGAAAAGATATGCTCACAAAAGCCAATGTTTGCTCGGCCATCATTTATCACCTTGTTTCTCCTTAGTTCCAGTTTTATCCGTTTTGATCTCTCCTTGCACCCTGAGATCCAGCCGTACTCAACTTCCGGCAATCCTCCCAGAGTTTTTCACCTTCTCTTTGCCTATGCTGTTGCTACTGCCGGATCCACTCTCCCCCTCCCTCTCATCTAATTCCTGTCCCTTCTCTTGGACTTAGTATAGATACCATTTGCTCTGCTAAATCTTTCCTGACTCCACATCGAGTTAGGAAGCCTCCCTGTGACTCCCATGACACCTTACATTTTGTCTCTCTAGGCCTTATCACATAGTCTTGCTTATGTATTGCTCTGTATTCCTCTCTGGACTATACGTTTCATGAGAACACGAAGCATACCTGTAAGAGTTACCATTTCATCCCCATTTTCTACATACTGCCAAGCATGTAGTAGATGCTTAATAAATACCTGTTGAATTTATATGAATACAGATGTTTACTTATGCACACATACAACAAGTAAACTGTGGTATCAATTATCTAGCTCTCGCAAGCGCAGTTCACTTTCACATTAAAATCGTCATGTAATTGGCGTTTTCCTCTGAGGAAACCCTTTCATGCCAGATTTCATGCATTTGAGAACTAATAGATGTCACTTCTCTCCCACTTATCTTGGCCTCCTTGGGCTTTAATTCATTATCTGTAATTGTAAGGCCCTTCCTGTCAGAGAGGTTGGGAGTGAATAGCTTAGGCTGAAAAGAGCTTTAATTTCTCAGTCCCATCCTTGATGATGCATGCCATAGGTTCACATAAAATTAGGTGTCTGCTATTGTGATTGGTAAAGGACTTCCTGGGCTGTATCACGCTGTCTCTGACAGATGGTGTTAAAGCCAGTCCTGGAGTATTTTGGGAATTGATGTGCTTAACAGTGAGAACCAGAGGTCCCAGAACTAAGCTCTTTTTGGAAGCCCCCAAATTCCCTACAGTGGATACTGACTCCTATGCATGAGATGTGACCAATGTGCTTTGTGTTGAAGTGGAAATAACTTTGCTCAAATGATAGCCTAATAAACTAGTCATTACTTCTAATTGCTGGCATTAGGACTTTACATTTCCATTCTCCATGATTTTTGTCACTTTCATTATTAAGCAGCTCTCAAACTTTCACCACTTTCCAACTTTGTCAAAGATCAAGTTGCCAAAGGAATAAGCTGGGGCTGTCTTTTTCAGAATTCATACTTTTATTGCTCAATTCACTACAGAGAACTGCATGCTTCTTTAATGAATTAAAATTTAAATCGGGAACACTGGCTGGGCCCAATTCACCCCTGCTGATGCAAAGCTGCTTAGCATATCAAAGTGATAGGAGCTCAGAGAGCACAGTGCAAGAGACAACCCTAACTGTATAATGAGAGAGAGGACACACGGAATTTGAGGGAATGCCTGCAGTGTCCAGGGCAATTGTGATTTTGAATATTATATACTTATTGTTAGATACAAGAAATTCCAACACTTTGCTGTGCAAACTTTGTCCCCCAGACTCTCTTGCATAATTTTAGATGGACGGTGTATCCCATTTTTTATTAACTTGGGTTCTGTGAAAAGTATATCTTTCTTCTTGATCAGATCTTTGTTTAACTACATCACCTTGCAAGTTCTTCAAATTCCAGTGATGCTGAGTTATTGGAAAGAAGGATGACATAGAAGAAAAATGGTACCTTGGAATTTGAAAGAGTATGGTTGGAATTCAACTATAACATTAGGCAAGGTTTGAAATCTTACCAAAGCTCCCTTTCAGATTTATTGTGAAGATTAAATGAAATCATTAATGATGTTTGAATGAGATCATTGAGATGTATTCAGCTCCAAGAGGCAGGGGTTTATATCTGTTTTGTGCAGTGCTATGTCTCCAGTGCCTAGAATAGTGACTGGCCCATAGTATTGACTTAATAAATACATTTTGGATAAATGAATATCATATATGCAAAATACCAGCCACAGTACTTGGTGCGTAGGCGTATTCAGTAAATGGAACTTGCTAGGATTGTTTCCAGAATTAATGGGAGACAGGAAAAATCTACTCAGTAGACAAGATTTCAGGATGTAGAATGCTGTCGAGTGACATTTTGAAAGTGGATTAAATTTTCTGCGGGAGACTGAGGATTTGTCACATGTCTTATGAAACTGTCCCAGTAATGTGTCTGAGTATATCCTTTCTCATGGGCACAGTCTTCCCATTGGAGAAAACGAAAGCTACACTGACTGACTGTGCAGAGTCATGACATCAATGGTGTCTGTTTCCATGATACCCTGGACTGTGGCCCACCTAACTGTCAAAGCCAGAACTCTTGCAAAGTAAAGGTTTTCACAGAGTATCATGTGTAGGAAAATAGAACCGTGGAGAAAATCTTGGAGGAAGGGTTTAACTAAAAAACTTTGTTTCATCTTCTTACATTTCTCCTACACTTGTTACTGATATGATAGTATACAAATGTCCAAATTTGGTGATTTGAGTTGAAAGAATAATAAAATGAATATAAAATCACCAAATCTGAACATTTTTCCACATTCACACATGTGCTCTCTCTCTATATATTCATAATATCTATATATATGAAATGTATTCATATATCAATATGTATAAATATACATGTATACAAATGACGTACAGATCTGTAAATAAGTTACAGGCATCGTGGCATATTACCCTAACTATTTAACTGTCTCAGCATCTATGTCTGAATACCTAGAACTCTGTTCTACATAACCACAATAGCGTTAGTATACCTAAGACATTTAACAGAGATATGATAGTACTATTTGATTTGTGTTCCATAATCAAAATTTCCCAGTTATCATATTAATGTCCTTTGAACTATTCTTATTAGTATGCAACCAGTGGTCATACATGGCATTTAGTTGTCGTGCATATTTATTGTCCTTCAACATTGAACTCACTTTCTAAGAATCTTTCACAATATTACTTGTGAAGAGTCAGGTTGTCTTTGCAGAATATCTCCTAATTGGGATTTGTCTGATTATTTCCTCATGATTAGATATTTAATGGTTTTTATTAAGAATCCAGATAGGTGACTTTATACAAACAATCTGTATTTTATTCATCTTCATTTTTATGTCTTTCCTACCAGCATGTGACCTTCTTACAGAGAGGGCCCATGTCTTATTCGTCTTTGTAACCTCAGAACTCAGCAGTGCCTGCCGCATGTGGGTACCTAATAATTCATCATAGTCCCCCAGCCTGTTCCTTCTTTTCATTTCTAATTTTAGTTGCTGTACTACCATTTACCAACCACCCATACCGGGAAACTAGTTAATGAACTTGACGCCTCACTTTCCTCTCCTTTTCCTCCCATCTCTAAATAATCACAAAGCCCTACCTGTTATACCTGCAGAATATTCCTCCAACCTTTCCTTCATTTCCATTCCTATATTAGGCCTTCAGCATCCTCTCCAGAACCATTAGAGCAACCCACTAACAGTCCTTCTTACTGCTAGTCTCAGCCCCATCAAATCCAGCTTCTAGCCAGTTTTGAGAGTGACCCATTTAAAAAGCAAACCTGACTATATTGTTTTCCTGATTAAAATCCTTCAAAGGCATCAGTGATTTATGGTATGGGGTCCAGGCTCTTTAGCCTGATAAAGAAGCCCTCTATGATCTGATTGCCTCCTACTTCATATCTCATCCTGCCTTGTACCTTTTGTCCCAGTTACCACTGAAACCCTTGAAACAGCATTTCATTTGTTGAGGGCCAGCTACATGTCAGGCACGTTAGTGCTTCCTTTACATACATGATCTCCTCTAATCCTTACGTCAGTTTGTGAGGTAGGTGGAATTATTTGCATTTTAGACATGAGGAAATGATTTGCATTACCCAGCTAATAAGTGGTAGAAGCAGGACTTAAACACGAACCTGAAAGCCTGGCCTTTCCACCCTGCCGAGGTGGTCTCTACTCACCACGCTATTTCTTACCTTCATGCCCACTCCCTGCATGTAACACCTTTCCCCCAGCCGTTTATTCTTGTTGCATTGTAGAGCTCAGAGCTGGTATCTTTTATTACATCTTGTGCTGGATTAGGTACAAGGTAAAATTAGGTATTAGGTAAAATATCCTGGGGGACTTCCCTGGTGGCGCAGTGGTTAAGAATCCTCCTGCCAGTGCAGGGGACACGGGTTCGAGCCCTGGTCTGGGAAGATCCCACATGCCACAGAGCAACTAAACCCGTGCACCACAACTACTGAGCCTGTGCTCTAGAGCCTGTGAGCCACCACTACTGAGCCTGAGCTCTAGAGCCCGCGCCACAACTACTGAAGCCCGCGCACTCAAGGGCCGGTGGACCGCAACTACTGAGCCCACGTGCCGCACCTACTGAAGCCCGCATGTCTAGGGCCCTTGCTCTGCAACAAGAGAAGCCACCGCAACGAGAAGCCCGTGCACCTGCAACGAAGAGCAGCCCCCGCCCGCCGCAACTAGAGAAAGCCCGTGCGCAGCGACAAAGACCCAGTGCAGCCATAAATAAATAAATAAATTTATAAAAATAAATAAAATATCCTGGTATAACTCTAGTGCTGTACCTACATTATAATTTAATGATCACTCTATATATCTGTACGTCTGTCTTTCCCACTCGACGACCAGAGCTGAGACCATATCGTGTCCTTGTTAGATATCCAGAGTAGAGTCAAAGCAACAACTCAGTAAATATTTGCCGGCTCAGTGCGGTGGATGATGACAGACCACAGAGCTCCTGATGCTGCCATGTTACACACGGCTGACTTGTATAAAGACTTTGTATACACTTAGCAAATTTTCAGACACAGATTTGCAGTCGAAAGAGGTAACTAAGTTGTGTGACAGAACTCAAATTCAGTATTGTCTTTTCTTTTAGAGGGCGCATTTATTGTCATGGTTCCCAAATGTACAAAAAGGAAAGATAGAAAATAAGTCCCCAATGCAGTTCTCCCACACCCCCACAACGTTGCCCCCAACACAAACAATTTTGCCCAAAACCACAAACATAAACTGGTTCTGGTATTCTTATAAACAGTGCAGCTAGGAAACAGTTGAGAGAAAGTTTAACAGGATTCAGAATCTATCCATTCTGTCCTCTCAGCCCTGAGAGGTAATAATCCCATATGGGTCCCAGTCCTCCCCAATGGTGTTCCCATCTCTGGTGGAAGAGTCCTTTTTTTTAAATTTAGTTAGTTAGTTTTGGCTGCATCGGGTCTTAGTGGCAGCACGCGGTATCTTCTCTTGTGGCGCGTGGGCCCGTCATCGTAGTGTGAGGGCTTCTCTGTAGTTGTGGCTACACGGGTTTTCACTTCTCTAGTTGTGTGTGGGCTCTAGGGCACGTGGGCTCTGTAGTTGGGGCCCGTGGGTTCCAGAGTGTGTGGCCTCTTTCCGTTTGCCGCACACGGGCTCTAGTTGAGGCACGCGAGCTCAGTAGTTGTGGCGCGTGGACTTGGTTGCTCCGCAGCGTGTGGGACCTTAGTTCCCCGACCAGGGATCGAACCCACGTCCCCTGCATTGGGAGGCGGATTCTTTACCGCTGGACCACCAGGGAAGTCCCTGCAAGAGTCCTTTGACAAAGTGGTATATTTGGCTGCTGCTTTAGGGATCCTCCTGTGCTACCTTCTTCTTCTTGGGTTTTTCTTGAATTATGGGGGCGGGGGGGGGAGGTGGTGTGGCCTCTCACTTTAGGTAGCTAATAAAATAATTTAATTCATGGCCACCTTCGTATTTCTTTGGATTTAGCTTCTTGTTGGCTGGAGAGAAGCAGATGGTAGGAAAACCTCTAACTTCATATGGAGAAGGCACATCGTTGGCTGTGGCATCCATCTTGGCTCTGATAATATCTGGGTCTTTTCTGAGCTTCTCTCCCAGTTCTTTATACCTAGGCTCCAGATTCTTACAGTGACCTCACCGAGGAGCATAAAATTCAATCAGCACATCTTTATTTTCATCATTCACTAGTTCATCAAAATTCTTTGCTACCACTACCTTTACGGGCCCATCAGTGCTCTCTGGGATGGGCTCAGACTTCAGGTATCTCTTCAGGTTACCATCAAAGTAATCCTGCAGGAATATGTCAAGAGCCTTGCCATCACGCGACAATTCCTCCTGCATGACAAACTTCTCTGCTTTTGCAGTTCTGATAGCAACAACAGCAATCTCTCCAGTGGCGCTTTCCAAGCCAAAATCAGAAAGTTCATGGCTAAAGGTTTTGCAGCTAGCTACAGCAAAGTTGAGTTTCTTCCCAGCATCCAGGAATTTCTTTGCCACCATCATCACTCTGTTTCTCCAGTAGTTGGAACGTTTAGCATGTCCTTACCCTGTATCAGTCCTTACCCTGTATCAAATCTTTATTGTCTTCTGTCATGTGAGGGCAGATACCAAAAATGTTTTCCTGAATAAACTTTTTAAATCTTTCCACTGGTCATTTTCTGTTGTGTATATGCCACAGTCTTGTCCTCAAACTTGCTCATCAGATGTGAAGGACAAAACAAGGTGATACCCTCTCCATCATCATCATACTTGTTCACCAGAGACTCAACATTGGTGTGTGTAAATTGGTAGTTATCTTTCAAGTTGCTGGCTGCTTTTTGCAACTCAGAGTGAGCTTCACTGAATAAATCTTTGAAAGAACCCACTACAGAAGCATCTTTATCAGTAAGGAATTTTCAGATTCTTCCTCAGTCCTGAGAGGAACTGAAGCTGGTCCAGCCTGCTTCTTCAGGTGGCTGACAATTCTATCAGCAGTCCTAGGCCCATCATAGCACCTAAAACAGAATGTAAAACTTTTCAAGAATAGTGCTTAAGTAATTAATGATTTAAAATTAAAATAATTCTCCTCTACTGTTAGCCCTTTTTTCATTTTACAGACCGCCGCATTTACTTTGTTACGCTCAGGATAAAATACATCCTGTGGGCATGTAAAATGCAAAAAGAAAAATGCATGCATGAGCTGTTTTCATTAATGATGGTGTTTTAAACGTGTCTATATAGTCTTCATAATTATTTTAATTACTATATAATATTTTGCTGAATTGATTTTATTATCTATTCCTGTAATCTTGGACATTTATGCTTTTTTTTCAGTCTTTTGGAATCATAGATAGCTATTCTGCGCATAGGTTTTTGTTTCTGTTGAATTATGCCATGAGGAGAAATTCTGGAGTCTAAAATTTGGATCAGAGAATATCCATCTTTATTATTCTTAATATATTGCCTTCCAGAAAGAATGCATCAACTGAAAGGATCCCTATAAATAAGTGAAAACAACAGCTTCCTTAAACTTTAACCGGCAATGGCTACCATTTTTTCAATTTATGAGCCACTTAAATAGGCGATTAAAGGTATCTCCAGGCTCCATCAAGGATGGTCTTTTCCCCTGTTTTTCTTTATTACTGATATTTCTCTATGTAATGTTTGTGTTAATGTCATGGCTTATTCGATTTTTAGGTTTTGAGGTTTTCCTTCTGAATTTGAATGAACTCTTCATATATTACAAATGTTAATTTACCTGACATTTTCAGTACAAATATTTTTCTGAATCAGTTGTTCTTATAGGACAAAATTTAATTTACAACATTTTCACTTACAGAGGCTTTCAGTTTCTGTATATTCAGTAGTGACAACACATCCATCCCTCTGCGTTTCCTCAGTGGATTCTTGTATGGTGTAAGGTGTAGCTCTAACACTTTGGTTTTCTAAATTGTCCTATTTTATCTTAATGCAACTTATTAAATGAGCCTTCTTTGTCCCTCTACTTGGGAAAACTGACTTAGCTTTCCACATATGTTCTGGGTTTATTTCTAATGTTTCCACCTTTTCCTGTTGGTGTGCCTTTCTGTGTTTATGTCAATACCACAGTTTTAAGTTCTAATACTTTTGTATAAGTTTAATGTCTGATATGGCTAGATTTCTTTCTCTTTTCTCATGCTTGGATTGTCTATCAGAGTTTTGCCTTTTCTCATATTTTTCATACAAATTTTGTTGCAATTTAAAAAATCATATTGCCATTTTAAAAATTTTATTTTATTTATTTTTGGCTGCATTGGGTCTTCGTTGCAGCGAGCGAGGACTACTCTTCGTTTGTGGTGCATGAGCTTCTCATTGCAGTGGCTTCTCTTGTTGCGGAGCACGGCTCTAGGTGCACGGGCTTCAGTAGTTGTGGCACGTGGGCTCAGTAGTTGTGGCTCTCAGGCTCTAGGGCACAGGCACAGTAGTTGTGCCGCACGGGCTTAGTTGCTCCGCGACATGTGGGATCTTCCCAGACCAGGGCTTGAATCCATGTCCCCTGAATTGTCAGGGGGATTTTTAACCACTGCGCCACCAGGGAAGCCCCATGTTGCCATTTTGTTTGAAATTGTGCTAAGTCTGTAAATATCCTTGGAGTGAACATATAGATTTATGATTTCCAGTCTCCCTGAGGCAAAACCAATACCTGTATATTTATTTTAATTTTTTGAAAACTTCTAATAAGGGTTTGTAGGTTTCTGTAAAAGACTTCTGCTCTTACTTTGTACAGCATAACCCTTAGTGTTTTAGATTGCTTTTAATAAAATAATAATGGCTAACTATTACTAAGCACGTAATATGCACCGGACACTATGCTAAGCACTTTGTATATATCATCTCATGAAATACCTCTGTAAGGTAACTACTGTTATCACCATAATGCCTGTGAGGAAGCCGAGGTTTATGCTGGTCATGTAATTTGTCCATGGTCACATGGCTGTTAAACGGTAGAGCTATGATTTGCACCCAGGACTGTCTGACTTCAAAGACCTTGTTCTTAACCACCATCCTATACTTGGTAAACTGGAATTATGACCTAACAAGATAATGAAATTTAGCGAGAATAAAAGCAGAATTCTTATTTCAAGTGGATAAGAAGAGAAAGGTCAGTATCTGTTCAGAATGTGAAAGAGTTCAGACCTTCTATGGAGTATCAACTACTAAAGTGGCATGATTGCTCCAAACAAAGTAATAAAACCCAGTCCTTTGTTAATGGATATATGACGTCAGCTTATGGAAGGGGATAGTACCAGTGGATCAGTATCTAGAATGCTGTGTTCTCAGCCCCGTGTTTTGAGAGTGGTCTTTATAACTGGGAGTTTCAGCAGGGGATGATAACGTGGTAGAAAAAGAGGAATTATGTAGAATAAATGGTTGAAGAATGGGAATTTTCAGCTTGGTTAAGAGAAGACATCTGAAGAGTTGTTTAGAGCAGAAAGGAATAGACATGTGGTGAACAAAGGTTTCAAGGAAACATATTTTGACTCCAGTAAATTCTTATAGAATTAGCCTGTCCAACAGGGAAACTGGCTTCCTTGCAATTTAGTGAGTGCCTCATTCATTGAATTATTTGAGCAGAGACCAAAGGTTACAGAAAAGTGATTCCTAAATTGCAAAAGAAGTTGATGTAGATTAATGGGGTTTTCTTTGTTTGGTTGGTTTTTGCGGTACGCGGGCCTCTCACTGTTGTGGCCTCTCCCGTTGCGGAGCACAGGCTCTGGGCGCGCAGGCTCAGCAGCCATGGCTCACGGGCCCAGCCGCTCCGTGGCATGTGGGATCTTCCCGGACCGGGGCACGAACCCGTGTCCCCTGCATCGGCAGGCGGACTCTCAACCACTGTGCCACCAGGGAAGCCCTAGATTAATGGTTTTTAAAGTGCAAGTCCAACGACTGTAGAATCAGCCAGAAACCACAGATGTTAGAAATGCAGATTAGAGGACCCCACCCAAGACTAACGAATCAGAAACTAAGATGAGGCAGCACTCTGTGTTTTAACTAGCCATCCAGGTGGTCCCTGATGCATGCTAAAATTTGAAAACTACTAACCTAGATAAAGGCTGATGTTTCTTAGAACTCTGAAGTTTAACTCTTCTTACTGTTTGTCATGCAGTACACTTTTATATCAGTGTGACACTAATCGTGTACTACACCTAAGGGAAGCTCATTGTTGAAATAACAAAGGGACCTCATGATAAAGTGGTCCCAGTAAATGGTTGGAGGTCTCTAATACGTGCACAGCAAGCTGTATCCACTAGTAAAGGCATGGCATACCCTCATTATATGTGTATTTTTTTTTCCAACGATAGATATGTAAATGCAAATTATCATACTAGTTTCATGCTTTTGTTTTCATCATCGAAGTGAATTGAAGTCCTCTGGAGGTGGTTTGGAGTAGATGGGAAAAACTAAATTTCTTATAGCTGGGAAACAGTAGATGTTGAATTCCCTTTGCCACTTAGCCATCTGTTTCTTCCACCATGTTGGGAATTCCTTTGGCATTGGGAGCATATCTCATCCATCTTTGTATTTTCCATGGTGATCAGTGCAATGCCTGTGAAACGTTAGTGCTCAGTCATTGCTTATTAAATATAATGTATTTAAGGTAATAAGTTCTCCAAGTTTCAAAATATGTTTTTCACACAAAATCAAAGTATTGTGATTAAATGAAACAGAGAAGACTAGAACCCAAGGCTGCCCAAACCAAACACAACCACTATTTACATTTTGTAATTTGGACAAATTTACATTTATACAGATTACATTTGTAATGACTCTCGATCTTCTCTCCCGTTTTCTAAAGCTTCGTTTTACATGGTTATAATCATACTTGGCGCTCTGCTTCTTTCCCTTTTCATTGTAGATTAGGGCATCAGATTATACGATACACTCACATGTGCAGAGAGAATACAGAGTTTTAAATTTCTGGAGCTAACGATCTTTCTCATCAACCTAGTAGGTAATTGGAAAAACTGGCAATTCGTGATAGCTTAGTCTTTTCCAGCTAAACAGTCTGTATCTGTGAAATAGTAAGTTCAGTTGAGTTTATTGCAGAAAAATGCTCAGTGTTTCAGATTTCTGTCCCTCGTCTTCTTTGCAAGATGGCCTCTGGGTGGGGATTTTTGGGGGTTGGGTGGAGTGGGTAGGTGAACGGCTTACGTGAGACCATGGTGATGAGGGAAGAGGTCTCAGGTGTTTCCATCTATTCCAGTGCCCGGCTTCTGCTGGTTCACTGGCCTTCTCAGAAACCCCTGAGAAGGGGTTTTCACTCTCCTGAGCCAATTGAGACATTGGGGCCCCCAGAAGGGATGCACATGCAGTATTCGGAGGGAGTCAGAACTGTTTTAAGGTCATCTGTCTAGCCATATTCATCAGTCAGTTTTACACCATCTCTCCTGCATTACCTGGGGTGCCGTCCTTAGTCGAGGTGAGATTCTTTCAAATGGAGAAAAGGCAACAGATACGTTCAACTTTCTTTATCAACTTATGCAAGAGTCTCCCCACCCTTAAGATACCTGCCTCCGAGAAGTCGAGACACACGAGCTTCCCACCTTCTTCCCCAAATTCTTCTCCCTTCTTGTTTGGACTCTCCCCTGTGTCAGCACAGATAGAACAGTTCTTTCCTCTTCCTGTCTAGTTATAACTACCATACCATACTATTTTGTGTTTTTTGTACACTTAAAAAAATGAAACCAAACCAAACAGAGGACACTTTGGTAAGGCCGAACTCTCGATATGAAGGAAAGGGAACTTTAAAATTTAGAAACCCTTGCTGTCGCTCCACAAACCTGGCTTTCAGATTGTCATTGCTCTTAGGAAAGTCTGTTGTGAGACTTAAGGCTGACCCATGATGCCGTGATGTATGAGGCAGTCCCCATGCTCTGCTTCCCTGAAGCACCAACCTCATTGCTTAGCTGCAGCCTAACATGATTTTAGGGGGAAATAAAATACGTCCATTAAAAATTTATAAGTATTATATATACTAAAATGATATCAAAACACCCCTGTATGCTCTGGTGTTATGTAATGAGCACTGTGATTGGAGATGTATGTACTTTATTTAATCCTTGGGCTTAATTTATTTAATCCTTTATTCTCATTTTACAAATAGATACATTGAGGCTCAAAAATAAACCTTGCCCTGGGTTTCACAGAGAGGGCATTCTTTCAACCACATCGTGCACAATGGTTAACAAATAGTTAACCAAACACCACTGTTTATTTAACCATTCCTCCATATTTAGACATTTAAGTTGCCACAGGTTGTTTTAAAGGCAGATTTCCACCTCCTAGTACAAGGACCCGGAGTTTAGAATTCAAAGGCTACTTCAGACCAGATGGGGAAAACGTATAGATTAAAAGAAAACTAAAATATGTATCAACAATTGCAATGTAATAACCTTAGGTGAATCCTGATACAAACACAATGTAATGACAACAAATAGAATCAATTGTAGAGGCTTAGGTGGAGGTCGGGAGGATAGAGGGAATGAAATTGGCCATCATTTGATCAATGTTGATCAAATTGGGTACTTTTGATCAACATTGATCAAAATGTTTGATCAATGTTGATGGGTACTTGGGGGTTCGTTTTCCCATTCTTTTGTATATGTTTGAAACTTTTCATAAAGAAATGTTTTCTAAAATGGAATAGGATTCCCTACGCTTTCTGAGTTTTGAGCAAGGAAGAGTTCTTTTTCTAATAATATTAAGCAAATATGCATTGGTATGATTTTGGTTCCAGTCTCCAATCCCCCAGCCCCCTACCCTCAACCACATTCCTCTTACATACTATATAGCACTTGACAAATTTCTCTTGGGTGAGCCATGTCAGATGAAAATTCTTCTTCATTGTGGGATAAAAAGAGGTCATCAGTAATCTTGAGTGATGTGTGTGTGTGCGTGTGTGCGTGTGTGCGTGTGTGTGTGTGTGTGTGTTGAGGGCACACAGTCAATGCAGCTGGTGAGCACGGCAGTTCTCTGAAACAGTCCCTGCCAGAGCCTCGTTATCCCACTCCATGCTGCAGTTTTATCATGTGTCTGAGAAAGTGTTTCCTCTGCCAGGCAGGAAGGAAATTTGAAAATAAGTGCCAACTTCAAACGCCCGGAGGGCATACACTGACATCTCCTTTTCTGGTTGGTGAAGCCAGGATGTGCTGCAGGGTGTCTCATTAACACCAGGGGCTTGGCCAGGCAGGGTGCCCCAGTTTGAGCATGCATGCTATCCGGGCACAGTTTTTATTCGATCTATGAAATGTGCTAACGTCACGTTGCATTAGACCCCCGAAGTGAACTTGCTTTCTTTAGAAATGTTTACACTGTTTCCTCCCCTCACCTCTGCCTGTGCTACTGAACCAGGTATCTGGCAATTCCAGCCCCACTGACATGAGAGGAGGTAACATTTCATTCATCTCTCTTCCCCTCTCAATATTATTCAGAATTGTCATTCACATAATCATTAATATTTGTTAAATGGAAGAAGGGGGAAAGGGCGCAAAGGTAACATACATGGGAGAGAAAGTGAGGGCAGTAAAGAATGTAAGATATTGTTCATTGCAGAATATGAATGAACAAGTACATTATCACCTTGAGATTCTGGTGGGATTCTGAAATGGAGACAAAATACTAAAAAATAGATTAAAGATGTGAATTTTTCTATAAAGAACACAATGAAATTTAATGTGTAGGGGGAAAAAAATCCCTTGAATTTTATAGCTTCTTTTCATACCCAGTACAAACTAATTCCAGGATTCAAGGGTGAAAGATGGTGGCCTTTGGTTATGTCACCTTCTTTAACATCTCTACAAAATTCAAAGAAACCAGAAAAATGTCATTAAAAAGATACCCATTACAGTCAAAGACAAATCTCATCATCAAACTCCCAGTGTGTACCAGGGACTTTTTCATATCTTTTTCTCCCAAAACCGTATCATTGGCCTTGACAGTTTTATGCAAGTTGACAATTCAGTAAGGAGCACATTGATTTCTGTAGAGGAGAGCCCAAGGGGCAAGTTATAGGTGATGAATGTGGTGGAGATTAAAAGGTAGTAATGAAGTGAATTTTCTGATCTCATTCTTTGAAGAACAGCCATTATCAGGAAATGCTTCAGAGTTTTGAACTGAAAGCAAATGGAAGAAAAGGAAATATGAAATGCTCAGTTTCTGTCTTATCTGTATACACCATTTTTACCAGTCTTAGGCAGGCTCTAACATTTGTACCAGCACTAAGCTGGGTAATTCACACACTTAATTAAACCTTTAGAAACATGTACGTAAGTACATTTTATTCTCCCCACTTTGCAGTGAGGAAACAATTTAGAGAAACTTGGTAAGTTAGCTACAATCATAACTAAGAAGTCACAAGGCTAAGCTTCTAACGCAGCTCTGTCTGAATGTAATACCTGTTTCCTTTCTACTGTACTCCACTGACTCTGTTACTGTAAAGGAGATAGTACTAAAGTAGTTTGTGGTTTTAGAAGAACGTTCCAAAATGTCAGTTCTTTTTACTTATGGTTGACGCCTATGTCTTACACGCCTTACTCCAGGCATTAGGGAGTTGTAAAAGTTTCCATATTGCAATAATTATAACTGCAGACTTGTATGTTGTAGGGTGAGGTGCCATGGAACGGAAAAAGTTCGTAAATTATAGTCTGTCACTAACTATTTGTGTGGCCTTGAACAAATGTCTAAATTCTCTGAGCCCAAATCATTGCTGCCAAATATAATTTATTAGGTTAAGTCTAAATTATCTTTGTCTTCTTTGATTCTCTTTTCCTGGTTGATGCAATGTAAGTTCCAGTAAATCAGAATTGAGATTTTTACTGTCACAGTTTGCAGATGACATGATACTGTACATAGAAAATCCAAAAGAAGCCACCAGAAAACTACTAAAGCTAATCAATGGATTTGGTAAAGTCACAGGATATAAAATTAATGCACAGAAATCTCTTGCATTCCTTTACACTAACAATGGAAGATCAGAAAGAGAAATTAGGGAAACAATCCCATTCACCATTGCAACAAAAAGAATAAAATACCTAGGAATAAACCTACCTAAGGAGGTAAAAGACCTATACTCAGAAAACTGTAAGACACTGATGAAAGAAATCAAAGAATACACAAACAAATGGAGAGATATACCATGTTCTTGAATTGGAAGAATCAGTATTGTCAAAATGACTATACTACCCAAAGCAATCTATAGATTCAGTGCACTCCCTATCAAATTACCAATGGCATTTTTCACAGAACTAGAACAAAAAAATTCTTAAAATTTGTATGGAGACACAAAAGACCCCGAATAGCCAAAGCAATCTTAAGAGAAAAAAAAAGCTGGAGGAATCAGACTCCCTGACTTCAGACTGTACTACAAAGTTACAATAATCAAGACAGTACGGTACTGGCAGAAAAACAGAAATATAGATCAATGGAACAGGATAGAAAGCCCAGAGATAAACCCACACACCTATGGTCAACTAATCTATGACAAAGGAGGCAAGGATATACAATGGAGAGAAGACAGTCTCTTCAATAAGTGGTGCTGGGAAAAGTGGACAGCTACATGTAAAAGAATGAAAGTAGAACACTCCATGACTCCATGCACAAAAATATACTCAAAATGGGTTAAAGGGCTTCCCTGGTGGCACAGTGGTTAAGAATCCCCCTGCCAACGCAGGGGACCCAAGTTCAAGCCCTGGTCCAGGAAGATCCCACATGCTGCAGAGCAACAAATGCCACAGCTACTGAGCCTGCACTCTAGAGCCTGCCAGCCACAACTACTGAAGCCCACATGCCTAGAGCCCATGCTGTGCAACAAGAGAAGCCACCACAAAGAGAAGCCCACGCACTGCAACGAAGACTAGCCCCCGCTCGCTGCAACTAGAGAAAGCCCACACACAGCAACGAAGACCCAGTGCAGCTAAAAATAAATAAATAAATACAATTAATTTAAAAAATGGATTAAAGACCTAAATGTAAGACCGGACACTGTAAAACTCTTAGAGGAAAACATAGGAAAAACACTCTTTGACACAAATCACAGCAAGATCTTTTTTGACCCACTTACTGGAGTAATGGAAAGAAAAACAAAAGTAAACAAATGGGACCTAATTAAACTTAAAATATTTTGCACAGCAAAGGAAACCATAAACAAGAAAAGACAACCCTCAGAATGGGAGAAAATATTTGCAAATGAAGTAATGGACAAAGGATTAATCTCCAAAATATACAAACAGCTCATGCAGCTCAATATCAAAAAAACAAACAGCCCAATCAAAAAATGGACAGAAGACCTAAATACACATTTCTCCAAAGAAGACATACAGATGGCCAAGAGGCACATGAAAAGATGCTCAGCATCACTAATTACTAGAGAAATGCAAATCAAAACTATAATGAGGTATCACCTCACACTGGTTAGAATGGGCATCATCAGAAAATCTACAAACAGTAAATGCTGGAGAGGGTGTGGAGAAAAGGGAACCCTCTTGCACTGTTGGTAGGAATGTAAGTTGATACAGCCACTATGGAGAACAGTACGGAGGTTCCTTAAAAAACTAAAAATAGAATTATTATATGGCCCAGCAGTCCCACCGCTGGGCATATACCCAGAGAAAAGCATAATTCAATAAGGCACATGCACCCCAATGTTCCTTGCAGCACCATTTACGATAGCTAGGTCATGGAAGCAACCTAAATGTCCATCGACAGATGAATTGATAAAGAAGATGTGGTAAATATATACAATGGAATATTACTCAACCATGAAAAGGAACGAAATTGGGTCATTTGTAGAGATGTGGATGGACCCAGAGACTGTCATACAGAGTGAAGTAAGGCAGAAGGAGAAAAACAAATATCGTATATTAACACATATATGTGGAACCTAGAAAAATGGTACAGATGAACCAGTTTGTAAGGCAGAAATAGAGACACAGATGCAGAGAACAAGTGTATGGACACCAAGGGGGGAAGGGTGGGTGGGATGAATTGGGATATCGGGATTAACATATATACACTAATGTGTAAAATGGGTAAGTACTGAGAACCTGCTGTATAGCACAGGGAGCTCCACTTCGCTGTACGGTAGAAACTAACACAACATTGTAAAACAGCTATACCCCAATTTAAAAAAAAGAAGATGGGAGAGGGAAACGACTGAGATGAATGTCTTTACTAAAATACCAATAAGTTTGTCAAACTTTAAAAAAACATTGAGATTTTTAAAAATATGAATGCTCATTTGGGTTGGATTTTAAAAATCTTCTTAAAGTGACCTTCCATTTTAGCCAATTTCTCTTTCTCTCTCTCAGTCTCACACACACACATGCACGCACTGCATACATGTACACACACACACACCCAGCACACTCTGTACAATTAGCATTATTATTTATACTCAAAGAAGGGCAGTTCAGCGTTGGTTTCAGACACAAAGCACACAGATAAGGAGGAATTCCAGGCAGTTTAGTTATTCGGTACAACTTGAACATTAAGACAACAGCCCATCTGTCCATCCCACTGTCCTCTACCACCCCTTGTGAACTCATGGAAGGTTGTTGACCTGGACCCAAGTCTAGAATTCTGGCTGCTTTGCTATGAGTCTATATTGGCCTCACCTACCTCCAAGCTCTCAGAAACTGGGACATGCAGTATGAAGAAATAGATGTTCGATTCAGACATAGCAGGTCTTGGATATTCTTTTGTGAGGATATTTTTTCAGCTGTCCACAGTGGTAACGTTTTGGTATTTCACTGTATATAGACTTCGGGTTCTAAGGAAGAAATGTTAACCAGCAATGCTGTGGCATGATTCCACCTAGTGAGGGAATGAGATTCTTAGCTTGACGAAGTCTTCCTGCCACAGATACTATCAGTATGTGACTGTCTTTCCTGTCAAATTGATAACTTCTCAAGAGCCCACTATGTACTGTAGACATCCCTTTATTGCTATAGCACCCAACTCAGCGCCTGATACATAGTGGCAGTACATCAAGTAAACAGCAGCACGTATTTTGTGGCGGGGTTAAAAAAAAAAAAACAACACATGAATTTTGGAGCCGGGCATCCCTGTGTTCAAAGTTCTGGCTCTGCTAATTAACCTGTGTGTTTCAGGAAATGTTGGTTCGATTCTCTGAGCCTCAGTTTTCTTATCAGTACAATGGGATGAATAAAACTTCTTGGGATGTTGTTTAAGGTTTAGAGACAGTATAGGCAAAGCGGCTATTGAACTGTGGGCACTCACTGGACAATAGCCAACAGCAGCAGTATTGGAGGTAGGCAGGACTAAATAAATGTTAGAACAATAGAATTATTATCAAGAGCTGGGTTATAAACCACTGTGTCATAGTAGAGAAAGAAACTGCCATGAACCTATCAGGAAGAAAGAATTTTTTTCATTTAAAGTACAAAGAAAAGTGTTTTAACAATTAAGAGTAGTCTGTCTTATGAGGTGGTAAGATGCCTGCCCAAAAAAAAGGAAAGAAAAAGAAGACTTCAAGCAGTCTTTAAACCAGCAAAAGGTGGAAAGGAAGTTACACTGGGCAGTTACTGGGAGACTTCCAATTCAGCAGTTTCTCCATTTCTAATATCCGGGTTCATTTTCAGTTGTGAAGGCTTCCCAGTCAAACATGAAGCCATAATGTTGAAGGCGGATTATTAGTAGTTTGCCTTTGCTGCACTAGCATAAATTCTTTGGAGAGGAATTGAAAAGACCACAGCTAACTCTTAATGAAGCAGTCTGTTTTGCTAACATCAACCAAAAACTAACAGGAAAGAAGGCACAATGTAGTTTGTAAGGAAGGGAGTGATAATCATTCAACATTTGATTTACGCTGTAAATGCAAGGAGTGGAGGAAAGTGGTTTTGAAGAATCTCCCAGGACCAAAATCAAATCGCTCACCTTACCTCAGGCTGATGAGCACATGGGCTCCGGCTTGGCATATGTTTTCATAAACTTCCCATTTTCAGGGAGTGTGGCAGACGTGTAAAGAGGAACACATCTGCGACCCCGTGGAGCTGATGTTTTAGCAGAAGGCACAAGGTCGTGGGTCAGAGGGGGCATTTCCTGGGAGAAAAGACGGCAGAAATACACTTCCTCATGGGCCCCAACACCAGATGAGCAGAGCACTGGCGTTTGTGTCTATGAGGGACCAAAATTTTCATTAGGAGACTATTGAAAGACTAAACTGTTCTGTCTGATCAAATGACATCAGGATTTGAGATTTGCTGTGACTGAGTTAGCCCTCACTCCCTCAAAGAGTAAACGCCATGGGCTTTCCTGGTGGCGCAGTGGTGGAGAGTCTGCCTGCCGATGCAGGGGACACGGGTTCGTGCCCCGGTCCGGGAAGATCCCACGTGCCGCGGGGCGGCTGGGCCCGTGAGCCATGGCCGCTGAGCCTGCGCGTCCGGAGCCTGTGCTCCACAACGGGAGAGGCTACAACAGTGAGAGGCCCGCGTATCGCAAAAAAAAAAAAAAAAAAAAAAGTAAACTCCATGGACTCACAAATATTCTTATCCCTTCCTCTTCTGCGGTGAAGAGCTCGTCCACACAGATGTGAGGCTGTTTACACACAGGGTCCTAAAGACTTAAATGTACTCAATGGATTCCTAAGGGATCCCACTTTATTATTATGTCCTACTCATACTTTTACACGGGCGTGCGCGCGCGCGCGCACGCACACACACACACACAGAGACACACAGGGACACACACCCCTCCTATGCTTCAAGCTAGCCTAGAAGGCATTTCCTCTGGTAAACTTTACTTCCCCTGCCCCTCCCCACCTTTAATTGTGCCTCTATTATTAGTTAGAATGTGTATGCAGTAATGTGTTTTTTCTTGCATTTTGCCTCAATGAAAATCTGAGAGTCTCTTTACATTTAAATTTTTTACGCAGAGCTTCAAAAAGTTTTAAAATTACGTAGTCAAATTTATTGATTTGTTGTTGTTGTTCGCCTCATTTCTGGAAATTAAGGGCACAGCCTCATCCCTTTGAGAAATATTTATATAGACAGTTATACTTGATGAGTGTCCAGTCGGCACAGCCCCACTGGCAGGCAGCTCGCACTCGGTTTCTAATTGTGCGAAGGGGCGGAACACTTGATAATATATAGAAGTCCTCTTCCCTTTGCCTGCTAAACGGATTCTGGCTGTGCCCTAAACTCTTTCTCCTGCCTTGCCTTCTTTCAACGCCAGTCTCCTTTTTTGGGATGTCATGGCACAGAATCATGAAGAATAGTGGTACAGGAAAAGGAAATTCAGAAAGTTCATTCAGAAGAGGTTTAAAGGAAAATGCTGGGAAGCAAGCAACCATGGTGTCTCAGAGAAGCGAATACAGAAAACAAATGGGAACTCTAATATATTGCTGTGGTTTGTGAATATCCTTCACAGTGTTTGAAAAATACAAGTTGAAAAAAATCCGTGTTTTTTGAAAATAGATTTTGTTTGTTGGAGTGTTTTTCTGTGACCTCAACAAGGTTCTGTACTACTACGTGTATTATGATTTTATAAGCAGTGCTTTTAAAACTTATGAATGTGAGCGTGTGCACATCTCTATAATTTTCTACAGTATATGTTCCCAATACCTCATATTCTCGGTTTCCCACATCCCTCTCTTTTTCTCCTTAGAGGCCCCTTCTGGTCTCATAGTGGTTTCCTTTTCCCCTATCACTTAATGAACAGTTACTTAAATGAACCATGATAAATGTCTGTCCTGGCATGGTCTCAAGTTAAATTCATTATAAATGTTGGGTTGCTTAGGCTAAAATGCCTCTTATCATCTCAGAAAATGAAATTGCAGGCTCATTTTCCAGAAGTAGATAAGGAAAGCTTGCACTCATCAATCCTCTCACAGTTAGGGTGGAGCTGCCTGGTGGTTAAGAGCTCAGCTCTGAAGCTCCTCCCCCATGGTTCAGCCCTAGTCCAGCTACTACTGTCTGTTTTTAATCTTGGGAAAGTCACTTGACCTTGCCATGCCTCAGTTTCCTCACTTAAAAAGAGAATATTTGTAATTCTAACCTCATGAGGTTGTGGTAACACTGTAAAGGAGTTCATTCACGTAAAGAACTCAGAGTAGCTGGCACTTAACAAAATAACTGCCCCCCCCCCATACACAAAAGAAAGTAGAAGTTGTCCTGGTTACCAAAGGGGAGAGGGGGGTCGGAGGGATAAATTAGGAGGGTGGGATTAGCATACATACACTACTATATATAAAATAGATAACAAGGACTTACTGTTTAGCACAGGGAACTCTGCTCAATATTTTGTAATAACCTCTAAGGGAAGAGAATAAGCAGGGCAGCAGCATGAACGAATTACACACAGATATATCGAGATGTGTGCAGAGGCCCTGACAGAACTATTTGCGATAAGCATTACACCTTTCCCATTTAACCACCAATTCCTCATTTGTAGAGATTAATACTTTTCTAACTTCTGGATCCAAGTTTTCATTAGAACCTCTTGTCCAGACTAAGCTAGTCATCATTTCCTCTTTCTAGAAGTATTCTGGTTTCTCACCCTTCTCCTGAATTTTTTTAAACTAAGTTGCTAAGGAGCCTTTCCCTTAACTTGTCTTCCGTCTTACATACGTGCCTATTTGCGTTTTTCCATTCATGTCATTTCAGTACAGTGCTGAAAGGGAACCACTTCCCTCCATCTAATTAAGTACTTAGGAGGCATCTTGGTTTAGGTTAGGTTGCACCAATCTTTGGGTTAACGTATTCTCACTTCACTTGTCTTTCTTCATAGCTTTCCCAAAGCAGCACTTTTTCTTTGGACACTTTTCTAATGAAAACCATTTTTTGCCAAAAGATTATTACCTTCATCGATTACAAACTCTGCCCCCAGCCGTAGGTCTACTAGAGCTAGATTGATAACTTCAGTCTTTGTGGTTTTCCTGACAACCACAGTTTGGCTAACCAGGAGCCCCTATAAAGAACCTGGCTACCAAGCTAAAGCTACTTCTACCCGGGATGTCACACGTGTCCAGCCTGTTCTAATGGTTCCTCTTCTTTCCCATGACCTGGGACACTTCTGTATCCTTTTGCGTTCGTAAAAAGAAGTAACTAATTAGTTAACTGCTGGTAAGAAGATTGTCTGCCTCAACAGCATGTCATTTCTACGTGGTCTTTGTCTGTTTTCCCTTTCAAAGACTTCCCTTTTTGCCTACAAAACAAGACAGTCTTGTTTAATACGTGATGCTTTGGCTTCTCTTATAATTGTTTCCTCCCCAGTAGAAAATCCCTTTGGGGCTCATTTAAATTCTTTAACTCTTTCCTGACATTCAGCAGAGAGGCTTCCTAAGAATCAAAGCACTTTACTAAATAAGTAAACTATATTCCTATCTTTGGCATTGTTCCAACAATAATTTTCAAAATTGAAGGACAGATATTGAATGACCACATTGGATCAAATACCTGATGAGTCAATATTAGTATTGTATATGCACGTGTTACGTAGTTTTGCTGTTTCCATTCCATTTAAATAATAAGGAATTCAAAGCAAGAGGATATATAAAAGCCAATAATGATAAGCTTTTACATTCATATAGACCCTCCTAACTCTTAACAAATACATTTTCAATATACATACCCCTACTGTGGTGTCAGCTCTGTACATTGGAAAGATTGATGTCACTTCAATTTTTATGTCCTAACACAGTCTTAGAATTTTACTAGTAATGTTGCCCCTGAAATACATGTAATTATTCAGGGGAAAGTCAATACGATATGTAAAGTAAATGCTTCAACTGAAGACAGACCTGTATAACATTCATTAATTATGTGAATGGGTAATGTATAATAGCATGTGTGGTTAATTATAAAATTATGTTGAATTTAACAGAAATTCTACTAGTTCATAGTTGCTAACACTGGATTCTATAATATACTGTAGCATACCAGAAACACTCTGACAGTTGTCAGAGGAAGTCCTATTAACTGGGAAAGGCCTTCATAAATGAGACACTGCCCTTGAAATTATTGAATTGTTTTGAGAAAAGCATTTATAGCCACAGTGAGAACACAGGTTCTGAATTTCAAAGTAATATTTAAAATACGCCCTATAAGAAAATTTATAGCTTTATCCACTTTGCCTATACAAGTCCCTCTGACGCATAAATCATAAAGCAGAGAAAAAAACACATATATCAGCTGAGTAGCAGAGTGCTGACAAGAACTAGGAAAATAAAAGCAACTTCAGACCATTTATACCCAAAGACCCCGAGGGTTGAATTTCCCGGAGGGCAGGTGCTGTAAGTTAATATATAATTGTTGCTTCTTGAGAAAATATTTGAATATCCAAACAGGCACTGGAGTTGCATGGATGTAGTTAGGTCTGTGGTTTGCAATATCTGTGGAATGGGACTCCAGGGCTCACGGCTAGCCACAGTCACCCTGCACCCTTAATCTGCAGCTCATCCACCTGAAATGGTAGTTTGGTTCTGCTTTTAAAGACTGGAGCCAAAACAAGTCAGAGGGGGAAAAAAAGGAGTTCTGAAGAAGAGAAGATAGCAATTACTAGCTTAAATATTGTTTTCGAACTCATATGAGAAAAATGTCAGGTCACTGGCTATCCTCCCTGAGAACTTGTTCCAGGAGATAAATCCTTGGTCTCCAAGCCAAGGAGGTGGGATGAATTCTCTGTTTGTTCTATGGCCAAGAGATGCTATCATTGTTTTCTAGGCTGATTCGCAAAGCCCTATCCTTCGAGTATGACACATAAGGATACTTGAGTTCATTGTGAGTTCTAGGCTTCTGGAATACAAAGTAAGGCCAGGCTGAGCTTTGCTAACAAGGATCTCTGTAAAACCTCCAACGAACTGCCTGGAATATATACCTTTCAGAAAATTGACAGAAAATGCTCCCTAGCAAGAGAGCTAAATGGAATGGGCTGCTGGGGAAACATTCTAAGTTAGGAACAGGATCCCAAAGCAGAATTTCCAAAGGAAAGAAAATGAATAATCAGCCTTCTCCCTTTCACAGCTGCCCCTCTCCCTATTCAACAACCGGCAAAGGAG
The DNA here is from genome assembly GCF_008692025.1 of Phocoena sinus. NCBI lineage: Eukaryota > Metazoa > Chordata > Mammalia > Artiodactyla > Phocoenidae > Phocoena > Phocoena sinus. Next base: position 76,536,124 of record NC_045768.1, on the reverse strand, counting down.
CTGTGTTGTTACAAAATGCACACCCGGGAGTGGAGTAGCAGCTGGTGTGCAGGCAGCTGAACGCCTCCGGCAAGCCCTGACCCCAGGAAACAAACACCTCCCAGGTTTAAGGTAGAGCAACAGGGGAAATGAAGCTGATTCACTTCGGAAGAGCCTGCTAAACTATAGGGAGGGCCCAAGACCTCCAGAGCAAATGAAGCCTCGCCAAGGCATCTCGTAGAAGGAAGACCTTCAGACGTTCATAAAAATGAACTGCTCCTTTTTAGAGAAACTGATATTTAAAGTTGTGTTTACAAGAATAGAATCCATAAGTGCCCAGGGGAGAGTGATGAACGGGGTGGGGCGGGAGGCGGGGAGAGAGGGAAGGGAGTGTGAAATCATCACGTGCTAAACAAATGTCCTTCAAGGAGACGAAACACATGACTTGGGCCAAATTCACACCAAGCTCCAACTAACTGAACTCAGCAAAGTCTTCTGCCCTCTTCCTAATAGATGTAGCAGATGATCCTGGGTATTTCTTAACACTTCTTAATATCTCACAGATGAAACAAGCTCATCCAGAACGGTATTAATCCTAGGTGGAATAGAAACACTTGAAAATTTTTCGTGTCATTGTTGGGGTTTTGCCAATATGAAAGGAATTCATTCTCAAAATATAAAAAACTAGGAGAAAAAAATCAGTCCATGATTGTTACTCAATCAGGTCCGGCTGCTCGCCACTCAAAAAATCAATATGAGAGAGAGAGACAAATGTTGGTAGAAGAGAAAGGTGCCTTTAATCAGAATACGGGCAATTTGGGGAGATGGTGAACTCAGTGTCCCCCAAAAACCACTTCCGAAGATTCTGCTGGGCCATGAAAGTTTTAAAGGGAAGAAGGGAAGTAATCTCAGTTAATCATTGAGATGCGGGGCTGTCAGACTTGTCACCTTCCCCCCACTGCGGGCAGCCTCATCGACTCATTGTGACCGTCCTCTAGATGTTACCGTGTGCATACGGTTTGGCCACACAGTTTTGTCGTGAGATTACTGAAAGGGAAGCTAGGGAAGAGATCTGGTCATCATTTCTACTTCTTTGACCTATGGGGAAAAAATGACAGGTTAGGCAAGGTTATTGTATGATTAAAAGATCTGAAAGGCGTGCTTGGGCTGGAGATAAGTAGAGCATGTGGGTCCTCAGTTTAACAGTTAGTTACAACATAACTTTGCTAAAGTGACAAAAAAAGGGGCTTCCTGCTGAGGGCAGTTTCCTGCAAAGAGCTGCTTACATGAGGAAATTCCTTAATTGATATCTTGATGTATTTACTTTCTGGGAGCCTTTTAAAATTATAACATGGCAACTTACACCCCTACTGCTGTGCTTCTGCCTACCATTAACAGAAGTATGGCAGAGCAGTGAGCCAGTGCAAACGGGCAAGAGCCTTGGATGACTCCTAATACAAGGTCCTTTGCCTAAAATTGCCAGTGTCTCCAAAACTCTTCAATGAGCATTTTGTTTAAAGAATGAATAAATCGCTATTTAGTGTAACACACTGGGCTGGGCCCAGTAGACATGTACAAAGGGAGTGAAGACACATCTATCTTCACATACACCACTGAGGTTACATAACTAAAGGGATTAAGGAAGCAAATGCCGAAGGGGACAGGCTTTGTGTTATCGGTTGCAGTAGTCCTGGCTTCTGTCGATGCCATGTTTTCTAGTTTTCGAGCACGTTGCTCATCTCAGTGGAGAGCTGCAGGAATTTCATTTGGACAAATAATCAGAGAAAGGATGAGGATAGCAAGAGTGCTCTCTCCTGAAACGTTCAGGTTCAAATCTCTTTCTTACACAAGGAAGGTGAAGCTTGATGAAAGACTTCGTTTTAAAATTGTACCCTTTTTTTTTTTTTTTTTTTTTTTTTTTTTTGCTGTACACTGTTCCCCTCGTGTCACTGGCACTGAAGACTAGATGACTTAACCAACGTAGAACGTTCAGATGGCAGTGTTTGTTCGTCATGACGTTGTAGGAGCGTGTTTCTGGCAGGATCTCCCTATGTCAGTGTATATTCAGTAGTGAGTTACAGGTTCTTTTCCCTGGATTCCTGGTCTGTCACCCACTAGTTCTGTGGCCTTGGGTGGGCTGCTTGACCGCTCTGGGTCTCATCATCTTCACCTGTAAAAGAGGTTAAGAAACTCCATTCTGCCTGCCTTGGTGAGCTACTCTAAGACCCAGTGAGGACTTCCCTGGTGGCGCAGTGGTTAAGAATCTGCCCGCCAGTGCAGGGGACACAGGTTCAATCCCTGGTCCGGGAAGATCCCACATGCTGCGGAGCAACTGAGCTCGTCCACTACAACTACTGAGCCTGTGCTCTAGAGCCCACGCGCCACAACTACTGAAGCCCGCGTGCCTAGAGCCCACGCTCCGCAACAAGGGAAGCCACCGCGATGAGAAGCCTGTGCACCGCAATGAAGAGTAGCCCCCGTTCGCCACAACTAGAGAAAGCCCGTACGCAGCAACGAAGACCCAACACAGCCAAAAATAAATTAATTAATTAAAGAAAAAAAAGACCCAATGAGAGTGCCTGAAGGCACTGAGAGATGGAAGATATTTCTGTGACCTGCCCCTGAGTTATAACGGGATCCACACACACAGAGTCGAGTGCCTCGAATCATGAGGTGTGAGCACTTAGTTATGTGAATCACACTGAATTGTCAGCAGGGTAGGAGCTTCCTCTCCTTCCCTGGCGGGAGCCTTTCTATGATCAGCATTCCTGCCGCCCGGGAGGCTGAAGTGGGGCTGGGCAGAGAGAGTGAGGGAAGTGTGTGGACTTTTGTAATACAAATAAAGCAACAAATGCCTCCTCAGAGCAGCAAGAGGAAACAGCCTGCACCTGGCCTTGGGTTTTTATCATGTTGTTGATGTTGGTTTTTCCCCCCCAAAATTGGATTAGGCCCTGTGTGGAATTGTGAATGCCTGTACACCTACTTCATGACAGGACGCCGGAGCCATCTGTTTTCAAAGGCCAAGAGCTGGTTGGTTTTTTTTTTTTTTTTTTTACCCTCAGCTCTGCAGTTTTTCTCTCTCTTCATTCCAGTGAGGCTTTTTTTTTTTTTCTCCATCATTTTGAGTCAGCAGCCTGCCGGTAACAAAGGTACCCAGCTGTTCTCTGAGTTCTAATTTCAAAACTACAATGAGATATCATCTCACACCAGTCAGAATGGCCATCATCAAAAAATCTAGAAACAATAAATGCTGGAGAGGGTGTGGAGAAAAGGGGACACTCTTGCACTGCTGGTGGGAATGTGAATTGGTACAGCCACTATGGAGAACGGTATGGAGGTTCCTTAAAAAACTACAAATAGAACTACCATATGACCCAGCAATCCCACTACTGGGCGTATACCCTGAGAAAACCATAATTCAAAAAGAGTCATGTACCAAAATGTTCATTGCAGCTCTATTTACAATAGCCCGGAGATGGAAACAACCTAAGCGTCCATCATCGGATGAATGGATAAAGAAGATGTGGCACATCTGTACAATGGAATATTACTCAGCCATAAAAAGACACGAAATTAATTTCCAAACAACTTTTAATAGGTACTGCCCACCTTCCCGGCTGTGGGCTGCCTCAATAACACACCAGATTGCAGGTATTTTAAGGAGGGTTCTGAGGTTTATGGTGAAGTGTGGTTTTTCCCAATAGTTTTAAGAATAGAATCGCTAATATCTCCCTGTAGTCATTTGTTTTCCTTTGATAGATGAGTGTGTGTTCTGGACAGTTTACTGCAATGCAGGCCTGAAAGGGAACTGGCAGGGTTCTCCCAGACGTACCGCAGCAGCCCTGGGCAAGCAGTAATCATAGCTGACGCCCGTGAGCAGGTCATAATTATCTTAACTAATCCCACCCCAACAAGAACGCTGTGTAGCAGGTGTCTCATTGTCCCCATTGTATAGATGAGGAAATGGAGCTTTTGGGAGGTTAAGTAACTAAGGTCACACAGGAAGCACATGGCAGACCCCAGGTTCCAACGCAGGCAATCTGGCTCAGTCAAAAGCCATCTACTTCTACTGAAGTGGGTAGAAGCACAGACTGACTGCTCAGCTTGTGCATAACAAAGTAAAACATGATGGGATGATCCCTTTTTCTTTAGTGAGTGTCTCCAAAACCTAACACAAGGCCACCACTGATGTTTTCAATATATCAGAGAAATCACACCTCTATAGGATCTCAGTGTCTAGGAAGAGTTATTGCTTTTTCCATTTTAAAGACTCATTGATTAGCCAAGAAGCTTGAATATGGGGAGAACTTGACCCAACACTATAAAGCTTCGTTAAACTAGACTCCATTAATTACTATCACAGAATCCAACATCAGAATCAAAAAAGTATGGAAGTGACTGTATAATTTAAATCCTTGTGTTCAAAAAGAAACCTCTCTCTCTCCCCCTCCTCCACTCTCTCAAGTGCCCCGTGGCCCTGGGAAGTTCAGCAGCTTGTCAAAAAAAATGCACAAGTAAATTCAGGATTCGGAATTTCTGCATATCAGGACAGGAGTGTGGGCTGAACTTCAGCTTTGTACTGACTAGAAGGTGATGTTTGCTAAGCAAATTAATCAGGTGAACACACTTGCAATGGAATATTTAAGCCAGTCAAGAGAATAAAATGCTTCCAAGCATGTGTTCACATGCAAATGATCGCTATACTAATTACAAGTCGTTCTCATCTTTTCATTAAAGGCCGCTCCCTTGAGGACCTCTGTTAGGTACAATTTTATTAAGTAAACATTCCTGAATATATCCATCTTAGGAAAACAAACTGTCTTAATTCAGATTTTTCATTGGTTCAGATAGACATCTGGCCCTCCTACCCCAAAACCCAGATTAAATATTTCACCCAGAAGTAATTATTGAGTGCATCTTACGTGTCAGGCCCCGTGTTAGGCCCTGGAAGTCCAAAGGTGGATAAGATATGATTCCTATTTAGAAAAGGTCCATATAAGTTGAATTTTCTTCTTCTCAAGACGTCACAACTTTTCCATTCATGAATGCTTAAGACCACATGGGCAGCCCTGGGGTGTGGGGAGAGGATTAAAGAATCACCAGATGAGACCTAATTTCCTCTGAACAACGTGATTCCAGATTCATCTGTACTGTGTGGACCAAATAGGTTTGTCAACTGCCATGTGTTAGTATTATTACACATGAAGAAATTGAATTTTAATTCCACCATTGGTATTGCAATGTGACAGAAATTAGAAAGACCCAGTAGAAGGGAGGGCCTGATTTTGAAAGACAACAGTGTCTCTTCTAGTCAATATCTTTGGGGACTGAGGGATCCTGTGACAGAGTTTTCCAACTCACTGAATCCGTAGGCTTTTAAGCACCAAACTTAGTGTTATGGTATCCATTCTGAATTGGAATCTTTTTCAGTGGATAAAGTATACTTGCCTACACTGTTGAGCAGCATATGTTGATGACTTCTATCCTTTTGGTTGTTCAGCCCCAGAGTCAATCTTGGGTCCTTTCTTCTTCTCCACTGCCTATCAAGTCTCCCTCATTATATATTCAGAATCTGACCACTTCTTACCTTCACGTCCATCTGCTGGTACAAGCCACGTCATCTTTCATCAGCATTATTCCAGTAGCCTTCTAAAGTTTCTGCCCTTGCCTCCTTAGAATCTCTTGTGATCCTTTGAACTTGTAAGACGTCAAACCCTGCAGTGGTTTTACACCTACGGCCGGGTCACGTGGCCTACGGAGCCCTTCATGATTTGGCTCATCTCGCTGACTGTCTCCCCATGCGCCCTCTCTTGTTCTCGCTGCCTCCTGCTGTTTCTCAAACAGGCCAGGCATGCCTCTATCGTGGGGCCTTTGCATCTTCTGTTCCTTCTGTCAGAAATAGTCTTCCTCCAGATATCGCCCCCCGCCTCACTCCCATCAAGTCTTTGCTCAAAGATTTTTTTTTTTTTAAACCTGTCCATTGAGGGGCTGTTATTTTAAATATAAATGTATTTCATTTATTTATTTTTGGCTGCGTTGGGTCTTTGTTGCTGCGCGCGGGCTTGTTGCAGCGAGCAGGGGCTACTCTTGTTGCAGCGAGCAGGGGCTACTCTTCACTGAAGCGCACAGGCTTCTCATCGCTGTGGCTTCTCTTGTTGCAGAGCACGTGCTCTAGAGCGCAGGCTCAGTAGTTGTGGCGCATGGGCCTAGTTGCTCTGTGGCATCTTCCCGGACCAGGGCTCGAACCTGTGTCCCCTGCGTTGGCAGGCGGATTCTTAACCCCTGTGCCACCAGGGAAGCCCCTCAAAGACCATTTCACATGAGGCTCTCCTTAGCCTCCCATTTACAACTGCTGCCTCGCCACCTGGCACTCCCTTTCCTCCTTCCCTGATTTTTTCCATGGTACTTTTCACTGACAGACTATCTATGTATCTTAATTATTTTGATTTCTCCACACTCACGCAACGTAATGTAAGCAAAACAAGGACAGGGATTTTTCTCTTTTGTTCACTGCAGTATTCCCAGCCACTAGAAGAGTGCCTAGCACATCGTAGGGACTTACTAGCTGCCTATGTAAGTAATTAACCTATGAATGAGGGACATCACTACCAACCCTTAGTTGAGGCGCTACTTGCACCTCAAGATACATATCAGAGTCTCTGCAGGTGCGAAGGAAGCATGTATAGTGTGCAAACAAAGGAATGCTGTGGTCCACTGCTTTGATTTGTTTCCACATTTGTAAAAGAAGGACATGAATTTATAATGTTTTGGAAATAGTAACTAAATAACTTCACAGTGTCATTTTGAATCCATGTCTGTGTTTCACAGGTTGTCTGTTTCCGTCACTAATGGACGAGTCCCTGTCACTTTCTGTTCTTACCAGCACCACCTTCTCAAACTACATTCTGGTCTGTTGTTTATAATGTATGGTAGGGTCAGAATGTGTTAGAATTGTGCCGCAAATACTACTAATTAGCTTCAGAGAAAAACCTGTGTGTGACTCACTCCCTCAGGCTGAAGCGATGGCACATTCCTGCAGGGTCACTGTGATACCAGGACCCTGCACACTTACTATTTGCTGTTAGATACTTAATGCACATTGCCTACTCGACGCTTTCTTTATTTTGTGTTTCCGATCCAGTTTGCCTGTTTGTGATTGCCAGATATTTAGCTCATAAATGAGAGAAGTTTCTCTGGGCCCTTTTGTTTTTTCATCTTGCATGCAGTAGTAAGCTTTTTATATTTCTCAGGAATTTTGTAAGACTTTTTCTAAATTAGTTCCTTAAATAACAGTGAGTCTGTTATTCAGGGTGTGATACTTACTAGTCAATACGTAAATATCGTCTATTAATTAAAAGTCCACATTATCTGTTAAAAGGAAATTAACATAAAAGTATATAAATATGCACTTTCTATCTCAGGATCTCAGAAGTGGCCTCACGCAAAGAAGGCCATTTTCTCATGTCCCGATTTGCGTTGAACATGAATCATTTGTGGCCAAGTTCACACCTACCGCTATTACTACTTCCCCATAATTTTTGGCCTTACCGGCAACTTCAGTGACAGCCAGTTATGGCCTGAAGTATAAGGAAGATTTTAACAGGTCTGAACACCTTCTCCTTAGAGATCGGGTTTCTGCTCTCTGGTGGCCTTGCATCATCCTCTCTGATTTCTGGGATTCCAAAGTCATTTTCTTATGCTTATCACTGGAAATTTGTACTTTGCTTCAATAGGAACCTTGCTGCTTCTCTAGAGACTATGGAATTATTGTGCCTTTAAGCTTTGCTCTCTGGCTTACAACCTTGATCCAATTAACAGGAAATGCTCTCCAAGTCCCATAATTGCACATTAATAATTAATACTAATAAATACAGTTTTTTTATTCTACTTGCCAGAAACTGTTCTAAGATCTTCCCACACGTTATTATATTTAATCTTCACAGCACCCCATGGAAGTTACCTTTAATCTCTAAAATAGCTAACAATTCCCATCAGCCAGTGATGAAATTAACGCAGAACCTATAGAGCCATGCATATGTGGGTATGTGTCTGTGTGTGTGTTGGGGTGCGGGGGGACTTTATTTAGACAACAGGGGGAAAAAAGTTTTCATTTTAAGTAGGAAAATAACCAGAGAAGTTTTTAAAGAAACAATAGTCAGGGTTTCCCTGGTGGCGCAGTGGTTGAGAGTCCGCCTGCCGATTCAGGGGACGCGGGTTCGTGCCCCGGTCCGGGAAGATCCCACATGCCACGGGGCAGCTGGGCCCGTGAGCCATGGCCGCTGAGCCTGCGCATCTGGAGCCTGTGCTCCACAACGGGAGAGGCCACAACAGTGAGAGGCCCACGTACTGCAAAAAAAAAAAAAAAAAAAAAAAAAAGAAACTAATCAAAATAGCAATCTACTACCTATTTCCTAATTATTATAAGATTTGACTATGCCTTTAAAGTTTATCTTTTATTCTTGTCTATCTCAGGTCACTTTTCCTATCTCCTAACACCATCTCCTTCATCTTATTTCTGACTCTTCTTTGTATTACAAATGTGCTTCCTTTCATAGCCCCTCCTTGTGCTGGCACTCTGAGCGCTAAATTTCTCCACCCGCCTCTCAATTTCGAAGCGGCTTAACCATTTCTTCTCCCACACAGATCAACAAGCCTTGCATCTTCTCTCTCCTCTCTGTCTTTTGAATAGCTCTGAGGAGTACCCTGTCTGCTTTTAATTTACACCTTAGTGATTCTCAATGTGTTGGCCACGGATCAAAGGCAGCACAACAGTTGGAATGCTTGTTAAAATTCAGATTCCTGGATCCCAGTCTCAAGAAATGATGATTTGGTGGGTCTGACCTTGCAATCCTGCAAGAGTCTAGTGATAGTAATACACAATAAAATTTGAAAATCACTACTCTAGATAAAAATTGTTTTACCACTTGATTCTTAAACTGGCCTTGTTTTTCAGACATTTTTAAATCATCAAACAAAATAAGAAATAGGTGTCTTCGTAGGAAGAAAGACACAGTGCTGGAGTTCTCTACATAGAGGGCCTTTTATATACTCACTCTCAGTCCTATTTCTGAAAGCTTTTGTGAGCCTTCCTTGTAAGCATCTGCTAAGCACTTGTCTGTGCAGCGTTTGATGGTTACCTTGGGGCCTGATGTAACTCCCCAGGGTCACATAGCTCAGAAAATGGTGGAACATGGTTTGTCTGACTTCATCTGCCTCTCACCTTATTCACTGTTTACCATTCATGCTTGATTCCCTAGTATCTGTCTTAGCCCCCTGGACATAATACATTTTGTGTGTGAGTGATTATGTGTAGCTCAGTAAACGGGCACAGATATATTCTTGGTAGTCTCCGTAATTTTAGGCATCATTTGGGCTACTCCTCTGTTCAGTATAGCATGGTAGGTCAGATCATGAACTTCTACAACCGGATTCCTCGATTTGAATCCTTGAGTCATCACTTGTAAGACCTTGGATACATTACTTCTCTGTGCCTCGATTTTCTCATCTGTAAAATGGGGATGCTTGTTGTAAGGATTAAATAAACTGGTATGTATAAAGTGATTAGAAAAGATCTGGCTTAGAGTAACCCAAGTTAAGTGCTTTCTAGGATTATTGTTTTTGTACAGAAGGGAAGATCTAATGTTCAGCGACCTCTCTGTTCAGTAATGTTTTATGATGCAACAAATACGGGTCAAGTTTATGTCAGTTAAACAAGACTAGCACGGTGCTTGCTTCTATGCAGCTGATAGCCTGTCAGGAAAGACGGGCGACTAGGTAAATGCAATAAGCTGTGGGGAGTCTCATGCTGGATTGGGGCAGGTGGGCAGGAATCCAGTTTGTGAAAACACTTAACTGCTGATATCTCCATCAATGTTTTAGATAAAGGCAGGGCGTGGTCATGATGGTCTCTGAAGCACTTAAAACTGGCAATAAAGTCAATGAGGGATTCATAGGGCAAGAGGCAGCAGGGGCCAAGAAAACGATTCGAATGTGGTTATAATAGTCCAAAGGTAAGGTTAGAAGGTTCCCGTCTAGAAGGGGAGGAACGGGGATACCGCAGAGGAGGAAGCAAAAGGATTAACTGACTAGGAAGAAAATATCAGGGACTGCTTAAGGACCTCTGGCTGCTTAGTTGCGGCAATGGATCCAGAATGCACATCTCCTCACCTGGGACCCCCATGGTAAGAGCACATTTGTGGAAGGGCTTCCCAATATTGTGTGGTTCTCAAAGTGCTTGTTCCGGGACCATCTGGGAACCCATTAGAAATGCAGAGTCTTGGGTCTCACCCCCATGAATCAGAACTCCTGTGCTTTAACCCGCTGCCCGGGTGATCCTGGTGCCCCCCAAATTTGAGAACTATTGCCCTCATTCATTTCTTCATATAGCAACTATTTATCAAGGGCTGATTATGCCCTAGGAGGCTACATCTGTGAATCAGAGTCCAGGTGTCCTTAAGGAGCTTCCAGTCTAGTGGAAGGACACAAACACCAAAAATTTCAAACAATCGAACAATTACAGGAGCAAAAGTGTGCGTGGGCACATTTAACAGAAGGACTTAAACTTGCCAGAGTAAATAGGAAATTTTTCCTTAGGATGAATTTTGCGGTGAGAGCAAGAGTTTTTCAGGTGAAAGTATGCAGTTGTGGACAAAAGAAGGCCCGAGTAGCTAGAGCATAGTTAGGAAGGGCAAGAGGAGGCTTGCTGTGGATGGGACATGAGCAGAAACCTGAACACGTAGGCCTGTTGGCCTTGGGACAAAGCCATGTGAAATGGAAAGCCCAGGGAAGGGTCTGGGGGAGAAGAGGAGCTTGTTGAGATTTGCACTTTTAAAAGAAAGCTTTGGCTCTACTGGTGTAGATTATACTTAATGCCGCTGTAATCTTCACAGGTATAAATTCAGCCATCCTTAGCGGTGCTCCCGAAACTCATAGGAGCCTCCAGTTTGTCCAGCCCTCTGCCTTCTGGGTGGTAAGCCCAGCCCTGATGCTTCCTTTCAAATCTGTTGTGTTTTCCGACCCTAAAATTCTCCTGGCTAGCTCAAAAGCAGCTATTAAGTTTGAGTTTTCAACTGGCCTCCAACCATGAAACTACCAAGAGTTTCATTTTAATTTCCCTTTCATGCCCTTTCACACCTTGACTCCTTTTGAAAAAAACCAACTATTGATACTGATAATAAACTCATTTTATGCTTTGGAAGGAATGAAAATGCTCAGCTGAATTCACCATTAAATACACTCCTCTCATGATGGAGTCTACATTTAAGTCAGGCTCCTATTAGCTGAGAAAAGAGTGTCCACTGAGGTATGACATGTTTATTGTAACTAGTTCCTGCAAGCGCTGCCAAAAGAAAGATAGTATTTTCAATGGCTAAAAGCCACAATGCACCGGACATGAATTATGTATGCCTGTCTCTTTATAACGAATCAGCATAAATTATCCCATAGGGCAGACTGCAGGAATTGGGGGCCCCTAAAAGAAATATTTTGTCTTGGTCTTCTCAGTATCAGAAACCTTGGGATGGGAAAGTAGTGACTGAATGAGATTTCAAATCACAGTCTTATGATGTCTGAGGGGGAAAAGGGTAGGAATGAGCGGTGACCTCCATTTGCGAGCATCCATCTGTCAAGGGACCAGTAATCAACATGTCATTATTATTCTCATCAGCCCAAAGCATGAGAGTAAATTGAGTGAAAAAAAAAAACCTTCCCATTATGTGAAATGATTACTGCCTTGGAGCCGTAATAAACAATGATCTTGCCCTAGCGCTAGGCAGCAAAACAAATGAGGGCTGCCTACTGCTGGTGCAGGGCCAGAATCGTTACTAGGTTCTATACCACCAACCCCTCCCGTCTTGTAAGGGCCTGATTTAATCATTAGGGCTGCGAAAATGCTGCTCAAACCCCCCTGTTAGATGCAACCTTTGGCTCCACACTGGGGACGTTGGCTGCCTTGCACAAGTCTTCTCTCTTCCACCCAAGTTTACATTTGCCACTTGGCTTCCCAGAACCCTGAGGGAGTCCATTAAGGGGCTGTGATTGTAGAACATGGGGACACACTTGTTGCTTTCAAATGTTATTAGTCAACCAGGCTCCAGGCAGGCAAGGGGCAGTAGGAGGCACAATAAAGATGAAGAAATTGTCAGGCGAGGCTCTGACCTTCCCAGAGAGCGAGGCTGGAAATTAGTGAAGGATCTGCAAGGACTTTGTGCTGGTGGTCCAGTTCTATCAAGTCCTCATCAGGTTGGAGAAATTCTAAGGGTAGGTCTGAATGTACCGCACAAACTAGGCTGGGAAGAGCCACTGGACAGTTTTGTAGGATGGCTATCATTGACAGGTTCCCGCTTGGATCTCCCTTTTTCCAATCTGCAAAGCAGGGTCGGCTGTCAGCCCACAGGGCACCTCTGTGCAAGTTAAATGCCATCCCTTCTTGCCTCCTAGGCTGGGTGCCCTTGTGTAGAGCACACATTTCACAACTGTAGGCAGCAGCCCTTAAGACACTTCAATGTTTAAAATCATACAGTTTTGCTCAAAGGTATTACTAGGTATACGTAATTATAAAAGGGGGCCACTTCTGATTTCCATTCAAACAGCTTGGCAATGGTTATTTCTGTTCTTAATAACTAGAAAAAGCTGAACGAACTGAAAATCAATGACTTTCCTTGGACCTGTCAGAGAATTAAGGATGCCGGGCAAACTGCCATGCTGAAACCTAAGGAGACAAGTTGTCTATTTTGGACTGTTACAACAAAATAGCATAGACTGAAAGACTTAAATAACAAACATTTACTTCTCACAATTCTGGAGGCTGGAAAGTCTAAGATCAAGGTGCTGGCAGATTTGGTGTCTGGTGAAGGCCCACTTTCTGGTTTGCAGATGGCTGCCTTCTTGCTGTATTCTCACATGGTGGAGAGAGAACACTCCAGTCTCTTCCTCTTCTTCCAAGGACATCTATTCCATCATAGAAGCTTCAACTTCATTTCATGACTGCCTCTAACCCTAATTACCTCCCAAAGGCCCACTCTTAATGCCATCTCATGGGGGGGGTTAGGGTTTCCACATGTAAATTTTAGGAGGACACAAATATTCAGTCCATAACACTGGTGAATCCTAAGAGTCATAGCTGAGATTTGCTTACTTGGGACAGAAGCTTCTAGGGCCATAAACTGATAGGGAAACTTAAATGATAATTCTGATGAATTGCTAGGGCCATGGGGTAGACTAGGTAGGTGCAGAGTGAGAAATTCCTGAGGGTCACAGTCTTAGGGGCACCTCCATACTTTTGTCGGTTTCACCTCCAGAAACCTTACCAAGTTCGCATAGCGAAGAGAGGCAAGGAAGATTTCCTCTTGTCTCTGGCAGGGGAGAGGAGGACCAACCATTGTGAAATATGCCCAGAGCGGTCTCTGTAACAAATATCAACACTTAAGAGAAGACTTTACCGGAGCCTTATCCCTCTAGGGGAAAAGGACATTTCTCTAACTCTGGCACCCTCTAGCTTTCCTGTTTCACCGGATAGGTAGGGAAGCTAAGAAACACACGTGAAGCTCTTGGCCAAGAAACACAGGCTCACTAAAAGACTGAGATATATTTGTAAGACTGTAGAGCATTTCTCCTCCACATACCTTACTACCACACTGACAGTGCTACAGCATAATTCCAGTGGATTACAGCTGAAAGATCTGCAAGGCATAGGCTCCATTTAAGTAGGAGGCAAAAAGGGGGAGGAGGTATGTAGATGTTAATCCCAAACTCCTAATTTATCCCTCTCCCCGTCAGTAACCATAAATTTGTTTTTGAAGTCTGTGCGTCTGTTTCTGTTTTGTAAAGAAGTTCATTAGTATCATTTTTTTAGATTTCACATATAAGCGGAGCTCCTAACCAGATAAAAATTAAACTGATAGGTAAAAGTTTATTTATCTTAGTTCCCATTACCTGATAAATCATGTCCATCTTTCAACAAAAGTTTACAAGTCATACTAAAACTCTAGAAAACACACAGTCTTGAAGAAACAAAGCAAACATCAGAATCAGACTCAGATATGATAAAGATTTTGGAATTAGGCAATTTAAAATAACTATGCTGAAGGCTCTAACGCAAAATGTAGAAAACATGCAAAAATAAGTAATGTAATCAGAGAAATCAAAACTCTGAGAATCAAAAGAAAATACTGTAAAGCAGAAACAGAAATGAAGAATGCCTTTGATGGGCTTGTTAGTAGACTAGACACAGCCAAAGAAGTACTCAAGTTGAAGACTTGAAGTTCATAGTTATGTAATTTTTTTACAAAATTTTTATTATTTTTGTATTCTTAGAGAAAAATAGTTTATGGAAGAAAATTTTGAAAGTGTAGACAAGCAAAAAGAATACATTAGGAATCTGTCATAACTCCACCACTTCACGAGAAACCCTGTTAAATTTTTATGTATCTGACTACTTTGTCATGTGGTATTTCTTTGGCGTTCAGATTAAATGTCTGATTATATTATTTTTTATTTATAATTTTTTTTTATCATTACCTTCAGTTTGTTTAATAGGTGAGTTTTATATTTTCCTGAAGAGAGTAACATGAAGGACCAGATCAAGGTTCTAGTTTTCCTCTGTTTCCTCCCATAGTTCTTTACCCAGTGCTCCCTAGCTATAGTGAGCTTTTAGTTTGCTAATCCATTGCTAGATAATGGGGAAAATAATTCCCCTGGGTTTCATAAGTTGGAAACTGGTATTTCTCAATAGAAGAAACACATCTAAGAATTAAACCCTTTTTTCAGAGCACCAGAGTAGCCTAGGGGATAAGAGTGTTTGCATCTCACGTTGTACCTCAGATAGTCTGGTGTAACTACTGCTCAGTGGTGGGAACTTCATCAGAAATCTTGTGGGTAATGCCAGGCCGCTTCTCACAGTGCCACCTAAGCCCCTACCATTGGTTCTACTGCCCGGTTTTAATATAATTTTAGGTCCCACTTGGAACCTAAAGCAAATACCCTGAGATTATTCATAGACGTTAGCCAGAGTGCTGAGGAAAAAGGAAATTGGAATAAAGAACTGTAGATCAGCAGTCACAAAATTAAGTTCAAATGTTACTTCTCCAAGGAAGCCGCCTTTGAACTTCAGAAAAGGTACTCTCCCCTAAAATATCCCTGATGCATCTTTTTGGGGGTCCCTTTTTTCCTTGAAATCGTCAATACAGTTTCTACTTAAATGCTTGTGTGATTATTTGGCTTCTTCTATTGCTAAGTCCGATTCCAATTCACTCACCACTGAATCCCAAACACTCAGTTTGTGCTGTGTAGTTGTATCCAACATATATTTGTTAAGTGAACAAATCAATGAATGAAAACTAAGAGCTCAAGCTTTCTTCACATCTCATCTCTCATCCTGGCGTTAGCCTAAGGTAAGTTGGGATCATCATCTAAGTGATGGCTCCTCTTGAGTGTAGAAAAGGGACAAAGATAGCTCCAGTTTTATAAGTATTGCCGTGAAAGGGCATATTATTTGTGGAAAATGCATAATCTGACTCACTCTGTTTATTAAAAGCAGAACTACTCTGTTCTGTATCTCTGCCCTCTCACGGAAGTGATGTCTGGTTCTTTCAAAAAGCTCTCTTCCTAATATATTTAGGGCTTTGAAAATTGCCAACATCACAGGTAATATTTATTGATATAAAATTTCCAGACAATCGTGAACCCTTAGAATTTTAAAGATAGAGCAAAGAGTAGTGGTCCGCTCTTTTTATTTAAACATCAGACCTCAGATTTCTCTCTTCATTGATTTGCCGTTTGTGGACTTGGTGGTAAAGATTTTGATTTACTTTAACATTTTCAATTCGTTATTGCCTCACTATGTGCTTGTCCTACGCACTTTTATTATTAAAATTTTTAATAATTCTCCACTAAAAAATTGTGGACTCAACGTCTACACATAGTTCTATGAGTATTAACACATACGACAAATACAACCACCATCGCAGACAGATGGTATCTCATGGGGATTCTTCAAAGTCAGACTTTCTCAACACGTATAATAACCATGTGATCCAACAATCCAATTTCTAGGAATTTATTCTAGAGAAATGAAAACTTATGTTCACATGAAAACTAGTACATGAATGTTTGTAGCAGCATTATTCATAATCATCAGGAACTTAAAACAGTAAAATATTGCCATAAACTAAATGTTACCTTTGTTATATTCTATTTCTTTTCTATCCCAGCATAAAACTATTCACTAGAATATTAGCTACAAGTGGCTTATCATTTCTCACTCTCCCAGCATTTGCTAATAGTAGGATGGTTAGGAGTGCCACTAAATTGATCTAATTCAAGGTGCTCGAGTGCAGTTAGAGAATATTCTGATATTCTTCTGTCCTCTACCCTGGGTGCCTGTACATGTATGAAGGGGCCTAATGGATCAGTGGTGGGAATTATCAAAGCACTAAGTGGCACTCGTAACAAGAGACTCTTATGCAATTATAATTAAAAAACATCCGTCATTGGAATTTTTGTCACTCTTTTCCCATTTCATGAGTGTTCTTTATTTTCTTCTAGCTCAGTAGGCTAATTCTAAAGAATAATTTAATTTTCCAAAAGCTCAAGGACACCAACTGTGTCCGTGTGTTTTTAAGAATGATTTAATAAAGCCTTTAAATTAACTTGCTATAATTTCTGGGTGGCAACCGCATCCCACACAGCAGTGTGTATGCTAGAAATGATGATTGACATGTGAGCTTGCAAGATGTGAAGGCACACGACCTTCACTGCAGAAATTGCAGGGCAGAATACCCCAGAGCATGTACCTCTTCACCTTAGCAATGTAACTAGTTTCAGTTCTTCCTAGGAATTGAAAAGAAAATAAGGGCAATGAACGCACCATTCTTTAGCTAGAAATATGCTTACATTTAAAAGACTAGTTAAAACCCCGTCATGGACCAATTTGCAGTGCTAAGAGGATGAAAGTAATAAATAATTTTTCACTTACTGATGTCCAACTCCAAGTAAAAATCTGGGTTTCTCAAAAGAAGAGCTATAAATTCCTTCTTTGTGGGAAGCCTCTACTTCCTGTTAGCAAGGTAGAGCCAAGGCTTCCAAATGGAAAGCCAATGTAGACATTAAGACACTAGTGGAAAAGCAGTTGTCAGCTTCAGCTCACCCTCTACCCATCTTTTCCACATTCCTCTGGACAGGTGTATTTTATAGTTGCTAAAAATACTGATTACAGGGTCAAGCTAAATGTTTGGAGGATGGATGGATGGATGGGTGGATAGATGGGTGGATGGATGGATTCCTGAATGAGTGGCTGAAGGAAGGAGTGACCACACTAGTTTAACAACAACAGAGTTTTCTGTAACTATAGCAGATTGGTGCTTCCTTCTCACCCCACTCCTATTATAAATTCCAATCGTTGCTTTAGTGAGGTTCTGACTAAGCTCACGTGGGAAAAAAGGGTAATGAGGTTGTATTGACACAAGACTGGTTTAAATGAAAATAATCACCAAGTTCCACTGGGTCCTAGAAGAAGAAATACATTTCATAATGCTCTAATCATATGAGTGACAGTGTGACTATCCTTAAGAGGCATGGGGCTGCCAGGTAAGACCCACAGTCCCCTGGACGTGCAGGGCAGTTGTTGGTGCACACAGGCTGCCTTGGATCCAAGTTCCTGCTCTGTCTTTTTGGCTCTCTGCCACAGGAGACTCCCTCCTCATCAAGCCACTTCTCTCTTTGGGAATAAGATCAGAAATGCTTAGCCTGAGGCTGCCTCATAGTTTGTGACTATAGGTAGAGTATTTCATCTCTCCAGCAAGACGACAATGCACAGACCTCAGCGATCCCTTTGGTCATGAAGCTTCTAACCCACATATACGTGGAATAAGATTCCATCACTTCTAAGGCAAAAGAATGGAAAAATGACCCATATAACCTCACCCATTTGTCTGACCTTCTACTGTTAAATCTCTAGGCATGTGTGTGTGTGCAGCAAACATACGTCAAGATTTGGGGCAGTAGAGAGGGATTTACAGCACAGAAATGCAAACAACTTCGTCTTCTTAAAAAGCTTTTCAGCTATGTGTCCATGTTTCCAAGTCAGGGATTCTTGTTCTTTTTCTTGGACCCACACCCCACCATTCTCCAAAATTCCTACTGTTCTCCAATGCAGAACGATATGCACAATATTTGATTCATTTGCTCGAAATATTCATGCCTTTAGGGCCACATCTTCTGCTCCCAAAGGACCTATGAGAGAATTTTCCTAAACAAACATATTTCCCTCCATCAGAAGAATCCTGGTGCCAGCAACTGATTTTTTTTTCATGCCCACAAACATCCGGCCTTTGTTCCTCACTGCTAATCTGAAAACGTATTTGACCCGATTCTTGACTTTTGACTTTATTCCTTATTCTCTTGTATCCCTCCCTACTCACACCCCCATTCCACAGGCCAGTTGACGGATTTAACATCCCTTATCTTCACCCAGCTTTTCCTGGAAGCATGGGTCACACCTGCTGAGTACTAGAGCCCTATGGCGGTAGAAGGTAGACATGGTTGAGGTTGGAAGGCATCCTTGAGCACACGTAGAACGCTTTTAAACTGTGTTCTGTGGAACACAATGGAGCCCACTGGCTTCTTGACCACTTGAGGTTGTAGGGGCCAACTCAGGAATAAAACCTGCATGAGTGGGATCTAGAACCTTCGTCCCCATTTGAACCAGCGAAACTGGGCTTTTAACTCTGCTTTCTACGCTGAGTTTCCATGTAAGATTTTACTCAGAAAAAAAAGTTTTTGCTGAGTTGCTAACTCAGTGTTCTCACAACTCAGACAAACGACCTCCCTACAAGTCAGTTATACTTAACTTTTTCTTTAATTAGCACAACCTGATGGCCAAAATTTGTTGAATACACATATACATAAGTATACAACTCTTGTTCTACAACCCAGTGGTTTTTAGACTATACATAGAGATATACAGTCATCACCACAATCAATTTTAAAACATATTACCCCAAAGAGAAACCCTGTACTCTTTGGCTATCATCCTCCTATTCCCCCCATGCCTTAGCTCCTTTCAGCCACAAATTCACTTTCTGCCCCTGGTAGACATTTTATATAAATGGAATCATGCAATATGTGATCTTTTGTGATTGATTTATATCACATATACAAGGTTTATCCATGTTGTAACATAGATCAGTATTTCATCTCCTTTTATTGCCCCCAAATAATCTTTTATATAGATATATTACATTCTATTATTCATTCATCAGTTGATGGGCATCTGGGTTTCTGCTTTTCTACATTTGGCTACCATGAATAATGGTACTACGAATATTCACATACAGGTTTTTGTGCGGATATATATTTTCTCTTGAGTGTATACCTAGGAATGGGATTTCTGAGGCATATGGTAAATCTGTGTTACCACAGTAACTCTTTGAGGAACTGCTAAATAGACTGTTTTCCAAAGAATCTGCACTATTTCATATTCCCACCAACTATGTATGTGGGCTCCTATGTCTACACATCATTGCCAACTTTTATTGTCTGTCTTTTTTTATTATAGCCATCCTACTGGGTGTGAAGTGGTATTCTGTTGTGTTTTTTTGTTTTTTTTTTTTTTCGGTACGCGGGCCTCTCAGTGTTGTGGTCTCTCCCGTTGCGGAGCACAGGCTCCGGACGCGCAGGCTCAGCGGCCATGGCTCACGAGCCCAGCCACTCCGCGGCACGTGGGATCCTCCCGGACCAGGGCACGAACCCGCGTCCCCTGCATCAGCAGGTGGACTCTCAACCGCTGCGCCACCGGGGAAGCCCTTGTTGTGGTTTTTATTTGCCTTTCCTGATGGCTAATGTTGTTGAGCATCCTTTCATATACATAGTGGTCATTTTTACATATTCTTGTTGAAGTAGCTATTCAAATTGTTTGCCCATTTTTAATTGGGTTATCTTTTATTAATGAGTTTTGAGAGTTCTCTATGTAGGCTACATTAAAGTCCCTTATTAGATACATATGATTTACAAATGTTTTCACCCATTCTTTAAGTTGCCTATTCACTTTCTTCATGATATTGTTTGTGGCACAAAAGTTTTTCATTTTGATGGAGTACAATTTCTCTTTTATTTTCATCACTTGTGCTTTTTAGTGTTGTATTTAAGGGGGCTTTACTTAACCCAGGATGGTTAAGATTTAATCCTATGTTTTCCATTTGAGTTAACTTTTGCATATGGCTACCCAGTTGTGCCAGGATTATTTACTGAAAAAACTATTATTTCCCCTTTGTATTGTCTTGGCACCTTATCAAAAAATCAGTAACTATAGCTATAAGGATTTATTTCTGGACTCTCAATTCTATGCCGTTGCTCTATATGTCTATCCTTATGTGAGTACCATAATGTTTTGACTGCTGTTACTTTGTAGTACGTTTTTAAATCAGGAAGTGGACGTCTTCAAACTTTATTCTTCTTTTTCAAGATTGTTTTGGCTACTTGTGCCCCTTGTAATTCCATATGAATTTTAAGATCAACTTTTCCATTTCTGCAAAGCAGGCAACCGGGATTTTGATAGGGATTACACTGAATCTGTAATTCACTTTGGAAAGTACTGTCATCTTAACAATACTAAACCTTCCAATCCATGAATGTAGGGTGTCTTTCCATTTATTTATGTCTGCTAAAACTTCTTTCAACAACGTTTTATAGTTTTGCATTTCTTTTGTTAAATGTATTCCTAAGTACTATATTCTTCTTGATGCTCCTGTAAATGGAATTGTTTTCCTAATTTCATTTCCAGATTTTCCCTGCTAATGCATACAAATATAACTAATATAGATAGATACGTAGGTAGGTAGATAAATAAATAGATAGATAGATAGATAGACAGGATATCCTGACTCCTCAATGAACTCATTTATTAGCTCTGATATTTTAAGTGGATTTCCTTGGATTTTCTATATGCAAGATCATACATCTTCAACAAAAAGTTTTAGTTCTTTTTCTTGCCTAATTGCCCTGGGTAGAAACTCCAGCACAATTTGAATAGAGATAGTGAGAGTAGAATTATACTTAGCTTTGATGTTTTCTGTGATTTGGGAGGTGTACACTGTGCCCTTCTGGTTATATTTGCGTAAGTTACATTATATATTATACATATTATTTGTCATATATATATAAAATGGAAAGATGTGTATTTTGTAAGAGCAGACAAGTTATGGTTACAGGGCAGATAAATACCAGAATGCTGAGAAATACCATAAGGAAATTAGGTTAAGTTTTAGTATTTTCCATCAGCTTGCAACTCAAAATAATAACTTTCAGTTTTTCCCTACTTTGTTGCTTTTCACAGAAAGTCTGCCCACCTTTGCAGACCTCTCTTGAGAGGCGGGTGGGGTAATTTTGCAGACAGATGTATAAGCTGGGAGCAATGTTAAAATATATAATAAAAGACCCTGATTTCAAAGTAAAAATGGTTATTCAGTAAACATGCATTGAGCATCCTCACTGCCCAAGCTCCTTGGAAGATGCTACATGAACATTATAAGAGAGAAGGAGTCCAGCTGCTGAGCCTTTTGGACATTAGGCTGCTGGTGAGTGGCCCTGTGACACAATGGAAGGAAGACCAAACCAGGAGCCAGAAAACCTGATCTATAATCTTGATTTCTTTTGACTTACGTGTTCTTCTCATCAGTAGAATAGAAATTGGTGTAGTTGTCCATCCAACCATCAGAGAGTTGTTATGAAAATAAAATATGATAATTTTTATATTTAAGAAGTATTTAGGAAACCTTACATTGCTCTGCAACTCTCAGGTATGGCAGTTTCAGTTGTACAGACTTTGAATAGGTACGAGTTAATTCGTCAGAAGTTAGCTGTAAAAATGATAGAGCTTCCCTGGTGGTGCAGTGGTTGAGAGTCCGCCTGCCGATGCGGGGGACACGGGTTCGTGCCCCGGTCCGGGAAGATCCCGCATGCCACGGAGCGGCTGGGCCCATGAGCCATGGCCACTGAGCCTGCACGTCGGGAGCCTGTGCTCCGCAACGGGAGAGGCCACAACAGTGAGAGGCCCGCATACTGAAAAAAAAAAAAAAAAAAAATGATAGAAATCATTTCCTATCGCTTTTTTCCAACATTTTGTTCTATTCATAAGGGCATTTAGTGACTGAGAGAGGGTCCACCAAGGACATTTCATTTTAACTCTCAATAGAGCCATTTTAGGCTCCAGAAATAAAGATAAGTGGGGTTATCTTTTTGGAGAGAAAATAATTAAAAGGACAGCTTCACAGCCAGGTTTACCGCTCATTTTTGGACATCGTAATCTCAAGGCTCTGTTTGCTACTAGACAATTTCTTTGCTTTTGTCATGCATGGCTCTGTCTTTTTGCCTTTCCTGCCTACCTCTTCTACCAATGCAATTGTTTAAATTCTTCTATAAAGCATTTTCTCAGGTTTCAGTTATTATTGTGCATGTCATCATTTCCTGGCTTTCAGGACTCGTTGTGATGAAGATAAGACCCAGGACAAGGGACTCTAGATTTCACATCTTTTTTAGGTTAAGGATTTGGGCTAGATGACCTGCATCTGAGATTTTTTTCTAATATCCCTTCTGTCTGTAAGAGTCTGCTGTTCTATGCGTTATAAGTGAACTTGTTTGAAAAAGGAGTTCTTGGCTTAGAAAAAATTTAACTGCAAACTAACAGAGTAGTGAAATTCAAGTTTGCTATATGACAAGTCACAAGAGGGCAGGTGTCTTGTCTGTTTGTTCACTTCAGCATCCCCAGCACTTAGTCCAGTGCTTAACACGTATCAGGTGTTCAAAAAATAATTGTTGCAATGAGTGAATGTATGAAATGAATGAGACTAGCTCAGTATATGAGGATCATTGGCTCCCTAAATGTGTTCAATCCTAAATATTTGTTAAGCTTTGCTGTCAGTTTCAGTGGAAGGCATTTCTGAGACATAGAACCATGGAGGTTGATTGTGATAAACCATTTTAGCATTCTTTGATCTGCTAGTTAGCTTCTGAACTGGCTGATGCCTTGAAATTTTCATTTCAGACAGGATGTCCTTAAGAAAGAACACAAAGTAGGAAGTGTTTCCTCATAGAGTTTTCATCTTTCCTTGAGAGATCATTGTCGACCTATTGGGGCAAAAGATACTGTCGTTAAAAGGATTTGTTGGAATTCATGTACATCATCCTCAAGTTCATGATTAAAATTGCATTTCGTGAACAACTTGTATTTCCTAACAACAACAACAGAAAATCTCACTGGGTCCCTGGAGTTGAGCTTGTGTTCTACTTTTTACAGTTCTGATCTAATGCAGGCCATTTTCTACAGTTCTATAAATGTTCCATCTTGTGTTCAATGGCAGAATACAAGCCATATAAATTATTTCAATCCCAAATCATTTGTAAAAGCAATCTCCTCACAATTCCTCTCTCTCATAGCCCCTCTCTATTTTGATCTCTGGTAAGGATTTTTTTTTTAATCTTAAATAAGGATTTCTTCCTTTTAATTCTCAGAAGGCCCATGTTTTCTGTGGCTTTTCCACCTATTTAAAATTGACTTCGTGATTGTGTTTCAATTTTGCATTCAGTTTCCTGTTTTGATTGATAGATGTTTGCAAGGAATATAATCTACCCTTATGCTTTTCTCTTCCTTTTTCTCTCCCAGAAGGAGCTTTGCATGGCTAAGCAAAGCTCTTCTGATACCACTGGAAATAAACCTTTATGTCTTTGCCCTGTGATAGTCTTAGACCTTATCGTTCTTCTTTTTACCCCAGTGATAATTGCTTATCAGTACATACAGTCCTATTCATATGATTCTGACTCCACCGGGGTTTACATCTCTAGGAAGATAGAAAGTGCGGTCCACTGAATCCATTCTTAATAGCTTTAATAGAAATCAGACAAAGAAGGAATACTGGGCCAGGTTGGTTATCTCAAAATGATAAGGCCATCTATGCATTTTGGATGCTTTCTCACAAAGCTTTTCTTCTTCCTCTTTTGACTTGCCTGCCCTGGAGAGGTGGGGATTTGCAAAATGCATTTCTGTCAAAGCTACAATCAAAATAAGAGATGACGTATTGAAAATATATACAAAATATATCCAACTTGTGGCCATTTTACTTCCCCCGCTTGCTGAAAGGAATCTCAGACAGAAATCACCCAAACATAACACACTCAAAATATATAGGCCTACAGCCCAATGGGACACTTGGGAGCAGCCATATTCTTTGAATAAAACTTTGGGAGGAGGTAAAAATTGAACTTTCTATGTACAAAATAAGTACACCAATTTGGGACGCTGGATACTGCATATCTGAGGATGTATGGAGACATAGATATAAACTATGGGGAAAAAAAGGAAATGGGAAACAGAACTGGCAAGAGAAAGGGAGAGAGAAGAAGGAAAAGGAGGACCTGAGGAAAATTGTGGAACCCTCAATTTGTTCTGACATCATCTCAGAGGAGTTGGGAAGCACAAGATATGATTATTCCCTCACCAGACCAGGATAAAGTAACATGGTAATCAAATCACCTAAGGGTGACATGGCTACGCAAATTCCAAACTTCTAAAGTGTCCATGGTGGACACAGAACATTATAGAATAGTGGAAAATGTCTGACGTGGCTGTTTGACTGAGGACCATTAAATTTGTATGATCTCAGCTGATCACACCCTTTGGGAAATAAAAAGTTTACCTGGGTGAGAGTCATGTGCTCTTGGGAAAATGGTTACGTTTTTCCTTTTTCTGGGGAGGGAAACCAACAGTAACCAGTAACTGGCCACTTTCAGAAACACTGCCTAATTATGGGCATCATGGCAATTTCCTCTTCTTGCATGACAAAGGTGTGTCTAAGAAAAACAAGCCTCTCGTGTCCATGCCCACTCAGTATTATTGGGCTTCTTGATGGTTTTAGAAATCAAGTCAGATAAAAACACAAACCTGTTTCTGGAAGGAACTCCTGTTATGTACATACCTGCTCCTAAGACACAGAGGCGCCTGCTGTATTAAGAGGCATTCCTTAGGGATCTTCTCCAGTCTTTCTACCCGAACCCACAACCCCATTTCAAGCCCTCACCCTACTTGGTGGCCTTTTCTCATCTTGCTGCTAGATCAATTCTTTCACCTGTCTTCAAAACTCAGCTCCAATTGTGTTTTCCCTTGGATTTCAGTAATTTGTTCAGCTGCCTTTTTTGGATATGCGCTATGGACCAGAGACTGTACCAAACTCTAGGGATAAAATAATATACCAACAGATGCAGCCTCTGCTCTCATGGTGATTACAGACTCTGAGGGGTATGTGCTATAACCAGGTAACCTCACAAATATACGATTACAGACTGAGACAGGGGTTACCAGGGGGCCAGTCCTCTGAGAGGATACAGCAGGGGCCGTGGGTTTCATTTGGAACTCTTTTCTGACCTGGGTATTATACAATATACACTCCCTATAAGGTAAATACGCACACTCAAACTGAATTTAAACAAAGCGACAGAATATAAAAGGCCACGTGGTCTGAATGCTGCTGGAGTCAGCAATCAGTTAATTGATTTAATCCGTGGTTGAAATGGCAAAATTACTCAAGGTAATAGCTTTTCAGATTTGAGCGTATATATTCCACCAACAAAGTTGAATGGTACATGCCCTAAATGACTCATCTGATAAGTGTCAGAACTTAGGTTACAAACTGGCTTAGATTTATCAGAAAGATATGTCCCCTGCTAACTGATTATTTTGAAGCTAAGATCAATTTAGTTCAATGAATTTTATGGATCATATACTACTTGTATATCACAGTGCTGTAAGTTGTGAGGAGAAGAACAATGAATCAGACAAAAATCCCTACCTTTAAGGATCTAATAGTCTTCCGTACATTCACAAATATGCTATATTTAAATAATACACTTTAATTCTGTCTGGCATTTTATTTTTTTAACATCTTTATTGGAGTATAATTGCTTGACAGTGGTGTGTTAGTTTCTGCTGTATAACAAAGTGAATCAGCTATATGTATACATATATCCCCACATCTCCTCCCTCTTCCATCTCCCTCCCACCCCTCTAGGTGGTCACAAAGCACTGAGCTGCTCTCCCTGTGCTATGCAGCTCCTTCTCACTAGCTATCTATTTTACATTTGCTAGTGTATATATGTCCATGCCACTCTCTCACTTCGTCCCAGCTTACCCTTCCCCCTCCCCATGTCCTCAAGTCCATTCTCTATATCTGCGTCTTTATTCCTGTCCTGCCCCTGGGTTCTTCAGAACCATTTTTTTTTTTCTTTTTTTAGATTCCATATATATGTGTTAGCATACAGTATTTGTTTTTCTCTTTCTGACTTACTTCACCCTGCATGACAGACTCTAGGTCCATCCACCTCACTACAAATAATTCAATTTCGCTTCGTTTTATGGCTGAGTAATATTCCATTGCATATATGTGCCACAACTTCTTTATCCACTCATCTGATTGATGGACACTTAGGTTGCTTCCATGTCCTGGCTATTGTAAATAGAGCTGCAATGAACATTGTGGTACATGACTCTTTTTGCATTATGGTTTTCTCAGGGTATACGCCCAGTAGTGGGATTGCTGGGTCATATGGTAGTTCTACTTTTAGTTTTTTAAGGAACCTCCATACTGTTCTCCACAGTGGCTGTATCAACTTACATTCCCACCAACAGTGCAAGATGGCTCCCTTTTCTCCACACCCTCTCCAGCATTTATTGTTTGTAGATTTTTTGATGATGGCCATTCTGACTGGTGTGAGGTGATACCTCATTGTAGTTTTGATTTGCATTTCTCTAATGGTTAGTGATGTTGAGCATCCTTTCATGTGTTTGTTGGCACTTTGTATATCTTCTTTGGAGAAATGTCTATTTAGGTCTTCTGCCCCTTTTTGGATTGGGTTGTTTGTTTTTTTGATATTGAGCTGCATGAGCTGCTTGTAAATTTTGGAGATTAATCCTTTGTCGGTTGCTTCATTTGCAAATATTTTCTCCCATTCTGAGGGTTGTCTTTTCATCTTGTTTATGGTTTCCTTGGCTGTGCAAAAGCTTTTAAGTTTCATTAGGTCCCATTTGGGTTTTTTTGGTTTTGTTTTTACTTCCATTTCTCTAGGAGGTGGGTCAGAAAGGATCTTGCTGTGATTTATGTCATAGAGTGTTCTGCCTATGTTTTCCTCTAAGAGTTTGATAGTTTCTGGCCTTACATTTAGGTCTTGAATCCATTTTGAGTTTATTTTTGTGTATGATGTATTCTGTGTATTGTGTTGGGGGTGTTCTAATTTCATTCTTTTCCATGTAGTTGTCCAGTTTTCCCAGCACTACTTATTGAAGAAGCTGTCTTTTCTCCACTGTATATTCTTGCCTTCTTTATCAAAGATTAGGTGACCATATGTGTGTGGGTTTATCGCTGGGCTTTCTGTCCTGTTCCATTGATCTATATTTCTGTTTTTGTGCCAGTACCATACTGTATTGATTACTGTGGCTTTGTAGTATAGTCCGAAGTCTGGGAGCCAGATTCCTCCAGCTCCGTTTTTCTTTCTCAAGATTGCTTTGGCTATTCGGGGTCTTTTGTGTTTCCATACAAATTGAGAAAGTTTTTGTTCTAGTTCTGTGAAAAATGCCATTGGTAGCTTGATATGGATTGCATTGAATCTGTAGATTGCTTTGGGTAGTAGAGTCATTTTCACAATGTTGATTCTTCCAATCCAAGAACATGGTATATCTCTCTATCTGTTTGTATCATCTTTAATTTCTTTCATCAGTGTCTTATAGTTTTCTGCATACAGGTCTTTTGTCTCCCTAGGTAGGTTTATTCCTAGGTATTTTATTCTTTTTGTTTCAGTGGTAAATAAGAGTGTTTCCTTAATTTCTCTTTCAGATTTTTTATCATTAGTGTATAGGAATGCAAGAGATTTTTGTGCATTAATTTTGTATCCTGCTACTTTACCAAATTCATTGATTAGCTCTAGTAGCTTTCTGGTAGCATCTTTAGGATTCTCTGTGTATAGTATCATGTGATCTGCAAATAGTGACAGCTTTACTTCTTCTTCTCCAATTTGGATTCCTTGTATTTCTTTTTCTTCTCTGATTGCTGTGGCTAAAAGTTCCAAAACTATGTTGAGTAATAGTGGTGAGAGCGGGCAACCTTGTCTTGTTCCTGATCTTAGAGGAAATGGTTTCAGTTTTTCACCATTGAGAACGATGTTGGCTGTGGCTTTGTCATATACGTCCTTTATTATGTTGAGGTAAGTTCCCTCTATGCCTACTTTCTGGAGGGTTTTTATCATAAATGGGTGTTGAATTTTGTCAAAAGCTTTTTCTGCATCTATTGAGATGATCATTTGGTTTTTCTCCTTCAATTTGTTAATATGGTTTATCACAGTGATTGTATTGCATAATACTTCCCTTTTTTAAAAACAATGCACTGTATCATAAAGCTAGGTTAATAAAAAGCTAGTGTTTCCAGTGTTCCAATATGGATGTCATACAAGTTGTATTTCTCATACTGAAGGCTAATTCAGTTATTTCATTGTCCTTAAAAAGAAAACATGTTACCTTTTGGTTAAATTACCCACACAATGGGTTCAAATTCACCCTTTATTTAGATGGGTAATTTAAAAAAACATATGTCAAAATCAGCAATGTTTGCATATCCTGAGTTTTTGATATAGTGGGATTCAAAAGAGAGAGAAACTTGGTTCCAACCAGGATCACTAGTTTTTATGTCCTTCCATCTCCCCATCATGTATACTGGCTTTGTCTACCCTGGCAAAGAGACTAGGTAGCAGCATAGATAAATGCTTACAGTATGCAAAGCAATCAAAATAGAAAGCAAAATTACATGACACATCATGATTTCAACTATTTTAAAAATATGTAAGAATGTAAGAACAGATTGAATGGGAACATGGACACATGGGAATAGTTATAATACAAACATGAGAATGATTTTTTTCCTCTTTGAAAAATTCTCTTGAATATTATTATAGTGGTTTTTAACAGAAGAAAAATTAATGAATTGGCACAAATAGAAGGTCTGCTTCTGCTTTCTCAGTTGTAGTGCTTTCTAACTTAGAACCACTTGCTAATGGATGAATTTTATAGACATGGGTACACCATTTTCTTAAATGTGAGTAGAAATTTGAATACAAATTGCTGTTAAAGATTAGGAAAAAATATTGAGTTTCTGTCAAGTTAGTGATTCTAAACATACACACACATACACTTATTTCTCATATATCGAAATAAGTTGAAATTTGAAAGAGAAAGAAAAGGAATGGAGGGAGGATAGGGAAGAGAGAATTTATATGTATTGAGCTCTGTGAGTTCAAGTTGGACAAAAACAATGCTGGTACATCAAGCAGCCTACATGCTCCCAGAACTCATTTATCTATGTTCACGGGTTGTCCACGTCGGTGGTGCTCACATTGTAATATTCAATCTGATGGGTGGGCCAGCTGTGCCCCAGTTCAGCTCTGCATCCTGAAAAGCAACAAGCACCCCCTCCCAAAGTGTATGAATAACTAAGCTTTTATAAACTCGATTGTCAGATGATGGTCTAACTTTCATTTGTAACCACTATGATTATGGGGCAGCAACGTTTCCTCACATATCTGTGTAACTTCCAATTTATCAATCATCAAGATTTTTGTGACTTCTTATCACTTGGAGTTGGTCTTCTTAGAACATCACAGAAGTCATAAGCATTCTTTTTTTACCTCTTTGTTTTTTCCTAACTAAATCGGAAGCCTCTTGAAGACAATGATTCAGCTGCTACTTGTTTTGAACATAAGAGCAACTAGTAAGAGATAGGATCCATTTGTCCATTCTTTTCCTGCCTGTCTCAGGCTTCCTCTTCTCTGCTAGATACTGTCTCTACTTTAAATAATTCCATTTCAAATGCTCCTGCCATTTTCCCTGTACATAGTACCTCCAAAAGAGTTGCAAATAAGATAAGAAAAACACTGGACTGGAGCAAAAGAGTCCAAATTTTTAGCCATGTGTCTGCCACTAAGTAGCAAAGTATGTGACACTGGGGGGGGAGGTATATTTTGCTACCTTTCTGAGCCTTGGTTTTCTTATCTGTGGATTGAGGTGGGTAAACCAGTTGAGCTCCAAGACTCTTCCTGCTCTGCTATTCTGCCATTTAAAAAAAATTGTTATTGGAGTATAGTTGATTTACAACGTTGTGTTAGTTTCAGGTGTACAGCAAAGTGAGTCAGTTATACATATACATATATCCACTCATTTTTATATTCTTTTCCCATATAGGTCATTACAGAGTACTGAGTAGAGTTCCCTGTGCTGTACAGTAGGTCCTTATTAGTTACCTATTTTATATAGTAGTGTGTATATGTCAATCCCAATCTCCCAATTTATCCCACCCCACCCCCTGCTTCCCCCCTTGGTAACCGTAAGTTTGTTTTCTACATCTGTAATTCTGTTTCCGTTTTGTAGACAAGTTTATTTGTACGCTTTTTTTAGATTCCACATATAAGCAATATCATATGATATTTGTCTTTCTCTGTCTGATTTACTTCACTCAGTATTCTGTCATTTATGATCATCTCTGAGGTATCTTCTGACCTAGAAGTTCTACGAGTCTCTAGCTTTGTTAAATCAGGAGCCATTCAAGACTGCTCTATGCAGCCCTGAGAGTCGTGTGGAGGTGCTTTGGGGGGCCACTGTGGCATGGAGAAGCTGGGAAGGGGAGCCCAGCAGACTGCTTAATCAGAACAGCTCACTTTGATCTATTTTATATCATTTGAAATTTATTTATTTATTTTTGCTGTGTTGGGTCTTCGTTTCTGTGCGAGGGCTTTCTCTAGTTGCCGCGAGCGGGGGCCACTCCTCATCGCGGTGCGTGGGCCTCTCACTATTGTGGCCTATCTTGTTGCGGAGCACAGGCTCCAGACGCGCAGGCTCAGTAGTTGTGGCTCATGGGCCCAGATGCTCCGCGGCCTGTGGGATCTTCCCAGACCAGGGCTCGAACCCGTGTCCCCTGCATTGGCAGGCAGATTCTCAACCACTGCGCCACCAGGGAAGCCCTGATCTATTTTAGATACAGGTCTTCCTGAATATGATTTTTTTTAAACATACATTTATTTATTTATTTTTGGCTGCATTGGGTCTTCATTGCTGCACACGGGCTGTCTCTAGTTGCGGTGAGCAGGGGCTACTCTCCGTGGTGGTGCGCGGGCTTCTCATTGCGATGGCTTCTCTTGTTGCAGAGCGTGGGCTCAGTAGTTGTGGCACAGGGGCTTAGTTGTTCCACGGCATGTGGGATCTTCCCAGACCAGGGCTCGAACCTGTGTCCCCTGTATTGGCAGGCAGATTCTTAACCACTGTGCCACCAGGGAAGCCCTTCCTGAATAAGGTTTTAATTGAAGAAAGGATTCTATGTTTTTTAAAAGAAAATTTGACAACCTTTCATAGTAGGTTAAGAAACGTCCTTTACAATTGTGTAAAAATACATTGACAGTGATTTTATGGTCTAGAATTAAACAGATTGATTTGTGTGTAATGGTCAATCTAAAATATTTTATGAAAGTAATTTGGAATTGTCTTGCAGGGAACAACAGTTTTAGTCACTGTTCAACTAAGAATTAAGCTGACATGTCAGGAGAAAATGACTAGGCAGGTGGAAGTGTGTTTTATATGAATTTTAGGTACTGCAGTGCAGTGACTTCCAATTGAGAGTCTGAGTAAACTTCCTAACAGGCTGCAGTGAAGAATAATTATGAGAACAGGTAGCAGTTGTTTTCTTTTATATCTGCTTTCTTGGAAAATAAAAAGACTTGTCAACTTTATGATAGTTTCCCCACTTTTTAAAATTCTATAAGTCTGTTACATCCACTGATGTCCGAACTATTGCTTTATGGCACTTAGCACAGGGTTAGGCTTTCAGGTGGTGCTCAATAGATGCTTGTCTGATTGAATAGTGTGCCAAGAACACAGAGGTTGTATTCTAGCAAATCCAGTTAACCATATGATAAGCACAGAACCATCTAACAGTCCCATGTATCAAGAAAGGATTTTCCACGATATCTTTATTAAAGCATTTAATCAAACCCCATTGACTCAGACTTTTAAAATTTATAATGAAGGAGCCAAAAGGGAGCTAACACCCAGTCTTCCTTCTCTCTCTCTTTTTTTTTTTCTCCTTCTTTTAGGCCTATTAATACCACTGTTTGCCTACATGATATGTTGAGACTGTTTACTGAAGGCTACCCGATAAAGCTAACCATCCTTTATCACGCTGTTTCAGTTAAAAACCTATCGCAAGTTAGAAAGAAAATGACTCACACATTGCTTTTGGAATAACGCCATTCTGTCCTACTCCTCAAGCTTTAATACGACCCCCTCCAGAGCAATTCTTGGTGGTGTTCAGGCTCTCTCGCTCACGCCTGGTCTTTTCATTGAGCTTATCCTGTTAAGTATCTAAAATCAATATCACATCATTGTTACGTATCTAAGAAAGAGGTTTTAGAAAACAATCCAATCCCCTCAAAAGCTAATCAAGTACCGTAACAACAATTATTTGATATCACAATGATTTGATAGAGGATCTCATATTGGGTGAGAGGAGAATTTTGTCATTTAAAATCCATTCTGCCCTCTATTCATGTACAATTTCCATTATATCTATGTTAAATAACATGTGTCTGAGAGTTCTCCAGTCCTAGAAATCAGTCTCTCTCTGTCTGTCTCTCTGTCTCTCTGTCTCTCAAGCTGTAACAAGCCTTAGGACAGCCTCTGTTTCATTGGACTTAGGGATATCCATTATCACATACAATGACTTCGCTGACAATTCAGACGAAGACTTCTGGCAGGGCATCCCAGAAGCCTGAGTGGCAGTCTCCACCAGTGAGACCCCAGAGGAAACAACTCACCCACCCGTAAATCTCTTGCCTCCAGGGCAGAAAGCCCAGTGAGTATCCTTCGCGTCAGGCCTCCCACACGCCGACGTACGTACATGCATACACTCTCACAATTAGACGCTGTGATTAAGCTGAACGGGTTTGTGAATTCAGATCGTCTGTCACCTGGCCAGTTGCACACAAAGCATAATTGTTTTCTCTCTTCCATCAGTGTCTCATCCAGGCATTTCTCCGTGATAGTTTACGTGGTCTATGCTTTCTGGTTATGGCCTTCCTAATCCATTTTAGTTTCTCTGTCTTGGTGTTTTTTGTTTTGTTTTGTTTGTTTAATTTCCAGCCAGGTGCACTACGTAGAACCTGAGGTCTAAGGCCCAATGTCTTTCTTCCTCTAGGTGTATTTGAGTTTGGTCTCAAAAGAGACCTTTTGACTCTTGATTCTGCATTCCTAAGTGTGCTTGAATTCTCTCTTCTACCAACATTTTAACCAGCATAAAAAAATAAGACCGAATTCTAGGTTGACCCTAATCTGTACACTCTAGTAGAATCTGAGGCACTTAAGGCACATAAGGAATAAATTTCTATCCACTGTGGTCTTCTGAGCTTAGTGTTTTTTCTATTTATCTAGTGTGATGTAACAAACCACTCCAAAATGTAGTGGCTTAAAGTAATAATTTATTCTTGTCTCATGCACTGGTAGTTATAGGCCTCAGCTGGGCAGTACCTGCTTGGGTCCTTGTACACCTGCAGTCAAACGCTGGTTGGGACTGGAGTCACCTGAAGATTCCCTCACTGGTGCCTGGGCTGGAACAGCTGAGGCCTGGTCAGGCATCTCTACGTGAAGCTTCTTCACATGGCTAGCTTGGACTTCCCCACAGCATAATGGTCTAAGAGCAGCTGGGCTTCTTATATGGCAGGTGGCCTCCCCAAAGTGGGCATTCCAAAAGACTCAGGTGGAAGTTGAAAAGTTTTGTACGACCTAGCCTCAGAAGTCACACAGCACCACTTTCTCTACATTCTGTTGATCAAAGTAGTTGAATCTGGGCCAGCCCAGGTTCAAGCAGGAAGAGTAATAGAACTTCCCTTTCAAGGGAAGTGTGTACAGGGAAAAAAAGGTATTGATGGCTGTCATCTTGGAGACAAGCTACCACAGTGAGTATCAAGTAAAGTGTATTATAGAAAACTAACACATTATAATTTTTAAAATAGCGACTAAATCATAGACTGATGTCCACTTCAGAAAAAAAGCTTATGTGAACTCATTTCCTAAAATCCATTTAGAATAAATACCTTGAAAACCTACACTTAGAAAGGAGTATCAGCTGCTCCAGTGAACACAATTTAGGGATGAATGACTTGCTTAGTGGCTGGAAAATGACTGCATTAAAGTAGCGTCCAACTTGTTTTAGAACCATTAGATCTTAAAGAGAGAACAAACTACTGGCTTATTGGTAGCTTTCAGACAAGGCAAACAGATATATTTTAGCAAATATATCTTCATGGTGGTTAAACCCAATTTCAGCCTGGTGCACAGTGCAAACCCATAAAAATATATTGCCTCACACATAGTAAGTGCACAATAAAAATTAGATCTAGGTATTCAATTAAATAATAGTGAATCATAGTCTGATCAAAGACAGAACTTAGTGATCCATTAGCAAAACAACTTTGTGTTATAGGCAGCGGTCTGAGGCTCTGCAAGGGGAAGGGAATTGCCCAAGGTCACACAGCTTTTAGGAAAAGAGCCAGGTTGGAGCTCATCTAGACTCAAATTCTCTCTTACTAGAGAGAGTATCGTATCTCAAAGTGCTTAATGACCTAGGAATCTTACCTCAAAATGAATGCCATTATATTTCAGCTGGAGTTTTGCTGAATTCTGCAGAGAAGAGCTTGCCCCCCAATTAATGAGCACATGCAAAATCTTAAGTCTTTTACATCTGCCAGATGAGTGCAAATGTGGATAATTAGGCCTGACCTTGAGCAGCCTATGTGGTTCACCCAGTTACAGATGTTGCAGCCAGTTGTCCTGGGCTTTGATTAAATTTGATATAAAACCAGCAAGAACCATTATGTGTCAGAAATAACTGATAGTTTTGCAAGGAATCTTGCTGAATGTGTGTGAATATTAAATTCCTCTTTGGGAGATTAAAAGTTCAATTGGACATATCCCTATACAAGAGGTTCTTTGAAAGCTGTGTCCATTAGAGCTGAAAGTAACAGATATGTATGTGTGTGTTGTGAAAGTATAAATCAATCTTTTTTAAAATAAAATAAGCATTTGTTGAGCTCTTTATATGCTTTTAGCCCTAAGCTAGGTACTAAGGGTGAGTGCTAAAATATAAAATTACCTCCCTTTAAGGAATTTCCAATTAAGTATAGTGGTGAAGACTAGTACATATAAATATTTAGATATAAAGAAATGATCAATTATTAATTCCTATCTCTTTAAACATAGATTAAGAAAAGTAAAAAGAGCTCCCATTTAGGATTTGTTATTGACAGAAAAGATTTCATGGGAGTACAGCTTGATATGGACTTTTAATGATAGATAATATTTGAAGAGGGAGAAGTCAGAGTTAATATTGACATATTATTCATGAGGAACCAAGGATAATAATACTCAAATGATCCACAATCCAGCCTCAAAATGCTAGTTACCAAAACAAAGAAAATCTATTTCCTAACCTAGGATACATTTGAAATGGCCAAGGAAAAGAGGAATAAATCACCAAACATAGTGTATGGTATTATACATTATAGATTATATTAATGTAAATTAAGTTGTAATTCAAACGTTAACCTTACCTCCAGAAAACTGGACAAATGTTAGCATCGTATGTAATTTTTCATATTAGTCAGTAAATCCTCTTCATTAACAATGGTCGAGTGGTTAATTAATGCCTCTTATCCAGAGAATTATTGATTCTACGGCTGACTTCCTGTCTAATGACAACATACTCCAACTAATATACGGAGAAAACAGTTCCGAGGGCTTCCCTGGTAGCGCAGTGGTTGAGAGTCCGCCTGCCGATGCAGGGGACGCGGGTTCGTGCCCCGGTCCGGGAAGATCCCACATGCCGCGGAGCAGCTGGGCCCGTGAGCCATGGCCACTGAGCCTGCGCATGCGGAGCCTGTGCTCCGCAACAGGAGAGGCCACAGCAGTGAGAGGCCCGCGTACCGCAAAAACAAACAAACAGTTCCGTTGGTTCCACATGTGGCCTTTTCAGTGACGTGAATATGGATCCACCTATCAGCTTCACGTACGTGCCTGTTACAGGAAGTCTGTCAGTTTGCTTTTGCACTGCCTCTTATTTAGACAAGATCCGTTTTAGAAAGTGATGCTTCACCCAAGGCTCCATTTACTTAGTTAACATTCCCTCACCAAATTTTCATTTATTACAAAAAGAGAAAGCAAAGCAAAAACCAACTGGAAATCTACCACTTTAACCCATTAACTTCATCTTCCCTCCTTGCCTTCTAATGCTCATCCATATGTACATCTAACGTGTCCACAGTATTAATCCAAGTTTATTCTTTTTCACTTTACGTTATATCATCAGACTCTATCCTAAGGAGAATGTACTATATAGCACTGGGAACCCTACTCAATGATCTGTGGTGACCTATATGGGAAGGAAATCTAAAAAAGAGTGGATATTTGTATACATATAACTGATTCACTTTGCTGTACAGCGGAAACCAACACAACATTGTAAATCAACTATACTTCAATTTAAAAAATTAAAAAAAAACACAACTCTATCCTAGTTGCTACAAGAGCTTCTATAATGACTAGTTTTCTGGCTGCATTGATTGCTCCCTTCTCTATTTTTCCAAAGCATGCTATCCTCACCTCTATTTTAACATTTACCACGTTGTATAACTTACGTGGTTTTTTTTGTTGTTGTTGTTGTTGTTTGCTTCTTTTCCCTATGTACTAGACTATTTCCACCAAGAGACAGTTTCTTTTGCCTCTGCTGTAGTGATTTGCACAGGGTATGGCACAGAGATTCAATAAATAATTGTTAAATAAATTAACGATGGTGCATACATTACTTTGAGCCTTATGTCATAATTTATGTAACCGCTGTTTCTATGATTGAAATGCTGTCTTATTTTTTTCACTTCTATATAGCCCCTCTTGGAATGAGTACTCAAATTTTAGAAAATATAAGGATTTGAGACAGTGTATGAAGCTGACAGTGTTGTCAGTAATAGGTTAGGGCAAAAGACTGGAAGGGCGTTTGCAATCAAAACTCATCAAACTGATGGTAAGTTACTGAGGTTCACAGCTAACTGCATTATTATCACTTTTGCAAGTAACTTGAAAGAAGCAGTAAAGCAATATAAATCAATCTGAATACCCAGGGTGGGAATTTCCCATAATCAAGGTGTGGGTTTAGCTGGAGAAAGCAGTGAAAATGCGTGTATGGATTTGATGACAGCTGGAACCTTGTGGAAATCAAGAGGCAGGTGAAAGAAGATGGGGAACAGGGACACGTTTTTGAAATGGAAGACAGCTCAGCTGACTCATGGAAGGCACTGAAACACATAATATTTTAATATGATGGTCCATTCCCCACAAAATAATGCAAATACATAACGGGATTTCCTACTACATAAAGAAAATCATATTCCTCAATTTTTGTCTTCAGAAATGCTCTACCTCCGTAGGCATCCTGTAAAGTGGGAGAGACAGCTAGTGTGCCAAAGGTGAAGTTACATAGTCACTGTGTTATGGCCAGCGATGTTGTTACTCATCATCAACATTTGAGTTGTGTTCCTATGTGTTCAAAGTTGCCCTTCACGTTGTCTGCTCCTCCCTTTTTGTCTGTATTCTTTTCATGGGCAACCAACTCCAGTGTTCTAAAAATAAGAATGTTTCTACACCTGGCCTCTGCCCAGCCTTGAGAGAATGGCACTAATTATAGTTCCCAGAGAAGAGGAGCCCAAGTGAAGCTCTCAGCTGTCTTTGTGTTATCATCTGAGCACAGATCTTGAGGGCTTATGGGGGTAACCTTCGAGGTCACCTAGTCCATTTGCTTGTTCTCAGGTAAAAAGACCGAAACCACAAGTGAATCATCCCAGAGAGGAAAAATTAGCCTCTCTCTTAGCTCTGACAGAGAAAGCAGTAGACACCACCAGTAACTCAGTACACAGAAATTCTTCCACTTGTTTATCTTGCTTAACCAAATTCCGTATGTAACGGTGTGAGTTCCTTACTATAAGTACTTTGAGAAAGAAGAACAGAGCTTAGAGGAATCATTAGGATTTGTATTATTTTTCCTTGATTTTTGATTCATTGATGGCTCTTCTGTGTAGTGTGACGTTTACCTGCTATGGTCCTGACCTGCTCAAATGTACTTAGTGGGAAGTAGGCAGGAAAGGATTCTTGCCCCTTGGAAAGTGACTCTCTTTACCGGTGGTCCTGAACTTCTTGGCTTCTTCAGCAGAGCAAAGTCAGTTCTCTGTTTTTAGGTACGGTGGAAAGAATGGATGCCAGGTAGCAGTTAGTGTGTGATATTTATTTCCATGGCATGAACATCTTATTTCTACAGAGAGCAAAGCATTTGATGCCTCTTTGTCAGAGGTGATGTAGTATATCAATGGTTAAGCACACAGACTCTGTGTCAGACGGATTTGAGTTTTAATTGTTGAATTGCTATTTTTGTAAGTCAAGAATAGTAGAATATTAGCAATTTCATAAGATTCATTCTAATAACTAGACAGTGTATATCATCAGTAAAAGTGGGAGAAAGCATGTACTATTTGCTAAATGAAAGTTATCAAAAATTCATTCAAAGGAAAGACTACTTAATACAGGCTGGAGCAACAGGGGTGGACTCATATAGAAATGGGGCTTAATTGAAGCCTCTAAAGCTGGGACTCCTCTTCGTTCTTTATTTCTCTTCTTCTCTTGCATCCTAATGAGCTTTCCTAACTTTGGTAGCAATGTAGAAGCAAGAGGAGAATACAGTCAGTAATATCATAATAACTTTGTATGGTGTGTGATGTATCAAAATATTGAATCACTGTGTTGTACTCCTGAAACTAATAAGTCAACTATACTTCAATAAAAGGAAAAAGAAGCAATGGGGGGAAAACAATAGATTTGAAGTCATAAAACTTGGGTTCAAATCCTGGCTCTACCACTTTCTTGAATGAATTTGGTCAAGTGATTTTACCTTTTCAGGTCTCTCTTTCCTCATCTGGCCTATATGAGAAAAATGTCAGTCTTGTTGGGTGAGAACTAAATGAGACAATATACATGAAAGAGTGCAGGACAGTGTTTGACCCACAGTTATCTGTGTTCTTTTGTTCTGGTCATGGGGCTTTGGTTCCAGTAGCACATAGTGACAGTACAATTGCCACATGAATGATAATAATGATGGCTTTCTGGCCACATCTGCCCAAAGCATTTCATGGCTGCCCAAAGCATGTCTGCCCAAAGCATTTCGTCCCCCAGTGCTTGCCAGAACCTTCCATTCATGGTGTAGTTTCTTCTGTAGTTCCCATACACACACACACACACACACACACACACACACACACATACACACACAGTTCAATAGGTCATTTAATAAGTACTTACTGCAAACGCACTGTATACTTTGAGGACGATGCAATGGATAAGATAGAGTCCCCACCTGTATGGAGCTTATATTTCCATTGGGAAACTAAACAACCAAAAGTGAATAAATAAACATATAATACAGTTCCAGGGAGTGACAGAAGCTTTGAACAACAACAAATCAGGATGAGAGGAAAGGATGATAGATGGACCCTTGATCAGAATCCGGAACTTAGTGAAGGAGCAAATCAGGCAAAGATCCAGGAAGGAGTTTTCCAGGCAGAAGGAAGAGAGATTGCAAATGTCTCAAGATGGGAATGATCTGGTGACATTCAAAAATATCAGTAAAGTTAGTGTAGCTGGAGATGAGGGAATAGAGGAAGAGGACAGAAAAAATGACAATATAAACCTTATAAACCTGGCTTTAAAAACAAGAGTTTCTTGTGTGGACTTGGAAACAACGAGGGTGAAGAGTGGGGTAAGGGTGACCTGATTGCACTGGATGTTGAGTGGAAATTATGAAGGCCAGTGTGTGAGCGCCTATAGAGGAAGGAGATGGAGGGGCTACTGCATTCATCTAGGCGAGAGATAATTACCTTGAACTAGGGTGGCAGTGGTGGAAATAGTGAGAAGTAGTTAGTGTCTCAGTCTTTACCTTTGGAAGATAGAGTAATCAATTCCATTGCTGATGAATTGGGTGAGGGGCATGTAGGAGAGAGGAATCAAGGATAGCTCTTGATTTTTGCCTTGAGCAATTGGATGCTTGGTGGTGCCATTTACAGAGACGGGAAGAGTCAGGGAGAAGCAAGTCTCCAGGGAGGTCAGTTGGGGTGTTTTTTTTGGGGGAGGGGTGGTGGTTGATATTCAAAGAGTCATAAATGAAGCTGGGCCCCTCATTCTATAAGGGGTGGTGGTTGATATTCAAAGAGTCATAAATGAAGCTGGGCCCCTCATTCTATAAGTGGAACTTTATAAGTCCACATGATTTTATGGACTCTTTCCAAGGCTGTGGTCTGAGCAACAGATAGTATCATTCATGCATAAAGTCAGGGGTCGCTTCACATATGATCCCAATTCTCCCATAACCAAATGACTTTTTTTGGCATTCAAAGTAAATAATTTCAAATCAAATATCTTGTTTACTTAATATAACAGCAGTCTAAAGCTATTATCTCAGCTGTTCAGGGCATGGTACTTTCCATGCTGATGTTGAAAATCTAATTCATACTTAAACCAATTATTTTTTAAAAAAGAAATTTCCCTGACTGTAGACATACTCCACCCCCTTGAAAGTGTTTAGCATTCAGATTCAAAATCAAAAACTGCTTATTAAGAAGATCTGATAGGGCTTCCCTGGTGGCGCAGTGGTTGAGAGTCCGCCTGCCGATGCAGGGGACACGGGTTCGTGCCCCGGTCCGGGAAGATCCCACATGCCGCGGAGCGGCTGGGCCCGTGAGCCATGGCCGCTGAGCCTGCGCGTCCGGGGCCTGTGCTCCGCAACGGGAGAGGCCACAGCAGTGAGAGGCCCGCGTACCAAAAAAAAAGAAGATCTGATATAACAGATACTTGGCTCAGTGTAAAAATCATCTCATGTTTATCCTTATATATATGCTTTCAGGTGGGTTTTTGAACTCCATTATATTGAGTAGGAGACTAAAATGTAGGAAAGTTAATAATTACCTCAGGCTCACAAAACAAGTTGGTCATTAGTGAGATTTCGTGAAAAAGTGGGAATTACTACTTCTCACCCTCATCCCATAGAAAACAGCCCCCAAAGCAGGTCTTCCTGACTCTGAGTTGAGAAGACCTACAGGGAGGCTTCTTTCATGCCACTTATCCTTTTAGATGGTGGGAGAACATTCCAAAAAGAAAAGAAAAACAGTGCCACACATTTTTCTACCTTTATACATATCTCTCCATCCTCTAGCTCCTTTCACCATAGTCTTAAAAATCATCACATCACATACTGCCTTTAAAACCATGTATTTTAGAATATATAGTTCTATATCATCTGGAGAATGGTTTCAGAGACTTTGGGGAGAACATGCTCAAGGGAAGAACTGGGGGTATTCTAACATTTTATGTTGGATGCATACTGTGAATTGTATGCCTGATGCCTTGCTATGGATCTGCTAATTTTTTTAAAGAGAGACATAGTTTTATTTATTTACTTGTTTGTTTGTTTATCCAGCCTTATTGAGGTATAATTGGTATACAAAAAACTTCACATGATTAACGTATACAGTTCAGTGAGTTAGGACACGATGAACGTATACATGTACAGTTGTGTTACCCTCACCACAATCCAAGTAATAAACATTTCCATCACCTCCAAAAGCTTTCTTCTGTCCTTTTGTTCTTTTGTTTGTTTTTTTGTGGTAAGAACGCTTAACATGAGATCTACCCTCTTAACATATTTTTAAGTACAGAATAACGTATTGTTGCATGTAGGCACTATTTTGTACAGCAGATCTCTGGAACCCACTCATCCTGCCTAACTGTAAATTGTGAAATATTATTTTGACTAACTGAAATTTCACACATTCACATCAAAGCAAACCCAGAGCCAAAGAGAAGTAGAGAAAAAATAGATACATGTGTATACATGATGCACATAGCTGATGTGTTATGACACCCGTCTTGAGGCGTGAGAATCCACTGATAGACACACCCTTTCTCCTCACTTGGAAAGAAGAATGTCGTAACAGTTCTGTTGTCTCATTTCCATGCATTTATATCACACCTAGACTGTCAAACTAAAAGAATTCAGAGTCAAGAGACATGTGACTAATTGCTTTTTTTCAACGGAAGTGCTTACGTTAGATTAGCCTCTCCCCCCCCCCCAAACACCATTGTTTACAGCTTTTATCTCATCATTAAATACCCCATTCTCTTCTCCTCCCCAACATCTACTGTGATAATTACATCTTAAGCAGATCATTAAAACTCTGTAAATCTTTCCCCATTTGTAAAATGGGAATACTATTAATACCACCACATATGGTGTCATAAGGATTTTAAAAAGTAATAGAGGATGAATATAAACTAGCAACACCATTCTCCTCACCCCACTCTGCTTTTCGAATGTAAACATTTAGAGCAAGAGTTAGCTATGACGTCTAATTTAGAGCTAGAAGCACAGAAAATGAATTAACTATGATGCTGACTTTGTCAGTGTCCTATAGTGGATTTCCATTTCCTTAGCCCAGAAAAGCAGGGTGCTCTTTTTGTTTTTAATTGAGGTATAATTGATGTACAATGTAATATGTTTCAGGTGTACAACAGTGATTCACAATTTTTAAAGGTGATTCCATTTATAGTTATTATAAAATACTGGCTATATTCCTTGTGTTATACAATACATCTTTGTAGCTTACATAGAGAATAGACTATTGGTTACCAGTGGGGAAAGGGAAGGGGGGCCTAACAAGGACAGGGGATTAAGAGGTACAAACTATTATGTGTAAAATAAACTGTGCTCTTCCTATATTCCTCTCAGACCTTAAGCCAGAGCCCAAGCGCAGGCCTATCGACTGTTAGTTTCAACCACCAGGTGGCATTAAGGAAATGATGTGTTTCCCTTCTACTCAGAGCTTTGAAGGACGTTTTTTTTTTTTTTAACATCTTTATTGGAGTATAATTGCTTTACAATGGTGTGTTAGTTTCTGCTTTATAACAAAGTGAATCAGTTATACATATACATATATCCCCATATCTCTTCCCTCTTGCATCTCCCTCCCTCCCGCCCCTCTAGGTGGTCACAAACCACCGAGCTGATCTCCCTGTGCTATGCAGCTGCTTCCCACTAGCTATCTATTTTACGTTTGGTAGTGTATATATATATGTCCATGCCACTCTGTCACTTTGTCCTAGCTTACCCTTCCCCCTCCCCATATCCTCAAGTCCATTCTCTAGTAGGTCTGTGTCTTTATTCCCATCTTACCCCTAGGTTCTTCATGACCTTTTTTTTTTTTTTCCTTAGATTCCATATATGTGTGTTAGCATACGGTATTTGTTTTTCTCTTTCTGACTTACTTCACTCTGTATGACAGACTCTAGGTCCATCCACCTCACTACAAATATCTCAATTTCGTTTCTTTTTATGGCTGAGTAATATTCCATTGTATCTATGTGCCACATCTTCTTTATCCATTCATCTGTCAGTGGACACTTAGGTGGCTTCCATGTCCTGGCTATTGTAAACAGTACTGCAATGAACATTTTGGTACATGACTCCTTTTGAATTATGGTTTTCTCAGGGTATATGCCCAGTAGTGGGATAAAATAAATATACGAAGGAAGTTTTGAAGTAGGAACGTATGTACTTAACAAGACAAATGTTCCGAAGACTCATTACGTTTCTTGACACCATTTCCCCTGGCCAGATGTGCTACAGCTCATTGCTCACCTATTAAAGCCTAGTTGGTTCTCACATTCAAGATGCACTGGGAAGGTCCACACATAGCCTCCCACTGCTAATAAGATGAAGGCAATGGTTGTTCAGGGCTCATAAACCTGTGACCCGCATAGATCAATTTCAGAGCAATATTGTGCTTAAATGAACACAGTCGCAGCAACCAAGAATAATTTTAAAACAACTCAAACTAGCATTACTCAGTATTATGAAGGGGACAGGAAATCCCCCAGCAATAAATTTTAAAATCCCTTTCCAGGTTCTTCCCAATCCATTGCCACACACAGTACAGCTCTGCTTCTCAAACCAGTGAAAACTCTTACAGCCCTTATTTTTGCTTCCCCCTGCCTGCTTTTCTATCATTTCCCCACTGTACGGCCCTGGAACTGCCCAAGACTACATCTTGCAGCTGAAGAGAAGGGTAGGTTCTAATGTAGACCTTGCCAGAAATCTCTGGTGGGTAAGCAGAGAAAACAATCTGGGAAAACTCAAAAATTAATCACTTACAGTTTGTTATAAATTGGATAAAAGCCTTTTGTCAGAGATATAGTTGCAAAAATTATCCAGTCTGTGGCTTAGCTTTTTTAAAACTATTTCTTTCAAAGAGAAATCATTGTTAATCTTGGGCAAAAAAAAAGTGTTATGGCAATAAAAAGTAAACCCTGGCAGAATGTGAAACGAATCACTTATATCTTGGCATATTGTACCCACACTTAAGAAATGCAACAAACAGTGCTGCAAATTGCAAAAGGAACAGTGAGATCCGGTTGCAGAAAACACTGAATTAGAAATCTAAAGTTTCATTCCAATTAATTGTAGAAACTTGACTTGTAGAAACTTG
Organism: Phocoena sinus; assembly: GCF_008692025.1. NCBI lineage: Eukaryota > Metazoa > Chordata > Mammalia > Artiodactyla > Phocoenidae > Phocoena > Phocoena sinus. The sequence continues at coordinate 76,491,451 of NC_045768.1, read as the reverse complement.
ACTTGTAGAAAACTTGAATTGTAGAAAGGTGACTTTACCTCTCTGATTCTTCACTGGCTCCCTTTTATTGATATGGAAACCAAGGCTTTTCTTAGTTAAATGAAAAGACTGACATAAAGTCCCGAGGGTCATCGGGTAAGCAGGAGAGCTCTAGGAAGGCAAGAACCATGTCTTTATGTGCTTTTGTATCTCTGGTACCTACCTGACAGGGCCTGGCACGTGTAAACACCCAGTGGCTTTTGGATGGATGCGAGACTTGTACCTGGGCTGCTGAATCCAGAGCCAAAGCCCATGGCCTATCCCACTTGGTATCTCACTTCCTCACTGTGCCTCTTTTCTATTAATGTCCCACCCGCTTCAGATGATTGACAAGCACTTCTAGTCCATGCAGTAAAGGTACAGAATACCAGTCCTCAACCATGTCATCATTTTAATGGTGAGAATATCTCTAACGTTAACTAGTTTTTTTTTTGTTTTTGTTTTTTTGGTACGTGGGCCTCTCACTGTTGTGGCCTCTCCCGTTGCGGAACACAGGCTCTGGACGCGCAGGCTCAGCGGCCATGGCTCACGGGCCCAGCCGCTTCACGGCATGTGGGATCTTCCCGGACCGGGGCACGAACCCGTGTCCCCTGCATCGGCAGGCGGACTCTCAACCACTGCTCCACCTGGGAAGCCCGTTAACTAGTATTTTTGAGTTAACATTTAGATGTTAATGTTAACAGAGCCTCTAAGCTGCATGTATTTTTCATAACTAGATGGCACAATTTGTTCCCATTGCTCTAAAATCATTTCCCCATTTTCTCTGAGAAAAAATGATGTATTCATACCCTTATTGTTAGCATCATGATTTAGGAAGATATCTCAAGGTCACTTGGTTGTATTTAATTAGAAATTACTATTTTAAGTGTTACGTGTTTTTATGTGTCTAGTGTATTATGGGATGGAGTCAGGGCAACAGAGAAGAACAAAGTAGGAAAGACACAGTGTGTATCGTGTGCTGTATCCACAACTGATTGATGACACGCATGTAGCACTTTGCAGTTTACAAAATGTGCCTATTTTCTGATTAACTCCTCTGAACGATCATGAGACGTTGGTATTATTGTTAACCAGTTTACAGATAGGAGGCTGAGGCTGAGCATCCTTTAAGTGACTTGTTCAAGATCACAGAGCTGGGTCTGAGATTCCCAGCTAGGTTCTCTGCTCTCAGAACAAATTTTGAGCCAGGATAGTAGAACAATTAAGGATGTATCATCTTTGGCCAGATTGCTTAGTATTAATATCCCAGTGTTGCTACTTATTAGCTGTGTGAGCTAAATAAGACAAGCCATGTAATGTTTTTGTGCCTTAGTTTGCCATTCTCAAAATGGGAAGAAAAATAGAACTTACCACATTTGGTGTTCAGGGGAATTGCATTAATGCATATAATTTTCTTAGAAAATTTTCTTAGAACCAGCATGTTAGGAAATACTTAATAAGTGTGTGTGTGTGTGTGTGTGTGTGTGTGTGTGTGTGTGCGTGTGCGTGTTTTCACTAGACTGAACTGTTTCTCGCATTTCTGGAAATCTCTCACACATTAGCTCCTAAAGTACATTTCACTTCCTTTCATCAAAAGAGCTGATTCTTGGCGGCAGCCTGATTATAAATTATGTATAGTGTATTTATGAGGAGATTGTGAGTAGGCATCAGCACATCCATTTGGGAACAGGGTCCCAACGTGTAGAAGATGAACACAGACAAAGCCCTGACCTCTAGTGTAATCTTCATTAAGGTGCTTCTCAGATAAAATCCCTGTGCTTCAGGAGCTGATTGCCGCAGTAACCCTGCAGCCCACAGAACATAATGCAAGCTCTAATTTAAAGTATCACGCAGGAAGGGAAACTTACAGTTTTCACAGAGTCTGTAGATCAAACACAAGACGAGAGCTAAGTGTCTGCCCAGTGTATCAAGCATGGAAGCAGGCAGTGTGGCTTTTGAGTTCTTTCCTAGTCAATTTTATTGATTAAACCTCAAACTCTCTAATGTGGTTCCTGTTGCTTGGATGTCTAAAAGCAGCCTTTGAACAAAGTGAGGAGACTCAATCCAGACAGTCAGGGAGTAGAAATACCGTTCAAAATACAAGTTGTATCTGCTTTAGAGCCGCTAAAAACCAAGGGACCAAACTGAGTCTCAAAAGGTTTAGGGTCACACGTGCTGAATTCTATCACTTGACTTAGAGGTGCCATGTTTGATTTGCTGGCCCTCCGCTATGCTAGATGCACAGGAGACTCTGCTCTTTGAACCAGGCTGGGGCAGCAGCAGCCCCAGGGCCCTCCTGGGTGGGTTAAGACAGCTCCTAGGCTGCCTGGTTGGGTGCATTTCCTCACCAGCCTCATCTTTCTCATCATCTTCGTTCAAATCAGGCCATGCTACAAAACTACCCTCATTCTGCCACTGGGAGACCATATGGGGTTGCAGAAATCACATGAACCTCAGGGTCAGGGAAAACTGGGTCTGTGTGAGTCCATGATTTGCTTTTTATTACCTGTGTGATAAAGGGCAACTCACTTATCCTCTTTCTGCTTCAATATCTTTATCTTTAAATGGAGATAAAACATAGTGATTTACAACGTTGTCAGAAGGATTAAATGAGATAATACATGGGAAAGTATTCAGCACATATCAGGATCGGGTACTTAAATGTCAGTTAAGGGAGAGAGAGGAAGAGAAACAGAAGGCATTTGTATTGAGTGACTTTTAGAGAGAGAGAACTTCTAGAAAAGTACAGATGAGTATCTGACTTGTTAATAAAATTTTAACTTGACTGAGATCAATGAAATGCCCCATGTGTTGACTACAAATACACACTCAACAGCAATCCCCAGGAAAATCTATCAGGGTTATTTCCTTTCATTAAAGAGCAATATAAAGAGTGATCAACTCTCCTAATTGACCTGTGGTTTGCTTTCATACGTGACACTTCTGCACAGAGGGCACAAATCTTCCAATTACCTTTAGTTCATAATTCATTACGTCACATTAGAAGCTAAACATGAACACAGAAAAAGGACCACTTGAGGGGCACTTATCCTATTGCGTTCTTATCCCCCAAAGCTGCCTGAGCCCCCTCATGGTTGATGTGTGTAAGAGCCAAAGGAATATCTTCACCCACCCCAGGTTGGCCAACCTCTTACATCTGAAATCAAAGCAACTGCATAGTGGGCTCAAGAGACAGCCCTCTCACTCAGGACCAGAAATGAATAGCACACCAACTAATGAAGAAGGCATTACAGGCCTGATGACACAAGGAGGCCTGGAAAAATGCCAAGGCAAACATCTGTAGTTTCATAAAGATGGTGAAAGGCATGCTAATCGTCTTGTTGATGGTGGTCAAACATTGGAGATAGTCCCTTTAAGGGCAGTGACAATACATTCTGTCTTTTGGACTTAGAAGCAAAAATACTGGATGTCCAGAATCCTGGATGATTATCTGGTACTGGCTATCTTTCTGGAAATCTGAGCGCTTCAGACTTAACCCGCAAAATGGATTATTCATTAGGGAATTTTCTTGCTAGTTCATTGCCAGGGAAGTGAATGAATGAATGAATGAATGAATGACATAGAAAGGTACTGGGCATCCTGCAAGTTTGAGGACATTATAGCCAGAGCTGTGCCTTTCTCTACCTCTGTTTTGGACTGGCTTTATTACTATACGTTATTTTTTTAACATCTTTATTGGAGTATAATTGCTTTACAATGTTGTGTTAGTTTCTGCTGTATAACAAATACTGTACATTATTTCGTTTCTTCTGACTGAACAGCAATCCTTCCTTTGCACCTTTGTCTCTTAGCATCAAAGCAAGATTTTTGCCACCCAGTGAAACAGAAGCTAAAGCACCCTGAATAGCCAGTGTTGGGAACAGGTACTCAGTACCCTGGGCCCTGTCCCCTTCGTATGTCAACACTGGCTGGAACGGGAACCCAGCTCCCTTAATTAGTGAGAAAGGATGACTACCCACGTGCAATGAGACTCTTCCTCTTCAGGAACCACACTGTTTTTTTCTGAACGTGTTTTCCTTTATTTGTTAGTCATATGAATATGCAGTTTTGTCAAATGTTCAGGTTTTTGTCTGTCTTTTTTAGTATTGATTTGCAGGAGTTCCTTTTTTTTAACTTTGTATTTTATATTGGAGCATAGTTGATTAACAATGTTGTGATAGTTTCGGGTGTACAGCAGAGTGATTCACTTAGACATATACGTGTATCTGTTCTTTTTCAAATTCTTTTCCCATTTAGGTTGTTACATAATATTAAGCAGTGTTCCCTGTGCTACACAGTAGGTCCTTGAACAACACTTTTAGAACAACTCTGGTTTTCAATTGGTTCTCATTTATATGAAGGGTTTGGTTTGCTTATTTCTGAGAAGGAGTTGGTTTTAGTATTTCCTTTGTAAGCCTTTGTCCTTTAATATGTGACAATAGAATTCTTCCACTTATTATGACGGGATATCTTTCATTTTCTTATTGTCCTTAATATCAAAGGATCACAGTGGAATGTTCTTCCAAATTGTCTTGACATTGCAGAAGTGAGCTGGAGGGGAAGTAAAATGCATGCTTCTACTTTCCATAAAGATTATGTCCTTTATCACACCTCTCTTTTTCTTTTCCATTGAGGTAGGTTACTAGCAGGAAGAGAATAGAAAACGACATAAAACAAAATTCACAAGATAATTTAAAAACTACTTCATTGGTACGATCATTTTAAAATATATATTTACACATTATATTTAATCCTAAAGATCATCCAGTTCAGTTCCTTCAGGACATATATGAAAAACAGACTAAGTGACCTCTCCCAGATAACCGAGTGAAAGAGTGACCCAGGAGTACGTTAACCCTATGTCTTCCCACTTCACTGCATTTCCTTCCCGTGTGTGTTAAACTCATAGGAAACCGAAATAGGACACAAAGGTCAATGACTTGAGGGACAGTAAAATGGAAATGAAGATGGCAAATCCTGGCACAAGAGTTCCACTAACCTTGCACTGCTAATTGATCTGATCCTCTTTCCCGGTGAGCCCACACACGCAGCCTTCTCAACCCAGTGCTTCGCTTCGGGTAGCCATTCCCATGGATTAGATTTGTTACACAATGTGAAGCATATTTCCTATTCTGGGTTTAGCAGGTGAGTGCATGGAGTTTGGAATAGGATTCATCAATGTTCAAATTCCAGTTCCACCACTTACCAGCTGTGTGACCCTGAGCAAGTGACTTGACTCCTCTGAGCCTTGAGTTCTGTAAAATAGAAGGTGGTTTTCCTTTTGGGGTTGGTAAATGGTGAGTAAAGTGCTTGGCACAGTGCATGGCATATAGTAAGTACCCTCTCAATCAGTGATATCAATTATTATTCAAAAGAATCAACCACTTTTCTGTATTTTCTACTTTTCAACTTTGAAGCATTAGGTTTATCAAAATGTGTGTGAGGAGAGTTTTATGGAGCTATTCAATGGCCTCTCAGGCCTTGTTGCTGGATTCTATATTAAAAATAAGTCTAGGAGAGACTCCATTTAGAAATAAATTCTCGGGCTTCCCCGGTGGCACAGTGGTTGAGAGTCCGCCTGCCGATGCAGGGGACACGGGTTCGTGCCCCGGTCCGGGAAGATCCCACATGCCGCGGAGCGGCTGGGCCCGTGAGCCATGGCCGCTGAGCCTGCGCGTCCGGAGTCTGTGCTCTGCAACAGGAGAGGCCACAGCAGTGAGAGGCCCGCGAACCGCAAAAAAAGAAAGAAAGAAAGAAATTCTCCCAGGTAGAACCTGTTTGTCTCTTTTCAGCCACGTGATCAGTGTCCCTCCAAAGCATTGTTGCATTGAATTGCAGTTCAGCTAAAGATCGCTCATTTAGAGGCTTAAGAAGCCTGGCAAGAGTTTAGAATTCAGGATGGAATCAATGTCAAAGCTGAATCTGGAGATGAATTGTTCTTATATCCATCCCATCCCAGAAGCAAAGGGTACAAGAGACAAAAACAATATAAAGTGTGGCCAGGTCGAAAAGGCTCTTTGATGAGATGTCCTTTCCGGAGATGCTATCCAGGAAGAGGGAGCTAAAAGCAGTAGAGCACACACTCGACTGAACCAAAAATGTTTTCATGGATGCCCACTGGGGCTTGTTTGCAGAGCCTGAATCTGGGGCAAACAGCTTGACGCATCTCTTAATGCCTGGTCTCAGCACTTATTTGAGATGTATTTCTTTCCTGTTAAAAACAGTTGCAGTCACTCTTTGGCATGAATTGTTTTCTGGAAAGCATGGTGCCAATGTGAGACTGTTGTATTGGCTGGTGACATGTTTAGGCTTCCATGCGGCTGGGGAGCAGTTCAGATAATCACTTTAAATATTTCACTAACATAGTAGTAATATTTTAAATAAATATTTTAAAAGTATACTGTGATAGTGCTGCTGTTTAACATACCCGCACTTTTTTATTTTTAATAAAATTTGTCTCCTGAGGATATGTCATCAAGAGCTCTCCCTAGAATATTATCATTTGTAATAGATGCTTCTGAATAGTTTATTTCTATTTATACTAGTAGCTGGGGAGTCATGGTAACCTGGGGAAGTGCAAAAGCAAAACATATTTCTCTTTTGAGGACATAAGGGTAAAGCCACAGTACAATTGTCGGTCGCCCTTCGAGTTCTCTGTCTCCTGAAGAAATGAATTAGTCACCCAGAGGGGCATGAATATTCCCAGCAGGCAAAGCTTCCCCGGTTGTCTGGGAGGTTTAATTCTCAGATATTGACCATTAGGAGTGACTGTGAAATGCCACCTCCCGTCTTCGTGCCTACAGTGTGGTTGTGAGCACCATTTCTCCCTTCTGGTCGTCTGCTTTTTTGAGAGAGAAAAAATGGAGACAACGTCCGACTTTTAGCATGATGCCTAGAGTCTATTTCCATGAATATTGCATAATTACTGAGAGAGCGCCTCTTATGAATTTTCAGGTGTGTGCTTCCAATTCATTTTTGTTTTCCATTTACATAAAAAGTCGATCGGAACACGAGTCTTTGTCGTTGCCTTAGTGGAATCTTCTCATGGGATTTCTCACAGAGATTTTCTGTGCTCGAAACCAGACTTAGATCAAAAACTATACAGAAGGTTCTGCAAAATATCATGGGAGTGGTCCAGCTCATAGTGTATTCCTGTCACACAGAGAATTCTTTTCCAGCTAGGCTGACTCGTGGCCCAGCATCTGCGCTCTTGGGAACTGTAGAAAGGGTACAACATTTAGATTTGCACCTTCATACAACTTAATGAATCTCCTTCCTACAACTTAAATCCTTTGAAAAAATGAAGGTAAAATGTTTGAATAGTCTTTATTTTAGAAAGAGGGGGCCGTACGGTGCAGTGGATAAAAGGAGAGATGACAGAGCCAGACCTGCTACGAGCACGTGACATCAAGTCCATTTCCTAAGGGCTCTGAGAATCAATCGTGTCATCCAGCAAACAGATGACAGCAGTGCCTCCTTCATGCAGTGGTGAGGAGTACATGAGATGATACCAGCACAGTGTCTGGCATAGAAATGATAGCTATTTCATTATTCAGAGGTTTCCTGAATTCAGGTAATTTGGTCTCAAAAATTATTCTATGGAAATATAAACTCTGGATGTGCCTGAGCAGAAAGGGGTAGTTTAAGTCATGATGTCACAGTTCGGTTGCAAAGAGGGACTCTGGTTCAAAACTGGAGAAGTCTGTCTTGTAAGAATGGTCCATGATCCTTCCCAGAAGGCTGACTTCAGGCAGAGACGTTGAGGACAGGTCCCTCTGTGGGGAGGCCAAGCAGCCCTCCACGCGACATCCGAACTCAGGCACCAGCTTCATCTGCTGTAACAAAAGGATAGTGAGGCAGGCCATGTGCCAGGAAGGAAAGCCCCTTCCCGTATCGTTCTGTTTCCCTGCCGGAGCCATCATTTCATTTACTTCCGTCTTATGTTTGGGCAGGCTCACATGTGGCACTTTTACAGCCTGTGTGGAAAGCTAATTAATAATAATTCAGTTAAAGTGAATGCTTTTCTTTTGGCAAGGACATTGTGGATCGATTTTAATCGAATGTGTCCAGTTCTATTGGAATTATAAACTCTTTCACAGTATTAGAGATACTGTAAAATCCACATACTTAGTACAACCTGAATGGGATTAAAGACAGGCAACTAATCTCCCCTGCATTTTCTTATTGGGAGAAAGAGATTTTTGAACATATTTTTTTACAATTTTAAAATTATTTAGAAACTCACGTCCCATTTGGCGTGTAAGAGATTTCTGTCGCAACTAAATTCAAAGTGTTACTAAAATGCCCTAAATGTGCAATCGATTTATCGAAGCCAATTTTAATTACCTTTTTCATTAACTTTGCATCTTAGAAGTTGTGTTGGATCTAATCCCACTTGACCCAGTGATGTAAGTAAGACAGTTATTAATGTCCCCATTTGATAGATAAGGAAACTGAGAGATGGAAAAGTTAAGGGTCTTACCCCGTTACCCAGTTAGTGTCAGGATCAGATAGAAGCCAAGGCTCCTACCTCATAGTCCCAATAATATCTCATCATATATAAAGGCTTTCCAGGTGATACAAGCCGTAACTATGCCTTTCATCTATCCACATATGGATATGTCTCCTTTTTTTCTGTTGGCCGAATGAAGAGAGCAATTTAGCAACATCAAACCACTGGCACAGCTAGAAATTGGTCATGGTGGGAGTATTTACACTATGGAAATTAGCAATGGATAGGTGTCTGCCTATATGCCATCATGTTAACCAAGGCAACTACATAGATATTCTGGAAATCTACCACAAGCATTCTGATTTGGCAGGTGCTATTGTAGATTCCAATTTAGTATGCTTGGGATAAAACCCCCAGATCTATATTATATATATACATATATAAAATTTAATTTATAATATTTATAGTACAAATTTTAAATTGTGTATCATTCAAAATTCAAAAGGGACAAGAGTAGATATAATAAACATTTTCTTTCCCACCTCTGCCTCTCGTCTACCCAGTTCCCTTCCATGGAAGTAACCAATATTATCTTTGTATTCTTCCAGAGCTGTTTTATCCACATACAGTCAAGACATATTTAAGTATTTTCTCATATTTTACACAAACGTGGATCATTTTAAACAAGCTCTACAGGTGATTCTGGTACAGCTAATCTTCAAATGATCAGTCAAATCCTCTGGAAAGAAAGCTAACTCTTCTGGAACTCAGGAATTCCTCGTGGTAATCTCAAACAGTGGTTCTCAAATTTCAGTGTGCATCAGATTTACCTGTAGGGCTTGTTAAAACACAGACTGCTGGGCCTTGACCTTGAGACAACTCATCTAAGGCAATATTTATTAAGTACTGTACTCTTAGCTTAAGTCAACTGCCTTCCCCAGATACATCACGAGGGGCCATTAAAAACAGCAGTACGTGGTCCTTATAGGTTGCAGGCACTGTTCTAAGCACTTTACATATATTAAACTTGTTGAAGCCTGTGACAATACTATGAGGTAAATACTGTTATTATCCCATTTTACAGAAGGAAAATTGAAGCAGAAAAGTTAAGTAACTTCCCAACTTCATTCATTCAGGTGGCAGGTGGTAGAACTAGTCTGACTCAAGAACGCACAGGCCAAACCATTAGTATGTACTGCCTTCCAGTCCTCAAGAATGAGGCCCAATAGACACTTGCTCTCAAATCATCAGCACCACATGTGATGAAGAGCCTCTCTCACTTTACTACATAGCTCCCAAATGTGAAAATGTAGTAACACAAAAGAAAAATTAAATATGTATATTTTAAACAGAAGAAATTTTCATTTTAAGAAATGCACATAAAATTATATCAGTTTCTCTTGTAATGAATTTGAGAATTTTTCAATTCACTTGCAGCTCTTCAGAAACAATCAGTTTTGTAAAAGGAGGCACACCAGGATTTTGTACTCAATAACAATATTTTTTAATTTAATTTTTATTTTATATTATAGATGATTTACAATGTTGTCTTAGTTTCAGGCATACAGCAAAGTGATTCGGTTATACATATACACGCATTCATCCTTTTTCAGATTATTTTCGCATGTAGGTTACTACAGAATATTGAGTGGAGGTCCCTGTGCTACAGTAGGTCCTTGTTGATTATCTATTTTATATATAGTAGTGTGTATATGTTAATCCCAAACTCCTAATTTATCCCTCCCCCCCACCTTTCTCCTTTGGTAACCATAGGTTTGTTTTCAAAGCCTGTGAGTCTGTTTATGTTCTGTAAATAAGTTCATTTGTATCATTTTTTTAGATTCCACATATAAGTGATATCATATGATATTGGTCTTTCTCTGTCTGACTTACTTCACTTAGTATGATCATCTCTAGGTCCATCCATGTTGCTGCAAATGGCATCATTTCATTCTTTTTTATGGCTGAGTAATATTCCATTGTATATATGTACCACATCTTCTTTATCCATTCCTCTGTTGATGGACATTTAGGTCGCTTCCATGTCTTGGCTATTATAAATAGTGCTGCAATGAACATTGGGGTGCATGTATCTTTTCGAATTATGGATTTCTCTGGATATATGCCCAGGAGTGGGATTGCTAGGTCATATGGTAGTTCTTCTATGTTTAGTTTTTTAAGGAGCCTTCATACTGTTTGCCTTAGTGGTTGTTCCAATTTACATTTCCACCAACAGTGAAGGAGAGTTCCCTTTTCTCCACACCCTCTCCAGCATTTATTGTTTGTAGACTTTTTGAGGATGTCCATTCTGACCACTGTGAGGTGATACCTCATGGCAGTTTTGATTTGCATTTCTCTGATAATTAGTGATATCGAGCATCGTTTCATGTGATTTTTGGTCACCTTGTACATCTTCTTGGGAGAAATGTCTGTGTAGATCTTCTGCCCATTTTTGGATTGGGTTGTTTGTTTTTTTGATATTGAGTTCCATGAGCTGTTTGTGTATTTTGGAGATTAATCCCTTGTCAGTCGCATTGTTTGCAAATGTTTTCTCCCATTCTATGGGTTGTCGTTTTATTTCGCTTACGGTTTCCTTTGCTGTGCAAAAGCTTTTAAGTTTAATTACATGGCATTTGTTTATTTTTGTTTTTATTTTCATTACTCTAAGAGATGGATCCAAAAAGATATTGCTGCGATGTTTGTCAGTGTTCTGCCTATGTTTTCCTCTAAGAGTTTTATATCAATAGTATTCAAACCTACATTTAGGTCTTTAATTCAGTTTGAATTACTTTTGTGTATGGTGTTAGAGAATGTTCTAATGTCATTCTTTTACATGTAGCTGTCCAGTTTTCCCAGCACCACTTATTGAAGAGACACTCTTTTCTCCATTGTCTATACTTGCCTCTCTTGTCAGAGATTAATTGACCATAGGTGCATGGGTTTACTTCTGGGCTTTCTATCCTGTTCCATTGATCTATATTTCTGTTTTTGTGACAGTACCGTACTGTTCTGATGACTGTAACTTTGTAGTATAGTCTGAAGTCAGGAAGCCTGATTCCTCCAGCACCATTTTTCTTTTTCAGAATTGCTTTGGCTATTCGGGGTCTTTTGTGTTTCCATACAAATTGTAAAATTTTTTGTTCTAGTCCTGTGAAAAATGCCATTGGTAATTTGATAGGGATTGCATTGAATCTGTAGATTGCTTTGGGTAGTATAGTCATTTTGACAATATTGATTCTTCCAATCCAAGAATATGGTACATCTTTCCATCTGTTTGTGTCACCTTCTGTTTCTTTCCTCGGTGTCTTATAGTTTTCAGAGTACAGTTCTTTTGCCTCCTTAGGTAGGTTTGTTCCCAGGTATTTTATTGTTTTTGATACAATGGTAAATGGGATTGTTTCCTTAATTTCTTTTTCTGATCTTTTGTTGTTAGTTTATAGGAATGCAAGAGATTTCTGAGTATTAATTTTGTATCCTGCAACTTTATCAAATTCATTTATGAGCTCTAGTAGTTTCCTGGTAGGATGTTGGAGACTTTCTATGTATAGTATCATGTCATCTGCAAACAGTGATAGTTCTACTTCTTCTTTTCCAACTTGGATTCCTTTTACTTCTTTTTCTTCTCTGACTGCCATGGCTAGAACTTCCAAAACCATGTTGAATAAAAGTGTCAAGAGTGGACATCCTCGTTTCATTCCTGATCTTAGAGGAAATGCTTTCTGCTTTCCACTGTTGAGAATGATGTTAGCTAAGGGTTTGTCATATATGGCCTTTATTTTTAATATTTTTAAACATCTTTATTGGAGTATAATTGCTTTACAATGGTGTGTTAGTTTCTGCTTTATAACAAAGTGAATCAGTTATACATATACATATGTTCCCATATCTCTTCCCTCTTGTGTCTCCCTCCCTCCCACCCTCTCTATCCCACCCCTTTAGGTGGTCACAAACCACCTAGCTGATCTCCCTGTGCTATGTGGCTACTTCCCACTAGCTATCTGTTTTACGTTTGGTAGTGTATATATGTCCAAGCCACTCTCTCACTTTGTCACAGCTTACCCTTCCCCCTCCCCATATCCTCAAGTCCATGCTCTAGTAGGTATGTGTCTTTATTCCTCTCTTACCCCTAGGTTCTTCATGACTTTTTTTTTTTTCCCTTAGATTCCATATATATGTGTTAGCATACGGTATTTGTTTTTCTCTTTCTGACTTACTTCACTCTGTATGACAGACTCTAGGTCCATCCACCTCACTACAAATAACTCCATTTCATTTCTTTTTATGGCTGAGTAATATTCCATTGTGTATATGTGCCACATCTTCTTTATCCATTCATCCGATGATGGGCGCCTAGGTTGTTTCCATCTCCGGGCTATTGTAAATAGAGCTGCAATGAACATTTTGGTACATGACTCTTTTTGAATTATGGTTTTCTCAGGGTATATGCCCAGTAGTGGGATTGCTGGGTCATATGGTAGTTCTCTTTTTAGTTTTTTAAGGAACCTCCATACTGTTTGTCTGGTTTTGGTATCAGGGTGATGATGGTGGCCTCATAGAAAGAGTTTGGGGGGGTGTTCCTTCCTCTGCAATGTTTTGGAATAGTTTCAGAAGGATAGGTGTTAACTCTTCTCTAAATTTTTGATAGAATTCACCTGTGAAGCCATCTGGTCCTGGACTTTTGTTTCTTGGAAGGTTTTTAATCACCATTGCAATTTCAGTAGTCATGATTGGTCTGTTCATGTTTTCTATTTCTTCCTGGTTCAGTCTTGGAAGATTGCACCTTTCTAAGAATTTGTCTCTTTCTTCTAGGGTGTCCATTTTGTTGGTGTATAGCTGCTTGTAGTGGTCTCATATGATCCTTTGTATTTCTGTGGTGTCCATTGTAACTTCTCCTTTTCATTTCTAATTTTATTGATTTGAGTACTCTCCCTTTTTTTTCTTGATGAGTCTTGCTAAAGTTTTATCAATTTTGTTTATCTTTTCAAGGAACCAGTTTCTACTTTCATGGAACCAGTTTCTACTTTCATTGATCTTTTCTATTGTTTTCTTTGTCTCTATTTCATTTATTTCTGCTCTGATGTTTATGATTTCTTTCCTTCTACTAGCTTTGGGTTTGGTTGTTTTCTTTTCTCTAGTTGCTTTAGGTGTAGGATTAGGTTGTTTATTTGAGGTTTTTCTTATTCCCTGAGGTAAAACTGTATTGCTATAAACTTCCCTCTTAGAACTGCTTTTGCTGCAGCCCATAGGTTTTGCATCATCGTGCCTTTGTTTCCTTTCATTTATTTTGTGATTTGATGACTATCTTTAGTGTTGTATTTTGACTGCTTTTTCGTTTGTGTATATCTATTGTAGATTTTCAGCTTGTGGTTACCATGAGGTTTTGATATAGCTATATATATAGATATAGATATATAGTTTTAAGTTGCCGGTCTCTTAATTTCAACTGCATTTCCAGTACCCTGCATTTGGTCTCTCCTCTTCTCACAATTGCTAGTTTTGATATCATATTTGTGGTGTGGATGATTTCCTACCTTTACTGTATGTTTGCCTTTACCAGTGAGCTTTCCTATTTGTAATTTTGTTTCTAGTTGTGGCCTTTTCTTTTCGAACTAGAGATGGTCCTTTAGGATTTGTTGTAAAGCTGGTTTGGTGGTGCTGAATTTTCTTAGTTTTTGCCTTCCTGTAAAGCTGTTGATTTCTCCATTGAGTCTGAATGAGAGTCTTGCTGGGTAGAGTAATCTTGGTTGTAGGTTTTTCCCTTTCATCACTTTAAAAATATCCTGCCACTCCCTTCTGGCCTGCAGAGTTTCTGCTGAAAAATCAGCTGATAACCTTATGGGGATTTCCTTAGTATGTTATTTGTTGCTTTTCCCTGTTGTTTTAGTATTTTCTCTTTAATTGTTGTCCATTTGATTAATATGTGTCTTGGCATGTTCCTCCTTGGTTTTTATCCTGTATGGGAATCTCTGTGCTTCCTGGACTTGAGTGTTTCCTTTCCCATGTTAGGAAAGTTTTTGGCTACTATCCCTTCCAGTATTTACTCAGGTCCTTTCTCTCTCCCTTCTCCTTCTGGGACCCCTATAATGTGAATGTTGTGTCTAATGTTGTCCCAGAGGTCTCTGAGACTGTCCTCATTTCTTTTCATTCTTTTTTGTCTATTCTGTTCCATGGCAGTGATTTCCACCATTCTGTCTTCCAGGTCACTTATCTGTTCTTCTGCCTCATTTACTCTGCTATTGATTCCTTCTAGTGTATTTTTCATTTCATTTATTGTATTGTTCACCTCCTTTTGTTTGTTCTGTAAACCTTCTAGCTCATTGTTAAACATTTCTGTATCTTCTCAGTCCATGCCTCCATTCTTTTTCCGAGATCTTGGATCATCTTTTTTACCTTTACTCTGAATTCCTTTTCAGGTAGATTGCCTATCTCCACTTCACTTAGTTGTTCTTCTGGGATTTCACCTTGTTCCTTCATCTGGAACGCATTTCTCTGCCATCTCATTTTGTCTAACTTTCTGTGTTTGTGGTTTCCATTCTGCAGGCGCAGAACTGTAGTTCCTCTTGTTTCTGGTGTCCGCTCCCTGATTGGTAAGGTTGGTCCAGGGGCTTGTGCAAGCTTCCTAGTGGGAATGACTGGTGCCTACGCCCTGGTGGGTGGAGCTGGGTGTTGTCCCTCTAGTGGGCAGAGCCATGTCAAGTGGTGTGTTTAGAGGCGGCTGTGGGCTCGGGACAACTTTAGGTAGCCTGTCTGCTGGTGGGTGAGGCTGTGTTCCCACCCTGTTGGTTGTTTTCCCTGAAGCGTCCCAACACTGGAGCCCACAGGCTGTTGGGTAGGGCCAGGTCTCGGTGCCAAAATGGAGACCTCTGGGAGAGCTCACAATGATTAATATTCCCTGGGGCCTCTGCCACCAGTGTCCAGTGAGCCACAGCCATCCCCTGCCTTCCCAGGAGACCCTCCAAGACCCACAGGTGGGTCTGGCCTAGGCTCCTATGGAGTCACTGCTTTGCCCTGAGGCCCAGTGCATGTGAAACTTGTGTGCACCCTCTATAAGTGGAGTTTTTGCTTCCCCCAGTCCTGTGGAGTTCCTGCACTCAAGCCCCACTTGCCTTCAAAGCTAAAGGCTCTGGGAGTTCCTCTTCCCTATGCCAGACCCCCAGGCTGGGGAGCCTGACATGGGGCTCAGAACTCTCACTCCTGTGGGAGAACTTCTGTGATACAGTTGTTTTCCAGTTTGTGGGTCACCCACGTGGTGGGTTTGGGATTTGATTTTCTCATGAAAGCGCCCCTCCTACCATCTCATTATGGCTCCTTCTTTGTCTTTGGATGTAGAATATCTTTTCTGGTAGGTTCCAGTCTTTTTTTGTTGATGGCTGTTCAGCAGTTAGTTGTGACTTTTTGTGACTTTGGTCACGACTTGGTGTTTTCGTGAGAGGATGTGAGCTCAAGTCCTTCTACTCTGCCATCTTGTGTCTCCACCCTCCGGTCAATAACAATTTTTTTAAATACAGGGAATTTGTTAGCACATTTGATCACATAAAGTTTATATACAAAATTATATACGATATATAAAATACTGCCCTAGTTAATATATATGAAGTTATTTAATTCAAAGTGGTAGGTTTCAGTTACTTATGTGTGTTCAATCCAAATTGTACCAGTTTTGCAAGAGTCAAAGTTATCAATATGCTGCTATAAATATGCTGATATCATGTCAGGTAGATATGGGCTTTAGTGGGATTATTTACACCACAGAAATCAGTAATGGCTAGGAAACAGGGTACTTTTTTCTTTTGGAAAACTGGCTGTTAAACATTTACCAGCACACCACTATTCCAGTAGGTCAGGTGTCCTGAACCAAACACACACGTTTTCCTTAAAGGGCACTTTTAAAAAGAAAGATATTTTAAATAGTACGTGACTAAGACTGGCACATTAAGTAGAGAGTTAATCACAGTATTGACTTCTTAAGGCTAATCACTGAATTCTTGCCAGTAACCAAAAACGTGGATTAGTCACACAGCATTGATCTCTCATCCCTTTCCTATTATCTAAATAATTATTTCTGTAGTCAGAGTCCCCAAAGCTAAACCCATGAGGAAGAAAAAGTGTCCCCAGGTCTTTACTCTTATAGTCCTAGAATGCATATCAGAAGTCTAGATATTTAATAACTTCTCTGGCAACAAAATGAAGCATGTGGAGTGTGTCTGGGGCAGATTTGATAAGTTATCACGGTGTTTCTAAATCTCCCATCTTTCAGTCTTACAGCAAATATTTTCAAAAAAACAAGCAGCATTTTGGGATTTTCTAGCATTAAATAGGCTTGGAATTCCCCAATTAGGCTTAGAATAGTATTCATATATTTCTCCTAGTGACTCTTTTTACCCCAAAAGTGATAAATTAACTTTCTCTTCACTCACCTTAATGATGGCTGCAGTTTCAACTTTTGAGTAAATCAAATGCATTTAATGATATTTTAATTACCTACTCCCTGTTTGTGAAACCCAACTATCAATGGTCAAAAATTACATTCAGTAAATAGGAATAATAGTGCTTTTACTCTGGGAACTTTTAGTGTTCTGATGATCCCTGAATAAAAGCATGCATTACTATGTGGCAAGGAACGCAGTCATGGTGACTGGCCTTGTGTGGATGGTGTTGCAGGTTTGTCAAGGACTCTCCCGTTATCCCAATAAATAGTACCCATAGGCCTTTGGTGACTTAATAGGAAGCTGACTCTGCCTTATGTTTCCAGGCATTCCTATCCTTCTACAAAACTACACACGTTCCCCAGCACTCAAAACCCACCCAAAAGCTTTCTCTAGAGACCTGTGTTGACTCCTAATAAAAGAGTGCAGAGAAATAAAAGGTTTTCAGTTGGAGCTGTTGACCTCAATCCCAGAAAGACTATAAAGGGACCCAGATGGTGTTGTCACAGAGGACAGCAGCTCAGAGCAGCCTCTCTCCTGCATCCCCAACGTAGCAGCCTGGGACCTTCACTCTCACTGGTCCAGAAAACCCAAAGTCAGCTCTCTCATCTGGAATACCCCAAAATTTCCACTTGGATGAAAGACAGTAAGGCCTTTTATTCTTTAAATTGGCCTCGCTGGTGAAGAGATTATAGATGGGTGGTGGTGGTGAGCCACATTCAAATCCCAAGGTTTCCATCACTGGACAGGTCAGTGTTATCCCAGACTCTGCACAGTGGAGCATTGACTTGTTCAGGACAGGTTGTTACAGGACTCTGAGGAGGATTTTTGAGAAGCTAGAGAAAGGAGGATTAGGATGAAGAGGGGAAACATTCCCTTGTTAAACAAACTTGAAGAAAGCCTTTCTCGTGTCCCAGGTTTCCTAAACATTGCTATTCTCTTCAGACAACTTTATCTAATTAACATCTATTTTTCACTTCTTTATGCAGTAATCAGAGTTCAACTACCAGAACCCAGCTGCTGATGCTAAAAAATACTGGAAAATTATATTCATACAATAAATCCTTAGATGCCCTCACCGTCTCCTACACCAAGACAAAGGAGTTTGATTACTCAACTTCCTTCTCTTTCTTTTACCTACATACCTTTATTCCCCTTTTATAAATCCTTCTGTGACTTTGGTTCCATTCCAGGACCCATTATTGAAGTCCCATGGCGAGAGTGTCAAAGAAAAGAATAAAAACAAACATGAACACTAACATAGAAGTTTCCATCTAAGGATAGTAAAGGACTTAAACATGTACATAGTCTAATATTTTTTATTTGTCTTTAAGGAATCAGACTAAATTTGAAGAGCATTTTATCGAAAGTTAATATTCACGTGTCTGTTTGCTACAGAGAATTTTATTCTCCAGAGGAAAAAATGTCCTCAGTTTGCACATTCTTTAAGTGTTAGCTTTATAAGAGATGTGGTCTTTGAAATCCTTCCCAAAAGGTCTTATAAACAAACTTGACATATGATTAATTCAATGGTTAATTATTTTGATAATGATTAATTCTTGAAAGGTCAAATTTCTAATTCCATCAAATTCTTTTTTGTGTGCAGGAGGTCACATTTTATAATA
This sequence comes from Phocoena sinus, assembly GCF_008692025.1. Lineage (NCBI taxonomy): Eukaryota > Metazoa > Chordata > Mammalia > Artiodactyla > Phocoenidae > Phocoena > Phocoena sinus. The sequence continues at coordinate 76,472,930 of NC_045768.1, read as the reverse complement.
CTTTGGCCACCTTAAGTCTTTGTTTAAATAAGATGGGAAAGAGGTAAGGGAGAGTCGGAAGAAAGGAGGAAGATGGAATGAGAAAAAGAAAGAAGGAAAAATGGAGGGAGGGAGGACTAAAGAAAGATAAAGAAGGGATGAGAAAAGGAAGAGAGCTTGTGACTTTATATGATTGATGTGAAAAATACAGTTAAACAGGCTTGTTATATAGAACTTGGAGTGTGACTTTGCTACTTTAAGTAAAAAGAGGAGAGAACCAAGATTTGGTAAGGGCTTCCTATCTGCCAACTACTCTATGTACTTAATTTATTTAAAAATCTCAACCAGTAGTTGAAAGGTAGAGATACTATCCTTGACGTTATGGAACTGAGACTCCCTGAGTTTACGTGCCATGGTTAACATACTTCTCCCCAGTTGCAAGATCGGGCACTGGAGTCAGGTAAGACTGTCCAAAATTTCCTATTCCCTTTCCATGGCAGCTATTTTCATGATGTGTCTGTTTCCATAGCATAGCATTATGCCTGGTTTCTTGATGGCTGGTTGCCAATTCCAAGTCTTTGAACTTGGCTTCCCATTATAACAAACATTTTTGATTGATAGAAAATAGCACAGTCCACTGTACAAATTTCTCACACTGGAGTTCAGAACAAGGATTGAGAGTCAAAGGCAGTATTTCCTCAGGTTTAACAGAAGTCAAAAGCATCGCTCTTCCCAGAGCAAAAACAGAACACAAAAATCAATGTTGTTTACTTAGGGTAACTTCTTACTCTTCCAGTCCCCTGGCTGTAAAGATAACGTAGCCCTCAAAAGTCAGGAGAATCTGCTCAGTTCTAACCCCAGACCATTTACTTAATCTTAGACAATTTTTTCCTAAAACTAATCAATTAAGATCAAAAAATATATTTTTCGGCATATTGATGTTGAAAGAACTCAGTTTTGAGGTCAGCATCCAGGGGAAGAATAGTTGTAACAGAACCCCTGAACCAAGGGAAACCCCAGCCTGTCATCATCAGGAGGGAAATCTACATGCTCCCGGGATAGTGGCCAAATGCCTCCTTTGACTGGGACAGTTCACGTTTCTTTACCTGTTGCCCAGAATATTATGAATAGTGCACCCACCCCTGCACAGGAGTGTCCCAGTTTGGGTGGTATCCTCTATGGTCACTCTACCTGTATAAAACCTAAATCACCAGAGTGGACACAGGTGTACCTCCCCCCCCCCCAACCTTGGGTTTTGCCATGCTGAGAACCTGAAGCCTTAGTAAAGCCAAGGCCAATTATATAACAAATGCTGCTTATGTAATTCATAAAATATGTGGGAAAATAGCAGTTCTTTGTTTCTCTGCTATGGCAGACCCACATTTTTGCAGAGATGGGCAGAGGAAGCCCAGCCAGGCTTTGGAGTCGATGACAGAGCGGGGTTAGAATCCGCGCCCCGCCACTTGTTACAAGAATGGCCTGGACCTGGCTGCTCGGCTCTCCCTGAGGCTCAATTGCATATTCTATCCAGAGACCAGGAATAATACCACCTACCACCCAGGGTTGTTTTTACCAGTGTCACTAGGGCTTTAGAACCACAGAGACGTTAGTTTAAATACCACTTGTACCACTTCTTTGCTGCACCACCTTGGATGAGTAGACGTAACCTAGAGACTCAGTTTTCTTGTCTATAGAAAATGCTAACAAGAACAGTTCTTATCTCAGAGGGAGGTTATTTTGACGACTAAATAATATAATGCATATAAAGTAAGCATCTAATAAATATTTTAATTGTCATCATTTTGAAATATAATATGGGGAGATACTTAAGGCCTATAAATTGTTAAGATTGCCTTTTCTCTGGACCCACATTATTAGGTACTAACTGGCCTCGTTTAAATCACAGTGGTCTTATCTGAAAACCAAGTTAAGATTTCACCTGGTTTTAAATAGTCAACCAAAGGTTCACACAAACCTAACTTATGAATTATACCCCTGAACTGGCTGACTTAAAACCTCGAATGACATTGCTTTCCATGAAACAAATTTAGAATTTGTAGAATTATTTCCTTAGGTATGCTGTTTTATACTCTCTGAGCTCTTTCATACCTTATCTGTTTTTCACCGTCATTTTTAGTCATAAAAAAATCTCAGTTTGCCGAGCCATTTATTGGTTTTCTTTCTACACAGTTTATCCAAATGAAGATAATTAGCATGTATATTACATAAAGGTAAACATAACATTAAGATGTGATTCCCTATGATTCCAGAAATGTTTACCAAAATATGAACTGGCAAACATATGTAAGCCTCCTTAATATGTGTATATATCTATAGATAGATGGATCGATACACACACGTATCCATGATGTAGATATAGTGTGTCTTAAACATAAATAATATGAACGTGTAATCTCCAGGGAGACACACAGATACCAACTCCATCTAAAACACACACGTGTATATATGTATATGTAAATTAAAGTTCTCAGCCTTGTGTATATCTTTTCAATGGAAAGAAATAAACAAGAAATTGAGATGTGATTTCTCTGATCCCTCATTAGAAATAACTCAGTTGAAGGACGGAATATTCATGAATACTCTGTCAGCAGCAACTGATGCCGAGCAATAAGATGAAAAGAGATGCCTAGGGCTGCATGGAGAGGAGAGGGTATTAGAGGAAGGAGATGCGAGTTAGGGAATGTTGAGAGTGTAGGCGGAGGGCTTGAGTGCACGTCCCTCTTCCAGCATTTGTCAGGTATCTGACTGACTCTGAAATCATCCTTTCAGTCTCATTCCGCCTACACAATTCTAACTGAAATATCGGAAGTGAAAAGCCTGTTGCCTGTTTCCCAAAGTGTGGGATGCATTCCAATGCGATCCTCTGATTTTAGCAGGTACAAAATGTTGCGTAACCCTGAATTAATGAGGATAAAGTTATTCCCTTTTGAGTTTACTGTCAATCTTCTGATTACAAGGAAGACTCGGTTTTAAGACCTCTCCAACCCTGGCCATTGTCCCAAATGGAGATCCGGTCTCTGGCTCAGAGCCTTGGAAGATAAGAGATTTTTAGCTGGAACGTAATATTATTTTGTTTCCGTTGTTTATGTTTTTAAAATTATTTCCCATTTACTACTTTCCATCCTGGTTTTCCATTTAAAATTGTATGGTAAATTTTTACCTTTAGGGTATTTAGGTTTTAAAAATGAGTTGATTTAAAAGTGCACACTGATTTAACAAAAATCATGCCACGGGAACAAAGGACTGGCATCTGGAAACATTGTGCTCCTGTTCTTAGTACCTATTCATAAAGGGTTACCATGCTTTTGGGCAGGATACGGGGTTGAGCACAAGAACACTGTCCTCACCCTTTTTCCTTCAGGACACAAATAGGCACCTTCATGTATGAAAAGAGCTACTCACAGATCACATAGGCTGAGGCTTATGTGCAGTTCCCTTTCTAGCATCTATGATTGAGTCCTTTTCCACTGACTTACCCTAGATTTGTGCTTTGGAGGCACCATGGTTGAGAACTGCTATTCCATTAAGGTAGTTGGATGCCAACTCAAGGAGCATAGATTCTAGTAGAGAAGATACGATACGTACATACGTAATATATGGTAGGAAATCATAAGGTAGTTATAGAGCACTATAACATTGACAGGGAAAATAGAAAGAGTAACCAAAAAGGGGACCTGCCTTCTTTCCTAACTTGATAATGATGTGGCCGATTAAGTAAAAGCTATAGCACTTCATGTCTGTATATCAGTTATCCACTAGAACAGAGGCTTCCCGGGATTGAATTTCAAAAGGCTTTCATTACATTTTTATGTTCTGTTCATTTTTTCAAAGGAATGTAATGCACGTTGAAAACATTTTTTAAACAAAAACAAGTAAACGAAAAAATCCCACAATTGATAGATTGTTGCTACAAGTAATGGGTATTTATTCTGACACTTAACATTTTGGTGTATTTCTTTTCAATCTTTTGTTTGATGCATAAGGCTGTTTTCCTATAATTATATTCATAGTATAGATACAAATTTATAGCCTACTTTTTTTATTTAACATTTTTACATGTAAAAATTTTCCAAGTCATTAAATATCTCTTATAACCATGATTTTAATTCCTGTGTAATAATTTAAGGAGATGAATTACAGATAATGTAATTATTTCTCCATGACTGGACATTGTTTTATGTAATATTTTAACACATTAAATAATGTAGTAAAATGCATCTTTGTTTAAAGTTGTAATTTGATTCTAATTTGGGAAAACTGAATCATTAATTTGTTTACTGGACAGTTTCCCTACTAGACTATTAACTATTTGAGAACAAGAATTGTATTAACTCTACGTCCCCAGCTCTCTGCCTTGAACATACGAGGTACTTATAATGTGTTTATTGAGTTGAATTGAATATACTTTCTTTTTGGGTAGTTTCCCACTCTTTTCTGGAGGAAATTCAAGCAATCATTTGGCAGCCATCAGTTGCTAAAATAAAGTCCGCAAGTATCTACTGACGTTAGAGGCAAAAATCTATTAGAAGTGTCTTGAGATATAAAAATTACATGTTCTTGCTTAGCTTTTTTGCTTTATAGCTTTCAAATTAAAGCTTCATTTGCCTTCATTTTCTCATCTAGAAAAATGATAAAATTCCTATCACCCAGCAATCTAATGACTTCGTTATACCTAGTTGTACTAATTAGCCTTAGTTACACTTAGTATACTTAGTTATACTAAGTCATTATTAGCATTATTAGTATGACTTAGTATTCTTAACAGAATAGGCACATAAATGGAAATATTAGATGCAACTCTCTATCTGGCAAAGATGGTTACCTCAGTTTTCTTATTTGTAATATGAGATACTTAATAGACATTAATATCTACCTTAATAAACTAATCCAGTGCTTCCAGATCTCCTTTCCCTGAAAGTGACTATTTAATCAGGAAAGGTTGTAAGTACTCCCTTCAATGGAGATGTCTAGGAGATATCATTTGTAATATTTCCTTTCTCTAAATAATAATGATGATAATAGTTAACATGTATGGCGATCCGACTTCACATACACTCTCATGTTTTATTCTCACAGTAACCCAGTAGGTTAGTTACAATTACTCCCGTTTTAGAGGTAAGAAAACTGAGACTAAGAAAGGGCTAAGATTTAAACACATTTTTATTGTTGCATACCCATGTTCTTAGCCCATTACCTTATACTGCCTTACAGATTTGGAGCACTACATAATATATTTGTGAAGCCATCAGAAGCCAACTACCCTGTATTTAATAATATTAATTTCAAAGAGACACATCTCAAAGCTAGACAAAAACCACTTTCATCTGTAAAAGATTTAAGTAGAACAGGCATATTCTGTATGTCCAAATATTTCTATGTAGGCCAAAAGGAGACTCAGAACTATAGCAGAAGAACAACTGATTTGCATTTCAAAGAGATCAAAATAAACACAAGAACAGAGGGCGCTCCACTTTCAGGAAAGATTAAGCAGAAACAATTAATGACTCTGGACAAGCTTTACTAATTGTTTACTAGTCACTTGAATGCAAAATGAACTCATGTTTTGAAGTAGATATAGTCCAGTGGAAAGCTGTTTCAGAACCATGAAAAAAGATACCAAAGTTTAGCTGAGAGGGAAGACGAGGGAATTTTGTTTTTCTCTGTTCTTTTTTTTAAAAAAAGCATTGCTATTTAGAAAACATTTTAATAGTTATAGTTGCTATCATCTATTTGAGATGAATTGTATTTAGTGCAAATGTATGAGAAAGGATGGAAGTAGTACAGGGTAAACTGTAAGAACTCTGCCTTTGACGTAAAAATTGCACAGAAATACTGGCTCCATTACTGACTAGGGCTATATAATCTTAGGTAAATGACTCACAGGCAAGAAGGGTACTTCCGCCTTCTCCTCAAGTCAAGAGGAAAGTGCTTCAACAGGCTTTGTGGAATCCTTCAGAGTCTTCCACTGTAGTTAAGAACACACCATGACTTCAGTCTGACTTCTTCCTGGGAAATCTAAAGAACAATTGTTAAGCTAGATAGCCTCTCTGTGGCACAGTAAAGGAAGTTGCTGCTGTATTGGGATTTTTCTACACTGGTGGCGGTTTTTTCTGGGCAAATGAGTTTTCCCCATACCAAATGAGGGCAACATGCATGAGAAAGCCAGTAAGGACAGTGTCTTAGGTCCTCTACTATAATGCCATCTGGGAGGATAATGGGACCTCAGCAAACACTAGCTGGAGGTGAATATTCCTGGGGACTGTGGGATGACTACTCAACAAACCAGAACAGAGACTGACTCATCCAGGTCAAGGGAACTACGAATGAGATATCCCTTTATTGTGGCTCCCAAGGAGCCCTAGAAATTGCCACATAAAAGGGATCAGCTTTAAAATCTGCAAGTCCCAGAGAACATTAAGTTATCTATGACGGTTCTAGTTAAATAAGAACTTTCCTGATCTCCTTACCCCTTCTGAATTAACCATAAAGGGAAAACAGAGGGTAAAATTTAAGATGCTATGTGATGACATCCATGAGTCCTGCTTGTTCAGTTTACTAGTTGTATGATCATTTCACATAAATTTCATTGCATTAAATCACATTAACAGCTAATTTTCGTACAGATAGAATCTCACATCTATAGAGACTATAAATCAAATGATAATTGCAAGCATCTAACAGTCTCTCTCCAAGTAACTCAAGATCAAATTGCTATCTTTAGCTATTTACAGAATTGGTCATCTGCTTATGATTAATTGAGAGGTATCTACAATGGTGGATAGCTGTTTACCTACCTGCAAGAGCCACTGAGTAATCTTATCATTTCATTTGTGAGTTTTGTTTTAAAAATATAAGACATCAGATGCCTTCCAAACCTGGCTTTCATGTTGGCTGTTTCCATTTCCCCCTTGAATGTTAAAGAAGAGTCTTGATATTGAAAGTTTCCCTTTCCTCCCTATCAAAAATGAGTTGAGAGAAAAAGTTAAAAATACAATGCTTTGGAGGTTAATTAGGGATCACATAGAAGGATAATTTTTATTTTGCAGAAAAACAGTTCAAGTCCAATGTTTCCTGCCAGGTCGGGGACTTTGGGGTTCAATCTCAAGTTCACCCAGGTCCTTCGAAGAACTTAGGTAACCCTGGTGACTTACACTAAAGACTTAAAATAAAATTGATTTCTCTTGGTTTTCAAATGTCTTATACAACTTCCATAACTCTTCAGTATCTGATTTGGGCACAGACCAGTATTTATGAATTTGTGGTTTTAGAAACCTGGAAGTTACCATCTCAGACATATTTTGGACACTTTTTTCATTAAATCCTCTACTTTCTTTTCTTCCCCACCTTACCTCCCTCATCACCCCCATCTCTCCATTTGGGAAATAGCTTTACTGGAAATAAATAAACAAATGAATCTATCATTTGGTAGTGTGAAGGTTTAAAGAGATTTCTGTGCTATCCATTTATTGTTTTGTGCCCTTGTTCAGTTGCCAGTCAGAAAACTAAATTCATCATAGAATTCCCAGGCTAAGAAATTTGTCATTGCCTTATCAATCATCAAAGCAGCTGTTTCTCTTCTAAGCTTTCTTTTTCAACAACATACAACCACCATCACCTCTTTCTTTTCTGTGTGTTTGTTTTTGTTTTTTTAAATGATGGCTGTTTGTTTGAAACTCTCCTTTTCCCCTTTTCCCTTTATCACCATCCTTTTGAGGATTTCCTTCTCCAGTATCTTCCAAATCTGTCCTCAGAGGAAATCCGTGTCTTCTTTGCAATGCCTTCTGACAGATACTGTTTCAACAAACCAAACCATCATCCCATTAAAAATTTACAATAATGACAGCTATTTATGTACTAGTCACCTTACATACACCATCTTTAATCCTCACATTTATCCTGCTTTATTACCACAAATGAACGTAGAAGATAACGAGAATCACAGATGGTATCAGCTTACCCATGTCCCACGTCTAACAAATGTCAAACTCAGTTTGAGCCACGTATTTGCGTCCAAATATTGTTTTTATTTTTCCATTGCTTCCTTAAGTCCTTTATGGTTGTGTTTTGTTTGTTTCATACTTTAATAGAATGAGTGGTAAAATACACTCAGCACACAAAAAGTTGAAGTATGAAAATATCCAACTTCACACAGTAGGTTTAAAAAGGTATTCATCATTGCGCCTAAGAGTCCCTTTGATCAGAATTAATAGAAAGGCCCTAGTCGGCTTCCTATGGATTTTAGTTTCCAGCTTTATTCTTAATGAAATGAAGTTCATCTTGTCAAACCGTCGTCACAGTCAGACATTAGGAGAAAGCTTTGATTACAAGACTTCCGCTGACAGTGGAAGCTAAATGGAGTCAGCAGTTTGCCCTTCTAGACTAAAACTGAGAAATATTGTGATGAGAATAATAAAGCACAACCTTCCTACACAGTTTCCAAACCACATCAAAGAACTATGATGAGATATGGCCCCATATTCTCTACTTCTGCCTAGCTGAAAGACGGAAGTAGAATGGGGGAGCTGTCCAGACCAGAAGAGAGCTCTTCTGCTGCCTGCTTGCTGAGCCCTTATCCATCCTTCTTTGTGATGGTCCTTCACTTTGGAACCAAAAGTACCAGTTTTTTAAGGAACAAGATACTTGCTTCTATCCACCTTTAGTTGAACTCCTTTCTGGTTAAGTTGCAGCCATGATTGAATTAGATACTGTCATTTCCATGTTGGACGTAGAGCCCGATTAAGGGATCCAAGCAATAAAATAATCTTTCCCTGAAACATCACTGAAATAAATCAACTAGGATGTCAGTTATCTCCTTCTCTAACTGGTGATATGTAGCTTGGACAAACTCTGCCAGAAAAGACTACACTCTGCAGTGGAATTTATAAAAAATAACTCATTCTTTACCATACGTCAAAATAAACTGACAAGTACAGAGTGTGTAATAAAACTTTTATCTCGAACGTAAAATCTGTGATGGACAGTACATTTTCCCTGCCTTACCAAAGAACTACCCAGATATTTGAAAAATATTATTTTCAAGAAGTAGAAAATCATTTATCTGCCCACACACCTTGGCCCAGTGATGGACACATTTGTAGGAACTAGGAATTCCTCATCCTGTTACTGTTAAGCTCGCCATCTCAGTGAATAACGCCAGGTCCCATCCGGTTGACAGAGGGCTAGACATCATCTTTGCCTCCACCCCTCACAGTCAATCCGTAAAGAAAGCATTTCTACTCTGTCTCAAAACACCTCTCGAATCTGTCCATTTACTAAAGCCTACTCCTATGACCCTGCTAGAGACCACTTTGTTCTGGCTTGAATTAATGCAACAGCTTCCTGAGTTTCCAGCTTCAAGGTTTCCCCTCCTGCAAGTCTATTTTTTCATGCTGCAGTCAGATTAATCTTCCCCAAATGTAAATCTGTTCATATCACTCTTTAGCATAAACCACTTTAATGGCTTGCCATTGCCCTCAGGATAAAGTGCAAACAGCTTATCACACTTTACAAGCCCCTTGTAAATCATTCCCCTAATTACCACTCAGCCTCTTTTCCTCTCCATTTCTCTTGTGTTTTTGCTCCAACCATTCTGAACTACATACCTTAATTCCCCAGTCACAGAGTGTTCTCCCTTGTTCCCATGTCTCTGCACACACTGTTCTCTTTGTCTAGAACTCACTATACCTCCCTCCACTAAGGATGGTGGGGGGAGGCTATAAACGAGAATATACTGTTGCAAGGCTACTATATATTTTACCTGAAGCAATTCTTTAAAAAGTGTAAGTAAATTGTGGTAAGTTAGAGAGGTATACTCTATAATCCATACAGCCACAAATAAAAATAATGTAAATAAATACAGAAAGAATTATTGAAACGCATACTAAAATCTAACTGTTTAAAACAGAAGACAGGAGAACGAGAGGAGCAAAAGAACTCAAGAGATTAGCAAAATGGCATGCTTAAATGCAACCGTAATAGTAATTATATTCTATTTAAACAGGCTAAGCAATCTAACAAAATGCAGAAATTGCAGATATCATCAGACATTAGAAAGCTAGATGTAACCACATGCTGCCTACAAGAGATGCTCTTAACTACAAAGACACAAATATGTTGAAAATAAAAGAATGGAAAAACATACACCACGAAAACATTAAGCTATATTAATCATTCAAAGAGACTTAAAGACAAGAAGTATTACCAGAGACAAAGACAGACTCTTTCTGATGATAAAAAAAAATTCAATAAATCAGAAGCTGAACGTCTGCTTAATATCAGAACTTCAAAATATGTGACACAAGAACGTACATAACTTAGGGAGGTATGGGCAAATTCACATACATATCTGGAGATTTTAACACACACCTCTGTCACTGATAGAATTACTTAGAAGAAGTTCCCAATCCTTATTAACGCGAGCAACCATATTAATCTTCGTGACTTTTGCAGACCACAACACCCCAAAACAGCAAGTCCATATTTATTTTAAGTACACATGGAATAGTAATTAAGATTGATCGTATGGTGGTCCATAAAACAATCTCAGTCGATTTTAGAAGGTTGTCATTTTGCAGTTTGTTCTCTGACCACAACAGAATTAAATTAGAAACAAAAAACAATAAGAATCTAGAAAAGACCTAAATACTTGGAAATAAACTAACTCAAAACTAAACCATCCATATAGGTCAACGACGGAAACAACAAAGTAAATTTGAAAAACTTTTTGACTGAATGATAATCTTTTAAAATTATATTAAAATTTGTGAAGTGCAGCTGTGGCAGTCCTGTATAAATATCCTAAAGGGATATTTATACTTTTAAAAGCTTAAAGAAAAACGGTCCAAAATTAGTGATCTAAGGTTCTACCCTAGGAAGTTTAGAAAAAAAAAGAGAAAGCAAACTGAACCCAAAGTAAATAGAGGGACAGAAATAATAAGCATAAAACAGAAATTAATGAGAAAATATAAGTAAAAGTTTGTATTCGGAAAGTTCAATAAAATTGACAACATTCTAGCTAAACTTATCAAGACAAAAGAAATTCACAAGTTAGCAATATCAGGAATAAAAGAGATGACCTAGGGAGCTTACAGACATTAAAAGAATAATAAGGGATCTTTATGGCTTCAGGCAAATCTGATAGCTTAGATGAAATAGACAAATTCCTTAAACAAATTATGAAACTGACACACACAAAATAGATTATCTAAGTATTTCAATATATGCAGAGGAAACTGACTTACCTGTCAAAACATTCCCACAGAGAAAACTCGAGGCTTTGTTGGTTTCACTGGTAATTTCTATCAAATATTTTAGAAAGAAATAACAATCCTACACCAACCCTTTACAAAATAGAAGCCTGGGAAATATTTTCCAACTGATTTTATGAGGTCTCTATTACCCATAGTAACACTACACAAATACATCACAAGAGATCTAAAAACCAGAGAAAAAATTCTCATGAAACAGAAAATTTACCAAATACTAGCAAAACAAACCCAATAAAATGTGTGTGTGTGTATATATATATATATATATATATATACACACACATACACACTTTATATAAATGGGGTTTATCCCAAAAGTTGAAAGTTGGTGTAACATTCAAAAAAATCAATATTACTTACCATACTAAAAATAACAAGACCACCCGAATAGATGCAGAAAAGCATTTTTCAAAATTCAATAACTTGTTTATGATAAAAATTCTTACTCAACTAGGAAGAGAAGAGAGCTTGCTCAATCTAATGAGGGACATCCATATAGAAAAAGCCTACAGCTAACATCAAACCTAATGGTGAAAAAAAAAAAAAAGGAATGGTTTCTCGTAAGATTAGGAACAAAGGAAGATAGCTTTCAGTACTTCTATTCAACATTATCATAGAGATAGTAGCAAACACAAAAAGGCACAAAAATAAAGGCATAAAAGTTAGAAAGGAAGAAACACTTGCTGAAGGAAATTAAAGAAGACCTGAATAAATGGAGAGTACCACATTCATGGGCTAGAAAACTAAATATTGTTACAATATCAATTCTCCACAAAAACCTATAGATTCAACACAACTCTTATCAATGTCCCAGCAGACTCTTAGAAATTGGCAAGTGACGCTAAGATTTGTATGAAAATTTAAATAACCTTAAAAAATATCAATGCAAATTTGATCCCTTATTGTAAAATATATCCATGACATTTTACATGTCAAAGCAATTTCAAAAATCAAAGTAGTTTTGTTTTTCTATTTATAAAAGTAATACAGGTATATTGTGGAAAGAAAGAGAATGCATGTAAAGTTATAAGAAAATGGAAATCACATTTAGTCCCACAATCTCATAATGGTCAACACTGTTATTATGTCATCCCAATTTTGTCCTTGCCTACATATATTTATATATTCATATATATATTAATATATTCACACAAATAGGAGTATATATCTATTTCATTTTTCCATGTTAATAAGTATAGACCTAAGTCTTATGTGTTATTGGCTACGTGATATTTTATAGTATGGTTGTATCTTAATGTATAACTAAACTCCTACTATTACATAGTTCCAGTTTTCCTATATTATATACAAGCCTGTACCAAACATCTATGTACACCTATGTTAAATTATTTCCCTATGATACGTTGCTAGGGAAAAAGAAAAGCTTCATAAGATCTACCCTCATTTTATGGAGGTGGTACATATGTTTATGGCATAGATTGTGGTGATGGTTTCATGGATATATACTTATCTCCAAACTCAAATTCTATACATTAAATATGTACAGTTTTCTGTATGTCAGTCATACCTCAATAAAGTGGTTTGAAAGAATAAATAAAATTTACAAGGAAAAAAATGGTTCAAAGGGACGAACATATTGAACTTAGTTCTTTTTTTATTTAATTTATCCATTAACCGCCTCATTGTTGTACCTCAACCTCCTGAAGATTATACCAGTTTATATTTCTCGTGTCAGTTCCTTCTACTCTTGTTAATTCTGGGCAAAAATAATTGTTGAACTGTGTCAATCTGATAAGCAAAAGTGATATACCCCTGTTGTTTAATTTGTATTTCTTTGCTTACTAATGAAGTTAGCCAGCTTTTCACATATTTATTAGCTGCTTTAAGTTTTTATTACATTCATTGCCTAGTTTTCTACTGACATTCACCTCTTGTCCTTATTGATTAACAAGAACCGTTTGTTTAGTACTATGTTTAATCCCTCATCTATTATAAGCCTAAAAGATATTCTCCATTTTAGCAATGGCCTTTGTGTTTGTGTCTGTTGTTTATTTGCATGTTATAAGTTTTTAACTACACACAATTGAATAGATGATTCTTCTCTTTCATGGTTGCTAGGTTTCATCACAGAAAAGGCTTTTCAATTCTATTATTGTAATATTAATGAATTTTCTTCTGATTCATTATTTGTTCTTGCATTTTAAACCTTCTTCTAGAATTTATCTTATTGGAACCAGTGAAGTTGATGTGCAAATTTTCCCACTAAATATCTAGCCACTTACATTTTTCTCACTGGATTAAAATGCCACCTTTCACATATACTGACTTCTCAAATGTATTTAGATATAATTCCTTACTCTTTCTGTTTCATTAACTCTGTATTTTTGTGTCAGCATGATACTATTTTTTATTAATTTTTGTAATTTATGTTTAAATATTTTGTAGGGTAAGTCTGTTTTCATTACTATTTTTTAATATTTCGGATATTTCTCGTATTTCTATTCTTCCAAATGAACTTTAGAATTCATTTTTCAAGTCAAAAATATCTCTTTGAAATGTATGTATTTACTAAGAATTAATGTATTTATAGTATGGAATCTTTCTATTGAAATATATACACTATCTCCCTCTTTTTAGTAAGTTTTATTTTGTTTCCTTAGTAGGGCTGAATGGTTGTAATACTTTGTGTATTTCTTGTTTAGTTTATTCTAAGGAATTTGATTTTTTTCAGAGATGCTGTGACTGGAATCATTTTACACAGTAATATTTTCTAAATGATTTATATATATGAAAATTAGTTTCATTTTGTAGTATGTTAATTTACTTATTCTCTGTTCTGATTTTTCAGTTGATTTCTTTCGGTTTGATCTACAGATAGAATTATTGGGAAAGATGTGGCAAAACTCAATCTTGTGTTCCTCTATAATTGATTTTGCTAGCACGTTTTGCATCTTCACTTTTTTTCTACATTTTAAGGCCATTTGCCTAGTGATTCAGTATTAAGTTTGTTCCTAGTTGTTTTGTTTTGTTTTGTTTTGTTTCCGGTACGCGGGCCTCTCACTGGTGTGGCCTCTCCCATTGCGGAGCACAGGCTCCGGACGCGCAGGCTCAGCGGCCACGGCTCACGGGCCCAGCCGCTCCGCGGCACGTGGGATCTTCCCGGACCGGGGCACGAACCCGTGTCCCCTGCATCGGCAGGCGGACTCTCAACCACTGCGCCACCAGGGAAGCCCTAGTTGTTATTTTTTACGGATAGATATGTTTAGATGTAGACATAGCTATACGTACAGACAGAGACATATATGTAAACATTGACTGGAGAATTATACTCTTACAGCTCAGCAGCAAATGCTGAAATTTCATCGAATACTTTTTTATCTAAAAATATTGTCTTAAACAACTTACCTTTGAGTAAAATATGGTGTTTTTGGATGAAGTGCACCCCCAGGGATCTCAGGTTGAGAAGCACTGCTCCATAACACACCTCTCGCTATTCAGTTGAGCCGTAAGTTCAGTGTCTGCTTAACTATATACATTTAAAACATACTCATTTCCAATCTCATTTGATACCTATTCAAATTCAGGTTAACATGTTTACTGGGTTTGAATTTAAATATGAAGAAATGATAGTCCATTTATTATTTAAAAACATTTTTTTCCTTAAAATGATGACTCTTCTCACTCTTACGTATTTAACCCAAAATCTTAAAGAAAGCATTTTCATCATCAGAGCGGCTATGATGCCGTGATTCTGCCTCATCTCTATGATAAACATGAAGAGTACAGGGAGATTGTGAGGATCTTTTTGTTTACCTCAAAAAAGAAAAACCCTTCATAAATCAAAATACTGAATTATGAAAGAGGTACACCTTCTAATTGAAAGGGACTTTTTAATAGAAAACTTATATATGAAGGTAAAAAGTCTCATCCTCTTTCTCTGAATGTAACTTTGTTTTGTACTTGGGACCCAAGGGCCTGATGTTGAATGAAGCTTCTGTTAGCTTCATTCTGAACAGAGGATGACATTCCCAAGCATCAGAGATGCAGACACTGATTCAAACTGAACAGGTGTCCTCTTAGCCATTGACCTCTGCTTCGGTCCTTTGAGTTCAAAACAGGACCTTTTGTGAAATGTATTGTTTTGCTCCACAGTCTGCGCCAGACACTGTCATAAGTCTCTTTCCAGTTGTCCAATACTGAAATTGTCATAACTCTAGGAAGCTACTATTATCATCCCCCTTATTTCCATTTTACAGCCAAGAAAACTGAAGTACAGGGAGACGCAGTAACTTACCTGAGATCGTGTAGCTAACAATGGCAGCTCTCGGGTTTAAAGCTCGGATCTGTAGCGTTCCAAATCCAGGGTCTTCTTCATTGTACTCACTGTCTCATTTATGTCTCTTTACCTATCTATGTCCTAACTCAATTTCTCTTCCTCCTTTCTTTGGCCCCTTCTCCTGCAGGCCCGTGACCAAGGTGTAAGACTAAGAGGGGGAGTCATGCTTCACACGGCCTTATCATGTTGGCAGCCATTCCTGGGTCTGGCTGTGGTCTTAATCTTCATGGGATCCACCATTGGCTGCCCTGCTCGCTGCGAGTGCTCAGCCCAGAACAAATCTGTTAGCTGCCACCGAAGGAGATTGATCGCCATCCCAGAGGGCATTCCCATCGAGACCAAAATCTTGGACCTCAGCAAGAACAGGCTGAAAAGTGTCAACCCTGAAGAATTCATCTCATACCCTCTGCTGGAGGAGATAGACTTGAGTGACAACATCATCGCCAATGTGGAGCCAGGAGCATTTAACAACCTCTTCAACCTGCGTTCCCTCCGCCTGAAGGGCAATCGCCTGAAGTTGGTCCCTCTGGGGGTCTTCACGGGCCTCGCCAACCTCACCAAGCTTGACATTAGTGAAAATAAGATTGTCATTTTACTGGACTACATGTTCCAGGATTTGCATAACCTGAAGTCTCTAGAAGTGGGGGATAATGATTTGGTTTATATATCACATAGGGCCTTCAGTGGGCTGCTTAGCTTGGAGCAGCTCACCCTGGAGAAATGCAACCTAACAGCGGTACCAACAGAAGCCCTCTCCCATCTCCGCAGCCTCATCAGCCTGCATCTGAAGCATCTCAGTATCAACAACATGCCCGTGTATGCCTTTAAAAGACTGTTCCACCTGAAACATCTAGAGATTGACTATTGGCCTTTACTGGATATGATGCCTGCCAATAGCCTCTATGGTCTCAACCTCACATCCCTCTCAATCACGAACACCAACCTGTCCGTTGTACCCTTCCTTGCCTTTAAACACCTGGTCTATCTGACCCACCTTAACCTCTCCTACAATCCCATCAGCACTATCGAAGCAGGCATGTTCTCGGACCTGATCCGCCTTCAGGAGCTTCATATAGTGGGGGCCCAGCTCCGCACCATTGAGCCTCACTCCTTCCAAGGGCTCCGCTTCCTTCGTGTGCTCAATGTGTCTCAGAACCTACTGGAAACTTTGGAAGAGAATGTCTTCTCCTCCCCTAGGGCTTTGGAGGTCCTGAGCATTAATAACAACCCACTGGCCTGTGACTGCCGCCTTCTCTGGATCCTGCAGCGTCACCCCACCCTGCAGTTCGGTGGCCAGCAGCCCATGTGTGCTGGCCCAGACACCATTCGTGAGAGGTCATTCAAGGATTTCCACAGCACTGCCCTTTCTTTTTACTTTACCTGCAAAAAACCCAAAATCCGTGAAAGGAAGTTGCAGCATCTGCTAGTGGATGAGGGGCAGACGGTCCAGCTAGAATGCAATGCAGATGGAGACCCACAGCCTGTGATTTCCTGGGTGACACCTCGAAGGCGTTTCATCACCGCCAAGTCCAATGGAAGAGCCACTGTGTTGGGCGATGGCACCTTGGAAATCCGTTTTGCCCAGGATCAGGATAGCGGGATGTATGTTTGCATCGCTAGCAACGCCGCTGGGAATGACACCTTCACAGCCTCCTTAACTGTGAAAGGATTCACTTCAGACCGCTTCCTTTATGCAAACAGGACCCCTATGTACATGACCGACTCCAATGACACCGTTTCCAATGGCACCAATGCCAATACTTTTTCCCTGGACCTTAAAACCATACTGGTGTCTACAGCCATGGGCTGTTTCACATTCCTGGGAGTGGTCTTATTTTGTTTTCTCCTCCTTTTTGTGTGGAGCCGAGGGAAAGGCAAACACAAAAACAGCATTGACCTTGAGTATGTACCCCGAAAAAACAATGGTGCTGTTGTGGAAGGGGAGGTGGCTGGACCCAGGAGGTTCAACATGAAAATGATTTGAGGGTCGACCACTCCAGCTATGGTTTCCGTGTCATTGTTGGTAACCAGTCAAGACAGCCTGGCACAGTAAAGCACTAGGTTAAAAGGCAGCTTAGTGCCGCTGCCCCTGTGTCAAAGCAGGGTCCATGGAAGCAGGAGGACTTCGGATGGAGACTCGCCGCCGCCTAAAGGCAGGCATGTGTCAGAGCCCTTCACACAGTGGGATACTAATTGTTTGCATTGCAAATATTGGCATTCTGGGGATCTCAGTAATGAACCTGACCTTTGGCTTATGCTCATGGACAGTTATTCAACATTTTCTACCACTGCAAAAACAAAAGAATAAATAAAAAGGAACAACCTACAATGTAGGATTTACATATTAAAAAGACACATTTGTCCAAAACATACTCTACAGAAAAATTTGTATCTCTGATTCTCATTTGTTAAAGCCTTGCATCATACCGTATTGTTGGTTCGACACCACAAAGAAATCAATATATTCTTTACTCTTTTTTTTTTGAAAACATATATGCTGTATATGTTTTAAAGCAATATGAATGAGAGGTTGTGCTTTTAGTTACTCACCACTATCGATCCAAGTGTGATTTCACCTTCCTTTCCATAGAGATAACCCTGAGACTAGATCCCTGGAGTTATGGGCGGATATATGTTGAAAGATGTGTTTGTCTGACGTAGGATGCCAAGAAATAGGACCCAAGGCAAAAATGCTCAATTCTGTTAACTTCTGTTACTATAAATAAAGGCATGTGCCTAGTTTTGATACAGAATGGAATATTTTTTATACTTGTGATATCACACTGGACCAGTTTACTGTTACAAAGTCCTTGGTTTCTCCAGAAGGTGGTGTGCCACTGTTTATACCTGTAAAATGCAAGGTAGGTGTTAATAATGAAAATTATTCATTTAACCACAACTTGATTTTACTTTCATCGATTGCTACTAATGAGTTAATAGAAAATGGAAGAGGATGTGCTTGTTATATATACTCGTAGGGCACTATTCAGCTCGTAGCTAAGATCAACTATTCAGATGTTTAAAAGCTCTCTGGATAAGGAGGAGTTCTTCTCAGATTCCAGCACAAACCAGGGTGATCCATGCATTACACGATCCATGCAACTAAGGATCTGTTTAAAAGATGATAGCTGTCTGAATGCTAGATTGCTTCCAGTCTAAGGAATCATCTAGCTACTGCAACTCTGCTGTTGTCTATTCAAATACTTTAAACACAGTATTATCTTTTTTTTTTTTTCCCGGACCGGGGCACGAACCCCTGTCCCCTGCATCGGCAGGCGGACTCTCAACCACTGCGCCACCAGGGAAGCCCCACGGTATTATCTTAAATGGACAGCTTCGGGGTTTCTCCCTGCTTCCTCTGCAAATAGATAGATTTTTATTTTGAAAATTGTCTGGTGTAGACAAGAAGAATCTGTCTTGTTTTTAAAGAAGTGGCAAAAAACAAGGTAGATTAGGCAGCACTTACTGATTTTTTTTTTTTTTTCTCTCCACTGAGGAAAAACTAAGATTTACCCCTATAAGTAGGTTAAATCGTGCTGACGCTTTCATGCCTCTGAATGAAGGCTGTTTATCCAATTCAGTTTGTGTTACTGATTGGTACTCAAAGTTAAAATATTATAGTTTAAAAACAATGGCGTCATGCCATTACCACCAGTGACCTGGTTCAAATGAGACACAATTCCATTTGGCTAAAGGTTGAGTCAATGGTTTTCAAAGCATATACAGTTGACCCCTGAACGTGGGAGTTAGGGATGATGACGCTCTGCACAGTTGAAAATCTTCACATAACTTAGCCCTGTGTATCCACAATTCCGCATCCACGGATTCAACCAACCTCAGATCGCATAGTACTTATAGTATTTGCTGTTGAAAAGGATTTGTGTATAAGTGGACCTGCACAGTTAGAACCCATGTTGTTCAAGGTCAACTATATTTACGTGATCTGAGAAAGCACTGAATATATAGAGTGTATTCACGACATATGATATATGTAATTAGCATAGAACAGATAGATATCTACACTTTTCACACTCGGAGAGAGAGACCTAAAAAAGAGCACCCTTTCGGACAGCATGTAAGCTGGAGTAGAAGGTCTCCGGGGTTTGTTTCTTGACATATCAGACTGGAGGTTTGACTTTCAAAAAGCTGGCTTTTTTGAGTATCTGAAATTTTTAGTAACTTCAATAAAATTAAACTGACCCCAATAAAAAAGTGACAGGTCCAGAAATTGTTTGCCAACTGGATAGCAACGTGGTTAAGCCCATTCCTCCCTTAATAAAGGGTGGGAAATGAGATAGAAAGATTGAAGAATTGCCTGCTTGAATCATTTTTCATTTGACTTTCCTGATGATTACCATACATCACTTAGAGATTCATTTCCCTCTTACGGCAATTTATATTTATTTCCCTCTTATTTATATCTAACAATACAAATCGAGATCTTACAAATTCTATCAGAATTCCAACTTGTGTGCAAATGGAATGGAGTCTTTCAAACTTAAGAATGAACGAAGTTAGAGAGAGAGTCTTCCAAAAGTTAGTGGAGAGTACTTTGCATGGAGTAAGTACTTAACTAATTGGCCAACAAAAAGAGAGAAACATTTAGCAGTTAATAAAAGGGCTTTATAATTCTCACTGCTATTTTCTGTCAAAATAAAAGTTGACCAAAACGCTTAGTCAAATGAAATTGGATTAAAGTTAACTCATCCGTGAAAAGATTTAGTTATTTTTCCACAGGAAGAAAAGAGATTGCACTCTCTCAGGGGTTTCCATACTCTGATCCCTGGAACACTAGTTATTTAAGATATTAATAAGCGTTCTTCCCAAAAAAGAGTCCCATAGACTAATAAGTTGGGAAAATGGTGCATTCTGTAACCACCTCGTGGAGGTTCAGTATCTATTTGAGCCTAACAAATCCTCTGAAAAGTCCAATAAACAAGAATCCTGTTTAATTTTGTTTACCTTGGGGTTTCTCTAACGTATCTGAGCATGAAGCACTTCTTTTCGTGATGCAACTGTTAAACATCTTGAAAAACTAGAGTTCCACAGAACCCAGTTTGGTCAACATTGGACTAAAATAGTACTCTCCCAAATTATTCCTAAACCCAATGTTTCCAAGAAGAGTAAAATTACTATTTGAATTGGGCTCCAATAGATTACAGAAAAAAAAAAAAAGAAATACGCCACCTGGATAAGTGATCTGATCATAAAAATGTACTGGCCAAATAGTGCTAGGAGAATCTGTGACTTTCTGTCTGAAGCATCATAGTAAAGGATTTCTAGGTAACTGAATGGCCACTTAATTTTCTACATTCTCACTATCTATTCAGATCTTGGGTTCCTTTTTATAACTGCAAAGCTCTGATCTTGGGTTCCGTCGACTAGAATCTTGGGGCTCTAGGACTGAGTTTCACAAAGGGAATTTTTCCTTATGGCCTCAGTTTACCTCTTTGTCAGGTCCAACTAGACTGTGGTAACCAACAGCAGTCTAGATCAGCAAGTGGGCCAAATTTTCCCCTGAGTAGTCATCTCGGGGTCATCATCTTCCCAGAGTATTTGTCCAAACTGTCCTAAGAGGAAATGCAGTTGTTTGGCTCGGCATTTAACTCTGGGTTGACCAGTTCTGTGTGCATATTAGGCATCTTCAGAGAAGATTTTATACTTCCTAGGCATTAAATTTCTAGAAGAAAAATGCCCTGACTAGAGCCCTAATGGCCAGAGAACTGATCTATGCCCCCAGATGTCTGAAATACATGTTATTAGAGTATGATAACTCACCAAACGATTTGGCCTAATGTGTTCCTGGCAAGGGATTTCTACTTTTCCAAGTTCTCCCGTTACTTACTTTTTTTTTTCATTTTCATTGCATTTATAATTATGAGCTTTTCAGATATTCTCAAAGTTTGAAAATGTAAACCAAGAATTGCCAAGACTTGTATTTCCTAGTCCCAGAGGACATTTTCAGAGCTCTGGTTTTGCTCAAGTTCCTCAGAACTTTTGCTTATCACCAACAACTCCCCAGTAGTATAAAGGCATTCAGGATTTGCTCGAAAGTATTCAAGGTGGATTCTTTTTCCATTGCTCTGTCAAATATTCTGTTCTCTTCAGTTCTCAGAGGAGTCCAGAAATTACAGTCTTCCAGGACTTTTTCAAAGAATTATTTAAATCTCACCTGCATTTAAGCCTGACCTTTGTCATTTTCCATGACTCAAGCAGGAACAAATATGTTTAAATATTATAAGGTACAAAAGACAGGATGTGATCTTGGAGAAGAAAAATTGAGTAGAGCCCCATGTAGATTAACTTACCCTTCCAGGGTCTCTCTTTATCTCCACATCAAGACATTTGTTTTAACTTCAGGGACTGTGCTCAGAAGTTGTTCAACACCACAAAATATGTCGTGAGGCTTTCTAGGAAAGAAAAAAAATACACATCATTTTCAACTTAGAAGGCTAAGACCTGACCAAAAAAATATCAGAAGTTTAAAGAAGGGTTGGAGGGAGACGTTTGAATCCATTTTAATCCTATTTCCTTTATTACTATTTTTTATAGTTACCTTCTAACTGAAGAAACATCAGAGGTTATACTCTTCTTTAACTTTCATCAGTGTCTTTTTTGTCCCTCTTACCTATGTCCTGGTCACATCTATAGAGCTCACATAAGCCATTCCAAATGGATTTTATGCCATGTGAACCTAGTAACAAAGCATGTGAGGCCAAAGCTATTCATTCTACTTAGTATTTAGGTAAAGATTTATCCCCTTTATTCCTGGGGTTAAAGCCCTAGAAACATTTCCCATTAGACTAATATCAATACACGAGGTGCCTGGTGATTTCCATTGACTTTCCACCATTGGCTTTGAGAGCCCCATCCTTTCTTCCAAAATCCTTGCTCTCTTCTGATTGAGGACATTCTGGAGTTATCCTTGCCCTCGTGTGTGGAAAGCCTTGAGGAATGAGCCATCACCTGACTTGTTGATTTTAGAGTTGCATGTCACGCAGCAGAGTATGCTTCCTGGTACTTTGGCAAACATTTGACATGAATCTCTGTTACTCTTCCCTTAACTCCTCCAAAAGCCGTTCCAAAGAGAGCCTTCTCAGTCTCACTCCAGCAAAAGTCCTGCCACAGGGAAAGGACAGCTTCACAGTCTAAGTCAATAAGATCAAAATGAGAGCTGATTTGCCGTGATATTTAGCTAAGAAGTTACCTAACAAAAAATGGTGTTTAGCAGCCATAGGCCTAGACTTGCAAGATTTAGCCAAGTAAACCATGCTTTAAATCAGCAACGAATGACAGGTTTTCAAATCTGAAGTTGGCTTTTCTGTTTTGGTAGCAGTAAATGTAGCTCTGCATATTTTCTCAAAAATGTTAGAGAATGGAAACTGCTTACCTGTTGTGAGCTTTTCAACAGATTGTCTAGGATAAAATGTTTGCAGCAAAAAAAAGAAAAGACATAATTCAGAAGTTTGTAAAAGCTTTGTTTTTCTAAAACAGGCCTGAACTGAAGCTGATGTTCCTCTTTCAAAATATAGGAATCTGATCAAGACAAGCTTGCAAGTACCCAGACTGCCCTTCTCCAGTTGGCCAAAGTCTTTAATACCTCTTCTCCCCTCCCCTTGCCCCTCTCCCTGGAGAACATTCTGAATAGGAAGGAGGAAAAGATCAGGGGATACTAACTCCCCTGAGACAGCTCACAGAGAGAGGGAAGCTTTCGTACTCCCCCCCCCCCCCCCCCCCCCCACCCCCCCCCCCCGTTCCTGCCTTCTTTCCTGATACTACAAATGAAATGATCCCTCATTCTCCAGTTCTGCCTTACCCACCACTGTCACCCCCCAGCTGCTGTCATACCTCATCGATGAATGCTCTCCCCAGGGGAAAGTCTCCTCTCATTAGTACTCAGAAATTCTTGGGCAATTGTTAAACTGGAAATTGCTTCTTTTAAAAAGCCCTCCAGCCTATCTCACATAACACTTTAAAAGTTAAGACTTACCATTCACATAATCACAAGCTGACAGCAATCTGCAGGTTGAGTGAGTCTGATTTTTTCTCTCTCTCTTCTAGAAGCAGGTGGGTTGATATAATGCCAGCCTTAAATAGAAGCTTTATTTATAGCCTTAGCAGAATGAGCAAAGAGCTGGCATAATCAAGAGAGTACTGCATATTTTAAGGAAGGCTTTGCCTTTAATATGCAAAATAGCCATTAGAAGATAACAAAAATTCAAATTTACATTCTCCTAAATTGGTTAACTGTATTAATTCCAATAAAGTTCAAACGATAACTTTCCATACTACAAATGGGTCAGAGTCAAAGATGCTGGGTCTATTCTACAAGGACAAACAAAAAACAAAAACCCAGAAATTTGGTTGCCATGTTAACTTTCTTCATTTTCTTGCAAACTTCCTATTCTAAATTGCTTTAATATTTGTAATCTCCACTACAATGAAATCAATGTAATCTGTAATACCATGTAATCAACAAATGAAGATTAAGCAGGGGGGTAATTCAGACTTGCAAAAAGAGTTCAATCTTTACAACAATGTGTGTCCAGCAACACACTGAGTCACATACATATCTATGTGATGGCAAGAGAGAGGAATTGAGTCATGAACAAACTCTTTAGAGGCTATTTGGAAGGAAACAGGCTCTTTTCCTCCCCAGTTATAAAATCAGGTGTACCACACATACATGTGTGTTGCTTTGATACGCAAGTCAGTTGTCTTCTTACGTTTTATCCTTTTCCATATGGTATGAAATGCCCCAAATAATAATCAGTTTAAAAGCTATTGTTTATATATACATATATAAATATGAGGGGGAGGGTGATCGGATTTTTTTTTAAGTGTATAAAATGTAACTGTTTTTAAAGTTGATAAGCTTGAGCAGGAGAAAAAAAACAACAACAGAATTGTGTGTCTGTGTTTTTCTTTAATGTCTTATCAAAGTCTTATTCTGGGACCATCCCATGACTGGAAGCTACTAACCAACAACCTAGAAAACTTTTTTTTTTAAATGCCTGATAGCTTGTTTTTGTTCTCAAAACAAATTAGTGCTAATGACAAAAGTATCTTGATTTAGGGTTATGCCTCGTCGACTATATTGATTTATTGTGGGCATGTTTTATTTTTAACATGTAAAAATAAGTTAACTTATTTTATTAACATGTAAAGTAAGTTAAGAACACATGTTTTCTTTATTGATGTAAAGGGCTTAAGTATCTGACATCTCAGTTAAATCCATTTGGGTATTATTAAGAAATGAAATATAATAAAAGACAATTGGAGTCATCTATCAGAAAATATTTCCTTATTGAGAGAGGTAGGTTATATGAGCCTTACCGGGAACATGAGGTTGCATGAATATCTTTAACATGGTTATTAGAACAGATAAGCTACAAATAATTCCAGTCAGAGAAGCAGCAGGCCCAGGGCAATCTGATTCTACTGCCGGGGTGAATGGAAACCACTCAGAAGGGAATCAGAGGCCAAGTTTTCAGGTTCATCGTAAGCAAAATTCCAAGGGGCCATGATTTGAGCCGCTGAATATCCAAATTTAGGTCATATCAACCGCACTAGAAATATATTCTACCTTACTGAAGATAAATCCTGTATCACTTGCAGAATCATCTCATCCATTTGAGTTGGTTACAAAAAGCAAGTAATGGCCATGACTTTAGGTATGAAATATATTTGATCAAGAACTGCAGGGTTCAGCAAGCCATACACACAACATGATCATCTAGTCACCTTCTCTGAGTGAGCTTTCACTCAGCCAACTATCTATGATCGAGACATCGTGTGAGATAAGGCGCAAAATATTAAAAAGAGAAAAATCTTTTCTCTCGTCTTCAGGCAAATTGGTAACAAAGGAAAGAAGACTGTCTAGTGTAAAAGAGGAAAAGAACTGAAAATGTAAAAACTGCCCTTTGTGCACTCTTTCTTCTGAGAGCAAAGGTGCTTCTCCTCCTCACCTTTGGTGCTTAAGGGAACAGGCTTTAGGGAGGTGTGCTCAGGGAGCGTCATCCTGTGGTTTCATCTTCACCCCTAGAGCTCGTTAGATGCCTTCCAGTGAAGAGAGAGTAAGTGGAGAAGCAGAAAACCTGGCAGGAATGGGACCTGGAAGTCATACTGCTAAATACAAGAAAGTCCAAGATTCACCTCCAGGCAGCAGCAGATAAACTCTGAGGCTGCTGGCAAGAAATTCACAAAAGGCCGCCTTGCTATTCTTTAACTACAGAATGAAGAGCTTACACCAGAAAGCGCTTCCTTCTCCGGAAGATTTTTTGGTACTGCCAAAGCTGCGTAACTCAGAGTCACAGCTCTGACAGTGGGCTTTCCTTTTATACCACTAAACTAGCATGACCAAAACGGAGAAAGATTTTCCATGAATATAGTTTTGAGTATGTTTGGGAATACATCTCTACCAACTAATACATCACAAGTTAGGCTGTCCAGTAACCTGTTCCCTGATCAAGTTATTCCCTGATCAGGGAAAAGATAGCCCCGATATTTCAGGACTTTTTCTTAAATAAGGATAAGCGGAAAGAAGACAATATAATGAAGTTTAAATGAGAGCCAAATGTACTCTTAGCAGTCTGGCTTCTGGCTCTGTCCTTATAAGGACATTCTGACCATGTGTTGCTTCATAAATTTCAAGCTTCATAAATGCTTCAAGCCCATCAGAGTTTTGAGTTTCTGAGTTGGGGGGATGTTTGCTGGTCTTTTTCTCCCTCTCATTTTCCTTAGTCATGGGCATCCTGCTCCAGCTGTTAATGTTTCTGTGTCATTTGAGACAGTATAAATAAAAGTTATGAGTTCCTACACACTCCCGTTAAGGCAGATAAGTATATTATAGAACCCAATATTCTTTTCATAATTACCTCATTGTCAGACCTAAAACCCAGGATGTGAAGACTAATGTGGAATAAGGCCAAGTTGAGGAAAAAATTGAGAAACCTTAATGGGATTCCTGAGGGGAAATTCACCTAGGAATTCTGCCACCGATGGCTGGAAAATGTGAAAACACTGGCTTGTAGGGCTTGTCACTCGGTGCCTTTCATCAACTCTTATAAACAACTAAATGCAAAAATTATGACCCTCTATAAAAACTTTGGGTTGAAAGGAAAACTCTTGTTATAGCTCTACAGGCATTGTTTCATTCCATAATACTCTGAACTGGGTAAATCAGAATGTCAGAACATGTCAATAAGTCTCTCTATATAGTACATGTAGTTTAATGCCAGACACACACACACACACACACACACACACACACACACACACACACACACACACACACAATTACTAAGAACTACCAGGAGAAAGATAAGGAAAAAGAAAAGGCAGATGGAAAATATATGGTTTATCTGAGGATTCTCACGATTCTGTTTGCCTCTAATAAAGAAAACTAAGAACAGAACTCAATCACTAAGAAAATAGGGTCTGAAAGATGAAAACCCACGGAAAGTCTCTGTGAGAAACAACATACTACTACATAGGTTACATCTTTACTTGAAAGACCTATATCTTAAACATGATTGCAAAAGTTAGTTGTATATTGAATATATATTGAATACTTTTGTTCACTGTCACATTGGAAGATAAATCTATTTAGCAGATCCTCCTCATTTACATAAGCCTTTCCTAACGACAGCATCACTCCTCATATTATTCTTAAGCGCAAGAAATCAAGCATGCTGGCACCATAGCATAGAGACAATTCACTACATTTAATCTATTCGTTCTCTCATGGGCTATTAGCTGGATGTACAAAAGACTAACAGGTTACATCCATTATATACATTCAGGGCTCTCGTGAAAGTTAGATAAACACTTCTTTAAACACACACACACACATACACAAACAAACCCATACCACAGTGTCCAGAGTTTCTTTAAGCCTCACTGTGTATCAGTTCAAACATCTTACTGGGAATTAATTTGCTGAACACGGAACAAATGTGAATGCAAAGAGATTACCAAGTCAGCTCCACCATCTTGATTTACATAAGCTCTTCTATTTTAGTGACACCTGGAGAATCCAGTTGCCTCTGCTTTAGTGGTCTCAAGAGCCTTCCACGGCACTGCAATTAAAAAAAAAAAAATTGCTGGTATTAATGGAGGGCTGGTTTCAATACATGGCAGCTGTTTTCTGTCCTGAGTCTTCTGGAGTAAAAAAAAAAATAGGTTCACAGAAATGGAAAGTAACTGAAAAGTGTTCCCTGACTCGTGAGTCAAGAGAGAAGAAGTTCACTGTTTTAGTCCAATGTATTTTCAAAATAGGATTTGATAAGAAGTGGAGAGCACAAGCTTTTCAAATAAATGGCAATGAGAAAATAGGTATACTTAAGGGAATTTCGTTTTGAAGGGAAATGGATGCTCTTTATGTATGTGGCAATGCCTCTAATATTGATCTTCATAGTTTGGATTCAAAACCAGTAAGTACACAGAGTCTATATTAAAAGTTATTTTAAATGTCTGTGTATCTATATCCTTTTAAATGCTGTCAGTATTAGCTCAAATACATGCCCACAGAAAATTCAGGAATCTACTGAACTCTTTCCTTCTCATTCTTGATTAGAAATTGGAAATCAGATTTCTCTAGTTCTAAACTATGTACAAAATTTAATTTTCCACCTATCCAAGCACAATCTCCATCATTCATTCATTCATTCATTCATCTACTTAATCATGTAACATCTACTGAGTATCCATTATCATAGTAACTTAACAGTACATCAATAAATAAAACTGTTATCAGATTGTAGTCCCAGCTTTAATCCCGCATTTCTCCATATTAACTTTGGCTTTCACGGTTGATCACAACTTATTTCACATTCCGTCATCCAAATCATGTAGTTTAGAGACGGGCCTTAGTGTCCAAATGGCCAGGCACTAATCTGGCTTTAAGGACCTACCTGCTTTAATGATCCACTCTCAGGGAGTCAGTGTAGTTAAGTACTGAAAAGACAAGGATCTGGAGTAAGAGTTCTAAGGGCTCTGTCACCGGACTCATGTTAATGGGCAAGATACTTAACATCTCTGCATCCCTATCTCTCAAAAGGACCGTAACACTACCTACCTCACAAGGGTGCTGTGAGGCTTATAGTAAAAGCATGAGGGAATTGTATGTAGAATAGGGGGCCTAATACAAAGGTGCTACAGGATTTAGAGTGGCTGGACAAGGTCATTGAGTATGAACCCCTCTCCCCCTGGGAGGCCCAGGTCTGCTCCCTAATACAATTAGAATCTAATTGACCGTCAATTGGCTTGGTTTAGCTTTAATATGATGTCTACAAGATTCATCACAAATTTCCCTCTCTTTGAGAGATGTTAGCTTGGAAAAATTATTAAACTAATTTTAACAAAGGATAATAAAATGATTCCCTTCCAGGTGCTGGGGGTGGGGGTAGTTATTTCAATATAAAACAAGAGTTTGAATGGATATCTTCAAGGGGATGCATTTCATTGGAGAAATTTATTGCCTAGGGTTTTCTGTTGTTTTCAGTCTGACTCCCCAGCTTTCGGTACCATTGTTTTAACATACATCCTCTTTTCCCTTTTGTTGGAAGGGAAGCTAAAATCCACCCGTTTCACGATGATTCTTTTCATGCTGTCTGTTTTGCTCAAAGGACGAATTCTTTTCAACAACCACTGTAATTATTTTCTTAGAGGGCCAATTTTAATTGCCATATTGTTTAGCTAAGCCCTATTGTGTTGGTGTCCTTCAAAACTGTCAGATGCTTTCAAATACAGGGGTGGGAGGGGGGAGCTGATAAGCACATTGTTGTAATTGATTTGTACCTTTGAATTGTCTTATCAGAAAACAAGGTTATGAATTTCATCTGTTGAGACACAAAAATAAAATACTTTCCTAAAAAAAAGGTATTTGGTTTTTGAATGTTCTAAAATACCATTTATTCTTCTCTTCATCCTTTTAATGTTTCATTAATAGTGTTGCATTATCATATTTTAATCATAATTATAATAGAAGCTCAACCTTCTCCTACATTCATTGGTATAGCTCAATTATATCTACTTGGGAAACAGTAAAATAAAATTGTTCAAGATTTAGAATTGAAAAAATTTAAGAAGAACCCATTCTGAGGGATCCACATTCAAGGCTGACTGTGGAATCACTTAAGACAGATGGGTGTGAAGAAACAGGCCTTCCAAGGTGTATGGTAACATGACCTATTTTCTTTCCAGCAAAAAATGTCACTGCAAGTGATGGGAAATAACCATGAGATATTATCTCTGTCAGTTAGGAAATGAGATGAAAACAATTAAATTTGATTTATTTAAAAACTTCTGGGCCAGGATTCTGCCATAGTAATTTAAAGAAACTTTACCAAAACAAAAAAATAAACGTTGTTAGTGTCTTAGCTTGGACTGCCATAACAAAACACCATAGACTGGGTGGCTTAAACAACAGAAATTTGTTTCTCACAGTTCTGGAGGCTGGGCAATCCATCAAGGTGCCAGCAGGGTCAGCCTCTGGTGAGAGCTCTCTCCTTGGGTTACAGACACCTACTTTCTCACATGTGTCCTCACATGGCCTCTCCTCGGGACATGCACATGGGGAGAGGGAGATATCTCTTTCTATCTCTCCTCTTATAAAGCCCACCAACCCTGTCAGATTAGAGCCCCACTCTTATAACCTTATTGAACCTTAATTTCCTTCTAAAAGGGTATTTCCTTCCCTATCTCCAAATACAATCACATTGGGGGTTAGGGTTTCAACTTATTAATTGGGAGTGCTATAATTATTATAGTGAATTATCGCTATAATTCAGTCCATAGCAGTTGGTTTCTGCACATTAATCCAGCGCTCCATCCCCTTTATTTACTGTGAGCATGAGAGATGGTATATAATATTGAAACCATGGCCCATAGCGTTAAAAAACCTATCCTGAAATGGTGCACCATAGGGCTTACAGAAACTAGTGACTAACAGAAATTCTTGAGCTAGTCTTACAGCTTGCTAAAAACCCATCTGCTTGTAGCCTACCTTGGGTGAGCAAGTTTGCCTTAGTTATTTTGTTGTAAACTGTATACCCTGCAACCTTCACCTAGCCCAAACAATAAGATGTTTGTCAAAGTTGTTTTTCAGGAACTTGGAGTCAGCTGTGTCTAGTTCAAGCTGGCTAAGTCTGGTTGGGACCACTCACCCTAAAACTGGGCCCATGCAGGTGTCCAATAAATGACCTTTTGATGTCAGAGGGCCAAAAATTCCACCCTCAGAGCATGCTAAGCACCTCCTTTTTTAAACATATATCCCATGAAGAAGCATGTAACTCAGATATGCCTGCAAAGAACACAGATTACCTCCCCTTTTCCCTACCTCCAATCACCTCTCTCCACTTCTAAGGCCGCCTTGCTTTTTTATCCCATAAATATCCCAAGCCCCTCTCCTTTAGCGAGATGGATCTGAGACTTGACTGCCTTGTGAATAAACCCCTTCTCTGCTGCAAATCTTGGAGTCTCAGGGTTTTGACTTGCTGTGCATGAGGGAGATGAACCTGGTTTGGTAACAATCTTAGGAAGACAAGTCAGTGAAGTCAATATAAGCAAATGAAGTTGGAATGAAAAGGGATTTCAACAACTACAAAAGTCCTCTCCTTGTTTTCACTTACTTTCCTACTCCTTGACTCTTCAGGACCTTGGCCTAGTTGTCATGAATTTTCTGCAATTGCATATGACTTTTCATTCTGTTGCACCAAAGTCCTTAAAGAGCTGTGTCTTCTGGTTTTTCACGACACATCCCCAGAGTTATGTTATAATTCTGCAAAAATCGTAGCCTCTTAAATCTCTTTCTCTCTTATTTACTCAAAACGTACTCACATTCCAGGTCAGCTGTACCATTTTCAGTATGCAGATTGGCTTACCCATGTGAGCTAAGTGGCAGGCTAATGGCTAGTTATTTTGGTGCAGAAGCGTCAGTCAAAGTGTTCTTGTCTAAACAAGCACCACAGTATTCGCCAAGACCATTTGCTTGACCTAAAGAGTCCCAAACTGTCTGTTTGAAGAAGATAACTGCCTAAATTAAAACTCACTCAAGATGCTCCCAAGCTCCCCTGTAGCTATTCCTACTGGGTTTGCTGACAGTACAGAAACAGGGTGCCAGGCTCAGTGTGATAAGCCAGCAATTGTCCAAGTTACTCATGCTCGCTGAGGTTCCCAGAGAACCAAAATTCTGTATCAGAGGCTAGGCCACTAGACTTTGTCCCACGCTGGAACACAACGTTCCAGAAATCAGGGAGGGACCAACTTTTCTTTTTCCAAGATTAGAGGTATGTTTACGAAGCTAGATCCTTTCATATTAAATACTCTGTCCTTGCCTTTTCTAAACTCTAAAGGGGTCTAGGGTCCTAGCCTACTGGGGCTGTGCTGCTTTCTGAGGCTAGAATTTGAGTGTCTAAACCCCTCATTCCCTATTAATGTACATCTGACCATGAGTCCGCTAAGCTCCTCAAACTTCACTCCTTCAAAAGTCCAGAACGAGACTTAGCACGATGAAGTAATTAACAGGGGGCTGTTTTCTTTTATCTTTTCTAATTATAAA
The DNA here is from genome assembly GCF_008692025.1 of Phocoena sinus. Taxonomy (NCBI): domain Eukaryota; kingdom Metazoa; phylum Chordata; class Mammalia; order Artiodactyla; family Phocoenidae; genus Phocoena; species Phocoena sinus. The sequence goes on along the minus strand of NC_045768.1, from coordinate 76,440,805 downwards.
AGTACTATATGCCGGCTCATTGTAGAAAATACAGAGAGGACAGGAAAGAAAACATCCTTTATACGCCTATCTTTGAAAGGCAATCACAATTATTATCCCAGTACAATGCTTCTTAGTCTTCTTTAAAGAGTAAACTCTGTTTTTAGATAGAGATCTGGAAGGTTTTGCTGCGACCACCATGATTCATTCCCGCCCCCACTCCTTCTCCTCCACTTCCTGCTATTTCTCTCCACTCAACACTCCAGGACCTCTGGTGAAGTGCCAACAAAAGAGCCCAGAAAGGAGAAATAACCTGCCTACTCCCTCATTCAGGGCGGCAAAAAAGGGTCTGAGAAAATCCTCTGCAGTGATCATGGTGGGAATTGTATCCTTAAAAGTTCACATTCTTCTAAAAAAAAATTATTCTTACTCAGCCCAGTCTATATGACCCTCTTTGAAATTTACAGACGCAAATGAGAGGCAATAATGGGCACCCACCGTGTACCTGGAACTTTACAAAAACAAGCTCGTTAATCTTCCCAGAAACCCTAGATGTGGATAGGCACCATCTTTTTTTAATTGAAGTACAGTTGATTTACACTAGTGTATTAGTTTCAGATGTACAACATAGGGCTTCAATGTTTTTAGAGATCATACTCGGTTAACAGTTATTACAACACAGTGGCTGTATTTCCCTCTGCTGTACAATATATCCTTGTTGTTTACCTAGTTTATACATAGTAGTCTGTGTTTCTTAATCCCATACTCCTATCTCTCCCCTCCCCTCTTCCCTCTCCCCACTGGCAACCACTAGTTTTCCTCATTTTGTAGGATACGTATCCGATGCTGTCCAATTTCAACATCCTCTTCTTAGCGCTCTGCCATGCTGCCCCTCAACTCTGAAACTCTCCTAAGTAGAACAAAACCTTATAATCATGTCACAAGGAGGCCTGTGACTATTGTTGTTCTACATGTGTCCCCCGCCCCCGTTCCCACCCCCTGCACCAGCCCTGTATCTCGTACTCAACCCCCTGTTCTTCACAATAACATCCATCGGGAAGAACTCTCTTATGCCTAATGAGGATCTAACTAGGGATGCTGTGAAAACACAACTGTAATTTGATATTAATTAAAACCTAAATGAGAGTACAGTGGACTCTTTGGTGCCTGCTTGCAAAAGCTTACCGACTATCTGAAAGGGCAAAGGGGCATTTTTCTTCCTCTGAAGTTATCTCATGATTGTGATCACAGCCGCCACAGGGAGAAAACTCGTTGCTGATCACCTTCAAAACTCTCCTGTCTTCATGTTGATAAAGCCTCCTTTTACTAGCTAGTTTGGGAAATTGGTTATATAACCCCCATACAACAAGAGTAGTCTGGGTTCTTTTTTCTGACACATTTTTCTTGATGAGAATGGGATTTTCCTGGAGTTGAAGTAAAACAGAAGATAAGAGTAGATTGTGCAACCCATAGGTAGAGGAAACCTCATGTGCTTTATATGGGAAAGCATCTCTCTTCTGCAGACCCTTCATTTTTTTTTTTTTTTTTATAGACAGGCAGTAAGTCTTGGGGTATATGAAACACAGAAGCATATATGCCTAATTTGGGAACACTGGATATTAAGTACAGTGGAAACTTCTGCTAATTAGGGAAGGAGAGAGGCAGAGGCTGCTCTCTATTCCTAGAGGTTAATGATGCAGATGGACTCTGTGGGGCAGCTCTGGTTCAACCACCTCCCCCAGGAAGATGAAAACTCCCTTCCGGTTACCAGGAGAGAAAAGAAGCAGTAACAGTGTTGCCTGCTGGTGTCGAATAAAGCAATCTAAGCGTGCTATGGAAATTCATCTCATTCAGGGGACAGATAAGCAGAATGACAGAGAGTGATTCCAACACAGAAAGCTCAATCTATTATTTAGGTTTCCAGTTAAATGCCTTCACATTAAGCAGGGCCAAGACCAATGGCCTGTGTGTGCTTTTGCAATCTTTACCGTGCAACATGGGTTATTTATGTGCCTCCTCATCTTGGTCATTTTGCCATAGCATGCTTTCATTTGTCAGAGTTACTACACATAGTACTCTTCCCAAATTCCTTACATTTTCACATGTTCCTGAGTTGGTATATGGAGAAACAGGGCCCCCTCTAGGGTGCTTTCAGTGAGATTAGAAACAAGCAAGCTGATGTCTGGACTCTTTGTAAATCACTTAAGTATTTACTGAGTGCCTGCTCTGTGTGAGCCAATATGCTGGGGATTCCACTTCAAGTAACCTAGAAAAGGAGGTATCACGTCACTGCCTGTCCTTTAGCTACTTCTCTGGGTGGAAGTCATTCAGCAAGATGCCTTTTATTCCTGTCTCTGTCCAGCTTGTACAGTAGAAAACAGAATAAGTATATCAGCTCTGTCTCGGGAAGCTAGGCCAGGCACATAGTCCAGTGACACAGTTGGGAGACGACCTCAAACAGAAACTGTTGCAGGTCAAACATTCCATTTTACTATCAAGGAGCAGGTCTTCTGGGCCAAAAAAAAAAAAAAAAAAAATCAGTACAGTGGCCTGTCCAAAATGAAAAGCCTTGGGATTGGGCTAACACAGACATTTTGGAAATATCTTCAAGGAAAGGGAGATAGAGGGGTGTGTGAAAGAGCCTCCCCTCTGTCCCAGGGAAATGCCTACAGTGGTGGGGAAGGGTTGTGTGAAGTCAGCATCCCCATGGTAGAGGGATAACCTAATATGGAGTTTGGCATACAGTAGGTGCTCACTAAGTGTGTGTCAGATAAATGGATGCATAACCCAAAGATAGGTCACAGCATGAAGAAGCATATTCATGGACAAACTTCTATGCAGGAAGCTCTTTCACAAATCATTCACTCTTTGTGGGGTTTATTGGTGTCTATTTTCAAATACACACATAACAAATGTTCCTTACAGAATCATTAAAAAATAGAAAACTTAAAATTTCCAATCACTCTAAATGAGGAGATAACCACTGGTAACATTTAGGTGGTTAAATCAACACAAGCATAAACCAATTTTACTACATACCTATGTATTTTTAATGGGTACATATTGTTTCATAAACTTCTTTTTTCACTTAGCATTTTATTGTGAATATCTTTCTATTTTAACTGGCTGCACAGAATTCCATTGTCTAATCATACTGTAATTTATCTAACCAAAGCCGTATGGTTGGATATTTAAGTCGTTTCCAATTTTTTTTCTTATTGTCAATGACTGTACCGAGTGTCTTTGGAGCTAATTAGGAGTGTCATGATCCTAATTATTTTGTAAGCTAAATTATCTGAAGTGGAATTGATGAGTCAAAAATAATGCAACTTTTTGAGGCTTTTGATAAATAGTGACACCAGAGAGATGCCAATTTACAGTTTGAGCAGTTGGGTAGAAGAGGGCTCTTTTCCCTGAACGCTCATGAACCATTTTAGGTTTTGATGAAAGCAACTGTAATATTGTCACTCTGTCCTTTTATATGAAGTATACTTAGATCCCACCTGACCCTCCATTATTGTCCTGCAATAATACCAGCCTCACCTCTTTACAATATTTTTCACTGTCCTATCCTATGTAATTTCCTCTTAAGCTCTCACATTAAGAGGCATGTGTCCTAACAGGTCCTTTCGAATTTGATAACTGGTCAAATCTAAATACCACTATTCACTCAAGTACACCACAGAAGATTTACTCATTCATTTATACAATAAATGTGTAGTGAATACTACGTACCAGGTACTCTTCCAGACTGTGCTATAAAAACACTGAGTCAGAGAGATAAAACCCCTAACCACAAGGAGCTTGCATTTTGATAGAGAGAAGACATTTCAAATAAATGTACACAAAAGATCAGGTAGCCATAAGAGCTACCTAGTGTTTCAGAAAAGGTAGTCAGAGAAGCCCCTTCTGAGGAGACACCTGCATGAACTGATGGATCAAACCATACTTACATCTGGGGTAAGACTGTCAGAAGAAAAGGCAGAGCATGTGCAAAGGTCCTGAGGAGGAAGCGAGTTTGATGTGTCCAAGGAACAGGAATGCCAGTGTTATTAGAGCAAAGTGGAAAAGACAGATGGCGATAAGAAAGGAGATTAGAGACGGGGCCAAATCAAGGAGAGCCTAGATGGCCATTTAGAAGACTGAACTTTCTCCTAAATGATGGGAAGCATGAGAGTTGTACACAGGGTGCAGTATGATCTGATTTACATTTTCTAAATCTCACTTGAATAGTTGAGTGGAGAATAGACTATGGGCCAGGAGTAAATGTAGGGAGATGAGTTGCAAAGCTCTTATTACAGTGTCATCAACTCTGCATTTCAAGCTCTTGAATCCTATTTTGGAAGGAGGCAAGACACTAAAAAGTGATATGAATACTCATGGTTAAAAGCAGAATCCAATCATCACATTACCTGGCTCAGTGACTAAAGGATGCCTGGTTATCCCCATATCAGCACTTCTACTGTCTATCAGGATTGGTTTCCACGTCAATGTGTCTACAGAGAAAGTTATGAGAAGTGCTTATGCACCAGAGAACTCTGTCAGCACAGAAGATACGTGGTCCAGTATCCTTAAGCCCAAACTGTCACTGAGCCAACATATCCTCCTAAGGAAGAAGTCAAAAACACGGAGGAACTCTATGGCAATTCTGAGCTGCCCTTCCCTTGACTCGGCCTGTCTTGCTACTGTCCAAGCTGGGCTCTGGAATAAGAACTGAGTTGAAAGCAACCGCATTGCAAATATGAGAGTCCAGTGACTGAGCTACTCAAGTCAAATGTGTATTAGGAAATGTTATGGAAGAGCTAAATTAAAGGTATGTTTCTGTTTCTAGAAACCTATTCACTGAGTACCATTGAAGCTTCTGAGGGGGTAAAAGTGGGATTAACTTTGTCATTATAAGGTTTATTGGATTTTTTTTTTAATATATAAAAACAGGACATCGTGTTTTTCTTTTAAAAATCACACAAAAAATGAAAGGGACATTTGAATCCACAAGGAGATACACCTGACAAAAGTCTTAAGAAAACCAAAGTGCCTGGTTCGTCTGTATGTATGTCTTTTTAATTTTTAATTTTTCCTTTTCATTCCCTCTGACATGAATGTGTAATGCTGAGAATCTATGCTAATGAAGACTGTGTCCACAAGATGTATAATGCATGCTTTTTAATTAGTTCTGCTGCCATAATTGATTAACGATTTGTATGAAAACAACCATAACTCTGTAAGCAATCCAGGGCAGATGGAGAAGATAAAAGTAAAAGCTGAGAAAAGAGAGAATGCAAATTGTGTGCATGTGTGTTACACATATGCATGATGGGAACATGCATATATATGACTGTGTGCAGAAAACAATGACCGAAGTTAACTATGGAAGCGTAAGCCTCCAGCACCAGCCCAGAGCTTGCTGATTCAGTGCCCACCCAGGGCCAGATCCACCTGACGCAGCATTCCTCGCAATCATGCACCTCCCCACTCCCCTGCACAAGGTGAGAGGAAGAACCATTTATCATTGGCTCTCCAGCCACTGACAGAGCCTGTACGCTGAATGAACCCTGTGCTGGGGAAACAGTGCTAAAGAAGGCAAATTTCCTTGCTTCAAGCTGCTTACAGTCCAGTGGGAGAGACTATAAGCCAACAGAGAGTTAGGGTGCTCTGACCTCAGAACAGGAGACCAGACAAACATAGACAACCGACACAAAGCTTGGGCGATCGGAGAAAGGCTTTCTGGCATAAGTGACTTCTACTCGGAGACAGTCATATGAAAAGTGGGTGGGGAAAAGGATGTTCCAGGCTAAGGGAACACCCTGTGCAAAGGACTTGAGGAAAGAAGGATTGGGGCATTTTAAAGAAATGTAAATAGTCCAGGAGAAATGGGGAGGGAGGCAGTAGATCAGGAGACTGACAGGTGGCAAGGTCGTCAGGCAGAGGCCTGATCTTGAAGAACTCTCTAGGGGGAAACTGGTTTAAACAAAATTTAGCAAGTTTAAGACTTCTCACAGACACACAGTACAATGAAGGACATTGTGAATTCCTAAGTGAGGGAGACAGTAGACAGAATTCTTTAGGTTCCCCCTCCCCTGCCATGCTATTCTATTTTTAGCAAAGTATCTATTCACATCTTAGGTATTTAACAAAAGACCTGTTCAACACAGTCTGGGCACCACTCGCCTAGGTAAATTCATTTGAACGTATCTCTCCATCCTCCATAATCTACCCATCAGCCTATTCATTCAGATGTATATATTCATAATCACCAACACTGCCCAGCAGTCCTGCTCTGGTCCTTTTTTCCTTTTATGATCATCTCCCTCTTCCATTCTCCCTAATAGCAATTTCAAAACTCCTCTCTAATCTCCAATCTTTTCCCCATGGCTCTCCACTCCCGGCAGATAACGTCTACTGCACAAAAATTAAAAGCCTTCAAATGGGAACTCCTCAGTTTCCTGCTATCAAACTCCTAGTATTCCCAACCCTAAACCCACTTCCCTCTTATCACAAGAGAGGAAATGTCCAGCCCCCTCCTTCTTTCAATCCTGTCTCTCGTTTAGTTCAGCAAATTTACACTATCGGGTGTCCTTTCTCACAAAACTCTCCTATTAAAACAACACTATCGGGGCTTCCCTGGTGGCGCAGTGGTTGAGGGTCCGCCTGCCGATGCAGGGGACACGGGTTCGTGCCCCGGTCCGGGAGGGTCCCACGTGCCGCGGAGCGGCTGGGCCCGTGAGCCATGGCCGCTGAGCTTGCGCGTCCGGAGCCTGTGCTCCGCAAGGGGAGAGGGCACAGCAGTGAGAGGCTGCGTAGCGCAAAAAAAAAACAAAAACAAAAAACCACTATCCACTAACCCACATTCCTCCCCAGAAACTAATCCCTCTCGTCTCACAGAATTCCTTAAATATTGTGCTGCTATCCCTTTGTCTCTGTTTCCTCACTTCCCACTCTTCCTTCCACCTGCGTCCATCCACCAAAATTGCTCACGTGAAGGATCATCAATGCCTCTCTGGCACTAAACCCAAGGAACGTTTTTGTTAGCACTCATTTTACGTTACCTCTCACTAGCGTTTTACACCGTTAATCACAACCATCACTTAAAACACTTTCCTCCCTTGGCTTCCATGACAGAAGTCTCTCCTGGTTTCCTCCAACCTCTCTATGATCTTTTTATCAGCCTCCTACACAGGTTTATCCTCCTCCATCCCACCATTAATTGTTGAAGTTCCTCAAGTCTCAAGCTTCGTCCTTCGGTCCTCACTCTATACAACCTCCTTGGGTAATCGCATCTATTTCTATGTCTTCAGTTATATTCTGAAAATCTCTTGAATTCCATATACTCATCGCAGTCTTCATTGCCACCAATCTGCCACCATTTTTTTCTCATGCTCTGGTTGGGGTCCCCAGTTAGTCTCTACGTATGCTTCCTGGCACCCTTGTAATGTGCCCTCCATGCTTCCACGCTACAGCTGGAGTGAAAGCTTTATAGAGCAAATCTGATTATGTCAAAACTTTTCCTTTCTATGTGCATAATGTGCGTGTACACACACACACACACACACACACACACACACACATCCTTAGAACACTTTTATAGCTTTTTATTATTCTTAGGATAAACACCAAAGATACTTAACATGGTCTGTAAGGCTCTATATGCTCTGGCCCCGCCTATATCTCCATCCGCATTTCCCTCATTTCATACTTCTCTTTCATTCAGTCTCTGGGCTTCACTGCGCTCTTATTCATTCTTTGGTTTCTCAGATACACTATCCTTTCTCCCCCCACAAGCTCCTTGCATATTCTATTCCCTCTGCCTGGAACACTCTTGCCCCTTCCTCCCTCCATCTAGCAAATGACTTCTCAGGACTTAACTCTCAATTCAATTGTAAATTCTTTAAAGATGCTCTGTGTGACAACCAGGCTCTCCGTTCTAAACCCCGTTTGAAGCCAGGGGTCTTATCATGTTATTCACCATCCAAAAGTAGCTGATACTGAAAAATGTTAAAACAGGTCATTGAAAATCAATATAGTCCCACCTGGGAGAAAATATGTTGTAGACTTGGAGTGATGTCTTGTAACATATGTGTATGTCTAAACCAAAGGCCAATATATCATGGCTTTTCACCCCCAACCAAATGAACACATCTGGGAACCAAAGAGTAGAAATGTGGATGGTACCTCTCAGTGGTGCATTTAATAGTCCACACTCAAAATGTTTGCCTTTTGATCCCATACTCAGCACTCTGCTTGTTCACAGGTTTAATACTCACGCAAGGGACATTTCTACTTGAAAACAGATAATATTTCCGTTAGATGAAATCTGAGTTTCAGTGTGGACAGTTGGGGATCATGCATCTTACGCAAAAAAAAGGAGGTCATGGGCTTGGCTGAGGTGACTCACACTGACAATAACAGGAAATACTGTTGTTCCAACACAGTGAGGGCCACAAGGCGTTTAAACCCAGAGTATACCGTAAACCACCTTCTGTTTCACTCTGTAAACATTAAGCGCAGACTCTCTCAAACTACACATAGCTGGGACCACCACACACTTTGTCTTCTCAGAAGTAAATGTTTAGATTACCGTACAGGCAAGGAACTGTGGCTATCTGAGATAATGGACAGAGAAAAGGGGAATGTGAAACAGTTAATAATGGGAAATGAAAATAGCAAATAACAAGGAACAGTTGTGGCCTCATGGCTCAACTCTGTAGAATCAAGATGGTACATCTCCTTGTGTGCCCTTGCTTCGCTTCCGCTCCCTCTCCCTTGCTACTTATATTAGCTATGTTTGTGGTGGTTCTCTCTCCCATTTAGTCCATAAGTTGCAGAATACTGAGGTGGATTTATGACAGAACAAAGTGGGAAAGAGGTATGACCCAGAGATCCTGGATGAAAGAAGAGAGATACCATATTACCTCTGCATGAGTTTTGGAGATGCATCCTTCTGGTACTTATCCACTTATTCCTTGATCCAACAACACATCTAAAATAAATACAAATCTACAATATTTATGGCAGTCCACAAAATGCTATGTCAGAAAAAAAATGGTTCTCGATCTCAATTCTTGAGATCTTTCCAACAAGTTATAGCAAGACTTTGCCCTGCCTGGGGTATGGAAACTTCGTATTTACTGTGCCCTTGCATAAGCAAGGACAAGAACTTCAGCAGCATGTAATTACATTTCCTGTCTCTTAAATCACAACCATCTTTATATGAGTGTCATCCACTCTGTTTCAATCCTTGCATGTTTTATAGTTTGTGATTATTCCTTTAAAGAAGGCTGGTAAGCCTATGATAAATCCCAACAAGGTTTCTTGCATTTTTAATAGCCAGCAAAACTGAACTGTAGATGAAGACATGAGAGGGACCAATACATATTTCCCTGGACACACTGCTATGTTTGCCATGTGTCTGGAGACAATGCTATTTGGGTTACAGGATTTTCTGCATGACAGTTTTATCCTTGCAAGCCAAGTGTGGGTGGTTTTGTTGCTGTTGTATCTGGTGTTCTGAAGTTCCAAAGGAAAAAGTATATGTCCTGGAAGACTTTAATTCCAGTGCCTCCACATTTCCCAAAGAAGTTGGACATTGAAACTTAGGAGAAAATTATTTAATAATCAATCAATATTCTTTGTAGATCTTGTTAACCAAAAGAAAATGAGTAACTTTTATAGTGACTCACCCCACAAAGTTACTCAAAAGTGTTTTGGGGACAAAATCAATGGCATTCAATTATTGACACCTATTATGAATCACACAACATCCTGGGAATTTATCCTCAAAATATAGCAAAACCCAAAAAGTTACACACTTGACAATGTTAACTCTACACTGTGGCAAGAAACTGTAAATAATCTTTATGCCCAACGAAAGGGAATGACACGGTAATTATGGTCTATCGACAAGCTAGAATATGATGCAGCCAATAAGAATGATAATCTTGAGAATTATATAGATGCATGTACTTATACATAATGCTATCTGGTAAGGGGATAAAAGCATAATGCAGAATGCTACATGCAAGGTAGATCTGCAAGGGAGATCAGCTTAGAAAGAAAGACAGGTAATACAGTTAAAATAAAAATAGTTCCTGGTGGGCTTCCCTGGTGGCGCAGTGGTTGAGAATCTGCCTACTAATGCAGGGGACACGGGTTCGAGCCCTGGTCTGGCAGGATCCCACATGCCGCGGAGCAACTAGGCCCGTTAGCCACAACTACTGAGCCCATGCTCCACAACAACAGAGGCCGCGATAGTGAGAGGCCCGCACACTGTGATGAAGAGTGGCCCCTGCTTGCCACAACTAGAGAAAGCCCTCGCACAGAAACGAAGACCCAACACAGCAAAAATTAATTAATTAATAAACTCCTACCAACAACATCTTCAAAAAAAAAAAAGTTTCTGGTGATGGTTAGTGAAATTAGAATTTTTCTTTTAACTTTTCAAATATTAATAAAATATCACTGACTCATAAACTGTTCAATTATAAACCTCCCTGTAATCATAGAGTACTTTTAAAACTATAGAGCACTGTGATTTGGCTAAGAGGTACAAGTAAAATCCTGCCCCCGTGGCGTCTGGGTCTAGAGAAAAACATGAGGCCGTTTGATATGAAGTTCTAAGTTCATAGAAGAAAGAAGACCAGCGTGAGCAATCAAGGATGGCTTCAAGGAAGAGGCAGGACGTCACGTGGGCCTCAAAGAATATAAGAGGTCTGGATAGGCAGAGGTGGGCGAGAAGGACAGTTCGGGCAGGGCAGTTACACACACAGAGCAAAGCCCCTTACACAAGAATCATGGTGGTGTTGTCTTATCTTTATTTGCTCTGACAAGGCATCAGCATAGGTAATGGAAGAAGAAGGAGTACCCTGATGAGAGGAGAAGATGAGGAATGTCAGAGATTAGGCTCTATTTCTGCTTCCACCTTAGACTCATAAATAACTGAATGAACTAGGGTTTCTGCTGTGTGTTAACTTATTCTCTGCTTAGCAACCAAGACCACTGTATTCTTATCCCACTGATCCTTCAAGATCACTAGAATCCAAATAGGTGCTCAACTGATGTTGGCTCTAAGAGAGTCAGGGTTTATTGCAAAGATGATCCCTCTTATGCAAAATTCTCTCTCTGGAGGACTGCAGGCATAGGGCTATGTACGCTTGCTAAGGCTGACATGTTTGCTAAGGCCTGTGTCTTCTCCGAACGCCCTTGTGTGTTTGCCTAAGGCTAGTGCGACACATATAAAAATAACCATTAGCTAGCGGACAAACATGCCACAAGCTGGTTCATGTTGCTAAAGTCAAAATATCACGTGAAATAAGTCTTGAAATCTATGGATTCCAGTTGGAGGAGTTAAAAACAGGATAGGATTCTAGAAAGGCAGCCCGTTCTCCAAAATAATGTCACATCAATCTGCCAAGGTAAAAATGTTTATGGTTCCTTTTGCAGCTGAAATTCCATTCCTTCCATATTTCTCAAGGTTTATCCTTTTTGTCCCACCCCAGTTCTCAACTAAATAAGAGAGAGACAAGAAAGACTGAGGCATACAGAGGGCAAAATATTGCTTCCATTACTACAAACATTGAAGAATTTGGCTTAAAACTGTCTGCAACAGGGCTTCCTAATAATTCAATGCAGAATTGGAAGATTTACACACACACACACACACACACACACACACACACACACACACACACACACCAAAACTACAGCATGGAGGGGCGAGTGGAATGTATACTCCCTGCAGGCAGGCAGCTTCCTAAAGAAGGGAGAAAGGGTGGGGCAGAGATGCACAAGTCTGTTTCTCCTTCCAAGCTCACAAATCAGATATGTCACTCCACCTCCTCTTGGGAAGAGTGAATAAGGGAGCAAAGAAAGGCCACAGTCTCATGGTGGTGGAAGTTCCTCCAACATGGGAGAAAACATCAGAGTGTAGAAGAAGGGATACCCTCTCTCCCCCAAAACGTATGCTTTGGTAAATTTTTTCCAGGCACAACCATAGAGTAAATTCCTAGCAAAGGAACTTCCAGGTCATTTTTATCTTCATTAATATTGTTAAATTTCTCTCCAGAAAGGTTGCACCCATTTTCTCTCAGAAACAAAGTATAAGGATTCCCATTACCCACGCTCTCACACCTAGTTCTGGATACCATTAAACATTTTAATTTTTTCCCATCGGATGTGAAAAAGGGGGAATGTGTCTCATTGTTGTCTTGATATGCATTTTCTTAATTATGAATGAAGTTTAGCTTCATTTCATATTTTGAGTTATTTTAATATTTGCATTTGTTTTTTTCTACAAACTGACTTTTACATGTTTTCCTGTTATTTTTTTAAGGCTTTCCGTCTTTTTATTAGTGGTTTGTATGAGCACTTAGTGCTTCATCCAGGTAAACAAGCATAACACAGTGCAGATTGGACTGGATTTCTTTCCCAACCTTGACAATAAATTATCTTTCCTATCATTTTAGACTGTGTTCAAGGCTTCCACGGAGGATAAAGAGTAGACCTTTAAGCCATTTACCTGCTTTTACAGAGACAGAGGTGAAATTTTATCTATAATAGCGTTCTGTATAAAATTTCATTTAAAAAGGAGAATGCTGCTAAATTGGGGTGGGGGGGGAGTTGAAACTCATTTCTCTGTCAGGTTGTGATTTAGAAACACCAGACATTGACACCCTCAGTCCACTCTAAAGCCAAACAGACTTTTAGGTGCCGCACACTGAAGGTTTTTCACCATTTACCCTGCCCCTGCTTCAGGAGGAGGGCACACTCACCCATGTTTGTACTCTATACATTCACGTGCACGCTATGTTTTACCATGTGTTTGATGAAATGGTAGAGACTGTGGGGAACAGGACTGGAATGGAGGGAGAGCCAAACGGTCATCTCTGAGCACCTGCCAATGGGAGCTCTCCTCTGGCAGGCAAAAACGGCTGCAAGCTCTCATAAGCCAGATACGTGGACTGGAAATCTCCCGTGGCAGGAGTGTCCAGCTGCTGAGGGCACAACTTCTAACCTCCTGGAGACCACTGACTGGAAGGTACCTCCTGAAACAGCTGTGTTCCAGGGATCCCTAAAAAAAACTACATGCTATATTCATTTGTGGGTTGCTTGACAATGAACACAGCACTCCTGTATACAGAATTTCACCATGATATAGTGACAATATCACTGGTCTGATAACCAGAAAATGTGCCTTCTGCTCTAATACCGTGTGCCTCTTGGAGACAGGCACATGCTTCTTCAACAGGACACAGAAAACAATAATCATAAAAGAAAAAATTACACATTAGATTTCATTAAATTTAGAAGCTTCCTATCAAAAGAAATTAATTTTTCCCCTTACTTTCTTTAAAATATATGACTGCTTAAAGTAAAAGTTACAACATAGTATCATGGGGGTAAAGTGGGCTTCCGTGGAATACAAAAGTTGGGTCTTTTCTATCCAGTGTAACAACCTCCATCTTTTATTTGGAATGTTTTAACTATGTATACTTAATATAATTATCAATATCATTGGGTTTAAATCAACTGTCTTGTTATTTGTTTTCTATTTCTCCCTTCTGTTTTTTTTTTTTTTTTTTTTTGGTTACTTTTTTTTTTTCTATTTTACTGTTTTCTTTTGGGCTGAGTACAGTTCCGTTTTTCTCCACTATTACCTAATTGGTCTTACTTCTTTGCTTTATTTTTCAGTGGTTATGCTATGCTTTACAATACACATCTTTAATATACCTCAATTTTACTTCAAATAATATTATAATATGTCATGTAAAATGTATGACTGCTACAAGATTATAATTTCATCTACACGTCATTCTTTGAACTACTGTCATATGTTTTACTTCTCATGATGCATTGTTATTATCTTTGTTTAGCCATTCAATTATTTTAAAGGAGTTTTATAAATGAAAAAAAATATTTTATATCTGAGTACCCAAAAATCTTTAATAGTTTCAACTCTAGAAATATATTAAAATGGCATTGCATCATTACCAAGGAGGATTTGCCCCAGAAATGCTTGGTGGCTTTAACATTCAAAAATCAATCATTTTTAATTCACTACATTAGCATAATAAGGAAAAATACATATAGCCATCTCAAAAGATGTAGGAAAAACATTTGACAAAATTTAAAATCCATTTCATAATAGAACATCTCAACAATTAGAAATATAAAAGGGCTTCCTAAACCTCACGAAGGACATCTCTGAGAAACCTGGAGCTAAAATCACACTTAAAGATGAAATATTTAAGGTGTTTTTCTTGAAACTTAGAACAAGGCAAAGATATCCACTTCTGATATATTTTTCAACATTTTCTTGGATGGCCTAGCAGTGCAGTAAGGCAAGAAAAAGAAATAAAGGCCATCAAAGAAGAGGGCAACTATCTCTCTTCACAGATTACATGACTGCTTATGTGGAAAATTCTAAGGAATCTACAAAACAACTATCAGAATTAACAGCTAAACTTAGAAAGATTGCAGAGTATAATGTCAATATTTAAAGTTAATTATATTTTTGTACACTAGTGGTATAGAATGGAAAATGAAAAGAAAAACTTCATTTATAATAGCATCAAAAATATAACATACATACTAAGAAATAAATTTAACAAAAAGGCTGCTAGACTTCTGCAATGAAGACTGCAAGACTCTGCTCAGAGTGACTAAGGAAGACCTAAACAAATGGAGAGATATACTGTACCTATGGATTAGGATATTCAATATTGCTTAGATGTCAATTCTCGACAAAATGATCTATAAAATCAATGTAATCCGAATGAGAATTCCACTAGGCTTTTTGTAGAAATGGACAAGCCAGTTTAAAAATGTATACGGAAATGTAAATGACATAGAATAGCAAAAGCAGCCTTGAAAAGAAGAATAAAATTGGAAGACAAATACTGCCTGATGCTGACTTACTAAGAAGTTACAGGACAGTATGGTATTGGCATACGGATTGACAAAATAGTCAACAGAACTAAACAGAGTTTAGAAATAGGCCCACCTTTATAGGATCATTTGAATTTTTTCCACAAATGCACCAAAGAAATCCATGAAGAAATCAAAGTCTTTACAACAAATGATGTTACTAAGAGAACTGGATATTCATACAGAATAAATAAACTTTGACCCCTACCTCACACCATATGCAAAACTTTGAGATGTATTATACATCTAAATGTAAATGCTAAAATGTGAAAGCTTCTAAGAGTGTAGAACCACATGACGGCAGGAAATATTTCTTCAACAGTGCACAGAAAGCAATAAGCACAAAAGAAAAAATGATATATTAGATTTCATCAAAATTAGAAACTTGTGCTCATCAAAAGACACCATTAATAAATAGGCAAGCAACAAACTGAGAAAAAATATTCAAAAAACATATATGATAAAGGATTAGTACTGAAGGTACATGAGGAATTTTTATAACAATAATAAAAGACAAATAACCCAATTCAAAAAATGGACAAAAATCTTGGACACTTTGGAAGAGATATAAAATGGGTAATAAGCGCATAAAAAAATGCTCAATATAATCACACTTCATAGAAATGCATCTTAAACCACAGTGAGATACTACTACACACCCACCAGAAGAGCTAAAATTAAAAGAGTAATACTCCAATTGTTGAAAAGGAAGTGCACCAACTATAGCTCGTAAAAATTATAAGCATTTACCAAAGGGCTATGAAAGCATATGTCCACAAAAAGTCATGTAGAGGAAATTTCATAGATTTATTCATACTAATCAAACATTGGAAATAGCCCAAATGTTTATCAACAAGAGAACATACTTTTATAAAATACTGTGCTACATTCATATACAATCAAATACTACTCAGTGATAACAAAGCATGAATTTCAAAAATAGTATGCTAAATGAAAGCATTCTTACACAAAAGAGTACATATCCTAGACTTTGATATAAAATTCTAGAACAGGCCAAACTGAAACAGGATGAACTAAACATCAAGTCAGGGATTGCCTCTGGAGGTAAACCCATGACTAGAAAAGGGCATGAGGGAACTTTCTGGGGTGATGGCAATGTTCTGTATCTTGACTGTGGTTTGGGATATGCAGGTTATGCATTTGTCAAAAGTCATAGAATAGTACACTTAAGATTTGTACCTTTCATTGTATGTAAATTTTGTCTAAATAAAAGCATGGTAAAAATTAAACTATAATTATATGTATATTGAGATATTTAGGGATACTATGTACTAATGTCTGTAACTTACATTAGAATGCATCCAAAAATCAATGGCTGGATGGATGCATAGATTATGAGATGAAGCAAGTTTAGTAAAATATTAATGGGAGAATTGGGGTGGTGGGTGTAATACTTCAAAGTACTAACTCACTTAATTCTTGCCATTTTCTGACTGAGAGTTTAGGTGGCTAACTCCTACAAAAAAAAAAAAATCCTGATTAGCCAAGTAATGACAGTTACCATGTATTCTTAGAGTAAGCTCTTGAGATAGAATGAAAGTCAATACCAGAAAGATAATTCTTTCCTGAAAGAACAGTGGAATGAAATATGTTAAACTGCTTAAATAGGACTCTTTCTACAATATGTATAATAGGTGGTCCTAACAATTACACATAGTTCCTACTATGTGTCACTTAATAAGAATCTTTAGTTGCTGTATTTTAATACTCAAAATTATGTTGTGAGATAGGAATTACTGTCCCTGTTTTACAAATGAGAGTTAAGTTTCCTGGGGTGAACAGCTTGCCCAAGTCCCACAGCTGCCATGGGTTGGAGCCAGAGTTTTAAACGAGGGCAGTCTGTCTCCCAAATCCATGCTGTTAAGCGCTATGCTTCACTTCCTCTGAACTTCCAGGAGTAGGAGAATTCACAATCATCTAGGTTAGCCTGTTCTATGGCTGAACAGCTCTGCTTCACCTATTCCTTTTCCTTGGTCCATAATTGGACTCTGAAACATCTGCGAAATACAGAGCCTACATTTTTGCCGAGGTGTCCTTTTTGCCACGTTGAGCAAACTCCGTCCTTCCAAAGTCCTAGTTCTTTATCGACATCCCGGGAGAAAACTTGCAAGAAAAAGAGAAGGCAGAGAAGAGAGTGTGACAGAGAGACGTACAGAGAAAAAGAGAGATGATCCTAATGTTGGGAGAAAGCAGGTGTCTAACCATTGGCCAGAATGTTAAATTACTAGAGCAATTCAGTTTCCCAATTTGCCAAGATGCCAGCTACCCAGAAATAACAAAGACCTGCATCTATCAGCAAACAGCTGAAGATAATTTTCAGCAACAACGTGCCCAAAGCAAAGAAAGGCGTTCAAAAGATCTCATTAAACCATTAGAGACTGAATGATCAACTGATTTCATTGTAAGTCATACACTTTGCCTCCTGCACTCTCCAAAGCATCTCTCAAGTCGACATTTTTCTGGGAAGATGATGTGTCACATTGAGCAAGCCCACTCATCAGGTCTCACAAAATCGATTTGTGCTATTCCTCTCTCAGAGACTTAGGAAACACTTCCTTCTGTTCGTCCTGTTTGAGGTTTGCTGTTGTGTGTTTCAGGGTGTTTTTGACCTTTCCAAAAGGGCCAAAATATAAAAGTTAGTTCTTTGGATATTATTTGCTGCCTATTGTTTCTGAAATGAGTGAAGCTTCTGATATGGCTTATCAGTCAAGGCAATCGGTGACAAGGAAGTTCCCTAACCTTTCTGTAACATTGGTTGCCAACCTCTTTAATTAGAATATCAATGCCTTTTCAAAGGGTTTTCATGTTTTAGAGAACCAGCAAGAACGTCAATGATACCATGGAAGCTATGTTTTAAGAGGCTTGGTGGTGCCCCTCCTCAAAATTCCTTCACCGCATATCATAAAACGCAAATTCTGTCTCTGTCCCTCTCTGTCTCTGTCTCTCTCTCTCTCTAACCAAGTAACTGGGTTCAGTGAATGTAAAATACTCCTAATTCCACCCCTCCTACTGAGTGAGTTCAGAGCAAGCAGTGAGTCCAACCCACGGACACTTGTTTCCATGACTCCCCAGACTCCAAAATTGATGGGACCTCTCTTTTCTTTCTCATTCTGCATAGTTCAAATGGGACCTAGGTCCCTCTGAAAGCTACTGTCCTCTTATCCCACACGTTACTGGGAAGATGGTAAGAATGCAGAGACAGGAGAAATGTGAAGAAACTGCATTTAGGGACTGAGTTCCACCTGTGAAGTTAAAGTGTCTAAACTGTAGCCCTTGGTTCAACAAACTATCACATGTGCCTGCAGTGTGGCTAGGTCTGCATCTGCCCCCAGCACCTACAACTCCAGCTGACCTGAATGACAGATTAACTCCTCCTTTCTCAGGTAGCTCTGACCAGCCAACTGCCAACTCTCAAGTGTTGCATCAAATTGAGAAGGCAGGGGTTATGTATTAGTTCAGAGAGAAAGAAACCACTCCTATAAAAAAACAAATTGCATCAAAAGAGAACAGCCTTGGCCCTACTTTAAAAAACAGTGAGCCAAGTACAAATCTCTAACCGAATTTAAGCGGCATTTAAGATAAACAACAGAAGTTTTATTCACAAATGTATAAGAAAAATTCTTATAATGAAAATCATTTCTGCCTTCCATTAACCCACTCAGGGGATGGGAAATAGAAATTCTTAAAGCTGGAATTTCTGTATTGTGTGTTTGTTTTGAGTCTTTTGTTGTTTTCTTGTTTTTGTTTTTTGCTTGAGGCACTTTTGCTGGATTCACAGGCAGTTAACTCCTTTCACACTGGTGTCACCTTGACACCACCTTGAAGATTATGATTCCATAAAGGCAGAAAGACAGCAGGAAATACCACACCACATTCGCCATTGCCGTTGGCTGAGCAAGCTCTGTTTACCAGCAAATTAAAAGACAAATTCACTTTAATATCATGAGTGCCCTCCCCAGTATTCTGACAGATCAGAAATGCAGCAACAAGAATCTTTAGCAAAACTTTTCCAAGTCAAGACCAACTTTTCAAGCACCAAAGACTGCATTTTTTTTTTTCTGAGTTGGCCTGATAGCTGACTGAAACTGCTAAATATTTATATAGTTATATGGCCATGCAGGGAAACTAAAGGTTTGTTTGAATTATGCCTCATATGCCTTTTACCTAGAGGATAATATCTTATGTTTTCCTAAATTTAGAGTTAGACCATTAAATGTAGTAGTCAGATCCTCATCAAAAATAAGTCATACAGAATGCCCTCACTTTGGAATTTCTAAGGGAGAGTTTTGAAAGTCTTCATACTGAAAGAAAGATTAAATATTCAATTTTTCAAATTCATTTGGGTCAGAGAAAGCACACCCTCTCAATTCATAATGGCTGCCATCGATTTGGCAAGGTGAGTGTTCTATATATTCCACCTAAGAATTATTTACAAGGCATCCTATCAAAGCTCAGCCTTATTTCTGACAAGACAAACATCCAGAAATAAAAGACATCTTTTCATTCCTTCTCTCTCTGTCAATCTGTCGCCTTCTGCGTCAGAAGCATGAACGATCGGGAACTTCATTCTACATGTGACACAAGGAGGCTGGTATAGGCAGTGATGCAAAACGAACACAGAACAAGACGGAAAATTGTCAGCTCCCCAAATTGGGATCCTAACAGTCCCCTTCTAAAGAGGAAGGGTGTGAAATGGAAAGGCTGTGGATTGGCAGGATTCAGTTTTAGATTCTGGCTCAGGGCTGTGAACCGGAAGTAAATCACAGTGTTTTGGGGGTCATAGCTCCTTTGTATATACAATAAAGCATATAAACTGGGCTTGCTGCGCCTGCAAGTCATAGAAACTCAAATCAGAGTGCTTTAATTTTTAAAAATTGGATTTACTATCTTACATAATCAAAATTTCTAGGTAGCAGACCTCAGGAAAGGCTGAATCTAGGTGCTTAAGGGGTAAAATACTGAACTGTCTCTCTTCACCCTTCACTCAGTGTCCTTTGAGCTTCATTTTCAGAGAGGCCCTTCTCAACGGGAGACAAAAATGGCCTTTGGAAACATCAGGCTTATATTCTAGCTGTTGTGTAACAATAGTGGATGGAGAGAACATGTTTCCCAACAGTTTCAGCAAAGGACCTGGAGCTGGTATTTATCACCTTTTGTTCACCTAACTTGAGCTCACATCAACCCCTGAACCAACAACCATGACCAAGATGAGACACAGTCACTTTGGCTTGAATCTGAGTTACATGCTCGCCAAATACAATTCAAAGGAAGTCCAGGTGCCGTTAGAAGAGAAAATGCAAACACATATTGGTGCAAAAAAAACAACAGACATCAACTACATGAAGGAAATGGATTAGAAGATATCAAAGTTTCCCTTCACACTCTAATAATCTAAGAACTGGTCATTGTAGAATTCTCTTGGTTTTGAAATACTCAAAAATACTGGAGAGACAAAAATGTTAACTTTATTATTTGCCCAGATTAATTTTAATCTCTTTATATAATCAGTTACATAAATTATTCCAGACAAAATAACTATATAAATAAAACAGTGTCCCCAAAATGGGATGGTTGTGAGTTATATGATTAAAAAAATAGAACAATGATTTGGTGGAATTTATCAGATTTTTGCCCATAGATCTCCTTCTAGAGAAACATGTGGTCACCACTAAAGGTCAGCCGTTTGTCAAAGAGTAGCCCATTTGATTCATTATGGTAAACAACTGGAAATAAAATTAAAGATACTAGTATATAAAAATCACTCATTCTCAAATGTATTGGGTAAAATTTAGAAATACTCCAGGAATGAATGATAGGCATACTTAATAATTGTGGGAAAACTCATTGTATTCTGGCTAGGAGGCATGTGAACCAAATTCTTGTATGAAAAGCATGCTGAGAGGAGTTAATTGATACTGCAAGTAGCTGAAGACAAAATTGCTGAGTTGTATAAGACAATGGAAGCGATGCAAATACTGATACCAAAAGCAGAAAAAATAGCAGCCACATAGGAATGGATTTCATGATTAGCATTTCCAAGGGATGGTGTTTATGACGGTTAATTTTATGTGTCAACTTGACTGGGCTAAGGGATGCCTAGACAGCTGGCAAAACCTGATTTCTGGAGGTCTGTGAGGGTGTGTCTGCAAGAGATTAGCCTTTGAATCTGTGGACTGAGTAAAGAAGATCCACCCTCACAATGCAGACAGGCATCATCCACTAAGGACTTGAAAAGAACAAAAAGGCAGAGGGAGGGTACATTCTCATTCTTCTTGAGCTGGGACATCCACCTTCTCCTGTCCCCAGACACTGGCGCTCCTGGTTGGTTTTCAAGCCTTTGGACTCTGGGACTTACACCAGCAGCCCACATATACCCCCATCCCTTCTCAAGCCTTCAGCCTCAGACTGGGAGTTACATCATCAGCTCCCTTGGTCTTTAGGCCTTCAAACTTGGACTGAATTATACCACCAACTTTCCTGGTTCTTCAGCTGGTAAATGGCAGGGTCAGATTGTGGCATATCTCAGCTTCTATAATTGCATGAGCCAATTCCCATAATAAATCTCCTCTTATATATCTATAATCTATGTCTTTAATCTACATCTATACCTATCTATATCCTGTTGGTTCTATTAGGGTTCATATGTAACTTTCAACTGGTGGTTAGATAAATGAAGTTTCCAAAAGCTTTTTTTTTTCTTAGATATTATTCCACGAAGCTATATGTAGGTGGCATTAACCTTTTTTCCATCCCCTTACTAGTCTTAGTCTCTTTTCTTCCATTTACTGTGACTGTTTCTAACCCTTTGAAGTAGGCACTGCACTCTTGCTTTTTCTCTATCAAGGTCATATTTGATAGAAGCATCCGTTCTGTGGAATGCAAGACTTTTTCCTCCCAACAGAGGCAGTCACTCTAGTTTCTTAATGACGTCACCATTACATAAGCCACTGACGCACGTAATGATTTTTTCCAATGCTTTGGTGATGTTTAAAGGAATAGCAAGACAGCTTGGTAAGAGATAGATAATTCCTAGTCTTTACAGAGGCAAAGGAGACTGGATAGTCTTAAAATTCCTTTCAATACTGTTCATACTATGTTATGTACGTATGTAATCTACTTTTTTGTCGTTACAAAATAGCCACAACCCGTGACTACAGCCAAGATTCACTTATTTGTGTAAGAGAGAATAACCAGTAGATGAAAGGTTTTCTAAGGAATGGGAGAGTCTCCCAGAAAACACTCAGTCCAAACATTTTCCATTTACCACTTGCATATATCATCAAGGCCTATAAATCGTATGCAATCAAAGCTATGGTATTTTGAAGAAGGCATTATTTCAGAAGGCAATATGTGCTCTCACTCATATAACTAGCATTTTGTGCATCTGTATACATTTGCGCAATGGAAAGTAGTAACTAAAATCCTTGAACAATAGATTCATTTTGCAGGTTGCTATCTCTGAGCAGAAGTTTTCTGTACTTTAAAAGCTGAACTTGAAACAAGAAAAGCAGAGACTGAGAACACTTCATAATTAGTATGTACCTATGACCTGCCTGATAAGAAATTGTGTCCAGCAGTATGAACTATAACACTGCATGGGTATCAGTCAAGAAAGGCTAGATTATGCTACAGTTATTATCTCCCAACTCTTAATGGCTTGAAAACCAAATATTTATTTCTTACACTACATATTCATTGTGGGTCTGCAGGGGGACTCTTTCATCACTGAGGGACCCAGGCTGATGGAGAAGTGACCATCCTGAGTGTTATCAATCCAATAGCCATCCCAAAGGGAAAAGAACACTTTGTAGAATTCCTTACAGATAATTAAAAACTCCGCCTGGAAGTAGCACATGTCAATTCTGCCCAAAACTCCTTCATCAGAATTGACCACATAGGGGGGACCTTGAAGATGGCGGAAGAGTAAGACGCGGAGATCGCCTTCCTCCCCACGGATACACCAGAAATACATCCACACGTGGAACAACTCCTACAGAACTCCTACTGAAGGCTGGCAGAAGACCTCAGACCTCCCAAAAGGCAAGAAACTCCCCACGTAACTGGGTAGGGCAAAAGAAAAAACAGAGACAAAAGAATAAGGACGGCACCTGCACCAGTGGGAGGGAGCTGTGAAGGAGGAAAAGTTTCCACACACTAGGAAGCCCCTCCGCGGGCGGAGACTGCGGGAGGCAGAGGGGGGAGTTTCGGGACCGCGGAGTAGTGCACAGCGACGGGTGCGGAGGGCAAAGCGGGGAGATTCCTGCACAGAAGATCGGTGCCGACCGGCACTCACCAACCCGAGAGGCTTGCTGCTCACCCACCGGGGCGGGCGGGGCTGCGAGCTGAGGCTAAGGTTTTGGTTTTGGACGGAGCTCAGGGAGAGGACTGGGGTTGGCGGCTTGAACATAGCCTGAAGGGGTTAGTGCACCACGACTAGCCGGGAGGGAGTTCGGGGAAAAGCCTGCACCGGCCGAAGAGGCAAGAGACTTTTTCTTCCCTCTTTGTCTCCTGGTGCGCGAGGAGAGGGGTTTAAGAGCGCTGCTTAAAGGAACTCCAGAGACGGGCGCGAGCCGCGGCTAAAAGCGCGAACCCCAGAGACGGGCGCGAGCCGCGGCTGAGGGCGCGAGCCCCCGAGACGGGCGCGAGCCGCGGCTGAAAGCGCAAACCCCAGAGACGGGCGCGAGCCGCGGCTGAGGGCGCGAGCCCCCGAGACGGGCGCGAGCCCCCGAGACGGGCGCGAGCCGCGGCTGAAAGCGCAAACCCCAGAGACAGGCGCGAGCCCGCGGCTAAAACCGCGGACCCCAGAGACGGGCGGGAGACGCTAAGGCTGCTGCTGCCGCCACCAAGGGGCCTGTGTGCGAGCACAGGTCACTCTCCACCACCCCTCTTTCCGCGGAGCCTGTGCAGCCCGCCACTGCCAGGTTCCCGGGATCCAGGGACAAACTTCCCCGGGACAACGCACGGCGGGCCTCAGGCTGGTGCAACGTCACGCCGGCCTCTGCCGCAACGTCCACGCTGCCTCTGCCGCCCGCAGGCCCGCCCCGCACGGCAGTGCCCCTCCTTCCCCCATCCCCCAACCCCCGGCCTGAGGAGCCGGAGGCCCCGAATCAGCGGCTCCTTTAACCCCGTCCT
Source organism: Phocoena sinus (assembly GCF_008692025.1). Taxonomy (NCBI): domain Eukaryota; kingdom Metazoa; phylum Chordata; class Mammalia; order Artiodactyla; family Phocoenidae; genus Phocoena; species Phocoena sinus. The sequence continues at coordinate 76,416,754 of NC_045768.1, read as the reverse complement.
GTCTGAGGCGAAAAAACAGACGCCCTCCAGCGACCTACACGCAGAGGCAGGGCCAAATCCAAAGCTGAGCTCCTGTGAGCTGTGAGAACAAAGAAGAGAAGGGAAATCTCTCCCAGCAGCCACAGAAGCAGCGGAATTAAAGCTCCACAATCAACTTGATATACCCTGCATCTGTGGAATACCTGATAGACAAGGAATGATCCCAAACTGAAGAGGTGGAATTTAGGAGCGAAATCTATGATTTTTTCCCTTTTCCCTCTTTTTGTGAAGGTGTACGTGTATGCTCCTGTGTGACATCTAGTCCTGTATACTCTAGCTTCCACCATTTGTCCTAGGGCTCTAATCCGTCCATGAATTTTTTAAAAAATTCTTTTTCTTAATAATTAAGTTTCAATTGTAATAACTTTATTATACTTTACCTTCGTTCTTTCTTTCTTTCCTTCCTTCCCTCCCTCCTTTAGACAACGAATCACCCCAAATTGGAGGAGGTGGTCTCAGGGAGCAGGATTTATGATTTTTCCCCCTTTACCTCTTTTTGTGAAGGTGTATGTGTATGCTTCTGTGGTAAGATTTTCTCTGTATAGCTTTGCTTCCAACATTTGTCCTAAGGTTCTATCCGTCCCTTTTTTTTTTCTAAATATTTTTTAATTCAATAACTATATTATACTTTATTTTATTTTTACTGCATCATCTTTCTTTCTGTCTTTTTTTCCTTCTTTCCCTCCTTCCTTCCTTCCTCCCTACCTCCCTCCCTCCTTTCTTCCTTCTTTGCTTCTTCTTCCTTCCTTCCTTTCCTCCTTTCCTTCTTTCTTTCCTCATACTTCTACTAATTCTCTCTACTTGTTCTCCCTTTATTCTGAGCCGTGTGGATGAAAGGCTCTTGGTGCTCCAGCCAGGAGGTCAGGGCTCTGCCTCTGAGGTAGGAGAGCCAACTTCAGGTCACTGGTCAACAAGAGACCTCCCAGCTCCACAGAATATTAAACAGCGGAATCTCCCAGAGACCTCCATCTTAACACCAGCACCCAGCTTCACTCAACGACCAGCAAGCCACAGTGCTGGACAACCTATGCCAAACAACTAGCAAAACAGGAACACAACCCCACCCATTAGCAGAGAGGCTGCCTAAAATCATAATAAGGCCACAGACACCCCAAAACACACCACCAGACGTGAACCTGCCCACTAGAGAGACAAGATCCAGCCTCATCCAGCACAACACAGGCACTAGTCCCCTCCACCAGGAAGCCTACACAACCCACTGAAACAACCTTAGCCACTGGAGACAGACATCAAAAACAACGGGAACTACGAAAGTGCAGCCTGCAAAAAGGAGACCCCAAACACAGTAAGATAAGCAAAATGAGAAGACAGAAAAACACACAGCAGATGAAGGAGCAAGATAAAAACCCACCAGACCTAACAAATGAAGAGGAAATAGGCAATCTACCTGAAAAAGAATTCAGAATAATGATAGTAAGGATGATCCGAAATCTTGGAAGTAGAATGGACAAAATGCAAGAAACAGTTAACAAGGACCTACAAGAACTAAAGATGAAACAAGCAACGATGAACAATGCAATAAATGAAATTAAAATCACTCTAGATAGGATCAATAGCAGAATAACTGAGGCAGAAGAACGGATAAGTGACCTGGAAGATAAAGTAGTGGAAATAACTACTGCAGAGCAGAATAAAGAAAAAAGAATGAAAAGAACTGAGGACAGTCTCAGAGACCTCTGGGACAACATGAAACGCACCAACATTCGAATTATAGGGGTTCCAGAAGAAGAAGAAAGAAAGAAAGGGACTGAGAAAATATTTGAAGAGATTATAGTTGAAAACTTCCCTAATATGGGAAAGGAAATAGTTAATCAAGTCCAGGAAGCACAGAGGGTCCCATACAGGATAAATACAAGGAGAAACACGCCAAGACACATATTAATCAAACTGTCAAAAATTAAATACAAAGAAAGCATATTAAAAGCAGCAAGGGAAAAACAACAAATAACACACAAGGGAATCCCCATAAGGTTAACAGCTGATCTCTCAGCAGAAACCCTACAAGCCAGAAGGGAGTGGCAGGACATACTGAAAGTGATGAAGGAGAATAGCCTGAAACCAAGACTACTCTACCCAGCAAGGATCTCATTCACATTTGATGGAGAAATTAAAACCTTTACAGACAAGCAAAAGCTGAGAGAGTTCATCACCACCAAACCAGCTTTACAACAAATGCTAAAGGAACTTCTCTAGACACGAAACACAAGAGAAGGAAATGACCTATAGTAGCGAACCCAAAACAATATATAAAATGGAAATAGGAACATACATATCAATAATTACCTTAAATGTAAATGGACTAAATGCTCCCACCAAAAGACACAGATTGGCTGAATGGATACAAAAACAAGACCCTTATATATGCTGTCTACAAGAGACCCACTTCAGAACTAGAGACACATACAGACTGAAAGTAAGGGGATGGAAAAAGATATTCCATGCAAATGGAAACCAAAAGAAAGCTGGAGTAGCAATTCTCATATCAGACAAAATAGACTTTAAAGTAAGGACTATTAAAAGGGACAAAGAAGGACACTACATAATGATCAAGGGATCGATCCAAGAAGAAGATATAACAATTGTAAATATTTATGCACCCAACATAGGAGCACCTCAATACATAAGGCAAATACTAACAACCATAAAAGGGGAGATCAACTGTAACACATTCATAGTAGGGGACTTTAACACCCCACTTTCACCCATGGACAGATCATCCAAAATGAAAATAAATAAGGAAACACAAGCTTTAAATGATACATTAAACAAGATGGACTTAATTGATATTTATAGGACACTCCATCCAAAAACAACAGAATACACATTTTTCTCAAGTGCTCATGGAACATTCTCCAGGATAGATCATATCTTGGGTCACAAATCAAGCCTTGGTAAATTTAAGAAAACTGAAATTGTATCAAGTATCTTTTCCGACCACAACGCCATGAGACTAGATATCAATTACAGGAAAAGATCTGTAATAAATACAAACACATGGAGGCTAAACAATACACTACTTAATAATGAAGTGATCACTGAAGAAATCAAAGAGGAAATAAAAAAATACCTAGAAACAAATGACAATGGAGACACAACGACCCAAAACCTATGGGATGCAGCAAAAGCAGTTCTAAGGGGGAAGTTTATAGCAATACAAGCCCACCTTAAGAAGCAGGAAACATCTCGAATAAACAACCTAACCTTGCACCTCAAGCAATTAGAGAAAGAAGAACAAAAAACCCCAAAGCTAGCAGAAGGAAAGAAATCATAAAAATCAGATCAGAAATAAATGAAAAAGAAATGAAGGAAACAATAGCAAAGATCAATAAAACTAAAAGCTGGTTCTTTGAGAAGATAAACAAAATAGATAAACCACTAGCCAGATTCATCAAGAAAAAAAGGGAGAAGACTCAAATCAATAGAATTAGAAATGAAAAAGGAGAAGTAACAACTGACACTGCAGAAAAAAAAAAAATCATGAGAGATTACTACAAGCAACTCTATGCCAATAAAATGGACAATCTGGAAGAAATGGACAAATTCTTAGAAATGCACAACCTGCCAAGACTGAATCAGGAAGAAATAGAAAATATGAACAGACCAATCACAAGCACTGAAATTGAAACTGTGATTAAAAACCTTCCAACAAACAAAAGCCCAGGACCAGATGGCTTCACAGGTGAATTCTATCAAACGTTTAGAGAAGAGCTAACACCTATCCTTCTCAAACTCTTCCAAAATATAGCAGAGGGAGGAACACTCCCAAATTCCTTCTACGAAGCCACTATCACCTTGATACCAAAACCAGACAAGGATGTCACAAAGAAAGAAAACTACAGGCCAATATCACTGATGAACATAGATGCAAAAATCCTCAACAAAATACTAGCAAACAGAATCCAACAGCACATTAAAAGGATCATACACCATGATCAAGTGGGGTTTATTCCAGGAATGCAAGGATTCTTCAATATACGCAAATCTATCAATGTGATAAACTATATTAACAAATTGAAGGAGAAAAACCATATGATCATCTCAATAGATGCAGAGAAAGCTTTCGACAAAATTCAACACCCATTTATGATAAAAACCCTCCAGAAAGTAGGCATAGAGGGAACTTTCCTAAACATAATAAAAGCCATATATGACAAGCCCACAGCAAACATCATCCTCAATGGTGAAAAACTGAAAGCATTTCCACTAAGATCAGGAACAAGACAAGGTTGCCCACTCTCACCACTCTTATTCAACATAGTTTTGGAAGTTTTAGCCACAGCAATCAGAGAAGAAAAGGAAATAAAAGGAATCCAAATCGGAAAAGAAGAAGTAAAGCTGTCACTGTTTGCAGATGACATGATACTATACATAGAGAATCCTAAAGATGCTACCAGAAAACTACTAGAGCTAATCAATGAATTTGGTAAAGTAGCAGGATACAAAATTAATGCACAGAAATCTCTGGCATTCCTATATACTAATGATGAAAAATCTGAAAGTGAAATCAAGAAAACACTCCCATTTACCATTGCAACAAAAAGAATAAAATATCTAGGAATAAACCTACCTAAGGATACGAAAGACCTGTATGCAGAAAATTATAAGACACTGATGAAAGAAATTAAAGATGATACAAATAGATGGAGAGATATACCATGTTCTTGGATGGGAAGAATCAACATTGTGAAAATGACTCTACTACCCAAAGCAATCTACAGATTCAATGCAATCCCTATCAAACTACCACTGGCATTTTTCACAGAACTAGAACAAAAAATTTCGCAATTTGTATGGAAACACAAAAGACCCCGAATAGCCAAAGCAATCTTGAGAACGAAAAAAGGAGCTGGAGGAATAAGGCTCCCTGACTTCAGACTATATTACAAAGCAACAGTAATCAAGACAGTATGGTACTGGCACAAAAACAGAAAGATAGATCAGTGGAACAGGATAGAAAGCCCAGAGATAAACCCACGCACATATGGACACCTTATCTTTGATAAAGGAGGCAGGAATGTACAGTGGAGAAAGGACAGCCTCTTCAATAAATGGTGCTGGGAAAACTGGACAGGTACATGTAAAAGTATGAGATTAGATCACTCCCTAACACCATACACAAAAATAAGCTCAAAATGGATTAAAGACCTAAATGTAAGGCCAGAAACTATCAAACTCTTAGAAGAAAACATAGGAAGAACACTCTATGACATAAATCACAGCAAGATCCTTTCTGACCCACCTCCTAGACTAATGGAAATAAAAACAAAAATAAACAAATGGGACCTAATGAAACTTCAAAGCTTTTGCACAGCAAAGGAAACCATAACCAAGACCAAAAGACAACCCTCAGAATGGGAGAAAACATTTGCAAATGAAGCAACTGACAAAGGATTAATCTCCAAAATTTACAAGCAGCTCATGCAGCTCAATAACAAAAAAACAAACAACCCCATCCAAAAATGGGCAGAAGACCTAAATAGACATTTCTCCAAAGAAGATATACAGAATGCCAACAAACACATGAAAGAATGCTCAACATCATTAATCATTAGAGAAATGCAAATCAAAACTACAATGAGATATCATCTCACACCAGTCAGAATGGCCATCATCAAAAAATCAAGAAACAATAAATGCTGGAGAGGGTGTGGAGAAAAGGGGACACTCTTGCACTGCTGGTGGGAATGTGAAATGGTTCAGCCACTGTGGAGAACAGTATGGAGGTTCCTTAAAAAACTACAAATAGAATTACCATATGACCCAGCAATCCCACTACTTGGCATATACCCTGAGAAAACCAAAATTCAAAGAGAGTCATGTACCAAAATGTTCATTGCAGCTCTATTTACAATAGCCAGGACATGGAAACAACCTAAGCGCCCATCATCGGATGAATGGATAAAGAAGATGTGGCACATATACACAATGGAATATTACTCAGCCTTAAAAAGAAATGAAATTGAGCTATTTGTAATGAGATGGATAGACCTAGAGTCTGTCATACAGAGTGAAGTAAGTCAGAAAGAAAAAGACAAATACCGTATGCTAACACATATATATGGAATTTAAGGGGAAAAAATGTCATGAAGAACCTAGGGGTAAGATAGGAATAAAGACGCAGACCTACTGGAGAACGGACTTAAGGATATGGGGAGGGGGAAGGGTGAGTTTTGACAGGGCGAGAGAGAGTCATGGACATATACACACTAACAAACGTAGTAAGGTAGATAGCTGGGGGGAAGCAGCCGCAAGGCACAGGGATATTAGCTCGGTGCTTTGTGACAGCCTGGAAGGGTGGGATGGGGAGAGTGGGAGGGAGGGAGACGCAAGAGGGAAGACATATGGGAACATATGTATATGTATAGCTGATTCACTTTGTTGTAAAGCAGAAACTAACACACCATTGTAAAGCAATTATACCCCAATAAAGATGTTTAAAAAAAAAAAAAAAATACAAAATGGAAAAAAAAAAAAAAAAAAAAAAAAGAATTGACCACATAGTCCCTATCAAAGTCATCTGGTCCTTATCAACCACAAGGGAGTCAAACAGTTCAATTCTATCATGTGTCTTGAAGGTGGAAAGCTGGATGTATTCTGTGAGAAACACTGAGGACTACCACCAAATTAGATTGTAATGGAATAAAAGCTATGAAGACCAGGATCAAAGTATTGACCCTATTGTAGTTTGCATAAAAGTAGAGGTTCATTTGAATTCTGGTAAGAAGAAACTGGAAGTGAACAGCAGACCACATAACTACACATCATAAAATATTTATTAACTGTTTAGTATGCACTGTTCCGTTCGTTCTGTGGGTTCTAGTCCTTCCACATTATTTTGCTATCTCTACAAAATCTTGAGCAAAAGAATTCCTTTGGGTAATATTAAGCAAATTCGTCTGAATCCTGAACTAGCATATATCATTTTGCATGCGATTAGAGAAGGTTAATAAGATCTCCTATCTCCGCGGTCCCCCACCTTTTTGGCACCAGGGACCAGTTTCGTGGAAGACAATTTTTCCACAGACGGGGTCGCTGGGGGCGTGGTTCGGGTCGTAACGCCAGCGATGGTTCAGGCAGTAACGCAAGTGATGGGGAGCTGCAGGTGGGGCTTCGCTCACTCACCTGCTGCCCACCTCCTGCTGGGCGGCCTGGGGGTTGGGCACCCCTGTCCTATATGATACCCTTAAATAACACATATCCTTTTGTGAAAGGGCTCCTCTTTCCCGGGCACACGTGAAGCATGTCATTGCTTCCCTTCTATATAAATTATGAAGTTTACTCATTTAGTTAGTGTCAAAAATGTTTTAAGCATTGCAGGAATGCATTATGGGTACTTATTGGCCTGAAATCTCAGACCTCATGCCTGACATGAAGGGTTTCGCTGTAAAGCTGACTCACCCTGCTGCCTCCTCAGACCCACACCCCCCCAGTCTCTGGACTGACGGTCTATGTGCCACTCTCATGATTCATGGTCAGATGGTTTTGGTCAGCACATGCATCTTAACTTACGGAGCTTTAAAAACCTTGCCACATTTACTCCATCCTGGAAATACAGGAAAACTCCCTCCTCTCACAGATACTTTTAATATAATAATATTTATCTTTTGGTGTGGTTATTTGAACGGTGACAACTTTAGAACTGCGGAGAGTATGTTTTGGTCTATGAAGTGAGGGTGCTCTTGTCTGGCCAACTTTATAGGAACTATTATGAAAACATAATTGTACAGCCCAGTAAGTTTTACAGAGAAATACATGATAAATATAAAATGATATAATGGCCCTGTTTGCTTCCTGACTCCCTACTTAACCTGGGATATCTCAGAAGATATTTCATCTTTTCTGGCCCTTGGAATGGGATTTAACTGTTGCTTCCCCAGACTCTTATGCCTTCAGACTCACACTCAAACTAAATTATACCACCGACTTTCCTAAGTCTCCACATTGCAGGTGGCAGGTCATGGGACCTAGTCTCCAAAATCACCTGCCTTTATGATTGAAGGCCACTTTTGTATATTCCCTGTCTACAGAGCCCTTCGTATTGGGTGGCTTCTTGTAAAGTTTAAAGGAGTTGATATCTCTGAAATGTTTCAAATAGAGCCTAGCAGGGACTCTGGACAAAGACGGCAACATAAGAAGCTCCTGAGTATCCCTCCTCCCATGGATGCTCCAAATATACAGCCGCACATGGAGCAATTCTCTCTGAGAGAGATCCAGAAACTAGCTGAGTGACTCCTACACATTGGGTGACTGAGAAAATACTTATATCAAAACTGGTAACACACTCTTGCAATAAACCCCACTGCCAACACAGAGCCATACAATTGGGAGGAAAATTCCAACTCCCAGCTTTTCCTTGAGCAATGAAGGGTTTGGACCACACATCTAGTGCCCCAACATTTAACACTGCCACCCAAAGGACAGGACCCCAAATCACCTAGCTCTGAAAGTCAATGAGGCTTACATTCCACAAATCCAACATGACTATAGCAAACCATGAAGCAGTTGTTAACCGGTACATGAGTACTTGTCACATCTATTCCCCCAAGGCTCAGCACTGAGAGAGCAGGCACAAAACACCCATCTCCCAGCTTTTCCCCTGGAAGGTATTGGACTGCCTACTTTAGAAACTGCTGCCTAAGGGTCCAGCTTCTAATGAGCGTCCATTTTAAGCGCTGACTGTATCATCCTCAGAGCCTGTTGGTTATTTTGTTGTTAAGCCTTAGGAATTCTTTGTTTATTCTGGTTATTAATCCCTTATCAAATATATGATTTGTAAACATTTTCTCCCATTTTGTGATTTATATTTATACTCTGTTAATACTGTCTTTTGATGCATGAAAGTTTTTAATTTTCATGAAGACCAATTTGTCTATTTTTTTCTTTTACCGTCTGTGCCCTTAAGGGTCATATGTAAGAAGTCATTGTCGACGGAGAGAGGAGGAAGATGGCGGAAGAGTAAGACGCAGAGACCACCTTCCTCCCCACAGATACACCAGAAATACATCTACACGTGGAACAACTCCTACAGAGCATCTACTGAACGCTGGCAGAAGACCTCAGGCCTCCCAAAAGGCAAGAAACTCCCCAGGTATCTGGGTAGGGCAAAAGAAAAAAGAATAAACAGACAAAAGGATAGGGACGGGACCTGCTCCAGTGGGAAGGAGCCGTGAAGGAGGAAAGGTTTCCACACACTAGCAGCCCCTTCGCGGGCGGAGACTGCGGGTAGCGGAGGGGGAAGCTTCGGAGCCGCGGAGGAGAGCACAGCAACAGGGGTGCGGGGGGCCAAGCAGAGAGATTCCCGCACAGAGGATCTGTGTCAACCAGCATTCACCAGCCCGAGAGGCTTCTCTGCTCCCCTGCCGGGGCGGGCGGGTCTGGGAGCTGAGGCTCGGGCTTCGGTCAGAGCGCAGGGAGAGGACTGGGGTTGGCTGCGTGAACACAGCCTGCAGGGGGTTAGTGCGGCACAGCTGGCCGGGAGGGAGTCCGGGGAAAAGTCTGGACTTGCCGAAGAGGCAAGAGACTTTTTCTTCCCTCTGTTTCCTGGTGCGCGAGGAGAGGGGATTAAGCGCGCTTCTTAAAGGAGCTCCAGAGACGGGCATGAGCCACGGGTAACAGTGCGGACCCCACAGACGGGCATGAGACGCCAAGGCTGCTGCTGCCGCCACCAAGAAGCCTGTGTGCGAGCACAGATCACTCTCCACACCTCCCTTCCAGGGAGCCTGTGCAGCCCGCCACTGCCAGGTTCCTGGGATCCAGGGACAACTTCCCAGGGAGAACGCACGGCACGACTCAGGCTGGTGCAATGTCCCGCTGGCCTCTGCTGCTGCGGGCCCGCCCTGCACTCCGTGCCCCTCCCTCCCCCGGGCCTGAGTGAGCCAGAGCCCCCGAATCAGCGGCTCCTTTAACCCCGTCCTGTCTGAGTGAAGAACAGACGCCCTCCAGCGACCTACAGGCAGAGGCGGGTCCAAATCCAAAGCTGAGCCCCAGGAGCTGTGCGAACAAAGAAGAGAAAGGGAAATCTCTCCCAGCAGCCTCAGGAGCAGCAGATTAAAGCTCCACAATCAACTTGATGTACCCTGCATCTGTGGAATACCTGAACAGACGACGAATCATCCCAAATTGAGGTGGACTTTGAGAGCAAGATTTATTATTTTTTCCCCTTTTCCTCTTTCTGTGAGTGTGTAAGTGTATGCTTCTGTGTGAGATTTTGTCTGTATAGCTTTGCTTTCACCATTTGTCCTAGGGTTCTAGCATCCAGTTTTTTTGTTACTTTAAAAAAATGTTTTTTTCTTCATAATTATTTTTTATTTTAATAACTTTATTTTTTCTTACTTTATTTTATTGTCTTTTATCCTTCCTTCCTTTCCTTCCTTCCTTCCTTTCTTTCCTTTCTTTCTTTTCTCCCTTTTATTCTGAGCCATGCGGATGAAAGGCTCTTGGTGCTGCAGCCAGGAGCCAGTGCCGTGCCTCTGAAGTGGGAGAGCCAACTTCAAGACACTGGTCCACAAAAGACCTCCCAGCTCCACGTAATATCAAACGGCAAAAATCTCCCAGAGATCTCCATCTCAACACCAGCACCCAGCTTCACTCAACGACCAGCAAGCTACAGTGCTGGACACCCTATGCCAAACAACTAGCAAGACAGGAACACAACCCCACCCATTAGCAGAGAGGCTGCCTAAAATCATAATAAGGCCACAGACACCCCAAAACACACCACCAAACATGGACCCGCCCACCAGAAAGACAAGATCCAGCCTCATACACCAGAACACAGGCACTAGTCCCCACCACCAGGAAGCCTACACAACCCACTGAACCAACCTTAGCCACTGGGGACAGACACCAAAAACAACGGGAACTACGAACCTGCAGCCTGCAAAAAGGAGACCCCAAACACAGTAAGATAAGCAAAATGAGAAGACAGAAAAACACACAGCAGATGAAGGAGCAAGATAAAAACCCACCAGACCTAACAAATGAAGAGGAAATAGGCAGTCTACCTGAAAAAGAATTCAGAATAATGATAGTAAAGATGATCCAAAATCTTGGGAATAGAATAGAGAAAATACAAAAAACATTTAACAAGGACCTAGAAGAACTAAAGATGAAACAAGCAACGATGAACAACACAATAAATGAAATTAAAAATACTCTAGATGGGTTCAATAGCAGAATAACTGAGGCAGAAGAACGGATAAGTGACCTGGAAGATAAAATAGTGGAAATAACTACTGCAGAGCAGAATAAAGAAAAAAGAATGAAAAGAACTGAGGACAGTCTCAGAGACCTCTGGGACAACATTAAATGCACCAACATTCGAATGATAGGGGTTCCAGAAGAAGAAGAGAAAAAGAAAGGGATGAGAAAATATGTGAAGAGATTATAGTTGAAAACTTCCCTAATATGGGAAAGGAAACAGTTAATCAAGTCGAGGAAGCACAGAGAGTCCCATACAGGATAAATCCAAGGAGAAACACGGCAAGACACATATTAATCAAACTGTCAAAAATTAAATACAAAGAAAACATATTAAAAGCAGCAAGGGAAAAACAACAAATAACACACAAGGGAATCCCCATAAGGTTAACAGCTGATCTTTCACCAGAAACTCTGCAAGCCAGAAGGGACTGGCAGGACATATTTAAAGTGATGAAGGAGAAAAACCTGCAACCAAGATTACTATACCCAGCAAGGATCTCATTCAGATTTGATGGAGAAATTAAAACCTTCACAGACAGGCAAAAGCTGAGAGAGTTCAGCACCACCGAACTAGCTTTACAACAAATGCTAAAGGATCTTCTCTAGGCAAGAAACACAAGAGAAGGAAAAGACCTACAATAACAAACCCAAAACAATTAAGAAAATGGGAATAGGAACATACATATCGATAATTACCTTAAATGTATATGGATTAAATGCTCCCACAAAAAGACACAGACTGGCTGAATGGATACAAAAACAAGACCCATATATATGCTGCCTACAAGAGACCCACTTCAGACCTACAGACACATACAGACTGAAAGTGAGGGGACGGAAAAAGATATTCCATTCAAATGGAAATCAAAACAAAGCTGGAGTAGCAATTCTAATATCAGACAAAATACACTTTAAAATAAAGACTATTAGAAGAGACAAAGAAAGACACTACAAGAGATCAATCCAAGAAAAAGATATAACAATTGTAAATACTTATGCACCCAACATAGGAGCACCTCAATACATAAGGCGAATATTAACAGCCATAAAAGGGGAAATCGACAGTAACACATTCATAGTAGGGGACTTTTAACACCCCACTTTCACCAATGGACAGATCATCCAAAATGAAAATAAATAAGGAAACACAAGCTTTAAATGATACATTAAACAAGATGGACTTAATTGATATTTATAGGATATTCTATCCAAAAACAACAGAATACACTTTCTTCTCAAGTGCTCATGGAACATTCTCAGGAGAGATCATATCTTGGGTCACAAATCAAGCCTTAGTAAATTTAAGAAAATTGAAATTGTATCAAGTAACTCTTCCGACCACAATGCTATGAGACTAGATATCAATTACAGGAAAAAATCTGTAAAAAATACAAGCACCTGGAGGCTAAACAATACAATATTTAATAAGAAGTGATCACTGAAGAAATCAAAGAGCAAATCAAAAAAATACCTAAAACAAATGACAATGGAGACATGACGACCCAAAACCTATGGGATACAGCAAAAGCAGTTCTAAGAGGGAAGTTTATAGCAATACAATCCTACCTTAAGAAACAGGAAACATCTCGAATAAACACCCTAACCTTGCACCTAAAGCGATTAGAGAAAGAAGAACAAAAAAACCCCAAACTTAGCAGAAGGAAAGAAATCATAAAGATCAGATCAGAAATAAACGAAAAAGAAATGAAGGAAATAATAGCAAAGATCAATAAAACTAAAAGCTGCTTCTTTGAGAAGATAAACAAAATTGATAAACCATTAGCCAGGCTCATCAAGAAAAAAAGGGAGAAGACTCAAATCAATAGAATTAGAAATGAAAAAGGAGAAGTAACAACTGACACTGCAGAAATACAAAAGATCATAAGAGATTACTACAAGCAGCTCTATGCCAATAAAATGGACAACCTGGAAGAAATGGACAAATTCTTAGAAATGCACAACCTGCCAAGACTGAATCAGGAAGAAATAGAAAATATGAACAGACCAATCACAAGCACTGAAATGGAAACTGTGATTAAAAGTCTTCCAACAGACAAAAGCCCAGGACCAGATGCCTTCACAGGCGAATTCTATCAAACATTTAGAGAAGAGCTAACACCTATCCTTCTCAAACTCTTCCAAAATATAGCAGAGGGAAGAACACACCCAAAATCATTCTATGAGGCCACCATCACCCTGATACCAAAACAACACAAGGATGTCACAAAGAAAGAAAACTACAGGCCAATATCACTGATGAACATAGATGCAAAAATCCTCAACAAAATACTAGCAAACAGAATCCAACAGCACATTAAAAGGATCGTACACCATGATCAAGTGTGGTTAATTCTAGGAATGCAAGGATTCTTCAATATATGCAAATCAGTCAATGTGATACACCATATTAACAAATTGAAGGAGAAAAAACATATGATCATCTCAATAGATGCAGAGAAAGCTTTCGACAAAATTCAACACCCATTTATGATAAAAACCCTCCAGAAAGTAGGCATAGAGGGAACTTTCCTCAACATAATAAAGGCCATATATGACAAACCCACAGCCAACATTGTCCTCAAGGGTGAAAAACTGAAAGCATTCCACTAAGATCAGGAACAAGACAAGGTTGCCCACTCTCACCACTCTTATCCAACATAGTTTTGGAAGTTTTAGCCACAGCAGTCAGAGAAGAAAAGGAAATAAAAGGAATCCAAATCGGAAAAGAAGAAGTAAAGCTGTCACTGTTTGTAGATGACATGATACTATACATAGAGAATCCTAAAGATGCTACCAGAAAACTACTAGAGCTAATCAATGAATTTGGTAAAGTAGCAGGATACAAAATTAATGCACAGAAATCTCTGGCATTCCTATACACTAATGATGAAAAATCTGAAAGTGAAATCAAGAAAACACTCCCATTTACCACTGCAGCAAAAAGAATAAAATATCTAGGAATAAACCTACCTAAGCAGACAAAAGACCTGTATGCAGAAAATTGTAAGACACTGATGAAGGAAATTAAAGATGATACAAACAGATGGAGAGATATACCATGTTCTTGGATTGGAAGAATCAACATTGTGAAAATGACTCTACTACCCAAAGCAATCTACAGATTCAATGCAATCCCTATCAAACTACCACTGGCATTTTTCACAGAACTAGAACCAAAAAAATCATAATTTGTATGGAAACACAAAGGACCCCGAATAGCCAAAACAATCTTGAGAACAAAAAACGGAGCTGGAGGAATCAGGCTCCCTGACTTCAGACTACACTACAAAGCTACAGTAATCAAGACAGTATGGTACTGGCACAAGAACAGAAATATAGATCAATGGAACAGGATAGAAAGCCCAGAGATAAACCCACGAACATAGGGTCACCTTATCTTTGTAAAGGAGGCAGGAATGTACAGTGGAGAAAGGACAGCCTCTTCAATAAGTGGTGCTGGGAAAACTGGACAGGTACATGTAAAAGTATGAGATTAGAACACTCCCTAACACCATACACAAAAATAAGCTCAAAATGGATTAAAGACCTAAATATAAGACCAGATACTATCAAACTGTTAGAGGAAAACATAGGCAGAACACTCTATGACATAAATCACAGCAAGATCCTTTTTGATCCACCTCCTAGAAAAATGGAAATAAAAACAAAAATAAACAAATGGGACCTAATGAAACTTCAAAGCTTTTGCACAGCAAAGGAAACCAAAAAGAAGACCAAAAGACAACTCTCAGATGGGAGAAAATATTTGCAAATGAAGCAACTGACAAAGGATTAATCTCCAAAATTTACAAGCAGCTCATGCAGCTCAATAACAAAAAAACAAACAACCCAATCCAAAAATGGGCAGAAGAGCTAAATACACATTTCTCCAAAGAAACTAGTAAGTTTCTTAAAAAACTAGTAAGTCAGAAAGAGAAAGACAAATACCATATGCTAACACATATATATGGAATCTAAGAGAAAAAAAAATGTCATGAAGAACCTAGGGGTAAGATGGGAATAAAGACACAGACCTACTAGGGAATGGACTTGGGGATATGGGGAGGGGGAAGGGTAAGCTGTGACAAAGTGAGAGAGAGGCATGGACATATATACACTAACAAACATAATACAGATAGCTAGTGGTAAGCAGCCGCATAGCACAGGGAGATCAGCTCCGTGCTTTGTGCCCACCTAGATGGGTGGGATAGGGATGGTGGGAGGGAGGGAGATGCAAGAGGGAAGAGACATGGGAACATATGTATATGTATAACTGATTCACTTTGTTATAAAGCAGAAACTAACACACCATTGTAAAGCAATTATACTCCAATAAAGATGTAAATAAAAGAAAATAAAAGAAAAAAAAAAGAAGTCATTGTCAAGTCCAATGTTGTGAACCTTTTGTTTTCTTCTAAGCATTTTATAGTTTTAGCTCTTACATTTAGCTCTTTGATTCACCTCAAATTAATTTTTATATATGGTATTAGATAAGGGTCCAACTTCATTCTTTTGCATGTAAATATACAGTTTTCTCAGAAACATCTGTTGAAAATTGTCTTTTCCTCATTAAATAGTCTCAGCACGCTTGTCAGATATTATTTGACCATACATGTGAGAATTTATTTCTGGGCTTTCTGTTCTGTTACATTGGTCTATATATCTGTCTTTATGCCAGTACCTCATTGTTATGATTAATGTAACTTAGTAAGTTTTGAAATCAGGAAATGTGAGTACTCTAACTTTGTTCATCTTTTTCAACATTGTTATGGCTATTCCATATGAATTTTAGAATGGTTTTCCTTCTATTTCTGCAAAAAACATTGTTGGGATTTTGATAGAGATTGCATTGACTTTATAGATCTCTTTGAGTAACACTGACATCCTAACAAGATTGTTTTCCATTCCATGGACATGCTATGACTTTATTTATGTCTTGTCTAATTTCTTTCAGCAATATGTTGTAGTTTTTATCATATAAGTCTTTTTTTTTTTTTTTTTTTGCAGTACACGGGCCTCTCACTGTTGTGGCCTCTCCCATTGCAGAGCACAGGCTCTGGACGCTCAGGCTCAGCGGCCATGGCTCACGGGCCCAGCCGCTCCACGGCATGTGGGATCCTCCTGGACCAGGGCACGAACCCGTGTCCCCTGCATCAGCAGGCGGACTCTCAACCACTGCGCCACCAGAGAAGCCATATAATATAAGTCTTTTACCTCCTTGGTTAAGTTAATTCCTAAGTGTGTCGTTTGTTTTGATGCTATTGTAAATGGAATTATTTCCTTAGTTTTCTTATCAGATTGTTCATTGTTGGCACATAGAAATACAACTGATCTTTACATGTTGATTTTGTATCCTATTTTGCTGAATTTATTTATTAGTTCTAACATGTTTTTCCTGCAATATACCTAATTGCTCTGGCTAGAACGTCCAGTAATAGGTTGAATATAAGCAGCAAAAGCAGGCACCCATGCTTTGGTCCTGGTTTTAGAGAAAAATCTTCCAGTCATTCACCATTAAATATGATTCTCGCTATGGATTTTTCATACATTGTTTGATTATGTTGAGGTAGTTTCCTTCCATTCCTAGTTTGTTGAGTGTTACTGTCATAAAACTGTACTGAATTTTGGCAAATGTTTTTCTACATCAATTGAGATGATTTTTTTCTTCATTCTGTTAATGTGGTGCATTATATTGATTGATTTCCATATTTCAATCATCCTTGGATTCCAAGAATAAGTCCCATTGGTCATGGTGTAAAATCCTTTTGATACACTGCTGAATTTGGTTTGCTGAATTTTGTTGAAGATTTTTTGCATTAATGTTCATAAAGGATATTGACCTATAATTTTCTTACAGTATTTTTATGTAGCTTTGGATCAGGGTAACACTGACCCAAATAGAATGATTTATCAAGTATTTTCTATTCATCAACCTTTTGGAAAACTTTGAGAGGGATTGGTGTTAGCTTAGGGTGTTTTGTGTTTTTTTGTGTGTGTTTGGTAGAATTTACCAGTGAAACCATTAAGCCCAGAGCTTGTCTTTGTTGGCTGACTTTTTTTAAACTACTGATTTACTAACTAGTTCTAATTCTATTCAGGTTTTCTATTTCTTCATGATTCAGTCATAGTAGGTTCTGTGTTTCTAGAAATCCATGTCATCTGGATTATGCAATGTTTTGGCATACGATTATTTATAGTACTCTCTTAGAATCCTTTTTGTTTCTATATAATCAGTAGTAATGTTTATTAATACTCACTATAAATTTATTTTTGTGCTTATTTTACACAAAAAATTTAGAGTACTTGAGGCACACTATAAGGTGACAGCTAGCAACCTTTTTAGCCTTTGTTTCTCTCTTATTTAAATATAGATGCTGACAGAAAAGATGGATTAGATGCAGTGTACTTTTTCCTCAGTTGGCGAATTCTTTAGAAAATTATAAATAATGAAACTAAACTGACAAAATGTTGGAAGCTTAATGTAAGCAGCATCATAGCTTCCAGTTACATTGGAATATATAACAGCCCCAAAGAACTTTGGAAAATACTTCTGAATTCCTGAAATCACTTTTTAGCAAGCAATGAATGGGTCTTCTCATATATTCTACAGCTTGGTAGCTTG
This sequence comes from Phocoena sinus, assembly GCF_008692025.1. Lineage (NCBI taxonomy): Eukaryota > Metazoa > Chordata > Mammalia > Artiodactyla > Phocoenidae > Phocoena > Phocoena sinus. The sequence goes on along the minus strand of NC_045768.1, from coordinate 76,398,870 downwards.
GTGGAAAACACATCAATATATCACCATCCCCAGTGATTAAGGCTGGCCCCATAGCATCATCAACTTAGGCCCTGCTCCAGGGATTGGCAGATCTCCTAGTTGACCATGTATTCTTAATTTTATCACATATGTAGATGGAACGGTAGCAGCACATCTCATCTTAAGAATTTTCAAAATTCATCAGGACTTCCCCCAAAACCTACAGTGCCATCACACTGCTCTCTCACACACAGCACAGCCACTCTCAACTGCATCCAAGAGAGAACCTGCAGATGCTACTGTCCTCCACACTGCTTCAACTGCATTCTTAAAAGGCCAAGTGTTAAGGACTAAGGGCAGAAGACTTGAGCTCTGCAGGAGGGCCAGAATGGGCAGAATGCACCATGTCTCAGAGCCAGGCAGTCAGGCTTGAGAAAGACCATGGGCCCATGCAACTGGTGCAAACCCAGCTGCTGGCCTCTATATTTTTTTCTGATTTTAGTATCAATAATTTGAGGCTTTTTTTCTTAGTCCATGTAGCTAAATGTTTATCAATTCTGTTGATCTTTTTGAAGAACCAACTTCAGTTTTCACTGATTTTCTCTATTCTTCTCTATTGTTTTCCTATTCTATATTTCATTTGTATCTCCTTTAATCTTTAGTATTTCCTTCTTTCTTCTAGCTTTGGGTTTAGTTTGTTCTTTTTCTATTTCCTTAAGTTGTAAAGTCAGGTTGTTGATTTGAGATCTCCCTTCCTTTTTAAAGCAAAGATTTATAGCTATAAATTTCCCCCTTAGGGCTTCCCTGGTGGCGCAGTGGTTGAGAGTCCGCCTGCCGATGCAGGGGACACGGGTTCGTGCCCCGGTCCGGGAAGATCCCACATGCCGCGGAGCAGCTGGGCCCGTGAGCCATGGCCGTTGAGCCTGGGTGTCCGGAGCCTGTGCTCCGCAACGGGAGAGGCCACAACAGTGAGAGGCCCGCGTACCACAAAAAAAAAAAAAAAAAAAAAAAAAAAAATTCCCCCTTAGCACTGTTTTCACTGTGTCCCGTAAGTTTTGGTATGTTATATTTTTGCTTTCATTTGTCTCAAGATATTTCCTAACTTCTCGTGATATTTTTCTTTGACCTATTGTTAAAGAAATAGGTTTATTTCTGTTTATTTCTGGCTGTTAAGAGTATGTTGTTTAATTTCCACAAATGTGTGAATTTTCAGTTTTCCTTCCATTATTGATAACTAACTTTATCCTGTTGTGAGTCAAAGATACTTTGTATTATATCTAGCTTCTAAAATCTAATGAGGGACTTCCCCGGCAGTCCAGTGGTTAAGACTCCGTGTCCCCAGTGGAGGGGGCGTGGGTCCAATCCCTGGTCCCGGAACTAAGATCCCACATGTCAAGTGTAATTGACATGTAATAAACTGCACCTATTTAAATAAATACATAAATAATAAAATTTTTTAAAAATCTAATGAGAATTAATTTGTGGCCTAACAAATGGTCTCTCCTGGAGAATGCCCATGTACACTTGAGAAGAATGTGTATTTGTTGTTGTTGGGTAGAGTGTTCCTTAAAAGTTAGATCTAATGGATTTATTGTGTTGTTCAAGTCCTCTAATTCCTTGCTTCTCTCTTCTGTTTGGTTGTTCTATCCATTACTGAGAGTGGGGTATTGAAATCTCCAACTGTTATTGTAGAACTGTCTATTTCTCTCTTCAATTTTGTCCATTTTTGCTTCATATGTTTTGATGGTGTGTTATTAGGTGCATAAACATCTATAATTGTTATATTTTCTTGCTGTATTGAAACTTTTATTTATATATAATGCCTTTCTTTGTCCCCTGTAACCTTTTCATTTAATAGGCTTTTGATTTAAAGGCTATTTTGTCTGATATTAATATATCCATCCCTGTCTCTTTTGGTTACTATTTCTATGAAATATTTTTTCATCCTCTCACTTTCAACCCATTTGTGTCTCTAGATCTAAAGTGAGTCCCTTATAGACAACATATATTTGGGCCATGTAATTTTATCCATTTTACCAATCTTTGTCTTTTGATTGGAAAGTTTAATATATTTACATTTAAAGTAATTTTTTAAATAATTTTATTTATTTTTGGCTGTGTTGGGTCTTCATTGTTGCGCATGGGCTCTCTCTAGCTGTGGCAAGCGGGGGCTACTCTTCATTGGGGAGCACGGGCTTCTCATTACGGTGGCTTCTTTTGCTGTGGAGCATGAGCTCTAGGTGTCCAGGCTTCAGTAGTTGTGGCTCGTGGGCTCAGTAGTTGTGGCTCTCGGGTTCTAGAGCGCAGGCTCAGTAGTTGTGGCGCACGGGCTTATTTGCTCTGCAGCATGTGGGATCCTTCTGGACCAGGGACTGAACCCGTGTCCCCTGCATTGGCAGGCAGATTCTTAATCTGTCCACCCCCATGGTAGTCCCCAAAGTAATTTTGATAAGTAAAGACTTACTTCTGTCACTTTGTTTTCTATGTGCTTTATAGCTTTTTGTCCATCATTTCTTACACTACTTTCTTTTATGTTTAACTGGTTTTGTTTTTTTTTGCAATGAAACATTTTAATTCTCATTTCTTTGTGTGTATTTTCTATAGCTATTTTCTCTGTGGTTACCATGGAGATTATATTTAACATCCTAACGTTATAATACTCTAATTTGAATTTATACCAGCTTAACTTTAACAACATACAAAAACTCTGCTCCTATACAGCTCTATCCCTACCCCCTTTCCATGATTGATTTCAGAAAAATTACATCCTTATACATGTGAGTCTAAAAACACTAACTAATACTTGTTTTTTGTGCATTAATCTCTATAATATGTAGGAAACAAAATGTGTAGTTACAAACCAAAGTTACAATAATATTAGCTTTTAGACTAATTTTTAAATGTATTAGCCTCTTAAATCATATAAAAAAACAAAAAGTATAGTTACAAACAAAAGTTACAATAACACTAGCTTTTATAAATGGTTTTGCATTTAATTTCACGGAGCTTTTTATTTCTTTATACAGCTTTGACTTACTGTCTAGTCTTTTCGTTTCAACTTGTAGGGTTAGTATTGATTCTATCTGTTTGGTGACTAGAGCAGGGGAGAAGTTGTATCAGAATCAGTAGAAGAAAGGTAAGGTGAGAGAGGGAAAAAAATAGGAGAAATTAGAAGGTAACTTCTGTACTGATTCTGCCAAATACTGAACTGTCTACATGTATTTGAGGTTCAAGTAGTCGAGTATGTGCTAATGACCTCTTGCATGAATCTCCCTCTCCTGGGAAGCTATTTGTCTTCCCCTAGCGGTGGCTGTTTCTCCTAAGTTATTTTTCAATGTCTGCAATGGTCATAATAGCAATCTGTCAGCCCCTGAAACCTTTAAGCATGCAGAATAAACGACTGAGGAAATTCATTTAGCCAATTGTAGAAGTTTAAGTCATAGCACTTAGAGCCCTGTTTGACCCTGCACACTCTTACGCCCACATTGTTTTGACACAGGAAAGGGGTGTGTGTGTGTGTGTGTGTGTGTGTGTGTGTGTGTGTGTGTGTGTGTGTGTATTCTTTAACACTGTATATTTCCCCCATGGGCGTTCAACACAGTGTTTTTCTTCCAAAGATCTGCAAATATTTTAAATGTTGTTTGGCTCTTCAATATTCTATACACTAATAAAGAAAATCATTCCATAAATGAAACTGTGAGACAAGCAATGTATTTTAAGTTATGTTTATGGAAAACAGTTATTAAACTATGTTAATGCTTATAATGAAATTCATTGCTAATTCAAGAACTAATTATATAGATAATGGTCCCTGCTTCTACTTGTCTTTTAGCTACTTTAGAGCTTCCAACTTTTTTTTACTTAGTGCTTGGAATAATCTAGGAATGATAGGGCACAAAATCAATGCATTAATAAAAGCTGTAATTACATATAGTATCTGTATAGCACAGTTTACAAATCACTATTACCTATTATTCTCATTTATTATAATGCTTTTAACAAAACTATGAAGTTTTACTCCCAGTGTAGAGATAAGAAAACTGAGATTAAAACTTTTGAATTATTTCCTGGGTTGTCACAGTCAGTAAGTGACAAATGTAGGGCTTAAACAAAAGCTTCTAATTCCTAATCGGTGTTCTTCCACTTTCTAGGGAAATCCTTGGGTGTTTTAAAGGCTCTAAGATTTGCCTGTTTCTCACTTAAGGATATATCAGTGTTATGAGTTGAATTATAGCTCTCAAAAAGATGTTGAAGTCCTTCCTAACTCCCAGGACCTGTGAGTATGACCTTATTTGGAAATACATTTTTTATAGAGGAGATGATCAAGTTAAGATGAGGTCATTAGCGTGGGCCCTAATCCCATGTGACTGGTGTCCTAATAAAAAGGGGAAATTTGTACATAGAGGGGGACGTGTACAGAAGGAAGATGATGAGAAGACACATGGAGAATCCATCTACAAGCCAAGGGATGCCTGAGATTGTCAGACAAGAGCAGAATCATGAATCAGTTCTTCCTCACAGTCCTCACAAGGAATCAACCCTGCTAATACCTTGATTTTGCAGTTTTAGCCTTCAGAACTGTGAGAAAACAAGTTTCTGTTTTTTAAGCCACCTAGCTTTTGGTACCTTGCTAAGGCATTCTCGGGAAACTATTACAGTCAGTGACAATCATTGATCAGTTTGTACTCTACATGCAGCCTTGGATTGGATAGATAGCTGTACTCTGTACTGCTTTCCACCTAAGGAATTCAGAACGTAATTAAGGAAGCTCTTTTATTTCATTGAAATTCTTCCTGTATGGGTATTGAACCAATCCTGAGCAAGATAAGGAGTTCAATAAGCAGTTGATCACCATCAATAGAATTAATTTTATTGCTAGAGGCCTGGCATGCCAAAGAAGTCTGAATGCTAACTAACCCCACCCACCAGAATGTTTATCTTTAATAAACCAATATTTGGCCTTAAAAACCCTTCTCACCATTCCAGAAATCCCCTATCAACACACAGAAATTAGAACCAAAGATGATACTCATTTGCCTTCCTTTTTCTAGGCTCTTTGTCACATGTTTATACATGTGTGCACGTATATAGGGAGAGGATGAAACTTAGCTTCGCACACCCATCCATAGCCACCCTTAAATTTCCACAGTACATTGCTATGTTGGTCCCACCTCTAAAACTGAGTTTCTGGATCATTTTTCTTCTCTGTACTTCGTTCCTGCTGGAAATTAGAATTTTCTCTTAACCTAAGCCCATGTTTTGGACTACGGACACCCAACCCAGTTTTGGCCAATCTCCTCCCCAAAGAGATGGGATGTTTCCACTGGACGTAATCCTATTTTAAATTGTAAAATATACCGAAATCTTGATAGTGCCGTCTATCTCTTTTCTATTTAGTCATTGCTCTTGAACATTTCAATGCTGTGCCCCACTCATGCTTAGTTAAGATTGCCTACCTACATCAGGCCCAAGCTCATCATGAAATAGCTACCACTTGTTGAGAGGCTCTTCTTATTACAATGATAGATGCATAATTCATGAATATCTAACAATAATCCTAAGAAATAGGTAAACTAGTATTCAAATTTTACAGAGAAAGAGGCTTAAGTTGTCAAACAAATGGATGATTTAAATATTGGTATGGGCGTTGAGAAAATGAATGACTTTAGTGACGGGATTTTCTTTTTTAATCTTTTTATAAGTCAAGGAGTTTCTAATTCTTTGCTTTCACCTAGATTGACTGAAGAACTTACCAGCTGACAGGTGTTCATAAAAAGTATTTTTGATGATTAATCATTATATGATTTTTGTCATGTATCTCAAAATGATTTAAAACTGAGTGACATTTCCATCACAAAGCTCCTTCCATTCCCACCTACTGTTCAGTAAATAATATTTCTCAGACATCCATAAAAACAAAAAATAGGAATGGAATTGATGTTGATCCTTATCTCATTTAGCAATAACAGGAATACATGAACTAATTGGAAACAAAAAAGTTTCCATCATCCCATCAAAAGATGCATCTCCAAAAAAATAATGACCCTGGTATAGATGCTGATCAAGAAATCAAAGAGCTAAACTAGCTCTCATTTACTGACAGGATCATTTTGGGTAACTCCAATGCCAGACATGGAAATCAATATGAAAGCCCAGAACTGAGAATATTACATCTTTCAGGAAACTCCACAGAACAGCCATCTTAACCAATAAGAGAAGAATTTAATCAAATTTGAGTAACTGACAGCCTCTAAGATAAATATGATTATTTCCATCAAGTTAAAGAAGGTCTAAAATAGGTCAACAATTATTATTTCTTTCCCACTAAAGTTCAATAGGCATGGGCTGGTAAAGAATTACGTGATGTCCCTCTTTAAAAGCTTTCATGATCTGAGTTAAAAATGTCTACTCAGATAGACCAGTTCAGTGCTACACCATAATTTTCTACTCTGGCAACCATATCAGGAATAGAATTTGGGACAAATAATTTAATTTCTGAGAAATTAGCCCAACATCTTAATAATGTGCCAAGTTACAGGTTGCTATGAGAATTAAGTTACATAAGACATGGTTTGTAAAGCACCTACTTTTTAACTTCTTGGCGAATGAAAAGTATAAATAAGTACTGATAAAGACTGAATTTTAATAGCAGATCAAGTAGGATCTCGGTTTGTTCCTTCCCATGATAATCCTTCGCTCTCTGGTATGGGCAGTACCAACACTAGAACAATCTACATTGATTATAAAAAGCATGGAGAAAAGGAAGACTTAAATTTTATCTTTGAGTCAAGCATTAGAGATGCCCCTTAAGTAGGCCTACTATATGCGGATGTGGAAGACACGTTTGTAATTCCATTCTTTCATTAATAAATCATTTATTAGGCACCTGATATATACCAGGAAATAGGGCTATAAACCTAAAGAGAAAATTAACCTTAACAGACTCTTAAATAACTATGAAAAATAAACACAATGTGATGTGAAATATGCTTTACTAAATGAATATATTATGGTGAAAGGGGTGATTAAAAGAAGTTAGTAGGATCACAAAAGAGGTGATATTAGAGGTAATATTTATAAAATATTCTGGATTTTGCTCAAGGGGCAAGAAAAGAGACCATAGCTGTTATGGTCACTACTGAGCTGGTGCATCACTGGCATTCAATAATCATTTATTGTCAACAAGTCACTTATTGACTATTTTTAATCAATGAAATGATGAAAAGGTGTATGAAAAAGGAAAATGTGTATGCTTGGATCTTAATATGTATGTTGGCTGTCTTCAAATGAGCTGCAAAACTATTTGAGTTTCTTTTGTGCAGGGTTATCTATAATTGTTTAAATTTTACCATGAAGGCAAGAGTAGCCAGCATATCCTCTGGACTCATACAGAACAAACTTCTCTTTCACTGGGAAATGCTTACACTATTTATATAATGAGCTCCGGTCTTCACTTCTCTGACTTAAATACTCCTAATACTTTCAAAGATTTTTCATCTGATTGAATTCTAGCCTCTTCACTGTAGTGGTCTTTTTTTCTTTAGATATGCACCAATTTTTTAAATGTACATGGTGAAATTGGGTGCCCAACACTCAAAAGTATTGTTACAAATACAGTAGACAATAGGACAGATGACAGTAGCTTCATTTACACACTATTTTCTACTAGAAAGTGCCCAATTGGGGAAAACAAAGATGTCAGTATAGACTATCTAGGCAAGATCTTTTCTTGTCATGATTTGCTAAGTGTTGTTTCCTTCTTCTACTCTGTTTTCCTATTGCTAGGAAGAAAAACCGACCCATATCCTGGAAATACAATTTTTTGCATTGGGATAACACATTTATTGCTAGCATGTAACTTTAAAAGCCAGAACATTACTTAGACATTACCCAGGAGCCCAGCAACCTCAAAGTTTATGCCCGGATAAGACTCAGAAGAAACAAAACACCAAATCTGCAATAATGTTCTCTTTATTTCACAATAATAGTGTCTTTATTTTTTATACGGCCCATCACTAGAGTCTCTTGATACTGGATGTCAGCAAGTTCATAGCCATGCATGGAGATGTTCCTACACCCTTTAATTCCTAAGCCTTGTCTTCTCCTCTTTCCCTACTTTGGGCCATTCTAGAGTCCCAAACATTTTTTCCTTAAGAGGCTATAGAATCCCACCTTTTTGGGCATTAAGATAATCTGAGATTTTTGTAAATAGCATAGCCAAAGCATCAAAACTTCTTACTCTTAAAACTCAGAAACAGGGAAATTCAAATCAAAATCACAATGAGATGTTGCCTCACACCTGTCAGAATGGCTATCATCAAAAAGAACACAAATAACAATTTTAGTGAGGATATGGAGAAAAGGGGATGCTAGTACACTGTTGCTGGGAATGTAAATTGGTACAGCCACTATGGAAAACTGTTGGTGGGAATGTAAATTAGTACACCCACTATGGAAAACAGTACAGAGGTTCCTCAAAAAATTAAAAAGAGAACTACCATATAATCCATCAATTTCATTCCTGGGTATTTATCCAAAGAAAATGAGAACACTAATTAGAAAAGATATATGCACCCCAATATTCATAGCAGCACTATTTATTATAATAGCCAAGATATGGAAGCAACCTAAGTGCCCACTGATAGACAAACGAATAAAGAAGGTGTGGTATACTATACAATGGAATATTACTCAACCATAAAAAAGAATGAAATCTTGCCATTTGCAGCAACACAGGTGGAGGGTATTACGGTTAGTGAAATAAGTCAGACAGAGAAAGACAAATACTGTATGTTTTCACTTATATGTGGAATCTAAAAAACAAAAGAACAAGCATAAAATAGAAACAGACTCATAGATACAAAGAACAAACTGGTGGTTTCCAGAGAATAGGATGGTGAGGGGATGAGTGAAATAGGTGAAGAGGATTAAGAGGTACAAACTACCAGTTATAGAATAAATAAGTTATAAGGATGTAATGTACAGCACAGAAAATATAGTCAATGTTTTACAATAATTTTGTATGGTATATAATCTATAAAAATATCAAATCACTATTGATATTGTAACCTGAAACAAATATTGTAAATCAACTATACTTCAATACATAATAAATAAAGAAAAATAATACAGAGAGATGCCACAGAGCTCCAAAACTTAATGACTTTATATTAGTACTTAGGAATTATCAGTCACTGTGTGATTTTCTAATCTTATAGGTAGGCATGGTCACCCCTGGAGACTGTCATCAATTATCTGGGAAGGAGGTAAGGGCTTTATTCCTCTATGCCTCCATCTTCTAAAATTCAGGTAATCTGTCATATGCTCATGGAAGCCAGTCATCCCTTGTAAACCATGGTTACACGTCATTCTCCATTTATTTCTCTTTTGTTATTGCCCAACTTTCAGATAAGTCTTACATAAATAATATAAATATCCCAACTTTAGCCTAACTGTTAATAGAAGGACAGATTCCCTCTTAGAGAAGAAAGTTCAAAGGGAAACAATACCATACATCTATGCCATCTACAAAATGGTGCAATAGAAATCCTCAAGAAACACCCTAGAGAAAGGAAACAACGTCTGGTTATAGAGCCTTAGCTAAGCCTCTTCTTTATGGAAATTCTCCCTTTGCTGCCAACCCTGAAAAATCTGGTTTCATTCAGGAAGATGCCAAGTATATATGCATTTATTTGAGATTCTAACCAACTCTAAGCCTGTGGGATCCAAGGTGTTCCCATCAGCGCCAAACACTGGTTCAGAACTCTAGCTGGTTTTCTGGGCTCATCTCTGTAAGAGCCACCACACACCCATCTAGATTTCTCAGCACCCTATTTTCCTTCAGACCTCTAGAGCTATGAAAGAACTATAGAAAGATGAACTCCCTGGCTGATGACCTCAGAAATCCCCAAATCACACCCACTGAAATCCCTAATCACATCACAAAAAGGCCCAAGGAGGCTTTTCCTGTAGGGAAAGCTTAATATCAAAGCAAATCCATATTCCACTTCAACACCTGTGCAAGGAGAGAAGGTCCCAGTTGGGTCTCTGTTCATTTACTGCAGTTGTTGGAATTAGGGACCTGTCTTCCTGCCTCTTTCTCTCACTGGGGGGTATTTAGGGAACAGTTCTTTCTGCTGATCACTAGGACAAAAATTGCTATCATGCTGAGACTTAAGATTGAAATTTAAAAACAAATATTTCCCCTATTCCATTCAGGTTTAGATAAGAGTCTCAAACATTCTCTCAAGAATCAATAATCTAGGGCAGAAAAGTACTGTGTAGCAAGAAAACAGAAATCACCTCCCCACAAATTTTGCCTGGTTCCTAAGAAATGTCCTAGCAATTCTATATAGATTCAAAGAACTACTTAACTATGTAGATTTCTAAATACCATACATTTAATATTAGCCTCCCAAGTTGTGCAAAACTTATGAAAAGTATTTGCTTCATCACCTTCTTACTCACAAGGGAAATAGTTTCTGGGCTATAGCTGGCCCCCCCACACAATCCGATCAGGAACTCCTCACAAGATCCCCACGTCTTGAGTACGTCAAGAATAGTGGAGGGCATTTACCATTGCAACAAAAAGAATAAAATACCTAGGAATAAACCTACCTAAGGAGACAAAAGACCCATATGTGGAAAACTGTAAGACACTGATGAAAGAAATTAAAGATGATACAAACAGATGGAGAGATATACCATGTTCTTGGATTGGAAGAATCAACATTGTGAAAATGACTATACTACTCAAAGCTATCTACAGATTCAATGCAATCCTTATCAAACTACCAATGGCATTTTTCACAGAATTAGAACAAAAAATTTCACAATTTGTATGGAAACACAAAAGACGTTGAATAGCCAAAACAATCTTGAGAAAGAAAAACAGAGCTGGAGGAATCAGGCTCCTGGACTTTACACTATACTACAAAGCTACCGTAATCAAGACAGTATGGTACTGGCACAAAAACAGAAAGATAGATCAATGGAACAGGATAGAAAGCCCAGAGATAAACCCACACACATATGGTCACCTTATCTCTTATAAAGGAGTCAAGAATATACAATGTAGAAAATACAGCCTCTTCAATAGGTGGTGCTGGAAAAACTGGACAGCTACATGTAAAAGAAGGAAGTTAGAACACTCCCTAACACCATACACAAAAATAAACTCAAAACAGATTAAAGACCTAAATGTAAGGCCAGACAGTATAAAACTCTTAGAGGAAAACATAGGCAGAACAGTCTATGACATAAATCACAGAAAGATCCTTTTTGACCCACCTCCTAGAGTCATGAAAATAAAAACAAAAATAAACAAATGGGACCTCATTAAACTTAAAAGCTTTTGCACAGCAAAGGAAACCATAAATGAGATGAAAAGACAACCCTCAGAATGGGAGAAAATATTTGCAAACGAAGCAATGGACAACGGATTAATCTCCAAAATATACAAACAGCTCATGCAGCTCTATATCAAAACAACAAACAACCCAATCAAAAAATGGGCGGAGGACCTAAATAGATATTTCTCCAAAGAAGACATACAGATGGCCAAGAGGCACATGAAAAGATGTTCAACATCACTAATTATTAGAGAAATGCAAATCAAAACTACAATGAAGTATCACCTCACACCAGTCAGAATGGCTATCATAAAAAAAATCTATAAACAATAAATTCCTCCTGTTGGCAGGAATGTAAATTGATACAGCCACCTGTGGAGAACAGTATGGGGGTTCCTTAAAAAACTAAAACTAGAACTACCGTATGGCCCAGCAATCCCACTACTGGGCATATACCCTGAGAAAACCATAATTCAAAAGACACACGCACCCCAATGTTCATTGCAGCACTATTTATAATAGCCAGGTCATGGAAACAACCTAAATGTCCATCAACAGAGGAATGGATAAAGAAGATGTGGTATCTGTATACAATGGAATATTACTCAGTCGTAAAAAGGTTTGAAACTGGGTCATATGTAGAGATGTGGATGGACCTAGATTCTGTCATACAGAGTGAAGTAAGCCAGAAAGAGAAAAACAACTATCGTATATTAACACATATATTTAAAATCTAGAAAAACAGTACGATGAACCTATTTCCAGGGCAGGAACAGAGATGCAGATATAGAGGATAGATGTGTGGATACAGTGGGGGAAGGGGAGGGTGGGATTAATTTGGAGATTAGGTTTGACATAAATACACTACCATGTGTAAAACAGATAGCTAGTGGGAACCTCCTGTATAGCACAGGGAGCTCAGCTCGGTGCTCTGTGATGGCCTAGATGGGCAGGATGCGGGGGAGCGAAGTCCAAGAGGGAGGAGGTATATGTATCCATGTAGCTGATTCACTTCGTTGTACAGCAGAAACTAACACAACATTGTAAAGCAATTTTACTCCAACAAAGAAAAAATAAAGAACAGTGGGTAACACCATTCTCCAATTTCTACTCTTCCACCCTTTCCATGCCATTTGTAATAGGAAATACATTTTAGATTTCCGTGTTCTGGAGACTTTGAAAGTAATTATAACTACCAGTTGAACTCCAAGAGGTAGGTCGCTGAGATACATGGCTTGCTTTGCTTCACACAAGCTCATCAGAACCGTCATGATAGGAAAATAAAAAAGACTTGCAAGAAACATATTATTTGCTCTTCCTTAGGGCTTCAGTTCTCTAAGCCTCTGTCCTCCCTTTAAAAAGCTGGAGGACTGGTAAGGTGCCTAACTACAGTATCATCTTTAATTTCACCGGTTTCTCCCTTTGTGATAACATGCAGTGAATCAAATATGGGAAGTGTCAAAAGATAAACGTCTTTAAGAAGTTTTACAACTTCAAGTTTTGAATAGCTTCAGGTGTCTTCAGAAGAGAGGTGCTCGAAGGGCTAGATCATCTGCAGGTCCTTAAGAGACCTAGCAAGAAAATAACAATTCCTCTACCTCCTCCATCTCTTCCAAACTCTACCATGAGACTGGTCATTAGTTCTAGGTTCTCCCTCTCCACACTTCACAGAGAAAGCTAAACCCAGGCCATCAACACTTCTATCCCAGAGAAGGATTCCAGCATTCACCTGTAAGTTCCTGGACAGCTTCTCTGAGAGGCACAGATATACTCCTTTTGATTCTGCTTCCAGGTCAGAGATCCACCTAGCTCTTGAAAACTCTGAAAACTTGGGATTCCTTTTTCCTAACGCTACCTTGTTCTCGAGTCTTGAGCAAGGGGTTACAATAATATGTCTACAGTGGGGTTACAATATCAAAAACTGTATGAGAATCCTGTACTCTTATCGAACAGAGCAGCCAATGTCAGCGCTCACTTATTTGAAGTGTTGTTCTAGCTAAATGCTCATCTGGGACTTCACAGCGTTCACTGGCGTCCTGGGGATATGAGCACACTCTACAAATACAGGTTAAACTCAGTGAGGCCACAGAAGAACTTCAGCCCCATTATTTCCAGATATGTAACAAAAATATCACCTCTTCCACAGCATAGCTGCCTATCAGGGGAGAAAGAATTACTCTTCATGTCTTCAGGGCCCTCCCAGTGCCTGACTCTGGACTAAAACTCAAAAAGGAAAAACGACTAACCGGAATAGTTGTCCCATGCATTCTAAACACTGAGGTGAGCCGAGAATCAGTACTTGCTGAGTGTTTTTGTCAGTACATCCAGGAACATATTTTCTAAATGAAATAAAGGTAATCACATGCCCAGCCTTCCAAAAAACACAACTTTAATTTTTCTAAAAATGTATCCTCTTCTAGGGATAATTATGTTCACGTTGTCCTGGTGTCTCGAGAAGTTTTATTTAGCAGTTCAGGACGAAGCACCTAGGGCAGGCCCTGAGTCCCCACGGGCCACACCGATTCCCTGTGCTCTCAGTTGACTGGGGCAAGGGTTGGGGATGGGGTGCTGTGGAAGAGTGGGGCCCAGGCCTGTTCCCTCTAAATAAAGTGGAAGCAGCAAAACAACGGCCCCCTCAGCCAGGGTGTGGAGGATCCTGGCAAGAGGAGCAGGCAGGGAATACTCTGGGGCTAGACACTTGCCTCAGGCCATCCAAGTGAACCCAGGACACAGACGCGGGCACCTGGTCAGGCCAGGTTCTTTCAGCACTTTTTTTTTTTTTAATAAAACTCATCTTTTGCATACCAGAAGGTGAAAAATGCATTGAAAAAAAAAATTCATTCTCAGTTTACTCAATGCTCAACCTGCACATGAATTTCTTTTTTACATTTTTACAGTCAAACTGGTACAGAATTTGGAACAATTTGAAGTGAATTTGGAGCAGTCTACTCAGAAAATCTATCTGCATACCAAGAGATGTGGTCCCCACAAAGTACCTGGTGATCAGTTTCCTGATAATTTGTCATAAAAAGATGGAGAGGGGCTCTCTGTTTATCCCCATGGTGACAACATTCAGATTTGAACAACTCCAGCCTCAAAAAGAGCTCTCTCACCATTAGCCAACACAAAGCAGAGTGCTTGAGATATGGTGACTTTTCAAAAGCACCACATACTTGAGACTCTCTTGTATGTACATACACTGCTTCTGAGGCCAAGATAAGTTGCCCATTTTAGTCGGTATGTTATTCTTTTTAATAAAAATGCACTTTGCTATTGAAGGACACATCAACTTTTTAGAAGGATTTTAGCACTTCATTAAAATGTTAAAAGATGTCTTTAAGATAGCTAGCTTATAAGTAATTGCCAAATATTTTTTACTCAAAATGAAAGCTGGGAGATAAGAGAAAGACAAAAGGTGGACACAATACTGTGTGAGACACATGTTTAAGTAAGGAGAACACTCAAATATGTTTCTTTGCCGAAACAACCTGGCTGTTGGAAAGTGGATACAAGACTCAGATAATTATGCAGGTCATCTGGTTGTACTATGAAGAGGCACCAAAAGCCTAGATGATGCATTTAAGCATTCAGTGCTCATGCTAGAAAAGAAGAAAAGTAAAAATTAATGTGAAGAACAGAAATTAATGAAAACAAAGAAGATGATCAATAAAGCCAACAATTATTTGGAAAAAATAAGTACTTAGACAAATTTCTGAAGGGTATGATGATCAATTGTCC
This sequence comes from Phocoena sinus, assembly GCF_008692025.1. NCBI lineage: Eukaryota > Metazoa > Chordata > Mammalia > Artiodactyla > Phocoenidae > Phocoena > Phocoena sinus. The sequence continues at coordinate 76,383,802 of NC_045768.1, read as the reverse complement.
ACTAATTAATCTCTAGACAACTCAATTCCCATCAAAATCTTGACAAAGGACAACTTCATGGAAGTTGACAAGCCTACTATGAAATTTATATGGAACAGTAAAGGGTCAAGCATCGCCAACAGACTAACTCTCCTCTTGAAGAAGAGTGTAGTGTGGAACTTACCTCACCATAAAATGAGAACAGAAGAAAAGACAGAGGACAAGAGCTGAGAAGAGTGGAGAGTAGAATAGATCATGTGTGTGTATGTGTTCTGTGCACTGCCAAACCTATGTAATGCTGAGTCCTGATAGAAAATAAAAGTTGAAACGCTCCACTCAAGAGAAACTTCAACATGTGAAGAAATATGTTCAAGCATGCCCACAGCAACACTACTGGAATAACAACAAAAAAGCTGTTAAAAAAAAAAAAAAAACCCAAATGTCTACCAATAAGACGATGGATACAATGTATTGGTAAAGTGGGATACTATTCAGCAGAACAGAAGAATGAACTGTCGTTATATGTCTCAAACATGAATGAATCTCAGAAACATGTTAAATGAAAAACAGAAGTTGAAGAAAAATAGTCACATTGCAATTGCATTTATATACAGATTTGAAACCAGCACTAATTTATCACTTATAGATGCAAATTTTATAGTAAAACTATAAAGAAGAATTTCTAGCCCTATGGGAGGGGAGGAGAGGAAATAAAATGAAAACCTAAGGGGAAAGTTACGTAAAGGGCTTCAGAAATATTAGTAATCTATTCTTAAGCTGGGTGGTAGGTATAGGCAGGGTTGATATTCAAAACATATTATGCAATAATCCAAACAGTCTAACTACCAATGAATCTAAAAGGACAAATGCTATAGTAATTTATCAGAGTCCAAACAGTGACTGCTTTCCAGGCTTTATATGTTTAAGAACTGAATCTTAAAAGAGGTTCACATCCAAAGAGATGGGGCAGGGGGGGTAAGGGGAGCACCCGGAGGTTCAGATCAGCAGCTACCTACCAGTCAGTATGGACACCCTTCCACAGTCACTATAGCCACACTAGTGCCTACCATCTGAATAATAAATCGTCATGGATATATGAATGCTTTTTTTATTCCTTGTACCATATAGTATATATTATATTGATATTTTTGTATATATACAACAGTACTTCCCAACAGTAATATAATGCATGCCACAGATGTGAGCCATATATGCAATTGTGAATTTTCTGTTAGCCTCTTTTTAAAAAGTAAAACAGGTAAAACTAATTTTAAATTAAATATTCAATTAAATATTTCCAAAATATAATTTCAACAGGTGAACAATATAGAAAAATTGTTAATGGAATATTTTACATATTTTTGTACTAAGTGTTCAAGATTCAATATGTGTATTTTACATAAACAGCACTCACAAACTGAACTAGCCACATTTCAAGTACTCAGTGTGGCTGGTGGCTAAGATCCTGAACACCACACATATAGACTATTTTATGAATTTAAATGATAGAATAGGAATTTTCATATCTGTAGATATGGAAAGATCTCTCAGACATTATTTAATGCAAAAAAAGAAAGATATAAAAGAGTACATACAGATAGTATGATTCAACGTGTTTAAGTATATGGGAAATACATTTTCTTCTGGAAAACTATTAAAACTATTAATGGCAGTGTTTCTTGAAGAGAAGAGCTAGAGACTGAGGACTCAGTGATATTTTTTCTGAATTTTAGTACCTGTATGAACTTTAACTTTTTAAAGCATGAATGTCTATTATTTTTATTTTTAAGAATAGAAACAAATAGTTAATACTGAGGCATATAACAGTGAGAAAAATACTATGAAATAGAAATAGTTAATTTAAGGGGAGCCTCAATTACATTTCCTACCAAAAATGTCAAAACTCTAGATTTTATAATGAAGTGGTAATTTGCCATTCTCTGTCTACTTTGACAGACAGGCATCCCAGACAGGCCACAATGATCACTTGCCCAGTGAACACTCTGTTTTTCTCCACACTGCGACTCCTGATCGAACTGAAGATGGACGTAAGATTAGGGAATTAAGTAAGCCAAGAAGGAAAGATGTCTAAAACTTTTATGGCTTTACAGACTTGAATTCAAATGCATTGGCACATGCAAGATGCCCTAGGTCTACTCTCCCCTGGAATCGCTAATTTAGTAGTCCTTTAAAGAAGGAAGTGGACTCCTCTCTGACCTAATTTGTTCCTGACACACTCATGTTCATGATTATTGCATCCTTTTAAGTGTATCTAAAAGAGCTTTTATGAAGAATCTTAATAAAGTTTTTCCTAGAGGCCGCATCAGCGTTACTGGATTGTTTTCCAGAGTCTTCTCTATTTCCATTTTGGAAAATCAAGACTACCTGGCTCCATCTTTACCTCTGACCCTTTTCTTGTTTTCTGTATATCCTTAAGATCGTCAGCATTATTCAGGAATCCCTCCTGAAGTTTTATCAGTGTTCTTAAATGATTAATACTGACCAGGACAGTTGAATCCTTTTGGGGTGGCCCTGTTCTACTCTATTTCTTTAATAATGCTAGTTGTGTGATCCTTAATCTGCAGTGCACTTTTAATGGGAAAAAAAAAGATTTAGGATTTGAGTCACAAGGCCCTCATTTCATCATATGTTGATATTACACCACCATCCCCAACCAGTAAGTCTATTACTTACTCTCTTTTTCTTCTCACTCCAAAATAAATGAAAGTTTATTCTCAGCTTTTTCACCTTAGTCCTATTCTCCAAAGTTCTTGCTGCTAAGCCTGACCAACAGCTTCCAGCCAAAGTGGAGTCAAGGTGTGAGCGGTACTGCACTTGGCCACGAGAGGGCAGTGGAGGCCTAGAGCCAGGGGGTCATGCAGTCTCCGGTCTCTCGGACCAAAGAACAATGAGCCAGAACCTTCTGATCTCACCGACCACAAGGCCACAGAAAAATGGGGAGTGCACCAATCATGGCCTGAGCAGGAGGACGCCAGCATTTCCATTAATTCATTCAACATCTGATGAACAAACTGAAAAATCAACTTCACCTCTTTAACCTGGTATGCCTTTGTTTCATTAATTTTTGTTCTATACCAGTGTCTTTTAAATATATCATGTAGGCCATCATTATCACTGACCCATCCCAATAGTTTCTGATCCAAGAGGTCTGGAGTCAGGCCCCAGGAATTTCTATTTGATCAAACACCACAGTTGACTAATTCAAATTAAAGGTGGAGAACCAGGTCTAATCTCTTAATCAATTCCATACAGTTTAGTTATTTAACCTTATGTTATCTTTTATGTTGTATTATTATTGTTCTTTATAGTTGCTGACATTGGTAACTTTTATCTTCCATTAAAAATTTCCCACCCTTAGGGCTCTCATACTCTTATTTTCTCTCATTTCCAAACCTACCTATTCAGCTACAAACTATTTTAGAGGCAATAGAATGTGATAGAAGAAACATAATGACCTTTGGAATTAGACAAACCTTCCCCACGCCTCAGTTTTTCTCAATAATATGAAGATAATACATAGTATAGTTGATATAGGGATTAATGAGATGATATATGTTAATCACTTAGAGTAGTGATGGAATAACTGCAGACTCAATAAATGTTAATTTTAGTCCTTCTTTTATTCTTTATGGTAACCAGAGATACATAATCTGCATTCCTCCCTAGTGCCCCTCTCCAATAGTTCTGCTATGAAGAACAAGGACTCAGACCATCTTGCTTTGTACAATATCACAGATAGAGGAGGGAAGAATACTAGCCCTGCCTGAGAGGAGATACAGGTCTGAATGGAAAGGACAGAAATAGGAAGGAGTAGCAGATACCCCCTGTTGCAAAATACTGAGCTCCAGTAAGAAAAGGATTCAGGTGACCTGTAGACTTTGATAATACTTAAGAACTACATAAAGAAGTAAACATCAAATGATATAATATTTTTCTAACATTTTTTATTGGAGTAAAATTGCTTTACAATGTTGTATTAGTTTCTGCTGTACGACAAGTGAATCAGCTATATGGATACATATCTCCTCCCTCTTGGACCTCCCTCCCACGCCCCCATCCCACCCGTCTAGGTCATCACAGAGCACGAAGCTGAGCTCCCTCTGCTATATGGCAGGTTCTCACTAGCTATTTTACACATGGTAGTGTATTTATGTCAAACCTAATCTCCCAATTCGTCCTACCCTCCCCTTCCCCTCCTATGTCCACAAGTCCATTCTCTATGTCTACATCTGTATTCATGCCCTACAAATAGGTTCATCTGTACCATTTTTCTAGATTCCACATATATGCATTAATATATGTTATTTGTTTTTCTCTTTCTGGCTTACTTCACTCTGTATGATGAGACTCTAGGTCTATCCACGTCTCTACAAATGACCCAATTTCATTCCTTTTTAACTCAACAAGTTATTCTACTTAAAATTTGGGCCCAAACTAAATAGTGTCTATAAAAAATGTTTCTAGAAATTACCATGGTTTATTATCTATCTGTGAAAAGGAAAGAACAAAATCAAGGCGAACAACATATTTTTGACAGATATTGATTATTAAAATAACTGGCAAACCATCATTATTTGTCATGGAGGCAACCACTAAAGCAAGCAACCAACCACAAGCTTATATCAATATTAGGTATGAAAAATAAACATAGTCCAAATAAATAAGAAAGAAATATATATGGAAAAAAGTAGATCACATATCAGAAGTCTAACTCTTTGTTATTCTGTAGAGTTTAGTAGAATAGTTCAAATGAAAGTTAAAGGGAATTATTAATCTAGCTCAAGGGCTAAAGCTACTGGTAACTTTACCAAATCTGTAATTCCCTTCCCTCTGCAGACCTCTAATTACAATGCCAAAAAGAGTGAATAAAAGTCCCTAACAACTGCAGAAGCAATTTTATCAATTTTATTTCAGACTTGGAATTGTTTTCAGATAACTCTTCCAGATAGAAGGGTGATTAAAATTTCTCCAAATCACCCTATTACAATGCAGTGAAGTGACATCCCTTCTTGGAACCTCAGCTTCCTCATCTACAAAGTGTTCATAAGTATTTAAACATCACTATACAAGTAGAAAGCACATAAGTTAGTAATTAGCCCATTGAAAATCGATGTTGTTTCTCCTTCCAGCTGTTCCTTTAAATCACATAATGACCCATGAAATACAATATCCAAGTATAAATGTCAATGTTTATAATACTGTCTTCCTCTGAATTTTCTAACTAATATGTGGTAGAAGCGATTCATTTGTTTTGTATACGTCTTAACACAGTATCAGAAAGAGAGTTCAGGTAGGCATTAGTAGCGAATGAATGTTTCCATTATAGAGATTTCCAGTAATTTCCCCCTTGTTCTTTCATCATAGATATTCCATATTTACTAAGTACCTGTAGCTGGTTAGTTGAGCTGACTAGATCAAAACACAGGAAGGTCAAAATCACGGATCTCATTATGTGTTAAAAAAAAAAATGCTCCTAGGATGGTGAGAAAAGGGAACACTTGCACATTACTGGTGAGAATATAAACAGATACAGCCCCTATGGAAAACAATATTGAGGTTCCTCAAAAACTTAAAAATATAACTGCAGTATATATAACTAGCATATGTGTCTTTGCTGAGAGCATAGATATTATGTGTTGTGTTCTCACCACAACATACAGACAGATACACACACACACAATAATAACAATAATAAAGAGGTAGGAGGAAACTTTGTGAGGTGATGGGTATGTTTACGGCAGTGATGGTGGTGATGGTTGCACAGGTGTATACATATCCTCAAACTTGTCAAGTTGTACACATTAAAGCTTTTTATGTTAACTATACCTTGAGAAAGTGGTTTTAAAAAATGAAACAAATTGAAAAATAAAACTTGACTCCTATACCCTGAAAATACTACTGATGACAGATTATCGGCACCTGGTTCACACTCTTTCTAACTCATCTTAAGTCTCACCATCATCTTAAGTAATATGCAAGTACATTTGGACAGTCCCCCAAAAATGCTAACCTCACAAAAATCAATGACAACCTCACCCCACCACCTGACACTTGCACTTCACTTTTTGATAACACCCACAACTGTTCCACCTCTGAAACTTAAACTCTAGTTTCCCACTCTAAATCTACATGACTTCACTTCTCTCATTTTATCACTCCTATTATACCTATTCTATAACCTTATTAAAAATTCTAATTCCTTGAACACTTTATTCTGCCAAACTGTGAGCCCCAAATGAGATAATTTCTCACATATTTAGCCTAGACCTCACCCATCATTTGAACTCATTAACTCCCATAATTTCATTGCTGTCTGGCTTTCGAGCATGACAACCTTATATCAACCTAACCACTTCGCTCCCCTTCCTTTCATCTAAATGGCTTAGCACTGCTGGAGGAAAATGTACAACCATGTGAAATAATGTCACTACAAACTTATGCTCTCCATCCTCAGATGGGCCCTTTCTGTGTGGAGAGTCCTTCTCCCCACTTCCTATTCTTTTTAACATCTTTTTCAAACAGTGCCCAGCAGATGAATTCACTTCTCAGCAGATGAGTTCTCAGCAGCATTGCAACTTCAGAGAGAAAAGAAAGGTCATCGTGTCTTTCTTACTGCTCTTATTCTTCTTTGTCAGTTTTTTTTGGGGGGGAGGGGAGTAAGAGAAGAGGAGGAGCTGGTTGAGTACTTTTTTTTTTTTTTTTTTTTTTTTTTGCTGTACGCAGGCCTCTCACTGTTGTGGCCTTTCCCGTTGCGGAGCACAAGCTCCGGACGCGCAGGCTCAGCGGCCATGGCTCATGGGTCCAGCCGCCCCGCGGCACGTGGGATCTTCGCGGACTGGGGCACGAACCCGTGTCCCCTGCATCGGCAGGCAGACTCTCAACCACTGCGCCACCAGGGAAGCCCAGGTTGAATACTTTTAACATTCCATTCTACTTACTCCATTGGTTTATTAGATGTACACCTTTATTTCTTTAAGTCATTTCTCTAGGTTTTATAATATGCATTCTGAACTCATCAAAGTCTACTCATGAATTCTGTATCACTTCAAGTAAAATGTAAGAATCTGTTAATAGCATATTCTATAACCCTACCCTACCACCACCATTTGTATTATTATGTATTTTATTTCTACATGTTATAAATCCCATAATACATTGTCATTTATTTAAACATTTAATTATTATTCAAAGAAACAAAAACTAGAAAGAAAACATCTTTTTTATTTATCCACATATTTACCATTTTAGCACTCTTCATCTCTGTTAGAGCCAAATTTTCATCTGGTATTATTTTCCTTTAGTGAAAGGAACTGCCTTGAATGTTTCTTGTAGTACAGGTTTGCTAATAATAAATTCTCTCAGAGGGCTTCCCTGGTGGCACAGTGGTTGAGAGTCCGCCTGCCGATGCAAGGGACATGGGTTCGTGCCCTGGTCCAGGAAGATCTCACATGCCGCGGAGCGGCTGGGCCCATTAGCCATGGCTGCTGAGCCTGCACGTCCGGAGCCGGTGCTCCACAACGGGAGAGGCCACAACAGTGAGAGGCCCGCGTACCGCAAAAAAAAAAAAAAAAAAATCTCTCAGATTTTGCTTGTCTAAACATGTCCCTTTATTTTTTGCCTTCCTTTACATAGTTTTGCTGAACATATGATTCTAGTTTGACACTTTTTTCCTTTCCTTCTAGCCTTTAAAGAAGCCAAACCAGAAAGACCTTCAAGATGGTGGAGGAGTAAGACATGGAGATCACCTTCCTCCCCACAAATACATCAGAAATACATCTACATGTGGAACAACTCCTACAGAACACCTACTGAATGGTGGCAGAAGACCTCAAACTTCCCAAAAGGCAACAAACTCCCCATGTACCTGGGGAACGGATGCCCTCAGGAGACCTACACACAGAGGAGGCACCAAATCCAAAGCTGAATCCCAGGAGTTGTACAAATAAAGAAGAGAAAGGGAAACCTCTCCATGCAGCCTCAGGAGCAGTGGATTAAATCTCCACAATCAATTTGAGGTACCTTGCATCTCTGGAATACCTGAGTAGACAACGAATCATCCAAAAATTGAGGCGGTGGACTTTGGGAGCAAGAGAAGACTTGGGGTTTGCTTCCTTATCCAATTTGTTTCTGCTTTTATGTTTATCTTAATTTAGTACTTAAAGTTTATTATCATTGGTAGATTTGTTTAGTGATTTGGTTGCTCTCTTCCACTTTTTTAATATATATATATATATATTTTTTTCCTTTTTCTCTTTTTGTGAGTGTGTATGTTTCTTTGTGTGATTTTATCTGTATAGCTTTGCTTTTACCATTTGTCCTAGGGTTCTGTCTGTCCTTTTTTTAGTATAGTTTTTAGCACTTGTTATCATTGATGGATTTGTTTTTTGGTTTGGTTCCTCTCTTCTTTCTTTCTTTATTTTTATTACTTTTTGATTTTAATAAGTTTTTAATAACTTTATTTTGTTTTATTTTATCTTATTTTTTCTTTCTTTCTTTTTCTCCCTTTTCTTCTGAGCCGTATGGCTGACAGGGTCTTGGTGCTCTGGCCGAGTGGCAGGCCTGTGCCTCTGAGGTGGGAGAGCCGAGTTCAGGACATTGGTCCACCAGACACCTCCTGGCTCCATGTAATATCAAACAGCAAAAGCTCTCAAAGAGATCTCCAGCTCAACGCTAAGACCCAGCTCCACCCAAAGACCAGCAAGCCACAGTGCTGGACACCCCAGCCAAACACCTGGCAAGACAGGAACGTAACCCCACCCATTAGCACAGAGGCTGCCTAAAATCATAATAAGGTCACAGACACCCCAAAACACACCACCGGACGCAGTACTGCCCACCAGAAAGACAAGATCCAGCCTCATCCACCAGAACACAGGCACCAGTCCCCTCCACCAGGAAGCCAACAAAACCCACTAAACCAAACTTAGCCACTGGGGGCAGACTCCAAAAACAGCAGGATCTACAAACCTGCAGACTGCAAACACAAGACCCCAAACACAGTAAGTTACGCAAAATGAGAAGACAGAGAAACACACAGCAGATGAAGGAGCAAGGTAAACACCCACCAGACCAAAGAAACGAAGAGGAAATAGGCAGTCTACCTGAAAAAGAATTCCGAGTAATGATAGTAAAGATGATCCAAAATCTTGTTAATAGAAAGGAGAAAATACAAGAAACGTTTAACAAGGACCTAGAAGAACTAAAGAGCAAACAAACAATGATGAACAACACAATAAGTGAAATTAAAAACTCTCTAGAAGGGATCAATAGCAGAATAACTGAAGCAGAAGAATGCATAAGTGACTTGGAAGATAAAATAGTGGAAATAACTACCACAGAGCAGAATAAAGAAAAAACAATGAAAAGAATTGAGGACAGTCTCAGAGACCTCTGGGACAACATCAAATGCACCAACATTTGAATTACAGGGGTCCCAAAAGAAGAAGAGAAAAAGAAAGGGTCTGAGAAAATATCTAAAGAGATTAGAGTTGAAAACGTCCCTAATATGGGAAAGGAAACAGTCAATCAAGTCGAGGAAGCACAGAGAGTCCATACACGATAAATCCAAGGAGAAACATGCCAAGACTCATATTAATCAAACTATCAAATATTAAATACAGAGAAAAAATATTAAAAGCAGCAAGGGAAAAACAACAGATAACATACAAGGGAATCCCCATAAGGTTAACAGCTGATCTTTCAGCAGAAACTCTGCAAGCCAGAAGGGAGTGTCAGGACATATTTAAAGTGATGAAAGGGAAAAACCTGCAACCAAGATTACTCTACCCAGTAAGGATCTCATTAAGATTCGACAGAGAAATTAAAACCTTTAAAGACAAGCAAAAGCTAAGAGAATTCAGAACTAGCAAACCAGCGTTACAACAAATGCTAAAGGAACTTCTCTAGGCAGGAAACATAAGAGAAGGAAAAGACCTACAATAACAATTAAGAAAATGGTAATAGGAACATACACATCGATAATGCTCCAATCAAAAGACACAGACTGGCTGAATGGATAAAAAACAAGACCTGTATATATGCTGTCTACAAGAGACCCACTTCAGACCTAGGGACACATACAGACTGAAAGTGAGGGGATGGAAAAAGATATTCCATGCAAATGGAAATCAAAAGAGGCTGGAGTAGCAATTCTCATATCAGACAACATACACTTTAAAATAATTACAAGAGACAGAGAAGGACACTACATAATGATCAAGGGATCAATCCAAGAAGAAGATATAACAACTGTAAATATTTATGCACCCAACATAGGAGCACCTCAATACATAAGGCAAATGCTAACAGCCATAAAAGGGGAAACTGACAGTAACACATAGTAGGGGACTTTAACAACCTATTTTCACCAATGGACAGTTCATCCCAAATGAAAATAAATAAGGAAACACAAGCCTTAAACGATACATTAAACAAGATGGACTTAATTGATATTTATAGGACATTCTATCCAAAAACAACAGAATACACTTTCTTCTCAAGTGCTCATGGAACATTCTCTAGGATAGATCGTATCTTGGGTCACAAATCAAACCTTGGTAAGTTTTAAGAATACTGAAATGGTATCAAGTATCTTTTCCAACCACAATTCTATAGGACTAGATATCAATTACAGGAATAAAATCTGTAAAGAATACAGACACATGGAGGCTAAACAATACACTACTAAATAACCAAGAGATCACTGAAGAAATCAAAGAGGAAATAAAAAAATACCTAGAAACAAATGACAATGAAAACACGACGACCCAAAACCTATAGGATGTGGCAAAAGCAGTTCTAAGAGGGAAGTTTATAGCAATACAATCCTACCTCAAGAAACAAGAACCATCGCAAACAAACAACCTAACCTTACATCTAAAAGCAATTAGAGAAAGAAGAACAAAAAAACCCCAAAGTTGGCAGAAGGAAAGAAATCATAAAGATCAGATCAGAAATAAATGAGAAAGAAATGAAGGAAACAATTGCAAAGATCAATAAAACTAAAAGCTGGTTCTTTGAAAAGATAAACAAAACTGATAAACCATTAGCCAGACACATCAAGAATAAAAGGGAAGACTCAAATCAACAGAATTAGAAATGAAAAAGGAGAAGTAACAACTGACAGTGCAGAAATACAAAGGATCATGAGAGATTATTACAAGCAACTATATGCCAATAAAATGGACAACCTGGAAGAGATGGAGAAATTCTTAGGAAAGCACAACCTTCTGAGACTGAACCAGGAAGAAATAGAAAATATGAACACACCAATCACAAGCACTGAAATTGAGAGTGTGATTAAAAATATTCCAACAAACAAAAGTACAGGACCAGATGGCTTCACAGGCAAATTCTGTCAAACATTTAGAGAAGAGCTAACACATATCCTTTGCAAACTCTTCCAAAATATATCAGAGGGAGGAACACTCCCAAACTCATTCTATGAGGCCACCATCACCCTGATACCCAAACCAGACAAAGATGTCACAAAGAAAGAAAACTACAGGCCAATATCACTGATGAACATAGATGCAAAAATCCTCAACAAAATACTAGCAAACAGAATCCAACAGCCCATTAAAAGGATCATACACCATGATCAAGTGGGGTTTATCCCAAGAATGCAAGGATTCTTCAATATACGCAAATCAATCAATGTGATACACCATATTAACAAATTGAAGGAGATAAACCATATGATCTTCTCAATAGATGTAGAAAAAGCTTTTGACAAAATTGAACACTCATTTATGATAGAAACCCTCCAAAAAGTAGGCATAGAGGGAACTCACCTCAACACAGTAAAGGCCATATATGACAAACCCACAGACAACATCATTCTCAACAGTGAAAAACTGAAAGCATTTTCTCTAAGATCAGGAACAAGACAAGTTTGTTCACTCTCACCCTTACTATTCAACATAGTTTTGGAAGTTTTAGCCACAGCAATCAGAGAAGAAAAGGAAATAAAAGGAATCCAAATCAGAAAAGAAGAAGTAAAGTTGTTACTGTTTGCAGATGACATAATACTATACATAGAGAATCCTAAAGATGCTACCAGAAAACTACTAGAGCTAATCAATGAATTTGGTAAAGTAGCAGGATACAAAATTAATGCACAGAAATCTCTTGCATTCCTATACACTAATGATGAAAAATCTGGAAGAGAAAGTAGGGAAACACTTCCATTTACCATTGCAACAAAAAGAGTAAAATACCTAGGAATAAACCTACCTAAGGCAACAAAAGACCCATATGAGGAAAACTATAAGACACTGGTGAAAGAAATTAAAGATGATACAAACAGATGGAGAGATATACCATGTTCTTGGATTGGAAGAATCAACATTGTGAAACATTGTTTCAACATTGTGAAAATGACTATACTACCCAATCTACAGATTCAATGCAATCCCTATTAAACTACCAATGCCATTTTTCTCAGAACTAGAACAAAAAATTTCACAGTTTGTATGGAAACACAAAAGACCCTGAATAGCCAAAGCAATCTTGAGAAAGAAAAACGGATCTGGAGGAATCAGGCTCCCTGACTTCATACTATACTACAAAGCTACAGTAATCAAAGACAGTATGGTACTGGCACAAGAACAGAAATATAGATCAATGGAACAGGATAGGAAGCCCAGAGATAAACCCATGTACATATGGTCACCTTATTTTTCATAAAGGAGGCAAGAATATACAGTGGAGAAAAGACAGCCTCTTCAATAAGTGGTGCTGGGAAAACTGGACAGCTACATGGGAAAGAATGAAATTAGAACACTCCCTAACACCATACACATAAATAAACTCAAAATGGATTAATGACCTAAATGTAATGCCAGACACTATAAAACTCTTAGAGGAAAACATAGGCAGAACACTCTACAACATAAATCACAGGAAGATCCTTTTTGACCCACCTCCTGGAGAAATGGGAATAAAAATAAACAAATGGGACCTAAAGAAACTTAGAAGCTTTTGCACAGCAAAGGAAACCATAAACAAGACCAAAAGACAACCCTCAGAATGGGAGAAAATATTTGCAAATGAAGCAACTGACAAAGGATTAATCTCCAACATTTACAAGCAGCTCATGCAGTTCAATGTCAAAAAGATCAAACAACCCAATCCTAAAATGGGCAGAAGACCTAAATAGACATTTCTCCAAACAAGGTATACAGATTGCCAACAAACACATGAAAGGATGCTCAACGTCATTAGAGAAATGCAAATCAAAACTACAATGTGGTATCACCTTACACCAGTCAGAATGGCCATCATCCAAAAATCTACAAACAATAAATGCTGGACAGGGTGTGGAGAAAAGGGAACCCTCTTTCACCATTGGTGGGAATGTAAATTGATACAGCCACTATGGAGAACAGTATGGAGGGCCTTAAAAAACTAAAAATAGAACTACCATAGGACCCAGCAATGCACTATTGGGCATATGCCCTGAGAAAACCATAATTCAAAAAGAGTCATGTACCACAATGTTCATTGTAGCTCTATTTACAATAGCCAGGACATGGAAGCAACCTAAGTGTCCATGGACAGTTGAATGGATAAAGAAGATGTGGCACATATATACAATGGAGTATTACTCAGCCATAAAAAGAAACGAAACTGAATTATTTTTAGTGAGGTGGATGGACCTAGAGTCTCTCATACAGTGTAAAGTAAGTTAGAAAGAGAAAAACAAATACAATATGCTAACACATATACGGAATCTAAAAAGAAACAAAAAAATTGGTTCTGAAGAGCCTAGGGGCAGGACAGGAATAAAGACACATACGTGGAGAATGGACTTGAGGACACAGGGAGGGAGAAGGGTAAGCTGGGACAAAGTGAGAGAGTGGCACAGACATATATACACTACCCAATGTAAAATAGATAGCTAGTGGGAAGCAGTCACATAGCACAGGAGATCAGCTCGGTGCTTTGTGAACACATAGAGGGGTGGGATAGGGAGGTGGGAGGGTGACGCAAGAGGGAGGAGATATGGGGATATATGTATATGTATAGCTGATTCACTTTGTTATAAAGCAGAAACTAACACACCATTTTAAAGCAATTATATTCCAATAAAGATGTTTTAAAAAAAGATATTATATACAGTGAAGACATAATCTATGTAAATAATCAGTACATAGATGTTAAAAAAAAAAAAAGTCAGGGCTTCCCTGGTGGCGCAGTGGTTGAGAGTCCGCCTGCCGATGCAGGGGACACGGGTTCGTGCCCCGGTTTGGGAGGGTCCCGCATGCCGCGGAGCGGCTGGGCCCGTGAGCCATGGCCGCTGAGCTGCGCGTCGGAGCCTGTCCTCCGCGGCGGGAGAGGCCACAACAGTGAGAGGCCCGCGTAACGCATAAAAAAAAAAAAAAAAAAATAGTTTAAAAAAAAAAAAAAAAGTCATTCCATTGTTACCTGGCTTTCATTGCTTCTAATGAGATGTCAAAAATACTTCCTATCTTTGTTCCCCTGGATAAAACGTGTCCCCTTCCCCCCTTTCACTGCTTTAAAATTTTTCTTTTATTACTGAGTTTCAGCAATTTGATTCTGATGTGCCCTGATTGTGTGTGTGTGTGTGTGTGTGTGTGTGTGTGTGTGTGTTTATCTTGCTTAGATTATTTTAGCTTTATGGAGCTCTATGATCATAGTTTTAATCAAGAAGCAAAAACTTTCTCATTATATCTTTTAATATTTTTCCTGACACTCCTTTTGTCTGGAAGACTAATTGTATTCATTTTAGTTTGCTTGACATTGTCCCACAGGTCACTGAGACTCAATGTATTGGTTTTTAGCCTTTTCTGTGTGAATTCTTTTATTTGAATATTTTCTATTTCTCTTTACGTTAAATGACCTTTTTTTCTCAGTATCTTATCTACTGTTAAAACTTTTTTCTCAGTATGTTATCTCAGGTATTAATATTCAGCTTTAGAAGTTCCACTTGGTTATTGTTTATATCTTCTATTTCTCTTATCAATATATTCATGTTTTCCTTTAAATCTTTGATAATACTGTTTTAAAGTCCTTGTTTGCTAATTACATCATCCTTGTCATTTCTGCATCCGTTTCTATTAACATATTCTCTCCCTAATTATAGGTCATATTTCCTGCTTCTTTGCATGTCTGGTAATTTTCTATTGTACATTTATGTTATGAGTGCCTAGATCTTGTCTTTTTTTAAAGAGCAGTAAGTTTTCTTTGGAAGATAGATCTTATCCTGAGATTTTTGAGCCTTGTTTTAATATTTTAATGGTAGATCCAGAAAGCACTGTGGGAGTTGTTTACTCCTACTACAAAGAGGACATCATTTTGGTGTGTCTACTGAGGGTCCCAGGTTCTACAAGTTTCTGCAGTCTGAATGGTCAGACTCAATTATCTTCCAACCCTGTGTAAGCTCTGGGAATTATTCATCACAAATTTTCCTTTCAGTGGTTTCTTTTTCTGGTAATTATTCTTTGTGCTGAATATTAACGAGACTGCTTTCTTTAGAGGTCTAAGCATGTCCAAGTCTGGCTCAGGCCTGAAGGCAATCAGAAGAGGAGCAGGTTAGGGCTTCCCTCGTGGTGCAGTGGTTAAGAATCTTACCTGCTGATGCTGGGGATATGGATTCGAGCCCTGGTCCGGGAAGATCCCACATGCCGTGTAGCAACTAAGCCTGTGCGCCATAACTACTGAGCCTGCACTCTAGAGCCTGTGAGCCACAACTACTGAGCCTGTGTGCCACAGCTACTAAAGCCCATGCACCTAGAGCCTGTGCTCCGCAACAAGAGAAGCCACTGCAATGAGAAGCCCGTGCACTGCAACGAAGAGTAGCCCCCACTCGCTGCAACTAGAGAAAACCACGCACAGCAACAGAGAACCAAAGTAGCCAAAAGTAAATAAATAAAATAAAAAAAGAAGAGGAGAGGTTTCCCTGGTGGCACAGTGGTTGAGAGTCCGCCTGCCGATGCAGCAGACACGGGTTCGTGCCCCGGTCCAGGAAGATCCCACATGCCGCGGAGCGGCTGGGCCCGTGAGCCATGACCGCTGAGCCTGCGCGTCCAGAGCCTGTGCTCCGCAATGGGAGAGGCCACAGAGGTGAGAGGCCCGCGTACCGCAAAAAAAAAAAAAAAAAAAGAAGAGGAGCAGGTTAGAATATGACCCCAATTCAGTTGTCTAAGTTTAGTGTATGTCATAGCAGCAGTAATAAGTGTAGGCTATTTGTAATAAGACTTAAGGTAAGTCCACACTGGGTCTCGCCAGGTTAGAACTTCTAATTTGGGCAGTCTTATTAATCAAGCTTATGAAGTTCTAACTCTCCATGGGCCTCGAGGATAAGGTTTTGTAGTCTAGAAGAGATTCTGCTTGTTTTTAAATTCCTAAATCATCTGTAGAGGTTAAATGTATAAAGAATATTTTTCCAGAGAACTGGCCAATAGGCTTCCTAGGAGCCAAGATTCATCCGTTTGAAAAAGACACAATGATACGAGACCGCCCCATGCGCTACTTTTTTACTTGCACATGATACTTTCCTCTCCCTGAACCTTAAGAAACTATAAAGATCTTAAATGACATTAGAGACCCTATTGGCTAGCATACATTTAGAAATAATTGCTCTTTCTACTGGTGTTTTAACACTAGAATAGCAATTTTATTTCTCCTTCCCAGCAGTAGGTCCTGACCTGAGACAGAAAGACCAAAAGGACAGAATTAGTCTAACAAATAAGTTAGTGCTTATTTTGGCTAATGTGGTCAAAGAGGGGAGAATTACAAACTTTCTTCTTTGTTTGAAAATCTAACTTAGATATAGAAAAGACTTGACCATGAGTTGCCCTTGAAGGTAAAATTTTCACTAAACTTTTTCCCTCCTGTGTGCTACCCTTTGGAGGTTGCTGAGAAATCGATCACCAGCCTACAAGTTGCTGTCTTTCTTAGTTTTTCCTAGTTGCCTCAAAACTTATCTGGCCAGCAGGGAACAGCAGAAACCAGAGATGAGCCCAGTGACACAGCTAAGGGCCTTATTGCTGCCTAGAATTGATAGATATAGATGTAAGCTTTCATTATGACAGGTCAGGGTATCAAAGAACGGTAGGCATAAATCTTCACCATTCTTGGTAAAACTAGAATCATATGTTCTACAGTTTACGATAGAGGGAAAAGTTCCACTGGATCTCATAGACCAGAACTTACTCCCAGATTTGCATTGTTCTACAACAGTGGATCTTAACTTTGGGGGGACATGGATCCCTTTGAGAATATCATGAAAATTTTGTGCCCCTTCAGAAAAAGACCTATTCTCATGCATGGAATATTGATATCCTTGGATTCCTCTCCCTTCTCTCCACACATACCATCAAGGAACCATGAGCTCCAGGTAACAGATAGCCCTAAAATTCTTGCTAATTAATGACAACAACTACCAAAAGGTAGTAAAACAGAGTGTAACCTGATTCCCCTTCAACATTCTGACCCAAGAAAGAACAAGTGGTTCTCTTAATAACTCAGTCTTAGCTGTAAAAGATCAAAGACTTAATGAAGGCTAGGGAATCTGAAAACAAAAATAAATTATAACCAAATAAGCGGATTTGGCTCTGCAAAGCTCTGCAAAGACCAAACTAAAGGGATCCTCAAAGAAAAAAGAGAACCAGGGACTTCCCTGGCGGCCCAGTGGTTAAGACTCCACGCTTCCAGTGCAGGGGCGTGGGTTCGATCCCTGGTCAGGGAACTAAGATCCCACATGCTGCATGGTGAGGCCTCCCAAAATAAATTAATTAATAATAAAATAAAACAAAATAAAGTGATGTTTTAAAAAAAGAGAGAATCAGAATTATAAGCTTTTGAGGGTCAGAAGAGGAAATGTCCTGCTTTTTGTTACCTTCTGGAGCTCTACAAATACGGTTCCTGACAGGTTTTCATATAACCTCACAACCAAAATGGAGCTGGTTGTTTAAAATGGGCAGAATGTTTATTCTTTCTAAATCAACGGTTGCAAAGACAGGCCATGCACTCAGAGAAGAGGTGATAAAAATGCTGGCAGATAAAAATGCCCGAATGTAACTGTAACAGGGAGTCCCCTTATTTTAAGATGACTTGGCAAAATCTGCCATGATATTTCTAGCACTCGGAGGACTTATTTGAGGGAGTTTCTGAGAGATCTATGGGCAGATTGGGGAAATCTATCTTTTTGCATTCAATGGGTATCTATATCTTGGTCCCCTTGTAGTAACAGAGGCTTGAAGGACAGCAGAGAGCATAGGAAAAGGAGGTGGCTTTCCTCAGAAAGAGGGAAACAACTGTGATGTGAACGAGTACACAGAGTAATGGGTATTGACCACTCAGACACCAAAACGTGAAGGCAGGGTATCTAGAAAGGGGATTTTGGAATCCCTTGATTTATCTGATCCTTTTTCACCTACTTTCAGTTGTAACAGAGCCCAAGATGCCATGAGAGGGTGGGTTACTTACAGCAGAAATAAGTGTGCTGAGGGACCTAGGCTCTGGTGTGTCTCTATGACAACACCAGATCTAAGAGAAAAGGAGTCCAGCTGTACCTTGAAGAGGGATGAGTTTACTAGTCTCCTGAGGGTTACAAGTGGAAGATGAGGGAGCCTGGAAGGCCGAGGGACCTAGGAACCCATAATCAAGGGAAAATTGAGATGAGATGGCAAAGAATAAAGCCATTTTTGTATAGAAATTAGCTTCATCTGTTTCAGTATTCTTTCGACCTGGGAAAGAGTACTAAAGAATTGAGTAGATCAATTAGCAGGTATGCATGAGTTGAAGCAATCTGAATGGGGCCATCTGAGGGATCCCTGGATGTATAGGGAAGCATACTGTTCATAGCCACTTAAGGTGACTTAATTCATTTAATGAAAACCAGTACTAAAAAACAAAACAAAAAACCAAAACAAAAAACTGATTACAAATGCAGGAGGTGTTCAAATCGTTGAGAGATGAGAGTGCTCCAGCCTGCAGGCACTCTCTGTGAAGAAAAGCCCAGGGCTGACAAAAGCACCGGGGAGCTCGCTCAAACACGATGTGTCAAGGTGACGGGGCCTGAAGCTCACTCTGTGAATTCTGGCAGAGAGACAGGCAAGCATAAAATCATGCATTCTTTTGCTCAGTGTTAAGGCAGTCCTTCAATCCTTCATCTTTTCAGCTAGAAAGAAAACTTAAATAGAGAATCACAGACTTGGAAGGGCCCTTAGAGATGATGTAGTCAAACTTGCATTCTACAGTTGAAGAAACTGAATGAGGCCAGAGGAGGTGGAGTGATTTGCCCAAGGTCACATACGTGGTTGGTTCGCGATAGATCTGGAATTTAAGCCTTTAACTCACCTCTTCTACTCTAATATTCTTTACAAGACACTCTTCTTTGATCTGTGCCACAAATTCATCTAACTACTGTAAACGTAAAAACTTGAGACGCGTAAGACAGTGTATTATCATAGACAGCCTTTACATAGATCCATCTGATCTCTTTAGCCTGTCAATGTCTATCGGGCCTAAGAACAAATACAACCAATGAGTGATCATGCATGTGATTGGGCACACCTATCTGCCATATGCAAATCAGCCAGTTCACCTGCGTATGGCTTGTGCTACAAAATGGACATTTTAAAAGCTGTCCCAATAAAAGACTAACCATAGTAAAGATTATGAGTATATGTAGGATTTTAAGCATTGTTAGGATGTTGACTGGTGATAATAAGTAAATTCTTTTTTTTTTTTTTTTTTTTTTTTTTTGCAGTACGCGGGTCTCTCACTGTTGTGGCCTCTCCCGTTGCGGAGCACAGGCTCCGGACGCGCAGGCTCAGCGGCCATGGCTCACGGGCCCAGCCGCTCCGCGGCATGTGGGATCTCCCCAGACCGGGGCACGAACTCGCGTCCCCTGCATCGGCAGGCGGACTCTCAGCCACTGCGCCACCAGGCAAGCCCAGTAAATTCTTAATACAGGATATTTTACCACGCTAATTTCCTCTTTGGGATTTATCCATAATAAGGAGAAAAAGACAAAGTCAACAGTCATTTACATTTCTTCTCACATGAAGGCAAATTTTGGCTTCTCGCGGCTCACAAAATACAGATCCCAAATATCTCATAAAACATTATGAACATATACACATGACTGTATATAAAATAGATAACCAACAAGGACCTACTGAACAGCACTGGGAACTATACTCAATATTTTGTAATAACCTATAAGGGAAAAGAACCTGAAAAAGAATATACATATGTATAACTGAATCACTTTGCTGTACACCTAAAACTAACACAACATTGCAAATCAACTACACTTCAATAAAAAATAAATCAATAAAAATAAAACTTAAAGAAAAACATGAACAGAACACAGACTTTTCAAACTTTATAACAAGTGCTGCTAAAATCACACTAGAAGTAAGCGGGAGACATTTTTTAAATCTTCACTTATGGAAATTTCAAAAACTAGAGTTTATTTTTCTCTATCAGGGTACAATTTGGTTAGAAAGGAGGAAGGTGACTTCTTACGTTTGAGTAAGAAGTGATTTAATAGAAGGAAATCACTCCATAAGAGTAAGCAGAAGCATCGTAAGCAAGGCAGAGTGGATCATTCCATAGAACAATGTGCAACCATACAACTAACTGACTACCACACGTACGCACAGACTGAAACGTACTCAAATTTGACTAAGAGGTATAAAGAGCAAGAATAAAGGCTATTAGGACTTAGGGAGTTTATAAGGACTAATATTCAGAACATGAAGAACTATTGCCATACAGAACACAGCAGCAGGAGCTTGGTGACGAAGCGGAATGAAACAAATGACTATTTCAGTACACTCTGCCTTTGGTTCTTGGTATGGTTAGTTACATGGAATAGTCATGTAATTACAGATACAACAGTAAGGGCCAAATGGTTTCACATACTCATTCGCAGGGAAAGCAGCTATGAAGGTTTGGTTTTGTTGTTCCTCCCACTGTCTCTCCTGTACCCCTCAGATGACTACTGAGGATATCAGGACAGAGGGCTAGAGAGCCAGAAGGAGGAACATCTTCATCTCCCTGTGTGTACTGAGGGGCTATGCTACTGCTGAATGGCAAAAGTAGGTCATCAGAGAGCAATCTCACCTCCCACAAATTTATCCATGTGATTTTTGCTGCCACACCTTCATTGAAACTGATTTTCTGAGGGTCACTGGTGACCATCCAATTATCATATTCGATAGGTTCCTTTTAATAGGATCCTCCAAGTCATCTTTGATACCATTTGGTATCACTGACCTCCTACTTACTCCTGAGACTCTCTTGCCTTGGATGACACTAAGGTGATTCCGCATCTTTGGCCAATCCCTCTCAGTTCTTTTGCCAGAGACTCTTCCCCAGATCCCATCTGTGTGGGCATTCCCCAAGCATCTTTTTGCATCTCCTTGTACTTACTCTCTGGGCAATCTCATTGGTTCTCCTGTCACAAATTCACCACCAGCTCTCTCCATATAATTATACCTTATCTTTGTCTAGAAGCTTACACAATGTACATAGCCTTTCCTTTAATATTCCCAACAACCTATTGTTCTTTATTTTACAGTGAAGGAAACTGAGAGACTCAGACAGGTGAAGTCACCTGCCCAGGGGGCTCAAAGATAGAAAGTAGCCACGTCTATAAATTTATTCCTAGCTCTTAAGTCCAGTGCTCTTTTCACCACACCATAAATGTAATGCCTCCAAGCACTCCCAAATATATACTGTAGTGTCCCATCTTCTTCACCAAGTCCCATACAAATAACACTTCACCCACTTATTAGAAAATGATACCTGAATATCCTCATGATTTGCCATATTCCCCAAATGGTTCCTCCTTTAACCTCAATTTTTTTAATTGAGATATAATTGACATATAATATTGTATTAGTTGCAGGTGTACAACACAATGATTAGATATTTACACGTATTGCAAAATTATCACCACATATGTCTAGCTAACATCTGTCACCATAGTTACAATTTCTTTTCTCGTGATGAGTATTTTTGAGACCTACTCTCTTAGTAACTTTCACATTTACAATACCATATTATTAGCTATGGCCACCATGCTGTATGTTACATCCCCAAAACTTATTTTATAGTTGCAAGTTTGTACTTTTCGACCGCCTTCACCCATTTTAGCTACTCCCTGCCTCTGGCAGCTGCCAATCTCTTCTCTATATCCATGAGCTCAGTTTTGGGGGGTTTTGTTTGTTTGTTTGTTTTTAGATTCCACACACAAGTAGATCAGACAGAATTTGTCTTTCTCTGTCTGTCTTATCCACTTAGCATAATGTTGTTGCAATTTCCTCCTTTTTAGGGCTGAATAATATTCCATTACATATATATGCACCACGTTTTCTTTACCCATTCATCTATCAATAGACATTCTATTTTTTATAATGCAATCAGTATATTCCTGGTTACGTGTACTTGAAAATACCTTTTAATGTCTCTATTTGCTAGCAATCAGTTGCTACATTCTAGAACTTGCACCTCTCAATATCTCTTATATCTCCCACCCAACCCTTTCAATTCACAATGCCTCTGTCTTTGCTCTGGTTCTTAGCTTTCCTAAAGGCCTACACTACTGTGCTATTGTACTATTAACCTAATGTATATTAATACACTAGTAATGTCCTTACCTCCTGTCTTTCCTCTAATTTACTCCATGCTCTGCTTCTGAATTTTGGTGGCTCTGCACTGCCTTTAGAATAATGTTCATAGGCTCTAAGTCCCATATCATTCAGGCCCCAATCTATAAAGAACTTTATCCACAGATTTCTTACTTATCTCATGCACTCTCCACTGGGCCACCCTGGACTATTTAGTGCTCATATATTTTCTGATGGTAGGTGCTCAAAAATTTTTTTGTTAAATTAAATGAAATCTGTTTGGAATGAATTAGTTTTATCTTGCTATTTGACAGTCAAGAGATTCCAAACCCCCTCCTTTTAAGTCTCCATTCCCGTTAATTAGCAATCCTTTGGATGTGTCCTAGAGCCCTTTCCTTCCCCCCCCCCCCCCCCCCCCCCCCCCCCCCCGCTCTTAGACATCTGTATGTGCATATTTGCTTTCATTGCACAAATGAGTAACTCAAAAGTCCGTAGACATCTGCTGTTGTACTTCAGCCAAGATACTATATGGTATGCCAACCAAAATTTTTTAAATGATACAAAATTGGTGATATATTCATTTTCCATGAAAAAAATATCATAAATACCAAAAACTCATTGTAATAGCTGAGGCACAGAGAGTGACATTCCTAGCATAGTACAAGAAAAAAAAATCAGTCAATATAATTCCAGTTTCCTCCTTTCAGATCTTAGTATTTTCTTAAAAGACCACGAAGGGCTTCTTCTTTCCTCTGCCGCTAAATCTTTTCACAGAAGAAGTTTGATATTAGAAGTGGTCAAAGTCTGTGACGAATTGGAGAGGAAGAGATTCAGAAAGCAAAGAAATATGTTCTGGCAATCAATTACCCAAAGACATGAAAGCCGATTCCTGAAATTTTGGGGGAGGTACAAAATTAGACTTTAGGGTGTAAGGAAGGTAAAGGAACTATAAAAGAAACAAAATGAATGTTGAAAATTACTGAAGGTTAAAGAGCTGCCTCAGATTTTATCATTGATCCTTTAGAGAAACAACAAAATATCCTACAAAAGGTCACAACATGGCCCTTTTCTAACACCTTCTCTTTACACTTCATCTCATACCCCCTCTGCTGCAGCTGCCTTAACATCCCAGGAACCCCCAGAGGCAGCCTGCTTTCTTTCTGTTCCTGCTGCCTTTGAATGGCTCGAATCATCTGCCTGGAATTCCTTTTTGTTTGATTGATTCTTTCCCTGATTACAGGAAAAATTATAAAGCCTTGGTTCAAGGAAGGACTACATATTTGAACAAAAGTAGTTACCCCCCAATTTGCCTCCCCTGAACCTGCAGCTGCGGATAATAGATAACAAGCGTCCCCATTCTCTAACAAGATGCGCCTGACACCTTATAGGACTTGCCTGTTAAAGAAAGTGAAATCGGTTTGCCCAACATACACATCCAAGAAGGCTAGAGAATCACTGAGAAGAATAATCAGAGCAGATTTATTTGCAGTGATTTAGTTATTGACCTCGGAGGATGAGTCTAAGGCATTACCCATCCCCTGCTCTCCTCTGCCTCAAGGTAAGTGAAAGGAGGAGCAAAAGCAGCACGGTGTATAGGGGATGGGATGGGGGATAGGAGAGTCCTTGCCAGAGGGACTGAGCGCCCCAGGCTAGAGGTTTGGTGAGCTGAGCGCATACAGCTCTGATCCTGCCTATCAGAGCTGAGGGAGAATAAGTTCTTTGAAGCAAGTCACCGTTCCTGAGTTTGGCAGTACAGGGATGCAAATATTTCCTGCGGCCTAGGTAACATGGAAAATCACTGAGCTTGAGTCATCTTGAAAGCTTACTGCTGAAGAGGACACCCGACTGAAAAGATATCATTGACATAGAGAACAGACTGGTGGTTGAAAAGGGGGAGGGGTTGGGGGAGGGATGGAGTGTGAGGCTGGGGTTAGTAGACGTAAGCTTTTATACATAGACTGGATAAACAACAAGGTCCTACTGTATAGCACAGAGAACTATATTCAATATCCTATGATAAGCCATAATGGAAAAGAATATTAAAAAAAAATATGAAAAAAAAGAATATACGTATAACTGAATCTCTTTGCTGTACAGCAGAAATTAACACAACATTGTAAATCAAGTCTAATTCAATAAAAAATATTAAAACTGAAAAAAGTTTCTATGGGAAAGTATAAAAGTTAAAACTAAAAAATAAGTTTAAAAATCAAAAACAAGTAAATAAATAAAAGATGAGCCCATCAGAAAGGGTGATTTGAAGTTTCATGGGGCCTCAAGTACACATAACTTGGACGGGGTCTACTTTTACATATACAAAACTAGCCACAAAAGTAAAGCTTTATTTGGAATAAGAAAATACATAATGAAATATAAATTTTTAAAAGCTGAAAAATGCCTCAAACACCATAAATCCAGAAAATAATATTTTAATTAACTGTCTGACACTCTTCCACAATAGTTTTTTCCCTAAAAATATTGGCTGTATATTTTTGAAACCTGCTCCCTATGACAATAACAGAAGAATTGAAAGATCATTTAGTCTTTCCTCAGGTGCAGTTGAATTAATTTTTTAAAATTGTTGATAGTTGAGAAACTTTCTCTCCCTTATCTTACTTTGGTGATGTCATGTAAGTTTTCAGAATTGTTGTCAAATTGGGGAAACTGTGACCAGTTTCTTTTGTATCTGTAATATTTGGAAGAATTTTTCACACTCTAGCTCTGAGCTTCCTAAGTTTCAAATCTAGTTTCTTCTCTATGACCCACATGCTTCCAAGGCCAGGTGCCATCGGACACAATGTTAGTAAGACTCTGTCCTCGCAACCCTGCTTATGACAGTGAGCGATTGGAATATTTCTAGAAGCCATTTCACGCTGCGTAGCTAACAAAATCTTGTGACTTTTGAACCACACAAATACATGCCACTAAACCCTAACTAAATGAATCTCAAATCAACTTTCCCTTGGTCAGCTCCCCAAAGTTCCCGTAAGCCCTTCAAGTTCGCTAGCGATAAGGGGAAGTATTTCAGAAGGAAAATCAGAGTGAACACAGCTGCTTGTTTCAAAACAGCTTTACTCCTACACATTCTACAAAAGCACATGACCATGTGAGCACACTGCTAGGACCCTTCCCAGGGTCTTGATCGGAGCCTGTCCAAGTGAGGGGCTCTGAAGCTGAGGCATCATTAGCCTCCGGGTGAATCTGCTTCCCTATACGCTTATGGTGTAGGAACCCAGGAGTCAAAAGATGCCATCTGGAGAACGCATATGCGCATCAGGAAACTGTCAACTGTTAAGGCCCAGAGGCTTCCCCCAAATCCACCAAGTTATGCCCTGAAAGAACGGGGAGTGTCTGCAATGAGCGAGGGCATTAACAGTCAAGAAGCAAACTGCACCAGCCAAGTGAAAGGCATGTCTCGCCCTCTCTGCCACTCCCTCTCTTTCCCAACCTTGAAGCAGCCAGAAACAGCATCGTGAATGGAAGAGGAGGGGAGGGGAGGGCAAGGGATTGTGGGTGGGGTAGGCTGGGGAATTAAAAGGATAGGCAGGGCTGAGAGGAGGGTGAAGCAAGAGAGGCACCTTGGGAGCCAGACTGAAGGAGGAGCTCACCCCCATTGCAAGCTTGGAGACCATGCCTGCCCCGCCCCCTCCAGCACCTAGGTCAGGCTTTAGCTGTGGTCAAGGGAAATTGGAATTTTCACTCTTAGCACGTCGGAGTTTCTAATGAGGTTCTGAAAGTGACAAAATGCTGTGAAACCTTCCCAATTTAGGCAGAGAAACAGAGCAGATTTAGAGGACAATGGTGGAATTAAGCTATTTCCTGACTGTACCCTGATGAGCACTTCCTGTTCACCCAACTGCCTATATTTCAAGAAAGAAGCAATTGCTCTTGCTGTAAACAGGATTAAGACCCAACTCCTCAACCTGGCATGCAGGAGCTTCTGTCTTATCCTTCCCCACCTCCTCTGGTCCATCGCCTCTGTCACCATTGTAATACAACTCATCAGGTCCTTTCAGCACTCATCTGCCTGAACCCCTGATACTCCCCCTGCCTTGAATACCCTTCCCCTCTTCCTCTCCTATCTCCTTTTCTACCTTTAGGGCCAGATGAGATGCCATCTCCTCAGGAAAACTTTGCTTTACAATCTCAGACCAAATAAGTAGTTCCTTCCTCTGAGCTCCGCTGCACTCTTTGAGGCCCTCGTGAGGGCACTTCACACACTGAAGTATCTTTTATCTGTTTCTCGTTCTGACTTCTCCCCTGTAATACCCTTCCAAGTAGGGAGTGTGACTTAGTCAAGCTTATACTACAGTGTCTTTAATACATACCCTGACACATATGGTTTGTTTCAATAAATGTTAGTTACATGAAGGAATGCCTTCCTTTTTTGGTCCCATGTAAAAGAATTGCACAACACGGCTGCTAGTTCTGTGCGAGGAGGCTCCCCCTCGCTTAGTGAATGCATTCGCCTATTTATTATTACCGCTTAAGTATGCTTGAGCCATCCATCCCCAAAGATGTCATAATCAACGGTGAAGCCTGAAAGAAACTCTTCTATTTGTGATTATTACCTTAAGTGAGTTATTTCAGTCTAGAAAATTTCCCAATTAGGCACAGATAACAAGCAATCCTCTCAGTTGAAATGCTCAATGTTAACCACCATTACCAAAGGGCTTTGGAGATTTTATGAGGGAAAAAAATGCTCTTAGATTCAAAGATTTCAGACTCCCAGCAAGTAACTAAGTTATTGACTACACACAACTTTCCCAAAGTCACTCTTCCTGAAAGTGTTTTTCCTTTCCTTCCTTCTGCAACACAGCCAACTCCTCTGAGGTATCAAATCTTCATTTTAACTAATAACCCAATTTACTTTTAATCAAAGTATCACAATTGGACAAACTGAGAAGGCATTCTCTAAGATTTGCTTGAGGTGGAGATGGAGGCTGTTAAAGATATTCTGATTGCTATACAGTTCCATTGATTTCAATCCCTTGATATCTCCTATCTCCCTTGAATCCTAAACGTTTAAGCTCATCCTGAGTGTTAGAAAACCTCTGCCTTAATCAAGTTTCTGAATGAATTAACTATAAGCAAGATGGACTTGTCATTCCTTGTATGAATTTGTCTTAAGAACAGGGCAATGTTCACAAGGAACGTGTTTTAACAGCATACCAGACCAGAATAGCATTATAGATTCTCTTTCTCAGAGTTTTAAGAGTCATAACTAGAAGGTCATAACAAGATTCCAGATGCTTGATTTTGACATGTGTCAGTTGTCAGGATTATACAACACAAGCTACATGGCAATGAAATGTGATTAAATCTTCAATTAGAGTCTTTAATGGGTATAATAGAAAAAAATGTTTTCCTGGGTTATGTTTTTATAGACATTTCATGTCTCCCTTAATAAATGAAATTATATTTGAGTGAGAGACTTTTCTTAAGTCATTGGGTTACTTGCTCTCCCTATATGCAGACCTCGGAGCGGCCAGCTTCTCTGTCTAAAGCACTGGAAAAGTACTGGATAAGAAGGAGTGAGACGGCAATGGGAGGGATGCTTTCAGTGGTGATTGCTTGAGATAAAAGAGCAAATCCAGCCCTCAATACTCCCAAGTGCTACCAGTTTGAGATGACTGGTGAAGAGAGTTGGTAGAGGGTGGGATATACCAGCAGGTGTTGAATATGATTGGTCTGGGGCACTGAAGGCAACTCCTCCTCCTCTTCCCTTTTTAAAACTTAAATAATAAATTACATCTCCTGGCATAACCCATAATGGAAAAGAATATTTTTAAAATGTGTGTGTGTGTATATATATGTATATGTGTGTGTATATGTGTGTGTACATATATAAACACATATATATACACATATTTACACATATATACACACATATACACACACATACACACGTATACATACACACACATATACACATACACACACACATATACACACACATATGCACATACATATACACACATATACACACATACATACACACATACATATACACACATATACACACACATATATACACACACATATATATACACACCCACATATACACACATATATATACAAATATATATACACACACACATATATGTACACACACACATATATACACACACACATATATATAACTGAGTCACTTTGCTGTACAACAGAGATTGGCACACATTGTAAATCGACTCTATTTCAATTTAAAAAAAGTGGGTAAATCAAAAAAAATCAATTACAATATTAACGCAGCAGAACTGTGGAATTTTATTTCCCTGAAAGAGCACTGCTAAAAGGACAGCACTCCAGTGAATGCACATTCCAACTGACAGCAGTCAGATTACTATTATTTCTTTATCTCCCCAACCCCAGCACCACTTCTCACTATAACCTCCTCATTGATTGCTGGTTTTATGCCAAAATACAGCCATCCTCGGAAGCATTCCCTGATTTTTCAAAACTGATCTAGATGTCCCTCTTCTGCTTCCATAGCAATCTATGCACATCCTCATCTGGACACACCACACCACACAATAAACCTTGGTTTTCTTTTCTTCCCCCTTCTCTTGACAATGAGTTACTTAAGGTCAAGAACTGCATCTATTCAATTCTATGTCCCCAAGATCCAGCACAGTCAATGACACCATAAATGTTCAATAAACATTTGCTGAATTCATGAGTAAAAGAATAAATGCACATATGGGTATCAAAATAAATCTAGGTATATTCAACTGTTGAAGTCTGCTTTTCCTGAATCTTCTCTGTCAAGCAGGTGATTCAATACCCTCCAGTTTCTTTAAGTTCTCTGAGATTTCTTACAGGTCTGCTTGGAGGGATTCATTATCCTTTGTGTGGCTAACCATGAAGAAGAGCTATACCAGGCCTCATTGGCATGGGGCTTGCTACATCCGGTGGTCCCCAAGATGCAAATGGACCCTAAAGGGACCAATGTCCACATCAATGACTCAGGACTAATTGTCACTGAATGAGGGGGTTGGCCACCAGGTTGAAGGAAGCAGTGTGCCTGGGAAAGGGTGGAATCTGATGAATCTGCCCTCAGAAATAAGAGATGGGAGCAGAAGATTAAGAGAACTTGTGGGTATTCATGTATATGAATACAGAGAAAAGGCTAAGGGCTATGCAAACTCTGTAAGAGTTCTTAAACCTTGGCAACTTGCCAAAGTGTGTGATTTTTGGGGTTATTTTATGTCTTACTGCCATGGCAAGGAAGTCAATAACCAAAGGGAAAACTCTGTCGGGGGAAAGGAGCTCAGGAGGCATCACCTCCTCAGGCAGACCCCCTGCTCAACTGCCTGGCTGAGATCTCTCCCTCAGTCAGCCTGCCTCAGTCCCCAGGGGATGGACCCCCGCTCGGCTGCTTTTACCCAGTGCTATGGACCAGTGCTCCATATTGCCTTCCTCTCTGCTCATCCCACAGTCCTCTACACCGCATACAGGTCCCCAAGCAGTGCCACCATATATGTTCACTCTATATTCCATCTCTTCCTTTGGGGAGAAAAATCTATAGACCAATCATTTTACCTCCTGAGTGCGTATGTGATTTATCATCCAAGGTGAAACGCTTTTGAAAGTGAAAGGGGCTACTATTCATAATTATACCGGGACAGTAGTAATAAACTCTACCTCTCCTAGGCAAAGCTGGAAGAATGCTCACCTAATTTGTAACATCAAAACAAAAGTAAAGGCTGAGAGAATGAATGGAAGTGCAATCAAGGAAGAAAACAGGGTATCAAATTTAAAGAGGGAGAAAGCCTCCTT
This sequence comes from Phocoena sinus, assembly GCF_008692025.1. Classification (NCBI taxonomy): domain Eukaryota; kingdom Metazoa; phylum Chordata; class Mammalia; order Artiodactyla; family Phocoenidae; genus Phocoena; species Phocoena sinus. The sequence goes on along the minus strand of NC_045768.1, from coordinate 76,353,413 downwards.
TTCTTATCCTCCTAAGATCTACTCTTTCATAATATAACCAATCTCTCCTAAGAAATCACCTTCCACTGGGGCCCCACAGATTTGGCAATTTAAAGATAAAATAGCTATATCAATATTGTTCATAGTAACTTCTTCTCCCCTTAGGGACACTTCCTAATGCAGTCCCAGTGACCTCTCACATCCCTCCCTTCTCAGGAGTGGGGCATGTTCTGGCCTCTCTTCTACCCAGTCATCTCTACAAATGTCCTCAAGGTTTCTCAGCCAATGGCTCAGGAACTTCTACTATGGCTTTTTTCTGATGAACAGACCCTGCCAGGCCAAATTTTATGTTCACATCAACACATGGCAGGGCTTAAAGTAAAACTCAGGATTATGTAAACCAAATAGTGGTGTATCCATTATCTATTAAATATAAGCCCACTATTCAATAACCAGTCAGAGCTGACCAGAGAAAATAATATTAAATCAGAAACAGAGAAGGGCTTTTTGTATGTATTTTGAATTGTTAGATCTTTTTTAGTCTGAGGGATTTACTCTTTTTCAGGATATCGTTTATACATCCCCACTTTCAAAAAGTGTTGAGGCAGCTCACACTAAAATATGGGCACATATTCACAAGATAAAATAAAGAGATACCAGAAATACAGAAAACAAAGAGATTCTATCTGAATTTTTTTAAAAGAAAACAATATAAAACTTCGGGAACAGCACAGAGAAGAACATCATTATATCAACAAAAAGAATTACTCTTCAGTTTCTAGTTAGTTAGGAGACTTGAAAAAGGTGATTTGTTGGAATTAAATTATTCTATCAGAAAATACATTTTTACTTGGGTGCTATAGGTAACTATGTCCATGATTGACTGTTATGAAAGTTATATTTTAAAGAAACACAAAATACTCGTCCTTTTCCTTACCTCATTCCCCAAGTACAAAATCGTCCTCTTCCTAATCTTTGACTCCTCTTAGTTTGGGTTGTAGTATCATATAGCACAGGAAATATATGATTTTCCAGAACACTCAGACAAGGCAATAGGAGGTCCTATTTTGGAAAATGAGAGGCTAGTCGCATCGAAGTTTGTCTCCTAGTTCCTGTCTCAGGAGTGGGTAATTACTAGGAACACTGAAATGGATCCTTAGAGAGGTAGCATCTAGAGAGGCAGGAAACGAGAGGGCACAGCAAACGTAACAGGTGTGCCTTTGAGCTGCTGCATCAGCAAATCTCTGACAGCAAAGGTTTAGGGCTGCTGAGCTGGAGAGAGGAACGGGGGAAGGAAAGGCAGCCCCGCCTACTGACTGACACAAGTTTCCAGGGCAAAGCAGTGGAATTATTTCAAGGCACCTCAAGTGGGATTTGATTGCACACCCTCATGAAGTGCCAGTATAAATGATTCTCATCTCCTGGTGGCCAGAGTGGTTACAGAGCTGACCAGTAATCTGTTGTCTTGGAGGTTTTAACATTTTTGAATTCAAAGCAGCATCTCCTGGTGAGTCTGAAGTCCTACATCTGATGAGTCCTGTAATTAAAGACCCACATCACCTTTAAGAAGTCACTTCAGGTCTGCTGCCTCTTGTGCTCAATGTACTTTTTCACTTGAGGTGAAAAATCTAATTATATGAACAACAGATAGCATTATTTTTTTCCCTCTTAGCAAAAGCCCTGTGTTAAGTGTCTCCAACTATGTAGCTAATCATAACTCTACACACGGCACTGCTAATCCCGTAACAGCATCATCTGTTCTGGGTCAAGGAGTTCACTCTCCCTTAGCTGCTGATGAACTTTTTTTTCTTGAATTCATCAGGTACAACCCCAGTAGCCCATCAGGGAGCTACTTTAGTGTAAAAGTTGTCACCATAGACTACACTCTGTGCCAGGTAGAAGCAGGAAAGGTTCACATTAGACAGAATTGATTTCAAATCCAGTAGATTCACTCCTTCGCTAATTTAGTAACTCACCATCTGAGAGTTGCTATTTCATGATTAAAAAGTTCCAGTTATTTGAAATGATTAAATTCTAGAGATCTGCTGTAGAATACTGTGCCCATAGTCAACAATGCTGTATTCTACACTTAAAATTTAAGAGCGTAAATCTCATGCCAAGTGTCCTCATCACAATAAAAACAAAATTAAGCAAGTACCTGTTGAGCCTACTATGTACCCAGGGCTACCACTTACTAATTATGTAACATGAGAAAAATTACTTACTCTCAACAAGGCTTATTTTCTCCAAGTGCAAGACAGACACCATAGTATCTCAACCACACGGTTGTTTTTGTGAAGATCAAAAAAGACACTATGTGATCATTATAACTGATATGCTGTATTTAATGTTTTTAGTGCTGGCTCTGTGCTAAACGCTATACTGAGCATTCTCCACTTTAAGCATAATATTCAGTTCATAGTAGCTATTCAACAACGTTCATTTATTTCTTCCGCTTCCTACAAGCTCTCTGGAACAAATCACTTGCTAGACATTGGCACTGTTTGTCTCGATTTTTCAGAAAAGCTTATGCTGCACTGCTTCTTTGAGACAAAAATTCAATTCACTATTAGCATGGGAGGTGAAAAGCCCATCAGAAAGATATAAATAGGTTATAGCGCATGTATACCAGAGGAGTTGGATGACTTCAAAATAGCATTTCTAACTCCTTTTGCAGTCCGTTTATGACATAAGCAGGTGATAGCAGTTTCCATTGTGAAGCTTGAAATCCATCAAATGAAAAAAGAATAAATAAAAGGAGAAATGAGAAAAATATTTAACCCATCTCGCAGTTCATTTCCTTGCCGTTTCTTATTTTTTACCAAGAATGTCCTCAGGGTGAACATTTCCCAGCAGGCAATCCGTCTTTTCACACCATCAGCTTACTTTGGAGGTTTTCCCCTTAAGTTACTGTTGTTTCCTCATATTTTTCTGCGTGTCACACTCTGACAAAGAACAACTCAGAAATACTCAGTTGGAGTAGCTGTCATGGCAAACTACAGCCCATGGGCCAAATCCAGTCTTTGCCTGCTTTTATACAGCCCATGAGCTAAGAAATATTTTACATTTACAAATGGTTAAAATAAATCAAAAATAATAATATTTTTCTTTCTTTTATTACAGAACACTATATACAAAAAACAGATTTCACTATCTATAAATAATAGGTGACATCACCAACATGGCCACATAGGTCGTTCCTGACTTCTCTCCCCATCACGAGAACAACTAACAACTATTCACGGACAAGACACCACTGAGAAAATCCTAGAACACAGGGGTGAGGCTGAAGCACGCCCGCTGCACCACAGAGACTAAAGACAGACTACGTTAGAAGGGTAAGAGAAGTGGCTACACAATGACCATATCCCCCTCCCCCAGGCCAACATGATACCACACCAAGAGGTCTCCCCTGAGCATATGGTTCTTCCAGTAGGAAAAGAGAGCCCAGGGAGGACATCCAGCTTCTCCAGCACTGTGAGTCAGTTCATGGGATTCTCTACTCAGGTTGTGCCCTTCAGGGATCTCTGTGGAATCTGTAGGGCTTGACCAATGGGAATCTGATTGAGATGGAGAAGGCGGAAGGGCCTTACAACAACAAGAACTTGGATCTTAGCAGACCACGTTCGTACCTGCAGTGTCCAGGTAGTAGTCACAACCAGCAGCTTTGCTCCCATGCAGAGCCAGGAGGTTAGTTCCATCTGACCAGGTAACTCATTAGGATGCCTGATTCAGGCCCTCAAAGGAAGAACCTTTCTAGCCCTGGAGCCTGATCTGTCCCCACCCAGAAAGGCAAGTTGAGTCACAGTCTGGTTCACTGTTAACTGTAGCTTCTGGGCCTACCTAACCAAAAAGGTTAACCAGAACATCTAGAAGCTATTTAGCCAGCAATGTTCAAGCAGGGAGTACAGTGGGGCAGAACTGGTCATCTAAAGAGCACAGCCAGGGGCAACATTCAGCCAAGGAACTTGGGGAGCTGCTTGGCTTGAGTCAAGGCCGCAAACAAAGAGCCTTTCCAGGCTTGAAGACCTCCCTTGCTCCACCCAGGCAGGGGAGATAATTCATAATCCCACCTACTGCTGGGTGTAGTATCTGGCTCCTCCCAACCAGAAAGCCTAAACAGGAACACCCAGAAGGCTGCTTAGAGTGGCCCTCCCATTCTTCCCAGGCAGAGAAGCTAATTCACAGCCTGCGGCAGACACACTTTAGACTCAAAGACATACATGGGCTGAAAGTAAAGGGTGGAAAAAGATACTTCAAATAAATGGCAACCAAATAAATAAATAAATAATAAGCAGAGGTAACTCTAATTACATAAGGCAAAACAGACTTTAAGTATTGTCAAAAGAGACAAAGAAGTCTGTTATATAATGATAAAGGGGTCAATTCATCAAGAAAACATAACAATTGTACAACAGATACCACAGAAACACAAAGGATCCTGAGAGTCTACTAAGAACAACTATATGGCAGCAAACTGGTCAACCAAGAAGAAATGGAAAAATTCTTAGAAACATACAACCTACCAAGAATGAATCAGTAAGAACTAGAAGTATGAGCAGGCCAATTACTAGTAAGGAGACTGAATCAGTAATCAAAACTCTCCCAATGGAAAAAAGCTCGGGACCAGATGGCTTCACTGGTGAATGTTACCAAACATTTAAAAAGAATTCATGCCAATCTTTTTCAAACTCTTTCAAAAAATCGAAGAGGGAACACTGCAAGAAAAGAAAACTACAGGCCAATAGCCCTGATGAATATTGATGCAAAAATTTTCAATAAAATACCAGTAAACTGAATTCAGCAGCACATTAAAAGTATCACTTACCAGGACCAAGTGTGATTTATCCCTGAGATGCAAGGATGGTTCAACATACACAAATCAATAAATGTGATACATCACATTAATAGAATGAAAGAAAAAAAAATCCTATGATCATCTCAATAGACACAGAAAAAGCTTTTGACAAAATTCAACATCCATTCATGATAAAAACTCTTATCAAGTTAGGTATACAAGGAATGTACCTCAACAAAATAAAGGCTGTATGCAACAAGCCCACAGCTAACCTCATACTCAGTGACGAAGGGTGCCTACTCTCACTGCTCCTATTCAGCATAGTACTGGAAGACCTAGCCAGAGCAATCAGGTAAGAAAAGAAATAAAAGACTTCAGAATTGGAAATGGTAAACTTATCTCTATTTGCAGATGACATGATTTTATATATAGAAAATCCTACAGACTCCACAGAAAAACTATTAGATCTAATTTAAAAATTCAGTCAAGTTGCAGGATACAAAATTAACATACAAAAATCAGTAGCATTTCTATACACTGACCAAAAATGATCTGAAAAAGAAATAAAGAAAATGATCCTATTTAAAATATCATCAAAAACAATAAAATACCTAGGAATAAATTTAACCAAGCAGGTGAAAGATACCTACATTGAAAACAATAATACATTAATGAAAGAAATCAAAAAGAGACACAAATAAATGGAAAGGTATCCTGTGTTCATGAATTGGAAGAATTAATATTGTTAAAATGTCCATATTACCCTAACCTATCTATAGATTCAACGCAATCCCTATCAAAGTTTCCATGGCATTTTTTACAGAAGTAGAAAAATAATCCTAAAATTCATATGGAACCACAAAAGACCTCTAATAGACAAAGCAACCCTGAGAAAAAACAAAGTGGGAGGCATCACACTTCATGACTTCATGCTATATAACTATAGTAATCAAAAACAGTATAGTACTGGCATAAAAACAGACATATAGACGAATGCAACAGAATCAAGAGCCCAGAAATAAACCCATGCAATCATATGTATGGTCAGCTAATATTTGACAAGGTACTCAAGAATGCTCAATGGACAAAAGACAGTCTCTTCAATAAATGGTGCTGGGAAAATTGGATATTCACATAAAAAAGAATGAAACTAGAAGTTTATCTTACACAACTCACAAAAACTAACTCGAAATGTATTAAAGATTTAAATATAAGAATGAAAACCATAAAACTCCCAGAAGAAAACTTAGGGGAAAAGTTCCTTGACTTGGGTTTTGGCAATGATTTTTTGGAGAAGACGTCTAAAGCCCAAGCAACGGAATCAAAAATAAACAAGTGGGGCTACACTAAACTAAAAAGCTTCTGCATAGCAAAACAATAAACCAACAAAATAAAAAGACAACCTAGAGAATGGGAAAAAATATTTGCAAACCATTTATCTGATAAGGGCTTAATATCCAAAATATATAAGAACTCATATAACTCAATATCAAAATCATCATCGTCACCATCCAATTAAAAATTGGGCAAAGGGTCTGAATAGAAATTTTTGCAAAGATGATATACAAATGGCTACAGATACATGAAAAGAGGGTCAAAATCACTAATCATAAGTAAAATGCAAATCAAAACCACAGGATACCTCCTCAGGCTTGTTAGAATGACTATCATCAAACAGAAAGGGATAACAAATACTGAGAAGGGTGTGGAGAAAAGGGATCCCCTTGTGAATTGCTGGTGGGAATGCAAATTGGTACAACCACTATGGAAAAGAGTATGGAGGTTTCTCAGAAATTAAAAAGAGAACTCCCATAGGATCAAGCAATTCCACTTCTGGGAATCTATCTGAAGGAAATGAAAACACTATGTTGAAGAGGTATCTGCACCCCCATGTTCATTGCAGCATGATTTATAATAGCCAAGATATGGAAACAACTGAAATGTTCACTGATAGATGAATAAAGAAGTTGAAATGAATGAATAAAATACCATTTGGCCATAAAAAAAAAGAAGGAAATCCTGCCATTTATAACAACATGGATCGACCCTGAGGGCGTTAAACTAAGGAAAGTAAGTTAGACAAGACAAATACTGCATGCTCTCACTTATATGTGGAATCTAAAAACAAACAAAAGAAAAGCAAAAACCAACCTTACAGAAAAAGAGATCAGATTGTGATTACCAGAGGCAGTGTGTGTGTGTGGGGGGGGGGCGTGTGAATTGGATAAAGATGGTCAAAAGGATAAGATAACTAGTTATCAGATTAAAAAGTACTAGGGATGTAATGTACAGCATGATGACTACAGTTAGTACTACTGTATGACATATTTGAAAGTTGTTAAGAAGGTAGATCCTAAGAGTTCTCATAACAGGAAAAAGAACTTTTTTCTTTTTGTTTTTTTGATCCATATCAGGTGATGGATGTTCACTAAACTTACTGTGGCCATCATTTCACAATATATGCAAGTCAAATCATTATGCTGTATGCCTTAAACTTATACAGTATTGTATGTCAGTTATATCCCAATAAAACTGGAAAGAAAAAAAAATTGTACTTCATTATACCTCAAGATATAAGATTAATATTCATATGTCCATATGGATCTAAAGAATATCCATAAAGGAAGTTTCATTAGAAAACATCCATGCTTATACACTTTCATACTGTCCATGGCCATTTTGCCAATAACGGTAGAGTTGAGTGGTTGCAACAGAAACCATACAACCAAGCTTAAAATATTTACAATCTGACACTACATAACAAGTCTGCCCACCCCTGAGTTAGAGTACACGTAGAATTAACCCATATATGAGGAAGACCAAACATGCACAGGTCATCTCATTGCACAAAGGCAAGGCAACACTGCAGAAGGTCTGTGGGATGCAGCACTGTAACACACCTAACTGGCTGAAATTTGCCAAAGAGGAGAGTTTGCCCATTAGCAGTGGATGGAGCTGATGAGAGATGCAGTTTTCATTATTTCAGGGGTTCTAAGAAATACTGCCGTTTCAGGAGTGTAGTCAGCCGTATCTGAGTTAGGGCTGCCGATGACCTGTCTGCGGAAGTTCAGTTAAGTCAGGTCCACACCACTGCCTCCTAATTTCTCAGCCTCCCTTTAAGCCCACCTCAGATGCCTGATGAATTGAGTTGACCATGGACACCTTGACTCTTTTTGATTCTGTATCATCCACTGAATATTGGTTAGAATATTGGCTGCATAGTAACATTTAACCAAGTATATATCAGACAGAGGAGAAAGTCAAAAAGGAAAAGGGCAATCAAAAAGTCATTAGAAAAATTGGAACCTAGTTTGTATGTAGTGTTCTTTTCAGCCTAGACCTAGCCAAGGGAATAAGTCCCGTGGTTAACGGCAGTTAACTTTAAATAATCAAGTGGCCTTTCCTCTGAGTTCATGATGCTTCCATCTTTTCCTCAAGTATTTACCCAGGCACAACACAATATTTTAGACACTGTGCATGCTTTGCTGTGATTGGCCAGTAAACAGTTAAGAGAAAATCTACTATCCAGGACTATTGTTGCTGGTTAGGTCTAAGCTGGACTACTGGACTACTGTTGCTGGTTTAGTGTAAGTTAGGTCTCTAACACTTAAGCTGCTTCATTTGCTTTCTGGGCCTTAGTCTTCTTAAACTGTGGATCAGACATTCTAGTTTGGAAACTTTTAAATAAGTAACCCTAACCCTAACCAAACAAACTAATGATATCCAGTGTTACAGATGCATCCTGGTAAATTACTGTCAGGCTCTAAATAAATCAGTACTAATTGGAGAGGGAGGGTGCCTTTGCATACACTGGGAAGGCGAGATGACCGTATCAAAAGTACAGGTCATGTTTTGATGTGGTAAGCACAGGAGGGCCATCTGAACACATAAATCTGTACACACACACACTGGGAGTTGCATCTGGAAGGTATACAAGTGCGCTGTTTACAACAGACAGTTGCTATCCGTTGCTCTCCAGCCTTACTGGTTTGACTATGGTAAAGGACAAAAATTGGTGAATTAAACAGATCTTGTAATGATCTCTGCATAGCTTCATGAGAAATAATTGGACCATAGCTTATATAATTTCATACCCATTTTTACCCCTTTCCTCTGAATTTCTTTGAGGCTCTGTGAGATATTGATAATAGCAGTTAATTATTGTGGTCATATTTCTGTGTTGACCATAAAATGGAACATGGAGATATATATATATGGCTATAAGAACTTTATAAGAGAAGTCTGGGGTCAGATGTCCACCCAAGAGTTGAAAAGATTGCTGTCAACCATTGAAATTGTTTGGAACTGGTATAATTAGGCAGTTTGAAGAATTTAAGTGAAAGAACTTGGTAGAAAAAGGCACAGGAAAGTATGATGAATGGCATCAAGTCTCTTACGGTCAAGAATATTCATTTTCTTACTCTGAAATAAAACTAAGAAGAGGGGACCTTGAAGATGGCGGAAGAGTAAGACGCGGAGATCGCCTTCCTCCCCACGGATACACCAGAAATACATCCACACGTGGAACAACTCCTACAGAACTCCTACTGAAGGCTGGCAGAAGACCTCAGACCTCCCAAAAGGCAAGAAACTCCCCACGTAACTGGGTAGGGCAAAAGAAAAAACAGAGACAAAAAAATAAGGGCGGCACCTGCACCAGTGGGAGGGAGCTGTGAAGGAGGAAAAGTTTCCACACACTAGGAAGCCCCTCCGCGGGCGGAGACTGCGGGAGGCAGAGGGGGGAGTTTCGGGACCGCGGAGTAGTGCACAGCGACGGGTGCGGAGGGCAAAGCGGGGAGATTCCTGCACAGACGATCGGTGCTGACCGGCACTCACCAGCCCGAGTGGCTTGTCTGCTCACCCGCCGGGGCGGGCGGGGCTGCGAGCTGAGGCTCGGGTTTTGGTTTTGGACGGAGCTCAGGGAGAGGACTGGGGTTGGCGGCTTGAACATAGCCTGAAGGGGTTAGTGCACCACGACTAGCCGGGAGGGAGTTCGGGGAAAAGCCTGCACCGGCCGAAGAGGCAAGAGACTTTTTCTTCCCTCTTTGTTTCCTGGTGCGCGAGGAGAGGGGTTTAAGAGCGCTGCTTAAAGGAACTCCAGAGACGGGCGCGAGCCGCGGCTAAAAGCGCGAACCCCAGAGACGGGCGCGAGCCGCGGCTAAAACCGCGGACCCCAGAGACGGGCGGGAGACGCTAAGGCTGCTGCTGCCGCCACCAAGGGGCCTGTGTGCGAGCACAGGTCACTCTCCACACCCCTCTTCCGCGGAGCCTGTGCAGCCCGCCACTGCCAGGTTCCCGGGATCCAGGGACAACTTCCCCGGGAGTACGCACGGCGGGTCTCAGGCTGGTGCAACGTCACGCCGGCCTCTGCCGCAACGTCACGCCGCCTCTGCCGCCGCAGGCCCGCCCCGCACGCAGTGCCCCTCCTTCCCCCATCCCCCAACCCCCGGCCTGAGTGAGCCGGAGCTCCCGAATCAGCGGCTCCTTTAACCCCGTCCTGTCTGAGCGAAAAAACAGACGCCCTCCAGCGACCTACACGCAGAGGCAGGGCCAAATCCAAAGCTGAGCTCCTGTGAGCTGTGAGAACAAAGAAGAGAAAGGGAAATCTCTCCCAGCAGCCACAGAAGCAGCGGATTAAAGCTCCACAATCAACTTGATATACCCTGCATCTGTGGAATACCTGAATAGACAAGGAATGATCCCAAATTGAAGAGGTGGAATTTAGGAGCGAGATCTATGATTTTTTTCCCTTTTCCTCTTTTTGTGAATGTGTACGTGTATGCTTCTGTGTGAGATCCTGTCTGTATACTCTTGCTTCCACCATTTGTCCTAGGGCTCTATCCGTCCATGACTTTTTTTTTAAAAATTCTTTTTCTTAATAATTAAGTTTAATTGTAATAACTTTATTGTACTTTACCTTCGTTCTTTCTTTCTTTCCTTCCTTCCTTCCCTCCTTTAGACAACGAATCACCCCAAATTGAGGAGGTGGTCTCAGGGAGCAGGATTTATGATTTTTCCCCCTTTACCTCTTTTTGTGAAGGTGTATGTGTATGCTTCTGTGTAAGATTTTCTCTGTATAGCTTTGCTTCCAACATTTGTCCTAAGGTTCTATCCGTCCCTTTTTTTTTTTTTCTAAATATTTTTTAATTCAATAACTATATTATACTTTATTTTATTTTTACTGTATCATCTTTCTTTCTGTCTTTTTTCCTTCTTTCCCTCCTTCCTTCCTTCCTCCCTCCCTCCCTCCCTCCCTCCTTTCTTTCCTTCTTCGCTTCTTTCTTCCTTCCTTCCTTTCCTCCTTTCCTTCTTTCTTTACTCATACTTCTACTAATTCTCCCTACTTTTTCTCCCTTTTATTCTGAGCTGTGTGGATGAAAGGCTCTTGGTGCTCCAGCCAGGAGTCAGGGCTCTGCCTCTGAGGTAGGAGAGCCAACTTCAGGACACTGGTCAACAAGAGACCTCCCAGCTCCACATAATATTAAACGGTGGAAATATCCCAGAGACCTCCATCTTAACACCAGCACCCAGCTTCACTCAACGACCAGCAAGCCACAGTGCTGGACAACCTATGCCAAACAACTAGCAAAACAGGAATACAACCCCACCCATTAGCAGAGAGGCTGCCTAAAATCATAATAAGGCCACAGACACCCCAAAACACACCACCAGACGTGAACCTGCCCACTAGAGAGACAAGATCCAGCCTCATCCAGCACAACACAGGCACTAGTCCCCTCCACCAGGAAGCCTACACAACCCACTGAAACAACCTTAGCCACTGGAGACAGACATCAAAAACAACGGGAACTACGAAAGTGCAGCCTGCAAAAAGGAGACCCCAAACACAGTAAGATAAGCAAAATGAGAAGACAGAAAAACACACAGCAGATGAAGGAGCAAGATAAAAACCCACCAGACCTAACAAATGAAGAGGAAATAGGCAATCTACCTGAAAAAGAATTCAGAATAATGATAGTAAGGATGATCCGAAATCTTGGAAGTAGAATGGACAAAATGCAAGAAACAGTTAACAAGGACCTACAAGAACTAAAGATGAAACAAGCAACGATGAACAATGCAATAAATGAAATTAAAATCACTCTAGATAGGATCAATAGCAGAATAACTGAGGCAGAAGAACGGATAAGTGACCTGGAAGATAAAGTAGTGGAAATAACTACTGCAGAGCAGAATAAAGAAAAAAGAATGAAAAGAACTGAGGACAGTCTCAGAGACCTCTGGGACAACATGAAACGCACCAACATTCGAATTATAGGGGTTCCAGAAGAAGAAGAAAGAAAGAAAGGGACTGAGAAAATATTTGAAGAGATTATAGTTGAAAACTTCCCTAATATGGGAAAGGAAATAGTTAATCAAGTCCAGGAAGCACAGAGGGTCCCATACAGGATAAAACTAAGAAGAAGACAATTCTTCAATTAGTCTTAATACTAAACCTCTCCCAGTGTTGTTTTGTTTTTGTTTTGTTTTACAAGCTGGATATCACTTACTATAACAATATTCATTAATTTTCTCTCCCTGAGTTATAACTTCAACAAAAGTCTAGAGCTTTCTTTAAAAGCCAGGACATTTAAAGCATAGAAGTTTAGTTCCTTTGTAATCTAGGAATTTTTGAGGTCTCTTATCCTGGGAGTATGGAAGTACTAAATACACTCTATAAGCCAATCCAAATAGAAACTCCTTTATATTTAAGAGTCTTTATAATGTAAGTTATTAATCCCCTCCCAAAAAGGTAAACGTATTTCAACCTATTTGCTCAGGAAACCATGTACACTTGCAAAGTAAAGGAATCTTACCAATATCTTGGTCAAGGTAGGGAAATTTGGAGGTAGATATTCCCTTTAATAGAGTCACTTTCCCTGGTACTGATACTTGGGCAGTTATCTTAGTCTGGGAACAAAATTTCCTAACTCCAATATAAGGAGTTTATAGTTAGGGCCATTTCTCCCTATTTCACAGAAGCTGTCTCCTCTAACATTTGCCCACCTGAACTGTCCATTAAGAAAGGGTCTGAACTCTAAGGTTTTTTTCCCCACTTTGTTCTAGTTACCCAAACGTTTTCCTCACATCTGATTTAGCTCATTTGTGAGTTTCTTTAAAATTGTTCTATTACATTCAAGAGAGTTGAAAAGGTTATGCACTCAGAGCACTTCAGATTTTTCAGGTCTTAATGAAGGGACATGAAACTCAGGGCAAACCAGAAGTAATAATTTCCATTCAATCTGCATTTTTTTCTCAATACATTTTCATTCTTTACCTTAGTATAGTTCCCTGTGCTATACAGTAAATCCTTGTTGCTTATCTATTTTATGTATGGCAGTGTGTATTTGTTAATCCCATCCTCTTAATTTACCCCATATTTTTTATACAAACATTGTAAAAAAAAAAACAAGTAAAACTCACTTGGAACTTAGATCCGTCCGTTCTCCGAGCCAAATGAAAACTAGCTTGCTTCTTAAATTCTTTCCATCTTTGTATACATTTCCCTTTAAATGGCAGATATTTCCAATAAGAGATCCCTGAAGTGCACAGAAATAACAGATTATTGTGACTAATTTCTAAAGGTCCTGGGGGAGAGAGAAAGATAAGAGTGCATGCCTCCGCTCAATAGAGACAGAGACAGAGATCTAGCCATAGATACAAAAAGCGCTATAAATACGAAGAGACTGCTGAAAAAAATCTTTTTTTTAAGAAAAAAGGCTTTTTCAGCTTTTTTGTTTATAGACACATACAGAGAAAACTGGTAACTTCAGTTTCACATTTGGATCAAAAGCAAATACAGACACCATGGGTCCATTACTTTATTCTGCCTTTGGAAATATTCATAGACTTTCATATATAAACATTGGTTTCACAGCTGGGACACCCCATCTAGACTTCCAGAGTTCATACAGACATTACAGACAAATAATTATATCAACAGTGGAAAAGCAAAGGAAATGACACAGCAACTTAATGTCATGACCGAAATCACTAGTCCGTGGTCTGAATAAATGTAGCCAGTTTAGTGGCAAAGAGATAGATGTCTTAGATGCCAGACAATACTAGAATCATCATGATAGACATGCAAGAATCCTAGCATCAAGAGACAGCCAGATTCCCTGACTCCTGACACTTGACAGGTACCAGATTCTTAGACCATGAAATTATAAAGACCAGATGATCAGAGCAAAACAATACTTTCCCTATTACCGTCACTAGTTAAAGAAGGAAATGGCCATGCAAAAATTATACTGAGGACAAAACTAGACTGGGCCAGGAATCAGATCCCATTCATGCACATTAAAAGTTATCTGCTGAATAGGCAGATTTCCTCAAGATAAGGGAGGATGAAAAATAGAGGAATCAGCAGTAAGCCATGAATTAAGCCATGAACCAAGCCATGAACCTAGCAGTACAGAGTTAAATCCAATGGATAATGATAGACTGTTTAGTAATATCTTTGCACTGTAGTTGCTAAATATATTTACTGAATTCAGTTTATCGAAGAGGCTCTAGAAAATGCTCTAAGACTAGAAAATGAGTCATTTGATTTTAAAATTGAAAAACAATTTGCTGATATTTTACCATATACTAGGGAAATTTAAACTCCAATAAAAAAAAGTAACAAGAGGGCTTCCCTGGTGGCGCAGTGGTTGAGAGTCTGCCTGCCAATGCAGGGGACATGGGTTCAAGCCCTGGTCTGGGAAGATCCCACGTGCCACGGAGCAGCTGGGCCCGTGAGCTACAAATACTGAGCTCTGCGCGTATGGAGCCTGTGCTCTGCAGCAAGAGAGGCCGCGACAGTGAGAGGCCCGCGCACCGCGATGAAGAGTGGCCCCCGCTTGCCACAACTAGAGAAAGCCCTCGCACAGAAACGAAGACCCAACACAGCCAAAAATAAATAAATGAATAAATAAATTAAAAAAAAAAAAAAGTAACAAGAGGGCTTCCCTGGTGGCACAGTGGTTGAGAGTCCACCTGCCGATGCAGGGGACGTGGGTTCGTGCCCCGGTCCGGGAAGATCCCGCGTCCGGCGGAGCGGCTGGGCCCGTGAGCCATGGCCACTGAGCCTGCGCGTCTAGAGCCTGTGCTCCGCGACGGGAGAGGCCACAGCGGTGAGAGGCCCGCGTACCGCAAAAAAAAAAAAAAAAAAGTAACAAGAGAATTTAGTAAGATGGTCAGATAAAATATAAATTTAATAAAATATAAATATTAAAAATAGTTTCTCTTTATACTAATAATCCCATAGAAATGAAAAAATATGTGTTATTAAGTGCTGAGATATGAAAATAAAAATATTAAAGACTGCACACACACATACCCACTAACCACCACAAACACAAAAATTCCAGTTGGGTCAAATACTTTTGTTTTGAGGTGCTAGGAGTTCTGTTAATTTCTTCCTTACACATACACGTGTTGTTAAATTTTTCTGCAGTCAGCATGTATTATTTAAATATTGCTCTCCACACTGAGCTCCAGTTGCCTGGGAGGAGGGAGGGAGAACAGTGTCAGGGAGGCAATGATGACTGTGCTGGTATAAGATGGTACAAGTTGCTGTATCAGGCAAGGAGGGAAAATATGAGAACTTCGATTTACGGCTTCTTGTCCCGATGTTGGAGAAATGCTTACCGCTTATAGCAAGCCAACTATCCTGGAAGTTCAGCCACAGGGAGGAGGTAACAGTGAGTGGCATCCTCATTCATTTGTTCGCTTTTGACTTACAGGGTGGTTTTACACTTTATGTCTGCCTCATTCAATGGATTTGAAGATTATATCATATCAAACAATAGAAGCAATGCAATACTTTGTAATGAGATGGTAATCATAACTGTGTACCACACAGACACTCAGATATTCACAGTGGCAAAGTCTATTTTTTAAGAGTGATAGCCCTTCCCGTGAGCCATGACCGCTGAGCCTGCGCGTCCAGAGCCTGTGCTCCGCAAAGGGAGAGGCCACAACAGTGAGAGGCCCGCATACCTCAAAAAAAAAAAAAAAAAGTGATAGCCCTTAAAGATAAATCATACACTTTTCATTTTCCAAAATATTCTATAAAATCAAAAACAAGTATCCTAAATTGACTGATCTTTTCTGTAATAAAAAGTGGCAGTCAGTGGTTTATGACCTGTAGCTATTGAAAAACAAACACAATTTTTACTCTCAAGTTAAATGTGACATTTTTAACATTTCCTGCTTTTAAAAGGAAATTTATAAAACACATAACATCTTTTGATTTGTTTGGAGGAACATCACTGATATAGGATTGACATCAGAGAAGATGGGAATTTATCAGCCAAATTTCAACAAAAACCTGTGCATAATTAGCTGATGAAGGAAAATGTCACAGAATCTAGCAGAGTATTTCTGAGTATCTGCCCGGCACAAAGAAGACTTTTAATAAATATCCATTAAATAACTGATATGCAGGCACAGAGAGTCTGTATTTCTATATTTCCTATAATGTCTCAGGCCCGGCGCTTTGTCCATTTTAGGTACCAGTAAATTGCTAGAGGCCAATCAGGCAGTCAAAGATTATCAGAGTTGAATGGATTACTGGAATTTTTTTCAGAGAAATTCAATGACTTTCCCAAGAACATAACTCTTTCATCTGATTCTCACAGCAGCCCTGAGGAGTTTGGGTGTTAATTTCAAAGTGCGTAATATTTTCCTATTCTTTCTCCTTGGAGAGACAATTTGATGTTCTGGAAGAGCACAGAGATTGACTCCGAATTCCTGTACTCAGTTCCAGTCCTCCTTATCAGTTATTAGCTCTGCAACCTTCTGCAGGCCACTTACCTGGTGAGCCTCAGTTTCCCCATCTAAAGAATGGTGAAACTGTTACTGACATTACACATATGCATGCATATATAGACTGCAAATAGTAACATCAGTTTTGCTCTTGGTTATTGTTATTCCACAACTGCCTGCTGCCCTCAGATGTTCCCCAGATTACGCTGAGAAACTGGCAGCCGGAGTTAGGAAAGTACTAATTGGGTTCCCTGTAGGGGAGCCTAGACTTGCCTGCAGCACTTCAGCCTCTACCTCTTTGTTCCATTTATCTTTCGGCTGTGAGTGGATTTTCTTCTCTTAATATTAGTTTGGCTATTATACCGTGGACAAATCCCCCTGGCTACGTCTGTGTGTATAACCTAGTGTCTCTCAAGGAAGAAACAGTGCTCCTCCCCGAGAGAAAATATGCTTTCAGGGCAGCTCTGAACTTTCAGGGTTATCACCTCCTGTCTTGTTTGTTCTATGGCAAATTCTAAGGTGTTTCATTTTTATTTTTGTTCTATTCTTCACCTCCTACCCAGAAAGAGCTCGCCAACACCTCCTGCTTCATAAAAATCGCTTTGTGATTCTGAGAAAGCATTTACTCTCGAGTACATTCCTCAGCCCTTCACATCTTTCTGAACAGATTGTCCTCTTTGTTGCTTTTCAACTTTGGAGAAAAACTTCAATTAATCTCAGCAAGCTGTAAATCCTGTCATTTGCAAATGCTTCTGTTTCAGGTAAATGTAGAAGATGCTTATTGAGCACCTAAAATATACCGAGTACTAAACTTAGAGTTTAGAGATAAATAGAGCACAGACCCTCACTGTCAAGTTCATACACTAGACCAAAGTGAAAATAATCACATGGCAGTGGGAAGAATGCCATGATAGAGAGATGGGTCTAATTTTTAGCCAGAGGTTTTTTTATTCAATTATTTCTATCCTGCTCTGTTTCAGAAAAGATTTACTTTTTCATGCTGAGGTAAATTGCGTGTGCCTCTTCAGAAGTTTATGTCTTTTCTAGTACATTTACTGCATTTGGGAATATCCCTTGGATCATTTTAGCAAATGTTCTACCTGTGCAGAGAATGATCGTTGAACCAGAGTTAGACAAAATGCTGACAAAATGCAGTCATTCTACACGCACTTCAAGAGAAAACATTAGGGAAGTGGGAACAATCCAGAAGATGGCTGATGAGAACCTGACAATATGGTGACCAGGTTGAAGCTGTTTCGACTGGAGAAGGTATTATCATGAGAACACATGACAGTTAGTAGGCTGGTTTTCTATTGTTACATAAGAAATTATCACAAACTTAGCAGCTTTTAACAACAGACACTTATCATCACACTGTGAGTCAGAAGTCCATCCTGGCTAAGCTGGTTTCTTTACTCAGGGTCTTGCACTCAATATGTGAAGTGGGTTGAGTTCTCTATCAGAGGCTCTGGGGGAAAAAAAAAAAATCCTTGAGGCTGTGTGCCTGAGGTCCCGTTTTCTGGCTGGCTGTTGGCTGCAGGTTGGTCTCAGACCCTTAAAAGTTGACTGTCTCTAATTCAAAGCCAGCAACAGACAATCTCCCTCCCAGGGAATCCATCTCGTGCTTCAAAACCTCAGGCTTCAGGAAGAATCCAGTCCCTTTTTTTTTTTTTTTAATTCAGCTTTTTTTAAATTGAAGTATAGTCGATTTATAAGGTTGTTAGTTTCAGGTGTACAACACAGTGACTCAGGATAGACAGACAGATGATAGATAGATGGATATAGATAGAATATATATATATATATATATTCTTTTTCAGATTTTCCCTTATACATTATTACAAAATATTGAGTATAGTTCTCTGTGCTGTATAGTAGGTCCTTGTTGGTTATCTACTTTATTTATAGTAGTGTGTATATGTTAATCCCAACCTCCTAACTTATCCCTCCCTGCCTTTCCTCTTTGGTGACTGTAAGTTTGTTTTCTACGCCTGTGGGTCTATTTCTCTTTTGTAAATATGTTCATTTGTATCTTTTAAAATTTTAGATTCCACATATAAGTGATATCATGATATTTATCTTTCTCTGTCTTACTTCACTTAATATGATATTCTCTAGGTCCATCCATGTTACTGCAAATGGCATTATTACATTCTTTTTTATGGTTGAGTAATATTCCATTGTATAAATATACATCTTCTTTATCCATTCATCTGTCAATGGACAGTTAGGATGCTTCCATGTCTTAGATATTGTAAACAGTGCTGCAATGAACACTGGGGTGCATGTATCTTTTCAAATTATAGTTTTCTCTGGATATATGTCCAGGAGTGGTATTGCAGGATCATACAGCAACTCCATTTTTAGTTTTTTCCCGTCCCTTTTAAGGAGTCACCAGATCAGGACACATTCACAAAGGGCAATCTCCCTTTCTCAAAAGTCAACTGTGCCATATGACATAACCTCATCATGGGAGTGCTATCCCATCATATTAGTCACACCCACACTCAAAAGGAGAGGATTGTATGACACATATACACCGGGAGGAGGAAAACTTGAGGGCCATCTTAGCATGTCACCAACCATAGCTGTGTTCCTCTTTTGGTGTTGAGAGTGTCACGAGTCTTAAGGACTTTAGGTGAGGAAAGGTAGGTAATCATAGACAGAGGGTCGAGTGGGTTATAGGTTCTGTGAAATAGAAAGACAGACCAAGAAGAATAGTATAGGAAATCTATGCATTCCTCAGTCTCTCCTCAGACCAAAGATTAGGCTGTCAGGATGAGAGATCATGTTGAAGTATTTTCAACTGTATTGGAGCTCTCTTTGCAAGAGAAAAGCAAGACAGACTTTGAGGTCCCCATTCTAACAATCCACCAAGTGTCCTAATGGGATGTTGTATTCAATTTAAAGTTGGAAATAAACATATACCTAGCCCTGGTGTCTAATCAGAACTGCACAAATTTAAGAAACAATTTGGAAAAAATAAAAGTCGTTTTATGGTATACCTTTTAACCTCCTTAGATAGGAGAGGGGAGTAAACAAAGGTTGTTCTGGTACAATAAACCTTCACCCTAAAGATAATAATAGCTAATAGTACCCAAGGTCTTACTATGTGAAAGGCTGAGCATTTTGCAGGCATCGTTTTGTTTAATTACTGAAACAGCTTAATAAGATAAGCAATATATCCTGGAAGAAGATATACATACAGATAAAGACACATACCCCTTGCCCAGAATTAGACTGAGCTACAGACCTTACCAGGGTCCTTCCCAACATGTGTGGCCTAGATTTCTGAGGAACAGGGAGGAAACCTTCACATGTTTGAAAGCCCATTGTAGAGATGAGGAAGCAGACTTATTAGCTAGTTCCAGAGACAGTGGTGTGCCGGCAAAGACCTAACAACCAGCTCTCCCAAGATTCCCAGATTAACGGTAGCCTTTACAGATTTCCTTGATGTGAACAATCTCACTGTGGCAGATTTAAGCTCTAATCTGATGTCACTGAACACAGACTTATAAAGAGGGGCAACTTCAGGAAAAAAAATAATATGGAATCAGATTTTCATTGATGCGCTAAAAAATTTTGCAAGCAGCAAAGCTGGGCAATGGAACTGACTCAAAAACTAGGAGTTCCCACTACTCTGGGTAATTGAAGATCTTGATGCTGTCAGAGATAACTATAAAATGAAACCTTGTATTGGAAGGTTACAAAGATAGGGTGTGAAAATGGAAGGGTTAAAGACATCTGGTAATTTCCTGTTTCTTCTACAGTATCTCCAGCAAGATCTCTCTAATTTGCAGTTGTAACATTTTTCCATCGGCAGCTGAGGGATGGAGTTTGCAGGACTCCCTTAGTTAATGATCTAAAGAGCCATGCCAAGAGGACATCTCTGCTCTTTTCCACATCTGAAATCTCTAGTCACTGTCATCTTTTTCCATTTCAACATTTTAGGATGGGAACTTTCAAACTGTACTTTGTAAAAAATCACATTCTTGGCAATTTTCTTCACCACTGTCTCCCCTAGATTAGAACTATAAAAAATAGGAAAACTTAATTACCAATGTCTTTTTAAAAACAGTGTTTAGAGATGTAGTGTTTAACTCTCCATAAAATTACACCTTTGAAATTGCTTAATTGTGTTTTTCCTGCCAATTTAAATTGCTCATAAAAGGAAAGATTTTTAAATATATAGTTTCTAATTCTTTCCCTGAATCATTACAGTAGCATTGCTTTTGCTCTAGAAGATAGCAGTGCTTGTACAAATACTGCCAACATCAGCAAATTAAGGTTAAGCCCACAGTTGTGTAGGAGGAAGGAGGAGGAAACGCTTCAATCTCCTGGTTTGGTTTAATTTATGTCTAATGGATTAAAAACAACAACAACACCCACTTAAAAGTTTGGTTCTTACTCAAAACCTTGCAGTTAAGGCATGTAATAATAGTTACAAAAGTTCATTAGATTTCCTTACAAAGATGTTGCTCTCTAGGGCATAGGGACCTGGATTTCTTTTTAATTGCTATTTTTACTGTATTAGGATCATTCGTTTGCATAATAAAAATAATTATTTGCATTTATACAATTCCTTTCTTCCTAGGAGCTCATTCTCATGAAGCATATCTCACCTGCAAAAAAATATCCCATCACCTGTATAGACTTGTGAGCCAGTAGTCTAGTAGATTTGTAACATTATAGAAATATTCATTGAAGTACTATTTGCTTTGGCACAAAGGCCACCTTCCCAGGTTCTGTGAGCTACCATAACCAGTCAAGCAGTTGTACCACATGCAACTTTACACAATTCTAGGGCAAGAAAGTAATGGAAGAAATAACTGAGAAGTGCTGGATGTTTTAAGGATGAGAATTGGTGAGTGCAAAAATGCTAAAAAGCATTTACAATTTAGCCTCTGCTCCTCTGTGCAGGACATAAAACAGCAGCTGGCTCCTTGCTTGGTTTTAGTATGTTACGTACAGGGAGAAAGCTTATTCCGGTGGCTCTCAGACCTGGCTGCATCTTAGATGCACTTTAAAAAACAAACAAACAAACTTTGTGTGCTTTTTACAAACCACAAATGCCTAGATCGAAAACCAGAGATTCTGAATCAACGGACCCTGATTTTTTAAAGTACATCAACATCTTTTTCAAACTCTCCAGGTGTGTAAATGCTCAGTTCAGTGTGGGGGTCATTGGTCTAGTGGAAACAACACTGGCTTGTCTTTGGTTGACCATTAACTAGCTATGTGATCTTGAGAAAGGCTGTATTTCTGTGCCACAGAATATGAGCCTGAAAAATTAGATACTTGGATCAGAAAGAACACCCTTTCACCCCTTGACTCCTGTGATTAAAAACAATAAAAATGAACAGTTCTGTGAATTTTAATTCTCAACACACTTGCACTGAAGCATTTACAATAAGGAAATACCGGGGAAAATATATTACAGGGATTTTAGTCTCAAAAACATATAAACTACACAAACTGTGTGGGAGACCAAAGAATGTGCATTTAAAAAAAAGCACATTCTACTTTGAATTGTGACTTTCTAAGTATGCATAAAGGATCATTTTAATGCTGACTATTTCTTTAGAACTGAGTTCTTAGTATAAAAGAAAAACTGCACTGGATCAGTTAAACAGGCAAGGCAGACTTTATTCAAGACTACTGCAATAGAGGAGCAAGAAGAAACAACTCTGCTGAATAAAAGGTGGGTGATTCTTAAGAAATGCGGTGAGCCAATGGAAACATACTGGAGGACTTGGCAGGGAGACTGATCAATGTGATTAGGCCATCTGTGTTTGCTAATTGGTGCCTATAGAATTTAGGCTCCCACCCTCCCACAGAGGCACACAGTCTCTTTGAATGATTACATTTCAAAGGGATGGTCCTCCAGAAGACATTTCTGGGTTGTAGAAAACTTACCTCTCCAAGGGGCAGAGAAAGAATTGAAAATTGCAATTTTCTACAGTATTTGCACTAAGAAAAGGGAGGTCAGGGCCCACAGTCATGAAGAAATCTGTCTAAAGTTTAATCAAGGTGAGAGGAACGTCAAGGCCTTCTGGTTTACCAGCTCACTGCTTTGATTCTTTCTTGTCATTGGAACTGAAATTCCCACAGCTGGATGGTCTTCTCCCTTGGCTGTTTAGGCTGATGAACTCTCATAGTTCATCAATTCTAAGTCACACTTTTTTTTCACATTTTAATTTTTCCAAATTTGGGATGTGTCTTCTCATCATTGTTGCCCAGTGGCAGTGATGACAAATCCAATGTCCTAACTTGTCAGCTCTCAAAAAGACTATACTATTGTTTATCGTTGAAACAGAGTCATTTTGTTGAAATTAGCCACTGCATGTAAATTTGGTATTCTTTGTGAAGCAAATACTTATTGTCAAAGTAATGACTGAAACTCCCCATTTTCTTACAAGGCAACAAACACGTTCTTTGGATGAAGCCACAACCGAGATGTAAATGAAGTTGTTTTGTTATTGGTAACGTGCCTCTCAAGTGCCAAGCAATAAAATAAAGGCAGGAGAAAGCACGAATACCATCAAAAAGACAAGACACAAGTCAAAGTTACAGGAGGCTGACGTGGCCAACTGCTAGCATTTTTTCTCTCTCTCTTAGTGATACATTAATATAATATAGTACATCTGAGAATCAATGGAGTCTTAGATTTTAAAAAATATGGTAGCTTTGCCTAGTTATCACCGCTCAGCCTAAGCCATGTGTGCAGTCCATTATGTTTGCCCCAGAAAAGCATTATTGAATCTGTATTCCTTTTGAACAAAGGTATCTCAAGCAGTTGAAAAGAAGGTACAATTTAGAGCAACATTCAGAGAAAAACACATCCTTCCTGTGATTTGCAGATGTTATTAATCCCTTCCTAACCTTGTCCCTCTTTTTATTATTTTACTTTAAACAGTTTCTGCACCTCTGTCTCTCAATGTGTCAGAAAAGGAAAAGCTCCACTACTGCTCGTGTACCCGCCTTGATGCCAGCTCTAATTATCAGCCTTCTGTGTATTCTTCAGAACTCAAGGCTCAAAAATGCCTATGCCATCTTTTCATGAAAAAGAACTACTTCGTGTGACTTTCTAGTGAGTAAAATTCATTGACTCAGCAAAGCCACAAGCAGATAATGGCTTTAGTTTCCTTAACTTAATCCCAAAGGAGGGTGGTAAAAAGCAAGCTGGATTTTTTTTTTTTCTTTTAAAAGTGCCCTGATTCAAATTCTAGTGAAACAATCCTTAAAGTGCCTGAAGTGAGGGACCCTAAGGGAATCATCAGCAACTTGTCAGTGGTTGCCTTAAGGGGGAAATGGTTGGAAAGTGTCTGCTGCAACAGAGTTGGAAACCCCCAAGGACCTTCAGAGAACATTTGCCTCCTGGCCTCTGAGGAATTCCCCAGGGTGCAAGGTGTAAGAGAGCCACGTGGCCAAGTCTAACTCTGTACCTCCCTCCCAGGGGATCAGTAGGTCACATGATGGCTGCTGCAACATTGTCTCTCTTGCTCACCAGTGGCCTCTGAAGTCTTAATATTTCCTGGGAACTGAATCTACATTGAGTGGAGTCCTCCAAGACACACTTATGAAAGACGGTCCTCTACAATCTACTAGTCTTACAACTCTAAAACGCTCGCTCTTGTCTTCACACGCAAGCTTTGCAAACAAGGCAAAAATCAGTTTAGTGACAAGAGAACTCTATCTGGAGACCAAACAGTTGGGTTCAAGTCCTGGCTCTGTCACTAACCAACTATGTGAACTTGCTTAAACATCTCCAGGTCTCAGTTTCACTAAGTAAAAACTGGGAAAGGCTGTTTGGAGAATCAAATGCGATAAAGTGGGTAATGTATTTTATCAACAGTAAAATCATCTACCAATGTTAAATGCTGTAGAATTGTGACAATGAATGCCACCATTCTTTCCCTCATATGAGCCATAACACCAGACATAAAGAGGTTTAATGTGTGCAGTGGAAAAACATGCTCTTTACAATAGAAATCACATGCTTTACGGTTAGTATAATAGCCCACGCCATCTTATGTTGGATTTCCTCAGAAAATCTTTCAAAAATCGTTAGAAGATGCTAAGCGACTTAGTCAAAGACTTATAGATGTAAAGCAATAAATGGACAACAACGAACAGTTACTTCACAGAACTGGGATGTGGAGAAGACTGTTTACAACATTGTGCTCCTACTGAGATTATCTTAGAGTAACACTTAAATTGTTTGCTCACCCATTTTTTACACCATTGTTGAACAGTTTGAGGCCATGATTCCTGAGGGGCACTTAAACCGTAAATGTCATGTTGTCAAAATCCTTAATGTAACCTAGTCCCTTAAATGTGTTTCCTTTCTTCTTGACATACTACTAGCATTTGAAGAATTGACATGCTTCCAGTCTAGACAGGATGATTCTTGAATATTCTTTGAGACCCTGAGACCCAGGCTCTATCTCTGTTCTCTCTCTCTGGGACACTCCTGGCCCCTACGAGGGGCCCACAGAGCTTACTCGTTTTCTCCAAAAATAATCATAGTACCATTAGCAGAGGTACTGATGACTGGGTACTAGAGGGAAACATGGTGATCAAATGATACACGATGCCTATCAAAGTGTTCTGTAATCTGCAAAGCCCTGGGTTAACAATGGCCAGCAGTTGTCCTATTCTGAGTGTTAGGCACTATACGAACGTGCTTTAAGGCATTATTTCAGTCAAGCCTTATGAGCGATTGTCATAATAGCATAACAGTATCATACCCCAGTAGTATTATTATGCTAATTTTACAGAAAAGAGTGGTAGGGAATAGAGAACGTCAGTGTCTTGCCCACAGACACAGACAACTTGTTAAAGGAGAGAATTTCTCTCAGGCAGGCAGTCAGCCTCAGAGTCCAAGGTCCCAAACCTTACGTTCTAAGCACAACTGGATGGTTTTCACGCTCGTGCTCTTAATGAAATCGCTTCCCTTGGTTGGACAATTCCAAATCATTCTGCGGTTTCAGCTTAAATGAGCCTTCCTCTTGGAGGCTTTCCCCAGTCTGCCTGACAAGGTCGAATGCTTCTTTATTTATTTATTTTTTTGCAGTACGCAGGCCTCTCACTGTTGTGGCCTCTGCCGTTGCGGAGCACAGGCTCCAGATGCACAGGCTCAGCGGCCATGGCTCACGGGCCCAGCCGCTCCGCGGCATGTGGGATCTTCCCAGACCGGGGCATGAACCCGTGTCCCCTGCATCGGCAGGCGGACTCCCAACCACTGCGCCACCAGGGAAGCCCTACTTCTTTTTCATATACTCTACTTCTCCATAGTATTTACACTGTATTTAACTAATTCTTGGTTAGCTCTATTTATATCTCCTCCCACATCTGGCTCCCAGACTGCAAGGTGGTGCTGCATCAGAATTAAAGAACAGAGACATTCAGAAAGCTCTTGATGCTTTAAAACTCCCTGGCTGCCACTGAAGCTTGAAAACTAGGAGAAACACAAAAGGACCATAGCACAATCATTGTCCTCCTGTAGATAGAACAGGTGACTTCTTTCAGGAGGTTCAGGAGGCCTCACATCACCTGTTTCAGCTTGATTTTCTTTTATTCCACAAAACTAATGAGCCTGATCATATGATCTCTGAGGATCCTGCCAGATTTAACTTTCTTTCCATAAATCCATAGGCATGAAAGCCTCTTTGCCATGTGAGGAGAGAAAAAATGTGAAAACTTCTCTCAGCTCTGCAAAAACAGATCAAATAATTAAAATTAGTGGAAAAACTCAGATCAGAAGGTATTCATTGTTGGCTGTAAATTTACAGATGCAAAAATCTTCTATTCCATGCATATGGAGCCAAGCCATCAGCACTGAGAGGAGTCAGCTGAAAGTCAAAAAAAAAATCAAAGAAAAATCTGCAACACAGAAAAAAGTATGATGTACTGCATGCTATACTGAAATGTTATTTATCTAAATTTGTAAAATTAAATGCATTCATTCCCCTGATGTTCATAGCAACACAATTCACAATAGCCAAGACATGGAAACAACCTAAATGTCTATCAACAGATGAATGGATAAAGAAGATGTGGTACATATACACAATGGAATATTACTCAGCCATAAAAAAGAATGAAATATCCTGCACAGTTGGTGGGAATGTAAATTGATACAGTCACTATGGAGGTTCCTTAAAAAAGTAAAAATAGAACTACCATATGACCCAGCAATCCCACTACTGGGCATATACCCTGAGAAAAACCATAATTCAAAAAGATACATGCACCACAATGTTCATTGCAGCACTATTTATGATAGCCAGGATATGGAAGCAACCTAAATGTCCACTGACAGATGAATAAAGATGTGGCACATATATACAATGGATTATTACTCAGACATAAAAAGGAGCAAAATTGAGTTATTTGTAATGAGGTGGATGGACCTAGAGTCTGTCATACAGACTGAAGTAAGTCAGAAAGGGAAAAACAAATACCATATGCTAATGCACATATATGGAATCTAAAAAAACGGTACTAGTGAAGATGAAGAACCTACAGGCAGGGCAGGAATAAAGACGCAGATGTAGAGAACGGACTTGAGGACACGGCGCGGCAGGGGGGAGGAAGGGGAAGCTGGGATGAACTGAGAGAGTAGCATTGACATATATACACCACCAAATGTAAAATGGATGGCTAGTGGGAAGCAGCTGCATAGCACAGGGAGATCAGCTTGGTGCTTTGTGACCACCTAGAGGGGTGGGATAGGGAGGGTGGGAGGGAGACGCAAGAGGGAGGGGATATGGGGATATACGTATAGCTGATTCACTTTGTTATAAAGCAGAAACTAACACAACATTATAAAGCAATTATACTCCAATAAAGATAAAAAATAAATAAAAATTTAAAAAAGAATGAAATAATGTCATTGGCAGCAACATAGATTGTTTGAACGAGACATGATCATACTAAGAGAAGTCAGAACGAGAAAGAAATAGCATATGGCATCAATACATGGAATCTAAAGATGACACAAATGAACTTATCTAGGGAACAGAAATGGACTCACAGACAGAGAACAGACTTGTGGTTGCCAAGGGGGAGAGGGGTGGGAGAGGGAAGGACTGGGAGTTTGGGATTGGCAGATGCAAACTATTATACATGGGATGGATAAACAACAAGGTCCTATTGCATAGCACGGGGAACTATATTCAATATCCTGTGATAAACTGTAATAGAAAAGAATATTTTAAAAAAGAATGTATATATATACACACACACACGTGTGTGTGTGTGTAAGAGAATCACTTTGCTGTACAGCAGAAATGAATGACATTTTAAATCAAATACAATTTAAAAAAAAAACAACCACCACCCCTCCAACAACAAAAAGATGTAAGTGCACTCCAAGAACATTTCCAGTTTAAACAACAATGGAAAACTAGATAAAGAAATAGAACCACAGTAAAATTGGAAATGTTTAGCCAGCATGAAACAGAAAAGAAAAAATACTTTTAAACTTAATATTCTGAACAAACCTGCAGCCATATTCATGCAAGTTACTTCTTTCCTTAGTGAATGCAACTAAGAAACATTATTAAATTATGAATGGCTAAAAGCCACAGAAGGAAATAGTTATGAAAAGCTTTAAAAATTTTATCCAGTGCATTTAATAAATCTCTTATTCTGAACGTAAAGAGAGGAATAGTTTTTATTAATAGGAAGTCAGATGCTCTCCTATACTACTAACTACATGTCGGACAACCCTTTAAAGAGTATTGCTTTCAGGAGATGCCAGGGACTTCCCTGGTGGCGCAGTGGTTAAGAATCTGCCCCCCAATGCAGGGGACATGGGTTCCAGTCCTGGTCCGGGAAGATCTCACATGCCGCGGAGCAACTAAGCCCGTGCGCCACAACTACTGAAGCCCGTGCGCCTAGAGAAGTGCTCCACAACACGAGAAGCCACAGCAGTGAGAAGCCAGCGCACCACAACGAAGAGTAGCCCCCGCTTACCACAGCTAGAGAAAGCCCACGCACAGCAATGAAGACCCAAAGCAGCCAAAAAATAAAAAAAAAAAAAAAAAAAAAAAAAAAGGAGATGCCACATCACTAGGCTGTTCTGATGCCATCACGTCTAAGTTTCATCCTGCATGCGCACAGCTAAACACACACTCACAAGTACATGTTACCAAATTTTTAAGATTACTTTCGGTCTGTACCATTTTGAGTTTTTGAAGCACAGCACCAATATGACAGCAAAGTGGTTTTTCCTTAGAGATATTCTGGCTTGAATGGAAATAGCAAATGTCAAACCTTGGAAGTTAATCAGGTTACTCTACTGAAGCAGAGCTTGGGCTCAGATGAGGATCTCAGTGTTTAAGGATTCAAGGTCCACCTATTCATCATCTAGCCTTATTTTTCATTCATGGTAGAATGCTTTCAGAAGGCTTTAGAATTTGTCTCTAGTGGGGAGCAAGCAGTACCTTTGTTTTTTTTTTTTTTATAGAAAACAAAACTCCTTTCCAAATAAAGCTACAAATCACCCTCAACAAGAGATGCACAAACTATTCAACTTAGCTAACTCATATGCCAGTTCTTGAACCCAGCTATGGGAATGCTAATGCATGGAGAACCATTTTTGTGGAAGGCAAGGATGCTTAGAATTTCTGGAAATTTCAACTATTTTGTCACTCCTTGATTCATGTATTAAATGAGAAAAGATGGATGCATGGAGAAGAGAAGGAATGAAAGAAGGAGGGGAAAAAGAAAAGAAACAGGAAAGAAAAGGAAATACAAAAGGAATGAAATAAAGAAGGAAGAAAAGAAGAAAGAAGGCAGACAGGCAGACAGATACATGGATAGAAAAATAGGTTAAAATCTATTTGGTCAGCATAGCACAGGGAGATCAGCTCAGTGCTTTGTGACCACCTAGAGGGGTGGGATAGGGAGAGTGGGAGGGAGGGAGATGCAAGAGGGAGGAGATATGGGGATATATGTATAGCTGATTCACTTTGTTATAAAGCAGAAACTAACACATCATTGTAAAGCAATTATACTCCAATAAAGATGTTAAAAAAAAAAGAAAAAGAAAAAAAAAGAATCTATTTGGTCAAAGTGTTGAGAGAAAACAAGGAAAATATATTTACAATATCATCTAATAGTTCTCTTGAAAAAAATCTAGAGTTATTGCTTACAAGCTGGACTTATTTTAGTTATTATGGAAAACTTGTATCTGAATTTTGACTGATTTGGGTCCTTAAAATTGAGAGTCTGGTTTTCAGAGAATCAGCACGAGCCCTTGTATTTCTAAAACATAATGGTAACAAGTGTATTTATCCCACCTGATTTTCCATCTCACATATCAGGACTCTATGGATGGAATATTTTTCTTCCCTTCAAGAAACATGTACACCTGGGAATGGTATGGCATTATGGTTAAAAGCACAGGTTTTGGAATCAAATAGAACATTCAAATACTGGTCCTCTCTTGATTTACCTTTCTGTGTTTTAGTTTCCGTTTTGATGATAAAAGAATAATATTTGATCTTAGAGTTTTGTTGTGAGAATTAGAATATATTTAAACCTCTTAGCACAACACTGGTACATAAACAAAGTTCAGTAAACAGTAATTTCTGCCAAAAAAAAAAAAAAAAACCAAGACAGGTAGATATCTATTAACATGTCATTTACTTATATGCAAAGAAAAAAAAATTACTTAGTAATTATTATTAACTGATTTCATTTAGTAAAAACAGTATCAGGATTCATAGGAGAAAAGAAGGGGAGAAGGGAAACCCATAGAGAGTTTGAGAACAGTAAATTTTGGATAAATTGATGAACACCTAAGGGCTAATCAAGGTGTTCTGCTCTTGGGCAGGTGGATGAACACCAAAGAAAATAATGTCAGTTTTTTTATAAATCCTCCAGGAGATCATAATTATTTTGCTATAGGTTGGGGGCTAGGACACCTGAATGTATGATGTCTATTGGCGTCCTTTGTTAGCACCTTCATATATGTTATATCAGGTCTGTACCACCTCCCTGACCAAAATTTCTTTCCCTATTTAAAATTCTAAATGCATTCCTCTGTTCTGCTAGCTTATGGCCCTCTGTACTTTCCTAGTCAGTACTCAACTACATTTGTAATTATAAATTTACTTTTTGGTTGATTAGGGGCTGTCTTTCCCCACATCCACAAGAACAGGGATCCTTCCTGCTTTATTCCTTGCTGCATGTTCAGCACGTGACACATAGTAGGTGTACATGGTGAGGGAGGGAGGGAGCTAGGAAAGGAGAAAGGCAGGTAGGCAAACAGGCAGGTACAATATGACACAAGACAGGTAAAACAAAGTTCTGTGATAATTTGGATTTGGTGAATGGGAGTTAGAGAAAGCTTCAAGGAAGAAGTGCCATTTTTTCTGAGCCTTCAAGCATGGGTAGAATTTAAACATTCCCACCGGGAAAGCATGGGACATGGTATAAAGTATGTCTCAGTTTCTCTAGAACATAAGGTCTCTGAGGGGCATTGTAAGAGTTGAGGCTGGAAGGGTGTGGCGGGCATGTCAGACCAAGCCATCTGACAGTGGGGAGCCCCTGGGGGGTCTGGGTTGGAGATGAGACACACTCCGATGTGTGCTTTAAAAATTCAAGTTTGGTAAAGTGTCAAAGCTGAACGCGAGGGGAAAAAAGTCTGACACAGGAAGGCGACTTAATATGGGCTAAGTCATTCTTTCTATTATTTCTGTAACAGTAGAGTAGTTCTATTTGCACAGGCAAACAGCCTACCAAACATTCTGAGTTTACTTGATTTAGACAAATGATGATGATGCTCAATTCTTCAAGGAATTTTTCATGAAACAAAATCACCAAGATGAATAATTAGAATACATTGAAGACTACTGAAGCTTTTTCTATACATGCATTTATCTATGTCTGGCTGGCATGCAAATGAGAGCTTCTACTCAAAATCCAGGGAATTAAATCATGGACTTCACATAGAGTAGATAAACCCCAAAAGAGGCATGGAGGTCATGAATATGTAGACCTCTTTACATTAGAAAGACAGACAAATCCTATTTTGGGGAAACTCTTGGTGATTTCCAAGTTTATGTGCTTAATAATAGTAGCATTCACTGTGTAGCTTCCGGGTTCTAAGTACAGAACAAGGGTATTAGATACATCATTTAACTGTCATGTAAGGTAGGTGTATTAGTCAGGGTTTTCCAGAGAAGAAACATCCTACATATATAAGGAATATATATTTAAGGAATTGGCTTATGGGATAATGGAAGCTGAGAACTCCCACAACCTGCCCTTGGCTAGCTGGAGACCCAGGAAGGGTGACGGTATAGTTCAGAGGTGGAGAACCGGTAGTCCCATGGTTTAATTCCAGTTCAAGCCTGAATCCCTGAGAGATGAGAGCCCTGATAGTGCGAGTTCCAGGCGAAGAGCAGAAGACCCAGGTCTCAGCTCAAGCGTCAGGTGGAGAGAACTCAACCTTCCTCCACCTTTTTTCCTATGTGGGTCCTCAGTAGGTGGGGTGGTGCCCACCCACACTGGGGTAGGTAATCTGTTTTAGTCAGTTCACCAATTCAAATGCTCATTTCTCCCAGAAACACCCTCACAGACACACTCAGAAAAAATGTTCAGCCAGATATCTGGGCATTCCATGGCCCAGTCAAGTTGCTACAAAAAAAAAAAAAATAAACCATTACAGTAGGTAGTGTTTTTTTCCATCTTTCAGATGATTTAGTGAGATTTTAGAGAGGTTACACAGCTCATAATCGGCAGGCAGGTCCAAGACTACAACTTAGTATTACTAACACCCTCTTTACTACGAGTCTAGAGGCTCTTTCCTTTGCCTGGTAAATAGCTCCTTAATATTTTAAAAGTTTTGTTTACAGCCAATCAGCTTACCATGAATTCTATTAAATTTAAACACATACATACACACATACACACCGGTCCCTACCAGCTTCTGACCCGAGTGCCACCATCTTCCTCAGTCCCATTTCCTCCTTCTGAAGGGCATTTTCTGCCTCCAGGGAGTAATAGGGATCCTCAGATCTTCAGCTTCTTCATCCTGCCCATCCCTGATATGGTCCTGCCCTGGGCCACCTCTGTCTTCTTCCTACCCCGTCACCTCCTCTCTCTCCACCTTCACCACCATAGGCAGTGGCTGGCTGCTTTGCTGTCATGAGGGCAGATGTGATAGTAGAGCCTTGTCACATCACCCTTCTACCAACAAGGGTGTGATAGGGGTGGGTGGCAGTGACAGATGGTGAAGGCCCTGGAGGTAATGGTGGAAACAGCCGAGGGGCCAAAGGAGGACCAGGATACAGCTGCCACCAGGGAGGATGGTGTCTGCAGAGGAAAGGGTGGCTGAGATGAGGTCCTGCACTAAGTGCTGAGAACATTCCTGTTCTCATGGGACTGACATTCTAGGGGACAAGAAGCAAGAGATATAAGTAAAATCTATAGAATCTATAGTGTGCTTTGGGGAAATTTTCACCCTGCTGTAGTGATGGGACCTCCTCCCAGTACAGAGTGCAGAGTGCTCGGTATAACTACACTGGGCAATAATTAAGCCAAAATAAAGACTTTCAGACAAACACAACACTGAGAAAATTCATGGTCAGATGACCCGGACTACAGAAATGTTAAAATTCCTCAGGCAGGGCTTCCCTGGTGGCGCAGTGGTTGAGAGTCCGCCTGCCGATGCAGGGGACATGGGTTCGTGCCCTGGTCCGGGAAGATCCCACATGCCGCGGATCGGCTGGGCCCGTGAGCCATGGCTGCTGAGCCTGCACGTCCGGAGCCTGTGCTCCGCAACGGGAGAGGCTGCAACAGTGAGAGGCCCGCGTACCGCAAAAAAAAAAAAAAAAATTCCTCAGGCAGCAGGAATATGACATCAGGCCAAAGATCTTCAGATCTGCACAAAGAAATTAAGAGTGATAAAAGAAATTTTTTTTAAAGGTAAAAATTCATTTGGGTATGGCATTCTGGGTGGAAAGTTGTTTTTGTTTTCTTCCAATATTTCAGAGACTTTCTTCCATTGTCTACCATGTGCATTTTCATCGTTTCTCTCATACACACACAAATACACCCGCACACACATACAATTATATATACCACTGGTCACCATCCAGATAGGAGTCTCCTAGTAGACTTGCTTGTTTTATGGCTGGTCGCATAACGGTCCTACAGCAAAATCGTTTCATTTTAATAAAGAGGCAGAAATGTTTTAAAATTGCTGTTGGTGCAGTTATTAACAAAGAGTGCTTATAAACGGAACAGCTGACTTTCGCTGGGTGCATTTTAAGTAATCTGCAATCTGTATGTATTATGCCATGTATCCCACGCTACTATTATTAGTTCTTCTTTCAGCTAAGGAAACTGAGTCTTTAGGTCAGTTTTCACTGGTTCATGACTGATCTGCTGAAGGTAAAGTTGGACCTAAGCCTGGATCCCTTTGGCTTCAAAGGCTGAGGGGACAACAACACTCAAATGTCCATGTGATATTTAGCATTTCCGAGCCCCAGGGTTTTGTTTGTTCAAATAAAGATCTCTAACGTATCTAAAGGGCCAGCAGTGGCATTGTGTTTGACAAACCCAGGGGGGAATAAAAAATAAAGACAGAGGAGTTTACAGTTTCGGTGACTGCACCAAATGTGGGCCATATGAAGAAAATTTCATTAGATAAATTCCTTCTGGAGAGAAAATGCCTTTTGGAGAGAAAATGCCTTCTTCATAGCTCAAAAATTGGTGTGGCTAACATCTGTGGGTTACACTCATTTTACTTAATAAAGTCAACTCTAGAAAAATGTAGTCTTGAAAGACTATATTATAAAAAGTTGTTCTGATTGATTTATTTGAACCAAAGACACTATTGCTCTGTGTAATTTGATTTTTA
The DNA here is from genome assembly GCF_008692025.1 of Phocoena sinus. Lineage (NCBI taxonomy): Eukaryota > Metazoa > Chordata > Mammalia > Artiodactyla > Phocoenidae > Phocoena > Phocoena sinus. Next base: position 76,319,001 of record NC_045768.1, on the reverse strand, counting down.
CATGTCATAAGGGAAAAATAAGAGCAAAGTACAATATGTCCTATGTCTAGAGTCCCTCAACACGTTCACACAGAAAATGAGAAAGCAAACCATGACTTACTTAGGATAGGCTAACTGCTGTCAAAAATGTATAAATAAAACTACGCAATTAGTCAGACCCAACAGAAGTATATTTCTTGCTCAAGTAAGGTTTCTTAGGCAGGTAAACAGATTAGCAGAGCAGTCCTCCTCTGTGTAGACATTCAGGCACGTCAGGGAGACTGACAGAAGCTCTGCTTTTTTCTCTACATTCCTTCTAGAGCCTCCTGGGGAATCACCACCAATCCAGGCAGCCAGAAGGGGACAAGAGCATAGAGCACCACAGGAGTTCTCAGGGTCAGGTCTTCAAGTAGCGTACATCACTCTCACTCATATGCCTTTGGCTAAAACCCAACCACATGGCCATGCCTAACTGCAAGCGTGCTCTGGAAATGTGGTCAATGGTGGCCAGCACTTCCCTGTGAGAACTGTGTGCTACAGAAGGGAGCACAGCTATCTAGCAGACGGTTGACCATCTATGTCACGGCCCACAACCAAGCTTTGACATCCAGAAGGTGGTAAGCTACAAGGAAATATGACAGAATTATGACAGCTAGGATTTATTGAACACTTAGACAGCAGACACTGTGTTCAAGCTCTTGACCTCAAGATTAAAGGTTTTTGTGTTTTCTTTTTTAATTAGCCCAGGCTGCACCGGGAGAGTGGGGAGACAGCAGTCAGGGCTCGAGTAGCCAGGGAAGCCTTCTGTTGCACACATCAGGGCCATTCTCAATCTGGAAAACTGTGAGCTGTTCAAAGAACTGTCACACTTACGTCTAATTTGAGCCTCACAATGGCACAGTGAAGTAGGTAAGACAAGTCTTATTGCCATTTTGAGGAAAGTGAAACCGAAGTCCAAAGAGGTCAGAGGCTCTATCTAAGGTTCACCAGCCAATGAGGACTAGACTCTATTCCTGACCTGTTAGCTGTAATCTAGTATCATTTCTCCCATAGCTCACTACTCCCTGGGCACTTGTAGCTGAATGCAGTTGTCCAAAGGTCAATGAAATGAAGACCCTTCCGAGAAAAGGTATTTCTTGATTTTTGGCCAGTAATGGCGTGTGTTTTGTTTGACTGCTACGGAAATTTTTAGCATTATAGTTGAAAAATACACTCCTGCCAACCTTTATTGTGACAGCTGAGTGAGAGGAAAGACCTTTGAATTGGAGGTAACAGAGGAGCCGGGATCGTTTAGACTAGGATGAATTCGTTTGCTGACATCCTGGAGACCCTAAAACATAAGCAGCATCCTGGAGAGAATGTTTTATTCTACTGGCTGGTCATCCAGATGATGCTGTTCTGTCCCCTCTGAGACACAGAGGCTACAGAGGCCTGTCCCTTGGAGGATGAACTGGCTTCCACAGGCCCTGAAGCTAGAGGTCTGTCTGCCTGTGCTATTGATCATGCAGTGGACTTCAAGCCCTTCCTGGTCTTCTGGAATTAGAACGAGGCTTTCATCTCATTCTACTCAATCTTCTGATGAAAGGGTAATATTCTACAATGAATGATTACCAAGCCACCCCTGGCCTGAGCTTCAAGTCACTGAAAAACCCTTATAAGTAATGTCCTCCATAAAGTACAAAGTAAATCAGAACCTTCCTTTTCAAGGTCTTACAGACCTTTAAAAACCTCACAATGAACACGGGCACTACAGAGTAGCATAGTAGCATCTCAAGCCCAGATTAAAGGATACTGTTTTCCTGACACTAATATAATTTAGGCCTTTTTTACACTGAACCACCTTTTCCAGTAAATAGTGCTAGAGCAACTGGATATCCATTGGCAAAAAAAAAATCTTAAAAATTAATTTTAACCTACACCTTATACCTTAAATAAAAATTAACTCAAAATGGATCATAAACTTAACTATGAAACAAACCAGAAAACAAAAAACAAACAAGGGAAATCTTTGAGAACTAGGGCTATGCAGACTTCACATTAAAATTACGATCTATAAAAGGACAAATTGATCAATTGAACCTCATCCAAATAAAATACTTTTTTATTCTGTGAAAGCCCATATGTAGAACATGAAGTGACAAGTTACAGACAGGAAGAAAATATTTGCAGACTACATATGTAACAAAAACTAGTATCCAAAATATATAAAGAATTCTCAAAACTCAACAGAAAATAACACAATTAGACAATGTGCAAGAGACAAAGAAAATGAAGAGACATTTCAGTGAAAAAGATACGCAAGTGGCAAATAAGCACATGAAAAGCTGTTCAACATTATTAACCATTATAAATGCAAACTGAAACCCCAGTGAGGTCTCACCACACATCCGTCAGAATGGCTACAATAAAAACTAATGAAGACACCCAAACGCCAGCAATGAAGCAGTGGGAATGTAAAATGATAAACATTCTGAGAAAAAAAAAAGTTCGGCAGTTTCTTAATAACTAAATATGCAACTACTATATGACCCAGCAAAGTCACCCCTCCCTGAGTATCTGTCCTAGGGAAATGAAAAGTTAAACCCATACAGAAAGTCTGCTACATGAATGTCTGTAGTAGCTTTATTTGTAAAAACCCAAAACAGGAGTCAGCTCAGATGTCCTTCAAGGAATGAATGGTTAAATAAACTGTAGTACATTCATACCATGGAATACTAGTCAGCAATGAAAAGCAATGAACTATTGATACACGCAAGACAGATAAATTGACACACACACGCAAAACTTAGATGAATCTCCAGGGAATTAGCCGGAAAAAACGCCCATCTTGAAAGGTTACATACTGTATGATTCCATTTGTATGACATTTTTGAAATGACAAAATTTTAGAAATGGAAGACAGATGAGTAGTTGCCAAAGTTTGGGACTGGAGGAGGTACGAAATGGGGACAGGACGCAGTCAGTGTGGCCATAAAAGAGCAAGGAGAGATACTAATAGTGGTGGAACTGTTCAGTATCATGACTGGAGGTGGATACACAAACCTATGCAGGTGATAAAACTGCATAGAATTTAGTACATACAGAGACACAGAGACACAGACCCATAGGAATGACAGGTGAAACTGGGGAAATCTAATGATCAGTGAATTGTATCAATGTGACTATCTTGGCTGTGATATTATACTGTAATTTTTCAAAATGTTACCACTGGTGGATACAGAGAAAAGTATACAAGGGATCATTCCATATTATTTCTTACAACTGCCTGTAAATCTGTAATTATTTCGATAAACAGAAACTTCTATTGAAAAAATGTCTTTTGCAATCCACTCCCAATTTAGCTTCTTCTCACTTCTCTCATTACCCTGTAATTTAAAAAACCTAGCAAAGAAGTCAGAGGAGGAGTATTTGATGTTTCTAAATGAGGGTCCTCTCAAATTCCGAACTTCTCCTGGGTTCTTTATCATGTGATGCACAGCATCTGCCAATTAGCCATTTAACTGCTTCCAGATGGACCCAAGTGCTTCAGCTATCTCAGCACCAAGGCTATCACTTAAAGTCAAACGTTTCCTCCCCATTGCTCAGCATCTATACATCAAAGATGAGCTACATACAGCCCCATATGGCAACCAGGTGATTATTTATAACCCAGTCACAAAGGGGCCTATAAAACTCCTTCAACCAAAAAGAATACAAAATGACAGCAGATGGCCCTATCCTAAAGTGAAGAATAAAGGATGGTAAGCAGAAGAGTTAAACAAAAGAACATAAAGGATCACAATAGGAAAGCTAATCTTCTACCTCTTCAGCTAGATAAGGGCATTGTTCACCTCAATTCCATTTGAGCCCATGTCAATCATAAGACAGGCTAGAACGTGATACAACACCACAAAGGGATACTGCCAGGCTGTTGGAGGCGAATCATATATTACTCAGCTCCCCATGCCCCAACAAACAGAAGACAATGTAGTGCTCATAGGACCCAAAACCCTGAATTTACACATGAAAATGAACTTGTAGACAGATGCCTAGTAGTTTGTCAGACTCCCGTTTGGACTTCTTTGGCAGCAGGATCAATAGCGTTATGAGGGTGAGGAAAGTAGAGGTTTCATCCCAGAATGTGTGCAAATGAAGCCTCAGTAGCTCCAACCATATCTCTGCAAGCTGAGCCATGAGTGCCACTAGAACCACAAGACCTCCATTATCATAGTATCTTGATGGTCTCATCTGCTGTCCTTGGCTGCAATAGGTGAAGGACTACGGACTTTGGATTTCAAATAAAATTTCAAAACTCCCTCCTCCCTAGTTTAAGGAGTCCAGCCCAGCTAGCAGGCTTTCACAAAGGTTAGGGAGATTATGAACATCATTCATTCAAAATTTTGAGGAGTATTCCCTGGTGGCGCAGTGGTTGAGAGTCCGCCTGCCTGCCGATGCAGGAGAACACGGGTTCGTGCTCCCGTCTGGGAAGATCCCACATGCCGCGGAGCGGCTGGGCCCGTGAGCCATGGCCGCTGAGCCTGCGCGCCCGGAGCCTGTGCTCCGCAACGGGAGAGGCCACAACGGTGAGAGGCCCGCGTACCGCAAAAAAAAAAAGAAAGAAAAAAAAATTTAAGGACTATATAAATCAGAGCGTATGCCCAGCAAAGAGCTTATGACAGAAAACTGTTCATAAGCCAGAGAAGAATCCAAATGGTCAAAAGAAAAAACAGAGCCCAAAAGAAATAGCGAGCACCACATGAAAACGTCAGAGATCAAAGTATCAAAGAGATGAACAAGAAGCAATAGGCACAGTATAAATGAAACAGGGCCTTGAGCCCTTACCGGGAACATACCTTGTAGATGGAGCCATCTTGGTGCCTGCAGATGCATTATGGGTGGGAAGGCCAACTGTTATATAGGACCAGGGATAAGAAGGTAGAGAAAACACAGGAATAATTAAAATCTATGCCAAACACCTGTATGCTCAGTGAACTGAGTACACCTGTGTATTCAGCTCAGCTAGTCACTGGGGAGTACTAGATTCAACAGTTTATAACCACTTAAGAACTCCAGCCATTGTCTCCTTCTAAGTTCTACTGGGAGTTCCTAGAAACAGCTAAGTCACAAGGGAACCAAAAGATTAAGAAGGTTTCAACATATACTCTCCAAAGTAAGTGTCTTTTTGTAAAGAATCAGTTGTCTTATCGAATCTGCTATCAGGTTTGAGTAAAAGAGCAAAGTTCGGGCTTCCCCGGTGGCGCAGTGGTTGAGAGTCTGCCTGCCGATGCAGGGGACGTGGGTTCGTGCCCCGGTCCGGGAAGATCCCACATGGCGCGGAGCGGATGGGCCCGTGAGCCATGGCCACTGAGCCTGCACGTCCAGAGCCTGTGCTCCGCAGCGGGAGAGGCTGCAACTGTGAGAGGCCTGAGTACCGCAAAAAAAAAAAAAAAAAAAACAGCAAAGTCCCAGGAAGTCCCATAAGCAGATGAGCATACCATGACCCTGCTATATTGTAAAAGCAGGTACACACAGAAAGTAACGACATTAGACTGGAGAAGTTCTGAATATTAGAATAAGAAGGCTAGCAATGAGTGGGCTGTAGGTGAAATGTCTGGCAATCTTTTTCTTTTTCTTATTTGTTTGATTATTTTTTATTTGGCTGTATTGGGTCTTCGTTGCTGTGCGTGGTCTTTCTCTAGTTGTGGCGAGCAGGGGCTACTCTTCGTTGTGGTGCGTGGGCTTCTCATTGAGGTGGCTTCTCATTGCGGAGCACAGGCTCTAGGAGCGCCGGCTTCAGTAGTTGTGGTATGTGGGCTCAATAGTCGTGGTGCACGGGCTTAGTTGCCCCGTGGCATGTGGGATCTTCCCGGAGAAGGGATCGAACCCGTGTCCACTGCATTGGCAGGTGGATTCTTAACCACTGCGCCACCAGGGAAGTCCCATGTCTGGCGATCTTCACATGGCCAGGCTGGCAGAGGAGGCAGGCTCTAGGATGCTCATGTCAGGAAGCATTTCTTCAAGGCAGTTATGGGTAACTGAGGCGGTGGAAGAAGGCAGCATTAAAAGGTTCTCACATTTCTCTCACTGGCTCTTGGGACAAGGAAATATCTTCAGAGCAATCGTGGGTGGCAAAGCATTTCTATCCCCTGCAGATATAGATTTAACCAATGGCAGAACAGATATTCCCCAAAGACAGGAAGTGTTATCAGAGAGAAATTCAAAGCAAGGATATAATTCTGCTGGGCATTCATAAAAGAAAACAAAAAAACCCAAAAAACTAGTAACCTTATTGTTCCTTTGGGGCATGTTTGATTCTCCAAGGATATCACCCTGTTCAATGAAGAAATTCATGACTACTGCCACGGGACCTGAGGCTGAGCACCAGAGAGCACAGGTGCAATGAATCAAGCACAGAGGTACCACTTGAGAAAGAGGTAAAGAACTCAAGGGTTACCAATGCAAGAGTATTGAGGTAAGAGGTTTACCTTACCTCAGTAAGAGGGGCAGTAAGAGGTTTACAAAAGCCCACCTGGGTCACATTAGGTGTTGCTGCTCAGATTTAAAGCCATGCTATTATCTAAGCAAAAGAAAGGAACACATTCTAAATGAGCTGATCCAACCAAAGCATGACTTCTCTCCCTTGAAGGAGCTGCTCAAACAGAAGAGGGCAGCTGTTCCATGTCCTGTTTCTTAAAATCTTCACATTTAAATTCCTCTGCCTGGGAATTCCCTGGCGGTCCAGTGGTTAGGACTCCGCGCTTTCACTGCCGAGGGTGCGGGTTCAATCCCCGTTCGAGGAACTAAGATCCTGCAAGGTGTGGCCAAATTAAAAAATAAAAAAATAAATTCCTCTGCCTGACTATCAAGGTCCCCTATTATCCTTCTTCCTTCTACCCATACTTCCTTATCCTCACTCACAGCTACCCATTCTATGCCACCCATTCTAGTCAAGTATGTATGAGGAAGAAAAACGGAAGTTGTCTGGTAGTTCTTTCATATGAGAAAGGTTTTGTATATTAAAGACCATTCTCTTATGCAGGGTCCAACTGGAAAGTAGGAGGGACCCTGGAAGACAGAGCTGGCCACTGAAACCTGAAGAGCTGGGCCAATCATTGACCTCAGAATACATCAGTCTTTTCCAATCAGCAAATCAAATGGTGCCAGGTGGCCATCATTCAGACATGGGGAAATAAGAAGTAACCCAACATGGAATACGGATTGTGAAATGCCATAAGGTAGATGCTACTATGAACTGTTAGTTCAGTATTTCACTAAGCATATTTCATGGGATTTAAATAAGGATCAGTGACGAAGTCCATGTTTGAATAAATTTTGGAAAAGCTAAATCAGACCAAAGTAAGTATATTTCTCTCTACAAGATCGCTCAGTCATTAATTTGTGAAAACAGACTGTGATTCTTCAGCGTGGTAGGGAGAGGGGAGTAGCTATAAGATAGTAGTATGCCACATTTCCCATTCATATCCGAACATGAAACCCTTTTGTTCACTTAACATCTATAATGACTACTGCTTTTTAGAAGCCATTTTGGAAAGCACTGAATTAAGGAGCGCTGTTGAAAATTAACAGAGTCTATGATAATGATGCTTGTCAAAGTCATCACATGATCCCTGAGAAACCAGATCTGATAGAACCTTAAAGTCATAGTTAAGAGGGCTGACCCTCACCAAAGTGGAGTCCTAGTGAGGGGCTACCCTGAAGATATATTAGATTGTCACGAAAGAACTAGGCTAAGGAGGAACGAAAGCCCATGGAAACGTTCTGGGAAGCCAGAATTGGCAACTATAAGGTCAGAATAAGGTGTCATGGAGGCAAGAGGAACATCCACAGGAATTCAGATATGGATGATTTTACATTGGTGTGGCCCTGGAATTCGAATACAAAATGATAGCCCCTGATTCCACAAATAATGTGCTACCAGGACTTCTTACCATGCCAGCTTTATTTGTAGAGCAATGAAAAGACCGCTAAACTAGGAGTCATGAGAACTAGATTTTCAGTTAGCCCAGGGGTCTGCTGGAGCCAGCTTGCACTAGTTCAACAAGAGCCGACTGCCTGCCTCTTTTCCCAAATCCTCATTGAATAAAGGCAGGTTGGTAGCCAGGATAAAAATATTTACAGTACAGAAAGTGATAAACTTTACAGATCAGGGATTTCTTTACTCCCTCCCCCTACCCCCCACTTCTCTCCCCAGCCTTCCACAGACAGCTATTTATGAGACATTTACCAGGACACCTCTGGCCATGACCTTGGTTTGGGTTTATCTGGCTTTATCTGTAAAATTAAATGAATTATATAAAGTTTTCATCCTATTAGAGTGTAAGAACCCAATTAATTATAAATAAAGCAAGTTAGACATATATGTGATAAAGTTTATATTCTCAGTAGTACTTATTTGTTAAGAAAAAGACAAAAAACAAACAAAAAACAAAGACAAATAGCTATAATGAATTGGATAACTTTTAAACATGTATTTTATTAATTACAATAGCATCTACAGATTTGATAAATATAAATATGAGGAAGAAAAATACTTATTTGATAAGAAAAAAGGTAGCATTTAGAATAACTAAAATAACGACATATCCTATACACCCTTGGGAGTCATGGCCCACCACTGGGGAACCAGTGGGCTCCCTGAGGTTTCCCAAAAATGGTCAAGCAACACAACACCGGAGATATTGTTTAAATTCAGCTCCCCAGGTTTCATCCCAGAACAACCTAATAAGAATCTCTCAGGACAGGCCTAGAAATATGTATGCACAGCAAACGCTCTAGCGATTCTAATGTAAGGGCCCAACATCAGAGTTCACCATATTCCTGCTCCTATTGGGATGAGCTTGATGGTCTTTTATTTCCTTCTGATACAAACATTCTACAATTCTGAAAGCCTCTTCAATCCACTCTGAGTAGACCAAAATTGAATTATCATTTTTGTTTCTGGAGACTCTGGGAGAAAAATGGAAACATATCAAGAGCAGAGAGACCAAGAGGTGAGGAATCTGCAAACTATGCCTCAGGGGAAACAGTTAAAGAGCCAGAAAAAAATTCTACTTAAAAAAAAAGTTCAAAAAACAATTGATCAAGAAAGCTCCTTAATTGCTCCTCATCATTTATTTCACTTTTTTTTTTTTTGGTGGTACGCGGGCCTCTCACTGCTGTGGCCTCTCCCCCTACGGAGCACAGGCTCCGGACGCGCAGGCTCAGCGGCCATGGGTCATGGGCCCAGCCGCTCCGCGGCATGTGGGATCTTCCCGGACCGGGGCACGAACCCGTGTCCCCTGCATCGGCAGGCGGACTCCCAACCACTGAGCCACCAGGGAAGCCCTATTTCACTTCTTGCTCCAGCTTTGGGAACTAGCTCTTTGTAATCTTAGATATAACTGTTAGAAAAGTATTCCTTCTAACTGGAGTGACCTTACAATTTATTATTCAAACTGGTACACTTAGAGATTGAAAGAAGGTGCTATTCGTAACCACCCTGGGCAGCAGGCATAAAGCCATGAACTTGGGTTACCTCAAGCGAACTGCGATGTAGTCACCGTACTTGTAGCAACTCAATCCTATCTCCCAAGAACTTTTACCCATTTATCCTCAGTCTCCCTTGGAAGCCATAAACATCAGCCTAATTTCATTTGATACTCTTTGAAAATTAGAAAAGAGCTATTGTGACCTCCCTCCTGGCTCCTTAACCATTTCTTACCTGGAATCTTAATATGTAAAACAGAATCACATGTGGTTGAAAGGAGTGATGAGCCCAGGCTCCACCTACTGACCTCCCTTTGCCCCTTGGGATGGTGCCTGAGGCACCTCTGATAGAATCCTGGGAATTGGTAGTGAAAACTAAGCTGACTAGGTGGGCATCACCAGATGACCTTTCCATAGTAAGTTTAGAATTCTTGGATGACTCTGCATTTTGAATGCAGGAAAAAGATGGCAAGGGAATAAATAATATTCAATAGGATTACAGTTACCAGTTTTTCTACATTAAAAAATTATATATTCAGTATATACAAAATTGTTCATTGGAAAGTATAAAAAAGTAACGATACAACCAACACCCAAGTAACCACTAACAAGTTAAAGGAGAGAATGTTAGTATTGTTTTGGAAAGCCCCTTTTACTCTTCCCCTTCCCGTGTCCCTTCTCTCTCCCAACCCCCCATCCCAAAACGTAACCACTCCGTGGAATCTGTGTGTGTAATTCCTTTCACAGTTTGCTGGGGTATCTTGAGCTGAGGGCCAGGAAACTCTGGGTGAAGCAGGGGATGAGATCCCCACCAACACTGTGCAGGCAGCTCTCTGTCCTGCATAGCCCACAGTTAGCTGACAAGTCTTCGAGGCAGTTTTCCTAGAACTGTCTGAATGAATAGATAAAGACCCTGGACTTGGCTATTTCTCAAGCTGCTTTGATGTAGCTAATATAGAAATGCCAATTCCATACAGCTGTGCAGAACGCTGAGCCTTTTGACTGAGGAGATGGGTGAATCTGGTACAGAAAACCTTCACAAACCAGTGACTCTCATAGTGTTTTATGCCCAGTAATTGACTGTGGCAGTCTTTTAAAAGAAAAATGGGCTCATTTAAATCAGAAAGCTAACTGAAAGCAGGAGTTAACATGAGAAGAAAATTGGAGAGAGAGAGAAAGCTAAGGCATGGCCCAGCTCCTTCAGTTGTGTTTTTTAAGATCCTGTGTTTTGCCTTACACAGTCCTTGCCCACATGTTACTTAGATGTTGTCTGAGGAGAAGACAACTTCGGGGAATAATTATATGATGAACAAGGCAGGATGCTGTTCAACTTCTTCATGCCCAAATGCTAAACTGTACCACAGGCCACTGGAGAATAGCATAGTGCCATGTAACGAGGGAGTGACCGGGAGGTGGAATGAGTGAACATAAAAGATACTTGGAAAGGGAAAGGTCACTTTGGCAGGCATCAGAGAAGTCTTCAGAGGCAGCAGCCTTTGAGCTGGGCCTTGAACATGGGGTAGGGATGAGGAAATGGAGAGTGAAGGTGCGTTTACATTAATAATGAAAACAGCTGGCATTCATTGTGTGCCAGGTGCTCTGGTTAGCACTTGATGTGCATTATTTCATTCCCTCCTCCCAACAGCCCTGTGAAGTATAATTATGCCCATTTTATAGACAAAGAAACTGAGTCAGAGATTAAGTAACTTGTCCAAGATCACACAACTAGATAGTAGCAGTCAGAATTCAAACCCAGGATTATGTGACTGAATAGCGAGCAGGATGCTTCACTGCCTAGGTAGAGGAACAGCAGGAGAGGAAGCCCAGACACGGGAGGAAACAGGCTAATCGTCAAGGAGTCAGTAAGGATTGGTCACATTGAGGAAGTGACAGGGTGTGGGTGTTTGGACAAGTCATTCCTCCCCGGATAAATCTTTAAATATCTGCCCCATCCCCTGCGCCCCGTACATAGAGATGCTCAAGATTGCTTGTTAAATTTAATTGGCAATGTAAGGAAAGGCCATAGCATGAGAAGCAATGACATAATTGGGATTCTTTGCCTATTACATCTCCTAGTTGACTAATATTTTGAAGTTTAACAGGGCATGAACAGGTTTATATGGAGAAAAATGTCTTAAATACATCAATACAAATTGGGAAAATAAAGGATAACACAAGAAGGAATGTATGAGTAGACTTCTAAGAGGTGTGAAATCATCTTTTATTCACCTATTCATTCAACACACATTTCATTCAACACGACCAACCTGATTGGTCACTTTGTGTTAGTCCCTGTGCTGGGGATGTGGGCCCTTCTGAAGGTGCAAAACAAAAGGATATAGGCTTCCACTATGCTTTATAACAAACTGGAATATTCCAGTCACCACCTGCACCATGTATGGAACAATGGGCGTTTATCAAGCCCCTACCATGTGCCGGGTGCTCTACAAGATGATAAATATGCATTCCTATCCTCAAGTACTTCCAAGGGGAGGTAAACAGGTGAACAAAGAATTGCAGCACAATGCAATGGGTGCCGCCTAAAGGGCGTTCATAAACTAAAACAGATATCTGTACCAAAGAAGGATATAAAATCCTGATCTGGTCTGTGTCTATTGAGTTCACTCAGAAGAAGTTTAGAAGTTTTCTGTTGGTTGACTAAGTTCATCTCCTGGACTCCTAGGACCAGATCGGTAGACCTCTTAGAAAACCTTGCAGCTCTAGGATTCTGGGGCTGCACTCCCCCAGCTGTTGAAAAATCAGGGCACATGGGCCAGAAGAGGAAAACAATACAAGAGTAACGGAACACAGGGACAATCCTCAGAATGGCTAAGCAAACCAGGGAATGCTCACTAAGAGTTATGTCTTTTTTTTTTCTTCTTTTTGACAAGCCACCAAATAGAAAACGTTCGTTTATTCATAAGCAGGTTAAAGTTCCAATTTCCCAATATTAAGGTAATTGTTTTTGCCTAATTGCTAAATTCCCATATGTCAGTGGTGGTCCACTGAACGTCAGATTACATTTTACAGAAAATAGAAAGTCAAGTAGCTGTGTCCCATCAGTCTGTTAGAAAACAAAATTCAAAAAACAATCAGAAAGTTCAATTGCATGTATTTAGAAGAACAATTCCAAACCAAAGCTCAATGATCACATACGGGAAGGATTATAACAGCAAAGACAATTACTTCATTAAAATTACTGAAAGAAGACTGGTTTCGGGCTGTAGCTTACTAGGTGGTGTGATATTGTGCCAGTCACTCTTTCTGGGCCTCAGTTTTTTCATCTGTGAAATAAGGGGATTGGCCAAAAATTCCCATCGTTATACTGTGATATGATAAAAACCTAGCAATTTACAATCATAGTCAAGGGATGGCAAATATTTTGGCCTCAGGTGACACCGTCAGTGGATTGGTGTTTATGAGCTGCCTGGGAATGGAGAAAGAATCTGAGGCCCGGTCTAACCTTAGAGGGAAAAAGCCAAGGACTTTAGTACTGTCTAGATGGGACAAGTGGGATGAGGGGCACACAAGAGCCATTTTTGTCCTAATTGAATCCTCGCATTTCTTTTCAAATGATCTCCCAAACTCATTTTATTGAGTAACTTTTCTCTGACAAAAATTTAAAGAAGTGTTATTACTTATTTAACAACATTATTTCACTTGCTTAACATCCAACATTTGGTAAGTAGCAGATCTGGGATTCATATCCAGATCAGTTGGATGCTTTGAAATGCTAAGAGAAATAGTGAAAAAAATATTAAAATTCAAAGAAATAAAGAGAGAGCACATAACATTCACAAAGTGCCTTTCTGTCAAGGAAGATGATTCTATCACTCAGAATTTCTGGTTGTAGGGGAAATACTCTATAAGTAACAATTACTCTTACTGAAGAGAAGAGAAGCCCATGTATTCTCACATTTTTTAAGCTAGAAAACTTGGACCCTGAGTGGTTTTGGGACATGCAATGGTCACAGAACAAATTAGTAGATAACATAAATTCTAAGTTGAATTTCTCTCACCTATCATCTGTACTCTTTTTTTTAATATTGATAATTATTGTGTATCTTGCATCTTGTATCTAAAAGAAATTAAAGTGGCTTACAAAAGTGCCTATAATGCAGTGAGATCAACAAACACAAAAATAAGACAACAAGAAATCTGTTACTTAATTTTATCATACTCAGTGCTGTCAAATTGATTGTCCAGAGTATAATTTATTTCATATAACTATGCTTCCCAGTGATGCCCCAAAGTCCTTATTGTCTTTCCCTAACTGCCCTTCCAAATTTGTATTCCAATTGCACTGTTCTACAATTCCCCGTACACAGTACAGCACATACTCATTAGGGAATGTCTGATCACCATGCAAGTCATCTCCCCTTATCTAGGAACTTCTAGATCTTCCCCAGGAAGCTGTATATGTGTGCCTTCACTCTCCTAGCAGTAGTTCATGAAACTGACATAATGTAGGGCAAGATTATTCTCTTCAATTAAAGAGTTGGGAGTAGCCATAGTCCACTGTGTGAATGAAGATACAGAGAAAGCAGGTCTGTTCAGACATGAATGAAGGAGAAATAGAAAGAACTCCCTAGGTTCCTGATTGCTTCCCAACCCTGATTCCAATTCCTTCCTGAGGCCTGGCTGCATGTCTGCCTTCGTGTTCTCCCAAAACTCCCCTGAATCCTTAGAATAATTAATTTCTGCTATCTCTTAAGTTTACTCTCGTTAATTAATCTGCATCCCTTTCTGTGGCTTATGCCTTATTCTACATCTTGCCTCAAGTCCCTGATCAAGACAACTTCCTTCAGAAAGCTTTTTCTGATTCCTCCCAGACAGAAGTGATGTTTTCATCCTATGAACTCCTACTGTACTGCATCTATACATTTCTTATGACATATCTGCCTTAGAGCATACTTTCAGGATTATACATCCTGGTTTTTTTTTACCATAATTTCTAAGCCTCTTGTAGAGAAAGATCCATGCCTGATTCATTTTTGTAATTTCCATATATCAAGTAGAGCAGAAGTGACTGTCAACTTTATTTATTAAAAAAAAAAAAAAGGATGAACGAATGAACACGTTTTATCCATTCTCTACTGTTGAGCAATTCCCTAAACCTCTCTCCTCCAGGCTGGTATTACAGAAGCAGAGATTTGATCAGCCAATTTACCCAGGTAATGTGAGCAATGTAGACAGACAAATAGGATCACTGTGGCCCACAAATCTACTCTGGGGCCAGAATGATGCCGTCTGGTTGTCAATATTGATCAGGTTTAATTAGAAAATTTCCACATCTCTGCTATTCTTAGTACTGTGTGGGCATCACCTGAAAGCAAAGGGATGACAAGCTGTTCCGAGCATCTGCAGTCTTTATGTAATAAACATGTTTTCAGCTGAGAACATTTGTGCCTGTTTCTGAGCAGTATCAGAGCCTTTTAGAATTTCATCTCTTTTCCCCATACCACCTTTCTTCAGTGGTTAGGATGAGGGAACTATTAATGTATAATTCCTAGAGTTATTAAAGTCACGTTAATTTCTGTTAATTCATACCATATGAATGAGCATTCAGAGTGGATTTAGAGTAGGGTTAACAATCAAGATTAGGGTTTAAGAAAGAATCCCTCCAGGAAGAGAATGCAGTCATTTGAGGTGCACTGTGACTCTGTGAAGTGGGTCATTAACCTGTCAGGGACCTATGTCTGTTCCAAACACCTCTTGTCTTTCATGACCCTATCAGAGCCCTTTCCAGATGAAAGCATAGCTGTAATCACTGTGTTTTATGCCCTACATTCAGTTTCTCAAATGGCAGATTACTCTCATGGTGTGACTTGCTATTTGATCTGTCTGTATCTATGTTGACGCCCCATCAGAACTGGAAGAAGCCTGTCAGTAATTGTTAACAGAGGGTCAGAGCAGTAAACATGCAAGTATTCATTTTGCCAGTCTCCGTAACTTGAAATGGTCATTTAGGGATAACCAATTTGCTCATCTTGGTGTGCAGGCTTAAGCATGTGACATTTGTATGGAGCTGCTGGTAAATAAATCTCTAGGGTGGAGCACTCCATTGTTATTATCATGAATAAACACCAAGGATTAAGATTCAATATCTATGGCATTTTCTTATCTTCAATTACTGACTAAGGGTATGCTTAAATTATGAACCTGTAAGAATTCATCTGTGTTTTGAAAAAGCATATTGGAAAAGCATTATTCTCTATCCCTAACACAAACAGTTGATTGTCATACCTGCTATAATTTTAAAGTCTCTTTTTACCTGAAAGGAACAAGTCATAAAATTGGTGAGAGACAGATTGGGAAGCAGAATCCTTCCTTAACCTGATACTTTTTTTTGCTAGCTAGAGTAGAAAGTGGAAGGTGCAAAAAACCACACACAAAACAGATTTTTTTTAATCCCCATGATACTACTGTGCTGGAAGAACCAAGGTTAAAATCTCTGTTTTACAGTCTTTCATTTTAATATATGTAGATAAATATATAAGTGTGATTAAAATTTATACTTAAAATTAAAGTGGTACGATACCATTTATACTATTTTGTAATATACTTTTTTCACTTAACAATACAGCATAAACGTTGATCTGATCCCAACACTGATAAATTTTTCTGTAAAGGGTCAGAGAGTAAATTTTTTTAGGCTTTCTGGGCCATACGATCTTTGTCGCTATTCAGTTCTACTTTTATAGCAAGAAAGTAACCATAGACAATATGTAAATGGATGGTCATGATTGCATTCCAATAAAACTTTATTTACAAAAACAGGTAGCAGACATATTGTGTTCATGGAATGAAAGACTCAACATAGCTAAGATCTCAATTCTCCCTAAACTGATATACAGGTTAAACATAACTCCTGCCATATTCCCAGCAAATTTTTTGGCAAATATGGACAAGGTTATTATAAAATTCACATGAAAAGATAAAGGAACTAGAAGAGCTAAAACAATTTTCAGAAAAGACTACAGTGGGAGGAATCACTTTGTTCAATTTTAAGATGTATTTTATAGCTACAGAAATCAAGACTGTGTGGTAGTACAAACCATATATCTAACAAAGAACTTGCTTGATTAGATATTAATACAGATCTATCAGAACAGCTAAAATAAAAAATAATGACAATACCCAATGCTGGCAAGGATGCAGGGCAACTGAATCTTTTATGCATTCTTTGGGGGATTGTAAAATGATATAGCTACTCAGCAGTTACTTCAAAAGCTAAACATATACTTACCATCCAACCCAGCAATCACATTTCTAGGCATTTATCCCAGAGAAATGAGAACCTGTGTACACACCAAGACCTATTCACAAATGGTCACAGCAGTTTTATTGGTAACAGCCAAAAAGAGGAAACAACCATAATGCCCCCTTCAGTAGGTAAATAAACAAGATCTGATAGATCCATACCATGGAATATTACTCAGCACTAAAAAGAAATGAACTATCAATACACCTATAGTTTAAATACATCTCAAGAACATGATACAGAGTGAGAAAAAAAAAGCCTATTTCAAAAGGTAATAGATTATATGATTTTACTTACATAACATTCCCAGAAGTTACAGAGATGGAGAACAGATTAATGATTGCCAAGGTCTAGACATGGTTAGGGAGAAGGGGTACGTATGACTATCAAAGGATAGCACAGAGAGATCCTTGTGATGATGGAATAGTTCTCTATCTGGATTGTGGTTGTAATTATAGAAATCCACACACATTGTACTAACGTCAATTCCCTGGTTTGATATTGTACTACAGCTATGTAAGATGTAACCAGTGGTTAAAATTAGGTGAATGATACACAGGACCTTTCTGTTCTGTCTTTGCAACTTCCTATGAAACAAGTTATTTCAAAATAAAAAGTTAAAAAAAAAAAAAAGCAGGTGGCATGCTGTTGCCATAGTTTGGCTAGAGTTTGCTATGGTCTAGAAGCTTAGATGTTTTGACAGTATTTTTATTAGCTGTATAGGATGTTTTTTGGTATATATAATTTATTTATCCATTCCTCTGTTGTTTCCAATTTTTCTCTTTATAAAACCAAAACCTAGGATTTTTTATGCATCTATAATTATTTCCCTAGAATAAATATCTAAAATTACAGTATCAAATGTATACATATCTTTAAACTTTTGGCATAACATTGCCAAATTACCTTCTAAAAAGTTCACATCAATTTACACCCCTATCAGCCCTGTATAAAAGTATGTACTCAAAATAGAGATCAACAAAATTTGGAGTAACCTTCAAAAAAAAGAAAAGAGTATGTACTCATACACTCACCAACAAAGTACATTATCCACAAAAACAAAACAAAACAAAACAAAACCTCTGCACACTTGTCAAGAAGGAATATCTCACTGTGTTTTTCTTTGTTTTAAGTGTATCCTCCTTTTACTTCTAGATCTTTGCTTATGCTGGCCCCTGCCTGGGACATATTCTGCCCCTTACCTCGCTAACTGGTACTCAACCAAGTCACAGGTAAGATACCACTTCCCACAGGAAGACTTCTGCAATCTTTGGTCTGGGTTAGGTGCCCCCTCATTCACTTCCACAGCACCCTGTACTTCCTTTACTGTAACACTTACACTCTGTGGTCAGAGCCTGTTTAATTGTGTATCTTCAATCACTTACAGACTGTGGTCAGAGCCTGTTTAATTGTGTACCTTCAATCTCTAGATCTTAATCTCTGTAGGGCTGTGTCTGTCTTGCTCCTCTTTTATGCCCAGCACACAATGCCTGACAAATTGTAGGTGTTCATTAAATACTTATTGAATCAATGGATGAAAAAATATCAATCATAAGGGAGATGTTCTGCTTTTTGAGCACTCACAACAGTATTGTAATTTTTGTTATGTTTATGTATATAGATATATAATATTGTGCTTCCAGCACCATCCAGGAAAAAGAGTCCCTTACTTATGAAAATAGATATCAGGTCAGTATGGAGCCTACTCCTACAGGAGGGAGACAGACTCATCAGATTATCATAGCTTGATGACACTGGCCATGAAGATTATCCAAATAACTTTCATTGTACATTTTCCAAGCTAGTTTTTAGTTACTACTTGGTTTTTAGGCATAGACGATAGACTACCCACACTGAGAACAAGCATGTATCATGCAAGCTTAAATTTCCTTGTGACAATTATATTTTTTCACTAAAAATTAACAAAGTGACGTCCAATTTGTGCACCAGTTGCTTGTGAATTTTATTATTACGAGTACATTCCCCAGAGCTCTATAATCTCCCCTAGAAGGTAGCCATCACATCAATGTGCCACCAACCTCCACTCCCTCCAGGGACTACCTTACTGTTTGCTTTCTCAAACTATAACAGGCAGGATTTTTAATCTCTGTGGATTTTATACCAAAGTATTTTTATTTCATTTGACTTTTTAAAAATTTCATATATTTTCTAAAACTCTTCATGAAGTCATTAACCAGCTTCTGTGCTTTTTCCTGTGTTAACCAGAAGACGTTCTTTGATTGTAATTGGATTAGATCTATACTTGGAGAGGTATCTTAATGTTCCTACTCCCGATCAGATTGTTATGTCTCCTCTTTGGCAAGGGGTCTGAAATCTGATTTTACTCTTTGTCAAAACTCCCTCTTTTTATCTATATGAATTTGTTCCTCGTGTATAAGGGGTTATTGCATTTAACACACCACTAATTTATCTAAGGCATTCAGGTTTATTGCAGGTAGAGTGGCTTTTAAAAATGATCAGAAAGTACGTTTACTGGCTTAGATTCAAATCTAAGTAAAACAAAATTTCTTTTTTTTTTTTAGCTGTGCTGGGTCTTTGTTGTGGCATGCAGCCTTCTCTAGTTGTGGCGCGCCAGCTTAGTGGCAGTTGTCCCGCAGCATGTGGGATCGTAGTTCCCTGGGGATCGAAACAGCGTCCCCTGCATCGGAAGGTGGATTCTTAACCACTGGACCACCAGGGAAGTCCCTAAAACAGAATTTCTTATTTGTGAATTATATTCTGAGTCATGAACATTATAACTGGTTGCTAAGAGAGACTGTGGAATCGTGTGCAGTCTGACTTGGAATAAGAGGAAAGTCTAAAAGAGTAGGTAATATATGAGAGAGGAAATATACCAGAACCATAATCCCGTTACTAACTTACTGCGGGACCCTGCGTTAGCCACTTAACCTCTCTGAGCCTCATTTCTCCATCCATAAACCAAGGGAGGTGGACCATATGATGGATAAATTCCCTTCCAGCTCAGAAGTTCTGTGATTCTGTGATACAACTGGTCTACCCCCTCAACATCCAATTCCCAACTATTGAAATTTATCTTGGAAGTCTATAATTTACAATCTAATCGGGATCCCCTCCCTTGGACATCAATCTATAATGTTCCTTTTTTACCCCAGACACTTTTCACTGTCCTCTACACCTCATAAGGACACCCTCACCAGACCTCGCTGCTCCCCATCAGCACCCTCTTCCTGTCAGCAAGCTTTCTCTTCCCATCCGTTGCTGCCTAATTGGACCAGCTCTCATTCTTATCTTCTCTGAGCCAGCTTTCTAACCCTATCTAAAGCAATCTTCATACGTGGAAGAAGACCCAAGGCAGTACTCAAAACCTCACTCTCAAATATCATCCTCAATGTTTTAACCAAAGCTCTTCGTTTTTATTCTAACTTGAAGGAGGGACTTTAATTGAAGGACAGGGGAAAGAAAACTAACATCTGTTAAATACCAACTGTGTGCCACACCTATACATATCACATTCACTCCTTACAGCTATCTCTTAAAATAGATACCATTTGCCCTTATTTTTTTGAAGTTGAGAAAACAGATGTCCAGGGAAATTAAATAAATTGCTGAGATCAAGAGGTAGTATCAGCAGAACTGGGACTCAAACTCCCAGTCCATCTGAGTTGAGAATTGTTCTCTCTCCACCAGACCACACCGTCGCCTTATGCTCCACGAAGCCCCAGGGTTCTGGGGTATGATCTCAGGGGTCTCCGAGAAGAGAGGACACAAATTAGGCTCCAGCCTTGTCTTTATTCTGAGGATGTCCAGAACGTGCCCAAGAGTATGTGTTTTGTAAATATTCCTAATCTGAGCAAAAAATATCCCACTGATGTAGAAATGTTTGTATAGCTCTTGTTAAAAAAAAAAAACAAAAAACAACTGACCCCCTAAGCTACAGTATCACCTTTTTCTACTCATAGACACTTATTTTCATAGACAATTCAGGTGATGGGCTCAGATTAAATAACCACTCTCACCAGACAATTGTTATTCTGCGCCACTCCTCCTCCAGCCCTGTCTAACCTCAGCTACATCAAAGATGACTGACTACAGGGTAGGTAGTATACTGGAATCCCATGACACTCAAGGTTTGTAAAAAGTCCACAGCTTCTAGAGATCTACAATTTTAATTTCATGGTTAATGTACTCAGAGCTATATCAAATCATGTACCCACCTTTTTCTATTTCTTTTTTTAAATTCTCCTGCACTTGCATCTACCCCCTTCTTTTCTCTGAGCCAGTGGATTATAATGTGTGAAAATAGAGGTTTGCATTGAGAGAGAATGGATGTACTACAAGCTGCCTGTGTGAGCAAATGGTAGATAACCAGATGTACTCCTGGCCAACGTTTTGTGAGGTAGAACATTTGGCAACTTTGCAGTCAGAGGAGGGATAATAACATCTGAAGTTAGCTACAGGGCTTAGAAGTGTCTGGCATCAGAAAGGTCAATGTGTGATCAACAGGTAAGGCAGAAGCCAGAAGAAGCAGCAGCAGGAGGGAGAGATAAGGAACAAAAAGCTTCAAATTAACAGCCTCAGACTTGAGAGATGGCCGCCGGGTGTTTGCTGGGCTGGGAATCTGTGACACAGAGTTTGAGTATTTCTGACCCTTTTATAATTGTGTCGTTCATCAAAGAAGCCACACTGGAAATGGAGAGCTAGACTTGAGTGATTTTCTGCTGACTGCAAGGTACTTACAATTTGTCCAGGGATGGTAGAGGGACAGAGATGAAGGCCTCCCATTTCTCACATGGGACTGCTTTATACACGTGGAAGATGGCCAATAGTCACTATTTCAATCCATGCAACCTCTGAAGTGGCAGCGGACTACTGAAGGAACATCCCCAGATGCTTAACTGAGGCTTCTCTCACCCCTTAGATATTTACTTGCAAGACTAGTTCCCCTACAGGGACATGACATGATATCTCAGATATGGAACTAGATCAAGTAAGATCATGTACGTAGATAGCCTCTATACTGCAAGTGATGCAAAACAGGTATTCTCTAAAGGTTGACACCTTCTCTGAAATAAATTCGTTTTTGCATACAGTAAATTTGAGATACCTAGGGACTGTTACATGGAGATATCCATATTCAGTGGGACACTATGAAGGTATGGTTCAAGTTCAAAAAAGAGAGGCAGGTTTGTGAAAGTGAGAAGGGGTAGAAATGAAAATGGGTCGCTAGTAACTGCACATCAGAGACCAGAATATCCTTTTCTGAGAAGTGAGCATCACCTCGCATGTCCTTAACCTTGTCACTTATATTTTGATCACTAGTTGGTCAGCGACCCAACTTATAAGCTGTGTTTATTCTATGCATTTCATGATAAAAAAAAATAAGTAGCTAAAAACTAAAATCACTAGACCCAGTGTTAGGAAAAGAAAATTTCTTGAATGACTTCCCTGGTAAGTGCCTATGTGTCTTCCCACACATCCCAGACTTGAAATCTAAGCTCTAGTAATTGCTTCAGTGTCAACCATTCTCCACCAACCAAAGTGCTAGTGGTTTGGGTCATGGCCTCTTCTCTTCTTTTCTTGCAAAGAAGAGAAAAGCCACACATTTTAGATTTCAATTATGAGCTCTCCTGCTTGACCCTGATGACTTTGAAACCATAAAATGATCCCTCTCTGTGTTTCATATTTCTCCTTTCAGAAAGAGCAAGTGAGATTCAATTGGTAGAAACATGTGATGAAAAAAACTGGAGTGAAAACTGAAACTGCCTTAAATACCAGATGCCAAAAGAACAAACCTGGTTAACGATCTAACTTTTAAATATATTGTGTGCTTTCCAGCAAAGAAAATAGCAGCAGGAAAACAGGCAACATAAATGTGTCATAATGTCCACCCACTGAAAAACATTGCTTTCTAATGGGGTGGGGGTGGGAGGAATAAGAGAAAGAAAAATACAAGTAATAATATTTAAATTCCTACTATGTGCTGGGTACCTTGACATATATTTTAAGTATTATTTTTCTCTATCCTCCTCAGGACAACATTTGCAGTTTGGATGGAATTATAAGTCTGTTTCAATCTGAGCACTGGGACTTCTTAGTAACCCACAACAAAAGGCTTTCTATCATTTCTCTAAAAAATAAAAACAGAATTCTGTTAAGGATGGTGTGTCAGGAGTCCCCAAGACTACCCTAAATTCAGAGATTCACTAGAAGGATTCATGGGACTCATATATAGTTGTACTCATGGCTAAGATTTATCACATCAAAGTAGTAAGAATAAACAGCTGGATCATAAGGGGAAAATAGGCAGGCAGAGTCTGGAGGAATCCACATACAGGTTTTCTTGTGCTCTTTCCCTCCCTCCCATGAGGGGTCATACAAAGCACACTCTTCCCCCAGGAACAAAAATGCAGCATGTGTTGTCATGTTTCTACCCAAGGAAGCCCGTAAGAGCATCTGTGCCCAAGGTTTTTATTGGGGCTGGTCACATAGGCACTCTCTGCCCCGAACATACCAAAATTCCAGATTCCCAGAAGGAATACAAGTATTTAGCATAAGTCATATTTGCATAGTCTAGGCACAATACACCAACCTTACCAGTTATATGTTGACTACCAGGAATGCTCTGACAGCCAAGTTCCCAGCTGTCAGCCAAAGGCCACTCTGCAGGTAGGTCTTTCTAAAGATAATAGTCTTAAGCACGCTGTGGTAACTCTCTTCTGCACACATGGTGCAGTAAGTTAATGCTTTCATGTATATTTGTACCCACTACCACCCTGCCCTTCCAAACACATAGCAATGATAGTAAAATATGAAAAGCAAAGTATGAAAGAAAGAACTGGGCTTAAAAAATAATCTCTGTGGATTATGAACAGAACCACAGTGTAGAGCTATCACTCTTCCTGAAGCATGGTACGTAACTAGAATAAACCCCGAGGAAGGCAAGAGTATTTGATTACACTAGAGCATAAAGTTAGAAATTTATTTCTGGAATATTAGGTCTATACTGGAAATCTGTCCATTTGCCTTGCCAAAGGAGAAACTGGTACAACTCCAGTGGAAAATACTGGTTAGAATGGTTAACATTCATTAGGGATATTTGCTCAGATTGAACCTAAGCAGAATTAAAGTAAAACTTCTAAACTTAACCAAATGAACCAGATCCCCTTAACTTCAGAATCACTTAAGTTTAATTCTCAAACAGTGCCAAATGTCATACAAGTAGCTTTGAAGATAGAACTTTCTGTGATAATGGAAATGTTCTTGCCGCCCCAAATAGTGGCTACCAGCCACATGCAACTCTTGAGCCCTTGACATGTGGATAGTGCAACAGAGGAACTGGATTTTAATTTTATTTCATTTAAATTAATTTAAATGTAAATAGTTATACGTGGCTAGTGACTTCTCTGTTCAAACACATTTTCTGATGGCTTCATTGCCTTGTTCTTACTCTTATTACAAGAGCTTCCTTCAAAATGTGTTGACAGAGCAGTTGATTTTGAGAGGTGTGTGTGTGTGTGTATTTGGGCAGTATCAGCAACACCCTTTATAAATATACATTCCTAATTATCAGAAAGAAAAATTCCAGGACTACTTTTGATCATCCTAGCTTAGTTCATCTCTCATCTCTTCACATTTGTAATTTGACTCTGTAGAAATCTATAACTAAACCTCATCCATGAAAGTGGACAAGCCACAATCTTCTTTAATACTGAACTTCTCAAAATCTCACTGAATAAATTAGTTTTTCTTTAAAAAAAAAAACAAAGAAAAACAGGAAGAGGAGGAAGAGGTAGATGTGGTGAATGGTAATATCCAACAGAATCTATATTATATATGAGTAATGGGTCAAGTTACAGTTTTACTTATTGGTTTTGCTTTAAAAAAGCATTTTTTTAAAACATGGAAAGCATAATTTCCACTTTTCTGTAAGAATTTTTATACTGTTGTGAAACTAAAGATTCACCAGGACACCATCTGAATTCTAAAAATAAACTGGCACTGATATGGTGAAACATTAGGCTAGGTCAGGATGAGTAAGCTTCAGCGAGTGACACTCATCTGTTCATTAATTTTGTAACAAGGTCTGCATATCTCTGGGGTACAAGGCACTGCGCTAAGTACAATGGGTTGAATAAAGATATGTCCCCAACCTCCAATCATTCTGATCAAGACCTGGCACCTGGACTGGATAAATCTTTAAAGAGAAGTGTCCCTGACTCCTGACTGAATTTTCCAATCGGTTAGCTTTTACATACAATTTGCTTATGACTGTATCCAGAGGATTACGATCAGAAAATTATCAGTGACAGAAGGTTATAATGTTCATCGTTCCATCTAAAAACTGGATACGGATGAAATGCAATATGGTATCCTGGAACAGAAACAAGACAGTAGTGGAAAAAATGACAAAGTCAATAAATTCTGAAGTTCTGTCAATAGTAATTAATTTCTTAGTTTTGATAAATGTACCAAAGTAATGTTACAATTATGGAAAACTGAGTGAAGAATGACTATTGTCTTAGTCTGTTCAGGCTACTATAACAAAATTACCATCCCTTCCCAAAGGCCCCACCTCCAAATACCATTACATTAGGGATTAGATTTTAACATATAAACGTTGGGTTGTCACAAACATTCAGTCTAAAGCAGCTATGTTTGAAACTTTTCTGTAAATGTAAAATTATCTAAAAATTGAAAGTATATTAAAAATAGATATGTAAGGATAAGCAGGAATGTCTAAAGCCCCCTAGAGCTCTCTCTGAGTTGCCTGACAATCAGCTAGCTGGGCCTGGGGGCTGCCTTTCCCCTAGAAGGAGAGGCTGGACATGACCTCACCTTCCCCCAAGGTCTCCAATAAATCCTATAAACAACTGGCTCTAAAGCTCAGACTATTTGGCAGTCTACCTCAACCTATGTCTCCAGTGGCAAGGCAGCTCTCACACTTGCTCCATAAAAATGTACAGTAAGGGGGTAGGTCCCCTCCTAGATCCTATTCCAAGAACGTGGCCAGCTGTGCCCAGATATACCATTTTGAGAGGACAGGAGACCCATGCCCCTTCTAATCCTTCTTTCTGGGGAGTCCAGTCTGTACCATATTTGCACAAGCCCGTTTCATGAACAATGCTATGGAAATGCCATCATACTTTATTTTTGAATTTTCCTTTTTGAACAATTTATTTCACTGACAGAAAAAAAAAAAGGGTTTGAATAGCTTACTATTTGAAAGTTGAGAATCAAAGGAAGTTCGGGGGTAGGGACCAAATAAAACATAGGCTCAAACATGGCAAAGCTAAATCTGAAAGTATAGATCAGTTAGTGTTTCAATTCCAAAACCAGCCTTTAAATTGTCATCCTAATTTTGATGTATGCAGGATTTATGCAAATAAATGTTTTGAGTATAACTATTTAGATTTGCTTATTCAAAAAGCATTAACTTATATAAATCAAAAATTTCTACTAAGTCCTGACTAATTTTAAATGCTTAGATGGATTTTTTGTAAGCAACTATTATAATTATGGGTAGGAAAGATCCAATAATTTGCATGCATAAACTTAGAGGTTAGGGTGATGTCACTTCAAATACAGAAAACTTCAAATTTTGGAAAACATCTGTAGAAAGCGTTCGCTTTCCTCAGACATTAATCTGTGCACTTAATGAGGAACAGAGCTTGTCGTCACAATTTCAGAGGCAGCTGGAGGTTTTTACACATTGGTATAGACAAGCCTGCGCAAGACCTTCTCACATTGTGAACAGGTTTTTAAATAATGTGTGAAAATTCTGCTGTTGTAATATACTTAGTACTCTCACATGACAAAATAAGAGAAGAAAAATCAATTCCCACCCTAAGAAGGAAAGAGTGGTCCTGAAGGGGCAATATAACAATTGAATGAACAATTCCAAATTTGGGCAACAGACTTTTTAGAACAATAGATTTATATCCTCTGTGAACATATGGAGCTCAGAGTTTCTTCAAATAGTTTCACAGGCAAAAATCAGTAAATTTCTTTGGAGCAGGGGGGAAAAAAAGAAGGAAAAACAGTTACAGGCAAAGCTCTGCCTGAATCTTTTATATTCCCTTGCGCTTACAGCTTTCCACAGCCCCTGTGACCATAATTTTTCTCGATCCTCCCCAACTCAGGAAGGTTTCACCATATTCTTGATGATTCCATAACAATAAAGCATTTTCAGCCTGCCTCAGATACTTTTCAAAAGAGAGCAGAGATTTCTCTTCCAGCATGGTAGGAAAAATTCCACTACAGCTTATATTACCTCTCATTACAAGTAAAACTACTTAACAAAATACAGAAAACGGCTACCTGAGGACTCTGAAAAGTAAATAAAAGATGGTGGATGGTAGAGGAAAGAGAGAACTTAGGGAAGGAAACTACACAGTGACTGAGCTGTAATTCAGGTAGCTAAAATGTCAATATAAACATCCTATTTCTGACCAGAGGAATGGGGTAAAGGGCTTGGTAGGTTGGAGAAGGTGGGGGGAATTTGAGACAGGAGATAGCTAAGGTAGGGGATAACTCTTACTCTGAAGATAAGTATCAGCCTCACCGCTGAGTCTGCACGTGTGAGAGACCCAAGCAGTAGAGTTGAGGTTTCAGGAATATACCTAAGATTCCAACCACAACTCAGATCACAGAACATCTGAGAGGCACAGGTGCGGGACAGAAACAAAGCAGCACAGCAAAGAAATGAGATTGGAAACACTATCCACAGAAGGTGAAAGAAAACCTATGATGTGAAAATGAACAGGTTGATAACCTCCTAACAACATCAACAATCACAAAAACAATTAACATTCTCCAGGACAAGAAACATTACCAGGGATAAAGAGGTACAGTACAAATGATAAAAGGGTCAATTCTCCAAGAAAACGTAACTAAACATCTCTGCACCTATCAGTAGAGCTTCAAAATACATGAAGCAAAAACTGACAGGAGAGAAACAGAAAACTCCACAATTTTGTTTGGAGACTTCAGCATTCCTTTCTCGGCAATCAATAGAACAAGTTGACAGAAAATCAGTAAGGATATAGAAGACCTGAACAAGATTATCAACTAATCTGATGTAATTGACATTTATAGAACACTACCAATAACAGCAGAATATACATTATTTTCAAGTTTCCATGAAACTTTCACCAAAATAGACTATATTCTGGTCCTAAAACCTTAACATATTTGAGAGAATTGAAATCTTACAAATAGGTTCTCTGACTATAATGGAATTAAACTAGGAATCAATAACAGAAAGATGTCTGGAAAATCCCCAAATAATCGAAAATTAAACAACCCACTTCTAACAGAAACAAAGTTACGAGGGAACTTAGAGAATCTTTTTAATTGAATGAAAAGTAAAATAGAACATAAAAATTTGTGGGATACAGTTAAAACAGTGCTTCAAGTGAAATTTATAAAACAGTAAGTCCCCTACATACAAACCTTCAAGTTGTGAACTTTCAAAGATGTGAACATGCATTGGCATGTCCAGTCACATAAGTTAGTTCACGTGTCAGCAATACATTGTCACGTGTGCATCCTCTACAAGTGGTTGCGCTTTTGTGTAATTTACTGTACAGTACTGTATAGAATACAGTAGTACAGTGTCTTTATTTCAAGCCCATGATGTCCAGAACCAAGAGTAAAAGCAGCAGTGATGTAGCTGGTACTGTATAGCTGATTATGGTTGTTGGGTATCTAGGCTAACTTTGTTGGACTTAAGAACAAATTGGACTTACAAATGTGCTCTCAGAACAGAGCTCGTTCGTATGCAGGGGACTTAATGTATTAAATACTTCCATTAGTAAAGATCTCAAACCAGTTATTTAAGATTTCTCCTTAAGAAACTAGAAAATTGCAAAAAAACTAAGCCCAGAGCAAGTACACAAAAGTAAATAACAACAGAGTAGAAATTAATGAATTGGAAAGGGAAAATTATAATAATCAATAAAGCCAAAAGCTGGCTTTTGAAAAAAATTAGTAAAATTGATACACTTCCAGCCAGAAATAAAGACACAAATTAATGATATTAGGAATAAAAGAGGAGACATTACAAAGACCCCCTACAGATGTTAAAAGGATAAGAAAATATTACAAATAGCTCTATGTGCATAAATTTAATAATTTAGATGAAATGGGCAAATTCCTTGAAAGACATAAACTAACTAAAGCTCAATGAAGAAAAAATAGATCATCTGAATAGTCCTGGGTGTATTAAAGAAATTGAATTCATACTTAAAAACTGCAACACAAAAAACTCCAAGTCAAATGGCTTCACCAATAAAGTATATCAAACATTTAAAGAAGAAATAACATGCCAGGAAGAGGAGGGAGCCTTTACAGGGGTAACTGTGTCTTTTGAGCTTAGGCTTGCTAAGAAAAGTTGGATTACTACATTTCTGGGATCCTCTAGGACAACTTGTCAACACCCCTACCCTAGGCACCCTGGCTTCATTTCCTTACCACTTTATTTCTGCACCCCACCGTACCCCCACCAGTTTGCCTTCCTAGGGAGTCAGGCACATGGATTGGCTGGAAGTACCAGGCAGTAACAGCCGTGCTGGAGAAGAAGAGAAAGAATGTCAAGATCCATTACAGGAAGAAAAAGCAGCTCATGAGGTTAAGGAAACAGGTGGAAAAGAACATGGAGAAAAACTGACAAATACACAGAGGTCCTCAAGACCCAGGGACTGCTGGTCTGAGACCAATAAAATTGTTTATTCCTCAAGAAAAAAAATACGAGGAAATAATGCCGAGTCCGTATTAAAAAAAAAAAAAAAAAAAAGAGGAGCAAACACTTCCCAGTTAGTTTATGAGACCAGCATTACACTTAAAACATAGTTACAAGAGGGCTTCCCCGGTGGCGCAGTGGTTGAGAGTCCGCCTGCCGATGCAGGGGACACGGGTTTGTGCTCTGGTCCCGAAGGATCCCACATGCCGCGGAGCCATGGCCACTGAGCCTGCGCATCCGTAGCCTGTGCTCCGCAAGGGGAGAAGCCACAGCAGTGAGAGGCCCGCGTACCGCAAAAAAAACAAACAAAAAAAATCACACATAGTTACAAGAAAACTATAGACCAATATCCCTCATGAAAATAGACGAAAAATATTTAATAAAGTATTAACAAATCAAATCTAGTGATATATAAAAAGGACATTATGACCAAGTGGGATTTATTCCAGGAATGCAAGGTTGGTTTAACATTTGAAAATCAATTAATATAATCCACTATACCCGCAGACTAAAGAATAAAATAAATTAAGCATAACCAAGCTAGTTACCTTTGAAAAAATTAGCGGCAACAAATGCAGTACTAACTTATTGTAGAATTCTCCACTATCTAATTTATAGGAAGTACCAAATACATTGTCAAACACACACTGAATTCTCTATTTAAAATCTCATTGGCTTCAGGGGATACATAAATGATGGAAGAATGCATGTCACAGGTCTCATACACAAATTCTCTTGTTACTTAGCAGTATTATCTTATTGCTGATCTCTTTCTACCCATATTTTCCTCTCTCACTCCCTGCCCTGAAATTTAAAAAATAGGAAGTGATGGAGCAATTACATTACTGTGATCACTTTCTAAATTGAACCGTTCAAGCACTTTCAGGAGCACCGTTCTGCATGCTTGTTTGACCTTAAGGTTAATAGTACTAGTGTCTCTCCAACCTCTAAGCGAAAGCATTTCAGTTGCAAGAATTTCACTATTCAAGTTGTCCCTCTGGGGAAAAAACAAGAAAACATTCGAGATTGTTCAGTTATATGAGTTGTGTTGTCACGCCCTTATCCTAGTTCTGGGTCCTGTGGATTCTTGCTGCATTGAGCTCTACTGTGGCTCTTCGCCAGATCTCAGGGAACTGGCACAGTGTGGCCTCAGTGACAGCACTCTCACACTGTGCAGTCCAGGGTCAGGCGCCACAATCATCCAAACTGTGCCCAAGAACAAGGGATGTAGAGCACAACCCTTGATTCATAAGTGTCGTTTCTCACGTTCATTTTCCTCATAGACTACAGTATTTTGTATTTTTAAATAAGGGGATATTTGGAAATTTTCTTCTCACAACAGGCTGTTTTAAATCAGACCTTTAAATAAAATTTTAATTTAGGTCCCCATGTTCTTATGACTTTTGATCAATGACTGTTCCAAAATTCTTTGAAAAAAAATGAATATGTTTATCTGAATCAAATTTATATCCATATTACATATAAACTGTTCACCAGTTTCTATAGTCAATAAACTTTCTATGGACACACAACAGATGTACACTGGCACCTTAAATTTCTAGAAAAAAATTTTACTTTTGAAATTTTACTGTATGAGCCTTTGAGATTATGTAAAATAGCCTTTGTTGAACCTAATCATCTCTCCTCACATACACAGACCTCTCCCCTTTCCCTATTCACTTGGAAACTTATACTCTGAGTCTTCTTTGGGGAACACCTTCCTGACATCACCCGCTCCTCCCTCTAGACCTTGCTGTACATCACTGGGGCATGTCCAATGTATGTGTTCCCATTTGACGCTAAATTCCCTGAGGGCAGCAAATATGTGTGTTTTGTTTACTCTTACTTTCACTATCTAGCACAGTGCCTGGTATATAGAAGGAAACCATCAATATACTTGAATGGATGAAAAATCAAGTGTGCTATTACTACCAAGAGAAAACTACTCACAAATTACATTTATGAGGAAGTAAAAAGAACCACTAAGATGGAAATATTGATCACCTCCCTTGAGGGAACAGCAATTTTTTTCATAAGAAGAAATATTTTTTGAAAAATATTTTCAACCCAAATTGTTAAAAAATAAGTCATGGAATATTATGTATCCATTAGTAAAAATGAAGTAATTGCATAACTAGATATCCATCATACACTTTTAACTCAAAATATATAAATTATACAATATTATGTATAATTTGATTCTATTCTTGTTGGAAAAAATATAAATGCATACAAATATATATAATGGGATCTTAGAGGTTTTCATTTTCTACTATATAGTTTTTATATTGTAAAATTTTAAACAATTTTTAAGTCAGAAAATAAAAACCTTTGCCACTCTGCTTCAGTTCTTCTGTTAAGTGCTAGTATGGCAAGAACTTCAAATTTTGTTTTAATAAGACATGTATTTGGCCTTTTAACATTTTTTGTTTAAGGGAAACATGAATACAGAAAAGAACACAAATCATAACTCTTCAGCTTAAGCTTTTGAGAGAGAAATTGGACTGTAATTTTCCTTCCTTCCAATGTTCTTTAACTCTTCAAACATTCTCCTGCCCCATTATTTCTATCTTCTCCTTCTGGGATTTCTATTTAATGTATGGAAATTTTCTTTCACTGGAACATGTCTCTTATGCTTTTTCCCTGTATTTTCTGCTTTCTTCCTCCTGAGCTTCAGTTTGGTTTCTATTGTGCTACCTTCACTATTCCTGTCTTCTCTTGTGTCCAGCCTTTTGTTTAAAACATCTCTTACTGACTTTTTAAATTTAAGTTATTGTATTTTTCAATTCAAAAATGTCTATTTAATTCTTTTTTGTATATTCCAGTACTCTCGTGAGATCCTTCTTGTCCTTATGTATTTCACTTATATTTCCCTCTATTTGGCGGGCATATTAGTTACAATTATTTTAAAGCTCTTATTATGCTAACTCCAATATCTGAATCACCTGTTAAATTCTTTTTTTTTAATCTTATACTTTAAGTTATAGCCTTGTATTTTGGCATGCCTAGTAACGTTTTACTGAATGTCAGGTATCATCTGTAAAAAATATATACAGTCTCAATACTATTTTCCTTCAGAAAAGGTACACCCTTTCCTCTGAGACTGAACTGGATCATAACTGGGCAACAATCTGGTAAGTTTCCATTTACCTCTAGTCCACCTCTGCTCCTGGGTGTAAGCCTCCAGGGTTTCATACTTGAGACTGGTGCACCTGGTGAGTCCTGAATCTATCCACATCAGTACCTTGAGGCTGGTGAAATACCCTGGCTGGCTCTTCAGAGACCTTCTGCTTGGTTCTGTGGCCTCCTGTTCCTTGCAGCTTCAGAATTCAACAAGCATCTTGAAAAGGAAATCAGGCTCTGTTCTCCATACCACCCTTCTCACTGGGATCTTGGCCCCCAAAGTCTCCAATTATGTCTCTCCAGCCCCATAAGACCTCCCAAATCTCTGCTGGTTACTTTGTCCTTCAACACAACCCCTTTGCCTAGGAAAACCATGGATACTTACAGCCTTTTGCCCTATACCCACAATCAGCAAATGCCTCCAGGATTAATGTCACTAAAGAAGTTCAGCTCACTTGTCTGCAGTCACCCTTCTCCAACAATCTTGGCCCCTGTTGACCTGCTTACTTTAACAGCTCTCTCATGTCTTTAATCAGATTTTTAAAAATTCAGCATTATTCATTGTCCTCAGTGATAGCAATGATCATCAAGTTACTCCATCACAACTAGAAACAAATCTCTCGTGGATTTTTTCCCACCATATCTTTAATTTGTTGTTATAAAGACAAAAATATGACTTTTTAAAAAACAAGTAATGGGACTTCCCTGGTGACGCAGTGGTTAAGAATCCGCCTGCCAATGCAGGGGACACGGGTTCGATCCCTGGTCCGGAAAGATCCCGCATGCCACGGAGCAACTAAGACCGTGAGCCACAACTACTAAGCTCTCGTGCCACAACTCCTGAAGCCTGTGCACCTAGGGCCCATGCGCCGCAACAAGAGAAGCCACCGCAATGAGAAGTCCATGCATCGCAATGAAAAGTAGCCCCCGCTCACCACAACTAGAGAAAGCCTGCACACAGCAATGAAGACCCAACACAGCCAAAAAAAATTAGAATAAGCAAATTAATTAATTTTAAATAAAAAACAAGTAATAAATGATGTGTAATCTAATGAAAAATATGAGATTTCTATCAATAAATTTCCTATTGTTCATATGTATTTTTGATTACTAAAATTTTATCAAGTGTCTTCAGTATATTTATTGAAACCATATGCAATGTAACATTTACTCAGAACCACAGGACCTCATGCAGTTCTTTTTCTCCCTATTGCATTGAGAAGTGTGAATTTTCTTAATTTTCTGCCTTTTGGATGAATTCCAGGAGAGTCTTTTATATTTGCTTTTTCTTGGCTCCCTTAGCTCTCTCTAATTTTATGATATTTTATTCATTGATTTCATTATATCAATAATTTAGTTAGAATTTTGAACAATCTCCACTGAAATTGCATCAATGTCCCTTTTTTCCATTTTAAGGGTAAAAGAATAATTGATTATTTAAGCAATAAAATAATGAAATACCACATGTACCATTACGAGTTCATAAAAACTAATTAGGTATTTCTTCAGGTACTTATTATATTAGTAGGTACTTACTTTGAAGCACATAGTATTATTCTGTTTACATGCTTTATGCTGTGCAATAAACATAAATGCAGTCGATTTAAATTCTTCAGTGGCAATTTAATGTGGAAATTGAGCTTAAATGGAATTTTATAAATAATAATGTTACTTCTTCTTTAGTATTGCCTTTCAGAGGAAAAAACATTTTTGTGTTTATAATCATGTGTAAACTAATAACAGTTTAAACATTAAGAGTTGACCTATACTGCTGGTTAATAATTAACCCCAAACTCACGTGAAATTCTTCAAAACATAATTAGATTGATATGCTTAGAAGACTGAGTTCTCTATTCATATAGAAGCTAATTATTTTTATTTAATGCCCATTCAATATGCATGAGCTTAAAAAGACGTATCTGGAAAACTCTTTCATCAAGGAAATAAAACACCAGCTCTTAGTCTCATATTTATACACATTTATAGAGCCAGAAAGACTAACATAAACTGAATTTTACAAATTTCCCCCTTAAAGATCTAAGGGGGCACTCTTAGGAACCCCTAAGACCATCCCTACCCCTCACCCCCACATGCAAACAAAATTTTTTGGAGCAGTAGGAACTAAACGCTTACATGGAGCTGATGAAAAGCATGACAGAACTAAAAGTGTTTCCTTAAACTACTAGAAGAAATCAGGGAAGGTTAGTGCTTTTCCAAGTAATATTTCTCCCTAGTTTTGCATTTACCTGATCTTTGGGAAGATAGATAGAAAATTGTTTTCCAGAAAGGCTATGGGAAGACTTACAGTTTTAAAGCATCTGGTGCTTTTACTCAAGTGGAGTCTTAGTTGGGGGATCACATTGTGCTTCATCCATTCAACCAAAGAATTCTAGTGTTAGAAGGGACCTTACAAGTCATCCACTTCAAACACCCATCTGGGGCTGAAATGCTCTCCTCAGCTTGCTTGAAACATTATTCCACTGTTGTTAGGTGCTTCCAAGTAAATAGAAATTGATGTATCACAAAGCAGTTTAGGACATCCTTAGATCATAAACTAAAATCTCCCTGGAGATTTCACTCATTGTGTAACCAAGCAGGACCCTATGGGGTCTTCCTGGAACAGACCCCCCAACCAATGTCCTTTGCCTGCTTGTCTATAGAAAAAGTTTAGCCTCCTAGGCCTTCCTTCAGTTAGAAAGAGTAAATTTAATCAGAGAAGTGAGAAAACGAAGAAAGGAAAAGAGTCAAGCAAGACAAAATAATAATAGTTTAGCCATTAAACAAAGTCAAGGA
Source organism: Phocoena sinus (assembly GCF_008692025.1). Classification (NCBI taxonomy): domain Eukaryota; kingdom Metazoa; phylum Chordata; class Mammalia; order Artiodactyla; family Phocoenidae; genus Phocoena; species Phocoena sinus. The sequence goes on along the minus strand of NC_045768.1, from coordinate 76,283,656 downwards.
CCTTTAGTTCCTCCTCAAGGGCTGTAGATAATATCCTGGGCCATATGTGTTGAGCTGTTTTCCAGATACTATACCCCCACCAGGTGGAAGAAGTTAATTGTATGCTGCCCATAAGCATGTAAACTCCAGACTGGTTGGAACCAGAAGGTTGATGATGTTGACTCCCAAATGCCTCTCAACCAACCATTCAGAAGAATGTCCATGAGCTGATCATATACCTAACAACCCCTCTCTCTCACCCTGTCTTCAAAAACCTTTCCCCGAAAGCCTTCGGGGAGTTCAGGCCTTTTAAGCACTAGCTACCTGGACTCCTTGTTTGGCTCCTGCAATAAGTGCTGCACTTTCCTTCACCACAACCCAGTGTCAGTAGACTGGCTTTACTGCACATGGGCAAGTGGACCCAAGTTTGGTTTGGTAACAATTGGTCCTCATTAAAACACTTCCAACCATATAAAAGTAAGTCTAACCTTCCTCCCAAATGTAGTGGGATTTTAGGTATTTGAAGACCTCCATGTTGTTGAACCTGAGCTTTCTCTTCTCTAAATACTCCCCATATCTTATAGTTTTGAGTTTTGCCCCCAATAAATATTTATTTAGTGTCACTGAAGTGGAAAGTACTATGATAGGAGCAAAGGCATATTAAAATAATTTTCTCAATATACCTCCTCCTAAAGGAAGTTTAGGAAGCCTTTTAAGAGGAAAACAAGTCTTGATGAGTGACTAGTAATTGTTCATTCATTCATATGTTCAACAAGACAGAAGAGTACCTATTACATGCAAGACTCTGCACAAGGTGTTGGGAATTAAGAAATAAGATTTTAGGGGTTCCCGGGCGGCGTAGTGGTTGAGAGTCCGCCTGACGACGCAGGGGACGTGGGTTCGTGTCCCGGTCCGGGGAGATCCCACATGCCGTGGAGTGGCTGGGCCCATGAGCCATGGCCGCTGAGCCTGCGCGTCTGGAGCCTGTGCTCCGCAACGGGGGAGGCCACAACAGTGGGAGGCCTGCGTACCGCAAAAAAAAAAAAAAAAAATAGAAAGAAGATTTAAAAAAATCAGTTGCTGGAAGAAAAACTGAATGAATCAGTGGAAGGATGAGATAAAGCACATGGCCTCAGCAACTCACATTCTAATGAATGTCATTTCAATCTATTTCTTAATACCTTTTACACTTAAAATATTCTAAAATATTCTGAATAATCACACAATGTCCTATAAGATTTTCCATTTAAATCGTTAGGTATATTTATGTTTTATGAGTTGAAAATACTTCCATTGCACAGCTGAGGAAAAGAAATGCTCAGATTAATTTATTCGTCTGGTAACCAGTTTACCACATTGTGTACACCACTAACATGTCTTCAAAAAAGTCTAAAATGCTACTCATTACATCATATTTGAAATACAGTACTCAACACCTCCCAGCAGCTCCACCTCCTCTGAACAGTACCTGTTTACTTGCATGGGTGTCATACAGCATGTCAACAAATACTCCAAGTCATAACATAAATATGCCTACTGAGTTTTTTTAAGAAAAGAAAAAAAAACTAGTGATGGAAACAAAATCCAAGATTTTTGAGGCTTCATCCATCATTCAACTCATCATACTCCAGCATTCTCTTTTTTTTTCTAGTATCCTAGGAAGATTTGAAATTAGTATGGACTGTTGGGTATTAGGGGAAAATATGCAAGTAGTTGGTAGTTTATCTCAGGGTTGTTTGGAGTTTTGAGAGTGAAATTTTGTCAACTACCATGTTGGGCTAAACAACTCATGAGAAACAGTGTGCCAAGCAGTTAATATAGAGAATTTAATTTGTTTCCTTCTTCTGAGTTTTGCCACTGAGCTTTCGGTGGGAAAGCTTTCCCTAAAAACACACTTTATTGGCTTTAATTAAGAATGCATCCAGTAGTGTTCTCTGAGGCTTTGGATGCCTGCTGGCTTAATTTTTAAGCTTCTCCATTCTCAATAAAAGTGCTGAATTGAATTTAAAAGTCTATTCCTACAGAATCACCCCTTAGTGTGCATACCACTCATACTTCTGCAGAAAAGATTAAAATATTATTTACTAAACATAGCAGACATTGTTTTTTAAAAATGAATGGAAAATGAGTCTATAGTTTAGCAATAATTTTGAAATGAAAGGTTGTTTCAAACATATGGTTTTTGTTTTTTTGTTTACTTTTACCCCAAACCAAGAGAGAAGTTATTAATGAAGCCACAGAATATAAGAAAGTATCTGTTAAAAGTCAGCAAACAGATTCATATCCTTTATTTTCAAAGGCTGGAAAAGTTATAGCTATTTCTTTATAACCAAGGTATATATGACTAACCTTAGGATTTTCTCCTTAGGTAAATCCACTTACAGTCTTTTTGATTAGACCTCACGGGTATTTTTTTTCCTTGCACATTCTTCTGACTGATTCCATTAATGAAGAGACAACAACCTTTGGCACTCTTAGTGACTGGTCCTAAATGGACGGTTTTTGTTCTTATTTTTAGGAAAAGATTCAGTATCCTGCTGACTGATCATATTCTTCCTACAACTGAGGTAGAAATTCTGTACGCCAAATTGGTAATTATTCTTCACACGCATACTGTATCCTACTATGTGCCAAGCACCATGTTAAACTACGGGGATATAAGGAGCTAAGAGTCTAATGGAAGAAAACTGACAGATAAAAAGAATTGAAAAATAGTGAGGCAGAGGCCATGAAGAGGGGAAAACCACATACAGTGAGACACAAGTGATCCAGCAACTAACGCTGCTTGGGAGAATCATGTTAGACTTGGAAAAGGAGGTATTTCTTGCCAGGGATCTGAAAGTGAAGTTTGGGTGGGTGTGGCAGTGGGAAGATCTATCTAGGCTTCAGAGACAGCATGTGCATAGATGTGCAGACTTATGAAAAGGAAAAACTGATGGAAGGTTCAATGTAAGTTTTTATTAAATGTGATACTTTTCTCTTTCAACTAAATTGAAATATTTACCTGGAGTGATTATGGCAATCCCCACAGGGGCACAAAGTGATTTCATTTCTACAAAATCTATGATGTGGAGAATAAGCAGTAGTGAGGAAAAGGTAAGAAAGGGAAGACCATTGAGGAAATTAGAGCAATAGTCTAGGAGAGAAATGATGGTGGCCATTAATAGGATGCTAGCAGTGGTGATGGCTAGAGGAGGTCAGATTCAGGATATGCTTCGAAGCTAGATCTAACGGGATTTACTGACAAAGCGTAAGGATACGGTTTGTAAAGGAGAGAGAGGAATTAAACATGCCCATGGTTGTTGGCCTGGGCAACTGAGGGAATACGGTGCCATCTCCTAAATGAGGAAACAACACAGGAGGTGTTTGTGTGTAGGTACATATGCCCAGATGTTAGGGTAGAAGAAAACCAAAGATGCTGTTTGGCTATGGTTTGTTTCAGATGCATTTGGTGGAGTTGTCATTAGGCTGCTGTATGTAGGAGTGTAGTGATCAGTGAAGAGTTTAGATGAGATCAGCTGAGGAGTCAGTGTAAACAGAGAAATATGAGAGTCAGGAACTGAACCGCAAGGCATGCTAACATTCAAAGTTCAAAAAATGAAGGAAGATACAGTCATCACTTAGTATCTGTCGGGGTTTGGTTCCAGGACTCCCGCAAATACCCAAATTTGAGAATGCTCAAGTTCCTTATATAAAATGGTATAGTATTTACAAATAACCTACACACATCCTCCTGTATACTTTAAAGCATCTCTAGATTACTTATAATACCTAACACAATGTAAATGCTCTGTAAAAAGTCATAAATACAATGTTAATGGTATGTAAGTAGCTGCTGGAAAATTCAAGTTTTTCTTTTTGGAACTTTCTGGAATTTTTTTTCAAATATTTAGATCTGCGATTGGTTGAATCTTTGGATGTGAAGCCCACAGATATCAGAGGGCCGACTGTATATACAACGGAATATTATTCTGCCATAAACAAGAAGAAAATCCTGCCATTTGCAACAACATGGATGAATCTTGAGGGCATTATGCTAAATGAAATGTCAGACACTGAGAAAGACAAATACTGCATGATCTCACTTATACGTGGAATCTAAAAATGTCAAATTCATAGAAACAGATAGATTGGCGACTGCCCAGAGCTCAAGGGTGGAAGAAATGGGGAGAAGTTGGTCAAAAGATACAAACTTACAGTTATAAGATGAATACGTTCTGGGAATCTAATATATAGCACCATGACTATAGTTAACAATACCGTATTATATACTTGACCTTTGCTAAGAGAGTAGATCTTAAATATACTAACCACACACAGAAAGTGGTAACTGTGTGAGGTGGTGGATGTGTTAATTAACCATGTTTGCAATATATACATATATCAAATCATTACATTGTACCCCCTAAGTTTGCACAATGTTATTTGTCAATTATATCTCAATAAACCTGGGGAGGGGGAATGAAGGAGGAGCCAGCAAAGGTGACTGAGCAGGAAAACCAGTGAATATGGCGATTCTGTTTCTAAGTGAAGGAAATACTGCAAAGATAAGGGCATAATAAACTATGTCCAATTTTTCTAAGAAGTTCAGCAAGAACTACCAGTTCCAGCAGAGAGAGAGAAGTCATCAGAGTGTCTGGCAACATGGAGATTCTCGGTAACCTTGGAAACATCAGCATTAGTAATTAATGAAGTAGAGGGGATGAAAGCCTGATTGGAATGGCTACAAAGACCCAGAGAAGTGAGGACATAAAGACGTAAATGCGGCATTTTGCTATAAAGGGGAGCAGAGAAATGGGGTGATAGCTAAGGGAAGTGTTAAATCAAGACAGAGACCTTATTTTAGAATGAAAAATATTTATTTTAATATTATGTCTGATGTAATTAAGATGAGAAATATACCAACCGATAGGAATAATCCAGTGGTGAGTGGACACAGTTTGAATGCAGAAAAGAAGAGATCGTTTTAAGAGTCATTTCCATGAGCAGATGGAGGAAGGATCCAGTGCTGGGTAGAGAGGAGAGGTTGGCCTCAGCTAGAAGCAGGAACAGTTCATCTAACTGATCAGCCAGAGGACTGGATTGATAAATCAGCCACATGAATGAGAAACTTCCCAAAAGTAATAACAGAAGTAGGGGTGAAGAGGAAGATAGCACAAATCCTCTATGAATGAGCAGAAGGACCTTGAGAGATGGTCAAGGTTAAGGAGGTTGAGAGATGATTATAACAAGGAAGGTGAGTAGGGAGTATGGTCAGATGGGTTCTTTAAAATAGCAAGCAAGAAAGTCAGCGAACTGTATTGAAGGCTTACTCTATATCAGGCTTTGCACTGGAGCCTTCCCCATTCATTCAGAATACTTTTACTGAATACCAAGGTCCATGGGCCACCATCTCGAGTCAAAATCTGAGCTAACACTTGTATTTTAAAAAATCATTTACATCCTGCCTTGCTTATAGCAGCACTGGGTCTGTCTTAAAGCAAACGCATTCGCAAGCTGCCATGTAATATAAATTCTCCTTGCTATCTTGCTGACTGCGTGGTTCCTGCCTCTCCCAGCTGCATCTCAATTTTCCTCCTTAAATAGAGCAAACAAAGGGTCTCTTTCTTGCCTTTGCATGTAGTGAATGCTTCAAAAATGACAACATACCTCCAGGATACTGGAACACTTGAAAATCAGTGCCTTCACAAAAGGAGTTTCTTGTGTTGTCCACTTCAGGGGTCCCTGCCTAACAGGTATTTCTGCTGCTTTCCCGGTAGACAGCCTAGCCTGAGTGAAGGCAAGACAATGTGAGCCCCCAGCTCATGAGAAACAGAGATGTGGACTTCCGGTTCCTTTGAATTCTTGTATTACTTATTTGACTGTTTTTTGCCCTTTTCTGGGATACCAGCTATTTAAAATCTCAAACCTCTAGGCCCTTTTATTCTTCCCCTTAGTGAAAGGCTTAATTAAGAACAAAATATATCTTTGCATCATAAACACATTTTAGAAGTTAACCCAGAGTTCCTGGCCCCAGCTAAATGCTAACCAAATGTGTTAAAATCAGCAGTTTGATGTTGCCCATTGAGACAGCTGGGGAGTAGGGGGAGGGGAGGGAAGGGAGTGACTCACAGCTGGAGAAGCCAGCAGGAAATGACACTATTGGAGACTTGAGACTAAGCAAACAACAGCAGGGGAAAACAGAGGAGAGGGAGGAGGGAGGGAGAGAGAGAATGTACAGGGAACTGGCCCAGCCAGGTCACAGAATTAGTAAGGGGATACAGCTCTAGGTAGCTAAAATTAAAAATGATACCTACTAGAGAATGGACTTGAGCATATGGGGAGGGGGAAGAGTAAGCTGGGACAAAATGAGAGAGTGGCATGGACATATACACACCACCAAATGTAAAATAGATAGCTAGTGGGAAGCAGCCACATAGCACAGGGAGATCAGCTTGGTGCTCTGTGACCACCTAGAGGTGTGGGACAGGGAGGGTGGGAGGGAGACGCAAGAGGGAAGAGATATGGGGATATATGTTTATGTATAACTGATTCACTTTGTTATAAAGCAGAAACTAACACGCCACTGTAAAGCAATTATACTCCAATAAAGATGTTAAAAAAAATGATTAGCTAGAATTGTCTAATTAGACCATTTCATTTACTGAAATTAAATATAAAATCCACCCAGTGCTTACTATTCTAACTCTGGTGCATGTATACTGTGGTATTATTCAAAAGTTTAATAATTCTAAACACAGCTGTCATTTACTTTGGGCTTCAGCCATAGAGTGGCAAGAGCTGGGAAGTCCTTGATGCCCTTTGACCTAGATGTGCCACTCCTGGGAAGATGAACTGATTAACAACGGACATTGTTTTAGAAATTATTTAATACCAACAAAAGAAAATATTATGAAGAATATTTGCATTTAGGAACTAAATCAGGCTTTTCCTGTTGTCTACTGCAATTCAATAGATGGTAAGTAACACGAAGGAAAAATGCTAGTTTCACATACTACAATATATAAAATAAATAACTAATAAGAACCTACTGTATAGCACAGGGAACTCTATTCAGTATTCTGTAATGACCTATATAGGAAAAGAATCTAAAAAAGAGTGGATGTATGTGTATGTATAACTGACTCACTTTGCTGTACAGCAGAAACTAACGTAACATTGTAAATCAACTACGCTCCAATAAAAATTAATTAATTTAAAAAATCACTTTGGCATCGGTGTGCTGAAGCCAGCTCACACTGGCTCACAAGAGCCAATTGTTCAACTTGCAGGAATTCTGTGAGCTGATTATTATATAGAACCACCTTTGAAATTTAAATTATGTAAGCTTGCAACAAAAACTATACTAAAAATAAAAGGAATAAAGATTCATACCTCATCACTCCCTAAAGAAAAAAAAAAAAGAATGCTAGTTTCATCCATGATATAACAATAAGAACCAGCCCAGTGATTATTAATTCCCATCATCTACCTAATAGCCTCAGTAAGGAAAACTAGAAATTCCAAAAGGTGATAGAAGAGAACTGGTAGGAGATTTTTCTGAGGTGAAAAGTGCTATGGATTGTTTTTCCCTCCTCTGTTTGGGGAGGATAAGGAATGCCTCCCCCTGAAAAATTAATAGAGAAGCATCCAAAAATGTATCCAGAGTGATAGTCCTGTGTGAAAGAAGGCTGGCATTATTCACTTCACCTAGATGTCTGCTGAGCTGCAGATACTTTTAGAACTAAACCAGTGCACTCACCCAAGTGAAAGGGCATAAAAGGAGCTTTCAGGAGGGTCTGACGTGTGTCCACTGAAATTTCACATCCACAGTCATAAACACTGGATCTTCCTCTCATCTGGAGAATTCCAAAGGTAGGAGTCAGGCTGGAGCAGCCTGTGATGGCACAGCAAAAGACAGATTGCCCCGTAAGGATGCATCAATTCCTTGAGAACTACGTGCATGCCTTGGAAGATAAATGGGCCACCTTGTAAGTACTCTAGCCAGCAGTAGGAGTAGATACAGGAAATCAGCTAGAAAGCGCATGGCCCTTACTGGGGGCAATATGGTGGTCCAGTAGGCCTCCAAAGTATCCATCAATGCCCAAGACAGAAAAAAAAAAAGCCAGCATTTACACACCCATCATGGAGAACATAGATAGTTACAAGAAATATGCAAGCAGCAATAAGACAAAGCAAAAGACCTTTGTCAGGGCTTCCCTGGTGGCGCAGTGGTTGAGAGTCCGCCTGCCAATGCAGGGGACACGGGTTCGTGCCCCGGTCCAGGAAGATCCCACATGCCGCGGAGCGGCTGGGCCGGTGAGCCGTGGCCGCTGAGCCTGCGCATCCTGAGCCTGTGCTCCGCAACGGGAGAGGCCGCAACAGTGAGAGGCCCGCATACCACACACAAAAAAAAGACCTTTGTCTTTTTCTCTCTAGACTTCTTTCTCCTCCCTCCACACCTATAAGACTTAGAAGGATACACAAGCGAAATAAAAGAACAGGAGATCGTAAGGTAGAATAATCATGCCACATATGCCCCACTACAAGTCCCCAAGCCACCACTCAAGCCTGCTAGAGAGAAGGGAGAAGGTTGAACTGGATGTGAGATTGAACTTGTGGTTTACACTGCCCTGAATCAGACAAAAAAAAAAAAAAAAAAAAAAAAAAAAAAAATATATATATATATATATATATATATATATATACATACATAATCTTAATTCCCCTAAATGACAGTACAGCAATCTCTCCTTCTCCACAGAGGATACCTTCCAAGACCCTCAATGGATGCTTGAGACTGCAGATAGTACCAAACCCTATATATACTATGTTTTTTCCTATACATACATACCAATGGTAAGGTTTAATTTATAGGCACAGTAAGAGAATATCCAAATTGCCAGCATCACTACTCTTGCACTTTGAGGCCATTATTATGTAAAATAAGAGTTACTTGAACACAAGAACTGGGGTACCACGACAGTCGATCTGATAACCAAGTGAATAAGTGAATAATGTGCAGGATATGCTGGACAAAGGGATGATTCATATCCTGGGCAGGATGGACCAGGATTGAGGGAGAGTTCATCACACTCCTCAGAATGTCACACAATTTAAAACTTATGAATTGTTTATTTCTGGAATTTCCCATTTAATATTTTTGGATGGCAGCTGACCACAGGTAACTGAAACCACACAGAGCAAAACTGCAGGTAAGGCGGAACTACTACTACTGTATTTTCTAACTGAAAGTGCCTGGAAAGCTATGGGGTATACACAAGACATAGAGGCGGGCAAGTCAGCACTGCTCTTGTTTTTTTAAAGTCGTGATTAAGGAAGTAAAATGTTTTCCATGGGTTCACCTGATGGATTACATCAGTAACACAAAGCATTGTGTGCTTTAATAATTTTCAAGACAGAATGCTACCTAGGTTATGCTGTTTTTGTAAATTCATGCTCTTTCTAGCCATCAGAAGGTCCATCGTTTGATTCCAAAGCAAGAAAATTTTAGTTTTAAGATATCAAAAACACAGAACTCCAAGGAGCATTTAGAGTACAAGTAAAATAGCCTAGAACAGTGCTTCCCAAAATGTGCTGCACAGAAAACTGTAAGATGCTCCACTGTAGAAATGAGGGATATGCAATCATAGAAGTTTGAGAAACTTGTATGTTATCTTTCTTCGTAGAAATTCACATGATCATGTTCAAAAGTTTGAGAAATGCTCTAATTTTTAAAAATTACAATGTTTAACGCAGCACACTCGATATACCCCCAATATCCAATCTTAATTCCACGACAAGATCCAATGATCGACTATGGAGTAAATCTTTGGGAAAAGTGCCTTTGTCTAGGACTTATCTCTGGACAAGAGGGCAACAGGAAACACACTTCTTTTGCCTCTTCTTCCTGTGGATGGTGAATGAAGTTCATAGGAGAGTGAGAAGGAAATAAAGAGCCTAATGAAAAGGACAGAACAGAAACTGGAAAGGATAGAAGATGGCAAGATATTGCAAGAGAGGTAGAAGATGCACGGTGCTGTTTCCTGAAGGCCAAGATGGTGCCTCAACAAGTAAACATGCAAGTGAAACAAGGACCTCAAAGGAGAGATTTCTGGCCCAGCCCAACCCCTCACAAGGCCTCATTCACCAAAAAGATGTTGGCTAAAGAGACAGTTGACCCAACGGTTGTAGTATGGAAGACGAGTAGAATGCAAAGCTACAATCGTATTCTAGGCAAATGGGGACATTGCATATGCCTGGATATGCAGTTGAGAAGGGAGAAGGATCTTAAAACTTTGCAGAAGAAAAATATTCTTAGTTTTCTCTCTGGGGAAGGTAATCACTGGCCTTGGTTGCAGGTAGTATATAAAGTAAGAGTCTGAAGTAGAACCAAGGAAGGAAACAGAAAGTGCTCCAGGGTGGGTTAAAAAACAGCCTTGCCGAACTCCATAGAGCATTAGTATATCAAATGAGCATTCAAGGTCCAGGTCTGTCAATTCCATTCCCTTTAGATAGAATGGGTTCTTAAAAATGCATGTATGCTATATTTAAATGAGGGAAACCTATCAGCCTCTCTTCAGAATTTACAGTTGGAAAGCAGCTGAGGGTTTTTCTTAGTGAAGATGACAAATAGCAGGGTTTGTCATTTGAGATATGCCATTACGTAAGTCTGACTGAAAGGAAAATGATTTGCGTCAATTAATTGACTACGGTTGAAGTCTGTTCTCATTTCCCCGAAACCACAAGAACCTAGCCTGCAATACTACAAATGGGCTGCAGGCCAAGAGGAAAGAGAAGGGCTTCCTTTAGGGTCTCCAGAGTGGATGTGTTCCTTTCTCCTCTCCTCTCACAGTGAGCTGGGACAGAGCTTGTCTCAGATGAGATGGGGATATGGTTAATCTGCTCACAGGGACGAGAATTTTAACAACAACACAGATGGTTTTTAATGAGCACTTACATGTGTCAAAGACTGTCTTTAGGATCTGGTACCATTGCTTCATTTTATCCTCAAAACAACTGTATGTGAAGATGGGTAAGTTCATTGTCCCTAATTTATAGAAAGATAAACAAAGCAAAGCGAAGGAATAAAAAAGTAGGAGAAGAGGGCTTCCCTGGTGGCGCAGTGGTTGAGAGTCCGCCTGCCGATGCAGGGGACGCGGGTTCGTGCCCCGGTCCAGGAAGATCCCACATGCCGCGGAGTGGCTGGGTCCGTGAGCTATAGCCACTGAGCCCGCGCGTCCGGAGCCTGTGCTCCGCAATGGGAGAGGCCACAACAGTGAGAGGCCCGCATACCGCAAAAAAAAAAAAAAAAAAAAAAAGTAGGAGAAGAACTAAGAAAAGGAAACCAGAGAAGCACACATTGAACTATAGACTATTCATTCTAGAAAGTACCATGGAAATTATTTAGGCCAGGGGTTTTCAGCCAGGGGCAATTTTGCACCACCCCACACCCTGCCTTGGCTAGGACATTTGGCAAAGACTGGAGGCATTTTTCTTTGTCATAACTGGGCAAGGGGTGGGGAGGAGTTGTTGGCATCTGGCAGGTACAAGCCAAGAATATTACTAAACATCTAATGATATACAAGGCAAACTCCAAAACAAAGAATTATCCAACCCGAACTATCAGTAGTGCTGAGGTTGAAAATCCCAATTTTAGTACATTCTTTCATTTTGCATAGGAAGACACTGAGATCCAAACAGGCTGAAGTCTCACACAGCAGTTTATCGCTTGGGCTCCGTCTTAGGCTGTTGGAGTTGATGTAAGAAAATACCATAAACTGGGTAGCTTATAAATGACACAAAGTTGTTTCTCAAAGTTCTGGAGGCTGGGAAGTCCAAGATCAAGGTGTCTGGACATTCCGTGTCTGATGAGAGCCTGCTTCCTGGTTCATATACAGCCATGTTTTCGCTGTGCCCTCACATGACGAAAGGGGCAAAAGAGCGTTCTCAGATCTCTATTATAAGGGCACTAATCCCATTCATGAGGGCTCTGCCTTCATGACCTAATCACCTCCCAAAGGCCCCACTTCCAAATACCCTCACATTGGGGATTAGGTTTCAACATAAGAATTTTGTAGGAGACACAAATATCCATTTTATCACAGGCTTCAGAATCAGACTTTCTGGAGTCATATCTGTGTGACCTTGGCAATCCTTCAGCTTCTTCAAGTTTCCTTTTCCACATCTGTAAAGTGGGCATAATAGTGGTAAATACTTCACTGAGTTGATATGTTACAGGTAGCACCAAGGCTACCTCAGTCAATGGGTGACTTACCCACTAGTTAGTCCTAACTTGCAACCCAGATCTACCTCATCATTATAGGATTTGGAAAGTGCCATCCACAGAAGCTACTCTGAGATACCCACACCTTCTGGTTTAGTCTTACCTTATTTTCCTTCATCAAGCAACAGAACAAAATAATACCCAGCCTGCTGAGCTGAATGACACTCAAGCAAAATACGAGATCCAAGCTAGACGTCTACAGTAGAGATCAAGAGAAATGGGGAGAGAGGAAAGGTTACAAGAGATGACTGAAAGAAAAGTGAACAGAGAGGCAACATCCCAGAGAAATTAGAAGCACAATATAGAAAAAAAAAACCACCAGCTGAATCGGGTTACGGTTTAGTTCAAGGCAGGGCATGGGGGCACAAATCACCAGGTGCATCCCCTGGTTCTCCTGGGCTTGGCAGAGCCCTAGACAGAATGGATGGAGGATCTGTGTGCTTAGAAAGAGAAAGCTGGACACACCATGTAAATAGACACTTACCCAATGGATCAAAGTGCTATTCACCAGCCTTCATGGAGAGAGAGGAAAAAAAAAAAATTCACTGAGGCCCCCTGGTGGGTGTGCTAAAGCAAATATCTGAGCAACTAACTATTCAAAAGAAGACTTCTTAGATCACATGATGAGGCTGCATCTTTCTGGTTACACTTCATCTTGTCCACTCCCTTGTGGATGCCAAACCATATTTCTTCTCTATTAGAATAGAGGCCATTTTTTATTATTCTAGGCAGCTTTTTTAAAGTTTTTTTTTTTCTTTTCTTTTTCTAACTAGTGCTCAGTTTGAGTAGAATACTTTCTGATAGAAAGTCTGAAAGCAATGTCAGGCCTCTGCAGCTGGAACCCTATGTTTCCCCCTCCTCCCCACCCCCTCCCCGCAAAGCAATGCTGAGCACAGCGATTTGAGCCACTAGAGAACTCCTTCCCAATAGTGCTAAGGATGTGATAAGTCATTCAGGGGGTCTACCCAGAAAATGAGAATAAAAATCTCTAAACCAAACCTCGGCAGATATTGTGGCCCTCATGGTGAGGTTTATTTTCTCGAGGTGATTATGGACACAATGAATAGCTAACAGATGTGTATTCCTTTCTTTTGAATTATCAACAGTTGTTTAGAATGCCATTTTCTGCAGAAGGCAGGGTAAGTGCTGCAGTGGGAAAGTGATGGCCTTTTGTAGTACAGTCGAGTTTTTAGAAGAAAGCTAAGCTATAAGGCAAGAGAACAGCACAACCACTAGCTGAAATTTCTGTCCCTACATGAATAAGATATGAAAGAAGATCAGAAAGTAATTCTATCAAGATGTCATCCCTGAAGCATGCCAATGCTGGTACCTTCAGAAGTTTCCATTTCCAGGTAGAGATGTGAATAGAATCAAGCAAGTAGCTTAGACTTGAAGTATTTATAAGTAGCACCAGCTAACACTCCTATGGCATTAGCAATGAGCTGGGCGCAATGTTAAGCCCTTTACCTATATCATCACATTTAATTCTCACAATTGTTAAGTTCTACTGTTATCTCATTTTAAAGAAAAGGAGACTGAGGCACAAAGAGGTTAAGCAATGTGCCTCAAGTTACACAGCTAGCAAGAAATTACGGAAGACTTAAGAGCTGGTTGTAAATATCTCTGTTCTCCTTGGAGGCCCATGCTAGAACTGCACTTGGGTAGAAACTCTAAGAGCCGGTGTTCGATCCACCAGTTTCTCTTTGCCCTGGCTTGATGATCACTGAGTAGGTATTGGAACGGAGCCTCCATCAACCTAGGCTTCCGAGTGACTACGACGATGATAGGTCTCCTGCCAACCTGAGTAGGACATTTAGCATGAGCAAAAAACACACCTTTGCTGGGTATGTCAAGCCTCCGCACAGTTGAGGGTTGTCTGGTAATGGCACATCCTCCAGCCTATCCTGGCTGATACAGTGGAAAAGCTGGTATTCGAACCCAGGAGGTCTACCTTCAGAGTCCACGTTCTAAACCAGTATGCTATGCTACCTCCCCAGTGTGAGGCATTGCTTCTACCCTTAAAGAGCTTATAATCTGGTGAGAAAATGGGCACACCTGCGGAATTAGCCAAATGAGAGGGCTAAGTAGGACCTGATAGATTTAGAAAAAGAATAGTACAGAGTAAGTGAACGGGAAGTTCAGAGAATGGGAAGACCAGTGTAGCCAGCTGTTTTGCCCCAAGCCCATTGGGTTAGAAGGATGAGAGACCCATGCTAATTTTAACTAGAGTCCGAAGAGGAACTTGGTGTTAGGTTATAAATCTCTTGGAATCTAAAGCAGGAAAACAACTGAACAACAGGAGAACAACTGAGCCTCCTGTGAGCTAAGAGCAGACCTGAAAACTCAGTAATATTAGGTCATTAGCTGGAAGTACTCAGATTTAGCAAAACTAGAGACTTTAAAGCCATGATCTGAACCTCCAAGCTCCACCCGATCTTAGACGTGTTACTTTACTTCCTGGAGTGAAAAACTGGATATACTGATACTTACGTCATACGTTTGGTGTGAAGATTATGTGAACCGACACATGTAAAGTTTTCAGCCCAGTGGCACGTAGTAGGTATTAAGAAATACTAGATCGCTTCCTAGTCTCCTCTTCCCTCTAATGAGGATTCCCTTCTGCTGAGCTGAGTGGTGTCGCATACCTATGTGCCATACTGCTCTCTGGACAGAGGGACCAGCTGCAATTTAGACTACTAAACAGAACCCCCGGTGCTAAACTGGACGCCCCTCAGGCCTCAGTGGCCTTTGATCTCTCCAGAGTGCTACATCTTCCCCAGACAGCCACTGTGCCTCTCCATCACTCTGGAATAAAAGAAGGTCAGAGCAGGGCCCCACACTATTGCAGGCGACAGATTATCCCCACATTGCAATTTGGCTCGTGCCCCGTTATGACAACGACGGTAACAAGAGCTGAAAATGGCACAACGCAAATCCATTCTTGAGACCAAAATGGTAATCGAAATGGGAAATTTTACAGGAGCTGTTATCCCTAGAACAGCCTTCTCATTATAATTGTGTGGACATTTCTTTTTCTTTGTTTCTTGATTTTTATAATCTCGTGTTCAGATTTGGTATTGGCAGTCAGTGCAAACTGTCTGGGCAGTCAGGACAACAGTGATGGTCGTCTAGTAACAAAGCTGCACAATTTGAACAGACCAAGGCAACAAATGCAAAAGATAGTTTCCTTCGCAGAATTAACTCTCCTACGTTATACTTTTGACATATTAAGGAATAAAAACACTCAAACCAAGATCCTAGTGAATAAACTTTTTGTCTCATGAGACAGACATTCTGTTAAAGCAGTAATTCTCAAATGGGAGCAAACTTGCATACCCCACCCCCAAGGGACATTTGGCAATATCTGGAGATATTTGTCATTGTCACAATTGGGATGGGGGTGCCACTGGCATCTAGTGGGCAGAGGCCAGGAATGCTGATAAACATCCTACAATATACAGGCTAGGCCCCCTCAACAAAGAATTATCCCACCCAGAAATGTCATAGTGATGAGACAGAGAAACTTATATTAAAAGAACTCACTTCTTGCTTTGCTTAAATCCAGTACCTTAACATTTAATTATTAAATGCTTTTGCATCATTTCCTTGGGACTTATCAGAGGAATTTTTGTTTAAAAAAGAAAACAGATAAAATGAAAACTTGTAAAATGGAACTAAAAAATTAAATCTCAAACTTTTTAGAAGTCTATATGAGTCAGTGTAAGTAAACATTATAACTATACTCACTATTTTGTAATAACCTATATGTGAAAAGAATCTGAAAAGGAATACACACACAACTGAATCACTCTGCTGTACACCTGAAACTAATACAACATTGTAAATCAACTATATTTCAATTAAAAAAATAAAACTGTAACTGAGCAAGACCCTATGGGGCCTTCCCGGAACAGGACTACCCCCATGTCCTCTGCCTGCCTTTTGTCTGTAGAAGAACTTTCACCAAAGAATAAATTGAATCAGAGAAGTGAGAAAATGCAGAAAGAAAGGAAGACAGTCAAGCAAGACAAAATAATAATAGTTTAGCCAGTAAACAAAGTCAAGGACCTTTAGTTCCTCCTCAAGGGCTATAGATAATATTCTGAACCATGTCCTTTGAGCTGTTTTGCAGATACTGAACCCCCCACCAGATGGAAGAAGCTAACTGTCGGCTGCCCACAAGCACGTAGACCCTAGAGCAGTTGGAACCAGAAGGTTGATGATGCTGGCTCCCAATTACCTCACCACCAACCAATCAGAAGAACGTCCACAAGCTGACCACACAGCCCACAACCCACCCCCCGCCCCCACCCCATCTTTAAAAACCTCTCCCTGAAAGCTTTTGAGGAGTTTGGGCCTTTTAAGCACTAGCTGTCCTGGACTCCTTGCTTGGCGCCTGCAATAAACGCGGCACTTTCCTTCACCACAACTCAGTATCAGCAGATTGGCTTTACTACACGTGGGAAAGTGGACCCAAGTTTGGTTCGGTAACCAAATTAAATTAAATTAATAAGTAAATAAATAAAGCAATATCCCCCGGGGGGGGGGGGGGGAGAAACAACAACATTAGTTACCTTTTTCATTAGCATACTCATAATTCCTAACACTCGTATTCCACTTTAAATAGCACACTCAGTTGAAATTGTCTCACCTGATTATCACAAAAGCCCCGTGGGGTATATATAAAATCATCTACAACTTAAAAGGAACAGAGCAAGACTCAGAGGGGTTAAGTACTTGTTCAATGAAACATGGATAACAAGAACAGCCTGGGACAATGGGAACAGCAAATGTTTGGGATCAGAATTCTGATCTTCCTAAAGTCTATCATTGGGCAGCCATGCCTCACTGCTAAACCTGGGCTCTCCCAGCCATATAATGGGAGTGATAATACCTAGCTCAGGGGGTCACCATAAGGATTGAATGAGGCCATGGATTTCAAATAAAGTACTTCACGTGGTGTGAAACAGACACAAAGGTGGCAGAGCACCAGGGCCTGAGCCAGATATTCCCACCCAAATCCAGTGTGATTTCCTCCATCCCACAAGTGCCCACCAAGTGTTTATAACTCCACAGGCATTTGAGGTCACTGATTTTAGCAGCAAATGTGTACAGCATGCCTGAGGAAAAAGAAACACCTTAAAATCACTTAGAACTCCTGCACTTTCAACTACATTGTTTAAATTGCTAGGAGATTTCTTTCTCAGCCAGGACAAGATAAGCAGAAGCTCTCCATTTTTCATGATTGAATAGTGTGCGTTTTGTGAGTGTTGGGCGGTAGGGGGCGGGGAGAATGAAAGCATCTCAAAACAGTCCAAAGCAAAAAGGGACATAATCATCACCACTGAAATGAAAAGAACACGTTTTGATTTGTCCCAAGGAATCTCAGGCCAAGAAAGCGTATCTTTCTCAAGCATCCAGCAAATCTTTTTGGGCCTGAGTCAAGAAGAAGAGAACATTAAAAAGAAACATTGACCTAGTAATTCCAATTCCACTTCTGGGAATTAATCCGAAGGAAAAAACATTGGCCTATGGGACTTCCCGGGTGGTGTAGTGGTTAAGAATCCGCCTGCCAATGCACGGGACAGGGGTTCAAGCCCTGGTCCAGGAAGATTCCACATGCCGCGGAGCAACTAAGCCCGTGTGCCACAACTACTAAGCCTGAGCTCTAGAGCCCGCGAGCCACAACTACTGAAACCCGTGTGCCGCAACTGCTGAAGCCCACGTGCCTACAGCCCACGCTCTGCAACAAGCCACTGCAATGAGAAGCCTGCGCACTGCAGTGAAGAGTAGCCCCCACTCACCACAACTAGAGAAAGCCCGCGCACGGCAATGAAGACCCAATGCAGCCAAAAATAAGTAAATTAATTTAAAAAAACCATTGACCTAGTAATTCCAATTCTACTTCTGGGAATTAATCTGAAGGAAAAAAAAATACATATATACGTTTTTATAACTCATATACAAATTGTAGTATCATCCATATAGCTCTATAAGTTATAGAACCTTTTATAAATATGAAAAAGTGAAACCAAACAAAATATTCAACAAAAGGAGAATGGTTAAGCAGTCATTAAAAATTATGGGTGTTAAGGGTAGTTGTAACAACACAGTTAATGCCTGCTATGATAGCAGTTAGGAAAAAAGGAGAAACAGAACTACAGATACAAAATAAATTCAATTTTGTTTTTTTGAAAGCCTAAATAAACTAGTAGGAAACAGTCTAAAATGTTATAGTAGTAGGATTATGAATAATTTTTCATCTTTCTTATTTTTTATTTTATCAGCTTTATAAAGTGAGCACATACCAATGTTATAATAAAAACAGAAATAAATACAATGATGAAGTTCAAAGCACTTGAAAAAAAGGAATTACGTTGGAAGTGTATATAGCATTTTCTGTGGAGAATTTGCTACTGAAAATAAAATAGTTCAGTAAGGCAGGGGAAAGAATAACTCGATTGTTACACCATTGCGAAGCCCTTAAGACCAAATTCCTCTCAGCCCATCAATTTCACATTGATTTCATCTTGACATGTAACTTGCCCCTCAGTTCTACAATAAAAGAAACCATGCAATATCAATGGTGACTTCTAGAGGACACATATACACATGTTGATTGAAGATTAATTTATCAACAGCGTGGCTCATCATCAATATCCTGCCTTTGGTGTGAGACAGGTCAGATGACCTAAACGATTGTTAAAGAAAACTACTTTGAGCTGGCTCTGGGTTTCTAGAAAATAAGAGTTACTCTGAAGTGAAAGCATAGAGGATACTCTGGTTTGATAATATATTTTATTATGGAGCATCACAACCTGAGTAAGAGATTATCTGATGGTCCGAAATGCCACTGAAAGCTACCATTTGTATGAAGTTTGGTGATATCTGATTCTAAATAAAGGAAAATCTTTCTGGATGGCCGTGTACTACCTGTCGGCTTGACCTATGTCCCATGAAATGTTGACTTTTTCCCCTTTTTCTTTTCCTTTGCACACAACGGCCCGGCAAAACTTTCAATAGCATATGACCTTTGGGGGAAACAGATTAAAGAGATTATTTAATCAAATGATTCTCAGGGCTCCCTCTAGAGGTAGGCATGTAAACAGCTCTGAGCTGAAAGTTCAGTTTAAAAAGAATATAGATTCATAGTAACAGAAACATGAAGACCACCATGACAAGAACAGACTTAAAAGTCACTTTTTAATCAGTTTAATGAAAACGTTTAATTGGTCCAAAATACCTAACCCTTGCCATGGTTGTGTAAAAGACTGCTTTGGGCAGTCACAAATACCTCACTTTCTGCCAGCTACTTCGCCACCCAGAAAAGTCATTTCTATAATATGTAAACTTATCCTCCCCCCGTTGTGCCCAGTTTTTTCAACCAAAGATGGACATCCGACCAAAGTTAAGTCAACCAGCTACTCATCTTATGAATCTGGAATTGAGATTGAAAGGTCACCTGTCAGTTGCTGCAAGTGGCCTTAGGAACTGATGGGTGCAAATACAGTCATCTTCCATGTGAATGAAAAATCAGGAAGAGCTGAACCGAAGAAAATGGAAAGAAGAGAGATGTGTTGGAGTTGGAGAAGCCTCAATACAAAGATCCCTCTTCTGTGCCTGAGTTCTGAACCAAGCAGGAGACGCAGGATACATGTGGAAATCAAAATGTCCCCCTTTATTTGTGATACAGTTTAGCGATCGCAGCTTTAGGTATATGGCGAAGTTGGTTTCCCAGTTCATAACCTCAGATTAAGCAGACCTACCCTTCCAGTCACAGTAAAAGGACCACCACAGGTTTTCCCTACAAGCGCCTTTCAGGCATCTTAAAACATATGGGATGAAGGAGCAGAGCAGAGTGTGTGTTCTCAGCAAGCAGATAGATCCCAAAAAGAAGGAAAAGGATGAGTCAAATATGCCCAGTTTATTCTTCCAAACTCACCAATTAGATAAGTCATCCTTCCCCAAGGAGGAGTGAGTGAGGGGGTAGAAAGGAGCCAGGAGTCCTACGCTAACAGAAGTCTTTCCACGTGGGAACATGCTGATTGGGGGGAAATGTGGTTCTACCCTAACATGACGATAGCTGGAATAAGGGCATGGATGTGATTCCAGCTGGGCTGCCCTTGGATCCCATGAGATACCCTAGTATCCTTCTTGTAAATGTCCCTTTTGCTTAGATCAACTTGAGTTGATTTCTATTACTTATAATCAAAATCATCCAAAGACAACTATTGTGCTCACATTGGACTGTAGAAGGATAAATGCCAGTGCTAGCCTAGCTGCAGAGTTAGTTCTATTCACTCCACCTTTTGTTTTCATTTTAAAGGTGAGAAGATTAGACCCACAGAGATAACGTATATATGGCTCCAACACCACTTGCTTTGGGCTTTAATTAGTACCATCAGTTGAAAGATAGAAGAAACGTTGAGTCTCAGAAAAACTCTCTCATGTATGGCCCATCATGTTACATTGAGCAGGAACAAGCACAGAAAAGAGTTGATGAGGCAGAAGCCCTGAGCACAAGATCTTCGGGTTTCAGGAGGCTGAGATGTGACAGCACGTCAGAGCTCCAATGGGCCCATGCAGGGGACACTGGTGAGCCACTCCATTGCTCCTTCAGGATGAAGGCATTTATTCCTCAGCTGCTAATACTGTTGGCATCTGACAACTCACAGCCCAGTCCTGTGTCCTTCCCTGCCATTCCCCCTTATTAAAAGAAAGCGGCTTCCCTCAAGTATATGCCCCTTCTTCAGGAGGAGAGTGGGGCAGCCAATGTCCAGTGATTGTTGGATAAGGGGTACAGAGGTCTGGCCCCCTTGCCTCAATTCCAGAAATTTCTGAAGAGCCATCCCAGATTCAAAGGTCCCCCTGGGATATACTGAAGCCTCTTTTGTGACTGCTTCACAGTTCAACCTCTCCCTTTGCCTAACCTTACTTCCCTCACTCCCTTCCAGATTTGTTCCTGAGACTACTCCCCCCACAAATCAATTTCCTGAATGTAAATCTCTGCCTCAGAGTCTCTCCCCTGGGGGACTCAATCTGTGACAGTCCAGATGTCAGAGATAATAAGCTCTAGGGCAGCACAGAACTACAAAACCTTCTGCAGCGATGGAATATTTTATAGCTGTGCTGTCCGATATGGCAGCCAATATGTGGCTGCAGTGCTACTGAGAAAATAAATTCTTAATTAGATTTAATTAATTTAAATTTTACATATCTATATCTGGTTAGTGGCTACCATACAGATCCAGAATGTCAGCATGAAAACTAGAAATTCAGTGGCACGCCACGGTCATACCAAAAGTCTGTGGGAAAGAAATCAAACATGGCGGGAAAGGGTAACTAGGTGTTGGACACATAGGAGGCAAAGATCCATGTTTTGACGATAACAATAAGCATAATAATAACTACTGAGCACCTAGGCTAGGTAATATTATCCCCATTTTTCAGATGAGGAAAACGTGGCTCAGAACTTGTGCGAGATCTTGCATGTAATAAATAGGAGAGCCAGAATCTGAAAATGACTCTAAAGTTTATGCTCTTTTTAAAATGCTCAAAATGGAATATGTGAGAGCAAAAGCAGCAAAGCCAGCCCATCAGCGGGCAGCAAATGTCTGCACATATCCTTAAGCCTTCTTACCTCACTGATGATTCCTACTGTGCATAACTATGTAAGAGGAGTTATGGAGGACGCGCTGCAGTCATCCAGTGAGTCCCACCCATCACCTGTTGAATATCTACCATGTGCTGGGTGCCTAAAACTGCTGATAATGAGATAAATAAGAGATTAAGACAATGACTATCAGTGATGGTAAAGTGTGGCTACGATTGTGTTCTTCCTGCTGACTGCTCTCACTGCAGAGCCCTGAGGCGTAGTCGTTGCTCCAATACACTGCAGGATGGTGCAAACACTGCTGAGGCTGTGGTTTGACATCCCCGTACTCTTTCTTATCCCGGAGAACTGGCTGCCCCTTTGCACAGGAGTGACCACTGACGGGGGAGGAGGCAAATGTTCACAGAAGCAGCTCCAAGGCGCACCGTTCACATGACATTACATTCAATGTGACTGGTACTCCTGCCACTGCAACAAGTGGCCCTGCATTAACCTCTCTCTCTTCCTGCAGGATTTTCCCAGGACCCACTCTGGTTCCTGTTTGACTTTTTCAAAAGGGTAAAGAGGACTCCTGGGCCTATCTCAGCAAATGATCAGCAAAAGAAGATGTGACCAAAATAGAAATGTCCTTGAAGCTTGAAGCCACCTAAAAAGAGAAAGTGGAAGTCAGAGGTTTGAACTGTTTTGCTTCTCCCAAAGAAAGCTTCAGCCCTTAGCAACGTGGCTCTGAGCTCCCTGTGCAGGTTGATTCTGGGCCAATTATACATACAGTAGTCTGGATCCTCAAGGAGCTCACAGCCAAGGGAAGAAGACAGCAATAAATGAGTGCCCTACCATACTAACTTCTATGGGAAAGGGGTGTACAGATGCTGGGGGGAACACAAGGAGGGATGAGTCAGAGCTTCCCAGGTGCTTTCTATTATAGCCTTGTTTTCACTAAGGTTACAGAGTTAGACATGAGAGCTATTGAACAATGAACTACTGAACACATGCATGATCCACGGTGTGTTTGTGAGATGCTCCCAGCCATCAACCCCCAGGCAGGGAATCAGCACTTCTTGAAGAGGGACCAGCTTAGTCAATGAGTTTTTTGCCTCTGATCCAACCTGAGCCAGCTATCAACCAAGTGAAGAAAAAATGAGATGTAGGTTTCAGGTTTCCATGCCATATCTAAGTCCATGCTAGAGGCCTACACTCTCCGTTCTCCAAGCAGATTAAGGATATGTGCAGAACAAGAGATGGCCAAAAAGGTACCACAAACCTCCTTGAAGTCATTAATCATGAACTTGGACAATTCCAAAGCTGACCTTAGAGCACCTGAGGTCAGTGCTACATTTTCCAGATCATCTTCTACATCCATTATTCACGAGGAAAGACTTGAACATGGATTCGAGGCAAAGACGGTTCTATTCATCACTGTATTATCAGTGCCTAGCATGCCAGGTACCCAGTAGGTGCTCACTATGTATTAGCACTATGTATATCCTCCTTCTCCATACAGCAGTTCAGTAATTTCAACAAATACTTATAGAATGCCTACGTGCCCAGCTTCCTTCTAAGGACTGGGGGAAAAAAAAAAAAAGATAAATAAGACACATTAGCCCTTTGCTCTCCATTGGCTTACAAAAGGATTGCATTGCTGACTGAGTGGTTCAACGGGATCAGGCTCAGAACCACAAATAAACTCTGAACAGAAGCCTCCAATCAACTGAATCCAAAACACTGGATTTGAGATATAACCAAAGGATACTGACCAGGCACATGGCTTGGATTTCTTAAGCACACTGTGTGCGCTGTCTTAATATACCTATACTAATTTATTTCTTCATATATCCACCCCTGCCCCGGCTCCTTTCTGAACAATGAAGTCCAGGATGAAGCCGCTGTCTCTGGCCATAGGATCTATGGAAACGCACAGGGCTACCCAGGGCTTGAACTGACATCCTTCCTTAGCATCGTGCTTTCACCAGCTGGGCACACCCAATGCAGCTGTGCCAAAATGGATTAGCTATCGTGTTGCCACAGCTTTATTGTAAGTTCTTCGGCATAACATAGAATTGTCCTTCCAAGTTGAAGGCAAACAGCATTGCAAAGGACAACTTACCTTCTGCATTTCCTGACATTGTGAGCGTCTGTATCTCCAGATTAACATTACAGAGGTTACAGAGTTTGTTTTTCGCCACTGGGCACTCTGGTCTATAAGTCATGCTATTTGTATTTATTTGCCCCTAATTGTCCAAAGGAAACTGTCCTTGTCACTGGAAAGTTAGGATGAGTGGTCATACAATGGCAGAACACAGGCAATCACAAACAGGGAAGCAAAAACTAGCAACAAGATGAATGTGCCGGAAGCAAGCGTAACAAAAGAGGTGGCAGTGAGCACGGGCCATTGTTTCAGCCACGGAGCCAGTGCCTCTGCGCATAAATGCTCAGCTTTAGAGGGAGAGCTGGAAATAAGTTTATACCCAAGGCAAAACAGACTGTCAAGTCACCTGGAGGCCAGCAGAGGAACAGGTGAGAGGGGGCTGGAAGTGATTGGCAGGGGCGACTTGGCATTTGCTGCATCACGTCCCAGCCTGTCTAGTCTCCTCAAGGAACACAGGCCTCTTGACCACAAGCCAGTATGGAAGGACCTTCTGGCTTGCCTCTCCCCTGTGCCTCCCATGTCCTAGATTAAATGCAGGGATCACGTATAAAATAGACGTGCCAAGACTCACGGCTCAGGGGTACACGTGACACACAACAGCAGTGGTTCTTGGGCTCTTGTTCCCCATAACGCCCCCCCAAATTGCAGCTGCCGAAATTTAACTTGTTTTAAAGCTGGAGCAACTTTGATATTTTCTTAACACAGGCAGGCGCTTCATTAAAGCCCTATAGAGTATACCAGCTCTGATTCCCCTAGGGTGAGCTGGATGAGATCCAAGCCAGGACACCAGACACACAGAGCCAAAATTATACAGGCAGGGACGTAAACCTCATTATCTTCCCAAGACACAATTTCACTTGCTTTAGTTAATTGTCGTGTTCGTGCAGGGAGGGGAGTCACCTCTTCAAAGATGTTTTCAAGGGACGTGTATTGGTCCGGAATCTGTGGGCCACTGTCCATATCAGAGGCTCATGGTCTAACTGGAGGCCCAAAGGTGACATCTTGCAGGAACAGTATTTCCTCCAATGTAGGTGGAGGCAATGGAGCAAATTCTGGGTCAGTGAAGGGAAAACTGTGTTCCCACCAAATAGGTCATGCAAAACTGATTCCTCTGGGAACTATAATTTGTCCTATTGGAGTTAGAATTATTTGACCTTCAGCTTGTTTAAAACCAAGGGACAGCATTTGGGGGTGGGGGGCGGGAGGAGAAAAATGCTGTGAAGTTATTGACAGGCTCCCAGGACTTTAAGCTGTTTAGTATTTATATGAAGAGTTGAGTCTCTTCAAAAACGTATGATTCCATGCAACAATCCCCAGTTCATTTGTTTACTCATTCACTTATTAATTCTTTCAACAAGTATTTATTTTGTATGTGCTAATCATTGTGCTCGGCCCTAGAGATACGGTAATAAACAAGACAAGTATGGTTCCTCTCCTTTTATAGCCTAACCAGTTAAACATGTAATAAAGCATGATTTTTTTTAAATGAAAGAGTGTGTGCAGGGAGCAATGAACGCATACAGATGAGAGGCCTAACCTATTTAGTGGAATCTGGTGACCTTCCCCAAAAAACGTATCATCAAGCAACCTGGGTTATGCTGTGGTAATTAACAACTCACAACCTCAGAGAATTAAAACAACAAAAGTTTATTTCTTACTAACCCTAGATGTCCACTGCAGTTTTTGAGGGGCTTCTGCTAATCATGGTGACCCAGAGACCCAGGTGATAGGACAGCCATCACCTCCAATGGCAGTAAATGCTAAGACACAGGAACAGATAGAGCACTGAGGGCCTGGCACTAGCATTCAAACAGTCCACCTGTATACCACGCGTCACTCTGCTCACTTCTCATTGGTCAAGATGGATCATGTGGCCCCACCCAACTAGGAAGCGCAGTCCTCCTAGGGGCTCAGTAATGACTTGCATAACAAGTAACAACTTAGCCCAACCATGAAATCAGGGTACTACTTAGTCCCATGAAGTGAAAGAGGAGGTCGGGGCAAAGAATTCCAGACATATTCTAAGGCAGTAACACACGTGAAGGCCAACTAATTTTTTCCAGGAGTGCATTTCCCTTCTGTAGAGACAATTAATTGTAAGTGTGCATCTATACTAGACTGTAAGTTCACAAATCCATACTTCCTAGCACAGTGCCTGGCACAAAATAGGTACCCAATACTGGTTTGGAAATAAGCAAAACAAGATTACCTTGAGCTCAGGTCAGGAATATGCAAAGTTCCTGATAGCACCATAACCACCTCTAGGCCAAAACAGGACCCGCTTGAAGAATTTCCTGATCTGCCTCCATCCCCCTCCCTCTCAGAGAGGACCGAATCCCTTCTCCCTTCTTTTCCCAACTATACACTATATAGGTAAGTTCACAGGACCAGCAATACCTTTTTCCTGCCTATGTTTGTCTCTCGTCCTACCAGACATAGAGGGAAGTGCCACATCTTATTTATCTGGGCAGTGTGTAGACCAGTGCCTGACACAAGGTAGGGGTTCAATAAATATCTATTGAGTAATCGAATGGATCTGAATTAAAAGGTATCAATAGAAAGGTGTTGGCTAGCAATGGGAGCGTGGGAGCATGAGGGAAGTTAGATGCTGTCTGACGGAAGTCAACAGACTGAAACAAACGCCCTGGTTCAGTGACAGGTACGTCTCCCCAGGAGAGCTGGATGCTGCAAGTTATGGCTCGCAGCCTGGTTTGAAATGGATTTAAAGCACCCTAGTAACTTCCTGTGCTTACACATGCCATTCAAGGCAGAACCTGCTGTCAGCTTACATGTACATCCTGGTGTCTCCCCCACACTGTTTTCTCTCCTCCTATTCCGCCAGAGGCCAATCCAGTGTTCACCACACTCGCATCCATCTTGCCTTTGTATAATACTTGAACTTCGTAAAATGATTTCACGTTTCTTATTCCACCATCCAGAAAGGCAACCTTTGTGGCACTCACCCATAAATAATGCTTTGATGTCGTTATCAGAGGAACAGAAAAACTAGTGTGCTGTTTTTCACCTCTCTTTCAGGTTTGATTTTGCAGAGTAGCTGAGATACTGTTTAGTCTCCTCTTTTTCCCAGCTCTACTGGCCTCAGTAACTGCCTGAAACAGCAGGGCTCCAGGCAAATATTCAGGCTGGTGACCACAGAAATGTGAACAGAATGCCAATTTCCATGCATTTGAGGTGAACATTGAATTGCATGCTCTACCAGGAGACCTGACCCCTTGGCAGCAAAAGCAGCCTGTTTGTCACCACAGTTGCTCAAGGAAGGGCTTCTGAGCTGCAATTTTTCACACCATTAATGCACTGCTTACACCAAGGAGCACAGCTGGCAATCCCGGGGTTGCATTAGAGGCTTTGGTGAGAAGCCTGGAGTCCTCTCATCAAGAAGAAAGTGAAAGGTGATTACTGGGACTCTACTGGCTAACTCTGCAGGGAACCACCACTGTTTATGTGTTTACCAGAGCCACGCTTCTGACTGTACTGGGACCCCTGACAAACGGAGGGATTTTTGCATTGCTGTACTTCAGTGGGACTAAGAGGATGTCAAAGTCAGCTTTCGATGCCTTTCCTGATGACCCATGCATAACAGCTTCCTGTGTATAGGCCTCAAGTATCCGGGACTCACTTTGCAACTGATACTTGCAACTTTCTGGAAATGCTAGTCATTGGAGAACGCCAAACGCCCTGAATTTCTACCATGAACCCTATGGTATTGTTAGTGGTTAAGAGGATTTCCTTCCTAGTTATAGAAAGGAAACTGTCTGGATTCAAATCGGGGCTCCTCCACTTGCTAACTGTAACTTCAGATGAGTTACCCCCTCAAAGCCTCAGCTTCCTTAGCTTTAAAGTAGGGATCATAATAGTAACTACTTACGGTGAAGAGTAAAGAAGAAAATGAATGTACAGTGACAGGCACCATAAATTATAACTATTTTTTTTACTTGGTGTTTTTTTCTAGGACCCATGATAGGGTTTCACAAGATAGTAGAAAGAGTAATAGGTAGACATTACGGGAAAAGAGATTTTTTAGTAAAGTGTCCCTTACCAGGTGTCAAGCACTGCCCTAGAAGAAAAGGCATGCCTTCAATAAACACATATCAAGGACACATGTAAGAGGTACCAGGCTCCAGGTAGATAAGTTGCCTGTCACTGCATGCATTTAGGTGTGGGATGGGCAACCACATGGTGACAGCAGAAGCCAGCGGTGTGCATCTTCCACCCCAGAAAAGCTTGAAGCTGAGTGAGCTATTCTAGGGGAGCGAGAGTGTTAATCAGATTCCGAGGCTGAATAATCAACTTGCACCCACTTGACTCGATGCAAAATTGCGTGTGGGTCCCTTCATTCTGATAGGTGTCTATACTAATAAAGAAGGATAAAAGAGAAGGGGGAGGGGAGAACAGCAGGAAAATTACATAATTGCCTACTCCAAATCGCTGGAAAGTCTTACCTGAAGACACATACATCATAATTAAGGCCTCCAGGTTCCATTTAAGAAAATGCTGGAACAGCTCAGTTGCTTTGCTCCCCGGTACTCTTAGAATTTTTTCTTGCTGTTGCCATTATTATTTTACTGAGAAGTGTTCATCATTAGCGCAGGCTCTTCAGCATCACAAAATGGAAGGGAAACCGCCTCAGCTCCTGGAGCTTCCTTTTCCATTTATATGGACACTTGAAAGGAGAGGCGGGCACAGAAAAGGTGGTGGGTGGGCAGGGACGCTGGGTAAACACACAAGTCACATTCATACAGTGAGCAGCGCTGCAAGCAAGCACAACCTTTTCCATCTGGCGAGTGCCCAACGCCCTCCCCCGAGGACACAGAGAACCTGGGAAATGAGCAGCTGCTGGCTGAGGAGGTAGTGAGCCAAGCTGACAGCCGAAGCAGAGCATGCGATCAGTGGGTGAGAACGTACCAGGGGAAGAAAACTGGCAAAGGAAGGAGAGACTCAAAAAGGCCCACAGGTTACATTCTGAGAACGCAGCCCACCCCAGTAAGCATGCTACAGTATGCTCCCAGGTGTCTCCTTTGCGTTACTCATCTACAGCCTCGGTTCTCAAACTTGCACATGCCTGGGAATCACCTGGAAATCTTGCTAAAATGCAGATCCAGAGATTAGGTATCCGTGGAGCCTGAGATTCTGCCTCTCTGCTAAGCTCCCACCTAAGAGATGCAGACACTCGATCTACAGAGCACACTTCAAGTAGCCACTACTGAATCGGGAGTTAGCAAACTGCCGCCTGAAGGCCAGCTCTGGCCAGTTACCTGCTTTTGTAAATGAAGTGTGATTGAAATGCAGCCAAGCCCAATCGCTTACATGTTGTCTAGAGTTACTTTGGCACTGAGAAGGAAAGAGGAGAGTAGCTGTGACTGAGAACTTATGGCCCATAAAGCCTAAAAGAGATTTACTATCTGGCCCTTTACAGGAAAATGTTCTGACCCTGTCCAAGGGGATACTGGCAAGGAAACTAAATAAAAAATGTGAAATCGTGTTGTGTTAGGCTGAAGAAACTTGTATTATGAATTTCAAAAAATTAGAGAAAAGTTCTCTCCTTGACAACAAAAAAACCAATCATTTTAATGGAGACTTAGAGGAGATTTGCAGTCTGTCTGTAAAGAAATTGAAGGAGAAAAAAATTCCAGAATTACACAGTTCTAGAGAAAATACCCTGGTCCTTTAGAAATGGTCTGTAAGATGGAAAAGAAGAACTAGTAAAATCTTGTGTGTTGTCCAAAGTTGATCATCAATTAGGTTCAGAAACACTAAAGTTTATGAAGCCATCTTAGATCAGTTGAAAATAACATGCTTCTGCTCTTCTCTACTTCATCATTGGGTTTTTTTTTTGTCCATTTAAATTTTTATTGAATTACAGTTGACATACAACATTGTGTTAGTTTCAGGTGTAAAACAGTGCATCACAGGTTTTTTTAGCTGCTAAAAGAGTTCTTTTTCTTTAATGGGGAAACAATAGCAACAATTTAGTATTAATTTCACATGACAGCATCTTTTCAAAATTATTTTCACTTGCAATATAACATGTGATCTTCACATTAATCCTCCTTATAGGTAAACTAATTCAGTTTGATGCAAAGAAGCAGTGATGTAAAGTCTTCTCTCAATGAGCTCACAAACAGACAGTTGTAGAAATAAACATCAACATGGTTTAATAAATGCTAGTAGAAGGGTAGAAGGGACACAGGTATGGCTCAGAGAAGGGCATGGGCTGCAGAGGGCTGCCATTTCAGAGTTCACCTTATAGGTCTTTAAACTGAGGGAGGAGCTTATAAGGAATGAGACGATTGCCACCACAAAAATGGTAACAAACCAAAATCCGAAAGAAAAAGAAATGTCAACCGTAGCATTATACAGAGAATATTCTTATGAGGTAGAAATTCTCCTCACATTGGAAATAAGAAAACTGAGGCTCAGAAGCAAGAGATTAATTACTGAAGGTAGAATTCACACTAAAGTCTTCTAACTCCAAACATTGGTTCTTTCTACTGCTATATTAGCTTTTCAAAGACAATTTTTTTTCCAAGGGTGATGAGGTAATATGGGATTATAAAAGTTATGATGATAATGATGACCAACATTTATATGTGTTTTCTTTGTGCCAAACCCCCTCTTTCAAAGAACTAGCACCAACAGATGGATGTTATATATGAATAGATTTTAGCTCAATGTAATTAAAATCTTTCAAATCTTTGGAGCTGTCCAGCAAAAGAAAAGGTTATATCATTAAATAATGAGCTCTCTCTTTCTTTAAGGGAAAAGTACCTACAATGAAGCTGAATTCACAAGTGGTTTTGCAGTAGAGACTGCTCTGTGCTGGCTAAAAAGTCTAGAATCCCCTCCAAATCTCTATCTCCTCCCAAAAGGTCACGGAATTTCCAAAGGCCACATAGTTATTCAGTGGCTCAGCCTAAGCTAGAACCTACATTTCCCACTTCTCTTTCCTATCCCTCCCTCTCCAATGGGACTATTAATATCAGATGTAAGTGATGGGATGACTGAGGAAGAACCTAGCATTGACCCAGTGGTGTGTTCCTAAATGTTTGACAACTGTCTCCAGGGAAAAAGAAACGGCCCTGATTTCCACTGTTTCTTGATTTCCACGGTATAAATACTCTCACCATGGCCAATTTCAAGCTACAGCACGAGGCACTGAATTTAGAATGGGAAAAACTGCAAACATTCAGCATGCTTGTGAGCTGGTAAGTACCAGCTCCGTTACTAGCTCTCTAAATGCAAATGGGGGTTCCTCTTCATGTAGAATAAAAGATCACTATCCTTTTACATAGAGGTACCCAGAAAACCAAACTATGATTCTCTCTGGGTAAAAGATATATATACACACACACACACATACACATACACACACACACACATATATGTAATTTTTCAAGTCTATATTCTTTTATTCTCATTCCTGAGTCATTCACCTCTCTTGGGTCCCTCTAGTTGCCCTGTGAGTAACATTTGAAAGGTTATAGAAATGGTCAATTCACTGAAGATAAAAACGGTGTCCTCTGATATTAAGAGGTTTTCAAAACAAGGGTTTTTTTGCACAATAAAACTTATCATGGCACAAAACCATTGACACACTAACCACATAGAATAGTTTATTGCCTGCCACTGCAAGCTTTTCTTAGATTTTGTTTTTGTATCCAAATTTTTAATGATTTTGGGTGGTGATTATTTTCATGCAAGTTATAAGAGGATGTGATATAATTCTGGGAATATGTAGAGACTCTATGTCTTCATGTGCCTTTGGAAAATGAAGTGAAAATACCACTACTTAAATAAATAAACTCTAACACCTGAAAAAAAAAAAAAAAGAAGAACCTAGCATTGTACTCCCAGAAGTGAAATGGAGGTCAGTATAGACAATAATATATAAATAGTCATAATTCTCAGTGGAACCCTATGAGGGCCTTACTGAGCCTCATTCGAACAACTAGGAGATTTCCTTATTTCCTCAGTCAAGAAGATAACATTGTCCAATTACTTTTTTGTTCCAGTTAGAATGGTTCTTGAGTTTTCAGGTACCACTCAAATAGCATACATTATGCTTAGGCCATATTTGCTACTTTTTTCTAATTCAGATACCATTACACATAGCTTCCTATATCACAGTGATTTAGCAATGAAATATGTATGAGGAAGCTAAGTGAGTATGAAACAAGCTACAGTGAAACCCTAGGGGATGATGTGGTCTTTTATTATACAGCATATTGTAATATTTTACAATACCAGTGATTTGGTCACGTGTTTTCTTTATGGAATGACCTATCAACCCAAGCAACTATCCAATGTAATTCAAAAAGCACTTATTGCACATCCCAACTCTGAGCCCAGTTCCCCACTAGGCACGTGAGTAAAAGAAAAGTATTCTACAATGAGCTTGGTACTGTAATCTCAAGGGATTTTACACACTAGGAGATTTATTTGCAAGCACGCAACCAAGTGCTAAAGAAATATGCAGCATATTCTAAAATAGAGGGCCACAGGGGTACCTTCAAGACAGCAGAGGAGTAAGAGGTGGAGATCATCTTCCTCCACACAAATATATCAAAAATACATCTACATGTGGAACAACTCCTACAGCACGCCTACTGAATGTTGGCAGAAGACCTCAGATTTCCCAAAAGATGACTGAGGGCAACCTACACACAGAGGCAGGGCCAAATCCAAAACTGAACCCCAGGAACTGAGCAAACAAAGAAGAGAAAGGGAAATTTCTCCCAGCAGCCTCAGGAGCAGCGGATTAAATCCCCATAATCAACTTGATGTACCCTGCACCTGTAGAATACCTGAATAGACAACGAATCATCCCAGAATTGAGGCGGTGGACTTTGGGAGCAATTGTAGACTTCAGGTTTGCTGTCTGCGACTGACTTGTTTCTAATTTTTATCTTTATCTTAGTACAGTTTTCAGTGTGTGTTATCACTGGTGGATTTGTTTATTGGTTTGGTTGCTCTCTTCTTTTTTATTATTATTTTTTATCTTTTTATTTAAAAATTTTAAAAAATATTTTAATTAATTTATTTTCTTTCTTTCTTTTTTTCTCCCTTTTCTTCTGAGCTGTGTGACTGACAGGGTCTAGGTGCTCCAGCCTGGTGTCAGATCTGAGTCTCTGAGGTGGGAGAGCTGAGTTTAGGACACTGGACCACCAGAGACCTCCCAACCCCACATAACACCAATCAGCGAGAGTTCTCCCAGAGATCTCTGTCTCAACGCTAAGACCCAGCACCACCCAATGGCCAGCAAGTTCCAATGCTGGGCGCCCCATGCCAAACAACTAGAAAGACAGGGACACAACCCTACCCATTAGCAGAGAGGCTGCCTAAAATCATACTAAGTTCACAGACACACCAAAACACACCACCGGACATGGCCCTGCCCACCAGAAAGACAAGATCCAGCCCCACCCACCAGAACACAGGCACAAGTCCCCTCCACCAGAAGCCTACACAAGCCACTGAATCAACCTTACCTACTGGGGGGCAGATACCAAAAACAATGAGACTTACGAACCTGCAGCCTACAAAAAGGAGACACCAAACACAGTAAGTTAAACAAAATGACAGACAGAAATATACAGCAGATGAAGCAGCAAGGTAAAAACCCACCAGACCTAACAAATGAAGAGGAAATAGGCAGTCTTTCAGAAAAACAATTCAGAATAATGATAGTAAAGATGATCCAAAATCTTGGAAATAGAATGGAGAAAATATAAGAAATGTTTAACAAGGACTTAGAAGAACTAAAGAGCAAACAAACAGTGATGAACAACACACTAAATGAAATAAAAAATTCTCTAGAAGGGACCAATAGCAGAATAACTGAGGCAGAAGAATGGAAAAGTGATCTGGAGGATAAAATAGTGGAAATAACTATTTCAGAGCAGAATAAAGAAAAACGGAGTGAAAAGAATTGAGGATAGACTCAGAGACCTCTGAGACAACATTAAACACACCAACATTCGAATTATAAGGGTCCCAGAAGAAGAAGAGAAAAAGAAGGCGACTGAGAAAATATTCAAAGAGATTATAGTTGAAAACTTCCCTAATATGGGAAAGGAACTAGTTAATCAAGTCCAGGAAGCACAGAGAGTCCCATACAGGATAAATCCAAGGAGAAACATGCCAAGACACATATTAATCAAACTATCAAAGATTAAATACAAAGAAAAAATATTAAAAGCAGCAAGGGAAAAACAACAAATAACATACAAGGGAAACCCCATAAGGTTAACAGCTGATTTTTCAGCAGAAACTCTGCAAGCCAGAAGGGAGTGGCAGGGCATACTTAAAGTGATGAAAGGGAAAATCCTACAACCAATATTACTCTACCCAGTAAGAATCTCATTCAGATTTGATGGAGAAATTAAAACCTTTACAGACAAGCAAAAGCTAAGAGAATTCAGCACCACCAAACCAGCTTGACAACAAATGCTAAAGGAACTTCTCTAGGCAGGAAACACAAAAGAAGGAAAAGACCTACAATAACAAACCCAGAACAATTAAGAAAATGGTAATAGGAACATACATATCAATAATTACCTTAAATATAAATGGATTAAATGCTCCAACCAAAAGACATAGACTGGCTGAATGGATACAAAAACAAGACCCATATATATGCTGCCTACAAGAGACCCACTTCAGATCTAGGGACACATACAGACTGAAAGTGAGGGGATGGAAAAAGATATTCCATGCAAATGGAAATCAAAACAAAATTTGAGTAGCCACTCTCATAACAGAAAAAATAGACCTTAAAACAAAGACTATTACAAGAGACAAAGAAGGACACTACATGATGATCAAGGGATCAATCCAAGAAGAAGATATAACAATTGAAAATATGAATTCACCCAACAAAGGAGCACCTCAATACATAAGGCAAATGCTAACACCCATAAAAGGGGAAATCGACAGTAACACCACCATAGTAGGGGACTTTAACACCCCACTTTCACCAATGGACAGATCATCCAAAATGAAAATAAATAAGGAAATACAAGCTTTAAATGATACATTAAACAAGATGGACTTAATTGATATTTATAGGACATTCCATCCAAAAATAACAGAATACACACTCTTCTCAAGTGCCCATTCTCCAGGATATCATATCTTGGCTCACAAATCAAGCCTTAGTAAATTTAAGAAAATTGAAATTGTATCAAGTATCTTTTCTGACCACAACGCTATGAGACTAGATATCAATTACAGGAAAAAATTTGTAAAAAATACAAACATGGAGGATAAACAATACACTACTTAATAACCAAGAGATCACTGAAGAAATCAAAGAGGAAATCAAAAAATACCTAGAAACAATGACAATGAAAACACGACGACCCAAAACCTATGGGATGCAGCAAAAGCAGTTCTAAGAGGGAAGTTTATAGCAATACAATCCTACCTTAAGAAACAAGAATCATCTCAAATAAACAACCTAAATTTACACCTACAGCAATTAGAGAAAGAAGAACAAAAAAACCCCAAAGTTAGCAGAAGGAAAGAAATCATAAAGATCAGATCAGAAATAAATGAAAAAGAAATGGAGGAAACAATAGCAAAGATCAATAAAACTAAAAGCTGGTTCCTTGAGAAGATAAACAAAATTGATAAACCATTCACCAGACTCATCAAGAAAAAAAGGGAGAAGACTCAAATCAATAGAATTAGAAATGAAAAAGGAGAAGTAACAACTGACACTGCAGAAATACAAAAGATCATGCGAGATTACTACAAGCAACTCTATGCCAATAAAATGGACAACCTGGAAGAAATGAACAAATTCTTAGAAATGCACAACCTTCCAAGACTGAACCAGGAAGAAACAGAAAATATGAACAGACCAATCACAAGCACTGAAATTGAAACTGTGATTAAAAATCTTCCACAGATTGAATTTAAAGAGATAGGGGGGACCTTGAAGATGGCGGAAGAGTAAGACGCGGAGATCGCCTTCCTCCCCACGGATACACCAGAAATACATCCACACGTGGAACAACTCCTACAGAACTCCTACTGAAGGCTGGCAGAAGACCTCAGACCTCCCAAAAGGCAAGAAACTCCCCACGTAACTGGGTAGGGCAAAAGAAAAAACAGAGACAAAAGAATAAGGACGGCACCTGCACCAGTGGGAGGGAGCTGTGAAGGAGGAAAAGTTTCCACACACTAGGAAGCCCCTCCGCGGGCGGAGACTGCGGGAGGCAGAGGGGGGAGTTTCGGGACCGCGGAGTAGTGCACAGCGACGGGTGCGGAGGGCAAAGCGGGGAGATTCCTGCACAGACGATCGGTGCCGACCGGCACTCACCAGCCCGAGTGGCTTGTCTGCTCACCCGCCGGGGCGGGCGGGGCTGCGAGCTGAGGCTCGGGTTTTGGTTTTGGACGGAGCTCAGGGAGAGGACTGGGGTTGGCGGCTTGAACATAGCCTGAAGGGGTTAGTGCACCACGACTAGCCGGGAGGGAGTTCGGGGAAAAGCCTGCACCGGCCGAAGAGGCAAGAGACTTTTTCTTCCCTCTTTGTTTCCTGGTGCGCGAGGAGAGGGGTTTAAGAGCGCTGCTTAAAGGATCTCCAGAGAAGGGCGCGAGCCGCGGCTAAAAGCGCGAACCCCAGAGACGGGCGCGAGCCGCGGCTGAGGGCGCGAGCCCCCGAGACGGGCGCGAGCCGCGGCTGAAAGCGCAAACCCCAGAGACGGGCGCGAGCCGCGGCTAAAACCGCGGACCCCAGAGACGGGCGGGAGACGCTAAGGCTGCTGCTGCCGCCACCAAGGGGCCTGTGTGCGAGCACAGGTCACTCTCCACACCCCTCTTCCGCGGAGCCTGTGCAGCCCGCCACTGCCAGGTTCCCGGGATCCAGGGACAACTTCCCCGGGAGTACGCACGGCGGGTCTCAGGCTGGTGCAACATCACGCCGGCCTCTGCCGCAACGTCACGCTGCCTCTGCAGCCGCAGGCCTGCCCCGCACGTAGTGCCCCTCCTACCCCCATCCCCCAACCCCCGGCCTGAGTGAGCCGGAGGCCCCGAATCAGCGGCTCCTTTAACCCCGTCCTGTCTGAGCGAAAAAACAGACGCCCTCCAGCGACCTACACGCAGAGGCAGGGCCAAATCCAAAGCTGAGCTCCTGTGAGCTGTGAGAACAAAGAAGAGAAAGGGAAATCTCTCCCAGCAGCCACAGAAGCAGCGGATTAAAGCTCCACAATCAACTTGATATACCCTGCATCTGTGGAATACCTGAATAGACAAGGAATGATCCCAAATTGAAGAGGTGGAATTTAGGAGCGAGATCTATGATTTTTTTCCCTTTTCCTCTTTTTGTGAATGTGTACGTGTATGCTTCTGTGTGAGATCCTGTCTGTATACTCTTGCTTCCACCATTTGTCCTAGGGCTCTATCCGTCCATGACTTTTTTTTAAAAATTCTTTTTCTTAATAATTAAGTTTAATTGTAATAACTTTATTATACTTTACCTTCGTTCTTTCTTTCTTTCCTTCCTTCCTTCCCTCCTTTAGACAACGAATCACCCCAAATTGAGGAGGTGGTCTCAGGGAGCAGGATTTATGATTTTTCCCCCTTTACCTCTTTTTGTGAAGGTGTATGTGTATGCTTCTGTGTAAGATTTTCTCTGTATAGCTTTGCTTCCAACATTTGTCCTAAGGTTCTATCCGTCCCTTTTTTTTTTTCTTTTTTTTTTCTAAATATTTTTTAATTCAATAACTATATTATACTTTATTTTATTTTTACTGTATCATCTTTCTTTCTGTCTTTTTTCCTTCTTTCCCTCCTTCCTTCCTTCCTCCCTCCCTCCCTCCCTCCCTCCTTTCTTTCCTTCTTTGCTTCTTTCTTCCTTCCTTCCTTTCCTCCTTTCCTTCTGTCTTTACTCATACTTCTACTAATTCTCCCTACTTTTTCTCCCTTTTATTCTGAGCTGTGTGGATGAAAGGCTCTTGGTGCTCCAGCCAGGAGTCAGGGCTCTGCCTCTGAGGTAGGAGAGCCAACTTCAGGACACTGGTCAACAAGAGACCTCCCAGCTCCACATAATATTAAACGGTGGAAATATCCCAGAGACCTCCATCTTAACACCAGCACCCAGCTTCACTCAACGACCAGCAAGCCACAGTGCTGGACAACCTATGCCAAACAACTAGCAAAACAGGAACACAACCCCACCCATTAGCAGAGAGGCTGCCTAAAATCATAATAAGGCCACAGACACCCCAAAACACACCACCAGACGTGAACCTGCCCACTAGAGAGACAAGATCCAGCCTCATCCAGCACAACACAGGCACTAGTCCCCTCCACCAGGAAGCCTACACAACCCACTGAAACAACCTTAGCCACTGGAGACAGACATCAAAAACAACGGGAACTACGAAAGTGCAGCCTGCAAAAAGGAGACCCCAAACACAGTAAGATAAGCAAAATGAGAAGACAGAAAAACACACAGCAGATGAAGGAGCAAGATAAAAACCCACCAGACCTAACAAATGAAGAGGAAATAGGCAATCTACCTGAAAAAGAATTCAGAATAATGATAGTAAGGATGATCCGAAATCTTGGAAGTAGAATGGACAAAATGCAAGAAACAGTTAACAAGGACCTACAAGAACTAAAGATGAAACAAGCAACGATGAACAATGCAATAAATGAAATTAAAATCACTCTAGATAGGATCAATAGCAGAATAACTGAGGCAGAAGAACGGATAAGTGACCTGGAAGATAAAGTAGTGGAAATAACTACTGCAGAGCAGAATAAAGAAAAAAGAATGAAAAGAACTGAGGACAGTCTCAGAGACCTCTGGGA
The DNA here is from genome assembly GCF_008692025.1 of Phocoena sinus. Lineage (NCBI taxonomy): Eukaryota > Metazoa > Chordata > Mammalia > Artiodactyla > Phocoenidae > Phocoena > Phocoena sinus. Next base: position 76,244,815 of record NC_045768.1, on the reverse strand, counting down.
CAACATGAAACGCACCAACATTCGAATTATAGGGGTTCCAGAAGAAGAAGAAAGAAAGAAAGGGACTGAGAAAATATTTGAAGAGATTATAGTTGAAAACTTCCCTAATATGGGAAAGGAAATAGTTAATCAAGTCCAGGAAGCACAGAGGGTCCCATACAGGATAAATACAAGGAGAAACACGCCAAGACACATATTAATCAAACTGTCAAAAATTAAATACAAAGAAAGCATATTAAAAGCAGCAAGGGAAAAACAACAAATAACACACAAGGGAATCCCCATAAGGTTAACAGCTGATCTCTCAGCAGAAACCCTACAAGCCAGAAGGGAGTGGCAGGACATACTGAAAGTGCTGAAGGAGAATAGCCTGCAACCAAGACTACTCTACCCAGCAAGGATCTCATTCACATTTGATGGAGAAATTAAAACCTTTACAGACAAGCAAAAGCTGAGAGAGTTCAGCACCACCAAACCAGCTTTACAACAAATGCTAAAGGAACTTCTCTAGACACGAAACACAAGAGAAGGAAATGACCTATAGTAGCGAACCCAAAACAATATATAAAATGGAAATTGGAACATACATATCGATAATTACCTTAAATGTAAATGGACTAAATGCTCCCACCAAAAGACACAGATTGGCTGAATGGATACAAAAACAAGACCCTTATATATGCTGTCTACAAGAGACCCACTTCAGAACTAGAGACACATACAGACTGAAAGTAAGGGGATGGAAAAAGATATTCCATGCAAATGGAAACCAAAAGAAAGCTGGAGTAGCAATTCTCATATCAGACAAAATAGACTTTAAAATAAGGACTATTAAAAGGGACAAAGAAGGACACTACATAATGATCAAGGGATCGATCCAAGAAGAAGATATAACAATTGTAAATATTTATGCACCCAACATAGGAGCACCTCAATACATAAGGCAAATACTAACAACCATAAAAGGGGAGATCGACAGTAACACATTCATAGTAGGGGACTTTAACACCCCACTTTCACCCATGGACAGATCATCCAAAATGAAAATAAATAAGGAAACACAAGCTTTAAATGATACATTAAACAAGATGGACTTAATTGATATTTATAGGACACTCCATCCAAAAACAACAGAATACACATTTTTCTCAAGTGCTCATGGAACATTCTCCAGGATAGATCATATCTTGGGTCACAAATCAAGCCTTGGTAAATTTAAGAAAACTGAAATTGTATCAAGTATCTTTTCCGACCACAACGCCATGAGACTAGATATCAATTACAGGAAAAGATCTTTAAAAAATACAAACACATGGAAGCTAAACAATACACTACTTAATAATGAAGTGATCACTGAAGAAATCAAAGAGGAAATAAAAAAATACCTAGAAACAAATGACAATGGAGACACAACGACCCAAAACCTATGGGATGCAGCAAAAGCAGTTCTAAGGGGGAAGTTTATAGCAATACAAGCCCACCTTAAGAAGCAGGAAACATCTCGAATAAACAACCTAACCTTGCACCTCAAGCAATTAGAGAAAGAAGAACAAAAAAACCCCAAAGCTAGCAGAAGGAAAGAAATCATAAAAATCAGATCAGAAATAAATGAAAAAGAAATGAAGGAAACAATAGCAAAGATCAATAAAACTAAAAGCTGGTTCTTTGAGAAGATAAACAAAATAGATAAACCACTAGCCAGACTCATCAAGAAAAAAAGGGAGAAGACTCAAATCAATAGAATTAGAAATGAAAAAGGAGAAGTAACAACTGACACTGCAGAAATAAAAAAAATCATGAGAGATTACTACAAGCAACTCTATGCCAATAAAATGGACAATCTGGAAGAAATGGACAAATTCTTAGAAATGCACAACCTGCCAAGACTGAATCAGGAAGAAATAGAAAATATGAACAGACCAATCACAAGCACTGAAATTGAAACTGTGATTAAAAACCTTCCAACACACAAAAGCCCAGGACCAGATGGCTTCACAGGTGAATTCTATCAAACGTTTAGAGAAGAGCTAACACCTATCCTTCTCAAACTCTTCCAAAATATAGCAGAGGGAGGAACACTCCCAAATTCCTTCTACGAAGCCACCATCACCTTGATACCAAAACCAGACAAGGATGTCACAAAGAAAGAAAACTACAGGCCAATATCACTGATGAACATAGATGCAAAAATCCTCAACAAAATACTAGCAAACAGAATCCAACAGCACATTAAAAGGATCATACACCATGATCAAGTGGGGTTTATTCCAGGAATGCAAGGATTCTTCAATATACGCAAATCTATCAATGTGATAAACCATATTAACAAATTGAAGGAGAAAAACCATATGATCATCTCAATAGATGCAGAGAAAGCTTTCGACAAAATTCAACACCCATTTATGATAAAAACCCTCCAGAAAGTAGGCATAGAGGGAACTTTCCTAAACATAATAAAAGCCATATATGACAAGCCCACAGCAAACATCATCCTCAATGGTGAAAAACTGAAAGCATTTCCACTAAGATCAGGAACAAGACAAGGTTGCCCACTCTCACCACTCTTATTCAACATAGTTTTGGAAGTTTTAGCCACAGCAATCAGAGAAGAAAAGGAAATAAAAGGAATCCAAATCGGAAAAGAAGAAGTAAAGCTGTCACTGTTTGCAGATGACATGATACTATACATAGAGAATCCTAAAGATGCTACCAGAAAACTACTAGAGCTAATCAATGAATTTGGTAAAGTAGCAGGATACAAAATTAATGCACAGAAATCTCTGGCATTCCTATATACTAATGATGAAAAATCTGAAAGTGAAATCAAGAAAACACTCCCATTTACCATTGCAACAAAAAGAATAAAATATCTAGGAATAAACCTACCTAAGGATACGAAAGACCTGTATGCAGAAAATTATAAGACACTGATGAAAGAAATTAAAGATGATACAAATAGATGGAGAGATATACCATGTTCTTGGATGGGAAGAATCAACATTGTGAAAATGACTCTACTACCCAAAGCAATCTACAGATTCAATGCAATCCCTATCAAACTACCACTGGCATTTTTCACAGAACTAGAACAAAAAATTTCGCAATTTGTATGGAAACACAAAAGACCCCGAATAGCCAAAGCAATCTTGAGAACGAAAAAAGGAGCTGGAGGAATAAGGCTCCCTGACTTCAGACTATATTACAAAGCAACAGTAATCAAGACAGTATGGTACTGGCACAAAAACAGAAAGATAGATCAGTGGTACAGGATAGAAAGCCCAGAGATAAACCCACGCACATATGGACACCTTATCTTTGATAAAGGAGGCAGGAATGTACAGTGGAGAAAGGACAGCCTCTTCAATAAATGGTGCTGGGAAAACTGGACAGGTACATGTAAAAGTATGAGATTAGATCACTCCCTAACACCATACACAAAAATAAGCTCAAAATGGATTAAAGACCTAAATGTAAGGCCAGAAACTATCAAACTCTTAGAAGAAAACATAGGAAGAACACTCTATGACATAAATCACAGCAAGATCCTTTCTGACCCACCTCCTAGAGTAATGGAAATAAAAACAAAAATAAACAAATGGGACCTAATGAAACTTCAAAGCTTTTGCACAGCAAAGGAAACCATAACCAAGACCAAAAGACAACCCTCAGAATGGGAGAAAACATTTGCAAATGAAGCAACTGACAAAGGATTAATCTCCAAAATTTACAAGCAGCTCATGCAGCTCAATAACAAAAAAACAAACAACCCCATCCAAAAATGGGCAGAAGACCTAAATAGACATTTCTCCAAAGAAGATATACAGAATGCCAACAAACACATGAAAGAATGCTCAACATCATTAATCATTAGAGAAATGCAAATCAAAACTACAATGAGATATCATCTCACACCAGTCAGAATGGCCATCATCAAAAAATCTAGAAACAATAAATGCTGGAGAGGGTGTGGAGAAAAGGGGACACTCTTGCACTGCTGGTGGGAATGTGAATTGGTTCAGCCACTGTGGAGAACAGTATGGAGGTTCCTTAAAAAACTACAGATAGAATTACCATATGACCCAGCAATCCCACTACTTGGCATATACCCTGAGAAAACCAAAATTCAAAAAGAGTCATGTACCAAAATGTTCATTGCAGCTCTATTTACAATAGCCAGGACATGGAAACAACCTAAGCGCCCATCATCGGATGAATGGATAAAGAAGATGTGGCACATATACACAATGGAATATTACTCAGCCTTAAAAAGAAATGAAATTGAGCTATTTGTAATGAGATGGATAGACCTAGAGTCTGTCATACAGAGTGAAGTAAGTCAGAAAGAAAAAGACAAATACCGTATGCTAACACATATATATGGAATTTAAGGGAAAAAAATGTCATGAAGAACCTAGGGGTAAGATAGGAATAAAGACGCAGACCTCCTGGAGAACGGACTTGAGGGTATGGGGAGGGGGAGGGGTGAGTTTTGACAGGGCGAGAGAGAGTCATGGACATATACACACTAACAAACGTAGTAAGGTAGATAGCTGGGGGGAAGCAGCCGCAAGGCACAGGGATATTAGCTCGGTGCTTTGTGACAGCCTGGAAGGGTGGGATGGGGAGAGTGGGAGGGAGGGAGACGCAAGAGGGAAGACATATGGGAACATATGTATATGTATAGCTGATTCACTTTGTTATAAAGCAGAAACTAACACACCATTGTAAAGCAATTATACCCCAATAAAGATGTTTAAAAAATAAAAAAAATAAAAAAAAAAAAATAAAGAGAAAAAAAAAAAAAAAAAAAAAATCTTCCACAAACAAAAGCCCAGACCAAGTGGCTTCACAGGCAAATTCTATCAAACATTTAGAGAAGAGCTAACACGTATCCTTCTCAAACTCTTCCAAAATATAGCAGAGGGAGGAACACTCCCAAACTCATTCTACGAAGCCACCATCACCCTGACACCAAAACCAGACAAAGATGTCACAAAGAAATAAAATTACAGGCCAATATCACTGATAAATATAGATGCAAAATTCCTCAACAAAATACTAGCAAACAGAATCCAATGGCACATTAAAAGGATCATACACCATAATCAAGTGGGGTTTATCCCAGGGATGCAAGGATTCTTCAATATACACAAATCAATCAATGTGATAAACCATATTAACAAATTGAAGGAAAAAAAAATGATCATCTCAATAGATGCAGAGAAAGCTTTCGACAAAATTCAAGACCCATTTATGATAAAAATGCTCCAGAAAGTGGGCACAGAGGGAACTTACCTCAACATAATAAAGGCCGTATATGACAAACCCACAGACAACATCATCCTCAATGGTGAAAAACTGAAACCATTTCCACTAAGATCAGGAAGAAGACAAGGTTGCCCACTCTCACCACTATTATTCAACATAGTTTTGGTGGTCTTAGCCACAGCAATCAGAGAAGAAAAAGAAGTAAAAGGAATCCAAATCAGAAAAGAAGAATTAGAGCTGTCACTGTTTGCAGATGACATCATACTATACATAGAGAATCCTAAAGATGCTCCCAGAAAACTACTAGAGCTAATCAATGAATTTGGTAAAGGAGCAGGATACAAAATTAATGCACAGAAATCTCTTGCATTGCTATACACTAATGATGAAAAATCTGAAAGTGAAATTAAGAATACACTCCCATTTACCACTGCAACATAAAGAATAAAATACCTAGGAATAAACCTACCTAAGGAGTCAAAAGAACTGTATGCAGAAAATTATAAGACACTGATGAAAGAAATTAAAGATGATACAAACAGATGGAGAGATATACCATGTTCTTGGATTGGAAGAATCAACATTGTGAAAATGACCATACTACCCAAAGCTATCTACAGATTCAATGCAATCCCTATCAAATTTCCAAAGGCATTTTTCACAGAACTAGAACAAAAAATTTTACAATTTGTATGAAAACACAAAAGACCCCGTATAGCCAAAGCAATATTGAGAAAGAAAAATGGAGCTGGAGGAATCAAGCTCCCAGACTTCAGACTATACTACAAAGCTACAGTAATCAAGACAGTATGGTAGTGGCACAAAAACAGAAATATAGATCAATGGAACAAGATAGAAAGCCCAGAGATAAACTCACGCACATATGGTCACCTTATCTTTGATAAAGGAGGCAAGAATATACAATGGAGAAAAGACAGCCTCTTCAATAGGTGCTGCTGAGAAAATTGGACAGCTACATGTAAAACAATGACATTAGAACACTCCCTAACACCATACACAAAAATAAACTCAAAATGGATTAAAGACCTAAATATAAGGCCAGACACTATCAAACTCTTAGAGGAAAACATAGGCAGAACACTCTATGACATAAATCACAGCAAGATCCTTTTTGATCCACCTCCTAGAAAAATGGAAATAAAAAACAAAAATAAACAAATGGGACCTAATGAAACTTAAAAGCTTTTGCACAGCAAAGGAAAACATAAACAAGACCGAAAGACAACCCTCAGAATGGGAGAAAATATTTGCAAATGAAGCAACTGACAAAGGATTAATCTCCAAAATTTACAAGCAGCTCATGCAGCTCAATATCAAAAAACAAGCAACCCAATCCAAAAATGGGCAGAAGACCTAAATAAACATTTCTCCAAAGAAGATATACAGATTGCCAACAAACACATGAAAGGATGCTCAACATCATTAATCATTAGAGAAATGTAAATCAAAACTACAATGAGATACCATCTCACACCGGTCAGAATGGCCATCATCAAAAAATCTACAAACAATAAATGCTAGAGAGGGTGTGGAGAAAAAGGAACCCTCTTGCACTGTTGGTGGGAATGTAAACTGATACAGCCACTATGGAGAACAGTATGGAGCGTCCTTAAAAAACTAAAACTAGAACTACCATTTGACCCAGCAATCCCACTACTGGGCATATACCCTGAGAAAACCATAATTCAAAATGAGTCATGTACCACAATGTTCATTGCAGCAATCTTTACAATAGCCAGGACATGGAAGCAACCTACGTGTCTACTGACAGATGAATGGATAAAGAAGATGTGGCACATATATACAGTGGAATATTACTCAGCCATAAAAAGAAATGAAATTGAGCTATTTGCAGTGAGGTGGATGGACCTAGAGTCCATCACAGAGGGTGAAGTAAGTCAGAGAAAAACACATACCATATGCTAACACATATATCTGGAATCTAAAAAAAAAAAATTGGTTCAGAAGAACCTAGGGCAGGACAGGAATAAGGACGCAGATGTAGAGAATGGACTTGAGGACATGGGGAGGGCGAAGGGTAAGCTGGGACAAAGTGAGAGAGTGGCATGGACATATATACACTACCAAATGTAAAATAGATAACTAGCGGGAAGCAGTCACATAGCACAGGGAGATCAGCTCGGTGCTTTGTGACCACCTAGAGGGGTGGGATAGGGAGGGTGGGATATGGAGGGTGGGAGGGAGACGCAAGAGGGAGTGGTATGGGGATATATGTAAACATATAGCTGATTCACTTTGTGATACAGCAGAAACTTACACACCATTGTAAAGCAATTACACTCCAATAACGATATTAAATTAAAAAATAAAATAAGAGGGGTAAAAGACACAGAAGAGATAATAAGTACCACAGAAGGGGATATAATATTGAATGGGAATTTTAATAACAATTTTCATGTTTCAGCCACATTATAGATTGACTAGAGTACCCCTGAGAATCAATTAATTCCTTCTTTATTGACAGCCACCCATATGTGCCTCCACTGTCAGGCCACATAATCAGGATACAAGAACCATGTCCATCTGAATGAGATTAACTAATCTACCGTGGCTATGTTATGATGTCAATCCTCATTCCCGGTAATGCTTCTATAATGCAAAGCCTAACGATCTTTATTTTCTTTAACCTGCGCAGTCTCCAGAGGTGGTGCATCTGATCCGGCCTCTCAAGTAAGGAAAACAGTGTGGTTTGGAGGTCAGCACATCAGGTTAGAAAGCAGCTGTGCTGCCAAACAAAGTGCTTAAGATTCTTTTGAAAGTGACTTTAGTTTGAGTGTCAGAAGAAATGAAATCAAAGGTACTGGTAGTCCTCACCCACGCGCTAAATATAGATTTTCCTAAGTTAGTCAAACACAGATCTAAGAGCTGGTTTATCTTGAGGTTAATCTCCAATGAGAAGTTAATGTTTAATTAATTTTAGTCAAGTTAAGAGGTAGTAGATATGCTCCTTTTTGTTTAATTAAAATCAAATTACAGAGATCATTCATTCACTCATTTACTCACTTTGCAAATATTTGTGTAACCATCTAAAGCCTTCTTTTTTAAACTAAAGCAAAATTCATTAGCCAATTCCATGTTGCATTAATTTTCTTAATTTTAAACATTTACCTAATTCCATAGTGATATCACTCTTGCCTTGAGTATTTGAGGAACTTTACAACAAAAGTATTTGCCACCTGTAACCATGTTCTATTTAGCAACGATGCCAAATCAGTGCCTCTGGAATTCTAAATGACTTTGACATAATGAAGCAGAATTATAGATTATTTCATCTTTAGGCTGGAAAACTTTCATCAACTAACAAATGGGCTTTGTCCTTCAATCGGTAATTTAATCCTCATTACGGCCTACTGTTATTTTTTCGTTCCTCAAGACCAGTGGCTCTCAGCCTTGCCTGTACTTTGGAATCACCTGGACAACTTTAAAAGTTACTGATACCTTGTGTTCACTCCTGGAGAGACTGATTTAATTAGTCTGGGGTCAGGCCAGATTTTAAGTACCCTACATGTTTCAAATGTGCAGCCACCACTCTAAATTATGATTCAACACCCCTCATGGCTACTGAGTAAAGTTCAGAATCCCGAACGTGGTTTGTGGTTGCCCTCAGAGATCTGGCCTCCACTTCTATCTCTCCCCCTTCTCCCAGCCCCTCAGCAGTGTGCTTTCCAAGTGGCAGGTATTCAAACCTCCATTCAATTCTTATACTGGTCTTAGATAAATAAGCACCAAGTTCCTTTGCTGGAACACTCTTCCCCACCTCTTTCTCTGGCCACTTTCTACCGGTCTTTAGTTTGGGTTGAAGTGTCACTTCCTTAAGTAGAACATGTTGACCCTACCCTATGACTTTCATCCTGAAACAGGCTTCCCTGCCAAACCTAACATCTGACATGATCATCATGGAAACTGCAGGGGTGCTGAGGACAGGAATCATGCCAGCATGGTATCTGGTACATAATAGGAGCTCAGTCACTCTGTGTTACTGAATCAATCAGGGGCCAGTCAGGAACAAGAAACCACACCAGGAATATGAACAGGAAAAGAATTTATATAAAATATTCTTAACTAGTGAAAAGTAACTATTAAATGGGCTAAAGAGGACTCATAGCAAATGTTCGGAGCAGTTACAACCCTAGGTGCAAGCCAGTACCCCCGGAAAGAAACTCCAAAATATGGAGGAGTACCAACTCACTCTTGAGGCTGAGATTTAGACCTCATGGGAGAGGGTCCAACTGCGGCCTGCTGAATAGCAGAGAACTTCACTGGGTGCTGTGGGCCAGAGCGGAGCTGCAGGAGGTCAAGTGGTAGAGTCTGCTGAAGTTCATGGGGGTGCCATGGGGTAAAGCTGGTCCATTGGAAGCTGCCCACGGGAGTGCCAATAGACTGCAGTTGGTGTGCAGGAAGCCTTCTACCAAGTGCAGGAGAATATAATTGGAAATAAAAACCACTGGACCACCCACTCGCCGCTAGCAGCTGGGCAGCTGAGGGAAGAAGAGCAAAGCGCACAGGAAAAGCCTCATTCTCTGCTCTGCCGCAGTGTTCCTCTAGCCCCCTCTATTGACAAAACCTAACGCTGAACCAGCTCTCAAAGGTGAAGTGTTTAGTGTTCACACAAAATCACAAAGAGCAGCAGATTTGGAGCCAAGAGGCAATCATCTGACAACTAACACTGTTATTTATAAATAGATACATACATACATAGAAATATAAAGATATAAATAAATATCTCCAGTGAAAACAAAGAAAATATGAATCCCTTCACAAAGGTAAGAACCAACAGCATACTCAAAAGGAAAGATGAAAGCTTGATATTCACTTTCTCTTACTACATTTCTTATCATTCCTTTTTTTCTCCTATTCACAGTTCAAAGCCCATACCATACTGATGACTGCCATTTCATCTACCCCTATTACACCTGTACCTCTCTCTCCATAAATCTGAAAAGCCATGCAACTTGAACGAAGGCAAATCTTAGATTAGAAATTTGGTGGTTTTGTTCATCTGCAATATGATCATTAAATCCCTTCAATTCCACTTTTCAGGAGATTCTGGTAGCTATCTGCAAGCAGTGAGATAGTATAAACCAGAGAAAATAAATTAATCAGGATATTGCTTGTCTTACTTTCATATCATTAAGGATGTTTGAGTGCCAAATGAAAGCTTTGATGCAAAAATTAGAGCACAGTATTGCAAGATTCTTTTGATCCTTCATCTGTGCTTGTAACTTCTATGGAACATCAACTGTGGCAAAGAATCATTAGTCTTCTGCTATATTTAAACTTCTGGTTTATTTAATAAGCAAATAGTGAAAATAAAATGCACATAGCAGAAAGATGCTCTTTAGCTGGTCTCAGGGACTGAATAAATAACCATCAATCCTAGCCTGTCCTTTCTTACCTCAAGTCAAGTACTTGACTCAGAATCAAGTGACTTTCTGAAAGCAATTCAATTTCCTTAAAAATACTCATGCATTTCTGGGGGCACAATTAACGGCACATTCCTTTTGGAAACCTTTCTGAAGAACAATTAAACACACCTAGAGTCTGTCATACAGAGTGAAGTAAGTCAGAAAGAGAAAAACAAATACCGTATGCTAACACACATATATGGAATCTAAGAAAAAAAAAAAGTCATGAAGTACCTAGGGGTAAGACGGAAACAAAGACACAGACCTCCTAGAGAATGGACTTGAGGATATGGGGAGGGGGAAGGGTAAGCTGTGACAAAGTGAGAGAGTGACATGGACACATATACACTACCAAACGTAAAATAGATAGCTAGTGGGAAGCAGCCGCATAGCACAGGGAGATCAGCTCTGTGCTTTGTGACCGCCTAGAGGGGTGGGATAGTGAGGGTGGGAGGGAGGGAGACGCAAGAGGGAAGAGATATGGGAACATATGTATATGTATAACTGATTCACTTTGTTATAAAGCAGAAACAAACACACATTGTAAAGCAATTATACTCCAATAAAGATGTTAAAAAAAATTAAACAATATGCATAAATAAGGAAATAACCCAATATATAGAAAAAGCTTTATTCTAAAGATATCTGCCATGCAAGATTTATAAGCTACTCCCATCCCAGCAAAGAAAGCAAATGACTAACAAGAGGAGAACTGTGGTACCATCTCATGATAGACAGCCATGCAAGCATTAAGAATGTTATGTAAATGGCTTTGAAACAACACAAGGAAATGATTATTTTATAATAATCTTGTGTTAAATGACAGAAAGTAGATACAAAATCATGTCCCATCACAACTAAAAAGTTCATGGGAGAAAGCCTGGAAGGCTAGGATAATTTTCTAGAAGTAGAAATACGAGATAAAAAAAAATGAAGTAAATTAAAAATGTTGGTAGATTGCCAGACTGTCCTCCCAAAAGATGTGCACTACATTTACTTTTCCACTAACAATTCTGCTTTAAAGCTTTCTGTGTCCAGTCAGAGATAGCACCAATATTTCGATACATTGCATAAGGACAGTATAATTATCTATTTTGTATATAGCTCCCATATTTCCTGAGAGCTAAAAGATCATGCTTGGGATAACAAGCTGTGTTTAATTCAGCCAATCACTGCATTCAGTTGAGCCAATATATGAACAAATTGCTAAATGAGAAGCTGTGGGGGACACAAAATTCAATCAGAACTGAATTCTACCCTTAAATAACTTAGTCTCATACTCATTAATAACTATGAAACTAGGTAGATAAGTATCACCCAGGGAGGTAAGGAGACTATTATTTGGGGAGTGATTAGACAGGCAGTGGGTAGTGGCCACTCTGGAGGGGATCCTGGAAAATCTCTTGCTGGAAAGGCAAAGGAAATCATGGCAGAGCCTGAAGGGTGCAGTTCTACATTCACTTTTTTTTTTTTTTTTTGAAACTGATACTCCTCCTCCAGAGACACTCAAATTCTGGAATACTTTCCACTGCTCACCTTTCTATCAGAAGATGACATAGGCTTCACAAGATTACATTTACTGAGCAACTATCAGACTCCAGACAGGGTACTTGATTCTAGGAATACACACATGAAAATAAAAAGATAAGGTACAATAAGATTTTTAAAAAAAACAAAATGTTCCTAATCTTAAGGTGTTTACACTTACACTCTAGTGAAAGAAAAAGCCAAATAATCAGAAATCAAAATTCGGTCTGAGTAAATATCTAAGAATGGAAGAGCTGAATCGCACGGTAGAGGTCCGTTTAACTTTTTAAGAAATGTCCAAACTGCTTTCTAATCACTGTGTAGTAATATCTTGTTTTGATTTAAAATTTCTGTAACGACCAGTGATGTTGAGCATCTTCTCATGTGCTTTTCCGTGGGCTTATTTGTCATCTCCATATCTTACTCTGTTCAAATCTTTTTTTCATTCTTTATTGGTTTATTTTCCTACTACTTAGTTTTAAGGGGTCTTTATATATTCTGCATAAGAGTTCTTTTTCAGATATATGCTTTGCAATGATCTTCTTCTCATCCATGGCTTATCATTCTTTTAACATGTACATGAATGGTCACAGCAGCTTTACTTGTACCAGAATAGAAACAGTACAAATGTCCATTAACAGGTGAACGGATAAACAAATTGTGGCATATCCATACAACGGAATACTCAGCAATAAAAAGTAATTAAATATTAATATACACATTGATGAATCTCAAAATAATTATGGTGAAAGAAGCCAACTTTTTAAAAAAACCAATAACCCATAGTAAATGATTCTATTTATATAAAACTCTCAAAAATTTGAACTAGTCTACAGTGACAGAAGGCAGATCAGTGGTTGCTTGGGTAGGCCAGGGTTGGGTAAGGGGCAGGGAGGGACTCTGCCAGGAGGGGCCTAACGAAAGTATTGGAAGGGATGGATATGTTGATTAACATAATTATGGAGATGGTTTTACAGGATATTCAGACAGCAAAACTTAGATTGTACAAGTTAAATAGGTACATCCATTGTATCTCAAAACTATTAAAACGCAATGTGGGAAATGTGACAATATAGTCATCACAAGTTGTTAAAGAAGCTCAGAGAAAGGGCACCTACTTTTAACTCATGGGTCCGGGGAGGCTTCCGAAAATAGACACCCAAGCGGAGCCCTGCAGAAAGGAGTAGGATAGGAAGATGGTGCGTGCCACCGCTCCACACCCTGAGCTCCAACAGACCTTACCTTCATTCACAGCATTCTGTCCACTTGGGTCTACATGTCAAATTTCCAAAAAAGTACTAAGCACGAATGCTCATTTAATAGTATTGGGATGAGAGGTAAAATGTATCTGTCATCCCTACAATGGGAATTATTCTGGTAAAGAAGGAATTCAAGGATCTTAAAACATTCTGTTTCAGTTCTGGCTCTCACTTTTCCCATCACAAAACCTAAGCTGGTTGATCACAGGATCGCAACTGCTTCTAGGGACTCCACAAATAGCACCTCATCAGGTTGGGTTTCCTGGTGGAGCCTAAAGCGGGAATTCTCCCACAAGTCACTGATGGAGGGTGCCCTTAGGAGACAGGGAGCAGGGAAGCAGGGCAGGGAGGGAGAGCAACTAAGCAAAGACGGCTTCAGCGGGAGCCCTGTATTAGCCTCAACCCACAGGAATTCTGGAGCAAACACTGCACAGCAAAGTCCCTCTTACCTTTGTATCCTGGGTTAACCAGTCACTGGCTGAGGGCTGAGGGCTGAGGGCTGAGGGCTGAGGGGTGTGTGTGTTGGGAGGGGACACGGGTCTGGAAGGGCAGTAACTTTCCCAGCAAGATGGCAGAGGGAGAAGGGGGTCTGTGAGCTGTTAGAAACCACCACTGAGGGCAGCTGGGGGAGGGGAACCAGCCTGAAAAGGGAGATCTGAGCTGGACCCCAAGCTTTTCCCATAGAAACTCACTCTTTTTCCCTTTCTTCTCATATTCTCATCACTACACTTTAGAACAGGGATCCTAAATTTAAATGCCTACAGGAAGAGGCATGGAAATGAAGGAGATGGCTGTAGGTACAGAGAAATATTTCTCTACTGTAAGAATTAAAAATACACTGCCATCATAAATAAGACTCAGATGAACTTGGCAACAGGGAGAGAGTAGGGAGAGGTAGAGACTGGCTAGCTGGAATGCAAACTCAGCCCCGGCCTGTGTTTTCATGTAGGAATCCAGTATTGGTAGGTCTTCCAAGTGTTTATGAAAAGCCAACAATCTTAATTTTAATGTAAAAGGTCCCCAATTTCTGACTGTTGACCCCAATTAATAAAAATTATAATCATCTAAAAAACATTGTTTCCAGGTCAGAGTTGACCCATGGGTAACCAATATGCAACCTCAACTTTAGGAAAATAATAAAAATATAGGTTACCCTCCACAAACTTTCCCACATTTTTGGAGTCCAAAATTAATAAGCAGGCAGTAACAGACAGACATCCTTATTCTACTGCATTATAGAAATCTAAAAATCAGATACAATGGAATATAAAATGGAGACAAAGTATTAGGAAAAGAAAAGACCCAAAGTACACCAGAAACTATCTGCTCACTCAAGGGAAAGTCACAGAGCCATGCAAGCTAAGTTTATGGTGGGATACGAGACCTCTCTGAGAATCAGATTAAAGCCATAGAACTTCTTTTCAGAAACATTTGCATAATATGCGGACATGCACACATACAAATTTGCGTGCAATTCCTGAGGGTCTGTGGATGCTTTGAAACCCATGGGTGGACCCCAACTTAAGAGCTCCTGACATGAGGCAGGGAGGAATAAGACAGAAAAGATGGATCAAGGTGCATCACAGAGGAAAGGAACGGCAGTTTTTTCTACTTCTCCTCACAAAGAAAGGCACGAACAGCTGGTTTCAAAAAGCTTCCAGGAACGTAAGTCCCCTCTGAAGACACGTTGTCACAAATGGTGAAGATGCTGAAGAATGAGGACAGTGAAGCACCATGGCTGACGCGCTCAGGGGAGGCCAGGGGAGGGTGACTCCTAGAGGTCCAGGCTTCCAACCTCACCAGTGAAGGAAGGACATTCCTGGCTGGTATTTAATAGCGTGGAGAGTTCTGCTTCTTTATGAAGTTGCTGATTTGATGCTTACTTTATTTCCAAAAGTTAAATAATTCAACTCAAATAAATTCTTCGTTAAGACATATTGTTAGGAGTAAGGAGAGAGGAGTCTGGGCCAGCCCCAGCCATGTCTGTAATGTGACACCGATGCTACACTCAGAGGTCACCCTGGCCACCCTGCAAGAGTCATTAATCGATACAGAACAAAGGCTGCTACCAAGCCCGATTCCAAAATCCAGAGCCTGTGTGCACCTTCCCTGGAGACAGAGCAGCGAAACACATCTGATGCAAACTCTGCCACTCACTGGCCATTACTCTGGATTTTTCCGTGCCTCAATTTTCTATTCCGTAAAATGCAGCGACAGAGACCATAGAACAACAAGTATTTATTCAGTGCAAGGCACAGAGCCCTGGAGAAAGAAAAAAAGGCTGCCTTCCTTCCATGTCAGGGAAATGCACCAAGGCTTGGTTGAATCTGCTGGGAAAGCGACGGTGTGACCTGGCTGCTTAGCAAACAGGCCGCTGCCAGTGACATTGGATGGGGCTTCGCTTGGGTCAGGTTACCTCACATCAGTCCCTTCCCTTTAAATGTAGGAAGTGAAGCCCTCCTATTTTTATTTTTAGAGAAAAAGGGACTCTTCTTCACTATTTGGTGTGTCCTCATTCAGACCCAAACATATAGATTTCCTCAGGCTCTTTAATTGCAGGAGCAATTTTAAACTCTGTCAACAGTGACCTAATTAACCCTGACGGTGTTAATTTGCACAGTCCTCTATTTAAGTGTTTCCTTTGCATTAAACGGTGGCTTATTCCTTATTCAAGTCTTACCATGGTCTGCTCGAAAGACACACTTTCTTACCAGCGACGACCTGTGTGGTATGCAGGCGAGGTGGTGAAGATGAACTGAAATCCCTCAGGAGGTGGAATATGTAGTTTAAAGAAGCCCATATCCCACACATCTGCCTGTATCCAGAGGGCCAGAGCCATTAAGGAACATGCAATTCACACTGTGTTTCAATATTGCTGTGCTTCTAGATTGCTTCCCAGTAAATACAACTGACAGTCACCTGTAATTGATTACCCTGCCGGTCCAGCAGCTCCTATTGTTTTTATAGACAATGAAACTGAGAACTCGATTCTCAGCAACCTTCCAGGTCTCTTAGAGGCTATTTCATAAAATTAAAGTTTTTCTCCTATAAAAAACTTTTCCCCCAAAAGTACAAGGGTCTGAATCAAGCCCAGCTTGGCGACTGACTGGGAGGCATTGGGATTTGTGTGTTCTGACTGCTTAATGAGCTAGTGAAGATAAAGTAACATTTCTTGAGCACTTACTACAGACAAGTCCATGTCCTGGGGGCTTTATAAATATATAAATATATATATACATATATAGACAAAAATGACCTTGTCCATTTTTATTCTCATATCCAGCCTCAGAGAAAGGTGCTGCCATCAACATCTTGTGGCACAATGAAGCGATTACCTATCATTGAGCTAGTTAGAAAGAGCACAAGTTCAGGGTCATGCTACTTGCCATATGACCTAAGGCTGAGAGTCAGTTTCCTCACACCTAATAGGGAAAAATGAAAGACGCACTGTAGCAGGATTAGTTTAGCTCCTGGAGGCAGAAGCACATTGTCAGCACATATAGTTCCTTTCTCAGAGATCTCTCTTTCTAGAACTCATGGGCTGTGTATGGGTGCACACAGTACATGTGAGTCTGAAACCACTGTGCGGAAATTCTCATCCATTACTGCCGAAAACATAAGACCTGGGCAGGTTCTTCTTTGGGTCACTTTTCCCTCTCACTTTTCTTCTATATTCTTACCCTACCCTTTTCTCTCTCCCCATCTCTACTCTTCTACTTTTCTCCTTTCCCCACCAAATGCTTCCTCCTTCCAGACAAAGATGCTTTGGGGACAAAGAATCTCCCCCAGTTGGAGACTCTCTGTCCCCAGAGCATCTTGCTGACCTCCACAATCCAAAGCCTGAGGGACCTCCCGCCATCATGACACCCACGAGAGGCAGGTGGGCTTGTGAAAGGCTGGACCGCCGTTACATACATAGACTTACTGTTGGCAAAATGTTTGGCAGCATTTTTGTTTCCCTGGAACCACTTCATAGCATGTGCATAATAGCCCGTTGAAGAATGGACCCTACTGATTTGAGAGGAAGGTGTCATATATACACGATCCCTCCTTGTCCATTCAAAGACCATGAAGACCAGAATAGTCCTGATACCCTGAGGGCAGCCGGTAATCACACACGTGACTTCATCTGGTTCCACTCAATTACTGCCAGCACTTGTTTCTCTGAGTATTGACATGCAATTTTCCATGCCTGTTTTCCTTTCTTGGTCTTTGTCTACTTATTGGCTAGAAAATCGATGTATGCACTCTATTCTTACACCTCATGAATCTGAGAAAATTGAGGGAACTAACACTTCTGGGGCACAATTCCCTTAAAAGCTGAAAGGTCTAGCTGCAATCAAAGCACATCGTTTACCGCGGCCTTATTTCCATTTCCCTCAAATGTAACAGCAACAGTAGTGGGGCGCATACATGGAGTGGCTTCTGCGTGTCAGGCACTGGGCTAAGTCATTTTCACAACCACCCTGAGAGGCTGATGGTATTACCCTTATTCTATAGATGAGGAAACTGAGACTAAGCTGCCTTGTCAAAAACATATATAAATTGAATTGGAATGAAATATCTTCTAAGGAGTGGATACACGAGGTATTACGGTGGAAAGATCATGGGCCTCAGACCAGATAAACCTGAGTTTAAATGCCAAGCACCCACCAACTGAATACTCAAGGAAAGTTGCTTCACCTGAAACTGAAGGCTCAGTTTTCTCATCCCTAAAATGGGAATAATAAATCCTATTATACAGGGATTATTTCAGGAACCATTGTGGGAATAAGTAAACTAATATATGGAATAGAGTCTGGACCATAATAAAACCTCTGCAAGTGTGTATTACCTCCCCACTCTCATGATTGCCATGAGCATACACAGAGAATATGAGATGCCAGCCATATATATATTTTTTTCCAGACATTTTGGCTGTGTTATCACATAATCCAGCCAGCTGGCCTTCCAGAGTAATGCTCATGGTCATGTGCTACCCAATTTTTAAAATATGTATTTATTACCCAGACACCCTCTAGGGCCATTACAGTCTCATGGAAATCTATCTCAGTTCACAGACCATTGACCCAAGTAATGATTAAAAGCTAATAAGAATGTGTTTTGTCAATTCTGTTGTCATGCATGAGTACTACATCTTTGCACTACAAATCTTATTGCAACATTTTTTCTAACTCATTACATATTTCTGCAGTAGATTTTTAACTTACTTCTGTGGTGGTTTTTTGTTTAAGAGTGAGAGTGAGTCAATGTCAATAACCCATCTCCCCTGCAGAGATTCTGCTTGTCTGCCTGAGCTGTCCCCAAGCCACATGTGTCCTGCACTGAGGTGTTCCCCGGGCTGAATCTGTAGGTCCCTGGCACACTCACACCCTTGAAAATAACAGCTTAAAATAGGAATGCTGACACCACCTTAACTCCAACAGCACAAATGCAGGGCTGTAATTTTCTATGCTACTTAATCTCCTGGTTCAAAAATCTGTGGCTCAAGGGAATTCTTCATCCAGTCCAGAGGTAAAAACAAAAAAGAACAAAAAAAACAGCCCCTCAAGGATGTAATGAGTTAACCAAGCAGTTAGCATGTAGTCGGGTTTTGTGGCTCTTAACAACCACATTAACCCCAGGGCTCTCCAAGGCTAATATCTTTAGTTGTGCTGTTTTCTGCTTGCTGTCTCCAGACCACTAACCTTATTTCTCGGTAGGGGAATGGAAAGCTCTGTTCTTTGCAAATCTCCCTCTGATTTCCATTCTTTTTGGTGGAGCTAACCCTTTGGTATCCAAGGTCAAATGAGCTAAACCCCTTCTAGAGGAGCTTACTTCTGACTGACACGGTAAGGGGCTACTCTGTTTAGCAGATGCTTGCATGGGCATCATTAAAACACTACTCCGTCATTTGAAACGCAACTTTCTTCTCTAAGCCACTTTGTGGGCCTCAGAAGAGACACGTGGAGCGGCAGCGCCACCTGCTGGTTCTCCCTGCATCGTTTCTGCAGCAATGTTGTCTTAGGGCCTCTGCTTTTACTTTAAAGAATGAAGTCGGCTCACTTTGGGATTCTGTCACTTACAAGAGGGTCAAAAGCTGGAATACCTTTAACCTCCTCTTTTTTAGCCCCCTTCCCAATGATATGCTTTATCTTTAGGGACTAAATTTTGAGATGGGGGGGGAATGGGAAAGCCAAAATTGGAAATATTCGAAAAGTTTCTTGTCGATTCCTAATGGCATCTTCTCCAAGCCCCTGTGGGTGTTCCTGTTCAACTTGATGTGTGTCATGTTGGCTGATCGGAGGCCTATGTGCATAGTCGACACTGTGGCATATGGACAGCTTCTGCCTCTGTATCAGAGTGGGAAAACAAAGGTCCAGTAAGTGATTTTTACCTGACGCAGGTAAATATAATGTCATGACAAAATGCCTCCAAACAGGAAACGCATGTGACACAATGGATGGCTTAAATGATCAACTGGACCAGTGGGCTGGTGTTGCCTAGGGGGCCAAGATCACAAATCTAACTCTGAGGGCATGTGTAGAAAAGCTCTGTTCCCTAGAGAAAAAGAACTGACATTTATGGATGCAAGGTGCCTTGGTATACATATGCTGTCCCATTTAATTCCACCAACTAAACAATGAGGTAGGCATCATTACCTCCATTTACAGATGAGGAAACTGAGATTCCAGAGATTAAGCCCTTATCCAAGGTAGCAAGGTAGCAAGCCAGCAAGTGCTAATCTTGGAATACAAATCCCCATCTGTCTGGATTCAAACCTTGTGTTCTCAACAGCACAAATATGCCCTCATGCCTGGTTGGCTGTCTTGAAAATGGCTTCCCTAGTCGCAAAAGGAGACACATGAGGAGGGATGAAGCGTGTTTCAAAAGCCGTCTAATTTTTCAGAAACGACTCCATGGACCCGATCTCAGATGATAAATAGCATCACCTTCATCAGTGACAGAAAAAAAGAAAAGCATTAAATGTCAGCTGCAGCAAAGGAAGTTATAATGTGCCTTTCAGAGGAAAAACTACAGTGAATTCCAAGACCCACAATGAAGCCATTTTGCCCTACCTGCTCTCACTCAGGGGATCACATTATATGATTTTCATGTCGAGAAAAATAAAGAAAAACATGTTCTACTTCTTAAGGTTTTGAAGGTACTTATTGCTCTACAAGACTATAAATCAATTATTTCTTGCAGACTATACATAAATCCACGTGGAAATCAGAATCGTCCCCACTGCTGCATTCAAACAGCTCTTTCAAAATCACCAAGGACCGCCACCCGTCAGATACAATGGTCAGTCTGTTCGCAACAGTTCAGAGATGAGAAATGAACCCCAAGTCATAATGGGCAAGGCCAGGACTAGGCCTCACTCCACCCCCGCCTCTTGGGGCAGAGCACTGTCTGTGACAGCAAGCCTGCTTCTGGGTACCTCACTGCACTCTCTCCGTTACATTTTAGATATATTCTCTAGCTTTTTATATTACAAATACATATATAAACATTAAAATTGCATGTAGTAAAAGATGGGTACAGACATGAAACCACCCGAATCCCACCACTCAGAGATGACCATTGTTAACCCCTCAGTGTATTTCCTTTGTGGGGAGGGCTGGGGGGAGAAGAGAATTTTTTTTATTTTTCTATTTGGGATTTTCCTCATACATGTATATGTATTCTGAACATATGCATATATACATATTCATATGTCATTATCATACATATCAACACGGAGTAGACGTTTTCAACTTAACAGCTAACATGACAATTCACGTCAAGGAAAGGAGAAACTTGGAAAAAATAAAATCTTACTAAGTCCTTGGGTGGGAAATAAGCCCTCACCTCCCCTTTTCTAACTAATGACTAAGGGTTAGCTGGCACCAAGGCTTATAGGAGGAAGGAAAATTGTAAAACCGAAGGAAGAACTTGGAGCTTCCGAAGGTAATTCAGGGAGTAGGCAATGGCAGGAAAAGATGGACAGGGAGAAGATAGGAAACTCACTCAGTGTGAGGACAGAAAACCATACCGTACACCAAGACCAACCAAAACTTTCCCTCTAAGTCTAGTAAACTCACTGGCAATGGCATGAGTTTGGGGATGAAACTGGGTAAGGGGATGACAAGACACACTTGAGGTGTAGCAGAAATTCAGAGGAGGGCTTAGGACTTCCACAGTCTATGGCATTGGGAGATTCAAGGCAATTGAACTCAGACCACAAAAGTTACAAGAACCCCAGCCAACACCTGAGTTACACAGGGCTGAGCTCATACAATTTTGTCAGGTTTTACGTGCTCTCATCCCCCAGTGTGGAGTGGTTGATTGCTGTTTGACTACCTGCCTTCACAAGCCTTCCCAGAGATTCTAAAGACTGTCCCACCTTGCTCTTCTCTCCTGTATGAAGGTCTGATGGCTCTGGTCTAGGACAGGGACCACCATGGGACTGGCGGAGACAATGGGTGGGCTTGCACAAAGCAGCAAGGTGTGCAACAGGGTGAATTGTACACTAATCTCCTCTGACAGCTAAACTAACTACAGCCGAGGTTGCCGCAGCTGAGGGAAAGATTTCCAAAATGCGGAAATACTTACTGTGCTATATATAGTAAATAGGTGAGCCCAATACGTAGAACTGGGAACCCAGAATTTTAAAAATATATCACAATCTCAGGAGAGACTCTCTTCCCAAGAACTAAATAATATCCAGGTCTCTTCCCATTCATCCTATGTGGGTTTGTGCAGCTGTGTCAGACGAGTCATTAACAAGTAGAAATTGGCATTAAGGGTCTAAGGGCCTCTTGCAATATTTCTAATGTGAGATATTAAGAGCTTGAGTTAAGATGTGCAACAGATAAAAAAAAAAGAGGTGTATATCGAAGAGGTTATGAAGGAAAACAGAACTTTGTGAGTGACAATCTGTAGAATTACGTAAGAATAAGGAATGAAATATGACTTCATATTTCTTACCCTGGGAGCTGAGTATGGATAACAGAAGTAGAGAAGGAAGGGCGACTGGTTTGCACAGAGGAAGATAATAAGTGTGTTTTACTGTTGTTGAGGTTCCCAGCTAAGGCAGGTGGAGCCAATGGAAACGTCTGGAAGTCAGATGGAAGGGTGGGGTTGAAGTTAAAAGTCAGGGCCAGAGCTATGGGTTTGGGAAACTTCCACGTGGGTCAGCTGAAGCCAATCGGATGGGTAAGGCCTCCAGGGGAGGGAGGGGAAGTCAACATGCTCTGTAACAGTTAGCTTCCTTGAAAAATTAATTCCTTTTCTCCTTTTCGAAAAGGGTTGTCAGCAAATGTCATGGAGAGGCTTAGGAGATTTTCATTTCACTTCACGTGAAAATAGTTGTGGATTTCTAGAGCGCTTGTTCAGGAATGCAGATGATTTGATCAAAACTGCAGGAGGACAAAGGAAGAAATCTTAAATTTAGAGCCCTGGACAAGCTCTTGGATCTTCCACACACACACACACAAAGTGCCCTTTAGCAGAAGCTAAAAACGTCACTTGGCGCCCTTGTTTCCGCCCTAACCTGAAGAAAATTAAGTTATGCTAGAAGGAAGGAAGTTCCTTGTTCTTTAAGCAAATGGACCTTCCCAGAACCCCTGAGTCAGCTCTCTTTGACCTACAAAAAAGGCGGATAAGTGAAAAGCACAGCAGAGGTGGAAATGAAGAAGGTCAAGCATTATTGAAGCAAAGTTTTAGAGCTTATTGAGTGTTAGGAAGGCCTCTGAGAATATAGATTCAGAGTGTCTGCTTTTGGAGTTATGGGAAAAAATATATACATCTAAAAACAAGAGCATGGGCAAGAGTGACTCCACCATTGATTCTCACAATGAACCTAATGCCTATTTTCTTATTTACAAGTACCCTTCCTGAACTTTTCATTTTTTCCTTAAAAAGTGGCTCTGCACCCCTAAATATATGTTCCAGTCATATTTCTGTCAATATGGACCCCCCGAATCAGAATCTTCGGGTGGATGCTCATTAAAAATACGGATTCTTCTAGTCCAGAGAGATCTACTCATTCTTTTTTTTTTTTTTTTTGGCTGTGTTGGGTCTTTGTTGCTGAGTGCGGGCTTTCTCTAGTTGCGGTGAGCGGGGGCTACTTTGTTGTGGTGCGCGGGCTTCTCATTGCGGTGGCTTCTGTTGTGCACGGGCTTCTCATTGCGGTGGCTTCTCTTGTTGTGGAGCACTGGCTCTAGGCATGCAGGCTTCAGAAGTTGCGGCACGTGGGCTCAGTAGTTGCGGCACACGGGCCCCAGAGTACACAGGCTTCAGTAGTTGCGGCGCGTGGGCTCAGTAGTTAAGGCGCTCGGGCTCTAGGGCACGTGGGCTCAGTAGTTGTGGCTCATGAGCTCTAGAGCGCAGGCTCAGTAGTTGTGGCGCACGGGCTTAGTTGCTCCGTGGCATGTGGGATCTTCCTGGACCACGGATCGAACCTGTGTCCCCTGCATTGGCAGGCGGATTCTTAACCACTGCACCACCAGGGAAATCCCCACCAGTCTCTCTTAACAATCATTGAAATATAACTGGAATAAGGGACACAGGAAAAAATGGAAAGTGGGTAAACAGTTAAATTAAATATCCATCAGAATTAGATATTTTCAACCCTGTATAGAAAAAAAAAGTGCAACACAGCCCTGGTCACATATACACACTAAGTAGGTTTGCTGAGGAATATCTGTTTCTGTTTATTTCTAAACTTACAAAGCTCAGGGCCCTTTTTATGTCACTTAAACCAAGACTTGTTTCAAATGAGGTAGGTTTTAACAAAACTATTCCCCCTCCTACATCTATGTTCCTGGTGTCAGCAAGCCATAGAGGCTGCTATTTTCCAGAACTGCCACTGCATTCTGTAACAAAGCACCCTTCCCTTTAGCTGAGCTGGACACTAGAAACTAGTCAAACTAAAGTTTTCAAAGACTCTAGGCATCTTTTTACCTTTAGCTGTGGGGTCTGACTTAAGTAATTTTCCTTCCTCCTCTTGACTGAAGCTCATTCTAAGCTTAAAGAATAGTAACTGTAATCCCAATTCTCCTTCAAAGATTCAGGAAATGATAAAAACAGCATCACTTGATTCTTGGGGTAATAATCCGTATGTCTCAGGACCTCCGTGGATACAGAGGATATTGCAGATGTAATTAAGTTGAGCATGAATTAATCAGAAGGAAGATTCTCTTGGGTGGGCCTGACTTAATCAGATGCAAGCCCTTAGAAAAGAGGGACTGGGCCCTTTCTGAAGGGAAAGAATCTTCTGGTCTTGAAGAAGTAAGCTACAATATTGTGAGAGGGTCACATAGCAAGGAACTGTGAGTGGCCTCTGGTTGCAGAAAGCAGCTTCGGGCTGACAACCAGCAAGGAAACAGAACTTAATCCTACAACTGCAAGCAACTGAGGTTTAGACAAGCATGTGAACTTGAAAGAGGACCCTGAGCTCCAGAAAGGGGCATAGCCTATCCTATATCTTGAGTACAGCCTTAGGAGAGTCTGAGCAGAGGATCTAACTAAACTGTGCTGAGACTGTTTACCCACAAAAACCATGAGATAACAAATGTGTGTCATTTTAAGCCACTAAGTTTGTGGCAACTTGTTACACAAAAATAAAAATCTAATACGAAGTTCAATTCCAGTCTCAAAGTCTGCTATGAACAAGAATGAAAATGAAGGAAGATAGGGCTGGGGTGCAAGAGGAAGACATACGTATGGTGGAGAACATGCTCAGCTACTACCAGGAGACCTCAGTTCTGGTCCTGGCTCTCCACAAACTCAATGTATGACATCGGACAAATCACTTTACCTCTCTGGGTCCCACCCAGTTAACTCACATATAAAAAGGAGGAGTTGAACTAGATAAACTCTGAGACCTCTCCAGTCTCCAAGATTCTTCAAGCCTATGCAACTATGTCCCCCACAGCATGGGCTGCTAACCTTCTGTCCACACCACACCAAATGGTAGCTTACCGTCGGCTGCCATGAGCCCCCAAGAAACCGGCACTCATAAAGGACAAGCTTTTGGAAGAGTAGAGGGGAACCTGCCGTCCTTCGTCCTCTTCTAAATGTCTTCACAGTGACATGAAGAGCAAAACAGAGATACCTCCAAATCTATACAACCTAGAAAGGCTCAGATCATAAAACTACCCTCAAAAACCTCAAAGAGGTCCCTCATCTCACAGCCCTCTTTAGGTCTCTGTGTACTTTCAGAATGAGGAGCATCTGATCACAATCTTCTTGAAATTATCACTTTTATGTCTCAAATCATACAATAGCTACCATTTATTGAACACCTGATATTAAAGCACTGTCTCAGATTTTTATATACATTACCTGGCATTGAAGGTCACACAGTTACTAAGTGGGGGTGAGAATTCTAACCCAGGTCTATCTTGGGCTAAAGCTCGTGCTTTTCCCTCTACGTGATACTTGCTCTGGTGTTTTGGTACTTACTCATACGTCCTCATCCTCTCAAGAAACATTTTATGACCACTCATTCATATGTCACACCTCGGTTTGCCCAGGACTGAGATGGGCAAATCTCATCCTGAGATTTCCCAGGATGCCAGACTTTCAAGGCTAAAACTCAGAAAATTCCAGGCAAACTAGGATGAGTTAGTCGCTCTAGCACCTGACTCTAGTACCTAGGGCTGGGAATGCAGAACTGGAGCCCAGGGGATATGTGAAGATACCAAGTGAAAAGCTCTCTCTGAGAGTCAAACACTTATTTCACTTCTTGGGCACAATCCCACGGAAGGGACCTGAGTAGAGTTTGTCCATGCAGCCTCTTAAAAGAACCATGCACGAGACTCTAAATTACAGACCCATCTGTCTGCTGCAAAGTCTCCCAAAACCTGGGTACTAGGTTTTCTCAGACATCTGCTGGCCTGCAGTCATTCCATCTACTGCTCTGCCTGAAATACCGGAGGGTATAAAGCTTAATCATTCTCCCTGTAGCCATTGCTGCTCTTTGATCCACCTGGTAACTAAATCCCCTAAGAACAACCTAGGACTCTTCACAGGGTTGTTGTTGCTCTGTTATCAGACTCTAATCCCAAACCCATTAAAGCTCTTACAGACCTAATGGCAATACCTGAACCCAGATACAGGGCTCTTGGGCTTCTCTTGGAATTCCTAACTCTGTACACGGGGGACAAGAAAAATAGGCAGTGAAGGCTACAGATTGGGGATATATTTTCTCTAAAATTTATATCCTTAGTCATGTGAAATCTGATCCTGATCACTCTGCTTCTAACTTGGAACTTACCTTTGGGGTCCAGTGTTGAGATGGGCTGGACTTTGGGGTCTTCCGCCATGGTAAACTATAAGGCCAGCATCTCCCACTGACCTGGGCCAACTTCAGGTTCCAGAAGCAGCCAAACCTCTTGACCACTTTTTAACAGAAGGAAGAATTAAGCATTCACAGTGCTAAAACCAAAATGTTTCTTTTGGCCTGGATATGTAAGCAACTAAACAAATTACACCCAAAAGCTCTGTTGATGACCCAACCTGGGAGCGGAGGGTCCACTCATGCTGAGATTCAGCCTGTCCAAAATGCAGTGAGATCCAGCAGCACAGAGGAGCACAGCCATGCACTATGGGTGATGGATGCCTCCTGCCTCAACTCACCTATGCTAAAGCCATTACTGCCTGGTTTTAGGGTCTCTAATAAATAATCTCAGACCTTTTCCTCATGTGAGCATTAAATACTTGGAAAAATAAAACAAACAATGGCAATTGAGGGTCAAAATATCACTTTCATTATTTTTTTTAAATTAATTAATTAATTTATTTATGGCTGTGTTGGGTCTTCGTTTCTGTGCGAGGGCTTTCTCTAGTTGCGGCAAGCGGGGGCCACTCTTCACCACAGTGCGCGGGCCTCTCACTATCGCGGCCTTTCTTGCGGAGCACAAGCTCCAGACGCGCAGGCTCAGTAGTTGTGGCTCATGGGCCCAGTTGCTCCGCGGCATGTGGGATCTTCCCAGACCAGGATTCGAACCCGTGTCCCCTGCATTGGCAGGCAGACTCCCAACCACTGTGCCACCAGGGAAGCCCTCACTTTCATTATTGATGCAGGTCAAAATGAAGGATGTAACTTAGTGAGAAAGCCACATAGGCTAGGAAGTGAAACACAGGATTAGGCCAATTTGCACACACTTCCCAGTAGAAGTGGAGAAGACTCTCTTCTGGAAGAACAGTGGAGAATTAATATTCTCTGCAGCAAAGCTTCCCAAGGGGGAGAGGAAGGATTTGGGGGTAGAGAGAACTAGGCTACTTGCACCTGGTTTATTCTTCCCAAACTTACCAACCAGATAAATCACTCCCCTCCCACATCTGTATGAATAAAGGGGCTGAAGGGTGGGTAGGAGTTAGATTAATTGATCTTCTTCACCTTAAAGAAAATGTCATGTCTGTACTAAGTCCAAAGCTCCAGGTTAGAAGTGCCCTCGCTCCACTGAGACAAGAACACTGATTAGGATATTCAGAAAGGAAAAAGAAAACAAAACAAAAAAAATGTCAAGCTGAATTGGGTGGTAAAACTGTAAGTGTTCTAGGATGAAAAGGGAGGAAAGGGGAAGGGATGGCTTCTCAGATGCAGGGAGACCTCAGGTAGAATGAGAGGGTTGAGAATAAAGAGCAAAAAGATGAAGAGATGATATTCTTGATAAATATAAAAGCCAACCAGAGTGGAGAAGTGCAGTTTGAAGGACAGGGGAGAGTTAGGGGAGTATGGAAATGGAAGGCTTCTGCCAATCTGAGCAGCTAAGGGCTTAACGCTGGACACAACAGGAAGCCTTAGAAGTTCCTTAGCCAGAAGTAACAGGCTTACTCTGGAATGAATGCATTTGGAAACCAAAATTCCAGCCGCTTAAAATGTCTACTTAAATACATAATCATACTTTTTATCATGTGTAGAGTTTTCATATCCACACCAATCAAAATTGTGACTCGGGCTTCCCTGGTGGTGCAGTGGTTGAGAGTCCGCCTGCCGATGCAGGGGACGTGGGTTCGTGCCCTGGTCCGGGAAGATCCCACATGCCACGGAGCGGCTGGGCCCATGAGCCATGGCCGCTGAGCCTGTGCGTCAAAATTGTGACTCTACTATGTATAAAAAGCAAAAATAAAATTGTTAGAAAAAAGCATTTATTATGAGACATTTCCATTTTCCAAGGAAATTAACATTTCTGGCAGGGCCAAGCTTTTACACTTGCTTCGGTGAGCAGTACAAGGCCACCGATGGTGCTTGGCAGGTGTTCCTTGAGGAAGGTCCCTCTGGCAGATGTTCAGAGTGGCTCCACGAGAAGAAGCAGCAGCAGAGAAAGAGCCGTCTCCAAAGACAGCTGAAGATGCTCTTTGGGTACAGAGCTCTTGAGAATCCCTCAGGAGATACTTGAGGGTTGGCCAAAATCTCCCAGGCCCAGTTTACAAGGCCAAAATTTCAGAGAAAATCCTGAGGCATGAAGCATTTTATAAATTCTACCTTCTTTAGTCAATTTTATGGGACCTTTTTCAAGTTGGGAGTACTGCCACCTTCTCCCTCTAGCTGAGGCAAGAAAAATGAGTCCTCAGAAGTCTCAGTTGCTCCTGTCATCTTGCAGCCCAGTCCCTCTCCCACGGCCCCTTTTTTCAGGGTGCAGAATCTTCCCACCTTTTTCCCATTTCTCCCCTTCATAACCTACCTCAGCCCCTGGGAGGCTGGGGAGATGAAGGTTTCTGTAAAGAGCTTTCCAGAACCCCAGAAATCACCTCAAGGACAATAAGGTCCTGACCCCACCTGTGGCTGCCATCACTTCCTGTCATGCATTTGGCTTGGCCTCTGGCTGTCTCACCCAGAGGCTGCGCTTCTCTTCTCTGCCCCAAGGCAGGAACCTGCCTCTGACAGGGCAACTGCATCCCAGCAGAGCTGCAAGACGCACCTGGCCCTTTTGCTTTGAACTTCTCAGAGTCTGCGTGAATGCCTGAGGATACCTCTGCCCTGCAGGCCTGCAGGGCTGCGCTGAGCGAGAGAGTCTCAGCTTTGCCTGTTGGAATCGAGATCACAGACGGTGGGGGGAGGGTGGGGGAGAATGAGCTCTACAGGCACACTCCAGGCTACTGCAGAGCACCCGGGGGCCAGCTTCACCCATCCACAAGCAACAAATCTAGCAAAGCACTCAGCTAGATGGGGCATAAAACAGATCCTCTTTCAACACCTTTGGACACTAGAATTTGCATGTTAGAGGGACCTTGGAGGGTATCTGCCCAGATTCTTAGCTATAACAGAAATCATCTTTCCAATATGTCTGATGGGCACTGGAAAAGAGGCAGCCCATCTCCCCCACGGACAACTCCAGCTCTTTGACAGTATGTTCCTACAGTGAAACGAAATCTATACAACAGACCAGAGACAAACCCCTATTCTCCTTGGAAAGTCCTTCCAGTGTTTGCACGATTCCTTCTTGACAGTTCCCACAGGCAGCATCAACACCGGCTGGTTGATTTACTCTCTCCTAACTAAGAACGACTTCTGGGCTTTCTCTCATCACAGTTGCAATGCTGGGGACATGCTCTGGGGTCTCAGGGTCCCCTGAAAAGTGTGGTGACTGGGTCTGTAGTGGGGTACCCGGTCACCCCAGTGCACAGAAGGGCTTCTGCTGTCCCTGAGTTGCTACTCTACTTCTCTCCTTGTGGCCAAGACAAGCAGGGACATCAATGGCTAAGAGAGCCAGGGTTGTGCACTGGAGCAGGTAACAAGGACTCTGGGGTCAGACTGACCAGGTTCTAATAACCACTTTGTCAGTTATTACCTATGTGACCTTGAACAACTTATAGATTCTTTCTAGTCCCGATACATCATGCGTGAAATTGGGATAATAATGCCTTCCTTATCAGGTCATTGTGAAATTACGTGAAGTACTGCACGTAAAGAGCATTGCACAAATTAAGAGAACAGTTATTGGGAGCTATTATTGTTGTTAGTTCTATACAAGTGTCCACGGGCCAGATTGGACTGGGGGGAAAAAAGGTCTATGTTGTTTTTTATGGTTTGCTATTGGCCCTTATTTCCAGCAGAGTCCTAGCCATCTGGATTTAAAGCTGTTCTCCCCGTTCCCCTGCTGGTGAGAAGGGAAAATAAACACAGTTCCCCTGGTGTGTTAGATTTACATCCTTGGGAGAGCTCAGTTCCTGCCAGGAATGGGTCTCCTTCTCTGCAAGTTGGAGATCTTCTCTGTCTATACCAGGATCCCAGTTGCATTCACAAGGACGAGTGGGGTTCAGACATGATGCAGAGCATAGTGGGACCAACCCTCAGTTTCACCTTCTGCTGCTCCATATCTGCATGGCCCCCATGTGTCCTATTCATCGATGAGGTCACATCACAGCTTATCCCACTGGTACCTGTGGAATTCCCATTTCTCACCTTTAGCTACTTAGACCTAGTCCTCTGCTAATTGGTCAGAAGTGATGCAACAAATTGTTTCCTGAAATTGATGGATGTCACTGAGACACTGGGAAACATCACAGTTAGATGTCTCCCTTGTTCTGAAGTGACCCATTCCCTGAGACTTTGGGCTCCCCTGAATTTGGGGCAAGATGTAACAGGGCCAAGAAACATAAGAATTCCTGCAAGGCCCTTGTATCTATTCATCAATCACCTATGGATCTATCATCTATCTATCTAGTCACCCCAGTAGAAAATTGCTATTATGCACGTCAGTCACTGGGGAAGAGGGGGTTACTGGAAAGAGGTCACTGGTTGTCTTCAGGAGGACTGGCCTCTTTTTCGCTCTGGGTCTCCTGTCAAATCCGGACGTTGTGGAGTTGAGGTGATTGACTCCGTGTCCCTGGCAGGCAACCATATCTTGTACACTGGACTCTCTGATTGCATATCACCATATATTTACTTCCCTTTTGCTTCTCCCTGGCTTCATTAAATCTTCGCTTGGATCTGGCCTGGTTTGTTAAAGAAAGGCACATTTGTGCCACACCCCTGGCCTGAGAACCTACTGGAGGTGGTCATAATCCCCAGAAGGGTTTTGCCACCAAAGATTCAGGTTTTGTTTAGAAGTGACAGCCCTTCCTCCTGGTTTCTTCCACTTTCTTTCCTCATCTCTTCTCTAACTCATCTAAAACTTCAGTTTGGGGATGAGGGATAGCATTTACTCATTCCACACCTTTTGGTTTCTTATGAATAAATTATCTTGGAGGAAATTTTCATCCTTGGGGGATGGGGAGTGATTGCCAGGTTTCCCTTCCTTTGCCCTGGAACAAGCCCCGAGCCTCTCTTCCCCTCCACGGCCTGCCTCTCTATCCTCTCTCTGCCTCAGGTCAGGACTTTGTATTTCCCACTCGGCTTTCCGCTAAGCCTCCTAACACCATTCAGCTCTAGCTCCCCTCCACCTCTGTCCTAGGCATACCAATCCACTGCCCATCCCATTCAGGAGGCTGATGCCAGAGGGGTCCATGTCGACAACCAAATAAAGTCCACATGCCTTCTCGAGACACACGAGGCCCTTTGTGCAAAGCTCCAGCAGTGCCTCTCATTTTCTGAACGCACACTGCTTTCTCTCTCCTGCTGTTGAAACTGACTTTCCAAAGGCTGCCACTCAACTATGCCAACAGGCAACTCAGTCCTGCCCAAACTAAAAAAGCCCAGGGTTTGGGGGCTCTCACCAAGTCTGCAACTCACCTTTCCTTGATGGGATTCAGTGGCCTAACTCAGGATACGGAAACTCAGCCACACGTGGTCCGTGTTTCCTGGCTCCCCATTTCCCACAAAAGGTCCACTCCCCTCCCCTGCATCTACTCTGGCCTCCTGCCTATGGTTGATCTTGGCCCCATCTGTGATTGTCTCCATCAGAAGAACAAATGGGTGCAAGGCTAAGGATAAAAAAGAGGGAAGAAAGGGCTTCCCTGGTGGCGCAGTGGTTGAGAGTCCGCCTGCCGATGCAGGGGACACGGGTTCGTGCCCCGGTCCGGGAGGATCCCGCATACTGCGGAGCAGCTAGGCCCGTGAGCCATGGCTGCTGAGCCTGCGCGTCCGGAGCCTGTGCTCCGCAATGGGAGAGGCCACAGCAGTGAGAGGCCCACGTACCAAAAAAAAAAAAGAGGGAAGAAAAAGGAAGAGAAGAGAAGAAAAGAAAAAAGAAGCAATGTTTTCCCTTAAAAAGACAAAGGAGATCAGATGTTATTTCTGAAGTGCTTCCTACTTTGAAGACCAGTACACATCACCAAGGGTGCCAACAGAACCCCAGGCCCTAGGAGCTCAGATGAAGAGGAGAGTTTTCAGGATTATAAACCAGACTGCCTGGACCACAATCTTTCTGCACCATGAGATAAGGGTGCTTGCTTCTCATGACCATTTGCATTTTCCATAAACCTGAGCAATCAGTATTTCAGTGTTTTAGGCTCCGGTGGGTGCTTTGATTCTACGCACCCTCACCTGGACTCACCAGGCTCTCAATTTCTCCCCACCCCTTCTCCCCAGATCACTTGGCCGCGTCTCATACCTCCATTGTGCTTCATCCTGGGATAATACAGATCTTCACAATCTCATCCAAAACCCTGGTCGAGTCGCATCCCAGTACATTAGACCTCTGCCAGTCTTCCCTAAGCCATATTTTTAATCAGAAAACACAACTACAGATGCCAACCCCTGATGGTGGCCATCAGGCTGGCATCAAAGCCTGGCAGAGGCAAGCAGCCAGTGGGCGAGGATTTGAGAATTGGCTTGCCTGAGACCCAGGACAGGAAGGGGAAGGACTTTTATGTTTTCTCTTACTAAATTTCAGTTTCTTTTAACAAGGGAAAATATTAAACTAAATGATACCTAATTACCCCTCCTCTCTGTTCCCCTAGTGGGCACACACACACTGAAGCACATAAAAAGGAAGGAATTCATTTAAATATTGTGCACTATATATGTGCAGGCTGTGTAGAGGTAAAGACCTCTAATCCAGGGACTCTGCAGGAGCAGATTGCAGACATGAGGCCCTGAGAGCATATTTTGCACCCTCAGGAAATAGCTACAACAGTCCCACCACCATGTCCACCTGCCATGCTTCCCTTCTCCCCACGCTGAGGGGCCCAGGTTCTTATCACAACCCTCTTCCTAAACAGGGGTCAACTCAGTCCACCCCACTCACACCTGTTTGAAGAAGGTGACCAGTGCTGACCTCTAGGGCAGCTTCTCTCACCTCCTCTGCTTCCAGTTGCTTCCACTTTCAACAACAGTTCCTGATTGGACCCGGCACCAGCCTTTCTTAGGTTTCTTAAGGCCTAGTCTTGTCCTTGAGCTGGTGGATTCTTTTAGCCCAGAGACATATCTGACCATGACCATGGGATAACTAGAATTTGCAAAATCTCTACAAGAATTCCCACTTAGATCCAGCCAGGGATAGCCTTCAGTCTCAGTGCACTCTCAAGGATATTCAAGGTCAGACACTCCAACCTCATCCATGATACCGTCCCCAGAGAAAGCTGACATCCAGCAGACCTGATATTTTCATCAGCATCTCCAAGAACAATAACAACTTCTTCCGCTGGAAAATTGCTCCTTGACCCACATTCGGTGTCTTTCTGCTGCAACTACATTTCAACACAAATATTTTCTTGGCTTTTCAAGAGATTTTGCTTTTAACTCACTGGAATTCCCCCCAATAACTGACCCCAGCCTCTTGCAAAAGAAAAAAGCAAGGAGTTACTGAACAGAGTAAACTAAATCTCAATTAGGTCACCTTTATCAGGAAGTAAGAATCACTAGAAGCCACTTCCTCCCTAGCACTGTCAAAAGAACATTCTCTAGTTGCACAGACATTGTAGTAAAGAACACTGATGTTCTTTACTCCTCCATTAGCATTGTCCTTAGCATTGTCAAAAAAACATTCTCTAGTTGCACAGACATTGTAGTAAAGAACATTGAAAAGATAAAAAATAAAATCACCTACATTCCCATCACCATCACTAAGTTTTTATTTTCATTTTCTAATCCCTGCCTATACATGAAAATAAATGCTGCCCAGTTGGATGTAGCTTTCATACAATATTTGTAGGTTTTCTTTCATTTTAGGTTATAAACATTTTTTTCCACTATTGTTACAAAGTCTTCAATTATAACTCCTAATGGTTATAGAGCAGTCCATCGATCTGTTGAGCTTATTCCATGCTTTCTTAATATTGGACTTTTTGGCAATTTTCAGATTTTCTCCAAGACAGACAATACTGCAACACATATCATGGTGCATAAAGCTTTGTCCCTTTATCGGATTACTTCTTTAAGAGCAATTTCCAGGAGAGAAATCCCTGTATCAAAGCATAAACCTTTCATGGCTCTTAAAATATTTTGTCATATCCCTTTCCAATCAGGCAATATGCTTGTCCCCTGCCATTGCAATTTATGAGCACAGAGTGGGGGAAATGTCTGAGTGTGAACTCTTAAAACAGATGAAAAAACTATTTCTCAAAAAAAGTAACCAAAGGTTCATACCCAAGCCCCAAACCAAGAAGGCAGTTTCAATCAATTTCCTTCCGTTTCCTTCCTATCCTTACTGAGGCCAGATAATGTCTTTCTAACATTATACTTCATGGGTCATTCCTACACTCTCCCTCCAGGATCCAACATCAGGAAAATGACACCCACTTACTCCTGCCACAGGCTGGACGACTCTGACCAGCACTCTGAGGGCAGTTTTTTCTAAGTCTGGGTCTTTTACGTCCTGACTTTTCAGGACTGATTACTTCCTACTACTGATTACTTCCTGCTAGGATTAGTAGATTCCTCTCCTTTCGGTCCAGACCCAGCTTCTCTTTCCAGTTGCCCGGACAACTCCATCACCTCACTGAGCCCCTGATGTCCTAAAATGGAACCGCTCTCTTTCTAGCTTCTCTAGTTCCTTCAAGTCCCAATGCCTCCCCATCACCATTATTTCACAGTTTTAAGACTTAGTGGGGGAAAAAAACGACCTTTCCCAAAGGAAAGAGAGGAGGAGACTGAAAGTATTATTCAAACTCTCAATAAAAGCATAAAGCAAGAAAGGTCTGAGAGGAACAATAACAAGACGCATACCCTCCCAAAGCCCCAGCCAGGAAAAAGGAATGTTTCCTTCCTTCAACAAAATTATTAAGTTTAAAGGTTAGGTTTCTGTTTAATAAATGCAAGTTCACGCAGCAGAGGCAACTCCAAGCTAGTGATGTTTGCCAGATGCCAGAAGTCCCAGATACTGGACAGCCCTGGAGAATTAGCTCTAAGCATCAAGGTCACCTGAACTGAGACACCCCACAAATATTCGACCATCATACCCTAGCTGATGGACACACACAAAATCAAAAGCTTGCTGACATAGGAGAAGAGGTGTGGCATAAGTCAGTGCTTAGGCACTACTCAGGTTGGGGCAAAAGTCAAAGTAGACTTCTAGATTATTCTATATCATTGAGAAGACAGTGCCTAAGCTTCAAACCTCTAGACTGCAGCTATCCAGGCTTGTTTTAAAAAGGGAAAAAAAACCAAAAAACAATGGTTATCTATTTTTTCTTTTCTTTTTTTTTTTTTTTTTTTTTTGTGATATGTGGGCCTCTCACTGTTGTGGCCTCTCCCGTTGCGGACGCGCAGGCTCAGCGGCCGTGGCTCACGGGCCCAGCCGCTCCATGGCATGTGGGATCTTCCCGGACCGGGACACGAACCCGTGTCCCCTGCATCGGCAGGTGGACTCTCAACCACTGCGCCACCAGGGAAGCCCCTATTTTTTCTTTTCAATTCATCTATGTTAAAAATAATGTCTTGTCTTCTTTGGTAGGATTTGACTAGAATGTGGATAAAACACACAGAAATTCATGTTCTAGGACTTGAGAGGAAGAGTAAGAAGATACAGATGCAGATTTACAAAAAAAGGCAATTCCCAGTTAAGCATTTACTACTCTCCTCTAGCACTCAGCTCAGAATCACAACTCACTGGACAAAGACACACGATCAAGGTCAAATCTCTGCCCTCTCTGAGCAACAAGTTCAGTTTCCCTGATGCTATAGATAAACACTGATCTCTTTAATTGAAGACTATGGAATTTCTGCTTAAAGTCTAGAAACCTGCAGCTCTATTTGAGGAATTTCAGAAATATGGAAGTCAGTTTAATAGAGAAAAGTGAGGAAGTAAAGAAAAAGGAATGGGGGTGGGGGGAGGCAGTATTATTCCCTACCATGGCTCAAGCATTTCACCTTTATTATTTCACTACTAGGAAGCTGTTATTTTCACCATCAGAAAATAAGGAAAGCAAAACAGAAAGGATAAGTGAGTTGTTAAAACCATGCAAAAATAAGTGGCGGAGCCACATTTGTTCTTGGACCCAGTTTCTCCCTACCCCACGCAGCTGGATTCACATACAGAAGTCCACTGAAGTCAACACTTGAGGTAACTGCAGAAATTCTAGAACATAAGCTCCACAGAAAAATATAAGCATCAAAAGAGTATGGGTCACACACATGCTCAATAAATGTTAGCTATCCATTATTGGCCCAATATGTTCATTTAGTAAATAAATAAATTTGGATTCCCAATTAGTTTCACTCCATTGTAATAATAGCTACTATTTATTTTGTGTTTACTCTGTGTCAGGCACCACGGATAAGCGCTTGAAATGATTTATTTCATTTAATTTCACAACATTTCTCTGAAGTAAAATTTATTATCCACATTTTACAAATGAAGAAACGGAGACTCAGAAAGAGGAAAAACTTGACTAAGGTTAGAAAATCACCATGTGACCGAATTAGGTTTCAAACACAGATCTCGACCCCCATGGTCTGGGCTCTTAATCATTTCATTGTCCTGCCCTTCACCTCCCCACCCCCAGTCGCCAATGAAACTCAGTTGATTTATAATCCATAAATCAGAACAGGTGATGTAGATAAAGAGAAGGGGGGATGGGGTGAACTTCTTCATATAAAGTGGATCTCACCATGCAGTTGCTCGGTGCAAGGTCTTAGAGATGGAAAGGGAACATAGACTTTCAACGCAGGCGGACCACCTAGCACAGCCTGGGGTTCAGGTATGTCATTACTGTCTACGGTGCAAACCCTGGTGCGCTGGCATCAGGCATCCTCTGTAATGTAAGGCAATGTAAGCTCAGAGAGTTTGCAGCCCATGTAGTCAGACATAAACAGGAATTTGCCAAATCGGAAGGCAGAAAGCAGGATGATTTCAAAAGCATGATGCTCTCACAGGAGCTTTCAGATCCAGGTAGGTGGTGAACACTTAGTCTCGAAGAAATGAAGTCTGAGTCCTGATGACAAATTGAAATTATACTGGAGTAACCACAGTT
Organism: Phocoena sinus; assembly: GCF_008692025.1. Taxonomy (NCBI): domain Eukaryota; kingdom Metazoa; phylum Chordata; class Mammalia; order Artiodactyla; family Phocoenidae; genus Phocoena; species Phocoena sinus. The sequence goes on along the minus strand of NC_045768.1, from coordinate 76,207,044 downwards.
CAGGTATAAACAAATGGAATCAGGCAGCCATTGAGGATCTGGTCCCAGACATATCGCTGTACTCCTGAAACCTTGAAATTCCTCTGAGCTGTACCAGACCCAAGGACACCATTGGCAGTATTCAGAATAACATCCGCCAGCAGCAACCTTACGGTCTCAAGGTCTCCCCTTGTTCAGACCCCCACCAATCCTTACTTAATAAGCACCCTTACTTCTTGCCAGCTCCAATTATAATTCTTGATAAAAAAAATCATGCAACTAACAGTAACCTTGCAGTTTTTTGCCTTTGTAAGCCTCTCCCATTTTGTAGTGCAGTGGAACACAATTCAAGTGCCCTTGAATCTGTGTCTCCCGGGTTGCAGTCCTAACAAACCGCAAATAACGCCCTTTTTAAAATTTCAATGAGTTGTCCATTTCTGAAATGTTGGTTAACAATCCCACTGGCCAGACAGTTTCAGAACAGATGCCCTTAAAGGCATAAGAGTACCAAGTTCCCAGAAAAGCGGGCTTCCATTCAGGGCAGAAGGCAGGAGGGAAGGACTAGAGGAGAGGCATTCTGCCTTCTCAGTGAGAGAGGGACCACCTATACCTATGCCATGGTCTGCATGTCAAATACAAACAACCTGTCTCCCCAGCCAACACGTGAGCTAGTAGAACAGAAAGATTCCAAAAGTGACAAGGTGTAGAGTAAATATGCCGTGCTACAGGGCAACACTAAAGGGTTTGCTGGAATCACTGCAAGCAGAGCACACAGCCAGCCTAGCCAGGGCAGGGAAACTGCGTTGAGGGATAGACGTGATGGCAGTGTCACGATCATCGGGCAAGTGAGGGACTGGAAAAGCCTACTAGAGAAAGGACAGAGCGATGTCACAGAAGTGCCTCTGACAGGTAGAGTCCTTGAGGAAGAGGGACAAGCCAAAGTGCAAAGGAGAAAATGTTACGGCTTCTTGCCACTCTCCCTCCTACCCCAAAATCACATCATCACACCGAAGAATGATATAAACGCATGAAGCTCGGTACAGTTGTTTAAGAGCAAGCTGAGGCATTTGACTGAGATATATAGAGATATATGCTAAAAAATGTAGCATGCCACGACATTTAAATTTATTAGCTGACAAACATTGTGTTGTACCATCTGCTGTTCTGTGCTAAACTTCCTGTAACTAAAGATGCACAAACCCTAGAGAATAAGCATTAGGTAAAATAGATTCATTTTATATAATTGAACATAATTGTGCATGTAATGTTTTAACGTAATATTACTGAACAGCTGTGCAAATAATAGAGGGGTTATTCCCCATAGACCATATGCTGGCAATGAGATATGAAGGCAGCACTCTAACCGACCAGTGAACCCGCACCTCACTGGGATGACGTGATGGCATGCTTTAGGGAAAAAAAAAAAAAAAAAGTGCAGGTGAAAAGCAGAAACAGAAGCAGAGCACCAGAGAACTCAGAAGCAAAGGGGAAACGTCATCCCCCGATTCCCAGTGCAGAGAAAGGGTAGTGCCTTTGCGTTTGCCATCCTTAGCTCTTGTCACCCTCTGTTCTTCCCAAGCTTAACTTTGTCTGCATGGCCTCTCTTCCTTCTCCATAATTTTTATGATGTTTTCAATATTCTCCTTTTACAGCCACATGCTGACTAATCACAAGGAGACACATCTCCTAGGGCTTTACATTCTGTTTTAAAATAATATGGCAGGGCTTCCCTGGTGGTGCAGTGGTTGAGAAGCTGCCTGCCAATGCAGGGGACACAGGTTCGAGCCCTGGTCTGGGATGATCCCACATGCTGTGGAGCAGCCTGCCCCGTGAGCCACAATTACTGAGCCTGCATGTCTGGAGCCTGTGCTCCGCAACAAGAGAGGCTGCAATAGTGAGAGGCCCGCGCACTGCGATGAAGAGTGGCCCCTGCTCGCCGCAACTAGAGAGAGCCCTCGCACAGAAACGAAGAGCCAACACAGGCATAAATAAATAAATAAAACTTTTTTTTAAAAAAAAAAGCAAAATCCCTTTAAAAAAATAATAATAATATGGCAAGTGAGCTCTTGTTTGCCTTCTCAATAAACTTTTTCAGGGATCTTCATGTAAATCATAATTTTTCTCCATTATATGGGTAGAACTTATTATTCCCACGTTAAAGATGAGAAAACTGAGGCTTGGTGTTTTAGTCAATCAACAAGTGTTTACTTAGTACCTAGTATGGGCCAAGTTCGTATAAGTCATTTGCCTATAGTGGGACAAGTACGTAATGGCAAAGCTAAGGATTAAGATGTAATGCTTTGTTCTTTATGTTAGTTCCTTTAGTGGTTCACTGCTAAACGACTTTGGACAAGCTGCTTAGTATGTCTACGACTCATGTTCAACACTTATGAAAGAGGAACAAAAAAAATCACCTAATTGAAATGTATCCACACGTACCCATTTGATCAGATATAAAAATTTTTAACATCTGACCAAAATAAGTCCGTAAACATCAAGTCAATGTAGTCCACCTCAGCCCTTGATTATTCTATTCATTCTATTCCACCCTTTCCTATAAAGCTTGTTACCATTTCTTTTCAAACCTGCTTCGCTATAGTGACCATTTCGAGTCTGTGAAATAAGACAAGATATATATTTTTTCTGATGTATTATGCTAAGAAGTGTCTTACCTGCAGGTTAACTATTGTAAATTGTCTCAGTATTCACTATATTATACATTTCACATTGTTCTGCCTATAATATTAAAGATTGGTCTCTTGGAAAATATTATAAAGGAATTTAACTATACATAAATATTAATTGGTGCAATAAAATAAGAACAGCATAAAAGTATTTCAGTACTGAAAGTTAAATGTGTCGGAGCCTAAGGAGAGTCTTTTACTCTTTTTCCTTTTGTAAATGACTTTAAACTCACTTAAGATGATGAAATTATTTAAAAAGTGAAAATAACAAATGACAAAAATATATTTATTACAATATATTAAGGAGAGGAGTTAGTGGCTTAGAAATTCCCCAAATGACAAAAGTATAATACTCTAGAATTGAAACAAGTCATCACAGTTACTGAAATACCGTTCTCCACAGCAGTGTAATGACTTTTTTACTAACACTCCAACAAATATAATAATCTCAAAGTACTTAAAGGTTGAATGAAGGTTATGAGGAAAGAGTTACTGAAGCCAATAAATATCAAACTTGGAGCTGACGTTTGGTCTCAAATCCCCAGTGTTTGCAAGAATTTCAGCACAGGTGGTAAGTACAATCACCGTATGTTCAAACTAGAGACATCTGCAGAATCAGAACCAAGAAATTGTCAACTTAAATGCATGTTCTTTTGGGGAGGGAGAGTAGTTATTTAAAAGTACAGTGAGAATAATTCAGCTTAATCCCAATTTGCTTGCAAAGCTAAAGATTAACCCAATCTGTCAAGTGGAGTTCTGATCAATGAGTCTCTTTTCTAAACACATTCCAAAAGGATCTATGCAATTTGGATGAGGGATTGTGGTTAAAAATATAATTAAATGTAAAAGATTTTGTAATCTCAGTATCTCTGATCTCTTTTCACAAATTCAGGAAGTGGAAGTTGGGTTATATCTCTATAGAAATTCTACAATTATCTGAAAACCATGAAAATCCAGATAGAATGTAACCCTTCCAAGGTAGTTTTCATTTTCACATCCACTTGGAAATAAATACATTGGCTTAAAAAGTAAAATGTCAACCCCCTTGTCTGATCAGTTTCAGGAGACTCAGCCTTGGGGGAAAAAAGTAGCAAAGCCTCTCAACTTTCAGAAATGTCCAAAATCTGACCACCTCTCTCCACCTCCAACACTACTGCACTGGCCCAAATTACAGAAATGAGTGGATGCAAGCATGTCCTCCCCATTTCTGTTACCACTTCCCGCTATTCACTATTTACATAGGGCCAGAACCATCCCAGTCATAACATACTTTTGGAGGAGGCTGCCCACCCATGACCCTCTGTGTCTTCATTCTACTCCTCCCTAGTCACAGTTGATTGGACCCTTGATCCAAGCGGGGTCAATGAGATTCTGTATCCTGGAATCTGTGTTAGGATTCATAGCATCAAGTCATTCTCTGTTGATCACTTGATGTAAGATCTATACATTTGATAGCTATAGAAGTGTCTGCCTTCTACCATATGCACAAAAGAGAAAAACAAAAGTCAACCTTGGGAAAGAGAAGATGCAGCAAATGCTCAGAAGGAAATGGAGACAAAAGTCTGTGCCGAGAGAGTGAAGGAGACAGACAGACAGAGAACCAACCAGCACCTCGATTCATGATGCCTTGCCAGTTGCTGATTGTAGGCACTTATTGGGGCCCATAGTTCCATAAAATACCTCTATGCCCTTTTAACAAATTCTCAGGACTTATCAACAGTGACTTCAAACCTACCACTAGAGATGCAGGGCCAATGGCTTCCTTAGACTTCACCAGCTCCCACAACCCAGAAAGATTTAATCCCTATAATAAATTTTACTTATAGCTACTCTGCTTCCCTGATAAAACACTAACTGATACACAAAGAGCCTGCAATTAGACCACCTGTTTTCCTGCACTGACTAGCTGAGTGAAGTCATGGAATTCACTTCTCTAAGCTTCAGTTCTGTCATCTGTAAAATGGGGGTAATAATTCCCTCCTTATAGGCCTCTTTAGAGTATTGAAGGAGGAGTTATATGTTAAATGCTCATCTTATAACCTTGTAAGTATCTTCATCCTCCTCCTCATTATTATTATTAAAACAAGCCTATATTATAAATCTACTATGTGTTACAAGCTGAACTTATTGATGAGAAGTTTTAACTGCTGGTATGTTCTTCCAGGGGAAATATTAGAAAACAGAATTTTAAGAGCTCTTGTCTTTGCTTTATCCTAATTCAGAGTTAGCTCTGTGCTCGCAGGAGGTGATACAACCTTCTAACACAGGACCTATTTTTAACCTAATGGTAATTATGCTATACATAATTATCTCCAGCCTGTTCATTTATTTTTGCTTCTTTTTCTCTTATTGGGATAGTACTGTGGCATCTGAACCAAAGGAGGCCAATACAATAACAACAGAAAGTGCTGATAGGACACTCGAGTCTAAAGCAACAGCAGCTTTAGACTGTGTTTAGAGGGTTCAGCCAAAGGGCAATATTCAGCCCAGGATATGTGCTAATGGGTGGTCAAGACTCCGGTGTCAGTGCCAGATGGACCAGTGGTCTTAGACATCACCTCTAAGGGAGTCAACAACACGTCCTGTGTTGCTCCAGCCAGCTAGGCAGTGTTTGTGCGTTCCCTTTTTGAACAAAGTGTAACTCTGGCATGGCTGCAACTCCACTGAGGATGTCCTCTATTTTTAAACTCTTGAATTTCACTTTCCTAACCTGACAAAATGTTCTGTGTTAGATGACACATGGATGCAGGACAATTCCACAGGAACCTTCAGAGAGAAAAGGCTGTCTGCTCTTATTAGATCTGACGGCTAGGCAATACATATGCTGCTGACCTATAAAAGCTGTGAGGACAAGAAAGCTTTAAATTGGGTTAAGGTGACTTAAGGCAGAATTCGAGATGCCAGTTGCTTCAGAAATGAAACTGGGCCGACATTTCCTCCAAAGTCCCCTCCAGGGAAAGAAGGGGGGAAGGTACTCAAACCACAGAGACACACAAGAGCATCATAGCTGAAGACCATTCAGCAAACAGAATCCAATGTAAAGAGAAGGGGCAGGAATGCAGAGGGAGAAGGGTGAGGAAAAAGTGAAGGCTGGCTCCCCTAAGAGAAAGGGAGCCTAAAGGGGCATGACAGTCACCCCTGCCATGGTCAAGCCACCAAGACACTTCAGACACAACCGCAGTGGAGGAGCGTCAACACGCAGCTGCTATGGAGACAGGAAGAGAGAAATCAGCCTTTATTTATTTCATTTAACAAACAGGTACTGAACTCCTAGTACAAGTCAGCCTTGTTGGGACCAACAAGATTAAGACTCCCATATATAAGTGTGTCTCAGAGGGATCAAAAATAAAGATCGAAGTTCTGCTCAAAGAGGGCATTCTGAATCCGCTCTGGCAAGAAATAAGTTGAGATTCTAGAGTTTTGTGCCATGTAACATAAAAGGGCTAATTTAGATCTGAAAGCATAAAGGGAAAGTTTTATAAATAGACCATTTCTCTAAGAACGGAGTCTGGCCATCATCATCATTAGTATTACTATACAAATAACCTACATTATAAATCTATTATGTGTTATAAGTCGGACTTATTAGTGAGAAGTTTTAACTGCTGGTATGTGCTTCTGGAAGATATATTAGAAAAAAGGAATTTAGATGGTTTTGTGTTTGTTTTATCCTAATGCAGAGTCAGCCATATCCTGGAAAGAGATGATACAACATCCCAACACAGCATCTTCTTAACACTTGGTAAGTGTTACTGAATGACTTTCGGCAGACTTGTATCCCTGAGGATTTCTAATGCTAGTGGGTACTTTGGCTGGAGAAGTTTATTCCTAGCTACCTTTTCTGCAATTCACATCAGCCAGTCATAGTGCTGACTGAGCTCTGTCTGTGTCAATAACGGGATGTCTCCGCGAGCAGTCTGCTCTGTGTGCTCTCCTTAACCTGCCTCCAATGAGCCACGGATCCCAGGTTGAACTGTGAGACCTCGAACCCGCTAAGACTAGAACGGTTTCAGAACACTCTCACAAAACACTTTGGTATTATAAGCACCCATCAAATGGAAACAACAGTGCACCATGATTAGGAGCTAAAGTATTTCTCCATCATCTACGACAAAATGTCTAAAGCTAAGTAAACAGATCTTCTCCCACCTCCTTGGCGCCATCTTGAAGGGGATCCATTTCCCTGCAAGGCAGTCTCTCCTAAATGGCAACTCTATCTTTAAAAAATAAAGTTTATGTTTTTATAGTTAAAATATGTTGTTGAAATTTTTTTAAAAATTGTTTCTCCACCCTAAAGCAATTGTGATTAATGAATCTATTTCTGTGTAGTATGTTACTACATACTCTGTTGTACGTGTTTACCATGGTTGCTACGGTTTTTCATAAATATTTTCAGAATCTGGCTTTATTTCACTTAACATTAGATCAGAAGTAATTGACCTTGATTTCGCATAACCTTCATCTGTATCATTTTTTCAAGTTCTGTATAATGTTCTAGCACTGCTGTCCATTTGGAGCAGGGCTCCCCAACCCCCAGGCCGCGGACTGCTATGGGTCCGCAGCCTGTTAGGAACCCGGCCGCACAGCAGGAGGTGAGTGCCGGTGCCACTCCGCGTCACTCGCATTAGCGCCTGAACCATCCCCCCTCCCCCCCCAACCCTGTCCGCGGAAAAACTGTCTTCCATGAAACCGAAACCGGTCCCTGGTGCCAAAAAGGTTGGGGGCCACTGATTTAGAGAACTCCTCAAGTCACAACAAAGCGGGTTTTCTCTCCCTTTCCCTCACTTTCCTTTTTTTTATTTTAACAACTCACATTATTCTGTGGAGAAAACAACCACTGTTGTGAGCATCTGGGACAGATCTGTTGAAGCTCAGACTAAAGAGCTCTGTGATTAAAAACATCAAAGCTTTTCAAACTTTCATGATGTTGAGGAAATAAACATGGATAGCTCCAATATTAAATGTTTCCTTTAGCCTAGGTGTCACAGTGAGGTGACAGATGTCATTTACACTTGAAACTTGGCAACATACATTGTAGGGGCACAGAGATAATTCTCGTTATGAAGTTTATCATTATTACTTTAGGAGAGAAGTAATCTTTCCCTCCTGAATATTTTCTCTATACTTTGGTTTTAGCCATCAAACATTCACCTTACTCCACTTAGTTCTACCATTATTTGTATAGATGTTTCTTCCATGGATATTAATGACCTTGAATAGACCTATAGACTTCATCTATAGAAGTACGGGGCACTGACTATACTGACTTTATGAGTAAGACGTGGCGCCTGGTCAAAGTAAGCAACCAATACATTTTTAAATAAATTGTCAATAAACAAATGTTCATTGGGTGCTCATTGGGTGTCTACTATATACCAGGTACTAGGTTAGGTACTGGAATTAAATCACATTTTATGCTTTCTCAAGGAAAATATAGACTTGGTTCTTGCCAAATGCAAGGTAACAGATATGAGCCTAAAAATCCACTTATTAGTGTAATTTAACCAAAAAACACCTACTTCAAAGTTTTCTCTAACTTGGTATCCGTGTCTAATAGAGCCAATAAATTAAGCCCTGTTGGTAAGGTAAAATATCTTAAAAGCAAAATTCAGACTGCGGAGGTACTATTAAACAGCAAGCCATAAAATAACTGTACACCTGTTTAGGAACTACCTTGAAAGTAATTTCAGGATAGGAGATAAACAACTGATTACCAGGAACAATAGCTGCTGGGATCTTTTACATCAGTTCCTTATAAATGAGAGTCACCTTAGCAATTTTCAGCAGCCTCCCACTAGGAAGGAAAGTAACTTGTAGTTAAAGTTTCATAATAAGTACTCAAAGGTGACCTGATGCAGAATTTGCTATTTTTTTTTAACATCCAACTTCTCTACTCTGACACAGAGAATTCTACCAGCTAATCTTAAATTGCCTTACAGACCGTATCAATAAATGGTCTTTCAGTTCTCAAGACCTGTTCCAGTCAAAATCCCATTGCCCCCTGCCCTTGACTATTAAGGTGGTTTAGAGAGTATCTAAGACACACCCCAAGCCCTACGGGTTTAGTTAACCATTTCGGAGTTAAGATGAAGGTGTCTCAGTTGCATGTAAACCAGTTCGGTGGGTCCGATGGCTAATAAATTGTTGTACATTCCTCACAATGGCAGTAGGATGGCACTCTGCTATGGAGGGGACTTCTCCATAGGGGTAAGCTTCTGGCCAAGGTGAGTATCAGCGGCCCCTTCTCAATCTCTCTAACTATAGAAAGGGAGGAGGACAAAGTCCTCTGGTGTCATCCATAGCTACCCTTTCCAAGACCTCTCCAGGTGGAAAAATATTCTCCAACATTCAGAAGGTTTACAGCCAACAGCCCTTTACAGCTAATTATTTTGTTTCCTCCAGGTTCAACAAGATATACTATTCAATTAGATGCCTTATTGATTGGGTTTTCTTTTTGTTTATAATCATGGAAGAAAAATTGAAAATACCTGTATGGGAAATTATCTAAGATAAATACACTATGATCATGCCATGATACATAGCAAAACACTGGGACTCCTTTACCTAGTCAAACTTCCATGTTAAAGCAGACAAAGGACAGTTTTCTGAGGAAGATTCTAGTCCTGATTGCAGGTGCTCTGAGGCTGGTTTCTAAACCTATGGGATGTGAGCACCCATTCAAGTGCATATCTTAGATTCCTGTTTTGGGGGAGTTTTTTTTTTTTTCTTTCTGTAGGACCTTGATTCTGTCTGCTGCACCACTGATTGTCCAAGCACAGGGATCTGCCCTCCACAGTAGTCACCATACCCAGGTGCTCGGTAGCAACGATGACTTTGAACTACCCTCTTCTATTCTTCCCAAAATCTCAGCTACCCAAATTCATGTTTGTGAAAAGATGCTAAAATACATTCATGTATCCATTCTTCAAATATTCTAAAATTTGTCCTAAAGCCACTAGTTCTCTCTCTCATTAAAATGCATTTCAGAGTTGTTTCCTAAATAAATAAAAGATGGGAAATGAAGATTGAATGGAGCCTGTGACTACTAACTATGGACATCTGGTGACTTTAACCTCCAGGGATCACTCCAGGATGCTCTGGCATTACATAAACCCCAATTAACAGGAATAGCCCTAGTGGGTAAGCAGTAAAAACAAAAACCCACACCACGATTAGATTTTACGGTAGCATAATTTGGTATGTTTATGTGACTTCTCTGAGTCTCACATTCTCCATCTGCAAAATGGATATAATAAAACCTTCCTCACTGGTTTCTGTTGAGAATTCTTCTGATGAGAATTAGAATATTGAGCAACAAGTACAGTACTTCTTACACTTCATACTATGTCTAAGCCTAATCACTAATCTTAGGCTAGATTATCTATAATCAAAACACACGATTTTCCTTATCAAAATTTTCAATTATACATTAATTTGTTTGTATATTTGTTTATTATCTACTGTCAAATTAGATTTTAAGCTCTGGGAGGGCAGGCACCATGTCCATTTCATTAACCACTATAGACCTAGCAGCTATAATGTCCTCAATGATACTTAAATGATTGACTGAAACACCGAATAAAAGAATAAAGGAATAAGTGAATGAGTTAGGGTATTAACATTTAAATGACCATTTGGCATATTGTCTTGTGAAAATTCTAGTGGTTTTGTTACTTTGCTAAAATTTTAGGCAGATCATTTGGAACATGATGATCAAATTCACCCATGTAATAACTATGCATTTCAGAATTCTTCAGATTATCTCAGGCTACTGTAGTCTTTTGCATTAATAACACTTATATATAAAAAATAACTTATGTTTACAAGACCAAGTTAAGTGATAAAATCAGGCTAAAAAAACATAAAACAGCTCGCTGGTTTTATATATATATTTATACTGTACAGATAATCTAGTTATTTAAAACATCACATATCTACAACAGAATATTTCCACTGCTTATCTCCATCTCATCTTTGTGGGGTTTTTTCCTATTTTATTTATCTTCACTGCCTTTTCTCCTATAACTATCAAGGATTATTTATATATTTAAATTTCAAAAATCCTAAGTAAAAGGCATATATTAATTTAATTTTAAAATTGTTCAAATGAACACATTTTACCATGCATTTAAAATTAATCAAATATGGGACTTCCTGGTGGTCCAGTGGTTAAGAATCCACCTTCCAATGTAGGGGACGCGGGTTCAATCCCTGCTCGGGGAACTAAGATCCCACGTGCTGAGGGGCAACTAAGCCCATGTGCCACAATTACTGAGCCTGCACGCTCTAGTCTGTGCTCCACAACTAAAGAGCCCATGTGCCACAACTAGAGAGCCTGCGTGCTACAACTACTGAGTCCGTGTGCTCTGGAGCCCACACACCACAAGAGAGCTCATGCGCCACAACTAGAGAGCCCGCATGCTGCAACTACTGAGCCTGCGCGCTCTAGAACCTGTGCACCACAACTAGGGAGAAGCCCACGTGCCGCAACAAAGAGCCCACGCCACACCGAAAGATCCCACATGCTGCAACAAAGATCCCACGTGCCACAACTAAGATCTGACACAGCCAGATAAATAAATAAATATTTTTTAAAAATTAATAAAATATGCCTTTGTCAGTGCATCTGTCTTTCTCTTAATTTGTTTGGAAAATAAGGTTAACACAACCAGAGAGCCTCGTTTACTCTATTTCCTCTACCCTGTCCTCTGTATACCTCTTAAAAGGCAAAAGCCAGTTGAAAATATTTCATTTTGATGAAGATGCTGAATACATGTGAATAGAGTCTATTCACTTGGATCTCAGGAGTATAAGACATTCTGTGCGACTTTGTTTTATGCAACACCTCAAGTCAGTGGTAGTCAACCGGGCTGGGGAAGACCAGAGGCATTTTATCTAAATCACCTGGAGCAAACTTCACACCACACTTGTGCCTGAAGTCCTGCTCCCACCATACTGTTCTTCTCAAATGTACTGGTATTCGAATAAAAAGTGCTTCCTAGAAACAGGCTCAGCACACTGACTAGAGATAACCATTTAGTAGTAGGTGTAGTACCGGCAGATAACCTTTTATTGAGTACTTACCATGTGCCAGAGAAAATGAACTAGCTCATTTAATCCTCAAAAAAAATCCCTATTTGGTAGATACAATTGTTATCTACATTTACAGATGAGGAAAACTGAGGGGCCCAGAAGACATGACCTCCCCTCCCACTTACACAATTAGTAAGTGGTGGAGTCAGGATTAGAATGCAGGGGTTTGAGTCCATAACACGCACCCTTCTCTGCTACTCTCTGCTGCGGCCCAACTTCACTGAAAATGCAAATTACCTATGAAAGCTTTCCAAAGTTTCTGTATACCAACTAAAGGTTTCCCTTTTGCTTGGAAATGTGTACGTTATATACGCTCAATACAGTTATTTCAACTGGGTAATATCATGAAATCTTAACATGTGACTGTTTCCCCCTGGATTTTTCCCTTTCTCTTTCAAACTGGTAACAGTTCTACTTCCTCACTTCAGGAAGATAAAGGGTGTGAGTTTTTCAAAGATTAAGCCCTTGGAAGAGCTGCAGATAAAACAACAGATACCCTGTTCTATCTGAATTTCAGATAAATGACAAATCATTTTTACTATAAGCATATCCCATGCAAAATCTGGAACATATTTATATTTAAAAATTATTCGTTGTTTATCTGAAATTTAACTGCGTATCCTTTATTTTTAATTGCTGAACCTGGCAACCCTATCCTTGGGAAAACTTGGATAGTTTATGGAGGAAGTAAAAGGTATAGGGAAATTCACACAAAAGGCAAAGCATCCTAGAAAAAGCAGGAGGGAGAGTGTCTAGGCAGATGAAACCATAAGCAGCCTGGCAAAAGACCCCAGGGTCCAAGGTAGCAAGGAGAGAGCAGAGGGCTGCCAGCCCTGAGGGCAGTGAGGACAGATGACCCTTGACCAGCTGTTCCCTACTCTCCCGTTGATGTTGGAGCTACGTTACAATTCCAATTTATAAAACTAAGATACAACCTAAAAGCCCAATTCAAAAGGCTGGGCCAAATGAAGGATTGTGGATAAAGAGGAAAGCTATTAAGTTGGAAAAATATGGATACCCACTGGTTTTAACTGAAGAAAATTAATACTAATCTTCAACTTACAAGGACTAAGAAAGCTTAAAATACTCTTCAGGCTTGACTATCCCAGAAGCTGAAGCAGAATTACAACTGCAGGTAAAGGCTTTTATCAGACCAAATTCTGAGCAATAAATCTGAAATGCTGAGTGCCATGTGGCTTGCTGTACTACAAACCAGAGATACTGAGGTGAGAAACACATAACGCTGCTTTTTAGGCAATAACCATCTGGTGGGTGAAAGCAACAGGTAACAAAGCAATTTCACCACTAGAGTCTTCCATACACAATGAAAGTCATCAGAATAGGGTAGGATTGACTCTCTAGAAAGTGATAGGGAACACCTGACAGAGGAAATTACTCCAGAGATCTTTACAGAACAGTTGGTATTTGCCAAGAGGACAGTGTTGAGAAGGTCCCTGTGAGGTATGTTTGATACTTCTGGAACACACAATGGCCAGAAGAAGAAAGAAAGAAAAGTAGGCTGAAGCCAGATCATAAGAGCTCTATGATACACAAGTGCTTCCCAAACTTTATTATATGCACCAATAATCTAGAGATCTTGTTAAAATGCAGTTTCTGGTTGAAGCAGTGTGAAATAGAGCCTCGGAGATTCTGCATTTCTAACCAGCTGCCAGATGAGGCAAATGCGGCTAGTCTGAAAATCGTCTTGGAATAATAAGGCTGTGTGCCATGCTTTAGGTCTTAAACCTTTTCCTGTAGACAATGGGGAGCCACCTTCCAGCTTCTCTAGCCTGAGAGTGACTAGAATTCAAAAAAGCTAGAAGCCGGCACAAGACTCTTCCTATGGTCCAAGTAAGAAATGCCAAAACTAAAGACACTGAAGATAAAGCGAAGATGAATTGAGTCATATTGCAAAGTAAATAACCAATATTTTATAATAACTTTAAATGGAGTATAAGCTATGAAAATATCAAATCACTATATTGTACACCTGAAACTAATATAGCATTTAACTCAACTATACTTCAAAAAATTTTTAAAAAGGTAAAATTGACGAGTTGGTATTCAATGGAAGCACAGATAAGGGAAACAGGTGATGATAATGTTTTTCACAATATGATATGATTTGTGGTATGTAACACTCATTTAGCATTTAGGATGTCCTACAATGATTAACTGTAACATCGTTTAACCACAGGATATGACTTTAAATGAGGAGTTAGGTTTTAAATGTATTTGGAGGATTCTATCACATTATTTTAGGGTCACTCCTGATACATATCCAGTCTTTCCAGATAGACTGTAAATTCTCTCAGGCAGGGATGGGCTTCAGTGTGTCCCCAGCCCCGTGCACGTGCCTGGTACAGGAGGCTTCCTCTCTGATTGCAGTTCTATTAATATGCAGACATGCCATTCCTGATCAGACACTGCTTCACAAATATGAAAGCATGGGAAAATTCCAAAGCATCAGTCCCCACAGTTTCCTCATTTATTTTCCCTCTTCTCATTTTTAAAATCTGAACTAGTAAGAGACTTCAATGCCAATACTGAAACTGAGAGCTCATTCATTTCTCACGTTCCGGAATAACATCTTGAGGTACAGATCCCATCGGCCCTTCTTAATGACTGATTAGAGTTCTTTTCTTTACCTCCTATGGAAGATTACTTGTTTTGATATCACAGATCGCTTAGCAGGTTGACTTAGCACCTGTTCTAATTGCTTTATCCTGTTAGAATCTGATTTTCAATGCGTCGAAATGTTAACTTAAGCCAGTGGTTCTCAGGCCTGGCTACACATGAGAATCACCTAGGATCCTTTCTAAATGTGCAGGCTCCATTCCCTAGGGATTGTAATTTAACTGGACTGAAGTGGGTCAAGTATCAGTAGGGCCTAAAAAAACCCTTCCCAGGTGAATCTAACACACAGCCAAGGCTGAGAAACACTGACTTAAGCAAACTCATATGGGAATTTTGTTTCCCTTATTTAGCATCTGAAGCTGCCTCTCCACACCACAGTCCCTCCAAGAAAAAGTAAATGAATACTTTGATAATATTCGTCCAAGTCTATCTAAAGCAATCTCACCTATCAGGAGCACCGATAGGATGCTCCAAACCATTAAACGAGATGGTACGAAATCTATACAGAAAGGCACTAAATTAGAAGGAGCTGAGATTTGATGGTTAAAAACAAAACAAAAACCAGCTCTATTACTTTACTGGTTACATAATCCTTAACAAGCTATTCTCTGCATCTCAATTTTCTCATCTATCCACATAAATCGTTCTCATAAAGTCGTTAAGTAGATTTAATAAAATAATATGGTTATGAAACAGTTTGCTCTCATGTTTCAACTTCTTTTGAGATTTTTTACATCACTCCAGGCATGCTATTTTTCTTTTTTGCCACATTCTTGGCATTTGAAAGATTATTTTAACCAGTTAATCTAAGAGCATTTGCAACTTAATTTTATGTTTCTGAGTATTTATCAAATGTGTAGCATGATATGAATGATGGCATTGTCCTGTACCTTTGTATCTTAATCTCACATGTAGATTTTTAAAATTTTTTTGCAAGGTCTACACATCAACAAGAAAATGTTAACCAACAAAAGAACCTGACACATCCAACATTAGTGCCCAATGTTATGGGCCACCGAACACCAAGAAGCAGTGGGCAGGCCGATCATTTGGCAAAGTGGTCTGATCCCATGGTTTTATCCCTAAGGAAGCCAGCACCTGGCTAGAGGCCCACCCACCACAGGAAGCCAGGGGCTAAATGCCTGAGCCGCAGAGGCTGACCACATAGGGGCAGCTGGGTAGGTACAGCCCAATATCCAATGGCCCAGGTTCTCAAGAGGCCAAGCAGGGTTCTAATTGGGTAATGGCACACACTAATTCCTCATCAACCACCACAACAAAGTTGTAAAATAGCATGGCTTTGTGTTTTTTCTATAAAATCCTTAAATCCCATTCTTTGAAACTTTTGTTCAGTTCAGTCTTCTTGCAGAAATATGAGGTGTGCCTGATTTTCATAGCCACAGGCTCAGATCTGCAAATATTAGAGCTTTTTCTTTATAACTGAAATAATTTCAATCACAAGCCCTGTGTGTTTGCCCATAGAAAACGGAATCAGGTCACTTCTAAGTAAATTCAACCACTTCAGTAAATTCTTAGTTATATCTGTATTATACTCAGTCAAATTATGGAGCTTCTCCTTTTTCTCTGGGTTTGATTGTAACTCAACTGTTTACACAGTAATGTAATATCTATGAGAGAGTGTCTCTGTAGTTATGCAGAGTTGACTTTCATTCATATACATATATATATATATATATATATATATATATGAAATCATATCTGGTTCTTCATGTTGCCACCCTCCAACAGGCTTCCACACAGCTGGTCTCAGACTGCACGGCCCATGCCGCCACTTCTAGTTGCATCCCCTGTCTTGACCTTGAGACCTCTTTGGATACCTGGATTTCTCTCTCCACTAAAATATACATCCTTATTCCAGACCTGAGGAAGGTTCAGTTGTTACCCCACATCTCCCCAGGGCAATGGGACAACTAGGGCCTGTTTTCAAGCCCTCTCTACCTCTGACACCCCATGCTGGATGGCATGAGAATCTTTGTGATTTCTCTTCCAGCCATTCAGATGGGAAACTGAACACTTACTCTACTCACGATAGGGTAGGTTACACTGTAGTAAAAAATGCCCAAAGATCAAAATTTCATTCCTCACTCAAAAGAATACTCTCCCTGACAACTGTCTTCCACACGCTGGCTCAGCCTTCCGGATTAGGAAGAGAGGAGCAGACTGGAAAATCTAGCACCAGCAATTAGATGTTTCAACACAAAAGTGACCAATGTCGGGCTTCCCTGGTGGCACAGTGGTTGAGAGTCCGCCTGCCGATGCAGGGGACAAGGGTTCGTGCCCCGGTCCGGGAAGATCCCACATGCCTCGGAGCGGCTGGGCTCATGAGCCATGGCCGCTGAGCCTGCGCGTCCGGAGCCTGCGCTCCACAACGGGAGAGGCCACAACAGTGAGAGGCCCGCATACCGCAAAAAAAAAAAAAAAAGTGACCAATGTCACTTCCAGTAACAATGTATTGTCCAAAGCAAGCCACAGGGTCATGCCTAGCTCCAAGGGAGAGGGGAAGTACGATGCCCATATGCCTAGAGTAAGAGTGGGCCCAAATCTTAGTGCACTGTAGCAATGTCTTCTGCAGCTCTGGTTCCCTCTGCCCTTACACTTACTGGGGGTCTTACAGTCTCTTTGCCCACTACTTAGCTCATTAAGTGGGACTTGGCTCAAAATGGAGATTCAGCCCTAAACTCAGTGTCTATCTCTCTCTATTAGTTTCCAACCTTCTTCCCCCTCTTCAGTTGGGAGCATCTTTATCTAGTGAGGGAGGGGGGACAGAAAGGAAAGATCAAGGAAAAATATGGAAAGATGATTTGAGACTCGTAATTTTAAAACTCAGAAATTTGACATCTATTTCTCTGTCCTCTTGACAAACCCCCTCAAACACGCCATCCTATGTACTCCCTGACTGCCCTCTCTATGTGGAATGTCACCCTCCCATGCTTTCTCACATAATGAAATGGGGCAGGGTCACAGGATTAAAAGTAGGTAGAAGTAGGTAATATTCCATATTGTCTTTCCACCCAATGACCATGTACTGCTCTCCCTTTTTGTAGACCACGATGAGTGGGTCTACAGAGGCTGGACAGAGAAATCAAATATGTTAACTTATCAATACATAGATCAGAGAACAAGTCTGGGGAAAAAAAAGCTTTCCATTTCTTAGTCTCTCTCACTGAGGACTCAGGACCTGGTCCCTACTTTAAATTCTATTCGGCATTTTGCTAGGGCCCAGGCCCATCAGTGCTTCAGCCCTGCCCAGGCATTCTCCATAGACAGAGTCTTAGGTATGGTAAATAGCAGGACTTGACTTGGACTCTTCATGTCTCCTTACATCCATTCTTTGTCCTGACTCCAGGTTTAGTATTGTGACTTGCTTTGGCCCATGGGATAGAGCCCCGAAAACTATTGTGTGACTGGGCTGTTAATGCTGTGTGAACATGCCCAGGTTGGACTGCAGGTCCCAGAAGGAGGAAGAGTGACATGTGGGCTAGAGTGGAATGTTACAGTCACCCCAGTTGAGGCCAACCTTTATCAGCCAACTACCAGCTGACCTCAGATATGTAAACTTCCCTGCCAAGATCAGCAGAGCAGATGCCACCGAGATGCCATTCTCTGGCCACCGAGAATGTGAACACAAACATTTATTGTTGTACGTCCCTGAATTTTTGTGGTTGTTGTACATTTTAATTGTAGCCGTAGAAAATGGATACAGTAGATGTCATAACCACCTGACTTTAAACCCTGTCTTTAAGAACACTAGTTTCAGAGTTTATAATCCTGAAAAGTACCATGATAGGCAAAACTGAAGTTTCATAAATAATAGAGGTCTAGGGAAGTAATGACTAAAATACTATTAAATATATTTTTTTCTTCTATAATAAAATCTTTTTTTTGAAATAACTTTAAACTTACAGAAAAGTTGCAAATATATAGCACTGAGAGTTCACCCATACCCTTCACTCAGATTCCCGTAAAGTTTATAATTTTCAAAACCACAGTACAATGATCAAACCAGGAAATTAATATTAGTATGCTCCTATCAGCTGAACTAAAGACTTCTTCAAATTTCAGTTTCCCCCTTATAACTCTTTGCAGTTCCATAATCCAGTTAGGATCCCACATTACATATAGCTGCTGTGTCCTTCGTCTTCTCCAAGCTGTGACAGTTCCTGAGTCTTTCCATATCTTTTGCTACGTGATAATTTTCATACTCGTGGTCTTAAATGTATTTTTAAATGCACAGATTTTTCAGCATGAAGCGCCTTCTCTGGTGGGTAACCCATCTCTTGAATCACCTTCAGTCATTAAGGAGAAGTGACTGTGGCATTGTGATTTGCGGAAGCAGAGCCTCATACAAGTGTTAGGCTATTCAGAATGCATCACTTTTTTTTTTTTTTTTTTTTTTTTTTTTTTGCGGTATGTGGGCCTCTCACTGTTGTGGCCTCTCCCGTTGCGGAGCACAGTCTCCGGATACGCAGGCTCAGCGGCCATGGCTCATGGGCCTAGCCGCTCTGCGGCACGTGGGATCTTCCGGGACCGGGGCACAAACCCGTGTCCCCTGCATCGGCAGGCGGACTCTCAACCACTGCGCCACCAGGGAAGCCCCAGAATGCATCACTTTTAAAAGTTTTGTATGGAACTCCTTAGTCTGAAATTGAATATATTTTTACTTCTATTTTCCCTCTTTTCCTTTTCAGCAAGTGCCAGCAAAATGCTTGTATAACTACTGGCTTCTTCACAAATTATCGTGAAGAAATGGGATACGGCATTGAGACTTATGAGCAGAAACAGGAATTCAAAATCCTATAATTATAGAATTAAAAGATTTATTAGCATAAGTGAGAATGACCAGAGTATATACAGTAATTCCTAGCATTACTTTGCCTGTAAACACAGTACCTTCTATTTTACGGAGGGCTGTGTGATTTACAGTGTTTCACGCTGTTCATCTCAATCAGTCCTATCGATAGTCCCTGTGCAGTGCAAGGTGGGCATTGCTACCCCATGTTAAATGTGGGGACATTGAGACTGCAGAAGTAAAGCGAGGTACCCAATGGAACAAAAGTAGTAAGTGCTCCAGTCTTACTAGTGCTGAAGTCTAGTTCTTTTTTCCAGTATATAATGAAAACTTTTGTAAAGCAAGCCTTGAAACAGTAATATTTAAAACATCTTCCCCATAATACTCTAGTATAAAGGCTGAAGAGCCAAGTGTCATCCAACTCAGAAAAGGATAAGCAAATCGGTGATTGCTATGGAGGCACTTACAACTTCCTTGCTTGTGAAGTTGGGGGTGATGCTGAATGCTATTAAAAGTTAAAGGTAATCATAAGCCAACACTTAACATATTTTCTAAGTAGTAACAAAAACATAACACGATTCACATCAAATTGGGAAAACAATGGTTCAAAATGCTATTAGAAAAGGTAGGGGGAGAGGAAGTTCAATGGGAGAATCAGATTCAATCAGCCTTTGATCGGAAAAGGTCACTTTGAAAAATGGGGCAAAATAAAACATAAAAATCATGACTATAACACTTGTTAATAAGGAGGAAAATCAGAGATGACAAACGTAGGTAGGAGACCTACAAGATGAAAAATAGTACAAAGATGTAGTTTATTACCAATCACAAAGAAGAAAAAAAAAATTCAGTTTAACACCTGCAGAAAAATCTAAAGCCACTGATCATTTTTCTTCCGGAATTGAAAATATGTATACTTGAAGGGATCTTCTGCTATCTCTAGATGCAGCCAATATTGCAAATTTGTTGGAAAATAAACAGGAAGACTTGAATCTGTCCCACACTTAATAACAGAGTTCTGTTTTTCTTTAAAATGACCTGAAAACTTGGGGGAAGAAATTGGGGCTGATAGTACACAGGAGCCTGGTTTCTAAGAAATGACTGGGGGATTAGTGGGAAGATGGGATATATACTTCAAAAGAGTTACAAGAAGAAAACAACTCCCGGTTAATCAGGCCTTTGATGGAAGGGCCTGTGGAACGCTCATACCCTAAAGAATGCTAGAGTAACACCCTACTGCGAGACAAAATCTCGTGTACAAAACATGGTGACTGGACTCTCAGAAATATAGAATCAGAGATGTATAGAATCTCAGAAATATAGAATCAGAGATGTAGCAAGGTTGCCATTGGTTGAGAACAACAGATTATCTAGACATTAATACTCTTGCTCTCCCGAGGAGCAATCTGAGGAGAAAAATAAGTGCAAAGGAGACAAAGGCTGGTAAACCATTTTCATAGCCATTACCCTCCCCTGGGTAAGCCCTCATTTTCAGCAGTCATCTCAATAAAGATCAAGAGATAACGCTCATCAGATTATTTTTAAAATAGCAAATACGTTAACAGAAGTGTGATAATGAAAAGAAATGGCCTTGGGACAGATGGAACTACTGAGAGGAAATTCTGCAGAGATAAGTGTACCACGCTAAAGGTAGACCCAGGAAAGCGGTTATACAAGTTAACAGGAAGATAAGTAAGAGTGGTATATCGTATAGGAAAATGAACTTGGCTACAAGCTCAATGTCAGTCTACCTTTATTTAACACAATGATTCTTAACTTTTTGGGGTCGAGGATTCCTTTGAGAGCATGATAAAAATTAAGTACCTCACCTTAGAAACAAGTACACTTTGCACTTAGTTGCGAAGCTCACAGAGGGCCTATACGTCATCAGGGTATAGTTGGTGGTTTAGAACATGCGACTTGCTCTAAATGAATCTCAAGTCAGTCCAGGATCCAATTCTGTCTCCACTACTCACTTTCTTATTATGCCTTTCAAAAAGTAACATTATCACTGCTTGAAAGATGAAAGTTTCCTCATCTTTCAACCGGTGATAACAACGGCATTACCTACCCCTCTCCAGGGTTACTGTAAGTGATTCACAAGATAAAGCACCAGGAACTTTTTGGTATCTTTGTTATATTTTTATTACATTGAAAATATGGTAATATATTTTGTTATATGTATGTTTTATTATGTGTTTTATATTGGCAAAGTCAGTTGCTACCTTATGCAACTTTTCAGTAACTTTTAAGTTTAGTATACAAGACAGAAGAGGGGATTGTTCCCCTGGGATCAGTTGCCACTTGGAATAATTCCTGGAACCTTGAGTTCTGATCTGGGCATCTCATGTTACAAGGGACAGCGAGAACACAAGCACAGGAAGCCAGGCAGGAGGGTGAGGGAACGTGCAATCTAGGCATAGGCAGACACATGCAAGAACTAATCATAGTTAGCTTAGATGGAAGAACTAAGTATATTTAGCCTAAAGAACAGATGACTTAACCGAATTCAAATACTTAAAAAAGTTGTGGTGGAAGAAAAGGAATTGTTCTGAATAATCCCAGGGGTCAAAATTTGGGCCAGTAGAGAAAGAACTTTCAGGTGAATATAAAGAAGAATTCTTAGCAACTAAAAGCTGATATTTCTTTATCACTGAAAGGTCAACATATTCATTTACTCAGCAAACATTTATCAAGCATCTACTCTGCCCCAGAGACCATGCAAGGTACTGGGAATATGAAGATGAGTAACACACAGACCTTGTTCCTTTAACAGGCTCCCAGTTTGGAGGAAGAAACTAAGAAAATACGTAATTGCAATATAAACAGAGGCAATTGTATCACCTGGAGAACAAGGCAGGGCACCTCCCTAGCCTGAGGGAAGTGGCCTGATGCAGGTGGCACTAGAGTTGAGACGTAATGGATTAAGAGAAACAAGCCAGGTGGTCAAGCAGGCTAGGCAGAGGGCACAGGCACAGAGGTCAGAAACTGCAAGCTGTGTCCAAGGAGTGTTGGGCGCAAAGGACAAGGCAAAGAGGAGAGGGAGAAAAGAACTTCGATGTGATCCTTTGGACAAAGCCCTTAAAGGATTTTAAGCAGAGAAGTACCCTGGTCAGATCTGTGATTTAGATAAAGACGTATCATTACTGAAATGTTTGAGGTGAGAGCTGGTGGCCCATATCCCATACTCGTGATAGTTCTGTATCTCCTCCAGTAAGTAAAGAACTTCATAACAGTTCAACATTTTTTGCAATGGGTTAGTCATGTGTAATATAAGAATGTCTCAAACAGGATACTTGGTTGGGATGTTGAAGGAAGACTGGAAATCTAAAGGAAAACTAAGAGACTGCAGTAAGAATCCAAGAGATACGAGGGCCTGCGTTAGGTATGGGAGATGGAATTGAGGCTCTCAAGGGCCTTTCCAAAGCTCAAACTCTATGCAGTGTGGCCTTGAAACCATCACAGAATTCTATGGCTGTAAAGGACAGGGAGACCGCGTGTCATCCAGCTTTTCCACTGTAGAAAGTATACCCCAGGAAGAGACGGTGGCTTTCTGACTTCCCCAAATAGCCAGCTGATGAGAGTTGAGGACAGGACACAAAACCCTGAAAAGCACCATCTATCAGACTTGATCCAGTGAGTGACCTTTTGTTCTACCATACAATCCAAATTTTATTAAATCATTTTTTTCACCAAATATACTTTCTACCAAAATAGGGTTCCGAGAAGTAAGCTGTTTATCAAAAGGAAGTGAGCATAGAATTTAAATGTTGCCGTGGATCACAGATATCCTATGAAACAAGAAGGGTCTCCTGTTTAAGCCTTCCAAGGTGGCAAACTGATCCAAAGCTGAGCTCCACACTTGCCAACAGAGTGACATTGAGAAGAGCACTTACCCTCTGAAGTCCGGTTTCCTCATCCGTAAAGTGAAGAAATAATGCTTATCTTAAGGAGTTTTAGGTATATAAAGTGCCTTCATGGTCCTTGGAGTTCAACAAATGCTAGACAGGTCCTATGTCTTTCTGTTCTCTTTCCTGTCCCCTCCCCACCAAGACCCGTAAGGAGAAGTTACCCACCAGCTCCAGCTGACCAGAGACAGTAAAGTGGTTAGAATTTGGCCACTGGTATCAGGCCAACTAAGTGATAACACTTGGCCTTGTATGAACTTGGACACATTCTTTAATCTCTCTGAGACTATTTATAAATCTATGATAATCTGAAGAAAACTATTCCTACCCTGTAGGGTTGTTGTGAGGATTAAATAAGCGAAACACATGAAAGTTGTTTAGAGCTGAGCCTGACGTACAGTAAACATACGAGAAATTGCTGTGATTACGTTGATTTTACATGCAGAGAACCAGGTTACATTGACTGAAATTTCCTTTGTCTCCTTAACCTCCTTGTTAATGATCTCCTCATTCATGCACAACTTCATCTTCAAGAAAATAGTTGCGGGCTTCCCTGGTGGCACAGTGGTTGAGAGTCCGCCTGCCGATGCAGAGGACACGGGTTTGTGCCCCGGTCTGGGAAGATCCCACATGCCTCGGAGCGGCTGGGCCTGTGAGCCATGGCCGCTGAGCCTGCGTGTCCGGAGCCTATGCTCCGCAACGGGAGAGGCCACAACAGTGAGAGGCCCGCGTACCGCAAAAAAAAAAAAAAGAGAATAGTTGCACACATTTCTCTTCAGACATGGAAGAAACTGAAAAGCTTTCTCCTAAAAGTCCCAAAGGTAAATGTGATCAGTGGATCCAACTGACCATCAGAAATGGAGTAGGGGAAACGTAATATCATCAATTCAAGGTATTGGACGCCCACCCATTGATTTGTTCCCTGTCTCTGATTACAAGTCAATATCTCCTTGTCCCTCATTCTACAGGCCAGGGGGACTTCAAAACACTTCCTATGGACTATGTGGCTTGATATGCTCCCATGCAGACAGTCAGGTGAGGGTTAGAATTGGCCTTTGAATCATCCTCAATGCCAAGAACAATATAGGCACTCAAGACATCCACTGACAAACCAATCAGTGTAACTCCCTTCATTAGGTGCCGGGTCCTACAGGATTAACTCTAGGGACCACCTCACATTGCATTTGAGAGCACAGTACTGAAGTGGATGGCAAATGTAGTGAATAAAAGATTGGGCTCCAGAGTGAGAATATTTGAGTCCTGGAGCCATCGTCTTTGTAGCTTTAGGCATGTCACTTAACCTCTCTACATCTCAGTTTCTTCCTCTATAAAATGAGGATCATAACAGATGAACCTAACTAGTAGGGTTCGCATGAGATAAAGTAAGATAACGCTTGTAAACAATTTAGCACCAAGCAAGCGTTCAATAAATGTGGTGATGATGATGATTACTATTTCAATTTAAATATGACTAAGGGCTTCCCCGGTGGCGCAGTGGTTGAGAGTCCGCCTGCCGATGCAGGGGACACGGGTTCGTGCCCCGGTCCGGGAAGATCCCACATGCTGCAGAGCGGCTGGGCCCGTGAGCCATGGCCACTGAGCCTGCGTGTCCGGAGCCTGTGCTCCGCGACGGGAGAGGCCACAACAGTGAGAAGCCCGCGTACCGCAAAAAAAAAAATAAATTAAAAAAAAATAAAATATGACTAAGTGCCATTCAATGTTATACTGTTTATAATGCACAAATAATAATTCATAAAAGGGGAGAGCAATGTGGCCCCAGAGTATTCACTTAACCACAGGGGAGCTATTTCTTAGAGATATGTCCTAGTTCTAAGAGAAAGAATAGGTTTAGATCTGCAAAGGGCATCTGCTACGGGCAAACAGCCAGAAGGATACGGATCCCTGAATTCATGGAAGACACAGGAATGAATAAATGAACAGCTAGAATTTTGTTTTTCAATTCTTCACAAGTTTATTGTTTCTTTGTCTAAAAACACATAAAAGCTTCCTGCTTTGGTCATTTCTTTGAGTCTCATTTTTATGCAGCTCGTGTATGTATGAAATTTAAATTTGTTTTTGTCCTTTTAATCTGTTTCATGTCAGTTTGTTTACTGGACCAGACAAAAAGCCTAGAAAGGAAGAAGGGAAAAATTTTCTGCCCCTACAACTCCATGGGTGGATGTTTCAGTCTGCTACTGAGGGACTCTTATTTCCAGTCTTTAGCTTTTAGTTCTGCAGTTAATAACTTTGTGTATATAACCTTTTATATTTTTTGTCAGTGTGTCTTTGAGATAAATTCTAGAAGTAGGATTATGGCATCCAAAGATAAATGCACATGTGATTTTACTAGATGATGTCAAATTCCCATGGGACATCCCCAGCAGCGATGTATGAGGGTGACTGTCACCTCGAAGCTTCTCTAGTAGACTGCATTATCAAATGTTTCACAGCTAGAATTTTGAGTAAGTGCCCAAGGAGGCAGAAAAGGGGACATTTCAAAGTCTAGTAAGGAAGTGGCAGGTCATTTCAGAAAAGACAGGCTACCTGGTGATAATAACTGGCTGATCAAAAACCATGGTGTGGGAGGTGAATGTAGACTTTAGTGGCAGACAGACCTAGGTGTGAATCCTCAGACAAATTACCTAATATTTTTAAGCCTCACTAGTCTCATCTTTGGGATGGGAACACTTTCACCTTCCTTGCAGAATTATGAGGAGAATTAAGTGAGTTATTGAAGTTAAAATGGTCATCTCAGCATCTCAGTGTCAGCTACTGTGATTATTTGGTGATATTCTAAGAAAAATAAACATTAAAAGGAGTTATATAAATTTACCCGGACAAACACCTAACTTCAGGTGAATCAGGAAAGGCTTTTGTTTAGTGTCCTAAGTCTCATTACTGATTTCCGTAGGAACTGCAATACCTACAATAAATGCCAGGTTTTATCATTATCATGGGTTACATAGAGCTATCATGATCTCATTTAATCCGCACACAACCCTGGAATAGGATCATTTTATTTGTCCATTTTACAAATTTTCTTTTAAAAAGAGGTTTGGAGGGATTTAGTCACTTGTCCAAGCTCACTGACAGTAAGTGATGGAACAGGGATTTGAACCAGGGCAGTGTGGCTCCAAAGGCTGTGTGCTTTGTGTACCTCTACAGAAAGCCAGCTGACCTCCCTGAGACCTGAGGACTTGTTCTCCCTGACCCAGACCTGACGTGACAGCGTGGGCCTGCCACCTGGATTCAAGAAAGAAAAACAGCCCTGCAGGGAAAAGTGGACATGATTAGGTACCGGGCTGGATAGAGTAGGCTTGTGCAATTTTCACTTCACTCTTTCTCTGTAATTTCTCATTTTAATTCATAGCAAACAAACCCCTTAGACTGAAGTGTGCTGAAGATCTGGCCTCTAGTATCAGAAGTGCTTGTCGGAGCTATTGTCCTAAACTGGCAGAAACACAGAACGCCTTCAAAAAACAGAATCCTTAAGAGACAGGTCTGGTTGTGCCAGGGGACATTATTTGCACAACCCAGACTAGCACTATCAATGGCAATCTTGTCTGTAAGCAGAAGAGCTTGCCCCCATTGGTACTACTTGGAGACAATTTGCTTCTTCTCTGGGCCAAAATAATTGAACATCAAATTCTAGAATGTTACAGTAAATCCGAAGAGGATTTGCTAAAGAATGAGAAAAAGATTAAAATATTCAACTACTGGTTCTCAATTTTGTTTTCTTCTCAACTATCTCCACCCATTCTCCCTGGATCTCCTAACATAACCAATCTAACCTTCCTGTTTCTAATTTCTCAAAGGGAGGGCAGGAAGAAGGAGGGAGGGAGAAGAGGTAAAAGGAGAAGAGTGGGAGAGCAGGAAGGCACAGAGCAAGAAAGGAAAGAAGAATCAGGGAGGTAGGTGTCTACAGATTTGAGGTCTTTGTGAGGTCAAAGAAGAGATGTAGCTGGGATAACGGAGGGAGCATGAAATAAACAAAGTTCTCAGGATTTTAGCAGAGGAATATCCTTGTATATCGATAAGACCCAAGAGAGTGAGTAGGTTTCAAGTGGGTTGAAATATAGTAATCAGAAACAAAGAAGTGAAGAAATGTGGAGATGAAATCACCCACTCTGTTAGTAGCTAAACATTCCCCAAGAAACCTTGTCCAACCTTAACCAGGCACACAGGGCATCTTGTGCTCTGGGCTCCCCTGATGTTTGCAATGGTGTCACGTAAGGGGAAGGCAGACCTACATAGTACTGATCACAGTGAAGCAGGTATTTATTTAGATGCTGGACTGAACGCCTTTGGAGCAGAGACTGTATTCTATTCATGTTGCGTATAGTTGGTGCCTAATAAATGTTTGCTGGAAAGGAGGGAAGAAAACGAGGAGGAAGGGAGGGGAAAGAGAAAAGAATGACAAGCAAGAGACATTCAGGAAGCAACTCCTCATCTCAATCACCTTGAGTCAGATGGTAATTTTGCTCTCAAATCAGCCATTTCATCCTTTCAAATCTCGTATATACTTGCCCTGACAATTAGGAAAGAGAAAAAGAGGCAGAGTGATTCATACTGTACCTTTTCACTAGAATGTTTAAAAATTAGCAGTAGCCAAGACTGTGAATAACTGAAACTCAAGGGCAGATATTATGAACTTAATAAACCATTATCTCTAAAATAATTGTTTTTTTTAAATGAGCTTCTAAAAATGGTTTCATGCCTTTTAGGTCCCCATCTGTCCCACACTAAAATACTCTCAGCTCTTTTAACATTTTGTCTTTGAAAGCTTAACTAAAATATTCAGATCAATTACTAAAAAATAGAAAATGCAGTAGTAAAAATACCTTATATTTTAGCCATGTTCTTTCTTTTTTGAACTACTTATCTTTGGTCTCCTTTGATTCTGAGCAAGTAGTATCACTCCAGCCCACAGATGTGAAAACTGAGGAAAGTATCAATATACAGTATGTTCATGTCTGATAAAAACTGAAAACCTAGAATCTTGAGTCTGCATTTAGCTCTCTCCCTGCAGCTACACTGTTCTTTGGCTGTGTCTTTTGAAGCAGAGAAAGGAGTAAAATATTTCCCAATTTTTTACATATCAGACATATTCTTACACACACTAATGTCTTTATAAGATAGATTTTTACTTTTCTCATGCAGTTGTGGTTTTCAAACTTCTTTTAGAAGCAGAATCTTTTAATCAAAATTTTTGATAAATGTCATGCCAAAGCTCTCTATACAGAACAGATAAAAGTGCGAGAGGGTGTGGAGAAAAGGTAACCCTCCTGCACTGTTGGTGGGAATGTAAATTGGTTCAGCCACTATGGAGAACAATCTGGAGGTTCCTTAAAAAACTAAAAATAGAACTACCATATGACCCAGCAATCCCACTACTGAGTATATACCCTGAGAAAACCGTAATTCAAAAAGACACATGCACCCCATGTTTATTGCAGCAATATTTACAATAGCCAGGACATGGAAGCAACCTAAATGTCCATCAACAGTGGGATGGATAAAGAAGATGTGGTACATATATACAATAGAATATTACTCAGCCATAAAAAGGAACAAAATTGGATCATCTGTAGAGATATGGATGGACCAAGAGACTGTTACACAGAGTAAAGTAAGTCAGAAAGAGAAAAACAAATATATATTAACACATATATGTGGAATCTAGAGAAATGGTATAGATGATCATACTTGCAAAGCAGAAATAGAGACACAAACATAGAGAACAAACATATGGATACCAAGGGGGAAGGGGAGGTGGGATGAATTGGGAGACTGGGATTGACATATATACACTATTGATGCTATATATATAATAGATAACTAATGAGAACCTACTATATAGCACAGGGAACTCTACTCAATGCTCCGTGGTGACCTAAATGGGAAGGATATTCAAAAAAAAAGGATATGTGCATACGTATAGCTGATTCTCTTTGCTGTACAGTAGAAACTAACACAACATTGTAAAGCAACTATACTCCAATTTTTAAAAAAAAACTAAAAATAGAGCTACCATATTATCCAACAATCCCACTCCTGGGCACATATCTGGACAAAACTCTAATTTAAAAAGATACACACACCCCTATCTTCGTACAGCACTATTCACAATAGCAAAGACATGGAAACAACCTAAATGTCCATCGACAGATGACTGGATAAAGAAGATGTAGCATATATATATAGTGGAATATTAGTCATAAAAAAGAATAAAATAATGCCATTGGCGGCATGGATGGACTTAGAGATTATTATACTAAGCGAAGTTAAGTCAGACAGAGAAAGACAAATATCATGACATCACTTATATGTGGAACCTAAAAAACATGATACAAATTAACTTATTTACAAAATAGAAATAGATTCACAGACATCGAAATCAAACTTAAGGTTACCAAAGGGGAAATGTGGGGGGAGGGATAAATTAGGAATTTGGGTTTAACAGATACACACTACTATATATAAAATTAGATAACCAACAAGGACCTACTGTATAGCACAGGGAACTATACTCAGTATCTTGTAGTGACCTATAATGGAAAAGAATCTGAAAAAGAATATATATATATACACACACACACATATATATATATATAACTGAATCACTTTTGCTGTACACCTGAAACAGTGTAAATCAACTACACTTCAATTAAAAAATAATAAAATGAAAAATAGATCAAAGTGCAGCTGCACTGTTTGGAGCAGAGCTGAGAGAGCTGTTAGGTCTGGGGATGGGGCCACTGGCATCAGTCTCAACGTCAAACATGAAGAGTGTCAGGACGCCACTGACTGAAGACCCTGTCACAGAGTATGTCTGACTTTGGGTGGAGTAAGAAGGGCAAGGACTTCACAGTCCAACTGATTCCAGTTTCGAGTCTACCACTTGCTCACTTCATGCACTGAGGACGTTATCAACCTTTCTGAGCCTCTTTTCTTCATCCGTACAAGAGTGATCGCAACACCTGCCAGGTGAGTCAGTTCTGAGGGTCAACTCAGGCACCATCAGGGGATCATGGGTCACGGTGCTCAGCACCCAGCAGGTACTCAAGCAGTTTCCTTCCCGAAGGCCCTCGCCAAACCTATGTGCTTTTCTGATACAACAGACGTGTTCTTGTTTTCTCTGAGGGTACAAGTTCCATTTGTTTCCTTAAGTCCGTCTTGTGCATGCCTTTAGCGCTTGAGGGTTTGTGTTACTCCCTCAATCACTTAGCATTTTCTATTCAGTTAGCACAGCATCGAGACTTTAAAAGCAGCTTGAAAATAAACTTGATTCCAAATATGATTTATAACGTCCCAAGCAACAGCTCATTTACCCGAGAAAGCGCCATCAATTAGTGACAGATGTACCCTCGGAGGAGAAGTAGTCTTAGGACTAGGAGATGGAGCGAAAATCGTGCTTCAACTCCTTAAGCCAATTATCCAAGGTGATTTTGAACATTAAATCCTTAGATATGCTTAATTTACTGTCCTTGCCCACAAGCACATACAAAAGTGTGAAGAGGGGAAAAAAAGCTAAGCAATTTAGGACTGCCATTAAAAACAAAGAGAAAGAACAGCATAGATGGGAAAAATACATAGGAGGCAGCATGTGGGCATTGGAGGCGTGTGGGCTTATCGACAGAGCATCCCCAGGCCTCACCCACCTTGCCTTCTCGTGGTACAGCCAGCTACTCCCCACCTGTCTTTGTTCAGTACAGAAATAATTGCACTTACCTGCTTCTGACCTAATAATTACAGCAGTGCCTGATTTTATTCTCGGCATGTTTATTGTGGTTGAATTCCCTCAGCTTTCAGTGCACAGGCCTTACTAAGGATGCTGGCATTCTTTGCTTCAACAACAAGCTAGTGACAAGGCTATGTAAGGTTCTGTAAAATGCCAAGAAGCCAGTGTGAATCCAGCCCCTGGGGGCTTGTAATCTGCACCTGACAGGCAGATAGTAGAAAACCTTGGCAAGACTACAAGGCTTACAGGCGAGGGAAGAAAGGGAATGCATGAGGCCAGTGAATTTGAGGATGCTAATACGTTTCTCCATAGTTTTCTCAAAAGGAGAAAAATAGAAGAGAGAGGGTTTTTTTTTAATCCAAATTATAAGGCAAAAGGTGACCAATTATGCCTGCTGAGCTTTAGTTTGTAAGTACTGAGGAGTGTGTGTGTGTGTGTGTGTGTGTGTGTGTGTGCCTGTGTGCGCGCGTGTGTATGAACATCCACGCACATGTGCATTGCATGTATACTGTGGATGAGTGTGAGTAGATGGAAGCAAGGAAACTTGGGGGCATGGAGAAGAGGTCTAACCTATATACACATTTTTGCATGATGAATTTAACACTTCTATATTGAGAAAAATAAATCCTGCCATAGGAGACCTGAAAAAGTACTACTCTGACTTAATGCAATCTATAGTTTAAAGTACAATTACAGAGTATTCTAAAATTACCTCCTTATACCTCATAACCTGGCAGAATAATTATGGGCTAGATTCTTTCACCTTTTTACACTTTTTAAGTTAAGAGATCCACTGTATTGGGTTATTAAAAACCCGACCTCTTATGGCACATACTTTTATCCCATTATTAAACTGTGTATATAAAATACAGTAAGCTTTGACTTTTATACCTTTTACTTCTAAATTTCAGATTCATAAATCAACATTTGAGGGCCAACTGGGTGTCAGATACTGGGCAAGTGCTTTCAAAGGCACTGCCTCATTTGATCAATACCCGGATTCCTAACCTGGTCTTCTGATTCCAACCTAGTATGCATCCCACCAATCACAACCTTTTGTCATTGCCTGGTCATCAAGTCTCTGAGGGTTAGATGGAAGTACAGGAGCAGTGGCAGCCTCGCTGGAATGTAGAATGGCTTGTCACTGGCTTGCTATTAAAGGCATACGCTTTTATGCCTTTTATTAAAGGAATCCCATTTCTCTAAATGTGAAACTGAGCAAGAATAGAGAATAATCCGTAGTCAACTCACAAAAATATGGTCAAGGATCTTAAGTACTTTGCGCCCTTTTGAGATTTCTTCTACATCCAAGGTGTGACTCAGCAAAACAAACCATCGATGAACGTGTATCCTTGGACAAGGGATGAGTTTTTAATGACTAGATATTTTAACAAAGCTGCAATTGCTTCGAATCTTGTGTTAGGGGAGATGGGCAGTCTGGGGCAGGGAGAATCCTCTTTGGAATTACCATCACCCTTGGGACACATTCTTAACATCCTCGAGGGTTCATTTTAAAGGAAAATTTTACCTTTAAAATCATATCTGAAGTAGCCAAAAGTTATTCAGAGCCAAGGATGATAAATAAAATGAGGGATCAAACTGGATAATATTCTTTACTATCAACATATAAGATATGACGATAAAGTAAAGTACCTTAGGGACTTCACTGGTGGTCCAGTAGTTAACAATCCACCTTCCAATGCAGGGGACGCAGGTTCGATCCCTGGTTGGGGAACTAAGATCCTACATGCCACAGAGCAACTAAGCCCGCACACCACAAATATTGAGCACGTGAGCCACAACTAAGAGAGCCCGCGTGCCACAACTACAAAGCCCACGTGGTCTGGAGCCCACGCACTACAACTACAGTAGGGCCCACGTTCTCTGGAGCCCGCCCGCCGCAACTATGGAGCCCACACGCTACAACCAGAGAGAAGCCTGTGCACTGCAATGAAGATCCTGGGTGCCACAACTAGACCTGACGCAGTCAAAAATAAAATAAAATAAAATAAAGTACATTATTGTCTTGAGTAACTTGTAAGCCATTTATGAACACAATGGCAAAAGAGAATTCCAAAATATTTTAGATAACTGTACATACACATTCACAAGGTTCCTTCCTCAAAATGTGTAGATGTTTAAAACAGAGCAAATTTTAAGAACACATTTCTTCCATTAAATAGATAAGGAAACTGGTTTGCAAAATAAGCCACTGGTCTAGACTACATATGTGCTCATGTGTGTGTATGTGCACACGTGTGTGCCTACACATATGTACACGTGTGTGGACCCACCCACAAACAGGAATTGCCTTCATTCTGTAAGAGCTGTTACTTACCGAGTCTGTTCATCTGGGCACCTGAATCTTGCGTACGGTTGTAATGCTTCCCTACAGCAAGTTTATAGCTTCACATTCTGGGAAGGATGCTATTATTCCTGACTTAAAAAAAAAAAAGAAACAACTAAACTAAAGGAATTATGTGACAACTACAACTTGTTAGTTAGAACTATAAACTTTCTAAAACAGTGAAGTGTGAATATACACAAAAAACTTTCCCAATCTTAACTCCAAACAAACTTACCAGATAAAGAGTATTTTTGAAATTTTTAGGAAATGAAGAAGGTGAAGCACCCTCTAGTTTGTGTGGGAATACTTTTTGCAAAGGTTTTTCTCCCTTGAAAAAAAAACAGAAGCCAAATATCATAACAATGATTACTATTCAGATAGTGAGTATGATTTAACACAAAACGTATTAGGAATTTTTTTAAAATTATGAACTAATACTGTACTCTAGTCAGTAAATTTGTTTCTCAGAGATATGGGCTATCAATTCTGAAACCACTTTATCTTTTACTAGAGTTGAACAAAATAGGTAAATACATTATCGATAATAAGGACCAAGTTTCTCATGCTCAGAAAAGAAGTTACAAATAAGGAAAGAAAGAAGAAAAATGATACCCTAGTAGCAATGAGCACAGTCATTATCCACATTTTAGTTTCTAAAAGCCATTCTCTAATGAAAGAAACAAGAGGGTTTCTTTGGAGAAGTGGTTAATTCCAAGGATGAGGCAGGAAAAATACCAGATGAGTCTGGAGCATCTTATAATTCTTAAAAGTAAACAAGCGTTCAGAAAAGGATGGCAGGATGTGGAAAGGGCACAGGAGCCAACTGGAAAGAGCTCACAATGGCCAAACAATGAAACAATTTGAGCAAGAAAATAATGATAGCATTGTATTATGACCCACAGAATAAAGTAATTTAATATATATGGGTCTGTACTGATATAAATATATAATTGAATAAATAAGTGAATGGAAGGGAAGAGATAGCTCTTTCTTCAGATGAATTCCAATTCATAAATGTGAAAAAAAAATGAAGGAATAGAAAGTCACTCTTAAAACACCACAAATTGTTGTAGGCAATATCCACAGATGTTTTTGTTTTGTTTATTTTTTTGCAGTACGCGGGCCTCTCACTGTTGTGGCCTCTCCCATTGCGGAGCAACTAGCTCCGGATGCACAGGCTCAGCAGCCATAGGCTCACGGGTCCAGCCACTCCACGGCATGTGGGGTCTTCCCGGACCGGGGCACGAACCAGTGTCCCCTGCATTGGCAGGTGGACTCTCAACCACTGGGCCACCAGGGAAGCCCAATATCCACAGATGAATGCTAAAATTAGTAGATGAAAGTATGAGGAATATCTACCCCAACAGGGTAGAAAGGACAGAGAACAGAACTTACAAGGGTTTGGTGGAGGCATACCCTACAGGAAGAGAGGAGTGAGGACATTATTAACTACTTGGAAAGAAAGGGTGGAAAAAAGATGATGTGAATTACTGAATACCGCTACCTCAACCAACTTCCTCTGCTTCAAAGAGAACCACGGCAGAAGGAAGTTGAAATTGAATCAAGAATGGAAAGGCTTAGATGTAGCCGTCATTATCACCTATATCATAGAGATCTCTCTGAGGATATTAACATGAGAATAATTATGATACAGAATCAATTTAGCCATAAACCTTATTCTTGTACTGTTTTTTCTTGCTAGTAATTTTAGGATCACTATGCAGCAGCTTGGGAAAGCTACTTTATGCTAGGACAGACTGTGTGCCAATATTTTGATAACCTATGATATAAGTTCTAAGATGTCTTTTCTCTTGCATCTCTTTTCTACCTCAGTACAAGTAACTTATAAAGAATATGTGTAGTTTGGATTTGAATGACTTGAATACACTTTAGTTCCACTTTTTGATTTGGCCAAAAGAAGCACTAATAGGTCTCAAGGACTGCCTGTTTCAGAAGCCTGAAGTTAGGAAGATGAAACCCAATATCAAGAATTTGAAGCAAATTAACTTGTATGGAAGGAATGTAAAGAAAACATTGGGTATTTTGGCCAATAATTAGAACAGGATGTATTAACTATATTCTCTGGTTTTCAAAAATTTGAATTGTAATAAAATTTTTGATGTGCTATTTCAATTTTCAGTAGCAAATAAATGTGTGTATAGAGGATCTAATTAAAATTCAAGACATATTTGAGTATCTTTAAAAAAAACAAAGAAAAAATACTAGTATTCCCTATTTATCTCCAGTATTCTAGGCACCTTATGAGAGAAAATGTGTTAAGAAAAAAAATACCTGCCCTTGGCCTGGAAGAACACTCTCCTGCTGGACTAGTCCACACTCAGAAAATGAGTAATTACTGGTTATCAAGCTGTACGTTCATTCCTGGGAGAATGGAAGTTGGCACGTTTTCCCAGGTTCCTCTATGTCTGTTCCAGTTGTGATAATAACCATGCTTCACATTTGTATAGCACTTTTGGTTTATAAACTTTACTCACATACTGTACCCGATCTTCAAAACCATTCTTGGAGATTAGTTCATACTAATGAACTGATACTTATGAGGAATCAATACTTATGAGGAACTTGCTCTGTGTTAGGCCCTAGGAAAGAAATGGTGCGGAAAAGAAGTAAAGCTGTCACTGTTTGCAGATGACATGATACTATACATAGAGAATCCTAAAGATGGTCCCAGAAAACTACTAGAGCTGATCAATGAATTTGGTAAAGTAGCAGGATACAAAATTAATGCACAGAAATCTCTGGCATTCCTATATAATAATGATGAAAAATCTGAAATTGAAATCAAGAAAACACTCCCATTTACCATTGCAACAAAAAGAATAAAATATCTCAAATAAACCTACCTAAGGAGACAAAAGACCTGTATGCAGAAAATTATAAGACACTGATGAAAGAAATTAAAGATGATACAAACAGATGGAGAGATATACCATGTTCTTGGATTGGAAGAATCAACATTGTGAAAATGACCATACTACCCAAAGCTATCTACAGATTCAATGCAATCCCTATCAAATTTCCAAAGGCATTTTTCACAGAACTAGAACAAAAAATTTTACAATTTGTATGAAAACACAAAAGACCCCGTATAGCCAAAGCAATATTTAGAAAGAAAGACGGAGCTGGAGGAATCAGTCTCCCAGACTTCAGACTATACTACAAAGCTACAGTAATCAAGACAGTATGGTACTGGCACAAAAACAGAAAGATAGATCAATGGAACAGGATAGAAAGCCCAGAGATAAACCCACACACATATGGACACTTTATCTTTGATAAAGGTGGCAGGAATGTACAGTGGAGAAAGGACAGCCTCTTCAATAAGTGGTGCTGGGAAAACTGGACAGATACATGTGAAAGTATGAGATTAGATCACTCCCTAACACCATACACAAAAATAAGCTCAAAATGGATTAAAGACCTAAATGTAAGGCCAGACACTATCAAACTCTTAGAGGAAAACATAGGCAGAACACCCTATGACATAAATCACAACAAGACCCTTTCTGACCCACCTCCTAGAGTAATGGAAATAAAAACAAAAATAAAGAAATGAGACCTAATGAAACTACAAAGCTTTTGCACAGCAAAGGAAACCATAAACAAGACCAAAAGACAACCCTCAGAATGGGAGAAAACATTTGCAAATGAAGCAACTGACAAAGGATTAATCTCCAAAATTTACAAGCAGATCATGCAGCTCAATAACAAAAAAACAAACAACCCAATCCAAAAATGGGCAGAAGACCTATATAGACATTTCTCCAAAGAAGATATACAGACTGCCAACAAACACATGAAAGAATGCTCAACATCATTAATCATTAGAGAAATGCAAGTCAAAACTACAATGAGATATCATCTCACACCAGTCAGAATGGCCATCATCAAAAAATCTAGAAACAATAAATGCTGGAGAGGGTGTGGAGAAAAGGGAACACTCTTGCACTGCTGGTGGGAATGTGAATTGGTTCAGCCACTATGGAGAACAGTATGGAGGTTCCTTAAAAAACTACAAATAAAACTACCATATGACCCAGCAATTCCACTACTGGGCATATACCCTGAAGAAACCAAAATTCAAAAAGAGTCATGTACCAAAATGTTCATTGCAGCTCTATTTACAATAGCCCAGAGATGGAAACAACCTAAGTGTCCATCATCGGATGAATGGATAAAGAAGATGTGGCACATATATACAATGGAATATTACTCAGCCATAAAAAGAAACGAAATTGAGCTATTTGTAATGAGGTGGATAGACCTAGAGTCTGTCATACAGAGTGAAGTAAGTCAGAAAGAAAAAGACAAATACCGTATGCTAACACATATATATGGAATTTAAGAAGAGAAAAAAATGTCATGAAGAACCTAGGGGTAAGACAGGAATAAAGACGCAGACCTACTGGAGAACAGACTTGAGGATATGGGGAGGGGGAAGGGTGAGCTGTGACAGGGCGAGAGAGAGTCATGGACATATACACACTAACAAACGTAAGGTAGACAGCTAGTGGGAAGCAGCCGCATGGCACAGGGACATCGGTCCGGTGCTTTGTGACTGCCTGGAGGGGTGGGATAGGGAGGGTGGGAGGGAGGGAGATGCAAGAGGGAAGAGATATGGGAACACATGTATATGTATAACTGATTCACTTTGTTATAAAGCAGAAACTGACACACCATTGTAAAGCAATTATACCCCAATAAAGACGTTAAAAAAAAAAAAGAAATGGTGAACAAGATGAATGTGATCGTTGCCACCCACCTACGGTTGACATTACAGTGGGAAATACAACCAAAAAAAAAAGTAAACAAATACTTTAAATACAGAGTACCATATAAAGGGGAAGAAAGCAAGAGTACTATAAAGCAAAAAAATAAGCAGACAGACATAGAGAGACCTACTGTAGAGAGGAGGTGTTGTCTGATGAGAAGCAGGCAGCCCAGCAAAGCCTGGGGTAGCACCTCCCATTCAGAGGAATCAGCAAGTGCAAAGGTGGTGTGTGCAGGGGGGCTGTGAGGGGCGGACAAACAGCTTGGCACATTCTGGAAACTCTCAGAAAGTAAATTCCTCTGAAAAAATTGGGAAGGAGGGAGATAGAGGCCTGAAATGAGGTCACAGAGGAAAGGAGAGGGCAGACAGTGTTTAAGCCTGGGACTAACTGGCCATGTATGAAGGGTTTTATTTTAAGTTCAATGAAAGGGTTGAAAATATTACTGTCACTTTACAAGTAAGTAAAATTAAGCTCAGAGAGGTTACACGTCTTCTCAGAATTCTTATACCTGGCAAGCATACAACTTCATCCCAGATCTTTCTATTCCTTCCTCCTTTGCACAAATATGTGTTAAGTGCGTGCTAGATGCCAAGCACGTTACTACTTGCTAGATACGATACAGCCTTAATCTCAGTTAGATTAGGTCTAAAACTGGGAAATGGCCACGTGAACAAATACAAAAAAATATGGCAGGCACTGTGTCCAGAGGTCTCTACAGAATGTAGGGGAGGCTTGAAGTGGGGAGAAGGCAGGTGTATGTGGGCGGGACAGGGAGAGTCAGAGAGCTAGTATTGAGCTCAGTCTAGAAGATGAAGGTTTATAAGGAAAATCGGGGTATGGGAGGTTAATCAAAACAGAATGAGCAAAGATACAGAGAATTAAACAGCCTGATAGATGCTGGAAATAAAAAGCTGGGGGTGGGGATGCGAGTCGGGGGCTTGAGGGTAGGGTTGAAAAAACAGAAATGGCCAAAGGCCAGACCATGAGCCCTTGACAGAGCAAAGCAAGAAGTTTGGACTTCATTCTCTAAGCAATAGAAACCAGTAAGCTTTCTAGTAGGAGAGCAACCTGATCTGATTCATTTCAGATAGATCACATCAACAGAACTACAGAGGTGAATGGTGGTGATGGCAGGAAGGGGCAGGGGTAACATTGAAAACAGGGAAACCAGTTAGAAGACTTGCAAGGTCTAGGCAGGAGGAAATGGAGGGGGCATGGGGTTGGAGAGATGAAAAAAGATTGAATAGGGCTTCCCTGGTGGCCCAGTGTTTAAGAATCTGCCTGCCAATGCAGAGGACACGGGTTCGAGCCCTGGCCCGGGAAGATCCCACAGGCCACGGAGCAACCAAGCCCCTGCACCACAACTACTAAGCCTGCGCTCTAGAGTCCTCAAGCCGCAACTACTGAGTCCACGTGCCACAACTACTGAAGCCTGCGTGCCTAGAGCCCGTGCTCCGCAACAAGAGAAGCCACCGCAATGAGAAGCCCGCACACTGCAACAAAGAGTAGCCCCCGTTCGCCGCAACTAGGGAAAGCCTGTGCACAGCAACGAAGACCCAACACAGCCAAAAATAAATGAATTTATGAAAAAAAGAAAAAAGATTGAATAGATGGGAAGAAGGAAAAAGGTGTAGAACTTAACGATGCTGAGTGTTTGGGGTAAGCGAGATAGGGGATTTAGGGTGAATTCTGGGTTTTTATGACTTTTGACTGTAGAGTCAGTACTTCTGATATGGAAAGGTTTTCCACCTCATATAAAAGAATGTCTTTTATTTATTACAAACAGTTTAACATATCTTCTCTGCCAGCTAATAAAAACTCACCTGATTCATATTTTAAGTTATTTTTAAAGAGAAAATAATACGCTTTATTTTTTTCTAACAAACTATTGTTTAAGAGACTAGGAAGGTTTTTTTTGGGGGGGGTTGTTTGTTTGTTTGTTTTACCTAAAATGATCAGCATAATGTCCTCTACTAAGATAAAGAAGAAATTCCCACATGGCCGCTGGCAGGATATCTAAGCAGAGAAAGAAAGTAGGTTTTAACAAATGGAATTTTTTTGCAATTTAAGTTTCTATCAAAGGAAAAATATTAGTACTCTATTTAAGAAGATAGTTCTCTGGGATCCTCAGAAAATGTGAAATAATAATTCCTTTTATGTTCAGACCTGTCTTGACATGCCCTACTACCATCATAAACACAGCACATAGAAGCTCAATTTCTATTCTCAGATGCTCAAGAAATAACTTCAGATTCAAGTCTGACATTTGACTTGAAAGATATGATGTTAACATATCATACATGGTGCCTGAAAAACATTTAAAAAATATATTTAAAGACTTTTCAAAATAATTTGGCTCTAGGGGACAAATATCAGTGATATTTAAACATTAATTGTTCCAAGAGCTTATATAGGATAGTATCCATACACGGCCTGTCCTCATCACGCTCCTTTCCTTCCCTATGTCCTCTCTTTCTTGTCCATTTCATTTTGTCATCCTTATTCTTTTTGAGAGGTATAGAAAACCTTTAACCATGTTTAGGGGGAGAAATGAGCTGAGATTTCCATTTGATTAAAGTTTTACATAGAATGCGCTGTGTGTGGAGAACTAGCAAAGAAAAGGCCCTCGAATTGATGGTCATTTGAGAGAACTATACCAAGTACTTTAAAGATTCAAGATATATGTCATTATCTCCATGGCAAAAATGAGAAAACTGAAGATTGGAGAAGCTAAGTAACTCACTCAACATCACACAGTCAGCAAGTGATGGAACTGGGGGTTCAATCCCAGCTCTGTGGCTCCAAAGCCAAGGAAATGAGCAGCCATTCCTAATTCGACTGAACCTCCCAACACTCCCCATTTTGTGGGAAATTTTACAAATGCCCTCTAGAGCTTTTTTTTTCTGCAAGCGCAAATGTGGAAAAAAATTCTTTGATTCATATGCATGTATCCTTAATTAGCTGTCCTGCTTATTTATTTCAGAATGCAAAGGCACATTCATTTATTAGACCTCCGAGTGTTTTCAAAATTTGGCAAAGGAAACAGAAATAATGGCCATAACACACTTCCTGCAATAGCCAGCAATTAATGGAAAGGGCTCTCATAGCTGTGTGAACTCAGCTGTAAACTCATATTCTTCCCATCTAACTCCAGAAGCAAATTTCTGAGTAAACAAATGAGTTAATTTGCTCTCTGAGCTAAAGTGGACCAAGGAGAGGCAATTCTCTGTTGAGTAAGTAGTATTGGAGTTTGTTAATGACAACCTTGAAGTAGCCCAACATTATGGTCTCATATGATAAATTTCAGTTTTCTAAATCTAAATTACATACCA
The DNA here is from genome assembly GCF_008692025.1 of Phocoena sinus. Lineage (NCBI taxonomy): Eukaryota > Metazoa > Chordata > Mammalia > Artiodactyla > Phocoenidae > Phocoena > Phocoena sinus. The sequence continues at coordinate 76,165,720 of NC_045768.1, read as the reverse complement.
CTAAAAATCAATTGCTTAGAGGGAAAGAGGCTGTCAGCAGAAAGTATGAAGGTGGGAAAGAGATAGTTAGCATGTTTTAAAAATAGATTTTGATATAATTCAGTCATTTTTCCAGAGATACAGGTTACTTGGATCAGATGAGTGCTTTCCCCAGCCATGCTTCCTATCTTTGTAGACTCATTTTGTGCATGTCATAGAAGTTATAGGCTATTACAGGTGTTATAGGAATCTTGTATGTATCACAGAAGTTACAGGATACGAATGGATGTTATACCGAATTACAGGATTGTTATAGGAAGTTGTAGGATGGACCAGGAGTTACAAGAATTGAATTTAAATGGTGAGGAATACATCACCAGGGCAGTAGATGAAATCTGACCAGTGGAAATACCAGACCTATATCTGCGGATCTCTCAGGGGTGGACACTGTATTAGTTTCCTATTGATGCTATAACAATCTATCACAAATTTAATGGCTTGAAACAATGCAAATGTATTATCCTACAGTTTCTGAAGGTCAAAAGTCTAGGTAGACTGGGCTGGATGCTCTCCTGAGGATCTCACACTATCAAAATCAATGTGCTGGTGGGGCTGCATTCCTTCCTCAAAGCGCTGGGGAAGAATCTGGCCCCAAGCCCATTCAGGCTGTTGCAGGGCTGACGTTCCCATTCCCTTGCTGCTGTAACCCTGCGTACATGGGGAAAGGGGATAGCTTTTGCTCCTAACAGCTGCCCACATACTTTCTCATGCTTTCCATGTGGCCTCCTCCAGCAATGACAGTAGAGTCCCTATGATGCTTTAAATCGGTCCGATTTCTTCTTCTGCCATATCTCTCTCTGACTCCAGCAAGCTCTCCATAAAGTTTTCCACTTTTCAAGCCTCATGTGATTAGATTGAACCTGCCTGGATAATCGAGACTAACCTTCCTATCTCAAGATCCTAACCTTAACTACATCTGCAGAGTCCCTTTTGCCATTTAACATAACGTCACCACAGCATGCCATCAGAGGGCAGAGTTCATGGGGGGCAAAATTCTGCCTTCCACCTGTATCATTGTTTCCTGGGGGACCTGGGCTCACAAAAGCTCTATAAAAAAATGTGGCTGCCAAAACCATCAGGCGACCTTCCAAATTTTGAGTACGAAAAGAACCCTATGCAGAAGTGCCTCTTTCTTCAGAAGGTAACCAATCAACTTGTTTTACACCAAGCTGTTTCGAGCTGTGAAAGAGAGTACTTAATAATGCACAAGTTAACAAAAAACACATCTTATTTTTAAGGCAAAGTCATCAAAAAACATTGATAGTAGGTTTAGTAATAATAATAGCTACTGTTTTGCGCTCAGTAGTAAATAGCCTTTAATACAGGCAGTTGTGAGCATCCCCTTTCTCAGTTCTTTGATAGAATGGGATACAGTTGTTCCTTCTGGACAATGGAGAAATACATTTCAGTGCTATCAGGACTGTAATGCAACATGCAGTATCAACACATAAATCCCTGCTAATATTTCCTATGCCCACGAAAGCTCTCCACACATGACTACGTAAACTGAACTTACGTATACAAAACGTGGAATGAGGTTGTGCATGGCATGGTTCACTGCTGCCACAGAATTGTAGAGCAGTGCAATCACCAACTGTTGTCACAAATCTTAAATCTGCTTTGACATCACAGTCTGTAAATTATAGTTCATCAGCGGACGCAGCTCACTGGTCTCTGCCCATTCATTTTCTCATGTGATAAAATCATTTCCCAGCAAGAATACAGTTTCATGAGAGTCACTTCACAGTGAGAACCATCCAGCACAATAGTTAAACGCCAGGGGGTTATATAAATACAAATAAAGTCAGAATGTTTAAAATTCTTTGAGCTGATATTTCAAGAACAAGGGTATTTAACATCTCTGGACAATCAAAATACTAACTTGATAAGTACAGAAGTTCTTTAATCCTAAGGGTATTTAATATTGATCTTAATGACAATGATCTGTATTTTAGATCTAGATCAATCCTAATGACAATGATTCAAATCATTAACAAATGTATTTATTCCCCTCTGGAAATAAATTCAAAGCATACTGAATTAAAGCCAGTTGTTAACTAAAAAAACTCAAGTTGTATGGTCTGAGTTCTATTTTGAAGTTACTACTTAATTTTAGTATAGACACCACCCCGGACATAATAGTCCACCTTCTATTTAACTAAATTATTAGACAGTAGAAAATAGTATCCATTCTGTACTTCCCATGCTTTCTATTCTGTTCCTTGTGATTGACAATTGCTTTGGAGACTAATACTCACTGAACTTTAGAATGAATTTTGAATGCCTGTAACTTTTATTAACACCCTTCAGAACATTTCTCTGTGCTACACTGTTCCTTAAAAAAGAAATAATTGATTAGACAATTTAGGAAATCAAATACTAATGCAGATTTCACATTGATTAAAATTAGGAAAAAAATAGGGTTTTCATGATTTCCAGCATGCCACACTACAGATATAAATATAAGACAAGCTTATTGACTAACCAACTTAGATTTTTTTTTTTTTTTTTGCGGTACGCGGGCCTCTCACTGGTGTGGCCTCTCCTGTTGCGGAGCACAGGCTCCGGACGCGCAGGCTCAGCAGCCATGGCTCACGGGCCCAGCCGCTCCGCGGCATGTGGGATCCTCCCGGACTGGGGCACGAACCCGCGTCCCCTGCATCGGCAGGCGGACTCTCAACCACTGCGCCACCAGGGAAGCCCCAAACTTAGATTTAAATAGTAGACAAAGCACGCCATTTTCATATCAACAAAACAAAAAAAGAGTTTTAATCAATTTGAATTTAAGTCACTTTACTCTCTGAGTAAAAAAATGAATTCAGTAAAAATACAATCAAATTTTATATAAAAATCTGCCAAATGGAAGCTCTTTACTGTGTGACCTTTAGCACAGTTTAACAACCTACAATAAAATCTTACTTTCATTTTCTGTTCTATACATTACTTCATGCATTATCAGCCCCAGAAAATTTTCAGTGACAATAATTTCATTGAAAGTGTCTTAATATAAACTCTATTCAAATTCACTGAATGTCATGTATCATTTGTACAGCCTCTTTCTTGACATTATTTTCAAAATATTGCTTGCACCCAATTCTTCTTTTCTGCACACACTCACATTCATGCTTCGGCTGTTATAGAAATAGCTAATTTACATATAGATTAAAAATTACCTTGAAGCCCGTTTACACCCTGATGAGTTAAAGACAAAGTAACTCAAAGCTGATAGCTGGCTTCCATTAAATCCAAATATGATGACACATTACACTAGCCAAAATACAGGTTTCAGGTTCATGGCTTGGACCCTAAACTGTTAGATGGGATGATGGTAGTTCAGCAAATATAACAAAATTCAGATATTTTCTTCAATGCCATTGCAGATTCTGAGACGCTATCCCACAAAGCACCTCTTTGCTTATTCTTCACGTTTTATCCAATATGCATTAACGGTAGTCGTTTTAAGTCAAGTCAGTTAGCAGGCCACTGGCAATCTAGCCAATTTTGATTCGACTTGAGGAAAGAACGTTCTTTCAAAATGACTAAGAAGTTAAAGTGTGACTAACTGTCTAGTTTGATAGTGCTGGCTGCTTGTCCATTTACTGGACTTCAGAGAAGCATTAGGTGATTGCTGCCTAGTAGGACAATTCTTCTACCACTTCCGGTAAGAATTTAAACCCTTAAACACATAGATTATTGTCAGGAAAAGCTGAAAGGCCATGTAGAGTTGAGATCAGAATTGGTATCAAGGAAAGCCACCTTAATAAGCCTATGCATCAGCAGATCAAACCATCCAGTAGAGGAGAGAATGAAGGAGACTTGCAGGGAATGGTAGAGTTGAAAGAACACACTGTGCAGTAGACACAGGGCAAGGGGGAAATAAATACAGAGTGAGAGTCAGAGAATGGCAGAGTCCAAGAGAGAACTCCTGAGTTTCCACTGGCTTTCCATCTCTTGGACCAGTGCCCATGAAAGTTGGCCATATTTCCTACCCTGAATTTAGTGATATAACCTTATATTTTTTCCGTGTACTTCTTTTATACTTGAACTGATATGAGTGTGCCTTTTGAGAAAACAAGCGCTGATTACAACACCATGTTAAAAGATGCTTTCAAGATACAGCAGTAAATCAACTAGCTTATATCTGGAATTAATATAAGGAAAGAAAAAAATGTGTTTTGTAGAAAAAAGAACAACTTCTGCGCATCCTGATATGGAAGAATTCTCTAACACCCAAAATAATGTGCTATTAAAAAACAAACACTAGAGAGTGGTTGAATAAGCTGTGACATGTCCCTATTTCGGGAATATTACGTAACTATTCAAAAGGAGGAGTTTGATTTACATGTATTGACCTGTGGGAAAAGCCACAAGTTGAAGAGAAATGTGTGTGGCATGACCCATTTTTGTAAAATCAGAGAAAAACCTTTTATTGGTGTGAAGATTTTCATTTGGGTGCATTGCTATGAACATGGAGAAGAATGGGGACATTAAGCTGTTAACATTTATCCTCTTCAGGGTGAGGTGGTGGTGGGAGTGAGGGTCATAGGGAAGGCAAATATTGTTGGGTTTTTCTTTGATACTTTTAGGATTTGGGGGGACTTGTAATAAAAGGCAATAAAAGTATGTATTGCTTTTTAGTTTGAGAGAAAAATCCAATAAAGTAAATAAGAAAGATAACTCAAAAAATAAATAAAAAACAAACACCCTATGTCTGCTTTCTTTTTGTGAGAAAGAATTATATACCTAAAAGTTTTCATCTCTGAGAGCTTCTAAAGAACCCAGGGTAAAGTGACATGTTGGTATTTTAAAAAGATGGAAAGGTCTTGAAGATGGATGATGGTGAAGTTTGTTCCATGCTCAGCATTTACACTTTGGTGTTTATTCAAGAGATTTGTCTCCTTCCTCTGTGCTCATCTTACTCCTTTGGCCCAACCATGTATTTCCACCCAATTCATATGCTGATGATTCTGGCAGTCAACTGTCCCCGTCTCCATTTCTTGTCTTTTTAAATTTTACCACAGAGAGTATTTCTTTTTTTCCCCTTATAAACTAAGACATGTTTTCAGTTTCCAGAAATAAAGGCAACACTACAAAAGAAATTGCAGTGGATCTGGACTACTTCCAGAGCCTAACAAGTTAAACAACTAAGATAAAAAGAAAATTAGACAATGGCTCTTTTCTATCAGAAGAACTTTGATCAGATGGCTGTAATACAAATAAGGAGGTATTTATTAGAGGCTAATATAGACCAAATCACAAAATATGCAAGCAAAATAAACAAAATACAAAGAAATTAAAAAAAAAATGTACCCAGCAATTCCACTTCCATGTATTTATCCAAGAGAAATAAAAATATATGTCCATACAAAGACTTATACAAGAATATTCGTGGAAGCTTTATGCATAATAGCCAAAAACTGGAAACAACCCAGAAGTCCATCAGTAACAGAATATAAAAACAAACTGTGGCATATCCACACAATGGATAATACTCAAGCAGTAAAAAGGAATGAAGTTCTGATTTACACAACAACAAATGAATAATAATATTATGCTGAAAGAAGCCAGACATAAAAGAGAATATACTATATGATTCAGCCTATCTAGAGAAAGCAAATTCTAGATAGGCTGAAATTCTAGAAAAAGCAAAACTAACCTATAGTAACAGAAAGCAGACCAGTAGTTGACTGAGGCTAGGGTCGGGTAGTGGGGAGAGCTGACCAGAAAAAGGCATGAGGTGGCTTCTTGCGATAACGCGAAGGTCTTGATTAAGATGGCAGTCGCATAGTTGTGTACATTTGCAAAAGGTCACTGAACTGAACACTTTTAAAACTGGTGCATTTTATTGCATGTTAATTATACTGCAATAATGTTAATTTTAAAGCAATATGTTTATCATAAAGCTGGGCCCCTCCCAATGCATATCATTATAGAGACATCATTGGCCTTCAGTGAAATCACCATTTACATAACTGTTCAAACTATTTTTTTTTTTTGCGGTATGCGGGCCTCTCACTGTTGTGGCCTCTCCCATTGCGGAGCACAGGCTCTGGATGTGCAGGCTCAGTGGCCATGGCTCATGGACCCAGCCTCTTCACGGCATGTGGGATCCTCCCAGACCGGGGCGCGAACCCGTGTCCCCTGCATCGGCAGGCGGACTCTCAACCACTGCACCACCAGGGAAGCCCTCAAACTATTTTTTATTTAACATTATATAACATAGATTCTCCATGCAGCTACCTAAATTAACTTAGTCATCATCTAATGGAATCTAGTAATTTATTATACTCATATGTCATAGTTAGTTGTATTAGGAAAACATTTACTATCTTCATCTTTATAAAAGACTCATCATTTTTATATAGTTCTCAAGAAAGAAGGATAAAAGTTTGAGAGACCTTGAAGAGAGAAAAAAAGGCATAACTTGCTAGTTATTTTTCTTCTCTAATTTAAACTATTAAGCAGTTCACAGGTGTACATATACTTTAGATACGTTTTATTGTTTATGACTTAGCTTCTCTGGATGCCTAGTTATGTCTACTTGAAAGCCAAGGACTCATTTTTAAAAAAAGTAAAAGAATGCCCTTGGGGCCGTATCAGCCCATTCTCTCTCCCAGATAGAAATCACTGATGTACATAAGGGTAGAAGCAATCCCATATTCCATCACAGGAATCTCTTCCTGGTCTCCAGGAAACTTCCAAGAAACTACGATGGCTCAATGATTCATCATCTGATGATAATAGGCATCTATGAATGCCCTACCTCACCATCCACACCACCTAATATGTTAATGAGTCCACCAGGACAAAAATGATCCAAGGTAGCTCTAGTGAAATAAACTCTTATTTGTGTCAGAAAGCTGCATTCTTCCAAAGTCAAAAGCTTTGGGTCCTTTCTATTCCGATGCAAATTTTCTGTCCTTCTCATGATCCCTCTTATAGCACAAGGATTTTTCTCTATATTTTGTGAGGATGTTATTTTTCATCAACCCCAGGTAATTGTCTCAACTGATCTATGATGTTAATAAAATACTTCAGGAACACAGTATGATTATTGAATTTTGGTGGCTGGTATAAAGAACACGGTGGACCACCTGCAGCCAGGACACTGCTGTCTTCAGAATGGCTGAATTCATCTATGGGCCAGGGATTGGCATGTCGGTCATTGACGCACCTCCTCAAGAGTCCAGGTATGATAACAGCTCCTGCAGTGAAATAATACTGCCCATGTTTTGTATGGTACCTGACAGGTTTTAATTGTCCTGAGTGAACATCTAACAACACCCAGTTCAGAGAATGGTGCTCCTCCAGTACAGTGGCTTCCCCTAAGATAGATTAAAAAACACAGGCCAGTGTTCATAAAATATAAGGCCCAAGAATCTTCTGCCTTAATAGACCTAGCCAGTATAATGCGAAGAACTTAGCCTTCCCTTCAACCTACCCCATTATTATTTCTGATATTCTCCAAAGAAGTCTTTCAAATGTACTCCAAGTTAGGACAGGCCCTACTCAGAGCCCCGACTCTCCTTTTTCTGATCCAGTCCCCACCAACCATATCAGGTTTCCAGAGTCAGCTAGAAAAACCTCATTAGCCGACTAATTACCCACATTAGCCCTTCTGAGAACAGCACTGTCCACACAAAGGATGTCTCTGGATACTCCCAGAGTTTCCAATTAAAGGCAGCTAGAATGAGAAAAGGTGGCTTTCTTCCTTGTCTGTGGTACACTTTGTCACAGAGCTCTGCAGGGCTTACTGTGCTCAGAATCTCACGAAGTGAGCTCCTGACATTACCTCATTCTTCCATAGTGTTTGAAAACCAGTTCAAGGAGCCTGGTCCTGGAAAGGTACCATCCATTCACAGGACCCTCCTAACCCCTCCACCCACTGCCACCTATAGGGTGATGTCTGAATGGTGGTAGGAATGAGGGTTTCTGCACTAGCAACAAGCCAACAGGACTGTAAATAGGTACAATATCAAGGGAGAGACCAGACTGTTTTTCTCAGCGTGTGGTCCCCAGAAGACCTACAAAGAACGCTTAGGTGCTTATCGACAATACATATTCTTCCTCTGGATTTCACTCCTCAAACACTAAATCAATAATCTGAATAGGTGAACAGTCTTTTTTTTTTGGCGGTACGCGGGCCTCTCACTGCTGTGGCCTCTCCCGTCGCGGAGCACAGGCTCCGGACGCGCAGGCTCATTGGCCATGGCTCACACGGGCCCAGCCGCTCCGCGGCATGTGGGATCCTCCCGTACCGGGGCACGAACCCGCGTCCCCTGCATCGGCAGGCAGACTCGCAACCACTGCGCCACCAGGGAAGCCCCAGATTCTTAATTTTTAAACAAGAGCATGAGACGATTTTTACACAGATCTAGGACTAAGAACCATTGCTAGGTAAGCTGAGATAAACACTGGTACAATTTAAACTCCTTGATATGAAAATGTGGGTATTCTCGTGTATCCTGGAGGTTCTTCCTTAGTAAATAGAATGTGCCAAATCAGCATTATTGACATTTATCTGAAATGGGGGTTGTCAAAGGATGCAGACATTGGAGACCATTAGAAATGCCCTCTAGATATCCACAGCCTTCATATAGGTACTTCCCATGAAAGAAGTGAAAGTGCTAGAAATTTTTGAAATGATGATGAGGACAGGGGTATTTAATTTCTGCTTTTAAGGGAAAAATATAAAAATGGCAGAAAAAAATGAGATATATGCTTAATCCTAATTTTTAAATCACTCTATTGACATAAAGACATGTTGGCTGTTTAGGAAGATAAAGAATATACTTAATTTGCTTTGCTCTTAGAATTATCGTATTTGGAACATTAAAGAGTACAGTTAATGTAAAGAATAATTATTAATTTACTCAGTGAATTTACCTTCAGTTGATTTAGCGATACCAATATCATATCTCCATCTCTTTTGGTTAATGATAAGAAAAACTACTATTTACTGAGTCATTACTACCCACCAGTTATGTATTAAGCAGTATATAGGCCATGTGTGAGAAAAGAGTGTGAAAAGTATTTTTTTAAATACATAAGAAAAAGTTATGTTTTCAAAACTTAGTAGCTTCCATGGTGTTAAGAGCTATAGAAACCATTCATGTCCTGAAAAGCAAATAAGAGGCGGGGGGGGGGGGGGGGGGGGGGGGGGGGGCGGGGAAGACAATCTATTGAATTCAACATTTGTCAATTGTAGCTTAATCTAATCCAGTGATTCTCAAACCTGATATGATTTCTGGCCCTCATCCCTGGAGTTCCTGAGGATCTGATGTGAGGCTAGAGCATTTGCATTTCTAAATTCCCAGGTGATACTGACACACAATTTGAGAACTATTGGTCTAATTAGTTTCATTTCTTCAGCTGTAGCTGATCCCTTACCCTTGTCCCAACGTTGCAGGAGGTGTATGATGGGCACAACACCAGATGCATCCTGGAACTAAGCCCAAATGTCTTTCTGTTTCTGTAACTGTTTTTGTCTGTTTGTGACGAGAAAGGGAAAGGATTCTGATTTCAAAAGTATATTTTGTGCATGTTAGAAATATTGGAGAAAAACAAAAAAAATGATCTTGTAAAAACTGAAAGTACCTTTCCAAAACTGTCTTCAATGTGCACCTGGCTCTGTAATCCAATCAAATGCAGAGCTTGCTTTGCTTATATTTCTGCTGCTGAAATTAGCTACAAAAGATTAGCAGAATCATAAAATGGCTGACAATAAAATGTGTCTTGTTTCTTAATTTTTTTGCTTTCCTTTGCACTTTTCAACAAAAGATGTACCTTGAATCTCAATATACTTTCCCCCCAGGGTATCTGGTAAAACTTTATCTTATTCAGCTGCAGTGTCTCTTGAAGAAATTGGCTTTACAACCACAAGGAGTTCTGTAGGATTCATCACCCTCAAGTATCAGTCCTTACACTTCTGAAGACTTAACGATCCCCAATTACTAATTTTCTTAAAGAGCTTCACTGTTTTCTAGTCAAAAAAAGTTTATTACCATTTCACAAACAAAGAATTTCAATCCAAACTTTATGTCAGTCTATTGTTTCTTGCATCCTTTCCTTCTGGAAGGCAGCTGCTACAAGAAAAAGACTCCTTATCTTTTGTAATATTTGTTCTCTTCTCTAGATATTTTCAAGAGGGATTAGCACCATGACATCAAGAAGCAGATGTGAACGTGGAATGCACAACTCATTAAAGTCATGGAATACTTGTCTATCATGATTTCTCTTGTTGTATTCATTTTATTTACATCATTAATCAACAAATATAGCTGATCCTTAATAATCAAGGGATGTTATAATAATATTGGTGGCTGTTTCCATAAAGAAAAAAAAATCTGTCACTTTGTGTTAAAGAACTGCAACAATTAATAGGAACAAAAGCTTGATTAAAACAAACACCTGATTTTAGGTTTCAGAGCCCAAGCAGAGTAAGGAAGACCAGCACAGTGGTGTGGCTCAGACTGGACTGTTGAAGCATGAGGAAGTTGATGAGGGTGCCCATGGTTTGGGCAGGGGGAGGGGTGGTGGGTAACGGCAGCCCAGCTAGGGATGTCAGAGCCTGTGTTGGGTAAGAAGGGTATCTTCATGGTATACTGCAGCAACAATGGGAGACTGGTCAGATATAGGATAACTGATCAGACAATATAGAAGGCTAATGGGAGCCAGTTTCTCACTGTTGAAGAAGGGAGTTACAAATATGTAAAGGGAAAAACTAAAACTTTGTAAGTATTGGATTGAAATTGGAGGTATAGGTGCAAACTCATGATTTTTGATATAGAAACGGAAACATAGATGTAAATGTGAGGACAGATGGACAGAAAGACAAATATTCCCTAGCTCTGACCACTTAGAGGGCCTCAGAGCAACAATCCCCAATACCAAGGAGAAAAACTAGCTTCCAGATCTGGGTTTCTATATACCTTTCTCTGTTGGTCCAGGGCTCCTTGGAGTAATGGGTGATTTCAGCACTGGGGCAAGGAAAGTACTTGAGCCAGAGTTACCTGTTCCCAAAAGTAAGGAAGCACTCAAAGAATGACGGAGATATGTCAAAAGAACACAGAAGCCATTTCGAAGGGATTTCCAATGGTTAAGTATGGGATAATTTAAGCATCAAAATAAATAAGTATAGTAATGGATTATAATCTATTGAATTTAATCAGAAACCATAAGTCCATACTGAATAAATTTGTTGACTGAAGTGTGAAGAGTAATGGGATAGTATTCAAGTAACTCTCCACAAAACACTTATTAATTTCAAAAAGACTAACTTTACAGCAGAGAAGCCCTAGCAGATTATCTTTTAATTCAAATGACCAAAGTGAACATAAATAATGGGGCAAATTGAAATCATGAGCTGCCAGACACAATGCAATGAGAACAATTCAAAATCATACCTGTAATATCGTGGAAAAATATTCTTAACTTTATTATAATCATGATGAAATATCAAACAAACCCAAATTGAGGAGTATTCTACAAAGTAATCTTCAAAAGCATCAAGGTCCTTGTGGCAGACAGACCCTAAAGTGAACACCAATAATCTCTGCTTCTTGGTGTTTATGCCTTTGTGCAATCCTATCCCTTGCGTTTGAGCAAAACCAGTAGGATACAGCAAAGATGATGGGATGTCCCTCCCATGATTACATTACAGTACGTATAAGACTCCATCACACTAGCAGAGTCTCAGCTTCACTGTCCTTGAAAGAGGAAGCTGCCATGAAGTGGTCATGCTGAGAAAACCCACATGGCAAGAAACTGCAGGAGCTAAGGGTGGCCTCCATCAATAATGGAAGTCCTGCAGCAGCAAGGAAATGAATTCTTCCAGCAATGTGAAGGAGCTATGAAGCAGATCTTCCCCCAGTCAAGTCTCTGATGAGACCACAGCACTGGCTGACATGTGAATTGCAGCCTGGTGAGACCCTGAAGCTAAGTCCTTTCTGGACTCCTGACCTCTAGAGACTGAGATAATAAATGTGTGTTGCTTAAAGCTGCTAATTTGTGTTAATTTTTTAGGCAGCATAGAAAACTAAGACAGTAATTAAAGTCAATAAAAGACCGAGAAACTCTTCCAGACTAAAGGAGACAAAAGAACTATTATTACAACAAAATGCAATGCATGATTCTGAACTGGATCCTTCTGGGCATTACTGGGACAACTGGGAAAACTTGAACATCGCTTGAGAATTAGATGGTAGAAGTATATCAGTGTTATTTTCCTAATTTTGATGAATGTTTTACAGTTATTTAGGAGACTATCCTTGTTAGTGAAAATACTAATAGTAAACAAACAGGACTTCCCCAGTGGCGCAGTGATTGAGAATCCGCCAGCCAATGCAGGGGACACAGGTTCAATCCCTGATCGGGGAAGATCCCACATGCCGCAGAGCAACTAAGCCTATGCACCACAAGTACTGAGCCCTCATGCCACAACTACTGAAGCCCACGTGCCTAGAGCCCGTGCTCTGCAACAGGAGAAGCCACCACTATGAGAAGCCCGCCCACCACAATGAAAAGTAGCCCCTGCTCGCCGCAACTAGAGAAAGCCTGTGCAGCAACAAAGACCCAGCACAGCCAAAAAAATAAATAAATAAATTTATTTTAAAAAAATAGTAAACACTTTGAGTATAAATACTTTGCATACTTTTTTTTTTGCGGTACGCGGGCCTCTCACTGTTGTGGCCTCTCCCGTTGCGGAGCACAGGCTCTGGCCGCGCAGGCTCAGCGGCCATGGCTCACGGGGCCCAGCCGCTCCACGGCATGTGGGATCCTCCCAGACCGGGGCACGAACCCGTGTCCCCTGCACCGGCAGGCGGACTCCCAACCACTGCGCCACCAGGGAAGCCCCTGCATACTTCGAATTACTAAATAACTTGAACACTAAAGTATACTAAAGTATTCAAAGATGATGATGCGGCATAAGGTTGGCAACTTACAAATGGTTCAGGGAAAAAAGTTACTTATATTCACAACCATTTTTTAAATTTAAGATGGTTACAAAAAATATTTCAAAAACAAGCAAAAAAACCACTCCTACCTAGTCTTCTCCATCCCAACAAATGACATTTCTATTTTCCCATTTGCTCGGGTCCAGAACCCACATCTTTTGCCTGTTTTGTTTCAATAGACTCTTAACTATTCTCCCTGTTCACTCTTGCTCTACAACTCCCCTCCTCCCACCTCCATGTCAATTCTCTACACAGTAGCCAGAACAATGTTTCAAAATTTAATTCAGATCCTGTCAAGCCCCTGCTCAAAATCTCCAATGGCTATCGATGGCACTCCTTTTCATGGACTACACCTCTTCCTGATCTGGCCTCTGCTCACCTCTGACACACCTCTTACCACTCTCCTTCATCACTCCACTTCCATCCTTAACAGCCTTCTTGTTGCTTCCTGAGCTCAAGTTTCTGCCCTTCCTGTTCTCTCTGTTTTGGTTCCCTCAGGCAGCAACATGGCTTACTCCTTCCCATCAATCTGGTTTTTATCCAATGCCACATCCTCAGAGAACTCTTCTTTGACCATCATATTAAAAATGCACCCTCCTCAGTGGTTAAGAATCCACCTGCCAATTCAGGGGACACGGGTTTGAGCCTTGGTCCGGGAATATCCCACATGCCACGGAACAACTAAGCCCTTGCGCCACAACTACTGAGCCTGTGCTCTAGAGCCCGCGAGCCACAACTACTGAGCCTACGTACCACAACTCCTGAAGCCTTCACACTTAGAGCCCATGCTCTGCAACAAGAGAAGCCGCTGCAATGAGAAGACCGTGCACCGCAACAAAGAGTAGCCCCTGCTCACCAAAACTGGAGAAAGCCTGCACAGCAATGAGGACCCAATGCAGCCAAAAATAAATAAATTTTAAAAATTAATTTCAAAAAATTTTTTTAAAATGCACCCTCCTTCCCATCATAACGTACAATTATCCCTCATCCCACTTTATATTTCTTTGTGGTACTTATCACTACCTGAGATTAAATTATTTGTTTACTTGTTCATTATGTCTCCTCTGTGAGGGCAAGGTCTCTTAATCTCTGAAACTCCAGGATTAGACTGTTCCCTGATGAATGAATGAACACAGCAATACCAATATTCAGATGCTGAGTTGTCAGCTAGGTTTACTCACTAGTTGCATGCTTTTGCCCACAAGCCTCGCCGCAGTACTTATGGCTCAAGTTCCTGTCTCAGAAAAATAAATTACTTCATGTGCAGAAACTCTAGGATCATCCAAAGTAGGCAGAACTATAACCCTTAAATTACAAGAACCCATTCAACTTCACCTTTGTCTATCCTAGAGAAAGCCACCCACGTAACCCTGATGTATTTTGTAGCAGGTCTGTCTCTCCTGTTTTATGTGATAAATCAGAGTTTCTAAACCTTGGCATTTTTGACATTTTGGGCCAGATCACTGTTGTAGAGGGCTGTCCTATGCATTATAGAATATTTAGCAGCAGTCCTGGCCTCTACTCACTAGATGCCAGTAGCACCCTCCCAGTCGTGACAACCAAAAATGTCTCCAGACATTGCCAAATGTCCCCTGGAAGGCAAAAATCACCCCTAGTTGATAGCCACTGATCTGGAATAGAAGAGTGGTATTTAACCCTGGTAGAACATTAGAAGAACCTGAGAGTCTTTTAAAACCACTGATTCCCTGGCCCCATCTGCAAAGAGTCTGCTTTAATTGGTCTGGGGTGGAGCTTAGGCACTAGTATTTTGTAAAAGCTTTTTATCTGTTTTTCAGATGCAGCTAGGGCTGAGAACCATTGAGCTAGACTTGGGGAGAAAAAGACAAATACTATCAATTTATTCAAAAGGATCACTCTTAAAACATGGGACAGGGCTCAGGGTTGAGTTCACAGAGTGGATCAAATGTCCTCAACTGTTGAAAAGCCTAGGCGACTAGGTTTGGCAGATCACATCCACTCACCCCAGTATAACGTGTTTTAGCTGCACTTTTTTTTTTTTTTTGGCAGTCTTAGAATTTTATGCTGTGGTTATATTAATAAGGTTGCAAGACAGAAAAAGGAACAGAAAACAGAATTGAGAAATTTCAGAACTCCTGATTTTTAAAAAATTTTCTTTGTCATGAAGAAAAACAGGAAGTTTTCATTTGCTGGTTCCTTTTTCACTTTTTAAAAGCCTTCTCTTATGCTTGTCTTTTGAGATTGCCAATTATTGCTTGGGAACATTAGCAGTTCCTCAAATATTTGAAAATAGTATCACGACTGCCTTTCCTAAATCCTATACAGAGTGGGCAGTAAAGAGTTACAGGTCAGCCCGCTGCCCTGCTCTGGAGTTCCAAGGCAGGCAAGTCTTTGCTTCTGCAAGCTCTTCTGAGAGAGACAACCTAGAGGCAGTCTAAAGAAAGGCTTTTCTTTGCTTACTGAGCCTGATCTTCCTGGAAAAGTTCCACAAGGCATAACACAACCCTCTGACTGTGCAAATGGAATGTGTGGTCAGAGTATGCAAACTGAGTGCAGAGACAGGTCATACCAAGAGGGCCTTTAGCATTAGTGATGCTTACTAATGGCTGAGCTGAGGCCACATTGCTATCTGTCCTACAATATTTGAACAATCCTCGTACTTTTTTATAATGTCACTAAGTTCTGTTGAAATAAATGCTAGGTAATGAACTATGACTTATAATAAGGAGTGATTGCCAATATGCTCACTGGTGTTCAAGGAGCAGTGCTGGTGATTAGCCCTGCTGTATCATTTACACTAAAGCTCTCAGGTGAACGCTTGCACGTGGACGATCCTTTCCTTTCTTTTCTGCTGTAGAAAACCTACAACATCCACCTCCATTCCACCACTGGGAAGAATTCTCAAATGAAAACTTAGTTTGCAAGGATCTTCTTTGGGACTCATTCCCTTGTTTCTCAATGCAATAAAAATAAGCCCAGCAGAATAAGGAAGTAAATGCAGTGAGGTATGAGCCAGACGACATGGAGTGAGGGCAGCCTAGGGCACAGGGAGCTGTCTTGGGGAAAGCTAGGACAGCAGAGATGCCAGAGACCACTGCCAATGCCTGATGTGCAGTCACAGGAGAGATGTGTAGCAGGAGAGAGAAATTAAAGAAAAGAAAGAATGAGTGTATTATGAAAGTCAGGGGACAAATTCAATCATAAGGCTTTGGAGCCAACAGGGCAAAGCCCAAGTAATGAAATACTAGAGATAATCAGTAAAGTGAGTCATACTCACTAGTATGAGGAAACGGGTTTTCTTAAACGCTTACTCTCACTCTTTCTGGAACCTAGCACCTCTGGTACTAAGATAATTAAATGGGGACCATTTGTAATATAACTCAACCCTGAAGGAAACACTCTTTTAGCACAATGAGCTGGAGATTACTCTTCATGGTCTAGAAGACCTTCTGGTTTGTTAGATATTTCAATACTGCCCTAAAGCCCACAAGAGGTGCCACTCCTCTGTGCCCTGTGCTTTATAGAGCCTGGCATATCACAGACGTAAACAAATACATTTATCAAAGAACATGTATGTGCCTCTGTCACTTGGGATCCAATGCTCAGCACTGGCACAGCACAACTGACAACCACAAGATCTGCTTTCACGACTCACACCATTCAGTCCCCAGAGAGATGCTTCTCCACATATCTTGCCCTGTGACTTCAACACCAAAGGCAAATGCACCTGAATTCTGGGAATTGTGCAGGTTGAAATCAGATACAAACATTGATTTAGATGGGGAACGTTTGAATGGCAGAAGCGCTTAAGTAAGGGAAAAGACAAATTAACTTGTCAAATCCTTCCTCTCAGATAATGTGAATGCAATAGATTCCTGCATAATGAAATATAGTTTCCCAAGAGTGACATGCATCTATTTTTTTTTTTTTTTTTTTGCTTCTCTTCATGTTCCGATTCATAGTTCTGGAGGTACTTATGAATTAGATCAGTTTTTGAAAATTAAACATGGTTGCTTAAGAACATTTTGCAATACTGAACATTTCATATTAGTCTTAAATTCGTGTATATGTAAGCTCAGATGTAATGGGATTTAAGTATCAGCAATTAGGTGGAAACTGAACATGAGAAGTGCAAAAACTTTCATTATCATGAAAATACTTAAGATTTTATTAAATTTATAATAAACTAAAAACCTAAAACTTTAATTATATTTAAATTTTTACATTATAATTTGTATGTTTTCTTTTCATGTAAAATTTTGATAGGATTATCAAATATTTAATAAATATTACTGGAAAGGTTTTTGAAAATGAAATTTTAAAATTTTACTTTAATTTAAATTTTAGATGAAAATGTTTCTAAATTTTTTACAGTTTAAATGTAATTAATTGTGTTTGAGTGTTTGATCCTTTACCATTAGCTTTCTATTGCTACTATAACAAATTACCACAGCTTTGTGGCTTAAAACAACACAAATTTATTATCTTACCTTTTTGTAGGCCAGAAATCCAGCATGGCTTAATTCGAGGACTGCGTTCCTTTCTGGAGGCTCTAGGGGAGAATCCATTTCTTGCCTTTTCCTTGGTTCATGGCAGCCTTCCCCCCATCTTCAAAGTTAGCAATAGCAGAATGATTCCTCACCACATTTTTCTTTTTCTGACCCTTATTCTGTGTCCTCATTTCTCTCTCTCTCTCTCTCTTCCTCCCTCTCCTTCTCTCTCCCTCTCCCCTCTCCCCCACAGCCTCTCCCTCACACCCTCTCCCTCTTGCTCCCTCATCCCCTCTCTCTCTGAGAAAGCTGGGAAAGGTTCTCCAATTTTAAGGACAGGAGTGATTAGATTGCGCCCACCTGGATAATACAGGCTACTCTCCCCATCTGAAGACCCTTAACCTTAATCACACATGCAAAGTCCCTTTCACCATGAAAAAGGGTCCGAGGTTTAGACATGGAGATCTTTAGGGGATAATTATTCTACCTACCACCATAACTGAGAATGAGTACAAGATTATAACAGCAATAGAGTATACGAACATGAAGCTCAAAAAGAAAAAAGGTGAAGAGAAAACTGAAAATCTTGAAAGAGACAGCCTGCTTAAATTTTTAAAAACTAAAAACAATGGGAGTGAACAGACATCTGTTGAGCATGACACACTTAAAATTTGTGAACAGGGCCTTACAAATTTCTTATATAATGGAGATTTAATTACTGATCAAAACAATAAAAATAAGCAAGCGAATTATTTACACTGAATTCATAACATGAAAAGGTCAAACGAAATTCCAACAACTTCACATTCTTAACTAAATGAGGACTAATTATCAATCCAAACAATGAGACTAAATGGGAGTCTCCATTTGCACTTTTGCTGGGAATCTGGAAATATTAGGGGTAGGTCAGCTTCACCTTGAGACCAGACCCTTTCCCTCCCCTCTCCTCCACCCACAGGTCCTGGGGGTCCTGGCCCTCATTAGAACTGGATTCAAAGGAAGACAAAACCTAGAGGTTCCCTAGAGGAGGGAGCAAATAGTTGAAGAAGGAGCTGGTGGGGAGAGGAAAAGAGAGAGGATGCAAGAGAGAGGGTCTTGAGGATAATTCTGCTCTTAATACCAGAGGGTATGTTGTCGCTGAGAATCAGGAATAAGTTGAAGAGACCAGAGAAACCACACCCAAACTGATGCTACTCTGTGGATTCTGGGTTGGTTAAGAAATATCACCCACCAAAAGTTCCCCTAGAACGTTCTCCCTGATTGCATGTAGGTGACTGCCCAATAAATGGTAGTGCCATTTTGTTTTAGACTGTACCACCTCCTGCTCCAAAACGAAGGGAGAAATGATGGGTTTCTATTGTAAATTTCCTACTTTATTAAACATGGAGAAGAAGAAAGCTAAGCTGAGAGCTGAGACTATTACCTAATCAACCCAGTCCACAGAATGTCTGCTAATTCCTTGTCAAGGGGTGAATGACAAAGCTAGCTCACACTTTGTATAGGATGTCTAGTTAGTTACGCTTTAAAACATAGTGTTTATGAATTCTGTTAATTACTTACTTGTAGTGAAAAATGAGCCGTTCTCAGGCAAATCACATTTTATTACAAAGTCTAGATAAGAATCATAAAAGGACATTGTAGCAAAAATAACTACATCTGCACTGAAACTCTAAAAACCAGCTATTGACTCATCAATGCCCAGAGCAGTTCATCTTTTATTTCAGTCAACATTAAAAAAAGCAGATGAAGCACCTATTCAAATCTTTAGATCATTTTCTATTCAGTTGTTTTCTTTTTGTTGAGTTGTAAAAACTCTTTATATATTCTGAATACAAAGCCTTTATCAGATAAGCATTTTGCAAATATTTTCTCTCAGTCTGTGGCTTATCTTTTCATCTTCTTGATAGTGTCTTTCACAGAGCAGTTTGTAACACTTATGAAGTCCAGTTTAACAATGTTTTTCTTTTGGTTTTGTGGGGGGTTTTTGTTCCAAGGAATCTTTGCTGAGCTTTGCTTAGCTCAAGGTTAAGCAAACTAATCAAAAGGCTTAGTTCTTATATTTTCTTCTAGCCATTTTATACTTTTAGGTTTTGATTTTAGGTCTCTGATCCATTTCAGATGGCAAATAAGCACATAAAAATATGTTCACCATCATCAGGCGTTAGGAAAATGCACATCAAAACCACAAGGAAGTACCACTAAACACTAAAATTAAGAAAAAAAAAAAACTGACCATACCAAGTGCTGACAAGGATGAAGGACAACTGAAATTCTCATACAGTGCTGGTGGAAATGCAAATGGCACTGCCACTTTGGAAGCAGCTGTACTGATGTGGAATTTTGCGGGGGTTTTTTTGGTTTTTTTTTTTTGCGGTACGCGGGCCTCTCACTGTTGTGGCCTCTCCCGCTGCGGAGCACAGGCTCTGGACGCGCATGCTCAGCGGCGATGGCTCATGGGCCCAGCCGCTCCACGGCATGTGGGATCTTCCCGGACCGGGGCACAAACCCGTGTCCCCTGCATCGGCAGGCAGACTCTCAACCACTGCGCCACCAGGGAAGCCCTGATATGGAATTTTGAGTTGGAAAAATCTTAGGAAAAAAATGTACTTCACCCCCTCCCTGTCTCTCGATGCTGAGGAACTTCCAGATGAGGAAAATGTGGATCAAGGGGAATTTGCCTGTATCCTCTTAGAGCTTTCCCACAGCAATTATTATCTTAATGATATCATAACCATGACCCTTATTATCAGCTGTCTAGTGTGGGTATTTTTCTCTCTTTATTGCTTTCCTTATTATACAATTAGATGTATTTATTATATATATTTTCCCACTGTAAAGATATAAATAATACAAAGATAATTGAATAAATCATGAAAGTCCCCCTTTATCCTAAGCCTACCCAACTCCTATCTCCTCATGAGAATAATTCATCATATTAGTTTGATAAATGTTCTTCTAGCTGTTCTTCAATGTTTTTACCTATATGCATGTTTGTATATACAGATAAATAGATAGATAGATAGATAGGCTGGCAGACATGTGTGACTTTTTAACATAAATTGAATTTCACTATAAATATTGTTCTTTGACTTGCTCTTTCAATCATGAAAGAGAAAAACATAAACACATAAATATATAAAATGAGGCCTAGGGAATAACTTGTCTATAACCTCCAGTACACCTTTCTCTCTCTCTCTCTCTCTCTCTCTCTCTCTCTCTCTCTATATATATATATATATATATATATATATATATATATATATAATTCATTCTTTAAAAAAGTTGTAGAGTAATCCAAAATATGGATGGGCCATAATTTATTTACTCATTCCCCTACTGACAGACATTTAGGTTTATTCTAATTTTTCATAATAAAAACTATACTTCAATTAACATACAGACATCTTTGTACAATACGTACGAGAATTTTTTTAGTATGGGTTCTGAGAAGTGCAATTGCAAAGAGGTCAAAGGTTTTCATATTTTTATTTTGATAAGTACAGTTATAATTTAATAACCTACCAAAACCTGTAATAGTTAACATTCACATCAATAGTGTAAGAGTCTGTTTTACCACTTCCTTAATTTCACTGGTTATAATCAATAAATCTTTATTGAAATATAGATGATTTATAATATTATATTAGTTTCAGGTGTACAGCATAGTGATTCAGTATTTTTCTAGATTATACTACATTTAAACTTATTATAAAATATTGGCTATATTCCCTGTGATGTACAATATATCCTTGTAACTTATTTATTTTACACATAATAGCTTGTACCTCTTAATCCCCTATCCATTTCTTGTCCCTCCCTCCCTTCCCTCTTCCAGCTGGTAACCACTAGTTTGTTCTCTATGTCTATGAGTCTGTTTCTGTTTTGTTATATTCATTCATGTGTTGTATTTTTTAGATTTCACATATAAGTGATAACACACATTATTTGTCCTTCTCTGACTCATTTCACTAAGCATAATATCCTCCCAGTCCATCCATGTTGTTGCAAATGGCAAAATTTCATTCTTTCTAATGGCTGAGTAGTATTCCGTTGTATTGAATATATATATATATATCACTCTTTCTTTAACCATTTATCTGTTGCTGGACACTTAAATTGCTTCCATATCTTGGCTATGGAGAATAATGCTTCTAGAAACATTGGAGGGCATGTATCTTTTCAAATTAGTGGGGTTTTTTTCTTCAGATATATACCCAGGAGTGGAATTGCTGAATCATGTGCAATTCTATTTTTACTTTTTTGAGGAAACTCCATACTGTTTTTCACAGTGGCTGTGGTATATTACCCGGTAAATTATTTTTCCACAGTGGCTGCTACCAACAGTGTACGAGGATGCCCTTTTCTCATCCTTACCAACATTGGTTATTTGTAGTCTTTTCGATGATAACCATTCTGACAAGTGTGAGGTGACAATTCATTGTTTTGATTTGCATTTATCTGATGATTTGCATTGTTGAGATTCTTTTCATGTGCCTGATGGCCATCTGTATGTCTTCTTTGTTTCAGATCTTCGGCCCATTTTTTGATTGGGTTTGTTTTTGTCTTTTTTTTTTTTTTTTTTAGCGGAATGCGGGCCTCTCACTGTTGTGGCCTCTCCCGTTGTGGAGCACAGGCTCCTGACGCACAGGCTCAGTGGCCATGGCTCACAGGTCCAGCCGCTCCGCGGCATGTGGGATCCTCCCGGACCAGGGCACAAACCCATGTCCCCTGCATCGGCAGGTGGACTCTCAACCACTGTGCCACCAGGGGAGCCCTGTTTTTGTCTTTTTTGTTGTTGTCATTATATTGAGTTACATGAGCTGTTTATATATTTTGGATATTAACCCCTATTCATATCATTTGAAAATATTTCCTCCCATTCAATATGTTGTCTTTTCATTTTTTCGATGATTTCCTTTGCTGTACAAAAGCTTTTAAGTTTAATTAGGTTTAATTTTGATTGTTTTTGCTTTTATTTGTTTTGCCTTAGGAGATAAATCCAAAAAGTGTTGTTGTAATTTATGTCCAAGAGTGTTCTACCAATGTTCTCTTCTAGGAGTCTTTTATTACAAATTCATGATTGGTCTGTTCAGATTGTTTCTTTCTAGAAATTTGTCCATTTCTTCTAGGTTGTTCAATCTGTTGGCATATAACTGTTCATAGCATTGTCTTATTTTTTTGTATCTCTGTGGTATCAGTTGTTATTTCTCCTCTTTCATCTCTTATTTTGTTTGAGTCTTCTATCTTTTCTTGGTGAGTCTGGAAAAAGGTTTACCAATTTTATTTAACTTTTCAAAAAAACCAGCTCTTGGTTTCATTGATCTTTTCTATTTTTTATCTCCATTTTATTTATTTCCTCTCTGATCTTTATTATTTCCTTCCTTCTGCTGACTTTGGGCTTTATTTGTTCTTCTTTTTCTAATTCCTTTAGGTGGCAGATTAGGTTGTTTATTTAAGATTTTTCTAGTTTCTTGAAGAAGGCCTGTATTGTTATAAACTTCCCTCTTAGACTGCTTTTGCTGAATCCCACAGATTTTGGAGTGTTCTGTTTCCATTCTCATTTGTCTTAAGGTATTTTCTGATTTCCTCTTTGATTTCTTCATTGACCCATCAGTTTTTTAGTAGCATGTTGTTTATTCTCCACATATTTGTTCTTTTCCCATTTTTCTTTTTGTAGTTGATTTCTAGTTTCACACCACTGTGGTCAGAAAAAATGTTTGACATAATATCTATTCTCTTAAATTTGTTGAGATTTGTTTTGTGGCCCAGCATATGATCTATCCTGGAGAACATTCCATTGCAGTTGAAAAGAATGTATATTCTGCTGTTTTTTGGATGGAATGTCCTGTAGACATCTATTAAATCCAACTGATCTATTGTCTCTTTTTTTTTTTTTAAGTTTTGTGCTTTTGTTTGTTTTTTTAATTTTTATTTTATTTTTGGCTGTGTTGGGTCTTCATTGCGGTGCACAGGCTTTCTCCAGTTGCAGCTAGTGGGGGCTACTCTTCATTGCAGTGCACAGGATTCTCATTTTGGTGGCTTCTCTTATTGCAGAACATGGGCTCTAGGCATGCGGCTTCAGTAGTTGCAACACATGAGCTCAGTAGTTGTGGCTCACAAGCTCTAGAGTGCAGGCTCAGTAGTTGTGGCACATGGACTTAGTTGCTCCACGGCATGTGGGATCTTCCTGGACCAGGGGTCGAACCAGTGTCTCCTGCACTGGCAGGCGGATTCCCAAACACTGCACCACCAGGGAAGTCCCTATTGTATCTTTTTGTGTTTGTGTGGTATGTGGGCCTCTCACTGTTGTGGCCTCTCCCATTGCGGAGCACAGGCTCCGGACGTGCAGGCTCAGCGGCCATGGCTCATGGGCCCAGCTGCTCTGCGGCATGTGCGATCTTCCCAGACCGGGGCACAAACCCGTGTCCCCTGCATCGGCAGGTGGACTCTCAACCACTGCGCCACCGGGGAAGACCCTTATTGTGTCTTTTAAGACCACTGTTGCCTTATTGATTTTCTTTCTAGATGATCTGTTCATTGATGTAAGTGGGGTGTTAAAGTCCCATACTATTATTGTATTATTGTCAATTTCTCCTTTTATGTCTATTAGCATTTGCTTTATATATTTAGGTGCTCCTATATTGGGTGCATATATGTTAACAAGTGTAATGTCCTCTCCTTGCACTGATCCCTTTATCATTATATAATGTCCTTCTTTGTCTTTTGTTATAGTCTTTGTTTTAAAACCTATTTTGTCTGATATGAGTACTGCTATCCCCACTTTCTTGTTGTTTCTGTTTGCATGAAATATCTTTTTCCATACCCTCAATATTTAGCTCTGAAGTGAGTCTCTTGTAGGTAGCATATAGAAGGGTCTTGTTTTTTATTGGTTTTTATTTATTTATTTTTGGCTGTGTTGGGTCTTCATTGCTGTGCATAGGCTTTCTTTAGTTGCAGTGAACGGGGGCTACTCTTCGTTGCAGTTCACGGGTTTCTTATTACAATGGCTTCTCTTGTTGCGGGGCATGGGCTCTAGGCGCACGGGTTTCAGTAGTTGCAGCATGCGGGCTCAGTAGTTCTGGCTCGCGGGCTCTAGAGTGCAGGCTCAGTAGCTGTGGCACACAGGCTTAGCTGCTCTGTGGCATGTGGGATCTTCCCAGACCAGGGCTCAAACCTGTGTCCCCTGCATTGGCAGGCGGATTCTTAACCACTGCACCACCAAGGAAGTGAAGGGTCTTGTTTTTTATCCAATCAGCCATTTATCTTTTGATTGGAGCATTTCATTGACATTTAAAGTAATTATTGATAGGTATGTATTTATTGCCATTTTATTACTTGTTTTCCAGTTGTTCTCATAGTTCTTCTCTGTTCATTTCTTCTTTTTGTTTCTTCCCTTGTGGTCTGATGATTTTCTTTAGTAGTATGCTTGTGTTCCTTTCTTTTTGGTTTTTGTGTATCTGTTGTATTTTTTTATTTTTATTTGTGGTTACTGTGGGATTCATATATGTTGACTTATAACTATATCTACTTGTTCTAAACAGGTAGTCATATAAGTTCAAACACAATCTAAAAATATCTACATTTTTAACTCCCCCCCCCCACATTTTCATGTTTTTGATGTCATATTTTACATCTCCATGCTTCTTCCTTAACTGTTTATTGTAATTACAGTTGCTTTTACAATTTTTCTTTTGTCTTCTAATCTTCATACTGGCTTATTTTGGTGGTTGATCCTCAGTCCTTAGTACATATTTGCCTCTCCTAGTGGGATTTTCCCTTTCCTACAGACTCTTAGTTCTTCCACTTAGAGAAGGCCCTTTCACATTTCTTTTAGGTATGTTTAGTAATGATGAACTCTTTTAGTTTTTGCTTGTCTGAGAATTTCTTTATCTCTCCTTCTCTTCTAAATAATAATCTTGCTGGGTAGAGTATCCTATGTTGCAGGTTCTTTCCGTCCGGCACTTTGAAGATATCATGCCACTCCCTTCTGGCTTGCAAAGTTTCTGCAGAGAAATCAGCTGATACTCTTATGGGGATTCCGTTGTCTATGACTCTTTGTTTTTCTCTTCCTGCCTTTAGATTTCTCGTTAACTTTTGCCATTTTAATTATGATATGCCTTGGTGTGGGTCTGTTTGAATTCATCTTTTTTGGAACACTTTGTGCTTCCTGTACTTGGAAGTCTGTTTCTTTCTTCAGATTTGGGAAGTTTTCAGCCATAATTTCCTCAAATACATTTTTTAAAACATCTTTATTGCAGTATAATTGCTTTACAATGATTGTTAATTTCTGCTTTATAACGAAGTGCTCAAATACATTTTTGATCCCTCTTCTTCTTCTGGGACCCCTATAATGCAAATGTTGGTACATTTAATGTTATTCCAGAGAGCTCTTAAATGGTTTTCATTTTTTTAATTTGTTTTTCTTTTTGCATTTCTGACTGTATGATCTCTGTTATTCTGTCTTCCAGATCACTTGTGCTTTCTTCTGTATCACTTAGTCTGCTATTCATTCCTTCCAGTGTGTTTTTTATTTCAGCTATTGAATTCTTCATTTCTTTCATTTTTTATTTTTATTGTTTTAATTTTTTGGGTGTTGGGTCTTCATTGCTGCATACAGGGTTTCTCTAGTTGTGGCGAGTGGGGGCTACTCTTCATTGCAGAGCATGGGCTCTAGGCGCACGGGCTTCAGTAGTTGTGGCATGTAAGCTCAGTAGTTGTGGTTTGCAGGCTCTAGAGCTCAGGCGCAGTAGTTGTGGCGCACAGGCTTAGTTGCTCTGTGGCATGTGATATCTTTCCAGACCAGGGATCAAACCCATGTCCCCCACATTGTCAGGCAGATTCTTAACCACTGTGCCACCAGGGAAGTCCTGAATTCTTCATTTCTGATTGGGTCTTTTTTGTATTTTCTAGTTTCATGTTAACATTCTCACTGTATTCATCTATCCTTCTCCCTAGTTCAGTTAGCATTCTTATTACTAATGGCTTTGAACTCTTTATCTGGTAAATTATCTTTCTCTGTTTCATTAGGTACTTTTTCAGGGTTTTTTTTTTTTTTCTTGTTCTTTGATTTGAAATAAATGCCTCTGTCTTCTCATTTTACTTAACTTTCTCTGTCTCTGTGATATTAGGTAAAACAGTTACCTATCCTGGTCTTGAAGGGGTGTCCTTCTGTGGGAGTATCCCTATACTGTCTGCACATCCCACTGGCTTTGGTGGGAGACCTGGATCTGATGTGAGCATAAATTCTATCTTCCTTCAGGCTGTGCTGGTAGCTATCTCCTTGGTGGGAGGTGGGGCTCGTGGTGGAGGGACT
This sequence comes from Phocoena sinus, assembly GCF_008692025.1. Lineage (NCBI taxonomy): Eukaryota > Metazoa > Chordata > Mammalia > Artiodactyla > Phocoenidae > Phocoena > Phocoena sinus. The sequence goes on along the minus strand of NC_045768.1, from coordinate 76,138,943 downwards.
AAAGCCAGAGCCAGGTGTGAGTGCAGGCTTCTCCTCTCCTCAGTGGCCGACACCACCCTATCAGGGGCAGGGGCGTGTCCCAAGATGCTGAAGCAGAAGCCCTAAGGGTTGGCCCAAGCTGGTTCCATTCCCTCTAAGCATGTGCTCTCTCCCCTTCCAGCATCACACCTTTGTTCCAGAGGGGAGCAATGCTGGAGTCAAGAGAGGTCAGAGTGGGCACTTGGCATGGGTTGAGGCATGTGCTGAGATGGTCCCAGCACACCAGTTAGAGCTCCAGACCACTCCCAATCTGTCATCTCCATGAATGTCAGTAATGGCTGCCCTCACCCCATTTAGATGCTGTGCCAGGTCTGAGCTGGCTTTGTTCCCTACAAATATGCACTCTCCTTGGCAATGGGCACCTTTGCCCTACTGGGGAGTTGCTCCTCGAAGCAAAAGTAGCTGGAGCACATGTTGGGATGGTTGCAGGAAACTGGCTGGAGTCCCAGGCAGTTTGTTTCAATCTGTTTCCTTCAACTTGTTTCGGGAGTAAGCAAGCACTTGCATGCTCTTCACAAATGGAATCTAGGTTTCTTACAGCCCTCCTGTTAGTCCTGCTGGTTTTCAAACTAGGTAAGGGGACTCATCTTCCTGGTGTTGGACCCCAGGGCTAGGGTGCCCAATACATGGTTCAAACTGCTCACACCCCAGGGAGGATCCCTGAGCCCATGTAAACCCTGTCCTTTTCTGTGTCCCTTCCTAGGGGTGCAGGTCCCAACCTGATTGCTTGCCTTTCCCTCCTACCTGACTCTGTGTGGATCCTTCTTTACAGGCTTGGTTATATATGAGTCTTTCTTCCAGCCTCCAGGTGTTTTCAGTGAGAACTGCTCCATATGTAGATGTATTTTTGATGTGTTCATTGGGGGAGGTAAACTCAACATCCTCCTACTCTGCCATCTTGATCTCTTCCCTCTACAATCAGTACTTTTAACTAATGCCAATCTGAGGGATAAAAACATCACATTGTTTTAATTTGCATTTTCCAAATTACTAATGAAGTTAAACATTTGTTCTTTTGTTTTATGGGTCATTGGCTTTTCTTCTTCTGTGAATTGCCTATTCATCTCTGGTTTTCTGCTCTTGGGCTGTTATCATTTTCTTTTTTATTTATATGAGCTCTTTATTCAGGGTATTAATAATTTGCCTTTTATATATGTGGCAAATATTTTCTCCCAGACTAATGCTTGTCTGTTTATCTCTGTTTTTGTTATCTTTCATCCTACGGATATTTTAATTTTTATCTTTATGTTGCTTTACTCTTTAATTATTTACATCTTATACCTAAGTTACTTTAATATCCTTAAAGCCAAGTTCTACATACACATATATTTCATCTGCATTCTGAATAGCCCCCTGGGAAACACATTTTTTAAAAATTATGAAACTTTATTTAGTCCTTTTTATGTGATAATCACTGCAGAATTTCAGAAAATCATTTTAAAGGAATTTTTCAGGTTAATAACTGGGTTAAAGACATTTCTTAGGTAAGAGTATGAGCTGGTTAACATACTCAGGAGCAGTGGACTGGGTAGGCAGACACTGGGTGGATGTAGAGCTCCATGTACTGGAAGAGATTCCAGTCGGATATATAAATAGTCCCCGAAAGTCATCAAGGCAGACACCTGAAGGCAAACCAGGGGAAACACTATCTGAGGCAAGATGGCAAAGTACTGAAAGAGCTGAGCCCAATACATCCTCAAGGCCAATCTGGGAGTAGGCAGTCCTGAGAAGAACAGATAAGCAGGTGGACTGGCCGCCATCATCAGGGAGGTATGCATCCCAGGGAATGGTTTAAGGCTAGAGGAGGCCACTAGCATAGAAAGAGAAGGAAATGCACTCTATACCAGTACTTCTCAAACATTAATGTGTATAGGAGTCACCTGGAAATCTTGTCAAGATGCAGATTTTGATTCAGTGGGTCTGCAGTGGGGCTTAAAGATTCTACATTTCCCAAGAAGACCGCAGCTGATGCTGACATTACTGGTCCCTGAACCATACTTTGAGTAGCAGGGTTCTAGAAGGTTTGTGACACTATGCAAAGAGAAGCTCCACTTTTCAGATCAGTGGCAAAACGGGATAAGAATTTGAAGAGTAAGGTAATGCAGATGTCAGAGTATGAGGCAGCCACTTATGCCCCTCCTGGCTATATTCAGCATGGCTTCCTAAGATGAGGGTAGGGTTGATACTGTGTCTGGGGGTCCAGGAAGCTTAGGCTATGCAAAGGGTAGGACTACAGAGGCTGGGAGATAGGCAGGAACTGGACCGTGACATCCTGATGGTTTTGAATTTGCACAACACAAAGAGCAATAAACTGCTACACAACATCTGTGTCCTCTGCATCTAAAAGCTCTTTCACGTATCACTACTTCCATTAATAGGGCCCTTTGCTGCTATTTCTACTTTTCCCTCCAGCTATCCAAATTTTGGCTTTTCACACCTCCATCAGAAGGTGGCCAGAGGGAAAAAAATGTACTGGAATGAAAACATGCTCATTTGTCTACTTGTTGCCAAGAGTGGACAGTGAAGAAATTGAATGTATTTTGATGGGAAAGATTTTCAAACATTTTTTCCTTGTGGCTAAAAGACCTGAGATCCACCTACAATTTAGGCTTCCACTTCTGAATAGAGAAAGAACTCAGTTATTTTTCTTCAATAATTTAATTTAATTTAAAAAGAAAAAAAGGCAAAAATAATGGAGAGGGTACACAGTGCCAAATTTTTGTATCTTATAATAACACAGGGATAGATCACAATTAAGTAGCTTTTAGCGACATACAGGGAAGATTAAAATCTACAGAAATGTGCTTTATGTTCTTATGAAAATGATTACTTCACAACCCATCAGCAGGAAGCCTAAGGCCCACTGGGACCCATGGGTCACATGCTTTGAGGATCCCTGGCCGGTGGTAGAGGCTTCAGAACTTTGAGAAGCCTTGAGGCTCCTTTGGAGGTTCCTTGCAGCCTAGAGAAGTAGGAGTTTCCAGCTTCCACCCTCCTTTTAATCAAAGTAGCTCCCCTTTCATCAGGCTAATGCACAGCATCGGGCATGAAAAGAGTTCCCAAGACTGATGCAGAGTTTGAGAATCAATGATTCAGGGTTACATTTGTGTCATTATCTCTGAGTTTGATTTATTCACGCTATCCTATCACCATAAATACAGATAACCCAGAGTTAACTATTTTTTTTTTTTTAATTTATTTTATTTTTTATTTTTATTTTTGGCTGCGTTGGGTCTTTGTAGCTGCAAGCGGGCCTTCTCTAGTTGCAGGGAGCAGGGGCTACTCTTTGTTGTGGTGCGCGGGCTTCTCATTGCTGTGGCTTCTCGTTGCGGAGCACGGGCTCTAGGTGCACAGGCTTCAGTAGTTGTGGCTCGTGGGCTCTAGAGCGTGGGCTCAGTAGTTGTGGCACACGGGCCTAGATGCTCCGCGGCATGTGGGATCCTCCCGGACCAGGGCCCGAACCCGTATCCCCTGCATTGGCAGGCGGATCCCTAACCACTGCGCCACCAGGGAAGCCCCCAGAGTTAACTATTTAAGTTTACAATTGGGGATCGCCTCAAATCCCTCTATGAGATAAGCTTGTGCGGCAAATTACTTGGATCAAAAACTAATACATGATCGCTGCGAGCAGTGTAATTGGGAATAATAAATACCCACTAATGAAGCATCTTGAAAGGGAAGAGGCTCAGGTATTCTGAGAGGTGAGGCGTTGAAGTGTAACGCTCCTGGCTTTGATCATTATTTTTAAATACAATTTCATTGCAGTGCGTCCACTATAAATCAGCATCCAGGAGTATGAAGTGGTGCTATAGTAAGAAGGAGATGCTACAGGTAATGCGACTAAATGGGACACTATAGATAATGACATAGACTTTCACATATTATCGTTCATGGGAAGAGGCCAATAATGTATGGTATAATATACTAGAGCAATGAGAATTATTAAATGTTTTCCAGACTTACTTATATAATCAGCCACAATGTCAAAAAGAGGATAGGTTCTTTCTAATGGTAAAGTGATCAAAGTACAGTAATAACAAAGGTGAACCTTGAAGGGCTTTTTCTCCCCTTTTCTCTGCAGTAGAACAGCCTAAATAGTAACTTTTGGCAGAAAGCTAGTGCTTATGAGGCTGCCTTAAAGTATCATTTTCCAATTAAAATTTGTTGCACAAAAGACATCCTTGCCAGACTTCAGGGAGAACAGTTGATTCAGTCTCCAATCCACCGGCAACAATAAGTGAGGCTCTCACTCTCAGAAATCAGCTGAGCGTTCCTGAGCTAATTTTATTTTGGCTTTACTTGGTGATCATTTGTTTCAGGCCTAGCTCCTGTAAGTGTAAAGAGAATTGGATCAAATCTATCTTCACCATTATACACTCATTACCAACACAGGGCCTGGCACAAGTCATTGAATAAGTATTTGTTGAGAGAATGAATGTATTATATTTACCAGGAGAACATTTGACCTATAAGGCCAATCTCAAGGTTCCTAAGAGCTTCAGCTGCTTCTCTTTTCAGTCCTCTGTTACACATTTCCTTGGTTTGTGTTATTCGTGTCTCCTCCCCAACCTCAAGTTTGTTTGAGGGCAGGGCCCTTTTTTTGTGGTATATAAGCTTCAAAGTACCTAAGATGATACTTTGTACATAAAAGCGCCTCAACAGATGTTTATTAAATAAGCAAATGAGTGAGATTACTAGGTTTTCTAAGCTGTTCCGAAGATATTTAACACATTATTTGATGATAAAACTACAGTTAATTATGGAGTCCTGTGTAGAAATGGTTGCAGTTTTGTTATTTTTATTAATACAAATAATAAGCATCCGTGTGTGTTATCAGTATGCACAGTTTGTGATATGAGTCTCTTTTGCTTCCCTGCACATAGACCACAGAAATCCTGAAAAACGAACTGCCACCCCAGAGCCAGTGCCTAACAGAGGCATTTTTTAACCCTTGAGGCTTTTTCGATAGCTAAGCACTGTTTTTTTCAAATGCAGTGACACCGATATGCAGACATATTTATTGTCCATTCACAAAGCCATCCCTCAATATGATTACAATATGCCTCGCTGAGTATCATTAAAACCAGGGTCTTGTTTTTCTGGATGGGTTAGCTGAGGTTCTGCATGAAAGCAGGTAATGGAAAATAGGATTTCTCAAGCCCCCTTTAGACCTTTGATTCTGTGCTACAACCTTGCCCGTCCACTTCCAAAGTCAAGGTATGCTTCTTGTAAAACCACAACATCTTTTGAGTAACTTATTTTGTTCTTAACACATGCTCCCAGGAGCTTAATAAATATTATTTCTGCAACTTGTTCAGTGGCAAAATAATGAGTCCTTGGTGTATGCTTAGCCTCTGCTTTGCTATTAAAGAAGATAGATTTCAATTTAACCAAAACTCAGTTCAAGGGCAGATAGCAGTCCTAAAAACTGCTAAAACTCAAATATTTGGTAACTGTGTGCAGTATGTGTGTTCTAGAAAAGGCTATCATTTTAAAAGATAAATCGCACCTTGTTGAGGAATTTCAAATATCAACTGAATATATTAATAACTGAAATGCTCCCAAGTTTACAAAGAGCTCTCAATGAAATCGTGATCTTGTATAGACAAGTATCCACAGAGGAACAATTTAAAGACCCTCTCTCTTTATTTCCTCACAGGATCTACAACAATGCTGGTGCATTAAAGCTACAACAATGCTGGTGCATTAAAGCTAATGAGTGGATCACGCTGCAACTTTTCCAGCCTCTCTTGCCTTTCATTTGTCCATATTTCAAGCTTCATGGAAATGACAGATTTTATGCCTTACCTCATCATCCTCTGATTGCTTCCCATGGTTCCTCCCTTTCCTAGTGAATCTTTGTCTTACTAGGTGGGAAAACCCACACCTTTGTATCCTGATATTTTAATTTCACATTATATCACAGACTTTATTTCAAGTTGCTATAAAGTCATCAATTATCATTTTCAACAACTACATTATAATCGATCATTTGAGTGCATCATCAATTATTTAATCATTCATCTCTTATTGGCTATTGGGTCATTTAAAAATTGTTGCCATTTTGAATAATTGTTCAGTGAATAATGCTGTACATGTAACTTTTTTTCTGTTAAGTTATATTTTCCCAGGGATATATCCCAGGAGTGTAATTACTTCAAAAGATAATTACTCAGAAGGGTAATTATTACTCAGCACACAAACTTAATAAGGAAAACCATTTTAAGTGGCCAATCTTCTTAACCCAATAAAATGTTTACATTTGGATTTAGAGACTGCCTGGTGGTTATAGCTTCACCTAACTTTTTAACTAGCTAAGTGACTGCTTAAGTCACCTAATTTCACTGAGCTTTAAGTTCCTTTATATTGGACAAGACTGGATTGTGTGTGCCAAGTCTTCAGACTTACATATCAACCACCACACTAGAAAAGTGAATTCACAAGAGGCTTTCTTATTATGAGGTCTAAAAGGACAATCTTCCTTCAAGTGTCCTCATGCATGCAGTGACCAGAGACCAACTTTGATGAGCTGATGGAAGAAGTACAACATATGCTGGAAGTGCCATTGAAAGACCAGAGTCATCTGGCACTAGATAAGAGGATTAATGGAAAAAAAGTTTACCGAAAGAACATGTTAAAACACCCAAATACCTGGTGTCTGCTCAAATAAGGAATCAGTTAGCAGTCAAGATTTGTAAGGGAGATGATGGCCCTGGGAGGAGCTAACATACTAGACTTTTTAATGGCTGGAAGCAAATGGGCTCAAGAAAGAGCCCTTCAGTAGGATGCAGCTAGAATCCAGATTTTTGGTCCAAAAGTAAATAACAACTCAGGAATAATTAAGGATAAAAATGAGAAAGTATCAGTGAGAATTGATATTACATAAGTCTGAGGAAAATTAATATTAAAGAAGTCTCACAGAAAACTAATATTTATACCCAACTCAAGGGCTTCAGACTATAAGGCAAGACACTCTGGTCTTGGCCTCTCCCTTCTTCCTCTTTTTTGGTTCTTAGGTCCACAAGGTTCAATGTTAATCTTAAAATATTGGGCACCTAGAAAATTAGAATAGTTGAAGATATTCAAATCCAAATAAATATACAGGCAGTACTGTTTATTATGGAATATAACATACAAAGAAAGATTCCTACCCTCTCCCAGCCAAACTTTCCTGAGGACCTTACTATAGGAGATGGAATGTAATGGTAATGAGAAAGGATAGAACTTTGAGGAGACTGGGGAAGATAATGTATGAAATCATCTGGAAAGACTTTGCATAAGTCACTTGTGCTCAGACTTAAGATCTAGCTTGCTCCTGCACTGTCACTAGTCATCATAAAGTCAGTAAAATCTTCCAAGATCCTTCAAGCCTGACAGACCTCTGTTTTCTCTATGCTGTCCTGGGATTGTAAGCTCTTCCAACTTTCATACTAGTATTTTATTATATACAATACTATACACTTATTATTTCAAGTATGATGACTTATCTCCCAAAGATACTGCAAAATTCATGAGTTCAAGTTTGGGGATTTTATTTTTTACATGACTTAATCAGATTTTACAGAGTTAGACTCCCTGATTTCTCTAACAGTACTGCTTATCCTTTTGTATACTGAGGAATCTTGATCAAAGACAGTATGAGGTAGATCAAAAGAGAACTTGACCTCAAAATATCTAGAATGGAGAATGATGGCCACAGCAGCATTTGGAGACCCCAGAGGAGGTGGCCAATACACATGTCTTATTAAAGGTACTGATGATATAATTTACAATACAAAATAAAATGCCTGTATTACCGTTTACTCTTTGGAATGGCAAATTAAGAGCAGAGCACACTTTGTAGATCTCTTCATAGAAACTACTGAAATAAGCTTGTATTTGTTTCAACTATGTCTCTTCAGTGGTCTTATTTCCTACTACCTTGGAAGAAATAAAACTGCTTAAAATATTAACAAAGACTACACTTTACACTTCTGTGGAAGAGACAATACTATGTATTCACCAAAACATTTCCTTTCCTTCCTGGATTGTTAGGAAGATTTCTCTGCTCCCCTTCACCTAATTGAGGTGTTATGGCTACTTCTAGACAGGCAATGTGAGAGGAAAGAATACATGACACTTGCAGGTCTGATCTTAAAAAAAAATATCCCTCAGGCATGATCCTCCTCTTTTTTCCCCTTCATGGGCAAGTTAGAGGCCATGTGCTAAGGATGGCTGGGTACCAAGTTTAAAGAGCCTGGATTTCTGATTCACTGTTTTGAGAAGTACTCACCAGGAGAACAGCTGACCAGGAACATCTGCACTGGATGCCACAAGAGCAGAAATAAAGTTCTATTATATTGAGCCACTGAGATGTGAGTCTTCTGGTTATAGCATCTAGCATTATTCTTCTGGCTAGTACAACTTCTTTGTATTCATCATGTGGAGAACAAAGTACTGAATAAATGCTTTGTTACATTTTTCATATTCTAATAGTTGCTTATCTCTCTTTACCTCATTTCAAGGGATGACTAAGGGCTAAAGTAGTGTTACCCAACTCAAGCCAAGCATCAAAATCACCTTTTGAAGATACAACTTCAGAGATGCCGCCCACCGGGATGTTGACTCAGTGGGTTTTCAGGTGGAGCCCAGGAACCTATACTTTGTATTATAAAGCTTCCCATGCGATTCTGATGTACAGCAGCCAAGTTTGGAGGAACCGCTGGCCTAGAGCTTTAGCAAGAGGAAAAGGCAGCACCAAGGACAATGCCTTGAATATAGAACACATTCCACATTCAATAAAAGCTTGCAGAATGGTCGATTTGCTAATAGATGCAGGGGCTAGCCTCAGGCAAAATAATGAGGGCAGCCATGTTTTTCATTGAAACAATTACTCTCTCTCCTTTATTCCCTCCAGGGCTCTGTGTCACCTTTCTCCTGTCCCCTATCAAAATCTACTCTCAGGGCGGAAAAAAAAAATCTCATGTCACCTCTACACACTAAAGAATAAAATCAGTGTTTCTCAAATTCTCTATGACCGAGAAGAAGACCAGTACTTTGGTAAAACACAATAAAAACAAATTACTAGAAAATGAAATTTAAAAATCAAAGACGTACAAAATACGAGTCCTAATTTTTTATTATTGGCTTTAAGAAACTTAAAATTACATTTCAAGCAGTAAGATCGAAGCAAACATAATGTAGAAAAAGATAATCACCACAGGGCTCAGTCTGCAGACTATGCTTTACCAAACATGGGCATTAATTACTACGAAGCCAAATCTTTCACCTATGGGCATTTCCACTGCCATTGACAAAATACGTAAGTGAAAGGACAGCTGCCTTTGATTTGGAGTGCCCGGCACCATGTGGCTAGTATGTATGCGCTGAGACGGGGGTGTTTCCCAGGCCCCTCAGAAGTCAGCGTACACACGTCCAGGCCTGTCCTCTGCATTAGAGAGTCGTCCAGGCCATGGGCAGCATGCTCAGTCCTGGGAGAAAAAATGTCAGCAACAGAAGCTTGACAGTCACGGTAAACTCCCAAGCCCCTGATTTGAAGCCATGTGGGTCCTGACTTGTACCTCTGCTTTCATGGAATTAGCTGTGATAGTAAGACCTTATTGTCAAAGTTCTACTAACAGGTGAAGGTACCAAAGGTATGAAATGTGGAAAATTTTTAAATGTAAAATTAAGCCCAGCTAAGCAATTCTGTCCAATAGCAGATACATTTGCTGTCATATGCAGAGAAATTCAACAGGGAACTGAGATTGATATTACCAATAAGAAACAGAAACAAGACTTTAGAATTAAATGACTAGGTCATGTAGGAACCAATTGACAGATTCTTAATAAAGATTGTAAGACGTGTTAACCATTAGACTGCATGGAGATAACGTTTGTAACTTTAATATGACAACTTTATGTGATGAGAAAAATCATGGGCTTTGATTTATTGCTTATTGGCACAGTTCTAGAGTTATAATTCCAGCATTCTATCTTTGAGACCTTTGCCTTGAATTAAACTGATGAGAGGTCTAGAAATAATACACAACAGTACATTGTTCATAAAATCGTGGAATAGGTAAGGTGTGTCATCTGCTGCTGCCCCCCATCTTAGCATTCCTGACAGAGTTTGGAACCGTCCTCATCCTGTCCTCTACTTCAGATCCCCCATCTGTCCCTGGTACTCTCTAGGGTTTCCATCTCTTCCCCACAACCTTCCCTCCCTGCAATTTTACAAGCTATTTCCATCCTGGTGATTTGGTTTCAGCCTGTAAAACTGTGTCTTTGCCATCATGTAACCAAACTGGAAAGCCTCTGTATCCTGGCTGGGTCCCGTGACCAGGAGGCTCTTGTGAGTCTTTGGCCAGTCTCTGCTAGGAAAGTAAAACAGAACAATGGGGGCAATAATTCCATTGATTTCAGCTCTAAATCCTGTTTTGCCTGAGTTGTCAGAATGATGAGTATTCTGTGAAAATGCTGCTCTCTACTGCAATAGAACTGCAAAAAATGCACATCTATTTCTTATAATCCCATCCAACATACCCCCAAAGCTTCAAATCTAACAAAACAGAGGTAATATGATAATAGAATCATGTATATATAGGAAAGAGGAAGGAAATTTCAAGCATGAGGACATTGTAGTGGAAGTAAGTTTTACTTTAACAGGGGTCAAAGATAAGAATAATATTACCAATCCATCAATAGGCAATTACTAACAGCTTACAGTCCACTCAGGAATGAAGTATGAAGGCAGAGGAAGTATAAAATGTGGCCTCCAACTCCAAGGAGTTGTTTGCAATTTGGTCCAGGTGAAAAGACATGAAATAAGGAGGTACATGTTTGAGAGCTGGAGAACATAGTACAGACTCTAAAACCTGCACGGCTCAATACAGTAGTCACTCACCACCCTGAGTACCTGAAACGCGGCTAGTCCAAACTGGGATGTGCTACAAGAATAAAATATAAACCGGATTTCTAAGACAGGAAAAAAAGTGAAGATGCCTCATCTATAATCTTAAATGGATTACAGACTGAAATGAAAATATTTTGGAAATATTAAATAAAATGTATTACTAAAATTCATTTAAATTTCCAGAAAGTGTACAATGACATATAGGGCTTGTATTTTATTTCTATTAGATAACGTGGCTTTAAAAGCTGTATTTCAAAGGAATGGGAACTTATAGAGGATGGAGTAATCTGGGTCCCCTGGCAGAAATGGACCTTGAATATGTCTTGCTGAATTTGGAGAGGCACAGAGAGTAGAAGGCAAGTCAAATCTGGGAAATGGCTTGCTGGAATGAAAGTGGAGAGAGAAGGAGGAAAGGGAACATGAGGAGGAGAAGAGATGCACTTTGGGGAAGATTACAGAGAAAGCCTGATGAGGATGGAGGAGGAGAAAGACAGAGGGGATGCAAGGAGATTGAGTCTTAAAAGCCAGGCAGAGTTCCTCAGAAATAAGGCAACCCCTTGAAAGAGTTTGAGTAGAGAAGATTTTGGATGAAAGTTGAAGTTAAGGAAGAAAATTCCAGTAGTGAGTTACTTAAACCTCTCATCATGCTAGAACATTCTCACATAGTCATTAAATTCAGATTCCCAAATAATACCACAAAACTATACAGCTCAGCCACTCAATTCAATAAAAAAATAACAGCACATTCTCACACATCCAATTAACCTTGGCCTTTAGTCTAAGTTTTTCTGTCATTTTCAAATGCAATTGCACAGAGGTGCTGTGATTCTAATAGGGAGGAGAATAAGAAAATGGAAAGTAGAGTAAGTAGGAGGTGTGGAAAAGCTTTTGGATGATGCCATCTGAATTAACAGTCCCCTTTAATTGTCTATAAAAGAAGATGCCTGGGCTTCCCTGGTGGCGCAGTGGCTGAGAGTCCGCCTACCGATGCAGGGGACGCGGGTTCGTGCCCCGGTCCGGGAGGATCCCACATGCTGCAGAGCGGCTGGGCCCGTGAGCCATGGCCGCTGAGCCTGCGCGTCCGGAGCCTGTGCTCCGCAACGGGAGAGGCCACAACAGTGAGAGGCCCGCGTACCGCAAAAAAAAAAAAAAAAAAAGAAGATGACTTTTCTTAAAAGCCCTCTGAAATGATGAAGCACTCATCGATAAACATCAATTCCTTTTAAATTGTAATGTTTGACGGTTTGTCTTCCTCTGTCTCACCCTTTATGTTGGCCCAGAATGTGACTGTCACAAATATCTGGGTGAACAAGATTGTGAAATGTGGTCATAAAACAAGCGATTATTTCTAAATGCATCTTTGTCACACTGTAATGCTCCACAAAACAGCTTTCCCTGGGCTATGACTCATTTTAATTGATCCCATCAGCACCATATCTATATACTGAGTGACTTCTCAATACCCTCCATTTCAAGAAAAGCCAATCAGGTTATGAGTTTGTTACTAATAAAAATTACCAAGGAGCAGTTTTTGGACAATAAGAGCAATGCAAATTCTAAAGAGAAGTAATAAGAAAAATAACAAGCATCTTCTCACTTCTTGGAAGTGAACAACCCAAGCTCCCTGAAGAAACACTTAACCTATCGTATTAAACAGTAATGGACAAATATAGAAACGTCGATGTCAGCTTTTGGAATCTGTTGGCATCAAAATATCATTTAAAAGTTAAGTTCTGGGGCTTCCCTGGTGGCGCAGTGGTTGAGAGTCCACCTGCCGATGCAGGGGACACGGGTTCGTGCCCCGGTCTGGGAAGATCCCACATGCCGCGGAGCGGCTAGGCCCGTGAGCCATGGCCGCTGAGCCTGCGCGTCTGGAGCCTGTGCTCCGCAACGGGAGAGGTCACAACAGTGAGAGCCCCGCGTACCAAAAGAAAAAAAAAAAAAGTTAAGTTCTTCTAAGCATTCTTTGTCAAGTTTCTTTCTAGAGTGCTCTTTTCCTACTAGGACAGAGCCTTAAACCCCAGAAGAAGAATTTTGCTCTTGTTTTAATGATTTGTGTACTGCTTCATTTCAGAGTGTGAGCTGGAAAAAAGGGAAGTGTCCTAAGTAGTTCTTTATGTTCCATAATTTTCCACTGTGTCACTCCTGGTAGCATTGCCCGAAACTATTTGCAGAGCCTAGTAAATGAGCATTCGGCAAGCTGCTGCAGAGACCTCAGCACTAACCGTAGCGCAGGCTTCACGTACTTCTCCTTTGCCCCAGCAAGGGGGAACTGCAAGTCCCTGCTAAACCTTTATGATATATCACACAGCGAGGAGAGTGATAGAACAGCCATGATTACACGGGCGGCTCTTCTCTCTCTCATCAACGAGAATTAGCTGGACTGGAACGTGAGTTCTTTTGGGAAAGAGGTGCTAGAATCAAAAGAACCCGAGAGGACTTTGTTCTAGCAGACTGTTTTAGGGTCGAAAATAGACTTAACGAGTATGATTTACTTGAAGTGTCTTTGGGGGCTCTTTTGAGAAAGCGGTCCAGGCTGAAAGATCTAGATTCTGGCAAGCCATGAGGGCTTGGTGAAAAGGAGGCAGGAGCTAAGGGTTATCAGATATGCAATACCAGCCTTCTCCCCTCCCACGCTTGGAGCACACAGCCAGCGTTACTCAATCACAGCACTGTTATCACAACCCTTCTTGATAAAGTGATCCAGGCACCACTACGCATGAATGGACATTTGCACTTCAGGTGAACTCCATTTGCCACATACTTCCTTGACTTTAGGCTTAAAAGTAAAAGAAATCACCTGTTTTCCTTTGTAACTTGATTTAGCCAATGTTGCTTAGAGAAAGAAGGCAAAGATGCAGAAGAAAGCAAGGATAAACAACCAGTTCATAGATTGATAATACCAAGGGCATAATTATAAAAACAGTTGTCAACCTCTGAGTCCCTACCCTTAAAATGTGCCAGTTATTATGTGTCGTTTCTAATCCTCATAACTCTTTGCAAAGGGCATTAGTATTGTTCCCCCCCCCCTTTTTTTTTTTTTGGTTGGGGAGACTGGTACTCTAAGAAGTTAAGTGATTTTCCCTAAACCAAAGAACTTGTAAGTAGCCGAGCTGAGATGAGAACTCTTGTCCTCCGATTCCAAAACCCCAAATTCACTCTTCTAAGGCATTTCCCAAAGTAGGAGATGGTTTAAAGATATGCCTTTATTTAATATGTAACTTTTATTTATGAGAAGTGATAGTGTTTTTCCATTTATAAAAGTGAAATAAAATCTTCCTTGAAAACAAATTACTCCTGAAAAACTAACACTGATTTAAAGAAAAATATTAAGAAAGTAATAGCTTGGATATTTACAAGAATATGGCAAATGACACTATTAAATACATCCATTTACTGGTAAGTCAAAGTGAAACAGCTTCAAATAAGTTATTTGTACTGATCACTCCTTAAAACTCATGAAAAAGAGGTAGTACTCAAACTTAGACCTACAACACAGGGAAATAGCTTACTTGGCCTGTTGGGCTTTCTCTTCGACACTCTTGGGAAACTCCCTCTGTGTTAAGGGAGCACTCACAGGCCTTGGAGGGAGTTTTCTATTCTCAGTAAACTAAGACAGCAGTCAGGAAATTAAGAGGTATCTATCCTGCACTTCATTCCCTCAAGGTCAGGATCTGTGCTTTTAATAGTGACAATTAGCAAACACATACAATTAAGTCGTGCAAGTGAGGTAAGAGAAAGCTAGGGGAGAAACCCGGGAGCCCGTTTCCCTTCCCAGACATCTTACATAAACAGTACTCAAAGACGGACTCAAAAGGTGGATGGTTCTTAAGGTGGCAGGAAAGAAGGGTAGACAGTAAAACAAACACTTGAGGGCAAGTGGCATTTCTGTAGAACTCCTGAAATGACACTTTTCACAAATGTCCCTATTACCTCTAAAGGGTATCTCATTCCTACCCTCAGTGGCAGCTGATGGACAGCAATATAAATTTCCAGAGTGACTTCCTGATTTTTTTCCAATTTTTTATTTCTAGAGGAAACTCTACCAACATCAAACCACCTCTGGCCAATATCATCTGCTGATATCATCAGCAAATGGCACTAATATAATTCCTGAATTCCAAGATGTACTTTCTCCGCCAATGCACACACATTTCAACATTTCTGAAACTGGTTGATACCTTCTACCTGACTGGTACATTCCATGTGGTCGCTCTTTTTCCTTCTTCATTGCATCTCACACCTGATTTCCCCTTGGAATTGAGTAAATATAATGCTCACATGGGTTCACAGGAATTAGGGTCAGTCTTCATTTTAGAAGTATGTCACCAAATATAAGCCTCTCTACATATTATTGGCTTTGAAGTCATTTCTTTTTTAAACTGTTAAATACTAAAACATTTTGTTATGGAAAATTCGTTTGAACAAGAGAACAAGTTAGTAGAAAGAAAAAAATTTTTTTTTTAATTTTATTTATTTACTTATCTATTTATTTTTGGCTGTGTTGGGTCTTTGTTTCTGTGCAAGGGCTTTCTTTAGTTGCGGCAAGCGGGGGCCACTCTTCATCGTGGTGCACGGGCCTCTCACTATCACGGCCTCTCTTGTTGCAGAGCACAGGCTCCAGACGCGCAGGCTCAGTAATTGTGGCTCACGGGCCTAGTGGGATCTTCCCAGACCAGGGCTCGAACCCATGTCCCCTGCATTGGCAGACGGACTCTCAACCACTGCGCCACCAGGGAAGCCCCCAGAAAAAAATTTTTTAAATGATCAAAAGAATGCTACTATGTCCCTAGGGTTAGAGTCACCTTACTATCAAGAGAGAAAGTCCAGAGCAAGGAGAACCAGCTAATTCATAAATTGAAAATTTTGGTGCTCATTTATCTTTGTATTTAATAATTCCATTTGTGTTCATGTATTAGATAGCAAGGTCATGATGTTATTCTTCAACACTGACTTCTCATGTAAATTACAAATGTTTTTATGATAATGATTTATGGGGTTAGCTATTCATCTTCCTGACAGAGCTACCTACAAAGAAACAATTATTCTACCTCTGACATGGGATGTCATGAAAGGAATAGTTTCCAGATGCTTTGATTAAAAAAGGCTTCAAGAATATATGCAACATAAAATTCCAAAGCAGGCAAAACAAACCTGTTAGCAGTCAACACAGTGGCTACTTTCAGTGAGAAGGTGACGGGAGGGGGTTAGTGACAGAGAATGGGCTTGAAGGTCCCTCCTGGGGCAGGGGAGGCCGCTAATATTCTTTTTCTTAACCTGGGTGGTGATTACACAGGTGTGCTTACTTTGTGATAAGCCACTGAGCTGTGCATCTATGAACTGTGCTTACTTCTGAATATGTGTTATACTCTTCCATTTAAAAAGTTTACAAAGTAAATGAAACAGACATAGGACTTCCTATAATATATTATTTTTGACCAAAAAAATGGGGGTGGGAGGATTGATTCTCCCTTCGAGTAAACTGTACTAGTGGATTTAATATTACATTGACTAGGGGGTAAATATTGACCCTAGAAACATTAATCTTGATGTTCTCCCAAGTCATTCTCTGTTCTCTAGCATTATCAAAATGGAACACAGCTCTATATAAATGACAATTTCTGGTCATTCTCAGACAATATCACTAAGCATGATAATCAGAAATATGGATCTTGTGCTGTATAATGATGTTTCTATTGATGTGAAATCGTTTCTATAAAATTGTAGACTTACTGTCCTTACACACATAACCGGCCCTGGCATGGCAGCGTTCAGAAGACACCCACAACTGGGAATGACTTTCTTCATTAAGCAGGTTTCAATAAGATAGCCCAAGAATATGGATGCTGGGTTCCTCTGTCTCAGCTTTCCCTGGTTACTGAGGACCCGGAAAGGCTCAATAAGTATGACACGCTTCCTGGCATGGCAGCGTTCAGAAGACACCCACAACTGGGAATGACTTTCTTCATTAAGCAGGTTTCAATAAGATAGCCCAAGAATATGGATGCTGGGTTCCTCTGTCTCAGCTTTCCCTGGTTACTGAGGACCCGGAAAGGCTCAATAAGTATGACACGCTTCCTGCCCCCAACACAGAACTGAGAGGATACAGTGAATGGGTAGGGCTTTGGGCAGGGGCGATGAGAAAAGGATGGAGCAGAAGAAGCCTTATGTCCCTGGGAATCAGTCAAAATGGGAGCACTGCAAACAACTGTTTGAAATTCTAGCACCTACCAACATGTGTGGGGACATTAAATTGACTCAGGTGCCAAATTTGCTTACTCCACCACTGACTTTGGGTGATGTCTGTTAGAGATTCGAACAAAGGCACGCAGTTCGAATAGCGCTTCCCACTGCCAGAGTGAGTATATTTATGTCAGTGGGTAAGGGCTATTATTCCCCCAAAAGGCTCTATACTCCTGTAGAATAATGCCTCCACCACAAAATGTACATCCATGTCAAAATCCCTGGAAGCTAAGAATGTTACTATATTTGGGAAAAGGTTCTTTGCAGATGTAATTAAGTTAAGGGTCTTGAGATGAGGTCATCCTGGATTACTCAGGTGGTCCTTAAATTCAATGACAAATGACCCTTAAAAAGACAGAAGAGGAGAATGTGATGTGGGACTGGAGTGGCAGAGACTGGAGCCATGTGACCACAAGACAAGGAAGCCAAGAAATGCCAACAGCCATCTGAAGCTGGAAGAAGCTAGAAAGAATTCTCCACTAGAGACTCTCAGAGCAGGTGCGGCCCTGTCCACACCCTGATTTGGAGCTTCTGGCCTGTGGAACTGTGAAAGAATACATTTCTTTTATTTTAAGCCATCCAGTTAGTGGTAACTTGTTACAGCAGCAACAGATAATACAACTCCTAAACACTTAGAGACAATGCCCACCAAGAAGCAGCCAATTCCCTCCTGACTGAAAAATACTCATTCTTTGGTAAACTCTGGGCATTTATTTTGTCTCTGAGGGACAAGTGGAAGTGTATCTCTTCAGAGAACACAGAAGACAGAGCGTGTACCAGGGACAAGTCATTGCCCCAGCTCCCCCATGCACAGACCCTGTGACAGGGTGTCAGTACACACCTTTTTATCCTCCAAACTATTTCATTAACTTAATCATCATACAAGTCTGATGGATCCAAGCACCCCAGAGTAGATGATAACTGGTTTCTACTTATGAAAGGAGCCTAATTGTTACTGGCAGTTACCAAGCAACACCCTTGAACTCAATTTCACTGAAAATGTAACTAACAACCAGGAATTACCACGCTTCCCTGGCCCTTCCTGCATCAGCACTATTCTTTCTCACTTATCTCAGGCACTGCCTCCAGTCTCTGCCCCATTTCTTTCCTCACTCAGCTCACTCTGGTCCTGACCACTCATAGAGACCTCTGCATCTGCTGAGTACACAGAAGGGTTCAGCCTTTCTCTCTCCCCTCTCCCTGCCCAACTGGGCCCATGTCTCTTCCACCCCTTCCTCAGCACTGGCTGAGTTCCACTCATCTCCCTCACCCTAGTCCACAACGCAGTCTTTTCAAAAAAATATATGATCATCAGGGAAATCCAACCAAAATCACAATATCACCTCACACCCATCACAATGGCTACTATTCAAAGACAACAAAACAAAACGGAAAATAATAAGTGTTGGCAAACATATGGAGAAATTGAAACCCTTGTGCTCTATCAGTGGGAATGTAAAATGATGCAGCCACTGTGGAAAACAGTATGCATTTCCTCAAAAAAACTGAAAACAGAATTACCATAGGATCCAGCAATTACACTATTCAGTATTGAAAGCAAGGTCTCAAAGAGATATTTGGTACACCTATTCTCATAGGAGCATTTTCATAATAGCTTTCAAAAGGTGAAAGCAACCCAAGTCTCCACTGATGGATGAATGGATAAACAAAATGTAGTTTATACATACAATGGAATATTACTCAGCCTTAAAAAGAAAGGCATTTCTGACACATGCAACTACTCACACAAGCCTTGTACTCATTATGCTAAGTGAAATAAGCCAATTATAAAAAGACAAATACTGTATGATTCCATTTATATGAGGTATCTAGAGTAATCAAATTAATAGAAACAACCCACACCTATATGGGTAATTAATCTATGACAAAGCAGGCAAAAATATACAATAAGAAGACAGCCTCTTCAATAAATGATGTTGGGAAAACTGGACAGCTACATGCAAAAGAATCAGTCTGGACAACTCTCTTACACCATGCACAAAAATAAATTCAAAATGAATTAAAGACTTAAATGTAAGACGTGAAACCATAAAACTTCTAGAAGAAAACAGAGCCAGTACTCTCTTTGACATCAGTCTTAGTAATATTTTTTGGAAATTTCTCCTCAGGCAAGGGAAACAAAAACAAAAATAAACTAATGGGAACACATCGAACTAAAAAGCTTTTGCACAGCGAAGGAAACTACCAACAAAATGAAAAGGCCACTTACTGAATGGGAGAAGATATTTGTAAACAATATATCTGATAAGGGATCAATATCTAAAATATACAAAGAGGTCATATAATTCAACTTCAAAAAAACAAAGAACCTGATTTAAAAATGGGCAGAGGATCTGAACAGACATTTTTTCCAAAAAAGACATACACATGGCCAACAGGCACATGAAAAGATGCTCAACATTACTAATCATCAGGGAAATGCAAATCAAAACCACAATAAGATATCATCTCACACCTGACAGAATGGCTATCATCAAAAAGACAAAATAACAAGTGTTGGCAAGGATGTGGAGAAAAGGGAACCCTCCTGCACTCTTGGTGAGAATGTAAATCGGTGCAACCACTATGGAGGTTCCTTAAATATTAAAAAGAGGAACTTCCCGGGTGGCGCAGTGGTTAAGAATGCACCTGCCAATGCAAGGGACATGGGTTTGAGCCCTGGTCTGGGAAGATCCCTCATGCTGTGGAGCAACTAAGCCCGTGCACCATAACTACTAAGCCTGCACTCTAGAGCCTGCGAGCCACAACTACTGAAGCTCACGCACCCAGAGCTCGTGCCCCACAACAAGAGAAGCCATGGCAATGAGAAGCCCATGCACCTCAATAAAGAGTAGCCCCCATTTGCCGCAACTAGAGAAAGCCTGTGCACAGCAACGAAGACCCAACGCAGCCATAAATAAATAAATAAATAAATTTATTTTTTAAAAAATTAACAAGAAAACTACCATATATCCAACAATTCCACTCCTGGGTATTTATCTAAAGAAAAGAAAAACACTAATTAGAAAAGATACATGCAGCCCTATCTTCATTGCGTCATTATTTGCAATACCCAAGATATGGAAGCAACCTAAGTGCCAATAAATAGATGAATGGATAAGGAAGATGTAGTACATATATACCATGGAATACTACTTAGCCATAAAAAAGGAATGAATTCTTGCCATTTGCAACAACATAGATGGACCTAGAGGGTATTACACTAAGTGAAATAAGTCAGAGAAAGACAAGTACTGTATGATTTCAATTATATATGGAATCTAAAGAACAAAACAATTAACAAACATAGTGTTGTAGGTCAAACATACTTCGAAAACAAACAAATGTACAAACAAACTCAAAGAAAAAGAGATCAGATTTGTGGTTACCAGAGGCAGGGGTGTGGCGGGGGAGGGGGAATTAGATGAAAGTAGTCAAAATAATTATACAACTCACCATAATGCAGAATCAGTGGGCTTGTTTTCACTTGCCACTCACTGATGGGGTTTTGATATGAGTCTACAAGCAATTGATTTATTACGGTCTCTGTGCAGTCAAACCTGTCTGCTAATGATAATCTGTATTTGCAGCCACTCCCCAGCGCTAGCATCACCCCTCAGCTCCACCTCAGATCATCAGGCATTAGATTCTCATACGGAGCACACAACCTAGATCCCTCGCATGTGCAGTTCACAGTAGGGGTCGCACTCCTATGAGAACCTAATGCCACAGCTGATCTGACAGGAGGCGGAGCTCAGGCGGTAATGCAAGTAATGGGGAGCGGCTGTAAATACAGATGAAGCTTCGCTCACTCGCCTGCCACTCACCTCCTGCTGTGTAGCCTGGTTCCTAACAGGCCCACGGACCGCTACCGGTCCGCGCCCGAGGGTTGGGAACCCCTGGTTTAATGGGTGCAGAGTTTCAGTTTTGCAACATGAAAAAGTTCTGGAGATTGGGTGCACAACAATGTGGATATACTTAATACTGAACTGTACACTTCATGGTTAAGATGGTAAATTTTATATTATGTGTATTTTACCACAATTAAAAATAAAAATTTAAAAGATATAAAATATATAGGAAAGTCCAGAGACTAAAGCAACCAATTTAAACCCAGATTTAAAGCTCCACTCCCACCCTCTGTATTCCTTCCCCTCCATCTCCCAGTGGGTATGTGTCTGGGTCATGCATTATTCTTTTACTTTGTTTCTCTCTACGCCCAAACAATATGTATTATCCTGACATATCTCAAAAGCATCTTGAGATGGGAAAAAAGCAAACTGTAAAAGAATGCTATTAATTTAAATTTTAAAGGCATACAATCCCACAGCAGCTTCAAGCAGAAGGGACTGTGTCCACACTTATAGACTAGACTCTTCTAAAGAGTTAAATCTGTTCTCAGATTTAACTCGCTAAAACATTGGAAATAACCTGCCTGCTTTTTGGTGAGCAGTGTCTTATACCTCATTCAAAGTCCTATATTTGTTCTCACTGGATGCCCCTCCCATTTAACCTGGCTAAGACCTCAGTCCCCCTCCTAATTCTGGCATCACCTCCTGGCCTGAGCAACACAGTCATAGACACCTTATCACAGATTCACAGGTTCAATACCTAGCCCCATGATGCTCCTGCTTGTCCGTTCACGGCCGCAGGTGCCCCAATTCCTGACCTACCACAGCCTAATAGGTGTGCCCCGGAGACTTTGGGGATTAACAGATAATTTTGAAAATATGCAGTTTTATTTTAGGTTTATGCTAAAACATAGCTTTTTGCATCATGGAAATACATAAACAATTCAACTATCAAAGAAAGAATCAAAACACTGAAACTGGGACTTCCCTGGTGGCACAGTGGTTAAGAATCCGCCTGCCAATGCAGGGGACACAGGTTCGGGCCCTAGTCCGAGAAGATCCCACATGCCACGGAGCAACTAAGCCCGTGAGCCATAACTACTGAGCCTGCATGCCACAACTACTGAAGTCTGCGTGCCTAGAGCCCGTGCTCCGCAACAAGAGAAGCCACTGCAATGAGAAGCCTGCGCACCGCAATGAAGAACATCTAGAGAAAGCCCGCGCAGCAGCGAAGACCCAACGCAGCCAAAAATAAACACATTAATTTAAAAAATAAAATAAAACATACACAAATATAGAAGTTAAAAAAAGAGAGATAACTATCAATAGTGTAGAATAGAGCTAAATAAATACTGAAGGAAAATTACTTCTAGATCAGAAGAGAAAAACGTCCCATTGCTGAACTCATCAAGAGAATGAGTAATGTTTTTGTTGTTGTTATTGGGTTCTAAACAAACCTTTGTCACTTTTGCATTTAAAATAATTAATTAGCTAACAATGTTTAGATTAATTGCAAAATAGGACATTACAGCATACTATATTAAATGTACCATTTAATCATCTAGTTGATCAAATTCACTTGAAAAATAACATTTTTCAGTAGTGCATCTTAAACACGTAAAATGATAAGTAGAATGCTAATTGTCTTCTAAGCATGCACTCTGAAGTACCTGAATAGCTCCCATCATTGTAGGACCCAGGTGCTCAAAGAAACAATATTCAGTAGTGATAATCAGGAGACAAGCCACCAGAGTTATGGCCTATAGACATCTTCCACCAGAGTTATGGCCACATAGAAATAAAGTGTATGAATGCTTTTCCTGGAGAATAAGAATTATTTTGAATAAAGTGCTGTCCCCTAACTTAGTAATACCCCAAGCAAGTGTTATGGCTCTGTAAGGAAAGAATTAGCCTACTCATTTGGGAATTTAGTGGTGTTTCGAATGCAGAAAGTGACAATGAGGTTGGAGATGGGTTGGCTTTGGGGCTTTATAAATAATAATGAACCTTTTCCAACATGAAGTAATGAAAAAAAAAATCTATCCCTAGAGTATAAAATTACCTCATAACCCAATTTACATTTCTCCACTCTAAGCACATTTTCTGTGAGTTCCACTTAGAGAGTGAAAGCTGCTGTATGATAATTAATTTAACAAGCACTTGGCAGACTGAGCTGGCCCATATACAAGGTACCCTAGACCAACTGTGAATTTGAACTGCACTTTTTATGGTGTTTTTTTTCACAATGACATTATTTAGGCCTTTAAAATCATACAGACTGTAACTTTACTTTTGTTCTTTTTTTTTTTTAATTTGGATTTTTTTTCTTGTAATTCTACTTGAATACACAAGCAGTTTGTAAAAACTGTTAAGAAATGTGGGAGATAATTGGATCTTGGTAGAGCAAAACCAGAAGGGTATTAAGTATTTGCTATTCATCAAAGGGGTCGCTTGTTTTTATTTTCTTTTTCCCCTGTGTTCAGAAAAGAAATGTGCATATCGCCTGACTTATAATATACAGTTCATTAGTGGAAAAAGTGCTTTAGAATTAGATCCCTATGTCATTTATCATACAGCATTTTCATTCTTAAAGCACTATTTGTAAAAGCAGGTGATAGTCAAGAGATGCAATGAGCAATGTTTGAGCACTATTTCTCTTTTATACCCCTGCACATGGAATGTGGGCAAGCAAATAATGTCACACTGGGGCAGGAAAATAAGTTTGGAGAGAACTAATACTCTGATTTCACAGTAATAACTTACCTCTCATCTATCCATCTAGTTTATTCTTCTATACTAAATGATTTATGCATGTCTGTATATTTATAATTTATATGAAAAATTGCAAAATCTTAATTATGGTAAAATAAAAGACACTGTAATTTCCCAGGCAAGCTACTAAAAAGATGAATATCTCTCTACATATTTTAAGATGAAAAACAATGACATGATAACTCATTCCTTTTTATGTTTTTGAAGACAGACTTACTGCCTGTGACTCAGTTATTTGCTCTCACAAAGACTCCTAATTAACCTTCATGATAACAACTCATCAAATTCCATTACTTCCATAAAGGCAATACTTTCTCATCTTTCATAATCAAATTTTAAACTGGTGATAATGGGTACAATTACCAGTTAAAAATGATGTGTCTGAATTTCTCCTTTTCACTTAGTATATGAAATGTTTATCTAGAAATCTTGATGCAAGTGGCCTGTTTGTGTCACCTAAAAATGCAGTAACATTCAAGTTAAGCTTTTCCTTATTAAGATCACCTGATAATGTGCTATATTTGGAGCTTAGCAAAATTCTTCAAAGTCAAATCTATGCACTGATTAAAGGAATTTTCTTAATTTATTCTTGTTCCTGATGGGAATTTTCTTAGGTTAAATTGTATTCACCATTTACTGAGAATCTAACACAAGCGAGGCACTGTGCTTGGAGGCAAGGGGCAGACAAAGGTGAATCAGAGAAGCTCCCTGCCCTTTGGAAGCTTAGTCTAGTGAGGAGATAAACTTATGTTCGCCTTATGTTGATCAGTTATGCAGAAAGAGCCCACACCTAGTTGTTAGCACACAAAAGTGTTAGTTACAGATCTGCACTAAACTAAAGGTATGACCTTGAGAAGGTCTCTTTTTTGCCCTCTCAATATCTTCATCTGTAAACTAGGAATTGGGAATAGATTTATTCAACAAATGCCAATTGAGTATCTACCATATGATCATAGTGGCCAACCTGAATGAGCAATTACCATGTGGCAGGTATCAGGGTAAACATTTTACATAGATCATCTCTTTTAATCCTCAAAGCAATACCATATTCAAGAGGAAAAAACAGACATTCAAAGATGTTAAGTAGTTCTAACAGTTTTTTGATGGAGTCTTTAGGGTTTTCTACATATAATATATCATCTGCAAATAGTGAGAGTTTTACTTCTTCCTTTCCAATTTGGATGCCTTTTATTTCTTTTTCTTGCCTAACTGCTCTGGCTAGGGCTTCTGATACTATGTTGAGTAAAAGTGGTGAGGCATCCTTGTCTTGTTCCTGATCTCAGAGGAAATGCTTTCAGCTTTTTACCATTGAATATGATGTCAGCTGTGAGCTTGTCATATATGGCCTTTATTATGTTGAGGTATGTTCTCTTTATATCCACTTTGTTGAAAGTTTTTATCATAAATGGATATTGAATTTTGTCAAATGATTTTTCTGCATATATTGAGATTATCATATGATTTTTATCCTTCATTTTACTAATGTGGTGTATCACATTGGCTGATTTGAGATGTTGAACCACCCTTGCATCCCTGAAATAAATCCCACTAGATCATGATATATGATCCTTTTAATGTATTGTTGAATTTGGTTTGCTAATATTTTTTTGAGGATTTTTGCATCTATGTTCATCGGTGATATTGGCCTGTAATTTTCTTTTCCTGCAGCAACCCTGTCTAGGTTTGGTATCAGGGCAATGTTGGCCTTATGAAATGAGGTGGAAGAGTTCCCTCCTCTTCCAGTTTTTTGGGAAGACTTTGAGAAGAATTGGTATATTAATTCTTCTTTAAATATTTGGCAAAATTCACCCATGAAGCCATCTGGTCCTGGACTTTTGTTTGTTGGGAGGTTTTTGATTACTGATTCAATCGCCTTACTAGTAATCGATCTGTTCCAATTTTCTATTTCTTCATGATTCAGTCTTGGTAGGTTATATGTTTCTAGAAATTTATTCATTTCTTCTAGATTGTCCAGTTTGTTGGCATATAATTGTTCATAGCAATCTCTTATGATCTTTTGTATTTCTGTGATATCAGTTGTAACATCTCCTCTTTCATTTCTGATTTTATTTATTTGAGTCCTCTCTCTTTTATTCTTGGTGAGTCTAGCTAAAGATTTGTCAATTTTGTTTATCTTTTCAAAGAACCAGCGCCTAGTTTCATTAATCTTCTCTAGTGTCTCTTTAGTCTCTATTTCATTTATTTCTGCTCTAATATTTGTTATTTCCTTCCCTGTATTAACTTTGGGTTTCATTTGTTCTTCTTTTTCTAGCTCCTTGAGGTATAAAGTTAGGTTGTTTATTTGAGTCTTTTTTTTTTTAATTTTATTTATTTATTTATTTTTGGCTGTGTTGGGTCTTCGTTGCCGCACATGGGCTTTCTCTAGTTGCGGTGAGTAGGGGCTATTCTTTACTGCGGTGCGTGGGCTTCTCACTGTGGTGGCTTCTCTTGCTGCACAGCACAGGCTCTAGGTGAATGGGCTTCAGTAGTTGTGGCTTGCGGGCTCTAGAGTGCAGGCTCAGTAGTTGTGGTACATGGGCTGAGTTGCTCCACAGTATGTGGGATCTTCCCAGACCAGGGTTCGAATCCATGCCCCCTGCATTGGCAGGCAGATTCTTAACCAGTGCACCACCAGGTAAGTTCTATTTGAGTCTTTTTTCGTTTCTTGAGGGAGGCATTTATCACTATGAACTTCCCTTTTAGAACTGTTTTTGCTGCATCCCACAAATTTTGATGTATTTCTACCATTGTTTGTTTCAAGGTATTTTTTTACATTTCTCTTTTGATTTCTTCTTTGACCCATTGGTTTTTCAGCAGCATGTTATATAATCTCCACATACTTGTGGATTTTCCAGTTTTCTTTGTATAATTAATTGCTAGTTACATACCATTGTGGGCAGAAAAGATTTTTTAAATAATTTCAACCCTCTTAAATTTATTAAGCCTTTTTGTGGCCTAACATATGATCTAGCCTGGAAAATGTTCTATGAACACTTGAAAAGAATGTGTATTCTGTTGCTTTTGAATGGAACGTTCTATATAGGTTTGTTCAAACATGTCATTTAAGGCTGATGTTTCCTTATAGATTTTCTGTGTGAATGATCTATCTATTGACATAAATGGGATATTATAATCTCCTGCTATTATTGCATTGCTATCCGTTTCTCCCTTTAAGTCTGTTAATACTTGCTTTAAATATTTAGGTGCTCCAATATTAGGTGCATAAAAATTTACAATTATTACATCCTCTTGTTGGATTGACCCCTTTATCATCATGTAATGCCATCTTTGTCTCATTATTATTTATTATAAATAATAAATTCAGTAAAGTTGCAGGATACAAAATCAATACACAGAATCTGCTGCATTTCTATATACCAATTACAAACTATCATAAAGAGAAATAAAGAGGGCTTCCCTGGTGGTGCAGTGGTTAAGAATCTGCCTGCCAATGCAAGGGACATGGGTTCAAGCCGTGGCCCGGGAAGATCCCACATACCGCGGAGCAACTAAGCCCGTGCGCCACAACTACTGAGACTGAGCTCTAGAGCCCATGAACCACGTGCCACAACTACTGAAGCCTGTGCACCTAGAGCCCATGCTCCACAACAAGAGAAGCCACGACAATGAGAAGTCCACACACTGCAACGAAGAGTAGCCCCCGCTCAGAAAAAGCCTGAGCACAGCAACAAAGACCCAACACAGCCAAAAATAAATAAATAAACAAACAAATAAATAAATTTATTTTTTTAAGAGAAATAAAGAAAATAATCCTATTTATAATTGCGTTAAAAAGAATAAAATACCTAGGAATAAATTTAACCAAGGAGGTGAACAACCTGTATACTGAAAATTATAAGACATTAATGAAGGAAATTCAAGAAGACACAAATGGAAAGATATTCTGTGCTCATTAATTAGAAGAATCAATATTGTTAAAATGTCCACACTACCCAAAGCAAGCTACAGATTGAATGCAATCCTTATCAAAACTCTAATGGCTTTTTTCAAAGAAACAGAACAAATAATCCTAAAATTTGTATGGAACCACAAAAAACCCTGAATAGCCAAAGCAATCTGGATAAAGAAGAACAAAGCTGGAGGTATCATGCTCTCTGATTTCAGACTATTACAAAGCTATAGTAATTAAAACGGTATGATATTGACATAAAAACAGATACACAGATCAATGGAACAGAATAGAGAACCCAAAAATAAACCCACACATATATGGTCATTTAATTTACAACAAAGGAGCCAGGAATATACAATGGGGGAAGACAGTCTCTCCAATAAATGGTACTGGGAAACCTGGATAGCCACATGAAAAAGAAAGAAACTTGACCACTATCTTATACCATACACAAAAATTAACTCAAAATGGATTAAAGACTTGATCATAAGACCTGAAACCATAAAACTCCTACAAGGAGACACAAGTGGTAAGCTCCTTGACAAAGGTCTTGGCAATGATTTTTTGAATCGGACAGCAAAAGCAAAAGCAACAAAAGCAAAAATAAGTATGTGGAACTACATCATACTAACAAGCTTCTGCACAGCGAAGGAAATCATAAACAAAATGAAAAGGCAACCTAGTGAACAGAAGAAAATATTTGCAAATCATATATCTTATAAGGGGTTAAGATACATATAAATATATGTGTATATATTCAAAATATATAAAGAACTCATACAACTCAATAGCAAAACAATCAGTCTGATTTTTAAAATGGGCAGAAGATCTGAATAGATATTCTTCCAAAGAAGACACACAAATGGCCAACAGGTAGATGAAAAAATGCTCAACGTCATTAATCATCAGGAAATGCAAATCAAAACTACAATGAGATATCACCTCACAGCTGTTTAGAATGGCTGTAATCAAAAAGACAAGAAATAAGTGTTGATGAGGAAATGAAGAAAAAGGCACCCTCCTGTGCTGTTGGTGGGAAAGTAAATTGATGCAGCCACTGTGGAAAACAGTATGGAGGTTCCCCAAAAAATCAAAAATAGAACTATCACATAATCCCATAATTCCACTTCTGGGTATTCATCCAAAGAAAATGAAAACACTAACTCGAAAGGACATCTGCACCCCCATGTTCATTGCAGTATTATTTACAATAGCCAAGATATGGAAACAACCTAAGTGTCCATCAATGGATGAATGGATAAAGAAATTGTGGATATATACAATGGAATATTATTTAGCCATAAAAAAGAGGAAATCTTGCCATTTGCAACAACATGGATGGAACTTGAGGGCCTTATACTAAATGAAACAAGTTAAACAAATACTGTATTATATCTCATATGTGGAATCTGGGAAAAAACAAACAAACAAGCTCATATAGATGCAAAGAAAAGATTATGTGGGTGCCAGAGGTGGTGAGTTGGGGAGAGTGGGAGAAATGGGTGAAGTGGGTCGAAGGTTAAAAAAGGATTAAATAAACACAGTGCATTACTAAGAACATAAGAAAATAGTGTACTATTGCCTAGTAAATTGTGACCATCACCTATAACAAATAAATAAACAAACATATTTGTGTGTGTTGCTATATAAACTGAGGTCTGTAAAAAGGATAATGTCATTAACCTTGGTGTTCTATCATCAAGAAGTTCTACTTTTACACTTCAAACAATCTACTCTCCTCCATACACACAAAAAAGTCACCATCGCTTAAAATAGACGTACTTTAACAACGAAAATGTTTGCATCTTTGTCAAACTAAATATTATGTTGAGATATTTCACACATTTCCACAGAGGGGGATAAAAAGAATAACGTTGAATTTACTTCCTTCTTTGTGGTATAGTCAGTGCTTACATTAAGATTGGATGACACACCATTTCTTTTGGAGATAGACTGAAAAAGAAATGGTAATTTTTTTTGAAAAGATTGTTGGAAAAACTTATACCTGTTGACAAATACATTATTTAGTAATTAATTTAATCAGATCTAGTAAATATAAAGGAAAATTTTCTTAAGTCTTTCTGGATCTCAAGAATTCTAATCATTTCAATGGCTCTTTGTTTTGGTTTGCTGGTATTTACTAACATTCTGATTTATATTTATTTGGAAGCAGTACCCATTATCTCAAAATAACTGTATCTCCATCTCATTCTCTCTCCCTTTCTCTCTCTCTCTCTCTCTCTCTCTCTCTCTCACACACACACACCCCTACACTCAGAAACAGTCTATTTTGCAGGAACATAACTGGATTCCATCTCCCTTATTCTACTTTGAAGGAGTAATGCTGTTATGAGTTGATCAAGATGGGAAGATGGCCTTAATGTTTCCATCAGCTCGACTAAACTTCAAACAGGCTTCTCTCTAACTCTAGGCCCCGATGTCCCTTTTCTTAGAGTCTTTACATTAGAAAACTTGTCACTTCTTTATCTTCCCTTCTGAGATGTAAATTTTTAAAAGCCTCTTGCAAGTTTTACAACATGGAATGTCTTTCTGGGATAATACCTTTGAAATATATTCATCAAGGAAGATAGCAGCCCATCTCCCAGTCTCTGTAGGAGGGTAGGAGCCCACCTTCAGTAGGCAGGCAGCCTTGCTCCAGGTTGTAAAACTACCTCCTGTCATAAAGATAAGGGAATGATTGCTTTTCCTTTTGCCAATTAACAAATATAGGTAACCTAAGATTACCCTTCAGGTCTTAAAGACATCAGCTCTTAAAAACTTTCCCAACTCTTTTTTTCTACAAGTACCATGTCAGTTTTGTTTTTTTTAAAAAATATTTTATTTATTTATTTATTTATTTGGTTGTCCCAGGTCTTAGTTGTGGCAGGTGGCCTCCTTAGTTGCAGCTTGCCAGCTTCTTAGTTGTGGCACGTGTGCTCCTTAGTTGTAGCCCGCAGGCTCCTTAGTTGCGGCACATGTGCTCCTTAGTTGTGGCTTGACGGCTCCTTAGTTCCCAACTTTTCTTTCAATGGAGTTTTCTGTCTCTCTTCCCTATTGCAGTAGCCTGCACAAAGTCCTCCTCACCTGCTTAACTTTAGTCAGTTTGCTGTTTGCTGTGACAGAGCCAAATTCATGATGTCAGGAAACAATGCTTTTTTGTGATGTGGGATGATATTGCAAATCTCTTGTTCCAATTCTTAGTCTATAACCTATTTCTGAAACCCTTTTTCAAAAAACAAAAGCAAAAAAAGATGTTACGTAACTCACCCAAGGTTACAAAGTGGTTGGGCCAGGATTCAAGCTTTGGTTGATTCAAGCCTAAAAGCTGATACCTTTAAACCCTACATTGTGTTGCTGTAACCATCTCCAAAAGTATAAATACAAGGTGTTTAGTTTTTATATTAATAGTGGAAGTTAAGGGTGCACAAGACACATCTTTTCCTTCCTGAAGGAGGCAACATGTGGTGCAATTAACAAGATTTCCTCGCACAGAATTGGAAGGATAAGGGTATTCCAGGCTGAGAGAACTGAGTGGTTACAGAACAGTGAACACTCGTGCATCAGAAAGCAAAGAGGGGAAAGGGCAGTAAGAATGAAGTCTTGAAAAGTCAGCTGGAAGAAGACTGGGGAGAGCCTTGACAGCCATACTAAGGACCCTGGACACTATAAAAAATATGGGCAGCTATTGAAAGTTAAAGAACATGAAAGTGAAATGACTAGTACCTTTTTGTTTGAGGCTTACTTCTTTGTTTTGTTGTTTTTAATTATTATTTACAACCAATAAGAACATTTAGCAAGGGTGCCAAAAACAAGATGAACATACAAGGCTAGTGTAAACTGAACACCAGCAAAAATAATTTAAAATGTCATTTTTAGAAGAAACAATTTTCAATAGCAACACAATTACAACATAACTCCGAAAAATCTCACAAGAGATGTAAAGTGTCTTTTCCGAGAAAAGTATAAAACCTAATTAACGAGTACAAGAGAAGTTGTAAGTAGAGAGATAGACCATGCTCATAAATGGAAAGACAAGAAACTGATCTATAAATTCTATGCAACAACAATAAAAATCTCACAAAGGTTATTTGTGGAAGTTTACAGGCCAGTCGGTCCTCAAGTTCACAGAAGAAAAATGACCAAGTTGGTCAAAATGATTTTGAAGAAGAAAAAGAATAAATCTCAAAACTGCCCAGGTGTTAAAACATTTTAAAACTAAGTGACCTGACAGAGGCAGATATACAGAACAAACTAGTGGTTACCAGCGGGCAGAGGGAAGGGGGCAGGGGCAAGATAGGGGTAGGGGATTATGAGGTACAAATTATTATGTACAAAATAAACTATAAGGGCAATACAGCCAATATTTTATAATAACTGTAAATGGAGTATAACCTGTAAAAATTGTGAATCACTATATTGTACACCTGTAGCTTATTGAAAAAAAAAACTTAGTGACCTGTGATTTTGGCTCAGAGACATTAGTTGTGGTTTTATATTTCTTTGTTGGGTTAAAGAAATAGTGTGGAGAAGGGAGATAGGAAAAATGACACAGATGACAAAAAAGAAATGGTCTCCTTCACAGCTCCTCATCCACTTTAAATCAGAGTGACCCTGATCCTTAAACAGAACGACCCCGACTCTTAAACAAAGACAAAAGTTAGTTTCAAAAAGAAGCACTTACACCACAGGAGCCTGACCTAAGGATAATAACAGTTGGAGTGAAGCTTCAATCAGCCACCTGGCATTTGCCCATCATCTGATATGAGCTAAAAACAAAGGAGTCGGAACATGAAACTGTAAGCACACTGCCCTGGGTCTCAAATAGCCTGGGACAAAGCTGAGAGGTAGAAGTCACACAGGAAATAAGGAACTTACTTACAAAGCAACATCCTAGTAAGTACAATAAAGTGCAGGTTTAAACACAAAAACATGCTGAGAGTTGCAAGCAGAGGGGTAACCACAGGCAGATGTGCTCCGGGGCACATTCTGAGGTGGGTCTGGGAAGCTTATAGCTAGTGAGGGAGTCATTGCCGTTGAGAGCGCTTTCGCTCATCTGTTCCTGGTCCACTGCAACTCAGGCCTCCAGTAGGGAAGCACCAACGCCACCACTGTGCACTGCTGATTCCACCCAAACTCCATAAACATGATAAACTCATCAAGCTAAAACTTCATAATCTGTCTTCTATAATAAATTAGCTAATGATCTTGTCTTAAGATTTTCGAAAATGGTCAGCTTGTCTTCCTACTTCTTGTCTTTCTTGTTGTGTGTTACATGGGGCTGCAGTGAACTAGGAATTTCTTCCCCTGAAGACTCTTTAGCTGAGGCTTTAGATCACTCACAACTGTTGCTTGCAGATCACCAGTATGGAAGAAACAGAGGTTACTACCTGGCCAAGAATGTGATTCCTCCCACTGAGAGGCTTACTGACTTGTTTATAGAATGGTGAGTCCCAGGAGGACCCGAAAAGAAATACATATTGGATCCTAACGATGTTCTCTTTGCAGGGGCACTGCCTACATTGAGCATTATTAGAACTATAGACTGTTAGCTCCAATCATGGACCCACTACAGCTTTCTAAACCATTTATATCACACTAGCTCACTAACCTGATATATCCAGGAACCAAGATTCCAACTGGAAGTACCTCAGTTGGGTGTTGGGTCATTCATATTCCAACCAAAAGGTAACATAAATTTCATATTGATAAGTCTGAAATTATTAAGGCAACCACATAAAATCTTATTACTTAAAAGAAATTAAACTCACTGTGGTTTATTCAGCAATATTCCTCCTCCATGTCCAAAGTCAGATTGTTCACCAGTTAAATCTAATTTGCTGTAATCTTGGTAAATAGGAGGTAATCAACAAGTCCTCAGCTCCAGCTCCGAAGCAACACGTAACACATTTCTGAAATACGTTAATAAAAAGAGGATGGGGGAAAGGCTTCCTGACCATAACTGACATTCGTGATGTAGCAAGAAGGTTCTCTGAGTTCTGACATTCTATTTGTTGGAATTATAAATAGGTACATTGCTTACGTGGTTTGTAATTTGTTATTGCTTCTGTTACCCCTGCATAATTACTGAGATTAGAGCCCCAATTTCTTGACTGTCTGTCTTAAATTATTAGCTTGCTTGATCTCAGGTCAGCCTCACAACAACCCTTCGGGAAATTATTCTGCTTGCCACTTTGCAGTTGAGGAAACTGAGGCACAGAGAAGTATTGCCCAAAGTCTCATAACTAATCAAGGGCAGAGACAATACTTACAACAACTCTGATGCCAGAGCCCAAGCTCTTAAACATGTGCTCCACGGCTCCCCTAGGGTAAAGCCTTTTTGTATAATTGCTCATTAATTATATGTGGATTGGTGGTTAGCTCAAACATTTCTAAATAGGGTCTTAGGCCTATCATCCTAGTTGGAAATGGGGAACTAGGGCTCTTGCTTGAAGATATGTTTCAATAGCAAAACCTATTTTCACTTAAACAGTAGAGTTATTTGGGGTCGTTTATTTGGACTGATTAACAGAATTTGGAGGGGTTAAGGGTTAAAGTCCTCCCAAGCCATCCTTTGGTGCTGCTAGTATGGATCACATTACTACATACTTAACATCATTTTTTTTTTTGGGTTTCCTGAAGAAGCAATCTGTGCTAGGATACCTGTCTTCCTATTTTACACCTTTGAGCATGAAAATACTCTGAACCACAGTATAAAGTCACAACTACTTTTTCCCTCCGACTGGATTTTTCCTGCTCTGATCCATTGAAAGACATACAAGCTACTGCTACACAATGCCTAAACAATTGTTCAGTTAGATGTGAGGGGGAAAATGCACATTCACTAACTACAAAGCATCATGCATACAGAGCCACTTTCAATATGTATCTTATTCTCATGGTCTTGCAGAATTTAGACCTTGGTGTTTGATTCTCTTAGGAAGCATAGTTGTTCTAGGGTTGATATTGCACAAAACCAGAATTGGAGACAAGGGAAATTTTGTCCCTAGGCAGAATTTTGAAGTAGGAAAAACTGTTCTTGGCACTGTATTCCTCTCTTAGGCACTTAATCTGAGTTCCAATCTTACTCTGAACTGGAGGTGTTGGGACTGTCCCCCATAGGTATTCTGAGAAAGGATGTCATCCACTCAGTACCAACCTGGTGTCCTCAGGACTCAGTGGGCTCTGGAACTGCACAAAACTGGCCTGAATCAGCTAGCTAAGTGGCTTTGGGTAAATAATCTCTCTAAACCTTGGTCATATCCTCTGTAAAACAGGGATGATAATATCTATATTCTAAATGTGTTAGGAGGATTGAGCGTAATTCTTTTTTTTTAAATTTATTTTATTTATTTATTTTTGGCTGTGTTGGGTCTTTGTTGCTGCACGCGGGCTTTCTCTAGTTGTGGCGAGTGGGGGCTACTCTTCCTTGTGGTGCGCGGGCTTCTCATTGCAGTGGCTTCTCTTGTTGTGGAGCACCGGCTCTAGGCAGGTGGGCTTCAGTAGTTGTAGCACGTGGGCTCAGTAGTTGGGGCTCGTGGGCTCTAGAGTGCAGGCTCACTAGTTGTGGCGCATGGGCTTAGTTGCTCCGTGGCATGTGGGATCTTCCCGAACCAGGGATCAAACCCATGTCCGCTGCATTGGCAGGCGGATTCTTAACCACTGTGCCACCAGGGAAGCCCCGAGCGTAATTCTTTATGTAGGCTGAGAAGCACAATACCAAAGACACAGTAGGAACTACATAAATGGTAGATTTTTTTGGTGTTTGATATAAGCATAAAGCATAGGTAAAGGGTCTATTTCTGCAGAGGGTATAGGTTTGAGGGAGTCATTTTGTGTATTTCTTCCTCTGAATGATAAAGATGTCCTACGCGATTTTTAAAGATGAAAAATGTTAAGTGCCACTCATCTGTAGCGAATAACCTGAAAATACACTTGCAGACCAAAAGGCTGATTTAACTGGAGATTTAAAAAAAAAAAAATCTTACAGCACATCACAAAACAATATAGTACATTTTCAAAGGTGAAAAAAAAAACCCACCCAACTCATCCACATTGTGCAACTAGCTTATAGAATGTTTAAAGACATGAAAATCATCCTTGAGAAAATGCTTACATGTAAAGAAGACAAAATTGTCGTGACTATATATTGTGGGAAAGAAAATTACCTAACGAGGCTTGGGGTGAAGTTACAGCGTACTGAACTGTGTCATTAAAAAAACCAGGGCTTCCCTGGTGGCGCAGTGGTTGAGAGTCCGCCTGCCGATTCAGGGGACACGGGTTCGTGCCCCGCTCCGGGAACATCCCACATGCCGCGGAGTGGCTGGGTCCGTGAGCCATGGCCGCTGAGCCTGCACGTCCGGAACCTGTGCTCCGCAGTGGGAGAGGCCACAACAGTGAGAAGCCCGCGTACCGCAAAAAAAAAAAACAAATCCGTTCATCAAATATTTGTTGAGCGCCTGCTACCTGCCAAGCACAAACAAAATCATTCACAACCACCAACTCTTCTTTGGTTTCTTGGGGCCCAGGAGTCCTCCCCGTTAAGAACGGAACTATCTTGGTTATCAGCTTACCCTAAATTTACCGAGCACGCCATTGAGCAAAGGGACAGAGCAAGTACGCCCCGAACCCCGCCTTGCGCAGACCTCGTGCGTTTACGTATAATCGCATCTCGAAAACACCAAGGCGTACCTACGGTGTCCCACGAGGAAATGGTAGTGCAGCAACAGCGACTTGTTCCGCCCGCGTGAAAGATGGCGCTTCACGCGTCAGCCATCCCTGCTGCCCGGTTTCTTCCTTAAGGGGGCGGGGCCTAGAGAGAGCAGGGGGTGTGTTTAGGAGGTGTGTGGCTTTGTTTTTCCCGCCCTTTCTCTCCTCCCCTTGCTCTCACAGTATTCGCTAAGGGTGAATGAGGAAAGAACTGATAAAATTTACCAGAAGAGCACAAGGCGGGAAACGACCACGGCGTGAAGCGGGTTCGCGGACGCAACGCGCGCGGGGGCGGGGCCAGGGCCGCGGGGGCGGGACTGCGGTTGCGGTTCTATGCCCGCGGCGGCGGCGGCGGAGGCGGCGGAGGCGCAGGCGGTGGCGAGTAGGTGAGTGAGAAACCGGCGTGTAGGTGGCTGTTTGGGCTCCGGGTACCTGGACCGCGCGGGGGCGGCGGCGGAGGCTCTCGCCAAGGCTCTGCTCGGCTGGTCCTCTCTTTGCCGCTCTCTTCCCTGATCGAAAGCCGGCATCGGGAATTTCAGCCCGGCGACCAGTGGAGTTGCCTTCATCCGGGCTTTCTGGCAGTGGCGGCGCAGAGGCAGGGGGACAGGGGTCGGTCCGTTTTTCCGCCCACAGTCCCCGAGCTGGCTCCTTCTCGGGGTCCCGGCGTGACACTCAGAGGGACCCGTCGGACCCCCTGTGCCGCGGGCTCAAGGGAAAGGAGCCTCGGGCACCGAGAGGCCTGGCCCGGGGAAAACCAGAGGGCGGGCGGCGCGCGGCTGCTCCGTACGAAGTCGGGGTCCGAGAGGGGATAAAGCGGCGTGGCGTGGGGTAATACTACTAGTCTACAGAAGTTGAAGTTTCTAAGGATTGCTGATGTCTTGTAAATTTGGGCAGCAAATCTAGACTGTCTTTTGCTCCCGTTCTGTGGTTCACGACCTGCTTACTTCACTTCTCCGAGGATACACAGACTTACTTAAAGGAATTGACCATTATGACTTGGGCATCACTTGACTGATGTTATCGGTTGCAAAAAGAAGTGCAGTGATTACGCGTCTGCTGTGACCCCTCAGGGTCTGACTGGCCCCGGTGAACTCCACCAGGCTTCTGTATTCAGGAGACCGGGAGGTCATGCACTTGCCCGAGAGACATGGCCCTTTCAGAAACAATGAAGTTTGTTAGGCTCTCGTTAAAACAGTCTGGTTGTGGCCAGTGGATAAATTTCAATTCAAACTGTTCTCATCTCTCTTGTGATGCAAAGCAAGGGGACACAATACATCTAGCACTTTAATTTGTACAAAGAGATTGGAAAATACTGGTAGATACGATCTTAGACATTGGAAAACTTTTAACATAAAGGGAACATCACAGAAGCAAGAATACAATATATGGGAAATTAATAATATGGAGTCAGAATACTTGAAGTATGATGGTGTTATGTGACACAGACACTGTTGCCAGCACCTTGGCAGTCTAGGAGAGCCCTGAATCAGTTGGAAACTACCTCATCATGCCTGTTCTCTTTACACATATGAAACAAAAACAAGAGAAGTGATAGACCACATCGCAGATTGTGCACTATGCCAGGACTAACCTGCTCCAAGGAAACAGTTACATGGGAGCTAAAGTGTTTTTTCTCCACCTTTTAAAGTTGATAAAATAGTGTCTTTCTTTGGCCCTGTTAGCAGTTCAGAATTTACCTTCAGAGAGAGAGAAAACCAGAGGAGACTCCTATCTTTCAAGCCTGCCTTTGGGCTCTATTTTAATTAAGTAATTCTAAGGAGTAGTAGGTTAGCCTGCCTATTTGAGAAACTGGAGCTGTGAAAGATGGCCTGATAGTGATATGATGAACTTAACCTCTGAGTCTTGAAGTGTTGCGAACTATCTGGTGTTACAAGCAGATCACTGTCAATAGTTGGTCTGGGCAGCTCCTGTTTTGGAAGGTGGGCTGGTTTAGTATCCTGCTTCTCTTAGAGCTGGGAGAAAATAAACAGAAAACATGGTTACAAGAAGTGTGGGCCTTATGATGGTTGAATTCTGATTTGCAACAGCAGTGGACCAACCAACTTTCTAAATATCAATCAGAGAAGAGATGGCTGATTTTTAGCAAAGGTTTAAGAAAAAGCAAAACTTCAGAACTACCCCTGTGCTAACAGTTTTAACAGATGATAATTAGTATAATCTTTACATCTGCATATGTTGGATGATTTTCGGGAAGTATATTGGGTACATCTTCATGAACCCTGTTTTTTGTTTACAGGAGTGTGGCAAGCCACTGTGTCACCAATTTGAATCCTGGCTTCCCTCAAAGACTCTTAGGGCTTTTGTTTGATAACTGTCTGGTATAGCCAGCACTGCATGTAAATAAGATATATAGATAAAAGACTCTTGGTTTTGAACTGATTTTTTTGAGCCATGTCTGTATGTATGGATTTTCTTTACCAAAGATGATGACTTTAAGTGTTAGTAGACTCATTTTACTACTCTCCTAAGTGTACTACTCTGTGACTTTTGGCAGGATTTAAAGGTAAACAATTCAACATAGCCGTTGTCCCTTATTCTCTTTCTAATGATACTAGCAATGAGATTGAATGTAATTAGTGGTCTATAATAGTTGAGTTTTCACAATCAGGTAAAAAGTTGTCCCATAATCTAACCATATTTGCTCCAGGGCTCAATTCCATTTAAGGAAGTGTTTTTATTTTCAACATAATGATGAAATGTTTGAGTAGCAGTATTGCCTTTATGATTATTCACCTTTTTTATCCAAAAAGGAAGAACAAAAGAAGAATATGTTACCATATAATTGTATAGCTCTGTGTTTACTTAATTCGTCTCCTTGGCCTCCAGTTTGCTGTTGTTAATTATCATAACACCATTACAGTTTCAATTCAGATTATACTCCTATATTCTGTCATTATAAACTGACTGTTTAAATTGTATCCATAACAGTGGATATTTTAAACAAACTATACAACTTATGCCCAGTATAGTCTCTTAAGTCTATTAAATTGATATAACACATTAAAAAAGTGAATATTTCCTAAATGAATTTCTAGAATAAAAAATACACAAGAACTGTTCTTGTGTTAAGCCATTTCTGCACATATCCACATACCTACTGTAAAGCGTTTTGCCAAGCACTGTATAACTGTTCTTGACATCATGATAAAAGTGCTCATACAGTACTCTAAAATTAGAGTAGTTTTTTGTTGGGTTTTTTTTTTTTTTTGCTTTTCATCAGTCTCTGAACTCTCCTGACAAGATGTAGATCAAATTCTTTATTTTAAGTAAAATGGTTTACTTTGACATGAATTTAGTTACAGATAAAATGTTAATTCCCAAAGCAATCATACAGGCAAAGATAGATATATCATAGTTTACCTATCATTAACTACTATCCTTTACCATTATATGACGAATAGATTCCACAATTTTAGACTTGTTTAAATGAAATTGGTATTGAATATGCATAGGTATTCAATTTTAACACTAGGCAGGAATGATTCATTTTACAGTAACATCACACTGAATGTACACTTTCAGAGTGATACAGTGGGATGGGTTAAGATATACAAGAGACCTGGATTTCAGCCTGGCTTGGTGACCTTGGGCAGTTCCTCTTCTCTGTTTTCTCAGTAGATTGAAAGGTTGACCTGGCCCATCCAATCATTTAGTTCTCTACATGTTTTAAATAACTAAAGCTTTTTTACCCGTTTAGTATAACTCTCTTTGCAATGATAAAAGGCTACGCTGCTTTCTTGAATAGCATATTAAATGTATTTATCTGTCATTTTAAACACCAGTATTGGGCTTTAGCATCCTGTTACCCAAAGAGCATCATTGAGTGCATTGAGGACTTTTTCCTTATTTTCTCTTATGGTTCTAGATTGTTGTATTCTTGCAAGCTTTTGCCTTTTTTTTTTTTTCTTTTTTTCTTTTCTTAGAAGCTTTTAAGGTTTTCTACCGTCAGGTGTGGACTGCTGTAGTAAAGTAC
The DNA here is from genome assembly GCF_008692025.1 of Phocoena sinus. Taxonomy (NCBI): domain Eukaryota; kingdom Metazoa; phylum Chordata; class Mammalia; order Artiodactyla; family Phocoenidae; genus Phocoena; species Phocoena sinus. Next base: position 76,098,531 of record NC_045768.1, on the reverse strand, counting down.
CACAAACTGTGTGATGTAAAAATGAGGAAAATGTATTCTCTCTCTGTTCTGAAAGCTAGAAGTATGAAATAAGGTGTTGGCAGGGGCATGCTCCTCTAAAGTTTCCACGGAAGAATCGTTCTTTGCCTCAGATTCTGATAGTTACCAGCGATCCTTCACATTACTTGACTTGTTGCTGCATCACTCCAGTTTCTGCCTTCGTCTTCGCATGGCCCTGTTTTCCCTGTCTGTATGTCTCCAAATCTTTCTCCTTGTAATGACACCAGCCATTGGATTAGGACCCCATCTTAACTTGATTACACCTATTTCCAAATAAGGTCACATTCACAGATACAGGGGGTTATTATGACTTGAACATGTATTTTGGGGGGACATAGTTCAGCCCACAAGAAGTGTCATGGTCTCTAGCTGAGCCCTCCCTTTCTCAATTTGTTTCTCTTTAGTTCCTATGGTTTAGGAACCAAATATCCAATCATATTAGAATTGCATATAGGCTGGATATTTAGAAACAGTGAGGATCTATTCTATGAGCTTTAGTATATAATATTTTATATTAATGTTCAGAGGCTTTTTTTAAGGCCATTATTATTTTGGATTTCTAAGTGTATGCCCTGAATATAAGTGGCATGTTACTATATATGGTAGTACATTATCATCATATTGCAAACACTTAATATGCACCTGCCATGCTAGTTTAATGTCTCTTTCATGTAGGAGACATGCTTCCAAATCGTTTTGACTGAAGAGGAGAAAACCACATATACGTAAATCATTTGAGGGTTTGGGGTTTTTTTGACCTTAGAATGCCCTTTATTTCTTTTGTAAAATTGATTCACAATGTTGTGTTTCTGCTGTACAGCAAAGTGAACCAGTTATACATATACATATATCCACTCTTTTTTAGATTCTTTTCCCATATAGGTCATTACAGAGTATTGAGTAGAGTTCCCTGTGCTATACAGTAGGTTCTTATTAGTTATCTATTTTATATATAGTAGTGTATATATGTCAGTCCCAAAATATGCGTTTTTGATGGATGGCTTAAAATCGCTGAACCTAATCACTCGTTTTGTTTGTCATTGTTTAGATAACCTTGGAGCTTTTGGATAATGTGACAGTTGGGATGCAGTATGTCGACTCTCTGTCCACCACCTTCTCCAGCTGTTGCCAAGACAGAGATTGCTTTAAGTGGTGAATCCCCTTTATTAGCAGCAACCTTTGCTTACTGGGACAATATTCTTGGCCCTAGAGTAAGGCACATTTGGGCTCCAAAGACAGAACAGTTACTTCTAAGCGATGGAGAAATAACTTTTCTTGCCAACCATACCCTCAATGGAGAAATCCTTCGAAATGCAGAGAGTGGGGCGATAGACGTAAAGTTTTTTGTCTTGTCTGAAAAAGGAGTAATTATTGTGTCATTAATCTTCGATGGAAACTGGAATGGGGATAGGAGCACCTATGGACTATCAATTATACTTCCCCAGACGGAGCTGAGTTTCTATCTCCCACTTCACAGAGTGTGTGTGGATAGATTAACACACATTATCCGGAAGGGAAGGATATGGATGCACAAGGTGAGTGGGTTTGGAAGCTTATTAAGCATGCTAACCTAGCTACTGAAAGTTTACCTTCTGATACATTTTTATCTAATTTTTAGAAATTATATGCAATTAAGTTCAAACAGGAGCTGTTATTTGCTTCTACCCTATTAGGTACTGATAGATCTTAGGCTGATGTCTGTGGTCTTCTAACTCTGGAAAGTAGGAGATGATAGCTTCACATTGTAAATAGAAAGCCAAAGCTTAGAGAAATAAGGAAACATAAGTTTTAGAGTCTGGATTTGTCTTGGGAGCCTTTGACTCTAAAAGCTTTTTGTTTCTGCATTGCATGACCCTGTCTTTCACTTACCACTGTGTGGGCGTAAGCAGTTCAGAACAATAGTTTCGTAAGCCTTTGCCCAAATAACCTTTGGTCCCTTTAATTTCTTTGCCAAGTTCCCAAATTTGTAAAATGAAGAAGTTGGACCAAATGGTTTTCAGGAGATATTCCTTTTAATTTTGTAGATTGAGGTAGAGGAAATCATTGTTGTCCCCTAATCTTATAGTTTAATATATAGTGATAATTATATTTCCATATACTGTAATTTTGGCAGATGAGAAGAACAAATTTAATTCTCCTTTCTGCTTTGCGGTTTGATACTAACATGGAAGTCCACTAAAGCCTTACTGATTTTATAAGGCTTTTACCAAATAGTAAGGAAAAATAGTATCTTTTAAAAGAAGAGTTTTTCTACTGTGTTTGCAGGCTTGCCTCCTTTCTTCTCATGTGCTTATGAAAATCATTTAAAATCTGGAAGCTGTATAGTCACTAGATTCGTCTGGATCTTATCTAATTTGAAAAGTACAAATCATTAGTTTCCTTTGTGAAACTACACAGATGTTACATTGACTCTTTCTGTCACATTATCTGTTTTTAACTGCAGACAAAAAGGGTGTTTTTATTTTATTTCGTATTGTCTGTGAGAGCGTGGATTTGTTGGGTTAATCCCCCCCTTTTTTTTTTGCCCTAAAGTGGAACGTGTTGTTCCCATGAACTAAATTACCCAAGAAGATGTCTGCCATTTAACTGTATTGTGAAAAATAAACAAGTATCAAAATGTTGTGGTTTTTTTTATTTTAATGAATTTTCTCTCGCTCAGGAAAGGCAAGAAAATGTCCAGAAGATCATCTTGGAAGGCACAGAGCGAATGGAAGATCAGGTAAGGTGCAGATTGCATATTACAAGACACTGCCAAACCCACTACATATGTCTGTATAAAGCTAAGGGCTGCTTCTGTTAAGGCCTTGAAGGCATACTAGTTTGACAGAGTGAGCCTGAGCACGAACAGAATCTTTATGGAGATAAATGGAAAAAACTGGATGAAAATTTCCATATCTTAGACCTGAAGAGTTAAATAAGTAAAGGATAATAATAATTGCATCCACAAATTAATATTTTGCTTCTCTTTTTTCTGTTTGCATGGGATAAGTTTTGGATAACTTGTTCATAGTAAAAATTTTAAATTCTATAGGAGTTTTATTTTTTTTTTTAAGGTATTGCTTCTCAAACATTTCCACAGAAGTAGTTGTAACAGGAGAGTGAGTGCCCCTAAAGTATCTGGGGGTACAGACACAGCTCTAAGCATAATATTTCTTTGAAGTCTCGTGTTGTATCTTTAAAACTCATGAAATTTACATTTTATTCTGTGATATATCTTTTTGTTTTAATATTACAGTTTGCCGGTGATATTCCTCACCTTCTTACCACTTGGGCTTCCAGTGGTATCAAGTCTCCAGGAAAACATGCTGTGTTTATCCCATGGTTTTGAACATCCTTAGGGAGCAGGCACCAGGGTTTGAGAAGCATGATTGCAAGGGTATAGCTTCCCTTATGGAAATTAATTGCAAGACATTTCAGCCTAGGGCAGAGGCATTTGGAAGGCGAATCCCCAAAGGAAAAAATGTTCTTTGCTTTTACTTTCATTGCTTTTGGCTACCCTCCTTGCTCCTCTGTTAAAACTCCAGTCTAAACAAGCCTTCTCCCTGGTTCTCTTTAGCCTGCCTGAGACAAATGATATTTTAAACAATAACTTTTTCTAAAAGTTTGTCAAAATACAGGAACATGAACAAGGGAAATACAAAACCCTATAAAATGATCTTCTTTACAAAATTGTTAAGTTTGTACTTTTGTAAATAACTTTTACATGTTGCATGGTGCAGCCAAAAAAAAAGAGAAAAAAAGAAAATTATTCCTGGAAGAATGAAAAGGAGTTTTAAACAGCATGTAAATCCTTTAGAAATAGAAATATTTTGGAGTAGTAGACTTGTTTGGGGCTGTTTGAACAAGTTATCAAGTATTTCTATCAAAGGGTCTATCAAATAACTTTTACAAAAGTCAGAAGGAGGTAATTACGGGGCAAGTTCTAAGACTTACAAGGAAATGTTTCCCTTTACTCAGAGAAGCCCAGCCTTTGCTTGCTGGTCAGTAAGCAGGGTGCCAAGGAATGGGATGAATTTCACCAACTTCTAGATGTACCCGCCAGTTTCAGAGTAACTAGTTGAGTTATCTCAAAATAACGAAATTTAAGACCCAGTAAAATTCTACTTTTTCTGGGATTTTTTTTCAAACCAGAAACCTGTATTTATAAAGTTGACCACTATTAACATTTAGGTTTATTTCTCATTTAAGGGCTTTTCTTGAAAATGTTATCCTATCCTTTCTATGTCAGGAGGGAAGTATACTTGGACAAACTGGAGGTTTTTAAAGGGGAAACGTTCACCTGCTGAAAAGTTCAAGTTAGAGAAGTCCAAGGAGGAAATAACTGGAAGCATTTTCTTTTAGAGCCTCTTCTGTGTTCAGCCGTCTAGGATTTGTCATTGTTGTTAAGCTTCAATGAGCATAGCCATTTGCTTATGATGGTAAATGTCTGAGATGCTATGTATAACATACTATATATGCCTGCACCTAAGGGAAGGTATTTTCCCATAACTCTCCTTTCTGAAATCCAGGAGGAGTCACCTGATAATCGAGTTCTTGCAAATCTCATATCATGTGCTTGCAGTGACTTTATTTTGAACAATAAATACTGTTTGAGGATGATAGTCTAAAACAACTTTAATCAGTGCTAGTTTTAGATGCTTATAGCTGTCATCTGATAAAATCATTTTACAAGGAAGCAAATTCAACGCAGCTTCAGTTGTTAATCTTCTTGAATTGCGTGTGTTGATTGTTGTAATTGTAAGCAGACATTAAAAAAATTACTTTGAAAAGCAAAAACAATGAGTGGTTTTATGTTTGTAAGTTACTACAAGATGGATTTTTTTTTTTTTTAATAATAAAACCTGTGTGATGCAAGGGGGCCTATTAGGATAAAATTTCCAGAGGCAGCATCACATTTAAATTCTGAAGAAACTTATATGATAAGGGGCTCTGAAAACTAGGTTTGGTCACTCAAAAAGTGGACTGGCTGCAAGGATGACAGAGGTTCTAATTTGAATATGCATGTAAAGAGTTTGAATATAATCATTTCATAAAACGTGAATGAGGGGAAAAGTTTTATTGTTAGATCTTAAATAATAGGTGATTTTAAAACATGCGTAGCTAAAAACTGATAGACATGACAATTTCATCTGCCTCTAAAAGTTTACATATTCAGAATGGGCAAAACATTTTGGGGGAGTGGTGGTGGCAGTGAATAAATGAGGGAGCACCCGTATTTGAGACACTTTATGTGTGTGGTGTTCTGTACTGAATTTTCAATTTCATTCTAGAAACTGCAGATTTTAAAATTACATCTTTGAGATGTAATAACTAGTAGCATTACCTTGAAAGAACACTGAAGGAAATTTGTCTGCTTTATTGATTCTTAAAAATATATGTTATGACTTTGATTTGCATTTGGGTAGATTATACCTTATTATGAATGTAGAGATTGAGGGGTTTTTTTTAGATTTTTTTTTTTTTGATGTGGACCAATTTTAAAGTCTTTATTGAATTTTTACAACACTGCTTCTGTTTTATGTTTTGGTTTTTTGGCCGCGAGACGTGTGGGATCCTAGCTCCATGACCAGGGATCGAACTTGCACCCCCTGCATTGGAAGGCGAAATCCCAACCACTGGACCACCAGGGAAGTCCTGAGATTGAGTATTGATTCACACTTTACTACTGAGTTATCTGCTGAGGATTTCAAAGCCTTTTTATGCTTGGCTTTCCTCATTTTTAATATAAAATGCATCAGTGACCTTTGATTAACAAAAGTTCTTATATCTCAAATAAAATTTCAAAGGAGAACCTTTCTAAATTTGGTGTGGTGATTTAATTATTTTGTGTAAATGATAAACCAATGATTCCATTCTGACTAAAGAAAATTATTCCTGGGATATCCCTGGCGATTCAGTGGTTAAGACTCCATGCTCCCACAACATTGCAAAACAACTGTAGCCCCAATAAAAAAAGAAAACAAAATTGTATACTTTTAATTAGTAACATATTCTAGGCATACTATGGGATATGGGAAACTTTCCCATAATAAAGATATTTAATTAACAACAACAAAAAAGTCTTCGTACTCCCAATACAGGAGGTACGGGTTCGATCCCTGGTTGGGGAACTAAGATCCCGCATGTCGCATGGTGCAGCCAAAAAAAAAAGAGAAAAAAAGAAAATTATTCCTGGAAGAATGAAAAGGAGTTTTAAACAGCATGTAAATCCTTTAGAAATAGAAATATTTTGGAGTAGTAGACTTGTTTGGGGCTGTTTGAACAAGTTATCAAGTATTTCTATCAAAGGGTGTTATTCTTTGCTTTCAGTTTTTTACTTTTTATTGCCCACTTTATCCTATATTGTGTGATTTTTCTTCACCTCATTTTACTTTTTTATGCAGGGTCAGAGTATTATTCCAATGCTTACTGGAGAAGTAATTCCTGTAATGGAACTGCTTTCATCTATGAAATCCCACAGTGTCCCTGAAGAAATAGATGTAAGTTCTCACTTGTAATGTTAAATAGGATATTACTATGATGTATATTAGTAATATTCTAATTTTAGTAATATACATTTTTTTGTCACATATACTGTTCATATGAATTATTAGCCACTTTAACAAACACACTTAAAATCCTGAATTTTATGGCCAGAGGCTTTTTGGTCAGTAATGGTAATATGATAAAATTAAATTCATTAAGTTAATTTCTCCACTTTTGCATTTCCTAAGCGGGAGAATTTCAGACCTTAGAGAATCAGTCAGTATTTAATGCAGTACTTTTTGTAACAAAGCAGTGTACAAATCACTGGCAGTTAATGGAAGTTCACTTACCTTCACTAATCTGATTTCCTTAATCATTCAGTTGTTGAGGACATTAGGAATTACACACTATGCATGTATAGAGAAATCTTTAGGAAACTATTTTTGTTGCTCCCTGACTTGGTAATTAAGATGTGTCTCCTGATTGTGACAGCCCAGGAGAGGAAATTGTTCTTGTAAACATTGTTGCTTAAGCTGTCTGACCAGCTTTCACATCATTTGTTCTGCAAGTCTATAGTGATGCACACAGATTGTTTTATGGGGATTTGTGATGCTCAGAAATGAGGGCAGTGTGTTATATTGAGCCTAGACTTCAGAAAACTTGTGTGTTAAAAGTGTTATTTCAGCGTTTTGTTACAGCCAGAATAAATTTTTTTTTTTTGGTTCATTTTAGATAGCTGATACAGTTCTCAATGATGATGATATTGGTGACAGTTGTCATGAAGGCTTTCTTCTCAAGTAAGAATTTTGTTTCTTTTTGTAAAAACTGGGTGGAGCAGACGCAAATCTTACGCTCACCTGTGACAAGATTGGGAAGGAAGAAAATAACAGAATGCCTACCTCCATTATTCTAGGGTCAAAACTGCATCTTTGAACTATTGCTTAGTTTTGTGTTACTTCTTTACTTACCACATGCCTATGAGGTATTTGATGTTACTCTATTTAATATTTAAAAAAGATGAATTTCCGTAGTACTCAGGCAAGAATTCTTGGACCCTTGTTTGGTTCCGGTTTCTTGTTTTTCTTCTCATTAAAGCTGAAACTAAGAATCCTTTCAAATTAAGTTGCATTGTGGATAGACTTATTTCGGCCTAGAAAAGAAAATTATTCATATTTGTACTGATCCTTTCCATTTTACAACAGATTTCAGTGCTTAAAAGTGTGAGCTCTACAACCAGACTTCCTGGCTTACTGCTGTGTAACCCTGGGCAAGCCACCTGAGCTCTCTGTTCCTCCATTACCTCATTTATAAAATGGGAATATTAGTAGTACCTACTTCATAGGATTGTTGTAAGCCTTGAGTGAGATAAATCATATTAAGCATTTAAAACAGTGCATGGCACATATAAGCACATAATAATAGCTAATAGCTTACATTTCCTATTTATATTTCTTCTAAGAAAATGATAATAACAATAATAATAGCCAGTATTTATTGAGTGCCTATGTGCTAAGTCCCTTAACTGAGTACTGCGTCTACATGTATAATCTCATCTCCTACTTGAGTGTTTCTTTACAATTACAGATTATCACAAAATTCTATTTTAAAAAATAAGGAGTGAAAGGATAAAGCATTTGCTTTTATGTCTACAGTCTTCTCCTTTAGGTTCATGATGGAGTCTTAGAGGCGTGAGTTTGTTTAATCTCCAGGCCTTACATGGCTTGAATCAGGAGCTCTTTAGTCCTGATTCTGATCAGTGTCAGCCATCCATGTTATTTTTAATCCCATTTGACTTTAAATTAACCACTTAACCTCTCTACACCTCAGTTTCTTCCACGATAAAATGGTAATATTTTACTAACTGCATTGCTTTAAGGTTCAAATACAATCTGTGAGAGGCATGTTGTGGAAAATAGGAGATGACATTATAATCAGAGTTTTGGTGTTCATCATGTAAGGCTATTCTGAGTTATTTGAAGCTCACTTTATTATTATTTTTTTTAGTTTGTGAAATTGTTTTACAGTCAGTGTTTTTAATCTTTTTTTTTTTCCAATTTATAGTGCCATCAGCTCCCACTTGCAGACGTGTGGCTGTTCTGTTGTAGTAGGTAGCAGTGCGGAGAAAGTAAATAAGGTAATTTATTTTATAATCCAGCAAATGATCTGACTTTTTAAAACTGCTAACGTATTATGGATTGTAATTTAAAGGTTAGGTTGCCATCAAGATGATCTAATAGTATAAGTAGGCAATATAATCTGACCAAATTACTGTGACACCCTGTGGCAAAAATGAGTTTAAAGTAAACTGTTTGAATAGGAAGTCATTTATCAGTTTCATTGTGATAATTCATAAATACTTGTCTCAGTACTGTATAAGTGGTTTTGAGAATATTTTAAGGTCAGATGTTTTGAAAATATTTGTCTTCTATTTCCTAATGTTATCTTTAATAAATGTGAAGATAGCCATGTACTTTTGGTACTAATTACAGAGAAATGGTATCTGATCATTCATCTTGATTTCACTATCTTGCTTTTCCCCCTAAATTTATTCCTTTTAGGGACCTGTTGCTATGAAGTGATCGATGGAGGTTATATCTTATTCAGTAACATTTGTGACCATTTGTTTTAGTGCTATATGAGTTAATAAATAATTAATGAACAGTTACCTTTCCAAGCATTAGGTAATAAACTAAGGAATTTTGTACTTTTCTTCACTGATGATTAATTAGAGAAAAGTGCACATATCTATCAATTTAAGCAAACCTAATTTTTCTAAGTTTTACGCAGGAAATATATTAGGAATGATTATTTGCTTGACAAATATATTTATATTTTTTTTCTATAATATAATAAGGTACCCTGTATAATTACTTGACCCTTGATTTACCAAAATTATATTTCTGGTACAACCATTTATGACAGGTTAGCTTACCTCTGTTATTATATTGCATCTAGTGACTTATTATTATTTCTGTTACCCAAGGAAGGTAGCTTTCAATTTGTGTCCTCCAAAGCCTTCAGGTTCCACAGGGCCTTCCCAGTTGCTTCTTGGAGGGAGAAAGCCTCTATGGTTGGGGCTCTGTTTTTCAAACATTTTTCTCATCCCACATCCTCTTCTAGCTTAATAACTTCTCTTTTATCTTTTCTCTTTTTAATTTAAGAAAAGGTTGCCATCACTAGTTTGAAAACCACTGCTCTAATATAAAAACTCTGAATATAGTCTGAATTCCAAGGTAGTTAGATGGCTTTTTATTTTTCCTAATAGAACTATGATCAAATCCTGTTAGAATGATAGGTTTCTAATCCCCAACCAATGGCTTGCTTATTTTAAATTAAATTTGAAAGAATTAATTCTCATTCTGTTGAAGGAGTTAGACACTTAGATATTCATTGTAATGGGATTTTACATATAGAACTATTAACAGAAGCCATAATTCTGCTTGATTTAACTGCATTTAGTTTTCTCGTCCAAACGGTTTACTTGTTTGGAATACACTTGTTGCTGGGTGGAGATACAATCAATAATTATATTAGGTCATTATTTCCTAATATAAGATTAGGAATAAGGGTTCCATGGTCAAGTAAGTTTGAGAAAGTCTGCATATTGTTTCAGTCACCTGGAGAGTCACAATATGTATTCAAATGTTAAAGGTTTTGAGATACCATACAATAAATTTACTAACATTTCCCAAACTTACTTGACCATAGAATACCTATTTTAAGTAACAAGTGTGATATCCCATAGACTATTCCAGGTGACAATGGAATACTTATTTCTCAGAATAGATTTTATTGACAATAACAATTGAAATTTCTATTCAGATCTCTTTCATAAGCAAACCAGTGACCTTTTTACTTCATATTTTAATGCTAAAATATTTTCACTTACAGATAGTAAGAACATTATGCCTTTTTCTGACTCCAGCAGAGAGAAAATGCTCCAGATTATGTGAAGCAGAATCATCATTTAAATACGAGTCAGGGCTCTTTGTACAAGGCCTACTAAAGGTATAGTTTCCATTTATCATGGGTGAACCCAATTTTTTGTTTTGTTTTGTTTTGTTTTTGCGGTATGCGGGCCTCTCACTGCTGTGGCCTCTCCTGTTGTGGAGCGCAGGCTCAGCGGCCATGGCTCACGGGCCCAGCCGCTCCGCGGCATGTGGGATCTTCCCGCACCAGGGCACGAACCCGTGTCCCCTGCATCAGCAGGCAGACTCTCAACCACTGCGCCACCAGGGAAGCCCGAACCCAATTTTTTAAAATCATTTTTGAGAATCTTTATACACATATTTTGAACATTAGCATTTAATGTGTCTCATGTTTATATGCCAAGGAGCTGACTTCTTTTACACAGGTCTGAACATGGAGTATATGTCATATGAGTTTATAGTTAGTATCTGTGAAACATCACAGAATAGCTTTCTTTGTGTTTCTCTCTGGTTTCCTGTAGCTACCTGTCTGGCCTCAGGATTTTTTTTTTTTAATATGTGCTTGAATCAGTTTCCATAAGTAAATGGGAACATTTCTTTTTTTACTGAATGGATTTGAATTTTTGTGTTACCATTTTATGTTTAAAGTACCATATTCATTTATTGAAAAAAATGTTAAGCTGCTTCCTATCTTGAAACAGTGTATAGGACTCAAGCAATTCCTGGATGTATGTATGTGTGTGTGTGTATACACACACATATATACAAAAGAAAAAATTATTTTATATTTTTCCTTTATTTACTTGACTCTGCTCTTCAAGGAGCAAAACAGATAAATATAAATTAGCAATTATTTTCAATAATTATGGGGAATTGTTCTTCACTTTATTGAATCTGTTATTGATGTTTCAATTATAGTCAAAGGTGTGAAGAAGTAGATTTCCTAATGGCTATGTGAGTCTCTCAGAGTGAATGCTTTCTTGAGGATATAGGCATAGTAAAATGAAAGAAAAAAATAATAAAAATTGTTGCAAATAAAAATTATTTTCAGCTTTTACATTTTCAATAATGTGCGTGCTCTGAACTAAGAATAATAGTGTTGTTTAAATACAGAAACTACTTAAAGGGAACTCATTTTTGATTTGAATTGTACAAATCTGAAAATTAGAACTTCTCCTATCAAAGGCATAATAAGGTACTTAGTACTTTTATTTCCTCAGCATCATCTCATTTATTGTATAATTTTATCCCTAAAAGGGACCTATACCAAATGCATAGTGGAAAACTTGAAACTATAATTTAATGAAAAAATATTTGTTAAGAGTTTTCCACACAAGTTTAAATTGTATAGCTTCCCAGAGAATACTTTGACATTATAACAATAGGTACTTGTTATATGGCAGCTGGCTACCCAAGTGACTATACCTGGAAAGAAGTACATTTTTTACTTACTGTAAAAATACGTATTCATTGAGACTTAACAGAATATATGAATAATCAAGAAGAATGTAAAAAGTCACTTGTAATCTCATAATCCAATGAATAACCCCTGTTAATATTTGGCATATATCTTTCTGGTCTTTTTTTCTTCTGTTAGTGTTTTTTTCATATCTTCCCCTCCCCCCCCCAAAATTAGATTATACTCTGCATGTTTTAACTTCCTTTTTCACACTGTATTGTGAACATCTTTCAATATGAACACATAAACATTGGCAACTTAATTTTTAGCAGCTAAACAATAAAACATTTTTATTTATTTAATCCCTTCTCTTTTTGGATACTTAGGTTGTTTCTGGCGTTTTACTGCCTAACCCAGTGCTGTAACACACACATCACTGGAGTTTGGCACACAATCATGATTCATTGTCCAGGATAAATTTCTAGAGCTGTATTTGCTAAGTTAAAGCCAGTTTTTTTTTTTTAATTAAAAGATAGCTCTTCATACCTTTTGGCGTAAAAGACAGTAAATTTTCTTTTTCTGGGGTTTTATCTTGTTCCTTCATCTGGTACATAGCCCTCTGCCTTTTCATCTTGTCTGTCTTTCTGTGAATGTGGTTTTTGTTCCACAGGCTGCAGGATTGTAGTTCTCCTTGCTTCTGCTGTGTGCCCTCTGGTGGATGAGGCTATCTAAGAGGCTTGATGGGAAGGACTGGTGGTGGGTAGAGCTGACTGTTGCTCTGGTGGGCAGAACTCAGTAAAACTTTAATCCACCTGACTGCTGATGGGTGGGGCTGGGTTCCCTCCCTATTGGTTGTTTGGCCTGAGGCAGCCCAACACTGGAGCCTACCTGGGCTCTTTGGTGGGGCTAATGGCAGACTCTGGGAGGGCTCACGCCAAGGAGTACTTCCCAGAACTTCTGCTCCCAGTGTCCTTGTCCCCACGGTGAGCCACAGCCACCCCCCACCTCTGTAGGAGACCCTCCAACACTAACAGGTAGGTCCGGTTCAGTCTCCCCTGGGGTCACTGCTCCTTCCCCTGTGTCCCGATGTGCACACTACTTTGTGTGTGCCCTCCAAGAGTGGAGTCTCTGTTTCCCCCAGTCCTGTCGAAGTCCTGCAATCAAATCCCAGTAGCCTTCAAAGTCTGATTCTCTAGGAATTCCTCCTCCCGTTGCCGAACCCCCAGGTTGGGAAGCCTGACGTGGGGCTCAGAACCTTCACTCCAGTGGGTGGACTTCTGTGGTCTAAGTGTTCTCCGGTCTGTGAGTCACCCACCCAGCAGTTACGGGATTTGATTTTACTGTGATTGCGTCCCTCCTACTGTCACATTGTGGCTTCTCCTTTGTCTTTGGATGTGGGTATCCTTTTTGATGAGTTCCAGTGTCTTCCTGTCGATGATTGTCCAGCAGTTAGTTGTGATTCCGGTGTTCTCGCAAGAGAGAGTGAGAGCACATCCTTCTACTCCGCCATCTTGGTTCCTCTCTCAGTAAATTTTCTTTTCGTTTATAACAGGATTCAACTGGAAGCTTTGTGCTTCCCTTCCGGCAAGTCATGTACGCGCCCTATCCCACCACACACATAGATGTGGACGTCAACACCGTCAAGCAGATGCCACCCTGTCACGAACATATTTATAATCAGCGTAGATACATGAGATCAGAGCTGGCAGCATTCTGGAGAGCCACTTCAGAAGAAGACATGGCTCAGGATACCATCATCTACACGGACGAAAGCTTCACTCCTGATTTGTATGTCGTGCCTTGCTTTTTGATATTGTCATTGAGCAATATTAGGAAACTGTATCTTTTATGAGTAGAAAGAAAACAAACAATTTGGTGTTTAAAAGGAAAGAAACATTACTAGGAGAATTATACTGGAAGAAGTATTTGGTTAATCAAGCGTTTTTTCTTAAATGTCAGCTTTTCTTAATATAAATGTGTTTCCCATAAGATAGGTTAGATTAGTCCTTAAAAATAAGTATTTAAGTATTTATTTAACAAACGTATATTGAGCCCCTAGGCGCAGTACTTGGTGCTAAGGTTCATAGTGGCCAGCCAGACAGCCCCAGCTCCTTACATTGCTTATAGACTAGTGTGTAAGAGTCGTAAAAGGCTGATTAACTAAACCTTATTAACTAAAGAGGTAATTCTAAGTCTGTTTTTCCTTGATATATAAATATAAAATATGGCAAAACTGTCAAAATAATAGAGCATTCTTTTACTTTGCATTTTATATTGTGTTATTCATTTCTTACCATAAAGTCTGATCAGTAAATTAACAAGAAAAAAAGTAATGATAATAACATGTTGAATGTGGACTCAACTAGAAAAAAAAAAGATGATAAATCTGAATTATAAAACACTTAAATGATGTTCTGAAATCAGGAAAAGAAATTGTAGTATACTATCATGGTTCTCTTTAATCAGTTTAAAATGCCTGGCACATAGAATGTGCTCAATAAATGTTAACTAGTATAATCCAGGTTTGAGTGTATAAGGCAGCAGTAAAATTGGAGCAAGCAACCCTGTCCTGTGTCTTGAAGAAAAATTTTGAGCTGAGGCAACAGACATGTGAAGCACTGATAGTCAGACAGAAGGTATTGCCCAAAAGCATAGTAAGGAAACACCATGTCCAAGGAATCCCCAGCCTCATGTGTCTCTAGGTGCAGAAAGATGGCTTCATTAGGACCCAGCTTTTCCCAGCTCTCTGGTGTTCTTGTTGAGTCCTTTGAAAGATTTAGGGGAATTGGTTTAGAAAACGAAACAATAAGAATTTCAGGTCCCGAAGTTTTCACATATAGGTAATTTTGGCACACGTGTCAAAATTCTCAAAATTAATCTGATCCTTCAAGCATTTTCTTCTTTCCTAAAGTGTTTGGGTTTTTTTTTTCTATTTTTTGGTGGGTTCCTGGAGAGCGCTTTTGGGGGAATTTTTTAACACTTTGCTTCACCTAATTCACATATGACCAATACAAGCAATTTATGAAACAGATATATTCAGAACACTAGACTTAAATAGCTGAATTCTCTCTCCAAAGCCAGAGAAAGGTTGTTGTCAGTGCCCACACTGGCCAGCAGTTGGACAGCCAGTAATTGTGAAATGCTGATTTTTCCCCCCTTCTGAGTTTCCTTCTTCTGTAGTAGGGAACACCCATCTGCTAAAACTAGGAAATTTTAGGTACTTTCCTATTACCTCTGTGCACGCACCTCCTTCCCTGCTACTCCTGTCAGTTATATGATGATCCCTGCTATTTTCAGTCTTTCTTTTCAGTTAAAAATTGCTTACCTTAGTAAATGTTATATTACCCTCTGACTTGAGTATAACCTAGCATCCCAGTAAATTCCTTAGGGAAGTAGAAGGCAAGGAAAGGGAAGGAAGAAGAGAAAAGATCAAAGGGGGTTGGGAAAGGGACAGTCTTATTTAAGAACCTACTATATCCTAGGTTGTGTGGTAGATAAACATTATCTCCAGTGTGAATTACAACTTAACTTCTTACTCTGCTCATTGCCAATGTAGCTAACATTTTCTTAGGTAGCTGATTCATGTTACTTGCCAGATGATGGGCTTGTGGATACAAACCCAGTGATCAAGACGTTGCAGATAACCATCTGTGTGTGTTCCTTAATCCTGCCTGAATGTTTCCCAGCATTCGTCCTCTTACCTTTTTTTCTCCTAAACTGCTTATTAGAAGTTATTAGTATGTGAAGTTAACCTTTTATTTTGTTTTAGTTTTTGGTGGTAGTGGTATGTGTTTATTTTTGTTGCTGTTCTATATTTTTGAGATGGCAGGAATTGGTAATTATATTTATTAATTGCCTAAGGCAATTGGTATTTTTTTATAATGTGTATGATAGATACATACATACCCTTCCTGGGACTGCTTATACTATTTAAGAGAAAATAATTACTTTGTGGCCTGACAAACTCCAGTAATAGACAAATGTATCCTTGAGTTAAAATGAGTATGTATTTTATATTTTCAAATATATATATCTAATTCTTATAAATATGTTTATAATCCCACTTCTAAGAATTTAATTTATTGACTGGTGTGAGAGGTTGTGGAAATCATTTCAACATTTGTCCTGTTTCTTTCATAGGAATATTTTTCAAGATGTCTTACACAGAGACACTCTAGTAAAAGCCTTCCTGGATCAGGTAAATGTTAAACCTGAGATTGTCAGAGTGAATGGTATGACGTTTTCTTTCTCAATATATCCCACACTGCCTATAATATAATTTAGAATTAAGTCCTTTTGTAGAGTCTCTGATCTTTCTAAAGTGTCAAAATTATTTTTCTTCTGAATTGTTAGAGGGGAGTAGCCTGTATATTAACAATTAAAGATGCAGCATCCCCCAGTTCAAATAATAAATGTTTTAATTCTAAGCACTAACTTATAACCTAAGGGTGTTTTCTTTTGGTAAGGGGGATATTGTACAAATGTTTATTTGCCTTAATTGAGCAAAAAACGTCTTTAAAACTTATTTACATGATAGCATCTTTATTGTCTCATTCCTTTGAAAAAAATCTAGATTTTGAAGAAAATTTTAGATTATATGGGTCTTATTTCTTAAGGTAACAGAGATTTGTCATAATTATCTTTCTGGGGATCAGGCCAAGAAATACTGTCTTAGATGTAGCTTTGAAATAACATAATCGTTACGTTGACTGGAATTTTGGATCCAGGTCTGTGGTCTGTGACATATTGCAAAGTTCAAGGATAATTCCAAGTCATGTAATTCCATGCTTCCCAAGCAGAAATAAAATCCTTCTACCACTACACATGTAGCCCCACCCCCCCAGAACTGAAAAATATGAATATCTCAAAACCATAGTCTAGGACTTTCCTGGTGGCGCAGTGGTAAAAAATTCGCCTGCCAACACAGGGGACATGGGTTCGAGCCCTGGTCCGGGAAGATCTCACATGCCGTGGAGCAACTAAGCCCGTGCGCCACAACTCCTGAGCCTGCGCTCTAGAGCCCGCGAGCCACAACTACTGAAGCCCACGCGCCTAGAGCCCATGCTCCGCAACAAAGACAAGCCACCACGATGAGAAGCCCGAGCACCGCAACAAAGAGTAGCCCCCGCTCACCGCAACTAGAGAAAGCCCACGCACAGCAACGAAGACCCAACACAGCCGAAAATAATAAATAAATAAATAAAATTTAAAAACCCCATAGTCTAAGCATGGCTCACCTCTGGTAGCTCCAATTTTATTTGAAGATGTGGGCAGAGAAAACTTAAATAACACAGCTAGAAGTAACTTATATCATGATTTTTAATAATAAAATGAACACGGATATAGTCTAAGGCAGAAGGAAAAATTTGAGTCAATTCTTAAAGATAACAAAACTGTTAGATCACTCCTAGACCCATACCTCCACCTCCTCCTGTGTGTCAGGGCGCATCTGTGGAAGTGGTTAGCTGCTCTAATGTGAGTTATCTGCCAGGCACTGTCAGCGCTGAGACAGAAACATGCTGTGTATAAGTAGAACGGGGCAAATTATTTATAAAAACGCTTCATTATCCTGCAGGTCTTTCATTTGAAACCCGGTCTATCTCTCAGGAGTACTTTCCTTGCACAGTTTCTGCTCGTCCTTCACAGGAAAGCCTTGACACTAATAAAATATATAGAAGATGATACGTAAGTCAGACTCCTAAATGGAAGAAAAACCTTCATACGTTGCTTTTGTTTTGTTCCCTTTGGACATTTTCTGTATTATGATTTCTTTTTTATTATTATTTGTAGGCAGAAGGGGAAAAAGCCCTTTAAATCGCTTCGGAACCTGAAGATAGACCTTGATTTAACAGCAGAGGGCGATCTTAACATAATAATGGCTCTAGCTGAGAAAATTAAACCAGGCCTCCATTCCTTTATCTTTGGAAGACCTTTCTATACTAGTGTCCAAGAGCGAGATGTTCTAATGACTTTTTAAATGTGTAACTTGTTAATATTGCGTCCCGATCATAATTGCTGGTAAAGTAGCTCCGTGGTATTGGGAAACATGATTCCCTCGGGTTATGCCCTAGAGTCCTACTCAGCAATGGTAGTTAGTTACACTGCAGTTGTCACAGAAAGCCTGTAAGGGGATGTTAGGTGCAGTTGCAATAAATGCACCTTTTCCTAGATGTGCTCTCTTGGGAGACAGACGTATGTTTACAATTATAATAAATATTATTGCTATCTTTTAAAGATATAGGATATAGACTTGACCACAGCTACTGTTTTTTTAAACTTATGATTCATGGTTTACAAGTATCCAAGTGAAATCTGAGTTAGCTTTCACAGATATAATACTAGTTGACTTTCCATCTCTTGGTGTTCCTTGGTATGGGGGATTACTGTAATACTTCTACAATCAGCTAAAAATTAGAGCGTTCAAATCATTTCAGTTCCACAAAAGGAAGTTAGCTTGAACATAAGTTAAGTTTTAGAAAGAAAATATTGATCAAGCAGATGTTTTATTGAAATCAATTGTTCGATCCTACTTTGCAGACTTAGTCCTTCGGATTCAGTCTGTGTAGAAACGTCAGGCAGTATGTATAGTCCCGATTATGGTGAACCACAATCAGGGTGTTTTTCTGTTTGTTTGTTGAGCTCTGTCACAGAAAATGTAGAGAATTGGATTTTATGTTTCAGAAGTTATTGCCAAGTTTTTCAGTTAATTTTCATTATTTTTGAGCCAAATTGAAATGTATACCTCCTGTGCCTTTTGTTTTTCTTGGAAAATATAATCTCTTGGAAGAAGTTCAGATTTCACTAGTCTCTCATTTTTATCTTGTTTTCCTCTTGTATAGTCCTCCTTTGATTTAGCAGTCATTATAACTCCGAGATTATTAAATGCAATAGAGAAATACTAACTAGTAAGATTTTTTTTCAGGAACAAGAATAGTATCTTCTTCCTTAAATTTCTGCCCATGTTTTTGAAGTTGTTGCCACGTCTCTTTGCCTGCATCGTAGGAGGACTAGCAGGAGAAAGGTTACTGACATGCTATTTTACTAGGTGCTACTTTGGCAGAACTAAGTGGTCAATTTCTTTTGTTTCCTTAATGTGCTTGGACCATTTTGCTAGCTATAAAATAACCAATTAACATAATTCTGTGCTAGAACAGTATTGACAAAATAGTATACACAAGCATAAAATATATTTTTATTTAAAACTGTGGAAGTAACATAAAAGGGAAAAAGTATTTATAAGAAAGGGATAAAAGTGATAGAGCCCCTCTGCCCTCGCCCACCAAATTTAACCAAAACCAACATAGGTCCTAATAGCCTTTCACATCACTAATAAAGGTGTAGACATCTCGATTTTTAGACACATACTCAACTAGATTGACAGATGCTCTGGCTCAGTCATGAAAAAATGTACAGATTCCACCTTGTTGAACCCTGTATTCAGTGCTATTTACATGATAGATTATTTAAGTGCTAATTATTTTCTTTTGCTGATTTATTGTACCATTGTATGGGATGCAAGTTGTACAGTGAAATAAGTTATTAAAGCATGTGTGCACATTGTTATATATCTTTTCTCCTAGATGGAGAATTTTGAATAAAATATCTTTGAAATTTTGTGTCTTTCAGTTATTTACTTGGAACAGCAGTGCTATGATATTGAAAGACTGATTGGCTTCCTGCTCTGCTGACAGTCATGTTGTATCTAAACAATTTTTTATTGATTTTCTCTTTTGAAAGAAAATATATTTAAAGGTTCTGTGTGATACTGGAATTATATGTGGTTTGATTGTTTTGTTTTTTATTTTTTTGTCTGCTTAACTCCCAGGACTGCATTTTGATTTTTTAATTTCTATATTAATATATCAAATATAAGATAATACTTGTGTAAATTCTTTTTTAAAATTATTGTTATAATAATATTAATACAACCTAAGTTGAAGTTATTCCTTCCAGGTCCCCAGTATAGGTGTCCAGTATGAAAGTGAAAGTGTAAGGAATCTAAACCCCTTAATCTGAAAAACAAATAAGATTGACACTTTTACTCCAGGAAAACAAAGTTAATTCATAAATGTGATAGTTGAGTTGAAAGGTTTCTCTAGAAGAAGACTGATTCATTGCATTGCTAAGATTCTCAAAGAAGAAACCCAAACTTCATATAATGCTGGAAGTTAAAAATGAGACCTCTATGGTCTATTTCTGTAGTGCTGCAGGTCAAACAGGAAGACAGTGAATGTCACTCTTCTCTAATACTATTTTGGTTTTTACATGGAATTGTACCAATTGATATTTCTTGTGTCATCTGCAGGGTGCAGGTTAAAGTACCAAAAGCAGTTCACCACCCCCACGTGACACACACTATCCACTGGACTTTCTGAATCTATCATCGCAACAACACTATGAGGCAGGTATGTTTAATTCCATTTTACAAATGAGGAGACTAGAGCTTAAAGAAGTATACTACACAGCCTGTGGTCACTCAGTTGGTTAAGCTGGATTTCCTCCCAAACAGTTATCAGAGTTGTCCTGTGGCACAGCTCCTGGGACAGTTCCTCCATGTAGCAGGTACTCAATGCTGTTGAATTGGAGGGAGGGGAAGGAAGCAAGTATTACATACAGGCTTACTAGCGCTCTGCAGTGCCCAAGTGTGATTCCCTGCTTTGCTACTTGGAGAAGTTACTTAACCTCTCTGAGGCTCATTTGTTAAATATTTGAAACGAGGACATGATGATAACCTCATGATTGTTAAGAGGACCTAAATGAGGGCTTCCGTGGTGGTGCAGTGGTTGGGAATCCACCTGCCAATGCGGGGGACACATGTTTGAGCCCTAGTCTGGGAGGATCCCACGTGCCGCAGAGAAACTAAGCCCTTGCGCCACAACTACCAAGCCTGTGCTTTAGAGCCTGTGAGCCACAACTACTGAGCTCTTATGCCACAACTACTGAAGCCCATGTGCCTAGAGCCCATGCGCCACAACAAGAGAAGCCATCACAATGAGAATCCTGCGCACTGCAACGAAGAGTATCCCCCACTCGCCACAACTTGAGAAAGCCCACGTGCAGCAACAAAGACCCAGCACAGCCAAAAATAAATTTAAATAAAAGAAAAAAAGAGGACTTAATGAGACTATGTAAGGTACTTAGCTTAGTACCTGATGAGTGTTTCATATGCTCTTTTACCTAATCTGACAATCATTACCATTTAATCAGGGTGTTTAGAACATTTACATTTAATGTAATTATTGATATGGTTAGATTCAATCTATCATCTTGCTATTTGTTTTCTATTTGTACCATTTGTTCTTTGTTATTTTTTTCTTCTTTTTCTACTTTCTTTTAGATTGAGTATTTTTTCTGCTTTTATTTATTTTTTTGTGTGTGGTACGCGGGCCTCTCACTGTTGTGGCCTCTCCCGTTGTGGAGCACAGGCTCCGGACGCGCAGGCTCAGCAGCCATGGCTCACGGGCCCAGCCGCTCCGCGGCATGTGGGATCTTCCCGGACCGGGGCACGAACCCGTGTCCCCTGCATCGGCAGGTGAACTCTCAACCACTGTGCCACAAGGGAAGCCCTAGATTGAGTATTTTTTCCTGATTCCCTTTTATCGCTTTTGTTGGCTTATTAGTTGTAACTCTTTTATTTCAGTGATTGCTTTAGGGTTATGGTATATACATCTTTAACATACCCGTCTACATTCAAGTGATATACCACATGACGTACAGTTTAAGAACCTTACAATGAAAAACTTCTATTTCTCTCTTCTTGCCTTTGTGCTGTTGGGGCCTCACATTCTACATCTACATATGCTATAAGCTTCACACTTACTATTTTTGCTTAAACAGCCAATTATCTTTTCAAGAGATTTAAAGATAAATATTCTAAATACCTCAGTTAAAAGGCAGAACTTGTCAGATTGGATAAAAAAAACAAGTCCCAACTATATGCTACCAACAAAAACCACATGTTGAAAATAAAGGACAGATGAAAAGTAAAAGGGTAGAGAAAGATATACCATATTAACACCAATCAGAAGAAAGCACGAGTGGCTATATTAATAGCAGGCAAACTGGTACAGATGAACCGGTTTGCAGGGCAGAAATAGAGACACAGATGTAGAGAGCAAATGTATGGACACCAAGTGGGCAAAGCAGCAGGGGTGGGGGGAGATGAATTGGGAGATTGGGATTGACATATATACACTAATATGTATAAAATAGATAACTAATCTGAACCTGCTGTATAGCACAGGGAACTCCACTTCGCTGTACAGTAGAAACTAACAACATTGTAAGACAACTATACCCCAATAAAAAAAAATTAAGAAAATCAGGCAAAGTAGATTTCAGAGCAATCCCTTTATCAGGGATAAAGATTATTTCATAATGCTAAAGGAGTCAATTCAGCACGAGGACACAAAAACCCTAAATGCTTGTTCACCTAATAACAGCTTCAAAATACTCGAAGTAAAAACTGATAAAACTATAAGGAGAAATTGACAAATCTACAATTATAGTTGGAGATTTGGAAACCTCTTTCAATGTTTGATAGAATAAGAAGACAGATTTTAGAGCTACATTATGCATAGGCTCAATTTTAATGAAAGACTTAACAGGAAAAAAAAATCTTAGTAAGGATATAGAAGACTTGAACAAGACTATCAACCAACTTGATGAAAATGACATTTATAGAACATAGCCATACCCAACAACTGTAGATTACACATTCTTTTCAAGAACACATGGAATGTGTACCAAGATAGACCACATCCTGAGCCATGAAACAAGTCTCCATAACATAAAAGGATTCAAGTCTTGCAAAGTATGTTCTCTTGACCACAGTGGAAATAAATTAGAAATCAATAACAGATATCTGGGAAAACCTCAAATAGTTGGAAACTAAATAGTACTTTTAAAAGATTAGATAATTTCTAAATCACGTGTCTGGGGGATAAGAGGAAATGGATTGGAGAACAGAAAGGGATGTATCAGAATGTAGTGGGGTGATTTTTATGAAGACTGGAACTCATCCTGCCTTTGATGTCTCCCCTCTGCAACCCATTCTTCATATTGATAACAGCATGATCCTTCTAAAATTAAATCCGATGATCACTTCTGTTTAGTGGCTGTACATCACTCACAAATCTAAGTCCCAAATCTTTGCAACATGGTTTCTGTTCATCCCTCTAACCTCACTTTTCACTGTCTTACTTCTAACTTCTTAGTACATTCTTTTGTTGCGTCTATTATACCATTTCTTTGCTTCTCTTTCTCCACCACTAGGCTAGACAACAAGGTACGTGTCTTCATTTTTGTATCTCAGTGTCTAGCATGGTATTGGGCACAAGGCGTGCTTCTAAAAAAGTTACTTCAATGAATATAATGAGTTTATTAAATATTATTTTCTTTGTCCTCTCCAAAAACAATTAGTTCTTGCAAAATAAGGAAATTACTTTCTTTTTGTAATCAGAAGCTTTTTTTTCCCTCAGAGAGTCCATTAAAACTCAGCCTATGCATGACCCAGCTCTAAAATTTCAAAGATCTTAGGGCGGTGATTTTCAATCCCTTCAAAGTAGTAAGACCCTGTCATTTTCTGTTTCTGCATTTGTGTCTCACTATCTCATCTCTTGCTGAAATGTTCTTTTTAAGTGAATAGCTTGATAAATTGCTAAGCAGTTTTCATCAGACCCATTAGGACAGTGGTAAGTATCCATTTGTGGAACGTGGACATTCAAGAAATCTGATCCAGTATTTAGAAAATCATTCCTGAGCTCAGAGTTGGCTCAAACTGGCACCTTCTGGCATTTGCTTGTGGGTGGGGAATGTGGAATGCTTTGAAAGCTGAATGGATTTGTCAAGTTTTAAAATTCCCTTGTGGCTAAAGGAAAACAGCATTCATTGTTTAAAAACACCATTGTTTGTTTTTTCTCCTTTTCTGTTCTTTGGAACCTGAATCTGCAAAAACGTTCACACCCAGCATTTTGCTTCATGTACCTCTTCTGCTACATTTCTAGAGGACATGAGTGGCATGGAAACCTTTTTTTGTGATTACAGTGTTCAGAGCAAATTGAAAAACTCCTTTTTAATGCTCATACTGATTTTTTATGGGAAAAGACACTATAGCTATCATTATAGGCAGAGAGTAGAGCTGATAGGAGCGTGAGTCCTGGAACCAGACCTCAAGGCTCAAATCCCTGTTTTTCCACTTCTTGGCTGTGTGACCTTGGGCAAGGTATTGAACGTCTCCGTGCTACCTCAATATCCTCCTCTATTCCATAGGAATAAAAGAACCTACATCACAGGATTGTTTGAAAAAATAAGTGGGTTGATACATGCAGAACGCCTGAAAGGGTAACGGGCACAGAGCAAGTGAACAATAAAATCTAGTTGCAGCTGTTGTCAGTGGTATCCGTGTCATTATCAGCATCATTAAGAAACTGAATATAAAGTTCCCATTTCTGATTCTTAAACCACAACAATTCTACAGCTGTGATTCCAGGTGATACCACCTTAGTAGCCAGATTATTTTATTACTGTGAACCCATCACTGCCTGATCGCACAGAGTAGAGTGTCGCCCACGGAGAAGGTCATTCTAGGCCATGAAAGGTACTATCCGGACGCTTCACCCTGTGTTTCAAATCTCTCCGCTCTAGTTCCGCTGCCGTTATTTCTCATCCACGTTAAATCAACAGCTCCCCACTTCTGATCTTTTCACCCATTAACCGCCCTCCTTTCCATGCCCTTCCCCCGCCCCAATCCATTTTCTCCACAGAAGGCAGAGTGATCTTTCTAATATCATCTCCTCTTTGGCCTCACTCGCTTGCTTTAAAAAACCCTCCGTGGGCTTCCCTGGTGGCGCAGTGGTTGGGAGTCCGCCTGCCGATGCAGGGGACACGGGTTCGTGCCCCGGTCCGGGAAGATCCCACGTGCCGCGGAGCGGCTGGGCCTGTGAGCCATGGCCGCTGAGCCTGCGCGTCCGGAGCCTGTGCTCCGCAACGGGAGAGGCCACAGCAGTGAGAGGCCCGCGTACCGCAAAAAAAAAAAAAAAAAACTCCGTGACAAGCTTTGACACAATAGAAGGCCTGCCATCCTTGGGTGAAGCACAAGGGCCTTTGGAATCTGACCACAGCAAACCTCTCCACCCTTCTCTCTCGCCACGCGTCCCCTCACTCAGGGGCCCTGATGAAGTTTGTACTTACCCACCCACCTTACTCTCATCACTGTTCTCGCTGCTGGGAATACTCACGCCCTTCACCTGGATGGACTTGTCCATCAGGATTTTCCTGTGGCTGGTGTCCTGTTCTTCCAGTCCCTTCCCTCAAGTTTGGATTTAGAGCCTCCAGACTTTAAGCTCCTTGAGGCTAGGACCATGTCTGTGCACTAGGTTACACCTAATTGTCTGGCACTTAATACGTTTATTAGGTATATGTTGAATCAGTTACCCTCCGTTCAGGGCTCTTGTAGGTCTCTGTGCCTATAGGCCTAGCATAACACTTAACTCATTATTATCACCATTATCATGGGTTTGTTTGTCTCCATTAGACTGTGAGCTTCACACACGAGGTTGAGTCCTTGTCTTATATATCCTTGTGTTCCCCAGCTTCCAGTATAGTACCAGCCATGAAACAGGAACTCAGCAAGTTCTGAAAGAATGAATGGTATCCACATACCGTTAATCTCAGTTTGGAAGTTTCTCCAAATTCTGAAGCAATAGGATTTATGGACCCCTCTTGGCAGTTCTTGGGTGTTATCCCAATGGTACCACTGACATTTTAAGCAAAAGTTTGTACATATGTATATTTTTCTGGATGGTGGGGTCATAGCCTTCATCAGATTCTCAGAGGGGTTTCTGATTCCCCTCAAAGGTAGGAATCTATGTCCTAAAGAGTTATATGTAAAAACCAGTTGTGAAATAAAATGTTTGCAAGGAATCAAAACTACAATGTGTGTACTACCTCACACTGGTCAGAGTGGCCATCTTTTTCTTTTCTTTTCTTTTCTTTCTTTAATTTATTATTTAGGCTCTGCCGGGTCTTAGTTGCAGCATGCGGACTTAGTTGTGGCATGCATGTGGGATCTAGTTCCCCGACCAGGGAATGAACCTGGGCCCCCTGCACTGGGAGCGCAGAGTCTTACCCACTAGACCACCAGGGAAGTCCCCAGAATGGCCATCTTTAAAAAGTCTACAAATAACAAATTCCAGAAAGAGTGTGGAGGAAAATGGAACTCTCCTACACTGTTGGTGGGAATGTAAATTGGTGCAACCACTATGGAAAACGTGGTTTTTTGAGGAGGTTCCTCAAAAAACTAAAAGTAGAGTTGCCATATGATCCAGCAATTCGTCTCCTGGCCATATATCTGGGCAATACTATAACTCTAAAAGATACATGCACCCGTATGTTCATGGCAGCACTATTCACAATAGCCCCAAGACATGGAAACAACTATCCATCAAAAGATGAATGGATAAAGAAGATGAGGTATATATATATATATATATATATATATATATATATACACACACACACACACACAAATATATGAATATTACTCAGCCATAAGTAAGAATGAAAATACCATTTGCAGCAACATGGACGGACCTAGAGATTATCATATTAAGTGAAGTAAGAAAGAGACAAATACCATATGATATCACTTATATGTGGAATCTAAAATATGACACAAATGAACTGATCTGTGAAAGAGAAACACACAGATACAGAGAAGAGACTTGTGGTTGCCAAGGGGAAGGGATGGATTGGGAGTTTGGGGTTAGCAGATGCAAACTCTTATATACAGGATGGATAAACAACGAGGTCCTACTGTATAGCACGGGGAACTGTATTCAATATCCTGTGATAAACCATAATGAAAAAATATGAAAAAACATGTACATATTTATATATAACTGAATCGCCTTGCTGTACAGCAGAAATTAACACAACATTGTAAATCAACTATACTTGAATAAATATTTTTTTAAAAAAGGAAAGAAAAACCATGCACGCACAAAAGATGTTTCCAAGGTAGTCTGATGAATAAGCCCATGTGGCCCGAGGAGGCTTGTGTCTCTACAGCCCACCGCCTCAAGCAGTCTCCCTGCTGCTGGACGGTGGAGGCTCCACCTGGCTGCAGTGGCTGTCTCTTGCCACGTGGATATCCACCTGAAAGCCCCCTCCCACACACCTGTAGGATCAGTTTGAGACTCATTTGCAGGACCTTTTCGGTTCTGGAAGCATCAAGGATTTCAGCCCCGGGACCAGCACTCAGTGTTTCAACTCAGCATTCAGGGAGGAGAAGCTTTTCTGTTCAAAGCTGAGAGCCTCCCTTGAGGCACTTTGGCTAGACATTTTCTCTGGCTTCCATCAATAGACTCGGAATTTTTTTTCTGACCTAGACCCACACAAACAAGAGACTAGAGCTTCTCTAATATGCTAAGGAAGAAGCACATTTTAAAAATAACTTGAGCAAATGAACTCATTCTGGTTAAAGCAACCCAGCTACATAACATAAACTAGGATTTCGCAACAGCAGGTCCTAAAAACGTAAACAAACCCAGAGTCCACGTGAGCCAAGCCATTTGCTGAACAGAAAGAGTCCCTGACCCAAATTCTTCCAGAATAAAAAATACCTTATAAAAGCAGGAGTCGATGGCCATGATGTGAAAAAAAAAAAGGTGGGGGAGGTGGGAGGGGTGGGAAAATGAGAAAGTCTCATGACTAGTTACTCAAAATGCCAGCTTTCCCAACCAAAAGCTAGAATGATGGGGGATGGGGGGCAGGGCGTGAGTACAGCCTGTGCCTCAGGCCCCTGCTCAGACCCTACCAGGACCCTGCCTTCCCTAGGGAAAGTCAGAGGCTACTCACTCTCATGAAGTCAGAGGAAGACCCTGCAGGTTTTACCATGTGTCTGTTGACAAGATAATGGTTCCGCTGAAACCGTAATAACATACTGGCCAAAGAAGCCCATACTTTTTTTTTTTTTTTTTAGCCCATCCTTTTATAGTAACTTCATTCCCAGTCTGAGTTTTTCGAGCATCGTAATAATATGTTCTTTCTGATGAGACCCATACTGTTCTAATGAACTTATGCAGAGTTTCATCTCTGTTCTAGAACAATACTTGCTATAAATAATAAGTACAGTGATCATCATTTTATATTTGAATAGCTCCCCTTCCACAAAGAAAAAAAAAGTACTTTCTCATTTCTTAGTAGTAGTGAGGTCCTTTCTATGCTGGGAGCGCTGTGCTAGAATCCACATCTTAGAACAGACAGAACTTGGAGAAATTCAGAGAAAGGGCACAGGGATCGTTTTTAAAGACTAGAAAATGCAATTTATGGAAAAGGGTTAAAGAACTTGCTATTATTTGCAGTAAAACTTAATACTATATTTCAGGTATACAAAGGATCATGGTCAAATAAGCCACGTTTATTGAGTAATGGCTACGTGCTAATTTCTCATTTAACCCTCACAACGACCTTGGAGATAGAGTATCCCCAAGGTCCACCACAAGGACACTGAAACTTGAGTTAAATGATTGTCCAAATGTGATAGACATTTCTCACAAGTATTCTGCTTTTCTCTCTCTCTTTTTTCTCACCGAGGAGTTGGATAGTACTTTCCCCTTCCGTGGAACTCAGGCATGACCACCCGAATGGCCAATGAAATTTGAGCCAGAGACGTGTGTCGATTTCAGATGGAAGGTAAGAAAACCGCTGTGAGCTTTGCCTCCTTCTCTCTCTGCCGCAGTGACCATTAACGTTCTGGAAAGTGGCTGCTCCCCAGCCTTGGTCCTACAGTGGGGGCCACGGGAGCAGAGTCCCCCACCCACTCCTATCCACCCAACGTGAGCATGGTGCATGAGCGAGACATTCACCTTACAGTTTTAAGCCACCGACTTTGGAAGATTGTTTCTGAGGCGAAACCTGTTAGTCACCCAGCTGACTAGAACTTGACCTGCCTCTACTGCCCACAACTTATTTTAACTAACATGCTGTGCTACCTTCCAGGTAGAGAATGATGGCTGTGTCTTCTACCTGGTGTAAGGAGAAGGAAAAAAAGGTCATTATCTCCAATGACCGGAATTGAGATTCCCCAGGGAATTGAGATTCCCCAGGGCGCAGTCAAGACTGACAGATAAAGAGAAGTGAGGGGAACTTCTATTGACATTTACTCGGAAGAGAAAAACAGTTAATGTTTTGATGTATTGTCTCCCAGGCATGTTGAATGAACACTTTGTATAGATTTTCACAAAGAAAGCTCTACTTAAGGGAAACTTTCGTAATAGAATTTCTGGCTTGGAATTGTTTACTCTGCTTCACCGTCTCTCTCTGGTTTAGCCTATTTTCTTACAGACCTCACAGCGATAACCTTCTCCCTTACTAATCAGCCCACAAGATGGTCTTCATTTCCAGTCTACCAGGAACCCAAGGATCTTGGTTGGATCTCCCCCAAATCAGAGCCTGAGACAAGGACTGGAGGGCAGTCAGTTTATTTGGGAGGTGATTGCAAGCAGGAGTGAGAGAGCAGGCTGACTGAAAGAAGAAAGAGGAAAGGCCAATATAAAGCTGACTCATACCTACCATCCAAGGTCATTGTGAGGATAAGAGGAGCTAATATAATTGAAAATGCCCAACACAGCTCCTAGCACATAATAGGCACTCAATAAATGTGAATCCCCTGCCCTCCGTCTCCTGTGAAAGTTCTGGAGCTGTACTAGACGCTGAGGCAAACCAGCTCTAAGGTCCTTCCAACTCTTCACTTGTGCTTTCCTTTGGGTTCCTGGTGAGGACTCTACCCCCAATCTGAGTAGCAGTGAGGAACTACTTCAAGTGAAAACCTGATTTAGCATCTGCTGAGATAAACAGAAAAGAACGCAGGAAAGCAAAAAGCCAAGGAAAGGGAATGAAAGTGTAATTCAATTTTATAAAAACGGAGATTTGTTCTTCTGGAACGTTGGGTGGAAATCTTGCTGAGTGACCTAGCTGTCATAAATCCTCTCTGGAACAAAGTAACACAGGAAGGAAGGGAAAGAAAGAAAGGAGGAAGGGAAGAGGGAGGGATAAGGGGGCGGGAAGAAGGAAAGAATAAATAAAAGAAAGAAGGAAAGAAATTATCCAGCAGGGACTCTGCTGAGAATTAGACCATAAGACTCAGGGCCAGTTTAAAATGAAACTTTCCTGAAAACCTTTCAGAGAGGTGTGTTTCCTCAGACGGGCATCATCTGGGCTGTTCAATGCCCAGGGCAAGTCTCTTTCATCTAATTGGACGTGAGACACTATCACATTTGAGGTTGGCTGGAGGCCATTCAGAAATTAAATAATTATTCAACCCAAGGGGCTTTCCAAATGATGATGTAGCTCCTTAGGAGGAAATTAAATATTGAACAGTGTATCATATCTAATTGGAATCTTGAGGAAATAGGGTCCTGAGTAGGTAAAACATCTGGGGGCTAACGTAGGGCAGAATGAGTGATGCCCTCAGTTTTGTGTTTTGCCTTAATTATGATGTAAAAAGGAAAATCTTGTTATTTTTTATGCCAGGAGGGCAGGGGTTGGTTGGGAGAGGTTCCTCCATACACCTTCCGCTTGACAGTAGAAAGTTTACTTCTTTCATTTCTTTGCACAGATATGCAAGGAGAGCTGAATAGTCACAAACGGCTTCTTAGTTTGCCATACAAGGCAGTTGGGAGTTAATGACTGACTTATAAACCATGGTAGTGGGTAGGCACTGAACACAAAGGTACTGTAGTGATTTCCCCCCTTCAAGGGAAAGTCTATTTGAGACTCCTGCTATGTTCCTGTTTGGAAGAGGGAAGGGGGTTGTGACCACGTTTGAAGCATCCATGACACAGCAGCCTCTTCTCTATCTTCCTATGCCCTTTTGTATGAATTACTGTGAAGCACAACTTCCCAAATCCACTGAGCACGCAACGGTCTGATTTTCCCACTTGAGAAAGGTCCTCAAATCTTACTCTTAAATTGACTTTGGGGATCCAGACTCTGTACGGTGTCTTCAGATAAGACTACATTAGATGCTGGTGTTCCTGGCAAGTCTCCCTCCTTGGATCATATCTAAGCTGACCTGTTTAATGGTGAGACAGTTCCTCTCAATTACTCAAAGTGCTGAGGCCAACCACAAGTGTACCACACCTGGCTTGTGTCAGGCCACAGCAAAAACGTCAAGCTTATCTCCTGAGAAGAAGAGTCCCTCACTCAAGATTCAACTGATTTAAAAAACCCCAAACCCACAGTCTATTAGGAAGATCTGAAAGAGTATTGGGTCACTGTGAAAAGTACAAACAGATCTTAAAAACAGAAAGAAAGATCACAGTCTCCTTTCAGTAAAATTGATGTTAAAATGACTTAGGAAAGAATACGCACTCTATTCGTATAGAGTTGCAGGTAATTGTCCATTATGATTCCAAACTGCATCATTGTTTCAGCTGCAGTGATATAACTCTGAACAGTATCATAGGTTCTTTCCAGTCCTCAGACTATGACCTCTCTATGCCTCAGTCCCACTCCTATAAAATGGAATTGGTCTAGGGCTTCCCTGGTGGCGCAGTGGTTGAGAGTCCGCCTGCCGATGCAGGGGACACGGGTTCGTGCCCCGGTCTGGGAGGATCCCACATGCCGCGGAGCAGCTGGACCTGTGGAGCCATGGCCACTGAGCCTGCGCGTCCAGAGCCTGTGCTCCGCAGCGGGAGAGACCACAACAGTGAGAGGCTTGCGTACCGCAAAAAAAAAAAAAAAAAAAGGGATTGGTCTAATGTGGGTTTCACCAAAAATGACTATAGACATCTAGTGTCATTATAAAGATAACATGTGTAACATGGATTCTTGTCATGGGTTGAAATTGCTTGAAATATTGGGTTGGCCAAAAATATTCATTTGGGTTTGTCCATAAGATATTACGGAAAAATCCGAATGAACTTTTTTGGCCAACCCAATATATACATTGTTTGAATTACCATTATTTCAGTGCTTAGGAGGAGCCACGCACATTTATTTCCAGGACCCAACGTTCATTAACATAAATGCTAGTATTACAGATCCCACAAAGTTTTGAGACAATTCCTCCAACCTTGTGACTAGTCAGAATTTTGAAAACAAAATCAAAGTAGGTAAGCCGGAAGTGCTCCTTACTTTTGATTTGTTACATAGACACTTCGATTTGCAAACTGTCTTTGCTTGGGATGAAAGGAAAGACTCTGAGAACATCTACTGTTTGTTAGGAAGCTGCCGGTAATAATCGCAGTTAGCGGCACAATGACACTGGGTAATCAGACTCAGCCAAAATGAATAGAATTTTCACAAAATTTTACCTCTCACCAGATCTAACTGGAGTAGCCCTTGAACTCTGAGTACTGCTCTCCAGAGCAACATGATTATGGGTCTAAGTTCATCAATGACTAGGCAAACATGCTTTCTCCATTTTTAGTCTATTGCAATCTGACTGTTACGACGTTGCTATGGTGACACCTTACCGATATCCCTTTGCTCTTTTGGTACCCTCTCAGGGGAAGCTGTGACGAAGTGGTTTGGCGACAGAATCTTTCTGGGACTTTTCTCACACGTGACTGAAGACCAGCAGGGCTTTCCTCTTACCAAGAATGTATAAAGTGTGAACTGAAAATTATGAAAAATAAGTTGCACTGACTTGAGCAAGGAATGTAAATGTTATTCACCCTGTATCAACCTAACCAGAAATATTGTCTTTTTGTTCCCAATTCCAGGAGATGTCATCCCAAGGGACAGTGAGTCTTTTGGATTCAGTGTGGAATATAACACATGCTGGGTGCTGGGATCTCTTACCCTCAAGGGGGAGGGGCTACATGAGGGTGGTGTGAGAACGACATGCTGGAAAGAAAAGAAGGTAGTGTTTTTGAGCACGTATCTGTCAGCACTTATAGTGACCGGCACTCTGCCAAGCACATTACATGCAACCCTTCACTGAGTCCATACGATTACTTATATTACTTACCCTGTGTTACAAAATGAAGTAGCTGACTCAGAGAGATTAGACACAGCTAATATGGATCTTTCAGACTCTGAAGACTATTCTCTTAATTACCATGCACCTTGTCTCTCTATAATTCGTCCTTCAGATGATCCTGGCTTCTCTCTTTTCCCAAGAAAAGCTTGGAAGTGAGATTCATGAGTGGTCCCATCCAAATTCCTCAGTCTTGTCCCATAGGAACCTGGAGAGGATTATCTGAAACAGCTGAAAAGCTGACAACGTCATCTGGGACAAATGCACCCTTGTGGCCTTTTCCACTTAGGTATCAGGACACACAGAACACTAATGGTCATGAGACACAGAATCAATGTCCCAGTTTTACTAGTTGTGTAATCTTGGGTGAGTCACTTAATCCTTCCAGCCTTAGTTACTTTATCTGTGAAACGGAAGTGGTGAAAACCATACTTGTCCGCAGGTCGGGAATGGACGATTGCTCTCATTATCCATTTTTGCCCTCTTTTAGAACCTTTTGAGTCTCAGATATTTGAATCTGTGCCCTGGACTCAGATTTATAGGTCCATGATTGCCCTTTTATAAGGCAGCAAACAGAGTTAACAGTCTAATGAAAACATTATACTCAACAAGAAAAGTTGATTTTTCTCTTCTCAAAGGTTCATTTTTCTCTTCTACTTGTTGCCTTTTGAGTTACAGCTTCAGACATTACTTTGGAAGCTCCTTGAGGTGATTTTTCTCCATTAAGAACTGTTAACAGAAATCATTAAATCCCTTTGCTCTCTAGCCTAGCTTTCGGGATCCCAGCCCTTATCCTCTAACTGCATGAAAACTAGCTGTATCTTGGTTTCCAGAGCACACCTAGCATTTTCTCCCTTCTTGTGTCCTTACTGCTGTGGCTCCCTCTAGCTGAAACAGCCTTTCCATCTGACTGCAGCAAGGTCCACCGTCTTAAGTGCAGCTCAAATGCCACGTCCTCCCTGAAGCTCCCTACCATCAGCTCCACCCAGAATGAATCTATCCCATCTCTATGTTCCAATTAGTGCTATTGCTATTTGTGTTTCTCTTGTCACTTTTACTAGACTGTAAGTATCTCGAGGGCAAGAGCCAGGGTTGCCCATTGCCATGTGATAGT
This sequence comes from Phocoena sinus, assembly GCF_008692025.1. Lineage (NCBI taxonomy): Eukaryota > Metazoa > Chordata > Mammalia > Artiodactyla > Phocoenidae > Phocoena > Phocoena sinus. Next base: position 76,064,599 of record NC_045768.1, on the reverse strand, counting down.
GGTGAGAAAGTGTGAGGGTTACGGCCATGGGCTTCAGTCACACTGCCCAGTCTAAAACCTGCCTACATGATGTACTAGCTGCATGACCTTGGGCAAGTTAATTCAAACTTTTCTAGCCTATAATTTCCTCACCTGTACCTACTACCTAGGGAATCTTCTGAGTATTAAATGAGATATTCCATGTAAAGTGTTTAGCAAGTACCTGGCATATTATAGGTGCTTAATAGATATTAAGTATTTGCAATGCCTACAGTGAGGTATTTTCATTAATTATTTCAATATGTATTTATTGAGTGCTGTATTAGTCTGTTCAGGCTCTTGCAACAAAATACCATACCACTGAACGACTTAAAGAATAGACGTTTACTTCTCACAGTTCTGTAGGCGGAGAAGTCAAAGATTACAGTGCCAGACAGTTTGATTCCTGGTGAGGAATCTCTTCTTGTCCTGCAGATGGCCCCTGCTCACTGATGTCCTCACATGGCAGAGAGACAGCGATCTCTTGTCTTTTCTTTTTTCTTCATGTAAGCCACTAATCTCACTATGAGGGCTCATCTAACACTAATTATCTCCCAAAGACCACATCTTCGAATACTATCACACTGAGGATTAGGCCTTCAACACATGAATTGGGCGGTAGGTTGTGGCGGGCGGAGATGGGCACAGAGTGGGTGACAACAATACAGTCCATAGCAAGTAACTATACAGTTTCTATACTTTTATTGAGCTGGTCTAGGCATAGAGCAATAAATCAAACAGAATAAAAACCTTTGTCTCATGGAGTTTATATTCTGCTGGAAAGAGTAAGGCAGTGTGTAGAGGGAATAATTGCTGTCATAGATGTCCACTTCCTTATCTCCCTAACCTGTGAATATGTTAAGCTACAAAGGGGAATTAGGTTGCAGGTGGAATTAACATTGCTAATCAGCTGACTTTAACATAAGAAGATAATCCTGGATTATCTGGATGGGTTCAGTGTAATTTCCCCATAAGTAGAAGAAAGGAAGCAGAAATACAAGAGTGATGCAATATGAGAAGGATTTGACCTGCCCGTGCTGGTTTTGAAGATGGAGAAGAGGGGCTATGAGACAAGGAATGCGGGTGGCCTCTAGAAGCTAGTAAAAACAAGGAAACTGATTTTCCCCCATAGATTTAAAAGAGGATTGCAACCCTGCTGCCACCTTGATTTTAGCCCAATGAGACCTAAGTTTGGACTTCTAAGTTCCAGAACTGTAAGATAAATTTGTATTATTTTAAGCCACCAAGTTTGTGGTAATTAGTTACAGCAGCCATAGAAAATGAAAACAGGCAGTGTATATATTGTATATCACATGGCGATAAATTCTATGGAGAAAATTGGAGCGGGGAATGTGGAGAGGGAGTGTTGAGGGTGGCAGTTGACTGTAATTTTAAATAGAGCAGAAAGGGGGGCCCTCTGGTGACTTCTGACCAAGACCTGAAGGAAGTGAGGTAGTAAGCCTTGAAATATCCGAGTAAAGAGTGTTCCTGGCAGAAGGCACAGCAAGTATAAAGGTAGGAGCTTACCTGGCATTGGTGGGAATCAAAGAGGGCAGTGTGGATGGAGCGGAATTTGTGATGGGGAAGGTAATGGGAGACAAAGTCAGAGATAAAGGGGTACTTTTTTGTGCTGCTTTTACTATGAGTAAGAAAGGAAGGCCCAGGAGGATTTTGAGTAGCAGAGTGATGAAAGGCAACATACATTTTAAGGGAATTACACTGGCAGCTGTATTGAAAATAAAACAAACGCAGGGCAGGGAGGAAGCACGGGGACCAGGTAGGAAGCTATTGCAGTATTCCAGGCTGCAGGTATTTGTGGCTGGACCAGGATGGTAACTGTGGAGGTGGTGGACGGAGGTCTGCTTCCGGATATCTTTTTTTTTGTTTTTAATTATTTATTTATTTTTGGCTGTGCTGGGTCTTAGTTGCTGCACGTGGTGAGCGCAGCAACTAAGAGCGGGGGCTACTCTTCGTTGCGGTGCGCGGGCTTCTCACTGCGATGGCTTCTCTTGTTGCAGACCACGGGCTCTAGAGCGCAGGCTCAGTAGTTGCGGTGCACCGGCTTAGCTGCTCCGTGGCATGTGGGGTCTTCCCGGACCAGGGCTTGAATACATGCCCCCTGCATTGGCAGGCGGATTCTTAATCACTGCTCTACCAGGGAAGCCCCTGGATATCTTTTGAAGATAAAACCAATGAGTTTTTCTGATAGAGGTGGAATAGAAAAGGAGGAAAGTCAAAGAAGATTCCACGGGGCCTTAAGCAACTGAAATGTTGGACTGGCCCTTCCCTGAGTTGAGGGAAGACAGCGGTGTGAGCAAGTCTGACAGGGAGAGTCCATTCAGTGTGGGTGAACTTTTGATATCTGAATCCTCTCCCTCCCCCATTCTTTTCCTTCAGAGTACTTTTCCAGACGAGCAAAGACACATACATGTAAGGAATAATAGCCAATGGGAAACAATATCTACTTCACATCATGATGGGGCCAGTTTGCTGTACAATACAGGGCTCTGATAAAAGCCAGACTGGAGAAGAGATGTAGCCCAAGATGCTATAGATTGAATGTTTGTGTCCCCCCAAACACAATTCGTATGTTGAATTCTAACCCCCAAGGTGATGGTATTGGGAGGTGGGGCCTTTGGGATGTGATTAGGTCACAAGGGCAGAGCCCTTATGAATGGGATTAGTGCCCTTATAAAAGAGGCCTGAGAAAGCTTCCTTGTCCCTTTCTGTCATGTGAAGACACAGAGAAAAGATGTCTATGAGGAAACGGCCCATCATAAAACATTGAATCTGCCAGTGCCCTGATCCTGGACTTCCTAGCCTCCAGAACTGTGAGAAGTAATTTCTATTTATAAGCCACCCAGTCTATGGCATTTTGTTTTAGTAGCCTGAATAGACTAAGAAACAGGACCAAAGAAGGCTTGAATTTAAAATGCTGGCCCTTCAGAGCAGATTCTGAAGGTTGAGCCATTTTCTTCCAGCCACCAGCTCACAGGCAGGGAAGCTAGATCAAGGGTGGGTGAGAGATAGGATGTGATTCATTATATTGACCCCACTCACTGGTTAAAGTTATCGAGGAAATAACAAAGGCTTCCTCCCAACCACCAGGTTCACCATTTCTCCCCACTGAAGGGGCCACTAAGGGGATGAAGTGGGATGAAAGTTCTCTTTTCCCTACAGGCAAGGCTGAAACCCAAAGAGAGAGGCAGAGACCCTTCCATTAATGCTTATTGATTAGAATCCAATGCCTTCTTTGCCCCGCACATGCCCTGCTCATCTGCGCGCTGGAGCTTGAACCCTATCTTCGAGGGCAGAAGTTGGATCTCAATGTTCTGCTTTAATTTCTGAGACAGGAAGCCTTATTTTTCCTCTCTTCTTGACAGAACAGAAAAGACCACGTAATGAGAATTCTGGGGCAGGCAACAGCCTCTTCCCAATTAGGGACAAGTGAGTATGAGAGAAGGGCTATTAAAGGTAAACTAGAGTAATTAAGAGACACTTCTACCCTGATTGTTATGGATGATGAAGTGCTGTCTGATTGCCATGGAGCCCAGGAACAAAAGGAACTTGAAAGCAGTGAATGGGGTTTTAGACAATTTGGAAATGAGATTGCATGACTCAACAATGAACAGAAACATTGCTTAGTGGCTGGGTTTTTGTATCTGACCATTTTTTCTTCTCTTGTTTGAGTTTTATATTCACAATATTCATTATCTCTGCATTGCCAAATTGACACAGAATTAACTCATTTAATCCAGGGTTGATATCATTAGACCATGACTATTTATTAAATATTTCTTATAATATCAGAATTGACTTGATATTGCAAAGGATGGGTGAGATTTTAGAGGGTCTCACTTGGTAGTTGTGGAAACAGCTTTTGCGGGAAGGATGTTTTCTCTGTGTATTCTAGTTTCTACTCAATATATTTCCATACTTCTTTAAAGTATGTAGTAAGAACTGTAAAATGCAATACTTAGTCATTTGGTACTTCTCAATCAATGTGCACTAAGATGCTATCATACGGAGAATTAAAAGATGTGGAAGACTCATTCTTTTCCTCAGGAAGCTTATATTTAATGACTCCTACTATGAACTAGGAATACTTTCTATGTTTACTTTTCCCTTTACTACCACCCTGCAAGGTAGATACTACAAGGTAGAGGTCATGGACCAAGATCACACAAACAGAAAGTGGCAGAATGTGGGTTGGGCTTCAATGTCCATGCTCTTTCCATTACTCCCAGCTTGCTCTAGCAAATTGCTAGAATCTCAAAGTATTTTCCAACGATTAATGCTCTCCTCAGTCGGGCAGTCCACAGCATTTTTCAACACGTCAGAAAATCCTGGAGAAGGTAAGCAATTTCCTCCTCTCTAGGTGCCTTGGATGTGGCCCTGGTGGACCCAGAACGCACCCTTTCTGATCTGATATCCTACTCCCCGCCTTGGCCACAGGGTCAATGTCTTTTCCGCAAGGCCGGGAGCCCTGCTCAGACTGTCCATTCCCCACCTCTTTCCGGAGGGAAGATGACCCAAAGGCGACCTAACGTTCCTTTCCGACGGAGCTGCCATTCCGCGGGCGACCGCCAGGGGGTCCCCGCACGCGCCTCCGCCTGGTAGCCGCGCGCCGGGTGCCGGTGGGGGCTGCTTTGGAGCGGCGGCGTCTGCAGCTGGAGTCCCGCGCTCGCTCGCCCGCGCGCTCGTTGAGACCGCGCGCGCTGGCCCGGGAGCCCCTCGCTGGATTCGCGAGCGTCGCCCCTCCTGCCCAGAGCTCATCCTCTTCCTCTCGCGCCGCCTGCAGCTGCCCCGGCGCGGGGAGCCGACAGGGCCCCGGGGCAGAAGGTAAAAACCCCACGGTGAGTGAGAGCTCGCTTCAAGCGAGGGGAGGTGGCGCAGCCCGCGGCCGCTCGCGCCGGGTCGCGCTCAGGAGGGTAGAGGTGCGGGGCGCACCTGGGTGCGGGTGCAACAGGAGGGCGGGAGGCGGCGGACCCCGTTTCCCCGCCCGCCCTTCGCTGGCTTCCGGGGCTGGAATCCGCGTCAGACCCCTGCCCGCGTCTTGGCTTCTGGCCGGCTCCTCCCGCGCCCTTCCCGGGTGTGAACAAGAGTCCACCCCGGGCTCCGGGGCCTTGATTTTAAAAGATCTGTCAAAAATATTGATCTTCTTCGGGGTACAAGTCTGTCCCCGAATCCATCCCGCGTTGCAGATGACTGCAGGGTGCGTGCGGGGCAGTGGGTGGCGGGAAGACAAACTTTTACAAAAGTGCGCCTGGGCAGGGGGACCACGTTTAGGGCGTCTTGATACTGAAGGAGGAGGCTCGGCTCGGGTCTGCGAAGGGGGACTCCGCTCCATCGGCGAGGTCGCCCCGGGGACTGTGGATGCTTCTTGGAGGGAGAGGGTGTGAAAAGGACGTACAAATCCTGCCGAACCCCTGGGCCAACAACTGTCAAATATCTGGAATCCCAGCCCCTCCCTTTCCCTGCACTGAGGAAGAAGGTGGAAACCCTTCAACTTTCCTTTAATTGCCCCTCCCTGACTTTGGACCCCTCTGGAAGGGTAAAGGGCCGACTCCCGGCGCCTGGCAAGTAAGTACCAGAGACCCCAAACTCCTCAAGATCCCCCTTCAGCCACCTTCCTGACCCCTCCCAGACGTCCTTCCCGCAGGGACCACGCGACAGAGCCGATTGAGATCGTGGCGAATAGCCTTTTGTTTCTCCGCGTTTCCCCTATTGTTTGCCTTTCTCACATCTGGCGGGGCTCGGGAGACAAGGAAGCCCCTCGGGTCCTCCTCCCCCCGCCTCCACACCAGCCACCCGGCCAGCTCGCGCCCGGGAGCTCGCCTGGGGAAGGAGAGGAGCCCGACCCCAGCGGGGCCGCCCCACCCGGGCCTTGCGGTTAGAGGGCGGAGGGAAAGTTGTTCCTTCCCCGCCTCCTCGGGTGCCTGTGGCCCTGGGCGCATTTCTCAGGTCTTATCCCCAGCGCGCCGAAGAGCGCAGGTCGAGATGGGTGCCTCTTTCGGCAGAGAGTGGAAGCGAGGTTCCGCCCCAATCTGGGTGTCCTTTGCTGGGTTCCAGTGGATTCCGATCTCCGCCTAAAGGCGTGTGGCCGGCCGGCTGCCAGGCGGCGGGACGGGATCAGGGCACTTCTGGTAGGCCGACAGCTTTAAGGCTCTGAGGTCTGCGAGTTTCCAAGGGTCGAAGGGCAGGCGAGTCGCCTTAAAGAGAAGGGAGATATGCAAATAACCTAGGAAGCCTCGAGACTTTGTCTAGAAACAGGAGTGAAGTGGCTCCCTCCAGAATGAACCTGGAGTTCTGTCTTCGCATAGGGCTCCAAGTGTAAAGTCCCGGTCCCCTCTCGGCATTTAGGAAAAGCGGATCCGGAGGACCCAGTGCAGACGCTGCCAGGGCCGAGTTCACGATACCCAGGCCTTGTGGATCGGTGTCTGGAGACAGAGTTCTCCTGTGAGTGCGCCTGTGAGATTATAGTGGCCCTGTTTCTCTGCCTTTCCTATCAAGTTGTTTGCTTACACATGGTGCTTATTCTTAATGGCTGTGGATTATTAAAGAACTAGGACTTACCACCTGAAACTAATATAATATTGTACATCAACTATACCTCGGGGGCGGGGGTGGGGCGGGGGAAGAGCTAGGGCCGAAGCACAGTAGCCACTCTGAGAGGGCAGGGCCCCCAGCTGGTGCCCCTAGAGTCGGTTAGACTGTGATAGGAGACTGTGTCTGTACACCTGTTGGAATCTATACCTGCACATAGTCTTACATATACTGGTGTTGTCAGCCTTTTCTGTCTGACTGACACTCCATCAGTCCCCTTCCAAGGAGACTCAACTACACCCTTTTTTTATCCTCCGCCATTTGATCCCTGCCCCAAGACAGGGGAGGGAGGAAGCTTCCATCTGAACACTCGTGACCGATGTACCCACTCACGCATTTTAAGTAGAAACTGCACACTGGCCTCTGCCCAGTTCCAGAAGTTTTCCCTTTACTGGACTTATAACTTTTGAGCTTCCACTTAATAAAGAAGAACAAAGGAGACTAAGTCAGGAGAGTGGACACATAGAGCACTTTCTCCAGTGACTTCTGAATATTACCAGTGGGACCAACAAAAGAAAGCAAGCAAAATCTTTGAAGTACCAGAAGACACTTTACAAAGATTACATTATGAAACTGATCCCCAAGGAAGGATTCCTTTGAAACTAGCAGCAGCAGCAGCAGCAGGAGAAAAACAAGAAGGACCTGAGTTACTCAAGAAGTGTCTAAGGGCGTCATTAACAAAGTGAAAGGGCAGTGTCTGTCCCAGTCTACTCCAGTAAGGAAGACAGGGTAATTGCAGTGAAAGATAAGCTTGTACAGTTTCTTTAATTTTAGAATTAAAAGAAAACCCTCCCCAGCATTGTAGAAAAAACCAGAAAATACAGAGAGGTGAAAATTAAAGCAGAAGAAGGAGGGATATTATAAACAAGGCTCCATTAAACAATCTTATCCAGGTATTTCCTTGGAATAAATTTCTGGAGATAGGATAGCCAGGTCTAAGGAGTTAATGTACTTTTTAAGGGTATTTAAGATGTCATATTGTCCCGTAGGAAACTTTTGCCAGTTTAACCTCTCCCCATCAATACACAGGAGTTTTTTTCCCCTATACCCTTATACCCCACTGATAGTCTATATTATCACTCTTTTTTATCTCTGCCAGAATGGTGGGAGGGGAGTATCTTATTGTCTTCTTTTGTATTTATTTAATCATAAACGGGATTAAACATTTTTTCACATTGCCCGTTAGTATTTCTTTGTGATGGTGCCAGTTTCTGTCCTTACCTATTTTTCAGTGAGAGTGTTCTCCTTTTTCTGACTAATGGTGCTCGTAATTAAAGCATCCTGTCTGACTCCTGCCTCTGCCAGTACAATCAGACAATCTTTATTGACTGGAAGTGCCAATTCTCTTCCTTCTTGCATTGCAAGCATTTAGCAAGACTGCAACCATAAGTTGCTGAAGTAACTGACACGGTCCCAGTGGAGTTACAAGGGAGACCATGCAAAGGCATTATTAGAGAAATTCATGGAAAATATTAAGTGTATACTTTCTGCTCAGTAGCTTGCATGCCCTAATTCCTTTATAGCTTGTAATGCTTTTTAAAAATTTAGAACTACTACTGATGAGTTGTTTTTTCTAAATGGATTATGCTAACTCATTTTATTGTGTGATCCTTCCACTGATAACCAGTATCTAGTTCTTGTGCCTTTAAACATTTCTTCTAACTTTTGGACTGAATTTGCCTCAATTTTATCATAAGACTTTCTCAGTTTGACTACATTGTTGGAGCCCTGTACTTGGATAAATCTTGAATCTAAACAGTTTAGCAGCGTGCTGTTAAAGTAATAGCAGGAGAAGCCTTCCAAGAGCTGAACAGGGTACATTTCACCCTCTTTGATGCATTTGGGTAGCCACAGTCTCCGTTAATTCTTGCTTGAAGGTAGATGGTTCTGAAATGGGGTAGAGGAGAGAGAGGAAGAGAAGATTCATTTCAGCTAGAAGATGAATTAATACAGATGAAGGACCACACGAGAAAATTTAAGTAAACAGTCTGGGTAATCTAGGTACAAATTAACTTTCAAAAAGATAAAGTCTATTAAAGTGTCATGTATTATTAAATTTATTTAACAAATAGAGAGTGGCTTTCTAATTGGGAAAATCCAATCTGAAATTCTTCCATAGTCTGACTGTAGACATTTCATTTCAGGCAGAAAACAAACAAACAAAAAACAATGAAAGGCAGATATTAAACTTTTCTGTAGCATTTTCCATGCCTTTAGATATGAAAATCACACCGTATGCATTAGGAATGAACAATGCTCTCTGCATTAAATCACAGGCATCTAATTCAACCATCCAATATCACCATGGATCTTCACTCTCTTAAAATAATAAAATACCAAGCCACAAACTTTGTATCATTTTAACTAAACCAAGTTGAGAAGCAAATGGGCCAGAAATTTCAATTTTTTTTTTTTTTTTTAACAGTAGGGAGACAGGAAGGATTTTAACTCTATGGGAGCGTGTATAAGCTCTTTTAACGTGCTGAACTTCCCTAGAATAAACAACCTTGGCAGCAAGAGGATTAAGTCATTGAGGTGTTCCATTTTTCAATATTCTCTGATCCGTGTCCTCTAGCCATTGTTTTGGTGGAGTTCAAAGGTGAGAGATAGAGCAAAGCAAGTACGAAAGAGCAAAAGGAAAGAGGAACAGAGAGTAGAAGGTGGAGGGGGAATCCTCCTTTAAAACTGTCTTCAGGACTTCCTAACAAGACTCTTGGTCACCCAGGAGGTGGTTGGCATCACTTTCTTTCTGCCAAACTTCAGAAACAGTGAACATTACCTAAACCACCACCAATCCAACCGAGGGGAGCCTTGGCATAGCACAGTAATCCTTAAACAGAGGATGAAGGAGGAAGAGAAGGAAAAGGAGATTTTGGAGAGAAATGGAATTTGAATTCTAAGAATATACCTTATTTCCTCCTGAGTAGTGCTGTGAATTTATGAAAGAAGTAGAAGCATCTTCTGATTTCCACTCGGACGATCTCCCAGGCGCAGTGACTGTATTTCTTATCTTTGAGGAACCTGTCTATCCTGTTGAAATACCTCCTCAGCTCTAGGTTGCTCAGCTGGGGGACTGGAGTTCCTGACTGTGTCCGCTCATCCTCTGCCACCTCTCTCATGTCTTCGTTTTCCTCCTCTTCTTCCAAGCATTGTTCCAGGTATTGCAGCTGTTGATCAAGTCCGATTTGGACTTGTCTCAGGTGTTTCTCTTCCCAATTGGATTTGAAGGTGTCTTGAATGAAGATGTGGAAGGCCTGTCTGGACATTTCATAGAAGGCCTCCTTGATGTCCCTTGTCAGAGGCTGGGTGTGTGAGAGGATCTCTTGGGGCAACTCAAAAGCTTTGCTTTCTCTTAGACACTCTATAGGAAATGACTTGCTCATCCTTCTCAGAAGGCTCAGATTTTGCCAGGTGACTCTCCTCAGGTGAACATTCAGCAAGTTACAGTCCAGAGAGAGGATGCCGGTGACAAACAGACCCATGAGGCACACCGGCCACATACACTTTCTAATCACATCAGGCTCGGCACTCATTGTTTTTCCTCACCCCCTTAGCTGAAAAACCCACAAGACTCAAGGTTGACAGTGAGTGAGGTTTTAGGTCTTAAGTATTACTTCGTGTGCCTTTTATACACCTGGGTATCTTCAGTGGGGAGGAGTTCTCTCATTCGTCATTTTATGGTACTCAGGGTTTCAGCCCCTTTGCCTTTGAGGCTTTTTTGACTTTGGGTGACTACATTGACTTTGGAAATGCAATCTTGTTTTTTTTTTTTTTCCAGAGAAGTGAGCAAAGCATTATCATTGTGTTATCTTAGGTACCTGGGTGATCCATCCCAGTACTATAGAATCATCAGAACCAGCCTGATGCAGACTGTTTCAGAAAGAACTGAAAACTGGGACTCTATACACTTACTCACCTAATACTATTACATAAGAGAGAGCAATCCTCCAAGGAAATATTTTTACCTGACCTTGTAGCCGAACATCTTCTCTCATTGAGTTAATCATAGACGTTGACAAAATAACTATGATTATTTGATTGCAAGACCACTAGAACATAACATAGGTTAGGTTGTTTCTAATCTTGATAAATTATGCTTTTTAGAAAATAATTAATTAATTTTTATTTTTGGCCGCGTTGGATCTTCGTTGCAGTACCTGGGCTTCTCCTTGCGGTGGCTTCTCTTATTGCGGAGCATGGGCTCTAGATGTGCAGGCTTCAGTAGTTGTAGCACATGGGCTCAGTAGTTGTGGCTCGCAGGCTCTAGAGCGCAGGATCAGTAGTTGTGGCGCATGGGCTTAGCTGCTCCGTGGCATGTGGGATCTTTCCGGACCAGGGCTCGAACCCCTGTCCCCTGCATTGGCAGGCGGATTCTTATCCCCTGCACTACCAGGGAAGTCCTTAAATTAAACTTCTATGTTTGGATATTTTCTCTTTTTATTTGACTTTTCTGGGCCTCAGAAAAGATGAAAAACAGAGTGGGTCGTTGAGCATGGCACTTATCACAGAACAGACTAGGCCAGCTTAGTTTTCTGTTGCCATTAGGAAATGTTGAAACTCTCCAACTATCCTTTCCTTTAGTTAAACCTGAACCAGTGCTTACCACCCCCGCATAGCATTTTGTATGATCTGATCTCTTTCTTAGAAGTTCTCCAGCGGGTTGTATATTGGGGAATATTTTTCTGCCTCATTAACTTCTCTCTTGTAGTATCATGCTTTTTTTTTTTAACTTTTAGATATGGTTTGGGTAGTATTTTAAAACTTTAACTTAGCTGTCTTTCCTTCTTGTTTAGAGGTTCTGCGTGCTGGAAAGTTTTTTTTGTTTGTTCCTGTTTGTTTTTGAGGAGGTATATGAGTAGGTGATCACCCATTTTAGCCAAGCTAATTCCCACCTGGATCAGTATTACTGTGGTAATGATGGCTGTCCACCACTTATGGTTTTCACCCTGTTTGACCAGATAACCTTCTTCTGGTTATGGTCAAAGAAAATTTCTTTCTCCAGGAATGTGAAATGGGATGTCATTAAATAAGGTTAGCTTTAATTACCACCTTAAAAAAAGAAATGCATTAATTTTCAATAAAATCATTTTAGAATGGTAAGCAACCGCTGTTCCATAAATATGGCAAACTTGGACCGCAAAATTGCTTAAAATGTTTGTGTTTAAATTAGCTGGCTACACCAAAGGCTAATTGTAGACAAGTGAGACTTCTTAAAATCCTGGCTTTTTGGACTGGTTTACTATGAGAAGAAAACCTGCTACATAATGTTACTCTATGTGCTCTCTCTGTATAAATTCTGATTTCACAGAGATATTTTGTGGGATGACTAACTTAGAAAAATAATTAGGAAAATGGGCCCTTTTACACAGGAATATAAATTGACACAAACTTCCTGGAGAGCAAGGTGGTGCTATGTATCAAAAGCCTTAAAAATGTACCTAATCTTTGACTCAGCAATTCTCCCTCTAGGAGTTTATCCTCCAAGAAATAATGGTGGATGTCTTTTAAGGACTTAGCTGTCAGGAAGTTCATCACAGCAAAAAACTGAAAGCAATTTAAATGTTCAGCAGTAGGTACTTGGTTAAGTAAACCATCTGTAGAAGACATCTGTGCAAGCATTAAAAATTATGTTGTGGGAATATATTTGGTTACTTGGATGGATACACTTTGTAGCTTAAAAACAAGTTTACGTGGTAGTATATAGTCTTATTTGTTAAATATAAACATATGCATATATGTACAGAAGAAATCTAGAAGTATATATGCTACAAATATTGAGTCATTATCTCTGACTAGAAAAAGAATGGGTGATTTTAGTTTTGTATTTTTATTTACCTAGACTTTTAAAGTTTTCTATAGGCAGCAAGTATTTCTTATTTAATAAGGCAAACTATTTTTCAAACAAAATATATTGAAAAACAGAGATATTATACATCTGCAGTAGGATCAATACTACTTTATTTATGTAAACATTTCCGTTCTAGGGTACTTTAAAAAGGAGATGTGAATTTTCTCTGAGATTCAGTTCTAATTCAGTTGATATGAATAATGTAGACTATGTGGGAGTTCAGTGTAGTATTGTTACAACTTTGCATATAAAGAATATAGGTTTATGTATATATATATATAATACATATATTTATTATTGCACATACGTACACACACAGAGTTTATAAAATGCAAATCTCTTCTCAGGGCCAGACCTTCTTACATACCTCACTTAACTTCTTACACCTAAAGCTTTTTGAATTGTCGCAGTCAGAACTGCTTGTTCCTCTTTGGGCTTCTACAGTACTTGGTCCTCCTTAATTCTGGCTTTGTAAAGTAAATAATTGTGTTAAGTGTTGATCTCCCAATTTTGTGTGCCCCCCACCTCCACCCACCCAGGGTGCTTAGCATAGTTCGTGCTTGAGACAGTTCAAACGTACTAACCAAGCTAAGAGATTGTTCAGTTGACCTTCTGTGCTAAGAGGTTCTGCCCGTGGGTGATGGAGGTGGCTGGAGATTTGGCCGTTGTCAACCGTCTTGAAGGTCCCTGTATTTTCTGCCGTGTACAGTTTTGTCATCTTATCCCCCTCACCCCATATTCCCTCCCTCTATTGTCATTCCATATTGTATCCTCATTTATTCAAAACTGTATTTTTAGCATCTACCGCGTGCCAATCCCTGGGCTAGGTCTTGAAGAAGGAGGGATAAGGTATAGTCCATGATCTCAAGGAGTCCGCGGTTGGAGAAGTAGGTATGTTCTGAGTGTCTTAGGTACAGGAGTAATTCATAGGTCCTCCCTATAGCGTGTACCTCATTCCTCATGTACAATATTCATGACGAAAAAGGAAAGATGATGGACATGCCTGTTGTCCCCTCTTCCACCATTAGAATTGCTTGATTTAGCAAGCAACAATATGGAAGACCCATGCAATATTTGGAATGCACCTTTACTAAATATCATTAATTTTTTAATCTAAAATTCCAATTTAATGGGGCGTCCCGTATTTTATCTGGCAACCCTATCCACCATGCCGGCTCCCATTGACCTCTTAGAGCAGAACTCAGACATGAAGGCCTCTGCAGGAAGCTTTTCCTCTGCTAGCTGTCCACCTTATGCAGGGGGGCATTCGATTGTGTTTCTCTGTGCTGGTTTTACTTGTGCACACATCCCTAACAACTGTGCACAGTCCGAAGAGGGTACCTGTCACACTGAGACAGAATAGCACACACACGTACCCTCTCACAGAATTGTTGTGATCAGAAGCATTATTGCATGATCAGTATTGGTCATGCCTCTGTTCTGTAAAAGCCATGCCATCTGACTCTATCTCAAAATATAATTAGAAAGGTGAAAAGAATGGCAGTGTAAGGAATCGTTTTTATTCCAGAATTTGCCTGTCACAGCTGCCCATTCTGAAACTGTGGGCTATATTTTCACATGCTAACATGGTACCTGCTCTCATTTCTCTCGATCATTTCTATGTGGTCAGACTTTCCTCAGGGGGAAAGCTGATTAGCAGGGGCTGCCCTGTTGTCAATGGAACTGTGTGAATTTGACATGTGGATGACATGGTTAACAGTAATGGGCAAGACACAACTTGTTTGACAAAATGGAGATGAGACATTTCAGTCTAGACAAGATAGCCGTGACTCAGCTCACAGGCATTTGGCATCGTATGTGTTAAGATTGATAGCTCTCCGGGAAAGGCAAGTTTTGAACCAGGGTGGGAGTAACATGTGGGTCATCCATGTGACTCAGTGCATGAAAGTCAGTCATTCTGTTTGTGGGGTCAGAAGATGATTGAGCCCAGTAAGGAGCTCAGAGATGGGAAGCCTTGTGTCCATACCTGTCAGTGCTTTCCATATGGCGTGCAGACAGCGGTCACCACAAAGTCAGGTGCAGCTCTTTTAGCCCAGACCAACCCTGAAGCTCTAATAACTGGGTGTTTCACTTATTCCCACTGCCTCCCATATTGGGGTCCCCTCTCCCCTGGTCCTCTAGTCCCTTTCTTGGTTGTTCTTCTCTTAACGACGTACCTGATATAGAAATTTATAGTGACTACACAAGTAATACGTGGATATGTGTCCATATAGTAAAAATTTAAACATTTCAGATAAAGTGAAAGCTTTGCTTGCCAGCTCTGCCTCCCATCCTGCCTCTCTTCTCCCCTGCGGTAATGACAGTTATCAGTTTGGTATGTCCTTACTTGATATCTGTCTCCCCACTAAACACTAAGTTTCGTGGGCACATGTCCAACAACTGGCTTGTTCGCTGCTCGTTCTTGAATGCCCACAGGGCTCACAGAGATGCAGAGACATCTGGACCACTTCCACGGGTGATACGTGGCATGGGAGTAGGGGAACTTGTATGTATTTTTTAAAAATTGCCGAAACAGGTTTATAAAAATTGTGATATGCTTTGAAGCTCAAGCCTGGAAGTGTATTCCTGTGACTGTATATATGATATCATTTGGATATCATTTGAAAGATCTATGTTATAAACCCTTTGTGAATGTGAAGCCCAGTATAAATGGCTCATCAGACCTGGATCAGACAGATCCAGGTGCCTTTCACAGCACCCTGCACATAGTAGGTGCTCAGTAGTTATTTGTTGGATGATCAAGGGAAGATAATGAAGCCACGTCTCAGTGACAGGGAAGTTATTTGGTGGTTTAGTTCTTCTGGTGTAGAGATACGGGGAGGACAAATTCAGGTGCTGGGGAAACTTGAGAAGTTCACAGAATGGTAGATGGCAGCTCAAGCATTTGTTCAGTGTCCCCTCCTACTTCCATTGCTTTTGTCTTTGGGATTCCCCGAGGCTGGTTAGGTCATGAGCACCATCGTACCTCTACTCTGGTGGTATCACATAGTTCTAGTTGTTCTTTTAAAAATATGTATTTATTTTGACTGTGCTGGGTCTTAGTTGCGGCATGCGGACTTCTTGGTTATTGCACACTTGTGGGATATAGTTGGCCGACCAGGGATCGAACCTGCGCCCGCTGCAGTGGGAGCGTGGAGTCTTACCCACTGGACCTCCAGGGAAGTCCCAGGTCTGTGTTGATTGGTTAACTCACACATCCTCCCCTCCAGACAAGAAGTGTGTCTTACTCAGTTTTGTATACTTGGCACCTCTTACATAAAGACATCAAATGTTTGTTGAATAAAAGAAGGCCGTGTGATTTGTTTTTTATGGTTCTCAAGTTCGGGTATTAACCTGTGCTGAAAAAACTGAGAGCCTCCAAAATCATCCCTTCCCCCGCTCCTCTGAATATTGCCACTTCTCTGTATTAATTGCTCCTGGTAACTGTCATTTTATATCACCCTTTTGAAGGCTCAGTGGACAGACTTACCCCTGCTTCGCTTTTATAGCCCAGCTTCAGTTTATGCACATAGTAAACTTCTACACAGGAATAATTTTTAGCTCGTAGAAAATGACCCAGATAAATAGAGATTTACGTGGTCGGAACTAAGTAGGTAAGTAAATAAATATGCACCATCAGTAAAACCTACCCCTCAGTTTGGGTTATTCAGAGCAGCTTCCATCTGAATCCTATTCCACTGTTGTTTCTCTTGGTCCTTTTGAACCCTAATGGGGCTTTTCACTTCTGAGATGGTGGTAAGCATTTCAGATGAGAGAGGTCACCTACCAGAATAACCCTCGTCCCTTTTTTACCCACTGAGTAGATGTGGATTTCTTCCCAGACCATATCTGAGTGTGCCTGTAGTCTGGAAAAACGAGTGGAGTGAGTGATGGACAGAGATGTCCTCTTGTCTTGGATAAATATATATATATATACATATATATATATATATATATATTTTTTTTTTTTTTTTTGCGGCACACGGGCCTCTCACTGTTGTGGCCTCTCCCGTTGCGGAGCACAGGCTCCGGAAGCGCAGGCTCAGCGGCCATGGCTCACGGGCCCAGCTGCTCCGCGGCATGTGGGATCTTCCCGGACCGGGGCACGACCCCGCATCCCCTGCATCGGCAGGTGGACTCTCAACCACTGCGCCACCAGGCAAGCCCTTGGATAAATATTTTAAAAGGAATTGCCGTGGCAGAGATGAGGACTGTGGCTTCTTTTAATAACTATCAGTTTGAATGTGGTCATAAGGCTTCCTGACATTTATGAAGAACAAAGAAAGGTATTATTATGGAAAAATTTAAGTGGGCTTTTCTTTTTCTTTTTTTATTATTTATTTGGTTGCGCCAGGGCTTAGTTGCGGCAGGTGGGCTCCTTAGTTGCAGCATGTGGGCTCCTTAGTTGTGGCATGCATGTGGGATCCCTGAACAGGGATCGAACCCAGGCCCTGCATTGGGAGTGCAGAGTCTTATCCACTGCGCCACCAGGGAAGTCCCGAGTGGGCTTTTCTTTGACTGACAGAAGATTCACATGCCCCAAATTTTAGGGTTTTTTTTTTTTTGGTCTGAGCAATGCCTGGGTTTGAGGATAGTGTCTGGAATAGTCTACTAGAGCTATGGGCAGTGGGGAGGGGCCTCTTTTCTTCCTGACAACACCCTTGCCCCTAGGTAGCCTGTGAAGTGCAGACTCTATATCATAGAATGTAGGGTTGGAAGGACACTGAGAGATAGACTCTTGAGGTCAGAGGGGTAAAGTGACTTGCCCAAGGTCAGAGTGATACTTGGGGGCAAAGTCAGGCTGAGACCCAGGTCCTCTGACCTCAAGGCCATCACTGCAAGTCTTTCATCAGTAAGCAGAGAGCTCCCTTCGCTCTGCTTCCACTGAGAGGAGATGCCCTCCGGCAGCCATAAGAAAGGGGATTCTGGAGGCTTTCTCTGATTTGAAGTCAGACAAGGATGCTATAACTCAAGCTCTTTCTGGTACTTCACAAGGGCTTTTTGGCTCTGTGAGGGAGGCATTAGTTAGCAAAGGAGGAAACCCTGAGTTGTCTGACACCCCTAATATTTCTACAAAGTTACTTAGAATTCTGCAAATAAAGACTGTTAGGCTTCCCAGGTTCCTAGGTCAGTTCAGGACTAAAGTGGTTGCCCTAGAGAAACCTGGAATGGGTTTCCTGAGAGGTTTCCCCCATGTCTGAAATTTATTTCTGGACTCATTTACTTATTTTCTTTGTTTTCCATCATATCTCCAGTGCTTAGCACATAGCATATGCTTAATAAATATTTACTGAACAATTAAGTATGTGTGTCACTATTTTATCTTATGAGTATACTGTATGAGATCGGTTCAATAACTCTACCTCTTGGTAGAACTGTGTAACTTTGAGCAAGTCATTTAAACTTCCTGAACTTCGTATGTAAATAGGGATAATAAGGGTACCTGCCCCAAAGGGTGGCTGTGGAGATGTAAATTGCTAATAACAGTGCCTGGTACATAGTAAGCGGTCAATATGATAGTTAGCATCACCATCATCATTACCTGTTGCCTAGAGTGTAAAGACAATGCTAAATTCCAGGAGTACAGGAGCGGAAAAGACATATGTAGTCCCTGTCCTTGCAGAGATTCCTGGAGGCAGTGATAGCTGAGTCTTTTTTAAAACTTATTTTATTGAACTGTGGTTGATTTACAATGTTGTGTTAATTTCTACTGTACAGCAAAGTGCTTCAATTATACATATATCTAGGCATTCTTTTTCATATTCTTTTCCATTATGGTTTATAATAGGATATTGAATATAGTTCCCTGTGCTGTACAGTAGGACCTTGTTGTTCCGAGCTGAGTCTTGAAGGGCAAAAGCTGGTGGGAGTTTGAATTAGCATGGTGATAGCTGGTATGGGGAGGAAGAGAATTATCTAGGAGGTGAGACTGGCAGGTCTTGGTGATTGATTTGGAGTGGGAGGGGGAGAAAGAGGAAATAGACCAGGGTGAAGCCCCATTTCTGTTATAGATGGGTTACTTTGAGTTGTCTATGGGATAGCCAAGTGGAGATGTCCATTCGGCAGTTGGATATATGGGTCTGGATGAGGGCTGGAGACTGATCCAGGTGGGAGAGAGAGATTTGAAAGTATCACTAGAAGCTGTGGGTGATAATTAAGACCGTACGAATCAATGGGTCTGTCTAAAGAGGACATGTAGAGTGCAGAAAAAAGTGTGAGCCAATTTCAGAACCCTAAGCATAGCCTGCATTTAAAGAGTGGGCAGTGGAAGGAGAAACTGAAGAGGATGGTCACAGAGGCATGAGGAGAATGAGGATGGAGTATTTTGACTCTTTATCTGCCTCTCTGCCTACATAATTCCTCATAATGGCTCTCTAAGACAGCCATTCTCAACTCAACTCTGTTTGCCATCATTAATCTAGACCTAACCCCATCTTATAGATGAGATACTTTGAGGCTCAGAGAGGGGAATTAATTCATTTAAGCCTAAAATCAAAGCCTCTCCCTCCCCCTTTCCCTCCTTTGTTCTTTTCTAGCATATGCCCCCATGGAACATGCCAGGTGTGTATCTCTAAGTTCTTGGCAGGTGTCAACTGGATTGAAAGTTGGCTTGGTTATTTCACTTCTGCCATTTGGGGCTACAGGAGTTGGAGAATGCATTAGTTTCCTAGGACTGCCGTAATAAATTTCCAGGAACAACGTGGCTGGGATTTCCCTGGCAGTCCAGTGGTTAAAACTCCGCACTTCCACTGCAAGGGGCACGGGTTGGATCCCTGGTCAGGGAACTAAGATCACACGTGCTGCGCGGCATGGCCAAAAATCCCCCAAAACAAACAAACAAACAAAAAACAACAACGTGGCTTACAACAACAGAAATTTATTCTCTAATAGTTCTGGAGTCTAGAAGTCCAAGATCAAAGTGTCATCAGGGCCGGGTTCCCTCCAAACATTCTAGGGACAAATCTTTCCCTGCTTCTTCTAGCTTCTGGTTGTTGCTGGAAATCCTTGGTGTTCCATGTCTTGGAGAAGCATCACTCCAGTCTCTGCCTCCATAGTCCCATGACATTCGCCATGTTTTTTTTCTGTCCCTGTGTCTTCCAGACGTTGCCTTTAGGTATTCTTCGGTAACAGTCTGCATAGTTATTAATAATAATAAAGGAAACTATTTATGTAGCAGTTACTAAGTACCAACTCTTTATATAAATTATCTTTAATTCTCATAGCCACTACACAATGTAGGTGTTATTACCCTTATTTTAAAGAGGAGGAAATGGAAGCTTGGAAGTATTAGATGACTTGCCTGAGATCACATATCTAGAAATCCACAGAATTAGGTTTCAAACCCAGGTCTGTCTGAGGCCACACGGTATTTTTACGAGGTCTAGGGATGTAAAAGTTTTGGTGTAAAATCCACCGTCTGTATGTATTTCATTCCCACAAGGATTTGAAGCAGCTTATAAATATGTATAATACAAGAGAATAAAAATGGTTAGGGCTTCCCTGGTGGCGCAGTGGTTGAGAGTCCTCCTGCCGATGCAGGGGACACGGGTTCGTGCCCCGGTCCGGGAGGATCCCACATGCCGCGGAGCAGCTGGGCCCGTGAGCCATGGCCGCTGAGCCTGCACGCCCGAAGCCTGTGCTCCGCAACGGGAGAGGCCACAACAGTGAGAGGCCCGCATACCGCAAAAAAAAAAAAAAAAAAAAAAAAATGGTTAAAGAAATTAGAGTTGAGAGAAAACAAGAGCAAGAAAACAAGATGAAGTCAGGGGTACAGTCTGAACATAAGCTTGCCTGTCTAGTGTCGTTATGGCAGAGAGTTGAAAATCTGTCCCTGGGCTTTCTAGAAGCAAACGGGAAAGAAGACCTGTTAAAGTAACCACAGTATCCAAAAGATAAAACAAACTAGCAACAAAGCTAAATCCTCAGTAGAAGCAAAGCTTTTCTTGATACTGAGTCCTGGGGGAGAAGTTGTCCTGCAGGCCTTCTGGAAGAGAGTGCTGTGGGACATCCTGGGCAAAGACCCCAGCAACTTCATTACAGGAGTCACCATCACCACCATGTGTATTGCAGGGCTGAGTCTTGTAACCTCCCTTCGTGTAGGCAGATGTCACATTGCCAGGGCACAGTTCTTGCAGGCTTTCTGCAGGGGCTTGTTGAGTTTTCTCATGTTGAGCTGCAGAAGGAGTTCATTAGTTCTGGATTGGGACAGTGTTTCTTCATCAGGGCTCAAAGGATGGAAAAGGATAGTCACACATGTTGGCATTCTCAGGGCATTCAGTGTGGAGAGACTGCCCTGACATTTCCAGGGTCCCTGCCCAGATCCAATCCTGCATTTCCTATTACATGTACAGAAGAACTTTGGGGAAAACTATTTGCAGGCCTGACTCTCCTCCATTTAGTCAGAACTGGGAAAACAACTATTTTGTCAGATTGACCCAGTGCCATAAACAAAAGTGAAGTGTGCGCTGGACTGCCACATGGTCATGGGCTTGATTTGCTGTACTCCTCTAAGGGAGGTCGTCCTGGATATGGGAATCCAAGCAAGCAGCCTGTGGTTTTATTCTGCACTGCGGGGACTTTTTTCTCTCCTGGAAGAGCTTCTTCATAAGTTCGATAGCTTAAAATTCAAAGTGAAGACAGCCTTGTGTCCCCAAATATTATAGATAATTAAATGTTAAGACATCCTCTTGGGACTATTAATTTTGCAAACTCAAGCATTTTTTATTTAAGAAAAGAACTCACATATGGGTGCCCTCAGAGCTAAAACTTTGTATTTCCAGGAGTGATGCATTTAAGAGAGCAGAAATTGTCATTGCCCTAGACCCATCCCCATTGGGAGAGTGCAGTAACGCTCATTGCCAAATGTGATAAAACAGTTTCTCATGAATGGTCCATGGGAAAAAGAATGCTGTAGTTATCTATTGCCTATAATTTCATCCATCCATCCATTCATCCACCCATCCATCTATTCATCTTTGAGGATATGATGCCTGAAACAAGATAGTAAAGCAGAAAAAGAGGTGAAGCGGTTCATGTCCTCATAGAGTGTCCAGATTTTCAGACAATAAAGAATAAAATTTCAGGGTGTTATAAGTGCTATGAAGGAAATAAACAGGGTAAGAGGGTAATTGGGGAGGTGATGACTGAATTGAGACTTGAGGGGTGAGGAAAAATCAGCAATGTAAAGAGCTGGGGGGGAGAGCATTTCAGGCAATGAGAACAGGAGGTTCAAAAGCTCTCATGGGAAAGAGCTTGGGATATTCAAGGAACACAAAGGAGACTGGTTGTGTTGGAGTGAAGGGAGTGGGGAGGTTGGTCCTAGGATATGTTGGGATTGGGTAGGACATGGCAGGCCATGATGGAGTTCCAATTTTATTCTAAGACTAGTGAAGACACATGAAAGAATTTTAAGCAAGAGAGTGGTGTCATATGACTTGTGCTTTAAAGAGATCACTCTGGGGCCTCCTTGTTGGGAGCAGTTTGGAGAAGGGGCAAGAATGGAAGCAGGGAACCCAGGTGGAGAGTAGATATTTTAGCAGGCTGGGTGAGAGTTGTGGTGGCCGAATAAAGGTAGAAGCAGTGGAGATGGAGAGAAAAGATGATGTGAGAGAAGCTGCTTATGATGTATTTGGGTCCAGGCTAACATCTGTGATCACCAAAGGCCGTTTTCCAGAAACGCCATTATAAGGTCTTTACTGAAATAACACCGGTAGGTTTTTGATAACCAGTAAGTAATCTCATTTGGCATTACATCTTTAACTGGTTGGCCTTAAACTAGGGTAAGTCCCTTATACTTCAGACAACAAAATAAATAATTTACTTAATTAGACCTGGGTTGGGATTGAAGCTTGAATTTCGCAGGTTTAGCTTGAGGCTTAAGTTTCTGAGTGTCCCTTGATACACAAAACAAATACATATCCCTGTATGTTTTAACGTTTTTAGATAAAATCATGTGTTTCATGATCAATTTAAATCATGGATTACTATCTATAGACAAATCATAATGGAATATAATCAATATAATCATACAATTCTGAAGTTAAGAAAGAGATTCTAATCTGCTATTTACTAAATATAGATGAAAGCCTGTAGCTAACAACTCCAGTTCTCTCCAATTTGGTTTTTCTAAAAAGTCTCAGAAATGTCTAATTGTCAGAAATGCCAGTCCATACTAATGCTCTGACACAGACTATACTTCCATGAAACACAGGTGTTTGATAGGCTGGGTCAAGATGTTCTCATTACTGAAGTCAAGCAATGACAGATTTTTCTTGTGTCACAGAAACATTTTTTTTTTTAAGATTTATTATTTATTTATTTTTGGCTGCATCGGGTCTTAGTTGCGGCAGGCAGGGTCTTCATTGCGGCACGTGGGATCTTCGTTGCGGCATGAAGGATCTTTTGTTGCGGTGCTCGGGCTTCTCTCTAGTTGTGGCGTGCGGGTTTTCTCCTCTCTAGTTGAGGCACGCAGGCTCCAGGGCACATGGGCTCTGTAGTTTGCCGCACACAGGCTCTAGTTGAGGCGTGCGGGCTCAGTAGTTGTGGCGCGAGGGCTTAGTTGCTATGTGGCGTGCGGGATCTTATTTCCCTGACCGGGGGTCGAACCTGCGTCCTCTGCATTGTAAGGCAGATTCTTTACCACTGGACCACGAGGGAAGTCCCTTTCAAGTTTTTCAACAACATTTTTCTTAAACTCTTGGCACCTCTGACGGTTAACCTGGAGTAGAAGCTAGGCTACAGTGTTATCTTAGTTCTAGATTATTTAGTTATTTTATGAGCTAGCGCCTGATTTGGCACACAAGGATTAGATTCATTGTTTTACAAATAATTTATCAGTATTTCATAATTTTGCAAAAAATCCTAGGACTTCCAGATGCTCCAGAGACCAGCTACTGTAATAAACACATCCAAAAACATAAAATGGCTCAAACATGGTAGGAGTATTTCTCACTCATGTAAAGTTTGGAACAGAGGTACTTGAGCTGTGGTTGGCTTTTTTCCAAGCAGTGATCAGGCACCAGACACCTTGTGGATCTGCCATCTTCCACATGGCTTCCAAGGTTTCAGAGCTTATCTTCATCAAGCTGGAGTAAAATGGCAAGAGCTGGAGGGATATGCATGGGAGTGTTGTACGGGTTAGGCTTGGAGAGGCATACATCACTTGTAGTCACATCCCATTGGCAGGAACTTAGTCACAGCTAAGTGCAAGGGATACTGGGAAATTCAGTCTAGCCATATGCCCAGGAAGAAGAGGGACTACTTTGACGAACAGCTACCCGTCTCTGCCATGCTGCTGATCCATTTGGAGAAAGTCTAGCAATCAGAATATGTTGGCACTGGTATGAGTTGGCTTGGGGATTGGGCTGGCGTGATGGGCACATTATAGAGACCCAGTAAAGATTTTTTAAAAATCCATTTTAAGAGAATTGGAGTGTCAGCCACAGGCAGCTTTCTAGTGAGGCTATTTATTTATTTATTTTATTATTTTTTTTGCGGTACGCATGCCTCTCACTGCTGTGGCCTCTCCCGTTGCGGAGCACAGGCTCCGGATGCGCAGACTCAGTGGCCATGGCTCACGGGCCCAGCCGCTCTGCAGCATGTGGGATCTTCCCAGACCGGGGCACGAACCCGTGTCCCCTGCATTGGCAGGCGGACTCTCAACCACTGCGCCACCACTGAAGCCCTATTTATTTATTTTCTGAAGAGTAGAAGAAGTACTGTTGAAATAGAAGATTTTCATTTTTTCCCCTAAGTCTTATACGAAGAAGAAGAAAAATGATTAATTTGTGTCTTTAAAAAAAAGCATGCTTTCCTTACAAGAAATCTATTTTGGTAGAAAGATACTGTCATTTGCTTTTTTTTTTTAAAAAAGCAGGGCTTCCCTGGTGGCGCAGTGGTTAAGAATCTGCCTGCCAATGCAGGGGACACGGGTTTGAGCCCTGGTCCAGGAAGATCCCACATGCCGCGGAGCAGCTAAGCCCATGTGCCACAACTACCGAGCCTGTGCACCTAAAGCCTGTGCTCTGCAACAAGAGAAGACACTGCAATGAGAAGCCCATGCACCACAACGAAGAGTAGCCCCCGCTTGCCTCAACTAGAGAAAGCCCGCATGCAGCAACGAAGACCCAACGCAGCCAAAAATAAAATAAAATTTAAAAAAAAAGCAAATGGAGCTTATTTCCCATGGGGTTCAACATGTAGAAGACAATCCTTCAGTACTATCCACAGCTAACACTACACTGGGCATTAACCATTCATCAAGCATGGTATTACCGAGTTTGCATACATTATTTCATTTTAACATCAAAAGAATCCAACAGGATCCCATTTTATAGTTTTGAGGAACCCACACTGCAAAAAGTTACATAATTGGCAAGGGCCACACAAAACTAAGGTCTGCCTGATTTTCTGTTAGACTGTATTTAAGTGAAAATAAGTGTCTTGAGTATATCATGTTTTTCTTTCTTTCTTTCTTTCTTTTTTTTTTTTTTTTTTTTTTTTTGGGGTACACGGGCCTCTCACTGTTGTGGCCTCTCCCGTTGTGGAGCACAGGCTCTGGACATGCAGGCTCAGTGGCCATGGCTCACGGGCCCAGCCGCTCTGTGGCATGTGGAATCTTTCCGGACCGGGGCACAAACCCTCGTCCCCTGCATCGGCAGGCGGACTCTCAACCACTGTGCCACCAGGGAAGCCCTCTTTCTTTTTTTTAAATAGAGAAGAAAATTTGTCATAGCCTTAACGTCTTAAAGGCTTCTTTGAGAAAAGACTTTGCAAGGCTCCTGACTTCTGACAAAATAAGTCGAACACACTCGGGTCCCTTTTCCTGCCTGTGGAGGGCAAGACCTTTTCCCTCTCCATGTGGTCAGTGTAGATTCTGGATGCTGTTTGAGTCCCTGCAACTTGACTGGATGTGGGAGACCAGGCAAGTATGATTCTAGGGTGTGGCTGGAATGCACTTCTGGCTTCTGTGGCAGAGGGAGGGAAAAGCGCTGCTGGCCCTGTGAGAAGGGGCGAGAGCTGGGGCCCGTCAGGGTCTCCGCAGAGAAGCAGACAATGACGAGCGTCCTGGGGCTGCACCAAGCAAGCTTGGCTCCTAGCTCAAGTCAGCTAGAGGGGTCCTGATGCAGAGACAGGCTCTGCGTCGGCCCAGAGCATCCTGCTGTTAGAAGAGGGGCTGGAGCAATTTCAACACAGCATCTTCAGGTGCAGAAAGGACTCAAATCTGTTTTCCCAAAGTTGCTCCCACGAAACACTAATTTTGCAAGAAGTTCTGTGAAAGAAGCTTTTTGTGGTTCAAGAAATTTAGGGAACTTTGTATGTTCAATGTAGACTCACAGTGTACATTAGCATATTAAAAGTCTCTACAGTCTTACAGCAAGACACCTGTTAAGCTTGTTTAACCCATGGTATAACAAACTTATTGGACCATGTACTTTAAAAAAATATGTCACACTTATTAATATCCTGAGGAGCCAGTGTTTAGGGGAATGTACTTTGTGATCTAAACTGGGCATAAAAAGAAGATAATACGGGCTTCCCTGGTGGCGCAGTGGTTGAGAGTCCGCCTGCCGATGGAGGGGACACAGGTTCGTGCCCCGGTTCGGGAAGATCCCACATGCCGCGGAGCCTGCGCGTCCGGAGCCTGTGCTCCGCAACGGGAGAGGCCACAACAGTGAGAGGCCCGCGTACTGCAAAAAACAAAGAAAAAAAGAAGGTAATACTAGAAAATACATAAATCTAATGCCCAGATTCCAGTGAAACATCGTATCTGTGGAGGATTATAAGATTACTCTTTTATTAGGCAACATAGACAGTGACAATGATCGCATCGTAACCCCAGTGGTTTCTTTGGTTTTAAACAGGAGTATGAAAAACTCATATCTTTTATATTGTAAAATGCCTTTTGCCCCTCTTTTTTTGTTTTCTTCTCCCTTTTCTTTTTCTATTACTACATAAACTTCTTGCTGTCCTCAAGTAAGTCACTTGAAATTGTCAGGTTTATTCTTTTCACAAGATGTGTTAAAATCCCATTGAAGGGAGGATAAAGGTATTAATAAAGTACATATTGTCACTAAAAGGTATTTCATAAATTTATTGGGCTGATAATTTTATTTGATGTTTCTTTAAATTGGGGGAACTGGAAATATATCCCCGCTTCCTTCCTTCCTTCCTGCCTGCCTGTCTGTAGCAAATATATATTGATATTAAGGCTTGGCATTAGAACTACAAAACTCAATATCTCTTAGTGTGTGTGTATATGTATTTTTAATTGGATTAATAAATATATCTTTTATGTGAATAATGAACATTAAGAAAACTAAAGGGCCTCCCTGGTGGCACAGTGGTTGGGAATCCGTATGCCAATGCAGGGGACACGGGTTCGAGCCCTGGTTCAGGAAGATCCCACGTGTCGCAGAGCAACTAAGTCCGTGAGCCACAACTACTGAGCCTGCGCTCTAGAGCCTGCAAGCCACAACTACTGTGCCCACGTGCCACAACTACTGAAGTCTGGGCACCAAGAGCCTGTGCTCCGCAACAAGAGAAGCCACTGCAGTGAGAAGCCCGCGCACCACAATGAAGAGTAGCCCCTGCTCACTGCAACCAGAGAAAAGCCCATGTGCAACAACGAAGACCCAACACAGCCAAAAATAAAATAAATAAAAATTTAAACAAAAAACTAAAGGCATTTGTATTAGTCACTCGACAGTTTTGATTATGTAGACTTAGTTTTTTTTAATTTCTGAATTTAATTTAATTAATTAGTTAATTTATTTATTTATGGCTGTGTTGGGTCTTAGTTGCTGCGCATTGGCTTTCCCCCGTGGCTAGCGGGGGCTACTCTTCGTTGCGGTGCACGGGCTTCTCATTGTGGTGGCTTCTCTTGTTGCGGAGCATGGGCTCTAGGCGTGTGGGCTTCAGTAGTTGCAGCACGCCAGCTCAGTAGTTGTGGCTTGCGGGCTCTAGTGCACAGGCTCAGTAGTTGTGGTGCACGGGCTTAGCTGCTCCGCGGCATGTGGGATCTTCCCGGACCAGGGCTCGAACCCGTGTCCCCTGCATTGGCAGGCGGATTCTTAACCACTGCACCATACTGTATGGTTTTAAGATTTATATTAGTATTATTCTTCTGCCTACAAAGAGCTATCCTGGTGGCAAATTCAATTTAAACTCAGCACAGTTTTCTGCCTGCTCATCTGAGACTCCATTTGATATCTTCTATGCATTTGTTAGGAGTATCTAATGCCTTATCTCTCTGTTGTTTTCTGTATGTGTCAATAGTTTAATATATCTTTATTATTTATTTATTTTTAGAAAAATGGCCTTCAAGATGACATAATAAAAGTTTTGATTTCCTGCTCTTAGTGATGCAGGCCCCCTCTATGAATTTACTCTTCTAGACGTGTCTAGGCCATATTCCCAGGGAACGTACCCCTTTAGTCTCCCCCACAGTCCTGCTAAGGCTTCTTGGTCAATCCCTACACTTGGATTCCTTAGCTTAATAGATGAAAAGGCTCAGTTTCTTTACCTGTAAAAGAGTAACCATAACTTCTACTCCTAGAGGCGATAATAAAAATGTAAAGTGCTTGGCATTTCAGTGTCTGAAATACGGAGAACACTCAGTAAATAATATCAGTAAGTACAGACACCCAGTAGATAGTTTTGTGCGTTTGTCTACAGAGTAGCAGTATCACATCATAGGACGGTGGTCAAGATGCAGTAGGATGACCCGGCACAGTGCGTACCATGCTGTAGGCGTGCAGTAAATGTCTCCTGTTATTATTATTGGAAAATGTGATAGATGAGAGAAGGCATCTCAGGCACATGGAGGAGGCACATAGCCTGGTCTGGGCTTGGCGAGTTACTCAGTCCTCTTGGACAGAAGATTTGTTCAGGTGAGTAATGGTTGAAAGGTAGATGCTGGTTGTAAAATATGTGACATTTAAAGCAAGAGTCTCTTAATTAGAGCTATTAAAGGAAGATTCCAGGATTCTGGGAGAAAATCAAATGGGTGATGGCCACGTTTCCTTCTGACTCTCCTTCTGTGGTTCCCCCAAAAGTTCCAGTGATTACTGAGACAGACAGCAGTGACTCAAACAGCCCAGGCAGTAGAGCTCCAGAACTACAGCCTGGAGCACACCAATAACAAGGCAATAACTACCCTTTTGTCTGCTTTGATGATAACAACCCATTTGCCAGAAGGAGAAAGCGTTGTAGTTTTCATGTGGCAATCTGCCCAAGTCTTTGATTTGACAGGTAACAGAGGGAAGCAAAGCTCATGAGTGTATTTGGTGACACGTTATTTCCTGGTCATTTTTCTTCCCTTCAGTTTTGAGAGCCAAGTCAAGGAGAGGGAAAGGAGAGGAAGGGGAAAAAGTCCCACAACAACTCAGCTCTCCAGGAAATGAGTCTTCAGGCAGAACTGAGACACCTGAAGAATGTGTCCCTTCACAAACTTTGTACGTGTGAGTCAGTAGACAGGTTCTGGGTTTGCCAACAGGCACCTGAGGGCTGGTGCAAGGGAAGAGCCTCTCCCTCGCAGCTGGAGGGCTTCAGCTTTAGGTTCCTAAGAGAAGCTGGAGGGATGTGCAGACTCCCTGCAGAGCTGTTTCCCTGGCATTGACCTGGGCCGGAGGACAATCTAGTGCGTCATTCCCAAAGTGTTCGTGCAATGCTATGTGAAAAACAAATTGATAAAACTCATGGTTAAGCAAGTTAAAATTGTTTTTTTTTACTGCCGGGCTTCTCAAGACCTTTGATTATGCCAGTGTGAATTGTGAGCATCCAAGGAGGGAGAATATAAATGCAGTACTTCCCAAACTCCCTGGAAAGTGGTACCTTTTACTGAACTATAGGTATGGACAACGACATGCCTGAGTCTCAGAAACACTGTGCCCAGTCAAAACAGTGAGACACAAAGAAATACATACTACATGAATCCATTTATATGAAATTCTGGAACCGGCAAAAGCAGTCTGTATTTATAGAAAGCAGATCGGTGGTTGTCTGGGGCTTGGCATGGGATTAACAAAGGAATTTTTTTGGGTGGTGGAAATGTTCTATGTCTTTTTTGTTGTTCTTCTACAACTTGCTTTTTTATTCAACATTGTGCTTTCTAACCCCTTTCCATATTGATAAGAGTGGATCTAGATCTTTATTTTAACTCTGGTTTAGAATTCCATTGTATGAGATATACCGTAGTTTATTTATCCATTTCTCTATCCTTGAACATTTTTGTTGTTTCTAATTTTTCTTTAATACCAACAATACTCCAGTATTCATCTATGCACCTAGAAGTAGAATTGCCCATTCATATAATTCACCGTTTTTGTGTTTTTAAAAAAATTTATTTTTTTATACTTATTTGAGGGAGTTATTTAAATTTCTTAAGACAGTCTGTTTTTTTTTAATTAATTGATATTGGAGTATAGTTGCTTTACAATGTTGTGTTAGTTTCTGCTGTACAGCAAAGTGAATCAGCTATACATATACATATATCCCCTCTTTTTAAGATTCCCTTCCCATCTACATCACCACAGAGCACTGAGTAGAGTTCCCCGTGCTATACAGTAAGTTCTCATTAGTTATCTATTTTATATGTAGTAATGTATATATGTCAATTCCAATCTCCCAATCCATCCTACCTGCGCCCCTTCTCCCCTTGGTAACCATAAGTTTGTTTTCTACATCTGTGACTATTTCTGCTTTGCAAATAAGTTCATCTGTACCATTTTTCTAGATTCCACATATAAGTCATATTATATGATATTTGTCTTTCTCTTTCTGACTTAACTTCACTCTGTATGACAGTCTCTAGGTCCATCCATGTTGCTGCAAATGGCATTATTTCATTCCTTTTTACAGCTAAGTAATATTCCACCGTATATATGTACCACGTCTTCTTTATCCGTTCCTCTGTGAATGGACATTTAAGTTGCTTCCATGTCCTGGCTATTGTAAATAGTGCTGCAGTGATCGTCAGGGTGCATGCATCCTTTCGAATTATGGTTTTCTCTGGATATATGCCCAGGAGTGGGATTGCTGGATCATAAAGTAGCTCTGTTTTTAGTTTTTTTAAGGAACCTCCGTACTGTTCTCCATAGTGGCTCCACCAATTTACATTCCCACCAACAGCGTAGGAGGGTTCCCTTTTCTCCACACCTTCTCTAGCATTTATTATTTGTAGATTTTTTTGATAATGGCCATTCTGACCAGTGTAAGGTGATACCTCATTGTAGTTTTGATTTGTATTGCTCTAATAATTAGTGATGTTGAGCATCTTTTCATGTATTTTTTGGCCATCTGTATGTCTTCTTTGGAGTAATATCTATTTAGATCTTATGCCCATTTTTTGATTGGGTTGTTTGTTTTTTTGATATTGAGCCGCATGTGCTATTTGTATATTTTGGAGATTAGCCCTTGTTGGTTGCTTCTTTTGCAAATATTTTCTCCCATTCTGAGGGTTGTCTTTTTGTTTTGTTTATGGTTTTCTTTGCTGTGCAAAAGTTTAATTAGGTCCCATTTGTTTATTTTTGTTTTTATTTTCATTACTCTAGGTGGTGGATCAAAAAAGATCTTGCTGCGATTTATATCAAAGAGTGTCCTGCCTGTGTTTTCCTCAGAGAGTTTTATAGTGTCCAGCTTTACATTTAGGTCTTTAATCCATTTTGAGTTTATTTTTGTGTATGGTGTTAGGGAGTGTTCTAATTTCATTCTTTTACATGAAGCTGTCCAGTTTTACCAGCACCACTTATCGAAGAGCTTGTCTTTTCTCCATTGTATATTCTTGCCTCCTTTGTCATAGATTAGGTGGCCATAAGTGTGTGGGTTTATCTCTGGGATTTCTATCCTGTTCCATTGATCTATATTTCTGTTCTTGTGCCAGTACCATACTGTTTGGATTACTGTAGCTTTGTAGTATGGCCTGAAGTCAGGGAGCCCTGATTCCTCCAGCTCTATTCTTCTTTCTCAAGATTGCTTTGGCTATTTGGGGTCTTTTGTGTTTCCATACAAATTATAAAATGAAATGTTCTATATCTTGATGTGGAATGACTACATGGTGTATATAACTGTCCAAATATCCTTAACTATGCATTCTGAATGAGTATATTTTAAATAAATTATACCTCAGGAAAAAAAAGGGGAACCTTTTGATGTAGAAGGTATCTAGGGACTAGTGGCTTGAGCAGGTCTTTGAGCAAAGCTGATTCAGGACCAAAATACCAGGCTAAATCATTTCTTTGTTCTTACCCTCTCCCAGGGGGTCCAGCTCCAGACACAGATGTTTGCAGGCAGCTTTGCCTTTCCAGGAGCCAAATGGGGGTCACTGTTCATGAGAGCACCCATCATTTGGAAAAGCCTGATGGGGTGTGGTAGGCCACATAATGGCCCCCTAAGGTCTTTCACATTCTAATCCCTAGAACTGGTGAATATGTTACCTTACATGTCAGAAGGTACTTTGCATGTGTGGTTAAATTAAAGATATTGAGAAAGGCCATTATCCTGGATTTATCAGGATGGGCCCAAAGTAGTTACAGGAGGCTTTATAAGAGGGATGCAGGTGGGTGAGAGTCTGAGGAAATTCAAGGACAGAATCAGAAGTCAGGGTGATGTGGGGCAGTGAGTCAGGGAATGCGGGCAGTCTCTAGAAACCGGAAAAGACAAGGAAATGGATTCTCCCCTGGAGCCTCTGGAAGGAACACAGCCTTGCCACCCATTTTAGATTTCTGACCTCCAAATTATAATATAATACATTTGTGTTGTCTTAAGCAACTAGGTTTGTGGAAATTTGTTATAGCAACAATAGGACACTAATACTTGGGATTTGATATTGGTCCCACCCCTCCTGTGCTTGAAGGTGGATGGATTAACATACTGCATTACCCTTCTCAGACCTTCAGGACACTAACACTCAAGGGAGAGGCCTGTAAGTAGCCACTATCTGGCCAGGGGGCCCTGCTTTCTTGCTGTCCTTCCTCCACCTCCCCAACCCCCTGGGCCCAAACATTACTCCAGCTCTTGCTTGTCCTGCTTAGATGTCCAGTGACCAATCACTGACAAGCTTTGGATGAAGTGATGTGATGGCTCCCTGGTCATGATGTGCACCTGTTACTTACATTGTGATTTGTGGATGGAAAAGCAAGCAGCCCTCTCTGTCCTTAATGCAATTACTGCTATAAGATACTGTGGTAACTGAACTCTGAACTGGGTTATTGTGGGACTGGTATTATTTAACCAAACCATAGTCATTGAAATGCATGCATATCAGAACTGTGCAAA
Organism: Phocoena sinus; assembly: GCF_008692025.1. Classification (NCBI taxonomy): domain Eukaryota; kingdom Metazoa; phylum Chordata; class Mammalia; order Artiodactyla; family Phocoenidae; genus Phocoena; species Phocoena sinus. The sequence continues at coordinate 76,031,853 of NC_045768.1, read as the reverse complement.
AATGAGGACTGCATTTATTGCTATTATGGCACACATTCTGCAGTGTAGTTGTTACAGCTGGACTGGCGGTCAGCCTGGCCGTGCCTTCATTCATCCACTGAATGTGGCTGATACAGGGTTAGGGCTGTCAGTAAACAATGTATGCATTTAAATTCCAGCAGAGGCTAGCGAGGAACTTTTTGTACCTCATTTCTGATGACCACAGGTCAGTTCTCCAGTAAACAGATCCCGAGACCTGCGATTTGCATGTAGGGGATTTATGGGGAACTGCTTATGACAACAACGCCTGGCAGAGAAGTGAGAACAGCAGAACTGGGCAGAGGGAGAGGTTGACTGTGATGCATGGGGGCTCTGGAACCGGGCTGCACTAAGGCAGGGGGCCAGGCCTTATGTCCCTCCGCCAACTAGGCACTGGATGTGCTCTGCTCAGACCCTAGCCAGCAACTCCCTCCAGCAAGGTGGCTCTAACTACCTGTAATTCCTGAAGAGGCTGAGAGCTGGCAGCCTCCAACACTCCCTGCAACTGTGGGAATAAATGCTCCTGCCCTAGAGGCATCTGGGAAGCACATTATTGGGTCCACTAAATGATTAGCCTACGATTCTGGTGCCACCAGACGGCCAAACTCTAGAGGAGTCTGATCACTATTTTTAGCAATGCTCAAGTCGGAATCTGGGGCAAAGTAATCAGGAAGAAGAGACGGAAGCACAGGAGAGCTCTCAGGCTGCTGAGCCAGGGTTGGGACTGCTGGAGGGGGCAGGCGGGGCCCCTTCAGAGCCAGGACCCCCCTTTTCCCAGAGTGAAGGACAGCAGGCTGCTGGGCCCAGTTTGCCTCCACTTGCATCTTCATTTATGGTAACTTGCCAATTTGAGAGAAGTTGAAGTCTTGTTCTAGTCTTGCTTTGGCCCTTTAGGGCACTTGGACTCTGAATTGGAGCAGATGGAGAAAATGACAAAAACGTGAAATAAAAAGTTGCTGGGTCTGACATTATGTGGTCAGTTTTCCCTCTAGTAAAATGTAGGTACCTTGTAAAGAAAAGTGAAATTTGGTCAACTCCCTGCTCCTCCCCTGCCCTCCTTTTTCCTTTTGATTCTTAGGCCCCACACATACATCAGGTTCTCTCTCCAGTTTAGTCACCCCTAGCTCTTTATTCATAAACCATTAGATGCCTGGAGTCTGGCTCCCACTTCCCTCAATTGGGAAACAGTGGGGTCAGCACCTCTCATTCTCTGAAATAACTGATGAGCTCACACTTAGGGGCTTTGAGACGCCCCACCCCCTCCAAAAAAAAAAAAGGTCAGCAGATCTCTGAGGGAGGCTGCTAAGAAATCAGCAGAGAGATGAACAGGATAATAGAGGACTTTGTCACAAAGGGCTGTCAGCATGTTTTATAGTTGCTGATCTCAGTGCTTAGGCTTAAATACTAGATTAAAAAAAGAAAAAGGGGCTTCCCTGGTGGTGCAGTGGTTAAGAATCTGCCTGCCAATGCAGGGGACACAGGTTCGATTCCTGGTCCGAGAAGATCCCACGTGCCATGGAACAACTAAGTCCGTGAGCCACAACTACTGAGCCTGAGCTCTAGAGCCCACCCGCCTAGAGCCCATGCTCCGCAACAAGAGAAGCCATCACAATGAGAAGCCTGCACACCACGGCAAAGAGTAGCCCCTGCTCACCTCAACTAGAGAAAAGCCCAAGTGCAGCAACAAAGACCCAGTGCAACCAAAAATTAAATAAATTAAATAAATTTTAAAAAAACCAACATCACTCACTTTTAAAAAAAGAGAGAGAAAAAAAAGAAAACGATCTGTGCTTACTTCCTTGTGACGTTCTCCTTAAAAGACTGAAGATGTTCCTGCCTGTAATAAGGATTTAGTTTTTGCATCCTGGTGGACTGAGGGTTTGGAGACCACCTGACAAAGGCTTTTCATCCAGAGAACCAAGTCTGACCCATCAGGAGCAGTGACCTGGAGATGCTGAGTTAGGGAAGATTCTGAAAGAGCCTCTCTCTGGTTGGCTGATGGCTGCCCTGGCTGTGCACCGGGGAAGGTGTGTGTTTGGCCATCTCTGGACTAGAGTTTCCACCAACAGCCCTCATTTGTCTGAAGGGTGGTTTTTGTTTGTTTCTTTGTTGTTTTTAGAAGATATTCAATAGTTACCTTTAATCCAGTGGGATGTACTGAGTTATTCCGAGGTGAAATGCTGAATGTAGCATGGCAAGTTAAAGAGGTAATTGTCTGTCTAGACCCTATACTTCAGGAAGAAAATGAAGGACAGTTAAATCTTCAAACAAGCATATTCTTGAATGGGTAAGAGGTGGTGGAATTAGAATGTGTAAATATTCTTTGGTTTTGATATTGTATAGGAGACACAGACCAGTGACTCCACCAAGGTAGGTCTAGGTCCTATATGGCTAGACCTGCTGATATAAAGGTTGTTTTGGGTTTGAAGTGGAGAATTCTCTCATTACCTCATTTGACCTGATGGCAGGCAGTGAAGTATGAAAGAAGAGCTTACAACAAAATGCTTAGCAAATGATTGGAAACCAGAGATCTACTGACTTGGTAGGGGAGGGATGGTGTGTGTTTGGAAGAAACAAGAGAGGCTGAACTGGTGGCAGACGAGTAGAAGGCAAACAGGGTTAGATTCCAGTCTTTGTCCTTTTGGTTGAGGGTGTGCATTTCCTGAAAGAGCCTTGGGGGCTAAAGGTAAAACTTGAACTGCAATTTTACAATTTCGTTTTGTCTAGCAGCATCTCTTTTTGTAAAGCAAAAAGTGAAAGGCTGCCCTAAAGCAATCAATTCTCTGACACTTTCCCTTGCTGACACTTTCCCTTCCCTTTCCCTTACTTTGCTCAACGTGGAGTCCTCATCTCATAAATAGTGCCTTTTTTTTCTTTTTTAATAAATTTATTTATTTATTTAGTTTTGGCTGCATTGGGTCTTTGTTGCTACATGCGGGCTTTCTCTAGTTGCGGCGAGCGGGGGCTACTCTTCGTTGCAGTGCGCGGGCTTCTCATTGTGGTGGCTTCTCTTGTTGCGGAGCAGGGGCTCTAGGCACGTGGGTTTCAGTAGTTGTGGCACGCGGGCTCAGTAGCTGTGGCTCGCGGGCTCTAGAGCACAGGCTCAGTAGCTGTGGGGCAGGGGCTTAGTTGCTCCGTGGCATGTGGGATCTTCCCGGACCAGGGCCCGAACCAGTGTCCCCTGCACTGGCAGGCGGATTCTTAACCACTGTGCTACCAGGGAAGTCCCAATAGTGCCTTTTTAATAGAAAGGTCCTATTGCTGTAATTGGAGTTTTAAATGAGGTCTCTTTCCATGTGTTCAGTAAGACTCCTGTTTGTGCTTTCTGTTATTTGGGTTGCATAATAAGGCAGCTTTGCAAAGAACTTGGCATTCCTCACAAGATACCTTATAGATTAAAAGTCACAGTTTTGTTCCCAGTACAGAGAACTTGAGATGCAGAAAGGCAGAAACTAAAGAAGGTGAACCAGACTCAGTTAAAGGGAATTGGCAACTCAGTGCTGGATGTCTGGTTTCTGGTATACTCCCTTTAATGGTGATTTTTCAATCATTGGAAGTTCTCCACAATCCTGAGGTCAGGTCAAGTATGCCACAGCATTTCAGAACAAGATGAAGTTAAGTTAGGTGTAAATAAACAGAAATCTAACATGAGACTATCTTAAAAGCTTGACTTTCGATGAAAAATTCATCATCAACATTCAGTGATAGCTGTATGTTATGAATCACTTCAATATCAAACTTAAGGGCAAAATTATAATTCTGTCCAATATAAGATGGTTCTGAAAGTTGCAAACAATATTTAGAAAACAATGATGCCCCTATGTTGAGATCGTTCAGTATTAGAATACACGGTTTTCCTGTACTGACACCAACACACACACAGAAAGCCAATCGTTTCCTGCTTCGACTTGTCCCTCAGAAGGTGGGATAGTGGCCCAGTATGACTCATTTCCCTCACAGACCGGACGTCGCCTTTCTAATGAGAAATGGCATGAGTGGAAAGCAAATTTGTAAATAATAACGTGTCTGTCCTAGGAAACTGAGAATGTTTATTAAATTGGACAGTGTTTGAGTTACTCATCTTAATATGCACTTTGGATTAGATGTGATTAATAGTCCAGTTATTAAAGACAGATAAAAATGTCTTAACCTGACACATTTCCTTTCCATGTGTTTTAAGTAAGGACCTGAGTTTGTCTTGCCAAGACAATTAGAATAGAACTTGGTTGACATCATGACTTGCTTCATGAACCTAGAGGGTTAATGGGCTTGCTTTCTTACTCATCCCTTTAGAGAAGGTTCTTTTTTTTTTTTTAATTTTACTTTCTTTTTTTAAAATTTATTTATTTATTTTTGTCTGCGTTGGGTCTTCTTTGCTGCGCGCGGGCTTTCTCTAGTTGTGGCGAGCGGGGGCTACTCTTGGTTACGGTGCGCAGGCTTCTCATTGCGGTGGCTTCTCTCGTTGCAGAGCGTGGGCTCTAAGCGCGTGCGCTTCAGTAGTTGTGGCATGTGGGGTCAGTAATTGTGGCTCACGGGCTCAGTAGTTGTGGCGCATAGGCTTAGTTGCTCCACGGCATGTGGGATCTTCCTGGACTAGGGCTCGAACCCATGTCCCCTTCATTGGCAGGCGGATTCTTAACCACTGCGCCACCAGGGAAGCCCTAGAGAAGGTTCTTAATTGTTGAATTGTGAGGAGACAGAACTCCAGTCTCATCCCTTGCCTTCTATGTGATTTTCCTTTTTTCCTCCTTTTTTTTTTTTTAAATACCCAAAAGAAATAAGTCATTAGTAGCTCTGAGGTGTAAAAATAAATGCATTTGCTCTTGGAAGTTCTCGGGTAAAATATTTAAATTGTAAAACCTTAGTACGTTACTCCTTTTTTTTTTTTTTTTTTTCGGTGCGCGGGCCTCTCACTGCTGTGGCCTCTCCCGTTGCGGAGCACAGGCTCTGGATGCGCAGGCTCAGCGGCCATGGCTCACGGGCCCAGCCGATCCGCGGCATGTGGGATCTTCCCGGACCGGGGCACGAACCCATGTCCCCTGCATCGGCAGGCGGACTTTCAACCACTGCACCACCAGGGAAACCCCATTACTCCTATTTTAATAAAAGGAGGAAAACACACACCAGAGGAATTTAGGAACTTGATTAGGGTAAGTTGGTCAGGCAGTTTAGAATTTAAGTTCATGATTTTTTTTTTTAATGATTTTTTTTTTTTTTTAATTTTCTCTTTTTGGCCGCACTGCACAGCATGTGGGATCTTAGTTCTTGACCAGGGATCAAACCTGTGTCCCCTGCATTGGAAGCACAGAGTCTTAACCCCTGGACCACCAGGGAAGTTCCCTTGTGATTCTTTTCTAGTCTGTTCATCGGATGGTCATTTATACATATACAGAGAAATTTAGTAATATGCACTTTAAAAATCCTATGTTAAGATCTTGTTCTTTGGAACCAGAAATTGCAAACTGGCAGTCCGCAGGCCTATTTTGGTCCTCAGAGATGTTTTGTCCGTGCTTAGAAAGCATTGGTTTTTCTTTTTAGTTGTCAACCTGTAAAAATACACAGATTTTCCATAAACATTTGAATTTCCAGTTACTCTTGGAAAATCAGAAGATCCAGCAATTCTAGGTCTTTATCCCCACATTAGCAACTGCCGCTGGGACTGAGTCCCTGACCACTTTTAACTGGCACATGAGCCCTGGCCCTGTTTGTCCTTTATCTGCCTGACGGCTAAAAGCATTTGAGTATGAGACCCTGCTCGTACAAATCACAGTTTTCTCTGTTGGTTTAGATGAGAAAATTCTGGCATTGAGAATAAATAATTTAAGCATCATTAAGTGGTATTTGTATTCAAAGAGGTTGGGTACCAGAACAAAAACTTAGGGTACTGCTGCCTTCAACATTTTTTAGTAAGAAGCGAATTCTCCTAACTTCCTACTTTCTCTTAAGTTTGTCCAAAGGTGCGTTTGCAAATGGTTTCCCAAGACCGTGGCCTAACTCGCCCTCTCCTCCCCAACACACACATCACACACTTATTCCTACAACTCCTCTAATTAATGGTCTAGCACAGCTTGTAAGATTCCCGAAGCTAATTAAACAGAGCTCACCCTTGTACCTCCCAGTAGGTTGGAGAGTAGCTTGGCAAATGCTGTGATTGATATGAAAAGTAGCAAGGTATTCTTAAGCACTTTTAGCACTGTTGTTACTCCCTGAAGCACAAGCTTTCAACACTGTGGCTTTTTATCCTCTGCGCTTTTGGAGTGTGAGAATGCCACAAAGGCTACAAGCACCGCAGCGTACTTATGGGCTGAGAATCAAGGCTGGGAGGAGAGGGTGGGCAGCAGGGGAGTGACAGGCAGGGAGAGGGAGCTGGCAGCTGGCATCTGAATAGCATTTCCCTCCTCCCATTATCCTGTTGTCAGAAAGCTCCGTCCATTCATATTCATGGTTTCCACCCCTCTCCGTTGTGCCAAGGCCAGCTTCCTTTCCACATTTTACTTCCTTGACTGTCTTGGATTTACGAAGAATCCTTGAACTGCTTCAGAAAAAGGATGAGCTGTTAGAAATTGGAGCTAGTTGGTAGAGAATCTACAGGGAGAAATTTGTTTAAATATAAGAAGCGGTACATGTCTCTTTTTGAATTATGGTTTTCTCAGGGTGTATGCCCAATAGTGGGATTGCTGTGTCGTATGGTAGTTCTATTTTTAGTTTTTTAAGGAACCTCCATACTGTTCTCCGTAGTGGCTGTATCAATTTACATTCCCACCAACAGTGCAGGAGGGTTCCCTTTTCTCCCCACCCTCTCCAGCATTTATTGTTTGTGGATTTTTTGATGATGGCCATTCTGACTGGTGTGAGGTGATACCTCATTGTAGTTTTGATTTGCATTTCTCTAATGATTAGTGATGTTGAGCATCCTTTCATGTATGTGTTGGCAATGCAGCACTATTTACAATCGCCAGGACATGGAAGCAACCGAAGTGTCCATCAACAGATGAATGGATAAAGAATATGTGGCACATATACACAATGGAATATTACTCAGCCATAAAAAGAAACGAAATTGAATTATTTGTAGTGAGGTGGATGGACCTAGAGTCTGTCTTACAGAATGAAGAAAGTCAGAAACAGAAAAACAAATACCATATGCTAACACATATATATGGAATCTAAAAAAAAAAAAGGTTCTGAAGAACCTAGGGACAGGACAGGAATAAAGACAAAGACGTAGAGAATGGACTTGAGGACATGGGGAGGGGGAAGGGTAAACTGGGATGAAGTGAGAGAATGGCATGGACATATATACACTAGCAAATGTAAAATTGATAGCTGGTGGGAAGCAGCCACAGGGCACAGGGAGATCAGCTTGGTGCTTTGTGATCACCTAGAGGGGTAGGATAGGAAGGGTGGGAGGGAGACACAAGAGGGAGGAGATATGGAGATATATGTATATGTATAGCTGATTCACTTTGTTATAAAGCAGAAACTAACATTGTAGAGCAATCATACTCCAATAAAGATGTTAAAAAAATAAATATAAGAAGCGAATGCCAAATCTATATAGTACATTAACTTCATTTCACTGACTTTTATTTATTCCCGTTTATTTCCTACGAATCTAGTGATTAATTTATTTCACATGTATGAAGGCTATAGTCATGCTGATAAGAGAACAAAATGAGGAAAACATTTTATATTTTAATTACAAAAGTATTATACAATAATACATATTTAGTGTAAATGTTAAACTACAAAAATTCATGAAAATACAAAGAAATTTAACATCACTCTACCTTACTGTTTAATTATTGTTAACTTTTGCATTTATTTCTTTTCAGTCATATACATATGTATTTTTTTTAGGAAATTGAGATAATTCTAGATATGCTATTTCATTATCTACTTGTTTATGTGTGATACTAAATCATACATATTTTCATATCACATATTACATTAAAGCTTTTTAAAAGTCTTTATAGAATTACACTGTATGGTTACCCTATGACTGATCTATTTTTGGAAAGATAGGTTTTTCCAAATTTGAGTGATAAACAGTGTTGTGATACAGACATTCATAAGCTTTCACATCCAAGCTCTCTGCACATCTATGATTTTTCTGTGGAAAAATACCCAAAAGTGACTTGGGAGTCAAAGGGTATAGCTGGGCTTATGGTGACCTCCAGAAAGGTTGTAGGAATTTAATCTCCCAATGGCATTTTATGGGAGCCCTAAATAGGGAGCTTTTCTAAGGGTGCCGTATGGGGAGGCTGCTCTGAATATCCTTTGACTGCTTTTACCTAGACATTTCTACCCCATGAAGAAGAGTAACCACTTAGGTTTCTCGGCTTTCAGGAAAAGGAAAGGGGAATGCTGCCAACTATGAAAATGTTTGGAAAAAGTCTGGGACCTCTTAACCATCATGCTATTTAGCATTTGTTTTATATTGTGCATGGGAAACCAACTCTTCTGTAAGAAAAGATAGATGTCTGCTGGGGAGCATGTATTTGCTTTGAGAACTCTTGGGACCAAGAAAATCAAATGCTTAATAACAACAGCATAATGAGGTCACAGGGGTGCTGAAAGCATTAATTAAAGAATGACTTAAAAGTTCTCCAGTAAGCTTAGGGAGAGTGTGTGCTGTAGGCTCCCCAGGAGAAAGATTCAGTTTAGAATAGGTGGATTCCTGTACTGACAAAAACTAGTACGTCTGACAACCTGGGGTGAGTTGATTACATCAGAGCTAAATTTTAAAGATGAACGTAATTACAGTTTTCCATATTGTAAATGTAATGTACCATATTTATAGAAATCCCATTATTCTATTCAGAAGATGACTCACAGCTTACCACACCCAATGTTTTGAGCATTTTGGCTGTAGAACTAAAATTTTAAACATATCTGGAGACGTTTAGAAGTAGATATTGTACCGACTGTACACACACACACACACACACACACACACACACACACACACACAACGTCCCAATTTGCAACAAAAGAGCCATAAGAAGACAGGCCTGAGCTGACCAATTGAATTAGAACTTGAGGCTCTGATAAAAAAAAAAACAAAAATCAGGGCTTCCCTGGTGGCGCAGTGGTTGGGAGTTCGCCTGCCGATGCAGGGGACGCCGGTTCATGCCCCGGTCCAAGAGGATCCCACGTGCCGCGGAGCGGCTGGGCCCGTGGGCCATGGCCGCTGGGCCTGCGCGTCCGGAGCCTGTGCTCCGCAACGGGAGAGGCCACGGCAGTGAGAGGCCCGCATACTGCAAAACAAAAACAAAAACAAAAATCAGTTATATAAATACATCAAATTTGGACAAGTGCTTCTTGGTGTTGTCTAATGAAACTTAAATTTTCAGTGGTCCTTCTGGTTTAATGAGGTTTCTAACTCCTAGCAAGAAAACCAGATTTTGCTACAGTCGTTTCCTTGGCAAATCTAATCTCCAGTTATCTGTGCAGTAAGATAAACCATGTAAAGACTACATGACTTGATTGTACAAGCTGATACTGATGTGAAGCCCCAGTTGGAAAACTTGTTGTATTTTGTAATAAAAGCAATGCAGCGTTTTTGTTTGTTCTTAGTGATCCTTAATTACTTAGAAAACCTATAACCTAGAGTAGTAGAGGTATAAAGCTATCACATGACTTAAAAGAGAATCTAGGCTCATTATAATATAATGTGTTACCAGCATGATCCTTTTGTAAGAGATGTCCCATTGAGGTACTTGGAATTGTAGTTACTGTTCCCGGAGGACAGGAGACTTCCCTTGAGAGAGGGGAGTTCTGGATTTTTCTTTTCTACCATAAAGGAAACTCTTTCAACTTTATATTTCTAGGGTGAATGCACAGGATTAACCTTTCCTGGTGGTTCTTTTGCATGACTATCAAACTAGATAAAGTACTTAATCCCAACAACATTAATTTTAAGTGAAGTTAGCCCAGCAGTTAAGGAGTATGAAGTTCAGACTCATATAGACTTTTATATATTAACCAACAGCAATTTCTTTGAATTTCATTCATTTACCACATTCATGGATCCATTCACTTACTGATGCATAACTGGATTGAATATCTGAATTGAGTGCAGCAACACTTGAGGCCGTAAGGATGGGTACTCTCGACCCATAGAGCAGACAGGAGAATCCCAATAGTGTGTTCAGTGCTACAGTGGAAGTGTGCTCAATGTGTACAGGCACATGGATAGAGCAGCTAGTACTGCCTCAAAGTCTATCCCATCTCCCTCAGCTTAATTTCTTTTATTTTAGTTTATAACTGCTTTACCCTAGAGCCTTGCTACTCCAATTGTGGTACCCAGACCAGCAGCATTCACATCACTAGCAGTTTGTTAGAAATGCAGCATCTCAGACCCCATCCAGACCTATTGAATAGTATTGGGTTGGCCAAAAAGTTCATCTGGGTTTTTCCATAAGATGTTACGGAAACACATAACATCTTATGGAAATGTTCCATAACATCTTATGGAAAAACCCAGATGAACTTTTTGGCCAACCCAATATTTTGCATTTTAACAAGATCTCTAGGATCCAAATTTTGTCACATGATTTAAACTTGTATGTGAATGGGGAAGGGGAACCATTACAAATGTATATTCTTAAAAGTCTGAGCAGAGAGAGCCCACACGAGATCAGTGAGTGATGGGATAATTTAGTAATATAGCTCCCTTTCTTTTGTGTCTGTGGCTTGCCAGTGTGACTGTTAAGTGACTTAAGTATACGATCTTACTTCTCTCTACAACCCACAAGAAAGGAATACTTATCCCTGTTTTGCACATAAGAAACAGAAACTCATGAGGTCAAGGGATGTGTCCAAGGCCACACAGCAAGTAGTAACTGAGCAAGAACGCAAACCAAGGACTGCTTGGTTCCAAAGGCTTGCTCCTTCCCCGGCAGGACCCACACAGACTCCCCAGTACTGTAGACACACCTCCCTGAAAGCTTGTGTTACACTTAGTTTTTTTTAATCTGTCACTTCAGTTTCATAATAGAAATTTGGTACACTTAACCCAAACAGTCTAAAACTGGAGTTAATTCTCTTCCACTCCAAATACAATTAATAAGTACTCTAAACTTGCAGTTCTCAAATGCAGTTTGGGTCAGTGGTTGAACCCTACTGGTCTGCTTACTTACGGGGCTAGATAGTAGATGAACTATTTCTCTGAAAATCTTCTGGTAGTCTCCACCTTGGGGGTCATTTGGGTGGTATTTGGCTGGCAGATTATCTGTCAGATACCTGGGCCTTAAGAGACTATTTGTTTGCTATGGGATACATTTTACTCAGGGAATGCTTATTGAATCAACTTTTTGAAGACTTTTTAAAAAATCCATGGGCTCTATTTTTCTTTCTAGTTTTTTTTCTATTCAATTAAAAGAAAAGTATGACATTTTATGACCATTGTAATAAGTGTGAACATTATGAGGATACAGAAGAAAAGTTAATAATCTCTCCTCTAATTTTCTTTCCCACTTCCTTCCTCCCATTTCCTCCATGGACTGGCCCGAATTGTTCCACACCTTTCTCCTTCCTCATGCAAACATACACAAACAGATATGCGCACATGCAGTGTTTTCAGTTTTACAAAAAATACTCTGCAATTTGCCTTTGATAGGTCATGGGCTTCCCTTCCTCCACTCTCAAATCTCATTTGCAAAGTTCTTTTTTCTTCGCTGCAAGGATTCTCAATTTGAGTTGGGGTGGTGAGGGGCAGGGGGATGAGAAGACTATGTTCAGTTTAGGTATCTCAGACTGGAGTTTAAGGAGGTATGCCTATAAAAGTGATGATGTGAAATAAAAGGTACTTATGGGGGGTTCCCTTGGAGGGTTCCCTTGGGGGCTTCCCTGGTGGCGCAGTGGTTGAGAGTCCGCCTGCCGATGCAGGGGACGCGGGTGCATGCCCCGGTCCGGGAAGATCCCACATGCCGCGGAGCGGCTAGGCCCGTGAGCCATGGCCGCTGAGCCTGCGCGTCCGGAGCCTGTGCTCCGCAGCGGGAGAGGCCACAACAGTGAGAGGCCCGCGTACCGCAAAAAAACAAAACAAACAAACAAACAAAAAAAGGTACTTATAAAATATAAAAATGCTTATATTGATCTTTAAGGAATTACCTTTCTAATCTGGCATATAGAAAAAGAATGGTTGATCCTGATACATGTCTTTTCCCCCACTCTCCAAAAGGAGGTTGATGGGCAGTGACTATTTTAGAAAGAAATTATGTCTTTTACTCTGGCAAAATTATAGTGGGACCTAAAGTGTCCTAAAAAGATGCTGCAGTTATTTTTCTGAGCCTGTTGCTGTGCTCTCTTGCACAACTTCATCATTTGAGAAGAAAACATTCTCTTCCTTAATAAAGAGCATAGATACACTTCTATTTTCTGTTTTTCTAACCTTCTGGTTTACTTGGAGTTGGTGCCAAATCTCTCAGCATAAAGGCATCCGTTTTATATTTTCACAGCAGTGACAGCCTCAAATGAACAGTTATAAATAATATATCTAATATATCTTCTTTTTACATGGACCACATATTAATTTTGCTCATACTATATAATGAGCTTATTCTTGTGATGAAATAATATACGTAAAAGGGGATTTTAAAAGTGTAAAGTACAAGGAATATTTGTTGCAATTATTATCATTATTATTATCATCTTCCTCTGCCCAGGTATTTCTTAATTTTCTAAATTAAAAAAATGGCTATATGATGTGCTGTTTTGGGGCTTCGATAAATAATCTTTTTGTGCTGGTTGTTGTCATTGTTGTTATAATCCTCCTCCTGTTTCACTTTCTGTGCTTCCATCTGGCCTCCCCTTGAGCTTCCCATTGTGCCCACAGCATCTGATGGTATTTATTAAATATGACCGTAGTTTCAGATGGTTACATTTCATTCGGCAGTAAAGGCCTCAAGGTCCAGTGAAAAGACCCCTAGAAGGAGAGGTCAAGAACCAGGTTAGGTGGGCCTTGGAGCTATTCTACTATGAAACCTTAGGGCCATAATGTAATCTCTCTAAACCTCCTCTCCCCACTCTGTACTTGCCATCCGGTAGAGTCCACTAGCTTCTCCCCCAGCAGATCAAGTGCTTTCCACACTATGTCTTTGTCTATATGCTTTTCCTTCTGCCCTGAATGCCCTTTATTTTCTCCTACCAAACTCCTACTCATCTTTAAATGACCAAGTTCAAATCTCATCGCCTTTGGGAAGCTTTTTCTTGAGTCCTCTTAAATACTCCTAGTTGCTTCTTCCTCTTTGAGCAAACTCATAATTCTGCAAACACACAAGATAATACTTTCAGTATGTCATTGTGATTGCGATTGAGCACGTGTGTGTATGTGTTTGTGTTTAAACCACCCTCACTAAACCATGAGCATCTTCAGGGCAGGGACTGTGTGTCTCATTCATCCTGTCTCCCGTGGGCCTAGAACATCTCCTGACACATAGTAGTTCTTCTTTACCTGTTTATTCGCTAAGACATGGGCCTCAGTTTCGTCATCTGCAGTAGGGGGAATTGGACCAGATGGTGTCAAAGCAATGCCATGGAATTCTATGTTGGTCAGAGACCTTAAATAAGAGGACCCAGGTCTGCAGAGGCCCAGCCAGGTGATACTTTTTACGTACAGCACAGAGGGAAAGTGTGTCAGTGGCATAAGTTTGACTGCATTGCTGTTTCATAATGGTGAGCACAAGAGACACATTCCCTCTTTCGAGCTTTAGCTGTGCTGTTGGTCCTGATGTCTTGTTACATCACCGTAAAGAATTAATAGAGTAATCACTGGGAGGTTATTATTATAATAACTTTGTAAAATGTTATCTTATTCTTTGCCCCAATGTCTACCAGTTTTGAATAGCCTTTGCTTTGAATAATCCCGTGATAGCTTTTAATCTGGCCTGCGAGATTTAATGAACTAAAACGTGATCACTTTAAGAAAACAAAAAATGGTTGAAAGATTTTCACTAAGATTTTTATGTTTGTCAGAAAATGAACCGATTATTGGGCCCTTTGACACTGGGTTGGAAATGACTAGGAAAGCTAATTAGTCCCATTTCTAGATCCATTCATTCACCCAGTCACTCATGCACTCTCCCACTCACCGACAAATATTTACGGACAATTCCTGGGTGCCAGGCATTATGCCATGTGCGAGGCATACAGAGGACAGCAGAATACAGTCCCTGTTGACGTGGAGCTCTCTCTCAAGTGGGAAAAGAGACCGCCAGGCAGTTGGCTTCCATTGTGATAAGAGTTATGTTTTGGGAAGTACAGAATAAAGTTATCTAATTCAGATTTGGGGAGGCAGGGGTAGCTTCCCAGAAGTGGGTCTTAATCTCAGAACTGAAGAGTGGGTGGGAGGCAGCCAAGGGCAGGGGTCAGGGAGTGCCAAAGCGGGACAGTGCTCAAGGCAGACAGAGGATGCTGCATGCTCAGACACCCAGGAATCAGACAGTGGTGCTCTGGGGGCACCTGAGAAGTATATTCTGACTGGGGTGTTGAGTTCAAAGGAATGGATATGGTGGCGTTGAGTTCAAGGAGGGATGAGCAGGGTCCAGATCAGAAGAGGTCCTCTAGGCCATGGCGACATGTTTTGGAAGGCAATAGAGAGCCCTTGAGGACCCTGAGCATGGGGTCCTGATCAGATCTGGGCTTCAGAAAGAGCACTCTGGGTACTCTGTGTGCAGGATGGCTCAGACCATTCCTAAATAATTTTCTTTTAAATAGATCTTTACTGGAGTATAATTGCTTCACAATACTGTGAAGCAGTTATTAGTTTCTGTTGTACAACAATGTGAATCAGCCATATGCATACACATGTCCCCATATCCCCTCCCTCTTGAGCCTCCCTCCCACCCTCCCTATCTCACCCCTCTAGGTCATCACAAAGCACCGAGCTGATCTCCCTGTGCTATGCTGCTGCTTCCCACTAGCTAACTGTTTTACATTCGGTAGTGTATCTAGGTGGATTCTACTCTCATTTTGCCCCAGCTTCCCCCTCCCACCCCGTGTCCTCAAGTCCATTCTCTATGTCTATATCTTTACTCCTGCCCTGCAACTAGGTTCATCAGTACCATTTTTTTTTCTTTTTCTTTTTAGTTTCCATATATATGCGTTAGCATACGGTATTTGTTTTTCTCTTTCTGACTTACTTCACTCTGTATGACAGACTCTAGTTTGTTTGTTTTTATGGCTGAGTAATATTCCATTGTATATATGTGCCACATCTTCTTTATCCACTCATCTGTCGATGGATGCTTAGGTTGCTTCCATGTCCTGGCTATTGTAAATAGAGCTGCATGAACATTGTGGTACATGTCACTTTTTGAATTATGGTTTTCTCAGGGTATATGCCCAGTAGTGCGATTGCTGGATCATATGGTAGTTTTATTTTTAGTTTTTTAAGGAACCTCCATAATGTTCTCCATAGTGGTTGTATCAATTTACATTCCCACCAACAGTGCAGGAGGGTTCCCTCTTCACCACACCCTTTCCAGCATTTATTGTTTCTAGATTTTTTGATAATGGCCATTCTGACCTGTGTGAGGTGATACCTCATTGTAATTTTGATTTGCATTTTTCTAATAATTAGTGATGTTGAGCATCTTTTCATGTGCCTATTGGCCATCTGTATGTCTTCCTTGATGAAATGTCTATTTAGGTCTTCTGCCCATTTTTTAATTGGGTTGTTTGCTTTTTTAATATTGAGCTCCATAAAATAGACTTTAAAATAAAGCCTGTTACAAGAGATAAGGAGGGACACTACATAGTGATCAAAGGATAAATCCAATAAGAAGATATAACAATTATAAATGTTTATGCACCCAACATAGGAGCACCTCACTACATAAGGCAAATGCAAACAGCCATGAAAGGAGAAACTGACAGTAACACAATAATAGTAGGGGACCTGAACACCCCACTTACACCAATGGACAGATCATCCAAGCAGAAAATAAATAAAGAAACAAGCTTTAAATGACCAATAGACCAGATAGATTTAATTGATCTTTATAGGACATTCCATCCAAAAACAGCAGATTACACTTTGTTCTCAAGTGCACATGGAACATCTCCAGGATAGAACACATCTTGGGTCACAAATCAAACCTCGGTAAATTTAAGAAAATTGAAATTGTATCAAGCATCTTTTCTGACCACAATGCTGTGAGACTGGAAATCAATTACAGGAAAAACACTGTAAAAAACACAAATACATGGAGGTTAAACAGTGCGCTACTAAATAACCAAGAGATCACTGAAGAAATCAAAGAAGAAGTAAAAAAAATACATAGAAACAAATGACAATGAAAACAGGACAACCCAAGACCTATGGGACGCAGTTCCCAGCAAAAGCAGTTCTAAGAGGGAAGTTTATAGCAATTCAATCTCACCTCAAGAAACAAGAAAAATCTCAAATAAACAATCTAACCCTACACTTAAAACAACTAGAGAGGGCCTCCCTGGTGGCGTAGTGGTTGAGAGTCCGCCTGCTGATGCAGGGGACACGGGTTCGTGCCCTGGTCCAGGAGGATCCCACATGCCACGGAGCGGCTGGGCCCGTGAGCCGTGGCCGCTGAGCCTGCGCGTCCGGAGCCTGTGCTCCACAGCGGGAGAGGCCACAGCAGTGAGAGGCCCGCGTACCACAAAAAAAAAAAAAAAAAACAACTAGAGAAAGAAGAACAAAGAAAACCCAAAGTCAGTAGAAGGAAAGAAATCATAAAAATCAGAGCAGAAATAAATGAAATAGAAATGAAAAAAACAGTAGCAAAGATCAATAAAACTAAAAGCTGGTTCTTTGAGAAGATAAACAAAATTGGTAAACACTTAGCCAGACTCCTCAAGAAAAGATGGGAGAGGATGCAAATCAATAAAATTAGAAATGAAAAAGGAGGAATCACAACTGACACTGCAGAAACACAAAGGATTATAAGAGACTGCTACAAACAACTATATGCCAATAAAATGGACAACCACAAAGAAATGGACAAATTCTTGGAAAGGTAGAATTTTCCAGGACTGAACCAGGAAGAATTATAAAATATAAACAGACCTATCACAAGTAATGAAATTGAAACCATAATTAAAAATCTTCCAATAGACAGAAGTCCATGACCAGATGGCTTCACAGGCGAATTCTATCAAACATTTAGAGAAGAGTTAACACCAATCCTTCTCAGACTCTTCCAAAAATTTGCAGAGGGAGAAACACTCCCAAATTCATTCTATGAAGCCACCATCACCCTGATACCAAAACCAAAAAAAGATATCACAAAAAAAGAAAATTATAGACCAATATCACCAATGAACATAGGTGCAAAAATCCTGAACAAAATACTAGCAAACAGAATCCAACAACACATTAAAAGGGTCATACACCATAATCAAGTGGGATTTATCCCAAGTATGCAAGGATTCTTCAATATATGCAAATCAATCAATGTGGTACACCACATTAATAAATTAAGGAATAAAAATCGTGATCATTTCAATAGAGGCAGAAAAAGCTTTTGACAAAATTCAACACCCATTTATGATAAAAATGCTCCATTTGTTTATTTTTGTTTTTATTTCCGTTACTCTAGGAGGTGGGTCAAAAAAGATCTTGCTGTGATTTATGTCAGAGTGTTTTTCTTATATTTTCCTCTAAGATTTTTATAGTATCTGGTCTTACATTTAAGTCTTTAATCCATTTGGAGTTTAGTTTTGTGTATGGTGTTAGGTAGTGTTCTAATTTTATTCTTCTACATGTAGCTGCCCAGTTTTCCCAGCCCCACTATTGAAGAGGCTGTCTTTTCTCCATTGTATGTTCTTGCCTCCTTTGTCATAAATTAGGTGCCCATATGTGCATGGGTTTATCTCTGGGCATTCTGTCCTGTACCATTGATCTATATTTCTGTTTTTGTTCCAGTACCATACTGTCTTGATTACTGTAGCTTTGTGGTATAGTTTGAAGTCAGGGAGCCTGATTCCTCCAACGTTGTTTTTCTTTCTCAAGATTGCTTTGCTATTTCCATACGAATTGTAAAATTTTTTGTTCTAATTCTGTGAAGAATGCCATTGGTAGTTTGATAGGGATTGCGTTGAATCTGTGGATCCTAAATAATTTTTGAAACAGATGTGTGCCTATTTCTGTCTTTTGTTCTCTATTACATTTCAGTGAATGTGATTTCATGACTTTCTCTATCAATCTCATCTTCCAGAGCGTAACGGGAGGTGTGTAATTTGGGGAATGCCACTGTACAATCCCCGTTTCTCATGTTTTAATTATTTATGTCATGAAGTATTTCAAACAAACCGAAATATGCAGAAAATAATATGGTACACACCTAAATGCACACAGGCTACATCTACAGACGTAAACAGTTTGCTGCAAAAGCTTAGATCTCTCTTTTTATTAAAGAAATGAACCATTACAGATACATCTAAAGCTGCATCCCCATTCTTTATTACTCCTCTCCAGAGTAGCAACTCTTGCACTTGGTAAGCATCGATCCCCTGCATTTTTTTTTGTTTGTTTTTTACTTTTACCGTATATATGAATGAGTCCATAAACAACATAAAATCAAGTTTCATATATTTTTTTAAATTTTCATGATTGTTTTGGAGATACATCTGTGTTGATAGTATAGCGAATCTAGTTTGTGTATTCTTTTACAGGTGGACATTACTCTTATGATATTGAGCCTTAATGCCTTCATGGACAAAGGGGAAATAGATTCTCATCTGGTGTGGCATTGTTCCCTCTCCAGGGCCTGTTCCCAGCTAGGGAAATGTATGCTTTTACCTGCAGCTCTGGCACCCTGCAAAGAACCCTCCAACTCCCACCCCACCCACACATGCACTTTGCATGTATCTGCTGATTAGGGAAATCCATGCCACCTCCAACGTAAGCAGTGTTCTGTACCAGCTGGCATAGTCTTTCTCTCCTCCTGTGGTGAGAGAAATGAGCTTAGCGTTTTTTGGAAAATTTCGAGGCAAGAGGTGCTTGAGTTCAAGATGAGAGCGTTAACCTCCAGCACACTTGGTTTTGACGGAAGTCCATTTTACTGGTTTTTTTATAGATTTTTTTTTTTTTTTTTTTTTTTTTTTAGATGTTGGGGGTAGGAGTTTATAATTAATTATTTTTGCTGGGTTGGGTCTTCGTTTCTGTGCGAGGGCTTTCTTTAGTCGTGGCAAGCGGGGGGCCACTCTTCATCACGGTGCGCAGGCCTCTCACTATCGCGGCCTCTCCCGCTGCGGAGCACAGGCTCCAGACGCGCAGGCTCAGTAGGTGTGGCTCACGGGCCCAGCCGCTCCGCGGCATGTGGGATCCTCCCGGACCGGGGCACGAACCGTGTCCCCTGCATCGGCAGGCGGACTCTCAACCACTGCGCCACCAGGGAAGCCCCATTTTACTGCTTTTTAAAAAAGAGTGAGAGCCCAGGATTAGTAGCTGCTGGGTATAGGTCTAAGGTCCAACCGAAGCCTCTGCAGGGGCACCTGTTGCTTTCAGAACTGCCTGGGAGGGAGGGAATCCCCCCACACAAAAGGCTTCTGTTGGGTTTCTGTGGGTAGTTGAGAAAGCTTAAATGACAAGGGAGGAAAATCACAAGTGAAAGAGGAGGACAGACCAGGAGGAGTAAAAGGGAATACTGTTGACAAAAGGCTGTGCTAGGGCAGAAAGATACATGTGAGTGTGAAACAGCAGAGAAAAACTGAAAAACACGCCCAAGATGGCTGGAAAGAAAACCTGGTGGCAGCATCTAAATTTTCCAAAATGAAGATGGGAATCAAAATTATCTGAAATCCCCACCAGATGTTTGAAACATCATGGCTCACCCCTTTAGTCTGTGCAAGTTACCAGTCTTTCCAGAATAAGTAGGAATGATTTTGAGCCCCTGCCATAGGATGACTACGACCCTAGGCCAGTCCTCCTCCTAACCCTGGCGCGAGTAAGCGGGCACAGGCAGCCTTGAAACGTACATTCTGTAAGCTGGGCTTCCCCCAGTGTGCCCACCACGATGTCATGCAGTTCTGCTGGGTATGCAAAAGAGTCGCCCTGTGTGATTAAGTCAGTGCCACTCAGTGGGTGTATTATGACTCTCTGTAGATGTGACAGCAATCTTGAATCTCTGTGTAAAAAATCATGTTTGCACGGTACCCTGATAACTGCTGGGCTGGATGTTGAACGGAGTTAGGTGGGATGGTTAGGATCCTCTAAGAACTAAATTCAGGAAGACTTTGTCTTTATTCTACCTGATGCTCTCCCTCCTCTTCTCCCATGTTTACAACATAATAGGAAACCAGTTGGTAAGGAACTTTGGGAAAGTCATTTGCAGACTTCCAGCCCCAGGGGTGATACAGAGCAGAGTAAAGGAGGGCGGTTGTGAGGCTGAAAGACAACAGATAAATAATCATCCCCTGACTCAAGGGGAGCCAGTTTGCATATTAACAGACCTATGGACTGGCCTGGCTTGAAAATCTCTGTCCCATCAGAGACAGGTTGGCGCAATAGGTTATTTTCCTCAGAAATTTGATATTGGAAATGTGGATTATCAGACAGCAGTGAAAGTTGAAAGGATGCACCTAAAAGGCCATAAGCAAACCAAATTAGAGAAGACAGAAACTGTGATTTGGCTGAAACCACGTTATAAGGCAGAGAAAAGATACACAGCATCGAAGTGAGAAAGATGTGCATGGAGAACCTGTGGAAACAGTTGAGTCATCAACAGCAAACGCAAGAGTGGAGATCTTCAAACTCCTGCTCCTAAGGGTCAAGAGACCAAGCAGTCCCTAAGTAGCAGGCTAGAGAGGGGAGCTACTAGATCACGAGCGTCTAGGTACTTTATGACTCGTGGTCCCTCAGGCAGTGTGAACTTCCTGTTCACATGAGTTCCCCTTGCCCCTCAAGTCCCATGGGGGTGATGTGGATGTGGGCCCAGGTGGGTGCTGTGCACACAGGGGCCTGTTCCCCAGCTCAGCAGCACTGAACTTAGGAAACCCCCAATTTTATAGGGGGACCCACCCATCCTTCCCTTCAGAGACAGTGCCATTATCTTTATTACCCTTGGAGTGTAGACAGATCTTCTCTGGGCTGGGGTTGTTCCCTGTCTTTACTCTGCTGATCAGGAAACAAATGTGCCCTCTGATCTGGAGGGGGACACTGTCTCTAGCTTCCTAGGTTGTTTGCTAAGGGGAACATTCCAGAAGAGATAGTCTGGGGATCAGACTTGCAGAAACAACATAGAGAATTGTCTCCCTACACTGAGGACTCTCAAGCTGCCTTGGCTTTCATTCCAATTCAAACAGACCAAGTGCTACATTTTCCTTATTGCTGTTATATTCTTAAAAGCACCACTCTCCTCTTCCACTAGCCCAGTTGGCTTTCTACTCCTCGCCTTTAGAACTGCAGAACTGGCACAAAGCTGGAAAACTAGGTTGTAGTCAGAATGTGGGACCTTGAAGGCCAGGTGAAAGATATAAGCAAACATGAAACCCTGATGCTTGGATGCCACGGGACTAGCATCAATTATGCTTGATCCAGTTCTGCTTCTGTTCCTTTGGGACGTGACTGCCCATGATACAGGAAATTATTTCTCTTCATTGCTTCCAGGATGCTTAGTGGAGCATTGACTTGGAAACCAGAGTTCTAGGCCCAGCATCTAAACTAGCCCTCGCCCCACTGTACTCTCTTGTAACACTTGCTCTGTCATTCTTAGCACACAGCACAAGTTGTAATTATATATCGTGTGTGTGTGTGTGTTTAATGGCTTTTCCCTCACCAGATTATAAGCTCCATTAAGATAAGAATTATGTTTGTTCTGTTCACCCCAGCAAACCCAGCCTGACGTAGCAGGTGCTCAAGAAATACTGATTGGACAGATTAAGTGTAGGTTTTGGACCCTTTTATTGTAAAGAGGCTTGAATAACAGCTCAGGGAGTTTGTACTTTTATGGTTAACAATAGTTAATAATATAGAGTAAGTGATATATAGGAGTATTAACTATGGTCCTTATTGTTATTGGCATGTTATCAACATGTGGACTGGAGGCCAACGAGACATCCCGCTGAAACTGTCCACCTGGCAATGGAAAATGCCAGTCTAGAGCTTGGATGAGTGGTCTGTTCAAAAAAGCAGCAGCAAGGCTGACTTTCCAGGGTGGTTCATGTGTTGTTAAAGGCTGAGTCAAGTTTTCATGGGCTGAGGTGTATGGTCACTGTCATTGTATGTCTCAGAGTCCCAGGCTAGCCCTTCCAAGGTGGGCACCTGGACCTGGCTGTGTGGATGTATTGATAGGGGACCACCTGGCTGGTCCCCTCGTGAGCCCAATACCTGGATATGAGTGCCTGCAGACAAAGCCCCAGGATGCGTGGGATCCTGAGTTCTGAGAGAGCAAGAGAAGAAATGTATGGAGGGGGCATAGGGGTTGATTTGTGCAGGTATCGAGCCCACAGGGCAGGTACAGGGCTCAGGAGGTGGGCAGGCCTGAAATGCAGCAGGAACAACCTCTGGACCAAACAAAAGGGAATCCTCCTGGGACTGCTGCAGGGGAGCCTTTAGGGTGGCCCTTTAATGTGGATGGGTTAGAGTGACTTCGAAGTTGGAGGCTAACAGCAAATAGTTTCCAAGTTCTTTATGTTTTTTATTTAAAGTAAAAATAAGCTCACAATAATGGACTTTAGTCTACTCTGTTTTCTGCTTCCCACCCATCAGCTTTGCACAGGGAGAAACATGCACTTCCTATGGTTTCCTGCCCGACCCAGGTTTTCTGTTCCACTTTGGTTTTAATATTGGTCCATTCTAACTGGAAACGTGAAGGCCGCCTCCTCAGCCCGCACCTGGTAGGCAGCAGGCCTCCGTGGAAGCCCTGGGAGACCTTGTTGGATCAAGAGCTTCTCTGCTGTCTAGCCCCTCCCCCTTCTCTCTTCATTAGCTTGACTCTCTGAAGGTGAGCCCTTATGAAGGACGCCTGATCACTTCTATTTCCAATCTGTCTTTAGCACCAGACAATCTTGACTGGTGGCGCTTTTTCAGAAGAGCATCCATCATGAAATGCAGGTAACATGTCTCATTGGAGCACTCCTGCCCCTCAAAGGCTTCGGGAGAACTTGGCCTGAACCCCAGTTCCTGGTGCTGTGAGTTCAACATGGCCCTTCACCCCTGCTCTGGCCCCCCTTTTCCTTCTCTGCCCCCCTCACCCCTGCTCTGGCCCCCCTTTTCCTTCTCTGCCCCCCTCACCCCTCCTCTGCCCCCCCTTTTCCTTCTCTGCCCCTGCTGCTGAATCATGCAGGCTCCTCACTTTTACTCAGAATCCGACCTGGATTCTGAGCCTTATCCTTGTTCCATTTCTGCAAGAAATCCAATGGAAATCAGCATTTTCCTGGGCCTGTAGTTTTATTAATGATTTCATGAGAGGTGGGGGGCAGAGGAGGGGACCCACCTCACCCATAACCAGCCCTCTGCCATGCCACCTGCACTGCTTCACGTCCCATCAGCCCTCCGCGTCCCCTCCAACTGTGCACGGGACCAGGTCTTCATGGCCTTCTTTCTGAGGCCCTGAGTCCTCTTCTGCCCACACACATGCCGAACATTTCAACGTTTGCCCACAGCCCACGTTAAGTGTAGTTTCTGCTGCAAGAAATTAAAAGCATTCTTATAATTTGACTTTTGAAACTGACTATAATTAACTCATTCAATTCATGATTGCTCTGATTTCTCAGAAGTTACTCATTCATGTGTTTTTAAAAAGTGAGACAATGGGACTTCCCTGGTGGTGCAGTGGTTGAGAGTCCGCCTGCCAATGCAGGGGACACGGGTTCGTGCCCCGGTCCAGGAAGATCCCACATGCCGCGGAGCGGCTGGGCCCGTGAGCCATGGCCACTGAGCCTGCGCGTCCGGAGCCTGTGCTTCGCAAGGGGAGAGACCACAACAGTGAGAGGCCCGCGTACCACACAAAAAAAAAAAAAAAAAGTGAGACAATGTAATTTACCATATAGAATAAAGTATCTTTGAATATTAGATTTAAAAATTAACAAGTAAGCATCATATATTTGTAGACATTTACTTAAGCATTTGTTAATTTGTATGCTTTTCCTTTTGTATTCTCTCTTTTTTTTTATTTAGGTCTTGGTGAATTTCTATCTATCTATCTATTTTTTTTTTGGCTGCGTTGGGTCTTCATTGCTGAACGTGGGCTTTCTCTAGTTGCAGTGAGCGGGGGCTACTCTTCGTTGTGGTGTGCAGGCTCAGTAGTTGTGGCGCACGGGCTTACTTGCTCTGTGGCATGTGGGGTCTTCCCGGACCAGGGATCGAACCCATGTCCCCTGCATTGGCAGGCGGATTCTTAACCACTGCGCCATGAGGGAAGGCCTGTATTCTCTTCTAAGCCTTAGAATATTTAGGTACAGCCCATAGAGATTAGACCATAGGCACTGTAGCTCTGCTTTCCGGTTGGTGAGACAGCTTCAGCAGGAGGCCTGTCCACAGGCAAGAACCTCTAGGAAAAGGGTCCAGTCCCAACCGTAGCGGCATCCCTTGCTGGGAGCAGCCCCATCAGGCCAATCCATTTACCCTCAGGCCTTCTGGAATTATGATGAACACGATTGTCTTTGTCTCGTTACACATATTTTTGCAGAGCCTGACTAAGTTTAAAAATAGCCATGAGGGGCATCCCTGGTGGCGCAGTGGTTGGGAGTCCGCCTGCCGATGCAGGGGACACGGGTTCGTGCCCCGGTCCGGGAAGATCCCACATGCCACGGGGCAGCTGGGCCCATGAGCCATGGCCGCTGAGCCTGCGCATCCAGAGCCTGTGCTCCGCAACGGGAGAGGCCACAACAGTGAGAGGCCCGCGTACCGCAAAAAAAAAAAAAAAAAAATAGCCATGCAATGTATTCCTCATACAGGGATTTCATCAGGCACCTTAAGCAACCTTTAGAGAATGCTTCACTTGGGAGTGGGTTTGGTCTGATGTGTGAACGGGGAGACTACAGGAATCCTGGCAGGGGCAGCAGCCTGGGCAGAGGTGTGGAGATAGGGGCTGCAATAAGCCAGGTCTGAAAGGCCTTGGAAGCCACGCTGAACATTTGGGACCTTACCTCACAGGCCATGGGGAAGAACTGACATTCCAGGAACTGGTTCAAATAACAGACTCAGAGTCACATAAGGTGAACATCCTTGATTCTTCTTTTCCCTTCTCTGCTTCCTCCTCCATCCTTTCAGGTATCTTTTAACATCACTATTTTTATTAACAGATAGGTGAGCCCAGGTATCCAGTAAGCCCCAGAGGAGACTTGGTGTAAGCAGAACTGATAGAATAAACATCTAGACATTATTTGGAATTTTCAGTCACCACTGGTGCTCCGTGTACTTTATGTTTGGATTATTCAGTGTTTTTCCCATCCTTTAATGTTAGGTCTCTTCAGCCAAATGATAAGGTTGAACAGGATGGAAATTACAGGGTGTGGATCACAGTGGGTGTTTAGTAGAAGCCATCACTTCCATTTGTGCTGCAAAGGCTTCCAGAGGTGGCCCTTTTTTTTCTTTTGTTTTACGTTTTTGTTTCTTCATTTTATTTATTGTGCTTTTTCTTTGCTTGGTTGCTTGTTTCATTTTATTTCCTTTTCTTCCATTCACTGAATCAATAGGATATTCTTTTTTTTTTTTTTTCCAAGGATTGCTTTGTTAAAAAAGTAATAGCCTATGTTTAAAAATCAGATTTCCCATAAAACTCAGAAATTCCAGCTTTGTTTGAAAGTTGACATACATAGCACTGGGCTATATTCCCACATGGCAGCAATCCGGGAGAACAGCCTTCTTCAGACAGATATTCTCTCACCAGTTTACTGCAGGCCCCACTATACTCTGTTGTCTCCCCTGCCCTGAGGAGGTATCAGTTACCCTTTCATTTGAGCTGTGGCTTTCCTGTACCTGCTGTTTACTCATTTATGTGACTTTGCTTGCCCCAGGAGTTGTTCAAATTTACCACTTTTTTAACTGGAAATTGTAATGGCCTTGCATTTGTCATTGTTACTATTTTAATTCATGTCTGCTAGAGTCTTTTGTGCTTTCTATTTGTCCCCCAATTTCTATGTTTCTTTTCTCTTTTCCAGTCTTCTTTTGGGTTGACTGAGTTTGTTGTCTCACTCCACTTTTTTTTTTTCTGTACCACTCTGAAAATTATACCATCTGTTTCTTATCCTTTTAGTGGTTAACCTAGTAATTATAGCTTGTATCTTTTACTTACCAAAATCTAAAGCGATCAATACTCTGAACAACACCTTTCCCATTTCTGCCCCCTCGTATGCTAGTTGTTTTGTATATTTTAAGTCTATATATTTCTTTTCTTTTAAAAATCCCACAAGGTATTGCTTCTTTTATTCTTCTATAGAGTCAATGCTTGTATCGATTTGCCTACATATTTACCACTTTCTGTCCTCTTAACTTTCTTATAGCTTGGGATCTTATATCTTGTACCTTGTATCCGCTCAGTTCCTTCTAGCTTCTTTTATATGTCTTTCATCTGTGATCAATTTCCTTGGCTTGAACTACAGTCTTTAAATTTCCTTTAATGGGGATCTGCCCATGGCAAATTCTTTCTGATTTTATGTATCTGTACACATCTCATATGAGTGTTCTTTTTTTTCCTTATCCTCCCCACTTCTACTTTGGAAGTTATACATTACATTTCTTCTTCCCCATCCCCACCCTCATCTCCCCTAAAATTATAATATGCATGCTTAACTTTAAAAACTTTTATTCTTCAAAATTGCTATTCTTCTACCAAACAACACAAGGACCTTAAAATACTTTAAGGTAACCATACTTCCATATTATTGCTATCTAATATTTTAGTTCCAAGGTGTTTATAACTTCTCCCCTCCATTAATCTTTAAAAGATTTAAATAGCATGGGTGTTTATAAGTTTATTATTTTTATTATCTTCTTTGCTCATTGTTTATTTTACTTTGTTCTTAGTTTAATTTACTTTAAATTGAAATGTATTATTATTATTTAATATTTTCTTTCAGGGAGCCTCTGTGAATTGGATATTCTTTTCTTTGTATAGATATGTCTTTATTTCACCCCCATTTTTGAGCAGGAATTTAGTTATAGAATATTAGTTTGGCATTTATTTTCTTTTGCCACTTTGAGTATGTTATTCCAGTATCTTCTTGCTTCTGTGTCACTGATGAAAACTCCTGTGCTAATCTAATTGCCATTATTAGGTTGGTAACCTCTTTTTCTATCTGGCTGCTTTCATGACTTTCTCTTTGGTTCTGAGGTGTGTGTGTGTGTATGTGTGTTTCTTTTGAATCCTACCTGGGACTTGTGATGGTTCCAATGAACATCACACGTATTACTTTTTCTATTAAATTCCCAGCCATTATCTTTTTAATATTGCCTATCCTACTTCTTCTTCCCGGAACTCCAATTAAAAGGATATTTTATTTTCTCAAATAAAATACTCTCCATGTCTTATACTCCCCATGTCTTATTACCTCTCTTTCACATTTTTCTATTTCTTTTATTTCTCTCTCTACTACATTATCAGTACTTTCCTCAGACCCATCTTCCATGATACTGGTTCTCTTTTTAGCTGTAACTAACATTCAACCTAGCACTGTATTTTTCATTTTAAAAATTCTATTTAGGGGCTTCCCTGGTGGCGCAGTGGCTGAGAGTCCACCTGCCGATGCAGGGGACGCGGGTTCATGCCCCGGTCCGGGAAGATCCCACATGCCGCGGAGCGGCTGGGCCCGTGAGCCATGGCCGGTGAGTCTGCGCGTCCGGAGCCTGTGCTCCGCAACGGGAGAGGCCACAACAGTGAGAGAGGCCCGCGTACTGCAAAAAAAAAAAAAATTCTATTTAGTTCTTTTTTTTCCCCAAAGCTGTCCTTTCTTTTTTCATAGAGGCTGGTTCTTTCAGTATAGTTTTTATTCCTTCTTTTACTTTAAAAATACCTTTAAACGTATTTAGTTTATAGTTCCATCAGATTATTCTATTACCATCAGTTCTTGAGGTGCTAATCAATCTGCTTGTTATGTATGTGGCCTCTCCCTCTGACTGGTTTGTTTCTTCGTCTGGTTTGTTCAGCAGGACTTGTTTATTCTGAAGGAATCTTATGAGTCCTGAGTTATGAAAACATTTCTACAGGGCAATTTGAGTTTGCTCCTGCAAAGGTTTCTCTGGTCCTGGGAACATTTTTATCGTAATTTATCAGCTCAAGATTCTTGCATAATTTAAACAGTGTATATCTGGGTATCACACGTGTACATGGCACACGCTGGATGTTTTGTTTTTTCATGAGATACGTTTTTTTCACCCTGAGACTAGGGCAGAATACACACTTACTGGCCTCTTTCCTGAGTTACTAGGGAGTGGTGGTAGTTTTTCTGGTCCTACTTGCATGTAGAGGCAGGTTTTCAAGAATTCTGACTGTATGCAGTTATGTCGGTTCCAGTCCCCTACCTTGCTTGGGCCCAGGCCACATTACCTGTCCTCACCTGAGCATTAAAATTCCAGCCCCAGGCCCCTATGCAGCTGTATCCAGATTCAGCCCCCCTGTGGGTGAGTGCAGCATTTGCTCTCATGCCTCCTGCTTTGGCTTCGGATTCTCTCTTCATTTATGGCCTGTGTTTTTAAAAAGTTATATTTTATAGGTCTGTGAAGTACATTCTCAAGATGGTCACACTAGGTTATATTTTATATATGTTTGGAACTGAAAGAAGATCTAGGTGATTTTTAAACTATATTAATTTATCACAAACAATTTTGGCTACCTATTACGAGCCTGGCTTTGTTATAGGTGTTGGGGTACAACACTAAACAAAACAAGTCTTTGTGTGGTTTACATTCTCAAGGGGAAGACAAAACAAACAATAAATAAGAAGATGCAGTAAAATCAGAGGGAGCTATGAAGAAAATAAAAGCAGGATAATGAGAGAGAAAGAGAGACTGGGTTGGGTGGAGTGTGCTATATTTAGGACAGCAAAGGAAGCCTCTCTGAGGAGGTGACATTTGAGCAGAGGCTTACATGAAGTGGTAAAGAGTCATGCTGATATCTGGGGTGTCAGTCTGGGTTCTCCAAGAAGTAGACACTAACGCAGGATTAGCCATGCAAGAGATTTATTAAAGCAACCCCTGTGAACAAGACGAGTGTCCAGTACAAAGTGCACATGTGAGTCTCCTTTTTCAAAAACTAACTGATTAAGGATTTCAAGTCAGGTACAGCAAAGCATTCAGTCAAGTTCAGGGCCTTTCTGAGTGCTCTGTTCAGACTAGGAGGGAAAATGGGGAGAGCCCTGGCGAGAACCTAGGAGCGCTGTCAGATTGTGATGCAAGTCTGAGACCAGGTAAAGAGGAGAGGAGAGGACAGAAGGTTGTGGGGAAGCCTCCTAGAGTTCTATGCTGTTCTGAGAGAGTTTGGCAAGGCTGGGGGAGAGCCCTTGAGCTAAAGTCCCCTATCAGGTGAATTTTTCATCTCCCAGGAATAGGCTTGCCTTGGCAATCTTGCCCTGCCCAGTCACTGACCAGGAGTAGCTTGTGGACAGTATGACTTTATCACAAATGCAGAGATGGATTTCAGAGCACAGTAGCCATGACTCCTGGTCAGTTATGCTCCTTGTAATTTGGGTGGCTGTGAAGCACGTCCTCATGGCAACCACACTGGGTAAAGAGCTTTCCAGGAAAAGGGAACAGCCATTGCAAAGGCTCTTTGTTATGGGTTGAATTATATGCCCGCAAAACTCATATGTAGAAGTTCTAAGCCCCCAGCACCTCAGAATGTGTCCTACTTTGGAAATAAAGTCATTGCTGATACAGTTAGTTAAGATGAGATCATACTGGACTAGGGTGGGCCCCTACTTCATTAAGACTGGTGTCCTCATAAAAAGAGGAAATTTGGAGACAGACACGCCCATGACAAGAACACCATGTGAAGGTGAAGGCAGAGATCGGAGTGATGGTGTCTGCAAGCCATGGACCACCAAAGATTGCCAGCAAACCACAGAAGAAAGGAGAGAGGCATACATGAGACCCTTCCCTAGTGCCTTCAAAAGGAGCATGGCCCTGCCAATGTCTGGATTTCAGACTTTCTAGCCTCCAAACCCATGAGACAATAAATTTCTGTTATTTAAGCCATCCACCTTGTGGTACTCTGTTATGGCAGCCCTAGCCAACTAATACAGCCCTGAAATGATAATAAACTTGGTGTTGTAGGAACATCAAGGATGCCAGTGTGGACCCAGCAGATAAGTGAGAAGGAGACTTGTAGTGGAAGGAGAGATATCCAGGGCCCAGATCTGTAGATCATGACTTTGTGAACCAACATAGCAACTCTGATTTTTATTTTGACTGTGATAGGGAACTTTACAGGCTTCAGAGAGGGGAGTGGCCTAATGTCATTCATATTTTTTAAGTATCACTCTGGCTATTGTCTGGAAATAGATTGCAGAAGAGCAAGGGCTACGAGTCAGGTCCATTGCAGCTGTCTGAGAAAGAGAGGATGGTGGCTTGGATGGGAGAAGTCACTGTGGAGGTGGTGAGAAGTGTGGGAGGGGTGGAAATTTGAAGGTAAACTGTGTAATTTACTGATGGATTAGATGAGCAGTTAGAGGGAAAGAGAAGAGTCAAGAATGATCTCTCCTTTCTTTTTTGCTTTTGTTTGTTTGCCTATAGTGACTAGATAACTACAGTTGTTATTTTCTGAGATGGGAACACTGCATGAGGAGCTTGCCTGGAGATTCCAGGAATCAAAATCTAGATCTCTGCTATGTTTTAGAAGTCCCATGTTGTTTTGCAACTTGCTTTTTCCTTTTTGTGGACTTCTTTCCATTTCAATACAGATATATTGCCTCATTACGTTTTGAGGGCTGCCCAGTATTTCTTGTATGGATGTTTCATTCTCGATTGAACTAGCTCCCTCAGAATGGACTTTTGGGTTGTTTCCTTTTTTGTGTGTGATTGTAAACGATGATGCTTAAAAGTCATATTATTTATCTCTTGCCGCGTAACAAGACACCCTATAACTTGGTGGCCTAAAAACAACTACGTATGTTATCTCCCAGTATCTCTGGGCCAGGAGTCAGAGCACAGCTTAGCTGAGCTCTCCAGTTCAAGATGTCTCTCAAGGCTGTAAGCAAGGTGTAGGCTGGGGCTAGTCATCTCAAGGATACACCGGGGAACGATCTGATTCTGCGATGACTCAGTGGTTGTGGGGAGGATTCAGTTCCTGATGGAATGTTGGCCTGAGGGCCTTCACTCCTCACTGGCTATTGACTGGAAGCCGCCTGCAGTTCCTTGCCTTGTGGTCCTCTCCAAAGGAGAGCTCACAGCACGGCAGCTGGCTTCGTCAAGGTAAGCAGGCAGAAGAGACTGGAAGAATTTGCAAGCAAGACGGAAGTCACAGTCTTTCATAACCTAATCTCAGCAGCATTCCCCATCCCTTTTGCTGTATTCTAGTCACTAGAAGTAAGTCAGTAGGTCCCTTACTGAGGCAAAGAGGATTATTCAAGTGCTGTGGATACCAGGAGGCTTACTTAGATCGTTGGGGGCCACCTTAGAAGTCTGCCTACCGCAACAGCCCCCATATTTGTCTTTTGAAAGATTGTTAAAGGTGGGTTTGCTGAATGAAGAAGTATGCGTATTTTAAAATTCCAAGTATAGGGAGTTCCCTGGTGACCTAGTGGTTAGGATTCCAGGCTTCCACTGCCGTGGCTGGGGTCGATCCCTGGTCGGGTAATGAGATTCCTGCAAACCGCATGGCATGGCCAAAAATAGTAATAAAAATAAAATATAAAATAAAATTCCAAATATAACACTATAAGATTTCTTTTCAAAAGTGTTACTCCAAAGTTCATTTTGTTGGGACTATTTGCTGTTGCCTGAGAGGGACAGGTTGTAAATCCTCAAAGAGCCTTTGCCAGATTTTGTCAGGATCTCTCTTCCCTTCCTGTCTTCCTTTTTCTCGCCCCTCCAAAATTTCCCACAACAGGAAATAGCTGTGTGTCTTGTCACATAAATGATAGGAAGGTTCTAACCAGCAGATACATGCCATTCTCATCATCATGGCAACTAGTCTAGGGTATGCTGACCTGGGTATGCTGCCATTGAGAAATGTCATTGCCTTCACTTGTTTGCTGGCTTGAGTGAGGTTTTTTCAGCCAGCCTTGGTGAGAGAGATGAAAAAGTGATAGACCAGGGGAGGGTAGATGGGGCCAATGAGGACTACGGAAACTCCACTTGAATCATTTCTTCTAAATCCTCTGTCCTCAGGAGTTTCTGGTAGGCCATGGAATGATGATGTGTACATTTATTTCTTCATTAGTCCGAAAGCACCTTTACTTTACTTCCCTGGTGGCGCAGTGGTTGAGAGTCCGCCTGCCGATGCAGGGGACGTGGGTTCGTGCCCTGATCCGGGAGGATCCCACATGCCGCAGAGCGACTGGGCCCGTGAGCCAAGGCCGCTGAGCCTGCGCGTCCGGAGCCTGTGCTCCGCAATGGGAGAGGCCACGGCAGTGAGAGGCCCGCATATAGCAAAAAAAAAAAAAAAAAAGAACCCTCATGTTTACCTGGATAGGTTGGAGGGAAAGCCGATATCAGGAGAATTGCTTTATCTCCTTCCCACACAATTTTAGGTGGCTTTATAAAATTAAGTACATTCTAAATTGAGACTATTATAAAGACCAAACAAAGGTGTTCCAAGTGTGGATGGCTGCCATCAGGGCGGGGTGCCGCGGGGAAAGCTTAGGCTCTCTTGGCAGCTTCCCAAATGCAGGCGGAGGTGCCTTCCTCCTGTGAGCAAGATGGGCTCGGGTGCGGAGCTGGGGGGAGTACCAGACCTCTGATGATGTTAGGGAACATCTTGATGGGGCCGTCATTGACCTTCCCTGTTTGTGGCTAACCCCTTGGCTGGAGAAGGGACTGGAATTCCTCATGCTCCGGCCTGATTTTCCACTTTCAGGTCCCCACAAGCCACGAGGCCCTCTTTGGATGTAGAACAGTTTAGGGGCCTAGCTCTCAGGGCAGCAACTCCACCTCTGCTTGTGCTGCCCGCTCGGAAAGCTTCTCATACTGGACAAATTGAGAGCCAAGGCCCTGCCTCCTTCCTGTCTGGGCCCTCCCGCGAGCCCGGTGCTTTATGAGCAAAGCTTAACAAACTTGGAGTGATTCCTCGTGCTGGGGCAACACTGCCCTGCCCCTCTGCCCTCCCCCCAGGCGCCTGCGCAGGATGTGATCACATTTCACAAGATCACTCCGCTAGATGAGAAAAACGTGTGGTTGACTCGGTACAGCGAGCCCAGTCCTGTGGATTGCACTCCCTGCAGAAATGAGAACCCGAGTGGAGCGGCGTTTCAAACTGAAGTAAATCAGGGCTCCTTGGCCGTCCTTGCCCTGCTCTGTCAGGTTTTGTCTTTTTCTAGAAACCCCGCTGGGTTCAGGCAAATTAGGGGAGAGGAAATTCGGCCCGGCTCATTGCATAATCACTCTCAATTTCTAGGGTCTGGGACCAGCCATCTTGTGATTTAAAATATAAATACTGGCAAACGGTTTCTATCTTGATCAGTTATATAAAAATCTGCGTTTAAGATGTGCTGAAGTGGCTATCAGATGTGTTTCCTTTTTTAATGTGACAGTCTTCTTTTTGTGGAACTCTGTTTTTCAGTCTTTGACTATATATATTTATATATATAACATCTTTATTAGAGTATAGTTGCTTTACAATGGTGTGTTAGTTTGTGCTTTACAACAAAGTGAATCAGCTATACCTATACATATATCCCCATATCTCTTCCCTCTTGTGTCTCCCTCCCACCCTCCCTATCCCACCCCTCTAGGTGGTCACAAAGCACGGAGCTGATCTCCCTGTGCTATGCAGCTGCTTCCCACTAGCTGTCTGTTTTACATTTGGTAGTGTGTATATGTCCATGCCACTCTCTCACTTCATCCAAGCTTAACCTTGCCCCTCCTCGTGTCCTCAAGTCCATTCTCTACGTCTGTATCTTTATTCCTGTCCTGCCCCTAGGTTCATCAGAACCTTTTTGTTTTTAGATTCCAGATATATGTGTTAGCATACGGTATTTATTTTTCTGTTTCTGACTTACTTCACTCTGTATGACAGACTCTAGGTCCATCCACCTCACTACAAATAACTCAATTTTGTTTCTTTTTATGGCTGAGTAATATTCCATTGTATATGTGTGCCACATATTCTTTATCCATTCATCTGTGGATGGGCACTTAGGTTGCTTCCGCGTCCTGGCTATTGTAAATAGAGCTACAGTGAAGATTGTGGTACATGACTCTTTTTGAATTATGGTTTTCTCAGGGTATATGCCCAGTAGTGGGATTGCTGGGTCATATGGTAGTTCTATTTTTAGTTTTTGAGGAACCTCCATACTGTTCTCCATAGTAACTGTATCAATTTACATTCCTACCAATAGTGCAAGAGGGTTCCCTTTTCTCCACACTCTCTCCAGCATGTATTGTTTCTAAATTTTTTGATGATGGCCGTTCTGACCGGTGTGAGATGATATCTTATTGTAGTTTTGATTTGCATTTCTCTAATGATTAATGATGTTGAGCATTCTTTCATGTGTTTGTTGGCAATCTGTATATCCTCTTCGGAGAAATGTCTATTTAGGTCTTCTGCCCATTTTTGGATTGGGTTTTTTGTTTTTTTGGTATTGAGCTCCATGAGCTGCTTGTAAATTTTGGAGGTTAATCCTTTGTCAGTTGCTTTATTTGCAAATATTTTCTCCCATTCTGAGGGTTGTCTTTTCGTCTTGTTTTTGGTTTCCTTTGCTGTGCAAAAGCTTTGAAGTTTCATTAGGTCCCATTTGTTTATTTTTGTTTTTATTTCCATTTCTCTAGGAGGTGGGTCAAAAAGGATCTTGCTGTGATTTATGTCATAGGGTGTTCTGCCTATGATTTCCTCTAAGAGTTTTATAGTGTCTGGCTTTATTTAGGTCTTTAATCCATTTTGAGTTTATTTTTGTGTATGGTGTTAGGGAGTGTTCTAATTTCATTGTTTTACATGTACCTGTCCAGTTTTCCCAGCACCACTTATTGAAGAGGATTCAAGACTTACTATATATTTTTTAATTGGCTAAAATTGGTGGGAGAAATGTTTGTGGTTATGCTTATCAGGGTTTTTATATAGATTGCTACATCACCTTCTTCCAAAAGGAATTTGAGTCATTTAGCTCTTATGTAAAATCAAAACCTTTTTAAACTTAGGGTGTTGCTTTCGGCTGTTTTTTTTTTTTTTTCCTTAAGTATAAAACGCAGTTTAAAGAAAATAAAATGCAGTCTAAGGCAATAGTATCAAACACCTGTTTTGGTCTCTTGCAGGGCGGTAGGCGGGTGCTGTTTTTCTAGGAGTGGTGGCTGTGTTTCTGTTTTTCCTCTTCTTTCTTTGAACAAATAGAGGAAATCTCTAATGGAGGGTTTCTCAACGAGACATACTGGTGAATGTAGAATCTTAAATGAAAAAGGAGTCAGTGGATGTGGCTTCTTGGCCTCTGTGCTTGGACCAGAAATAAAGCAAGTCCTCACCGCAGGCATTTGGCTGAAGGCCTTTGTTTTCCGCCGTTGGCCTCAGCAGCACACATCTCAGAGCAAAAGTTCCCCACGCCTTTGGAGGTTTTTAAGGGCTTTTTTTTCTCTTTTTTTTAAATCTGCGCTTTCATTGTTTTTAAGAAGAGTGGTGTCACCCTCACTTGTCATTAAAGAATAGTGTGGGATAAATAAATAGACCTACCCAAAAAATAAAACCGGAAGACCAAAAACCACTCCCCTAAATGAATGAAAAAATTTATACCCGTCACCCTTTTGTGGGGTAAATGTTTCCATGCAAGTTGGTTTAGAAACTTCAAGAAGATTTTTTTCTTTTGAGTTTTTTTTGGGTTGTCTTCTATTTTTATATTGTTGGCAAGTCTACACATTGTGGTTACATAAGAAAGTCAGAATTAAGATATTTGGTATTGAAACAGCACCCCTGGACTCAGGATGAGTTTTTCTGGTACTGCCCTGAGAGAGTTCGAATTCCTATCATAATAGGCATAAATGTCCAATCAACGCAGGCTTTCTGGCCGCTTTCTCCATGTGGTCCCTGGAGAAGCCTCCTGAACGGGGCTCCTGCCCTCCTGAAAGGCTCCTGTGCCTAGTGAGTGGAAGGAGGTGTCAGAGCATCAGACCTGAGGAGGAAGTTCCTGCTGTTCCTCGCTTCCAGAACTGGTCAAAGTGGGTCAGCCTTTTCAATCGCCACTGCCATTACTGAGTGCCTACGGTGTGCTAGACCCACTGCAGACATCTTTTCACCTCCTGTCTTATTCCATTACCACCGCGATCCTTCGAGGTGTAACCTAGTAAGAGTGTGTTTATAAGAGAAAGAAGGTGGAAAGCCTATGGAGTTTGCTGTCCAGAAGTGGGGACACATGTTTATATGAATAAGGTCAAGAGAGCGTTATGTTAATGATAAGAATTAAAAGCTAGTGCTTATTACAAACTTACCTTGTGCCTGGTGCTGGGTCAAATGCTTTCTTTGGATAATGTCGTTTAGCTCTCATAACAACACTAAGAGATAGATAATTTTATGAAACTAAAGTTTAGCAATGTTATATAATAATTTCAAGAGCCCTGGGAGTCAAACCCAGCAGTCTGATCTCAGACTCACTGACTTCACCACCATTCTGCACCATACGGGGGCCCACAGACACAGAACACAGGAGGTGGTGAATCTAACCAGGCTCGCCATCAGTGGTGTAGCTGGTGGACCAGTCAGGGGGAGAGCCGCACTCTCCATGCTCAGTGTGATTTCAGCTAGCCCTCCTTTCCCCTAAGGACTTTTTCTGTCGTTCTTATTGCTGGGCCTTCAGTGCTTCAGGTGAACACATTTCTGTCCTACCCATTCTCCTCAATAAATGGCTGTTGACCCATGTGGACTCCATGGTAAGCCAGGCCTAGTGTGTGAAACTCTCCAGTTCAGGGAGTTCTCAAACACTGAAGTGCATCAGTCAGTATATGCAAAGTGACGGGTGGGACCCCAGGGTCTGCATTTTAAACAACCACCCAGGGTTATTTTGGTCTTCCTGTTTTTTTTTTTTCGAGGGTGCCCAGGAGGCCCAGGGAGAACTGAATAGTCAGTGGACAGATGGTTCTGGGCAAGTAGGGGTCGTATTTTCTTCTTCAGCAGTCACCCACCTCTACCAGAGTCCCCAGGGCTCAAGAGGGGAAAAATGAAAGAGAAAAAGAACAAATGGGAGGCAGTGCAGGGGAGCAGTGGAGAAGACAGAAAAGCCAGTCAAATCCATAAACATTTGTTGAGAATCAAGTGTTCAAAATGAGCGCAATAGAGGGGGAGGGGCAACACAGAGGGAGGGGAGTAAGAGGTACAAATTATTAGGTATAAAATAAGCTATAAGGATATATTGTACCACATGGGGAATATAGCCAATATTTTATAATAACTATAAATGGAGTATAACCTGTAAAAATTATGAATCACTATATTGTACATCTGTAACTTATGTAATATTGTACAGCAGCTGTACTTCAATAAAAAATAAATACGTAAATAAAGGGAAAAAAATTCCCACAGCTAAAGGAAAAGGATGAGCAGAAACAAAAGTCAGATCTGGGAAGGGTCAGGAGAGGAGGCAAAGGGGTGGGCTGAGCCTTCCCCGGCGTGGCAGCTTGGGTTTGAAACTTGTCTTGATGAACCTGCAGGGGCTGCCAGATGGATGGGTGGGCCCTCATGGTAGATGGGCGGGGAGCTGGGGGTGAGGTGTGAGAATAAAGAATGGTCCAGACTGTTTGGCACAGAGGAACAGTTACACATTCAAAGCTTTGGGAGCAAAGGAGTAACAACAGTCAGTTCTAACAGCATAGTCAGGAGAGGCTGCTTGGAGGGGTGACAGATGTCTGGGCCTTGCAGGCTGAAGGCTGACTGCAGGTGGGCAAGCCTAGGAGAGGACTGGGGCAGAAATGTAGTCCCTGACAAGTGCGGTGGGCATTAGGGGTCAGGTGAGTCATCTGATTCATAGAGCCACACCTGAAGGTCCTTCAGTGCCTGTTGAGGGTGGGTAGACTAAGAGTGAGGGCCCTTTTCCCTGCTTCAACTGAAGAAGAGAGAGTTTTTCTCTATTTTTATATAATTGTGTCCTGCATAAGACTTCATGTGGGGAAAAACATCTATGTTGCTAAAGAAAAAAAAAAAGACTTAATAACTACCAGGGGAATTAAAAAAACTGTATGTATAATATATACATACACAGGTATATGTTATATATACACACATGTATATATACTATCTATACATAAAAGCATATACACGTGTGTGGGTATATATGTATATATAATATGTGTGTGTGT
This sequence comes from Phocoena sinus, assembly GCF_008692025.1. Taxonomy (NCBI): domain Eukaryota; kingdom Metazoa; phylum Chordata; class Mammalia; order Artiodactyla; family Phocoenidae; genus Phocoena; species Phocoena sinus. The sequence continues at coordinate 75,993,488 of NC_045768.1, read as the reverse complement.
GTATATATATATATATATATATATATATGGTTTGTGTTGAAGTGTTGAAAGAGATAGTTATTGTGAACTTGGGGGCAGTTTGGAAGGGCAGCTAGGTGAGGGGTCTGCATAAACATTTAAGAGATTCCTGCCTTAGTGGAAAGAACCCTGGCACCTTTCTGGGCATTAGATGTGTTTGTTTCTGTTTTTGTGTTTAATACATTAAGAGGTTGAATTGAGTTAAGTGGTTTTCGAGACTTCGTCCCGCTATGAAACCTCCCAGCAGTGATCTCGCTCGCAGGCCTCCCCAGCATATGCGTGGGGTGGGTGGCAGGGTCATGGCTTGAGGACCGTGAGTTTAAGGTATTGTGCAGAGTGATCTAAGGAGACAGTTTAGGGGCCAGGATGCCTGCTTCCACGTCCCGCTGGGAAGGGTAGCGAAGGGTGGATGCAGCAGAGCAGAAGCTTGGGGATGGTCACCAAAGTCACAGAAGTAGAGTTGGCACTAAAGGAGGTGATGTGATACGTTTTCTTCTTATATTAAAAAAAAAAAAAAAATTCCCAAGCTGCTTGCTCTCCTCTCTTCCCCATTATTTTTCCTTTGAGGTATATTTTTTAAACTTAGTTTTTAAACAAAGCACACAGGTAAAGGACTTTGCAGCACCATGCAAAGATGGTTACAGAGATCTACAATGAGTTTTGAAACATTCTTTTAAGGCTGGGCATCCTTCCAAAGGAGCTGACTTTTCAGCAGATGCTGGAAGATGAAAACGTGGGCACAGTTTAGATTGGCCTGGGGAACTGCACATCTAGTAGCTGCTGTTGATCTTTGAATGAAGTATCTGTTTTCTGAAAAGGTTTCTCTTGTTGATCATCCTCTCATCATGATTCTGGGAGCGTGGCCCTCTCACCTGGAGAAGGAACTGTTGTATCTGTGCACCATTCGATTAGCAATAATTTAGACACACAGTTCAACCACACAACTTACTGAGTTTCTGTTTGTGCCCCGTCCTGCGCTAGGTCCTCGTGCTGTGATGAAGTCTAGGGTGGGATCCCAGCCCTCCCAGACCGATGGAGGGGCCAGATGTGTGAGCACAGGGATGCAGTGTAGTGTGAGGTTACCGTGTGAGTGTGAGAGAGAGGTGGGTACAAGATGTAGAAGTCACAGGACAGAGATGGTGAGCCATCCCTTTCTTCCTTCCTCTCTACCTCTTTCCCTTTACTATACCAGAGGTTGAAGTTAATCCAGAGAGAAGCTTGAGGCCATGAGGCTGGGCAAGGGAGAAGCCTTATCTGGGTGGAGGTGTTTAGATTCCCCATGGAGAAGGCTGGCCGCATACTGTTCCTGGATGGTAGCCACCTTCGACCTGGGGCCGTCACGCCCGGTACTCACTGTTGTGGAATGTTTAGAAACACCTCACAGATGAGAGGTTCCTCTGTTAGCATTCTCACTGTCCATGGCTGTGGCTGCACAGTATGTGGGAGACATGATCCCTGTGATGGGTGGTCTCTCTTGTCTGAGTCAACCCTTGAGGAGGCTGTGGATGCCCGGCGTGCAGACACAGACCTTCTGCAGATAAATAAGGTATGTCTTAAACAGGGCCGTCCTTGAATTGATGTTGTAGTGGAGCTCTACTAAAAAGCAGCTACATAGGGCTCCCCTGGTGGCGCAGTGGTTGAGAGTCCGCCTGCCGATGCAGGGGACACGGGTTTGTGCCCCGGTCTGGGAAGATCCCACATGCCGCGGAGCGGCTGGGCCCGTGAGCCATGGCCTCTGAGCCTGCACGTACTGGAGCCAAGGGAGAGGCCACAAACAAACGAAAAAAACCAGCTACATTTGCATAGGCAGGCCTGTGGGCACAACATGACATTGGGATCTCCATAAGGGCCCTCGAAACAAATAATACCAGTCTTCTCTAAATGGCTTCTGCAGAAATTGATTGAAGCGACAACAGATCAGCCTTACTGCTTATAGGACATAGCTGTAGGTCTGTTAGTGAAATTTGTTTGCTCACATCAAAACCCTAGATTTACCCCCCCTTTTCCCATGCAGCACTGGAGACAAGGGGCTTTGGGGAAGCAGCAAATAGCACACTCCCTGAGGGCAGGCATCTCTCAGGAGGGAAGGCTGAGCCAGCTGAGCACGTGACCGGTTGATTCTTCTCAAATTCACCAGTTACGTGCGTGAGTACCTCCACTTCCCCTGGGGTAACTTTAGTACAAGGACAGAGAAAGGCCAGTTGTATCCTTAGGGGAAATTCTTCCTGATAAAAACCAAGAATGGGGAAATGGATCTCTCCTTCAGACTTTCCAAGATTTTGTACAGTTTTGAGGGTCACGTCTTATGGAGAAGATGTCAAGGAACAGCCCAGGTTATGCTTGGGACCCCTATGTATCATGAAGCGACTTGAAATCCAATACTATGAGAAATCTGGGTTAATAAATGTAACATTTGAAATTTGTCTATCCTTACTCACACTATCTCACTTATCCCCCCAAACACACTGTGACATTGCGTTAGTACCCTCATTTAACCAAAGAAGAAATTGAAGCTCAAAGAGGGAGGGTTTAGCCCAGGAGAGTAACTCGTTAAGGGGCAGAGTCTGGACTCAAGCCCGCCTCTTTCTGACTCTAAAGGTAGGGCTCTGTGCAGTCCTCCAGGTGGCCACATCGTTTACAATTACTTGTTTGATTCAGTTTTATTTCAAGCCTCTTTTTTAGTTGTGGATGTGTTCAAGAACGTAGAGAGGATAGCATCATTAATTATTTGTCTCAGTTTTATCGCAGCATTATCCTCCTGTCCATCTGTTTCCCCTCTCGAGTTGAAAAGCTCCCAGGTAGATGTTTGTCTTTTCCCTCTAGAGAGTTTCAGGGGATGCAGCCTAAATCCTCCAGCTGGATCACTGTTTGATAACAAGAGTAACGTTCTAATCAGTTGAGAAAGTTATTCTGTTACCAACACAGAGATGATAGCTGGGTTAAAACCAAACGTATTGTGTTAAATGTAAAGCATTTAAAAATTTTAAATGAGAAACTTTTATATTCCATTCAAAACAAGTGTTTGAGAGATTAATGGGAGGGCATGCAGCATGTAATTTGCCCTGGTACATCAAAATTCATGAAATAATATTGCACTAAATTTTATTACATGCAGAAATACAAGAACTTCTTCACAATATTAAGCTAAGTGTGTTATAAGTATTAGGGAATCTTTTTTTAATGTTTTATTTGCTTTATTTTTGGCTGCATTGGGTCTCCTTAGCTGTGCACGGCTTGCTTCTAGTTGCGGCGAGCGGGGGCTGCCCTTCGTTGCGGCGCACAGGCTTCTCATTGCGGTGGCTTCTCTTGTTGCGGAGAACGGGTTCTAGGCGTGCGGGCTTCAGTAGGTGCAGCGCGTGGGCTCAGTAGTTGTGGCTTGAGGGCTCTAGAGCGCAGGATCCGTAGTTGTGGTGCACGGGCTTAGTTGCTCTGTGGCATGTGGGATCTTCCCAGACCAGGGCTCGAACCCATGTCCGCTGTATTGGCAGGCGGATTCTTAACCACTGCGCCACCAGGGAAGCCCTTACCTTTATTTTTAAAGAAAACAAAACTGAGCCTCATAAAGGGTGTCTTGTCCAAAGATATAGCCAGTCAGAGTCATTGCCAGGACCTGACTCCAGACCACAAAAGTTCAAGAAATATGTATCATTGGGGGGTGGCTAGGTCTGTGTTTCTCCCATCCTCTTCCCTAACCCCTTAGATGTGCCGTCGAAGTTCCTCTGGTCTTTTTTGTGAGCTACCTGTCTAGAGAGGCAGTCTAAATCAGGGTTGAGAGTTTTGGAGTCAGCTTGGCTACTTACTGTTTCTATGACCTGGGACAAGTTTCACTCTCACTGTATCTCAAGTTTCCCTGAGTATAAAATGGGGACAATAATACCTAACTCATAATTTTCTATTTAAATAAATTGCAAAATAAATAAATGTTAGTTATTACTATTATGTAATTAGGTTGAGTAGAATTTTAACCATTCTAACATTCTCATTGGCTGTTTGCTACCTCTAGAATCTGATTCTGTTAAAACTTGAGTCATAATATGATTCAAAGGATGACGACGATGATAGCAGCAACCATGTTACTCAGTGCCTGCTGTGTTCCAAACATTTAACCAATATGCCCTCTGGAATTCCCACAGCAACCCTGCAGATGCTGTGTTCTTAGCTACTGGGCTATATCGCCTCCAAATTTTGCCTGCAGTTGGTGTTAGTTTTACCCACCCCACCAAGCTTAAAATAGTATTCTTTGGAAAATTAGAAATGTATTTTCCAATTTCCAGTCTTCTAGCGCATTTTGTGTTCTCTAACCCCCTTCAAAGATCTCTTGCAGTGGTTCCAGATGTCATACATAAATTTCCATAGTGCCAGGGATAAAAATTTTCCAGACCCTGAGACTCAAATTCACTTAGAGTGCCTAAAAGTAAATAAGTCTGTTGATAGTTACAGGAACCAACTTCCTTGAATTTGAATGTTTTTCCTTTAAAGCAAGACTTTTCCAAGAAAGGATTGGCATATCCTGTCTCAAAGAGAAAGAAGGAAATGATAATTGACAATGACCTTTATCCCAGTATCCGATGGAGGTTCTGAGTGACATCATACCAGCTGGTATACACCTTTGCTTTAAAAAGTAAAAATACATTTTTTATCTGCCTTATTTTTTTACTTCAGCAATTAAATTAGCTCTATCTGTAGTTACTGCCTCATCCTCCATTTCTCTACTGCCACCTGCCTAAGTATTATGGTCTCAAATCATAAGATTTTTTTTCTAACCACAAAAGTATTCTCTAGCTAGCCGAAAGATTTGGAAATAATAGAGGGCAAGTGGTTACTAACTTGGAGAAGTTTTTTTCTTTTAAAAATTACTAAAATAATTAGGATGCCTTTCATGAATATTAAATGGGTCAACTGAGCATTTATCTTGCAATAATTTTGCTTTCACTATTTATTTTTAAAACGGTGGTAAAATTGAATCAATCCTATGCAAGGTAGAACCAAAGATTTACCATCTCCCTCATTACTGGGATTCTAAGCCAGTCTCTACTGGGCTCAGGAAGGACTTTATTTAAGAGACCTTTATTCTCTTTAAGAAAATATATTTTTAAAAGTCTGTCTTTTCTTCAGCACAGTGTGAGTATATGGTAAATTTAACCACACCAAGTAAATCCCACCCTTTTCTTCTCTTTCTTTTATTTTTTTAAAAAAAACTGTGAACTAAGCAAATAGGTCTTTTTTTTTTCTTTTTTAGAAATGTATTTGTTTAATTTTGGCTGCGTTGGGTCTTAATTGCTGTGCACAGTCTTTCTCTAGCTGCAGCGAGCGGAGACTACTCTTCGTTGCAGTGCGCGGGCTTCTCATTGTGGTGGCTTCTCCTGTTGCAGCGCACGGGCTCTAGGTACACAGGCTTAAGTAGTTGTGGCGCATGGGCTTAGTTTCTCCTCAGCATGTGGGATCTTCCCGGACCAGGGCTCGAGCCCATGTCCCCTGCTTTGGCAGGCGAATTCTTAACCACTGCACCACCGGGAAATTCCCTAAATCCCACCCTTTTCTATCCTTCCACTCTTTTTACTCTTTCTTACCACCAAGTGTCCTCTTCTGAATGGTGATGTTTCTGAGTCTGTGAAATGAAGAATCCTTGTGGGTCTCTGCTGTAAACACCTGTGCATTGATCAATCACTGTTGTTGCTGCCACTGCAGTATACCAGCTTGCATGCAATATTTTCATCTTTGGAATATTTACTACTATTTTTAATGCTAGACTGTCCACCCTGGTGACTAAAATATGCAAATGAAACAATGAGAATGCAACCTGAATGGATATTGAAGAGCTAGAAATTGATGGGGAGTGATGGTTACGCAACAGACTTCTGTAAGGCTGCACCTGTTCGTACTGATTTCATCTGTGTTCAGAAATAACCTGGGCATTTTAAAGCTCTGAAATCATACATGCCTTTTAAGTTTAAAATGAGGCAGCACTATCTCTCCCAACGAGTCTAAAATGCAACAGTACGGCAGCTCAAAGTTGAGGAAGTAGATTAGTTGGACCAAAAAAAAGAAAAAGGCAAGACGGCTTCTCAGGCAGGAATCTCTCCAATTTTTGGATTGTTTTGTGAGCAAAGACAGTACCTAATGACTAGGAAGGAGTAAAACACTACGTAAAGGTTGATAGAGTCACTTTTTAGGCACAGTCCTTTTATTGGAGCCTGAGAAGGTTGGATGATGTTGAATTTGTTCTCCCACACACACATACACACACACTCCTCTAAAATAAAAACCTAATCTACTTTTATTCAATATTTGGATTGTGAGAGGAGGACTCACAATTGGACTATTCTAGCCATAAAGAGAAAAAAATAGTGGGAAGATAATAAATCAGGTGAGTTATTCTTTAATTCTGAAGAGCTGGAATTTTAGGTAACACATGGGAAAGAACAGCCCATTTGAGAGAGAAGTTGGACAGAGGTCTTGACTTTTCAGGACAGCCCAGCAGTTGGTAATATCTGACCTCAGTGCGTAGGCAGTGAACTTACAGTTTGAGGTGGAGTCCCCAAATAATGAAAGGTAGGAGGTCCAATTTGGTTTCACTTTTGTCGTTTCACTTTGATGCAAAAGGTTCTTCATTCACTGTCATTTGTTCATTCATTCAGCAAACGTTCAGTGAAGTCGGCTCTGTTCCAGGCACCATCCTAGCTCCTGGGACCCCAGCAATGAAGGTGGCATGGACTCCCTCATGTGGGGTCCTTCTGGGGCCCCCATTTTCCTCATGGCCTTCCTGTAGTGAATTGCCCTGCCAGGAGGAGTGCTTCATCCCACAGAGGAGACATTAAACCTCCTTTCCCCGACTAATATCTCTCTGGTCCCTCTCCTTTCTGTCCTGCCTGCCCTTCTGTACCTCCAACATCTCTAGAGGTGGTCACAGCTAAAGAGGACGCATCTCTCAGGAGTGGATGGGAGAGCTGTTTCATTTCTTCCTTATCCTTGGTGAGGAGTCTTTGATTTTTCAACTAATAAGTCAGAAGACATCAGTAGGAAAAGAAAAATAAGAACTTTTCTTGCCAGTGTTGCTTAGTTACCTTGTCAACATTCCCTTGCAGCCCAGCTGAATGCTTTCTGCATATTTTTATAGTGCACATGTTTTATTGCTATAATTGATCTATTTAGCAGAAAATATGGAGAACACATGGAGCGCCTGTCAATTTTATGCTGTTTATTTGAATAAATTTATGCTGTTTACTTGAAATCTAAGAGAATTTTTCTCCTCACTGTCTTTTTCATTCCTAATCTGAGTAATACCGTGAAGGAATCCCATCATGATCCATGTTGGGGCATTTAATTTTGCAGCTAAAAAAGCAAAAGCCCATGAACTGACCTCAAAACTAGACAGCACGTTGTGGACTTTTCAAAGGCAGGGCCCAAGTTTTAATTAACTTTGTGTCCTCGGTGCCTGGCCCTTTAGTGAAGGCTTACTGGTTGAATGAGCAGTTAGCCTCAAACATTTCTTAAGAACCAGCATTGTAGTGGGTGTTATTCATAACATAGAATTTGCTATAGTTTTTAGCCACGGGGCAAAGCTGGTGACTTGTTCTTTTCTTTCTGGAGACTGGGCAAAGACAGAGAATAAGGACAGTGTCATTGCTAGTCCCACATCTTCTTTAGCCAAAGCAGCTTTTGTGCCTGAGGCTGCCATGGCAGTAGCAGCAGCCATAGTTCATCTGGCATTTATGACAAGGTCTTCGCTGGGAAGCTCCTGGGTTCTGGGGCTGTGCTCTCCAAATCAGTGCAGATCAAGAGACCTGGTCATTGTCACTATCTGTCAAGGCAGTTGTATTCAAAACACTGAGTCTCTCATTGTTTTTGTCACATACACGCAGGCACACTCAGCTGATAACTAGGTTTATGAAGCAAACTGTTGACAAAACAACAAACGGAAGTTTATTTAGTCATCCCCTTTCCCAGCCAGTAGGGCAGCCCACTAACCCAGTACTCCTTAAAGCATACACTTCTGAGATTTTGTTGAAATTTAGGCTCAGATTTACTAGGTTTCGGGAGAGGCCTGAGAGTCTGCATTTCTAGCAAGCTCTCTTAGTTAGATCAGACCTTGATACTTAAAGTGTCATCCGTGGGCCAATAGATTTGGCATCACTTGGGAACTTGTTAGGCCCGCAGACTCTTAGGCGCCACTCCAGACCTACTGGACCAGAACCTACATTTTAACAAGATCCCATGTTCACATTTGAGAAGCATTGCTCTAACCATGTAATAAGCCTACAGTGTCAATTATGTGCAAGGGTCCTGCTGGGGCTCTGGGTTGAAAGTAAGGTTAGATGGATTTCTTTTTTTATTTAAACATCTTTATTGGAATATAATTGCTTTACAATGTTGTGTTAGTTTCTGCTGTATGACAAAGTGAATCAGCTATATGTATGCATATATCCCCATATAGATGGATTTCTTGTTGCCTTTTTACTTCAAAACTCTTTTGTGTACCTGCCTCAGTAAGTAGAGCATCTGACGCTCAGCTAAAGACACAGACAGATGCCTCTTTGTTCAGTCATTCAGTGGTGTGATGAATTTGTTTTTATCCATCCTGGAGTGCCATTGTCTTTAAACACAGGGGCCCACTGACCAACCTATCCCTTCTCCAGAAAACTTTGTTCTAGACAGAAAAGTTTGACCGGGAGAGACGTGTCTGAGCATGTAAGAATGATGAACACGTTTGGAACGGCATTAGGAGATGGGAGTTTCTGTTTCCTCATCTGTAAAATGCAGATAATAATACCACCTGTTCTAGCTTCCTTTATAGGCTTGTGAGGAGCTTTGACGTCTAGCTGTGAAGGGGCTTTGAAAACATAAGGGTGTTCATGAGATTTTAAAGCAACTTTAGTGAGAAAAAAATCATGTATATTTCAGTACTGGAGAGGTCTGGATTCAAAACTTAGCCTTACCATCTACTAATTTTGTGATTTCTGCAAAATTATTTCATATGATTGAGCCTCAATTTCTTTTTATGTAAAACGGTCATAAAATCATCCATCATGCAAAGTTGTAGTGAGGATTAAAATGTTAATAATATACGTAAAAATCTGGTGCATAGTAGAGTTTAATAAATGGTAGCCAAGAGCAGCACATTAAGGGACTTTGTTGAGAAATAATCTTACAAAGATGACTGTTCCCTCAGGTAAGCCTGTTATACAGGAGCAAAAAGGAAGAGTGACTTTAAAGCTGGTTAAAAGTTTGAATAAACACCCATCCATTTCAAGAGATTGATGTCTTGAAGTTTGTTTTCTAAGTATCTCTGGAAGAAAAGTTCCCAAACCTCAAACAAGGTTTTTTTAAAATTTAAATATAGTGAGTACCAGCCACTGGTGGGTTTTGTGATTAGGAGGATTTGCCATGATTATCTGTCTTATTCACACGCTCTCAACAGAGGTGCCAGAGGGACTTGGTAGTGTCCATGAGAGCCTGGCACTGGTACAGAGGAAGGTTTCCACTTTGGTGTCCGTGCACCCAGACATGCCAGGTCCTGGGGAAACAGCAGAATTAGTGATAACGAGGGTCATGTAAGGTGATGAGATTGCTCTGAGGACCGTGGGAATTGATTGACGGTACCCTCATTATCAGAATAACAGAACAGCAAGTCTTATTTACTGGAGACATGAGGGGGTGGCTGTTGGGTTGTTGCTGCTTTACTGTCAGCAATTAAACATTTGCGATACAGAGGGACTTGTCTCTTTTAAGAGAAAATAAACGTTCTCGTCCTCCTTTCCCTATCTTCCCAACCTCTAGCTTATATTTTTATTTTGGAAATGCTCTTTGAAGGCCCTCGGCTTTCTTAAGTCTCTTTTCAGGCAGGCTAAGCCTTTGGGATGGTATTCTTTTTTTTTTTTTTTTTGCGGTACGCGGGCCTCTCACTGTTGTGGCCTCTCCCGTTGCGGAGCACAGGCTCCAGACGCGCAGGCTCAGCGGCCATGGCTCACGGGCCAAGCCTCTCCGCGGCATGTGGGACCTTCCCGGACCGGGGCACGAACCCGTGTCCCCTGCATCGGCAGGCAGACTGTCAACCACTGCGCCACCAGGGAAGCCCCTGGGATGGTATTCTTTTGAAGAAGAGATTGCTACAGTGTGCAGAGTTTGTGTGGTGATAACCTTCCTGGTGATCTTCTGAAGTACCCTGAATGTGATTTCACAGACAGCCAAAGGCAGGGTGTCACATGACCCGCTTTTCCGCACGGATCTCTTTGAGAGGGTGTGTACACTGGAGGCCAGGTGAGGAGGGACAAGAACACCTCACTGATAATATGGCCTTGCAGTGAAAACCTAATAGGAAGAAGGGTGGGCTTAAGAGGGAGGGAGTGAGCCGACGAAGGCTGCAGGGAGGCTGCAGGGAGTGTCCAGAAGAGGCATTCAGCTGAATAATCAATCAGCAGTTCTGAGTGAAGCGCAGAGCCTGTGAGAGGCAGTCGGAATGTCTTAGCTGATTTTGGTTTTTGTTTTGCCGGAATAACTTAAGGTTGAATGCATCACTGAGCCGTGTCTGAGTGTGGCGTAGCAGAGGAGTGGATCAGTGGATCCTGCTTCAAGTCCGTTTTAACTGATGCCATGATGGACTCTTCTGACTCTGGCCACAGCTGTTGGCTCATTTGGCTAGAGTTTGACCCCTGAATGGATCAGTGATCTCCTCTCTGTTTCCAGGCCACAGGACATCGTCTGCACTTCCAGCCAGTCGATACTTGTGGTCTTTGGGGAATACGTGGATGGAAGCTGTAGGTAAAGGGGCTTCATGAACCAGCAGGAGGGACAGGTTGAAGAGCATCACTTTTTAGAACGTAAGGCTACGTGGAAAGAGCGTTTGCTAGCAATCAAAAAGTGAATTTCGATCCTAGCCGTGTCCCTACTCACTGTGGGACCTTGTTCAGCAAGTAATTTTATCTCTTGGAGACCCAGGGATAATGATACCTACTACAAATCTACTACACCTATTCTAAGTCTGCTATAAATCACACCAGAATTTTAAAAGGGTCAAATGAGGTAGGTGATGGAGAAGAGAGCACTGAAGACTTCAAAGCTGCCCTGTCCAGTATAGTAGCCACTAGCTGCATGTGGCTTTTTGGATTATTAATTAATTAAGTCAATCAATTATTCAATTAATTAGGATGAAATAAAATGAAAAATTCAGTCTCTCAGTCACACTAGCCACCCTTTAAGTACTCAGTAGCCACATGTGGCTAGTGGGTACCATACTGGACAAAAAAGATACAGAACATTTGCGTTATCACAGAAAGTTTTATCAGACAGTGCCTCAAAGCACTATTTAGGATGTAAAGGATGGCATGTTGTAAGGGTGATAAACGCTGTCATAGTTAGGGGTTCTTAAAAAGAAACAACCCACTCAAGTTAGCTGGAGTAAGATGAGATATTTGACGAATTCAAGAAAAATGTATGTGTCCCAAGGGTTGGAAACACAACTAGGCTTCAAGAGGAAGTGGAACCAGTTCCTATAAGGCTATCAAGAACAAAAGAAGCTACTCTCTCCCCACTGTCTCTCTTTCTCTTGTCTTCCTCTGCCTGTGGTCACTTGTGCCCTTGGCTCTGTTTCTCTGTCTGTGCATATGGCATCTTTCTTTCTCTCCTCTTCCTCCTTCACTTCTTTCCCCTCTTCTCCTCAGCACCTCCCCGTTTCCTCCCTCCCCTCTCTGCAGACCAGCTTTCTCAACTGTACTACACATGGTCCAAATAGGGCTCAAGCAGACCCAATTTTGTAAAAAATTTGTTTAAGTATCATTGATTTACAATGTTGTATTAGTTTCTGGTGTACAGCAAAGTGATTCAGTTATACATATATAATAGTTTGCATTTGTTAATCCCAAACTCCCAATCCCATCCCTCCTCCCCCTTGGCAACCACAAGTCTGCTGTCTGTGTCTGTGAGTCTGTTTCTGTTTTGTAAATAAGTTCATTTGTGTCATATTTTAGATTCCACATATAAGTGATATCATATGGTATTTGTCTTTCTCTGTCTGACTGACTTCCGTTGGTACGATAAACTCCAGGTCCATCCATGTTGCTGCAAATGGCATTATTTCATTCTTTTTTATGGCTGAGTGATATTCCATTGTATATATGTGTATATGTATATATCACATTTTCTTTAGCCATTCATCTGTCGATAGACATTTAGGTTGTTTCCATGTCTCCATGTCTTGGCTATTGCAAATGGCATCAAGCAGACCCAATTTTCATCACTTCTCAGGGATAATGTCTAACAAAGGCTGGATCCTGATTCGAAATTCCCGGGGAAGCCCACTGGGTGTGATAGCCACCCCTGCTCCAATCAGCTGTATCCAGGAGGATGGGGGTAGTGTCCTTATGCTTACTCAATAGGGGCAAGTGGCAGGGTGGGGCAGATGCTCTAAAAAGGAGCGTATGAGGATGTGTCATTGACTAACACGCTCATCCTTAACACCTTGGAGCAGTCCATTGAAACTATGATCACACAGGGAAAAGTTCCAGAGATTTGATCAAGGCCGTGAAGAAAAAGGGTGTGATACTTTTCCTCCTTTGGCTATTTGATCATATGATTTGATCACCAATCCAGATTCTCAGGGGTTTGGCTTAACTTCCATGTCCTTATACCTGGATGGAAGTGGGCACAGCCAGAAGTGAGATGGAAGTCAGGTCTAAGCCTTTGTCATTTCTTAAATGCAAACGGGACACTAATGAGACCCTTTTCTCTCCTGCCTTTAGGAAGAAACATGAGGTTCCCCTGGAAATCATTCAAGAGGAAGATGGAAGGGGCTGTCTAAAAAGAGATTGAAAGCTGCAGACCGCAAGACTGGGGCCGGAGGGCTGGCAGTGGAAAACCCTGTTGGGTTGTGATCTCTCATTGAAAAGTCCCAGTTGCCTTTTTGCTTCCTGCAGGGGGAAGGAAGAGAAGGAGAAGACCATGTCCATAGCCTTGAAGCAGGTGTTCAACAAGGACAAGACCTTCCGGCCGAAGAGGAAATTTGAACCTGGCACGCAGAGGTTTGAACTCCACAAACGGGCTCAGGCATCCCTCAACTCAGGCGTGGACCTGAGGGCAGCTGTGCAGCTGCCCAGCGGGGAGGACCAGAACGACTGGGTGGCAGTGCACGTGGTGGACTTCTTCAATCGGATCAACCTCATCTACGGTACCATCTGTGAGTTCTGCACTGAGCGGACCTGCCCTGTGATGTCAGGGGGCCCCAAATACGAGTACCGGTGGCAGGATGACCTCAAGTACAAGAAGCCGACTGCACTGCCAGCCCCCCAGTACATGAACCTTCTCATGGATTGGATTGAAGTCCAGATCAACAATGAGGACATATTTCCAACGTGTGTGGGTAAGTCCATGACCAGCTTCCTGGTTATTTTGTCACTTCCCACCCAAGCTTGGAAGGTTTGCAAGGGCTTCTTCCGGGACTGCCTTTGAATGCCGGATAGCGCCTATATCAGTGTTTCCCTAAATTCCATCAGTCACATAACAGCAATTTCCTTTTCCGGATCTAAGGACCTTATTGAAAAAAAAAATCATTCGTAGACCACTTAGAATTATTTTGTAGACCTAAATAGTGGGAAACACTGGCTTGATGAAAAGTCGGATTTGATCTTATTGGCTTCCTTGGGATTAGACTCCAAACCCACCCAGAGCTCCTGGTAAAACTTTTAATTTGGAGCTAATTAACTAGTTAGTTACATTAACTCTGGTGCAATTATTGGTACTCGTCTCTCAGGGTAAGAAATCCCAGTGTGAGAATCCGTGGATTTGCTTGGGAATCAAGCAAACAGGCAGTTGGCATTTTGGAGAAATAAGATCCTGGCATTCTTTTCTCCCCTCTCCTGATCATAGGTATTAATTTCAGTCTGTACTATTAACTCTGGACCCTTGTGTAGCTGCTAGACCAACCCGGACACCTGAAATGCAAATGCTTTTGTTTGCTTTGTGCTCTGAGCCATAAAATTCTTCAAGGGGAGAGACCAGACCTTTCCTATCTCTTATATTTCTTTATGCTGCTGATCATTGAATCTGCAAGCCTGGCAGGTTGAATTCAGAATTCAGTTTTTAGGGCCTTAGGTTCAATAAGGGTGAGAGCATTCTCTTCTTTGCACTGTTGTACCTGTGATACCTAGCATGATGCCCTGGAACCTTTTAGGCATTCAGGAACTATTTGTGGAATGGTTGAAAAAATACTTATGCTGCTGGAAAATATTATTGAAAAGCTCTGAGATAGTTGGGGTATTAAAAAAAAAAAAAAGCGTTTGAAACACATTGCAGAAATCACCTTTAGATGGGGCATGTGTGTCCCCATGTGGCATATGGAAAGTTGAAGTGGGCTGTATGGAAGTAATTATGTTTATACCAGAAAAAAAAATGTATATAAATTGATTAGGGCAGTATGTCCATCTTGAAACATTCAGATCTGCTCAGAAGCCTCGTGTTGACTTGTCCAGTTTCCTCACATACTTTCTCTCTGCTGTCCCTTGTTAGGGCAGGAAGTGGGGTGGATGGCGGCACAACCCTCCTTGGTTGGCTCACCAGCATAGGAGGAAGAAGGAAGGTTTCAGAAACTCCCCTGGCTGTATAATTGGCGCCTTGGAGGAGTAGCAGTTTCCTAGGTTCGTGTCTTTTTGCACTTTCATTGACTGTCAGAGGCTTCTTCTGGAGCTGGGAGGAATTTGTCTTTTCCAAAAGCATTACAAGCAACTGCCAATGACTCTGCAGAACATACGACAGCAGTAGAGGTAAATAAATGTGGCCAAGGATCCCTCCTTGCTGCCCTTCCCCTTCTGTTTCTTTGACGCTTTGAACTCTGGGCACTTCTGTTCTGTCTGGCAGTTGTGGTTACCACATAGAGTTGCTGACCAGAAATAACATCACAGAGCCTGGTGTGTTACTTAAGAGTGAGGAAGCTTCTGGCCATCTCCCTGGAAAATAGAACATCATAGGTGATTTTAGACTTTGCTTGGAGGAAATCACTGGATGCCACCAGATCCCCCAGAGCGATTGACTTTGCTTTCTTTTTCTTGATGGTTTCCTTAGCCATTCAGTGTGCTTGGGGAACACTCACCTGATCAGAATCCTCTATTTCAGCTCTTCGCAATCTGTGCCGCACAGTACAAAAGTGTTTTGGGAGCTCTTAATAGGTGCACTGTGATTTTTTTTTTTCTCCCATGGAAAAATAAGTTTGGGAAATGCAGAGTGAAATTGATTTCTTTACTGCAGGACTTTAAATATACTAATGTGCATTATACATCTCCAAGAAAAGAATATGTTAGTAAGTAGTGTATCTTAATTTGAACCTGGTACCTTCTTCTTTTTTTTTTTTTTTAATGGAACACTATTAGCGTCTTTTGGGAAATGTTCATCTATATAGAGTTGTCAAACTTTTCTTTGTATCAGAATTACTTGGACCTTCTTCTCAAAATGCAGATTCCTTGGTCCTCCCCCTCAACAACTAAATCAGAATCTCTTAGGTGAGGCCTAAGAATCTGTACTTTTGGTAAGCTCCTCCCACCCCTCTTGTTTATTGTAACCACCCAGAATGCTTTTCATCCTCCCCAGGAACAGTTTGTTTCTTACCTCTCTGGTTTTATCCATGTCATTCTCTCCTTTGGAATCCCCTTCTAGTGAATTCTTTTTTTTTTTTTTTTTTTGCGGTACGCGGGCCTCCCACCGTTGTGGCCTCTCCCATCGCGGAGCACAGGCTCCGGACGCGCAGGCCCAGCGGCCATGGCTCACGGGCCCAGCCGCTCCGCGGCATGTGAGATCCTCCCAGACCGGGGCACGAACCAGTGTCCCCTGCATCGGCAGGCGGACTCTCAACCACTGCGCCACCAGGGAAGCCCCTAGTGAATTCTTATACATCCTTTATACCACCTCAGACTTCCCTGGTGGTCCAGTGCTTAAGACTCCTCCATGCTTCCAATGCAGGAGGCGCGAGTTCGATCCCTGGTTAGGGAACTAAGATCCCACATGCTATGTGGTGTGACCAAAAATTTTTTTTAAAAAATGAACTTTATACCATCTCCTCTGTGAAGACTGTCATCTTTTAGAATATAAGTCCCTTCAAGTTAAAAATATGGCTTATGCATTTGAATATCCCAGCACTAAGTCCAGTCCTGGTGCCTTATAAGTTGTTGGATGGATGGACGGATGGATGGATGGATGGAAAAATAATCTTTATAAAGTTCCAGCATGTGTATGGTACTGGTGATCAAAGTGAAGTTAAACAAATGTCTCTGAATCTCTTTATCACCATTCCTGGGTATTTCCCGTACCTTGCCTTCCACAGGGTTTAATTTTGTCTGTTTAACTTTTCCAAGGTTAAAATGTTAGGGGTCAGTAAAAACCACCACCATCCACCATCACCCTGAGGGCCTTCATTAGTATCCTGCTCACCTCTGCTATTTGTCCTCAGACAATACTCTTGCTGTCTTTACAAGAACTTGCCTTTTAGGAGACACTTTCTCTATGAGAATTCATTTCCTCCTCTTCTTCCTCCCCCTGATTCCAGCCTACTTTCTTTCTTTTTGATCTTGGTGCTGCCATGAGTCATTATCATGGAAATGATCAAGATGTCTGTCAGGATAAAGTAAAAGAGGAATTCCCAGCCAACAGCAGACCCTGGGTGGATGAGAAATTTGGGAGTTCTGCTTCACATTACGGCTTTGAATCCTGGGCATATTTCTGTCTTCTTGCCTGGGAATTGGGAGGGTTTGAAACTTCCCCTCCTCCCCACTGTGACCCGAGGAACTAGAACCGGAAAATACAGACAGATGTGAAGGCTTCACCCTTAGTTAGGTATTAAAGGATATAAACAGCTGTTGATCTCTACCATTGAAACATGGAGGAAAGAAAAACTTTCATCTGTTTCTGGATTCTGGTTTAACTCGGATACCCGGGCTATTTCAGAAGTCGAGCCTTCTCAGTTGGGAGAATACCAAACAGATGTGGCTCCCTCGTGAACCAGAGTCTCCTCCAGTCTCCCTTGATCCTTCCCAGCTTCCTTTGTTAAAAAGCCAACAGATGTTCCTGCAAAAGCTCCCAAGACAGCAGTAACTTCAGAAGCAAGGGCCACCTCCTCTTTGATTGTATCTCTTTAGCCACTTTTAGAGGTAACGTTTGAAAAATAGAAAGCACAGCCACCCACTTTTTCAAATTCCATTGCCTGTCTAATTACAATAATTTTTATGTTCTAGCCCCCAGGTTCTCTGTTTTTCTGTTATATAATAGGACTTAAATCTCAGATCTGACACTCAGAAAAAAAGGAGTGGAAAACTTAGCGCTCCTCCAACTCATGTTTTTAAAAAGTCTTTGAGCAGGAGGAATTTAAAAAATAATGACATGATCTCACCTACCTCTGTGGTTTTAGAATAAATGGGTGTCAGGGAAGGGGAGAGCAAGCAGAGGAAGCAAAGGAAGTGGGAGAAGCCAGGAGGGAACTCACGTGTATTGAGTTTGCTAAGTGCCAGGCGCTATACATGCTACTGTTAATCTTTCTTAATTCTTATAATAACTGAATGAATTAAATATGCCATTTTACCAGTTAGGAAGCTGACATTTAAACAAGCAAAGCGTTTCCCAAGGTTGTACAGCTAATCAGTCATTTAGAAGTCAGGGTTTGAGCTCGAGTGGCCAAAAATCTATGCCCTTGTCACCCACTACCATTTATAGCATGAATCGTTATTCTGCAAACTTCCTTCACGTGGTGAAAGGCTTCTCAATCATGGTTTTAGGAGGTTGTCTAGGGTGGGAAAAAATTCAGAAAAGCTGATTTTCGGTATAAATTTTAAAGAACTGATTCTTTTCTTTGTTTCTGTTTGTCCCTATTTTATTATTTTTTTTAAATAAGATTCTTTTAAAAAATAAATTTATTTATTTATTTATTTTTGGCTGTGTTGGGTCTTCGTTGCTGTACGCGGGCTTTCTCTAGTTGCGGTGAGCGGGGGCTACTCTTCGTTGCGGTACGCACGCTTCTCATTGCGGTGGCTTCTCTTGTTGTGGAGCACGGGCTCTAGGGGCATGGGCTTCAGTAGTTGCGGCATGTGGGCTTCAGTAGTTGTGGCTCGCGGGCTCTAGAGTGCAGGCTCAGTAGTTGTGGCGCACGGGCTTAGTTGCTCTGCAGCATGTAGGATCTTCCCGGACCAGGGCTTGAACCCTTGTCCCCTGCATTGGCAGGCGGATTCTTAACCACTGGGCCACCAGGGAAGCCCTGCCCCTGTTTTAAATAATCACCCCTGAAATGCCTGAGGAGTGTGTCCATGAGACTACAGCTGAGTTTCATCCTCTCAAAATATTGTGGCAGGAAACATAAGGCTATAAAAATGTCCATAGGGATGAGCTTTTCAGACATGGGATGTTGGGGAACCGAGTTTATAATTAGCCTTTAAATTTTAACTTTTTTTTTTCTATTGTCTCCCTCCTGGTTTTTTATTTTTATATAAACCTATGTAACACTGGTAAGACAGCATGTATGTCAACAAAATATATTTACAGTGTGGTAGGACTAGCCCTGGGCTTGTAGACAGAGACTAGCTCTGCTATTACAAGATGCTGTGTGACATTGGTAAACACCTAACCTCTGAGCTTGCGTTTCTCTGTGTAGAGATTCTGATCTCACAGGACTGTTGTAAAGATTAAATGAGGCAGTGTGAGTAAAAACACCCAGCCCAGAGCCATAAGCCCCTATAAGAGGTGCTAAAAAACAAATGTGTGTCAGCTGCCTCTCTCTCTGCATACGTTTCTACTTAACTGTCAACCAAAACTCTTGGATCCCACTAGATGATTTCTGAACAGTATCCCCAGAAAAAAGCAAGACACATTGTAAGAGAATCAACATGATTTTTAAAAAATCGTTGCTGAATTGCTCTCTGATGGGGGTCATAAATACCTTCCAAGACTTTGGGAAATTTCAGTGTTTCTCTAGGAGCTAGACCAACTCCTGGTGTCAGGGATGAACACTTAACCCTTTTAGACAGAAAGCTACTAGGAAGGATCGTTTTACTTGGTTTTCAGAAGACTGAGTACTGAATGTGCCCACGTCCAGTGCCAGTCCGGCAAACCTCAGCAGAGACTGGGTGCAGGTTAGCTGGGGAAGAGGGGAGATAGCTTACTAGTCACATCTGACACAAGCCATTCATTAAAATCAGTGCTGGGTGAGCTGCCCTGGATTTGACCTCTCAAGAGGATGGGGAAATAGTTCTCAGTGCCCAGGAATGAAGCCTCCAAGATTGCCTTTTGAACTGGCAAGTTTTTCTAAGACTCTGGAAACATGTTTTGCCTTTGGGATCTGATAAACTGGCTCCCTAAGAATTTACTCGTTGGGAAGGCATCATAATAAAGCTACAATTTTCTGAATACATACTACCCTCCACGCTTTACCTGCATCATATCGTTTAATCTGTAAAATAACCCCGTAAGGCGGGTATTATGAGGTCCATTTCGCAGATGAAAATGATGAAGTAACGTGCCCAGGGTCACACAGGCAGAGCTAGGGTTCAGACCCAAAGTAGCCCAACTCTACAGGCTGTGCTCTCAGCTACTCCAACATCTCGTGATGTTCTTAGCCCAGAATCAGCATTACCCTTGACTTACCCCTACCTGTTGCATCACATGTTAAATCCTCTTTAGGAAATGTCCTACAATAAACCCAGCATTCACAGGGAAGGATGTGAAAACAGACAGGGCAGTACATCTAATGCAAATTGTACTGGATCCTTACTGATGGGAACTCTTAAAGTTCTACTCGCGGTAAGAGCTTGCCTTCTCTAGATTCTGATGCTACCCTAGTGTATTCAGTTGTCTGTTCATGGAAACCACGCAGAAACAGCTGACTCCACTCTTCCTCACCCCCACTGGCTGCCGGTGAATTGATGGTCTTGTGGAGGGACACAGTTCCCTACTTCCACCTTGTTAACCCAATACTACAGTGACTTGGTGGCTGAGTTAATAAGAACAGTGGTAAATAACCACCCCACTCAACAAATCCCAAGAGATACCTCTGGAAAATGGTGAGGGCCACCAGTGTGCTAAGAAACAGCAGAGAAAAGGAGTGGAGAGGGGAGCCCAGAGGGCCTAGAGACTGCCCTGTAAGTTAAGGCTAGTAACCTGCTGTCCCCACCTGCACTGAGGTCTCCATTACTCGTGCTGTGTAATTTTAATGAGCCATATCTCAAATGACAAGTCGTTACATCTCAGCATCAGCTGGGAAGGGAACTGGGCTATATGATACTCAGTGGAAAACAGAGATGAAAAATAAAGGCTGTCATGGGGGTTGAGGGGTATAGGCTGCTTTCTCTCGGTTGGTGCTTGTGGGCACATGGTGCCCTACCTTAGTCAATGAAGGCTGCCTTGCGGAGGTCAGTGCTGCATGGATAGGCAAGCCAGCTCAGCGCCTAAGCCTTAGGGGATGTGGAAATGCATCCGGCAACGCAGTGGGATGGAGAAAAATGAGTTAACCAGAACTCTTTCCCAGAACAGACATGGAGTTGGAAGGAACAGTTGCATAAGCCACTTGAAGTGAGGATGAGATGCCCAAGAGCACGCTGGATTATCACTGATGTGCCAGCTGACATTTAAAGAGCACAGGTTTTTGTTTATCTGAGTAGGGCATATCAGCACGGCCCTAACACCAGAGGCCTTCTCTCTCTGCCCTCCTCACCAGTCTCTGCCTCCCGTCTAGATAGAGAAGGTACCCTTAAACAGTGTCATTTTGAAGAGAGGTTGAGTTTTTGTCCTGCCCTAGATCTCCATGTGTGGAGAGTGAGTCTCAAGCTTTTCTTTTAAAAGACCTTTGTAGGTTTCAGGACATGTAGTATCTGTTAAGGCCTCTGCATATAAGAACATTTTGGTGTTTCATCTTAAAAAAACTCATGCTAAATTCATATTCTAAATGATAATTCTGTCCGTGTTTTCCTTCATGTAATCGTGTCTTTCTCTTAAGTCTTCTGGTGATATGGATGCTGTGGGAAGATGAGCCGGTTTGGGAAGGTGGGGTGTTGGTAAAAAAGAACAAAAGCATTAGTCTCTGTTAGACCTGAGTTTGAATCCCGGTTATCAACTTTTAGTAGAAAATTTTCACTCTCTGGGCCTGTTTGCTCATCTGTACAATGCATATAAAAGGATCTACTTCATAGGACTGTTGAGATAATTAAATAACGTGCTACATTTAAAATACTTAGCACAGTGTTGACACATAGGCTAGGTATGCTTTTGATGTTATCCCCTCAATATCACATGGTATCAGTGTGATGAATTAGACTTGTCAGGTGAATTAAGGTAAGAAAGGAAAGAAGGTAGGATGAAAATCCATACTTCTTTCAATTATCTGGCTGTGGAGTCGATTCACATGCCCTTCATCTTCTGCTATATCTTATGGAACCTTTAGAAGAAATAGTAAACATTCATGGGATGTTTAGCTTGGCCTTGACGGCTGGAACCAGGTGGGTCCTGGATGGAACTTGAGAAGATGTTCACATGAATAGCATATGAGGCCTGCACAAAGCCAATCCCACCTTCTTGTTTCTGCTACAGGGTGCAGCACCCAGCATAACGCTCTGCATCAAGTAGACACATGGTGAACTAATTACTACTATGTAAGTGTAAATTGATTGACTCATGCTGTATAGTTCATATTACAGAACAGAAGTTTCCTGAAAATTGTGAGGCAGTTGAATTTCTGTCCTTTGGCTGATATTTTCATTTCTCAGAGAGAATTTTAAAGAAAGCTTGGCAAAGAATCCTTTTAGTGTGTGAATACCTCCTTAGTGATATGTCTAATTGATCTTTAGAACAGGCCTTTGGAAGTTAAAATGTTTGTCTTCGTGGAGAGACGAACTGGAGTTGTTAGTTCTCTCTCAGGGAAAGGAAGCACTTTTCACATTAAGCAATAGGTTTTCAGTGTTTCTATATTGTCTGGCCCAGGATCCTAGGGCTGGAGAGCAGTGATGAATTAAGGGAGAATCTCCAGCTGATAGTCAAGCGTTCATTCTGCCGTCACTCCCGGGATTCTGCCAGCAACAGCTGGCTCCTACCTGGTTTCTGGGCCAACTGAAGTGAGAGAGCCCTAATGCCTGGTGTGGCAGTACAATGGAACCTCAGCATCTTAGGACCACCAAGAATTACTTGTGGGTGACTTCCTTCAACATTTATGGGTTGCCTGGCCCAGCCAGGGAATCCTACCATGGCCTCCAGGAGCAGAGGGAAGAAAGTTGTTGAACATTGGGGATTTACGAGTTTCAGCCTTCAGATAAACCATTCATATTTCACCATCCCAAAGTGGCGGGGTGGGGGCAAGCCTACAGCTGAGGGCATCTGTCTTTCTGTGTCTTTGAAGAGAAATGTGAGCAAATATGTTAATGATATGTACCAGAGTCCCTGTGAGCAGTAACTGTTATAACACATGGATTGTGTTATGATGGCTTTATTTTGTTTTCTAAAAATAGTATACAGGTAAGGTTTCATCATCAGCCTGGGTTCAAATCTGTTCCTCTCATGGCTTTGGGACCTTGGGAAGCCCTTGACCCTCTCTGAGCCTGTCTCCTCATGTGGAAAGTAGGGGTATTAATAATTATACCCACTTTGTAAGGTTGTGAGAATTAAGTGTCGTAATGCACACAAGGCTCTTAGTGAGTTCCTGGTAGAGAATTAAGTGCTGAATACATTTGGGCTTTATTACTTTTCATGGTGATATAAAAAGGGAAGACCACTGATTTATTGCAGTTTGTAATGCTTAATGACATAGGAGAATTTCTCCTGCCATATTCGCTGTAAATTTCTTTTCCAACTGGAATAAACATTGAGAAAAGCTATTGATCATGTCATAATTACAGTAGTTATCTTGGAAAAAGAATAATCTTTCACATCCATTAGAATGCCAGTTAATAATCAAGACTTGAGTACCTCGCTGAAATCAATAGATTCCATATTTTATGTCAGGCAGTAATTCCAAAGTTTAAAGTACAGTAATAATAATAACATTAGCTAACGTTTATTACCTATTCTGGGCCCAACAGCATGCGAGGTCCTTTATGTGTTTTTCTTTGTTTTTTTTTTTTTTTTTTTTTGGCCGCGCTGTGCAGCTTGCGGGAGCTTAGTTCCCCGACCAGGGACTGAACCTGGGCCCTGGAAGTGAAAGCGCCGATTCCTAACCACTGGACTCTGAGGGAATTCCCTGTGTGTATTTTATTTCTAATCCCCAAAGCAGCCCCAGTCGACATTATCATTTTCCCTATTTTCAAATGAAGAAACTGAGGTAAGTTCCTGTCCCCAAAGTGTGGGGAGAGCTGAAATGTCAAAGTGGGATGGTGAGGTACCAGTGTAATCGCAAGAGCTGCAAGTTCCTACTCCCTAGGATTGGACAGACCAAGTGAGGGGAGGAGATGACTAGCACCTGGGAGCTGGGGCTGTGCCACAGGAGCTGGGAGCACGGCCTGTTCAGCAGAATTGGAACCAAGGAGAAGATGCACCACCGCTGGAGGCCAAGGAGGACCATGGGAGAAGTACCTGAGTGTCTGCTTCCCTCCTCCAGTCTCCTGCTGGGGTAAAGGGGCCTGGGAAACCTATGTAGGGAATGGATCTGAGAGCAAATAAGTGAATGACTGGCATATGGAGAAAACAGATAAATAACAAATAAACATATGAAATAATTTTAGGTGGTGATGAGTTCTGTAAAGACAACGTTGGGAAAGGGAATTGGGATGCTGTAAGATTTAAGTAAGATAGATGTAGAATAGTGGCCTCAAATTTTTTTGGCCTTTGAACTCCTTCATACTCTTAAACATTATTGAAAATTCTAAAGATCTTTTGTTTTATGTGGGTTATAGCTATCAATTGTTATCATATTAGAAATTAAAACTAGGGAAGTTTTAAAATATTTATGAATTCATTAAAAAAATAAATGCACCACATATTAACATAAATAACATTTTAATGAGAAATAGCTGTTTGCCAAAACAAACCAAAAAATGAGTAAGAAGAATGGCATTGTTTTACTTTTTGCAAATCTCTTTATTTATTTTTAAAATTAATTAATTTGTTTTTTTGGCTGCGTCGGGTCTTTGTTGCTGCGTGCGGGCTTTCTCTAGTTGCGGTGAGCGGGGACTGCTCTTCGTTGTGGTGCGAGAGCTTCTCATCATGGTGGCTTCTCTTGTTGCGGAGCACAGGCTCTAGGCACGTGGGCTTCAGTAGTTGTGACCTGTGGGCTCAGTGGTTGTGGCATATGGGCTTAGTTGCTCTGCGGCATGTGGGATCTTCCCAGACCAGGGCTCGAACCCGTGTCCCCTGCACTGGCAGGTGGATTCTTAACCACTGCGCCGCCAGGGAAGTCCCTGCAAATCTCTTTAATGTCTGAGTTCATAGAAAACAACTGGACTCTGTTATCTGCTTCTGCATTTCAATCTATGGTTCAAGTCCAGCTTTGCACAGATATGTATTTGGGAAGGGGAGGACTTTGTGTACCTGTGAAAGGACCCCCAGGGATGCATACAATCCTTTGAGAACCACTGTTGTAGATAAAGCAATGAGGAGGCCAGTCCTTTGCACCTAGTAGGCATTTGATGATTTTGGTTGAATGAACACAAATTAAGATTGCATTGAGGGTTTCACAGTGTCCCTTGTACAGCATTGTATCATGATTGTATCATTGGTGACATTGTGATAGTATAAGACAGTTAGACAAGATGGTTCTTAGGGCGCATTGATCAGTAGGACACATGCTTTGTGGCATTCACCCAGCAGTACTGATGGCTTTTCACCTTAGTGTTCAGAGTCATGCAGGCGCCCTGTCACAGACTTTTGTAGGACCACCAAAAGAAAGATGGTAATTAGTCTCTGAAAAAAAAAACGCACCCTCTGATTTCCTTAACACTGTGTTCACACTAACCTAATGAGCTAGTTCAGACTAGACTAGACTTAACTGGTGGTCCTTGATGTGTACATAGGAAGTATTTTAAAATTTGAGTGGAATTGCTGTGATATAATTATTGTGCTATACAATACAAGGTGGTAGACCACCACCAGTTACCTTGCAAACTTCATGCAGTGCTATTTAAGTTAAGGAGACCTTTCTATCTGGGTGCGAGAGGTTATGAGTTTCTTTTCACCATCACCTGATACATATTCTTATAGAATGCTGACATTAGCCAAGATCCAAGTAATAATGTAGCTATTATGAAAAAGAAAGCAAATGAATGATTTAGGCAGTAGTTGCTCTTTTGGATTATCTGTGATGCTGCTCTTTCCATCAGCGTGAATAATTGAATTCAGCATTAACTGAGCTCCATGACAAGGGACACTGATGGAGATGACCACCTGTCAGCTTTAGATGGACATGGCCACATTGCTTCAACCCCCAATGGACAGATATAATTACCCTCCGTGGACAGACTAGTTTTTCAGTGGGGTTTATACAACATCTTAGGCCAAATGAAATGTGTTTTTATTGCTGATTGTCAGAGGCAAATCTCATACCTGCCTTTCTGAGCAAATTATATCGTATCCTGCTTTGATATTATGCAGTTGATGTAATAATGATGTCTACCATTTACTGAGTATCTATAATATGTTAGGTGCATTACAACCACTTTAGAAAGGTGCTTTTTACCTCTTTTCCAAAGGAGGAAACTGAGTCTCAGAGAGGCCCAGGTCATATAGCTTATAAAGACCTGTAGCAAGTCTTTCTGACTCCACTGTGTTTTTTCCCTATACCAGGGACCTCTGAGATACCACATTCTAGGCATGTGCATGCATGTCTTTGCATAAACACGAAGACAGAAATATATTCAAAGACTGAGTGAGAGAGGAGAAAAACGAAAGGATAAATTGGAAGAAGGAAAATGTTTGACTTCTGTATGACACCAATGCATGAGACCTTTGCAGAAGAAATCCTGCCTGCCTGGATGAAATAAGATATTTCAAGTCATGGCTTTGTTCCTTTCTCATTGTGCCTTAAATATGTGGATTTGACTCATGGTCTGCTGAAACTAGGGAGACTGCCACTGGGACAAACGCTCCCATTAATAAGGTGAGACAGGGACTTCCCTGGTGGCGCAGTGGCTAAGAATCCGCCTGCCAATGCGGGGGACATGGGTTTGAGCCCATGGTCCGGGAAGATCCCACATGCCCCAGAGTAACTAGGCCCATGCGCCACAACTACTGAGCCTGCTCTCTAGAGCCTGCGAGCCACAGCTACGGAGCCTGCGTGCCGCAACTACTGAAGCCCACGCGCCTAGAGCCTGTGCTCCGCAACAAGAGAAGCCACCACAATGAGAAGCCCGTGCACCGCAACGAAGAGTAGCCCCTGCTTGCCACAATTAGAGAAAGCCCATGCATAGCCAAAAAAAAATGAAATAAGGTGAGACAGATAAGGTGGTTCAATAATTTTCATGTGTGTAGTGAGGACTGATTTTGTGTGTGTGTGTGTGTGTGTGTATGTGTGTGTCCAAGGTGAAAATCTCACTGGTTAGGAAGAAAAGAAGGAAAAAATAAAAGAATATGACGGTACGCCTGCTAGCTACCTATAATGCCCTATGGTTCCACATTGAGAAAATGAGCAGAACAATATAATTGTCTTCAACTTTTACCTTTCAGTCCAGTGTGCAGTCCCTCTGACCCTTTTTACTGCCTTCCCTTTCCACTCCTTGGTCTGTTAACCCTATTTCTCTCCTGTAACACCACGAGGCCTGGGTCATAAGGTTGCTGTGAGGACTTCATAATACATGGGGCTCGGCATGTCGAAAACGTTTGACTAATATCAGCTAACATGATTACTAACAATGTTGTCAACACTGTATTTCTGCATAGTAGTTACTATGTTTTTCCTCCCATATGAGAAGCTGCACATACCAGTGATTGAGGCTCTCAGAAATTAGGACCCTGGAGGCCCTGAGCCCTCCACAGGCAGGGTCAGAGGCAGGTTTCTGGACTTGCTGCAGGGGTGGACTCTTCAGCCATGGTTTCTCTGCCATCCCTCAGACAATTGACACTTTGGGGCCCATGAAATTGTTTTAGCTGTAAAACATGTTGACTCTTAAAATAGCCATGGAATCTGGCTGCCCTTATCAGTCTGTGATGACTCACAGGGTTGACTGGGCTCAATGTTGTTTCAGGTGCCACAGGTGTACATTTCACCTCTTCCCCGCTGTGTTCCCCAGCAGCTGGCCTTTGAGGAAGGCCCATGGGGCACTGTCGGCTCAAGAGAAATACGGCCAAATGTGGGGCTCAAGTTTTTCAGATAAAACAGTGTCACCTTTTCCAGGACAGTTTGAAAAGGGGATGTTATCAAAGTGAACCTTTTTTTTTTTTTTTGTGGTACCCGGGCCTCTCACTGCTGTGGCCTCTCCCGTTGCGGAGCACAGGCTCCGGACGCGCAGGCTCAGCGGCCATGGCTCACGGGCCCAGCCGCTCCGCGGCATGTGGGATCTTCCCGGACCGGGGCACGAACCCGCGTCCCCTGCATCGGCAGGCGGACTCTCAACCACTGCGTCACCAGGGAAGCCCCAAAGTGAACCTCTTTAATGACCCAATAAATAGATCCATGAGGATGAGTTTCTTGAAAAAGCTACGTTTCAGAACTAAGTTCGGGGTTATAATGCAATAACTATTTATTAAACATCTGCCTATTCCAAGTACTGTATTAAGGGGTGGGATACAAAGACTGGTCTGCCTGGTCCTTGTGCCTGCCCCTTGGGGGCCCCTCCACACCCCTCAGAGTGCTCTGCTCCCACAGCTGGAGCATTTGACCCCATCCACAGGCTCGGACCCACCAGAGGCTCTGACCTTCTTCACAGGTTTTAGTGGCAAGATGGACTCTCCCAGTATTATTTATTGGGCCAGCCCCATACCCCGAATTCCAAGACTGGGAAGTGGATTCTTACCTAGGGCTCTACCTGGTATCCCAATATTTGTAAACTGGTGTCCCAGATTGTCGCCCAGCTGTGCCATATTAGAGTCTTACTTCTGGTGTCCAGACCAGGAACAGGGTCCCCACTATTTGATCCTAGCCCCTTCCATGCAGACCATTTGCCAGCCCCTAATTCCTCTTCCAGTCCCCCTCTTGCCCCAGCACCCTGCCATCTGCCAGGGCTCCCTGGGTTACCTCCTCCTGAGTTCGCCTCAAGCACCTGCCTCGTCTCTGTGGGTCTATCAGTGGTCCTCAACCTCCTGCCACTGAAGAGGGCCTCCTCCCGCCAACGCAGCAGCAGAAGTTCTGCAGCTGCAGCCTCCGGCTGGGAGGCTTTTAGCAGGGAGCAAGTGAGGGCTCCCAGACTCCAGCAGGAACAGGGCTTTGAATCCCATTCCCTTCTAGCCACTAATGCCCTGAACTTACTGCTTAGGTGTTTTCTAAGGTTAGTGGCCTGCTCCTTTGCCCAAGCTGAAGCGGCGTCAGAAGGCTGAGGGGCTAAGAGTTGGTGCCTTAAAAGCACCAACTTAAAAGAATTTTCAGTGCTCTTGGCTATGTATACGGTTACTGCTAACTGCTCTCTATGGATGTGGCTTCTAAAAGGTAAACTGACTTGCATCGCAATGTCTTAATGGTGTTGCAACTAAATAAGAAAAGGAGAATGCATCTGGTATATCTTTCATCTTATCAAGAGGCCCCTATTCATCTGGTCCAGCAGGCCATCTCCTTAATTTAAGAAACAGCCTTGTGACTTCTGTTCTTCCATAGCTTCTAGATGTGTTTTTATTTCCAGTAGGATTTAGCAGAGTCATTATCTCACGCTTTAAGAAGGCTCCAGACTAAAAATACCTCAATACATTTTTTTTAATGACATAAGAAAACAGAAATCTTCTTTTTTCCTTGGAGAGAAGCAGTTTCAAATATAAGACTGGCAGATGTGTCCCTAAGGATGACTCTCACTTCTGTTGCATAGATCACTGCTCATAAATAATGAGTGTGACAAATGTCAGATGCATCGGTGAATTTCAGAAGGAAGGCTCTGGTGACAATGTTACGTACTTTGTAGCCGTTGAAGGGAGATGTTTATCAGAAATGAGCCTACTGGGTTTTTTTCTTTTTAAGTGTCCATCAAACGGATCATATTCATCAATGATTAGTAAATAAATAGATCTCATGTTAATAAATAAACAGACTTGATAAGAGTTATGGCCCCTTAACTGGCTAATGTCCAGTAAAATGAGAGACTTGTCCCCTTGCTGGAGGTGAGGACTTGAAACTCACCAAAAAGGACTAAAGTCAACATATACCTTTTTAATTATGTAATAACCCCAAATGAAGTCAGATTTTTGAACAGCAAAACAATTTTATTTTTTCCTGTAGTGGTCTTTGGTCTTCTAAGAGGTCTTAATGCCAAGAGGGCCAAAATTATTTGGCCTATTTTTCACATAGCAGAGGGTCATTTTCTCAAAAACCATAAATCAGATCATGTTTATTGTCTGCTTTAAAAACCCCGATATTGGGCTTCCCTGGTGGCGCAGTGGTTGAAAGTCTGCCTGCCGATGCAGGGGACACGGGTTCGTGCCCCGGCCCGGGAAGATCCCACGTGCCACAGAGCGGCTGGGCCCGTGAGCCGTGGCCGCTGAGCCTGCGCGTCTGGAGCCTGTGCTCCGCAACGGGAGAGGCCACAACAGTGAGAGGCCCGCATACCGCAAAAAAACAAAACAAAAAAACCCGATATCTCCCCACTGAAACCATAAAAAAGTCCTAAATCATTGCTTTGTGAGCAGGCTTCTGGCCACCTCCTCTTGCACCATTTACCCTGCCCACTGGACTCCAGCCATCCTAGCTTTTCTTAACTTTATTTTCATTCTGAAATAATTTGTCTTATTCATTTATGTTGGTTAACAGGAATAAGAGAACCAATAATTCCTTACTAAAAATCAAATGATACAATGAAAACCATCATGATAAATCTGAAATATTGCCTCTTTCTGTGGACACGATTGCTTGAATGAACTTGTCTAATTCAACATGTATTTGTTTACTACGTGCCCAGTAGTATCTTCAGTAAGCCAATCAGACAGTTGGCTAATGTCTACTGGATATTCACATGACAGTGTGCTAGCGTGCTAAACACTGGAACATAGCGGCCAGCAAAACAAGCATGACCTTCTCCTCGAGGAACTAAAAATCACATAGTGGAGGGAAATATTACAAAGGATGGAAGCTCCCCGAGTGCAGGAATCTCTCCCATTCTATGCTGCAACCCTAGTGCCTACAACAGTGCCTGGCACAAGCAGGGACTCTGTGTAAGTTGATGAATGAATGAGTGAAATGAATCATTACAAGTGTGAAAGTTTGGCAGAGGGAAATGCAGTGTGCCACATATACAAAATACAAAGGCATACAAATACTCTTGAACACACATACAACGTCTCTAACAGGGGGGGCTGTTAGAGGGAGGGGCATTTAAGATGGGACTGGAAGGGTGAGTGGGACTCAGCAAGGTGGAAAGGGCAGGGTAGGGAGGTGGTGTGGGCAGAAGGAGAGAGCAACACGTGCAAAGGCTCTGAGGTGAGAAAAGCCTGGTATCTCTGAAGAACTGAAAGAAGGGAAATGTGAGGGCTGCCCATTGAGTGAGGCAGGAGTGACACGTGATGAGTTCACACAGGTAGTGGGGCCTTGGAGACCATGCAAGAAATCATGGAGGTCCTGAGAAGAGCTCTGGACTTCATTTTACTGATGTAGGAAACCTCTGAAGTCAGCTGAGTGACGTGGTAAGACTTAAAAGTTCAAAGCAGTGAACGAGGGAGGGGCAGAATGGATGTAGAGAAACCGGCCCGGAGCTCATTGCAGCGGTCCAGATAAGAGATGGTGAGGGCTTAAACACAAGTGTGAGGTTATATGGATTTGAGAGGTGTAGGAGGGAGAATGGGTGATGGGGGCAAAGCAGGAAACAGGAGGAATAGAGGGTAACTCCTAGGCTTCTGGCTTGAACAACTAAGTAGAGCCATTTTCTGAGTGGAGAATGTTGGACGAGGAGTTCTGAGGGGCTGGGAAGTTTGGCTGAGTTGATTCTGAGGTGCCTCTGAGACATCCAAGTAGGAATATGGACCAGGCAAGTTGGATGTACAGGTCTGGAACTTAGGAAGGAGGTGAAGCAAGTAAAGGACACTGAAGCTGTAGGTGTGGCTGAGATCACTTAGGGCGGGGAGTCTAAAGAGCAAAGGTCTAGGACAGTGCCCTGAGGGACATCACACTCAGTGGTGGGGCATGTTGATAAAGGAGTCTGGGGAGAAGTCAGCGTTAGGAGGGAAATCCGGAGAGAGTGGTGTCACAGGAGCAGAGGAAAGAGAGTGCTGCAGAGAGTAGGGTGTTGAAAGTCTAGGTGAGTTGAGCACAGAAAAGACAAGCACTTCGTAGATCAATGTAGTGAGAGGCGCAGGCCACAGTCCAGGGGAGTCAGAAACACTTGTAAGGCAGCATTGTCCTCCCACAGACATTCAGATCTACGTCTGGGCCCATGGAGCCCAGCCAGCTCCCATGATTCCTAGTTCCCAAAGCAGAGAAGGTCGGAGTCGACAAAAATTTAATCAGTTGATCTAAGAAAGAAATAGAAAATTGTATTGGAGCCCAATTGGGGATTATAACCCAGGAACAGCTTCTCAGAAAGCCCCGAGAACTGTTCTGCCTGTTAGAGGTCAAAGCACAGTTAGCTACATAGGTTTTTGAGACAGAGGGCTGTGCATTAAATGACACAGATAGTTTGCACAATCCAGGTCTCTGTGTACAAAGTGAGTAGTGAGCCTTGGGTCATCGTGGCTCCTTACTAGATCATGAAAGGTTACCTTCTAAGGAGTTATCTTGGTGGTGCTAAGAGAAAGTTGTTCTTTATGGCTGAGCGGGTGTTTCTGCCAGTGGGGAGGTCTGGTCAATGCGTAATGCAGATACACATGGCACAGTTGAGGGGAGAGAGGAGGCCAAAGGGCAGAGAAAAATTTTTATGTTTTACATTTTCCTGGACTTGCCTTAGAATAGGAATTTTTATTTCATCATCCATCTACAGAAGGAGAAGGAGCGAGCAGACGGGAAGCTACCATGCGTCTTCAGAGAGGGTGGATCAATCTTATGGGCCTTGGGCTTCCGTGGTGGCGCGGTGGTTAAGAATCCGCCTGCCAATGCATGGGACATGGGTTTGAGCCCTGGTCCGGGAAGATCCCCCATGCCGCGGAGCAACTAAGCCCGTGCGCCACAACTACTGAGCCCACGAGCTACAACTACTGAGCCCACGTGCCGCAACTACTGAAGCATGCGCGCCTAGAGCCTGTGCTCTGCAACAAGAGAAGCCACCGCAATGAGAAGCCGGTGCACCTCAACGAAGAGTAGCCTGCGCTCGCTGCAACTAGAGGAAGGAAGCCCGCGCGCAGCAACGAAGACCCAACGCAGCCAAAAGCAAATAAATAAATTTATACAAAAGAAAGAACACTATGGGCCTTGACTTGCCAGTTCCATTGCCGTTCCCTCGTGATGCTGGATGACATTTCCTGCCCTTGTTTCCTTCCATCAAACTGCCTGCATTAGTTTGTGCTCATTCAAGTGGTTTTCTTTTGTGTTCAACGAAAAGAGCCTTGGGAAGCCAAGAACTCTTTGCCTCGCAGAGAAAAGACTGCTTGACCTCTGGAGGCTCCATTAAAGGTCACCTTTGGCAGTGATTCAGTAGTGTAGTAGGCTTACTGCTGTAGTACAACCTGCAACTCCTAAACCATAAATTAAGAATCCCGTGCACCTTCAACATGCGCAGAACGGCTTCATTCTCCCCTGTAAATCACAGGAATTCTAAAGCCCTTGACAATTCCTAGTGCAACCTCCCTTAGTTGTTCTGCTTCCAGGAATTTTTTCAGACTTGATTAACTGGAAGGGTGGAGATGGGGCTTTGCAGGCTTTTTTTGGTATCCTTGGCTGTATGATGAAGTGAGAGGAATGATTCTCTTTTTTTAAGGCAGAAGGCATAAGGTTGGTTTTTCTGAGAGACTTTTCGCATCTCTGAATTCTGTGACAGTCAGTGGGCTTTGCACCCCCATTCCCACTGAACAGCTGACAGAGATTTCACCGCTATGTGTCCAGATGTGTGGCTGCCTCTCAGTTTAAAATCATCTTGCCGCTCAAGACAGGTGAGGGGCACAGCAATGGGATAGACGTGGGCGGAAAATGCGTTTAGAGCTAGAAAAGAGGGGAGAGAGGGACTGGAACCATTTCTGATTTAAAATTTTGGAGAAGCCTGGTTGAAAAATCAGCAAATCTGATTTTTTTAAAATTTTATTTATCTATTTTTTTATTGAAGTATAGTTGATTTACAATGCTGTGTTAGTTTCAGGTGTACAGCAAAGTGATTCAGTTATACATATATATATATATATTTTTTTCAGATTCTTTTCCCTTATAGGTTATTACAAAATATTCAGTGTAGTTCCCTGTGCCATACAGTAGGTCCTTATTGTTTATCTATTTTATATATAGTAGTGTATATATGTTAATCCCAAACCCTTTGGTAACCAACGCTTTGTTTTCTATGTCTGTAGAGCAATTAGAAAAAAAAAATTCGGAAAGGAAAGTGTTGATTTTTCTTAAAGGAAAGATAATATTCTCAGAGAAGAGAAAAGGATGTCCCTGGTCCTGTTCCCTAGCATTATTCTCTGTCTCCCAGATGAATTGAGCATTCGTTATAATCAGAAAGTTTTTTTGCGTTTTGGGCACGGGTTGGAAACTAGCTTCCTTTCTCCTTTTCCTCCCTCATCTCCTTGAAGCCTTAATTGGAGATACCCTCTTTTCCTGCACCAAAGAGTATAAAGTCGAGAGGGCGGAGAAAGGTTATCCTCCAGGGACAACAGTTAATGCATAGCTTAGAATTGAATCCCACCCTTATTTAAAAGTTGGGAGCTCTGCATTTTTCTCAATATTGTTAGGTAGAAAGGGATGAAACTAGACGACTTCCAGGCTCCTCTCAAGTGCTGACATTCGATTATGGAAAAGGATTGCCAATGACAGTGCCTGCTCTGAGGGCATGACAAGGGTCAGGGGTGTGCAACCCTGGCTGGGATTCAGTTCATTTCAAAAGAGGCATTGAATGCCTACGATGGGCCGGGCCTGGGTGAGGCATTGCAGGGCACAGACAGAACTGCCCCAAGTGCTCCCTGCCCTTAAACTTAACCACCTCAAAGTGAAAATTAAAAATAAAAGCTGTACCAATATGACAATACTAAATAGAACTCTTCGGTGTACAGGTTATTCTAGTATATCATGAGGCAGCAATCCTGTTATGCAATTATGACTCCCTCTGCATTATAGGGGAAGAAATTCAGTTCACAGAAAGAAAGAAATCTTATAGAATTGCAACAGAAGGAGAGCTCCTATCTGGCTGGTTGATCAAAATAAGTTTTACAGAAATGATTGGGAGTAAAAGCTTGGTTCCACTGCTTTCTTCTGGGACCAGTTTTTATGAATAGACTGCCTTCCACCCTTAATTAATTTCTCTCTTAGCTGTGCAAGTCCCAGCATTATTTTTCTGAAAATGGCAGCTGATTGCCTGATGTCTTTTGCTTTTGTGAAGCACATTACCTAAAGGATGTTGGACTGTTCCTAATGTTACCTTTTCTTTCCAGTCTAGGGCTCATTTATTCCAGTCCTAAAAAATTGATTCAGCTCGGTTTTAAACTGCCCTGCACTGTGATGCCCAAAGACTCCTCTCTTCTGTGTGTGTGACACATAAGCCTGGTACCCTAGAGAGTTTGGGGGAATTTTGTGCATGTTTTGGGTCTCTTGGTACATGGAACTGTGTTTATCTCTCACGTTAATCGGTTGTGTACAGTTTTTAATGGGAAAAGCCTGACTTTACTGACCTTTTCCGAGCAAATATATTGACTTCAGGCTGCCTGGTGTCATTTGGAAAAGAACGTTCTTTCTCTTCCTCTGGGGCTGCCTCAAGAGTTTTGCATTTCAAAATCACTGCATTCCCAGCTTCACACCTCCCCCAGTCACCGCCACCAATGTCACCACTTTAAAAGCAGACTAGAAGGGGGCCAGAGAGAAGACGCGAGTGGGGAGGAGAGGCCCAGGGGCTGTGTGGCGGTCAGTCATTGGTGTTGCCCTTTGGTGTGCGAGGAAGATTTACATCACTAGCCCTCATGTTCTCTCCATAGCAGTCAGCTCCTGTTGCCACTCGAGGTCAAGCTTTCCTTCCCAAGGGAAGTCTTGTCTTTCTAGAAAGTACTGTCCTCTTTACGGGGTTGGACTCCCTCTGAATTCTGTGAAGCCTGGGGAAGGAGTGGCCAGGAGGATTAATCTGTCCCCTTCCCTGTCTCCATGTTCTTTCTGGGATCTCTCTTCAAATGTGGTGATTAAATCAGTTAGATCTCTAAGGAGATCAGGAGTTCGATTTCACAACTGAAATAAAACCACAAATCTCTAGTAAAGTGAGGAGAATAATGTTGTTTGTTTAACTTTTGATTCTTTGGATGTGATTCCTGGCATTTGCTTGTTTATTTCCTCATTGTTGGGTGAGCCAGCATCTCCTCCTTTGGGAATATAGAGAATGTCCTTTCCGGGGTGGAAAAATCATCTTAAAAAATGAAAATTTCTCTCTTTAAAAAAAAAAAAAAAAGTTGAATTTTCCCCTTATCCCAGAAGTCAGTTTTGCTAGCCATGCACAAAATCCCAGCCATTTTCAACTGGAGCAACCTATTGAAGAAATGACTGCCGAATTAGCAGTGGCCAAATTCTTGGGGCCTAAGAGTCTCAGGTGGAATCTGATCTTTGACTGGGAAATTTTTTTTTCTGGCAGGCAGGACGGCAGCTTAACAAACTGTGGGACAGAACCCATGTGGTTACTGTTCTGAAGTGGGGAGGGGTTCCGAAAGTTAACATTATCGTGGCAGGAGCCAGGAGTCATTGTGCCTACTTTCACACAAAATACTTAAGAACAGCTACCACAAAACCCCTCACTTAATAGGCAAAATCATCGGCCCAATGAGCTTTTGTATTTAGTGATGACCTCTTGTAGACATTTTCCATCTCCTTTGAATTCCACCTTGGACCCACTTTGCTTTTGTCTTGACTTCAACCCTTTAGTTGTTGTAACTACAAAACATATGGTGTGATGTTACTGATACAGACACACCGTTTTCTTGGTTTCAAGCCTTTTTATATTTTTCAAACCAACCAAGCAAGCAACCAACAAAAGGCCTTGAACCTTAAATAAGATGAGTAAAATTGGATCTGCGTTGGCTGCCGTGGTGGGTGAAAGGCTCAGAGTCTCACCCCCACTCCTCCAAGATGAAGTAGCTTCTTTCACTCATGAAGTGGAACCTTAAAGCTTCAAGAAACACAGTTTGAAATGCTCCGTAAACACTTGCCGCCTATAATTTCCCCTAGGGCCTGCCTTCCTTCTTGTTGTTTGGGAGTCAGGAAGGAGTCACAGACCAAGAGAGGCTGCTTGAGAAGGAAAGAAGAGGCCGGGGGTGGGGGTGGGGGCTCAGATCCAGCCCTTCATGGTCTGTGGTCTCAGCACGTTCTCCAAGCCTCGCCATCTACCCTGAGAAGGTGTGCCTGGCTGCAGGTGAGGGTGGTGAGGGTACCTAGTCAGGGAGTAAGTAGGGATGTTTCCCTACAGCCAGAAAGGTTGATCAGGTGGGGTAGTTTAAGGAACAGCTCTGCAGAGCTCCTACAAGTCAAGTGACACTCTTGGGGCCCCGCAGGGAATTCTGTTGCAGGGAAGGGGCAACGCTGGTGAGCTGGCTTAAGCTTGAATCCATGAAACAGACACCACATCCATCTGAGTTCACCTTTTCCCAGAGTCCTAACCCTCCAGAGCCAGCCCTCTCCTGCCCTTAACAGACTGCCACGGCAGACAGAGAAAATGGATCATGTTCTGGCTCCCAAGAGTATGTTTTCTGTTGATTTTCATTGTTTTAAGATATATTGTTCTCTTAACTGTTTCCCATTCTGAATTGCTCTGAGTGGGCTTAGAATATTACAGAAGAGTTTCCCCCCTTATTTGCCTCTCCGATGACTTCAGAGACCAGGTTTCAGCTGATGTCTACAGTGACCAGAATGACTGCTGGTCATTCTGTGTATACCACCTCCTCCCATGGGGGTATTTTCAAAGATCTCACATCTCATTGAGGGCCTATGCAGTTCATTGGTGTGTTGACCTCTGTGTCGAACTGGGCTTTCCAAGTGGTTCATTTTAGAACATTG
Source organism: Phocoena sinus (assembly GCF_008692025.1). Lineage (NCBI taxonomy): Eukaryota > Metazoa > Chordata > Mammalia > Artiodactyla > Phocoenidae > Phocoena > Phocoena sinus. The sequence continues at coordinate 75,956,311 of NC_045768.1, read as the reverse complement.
TTCTGAAGTTGTAAACTCAACCAAGACCTGTTAGTTGAAGGGAGTGTAGCAGAGGTGTTCCTAGGGCTGGTGAGAATCACTCAGAGTGTTGCTCTGGGCCTTTCCCTTTGTGCCCTGGCATCCGTAGTGTGAACCTAAAGCCAGAGTGTCTCCTAACGGCTTATGGTGTCACCTACAGATTAAACCATTTTGAATTCCTTAAACTTCTGAAGTGTGTGTGAATCACAAAGTTCAGTGTGAATGGAGTATCCATGGAATGTCATGTTTATTTTCCTTAATTTAATTATATCTGAGTACAGTCCCCGTTCTACCAGGTGGTGGGAAACCTAGCCGCAGACATTCTTGAGACTTTCTATCCTTCCTCAGAGCTTGGCAAAGCCTCCAGGATTTGACTCAGGGCCAAAGTCAGCCCAGCCAGTCCTTTATCTACCCTGCTATGCCCATTGTCCCAGCATACACGGTGCCCTTGAGTATGCTACATATGTGGCAATACTGGGGCACAGGAATCTTTGGCAGGGCCGGGAGCCCTGGAGCCTACGACCCAGTCATTTTAGACATGCCCCGAAGCCATCACCTTTGATAGGTTGCATCTCCCCTGACAATAAGTCATATCGATAAATCATCTTGAAACACTTCCTTCTGTTCAGCCTTTAGGACTGCAGTGAATGGAAACTGGACATTTTTACTTTATCTTTTGCCTCTGCCACCCCTCATTTCCCCACACAGACCAAACCCATCTATTTCGGGTCAACTCCTATTCATCCCCTGAGTCTCAGCTGCAGTATCACTGACCAAGTTAGGGGTATCCATGTGGGCACCCCCTCTGCCTGCCCATTCACTTTCCTGTTACCTTGTATTCCAAGTATGATTTGCTTTGGGATCACGTGGGAACTCGTTAAAAATGCAGAATCTCAGACCCCATCCCATATCAGGTTGCACATCAAAGAGTGAGAGGCACAGACCTACTGGATCATGAGCTCCTTGATCACAAGGTCACTGGTTTTCCATCACGATCTCTCCTTTCACAGTGCCTACTCTATGGCCCCCTCAATAAATAGCTGCTGAATGCATAGATAGCCCTTAAGAAGGATAGAGACCAAACATTCAGTTTGCAGTGGCTGCTATTAAAGGATGGATTTTACCTAAAGTGTGACATGGAGCTACTAAACTGGAGGTGGGTTGGGGTACGACTCTATGAGCCAGAAATGGTGGGCTGGGCTAAGGCTAGGTGGCCACGCCCACAGATGTAATAACCAACTTATTAGGCCACATGGGGCCAGGTGGGCTAGGTTGGGAAGCCCGCTGGAGAGCCTGACCCCGGGAGGGAGGGCAAAGACTGAACCAACGAAGCAGAAGAGTGGGTAGGGCAACCTCTGTGAGTGTTCCTGAAAGGCATGACGGGAAATAAGTTTGGACAGGTAGATTGAAATTCCAGTGGCATTCATTTCCCACCCAGTGTTGGAACACAGATTCCCAGCTAGATCAAAGACAAGGCAAAAAATATGAACAGAATCTTTATTGTTCTCTGCATTCCTTTATGCATTTGAACTTGAGGGTAGAGGGATAAGAGCCAGCAAATGGATTAAATTCACCTCTCAAGTTAGTTAGGAAACCTGAGATTTTATTAGCGACTCTTTTTTGGCTGCGTTGGGTCTTCGTTGCTGCACACGGCCTTTCTCTAGTTGTGGCTAGTGGGGGCTACTCTTTGTTGTGTTGCACAGGCTTCTCATTGCGGTGGCTTCTCGTGGTGGAGCATGGGCTCCTGCCCTGTGAAGCGCAGGCGTCAGTAGTTGCAGCACGTGGGCTCAGTAGTTGTGGCCTGCGGGCTCTAGAGCGCAGGCTCAGTAGTTGCGGCGCACGGGCTTAGTTGCTCTGCAGCATGTGGGATCTTCCCGGACCAGGGCTCGAACCTGGGTCCCCTGCATTGACAGGCGGATTCTTAACCACTGCACCACCAGGGAAGTCCCTATTAGCGACTTTTACACACCTAATTATGGAAGACACGACTTCTAGACTGACATTAAGGCACCATTTGAGGAGCTGGGGCAGAAAGGCAGCTGCCTGTGAAAAGGTCATGCTTGTCTGTATAGACATCTCTTCAAATCAGTCACTCTGAGGGAACGTCTGACGTTGGCCACCTAGGAATTGTCCGGCAGGTGAGGTGTTCACTCTTACTGGCGTTTTCTTTTACCTAGGAGATAACCAGGTGCTCTTTTGGGATGCTGGCACATTGGTGCCTTATCAGTTACTGAAGTTTCTTCTTTTGTGGAACATGAAGTCTGTGGATTGTACCAAAGAGGCTTAGCTTTGGATCTAGGGAAAAAAAAAAAAAAAGGAAGCAGCAATGTCTCAGGGCTGCATCAAGTGACCTTGAACTCCACCACTCCTTGCCCTGCCCACTCTTCCAGATGGGCAAGAAGTCAAACCTTGGAGGCTTTCTGCTCTCCTTGCCCTGGAATGCCCAGATGTGCTTGTAGGGGAGCATGTAGCGCTCACTCTGCCCTTGCTTGTGGCAAACTTGGATACTCCTCTGCTGAAATTGGCACCTAGGATAATCCAGTGTGTGCTTGCAAATTCTGTCTTGCCTACACAGGCATGGGATTCTGCAAGAAGAATCAAGTGTCCCTGCCCATTCCCCTCCACCTCTCTGAGCTTGTAATGAACTTGGAGAGCTTGTTTCCAAAGCACTCTTGGGGGAGGGGAGACTATTCTGATTGAAGCCAGGCCTCCCTTCTAGGTGTAGGAGGCTGCAGAAAAGGAAATAGTGCACGCTGGGAAATGAATCTTAGGGATCCTGGAGCAGCTCATTTTCCCCTTGAATTCTGAGTTGGGAGTGGAAAGTGTCATGTATTATTCTGAGATCGGAATTCAGCTGAGCCTGGATTTCTTTTGAAGAAGCAGCAGCTGTTGCCTAGACATGAACTAGAGGTCCGTGATGGGCAATGGCATTGATGTTCTCAAGTCAGCTTCACAAACCCTGCAGGAGTGGAATTATGTGCCCAAATGAGAGATTCACTTCACAGCATCCTGGTCACCTGCCTGGATCTCTGTGCACAAGTGCTGCCAGTATATGTGGTATCTCAACCAATGAGGGTTTGAAAAACTATTTCTCCATGAGATTCCTCCCCACCTATGAAGACACACACACACACACACACACACCCCTTCCTGTCCTGTTCATACTAAGCAAAAATGAAAACAAAACAACAACAAAGCATATGACTCTTCTTTCCTCCCTAAGTGATGCTTGTAACTGAGTAAACTGGATTTGAGTACCCACTCAGTGTAGATGACTTTATTTACACAACATTAAACAGATGATGAGTGTGGGATCTGGTGTCCACACAGTCTAGGTTGGAATCCCAGTTCTGCCACTTACAGGCAAGTTATTTAACCTTACTGAGTCACTGTGTCCTCACAGATCACATGGGGTAATAATGACACCTACCCCCTAAAATTTACTGAACGGATGAAATGAGACTTTATATTTAAGAGCTTAACGTGGTCCTTTGCTACGGTAAGCACTGAGTAAATATCAGACTTTTGAAAAATGTTCATAAAGAAACAGCTCAGCCTCTTCCTCCTGCTGGATGCACCAGTGCTCTGCTGTCTAATGGACAAGTCAGTTTCCCATCAGTCTTCCTTACTTATTCTGTGCCTTTTCTAGTCCCACATTTTGAGCTGCAGTTTGACTTATGAACAGATGGTAAGATGTATGCTTGAAATCCATCAAGTTTGAGAATACCTTGGGGGGAGGATACTGAGGAAAGGGAAATGAAGTGAGGAGAGGGCTGATGAAAAAGCCCACAGGCTTTCTGACAGACACACTGAACCCTGTCTTCCCCTCCACCCTGACCACTTCCAGGTTTGTAAAGCCCACTGTGTTGGACTTCGGGTTATAAATATGGGCCTACAACCCATTATCAGCCATTCTGGAATCCAGAAAAGGTCTGAAAACCCACAAGTGTTTTCATCTGGCATGAGGCTACTTATATTCTTTATTTATTTAACCTAGTATGAACATTCTTATGTTTCACTGTGAAGATATTAACATGTTTGATTCCAAGATGCTGTCCCTGACCCTGCCGGGGGTGTTATGTAACAGGCAGTATATGTACCATGTTACCATTCTAAATTCTGAAAAATTTTGACTTCTAGAACCAAATCTGTCCCCAGTGACTTTGAATAGGGATTTTTTTTTTTTTTTTGGTAACAAGAAACACTATCCTGAAGCAGTTTAAGCCAACAAACAATAAGTTGGAGGTGGTGGGGGAGAAATTTATTTCAAGGCTGGTGAGCAGAACCTCAGGGCAGAAATGCAGCTGTAGTGAGAAGCGCGGCAGGAAGCAGGCCTGGGAAGCCTAGGATGCCCTCTCTAGAATTCTGGTTCTCATGGGCATGAACATGGACGGCTGCCATGGATATACCAGTTATAACCCTGGAGGCTCAATCTGTGGCAAGTGGTAGGAACTTAACATGTACGTATCCATTCACAGATTGGCTTTCCAGTCTGATATGTGCCTTGCTTGGTGGCCCACCCAGACTGCACGTTCTTACTCAGCCCATAATCAGAATTTGACTTTTGTAGGTTTCCATATGATGATCTTCCAAGACTCTGCTGTGCTCCCAGCCTCCTGAGCTGCAGTCCTGGGTTCCAAAGCAGTTTGTGACCAATCCCTGGTGGTTCCTTCTGTGGGTTTGGCAATGGCAGAAATCACTCGGAGTTCACCTTCCTAGAGTTGTGGGGTTTGATTCACATAAGAATCTACGAGAAATGAAGCAGAATGGGAGAAAGATGGCAAAAAGCAATTTGAAAGAAGGACTCACTCAGGACTTAACATGTTCCTCAGTATTGTTTTCGGACCTTCAGTTTAAGCTCACCCCACATTAACTGTCTTTCCCTGGCCATCATGCCCTGGGACCTGGCTTTACATGGTCATGACTGTTTGGGATGAAGCTCTAAATCAGCCTACTCATTTTCCTTTCGTCTTAGCGTCTTTGATAAGCCACAAAAACCTTTCTAAATGTTCTTTTCCCATTTTCCTTCTCTTATCTAAGAGGACATTCATACATAGACATAGGGAATGTCAAGAGGCTAAATCAATGTGGGTGATGATCAGCTGTCAGGAAGCTGGAGCTTTGAGACACATACACAGACAGTGTCCACAGACATTCACCCTGTATCAGTGCAGTGATTAAAGTGTACAGATTCTGGAACCAGCCTTCTAGATCTGTGTCCTAGTTCTACCACTTACTAGCTATAGGAGGTTAGGAAAGTTACTTAACCTCTCTGGGTCCTCACTTCTTCACCTGTAAAGTGGCCATCCTGACACCTACTTCATATATTTGTTGTAAGAATTAAGTGAGTTAATATATACAAAAACACTTAGAAAGTAGGTGGCATGTAGTAAGTTCTAGATTAATGTTTGATACTTTCCTTTTATAAGCACAGAGTCTGAGTTAGATTCTTATTCATTCGTTAAACAAGTATTTATTGTGTGTATTTTGTGTCTACCCTGTGAAGGCCCTGTGTTTGAGCTGGTGAACAATTCACGTATCTTATAGTCTCAGTGGTGAAGGCAGATGTTAAACAAGATATTACACATGTGATGAGTATTATGACCCAAGCATTATGCTTTCTAAAAAGAAGAACAGAAATCAGTAATAATAAACCCAACTTTATTGTCTTTTCTCTTTAAATATTGCATACTAAGAAATTCATATATTCTCCGAAGATCAGGGCATAAGTAGAGGTGAGAGTGTCTTCAAGCAACAGTCAGATCAATTGTTGCTTGCTTGGAACACAAAGTGATTTAAATCTATGATAAACTAAAAAAAAAAAGAAAAGAAAAATAAAATTATTGTCCTTACTATCTTATGTGTGAGAACCAAATATATCTACAGAACAGGTGAAATTGTTGTATTTACTTGCAATCGTAATAATAACAACAACGACAGCCAGAGGACTTGTCATGCTTAGCAGTTCATTCTTCACCCTTGATTCTCATCACTAAGATGTAGTCAGTAGAGCAGGATTTACACCCAATTTACAGATGAGGAAACTACCCACAGCAGTAAAATGACTGACCCCAAGTCACAGGCAGGGTCAGTGCCTGACACGTAATTAAGTCCCGTAATACTTGTTGGACTGAATGGCATCCAGGCATTCTGACTCCCTATGTCGTCTCTCTGGTTCTTTGCAGAACATAAGCAAGACCTCAACTCTGTAGTATTTTCAGATTTCATGCTTATTTAGTAGTATTAGGATTATTTATACTACTTCCTTGCAGATGGTAATTGAACAGCACTGTTTTCTTGACCCTGTCAACACCCAGCAGCAGTTTACCTCCATCTTTTTTCTATCTAGAGATTCAAGACATAGAAAACTAATTTTCAAGGTACATCTTTTAAAATTTTATAAGTACATTTAATAATTTTTAAAAAATCATGTACAGTGTTTCTTGACAAATTGTTTCTGTAACTGCAGTTTACAGGCAAAGTAGAATTAGTGGTGTACAAAGTAGGATTAGCGAAGTCCTCGGTTGAATCCTAGGACTTCAACCAGTCCTAGGATTTTCTCTTCTAGATCCAATCTTTTCAAAGCTATTAATATTCATCAGAGGCTGATCTCACAAGGATTGTCATACAAGGAGCTTAAGAAATGCATCACTCCCCCTGAATTTTTTGGCAAAATATAAAACTACATATTGCAAAAGCGTGAAAACAAAAAGATAAAATCTGTCTTCAGCTGTCTTGGTTAAATATGATGCCTTGGTTCTATTCCACCAATATCTTTAACTTCTCAGGGTGCCCAATTTTAACCTAGGTCAGACTACATCAGCAGAATTAGAGAAATGACACCAGGATAAGTGTGCAGCGTATTTCACATTCACCAAATACCTCTGTTGTAAAAGTCTCTATAAGTAAGTAGTAGAGTTGGACTGAATTTGATTTATGCGTGAAATGTCGGGCACTTGATTTATTTTAATGCAGAAAAGATTAAGTGAATGAACTCAGGAAATATTGGGAAATGAAAGCTAAGTGTAAATCGCTCAGCCAGCCGTCTATTTGGAGAGCAGGCTCAGGCTTAGGTTTTTTAAACTGAATTGAATATTCGGTCCCACCATTTTCCATTTGTAACTTACTGCCCTGAGGAGAGGTAGCGTTCATTCGCTGATTTATGCATTTATCCATTCAATCACTCAGCAGATATTGATTGAGCCCCTGTCAGGTTCCAGGCACTTTTTTGACTTTTACTGGGGATGTTACCGACCTGGGTTCTTGGACTCTTGAATCAAGAGAAATTGATAAAAGGCCAAATGAGGAATTCAGACAAGGCTTTGTTGAGACTCATGCATATATGAGGGAGGGAGTGAAAACAAGTAACAGGTTCCCTTGCTCACTCCCGGAGCTGGGGTGAGCTGGTGCCTTAAATGGGGTTGGGGGTGGCGCGGATCAATGGGTAAGACCGGAGGGGTGGCTTAGGGGTCTGCTCACCCCCCCGGTGGTGCTGTGTACAGGGATCGTGCGTGGTACCCGGCTTTTGCTCCTGGCACCTGAGAAGTGGCAGTTGGATTTTGGCCTTTTTGTATCTTGTTCATAATTTGGCCCAACTGTGCATGCGTGCCGTTATTTCTACGCCCTTACAGTTTCTTTGTATTCTGTTGCTTGAGGGGACATTTATCCAGGTGCAAGCACTGCGGTAAAGGGTCCCATGAGACTTCCCTGGTGGTCCAGTGGTTAAGATTCCGTGCTTCCCAATGCAAGAGGCCTGGGTTCGATCCCCGCATGTGACAACGAGCAAGCATGTTTTGAGAGGAGCGGTGGGTGTGAGCAAAAAGATTGGCGTGATTTCTCCTGCTCTCAACTAGCTCTTTGACTGCAATCTCAACTTCTCACCTATAAAATGGAGCTGAGAATACCTCTAGTTCCTGTGAAGGGAAAATGGGTGCAAGGTTACCCCTCATGCATGGTAAAGGCCTCCCAGAATAGATGAGATTATTATTGTCGTCAGGCTCTGGGTCAGTGATGTATGTTGTTGACCTTCCTATTTTCTCTCCCCAAAGTGTCTGTGTAAGGATCACAGGAGATCATATATGCGAAGTGCCTGGCTGGAGCTCAATACACATGGCTCCCTTCACCATCTCTTTAATGGTAAAGAGAGTCCAAAGTACTGGCTTCTTCCTTCTCACTGGGGACTCTGAGAGGGAGTCTAGAGGCTTAGAGGGTGTTTTGTAAATTCCCAGGGAAAAGAGCTATTGGGTCCTGGAGCCTGGGGTACAAGGCTTCCAGCAGAGGAGCTGCAATCAGATCACTCAAACCTAACTTTATCATTTCATTCCAAAGAGGGTCTCTCTCTCCCTCTCTCCCTCCCTCCAACCTCCACCCACCCCTCCTTCCCTGCTTCACTCCTTCATTTCCTGCTTTTGTGTTTCAAAAGTAATATGTCCTGGTACTAATAATTTAACCAATACCAGTGTCTAAAGTTCTAATAAAATTAAGTTTCTTTCTTTCTCTCCAACCCACCCCAATCCCAAACTCCAGATGTAACTGAAGAAAACAATTTAGTGTATATCTTTCTTTAGTTTTCCCTTGCCTATTCAGTCATAAACACATTTACAAATTTATGGTGGTGCTTGTCTTTTGTTTTGTTTTGCAAAAATAAAGAAAAAAAATACTCCATGGGTTCCACAAACCCCTCCAAATTATATTCGAAGTGTTTAAGAATGCACTTTCTAGGTAGAATATCTATAGCTTTATCAGATTGTCAAAGAAGTCTAGTAACCTACCCCAGCCCCAGATTTTCAGCATCAGTCATTTAAATTTCCTAAAATCCCCAAACATGGAGATTAGACCAAATGTTCTCTGAGGTCCCTCTATTATTGCCATTTCACCAAATTTGCTTGTATTCAAGTCCAAGAAAAGCTTTTTCTCTGATATGCCACTTAACTGTATTTCTCTTATTAACTGATTCTTAAGCATACCTAGAATAAGTCTTGAGGTCCTTCAGGATCATGAAGGAAAATCTTAATGCTTCATAGAAATCCTGATTTTTTTTTCTGTGAGTACAGTTTATTAAATTTATTCAGAATCCAATAATATTTGTATATGCTACATAATAGTTTTATCTATCAGAATAGTGTATTAACACAAAATACATTTTTGTCATATAATTAGAGGATAAAAACATATTGCAAGTCCAAATATCAACCAAGTTTAAATATAGATAACTCAGTGGTGACAGCATATGAAAAGTAAATCTGATCCTATATTTGCATCATGAGTTAGCTAAATAAATAAGTGCATAAAACGGAAGATTAAAGTCTATGAGTGATAGAATCCACTCATCTTGCGATTTAGAACCAGATGTGATGAAATTGTATTTTTCTCAGCAAGGCAGCACTTCAGCAAAGCAGACACACATCTGTTTGGTTTTCCCCAGAGGACGCAGTGGTTTTCAGATCTAAAGCCAAATCCATTTGAATCAGCCAGGACCTTTTCCATCTGAAAGTGAAAAATGAGGCTCTTTCTTACACAGTTAGCTGATGATGCTCTGCTGGCATGTTGGGTCAATTATTGCAAACTTAAGACTGATGTAAAATGTATGTGCCCACCTCATTTATTTTTTCATGATCCCGTCCAAAGATGGTCATATATAAATACATATTTACCGATGGGTTAGAACACTTTTCAAGTAAGAAGTCATAGTTGGGAAAATTCAGAGACTACAGAACCAAGTTCTAATTTTTAAAATTTTATTTTCTAATTTGAAATTACTTTAGACTTACAGATAAGTTGCAAAAATAGGACATAGAGTTTCCATATGCCATTCACCCAGTTTCTCCTAATGTTGACATATTCATAACCTTAGAGCAATTTTCAAACCAAGGAAATTTACATTAATGAAGTCATAATTTTTAATAATTTTTCTGAAAGCAAATGGTAAGATTTCACTTTTTGCCTGGGTTTGAGAAAAAAACTGGTATTCTGTCTCTACAGATTGTACGTACACATAAAGCAGTCTTATAAAGATTCCTTCATTCTAAAGGACTTGAAAACCATACTTAGAGGACAGTTCAGCCAAGCTCTCTCGCAGGTTTTTTGTTGTTGTTGTTGTTGTTTTTCCTCATTTTGGTTAAGAATTTTGGAGATCTGAACAGCAATTCCTACAAACAGCTGCTTGGAAGGCCTACATGCATTTGACTTATTGAGGAGGAAGAAAACTTGTGACTAGGTCATCGCATGTTTATGTTGCTGATTTAAGTAGTGAGGCAGCACTTTGAAAATCACACCATGTGTAACTGGTTCTTTATCACCAAATCCAAGGCCATAGGGAGTATAACCTCAGTAGAGGAGCCAAGAAAAACTGCCCTTCGTTCAAGAATGATGTTTTAAACCTAATCCCCATGTTAGCTTTGCTGAGGCTGGAGGTGGGTCTTGCCTCATGTGGGGAATCTTCAGAGTCATCCCACTGCCCAGTCCTAGATGAATGGAGGCCATGAGTGTCGGACTGGGCTCTCAGCAGCTGCAAGCATCTGTAACGATGCGGTGTTAAGATGAATGAGCCCCACGGGTTCCCAGCTGCTTGCATCCACCGAGACCTTGTAGCTTTAGACAGTTGTTTCTGCCCTGAACACTGGGAAATAAATGTACGGTTTCTCTGCCTGTTGCCAGGGATGATGGTTATTCCCAGTCATGCTCTGAGGTCCTCTGAAGCCATTAAATGGTACCTGTAGATGTTGGCCTCTGTCGACAAGTGTAAGCCAACATTTGATGCTTTGAAAAGCAAGGCCTTCCCTTGGGAAGCAGCAGTGAGAGAGATCATATGTATTTCTCCATCAGAACCCAGCCCAGATTTATAGAGCAAAGCAGGGTGCAGAGATGTCACAGCATACTTTGTGGCTCCCGAGCTAAATGAAAGCTTGACTCTAGCCAACACATATGTCAGTTTTAAAAATACATCTCAGGTTCCAGCATTGGCCTTCTGTTCATTGAGACACCTCAAAGAAACCAGAGCTCTTTGGAAGACTGTTCTAAACTAGCCTCAGCAACTTGCTAAAGTTTGGATTTATTAGGGGGCCCTCCTCTCCTTCCTTTGCCAAACCTGCTTCTCCTGCAGGGTTCTCCAGCTCACAGTTCAGCCAAGATCTTCTCCCCACTTGCTCAGAAACCTAGACAAATCCTTGATGCCTCCCTCTCCCCTGCCCCCACTTTGAGTCTATCCTCCAGTCCTACTGCTTGTACCTTCCGATGTGTGTCGGGTTTCTTTCTCTCTCCGTATTGCCATTTCTGTAATCATCTCTCAATCAGAATACTACAGTGCCCTCCAATTTTAAGTCTCCCAACTTCACTCTTGCCCCCTGTCCAATCCATTCTCTTCAAAATAGCCAAGAGTAAGTTTTTTAAAACAAACCAAAGCCATGTACATAACTGGTTCTCTAGTGGGTATAACTCATGCTGTAACCCAAATGTGACTTTATTCTTTTTCACCCTTGAAAAAAATATATTCGGTATGGTGGTCCTCCCATTGTTCCTGGATAAAATTCTTACAGGCCGTGGCTTTTCTAGTCTCTCTCAGGTGATAAGAATCTTACATCAGTTTAGATCACACACAAAAAAGTCCCAATTCTGTAATGAGGATGAGTCCAATCCAAGGTAATCATAACATTCAAAGATAAGACTCCTGCCCCTAGCTTTACCCCCACCTCTCTGCCGTGCTAAGATAGTTACAATTGAGCTGTTTGCCTCAGGGGAGTGGATCAATAGAAATAAGGCAGGATTCCACTCCTGTTCCAGCATTTACTTCTTCTCCCACTACTGAGTTGCCATTTGGGACCCTGCCAGGGTCAAAGCACAGGGAGGGAACAGGAGACAGAAGATAGGAATGTTATCACTTAGTTAGAAGGCCAATAGCCTCTTTCTATTTGGCCCTACAAATGGATAAAGCTAACTCTTCAGAGTGACCCTTTCAAAGGAGGAACCATGAATGGATGGTCCATCTTGGTCCACTCATGGTTGTCGACTAAAAGGAAAACACACAGTATAAGAGTTGTGAGTTTCAGTTTTGTTCAGAGTCCTTGCTGAGGACAATAGCCCAGGAAACAGACTTTCAGTAGCTTCTGAGAGAATTGCTCCAAAGAGGTAGGATGAGAAGCTAGTATATATACAATTTTTGGCCACAGAATACTTGCAGTCAAGCACGCATTTCAATAAAAGATTATTGCTAGTCACAAGGAACAGATATCTCAGTTAATGATTTTAGTCCTTTTCTATGTATGGGAAGATGTAAGGATCTGGGTTCATTAAAATTCTTCCTGGGACTTCCCTGGTGGCACAGTGGTTAAGAATCTGCCTGCCCGAAAATCTCCCAGAGTTCTCCATCTCAACTCCAAGACACAGCTCCACTCAATGACCAGCAAGCTACTGTGCTGGACACCCTATGCCAAACAACTAGCTAGACAGGAACACAACACCACCCATTAGCAGAGAGGCTGCCTAAAATCAAAATAAGGCCACAGACACCCCAGAACACACCACCAGACGTGACCTGCCCACCAGAAAGGCAAGATCCAGGCTCATTCACCAGAACACAGGCACTAGTCCCCTCCACCAGGAAGCCTACACAATCCACTGAATCAACCTTAGCTACTGAGGGCAGACGCCAAAAACAACAGGAGCTAGGAACCTCCAGCATGCGAAAAGGAGACCCCAAACACAGTAAGTTAAGCAAAACTGAGAAGACAGAGAAACACACAGCAGATGAAAGAGCAAGGTAAAAACCCACCAGAGCTAACAAATGAAGAGTAAATAGGCAGTCGACCTGAAAAAGAATTCAGAGTATTGATAGTAGAGATGATCCAAAATCTTGGAAATAGAAAGAAGAAAGTACAAGAAACATTTAACAAGGACCTACAAGAACTAAAGAGCAAACAAACAATGATGAACAACACAATAAATGAAATTTAAAATTCTCTAGAAGGGATCGATAGCAGAATAACTGAGGCAGAAGAACGGATAAGTGACCTGGAAGATAAAATAGTGGAAATAACTACTGCAGAGCAGAATAAAGAAAAAAGAATGAAAAGAATTGAGGACAGTGTCAGAGACTTCTGGGACAACATTAACTGCACCAACACTCAAATTATAGGGGTCCCAGAAGAAGAAGAGAAAAAGAATGGAACTGAGAAAATACTTGAAGAGATTATAGTTGAAAACTTCCCTAATATAGGAAAGGAAATAGATAATCAAGTCCAGGAAGCACAGAGTCCCATACAGGATAAATCCAAGGAGAAACACTCCAAGACACATATTAATCAAACTATCAAAAATTAAATACAAAGAAAAAATATTAACAGCAGCAAGGGAAAAACAACAAATAACACACAAGGGAATCCCCATAAGGTTAACAGCTGATCTTTCAGCAGAAACTCTGCAAGCCAGAAGAGAGTGGCAAGACATATTTAAAGTGATGAAAGGGAAAAACCTACAACCAAGATTTCTCTACACAGCAAGGATCTCATTCACCTTTGATGGAGAAATTAAAACCTTTACAGTCAAGCAAAAGCTAAGAGAATTCAGCACCACCAAACCAGCTTTACAACAAATGCTAAAGGAACTTCTCTAGGCAGGAAACACAAGAGAAGGAAAAGACCTACAATAGCAAACCCAAAACAATTAAGAAAATGGTAATAGGAATATACATATGGATAATTACCTTAAATGTAAATGGATTAAATGTTCCCACCAAAAGACATAGACTGGCTGAATGGATGCAAAAACAAGACGCGTATATATGCTGTCTACAAGAGACCCACTTCAGACATAGGGACACATACAGACTGAAAGTGAGGCATGGAAAAAGATATTCCATGCAAATGAAAATCAAAAGAAACCTGGAGTAGCAATTCTCTTATCAGACAAAATAGACTTTAAAACAAAGACTATTACAAGAGACAAAGCAGGACACTACATAATGATCAAGGGATCAATCCAAGAAGAAGATATAACAATTGTAAATATTTATGCACCCAACATAGGAGCACCTCAATACATAAGGCAAATACTAACAGCCATAAAAGGGGAAATCAACAATAACACAACCATAGTAGGGGACTTTAACACCCTACTTTCACCAATGGACAGATCATCCAAAATGAAAATAAATAAGGAAACACAAGCTTTAAATGATACATTAAACAAGATGGACTTAATTGATATTTATAGGATATTCCATCCAAAAATAACAGAATCCACTTTCTTCTCAAGTGCTCATGGAACATTCTCCAGCATAGATCATATCTTGGGTCACAAATCAAGCCATGGTAAATTTAAGAAAATTGAAATCGTATCAAGTAACTTTTCTGACCACAACGCTATGAGACTAGATATTAGTTACAGGAAAAAGTCTGTAAAAAATACAAACACATGGAGGCTAAACAATACACTACTTAATAACCAAGAGATCACTGAAGAAATCAAAGAGGAAATCAAAAAATACCTAGAAACAAATGACAATGAAAACACGACAACCCAAAACCTATGGGATGCAGCAAAAACAGTTCTAAGAGGGAAGTTTAAAGCAATACAATCCTACCTTAAGAAATAAGAAACATCTCAAATAACCTAACTTTACACCTAAAGCAATTAGAGAAAGAAGAACAAAGAAACCCCAAAGTTAACAGAAGGAAAGAAATCATAAAGATCAGATCAGAAATAAATGAAAAAGAAATGAAGGAAACGAGAGCAAAGATCAATAAAACTAAAAGCTGGTTCTTTGAGAAGATAAACAAAATTGATAAACCATTCGCCAGACTCATCAAGAAAAAAAGGGAGAAGACTCAAATCAAAAAAATTAGAAATGAAAAAGAAGTAACCACTAACACTGCAGAAATACAAAGGATCATGAGAGATTACTACAAGCAACTATATGCCAATAAAATGGACAACCTTGAAGAAATGAACAAATTCTTAGAAATGCACAACCTTCCGAGACTGAACCAGGAAGAAATAGAAAATATAAACAGACCAATCACAAGCACTGAAATTGAAACTATGATTAAAAGTCTTCTAAGAAACAAAAGCCCAGGACCAGATGGCTTCACAGGCGAATTCTATCAAACATTTAGAGAAGAGCTAACACCTATCCTTCTCAAACTCTTCCAAAATTCAGCAAAGGGAGGAACACTCCCAAACTCATTCTACGAGGCCACCATCACCCTGATACCAAAACCATACAAGGATGTCACAAAGAAAGAAAACTACAGGCCAATATCACTGATGAACATAGACGCAAAACTCCTCAACAAAATACTAGCAGACAGAGTCCAAAAGTACATTAAAAGGATCATACACCATGATCAAGTGGGGTTTATTCCAGGAATGCAAGGATTCTTCAATATACGCAAATCAGTCAATGTGGTATGCCATATTAACAAACTGAAGGAGAAAAACCGTATGATCATCTCAACAGATGCAGAGAAAGCTTTTGACAAAATTGAACACCCATTTATGATAAAAACCCTGCAGAAAGTAGGCATAGAGGGAACTTTCCTCAACATAATAAAGGCCATATATGACAAACCCACAGCCAATATCATCCTCAATGGTGAAAACCTGAAACCACTTCCACTAAGATCAGGAACAAGACAAGGTTGTCCACTCTCTCCACTCTTATTCAACATAGTTTTGGAAGTTTTAGCCACAGCAATCAGGGAAGAAAAAGAATTAAAAGGAATCCAAATAGGAAAAGAAGAAGTAAAGCTGTCACTGGTTGCAGATGATATGATACTATACATAGAGGATCCTAAAGATGCTCCCAGAAAACTATGAGAGCTAATCAATGAATTTAGTAAAGGAGCAGGATACAAAATTAATGCACAGAAATCTCTTGCATTCCTATACACTAATGATGAAAAATCTGAAAGTGAAATTAAGAAAACATTTCCATTTACTATTGCAACAAAAAGAATAAAATAACTAGGAATAAACCTACCTAAGAAGACAAAAGACCTGTATGCAGAAAACAAACAGACACTGATAAAAGAAACTGAAGATGATACAAACAGATGGAGAGATATACGATGTTCTTTCATTGGAAGAATCAACATTGTGAAAATTACTATACTACCCAAAGCAATCTACAGATTCAGTGCAATCCCTATCAAACTACTACTGGCATTTTTCACAGATCTAGAACAAAAAATTGTGCAATTTGTATGGAAACACAAAAGACCCCGAATAGCCAAAGGAATCTTGAGAAAGAAAAACAGAGCTGGAGGAATCAGGCTCCCTGACTTCAGACTATACTACAAAGCTACATTAATCAAGACAGTATGGTCCTGGCACAAAAACAGAAATATAGATCGATGGAACAGGATAGAAAGCCCAGAGAGAAACCCACGCACATATGGTCAACTTATCTTTGATAAAGGAGGCAAGAATATACAATGGAGAAAAGTTAGCCTCTTCAATAAGTGGTGCTGGGAAAACTGGACAGCTACATGTAAAAAAATGAAATTAGAACACTCCCTAACACCATACACAAAAATAAACTCAAAATGGATTAAAGACCTAAATGTAAGGCCAGACACTATCAAACTCTTAGAGGAAAACATAAGCAGAACCCTGTAAGACATAAATCACAGCAAGATCCTTTTTGACCCACCTCCTAGAGAAATGGAAATGAAAATAAACAAATGGGGCCTAATGAAACTTAAAAGCTTTTGCACAGCAAAGGAAACCATAAACAAGACGAAAAGACAACCCTCAGAATGGGAGAAAATATTTGCAAATGAAGCAACTGACAAAGGATTAATCTCCAAAATTTACAAGCAGCTCATGCAGCTCAATATCAAAAAAACAAACAACCCAGTCCAAAAATGGGCAGAAGTCCTAAACAGACATTTCTCCAAAGAAGTTATACAGACTGCCAACAAACACATGAAACGATGCTCAACATCACTAATCATTAGAGAAATGAAAATCCAAACTACAATGAGATATCATCTCACACTGGTCAGAATGGCCATCATCAAAAAATCTACAAACAATAAATCCTGAAGAGGGTGTGGAGGAAAGGGAACCCTCTTGTACTGTTTGTGGGAATGTAAATTGAAACAGCCACTATGGAGAACGGTATGGAGGTTTCCTCAAAAAACTAAAAATAGAACTACCATAGGACGCAGCAATCCCACAACTGGGCATATACCCTGAGAAAACCATAATTCAAATAGAGTCATGTACCCAATGTTCATTGCAGCTCTATTTACAATAGCCAGGACGTGGAAGCAACCTAAGTGTCCATCATCAGATGAATGGATAAAGAAGATGTGGCACATATATACAATGGAATATTACTGAGCCATAAAAAGAAACGAAATTTAGTTATTTTTAGTGAGGTGGATGGACCTAGAGTCTATCATACAGAGCAATGTAAATCAGAGAGAGAAAAACAAATACCATATGCTAACACATATTTGTGGAATCTAAAAAAAAAAAAAAAATGGTCATAAAGAACCTAGGGGCGAGATGGGAATAAAGACACAGACCTACCAGAGAATGAACTTGAGGACACTGGGAAGAGGAAGTGGAAGCTGGGACGAAGTGAGAGAGTGGCATGGACATATATACACTACCAAATGTAAAATACATAGCTAGTGGGAAGCAGCCGTATAGCACAGGGAGATCCACTCGGTGCTTTGTGACCACCTAGAGAGGTGGGATAGGGAGGGTGGGAGGGTGACACAAGAGGGAGGAGATATGGGGATACATGTATATGTATAACTGATTCACTTTGTTATAAAGCAGAAACTAACACACCATTGTAAAGCAAGTATACTCCAATAAAGATGTTAAATAGAAATAAAAATAAATAATAAAAAAGAATCTGCCTGCCCATGCAGGGAACACGGGTTCGAGCCCTGGTCCAGGAAGATCCCACATGCCGCGGAACAACTAAGCTTTTGCACCACAACTACTGAGCCTGCGCTCTAGAGCCCTCGAGCCACAATTACTGAAGCCCGTGCCCCGCAACAAGAGAAGCCACCGCAGTGAGAAGCCTGCATACCACAACGAAGAGTAGCCCCCGCTTGCCGCAACTAGAGAAAGCCCGCGCACAGCAACGAAGACCCAACACAGCCAACAATAAATAAATAAAATAAATTTATTAAAAAAAAATTTCTTCCTGAGATAGACATATACCTGTCTAAGGGGTCTATTTTTCCAAAGCACAGAGTAGCTCATCCTGTTGTTCATCCTGAATTCCTTTTAGGGTGCACTGTCGGTTAGTGACTGCAGTGGCTAAGGACTTAATGAACTAGGTTGTGAGCAACATTCTTTGCTGTACGTGGTTCAATCAACTGTAGCCACAGAGGGGTGATTTCCCAAAAAGTAGGGCTGCCATAGAGTATATATACCCATGGGCTGTATGTGGGTCCTCAGAATGTAACTAAGGAATAGACAGCTGCAGGCTAATGACTTAGCGTCTGGCTGTAATAAGCTAAGGTAACCCGCCCAGGTTACTGTTTCTGTTTAAAGCAGGATGGCTGTAATGCTCACTTTTATCCTGAGGTGATGCTGCATTAGCCCTCAGGACTGATCGTCCTCATTCTCTTCCTGTGACAGAAATAAAAACTTTGCCTTCCTTTTTCATTAATGGCTGTAAGTCCATAAGCCTTGCTCTGGGGAAAGTGGAAGTTGGTACTTTAACTTAGAGGAAAGGAAAGAAGGAAAGGAGAGGAAACAGAGGAAAGGAAAAGAAAGAAGCCCTAAAAGCTGTAGAAACAAAAAGAAAATTGACTCGTGATGCTGAACGTTTCCTCATGGCACTGAAGTATATAAAAAGAATACATGTCAAGAAGGGGTTGTTGTGTGGTGATAATGCTTTTGAATCTGGGAAGATGGGGGCTTCATCAGGAAGCCATCCCCTCACTTATTAGACATTAACTGGGAGTTTTTACTTTTTTTTTTTCTTGCGACACGGGGGCCTCTCACTGTTGTGGCCTCTCCCCTTGCGGAGCACAGGCTCCGGACGCGCAGGCTCAGCGGCCATGGCTCACGGGCCCAGCCGATCCGCAGCACGTGGGATCCTCCCGGAGCGGTCGTGTCCCCGGCATCGGCAGGCGGACTCTCAACCACTGCGCCACCAGGGAAGCCCAACTAGGGGTTTTTAAGACGTTGCTTTGGAAAAAGTGAGGAAAGGAACCAGGCCAAGCAGCCTGTCTCTGCTCCCTGGGATTCTGAGTTACTAGACATGGATAAGGGTTCTGCTCCTCCTTGGTTTTATTTGATTGTTTTTATTTATTTTTAATCAAAAAGGCAGATTTCAAGGCAAAGCTGACTTTTTTTCATAACCTTTACTCCATGGTATCCTGCCACATACTATCTGAATTGTTTCATATTACTTTGTTAGATTGCATAAAACACCATGAATAGTAAATTACTTGGGGCTAATAGGCAGCCTTTTCCCCCCTTAATTAATAACACTTTTTTTTTTAGAGCAGTTTTAGGCTCACAGAAAATTGAGCAGATAATACGGGGCGTTCTGGTCTGACCCTTTTCCCGCCTCACAATTTATCCCATTGTTAATATCCGGATTCGTGTGCTACATTTGTTACAGTTGATGAACCAAAATTGATTTGTTATTGTTAAAGTCCATAGTTTACATTGGGGTTCACTATGTTATAGTTCTATGGTTTTTGATAAACGCGTAGTGCCGTGTATCTACCATTACAGTAGCAAACAGAATGGTTTCACTGCCCTGAAACGCCCCTGTACTCTGCCTTTTCATCCTTCTCCTTTACTTACTTACTGACTTATATTTGTCACACCTCAAGTGTGAGCAAGGCCCCTCCTGTGGGTTCATTTAATACAACTGGCATGGTTTCAAACTTTCAAAAGACTGCCAAATCCTGAGGGCGATCAGCGAGGAAGTATACGCAGACATTTTAAAAATCTAAAAATATAAGGACTTCCCTGGTGGCGCAGTGGTTAAGAACCTGCCTGCCAATTCAGGGGACATGGGTTCAATCCCTGGTCCAGGAAGATCCCACATGCCACGGAGCAACAAAGCCCGTGTGCCACAACTACTGAGCCCACGTGCCACAACTACTGAAGCCCATGCTCCTAGAGCCCGTGCTCCGCAACAAGAGAAGCCACCGCAATGAGAAGCCTGCGCACCACGATGAAGAGTAGCCCCCGCTCACCACAGCTAGAGAAAGCCCGTGCGCAGCAACAAAGACCCAACACAGCCAAAATTAATAAATAAATAAAAATTTTTTTAAGTCTAAAAATAGGTACGGTGTGTACTCTGATGGTGACTGTCCTGCGCCTCCCTTGCCCATTCAAGGCCTCACACTGGCTTCTGATCTCCACACTTGAATCCCAAAAGTTTAGTTCAGATCTGCAAGCACTTTGCTAGAAAAATTAGAGGGCACTGATTTCACCACTTAAATGCTCCTTTCTAGAAATTTTGAACCTTCTTTGGGACCAAGATAGAGCTGGATTTCTCCACTGCAGTAGTATCCCTTCCTCCAAGCCAGTAGGCTTTCTTTTAAAATGAAGCTATTAGGTTTCTTTCCTGGTTACAAATTAGTGATGTTCACCTTAGAAAATGTGGAAGATTTGGAAACATCTGTGTGTTATTTCTAGATGTGCCTGGCCCAGAGACCAACCAGGCAACAATGGAGGTGCAAAGCTGAGGTCAGAGTGTTAACCCCTGAGTAGTCAGCTTGCCTGTACTTATTTCCAGAAAGATGCAAAATGCGTTTATCACAAGAGCAAATGTGCTCTTAAAAAAGAAGGAATTTCCAGAAATTCAAAAATCCTCTTTTCTAAGCAGTTGCCTAGCCAGGTGCCTCTAAAAACTCTTTTGAACTGGATGACTCCAATTTGCCAGTTTCCAGTATTCCCTTGCTATCATCTTCGTCAAACTGTATTTATTACATTTGCCCTATACTGCCTGTACGTTTAGGGATAAATGGGCCCCACTGGATAAAGGATGAGGTGAGTGAGGCCTTGCGGGAAGCTGGCATCTTTTCTTTCCTACGTGTCTTGGGATAGAAATGTTTGTTGACTTTGAAATCAAATGACGAAATGAATAGGCATGTGCTCCAGACCCTGAGAACCCCCAATAATTGGCGATGTCTTCTCGTTCTTAGGCTGATTTCTTTCATGATCAAAATTTTTAAAAAAATCTATTGATACTTCTTTTACTGTGGTAAAATACACAAAACATAAAAATGACCATTTTCACTATTTTTAATTGTACAAATCAGTGCATTCACTATGTTGTGAGTTCACAGTGTGGTTCAACCATCACCGCTGTCCACTTCCAGAACTTTTTATCACCCCAAACATAAACTCTGTACCCATTAAACATTAACTCCCCATTCCTCCCTCCCCTCAACCCCTGGTAACTTCTACTCTACTTTCTGTCTCTATGAATTGGCCAATTCTAGGTACCTCATATAAGTGGAATTATCTAATATTTGTTCCTTTGCATCTGGTATATTTCACTTAGCCTAATGTTTTCCAGCTTCTTCCATGTTGTTGTAGCATGTATCAGAATTTCATTCCTTTTTTAGGCTGAATGATATTCCATTGCATGTAAATACCACGTTCTGTTTATCTATTCATCTGTTGCTGGACATTTGGGTTATTTCCACCTTTGGGTTACTGCAAATAATGTTACTATGAACATTTGTGTACAGGTATCTGGTGTGCAGGTATCTGTCCAAGTACCTGCTTTCAATTCTTTGAGGTATATACCTAGAAGTGGAATTGCTGGACCATGTGATAATTCTGTCTAACTTTTTGAGGGACTGCTAAACTCTTTTCCACAATGGCTGCACCATCTTACATTTCCACCAACAGTGCACAAGGGTTCCAATTTCCCTACATCCCTGCCAACACTTGTTATTTTCCATTTTTTTGATAATAGTCATCCTAATGGGTGTGAAGTGTTATCTCATTGTGGTTATGGTCAAACCTTTTAAAGCAACTCTTTCTGTGTGGTTGTGACCACCTCTGAACTAGTGTCGTGTAATTTAACCCTAGCTTGACCCCAGCTCTGGGATCAAACAGCTTTGAGCTTAAACCCCAGCAGGAAATCAGTTCCATGAGGACCGGAATTTTAGGCTGTTTTGTTCAATAATATATCCCTGGTCCCTACAACGGTGACTGGCACATAATAAGAGCTTAATATCGTCTGATGAATGGACGAATTCTACCTCCATCACTTACTAGCTATGTGACCTGCCTGAAGTTAGTAACCTAAATCTCTCTTTCCTCAACCATAATATGGGAAGGAAGATAGGGCCTTTGCCAGGGGTATGTGAGGATTAAATGCAGCAATGCCTAGAGAGCACTTGCACACTGCCTAGCACATAGTAGGCACTCTGTAAATGGTAGTAAGATGCTTGTTATGACTAAGCAGGGGGCTTCATACATAGGCCAGTGCTGGGCACTGTCTGCAGCATGGTGATGAGTTTCAAGAGGCAGGTAGGGTGCCATGTCTTCAGGGATCTGGGCAGCTTTGGTGCTAAGCCAAAGCTTTGTAGCAGGAAGGAAGGGGAAGTGCTGCAAAGATCCATTAAGCCCAGAGCTCCCCAGAGCAAATGCGCACCCCGGCAATGATGCTGGGGGGCCAGACAGAGGGAGAAGAACAGGGAGGCATCCTCTCAATGCCTCCCATCCAGCAGGACCTTAAGCCAGAACAGGCACAGAGGGTTTACAGCAGGAGGAGCGCTCAGTGGAGATTAATGACCCATGACTGACGGTGGGTCTTGCAGCTAGAGCGCCCACATTCTTTCACGACGCATAATAACACATTGGGAAAATGCAGCTTCATGTAACCAGATGCTAATGGAACCCTAACATCCCAGGTCCAGGAGTAAGTAGACGGAAGGAGGGGAAAGCTGGGCATTTCCCCTTTTGCTCAGGTGTTGATAGAAAATGCATCTCCATCTGGGGGCAGAAATGTAGATTCCTGGGAATTCAGGCAGGCTGAAGTCTACATCCTGTTTGTTCTGTTACATGTCTAGTGAATGGATGCTGGCTAGTGTCAAGCAGATTTCTCTTAGGAGGAGGAGAACTTTTGCTTTCCCCCCTGGCGTGGTTTGTCTGTCTTATCAACTTGGAGCCTGCTGGGATGTTTCAGAAGTGATGCATGCATTATTCCAGCGGCCGAGTCACCTCTGTATTGATCTGTACAGCTGTCATGGGGTAGAAGGTTAACAAGTCCTACTCTGTGCTTACCACATCCTTTCAGAGGCTCAGACTCAAGCCTGCTGTGTAAACCCTGACCAGAGATCGCCTGGACGCCCTGGGTCACTGGTCAGCTGTCGGCGTTCCAGGCACCATGCTCAATGCCCAGAAACAGCCTCTAGAGATGGGGAAGCCTGTGAGCACTCAGCGAGGGTACCAGCTAGGGCTGGCAGCAGCAGGGCTTGGGGCCCTGGAGCCAGAAGTAGGTATGACAGGTTGTCAAAGAATATAGAGCTCACGTTTCAGGATCAGAGCCAAGAATGGGAGAAAAGATGAGGAAAGAAGTTGAGAGGAAGCAATATTGGAAGCAGATAAGCATCCCCGGAATCCCAGTGTCTTGCCAGAGATAGTCCCTGAGGCCCTTCCCCACATTCCCCTTGCCAAGTCAGTCCCCATTCTATGCATCTGAGCACTTCCAGTTTCATGCTGTGCCGGAGAGGGGAAAGTGACCAGTGCTTCTGGAGCTGAAGGAAGTCTGCCAGGGTGGGAGAGCAGCCAGGGGAGCACAAGACGTCCTTGCCTTCCCCACCCCCAGCGCTTCTCCAAGAAGAGGGAGAGGCAGGGTCCAACACTGGCCCTCCTGCCTTCCAGGAGCTCAAAGCTCTCCAGGCCTCCAGGGCCCCGCTTTGGCCTGCATCCATGGACCACTGGAATTCCAGCGAGACGGGAGCGTGAGTCACTCCACACCTCTCAGGGAGTTGTTTCCTCTTCTTCTGATGGACGACTCAGACCCTCTTTATAACCAAACAAAACCCATCATTATAATCCTGTGGTAACGCTGCTGTTAACAGTAGCTTGAGCTGAAAAGACCAGCTCCCGAATCCTGAGAAAGAGCAGCAATCCTTAACCTCATCTGGGCAGGGTTCCCTGATGTTCTGCTTTAGGCTTTCTTCTAATCTCAGATGTGAAATGCCGGGCACTTCTGTCTTCCCCAGACCTGCCAGATGACACAAAGTGCGGGCCAGGCAGTAAGCGTGTCGGAGAACCTTCGAGATAACGTTGGTGTATGTGTCTTTGTGGACCTTGGCTAGTCTTTGCTTCTTGCCTTCTCCCCACGCTTGTGTATTTGTGGTTTCCTGAAGTTTAAATAATGGAAAGTGACTGATTTTCTTCCAAATGTAACTACATTCTACCTTTCATATGTTGTTCCTCCTTTATTTGTTGTCAAAACCAGGAAGAACATTCCTCTCTTCTAAAAGTGACTTCATTCTAAAATCCAGAGCTATAACTTGACATTTTAAAGGTGGATGTATGGCTGGGTGAAGTCTTCTGTTTTCACTGTAACTAGTTTTCTTTTTTCTTTTCTTCCCTCTTCTTTTCCTTTTCCTTTCCTCCCCTTTTTTCCCTTTCCTTTCTTTTCTTTTCTTTTCCTTTCCTTTTCCTCCTTCCCTTCCTTCCTTCCTTTCTTCTCAATCAATCCAGGCTCTTTCTTGCTCTCCTGGTTGTCACTAGGGCCACACACCAGTTCTTTTCTTTTGTTTTTCTTCCCGGACCATTCTCCCTTCTAATCTGTTTTCCTCTAGAGAAGATTAAATGTTGGATGAGGGGTACAGGGAACCAACTAAGCATGTTCTTCGGACAAAAAACTGCCTTAAGTAGCATGAGCCTCACAGAGTGCCTGGGTGGAGGGGCTGGGGGTCTCTCCTCTGTCTACAAAGGCTTATCGCACAACTGCGAGCTGTTGGCTGTCTCTGGGCAGACTGAAGCCAGCAGGCTTCTGGAAGCTGCACACGACGGTCCTAAACTTTCCTGGCTCGTCAGGCTGCAGCTCAGCACTTTGCCTCTCTCACTGCCTGGAGGCCCAGGGGGCCAAGTGAATGCTGACGGTGTCTCCACAGCACCAAAGAGCCTGCTGGAAAGGTGGAAGGGAAGGCAAGGCACTTGGTATTTTGTGACGGCCACGACCAGCACCCTGCTTCGTAGCAGTTTTACCTGATTGATAGTCTCTTTGGACTTTCTATATTTGGGCTTGAAATTCATTTGCTTGTTTGCCCATTCATTCCTTTAATGGACATTTATTGTGTCCCTACTGTTTGCCAGGCAATGGAATAAAGAACTATATTGTCCCAGATAGAGGCAGTCTAGAAGAGGTACCTTCAGCATCGTCATCCTTAACGATCGTCACCAATATTCATTCATTAAAAAAATAGAGATGAAACACCTACTGTCTGGCAGGTGCTTATGTGGGAAGTGAGATGGGCAGAGTCTGTGCTCTCAAAGAGCTCGTAGTTTAACGTTGGAAACATACCATTACACAATAATTATGAAAAATGACAAGTCCTCTGAGAGAGGAAGCATATAATACCAGTTTGATCTACCAAAATGTCAACGTCATATGATTCACCATAATACTGTTTACTGATTGTTCCCTATATACCAAGCATAGGAAGATGTACTTTGTAAGTATCAACATTAATATTCAAAAGAACCCTGCAAAGTAGGTTTTATTATATCCATTGTATAGATTGGGATACTGACATAAAGAGGTTAGGTGATTTTCTCTTGGTCACAGAGAAGTGGCAGAATTCAGTCTGTCTGACTCTAGTTTTGGGGCTGTATTCTCTATGGTATAGAAATACTGTACATTGTGTGCCAGGCCATTGGAGGGGGGCGGTAGAGCATAATGCCCACCTGTTACGTGGAGGAGAGATGGAATAAAGTTTAGCCCCCAGAATCATTGTGGTTGCCATGTTTCAAAATCTGCTATCAGATAAGAGACAGATCGCTAAATTCAACATGCGTTTTTAACTTTCGGCTTACCAGTATGTTTTTCTTTTGCTTTCCTTGCTTTGATGTTCTTTAATGGTTTTAATTCCTCATTATTGTACTAAGAGGATTTAACTTTTGGCACCTAACTGTGCTCTGTCTGGCACTGTGGATGCTAGTAGACAGCAGGCTGGCAGAGGTATCGAGGATGAGGGATGAGACAGAAAGGTGTAGGGCAAGAGGGGGCCTGGGGATATATACCTTTGGAGACGGCTCTAATGCCTGTGACCCTTCTCAGAGCATGCATCCCTGCTCACAGCCCCAGATGAGAGGGCATCTGCCCATGTGACTCCCATCCCTCCTTGACACAGATGATTGGACCAAGATGGACACCTGACCTGAGCCAGGCCCACCAATAGGTTGACCTGTGCTGTGTGACTTGTGTGCCTCATTTACTTAAGTAGCTTGAATAGGTTTCTCTTCCTTGTAATGGGCAGATCAAAACACAGGTTTTCACAGCAGGTAATTTGTATGACAGCTAAAGGGAACAGAGGAACCTCATGAAGTCCTACTTCTAGGCCTCAGATACACCTGCCCTCTCCACAGAAGGCTAAGCTAGATATTTCATGTCATTCTATCCTTAAAGAAACACTGAAAGAGGGAATAGAAAGCATACCAGAAGAGCTGCCCCCATTAAGTAATTGTCTTTCTACAGTTAATGTACCACTAGAAGAACCATCATTATGCTTAAGCCACTGGCCATCCCTTTCACCCAGCATTACATGGACCTTCTCAAACTCAGGCTCCGTGCCAGGTCCTGGGTATATGAAAATGAGCAGCACAGCACCTGTTCCTGGGGTGTTCACTGTACCGTGGACAGAACAGCAAACCAATGCATCACCATAAGATGTGGGAGTTACTATAGCAGAGACATGAAAGTGTTCCTCTGAAAAGGGAATGACTAATTTCACCTGAGGATTTTGGAGAAGGTTTCACCTCGGAGGTGATTTTTGAGCTGAGTCTTGAAAGATGAGTAACTATTTGCCCGGTATTTCAGGAAGAAAGTGGGGAGGGAGGCAGGCATTCCAGGCTGAGGGAATGTGCAAAATCACGGCGTTGAAAACTGGTCTGTTGAGTTCATGGAACTAGAAGTCGGTACAGTTGGGGAAGTGAATGTCTTGGGTGAGCAGCAGTAATAAGATTAGGTTGGGGCCAGATTTTGAATATCTGTGTCTACAATTAACAGTGTAATTGATAATTATTATAAGTATTATTCATTATTCTCTACCAGAGACAAAGTCAGTCATCTATATGTATTATTCCCATTTAATTAAAAGCCAAGGAAACAGGAATTCCCTGGAGGTCCAGTGGTTAGGACTCTGCGTTTCCACTGCAGGGGCCATGGGTTCGACCCCTGGAACTAAGATCCCACGTGCCGTGTGGAGTGGCCAAAAAAAGCCAAGGAAACGTGTTGTGGACAACATGCAACCAATGTAAAGTTTTTAAGGCTCATTTTTGGGGACGAGGACTCGAGGCAGTTTGGAGCAGAGGCTGGTGTGAGGGGAGATGAAGAGGGTAGGCAGGAGGCAGCCACAGTTGTCCAGGTGAGCCATAAGTACCTGATGCAGGGTGGTGGCTCTGGGAGCCAGAGAATCGGCTGAGCCTAAGCCACGCTTGGGAGCAAAATTATTTAAATGTGTGCAGAGAATGAAAAAGAACCTGGAGCTCGACTTGAAATTTTTCCTCTTTAGAGGTGGAGTCAGTAGTGATAGCACTGATCAAGATAGATGATACAGGGACAGGAATGGGCAGGAGGGCATGATTTCACCTAGGGACATATTCAGTTTCAGATCCTGATACAAGACCAAGGTGAAGATATGCGGGCAGTCAGGTAAGGGAGTGAGGCTTGGAAAACGGACTAGGATGGAATATACAGGTTTGAATTTCTATCACTCTGTCCTTCTGACTGGTGGAAGAGTTCAGAGAGGTGTGCAAGACCGTTCTCAAGGTTTGTATTACTGGAAGGGTCTCCAGACCACATCAGTCATGGTACCGTCGGCATATGCAGTACTCTCAAACAACCATCCGGTGACTTGCCTCCTTCAGCCAGCTCCCTGGAGCTCTAATCCTACTTTCCAGCACTTTCCGCTCCTTAGTGGGCATCCAGGTAGGGGTGAGCTGGGGATAGTGGGCATCCAGGTAGGGGTGAGCTGGAGGATGGGATGCTCACTAATCCCAAACCCATAATGGCCTGAACTGCATTTCTGCCTGCCGTTGTGTGCCGTGTGACCCCTTCCCTGTCCTGCCCTAGGATGGCATACATATGCCATCTCTTTTATGTCACAGCCTAGTATTAGTTTCAGGTGAGTTCTCCCTTCTTCTTCTGATTAATTCAGAGCCTTGCTGGGATTTGGGATCAAGCACCTGCCTCTTTTATTGGAGGGTCTTCTGAAAGCTCTGTAAATTAGCCTCTTGGCTTTATGAAAGAAAGATGAAGAATAGAATGTTCACCCGTAATAATAGTACACCTCACGTGGGCTTGGCTTCTTCGGACGGAATTTTCCAAACGTAACCAAGAATGAGTTCTTTGACCTCCACTTGAGAACCTAACATTTTAGGTATTTGAAATAGTCTGTTCCCCCGCTCCAAAAATTTACACTGATCCCTAAGAAAGTGCCATTTGGCAGATAAAAAACAGTCGAATATCAGCAATTTCCATGCGGTTCAACCTACTGGCATCAGGGATGGGGATAGCGAGGTGAAAATAAGAGAAATTTTTTTTTTCTTTTTTTTTTTCTTTTTTTTGTGGTACGCGGGCCTCTCACTGTTGTGGCCTCTCCCGTTGCGGAGCACAGGCTCCGGACGCGTAGGCTCAGCGGCCATGGCTCATGGGCCCAGCCGCTCCGCGGCATGTGGGATCTTCCCAGACCGGGGCACGAACCCGTGTCCCCCGCATCGGCAGGCGGACTGTCAACCACTGCGCCACCAGGGAAGCCCAATAAGAGAAATTTTATGTGAGATGTCTCTTTTCCTTAATTCAGATTGTACATGACTTTAAAAAGTCCTCGGAGCATTTAGTGACACGCAATTATTTATTTGTAGAAAGACTTGGCAGTGTTACACAGTGAGTATTTCAGCTTCAAAGATGTCTTCTGCCTCTCAGACATGTTGAGCCTCCCCAGTTCATACAAATCCGTGGAGGGGGGCACATGTGCCCTTGCACCCAGCTCTTCTGGTCTCCCATCGTGGCTTCAAAATGGGACCATGTGGTGACCTTGGTTTGAGATTCCTCATGAATAGGGAATGAAAGACCTAGTTTTTGTTATGCACACCTGTATACTAGATTCTGTGCTAAATGCTTTATGTACACTATTTCCTTCAATTCTGAGCAACAGCTTTGAGAACCAGGAATTACTATCTTTGTTTTTATGAACAGGAAAACTGAGGCTCTCAGAGCTGAGATAACTTGCCCCAAATTACCTAGGACTTGATTGCTGTTGTTAGTTCTTGCTCTGAACTATTAAATCCTCCAGCGCAAATTTTGCCTCCCCCAGGAAAGAAGGCAACAGATGAGGTGATGATCCCTCTGCCCATACTGGGAGGGAGGATGGGAAGGGAATACATTTCAGGAGACACCTCATGTCCCTGTCTCACTGTATGACTTTGGACTCTGTTTCTCAACAATGAATTGAAGATAACACATGAACTCCTCCCAGGGATGCTGTGTGTCTGAATGTAAATTGCTTTGCTTTGTACTCAGATAATCCAGGAGGGTAATCTTTTGAATAGGGAGGAGGTATGCCATAAAATTTATCTTTGGATCATCTATCAAAAAAACGGGAGAGGTTAGTAAGCAATAGATGAATACCCTAAAGCAGGAGTTCTCAACTGGGAGTGATTCTGCACCCCAGGGGACAGTTAGCAATGTCTAGAGACATTTTTTGGTTGTCACATCTGGGAGGCTGCTCTGTCATTTAGTGAGTAGATTCTGCTAAATGGTCCACACAATGCACAGGACAGCCTCTTGCTACAGTTATCCAGCCCCAAGTGTGAATGGTGCTGAGTTTGAGAAACTCTGGTATAAAGTACACTTGCTGGGAAAACATTTAAACTGCTCTAAAAGAACAAGTTAATTTCATGAAATATCAAGTCTTTCGGAAGCCCTTACCTGCACATAAAGAATTACTGTAAATTATAAAATATCTGGTCATAAAAGCAATTCTCACCAGGAGGCTTCTATTATTATTATTTTCTTCTGAGGGTTCTATAAACTTTTTAAAAAGTGTATTTTAACAAGAAAAGGGATGTAGTCAAATTTTACACACTTATACTCATCAGAGCAAGGAGAGGAGGTAATCACTCAGAATTAGTGAAAATTCAAAATATTGAAGCGTTATTGGTTTATTCCCTTGTAATGTATTGCTTTACATAATAATCAGTAGAGACCCTATTGATTTTCATTTATTTGGTTATTGCTTTCTAATGCATATATTAGCTCCAAATGTGCTGTGGTTCAATGCAAGAAAAGCCTTGAATTAAATGAGATTGTTAAGATATCAATCTTTACCTTTTGGGGTGGAGGAGGCTGAATAATCGTATAAGACTCATAATCATAGTGTCTCATCCTAGACCAGCCATGCGGGTTTTATTTCGGGGAGGATATGAAATTGGAGAGGTCAGGGACTATGTCTTGAACGGAGGAAAAGAAATCCATTTCTGAGCTGGAAAATGGAAAAAAAGATTACTCTCTCTTAATTGATGATATTTTTACTTCAGTTGTAGAGGTGGGGTTGGGTGAGATGTTATGGAAAGTGCTAGGGTAGATAACTGAAGTGTTTGGGGAGCCTCAGAGCCCAGCTGTATACTCTTGAAAATCAGAGGAAATGAATGGCCCAGGCATTCTGCACATTTTTAGAGCCATTTGTAACTGATGCATGTGGTTCTTCATTATAAATTTAGTAAGTTCATAATTAATGAACTTACTAAATAACAGAACTATGGAAATTCCAGCTACTGAATAAGCAGGCATGAGTACCAGCATAGTTTGATAGAGAAATGGTAAGTAGGATTCTTTGTGTTTCCCTGTTGGCTATGGCTGTTTGTTCTACTGTGTTGAGAAGATTCTGGGACTCCGGCTTAAGTGGAAATGAGCACTGCGGTCAGTTGGTGATGTCTGCTTTGGAAGTGTGGTGGGCGCCTGGTGACATGTAAGCCATGTCTTTGACAGCCAGCCTGGTTTATGTGTTTAACAGTTAACCACAATCTCTCAAAGCCCTGAATTTAGAAGTTCTCTGAGTTAGATCCTATAACAAAAAAATTCAGAAAGCTGTATCTGCCCTACCTTTTGTCAATTACAACTGTCTTGTACAGATATTTAATTTTGTGGTTGAAGTCAAGTGTACAGATCTAATTTCATTCATTTTTAGGCTAATTAATACACTAGATGCTATGATGACCAACACTTCTGTCTAGAAAATATTTGCAACAGAACAGATTTTTAGATCATAGAAATTTAAAGACACATATCATTTCCATGTGCCTTCAGTGGTCACACTTGGGGATAATGACATTTCTATAGTGTTATCCAACAAAACATTTGGGGAACTATGCATGTGTTATGCACAGCATTTCTAAAGCCTGTGTATATCCCTTCCCATTTCCTTCACTTGATCATTCAGGGAGTTTTAAGAGACTATGATTTTTTGTTCCTTGGGGATAAAAGAAAATTAAATATTTTTCATATATGAATTTAAAATAAAGTACTCTTTGATTGGTTCATTGCTCTGGGTCAATTATCCAATGCTTACTTTTGTGTGTGCAGAGAACCCTCAAATTTAAAACAGCTCACTGCACATAAACGTTCACTGTGTGTTGGCTGGCAGACAGCTTGGAGTGATTCCGTTTTGGAGGATCCTGCATCTCCCTGTAGAAGAAATAGTATCAGGCGTTTTTCCTTAACACCCCTCTCCCTTCTTCCTGCACTCCTTTCTTCCCTAACTGCTGTTTCTTTTGAACCATTCTTAGATGTCTTTATTATGAGACTGGTTTGTAGATATTGTCCTGTGACAAAGGCCTTTTCTACTTCACAAAGAAGTGATTGGGTCCAAAATAGTATTTCCTTGTTTATTTATTTGGATTGGGTCCAAAATAGTATTTCCTTATAGGTTGCCCAATAAGATGACGACAGCACCTTACCAAGTAACGGGAGACTGCATTCTAATCTGTCCTCTCTCTGGTAGTTTGAGCTTGGACAAAAGGCTCTCCTCCTTTTCTGCCACTATAAAATGAATAGAGCAGCTGACAGCTGCTTCTCCTTGTGCATTACCGTTTTAGGACGATAATAGTTACGTCTTAGGGTGCTCAGGATGCCAACATTCACATTTTGTGCAGCAAAAACTCAGGTTTGCTTGAGGGTAACTGAATTTCATGGAGCCACTGTGCTAGTTAAGAGGAAGGCTGAACTTACTAGAAGAGGGGTGATGTCATCCTTATCACAGTACGGATTAAATGCTGCCCTGTTCGGCACGGAAGGAGATTAAGTTTGTTGGTAGATGGTCAAGGAGACATATGGGAAACCATCCATGAAGTAGAAAGGAAACCTGAGTAGAAAGGAAGGAACAAGACAACTATCAGTTAGGGCCCTTTAGTTACAAGCCACAGAAACTGACTCTGATGAACCAGAGTAGGAAAAAGGATTTATTAGGAAACAGGTAACCTTAGTGCCAAATGATGATTCTGCGTATATGACAATTGGGGTGGGTAGGTATGGGGTTGGGGGATCACAGATTGACAGACTCACCAGAACCCCAGTAACTGAGGGGAGAGCAGTTCTCCCCGGGAGGAAAGCTATGAAAAGAGGAAGAGAGAAAGGAATGCTGCTTCTCAAAAATAATATAAGAAAGATAAATACTTCTAGAACAAGTAAAAAAATAAAAGAATTGGACAGCCTCAACTAGCTGTCAACGATACAGCTGCTTGAATCAAGGGAAAACGTGATTTACTATTTTGGAAAAGAAAAAAATAGGGAGACTATACCAGGAAATGAAAGTGAACTAAATCAAACCAAATTCATTCCTGCTTGAGCCTAAGTCCCCCACCTCCCATGCCCGCCTTGGGTGCCCAGGCACCTGGTGCTCAGGAACTGAAATAAGAGACATGACCCCTGTCCTCAAAGAGCTCCCATTTCAGCCATGCAATGTGGTGAATCCCTCATTTACTGAATGCTCACTGGGTGCCAAGCTGCTTGCTGAGAGCTTTAAAAGCGTATCTCCTTTAACTGTCCAAGTGCACCCTGAGGCCAGTCCTATTATTACCTCCACCGTGTAGGTGCCACTAAGAGAAGCAGGAGAATCAGCCTAAAGGTAGGAAGCAGGTAGGGCAGAGCAGGAGTCGGCTCTGCTCAATTTGGCTGCAGGGCCTGGAGTCCTGTTACTGGTCTATGTTACCTGTCTTAGCAAATAAAAGAGAAGAAAGAAAACAGAGTAAGACAAATGGGAAGGATCAGCTCAGCCCTTTGGTATCTCCGGTTATTGACTAGTTCACTGAGCTGTTGTAATGTTTAGGAAATTGACTCCCGTTCACTCCCTATTGAAACCTGTCATAAAATATTAAGGACAGACACCTACAGTCTGTGCACGAGAGCAGGCTGGCTGCCACTCCAAAGCAGGACCGAACCTGCCCCTCACTCTGGGGCGACTAGCAAATCAATGGTCTTTTTGTGCTGAGCTTCTACAAGATGACATCCTGACTTATTGACTCCATGGATGACCTTTTCCCCCCAAACCAAGTTCAGATTTCAAGTCTAAAATTTCCTAAGCCGGGATAAAAATATTATTGTCTCTTCTGGGCCTGGCCCTGTTCATCAGCAGTAAATGGAATGCTTGATGATGGTTAATATTTCTAGACTAGGAGAACCACTGACTCTTGGTCATCCCAAATGTCAAAGCATGGCTCCCAAAACATAAAATGTGAAACTTTTAACATGACGTGATTATTGCTCCTTTTTAATTTTTTTAGTATTTTCATTTAAAAGTATGTTTACTTTTATAATAGAAAAAAGCATTTATTAAGAAAAATGCCTGATATGCTAGGGTTAATCTAAAATTCATCACTTTTCTGTCACTTACACCATTACTTATAAAGGAGTCTATTGTAGGTGCCGGAAATGTAAGTAAATCTGGCTGTTAGATGCCCCATGCACTGAATCTAAATAACCAAGGAAAGGAAAGTCCCCTTTTTGTGAGATCAAGCCTGGGATGTCCTGCTTTCCTTCCTTGTCGTTATCCCCACCACCCTTTGCTGGCTTTGGAACCTTTTCATCGAGACACCTTCTGGGCAGAGTTTATTCAATGGCCGATGTAGCGTGGAGTTGTCGGCCTTTACGGTCCATTTGGGGCCACTTCTTTTGGTAGTTCTGTCTTTTGGAACTCTTCGCCTCTGCCTCTGTTTTCTTTTCCTTTCAAAAGTCATTGAAGTCCAGAGTGTCGGCAGTGACCTCTGGAAATGTTTTTACAGCTTACAGAGACTTCCTGACATGTTTTATTAGCTCTTGGTGGTAGCTCATAAAGTGAGTCTTAGCAAAGCTGCATACCGTGACAGATTAGAGCCACTTCCACAAGGACCACGCACCAGTGTTGCCCTGGAGGACGCCTGACGACAGGATATTTGGCTACTGCCCTCTGTCCAGTTCAGCAGGGCAGGAGTGATTACTTCTTGAAGAAAGAGAGGTCATCCCTTTAGGAAATACAATGACTAACTTATTCTGAGAGAGCCTCAAGTACGAAAGGCCCCTGCACGGAAAACAGAGATATCATTGCTCTGGGGATTGAGGAACGAGCTATTCCAAAAAGCTTTTGTTAGAGTGATAATACCAGACGTAGACAAGAGCACAGAAAAATGGGTGCACTGTTGTCGGAAATATAAATTGGTACACTCTGCTATAATTATAGCTGACATGTGTTAAATGCTCACTAACTACCTAAAAAAAAACAACCAAAAAGCTTTTGTTTTCTGTGTTCATGGAGGTAAACCATAAGCCAAAGCTGACCAACTGCTTTTTATTTACTTACTTACTTACTTATTTATTTATCTTTGGCTACGTTGGGTCTTTGTTGCTGTGCACGGGCTTTCTCTAGATGCGGCGAGCAGGGGCTACTCTTCATTGTGGTGTGCGGGCTTCTCTTGTTGTGGAGCACGGGCTCTAGGCACATGGGCTTCATTAGTTGTGGCATGTGGGCTCAGTAGTTGTGGCTCGTGGGCTCTAGAGCGAGGACTCAGTAGTTGTGGCTCGTGGGCTCTAGAGCGAAGGCTCAGTAGTTGTGGCGCACGGGCTTAGTTGCTCCGCGGCATGTGGGATCTTTCCGGCCCAGGGCTCGAACCCATGTCCCCTGCATCGGCAGGTGGATTCTTAACCACTGCGCCACCAGGGAAGCCCTGGCCACCTGCTTTTTAACAGGAAGGAAAGAAGAGGAAACAACCCTCCTTTCAGATTTACAAGTTTTAAACAAGATCTCCGTTCTCTGTTTTCTGCTGCTTGGAGGGGTGGTTTAGCAAACTGGTATGGAGTTTAAGCTCTGGATTCCCAGACATGGACTCCATTTCTTCCTCTGCCATTGACCAGCTAACTGGGTGATCGTAGGCAGGAGACCACTTAAGACTTGGTCTCCTCACAGAGAAAGTGGGGATCATAACCATAGGGTTATCATGAGGGATAAAATGTGATAGTGCAGGTCAAGTGTTTAGCACAATGCTTGCTACGAAAGCACTCAAAAAGTGTTAGCTATGAAACTATTTTACTAAATTCTTTGGAGGGCTGTGTTTGAGCTGTTGGTGGAATAATATTTATCTGTGTGTGTCCCCCTGCCTGGGTCCATCATTTTGTACAACCTCTTGGGACATGATTGACAATGGGACGTCATTCATATAGGATACAGTGTGACTGGGGTCCTGGAGTCATGCAATATACCAGCCCTCCTTCTCACCCTCCACTTCTCTCTCTCTCTCTCTCTCTCTCTCTCTCTCTCTCCCCGCTCTCGCTCTCGCTCTCGCTGTCTCTCAGCACACACACCTCTGCACACTTTATAGATAGACATATAGACTGTATTTGCTTTGGAGAAATAATTTACTCATAAATAGGCATAACAAAAAAAAAAAAGGAAAAAGACACTTCAAAGCTGTTTGGCAGGGATTTACTTGCACCCCTTGCATTTTGTGACAAACCAAGCAGAGAACTGCAGTTTCAGATTGTTGGTAACAGTCAAGTAACAGAGCATCTGTCTAATGTGAAATTCCATCATAATCGAAAGCAAGAGAAGCTAAAAAAGAAAAAAGGGACATAAAAGCTGGGAACAATTAATGAAGCAGCCCTTTTTCCTCTTTTTTATCTCAAGCAAGTCTTTATCTCAAGTCTTTTTATCTCACATCCAACAAGCTTCTTGGTAGATTGCAAAGCCATAGGAAGAGAAATCCAAGGAAGGAGGGCAGCTTTGAGTCCCTTCCATCCTTTCCATGTGGCAGCTGATTAATCCATGTTAGGTCAGCAGTGGTCACAATGATGTTCATCCTTGTTTTATAGATGAACAAACAAAGACAAAAGACAAATTGGTCACGCACGTGATGCCCAAATCACAGTTAGCAAGGGGCGGAGCTTAGCACTGGTATTTGTCTTTATGAAACCCTGGTCTCTCCACTACCTGAGAGCTTCCCAAATGTCAGTGCCAGAGTCAGTGTTCTCTGTGACAAAATGAGAATGAAGAAAATAAGGACATCGTATCAAATGCCCCATGCTTACTCCTAAATTTATTCTAGGTAAAGGACTGTCCTTTATTCTGAGATTACGTCTTTCCTGCTTATTTCTCTTTTGGTGTTAAAAAACGCCTTTTCTTTTATGAAATTATAGAGTTGGTGGGGCTTTTCAAATTGCTCTTGTTGACAAAATAAAGGAGACAATTTATGTTGATTTCCCCTTGCCCAGTTTTTACAATTTTGCTGGATTTTGACACCCAGAAGTTTAGCTACACCGTTTTGTTTCCCTTAAAGTAAAACGTGCAAATATTTTAAATGCCCCTGTTTGCACCCTGTTATACTCCCCATAGGCTATGGGCCATTAGGCCGTATGTGATTATGGTCTTTATTTCTCATCAGGCTGTAATGATGCTCCCATGACGTGCTCCCAGATATGATAAAGGAATATTTCCTGTTTCTTTGTTCAGATTCCACCAGAAATGGTTTCTATTAAGAATTCTTTGGGAAACATGAAAATTGCAGATTCCAGAGCCCTGCCCCGAAAGATTGACTCAGTAGTGCTGGATAGGACCCAAATTTGAGTTTTTAGCAGCCTTTGAGGGGACGCTGATTCTACTCATCTGGGAATCATACTTTCAGGAACTCTCATATAAAGGCACTGGATCATATGAAATTATCTCTTCTCTGCACTGAGAATTCTTTGTTCTTTCCATAGAGACATGGCATCTTGTCAAGCTCAATTTTGTGAATTATATGAGATTTCTACATCCATTTCTGATTACAGTGTTGGAAAAGAACCATCTGATTTGCTTCAAGCACTTCCTTCCAAAATCAATTTAAGTAAAATTAATCTTAAAAAAAAAAGACTCATTTCCTAAATTTGAAATCACTTTTATGCTTAACTAAACATATGATACGTCCAAGCTGAATCCTGGGCCCATCGGGGAAGTCTCCATCCTGTATGTGACATCAGTCAGTTACCATGGAACTAAAAGGCTGTGCTATAAATTCTACTTCTATGCAGGTTTCCCTTCAGTGCAAATCAGCTGAGAAACACTCTCTCTCTCTCGCTCTCTCTCTTTTTTTTTTTGGATCACACTCAGAGAGGATATTCAGTATAAACTTACTTTTCTCAAAATACTTTAATAATTTATGGTTTCCAAACATTTTCTTGCCGTCCCGTTTTTCATATGAACTCAGACTTCTAAACAGTAACCTAGCTCATTACATGAAGGGATTACTGACCCAGAAGAGATGAATCAGATGAGCTGGGGCTCGAGTGTAGCTAAAAAAGCCCTGCCTCCTTCCCCAGGAGAATTTATAAGCACTGCCCACCACACTCCAGTATGCATGTGTACAAATAAACTTTCCAGAGAGCACGTATCCTGTCAATAGTCAAAACAGATTATTGTTGAAGAATTGGCCGAGATGAGAGAGAATAGCAGCAGCAGCTCTGAATAGAACATGCTCAGCCGAACGTCTTCCTGTGATCTGAGCACATTTCACAGGAGCCCTTCTCTTCCCAGCTCAGACTTCTTCTAGGAAAGGAGTAAGTGAGTACAGGGTGAGTCTTTGCTTCCCTGCTTCTTTGTTTTCCACACCTTTGACTCACTCATGCCTCAGAAGTCCCCCTGGACTCCCTTTGACACCTTTACCTTAACCTGGCTGTAGTGCTTGACCTCAGTCCTGTATGGTATATCATGCCCTATACCATCTATTATGCTCACTGTAGGGAAAGGATTCAGCAATGAGTTCAGGTGTCACAATCAGACCGTCCTGTGTTTAAAGCCTCTCTTTACCACTTACTGTGGGAACTTGGGCACATGACATTATCTTACAACTCAGTTTTCTCGTCTGTAAGTGGGAATAATAATTATTCTATATAGTGTTCATGTGAGATAGTGCTTGTGAAATGTTAGTGCAGTGTCTGGTACATAAATAATACTAGTAATTAAATTATTTGAAATATTGTTTAGAGATTTGATATACTTGTCTCTTCCACTTCTATTGAAAGTAACAACTTTGATTTTTTTTTTTTCTTAGTGGATGCTTAGAGTAAGGTATCATAAAAAATTCTGAGGCCATATCCAGGTGTAAGAGGGAAAAACTCTGGAGACCAAATAGCCATGTCTGCCTCATTCAGATGGTGGAGTGAGGACAGATGCCACATATTTTCTTTTCCTGTACTCTGCTGGAAAGACCTTAAGGGTGGTAATGCGTGAATTCAAGCCTCTAACGTATCGATCATCTACTATGTACCAAGCACTGTAGTATCCACTGTGTATACATTAACAAACAAAACAGACATGCCCTGTCCTTGTGGAGGTTACAACTAGTGGAGGAGCCAAATAAAAACAAGTAAACCAGGGCACTTCCCCAGCGGTCCAGTGCTTAGGACTCCACGCTTCCACTGCAGGGGACACAGGTTCGATCCCTGGTTGGGGAACTAAGATCCCACAGGCCGTGGGGTGCAGCCAGAAACAAAAAACAACCAAAAAACAAAAACAAGTAAACCAGAAAATAAAAATAGGAAACAACTAGTGATAGGGAGTACTGGGAAGAAAACCATTAGATCTGAGCCACAGAGAATTAAAGGTGGAAACAGAAATCTGCATTAGAAAGAGTGGTCAGAGGAAGTACCTGAGTAGGAGATATGAAAAGAGGGATGGGAAATGTGTGCCAGGCAGCAAGAGCGGGCTGTGTAAGGACCTGAAGGAGAAAAGACCTTGGCACAGTCAAGGAATTGACAAGATGCCCATTTGACAGAGTGTAATCAGGAAGGAGGAAAGTGAACGAGATGAGGTGGGAGACAGAGGCAGGAGCCGGATCACATAGAGCAGTGATTCTCAAACTCCAGCACGCATCCCAGTCCCCCAGAGAGCTTGTTAAAACCCTGATTGCCGGGCCCCACCCCCAGAGTTTCTGATCCAGTAGGTCTGGGGTGGCACCTGGGAATGTGCATTTCCAAACAAGTTCCAGGTGCCGATGCTGCTGGTCTGGGGACCACTCTTTGAGAACCCCTCCTATAAGGCTTTTTCAGGCCATGGTCAGGGGTTTGAATTTTATTTGAAGCATTAGTGGTAAGCTATCAAAGGATGTCAAGAGCCATAGCCCTTAATTATTATTTTTTAAGTGATTACTCAGGCCATTGTATGGAGGATTAATTAGAAATTGTCAAGGATGAAAATGGGGAGGCCATGTAGGGAGTTATTCACGGTGGTCAGGCAAGGGCAGTGGCAGTCAAGAGGCGAGGAAGCGTTCAAGGTCCGTATCGAGGTGGCAGCAGTGGGATCTGCCTGAAGATTGCATGGATGGGCGAGGGAAAGAGAAGTGAGGGATGTTGTTGGAGTTTCTCTTTTGAGAGGCAGGGAAGGTGGTCAAGGCATTTACAAAAATGGGGAGGACTGGGGCAGGAGCATGTTTGGGAGGGAGAGAAAAGGAATTAACTGGACATGCTTTAGACATGTTAAATTTGAAGAAGAACCATCTCTGAAGGCTCAGGACCTACTACATGCAGACGCTTCAGTGCTTGAACTAAAATGACCGAAGGCCACAGCCTCCTGGTCGGTGCTGAAATGAAAGCTCTCTGGGTGCTCGGGAATGCAGCCCACGCCTCAGTCTTCTCTCTCCGGGAACCCGGAGTGCTTGGTAATAAATTACTCCTGTGCTATAGGAGCAGCAGCCCCTGTAAACCATTTTAAAGTAGGTCAGGTGCCTTTGGAAACTAGACTACCTCTTGGGTAGCCGGAGGTTAACAGTATATCCAACCAAGATGGAAGCTTCTGGGCGGCCAAGGTGCTTTTCGATCCAAGATCTACCAAAGTTTAGGGTTTCTCCACTTTGGCACTATTGACATTCGGGTCGGATAACTTTTTGCTGGGGCTACGGGGCTGTCCTGAGCACCGTAGAGAGTTAGCATCTCTGGCCTCCCAATGGTGACAACCAAAAATACCTCCAGACGTTGCCAGATGTCCCCCGGGGTGTAAAATCATCCCCAGTTGAGAAGCACTCCCCTAAGAAGACCCTCCTTCAACATATTAACCACTTTGTGGTCCCTCTTGCCAAAGGACAAACTGCATTCCTAATTGAATAGGACTTTTTCTATCCCAGCCTCTCAGGACTCCCTGTCTTTCCAGGTGACTTTCAATCAATCTGAAATGTTAATACAGGTCATTGGTGAAGGAGCTGCTGTAATGATCTTCTGGAGAGGACACCTCTGGCCTGAAAATGTTCCTGTAAATGTTGCTGACGTAGGGAACTTTAGGGCAGCCTGTAGGAGGAAGGATGGGAGAATCTGATGGAAATTATGATAATGATAAATATAATGGTAATAGCAGCTAACTTATATATAGAAATGTGCCATACACACAGATCTATATATTTTAAAAATATTAACTCACTTAATCCTCACAGCAACACTGTGGCTTTGGCAGTATTATTATCATCCCCATTTTATAGATGAGGAAACTGAGGTGTAAAGATTTAGCCAAGAACACACAGATAGTTAAGTAACAGCTGGGTTCAGACCCAGGAACTCTAACCCCCACCCAAGTCCATCCTCGTAACTTGACTGTTTTTCCAAAGGAATGGGGATGGGGGATCTGATGGGAGAGAACACGGGGTCAGGTGGGTGTAAAATGATCTGCCTGCTAAGATGCGTCATCTTTAATATTTATTATTAATTATACTTTTAAATTTACAGAGTCTCTTTGGTAGAAAATTCCCATAGTTTAAAGTATTTGAGAAATTATAATTTCCGCCAATGATAAATATCGCAAGTAAACAATCATTCATTTATTCATCCATTTACCCCCTTTCGTTCTGTTTAAAGGAGGCATCTAACTTCAATTTTCTTAGCAAACACACTTTTAAGCCACAGATTTCACTAAGTCACAGGGATTCATTTTCACAGGCTTGTAACTTTATTTTTGGTACCCAGAAGCAACTCCTCCACTTTTTGCTGCTATTTCCAAACTGCGCGGAGAGGCCAACACAAACATTTCCGTCACTGCAGCAACTGCAGGCAGCTGTGAAATTACAGGTGTGCTGAGTTTTCGTGATGTAGTAGGGATGAATGCTCACACTCTTTCCCCAAACTCCTCCAGGAGCACGTCAATAGCAGAGGGAAATGCACTTAGATGAAGGATGTAACACGAGTCATGAGCTGATTCTTTCACTGCTGCCTTGGTCCCGGAAAGATAAGCTCATGACTTTTCCCTTCAAAACATGTTCTGAAATGCAATTCCTGTAGCTAATAAAACATCAGTGAAACTCAGGCTGACTGGGCCTTCGGGGCCATCAAGAATGTGATGACAATTTGTGATGACAGTTGATACAGGGTTACACCTGACCCCGTTTGTGCTACATTGATAGATTCTGAAATTCCTTGGGAAAGAACTTCCATCTGGTGAATTTCTCTAAGAAGTGAAGTTGCTTGCATTTATGCCTCTTATGATCAGAAAAAAAAAAAAAATCTTCATGCCGTTCTTGAGAAGACAGAGAATAGCCATCAACACAGCAGTTGCTTCAATCTGCTTTCGTTTTCATTTTGACAAGCCTTGCTTGCGGATCCTGTCCATCACATGGGCTATGGCTGTGAAGGGACATTTCCTTGGGCGTTGTTGAGCTGTTCCTCTCAGATGTGTCAATAATAATGACAATAATACTAAAAATGTCCAAGATGTATCGGGTACTTAGCTACTATGTTATCACTTTACATGGATAATCTAACACCTAGATCCCATGAGATGGGAACAATCACTGCCCCCTGATTTACGGTTGAGAAAATACAGGCTTAAAGAGAGAAGTCACCTGCCCCAGGTCACAAGCGAGGCCCTAGCGGGGCCAGGACTTGAACTTCGCACACTTTGCTGGGCACCTAACGCCTGCTACGTGCTGTCTTCCGCCCATGCCCATCACGTGCCTAAGGAAGCGCAGCGGCAGGGTGGACTGTCCATGTACTTACTTCTTGTGCTCGTCTGTACCGCAGTTAGGTGTCTGGAGCTTGCAAGGTTGAAAACCTTACTAGGCCCGAGAGACACCCTTCATCAAATGGTTGACACCAGAAGCACCCAAACCTCACGGTGCCCTGGGGCTTATCCCAGCAGCTGCCACAGCAGACTGTCTAGGGAAGCAATTAGGTGCTTAAGGCCGTGCCAGGCCTGGCCAGCCAGCACTTGAGCTTGCTCCGAGCTCCCAGCAAACCCTGAACCATAAGTATGTTTCCTCTGCCAGAAACCCCTTAGGGCAATCAACACTGGCATCTGTCTTTGCATGCTTAATAAGAGTCTGGTCCCGGACTGGTCCTGCAGGAAGGGCCTTCACATATTCCCAAGGGCTTCTAAAAATGAAGTCTCCCAACAGCTCTCCCTGCAAAGAAACATAGAGAACAGATCAAAGTAGAGCTACCTAATTTGGTGGGGAGAGGATGAATGAGGCCAGAGGGTGGGTGAGCCCGAGAGGACCCCGCTTCTCAGCATCTTACCACCCCACACCCCATTGCGGCCCCTCAGGCATCTTTGTAACACTTGCAGAATACAGTTTCAAAACCATGTCAGTCCTGGCCTACCTTCTTCATCTTATTGTCACTGTCTCACGGTCCTTAACGCAGAGCCTGACACTCTGGAAGTGGTGAGTACATTTTTTATTGAGTTAACATGAACTGGGAAAAAAATAATCACTGTCCTTTTGTATGTCCTACTTTGCTTTAAAAAAATGTTACGTGAGGGACTTCCTTGGCGGTCCGGTGGTTAACCCAGGGGTCAGGGAACTAAGATCCCACGTGCCAAGTGTCACAGCGAAAAAATTTTTTTTAAAAAGTAAAAAATGTAATGTGAACGTAAGAATTCAGAGGAGTGTGGTAAACCCCATGGAGGAAACTCAGCTAGAAAACACCTTCAGGGAAACATATTCTACAGACTCTCCCTTTTCTCCCTTCTCCTCCCCTTCACGTCCTGCTTCCTGCCCTGTGGCAGGTCTGCCCTGTGGCAGGTCTGTGCAGCAGAAATTAAACAGTCTTGGCTTGATGCTG
Organism: Phocoena sinus; assembly: GCF_008692025.1. Classification (NCBI taxonomy): domain Eukaryota; kingdom Metazoa; phylum Chordata; class Mammalia; order Artiodactyla; family Phocoenidae; genus Phocoena; species Phocoena sinus. Next base: position 75,912,570 of record NC_045768.1, on the reverse strand, counting down.
ATTTCTAGGGCAAGATGCCTGTCTCCATCCCTTAGCAGTCCACAGATGCTCATCCCGCTTGTTCTTGACAGGGGCTGCCTGATCAACCTTCGTATCTTGTGACACATCATCTGGCAGAGGGGCTGGAGGCTGGGGGCTGCTAGCTGAGGACCAGGGTCAGCTTCCCTCCTTCACCAAAACTCCCCTTCCCGGGCACAGGCTGTGCAGTGTGGCCCAAAGGACTCACCTCTGTTTCAGATGCTACTTCTGGGCAGAACTCTGGGGGGGCTCTGCTAGGAGGAACTTGGCAGGCCTGGGGGAGGCTTCTGTCCCATGCTCAGCTGTGCCAGGGAAATGCTGGAGGGAGGTGTGATGGAAGAGAGCGTTGCTGTGGGTGAGTTCCAGTGCTAAAGCACATTGGCTTCCACTGTTATTTCCTATGGAAGAAGGCAGAACAATCGTTTTAATGAGGATGATTTTATTACCCAATGGCCAGATTATTTTTCGTCGGTCCAGTGTGAGCAGCTGATTGCCAAGAAGAATGGACTGATATCATCTGTGCTGTTGAACTCTGAAAGGACAGGATCTCCCAGTTCCATTCCTGGAACTAACCCTGAATGCCAGCATGTCAGCTGCTGGTCCATGTCTTAGCTCAGGCAGGGGTGCACTCAAACCATTCATGGCAACTGATGGTAGCTTGTTTCTATGTTTATAGATTTTTAAGAAGTTAGCAAACGTAGGCGTAGTCCCTTTTCCACTCCTAACCAGCTCTGTGGTTTTGGCCAAGTCACTTATTTCTAGCATTAAGTTTTACCTATAGACTTAAAAAATGAAAAGCAAAAGACATGATGTCTGGGATGGTGACTTTTCCAGTGTGGTGTTTTGGAAATGTGAGTGTTCTCATTTTAGAGGCAAAGACTTGGGCTTGTGTCAGTGGCTCTGCCAGCCACTGGATGAGTTTCTGTTTTCTTACCTGGAAAGTGGGAATAATTATCCCCTGCTTGCAGGGAAGTCAAGATTCAGTTGAGCAATTTCAGTATTCCCCAAAGCTTCTATTATCTAGGAAAGGGTTCTGTGGCCAAGTAGGTTCAGGAAACCCTGCATTAAAAAGAGCAGGTTTCTTTAGTGTTGAATTTCTCAGAGCCTTTATGGTGCTTATGTACACTGGAAATTTTCCTGGAAAGGGATAGAATACACAGCATTTCCTTTAACTTTGGTGTCCTTTAAATCAGCGGTCCCCAACATTTTTGGCACCAGGGACCGCTTTCTTGGAAGGCAATTTTTCCATGGAGCGGCAGGGGTGATGGTGGGGGGAATGGTTCACGCAGTAATGTGATGGGCAGCAATGGGGAGCGGCTGTAAATACAGATGAAGCTTTGCTAGCTCGCCTGCCACTCACCTCCTGCTGTGCGGCCTGGGTCCTAACGGTCCGTGCATAGGTACCGGTCCTCGGCCCGGGGGTTGGGGACCCCTGCTTTACATTATTGTTTTAAGGAGCATCTAACCACATGAGGACAAACTTTAAGGAATGCTGGGCAGTACATGTAAATTTAAGCTCAGGCCAGCATAAGGTAACAAATATGGGTAATCATAACCATTTACTAGATGCCCACTATGTTTTGGGTAGAGTACAGTATAAATATTGGGTTGGCCGAAAAGTTCCATTATGGAAAAACCTGAACGAACTTTTCGGCCAACCGAATAACAAATCAAGAATGTAGTCCGCCAGCACCTGCGCAAGAGAGGTACATAGGTACCTATTTCCCAGATACTCTTTAAAGGTACCAGCCTACTAGCTTTACAGAGGTGCTCTGTCCTGATTAAAAAGGAAAATAATCTGCTTCCACGGTTAGGTGTCCTTCTACACCCACACCCACATATAAATGACCTGCTTGCCTTTCTGGACTTGACTCTGGAGCCTCCACGGCCCGTTGTGTCCACCCCTTTGACAGGCTGTCTCACTTCTGTCACGAAACCCTCATCAGTCACTGTTGTTTGTCTAAGGGACTTGGAATCATTGGAGCCCGAGTTTGAATTCGCAAACCTCCACTTACTGCCCCGTGATCCTAGATACATTATTTGTGTTCCAGTTTCTCCAGCTGTAAAATGTGGACCCCGCCTACCTCATGAAGATCAAAATGAGATGGAGAGATGAAACAAGAAAGCTTACCCACCAGGCTCTGTAGTGAGAGCACCAGCATACATGAATTTGTTTCATCCTCATGAAGTCCTGTGGGAGAGGTTCTTTTATTACCTCCGAAGCACCAAGAGGTCACATAACTCGTCCAAGTGACCGTGTGCTGGGATGTGAATGTGGGCAGGCTGGGTCCCAGATCCACACTCTTACTGCTTCACCTTCCCGCCTTTCCTGTAAAGCAGGGGTCCCCAACCCCCAGGCCACGGACAGGTAGCGGTCTGTGGCCTGTTAGGAACTGGGCCACACAGCAGGAGGTGAACGAGCGCCGGCAAGCAAAACTTCATCTGTGTTTACAGCTGCTCTCTATCACTCGCATTACCGCCTGAGCTCCGCCTCCTGTCAGATCAGCGGCGGCATTAGGTTCTCATAGGAGCGCGAACCCTACTGTGAACTGCGCATGCGAGGGATTTAGGCTGCACGCTCCTTATGAGAATCTAATGCCTGATGATCTGACGTGGAGCTGAGGGGTGATGCTAGCGCTGGGGAGCGGCTGCAAATACAGATTATCATTAGAAGAGAGGCTTGACTGCACAGACACCATAATAAATCAGTTGCTTGCAGACTCATATCGCAACCCTATCAGTGAGTGGCAAGTGAAAACAAGCTCAGGGCTCCCACTGATTCTGCATTATGGTGAGTTGTATAATTATTTTATTATATATTACAATGTAATACTAATAGACATAAAGTGCACCATAAATGTGATGCCCATGAATCTTCCCGAAACCAACCCTCCCCTCGCCCACCCACCCCCCTTCCGTGGAAAAATTGTCTTCCATGAAACCGGTCCCTGGTGCCAAAAAGGTTGAGGATCACTGCTGTAAAGGACCTGAATGGTTCCTGGCGCATGGTAGGTGAAATTGATGGACGTTTTCTTCTCCCTCCACATCTGTTCCACCTGCTCCACTGTTCTCTTATTGTCTCATCCATCAATGTATTCTCCCCTCCCCCAGCACCTTCCTTAATAAAGTTTTACTCATTTAATTGTATGTTTAATGCATAAAGACCACACAGCACCAAGCCCTAGAAGTCTATGATATTGTTTGGGGGCTTTGAATAGGATTGGGGGGAGATAGGGTCACTGGTCATTGTCACATCCCTGGGGAACTGCGGGAAGCACCGTTCTTTCTGCCAGTTCTGCTGTGTAGTGAGTAACATTATAAGTGGTCCCTTCATCTCTCATGGCACACTGGAGAACCACAGGTCACTGCAAGTTCTCACGTGTCAGGTTTTTATCACGTCCTGGGAGGGCAAGGTCCAGGGAATTCTCGGTCTTGTCTTTTCTCTGCCCAGGTAGGAGCCAAGGAGCTATGTGCGTGAATCAGCTTGAAGGAACTCATAATGGGCCTTGATTTATTAGGCGGTTGTCTCGCCCTAAGCCACAGGAGTGAGGGTGGGGGACTTGGGGGACGGTTAGCCTTGATCTTCCGAACAATACACACGCTTTCCAGTTTCTGGGTGCAAAGGGTGAATCAGGCCCCTGGGAATAGCTAGAAACATTTGAATCTGTGCCATGTGTTATGGGGAGCCTGGGACTTTAGGCAGAGAAGCCCACGTAGAAAGAGAATTGATCTGATACCTTAAGCAATGGGTATCCATCCACACAGCTGGGTAACTTTGAGCCCCTTAATTTTTTGGCTTATTTTATTATTCATCACATTTTAAGGCAGCCCAGGCATTGACCTGGTAAGAACATTTACAGTGCCAGACCCTGTGCCAAACTGTCTCATTGTCCATTTGACCTATGAAAAAGCTGAGGTTCAGAAAGATGAAATCATGTGCTCAAGGCCACAGAGCTGGAATGAGGGGCATCAGAATTATGAACTCAGAGCTTTCTGACTCCAAGGCTTCAGACTAGAGAACATCCACTCTTAACAGGTTATGCCCAACCCTCACCAATTTCACATGAACTTCTCGTGGGCTTGGAACATTCTGGGGCCATAGCTGAAATTTCGGAAAACGTCTTTAATTCCATCACAAATCAGCCAGTGCCCTGAGGGGCCCGGCCTGGGGTATGCTGCTTCAAGTGGCTGTTCCACCCAGACCCCAGCTGTCTGCATCTGGCTTGGTTTTCATAGACACTTGGCAGAATTCCGGGGACTTCGAGGGTCCCGTGTGATGCCAGGCTGTACAGAAAATGAGGCATCTTCCTAGTCACTTGGCAGGGACAGACTTATACCCCCAGGACTCCAGGGAAGAGGTGTCCACCCTTTAGCAGTCCTCAGATCAGCACGGGCTGGGGAGACAGCTGTCTATTTCAGTGGGAAATAGAGTCTCAGAATGATAGAACGTTAGGTCTGGAAGGGACCTTAAAAGTCACCCAATTTTGTCAAGTGAAATCCTACATAGAACTTGAACATCGACATGGATGGATAGGTGGGAGAAGAGATCCCTTATTCCTTCCGCTAGCTCGGCAGCACCTCGGCGCCTGCAGTGAAGCGTTTGAGACACACTGATCTCAGCCACACCTCGTGGATGTCGGCTGAGGAGCCTCTCCAGAGGTCACCCCGATTGAGCAGGAGCCTGGTGAGAGGTTGTGACTTGGCTTCCCAGGTGATTTCTGGGTCTAAAAAGGTGACCTTGGCTCTGCCTCTTCCCAGCCCCAGGATAAATTGAGCTTCCTTAGGCAGAGGGGAAAGTCCCAGACGTCTCTGACGGGTTGACTCCGTTCAAGCTGCTGCAACTCTTTCCGGTGAGTTTTAACCTTTCTCACAAAGCGCTAGGAACTTTGAGAGAGAGGATCATTAAAAAGCAAGAATAGGGGCTTCCCTGGTGGCGCAGTGGTTGAGAGTCCGCCTGCCGATGCAGGGGACACGGGTTCGTGCCCCGGTCCGGGAGGATCCCACACGCCTCGGAGCGGCTGGGCCCGTGAGCCATGGACGCTGAGCCTGCGCATCCGGAGCCTGTGCTCCGCAACGGGAGAGGCCACAACAGTGAGAGGCCCGCGTACCACAAAGAAAAATTAAAAAAAAAAAAAAAAGCAAGAATAGCTTAAGGACCTTAGGCTGGAAGCAAGAACAAGGGTAATTAGCCATGCTGCGGGGAGAGGAGGTTGGCAGTAAGAAGACCTCCTCTGTTCCTCCCAAAGTTTTGCCCAGAGTCAACTTTAATGAGAGGGTTAGTTTAATAGGGCATGTAACCTGGAAAGTCCCCTGTGGGTTCAGCACTCGGAGTATAGACATCACATCTCCTTTTTTTGCCCTTGACTCTCCTATAACTGAGATGACCCTGAGGGAGGAAACAGAACATATTTGGTTGAGAAAGTCCCTGCACTAAAGTTGCACTCCTGGTGCTAAAGCTGGCCTCCGGGCCACGTGGTGGGTGAGGATTTGGCCAAGGTACAGCAGGTGACCCAGCTTTTCCCAGAAAGGCTTGGGCAGGCTCTGTTGAATTAGCACATCAGGAGTTTCACTAGGGTTAATGTTTTAACCGTGTCAATATACTTAACGTCATTTTGTTTGAACATTCCAGGACCCAATAAAACCATTTTTAAGGAGCACGTTTTGTTTTTGAGTGAAGGAATAGCAGTAGGAATTACTGGGGTGCACTCGTGCTGTGTTGAAAAGTTTAAATGTTAAAAGTCGCATACAACACCAAAGACCAAAGAAATGCCTATAATTTATACCTTGAGAGTTTTGCAACACTTTCAGTTGTTACAGTCATTTCGTAGTCTGAGAGTCTATTTCACTCTCTTGGTCATTTCTGTGCTGTGGAATTTTTGTGATTTGGGAGATTAGCTGCTGGTGGGTTTTATTCAGAACCTGCCTTGGACTGGATGGCTTTGGATCAGGTCACATTTGATGCCTTCCCCTCCTCTGATTAAGAGGAGAAGATCTAGAGCCAGCCTGCCTGAACTCACAGCCCAGCTCCTCCACCCACTTGTGGTGTGACCTTGGGCAGGAAACTTAATCTTCCTGATCTGTGAAATGGGCATGAAGGTAGTGCCTGCCTCGTGGGGTACTTAATGAAGTAATGCACCAGCCCTGGACCAGAGTAAACACTCAACACTTAGCTAGTGTAGTTGTCGCTGTTAACACCAGCACTGACACCCCACAGCTGGCCCTCTCTTAGACCACGGTCACTATGGTCATAGCATCTCAGAGTTGAAGGAGACCCCAACGATTCCCAAAAGCTGCATTGGAGTCCCCAAAGGTGCGTTGAAAAATTAGCTATAACTGAGCTGCACCTGAGACCCAGGGCACTAGAAGGGGGACTGGGAATCTGGCCTATTAACAAACACAGGTGATTGTCATATGCAACCAGTAGTGGAGACCACCTTCTCTTAACCTGGATCCCCTCTCTAACAACACGAGCAAGTGGCCTCTACTTGAACATCTCCCTGAGTGGGGAGCTCACCACCACCCCAGGCAACGAATCCCCCTTTTGGACACCTCTGGCAGTACAACAGTGTGTCTTCCTGTTGATCTTAAGAAGGAAGGGAAGAAGAAAGGGACTGCCTTCAGCCATAAAAAGAGACAGAGTAGAGTAGTGGAAAGAGAACAGACTTTGAAGTAGGAAAGAAATGGGCTTGAATTCCTCTCCCGCACTTGTTAGCTTTGTGGCCCTGGGTGAGTGGCTTGCTGTTTTCTTCTCCCATTCATTTTCCACATGACAGCCTTTCAGTGTTTGAACCTGATCTTTCCAGTTTTCTCCTTGCCTCCCGACATGGTAAGACCTCAGTTTCCCTTATCACTTTATGACCAGGCTCCGTCCCTACCCAATCATATAATCCCCAGAGATGCACGTGGTTCCCCAGGTGTGGTTCTGGGTCAGAGAGTGAATCAGGACTGGCAGCGGCTGGAAGAATGGACCAGAAAACCAGGGAGTGAGCCAGCAGGGTGAGAGGGGAAGAGACTCTGGCACACCAAATCCCCAGCCCTCATCCCCCTAGTTATTCACCTAAGCTGACCCGTGGTTCTGATGCTCCTGGAACTAAACCCTGGCAGTGTCCCTTTGGAGGTGGCACTGGCGATGGATGTTATCATCCTAGCCGCATCCTTGAGGGTAGTGTGTGAGGACCTGGATGGGGTCAAGGCCACCTCTCCCTCCTGTTCAGTTTTCCAGAGGCTGCGACCAGAGCTTGCTGGAGGGCAGGTGAGCAGGAATCTAGACTGTGCACCCTTTACCCACGTCCTGATGCTGAGTCCATTCCCATGACCTCAGCCCCACCCCAGCTCAGATCCAACAATGCCTGGTTCATTCCCAACCGTGCACGTGGTTTTCAGCCTACAAGCAAGGACTCTCCTACCCATTGTGTGGGTCAGAAAGAGAAAAGCAAAGGTTTTTAGATCTGAGTTCTGAAAATCCTTAGTACTGTGTGTGTTCAGAACATTTAACCTCTCTCTCTTTTTTTTTTTTTAATTTATTTATTTTTGGCTGCATTGGGTCTTCGTTGCTGCGCACGGGCTTTCTGTAGTTGCAGCGAGCGGGGGCTACTCTTCGTTGCAGTGCTCAGGCTTCTCATTGTGTTGGCTTCTCTTGTTGTGGAGCACGGGCTCTAGGTGCTCAGGCTTCAGTAGTTGCAGCATGCGGGGTCAGTAGTTGTGGCTCGTGGGCTCTAGAGCACAGGTTCAGTAGTTGTGGCTCACGGGCTTAGTTGCTCCGCGACATGTGGGATCTTCCCGGACCAGGGCTCGAATTTGTGTCCCCTGCATTGGCAGGTGGATTCTTAACCACTGCGCCACCAGGGAAGTCCAACATTTAACTTCTCTTGAGCTTCAGTTCCTCATCTGTAAAATGGAGGTACAAGTAATACCTACCTCACAGGATTGGAGAAAGGACTAGATGACACGTGCATACAAACACTTAGTATATACTAAGTGATTAATATGTGTCGGCTTCTTGGGAGGAGGAGGTACAACTGAATGATTGATTTTTCACCCTACCACTGCCTATGAGAGTGGACCAAAGGCTGTGGCTGCCCGTGCATCCACCTCTCCAATCCCCTGCAAAGGACCTAGCGTTCAAATGAAAACGTGGCCATCAGCATGTCTGTAAAGTTGGCCAAGGCAAATCTAAATAGTACATCAGGGGAGTTTAAATTTTACAGAGGAAATGTGAAAGTCTTGGAAAACATTTCTTCCTTTCTTAAACTTTTATAGGGCAGAGTTCAGTGTTGCCTTTCACTTCCGTTAGGTTTCAATTTAGCTGTGAAGGTGTGGTCCAACCAGCTGCACGACCATCACCGGTGACCATCACCGGGAAACTTATTAGAAGCACGAAACCTCGAACTGCACTCCAAACACGCTGAAACTCTGGGGTGCAGCCCAGCAATGTGTGTTTTAACAAGCCCTTCAGATGCTTTTATGGCTCCCATTTGAAAACATTGCTTAGGTGTTGGCGGGGTCCCCTTCCTATGCCCCTCCTCCCACCCCTGGCAGTCTTCAGGTCCACAAGCCCATGTCTCTAGCCATATATTTTCAGCACTTCCACAGTTTGAAGACATCTCCTGGGAGAATGATTTATTGTCTCATCTTGGGAGACTCATCTGTTCACACCAACAGCTGGTGTAATCTAAATCCAAGTCTGTACTAGAGAAAAGTCGGGGAATAAACATCTGTTTTGGATGGTCAACCTCCAGATCATTTGGCTTCCTCTACCTCCAAAGCTGCCTTCCTGACCTCCTGAAAACTATCATGGTATTTCTGATGGGTAATGTTCATAGCAAATATTTATCAAGCTCTACCTATGTTGGAAAACACCTTTCTTTTTTTTTTTTTCCCCTGATTTAATCCTCACAACAACCTAATGAGGTGAGACAGCCTCAGAGAGGCTAATTCACTTGCCCAAAATCACGTAGCTAGCAAGTGGCAGGCAAGAGACTTAGACTCCAGGCTGAAACCAAATTCTGTGAATCTTCAGCGAGCCTCCCTCTTTGGTTAAGCAGGCTGTGTGTCCTTGAGCCAGGAATATGCACAAAGGAATATTCTAGGCTAGTGTTCTTTAAACATCGGCACGGATCAGGGTTATCTGGATGGCATCTTAAAACACAGATGGCTGGGCCCTAGTCCCAAAGATTCAGATTTAGTGTCTCTAACTTGGGGTCTGGGAATGTACATTTCTAACTAGTTCCCAGTGACTGCTGGTGCTGCTGGTCCAGGGACCACAATTATTTTTTTGCGGTACGCGGACCTCTCGCTGCTGTGGCCTCTCCCGTTGCGGAGCACAGGCTCCGGATGCGCAGGCTCAGCGGCCATGGCTCACGGGGCCCAGCCGCTCTGCGGCATGTGGGATCTTCCCGGACCGGGGCACGAACCCGCGTCCCCTGCATCGGCAAGCGGACTCTCAACCACTGTGCCACCAGGGAAGCCCTAATCTTACTTTTTAAAAACTATATATTATATATATGCAAAGAGACAAGAATGGAAGGTTACATACCAAATATTACCCGTGGTTATTTCTTGGTGGGATTATGGGTTGTAATGGTATCTCTACTTGACAGCATTTTCTAAATTTTCTTAAACATTACTCATATGATTAGAGCAAAAGAAATGAGGCAGTCACCTACTTTTATAAATTTATGTTCCCAAATACCTGTCTGAAACACAAACCATAGGTTTATAAGTTAGGAGATTTGTTCAGAGAACTCGAAAACATATAAGAATTGCTAATTACAGTCCCAAAGAGTGCTAATGCCTTTGGGGCCAGGACATGTGAGAACCTTCCTAGGAATTGGGGAGAGGTGCCGTTGAACAAGGGGACACTTGCTCTGCAAGGTTGTCATGGGGATGGGCAGCGGTGGTCGGGCGGGGGGGCTTCTAGGATCCTCTCAGGACGCATGGGGTGGGGCTTTTGTTCTCTCCTCCAGTGACAGCTGGCTGACAGTGTTTCTGTGTGACATCACCAAGGTACCACAGTAGGTAGTAAATGTAGAATAGACCAAATGCGCCATGCCAAGGGGGTTTAGCGGTGTCCATGTATTGTGTAAATATGCAGGCAGTAAGAAAGTCAAGCCTACATAATTTGAGGACCACCTAGGAAGGTTACCAAAGAAAAGATGTAGGGTTGCAAAACACAAATCCATTTGCTTCCATCACCCCCAGGAGTCTGTCTATCAATGCGCCCAGTGGTGTTGCCTTCAGAAAAAAAGCAAATGATACCTTCTGCACATTTGTGTCAAATGGAGCACTTTAGAAAGAGGACGGTCCCACTGCAGGGCTCAGAGGGGCCTGGAAGGAAGATGGAATCTGAAAGTATTACGTACTTAGGGACGTATTACGTACCCTAGGACGGTGTACATAAGTATTACGTACCCTAGGATGGTGTTCCTAGGGTAATGGTTTTCTAGTATGGCCAATAGATATTTTCTATGCAACCAAGCCTCACCTGGCCTCCCAAAACAAAACAAAGTGTATTAACTACCTGCTTCCACATAGAGAAACACAATGTTTTCTTTAAAGGGTCTAGGCTGGCAAAGTAAATGAATGAAATGAATGGAGCTGCCCAGGTAAGTACAGCATCTCCAGTTTACAGGGAGCAGACATCACTTAGTTATTGCCATGTAAGAATTTCAGTCCACTAGTGCCAGGTCTTTCGAGTTTTTCCAAGAGAAGCCAGACTTCTTAACATTTGTATCGTAGTTCCCAATTTCTAAATGTTGGCAGCATTTCAAAAATACTATGTAGTCCAAAGAAAACATGCCTTCTGGCTAAGGTTGGCCTGCAGCCGACAGTTTCTCACCTCTGCTTCAGAATCTCAAGTCCAAGAGAGGCAACTGCTTTAGTCACCTGCATCCTCTTCCTGTCCACCTCCACCAAATTCCAAAAGACAAATGTCCTGAACTCTCAGACTTTTCTTCTCAAAAGTCATGTTTCATTAAGGACCTTAAAATTGGCTAATGGCCTTACAGTAATTTATTTCAGTTGAGGGTTTGTAAAACTATTCAGAGGTACGTTCTTGAAGGTGAGGTTGATTTTTAAAATAATGTTAAAGGAATTATGAAGGTAGAGGGTGTATTAGTTGTATTATTTGAGGGTGTGTTATATGCTTTGCAGTGGGACGGATCTGGGTTGAGATTCCAGCTCCATCACCTAGTACCTGTGTCACTTGGGCACAGGTGATTCCCATTTTCTCATCTGCAAAGTCGGGGAAACAACTCTTGAGTTTGTTGGCTTGTTTGATTGGTAATGAATGATATTAACATATGTTAATATCTGGTGCCATTAGGCGCTCAGGAAATTAAGTTTCTCTCAGGAGCCAATGTAATTGAAACTTTTAATTGCAAATGTCATAAAATAACCTCATGAAGCTTTTCCACATTTTTATAATTTTAAAAATTCACTTTCTTCAGAAGTCCCATTATAGTAAATAGTCTTGCAGTTGAAACAGGAGAAATTAGAGAGAGTGAGGGGAAGAACCTCAAGAGTGTCCGATCAGTGCCAGGGTTCACTTACATAATAAGGGGACCTTATATTTTATCAGTCTAATTTAGCTCCTCTGATTATCGCTAAATTTCTAATATCTAGCATATCCCCAAATATATGTGTTTGTTAATTTTTAAAATCAGTTAATGGACAAATAGAGTACGTGCTGGGAGTTTTATCTGGCAAGGATAACTACTAATTGGATAGCTCTGTTTGGACTATGCTGTGTATCAGAAACGGCTTCCCAGACATGGAACCTGTATGGTCACACAGGACCTGCCCTCAGAAGAGCCCCACGCTTGGTTTAATATTTGCTGTCGCCATCTTGAAATTCTGTATAAGTTTTGAAAAAGGGCCTCCGCAAATTATGTAGCCAGTTCTGATCGGAGAGTATCATCAGGAAACATAGAATTGTCAGTGCATAAACCAAAGGGTACAAACTCATGGGCCCTGGCGCCTGGACCCTATTGAATATTTTTTGGCCCACAGAGTGGTTATTTTTTTTTAATATAAATAAACTTTTTACTTAGAAGAGTTTTATATTTGCAGAAAAATTGCAAAGATAAGACAGAGTTCCACATATAACTCATCCAGTTTCCCTTGTCAGGAACATCTTATGTTACATTTATAAGACATTTGTCACAAATGAGGAACTAACATCAGTACATTTTCATTAACTAAACTCCACACAGTATTCAGATTTTAGAAGTTTTTCCCTAATGCCCTTTTCCTGTTCCTGGATTCCATCTAGGATACCACATTACATTTAGTTGTCAGGTCGCCTTACACCCTTCTGAGCTGACATTTTCTCAAACTTTACTTGTTTTTGATGACTTCGACAATTTAAAGGAGTGCTGGTAAATGTTTTGTAGAATGTCCCTGAATTTGGGTTTGTCTAATATTTTTCTCATGGTTCCATTGGGGTTATGGGTTTTGGGTCAAAAGTCCACAGAGCCGAAGTGACATTTTCCTCACATCATATCAAAGGTATATGCCAAGAACATGCCAAGAAACTAATCAGTGATGGCATTGACCTTAGTTACTTGGCCAACATTGTGTCTGCCAGGTTTCTCCATTTTAAAGTTACTCTTCCCACCTCCCTTTCCAAACTGCACTCTTTGGAAGCAAGTCACCTGGCATACCCCACAGTCAAGGCTACGGAAAGGAGTTCCACCTTCAGGGGAAAGTAACTACGTAAATTATTTGGAATTCTGCTGCAATTTGTATGTTCCCCACTTATTTATTCAATCATTTATTTCTATCAGTCTGGACTCATGGGTATTTATTTTATACGTTCAGTTATAATCTAATACTCCATTTATTTTCTTGCTCAAATTCCAGCTTCGGCCTTGCAGGAGCTCTTTCAGGTTGCCTCCAGGGTCCCTTGGACACACCTCCATTGTTGTGTTTTTATCGAGGACTCCCTTTCTTTCTGGCGCTACAAAGTGCTCTGTTACATTTCCTGCCCCAGCCCTAGAATCAGCTGTTTCTCCAGGGGGCCCTGATTCCCCTTTTTGAAGAATGGTATTAGACACTAAGATCTGGAGGTGGTTAGGTGCGCATTCCTACCAAGACATTTTTTAATTTTTAAAATTTTAAAATTAAAAAAATTTTAATGTAAATTAAAAATGTAAGGTAAAATTAAAAAATTTTTAAGCGTAAAATTTAAAAATTAAGCTGTCATAGAGAGTCAACTTTTCCAGGCTGAGTTAACTATGTAAAAATAAATTACATTAAAAATAAAATGTTTTTAAAAAATTTTTAATGTTTTTAAACTACCAACATTTAACTATGAAGAGATTTCACATTAGAATCTAGACTTCCGATTCTCTAGAAAGACCAGAAGTTCTGGCAATCCTGGACCCATATTCCTGCTCAACACAGTTAGCTGAGGCTGAGACAATTTTTCTTTCCTGCATAAAGCACTGTCCAGGTTGTCACAGTCTGTGCCATTCCCTATTGTATTACAGCCAGCCTACTTGACGCTTTTATGTCCCTTTCTGACCCTTGAAGGCATTTGAATAAGTGATTTCTGGTTAAGACCATATTCAAGTAAGTACTTTACAGATATACAGTTCAGACCATGAATTTAGCTCTACTTTGACCCAGTGATCAGATTTAAAAGCCACGTTTCTGGTTTCATCCCTAACCCACTAACGTACCTTCATTGCGTCTTACATGCAAATGCAATGACTCACCAGTTTTTCTCAGTCCCTGCCAGAACTCTTCCAGCTCAGATGCAAAGAGTCATCTGCATCCACTTTCATCCCCTTCAGCCTCATGCAGGGTGGGTCTTTGCATTCAGAGTCTGCTCTGAACTTCTTTGGGAAGTTTTCCTTTCTTAGACCCTTTCTGTCTGGAGAAGATCCCCCAACAGTTATACCCCTGCCTCAGATCAATTTCTTCCTGTTCCCTTTTGGCTCTGCAAAGCACCCCTCAAGTTGGGATCCAATTGTTGTTCTTTCTGGATCTGCGTTTCTCAAAAGGATGGATTATTTTTCCTATCTTTTCACTCTCCCCTGCCTTCCCCAATCATGTATCCCAGGATTATTTGTTTCTCAATCATTCCTGGCTTATTTCAAACTTTAGTAACTCTGGAAAATGACCTACCTGATAGTTTTCTATTTATATGAAAATAGGTGCTTCGATATAAATATAAAATACAATTTGAGGAGGTGTTCTTTCCCAGTATGGGTGAAAAGTTAATAGAAAGATGCATCTGAGATCTGCTAAGTGTGAAGAGTTAAATGGGTATTAATTTTCACTGCAGCCTTATGGCCTTGGACTTGACAAGGTTAAACGTGGGCCAATAGCAGTTCCCTGGGGGATCTTTCCATAGCATAGTGGTTTTCAGACTGTGACTCATAGGCCACTGCCTGGGGACAGGAGAAGAAATCCAAGAGTAAAGGAAGGAAGCTCCACTAAGGGGGAGCCACAGCCAACCAGGCAGGAGGTGATGGTGGCTTGAGCTAGGGAAGCGGCAGTGGGGCTGGAGAGAAGTTTATAGATTAGAAACTATTTGGACAAGACTTGGTATTCTGTGTGTGTGTCTGTATTTTTTGTGTGTATTTTTCTGTATTTAAAAAAAATTAACTATAGTTGATTTACAATATTGTGTTAGTTTCAGGTGTACAGCTTCAGATTCTTTTCCATTATAGGTTATTAGAAGATACTAGATATAGTTCCCTGTGCTATATTCAATATAAATAAATAAATCCTTGTTGTAAATCCTTGTTGTCTATTATACATATAGTGGTGTGTATCTGTTAATCCCATACTCCTAATTTATCCCTCCCCCGCTTTCCCCTTTAGTAACCATAAGTTTATTTCCTATGTCTGAGTCTATTTCTGTTTTGTAAGTAAGTTGGTTTGTATTATTTTTTAGATTCCACATATAAGTGATGTCATATGATATTTGTCTTTGTCTGACTTACTTAGGATGATAATCTCTAGGTCCATCCATGTTGCTGCAAATGGCATTATTTCATTCTTTTTTATGGCTGAGTAATATTCCATTGTGTATATGTATGTGTATATACACATACATATACACATATACACCACATCTCAGACAAGACTGGGTTTTCATTGCCCTGCACATAATGGAAGAAAGATTCTGCTGGTGAATAAAGAAAAGTTTTATTTGTGAAAATACTCACAACAGATCATCCACGACCAGGAGGCTGAGTCATTTGCAAGTTCTGACTGGGGCTTATGATCAAAGTGCTGGTGCTTCTGTCTGACTTTCTAGTTCTAATGTGGTTCATTAACACCATGTTCTCAGCTCACTCTATCTCATTTGGGCCATTTGATTTTCAGCAAACGCGGCAGGTCTGAACTAGCTAGAGTTCATCTTTAATGGCTTTTATTGCCAATCCATAGTGAATGAATGCCTTTCTCAGGTCTTCTTGGGTCTCTCTTGATGTACTTCCACCTCCACACCAGGACAGAGCGAGGGAAGGCAGCCAGCCAACCTGGAGATGGGGATGCGAATAAGAAGGAGCTTCCTGGGCTTCCCTGGTGGCGCAGTGGTTGAGAGTTCGCCTGCCGATGCAGGGGACGTGGGTTCGTGCCCCGGTCCGGGAGGATCCCACATGCCGCGGAGCGGCTGGGCCCGTGAGCCATGGCCGCTGAGCCTGCGCATCCGGAGCCTGTGCTCCACAACGGGAGAGGCCACAACAGTGAGAGGCCCGCGTACCGCAAAAAAAAAAAAAAAAAAAAAAAAAAATGAAGGAGCTTCCAGCAGCAGAGAAGTGGCACTGGGGACAAGAAGGGGCAGGTGACAGGCAGGCTCCTTTGGCTGGCTGAAACAGCACTTCTTCCGCCTCGCAAATGGCACATCTGAGAGAATTAACAGTCTGTTTAGAACGTATCATCACTTGCTATTCCGTTTTCCCTCCTTTTGGTCCAGCCAGTGTGATAAGGGGTCCGAGGGTAACTCGGGGTTGGGGCGAGGGGCAGCTGGGACTGGGCAGACGGAGCTGGGGAAGAGAGTAGTAGCCAGTTTATTTCTAACCATTTGCAGCTGTCAGCTTGTTTGGGGACTTTTTTTTTTTTCAGGCAGAGGAACAAAGTCTTGCTACACAGGATTGTTTTCCTTGGCATGGTGTACAGACACTTTCTTGAGGAATGCACTGAGATAACACAAAACATCTGCTTAGAAGGATCGGTCCTCCAAAGCTGAATTTTCATCGGCAAGAGTATGAGGCTTCTTTAGATAAATATATATATATATATATATATATATATATATATATATATATATATATATATATATATACGTTTTGCAGGAGGCAGGAGCCTGTGGATGGAATGGTCAAGAGAATAAAGTATTAGCAGAGGATTTTTAAGAAATAGGTCTATGTTGTTAAGGTTTCTTTTCTTTCTTTCTTTTTCTTTCTTCATTGTGATCCAATTGTGTTTTGTTTTGCAAGTATTTTGGAAATGGTATGTTCTCAGCCACGCTGCCGGAGGAGGCCTGTTTTCTTTTCCCACGTGTGTGGGATGTTGTTTTTATTCATGAGCTATTGAGAATGAGTGGTTTTTATGACTTGTAGAGGGATTTTCACATGTACACTCCTGGTACTGGCCTCCAAAGACCCAAAGGACAGCACACATGCTCTCAGACAGGAGTGACAGTGTGAAGGAGCTCAAGATAGGCATTTCTGGTTGTTGTTACTGACATGCCATTGGGGTCCCCAAGGGATTAGATTAGCCAAGGCATTAGGCTTCATCTCGTGTCACGTGGAAGCTCCTCGGACAGTTCACACGGTGTTTCCATATATCACCTTGGGTCCAGATCTGCTTTCCAGGAAGAGTTTGTCCTTTAGAGAAAAGGCAGCTCCATCTGTGCTGTTTCATTAGCCCTCCCCCACCCTGGACTCTAATGAGGAAGAGTCTCACCTTTTAAAGCAGTAATAACATCAGCGGCCTTTTGCCGAATGCCTCTGAAAGCCTGCTGGCCCTGGGCTCCATGTTTAATCCTCCCAGTCTCACCAAATACCAGGTATAATTATCCTCATTCCTCAGATAAGGAAACTGAGCCTTTTAGAAGTCAGCAAACTCACTCCCAGGCAAGTATCAGGGGAGTTCCACAGCTGGAATCTGAAACCAGTGATTGACAGCAGAGCCAGACGCTTAACCAGTGTCCACGAATGACACATGCCTTTGGGGAAGTAAGAGCCAATATGCCCTTTTCCACCTTCGTCTTTTAACAGATTTGGCTTCTCCAATTCTGCCGATTGGATTGGCAAGAGATGAAACGAGCCGTAAGAATCCCATCCAGTTTCCTGGCAGAGTGGAAAGAGCATAGGCTCTGGAATCAGACAGACTTGAATTCCGACCCCTTTTCATCACAGACTAGCTCTAAACCCCGGGCCAGTCAGTCCCCGCACCTTTCTGAGCTTTGATTTTGGTGTACCTCCGCTCTGGGCACTAAGCCTCCTTCTGGGAGGAGCATGGATGCACTCCCTGCCCTCAGGGAACGTACAGTCTGGAGGGGGTGGCAGACCTGAGCCAGTACCCACACACATCAGTGTGCAGTTGCCGTCAGGAGAGTTACAGGAGCAGATGGCACATGCCAGGCAACCTGAGTCTGGGGATGATGGGAGGCTTTCAGCCGAGCTCTACAGAAGGAAGAGGCATTAGCTAGGTGAATGACAGGCGGGAATGTCTGCCAGCTGCTTGTGGAACCTGGGATGTTCTGGGGCCAGTCCTCTGGTGTCCCTGTAGACAGGCTTTGAGGCCGTACTCTCCAGAGCTCCACAACCCAGGTTCAACCCAGTGCCGTCAGAGACCAGGTTCTCAGCCCTAAGCATCTGGCTTTCTCTCCAGAAGAAAACAGAGAAAAACCATGAAAAGAAGAATGGGCAGCAGCTAGCTTGGAAACTGCCGCCTGGGTCTTGTTTTACTTTGGGACCTCCATCTCCCAGCTGTGGCCCTGTCACAGCATCTCTGCATTCTCTGAGGGACTCTCTCCTTTTGCAGCTTCCATGACAGGATAAAAGAAAAAAACACAAGCCATTTAGACAACTTCTTGTTGTTTTTTTTTTTTTCCAGAGGTGCCTGAAAAGGAAGGATTGAATGGGGCATTTGGGGGCTAAGTGAAAGGGAGGGGAGGGGAGGGGATGAGGAAGAAAGAAAATGGATTGAAGCTCAGAAATTACTGGAATTTTTATTCAGTTCTGTTTGGGAGAAAGGATAGTTACTGAGTCAGAGATGAAAGGCAAATCCGCATGGGGCCCCAGAGAAATTATTATATTCCACGCTCAATTTAGCTCTCGCACTCAATGTGGCTTGGAGATGAGAAAGTTTCTGGTTAGACACATTCATAAACTCAGCAGGGCTCTGTCAGATGCTGGTTCCCGGCTGAGTACCAGGTCCTCCCCAGCAGCAGAAACAGAGCCGTGAAGCTGCCTGGTCGGGCCTTCAAGAGGGGCTCCAAGCCCCACAGGCTCACTGCACCCTCCGCCTTCACCCCAACTCTCTGGCTGGCCTCCTCCTTGGCCCAATAACTTAGCAAACTCTAGTCTTGCTTTGAGTCTAATTGTCGAGCAAATTCCTGCTGGAACATGTGAGTGATTGGTTTGGGATTCTGACCTCTGCCCAGGCATCTTGCCTGGGCTCATTCTGGAATCTGAGTTCAGCCTGGTCCCGTTTTAGGCTCACTGATCCCATTTGCAGAGACCAAGCCACACAGCCTGCCCCGAGCCATCCAGATCTATCCTTGAGCACCCAGATGTCTATCACCTCTTTGTGAAGCTCATCTGTACACGTCTTCTCATCTCGAGCCAGCTTCTTGGAGTCTGAAATTTCCCAGCTTGAATCTGAGAGTCAGGGGCTGTGGCTCAGGGTAGGGTAGAGGAAGGGGAGGCTCTGACATCAATCGTGCTTGCAAATCACGTAGAGACCTTCTGTTCAAAGGTTGTTTTCTATAGGGATTTCCCTGGCGGTCCAGTGGTTAAGACTCCACACTTCCATGGAGAGGGCACGGGTTCGATCCCTAGTCTGGCAAGTTCCACATGCTGCATGGCATGGCCAAAAAAAAAAAAAAAAAAAAGCCTCGCTAACCTATTCTAAAGGTTGTTTTCTATATGATCAATACATATCTGTCTGAGATTATTGTCGGAAGGTTTGTCTGGGTTATTATAAGACTAGTCAAAGTTTAACTCCAAATCCTTCCGATATGCAATCTATTTCAGTTATGACTGCTGGTTAATATTGTCTGGCATTAACTTTCTAATTGAGTAGAGTGACTGAAAATTAACTATCACCCCCCGGAAAACTATATTGAAAGGTAAAAAAAGGAGTT
The DNA here is from genome assembly GCF_008692025.1 of Phocoena sinus. NCBI lineage: Eukaryota > Metazoa > Chordata > Mammalia > Artiodactyla > Phocoenidae > Phocoena > Phocoena sinus. The sequence continues at coordinate 75,893,222 of NC_045768.1, read as the reverse complement.
TCAGAGTCTTTCTTCCCACCCTCTAGGCTAGATGAAAATGTTCTTCATCTCAGAGCTCTCCTCCATAGAAGAGCATTGGGTAGCCTTGCATGCCAGGACCATATCAAGACCTTGGTAAAAGCTATCATTTCTGCTGTAGGCTTTTTTCCTTCCCCAAATAGGTGATGATGGATTCACATCTTGACTAAATAAGATCACTGCTCTCTTATGATTCAACTTTCAATGATAAGTGTTCCCTACCTAGCCCTGTGCCAGGTGCTTTTAAAGAGAGAATCAAAGTATAAAACAGTCCCTTTGTTCAGGGAACTTACAGTAATACAAGACATAAATATGAGAAATTTGTAGAAAATAATGCAAAGCCAAATATCATCCAGGGCTTAATTGAGTACCTACCACTCTAAATTCTTTGCAAGTTCAGGACTGATGGATTAATACCAAGACTGCCCTCCTGAAAATAAATATGCAGGAGGAATTTAATCCCAAAGTATGTTACAAAGAACATTTGGTCAATGAGATACTAAAACTAACAGTGCACCAGAGTGCTTCCTATCTGCAAAGTATTAGCAAAGCCTTTTACGTGTGTGTAGTTAATCCTCACAACAACCCCCTGAGCTACAGATAACAGAAACATCCCTGTTTCTTTCCAGTTGCGGAAACTGCAGCTTAGAGATACTAAGCCGTTTGCAAATGGTTACCTTGTTAATAGGTAGTAGAGCCAGAAATGAAACCTGGGAAGTCTGATTACAGACTCTTTTAAACCAATAGCTATTACAGGAAAAAGGAGGTTCCAGAGTTAAATAGGACTTTTGGCTACAGGAATTCTCAGATCCTTTACTATGCTTGGGTATATTGCAAACATTTATAAAAGCGGCATTTTGACAAGTATACCTGACCTCATGATCCTCTTTTTTTTTTAGCTAAGGACCTCCCAGAATTAGTCACTTTTAACACAGACCTTGGGAAGTACAAAAGTGGAGGGTCCCCAGTGTCTTATGTATTCAAAGAAACAGAAGGGACAAAAGGACGGGGTTGGATACAGTCCTGAGCTGGGTCATTGGTGCCCCTTGGAACACATAGGCTGCCCTCTGCCCAGAGCCTTGCACGTTCTCCTCAGGTTCAGGCTGCCATGATAAGAAGTCCAGTGTCCATTTGAGATGGTTCATTAGCCTTTCGTTCTTCCTACTGTTAGCCTGGATTTATCGAAAACAAACAAACATTTTTTTGAGCTGCTTCTGCAAGCCAGGTACTGAGCTCAGTGGAGGTCAAAAAATGGTCATCTTAACAGTGAGGTTTGCTGTGCCATGGAGCTGTAACTGCAGGACGCCAAAGAAAGGGCCTGAGTTGTCGGAGCCAAACCTCTACTCTACATCCTTTTATCTGTGGGGACAGGCAAACACTTTGGCTGGACTAAGCCACAGTTACATTAAAAAATAAATAAATAAATAAATAAAATAATAATATCACTGCTCAGGATTTCACTGGGAATAAATGATATCACACATACACATATCTGGCCTCTCTCAGGGTTCATTTTTCTGTGGCTATTTAATGGAGATTAGATACTTCTTACCGGCACCATGAAGACAAGAAACCCTCAGATAAATTAATTTTCATGAACTGGTCCCCCTGGAGCCTGTCAGGGAAAGGAGTAGATCAGCACTGAGTCTTACCCTGTCTTGCTTCCGTGAGGCCAGTTACACAGGATGAGAGTTCCAGGGTCCACCAAAGTGGTGGACATCCAGAGGGGTGATCTCTTCTACTTCCCACCTTCTGACGGTTTATTTAAAGTTTTCACACACACGCACAAATCTGAACACTTGGAAGGCAGGAGAGAAAGGGAGAAAAGGGCTAAGATAGTATACAAACTGTAGAATTGGACCCTGAACCATCAATAATGTTGAATGAATTTCCCAAATGCCACATAGCCGTCTTATTCTTAACCCCACACTCTATGAGCTGCGATTTTATCTTTGGCTTAGCAGAGAACCCACCAGGGTTCTTAGGCTCCCTACGAATCCAGCCTAGGACTTCTCAGCTTCCCAAGTTGGCCTGGGGGTGACTATGGTGCATGCTGAGCATGTCCTTACTTGAACCATTTCCAATGTTCACTTTTTTTTTTTTTTTTTTGTGGTACGCGGACCTCTCACGGTTGTGGCCTCTCCCGTTGCGGAGCGCAGGCTCAGCGGCCATGGCTCACGGGCCCAGCCACTCCGCGGCATGTGGGATCTTCCCGGACCGGGGCACGAATCCGTGTCCCGACTCAACCACTGCGCCACCAGGGAAGCCCTGCAATGTTCACTTTTGAAGAATGAATTACATGTAAGGAAGGGGATGGTGGAAGAGTCAGGGCCGACTTAGCAGCCAGAGACAAGAGATCTGAGGCTGGGGTCCTACCTACCCAAGGAGTTCAAGTGGGAAATAACAAAAGTAGGACTTCATCTCAAAGTTCCCACCACATGCCAGACACATTACAGATACTATTATAAGAACCCTAGAAAGTAAATGTTTTTCTCCATTTTGTAATGAAATAGAGTGATCAAGTCACTTGCCTACACAGCTAGTAAGTTACAGGGCTAGGATTTTAATCTAGGTCTTCCAGACTCTAAAACCAGCTCTTCTCTATACCATGAAGATCATTCCCAGCCATAGCCCAAATTCGAGGGGCAAGAGCAAACCAAGTTCAAGGTCAAAGACAAGGCCAGAGACCAGGTGTGGAATGGAGGGCAGAGCCAAGAGCTCAAAGCTGATCAGATGTAGGGACTTGAGGGGTGTGGGGGGATGCAGATTGGGGACACTCTAGAGGGACCCAACAAGTGCCATGAACATCCTCTTTGTGTCCAAGATCTTGCCTTACCTTCAGTCAGCGTGTGTGGGGTGTGGGCACTGGCTTTAAAGGTCAAGCAGACGAAATGGCACAGCTGAAACCCCCCACCCCTGTGTCCCCTAGCAGCTGGTGACATGAAAGGTGAATGCGCCTGGGGGGATTCAGGCCACCCAGGAAGGAAGGGCTTGGGAGCTGGAAGTGTGTGCAGAGTCCCAGAGCAACATCTCCAGATTTCAGAGTAGCCGGTACTCATGGGCTTTGGAGTTAGACAATCCTGGGTCCAAACCCCTCCACCATTTGCCAGCTGTGTGACCCGGGTAAGCTACTTAATTTTCTGAGTCTGTTTCCTCATTTATGAGATGGAAACAATAATAGTACCTAGACTTGTTACACTCTCAGTAAATGTTGGCTTTTACCCTTAGTCCCAGGTCCATGGTCTAAGGCGCCAGCAGAGAAAACACATCTCTCCTTGGGGCCTCAGAGTATTAGCTGACCTCTTAGTACCTCGGATCTGTGGCTCCCAAGGGTTTGGACTTTTCTCGCCCTTCTGTCCTCACCCCTTTCCTTTTTTAAAATTATATTTCTGTGCCACCAAAGAGTAATCTTTAGATGCCTCGTTGCATTTAGCAATTAAGCTGTGCTTTTATCCTTGGCAGAGAGAGTCACACTCCAAACATAACCAGATCTGTTAGATTTTAGAATCAGGCTGACTTGGTCCAAATCCCAGCCCTGCCACTGTTTACCTAAGTGGCCTGGAGCAAGTTAATCTGTGCTTGGTGTTAATTCATCTGTGATACAGGACTAGTAAAACCTACATCACAGACAGGTTGCGAAAGTAACACACGTCAACCTCTGCTGTTGTGTCCGTGTGGTTCCGGGACTCCCCTTCTGATGGGAACATAATCAACACTTGAATATGGATAATGGGGGATTCAGTCACCTCTGGATCTCAGGCTTCTTTGAAGCCTCTAGACCTTCTCCCAGCCTGGCAGCAGTGGTTTTCACTGGCCCCTCCTTCAGCAGAGAAAACACCTATCCACTCTGGGGGGGAGCTGCCCTCCACCTTTGGCCAGCTTTACATCACCCCACCCACAACCCTCAGCATCTGTTGCCCAGACAGTCAGCTGCCAAGCTGTGCCCAGGTCTCTCCCTGGGTTCATTTGATATGTTGCCACTTTGTTTTGGAAGAAAAGCCAATATCAGTGCCGGACCCTGGGGAGGCAGATTCTTGCCTCTGCCAGCTGCCAGCTGTGTTCCATCGCTCATCCTGCCCTCGGTGTCCCAGGTGATCCCGTTACAGAGTGTCTCTCACCAGACAGCTGCCACTGGGACCCTGTGGAGGCACGGACAGCAAAACTCCAGGCTTGCTGGGGACCAGGGACATGCCCTGAGCGCAGCTCTGCAATTCAGCCAAAAGGCTGGTGGTCATGTCTGCCTTTTCCTGATAAGGGTAATTACTTGCCTTATAACAACGGCTAGATGTTCCAGATCTACAAAGCAGAGAGCGGGGCCGGGGAGGTGTCATTCCCTTTAGCAAGCGCTTACTCTGTCCTGGGCGCTGTAGGAGGGTTTTAGTCATGCTGACACTCCTGGGCATGCAAAAAAGGCCTTGTTTTGACTCCTCCTTAACTCACAAAAAAAACAAAAGTCACAGGGGTGTCACTTCTAATCCTCAGGACAATTGGCAATTTTACCTGCATACTACATATGGAGAAACTGAAGCTCAGAGAGGGTAAATAACTTGTCTGTGGTCCTACAGCTGGAAAAGGAGCGGAATAGGAATTCAAAGCCTATTTAACTTTGGAATCCATGACGTCACTACTTAAGAACAGTGTAAAGACCAAGAGTTTAAGCAGTGTCTGAGAGGCAGAAAGGAAGTGGGCTTGGGATTCTGCTATTTGTTGCTCTGATCAAGCTGGGAGTAGTGGTCATCAGACAGGAAATCTGGGTGATTCCTCTGCCCCCTCACCCAGTCTGTGTTATGAAAAACAACCCCCAACTCTTACCTTCCCTCAAGGAGATGAGGTGACAATAAGTATAATGCGAAGTTTCCATGAAGTTTTGTTGCATTTGCCCACCTCAGAAACAGTGTATCTCAGAAAAAGTTTGGATCCGAATTTGCAAACTGGTAGTCTGCAGGCCGAGTTATCCTAGGAAGATGTTTTGTTTTGACCTGCTGTATTTTTTTTTTTTTTAATGTCAGGTTAATTGCTATCATTTTAAAAATAGAACTCCAGGACATCCCTGGTGGCGCAGTGGGTTGAGAGTCCGCCTGCCGATGCAGGGGACATGGGTTCGTGCCCCGGTCCGGGAAGATCCCACATGCCGCGGAGCGGCTGGGCCCGTGAGCCATGGCCGCTGAGCCTGCGTGTCCGGAGCCTGTGCTCCACAACGGGAGAGGCCACAACAGTGAGAGGCCCGCCTACCGCAAAAAAAAAAAAAAAAAAAAGAAAAAAGAAACTCCAGCTAGTTCATATAGAACCCCAGATTTCTGAATCATCTTGCAAAACCAGATCTCGCAGCCCCGGACCTCTGTCGCCATCTGGCCACCACTGACTGAGTTGTGCAGTGGCTGCTTCCTTTGATGAGAAACGGCTTTCTAATTTGCTGCAGTCCTCACCGCTCCCTATTACTCTGTGTCAAGGAGTGCCAGTCTCCCTGGATCATCGCCCTCCTTCTACCAGTTTTCTTACATTACAGATAAGAGGAAAAGGAACTTCCTTGGGCTCTAAAAAGTGGGAAAAGTAAAAAAGCAAGAAGGGAGAGTGCCTGTTTCTATCTAAAAATAAATATTTCTCTGCGTTTATCTGCACCAAAAAAGATATAACCAAAGAAACAAACCTGGCCCTCTTTGTTCATTTTTTTGGTCTTTTCGTGGTTGTTGGTGTTTGAATTTAACACCATTTTAGCTACTTTTTCAGACAGTGTCCAATGCAGCTGCCCACACAGAGCCAGACATCTGCAGGCTGGCCCAGAAGCCCGGGTCCAGGACTCTTCTCCAGCCTCACACGTGTGCTCGGGGCCTGCCAGAGCTTCCCCATCATGGTTTTGTTCCCTTTTTCCCTTTCTCTAGGTGTTCCCTTCCCAAAGAACTTCCTGCAGATCTGCAAGAAGATCCTGTGTCGCCTCTTCCGGGTCTTCGTCCACGTCTACATCCACCACTTCGACCGGGTCATTGTGATGGGCGCGGAGGCCCACGTCAACACCTGCTACAAACACTTCTATTACTTCGTCACTGAGATGAACCTCATAGACCGCAAGGAGCTGGAGCCCTTGGTAAGTGTCACTGTGCAGTGGCGGCACCCAGGTCACCCCAGGAGCTCAGCCACTTGTCATAGAACACTGCCTCGCCTGTGCAAACTGATGGCCAGCTCCTAACCAGAGGAGTGCAGAATTGGACAGGAGTTAGAGGTCAGCTGAAGGGCAGGAGATGCCAAGATGTGTGCGGCCATCAAACAGAGGTCTTACATTTCTCCCTGGGGTTGTCATGGTTTGGGCCAGAGGAAGTAGCTTTAATTCTCAGCTCCAAAACCAGTCACCTATTCACTTAACCCCTTAAATGGGCATCTTTGAGCTCTATGTCATCTCTTACACTGTTTTCCAAAGAAGGTAAGAAACGTTTCTTCAGTCAGTGAGTAAATATTCAGCACCTACTGGGAGGCACCTGCTAGATACACAAAGTCAAGTTAAAGTATTTTTGAGTAGTTTTTACTCCAGAGATATAGAAAGAGGTGAGCCCAAGATGAGAATACAGTATCATGGGGACTTTGCTTTTCATACTGAATCTCCTGCAATGCAGTTTTAATGGAATATATGAGAATCTAGAACACTTGGTTAAAAAAACTTTACTATTATTGTTTAAATGAGTGGGGAGTCCTTTCATTTTCTTTATAGACTATCTTTACAGTAGGACTCAAACTGTGCTTTGGAAGTCAAGGGGCCCTAAAAACCCTACATCATTTGTGACATATATCGTACTATGGTACCCTCATCACAGCTATCCCTAGCAACTCTATCTAGTACCGTCTTATCCAGTATAATCAGTGCTTTATCGTAAAATCATGCTTTTTTCCTGAAACAGTTAAAAGTGGCAGTTTTGCTAAATATAACTGACAGGGCAACTAAATTTCATCCAACTCCATTTGAACAATGGCCTGAGCACAGGGGCCAGACCGGGCTTTTGCTAGGCCCGGTTTTCTAAATTGTTTATGTATGGTGAGGCCAACAGATCAAGAGATGACTGCCAAAGCAGCTCTACTCAATAAAAACTAATTAAAAAAAAGAAAAAAAGACATGACTGCCATTGAAAAGATAGTTTGTTTTACTCACAGATCCCAAGAGAAGGGGGTATACCACGGTATGAGGACCACATGGGGAAGGACGCAGACTGGTCAGGGACAACACGGGCAGGAGCCTTTCTTGTGGTTTCCCTGGGAAGGAATGGGCGAGGCAGGGTAAGAAGGCTAAACATGGACTAGTTCGAGTAATTTCAGCAGGTTCTGGGGCAGGGGGGCTGCCCCTAGCTGTTCACCTGGTGCTGTGGTGGTCAGGCCAAAGGGATTTTAGCCCTAAGAGGCCATAGCGGAGGTGGTTGGGAAAGTGGGCTCTGGATTGGTTGGTTTGTGTTGATTGGTGAGTAAACAGCTCAAGGATGAGTTGTCTACTATCTCTAGAAATTGGTTAGCCCTGGAAGGGGCAATCCCTCCCTTTTCAGCAAGGCCCCAGATATTCAGGAATCAAAACGCAAAAACCAAAAGACATGTTTAATACAGTAGAATGCCTGTATCTGGAAAAGAAGATGTTGGGGAATTTTATATATCACCTTTAGAGTTTCTCAACTTGAAATCTATAATTACGCTTTGAGAATACACGGCAAAAAAAAAACACATTTTTTCTGTGTGTCACTCAAGAGTTGTGGAACAAAGCAAGACTCGCTGGGTTCAAGTGAGATATATCATTGGCTAAAGCATTTATTTTCTTCATTTTCTTTCACAACCACTTTCTAGAAAGCTCTTGGCAAGAACTAAGTTGTCTCTGAATTCAGTTGGACGAGTAGTGTGGAAAGAAACTAGAACATAATCATGGTGACGTTTTGCTCATTTGTCTTGTATAAAGGCTGTTGTGGGCAAACAGAAAAGGTTGTGCCAACAGCAAAAGGGAGTTAAAGGCCTGAAAGGAGTTGATAAAGCTAATTTCAGAAAATGTTAAGGACAGAGTGGATAGGGGCAGGTGAATGAAGAGGGTGGAGCAAGCACTCTGATCTCCGGGAGAACATGGGTCTCCTTCTGGGGAGTTTGGTTCAGTTGCTTTCAGTTGACATGTTCAGGTGGAGGGGGAACACCTTCCCTAAAGGTCCACTGGAAGGAAGAGGCTCTCCTCAGCACTCAAGTTTGGGTTTCTCTGAGTTAAAGGAGCAGAAACATCTGATGGAGAGGGCTGAATGTTAATTTCTTCTCTACGTACGGAAGCATGAAGGCCATTGTAGGACAAAGCCGAGTGTAAGTTAACAAGTAGATAAAGCCTTCCTTTGCCATCAGAGCACTCTCAGTTACAGCGGACCCTTGAACAACATGGGTTTGAACTGCACAGGTCCACTTATACGCTATATACTGCGTCCAAGGTTGGTTGAATCTGTGGATGCAGACCCATAGATACGGGGGAAACTCAGTCATGGAGGGCCCAACTATAAATTATACTCGGATTGTCAATGGCATGGAGGGTCGGGGCCCCTTACCCCCACGTTGTTCAAGGGTCAACTGTATTCTCCACAACTGAAGAAGGGCCCCAGGGATTCTAACACCTGGCAGTGCCGGGAACTGACTTGAAGTCTGAGTCACAGAAAGGGCTGGAACAACCCATTTATTCTATCAAGAGATAAGAGCCTATTTTGGGGGGTGGGGAACAAACTATGATTGGATTAACCAGGAATTATTAACAGTAGGTGTGAGCAAGAAGGGATATCAATTTTTTTTCCCAGAAGCTTATAGTTCTTTAAATTTTGCTTGAAACAGCCTACCTTTATGTTTTGTTCATTTTAATTACAGGGAGATTAATTTCAATGCTTGTGCATATTAATCACAAGTGCTTTTAATGCTTAACTATCTGAAATTATGTATTCATTTTACACAAATCAAAACCTATAAAGTAACCGAGAAAGATATTGAGAATGTTTCCGAAGACAGTCATTATCTTAGCACAGTTCGATGTCCGCTAAGAATATTGCAGTTGTGGATTGTTACTACTGAAACAGGCACTTTCAATATTGAAAGTGCTGGAATACCTAACTTCCAAGTCTACTATTGCAATGCTGTAGTATTAAAATCAGTCCTGTTAATCAATACATATGTATTTGATTTGCATATATCAAGTACCCTATATATGCAAGGCAAGTTGCTCAGATGTTCTAATTGTATAAGAAGGATAAGCTTTTGAGAATTGACAAATGCAGTCTAAAAAAATATAAAAGAATGACTGTCACTCATCTTTGGTCCTTGAAGGATGATGAAAGTCAGGCATTTGGCTTCATGTTCTAGTACCTTCTTTAGAATCTAATGCAGCTAGGGGTCAGAAGGGCAGCACTTGTCAGGCCAGTTTCCTCAGCAGCTCCAGAGTCACCACACCTCCAGTGGGACATTCCCGATGTCATGCCTCGGGATTTCACAGTGTAGGATGCAGAAGCCCCACCTCATGTTTCTCTCCGCCATGTTCCCGCCACGCACAGCCATGCTCCTCAGCCGGCCCTGTTACTTTTGTCTGATGTTGGCTGAGTGCCCAACGCACTGGTTGTGTTGAGGGTACAGCACCCCACAGGGGTAGGAGATTCAGTCTCAGACAGTGCTTACCACAAGGCTCAGACTCTGGGTTCAAACCCTGGACCCTTCATTCACTAACTCGCAATTTCGAGCACGGTTTTTCAAAGCCTCATTTGTAGAATAGGTATAATAATAGAATTGTAAAAACTAAATGGGTTAGTCACACGGTAGGTGCTTAAGAAATGTTGGCTGTTAAAGGAGATAACGAATGTACAGTGGCTGTCATATAGTAAGCAGAGGTACCCTAATTCTCCCTTCCCCAGCTCCCATGGCCTTTTGCCATCTTGGGGATCCCCTAGGTAGCCTTGTAGCAGATATAGTTCATTGTATTTGTATTAGTGTCTCCCACAGGATTGTCAACTCTTTGAGGGCTGGGAGTAAACGGGACATATGCTTGTATTGCCTGTGTTGCCAAGCACCTAATAAATGCTTAGTGTGTTTTTGAATCCGGAAGAGGACTTTGAGGATGATCCCCATTCAGAGGGATTACACACTAGTCGTTCCTTCTTTGGTGCCGTGCTCATCTCAGAACATGCCTGCAGACCTCCACTTATCCACAGTTGGAAATAAAGCTTCATGCTATCGGATTAGCAGTAGAGATTAAAAGCAAAATAAGGTGCAGAGCAGTAAAGGGGTGCATCCTCAGCCTCAGGCTTGACAGAGGAAGCTGGGACCCCAGCTCCCTCAGTTCCTATCCAGATTCCAACTATATCACCTAGGAGGATGTTGAATGCTCTCACACTGTGTCCTGGTGGACCAGGTGTACAGTGACCAAGCCTCCCAGACTTAGCACAAAAGAATCCCACGTCTTGAGAAAACTCTGTCCCTGGCAAACGGGGACAGTTGGTCACCCTATCAGGCCTCTGAGGGGGAAATACAGCTTGGAATTCAGAAGCTGGGAAGAGGTCACCCTGGCAGCCCAGTGAGGAAGGCCAGCACGTCCATCTGTCCACAGGGTTTGCCTCACGGCTCCTGTTGGGACCTGCTGGTCAGCAGCAGCCTGGGAACCCAGAGAAATACATGATTTCATTTGGTCTCCAACAGCGAGGGGGAGGCTGGAGCATTGACAGACACAGACGTGACAAATGATCTATTTTTCATGTAAATGCAACAGCTGAAGATGACTTGAACTCGAGCAAGTTCACAGTTGGAGAAAACGAGCCCAAATGATAATTGGCAAATGGGCCAGGCCCTGATTGAATAAGCAGGCTGCTGTTGGCCCTGGGCAGCCTGGGAGTCAGCTGACAGAATGGAGCTAATCAGGATTATCATTAGCAAGCACAGAGAGCAGCAGTATTTTGTTAGCCTTTCACTAAAAACAAAAGCAGATTCAGAGGACTGTTAGCGACACAGAAGCTGGCAAATAAAGAGCAGATGAGGGAGGAGGAAGACGAGAGAGAGCCTGGCGAGGCAGGGGAGGAAAGACAGGAGAGTCCTTGTTCACCCTAAGGCACCTGCTGACCCCTGGGTGACCTTGGTCCAGCAGTTTCACCCTCTCTCTCCAGGGATCCATTTCCTTATTTCTAACAATGAAAGTGATTATACCATCACCTAGCTTGTAGAGGTGCTGCCATGAAACCAAATGTTAGCACAGGGCTGTTTGGTTACCCTATAGCAGGGCACTTGGGCCATAGGAGCTTTTTAATTAAGTCAGTGTTTCTCATTAGGGGTCCACACACCAAGCTGCATCAGAATGTCCTGGAAGTGGTATTTTAAAATGTGCGTACCCGGGCCTCACCCTGGATACCCCAAGTCAGAATTACTGAGGTTAGTGCCCAGTACCAAGCACCCTCGGTCTGCATCGCAAACTTCAGTGTGCAAATGAATCACCTTGGCATCTCACCAAACTGCAGATTCTGATCCGGTACCCCTGATTGCAGTGCAATTCATTTTGCTCCCAGGTGATGTCAATGTTGCTGGTTCCCAGACCACTCTCTGAGGGGCACGACTCTAGATGACAATTACTCTCAAATTTGAAAATTACTATTGTTAGCACATCATCCCTTCTTATTCTCTAGGATGGGGGGTGGGGTCAGCTCAGTGAGGTGGGAAAGTAAAGCAAAGAAGAAAGATCTAAGGACCAGCACTGGCCAAGAGTATTCCTCAAAATGTCAGTCCCGAGTCATAATCAGTGAAAACAAGTTTTTCTTTTCCCGATCAAATGAGTTTTCGAAATGCTACATCATCTCCACCCCTGAAGACTCACGACGGACAATCGTAGATCAAAGGCCTTGCGAAGTCATCCAGTGAAGAAACTGGTTCGGTTTCGTGTAGCGCCCCCTGCCCCGCATTTAGCTGCTGAAATCTTTTTTCTTTTGTCATCACTCATGGACATCTTATGGAGATTGTGATCTGTGGAACAAAGCGGGGACAACACTGTTCAGCTCTGTGATGTGTTTCTGGATTTTGAGTTTTCCCTCCGTGCCTCCACCCTGGCCCCAGCCGTACACTCCCCACTGCTGCATGGGGTAAGGAAGAAAGACGCCTTGGAGAGGGAGATGGGAAGGAAGTGAGACTCCTCATACGGGAGGGCTTCACGGAAAGAAAAGTAACTCAGCCTCATTCATCTTCACTCCTCAGCCCTCCCACTTCCCTGTATGACACCCCATCACTGAGTTTTTACCATGTGGCTGTGGAAATAAACGATAGCTCCATTTCTTGAGTTCCAGGTGTTCCCTTACATTCTTCACGGAAATTGTTTCCTCTGTTCCCCACACTTATTACCTTTACTTCAAACAGGTGTGGTGGGCAGTTTCTCAACCTCCCCCGTTATTCTCGTTACTGCCATGTTATCACGCCCAAGCTTCCCCCACCCCCCCCCACCCCCCAGTTTGTAGGCAGTGCCTGCTGGCTAATGACTGAGGTTCACGCACCAAATGATCTTAGGCTTCAGCACCAAAACCACTGCTTCAAAAATGGGTACTTCAGGGCCGGATGGAAGAACAACAGTTTGCAGACCAAAGACTTGGAAAGCCTTGTCTCATAAAGACCCAGCACAGCCCATCTAAGCCCAGGCATATGATGACCTTGCGTCCCCGTATGAGGTGGCCAGGTCGTGCCCACGCTTCCCTTGGAGCTGCTTGGGTGAGTGCAGTAGCCAGGATTGGCCAGATCAGGTCAGGACGGTGAAAAGAAGCAGAGCCTGTCACATGAGCCAGAGCTGCTCCCCCAAATAGCCAGCAATGAAGAGCCATTATGGGGCTTTTGAAAGGATCTTTTCTTTTGAAACACCATCTGTGCAAAGGCCTCTGGCCTGCTTCTTGTCAGGCGGGTTCTTTCACTTTCAGCCAGATGGTTCCAACATGGACCCAGGCATTGAAGAAGAAAGAGCTTCAGCCTGTGAGTCTGAAGCCTGGCAGTTTGGCCTTTACAAGGATGCTTCCACTATTATGTTACCACATTCGTTGTCTGATGCTGAGCAAGGCATTTAATATCTCTGGACCTCAGTCTTCCATATACGAACGAGATCATATCAAGAGTGCCCCCCGGCTTGACTTACTGAGACTATGATCTTTGACACGGTATGTCAACAGCCTTATTGTCTTTGGTCCAAGGTGACTTTCCTTTTTGCTTAGTGAGGTTTCATGAATTAAAGCCCACCACCCCAGCAGAGTGGGTATACCTGGCACAGAGGGTCGCTGGACTTGAGTTTGCATTCGTGGGACTTTGTCAAATGAGGTGGTGTGTGTGTGTGTGTGTGTGTGTGTGTGTGTGTGTGTGTGTGTGTCTGTCTCCAGCATGGCATCAGCTGGGGGTGATTGTTCAGGGCAACTGAAACGCCCAGAGCTGAATGGGAGAGCCTGCCAGAGACCATTTTAGGAGCTTTGGCAGACATATTTTAAAGTGTCAGTTTGAAAAATAGCAAAGGAATGTGGGATTATTTTCAATGAACTGCATTGTGCTGTGTTAGCGGGAATGGAGCGAAGTCAGCTGCATGTCTTTGTGAGTTCTACTTATTCATCTTTTGCTGATGTCCAGTGAGCTTTTGCTTCTGGTTTGTACGATGGGAGATGGTTGGTTTTAGGGTTTTGGTTTTTGGTGTTGTTTTGTTTTTTAACTGGGTCAGGGGTGAGATGTGGTCTGCTTTATTTCAGGGCCTAAAATATAATCAATTAGAGTTGAATACGATGCCCATGGGAAAATCACAACACATAATATTAAGTAATAAAAACAAGATTCAAAACCGTATTGGAAAATCACTCTAATCATATGTCTGTCTATTAGTATGTCTACTAGAATCATCTAATCAAAGAGAAAGGAAATATGGCAAAAAGAGTCAAGAGTACTCTCTTGGGTGATACTTTTGTATATGTGTCTACTTGGACTTTTCAAGTTTTCTGTAACAAACATGCATCACTTTTATAATAATCAGAAAAATCAAACCTCATGCTTTAAAAGGCCTTACCAACAAAGACCAACGCTAAACATGACAAGTGGCCTGTGTGCCCAGGACCAAGGGTTTTGAGTGAGCTCTTTCCTGTCTCTGGCCGTGCCCTCTCCTCCCCCTTCTCAGAGCTGTGGTGACAGAGATGCTTAAAGGAACAAGGTGGTCCACAGGTGACAGAGATGCTCAGAGGAGCAAGGTGGTCTGCAGGTGACAGAGATGGTCAGCGGAACAGGCTAGTGTTGGTGCATCCCTTTTGTGAATGTAGTTGGAGGCAGATGTGCACAATCACGTGGGCTAAACAATTAAGCTTTCCCTGGATGTGGGGTGATCGCTTCTGGAGTGGGGAGTTCAGCATCTTTGTAAACACTGAGGTGATGTTATCTTTATAATAGGTACACTTTTTTCATTTTGAAGCCTCTGTTTTAAGTGGGCAGATCTAAAGCACATGACGAAGTCTGTGGATCACTCACATGGAACGCATCCAGCCCTGCAGGGACAGGCTTTGTCTGGGCACCTCACTGCAGAGGGTACCATGATCTTGACTGATGGTTTTGGTTGGAGTTTCTCCCATCTAGATTCCTTTACCTAACTAGATCTGAAGAGATTCTGGGTTTTTTCTAACTTCAAGTTTCAAAAGAGAATAGGAAGCATTTATTGAAAAGAGATTAACCATACCATAGAATGGTCTATATACAGTGGGTTTTTTTTTTTTTTTTAATAATTATTTATTTATTTTTGGCTGCGTTGGGTCTTCGTTGCCGCGTGCAGGCTTTCTCTAGTTGCAGCGAGCAGGGGCTACTCTTCGTTGCAGTGCGCGAGATTCTCATTGTGGTGGCTTCTCTTGTTGCGGAGCGCGGGCTCTAGGCACGCAGGCTTCAGTAGTTGCGGCATGTGGGCTCAGTAGTTGTGGCTCACAGGCTGTAGAGCTCAGGGTCAGTAGTTGTGGCACACGGGCTTAGTTGCTCCGCGGCATGTGGGATCTTCCGGACCAGGACTTGAACCCGTGTCCCCTGCATTGGCAGGCAAATTCTTAACCACTGCGCCACCAGGGAAGCCCTATATATAATTTATTAAACTTAAGCGTAAGTGTATGTACAATAACTACAAATAATTTTTGGCTGAAACTATGGTGTGGGTCTAGAGTTAATTCCAATCCCTTCTTACTAAGGCACTAGCAAAACTAAAGACCAGAAGTGACTAAGAAAAATGTTTCTGTCCTGGTCTCAGTCAGGTTCTTGTTTTATCATTGTTCTTCTCAGAGAGGACCATTCTCTTCTCCTACCCCAGGGACCCATGCTTCATCCTCGTTTACACCACCTGTATCTCTGGGTTGGTCATTCCTTTCTATGGGGGTTGATATTCTAAATCACAGCAAATTCTCAGTGTTTAGCTGCTTGGTTTAAATTTTTAAAGTACAGGATCTTAAAATATTAGTATATTTCAATAACTCTTATTATTTCTGTTCCAATTTGCTATTACATACCCCTAATTCATACATGTCAGATTATCTTCTAGTTCGGCAGGTACCCAATATGGCCGCCTGAGAACACCTAGATTTGCCAGCCACACTCTGCCTTCTTTCTTTACTTTTGCTGAGTGGGAATGGTTTGTAGACTGCTTCTGATTTTGGTTGGAAGTGAGACATTTCTAGACCATTCAATAAATATTGATTATCTGCTGACCATGTGCTAGAAATCCGGGTCCCTACTTTTCAAGGAATTCACTGGAAGTCTTCCTCTTACCCTGTCATTATTTCAGCAACCTCCAAAGTATTTTTCCCGGAATCTACTAGTTCTAGGGGATGTCAAAGGTATTACGTGAAAACGGGGTTTCATGGTCAAATGACTAGGGGAAACAGTGAGTTAATAAAGCTATTCCAGTTTCTTTTTTTTTTTGCGGTACACGGGCCTCTCACTGCCGTGGCCTCTCCCGTTGCGGAGCACAGGCCCCGGACGCGCAGGCTCAGCGGCCATGGCTCACGGGCCCAGCTGCTCCGCAGCATGTGGGATCCTTCCGGACCGGGGCACGAACCCGTGTCGTCTGCATTGGCAGGCGGACTCTCAACTACTGTGCCACCGGGGAAGCCCTCCAATTTCTTTAGTACCCTGTCATGCATCCTAATCCCCCAAGCAAGATATAGAACATACAGAGATATTTGATCAGGGAGTTCTTTCTTTCCAGAGCATTTTGTGGGTCTAAGGCTTTGAAATACCCTTTGGGAAATACTAACTAAACAGTCTTAAACAATCTACGTTCCGTATTATAAAGGCAGCCCTCTTCTAGCTACTGAGGGTCTGTTAATAAGCATTTATTGAAAACCTACTATATGTCAGACATGTGCTGAGCGCCAGTGTAAGATACATCTCCATTCTTCAAGAAGCTCCTGGTTTTAAAGAATCCATGAAACC
This sequence comes from Phocoena sinus, assembly GCF_008692025.1. Classification (NCBI taxonomy): domain Eukaryota; kingdom Metazoa; phylum Chordata; class Mammalia; order Artiodactyla; family Phocoenidae; genus Phocoena; species Phocoena sinus. Next base: position 75,876,791 of record NC_045768.1, on the reverse strand, counting down.
ACATTCATTACAGCTGCACTGTCCAATACAGTAGTCACTGGTCACCTGTGGCTATTTACATTTAAATTAATTAAAATTAAATAAAAACTAAAATTAGTTTCTTAATCTTACTAGTCACTTTTCAAGTGCTCGAAAGCCACGTATGTCTAGTGGGTATTGTATTGGATAGTGAGCCTCTCCATCATCATGGAATGTTCTGTCGGACACCACTGACTAAGAGGTTCCAGCCTTAAGTGTTACCTCCTACAATACTCTGTTAATACCCTGTCCCACCAATGGCTACCAGATGTGTTCAGAATTGTCCCCCTGCTTGCCTCAATGAGGCATTGCCATTTAGCTCTTTAAGCGTTGATTATGGTCTGCTTCTCTTTGCTAGACCACTTCTCTCCCAGTTTACAGATGAAAAACAGATAAAACTGGAAGCTGTATGCTCAATGTTTCTCCCTAGGTCTCATGTCAGAATCTCCATCTCAGGGGCTGCTCAGCGCCTCAGGAATGCTCGTAAATTACAAATCAATTACAAATCGTAATTACACTTTACTGTGTCTGCATTTTTGGAAATTGCTGCAGAATGCCAGTCACAGCAAGAATTAATTTATCTTCTTGAGCATTTGAATAAACGTGTGAACAGTCAGTATGGCTTGATGCCCATATATAAATAAGCCTGCCAAATTTTGTCTGCTATGTGTGGTCCAGACTAGTTCAAATTTCCCGGCAGACAAGAGTAGATTCTTTGTCAAATGAGTATTAGCTTGGGATTTGAATTCAGGAAGGTTTTACTTACTGAAATATAACAATATATCTTCTCTCACCACTCACCAGTCTTACCACAATAAGAGCATGAGGATAAGGTTATAAGCAGTCCTTATCCTAAGGACTTCTGTAGTCACTGTGTGGTCTTCAGGATACCTCTTACCATGAGATAATTTTGTGCGTAAAGGTTAGCTATCCAAGCCACCAACAAGGCCAGTTAGGCCATAATGTCAAACTAGAACACGGTGCTAATCAGTATGAGTTTCATGAGGTTAGTGCTAGTAGATTCCTACTGTGTTGTGAATCTGAGTGTAACTGGACCAGTAATTTAGAATAAATGCATACAGGTAGATCTGGATGAAGAGAGAGACGCGGATGACTTCAAAAGGGAGCTTCCTAGAGTTCCCTGAAAGAGCCATGTCCCTTCACCTCCAGGCTATAAGTACATGCCAGTCTCTCGGCCTCCACATCTCCTAAGTCCCGCTCGTCCTGCAAGCCTCCTCTCCCTCAGAGATGATGTCCCTTCACTATTCACCACGTTAGGTCCCTGCCAGTTGCTCCCAGAGCTCCCTGACCCCAAAGAGGGCAACCACGATGGAAGCTACAGTATCTCTAAGGCTTAGTGTCGAAAGTGACAAACCACCCTTCCACCACTTGCCATTCATCAGAAGTGAGTCACTAAGTCCAGCCCACCCTGAAAGGGGAAGAAAATTAAGGTTTCTCTCTCTTGAAAAGAGGAATATCTAAGAATTTATGGGACTTCCCTGGTGACGCAGTGGTTAAGAATCTGCCTGCCAATGCAAGGAACACGGGTTCCAGGCCTGGTCCGGGAAGATACCACATGCCACGGAGCAACTAAGCCTGTGCGCCACAACTACTGAGCCTGCACTCTAGAGCCTGCAAGCCACAACTACTGAGCCTGCGTACCTAGAGCGCATGCTCTGCAACACAAGAAGCCACCGCAATGAGAAGCCCGCACACCACAACAAAGAGTAGCCCCTGCTCACCACAACTAGAGAAAGCTTGCGTGCAGCAATGAAGACCCAACGCAGCCAATAAATATATTTATTTATTTAAAAAAGAAAAGAATTTGTGGGCATACTACTATGTATAAAATAGATAACCAATGAGAACCTACTGTATAGCACAGGGAACTCTACTCAGTGCTCTGTGGTGACCTAAATGGGTAGGAAATCTAAAAAACAGGGAATATGTATACATATAGCTGATTCACTTTTCTGTGCAGCAGAAACTAACACAACAGTGTAAAGCAACTATATTCCAATAAAATTTTTTTTTTAAATGGACATATTTTTAAACCACCACAGAGACCAACATTTTTTTAAACTGGTGATGTTTGTCTTTGACCCTTGAGTTTATTTCCCTTTCTTCTCTCATTTCCCACATCCTGCAGCTCAGGACTGCCACCTCCCCCCATGCTCCTTCCTCCAGACATCACCTGCCCAGGTGAAAACTCCCCTTGCTTCAGTGTGGTCACTTCCTCCTCGCCTTCCCGGCCAAGCTCCTTGAAGAAGGCAATCTAGCCAATGGTCTTTACTTTCATTTATCTTTGGCTGCATTGGGTCTTCGTTGCTGTGCACAGGCTTCCTCTAGTTGCGGCGAGCGGGGGCTACTCTTCGTTGCGGTGCGCAGGCTTCTCATTGCGGTGGCTTCTCTTGTTGCGGAGCACGGGCTCTAGGCGCGCAGGCTTCAGTAGTTGTGGCATGCGGGCTCGGTAGTTGTGGCTTGCAGGCTTTAGAGCACAGGCTCAGTAGTTGTGGCGCACGGGCTTAGTTGCTCCGCGGCATGTGGGATCTTCCCGGACCAGGGGTCGAACCCGTGTCCCTTGCATTGGCAGGTGGATACTTAACCACTGCGCCACCAGGGAAGCCCATGGTCTTTACTTTCTCACTTCCCTTTCAGTTTGTTCTGGAAACCTGCTCTTTCTCCGGAAGTAGTACCCAGAAGCCCTATGCACTTATTTTTGAAACAGAGAAGAAACAATGAACAATATAATTCACTAATAATTCATGCTATGGATGAATCTTAAAAACGTTGTGCTGAGCAAAAGAAACCCGGCATAAAGTACATACTTATATCAGATTCTAGAACAGTCTAAACTAATCCAGTGTTAGAAAGCAGATCATTGGTTGCCTGGGCCAAGGGTGGGGTTGGGAGATTGACCGCAAAGGAGTAAAGAGGGAATTTTCTTGGAGGTGGTAGAAATATTACGTATCTTAATTGAGGTGGTACCTGGAAGCATATATCCATCAAAACTCATCAAACTGTGCATTTAAGTAAAGCATTTTATTAAAAACCAAATATACCTTGATAAACTTTAAAGTATGCTTGGTAAATGCATCCGCAACACATTTTAAAAGCAACTTCAGTATCTGTGAGAGCAATGTTTTGACAGGTCTTTGCTGAAAACTTTTGTCTTCCTGCTGCCTGAGTGGTTAAAGAGACAAACAGAAGGGAAAAGTAGCAACTTATCTCTAAGGGCCAATTAGAATATCGGCATTTTCAGGTTGGTTGTAATAACGGAAGTGATTCATGTCAGGGAGACAGGAGGCTCTCCCTCCCCTCTGGCAATCAGTTGTGAATGATTATAAACCACTCTGCCCTACAAACCCTGGGGCAGGGTGGGGGGGAAGGTGGATTTCAGAAAGCACCTCAATTCTCAGGCCCCACCTCAGACCTATTAAATCAGAATCTCCAAGGGCGGGGCCCAAGCAGAGTAGAGCTCTCCCGATGGCTCTCGGTGACACCGTGGCTGAGCCCCAGTGAGATGGAGTATGGTGCTTCTCAAAACATTTTTTTTTTGCACAAGAACATCTGGGAAGCTCGTGGAGGATGTAAATGCATGGATTCTACTACTGGAAATTCTGATTGAGTAATTCTTCTTGGGGGTCATGAATTTGCATTTTTTTTAATAAGCTTCCAGGTAGTTCTGATGCAAGTGGTCCAGGCATCACACTTTGAAACTAACATTAATCTGTTCCAGATTTCTGGGCAGAATTAGAGTTCAACAAGATTGCCTTGGCTGAAAAGTGGCTCCTTCATCTTGGGTTTTTTAGATGGCATCTAGCCCTACTACTTTTGTTTACCTAAGTCAGCTTACTTATCCCCACCCATTCCTCCCCCCAGAATCAACCCCACGCCCAGTACCCTGTCGAGACCATAATGGCGTTTTTGTCACCCCGCACTGGCAGCAATCATCACCATACCCTAGAAGCCTTATCCCTCCAGACTTTCACCTCTTCAGCCTGGCACCTCACCCGTGTTAGAGCCCCATCACACAAGCCTTAGTGCTCCTAGGGTCCTGTGCTCCAGGCACATGGCTAGGTGCTGGGGATACAGTCACAGGTCAGTCTTGGTCTCACAGCTGCCACACTGCTCTCATTAATGGCTTCGGTTGTAAGACTGCATTTGAAGAATGGTTTCTGCTGCTAAAAAAAGTTTGTTAATCCACTGGATTAGGGAAGGCTTAGCTTTCCTTCCAGTTCTGACACATTGTGGATCCAGAATGACATAGATTGTCACTGCCCTTCCCTTTACTTCATTTATTTCTAATAGTATAATTATTTTTAAAACAGATTTATGATAGTGATTTATGTCTATGTCTTATGAAAGTATTCCAGCATAGAAGAATGCTGTAATGGTCTGTAATAACGATATACTTTTAAAATTTGGTATGTTCAGCTTCTGAAGGTGTAATAATAGGGAAATATTTGGGGTAAAGCTATGACCCAGGTGCTGTAGGAGATATGTTTATATATTACCTCATTTAATCTGCACACAGTCCTATGAGATAAATACTGTTTTTATCTCCACTCAAGAGAGAAGGAACGTCAGGCAAGGAGGTGAAGCAACTTGTCCAATGTCACACGGGTCTGGGGAGGCAGGGGTTGAACATACGCAGTCTGACTTCCAATCCCAGACACAGCCTCTGCTGAGGAAATCCAGTCGAGATGGATTTTTGCTTAAGGAGGTCTCACTAACTCAAGTGGGTTCTGATGATCTGCAGCAGCGGGATGATTCCCAAGCTTCTGTCCATCTTTCAACAGCATCCAGCTGTGAGACCAATGTCACGTTACCTCAACTCTCTGAGCCCAGGAACGTGCTTTGCTGAGTGACTCAAATGAGATGACAGTGCACGAAGAGCTGGTGCTGAGCGTTGGCGCAGCTCAAAAGACACCACCCTTGCCTCAGGAAGTTTAATATCTCTAGATGACCCAAACCCAAAGCCTTCAGAGGCCAGGCAGGTAGCAAAGATGAGTTAACAAGCAGGTAGTGAGAAAAAGCAAGTTGTGGGAGGAGCCACCATGCAACGCCAGCTAATGGTTTCCCTGGAGAGTACGGGGTATGTGGAGGGTAAAAAGCCAGTGTTTCCAAATCAAAAGAACCTAGTGAACTCGCCAGGATTTTATTTATTGATTGATTTATTTATGGCTGTGTTGGGTCTTGTTGCTGCACATGGGCTTTCTCTAGTTGCGGCGAGCGGGGGCTACTCTTCATTGAGGCGTGCAGGCTTCTCATTGAGGTGGCTTCTCTTGTTGCGGAGCACGGGCTCTAAGCATCTGGGCTTCAGTAGTTGTGGCTCACGAGCTCAGTAGTTGTGGTTCGTGGGCTCTAGAACGCAAGCTCAGTAGTTTCGGCACGTGGGCTTAGTTGCTCCATGGCATGTGGGATCTTCCCGGACCAGGGCTCGAACCCGTGTCCCCTGCATTGGCAGGCGGATTCTTAACCACTGCGCCACGAGGGAAGTCTCTCACCAGGATTTTAAACGGTGGCAACTGATTCAAAACAGTTCTTCTATTTTATTTTATTTATTTATTTATTGGGCGGTACGCGGGCCTCTCACTGTGTGGCCTCTCCCGTTGCGGAGCAACAGGCTCCGGACGCACAGGCTCAGCGGCCATGGCTCACGGGCCCAGCCGCTCCGCGGCGTGTGGGATCCCCCTGGACCGGGGCACGAACCCATGTCCCCTGCATCGGCAGGCGGACCCTCAACCACTGCGCCACCAGGGAAGCCCCTATTTTATTTAATTTTTATATCTACAGACCTAACAAGCTCTTTTTGGGAGTGCCATTTGCCTAGGCGCCATCTTTTTGCCTTCCTGCCTTATATAGATTGTGCAGCGGGCAGGAGGGGTCTGGCCCATTACAACCTGGCCACACATCGGCGGTATCTGCACTTACAGAGTTATTTTTAGAGTTTTCCCTTATCTTGAAAGCCCAGCACTTCCAACCATAGGAAGTGAATCATCAGTGCGTGTGTGTGTGTGTGTGTGTGTGTGTGCGCGCGCACACTGGGGGATGTACAGGGTTTGTCTGAAGCAGATGAGGACAGTGGGCATTTGACTGAGTTGGTGTCAGCGTGACACCATGCTGCTCCGAGCTCCATCACCATGGCTGGTTTGCAGCAACTGCACTGCAGCAGGCACCAAGGACACAGAGCACATCTGTCCCTTTGTCACTGGCTTCACTTGACGTGGACCAGTGTCATCTCAGTTGGCATTTAGCTCATTGACTCTGTCGCTGCCACGCCCGGGCCGCTAAGCAGCTATTGTTATTTGTATGTGCTACTCCAAACAGTAGAGCCTTCAGAAACTCCACCATACACCGCCTCAGCTCGGGGAACTGGCAGAAGTCCCACAGTACTCACAGCACACACAGAAGGATTTTATCTTATTAATCTTTGAAAAACATTGGCAAATGCACAGGAGTCAAATACGAAGTTTTGCCCACATCTAACATAGGCTGGTTTTAGTTTTACGACCTAATGATTGAAGAGGAAGACTTTTTTATTAAGGTTGGCACTCCTACTCAGATCTCAATTCATTTTTAGGATAAGGTTTCTGTTGTGGTTTGCTGTTTTTTTTCTGGAGCTCACTCTCTCCTGGGGGTACAACAGCCTTTGTACATACACAACAGGAGAATCTTAATAGGTGTTCATGGGTGTGGTTTCTTTCCTTGTGGTGTCACTGGTGAAAGATGTTAGAGCTCTAAGAGGTCCCCGACATAGTTACTCCTTATTCTGATTTCTGTCTCTGGTGCAAGGTGCTTGGTATTTTGCATTAATAGATTGAGATTATTCTATATAGAAGGACTCTTGAAAATATTTTGATTTCCAATATTGATAACAATAACAGAGGAATATAATTAATTGGACATAAATGTTTTCTTTTTTTTAGTTATTTATTTATTTTTTTTTTTTTTTTTGCGGTACCGCGGGCCTCTCACTGTTGTGGCCTCTCCCGCTGCGGAGCACAGGCTCCCGGACGCGCAGGCTCAGAGGCCATGGCTCACGGGCCTAGCCGCTCCGCGGCATGTGGGATCTTCCCGGACCGGGGCATGAACCCATGTCCCCTGCATCGGCAGGCGGACTCTCAACCACTGCACCACCAGGGAAGCCCCTAGTTTATTTTTTATTGAAGTATAGTTGATTTTCAATGTTGTGTTAGCTCCTGGTGTACAGCAAAGCGATTCAGTTATATATATATATATAAAATATATGTATATTATATATATTGATATATTCTTTTCCATTATGGTTTATTGCAGGATATTAAATATAGTTCCCTGTGCTATACAGTAGGACCTTGTTGTTTATCTATTTTATATATAGTGATTTGTATCTGCTAATCCCAAACTCCTAATTTATACCCCTCCCCGCCTTCCCCTTGGGTAACCATAAGTTTGTTTTCTATATCTGTGTGTCTGTTTCTGTTTTGTAAATAAGTTCATTTGTGGCATATTTTAGATCCCACATATAAGTGATATCATATGGTATTTGTCTTTCTCTGTCCGGCTTACTTCACTTAGTATGACAATCTCTAGGTCCATCCATGTTGCTGCAAATGGCATTATTTCATTCTTTTTTTTTATGGCTGAGTAGTATTCCATTGTGTGTGTGTGTGTGTGTGTGTGTGTGTATATACCACATCTTCTTTATTCAGTGATCTGTTGATGAACACTTAGGTTGCTTCCACATCGTGGCTATTGTAAGTAGTACTGCTATTAACACTGGGGTGCATGTATCCTTTCAAATTATAGTTTTCTCCACATATATGCCCAAGAGTTGGGTTGCTGGATATGGCAACTCTATTTTTAGTTTTTTGAGGAACCGTCATACTGTTTTCCATAGTGGCTGTACCAATTTATCTTCCTACCAACAGTGTAGGAGGGTTCCCTTTTCTCCACAGCCTCTCCAGCATTTATTGTTTATAGATTTCTTGATGATGGCCATTCTGACTGGTGTGAAGTGGTACCTCACCTGTAGTTTTGCTTTGCATTTCTCTAATAACTAATGATGTTGAGCATCTTTTGACATGAATGTTTTCTTGAAAGCACACACACACAAGCATAAGTGTGCAATCACGCACACAAACACACACTAATGCTCATTTTTTCCTGAAAAAGCTTCAAATCTTTCAAAACCCCTTCCCTGGGGATTTTTTATTTTCCATTTTCTTAATGGAATTGTCTATAAAAATCTTCCTTGAAGCTTTTGAAATTGTTTTTTTCTAAAACTGATATCTGTGGGGTCTTTTTTGTTGTTGTTTGGTTAGTTTTACTTTAAATTATGGTAAAATACACATAATATAAAGTTTACCATCGTAACTGTCTTCGAGTGTATAGCTCATGGGCATTAAGTAACCCACTTTGTTGTGCGACCCTCACCACCGTCCATCTCCAGAAGTCTTCATCTTGATAGGTATCAAGATAGCTCCTGGTGTATGGTTTTTCATTTTTGTTTTATTTTATTTTGTTTTCACATGTAAGCCAGGTCTTTAGGATGTGCAATAGAGGCCAGAAAGGGGAACAAAAAGTATGCAAAGGAAGAAGATATCTGCTTTCATCTCTCCTCAGCTGAAGCAGTGGTACTACCTACCACCTTTCAGTACAGTGGGCAACTTCCTCTTATACTGAGAGCAAAACACATTGGGAGAACAATAGCACATCATGACCTCTGTTGCTAAAATGTCTACAATTGCAGCTTCATAATCAAATATCAAGACCAAGTGAGGAAGGAGGCCCTAACAAGTAAAAATTACTTATTCCTATGAAGCACATTCCCTTTATGTAAAATTCATGTTGTTTTCATGGTTCATTAATGGGAATCTGAGAATAGAAAAAAAGCCCTTTTCCTCCTCTCATACGCTGAAAGCCATCGAAGTTTAGTTATCAGGGAGGCAGGCACGTGCAGAGTTTACTCCATTCTTATCTCACGTGCGTTTTGTTTTTTTTTTTAATTTTTATTGGAGTATAGTTGATGTACAATGTTGTGTTACTTTCTACTGTACAGCAAAGTGAATCAGTTATGCATATACATATATCCACTCTTTCTTAGATTCTTTTCCCATATAGGTCATTATGGAGTATTGAGGAGAGTTCCCTGTGTCACACGGTAGGTCCTTATTAGTGACCTATTTTATATATAGTCTTACTGATGTAGCATCACTGCTGTCCCAGGATAGGAGAGATATTTATGACCAGGTCGATTTTGGGAAGGCAGCTGGGGGACCGTTTATAACCACATGGGCTTTAAAACAATAGAGTCCCACTGCTCGAGGTACCCATGGGGTACAGACCAATGCTAGCAAACTTTTTCTGAAAAGATCCAGATATTGAGTGTTTTGGCCTGTGGGCCACATCTACTCAGCTCCGCCATTGACATGGGAAAGCAGCCCTGGACAACACATAAACAGAGGGTGTCACTGGGTTCCAACTTCACCTTTATTGATGAGGATTGAAATTTAAATGTCATATAATGTTCTTGCATCAGGAAGTGTTACTCTTCTTTTGATTTTTTTTCAACTGTTTTAAAAGTTGTAAAGCCATTCTTAGCTTATGGACCATACATAACAGGTGTGGATTGGATTGGGGCCAAGGACTGCAATTTCCAGGTCCTGAAGTAGAGAAAAACAGGATTCCAAGGCCCGTGGACAAGATGCCAATGACATACTGGTTTAAGTTCTCGCTCTGCCAGGTATTAACCATGTAACCTTGGGCACGTCACTAACCTCTGCAAGTTTCAGTTTCTCCATAGGGGAAGCACAATGACCACCCCATAGAGATGAAAGTTACAAAGTGGGGCACAAAATGGTGATCAGGCCCTAAAGCTCTGGAGAGGCTACATTTCTCTCCTTGGGAGCTTGAGAACATGTTTCAGTGGTGGTAGTCAAACTCCTAGCAATAGGTCTTATTTATTAAAATGAAAATTAAGTTTGTTTCATGTCTATTTACCCCATCAACATAATACTTTGTTTCTACCAAAAGTATGAGATTGCTAAGAAACTACAAATTTCCTAAATTACAGGCTGACTGAGGAAGAAAAATCTCCGTATGTTTTCATCAGACACACAGTAGAGGTCTTATTAAGTGATGGCAAGCTCTGTCCTGTGGTGAATTCAGCCAGGCTGACCCTCTTCTATGGAATCCTTTGTTTTCCCCAGGGGCGGTAAATTCTTCCTCCTGGGACTCATGCCCTTGAACTTCAGGTTACACCCGAAATGACAAATGATGCTTCGTCAGGGTGTTTTGAATGTCATCCAGAGCTGGACGCATTTAGCTACTCTCAGGATAACTGAAAGTCTGTGCCTGCAGCCTAACCTAGACTGGGAATGCTTTCCCAGCCTGTGTTCTTCCCTCCCCACCCCTGCCTCCCATGAAAAGGCCAAGTGACAGAAGCAAATGGGGGGAGGAGTTCCTTACCTGCCTTCCCACAAACAGTCCTCAAAGAACCGGGCAACCCGAGAGGTGGGCACTGGGCCACGTTGAAATCTGTTCCATCCCTCCAAGGGCGTGCGTGCATTGAGTTACCCGTGGCTCATCCCAGAACAAGGGGCTTAAGTAGCATCTACCAGAAACCAGTCCAGCTGTGCTGACAGATGCAGGGTATGGGAGGCAGGGAGTCAGACCCCTTATGGCTGTGTGGACCCCAAGCCAGGCTGTGGAGGAGGTGGGCAGGCAGAGATGGAAAGGAGGAGGGAGAAGCAACAGACCACCAGAGAGGGCCAATACTGTGCCTTGTTGGGTTATAGGTAGCATCGCTTTGAGCAGAAATCAGGCTGGATCCATGCACTGTCATGGTCAAGTGTTAACTAACACTGCACCAGCGAGAGGGATGGGATGGGATGGGATGGGATGGGGGAAGACATGGTTGGTAGATCTGCAGAGAAATCAGGATGTTAAAAAGCACGGAGTGGCAGATCGGGGGCTGGCAGCAGTCTGCCGAGTGGATCTTGAGAAACGCAGTGATGACGAAACGTTTTCAATCCATTCTCTTGCTTTCATGATACGCCACGAGGCAGCCCGCCGTGCGTCCGTATCCCATCTCCTGTGGTTAAAGGAGAGAGCTTCCAAAATGTGCAGCTCTGCCCTCGTAAGAACAAGTGAAAATCAAGAGACTGAATGTGTTTACATAATGTGACTTATTTTTAATGTTTGCCGGATTTGGGAAAAGAAGAGCAGTTTGATTCTTGCATGAGTATGAATAAATAATCTCTGTGGGTGGCAGGTCTTTGTGTTTATCTATCCATACATGTGTATACATGTATGCGGGGGCGTGCATACGTGTGCACACATTCACACACACACCCGCGTGGGGGCCGCCCTCTGTGGCAGTGATGTGGGCTGCTGTTTAGGAACAGAATTAATCAAATAAATATTTTTCTTTCCTGTGTAGGGTGGTCTGGCCTGCCATGTTTCTATTTTTATTTCTTTTGGCTTATGTGCCACCCACATTCCTAAGAGAATGCAGAAAGAACATTTTTAATTTCTGTGTGATGTTTGGATCATGTGTATACTTGAATTGGGGAGAATTTTTTTAAACGTTTGCAGTCTGGCTGCCCTGCCTGCCTTAAAGGACTTTCAGACCTGGGGACGCTAGCAAGGGAAGTCCGCAGCCCTGGCCGTGGGCCTCCCACGGATGGCTCCACCGGCCATGGCCCCGGCCCGTCCACACTGCCCTCCCCCACCCCGGCGGCCGGGGCTGGCTTTGCTTGGCTGCCAGCCCAAAGACTCATCTGAAAGCACATGCGGATACGGGTGAAGATCCGTTCAGGGCGATGCCTTGGGTTATAGCAGACTGGTTAGGAAGACAGGTTTGCAGGTTTCAACCTTGGCTACCCTAATGAACGATGTGACTTTGACCGAGGTACTTAACCCCAGTTCTGTCGTCTGTAAAATGAGGATAGTACCACTCACCCCATGAGACTGCTGTAAGGACTGAATGAAGTCATGAGTGTAAAGCATTGAGCACAGTTTGGCACATAGAAAGAAGGGCCGGAAGTGTAGCTACTGCTCTGTGAGCAGCACAGAACACTTTCGTTGATTCCTTAAGGCTGGGATACTACTGCCCCATCTTACTCACTGCATCTTTGGTGACCTGGCACTACTTCATTTACTCATTCATCAAGTTATTAATATGTATAAAGCCTTGTTCCAAAAATCATTTAAGGTGGCTGGTGTCAGTCTCCCCCTGGAATTCTTTCTCCGTCTAACAGACACGACGACGTTAAGAAAAAAAGTTTTTTAAAATGTTCAGGCCAGGTGCGCAACTCTCGCCCGAGGCACCTGCTCTTTGCTCCATGGTCTGTCTGTTCTTTGGAACAGAAGCTTCCGGGCCCAGAAGCCTGGCATACAAGATCACAGGGGAGAGCAGCACCCTCAGGGCTTCGAGGCCCTGAGGGCAGAAGGAAGTGCTCTGCACCCAGGGTGGCGGGACCACGGAGACTCCTGGGCAGCTCACAAGTGAAGACCCTCAGCGATCTCGATCTCTGGAACCAGCTCTGAATGGTCCAGTTCACCCAAGGAGCTTGAACTGGGCTCGCGTTTCTGGGGAGCGTGTTGGGTGGCCCTGCTGTAGGCAAAGGCTTAATCATCCTCACTGGCTCTGCCCTGCAGTGTGGGCGGAACCGAGGGCTCCTTACAAAGTCCCTGGGAGGCCCCACACATGGAATTACCTGCTCGCCCCCCCCCCCCGCCCCCCCGCAATTGTCAAGGCACTTGGGAAAAGGTCAATGTCATAGGTGCAGCTTTGTGGATTCTAGAAAGCGAGAGGAGAAACACTGCAGCAGGGGACAGCTGGCCTCCTCTGGGTGGGTGAGATGCATGGCCGCCCTGTGCCCGAGGGTGGCAGGAGCTGCCCCCCTGTTTCTACCTTCTGAAGACTTAGCTGTCCCACAGGGATTGGGCAGGAGAGTGGCTGGGGATGTTTTGTACCTGCTTGTTTGCTTTTCTTTTCTCCTCCTCTCTCTTGTTCCAGGGATTTCCCTGCAGCAAACAGCCTGGTACTTTACTGGGCTCCCCCTTGAAGTGAAATACTGCCCTTCAGAGCTAAGGGAGACGCTGTCTGAGGGAGAGCTAACTGCCAGGCCACATTCTTAGCACCCAGCCCTGGGGCCCTCCGGGATCGTCTTTCTCTCTTTCCTTTTCCCCTGAGGCCTGTTCCCTTTCCCTGAGTTCTCTGTCTCCCATCCGGAGACACTTACACAGGGCGTGAAAGGATGAACAGGTGTGTTCTGGGCAGGCTAAGGAAACGGGGCTCTCGTGCAGAAACAAACAGAAGCAAGGTGTGTGCAAGGCTGGAGGGGGGCAGGTCCCAGAGTCCTGCAGTCACTTAATTTGCTGAGACTTTTTCTGGTAGGAGATGGAGGGAAGTGGAAACAAGTTTTGTGCGTTTCTGGATCTTCAGCAGCAGCTTTCCAGCCTGCGCTGCTGATGGTAACCAGCAGAGATTAGAGGGTGTAGGCCTTTGGCCTTGTCTACACATTGGAATCACAAGGCAGCATGGTATCATGGGAAATTCTGAGTCCTCCAAACTGGATGATGCGAAGACAACAACTGATTTTGATCCCCGTAATCAAATACCTTGCACAGCATCACTTCCTCCCTAAAGCCACCCGTGCCGGTTCCTCGAGTCCTTCTGACACTGGTGTGGGCCTGCTTCTCACAGTGTCATGATGCTAGAAGAGTCCTCGTTGAACCCTTGTCCCTGCCTGCACTCAGGAATCACCCCACGTTGCCCCATGCGGCTCAGCTGACCATCATAGCGTCCTTGCTGACGCCAGCTCGCTTTTCTTTTGGTTCTCATCCTCCTTGCTCCTCCAGGAAAACTGCCGTTTCCAAAGGGACTTGCTTTGCTACCCGTGGGTTAGATCCCGAGGTAAGGAAATAGCAAAATATCTGCTTGACCTCTGGTGTAGAAAGATGGCCAGAGGGAAATGGGTATGGTCAGGAGCTGAGGACCCCAGGGGGCGGGTGGGTTAGGGGTAGTTCTGGTGAAATCCTAGCATGGGCATCAGCAGCTCTTTGTTCGGAATGGGATGGTGGGGAGAGCAGACCCTCGAGAAATGGAATTTTCGAGATGGTCAACATTTTCAATCCGCACACTTGTTAGGGGAGGGGGAAAGAGCCAATAGCAAAAGAAACAAATGGACAATATGGATACAACTTGGAGGTTTTAAAGTCTTTAAGAAGTGGAATTTGTAGGATGCAAGGCTGCGCAGAAAGTCATTTTGCTGACCTGGCTGCCAACCCCCCCGGGGGCCTAACCAAGTTGTCGGGAATGAAGAAGTCTTCTCAGTTACAGGGTTTACTCATATCCCATCCCCCCAGCCCAGCCAGAAATGTGGTCCCTGTAATTCACGCTGCAGTTCAAACCCACTTTCCCAAATCTGTCTTCATCTGAGAGGAGGCTGAGGAGAGGTGAGGGGTGGCCGTGCTCCAGCTTAGGGGGCTGCCGGGAACTGGGGGGCCCTGAGGCTGTGCTGCTGGTTGGTCACAAGGAAGCACATTAGAAAAGGAGCACCCCTCCCCCCGGCCCCCCTCTCCCTGCCCCGCACCTTGGCCCTTTTTGGTGGACTCACCGTTTTCCTTTGTCTTTTTGGCAACTGTCACCTTAACATAGTGCCTTTAAAATGTGTTGGTGGAGCTCCATTACTAGAGAAGGAAAGTGTGTGTGTGTGTGTGTGTGTGTGTGTGTGTGTGTGTACCTGTGTTCTGTTAGATGAGAGGCTGTTGATTGAATACTTCCCTCTTTCTGCCAGATCTAACGATATGCTGTGTGTTTCAAGCTACCCTGTTTTCATGGTGGCTGGTGGTGGGAAGGACCCGCTTACACAAAGGTCATTTTCCCGAAGCGCTGGGCCCAGTGTTCTCATTCTTACCACACTGCTGCGCCTTCTATACCCACCTTCCTTTCGTCCCTTTGTGTCCTGTTCTTCCTAAATCATTGCTTTATTTCCAATATTTCTTCCTCCCCTTTCTCCTTCTTGTTTCTCAGAATTAGCAGAAAGTTGGTGAATTAGAAACAAGAAATTGGCTTTAAAATGCTGTTGCTGTAGCACTTCTGTGCCCAATATATGTTAAAACACTAGAAAAACAAAGAACCTCCGTCCTTTTATTTCTCCTCCCAGTGGAGTAATAGAAACAGGATGTATTTAGTCTGCTTACTTGTTTTTGTTTTTGAGGCAACCAAATCTGACCCTTATCCTTCCACTTGGCTAGCTGCGTGAACTTGGACAAGTTACTTCAGTTCTCTGAGCCTGTTTCCTCATCTGTAAGTTAGAAGGAGCAATGCCTACTTCACAGAGTTTTGAGCAAGAAGTACACACAATAAATATAGGTGCCTCCACCATAGTAGGTATTCAGTTTGTATTTTCCTCTGCCTCTCGTTTTACTGGGTCTTTAAGACCTAATAATTGTTCATCTTCATTGGATTTTTGTCTAATTAGCAAATATTTTTACAGCCCCTTGTATGTGGCAGGCCTTGTGCACCAGGGTCCAAACAGAAACAAGATATGGTTCATCTCTTGCAGAGCAATCTCTTGCTGGAACCAGGAATTAATAAAGTGTCATAGAACAACGTGAGAGGTACTATGGGCACAAAGGGAAAGCAGAAGAGGACTACCTGAGACTTCTTGGGGATGCAGTGGGGAGGGTAGGAGATGGTGTTCCTGAGGGGGGGAAATGGTCAAGGGTCTCGAAGGATGCTGGAGTTGGGAGAAAGGTGTTTTGGGAAGAGAGGAGCAAAGGAAAGCGTATGTAGGGGCATTGCTGTGGGCTCAACGGTAGAGAAGGAGAGTTGGGGAGTGACGGCCGAGTGCTTGAGTAGTCTACACCAATGCTAGATGCTAGAGTTGGGACTTAGTTTGAAATCTGTGGAGAGCCATTTAGGTTTTAGGTTTACGTGGAGGAGAGCCAGTAATGCAAGAGGGATTTTCCTGAAGCACACTGAGGTGACACTTAAGGAATCCTTGTGTACACAAGTTGCCTCTCTGAAATCAACGTGGAGTGCAGGGTCCACAGGTCAGGAGTCCTGGCGCCGCCATTTATCAGTGGTCCCACCCTCGGCAAGTCACTTCCTCCCTAACAGCCGGGTCTTCACATCTCTGGAATGAAGGTGTTGGACTAGATCACATCCAGGTGTCCTCCCAGCTTGAACAGTAGTCTGTGATCCTGTGATTTTGTCACTCCTTTTTGGAGCTCATTTTATAATTCCTAATGTTAACTTATTCATATGGTTATGTTAGCATGATGACTGACACCTAGCAGACATCACATTTCTTTCTTTATTCCATGTGAAAATTCGATTACTGGGATGTGTGATGGTATGGTGTAGTAAGCTAAGTCAGTTGGTTTCTTCGTAGTCTTGGTCGAGTCAGAAATTATTTGCGTGACCCAGAATAAATCATTTTACTTCTCTGGACAGTTTATTCCCTCCGTGGCCAGTTCTCAAAATGGCTACACTGAGAGATAAGAGGAAGATTTGACTCGTAGAATTCACACAAGTTTGTTCCATGTATATTCAAACAAACAAACAAATAAAACTTTCAAATACTAGCAAAGATCTCTATTTTAATTTTAAATGTTTTAGATCAGAAGTGGCTGAGTATCTTATGCGGAAGATATGCTGATTTCATCCACCACCACCGTTCCCCACAAAGACTAGGCAAAATCATTTTAACTTCATTTCCAAAACTAACTATGATTTCAATGTGTAGATTTGGTCTACTTCTCTCTCTTTTTTTTTTTTTTGCGGTACGCGGGCCTCTCACTGTTGTGAGAGCCGTTGCGGAGCAACAGGCTCTGGACGCGCAGGCTCAGCGGCCATGGCTCACGGGCCCAGCCGCTCCGCGGCATGTGGGATCTTCCCAGACCGGGGCACAAACCCATGTCCCCTGCATTGGCAGGCGGACTCTCAATCACTGCGCCACCAGGGAAGCCCCTACTTCTCTGTCTCTTTTTTTTAATGAAGCTTATTTTTTAGGAAAAATTACATGTATATTAAAAATATCTAAAAAGCTAGAGAATATGTAAAAGGCAAATGTCAGAAATAGAAAACATATATTATTCCATTCACCCAGAGGTAAACTTACCATGCTGGACTCATACTTTATATTTTTTCCTAATATAATTGGATCAAACCATACATACTGTTATGTGACTTGACCAAAATATCCCTCATCATATATTACTATATAACAAAGTTTTAAGGGTCTGTTCAGATTCAGGCAAGATGAAATGGTGAGTTCCTTCCTGTGCTGGTAGAAAGCAGTGTGATGCAGGTGTGTGCAAAGTGATGGAGGAACTCGGGAAGGGAGCTAATTAACCCTTTCTGATCTTGAAGGTTATCAAAGTTTGCCAGGCATAGAAGGGCAGAAAGCATTTGCCAGATGGAAGAAACAGCCGATGAGAAGCTACTAGAAACGTTACAGAGCGGAGCTGTTGGAGAACGGGGAGGAGTCTAGTTTGCCTGATGGGTGTGGTGAGTGGGCCGGGCTTCAACAGGAGGTGAGCAGGGTGGGTGGATCCAGTTAAGAACAGCTTTGTTTGCCAGGCTGCTGAGCGGGGACTTTGTTCTGCTGAGAGTCGGCAATCTGGGACTTTGCAGAATCAAGTTCTGCCGCAATGGTACCGACTGAGCACAACCAAAACCTGACCTGACTCTTTCCTTAAGAATGGATTTTTTAAAGTCTGGGTGCTTGAAAAGTCTTCATGTACAAACCAAATACAGCCTTTAGGAACATTTCTCAGAAAACTCACACTACTGCAGAAACCTCTTAAGCACCTGTTGGAGTTCTTTAGTGGACTTAATACATGGTGGGTTCAGATAACTCCTGCATGGCAAATTCATCCCTACAGAGCAAACTGCATAGGAGTTGTTTCAGCCACTCTCCCCGATAGGAAGGAACGTGTGTTGGCACTGCTGGATGCCTGCAGGAGGGCTGTGATGAAGAGGAAAGCCATGGAACCCAATATTGTCTGGGTTTTGTTTGTTTGTTTGTTTGGGGTTTTTTTTTTTGCGGTACGCGGCCCTCTCACTGTTGCGGCCTCTCCCGTTGCGGAGCACAGGCTCCGGACACGCAAGCTCAGCGGCCATGGCTCAGGGCCCAGCCGCTCCGCGGCATGTGGGATCTTTCGGGACCGGGGCACGAACCCGTGTTCCCTGCATCGGCAGGCGGACTCCCAACCACTGCGCCACTAGGGAAGTCCTGTCTGGTGTTTTTGGGGGGTTTGGGTTTTTTTTCTCAGAACCAGTTGGTTTTTAGCCAGCCCATTGGCGCCACCAAGTGGGAAATCGCTAGA
The DNA here is from genome assembly GCF_008692025.1 of Phocoena sinus. Classification (NCBI taxonomy): domain Eukaryota; kingdom Metazoa; phylum Chordata; class Mammalia; order Artiodactyla; family Phocoenidae; genus Phocoena; species Phocoena sinus. The sequence continues at coordinate 75,858,440 of NC_045768.1, read as the reverse complement.
ATACAGCTGTGAAGGCTTGTAGGCTTCTGCAGGGCGGATCCAACTGAGACGTCCTTCCTCAAGTTTCAGATTTACTTCAACCATTCATTCCCTGTAAGAATGTTGAGGCCTCATAGTAAACAGTTTTTCTCCTGCATTTGAGGCTGCACGGTGTGGTGAGGAAAGCACTGGTCCTGGCTTTTCACAGACTAACTCAGTGGCTTTGCTTAAGTCCCATATCCTCTCTCAATCTTTTCCCTCTTCTGCTTTCCTTAAAAAAAAAAAAAGTCTTCCACATTTCTTGTGTCTATAGTCTTTTAGTGGCATAATTGTTTTAGTATTTACCGATTGCACTTGTAACTCAGTCTGGATAAAGAAAAACTATCTCTTCAGCATTTTGAAAATTCAGGAACGATTGCAATTAATTGTTAATTAATATAAGTCAATATCACTGAGATGCATATTCATAAGAGTGTCTCAGAGGCTTAAACCATGGTCATGTGGTGTAGTGGAAAGAGCTGGCCTTTGCATCCAGATAGATCTGAGTTTAAATCTCTACTTCTGCCACTTTCTGTGTGACTTTGATAAGTTATTCTCTGTCTCTGTGCCTGTTTCCTCATCAGACCAATGGGGATGGCAAAGCTTACTTCACAGGATCAGGGTAAGGGTTACATGAAGTGATATCTGTAAAGCCGTGAGGGACACCGAGACTAAACAACAGCAAACCTTTGTTTGATGGAAGCAACTGTTACCATTTAAGCTTGGCAGCTTACTGTCCACCATACCTGTTCACCCTGAGCACATCACTTCTGCTCTGAGGCCTGGATTCCTCTTCTGTCAAAGTTTTACAGAGGCAATGATATTAATATAACCACCTGAAGCACCTGCAACTCATAGGGGCTTAACAAATGCTAGTTCCTTTCTTTCTGTAATCCTGACCCATTGCAAATAATTATAAGAATTAGTTATAAAGGCAAAGTTGTCTTCATCCCATGATCTCTCCTTCACTCTCTTGCTCTCACTCTTTCAAACACACCCGCGTGCACACACACACACACACACACACACACACACACACACACATACTTTGTATTCCCACCCAATTCCCACCTAATTTTTCCCATCTCTGTCACAAAAAGTTAACCAAAAACACAAGAACCTTTGGAAGCTTAACAGAGGAACAGCAAATTCCTTTTCAGCTTGTCATCATCTATTTCCATCCCCCCACACCAGGTGCCTGGGTCCTTATCCAAATAGTTGTGCGCTTACCTGTCTCCCCACCCCTGCGTCCCCATCCTGCCCTGGCCCCCCTGCTCCAGCCACAGCAGCATCAGATCCCTGGCGGGCTCCACCTCGACTGTGCTTCTCTCCAGCCACAGCCCCTGTTCTCCAGTCCCCCTTCTCCCACCCTCACCTGTCAGACTCTTCCTCCTCTAGGTTGTGGAGTCCATCTCAGTGGGTACGTTATCAGAGAAGTCCTCTCAAGGTTCTGCCTTCCCAGCACACAGTGGCTGCTGCCATGTTTGTGCTTCTGGAGAGATCAGGAAAGAGAATGAAGGCGTACTCTGTCCATGAATACTTTTTAACCTTCCCACTCACCTCAAGTAGGCATCACTGGTCTGTTTCACAGATGAGGACACTGGGAGCCCATTCATTGCTGGATTGCACAAACATTTTATCCATCATCACTTGCCAGGCACTGGGGACACAGCACAGACCACAGACACAGCCCTTTTCTCTGTGGGTCTTACAGGCTCTTACAAGGGATGAATCCAGGAGGCAGGAGTGAAACAGAAAGACTATCCTGGTTGTGGAGAAGGGTGCTATGAAAGAGCAGAAGAGGTGATGCCCTATCCTGGAGGTTCGGAAGGGTATCCCTAGAAAGGGGCCACTTCAGCTAAGACCCGAAGGCTCAGGGAGGTCACACAGGGTGGTAGTGAGGGCAGAGTGGGATGGGTGGATTGGGTTCTACCATGCCTCATCTCCTCCTCTAAATATCAACATTTATGTCATTGTATTTTATATCGTTTTCTCCCTGATAGACTGTAGTTCCTTGAGAACAGTGACCTCATCTCCCAGGCACCTGGTCCATAGCACAAGTACGGAGCATAAGTAAATGGTCACTTAATTTTTCAATATACGTATCTCTACATAATTGCCTTGCTTAATATTATAAGGGTGCAAAAGTACCTAGATTCTGTTCTGTATATTTGGTTATTTTTTTAACCAGCACATTGGTATGGTTTTCTAATCGAGTCTCTGAGCAGCTGGCACGCCTATTCACAAGCTCCTGTTACTCAGATGTTTCCTATTTGATAGGGGGCGCTGGAGGGTGAGCTGGGGTCAGCGTGCAAGAGAGGTAGCAGCTGGCGTCAGCTCTGCAGCAGGTGGACCTCAGAAGCGGCTCATTCATCTAACTAAAATATATGAGACGTGTCCTCCTAAATGCCACAAGGCACAAGTCTCCTTCCCAGCCTGTGATCCAGGACATTCTTAAGGATGAAAGAGGAGCTGCTGCCCTGTGCCAGGCACTGTGCTAGTGAGGGTTTCTTCTTCCTGACACCTTGGAGCTCACAAGTAAAGCCAACCCACATGCCCGTCGCCCATGTGTGTGCACGCGCACGCACACACACACACACACACACAGGTGTACAAACTGGCTCCTTGCGCGCAGGCCTCCAGGTGGGCACAGGTGGGGGGCGTGGCTGATCCACAGTGGTAGGGGCGGGAGTGCCTGAAGGCCTCCCAGGCAGATCAGAGTCATCTTGCTGGAGTTGGGAAGATGAATGGCAATTAGCCAAGAGAGCCGGGCGTGGTAGGAGCAGGCCGCGGGCGAGGGTCTCGCCTGTGCAGAGACCCAGAGAAGGAGAACAGATGACACATTTGGGATCTATAAATGCCCACAAGAGCATTTATAGAAAGGCCAGCTGGTTATGGTTGACTGTCAGACACATTGGAATAGTCTTCATTTCTGTTAAGAAATGTCCTTCCTCCCACTTTTCTTGACTTTTACCTATCCTTCATTTTCTCATCTTTGATTGAAACTTACGTAAAGAGAAATTGTGCTCTACTGTAAGGACAACAGCCGTCTAAATCCAATGATCATATCAACCAGTAAGTGATACTTCACTCCTGATGGGGAGACTGCTGGGAGTGGTGGAGACTGGGGCAAACTGGAGAGTGTATTCTGCATCTGAAGAGGACAGCAATTCTCAACTCAGCTGCCCAGTGGCTCCAGATCTTGCAATTTTTCCAAAACACAGAGCAACCTGGATTTTTGGCAAGTTAGCTGAGGTTTTTAAACATTGCTTTGATTAAAAAAAAAAAAAAGCCTGCAGCCAGTGGAATACATCTGTATGCAGAGCCTTATTCCTGGGCCATGCTTGCAAGCTCTGGTTTAAAGGCTCCAGAGGTTGCCAGGGTATTTTCAGAATCCTTCAACAAGTCATTGCTCTGCTTATAGTTACTCCTAACCATCCTTCTCCCCCTGCTTTCCAGAAAGAGATGACGAGCAGGATGTGTCACTAACGCCCCATCTTACCCTACGGAAGAAAGAGGAAAAGCTGTTTCCTCCTGGAGTCCCGGGCCGGCAGGAGGGAGACCTCCCTGGCTGAAAAGGTGCACCTACTTCCAGGAGCAGGCAAGCTGGAGACCGGCGGTGACTCCTGAGAGATGTTCCCCGCTCACTTCGTGTGCCCTTAACCGTCTGAGCGCTGCTAGCCGTGACCTGTGGACCTGGCCAGGAGAGAAGGACGGCCCCTCACCCATCCTGGAGGAAGGAAGCCTCTGCACTTACATGCGTGTCGCAGTTCTGCCTGTGACCTGCCACCTAAGCTTTACTGGAATTCAGGTTTTGAGACTGAGATACTTACCTGTACTTTTCCACTTACCTGTCTCGTCAGCCGGCTGCCTTTTCTGTAACGTGTTTTCTGAGTACCCAGTGAATTTTGGAGCTCTGGACGCACAGCCAGTTTTTCTCTAACAAGCCTTCCTGTGCGGTCCCTGCAGGCTCTGGCCCTGATGCCGTGGTCTTGGCTGGGAGGTCCGAGGCCCGTGCCACAGCATCAGTGCAGTTTCCCCCATAAGCAGTTTGACCAGGGACCACTCCACGGGGTGGCTTGTCTTGCCCCAGATAGGGTCTGCACACTTTCATTGCAGGGAAGAGACTGGTCTTTAGCCTAAGGCTAACTAGTTACCAGTTCACCCTCAACTGAATGTGCTTTTTATAACCACACCATTCCTTGTCTCTTCCGTTCAAGATATTTTTTTTTCCCTGTTTCCCCGAAGAGAGAAATAAAAGGAAGTTATAAATGACCAAGAATGATCAGCAGATGCCCTCAGCCAAATTAGTGCAGTGTTTGTTCATTATTAAAGGGTGTGGTGGCTATCTTCGAACAATACTGAAATTTCAGTGGAAAAAAAAAACCCAACAAAAGTACAATGGGTAATTTGGTGCCTGTAGCTCAAATGCCCCGCCCACTGATTCGTAATCGTCCCAGACGGCCCTCTGAGCTTCTAGATCTAGCCGATGTTTTCTTCCTCTTCCTCTGCGCTCTCCCTTCCTCTGCCCTATGATATTATGGCACAAAGTTAATTTCTGCCCGGAGGATGCTGGCGCCACAGTTGCCAAGGTAACAGTGGAGCTGGAGCCAACTTCCTTCTCCCAGCCTTCCCAGTGTTTCTATCCCAGTAGACAGAATCATTCTGTGCTACATCCTGCCTTTTGAAAGCTAAGTGACTTTTAGCTGAAGCAATGTTGCCTTCTCTGATTCATTCGCAAAACCGTGGTGGTCCTGAGAGCCTATGACTAGGGGGTGATGATACTTCCAGTGAGCATTTGAATTCGACAAAATAGCAGTTGGTGGAGGGATGTAGATAAGAATGTATTGGGGCATTTCAATGTAATACTGATTAAAGAGTAACTCAACAGCTCTGATTTTGTTTCATTGCATGTAATGTGTTAAAAACCATTTGGAGCTGCTGCGAGAGCCTAGAAAGGCATGAAGTCTTTCTTGGTCCAAACTGAGAAAGGGTCAACGGTCTGGGCACCGTGGCATTCTGTGTTGACCTAACCCGGCAAACCGACCCTTGCTTTGTATCTCGTCAAAGTTGTCTCATGGAATCCAAGTGCTGCTACCTCTCTCCATATTGTTGTGCTCTGATCAACAACAAACGTACCTTTTTTGCTTTTTGTTTTTTTGCTTCCTAAGTAACTTCGAGAGGACAAGATAGGCAAAGATTTTTCTCAGCATCATTTTTGGCTGAAAGGATATCTGACTGTCCCGTCTTCCCGACCCATGCACGATGCAGTTAGTGCCACGTGGGAGTGTTGAGCAGTGAGACAGAGAAATGACAGCATGGAGCCCAGGCCCTGGGAGGAACTCTGAAGCTCTGCACAATGGAAAACACAGGAGTTTTGCATTAAAAAGTTGACTAAGTTGGGCTTCCCTGGTGGCGCAGTGGTTGAGAGTCCTCCTGCCGATGCAGGGGACGCGGGCTCGTGCCCCGGTCCGGGAAGATCCCACATGCCGCGGAGCGGCTGGGGATCGTGAGCCGTGGCCGCTGAGCCTGCGCGTCCGGAGCCTGTGCTCCGCAACGGGAGAGGCCACAACAGTGAGAGGCCCGCGTACCGCAAAAAAAAAAAAAGTTGACTAAGTTCCGGTATTTCAATAATGCCTGATCAAGTAGGATGCTGGACTCTGAAGACTTCTGTTATGAAGTCTTTTGAAGGTTATTTTCTGTTAACTGTGCATATGCAATTTCCATTCAATTAAAAAAAAATCCAGAGTTTTTTAAAACTTCTTGGAACAATTTCCCCCTGGTTGTATTGCTCGCTGCGCTAATCGGCACTGCTAGGGTTAAGTGCTGGCAAACCACTCTTACGTTTTAATTACAGACTGTTCCTATTCCCGTAGAACTTTGTTTGGCAAATTCTGAAGAAAATCATTACGGACGATCTTTTATCTCTTTGGCCTGACTACATGCTAAGTACCTCTCCTGGCAAATGGAGATCTGAGCTCCTGGCAGCTCTTCAGGCATCTCCTACTCTCTGGGTCTGAGACTGACATCTTGCTTCTTCCTCTTAACCTGGCTCGCTCTCCCTCATTTCCCACTATTTTTTTTTTTTTTAGTTGAGTAATACATGTATCCATGATTTTCTTTTTTTTTTTTTTTTTTGAGAAATGTCAAAGTGGAAATTTCAAAAAGGAAAGCTTACAATGACATCCATATACCCGTAGTTGTCATTCTCTTTAGTTAATGGATTAGAGTCCTTCTTTTATGTATGTGTGAGGTGTGTGTGTACGTGTGTGTGTGTGTGTGCGTGCGCGTGCGTATGTGGGTCTTTCATGACACTGACATTAGTAAAGAGTTCTGGCTGGTTTGTTTGTAGAATGTTCCACAATCTGGCTTTTTTTTCTGATTGTTTCCTCATTTTTAGATTCAGGTTAAACATTTTTTAGCAAGAATACTATGTAAGTGATGTGTTTCTTTCCTTTTGCATCATATCAGGAAGCATATAATGTCTAGTTGTCTCTTTTTATGATAAATATTAAGCTTGATCAGTGGGTTGAGGTGTTATCTGCCTGATCCATTCATTATAAAGTTCCATAATTCATTATAAAGATCTGAAATTCCGTATGCATACATTTTGTAGAGTGTGAGATAGTACATATGTGCTTTCCTTTCCTAGTATTCACAAAGAGGTCCAGGATCTCCAAAAGATTACAGCCATTGCAGTTAGATGATATAGCAGTGACAGAGAATTCATCTTTTCCCATTTAACAGAAGAGGACACAAAAAGTTTCCCTCTGCAGGTAATGCATCAGTATGCTGACTAATGAGAATTTGTGCGGTCCCTGAAGCCAGAGCTAAGACATATATAACTTTTTTTTCTCCCATCCTCAGTGACCTCCCATTCAGACCGATGGTTTATTTTAGAGAGCGTGCATTTTCATTGATGGTGATTGCCCAAGGGTGCAAAAATTGATTTGGGTGGGGAGGAAATCTTATATATTACACTGGGTCATGGCCTGACCATAGTACATATACAGATATGAAGTATATATGTAGTATTAAATTTCCGTAGGGATAGGGAGATGATTAGGAATAAAATGTCTAAAAAGGCTCTTTAGGAGGGTGACAATTTTAAAACATTGAGAAATACCCATCTGGAGTCAGTTTCTACTTCTGAGATTTCTCATTTTCTCTTCCTGGGGTGTTTGCTCATTTCTGAGGGCCAGGATGAATGGAAGCAACTTCGAGAGATTTCTTAAGCTATTCCTTCTACCCTCCCAAACCACATCAGTAACATTCCAGGTGAAAAACCAATTCTCCTCTCAACGGTCTTCAGGCACAGAAATTCTGCAGCATCCTCTGGTATAACCCACAGACCAGATTCAATCTGAAATCCTTCCATTCAACTTGAGTTAAACTATTATCTGTGCGTTTCAGCTCACCTTTTCTAGTATCCCACATTGAGACCCAAAGACTGTATAAGTAAAAACATACTAAATGAGAGCTTTATTTGCATGGCCACTAAATATTTGAAGACTGTTACCAGGTGTCTTTCAGCCTTCCTCCATTTATCACCTCCCAATGGCGAAATTCTCTTGGAGGTCTCGTTGCCCCACTGCTAACATTGCTATACTTCAGCCTGAAACCTTCCCAAAGCTCTCCATGTCACTGTGCATTATGGATGTAACTAGCAGTGAACATTAAGAAATTACTGCATGCTGTCTCCAAACTATGTTGTGTCTTTGCTAACTCTTGACTTGATTTTATACACTTATAAATGTTCTTTTCTATTGTATTTGCCCGCACTAAATCCTTATCTATATTCTGTTCCGCCATTTTGCTTTTCTTCTTTAGCTTCCTTCCTTCCTACCTTTAGCGTTCCCTGTAAGATCACACTGAGTTATTTTGTTTTAATCTCCTCTTTAATTGGCCAAGCATTAGGGGACGTGGATAGAATTTCTCTTCTCTTTTTGTGGTGATTATGTCATTCTGGTCATTAATGGAAGCACATCACTTCCTGTGGCCTCTAGCCTTACACCGCTTCCACACCCTATGGGTATCACACTGTGAGAACAAGAAATCCCGTAGGAAAAGTACAGCCACCAAGGAATGTGTACAAAGGCAAAATCACTAAAAGGAGTCTGATGTGTCACTTGGTTAATACTGTTGTCCTTTGTGCTTTGATCATTTTAGTTCTTAATGAAATAGGTGATTCTCTCCTAGAATTAGCGAAACAAAGCGTGTTTTGGAACTAATGGGGTTTTTTTCCCTGCTTTTAAAAATGTATCAACAAAAAAACTTATAACACGTCGTTTCCCTCTGGGCAGTTATTAATTCTGGGTAACCAGTTTTCAATGAATAAATAAGGATTTTAGTAACTTTTAGAGGGAAGAGTCCATTTCTAATCTGACAGTTATGCTGTTTTACTAGCTTTTAATGTTCTAATTTCAAAGTTTTTCAGTATCTTTTCTAATTGCATCAGAAAAAAGATTTAGCATATTTTTAGTTCCATTTGTGATTAAATTGAGGGTTTGGTTCTAAGAACAGACTAACAATGAAAAACAATTCAAATGCAAGATAAGACTAAAGGATATTTACGAAATCAGTTTTATGTGAGCTTAGGAATTCAAATGTTACAAATAAAAGACACATAACCATCTTCTATCTTGTCTTTTTTATGTGTTTGTTTTATTTCTTTAACAAGCATATTCTTCATCCTGCAGTGATCCTGGAACAAATCAATGAAAAGAAAGGTTAACTCTACAAAAAACTAATTCAAAACTTATTTTAGAACACATGCACATGTTTGTATTTTAGCAGAAGTTCCTTTATTCTATTACAGATTTTCCCGGGAGGGTGTCATGCATATTGTGTAGCTTCTCAACAGGTTAATGTTGTACATCTTTTTTCTTGCAGTAGGATTCAGTATTAAGTTTGGTAACAGCCTGGCATATAAAGGTAATAAGTCTAGATTATAGAAGAAACTCATCAACCAGAGTAAACACACCTGAGGTTTAATCTCAGGCTTGCCACTACCTTATTTGTATGACCTTAGGTAGTATATTTAATTGTTCTGCGCCTCAGATTTCTGAACTGCAGCTGGGGTCCTAGATTTGTTCCTATGTAGCTTATAATTATTTTTGGACACTGATGTAAGATTAAAATATTAACATATTTGGAAAAGCAGAAACATGTACATTCTATATACTTATATATTATTGATATTAGTACATTTACAGTCACTGCGTAATCATTGTAAATGACTCCAAACGTAGCCCCCGTTCCTAATAGCAACAATAGAATACTATGTCTGACGAAAGCTGTTTGTGACGAGGTGATTTCTAGACACAGGGCAGTGAGGAACGAGATTTCTGGAACTCAATCACACATATAAGGGTTTCTCTGTTTCTCAGTTCCACTGTCTGAAATGTGTACCAAGAAGTGACAGAGAGGCGGGCTATGGACGGAATTTGTCCTGCAGGCATGTTTTGTTGGACCTATGTAGACTGTAGTTGTTGTTGTTGTTTAACTAGTACCGACGTTTAAAAATCGGAAAATTTGACACATGAAAATTTCTGGCTTCTCTTACAAAATCAGAAGATCTGGCCACACAAGGCTTTTGTTTTCAGGAATCGGCTGAGAAGTGGCTGACCCATTTTGATGGAGTTGTCTCTCTAATGTACCACTGTCCTCTTACACTGGGATGCTTCACTCATGTACATTTTTTGCCACTCCCCTAAGGCATGTCTGGTCACAGCCCCTGCTTTACCATGTCTAGAGAGGCCCCTGAGGAAACCACTATTTTAATTTTCAAATGTATCCCCATACACATTGAATACCTGGTATTATTATATTCTCCCTAGTAACCTACATTGTATTAATGATAATAAATGGAAAACTGTCTTAGAAGACAATAAATTCAAACCAGATGCCTTCAGTTCTTCCACCCAACAGCAGCAAACTTGATACTCCCATAAGAAGCTTGCTTCCCGTGGAAGCTAAGCTGATCATTAAATCTATGCAATCTTTCAATATCCTAAATTCTTAAATTTCAACTTTGCTTCCAAGCAGACTTCATTGCTACATTGACCAAAATGATAAAGAACTGTCATTGGGAAGCAATCGTAGTGTCATTTATAACAATTACATATTTTATCTGATTTTTCTATTTCATTGTGAAGTAGATTTTAACAGAACACGTTATTTTAACGGAAACTTCTTGTTTTAATGCAGCATTCATCATCTAACTGAGTTTTAATGAGGACAAAAAAACAAACAAAAATTTCCAGTACTTAATAAATGAAAACCCAAATGAGGACATCCAATTCAATCTAATTAAACTTTGATTGAGCTTATAAATATTACTGCATACTAGATTAAGTTGAATAACTGCTCCAAAGGAAATTGTATCATATAACTGAGATGTGACCTCACCTATAACCAAATCAGCAAAGGATAAGAGTGTAAGCATTTTCAAGAAATATATAGAACATAGAGGTACAAAAGTATCAACAGAATCCTGTTTATTAACCCAGAAACAATATTTTGGATAACTGTTTCTCCATAACTGTGCATATAATGTCTCTACAATGATATATTTAGTATTGCTAAAAACTACATGCTGACATCCATCCGTAAGAGGCAGCAGCATTTAGAAAAATCGTACATTGTGACTTGTTTATTTATCTAAAGGCTAATTATTTCACTTAGGGCAAAGATGCTGAGGTCTTTTAGACAGGATGAAGTTTGGTGGGAGAAGTTAACATTGGCTGGACATGAGGAACTGGGCCACCCACCCCTGCCCGGTCTGTGGATGAGAATATAGTCCCTTCTTTGCTCAAAACCTCGGATTAAAAGCCTTCAGTTCCCCTCTCTCCCTCCACTCCTTGCTGGCGTCACACATGCTGGTCACATTCACACTTACGGCCTCTGCGCTGGCCGTTCCCCTGCTGGATGCTTTGGCCCCAAATACCCTCATGTCTAATTCCTTCTCGCCTCAAGTCTTTGCTTGAATGTCACCTTCTCACTGGGGCCTCTGCTGGTCACGCCTGTCCACCAAGACTCACAGTCCCCCTTTCTCTGGGCAAATGTTCTCTTTCCCATAGCATCTATGTTGTGTAATTTATTTACTAGGTTTATTGTGTATTGTCTGTCTCCCCCAACTAGAATATAAATTCCATGTCATCAGGGATCTCCGTTTTGTTGGTTGATGTATACCTAGCACCTAGAAGAGGGTGTCTGGCACATAGTAGATGCTCAATAGACCTTTGATGAATGAATGAATGAATGAATGAATGAATTCACATGGAAGACAAGTGCCTAATTAAGATCTGCTATCAGAGAGAGATTAATTAACAGCAATGTATAATAATGATAATATTAGATGCTACTAACACCAAAAGTATACATTTGAGTGCATACTCTTAGCACACGCTAAGCGTTTTACTTGGATTATCTCATTTAATGGTCATGATGGGGTGGGTTATGATGAGATAACCCACCACGAGGTGGGTTATCTATGTGTATCCCCATTTTAAAGTCAGAGTTACCTAGGTAATTTGCCTGAGGTCACAAGCAAGAAAGTGATGTCACACAGGGATGCTCCAGAGCCCACACTCTGCACTAAAGGAGTCACCCCCCCCCCCACCCACCATGAGGCGTCAGGCTCTTCTCACATGGTCTTCCTCTCTATAGATGCCGCGGCCACGTCATATAGCAGTTCAGCCTGCAGTTTCTCTCCTGGCCATTTGTTAATGTGAATGTAGCAGTGCTTCTGTGACCAGTCCATCTGTGGTCAGAAAGCATTTCTATTCACAAGATGTTCATTCACAAATACAGAGTGGACCCTTAGTCAGAGATTAGGTGGGACAACAGATCTAACGGGGCCACCAAGAAGATCAGAATAACTGGTCCACAGAGTGTTGAGTGGTGTGAGGCCAAGACCAGAGGCCACGATGAGGTCCCTGAGTGGGCAGGGGACACAAGTCCAGGAGGAATCACCCAGGTTGGGAGCAGGGTGTTCCTATGATCAATTGAAATGGTACATAAGAAACTTCTAGGTCTTGCTCCCTGCTGTGAAATGGGAAGAATAAAAGCATGCATTTCACTCATCCTTAGAGGAAAACAAAAAGACTTTTAAGAATTAATAAACAGGACTTCCCTGGTGGCGCAGTGGTTGGGAATCTGCCTGCCAGTGCCGGGGATGCCGGTTTGAGCCCTGGTCCGGGAAGATCCCACGTGCCACAGGGCAACTGGGCCGGTGCGCCACAACTACTGAAGTCCGCGCGCCTAGAGCCCGTGCTCCGCAACAAGAGAAGCCACCGCAGTGAGAAGCCCGCGCACTGCAACGAAGAGTAGCCCCCGCTCGCCGCAACTAGGGAAGCCTGCGCGCAGCAACAAAGACCCAACGCAGCCAAAAATAAATAAATTAAAAAAAAGAATTAATAAGCAGAAACACCCAACGCAGAAGATTAGCTTTGACAATAAGAAATTTGAGAAACTATCACAGTTAATTTTTGCTTTTTATTCTCTATGAAAAAAATTAATGCATTAATTCTCCAGCCGTAATGTAAAATATGTGGTTACAGGAACTACTAGAAATATACAGCCGAGAGGCTAGAGTAAAGAGCGGCTGAGGGATTTACTTATGCATGTATGCCATGGGCTAATTTAGAAGTGAATAGGAAACACTGAATTTGAAAAGCAGCCTCCATTCCATCCACCTGACTTATGCAGCTTCCTTTGAGGTCACCAGGAGTCGTGCAGAGCATAAATGTTTACAAGTTCCTGGTTCCACCGGGAGATCTTTAATATGTCAGGACATAATGCTGGCCTATGTTTTAAGGCTGGATGAAATTAGTATGCTGCGATGAGATGAACGACGTTTACCTTCCCGTTCCTAGGGCTCCGTGGATATTATCCGTGAAATGATTCAACCTCCAAACATAGAGGCAGCATTTGTCAAAAGTGGAGTGAGTAGTGGGAGTATTTTTTTAATAGTAAATCATTAGATTCAGCAATAATTGAACCAAGGAAGTTAAAGAAAATTCTTTCAAAAGGTGAACCCCGTTTCACACTCCTAGGAAGAATTTTTAACACATCTCCAACCTTAGCGTGGGCTTCCTGAGGCTGTGCAGATAACACCGGGTGTAGCTTTGGTATTAAGTACTAACAGGGTATTATCTAGACATTGAATTCAGTAAAACCCTGTGAGCATATGGATTTGAAATAAAAGAAATATACAATTGCAAGTCCAGAAAGTTCCTAGCAGCTGTAAGCTGTAAGTTATTGCCACGTTAACATTCAGGAAAAAAGATTGTGCTGTCCTTGGGCTCATGGCATTGCATTGAAATTTGCGTTCTCTCTCCTAAGTGACTGAAAAAGGACTTCGGAGCGACACGTGAAGGGAAGGTACCCAAGCCCCTCACCCACTGTCAAGAGGAAGAGAAAATAAACAAGGGAATTTTTACATGAACATTCTCTGGTGCTCATAGATTCCTGTTACCGTGTGGGAAAGGACTAGGAACAGAACACATGGGTGTGCTGAGTGCTTTCAAGGGAGTTAGGAGGACATTTCGGGGGGAAGAAGGGCTAGGAATTAATTTACTGAGAATCTACTTTGTGCCAAGCACTGTGTTTGGTACTTGACATATCTCCTCCCATCCCCTCTCACAAACTGTTCCCTGAGGGAACTATTGGTAACAACAGCCATCCGTAATCTGTTGCAGATGTGGTGACCGAGTGCAGTGGCTGGGGAGCTGGGATGAGGCCTTGCTCTCATCCAGTGCCAGGCATCGTGCCAAGCATTTTACTCTGATTATCTGAATTAATCCTCACTCCAGTCCTTGCGGTAGATACTATTGTTATTATTCCCATTTTACAGATGAGGAAACTGAGGTTGAGGGGCAAGAATCTTTTTCAAGGTCATGCAGCTAGTTAGTGGTGGAGCTGGGATTTGAAACCAGGCAGTCTGTCTCCAGACCCCCTGCTCTTCATCACTAGGTTACATCGCTTCAACACACACACTTCAGCTTTAAAAAGTTATTCCTCCTTTTTACCTTGTTCACTTGTTACCCTGGTGACAAAGCTTCTTTCACCGTGAGAGTCAAAACATTAGTCGCCCCTGAAAAGCCCAAAGGAATCTGGGGAAGCAGCGATGAGGAAGTTACACAGGTGAGATGAATGCCTGCTGCACAGAACAGAAAGGGTGAATCTGATGAAAGTGCCCCTGAAAGTTAAGATCGTCAAACTGACGGGTCAAAGGGAGGAAACAAGCGGCTTAATGCCCAGGCGGCTGGCGATGCTCAGCCAGCTGCCTGGGGAAGAAAACCTGGCTTCGGAAGCCCAGTCTCTGCCAGCTTCAGAAGAGCAGCCAGGGGTACAATCGCCCCTCTGATTCAGAGGGGTTCACACCTTCCAATTGTCCCCCGGTTTCCTTTCTGATCAGACTTAGTCTTGCAGGGATGACTAGTACATACCAAGGAACCGGCAAGACTGGAAAATAGGGAAATTCAGCCCAAGTCATCAGGCGAGCACCTCCCTGCTAGTGCTGAGCGCTCTCAAGGGCCCTTCGTCAACCTAGTAACGGGCTCACAGATGCTGTCATTTTGCAGATTTCACTGGGGCAGGAGAATGGAAGCCTCAGCTCCTTTGCTTTGGGCTGGGTGCCCTCATCTGTCTTTGCTTTTTCCCATCCCTGGGTTCAGAAGCCCTTAGAGAAGAAATAATTTTCCCCATTTATGTGCGCTTCTTCAGCATCCATCCTTGTACCAATCGTGTCTGATAACTACTAAGATGTGATTTGCCTTAAGGCCAGCTGGGAGAGATCTATGGACACGAAGGAGACATCTGATAACTGCTAGAGTTCAAATACAGCCGATCCGTGAATACAGAGTGGAGAAAGCCGCTATTTCCAATGGAAAACTTGCCAAAACAGACTATGTAGTCTGGCTCGCAGAAAAGGAAAGTTTTTATTCAGAAAAATTGGAAAACAAACTGTACCCTTTTCTCTACCACTCTTAGATTGTCCTGAAGGGGAGATTTATTTCAATGAGATTATGGAAAGACAAAACAGCAGATAAGATTCAGCAACTTAGGGGAAAGATTTGACCAAACTCTTATTAGAAAATTAGGGACTTCCCTGGTTGTCCAGTGGTTGAGAATCCGTGCTTCCACTGCAGGGGGCGCGGGTTTGATGGCTGGTCAGGGAACTAAGATCCCGCATGCAGCGCAGCACAGCCTAAATTAATTAATTAATCAATTAATTAAAGAAAATTAGCCTCAGAGTCACAGAGGCCCCTCTTCCTCCACTGGCATGGCCTCTGCCTGTCCCTAGGCTCCCCCTTCCTCGTGCCCCAAACTCTACAAAAGCCAGGAGACACTCTCCTTGCCTCCAAATCCCCTCTCCCCTCCCACTCCCCACAAACTGAAGCCAGGCTGCTCTTTCTAAATCCCAGACCTGTGCCCCTTCCCCCCACCCCTCAGTGCTCTTCCCTGGCAGCCCACCACCGCCAGCAGGAACCAGACTCTTTAGCGAGGCCCCGAGGCAGTCTTCTCACAAGTTAGAAAGAATGGCCAACAACCCTTGCACTCATCCTCCATTTTCTGGATTTCGTGGCCTAGAAAGTTTAATATGAAACAACAGAGTGATTTAGGGATGCTCTCCTCACCATCTCTCCTCACCCTTATTTCATAGAAGGAAGGACATTTCAACACCAAAAGAGGAGAAGGAGTAGATCTGGGAATAAAAGCCCATCCTTCAGGTTTCCCTAGTGTAGTGAAAGCGTCTACACCTGCAGCGGCATGCTGGTTGATGCTCTGGGGTTGTAACGCAGGTGTTTTAAATAGCCACGTGCTGTTTTTGTGAGTTTGTTTGGTGCTGATGGTGGCACGTTTTCCTGGCGAGACCTGAATGCCTAGAGGCACTTGATTGTTTGGGTAGCACAACCTTTCAATGCCTGGCCACTCTGACTGTGATCCTGCCGGCCTGACCGTCTGTAAGAAGAAGTACAGGGAGCCTGCCTTCCAGGACAGCCTGGGGACAAGCACACAGCCCACCCTACCTGCTACCACTGCCTCCATGTGACCTGAAGGACAGAACTGCTGTGGCCACCCCCAGAGGTGAGAAATGGCTCCCTTTACCTGAGGCCCTCAAGATTACTGAGATTGCCTCACCCTCCCTTCCCTGCCACTAGCCCACCCCTGCCTAGAGGACCAAGAACTGGAATCAAGCCTCCTCTATGGCTAAGGAGCCTCCGTACGCCCCACCCACACCCCTAGGTGATCTCAGGTAGGAGACAGGCAGCAATAAAGGTAGTTTGGGGGGCTTCCCTGGTGGCGCAGTGGTTAAGAATCCGCCTGCCAATGCAGGGGATACAGGTTCGAGCCCTGCTCCGGGAAGATCTCACATGCCGCAGAGCAACTAAGCCCGTGCGCCACAATTACTGAGCCTGCACTCTAGAGCCCGCGAGCCACAACTACTGAGCCCGTGTGCCACAACTACTGAAGCCCGCCTGCCTAGAGCCCGTGCTCTGCAACAAGAGGTGCCACCACGATGAGAAGCCGGTGCACCGCAATGAAGAGCAGCCCCCGCTTGCCACAACTAGAGAAAGCCTGTGCACAGCAACGAAGACCCAACACAGTCAAAAATAAATAAATAAATAAGTTTATTTTAAAAAAGGATAGTTTGCATGCTAGCCAGAGTCTGGGTCTGGGTTTCTGTCTAAATGTTTCCAGAGGAACTATTATTGGCTCCATCCCTGGAACTGAATCCTAGATCAGAATAAAACTCATAGGATCTAAGCTGGATATTGAAGAAGTTGAGAGGGTAGAGGGCTGCCAGATACAGAGGAAACAGAGAGGACAGGAAATGAGAGAGTCCCATCGGGTGGAAGAACAAGGAGGGCGGGAGCATTTGAATTAGAGCGTGGCCGGGAGAAAAGGTTGTGCTCGGAGAGTGATCTCTTTGAATTTAAGGTTCCAATTTTACTTATTGCTGAATAACTAAATACACCAACACAGTGATGTAAAAGCAACACCTCTCTTATCCTGTCTCATGATTTTGTGGGTCATGGACTAAGGCAGGGCCCAGCTGGGCAATTCTGCTCCACTGATGGCAGTCACTTGATGAGGTTCAGCTGGTGACTGGGCTGATGGGTAGAGCCAAGATGGTGTCACTCAGGTGCCTGATGCTTTGCAGGGATGACCAGAAGACTGGGCTCAGCCAGGCCCCTCTCCTTCTGCATGTAATCTCAGGTCCTCACCGTGGGTTGTCTCCAGTAAGGTACCCCTTACGTGGCAGCTCCGGGCTTCAGAGCTAATATTCCAAGAGACAGGAGTGAAACCGCCATCCCCTTAAGGCCTGGGTCAAATTTTCATATTAGTTCTAATACTGAGTAGACTCTTAAATTTTCTGAGTAAACCATCATGCCATCTGTGAATAATGACAGTTTTGTTTCTTTCTTTCCAATCCTTACATTTTCTATTTTGTTTTCTTGCCTTATTGCACTAAATAGCACCTCTGGTACAGGTTTAGTAAAAGCACCTACATATTTACAGTTTGTTCTTTACAGAATATTTACCAATCTATGCTTTAGACCATAGGTTTAAGTGTGAAAAAAAGAATCGTGAAAGAACTAGGACAAAAAAGTTTATTTTAAAAATAACCTCAGAATGGGGAGGGATAAACTAATTTAAATAAGAAATGGCATGGTACTTCTTACAAAAAAATAAATAGATATGAATTGAGGGGAGGGAGGGAAGGTGGAAGGGGAAATAAACTAAAGAGTGGAGGAAGGCTGACTGGATGCAGCTTGTGGGATGATAAAGAAGAGAGTTATTTTAGGAAACACTAAAGGAGTGTTGGGGAGAAATTTGGATAAAGAATATTTTGAGGAAGTTTTACACTGTATCGTATTATGTAGTATTTTGTATTCCCTTTTCGTGGTCTCTTTATGAGACCTCTCTCAAGGCACATCTTACTTTACAAACTTCTAATAAGACATTAGACTTTACAACTAAGCTTTGTTCACTGTGTGCCAGTCACTGTGCCAAGGGATTTACATGCCACATCTCATTCAATGATTATAACAACTCCATGAGGTGAGTGCCATCATTTCCCCCACTTTACTGATGAAAAAACTGAGTCTCAAAGAGATGAAATATTTTGCTCAAGGTCCAACTGATAGTAAGTGAAGGAGCAGAGATGTGAACCCAGATCACCAGACTCAATGCCAGGACTCTTAACCACTATATATTTCTCCTGGTATTGGCCTTTTCATGGTACCAGAGAAAGGATATGGCAGCTTGTGAGTAGATAGATGCTCATTCTGAGCTCCTGGAATGGAACCAGGACAAGGTAAGTGTTGGCCAGGCTTTCCTGGAGGCAGCTGGCACACTATACTGCAGTATTCCTCTGGAGGAAGGGAATGCATTAACGTTAGTAGGAGTTATAAAGTAAATTAATTCAGAGGCATGAGTGTTTGTCATCAGGACACAGGAGAAAAGAACAGGAAACTGCAGAATATTGACCTCCTTGCAACCACACAAGTGAGGTGAGCCAAGAGCAGGCAGGAATCTAAGTCACAGTAGAGCCTGAATTGAGCAAGTGCTCCCCTTGGTTGCCCTGACAATGGGACCTCCTTCCACTAAAATGTTATTATGATGTGGAAAGACGCATGCATACAAAGTAAACAGTAATTCGGTGCAGAGCAAAAGTGTCAGGGAGGAGTTTGGGAGGAGTTTGTGTAACAGATAGAGGATCAGACCTTAAGGGAAAGAATTTCACTTATGTATTAAAAAGTTGATGTTCTCGGGATGGCTTAGGTTCTGCAGACCTATTGTGCAGGATACTGTCCATGTAAACAATAAGCTGTACACCTGCAGTTTTGTGCTGCCTCACCTCTCCTGCCTGATGCCCTTACTGTACGGAAGGACAACCCTAGGAAGCAGAGTGGGCAGGTCTGTAAGAACCACGCACCAGGGTCCATTTCCAGGCTCTCTTTGTTCCATTGGACAAAGGACAGGGCAGCACAATCCTACCGGGCCTGTAGCACGTTCTCCATGAGTTTTTATTAGGATGGCCTTCTGCCAATATCCCCAACTTAGTCTCCAAATCACTCAGTCCTTCAGCTTACAAAATGGGTTGTTATAAGAAACAGTCCTATGAAATTCATTAATGAGCCTCACAGAAGTTTTCTTTCAGCATTTATTTTAGCACCTACTATGTGCAAGGGTCTGCGGATACAGCAGTAAATAAGATACACTGAGTCTCACAGAGCTTATGTTCTAGCAAGGGGAGACTATCAGGAAATATTATTTGCATGCAAATAGCTCCTTATGATCAGGATGAATCCTCCAAGGGTAAGCTCAAGGCACTATATAAGAACAGGAGAACCTGATTTGGTTCAAGATGGTGGAGTAGAAGCACGTGTGCTCACTCCCTCTTGCGAGAGAACCGGAATCACAACTAACTGCTGAATAATCATGACAGGAAGACACTGGAACTCACCAAAAAAGATGCCCCACATCCAAAGACAAAGGAGAAGCCACAATGAGACAGCAGGAGGGACGCAATCACAATAAAATCAAATCCCATAACTGCTGGGTGGGTGACTCACGAACTGGAGAACAATTATACCACAGAAGTCCACCCACTGGAGTGAAGGTTCTGAGCCCCACGTCAGGGTTCCCAAACTGGGGTCCAGCAACGGGAGGAGGAATCCCCAGAGAATCAGACTTTGAAGGCAAGTGGGATTTGATTGCAGGACTTCAACAGGACTGGGAGAAACAGAGACTCCACTCTTGGAGGGCACACACAAAGTAGTGTGCACATCGGGACACAGGGGAAGGAGCAGTGACCCCAGGGGAGACTGAACCAGACCTACCTGCTAGTGTTGGAGGGTCTCCTGCAGAGTCAGGGGATGGCTGTGGCTCACCATGGAGACAAGGAAACTGGCAGCAGAAGTTCTGGGAAGTACTCCTTGGCATGAGCCCTCCTGGAGTCCACCATTAGCCCCACCAAAGAGCCTCTAGCCTCCAGTGCTGAGTCACCTCAGGCCAAACAACCAACAGGGAATGGAACTCAGCCCCACCCATCAGCAGACAAGTGGATTAAAGTTTTACTGAGCTCTGCCCACAAGAGCAACACCCAGCTCTACCCACCACCAGTTCCTCCTATCAGGAAGCATGCACAAGCCTCTTAGATAGCCTCATCCACCAGAGGGCAGACAGCAGAAGCAAGAAGAACTACAGTCCTGCAGACTGTGGAATTAAAACCACATTCACGGAAAGATAGACAAAATGAAAAGGCAGAGGGCTATGTACCAGATGAAGGGACAATATAAAACCCCAGAAAAAAAAACTAAATGAAGTGGAGATAGGCAACCTTCCAGAAAAAGAATTCAGAATAATGATAGTGAAGATGATCCAGAGCCTCAGAAAAAGAATGGAGGCAAAGATTGAAAAGATGCAAGAAATGTTTGACAAAGACCTAGAAGAATTAAAGAACAAACAAAGAGAGATGAACAATACAATAACTGAAATGAAAAATACACTAGAAGGAATCAATAGCAGAATAACTGAGGCAGAAGAATGGATAAGTGACCTGGAATACAGAATGGTGGGAGTCACTGCCATGGAACAGAATAAAGAAAAAGGAATGAAAAGAAATGAAGACAGCCTAAGAGACATTTGGGACAACATTAAATGCACCAACATTTGCATTATAGGGGTCCCAGAAGGAGAAGAGAGAGAGAAAGGACCTGAAAAATATTTGAAGAGATTATAGTCAAAAACTTTCCTAACGTGAGAAAGGAAATAGCCACCCAAGTCCAGGAAGCACAGAAAGTCTCAAACAGGATAAACCCAAGGAGAAGCATGCCAAGACACATAGTAATCAAATTGACAAAAATTAAAGACAAAGAAAAATTATTAAAACCAACAAGGGAAAAACAGCAAATAACATAAAGAGGAATTCCCATAAGGTTAACAGCTGATTTCTCAGCAGAAACTCTACAAGCCAGAAGGGAGTGGCATGATATATTTAAAGTGATGAAAGGGAAGAAACTACAACCAAGATTACTCTACCCAGCAAGGGTCTCATTCAGATTTGATGGAAAAATAAAAAGCTTTACAAATAAGCAAAACCTAAGAGAATTCAGCACCACCAAAGCAGCTCTACAACAAATGCTAAAGGAACTTCTCTAAGTGGGAAACACAAGAGAAGAAAAGGACCTACAAAAACCCAAAGCAATTAAGAAAATGGTAATAGGAACATACATATTGATAATTACCTTAAATGTGAATGGATTAAATGCTCCAACCAAAAGACACAGGCTCGCTGAATGGATACAAAAACAAGACCCACATATTTGCTATCTACAAGAGACCCACTTCAGACCTAGGGACACATACAGACTGAAAGTGAGGAGATGGAAAAAGATATTCCATGCAAATAGAAATCAAAAGAAAGTTGGAGTAGCAATACTTATAGCAGATAAAATAGATTTTAAAATAAAGAATATTACAAGAGACATGGAAGGACACTCTATAATGATCAAGGAATCAATCCAAGAAGAAGATATAACAATTATAAATATATATGCACCCAACATAGGAGCACCTCAATACATAAGGCAACAGCTATAAAAGCGGAAATCAAGAGTAACACAATAATAGTGTGGGACTTTAACACCTCACTTACACCAATGGGCAGATCATCCAGACAGAAAATAAGGAAACACAAGCTTTAAATGACACAAGAGACCAGATAGATTTAATTGATATTTATAGGACATTCCATCTGAAAACAGCAGATTACACTTTCTTCTCAAGTGCACATGGAACATTCTCCAGGGTAGATCACATCTTGGGTCACAAATCAAACCTCGGTAAATTTAACAAAATTGAAGTTGTATCAAGCATCTTTTCTGACCCCAATGCTATGAGATTTGAAATCAATTACAGGAAAAAAACCGTAAAAAACACAAATACATGGAGGCTAAACAGTGCACCACTAAATAGCCAAGAGATCACTGAAGAAATCAAAGAAATCAAAAAAAAAAAAAATAGAAACAAATGACAATGAAAGCATGATGACCCAAAACCTATGGGACACAGCAAAAGCAGTTCTAAGAGGGAAGTTTATGGCAATACAATCCTACCTCAAGAAACAAGAAAAATCTCAAATGAATAACCTAACCTTAAATCTAAAGAAACTAGAGAAAGAAGAAGAACAACAACAACAAACCCCAAAGTTAGCAGAAGGAAAGAAATCATAAAGATCAGAGCAGAAATAAATGAAATAGAAACAAAGAAAGCAATAGCAAAGATCAATAAAACTAAAAGCTGGTTCTTTGAGAAGATAAACATAATTGGTAAACCTTTAGCCAGATTCATCAAGAAAAAGAGGGAGAGGACTCAAATCAATAAAATTAGAAATGGAAAACGAGAAGTTACAACGGACACCGCAGAAATACAAAGCATCATAAGAGACTACTACAAGCAATTCTATGCCAATAAAATGGACAACCTGGAAGAAATGGACAAATTCTTAGAAAGGTGTAACCTTCCGAGACTGAACCAGGAAGAAATAGAAAATATGAACAGACCAGTCACAAGCACTGAAATTGAAACTGTGTTTAAAAATCTTCCAACAAACAAATGCCCAGGACCAGATGGCTTCACAGGTGAATTCTATCAAACATTTAGAGAAGAGTTAACACCCATCCTTTTCAAACTCTTCCAAAAAATTGCAGAGGAAGGAACACTCACAAGCTCATTCTACAAGGCCACCATCACCCTGATACCCAAACCAGGCAAAGATACTACAAAAAAAGAAAGTTACAGAACAATATCACTGATGAACATAGATGCAAAAATCCTCAGCAAAATACTAGCAAACAGAATCCAACAACACATTAAAAGGATCATACACCATGATCAAGTGGGATTTATCCCAGGGAGGCAAGGATCCTTCAATATATGCAAATCAATCAATGTGATACACCGTATTAACAAATTGAAGAATAAAAACCATATGATCATCTCAATAGATGCAGAAAAAGCTTTTGACAAAATTCAACACCCATTTATGATAAAAACTCTCCGGAAAGTGGGCATAGAGGGAACCTACCACAACATAATAAAGGCCATATATGACAAGCCCACAGCAAACATCATTCTCAATGGTGAAAAACTGAAAGCATTTCCTCTAAGATCAGGAACAATACAAGGATGTCCACTCTCACGACTGTTTTTCAACATAGTTCTGGAAGTCATAGCCATGGCAGTCAGAGAAGAAAAGGAAATAATAGGAATACAAATTGGAAAAGAAGAAGTAAAACTGTCACTGTTTGCAGATGACATGATACTATACATGGAGAATCCTAAATATGCCACCATAAAACTACTAGAGCTAATCAGTGAATTTGATAAAGTTGCAGGATACAAAATTAATGCACAGAAATCTATTGCATTCCTATACACTAACAATGAAAGATCAGAAAGAGAAATTAAGGAAACAATCTCATTCACCACTGCAACAAAAAGAATAAAATACCTAGGAATAAACCTACCTATGGATGTAAAAGACCTGTACTCAGAAAACTATAAGACACTGATGAAAGAAATCAAAGATGACAGAAACAGATGGAGAGATATACCATGTTCTTGGATTGGAAGAATCAATATTGTCAAAATGACTATACTACCCAAAGCAATCTACAGATTCAATGTAATCTTGATCAAATCACCAATGGCATTTTTTACAGAACTAGAACAAAAAATCTTAAAATTTGTATGGAGACACAAAAGACCCCAATAAGCCAAAACAATCTTGAGAAAGAATAACAAAGTTGGAGGAATCAGGCTCCCTGACTTCAGACTATACTACAAAGCTACAGTAATCAAGATAGTATGGTACTGGCACAAAAACAGAAATTAGATCAATGGAACAGGATAGAAACCCCAGAAATAAACCCACGTATACATGGTCACCTTATCTTTGATAAAGGAGGCAAGGATATACAATGGAGAAAAGACAGTCTCTTCAATAAGTGGTGCTGGGAAAACTGGACAGCTACATGTAAAAGAATGAAATTAGAACACTCCTTAACATCATACACAAAAATAAACTCAAAATGGATTAAAGACCTTAATGTAAGACCAGACGCTACAAAACTCTTAGAGGAAAATATAGGCAGAACACTCTTTGACATAAATCACAGTAAAATCTTTTTTGACCCACCTCCTTGAGTAATGGAAATAAAAACAAAAATAAGTAAATGGGGCCTAATGAAACTTAAAAGCTTTTGACAGCAAAGGAAACTATAAACAAGGCAAAAAGACAACCCTCAGAATGGGAGAAATTATTTTCAAACAAATCAACCGACAAAGGCTTATCTGGAGCCAGCCAAGCAAATAGAAGGAAAAGAGCCCTCCAAGCAAAAAGCCCCGATGGAAAAAGACCCTCGGGCAGGAACAGGTTCTTTGAAGCACTGAAGGAACACTAGGGTGCCTGGGGCCCCGGGAGGGAGTTGGTGGGTGGCACAGACACAGCTGGAGAGGTAAACAGGGGCCAGATCACACAGAAAATGAGCCTATCTGATTCCAACACCAAGAATAGGGGTCCACTCTCTGAGAAATAGTTTCTTATTTCTCTCAACACCATGGGTCATATAACTGACAAGATTCTCTTTTTTGTATTATCTCTCTCTATGAAGGATAGACCCAATTCTATGCCAACCTTGAACATGGTCATGGGACTTTACAGTTGCCTTTTAAAGCTGATTTCTGCTTAACTGAGTCCCTGAACTTGCTTTTCTATCTCCCCCACCCCATATTTTATTATTTTTATGTTATGCCGTTATTTTCTGTACCTCTTATAAACTTCCTAAAATCCTTTCTGGGATAAGATGCACTGAAGTTCACATAAAATAAGTGTAAATATCATGGTAACTTGTTCACTGAGTCAGGCTTGGTCACTGCTCAAATTCCCGTTGCATTTGAAGGTGAACTTCACATTCTCACTTTTGTGGAGGGCAGATCATTTAACTTCAGTGTATGTTTAGAGGCCCCCAAGTTTTCATTCATTCTGGTGTCTTTATTTATTTATTTTTGGCTGTGTTGGGTCTTTGTTGCAGTGCGCGGGCTTCTCATTGCGGTGGTTTCTCTTGTTGCAGAGTATAGGCTCTAGACGCACGGCTTCCATAGTTGTGACTCATGGGCTTTAGTAGTTGTGGCTTGTGGGCTCTAGAGCGGAGGCTCAGTAGTTGTGGCACATGGTCTTAGTTGCTCCGTGGCATGTGGGATCTTCCTGAACAAGGGCTCGAACCCGTGTTCCCTGCATTGGCAGGTGGGTTCTCAACCACTGCACCACCAGGGAAACCCTATTCTGGTGTCTTTAATCTTTTTTACTGTGTAAGTTTCCCTTTTGAAGATATGAACATGGATCATCACTTCAAGTTGAATGAGAAGATATAAGATTGGAGAGGCAGGAATTAGAGCAGGATTTGGGACAAGGGTGACCATTGAGAAGAAAGAAAAAGACAACAGTGTTCAGAAGTTCTGAATGTTTCTGAGTCGACTAAATTTGAAAGTAGGTACATTGTCACTTCCCCCTTCACCTTCCTGAAAATTACTATCCCAAAGCCTTAGGTAGGGTCACTCACAGTAGGATATGTGCCAGGGTGGGGTGGAGGGAGCCATGTGGCCCAGAATGGGGTGTCAGAGCTCAAGCAGGATGAGAAGGGCATCTGAGTAGGAGGAGGGATGCTCGGTATGGAATACTGGAACCGAATCAGGATCGGGAGGGAATCCATGCAGGGGTGAGGTGGGAGGTAGCCTGGCATGGTGTATTAGAGCCCAGGTGAAATGAGGCGGGCATCTATGTAGGAGGGCTGCCTACCATGAGGTGGCAGAGGCCAGTGGGGTGAGGACGTCATCTATCTGGGAGAGCAGCCTGGCAGAGGGTGTCAGAGCCTGTGTGGGTTGTGAAGGGCATCTAGGCAGCGGGAGGGAGGTAGCAGCAATGGAAGGTTGATTCTCTACCACGGGGAGGAGGGAGAAGTTAATCAAACAAGTAAATATACTCCATTAAGTATAATGGAAGCCAGGTTTCTCACCATCAAAGAAGGGGGCTATAAATGTGTAAACAGTTGTTGGTCTGAAATTAAAGTAACTGTTTGAACCCCATGTTTTTGCTATAGATAGATATAGAAATAAATATAGATGTAAATATATGTACGTATATATATGCGTATATTACATACACATATACACTTGTACATACACTGTATTCCTGTCTCTGTCCACTGAGAAGACCTGACCACAGTGGTGTTCTGATTCAATGAACACATCTAGTGTCCAGATCTTGGCATGTGGATACTATTGTCCCCTGAAAGGAACCAGGAATTCTTAGAGATGATGGTTGGTTCCACGGCTGGGGCTGGGAAAATCCAAGATGAGTGTGGAAGAGTGAGTATCAAGAGCCTGGAAATGTTCATATGCTTTAAGGTAGAAATTCCTCATTTAGGAAACGATCTAAATGAAATCATTATAAATGCTGAAAAAAATTTAGCCATAAATATGCTCATTACTTTACTGTGTGTAATAAGGAAAACCGGAAACAACCTAACCAACGATAAGGTAAATGACCCAAAAAAGTAATAAATATTCACTGAATTGAATATTATACAGATATTAAAATTAAGTGTGTCAGAATGCTTATATTATAATGTTAAATTATAAATACAACATCTAGATTCAGTATGAGTACAACTTCTCACCAAGATCTGGTTCTTCCCTGCAGCCTTCTAGAACCCCTACTCCTATATCTCATGTACCCCAGTGTATATCAGTGCCTTGAGGTGTGGTTGGCATTCTTGCTCTTCAATATCTTGACTTTTGTGCTCTCAAAACCACCTATCCTCCCAGGTTTATGCCATTTAACAATACCACTCTCTACCACCCTACCCACCATCATCATCTTTGTCATTCTCTACACCAGCCTCATTCACGAAAGACCAAGGTACCACTTTCCCACAGTTCCTCTCATTTCCAAGTCTTACACATCCTAGGGAGCTTCATTGGCCCCAGACAACACATCATGGTCTCTCATTTTACTTAATTTACATCCCAATGCCAATGTTCTTCTTCCCCTCTAATCTAATTTAGCAATCTGAAGCCAGGCCCTTTGGACCTCCTTATTACACAGCACTGTTCAGCTTTGAAGTGTTAAACTTCCAGACCCCACTGTAAATCAGTTTTTCCACTCTTTACTTAGCAGCCTCAATGTTCTTGTCCCTCTGTCCTAATGCATCCACCCTGTTATCCTGAATCTTTGGATAGCTATTAATTAGCAACCTCCTTAAGACTTAGGTTAAGTGGCAGTTTTTAAATAGCAACCTAATTAAACAACTTCAACCTGGCCAGATTCCATGCAGTCTTCCCTTGCCTCTTCTATTAAGTTGTGAATGAAGGATCTGGTTTTAAACCCAACATTTTAATATCAGCAGATATTTCTCTTTTACTATATGAGTCACCATGTTAATAAAATACCCTTACTTCAATATTTCTATTTATCTAGAAGCTAAAAAAACTTTACATAAATAAAAAATAATAATATAAATAAAAAGGATCTGGACCTGGGGAAAAGAAGCTCAGATACTCAAAATGATACACAAAAGTACACATTGATAATCAAGGTTCTCACTTAACCCAGAGGGCACTATAAATTCTTGACAGTCCCACAAAGAGAGAAAAGAGATTACATTCTGTTCAAAAGAACTTTCTTATATTTTATTGAAAGATTCTAGTTCTTTGAAAATTAGCAATCCTGAATGAAATGGTAACTTCTGTTTAGTTTGAGAGTCTGTTAAAAAGAACCTCAGTTCCCTAACCATTCCGATGAAGCAGAGTTCATTGTTCTTGGTTTTACAAAATTACAATGATATAACAAATCATTTACTTTATTTTATGTCATGTGTAAACTTACTATTTAGATTTAAGGAAAGTAATACTTGTATTTCTACTTGTATTTACTTTCCTAGTAGGGTACTGGTGTGTTATGCCTCTTAAAAAGCTGTGTATATGAAAATCTCACCAGCGCTAATCCCTTTAGGCATGAAAAAAATTTATCTGTATAGAAAGTAAATAAATTCTTTATGAAGTAAATAAATTCAGGAAATAAATTCAACCCAGTAAATGCCTCGAATATCTACTTGGTATGATATCTAATTTACTTATTTTTCCAGATGAGGAAATTCAGGGTTAGAGAGATGATTTGCTCATGAGCACATAGGTAGTAAGTGATGGAGCTAAGACCCAGATATATTTCTTCTTACTCCTGGTCCAGTGCTCTTGTTGGAGAAGACACCGAAATGGAAGGGGCTTATAATCCAGACATGGTCAAGAAACAGGAAATAAAATAAAATCATAGATTAGAAAGTATATCTAATGACATCCTTGGTATTAGCAATGGACCCTTCTTAGGGCATTCTTCAAAGGCATAAAATATATTTTAATATATAGAAAGTAAACATACACTCTTTTTAAAGATAAGTTTTTACTCTATTGAGTAATAGAATATTTACATTCATGGAAATGATAACTACAGCCTCAACTGATGATATACAGTGAGGACACATTCAATTTTAGTTTCCATAATCTCTTCCCAAGAATTCAAAGAGTTTATGTAGTGTTTGTTTGCTGGAGCTGCCATAAAGAAGTACCACAAACTGAGTGGCTTAAACAACAGAAATTTGCTGACTCACAGTTCTGGAGTCTAGACATCTGAGACCAAGGTGTTAGTAGGGTTGGTTCCTTCTGAGGGCTGTAAGGGAGAATCTGTCCTGTGACTGTCTTCTAGCTTTTGGTAGTTTCTTGGCAGTCTTCAGTGTTCCTTGATTTTTGCTGTATCATCCCCATCTCTGCCTTCATCTTCACATGGCATTCTCCCTGTGTGTGTGTGTGTGTGTGTATGTGTATGTGTGTGTGTGTGTGTGTGTGTGTGTGTGTATCTGTTCAACTTTCCCCTTTTTATAAGAATAGCAGTCATGTTGTATTAGGGGCCCATCCTACTTTAGTATGACTTCATCTTAACTAATTACATCTGCAGTGACCCCATCTCACACAGGGTCATGTTCTGAGGTACTGGAGGGTTAGGACTTCAACATATGAACTTGGGGGTGGGGAGCCACAGTTCAACCCATAACACTAGTGATATACTCTAGAAAGAGTACTGGTCATGGGACAAAGGAAAATTAGAATCAATTTTTCAACAAACTTAGTTTCATAAACTCGAATGTTTAAAAAAAAATCTACCAATTCACTCTACCAGTTCCATTACACGTAGAGAGGGTTTGTCCCATCTGAAAATAAGCATAACTATTCTAGGAATATAAGAGGATTCTGCAGAGAGAACAACTGGTAATTCCACTGGATGCCACCTCCTCCCCAACCCTGGAACTTCTGACTTTTGCTAAGTTTCATCATGGCTAAGCTCCATCAGCCAAAGCTGTGCAGTGGTTCAGGGCAACCAGGGGCATGCTTGCTCCAATTATCTCCCCTTTTCTATGTTGCACCCTGTTAGGGAGATGCCAAAGTAAAGGGCTCCAGAAGCCTGCTAGCTCTTTACTCACATCTCTTCTCCACTTCTCAGCACCCACGGAAGAAAGGGCTGGAGGACCTAAAAGAAAAACAGTACCACACACAGGACCACCTCCCTTTGGTTGACTGAGGACTGAGGCTGTGATCCTAACCATCTTTTCCTTTAGGATAAGTCCTCTCTGCTTCCTCTCACCCTCTTAAGCAATTAGACTCCTGCCGAGTTTACTCTTTAGTACCTCAGGTATGCCCAGTCGGTGCCACGCTGGCTGGACTTCATTTGTGAGCCTTCATTATACTGAAAAAACATTCAAGTCTTTTTAAACTTGTGCGCTTTTTTCCTGATGCTTGTGTCATTTTAATTATGAATATTGTCTAGAGCTGAGAGACTCCATCAATAATAATTACAATTGAGGGAGGGGATGTTAGGTGTCCTTTAATATGAAGAGCAATATTGGTGGTATTGTCCATTTGATTTCTTACCTTTATTGCTTATTATATGAGTTATTATATGAGAAATGTATGGATAATATTATCCAGGCCTAAGTCCTCTTCTGACTGTTAGATAATTTTCTCAATCTGTATGATGTGAGGTAAAAGATGGGTTTCACTGATAAAATGTTTTTAGCAAAACAAATATTTTATATTCTATAAAGAATATAGGTCTTAAACCCCCCCAAAAGGATGTTTCAAAAAACTTTCCCCTAAAGAATTACAGTTAAGGGCTTCCCTGGTGGTGCAGTGGTTGAGAGTCTGCCTGCCGATGCAGGGGACACTGGTTCGTGCCCCGATCCGGGAAGATCTCACATGCCGCAGAGCGTCTGGGCCCATGAGCCATGGCCGCTGAGCCTGCACGTCCGGAGCCTGTGCTCCGCAACGGGAGAGACCACAACAGTGAGAGGCCCACATACCACAAAAAAAAAAAAAGAATTACAGTTAAGATAGCCCATGAACCAGAATTTGCAGGGCATTTGGATTGAATTTTGGTATCTGATTAGTTTTTTAGGAGATACTTTGTGGTTATCCAAAAGAACATACAGTATTGTAAATGCTTTGAAAACCAAAAAGGTCTGTTCTCATCTATCAGCAATATTAATTGTTCTTTAAAATCCAGGAACCAAAAATTTACATTACCTCATGAAAACATAACTCTTAATTTTCAAAGAAAATCTTATAGTGGTTTATTTTAAAAAAAAACACCTAAAAACTATTGTAGGACCAAAGATAAAGACATCAGAGTGAGTCACAAAGCTTTTGGAAATTCCTCCCCAGCATTCTGATCTCCATTTGGCAGTGACATCATAATGTCCCTGCTAGTTATAGGACCTCCTGGGCAACAAAAAGGAAACTCTGAGACACAGTAGATCACTGGATAAATCACGTCATTTTCCCAATGAATTTTATATTGTTCATTATTTTATGCGGGGTTTTTCACCCAGAGATTAGTGGTACGGATCCCACCGATGAAGGTGAGCATTTAAAACTTTCATCAAAATAGCAGACAAGAAACATGATCCATTATCCTAGAAAATTGGTCCATAGCAATTTTTAAAAAAATTTTATTGAAGTATCGTTGATTTACAATGTGGTGTTAATTTCTGCTGTACAGCAAAGTGACTCAGTTATACACATATATATTCTTTTTCATATCCTTTTCCATTATGGTTTATCATAGGATATTAAATATAGTTCCCTGTGCTATACAGTAGGACCTTGTTGTTTATCCATCCTATATACACTAGTTTGCATCTGCTACTCCCAAACTCCCAATCCTTCCCTCTCCACCTGCTTGGCAACCACAGTCTGTTCTCTATGTCTGTGAGTCCGTTTCTGTTTCATAGATATGTTCATTTGTGGCATATTTTAGATTCCACATGTAAGTGATATCATCTGGTACTTGTCTTTGTCTGACTTACTTCACTTAGTATGATAATCTCTAGGTCCATCCATGTTGCTGCAAATGGCATTATTTCATGCTTTTTTATGGCTGAGTAATATTCTATTGTATATATATATATATACCACATCTTCTTTATCCATTCATATATCAGTGGACATTTAGGTTGTTTCCATGTCTTGGCTATTGTAAATAGTGCTGCTGTGAACATAGGGGTGCATTCATCTTCTTGAATTAGAGTTTTGTCTTGGTATATGCCCAGGAGTGGGATTGCTGGATCATATGGCAACTCTATTTTTAGTTTTTTGAGGAACCTCCATACTGTTCTCCATAGCAGTTTCACCAATTTACATTCCCACCAACAGTGTAGGAGGGTTCCCTTTCCTCCACACCCTCTCCAACAATCCGCGGCAATTTCCTATAGGATGATATAAAGTTTATTGTTGGAAATATGGTATAACTTAGATTTTAAATCTCTGACTCAAATCCTTTGTGAAAAAATGCAGTTAGAAAAAGAAAAAGAAAGTAGTCAAAGAAATCAACATATTTCTGATCTCTGGTCATACTTTTTTTCAGGGCCTGAGATGATGCCCTTACCTGAGCAGCCTGTGGCTGAACAGCCACATAAAGTGGAAGAAGAAAATAAGGAGAACGTTCCTGCTAATGAGAAAACTGACGATTATTATGAAGGTATAAACCAATGTAAGCTTTTCAAGTTAATAGCAATACATATACAAAAGCTGATTAGACTGGTTTGATTTATTTTTGATTAGACTGGTTGGATTTATTTTAACTCTAAAACTCCTATAATCATTTTATTTCCCACTTAAATTTTAACTTACCTTATAGACGTTTCAGCGTATGAGATGAAATCCTTATCTCCTACAACTTTTTCCATGAGGTGTTATGAAGTTTAATAAGATTCTCTTGGTAATTGTCTATAATTAACATAGGGTTTATCATTAGCAGTATGGTTATTTATTCACTTTAGTAACAATTGACCTAATTTTATGGTGAGTTAACCAAAATTTATTTGGAGGTGTGTGTCAGCTTTCTAGGGCTTCTTGAAACAAAGTACCACAAACTGGGGCTCAAAGCAAAAGAAATTTGTTCTCTCACAGTTCTCACAGAAGCCAGAAATGCAAAATCAAAGCTTTGGCCATGCCAACCTCTCTCCAAAGCCTCTAGGAGACTATCTTCCCTTGCATCTTCCAGCTTCTGGTAGCCCCAGGAGTTCCTTGGCTTGTAGCAGCAGAACTCCAATCGCTGCATCTGTCTTCACAAGTTCTTTCTGTGTTTCCATGTCCAAATTTCCCTCTTCTCAATAAGGACACTGTTTTGGATTAGGAGCCCACCTACTCGCATGTGACTTTGTCTTAACTAATTAAATCTTCAATGACTTAAATTCCAAATTAGGTCACATTCTGAGGTACTGAAGGTTAAGACTTCAACATAGCTTTTTGGGGCAAACAAAATTCAACCCATAACAAGATGACTTTGAGATGTTTGGAAGGTCCACTGAACTTCAAATTATTCACCATTCATTGTATGGGCTTTCTTTCCATGTCCTTACAAGGTCCACCATTGTAAAATGTGAAAAATTCATAAGAAACTCTTGCTAAAAATTAAATATAATTGAGATTAAATCTAATTATCCTGGAATCTTTAATAATATTAATCAAAGAAAACAATAGAAATACAATTAAGATATACACATACACATACACTCAAGTACTTCGAAAATTATAATATGTAAGTTGTATTTCTGTATGTTCTTTGGTGAATCACTGTCCTCTTTTGTAGGTTAAAAAAATCCCTGATGCTCAGAGAGGTCAATTGCCAGGTTTCATAGCTACGAAGAAGCAGTCAGGAGTGGTGTCCAGTCTGTTCACCACAGGCTGCCTCTACTGTATGCAAAATGATGCAGTTATTTCCTTTTCAGGATGTACCTCTATTTTGAATTACCAGAGGGAAAATAAATCAAGAGCCTGATGATTACTTTGATTAAAGAAAAAAATCTTTCTTACACACACACACATATATATATATAAAACATAAATGGGATTATACTAAAGGATTGTATTATGACTTGCTTTTTTCATTTCACAACTCCGGAGCTCTTTTCACATCTACCTCATTATTTTTAATGGATATATACTATTCCATAAAATGATATGTTCCATAATTTATCCACTGTCTTTTTAAAGAATTAGATTATGTGCAGTTTTTTCCCTTGTACATTCTTCTCATGTACACTTGGGTGTATCTCTCTTTGGATAGATACCTAATACTGGTATTTTTGAATCAAGGATAAATCTTTTAAAATATTGATAGATACCACAAATTGTACTCCAAAACTTATCTACCAATTTACATCCCCCAAGAATGCGCCACAATATCACATCACATACAATGAATATTGTTAATCATATTTTGTGAATAAGTGAGAATTTTTCATTACTGTTTTAATTTGCACTCTGATTACTTTTGAACCTGAGAATTTTTCTCTGTATTTATTGGGCATTTTTATTTCTACTTCTGTGATTTACCTGTTCATATCCTTGGCCCATTTTTCTATTAGGTTGTATTTTCATTTGTTTGTAGGGGCTCTTTTTATATTTAGTATATTAATCTTTTCTCTATGGTAAAAGTAACAAGTATTTTCTCCCAAGCTGTTGCGTATCTTTAAACTTATTTAGGTATCTTAATCACAGAGAAAATTTTAAATTTTATGAGATCAATTCTTGATTAATTTCTTCTTCATTTTGTATCTTATTTAGGTAGGCCTTATCCAATCCAAGATATTAAATTATTTTCCAATTTTTGGATAATTTTATATTTTGGTTAAAACTCTTAGGTCTTTTTTTTTTTTTTTTTTTTTTTTTTTTGGTACGCGGGCCTCTCACTGTTGTGGCCTCTCCCGTTGCGGAGCACAGGCTCCGGACGTGCAGGCTCAGCGGCCATGGCTCACGGGCCCAGCCCGCTCTGCGGCATGTGGGATCTTCCCGGACCGGGGCATGAACCTGTGTCCCCTGCATCGGCAGGCGGACTCTCAACTACTGCACCACCAGTCTTAAATCCAATTATTTTTGTAGATGGCATAAAATATGCATAAAACTTTACATTTTTCAAGGAGGATTGCCAGTTGTCTAACACTAGTTCCCTACTGATATGAAACTCACATTTAATATAATCTAAATTCCATTTGAAATTGGTCAGTTGCTACCTTTTTATTGTTTCTTTGATCTGTCTTTCCCTACAAAAATACCACAGTGTTTTAATTTTCATACTTTCATAACTCATAACATGAATATTGAGCTGTGATTTCCTTTTATTTCTCCATAGATCTAGCCCAGAAATTCTTCAAAATTAATGGCAGTGTGTGTGTGTGTGTGTGTGTGTGTGTGTGTGTGTTGGGGAAATGAATATATATATTTATATACTAAACACGTATATACATTCATGTGTGTAAAATTTTCTGTCATTTCATGAGATTTTAGAAAGGGGAGACATGCATATGAATGTTCAGTCTGGCATCTTGATCCAATTTACTTTGACTCTGGTTGGGTGGGTATGTCCATTATTTTTGAATTACAGCCAGCCTCACTGACACCTCTTAAGAGCAGGATTCTTTATGTGCATATGTAAATGTGAATGTATTGGGGAGATCTTGATTGTTATTGAAGTACGTACTTTTTAAGCTGAACTATTACAGTCTAACAGAAGGTTCAAGGGCAAGTGAATGCTTCTTACTTGGCTAAAATTTGACAATGTTAATACAAACAGTGATAATATTACACATCTACGAATCCTTTGGCACCTATTATGCATCTATATATTTTTTTTGTAATTTCCTTAATAATTTCTTTTCAGAAAGAGTCAGTTAGCATAAGGATACTGGTTTGGCTTTTTTCCCCATGAATTTTATTTTTGACCCTTGCCCCACTTGTTATTTTGTAGCTGAAGAATGTCTCAAATACTTTATTATTCTTTTCTTGGAATTAGTTAGTGCATATGTTTTAAGAAAAAAAAATCTGGTGAGGAAAAATGTGAAAGGAACAAGAAGTGACTTAGCAAGCTGCTGAAAATTTTTGATCTTATGTTTTTAAGATGTGTTTACAACACAAAATCCAAATGACACACAGTCTGAAATATCTGTGAGAGCAGCAACTGACCTGAATTTTTCTCTAAGAAACTGTGAGTACTGAAAGACACCATTGCAAATATGAAGAACGCTTAAAGCAAGATTTCAAAATAGCACTGCAGAGTGTTGGGTAGGAAAAAGGTCTTAGTGGAGCTAATATCGTCAGGGAGTCTTAGTTCCTAAAATAGGGAGACTCCACCATAGCCATTGCATTGATAAATTCAGAAGACAAGGATGTTCTTATATTTCTTAGCCTCATATTTTTGGTTTGTGTGGAAAGAAAAATGAAATAACTAAATTTAGGACTCTAGAAAATTGTTTTTTCTTAAACCCACATTTTTACTTCTTTCTGCTTTGCACTTTCAGCTTCAAATGTTATTTCTTTTTTGCATCTTTCCACCAAGTGTAACTATTGATAGATAAAACTGTTGCCAGCATGTGACTCTGGAGGCCATTAAAAGTCTCTAAAGGGCTTCCCTGGTGGCACAGTGGTTGAGAGTCCGCCTGCCGATGCAGGGGACGCGGGTTCGTGCCCCGGTCCAGGAAGATCCCACGTGCCGCGGAGCGGCTGGGCCCGTGAGCCATGGCCGCTGAGCCTGCGCGCCCGGAGCCTGTGCTCCGCAACGGGAGAGGCCACAGCAGTGAGAGGCCCGTGTACCGCAAAAGAAACCAAAAAAAAAAAAAGCAAACAAAAGTCTCTAAAGTACATATACCACATCTTTCACCTTGAAGTGTCAATAGCTCATATCTATGAAAGACAAGGAAAAGGGGATGAAAATAAATAAGGCAAGAGAGCATATTTCTGGCTATGACAATATTCAATATTGGGAAAAGCCAGACTCAGCAATGCCTAATTATTAATAAAGCTACTTGACAATAATGAAATATTTTGAGCAATTCCAAAATTTGTGGCATAAATGGATAGGGACATTTCAAGGGCATACATTAATTAGACAAACCTCTCATGGGAATTTTGCTTGCACACAGCAGACAACATCTTGAGCTGTTTGGGATCAGACACACAGAGCCAATTCTTAAACAGACCAGGTACCTCAAACTCCCTTAGGAAATGGATTATTGAAGACCACAGGACCCAT
The DNA here is from genome assembly GCF_008692025.1 of Phocoena sinus. Classification (NCBI taxonomy): domain Eukaryota; kingdom Metazoa; phylum Chordata; class Mammalia; order Artiodactyla; family Phocoenidae; genus Phocoena; species Phocoena sinus. Next base: position 75,821,707 of record NC_045768.1, on the reverse strand, counting down.
GGAAAAGATTCCAAAACCCTAACTTCTCTTCCTACAATTCAGGTCCCCAAAGGATTGTCAAAGCTGTATTGGGATAAGAAATTTTTGCCATTTTAAAAGGGGCCCTAACAGAGGGAGACATGTTGACATGGCGGGGACATTCTGAAGGAGCAAGCTCCCCAAGGAGATGGAAATCTCCAGAAAAATTTTGACTAACAATTCTTTTAGTCCCTAAAACGATGAGAGCAAGGCAGTAGTGAGACAGTCCAGACGTTTTTCTCCAAAATCAAGTCTGAAGGTTGCATAGCAGAGTTAAAGGATTACTTACCAATTGTTCCAGCCCTGCCTGAATCTGTGTCAACTCTGGTAACGGATTCTTTTTTCCATCCTTCCTTGCCAACAAGATACCTGTGCTGTTTGTAGGCTCAGTAGAAATCTTCCTAGAAGTGGGGTTGCCTGTACTTCTTATGGAACTTTATTGACTCCTGTATGAAGCAATTTAACTGAAATTGCCAACTTCGTGGGGAGAACAATGGTCCTTCAGTCACAATTGTTCCCAAATACACTCTTGCTGACATACCTCCAGATGGACACATCGTAGACTGAGATATATACTAAATCAGGCCTGAAAATCCTTGATTTGTAGCCCCAAATCTTTAGGGCCAAAACTCTGTTTTGAGTAGTTAACATGCATGTGTTTCCAGTTTGCAAGGACATTGATGTTACAACTCTTTCATGTCACCACCCTGACCAGCAACCAACTTGTCCTGAAGTGACAGTATCACTTCAAGGCCTGTTCAGGGAGCCATGTGAAGCCAATGTCTCTCATCCAATAGATCTTCCATACGGTCAAAGGAAGCCTGTGGCTCCACGCTCCCAGTTTTTCCTCACTCTTGCAAATTAGAGGCATATTAACCTCTCCTCAAGCAACCCATTATCACACAAACATCATTCTTCAAAGCCTTCTTCTTTCCCCTCCTTTAAGGTATCTCAGGAAAATGTCAACATCTTTCTCTTTGTTTTTTTTTTGTTTTGATATTTTTTGTCTCCTTCTATTTTTTTTAGCTTAAAAAATGCCTAATCACAAATGTTGAGTCATTATTTTTATATGCTGATAATCCATTATGCCTTTTCATAGATGAACTCGTCAATGAAACAATGACATTACCACCTCCTGAAACAGTCAGCAATGAAGAAGAAAGTAAAGAACCTATTGAAAAAACTATTCACGGTATTAAAGTTACAATACTGTAGTCAGACCTGGAGCTTATCATTATATGACTTAAAAATTTAACTTTCATTAATCTGAGTATTTCGTAAAGTAATAACATGCTTAAAGAATTTGTACTACTACAATTTAAAGTCATCCTAAAATCTTTTAAATGGTAAAAAAATCTAAGACTCAATTTTCAGATTTACTTGACGAGTGATAGGAAGTGAGCTCTTTTCAAAATACAACTTTATTTTAGTAAAATGTATTACATTTATATTTATATTAAATATATATTTATCTAAAATATCATGTGTGTATAAATATATAAATATATTTAATACATTTTTATATAATTTTAAAATAATGATATAACAATCACATGCTTGAGAAATAAACTTGCCTCTGCTTAGAGTCAATTGTTGGTGTTTCCTAAGATTATTAATGGGGGAAAGTTCAGAGTGAGAGTTTACAAAATCAAAATTATCATTTTACTTTTTCTGACAAGAATATTGTTCCTTATAAAATACTTGTGAAAACATAACAACCCAGGATGGCTGTCCTCTCAGGTCTTGAAAGAGGAGTGGTCTAATTGAAGACAGTGGACTGTTATTACATGAAACCCTATGTTCTCCAGTTCATGCAATCCAAGTATGTTTCTCATATGATTACTCTAATATTATTCACTTTCTTGATATATTTAAATATAGAAATCTGATCATCCTGGTTGGCCCCTTCTTAAATACCCTCAGTAATTTTCTACTAGGTTTGGGGTCATATTATAAGTTCTTAACCAGGCATTCAAGTCTGAAATGATCTGACCATTGAAGAACTTGCCGGTCTCATCTCTGGTCACATTCCTCACCCACATTCTCCACTCCAGAATACCTGAAGCTCTCAGAGCTTACCGAACCTGCTTATGACACCTGAGTTGGCTCACAGTGGAATGATCTCTCTCTTACATAGTTTGTCTGGCAAACAATTTCTAGTCCTCTGAGCCTATATGGGAGCATCGGCTCCCTCTCAAAGTGTTTCTGGCTTTTGGAAGTTGAATTAGATCCCTCTGTGCATACCACCTGTACATCTCTATGAAAGCCCTCATTACCCTGCAACGTAATTAACAGTGATTCTTGTCTGTCTCCCAAATTGAGAGTGTGTTCCTTGAGCATAAGACCTTGTTCATTTCTGTAACTTTAATGCCAACCACAGGGTCTGGCACATGATAGGAACTCAAGGTATAACTTTTAGATGACTAAAGTAACAAACAAATGAAGGTTCTATCAAAAATTTACTGAAGCCAAATTACCTTATTTTGTTATCATGTTCTATTTTGTTTTTTAAACAGAACCAACCCAGAGACCAAATGAGCCTGCATTTTGGACAATGTTAGCTAAAGGTAAACTCATAGTAGTTAGGTAGCTGGGAAAATGTTTTGGTTTTCTAAAGTCTTCTGTAAGAAAGCCAAGATCAGTGTAAATTGTTCTAATACTAAGAATTAATAAGTTAACATTTTGCTGCCATCATCACACGTAATAGCAAATGCAAAACAAACCCAGAAAGCTGATCAGTGTCACACATTTTCTGATTCTCTCCCCAAAACTCTTATTTTCCTACAAATGTTGCAATCTAGTCATTTAATTTATGATTAAAAATGTTAAATAAGGCTCTTGCTCACTATAATCCCTCTTTGTATTTGGAACAGTGTGCACATGGAGAGGCACGGATGAATGCAAAGTATATATCAAAATATATGCATGCCTGAAAGTAACATATAAATCATAAATGTACAATCATGCATGTATAAATGTAACATGCATAGCATTTGTATGTATGCATGTATAAATGTAACATGCATATCATCTATATATACATACATGTATAAATAGAATTCATTTATCACACACATATATGCATGTGTTATAAATGTGAAATACATACCATATTCAATGGATCCTAACTTGCAGATTCTGTATTTGTGAATTTACCTGTATCTAAAATTTATCTGGAACCCTCCACTTGCAGAACTTTCACAGTCATTTGTGGACACACAGCGTAGCAAAAAAAATTTAATTGCCTGATGCTCTTGTTCCGAGCTGAGGTAGAACAAAGGACTTCTTTTTTCAGCTCTCATGCTTTAAACAAGTTCCTTTTTTGTGGTCTACTTAGTGCTGGATGTTTCACATTTTTGTGCTTTCTGTTGGCGATTTTGCTATTTTAAATGCCCCCCAAGTATAGTAGTACAATGCTGTTTAATGTTCCTAAACACAAGAAGGCTGTGATGTACCTTAGGAGAAAAGTGTGTGTATTATATAAGCTTCATGTAGGTGTGAGTTATAATGCTGTTGATTGTGAGCTCAATGTTGATGAATCAGCAGTATATACTAAATAAAGTGTCTCTAAACAGAAACACACACATAAAACAAGGTTAGATATTGATTGGTTGATGAAAATGTAGTGACCAGAGGCTCACAGGAACCTAACCCTGTATTTCCCTTAGGAACAATGATGGTTCAGTATTCACTAATTCAGTGCTCACATAGCTTAACTACCATGACTACCATGAACAATGAGAATAAGCTGTATACACACACACATATACACACACAAAAGTAAGTGAAGTTTGTTTACCATAACACCAATTTATTGTTTTAACAGCTATAAATGCAACCATCAATGAGGACAACCAACAAGATCAATTTTTTCACCCAATTCCAAGTAAGAACAAAATACTTCAATTAAAGGAATGCATAAATACTTTCACACATTTTAGTGTCTACATGGTGATACTGTTTTCCTCAGTAAGGTATAGAATATGTAAGAAGGTAGCATGGTGGCTGACATCATACCAGAGAGGACATTTACAGTTTTAGGAAAGTTATGGTTCCTAAACAGTGTTCTTCAATGACCACATTGCAGATGACTATTTCCATCTCCCTGTTTTGTAACTTACATTCCTGAAATAGTAAACCAAATGAAGGAGTAGGCAAGTGAACAATATTTAGGATGCAGTTGTCTTAAATTGACAGACTTTTTTGAGCAGTTTTAGGCTTATAGAAAAATTGAGTAGAAAGTACAGAGTTCTCATATATTCCCCCTGCTCAGTTTCCCCTGTTATTAAATATCTTCCATTGGTGTTCCATTTCACAACGAGGCAATATATTAATTTTCCTCAAACCTCTGTCCTACAAAAAGACATTGAAAAAGAAATAGCATCTGATAATACATCTAAGGCCTGTCACCTCAATTCTGTACTGGATTATTTGACAAGCACAGCCATTTGCCTTTCAGTGCATCAAGAAAACAGACTCAGTCTTCTCTGTTTAGAAAAGTGATATACAGTAATGACAAGTGCTTTAGAAATATTTTGTCTTTTCAAGTAATTAAAATGAGCATCACTGATTTTCTATTACATATTGAGCACATACTACACTATACATACATTATTATGTCAGCCCTCACAGCAACTCCATGAAAGTTGGTATTATCTCCATTTTACCGATGAGGAAACTGAGGCTTAGAGAAAAAAAAAAAAAAGCTGTCCAAACTTGTAATTCGCTTTTCTATAATTTCCAATGGTTAGGAATTTCAAACCCTTCTCTAGTTTTGACCACCACCTTGATAAACAAAATGTACTATAAGTACACCTATTTACAAACACCCTTTTAAGGAATAGCAAAGCAATTCAGGAGCACAGTCCATTTTAACCTAATTTGTTTGTTCCCAAAATAATCTCCCTCAAAGTCAAGATATCAGTCATTGGCAACTGTGTACATTTCACTCCCCTTGGTCTAGGATTGCACTTGGACAATTACAAGTTTTTTAAATATCAGAGAGTTAGACGTGGGAGCTTGTCATTGCTTATTACCAAAATATCATTACCTAGAAAATCATGAAAACCGTTGGAACTTTTGGGTGGTAGGAGGTTGGGGGAAAGGAGAGAAATAGCAACATGGTTATTTAAAGTCACCATTAAATGCCTGTTAAGTCAGACATATATTCAGGAAGATATAAAATTTGGCAGTAAAGATATATTTTCATTACTTTAGTAAAAAGACTTTTGACATTTCTGGATCCAGACATGATTTTTATTATATAATGTATTTTAGAAATTTAACTAAATTTCCATTTCTTTAACATCAAGTACACTAGATTTGATCACAGTAATAAAATGGCAAATTCAGTTCTTTTTTTTTTTTTAATTTATTTATTTTATTTATTTTTGGCTGTGTTGGGTCTTCGTTGCTGCATGCGGGCTTTCTCTAATTGCGGTGAGTGGGGGCTACTCTTCATCGTGGTGTGCGGGCTTCTCATTGCGGTGGCTTCTGTTGTGGAGCACGGGCTCTAGGCGCGTGGGCTTCAGTAGCTGTGGCATGCGGGCTCAGTAGTTGTGGCTCGTGGACTCTAGAGCTCAGGCTCAGTAGTTGTGGTGCACGGGCTTAGTGGCTCCATGGCATGTGGGATCTTCCGGGACCAGGGCTTGAACCCATGTCCCCTGTGTTGGCAGGCAGATTCTTAACCACCGCGCCACCAGGGAAGCCCACAAATTCAGTTCTTAAGCCTTGTGGAGAAAGCATTGTAGTACGTCATCCTTTTAGCTTAAAAGAAAGTCAATGTATGTCCCAACAGTAGAATTGCATCTTTCTCTCTTGAAGGACTAATCCCTTGTGTGTAATTTCATCACATTTTTAATAGTAATCTCTTCAGAGTCTTGAATTGTTTTTTTTTTTTTTATTCAGGGAGGAAGTCTGATACATATTTTAACATCTGGTAACCTGGGTTTGATACCCAATTTTGCCACTTATTAGCTATGTACCAAGGGCAAATCCATAAACTTCTGTGATCCTGGAAAATGGAGCAAAGAACAGCTCCCCCAAGATTGCTGTGAAGGGGAAAGGTAAAAAAGTTAAGAGTACTTGGCTGTAGGGAGTGGCCTATAGCCTTCTCCTTTGCATTGCGTGAGGGTAGTGGGGAGAATTCAGTGAAGGCTCCGGGTGGTGAAGGCTTCTCTTCAGTTGCTTTGCGATCCTTATTCCTCCAGGAAAACGTGCTGAACAGAGTCACTCTTTCCCATTGCATTTTCTTTCTTTCCTCTCAGACTCTGATGTGAGTGCTACAGATGAAGACAACCTGGCAGAACTACAGGAAGCCAAATTAAAGTTAATGCTGTGCCTCTTGTTGATGACTCTCTTCCTTTTTGTCATCCTCTTGGCAATCTGTAGTGCCGTGCTGTACAAAATGAAGACAGTGAAGTAAGTCTGCAGACCTCTGGAGTCAAAAAAACACATGAGAGGAAACACCCAACCTGCTCTCTTTAGTAGAGTGCTAGGCAAACGTGACTCCCAAGTTCATAAGGTATTCATTTTGGCTCCATTTCCCCTATTTGGAAAGGAGCATGGGGCTGTCTCTCAGGGAATATCCCACTTGGACTTTTTCCCAATATTTTAAATAGTCATCTAGAGATAGAAACAACCCTAGTCAATTGGAAAGGATATAGAGAATCTAGAAATGCATTCTCTTTTAATAGCCTTGAAACAAAAGGGCTATGACCTCTGTTCTAAATAGCACATCTGTGTAGGGTCTAACATTTTTCATTCATTTATATAGTGTTATAATACATAGCTAATACACTGGATAGAATTCATATATCACTTTAAGATGCTTTTCTAAGCCAAGCTGCAAACGTACACAATTAAAAACAATTTTTGATGTATGTATTTTTTTTTTTTCAGATATAAAAAAGCTTGTCAGAGTGGTGAATACTCTGTCAACCCAGAGCTGGCAACTCTTTCTTACTTTCATCCATTAGAAGGCGTATCAGACACATCTTTCTCTAAGACTGCTGAGAGCAGCACATTTTGGGGCACCACTTCTTCAGAATTAGGAAATCAGACACAAGGTCAAAATCTAGGACAACGGACGTGGTTTCCACAGGCTCAGATGAGACAGGCATGAATGATGAGTCAGACTTCAGAGTGAGGAACAGAGAGAGGAACCCACTGATTAAATTTTTTGTCATAAAAAATACCTTGGTGACACTCATGTTATGATTTGGAAACTCTACTAAGACCTTCAAACTTTCTGGTGTTTTAAAAGGAGGGCACATTCAATAAAAAATCTCTCAGCTATAAAAACTATTTAATGGAAAAAAATAGAAAGGAATAAGGTGTGGAAAACTTCATCAAGTAAAACGGATCCTGGACAGTGACTTAAGGAAGGTATTCATTCTAGGCTGGTTGTTTGTAAAATGAGAACATTTAGTTTTTTACCTTACTTGGGGGCATTTTGAGGACTTTCAGGGTAATCACTACTAACTACGCCCCTCCCCACCACCAAAGCAAAAAAACACACCTGTTCATGTTTTACTGGCAAAACAGGTGTGCCGTATCAAGAGACAAAACTAGCACTAGAGACTCTTAGCATTCTTCAATTGTTTCCAAGTCATCAGGGTCCTCTCATAGGACAGTAAGATGTAGGACCTTCTAAAGTATCCATAACCATTTGAGATAACATTGTTTTTCAGAAGAAAAGAAAGGAAGGAGGGATCCCAGCATGTAATTTCCTAGAGGGGGATCCATGGACCCTGAATCTTTTAGAGCTGGAGGACCCTTCCTTCTCTCTTCCCCAAAGCACCCAGGCTCAGTACGTGCTATTGAAAGAAAAGCAAACATCTCAAAGACTAATTGAAGTCATCAGTGACTTATGAGCCTATCTATCCTAGGAGTATTTCAGTTTACAAAGAAGAACAATGGAATAGGGAACTGTTTCCCTTTTAGGAATCAGTTTCAACTGGAAGGATTTTAGGGACATGTACCAGGTCCTTTGTGGGTATGTGTTGATGATGGGAAGGGGAAGAACTTGTCCTCCTAAATTCTCACCTACTTTATGCTAGGCACGTTGGTACATTACAGCACACTGAATCCTACTACCCTATGAAAGGCAAGTTTATTTTATAGATCAAGAAAGGAGAACTCGGGTAAGTCAGATACCTTGCCTAAGATCACCTGCTAGAGAGAGGCAAAGTTTAGATGTGCTTCACAGCTGAGGTTCTCTCCATGATCCATGAAGGTTAATAGCCAAACTTATAAGTCAAAGGATGTTGTTTAGGAACAAGGTAGGCATCCACAAGGCAGGAGATTCCTTAATCCAAGGGTCCTTTCAGCTCTTGGGAAATTGTTTTCTCTACCTGTAGGTTAGGTCTTTATGAACCTTCTTCCCCATGGAGGACAGACACACACTACACTCACCTGACGCGGCCCTACCATCTGTTCTCTGAGTCATTCCCTCCCTCGTTATTTTCTCCCCTGACGCCAGCCCCAACCTCCCCATTGGCTGGGAAAGCTATGAAGCTCCGCCTTCGAGTAGCAACGGACTATATAAGGCGGTACCCTGGCTAGACAAGAGGCAGTAGGGTGTGTGTTAAGCTTTGCCTGCTTTTGCCATCAGTGCACACAATTTTCGAAGCCAGAGGAGGTGGCCTTGAGCAGTAGCCCATGCTGCCCTCCGTGGGTTACTTTTGCCATTTTCCATGCCCTTTTGACAGCCCCGGGGGTCGGTGCCAGCGTTTGTGCTGCCAGTTCAGGCACCGGGAAATGCGGTGGGAACTGAGTGAGGCAGCTCGTGGCAGCAGCTTGGAGGTGCTCGGAGTGCAGCGGAGCCATGTTGAATCCATGGGTGAGAAAAGGCTTGTGGGTAGAATGTCAGGTGGGCTTGGGGAAGGGTTGGCCACCAACCGTTCCCACCTTTTTACCCCACCCACCCTTGGAAGGGACCACAAATTTTCTTGCTTGGAAAGAGATGTAAGGGTTGCTTTTGTCTCCAGTACTAATGTACTGTACCTTGAGAAAGTTACTCAATATGGCTTTACTATGCCTAAGAGGGCCAAAAGGGATGTTAACTATATATTTTTTTTTAATTGGTTTCTCATCCTCAGTTGGCATAACTTGCAGATACCGTTGTAGGTAGCATTGTAAAGGGCAGTCATGGTGTTGGGGGCGGGGCATGAAGAATGTCAGGTAGTCCTTACTGAAGTTCGCTTTCTTCTACCCCCTCCGCTAGCCTAGAAGTGAGGAGAGGGTCATACAGCCCAGGCTGGTGTGTATGTGTGCTGGGAGGAGGAGTGTCTTTTCATTTGTCCCCCTGCTGACCCTCCATCCCATGACTAAACCTGGATTTCCTAAACAGGTTGTCTGGACCTCTGATGTGTTTGTCTCCTCTTAAAGGACAAAATAAAACCAGTTCCTTTTTAACTCGTTTCCCCCCATTCCGAAACACCCTTGCATTTCCTTTCTCTGATGCCCATAATCTGTCTCTTCCCCAGCCCTCAAAAAGGGCTGTTTACTCCACCTACCTACTTAAGGGCAATTCCTATAGAGTGGCTATTATGGGCAAGAGGAAAACAAGCACTTGCCTTCGAACGAGGAACCAAGTTGTTAAGAGTTCCCAAGGGTAAATCTTCCCAGCATCGCACACCCAGGTTCAGGAGCCTTAAGGGCTAGTCCTTAGTCCCTCTTACTTCGCCCCTCCCATGTCAAGTGTGTTCGACATATACCGAGCAGTGAGGGTGCAATGCAAGATCCTGTTTGAGGACGTTCTTCGAGAGCCTTTTGGGTGGTCACACAGTTCCTGAAACCGTGGAGCAGGGGCGTCCCAGGGACGTTCGGGAAGATGGTTGGCTTAGGCTGGTCATCCGCAGAGAATCTCCGCCCCAGTAACAGAGCTCAGCTTCCAGACCGGCTCTACGTGGGTGGCCACCCCGCCCCCAAGGCTCCGGAGGGGGGGAGCGGGGCGGGGCCAAAGTCACGTGGCCAGGGAGGCAGGGCGAGGAGCGTGCTGTGGACCGGCGTGTGCGGACCGGTGATGCCAGCTCGTGGGAACGCGGGATCCTAGAAAGACATGCACAGTAAGATGCACGTATGTGGTCCTGTGTGGTTTTATCCTCGCTTCCTGTCACCCAACCCCAGTATGGAATTACTCTAAGGAGCTTCCTGTGCTCTGGGGAAAGGTGATGGGTGGGGTGGGACCCCGGTTGTGGCGAAGAGGATTTACAAGTCAGAAGGAGCTATTTCCAATCACCTGTAGCCCGAGCGAAGGTTGTAAGTGTGCCTCAGACTTCAAAATTTGCCCTCCAAATCTAGCTTCTGATGGAGCAAAAAAATTTTAAACTTCTGACATGGAGGGAAAGTACAGCTTTTTGTTTGTTTTTTCAATAGCATCCCAACGCACTGCTTAAATAGCCTTTCCTGAATCATGGCAACCAGATAAAACCCAGCTTATGCCAAAATGCAGTTCTAGCTGCTTACTCAGAGTTTACTCCCCTTTCCAAGTTTATTTAAAAAGCAATTAGAGCCATTTGTTTATGTTTGGAACATAGAATAGTTCTCATTCTTGTGCCTGCTCTTCGCCTTTTTCCTACTCCATCAAAATGCCCTACACCTTTGTTACACACGTTGTTTTGGATTTCAATAGAGTTGATTTCTTAATAGAAAACAAATGGTAAATTGAAAAGCTAGTGAGCCAGGAGAAAGCTCATTGTGTAAAGAGGAAGCACATGTGTGTTATCAAAACATGTAGGTTATCTAAAATAAATTCAGAGTTTTAACGAGTGTAATTTGGACATCTCATATCTGAAATTTCTTGTTTGGGAGAAGAGAGATGTATGTAAATTATCCCATAATTTCCATAGGAAAGTATATCTTGGAAAGAGGGAAGAGGTGGGGATTTCCTTAGTAAAAAGTCAGGAAAGGAGCTGCCAGGTATTGTGAAGAGCCAGGACTAGCAGCCTGATCTCTTGTCGCTATCCTGGGTTTCCTCAGGAGTGTGGATCCAACTGGTCTGGAGTTTTATTTTTTTGATTTTGTTTAAGGTTTTTTTAATGGTTGGTTGGTTGTGGAAGGGTGTGTTTTGCTTAATTTGGTGTTTGAGGCATTCTGTAGAATATCAGGGACCTTAGTGAGAATGTTAAGAACCACTAAATTAAGAAAACTAATGTTTTTAAAAAACTTTCTTGTGACAGAGGAGATATATTGGTGTGTGAGACTATGTACAGTTCTGTGTAAGAGGCATTCGGCTATTTGAACTATTACCAAACTGTCACTGCTTGGTAAATAATAAGGTGAATAGTGTATATCCAAACCGTGTCATGTTTGACACAGTTTAACATGTATACACGTGGCCTATCTCACAGATGTATCGTTACTCTAGTAATAAGACACGAATGTACTTTAATGTCATGGGAATGAGCTAGACATTTGAAAGACTTAATCAGTGATAGCCGTTGACATTCTCATTCCAGGAACTGACCTGTTAGTCAACAATTCCCTGCATTTAAGGCTGGGTTTGGAAAAGTTAATGTCCTTGTGATAGGAAACTCATTGTCCAGGATATTCTGGAGTCCACATTTCATCTTAAGTGATGTTTAAAGATAAACTCATCTTCCGTTAACAACACTAGGCACAACTATGGAAGAATTGGAAAGAATCAACAAAGAAATCGAGTCAGTCAAGGCTGAGGTTGCAGAAAAGCGGAAGAGGCTCTCCAGGTTTACTTTAGCGCTTGAAGAGCTATCGCAAAGCCCTGTGGCCTCCTTGAGTGACACAAATGTGAGACAAGGTTTTCCTGAAAATAGCCCGCTCCCAAAAGAACAGTGGAATGAACCGTCAAGGAGCAAAGAGAGTCAGCCTAGAAAGTATGTGATGGACCACAGATGTCCAGCAACTGACCTTGAATATGATCCCTTGCTCAATTATTCTGCAGGGCTGCTTGGGGCATCTAAAGCAAAGCAGGATGAGACTGACAGGCAGCACTTCTGGAAAAAATCTGTGGGTGGAAATTGCCACAAGTCCCTGGAGAGCCAAAGACCTTATGTTTCACCAATACGAATTAAAATAAATCTTCAAGATTCTGATGAAGATGACCTTGTAATGGATGTACCTCTAATCATTCCTACTTCTAAGAAATCTAAACCATTTAGAGGCTTTAAATATCAGAATATGGATGAAAAGATACAGGTATCGCCCCTGGAGGAGAGAAATCTTCAGAAAGGTGGTATAGAAGAGGAAAAGATAGATGAAACCCAGCTAACCACACAAACAGATGATGACAGTAACAAGTTCGAGCCACCAAAATCACACATGAAAACCTCACTAGATACTAAAACTAACATAAGCTTGTGTGGTGTCAAAAACCACATTTCTAAGATGGAAAGCTTCAATGGTGAGGAAAAGCATGTCTGTATTTCAGGAGAAAGTATAACTTGTGCACCTCTCAGTGACAAAGAAATACAGAAGGAAAGTCATAATGAAAGTTATCCAAAGAGCAGAAGACATGTAAAAACAATTGATGATACTCAAAAAGAAGAAACTGAATGGCGATACTCACCAAGCCAACTCCAGTTCTCTTATTCAGACAATCGTGTGAAAGACAAAGTTCTGAGAGTACAAGACGACAGTCAAGACTTCACTACTTTTGAAGACAACAGATTAGTTGAATCTGATTTTGATAAGGAATGTACTGAAGATGACACTCCCTGTGATGCTGATGACACTGTGAAGGAATGTCTTCGAATTTTCAATAAGTTCACACGAAGCAAAGCTCATAAGGGAGAGACTGCTAAGCAGGTTGGTCACTTTTTAAAAAATTCTTTTCCTAAATCTAAAGGAGTTTCCCTTAAATATATATTCTCTATATTCTAAACTCTATAGAATATATATAATATCTATTATATATATTTCTTATACTTATGATTAATAATGTATTAAAATAAGGCAAAACCTTGGTAATTGGCCAGCCATCATGTCTTGCAGACTTGACATTTTCCAGAGACCCTGGTATTATGTATAGTAACTTATAGTTGATTTCCCAAATTAGAGGTGTCTTTTATAGGAATCTATGCATGTCAGATTATCCAAATTAAATTATTTTTTTCTGAATTATTTTTTAATAATTTGCCTAGTATTTTGTAGCTTGGATTCCTGTGGCTCTTCAGGAAACATAACTTTGCTTTTACTACCCTGAAATTGGATAAGTCTTATCTTTTTCCCGTTAGCCTTCAGGAAAGCAAATGGAATTAGATATGCGATATTACCAAAACATTTCTGGACCGAAAAGGAGGATTGCACACACTGCCAAGTTTGATGTGAGTCACTTTTGTTTCTCTTTCTCTCCCACTTTCCACCCTCCCGGTCTCTCTCAGCAGTTTATGAAGTACCTACCTTGTCAATTCAAGCTTTAAGTATATTCCAGTACTTGTTATCCTATTATCCACTAGGGGGCACAAGTGGGCAGTCAATAAATTTCTTGCCTACTTGTAAGCATTTTCTGAAACCTTCATTTTTCTCCCCCATTATCTAACATTTTCATTAAAAGAAGGTATGTTGTTTTTGTATAACCTTTTAACTATAAATTAATATGGTCAAACCTTATTATTTTCAGATTCTGTATTTGCAAATTTGCCTCTTCAGTAAAATTAATTTGTAACTTTAAAATCAAGACTCATGCTTTTGTGGTCCTCTGTACACAGGCGCAGTGGCCAAAAAAATTGAATTGAATCGCCTAACATGCACGTTCCCAACTAAGTTTGAACAAGGCAACGCTGACTTCTTGTTCAGCTGTCATACTGTTAACCAAGGTCCTTACCTGAGTCTGTCTGTTGCCATGTTTTCTGCATTTTTGTGTGTTTTGTTGGTGATTTTGTTATTTAAAATGGTCCCCAAGTATAGTGCTGTCTAGTGTTCCTTGGTGCAAGAAGGCTGTGCTGTGCCGTGCCTTAGAGAAAATGTGTGTTAAACAACTTTGTTCAGGCACGAGTTATTAGTGCTGTTGACCACAAATTCAGTGTTGATGAATCAGCATTATATACTAAATGAAGTATCTTTAAACAGAAACACGCACGCATATAACAAGGTTATGAAACATTGGTTGATGAAACTGCTGTGACCAGATACTCACCTGTAATGGTTCAGTATTTGCTAATTCATTGTTTGCGGGACTCTATAGAACTTAACTAGCGTGAGTAAGGGGAATTGACGGTAGTTTTTCAAAGCAATTTGAACCTCTTGTAAATTTATATTATAAATGCTGAAGTTCTTTTATGACATGTAAAGAAACTGTACAAACACTGCAGCGAGTATTATTCCTTTAACACTTTTGTGTTAAAAAGTGCTATTTAACACAAACTTTATTTCTCTGCTCTAGTCTCTGTATTATTTTTACTTGGTACATACTGACAGCAGAATCTTCTGCATGGCATAAAAAGACTTTACGCTTCCAAGTCGCGAATAAGACCCTGAATTCCAGTTCTTTACAGAATAGTTGAACATGCTTGAGCAAATTATTTAATTTCTCTATTTCATTTTCCATATCCGTGAAATGGAGATAGTGAATACCTGCGCATCCCGGGGTCAGATACTATAGATATTTACTAAACTAGTTTCTCTCCCCTTCTCTCTTATGAAAAAGGTTTTTAGGAGGCTAACCTTGTTTCTCTATAATTGCAAGTGATGTGGTGGTTAGTTTTCACGTTACTGTGCTATATAACTTCCCCCCCAAATTCTTATATTTAAATGATTGTCGGTTTCATCAGCAATTTTTTAAAAATACATTCTCACAAATAGAAGTAACTGGGCAAAAGAAGATAAAGATTTTTATGATTTTAAAAATATGTTACCGGGCTTCCCTGGTGGCGCAGTGGTTGAGAGTCCGCCTGCCGATGCAGGGGACACGGGTTCGTGCCCCGGTTCGGGAAGATCCCACAAGCCGCGGAGCGGCTGGGCCCGTGAACCATGGCCGCTGAGCCTGCGCGTCCGGAGCCTGTGCTCCGCAACGGGAGAGGCCACAACAGTGAGAGGCCCGCGTACCAAAAAAAAAAAAACAAAAATGTTACCATATTGCCTTCTAGAAGGGTTGTGACAATTTACAGTCCTACACAGTGTTCCAGGGTTCCCTTCCCACAAACCTTACAAAAAATGGGTATTACCATTTTTTAAACCTGTAAATCTGAGTGAAATTTTATTTCCTTAGTTTATATTACATTTCTTTGATTACTAGTGAAGCTGAACACTTTTTCATATGTTCCCTTCTTTTCTCATAATGAACGTTGCTGTGGAGAAGTCTGATGCTAGCCTGCTCTTTCTCCCTGTATGGGTCACCTGATACGTCTGCCAGGTTACCTGATGGATTCTTAACTTTGAATTTCAATAACTTCATTAGGATATGTCTTATTACCACTTCTACCTGCATACAAGCATTTTCTTATAAGATTTAATTTTCTCTGTTATTTCAAGAAAAAATGTCTTAAATTATATGCTTAAATTGTTCAGTTTTTTTATTTCTGGGAATATTCCAATTACGTGTGTATCGGACTACATGTAGTATTGTGAATGTAGTCAATTCCAAAGAGGTTTTGTGCAAAAGGTAAGTAAAATTATCCATCTTATCCATTTTTAAAATCAGGATCTTTTTGTTTTATGTTGATGCTCTATAGGTTCCAACCTGTAAAGAGATCACTAGCCCATCCAGGGGACCAGTCCCACCATTAATTAGTCACACTGGAATCCTTCAGGCCCAGCAACGGGCAGTGCAGATAATGGCTGCCATTAAGGGTGGGCAGGCTTTTGTTGCTGCCACTTCAGAACAGAAAAAAAATACATTTGCATGTCCAGCCTCTCAGACCCAAAGGAAAGCCTCAGGAGGTATGAGAAAATCTTTTTTTTAACTCACTTATTTAATAAATGGGTTTTTCCTTATTTTAAAAATGTTTCTTATGAAGTCCATATATTCCCACTTATAGTTAAGTCAATCACCTAGAGCTTTACATGAAATAATACGATTAGCATGATATCTAAATCATTTATATTGTTTATCTCTGTATGCTAGGCAATAAATGGTAGTATTTTGCATGCATTCTTACATGGAGCAAGTTGCTTTATAAATTATTTAAATTTGTTCTAGGTTATACTGGAGTTGGTTATTGGGACCCTTTCGTGTTTGCATTTTGTTTTCTTCAAGAAAAAAATATATACGTATATATATATATATATAGATAGATAGATAGATCAAGCCTATAAATGAAGCATTGTGAAATTTTGAGTTGATGATTGAAATAAACTCATCATCTGAGACTAATGACATTAAAATTTACCTTTTCCTTTTTCTCTCGTTCATTTTAAACTTCTTAGAAAATTCATGTACATCAGACAGCCTTCATGTGGATGTAGTTCTTTCAAAGAAAAATCCAACTGCAAAGCCAAACAGATCACACATTCCTGTGAAAAGTATTGCTTCTTTTCCTGTAAAGGTACTATAAACTAAGTCTGAACATAAACATTTTATTTCTAATTACCATCATATCCTACCCATATATAGAGCCCCTTGGAGAGTGGGTATATTCTTCTCTCCAAAGACCCCTAATTCAGATAAATGCCAAACCTATTGAAGAGAAATTTCAACCTTTTTTGGTTACCCTTAGATAGAGTTATTTTCATATTATCATGAGATGTGTGCCTGTGTGTCACTTTTGGTTAATTTGGTTTTCCTATCCTTGGAAACATTAGGCATTTTTTCAGACCTAAAATATCTGTAGCTATGATTAATTTAAGCTGCCTCAGAGTTTTCCAGAGAAAAGTTTTACATTGGAATATGCCTTTCAAGCCACATCCAGTGAGGGGTGTATATGTGTACATATGTGAGAGAGACAAGGAGACAGAGAGACAGACCTTTAGAAAATAATGCCCACTAGTAATATGATAGTACAACCTTTCCTCTTTAGTCAATTTTTCCCTACTTGTGGCAATGATTTTTTTTTTTCTTTTTACCAAATATTCTTTAGCAGAAAACTACCGGTCAGTTTTAAGGCTTTGTCCCTCCTAAAAGTGAGGTAGATTAACTCATCCTAGAATTCTTAGTCTTTTTAAGTCCGTCACAAGGAGTGCTCACCTTGTTTCTAGCTGGGATCGTCTTAATATTGAACATGCAAAGATTGTCATAAATTTAAGTCCAAACATTTTTCTTAACGAAAAGGTAACTGAAAGGCATTGGGACATACATTTGTTTTAAGAATAGTAAACTGGGACTTCCCTGGTGGTGCAGTGGTTAAGAATCCGCCTGCCAATGCAGGGGACACGGGTTCGAGCCCTAGTCCGGGAAGATCCCACATGCTGCGGAGCAACTAGGCCCGTGCGCCACAACTACTGAGTTCGCGTGCCTAGAGCCCGTGCCTCACAACGAGAGAAGCCGCCGCAATCAGAAGCCTGCGCACCACAACAAAGAGCCCCCGCTCGCCGCAACTAGAGAAAGCCCTCGCGCAGCAACGAAGACCCAATGCAGCCAAAAATAAATAAATAAATAAATTCATTAAAAAAAGAATAGTAAACTACACACCTTCTTATACGCTGATCAGAGGACCAAACCATGGTTCTAAGAATCTGGATATGGAAACAGCAAAGGGATTAGATGAGTAATCAGATCAGCCTTAATAATGGTGGACATACAGGCAGCTGTCCCACTTCTCTCTTTTGTGAGTGTAGATAATTTATGCCTTGCATTTATTCTACTTCTGATGAATTTAAAACTTGAAATTATTTTTAAATTTAATTTTGGATATAAAACTTAGCTAAGATAGTTACACTTTCATACACATAGTAGGAATGTTAAACAGAACACACATGTATTCTTCTTTTCTCTAATCAATTTTATATTTAACAAGATGTTGAAACATAAAGTGGCTCATCAGAAAAGGGCCATAGGAGAATCGGAGTCCTCGTCCAAAGTACCTGATGAAGTAAGACAACGCTATGTCAACCTCTTTTTTGAGAAGTATTTCGGAGTTTATAAAACAGGATGAGGCTTTTAACAAGGTCAATACTAAATAATGTAATTTATCTGAAAACACACACACACACACGCACACACACACACACACACACTCTTAGTAACTATTACTTTGACTAAAGAACTCATGAGGCACAACTAGCAAACAATTTTATTCAGTTTCTCTCCACTACTTTTTTGAAGCCAGGCTGTGGACCTAGTTTTTTTCTCCTTCTTGAATGACTTTTCTGGTCTTGGTAATTTGTAAAAAGTACTCTGGTTACTTTTTTTTTTTTAATAATTAAATCAAACTCTTTATATTGGAGATTCATCAGGTTTTTTTAAACATTAATTTATTTATTTTTGGTTGCATTGGGTCTTTGTTGCTATGCACAGGGTTTCTCTAGTTGCAGCGAGTGGTGGCTACTCTTCGTTGTAGTGCGCGGGCTTCTCATT
This sequence comes from Phocoena sinus, assembly GCF_008692025.1. NCBI lineage: Eukaryota > Metazoa > Chordata > Mammalia > Artiodactyla > Phocoenidae > Phocoena > Phocoena sinus. Next base: position 75,803,259 of record NC_045768.1, on the reverse strand, counting down.
GTGGTGGCTTCTCTTGTTGTGGAGCATGGACTCTAGGTGCACAGGCTTCAGTAGTTGTGGCACATGGGCTCAGTAGTTGTGGCTTGTGGACTCTAGAGCACAGGCTCAGTAGTTGTGGTGCACGGGCTTAGTTGCTCTGCAGCATGTGGGATCTTCCCAGCCCAGGGATTGAACCCATGTCCCCTGCATTGGCAGGCAGGTTCTTAACCGCTGTGCCATCAGGGAAGCCCCTGGTTACTTTTAGTGGTAAAACTGTCTTAGTCCTGAGATTTCATATCAAAGCAAGTAGTTTATTCATCTGAGTTGTGTCTCCCCCTTTATGTACTGTCTAGTGAGCCACAGTCCCCACCACTCCCTATTAGGCACACCTGCTACACTCATTTATAAGCCATGCCTGGTTTCTTGGCAGCACCTGTATTTGCAGTTCCTACTCAAAACCTTTTTCCCAAATTGAAACCTTTCAAATCAGTGGCAATAGCTGTAGCTCTCACCCCATGCGTATTTTCAAAATCCAACGTGGAGTGGTGAGGATGGTGGCTTACTAGATAGAATAAGTTCTATCTAAAGGTGGGCAGATACTCTCGGCTCCATCTGATCATTGCAGTTTGGAAATTCAAGTTCAAAATGTACAGATTTCTAATCTTCCAATAATTTTTATCTTAAAATCTCCACTTAAAACACTGTTAGACAAATACATGTCTGAGCACTAGATTTGGGCTTTGTGCTGCCCTTCCTCTGACTGAGGTGAATTCAGATGGCTCTGGAGGTTATTTTAAAAGACACTGGGTGGATGAAACAAGAGGCAGATTTCAGATCAACATGAAAAAGACCTTTGTAACTGATATGCTGTCCATAAAACAGATTCACAAAACCGTGAGCTGCCAGTTGCTAAAAGTGTTTGGGATATAAGCTAAATTGTCATCACAACAGGAGGATTCATGCATTAGGAGTGAGGAAGGATCAATTTAAGAATTCTTTTTATTAACAGCTTTATTGAGATATGATTCACATACCCTACAATTCATCCATTTAACATATATAGTTCAGTAACTTTAGTATATTCACAGGGTTGTGCGATCACTGCCACAATTAATTTAAATACATTTCCATCGCCCCCAAAAGACACCGTTTACCCTTCATCTGCCATTCCCCCACTCCTCCATATCTCCCAGCCCTAGGAAACTACTAATTTACTCTCTATTTCTATTTCTTTGCCTATTCTAGACATTTCATGAAAATGGAATCATATAATATGTGGTTCTTTTGTGACTGGCGTAATGTTTTCCCCTAGCATAATGTTGTCAAGGGCCATCCACATTATAGCATGTGTCATTGCTGAGTAATATTCTGTTTTATGGATATCCACATTTTATTTCTCCATTCATTAGTTGATGGACATTTGGATTATTTCCCTTTGGGGCTATTATGAATAACAAACATTTGTACAGAATGTTTATTTGTATTTGTGTACAAGTTTTTGTGTGGACAAATAGTTACATTACCCTTAAGCATATTTCTAGGAGTAAAATTGCTGGGTTATATGCTAGTTCTACATTTAGCTTTTTGTGGAACTAACAAACTGTTTTCCAAAGTGACTACATCACTACATTCCCACCAACAACATACAGGGGTTCTGGTTTCTCCACATCCTTGCCAACACTTGTTATTATCTGTCTTCTTTCTAGCTATCCTAGTGTGTGTGAAGTGGTAGCTCATTTGTAGTTTTGAATTGCATTTCCCTACCAACTAACGATGTTGAACATACTTTCATGTACCTGTTGGCCATTTGTATATCTTCTTGCAGAAATGTCTATTCAAATCCTTTGCCCATATTTTGCGTTATTTGTCTTCTTACTGTTGAGTTATAAGAGTTGTTTATGTATTCTGGATACAAGTCTCTTAGATAAAACATTGGCAAATATTTTTTCTTTTCTGTGGGTTGTCTTCTCACTTTCTTGATGGTATCGGTTGCAGCACAAAGTTTTTCACCGTGATGTATTCCAATTTATTTTTCTTCTGTTGCTTGTGCTTTTGGTATCATATGTAAGAAAACTAGGTCACAAAGAGTTATTTCTTCTTTTTTCCTAAGAGATTGAAAGTTTTAGTTTTTACACTTAGGTGTATGATCTGTTTTGAGTTGAGTTTTGCATAATGTGTGAGGTAGTGGGTCCAACTTCATTCTTTTGAATGTGGATATCCAGTTATACCACCATTTGTTAAAAAGACTATTTTTCCTTATTTAATTTTTGTCATTTTTGTCAGAAATCGGTTGTAAATATAAGAGTAACTGACCATAAATTCTGAGCTCTGGTTCTCTTGCTTTGATCTCTATTTCTGTCCTCATGCCAGTACTACACAGTCTTAATTACTGTAGCTTTGTAGTAAGTATTGAAATTAGAAGTGTGAGTTCTTAAAATTTGTTGTTCTTTTTCAAGAACGTTTTGGTCCCTGGCATATCCATATAACTTTTAGGATCAGCTTGTATTTTCTGCAAAAATATCAAGTTAGGATTTTGATAGAGATTGTTCTGACTCAGTAGATCAATTTGTGGAGTATTACCATTTAACAATATTAGGTCTTGTGAGCCATGAACATGGGATGTCTTTACATTTATTTAGATCTTTAGATCCTTTCAACAATTTTTGTAGTTTTTCAGAGTACAAGTCTTGAACTGCTTTTGTTAAACTTATTCCTAGGTGTTTTAATCTTTTTAATGCTATTGTAAATGGAATTGTTTTTGTAATTTTATTTTCAAATTATTCATTACAAGTGTGTAAAAATACAGTTGATTTCTGATCTTGTATCTTGCAACTTTGCTGTACTTGTTTATTAGTTCTAATCATTTTTATTGAGCTCCTTGGAAGTTTCTGTATAAAAGATTATATCTTCTACAAATAGAGTTTTATTTTTTCCTTTCCAATGTGGGTACTTTTATTTCATTTTCTTGGCTAATTTCTCTAGGCATAAACTCCAGTATGATATTGAATAGAAGTGATAAGAGGGGCCATGCTTATCTCTTTCCTCATCCTAGGAGAAAAACTTTCAGTCTTTTTTCATTAAGTGCAATAGTAACTGTGGGTTTTTTGTACGTGTCCCTTCTGTTTCATCTAAATTTTCTAATTTATTGGCATATAGTTGTTCATAGTATTCCTTTATAATTCTTTTTATTTCTGCAAGTTCTATAATGATGTCTTCTTCCATTATTGATTTTATTATTTATTTATTTATGGCTGCATTGGGTCTTCGTTGCTGTGTGTGGGCTTTCTCTAGTTGCAGTGAGCAGGGGCTACTCTTCATTGTGGTGCACAGCCTTCTCATTGCGGTGACATCTCTTGTTGTAGAGCACAAGCTCTAGGGCATGTGGGCTTCAGTAGCTGTGGCACATGGGCTTAGTTGCTCTGCAGCATGTGTGATCTTCCCAGAACAGGGCTTGAACCCATGTCTCCTGCATTGGCAGGTGGATTCTTAACCACTGTGCCACCAGGAAAGCCCTCATTTATTTTAATAATTCGAGCCTTCTCTTTTCTTGGTCAATCTAGCTAAAGTTTTATCTATTTGGTTGATCTTTTCAAAGAATGAACTTTTAGTTTTTATGATTATCTCATTTTTAATTCTTTATTTTACTTCTTTCCACTCTAATCTTTATTATTTGATTCCTTTTGCATTCTTTGGGTTTAGTTTCCCATTAAAATTCTAGTTGCTTAAGGTGGAAGGCAAATTTACTGATTTGAGATCTTTTTAATATAGCGATTTACAATATTAATTTTACTCTAAGCACTATAGGTGCATCCTATATGTTTCATTATGTTGTGTTTCCATTTTCATTCATCTCAAAGAACTTTTAAGTTTCCCTTTTATTTTTTTATACATCTTTATTGCAGTATAATTGCTTCACAATGTTGTGTTAGTTTATGCCATACAACAAAGTGAATCAGCTATATGCACACACATATCCCCATATCCCCTCCCTCTTGAGCCTCCCTCCCACCCTCCCTATCCCACCGCTCTAGGTGGTCAGAAAGCACCAAGCTGATCTCCCTGTGCTATGCAGCAGCTTCCCACCAGCCATCCATTTTACATTTGGTAGTGTATTTATGTCAGTGATACTCTCACTACATCCCAACCACCCGTTCCCCCTGTATCCTCAAGTCTGTTCTCAACGTCTGCATTGTTATCCCTGCCCTACCACTTGGTTCATCAGTACCATTTTTCTAGATTCCATATATATGCGTTAGCATATGGTATTTGTTTTTCTCTTTCTGACTTACTTCACTCTGTATGGCAGAGTCTAGGTCCAGCCACCTCACTACAAATAATTCAGTTTCATTCCTTTTTATGGCAGAGCAATATTCCATTGTATATATGTGCCATATCGTCTTTATCCATTTGTCTGTCGATGGACATTTGGGTTGTTTCCATGTCCTAGCTATTGTAAATAGTGCTGCAGTGAACATTGTGGTACATGTCTCTTTTAGAATTATGGTTCTCTCAGGGTATATGCCCAGTAGTAGGATATGGTCCTACTGGGTCATATGGTACTTCTATTTTTAGTTTTTTAAGGAATCACCATACTGATCTCCATAGTGGCTGTATCAATTTATATTCCCACCAGCAGTGCAGGAGGGTTCCTTTTTCTCCACACCCTCTCCAGCATTTCTTGTTTCTAGATTTTTTGATGATGGCCATTCTGACTGGTGTGAGGTGATACCTCATTGTAGTTTTGATTTGCATTTCTCTAATGATTAGTGATGTTGAGCATCTTTTCATGTATTTGTTGGCCATCTGTATGTCTTCTTTGGAGAAATATCTATTTAGGTCTTCTGCCCATTTTTGGATTGGGTTGTTTTTCTGATATTGAGCTGCATGAGCTGCTTGTATAGTTTGGAGATTAATCCTTTGTCAGTTGCTTTATTTGCAAATATTTTCTCCCATTCTGAGGGTTGTCTTTTCTCTTGTTTATGGTTTCCTTTGCTGTGCAAAAGCTTTTAAGTTTCATTAGGTCCCATTTGTTTATTTTTGTTTTTATTTCCATTTCTCTAGGAGGTGGGTCAAAAAGGATCTTGCTGTGATTTATGTCATAGGGTGTTCTGCCTATGTTTTCTTCTAAGAGTTTTATAGTGTCTGGCCTTATATTTAGGTCTTTAATCCATTTTGAGTTTATTTTTGTGTATGATGTTAGGGAGTGTTCTAATTTCATTCTTTTACATGTAACTGTCCAATTTTCTCAGCACCACTTATTGAAGAGACTGTCTTTTCTCCATTGTATAGTCTTGCCTCCTTTATCAAATATAAGGTGACCATATGTGTGTGGATTTATTTCTGGGCTTTCTATCCTGTTCCATTGATCTATATTTCTGTTTTTGTGCCAGTACCATATTGTCTTGATTACTGTAGCTTTGTAGTATAGTCTGAAGTCTGGGAGCCTGATTACTCCAGCTCCGTTTTTTTCCCTCAAGATTGATTTGGCTATTTGGGGTCTTTTGTGTTTCCATACAAATTGTAAAATCTTTTGTTCTAGTTCTGTGAAAAATGTCATTGGTAATTTGATAGGGATTGCATTGAATCTGTAGATTGCTTTGGGTAGTAGAGTCATTTTCACAATGTGGATTCTTCTAATCCAAGAACATGGTATATATCTCCATCTGTTTGTATCATCTTTGATTTCTTCCATCACTGTCTTGTAGTTTTCTGAGTAGAGGCTTTTTGCACCTTAGGTGGGTTTATTCCTACTTATTTTATTCTTTTTGTTGCAGTGGTAAATGGGAGTGTCTCCTTATTTTCTCTTTCTCATTTTCCATTGTTAGTGTGTAGGAATGCAAGAGATTACTATGCATTAATTTTGTGTCCTGCTACTTTACCAATTCATCAGTTAGCTCTAATAGTTTTCTGCTGGCACCTTTAGGATTTTCTATGTATAGTATCATGTCATCTGCAAACAGTGACAACTTTACTTCTTTTCCATTTTGGATTCCTTTTATTTCTTTTTCTTCTCTGATGGCCATGGCTAAAACTTCCAAAACTATGTCAAATAATGGTGAGAATGGAAATCCTTGTCTTCTTCCTGATCTTAGAGAAAATGGTTTCAGTTTTCCACCATTGAGAATGATGTTGGCTTTGGGTTTGTCATATATGGCCTTTAGTATGTTGAGGTAGGTTCCCTCTATGTGCATTTTCTGGAGAGTTTTTATCATAAATGGGTGTTGAATTTTGTCAGAAGGTTTTTCTGCATCTATTGAGATGATCATATGGATTTTATTCTTCAGTTTGTTAATATGTTGTATCACATTGATTGATTTGCATATATTGAAGAATCCTTGCATTCCTGGGATAAACCCCACTTGATCATGGTGCATGATCCTTTTAATGTGCTGTTGGATTCTGTTTGTGGGTATTTTGTTGAGGATTTTTGCATCCATATTCATCAGTGATATTGGCCTGTAATTTTCTTTTTTTTTTTTTTTTTTTTTTCAGTATGTGGGCCTGTCACTGCTGTGGCCTCTCCCGTTGCGGAGCACAGGCTCTGGACACCCAGGCTTAGCCACCATGGCTCACGGGCCCAGCCGCTCCGCGGCATGTAGGATCTTCCCGGACTGGGGCATGAACCCGTGTCCCCTGCATCGCCAGGCAGACTCTCAATCACTGCACCACCAGGGAAGCCCCTGTAATTTTCTTTTTTTGTGACATCATTGTCTGGTTTTGGTACCAGGGTGATGGTGGCCTCATAGAATGAGTTTGGGAGAATTCCTCCCTCTGCTATATTTTGGAAGAGTTTGAGAAGGATAGATGTTAGCTCTTTAAATGTTTGATAGAATTCACCTGTGAAGCCATCTGGCCCTGAGCTTGTTTGTTGGAAGATTTTTAATCACAGTTTCAATTTCAGTGCTTGTGATCAGTCTGTTCATATTTGCTATTTCTTCCTGGTTCAGTCTCAGAAGGTTGTACTTTTCTAAGAATTTGTCCATGTCTTCCAGGTTGTCCATTTTATTGGCATAGAGTTGCTTGTAGTAGTCTCTCTCATGAGCCTTTGTATTTCTGCAGTGTCAGTTGTTACTCCTCCTTTTTTGTTTCTAATTCTGTTGATTTGAGTCTTCTCCCTTTTTTTCCTGATGAGTCTGGCTAATGGTTTATCAATTTTGTTTATCTTCTCAAAGAACCAGCCAGCTTTTAGTTTTATTGATCTTTGCTGTTGTTTCCTTCATTTCTTTTTCATTTATTTCTGATCCGATCTTTATGATTTCTTTCTTTCTGCTAACTTTGGGGTATTTTTGGTTCTTTAATTGCTTTAGGTTTAAGGTTAGGTTGTTTATTTGAGATTTTTCTTGTTTCTTGAGGTAGGATTGTATTGCTATACATGTCCCTCTTAGAACTGCTTTTGCTGCATCCCATAGGTTTTGGGTCATCATGTTTTCATTGTCATTTGTTTCTAGGTATTTTTTGATTTCCTCTTTGATGTCATCAGTGGTCTCTTGGTTATTTAGTAATGTATTGTTTAGCCTCCATGTGTTTGTGTTTTTTACGGTTTTTTTCCCTGTAATTAATTTCTAATCTCACAGCATTGTGGTCAGAAAAGATGCTTGATATGATTTCAGTTTTCTTAAATTTACTGAGGCTTGATTTGTGACCCAAGATGTGAACTATCCTGGAGAATGTTCCATGCACACTTGAGAAGAAAGTGTAATCTGATGTTTTTGGATGGAATGTCCTATAAATATCAATTAAATCTATCTGATCTCTTGTGTCTGATTTAAAGCTATCTGATTTAAAGCTTGTGTTCCCTTATTTTTCTGTTTGGATGATCTGTCCATTGGTGTAAGTGAAGTGTTAAAGTCCCCCACTATTATTATGTTACTGCCTATTTCCTCTTTTATAGCTGTTAACAGTTGCCTTATGTATTGAGGTGCTCCTATGTTGGGTGCATATATATTTATAATTGTTACATCTTCTTCTTGGATTGATCCCTTGATCATTATGTAGTGTCCCTCCTTTTCTCTTGTAGCTTTCTTTATTTTAAAGTCTATTTTATCTAATATGAGTATTGCTACTCCAGCTTTCATTTGATTTCCATTTGAATGGAATATCTTTTTCCATCCACTCACTTTCAGTTAGTATGTGTCCCTAGGTCTGAAGTGGGTTTCTTGTAGACAGCATATATATGAGTCTTGTTTTTGTATCCATTCAGCAAGCCTGTGTCTTTTGGTTGGAGCATTTACTCCATTCACATTTAAGGTAATTATTGATATGTATGTTCCTATTAACATTTTCTTAATTGTTTTGGGTTTGTTTTTGTAGGTCCTTTTCTTCTCTTATATTTCCCACTTAGAGAAGTTCCTTTAGCATTTGTTGTAGAGCTGGTTTGGTGGTGCTGAATTCTCTTAGCTTTTGCTTGTCTGTAAAGCTTTTGATTTCTCCTTCAAATCTGAATGAGATCCTTGCTGAGTAGAGTAATCTTGGTTGTAGGTTATTCCCTTTCATCACTTTAAGTATATCATTTCACTCCCTTCTTACTTACAGAGTTTCTGCTGAAAAATCAGCTGATAACCTTATGGGGATTCCCTTGTGTGTTATTTGTTGCCTTTCCCTTGCTGCTTTTAATATTTTTTCTTTGTATTTAATTTTTGATAGTTTGATTAATATCTGTCTCAGTGTGTTTCTCCTTGGGTTTATCCTGTATGGGACTCTCTGCACTTCATGGACTTGATTGACTATTTCCTTCCCCATGTTAGGGAAGTTTTCAACTCTAATCTCTTCAAATATTTTCTCAGACCCCTTCTTTTTCTCTTCTTCTTCTGGGACCTCTACAATTGTAATGTTGGTGCATTTACTGTTGTCCCAGAGGTCTCTGAGACTTTACTCAATTTTTTTCATTCTTCTTTCTTTATTCTGCTCCTTGGCAGTTATTTCCACCATTTTATCTTCCAGGTCACTTATCCGTTCTTCTGCCTCAGTTATTCTGCTATTGATTCCTTCTAGAGTATTTTAAATTTCAGTTATTGTGTTGTTCATCACTGCTTGTTTGTTCTTTAGTTCTTCTAGGTCCTTGTTAAATATATCTTGTATTTTCTCCATTCTATTTCCAAGATTTTGGATCATCTTTACTGTCCTCACTCTGAATTCTTTTTCTGGTCGACTGCCTATCTCCTCTTCATTTGTTTGGTCTTATGGGTTTTTACCTTGCTCCTTCATCTGCTGCATATTTCTGTGTCTTATTTTAACTTACTGTGTTTGGGGTCTCCTTTCTGCAGGCTGCAGGGTCATACTTCCTCTTACTTCTGTTGTCTGTGCCTAGTGGGTGAGTTTGGTTCAGTGGCTTGTGTAGGCTCCCTGGTTGGGGGGACTGGAGCCTATGTTCTGGTGGGTGAAGCTGGATCTTGTTCCTCTGATGGGCAGGGCTGCATCTGGTGGTGTGTTTTGTGGTATCTTTGAGCTTAGTATGACTTTAGGTAGACTGTCTGCTAATGGGTGGGGTTGTGTTCCTGTTTTGCTAGTTGTTTGCTGTGAGGCGTCCAGCACTGGAGCTTGCTGGGTGTTGGATGGAGCTGGATCTTTGTACTGAGACAGAGACCTCTGGGAGAGCACTCACTGATTAATATTCCATGGGGCTGGGAATTCTCTGGTGCTCTGACATCCTGGACTCGGCTCTCCCACCCCCAAGGCTCTGGCCTGATCCCCAGCCAGACCACCAAGACCCTGCAAGCCACATAGTGTGGAAGAAAAGGAAGAAGAAAAACAAAATCATAAAGAAAAAACAAAAAAGAACCCAAACAAACAAACAGACAAAACCCCAAGACAAATGGTAAAAGCAAAGCTAAACAGACAAAATCACACAAAGAAACATACACACAGGCACTCACAAAAAGAAAAACAAAAGAAGAAAAAGAGAAAACAAAGAGAGCAACCAAACCAATAAACAAATCCAAAACCAACACTAAAAGCTAACAAAAACATAAAAGCAGAAACAAATCAAATGCAGAAAGCAAACTAAAAAAAGGCACTGAAAACATAAAACAAATACAAAAATGATAAAATGTAAAGACGAAAGAGGAAAACAAAAGGAAAAAATACAAAATGACAGAGTAGTAAAGTAAAAATAGAAAAATATAAAATACAGTTAAAAAAGAAAACAAAGCAAAAGAAAGAAAAAAACAAACAAGCAAAAAACACAATATAATATAAAAGTACAGTAGAATTAGGTAAAACAATTAAATAAAATATATTTTAAAAATAAAGGCATAAAAAGTAAAAAGTTAAATTAAAAAAATAATAATAAAAAAAGAAGAACAGAACCAAAAAAAAAAGTAGTGATATTTTCCTGTGGCCTTAGTTGTCAGTGTCCTTGGCCGCATAGTGAGCCACAGACAATCCCTGCTTCCCCAGGAAGCCCTCTGGTACCTCTAGGTGGGTCTCTGGACCTGCTGTGGGCACTGTGGGGCCAGCTCAGACTCTGACCTGGCCTTAGTCCTGCATGTACTTGCCCCCAAAGTCCACAGTTGTCCCCAAAGTCCACGGCCTCAGTTGTGGGAACACTCATTGTCTATTCAGGTATTCCACAGGTGCAGCGTTTACCCAGCTGATTGCAGGGATTTGATCACTGCTCCTGAGCTGCATGGGGAGACTTCCCTTTCTCTTCTTTGCTTGCACTGCCCCTGAGGTTCAGCTTTGGTTTTGGCCCCGCCTCTGCATGTAGCTGCCCTTAGGCATCTGTTCCCCGCCCAGGCAAGAGGGGGTGAAAGCAGCAGCTGATTAGGGCTCACTTGCTCAGGCTGCGGGGAGAGGGATATAGCAGTCATAATTGGGATGTGTGGGGAGTGCCTGCAGTGGCAGAGGCTCGTGTGAAGTTGCAAGAGCCTAAGGAGGTGCGCCATGTATTCTCCTGGGGAAGCTGGCCCTGGTTCGCAGGACCCTCAGCAGTGGCAGGCTGCACCAGCTGCCGGGAAGTTGTGGGCAGGTACCTGCCTTGCACACAGGACCCTTGGTGGCAGTGGCAGCAGCCTCTGGGGTCCGAGATAACAGCCACAGCTCACACTTGCGCCCATGTAGGCATTGCCCTACCATCTGTGAGCACACAGAGAGAGAAGCTCTTCTGACAGGGCTGCCCCTCTCCTCACACACCCCACAACAAAGGTCTCCTGCCTCTCTGGCAGGCCTGGGTTTTTTCCCAGACTCCCTCCCAGCTAGCTGTGGTGCACCAGCCCCCCAAGGCTGTCCTCACGCAGCCAACCCCAGTCCTCTCCCAGGGGTCTGACCTCCGAAGCCCAAGCCTCAGCACCCAGCTCCCACCTTCCCCTGCAAGTGAGCTGACAAGTGCCTCAGGCTGGTGAGTGCTGGTCAGCACTGATCCTCCCTCGGCACCCCACACCTCTGTTGCTGCCTCTCCTCTGAGGCTCTGAAGCTCCCCCGTCCCGTCCCCACTAGTGAGGGGGCTTCCTAGTGTATGGAAACTTTTCATCCTTCATAGCTCCCTTCCAGAGGGGCAGGTCCTGTCCCAATTTCATTGTCTCTTTTTTTTCTTTTTTTCTTTTGCCCTACCCAGTTACATGGGGATTTTCTCACCTTTTTGGAAGTCTAAGGTCCCCTACCAGGATTCATGTTGATGTATTTGTGGGGAGGAAGGTGATCTCCACGTCTTACTCCTCCGCCATCTGGCAGGTCTCTCCCCTAAGTTTCCCTTTTATTCCTTCTTTGACCTGTTCATTATTTAGGAATGTGTAATTCAATCTTCACATATTAATGAATTTCCAAAATATCCTGCTGTTGATTTATAATATAGTACCATTGTGGTCAGAGAACATACTTTGTATGATTTCAGCCCTTTTAAATTTATTGAGGATTGTTTTATGACCTAACATGGGATCTGCCCTAGAAAATGTTCCATGTGTACTTGAAAAGTATATGTATTCTGTTCTTGTTGTGTGGCGTATTCAATAGATGTCTATTAGGTATAATCGCTTCATAGTTTCGTTGAAGTATTCCATTTTTTTCTTGATATTCTGATTTGTATCCATTTTTGAAAGTGTGGCGGTGAAGTGTCTGATTGTTGAATTGTTGTTTCTCCAATTCTGTCAGTTTTTGTTTTGTGTATTTTGGTGCTCTGGTATAAGATGCATATTTGTTTATAGTCATTATGTCTTTCTGATAGATTAACACTCTTTTATCATTATAAAATGTCTTTCTTTGTCTCTAGTGACAATTTCTCTTTTAAAGATTATACTGTCTGACGTTAGTGCAGCCACTCCAACTATCTTTAATTAGTGCTTACAAAGTATCTCTCTTTTCTTCCTTTTGCTTTCAACCTATTTGGTCTTTGAATTTAGTGTGTGTCTTGTAGACAGCATACAGTTGACCCATATTTTCCCCCATTCTTCCAAATGTAAATGGAGTGTTTAATCCATTTACATTTAATGCAGTGACTTATAACTAATAAAGTAGGATTTATTGATACATCATCCATTTTGCAATGTGATTTTTATGTCTTGTGTCTTTTTATTTCCTCTACAATTATTGCTTTGTTTTGGGTTAAATATTTTCTAGTATACCGTTTAAATGCCCATGTCATTTCTTTGACTATATCTTTTGAATTATTTTCTTAATGTTTATAGTAAGGATTACAATTACCATCTTAACTTGTGACAATCTGGTTCAAACTAAAACTAACTTAATTTCAATAGTATTCAAAAATTTACTCCAGTATATTTCTTTCTACCCCTCCTTTATACCATTACTGTCATATAAATTACATCGTTATATATTATAAAACCTGTAATTCAATTTTATAATTCTTGCTTTATGTTATTGTCTCTTAAAATAGATGAAGAAGAAATAGATTACAAACAAATACATATTTATTCTCGTATATTTTCCTGTGAGGTTACATTTACCAGTGTTCTTTATTTCTTCATGTGGATTCAAATTACCGTCTAGTGTCCTTCTCAGACTGAAGGAATCCCTTTAGCAATTCTTGCAGGATAGATCTGCTAATGACAGATTCCCTCAGAGTTTATCTGGGAATGTCTTCATTTCTCCTCCATTGTAAGGAAGAGTTTAGTTGAGTATAGAATTCTTGGTTAACAGTCTTTTTCTTTCAACACTTTGAGATGTCATTCCACTGTTTCCATGGTTTCTGATGAGAAATCAGCTTTAATCTTATTAAAGATCCTTTGTACATAATGTCATTTTTCTCTTACTATTGATATTTTCAAGATTTTCTTTTTGTCTTTGACTTTCATCAGTTTGACTGTGACATGTCTAAGTGTGGCTCTCTGTGAATAAGTTCTACTTGGAGTTTGTTGAGCTTCATGGATGTATGGGTTAATATTTTACATTATATTTGGGAAGTTTTTGGCAATTATTTCTTCAGTATTTTTTCTGCTCCTTTCTCTTTCTCCTTTTCCTGTGGAACTCACATTATGTGAATGTAGGTATGTTTGATGGTGTCCCACAGGCATCTGAGGCTTTGTTCATTTTATCTTGTTCTTTTTTCTTCTCCTGAAGCTGAATAATCTCTATTGGTCTATCTTTAGGTTCACTGATTATTTCTTCTGCTAGCTCATATCTGTGGTTGAGCCCCTATGGTGAATTGTTCATGTAATTTTTGTCCTTTTTAACTCCAGAACTTCAATTTTTTTCTATTTTTATTTCTCTTTATTGGTACTATTTGATGAAACATCATTTTCACACTTTCCTTTAATTCTCTAGACGTCATTCCATTAATTTTTTAAACATATTTACAATAGCTAATTTAAAGTCTGTGTCTACTAAGTCCCAAATCTGGGCTTTCTCAGGAGCATTTTCTCTTGGCTGCTTTTTTGCTTCCTGTTAGTGGCATACTTTCCTGTTTCTTTACATGTCTCATGACTTTTTGTAGAAAACTATACAGTTAAATAATGTATCATAATAACTCTAGGGTCAGATAGGTATTTATTTTGTTGCTAGGTTTTTGTAATTGTTTTTCTTGTTGCTACTGACTTGCTTACTGACTTTTCTGAGCTAATTCTGTAGATTCTGTATTGTTTCCAGTGTATGGACACTTAAGTCCTCTGGTGGCATTTTTTTTTTTTCAGTTCTTTTATTATTTATTTTAGGAGTCATCCTGTGTCAGTACAATTTAGCGGTCAGCCAATGACTGGTTAGAAAAGTTTCTTAAATGCCTTGTCTGTATGTCTTCCACCCTTTTTATCCCTTTCCACGAGAGGATCTATGTGAGAAGGCATGCCTTCAAACTTGTTGCAGTTTATAAGACAGCCTTAGCTTTTACTTCCTGTTTGTGCAGGGTTTCAAGGTCAGCCACTAGTGAGTTATTGGGAGCTTCTCTTTTCCCAGGTCTTTCTTGGGTCACCTTTTACACCCTAAGAATATGTCAGAGCTTTTCAAAATTTCAAAATCTCGTTCTCCAAGATTTCCTTTAAATTCCTAGTCAGGTTCTCGGTTTACCCACCTGAAATCATAGCCGTAGGTAGCTGCCATATTGCCACCCATTTACTATTGTTTTGATAGTACTCTGGGGATAGGTGTTTTTTTTTTTCCTCCCATGAGCTGAGCTCTGAGTCCAATCAAATACCTACGGCACTCTGGGAATAGAGATTTTTCCGGGAAGCTGCTTGTTCGGACAAAATACTGACTGTGCTCTGGGGATGATGCCTTTAATGTAGCTCTAAGAGAGTTCTGTCCTTTCTGTTGGCTATCAGGCTGCCAATTTTTTGCAGCTCTGGTGCCACTAAGCTGGGGAGAAAGGCGGGTGGGAATAGCCTCAAGCTAAAATGTTAGAGACACCACTGTCTTACCGAGGTTCAGTAGTTTCTCTTAGACAATTTTCAGTTTTTTTTTCTGTGGCTTTGGTTAATTTTCCGAGTTTTGAAATGGTTGGTTTTAGTTGTTTTGCCGGTATTTGTATTGTTTTTGTGGGACAGTTTGTGAAGGTTCTTGTCCTACCATTCCGGAAGTCTGTCTCCAGGATTCTGTATAAGTTACAGAATAATGGCAAAGCAAAGAAACAAAAAAGGAGCCTCTTAAAGAGAAATGTTACCCTTTTCCTTCCAGCTTTGTCTTTTTCTGTATCCCTGTCTTGTCTTCTGTACTGTCTTCCAACCTCCCTATGGCGTTCTCTCTGTGATGGTTTAGTGTAGTGAGGAGAGTCTTGGCTTCGGAACTTGAGCACACCCGGATTCCATTTCTAGCTCTGCAACAGTAAGCAAGATACTGACTTTCCTTCGGTCTCAGTTTCCTCATATAAATTGGTGATACTCATAGAATCACAATAAAGATTAAATGAGAAAACTTTTAATGAGCTTATTCCAGACCTGTACATACTAGGTGCACAATAAATTAGTAATATAATATACAATGTATTATTTATTTGGTTCTCTCATTTCATCCCTTTTTACTGACCTATCTTAATGAGTTTTGGTGTAAAAATAGTAATTAATGGGTTTAGGAAAGTAACTTATAGAAGAAAGATAATGAAAAGAGAATTATGTCTTTTCTTTGTTGTGTGATCTTAAGCAAATTATTTAGCCACTTTGAGCCTTAGCGTTCTCACCTTTTAAATGAGAATACTAGTATGTGCCTCTGATATGTTAGGGCCTTGCTTTGAGAATCAAATTAGGAGGCTTTGCACCATGCACTGTCTGCAAACGTACAGTAGTCTCTAGTTTGTGAAGATAAGTGTCTGGTTCTTGGATTAGATTCATGGGATTAAGTTTGCTTTTTTTTTCTTCTCAAAAAACATAAACATAGAATGTAAAATAAGTTGCTTATTATTTGTGGCACCATTTCCCCCCATCTTTTGAGTTAGATAAGTATTTTGCCATATTTATCCATTATGTGGCAAATGACATTTACTGTTCATAGGCTTTGGATTTAATATTTTCATTTAATTGTTCACTTTGTGATTTAGGCTAAAATAGAAGAAAAGGCCATTTATGAATGCTGTAGCCGTCGAAATATGTATGTGAACATAGCAAGAAATA
Source organism: Phocoena sinus (assembly GCF_008692025.1). Lineage (NCBI taxonomy): Eukaryota > Metazoa > Chordata > Mammalia > Artiodactyla > Phocoenidae > Phocoena > Phocoena sinus. The sequence goes on along the minus strand of NC_045768.1, from coordinate 75,787,297 downwards.
CTCTGAAGAAGCTGAGAGACCAAGGTAATGTCTTTTCAATTAAGTGATAAGATAAAAAGTTGTGATTAACACCTGACACTGAATGTGTTTTCTTCATTAACAGGGTTGTTTTTAGATATTCAATGAAATGTATGTTTTAAATGTTCTGTTGAATCAAACGTGCAGGCGGCATTTTTTTGTTGAAAGTAACAAGTTAGCCTTGAACTTAGATGTAAATATAACTTCACTGAAGGAGGTTGTCAGTGATATATTTAAATTTGATTTCTGGTTATAAAGTAATTCACCTCCATGTGGAATAGTATCAGTACTTCTCAACTTTTTAAAAATCAGTATTGTCCCCCTAATAAACCTATTTTTTCTACCTCCTTCACCCCCAGTAAAATGAAGTACTGAGGGATAATATTTTATCAGTTAAATTGGGTTTTGTAGAGCCACATACTATTGTAATATCTAAGATTTTTTTCACTCTTCAAGAGCCAATTTTACTACTCTGGGGGCAGTACCACCCCAGCTGAGAATACGTGGCATTAGTTCAAATAATACACGGCATGTGGGATCCTCCCGGACCGGGACACGAACCCGCGTCCCCTGCATCGGCAGGCGGACTCTCAACCACTGCACCACCAGGGAAGCCCCAGAAAAACATCTTTTAAAAAAACAGTCAAAGACAACTATCTTCCAGATCTCTTATATAGACCCTCCTTTACATGACTACTGAGATATATGTAATATTCATGAATACAATCATTTTATATACAGTGTGTCTAACTTTTTTTACTCAGTAAGGTATCATAGAAGTCTTTTGTCAGTTAACCTGGAATCCACGTTCATATCTAGATCTGTATGATACTTTTTAAAGACTGCATGAAATTCTGTTGTATAGAACCTGTACTATACATATTCCATTATATGGAATCTCTAATGTAGATGAACTAAATGCCTTTGGGTATTTAGATTGCTTACATTTTTTGAGTATAAATTCTGTGATAAATATGTGTGAGGATGTTAACACATTAACATTTACTTAAACCCGAGCATATGTATCTTTAGCATAAAGTCCTATACACAGAGAAGCTAGCAGAAAGGGTCTGCATGTTTAAAATTGGTAAATATTGTTGTTTTTTAAATTTTTATTTATTTATTTATTTTTGGCTGCGTTGGGTCTTCATTGCTGCGCGAGGGCTTTTCTCTAGTTGCGGCAAGTGGGGGCTACTCTTCGTTGCAGTGCATGGGCTTCTTATCGCGGTGGCTTCTCTTGTTGCAGAGCACAGGCCCCAGGTGCATGGGCTTCAATAGTTGTGGCACGCAGGCTCAGTAGTTGTGGCTCACGGGCTCTAGAGCACAGGCTCAGTAATTATGGCACACGGGCTTAGTTGCTCTGCGGCATGTGGGATCTTCCCGGACCAGGACTCGAACCCGTGTCCCCTGCATTGGCAGGCAGATTCTTAACCACTGCGCCACCAGGGAAGCCCTGGTAAATATTGTTAACTACCCCAAAAAGGGTTTGTCCATTTACATCGCCCACTAATGGTGGAGTATGTGGTTTTCCTCACACCCTGCCAAACTTTCTTATTTATCCTATTTCAGAGTGTGAAGTATATTAAAAAAAAAAAGTTATTTTAATATCTTTGATTGCTACGAAGTTGAAGATGTTTATTTCTCTCTCTTTTTAAATTTGCTCTTTGTATCCTTCTGCCCCCGCCTTTATAAATTGTCCTATTCATTTGGGACAGCCTTTTACATATTCTCTTTTAATAATACTGCAGATATTTTCTTCAGTTTGTCACTTGTGCATCAGCCTTATTTATAATTTTTTTTTAATAATATAGAGGTTATTTTCAAAGTGTAATCAATCTCTTTTTTATTGGTTTCTGGTTTTTTTTTTTTTTTTTTTTGCGGTACGCGGGCCTCTCACTGTTGTGGCCTCTCCCGTTGTGGAGCAACAAGCTCCGGACGTGCAGGCTCAGCGGCCATGGCTCACGGGCGCAGCCGCTCCGCGGCATGTGGGATCTTCCCGGACCGGGGCACGAACCCGTGTCCCCTGCATCGGCAGGCGGACTCTCAACCACTGCGCCACCAGGGAAGCCCCGGTTTCTGGGTTTTGTGTCCTGCTTTGAAAGTCTGTTCCATTCTCAAGAATGTAAAAACTGTTCATCTGTGATTCCTTTATGGCATTTTTTTTTTTAATGTACAGCACTTTAAGTAGACTTAAATACATGTATTAAAATATACGAGATCTCTTAGATTCGTATTTTCATGGCATTCTACCTTCCCCCCCCTTTTTCTCATATTAAATATAGCACGTAGAAATAGAACATGCAGGTCTAAGTACATATTTTAAATATTCCCAAAGAAAATAGAAATGGTTTGCAAGCTGTTACAGTTGTGGTAAATGATGGTATGAAACTCAGTGACTCAAATTTAGACACACTCTATCCAGTAGTCAAAATGTATTAGTTTTAGCAAATGTGAAATCCTGATCTTTTTAGTAGTTGAGTAGATATGACTTTTTCCCAGTTTGGAACTGGTTATGAAGATGTTTGCCCTCACAGGTTGGGTGGATGTTTTAAAATAAAAAAAAAATTTTTATACTGTAGACCTTTTTATGTTCTGTATGTTTTCATGAAGTAGATAAAAATAGTTCATCTCAGGAGAAAAGTTCTTATATGTTTTAGATGTGTCTGGAAGCAGTAACAACAATAAGACAACTGGATTGAAAAAGAATGAAAAGAAAAACGGTAAGCTTACTGTGATAACGATAGGCCTTGCAGTTGTGACCTTAAAGGGGAAGTAAATTTGGTAGACTGCAGCTATTAAACTCTTGTGTTTGTGAAGGATCAGCTGCATACTTTGTACATGTGCTGTCCTTTTTAAAAACTTGTATAAATTGGAGATGAAAAGATGGGCTTTGATTTAAGTAATATTTGGATAGAATTCTCAACTTTTTTTTTCTTTTGGTAGTTAACGTATGTCTAGTCAGCAAGAGTAGTGCTGTTCAAATTTTCAAACTCTACCTGCATTGGCATTGCCTGGAAATCTTGTTAAAAATGCAGATTCTGATTCAGTAGGTCTGGGTACAGCCTCAAAGTCTGAATTTATAACAAGAAAGAAGGTAGAGAAAAGAATTTGGTTGTATTTTGAATAAAACCAGATGGTTGTGCTTCTCTTTAAAGAAAAAAAAAGCCTTGGGCTTCCCTGGTGGCGCAGTGGTTGAGAGTCCGCCTGCTGATGCAGGGGACGCGGGTTTGTGCCCCGGTCCGGGGGTATCCCACATGCCGCGGAGCGGCTGGGCCCGTGCGCCATGGCCGCTGAGCCTGCGCGTCTGGAGCCTGTGCTCCGCAACAGGAGAGGCCACAACAGTGAGAGGCCCGTGTACCGAAAAAAAAAAAAAAAAAAAGCCTCATGTAAGAATTGAAACAACGTAGATGCTTTTAGAATCTAGTAATACTTCTCATAACACAGTTTTTCGTTTTACAAAAGAGTTTGCTAAAGCATGTCTAGTAAATTCTGCTAAAGTAATAAATTAGAGAAACTTTCTCGAGAGCTCATTAGAGTGAGGGGATCTGGGACTGGGTTACTGGTGTTGGGAAGAGATCCTTGAGCTATCTTGCCTTTGTGAGAGTCATCAGGGTTCCCATTGTCTCCTGCTTGTAAGCTTTTGTACTTTTCTTATCTGAGTGAGTATTAAGAATTGTTACGCAAGATGTCGAGCCAGAAGGCCTGGGTTTGTGTATCAACTGTGCTGTGTGGCTTTGGTCATATGTCCTTACTTTTCTGAGTCTCATCTAACTCATCTGTAAAAATGAAGTCAGTTCACTTGCCATTCTGGCTTAATGTAAAGTTTAAATCAACATGCTTAGAACAGGTTTCGGCCTGCTTAATATGCACCAGCTATTACTGATATAATTTTAACTTTCCCACCTCTCACCCAAAGCTTAGGACATCGCGTGGTCCAGGGAACAATATTGATTTGTTGTGGCTGTTATTGAAGGACACGAACACTTGGATTCTTTTAGACTACAGTCTTACTTAATGTTAATCAGAATCCTAGCATTTCATAAAAGGGTTAGTAGACTCTAACCCTACCACTACTTAAAGAGGGAAAAAAAGCAATTTAAATTTTATTGGACAGCGTTTCTTTTTCTCTTAGTGCTCACAGGAATTATTCTTTACAGACGTCTTAAAGGCTCCCTTCTAACTGAAGCACAGTTCTGTGAAAATAACTACCCCCAACCCAACCCTGTCAAACCAGGAAATATTCTTTTAAACCCAGGCATGACAAAAACTCTTGTAAATGATCGTAAGTATATGTGTCCAAAAATTAGCCTTTCTACACGCTAAGACTGGAGCCCTAAAAGTCCCAGTGTTCTGGGACTTCCCTGGTGGTCCAGTGGCTAAGACTCTGCGCTTCCAATGCAGGGGGTCCAGGTTTGATCCCTGGTCAGGGAACTAGAGCCCATGTGCCACAACTAAGACCCAGCACAGCCAAAAAAATAAATATGAAAAATAAAAGTCCCAGTGTTCTGACATTTTCTAATGGAAACAAGATTTGTGGCCAGCCATGGCCACAAATGATGGCTGCATCATTAGGCTACAGGTAAAAACATTGTTGCATCTCATTTTCTTTCCCTTTCCATTTCATTTTATTCCCAGTATCTAAGTGCTTTATTTATGTAATCAGTTTTATTAAATCTTAGCAGCCATTTCAGGTAAGTACTGTTACCACCTCCATTTATACAAATGAAGAAACTAAGGTTCAGAGAGGTCAAATAATTTATCAGAGGTCACTCAGAAAATAAGTGGTAGAGCCAGGATTTGAACCCAAGGAGTCTGACTCTGGAGCTTCTGCTTTTACCCCTAGACATATGTGGGCAGTGCTGTGTTCCGTATACTTCATACCCTTTCACTAGGAATTCTTATAAAAAGACTTCCAATTAGTCTTCTTATTTTGCATTTTCTCCGAATACTGGGCATAGTTAGTTAATATATTTATCCCACTCCCTCTCCCCCCAGAAAAGAGATAGCAAGAGGATATTTAACGTTAACACAACTGTCAAATGTTAGGTCCATCAGGGTTTGAAATGCAGTTATAGAAATATTTTTCATTGGCTAGAAGATATTTAGCTTCAAACTCTTGTATCTTTAGAACTTCTCTCTTGGGATTATTTTCGCCATTTGCTTTACCTTCCTTTAAATCCTCTCATTGGAAGGCAGTACACTTAACAGTTAAGAACCGGGGCTCTGAAGGAGAAAGGCAAATCTGGGTCTGGGTGCTGGGTAAGTCATGAGTCACTCTCCCAGGGTCGGCTTCCCCACTCTGAACAATGAGATGATGGTAGCTGCCCCATCAGTAGCTATGAGAATCCGTTAAAATAGTGCATCTGAAGTGCTTGGTGCAGCGCCTGCCTCGTCATCGCATAACAGACACCCAAATAAAAGAGTTGCTGTCATCATCGTCATCAGAGCCAGTTTGAGGGTCATTAATAAAAACAAGTGTTCATAAACGGGGCTAGTGAAAAGCCCAGATACACTCTCAGTGACAATAAACAGATCTCTGTGTGTCTAAAAGGAAGACATGGGTCCTAATTCAGGAGTTACTATGCACTAGAGTAGATGACAGATCAAGTTGGTGACAGTCAACTTGTGGTGCTAAAACCACAATTACCTGGCGTTGGGCTGACTCTGGAAGCAGGTGGGAGAATGCCTGTTTGAGCAGTGGCAGCCCTGATGCAGGAAGCAGCTCACCTGCACGTACTCCTTTGCATAATTCTGTTCCTTTTCCTGTTACTCGGAGATCACACTGAGTCTGTGCTCACGACAGGATCAGGAATGCAAAGGCAAGTCTCTGCATGCAGGTCCTCATTTCCCGCCCCACATCTCTTCATGAATAACTCTACTTCATGTTCTGTTTTAGCTTCTAGGAAGATGTGCTGTCGATGTGGGAAGATCTGTGGCGTGACTCCTGCAGGCAAACACAGCAGCGTAGAGGAATGTCACTACCACTTTGGCCGACTGGTGAGTCATAAAGGCAGGTATCTGGTCGTTCCATTTCATTTACTTGAAGAGCCGGTGCCAAAGCGGTGGGGAGAAAAGTGGAATAAAGTATTCAGTTCAATGTGTATTTGTTAAATACAGTCCAGTAAAGGGAAACTGTATTGATTCAAAAGTTTCCATTACAAACACTTACTCCCGACCATCACTTCTTAACTTTGGAGCTCGCTGGCTCAAGAAGTATGGCTGTGATGATTCTTCCGCCTGTTTAAGACCTCAGGTCAATCAGCTACCTCCTGACTTCACCTGCTTTTCACAGGCCAGCGTTAGAATAATTGCTTACGGCTCCAGTTCCTTGGCCCCTGCCCTGCACTGAGCAAGGATGAACAACTGCTTCCTCTCCCCCAGCCCAGCCCCCATTTCTTCTCCAGCACAGTAAATTCTCTACAGTCAACTCAGATGGTTCTTTTCCCTACTCAGACCAAAAAACCTGGGTGCAGTCATCGCTCTCTCCCCTCGGTGCACACCCCCCCATTCAAGGCCTTTGTTTTGTTTTTCCCTTTTTCTTTTTTTCTGCCTATGCCAGCGCCCTTAGTTCCCCCACCAAGGATTGAATCCGGGCCATGGCATTGAGGGCACCGAGTCCTAACCACTGGACCGCCAGGGAACTCCCTGGTGCGCCCTTTCATCTCAGCAGTGTCCAAGTCCCATTTGTTCTGTTACCTCCAAAGTGTCTCTTCTCCACCTCTGCTGCGCCCCACCAGGGCCACAAGACCCTTATCTCCTTCCCAAGCTACTGCAGCATCCTTCCAGTCTTAACGCTCCCTCGCCCCAAGCTACTTCTCACCCAACAACTCCCAGAATAATTTTTAAATCACAGTTCTGTTTACATCACTCCCCTGCTATAATGAAAATTCTTCAATAACTTTGTCAACCCTGCCGAATTTGGCCTCTGCCCGCTATCTCGTACCCTTTCCACAGTTTCTTTCCTATCACACTGGCCAACTTTCTGGAGTCTTCTAACCTGCTGTCTCCTTTTCACATAGCTGGTTCCTTCTCATCTTTTAGGTCTCTGCTTAAATGTGACCTACTCAAGGTTCTTTCGCGACCCCGTGATCTAAAATAGGTCCTCCCTCTTCTATCACAACCTTTGAGGGCCTTTGACCGTCAGTGCCTTTGACAGCACCCAACTGCATTTTGTAACGATTTAGTGGTTTATCTGCCATCTTCAAAAGACTGCAAGCTCTTGGAGGGACCGAATGTTTCCCCAGCACTTGGCATGGTACCTAACGCAAACAGGCTGTCAATATCTGTGTGGATAGATGGGTGAACAGATGAATTATTTATGTAGATATGGAAATGAATATGAAAAAGCTATTATAATAAATGCTATGAAGAAAATAAAGCAGAGCAGAGGAAGTAGAGAGGAACAGTGAATGTGATTGAATTATAGAATAAATGTAAGAATAATGGATCAGTAGTAAAGTAAATCAGACAAGTTTGACTTAAGTGTTTAGGGCTTAGTTTTAGTGGGTGGGGAGACTGTAAATTCCAAAAGGGAAGAAAATAGGAAGACACTGAAGGAGAATAAAAGTAGTAGATTAACTACTGTGTGGAATGACTAGACAACACAGCATAATGAACAGAATGGGACTTTGGAGCCGGCGGACCTGAGATTTTGGGCTGTTTCACCACTTCCTTCCTCTGAGACCTTGAGCAGGTTTCGGAAGCTCTCTGAGCTTTTGTTTCCACATTCATAGAATGAGCTTTGCGTCCAGTTTAATGAGCTGACGTGTCCAATTCCTGGCTTCTAACAGATGCTCTGTTAATACCGGTTCTCAGCCTCCCTTTCTCATCACAGGAGAAGGTAAGATAAAGCCGTGAGATGTCAAGATTAGATGGGTAATAGAAGGTTGGTTAAGCAAGAGTCTTCAGTGCCAGCCTGAGAAATCTGCATTTGATCAGCAATGTAGAAGTGAAGCATTTGAGGAAAGTAATGTAATGAAAAATGTGCTTGAGGAAGATTAACCACATTTTATGGGAAAACTGGTGCAAAACCTACTGTAGGCAGAGGGGTTTTTAGGGAACAGTTGGGAGAACATTACCTTGGGCCAGAGGGAAGAAGGGCTTGGGGTAGGTAAGGGTACGGGTGAGATGGAAGATGTGAGAGAGATAAAAGAGAGATGAAGGCTTAGGCTTGTTGCTGTGAAAATGTGCAAAGTGTCTGGCCAAGGTAGTGGAAGAAGAGGGTGTCGGGATTTCAGAGGTCCAGCCAAGGTTGGAGACAACATCTTTGTTACGGTCTCAGTCTACGTAACTGGGTGATGTTCCTCGGGTCAGATGCAGGAAGGGAGAGGGTGGTAGCCGGAGCCCATCATCCAGGGGCTTCAGCACAGAGGGCAGGTCAGGGAGGAGAATATTTTGAAAGGATGGTTGAGGTAGAGTTAAAGCAGGATAAAGAAGTGATATCAGGAGAGGAGCTGAGGGGCCCAGCCACATTATGGGGAAGCAAAGGGAGGAAGGGGAGAAAGGCATTCAAGACACTGGTAATTATAATTCACCTTCCAAGTGCAGCCTCTGAGAACTTGGCTTCTAGGAGTCAGTGTTTCCTGTTTGTTACATAATAGCTAGAAAAGCAACCATGCAGAGTTTTAGACTTTACATCAGATCGCTTGCATGGTGCAGTCTTAAAGATCCTTGTGCGTGAGACGCTCTGGGAGTTAGCCACTCCGCCTTGTCAAGCTTGCTTGTTTTGATTTTTACTTTTCGTGTGGTTTGCAGTTCTTGGTAGCTCAGAAAGGCGGTACAGCTGTTGTGAAGGTGTCCTTCGATCCCCCGGGTGTCAGGTCGCCAAGGTAGGGCTTGTTCCCCAGAATGCTGCTTGTTTCAGAACCAGAGTTGCTGCCTCCTGCGCAGACCTTGGGGATCCATAAGCATTTGGTGTAATCCACTAATTTTCAGTTGATGAAATTTTTATGAGCTTAGTTGCTCTTGCCAAAACATACAGTAACTTATTTGGCAGTGTTCGTTTCAGCTTCACGTTCAGGACCAAAAAGCAAACCCAGAAGGCTTTGTGAAGACTTTTGTCAAGTTCCCACCCCGCAGCGGGAATCACGGTTGTATTTGCCGTGAATTGTGAGGTGGTACGTTGGTGGTATGTTTTGCCTTATTTATGCATGTGTAAGGAACGTTCCCAGGCTCTCTCTCTCAGTCCCACACAGTGCTGCGATGTTGTTCACACATTTTCAGATGAAGCAGCTGAAGCTGAAAAGAGTTAAGTGACTTGGTGGGATACCTGCACTTGGTGATGGAGCCGGGAGTTGGCCCACGATCCTCTTTCTTTTACTTATTAATTTTTATTTAGATATAATCACTGCTTGTCCTACTCATTACGTTGCTGAAATTACACGGGTGGAAAATGTTATGAATACTACTGTTATCCCCCAAATCAGCATAGAAGCTTTAATTTTTAAAAAGCTATTGTTTTTATAGAGACAGTAAAATATTTATAGGGAGTTACCTTCTTCCATATGAGAATCAATACTAAACAGTAGGGGAAAAACAGAACTTGGAATCATGAGACCTCGGAAGCTCCACTGCTTATCAGCCAAGTCTCCCGGATGCTCCAATATGTAAATTATGAGGTTAATAATAACCCGACAGTGATGGTGAGACTCACATACACTAATATATGGCAAAGTGCTTTGTATGTGTCAAACATCATGTGAACAGTCATCTTTAACAAAACATAAAATTAAATTTTTGTTCCCTGTGGCATATTTGGAAAGCAGATTTGTGGAGTTGAATTTTAATAGATATAGAAGGGAAGTGTTCAGTTTTTAAGCTTAGATTTTTGTTGTTGTTGTTGTTTTGTTTTGTTTGTTTTTTTGCGGTACACGGGCCTCTCACTGGCGCCACCAGGTAAGCCCTAAGCTTAGATTTTTAACTGCAGACAATGAAAGCTGTTTCTGGCTTAGAAATCAAATGTTTTTTTTCATTCAACAAGGTTTATAACTGCATTGTTCAATATGGTATCCACTAGCAAACAAACGTGTCGGTATAGAGAACAGAGTAGCAGTTACCAGAGGGGAGGCGGGGGAGGGCAAAATGGGTAAAGGGGGTCAACAGTATGGAGACGAATGAAAACAAAATTTTTGATGGTGCAGCGTGCTGTAGTGTTTATAGGAGTCAAAATATAATGTTATACACGTGAAACTTGTATGATGTTATAAAACAATGTTACCTCAATAAAAAGTTAAATTAAATTAAAAAGTTAGTTCGTCAGTCATACTAGCCATATTTCAAATACTCAATCCCCACTTGTGGCTGGTGGCTACCATATTGGACAGGACAGAAATAGAACATTTCATCTTCACAGAAGGTTCTTTTGGATAGCACTGATCTCTAATGAAAATAATTGTAAAGCCTATGCCGAGAAAATGAAATTATTTTTATTAGCAGAAATATTACCAACATTAAGGAAAAAATTAAAGCTTGGAACACCATTTATATGACCGTCAGATCCACACACTGGCTTTTGTTACCAAAACTGAATGATAGGGTTAGACTGTATATTCCAGTTAGAAATATTCCTTTAAGATATCTAAGATGTTAAAATATGTTTGCCCAATATGATGTTTAAATTTAATATTTCCGTCTTTATAGTGCTAAACAGCCAAAGGTTTGGAACTTACTCAAGTGACAGTGGTTGATCCCAGCCTCCAGGTGGGCTATGATACATCTGTGAAACCAGATGAAGAAGTCATTGACTATAACACTAGGTATGCATTATACACAGGGGTTTGTTTTTGAAATTATAGAACATTCAACATGTACTTTGAGTTTTAGCCTAGGTACTTTTATTTGATTCAACTTTAGAGCATGAGTTAACACTGTTTGCTTTTAATTAATTTGTTTATTCAAAACTGTTCATGTTCTGTTGAGTACCTTGCTAAAATTATGCAGACACTGTATTAGGCCCTGAGTAACAACCCGAAATGAGAGATACGGCCTCAGCACTCATGGTGTTTACATGTTGGAATGGTAGGTAGGAGGCTAGAGAGACAGACAAAAATATTGAACAAGTTATTGATTCATTCATTTATTCATTCAATCATTAATCAGTTTCTTCTGAAAATACCATACTGTTCCCATTAGATGAAAATTTCTATAATCCTGTAGACAAGTCACTGAGTATACATAGCTTTGATATAGCATACAGAACACTGGTTCAGTGCAAGTTCTATTTTATTATTATTATTATTAAAGTAGGACATGTTTCTGATCCAAATTCAATGCTAACTTGAGATAGTATGATATAGATGTGCCTTTTATTTTTAAAAACCTCATATAAAATACCCAACAATATCATTGATTAATTGAATTGGATTTCCTAAAGGCACATAAGCCATATGACATGACATATTTATATATTTATTTAAATATATCTATTTAAATATAAAATAGAAGACATTGATCTTATTGTACAATGAAAATTTAGAAGTGTTAATTACTGGTGTGATTGTATTTATTCAATTTTCTTTAACAGATTCTCCAATGGTACTTAATATGACGTGTGTGTGTGTATACATGCACACATATATACATACATTTGTATATGTATATATGAACAAATATGACTTGATACACATACACGTGTATATTATATGCATTATATACTATAGTACATAGTTTATAGTATTATAGTATATATAGTATACATAATATATATTATATATGTGTACGTCCATAGTTTTGGAGCACAGTAAGGCAAGGTGGTCAAGTTAATTAAAAGTTGTTGTGATAAATTTTGAGAATAATTATAAAGAATTCTGATAACAAGTATTTTTTAACCTAAATTTCCTCATGGTTCATAAAAACGGTTGTATACATAAAAACTCAGTAAAAGTTGCTGTTATCAGAAAATGCATTTTGTTACTAATCTCTCTCCTGACCTCATTTGATTTTTTTTCCTACTCATTTTGGCCATATCCTAATAGCCCCATCTATTTTATATTTTACTTTTTTTTTTTTCTTTATTGAGCTATAACTGACAAACAAAATTGTACTATATTTAAAGTTACTGTACTCTTATTGGTTCTCGTTCTTCCATGGGTTTAGCGGAATCTTTTCTAACTCCTTTTTGGAACAAGTCAGGAAATGCTTTGCTAATTACTGATACTCATAGCAGCAAAATGAGAACTGAAGGTCTTGCTTTAAAATTAAAAACTTGAATCTTAAAAGAAAAAGTCAAAAGGGGGCTTCCCTGGTGGCACAGTTGTTGAGAGTCCGCCTGCCGATGCAAGGGGACACGGGTTTGTGCCCCGGTCCGGGAAGATCCCACATGCCGCGGAGCGGCTGGGCCCGTGAGCCATGGCTGCTGAGCCTGTGCGTCTGGAGCCTGTGCTCTGCAATGGGAGAGGCTATGACAGTGAGAGGCCCGCGTACCGCACACACACAAAAAAAGTCAAAAGGATTCAATGCATTGCATTCTTTTAAAATGAACCCAAGTACTCCATCCATGATCATGTCCTCTTAATTCAAATATTTGATTATGCATCACATTCCTTAACTAAGCCAGATGATGGAGCCAGGTATCTTTTGTTTCTTACAGGAGACAGTACTATGAACATACAGCTTACGTTGAAAATACGTTTGCAGTATTTTTATCTCTTTTCTCCTAATTTGCGGTAAAGCGCAGCAGCAGCCACATTTCTGAACACTTACTTTTAGTATGTGCTTCATGAAAACCACTAGGATAGTCAGTTTTCTGCATGTATTTTCACTGTTTGCATGTATTTTCATTGGGTCCTTATAAGCCATTAAGATTGGTAATTGACCCTACTTTACAGATGAGAAGACTGAAACCAGAAGGCTAAGCAACTTGTTGAAAATCAAATATAATAAGTAAATGGCAGAGTCATAGCATAGCTCAAACTCAGGTTGTCTAGACTCTGCTTATGGCTCCATCTGCTTTTCCATGCTTCTCACATTTCATCTTTAGCTTTGCCTTAATGGGAGATAGACTACTTAACTGTAACTGACAAAACTCAGATTATACAGAGATAAGCGTTCACAAAGGAACTTTATGAACTTGTAATAATGTCTCCCCCTGCCTTACATGATTGATCCAAATTATAAATTTTACTAGGTTACATCAATATAACCTAGTAAAGGGATAGTTGGCAGACATACAATAAGGTCTTTGTTCTGTTCATCCAATGTTTGTCACGTTGAGTCAGTAATGTGTTCTAACTATAACTGATGAAATCTACTTAGTTGTACTCTTACATGCACTGTGTGTCTTCTTGGGATAGGTTTTCTGGTGTGGTTGAAGATGACTTGAAAGACACGAAAACCTCAGTCCGTGATGTGCAAGCCACCTTGTTGAACCTGTTCAGCGCTGACGCTGTACTAATTGGACATAGCTTTGGATGTAGTCTCTATGCACTTAAGGTAAAGAGTTAGAGGCTCATATTCTTATAAAACTGTGTGTGTTAATGCGGTAGTCATTACCATTGTGTTATCACCGACGCTTGATTTGCCCTTTTAGACAAAACAAGATAAGCATCACTGTGCTGATGACTTTGTCCAACTCTGATAAACCAGAAGCAGTATAAGATGCCCAAGTCATTTGGCTAAACAAGATCAGAACGAAAGTCCATTATCAATTGTGATGAAGCCAAAATCGTTCTTTTGACATGGTCTTAGATCATTGTCTTTACTATTCACGTGGGTAAAACTACGTTTATCTAATAGGTTATTATAGTCACGTCCTGGAAGATACTTTTTCATATTAAGTCAGGTAGACTTATAAAACCTACCTGTAAGGTAGGCTCAAAATCAAATGGCATGTTCATTTTTCTTGGCATGATAGACTTGAAAATCTCCCCCTTAATACTCCAGGTTACAATGGTCTGTTCTTTGCTCCATGTTCTAGAACAGGTGTCAGGACACTATGGTCCATGTTAGCCACCTGTTTCTGCAAATATTTTTATGGAACAGAGCCACCACACCCACTCATGGATGTATTTTCTATCACTGCTTTCATACTACAGTGGCATTGTTGAGTAGTTATAACAGAAGTGGTATGGCCTGCAAGCCTAAACTATTTATAACTCGGAAGAGAGAGTTTGGTGGCCACCCCCGATCTAGAACAGTGCTCTGCAACAGAACTCTCCGTTCTACGTGTTCACTAACCAATATGGTAGACACTAGCCACATGTGGCCAGTGAGCACTTAAAATGTGTCGAATGTGACCGAGAAAACCATTTTTTCATTTTGTTTACTTAATTTCAATAGTTACATGTGGCTGGTGGCTACCACATCGCACAGTGCAACTCTAGAACTTTGGGGACCTTGACTATTTGTTTCAGCCACCCCTAGGACTTACCTTCATGCCGAGAAGGGCTAGTTCTTCTTTAGTGTAAGAATGTAAGTAAGGCCATTTAATTTTCCTGAGTATCCACCTCTTTCCCTGCAAAGCTGGTACCGTAGTATAGATAGTTGTTTCACACAGCACTGTTGTCTCTGCATGTGACAGATGAGACTGGAATGTGCTTCCACCAGACCCCACCCAAGTGTGAGCAAAGAGAGTTGGGGACGTAAGCTTTCTGTAAGAAAGCTCTTCACAGGGATGGCCTTCTGTCACCTCAGCGACAGCTTGTCTCAGACTCAGTTTCTCACCATGACTTTCCTGTCTCTCATTTTCCAGGAACAGTTCTATTTCACTTGTCTCCCAGACCAGAAAATGTGAAACCACTGTGTTTTTTATTCGTTGTAATCAGTCTGTTTCTTTCACCCAGATTACTCGTAGATTTCTCTATTTTTCTCTATTTCCGCCCGCCCGCCCCCCGCCCCCGACCTTCTCTTATGTGCTCAGTATTCTGCAGCCAGGAACCAGTGTCCAGGAGGTGGCCGACACGTTAAAAGTGAGAATTTAAAGCGTTTATGGATGGGGCGTAGTAGGTGCTAAACATTAATCTTCCAACCCCTTTCTTCTTCTTTTTTTTAAATAAGTTTATTTTTTATTCATTTATTTAATTTTTGGCTGCACTGGGTGTTCGTTGCTGCACACGGGCTTTCTCTAGTTGCTGAGAGCGGGGGCTACTCTTTGTTGCGATGCGTGGCCTTCTCATTGCGGTGGCTTCTCTTGTTGTGGAGCATGGGCTCTAGGTGCGCAGGCTTCAGTAGTTGTGGCATGTGGGCTCAGTAGTTGTGGCTTGCGGGCTCCAGAGCGCAGGCTCAGTAGTTGTGGCGCACAGGCCCAGTTGCTCGGTGGCATGTGGGATCTTCCTGGACCAGGGCTTGAACCCGTGTCCCCTGCATTGGCAGGCAGACTCCCAACCAGTGCACCACCAGGGAAGCCCCAACCCCTCTCTTCATCAGTCTTTAAATTACTCTTGTCCTGAGGCTAATCTTCTTCAACGCTTTTTCAAAGTACAGCTCTTCTAACAAGGAATCCAAACTGGTACCTGACAGTCTAGGCTCTGTTATCTGACCCCTCTCTTATTGTATCACTATTTCCTACTTTATTAAATATCAGGAAAAACTTACCTTCTTCCATGTGTAAGCAGAGGGGATTTGGACCTAGATGGGACTAATCCTTGTCCATGCTCCCTCCCCAGGGACAGACAAACCACTGAAATGGGACTTGCACTAGAGTGAGGTGTGCCCGCACCTCCGCTTAGTCACAATGTGGGAGGAGCCTGGCTCACCCTTTACTGCCCCTCACCCCGCCAGTAATTATTGGAACCGCTCTGAGCTCATGCTGCCCCCTGGTGGTGCTCTCTTGGTAGGAACGTGGACTTGGAAGTCAGGCTGCTGAGATTGGATTTCCTTCTACCCTGCTGACTCAGTTAGGCAACTTTCTTAACCTCTCGAAGCCTCAGTTTCCTTGGCTGTAAAAAGGGACAATAACATACCCACCTTGCTAGGTTACTCTGCAGGTTGTAGTGAAATAATGCAAGTTAAGTGCCTAGTGACTGGCCTGTTGTAACTGCTCTTTTGTAGCATAGTTACTACTGCTACAGTACTGTTGCTGCCATCAGCAGTTTCCTTATTCCTTGGGAAGAACGTCTAAAGAGTTTTCCTCTTTCATTTGACAGTTAATTCATACTTCAGTTGTGGACACGACAGTTATGTTTCCTCATCGGCTAGGCTTGCTTCACAAAAGATCCCTTTAAAGTCTAGTGGCCGACTACCTGCGGAGAATCATTCAGGATGATGGTAAGAGCCTGCTTGTTCGTGATAAAAATCGGGGTCCTAAGTCTGACTTGAGTAAATCAGGAGGTTCATGGTAAAGGTCTACTGTTTGAAATGCTGCCCTGTGGGTTCTCTTCTTGGGTAGAGAATTCTAAAGCTTCTGCTTAAGTAAAAAGTGTTCCATGCTCACCACCTGGTATGGTCCTAGATGTTCCACAGGCATCAAAACAGCAATTAAACTGAGACTGGTGACCGCATCATGGTTCAGCAAGTTGCCTGACCTTGGAATTCATGCATAAAACTTTTGTTGGGGCTTCCCTGGTGGTGCAGTGGTTGAGAGTACGCCTGCCAATGCAGGGGACACAGGTTCGTGCCCCTGTCCGGGAAGGTCCCACATGCCGCGGAACGGCTGGGCCCGTGAGCCATGGCCGCTGAGCCTGCGCGTCCGGAGCCTGTGCTCCGCGACAGGAGAGGCCACAACAGTGAGAGGCCTGCGTACCACAAAAAAAAAAAAACTTTTGTTGGTGTAGAGATCTAATTCCATTCTAAGTTTTGCTCTGTACCTCCTTTCATATGTGATTTTCGTTAAGCCTAAAGAGATTCTAAAATTGATTGGGTCCAAGTCATCTCACCCAGGGTAAATAGCGTGCGTTGCGTAAGAAGTATAGCTCAAATTCAATAGATTCATGTGTGCACTTGCTCTGTAGTGGATTGGTACAGAGGTTTTGCTCTCAGAACTTTTTTCCTTTCTGGTTTTTCTGATGAAAAATACCCAACATTAAACAAGTTAATCAAATACCACAAGTACAGCCACCAACTATCCTGTTAGTGGCATTGTGATATGCACGAGATACGTGTCCGGCTTGGAATGGAGGTTAGTTACTCTGTACATTTCATGTATACCCATATAGGCCCCACTTTTGCACAGGAGGGAGAAGGAAGTTAATTTTGAGTATGTTAAAATTATGTTATAATGCTGTATGTTTCTACAGGTTCTCCGCTGATCATGTCATTTATTGTACAAAATACAGATTTTACTTTATGGTCTTTACTCTTTCATTCTCTGTCTCTTAGACACTAACCAACACCATCTTGCAGAGAATCTTTAATTGACATTATCTGCTTTGTTAAAAATATTCATCTCTCAAATTCCCAGAAAATGCTCTTATAAAATTTGGAATGTGTTCTACTGAAAACAATCTGGAACCATGGACACAAAAATATTTCACCTAACAACAAAAAATACCCTATGTAAAACAAAATCTTCGAAAAGTTATATAATACCACAGTTCTCTCAGAATAACACAAATAAACAATAATATACCATTTTAGAAGTGTGGTCCATATGATTTTTCTCATTTAATCTCGGACGTCATTTATTATTTTCACCAGAACTGTAGGCTTGATATTTTGGGTAAATTCCATCTACATTTTTTTTTTTTTTTTTTTTTGCAGTACGCAGGCCTCTCACTGTTGTGGCCTCTCCCGTCGCGGAGCACCAGCTCTGGACGCGCAGGCTCAGCGGCCATGGCTCACAGGCCCAGCTGCTCTGCGGCATGTGGGATCTTCCCAGACCGGGGCATGAACCCGTGACCCCTGCATCGGCAGGCGGACTCTCAACCACTGCGCCACCAGGGAAGTCCCATCTACTTTTTAAAACCATGTCATTTTGTATCTAAGGTCACTCTTTGTCTAGAGAGGTGTACTTTTTCTAGCATCCCTTATTTCTGGCTTCTTGTCAGATCTCTGTCGTTCATTGGTACCTGTCACTTTGTTGGTGTATCTCCCTGGAAACGAGGTTCATGGAGAAGGTACTGATGTGCTATCCAGTCATAGCAATGTAGTGACCACATGACTGAGGACAGGTTACATAGAAAAAGGGAGATGCTTGTTCATCTGGATTTATGTAAAACATTTCTAAAGCAACCAGTAGGGGTTGTTCTAGGTATGAAATAATGAAATATTGATAAGTGGCCACTGGTAATTTTGTTTCAAACTCAAAGACTTCGTTTTGAGACCATCCGTGGGTAACATCACAGAGTTGTCTATGTCTGATGTGCTATTTTATATTCTATACTATTTGGAGGTCACAATTCAAGTGAAAATGCAACCGCCTGCATGGAACTCTGGAAGGTAAAAGACGACCTGAAAGGAAAGAAGTAACCACTTTGCCCAAGAATATCTTAAACCTCTGCATTGCTTCCGTGACTACTTGCCCTCCACTGCTGGCAGTAGAGTTTGGTCTATAATAACATGAGGTTTCTCCACACTTTCAAAGAGAAGAGGAGAAGGAAAAGCACTGCTGAGGTCTATTTATTACATTTTAAAGGTTAAATTTCCACAGTGATTTCTAAAGTTGTGACCGGGGAAGAGCGGGGGAAGGAATTAGGTTTTTTTGGAATTTGACTCATCTTCATAGGCAATGTACAAATAACAGCGGAAGATGGTTTGAAGTTGAAGTAATGGGTCCAGGACTTTCACAAAGGTCGTTTCTCAGGTTACTTAAATTCCTTTTTCTCTCTAAATACTTAGAACCATTATACCGCTTGGAGATAGAAACATCTTTACCTAACAAAATTGTGAGTCTTCTTTAGATCATCTATATAGAAATAGAAGTGGAGATTTTCCTCACAAAATCTATGGAAGTAAATGTAAACTTTTCAGTGTACTGTTAACATAAAAGTTCTGGTCATTTGGCTATTGTGTAATGTGTTTTTAATCTAACTGGTGTATTCTTACTTGATTTTGATATCAACAACTCACTTTTTTTTTTTTTTTTAAGGCAGTGTCCTATGGCTCTTCTAAACACACTGAAATCTAATCGATATACCCAGTACTGGAATTGTCTCATTTCCTTTAAGGCGTTGGTTCTTTCCTTCTTAATTGCTTTTTGATAATGTGGAAACTGGCCCATGGAAATGACATGACTTTATTCAGTTTGACTACTGACCTTTGCGTAAGTATGAATCTTTAATATTAATGCCGTTAACATGCTACAAAGCTACAAAGGTTTCTCTGCCAAGGGTAGGGATGAGACCCAGAGCTGTCAATCGTATGGTCTCTGTGCCAGGAGTAAATTCAAGTTGATGGTGATGATGTGCCCTTGGTAAGAACACCTCAGGTTTGCTGCTCTGGTACTTTGAATTTACAAGTAAATCTTAAGTATCACTGAATTCCTTTCTCTTTTTTCTTTTTAATTATCTACTTTTGGCTGCATTGGGTCTTTGTTGCTGTGTGCGGGTTTTCTTTAGTTGCAGCGAGCGGGGGCTACTCTTCGTTGTTTGTGGTGTGCGGGCTTCTCATTGCAGTGGCTTCTCTTGTTGCAGAGCACGGGCTCTAGGCACGCAGGCTTCAGTAGTTGTCACGCATGGGCTTCGTTGCTCCACAGCACGTGGGATCTTCCCAGACCAGGGCTCGAACCCGTGTCCTCTGCATTGGCAGGCATGTTCTTATCCACTGTGCCACCAGGGAAGTCCAGTTCCTTTTTCTTGATACCGTAAGTACTTCCTTGGTCATCTCTTACACCTGACGTGAAGTAAATTTGTAATGATGTAAATTTAAAGTATTTTAAATATATGTAATCAAGAAGGTCAGGCTGTTATAGAAAAAGCAGCTGTTATTGTGTATTCCAAAGCCACACGCAAAATTTGAAGACATTATCTACATTTTTCAGATCATCCTTGTTCTTGTTCAGTTCCATGTACATGCAAACCAAGAGCTGTCAGGAGTATCTCAACATTTGGGTAAAAAGCAAAAAGGAACTATTTATATATATACGTATATATATATACATATATATAAATAGTGTATGTATATATATACATATAAAAATAGTATGTATATATATATTTGGATCTACTTTCAATGGCTCTTCATTTGATCCCCTACTTAGTTGATGAAATAAATGCTGCGACAGCAGTCTTGCTTTTGTTGTGTCTCCACTGCATATGCTGTTGTGGATGAAGAGCGTTTGGGACAAATACAGTTTCCTGCTCATTGTTTCTGATGCATAAAAGTTGAGCAGATGGCAGGAATATGGAACATTATGCGGTATGGTGAACTATTAACATTGCAGCACAATTAAAAGGGATTCTAGTTCTAAGCCCTCAGTTCACAGAGGTGCAAGAAAACAGATTAGACAGTAGGATACTTCTGGAAGACGTTTCTAGACAGTAGGATACTTCTGGAAGACGTTTCTAATCTTGTGAGCTTGAGATATGTCTGGTGGCATATACCCACCAACTGCTCTCTGCTTATTACCAACAAGGTAGAGGATGATAATTTAAGGTGTTTAAGGTGTTTTTCTCGAAAGTATAATACAGACGTTTGGCAATACCTATGAGACACATTCCTGGACAAAATGGGTAGGCAAGACATTTATTCACTTACTGTATGATCTCAGTGTAGCATGTGCCTACAGTATAAACGGTAAACTCACAAATGATCGAAACTAAAACTTTTTACAATGTGCGATACAGGTAGGGATGTTAATCTGATATGATGTCACATGGCTCCCAAAGATAACTAACTCCAAGCTTCCTATTTTCGTTTCTTAATAAACACATCAGTGTTATCAAAGAAACTAAAACTAAATCCTATTAATTTATCAACCTTACCCTTCTCTCAAAGTTCTTAGGCTTCTAAGGAACGAGATTTAAATCTGTTTTTCAGTGTTAGCATTCTGGACTGACTTGTGGGCTCTGGAAACACCTGACAAAGTTGTCAAATTATTATGGAATGAAATTGGGGTGGCTTCTACAGGTGAGGGGGAAATTTTAGAGAGAGAAGAAGCTCTTTTATATCGCTTAGGTACAGACGTAAATCCATGTCCTGTAAGAACTCATACACTTCCCCTGCTTTTCTCACCTGTGCTGCTGTCAGGGTCAGGTTTACAGTATTTTCTTCTACACAGCAAAACATAACATCCAATATATAGGTACATATCAAAAATATCTGGGACAATGAGTCATGCACTACAGTAACTGCATGCCCACACCTTCCTGTAAAGTCCATGTTTCTAGAAAAATATATTATTGCATATGAAACCACGAACAGGCATTCTGATTCCAGCACATTCTTACTCCAAACAGTATATACAGTCCTAAAAGAGGGCACTATAGATTCACACACAGGGGTCTTACGGTGAACGTCCCAGACAGACAGCAATCTATATACACGTCCCTATTCCATGTCACCTCTCTTGACAGAGGCTGGCTTGCTTGGCATCAAGGTCTCAAGGGTCTCTCATGCCGGTGAAGCGGAAACAGAATCTACAGCTGAAGACGGTCTGTCCTAGGCGGCTTCTTCGGCAGAACAGTCGATTCCCGCGTAGGTAAACTTCTCATAAAGCGTGGTATTCACATAGGTCTAGAAGAACAAGAGTGGTTCAGAGACAAACTGGCTCAGTCCTGCCTCCGCCAGGGGCAGTTACAGTCATACCCCGTTTCCTTAGCTTGTTTCAACTCAAATGCAGATACCTGGGGGGCAGTTTTCTATCCTCATTCCCTCCGTTGTGTTTAACAACTTTCTTCCCGAAAAGCATCTCTTGACTTCTGCAAGTAAGATTGCTTCCTCTCACTTGTTTCAGTCTCTGGCTTCTCTTTCTCATGGTCTCTCACTGGTCCCTCCTGACATGCCCCACATCCTCTAAGGCCCCTTTCTCTGTCTGCTTCTCATCTCCTGTTGTGTGACCTCACCCACAGCTTTGGTTTAATTACCAACTGGGTTTTGATGACGTTCAACATCTACTTCCCTAACCTAGATTTGTCTTTCGAACCTCAGATCTGTAGAGTCAACTACTTTCTAGAAATTATGATAGAATTCCTGACCCTCCCCATAGTAACCTGTAGACCACGCTCTGTTGTCTACCTGCTGTTTGTCCTTGGGCAAGTCACTTTTCACCCTTCTAAGTCTGTTTCTTCCTCTATAAAATTATTAAAGGGTCAGGCTGTATGACTCATGAGATTTAAGATTCCTTCGAGCTCGAATAAGCTACTTCTATATGTTGTTCTACCGTGTGTGACTGTATCTTATATAGGAATCTTATTTCCTCCAAAGTTGTAACTTCCTCAAAGTTGGGTCCACATCTTTTATGTCCCTGTAGCACCTAGGGCCATGCTCAGGGGAACCTGTTGACTTGTATCAACTTTTTATTAACCACAATGGACACATGAGGAATTCTACTTAAAGAACCCCTGCTTTGATCTCCATACTCACCTTTCGTTCTTCTAACATCCTGTTTAAGGACACCAGGATCTGGGCAAATGAGGGCCTTTCATAAGGCTTCTCCCGCCAGCATTGTCTCATGAGATCATACCTTTGAAAACAGTGAAAGGGTTAAGTCTACAACTGTGCTTCAGGCCTGGGCACAGCCTGGTGTAGGGTATTGCAAAAAAGAGAATGTAGCCACCCAACGCATGGTCATCATGCTTAGCCAGTAAAAGACAAAAGTACGGCACCTAGGAAGGTTCTGTTAGGCCTCCCATCTCCCCATCCAAGTCCCCTTTCTTCTCCCAGTAGATCTAGTGCCTGCTTTAGGTACCATTACCACAGGATCTTGGTCTCAGCTATTCTGATTATCTGGAAAGAACTGAGTTACATGGCTAGGGCAGCATGTCCCGTGGAATACCACACCTCTCAAAATATCAGTGTTTTATTTTTTTTAAACGGCCCCGTGCTCAAAGAAATTTGCAAAATGCCACCCATCGCATCTTCCTCTTAGGGATCGACCCAGGAAAATCGTGAGAAGTCATTCCATTAAAAACAAACAACCTTTTTAACCAGGTTTAACCTAGAAGCTTCCCAGACATAACTGATCACAGAACTCTTGTGTCATTTATTTACGTCTCACACTTTCCACATAGTTTAGGGAGTGCTGGTCTAAGTCAGCACTTTCTCAGATGTGGCCAGAACTACTTGTACTGTTAAAATGCAGATTCCTGCTGCATGCTGACCAAGTGACTCAGGGGAACCGTAGTGCACAGAGCGCTCTCAGCCGTCAGCCTGGGGTGTTAGAGATTCTATCAATATCAATGTTCTGTCAATAGAACAGCTTGTACTTTAACCGAAGTTTCATAAGGGCTGAAAATATCCCTCCTTATGGAATGAATCTCAAAAGGTGGAATTTTAGGGACTTTGTCCAGTGATGGTTCAAGTCTAGTTTTATATCTCTTGTACCATAACAATAGTAACACCCGATTTCACTCTTAGAAGTGGCTTGGTTTGGATGATAAATTACTTGCTCAGCCTAGAGCCTTGCACTCTTCAAATCATGCCAGTTAGGCAGCAGCTACATTGCTTAATTCTGGGAATGGCAACGTCACTAGAGATAATCACTATTCCCCTGAGAAGAATACTTATTCCTGGAAAATAATCCTCATTGAAGTAAGATTTTATGAAGAAAAATCTGTCTTCCTTAATAAAACGGCTCTGAAATCTCTGTCCCCAAAGTTAGCCTCAAGGTTTCATACATTTATTCGTGGATAATTTCATGAATTTATTTCAGATCTTTTCTGACTCTGTTGCCCTTTCTCATTTCAACCTTAAGATTCAACCAAGAATCATCACCTTAAATTCCTCCTGGATTTCTATGCCTAGAAAGCTGTTATTCCCTGCCCATTGCATCACAGTCTTAATTTCAAGAACCCCCTTGTTTCTGACTATCTGGGGTGTGCGTGTGTGTGCGCGCGTGTGTGTACATATAGATAAACATATGTGTATGTATCAGATAGCTCCTTCATTAGAGTCAGTCCAAGAAGGGTACAGGGGGAAAGTTAGCATAAAATGGCCCCGGGTGAGGCCTGACTTACACCTCATCATCACAGTTTAGGGGCTTCTCCAATCTGTAGCCCTGGGGCAGCTTCTCGTAGAGTTCTGCACACGTCATCCCACAGTAAGGGGTGCCACCTGGAAGACAGGAAACGGTGCGCCCTAAGCCCCCTCAGATGCAGAAGGCAGCATCTCCTGCCCTGAGGCTATACAGCCAAGGGGCTGGGAGAAAGACGGGGTGTGTCAAGCAATGCTGAGCGCCCGGTGTGATCTTCCTCCGGAGCAAGCCTACCGCACGTCACAGCTGGACTTCGGCTACAGACCGTGCTCCCGTGCGGCGTCTCCTTAGTGCAGAGGATCCACCACAGTCTCCTTCCTTCCCGTGCTATTCCTCTTCCCCAAGCCTGTCTACACACAGCACGTCTACTGTACCAATGACATGGATCTTTTTCCTAATTGGAAGTCTGTATTTATGTTATGCAATTCCTATTTTATCTATCAATGTTAATTAGAAAAGCAATACATGTTTATTGTGGAAAATACAAAAACTAATGCAGAAAAAAACCTACATTTTAAAAATCCTGTGTAGTCCTCCCAGTTTTTTTCATGTGTAATATTTATAAAATGGATTATGGGAATTTCTTCTGGTTTTTGGCATGCACATTTTCACATGGTATTAAATGGCCTTAGAAAATGTCTTTTCATAATATACTGTCTTCAAGTTATAGAAGTAAACTTACGACAGCTCTGTGACATCTGTACACAAGCAGAGACAACTCAGAATGAAGTTCTTGACCATCATGTTATTAGTATTAAATATGACATTAGACACAGGGCTTTCATAAAGAGAACCACGGGAATAAACACACTCAAACATGGAAACCCGTAAGGTTCTTTTCCCAAGTGGCGTCTGTTGGCACCAAGTACACGTTATCCATGAAAGTATATGGTAAAGGAGTCCGGGAGGGGCCCGCTCCCCTTGCCTAGAGCCTCACCTGGTAGGTAGACATGGATACTCACCTAAGCTAACAATCTCCCATAGTAACACGCCATAGGACCATCTGCAGAGGGACAAAAGAGAAACCAATAATCAGCACGCATGCTGCCCAGTCAACTTGCTGCCCAGAAAGCCAGGGCGACTAAGCCTAGGTCAGAAAAGGAAAAGTTACACGTCCGTTTCCTAGGCTAGGGCCTTGCACACAGCATGCATTTATCTCCTCTTCGGCCAATGGAAGGATTATAACAGGGAAAACAGTGTTAGCTCTGCCAGAGCTCCCACTCGCTTTAGGTAGAGAACGCAAGGCGGAAAGCAGGAGCTTCTAAGCCAGACAGACCCGTGTCGGATCCCATCGCTGCCACCGGATACTCGTGTGACCTGAGACAAGTGACTAGAACGCCTGAGGCCTCTTAGTGTATTCTTCCAAAAGTGAGGACACCAATTTCTTAAAGTTATGCAGAGATGATGTGAGAGAACATATAAAGGCACACACTGAAGACACAGTAACACTCTGGGCCTCAGTGCTTCCTCCTGAAAAGAGGGAACCTGAGCAAGAGGGCTCAGGCCTCAATCCCAACCCTTCCATCCCCCGCCAGCCTGACACTTGTCACGCAGGCTGCAAGCAGAGATGGTGCCCACTGTGTCTGTGTGCTTTCCATCCCTGCCACCTCTGACCCCCCCAGCAGCTACTGTGGGCCGCCACCTCCGATCTAGGTCCTTGTGTTGAGGCCAGTCTGGGGAGTGGAGCCATGGGAAGGCTGGGATGCCCCTTGCTCCTCTGGAGGTGAGGAATTCACCACTTGAGGTCACTCCTCGACATGCAGAAAGAAACCCAAAGCCTGCCACCAGGGAAAACTGTCCCCTCTGTGGTTTCATTTAGTCTGGGATTTCCTGGGATTAGTGATTAGCTTTATTCCCCAGACGGATACGATCTTCCTGCTTCTCTTTAAAACCTCTGTCGAATGGGTATTTTTCTGGGACAAAAAAAAAAAAAAAAAAAAATCCCTCAGCAGTGAGAGGCTTTACTTACACGTCACTGTTGGTTGTATACACGCTGTAATTTAGTGACTCGATCGCCATCCAGCGCACGGGGAGCCGTCCCTGGAGAGAACGAGGTGAGATGCTGCTTAGGCTGGACAGGGCCCCTTCCCAAGGCTCGCTGCTGGCCTGAAGCTGGGGCTCACCCAAGTCCACGGGGAGGTCCCCAGACAGAAGGCGTGGCAGACTCAGGAACTGTTTTGCCCATGTCCCACCCACAAGTGTGCTTTTAAATTCAAAGACCTGCAAATTGTGTGAGTGTCCCACTTACCTCAAGGGGCCAATACCACAGTTTCATATAAAGAAAAATAATGATGTGTGCACCTTTTTTTTTTTTTTTTTTTTTGTGGTACGCGGGTCTCTCACTGTTTTCGCCTCTCCCGTTGCAGAGCACAGGCTCCGAACGCACAGGCTCGGCGGCCATGGCTCACGGGCACAGCCGCTCCGTGGCATGTGGGATCTTCCCGGACCGGAGCACGAACCTGTGTCCCCTGCATCGGCAGGCGGACTCTCAACCACTGCACCACCAGAGAAGCCAATGTGTGTCCTTTTGCTAGTCACTCAGTTATTCCTTTTGTGGCTGTCAGAGGCACTCAAAGGTCTGAAAGGAGAGACGGGCCTAGGAACTGAGAAGTAAGCTGTAGTGCAGGAAAGGCTAAAGTGATGCCAGGAGACCACGTCTGCCTGGAGGGGATTGTGCAGGAGTTTCCAGAGGAGGGGACACATGAGTTCGGTTCTGTAAGATGTGTAGGCACCATCAGGTGGATGGGGGAGGAAAGAGCATTTCAGGCCAAAGGGAAGAGTGTGCCTGTGACTCACAGAGGAGGTCATGACTTCTAGCCAGTGCCACGTGCATTGGGTTTGGAGACGGGGTGAGAGACACTTGCCCATCCTTTGGGTGCCTGGCCCCAACTCCCTCCAGGTTTGCCCCATTTCTTGGCTTATTGAGTCCAGACTGGGGAAAATGAGATGTGGGCTGGAAAATGTGAAGTTTGACTTCTGAGTTTTATTCCTAGTTTCCTCAAATTTGCTATGAATTTGGGTTCCTTTCCTCTCGACCCACCCCAGGAATACATGAACCCTACTGAGAGATGGATCCCTCCCTCCCAGAGATCTGTCCAAGCTCTAACAGTGGCATTTCAGCTTACATTAGCCAGTGGGTGGGGCAAAATCAGGAGTATTTAGGGGATCTTTCTCAGCCCCCCTCAAACCAGGCATTCTCCCAGACTCCCCTTCCATGAGACCAGCCCTGACCTGGATCCCAAGGATTATTCCTGAATGTGAAATTCTCTCCCAGTTCTTTATTTACTGGCACTATTTTGAAGCTCTTTCTGACCATAAATCCCAAATGGTTGTCCTGTACTTTAAGGTTTACATATAAAAGTATCCTTTCTCAAAAAAGATCCATGGTTGCTAGGGGTGGGGTCGGGTTTGGGGTGTGAATAGGCAGGAAACAGGATTTTTAGGGCAGTGAAAATGTGTAAGATGCCATAATTAAAGACATATGTCCTTATAAATTTCTCCAAACCCATAGAATGTACAACACCGGGAGTGAGCTTTGACGTAAACTATAAACTTCGGGTGATTATGGCATGGCAGTGCAGGTCCATTGGCTGTAACAAAGGTACCAGAGGATGTGATGATGGGGGAGGGTATGCATGTGTCGGGTAGGGAGTATATGGGAAATCGCTGTACCTTTCTCTCCATTTTGTTGTGAACCTAAAACTGCTCTAAAAAATGTAGTCTTTTTTTAAAAAAGGATCCTTTCTCACATCTACATCTTCAGTGTTCTCCTCAACATCCACGCCTCCCTTCTCTCTATGTCCACCCCACCCCAACTGTCACCTGTTTTTCTCCCTCCCCCTTCACAGCTATGGAATGGAAAGAGTTGTCTCCGTTTCCTGTTTGGTCTTTGCTTTCATTTACTCCCAACCAGCTGACCTCGGACCCCGGACTTCCTAATGACTGATTTCCATGCACACTTCTTCCTTTTTTTTTTTATTTGACTGCTTTTGGATCTGCCCACATGTGTCTGTCCCTACTGCTATCACCTTGGTGCCGGCCACCATCATCTCCCGCCTGATGAAACCACCTCTCCACGGACCTCCCAGCCTCTAGTTTCACCCCCTAATGACCTGTTCTCCACACCACAATCACTCTAAATGGCAAGTACAACCATGTGGTTCCTTTCCTTAATGTTCTTTAATGTCCCTGTTGTCACAAGATCCCCAATGCTTAGGTGAGTCCCCAGATCCTTAGCTGGCATCCAAAGCTCTTCAGGACCTTATCCCCACTTGCGTTTTAACTCCAACCTTGCATTTTAGTTTTTACTTATTGCCTTCCACAAGCATACACTCTTTTCCATAGTTACAATCACAGTGAACCTAACCGTTTTGGAACTTTCCACTCCCTTGGAAAGTTCCAGCCTTGCATTTTAACTCTCCCTCTTTTCCGCATCACACTCCAGCCATACTGAATTACTTAGTGGCCAAAATTTCCATGCTTTCCTTTGCCTCTCGATTTTTATATATACCACATCCTCCAGGTCATCCACCTCATTCTTACATCTCCAATATCTATTTGACATTTACTGTAAAGCTTCAGTGTGCTTCCTCTGAGTTCCCATGGCACCTGCACTTTCCTTAGCCTCATCCACTGTTATGATTGTTCATTATGTGTCTCTGAGCTCTTTGAAGGAGAATACTGTGTCGAATATTATCCCCATACCTAGCACAAGCATGAAACATTATAGTAATAAATAAATCCATGCTGACGGGATCGATATATTAATCAATGATAGTAAAACCCCAAATCACTTAAGTACGTTAGTTTGCAACACTTACAGTATTAGCATCACCTGGGGGAATTAAAAAAAAAAACAAAAAACTGACGCAGGATGCCCTCCCCAGAATAATTGAATCAGAATACCTAAGCCGTAGGACTCAGCATCTGTATTTTTTTTTAATTTCCCCGGACGACTCTAGGTGCAACAGGAATTGAAAATCTCTGACTTAAATAATAGGCCAGGGCTTCCCTGGTGGCGCAGTGGTTGAGAGTCCGCCTGCCGATGCAGGGGACACGGGTTCGTGCCCCGGTTCGGGAAGATCCCACATGGCGCGGAGCGGCTGGGCCCGTGAGCCACGGCCGCTGAGCCTGCGCGTCCGGAGCCTGTGCTCCGCAACGGGAGAGAGGCCACAACAGTGAGAGGCCCGCGTACGGCAAAAAAAAAAAAAAAAAAAAAAAAAGGGCCCGAGAAAGTGGCTCCTCTGCCCTCTGGTGGTGTCTTGCTATACTGCACCCTTCTTGCAGGGAGCTTGCTCCTCTCCAATTCCTTCTCTTTTCTTCCCTTACCCTCACCCTGTCCTTTTCCTCCCCAGACCCCATGCTGCCACTGCACACTTTGCCCTTCCACTGGGAGATAGACTTGAGCTCTACCAGTGCTCTGCCCCTCTAAGCACTCCTCCTAAGCTCCCCAAGATACAGAAATCCCTACCCTTGATGAAATGCCGAGCAAACCAACCTTAGCTTTGGGGGCCTAAGGAAAGCAACCAAATAAGATGCGTGGATTACGGGGCTAAACTGTGTTAACCTCTCTTTCCCCTCATCTGGGGCAAACCCCCGCCCCACCCATTCCAGAGTGAAGGAAGGAGAGGGATTCTGTGATGGAGATAAGAGGATTCTAAGGAGGATGCTCCCAGGAGGAGTGGGGAGAGCCAGAGTAGATGGATGAGTGATGGTAGGTCCTGCTTCTTTAAGACCAGCCCAGCTCCTTCCCAGAGAAAAGTCTGTTTTGAGTGGGGCAAATCTGAAGAGTTTAGGGAAAAAAAAAAAATATTGCCTGGAAACCAGCCCTCAGGGAGGCATCTCTGGCTTCCAAAAAGTACTGATGTTAATAAGTATACAGGACCAGGGGCATGTTGGTCTCTAAGAACCAAAGGAGACTAACTTCGAAACCTCATCCAAAAAGGGAGTGGAAAGTTCCAAAGTGGTTAGGTTCACTGTGATTGTAACTATGGAAAAGAATGTGTGCCTGTGGAAGGCAATAAGTAAAGAATAAAATAAATTAATCGTGTCCAGTTTGTGAACTGTGGACCATTTCCTCTAGAAAGCATTCTTGAGTATTATTTCTGTGTTATCTTGTCAGTAACTAAAATAAGTATATTGAAGAGAAAGGAAACCTGAGCTTGAGGATAAACACAGAAGCCTGAGCCTTGCTAGGAGGCAATTTGGTACCCACAAAAGTAAAAGGACCCTCTATATGTTATAAGAACTGGAGTCATCCCAAGAAAGCTGAGCCCAGGTAATGCTGGGAGAGCCAGGCCAGTGGACTGGACCTACCCAACACGTGCAAAGACTACAGGGTGTGTCGCGCCCAACACCCTGCATTGCCCACGCGCTCAGGGAAAGCAGAGGGTGGTGGCATGTTGTCGGCACAGCACTAATGTCCAGGAATGTGGCACGTCCCGGGCTTTATGATTCTAGGGTGGACAAAAGTAGCAGAATGAGTCCAGCTTCTCTCTTAACACTGTGGTGAGGTTCTCCCGGGAGCTTGTATTTGAAGATAAAATATGAATGTTTAGGAGACGAGGTATCATTAGGTGAAAGTGGATTTGATTGGGGCTTGAAGAGTGAGCAGAGAACTTTTGGCAAAGAGGGAAATCTTATATGAGCATCTAGAAGTTATGAGTTTCTCTCTAGCGCATCCTTGTGATTTAGGAACCTCCTTAATTGATTTCCTTGATGTTTTAGAAGGTATATTAAGTGTCTTTTCCCCCCTCCTCAGTTTGCTGTGCAAAAGGGGACTGTGGGAGCTCTCCAGAGATTTCTGAGTGAGACCAGACCTCAGGGTCTGGGCTGGATTGAGACCTGAGTCCCTGCAGCACTAGGCTTGCGCGTTCAATTACTTGGCCACGTGTGACAGGGCCTTCTTCATTGGTAAATGTGGACCCTCCCGTCATTTTAGGAATCAAAAATGAGAAAGGATGTTTGCTGGGCCAGGGCATTATCCAATGGGGAAAATGGTCAGAGGCCTCAGTCGTCACAGAAAGATGGTATTCTAAGAGAAACGACATCAGGAGAGGGAGGGGTGCCCCGGAAAGGATCTCATCAGCGTCTGTTCTGAACTTACCATCGTCTTTTTCACATACACTTCTTGACCTCGGGACAATCCAAAATCGGCTATTTTGGCTACGTAGTTTTCACCAACTAAAATGTTCCTGGCAGCCAGGTCCCTGTGAATAAACTGAAATTAAAAAAAAAAAAAAAATCATGTATTTTCAGCATCGCATTTGCTTTTTCACTCCATTTTGTTTCTTGCCTAGGGGCAAGAGCTTTGGGAAACAGAGAGGTCAGTGTGAAAAGGGGTTTTCAAAAGTCACCAGAATCCAGTTCCCTTAAAGTTCCTCTCCTAAATGCTCAGTGAGTGGATTCTGCCGAATGACCCACATGTCTCTGGAGGAGCAACCTGGGAGAAAAACCAGGTCATGAAATCTTCCAGTTGCCATGAATGGCCTCTGCTAGTGTACGTTATTTAGAGCCACGCCAAGCTAACATCGGTGAAGGCACCTCACCAAATACACATGATGAGAGTCACTAGATAAACATACCATCAGTGTTGGGCATGAACTTCTATATAAAGAGATGGAATATTAGCAAAGATATGAAAGTTAGAAGACTGTAAGAAGGAATTAAGGAAGAGAGAGCGACCAAAAACAAATGTACAAACTTATCTAAACTCTGATGCCAGAGAGGATTTCAGAGGAAAGATGTCCAAAGCAAGGTCCTCAGTACGAACCTGTTTTTGGCTCAAGTAGTCCATTCCCCGGGCCACATCTGCTGCAAAGTGGAGGAGCTGCTGGGAGGACAGCGTGGAGGCGGTGCTGTTAGCGATGGCGAACGCAGGGTCCGTCTCCAGCACGCGGCTCTTGCGCAGGAAGTCAAGGAGGTTGCCGTGGGGGGCATACTCGATGGCCAGGTACAGGTAGCCTGTGCGGGAAGGGAGAGAGCACCACTTTATCAGTAATCCTAAGCTGCTGTGATATTTCTGAGATGTGCTGTGATTCTCGGGAAACGCTTATAAACCTCTGTTTTATCGTAAAGCTACACATCTAGTGGTACCAACCTCGGTAATGCTGGGGCCAGGAGGAAGGCAAGTGACATCATTCCTGCAATACTTAAAGTGCTTGCTCTCGGGGTTCCCCTCCCCACCTCTACCAAACATAGAGGGCTTCCAGTCACCTACTCGGTGACACTAGTAGAATGAAATCAAAGCATTTGCTTCCAGACGATCGAAGACAGCTAGTCCACATCACCTTTCATTTTTTTATTCAATCAATATTGAATATCAAGAACCTAATATGAGCCAGGCATGTTATTCCAGTATGAATCTAGCTTTTCCTGAGGGTTTTTTTTTTCTTTTTTTCTTTTTTTTTTCCGGTACGCGGGCCTCTCACTCTTGTGGCCTCTCCCGTTGCGGAGCACAGGCTCCGGACGCACAGGCTCAGCGGCCATGGTCCACGGGCCCAGCCGCTCCGCGGCATGTGGGATCCTCCCGGACCGGGACGCGAACCCGCGTCCCCTGCATCGGCAGGCGGACTCACAACCACTGCACCACCAGGGACGCCCAAGGTTATTTTTTTTTAATCAAAAAACAATGATTAAATATCCATAGCAGAAGGACCCACACCAGGTAACTTTCTCTCTCTCCTGCCTTCTGCTCCTCCCTAAAATCTGGAATAAGTCACCATGTTGCTGAGTAGGTCACTAGTCAGCAGAGTCTAGTGTCAGGGATTGCATTTTTGCTTACAGAAACCAGAAAACTCAACCTTTTAGGAAAAAAATAAAACAAAATAGTTCCTAGAGGAAACTATGGTGCAGTGTCTTATTTTTATTCCAAATTGCTTTCTCCTTTTTCCTTTTTAATAAAATGTAAGCTGCTTTGATAAAAACATTGATCTTTGGAGCCCATGAAAAGTAAAGTGGTTTTACTGTCTTTTAAAGGTGAATTGTTTGTGGTTTTTTTTAATGTTGAATGAATGTAAACTTCAAAGATATTCTAAGAAAGTGAAATTCTCAACAATAAAAAAATCTAGCACTGAATCTTGTTGTACTATAAAGAAAGAGATACTTCAATTCTGGTATGAATGTGCTTTCTCACTTCTTTACTGAATTATAAATTTTAAGGGCCAACCAATAATGTGACGAGAGAGCAAAATTTTAAAAGATGTACATTCTTCTGCTGTTGTCGGTTTTTCTTTTTCTTTTAACTTTCATTTACTGCTGTCCGATGCTGATTACTGTTCTCAGGAAATAGCTCAAAAATAAATGTCATGACTTCATTATTTAACCTAAGAGACATGATCTGGCTTTCAGAATTACACCCTTATTGGATCACAGAATGATATATTGTTTGAAGTACCAGTATTTTTAGTTTAATAAATTGAGGAAAAGGAAGTAGTCTCTTTTCCATTGTTGGTATTTGTGCTGCAAAGTCAACAAGAGGTTGTCAAGTTTGTAAATAATTACTGTGTGGAGCTTTTTTGTTGGAGCAAATTTTTCCATGAGAAATTAAGATTAAGCATAGATTTAGAGCTACAAACCCAGGTAGCAAGCAGAGGTAAAGCCATGAAAGATTTCTTGTTACCTACTCATTCACAGCTAATTACACGCATTACAATAGGAAATACTCAATAAATACTTGAATTAATCATATAAGTTGGACTTAAGGGTATGTGTGACATAGGATAGTTGTAAAACTTCAGTGTTATTGTCCAGGACATTGTTTTGGATAAAAACAAAGTATTGATACTATTAGATATAAGCTTATTATTATTTTAACCTAAGCATCACCAGTGCTTTCACATTACAGTAGATTAATGGCATTCACAGATTTAACATTCAGAATATCAGTTCCTTGGGTTTGGAGGGAAAATGAAAAGGTAGGCAACTAACAAGAACAAATCTACTTCACTCTTCCTGGTGCTGAGGGCTGCCTCAATCCACTTAGTAGTAGCTGAGAAAACCTCTGGATTAGCAAAGGTAGAGGCATGTAGGAGCCGTGGATCTTTTGGGGCAGTAATAGCTGAACCACATCAGAGGCCAAAAGATTCAGCCTTGGGATCTACCTTCAAAAAGATACTAAATCTCAGCACGATCTATTAATGGGACCAGACATTCAGACTGAAACTGCAACTTAAAAAAAAAAATAGATAACAATCTTACATGACTGTCTTTCCTAATTTCAATATGGAATGTGCCTGTTTTTTTTTTTTTTTAAAAAAAAAAAACAATCTGGCAGGAAAGACAGGAAAAGAGCATCTTACCACGATGTTCACACGCTCCTAAGAGATTGATGATGTTTGGGTGGTGTCCAAGTTTACAAAGCACCTCCAGTTCCCCAGCGAAGTCCCTGTGGTCGTCTTTGGAAGCATATTCTGGGAAGAAAGTAAAGAGTAGTGATCCCTTTCTGTTACACCTCTTCAGAAACAACTGTCCCCCCTCTGCTTCCCAGAACCTTCAGGTACACTCAGCCACCATTAGGTCTGGAAAACTGTGTAGAAATCAGAGATGACTATAATGCAGACGCTTCTTTATTGTTGGGGGCTGTCCTATACAAAGTAGGATGTTTAGCTGCACCTCTGACCTGACCCACTAGATACCAGTAGCCCAACCGAAAATGTATCCAGAAATCACCAAATGTCCCCCCGGGGGCAAAATCACCCCTGCTTGAGAAGCACTGCTCTGAAGTTTTCCTGTTGAAGCTCTCAAATACCCAGGGAAATGATGTGGTCGAGATGGAGCTGCGTCCATTCTTAGACTCTGGCTCTCCCAGCTAACTCTACCGTCCAGAGACAAATATGTTCAGGGATAAAAACAAAGTTGTAGGGAAACATCACCAGTAGTGTACACACCTTGCTTTATTATGATAACTTTACTTTTTTCATAAACCAGTCCTACTGAAAAAACTCAAATCTCAAAGACATTTTCATAGAAGTTGCTTGGTAATCAGGAAACAGTTGCATTTATTTCTATTCCTTTCATTCCATCTGTCCACTAGCACTTTGATCAGAGGGAGAACCACCAGTCAGGCTGAAGAGAAAGCTCTTTGGCTGGTGCACAACTGGCTGATCAGCCTTGAGTCGGTGACAGTATGCTATTATGGCTTTTTGAAGAAATAACATTGGGGGAAAGGGTGAGAAGGGAGCTGGTAGCCATGTGCATCCCTGAACATGCTTGGAAATTATGGGAATGTTTCATATGGGCTAAGGGTACCCATAAGGCTGACAAGTAGGCAATTCCAAGTCGAGGACCCTGTTTATACCACAGGGACCTGAGGGTCAATACCTTGGAAGCATTTAAAAAACAAAGCTCTTTAATAATAAGGCTGTCAGTAGCTGCCCTCTTTGCATGCATGACTTTTCCTGCAAAAAGTGTCTGCCCTGGTGCCCTGTTAAGCTATTCTATCTCTTCACGTGGGTATGAGATAGACAATCAGCTCAGGTCAGATGCCAATAAAAACTGATGCTACAAAGTTCTATACCCTCTCTCCTCTCACTACTTTTACTGCTTCCTAAAGCTCCCTGTAACTAAAGTAGCAAAATGAAAAAGGGATTTCTGGATGCTAAGCAAGGGGTGTGTGTGTGTGTGTGTGTGTGTGTGTGTGTGTGTAGAAACATTACTGTCTCTAAGCATAGATAATACTGTGTTTATTTTGTTTTGTTCATTTTCTGACATAGTGTTTTCTAGCAATGTGGAAAACAACGATGATTTGAAAAGATTTAGGGTTAATTGTCATCTTAGGCTTAATATTGCAGTCAAAAAGAAGGAAAACCCATCAGCAAGCTCAGAGAGTCCTTACTATGGAGCTGCCCAATGAAACTAGTAATTACATTGCTGGCTCTAATGCGCCACTTTTCAAGCCTGTGTGCTGTAAAAGCAACAGTGCGGCTTCGCAGTCAAGTCATTTCTAAACTGTCATTTCACCCGGAAGAGAAGACAGCTAGTATTGCCAGGGAACAAGTCATTCTGCTTTCTCAGAAGATCTGATTAAATGGATAGGCCCCAAGCAGTCTTTTTTTTTTTTTTTTTCTTCTTCCCCCAAGCAGTCTTGAACACAACTGGAAAAGATCTAGTTCCTGTGACCATACATCAAGGGTTTTCAAACTTGAGTGTACAGAAGAGCCACTGAGCAAGCTTAAAAACACAGATTTTTCATGCGCCATCCCAGAAATTAGAATACAGTAGAACCATGAGGGGGAGAAACCCAAGTAGATGCATTTCTAACAATATTTCTAGGAATGTTGATGCAGATAATCCATGAAGATAGTGGTTTGCCAAGTGTGGTCTCCCAAGCCTCAGAATCAGCATCACATGGGAACTAATCAGAAATCCAAGTTCCGTGGCCCTGCGCCAGACTTACTGTATCAGAAACTGTGGGGTGGAGCTGAAGAATCTGGTTTTTTAACAAGCCTTCCTGGTGATTTGGATGCATGCTCAATTTTGAGAACCACTAGATTAAGAAAAATAATGCTCCCCCAAAGTCAGCAGGGTATGACAGAGAATCTGTATTCTCACATCCCAAGGAATCAAGACAGTGGTATCTAACTAGCTTATGCCTTCATGTTTACATCCTGACCCTCAAAGGAAACATCACCTTCAGTTGCACGTCACAGCTCTATCTGACACCACGCCAATTTTTTCTTTAAAGAGTGTAAGACCTTAGAGGAAAGATTCAACAGGAAGTCAGGCTGTCCCCCCACCCTAGTAAAATGCTGACTCGAGCAGTCCAAGCACTGACCTTTCATTCTCTTTATGGCAGCGTCCATCCGTAACCCATCCTTCTTGATGCGAGCTTTCAGGACCTGGCCAAAATTACCCTCCCCAATCACATCTTGAAATTTGATGTCATTCCAGTCAAGCACTGGATAAATTGTAGGATCTGGGTTGTTTTTGGCCTTCCTGTTCAGGGCCAGGGTTCCTGAGTTGAATTGCACAGCTGGTTCTTCCCGCTAGAAAAATAATGGTTTTGTGTCAGGATTTTTCATAATTTTAAGATACATAATACGTCCTGATTTGTACCCACACTGGGTGAAAAAAGAAATACTGTATCCAATTCTAGAATGAAAACGGAAATAGGGTTCATTGAACAGGCCCACTCAGATGAAGTGGCTGCCTATAGAGCTGCATGGGCATGATCACAGGCCTCAGTGGCAAAGCACGCCACAATCAATTAGTTATGTCTGCAGAGGTGAGGGAGGGGAGGATAACGGCATGTATGCCACGAAATAGCACATCCCTGAGTTAGTCACATTTGAGTTTCTACTCTGCTGTGGAATGAGCCGGTGTTGAGTTCTGATCTCGAAAAGAGCTCAGAGACCTATCTGGGTCAGTCACAGGACACACCTCTGTGAGAGCTTTGTTTCCTAGCGTCATCTTGGTCTATTCTTGGCTCTTACTCACTCTCTCTAACTTTTCCTAAAGCTCAGAATCTCTCAAGCCCACTCTGGCGCAGACACTGGCCCCAAGATGACTGATGCTTAGAGCAAAACCCAACAGGGTGTCTCCTTTTCTCCTGAGTTTCAGTGGCTGCTGATGGTATCAGGACAAAGCATCAGTACCGTGATGCGCTCTAGCACTCTCTACCCCCTTGCTGGTCCTTCCTCTACAGGGACAGCCTGAGTTGAGCCAGCTCTGGCAAGGAGTCGGATTACAGAGCCTCCCTTGTTCTGTACTGAAGGGAATCTCAGGGACTCATGTACAGGAAGGTATACCTCATTTGGAATATGTAATTGTACTCAATGTTTCATATACAGAATCAATAAAGGTGGGTACAGATTAATTTTACAGAGCTTGAAACCACGAACTAGAGAAATGTTCAGGCTGTAGTATAGCAAAGGACTCAAATAGGGTGCCTATAGGTAAAGTATGATTTTCTAAACTTTTTACTGGTCAAAATTCCTAGATGAAAGAAAGAGGCCATGCCAAGCACCATGAACTATGGCTGCAGACCGAAGGGTGCACAGGAATGGAGATACACACGTATATGTAATCCATACATATAGGAGGGATAATAGAATTGAAAGAGATATTAGAGGTACAAAATGGAAACTGGAAACAGGGAAATGTGGGGAAAACTGGTCTAGTGCAAATCTTCATTACCTGTCACTCTGAGGTCTGGTTACCCTTAGGCCCTTCATTACCAAAAATGTTCAGTTCTTTATATTACAAGATTACCCTCGCTGGTGACTTATTACTAGTATGACTGTATTCTCTTTCTGATGGGGCAGTAGTCCTGCTTTAGGCTTGGTCTTCTGCATACTTATTAAGAGCAACCTTTTCATTCTTAGAATTGTTCTGATTTGGACAAGAAATCATACAGTCATGCTATTTATCTCCCATTTCATAATGGAAGACAAAGAAAAGATGAAACTTGCCTAAGGGAAATATTTGCTTTACAGGTAAAATTTTTGACCCACATCTTTAAAATGAAGGTTCTGCAGATATGCGGACTTGCACTTATTACTATTAGGAAGATGAGACATACCACGTTTTGGAAAGCTTGGGCCATTCTTCTTTGGACATTTGCCCTCTTCAACTGCAACATGATCAGAAAGGCCAACAGCACCGTCAGGCAGGTCATTCCCGCTGAGCCAAGGATGGCGATCAGCAGCATCTTCCCACCTCCGAGGTCTGCTGGGGCTGTGCCGGAGAACACAGGAGAAGGAGCAGGTTAGTCTAGGTAGAGAGAGAGGCCAAGACCATCTGCAGGAGAAGTCACAGTGTAATGGGAGTGTAATGGCAGCCTGAGCCCTGCTAGGTGACCTTGGGCTACTCATTTATTTTCTAGAACTCAATGGAGATGACTCACAGGGCTGTTCTAAGTTCAAAGAAATGTGCAAAAGGCATTTTTTTTAAATGGCAACATGCTAATCACTAATTGTTGTCCTTTGTTCAACTTTCACTTCCAAGTACAGGCCCAAGCAGATGAACCTTACCGAGTAATAGTGAGAATGGCTAACCAGATCTATGACTTTGGGTAAGTGACTAAACCTCCCTGCACAATTTAACCACCTAGAAAAGCTTTAAAGCTCTGCAACTCTAAAGAGCATAGTGTCTGCTTTGGCTTTTTTCTTGTTTTAAAGAGCTGATGGAGATTTTCTTACTACACACTCTGATGTGAAGTGCTGGATGCAAGGCCTCTGCATGAAGCACCCTGTGAAAAACTGAAACTAGACGAAGCACAAAGGAAAACAAACAAACAAAAAAAACAATCTGCAAAACCTCTGAAAAAAAAGCCTCTGCACCTATCGCTCTTGTGGAGTTTGGCATCTTCAGTGGAGGCTCCTATTGCAGGGGGACCTTCAAGATGGTGGAGGAGTAAGACCCAGAGATCACCTTTCTCCCCACAAATACATCAAAAATACATATACATGTGGAACAACTCCTACAGAACACCTACTGAACGTTGGCAGAAGACCTCAGACTTCCCAAAAGGCAAGAAACTCCCCCCCCACATACCTGGCCACATGGCTGACAGGGTCTTGGTGCTCTGGCCTGGTGTCAGGCCTGAGCCTCTGAGGTGGGAGAGCCGAGTTCAGGACATTGGACCACCAGAGACTGCCCGGCCCCACATAATATCAATTGACAAGAGCTCTCCCAGAGATCTCCATCTCAACACTAAGACCCAGCTCTACTCAACAGCCAGCAAGCTCCAGTGCTGGATGCCCCATGCCAAACAACTCGCAAGACAGGAACACAACACAACCCATTAGCAGAGAGGCTGCCTAAAATCATAATAAGTTCACAGACACCACAAAACAAACTGCTGGACATGGCCCTGCCCAACAGAAAGACAAGATCCAGCCTCATCCACCAGAACACAGGCACCAGTTCCCTACACCAGGAAGCCTACACAAGCCACTGACCCAACCTCACCCACTGGGGGTAGACACCAAAAAAAAAGGGAACTACAAACCTGCAGCCTGTGTAAAGGAGACCCCAAACACAGTAAGTTAAGCAAAATGAGAAGACAGAGAAATATGCAGCAGATGTAGGAGCAAGGTAAAAACCCACCAGACCAAACAAATGAAGAGGAAATAGGCAGTCTATCTGAAAAAGAAGTCAGAATAATGATAGTAAAGATGATCCAAAATCTTGGAAATACAATGGAGAAAATACAAGAAATGTTTAACAAGGACATAGAAAAACTAAAGGGCAAACAAACAATACTGAACAACACAATAAATGAAATTAAAAATACTCTAGAAGGAATCAATAGCAGAATAACTGAGGCAGAAGAATGGATACGTGACCTGGAAGATAAAATAGTGGAAATAACTACCACAGAGCAGAATAAAGAAAAGAGAATGAAAAGAATTGAGGACAGTCTCAGAGACCTCTGGGATAACATTAAAAGCACCAACATTTGAATTATAGGGGTCCCAGAAGAAGGAGAGAAAAAGAAAGGGTCTGAGAAAATATTTGCAAAGCTTACAGTTGAAAACTTCCCTAACATGGGAAAGGAAATAAGTCCAGGAAGTGCAGAGAGTCCCATACAGGATAAATCCAAGGAGAAACATGTCAAGACACATATTAATCAAACTATCAAAAGTTAAATACAAAGAAAAATTATTAAAAGCAGCAAGGGAAAAGCAACAAATAACATACGAGGGAATCCCCATAAGGTTAACAGCTGATCTTTCAGCAGAAACTCTGCAGGCCAGCAGGGAGTGGCAAGACATATTTAAAGTGATGAAAGAGAAAAACCTACAACCAAGATTATTCTACCCAGCAAGAATCTCATTCAGATTCGACGAAGAAATTAAAACCTTTACAGACAAGCAAAAGCTAAGAGAATTCAGAACCAGCACACCAGCTTTGCAACAAATGCTAAAGGAACTTCTCTAGGCAGGAAATACAAGAGAAGGAAACACCTACAAAAACAAACTCAAAACAATTGAGAAAATGGTAATAGGAACTTACATATCGATAATTACCTTAAATGTAAATGGATTAAATGCTCCAACCAAAAGACATAGACTGGCTGAATGGATACAAAAACAAGACCCGTATGTATGCTGTCTACAAGAGACCTACTTCAGACCTAGGGACACATACAGACTGAAAATGAAGGGATGAAAAAAGATATTCCATGCAAATGGAAATCAAAAGAAAGCCAGAGAAGCAATTCTCATATCAGACAAAATAGACTTTAAAATAAAGACTATTACAAGAGACCAAGAAGGACACTACATAATGATCAAGGGATCAATCCAAGAAGAAGATATAACAATTGTAAATATTTATGCATCCAACATAGGAGCACCTCAATACATAAGGCAAATGCTAACAGCCATAAAAGGGGAAATGGACAGTCACACAATAATAGTAGGGGACTTTAACACCCCACTTTCACTAATGGAGAGGTCATCCAAAATGAAAATAAACATGGAAACACAAGCTTTAAATGACACATTAGACAAGATGGACTTAATTCATATTTATAAGAGATTCCATCCAAAAAAAAACAGAATACACTTTCTTTTCAAGGGCCCATGGAACATTCTCCAGGATAGATCATATCTTGGGTCACAAA
This sequence comes from Phocoena sinus, assembly GCF_008692025.1. NCBI lineage: Eukaryota > Metazoa > Chordata > Mammalia > Artiodactyla > Phocoenidae > Phocoena > Phocoena sinus. The sequence goes on along the minus strand of NC_045768.1, from coordinate 75,745,709 downwards.
TCGAGCCTTGGTAAATTTAAGAAAATTGAAATCCTATCAAGTATCTTTTCTGACCACAACGCTATGATATCAATTTCAGGGAAAAAACTGTAAAAAATACAAACATATGGAGGCTAAACAATACACTACTAAATAACCAAGACATCACTGAAGAAAACAAAGAGGAAATCAAAAAATACCTAGAAACAAATGACAATGAAAACACGATGACACAAAACTTATGGGATGCAGCAAAAGCAGTTCTAAAAGGGAAGTTTATAGTAATACAATACTACCTGAAGAAACAAAAAAAAATCTCAAATAAACAACCTAATCTTACAACTAAAGCAATGAGAGAAAGAAGAACAAGAAAACCTCAAAGTTAGCAGAGGGAAAGAAATCATAAAGATCAGATCAGAAATAAATGAAAAAGAAATGAAGGAAACGAGAGCAAAGATCAATAAAACTAAAAGCTGGTTCTTTGAAAAGATAAAAAAAATTAATAAACCATTAGCCAGACTCATCAAGAAAAAAAAGGAGAAGACTCAAATCAACAGAATTAGAAATGGAAAAGAAGTAACAACTGTCACTGCAGAAATACAAAAGATCATGAGAGATTACTACCAGCAACTATGTGAATAAAATGGACAACCTGGAAGAAATGGACAAATTCTTAGAAAAGCACAATCTTCCGAGACCGAACCAGGAAGAAATAGAAAATATAAACAGACCAATCACAAGCACTGAAATTGAAACTGTGATTAAAAATCTTCCAACAAACAAATGCCCAGGACCAGATGGCTTCACAGGCGAATTCTATCAAACATTTAGAGAAGAGCTAACACCTATCCTTCTAAAACTATTCCAAAATATAGCAGAGGGAGGAACACTCTGAAACTCATTCTATGAGGCCACCATCACCCTGATACCAAAGCCAGACAAAGATGTCACAAAAAAAGAAAACTACACGCCAATATCACTGATGAAAATAGATGCAAAACTCCTCAACAAAATACTAGCAAACAGAATCCAACAGCACATTAAAAGGATCATACACCATGATCAAGTGGGGTTTATCCCAGGAATGCAAGGATTCTTCAATATACGCAAATCAATCAATGTGATACACCATATTAACAAATTGAAGGAGGAAAACCATATGATCATCTCAATTGATGCAGAAAAAGCTTTCGACAAAATTCAACACCCATTTATGATAAAAACTCTCCATCAAGTAGGCATAGAGGGAACCTACCTCAACATAATAAAGGCCATATATGACAAACCCACAGCCAATATCGTCCTCAATGGTGAAAAATTGAAACCATTTCCACTGAGATCAGGAAAAAGACAAGGTTGCCCACTCTCACCGCTATTATTCAACATAGTTTTGGAAGTTTTAGCCACAGCAATCTGAGAAGAAAAAGAAATTAAAGGAATACAAATCAGAAAAGAAGTAAAGCTGTCACTGTTTGCAGATGACATGATACTATACATAGAGAATCCTAAAGATGCTACCAGAAAACTACTAGAGCTAATCAATGAATTTAGTAAAGTTGCAGGATACAAAATTAATGCACAGAAATCTCTTGGACTCCTATACACTAATGATGAAAAATCTGAAACGGAAATTAAGGAAGCACTTCCATTTACCATTGCAACAAAAAGAACAAAATAACTAGGAATAAACCTACTTAAGAAGACAAAACACCTGTATGCAGAAAACAATAAGACACGGATGAAAGAAATTCAAGATGATATAAACAGATGGAGAAATATACGATGCTCTTTCATTGGAAAAATCAACATTGTGAAAATGACTATACTACCCAAAGCAATCTACAGATTCAGTGCAATCCCTATCAAACTACCAATGGCATTTTCCACAGATCTAGAACAAAAAATTTCCCAATTTGTATGTAAACACAAAAGACCCTTAACATCCAAAGCCATCTTGAGAAAGGAAAAAAGGAGCTGGAGCAATCAGGCTCCCTGACTTCAGACTATACTACAAAGCTACAGTAATCAAGACAGTATGGTCCTGGCACAAAAACAGAAATATAGATCAATGGAACAGGATAGAAAGCCCAGAGATTAACCCATGCACATATGGTCACCTTATCTTTAATAAAGGAAGCAAGAGTATAAAATGGAGAAAGGACAGTCTCTTCAATAAGTGGCACTGGGAAAACTGGACAGGTACACGTAAAAGAAAGAAATTAGAACACCATACACAAAAATAAACTCAAAATGGATTAAAGACCTAAATGTAAGGCCAGACACTATAAAACTCTTAGAGGAAAACATAGGTAGAACACTCTATGACATAAATCACAGCAAGATCCTTTTTGACCCACCTCCTAGAGAATTGGAAATAAAAACAAAAATAAACAAATGGGACCTAATGAAACTTCAAAGCTTTTGCACAGCAAAGGAAACCATAAACAAGACGAAAAGACAACCCTCAGTATGGGAGAAAATATTTGCAGATGAAGCAACTGACAAAGGATTCATCTCCAAAATATACAAGCAGTTCATGCAGCTCAATATCAAAAAAACAAACAACCCAGTCCAAAAATGGGCAGAAGACCTAAGTAGACATTTCTCCAAAGAAGATATACAGATTGCCAATAAATACATGAAAGGATGCTCAACATCACTAATCATTAGAGAAATGCAAATCAAAACTGGAATGAGGTATCACCTCACACTGGTCAGAATAGCCATCATCAAAAAAATCTAGAAACAAGAAATGCTGGAGAGGGTGTGGAGAAAAGGAACCCTCTTGCACTGTTGCTGGGAATGTAAATTGATACAGCCACTATGGAGAATAGTATGGAAGTTCCTTAAAAAATGAAAAATAGAACTACCATATGACCTGGCAATACCACTACTGGGCATATACCCTGAGAAAACCATAATTCAAAAAGAGTCATGTACCACAATGTTCACTGAAGCACTATTTACAATAGCCAGGACATGGAAGCAACCTAAGTGTCCATCAACAGATGAGTGGATAAAGAAGATGTGGCACATATATGCAATGGAATATTACTCAGAGTCTGTCATACAGAGTGAAGTAAGTCAGAAAGAGAAAAACAAATACCGTATGCTAACGCATATATATGGAATCTAAAAACAAAATTGTTTTGATGAACCTAGGAGCAGGACAGGAATAAAGATGTAGATGTAGAGAATGGACTTGAGGACACGGGGAGGGGGAAGGGTAAGCTGGGGCGAAATGAGAGAGTAGCCTTGACATATATACACTACCAAATATGAAATAGATAGCTAGTGGGAAGCAGCTGCATAGCACAGGGAGATCAGCTCCGTGCTTTTTGACCACCTAGAGGGGTGGGATAGGGAGGGTGGAGGGAGACACAAGAGGGAAGCGATATGGAGATACATATATATATACATATAGCTGATTCACTTTGTTATACAGCAGAAACTAACACAACATTGTAAAGCAATTATACTACAATAAAGATGTTAAAAAAAGTAGCTGATAGAGAAAACCTGAGGATACCAATGCGACAAAGAAAGAAGGAAGGAAAGAAGAGAGAGAGAGGAAAAACCATTAAGTTTTGGGCTCAGGTCAAAATAAACTATTAAAGACTATGGTATAACCCCCCCACTTCTTTCCCTTATTTAAATTCAAATAAAGATAAATTCAATGTATTTGTATGAGAAACAGCATGTAGAGCATGATCCTATCTTTTAACAATTATTCTTTTGTGATTTGGTACCTTTCCTTCTATCTCCGTTTTATACGTGCATAAAGAGATGTCTGAAATGGGATGACGAGGGTTGTTTAGTTTTGTTACATCTTGTCTTAAAATTTTTCTCTTAGTATTTTATTTATAACTTGGATTTAGGGCCTGTACATGTTTTACCAAAACACAAGTAACTATTGAAATTATGCATTTATTAAGAGTGTCAGGTGAAAACTATTGAATACAATTCTCTATAATTGGCAGACCCATCATTCCTTGCATATTTCAAAGATGTTCCAAAGGATCAGCACCGAGAACAGGGCTTGCTTGATTTTATTTCTTAAGCCCTAGGTAGGCCTCAAGAGAACCAAGAAGTTTTTAGTGCTATAACATTTTCTGTAAAAATACTCTGGTCTGAATTATAAATTTGCAGAAATCACCATTTCCCTCTAATGTCCCTCTAGCTACATTCCCTTGCACAAGCTGTATAGCACAGAGGGCAAGGAAGTGCAATTTCAGACAGACCTCAGAGGGAAGGCTCTCCAGGAGCTGCAGTTCTTCCCACCCCCGGGGTCCTTTTTCACTAATTACATTCAAGAGGTTTTACCAATCACAAACACTGGAGAGGATTAAGAGGTACAACCCTCCAGTTATGAAATAGATAAGCCACGGGGATGTAATATACAGCATATGGAATGTAGTCAATATTATTGTAATCACTTTGTATGGAGACAGATGATTACTAGCCTTATTGTGGTGATCATTTCATAATATATGCAAATATCAAATCACTATGTAGTGCTCTTGAAACTAACATAATATTGTACATTACGTCAACTATATTTCAATTTCAAAAAATCTCAAACACTGGGCCTCGTGTGCTTGGCACTCTGAGCGATCTCTATCTCAAAGGGCTTATTCTCTCTGGAGTGGGGGTTAACGGTGGACGTGGAGACATCATAACCTGGATCTGAAAAGTGAAAGAAAACTCGGACTACCACAGTGTCATCCAAGCTAAAAGAGGGTTCGTTCTGAGGAGTGTGGTTCCTGGAGCGCCCACTGCACCACGCAGGGCTGTCTCCACTAAGCTGGGTCCTCTGTTTTCCTTCTGCGTGGAATCGCATTCATATCCCTCAGAGCTTCAGTTGCTGGATGGAGAGTGCTGATGGGCTAAGTTCACCTAAGTTTTCATGGTAGATAACAGATCAACGGGTTATCCTTCCAAGGGGCATTTTCATTCCAAGGACTTCTTTAGAGATGGTGACGCCTACCAGCCCATTATGTCACATGATGTGAATATGGGGTAAATATCGTAAGACAGTGGGGCTTTTCTGATACTCTCCAGAAATAATTCTATGTAAATACCTGTCCACTCTACCAACCTTGAGATTCAGAAAGAGTCATCAGTTCATGAGAAAAGGTTGGGTTGCTTGACCCTATGTTGTTCTCTGCAAAGATGTCCACCTGGTAAGCTGTTTGGGGCTCTAGGCCCTTGAGCTGATACTGGGTGATGGTGGCATTCTTGATCTTCACATCAATGTGCTGGTCTTCATTCTTGCCCTGAACCTTGTAACGGATGATAATAGAAGAAATAGAATAGCCATCCAGGATTGTCCAAGAGATCACAGCTGAGGAGTCTGTGATGTTGGAAATCTTGATGTTTTCTGGTTGAGGAGGGAGAACTAGAAATTTAAAACAAACAAACAATATTTTACTTAAGATATATTACCAACTCTTTGATTATTATGCTTTCGAGAGAGAGTTAATATCAGCTCATAAACCATGAATGGCTAGTAAGTGTTATCTCAGAGGGTAACTCCAATCGGTTGGTAGTGGGCTCGACGCAGACTTGACAAGTGGCTGCAGACAGGAAAATGGCAACACACACACATCACATATTTGCCATCCTTAAACTAAATTAAGACCTCGGAAATTCTGTTACTCCACAAACTGCTATTACACTGTTTTTGATACTGAGGAAAACAGAAAAATGCTGAGAGCTGACACTGATATAGGCCCTTCCATATAGTAACTCATTGACTCCTCATGACAATCTTACTGTAAGTATTGAGGCTCAGAGGGATTAAGTGACTTGGCTGAGGTCACACAGCTTTTAAGAAATAGATTCAAGTAGAAGAAATAAGATTCCTATTAGTCTGTAGTTAGCCACTGGTCCATAGGGCCTATCCGTATTAAGCACTTGTTAGAAAATATGTTAAGCACTTAGCAGACATGTTCAAAAAGCAAGATGGAGACTATATACGCATACGCACACTTATGGATGTACTTAATGTATTAAAATCATACAACATTGAATGGAAAGATACATAATAAACTCATAATTTTGGTTGTCTCTGGGGAGAGGGGGAGAGAATTAGATTGGGGATGATGGTCAAAGAGGATTTTGATATATCTGTATTGTGGAATTACTTCCACAAAAAGGCTGAAAGCAAATATGACAAAATGTTAAGAGTTGTTAATTCTGTGTGGTAGAAATGTAGGTTTTTGTTGTATTATTCTCTGCATTGTCCTATACCTTCTAAATGTCAGAATTTTTTTAAAGATGAAGAAGACATCCCTAAACACAGACAAAACTGTTGAGACTTCCACATGTTATTGATACAAGAAGAGAGTGCCTGGAAAAACAAGAGCCAGTTTACACACCTGTGGCTGGGGAGGGGGGGTGGGTGGCAACTCAGCTGCAGAAAAGAACCTCAGACTTTGGGATTTGACAAGAGACCACAGGATCCTAGCATAAGTGACGGTTGGTGTGACCCAGAAACACCTAGTCTTTCCAAGGACTCCAAAATGCACAGACAGTTCTAATGCAGTGAATCAAAATAGAACTCTCTGGTTCATGATGAAAAAAAGCTTTCAATTCTACAAAGAAACCCTAGAAGTTCCAGCTAATTTTTAATGACCAATATGAGACTGAGAGAAGCCTGAACTGAAGAACATTTTGAAAGAAAAGTTGTTTTATTACACTCAAATATATATTACTCTCAAGTGTGTGTATATATATATATATATATATATATATATATATATATATATATATACATATATACTGTAATGCCAAGAATTGTCTGTTTTGAAGATTTTTCAAGCAGAGTTCTTTGGCTTTTAAGATTAGATGAATTAGATGAATCATCATCTGTGTGCAACAATCCTAAAAACTGTCATATAACAGATTCAACAAGCCCTAGAAAACCTTATTCATGTTATTAATTTACTTAATAAGTAACTCTATAGAAAGGAAAGGTAAATTTTAGCACAGTCCTGGCTGAATTACCACAAATCCAAACACATGAAGCGTTCGTATATATTACAGGTTGCTAAAATGATTTGATGTGTTGGTGGGGGGCGCTAATGAGCCTCCATTCACAACTAACTACCTTTTATGGTTTCTAAGAAGCAGACTTGAAGTGACGGGAGCTAAGTCTAAACGGCAGCAGCCGAGTGTCATTCAGGCAAGGCTGGGGCGTCATGGGGTACTTACTGTCGCTAAGGGTCCAAGCGATGAGATCTTCGCTCCATTCCCCCTGGGCCTTGGTGTTGACTCTGGCTCGGACTATGTACTGCTCCCTGGGCTGTAAATTGTTAAGGAGCACTGAAGTCAGGTTGCCTGGCACTTTAATATTCTGCTGATCACTATTCATTAGCACAGACCTCCTCTCAACTTCAACATAAAAGTCATCTTCTGAGCTTGGAAATATGGGTTGCCAGGTCAAATTTAGAGTGGTCTGACTTTTTGGTAGGAGACTGAGACCTCTTGGAGGAGGAAGACCTACGAGAAACCAGAATAATCATTGTTTTTATATAGGGTGAAGGTAACAACAGCCCCAAAGGACAACTTTATAGGATAACCCTGGCTCCTAGAATAATATACACTTTCACAAGCTATCAAAGAAACACATGCTAGCAGCCATGTAATACTTTTCCTTTTTCCTACCAGAATAGCAAAGCTTTAAAATATTCTAGTATGTAGCTTGAGTAATTGTAAGACAGGAATACAACCCCTTTGCAGGACAACTTGGGAATATTTTTCAAGAGCTCTAGAAACGATCATATACTTTGGGAGTATAGTCTGACTACCAAGGATTTATCCTGAAGAAACAACTCAAAGGAAGCGAAAAGCTAGGTGCATGAAGGTGTCCATTACAACATTATTTATAATAACAGACAATCATAAGAGACCAAAATGCTCAAAATAGGAAAATGCTTTAATAAATTATGATATAGCCATCCAAGGGATGAAAAGTTTATTGGAAAAAGTACAAAAGCTCCTCCAAAACTTAAAACACACGAGAAAAAACTCTGCTTACCACTTGGTAAAAGCCATGTCTACAACTGGTGAAAAAGGAAGGAAACTGATAAAAATGGAAACACTGGATTTGCCAAGGTTCTGGGGTTGTAGGTTCAGTGTTTCTGTTCCCATTTTGAGTAATATATTTTAAAGCAATTTCAGGGTTACTTCCCCTTAGCAAGGACAATTTCAGACATGACAACACCGTGATGGCTAGGCCAGGCCTCGCACTGCTCTGATCACATCAAGGCTTGACTCTGACCACACGCCGTGCGGCCATAATTACCCCCAAGAACCTGGGCTACCAGAGAGGTAACTGAATAGAAACAATATGGGTTTTGAAATCAAAGAGGCAGGAGCATGTCCCTTTAGCTTTGTGACCTTGGGAAAATTCATAACCTCTCCGAGTTCACATGGAGCATGAAATGAAAATACTCATCTTCCAGACTCAGGAGGAGAAATGAGATAGTGAAGGTGAAAATGCTTGGAAGTTGTTAGGGGCTCTGTCAACATTTTCTCTCTGTCTTCCTTCCTTCCTCCATAAAATACATTGGGCCAATGGACAGTGGAGGAATCTGTAAATTTTCAGTTAATAATAGTATATTGATATTTTAAACTTCAGATATAAAGTATTTTCAAAACATAGAATAGTGATCCTCTACTCATGCATTCTTGGTGGGGACGTTATTGCCCCTAAGGGGGCAAAAATTGGTTCTTGGGGTATGACAAAATTTTAGATAATGACAATTGTTTATGAAGGGCCACAATATGTAAACAGATCTGTGGTATTACAATTCATGGCAGAAGCGACATTAAGACAAAACAGAGATTTTGTCTTAAGGACAAAACTATCTAAGAAGTTCTTTAGAGGGTGATAATTTTAAAAATTACAATAAGGTAAAGAATCTGAAGAAGAATGAATATACGTATAACAATCACTTTGCTGTACACCTGAAACTAACACAACATTGTGTATCAACTATATTCCAATAAAATGAAAAAAAAGTTTAAAAAAATTAAAAAATAAAATTAAAAGATCGAGAAACTTGGTCAGAGGTGAGAGGAAGGGTCTGTTTCCACCCAGTGGGAGAGGGACTCTCACTGGTCAGTTCTGACCACCCTTAGATGAGGGAGAACCAGTAATCAGGTCCTGCCACCTGCTGGGCATTATGCTCCAGGTCTTATTGGTCTTTTCTCCATAACCTTCGCAAATTGAGAGAGGTGATGTCACCTCCTTTTGCTCTTCTCTAAAGTTTAAGTTCCGAAATAAGCCACCTGGAGTGGGTAGATAGGCTTACGATGACAGCAGACGGAGGGAGGACTGATGGTGTGCAGCAAACATGTAAACCTTCTAAGCCTGTGCCTGGTACAGAGGAGCAACCCCATAAATGGCCATTTCCCTCCCTTTGGGAGCATGACTTACCCTTCACCCCTCCCAACCTGCCCTCTCTCTGCCGTGTGTTCAGAGTATCTTCTCTCCCCTCCCCTCCCGGCCTTCCCAGCCTTTATCACTCAACCAACACACTTATAAATAGTACAGCTGCCAAATGAATTTAAAAACAAACATCAGCAAAATTCAAATGCTGGGAAAAGATGAACCTTCAAGAATTCCCTTCCCGCCCACCCCTGAGAACTACTTTGAAATATATTCCAAGACATCTCTAAATACATCCTGGCTGGAACATATTCTGAGAGCTGAAGACAGCACAGTACGGGTCTGTGAAGTGTTTTATGTTCTGTTCCATAAATACTTTCCATCTGAGTCAGATTATGGCCTTCCCCTTTTGATTCACCAGCACCGCTCTAAGAGAGAATTAACTACCATTCGCCTTTTAGCAGCAACCTGATGACATATTAGGGGCCCCTTGGATCATAGTCATGGAGATTCCTTTATCCTCTAAGTCATATGTAGTCTCCAGTGTTATTTTTGGTATTTACTACCTGGTGGGTCCCCAGGAAGCCATTCCTTACTTGTACAATGTTTCTACAAGCATCAGAGTAGCTACTGAGTTTCATTTGGTTCTTTAAGGATGCTGCTGGTCAGATGAACCCTAGGTGGTGAGTGTGGAGGGAAGAGTCTCTGTTAGGGATGCACAACCCCTGCAGGAGAGCCTGATGCTCTTCCTAGCTTCTCACTAAATCATTCCATATCCTTCTGCTTTTAGTAAATGGACTAAAAATAGGAAAACTCATCAACTGGGATAAGGACATTGTGCCTTTGGACTCCCAGGTAAAAAATACCTGGATATTTTGTTTCATCCAGGAGAAACAAAAAGATATCAAGTCTGAAGATCTAGTATGGCAATGCACCCGATGTATTACCATGGGCAAGTTATTAACCACTCTGGGACTCTACTTTCTCCAATTGCGGTGAGGGGGGAGCTACTCTTCATTGCGGTGTGTGGGCTTCTCATTGCAGTGGCTTCTCTTGTTGCGGAACGCGGGCTCTAGGTGCACGGGCTTCAGTAGTTGTGGCATGTGGGCTCAGGAGATGTGGCACGTGGGCTCAGGAGTTGTGGCACACAGGCTTCAGTAGTTGTGGCTTGCAGGCTTTAGAGCGCAGGCTCAGCAGTTGTGGCGCACGGGCTTAGTTGCTCCGCAGCATGTGGGATCTTCCAGGACCAGGGCTCAAAGCTGTGTCCCCTGCATTGGCAGGTGGATTCTTAACCACTGCGCCATCAGGGAAGCCCAGAACTGCTGTTCTATAGGTAAAAGCCTTTCATTCTATTTGATGTTTTCACTATGTGCATGAATGACTTCGAAAAACTAGAAATTACTTTTGAAAGTAAATAAACTGGGATTTCTGGAGTACGTATGCGGCAAGAGCCTGTCTTGGGCCCTTAAGATGGAAACAGGAAGCTGGTGGTAAAACTCGGGAGCCAAGACGGAGCACAGTTGCTGCTAAGTAAATCCCAACTCCTAAGGGATGTCCCTGCCTTCCTGAAGGGTCATCTGCTTCCTTCTCTGTCCCGGTGGATTGCTGCAGACTCCCTCCCCCAGGGAGACAGACCAGGAGTGCAGCCCAAATAAAGGACCAGTTTGGCTCCAAGTTGCTAGCCTTCCTGTCACTTTCCCACCCATTCAAAAGCAAACCCCTTTCCACCACCACCCCACTCACCCACCACCACCCTTCCTGGTCTTCCTTCCTCTTTCCCCTTCCTCCCCCACCCACCCAGCTCCTGAATAAATGCCTGTTTGCTTCAACTGACCGATAGAAGCTGTTGTGAACCGCCTCACAGGTCCAGGATGCCCTTCCCCGCCCTCTCCACGCCGGACCAGCTGCACGCAGAGCTCGTATTCTGTCCGAGGTTCCAAATAGTTGAGGGTAACAATCTCATTTGTCACTGAGGAGAGGGAAAGTTCAGGAAACTTAAGTTGGCAATCTTTTACATTCTTTAAACTGGAATGTTGTTATTGTGAGGTGAACTAATGTTTGGTTTTAAAAAATACAATGTCTGAGTAGAACAGAGAGGCAATCCCATCTTCAGGGCCTCAGTGTTCCTAATATAAGGAAAATAAGGCTTTTTCATGGAAGTATCTCTGTGCCACTTACACATTTCTGCTCTAGTGTGTTTGTCTTTTCATTTGTAGAGTAAAACCATGCAAATCTTCAACTATATGGAATACCAACCAGATTTAGGGGAAAAACTCAATTAGAATAATATAAAATAACTTCTGTTTTCAAGTACCTACAGTGATGGCAATCAAGCTATCAGGAGAGGAGACTCTTTGAGGGTATGCTTACAATGACTAGACAGTGAACTTGTGATGGTCATGTCATAACAAATGAAGCGTTCTGAAGTACGTGAAAATAGATCCCATAAGCAAATGACATATGCTTCTTTTCTCCTTAGCTATTCTATTTTGCCACTCTGTTTCTCCGTGGATATTGCAAAGGTAGATTTTTGCCTTGCCATATGATAAATTCCTAGTCGGTAAGAAAACGTATTGGACTGTGTTTAAGGGTTTTTAGAGGACCACTTCGTAGATGTCCACAAAGAGATGATGGATTATTAACACCATGTTTTTTTTTAAAAAGCTGCTTTTTAAAAAGACCTAGCCATCCACAACAGAAACAGCAATCCAGCAAATCAGCCTTATGTTGCTGGGATTCTGAATCTTCAAAAGAATGTGAAGAGCTCAGTAATGATACCAAGACATTATTCAATATACCCAAATCAGCTAGTATTACTAAGCCAAAACCCCTCTTTTTCTTCTCCTTTTCTGTAACTTTGATTATCGACATCTCACGGGTAGAGGGCGCTGTTTAGGAAATCACAGCCATGGCGAGACTGAAGTATTGGTGGCGGGCTGCACACTCCCTACAAGCATGACAGCGGCAGGTCTCGCTAGAAGATGGTGCAATTAAAGCAGCTCGCTCAATAGATGATGCTCAGCTTTCTTTTTGTAAAAAATGTGATTTTTACATCATCATGCAACAAACAGAACTGTCATTTGTGTTTCAAAATAGATTTAATTTACAAATAAATAAATTTAACTGTTTTCATGAACTTTTGACATTTTATTACATTTTGGGGTTTTTTCCCCCCAAAGTTGGGGGAGAGGCATGTACCTCTCTTTGCCCACATCCCCTCCTCTTCCTGCCACAGCCCAAACTTTCTGGTCCAAATTCCTGTCAAAACCTCTGTGAGTTAGGAGCCTGCAGGCAGGGCAAGACTCAAATATGAAAAAGAATAAACAACTTGATACAGCAGCAACAATCACCCCTCAGATGTAAGCAAATTAAGTCTCTGCCTTTCCAGCAGGCCCTGGACTTTCCTGTTACCATAGTCATGGCATAAACTTGTATCTTTCACCACGACCAAGAAAGATAGAGTCAAAAAGGGATTAGAGATCCAGAGAAGCCTGGAAAGGAAATATTGATGCAGATAGTAACTCCTGACACAGGTGTGTTCTGTGTCCCATTTTACATCATGACTTCCAAAAAGATAGCCCCAGAACTCAGAGGACCACCACCCGCCCCCCAACTCCTTCTTGAATACTCTGAAATGGAATCCACTGCTACAGCCCCTAACTTGGGGTAGAGGGTTGAGACTGGGAGAGAGGATTTCTATATTTGGGGAAAAATTTTTTTTTTCCTGGTGTCCCATCTCCAGCTGGAGCCTTTCCTTTCCAAACCTTACCTTGAATATGCCGCCAAGCCTCATAATGATTAACAGGTTTGTAGAGAAGCTTCTTGGATTTGATTGGTCCATCCCCAAAGTAAGGCTCAGAGCTGATGTTGATGACAGCAAAGTTATGTCCGGTGTCAATCACGTTTGGGGCATTCAAGGGCTTTGGAAGAACTAAATAAAGTGTCAAGAATCAGATCAGTCCTTACACTTTGGGGTTTTACTGCTGTTCTGAGATGCGGGTAGAGGATGAGTGCCTTTACACTCCCAACAAAGCCCTCTTAGAGTTCTCTGCTCAGATTCCATGCAGTTGCCGTCTCTGTGATCTCCTGGTTTGCTCTTGCCCCTCCAACTCACTATCCACAAAGTGCTTTCTTAAAATACGAGCACTCCTCTGCTCAAGACCTTTCAATGGGTTCCCACTACGTTTCAAATAAAATCTAAAATTCATACCGTGACCTGCCAGGGATGATAGAGCCCCTACCTCCTCTCCAACTTCCTCCTTCCCTCACCTAATACCCTCCAGTCCTAGTGACCTTTCAGTTCATTCAACTAACAATGCACCAGGCTCCTTTCTGTCTCCGGTTCTTTGTTGAGGCTGTTCTGCAAGGAATGCTGTAGACCTCCCATGATTCTGCAGTTAACTCTTACTCATCATTCATCTCTCAGCTCTCACGTGACTTCTTCACAGGGGCTATCCCAGAACCTTGGTTAGTTAGGCTCACGTGTCATACCCTTCCACAGAACATTTTCCTTCACTGCAATTTTCAGAATTTATTATTCTTAGTGATTTGGTGTGATTATTGAATACCAGTCTTCCTACTAGACCACCAGACTAAGTCTGTCTTTCTGTCTGTCTGTCTCTCGGGTCTCACCGGGCTAAGATTAAGGTGTTAACAAGGGCTGTGTTTCCTTTCTGGAGGTTCTAAGGGAGGATTTGTTTCCTTCTTTTCAGCTTCTAAAAAACATCTGTATTCCTTGACTCACGGTCCCTTCCTCCATCTTCAAAGACAACAGAGTCATGTGTCTCTGACCCTTCTTCCATTGTGATATCTCTTTCTGACAGTCTTTAAAGACTCCTGTGATTAGAGTGGGTTCACCCAGATAATCCAGAATAATCTCCCCATCTCAAAGACGATGTATTCCCAATGGGACTGAAAGAGCACTCCCAACAAGGTGAAAATTGGTTCTTGGGGAAAGAAAAATTCTTGGATATTACAATGGTTTGTGGCCTTCCTAAGGGCCACAGTATATAAACAGATTTATAGTATGTCCACAATATTAAGCAAGTTCTGGTTTGAAAGGGAAGGACATCTTGTCAGGCTGTCAGTACCCCCATTGATTCAATTGTAGAAGTGGCCCAACTAACTTTGTACTTGCTTTGAGTCTTACTGAGCTCCCGTGAGTCAGAGGTCCACCAGAATCCTGTGCCCTGGGTCATCGAGAACACTCATGGGAATGGGGTGGCCAAGAAAGAAGACAGATAGTGAGTCTATCTCTTCTGCTCATGTGTACACTCCATTGTGTCACTGGACTTTACTTACGAAATTCAAAGGTAAAATTTCAAGTTGAAGACAATAGAACATTACACCAAGTGCAGGGCCCTGTGTGGACAGGTCATAAACCCATGAAGCCAGCCCTGCACATCACTCTTCCTGTATGAGAGGAGGGTTGCTGGGTCCAGCTCACATGCAACGGGAAGGGATTACACAAGGTCATGAATTCCACGAGGCAGGGGTCATTAAGGGACACGTTAGATACTTCCTACCCCATCCAATATCATTTGTCTCTTTTGACTTGTTCCTTTCTCCCTTGCACTCTATAAACAGTACCTGTATTTGCAGATAGGGTCTTTAAAGAAGAAATTAAGTTACAATGAGATCTACAGTCATTCCTAATCCAATATGACTGTTGTCCTTATAAGAAGATTAAATTAGAACACACACACAGAAGGAAGACCATGAGAAGACACAGGGAGAAGACAGCTGTCTACAAGCCAAGGAGCAAGGCCTCAGAATAAACTAACTCTGCCAACACCTTGATCTCAGATCAAGGTGAGATTACCTTGATCATCTAGCCTCCAGAACATCGGGAAAATTAATTTCTGTTGTTTGAGCCACTCAGTCTAGGGTACTTTGCTACGGCAGCCCTAGCAAACTATTACATATGAATATAACACAATTTACTTATCCTTTCTAACGGTGATGGATATTTGGGCTATTAGGAATAAAACTCCTCAGAACATTACTGAAGATTATTTGTTTTTAACATATGCACTCATTTCTTTTGAGCATAAACCTAGGCGTAGAATTATCAGGTCACAGGGCAGGTGTATGCTTAGCTTTAATATATATTGCCAGTTTTCCAAAGTGGTTGCTCCAGTATGTACTCTGGTAGTAAAGTCTAGTACAGTCAGCCTTCTGTATGCAGGTTCTGCATCTGCAGATTCAACCAAGAGCAGATCAACATTCAGGGGGAAAATTTTATAAAACTCCAGAAAGTTCTAAAAAGCAAAACTTGAAATTTGCCATGTGCCAGCAACTATTAACAAAGTATTTACATTATAGTTACTATTTACATAGTACTTACATTGTATTAGGTGTTACAATAGTCCCCCTTATCTTCAGGTGATACATTCAAAGACCCCAGTGGATGCCTGACACTGCAGACAGTACCAAACCCTATATACACTATGCTTTTTCCTGTACATACATACCTATGGTAAAATTTAACTTATAAATTAGGCACAGTAAAGGAATATTCAAATTGCCAGCATCACATTATTAAGTTAAATAAAGGTTACTTGAACGTAAGCACTGTGATACCATGACAGAGGATATGGTAACTTAGACATCTTCTAAGTGACTAATGGGTGGTATGCACGAGACAAAGGGAGGATTCACATCCCCCGGCAGGATGGAGTGGAACAGTGTGAGATTTCATTATGCTGCTCAGAAGAGTACACAATTTAAAACTTATGAATTGTTTATTTCTGGAATTTTCCATTTAATTTTTTGGGCTGCAGTTGACCATGGGTAACTTAAACCGTGGAAAGTGAAACCACAGATAAGGGGGGACTATTGTTTAAGTAATCTAGAGACGATTCAAAGTATACAGGAGGATGTGCGTAGGTTGAACGCAAATACTATGCCGTTTTATATAAGGGACTTGAGCATCAATGGAGTTTGGTATCCAGGGAGGTCCTAGAACCAATCCCCTACAGATACTGAAGGGCAACTGTATCTATTTTTCTTTTAAATACTATGATTAAAGACACTGCTTAATTTACCTAATGGCTATTTCCATTTTATATCTGTCAATATGACAGTGAAGAGTGACTTGGAACTAGAGAGGTTTCTGTGCACTGATGTTGTGTGCTGTGTCTTATTTAAAAAATAAAAATTAGAATCAGTAACTCTTCTGAATCTTAGCAACATGGTTTTTTGCTTATTATTATTTACTTTCCATGGGCAGCAAACATTTCAAGAAGCTTAAAAATAACATAATTTGTCTTGTCCTTTCTTTCTTCCAAGAACATGTATGATGTAAGAAATTATTTTGATCGTCCTACTGAATAAAATAGATCCGGGATTTTCCAGTAATCCAAACAAATTTTAAAGATTCTGAGGTGTTTTATATGGGTTCTCAGGGCAGAGAATCCAACTCTATGAGGCTGTATTTATGCTCCTACTGTTCTTGACCTTTTTTAAAAAAAAATATGTTCTGGGTGATTACATTCAGTTCATTTGCAGAAATTACCTCTGGGAACAACCAAAGATTCCTAATCAGGTAGGGAAGTAGTTTACATACTAATCAGCTTCTGTTATCTCGCTTCCTTATCTGTAACACAAGAGTCTCAGAAAGCAAAATGATCTACGAAAGATGATGCAGGGTTTGGAGTCAAGACCAGGTTCAAAACTAAGATTGGCTGTTTGCCAGATGTGTAACCTTAGCCGAGTTACCTAAACCTTCTGAACCTGTTTCTTGAATGATAAAGTGGGCATAACGATACTACTGTACATTGTACTCATAAAATTTAAATAAGATGAATGAGCACTTAGCTCAGTGCCTTTCTAGAATATATACCACAGAGTTGTTAGGTGTTTTTGTCTAAATGGATTAAAAAGTAACTTCCAACTTTAAAATTCCCTGTTGTATCTCTGTACACCAACCAAGCTAACTTGGATTTACTTCCACTTTATTTCTTCCCTGCAAGCCTCAAAGGTACACACATCCACTTAACTCTGAATTTTGAAATACTAATTCATAGTAGGAAGAATATTCAGAACCCTGAATATGGGAGAAAATCATTCATGTTAATTGTATAGCATAGCCTGGGCTTCATATTAAGTGAGTAGTCCTCAAAATGAAGATTCTCCAAATTATCCTCTACAGTGAATAGGAAGTCACGAGAATGATAAAGTTAAACTTTTTACAAAATAAAATCACTACCAGACACTTTATGCCAGACACAATTCCACTATTTAACAAATCTTCGTAATAACCCTGAGTGGTAGATAAACTAAGCTGTGTTTACAAATAGAGAAAGGCTCAGAGAGGTCAAATTCATTTGCTCAGGGCCACACCCAAGTTTACTAGCTGTTAGCAATGAAAATCAAACCCAGGGCTATGTAACTCCAAAGGTCATAAACTTAATCCCTCCTTTCCATTGTAATGCACATAATTTTTTTTTTTAAGGCTTAGTGTCCTGGAGAACATCCAAAAGGTATTTTAGTGGTCAGAGAGCATTTCTACTTAGAAGCAGCACCCACTGATACATAAACACAGCACCATCAAGGTTACAAGCTCTTTCCCTGGAAAATGGACCTTACCTTTAACAGAAACGTTGAAAGGCTTTTCCACCATCCCAGCCACTGTGTTCACACTGCAAACCCAGACTCCTGAGTCAGGGGGCAGGATCCGGTGGATTGTGAAGGTGGCCACTGAGAGATGACCCGTGTGGTTAAAGTCTTTTGGCTGGAAAGGTCAAAAAAAAAAAAAGCTTCTAGATAGGTATAAACACAAAGGTTCTTAGCACTGACCCCATCGCATTGTTAAATGAGGAGTTTTCTAGGGGAGATTAAGAAGATCATTGCAATGCTTGTATAAGCATTGGCCTATTTCCAAAGCTACTGTAGTAGCCCTGAAAGTTTATGTTGGATTGATGCCCTCGCAGATCCTGCTGTTGTATTTGTGTGTTTGGGAGAGTGGGGCAAACACTTCCAAGCAAAGAGTCTAAGTCCTTCTAAACTGCTTCTGGTAACATTTGTTCCTTTCTGGTCCAATACAGAGATGGCTGGGTGAGAAGACAAAATGGCTTCCTAAAGTGTTTGAGGGGCTGCCGAGTATGGTACTGTGGAAAAAGTCAGGGCTCCAAAGACACGTGGACCTGAGTTCACATCCCAGCTCTGCCACTTTTGACCAATTCCTTAGTTACTTAACTTCACGCAGCCAGTTTCCACTTCTGCAAAAAGGGGCCAGGTAATGTAAAGTAAGATGTGTATAGTACGGTCAGCCCTCACTAGATGGCAGCTGTGACTTCCACTAACTCATGGATACGCCAACAAGATTTTGGAAGCGGTCAGTTGGCTTCTGCTACCGAAAGGATTGTTTGAGTGGAATCAGGGATGTCTGACGTGTGAACATTCTACATATCCTGCCCCCAAGAGGTCATTTGGACCTGCCTTCTGGTCAAGTTGATTTTCAGTCATCTTTGAGAGAAAAATAAGATAACTATTTCAAAATCTTAGGTAAGAAAATACATCAATTTCCCGAAGATCACTTGTGACACAGAGAAATCTGAGGTAGTTCCTGTCTCTGCTGCATTTGGGATTGTTGGAACAGGGAAGGGAAACATATCGGAAAAGTAGCATATTCCTTTCCAGCAAAGAAGAACGCTGTGATAGCACCCTAACCAGTGGTGGACACCAACAGTGAGGACAAAGTGCAGAGGCAGAGACCCAGGGATGTATTCAGACCTAAGGGACTCTGTGGATCATAGTTTCTGGATTGGAGGTGTGGGATCAGGTCTATCTAGAGTCAAATGGGTTATGCTGAACTCGCCTCTGCTTTTTGTCAAAGCTAACAACACCCTAGCTTAGGAGGACGCAAGCCATGAATGGAATCCAGCCTTTAGCAGGGTGAGTGCTACACTGAAAATATCTAGTAGTATAAGGAGGTCAGATTAAGAATACAGCCACTATGGAGAACAGTATGGAGGTTCCTTAGAAAACTAAAAACAGAGCTACTATATGATCCTGCAATCTTACTCCTGGGCATATATCTGGAGAAAACTACAATTCGAAAAGATACATGCACCCCAATGTTCATTGCAGCACTATTTACAGTAGCCAAGACATGGAAGCAACCTAAATGTCCATTGACAGATGAATGGTAAAGAAGATGTGGTATATTTATACAATGGAATATTACTCAGCCATAAAAAAACGAAATAATGCCATTCGCAGAAACATGGATGGACCTAGAGGTTATCATACTAAGTGAAGTAAATCAGAGAAATACAAATATCATATGATATCCCTTATATGTGGAATCTAAAATATGACACAAATGAACTTATGTATGAAGCAGAAACAGAATCATAGACATAGAAAACAAACTTATGGTTTAGAAAGCAAACTTATGGTTACCAAAGGGAAAAGGGGGAAGGGGAGGGATAAATAAGGAGTTTGGGACTAGCAGATACAAACTACTATATATAAAATAGATAAACAACAAGGATTTGTTGTTGTTGGGAACTACATTCAATACCTTGTAATAACTTATAATGGAAAAGAATCTGAAAGAAATATATATGTATAACTGAATTAGTTTGCTGTACACCTGAAACTAACACAACATTGTAAATCAACTATACTTCAATTTTTAAAAAGGCTATAATTTGTTCTACAAAAAAAAAAAAAAGAAAAAGAATAACTCTTACATGGAGCACTGTCCCATCTGGCTTCACCAGGGTCATTTCTTCATTAGCAGGTAGCGGCCAGCCAGATGCTTTGCAGATGAGGTTAAATTTACCACTGTTTACTTCTATGTGATCTGGCAAATCCTCTATCTTTGGGGTCATCCTTGGCATGCCTGAATGAAGGAAAGAGCACTGTGAAAACTAATCTTTAACACAGCAGAAATAGAAATAATAAAAGTAGCTACCGTTTAGTAAGTCATGCACTGGGCAAGAACCTGGCAAATATTATATTGTTTTATCATCACATAATAAACTTGTGGGTTGGGTGCTATTGTGGTTCCCATTTTAAAGATGAGGAGACTGAGGCTCTGAGTTCAGGTTGAAGCTCAGATCTTTTTTTTTTTTTTTGCAGTGCGCGGGCCTCTCACTGCTGTGGCCTCTCCCGTTGCGGAGCACAGGCCGCAGACACGCAGGCTCAGCGGCCATGGCTCACGGGCCCAGCCGCTCCGCGGCATGTGGGATCCTCCCGGACCGGGGCACGAACCCGTGTCCCCTGCATCAGCAGGCGGACTCCCAACCACTGCACCACCAGGGAAGCCCAAGCTCAGATCTTTATGACTCCAGAATTCACACTCTTTGGCCATAATGATGTACTTTCTCAGTGGACCTAGGAGATACAGTCTCAATATTGAAAAGATCAGCACCACATCTCTGCAGATCTTACTGTCCACTCCCTCGCTTGCTTTTTAAGGGAATTTTTTTTATAAAAACAAAAACTAGTTCTTCTTTCACTCTGCAAGCCCCCAATACTGCCGATCAACAAATATGTCAAGTTTTGATATCTGAGAGATGTCTCATTAATTGGGAAGTCTGCAAGTGGCCGATGATTAATTATATTCACATTTACATCGAAGAAGTAAAGTGGAATAAAACTCCCCCAAATCAATTTCCCATCAATAGCCAAATAAAAAATACTGCTGCCAATATGGAAAGGAAAAAACGTCTCTGGTATCAACAAAGGTATCAGGAGCCCTTGCTTGTTATCTGCAGAGTAGAGAATGAATAATCCTGAAATATAACAATCTTATTCTGAACTGTAAGGTCTTAGAGAATTTTGGAACATGTGTAACTAAATGTAAGACTGACTGAAAACAGTCCAACACTTAGTAAAGAATGTAGGAGACGGAGATGCACTTAAAGCAAATAAGGGAAACATTGGAAAAGTGGCTTAGTCCTTTCCAGCAAAAAAGAACAGCCGTCACCTACGTGCTGCTCCATATCAGCGGTGGGTCAAGGTAAACACATCAATATTGATATTTTATATTGATATCCTATTTCTCAGGCCTAGAATGAAACAGGTAAAGTGTATGGAACAGGAGGGAAAAAGATCTAATAGCCACAAAGATAATTCCTTGATATATCTGCAGACTTGGAGAGACTGTGCTTAGAAAATTTGCCAGACTGTTCAGCCTACATAATTATTGCCATCGGAATTCTTCAAAGTGCTTTGACATTTTCAAACCATATCTTTCCTTCATTGTCCCCTTGCAGTTTCTGCAGCTGGATGGGGGTGGAGGAACAGCTAGAGGGTGGAAGAGGGTGTGAGGGAAAGGGAGCTGCTCCCCAGAAGCCGGGAAGCTGGTTCTAAGTTTGAGATTCTCACACTTTTTGTAACATCAGCCTTAGAACAGAAAGGAGGAAGTGGTGCAGAAAATTCAAATCATTAAGCTTGTTCATTGCCCACTTTCAATCCATGTTCTGGCCCACAGCCTTTCCTTCCCTTCCTAGACCCTCCCAGATTCCCGCCCTGTAACAAAGTCCAAACGCTGGGGAAGAGGAGAAAGTATAAAGCTGACAAGCTAAAGCCTTTGAGAAAACAGTTGGTATTTCCCCACATATTTGCTCTGATTTTTAAAACTCACAGGCAGAAGTCCATAAATGTCTTATTATTCTGAGTGTAGATTTCACTGGACATACGTTATTTATATCTGACTGAGAAAGTAATATATGTTTATTATTTTTAAATTTTGAAAATATGCTTCTTTGGATTTTAAAAAGTATATTCTAGGGTAAGCGTTAGCAAACTTTCGTGAAAGGACTAGATAATAAGTATTTTCAGCTTTGCAAGCCATATGTTCTCTGTGGTAACTCCTCAACCCTGTTGTGTAAGAGCAACCTTACATGGTATATTGTAAACAAATGGGCATGGCTGTATTCCAATAATTTTTTTTTTATGAGAACAGATAGATGTTCTATCTGTCTAAAAAGGAATGAGATACATACTGACATGTGCTACAATACAGATAAACCTCAAAAAAAGTATGGTAAGTGAGAAAAGCCAGCCACAAAAGACTATGTACTGTATGATGCCATTTATAGAATAGGAAATATCAAGAATAAGTAAATCTGTACGGGCAGAGAGTAAATTAATGGTTGCCAGGCGCTGGGAGGAGGAAAGAATGGGAGTTGCTGCTAATAGGTACACACTTTCTTTTGGTAAAATGAAAACATTCTAGATTATGGTGCTGGCTGCAAAACTCTGTAAAAGCATTCAATTTTACGTTTTAAAGGGATGAACTTCATGGTATAAAAATTATACCTCAATAAAACTGTTTTTAAAAAAAAGTACACAAGGGACTTCCCTGGTGGCACAGTGGTTAAGAAACTGGCTGCCAATTCAGGGGACATGGGAACGAGCCCTGGTCCGGGAAGATCCCACGTGCTGCGGAGCAACTAAACCCATGTGCCACAACTACTGAGCCTGAACTCTAGAGCCAGGAGCCACAACTACTGAGCCTGCGAGCCACAACTACTGAAGCCCACGTGCCTAGAGCCCATGCTCTGCAACCAGAGAAGCCACTGCAATGAGAAGCCTGCGCACCGCAACAAAGAGTAGCCCCCGCTCACTGCCCGTGCACAGCAACAAAGACCCAGCCCGGCCAAAAATAAATAAATAAATTTATTTTAAGAAAATAGTACACCAGATTTGGTTTGTGGGTGTTTGCTGACTTCTGCTCTACGGTAATTCTGAACTAGAATTATTTAAAACTTCATTTTGAGGATAATATTTTTCATTTTTTTCCTTTCATTATATCTTTCTTTTAAAAAATATTTCTTATCCAAATCCCTTCCACATAATTCTTCCACTGTTGTGGATATCCAGGGAAAAGGCTGGTCCTAGAGAAGAGAGCAAAAGAGGTAGGCAGAGTTCTCAGCTGGCCAGTTATCACTTAATGTGCTACAAAGAACACATGGTTTATTCCTTAGTGGAAAGGCCAGTGTGAGAGTCCATAGAAAAGATTCAGAAAGCTGTCCTTTAGAACATGGGATATATTCTTCCCTACTTCAGGGTGGAAACAGAAGGAGTTTAAGAATCTTGGGCTAGTGGGGCAAGAATTATGCCAGAAGAGCTTGGTTCAGACGTGCTGAACCTGGCCCTGACTACAGTGTTACCTTGCTTTACCTTCTTTCTCACACTGGAGCCCTTGGTGTCCCGGAGAGCAGAGGCATCCTTGGAACCGATCACACAGCTCCCCATTGGTGCAACTGCACCTAAGCTTACAGTCTGGTCCATAATAACCAGGCTGGCATGCTGTAAACAAAGACATCAAAATCCAGTGTTAAGATAGGGAAGGAGGAAAACTCAGGCTATAGGTGGCTAGTTTTACTTTTTTTCTCCAAGCTACCAAGTAGTATTAATTATCTGAATTACCAAGAAGTTAAAGGGTCGAGGAATTCTGCTTCCAGGAGAGTTGAATAAGCTCCTACCAGGTCACCCTTCTCAAAAATAACAACTCTATTTTAAAAGCAACTACCTGAAAGCACTGAAGAGTGATGGGAGGAGGGACAGAGGGGACCACACAGGTTCTGAGGGGAACTGAAATTTGGAAGATGGGAATGGTGTGCTCCCCATTTTCAGCTTTTAGTCTAATCGTCGGTACAGTTGACATTGTGTGGGGAAGCTAGGACTCCAAAGAAAACCTGTAGTCTTACAGACAGAGGAATCTTAGAGGACAGAGTCAAAGCAACTACAGCCTCTGGAAAGTGAGAGGGAAAATCTAGAAAGGAAGAGCCGAGGGAGGAAGTCCCAAATCTTTGGCTGACCCCAGAACCACACACGTTAAGTGCAGACTTGAAGCAACCCAGCTACGGCTAAAAGGAATGAACTGAGTTTGAGTTGATGCCTGAGAGTCAGAGTTTGCAGTTTGAGTCATACCAGGCTGATTGCCTGACAGGACACAATGAAACAAAATCAACATTCTTCAGAGAAATATATCATATTCCAAGTCTCCTCAATGTAACATTCACAATGTCCAAAATACAATCAACATAAGAAATGGAAAATTCTGACCCATTCTCAAGGGAAAAGAAAATCAACAGAGACCGACCTGGATGACCCAGATGTTGGAAATAGCAGCTACAATAACTATGCTCAGTGAAGTAAAGGAAAATATGCTCACAACAAATGAAACAATTAGAAATCTCAGCAGAGAAATATAAACTATAAAACATAACCGAAAAGGCATTCTAGAACTGAAAAACATAATATTTGAAATAAAGATTTCACTGTATGGATGTAGCAACAGAATGGAGATGACAGAAGAGTCAATGAACTTAAAGCTAGATCAATAGGTATTCAGTCTGAAGAATACAGATAGGGAAAGAGAAAAATGATTGGACCTAAGGGACAATATCAAAAGGTCTAACATACATGTAATTGTAGGTCCAAGGAAGGAGTCTGGGAGAACACTAAAATATCTCAATTCATAAAATCTTAGTGATTTCTTGATCCAGATGTGGGCTGGAATGTTAATAAAGGTACTCTTATAAATCTGGGTCTAGAGACATGTTCACATGAAGTTAACGAAGCTTATGTTCTAGACTCCTCACATGCATGTAACCCTTCTGGGCCCTAACAAAGTTTTCATATATGCACATGTTTTTTAAAATTTGTGTATGATTTTTTTAATAGTCTTTAAGGAGGAACTGGATCTACCCCTACTCGGAGGCACCTTTTACTTTAAGGTGTACATTTCTGAGACCATGTGGGATTCCTCTACAGCTAAGGCTCCCTCAGTGTTCCACGGGGGGCAGATACAGCATTTAGAGGGAACTGAGTGAGGTTTTGCAGGTAGTTGAAGCTTACTTTTGTGTAACTCTCCTCTTTGTCCTCTTACTCTAAGCCCCTAGAGCTATGCTGTCCAGTATGGTAGCTGATAGCCATGTATGGCTATTGAGCTCTTAAAATATGGCTAATCCAAATTGAGATTTCAAAGACTCAGTGTGAAAAGAGGAATGTAAAACATCTCATTAATATTTTTTCTATTGATTACGTGTTGCTATGGTAATATTTTTGATATATTGGGTTAACTGAAATATTACAATTATTTCAACTGAAATATTACAATTATTTCACCTGTTTCTCTTACTTTTTTAATGTGGATACTAGAATAATTTAAATTACATATGTGGTTTGTTTCTATTTCTACTGAACTGCTCTGTCCTAGAGCACTGTTATCAAATAGCTGGAGACCCCATCACGGCTCCCAACAGTGCCAGTTGTGGAAAAAGCTGATTTTGTGAGGCAAATACTGACAAACCATTAAGCTCTGCCTAATTCACCAGATTAGCATTCATTAGGGAAGGTCTAACATATTTGGCCACAGGTTCATGTTAAGTTACTGTGTGATAGTTGATGTGAAAAGCTTATTGGAAAGTAGATGGGAAACACATACCTCTGAGCTTCACCAAATGGGAAAATATATATTAAAAAGGGTAGAAGGAATCTTCGAGTAGGTGAAGTTAGTATTGCTTGTGTAAGGTCCACGGAAGATAAGACCTTAACTTCCTCGATTTTCAAATCCCAAATCTTACCTGGATCTGACCTAAAAGCAATGATATTTATGGTGCACTGAAGATAACAAATCTTCTATGGGTTTCCAACTCAAAGTGTGGTCTGAAAACCAAGAGCATCACCTCGGAGCTTGTTAGAAATGCAGACCCTCACGCCCCAGTCCAGACCTATGAAATCAGAATCTGTTTTAATAAGATCCCCAGGTGATGTATATGAGAAGCACTTTCTATGAGGTCCAGAGTCTTAACATGAAAGCATAATTAACTTTGGATGAAGATATCTTTGATTCAAAACCCTGTAATTCAGCAATAGGCAGCTGAGTGAGCAGTCCAGGTATGTCCTACACGATGATTTCCAGCAAGCTGGATCTCCTTGGTATACCTGCTAGAACCTTTTCTCTTTAGGGGTGTGACTGGTGCATACCTTCATTGCACTGCAGACCCTTCCAGCCCGTGGCACAGGAACACCCATAGGGGTCTGGGAGACAGAACACGTAGGACTTGCATCCCTCTGGTCCACTACACCTTTCTTTACAAGTTCTGCCAAACGTGTGTAGTTCACAAGCTGTGGGTGAGAAAAAGATGATTCAGAGGCAAATATGCAGCCCTTTGAAACGCAGGATTCTCCTTTTTAAGGGTCTCTCCTAGACCAGTGAACATGGAAAATAATCCAATGTAAGCTGTGGAATTGTCAGTGTAAACACACCCTTATGGCCCATTTTATAGATAATGAAACTGCCTCACAGAGAGGACACTGCAGGCACAGCCCCCAGCAGTGCAGTTTGCGTACTGCACAAACCTAGGGAGTGGCGTTCACATCATAGATGTCGTAGATTTGTACACTTATTACAACTTTTCAGTGGTTGACAATAAAGAGCCTTTAAGAAAGGGCACATTTTTTGAATTTCCTCAAAGGTACCGTATGGGCTCACAGAGGCCACTTAGCTTCCATTCCCAAATGGGTCCAGATCTAAAATTCTAGATCCAGCAACAATGGCCTTTTAAATCCACAGGTTACTCATCAAGCACTTTTGACTTACCCTTCTCACATGTTCTCCCCATGAACCCAGGAGGGCAAATGCATTCTCCGGTATCTTCGTGGCAGATCCCATTGTTCATACAAGCAGTGCAGACACGGTTACATTCAGGTCCCCACTTCTGAGCTTCACACCCTTTTTTTAAGGAAAACAAGACTATGGTGAGTGAAGCAACTTCATTCCCCAAAGCTTTATTGAGCACCTGATACATGTTAGTCATGAGAGTGGGCACTGGTGAACGAAGATAAATAAAACACAATCTCTGCTCTCTAAAAGCTAAGACTCCAATGTGGGAAACAGACATGTGATAGAAAATAACGATAATGACAAAGACAGAAGTACCTAATTCTGCCTTAGGGTTGGAATAGGGCATAAAGGAGGGCTTCTCAGAGGAGGTGGTATGTGCGTTGAATCTGCAGGACCCACTAAGTGACAAAGAAGATAAGGCTGGAGAGCGTGTTCTGGGCAAAGGCTAGGTCGGGAGGAAAACACGGCATGTTTGGAGAGCTGCAGTTACGGTTAGAGACAAGAGCAGTGGTTTTCAAAGTGTGACCCCTGACGAGTAGCATCACTATTACCTGGGAATCTGTTAGAAATGCAAATCCCAGACTCCCATCAATGACCTACTGTATGAGAAACTCTGGAGGTAGCCTAGCAACCTATGCTTCACAAGTGTTTCAGATAATTCTGAGGCATGCTAGAGTTTGGGAACCTCCAGTGTAAAGAATGTGGAGAATAACCCAAATGGGAAAAGAATTTGAAAAAGAATAGATCCATGTATATATGTAACTGAATCACTTTGCTGTACACCTGAAACTAACACAAAATTGTAAATAGTTCGATATAAAGTAAAGATTAAAAAAAATAAAGAATGTGGAGACAGAAGACAGCTAAAAGGGGAAGCAGGAGCTAGTAGCCCCCAAATATTTTTCAGGTAGAAAACATATAAGAAATGAAGCAAGATACAAAATTGAAAGTACAAGTATGGTAAAATGCTTCTAGATTCGTATTTCCTGGTTCTTTCTCTCCAGCACTTGGTGATTTCAGATTGTTATTTAGGATACCTTCTGATAAGGAAAGCTCAGGGGGAGCGGGGTAGGGTGACCGTTTGTGGTCAGGAATTTAGTTTAGTTTTTCTTCTGAAAGGAACTAATGTCTTTGTCCCTGAATATTAGTCTCGCGGTGGTAAACTTGGACCTGTGCCTACAGCTTATAATATTTTTGGCAAGAACTCCTAGTTATCAGTATTTTCTCTAAAATAATCAGGAAGACCGTCAACACAGACCCAGTCTTACAGGCAACCACTTAATTGATAAAGCTACAAAATGTCTCAAAGCTACTATTTACATGCCTTAATATATAAAGGGAAAACTACTTCTGCACACTTAGTGATTTCTGGAGAGCCAGACCACAGATTATCTTCACATGATGAAAACTAATGATGGCAGACACTGGAGATGAAAGGGGTTCTCCTGTTACATTAAAGTATGTCTCTAACCCTGAACCGATCTGAAGACCTGTCCCAGCTTCACTCCTAATCCTGGGGAAGAGGAAGGGATTAAGCTCAAGGAAATAATTAAGATGATCTCTTAGAGGGATGCAGAAGACAGGAAAAGAGTTCCTTGATAAGCAACAAGTATGCAGTTAGGCTTCTGTTATTTTCTTCAAGAGCCTCGTGGTTTTGTATTTTAGGAAACCATAGATCCGTGGCATACAGAGAGAAATCCTATAAACTTAATGTTTTCGAGAAATCTTTTGCCATGGAGAGAATTTACGCCGAAAAGAAATCCTACACATATAACCAGTATGATTTTTAATACACATCTTTAAGCACTGACTATTCCTAGGGTTCAAATCTACCTGGAGAGATACCTTACAGTTATGAGAAACGAACAAAATGCCTTCAACTGTACCTCATTTCTTGGTAAACATCAAAGAGGTCAAAGGGAAGGAAGTACTTTTAAATAGGATGGTTGTGGCCCAACTCAAACTTTCTTAGAATGATTTTAGATATTAGCGGTGCTTCTCAAACAGTTTTATTGAAATAAGAGCCAAAGAGAATGAATGTGCTTCTGGCCATCTGAAAAGGAGACAACCTGGAGATCAAAATGTGTTTGAAGTCTTTTGCTTTATCTTAAAATTTCAGGGAAATTTAAAATTCAAATCTATGATAAGTCATGTTTGTTTTGTCATTAAAAAAAAAAAGCTTTAAACCTTTTACCACATATCGACATTTGACGTTTTTGATATTGCTGGAAAATCTGCCAATTTACCCCAGACTATGAGTGCCCCTGGTACTTGGTGCTATATCGCACTGGAGAGACCATCTTAATGAAATGAATGCAAATTGTGTCCTTGCCATTCAGACTCTCCGAGAGTAGAGAGGAATGAAAGGGGATTTCACCTGCCCAAACTAGATGAACCACACTTTTCATATGTCTATTTTCATATCACAGTATCTGTTTATCTATTTATGTATGTACCTGCTCTGCTTGGGAATTACCCAAGGGACAGTGATTCATCTTATTATCCTTGTATTCTCAACACCAACACAATGCCTGGCAGAGACTTATAATCAACACGGATTTGTTGCATGAATGAATGAATGCGGGCAAATTTTTTGCTTTCTATAGATCAATTTTTGTAAAAACCACTGGTGACAGTTACTACCCACTTTCATAGTTATAATGGGGGAGAAGTTTTCACCAGTTCTAACTCTTGCATTTTTCAAACCTGAAAACAGAAATCACATTTGAGAGTTAAATGATCTGGCAAGTTGGGATTTACAGGAGACTTAAGGATTAACTAGATACTAGGCCAACTCAGAAGGCCCAACTCATCTCCCTGTAGCAGACACCTTTTGGGGAGACTGTCCAGCTCACAGTGATTACCATTCTGTATGTAGTATGTGACTCCACCCTTGTCTATAGCTCATTGGTCTAGGCGAGTAGACACCTGACACGCGTCAGACCAATCTGATTGTTCATCCTGAGAGTTCAACATTTAGAAGTAAAAGAAACATCACTGAAGCTAAGTTAGGGTCATGGTAGCCTCCTAAAGTCCACCCACCCTCCCCAGTGCTGAGCCCCAGATCTTCCCTGGAAGATCTCCTCTGGAATTTGCTTATCAGCTTTTCCATCAATTTTTTAAAGTCTTCAGTATACTTTCAACTAATCCCTGGTTTTTGCTTAAGTAGCCAGAGTCAGTTTCTGCTACTTCCAACTAAAACTCCTAACAACCACACCATCACTTACTCCGGACTATTAGCCTGGTGAAGGCCGAGGTGAAGAGGTTTCCTCCTATGTACCTGGCCGAGTACACTCCAGCATCCTGGGGCTGAGCATGAGGCAGATGGACTTCTAAAATATCAGGTACTTCATGCCGGGGCACTGAATGGATGAAGGAACCTGTAAGGGAGAAAAGTGCAGAACAATGGGTCTCACTCAAACACTCCTGTTTCCTTGTCTGCCCCCTCCACTTGATCAGCTTTCCCTGGCCTGATATAGAAAATGTGCTCTAGCATATTAGATGGGGGGGAGAAGAATGAAAAGGCTGAACTATCGAATGCTCTCCCAAAAGTTGAGAAAAGTATGGTGTTGGAGCAGATAGGTTAGTCTATAGGATCTACCACCAAACACATGAAGGTGAGGGTAGCCTAAATTTCTCATCTTCTGCAGGGAAAGGCAAACCGACAAAGCTGGGGAAAACGTCAGGTAAACTTGCCAACTCATCAATTAAGAGAGAACTAGAATCACTACTCCAACCTGTAAGTCATTCATCCACAGAACTCAGAAGAGTCTCCATCAGTATTTCAGCGGCATCAGGCAACTGCCACCAGGTGGCGCCAAACCGTAGTCAGAACCAGACAGATTTGGGTCGTGCACTTGGACCCCCAGAACCACTGCCAACTGGCTTTCCAGGCTCACTCTGGTCATTTCCTTAGCCTTGCAATCAAACAGCATCCCATTTTACATGGCAGAATTTGAGACCCCACATATTACATCATGATGGGATTTTCTTGTACGTTCATAGTTCATATTGCATATTTGTAAATGTACAATGTAGGTAGGTGCATTCATATATGTATAAAAATCTCCACTTTAATTTACTTAAGTAACCAAACACGTTACCTAAGACAGCTTCTATCATAGAATCCGATTAGCTTGCATCATAGTAGCTTTACTTCAAACATCTGCCCCCAAGACTGCAATAAGATAATGACCCAGTATGTTTTATGCTGATGTCTCACACAACAGTGTTAGAATTACACAAAACACATACTCACCGTTTTTGTAAATCACTGCATCTTCTTCTTTAATCAATACCTTTTTGAAAGATATGTTCACATTATCTCCCCTGTCCACAGTCATAGTTAAAGTAGCTGGTAGGAAGGAAGCTTTTAAAAGAGAGAGAAAAAACAAATGAGAAAATGAGGTTATATATCTTTTCCAGGAACAAATGAACCTTGAATCAGAAGATGAGGCCTATTACTTGGCAGGAGTCAGCTGGTTTTCATGAGAGCTTAGAGAGCTACACTGTGAAGGCAGAAGATGCCTCTGAACCATGCTCAGAAGGACCTGAGCTTTAGGTACATCAGCTTGTTTTCCTCAGTGCCTGCTGACCTGGGCACAGTGCCCTGGAAGACTCCCACACAGATACCATGGTGCAGATAGCGACATGGGGTGGACCCAGAGGGAGAGTGGTGGAGATCAAAGAGCACCGTGAGTCCTGGAATTAGACAGTCCTGGGCTTAAGGCCACCCTCTGCCACTTACTGAACCTTTTTTTTTTTTTTTCTGCGGTACGCGGGCCTCTCACTGTTGTGGCCTCTCCCGTTGCGGAGCACAGGCTCCGGACGCGCAGGCTCAGCGGCCATGGCTCACTGGCCCAGTCGCTCCGAGGCATGTGGGATCCTCCCGGACCGGGGCACGAACCCGTGTCCCCTGCATCGGCAGGCGGACTCTCAACCACTGCGCCACCGGGGAAGCCCTACTGAACCTTTTTGACCCAGTTATTTCACCTCTGAACACCTCAGCTTCCTCATCTGTAATTTAGGAGTAAAAGTATTTACCTTAAACGGTTGTTAGGAATAGTAAATGATGTATGCCAAACCCCTGGGTGCTTAGAAGAGGTCAGGATCCTTCCCAAATATACACAAAGGCCACGCCGCTGTGGTGACACGTGCAGTGTGGCCATGAGTGGCAGGGAAAGCAGGCAGGGGACCTCAGGGGCCACCTTCCAGGGCTCCCTCTCACGTGAGGAGGTGCTTCATTTAGCAATCTAACGGAACAGCTTCTGCTCTCTACGACATGCCCTTAGGCTCCTGTGAGAACTATCTGACCATTTCAGGCTGTTGTTCCTTTCTCTGCGGTTTGTTTATATTTTCTGCTCCTTTGTGTGAAGATTGTTTAGCTGACCGTGGGACTTCTCGCTCAGCATTGTATTCTGAAAAGGAACTGAGATTCTCCACTCGGCTCAACTCCAGTGTGGCTTTACTTTTTCCCCATTCTGTGGTTTTTTTAAATTATTTCAGACTTTGCGCCTCTTAAGCTCCCTGTTTTGGGGGTCGGAACACAGTCACACCAGAGTTCCCCTGCCGCCCAGCTGGCCACCTCCCGCATTCATGGCTCTAGGTGGATCGTTCTCTGCTGAGGACTGACAAAGCGCATCCACGAGCCAGCCTTGCACCTTGGGCTTCCTGATGACACAGGAGTCCGACTTGTACACAGTAGGCATAGACTGATAGTCACGTGACTCGACTGGATCATGAAAACAATAAGCCCCTATTGACCAGGCATTGTTCTAAGCACTTCACACAT
This sequence comes from Phocoena sinus, assembly GCF_008692025.1. NCBI lineage: Eukaryota > Metazoa > Chordata > Mammalia > Artiodactyla > Phocoenidae > Phocoena > Phocoena sinus. Next base: position 75,712,946 of record NC_045768.1, on the reverse strand, counting down.
ATTTAATTTTCATAATATCTCTAGGAGATAGGTACTACAATTATCCTACTTTTACAAATGAGGAAATCAAGGTCCAGAGAGGTCAAGTAACCTGTATCAAGATTACACAGCAAGCTCACAGGAGAGCCAGGATTTGAAGCAGGTAGCTCAGCTCCAGAGGCCTTTCATAGGTGATATAATACCTTCTTTTATAAATGACATTGCTGAGGCCTAGGTTAGAAGATGACTTGCCTGAGATCATTTGGATTGATTAATTAACTCACAGACCTTAACTACGAACACAATTCACTCATTCCTTAAGCGGTGGAGAAGAAACTAGAAGGCAGTAAAAGTTATAAACAAAGACGCTTCTCATGGATGAAAAATAATCGAGACAATTTCAGTTGTCTCCTTTAATTTAATGATAAATAAAAACTGAGAGTAATAATGTCATTTTAGGTCCGTTGTTATTTTGTATAATTTCATAACAGCCCTGTGAAGACCAGATATCCACAGTCTGTCAGCGTGGAGATGGAGTTAAGGGTGACCAAGTCCCTTCCCAAGGCCTTCTAACAATAAATGTGAAAGTTGAGACACAAACTCAAGAGCTCCACGCTTGTTCCAGACATCAGCCCTCCAGACCCATCCTACTCCGGGCCCGGCATCCTTACCTCTCACTTCCAGCCATGCTGAACTGTGCTCAGTCCCTCAAACAGATCACATGATCACTCACGTCCAGGTCATGAACTTTCTCCCTTCTCTTCTGCTCCTTCCTCTCCCCTGTGTCTCACCAAGTCCTACTCATTCATCGGTCTCCATTTAGATGTCACTTTCTCCAGGGGCCTTACACAATCCTGGAATCCAGGTTAAGTGCCGTCATACTGCCCTCCATATACCCTGTCCTTCCCCATTACAGCCCCACTCATACTAGGCTGAGCATTCCAGGAGGGTAGGCTCATGGCGGTTTTGAAAGGCAACACAGGGATCAGATCCAAGTTTACCTTCCCAGGTCCAACACGGGAAACCAGGTATATGAATGCTTCTAGTTACAATAGTTATAAGACTTACCTACTAATATGAAATCATAATAGTCCTCATCAGATATGCATTTGGTAATGATTAAATTACATAGCAATGTATAGAAAATTGCTAGGGAGATGTCAGGCACATAATAAGTATTCAGGAAATGTTAACTTTGTTGTGTTTCCCATGTGTGGCACAAAGAGAGGTTTAAGAATACTTGTGGGGGGCTTCCCCGGTGGCACAGAGGTTGAGAATCTGCCTGCTAATGCAGGGGACACGGGTTCGAGCCCTGGTCTGGGAGGATCCCACATGCCGCGGAGCAACTAGGCCCATGAGCCACAACTACTGAGCCTGCGCTCCGCAACAAGAGAGGTCGCGATAGTGAGAGGCCCGCGCACCGCGATGAAGAGTGGCCCCCGCTTGCCACAACTAGAGAAAGCCCTCGCACATAAACGAAGACCCAACACAGCAAAAATAAATAAATTAATTAATAAACTCCTACCCCCAACATATTCTAAAAAAAAAAAAGAATACTGTGGAATGAAAGAATAGATGAATGAATCTGATTTCAAATTTTCCTATTTTCTTCATACATTTAACATGCTCATTTGAGTTATTTAGATACAAATGGCTCCTCTCGGTCAACTTCACAAATCATGTTTGGGAAATTGGATGTTCTTAAAGCAAAGCCATTTCTCAAATGAAAAGAGGAAGAAAAATAACCTAGGTTTCTGTTGATGAAACACTCTGTAATAGATCTTTGGATGTGAAAACGTTCCAAACTTCATTTATACCTCCCTATCCCCAAATGCAATGTGCAGGGAGGTTTGAAAAAACTGCTTTTGACTTTTTTGGATGATGCCATTGATAAAAATCCCTTTGGCCATTTGGAGCATGTGAGCCAATTTAAGCTGTGTTTTGGCACATCTCAAATGGATTTTCCACTTCCTCCCCAGATGCACGAGTCAGCAGCAAGCAGGGATACAGTGATGTTTATCCTATCCTGCTGTGTCCCTAGGCGGGCACTCCTGAGTTCCCGTGATGTTTTACCAGGGAGTTAAGAGCGTCATGAAGACACAGGGTTGGAGGTTTTCTTGACTCACCATAAAGGATATCACTTTCCTTACACCATATTTCAGCCATTGGATGGTCAACAAAAGAAAATCAGTTCAACAGCTTGAGATGATGTTGTTATTCAAATACAGGAGAGAAAGTACTTCCTATTTTTCTATTTCGTCTAAACCTCCATAATTATGTTAAAAGATGATATTAACATTTTCCACAGTTGAGTAGCAAAATTAATAGTCCCACTAAATTACTGCTCGTTCCAAGGCACTAAATAATGACAATTACTGAACATTTACTGTGAGCCAGATAATGTTGGTGATTTCATTTGATTCTCAAATGTACGTGGTAAAGTCTCTATCCCCATTTATTTTTTCAAATGAGCAAACTATGACTTCAGGTAAGTAATTTGCGCTGGGTTATACCAGCAGTTGCAGAGCTAGGCTCAAACCCACGTCTGACTAACCTCCACTCCCGTATCTCTGTGCTCTAGGTTGCTTTTTGGGGTTTCAACTAGAGTTTGTTGTACTTTATAAAACAAGTGCTCAGAATTGGGGTGGGTGGTTAAAGTAAGTGAGAGTGATATAGAGAGGGTAGTGCAATAAATACAGACTCTGAAGCCAGACCGCTTGGCATTAAATCCTATTCCCACCATTTACAAACTGCTATTGTTATTATTATGTAAATTGTTCTGCAATGTCTCACTTTACAGTGAGCTTTCAGGAACATATCTACTGTGTAAATCAAATCTTACACTCATGGGAGCTGGCTTCTTATATATATACCATCTTACTCTTATTTAAAACCTAAGACGCTTTTGAAGATATTATTATACCCATTTCACAGATGATGAAAAATGAGACCAATAGAAGTTGAGTAACTTGCTTAAGGCCATACAGCTGGTAAGTGGGAGAGAAAGAATTAAACTCAGGTGAAGTTGAGTCTAAAAGCCGTCTTCTCTTCACTGTTCCTCACTATCCATGCCTGCCTTAGCCTCATTTAACTGAACTTAAACTATGCTTTACCTGTGCTGACCTGGACTCTCACTTTGGAGGGATCATTACGGTTGGTTTTGTTTTGTTTTGTTTTTTGCGGTATGAGGGCCTCTCACTGCCGTGGCCTGCCCCCGTCGCGGAGCACAGGCTCCAGACGCGCAGGCTCAGCGGCCATGGCTCACGGGCCCAGCCGCTCCGCGGCACGCGGGAACCTCCCGCACCGGGGCACGAACCCGCGTCCCCCGCATCGGCAGGCGGACCCTCAACCACTGCACCACCAGGGAAGCCCTACGGTTGGTTTTTGACTCCCAATATTCTGTTTTAATTTGCTCTACGGATTCTTATTTATACATTTTCAGGACAGCCCAGAAAGGGCACTTCTCATGTCAAACCTGTGAGATCACTGGGGCACAAATCTCAGATCATCTTAATTCAGAATGTGGGCATATCAGCAGAAGGACATAACTCTTTACACAAGTCAGATCCCAATGACACACGTGAAAAATAACAGAGCCGACTTTTCAGCCACGATAGCTTTGGCACACCTCACATCCCTTTGTTCAACCTCTCTTCCCTCATCAGAGAGCTGCATTCCTGGGAATTTCTGTTGTGCACTTTTCCCACTCGCCTGATGCCATTTAAAGGTGAATGTTATAGTTTTGCTAAGAGGGCCTTTTCCCTCATTTGTGATGAATAATGATTTTATCACTTTGATCTTAAAATGAGCTTGCTGCCTTCAAATTTTTAAATTACCACCATTAGCAAATTCAAAGAAATATTTTCAGGTAGACCCCAGCTAGGGGCTGACTCTAACCCCTTGCTGCTCAAAGTGTGGTCCTCAGCCCAGCAGCATCTTTTCCCCTGGAACCTTGTTAGAAATGCAGAATCTCAGGACTCTCCCCAAGGATCTACTGACTCAGAGTCTGCATTTTAACAAGACCCTTAGGGTGATTTTATAAGCATTTTTAACCTTGAGAAGCAGTAATCTAAAAAACCTACAGATTCCTATATAAAAAGCTGACAATCAGAAATGTGCAGAGGTGCATTATTTATCTGGATCAATTTTACAATTAAAAATCAAATCCTAAAGAGCTCACAATGTCATTGTCTCATGAAATGACACATCCTCAGTCCGCAGTCTCGTGTGGTTATGATGATGTGAATTTGGTGAGGACCCCTTCATTTTAGTAATAACCAACCCAGAGAAAGGGACTGAGGGTGAGGGGCCAGATCATTTCCGTCAGAACAAGGAGAGCTCATTTCTGCTGGAATCTGTACCTTCGTCCCAGTAGAGAGCATCAAGAGCACCAGAAGTCTACCTGCCTGTCCGAACTTGGGAGCCTTAGGGCAGAACAGAGTTGTTAAATAATGTTTACAATGACATCTCCTCCAACTGCCATGAGTTTGGTGGACTGGCCCAAAGATACAGCTTAGGACCCACTTCTATTTGGGGAGAAGGGTTCCATCACATCACTGCTTTGTGAGGCACAGAAAGGAGTAATACTCTTCCTTTGCAGAAGGCTCTCAAGGTCCTCCTTCAAAAGTTCTGGTGTTCTCATACACAAAAATAAGCTCAAAATGGATTAAAGACCTAAATGTAAGGCCAGAAACTATCAAACTCTTAGAGGGAAACATAGGAAGAACACTCTATGACATAAATCACAGCAAGATCCTTTCTGACCCACCTCCTAGAGTAATGGAAATAAAAACAAAAATAAACAAATGGGACCTAATGAAACTTCAAAGCTTTTGCACAGCAAAGGAAACCATAATCAAGACCAAAAGACAACCCTCAGAATGGGAGAAAACATTTGCAAATGAAGCAACTGACAAAGGATTAATCTCCAAAATTTACAAGCAGCTCATGCAGCTCAATAACAAAAAAACAAACAACCCCATCCAAAAATGGGCAGAAGACCTAAACAGACATTTCTCCAAAGAAGATATACAGAATGCCAACAAACACATGAAAGAATGCTCAACATCATTAATCATTAGAGAAATGCAAATCAAAACTACAATGAGATATCATCTCACACCAGTCAGAATGGCCATCATCAAAAAATCTAGAAACAATAAATGCTGGAGAGGGTGTGGAGAAAAGGGGACACTCTTGCACTGCTGGTGGGAATGTGAATTGGTTCAGCCACTATGGAGAACAGTATGGAGGTTCCTTAAAAAACTACAAATAGAATTACCATATGACCCAGCAATCCCACTACTGGGCATATACCCTGAGAAAACCAAAATTCAAAAAGAGTCATGTACCAAAATGTTCATTGCAGCTCTATTTACAATAGCCCGGAGATGGAAAGAACCTAAGCGCCCATCATCGGACGAATGGATAAAGAAGATGTGGCACATATACACAATGGAATATTACTCAGCCTTAAAAAGAAATGAAATTGAGTTATTTGTAATGAGATGGATAGACCTAGAGTCTGTCATACAGAGTGAAGTAAGTCAGAAAGAAAAAGACAAATACCGTATGCTAACACATATATATGGAATTTAAGGGAAAAAAATGTCATGAAGAACCTAGGGATAAGACAGGAATAGAGGCGCAGACCTACTGGAGAACGGACTTGAGGATATGGGGAGGGGGAAGGGTGAGTTTTGACAGGGCGAGAGAGAGTCATGGACATATACACACTAACAAACGTAGTAAGGTAGATAGCTAGGGGGAAGCAGCCGCAAGGCACAGGGATATTAGCTCGGGGCTTTGGGACAGCCTGGAGGGGTGGGATGGGGAGAGTAGGAGGGAGGGAGACGCAAGAGGGAAGACACATGGGAGCATATGTATATGTATAGCTGATTCACTTTGTTATAAAGCAGAAACTAACACACTATTGTAAAGCAATTATACCCCAATAAAGATGTTAAAAAAAAAAAAAAAAGTTCTGGTGTTCTGTGAGCTGGGCCTGGGTACTCCACTTCTAAAATTAAATCATGTAGCCTGAAAAAAAGGGCCCCAATTCTTCATCCCTCCCTGTATCCTTACTCTTGGCCATGTAATTGTGTAATACCCTCCCATTCTGACTTTAGGCTCAGCTGTTCGACTTGCTTTGGGCGATAAAAGTGAGGCAGAAGTGAGAGTATACAGCACTAAGGCTAGGTTTCCAGAAGCCTCATGTGTTTCCGCTTGCTCTCTTGCACCCCTGCTGTCTCCATGAGAACATATCTACATTAGCCTGCTAACGGATAACAGTCACGCGGAACAGAGCCAAGGTAGCCCAACCAGGGCCAGCCTAATAAGCCTAGAGCCAGCCAATATCCATACACATGAGAAAGCCGCCCAGTCAAGATCAGCCACCTATCAACCCAGCTGACTTAGACTCACAAGCTATGAATGCTTATCATTATGCCCCCGTGGCTTTGGTTGTGTGTTACACAGCATTACTGTGTCAACAGATAACCACTGTACCAAGTAACTAATTAAATTGAGTTATTGAGAGATGTTTCCCTTAATGTTTTATTTCTACCATATTTTTCCTCTGAAAACATTAACTTCTGTTAAGAATACTCAGAGGCCAAGAAAACAAATAAGGAATCAAATGAAAAATCAATGAGAAAACTCAAAATAGCCCATAGTTTGGCGGTGGACACTTGTCTTCATTGCTGTGAATCATATTATATGCACGTAACATGTTCATATCTCCATCAGGACCATGGAGCCCTTAGTAGAACATGTGATATATTTCATTTCATCTCATGAACTAGGCACAAGGTCTAGTGAAAGGATTGTATGTGAGGGAGTCGGACTACATGATCTCTTATCTCTAATGCTCTCAGGCAGCTCACACCCAGCCTGAGTGAGCAGCTGCGGGTGTGAGTCTCAGTGGACCTCACCTGCCCACAGCCAAGGGGCATGTTACCTTGTTGGCGCATCTTCATGGTCCGTATCCTTATTGCCTCTCCTCGAACTCGCCCTTCACAGAAATAAGCACCATTGATTTTACTAGCCTTTTCTCTCTTCCAAACAACTTTTTTAGCCCATTCTCTGGTTGCATCTTGAGTAACTTCCAGTGGATCCTGGTGCTGGTTCATTAAGGCTTCAAAGTCCCTTCCTATGATGATGGGCTCATGGGGGCGCCATCCAGAGGCGATGCAGGTGAGGGATGTCTCAGCATCAGACACGAGAGGTAGGGAATTGATCAAGATCAGGTCCATGGCACCGTCCACTGTTGCTAAAAGGAAAAGAGGGAACATAATGTATGAGGAAGGTTACTAACATGGCCCCACAGGATAAGCTGGTGTTTACAAAGCCTTGTCTAAAAATAACTGTGTGAGCAGTCTTTCTAAAATGCTACTCTGATCATGTGCCTATCTCTCATTGGACAAAATCCAAAACTCTTTACCATGGCCTCAAGACTCTTCATCACCTAGACCCTGCTAACCACTGCTGCCCCATTGCACGCCCTAGCTGTAACGGACTATCGGTTATTCTCCATTCCCAAAACAAGATGTGCACTAGGTGTCTTTACGCACTACAGTGCCTGAGACATAGTTAAGTATTCCGTAAGTGTTTGCTGAATTGAGACAAATTCATGATAATGGCATTATCATTATTTATCATTAATTATTGATCAATTAATGATAATGTGGTTCTACCCCAATAATAAAGTATTCTAAAGAAATATGTCAATGACATACACCATATGCTAACTTTATAGACTCTCATCATTATCAAAGTATTGCCTGATTCCACATTAAATTCCGCAAGCTAAGGGAGGGACTGAGTGAAGTCTACATTTCCCTCTGACTCTCATCTTTGAAATGAGCCTAATAAGACCTGTCTTGCAGAATTCTTGTAAAGATTAAATGAGGTAAACTACATAACCTGCCAAGCACTGTGTCTGCAATATACAGGGTACTCAATGACCATTATTTCATTTCTCTTTATTCTGCTTCTGAACACCTAGCCCCAAACCTCAAATGTAAAAAGAAAATCCCACCTGACTTTTAAGATTTATTTCCTAAGTGATAAAGCACATTTACAAAAAGAAAACCCTCTCATTTCACTTTTTCTCTCTCCCTCTACCCCTATCCCTTTCTCTTCTCATTTCCAAAGTTTCAAAGATAAGCAAATGGAATCTGTGCCTATTCTCTCCTCCTGGTGAATATGGAAATACCAGGGATGGAGGTTGTTTTCTGGCTCCAGTGATGGTTGCTTCTCAAGTCTACATAAAATGATCAGGAGACTAGAAAGGTCAAGCACAGAGGGTGATGAGGGCTATTGGAGTTTCAGGGACCTTTATGTAGATGTAAAGTGATTCAAGTAGGTTCCATGTTATCTCATTTAATATTCATCAAATTCTCTCCTGGGAGTATGCGCCAGTATCTCACTTTTAAATATAAAGAAATTAGGGCTCAGAAGATTGAGTAGCTTATTCTATCTTCCACAGCTATTGAAGTCAGAGCTGGAATTCAAATTCTCACTGATCTTTCAGTTCCTTAGCTATACCATGCCCTTTCCTACCTCAAAACCTTTGGACATGCTGATCCCTGTGCCTGGAATGCTCTTTTCCACTCTTTGCATGGCTAATTTCTCTCATCCTTTGGGGTCTTAGCTTAAATGCCTATCTCATGGATGTCTTCTTTACCTATCTTATCTATAACATCTACACACTCTCATCCCATAAAGATTACCACAGTCTGTGATTATTTTATTTGATCTCTCTCCTCCTAGATGATACGTTCCATTAGAATGAGAATTGAAGCTGTTTTATTTGCATTGATTTATATAGGAATATTCTACCTATTCTCAGCATATAGAGGACTTAATAAATATTTGTTGGCTAGATGGATGGATGGATGGACAGATGGACAAATTTTATACCAGATCTTTCACCAATTCACTTAGCTCCCACTTGTTGAAAAATGAGGTTAAAAATGAAAGTTCTCTTCTATTTACAATAGCCAAGACATGGAAACAACCTAAATGTCCATTGACAGATGAATGGATAAAGAAGATGTGATATATATACACACACACACACACACCATGGAATATTGCTCAGCCATAAAAAATGAAATAATACCATTTGTAGCAACATGGATAGACCTAGAGATTATCATATTAAGTGAATTAAGTGAGAAAGAGACAAATACCATATGATATCACTTATATGTGGAATCTGAAATATGACCCAAATGAACCAGTCTACGAAACAGAAACAGACCTGTGGTTGCGAAGGGGGAGGGGCGGTGGGGAAGGGAAGGAATGGGAGTTTGAGGTTAGCAGATGCAAACTATTATATACAGAATGGATAAACAACAAGGTCCTACTGTATAGCACAGGGAACTATCTATATGCAATATCCTGTGATAAACCATAATGGAAAAGAATATGAAAAAGAATATATATATATAACTGAATATATAACTGAATCACTTCACTGTACAGCAGAAAGTAACACAACATTGTAAATCAACTATACTTCAATAAAATTTTTTTAAAAAATGAAAGTGCTCTTCTGAGTCTAAACTGACCCCTTTGCCCATATTTAAAAGACTGTTTTGATAATTACTGAGTCTATGAGGGGGGGGAAAGCAAATGTTACGCTTTTACAAAATGCTATAGAAAGGTGATCAGTGGTTGCTGAGGATTTGGAGCTGACTGGTATTCATTTACCAGACCTACTTATGCCAAGCACTGTGCCTGCCATGAAGTCCTCATACAATTTGTTTCTGATGGCATTTGCCAATGTTTGATGTATACAGTGATGTTTTGAGGATGATCCTATTAGGAGCTACATTTTTATCTGATTCACTAGGAAGAATTTCAAAGTCAAGTCTTAATGTAAGTAGGAGTTGGTGTTGCAATATTTTTCTTGTAATATTAACTCAGTACGCTGAGGGAAGAAATCTTGAGTAGAATGGGTTCCCAAGCCTGACCCTCAAGCATCTATCTTGCTTCTAGCCTCATTGGTTTAACTTTAGGATTTCAAGAGAGGGAACAGAGGTTAGGATAAGAAAAGCATCGCAAGAGAGAATGAGCTAGGAAACCTAGCTGTGGAATTACAGCCTCCAAAAATAACACCAGAGCACAGTTACCCGTACACACACACACACATACACACACACACACACACACACACACACACATATCCAGCCCTGCCTCTGAGTAAGCACCACCTCATCTCCCACACTCACTCCTTCCAGGCATGTTCCCAGAGAGAGTCATCAAGAGGAAGGAAACACTGTAATTCTTTCAGCTCCAGTGGGATCCACCCCCATTTCTAGGGCCAGCTGAGTGATTTGCCAAAACCAAGGGCTCTGCTCTGAACTCACCGAACTGCATTAGCATTGGCCGTGGTTTATTTAATGACTTTAGGAAATAATAGAAAAAGCAGTTGATTTGAAAAGACAACCACACTGCATCTGTAAATTATTTCTAGGTATGGGTCTAGTTTAGTTTTCCTTTTGTTCCTCCCAGCTCTCTCCCTTTGCTTTCAGGGATAGAAAGGGAAACTGTATACTCTGAGAGTCTGGATTTGACTACACTTTGCTACCCTTATTCAGCATGTCAGTTTCAGGAAGCACCCTTCCACCCATGAGTTCTCTGTCCTTTGTACTGCCACTTACAATAAAATATCAGAAGAATTTTGTACATGAGTTTTAGATACAGGAAGAAATACTTACCACGTTCCTGGAATGAACTTTAAAAATCATTTGCTTTGCTTTCCTAAAACAATCAGTATTTGTTCTTGTTTGCATATGCCCCAGGGAATTTCTGGAAGGTGATACAGGAAGCTAAGAACAAGGGTGACCCATTAGGGGAGAATGAGGTCATTGGGGGGACAATGACGGATGGGGGGGACGACACTTTTCACTGTATACGTAATGTATACAATGTTTTTGAACCATTGGAATATTATCTACACATAAAAATTAAATGTAAAAAAGTAAATGTTAACTGCTCTTCCCTTAAAAAGGTGCATTTGCAAGGGAATCTAGAACCAGAGAAATATTTATGTCTCTCATCATTTATCCCTACACTCACTCCAAATCTTTTTGGATCACATCCATATAACGCATTTTCTTTTTCTCTCAACTTTGGGCTAGTAATAGAAAATGTGACATCGCTCCACAATGCTGAGAAAAAAAATTGGTTAAAAGAAAAGAAGAAAAGAAAAGGGAGGAGGAGAGTGGCCAAACTTCACCTTTCAAAAAGAAGAGAGAAGCAGAGGCCCTACTGCCACAGGTACAATTGTAGCCTGTGGCTTCTCAAAAGGGTTCTGCTACTGGCACAGTGAAAGGTGTAACTGCTACTGCGTGACTGATGCTACCCAGGAATCTGCTATTGGTGACATTTTCCTGAGAATAAATGCCAAGAGACAGAGCCCACCTGGGCTTGCACAGCTATCCGTCCCCATACCAACACCTTTTCTTCCACTACAAAACTATCCTCTCCAAGTCCTACTGCAGACTGGTTTTGAGTTGTTTCACCACAACCACAGCCTGAAGAGCTTGGATCAAATTCATTAATTAGTTCAATTCACACTTCTAACATCAAGACTAAGAGTCTGCTGTAAGTAAGATGCATATGGAATTTCATACATCTTAACGTGTTTTGGGGATTGATATTATTTTTCCTCGGCAAAGATCTCACAAACACTTTTCAATATTTGCATAAACGTGTCTCGTTTGTAAGGAGATACTGGCCAATGTAACACAGCATCTATTGGGTTAAATGACTGTTCATCACAGTTGAAGCATAACAATATCCTACAACGTTGTTCTGCTCATATGTTTTCTGTGTGCTGTACTGAACAGCATCTAACATTTTGCAGTAACATTTTCTCACAAAATCTCACTGTGGTGAACACAAAATGCTGCTTAAATCTTCTTTTTGCGTACAGATTTTCTCTTTTTTTAATTTTAGTAATTTTTTTTCTCTTTTTTTGGCTTCATTGGTTCTTAGTTGCCGCACGCGGGATCTTCATTGAGGCGCACAGGCTTCTCTCTAGTTGTGGCGCGCAGGCTTCTCTTTAGTTGTGGTGTGTGGATTTTCTCTTTCTCACTGAGGCGCGCCAGCTCAGTAGTTGCGTTGTGTGGACTTAGTTGCCCCACAGCATGCGGGATCTTACTTCCCTAACCAGGGATCGAACCCACGTCCCCTGCACTGGAAGGTGAATTCTTTACCACTGGAGCACCAGGGAAGTCCCTGCATATAGATTTTCTTATACTCAGTATTGCTTCTGTAAAAATAAAATAACACCCCCTGAGGAAACGTAAAAATAAGAGAAATCCCTTAAGAAGGAATACAGGAAAAAAAAAAAAAAGAAGGAATACAGAAAATGGACCAGATGTGGCTGACAGGGACCAAAAATAAAACGGAGCCAGGCAGTCACGACAGACCTGGGACTGAGTCACGTAATTCTTTCTTAGAAAAACCACACACAAAAAAACCCTATAAGGACTTCTGATTCTGCTAAGGTCCTACCTGGAAAAGCCCCTAATGAGAAGCTTGGATGACAGCCAATCATCTAAAACTTGTGGTCAGGCTGCAAGGGCCATCCAGTTCCCTTATGACTCTCCCAACCGTGGCTTCTGCAGCGTCCCTGGTTTGCAAACCTTGAGAACAACAAAACTGTCCTTTAGGGCTTCCCTGGTGGTGCAGTGGTTGAGAGTCCGCCTGCCGATGCAGGGGACACGGGTTTGTGCCCCGGTCTGGGAAGATCCCACATGCCGCGGAGCGGCTGGGCCCGTGAGCCATGGCCGCTGAGCCTGCGCGTCCAGAGCCTGTTGCTCCGCAACGGGAGAGGCCACAACAGTGAGAGGCCCGCGTACCGCAAAAAAACAAACAAACAAAAAAACTGTCCTTTTGCTTCAAGATAACCCTGATTCTTTCCTGGGATTGATTTCTAATTTAGGATGACACTTCGAATAATAACCCATCATCTAAGACATGGAAATATCTTTCTTTAAAAACAGTCATAGAAAGGACTCTGGACCTAAATCTACACCCATGTAATAGAACCAAACTGAATGAGAAATGAGACACAGTCATGCTTTTCAAACTGTGTTTCAAGGAGTTGTTATTTCTCATTTTCTAAAAAAGGTATTCCAGATCTTTCTGAGAGTGACGGAGGTGAAATTAACAGAGCGCATTCCAGATGTCCCCACATACATACACACTCTCACCGAGCAGCTCAACTTTCATCTGTTTGTTTTATATTTCAGCTCCACATAAATTTTCATTTGGGAGAAAGGAATTTGCTTAAATAAAACATATAAAACCTCAAAGGTCATCACTTTTAACAATTTTACTTTTACAGATGAAGAAAATGAAAGGTTAAATGAATAAACAGCAATGAAAATACATGTCCCTGCCTCACAAGGTGCTGACTCCAGTTAGTCTGCTGTGCCCCTCCCTCCACATTCAAGTTCAGCACAGCTGCAGAGGCAAGTTCTGATTAACACAGCTCCCCAACTTTTGAAGCACTTGCCAGCCAAGCGGAAAGAGCAGGTTAAATTACTGCAGAGTGTGGCTATTCCCTTGCGCTCCTTATTACCTCAGAATTGTGGTGTTGGGTGGAGTTTCACTAATATGTGTTTGGAACAAGGTATCACATCCTCGGAACAACTGTCTGTATGATTTCTTGGAAGTTTGACATTGACTATGTTTCGAATTTTTCCAAGGTGTCCTTGGTTGTCTCAGCTTCCTAACAGCAGCAGATATCTTAGAGTTCTAAATATGTCAAATGGCAATGAGCACTACACCTTGGCCAAAAGTATTTTTGAAATCAGGGGATTGGCAATGAACTGATAAGGTCTTGGCCGAAAGCATGTCTGAAATCAAGGCCCTGACAATGAGCAAAGAAGCAAAGACGTCTCCAAAACCATCCAAGATTATTTGGTGGAACTGTTTGGATTTTAGTTTAGTTATTTTTTATGGTGTCCAGAAAAGGAGAATTCTCTTCAGTTTAAAAATAAAACTCATTAAATTATTTATATGTCTACTCATCTGTTAACAGATTTATTGAGCACCTCCCATGTGCTAAGATACTGTATTTGACCCTGGAGACACAACAATGAAATAAAACAGATCTGATCTCAACCCGTATGTAATTTACAGGCAAATGTGGAAGACAGATATGGCAAACCAATCACATAAATAAATATAACACTGGAACCATGATAGGTACCATGAGAGAGAATTATAAGGTGCTATGGGATAGCGTAACAGTGAACTTAATCAAACTTGGCTGGTGTGGAGAAATGGTTTATGAATCACGTAAGGCTCCCTGAGGAAGCGACATTTGGCACCTGAAGGAGAGTTGGAATTACCAGAACAAAGCGAAAGGGATATGAGAAGAGAGTCAGGAAAGTTTTCCCCCAAAGGGTAACTACTGAGCAGGATTTGAAGAATGAGTAAGTGTTTAATAGGACTCACCACTAGAATGTTCTCTGTTGGTTAATGTCAACATCCTAAAGTTGGCACTAATTTCTTTTTATCGGATTCTAAGAACTACTGGCACCATTTCTATGTGTCAACTCTATGTTGACACATAGAGTTGTGTCAGAGAGCGTCTCCTCTCCCTTCTTGTGTTCCCAGAAGAAATCCCGTTCCCAGGCATGTTTTCAATATTTTAATCTTTTGTTTGTTTGTTTGTTTCTAGGATACTTTTATGTATGTAATAAGCCTCTGAGCAATAACTTCATCCTCAAATTTCTTTCGGAGAAGATAGTGGGCAATTAACGAAAAGATACCAACATGCACAAGCCTGGAAATAACCAAAGGAAGTTGCTAACTTTTTACATGCACAGTTGGGAGTTAGACAAGGACACCCTTGATATGACTAGGCTGGGTCTCTCTAACAACAAACTGCTCTCACTCAGGAGTTGCTCCAAGCCTGTTTGCCCCAAGGGCATGCCCATTTCCCATCCCCGCCTCCCTGACAAACGGGACCCTCGTCCGACTGCCGGAGGAGACAGCATCCCACCCCACCACCCCGTGAACGCCAGAAATTTTCCATCCAGGATAAATACCGCATGTTCTAGTTAGAACATCAGAATCGCCACCAGTCAGTTAGCAAGCAAGTTTTTATTTTATACAGGAGTAGACACAGCATCCACAGAGTGAGACTTCACTAAATGCCCAGCACATATGCACACTTACATGCAAAACTCCATTTCTGTAAGGTGGGGCTGGAGGAGGCATGGCACCATCAAATCAAGGATTGTTTAAACTGGAAAAGACTTTAGAGATTGCCTGGTGCAAGCCTCACACTTTATAAAGGGCAAACTGAGGCCCATGGAAAAGAGACTGGCCAGTGGTCACACAAAGGCTAATGGCAAAGCCAGCCCTCAAGTGTGAATTTCTCCCCAGGGCCTTTTCTGTCACCCCAGGGTAGCAGGGTAAATGGACAAATCTTTAATGTGAGGGAATTTGGAATGTTCATCATTTTGACAGGATGGTACCTGAAGAATCCTGGAGCTTGGCAGAAACTGGGCCAAGAGAGAGAAGACATTGAGGAGAGGCAGCCAAAAAGCTGGGAAGGGTACAGGACAGAGAGAGTGGGAATTCCCAGAAATGAGGTTTGCCCACCTCATAAATCCCTGCAAGCCTTACAGTGCTGCCTTATAATCTTTCCTATCATTTCGCCCTGAGAGAGGGATGCTCTCTAATTGAATCGTATTCGTCCACTGCCAGCAAATTTATCTGGTGTGAGAGGAATCCATCTTTGGAGCCAGGCCACCTTCTCTTTCTGGGTTTTTCTGCTTCAATCACCTGCCAAGTTCCCTTCTCCCTTCTGCTGCCAAAAGATGTGCACAGACGTACATACTCACTCCCACAACCAAATATCTCTGTCTTCCAAGACAGAATTCAACAAGCTCTTTAACTCCTAAGTTCCCTGTTCTCCAGATTCCAATAAGGAAGGCAATTTGGGTTGATTTGCTTGCACAAAAAAGAGAATAAGAATTTAAGAATAGCTTAAAGTGACAACTCTGAGAGCTATCAGAAGAGCAAACCAAAGAAGTGAGTCTGTAATGGGAGAAGTTCAGGACCATGAACATTTCTAAGAAGAGACCGACAAAGAAAGAGGGCTAGCATTCTCAGCAGGCTTCAGATTATACCGTGTCGGGAAGAAAGACAACATTGTTTATTACAGACTACGTAATAGGTACTATGCAAGGTGTTTTACAAACTTCGTGCGCTTGAATTCTTTGTGCACTTGAAGGAAGGGATTTATATTCCATTCTATAGGTTAAAAAAAGAAACTCACAGATGTTCTGTAATATGCCCAGCGACAGACAAATAGAATTTGAACCCATGTCTCACGAAGTTCCATCACCAGTCACAATGCTTCACTCTAAACACCACAAGAGAATTCTATTTTGCCCTTTGTCCACTATCGTATCTCTAACAATTAGCACAGTGCCTGGCATATAACAGCTCTTCAATAATCGCTGACGAAGGAATAAATAAATGAATGAATAAATAAATACATAAGCAAGCAAGCAAGCCTGGCCTTCGATGAGTGAATTTATCCAATAAGCACTTACTCAATACGTACTATGAGCTGGGCCCTATGCTGCCTTCTGTGGATGAAGAAAAGAACAGAATATGGTTTCTGCCTTCAAGAAGCTTACAGTCTGGTCATCCAAAGGCATGAATATACACAAATCCATAAAGGAAAACACTGACAGATTGCACTATAGAAAATGCCAAAATCTGTAAAATAAATAGCCAACTGCAGTAGATTGAAATGTAATGGTCACAATAATTTGCATTTCCTTCCATTGAGAAGTGAAATCTACTTCTTTACCCCTTGAATCTAGGCTTGGCCGTGAGACTATCCTTGACCAATGAAACATTAGCAAATGTGACAAAAACAGAGGTTTTAAAAGTGCTTTTCCCCTGGGCCTGCCCCCTCCTACTGCTCTATGGGACCCTGAGACCACCATGAGGAAAAGCCCAGACTAATCCACTGGAGGATGAGAGACCACACGATACAGACATGAGCCATTCCAGCTGAGGCCCAATAGACCAACTGCCAGATGTGTGCATTAACCATCCTAGACCATCCAGCCCCAGCCAAGCCATCAGCTGACTACAGAGATCGGTCAATCCACCCTAGATCAAAGAACTTTCCCGCTGACCCACAGAATCTAAGATATAATAAATGTTTGTTGTTTCGCCATTACGTTTTCAGATGACTTGTTACTCAACAAAAATTAA
This sequence comes from Phocoena sinus, assembly GCF_008692025.1. Classification (NCBI taxonomy): domain Eukaryota; kingdom Metazoa; phylum Chordata; class Mammalia; order Artiodactyla; family Phocoenidae; genus Phocoena; species Phocoena sinus. The sequence goes on along the minus strand of NC_045768.1, from coordinate 75,695,693 downwards.
CTGATACAATAATTACCATATGAATGATAATTGACTACAAATCCTAAAACACAAACTAAAAGGACATCTCGTTATTTGTCTATCAACTTAACTAACGATAGAGAGGGTCATAATATCTAGTGCTAGCAGATAAACAGGAAGGTCTACACTGTTGGTGTAAATGATAAAAAGGCCAAATGGGGGGGCTTCCCTGGTGGCGCAGTGGTTGAGAGTCCGCCTGCCGATGCAGGGGACACGGGTTTGTGCCCCGGTCCGGGAAGATCCCACATGCCGCGGAGCGGCTGGGCCCGTGAGCCATGGCTGCTGAGCCTGCGCGTCCGGAGCCTGTGCTCCGCAACGGGAGAGGCCACAACAGTGAGAGGCCTGCGTACGGCAAAAAACAAAAAGGCCAAATGGGAAAAATATTGTTATAGATAAAACTTAAAGAGTTTATATGTATAATACATAAGTAAATTCTATAAATTAATAAATCAGTAGTTATTCACAGAGGAAGATACACAAATAGGCAACTGTAGTAAATTGGAAAAAATGGTCACCATATTTCCAATATTCCTTGGAAATGCATTTCTGGGACATGCTTGCAAATCTACAGTTGTAAAATTACATAAAAGCTAACCCTAATTCATCACTTATTATATGTCAGGCACTTTTCCATGTGTGTAACATGTAGTAACTTAATCCTCGTGGAAACTTATGGAATAGGCACTATGATTATCTTCATTTTACAGAAAAGGAGACTAAGACAAAAAGAGGTTAAATACCTGGTCATTGTCATACAAGTAATTAGTGGCAGAACTGAGATTCAAATTTAGGCACACTGATTTCAAAACCCACTCTTTTAATGATTACACTATACACATATTACACTGGTTCATATCAAAAATGTATCTTCTAACAATTGAGTGAAGAAAGTTTAGTCTTTTCAACAATAGTGTCAGAACAACTGGACATCATATGCCAAAAAAAAAAAAAGAGCCCTAAACCAAAACCTCCCACCTTGTACAAAAATTAAATGAAAATGGATCGTGTAAAATGTAAAAATATAAAACTTTTGGGATATGGGAGAAAAATCTTCATGATGTTGGAGTTAGGCAGTGAGTTGTTAGCTATGACATCAAAAGTGTGATCTGTAAAGAAAAACATTGATAAATTGGATTTTATCAAGATTTCAAACTTTGATCTATGAGAGACACTGTTAAAATACAAACTACAGACTGGGAGAAAACATAGCTGACAAACAACTTACATCCAGAATATATCTTAAAACTCTCAAAACTTAACAGTAAGAAAACAAACGATTCAATTTTTTTAATGGGCAAAAGATTAGAGACACTTCACCAAAGAAGATATGTGGATGGCAAGTAAGTACACAGAAAGGTGGTCAGTATCATTATCCACTAGGAAAATGCTAATTAAAACCATGTGAGACACCACTGCACACCTATTAGAAAGGCTCAGAAAAACCCTGACAATACCAAGTGCTAGCTAGAATGTGTAGCAACTGTAACTCAATCACTGCTGGTGGTATGTAAAATGGATGGTCCAGTCACTGTGGAAAATGGTTTAATCTTTTTTTATAAAGTTAACTATACATTTATCACATCACCCGGCAATCCCACTCTTATGTATTTGTCCTACAGAAATGAAAATTTATGTTCATACAGTGAATGTTTATACCAGCTCCATTTATTCATAATCACCCCTAACTGGAGAAACCCAAATGTTCTTCGACAGACAAATGCATAAACAGCCATTGTACATCCAGACAACGGAATACTACTCAGAAATAAAAAGGGGTAGACTATAAATACTTGCAACAATATGGCATTATGCTGAGTAAAGAACCAATATAAAAAGGCTACATACTGTATGAATGCCTTTATGTAACATTCTGGAAAAGGTAAGCCTATAAGGATGAAGAGCAGATGAGTGGTTGCCAGGGATTAGGAGTTGGAGAGATGTGACTAAAAAGGGCAGCACAGAAAAGATTTCAGGGGGTGATGGAATCGTTCTCTATTCTAACGTGGTGGCAGCTGCATTAAAACTCATAAAGCTGGGGCTTCCCTGGTGGCGCAGTGGTTGAGAGTCCGCCTGCCGATACTAGGGGACATGGGTTCGTACCCCGGCCCGGGATGATCCCACATGCCGCGGAGCGGCTGGGCCCGTGAGCCATGGCCGCTGAGCCTGCGCGTCCAGAGCCTGTTGCTCCGCAACGGGAGAGGCCACAACAGTGAGAGGCCCGCGTACCGCAAAAAAAAACAGAAAAACAACAACAAAAAAACTCATAAAGCTGTACACACAACATAACTTAACTGTATTTTAATTTCTTAAATTATAGTAAAAAGGTATCCTCCGTAATTACCAATACAAATATGCAGAGATATGGCAAGAATATTCACTGCAGCCTACAGCCTCAACTGGAAACAACACAAAGTTCATGAATGGGAGCACGGCTAAATAAATGACGGTTCATACATTTAATTGAATATTATGTTTGCATGGAATTATACCTTTGATATATTAAGTGAAGAAAAGATGCAGAACGGTATGTTTGATCTCATTTTTTGTCAAAATATTGAGAAAAGCCTAGAAGTCACACACCAGTAGTGGTACTTTTGGCTAATGAAATTGCCAGGCTCAGGGATCAGGGGTGGGGTGAGGAGGAAGGCAGATGTTCACTTATTGTTTTACATATTTAGTATTGCCTCTCTTTTGTAATATTAAAATGAAAATTTTTATTTATTATAAAAACACATGCAACTAATCAATCTAATGGCAGTTATTTGCTTAATTATTTACACATCTGTCTCCTTCCTTAGTGAGCTCCCTGAAGAAAAGACCTCTATTTTGTTCATCTCTAGCTCCTAGCACCAAGCACTGTGTTTGACAGACGGTGCATATTTTTAATATATTTAAGTTCAATTTGAAGAATTCAACAGTAATTGAAAGTAGAACATCTTTTTTTTTCTTTTTGGAATTTTAATTATAAGTCCAAGAATGCCCCTTTGACTAAATTTTGATATAAATTTTCTTGAAAAGATCTTTGTTTACTGACTCTTTTTTTAAATTAATTTTTATTGGAGTATAGTTGATTTACAATGTTGTGTTAGTTTCAGGTGTACAGCAAAGTGAATCAGTTGTACATATAGATATATCCACTTTTTTTTGGATTCTTTTCCCATATTGGTCATTACAGAGTATTGAGTAGAGTTCCCTGGGCTATACAGTAGGTTCTTATTAATTATCTATTTCATATATAATGAAAGTAGTACATCTTAAACCCAGGTGACAATTCTGTGAATTATTATTAGCCTGGCACCATCAACAGGATAGTGGAGTAGTTAAGAGCTTTGGTCTTGACGTTCTGTCTCATTTTCCTCATCTGTAAAATGGGAGAATAACCTCTAAATCATTGACTTTTAAAAAAATTTATTTATTTTACTTATTTATTTTTGGCTGTGTTGGGTCTTCGTTGCTGCACGCGGGCTTTCTCTAGTTGTGGCGAGTGGGGGCTACTCTTTGTTGCGGTGCGCAGGCTTCTCACTGCGGTGGCTTCTCTTGTTGCAGAGCACGGGCTCTACACACGTGAGCTTCAGTAGTTGTGGCACGCGGGTTCAGTAGTTGTGTCTCGCAGGCTCTAGTGTACAGGCTCGTTAGTTGTGGCACACGGGCTTAGTTGCTCCACGGCATGTGGGATCTTCCCGGGCCAGGGATCAAACCCTTGTCCTCTGCATTGGCAGGCGGATTCTTAACCACTGCACCACCAGGGAAACCCTAAATCATTGACATTTGTATAAAGGGCTCTTTGTATTAGCATGACATGAAGCCAGTTTGATCAAGTTAATCTGTATGAAAATATGATCTGTGTGAGCCCCAGAGGAAGGTGGGTTTTTTTTTTGTTTTTTTTTTAATTTTTAAGTCATCTTGGAGCTAAGGCACCCACAGAAGGAAGAACTTCTAATGGCTTTGTGTCCTGCTGTGTGACCACCCTCCCACACACTTCAAACCCACATGAGCAGGAAACAGGCTGATCATGAGCTAAGGAAGATTCCCTGTGTTTCCTTCTAAAAACCTTTGATTGCTGCCCCCTTTCTTACAGGACTGACCTTAACAGGAAACCAAATCTCTGCACATGCAAGTGATTCTGGCAAAGCAGTTTCACAACCAGCTTGGTGGTGTGGAGGGAGCCTTGGAGAGGGAGATGAGGGGGCTACTCAGAGATGGACACAAGCTGTCACTCCATGGCCCTCTGCCAGCTAACCCTCGGGAAGACCACTGACCTAGCCCAAAGGCCTCCCACTGTGTCCCTGGACCAGAGAAACTTCCTTACATTTTCTTCCTCGTCTTTAAAAGTGAGAACTAGGGACTTCCCTGGTGGCACAGTGGTTAAGAATCAGCCTCACAATGCAGGGGACATGGGTCCGAGCCCTGGTCCGGAAAGATGCTGTGGAGCAACTAAGCCCGTGCGCCACAACTACTGAGCCTGTGCTCTAGAGCCCGCGAGCCACAACTACTGAGCCCACGTGCCACAACTACTGAAGTCTGCATGCCTAGAGCCCGTGCTCTGCGACAAGAGAAGCCACCGCAATGAGAAGCCCGTACACCACAACGAAGAGTAGCCCCCGCTCGCCGCAACTAGGGAAAAGCCCGCGCACAGCAACAAAGACCCGACGCAGCCAAAAATCAATTAAATAAATAAATAAATACATTTATTTAAAAAATAAATAAAAGTGAGAACTATACTCCGATAAATTTTTTTTTTTAAAGTGACCCTCTGCACAGACTATAGCTCTTATACTTTGCTTCTTACTCTTAGAGCAGGACAGTAGCTCTGTATTCTGAAGCATCACCCCCACCACTGACTATCCAATGGGGTCATGATCTTAGCTCAGTAGTGAAAGAGGGCTCAGGGACCCTCTAGCCTCATTTCATTTAGTTTAGGAATTCCTTTATTACAACTCTGGAATCTATTGTCCTCTGGGCATTACCTGAATTATTTCTGTGATTGGAAGTCTCCTATTTGGGAAGCAGCTTGTGAGGCCATATTCCCTCCCCTCCATCAAAAAAAAAAAAAAATCTTGCATACTTCCAAAGTACAGATGCATTTGCCAGGTAGAATTCCAACTATAAAATTTATGTCAGTTTTTCCCCTATCAAACTGCAGGCCTGAATGTCTCAAGAGGTGCTAATCTATGTGTCTTTGTTAAGAGAGGCTTCTTGAGAAACCCTGAGTATCATAGTTAGTGTCATCTCCTTGGGCCACAGTGGCAATGACATCATTCCAAACATGTTGGGAGCTCTGCTCAAGGAATCGTCCTTGGAATCTGCACAAGCCATACTCCTTATCTGCATTGCATGAGCCCTCCTCCAATGCTTCTTTTATTTCCCCGTCAACTGGCGAACACTTGCTTAGCCTCCAAGGCTTAGCTCATGCTCTCACACACTCTGGGGAGCCTCCCAGATGCCACAGGGCAGAGGCTGTTGTCTTACAGACTGCACAGATATCTAGTAGGCATGGCAGTGTGACAGGCCACGATCCTACATACAGCAGCTGCCTGGGAGTTTATCACTAATGGCTTAGGAAAACAGCTCCTCCTTTATCTTCCCAAGTAGACAATCTAAGATCGACTGAGAATTTTCTGGCAGCAAGGAGACAGAGCCTGTCTGTGCAGTCATTTGAGGGAAAACAGTCCAAAAACATGAAAGCCAAGAGGGAATTTCATTACATGTTTGAGTCAGATACTCTTGGCATAGGCTGGGTCCATTTTCAAGTCAAAGTTAGTATAAAATGTAAACGTCATCCGGTAAGAGTCTCGCTTTCTAAGCCCAAGACATGCTCCGCTTCTTCTCTTCATTTTGACAAGGGGTGCCCTTCACCAGCTGCTCTCCAACCTCCTCCACCCAGCTCTGGGGCCGTGGAGGTTACCTGTGACCCGCTGGGTTCAGCTACAAGGGGGATCCAGATGGAGACAGGATGGTGGTAGGCGAGTGTGATCAGGGTGTTTATTCTCCCAGGTCTCCACCACCCTACTGAGCCATCTACAGAAGCCACAACTTGGTGAGGGGTCTTCTCATGCCACTGCTCTATCAGGGTTTGAGAACCACTCCTTCCTCTTGTACCTTCAGGTCTATACGTGTTTCAAGAATCGCTCGTGTTTCAGTCGTTCCCTTTATGTAAATGAAATTTTGTGTTGAGGTCTGAGAATTAACCAGATAAAACCATGCTTCCTGTGTCTCGGCAGGGAGACAGTAGCCCAGCTTGGTACCTGCTCCCCCCACCCTTGACAGCTCCTCAGGCACCTCCCTAGACAGGCTATTTCTTTAAGAAGCACAGTTCGCAAATGACTGCTATCAAGTATTTGCTAGTTCTGCTTTTCAATAGCAGTGTGTCAGTTACACATAATTCCTAAAATTATTAGTCGTAATATAAGAGCTATAAATTATTAAGTACCTACCACCTTGTGGATACTTTAAATACATTGTTGTACCTCATTTTCACAATGACCATATGAATTAGTCATTTATATCTCATATCACAGATGAGGAAACTGACTTAGACAAAATAAGCAACAGTGATGACTAAATGAGATCTTAAATGTAAAACATCCGGAACAGTGTTAGAACTCATGTCTTCCTTTTCCTTGACAGACAGCTTGACACGGTAGGTTCTTCATATGTGTGCACTGTTTGACTGGGTATACATTTGCCTTAGTACCTTGTTCATCCCAGTAGAAAAGTGTAAGCCTATGAATCTTAAATAGTAGTTTTCCTTTGGATCTAATTTCCCATTCATCCTCCTTGCCAAGACTCAGCAAGTGGCCATGGCCTTAGCCCAGAGATTATAGCTTGACCAGCACTATGGAAGACTCCATTTCCGTCTTCACAATGATCTCACCAACTCCCAAGACTTCAGTTATCACCTGTTCTGAGTCTTGGTCTCTAGTTCCAACCTCTTCCCAGCTATAAAACATGTTATAAACAGGCCTCCTGTTCACCTAGGTAGGCGTCTCAACTGCAATATGTCTAGAATGAACTTGGCATCTTCCCCTCTCTTCACCTTCTCTCTCTCCTGATCTCTTAAGTCTCCATCTTTCTAACCACAGATGCTTGAAAACTCTGAGTTATTGTCAACAACTCTCTCTCCCTCACTGTTTACAGTGATTGGATAATCACCATATTCTGCCCACTCTAGCTCAGTACTATCTCTCACATTCAACTCCTTTTCACACCCTCATTCTCTCTCACTTGAACTCCTGCAAAATTTTGGTGCCACTGTCTCTTTAGCCCCAAACGCTCTACAGGCTTTCCTTTCCTAGCCGTTGATGACATTGTTCCTTCTGCCAAGGATGACCTTCCCTGCATATATTTATCTGTTCAATTCCAATCTCTTCCAAGATTCAATTCAAATCTCGATGGTAATAGGAATTTATGTTCTACTATTTTGCACAGTTCAAAAAATAAAGTTCAAATTGGCAGACTGTTGTAACTGAAAATTCAAACCCACTACACCTGTTTTTTGTAGTGAACAAAGTTAAAGAAAACGAAGGAATTTAAGATACCCAAATGTGAGGTGATATTTAATTAACTACATCGTGAAATGGAAATGTATATCTTAATAATGAAGTCTGGATCTCAGCTTTATAATGACATCTGACTAGCACCTTTGATGTAGCCTTTCTCAACTTTCTCCTAAAGACATGGGGAAAAAAAAAAGAGAGAGAATTTCAAATACCTAGAGTGTTAACCAAGATTGTCAATCTACCTATTGTCAGCACCTAGTAACCACAGAGACCAATAGGATTAGATAGAGAAAATGAATTTTCATTGTTAAAATATTTTTAGTGTCAGAAATTCCTCTTAAAATTAAAAATATATGCTGTAAAAAGTAACTTGGATCTTAAATTCTGGATTAAGGTGGCAAAGAATTTGAAGGGAAAAGGAAGGAGGAGAGAAAGTTAACATGTGCTGAGTTCCTCACTGATACACTGATGTTCAAAGTATGGTTTCACTATTTACTGTTATAAACAGAGAAGTATAGGTTAAAGACTGTTTTTGAAAAACGTAAGGGTAAACCACTAATAAAATAAAAGACAGGAGGCATATGCCAAAAATGACTAGAGAAGATCAATGTAAACAAAACGTAGACCAAGTAAGCAAATGACGGGAAAAAATAAAAGACTAAAAGGAAACAGCAGGAAAGTATATAAAAAAATCAAAATACAAAACCAAATGTCAGACGTTAAGATTAAACATATTATCTGTGATTTAAAGATATTTAAAATCACCTATAGAATGACAAATACTCTCAGAAAAAATGAAACCTTCCAAGATGATGCTTAAAACAAAACCTTGAAAACAAAGATACGGGCAAAGAACTTATCAAGAAATGAAAAGAAAAAAAAAATGATGAAAGAGAAGAAAACAAAGGTAACAGTATTAGTTTCAGACAAGTGGATAGAAGGCATGGAATGGGATAAAACCTATTACATACACTGATAAAAAGTAAAGTCCATAATGAAAGCATAGTGGTTATGCATCATTGTGCTGTAAATCATATAGAATCAAAGACAGAAAAAAACGGGTAAAAGCAAAAAGAATGTGAGAAAAGCATAATAGTTCTGTGCTTTATACCTCTCTCAAATTTTGACTAATGGGGCTTCCCTGGTGGCGCAGTGGTTGAGAATCTGACATGGGTTTGAGCCCTGGTCTGGGAAGATCCCACATGCTGTGGAGCAACTAGGCCTGTGAGCCACAACTACTGAGCCTGAGCATCTGGAGCCTGTGCTCCGCAACAAGAGAGGCCGTGATAGTGAGAAGCCCGCACGCCGCGATGAAGTGTGGCCCCCGCTTACCACAACTAGAGAAAGCCCTCACACAGAAACGAAGACCCAATGCAGCCAAAAATAAATTAATTAATTAAAAAAATTTTTTTGACTAATGAAGTTGACTAAAAATCAAACTACAATTTAGTAATAATTAGACATGTGTGTAGTTATATATGTATCTTTCAGATATATATAACTCTATACATTAAAATATGGAATTTGCCTTTTTTTCCCCCAATCACCCCTGCAGTACTTATCAAAATTGAGTATATCCAATGGAGCAACACATTTAATGGGAGTGAGAGTTCTAAAGATCAGTGGCAAAGGTAAACGTTGTGTATACATGACACTACCCTTCACAATCCTTTAAATCGGTCATGAAGGACAATGTGGAAGTATATCTTCTATGCACAAATATAACAGCTAGGTTTTCCTCCAGCACTGGGACAGATCACTGTTGCTTTGGGTAAGAACCAGATAAAGCAGTTGGCTTGTATTCAGGAACCAGGAAGCACAAAAAGTATTTACCTCCAAACACGGGGGTCACAACTGGAGCGTGAGAAGCCACAGAACAGGGACCAAGCTGCCTATGAAGTGAAAGGGCAACTGAAATCACATGCACTATTTTATATTTGTAGATCTTTTAGACCAAACAGGTATAGTTGAACCTGCTTAACTTAAGCTTGGCATGGCTCAGAGGTGATATTCAAAATACTTAGCAACCTGGGCCCATGAACACTGATGTGGGTAGTGAAAAAGGTTCTGAAAGACCCTGATGGGCCAGATATTAACACTTTAGTTGCTGAATTGTGAAGCGGTCCAGAGGTCCTGAGGGAGTGACCTAGGCAGCCAAAGTAGCAGGTCAAGGGGAACTTAGGAGACCCAAGCAGCAGTTATTTACCAGATGGCACAGAATTATTTCACTCTTCTAACAGCTGGTACAGATGAACCAGTACTACACAGTGGAATATCAGCCCTGCTGTAACTCATGCTATCCTAGACACACACACACACACACACACACACACACACACACACACATACACACACACACACACACCTCAGTGAAGTCCAACAAAGGGAAACTGTCTTTGCAATAATCCCAAATCACAACAAAACAATCCCACACCACACACAATAAATCAAGTTTAACAACATATCACTGAACAACAACAACAAAAAAGAAAATCAACCCGCTAAAAATCATAAAGCAGTATTCTAAATAATCATTAATTCTCAAAAGAAAATAACTGAAAAGCACATGAGGGGGGCTTCCCTGGTGGCGCAGCAGTTGAGAGTCCGCCTGCCGATGTAGGGGACATGGGTTCGTGCCCCGGTCCGGGAAGATCTCACATGCCGCGGAGCGGCTAGGCCCCGTGAGCCATGGACACTGAGCCTGCGCGTCCGGAGCCTGTGCTCCGCAACGGGAGAGGCCACAACAGTGAGAGACCCGCGTACCGCAAAAAAAAAAAAACAAAAAAACAACACATGACTTGTTAAGAACCCTACTTTCAAAACTGCTACAATGAGTCCAAAACTACTTTTGGAGACAAATTTATAGCTTTAAATACTTTTCTTGTTAATGAGTATTTAAAAAACCAAGAAATGTACTCAGGAAACATTTGTGAAAGAACTAACAAGACTTAAGAAAGTCAGGGAGAAAGAAAAACTAAAGCTAAATAAGAATATTAATAAACTTAAAAATAGAAAAAGGAGAATTCCGAGATCTGGTCCTTGGTGTGGGTAAAATTTACAACAGCAAGACTCTGAAATCTATTTAGAAACTAAAACTGAGAGTAAAACAAGAAGTAAAATAGCTCTTGTGGAAAAGATGCTTTAAATCATAAGAAAATCTCATGTATAATTCTCAGCTAATAAATTTGAAAAATATATATATATAATGATTAGGAAATATAAATCTTTAAACTCAAAATTATGAAGCCTGAATTATCTCATCAAAAATTCACAGGGCCAGCTGGTTTTGCTGATGAGTTTATGTAATACAAAAAAAAAATTTTTTAATAGAAAGCTACCAGTTCTTTACAGCTAGTAAAATCCTATTATCTAACATAAAATAGCTGAAAAAAGAAAACTACTCCTTATCTCACTTGTGAAAAGGCAAAAAATCCCAAACAAAATATTAGCAAATCAGTTCCGCAGTTTATTAAATGAATCTTCTACAGATACTATGGGTTTATCCTCAGAAGGCAAGAATGGTTTAGTGTATCACAATTGCCTTAGGATATCACTAATTACTTAACAGCCCAACATGAAATGTATAGGACTTACATGAAAATATCTATGAAATTTTACCAAAGATAAAAAAGATTTAAAGACATGGAGAGATGTTCTGTATCCTTCAGTGGAAAAGCACAATCTTGGAAAGATGATAATTCTTCCTAAATTAATTTATAAATTTAACATAAACCCAATGAGTGACACAAAGGGAAAGAGAAGAAGAAAAGATAAAGACCAAGCAGTATGAGGGGCAGCTGAAGGACTTTAATAAAGAGGCTAGTGTGGTATTCGTGGTGGAGTTGTTTGGATTGCCACAGTGCAAACCTCGTCTTTTTCTCAACTCAGGAGTTACATGCGTTATACTCACAATGCCTTATCTGTCTGCATGTCTCTGTGTTTGTGATTATGTCTGTCTGTACCTGTGTATCTGTCTGCATGCAGAAAACCTTGTTGCCATTTTTATTTTTAATTGAAGTAAAAGGCTGAGCTACATGTCGAGGCTGACACCAAGTTCAACGGAGACCACACGTGTAGAAGTGAGCAAGGGAGTGCATGCATTTACTTAAATCAAAACTGAAGCCAGAGCTCAGTGTAGGAGGCAACCATGGGAATGAAAGTGCACTGGGAATTCCAGGGGAAACCTGGAGGAGGGCATTTGAATTCCCCAGGGAGAGATATAAAATTCAATCTTATCTAGAAAATGTTAACGGTGGCTATCTCTGGATGGTGGTATATTGTATACACAAAGTTAAAAGATAAACATTTCAAAAATGAATTCTTTGAAAGGAAAGCAAGTGACTTGTGCTCTACACACTAAGCCTTGGATTTACAGTAGTGTGTTTCATCATGCCGAGGTGTCAGAACTGCCTTCTGTGCGTCCATGTGCCCTGCACAGGGTTATATTTGCCTCAGAGCAGACCACATTGCAGCGGAGCGCCGGAAAGCTTAGCATGGCTGAGCAGCAGAGATGCAGTGTGTGGTCAGAGGCTAGGGAGTCAACCACCTTGGGTGTGAACCCCAGATCTGCCATGTATTACTTGTATGATACAGGACCATATACAAAGTACGTAGCCTTCTGTGCCTCAGGTTGGTCATCTGTAAGATGGAGGTGATGATACTTACCTCTAAGCACTTCACTGAGGATTAATAAATGTATAGCTCTACACACTACGAAAAAATCTTTTGTAAATTTTATGAATGATGTGTGTGGCAAATAGTGGAACAGTCAATAAACAGTGACGATAATGATGATGATTTATGATTCTCTAAAGTTGTGGGACTAGTGATGAGGAAATGGGGTTTGCTCCTCTGCAAAGTAGTCACAACTGTATCCTCCTGAGGTGTGATCCTGCCTGCAGAGCTAATCACAGGGAAAAGCTAACATTTTTAGTATTATTTTCCTCTTATATCCAAAGGAAATGAGGTCCCGAGAGTGAGCTAATGAATACTACCCAGCACAATAATGGTGCAGTAGCACAAGGATCCTTTTGAAAATTTATTTCACATCCTTTTTTCCATGTAGTAACACACCAGAGAAGCAACACAAACGTGGGCAAGAAACGAGCTCAGTTAGCCTGGTTGGTCTCTGGACGCTGGGAACTGCATTCCATCCAAGTCCTGGCATTCTGGGCTGCACTGCTAAAGCTTCCATCCCCTTAATTTGTTAGCTCTTCAAATGGACTTGACTTCTAGTAGAGGCCATAAAATTTGAATCTGTGAGTTTTTTAATCATGAAATCTGACTCCATCTAAAAATGACACACATTTATAGTCTAAAGTCATCAGTGGGAAACAAGATTTATCATGTGTTCTACAAACTGAAGTCCAAAATCCCTGGATTCAGAATTTTAAAATGTGACTAATCTGCTAAAGTCCTAGGTTTCAAATGGAATTTTTGATTCTCCTAATTTTGGCTGCTAGAGGAGTCAAAAATTGGATTAAACTGACTTTAGCTCTTAGACTGTACAATGTACAGTACAATGTATTCAAAGGAAGCCAGAATGTTTGCTCTATTGTGTGTACTTGAAATTAAAACTTGACTGCTGAGGCTAGAGTGGCTAATTTCAAAATTTTAACATTTGGAAGGGAGGAACACTCCAATGATCAACTTAAAAAGAAATAACCACACATTCAATAATCTCCCCCAAGCGTCTTCAGGTTTTTCTTTTCTTTTTTTTTCTGGCCCTGCCACAAGGCTTGCGGGATCTCAGTACTCCGACCAGAGATCGAACCCGGACCCCCTGCAGTGGAAGCGCCCTAACCACTGGACCTCCAAGGAATTCCCAAACTTCAGGTTTACAGGCAGTAAATCTCACAGAGTAAATGAGACGATGCTAACTCTCTAATTCAAGTATACATAATATTAATATCCATGCAATAACAGTTCATCCACCCAAAACTCTGCTCTCTAGCAAACAAACTTCAACATAACACTGACAAAAATCAATGTTACAAAGTTCACGACTTAAGATGCATCCCTTTTACCCTTAGAAGAGTCTCAAACCTCCTTTCAACACCTTACCAGCCTTTACATAGGCATGATTGTCCTCTTTCCAGTCTACAACAAATAGAAGAAACAAACTAGCTTGCCACAGCTCACACTTCAGTTTCAAGACCTGTACTTTCAGCCACTACTGATCTAGCCAATAATTCCTCATTCAAGATACCGGTCTATCACTCCCAGCTCTGGGCTGTTTTGCCAGAGCAAATCCTACAACTTATGCCGGCAGTTCCCTAAAGTGCTTTCGTGTAAGACATACTTTTAACAAATGTCATATCATAGAGAAGATAATATGTGAACTAAATAGAGTAGAGTTACTCTGGGTGAAGTTGGGGCAAAGTAGAGGCGTAGGGCCCAGAGACGGACAGGCATAGTCTGCACCCTCACCAGCTATGGCAGCCGCATGGCGCTTCCTTGGAACACCCAGAGCTCTATAACACAAGTGTGAAAGCCACTGGCCTACAGTCTAGTGGGAGATTTGTAGAAAATCAGATGTACTCAGGTAATTAGTTTTGATATAAATACCAAAGAGCAGCAATAAGCCGAGAATACTGGCTCTCGGGTTTGGACAGGTCACATGGCCACTAAAATTACAAAGGAAGCCACGGTGGAAGATTGTGGAGAGCAGTGGTGGGCTGCATCCCTCAGCTTACTCAATCGCAGTTGACTGTGGCTCCCAAGGTTGATAAGTAAGATGGTGACGGGAGAGCTAAAGACAGAGCCAGAAGTCACACCACGTTGAAAGATGCCCTTTGACACCAGGCATTCTTGGACATTCCCAACTATTTCATGACCCTAAAATCAAGCCATGACTCTTTTCTCTATTAACAAATAATAGCTTTTCTTTACTAACAAAGAGTGTGTGTATGACACTCAAATCCCATTTCCGATACTTAAATCCTCATCCCTCACACTTCCCTGAATCCTCACTCCATCTCTCAGGGTTAAGTCAAGTAATGAGAAGAGGTCCAGGGATAAGAGGAAATTATTTGTTTCATACACTACTTGATTGTAATGTGGCAGCATCAGAAGACTTGGATTAGCTCTGTGACTTCACTTTCCATGGGGTCTCTTCCGGCTTATGGTCAATGATCTCGTGGTTGAGACTTTTATTTTTCTCTTTCAGTTCCCATGACAAAAGGAAGTTTGCACAACTGGGTTTGTGTTTAAAGATGATAATTAACAGATGTTAAAACCAAACAATCAAATCTGTCTCTCTGTCTCTCTCTCTGTATATATACAAACACACATACATACATACATATATATACACAGAGAGAGAGAGATGATATATATCATTAAGAAGTGTGTTAACTATAGTGGCTGGATTTTTTAAATGTTTTTCTGTGTACCCAAGTTTTTCTACATGAACATGAATTATTTTTGTGATCAGAAAAATATGTATCTTTAAGGAAGCTAAAGCAAAGGCTATAATTTGGAATAACTACCCAGAGTTTTAATCTGTGTAGCAGTTTTTATTCCCAAACTTTAAAAATCAACTGAATAGGGCTTCCCTGGTGGTACAGTGGTTAAGAATTCACCTGCCAATTCAGGGGACACAGGTTCGAGCCCTGGTCTGGGAAGATCCCCTGTGTTGTGGAGCAACTAAGCCTGTGAGCCACAATTACTGAGCCTGTGCTCTAAAGCCCGAGAGCCACAACTACTGAGCCCAGTGCTACAACTACTGAGCCCAGTGCTACAACTACTGAAGCCTGCGTGCCCAGAGCCCATACTCTGCAACAAGAGAAGCCACCGCAATGAGAAGCACGCGCACCGCAATGAAGAGTAGCCCCTGCTCGCCGCAACTAGAGAAAGCCCATGCGCAGCAACGAAGACACAGTGCAGCCAAAAATAAATAAAAGAAATAAACTTAAAAAAAAATCAACTGAATACTGTGAAAGAAACATTTCTCATTGTCTTTCCTGGCCTTATTTCAATAAGCCATCTGCATGTCCCAATAAAAATGTCCAAGGAAGAGATTGTTTCTGGAATCCCTTTTCTGTAATAACTCAGCATTAATTAACATCTTTACAGTCATAAACATTTTATGACTCAAAATAGATTGCAGTCCTGATAAATATGGGTCCTTTTATATTTATTTTTATCCTGTTAGGTGATAACAATTTAATAATAAAAATCAACAGAGTATCTCTAAAACCACAAAAATAATATATTTAATGGTCCTTTAGACCATTCAGAATATAAATTACTTTAAAATATATCTCCTTATTATGAAATCCTTCTTAAAACACCAGATCAGGCCTATCCAAACATAGTGAGAAAGGAGAAATGGTTAGAAAGGAACATTGTTACTCTTGTTAACATTTTGATATACATCCTTTCTTTTTTTCCCAGAACATATATAAAGAGAAATTGCAGAAACCAACATATATAATTTTTTTGTATGGTAAAAACCTAATACAATTTCTTACCTTGAATTTTTACTTAATCCTATGATAACATTTTAGATCTTATTACAACCTTTTGCTTTACAGTGTCACATTTTTATCTAAAAAGCTACAGTGTATGAGAGTGAACATTTAACCAACCCCAGCCATGTGTTAAGTATTCTCTTTTGTTTTTTAAACTTTGCTAAGTTGATATACAAAGATAGTATCTTACTTTGATTTTATTTTAATTTAGAGGGTGAACTTTTTCACATGCTTATTGGCCATTTGCATTTCCTCCTTTTGTGAATTATTTGTTCCCCTCTTTTTCTATTGATGTTTTGATATTTTTCTATCAATTCCAATAAGCTTCTTTTATGGAAATATTTTAATCTCTTATACACCGTATTTGCTGCAAGTATTTTTCTTTTGTTCTTTGCCTTTTAATTTTGCTTATGGTTGGATTAACAGTTTACATATTTATGAAGCTATATGTATTGATTTCTATTTTTGTGGTTTCTTCCATTGTTTTTAAACATAAAAAGGCCTTTCCCATATGAAAAGTCAACAAATATTCACTTCCATCTTCTTCTTTTGATGGCTTGATTTTTTTTTACATTTACTCTTTAATCCATTTGGAATTTGGTATATGGTAACAGATGGGTTTTTTAAACAATTCTCTTTTTCCAAACAGAAAACGAATTTTCCCAGAGCTATTATTCCTTTCTCCACTGATCTGTGTCCTTTATAGGATATTAAAATTTTATATAGGGCTTCCCTGGTGGCACAGTGGTTAAGAATCCATCTGCCAATGCAGGGGATACGGGTTCGAGCCCTGGTCCAGGAAGATCCCACATGCCGCGGAGCAACTAAGCCCGTGTGCCACAACTACTGAGCCTGCACTCTAGCGCCTGTGAACCACAACTACTGAAGCCCGCGTGCCTAGAGCCTGTGCTCCGCAGCAAGAGAAGTCACCACAGTGAGAAGCTCGCGCGCCACAACCAAGAGTAGCCCCTGCTCACCGCAACTAGAGAAAGCCTGCGCGCAGCAACGAAGACCCAACGCAGCCAAAAATAAATTTATTTTAAAAAATTTATATAAACTCAGATTTGGTTCTGGCCTATCCAGTCTGTTGATTTGTGTGCTTATACCCTTGGCCTGTACCCCACTGTTATTACACTATTATACCCTGCCTTAGGATCTAGTAGAGCTATTCCCAAGCTCTTTATTCTCTTTTTTTCCCCAGAACTTTCTCAACTATTCCTCCTGTTCATTCTTCATGATAAAATTCATAGTTATTTTGTTAAGTTTTTGAAAACAATCTCTTTTTTTGAATTCTACCTTATATTATTGTATGTATCATTTACAGGTATCTTCACAAATAGTTCCATTTGGTCCTCAAACTCAGGGTAGACCAGTATATGCTAACCCCATTAAAAAAAAAAAATGTTATTGGAGTATAGTTGATTTAAAATGCTGTGTTAGTTTCTGCTGTACAGCAAAGTGAATCAGTTATACATATACATATAACCACTCTTCTGTAGGCGCTAGAAGACAATATCTTTTGATGACAATTATTAGGAAGAAATGTTTAGAACTTAATGTGATGAACATTACAATACCTTGCTGGGAAATATATAAGAAAACTACAGTAATTAACATTACATATCAGTTTTGTGGAAGAAAACATGACAAAAATGTATCTTTTCCCCAAAAGCATCAGATTAGCAGAAATCTATTCATTTATTGAGTATCTACTGTGGCTACAACCTGGACTAGGCTCTTTAAAAACTGCAGAAACCATGAATCATACGTCCACAAGAAAATCCTTATTCTGTCAGAAATGACTGGCAGGGGCAGTGTTAGGGAGTGGTAACTCATCTGGGACCTTGTACTTTATTGCTTGTGCCAAAATATGGAGGAAGTAGTTTACTGGATGAATACTTGGATAATTCCCTTGGAGTAGGGAATGGAGGGTAGTAAAAACTCCCGAAAGCCAGGCTAGAGTAACAATACAGGGCCTCTGCTAAGATTCCAGAGGAGAAGGGGCCGGACGGCTAGCTGGCTGTTGTTTTGCAGTGGTGTATGCAAATGGCAGTGAAAGTGGAATTGCCTGGAAGAGTACAGGCAGAGGGAGGTAGGGAGGAGAAACGAGGAGGCTAGGAGCTGGAGAGGAATTTAGCCGGAGGACCAGAGAGTCATCTGCTCGTGAATGTATTATTCTGCACACTAGACGACACAAATCATCTTCTCCTTTGACCCACCGAAAGCTCTTTGTTACTTGCTGATCGACAAAGTTGGATCGTTTCAGGACCTTGTTTGGTGTCTCAGAGTGCTGAGTCTTGCTTCTAAGAGGATGAGGGTGGGAAAAGGCTTGAGGCCATCCAGTCAAATCTGGGCTACACAGTGCAGTGCTGGAGGGGCAGAAATCCTGCCCCCAAGAGCCCTTCTGGCTGAGCTGGCTGCACCCAGCCACGTGGTTCCATCCCGTCACGCCTCCACCTCTACTGCCTGCTGTCAGAAACACCCTCCTGCGTCTGAAAGTCTGATTCCAGCCAGAGGACCCTGATTGCCCCCGACTGAATCTGTGCTTGCTTTCTCTCCCGTGCTTCCCCTGTACTTCCATGGAAACGTTATTGCAGTTTGAGCCGTTTAGGCATTTGTATCAACCGTGGATCCTCATCATTTGTTGATTCCATATCTGTGAATTTGCCTATAATTTATTTACAACCTCAAAATCCACACTCTCGGTGCCTTCCCAGTCACTTGAACACATGTGCAGAGCAGGGAAAACCCTGAGTCCTCAGATGCATCTGCTCCAGACTGAGGTGAAACAACGCATCATTCTACTGGGCTCTCATACTGTAAACCAGTGTCCTTTGGATGCTATATTTGGTGCCACTTTTTCACATTTTTGTGCTTTTTTGGCAAAAGAAACAAATGCACAACTGGTTTATGTACTGATCAGGTGACAAAAATGTTGCAACTAGTAGAAATCTAACCCAGTTTTGGTGGTTTACAGAATACAACTACTACGAATAACAAGAATCTACTATATGTCTCTCTGCAACTCACAACCCAACAGGAACCTCCGTAGCAGCACGGACTTTATATTTGCTGACCTAGGGTTGGGCAAAGAGCAGGAGCTCAAAAACTATTAAAGACTAGAACGGGTTAGGAAGAAATGAGATAGGTTGAAATGGGATGGAATGGAACATAGTAACATTTATACAGCATCCTGGAGACAGGATGCTCCTAGGAGCAAATAGCTAGTGGCATAGAGATACAGAAGAAATAACGACAGCTAATATTCATTGAGCATTTTTTATGAACCTGCACTTGGCTAAGCATTTGACCTCCATGTATTATGTAATCCTCGCAACTTTTCAGTGCGGTAACGTTATTATCCCCCTTCCACAGGAAGGTGAAAATGACTTGCCTGAGGTCACATAGCTATCACACTGCTGAATGGGGCTCCAGCCCAGATTCATCTGCCCCCAGAGTCGGTGCTCATAACACCACCTGGTCAAGATGAAAGATGGGCTTGGTGAGGGTTCTGAACTCATGGACCTCTAGGAGAGGAAGAGGGCCTCTAGCAGAAGTTAGCCTGAGTCACTGGCTCTCCCAGCCTTCCTGAGAAGACAGTGAGGCAATTAATGGTGATTTTTTTTCCCTCCAGCTGGCAAAAACACTGTTTTTTGTTTGATTCCAGAAGCAGCTGGCAGAATTCATGTATTACTCACGATGGAATTACACTCTGCTGATGGTTTATGTACTCTAGAGTCAGGCAGTGGTCAGGGCTGTGTCTAGGACTGTTGTGAGATTACTACAGGCCTCTGAATATGGCTGAGCTTCTGCAGCTGTTGTGTGTTTCTGGCTCCAGTTCCACACCTCTTGGCAGACAGTTTGTGTGAAAAGGTCTGCTGACTCTGGGTGTGAGATACACAGGGTGAAGGGGGCTGGGAGAACCAAGCAGCACAAAACCAGCCCACGCTGCCTTTTAAGCACTTATAAGCAAAAGAAAGGAATTTATAGATGAGTGATTTGGAGGATCTTCAGAAGGTCACTCCTTTGAGCCCTTCTGCTAGTGGAGAATGGCTGATGCTGAGCCAGTTTATCAAGTCAACCCAAACCCTTCCATAGCTTCTCTGGTGGCAAACACCCCAAATATCCTCCATCACCCATGGATGGTGATGGGTGGATGGATAAAATTAGTAACAATCTTAATATTTACCTAGTGTTTAAGTATTGTTCTAAATGGTTTACATGAACTAATTCATTTAATCCCCACCCACCCCCAGAAAAAATTCCAAGAGGTAAGTGCTATTATGATGCTTATTTTACAGGTTAAGTCAAGTAACTTGCACCACAGCCCAAAGCTAGTAGCGGCTGTAGTAGATTGAATTGTTGGCCCCAACTCTTCAGCCCTCCTTGTATCGAACCCTTGCTTTGGCCTCATCATGGGCAGAGTGTAGTTCCCGAACCTTGACTTTGGGAATGACAGTGTTCACAGCCTAGGCCTTAAGAAGACTCACTTGCTGTTTTGTTTCTAACGGTGACGTGTTTCTAACATCACCATCAGAACAACATCCCCTGGGCTGATCCAAGAAGGATGAGATACATGTGAGCAGAGTCACCCAGACAACCCACACACGTGCAGCAAGAAGCAGCGCCGCACCAGCTGCTGCAATCTGAAGCAGAACCTCAGAGCCGTGCTCAGCACAGATGAGGCGAGCCGCGAAGCACACAAAGACTTACGAGGGATAATAAATGTTGGTTGAGCCACTGGGCTTTGCGAGTAGTTTGTTACACTGCAATAGCGAACCAATTCAATGATAAAACTGGAATTCAAGCCCAGGCAGTCTGACCAAACAGTACATGCATTAAGCTCTAATTTATATTGCCTTCCACACTCTCTGTTAAAGTGAAGAGACAGCCTCTAATGGGCTGAGCGAGCTTGAGCAAAGTGCTGAACTCCCTGGGCCTCAGTGTCGGCATCTATAAAATGAGCAGGTTGAATTAAACCAGCATTTCTTAAGGTATCAAACATTAGTTCCATGTGATACTCAAAAAAAAGGGGGGGGGATTCAATGATTCTCTTGGAATTAGTATTATGAGAAGACAATTCAATAACACTGGACTAGATCGTCTTTTGAGTCTTTGACCATTCTAATATTTCTCATTCCAGGTAACAGTGTGTGGCACCTCCATTACCATGTATTTGTGAAATTAAAATAATTATCTAATTCAGGCAACTTGGGGACAACATCCATGGGAAGGAGAGAATGTCTGTGATGGAAGAGGTTTTTCTCTACTTCCTTCAAACCTTGGCATATTCTCCTAGCACCTTGAACCAACAATGGTAGAGAAGACCTCACCCCTTCTCCTACCAAATCACCCTAGAATCAGGCTTACAGAAAAGCACATGGAAACAGGAAGCTGCCGTGACATGGGACATCTCTCAGAAAGGAATCTATGCTTACTTACTCCATTTCCTCACCTCGCCCTTACTCTTCAACCCAAGCCCTGCCATCCACTGAAAATGCCTTGCAGCAATAACTAGTTGCCAAATTCTCTAGTCTCTCTCCTTACGCTGACTCCGGCCTCTGTAAGTTTTTACGTAGTTGAAACTCCCTCCTCCTTTGGCTTATCTCTTTGAATGCCTTCAGTTTCCTCTTCCTCCACCCGCATCAGCCCTTGACAGAGGTGTTCCCAGAACCACTCTCTCTCCTCTTCTTGGGCAGTGTCATTCCCTCACACTGCTTCATCCTATATCCTGACAACTCCCATAACTGACTCTGGCCCTGCCCACTCAGCCAAACTCAAACCAAGTTACCTTCTTCCCAGCCCACCTCCCTAGCTTTATTCCCTGTACCCTAGAGGGTAGCCACATAGAACCACTGCACAAACATTTCTTAAACTTTTTATTCCTCACTTTTCATGCTTTTTCCTCTGCCCAGAATAACTTTCCTCCCCATTTCCGCTCCTGCTTTTCCACAAAGCGTAATTCTGCTAATTCTTCTCAAATGTCACCCTCTTAGTGAGACTCCTGTTCTCTTCCAGGCTGACTCCCTCCAGCCTCGATGCTTCCAACATGCACTGTCCGCCTCTAACAGAGTAGAGCTTCTGCTTCTTCACCAGACTAAAAGCCACCTGAAGTCAGAGCCCTCTCTTAACCATGCTTGTAACTCTAATGCCCAGCAGATTTCCAGAACATAGAAAGAGCTCAGTAAATGTTAGCTTGAATGAATGCATATAACTGACCTATCCATTCCTCTACTTTGGGCATGGCCTACTATTTTCCTGGCTGACTACTGGGGCTTTTTTTTTTTTTTTTTTTTTTTTTTTGCGGTACGCGGGCCTCTCACTGCCGCGGCCTCTCCGGTTGCGGAGCACATGCTCCAGATGCCAGGCTCGGCGGCCATGGCTCACGGGCCCAGCCGCTCCGTGGCATGTGGGATCTTCCCGCACCAGGACATGAACCCGCGTCCCCTGAATCGGCAGGCGGACTCTCAACCACTGCGCCACCAGGGAAGCCCCTGGGCCTTTTTTGAGGAACACTCAGTATGCCCAACATATAAACTAGGTCTTGTCTGTAATTTATTAATAAATGTCCACTTTCCAGGTTTCCTGAGAGGAGCAATATTAGAGTCCAAGACAGTCTTTTGAGACAGGTTGATCACCAAGAGACTCTCTTCCACTTAGTCCATGTCACTAGGATAGTATTAATTATGTGCCCAAATTACTTTTCTATTTTTTATTTGAACATACACACACAAAAGAGTTCTAAGAAGGATTGGCTCTCTCATTCAGTTAGAGTGGTGTCTCTTAAACTGCACTGATGAATATGTCATTTTCATGATTCTTGCTGAGTCTATAGGAGACTTGTACAATTATTCTATTAACCATTCTCTTTAAATCAACTCATCTATTTTTTTCCTTAGCCTCAAATAATGCCAAAATACTCATTAAATTATATGATTGATATGATACATACACACATACATCTATATATACAAATAATTTTTATAATTAAAAATGTTCTTCCAAGCACCCCATTAAATGATCTTTCAGGCCAGCAGTAGTATATGTAGCACACTTAGGAAAGCACTAGGTCAGAACATTTAATCCAATGCAAAACTATTTATTAAAGCATTTCTCTTACTGATATGTCAAACACACACCATAGCTTAGTGGGCAAAGCATCAAGTAAACTGTAAATTGTAATTGAATATTCTAAGTACTATGGCAGAGACAAGCACAAGGGTCCCTGTATCCAACACCTCTTGGGCACCAATGCAAATCTTCCCCATTCGAGGTCTCGCTTCCGCTGCTTCTGCAGCCGCAGCTGAGCAGACCTCCACAAGCTTTGAGCAGGTGTAATACCAAAGTAGCTCACACAAAGCCCATGGGAGGATATCTCACTTCCTCCCTCGGGACTTTCTCTGGCACAACAGCATAGGACCCCAGCAGTAGCTTATCAGCTTCTTGCATCTATATGACCCTTGAATAAAGGGGAGGAGAGCCATGGATGAATGCCCTTGAGTCTCATTTCATAAGGCTCCTCAAAAGGTCTGGAGCACCAGGCATTTGAGGCAGTGGCCAACGTGATAACACATGCTTGTACAGTTCCATTCCCCTAGTCCCTCACTCTTGCTCCCTGGGATCACTTCCCAATGATCTACCTGCACGTATGCCTTTGCCTCAGTCCACGGGTTTTTTGTTTGTTTGCTTTGGTGGAATTCAGGCTAAGGCGGGGACCTAATCCATGCAAGAAGGTTAGGGAAGACTTCTTAGAAGAAATGACACTTGATATAAATCTCAAAGCATGAATAAGTCAGGTGAAGAAAAGAAAGTGAAGAGGATATTCTGGGCAGAAGGGACAGTGTACACAGTGTTCCCAGACCAGGGCTCAAACAAAGGCCCGGATGCTTGAAGGTGTAGTTTTAGAAACTGCAAAGATCCTGGAATGACTGGAATACACCCCCGGTGTAGCCTGAGGGACTAAGAATCACAAGAGCCTGGTGAGGTGGGCAAGACTGGCTCCTGAAAAGTTGCTGACCACAACCAACTACCACCACCACCCTGCTCTTTGATTCTGGAGTGGTAGCAATGAATAGCAAAACAGGTGGGTATTTAAATCAACTCTGGAAGATTAGAAAGTGCCTTCCAGATTCAAGAGGTGCTGGACACAAAGAGGAATTGAGACTAAGAGGAGGAGGAATTAAAGGCAAGATGGTGATGAAATACGAGCAGAGCTGTGATCACGCACACATGCACGTACACACGTGTACTCCAGGCTGGGCACATGCACATACACACGTGTACTCCAGGCTGGGTCCAAAAAGTCAATAATGAGCTTGAAGTGAACCACGCTGCACTGGGAACTGACAATGCCACAGAAAATTTTCAAGGACTAGGAATTAATAGGTTTGGAATAAATGAGGTGGGAAAAATCTAGGGCAAAGCATCCTAGAGCCTCTGTTTAGTCAAGACCTGAGAAAACAGGAAATTGGGGGCTGGCAGGAGAAAAGTCGGGAGCACCATCCTGCCAGCTGGTAGGGCCATGGGAAGGAATTCCCTCACCTGCACTCCAGATTTTTAGTAAAAACCCAAGAACGCACAGCTCTAAGTTTTTCTCTCTTTGTCCCTGAGACAAGGCCAGGCTTAGGGTACCAATGCTGAGTTATCCCAAGGGAAGCCAGGGAGCTCCATCTGGCATAGAATAGGAGTTGCCTGCCCTCATGGATGGAGATGTGCTTTGAAAAGATTGACATAAAGTGACATAAGATCCTCCAGCTTTGTTTAGAAGTAAACAGTTTAAGAACATCTGATTTTTATTGAGTGCTCATCATGTACCCATACCATACTAAGTAATTTTAAGTAGTATCTTTTAAAATCTTCCCCTAAATCTACACAAATAAGTATTGTTATCAGTCTCGTTTTCTGGAAACCAGCCTGAGGTGACCATGAAACACTAGTTGGAACACAGTGAAGTGTTTGAAAGAGTCCAGGGTTTGGGTTCAGGTCATTCTCAGTTTAACTCTTTTTTTTTTTAAATTAATAAATTAATTAACTTATTTTTGGCTGCGTTGGATCTTCGTTGCTGTGTGTGGGCTTTCTCTAGTTGCGGCGAGCGGGGGCTACTCTTCGTTGTGGTGCACAGCCTTCTCATTGCGGTGGCTTCTCTTGTTGTGGAGCATGGGCTCTAGGCACACAGGCTTCAGTAGTTGTGGCTTGCAGGCTCTAGAGCGCAGGCTCAGTAGTTGTGTCACATGGGCTTAGTTGCTCCGTGACATGTGGGATCTTCCCAGACCAGGGCTCGAACCCGTGTCTCCTGCAGTGGCAGGTGGATTCTTAACAGCTGTGCCACCAGGGAAGCCCTCAGTTTAATTCTTGCTGCCATCATTCCTACTGAGTGTGGTCACTCAGTACTATTCATTTTCAAGAGACAGAAAACAACTCAAAATAGCACAAGCAAATAAAGCCAACTGGCTCCCATAACTGGAAGGGGCAGGGATGGGTCTCCAATCTAAAAACATTGGATCCAGGGCTCAGATAATTTCAGAGTGCCTGTCTGGGTTCTGTTCTCTCTGTCTCTGTCATCATTCTTTCCTATCAAAGACTAGCTTCAAGTGCCAAGGGAAGCTGGCGGCTCCAGGTAAACAGTGTCCTCACTGAAGAAAGAGAACATCTTGCTCATAAATTCCCAGAGAAGAGTCTATCTGGCCCTACTGGGTCATGCACCCTCCATCTGAACCAACCACTGTCTTCTGATGGACAGTACACTCTGATCAGTGATTGGCAGTCCCATCAATGGAGGGAAAGCATGGTGGCTTTTGAAAAAATAGGAACGTTAGGCAGTCCCAAATAATGAATGTCCACAACATTTTAACCTTAGTCAAGTCACAACCTTTGTGAGCCTCAGTTTCACCATGTATTTTTAAAACAAAACAAAACAAATAATAATACCTATTGTGTGAGATTGTTGTGAGATGTTAAAAATCATATTAGGACTTCCCTGGCAGTCCAGTGGTCAAGGCTCCATGCTTCCACTGCAGGGAGCACAGGTTCGATCCCTGGTTGGGGAACTGAGATCCCGCACGCTGCGCAGTGCGGCCAAAAATAATAATAACAAAACTAAAAATAAAATAAAGGAGAAGAATTTTGAAAAATCATATTAAACACTTGGCACATAGCGACATTCGGCAGATGGTAGCCATTTTTGTTATTCCTGGTACTATTATTGTTTTGCGGTTGTTTTTGACACAGGGATCAGAATTCGAAGCCCATCCCAGATTCCCAGATGTCTAAAGCACTCCTGTCCCCAGGGTGGAGTCCCCTTTGGCTCTGGAGCCAGACGCCTTGCACAACCCAGGCCCTGTGTGCCAAGGTTAAGTTGGTTCACCATCTGACGGCCACGGAGCAGCGAGTGCCTTCCCAGCCCCAGCAATGTCAATACTGCCTTCCTGACTCCGCCTATTGTATCTGGAGGAAAGTGGCTGAGCATTGTCTTCCAGCGCTCCCCCCAGGAAGCATGATATCACCCTCTAACAAAAGCGGGAAAGCTGACAGATCTGCTGAGATGGGTGTGACCACCACACACACCTCACTGGTCAAGCCCCGGGCAGGCAGAGCAAACAGCAGCCGCCCACATGCCCCTCAGCTGGCTGCCTAATGGGCTCCTTTTGCTCATCTTTAGGTTTTCTCCCTCTCTTTGTTACGTAACGTGCGTACCATGTTACACATGGCACCACTAGGCAGTGGGAACGCACTCCCTCTAATCAACAGATGTGTTGAAAAGAGTCAGGACTCTGCCCATCTGGCAGATCCATGTCTCCACACCTGCCCCTGCAGCCTTCGGGAAGAAACACAAGGAGAAGGATGGTCAGAATCCTGAAGGGACAAAAGGAGGCGGTGGGGGAAGGATGTAGAGGAAAGCAGACAAGGCTCAATCTAAAAAACATTCTGCACGTGTGATGCAAGTTGAGGAATAGTCTGGCTAGACCGGTGGGAATCGGGTTATCAGTTTAAAATTCCAGAAGTAAGGGAGGCAACTTTAGACATTCCCTTTCTTGAAGGCTGGGAGTGATGCTAGCTGATCTTCTGACACCCTTCCAGCTCTGGCAAGGTAACGCTGTCAGTGCAGCTGGCTCTCTGTAAAATAACACACCTGCAGTCTGGTGCCCCCATGCCAAGCCCAGAGGCTGTCGCTCTGCTCTCCCCATCTTACTGTCCCCTTCTTTAAACTTTCTCCTTCCTTAGCTACCACAACACCAATTCTCTGAAATCCCAGGGAAGGAATCTGACTGGGTTTGCCTCTCCTGGCAACTCCCTGACTGCTTCTTTGTAGAACCCTTGGCTATCTGCTCTTTCTCTTCCTTTCACATAAGTCTTGGTATACAACTCATGTCTTCGCTTACCATAAACAACGATTTCTATGTTTCAATCCCTTGCCCGACCCTCTTCTTCTGAGCTTCAGACCCAGAGAGCCAAATTTCACTAAATATCCACCTTTAACATGGAAATTCAAAATCAACATGTACAAAATAATTATTTGCTTCATGCCAGCCTGTCACCAAGCAGTTCCTTCTGCCATGTTTCCCAACACAGAGAATGGCAGAACCATTACCCAAACCAGAAGCCGGGAGCAATGCTTATTCACCCCACTTCCCACAACCTCCAATATATAACCAATTACCAGTCCCTACAGTTTCACCTCCTAAACACTTTCAAACCCCTTCTTCATCTAAGCCTCCCTTGCCTGGAGTGTTGGGAAGCCAAACTGGCCCAGGCCTAATTCTCTGCCATGTCAATACATGTTTCACACTATTATCAGAGTGAATTTTCCAAGACATAAATCAGATACGATAGAACAAACACCAAACTAAATTTCCATGTGTACAGAAAGAGGTACAAATGACTTAAAATGGCCTAGGAGGCCCTTCCTGATCTGAACCCAACCTTAAGTCACCACCTCCTCCCTACATTCCAGACTTACTCAGCTTCCCTGAGCTTGCCCAGCTATTTCACACCACCTGCTCCCTCTGATGGGAAGTTCTTTCTTCTCTTTTCCCTTTTCCCTACTTAGTTTTAAAATCATTTGGCTATGAGTAACTCATAACTACACTAGCCGTAATTTTTGGCAATATTCATTATTATTTAGGAGTCCTTGCAAAGTGAGGAAAATCTATCCTACAGATTATTTTCAATATAAATTTTATTCATACTAAATTTAGCAATTAATGAAGTTGACATTATGTTTTTAGCCATTTATGTTTAATTTGGATTTTAAAGTTGCTTTTATTATTGAAGCCAATAAACATTTTTATAGCTTTTGAAAAGCTAGATTTTGATATACCCCTACTACCTTATTTATCATAGCATCTTACAATTTATATGCCTATAGTCATCCTTCCTACTAAGATGTGAGTTTAGCAAGGGGAAAAAATAATTCATCCTTTTTTTCATTCCTGGTATCCGGTACAGTACTTGGTGCAAAGTAAGTCCTCAGTATGTCTTCATTGATTGAAATGATAGATAAGTGAATGTATAAATGAATGAAAGGTGGGTAATAACTCAATAAATGTCTATTGAATAAAACTATGTGTATCTTTAAAGTAATATTCAACAATCACACAATACCTAATATTATGTAAAATCTTGTTAAACCCACTTTCGTGAGTATATATTTTATGTTTCACACCGAAGGGAAAAAAGGGATCTTCTGTTGACCTATTTACATCAAATATTTAACATAAGCCAACCTTTTAAGATATGAGTGAATACTACTTGCAATATATACGAAATTGATTCTTATTGTTATCCTTTCAATGTTTAAAAGCCCTTTGTACAACAACAAACAATCCCTCTTATTGTCAGGTCTGCCATGGTATACCAAAAGTTTCTTACTATGGCATATTAAACTCCATGCACTACGGAGAATAAGAAGTAAATAATATCTGTTGTCAACAATGTTAGAGGTTAACTGGCCTAAACCTATGTGTCTAAAGCTCAAAGGCACAGCCTGTGTGGGAAGGGAACTCAGAATCAGGGGAAGAACACGAGGAAGAGTTGGCCTAGGCAAACTAAGCTGAATTTTGTTTGCAGATTGAACGTGGTGGGTGTCATTTCCAAATGGATAGAACAGCATGAACAAGAGCCAAGGGGAAAGTATGCATAGATGGTGGAGATGGGCCTGGTTGAAGTAGAAGAGCCATGAGCAGGGATAGGTGAGGGAAAGCACTAGAGAGTAGGCCAAGTGTTCTGGCTTGTCAAGTGGGGAGAGATCAGCACAAAATTTGAGAGACTGGCTTATGTTGAAGTCTTTTAGGAGAATGCTTCTAAGAGTAGTAAGTGACTCCCCTACACCTGGAAAACATTAGACTGGTCTTGAATGAGCCCAATGGTCCTCACAGCAACACTTCTCTTTTGATTACACTAGCTTCACTTACTAAGAGAGTTCTTCCTGGCTGAGTACTTTACATGCATTGTCACACTTGATGCTTATAACAACTCTGGGAAAAAAGTATTCTCAAATGTAAAAGATGAGAAAACTGTGCTTTGGAACAATCAAATAACTGGCCCATGGTCATCCAATTTGAGCTTAATCCCAGGTGTGTGACTTCACAATCTATACTCTTAACTCCTTCTCCTGCCTTCTTAATGAGATCCACCTCAGCCTCATAGAGCAGTGTCTTCAAAAGTGAGTCATAATAGCACAGGTGCATGTGGTTTTTCTTCTCCTAAGGCATGTTAACTGAGTTACAATTCAGCATAAAGTGACCATATCTGGGTCCACATTCAGAAAACAAACTCAGTTTGATTTCAGTGGGCAAAGATCTAGTGGCTCTTCTGACCTTTATCTACCTGCTAAGTGGTCGGTGAGGAGCCACAGGTAGTGAAATGAAAAGGATTTTCTTTTCACATTCCTAAAGACTATCAATCACCCAACCCATGCCCGAACCCTCTCCAGTGTGGGAACTCACTCCCCAGGGAGATAGTGATCCAGTTTTTAGAAGGTTTCCATCAACAAAGCCAAACTCTGTCTTTTGTGCAACTCCCTCCACCCCTGGATCCTAGACCTGACAAAATACAGTGTCAATCTACGGTGTCTGCTATGTGGAAACCCATGAAAATGCTGCTCCTTCATCTCTTCTCTCCTGACTAAATGTTCCCATATGACGAAGTTTCTAAAGCACTTACCTTCCCATTTGCCTACAATGTTTGCCGTCAAGCTTTTCAGCGTCTTCAGTGTTTAATGGATGTGCTTTGAGCAGCAGATGGAAGTGATTACCATCTCTAATTCTGACCCTATATTTTTACTACGCAAACGGTTACAGCTTATGTGTTACCTTTTTAGCAAGTAAAGCTTGTGTTGGCGCCTATAAATTGGCTCCTTGCAATTCATCAAATTTTGTGTATCACCAAAACTTGGATGTCATTCACTAGAGCTCTCAGCAAACCAGGTCTCTCTCACATTGAACATACGTCATCTATCTATTGAATCCAAATGCATAACTTGACATTTATCTATTTATCTTTTGGGTTTGGTTCACCCTTCCAGCCTGGACAAATCTATTTGAATCCTGATTCTGTGCTCTTACCAATAAGCCATCTACAGGGAATAAGCTGGTGACACAATCACACACATATCTTTTTAGGAATAGAGCTCCAGGAGATGAATTGATAATGTCAGAAAAAACTGGACCTCACCCATCTGAATCCCCCAAAGGATATAGCATAGTCTTCTGGATGAACTTAGAAGAGTTCTTCCCTCCTGGAGAGATGTCTTAGAAGGACTAGACTCTTGAAGGAAGCTCTCCCAGGGTAAGGCTGAAAGGGAAATGCTGAGAGCTCCCAACAAAAACAATGTTTAGGAGGGAGCATCTGAGAAGAGAACAAAACTCCTCCTTCTGAGAATAATTCCCAGGTGTGTCTCTGTTCCCAGCTTCTACGCCTCCACCCTTGATTACTCAGACTTGATAACTAGCCTTCTAAGACCAACCCTAATCAGGAGGTTCCATCTGGGACCACTTCCCTGACCTTATAACTGAATTTCCTCTGCCACTCCAGACAAGATATTCACTATCTCTGAACCCAGGTTGTTACTTAAAATGTCAAATGAGACAGGAAAGAGGCATGAAGGCATGCTGCTAGAGGCTTCACATTGGATCAATGTTGATCACAAAGGACATATTATGATAAAGCAGAAAGAGTGACTAGTTTTATTTTGTTTTTCTCTTTGGGAGAGCAGCCTGGTTTGGTGAGAATGAGAGAGTAGAGAAAATCTAGTATGTTTCTTAGAACTTGTTTCTAAGCTGGTATTGGCCATGATCTGCTCTTGGGAAGGGAATCTACCAGAATCTAGGTGGATTTGAGGGAAGCCTTCTAAAAACTACATACCTCCTCCAACCCTTTTATGGGTTAGCATCTACCACCCAGAGTCACCTTCACTGAGGCAAATATGATAGTTTTTTCAGTTCTATTTGTTCAGAAAAAAGGAAGGACGAACAACCCACTAGACTAGAGAGAGAAAGCCATAAGTCATGAGCCCCTTGCTCCATTACTGTAGTCTACCAGTAGAGTTTGGTTTGAAGAATGGGATCCTATGCCTGTAGACATAATCATGCTGGATTCTTGTTGTTGCAATTATCAGGCCTTCAGTATTCATATTCATGGAGGCTTAGATGGAAAATCTAAGTTAGGATTTAGCACAACAGACCTACTCCAGAAACCAACCTTGCCGGTGTTACCCTTCCTTTCAACAAGAGCACGAAACCCCTCTCTTTGGGCTTCACCCTGCTTAAGTTAGTGCTGTGCTTTTGGTTTAGACACAGAGTAACTATTTTGCCACATAACTTTTTTGTTTGATTTTATGACATCTTTTCTAAGCCTATATTGCAAAGTGCCATAACATGGTCACTATGGGGAAAAAAGATGAATTAGAACAGAGTGTGTGTGTCTCTGTGTGTGTATATTATTTAACCTAAAAAGTATCTCAGAGCAGCTGTGGACCCCTGGGCTTTGCATGCCTATAATCCCTGATGTAGAAGCAGTTCCAGATTTCATGTTACTGATAAATGTCACACAGAAAAAAAGCAAACCGAAAATGGAATTATGATAACTATTTGGCTTAAAGATGCATATTTTTGGAGAAATCAACATTATTTCTACATGAATATAAAAAATTTCTACATACTGAAACTATCTCAGATAATCTTTCATTTTCAGCAGTTTACACATTCTTAGTCTTAAAATATTATTAAATCCTCAATATAATTGATCACTGAAAACAAACTGAAGAGCTATAAACAAACATGCAGTTCTGTTATCTTATTTAATTTTTTGAATATTTAATAATATAATATTGCAAACATATGAAAAATATAAAATAATTAGCAGATACTTACGTATACTTGGATCAAATTCTACTAATATAATATAGCCCACACCATTAAGTTCAGTAAATTTTCCCAAATTCATTTCCTATATCAATTCTATTTTCATTACAACTCAAATGCTTTCAAACTGAAGGGGAGAGATTGATGGCCGTTATAGTTGTTATTTGTATTCTGTGATTTGATACCACCTTCATAGGTATCTCATAGGGTGAGTGAACTATAAGCCACGCCACCATCTAGAGAATCTGAACAACAGACAACCTAAATCTAAGAACATTCAAGCCAACCATTCCTTAAACCCACAATAGGTTTTGTTACTCTCCTGTACCCAGTGATCTGGGTAATTGCCTAAACTTTCATTTCATTGGGCCAATAAAGACTTTACAAAGTCTTTATTATATGTGTGCCAAATACTTTTTAAATAAAACAAAAATTATATAGCCCTAATCTCCCTGACCCCAACTATAAGATAAAAACCAAAAAGCCTAGTGTTTGACTGCTTTGATTAAAATAGGATACAAATACGAAATCTTTATAGAAAAGCATTTTTGTTCTCAATTAAAAATGTCAATCTGTACAATGCCTTAAGTGGGTCTGAATCATTCTCAGCATGAATTTGATTTTTTTTTTAATGACTGAAGATTTTCTTTGAAGCAGGTAAAGCCAGGTTTCTTCTTTTTCTATAGAGTAAGGAAACAATCTAGAATGAAGAACAGTAAAATAATGCACTATGGTAAGCGTGTCTCAGTCCTCACAGAGTCTGTGGTAACACAGCGGGCAATAATCCAGAAGAGAAACTCTAGAAAAATCAGTTCATGCCACAAGGACTTTCCACGTCAATCCTTACATACATTAAACGGAGACTCATGGAGAAACAGTCCCTGTGCCACAGCTGCCCCTTGTTAACCAGCACTAAGCATTGGTGAGAGAGCCCAGAATCACTAACTGTTAAAAATATATTTTTTAAAGATAATAAAGCCAAACCTTACCAGAAAGGAGCAAGCTGACTCCACAGAGAACTAAGCCGGCTAAAGAATCCATGCTTCCCCAAATCTCTCCATCCAGTTTCCACAGATGTGCATGAGGTCCCAAGGATCCTTTCAAACACCCAGAGGCTTGTGACTTTCCATTCGCATGTCCTACTAGGTCTTGTTTACAAGTCAGAGGCAAGAAGGAACAGCACAGAAGCGGGCTGTAACAGTCTCATTTCTGTCTGAGCACAGGGAGTTTTAAGTTCCTTTTTCCTGTTTCCTTTGTAGATTAGGATGGGAAAAGCTGTATCTTAAAGGCATTTGGTATCAGCAAGGCTGGGGGCACTGTAAGCCCTATCCATCTTGCAATTCATCAAAACACTTATCTATTGCTGCTGCTTTTGCTGCTGTTGGAGGGATAGAGGAATTTTAGTTGGAAGTGTGGGTCCTGGTCAGCACTTTCAGAAACAATAGGGGTATCCTCTCCTAGGCGGGAAACTGAGAATAACAAGCCCTCCACCTATGTATGGTATGCGCTGATGACTGGCCCTTCTCAGCCCTCTAACGGCTCTCCCGGGTCTACTTGGGAGCCCTGACAGAAGGGGTTTTTGGGTGTGGGGAGCAGTTTTGGCTTTTGTTTTCTTGTTTTCACCCACATGGTTTGAATTGGGAAGAGAAGTTTTCGTGATGAGAGAACACAACCCCTAAAAACAGTTAATTTGGGAAATTAACAGTGAGGTCAGTGCTCACTGTGGCCACAGAGACCAGAGTCCAAAATTGTTAGCCTGTTTTCTTACACACAGATGGCTTATCTTTTGGCCAAGAGCCCAAAGATATCCATGCTACTGGCCATCGCGTTAATTTTTTATTAACAATTCATCTGAAGATGATCTAATTTCTTAAGGAATTGGCAGAGAAGGGTTTTAGTAATACTAAGAGGGATTTCGTGGTTACTGGCCAACTTACTTTCAGAAGAAAATTGTATCCAAAATTTTAAAAATAACCTGTGTAAAAACCAAATACTATAAGTGATTAGATTGGGATAAAAATATTATTCATAAGAGCAGAGAGAGTACATAGGCCAAAAGGAAAATAACCACTGGGGTAACCATACCTGCAATGAAATCAGAGACCCTAAATTTATCCAGATGACAATTTCACCAAAATACGAATTCTGACTTTAGCATAGAGAGCCGATACTTCAGTCATCACCTCGCCTTCATGCCGGAGGAAAGAGTTGTCTGATCCTTTTTCCTACTCACCACAGGAAAACGCAGATGCTCCTAGTCTTGCCTGATTTCTGTCCCAGGTTTTATCACATCAGTGATGATCTCAAGAACCAATTGATGTTTCCAGGCAGCTAAGGTAAAAAAAGCTCAGGCTGTGTTTTCATGCAGACCTGGGTTCAAATACTGGCTCAGCCATGTGTGGTCTGAGACAAGTTACTGAAACTGTGAGTCTCAGTTTCAACAGCTATAAAATGACAATAATCTCTCCATCAAGGGGATTTTTGAGAGGATTAAATGAGGTTTAAAAATCCGTAAAAACATCTGGCACTGTGTCTAATTCATAGAAGGCTTTCATTAATTGTGTTAACGTATTCACTTCCTTTCGTCTTTCCATTCTGTCTCTGATTTCAGTCCTAAAAGCTTCCTCCAGAACGCCATTCTCTATTCCTATGAGATGGCTTCAAGTTTGGCCGTAAAGAACCAGACTAGGAGTCAGGGATTCTGGGTTCTAGTTTTAGTTCTGCCATGATCTGCCCGTGAGGCTTTGGACCATTCACTTCCCATCTCTAGGCCACGTTTTCCTCAACTGTAAAGTGAAGGATTTAGACTGGATATGACTAATTTCCCTTCTGATTGTAACACCTCATAGCCTAAATGACTAAACTGTCCGACTCTCAGCATCTCCAGGTTGATTCCTAGGATCTTTCATCTGGGCAGTTCAAAGAAGATGCTAGCTTTGTATCTCCGTCACTGTGAAAGTCTGAGGGGGTCACCAAAGTGCTCTACTTAAGCACATTGTATCTGGGACTTTGTGAGGTCCACCGGCCCCAGGCCATGTGGAGCAGCAGTGGAAGGAAGACCTTGGAAACAAACCAACCCCAGGGCACCTGCCTTCCCAGGCACAGCTTCCCCTGTTTGTGCTTGATGGGCAAACAAGGAAGCCATCATTGCTCTCGCTCCCTCCTTTTTGCTGGTTCTTGTAGGCTGAATGTGTTGCTACCTTGCATCCTTTCCTGCGCTGCCTCCCTCTGTTATCCACAAAAGCAGTCCAGCTTCATCCTTCCGCATCATCCAGAATGATCTCCTCTTACCCAGAACTGTGAGTCAGGTCCTTCCTCCCTCCATTATCCAGGTTGAGTGACTCAACTTCACTCTTCTCTCTGTAATCCAGAAATATTGCTCAGTTTAATTTATTTCTTCATTATCCCAAAGATCCATGTAGCTTAAGTTCATCTTCCAGGATCCAGAAATATTATTCCATGTAATCCTTTTCACTGTTATCCAGAATATTGACGCCATATAACAAGTACTGCTGGATTTCCTGAGCCTATGATTATACACCTAGTCAAAAGGCTAAGCAACTTTCATGTGGGAGTTCTGAATCTTTGGCATGTAAATTCCAGGTGTAAAGTGAAGGTAACTTGTGGGCAAAAGTGTCCAGACATGCTCTGCTCCAGATTTCTGCCCTATGGATCTTAGAACATGGAGAACCTGTTGAGGAATAACAATATGAGCTTCACTACCAAGTGCAAGGCCAATAGGTCAGCAGAGCTGATTGGCAACAGGTTGGGAAGTTGCACAACTGCATGGCATGCCAGGATTTCCAAGGGAAGGGAGAGGCCATTTCCACGTCTGGACAGGACTTTCCCCAATACATAATGTATTAAGGAAATACCACACACTTGGACATGGCCACAACCCTTCTCTACAAAGCTGGCTGTGGTCATCATCAGGGCATCTTCATCCCCTGAAGAGCCTTGTTGGGGACCAGCTGGATCAGCTCTCTATCCTCAGCAGCTCCATCCACCCAGAAATATTGAAAGGCTCTCCCCATTCTTGCCTGATTAACACCTAGTTATCTTCTGGGTCTCAGTTTCAGAAAGGTCTTCCCTGACCTATTCAATCCAAATCAGGTCTTCCCTGTTATTCCATCCCAACACTCTGTCCTTTTTTTTCACAGTACTAATCACAATTGGTAATCATATATTTGTGTCTTCATCTTTTTAATGTCTCTTTTCCCCCAGCTGACTGATATCTTCATGAGGCAGGAAACATATCTAATTTATTCACCACTGAATTCCCAGATCTGACCACAGTGCCTGGAAGGTCATAGTATGTCTTGAATAGATACTTAATGAATTAAGAA
This sequence comes from Phocoena sinus, assembly GCF_008692025.1. Classification (NCBI taxonomy): domain Eukaryota; kingdom Metazoa; phylum Chordata; class Mammalia; order Artiodactyla; family Phocoenidae; genus Phocoena; species Phocoena sinus. The sequence continues at coordinate 75,658,995 of NC_045768.1, read as the reverse complement.
ATGAGTGAACAGGGCTTCCCTGGTGGCGCAGTGGTTGAGAGTCTGCCTGCCGACGCAGGGGACATGGGTTCGTGCCCCGGTCCGGGAAGATCCCACGTGCCGTGGAGCGGCTGGGCCCGTGAGCCATGGCCACTGAGCCTGCGCGTCCGGAGCCTGTGCTCCGCAATGGGAGAGGCCACACAGTGAGAGGCCCACGTACCGCAAAGAAAAAAAAAAAAAAAAAGAAATGAATGAACAGACTCCCATCGTTACCTATATACTCATACCTTGAGAACGCTTTGGAGACAGGCAAACCTAGATTACATGTTATAGCTGTAATTTACTCTCTGTATGACCAGGGCAATTTAATTCACATCTCTGAACCTCAGATTCCCCATCTTTAAAATGGAAGACAATAATGCCTAATTCATGAGATAATATATACATAGTATCTGGCATAAGTACATATTTAATAAAGGCTTTCTATGGGTTTCTTCTCCATCTACAACCACCACACTACCCCTGGATTGTTATATAGAGCTATTTGCAATGAGGAAACAAGGTCGCACACAGGCTAAGTAACTTGCTCAGCTGTGGGTAGCAGAGGGAGTATCAGAATCCTGGTCTCTTGGCCTCCAATTTTTGCAAAGTTGGCTCTTTTTTTTCATAGTTCATCTTCAGACCACAATGTGCAAAAAAGTAGATAAAGAGAAATGTAGCAAACATCACAAACACCAACAGGGTATGCCCAGACCTTAGGAAAGTATTTGCAATGAAACTTTGACAGATAATGGAAAAGTTTGATGACACTGATAAATGCAGACATTTATCACACACTTATAGCAGCACAAGAAAGAAAAACAAACCAATACACAAGCAAACAAAATATTCAGAGAAACAGGGCACTTGGCTGATATTTCATTTTCTAGTCTCTGCCCTTTGTACTTAATATGTGGAAAAAATAATCTACAGAAAACATTGAAAGTCTTTGAGATGGATTAATCAAAATAGCAATGGATAAATTAAAAATGTGAAGAGGTGTGGAAAATAACTTATACAATGTTCCTATAAGCTGGTACCACATGTCTAGAGGCCACTATCACAAATATGTAACAAGTCTTAGATGCATATCCTTTGGCCCAGAAAATCCACTTTTATGATATAACCCAAGCCCAAATAAAAGATGTGCCCAACATTTATGTATGAGGGCATTACAGAAGTATTGTTGATAATAATCAAAACCTGGAAACAATCTAAATAGCCAACAAAAATGGATTCTTAATATAAATCATGGTACACGGAGAAATCCCATACAAATGTCAAAATGTTGTGATGGAAGCATACTGACATGGAAAGATGTAAGGATGTTTATGCTGTATTATTGATTGGGAAAAACAACAGTTTGGACAGCATGAAATTTATACACATGCATACATTCTCTCTCTCTCTCTCTCTATATATATATATATATATGTGTGTGTGTGTGTGTGTGTGTGTGTGTGTGTATTTATATATTATATACTTATATATGTATAAAATATACAACAAAATGTTAAAAGTTACTATTTCTGGGTTATTGAAAAACTGATTTTTATTTTCTTTATAATTTCTATAATTTCAGCATTATAGAAATGAATATATATGTACAAATGAAGATGATTAGGGGGAAATCCTTGAGACAGTGGACCCAGGGCAGTAGGATGTACCTTAAAACACCCATTGGCAAATACGAAACAGAATGCAGGTGAACCACAGCCTCCAGGAGGTGAGCAAACAGGGTGGGGTGTTGACTTCTGGCAGTGCAGCACTGGCGCTCTGCCTTTTGCAGGGCTGTGGGCACTGAAGCTCCAGAATCATCACATCTGTCTTCTTAAGGGCTTTCGTGAACTTTTTTCGTGAAACCACTGCACCTAACGGTGGCTAGAAGAAAAGGAAGGGTCATCAACGATTAAGTCTTGGTCTTCAGCCAGAACACCACAGTTAAAGTGGCAACACCCACTCTGGTCTGGAGCGGAGTTGATGGCCATGGAAAATACCTGACCCTCTCTGAACCCCATTTACTCTAAACCTTTTTTTTTTTGAGCATCGAAGTGGCAAGCACTCTACTAATTGTTGTAGGAAGAGACACATAGAGAAGATGTGGTCTCTGCTCTGGAAGCTCACAATTATACAATCCCAGCCATGGTGACAATGCATCAAAACAGGAAAAGTTAAATAACAAAATCAGACACTGTGTGGTTAAATACCAAAGGGTGGTACTGGCAGTAAAAGTTGTAGTAGTCTTTGCTTTGGGATCCTTTAGGACATGACGCACCAATTCTCATGGCTTTTTTTTTCTTTATTTTCTTCTCCTGATATTTCCTTGGCACATATGGCATCTTTCCAGATATACTATAAGCCCCTTAGGTAGGGGCTCAGGTCTTTTAAATTTGTTTAGGTTTGTTTTATGGCCCAGAATATGGTGTATTTGGTGAGTGCTCCATGTGCACTTGAAAAGAATATGTATTCTACTCTTGGTGGTTGGATTATTCCAAAAATTACAGTTAGGTCCAGTTGGTTCATAGAGTTGTTTAGGTCCTCTCTATCCCTACTGATTTCTTTTCTACCTCTTATGTCAGTTTCTGAAAGCAGAATGTTAAAGGTTCCAACTATAATTATGGATTTGTACTTATGCTTTAAATTCCATCAATTTTTCTTCACGTATTTTAAAGGTTATTTGTTAGGTTCATTCATATTTAGGATTGTATGTGTCTTTGTAAATTGACTCACTTCTCTTTATTTAATTAATATCTATCTCTATCTCTGATAATATTGTTCTGAAGTCTACTTTGATATTGTGGTAATTTTTGAAATTTATCACAGTAGACTTATTCTCTGTTCTTCACAGTTACTTAATTATTGATAGCCTAAAAGGGCCATACAGAAGAAGGAAATCTTGAGCTAGGTACTGAAAGCTAAGGTGTTTACCAGGTGAACCATGACAATGGCATGGAGGAGGGCAGGACAGGCATTTCTGACAAATGGACTAGTGGTCTGAGCCAAAACATGAAGGTATAAAATACTATACCATGTTAGGGGAAAGGTAATGTTGAGCAAGGCTGAAATAAGGCTGAGAAAGGTCTTAGCCTGAGACAAGGTGCATTAAACAAACTGGGTCCAGGTTTGATATACCCTACTAAGGTCTCTAACAAAGGGAAAGAGAAGGTTTTAAATCAAGGAGCGCTATGACTAAATTTTCATTTTAGGATGATCACTCTGAGAGCAATAGACATGTTACATTTGCAGAGATTAAAGCCAGGAAAACTCATGATAGATGACTATTGCAGTGTGGTATTTAAAGATCGTTAAGTCTGAATTAAGGCTATAATTGCAATAGAAGTAGAAAGAATGACAAGTGTTAAAGTGATAGAAATATTCATTTTAATGACTGTTTGGGGTTGACTGAGAGGGAGGAGACTAGGATAAGCCCAATGTTGCTGTTTTGTATAACAGTATGAACCTGGTAGTACTCACTGTGAAAGGGCCACAGGACATGAAGCTCTTTTGTGGGGAAATAGAAAATATTCAATATAAAATTCTATTATAGATACATGAGCTTGGATTGGGTATGGGATAGCCAAGTCCAGATAGATGCTTTGTTTGCAGTGGATACATTGGTATGAAACTCATGAGAGGAATCTGAGCATTGCCATGGGGATTAATGAGCTCACCCAGATGGCATGCAGAGCAGCCTGGACCATAAGGAGTAGATGCAGAAAGGAGATGAGCAGAGGAGTGTGATAGGCCTCTGAGAGGCAGGAAGAGAGGTTTTGCAATGACTCTAGCAAAGTACTGCCGATCTGCCTTACAATTCCTTGTTTCCCTTCTAGGCTAAGGGTTCTTCAGAGGCAAGGACCATGTCCTAGTCATCTTTGTATCTCCAGTATTTGGCACAGTGCTTCACTCACAGATACTTAATGAAGTTTTGGTAAATGAATACAGAAGGGCCCATGTTTCAGAGAACAGTTTGACCATTCAAAACAAAACCAGTGCAAATGTCCTTAGGGGGTTGGTGGTAAAGTACTTACCAAATTGTCTCTGATTCAATCCATATACACATCATAGAAACCAATTTTTAAGGAGTTGGTAGAAAAGCAGGAAGTACGGGGCTTTAGAATCGCCAACCTAGGACTCAACACAGACCCCACACACTAGCTGTTTCACCTTGGGCTAACTCAGGTCTCTGAAGTTTAGTTTCCTCATGTGCTAAATGGGGGAAGGTAGGGGAGGGGCCTCGCTTTGGAAATAGCATTTAATTTGTGTAAAGCATCTAGCATAATGCCTGAAAATGATGATAGGTATCATCATCATCAGATATAACCCACACTTTTTACAGGTTTAAAAACATCAACAACCACATGTGACAACTGTAGAAAAAGCTGAATTGGCCTCTACTGGGAAATAAATTTACCATGCTTCATTGTAGAAAACTGTCTGCCCATCTTTCTCTTATACTAGACTTTGGGCTCCCTGAGAACAGGAATCATGTCCTATGTATCTCCAGCAGCTATTTTTACAAAGGTTTATAGAGTTGAAACATGAAATACAGAGCCTTTAAACTCTATTCAGGAGACATTCCAGTTTGGAGAGATTTTGATACCTTTATTTGAAAACCAAATAAAGGTAGTTTAACTAGTTCCTACATAAGCAGAAGTTTGTTCAATTCAGTGCCATTAGCACTGATGGGTTAAATGTCCAGGAAAAGGTCTCTGAAAAGTCTGTTTTTGGCATATAAGATTTATAATGTCCACATCTATGCGTCCACAGATGAAACTGAAGTTACCCACGCCAGGCCAGTCAGGAATACAGGCATCTCACTGTAAAATAACTAAATCGTAATTCTTTGACTTCTAAAACTGCCTGGAAAACTGCAAGACACTCAGGCCCAAATCTCTCCCTTTGCTTCCTTGGGGATGAAGTAGTGGGGTCATGAGGCACTCTCTTATGCCTGGCATTGCCCCATGGAAGGCCCCTGCCCTTTGTGATTCATGACTACTCATCGGCTATGTATTGTGGACTCTTGGCGTGGCCTGCCATACCCTGCAGGAGCCATCCTGCCAACCTCTCCAGTTTTATAGGAGCCGCCCTCCCCTTGCCCTCTGCACTTGGGCACAATGGCCTCCTCACTGTTCCTGGAATATTCTAAACTCATAGCCCCATAAGCCATTCCCCGCCTTGGGGCCTTTATAGTAAGTTTTCCCTTTGTCTTGAAAGCTCTTTCTCTTAATCACTTCAGTGAAATGGGAAAGAGATGGAGAAAGAGAACAAAATTAACCTTAGATTGTATATCATCTCTTCAGTCACACCCACCCACTGAGATAGCAATCATAGTCCTTCTTGTCAGATACAGAAACAAACAAACAAAAATTGTAATGAGGAATTTAACAAAACAACTCAAAATAGAAACTTTTTTTTTTTTTTTTTAAGTAAGGGGGTCTTTTTTTCCCTGCATTTGGCAAAATACGCTTTAAGTCAGGGACATAAGAGTCTGTCTGTGCTATAAATTTCTTGACACCGAAAAGCCCATATTTGAAATGACTTCTGAAACTGGCATTCCCGCATCACATTAAGTTAATAATATTAATTGATGATAATTGTCTATACTTTAACCTGGCTTAAAGGACAGAAAATCCAAAGCAGGAAAAAATCCTGTTTAACCAAAAACTTATTTAATCATGTATATATGTTTAATTTAAAATGTAGATACATATTAATAATACCTACAGGCCCACGCACAATTCATGCTATGGCAGATTTAACCAACCTAGACTGTCTGTAAGTTGAATACGCAAGGTTCTCCCCAGTACAGCACAGCATATTGTTGAGGACAAGGCTCAAGATAAGAAAAACAAGCATAAAGGATTAAGCCCACCATTTCCTAGTATGTTACACTAGATATTTAAGCCTCTGCTTCCTTATCTGTAACAGCAGTTTGAAAGTACTCCCCTTATGAGGTTGTTATAAAGACTGTATGAGATAATGTATATACAATGCTTAGCACAGTGCCTGGGATAGAGTATGTACAAAGTAAATATTACTATTAATATTCTTAAAGCTTTAAAAAGGAAGTTAATAGCCATCATTTATATGAAGCTTGAAATAATGTATCTCAGTGATTCATTTAAAAGATGAAACAATATAAGTAATTGTGCATATAATTTTTAAATGATCATAAGAGAAAAGAACCATCATAAATAATTCAAGTATACTTCTGTTTTCATTTATTCCCAAACGTAACATCTTACTCAAGTGTGGCTTATGCTTTGATTGCCTCTTTAAGAAACAAGAAATGTTTGTTAAACCTCATTCTCCTCAAAACATCAAACAAAAAACTTCAATAGGCAAATAGAATTGAAAACGAATTTCCAGTTTAGAGATGGTGAACTAATCATATGCAGAACTACTCCTCCCTCTCAAAATCATTAAAATAGAGTAGATGAATTCTTCAAGGATATAAAGCCAACCAGCCAAAGAAAATGGGACAGAAGGCAGAACCCACAAAATTTCAGAAGCTGGAAAACTGTTGAGCCAGAGTCACCTGATATAACAAGCACAGACATGCTACTGCTTAGCGATTGGTGGAGGGGAAAGCAATATACACTGCAGAACCTCTAAAAGATGGTAAGTTAGTGACTACCTATGCCTCTGGAAGTGAGGATAAGGTGGAATTAGGACTAGTTGAATGTATATTTAAAAGCCAGTTAGACAAAATGAGATCCCACTTCACACACACTAGAGTGGCTATAATGGAAAAGTCAGATAATAACAAATATTGTCTAGGATGTGAAGAATTGGAACACTTGTACATTGCTGGTGATTATGTAAATGGTGCAGCCACTTTGGAAAACAGGCAGACAGCTCTTTAAAGGGTTAACTGCAGAGTTACCATGTGACCCAGCAATTCTACTCCTAGGTATATACCCAAGAGAAATAAAAACATGTCCATATAAAAACTTGTACATGATTATTCATAACAGCATTATCTATAATAGCCAAAAAGTAGAAACAACCCCAAACCATGAACTGACAAATGAATAAAGTATGATATATCCATAAAATGGAATTTTTTGGCAAAAAAAAAAATGAAGTACTGATACATGCTAGAACATGCATAGACCTTGAAAGCATTATGCTGAATAAAAGCGTCGAGTCACAAAATACCACATATTGTATGAATTCATTTATATGAAATGTCAAGACTAGGCAGATCCATAGAAAAATAAAGGAGATTAGTGGTTGTCTAGGTCTGGGGTAGTGGGGGCAGTGGAGGATGAGAGGAATGGTCGGGCAGGTGACTGCTAAGAACTCAGGCTTGTTTATGAGGTGATGAAAACATTCTAAAATTGATGTGGTGCAATGGAATATTACTCAGCCATGAAAATGAAATAATGCCATTTGCAGCAACATTGATGAACCTAGAGATTATCATACTAAGTGAAGTAAGTCAGAAAGATAAAGACGAATACCATATGATATCACTTATATGTGGAATCTAAAATATGACACAGGGCTTCCCTGGTGGCGCAGTGGTTGAGAGTCCGCCTGCCGATGCAGGGGGCACGGGTTCGTGCCCCGGTTCTGGAGGATCCCACATGCCGCGGAGCGGCTGAGCCCGTGAGCCATGGCCGCTGAGCCTGTGCGTCCAGAGCCTGTGCTCCACAACGGAAGGGGCCACAGCAGTGGGAGGCCCGCGTACCACAAAAATAAATAAATAAATAAATAAAATAAAATATGACACAAATGAATTTATGAAAGACTCACAGACATAGAAAACAAACTTATGGTTACCAAAGGGGAAAGGGGGTGGGGGAGGGATAAAGTAGGAGTTTGGAATTAGCAGATACAAACTATTATATATAAAATAGATAAACAACAAGTTCCTACTGTATAGTATAGGGAACTATATTCAATGTCCTGTAGTAAACCATAATGGAAAAGAATATGAAAAAAAAGATATATGTAACTGAATCACTTTGCTGTACACCAGAAACTAACACAACATTGTAAATCAACTATACTTCAAATAAATAATAAATGAAATGAAACTGATGTGGTAATGGTTGCACAACTCTGTGAATATAATAAAGACCATTGAATCATACACTTTAAATACGTGAATTGTACAGTACATAGATATCTCAATAAAGCTGTTCCAAAAAACCCCCCAAAACCCCGCACAACAGTTAGATCCTTGATGCATTTCTTCTTGCTCTCCACACAGTGGAGTAAACATACCTTTTCCACCACATAGAAGACTGGGGCAGGGGTGTCAAAGAGGTCTTTTTCTCTGGAGGAGGTATAAAAGAGAGGTTCTCTGGACCATACAGTTGTAGACAGTAGGTAGGATTAAGCTAAAGTTCTGAACTGAATTTAGACCTTGGGCTTTCTTCAGCCATTGTCTCACAGAAGGCTGGCAAAAGTTTATTCTCCACACAGGAGTTCAGCAGATCTCTGGGAAATCTGACCAGCCCTAGTGAATAAGTCTGAAGATGTTGATATTTCTCCAACGGATGTATCAGTAGGGTACCTCCAACAAAACCATTCCGCTAGTTTTGCTGCAGAGAGGTGCAACACACTGAACTCAGGCTCAGAGCTTCCAGTCGGTTTTTTGATGTCCCACTCTTAAACAGCCAGCCAGGACAAACAGATATTTGCAGAAAGCCTTTAATGTAAAACTACAGGCCTACAGAAAGGCCAGAGGAAAAGCATCTTGGCAGAAACAGAGACTACTAAGGAAGAAGGAAATGGCAAAAAATTTTTAAAGGATTATATGAATATCAGAAATATATATGGATAAAGATGTATTTTATATATATATATATATATATATATATATATGAATACTACTCAGCCATAAAAAAGAGAGAAGTTTTGCCACTTGCAACAACATGGGTGGACTTGGCGGGTATTATGCTAAGTGAAATAAGTCAGACAGACAAAGACAAATACTGTACAATATCACTTATATGTGGAATCTAAAAACTACTACAAACTAGTGAATATAACAAAAAAAGAAGCAGATTCACAGATATATAGAACAAACTAGTGGTTACCAGTGGGGAGAAGGGGCAGGGGGGCAATATAGGAGTAGGGCGTTAAGAGATACAAACTACTATGTATAAAATAAGCTATATGGATATATTGTACAACATGGAGAATATAACCAATATATATATTTTTAAATTTATTTTTTATTTTTTTTTTGTGGTACGCAGGCCTCTCACTGTTGTGGCCTCTCCCATTGCGGAGCGCAGGCTCTGGACGCGCAGGCCCAGTGGCCATGGCTTACGGGCCCAGCTGCTCCGCGGCATGTGGGATCTTCCCAGACCAGGGCACGAACCTGCGTCCCCTGCATCAGCAGGCGGACTCCCAACCACTGTGCCACCAGGGAAGCCTATAACCAATATTTTATAATAACTATAAATGGAGTATAACCTTTAAAAATTGTGAATCACTATATTGTACACCTGTAACATTACATTGTACATCAACTATATTTCAATAAAAAAGAAATATATGAAAAGATACTGCATGCATGAAGCAAGAGCAGGATGCTATTTTTTAAACATTCAGATACATCCATACAGTGGAATACTATTAAGTGATAAAAAGGAGGAGCTCTCAAGCCACATAAAGATATGGACGAATCTAAAATGCGTAATTACTAAATTAAAAAAGCCAGTCTTAAAAGGCTATATACTATATGATTCCAATCACATGACATTCTGGAAAGGGCAAAACTATAAAGATAGTTACAAGATCAGTGGTTTCCAGGGGTTTGGAGAGAGTGATGAATATGTGTAGCACAGGAGATTTTTAGGGCAGCGAAACTATTCCATATGATATAGTAATGGTAGATATATGACATTGTGCATTTGTCAAACCCATAGAACTTTACTGAACCAAGAGTGAACCTTACTGCATGCAAATTTTAAAAAATTGTTTAGAAGGCCAGGGCATCTCAGAATGTATACAGAATGTAACAAAAGAATCGAACTGTATTACAATTGTATGAAACAACCTCACATAAGGAAGTGGGGGAAAAAGGAGTCTCCTTACTATTTTTGTCCCAGTATTCCAGACATTAGATCATGGAATTCTATTAATGTATAAAGCTAGAACACCTTTTCAAGGGACATCTCCAAGTAGATACCGAAATACTCTAATAAAAATCACAGGGGTAGTTACAATATGTTTCCTTTGACAAAGAAAGAAACCTGCTTTCTTCATAGGGTATCCTTAATTTTTGAGAACAAGTTAAGAAGTCCATTTTTAAAAAATTTTCAGAAAACAGCTGTTGACAAAAAAGAAAGAAAAAAGACATTTAAATCATAACACAGGCCAGACACTTACATATATGTTATCTTATTCAATTTTCCACAACCTTAAGAAATAGGAATTTCCATTCCCATTTTACAAAGAAACATTACATAAAGTCCTAGATCTCAGAGTATGTAGTAGACTTTCAATCAGTTTACAGGAAGTAAATAAGAGAATGAATAATTTAAGCACAAGTCATACGTGGAAAACAAAGTTTATTATACATTGCTAAGGGTGGAAATACATAATGAACTTAAGTATTGTTATTACAGAAATTTCAATTATTGTTTAATTTTCACTGAAATATTCAGATATGGTTTCAGTGAGAGGATGAGACTTGAGTTGGGCTTTGAAGTGAGGCTAGAAAATAGATAACGGACATGGCGAGGAGGACATTTCAGGTGGAGGCAGCTAGAGGCAGTCAGGAACATGGTTGTGGAGAGAGTCAAGTGGATCGAAACACTTTCAACTCTAATTTTTTTTTAAACACTACAGTATATACAAGCTATGCAATCTATGTCTACTAATTTTATGGCTCTCTTAAAGCTAATATTTAACTTTCTTCAATATGTCAGCAAACATGGAAACATTATCAGATAAATCATTAAGTCAAAAAATGTAAAAACAAGGAGACTGATGCAGATAAGTTGCTAAAATTTTCCAAGACAACACACATGGTAAGTGGCAGAGTTGGGGTATGAACAGATGTTTCTGGTTTTGAAGTTCTATATTCTTTTGACCTACATGGCTTGATTCCTCATTTACAAATGAGGAACTGAAGTTTGGAGAGGTTATATTACATAAAATTTATTAGAGTTAATTCAGTGAGGTTTTCCTGTTCTGATTTCTCTAAAAACAGATAGAATAACAAAATACAAACTATAAATAGAACACAGTTAATAGGCTCTGTCATACAGAAAAGGCGTCAAAAGCAGAGGAGCAGGTTTGGAAGATAATTTGCTTGATTTGTGTTGAATTTGAGTTATTAGATAAGCTTTGGATGTCTAGGCATCCTTCTTAAAAAATCCTCCAAATTATGGGAAGAACCGCTTGGAGTTTTGTCAGATCTTGTACAACTGTCTGTATATATGTTTGTTTATTCTAATCCCAAATATTCTTTTTCTCCTCCAGTTATGCAACCAAGTTGTGAATCGTCCCTTTGACAGTTAGGTATTAGGTGTGTGCATTTCCTTGGCTTGATAGTTTAAACTACCCTCTAATCATTATTCTCTTTGAAGATTTAGACTTAAAAGAAGAGACATGGTACTTCTTAGCCCCTCCCACTCTGTGAGATATGCCTGGTTGTACCTTCACTCCTTTCTCTTCAGCTCAGTGGAAACCTGATGAAGACCAGGCCTAGAGCTTATCCAAACCTAGAGCTGACGAAGAAAGACAATCCCAACGGTACTGAAAAAGAATATTACATATCCTGCCCCTTTTTGCAGGAACAGAGTAAGAATCTCTCGCCTTTTTCATGAACATATCACCACTTAATATATGTTATATTTTTTAAAAACTATAAAATCGACTCTTAGTCCTTTTAAAAGTTGACAAATTTCTCAGTAAAATGAATATATATAAATATTTTCCAGAATGCTCTCATCTTAAGTACAACAATAATGCAAGAAGCCAGAAAACGAAAGTGATAAGAAATTAAGGTAGTATTTTCATTACCTAAGTTTCTCAATGTGTTGAGAAAGCAAGCTAAGAATACTTCGACAAAATTATGTTGAAAACTATATTTTCATGTTTAATGAAACATATTTGTAGGAGTGTTTGATTTATTCTTGAAATAATTTAAATTTTATATCTACTTTGTTTCAAATTTCATCTTCATGCTATCTTTTGTCATTAGCTCACTTGACCATGAATTAATCAGGCTCTTTTCCTGCTGATACGTAGGAAAGAGGTTTTACAGTTTTAAGTTTTTACCATTTTGACCAGTTTCCTTTTTAGCCAATTTTCATCTTTCTATCATATTTTTAAAGTAAATGTGCAAATTAAGTATATAAATATTTCTTTCTCATTATATATCTACTATGCACAGAACTCACATTTCCTCATGGCAATTACTAAAGGAGAAATTTTGAAAATGCTAACTAGTGTCTATTAGTGTTCTTCCTATTAACAGGAACAGTTTGATAAATTTATCAAGATGTTTTTCATTCCAATAAGTAAATGATGGTATTTTATTCTACTCCCTACAAAGATACAGTATAAATTTAGTGAACTGAGCAATTAACTTTGAACTTCCTGAAGGACTTGATAGCATCATCTAAACTTTCACATGATAGACTATCTTCTTACCAGAGGAAATTAGTGAAAAATGTTTAAGTGTTATATTTCAGCATTCTGTACACCACAAAACATTTAGTCAAAAGAATACGAAGCCACTGAACTTGCAAGAAAAAGTGTGTAACAGCCATATGACCGTGTATTACCAGGATGCTCAGACATCCCGTTTTAGGACAGCCCACTTGCGGAGGGGAAAGTCACCTACTGATGAAAGTAAACGTGGAAGGATTTCTATTTCACCACCCTTTCTTCAAGTCTCCTGCTCCCTGCCCCCATCCCCTACCCAACTCGACTTCCCAATTACAGTAATTAAAAAAGGAGGACATAGCCCAATGGAATGCTTCTTTTGTTTGAAACTTCCTTACCAGAAGTTTATTGTTCTTTTTTTAAAAAAAGATGTCACATTTATTGCTACAACACTACTATGTACAAATGCCATTTTCTGTAAAAGTGACACAAAATGTTTTTACATTTCTTACTGTTGGGAGAAAAGATTTGTCAATATCTATTAAAATTAAAAATAAACATGTCCTCCAACCTAGCGATCCTTCTCCTGGGAATCTGTCCCAAAGAAATAAACACATCAGTAGATAAAGACATATAAATATGTTTATTGTAGCATAATCTGTAGTGCCAGAAATGGAAACAAAATGAATGCTCAGCAGTTGGGGGACTGCTGAATACATAATGCTATATCTAAATCATAGAATATTGTATTGCCATTAAAATATGAATTCACATTATACCCAAGTGAATTGTTCCTCTGGGCATTGCTGGGTGAGAAAAGCAACATGCTTGAGAATATGGTCTCATTTTTTAAATTAATAATCAAAAAACCCTTTATTTGCATAGGTATATAAGTATATTAATTAATAGGTTTGCACAGAATTGTATAAATCAAGAGAAAAAAATGAATGGATACATATTAGGCTATTAACACGGGCGACTATGGGAATGGGGTGTAAAGAGGCTCAAGAGGGGGGAGAGAGATATTTAAAAAACACTTCACTATGAAAACATGTATATGATCACATTTATGCATTATCTAAAATGTTATGTATATTTATATAAATGTATCAGTAAAGTAATGAACTTTTAAAAATAAAAAGCTTAGTCAATATTGCTTGAAATTCGCACAAATCTATAATAATTCATCAATGAAAACTAGAAGCCAAGACAGGAAGTAAATCATCTAAGGCAATTTGTTCTTACAGTGAAAAAGTATTCCTCAGTACATTATAACCAGACTGTAGTCTTAAAATGCCATTAAAAGTTAAAATCTCTGTATTTCCATTATATAACATCTGGGAATATATAATAACTTCCATTTAATAATATTAACTGTTACTATTTATTGAGCACTTTGGTGGCAGGCACTATGCAGATGCTTTACTATCAGTTCATTTCATCTATATGCTATAAAGAAGACATTGTTTTCCTTATTTTGCAGTTGCTAAAACTGAGAATTAGATAAGGTAGGTGGTCCTGGGTTACCCTAACCTGTGGCAGAACCAGGAATAAAACCCGGATTTGACTACCTCCAGAACCCATGCTCTTAACCACTATTCTATATGTGTTCCCCATTGTTCTGAAACCAGATTTCCTCTGTATTGTAACCCTTTCTTCTCCTGGAAAGGCTGTTGTAGTGATATCCCAAACTTCTTAGCTGATGTAAGTCTGGTTGTAGGGCTTCTACGATATGCAGTATATCTGGAAAGAAGGAAACCCCATCAAGAAAAATGCTATGATGAGTGCTGCTCATCTAGTTTTGTTCACTATGCAACACTTTTTTTTATTATCTAACACTGAGCATAAGTTTCTTAATTCAGAATTTTATGATAATGACAAAAACAAGCATCCATTTATCAAAAAATATCTGTTGAGAACCTACCATATACAAAGCATTATTCTAAGCATTATTGAGGATGGGTCCACATTCTATTATATACCAATATATACTACAAACTGTACAGAATTATGGTAAGGTCATTGTTTCATTTTGTTAATAAAAACCTAAGTGTGCACTAGCATTGTTCAAGGCACTGGTGGGTACCACAGTAAAAAAGACAAAGTCCTGTCTGTTATGAAGCTCAAATTCTAGTTGGGTTGAAGTAGGCTAGCGGGGGGTGGTGGTGGGGGGAATTAATCAAACACTTAAGAACATACCATGAAGAGATAAAAACATACGTGCCGGGAAGAGAATTAAACAGGATGATGTAAATAGAGTGTTGCCGGGTGGGAGGAGGGGGGCTGTGTTCGACTGGGTGATCAGAAAAGGCTTCCCCAAGATCACGAAGAACAGATTTGCGGGTCAAGGCAAAATGTTTAGCAGTGGGAGGTCACTGGAGGTTTTAAGCCGGGAAAGACTGTGATCTGATTTGTGTTTTAAAAATATTACTTTAGGGGCTTCCCTGGTGGCGCAGTGGTTAAGAGTCCACCTGCCCATGCAGGGGACACACGTTCGAGTCCTGGTCTGGGAAGATCCCACATGCCACGGTGCAACTAAGCCCGTGCACCACAATTACTGAGTCCATGTGCCACAACTACTGAGCCTGCAAGCCACAACTACTGAGCCCGTGTGCCACAACTACTGAAGCCCATGCGCCTAGAGCCTGTGCTCCGCAACAAGAGAAGCCACCGCAGTGAGAAGCCTGCCCACCACAAAGAAGAGAAGCCCCCGCTGGCCACAACTAGAGAAAGCCCACACGCAGCAACGAAGACCCAACATGGCCAAAAATAAAAAAATAAATGAAATAATTTTAAAAATTACTTTAATAAAAAATTTTGAAATACAAATAACATCTTACATAAAGTGAAAAGATAAGGCATAGACTGAGAGAAGATATTTGGGAGATATATATCGATATATAGATATAGATATAATTAAACTATATATGGTGTAAATAATTAGGATCCAAAACAGTAATAAGTAATAGATATGAACAGATAATTTACAGAAGAAGAAAAATTAATGTCCAAGTCACGTGAAAAGATACTTCACCTCACTAGTCATCATGGAAATCCCATTAAAACAACAATTTGAAAAAATTTAAAGTTTGAAAATACCAAGTTCAGGAGTTGATTGGTGGGACTGTAAATCAGCACTACTACTTTGGAAAGAGCTAACTGAAAATGTGCATGCACACCCTATGATCTAGCAATTCTACACCCAAGTAATGAAAGTTGTATGCATGAGCACAAAAAGTCACATACCAGGATGTTCACTGGGAGCACTGTAATAGAGAAAAATATAAAGCAACCTAAACATCAATCAGTAGCAAAACTGAAGAGTAGGTTGTATTTTATTCATACAGTGGAATACAATACACAGCAATTAAAATGAATAAACAAGATTTGTAAGAATAAACATGGATAGCTTTCAACAAAGTAATGTTCAGTCGAAAAAGAGGAGGTGCAGAATGATAGCTTTTATATAGATGTTTTAAGCATACAAAACAATTCTATATTTTGTTTATAAACACATATATCAAGTAAAGGTATAAAAACAGCCTTGAGGGATAAACACCAAATTTAAGGTGGTGATTAGTTCTGGGCTATGGGGCTGAAAAAAGAAACAAAGACGACATCACCATACAGGTAATACCTATTTTTATCATATTTGTAATGTCATTCATATGTAAAGACACAATATTAATAACTTACTAATTCCAGATGGTGAGTACACTAGCATTTGTTGTAAAATTCTTTGTATTTACTGAGTTTTAAATTTTTTTCAACAAAATCAAAAGTATTATCATGGCTGCTCTTAAAGAATGGATTGTAGAGAGGCAAGGGTCCTTAACTTTTGCTTAGACCTTAACTGAACAAAGTTAAGGTCTAACTAAAACATGATGGTGGCTTGAACTGGGATTATAATAAAAGAAATGAAAATATATAGACTAAACAGGTGATATTTTGGAGATAAAGTTTTAGAAGCTGCTGTTAAATTGAATATAAAAGTTAAGGGAAATAAAGGAATGAAGGCTGTCTCTTTTTTTTTTTTTTTAATTATTTATTTATTTGGCTGTGCTGGTCTCAGGTGCGTCATGTGGGATCTAGTTTCCTGACCAGGGCTCAAACCCGGGCCCCCTGCGTTGGGAGCGTGGAGTCTTAATCACTGGACCACCATGGAAGTCCCTGAACGATGTCTCTTAATTTTAAATCTGTTTTTGCATGTAGACTTACTTCCTACTTGGAGTTTAATTTTGTTGGGCAAAAACATAGATAGTATGAAACTACCTGTGCAGTTCCATTAAATATCACTTATAGTCACTTGAGATAGTTACTGGTTAATTACTTCAGGCATAGAGGTAAGAAAAGTATACTTCCACATTTTGTTGGGAGGTGCTCTACTCCCAAGTAATGCAAAGGCAGCACATTAAGAGAACTTGGTTGGTACATGCCATATGTCTAGCTAACTGTGCTTTTTGATTCCCTTGAACTCAACCTTCCCTTCATTTGGACCAGAACTTCTCCCAAGTTGCCCATGGCAGTAACTAGATCTTCTTCAGCTCTCTATTTACCTGGGTTGTAGTGGCAGTACCAAAGAATAGCTTAGGGGAAGCTTTTGAATTCCACTCCCAATCTATATCACTATTCCCCAAATAAACAGTGTGCTTGCTAGTCAAATACAGCTTTAAGACAAGTCTCCTAGCCACACTTTCAATGAAATTACAATCCTTAAGGCCCTCTCATACAGACATTCTGGAGCCAATGTGAGACTAAACAGTCCTGGGTTATTCTGGGATGTTGGTCAGAACACCGCATTTAGGCTAGAGATGGATCCTAGGGACAGAAGCTGTGGTATTCACTTATGCCTTTAATCACTTTAGAAATTGATCATCCCATAAAGTTTGAGAAAGTTGATATGAAATAGATGAGATGTCTTGAAGAACCCCCGGAGGTTTTACTTGAATGCCTCAGGAAAAACATATTTTATGGTAGTAAAGGGTTCATGAACTTGGCAGTTGGGTTTACAAAGAGACACTTTAAATTTCCAGTATCAGCCAGTATTGACATTTACCAGGAAAAGTTATCACGACATGAACTTGCATGTTTGTTTATTCCTCCATTAGGATGTAAGTTCCATCTGGGCAGAAATTTTGTTGGTCTCGTTCACTTCTTTATTCAATAAGCATTAGTTGAATGAATTTGATAAATGAAAACAGGCAGCCTTACTTGCTGGTATGTTTGGCTTTATATATACAGATACGTTTTGCTTTCCGCATATGATGGACTTCACACCATTAGAAGTTCCTGCTATTGGCAATGAAATTATGACAAATAAGTACGAGGATGGAAACTATAATTGGTGAAAAAGTAATTGCAGAGGGTTGTGGCATATGTTGCATAAATCTGGGCTGTAGTGAATTACCACAAGCTTAATGGCCTACAGCAACACAAATTTATTATCTTACAGTTCTGGAAGTCAGAAGTCTGAGAAGTCTTAGGTTTAAATCCTTCTAGAGGCCCTGGGGAGATTCTGTTTCCTTTCTTTTCCCAGCTTCCAGAGGCTGCCTGCATTTCTTGGCTCACAGATCCTTCCTCTACCTTCAAAGTACATCATTCCAACATTTGCTTCTAACCCTCATGTTTTATTTCTCTGGCTTTGACCTCCTTGCCTCCCTTTTAAAGGGAGGTTTGTGATTTCACTGGGTCCACCCAGATAATCCAGAATAATCTTCCCATCTCAATCTTTAATCACACTTGCAATGTCTCTTTTGCCATGTAAGGTAACATATTCACAGGTTCTGGGGATTAGGATATCAAAATCTTAATTCTGTGTACCACAGCTACTTAGAAATCTTACTTGCAATGAAATTTTCACTCTTTGCTCATTCACTATGTTGTTGCTTCCGTGTAAAAAACTGAAAGTTTTTGAAAAGTTTAGAGGCACACAGCAGAGTTTTACCCTGAATAAACAAAATTGGAAATTTATTTCCATCTCAACCAAGAAGACCTGATTATTTTTTATAAGAGCTGAGAGCAGGGGGAACACTACTTCTTTTATCAATTATTTCAATAGATTGTAATATGAGTTATAAACAATGATTTTCAAACAGTAAGACTAATCCTCACCTCACTCCCATTCCTCACCTTCCAAACGTACTGAAATCTGCTTTTCAGTTAAATTCAGATGTGTGTTGAGCTTCAAAGCAGCCAACTTGGTACGGCAGGCTCCTAGCTGAAGGATGTTGCCTTTAAACATTTTTATAGCTTTTTTTTTTTTTGGAATTGTCTTTAAAGACAGTTCACCAGACACACAGGAAAATGTGGCTCGTTATTTTAAGGTCACAAGGTACTTTGCCTACTCTGTCTTCTTCCCTTCCCCATTGTTTTAATCCACTTGCCTTCATCCTCAGTCTTTCCTCTGCTGATACTAGTGCCAGAAATCTGTGAGGTTGAGAGGAAGGCCTGGGGAGCCAGAGTGTAGCTGGGAAGGGGGCAGGGAGAGCTTCATGCAGAGCTCAAGAGGTAGCAGACTGCAATGTAAGTTTTTTTGTGTAACCCAGCCTATTTCACACACTATTAAATAACAATATTTGATAATTTGCTAAGTGTCCAAAAAATCATGCTGTTAAAATAAATCCCTATTGAGAACTGCCTATAAGTTCATCTAAACTTTCTTTTTTTTTTTTTTTGCGGTATGCGGGCCTCTCACTGCTGTGGCCTCTCCCATTGCGGAGCACAGGCTCCGGACGCAGAGGCTCAGCGGCCATGACTCACGGGCCCAGCCGCTCCGCGGCATGTGGGATCTTCCCAGAGAGGGGCACGAATCCGTGTGCCCTGCATCCGCAGGCGGACTCTCAACCACCGCGCCACCAGGGAAGCCCCTACACTTCTTTTTATGGCTGAATAATGTTCCATTGTGTATATTTATACACCCTATTTTATTTATCCATTCATCAGTTGATGGATACTTGGGTTGTATCCACTTTTAGACTATCATGAATAATGCTGCTAAGAACATTTGTATACAAGATTTTGTGTGAATGTATGTTCTCAACTCTCCCAGGTACATATACCTAGGAGTGGAACTGTTCGGTCACATGGTAACTCTATGTTTACCATTTTAAGACACTTTCAAACTGCTTTCCAAAGCGACTCTCATGCCTTCTCAATTTGGCTTAGTGTAACCCACCCAAACTAATTCAATTCAATAAGCATTCACTGTGAGCTTATGTGCCAAGTGGTCCACTTGGCAGAGAGGATGCAGATGACTAAGACATAATCCCCGTCTGCAGGGAGCTTACAGCCTGGTGAAAGACCTCATAGTTTAGTAGAAATGAGTGAGAAGTTCTTCCTACCACCTGGTGCCTACCTTAAAGAGAGAAGAAAATACTTGTGGCCCAATAGTACCAAATGAGGACAAGATGCTCAAATGACTGCAATACTTTACAATAACAATAGCATTCAGGGAATGTTTAATAATGGGGTTTTTGTTGTTTTCATTGCTGCTACTGTGGCTTTTTTTACCTTTAGATGAGGCCACAACTGAACTCCTTAGTTGTACTAAAATTTATCTACATCTAGTGACACTTTAGAAGTCTATGGGAAATAAGTAGTCATGATCCAATTTTCATTATATAGTTATCTTAATCGCAAAATCATTATCAAAGTATGAAATCAGCCTGACACATAGGACTCTTTGAGATAATTCCAATAGCCAAGAAGAAAGAATTCAATTTGGCAAGCTAAAATTCTCTAAGCCTCTTGTAGAAGCAGAAGAGATGCCTGGGGAAAAGAATGAAGAGTAGACAAAAAGGTAGAAGAATTAAGTGAAAATGATGTCACAAAATGCAAAGGAAGACAAAGTTTCAAGAAGGCAGTGGTTACTAATTTTAAACCCTACACAGAAGTTTTACTGGAATAAAACCTAAGAGTCCATTAACTTTAGTAATTAAGATAGCAATCCCACTACTGGGCATATAACCTGAGAAAACCATAATTCAAAAAGAGTCATGTACCACAACGTTCATTGCAGCACTACTTAAAGCAACCTAAGTGTCCATCAACAGATAAATGGATAAAGAAGATGTGGCACATATATACAATGGAATATTACTCAGCCATAAAGAGAAACGAAATTGAGTTATTTGTAGTGAGGTGGATGGACCTAGAGTCTGTCATACAGAGTGAAGTAAGTCAGAAAGAGAAAAACAAATACTGTATGCTAACACATATATATGGAATCTAAAAAAAAAAAACAAAAATGGTTCTGAAGAACTGAGGGGCAGGACAGGAATAAATACGCAGATGTAGAGAATGGACTTGAGGACATGGGGAGGGGGAAGGGTAAGCTGGGACAAAGTGAGAGAGTGGCATGGACATATATACACTACCAAATGTAAAATAGATAGCTAGTGGGAAGCAGCCGCATAGCACAGGGAGATCAGCTCGGTGCTTTGTGTCCACCTAGCAGGGTGGGATAGGGAGGGTGGGAGGGAGACACAAGAGGGAAGAGATATGGGGATGTATGTATACATATAGCTGATTCACTCTGTTATACAGCAAAAACTAACACAACATTGTAAAGCAATTATACTCTAATAAAGATGTTAAAAAAAAAGATAGCGTTGGTTACGTTAACAAAAGCAATTTCAGTGGAGTACAGGGAGTAGTGTTTGGAAAAAAGCTTGGGGTATGAAGTAAACTAGTCTTTTAAGAACTTCAAATGTGAAAATAATGGGAGGAAGATGAACGTGTTTCTGCACTGAGTGGATGAAATCAATGGAGGAAAGGCTAAAGCCATAGAAGGAAGGCGATGAAAGATAGAAAATAAAGGAAGATTCATAAGGAATCTGGACTGGATATGATGAGCACCAGTGTAGAAACTAGTCTTGAACAGAGAGGGGACTTCTAGAAAGACTTAGAAACTATGCTTCTAAGACATGCTTCTGAGAAGGGACAATTATGCTTCTGAGAGGGAAGAATGGGTACTGATGCATATGTTTGCATGCAGGTAGTGGTACAAGTGAAAGGAATATAGTAACTACTACTTTATTTATATCGTATTTTATACACTAACGTAATTTCACGCATATTAGATACATGTGAGTCTCATAATAACCCTGGAAATAGGCTCAGGGAGACTGAATGAGTTGCCCAAAGTCCTTCAGCTAGTGAGCTGCATGGGTGCTTCTTCAAACTCAAAGTCCCATGCCTTTTCCATTATGCTGCATTCCTCAATCATTATGTACAAGCAGAAGAGAAAGGTGGTGAAGGAAAGATCCACAGGAAGTGTATGACTAGCTTGAGTTATGTGAAGGGGGATTATTTCTTCTAGTAAGTGAGGAAAATCCTTGCAGACAGCTGCTTCAATGAGGAAAGTTAAAGAAATGACTAATTATACTTATATGGTGGATGCTTTTAGCACCATGGATGAAACAGGGATAAAGTCAGATGACAGGACAAAGGGTCTGACCTGTGTGGCAGTCAAAATTCCAGTGAGTTTTCCTTACTGAGGTGCCATGTGTTAGTACTAAATCTCCTCTCCAGTCTTTATTTGGAAATGTCCTTTCTGTTTACATTTCTGAGGCTGTGACCACGTAATGTCAAAACATTAGCTTGGTATGGAATTTCAGACAATCAATCCAATATACTCTTTAAAAAATTCTTTTCATCAAGTCATACCTTAATACTTACTGGGAAGATAATTAAGAGATATGGCTTGTTGAGCTTATTGTTTAGGGAGGGGGATGGCAGTGCACAGTGAGGTCATGAAATTTCTTAGGAATCAAAAGTCTGACAAATCAGAGTATGTGATACGGGAAACCTGTCCTGGAAATCTAATCTGTGCTCAATAAAAAGATACTGGATCACAGAAACTTTGAATGTTTACTTTATGGAGGCCTTTTATCATTTTTTTTGGCTGACGTGGGGGCACCTTAGAGATAATACAGTGGTGAGTGGTTTTGTAAGAAGCTTGCTTATCTATTACCTGACACCTCTTTCAATTAGCTGTTTCTTAGGGTCTCTTATGGATACCTCTTATGGACTAAATGGCTACCTCAAGTGTGCCACAGAAAAAAGAGACAAGGCAGCTGGACTTTTACAGCTTCACCAGCCCCCCTTCTCTGACTTTGATATTTCTGGCAGAAAAAGGAACTGAGCCAAGGAACATCTTCAAGGCTAGAGGCCCCCAGGGAGGTAGGGCCAATTGGTAGTAAATGTCCATTTGGCCTTCTGATAACCACCATGAGCAAGGGACAGAGCTTATGTGGCTTACAAAGGCAAGAGCTCTGGTACTCTGCAGGGATTTAGGCTTCATCCATCCATCTACTGTTTGGCACTTTTGTTATTTCCTCCCAAGGGATGCTTGCTTTTCTCTGTAGGCTACATGGGAAGTCAGAGAGGCTGGAAAAGCAATTTTCTCTTCCTCTCCTTCTTAACCATTTCCCCTAATCCTGAGACACAAGGTCCCTGCTTTGTCCTTGGATGGGGCGGGGATGGGGCGGGGATGGAGTGGTAATTGTTGGCCTCTAAGGTGGCCCTCCCTCACTCCAGTAAACAGAGGGAAAGTTCATTTTAACAAGAAGCTGTTTAAAGATTGAGAGAGGCTTTTAAAAATGAACTGTGGTTTCCTTTGATAAAAAAAAAAAATTCAGGTTGAGCTTATGGACTGTATCAGATATTTTCACCTTTAGCATTGGTGGTATAGTGATGAGCATAGCTGCCTTCCAAGTATTTTCACCGTCATATCATTTGAGACTTCCTCTAATAGGGTGAGTTTATCTGTTGAAAGTGACAACACAAAAATAATATTTCAGTTTGGCTAGTAGAAGTTCTTTCTTGACCCTATGCCAAATACGATTCTAATCAATTAAGTTTGCTTTCTTCCATGGTATTACTATGTTGTTATCATGGTAAGAATACCGTTTTACAAAAAGATTTTGAAATAAAACAATTTTGAAAATCTCATTTTAGTTTTTATATTTTTCTTGTGAAGTGCTCATCTAGTGTGTCTAAGCCTCTTTTAGGTAGGAGACCACTCAAATCCTTCTGACTCATGCTTCCTCCAAACTCTCTTCTCTACTAGACTCTCCAATGGGTGTTATTTTCCCTCCCATGACACAGCTTCTCCTTATGTGTAATCACTCTGACCTCGAGGAGGATAAAGTGACCAGGCAGAACAGCCTTGTTTACTGATTAGGTTATTTATACACAGGTTATTCCTATGCCCCTTAAGGTTATACAGTCAGGTTTCAGAGCAGCAATTCATTACAATAGGTTATGAGAGAAGATATTGAGGCAGCAAAGTATAATCTCTTATCTTCTAAATATAAGCAGGAAGCATTAAGCTTTTGTTATTACAAAGTTATAATGAATAAATATTTTTAATAGTTTTTAAAATATTTTGTTTTCTTTTTTTAGTATGAAAACACATTCTGCATTGTGCTTTCTTGATTAAAACACAAGGTTTCTAGTTGTAGTAATGGAGGCAGTTTGGTTTACTTAAAAAAACTAAAACAAATGAGGTAGTGCAACGTCAACCTGGAAAACGCAGGCAGTGGTGAGAGTGCAGGAAAACAAGCACTCTTGCACACTGCTAAGCACGCCACCTTTCTAAGAGCCTTTTGTGTCAAAAGCCTTGGACCCTGCATACTCTTTGACTCAATCCTATGAGTTAAGCACTACTACTTCATTCTATAGATGAAGAAACTGAAATTCAGAGACTTAGCTTCCCAAGGTCATATGACAAGTTAGTAGTGGAGCTGTGATTCAAACTCAGTTACCTTAGTCAAAGCTTACACTTAACCCCACCCCTTAAACTTCATTCAATAACATGGCGTTTGTTTTCAGAAAGTATTCCTATAATAAAATAATATGCAACTTAACATGTTGTTGTACATGAATATATAATGACACAAACAAATGTTTGCAAAACTATAAATAGCAAAAGTAAGTTTAAGAACAGTATATTAATTTTATTAAAAATACATAAGTATATAATGAAAAATAGATATGTGTGACAAGACATATAGATGCACATCTAGAGACTAGTGTGATCAGAAGTAATTTATTTTCTTCATTTTGTTTATCTGTCTTTCCTAACTTTTCTACCTTTGTATTAAAACCGGTCTTTTTAAAGATGTTTAATCTCAGTTCTCAAACTATGAATCTGCAATTTAAAGACAAAACCTGCTTTTATTTAAAAAGGTACTCTCTAGTAGTCCATCTTGATTTCTCCTTACTTCAAGCCTAAACATTCTAATTTATTAAGGTTGTTTATGCTGGAATCATATAACTAAAGGAAAGAACAACAGAGAAATTGGGCAGGGGGACAGCAAGAGCCCCTGGAGCTTCTATTATCTTCTATCTTCTTTCATCTCTAGTATGAACAGCATTACTCCATGCTCTAATCCTCTCACCCTGCCTGAATTCTACACATTAACACAAACCAGAATATGGTCCAAATCAGGGACTCCCATTAGTGAAAAAGAGTATAAAGAACACACGTTTATTTACTGATAAAGATAAGGATGGGAAAAACAAAGACTTGCTAGCTTTCCCATGTTGATGTTCATTAGTAAGACTATTCAGCATGTTTGTTCAGTCTGCAGCTTCTTTCCACATGACTTACAAGGTGTTATTTTAACAGGAATGAAACTCACTGAGCAACGTGGCTGACTGAGGAAGAGCCGGTTCATGCAGATAGTAGCCTCCAGGTCTATCCTAGCAGAGAGAATATTCTTGTTGGATTTGTTGAAAAGCTCTGAGAGGAAGGAAGAGACATTAGTCAAGAATTTCCCTCAGATAACACGTTTTAGTTTAAAGAAATCCTGCTCAATTATGTTCCCCAAATATCATATATGAGTAATTTAGAATGGAAGTTGAGAACCTTGCTATTTTCAAGAAATTTTCAAATTTTTTTTCTGCCGAACTTCACGTTGTTATAATGCAAATGCATATATTTAATGAATAGGCAATTTTCCTCCTACTTCCTTTCTGGGTAAAGACTGGTTCAGTTCTAGTTCAATGACTACAGAGTTGTCTTAACTATCATGTGTCCTTTCTACAAGTTAAAGTACTAACTGTATATATGACTTTATTTGAATTTTTATTGCATGTCTAAGTATTATATGCACATCACAGAAAATTTTGAGAACATATCAGGAAGTCCAACAAAGATGAAAAGACCCACAATCCCACTACTCAGAAAAAAAGACCCTAATATTAATAGTATATACTCTTCTTGAACTTATTGCACATTATCACATTAAGGGTTCTGAGCAGTCAAGAAGAAAGAAAACAATTTACCTTTGTTTCAAATAATGTTTCCCAAATTCCTTTGACTATGAATCCTTTGGTGGTATAACACCTATTAAAAATCTGAGGAGCTCAGGATCTGAAGAGCACACTTTATGAATGCCACCTAAATGAACTTATCACTGTGCAAGATCTTCAGCCATACTAGTAATTCAGAATGAATCAAACTCAACAATGTTCACCCCTCTACCTAAATTCACACAGAACTAAAGTTGAATAATTTAATGATAAATATTTACTTCAAGAAAGCAACATGCATGGGTATTTTTTCGTATATAAATTGTATCTCAATAAAGCCTTTTAAAAAAGAAACTAATACGCTTGTGTTTCATGAATACTGAGAAGAAGAATAACTTGATGAACATGATATCAGAGCAAAGGAAGGATAGTTTTAAGGAATATTTTATGCTGGTGCATATGCAAGGTGACTCATTCCTGCCCAAAAGAGAGGATACATCTTTAGTTACCATAATGTCTCCCAGATTCCTATAACACAATTCTACTCCTTCCACCTTCTCCTTTCAAATGTTCTAGCAATGCTTATAAATTAATCTACTTAAGTCCTCCTATAATACTAAAGAGTGAATGTATACTCCAGGGTGGAAATGAACAGCAGTAGCCATAGTCCAGAAGAGCCGGCAATAAGTACATTTCTTTTAAATTTCATGTTTTTCCTAGCAAATATTTACATGTGAGAAAGTATTTTAAAAATGCAAAGATTAAAAGTCTTAATTCAAGATCTTTAGGAATAACTGATATATAAAATGTGATATATAAAATAAAAATATATATGTGAGTTTATATATCTTAAAACACATCAAATATACCCTATTTGAGAAGTAAAGCTCAAAACTAAATATCTCCCTTCTCTTCTCACTTTTTCTAGAAGCAAAAATTGGCAAGGTTGATAAGTGCTAAATCAGAATCATACTCCATACACCCCTCCTAGGCTTGACATATGAAAAGACGATCTCATGTGCTGCCATAGATGTACTATACCAACTAAATGAGTAACAATGGCCACTTTTAGTTTGTTTTTCTCCTGGTTCTTTGAGACATTTTATCACCCACACAAAACAAATACAAGTATAAAAGGAGACGATACTTTTTTATAAGTAAACTATTTATTAAACTATTATACTATTTAAAATTTCACACTTCAAAGAGGCCACAAAAATTGTAACATTCAAAAATTTTAGGTAAAACTCTTCAAGGGTAAGCTATTATTTTTCAGCCGGCATGTATGAAGTTTAGCAGCAAAAGGATATTTCTATAGAGACTTGTAGTTGGTTCAGACTCAGTTTCTGCTCATGCTATGTAGAGCATCCATGATGGTTTTATTATACTCTGCAATCTGCTTGGTCACATTCTTCATAATTGGCCGGTAATCACTCTCTTGACTCTTGGTTGCTATGACTAATTACATGAGTTAAGGGGAAACAGTATCAAAACAAATATTAATCTAATTTTGTGACTCAGAAAGGACCCAAATTGTACTCGTATTTTTCTTATTGAAAACTGAAGATGGCACAAAAAAGCGCAATTAGAATAGTTATTTAAAAAAACAGATTAAGCATCAATTGAAACCTAAAAGGCCAGGCAAAACTTGTTTCAAAAAAGTTCACCTATGGTTTAAAATCTTTTTTAGAGTTAACATTTTATTCATCTCAATCTTAATCTGGTCATAGAACAACTCAATGTTTAGAAGAACTATGTCCTTTAGAGTACTACACAGGATTTCAGGCAAGTCTCTAGACTTCACTCTGTTTCAAAATCACCTACTTTATGTTGCACAAAACCAGAATTCTGGACTCTATCATACTGTGAATGGGAATCTTCTGCTTTTAAAATAAGTTGCACAACCACTGGGAATAAAGTCCTTAGAGCATCTCATCTGGAGGTAAGCTGGGGTCCATGCTGCCCTGAGCTGATGTTCAGTAGTGTCCTAGAGGAGAACCTATGCAACCAGTGAGTCAGGATCTAGTTCTCTAAGCAGAGATGTCCGTAAATAGGTCAAAAGGGGACTAGGAAACAACCTTTGGGGAAATGTTTCTTACAACTCCACAATACTTGTCCTCAGCAGCTGCTTCCTTCTATGTCCATACAAAAAGACAAGCAAGAAGACTGAATATAAGAACTATCTTGACAGAAATAAGATGGGACATAAGTACTGTCTTGGTAGATGAAGCTGAATTGGCTGAAACACAGATGAGCTTGAAGGTCAAATTTCTCATGACACTACTTGGTTTATCTCTCCCTTTGCTGCCCAGATATCCAAGGTACAGCATTATAAATAACAACAATTGACTATACTTACATGCATACATACATATACATATATATGGTTATATGTAATTCTCCCAACAACTCTATGAGAAGGAAGTATTAACTGTATTTGAGATGATAAAATTGAGGTTTAAACAATTAAGTAAACTGTCCAAAGTCCATAACCTATAAGTAGTAGTCAATATTTAAAATTAGATCTCCTTACTCTAAGACCTGTACACTTAATCACTATGCTGCACTATGGCTTTGTACAGTCTGCTTTCTATTAGTTTGGTGTACACACACACACACACACACACAATCACAGAATGGAAACTAAGTCTTATTCATTTATTTCCCACATAGTTTAGCCAGTGTTTTGTACATATTAGGTATTTGATGTTGAACTGAATTTCATTTCAGTCTTTAAAGAAATTCCTAAAAAAAACCACTCAGTCAAGCTCATTCGCAGTTTTTTAAAGGATACATTCTTTCATCACAAAATTATTTTGCTCATGGTGTTGCCACTTCCTCTCCAAATTTGTAAGCTAAAAACACAAAAGAAAAATGTTAACCAGTGCCCATATTCAAAACAATTATACACCCCTTTGAGATGATAAGAAAAAAAACACCCCCAATTTTAAATCTTTTCAACTCCCTGCATTTTATTGAGATAAAGCCATGATAGACAAAAAAGAAATTAAAAAAAATTAAATAACAGTAATACAATAATAAATACAATGCTGAACTTGACAACAGGTTTACTCTGTTTACTTTAATTGGAAATTATTTATTATACCAATGAACATACCAACTGAAAGACAATTTATGATTTTTCCCTTTCCTAAAAGAACTTAAAACAGAAGAATGGGACATGATAGGAATCTCTCCTTGAAACCTGAAGGTCTAATGCCACAAAAGTACTATATATTCTAATACTGCAAAGGTTCAGCTATATAGGAGAAACTTCCTTATTTCCAGGGCTAAATTTCCTGTCTAATTCCACAGGCTGTGATAAGAGCCGAGCTGCAGTGTGAAGATTATAAGAGGGCTGGTAAAAAGCTGGCACTGTTACAATAATTTCTGCATCAACAGGAAGCTAATGTGGATATTATATTGATGGTTGCTTCCTCCAAAGACAATTTTACTGTTATAGAATTAAATTGTTTTTCTGATTTAATTAACCTTGTAACTCTGGGTTATGGTCTTTCTTTTTTAAGATGCACATAGTTTTTTTCCTAAACAAAGGACAGTCTGAAAAATGAAACATTAAAATAATGTTCTGCCTGGACATTTCCAAGAAGTAATAATCATTTTTAAAAATCTGATAATTGAAACAGCATTATTAATATTTCTTTCTAATCTCATGTTAAAATTATTTTCAGGGCATAAGTTCAGTCTTAATGTAGCATCCATCCCATTGTTTCCTCCAAAGAGATAAATCTAGATATTAGGATGAATCATAACTAATTAATTATATGAACTGTATGTGCTGTGACTTAATGCTACTAAATCAGATCTAGCTTCCCCTGATAGAACCTTGAAGTTAAGATGGACTTAAGGAAGCAGTCAGCATTTTTTGACAATAAATCTCTAATAACCTTTTGCAAAGTCAGGTACCAAATTTTTCCTCTTTGTTTCATACAAAGGGGTGGCCTTATAATGCAGCAGACCCCTTAAGTGCTACATGAATAATGATATAAAAGCAACACTGTGTCAGATGGTCAAATTCCTTCTATATTATACATCTATTTCAGTTACTTGCCTTTAAAGCTCCAAGGATGTTATGAAGCACACATCTGTCTTTTTCTCCCTACAACTTATTTTACAAGTCTGTTATGAGTTCTTTATATGTTTTGGATATTAACCCCTTATGAGACATATAACTTGCAAATATTTACTCCCATCCTGCTTTTTCATTTTGTTGTTTCATTTGCTGTGTAGAAACTTTTTAGTTTGATGTGGACCCACTTATTTATTTCTGCCTCTGTCGTTTGTGCTTTTCGCGTTATAATAAAAAACTTGTTGCCAAGACTAATGTTAAGGAGCTTTTCCCCTATGATTTCTAGGAGTTTTACAGTTTGTTCCAATATAAATGTGTTTAAATGATTTCAAATCAATAACCACTCAAAAAAAAAAAGGTCTATTGTATAAATTACCGATCTCAAAAGCCAGTTTTTGAGTAAATAACTGCAAAAGATAGGGCGACCAGGATGTGATTCAAACAGCTGAGATTCACAAAAGGCAACAAATAATACAGAGAAGCATTGTAAGTTGTGGTTTATGTTACAAATTCCTGTACGTGGGGTTACAAATAAGATTAGTACTTAATGTGGGAATAAATGAGATAGCCACTGACTGGCTCTAAGAAATTGTGTTTGTCAAATGTTTTCCTCTTTAAATCATCCATTCAGTGGAAGAGGAAGGCCAAAAATCCATATGAAATATCAGTATTTTTTCCTATGAGCCATAAGACAATGGCCTCATAAACTTTTTCTTATGTTTCTTCTCCAGTATCCATTCCCACTCTAAACAGACTAGGATAATTTTGCTATTCACAAGTCTATATCCAGGCCTGTATATTACAAAGTAGAGACAGAGTAACTGACGAATAAATTTGAAATATGTAAATTAGTGACTTCTAAGTTTTTAGTAGTTGTGGCAAACTCTGATGAGAGTCCACCCCTTTCAAGAAGAATATAAGGTTTGTCTTTTTTTTAAATGGTACATCCACACAATGAAATAGCTGATGCCATAAAAATATCATCAAAAAAAGCGCTTGAAAACACTTAAGAAAACAATTGCTTAAAGAGCATATGCATAGAATGATTTCATTATTTGTAAAAAAACAATATAATTAAGGGTGTATAACTGCAAAGGAAAAAAATTTACAAGGATATTATACCAAAATGTTAATGATGGTTGTCTATCATCATCATCATATTACTACACGAAGGAAGAAAAAATTCAATGCATTTAGCATTAATAAATCATAGTTGCAAATTGCTAATGTAGATAATTAGATGTGAGAATGACCAACCTTTATCAGACCACAATTACTGATTTTATCTATGACACGCATGCTTCATTTAATCCTCCAACAAATACTTATTGAACACCTATTATGTGCCAACCACTAGCACAGTGCTGGGAAGAAAGTGAGGGAAAGAGACATCATTTCTGCCCTTAGAAAGAGCTCTCAATATAGAAGACCTTAGACCTTGATCAGGTAATTATCAACAGGATGAGTGATATGAAAAGGGGGCTTGTCTATGCATCCTGTGTAATAATCAGAGATGTACATAAAGAAATTCAAGAACATTACTGCTCTTTATAGCATTATTTGAATAGTTTGAAAACAAGAAATAACCTAAATGTCCAACAATTTGGAATTGACTCAGTAAATTATGCTATATCCATATAGTCAAATATTATATAGAATCATATTTTTACAAAATCTACTGACAAGGGAAAGTATTTATGATGTATAGTTAATAATGAAATACAAGTTTCCAAAGAATAGGTACAATATGGTACCATTTCTATAAATATACAGAAATAAATGTGTACATATGTACATGTATAAACTAAGTGTACACATGACATAGAAATATAGACTAGAAATATCTGTCTTCATATACACAGAATCATCTCCTGGGTGGTGGGATATTAGTCATTATGGCTCATTTTTGTTATCTGCAGCATTTATGTATTAGCAAAGTTTCTGCATTAAAAACACTTTACTTTTGAAATTTTTAAAAGCCATTACTATAATGGCTGTGCCCAGAACAGTGCCTAGCATAGAGTTGGCCTTCGATGTAAGTTTACCTAAGTCAGGAAAGCAGGAGTAAATTCATTCTGAGTGGAGACTATACAGAATCTAGTTATCTTCAAAGCCAGAAAATCTGGAAGGTAAATAAAGCAGTTGAAAAAAAAAAAAGGAATGGATTGCTTTGGGAGTGAAAATATAGATCAAGAGAACAGGCCAGATAGCCTAAAAACAGAAATGAATTTCAGTCTTTTATTTTTCTTTTTACCTGAGAATGTGTCTCGTTTTCTTGCAGTTGTGTTTTTAGTGTCTCATATTCTGTGTTTAGTTTCTGAATTAGTTTTTTAAAGGCATTTCTGCGGGTTAATAATACTGTTCTCTCCTGATGCAATTTCTAGATAGATCCAAACAGAAGTAAATAACAGGCTTTAGCAGATACCTAGTAAACCAATATAAACAGCATTTGACTTAAACAATTTCAATAATATTCTGATAAAATTCTACCAAGGCTATAATTACTCTAAAACCTATTTGTAAAAATATCCTTTTAATTATAATAAGCTAAATTAATATTAACTATATTAATAATAACATATTAGGGCTGTCATATGTGTTTGTACTCCACCAGATTTACTTTATTTTTAAAATTTTTTGTAAATTTATTTATTTATTTATTTTTGGCTGCATTGGGTCTTCCTTGTTGCGCACGGGCTTTCTCTAGTTGCAGAGAGCGGGGGCTACTCTTTGTTGCAGTGCACGGGCTTCTCATTGCGGTGGCTTCTCTTGTTGCAGAGCACGGGCTCTAGGCGCGCGGGCTTCAGTAGTGGTGGCTTGCGGGCTCCAGAGCACAGGTTCAGTAGTTGTGGCGCACGGGCTTAGCTGCTCTGTGGCATGTGGGATCTTCACTGATCAGGGCTCAAACCTGTGTCCCCTGTATTGGCAGGCGGATTCTTAACCACTGCACCACCAGGGAAGCCCCAGATTTACTTTAAATTAATGTAAATGGCAATGAAAAGCCACTGAGAAGTCTTAAGTACAGAAATATCGTAATCAAATTTGCATTTAACAAAGTTTATATTTGAAGTGCACTTATTTGCTTTTCAATGTTTGTCTTTTGTTTTGAAACTTAAATCACTCTAAATTCCTTCTATATATGTAAACTTCTTTATTTTTTCTTAGATTATATATCAAATAGTCAATTGAAAATAATAAATTTTATAAATTTTAAAAAATACATATATTATTAAATTTAATCAAGAAAAAACCAACTTGAATTACAATTTCATAGAACTGTTACCATTTACCTTTTTCTTTTCTTCACCTGATGATTTTAAAGCTGGCAAATCATTATATGTTTCCAGATCAGTTATCATTTGCTTAATTTTGCTTTTTAGAGACTGTTGTTCCTCAGTCATTTTACTTTCCAGTAGCTCCATTTTTTGTAGATCCAACTGTAGACGCTGACTATCTGAAACGCAGGAAGATTCAAGGCCATAATTAGTCGAAATTTTATTCCTTACACAAAAGGAAATGCAATCATTAAAACTCATGCATTTTTTACAAGAGTATCTGCACAAGAAACATGCATTCACTGCAACTAGTGAGACAATACAAAGATACATTTTTTTAAAAATTACCCCCCAGGTAACCAACATAAACCGATGTATATTAATCACATTTGTCTCCATTCTCATACAAACATGTAAGAACACACATAGTTCTTTTTCTTACTTAATAATATATGAGATAAAGATTCATCATTTTTAATATGTGCATGACATATACACACAGTTATGTGGAGAAAAAAGCAAGTTATGAAACGTTATGAGCAAAATTTTATAAGTACATATATAGTCAGTTCTCATTATTTGTGGTAGTTATATTCCGAAAAGTCATTGTAAACACTGAGTTAGCAAATACTGAACTCCTATGGGAAATACAGGATTAGGTTTCTGTGAGTCTCTGGTCACGATACTTTTATCAACTTTGATGATACTTTTATCACCAAACTAATACATAACCTTGTTTTATGTATGTTTCTCTTTAAATATGTTATTTAATATATATTATTGATTTGTTAACATTGAACTCAAGGCCAACTTATGCCTCAGTGAAGCTTATCTAACTGACATATTTTCTCTGTAAGGCACATCACAGCCTTGCGCTTAGGAACACTAGCCACCACCTCAGCACTATACTTGGGAGCCATTTTAAATAGCAAAAGCACTAGCAAAAACACACAAAAGTGTGGTTAAAAAAAAAAGTGACATTAAATAATACACCATGAAAAGGATACTTGTTTATAGTATGAGAACTAATGCAGGAAGGCATAGTGCTGCCTTAATCAACCTCCACTGGGAACTCGAGCATTCAAATTTTTCAAATTTGAATTCCAATTTTTCACCTCTGCGTGTGTTCACAAATGACCATGAAAGTGCTGCAAATATGAATTTGGGGTTACAAATTAATTTCAGTGAGAGAGCAAGTATACAAATACAAACTCCATAAATAATGAAAATTGCCCGTGTGTGTATGTGTGTGCGCGATTCTTTCTTTCAAAAGTATTGAGCATCTACTATGTGCCAGGTGCTGAGGATATAATGGAAATCAACAGAGACATCATTGTTTTCACTCGAGGAGCTATATTCTAGAGGTTAAATTAGGAAATTAAATAAGCACTTACAGTAAACTGGATAACTACTATGAAAAGAGTAATACAGGGTACCACAGAACATATGGCATTGGTCAAAAGAATTCTCTGAAGACATGCCTTTTAACTAAGGCATTAAGGATTAGGAATCAACCACACAAAGGAAAAAGTGAGTGTTCCAGAGAAAATAATCAACATGTGCAAAAATATCTAGAGGTAAGAAAGCACGAGGTAAAGTCTAAAAGTCTAGAGGTAAGAAAGCATGGTATCTTTGCGCAAATAAGAGAAGTATGACTAGAACCCAAAGTTCAAAGTGGATGGTGGTATGAGAGAAAACTGAAAAATTGAAGGATTTCAGTTCATGAAGGGCTTAAGTCAAGACAGGGAGTTGGGACTTTATGCTAAGGGCTATGGCAAGTCATCAATGAGTTTCAAATCAGAGAGTAACATAATTAAATTTTAGAAAGTTCTCTCTAGTTGCCATGTGGACAATTAATCAAAATAGCATAACTATGTGCAGGAAGACCAGTTAAGTGTTGATTCAGTGATCTAGGCAAGAAATCTTAGACTGGTGGGGATTTTTTTTTCATTAAACAATTTTAGGGACTTCCCTGGCAGTCCAGTGGTTAAGACTTCACCTTCCAGTGCAGGGGGTGCGGGTTAGATCCCTGGTAATGGAGCTAAGATCCCACATGCATCACGGCCAAAAAACCAAAACATAAAACAGAAGCAATATTGTAACAAATTCAATAAAGACTTTAAAAATGGTCCACATCAAAAAAAATCTTTAAAAAAACCCAGTATTTATTAAATAAATGCTTTCTATGTGCCAGGCAAATAGAAAGGCATGGGGAATATAGCAACGAACAAAGAACTTATATTCCAGTGGAAAAAGACTATATATATAAAATATACAGTTATGTCAGATAAAAATAAATGAAGAAACAGTGCAGGAGAGATCTGGAGGGACTCAAAACAGATTAGGCATTTGGGATTAACAAAACAGGCAATCGACCGGATACAGTAGTTGAGTGAGAGAAAATGCGGAATCCCGTTTCCAACTTGAATAAATGAGTGTATGGGAGGGTAGGCAGAGGGACGTATAAATTTTTGTCTGTTGGAGGGATTTATGATACACTGAAGTCGATTTAGGATTTGTTGAGTTTGAGATACCTCAGAAACATCCAAACAGAGATAAGTAAAGATGTCCATATATGGAAATATGGGTCTAAAATCCAGAGGGAAAAATGTGAGCTCTGAAGATACAGATTCTGAAACCACCAGCATAGAGATGGCGCCTGAAGCAATGGGAGTTGTTCAAATCATCAACAGAAAAGGATTCATGACTGCACCTATAAGAATACCAAATTTTTAAAGAATAAATTAACATGAAGGATCCATATAGAATAAGAAATGACCAAAGAAATAAGAGAAAAATCAGAAGTCATGGGGAAAAGATATTTCAAGAATAAAGAAGTGGTTTGTAGTACAGAATATTACTTAGAGATTAAAAGAAAAAGATGGCAAAATATGTGTTGAATTTACTGACCAGGAGAACCTGGATGTATCTTCTGAGAACAGATTTCACAGAAAGAAATGGAATCAAGAGTGAGAGGAAGGGTTTAAGAAATTTGACTGTGAAACCTTTGAAAGAGAGGGATAATAGCTGGGCAGAGAATACTCGGAAAAGGCTTTTTATTTTTTTCCAAGATGTGATAAAATACGGAAAAACGACTAAAAAGATACCAAAATTTTAACAGTAATAAACTTTTGATAGTGGGATTGTATTTTTAGTTTTTATTTATGCTTGCTTATATCTCCTAAATCCTCTATAATGAATATGAATTCCATTTATAATCAGAAAACAGTATTTTTAAAAATATTCCATTCTGGTAGGATTATATAATACCTACCTTCTCTATTTCAGAGACTTCTTAACTTTGTGATGCTGGCTTTAAAGGTCTCTTTTTTAAAGAGAAAGAAAGGTTTAAGAGGAAACCAACATTACTAAGAACCTGGAATGTGCCTGGCTTTATATATTATCTGATTTACTTTTCGTAATAGCCCTGGGCGAGGGTAAATTTTATTATATGAGGAAACTAAAGCTTAGAAAAGTAATTACTGCCCAAGGTCAACAGCCAGTCAAGCTTTGGTGCTGAGTGATATTGTTATCATCTTTATGAAAGGTTCATATTTTACAATAGCAAATGTTACTTTATGATCCAAAGATGCCTCAATGAGCAACAGTGAGTTGTGGGAAGAGGAACAGTAACACTTGGTCAATTTTGCTACTTCAGGCTTCTCTCCCCAGGCCCCATCCTTTGTTCTGCTTTCCTTATAGATACCAAAATAAAATCTGATTTCAGCTAACTCAAAAACAGATACTAAAATGGAATTGAAATATATATCCTGTATATTTAGATGAAGAAATCTGGATTCAAATTTGGCCAGTTTCTTCTCTTCTGTGTTCCCAGGGATAGGCATGGGAATAACCCAATACATCCTGTAGCTACTTATTTGTAGAGGCATACAGTGATGCACTGTTATCTTACAACGTTTTACCTTCACTTTTCCTCTAGTTTAAAGTAGGAATATGAATACCCTCAAAAAAATAGTGGTATTTCAGAGTGTCAAAAGCCAAATATGAACATCTTCCTTAAATTACTTAGATTTAGGGGTAGAAGATTTTTATATTAAAGTAACGTATTTCAGAGTAAAATACAAAATTCACAATGATTTTTATGATAAAATTTAATCTCATAGTGGGCTATATTGTACCCTGTGTATACATAGTATTTTTCTCTGGCTCCTTTTATTGTTTTCTCTTTATTGCTGCATTTCAGCAGTCTGATGATGATGTGCTTAGGTAAGGAATTTTTACATTAACCCTGTTTGGGGTTCAAAGAGCTTCTTAGATCTGTACAATTAAGTTTTTCATCAAATTTTCAGAAAATTTTCAGCCATTATTTCAACTATCTTTTCTCCCCCATTCCCTGTCCCTCCTCTCCTTCTGGGACTCCAATTACATGCAAATTAGACTGCTTGAAACTGTCCCACAGGTCATTTAGGCTCTGTTCATTCTTTTTTCTTCTTCAGATTAGATAATTTCTATTTATTTATCTTTAAGTTCACTGATTCTTTTTTTCTGCTGTGTTCAATCTTCTATTCAGGTCAGTGAATTTTTCATTTTAGTTATATTTTCAACTCTAGAATTTTCACCTGGTTCTTTTTTGTAGTTTCCATTTCTTTGTGGGATTCTCCAATCTGTTCATTTTTTATGATTTTATTTTCCCTCAAGCCCTTAAATATGTTTATAAACTTTTAAAGTCCTTTTTCTTTTCATTTCAACGTCTGGATTATCTCAGGTTCAGTGTGTAGTGACTGCCTTTCCCCTTGACTCACATTTTCTTCTTTCTTCATTTTTACTAAATGTAAATTTTTATGGTATAATGGACATTTTAAATGACATGTTGTAGAGACTTTCCATTCTGCTCCTTTGAAAAGTGCTGATATATATTATAAATAAGCAATTAACTTTGCTAAACTAAATAAATCTCTAAACTTTTCTCCTTTGGAGTGGGTAGCATCTTAAACCTCTGTACTCAGTTCTTTCAACTTCTAGCTGCTGCTTTTTCCTAGGTCCCATAAAGCCTACTCAATGCATACACATTTCAGTAGTCAGATTAGGATTTGGTTAGAGTTTATACATAGAATTTTGGCACTCCTTCTTACCAGGATGTGTCTCTTATACAGGGCAGGCAATGAGTAAGTTGGTTTCTTCATGTAAGATTTAGCAAAATTTACTTGGACTTAATAAATTTAAGTTTTATTACCTATAAAGATTCTCTAATGGAAAAATCAATACAAAGCTGCTAATTATTAAACCTTCCTCTTCTACCTATGAAATCAGAAAGATTAAAATATACCTGGAAGGTGACATTGTAATAAAAATGTCATGTTCAAGAATCGAGCAACTCTCTACTTATGAATATAACAAAAATCACATAGAGTATAAAATACCAAATAGTAAAAAAAAAAAAAAGCTTCAAAAGACACTGATTTAAGAAAGGAGGTTGTTACCAACCAAATTTGTCCTAAGTTAGTATAATTAAATGTGAACATTTCCTTCTGTCTCTTTAAAGAGTCTTAAGACTCAACCACATTGACTCTATGTTATTTTAAAAGATATATCAATATATGGACTGAAATGTTGAGAGGGTTTTGTTTTATTGGATTAATATTTCTACTAGGGGTGGAAATAGTTAAGTTGAGAATCAAAGTGCTGAATCAAAGTCACTGAAGCTTATGGTGTTTCAATGCTCTAAATAGGAAATGTACTTACTTTGTATATTTTGGCTGTTTGGTGAAAAGTTATATAAATCTAACTACAAGTTTAATTTAAAGATATATTAGGGAAATACATTTTTAAACTATATATACTGCTTTTTCTAGAGAAAAGGAGAAAATGGTTGGTTGGTACAGGGTAAAGTTTATCTTCCTTTAACCGCAGGACCCCATGAAAAGCTAAAAGCTTCTCCAAGAGAAGAGACAGGAAGAGGATGCAGACTAGTTCCTTCTGATATGCTATGAAGTTGCAAAGTTTACCAAGTAGTGTGTACATAGTAGCAAAATCTCAGAAGGAACCACTTTGACCTGGGGAAATGTTCCTGAAATATTCTGCCATCAGCGCATTTGTTTATTCCCTGGAGTTTCCTTTCCAAAAATATAAATAAAAACTATTGCTGACAGGTTCCTTGTCTCTTTACTCATGCAGTTTATCAGTGTATCTTAACCTTCTTTTTTTTCATTACTGTCCCCCTAAGGAGCCTTTTGTAGACTATTGTTTTCCCAGTCACCTCCCATGAATTTTTTATATTACAGATGTATATCTGTTTATGTACAGTGACCTTTTGGAGGGCCACTTTATAGTTAGTATCTAAAATTTTTTTTACCCTCCCCCCAAGAAGTAATTTTGCCCCCTTGGGAGTGATATTGCTCCATTAAGAAGCACAGAGTACACTAAGAAAATCAGGTGAGTTCCAATTTTAACTTCAAGGGTCAAATGGAGGCAGTTCACAAAAGGGGAATGTAAAATTCATTATCTCTGAAAGATGAACCAGAATATTATAAACCTCTTATGGTGATTTCCAGATAGAAAAAGTTTCTTGTTGGGGGTGGTATTAAGAGAGGAAAAACAATTTATATGCTTGGCTTAAATTAACACTTAAAAATAACTGACTAAATGAAATTAATTGTAGGGGGTCAGATAATTCAAACTTTAAAAGGGAAACTTTCAGTAAAATCCTTATCATAGTAACAAACCAGATTTTTATCTCCATTGAAGCCAGTTCTCATTCTTTTTTAATTCTACATCTCTGGAGAAGACTAGGTTTTTAAAAGAAATGTAAACACAAAGTATAAAAGTATGAAAGGAATACAAAGTCCTGATTATTGAATTCATTTCCTGGTATTGATATTTACCCTTTTAAAAAATGTATGTTTCTCGACAGCCATTATACAAAGGTAGCTTAAAGGAGGCAAAAACTTGTTGAATTAATATTGACCTTAGAAAATGAAAAATTTTAAACTATGGTCTAAAACACAAAACAGAAGTTTCTTAGATGAAATAATTAAACATAAAATTCTTCAGCTTATAGAAAAAAGAAAATAAAGATGTAAAAACACTCATAGTTGTATACATCCAAAATAATTGAAAATGGGATCTTGAAGAGATATTTGCACACTTATGTTCACTGCAGCAGGATTTCACAATAGCCTAGAGGTGGAAATAACCTAAATGTCCACCAACAAATGAACGAATAATGAAAATGTGGTGTGTACATACTACAGAATATTATTCAGCCTTAAAAATAAATCCTGTCACGTGTCACAACACAGATGAACCTTGAGGACATTATGATATGAACTAAACTGGTCACAAAAAGGCAAATATTGCCTGATCCCACTTATATGAGGTATCTAAAATAGTCAAACTTTTAGAAATATAAAGTAGAGTGTGGTTAGCAGGAGCTCAAGAGGAGGAAATGGGGAGCTGCTGGTTCAATGGTATAAGTTTCAATTTTGCAAGATGAATATGTTCTAGAGATCTGTTGCATTAACAATGTGTAGATAGTTAACACTACTATACTGTACACTTACAGATAGTTAGGATGGTAAATTTCGTGTGTTTTTTATCGCAATTAAAAAAATACTCATAGTTAAACCAACAGTAGGTATAAATCAAATTTAGAATGCTCCACTTACGTGGAATATAATTCAGATATACAAATAAAACTATGGCAAACAAACTTTAAGCAAATCTGGGCAGATAAAATAAATGTACAGAATGACAATTTTCCACCTATATCATCAATTTAAATTCAACTGCATATTAATAGCGTTCAATATGCATTTATGGATTCACAATCCTTTATATAAAACTCCTAGGCAGTTGTGTTTTAGAATGTAGAATTCTTTGAATTTTAGAAAAGTAATATAGTGTATATACTGATTATTATACAACTCCCATGACAGGGTCTGAGGCAGCACCCGACATCAAGTAGATCAATATACTCCTGCAGCAAAAAGTATGAACAGTCACACTAGGTAGGATAATTAAAAAGCCTCATGTCAGTTCAGGTCAGGTTAGGTTTGCTGTAAAGAGCTTTTTTAGATTTGGGGATTCCAGATAAAGGGATATTACGGAAACTATTCCATTTTGGGAATCTTTGAACATTTTTAAGTTAGCAAATAGCGTCTTCCTTCTCCATGATCTCACAAACTGCCAGAGTAATTTCCAGTAGATAAATATACATAGCTAATTCAAAGTCACCATACACCATCATAGTTAGAATCCACCACTTCAAAAAACCAAAGACACTATACAAATTTTGACTTGACTTTATCCTAGGCTCTTTAAGCTCAATTATATTTGTTTCTAATCCCTACCTGCACTATCCAAATGGCAGCCACTAGCCACATATGACTTTTGAGCACTGGAATGTGTCCAGTCCAAATTGAGATGGGCTGTAACTGTAAAATCTCATTGATCATTTTATATTGACTACATGTTGAAATGATAATATTTTGAATACACTGGGTTAAATATAATATATTATTAAAATTCACCTGTCTCTTTTTATTTTTTTAATGTGGCTACTAGGCAATTCAAAATATATATGTGGCTGGCATTACATTTCTTTTGGACAATGCTACTCTAGTCTCATGTTAGTCATAATGGCTGAAACTATAATTAAAACATTACCACCTCTAGGATACCTCTCTCCTAACTACCCAAGACCACAGTGGATATGAGCCCTGTGCACGTCCA
Source organism: Phocoena sinus (assembly GCF_008692025.1). Lineage (NCBI taxonomy): Eukaryota > Metazoa > Chordata > Mammalia > Artiodactyla > Phocoenidae > Phocoena > Phocoena sinus. The sequence continues at coordinate 75,617,079 of NC_045768.1, read as the reverse complement.
TTGCTCCTTATCCTTCTATCTTAACACTGTTTCATTACACTTCAATTGTTTGTCATTCCACCAGATTGCAAGTTTCTTGAGGAAACAGACTGGATTTTTTTTTTTAATCCCTGTATACTCAAGTTACAGCAAAGGCATAAAGCAAATAATAAATGTTAAATGAGTGAGAATATCCCAATGAATTATTATTAAGTTGATATGAAAAGTCACAAAAAATTCTGAGCCTATGAATGACTGCAGCAATAGGCAGTCATAAATTATATCCTCAGTCTCTCAAAAAAAATCAAAGAGAATAACATTAGATTTTAAAAGTTCCAGTTTGTTACAGAAAAAAAGGATATTAAAATCTAGGTTGTTTCCTCACCTGAAGTCAGATTCCTAGCCGTACTTTGTGATTTCTGCATTTCAGTAGATTTAAAATTGAGATCATCCTGCATCATCTTCAGCTCTTGATTGGTGATAGAGGATATCTGTTTCATACGATTTATATTCTGTATTTGCAGAGACATAAAAGTGGAAAAAATTCCACTGATTTAACTTTCCAATAAAACTCTTGAAAATGCTGCTAAAGGACTGGATGTTTTGAAGGGGTATTCTTTTTTGAAATACATCATTCATTATATATATATTTTATAAAAGAATACAGTGAGATTCAAAGTGGTTTTCTCAATAAGGAGAGGTTAAATTAAAATTCAGAATTGTTTCTTTTACATTTGCTTTATTTTACTGTAGCAAAAATTCAACTATTCTATTTTAGGAACTGACTGGATTTTTAAAACACTTAGAATATTGAAAAGAGACCATGCATTTTTCCTCCTATGGTACCACACAATAGTAGCTGCTCAATAAATGTTTTTTGAGGAATCAAGATACTAATTAGGTATCCTGTACTCTTACATAATAGTGAACCACTGCAGTTTTTGAGTTGTATTTAGAAAGGTAATCACAGTAAAAATAATGAAGACACTAAGACAGGTACATGGTACTTACTCGACTACAGTGCTCTAAGAGTGCAACAATGTTGACTTCTATCTGTGCCTTCCTTTCCAGTTCCTGGTTCTTAGTTTCCTCAAAAGTCTCAATAAAGGCTGCCAATTGAAAAATATGATGAGATGCTACTGTTGATATAGCTAAACACTACATAAGCTGTGACTTGTAGGTGTGAAAAGTACTTTTTAGAAATTCAAGGCAAATTTTAAACTATCACTGTTTAATTTTTTATTAACCCAAGGGTAATTAAACTACTCAATAAGAACATTTCTACATACTTTCAGGCTTTTAAAGTTTGCTATGACCTTAATATAAATAAACTAAAAATTTATAAATTCAGGCTCAGAAGTAACAGTTGATAAAATGGAGATGAGAATAAATCCTATGTTTTTACACTAGGATCTCACTGATACACCTACAATTAACATCTATAATTAGCCACTAACTTTACTTTGGAAAATATTACTAACTACCTTTTTTACCTGCAAACTGAGTACTTTATAATGCCAAATTAGTCTCAACTAAGTAAGTTTAGTAATTTATTGTTACAAATAAATATTCTAAGAAATCCTCCCTTTTCTTCTCTAACATAGAACTAGTACATAATTTGCTCTTACTTACATTCTTAAAATATTTCTATGGATCTTCCAAAAATTAACTTAAAATAATTTTACTATTAGCATGAAACAACAAATTAATTCTGAGATAATTTTTGGTACTTGCTGAGATTTAAAAGAAATCTTGGGATATCGTTAAGTCAGAGTTGGTAATTACTGCTTTATAACATGTTTCTATGAAGGTAACAATTGGCCTCAGACCTATAAAATGTCAGATTTTAAAAAATAATAATTTAAAAAGGAAACCAGTAATCGTTAATATAGTCAATTTTGATAAACTTATGAATGTACAACATAAGTTTAAGTGAAGATCTATTTACAAAGTCAAATTCAGATTTTTAAAAACAGTGAATAAGAAGGTACAATAGAAGGCTACTAAAGCTTCAGTTAGTAATAGAACCAAGAAACAAAATCAGAGGTGAGGGCTAATAAATAATGAGATAAGTACTATGAAAAGCTTAAAAAAAGGTGAAAGATATTAAAGGTGAAGCATGTGAAAGAGAACATTCAACAATCAATGAGTGGTCTATAGACTATACAGACTATAAATGTACATATTAGCTTTAGAATCTATCCCTAACATACAGTCATACACATACATACACATGTACAAAATCTTTCTAGAATTCTCTACCCATCTAAACTATGCTAGATATTTAGTAATACTTCAAGGCAAATGCTTTGAATGTCCACACTTCTGCACTATTATTAGTCATTATATCTTCTCAAAATGAGATCTCTGATTCAGTATAAATGAACAACTGAGAATATATTTTCACATCTATAAGATTATCACTTACTGTCCATATTTTCCTCCCTTTTTTTTAGCTCCTTGTACTTCTGATTCATTTCACCTATAAGAGATAAAAAAATTAACATTAGTTTCAAGAACTTAAGATATAGTACTCTAAATCAGAAATATCTCTTAGGTTCTCTATATGCCATTAGTCATTAAATATTCAGTATTTTCAATTAGGTGAAATTCATTTACATTGACTTACACGGTCTTTCAAAACAGCTATATATATATATGTATGTTTGACTATTTGGAAAGAACAATCCCCTGACTGGAAAGGACTGAAAGACTCTCCAATGGTTCTCTATTTCACTTCCAACTTGGAGCTATTCAACCTACACATGCACACACTGGTGACGGGAAACATAAGCTCCCATGAAATTTCATTTCATCTCTGAATAGCTCATAACAGCAAACAAGATGGCAGGGTTACTTCCCTCAGAGAGCTTAAAGTCTAGAGATTTAACAATTAAAATGTACTAAGTGCTATCATATGAAAGTAAAGGGTGCTACAGCAGCACACAGTAAGGACAATTAATCTAGTTCAGGAATCCAGGAAATTTTCCTCTAAAGAATAATATTTAAGCTGCATTATAAAGAATGGATGAATAGGAGTTACTTGGTCAAAATATAGAAGGAGTTGAAAGTCAAAGCATTATAAGTACAGAAATATGAAAGTGAGGATGAATATGGTAGCACAGAAAACCGAAAGAGTTCTGAGGCAGAGAATGTGAAGTGAAAAAGTGGCACAAAGATGAGGCAGGTTATGAGAGACCTTATAAGACACATGTTATAAAAGTCTGGATTCTCTCCTAAGGGCAAAGATTACTGAAGAATTTTAAGCAGAGGAATAAAATTATCAACTTGCATTTCTGATCTGGAAAATAAAAGAGAAGTAAGAGTGGAGGCAATAAGACCAGTCAGGAGGTTGTCAAAGTAATCCAAATGAAAGAGGAAGACTGCCTGGTGGCAATTAGGATGTAAGGTAGAGGATTTTCATTTGAGACATTTAAGAGCCAGAGTGAGGTGAGGATTTTGGTGAGGGTCAGAGAGGGAGAAGTCAAGTATGACTCCCAGGTTTCTGGCTTGGGTAATCGAGGACATTGTGGTACTGAAAAATAAATTAAAAAAAAGAAAATTGAGGAAGAAACTGCCATGTTGCACTTAATATATGTAAAAGACATGATTAAAAGGGCAAAAATCCATGGCCCGTACAGATGGATGAAATTGGACACTTTAGCTGCATAAAGGGACCATTAGTAGAGGTGGATCATGATTATTTTAGAAAAACAGGATTTTCAGTGTAACAGAAATTGAGATTTGGAGGCCCAGGGCTATTTTCCTGAACTAGTGAGATGGCTGCAGTCCTGTGCTCCCAGGGCCCCAGGTAGAGAAAGCAGAATAAATTTGTGCTTGATCCAATTTGTACAGTTTCTTCATTAAAGTCAGTTAGATCTTAGCATTCTAGAGAAACAAAGGAAGCTTACTAAGACAATGCCCAGCAAAGATGGAGAGAATAAGAGATTCCTAAGGGTGTTCCTGGTAAGAAGCTGGCATTTAGAAGGACTTTAGGAAGAAGAGTTCTAAGAAAATGGGGGAGCCAATAGTTAGAGTCCAGAGGCTAAAACCCATTGGTCAGCCTGTGTTCTATATATCCTCCTATAAGCTCTACGGTTTTGCCAAGTACCGGCTAGAGCAGCAATAACATTAGGGAGTGGAGGTAGATAGTCAGAATACAGCCCCTAATTACATGGAGGCTATGGACTTCCACTTGTATACTTGCTTGGGTGGGAAGTGAGTTACGAGTACACAAAGGTGATGGCAAAGTCAGAGAACCAGGTCAGCAGACAGCTTTTCTGCTTTCTGGTCTGAAAACATTTTTCCCAAATTCACTGAGGACAATCCCTATACAGAGAAAACCTTGTCAAGGTCCCCACCACCAGTACTCATAGTAAAAAGCTGAAAGCTACTGTACAAGGATAGTAAATACCCAGAGGTCATGAATTCCCAGCCAGTGAACACTCAGAACAAATGGGAAACATTTGGTTCACTCTAAGACTTTGGATGCATTAACAACCTTACTGATCAGTTCAGATGATCAACAATGGTCTCAGAGCATACTGATGCAGCATGATTAGTTGTAAGGGGAAGGGGAGAGATCTTTTTGTTTCACTAATAACAAAGTTTGTATATGATTAAGTTTTTTTGAAAAATACATTATAGACAGATTAAGATTAGCCCTATAATGATGTTACCATTCAGTAATTTATGGCAATAGTTTTTTGGATGGGAAGCAAAGGGAAAGAATATGAGCTTGCAGCATACATGATCTGGAATATCCTCACAGGAGGCTTACATGCTCGTAAATATTATATAACATATGTGAAGTATCAGAAAAGCTAGTATCTGCTGAATCTGCCATGGCCTAGGTTTCTAAAAAAGTCCTAGTTCCTTGTGTGGCTGTCTGAGAAGTTGTCCTCTTGGGAGACCGACCAGGCATTAAGGGATTAAGAAGAAGGCCTGCATCCTAGGCTTTACAGGCATTTAACTACCATCTTATCTTTCCTCTTCTAAACTTAAGAGAATTTCCTACACATGCTGTTTCCAGCTCCTCATCTTGCTATTAGACCTTACGACACTGCAATGAGGCTTCTCCTCCTGACATTCCAATGAAATTGTTCACAGTAAGATTATATGACTCCTTAATTATCAAATCCAAGGGGCAGTTTCAAGTTATCTTACTCTGTAATATTTGACACTATTGATACAACCCCTCTTCTTCCAATTTTTTTTCCGCTTATGTTTTTTGTTGCCTGGGGGTTGGGTTTTTCTGGTTTTTCTTACTCTCAGATCATTCCTTCTTTGTCTTCTCTTCGTAACTTTCCCTTTCTTCATTTAAATTCTGGATTCTGCTCTTCATTGACTTCTAATGCTACATTATATCCAAGGAAATCCCACTCATTCTTGTGGTTTAAAAACTCTTAAATTTGACCTTTTTCCTAATTTTCAGATTGTTTTATCCAATTGTTTACTACATATATTCATGTGGGCACGTTTCATGACATCCTAATACACAGCCTATCCATAATTAAATGCATCAGTCTTCCCCCTCAAAGTCTGTACCTCTCTGTATTGCCTATTATGTTTGAAAGCCCTTCACCATACACTTACCATCCAAGTCAGAAACCTGGGAGATTCCTCCCTCCTTCTCCCCTCAAATCCATGCTCCAAGTTGCCATTAGATTGAGCTGGAAGACATATCTGGTCAATGTCTCCCAGCTATACAGCTGGCCAGCTGGATTAGTTAGGACAGAGCTCCCATATATCTTAGCAAATTCCCAAGCTTCATAAAACCTCCTCCCATATCACTGTTGCTAAAAAGAGAAGAGATCAGGGCCCTAGTGAACTCCTCTATTTTGTGATTTCTCAGTTGGTGGATTAATATGAGCTTCTCATGAGAGGCAATGTACAGATGTGGGCAGTCCTAAAGTAGGGTAAAATATAGGGCTTGTTACCAAATCTATCCTTATATTTAATATTATAGGAGAGGACAAGATCATAGACAGGGGAAGCTGATCAGTTATCACACTGGAGGTGCAAAGCAGGCCATAAAAAGGGTCTAATCATTTTAGAAAGATCAACAATGAAGAGACCAAAGGAAAGGGAAAAGGACACGTTCATAAAATGAGGGTTATTTTAGAGCTATCCTCAAACTCTGAGTATTTGATGTGATCATAGTTCTACATAATTTATTTCTTCCAAGTTTAGTGAGTACCTATTATGTGCCAGATACTATAATAGGTGCTGGGGATATCAAAATGAACAAGACAGTTGCCACTCTATCCTAGAAGGGTGTACAATCTGTTAGGTGAACAAAAGCAAAAAGTTACAATGCAACATAAGTACTGCAACTAAGCTATATATGAAGTACTATGATAACTAGATGGGTGAAAAGAGTTCAGGAGGCTTTTACATAGAAAGTATCACATCAGCAAGGCACTTTAACAGGTAACGGAGGAATTATAGAGATGAATAAGATATTTTCCTTCAAGAAATTTATGCTCTAGTAAGACAAGTACCCAAAAATTTCCACTATAAATTCAGGCCTCTTTCCCCTTACAAGAGGGAAAGAAGAAATGAGTACGGACTGTTACAAAAGACTTGGGATATTGTAGAAAGGACACTATTGCTTTTTGATACTCTCAGCTATAGCCAGCCAGTGGAGTAAGGGAACTAGGCTCTTCTTCCAGCACTAAAGGGCTGAGTACCACCATAAGCACCTTTCTCCTCACTTGTCAGTAAGGTCATCTGACTCTTTTACCTCTCTATCATAAAATGTTCTCTTGAATCAAGGCTTAACAGAGCAATCTTGGCTTTTATACTCTGAGAAGCAGTTCTGACCCTGGAGAAGGGTCCAATCACCATTTTCCAGAACAGGTAGCTACCCTAATCTTCTCATGATCAGTGTACAACAAGGCACAAGCTAGTGACTCCTCTGGCTGCAAGGCTCCCAAGTCAGCAGACCTACTGATTTTAGAGGTGAAAAAGTAGCAGATAGCAAATAAAATTAGAGAGGAGGGGCAAAAATAAACACCAAGGTACTTTTGCTGGAAGGTAAGATTCTTTCCTTTCTAGCACTTGGGGTCCTTCTGAGGCAAGCTAAATATCCCGGTACCTTCGAGCGTTCAGTACCTTCAAGTGTTCCTTATGTGGCATAGTTTCAGTCTTGTTATCATTCTGTTCATTCTACTCTTACTCCAGTTCTTCTTCATTCCTTTTAAAGTATGATGCCAAGAAACAGGATTCCAAGCAGACTATCACTTCTCATAGTCCATATATTCATCTTTTGTTAATGTAATCTAGGATTCCAGCTGTTCTGGAGGCTGTATCACATGAATTCACATTGAGCAGCTATCTAAACCCCCTCTAACATTTTCACATATTTTAGTAAGATACAGCACTTTCTCCTCCCCCATTCCTGCTTCAATTTTAATTAGTTTTGGAGTCCTATTAAACTTCATCTTTTTACATTCAGTCTCTCTCTCACCTACTTTTTGCACATCACTATAGCAGTAAGTGATAAACTAATATATCAAATATTGCTAAACTGGTATGCTAAAATGAGTACATATAAGTTTAATGTTTTAAACTAACTTTTAGCTTCAAGCTTCACCCAATTTATCAATTTTCATTCAACAAAATGTTTTAAATTTTGGCAGGAAAGTTTCTTTACAGCTATGCAGACAAGGTCTGATTATTCTATCTACGAGAGGCATTTAAAATATATACAATAAAAATTCTCTAAATATGTAAAAGTTAAATTATTGCCTAAAGCCTCACCATTTCTAAAGAAAATAAAAAGGACTATGAAGAAGTTTGTTTCAACAGAGTAATGTCCATAAAATCAGATGGTATAATGAGTAATCCTTGGCCTGTACACTAAACACAATGTAAGTTCTTAATTATTTCCTAAAGCAGTGGTTATCAAACTTTAGCATGCATCGGAATCATCAGGAGGGTTTGTTGAAACACAGTTTGCTAAGCCCTATTCCCAAGGTTTCATGTTTAGTAGGTCTGGGGTAGAGTCCAAGAAGTTTTATTTCTAACAAGTTTCAGATGGTGCTGAAGTGCCTGGTCTGAAGATAATACCACCATACAAATAAATAGTTTAACCAATCCCCAAATTGAACAATAAACAATGATTCATTCTTCTTCATTGTATGTATATTGAGAAGCTACAAAACAGCAATGTAAAGATGCCATTTGAAACTCAGATACCAGCTGATAAACTAAATATATTATCTTGTACATCCTGGGGAAAATACTTTCCAAATATGTTTTGGGAAAATCTCCAGGAAAGTTATTAAAGTTTCAGTTTATAAATTAATAGCATTACATATGGTCACCTTATCTTTGATAAAGGAGGCAAGAATATACAATGGAGAAAAGAAAGCCTCTTCAATAAGTGGTACTGGGCAAACTGGACAGTTATATGTAAAAGAATGAAATTAAGAACACTCCTTAACACCATACACAAAAATAAACTCAAAATGGATTAAAGACCTAAATATAAGGCCAGACACTATAAAACTCTTAGAGGAAAACATAGGCAGAACACTCTATGATATAGATCACAGCAAGATCCTTTCTGACTCACCTCCTAGAGAAATGGAAATAAAAACAAAAATATTTGCAAATGAAGCAACCGACAAAGGATTAAGCTCCAAAATTTAAGCAGCTTATGCAGCTCAATATCAAAAAAACAAACAACCCAATCCAAAAATGGGTAGAAGACCTAAATAGACATTTCTCCAAAGAAGATATACAGATTGCCAACAAACACATGAAAGAATGCTCAACATCATTAATCATTAGAGAAATGCAAATCAAAACTACAATGAGATATCATCTCACACCTGTCAGAATGGCCATCATCAAAAAATCTACAAACAATAAATGCTGGAGAGGGTGTGGAGAAAAGGGAACCCTCATACACTATTGGTGGGAATGTAAATTGATACAGCCACTATGGAGAACAGTATGGAGGTTCCTTAAAAAACTAAAAATAGAACTACCATATGACCCAGCAATCCCACTACTGGGCACATATACCCTGAGAAAACCATAATTCAAAAAGAGTCATGTACCAAAATGTTCATTGCAGCTCTATTTACAATAGCCAGGACATGGAAGCAACCTAAGTGTCCATCGACAGATGAATGGATGAAGAAGATGTGGCACATATATACAATGGAATATTACTCAGCCATAAAAAGAAACAAAATTGAGTTATTTGTAGTGAGGTGGATGGACCTAGAGTCTGTCATACAGAGTGAAGTAAGTCAGAAAGAGAAAAACAAATACCGTATGCTAATACATATATGGAATCTAAAAAATAAATAAATAAATCGTCACAAAGAACCTAGGGGCAAGATGGGAATAAAGATGCAGACCTACTAGAGAATGGACTTGAGGACACAGGGAGGGGGAAGGGTAAGCTGGGACAAAGTGAGAGAGTGGTAGTGTATGTATGGACATATATACACTACCAAATGTAAAATAGATAGCTAGTGGGAAGCAGTTGCATAACACAGGGAGATCAGCTCGATGCTTTGCGACCAGCTAGAAGGGTGAGATAGGGTGGGTGGGAGGGAGGGAGACGCAAGAGGGAAGAGATATGGGGATAAATGTATATGTATGAGTGATTCACTTTGTTATAAAGCAGAAACTAACACACCATTGTAAAGCAATTATACTCCAATAAAAATGTTAAAAAAAAGATTTCTAATCAGAAACAATATAAGTGAGAAGACAGCGGATCAACATCTCTAAAGTACTGAAAGATAAAATCTGTCAACCTTGACTATACCCAGCAAAAATATCCTTTGAAAATGAAGGCAAATAGGCATTCTCAGACATACAAAAGCTGAAAGCATTCATCACCAGCAGACCATAACTACAAGAAATGTTTAAAGTCCTTCAAGCAGAAAGAGAAAGATCTCAGATGGAAATCTGGAATCTACATTAAGGACTGAAGAACAGCAGAAATGGTAACTACATGGGTAAATAGTAAGATTTTGTTCCTTATTAGTAATCTTTTAAAAATATAATTGACTGTCAAAAATAATAGCTATGCAAAATGGATATCTCAGAAATAACTAAATTTCCTTGTCAATTGCATTATTATGAACTTTCATCAAATCTTTAACCGTGGTCATTTTTAAGTCTTTTGTCATTTACAGACAGTTCTGGGTGTACTCTGATGCTTTTGCAAAAATGTTCCTATAAAAGGGTTTCACCTTCAAGGAATTCATGGAAACGACTCTGAGAAGTGCAGGTTTCTGGTAACTGACTGTACTGCTGAACTGAATGAATAAGCATTTTCAGAACCCTAATGGAAAACTGATGAATTCATAAAAGTGCTAACAAAAGATCAAGATGAAAAAAAAATTAATTACATGGGACTGATTGAACTGATGAGAATGATTATAATTTTCTGACTTTCTGTTTGAATTAAAAAAAAAATCCCACAAGGACTCAGAGGCAAAAAATATACAAACCAATTTTCACTGCAAAGTAAAGGAGCTGTTACAGTGGAGGATTACTGGACTGAATGTCAATATTATGACATAGTATGAGTGTGTTTTGTGTTCGGTAATTGCAATCATTGTTGCTTTTGTTGTGGTCATCCATATACAATGCTTGCTGTCAGTTTATTTATCTCTTGTAAAAATAAAATACAGTGTATGTGTGTGAAAAAAATAGCTATGTAGTTATTACCTTATAAAATATGTAAAAGGAAAATGTGTGATGACAATACCACAAAGACCAGGAAGGGAGAAGTAGAAGCATGTCATTGCTAAGGTTCTTATACTATACATAATGAGGTATAATATAACATGAAGGTAGACTGTGGTAAGTTAAAGATATACACAATATCCTAAAGCAACCACTAAAATAACAAAACAAAGAATTATAACTGAAAGACCAATAAAGAAGATAAAATGGAATCATTAAAAATAATTAATCCAAGTCAGACAAAGAAGAATGAATAAATAAACTGTGGTTTATCTTCACAGTGGAATACTACTCAGCAATGAACAGGAGCTAACTGGTGACATGTGAAAATATATGGATAAATCTTAAAATAATTATGCTGAGTGAAGGACCAGAGAAAAATGTGTACATAGTTATGATTCTGTTTATATAAAATTCTAGAAAATGTAAATTAATCAACAGTGACAGAAACAAGATCATTGGTTACTTGAGGATGGGAGAGTGAAGCAGGTAGGAGTGGGAGGGAGAGGCTGCAAAAGGGTATTAGGAGATTTGGGGGATCGCTGGGTATGTTTACTCTCTTGATTGTGGTAATGGTTTCACAGGTGGATGCATATGTCAAAACTTATCAAATTATGTACTTTAAATATGTTTACTGTATTGTATGTCAATTAAACCTTTGTAAAGCTGTTCTAAAAAAACTAAAAAAAATTAATAGCATTGATAATAACAGCTAATAACATTTATGTGCAATTTTTAAATTGCATGCTATTCTGAGTCATACACACACACACACACACACACATACACACACGCTCCATTCATCTAACCTTCACAGTAACCCTAAAAGGAAGGTAGGTACTGTTATTATCTCCACTTTAAAGATGAGGAAACTAAGGTACAGCAAGGTCAAGTAGCACGTCTGAGATCAGCCAGTAAAACAGCACAGCTCAGATTTGAATCCTGGCATTCGGGTTGCAGAACCCGTGCCCTAAAACAAAACTATTCTGTCTTTATAAATTCTATTTTACCTGACATAATCAGAGAATAAAAACTTCTAACCTGGGCCTTGGAACTATGAGTAGGAAGAAGTATCCTACAGACAAACCAAAGAAAAGGGTTGTATTTTATGTTTTTACTACTCTTGAAAGCAGCATATAAATTATAGAGTAAATTGCAATGAATTCATTTGAAGTTTAGGACAGTAATCCAATGATACTGTAGCATTTTATGCATACTTCTATTATGATACATATTTATCACATTGTAGCTGTTAGATATTTAGATGTCTGTGATATGCTGTATTGATAAGCACATGATATTCCGTTTTACCAATCTTTGGGAAGATACTGTACTCTAAAATTGAAGGAATAATTTGTAGTGAGCAATAATGCCCAAAAATCCTTCCTGGGGAGAAATGTGACTGTACTTTGTAAACTGTGTTCCTTAAGCCTTGTCTGAGCATGCAGATGTCCAGAAAATTAGCTCCACCTCGTGGATCATGGTAGTACTACAAATTCAGGCCTTTGAGAACAGTGAAGTGTCAGAGAAGTAATTAGCACTTGTGAGGAAGCACTTTCACATACTGCTGCTGGATGTATAAACTGGTACAACCATTTCTGGAAAGAAATTTTCAAAAATAATCAAAATTGTATACATAAGTAACTTTCTATTCAAAATTTCACTTCTAGAAATTTAGCCTATAGAAATATACAAATTAACAAACATATACTTATCAAGGTTATTTACTGCAGCATTGTTCTTGGTAGTGAAAAATTAGAAACAACCTAATGTCAATGTGGATACAGCTAATACTATTTAACAAGAATATCAACATGACTACAGCTAATAGTTTTTGTAAGTACTTAAATATGTGCCAGGGACCATTCTTAGTCTGACATTGGCTACTATGCTATACTTCTTAGAATGAAGTATATACATCCTCATATGGAAGAATGTTCATTATATACAGTTAAATGAAAAGACTCAAGCTCAGAAGAACTGTATCACTCAATTAAATGCATATACATTAAATATATATATATATATATGCCGTGTATAGAAAAAAGTCTAAAAGGCTACACATATCAAACTGTAAATAATGATTACCTCTGCAGAATGGGATGCGTATGAGGAGAAAGGAGATGATTTTTACTTTATACACGTTTGTATTGCTTGAATTTACCACATTAAGTACACACCAGGTTGTACATAAAAAGTACACAATTAAAATAAGTTAATTGGAGTCTTTAAAATAACTTTAACTACGTTAAGGAAAATTTTTAAAAAGTAGGAAGGGGTAACCTCCTAGATGCTGACTGATAATTTGCACAGTTAATGACAATACATGAGAATGGTCATTTGAGGCAACACACACATACACATACACACACACACACACACACACCCATAAAATGAAGTACATTCAAGGTGATTAAAACACTTCAGAAATTCTGGGTAAGTTTATAACTGGTAATTTTTTGACAAAGATGGTAGGTTGAACATGCACATCTAACCCTAACCTGCCCCACCCCCCAAACTCCACTAAAATTATAGTAAAAAGAATTTTTAAAGGTCAAACTCCCAGCAATGAGGAAAATAGGAGATGAAACAATAGTAATAAAATTTTGGAAGCTGGAAGTAGATGGACAAATGGTAACTAATTTAGCAGACCTGAGAAAGTCTAAACCTAAGCTGCACTGGGTAAAGCTGAGAATTAACCAGATTTCAAAACGCTCAGGAGTTCTGCATAGACAATCACTTATTTTGTATTCCTACACCATGAAAGGTTTTGTCGTGTCTTAAAATAGTAACACTGCTCTTTTTAGAATTTAACAGAATATAGTGAAGAGTACAGTAGAGGCCTGAGTTAAGTGGACCAATAAACACCATTTACTTTGAGGGACCTTCAATATGAAATATACAAAAATTAATTTGTGGTGAGAATAAATTTTCTTAGTCAACAATTACCTTATCAAAAACTAATTACTCAACTATATGTTAGAAGTAAATCTTTAGGTAAAACAATAATAAAAATAATATAGGCTACTATTATCTTGTTGCCTTCACCTAGAGCTACAACGCCTTTTCCATTACTTTCCCTTTCTCATACAGAAGGAGCATTTTAAAAAGCAACAATTAAGTAAATATTTAATGGTGGGCACTTCAGCTTGAGAAAGGAGAAATCAGGATGGATTCCAGGAGAAATCAAGCTTTTCTGAAAAGTAGCATGGCATCTGCCAATAGTGCTCTGCTTTAATAATGATGCAGATTGTAGCCGAGTTCTGACCATATAACAACTTTCAATAGAGCTATTTCTCACTGCTTCTAGTTAGCAAAAATAGTAACAATTCCTTTCCTGCTAAAATATAGGATAGCACACATATTTAAACCTAAGTATTTTTAGAACCCATATAACAAAGTTACCTGATCCAGCAATAAAGTAAAACGACTGTAGGGGTGAAGTCTAACAAATACTTAACATAATAGGATTAAATCCTCTAGCAGTTTAAAAAAGTGATGACATCTTACTATAACGAAAATTCTCTGTTACGAGATTATTTCACCATTAAAAATTACTTACAAAGACTAAATAAAGATTTGAGAGCAAAGAAGCCCGTCTAGAATTGGTCAAAAGTGTAAGCGTATTATGAGGATTTTTTCTGCATTATCCAGATTGTCACAGAAACTGATAACTCAGCATCTAGGAATAATGAAGATTTTTGTAGAATAGCCAAAAAACTGTTAATTGATTTTATTTAGTTAACTTTGAGACAATGTAACTTTTAGCAAATTATAACTTTAAGGACTTAAAAAGTGCAAAAATATGATGAACTTGAAGAAGCTGTTGGATTACAGGACCACCATTAATATCTAGCAGAGAACATAACTGTACCTAAACCAGTATCAAAGGATGCCTTTAAATTTAGAATGAATTATGCAAACCTTTTAAAAGTTTATTTGAAAACTGAAGGGTTGGAGCAAGTACTAACAAAGTCAGACATGTACAAACACATTTACAGTTTAAGTGTTATGTTAACCAGAACCCCTACAAGGCAAAAGGTGGCCTAGCTGGATTACACACAGGTGCCATAAATGGAAGAAACCAGGTAACATCTAAGAAATTAATAAAATGGGCCAGAAGGAATAAAGCTGGGGGTAGAGATAAGTATGGACCAGAAAGTCAAAATGACTTGATAATCCTCCACATCTTAAGGAGCAGATTATCCACAATCTTGAGTCAAGGGACTGCTGAGAATGCAGATGTAGATAAGAATCCACCTCTTTACTGGAAATCATAAATCAAAGGTAGGGATCCTCTAAAAAGTAATAAAACTGTTGCTAACTAATCCAGCTCTCTCTGTAGATAAGAGTGCATTTGTATATCTTAAGAACTAGAGGGCCCAAAGAAGTGACTAGAGGCCAACTCTCACCTTTAATTCATTCTACAAATCTTTCCCTTCTAAAATACAGGACTGGGAATTCCCTGGCTGTCCAGCTGTTAGGACTCCATGCTCTCACTGCTGAGGGCCTGGGTTCAGTCCCTGGATGGGGAACTAAAAATCCCACAAGCTGCATGGTGCAGCCAAAAAAAATAATTATTTAAAAATATATAAATAAAATACAGGACTGTTTAATTCATTCCACAAAGACTTATTGAATGTTTATTTTTCCAGGCATTGTGTTGATGAAAGAGGTTACCAAAGTGAACAAGACACAGTCCCTATCCCGGAGGATGTATAGCTTAAGGGAAAAGACAAACACCTAAGTACAAAGTGGTAAAGTAATGTGGTCAATACATTTATGCCGTGTGTTCTGATAACGGAGGGGATCACTCACTTAGCCCAGCCCAGAAATAGGTCAGGGAGAGAAATTACGGTTACTATGTTGGATATGAAAGGATACCTGAGCTAGATCTTAAAAAATGAGAAGTTAGTAAAGTAAGTAACAGAGAAAAGAACATTCAAGAAAAGGGAACAAATAATAGGAGCAAAGGATTGAGCATGAAACAGTCCTTTGATGTATGATAAGAGGGTGAGGTATGAGGTACCACTGGTAGATTATTATTATTATTCTTAGAATGTAAGGATAGAGATGCTGAGGGGTAGGAGAGGAGACTGACAATGTACAGGTCAGATTATGGAGGGACTAGAATGCCACACAAAGATTCTTAAACTTTATCTTGTAGGTCATGGGGAACCACTGTTAAGTGGAGAATGATACAGAATCACATTTCACATAAGTCACTCTGGCAACACTGTGGTGGATGAATCTGAGAGGGAGCAAGATTGGAGGTCGGGGACCAGTTAGTAGACTACTGAAATAGTTCAGGAAAGAAATAATGAGGTCCTGAACTAACAAGTGACCTTCTAATAAAAACCCCAATAATCCAGGATGATCAAAGTGTAGTAGAAGAACAAAAAACTAATGCATTGATATATATGTGAACATACAATACATAATATTTATATATCACATATATTTTTATATGTACATATATATATGCTTTTTTGCTACTATTACATTACATTATAGATTGTGCCTTTCTACATTAATCAAAAAGGACAGGTAATTCCGTGGTGGTCCAGTGGTTAGGGCTCCTCACTTCCACTGCAGGAGGAACCGATTCGATCCCTGGTTGGGGAACTGAGAGCCCGCAAGCTGTGGTGCGGCCAGGAAAAAAAAAAAAAAAGGACAAAGAATTTACGAAAACAAAAAGGAAAAGGGAAGCTACAATTCAAAGCATTCTATTTATCGTAGAACTAGCAATTAATAATAAATTGTTTAAAGACACAGACCTACTAGAGAATGGACTTGAGGATATGGGGAGACGGAAGGGTAAGCTGTGACAAAGCGAGAGAGAGGCATGGACATATATACACTACCAAACGTAAAATAGATAGCTAGTGGGAAGCAGCTGCATAGCACAGGGAGATCAGCTTGGTGCTTTGTGACCACCTAGGGGGGTGGGATAGGGAGGGTGGGAGGGAGGGAGACGCAAGAGGGAAGAGATATGGCAACATATGTATATGTATTACTGATTCACTTTGTTATAAAGCAGAAACTAACACACCATTGTAAAGCAATTATACTCCAATAAAGATGTAAAAATGAAATAAAATAAAATAGTTACCCCCAAATGAGTTATTTTACTGGAAAAATAAATAGAATTCTGCTAGAAATTTAAATTTAGAAGGAGGAATATTATTTAAAATGTATCCCATAAAGCATCTGAAATCAAGAACATTATCAGATTTCTCAGAATAATTTATTAACAAAGAAAATCTATATACTAGATCTACATAAATTAAAAGCAATAATATAATTTAATAAAGAAAACAACATGACCTTAGTAACAATTTATTGTGAACCTACCTTGCCATGTGTACCATTTACTATTCATAAATCTTAGTGAGGTAGGACCACTATATTCATTTTGCAGATGAGAAAATGAAAGCTCAGATAAGTTTACTTACCTAATAACCAGGACTTAAAGTTTGTCTGATTTTAGATGTCTGGTTTACATGTAGCCACATGTAAATAAGACTGTAAGCATTTCACAAGAATATTTTTATTTCACAAATACAGCACTTCATATCAGAAAGCCAAGATTAGGTTTGGGGGGCTTCCCTGGTGGCGCAGTGGTTGAGAGTCCGCCTGCGGAAGCAGGGGACACAGGTTCGTGCCCCGGTCCGGGAAGATCCCACATGCCGCAGAGCGGCTGGGCCCGTGAGCCATGGCTGCTGAGCCTGCGCGTCCGGAGCCTGTGCTCCGCAACGGGAGAAGCCACAACAGTGAGAGGCCCGCGTACCCAAAAAAAAAAAAAAAAAAAAAAAAAAAAAGATTAGGTTTGGGCAATAGAGCTAACACTGGGGTCAAAGAGAACTTGGTTTATATCTAGACTTTACCCCTTACTAGCTGTGAGAATCTGAGTTAACTTCTCTGAGTTTCAACAAGCATAAAAGAGGTTAGAAGCCTTCAAAGTGTTCCTGCAAAGATCACAAAGTAACCAGTCCAGGTAAGTAATCAATTAATAGTAGCTAATGCTATTATTCATAAATCAATAAAATGTATAAATAAAACTAATACACTGCATTAAAATTGAAATAAAAAATTAATTTAGGAAAAGAACACCCTTTTCCCCTGCTATGAATGTTTCTTTAGCCGTAATAGGCATATTATTTACAATAGAATACCTAACTCATAAGAATATATAGTCAACTCTTGATAATCCAATAGCATATTAACTGGTTTGCAGTTAATCTGTGATTAAAGTGCCATAGTAACCCAGCTTTTCCTCCCTTGTTAGAGACAAGTTGGTTAGGAACCTGTGATGCCCAAACTCTTCCCTCAACCACACATACACTGTAGCTCCCAAATCCCCACCACAGCATTTCCACCCCAAGTGCTCTGGTCCCTGCCTTGGCACTTCAAATCCCACTGCTTGGGAAAGCTGAGAGAGGACTGGAATAATCAGTACTTGCCACCACATTAGTGGGTCCCCTAGCGAATAATTCTTCCTACATTTTTTGTGATATTTGTGACGTGATCCTCACTCCCCTGTAACTCTACCACTTACGCCAGTTAATAGCTGACAATATTGAAGAAGTATAACTTAGAAATCTGTGAGCAACTTTAAACCATTTTACTTGATTAAAAAAAAAAAATTTCTTGGGCTTCCCTGGTGGCGCAGTGGTTGAGAGTCCGCCTGCCTATGCAGGGGACACGGGTTCGTGCCCCGGTCCGGGAGGATCCCACATGCCACAGAGCAGCTGGGCCCGTGAGCCGTGGCCGCTGAGCCTGCGCGTCCGGAGCCTGTGCTCAGCAACGGGAGAGGCTGCAACAGTGAGAGGCCCGTGTACCGCAAAAAAAAAAAAAAAAAAAAAAATTTCTTGCTGTATAGCACAGGGAATTCTACTTCACTTCACTGTACAGTAGAAACTAACACAACATTGTAAAACAACTATATCCCAATTAACAAAAAAATTTGTTTGCAAAACAAAATAAATTCTTGCCATTATATAACCATTTTAAGTTATATGTTTTTAGTTGGCTTAAATAGTTCAATACTAACTATAATATTTAGTTACTATTAAAATTCAATACTAACTATAATATTTAAAATATTACTTAAATGATTCAATACTAACTATAATATTTAGTTACTACTACTAAATATTTTAATAGTTTAGTATTTTAATAGTTAAACTTAGTGATATCACAAAGAATTAAATAATAAACCCCAGGTAAACAGTCCCTGAGGCCCAAGTTAACACTGTATAAATACTGCTATGTATCTATATATTATACTTCATAAAAATATTTTAAAAATTACCTTGGTGTTCTTCTAAATCCATGTCAAGTTGTCTAATTTCTTCATTAAGCTGATTTATTTTTTCTTTTATATCTGTTAACCTGTTGAAAATATTATTTAATGAATTTATGGCAGACAATTTAGATATTCAGTAAAAACATTTGGTGATGATGTTATGAAATCTTACATCTTTTTGAATCTGCAGAAACAATATCAATAAATAATATGCTTTATTCTGAGGACAATACTATAAATTTGAGAGAAAAATCTTTTTTCATGATTCGCATTTAGAGTACAAGTGTGTTCTGAGAATGCTGGCTTGCCTGACTTCAACAGTAGACCCTTCCCCCACAGCCATCTTTTGAGCTTTACTTGTGATATTAAGAAAATAAAAAATCTTTAGCAACCTTCTTTTTGTAGGTTTATATAAACTAAACTAAGTTAGCAAGTTTGTCTTAAAAGTTAGAAAATAAGAGAAAATTTACCATTGAGAGAAGATTATATGGGTTAAAATTTTAACAAAAGCAGTTGTACTTATTACAAAGCTATAGTAATCAAGACAGTATGATACTGGAATAAGGATAGACATATCCTTTTAAGGATAGACAATGGAATAGTATTGTGAGCCTAGGAATAAGACCCTGTATCTATATACAATTGATTTTTGACAAAGGTGCCAAAACAATTAAACAGAGAAAGAACATTAAATAATATTTCTTGAAAGAATATTTCAACAAATGGTGCTGGGATAACTGGATATACACAAGCAAAAGAATAAAACTGGACTCCTACCTCATACCATACACAAAAGTTAACTAAAAGTGGGTCATAGATCTAAACATAAGAACTAAACTATAAAACACTTAAATAAAAAAAACATAAGCATAAATCTTCAAGAAATTGAACTAGGCATTGGTTTCTTACATATGACACCAAAAGCACAGACGACAAAAGAAAAAAATAAACCAGATATAATCAAAATTTAAAACTACTGGGACTTCCCTGGTGGCACAGTGGTTAAGAATCTGCCTGCCAATGCAGAGGATACAGGTTCGACCCCTGGTCTGGGAAGATCCCACATGCCCCAGAACAAATAAGCCTATGCACCACAACTACTGAGCATGCACTCTAGAGCCTGTGAGCCACAACTACTGAAGCCTGCACACCTAGAGCCCATGCTCCGCAACAAGAGAAGTCACTGCAATGAGGAGCCCGGGCACCGCAACAAAGAGTAGCCCCCGCTCGCTGCAACTACAGAAAGCCCGTGCACAGCAATGAAGACTTAATGCAGCCAAAAATAAATAAATAAAATAAATAACTTTATTAAAAAAATAAAGTCTTAAAAAAAAATTTTTAACTTTTGTGCTTCAAAGGACACCATAAAGAAAGTGAAAAGAAAACCCAAATAATGGAAGAAAAATTTTGCAAATCATTTATCTGATAAGAGACTTTATTTAGAATATATAAAGAGCTCTTACAATTCAACAATAATAAATAACCCAATTTAAAAATGGGCAAAAGCGCAGGGAGAAAGCTTTGCGATGACCTACAGGGGTGGGATAGGGAGGATGGGAGAGAGGCTCAAGAGGGAAGGGATATGGGGACACATGTATGCATATGGCTGATATGGCTGATTCGCTTTGTTGTACAACAGAAACTAACACAGTATTGTGAAGCAATTATACTCCAATAATGATCTATAAAAAATAAATAAATAAATAAAATTTTAAAATGGGCAGAGAATGTGAATAGACATTTCTCCAAAGAATATATATATATGACCAATAAGTACAGGAAAAAAAGTGTAACATCATTCATTAATCATCAGGAAAATGCAAATCAATGATACCACTTCACACCTACTATGATGGCTACACAGTAATCAAAAATGACAGATAATAACAAGTGTTGGTGAGGTCATGGAGAAACTGGAACACTTATACACTGCTGGTGAAAATGTAAAATGGTGCAGCTGCATTGGAAAATAGTCTGGCACCTCCTCAAAAAGTTAAATATAGAGTTACCGTATGAACCAGCACTCCTAGGTAAATTCCACTCCTAGGTAAATACCCAAGAGAAGTGAAAATATATGTCCACACACAAAAACATGTACACGATTGTTCATACCAGCATGATCCATCACAGCCAAAAAATAGAAACAATCCAAATGTCCATCAATTAATGAATGGATAAATAAATATGGTATAGCCACACAAATGGGATATTATTTGGCAATAAAAAGAAATGAAATACTGATACATGCTACAACACAGATGAACCCTGAAAACATTATGCTAAGTGTAAGAATCCAGCCACATAGGACCATATGTTGTATGCTTTCATTTATATGAAATGTCCAGAACAGGCCAATCTACACAGACATAAGGTACAGTGGTTGCTTAGGGCTGGGAACGGGGGATGAGAGGTATGATGGTTAAGGGGTATGGGTTTCTATTGGGGTGACTGAACTGTTCTGAAATTGACTGAGGTGGTGGTTGCACAACTCTGTGAATATAATAAAAAACTCTGAATTGTACACTTTAAATATGTGAATTGTACGGTATGTATTATATCACAATAAAGCTGTTTTTAAAAAGCAATTATACTATGTAATGGCTCTTAACTAAACATTCAAAGAATTATTTAAAGCTATAAATAAAACTGAAAGCTGCATCAATATTGTCAGTGTGAATCACAGAAAAAATGACTGCAACAATATGCACCTCTTACACATTTAGAATGCAATTTAAAGGATGAGAAATGAATGTAAAATGTCCTAGTGTAAAAGTACTTACTGTCGCTCCATGCTGGCTATTTCCTGATTATCTTCTTTAACCTATAAAGGCATGAAGAGAAAACAGAATTTAAAGAATTACTCATTGTTAGGCTATCTTAAAGAGATTTCCCTTCTAGGGTGTGTACTAAAATATCAAATCTAGTCGCTTTAAACTTATTTCTTGAAATTCAGCCTTTGAAGTTAAAAGGAACATCATTAGGGAACTATTTTTTTTTTTTTTTTAGTGAATAAAAATTTATTTAGTCAAAATTTTTTTTTTTTTTTTAACATCTTTATTGGGGTATAATTGCTTTACAATGGTGTGTTAGTTTCTGCTTTATAACAAAGTGAATCAGCTATACATATACATATGTTCCCATATGTCTTCCCTCTTGCGTCTCCCTCCCTCCCACTCTCCCCATCCCACCCTTCCAGGCTGTCACAAAGCACCGAGCTAATATCCCTGTGCCTTGCGGCTGCTTCCCCCCAGCTATCTACCTTACTACGTTTGTTAGTGTGTATATGTCCATGACTCTCTCTCGCCCTGTCAAAACTCACCCCTCCCCCTCCCCATACCCTCAAGTCCGTTCTCCAGTAGGTCTACGTCTTTATTCCTATCTTACCCCTAGGTTCTTCATGACATTTTTTTCCCTTAAATTCCATATATATGTGTTAGCATACGGTATTTGTCTTTTTCTTTCTGACTTACTTCACTCTGTATGACAGACTCTAGGTCTATCCATCTCATTACAAATAGCTCAATTTCATTTCTTTTTAAGGCTGAGTAATATTCCATTGTGTATATGTGCCACATCTTCCCCATCCATTCATCTGATGATGGGCGCTTAGGTTGTTTCCATGTCCTGGCTATTGTAAATAGAGCTGCAATGAACATTTTGGTACATGACTCTTTTTGAATTTTGGTTTTCTCAGGGTATATGCCAAGTAGTGGGATTGCTGGGTCATATGGTAATTCTATTTGTAGTTTTTTAAGGAACCTCCATACTGTTCTCCACAGTGGCTGAACCAATTCACATTCCCACCAGCAGTGCAAGAGTGTCCCCTTTTCTCCACACCCTCTCCAGCATTTATTGTTTCTAGATTTTTTGATGATGGCCATTCTGACTGGTGTGAGATGATATCTCATTGTAGTTTTGATTTGCATTTCTCTAATGATTAATGATGTTGAGCATTCTTTCATGTGTTTGTTGGCATTCTGTATATCTTCTTTGGAGAAATGTCTATTTAGGTCTTCTGCCCATTTTTGGATGGGGTTGTTTGTTCTTTTGTTATTGAGCTGCATGAGCTGCTTGTAAATTTTGGAGATTAATCCTTTGTCAGTTGCTTCATTTGCAAATGTTTTCTCCCATTCTGAGGGTTGTCTTTTGGTCTTGGTTATGGTTTCCTTTGCTGTGCAAAAGCTTTGAAGTTTCATTAGGTCCCATTTGTTTATTTTTGTTTTTATTTCCATTACTCTAGGAGGTGGGTCAGAAAGGATCTTGCTGTGATTTATGTCATAGAGTGTTCTTCCTATGTTTTCTTCTAAGAGTTTGATAGTTTCTGGCCTTACATTTAGGTCTTTAATCCATTTTGAGCTTATTTTTGTGTATGGTGTTAGGGAGTGATCTAATCTCATACTTTTACATGTACCTGTCCAGTTTTCCCAGCACCATTTATTGAAGAGGCTGTCCTTTCTCCACTGTACATTCCTGCCTCCTTTATCAAAGATAAGGTGTCCATATGTGCGTGGGTTTATCTCTGGGCTTTCTATCCTGTTCCACTGATCTATCTTTCTGTTTTTGTGCCAGTACCATACTGTCTTGATTACTGTTGCTTTGTAATATAGTCTGAAGTCAGGGAGCCTTATTCCTCCAGCTCCTTTTTTCGTTCTCAAGATTGCTTTGGCTATTCGGGGTCTTTTGTGTTTCCATACAAATTGCGAAATTTTTTGTTCTAGTTCTGTGAAAAATGCCAGTGGTAGTTTGATAGGGATTGCATTGAATCTGTAGATTGCTTTGGGTAGTAGAGTCATTTTCACAATGTTGATTCTTCCCATCCAAGAACATGGTATATCTCTCCATCTATTTGTATCATCTTTAATTTCTTTCATCAGTGTCTTATAATTTTCTGCATACAGGTCTTTCGTATCCTTAGGTGGGAACTATTCACAGATTTTTCTTTCCTTCTCAAAGGAAGAGTGGTGACTGATAAATATCCATACCTATCCACGTGGCACCAAGAAGTTAACACATCTTCAGGCCTGGATCAATTTACATAAATATCTAAGACTTTTGAGCCTGTCTCCCCCGCCCTGCTCCCCCTGCTCCCCACCCCCAACCCACGCACACGGTAGGGCTGCCAGATTTAGCAATCCCCGTTACATTTGAATTTCAGAAAAACAATGAATAACTTTTGTGGTATGTATTTGGAATATACTTATTGTCCTTACGTGTATATTTATTCTAAAAGATTATTCACTGCTTATCTGAAATTCAAATTTAACTAGTCATTCTGTATTCTATCTAGAAATTCTATACCAAGATCACACTCTTCGTCCCCTGCCTTCAATGATCTCTTTCCAAGGAACTTCAGAGATTCTAGATTTTGATACCTTTCTAGAATGATTCTAACACTTAAATAGCTCCTGAGTTGATCCCTAAGGTTCCTACAAACCCACTGGATTCAATCTAAGACCACAAAGGAGTCCCATTTGTAGGTTCCTGACTAGAGGTGCTCCCAAATATATAGGCTCCTAAGGGCTGTATATTTAGGGTGTCTCAGGATAAACAATAGGCTAAACTAAAGCGAGCCTTGGGACAGTAAGAAAGCTACTGAACACATGTGACATAACATGGTGACATACTGTGATTTCACAGGACATTTTAATTCCATTCACTTCATGGTGGCACTGATAGAAATAACCACACAAAGTCGTCAGCCTTGGGGCACTTCATTTTCTAAATATGAGGCCCAAAACAAATAATGGAATACATCTTCAATAAGATTAATTATTTACTGACCAATAAGAAGAGTTTCAAGTTTTTCTTATAAGGATCCAAAACATGAAAAAATGACCAAAATATGCATGAAGACCATATAAAATTAGGATTTAAGCAAAAAAAAACAAAAAAACCAGTTTATTTGAGAAATGACTTTTACCTAGATCTTCTTAGTCAAGCAGTTCATATTAATTTAGATGGAGTTCACTTTTCACTGTTTTTTAAGAAAAACGTATTAGTTTTCTGTTCAATTCATATGCCTTAAATAAAACAGACTGATACATTTACCAAATCCTGACATATTAAAATACATATGTTTGTTTTTCCTACCTGCTTAAGTAATCTCTCTCTCTCTTCCATTGGGGATCCCATGCTTTTGTCTTCCGCAATCATTTGATCTCGATGGGACTCCAACTCATAAAGTTTTTCATGCAACAATACAGCCTCCTGTTTTACCTGGGAGTGTGCTATTTCCTGAAGAGAATTAAAATAATTTTAGTATTTTATCAAAAACTATTCAAATAGTTTTCAGTTTATAAGACTAAGGACAAATTTAAACTACCAGCATCTTTAAATAGAGATATCAAGAACCTAGAGTACTCAATAATGCTACAAAGTACGTTTCTAAACACTGAAGAATAAAAATAAATCCCTATATACTTTCATAAGCAATTTTCAGTCTAAGGTTCACAAGAAGGTGGTAGCTTTAGTTTATTTTCTAAATATAAGACCTAAACAAAGATAAAGACATCTCTATCAATGGGAAGATAATAAAGAAAATGTAACAATGTATGTATAACTTTAACCACAAAACCCAATCCAAAATCCAAGGAACTGATCTCTAGAGGGAAGATATTTTCCCCTGAATAGATCATATATATGCTTTCCTACAAGTTTATGGGTTGAACTATATCCCCCCAAAATGTATGCTGAAGTCCTAATCTCCAGCACCTGTGAACATGACCTAATTTGAAATGGAGTCTGTGCAGATTTAATCAAGTTAAGATTATCTTGAGGTCATTAAAGTGGACCTTAATCCAGTATTAACTGCTCTTTATTAGAAGAGAGGAGATAAAAAACAGAGACACCCGAGGAGAATGCCATTTGATGATACAGGTAAAGAATGGAGTGATGTAGCTACAAGTCAAGGAACAAATGCCAAGGATTGACAGCCAGCACCAGAAGCTAGGAAGAGGCAAGGAAGGATTCTACCTAGTGTCCCAGAAGAAGCAAGTCTTTGATTTTACACTTTTAGCCTCCAGGACTACAAGAAATTTCTGTTGTTTTATGTCACCCAGTTTGTGATACTTTATTACAGCAGCACTAGGAAACTAATAGACATGAGTAGTAAAATTATCATGTATTCACCACTGTTCTACTGTTCACAAAGAGAAAATAAGGGATGTGATAATTTTAAAAGATAACCAAAAGAGCTAGTGTTGGTGGTAGTGGTGATGATGATGATGAAAATGACATTTGAAGCTGTTATTTATTGAGCACGTATTCTGTGCCAGGCACTATACTTCATATTTTTTATATACTATCTCTAACACTCAAAGCAACTCTGTAAGATAGTACTATCATCTCTGTTTTACAGATGAGAAAACTGATGATCTGATATCTAAATAATTTTTCTAAGTTAACAAAAATAACATTTAATCATGAAAAACAAAAGTTAATGATATCTGAAACCAGGCTCACAGTATGAACAATATTTTTAACAGGGGAGACCTCCTCCCTTTTGAAAGCAAAAGAGAAGGAATCTTAAAAAAAGGAAAAAGTGAACAAGAGGAAATGTTTGAAAGTCCATAGGCAAAGGGCTATATACACAGCTTAAGTAATGTATTAGCTTCAGGGGAAAAGGCATGATAATAAAATACCGATAGAAAAAATGCAGACATTTTGATGTATCCCTTTTCATAGTACCTCCCCCGTCCCTTTTGCTTAACCACCTATAGACATGTTCATCATTGCATCTTGATAAAACCACTCCTGAAGACTCAAGCTCATGTTGATCTTTCACCTGATTTTTTTCACACTCCTATGCTGAATCAGCAATACTTAGCACAGTAGGGAGCATACAGCAGATATGCAATAAACACTACTTGATTGATATTTGACAAAATGTTATCTTGAAGAACAAATCTTCCCCCCCCCACCAAAAAGACCCACAAAGGAATCCAGCTAAAGTTAAACAGAATTAGGATCTACATTTTCATTTGAGAATACTGTAAATTTTTTAAAATTCATGTAATTTTAGGCATACATGTACTAATGCCAAAGTAGAGTGGCATCAATAGAAACACTAACTCCAAGGTTATACCCTACACCTCTTCCTGTGGAAACTAAATCTGCCAATGAAATAAGACCTAACTCTCTCCTACACACCCTAAAAAAAGATAGTGAGGAATTCTGAAAGCTGGCTGTATTAATACTATATAAATGCAGTCCTTATTCCTTGAAGCATATTTTTATTACCATAGAGATCAAAGAAAATAAAAATTCTGTGTACCCACATGCAGACATATGGATATAGAAAATCATCTTAATATTTTTAAGCAAACTAGTTTTTTCAATAGCAAATTTCCAAAAGAATGATTACAAAATACTCATGGTTTATTTCTTTTGCAAGCTAGGTGAAAGCAGTCATGTCAATTTACAATTGTTACTAATCCTATCATCGTTATAGCTACCTGAGTACATAGGAAATCAAGAAAGGCAGGCAAGATTTGATGTACAGACAGTGGGAAGGTAGTTTGCAGAAAAAGAATACATTGGCCAACAAATATATAAAGAGATACTCAACTTTTTGTATAAATAAACGAAAATTAAAACAAGATACTAATTTTAAACTATTAAACTAGTAAAAATGGAAAAGATGGATGGATAATGCAGCTGTTAATGAGTACGGGGGAAATAGGCACTCTCATACATTGAGATTAGGAGTAGAAAATGGAACTTTTTTGGAAGGCAATTTGGCAATGTTACACGTTTTAGAAGTTTGTACCTTCTGACCCAATGCAAAAAATTTATCTTAAGATACACTCTTAGTAACTTTGCATAAAATGTGTTTTCACTACAGCATTGTTTTATAATCTCAAAAAACTATCAATATAAACAACCTAGTCATCTACAAGGCTGTGCTATATATAGTCATACAATGTAATACAATGCAGTAATTTCAAAAAATGAGAAAGATATCTTAAGAGCTGACATGAATAGACATTCAAGAGAGAATGTTACGTTAAAAAAAAAAAAACCCTGCAGACAGCATATCCAGTGTACATCGCACTTAAGGCTTTTCTCAACAGTAAAATGAAGGTAGGATTATAGGATTGCTATGAAGATAAAATGACAATGCTGGTGACATATGTAAAGAGCTCAAAAAAAGCACATAGTAATCATTCAATAAATGTGAGAGCAGTTCTGTCTGGAAAGAGGGAAAAGAAATAGGCATTTTTACTTTCATCATATTCAATTTTTTAATAAAAAACATGTTTTGTGAATTTAAAAACGCTTTAAATAAACAAATAATAAAACAAATGCAAGCTTTTACATCTTTAAAGTAATGAACTGACTTCTCCGTCTTCACTTGTCTTTAGTCTCTTGCTTGTATGTTTTCTTTTTTTAACATCTTTATTGGAGTATAATTGCTTTACAATGTTGCGTTAGTTTCTGCTATATAGCAAAGTGAATAAGCTATATGTATATATATATATCCCCATATCCCCTCCCTCTTGCATCTCCCTCCCACTCTCCCTATCCCACCCGTCTAGGTGGTCGCAAAGCACCGAGCTGATCTCCCTGTGCTATGTGGCTGCTTCCCACTAGCTATCTATTTTACATTTGGTAGTGTATGTATGTCAGTGTTACTCTCTCACTTCGTCCCAGCTTACCCTTCCCCCTCCTTGTGTCCTCAAGTCCATTCTCTAGTCTGCGTCTTTATTCCTGTCCTGCCCCTAGGTTCATCAGAACCTTTTTTTTTTTTTTTTTTTTTTAGATTCCATATATATGTGTTAGCGTACGGTATTTGTTTTTCTCTTTCTGACTTACTTCACTCTGTATGACAGGCTCTAGGTCCATCCACCTCACTACAAATAACTCAATTTCATTTCTTTTTATGGCTGAGCAATATTCTATTGTATATATGTGCCACATCTTCTTTATCCATTTGTCTGTCAATGGACACTTAGGTTGCTTCCATGACCTGGCTATTGTAAATAGTGCTACAACGAATATTGTGGTACATGTCTCTTTTTGAATTATGGTTTTCTCAGGGTATATGCCCAGTGGTGGGATTGCTGGGTCATATGGTAGTTCTATTTTTTGCTTTTTAAGGAACCTCCATACTGTTCTCCATAGTGGCTGTATCAATTTACATTCCCACCAACAGTGCAAGAGGGTGTCTTTTTCTCCACACCCTCTCGAGCCTTTACTGTTTGTATGTTTTTTGATGATGGCCATTCTGACTGGTGTGAGGTGATACCTCATTGCAGTTTTCACTTGCATTTCTCTAATGATTAGTGATGTTGAGCATCCTTTCATGTGTTTGTCGGCAATCTGTATATCTTCTTTGGAGAAATGTCTATTTAGGTCTTCTGCCCATTTTGAGCTGCATGAGCTGCTTGTATAGTTTGGAGATTAATCCTTTGTCAGTTGCTTCGTTTGCAAATATTTTCTCCCATTCTGAGGGTTGTCTTTTCTTCTTGTTTATGGTTTCCTTTGCTGTGCAAAAGCTTTTAAGTTGCATTAGGTCCCACTTGTTTATTTTTGGGTTTTTTTTTCCATTCTCTAGGAGGTGGGTCAAAAAGGATTTTACTGCGATTTATGTCACAGAGTGCTCTGCCTATGTTTTCCTCTAAGAGTTTTATAGTGTCTGGCCTTACATTTAGGTCTTTAATCCATTTTGAGTTTATCTTTGTGTATGGTGTTAGGAAGTGTTCTAACTTCATTCTTTTACATGTAGCTGTCCAGTTTTCCCAGCAGCACTTATTGAAGAGGATGTCTTTTCTCCATTGTATATTCTTGCCTCCTTTATCAAAAATAAGGTGACCATATGCGCGTGGATTTACCTCTGACGCTTTCTATCCTGTTCCATTGATCTATATTTCTGCTTTTGTGCCAGTACCATACTGTCTTGATTACTGTAGCTTTGTAGTATAGTCTGAAGTCAGGGAACCTGATTCCTCCAGCTCCGTTTTTCTTTCTCAAGATTGCTTTGGCTATTCGGGGTCTTTTGTGTTTCCATACAATGTGAAATTTTTTGTTCTAGTTCTGTGAAAACTGCCATTGGTAGTTTTAAATTACCATTAGATTTTGTGTGCCTCAGCAAGGCAGAATGATTTTTGTACAGGGTAGGTACTCAGTAACTGAATCTGCTTTCTTACTAAACTAAGATATTCGCAGTCCTGAATAGGAAAAAAAATTATTAAATTTCTATTAGTAAACTACTAAATAAATATGTACCTGAATGAGTTCCATTAATATATTTAACTGAATTTTCTTTTGTAGCTGAGTAATATGAAAACTTTTACTTGATTTTTACTTACAGATTCCAAGCTCTCTTTTTTCATGTTCAGTGAATCTAGTTGTTGCTGAAGTGTATCTAATTCCTAAGAAGAAGGAAAAAAAGCAAATATATAGGCAAATTACATTAAGAATAATTTCTTTCTCAACATTTCAAATACAGATGTGACAAAGTAAATTTTGTAAATGTTTTCAACCCATATCTTAAAATCTGACTAGAATTTATTAACATTCATTATTTCTATTTTTGCCAACTTCTTTCATTATTACTAAAAACCTTGCCAAGATCTACCTTTTAAAATACTTATGAGCTTTTTAAAGGGAGCCAGAACTTTTCACAGTGAATCATCACTGTATTCTGAGAATATCAAATATCAGAAGACTTCAAATTAATGATGGTACTGTTTAAAGTTATAATTTTTATTTGTCTTTTTAACCATGTTTCCATATCTTTTGCCTATTTTCTTTTAAGGCCAAGACCTGTAGCCATTTATATGGCTCACTCTTAGGGATAAGACCCTTGAACTGTTTATAGTTGACCCCTGAATAAGACAAGTTTGAGCTGCATGGGTCCAATGACATGTGGATTTTTTTCAAGAAATACGTACTACAGTACTACTCAATCCATGGATGGTGGAACCTTCAACACTGAGGGTCAACTATAAATTATACACAGACTTAAACTGCACAGGGGTCAGTGTGCCTAACACCCAAGTTGTTCAAGGGCCAACCAGACCCATTCAAACACCGTGTGTGATATTAGCTATATTTTGATAATATTTTGGCATTTTTATAATATTCTTTCATCAATGTTTCATTATATGTTATAAATTCTGTCTCAAATAAAAAGTTATATTAAACTTTCAATAAAGGATTATCTGAGAAACTAGAACTACATTCATTATTAGCATTTGCAGGGACTAATTCTCTGTTAACTGGTTAAGGGATATCTGGACATGAAAGGGCACTACCTTGTAAATCTGAGTCACCACCATGACTGAATGTTGAGAGGATTCTCAATAATCCCTCAGTAGGCATCCAAATTTCTTATTTAAACACCATAATTAGGGGACAAAAGCTGTTCAAATTAAGGACATAGCAAGTAAACGACTTGCTGTTTATTAGGAAGGAAGAAAAGGAAAGAAAGTAAATATCCATATGGCTCTGGTGTATGAGGACTTTTAATGTTTTCATTAAAAGTTCATTAAAAAACAATTGTTTCATGTATCTTTATGACCTGCAAAAATGACTGATGCATAGAACTGAATAACAGAGTAAAAGCTAGGTCATTATGCAACATAAGAAAACGAAATTTTCTAGATCAGTGCTTCCTAAATTCAAATGTCCATATGAATCATCTTGTTAAAATGAAGACTCTGATTAGTAGGTTTAGTCAAGCTCTCAGGGGATGCCAATGCTGCCCACCTTCAGATCACCTTTTCAGTAGTAAGACTGCTATATGCCCAGCACACAGTAGTAATTAGTATTACCTGCAACAATTTCTCATTCATGGTTTTCATTTCTACATACTTGACTTGTTTTTCTGGAGGCATATTTTTGATAATGCCCTCTGCTGCTTGTTTTTCCTGTTCAGTTTCTTCTTCTACACTTCTAATTTGTTTTTCCTTCCTGAAATCAAAAGTATACAATATTCCTCTTAGAATACTGAGGGGAAAAATCAATTAACTTTACTCAGTCTCAATTAAATAGGATCCTTAAAAGTTATTTAACCATAGTCTGTGATCTAAAAGTCCTTATAGATGTACACAAAAATTTTATTTGACCTGTACAAAATTTGGCCCCATCAACACAGACTTATTGGGACTTCCCTGGTGGTGAAGGGGTTAGGAATCCGCCTGCCAATGCAGGGTACACGGGTTCAATCTCTGGTCCAGGAAGATCCCACATGCTGCAGAGCAACTAAGCCCGTGAGCCACAACTACTGAGCCTGCACTCTAGAGCCCGCGAGAAACAACTACTGAGCCGGTGTGCCACAAATACTGAAGTCCGCATGCCTAGAGTCCATGCTCCGCAACAAGAGAAGCCACCGCAATGAGAAGCCTGCTCACCGCAACAAAGAGGAGTCCCAGCTCACCGCAACCAGAGAAAGCCCATGCGCAGCAACGAAGACCCAATGCAGCCAAAAACAAATAAATTTATAACAAAACAAAACACAGACTTATTTTACATCTTTCTCTTCTCAATCCCCAAATCCTTGTATTTCCTTATTCTCCACTTTACTTTCTTATAAAAAACCACAAAGATTATCACAGAAAATCCTTAAAGTCTTATACATATGAGAATGTATTTGCACTTTTCGTTATCATACCCTCAAGACAAACAAGAGAGTTAAATTTTAGAATAGTGGTTTTCAAGTATCTTTTAGCTATAGAATTCTTTGACCAAATGAAATCTTGCATGGAAGTTTACCACATAAATCATCTCAAGTAACACAGCTCTGACTGCACTGGGGAGTAGTAAGACCAACAGTACAATTTGATTAAAAAATTCATAGTTTTAGATTAATATATTTTGCTTAAATTCCCTTTTATCTACTGCTTTAATTAAAACTGGTATTGATATTTCAGAAATTATCAACTGTACTTTAGCACTGCAAAATAATAAGCTAATTTCCTCGAAAATATAACAGGAACATTATAAGTTTAATCATGTAAGTAGTAGTAATGAAATTAATTACAAACAATAACCATCTTTATCATATAATCACAAGAAATACCAGTGATGTGCCACTTATTACCTATGCAAGATCAATTATAAATAGGGTAAAGAAAAATTCTGAAAAAAACAGGTAAGATGCTAGTTATCAAATAAATACTTCAAGATTTACATATAAAAAGCTTGCTTGAAGATAAATTCTCAGTCTCAATATCATAAATTTCTACTTTGAGTTTCAAAATATAATTATTCCATTCAATCTCTTTCAAATGTAGATATTGTTAACAGCTTTCACAATCACTGAGCCTCATAGATCCACATATCTATCCTCCACACACTTTATGCATTCATACCCTAGTACCAGAATAAGATAATCTAAACTCAGAAATGTTCCTACAGAGAGCATCTCATAATAACCAAATAAAAGATGAACATGGGCTTCCCTGGCGGCGCAGTGGTTGAGAGTCCGCCTGCCAATGCAGGGGACACGGGTTCGTGCCCCGGTGCGGGAAGATCCCACATGCCGCGGAGCGGCTGGGCCCGTGAGCCATGGCCGCTGAGCCTGCGCGTCCGGAGCCTGTGCTCCGCAACGGGAGAGGCCACAACAGTGAGAGGCTCGCATACCGCAAAAAAAAAAAAAAAAAAAAAAAAAGATGAACATAATGAAACAGACAACCTGGAATTTCTATTTATTTTTGTCTCATTATTGAACAGGAAGTGACGTCTTCACTTTGAGCCTCAATCACTATAGCATAAAAAAGTGTGTCTGCTGCTGCTACAATTTACACGGGTATATGCGTGCGCTTATAGAAATTTCAAACAGAAAAGATCATCTATTTCAATCTCTTTGTTTCACAGATTAAGGATACTGAAGCCCAGAGAAGTTTGTTAGATCTAACTCATTCTGAACTCCATGATTATTTACTACCAACAATGAATCTTAACCATGTTTTTGCCTGATATATCTACTACAGTTAGATGGGAACTAATGTTGTAAAGTATTCCATTTTACAGAGGGCAAGTTACACAAGGAAGCACAAGGAAGGTAACTGATTTTTTGAAGGTCACGTAATGGCCAAGGGTTGGGTATTTTGATGCTTTGAGCAGTCTGCTCCTGTTATAACTTGGCAGTAAAACTACCAATGATGGTGTCATAAAAATGAGTAAACAACAAAGTTGAAACTCAGTGGAATACAAAACTTGGTGGAATCTTTTCAACTTGAATCTTTCAAAATACAAAATACCTTTAGGATCAACACTTAAATCACTTTAGCAATGTATCTTTCACATTATGCATTCTCAATATTATATACTTTAACTCACAAAGTAAATTTGTTAATATTTAAATTTTTTAAGAGTAATTAAGAATCACAAAGGTTAAGCAAGTCACCTTAGTTTTTACACTAAAAAAGTCAAAGATGACTTTAAGAAATTATTCTTCTAGTCAATCTTTTGCTAAGGAAGTCTAGTTTCTTTCTGTTTTGTTTTTTTCCACCTGTTCACGGTACAAAGGTTAAAACAAAGTGAAATAAAATCATATGACATTCTTTTTTTTTTTTTAATGGTGTGGAAGAAAGAGAGTACATTCCTTACACACCAGTCTCAGAGACAAAAGAAAAAAGGAAAGGTAAGATCCTATATATTTATAGGTTCAGTGATTACTGTTGAATTTTTTTAAATCATATTTAAACTTGTTAAGTCTATACAAAAATCTCTGTCTCTAATTAGTGATGAAAGAGAAGAAAATATGATTGTATTTTTCACAAGATCTACCTTAGAAATATAAACCTGGGACATGGCCAAAAAATCTTTCCCAAATAAATTGATAACATAATAAAAATTAATTATTTTTCTTTTGGAAAAAAAAAGGTTTCATCTAACCAATCAAATTTATAAGATCTTTTTATTTTGAAATATGTTAATCACAGAGCATTTTGAAGTGATATTAACTTAAAAACAAATTTGTAAGATGAAAAAAGACTGACTACCAGGCGATAATTGGTGAAACTGTGCAATGACTATCCTACTTAGAGGTTTTTTCTTGATAGTTTCCATTATAAAAGTTTTTAAATTTGAAAAAAAAAAGTTCTATAAAATTACAAGAGATAAGTTAATTGTGAATTATTAAGACCTTACTCCAAATACACTGAATTCTGGTATAAATATCTAAAATATTTAATGACAAAACTATTACAGTATATACATTTTATTTAACAAAACCAAAATAATTGCAGTATTTTTTTATTTCATGGTATAAAATAGTCATATAAAGTACACGACCAAAAACTTCTCAGAAACTTGTACTTGAAACTGCACTAAGAAGAACATTGTTTCTTTTTTAATATCTACCATTTCCTTTTGTGAAAATCTTTTTTCTGTAATATAGGTTATAGGCTATATAAAAGGGCACTTAATTTTGTAAGATAGTTTTTAAAAAAACTGATATTCCATTTATTCTCTATTTTTTAATCACTAAATTCAAGCCCACATATCATTTCAAAATAAATATCAAATTGAGAAAAAAATCCAAAGGGAGAAAAAGGCAATAATAGCTGTTTCCTTTTAAATCAACTTTTTAAATAGGGTAAACTGACTCAAGAACAATTTCTGCATAAACTATCGGCTAGTTATTCTGCCAATCTGATGTCTTCAAGATAGCCAATAAAGCTAGCAAATGTTGCTGTCTAAGGATTTGTCTATTTAGTGTTGTGATGGTCAACATCCACCTACCCCATCTTTCAATCTTTCCCCTCTCAAAACATGTACAAATATATGAAAAGCCCCATGGACCTTGTGGCTCAATCAATGCATTTCATAGCTTTAGACCTAATAATGGTTTAGATCTATTGACTGCTTTCTTGTACAGAATCTACCTTAAGCTCTAAGTATATATAGTTTCTAACTCTAAAATTTATCAAATAGAAGGGAAAAAAAAGATTCCTTTTCTAACCCTTACGATTTTATTCACTTTAGCATACTGGAGAAGACAATTATTAGTATAACACAGATGATAAAGATAATAAATACAAGACAATCCTCTGTCTCCATTTTCACAAGTCTCACAGTCCCACCTGACCTCCATTACTTTCTCCGGCTGCTTCTATTCCACATAAACTCTTTAGTTTAGTTAATTTTCTTTGTAGCCTATCTGCTTCCTTTATTCATCCTTATCCTATTTATTTCTTGGGGAAAAAAAAGAAGCTCTTTTCCTTTATCACTGCCCTACCCACATGGGCATCCTACAAAAACATCAGGAAGAATTTCACTACACCATTGAGAAATACTGAAACAAGCCACTGGAGAGGTTGCATACTTATTCCTAGAAATCACTAAATACAGGTAAACTACCTTTTATTTATGATTTAGGGATCTCCTTTTGTAGGCAGTGG
Organism: Phocoena sinus; assembly: GCF_008692025.1. Lineage (NCBI taxonomy): Eukaryota > Metazoa > Chordata > Mammalia > Artiodactyla > Phocoenidae > Phocoena > Phocoena sinus. Next base: position 75,580,719 of record NC_045768.1, on the reverse strand, counting down.
TCTGGAATAAGTGATAGCTTGAATTCATTTCTGACTCTAAAAGGGATTCTATTATGATCTACATTCAAATTGTAAAATCTAGGAGAACAGTGGCTTTTTCTTCAAACTTTGATTTAGCCATGTAAAGAAAGAAAGTGGAAAAGGAATAAACATAAACAGATCATCAGATGGAAGGCAATGAGGAAGTTAACTAGAACAGACCAATACTCGCATAACAATAAATTCCTCATTGCTAATGCAGCAACAGACTTTAGTAACTTGAAATGAATCTTGCTCACCGAGTAGTTTCTTACCTCCTGCTCTCGTGGAATAAATTTTCCTAAAAAATCATAAGCAACTAATTGTAACAAGTGCAATAAGAAGGCTCAAAAGACTAAATTTTAACCACTAAGGATGATAGTAACAGGACATATTCATATCATTTCAAACAGATCATTTGTTTGCAGCAGTTTCTTATTTATTTATTATTTATTTATTTTTGATGTGGACCATTTTTTAAAGTCTTTATTGAATTTGTTACAATATTGCTGCTGTTTTCTGTTTTGGTATTTTGGCTGCAAGGCATGTGGAATCTTAGCACCCTGACCAGGGATTGAACCTGCACTCCCCTGCATTGGAAGGCCAAGTCTTAACCACAGGACCGCCAGGGAAGTCCCTATTTATTTATTTTTTAATAGATCTTTTTAAAATTAATTTTTATTGGAGAATAGTTGCTTTATGCAGCAGTTTCTAATGTTGATTTTAACAAAACAGAAATAAAAATAAGAAATATCAAGGTCATGAATAAAATGACTAAATGGAAAGTACTTATAGTAAGAAGAATTACTGAAATAAATGGCAATTTCCAGTTAAACATGGCATGTTGAATGTACCCACTAACTTTGACTCCTGTCCAAAACCCTACTAAAATGAAAATAAAAGGTAATTTGAAGTATATAAACTCATAAAGACAAAAAGAATGGAAGAGGAAACAACAGCAATAAAATCTAGAAACTAGAAAGCTAAAAGTTAAGGGCAAACTGACTGGGAAAGCAAAATTCTCCCAAGCCAGCAGTGGGGAAAGCTTAGAAGCCACTTGATTTACACTGCAGAATCCCTAGACGGCACAGAGATTGGCAGTACCAAATATTCTAGAAGTAGAAAAGGAGGGGCTGAAACATAGTTGAAAGTCTTTCTCCCTGACACTGCCCAGCCAGGTAAAGGCCCTCTCCTACCTAAGCAGAAAAATAAGGCTTCTGTTTTTTTGCTCTGGGGAAAATAAAACAAACAGAATCTGGGCACTAGGCACAAGTGACTGCAGGGACGTTATGCCAAAAGCAGGGAGAGTAAGTTAAAGTTTACATACTAATTACTGAGGTAAACTCAACTTTTCCACCACTGAGCTCTCAGAATGCTGGCTACTTGGCCTCACCTTTTCAGGCAGATTAAAAATGTCATTTTGGGGAATCCAAGCAGCCCAAGAGAAACAATCTAAAGATAATGACATTTAGGTATTCCCCCAAAAAACAGTCCATTAAGGTCACTCTACAGTAAGATCTAAAGTTAATAAGAACTGGGAATTCCCTGGTGGTCCAGTAGTTAGGACTCCACGCTTCCACTGCAGGCGGCACGGGTTCGATCCCTGGTCAGGGAACTAAGACCCCAAAGGCCATGCGGTGTGGCCAAAAAATAATAGCGAAGTTAATAAGAACCACACAAATGCACAGTTTCCCATCAGCTTTTTCGTTTCCCACTCTTATATGTAAGTCCTAAACCAAATATTAACAGATACACAAAGTTCAAAAGAAAACCTCTAACATAAAGGATACTTATAAAAATAAACTGGAAAAGCACAACTTGAGGGTACAAAGGCTATTCAAGGAAAAAGAAAACAAGAGATACAAGAAAAAACAAGGAAAAAATATATTCATACCACAGTATACTACAAAAGAAATTTTCAGAGAACAAAAAGAGCTTAGAATTAAGAAGATGACAGGAAAAAGAAAACGTTAATAGAAGAGTTTGACGATAAAGTTCCAGAAAGCAGAGCAAAAACACACAGAGATGAAATGTGGAAGAGTAAACATAAAAAATTAGAAAATCATACCAGGAGATCCAACACCTAATTAAAGGGGTTCTAGAAACAGAAGTGAGGTTTTTTCTTTTTTAATGAGGAAGAAAATTATCAATACCATCAGTCAAATAATTCAGAAAATTTCCCACTGTTTCCAGATTGAAAGTGCCCACCAACTGCCCAGTTTCATGAATGAAAACAGACTCTCAAAAGGATCATGAAATTTCAGAATATCCATATTAAGCCTATATTGTACAACTCAGAGAATATAGCCAATGTTTTATAATAACTATAAATGGAGTATAACCTTTAAAAATTGTGAATCACTATACTGTACACCTCTAACTATACAATACTTTAGAGCAAAGAAAAAGCTTTGGGGTTAAGAAACGGCAAGTTACATAAAAGGATAAAGAATTAGAACGGCATAGCATCACAGTTCTTAACAGTAATACAGTCATGGTTGGTTGAATCCACAGATGTAAAACCCATGGATACGAAAGGTCCACTGTATTCATTATGTTGCACCATTTTATGTAAGGGACTTGAACATCTACAGATTTGGTATCTGTAGGGACTCCTGAAAGCAATCCCCTGCTGATACTGAGGGACGACTATACTAGAAACCCAAAGACAATGGGGCAATGCCATCAACCTTTTGAGGGAAGATTATTTCCTACTTAGAGTTCTACTTCTAGCCAAAATATCTTTCACGGTCTAAAAAAATTCTCTTCTATGGACCTTCTCAGGAAGCTCCTGCAGGAAGCTCCATGGAAAAAAGGCAGTAATCCAAGACAGGCCATTCTAGAAAACAGGAATCCAGTAACAAGGGCAAAAGGGAGTCTCTACAATGAGGGTGAAGGAGAGTGGAAGTCAACGGCTGTGTAGAGGGCCTAGTGATCAGCTCATCTAGGTCAGAGCATGGCAGCAGGCTCTAGGAGAGACTTCTTCAAGCAACTGAAACAAATTAAACTATCTAATATACATAAACTATTGATAGATTTGCTAGGGAGAGTTTGGGTATAATTAATGAGGAAAAAAAAAAAAACCCTAAGCACATGAAAAGAAAACCAGGACAATTAATTAGAGGAAAAACAGTGGGCAGGAACAGAATAATAATCCTGTTAACAGGGCTCAGTCATTGACAGCTTTATACATTCCTGATAGTATAAACACTGAGTACCCATCTAACCAAAATTACAAGTGACTATGCTCGGAGAGTAAAGAGACAGTAAGTATATATTTGATGCATTGGAAGATGAAGGTAGGGAGTGTTTGAAAGAGAAGCTGAGGACTCTCATCTCCCGAAGTGTTAAGTCAAAGGATAATATCAATAGATAATGCCTAAAACTGAAAAATCAAGAAGTAGCAATATAAGCATATACTTAAACGTGTATATATACATAAATATATATCCTTCTGGACTTGCTTTTGTGCACATATATTAAAATTTTAAAATGTACAACCACTTCAATTGTTTTAAAGTTCCTTTCACTTAGATCTAGGAACTAAAGAGACACCCTGAAAAATTACTTGTCTTTCATTCTCCCCAGGAGCTTTCCAGTTTTTTAAGATTAGAGTGCAGGGAGGGTGAAGGGATATTTACTTGTTTCATATTTTATATATTTTAAGAAAAAATAGATTTAAAAGGAGAAAAATAGAAATCAAAATGTCCTAAAAAATCTCTAATGTTCTAGTCTCCCTAATGAGGATATAAATACTCTCTTTTCTGTCAGGCTTGCAATATGAAAATCACAAGCATCACAATCTTGTTTTGGCCACTCTCCATGCTATTGTTATCAGACGAAAGCCAGACGTCTAAAATCGTAAGTTTTTACAATCAAGCTAGTGAAAATATTCTCAAAGGTACACTTTGTGTAGATTTAGTAAAATACTGAAGGCAATAAAGAAGAAAAAAATTAAGCTATCAAAACAAACTCTTTAGTTAGCTGTGTATATCAAAACATGTGATCTCTGAGCCAGATTCTAATTTGACAAAAGCAGTCTTCATTTTTAAAAAAACTGAGTTCTTTAAAAGCTGACTAAAGGAGAAATACGTAAAATTTCACTACAAAAACCGTAGATTAGTTAGACATAAAAAACACACTTTAAAATGTAGGAAACGTTTAAAAAAACCACATATTTATGAGGGAAATTGCTGTTGTTACATTATTATTATTATTGGGGGACATTTCAACTACAAAAACAGTCAAAACAAGAACTATTTCTTTGGATTTATATCCACATAAGGAAAGCACTTCCTCCTGTTGCCTGACTCTTTAAACTCAACACATGGCTCAATTTCTGTTACAAGATATTTTCTTTTAAAACACCAAATTTTGAGCTGTTAACCCTATAGAGGTATATATTGAATATTGTTTCTTAATTATTTAATAGTCCTAGATGTAGTGCTGGTAGCTCTGATTTTTAAAAATTACATTTTTACATTATTTTCTCATTATAAATGTCAATCTTGCACACTGAAATACTAAATAACAGAATTATTATTTACCATTTATTTCCACATATATAAATGGCAATATACCAATATTTTCTTTCTGTAATGATTATTTAATAACAGTTGGAAGATACTTGTATGACAAACTACAATCTCCTTCCTCAATTATATATATCAGAATTCCTTAATCTTCAACATTCCATCCCAATTAAAAAAAAGTATTTGCTTTACCTTTTTCATATTTTAATATAAAAAGATTAGATAGTAGGGCTTCCCTGGTGGCGCAGTGGTTGGGAGTCTGCCTGCCGATGCGGGGGCCCCGGGTTCGTGCCCCGGTCCAGGAGGATCCCGCGTGCCGCGGAGCGGCTGCGCCCGTGGGCCATGGCCACTGGGCCTGCGCGTCAGGAGCCTGTGCTCTGCGACGGGAGAGGCCGCGACAGTGAGAGGCCCACGTGCCGCAAAAAAAAAAAAAAAAAGATTAGATAGTAGATTTTTTTCTAAAAGTATTTCCTTCTAATGTCTAATTGCCTGCATATGAAAATTTGGGAAATTCTACTAGCATTTTTCCTTATTAATGCATTTCTAATTTTCTTTTTAGGAAGTCAAATGTAATTTCACTGCAAAGAATTATGCTTTGATTCCAGCAAATATCAATAAAAATGTTACTATACTTGACCTCAGTTATAACCAAATTACTCTGAATGTTACAGATACAAGAGTTCTACAGACGTATTTTTTACTCACCGAGCTCTATTTGATTGAGAACAATGTCGTTATCCTACATAATAATAGTTTTGGTAAACTCTCCAATCTAGAAATTTTAAATATCTGTAGAAACTCCATCCACATAATTCAACAGGGTGCCTTTACAGGCTTAGATAAACTAAAACAGTTATATCTCTGCCAAAACAAAATAGTTCAACTGAATCATGATATATTTGTGCCTCTAAAAAGCCTGATACTATTGAATCTGCAAGGCAATTTGATAAGCTATCTTGATGTACCACAACTGTTTCATCTGGAATTCATAATTTTATACGGAAATCCGTGGAACTGTTCTTGTAGTCTACTGAATTTGCAAAACTGGTTGAACACATCGAATGTGACACTAGGTAAGCAATCATAATTTAAATTAGTCAAAACCAAAATGTGATTGATTTTGGATTGTTCTACCCCAGAAAAGTCTCTTGTTTCATGTCTAAAAGAAAAGGAAACCTCCTGTTTAAGGGAAACAAGAAGAAACACTGAAAAGCAATTGCTGAGTACAAGCTCTCCCTCTGCCTCTCCAGAAAAAAAGAAAAAGAAGAAAAGAAAATTAAATGTTCTATATATATGAGATGAAATTGTCACTTTGTATACTAAGTTTGCAGTTTCAATATATAAGACTAATTTTTAAAAGCACTTCCTTTTCTTAGGAGAGCTTGTCAGAGAGTAGGTGAAAACAGGTGCCCCACTTTCTAAACTACATGCCATGTTCCAGATGTTCACCATAATCTAAATCATAACATTTTTACATTACTAACACAGACAAACTAAACACTAAACAGATACTGCACTTAAGCTACATTTATAACATAAACAGAAATGGGCATTTAGCTTGTTGTGTTGCTAGGCAAATACAACAGTTTCTTTTTTATAATATCTTTAATGATGACAGATAAATATGTCAAAAAATTCTAGATAAAAAATTATAAAATGCTGTTAACCATAATAATTTATTAACCATAATAATATTATTTTCCATAATAAATCTTATTCTTTCTAATTTCCTAGAAAATGAGAACATCACCATGTGCAGCTATCTGGATACACTGAAGTGCTACAATATCAAAACAGTACCTTACAAGGCTGAATGCTACTCAAAATTTCCTTCATCTATAACTGAAGATCTTTACATTCATTTTCAGTCCATTAGCAATTCAACATTTAATAGTTTTTTGAACAACTTAACAAAAAATTCAGGTAATGTACTGGTTTTGAATAATAATATTGCTGAGGATAGCATACCAAATAAACCGAGATAGTTCTCATTATTTTTTTGTATTTTAAATTTCTAGAAACTATGTAAAAGAACAATTCCTCCACCCAAGAAAAGACCGACAAAACACTGGGTTTCTAAAGTAGGCTCTGCTAGCTATCAGTCAAATGCCGTTATGCAAATTATTGATATTTAACGTCTCTGAGCCTTGGTATTAACTAGTTAAGTCACAATTCTTAACAGGTATAAATCAATAATGTTCCTAGATGAATGGATAAACAATACCTGCAAAGACAGGTAGATATTTTGAAAAAAGGTATTCTTTCACCACACTATGAATATCTTTATTTTTGGCAGTTTTAGTAACTTTTGCTTAAAAAGATTATGTACATTTATTTCTAATACCAATATTGGGGAGTTATTAGGACATGTAATTATGATTATTTTATTTTTGTCAATTTAACAAAACTACCCCCACCCTCTCTTTCTCGGTATTCCATTTAAGAACGTGAATCTCAAGGAAAAAGCTGGACTTTTCTTGTCAGTGTTGTAGTCACTGTACTGATGACTTCACTCCTCATTTCAATTGCTATCAAATGTCCAGTATGGTATAATTTTCTGCTTAGTTACAATCATCATCGCCTGGAAGAGCATGAAGCAGAAACCTATGAAGATAGTTTTACCAGAAATCCAAGTCCTCCTCCACAGATATCAGACACAAGCTCTGAAGAAACTATAGTAATATTTGAACAACTACATCAATTTGTGGTAGATGATGATGGGTTTATTGAAGACAAATACATAGATACTCATGAATTACGTGAAGAAAATTAATTTCTTTCAATGTTTGATTCTTTAAAAAATGTTAACAGCTCACTCACAGTTTAGACATGGAGATTTTGATACATGACATACTGAACTATAGCTAGTAGACCATCATATTAATTGCAACACACATATATATCATAAAATTATGCTCTTCTCATTGGCATTGTGCAAGTAGGTCCAAATACAGTAACTGCCACTCCTTGTTAGCTAACAGTTAAAATACTAGCATTACTATTCTCAGCAGTATTCAGGGGACCATACATAACAGTAGGAAAAGGCCTAAAGTATTCATTAATTAAAATGAACAGATTTTCATATTAGTCAGATATGTGATGTAATACATATTAAAGTTTTACTGATTGGAATCAGTAAAGAAATAAAGATTTTGGAATTTTATCACAAGTCAAAGTGAAGAACAGAGATAGTTTAAACTGACAACATGCTAAGGTTGATTTTATGCCCATAGAATGAATTCATGGAATTGGAAGATGCTTTTTAATTTTTTTTAAATGTTTCCTGAATTGGCACAACAAATTTCTGAAAATTTAGTAGCGATTTAAAGCACAGGTTCAATGTCCAGGCACAATCTCTTGATTTTCGTTACAAAGAAAGACTGTCATCAAAATGTATGACTGTCACAATTGAATAATATGGTGGCTTCCAAAGTGGGAATCATCTATGAATCTTGTTTTTTAAAATACCTATTTCTGCCTCTCTTTAGATTTTTATTCAAATGCTTCTGTGCTGTGGCTGAGGAATCTTCAGTTGGTCCGTGGTCAGTTCTTTGGGATGCTGTAGATAGAGCAATGTTTCCCAAATTGTCTTCTAGAACATTAATTTCCAGAGAGACATTCAGAAGTATTTACAGGATGGGGGATTAAAAGGTACATGGAAAAACTACTATAGAATTACTAGGAAATACTGGGTTTAAACAAAGTCAAACAAGTTTCTTTACTATAGGACCTACCCAAGGCTTTACTAAACTGCTCTCTGCTCTTCAAGAGCGAAATATTAAGAATTTGCCAAACTTCCTTGACAACAAAATCTTTTCTTTGATGTATGGCTGCTAATACCTCATAGGACAATAATGGTCCAAAGAATATTGGCCTTGAGACTATTATAGGAAGAGTCTAAAGTGAATTATTTGCCAATTCCTTATAATCCATTGGCTACAATCATAATTTTAACAACTTAATGCAAATAGTGGCATTAAAAACTGTAACAAAATCTATCATTTTTACCTTCCATATGTGAGGAAATTTAGTATACAGTATTCATATCTTTTAGAGAAAGGAATATCTCTAAAACACTGAAATATATTTATGGATTAAATAATATGGGGTTTTAAATTTTCTTCATCACTATACAGGGAAGGGAACAGTGTCTAGTGGTCTGGATGGAGCAGGGTTGGATAAAAGCTGATGGAGATGGGTGCATAGGAGTATAATACACTATTTAATTTTTGGGTATGTTCAAATTTCTCTATAACATAAAGTTTTTAACACATGTACATACCTGATAATTTCTTAGAAAAAAGAGACTAAAAATAATGTAGGTGTACATTATATCCTAAAAATAGTCATTTTTAAGGTTATATCAATAGTAAATTCAGTTCAAATGTCTACTGAGGAAAATAAAAACTGTTTTGGATGATATACCCTGTGAAATAAAAGAACTGACTCATTTGTAATGCGTATTTGTATTTATAGGAACATGTTTTCAATAAAATATATAAATGTTTTAAGTGTAATATTTCCTAACAGATAATGTAAATTATACGTTACGGTTTTCAATCTCAATTATAAGAGTGAGATAACTTTAAAAATATAAGGCATCTTTTTCTAAATAATCTATCACTTTACCAAAATATCATTTCTTAATTTGAGGCAAATATTCATATTTGAGAAATGTAGTAAAATGAAATATAATTATGAATGAGCAAAAACTACCTTTCATCTCTTACATTCAAAAGCCTCTTATAATTAAATATTGGGTATTCAATAGATATCTGACTAAACAAAGAAAAATAAATGGGTTTAAAATTATAATTTCATATATTTTTAAAGGATAAATGATTTTAGCTAACACCAAACTAGAAAACTGTAGACATTAGAATTGGAAGAGAATCATTAGCTCAAGCAGGCACATGAAACTGAATTAAAGCCACAGGTGTCATAGTAACATATTGAGGCTATATACTATAACCAATTTATTAAAAATAGGTGTTACATAATAAACTAGATGGTCTCATACCACAGTAAATGGTGGTACTAAAAGCGAAGAGAATAAAAACAAGATTTTTATACCTGCTTTCTCAAGGTATGACATTTCCTGCTCCCTTTGAATGTTCAGAGTCAAGGTAAAGTCTTGTGTTATTAAGATGTTGGCTATCTGATTAACACATGAAATAAATCTATCCTCCTGTGATATATAAAAATAAACTTTATAAAAATAACTTGTTATTAATTTAAATTTCCTCTTAAAGGGTCAGTAGAACCTATTTCACTCAGCCTTAGTTACAAACTACAGATATTAAGTTTTGAAACTGCTGACATTTTCAGGACAAAGTACCTTATTTTAAGAACATTTTCCTTAATCAAATGAACCAAATAGACAAATAAACCTATGCAATTCTTAAATTTATAATCTGGGAGTTATTTTTTTGGATAAAATATCTATAAAACATGTACATATAATATTTATAAATCTGACCTGGGTATCGTAACTTTTCAGATAAATGATGAAATAAATGAGGACCTAAATGTTCTAAACTATATAAGGTCCTCAACAGGGTATAGCTTATTATTTCTTATTCTTTAGGTACCTAGGAAAGTATTTTATATGTAGTAAATGATAAATATTTGCTAAATGGTCTAAAACCAGAACAACAACAAAAGGAAGTTTTCAAGTAAGTGCTTGGTCACCACGAATATGGAATTTTCTTTGTAAAAGGGAAGAGACTTCCAGTATATTTGTAATTTTTAAGATAGCACTTTAGGGACTTCCCTGGTGGTCCAGTGTTTAAGACTCCGTGCTACCAATGTAGGGGGCCTGAGTTCAATCCCTGGTCAGGGAACTAGATCCCGCATGCCACAACTAATACCCAGTGTAGCCAAAAAAAAAAAAAAAGACAGCACTTTACAGTAGCATCAAATGATAGATGGGGAAAATGAGATTCCTTTGTTTTTCATCAATAGAAAATTACATTTATCCTTCAAATAGTTCATCCTTATATTTAAAATCCTATTCTTCATCAAATATTTACTGTACATGCAGAGGTAATATGACAGTATGTTTGATGTTACATAATTTTGGTTAATTATTATCCTTTTTCTCAAGGAAATTGATATTGATAAGTTTATGGAACAAAATGTGTGCAGTATTAGTATGTACAAAATAGCTCATCTTCTGTTTGCACTGCTTTAGACAGTAATTAAGATCAAAAAGTCAATAAAGAATAATTATGTTAACTAATGCTGTTGTCTGAATATTTGTGTCCCTCCAAAATTCATATGTTGAAATACTAACCACCAAAGGTAATGGTATTAGCAGGTTGGGGCCTTTGGGAGGTGATTAGGTCATAAGGGTGGAGTCCTCACGAATGGGATTAGGGCCCTTATAAAAGAGATCCCACAGGGCTTCCCTGGTGGCGCAGTGGTTGAGAGTCCGCCTGCCAATGCAGGGGACACGGGTTCGTGCCCCGGTCTGGGGAGATCCCACATGCCGCGGAGCCAATGGACCCGTGAACCATGGCCACTGAGCCTGCGCGTCCGGAGCCTGTGCTCCGCAACGGGAGAGGCCACAACCGTGAGAGGCCCGCGTACTGAAAAAAAAAGAAAAAAAAAAAAAAGATCCCACAAACCTCCATAGCCCCTTCCACTATGTGATGATACCTTGATAAGGTGCTAGGTATGAACCAGTAAGAGGGCCTTCACCAGAATAGGACTATACTGGTGCCTTGATCTTGGACTTCCCAGCCTCCAGAACTGTGAGCAATAAATTCCTGTTGTTTATAAGTAACCAAGTCTATGGTACTTTGTTATAGCGGCCCAAATGGGCTAAGATAACTACACTACATCCATTTATTATCTTTGTAGTCATTACTGTCACTGCCACATTTACCTTATAACGAAACTCAAAGTTACTTGGTATTTGGTCTTTAACCAGGTTATATATAAAGATGCACAAATAATCTACATCTATGATTAGATTACTAATATAACAACTAATTATCAATTAATAATTGAATAATGAAATAACATAAATAGCCCACTGAATAATAATGTGCATTTCATTAGACTGGGGCTTAAATCTCATAATTCGAATTAGTTAAAAAGCTCAGGTTAGGGACTTCCCTGGTGGTCCGGTGGTAAAGAATCCATCTTATAATGCAGGGGGGGAGGATTAGATCCCTGGTCGGGGAACTAAGATCCCACATGCCGCGGGGCAACTAAGCCTGCATGCCACAACTACTGAGCTCACGTGCCTCAACTAAAGCCCATGTGCTGCAAACTAGAGAGCCCACGTGCTCTGGAACCTGCATGCCACAACTAGAGAGAAGCCTGTGCGCCACAATGAAGAGCCTGCATGCCGCAATAAAAGATCCTGCATGCCTCAACAAAGATCCCGTGTGCCGCAACTAAGACCCGACGCGTTAAGCTGGGACGAAGTGAGAGAGTGGCATGGACTTATATACACTAACAAATGTAAAATAAATAGCTAGTGCGAAGCAGCCACATAGCACAGGGAGATCAGCTCGGTGCTTTGTGACCACCTAGAGGGGTGGGATAGGGAGTGTGGGAGGGAGACGCAAGAGGGAGGAGATATCGGGATATATGTATATGTATAGCTGATTCACTTTGTTATAAAGCAGAAACTAACACACCATCGTAAGGCAATTATACTCCAATAAAGATGTTCAAAAAAAAAGACCCAATGCAGCCAAAAATAAATAAATAAATAAATAATAAACAAATCTTTTTAAAAAAAGAGCTCAAGTTAAAATTGCAAATGGTAGAGATGAAGATGTTCTTATCCATCTTAGATTTTAAACTCCAAGACGTAGAAATTTTATTTCTCTGAATGAAGATAAGATACATAAACAATACAATTTGTATTGCAAATATTCAACTTTTTAAAATAAAGAATATATCAGGAAAAACCAATTAACAAAATTGTAAAGAATTAAATGGCTCAGAAGTTAAACTACCTTATACAAGTTACTTATAAATCTGTTTGATTTCTAAATGGAGTGTACTCACGCTTGTCTTTCAGTAAATATAATATCCATACTTTGTGTTTCTCGATCATTTTGAGCTTTAAGCTGAATAAAGAGTTAACACAAAAGTTATTGATAAAAATTACCATTAGGCCAAACTATCTCTTTAAAGGTTGTTCTGATTATGAACCAATTAGAGATTATTATAACAATCATAATGCCACAGGCAAAGTTTTAAAAAATACAGTATGCTTCATTTAACAAACCACTACAAACACCAAATACAAATAAATGGTCTTTTTCACCAGGCATTGTAATCTCACACCAAAAATATTCATTGTTTACTGATCTGTCAAGTAATCTAATGTAAACTTCATTAATGTAAACAGAATTTCAAGATTTTTTTAAGTGTTCAATAGTTGATTAGTAATATGTGTTAAATTTACACCCAATGCAAAGTTGTATTCTTAAATCATTTAGGATTTTACCTGAGTACTCCTAGTTGACTCTACCTGAGGCATATTCAGCCTAGAATTTGGACCCATCTCAAAAACTAAGAAAACACAAAGATTTACTTTTTTACATTTGGCGTTAAAAATACAGTTTTTAAATTAGGAATTCTCCTGTGTTTTAAAGCTAAGAATAATTTCACTACATTATCATGCTTTTATTAACAGAATCCCACTTAGAAAAGTCATTCTATAAATCCTATCTTTTATAAAATAGGCTTTGATTGTATAAATAAATTATAAACTATGCTATAAGTTGTATGTTATTTTCTTCCAAATGTTTATAATCAATTAAGCTAGCAATTATCATTTTACTGTTGTTCTACCAAATAATCCAAGACCACTGAACATAAATTCTTCATTTACTAATCAAAAGTAGTATTATGTCTGGCATCATATGGTAACTATTCATTTTCTCCCTTTCTAATAAAACTCTTCATTGAGTACTCAGCTCCATTTCCACAAACATTAACCAGAAGTATTGCAAACTAATTCATATACAATTAGTATATATATATACTAATTTATATAGAAGCTAGTTTATATACATAATACATATTATGTATATTATATACATAATATATATGTAGACGGGACTCCCTAACTAATGCTTAGTGAGAGACCAGTTTAAACACAGCCTTGCAGAAAGACACTGAAGCATCCACTTGGGAGAGCCAACCAACAGGAAGAAATTTTAAAAGAGCAACTAAAGGAACTCAACTATAACAGTAGTATTTAGGATCAGAGTAATACCTATCTCCAAGGTACATAAGGTTTTATCAAATTATTTCTAGATATAAATGCTTTGTTTTGGAGGCAATGTAGATCTATCGCTTATACTTATAAATTTTCTTACCATGTTGTAATCATTCATTACTTCTTCCATTTCCGTATTGGTATTAAGTTTATCTACCAACTAAAAAAGAAAGTACAAAAAAACCATATTATATTAGTCTTCATACAATTTTCTCTGTAATCCATATATAGGTATTCAATCTTACAACTAATGAGTAGTCATTTAAGTATTAATACTTCCAAGTACTTTACATTCTAAGACAAAAACAAATATTGAGCTATCTAAGTAAGCATACACTATGAATTACGGCAATCAATAAACTACATCTTTAGGGTGGAAAAGTAGGCAGTAATGAACTACTCTTCCTGCTGATCGTACCTCAAAGAGCTTTGTCTGCTCTGAAAAGATGTCTGAGCTTATAAAGAAGGATGCTGAGAAGACAAAATCTGGGGGAAGATCTCTCACTCTCTCTTTTTTTTTTCTTTTCAGGGGGGAGGAATGTTAACGGATTTACAAATTTACACCAGTGTAAATGTAAAATGATTTTTCTTGGTCTTCTAAAAATTAAAAAAAAAATTTTTAAAAAAGCAGGGCAAGGCACAAATAGAACACTAGTTTAGTGTACTTCAAAGAGTTAGGCAATGACAGGAATAGCAAACATATTTATCTATTTACCTTGTACCAAACCCTGTTCTGAACTTATTAGATGTATTATTTCACTTAATTTTCACAATTACTCTATGAAGTAGATATTTCGTCCACATTTTGCAGATACAGAAATTTAGCAAGGTTGTAGAGCCAGAATCTGAACAGGAGGCTACTAAAAGCAAACTATTTGGATGTAATTGATTTTAAAAGACTAAGCTTTCCTAATGTAATATAAATTACTATATATCACGTTTTTCACTTGTGATATGAATAGTAAGTGCTAATGAGCTCTAATATTTATTGAGACCTTACTATATGTTAGATATCTGGCTAACTAACTGCTTTCTCTGTATCAGAGAAAAACCTACAAATAGCATATTTCACATGTTATTAATATTTTTATATTAAGTAAACTTACCTAATGCATTCTAGTACAACTAAAAATCCCTTTCATCTAATGTCTTTTTGTATTTTATAAAAAACTATTTTTTGGGCTTCCCTGGTGGCGCAAGTGGTTGAGAGTCCGCCTGCCGATGCAGGGGACGTGGGTTCGTGCCCCGTTCCGGCAAGATCCCACGTGCTGCGGAGCGGCTGGACCTGTGAGCCACGGCCGCTGAGCCTGCGCGTCCGGAGCCTGTGCTCTGCAACGGGAGAGGCCACAACAGTGAGAGGCCCGTGTACCGCAAAAACAAAAACAAACAAACAAAAAAACTATTTTTCTCATATTTAGAACAGAACATCATTTACAGAATATTATGGATTATAAAGTCCAACAAATGTGAAAATTACAATATACTATAATCAGATAAATTTTGTTTATGAGTACAATGTAACAATATCAAGTAGGTATATCATAATTTACCTAACCATTATGGTGGCATGTTTCTTATTTTGTATAACACTATTTTTTTTTTTTTTTTTTTGTGGTACGCGGGCCTCTCACTGTTGTGGCCTCTCCCATTGCGGAGCAAAGGCTCCGGACGCGCAGGCTCAGCGGCCATGGCTCACGGGCCTCGCCGCTCCGTGGCATGTGGGATCTTCCCAGAACGGGTCACGAACCCGTGTCCCCTGCATCGGCAGGCGGACTCTCAACCACTGCACCACCAGGGAAGCCCTGTAACACTATTTTTTAGTTGGAGAAGTGAGATAAAAGTTTTCAATAAGTCCAGAGACCACTGCTGCCTAAAGTACCTACAGACTAGGAAGGAAGAAAATTTTGCCACTAGAAATTTTCATGGGACCAAGATTACCCCAAAGATTGAGGCAGTAATCAACACTGCCAACGGGATCATTTCTTTTGTAAATCCACATTAGGAAGCATCTTCTGGAAGTCCACATTAGGAAGCAAAACTATGTTTACGTTAGATACTCTATTTTGACAGAAGGCAAACACTGTATTTTGAATGAAACATACTGATGAAGGTAATTTGTGGACTAAGTAATTAAATTTTTAAAATTTCATGATGACAACACTCCATAGAAAGACAAAAACATTTTTAAAGTAATGACATTGCTAGTACCCAATAAATTTTATCTACTTTAAAAATTATTATTTTAACATTGTTAGGGAAAAAATGTGTGCATGTTTCTGTATTTTTAAGTATTGATAAATTCTTTTTTTTTTTTAAAGGCTTGAAGAATACTTATCAATCTGTTAAGCCAAATTATTTCTGGGGAGGGAAAGGAGGGAGAAAGCAAAGCGAACTTTAATATCTACACTTTCTATGGTTTCAATCTTTCTCACTACATATGTATTCATGTATTATTTGGTATTTAAAATAACATTTTTTAAACTGGTAAAAAACAATGAAAATATTCAAAAGAAATTCAGAAAAGAACAAATACCATGTTTGTAGTCTGCTAGTTGTCCTTGAAACTCTTTGATTTCAACAGCTAAAGTCTCAGCTCTGGAAACATAAAATAAAAACACTCATAAATACAGAAATAGGCAGATGAACATTATGAATATTATGTATAACTACAAATTCAGTATTAAACTCCTGATACATACTACATTAAATGTTACTCAGAATAAAAACATATCTTGCATACTTTAACTGCAAAATTACTCACCTCTTTTCATATGACAAATATACTGAATTCTCTTGATTGTACATTTCTATTTCTTTCTGAAGTTTATTGATTTCTGTTGTAAGTTCACTTATTTTACTTCTAAGTGAAAAGAAATTAAAAAGTCAGTAATACTTCCAATCCAGAAAACAGTCTCTCTAGTTAAACAAAACAAACTTTTCATAAATGTGTAACAATAATATAATGGTTTTGTGAAATTTCACTAAAAAAAAGAAAAACAATTTAAGTGGCTTATTTGATTAAGGAGGTATAATCCCAACTGATAAACTGATACAGGTTCTCTATTCATTAAGAAAGATGAAACACTACTGGTATGGAAACCTGGGCAAACTGGTACAATCTAAGACAGAAGTAGATACCTAATTGTCACCCTTACAGCTCTTGCTACCCTCTAGGACAGGGTTTCTCAAGAGCAGCACTATTGACATTTTAGGTCTTTGGATAATACTTTGGTAGGTGGGTGGTATTCTGTGCACTGTAGGATGTTTATCAGCATCTCTGGTCTGGATGCCAGTGGCACACCCCCCCAAACCTAATTATGACAACTAAAAATGTGTTCTAAAAATTGCCAAATGTTTCCTTGGGGGGCAAAATCACTGCCAACTGAGAACCACTGCTCTACAGTCAACTACACAAATAGGTAAAAGTATTTTTTAATACAGAAGCACAAATCCTGAAGAAGAGAGGCAATGCAATGATGAGAAACAGCTCTATCACCTTCCCTTCTTTTGATTAAAAAGTGGCTGGATATCAAAAGATGCTATTCAACTGATGGCCTCACTATCTTTCTTACTGATGTCAACTTTGAGGACAGATGGAGAAAACCTATCCTTCTCCTATTGCCTTCTGCAGTTTGAGAATCAAAAGGATTCAGGTAATTGAACAACAAAAGAATTAAGAAGGACTAAGAAAGAAAACAGAGCTTTCAGGACACGATACAAGGATGCATTAAATGGAATGCAATTCAGAGAGAAAGAAGATATAGAGGATGAGCCAACAAGAAAACAAAGTGTAATGGAAAAATGGAGATAAGAAAGTAGGACACCTGAGCAGAGAAAAAGGTAGGTATAGAAAGAGAAAAGCGTTCTTAATTTAGAGCTGCATACTTAGAGATATATAACAAAGCTTATGAATTAATTAAAATTAGGCCACATTTATAGCAACTGACCAAATACATACCTACTTAAAACTCTGTACTAAATATATTATAAATAAGCATATATATTTTACCATTAATACATATACATATTAATACATATATCATTAATACATAATATTCATATATGTTTGAATAATATATTTCAGAATAACTAGTGAAAGAAGCATAAAAGATTATTATTATTAAATGAAAAACAGTGAACTTGAAATATATAGTTCACATACATTCAAATACATAAAATTTAAAACCTCAGCCTAACTGTATCACATTTTGTGATGACATCTATTTACAGCCAAATTAACCAAAAATGATGTTAGAATACAAAATTCTTAGGAATTAACAGACACCTAATTATCTTTTTTTTTCATCTTTATTGGAGTATAATTGCTTTACAACCTAATTATCTTAATAAGTACCGTAGTTAAAACTTCATGATCATGCATAGAAAAAAAGTATTTAACATACCGAAGAAGCCCAAGATAATAAGATTTGTCTAAAATTTGCCTCTGGGGACCTAAAAAACATTTTTTTAAGTATTAGTGTTCAGTTTGAAAATGCCATCAAAATAGCAAATCCAAAGCACAACCAGAATTACACTCAACAGCTCTCTAATAGTACTCACAAATGCCCCAGTAAATCTGAAAATAAGGAAGAAGCACTGAAATAGAAAAGAGAACTAATATCTTAGCATCATGACATAACGGAAGCTTGAATTAAGACCACAAAGAGTGTCAGGACAATGGACTCAAAAAAACAAAAACAAAAACAGTGGATTCTACAGGTCAGGTTGGCTGAATGGAAACTGGGTCTAAGGGGGTCTAGAACAGGGCTAACCAAAAGAACTTTCTGCAACAATGGAAATATTCTATAGCAGCACTGTCCAATAAAGTAGCTACATGGGAATACTGACCACTTGAAATATGGCTGGTGCTACTGGGAAGTGAATTTTTATTTTACCTAATTTTAATTAATTTAAATTTAAATAGCCACATATAGCTATTGGCTATCATAATGGACAGCGCAGATTTAGACTACAAATTTCTCAATGTAGGCAAGATATTATGATTTTACATAAAATTTTCACAGACTTTTTAGAAAGAAACATAATCTTACATTTCAGTAGGACTAAAAAAGTATTCCTAGGTTAAATGTCCCAAACCTTGAGAGAGGTAAAGTGCCCTGCAAGGCATGAGAGAAACGGCTAGGGAGTACTGACTGAGGTCTATGCTGAGAAGAGGGAGAGAATGTCTCACTAGAATGGGAAATGAGAAACTGGAACAGGTAAGAGCAAAAGTCACAGCAGATAGTGGTGCATGATGGTAACAATCAGAACTCTTTCGCACAAGGCTTTGAAGTAGAAAATTACTATCTTAAATGATACTGGTCCTGTTCTAAAGGAGAAATTAACACAGTAATAAAATTTGATGAATTCTCTATAGAATTGTAGTATGTTTCTTACCCTTGTTTTTAAATAACATTAAACATAAACACTTCTATGAAGACATTTTTAAAGACTAAACAACTACAAAATTTTGACTCATT
Organism: Phocoena sinus; assembly: GCF_008692025.1. Lineage (NCBI taxonomy): Eukaryota > Metazoa > Chordata > Mammalia > Artiodactyla > Phocoenidae > Phocoena > Phocoena sinus. Next base: position 75,561,439 of record NC_045768.1, on the reverse strand, counting down.
TTCCTTCACAGTATTGATAATTATTAAGCAAGCATTTCTAAATAATCAATTGTTTTTTTTTTCTCATCTTTTGGCCACGCCACACAGCTTGTAGGATCTTACTCCTCAACCAGGGATTGAACCCACACCCCATGCATCGTAAGCATGGAGTCTTAACCACTGGACCACCAGGGAAGTCCAGTAATCAATTGGTTTTTAATATTTAGTGAGCTAAGGGTATTATAATACAAGTAAGAAAATTTAAGTCTCCTGAAAGGCATGATATACTGCATTACAGAATGTAGTATGACATCTTATAATTAATTTTGTACCAGTAGAGTATCTTCATCCCTGATAAGTCATTTGCACAAATACAGAAAATAAAAAGCTCATTATAAAACAGTTCACCATGCTTTGAATTATATATATATTATAGACCAACTTTCTGAATCATAACATATAATATTATTATGCCTTTCTAAACACAGAGAGGCATAATGAGAGATGTAGTATATAAATCTATGCGTTAGCCTCACTTCCTTACTTAAGCATTATAATGGAATATTATTACCAAAAGTAACAATTCTTGATTCACTACTCATAAATACACAAATACCTTACCAGTGTCATTTTGGTATAGAAACCAAAAAAAAAAGTATTTCAGAATATTTCTATATAGTACTAGAAATCTAATTTTTATTCCTGAGCTTTTCTTTTCTTCAAATTATTTCAAATTTCTTCAAGTTAAGCAAAGTTTACCAACAAGAACCTACTGTATAGCACAAGAAACTATACTTAATATTTTGTAAAAACCTATAAGGGAAAAGAATCTGAAAAGGAGTATATATATACACATATATGTATATATAACTGAATCACTATGCTGTACACCTGAAATTAACATGACATTGTAAATCAACTATACTTCAATTTAGGAAAAGTTATAGCAAACTTTTATGTTAAGAAAAATGAAGATTAAAATAGCTAATATATGTATATAACTCCCTAGTTCACAATGAATTTTCACATTCATTCTTTTATTTAACCCTTACAATTTTGTGAATCAAGGAATAAGAATTGAGTAAAATAGCCTCTTTCAGTCTACAATTCTGATTTAGTAATATGATACTGTAATACTTGTACAAAATACACTCATCTTCTTAAAATAGATACCTTTCATCCCAGTTTTCATTCCACTCAAACCTTGTTGTGTCACAGGACGATCAGCAACTCTGATTTGAGAGGACAGAACTCCTACTGTCCCTATGGGACCACCACGAGAGCCCAGTCTTGCTGTTCCAGGTGGCATCTAAATGACAAACAAGATTCAGCTTTAATAAACAAGAAAAAGACTGTGCCTCTAATATTGTTAAGACTGCAAAGAGAATATTAAAAAAAACTAAGATTCTATATAATTTGTAAAATTTTCCTTACATTTTAAATGTCTGAAATATTAAATAAAATTAACCTCTAAAATTCTATGATAATTAAATAATACATTTCTTTAAAATTTAAAATTCTATGTGTAGATGTATTTATAGTACTCCCAAACTGGAAAGGAGCAAAATGTCCACCTATTTGTTCTTATTTAATCATAGGAAATGGTTATAATTCCATTTCTGTAAAATAAAGTCTGGAGGATTACATTAAAAAATAGTAACAAAGTTAATCCCTATATAATGATATAATAGTTCATTTTTATTTTATATAATTTCATATTTTCAACATTATTACAGTAAGTATATATTACCATTAAAATCAGAAAAAAATAAAGAAATTTTCATCTTGAGAAGAAAAGATATAATTACATCACAAGATAGCCATATAAGTATTAAAGAGTTTCCATCATTCAGCAAGCATTCATAATTATTACTCTACATGATTCTCTACTTCAGGTCTGCAGAATCTAATGTAATATTATACACCCTGAGGAAAGGTCAAAAGACTCCCTTCTTGTCAGTTCATATAGTATGTACAGGCATGGGAAGGTATAAAGGACAGCCTGAAACTGTTCCAAGATATCCTTCTTTTGTTTATCTTCCTTTCCCTCTTTTCTTTTTTCTCACTCTCTGTCAAAGAATAAAGTAGTAGATTTAAATATGTAGTAGAAATTTTAGATAGAGGTTAGATACAACCATTCTGGTTGATTTTGATTGTTTTTAATTCTTTTAGCTGGTAGCCTCAAATTCTATCAGCTAACATAGTTCTCAAGTGACTCTGAGAAGTACTTGGTAATTAATTTGAGTATGGGGGCCAGGAACAGTAACACATTCCAAAGAATACATTGTATACAGGAATACTGTCAACTACAAATTCAAATGAAATGAGTTCAGGATTATCCTGAGTGATCTTTGGGAAAGAATGCTAAATCTCTCCTTGGATAAACCTTCTGAATAATTTCCTCTTTGGCTCTATGCAAGCATAATTATGACAGCTACTCAAATAACTATATCACATAAAAAAATTTACCAGATGAAAGTATAGAGAAGAAAGCATAAATTAAAACTGCACAGGGCTTCCCCTGGTGGCGCAGTGGTTGACAGTCCGCCCGCCGATGCAGGGAACACGGGTTTGTGCCCCGGTCCGGGAGGATCCCACATGCCGCGGAGCAGCTGGGCCTGTGAGCCATGGCCGCTGAGCCTGTGCGTCCGGAGCCTGTGCTCCGCAACGGGAGAGGCCACAACAGTGAGAGGCCCGCGTACCGCCAAAAAAAAACTGCACACATTAAAAAGAATGGAGTAGGTATTCATGTGTTCACACAGAAATATATTTACAATACCTTATTGAAAGAAAAGGACAAGAGAAATAAGAATGTATACATATAGCACTGTCCTCATTTTGGAAAATACTAAAACCATACAATTATATATGGATGTGTGTTAGTGTTTGTAAATGGATAGAAAAAGGTCTAGAAGGATATACATCACACCTTAGACAATGGTTATACCTGAGGTAGAAGGAGGGAACTCTGACACTTTTCCTTTGCATGTTTTACAACAAGCATTACTATTTTAGTAACTGCAAAAATTAGTTAAAGCACCTGGCAAACAGTAGGTGGCCAATATATTTCAGATTCCTTTTATAAATATTTAACAAGCATAAATTCTTACTATCAGAATAATAGAAAAAGATACCCTCGCTCAGTACCATATATATGAAGACTTTAGAAAAATCATTTCAGTATAAGTTGATGATGTTGATAATATTACCTAAAACTCTAGAAAAATCTTAAAACTTAAAGAAAACCTAACTTTAACAAAATTATTCCCTCCAAAAATTGCTGCTCTTCTTATTATTTAAACACAGGACCCAACATTATCTCTAGTTTGCAATTAGTCTACTGTCCGAGCTTGAGTACCTCACACGCACCTTGAGATAGGCAAAACCATCTCTTGTGAGCATCAGAGAAATAACTATGAATATTTTGGTGTATTCATTTCTTTCTATGTAAATGTAAATATATATATCTATCTTTATGTTAAACGGACACCACACTGCTTTTTTCACTTAATACTGTACTATAAAGATATATTATTTCCTGAAATATTTTTTGAAAATAATTTTTAAAGGCTACTTAATAGCCGATTATAGGGATAGACATATCATAATCTATTTAAGATTAACCTGTTGTAAGGCCATTTAGGCTGTTCTCAAATTTTCACTATTATAATTATAATGAAAATGTAATAAATTATCCTTACAGGGTATTATTCTGCTTAGAATTATCAGCTTATAAAGTTTACCAATTATTTCTAATGTGGTGTGTTTCTCTTACTGATTCACTGATTTATGACACTCTCTATCTTACATTAAGCTCTTAACATTTACTAGTTTGTTTCTAGGCTGCTGTAGCAACCAGAACACTGTTTTACTTCTTATATTTTTATATTAGAGTATTGTACTTTTTCTTATTTTTGCCTTTGTACCGTTCTAAGTGAATGCTAGAATAGTTTTACAATGATATTCCTTCCCCTACCCCAAGAGAAATCTCAAGGAATTTTGATTGGACATAGGATTTATAGCTTTAATACAGAAAGAGCTTTTACAAATGAGTAAACTTTCCTTTTTCATTTTAAGAGTCTGAATTCTATGTATGACATATATGTTGCAAATACTTTTTTTTTAACCAGTTTGTCGTTTTTCTTTTAACCTTTTTATGATGTTTTCAATTTTTTTAAATTCAAATATATAAATATAAAAATACTTTCCTTTCCAGTACTCGATGTTTCCTGTTATTTTTACAAAGGCCTAGCCTACGCCAAGTTTATACAAAATACTTACCCATATTTTCCTCTAATACATTTATGGTTTCATTTTTTAAATATAAAATTTCTAAAATATCTAGAATTCTGTGTGAGGGAGGGATTTGGTTTTTTAAAACAAATGGTTTACCAGTTATTTGAGTGCACTACTGAATACTCCATGTTTTTCCAACTAATTTGAAATGTCACCTTAATCATTAATTAAATTCTTACACGCCCGATTCCATTTCTGGTCTTTTCCATTTCACTTGGTTTTGGCACCAATACACTATACCACTTAAATTATTGTAGCTTTAAAATAAATTTGAATATCAGCATGAGCAGGCCTCTTTCTCATAACAGTGTCTTTCAAACATTCTCCCACATTTATACTTCTAGATGTTTTCCAGAAAACATACTTATATAATAGTATGTTTTCTTTATAAAGAAAAACAAAGAAGAATCTCTTATTATAGACAAGCTTTCCAAATTCTACCAGGATATACGCATAAAACTTCAATTATTTGTTTTAAACTTACTCCAGTTGCCACTCGAATATTTCCTGATGGGGGCCGTGTTCCAGAAGGAGGCCTTCCTGTCAATCCAATCCCACCTCGAGAAACAGGCCGAGCTGCTGAAGGTTTGTGATTACTGGCCATTGCCTGCTCACTTTAACCACTGTTTGGAAACAAGGAATAGGTCTCCTTTGGTATCTTCTGTAGCAAGATAGTAGTGACCTGCATACCCTTCCTTCAAACATTTAATCCATGATGACTTTTCTTGCAAATTGCCATTCCAGGTATCACTACGTACAAGGTTGAGCTTGCTTTAATTCTGTTCAGATTTGACATTAATGTTCGATTTAGAACCATGAAGTCATTTATTACAATATGCTCTCCTCATTTCCCTGTTATCTTATCAAAATGCAAGCCCCTCTAGATATCTTTCTCTCTTGGACTCTCACCCCATACTCTAGTAAGCTTCCTCTCTCCCGGCAAAACCAGTATCTTTCTTCTCTGCCGATATTTTCTCTGTGATTTCTGGTCTATAATAAACTCCTTTATATTCTCAATCCTATTATAAATAGTTCCTTTTACACTTTGCCTTAACAGGTTCCCGTCTTCTCCTGAAAATGCTTTTGGTAGTGAAAGCTGTTTTAGCTTCCTGTCCCACAATTCCAAAGCAAAGGAGTACACCGCACCCTCCTTGCTCCACTATGTCACTGTCAAAACATTATTCTTCCAAGTTTTTAAAAAAATAAACAGGATTCTCTTCCTTTGAGGACCAAATAATGCAACTATATTGCCTTGCATCTTTCTTGGTTGCTTTTATCTAGGGACCTCCTAATCTCTCCCCCATGTTTACTAGTCTTTTGTTCACAGTCCTCTATTCCAGTACCACCAACATCCTGGATGACTTCCATATGGATACTGGATTCAATATGTAACATTCTAGCTTCACAGTTCCCTGACCTAAATTTCAGTAATCATTTCAACTCTATTTTAGTCATTCATAGCCATGGCCAGAGCTGGAGCTTGTCATCATCTGGAATTGCTTCATCTCAAATATCTTAATTGAAACACTTTATTCTCTGGCCTTAATTTCCTCTCCTTCTACCTTTTTCTCACCTTTATTCTCACTACACCTCCCCTTAAACTATTTCCTTTATTCACTCATTCTCTCCCAGTTTACCAGCCCCCTCCTTTACTCATCAGAATATATTATTATTTAAAGTTTGGGCTAATAATTTAAAATAGCATTTTAAAATTATGGGTCACAACCTATTATATTAGTAGCTTATGAAAACAATTTAGCAGGTTATGACCAATATGGTTTAAATATGAAATAAAATAGAAAATACAAGGGAGTTCACTGCACATAGGAAGAGTACTGTTTCATTAAATTCTTTTTCAGTTATATTTATATAAATTTACACATATGTGTATACTGGTCTATAATGTAAAATATATGTCCTATTATAGGTCATGTTTAAAAGAGCTTTAAAGATACTGAACTAGAGAGATAATATGGAGAAAAAGAGTGCCCAAGACTCTGGTCTCAGGAATGTCAATACCTAGAGATTGCACAGAAGAGGAGAAACTAGTATGAGACTGAAAACGAAGACTCAGAAAGCAAACAAAAAACCAGGAGTGTGTGTCAGAGATGCCAAGAAAAGGCAGGAATGGTCAATGCCATTTTCTGCTGGGAATTCAAGTAAGATGAATACTGAAATGTCCATTGGAATCCCCATCCAAGAAACCATTAGTGACCTTGAGGAGGTCAGTTTCAAGGACTCCTTTCCTTCTCAATATTAAATTACTGTCTCAGGAGCACCATCAACAAATTTGCAGCCTTGAACTCTTCTTCAACCCTTCTGGCAAAATCAGAAACCATTCTCTACATTCAACCTGGACTGCTGAACACTGTTGATGGAAATCCCAAGACTATACAGGCTGGAGAACTGCAAAGCCATAGTAACCAAATTTAGATGGACCCTCATCTCAGAAATTATTTTATTAATCCTTTATAAGCTACTCCGTCCTTGATGATTCCAATTCTTAACCACTTTTCTAATTAAGTCTGTTCCTGCCACTCTCAGCAGAGACTCAATTTCATAATTGAGAAAATTAAGACATGAAATCTATCACATTTGGAGCACATAAACTTTCCTATATCCACCCTGACCTCCAATCTCAATAGCCATCCTTTCTTTCATTCAAGATCAGTCTCTATTCTGATTTATCCTCTTGATCCCATACCTCTGGGACATTAGTTCCCTCTCCTTACCAACCTCCTTCTCCCTCACCCCTGCCCCAATTTCCTTTGGGGCATTATCCAGCTCTTACATATGTCTTTAAACTTTCTCCTTTCTTTCAGTCTGTTATCATGTTCCATTCTTTCCTAACCTTAAAAACTAATTTCTTGATCCTGAAACCACCTTTAATACAGTTTTATATGTCCTTTCTCTACACAGGCAAACTCTAAAAAATAGCTTATATCCATTATTCTCTACTTTTTCCACTTCCTCTATCTCCTGGATTCCTACTATTCCATTCAAATGGTTCCTGCCAATGCAGCTAGGAATGTAAATGTCATCTCTCTGTTACTGGTGTCCACTCCTACATGAAACCATCTCCGTGACACTCCCCTCCTGTTTCTCCTTTTTCAGTCTCCATCTTATTCTACGTGCCTTTATTAGCAGCATTTCTCAAGATATCATCCACAGTCTATTTTTCTTTTTCCTCTTTAAGTTCTCATTGTGCCACCTCATCTACACTCAGGGTTTTAACAATAAGCTAATGACTCACAACACCGTATCTCCAGTCCTGACTTCTCACAGTCTAAGGTGTTTATATCCAAATAATTACTTGACATTTCCACTTCAATATATCATCAGTATTTCAAAATAAATATATCTAAATGTAAACTCATTGTCATCTCCCCCAGATTTGCTCTTCCTCTTGGTACTAACTCCTAGCCACGCAAGTCAGAAACGTAGTCCTTGATTTCTCCCTCTCCCTCATTTCCCATAGCTAATGAAATAATACTACTGATTTTATGCCTAAATGTTTAAAATCTAACTTCCTCCCCATTCCTATAGTACTGCTCATGGCCTCATGGACTCAAGTGGATTATTATACTGGCCTCCTGAGGGGTCCCCTTGCATAACACACATCTTGCCTGTTATCCTCCCTAGGAATCCTTCAACGACCAGACCATAACCACCCTCACCTTTTTCAATTTGAATTTACAGGGCTGACCTAAATGCTACGATGGATCCATACACATCTCTATCCCAGGACCTATCACACCAATTGAAATAATCTGCTTAAGTATTTCTCTACCTTGAAGGCAAGAGCTGGATCTTATTTATCTTTATATCCCCAGCATATATCTCAGGGCCAGGCAAAAACTTTCTGTTCTTTTGTACCATCTGAATTTCCTCCCACATGAAGGCATTGCCAGTTACAAAAATTTACTGAATTATTAAAAAGGAAACAAATCATTTCTCGAACTAAAATGGTTTCTCAGTTTCTATAGCCCATGCCCAGTACTTCTTCCCTGGCTTTCCTTAGCATCATTCATGATCAGTCCTTGGATTACTTCTCGTCTCTCCATAATATTTCATCCTTTTCTTATAACTTGAACTAGGCCGATTACTCATAAATCAGTATCTCCTGTTCTGTCCTTTAAACTGGACACCAATTCTAAGTTTTCAACTGTTTATTGGGAATTTCTATTCAGATATCCCATTATCACTTTATATTTAATATGTTCACGCCAAACTTACAACCTTCGCATTCTAACTAGCTCAGTGATTCTATTTTCTTGCCATTTTGAACTCTTCGGACAAAGTAGTAAAATTACTACTATTATTATTGCAAATAGAAAAGTGAGTTTCATGAAACAACTTTTTGAAAGGCAGACAAGGTCTGTGGTCAAAACGGTTTCTCCCAGAGAAAGCTAATACAATAAACCTGTTTCCAACAGAATTAGTCAGTGTTAATCCAGCTTTCCTGAGGAACTTTAAGAAAATGTACGATATATAGAATTTCCACCTGATTTTCTTTGCCACTGCTTTACTATCGTGGAAGAAGTTTAGTTAGCATTAGATCAGTTCCACCGGGTAAAATAAAAGGGAGAGGCACTAGTAACAAATATGCCACTAACTCCGGGGTTAGTCATTCAAATGTTCACACAATCGCTGGGGTTATTCACACAACCAAAGAGGTTCCAGAAAGTTTAGGGATGCTAACGGAGCTCCGTCAGTTACCAGCCATATTATCCTCTCTGGACGTGTTTCCTTATCTGCAGTGTGGAAGCGAGCTCTGGCTTGCACAGCCGTTGTGACGATTCCAGATACTTCACATGAAACATCTGGCTCCTAATTATTACAATCATTATCCTCCCCGAATCAACCATTTTAACATATAGGAAGAAGTGGAAAGTTGCTAAGTCCCTTCCGCTCTGACCAACAGACAGAAATCTATTATTACTTCGAGTAAAATCCCTCAGCCCACAGTGAACTTTATCTTTGAGGCGCTCGAATCGTTCCCTCTGGTCTCGCCTTCGCAGGTCTCCACAAGGGACTGTTTGAGGTCTCTCCTCACGCTCTGCCGGACTATAAATGGAACTTCCTTGGCGGAGGAGAACACCTAAGAGCTGAATTTATTTTGTTTGAAGCGCATCAGCATCTCCAAGGGTAAAATAATCGGCAAGGGAGGCAAAGAGGGACCGGGATTTCTCACCTCCGCCAGCGCTGAGGGCGCGGAAGGAGGGAGGTCGCTCCGCGGCCGGGCGCGGAAAGAGCGAAGTCGCACGACTCAAGGGCACTCGCACTTCTTTCCGAGCCCTCCACCACCGCGTAGCCCTCTAGTCGGGCCCGCGAACCCGTTAGCTCACCCGAGACGCCCCGCTCACCTGCGCGCAGCTTTCCTGGGCCCTCAAGGCCTAACCCCTAGTGGCCGCTTGCCTTCGCGTCTCCCGGCAACGGGGGCTGGTCGCGGTGAGGCCCCCTCCTCCTGATTGGCCAATCCTCGGCCTTCGCTCAGTGAAGCGAGAGTGAAATGCTCTCGCGAGGTTTGAGGACTAACTTCTGTTACCTCGATACCTCTGGAAGACAGGGAAAACGGCGAGTTGGCTAAGGAAGAATATTTTATTTAAAAACCTTGGTTTTCTTTGTAATCAGAGTAACCTCTCTTGATTGTGTGCGTGACCTGAACTCACTCCAGCGAGTTTTATCATATCGCTGTGTAACATCATTTGTAATACATCAGACTTTTTAATAAGAATTATTTGAAGTTATTCCGTGGTAGGCAGCATTCATTGTACAGTCTTTTTGTTTCTCATAAGTAGTAGTTTCCTTCCTGTTAGAAGGAAGGAATACAACATAGACGATACAGCCTTAAGTATTGAAGCGATTCTGGTACCATGTTTCATTTCATTGAAAGTTTTACACCTTTAGGCTTCCTTTCAGAGTTATTTTGTGAGGGCTGAATTAAAAGCAAAGTTGTTTTAAAATAATGTTTTTTAAACATGTTTTTTTAAAAAATGAGAATTACGTCGTCTCAAATCCTATTTCTCTAATAAAAGTAACTTGCAGTTTGTTTTTTTTCCAGTCTTCCTATGGACAGCTTAAATATGATGGGAGTTCAAAAAAAAAATGTGATGGGATCTCTAAACATACATACATATTGGACTTTTAACATTTTCACATTATTCCCATCTTGCATACTTTTTTTTTTTTTTTGCGGTACGCGGGCCTCTCACTGTTGTGGCCTCTCCCGTTGCAGAGCACAGGCTCCAGACGCGAAGGCTCAGCGGCCATGGCTCACGGGCCCAGCCGCTCCGCGGCATGTGGGATCTTCCGGGACTGGGGCACGAACCCGTGTCCCCTGCATCGGCAGGCAGACTGTCAACCACTGCGCCACCAGGGAAGCCCTTATATACATTTTTTATGCCCAGATTTATTCTCTTGTATACCTGCCTTCAAGTGGGTTAAAACCAGTGCAATACAAAATGAAATAATGTCATGTGATTGAGTTCTCAAAGTTTGTAAAACATTTTCATGTAACTATTCCATTTGAGACCAACATATTTGTAATGGTCATTTGTTATACTTATGGTCGTTGCAGTGAAGGGTGGTAGAATTTGCCATCCCAAAATATGCCACTTTGGTATTATAAGGATTATTTGGAGGGGAAAGCAATTGAAAAGCAGGTACAGGAAAAGTTCTCTACTATTCTGCTATTTGCTTAAAAGCAGAATATAAATTTTCAAAAGTGCCCCTCCTTGCTTCTTAACCAGGAAGGACAAAAGTTAATCATTGGAGACAACTTTAGACCTTTACCATCCTGGAGACTGCACCAGAAGGATCTACATAAAAACTTTACTAATTAGCCTTTAACTACTGCTAGTTTCCCATATAGTCGGCTTCCCATAATTTGCTGTCTCTAAAGATTTAAAAGTTCTTTTCTTTTATCGCTTGTGTAAAAACTTATTGTTCCTTTGTTAAGATGCCATATAAGCCCAAGCTCTCGTCACCTCTCTGAGTTATTCATCTCTGAATTTCTCCCTTGTATATAAGACATACACGTTAAAACACCTGTTTTTCTCTTGTTACTGTCTTTTGCTACAGAGCCCCAGCAGAAAACTTTTCTGCTAGAAGAGTATAAAGAAAAAAAGATATTTCCTCTCCTACAACCTCTAACTGTCCAACTATTCCGTATGTTGTCTCACAAAGAAGCTACTGACATTTCTCCCTTAGGGTTTTCAGACGTTAAGGACCCAGCATTTGCCATTTGTATAGCGATGTGACAGTTTGAGAGAAAATTTTAAATCTTTAACACGTAAAATAAAACTTTTTTTAAAGTACCAAAAACCCGGCCTAGTATTCCCAGAATTCAAGGAAAGTGACTTGTTTCCAACTTGACCCCAAGCTCTCTCGTTTTAATTTAAAAAAGTTTAGATTAAAAAAAAAAAAAATCTCGGGGAACTACTCAGAGAAGGTTTGAGGAAATCGGCGGCGTAAACCTGCCCCCAACTCTACACGCGACGCAAACTCACTCAGCCACAAAACGGCCCTCAGCACAGCGGACTAAGATTTAAAATATCCGGATTGGCGCGCCTACGACTCACGCCCCGCTGGCGCGTGGCATTGTGGGATTTGTAGTCCGGCCCACATCCGGCATCACAATAAAAAGCTCAGCCGGGGCTCGGTGAGGACGCGGGCTCGGGAAAGTCCGGTATACGGGCGCCCACTCCGAGGGACCGGACGGTGGTATCTCTTTCTCCGCTGGCGGTCCAGCGCGCATGAGGGAATCGAGCCTCAGTTCCTCAGCGGCCTCAGCAGTCGGGACGCACACACTCTGCGTCATGGCGGGCTAAGGCCGATGACGAATTCCGGTGTGCATGTCAGGGTTGCTGTGTCACTCGGCTCGCTGGGCGCGCCCCTTCCCGGCCGCCCTTCCGCACCGGCCTTCGGGCTCTTCCGGTCCCGACGCTTCTCACCTTCAAGGCCCTCTGCCGCTGCACGCCCGGCCTCCCAGACGGACTGATCTTGCGCGGTGCCCGGGCACCGGGCGCCGGACCTCCTAGGGCCATGGCGAGTGGCGCCGCCAGGTACCGGCTGAGCTGCTCGCTCCCGGGCCACGAGTTGGACGTGCGGGGCCTGGTATGCTGCCTCTATCCACCGGGGGCTTTTGTGTCCGTGTCCCGAGACCGCACCACCCGCCTCTGGGTCCCAGACAGGTGAGCGCTGCGAGTCCCGCTGTTACCCGGCTGTGCTGCAAGCTTCCTTCTCTGGGAAGAGAGTGACCCTTCCCTGCCCTATCCTGCCCTCTTCCTCTTTTTCCCGGCCTTTCCGACGGTCCACGCTCCCTCCCAGTTCTTAGAGCACTGGCAGTCTGGGCACGCAGTGTAAGAAACTAGTGAGGTTTACGTGGAAAGAGGACCGGGTTGGGGGAACAGAGACCTACTTTCTTGTCCTAACTTGACCACTAAACGACTGAGTGACCTTGGACGAACTTCTTATTTTTTGTGGCTTCAGTTTGTGGACGATGATTTCCTGTGTTTCTTTTCGATTTGAAAAACTTTTGACGCCAGGTGCACCCTCCTTAATGAGGCCGTGTGAAAGCATCTGGCATGTGTAATTTAAGGAAGTCTACTTCTTTCCCTGGAATTTGTTCTGTAGTCTTCCCTCAAATTGGAGAATTAAGGTTCTCAAAAATTGCATTGCAAAAAGTTGTCTTGGCCCCTCTCCACGTTGTCCAACTCAGACTTTCTTAGTCTGGGGTATGTGATGGACTTGGGCGGAGGGGATGAAACCCCTCAAATGTCTTCTGGATGTGGCGGAGTGTGTTTTTTTGATGTGGCGGAGTGTGTTTTCTTGGGGAGAGAAAGCCCATTGCCTTCAAAAGATTTTCAGAGAGATTAATCAAAAAAATATTAGGAAACAGAAGGTTAAGCTCCAGTCCAAATCAAGTTCAAGGGTTTAGCCCTGATTTAGTTGTTGTAACAGGAAATTTAAGACCTGGAAGACAGATTTCAGTTCAGATAGGGAAAAATTGAGGTAAGTTACTTCAGGTAGTAACTCTCCCATCAGAGGTTTCACTCATTGAAACCATACGTTTTCCTCCATAAATTCAGATGACAACTGTTTATTGAGTGGCTCCTATTTGTTTGTGATCCGGAAGAAGAAGAAAAGGACAGACAAGTTTCCTGTGTTTATAGATCCTGCCTACAGTCTGGGAGGGAAGATGGATGAAAAAACAACCAAGTAAATAATTACACATTGGCATGTGTACTATGAAGAAAACAAATATAGGTATAACATACAGAATTGAGTGGAGGGTGATGTTAAAGAAAGAAGCCTCTCTGAGGAAGGTGTTTTTGGTATTTGTTTTTTTTTTCTTAAATGGTACTGAGTTTGAGCTGGTCTAGGGAGTGAGGAACAAGAAGGGTTGAATTGGAAGAGCACTGTAGACCGTAGGAGGAGCAAACACAGTGGCCCTGGATTGAGAAGGAGGAAATTCCCAATGTGCAGGAGGGAATGAACTGTGAGGTGAGGGCAGGTCTTAGAGGCTGGCGGGAGCCAGATCATGCCCTGGGAAGAAGGCTTAGGAAAGAAGTTAGTGGGTGGAAGCCTTCAGTTTCAAGCAGAGGACAACATTATTTGATTTACCTGTGGAGAAGTTTCTGCTAGCTTCAGGTGGAGAATGAGTCACAAAGGGATAAATGTGGAAGGAGACCTGTTTAGAGGCTTTTGCAATAGTGCAGCCAAAATACGACAGACTAAACTAGGGATATTGCAGAGGAAACTCCTATATTGAATTAGATAAGGTCTTCTCTAATGCTTAAGATTCTGTGATATTCCAAACTACTTGTTAACACTGATACATAACTTCTGTGTATTTGAGTACAAATTACTGATTAAGCTTGTACATTTAAAATTTTGTTCAGTAGAAGCACATGCGCAGTAAGATATGAACATTGCAGTAAAGAGTAGCTAAAGGATGCTTGTTGTAATAGTTGAATTCTGTTGAACAGCTAAATCCTCAAACTTTTACATTGTAGGACTGTGGTAGGTTGACAGGAGCTTAAATCACTGGATCACAGGAACTTGACAAACTTTGAGCTGCAATGACCCTCTCTTTGAAAACTGGTTCTTTTCACTTAGTTCATGTTGTCTTTTGGTTTTGTTTTTTAGAATTCATGTGGTATTCAATTAACACTGATTGAGAGCCTGCATTGTACCAGGCACAGGGCTCCATAGTGAGGAATTGGTGAGATAAGGTTGTTTTCCTCTCATTTCCAAGTGCTGTGGTAGAGCATCTCATAGTCACTCTTAGGCGTCCTAACAGGTGTCTCAGCCGTATCTTTAGTGTGATAAAAAGTGTCCTCAAGGCTGACATCCTGACAATTTCTATTTATTTCATGGTATATTAATAAAATTAATGAAGTGCAGGAAAATGTTTGGAGCCAAGTAGTAAACATTTTTATTTTCTCATGTACATTGTTGATAGGGCTCTGAATTGGGGTGGATAATGTAGGGGTGGACTGGTAATGATGGGGGATTTAATTTAGTTTCAAGGAGGCAAAATAGTTCTATTCTAGGGTGGACTAAACCAGATATTTCATCTTTCACAAGAGCCCACTGAAAACCCAGAAAGCCTCCGGGTCTTCTGAAGGCACTTCAGAATGGAGATGCCATTTTTTGGTTGTACATTGAACTGAACCAGTCAATATGCCATTGTTGCAGACTGCTTCAAGCCTCTAGAAGCCCACCTCAGAGTAAACTGGATTTCCCAAGTCTGTCACCAACGATTGCTTTGCCTTTTGAAAACTACCTGTATTTGAAAGACGCCAACTTCAGATTCAGCATCGTGTGTTAAATTTTCCCTGACCATGCCAAGGCTGGAGTGACTTCTCCCTCGTGTAAACACTCAGCACCTTGGGTCCTTAGTCAAGTAGTTATACAGAGTTTAAGAAATTAGAGCCATTCCCTTCCTACCCTCCGACCCACTATTCCCTTTTCTTGGAGGCAAAATTTTCATGTCTTTTAATGGCTTATTTTTGAATTTTGCTTTCGTATCTGTATATAAAGTGCTATACTACTATTTCTTTTCATTTAAAATTTCTTTTAGTTTTCTGTTTTAACATTTTCTGTTAGTTCTTGTTATGGAATATGAAAATTTAGCTGTCATTTCTACCCTCTACCAACCCCCATCACATATGCATCCTTTCTATGTCCTGATCCTTATAACATAGTTTTTAATGTAGACTAAATCAGTGTTTTGTGACTGTACAGAGTCTATCTACACCTGAGCTGTGGAATAAACTATGATAACTTTTCCTCAACAATTTTATGATCTCCCTACAGCTAATAATTGTCTTATTTTTGGTTTTCATTTGTTTAATTTTCTATGTATTTATCATTAATTCAACTTCATATTGTTTGCTAGTTGTCTAACTCTCCTCTCAAGACCTCTAGACACATTGAATATATAACAGTTTCATTTTCCTGATGATGAAAACTTTCTGACCTGGTCTGTCTGCCTCTGGTGCACAGCTGATCCTGGGATCTCCCTTCACTGTCTTCTCAAGAATCCCTTTTTGGACCTCTTGTCTTAGATTTCTATTATCAATATCCTTTAACTTTCTTGGTTTTCTTCCTTGATACCTTATTGGAGCACATCCTCCAGGAGCTTCCTGAAATACAGTGCAGTGATAATAAATGTATTAAGACCTTGCAATTGGAACATGATTTTAGCCTGCCTAGCTACCTGAAGAATAATTTAAATGTTTGTAGCATTGTAGTTTCCAAATTTTCTTCAGAATTTTGAAGTCATTGCTCCACTGTATTCACTGTGTTACAGTTGAGAAGTCTGAAGCCATTCTTATTCTTGACCTGTTACTTTTTCTCTCTGGGAGGTGATCTATATTCATTCATTTTTCACATTCATTAAGTGTGGTCCCTTTTAATGTCCATAAGTCATGTCTATAAGTTCTGGGACATTTTCTTAAATTCTTTGGTTTCGTCTTATTTTCTCTGTCCTCTTTTCTGGAACTTTTTATTCATATATTGAATTTGTTTCTAAATTGCTTTTTATTTCTCTCTATAAATTTCTTTCTCTCTCTACTATACTTCCTCAGAAGTTGCCTTAACTTTTTGTGAAATTATGTTTTTGTTTCATGGTTGCAATATCTTATACCTAAGAATGGCAATGCTGATTTTTTTAAAGTTATCTTCTCCTTAGTGGTCTGTTTCCTCCAAATTGGTTATTTCCCCTCCCTGTTTGTTTTGGTCACTATTTTACCCCAAATGTCTGGTAATTCTTTTTTTTTTTTTTTTTTGTGGTACGCGGGCCTCTCACTGTTGTGGCCTCTCCCGTTGCGGAGCACAGGCTCCGGATGCGCAGGCTCAGCGGCCATGGCTCACGGGCTCACGGGCTCACGGGCTCAGCTGCTCTGCGGCATGTGGGATCTTCCCGGACCGGGGCACGAACCCGTGTCCCCTGCATCGGCAGGCGGACTCTCAACCACTAGCGCCACCAGGGAAGCCCCTCTGGTAATTCTTATTCTGTGCTTTCCATTAAGGGTGGAGAACTAAAAAACTTGAAAGATCTGTGTATCCGTGGAGCTTCATGGCTATGAGCTTCACTGTAGGGTTATCTGGCTGGACTGTTTAATAGGGCTGATCTCCTGCCTAGAGGATGCTTGCCTGGCTTCTAGATTTTGTCTTTGGTGGTCTTGGCCTCTATGGTGAATGTACATGTTTCTCATACCCCAAGGATTAACTGTGCCTTGTGTCTACCCCCAGCCAAAGACTTTCACCTTTTCTAAAGAAAAAACTTCAGACTTTGCTGGGTACAAGAGGGGCAGTTGTCTGGCTGGAGTGTCTTTTTTTTTTTTTTTTTTTTACTTGACACTTAAAGCATTTTTTCACTGATTCATGAAGTACTTAATGATTACCATGTACAACATTTTGCTACAAACTTGGGCAGAACCAGCTCTGGATTCTGCCATTAAGAGCTTCACAGATCACTACGGTAGTTACACACAAGCATCCATCTGTACTGAGGAGTGCTAAGGGACACATTTAGGTAGATTTAGTGGTTTATATAATATAGATTTTTAAACATGTCCTATCTTTTACATTTCTTTGGACTTATTGATGAAATAGTTTCTAGGGCTTCCCTGGTGGCACAGTGGTTAAGAATCCGCCTGCCAATGCAGGGGACATGGTTTCGAGCCCTGGTCTGGGAAGATCCCACATGCCACGGAGCAACTAAGCCCGTGTGCCACAACTACTGAGCCTGCACTCTAGAGCCTGCGAGCCGCAACTACTGAAGCCCGCACGCCTAGAGCCCGTGCTCTGCAACAAGAGAAGCCATCGCAATGAGAAGACTGCGTACCGCCACGAAGAGTAGCCCCCGCTCTCCGCAACTAGAGAAAGCCCGTGCCCAGCAACAAAGACCCAACTCAACCAAAAAAAAAAAAGTTTCTAAAATGACACTTAAAAAAAAACAACACCAAAATAAAGTAAACAAGTTAAAACTAGCTACTACCAAATACCTTCCTTTGAAGATTTTTTGATATGATTCTGTGTCTGATTCCAAAGACTTTCAACTAGTCTTCCTAATTCTAGTTTTTTGTTCCCATTTCCTAGAGATACATAGTGCTGCTAATTCTTGAGCCTTCTGCAGATTCGTTGGTAAATTGGGCCTCTTACTTTCCCTCATGCCTGCTTAGAACTCATTTTTTTCAAGTATCCTAAGGCCTTTACTACTTTTCTGTCAGCTTTCAGTATTCAGTTATATTTCTGTTCTTTTTTTTCTTATTCTCTCTGGCCTTGTGGGTTTATGCCTTTCTTAAAATATACATAGATGGATAGATATAAAATATACATTATACATATTGTTGTAGTGGTGTTTGAGAAAGGAGTGAATATAGATGAGCATGTGTGCAGTCTTTATCTGGGAGTCTTCCCTTTTATGTACAGTTGTTTTATCTCCTTCAGCTAGATCACAAACTCCTTGATTTAGCTTGAATCAGGGATATAATTCTTTTATCCCCCTCTACAGCTAACTTACTGCCTTCCACATATAGTGTATCATAATCTGTTGTTTGACCTGTTATGTAAGGGAGTGGTGCTAAGTGAAGGATGTGTATAACAAATTGGTAATCATTCTAATTCCCAGGCAGTTATTAATACGCTGTGTTCCTAGAGCAGTCATTTGTATGTCCCTGTATTAGTTCCTTTAGTTTGTATATTGAAAGTGATTGATAGTCTAGCTATTTAGATACACATGCTATACTAATGAGTACTGAGTTAATGTTTCAGAGTGTGCAAATGTCCTCAATGTGTTTACGGCTTATTGATAGTAGATTCCATTATCCTAATTGCATGAATGTTTCACTTCACCAGGGATTTCTTAAGGTAACAATCACTGATAAGTAGAAATGCAGGTGGAGAAAAAAAAAAACCACTTATGATATTTGTCTCCTTTCCTTCCTTGTTCTTTCTGTTAATTAACATACTCTTAACAGTGAAACACTAATTAAGCTTCTCCTAATCTGATTAAGCCTCTGTAGTAGCTAAGACAAATTAGGTATTTAATATTTAATTTAAAACAATAGATTCTTAAAGTGGTATATAAAGTTCAACCTAGATACTAAAAGAAAATGAGTACTTTGACAACGTCTATCCTAGGCTAAGTCAGAGGACAAATGTATATCTTATTAATTATCATGTCTTTCCAGTCCTAACAGGGGCTTTACAGAAATGCACTGTATGAGCGGCCACTCCAATTTTGTCTCTTGTGTATGCATCATACCTTCAAGTGACATGTACCCTCATGGACTAATCGCCACTGGAGGAAATGACCACAATATTTGCATTTTCTCACTGGAGAGTCCAGCACCACTTTATGTACTAAAAGGTCACAAAAATACTGGTGAGTATAATGCTTTGGTATTTTTCTGTTTGAATAAGTTTTATCCTTTTGAAGATAAAATTCTTATATCTGCTTTCCCTAGTTTTTTGTTTTTTTTTTTTTTGCGGTACGCAGGCCTCTCACTGTTGTGGCCTCTCCTGTTGCAGAACACAGGCTCCAGACACGCAGGCTCAGCAGCCATGGCTCACGGGCCTAGCCGCTCCACGGCATGTGGGATCCTCCCAGACCGGGGCACGAACCCGTGTCCCCTGCATCGGCAGGCGGACTCTCAACCACTGAGCCACCAGGGAAGCCCCCTAGTTTTTATTATTATTATTTTTTACCTATAGCTATGGCTTAATAGTGAAAACCTTTTGGATCATCATTGTTCTGCAAATTCTCTGTTACAGACTTAATTGTCATCAGTAATGGTTGACATGATTACATTTGTAAAAAGAAAAAGATTATGACTTTATATACTTTGTAATTTTGGTTTTTCAGCTATCTTGTGCAAGAAATTCATTTACTCAGGAAAACTGAGAGCACTTCTTTATCTTTGGGCTGTTATGTCTGTATTTATGCAGCAAATTAAAGCCCCAGAAGGAATGTATTTAGGGTTCTGGTATCATTATTTGAGAGTATTTAATACTTTTGAACAGCATTTTCTGTGATTTGTATTTCTGATTCTTTTATATTCCTGGATTTGTGTTTGCTTAACAGCTCTTTGTTATAAAATGATATGCTTAATCAATGCAATATGTGTACTACTGTTTTTTTATGTATCTGGAATAGTTTGGGACATCTGTAAGCAAATAGTATGGCTCATAAGCACTCTAAACTTAATTTCTTTAAGGAGTTTGTAAACTGTTTTGTGTGTAGGTATGGGAAATCTTCAATACAGGGTGATACAGATTTTTTTAAACTTTTTGAAGGAAATCTTCAAATGTATACAAAAGTAGAGACATAGTATTTTATAATAAGTTATATATAAACAAACATAAAAGAGAATAGTGTAATGATCTTTTCTACTCATGTATTTACATAGCTTCAAGGATTATCAACACAAGGCCTATCTTGCTTCATCTTCTGCTTCTTCCAAAATATTATTTTAAAGGAAATTTCCAATATACTCTCTCATTTGTAAATACTTCAATATATAGCACTACAGTAGGGTTTGGCAAACTTTCTGTAAAGGGCCAGGTAGTAAATATTTTAGGCTATGCAGGCCATACAGTCACTTTCACAACTGCTCAGCTCTGCCATTGTGTGCAAAAGCAGCCACTGACAATAAATGAGTGAACATGTCTGTGTTTCAATAAGCCTTTATTTATGGACACTGAAATTTGAATGTCAAAATTTTCACATGTCAGGAAGTACCTTTTTTTTTTCTCTCAACCACTTGAAAATATAAAAACCATTCTTAGTTTGTGCACTGTACAAAAACAGATGGCCTACAGGCCACAGTTTGCTGACCCCTCAAAAAGATAAGGATTCTCTTTTTTTTTAACTAATTAATTTTTGGCTGCGTTGGGTCTTCATTGCTGTGTGCGGGCTGTTTCTAGTTGCGGCAAGCGGGAGCTACTCTTTGTTGGGGTGCGCGGGCTTCTCATTGTGGTGGCTTCTCTTATTGCAGACAACAGGCTCTAGGCGCATGGGCTTCAGTAGTTGTGGCACGTGGGCTCAGTAGTTGTGGCTCGCGGGTTCTAGAACGCAGGCTCCGTAGTTGTTGCACACAGGCTTAGTTGCTCCACGGCATGTGGGATCTTCACAGACCAGGGCTCGAACCCATGTTCCCTCCACTGGCAGGCGGCTTCTTAATCACTGCGCCACCAGGGAAATCCCTCTCTCTTTTTTAAAAACAATATCATTATCACACCTAAAACAAAACAAAACCTAATTTCTCGTTACCAAATATCCAGTGAATGTTCAAATTTACCCAGTTGTCTCAAATGTTCCTTTTTACAGTTTGTTTGAATTGTAACCCAAAGGTCCACTTGTCTTTTGATCTACTGGTTTCTTTCTTTTTTTAAATCCCCTCTCTATTTGAAACCAGCTTATTTTACCTGTAGAATTTCCTGTAATCTGAATTCCGCTGGTTAAAGCCTCATTTCTCTAGCCTCATGTTCCTCAGTCCCGTAGCCTTGTAAGCTATTAGATCTAGAAGCTTGATCAGATTCAGATTCAAGTTTTGAGCAAGAATTTTATACTTTCTGTTGTAGCACAACAGGAGGCATGTAATATTTCTTTTCATGATGTTAAGATTCATCCATTCTTTTTTTTTTTTTTTTTGCGGTACGCGGGCCCCTCACTGTTGTGGCCTCTCCCGTTGTGGAGCACAGGCACCGGACACGCAGGCTCAGTGGCCATGGCTCACGGGCCCAGCCGCTCCGCGGCATGTGGGATCTTCCCGGACTGGGGCATGAACCCATGTCCCCTGCATTGGCTGGCAGACTCTCAACCACTGCACCACCAGGGAAGCCCAGATTCATCCATTCTTTATAAAATTCCCATCAGCCTTTGAAAATAAGTCTTTAACATCTACTGGTGATCATTGCATAGATCCAGTATTTCATTAAAATTTGCAAATTATACTCTAATTCTACCATTATTTTTGGATTTAATAGCTAGCATTTTTCTGTAAAGAACTTTCCACATCAACTCTTTGGTTACCGTGTGAGACACACAGAGAAGACAGGATAAGCACTTTTCTTGCCCCTTCTCTCACCTCTTTTACTGGGTTTCAAAATGAGTTGATTCCCTAACATCTTTTTTTTTTTCCTTTTTTGATTCTCAAATTGTCCCATATTTGATTGGAAACCTCTTTTAAAAATTGTTTCCTGTGGCCTCTTGATAAGACCTTCAGAAGTCTTCCTTGCTTTTGGTAGTACAAAGTGTTCTAGACCTGAAGTCAGCCATTTTGCCAAGAAGCCTTATGTTTTTCTTTTAGTGGGAGATAGTATTTAGAAACCTCAATTTGAGTTGTAGTGGTGCTCACCAGGGTTTTTTTTTTAACTTAATTTTGTTTTGTAATTATATAAAACATACATAGTTGCAAAGAAAAAACTATTCAACATGGTGCATTCAGAGAAATCTGGATTCTGTCTGTATTGCCTTCTCCCACCATCCTTATAAGTAACTAATTGTTTATTAACTTTGTTCTTTCTCAAAAAAAAATTAGCAAATATGTATGTATATTTATGTTGCCTCTTTCTTAGATAGAAGGTATCTTACTGCAGTTTTCTGCCCTGGCTACTTTTGCTTGATAATACTGTTCTACGGATTACTTCATTGCAGTATATAGAAATCGTCATTCATTTTTACTATGGCATTGTATTTCATTGTGTAGCTGTACTGTAGCTATTTTAACCTATTTAGCCAGTCCCCAATTGATGGATATCTAAGTTTCCAGATTTTTGCTAGTGCAAGTGTCTTTGTGCATATGTCATTTTGTTCTTTTGTGAGTGTAACTTAGGTATGATATCTAGTTCTGGATCAAGGGGTAAATGCATATTTAACTTTGTTATTGCCAAATCCCCACATTAGGTGTTAAAACTTTTTTTGCGGGCTTCCCTGGTGGCGCAGTGGTTGAGAGTCCGCCTGCCGATGCAGGGGACGTGGGTTCGTGCTCCGGTCCGGGAAGATCCCACATGCCGCGGAGCGGCTGGGCCCGTGAGCCATGGCCGCTGAGCCTGCGCGTCTGGAGCCTGTGCTCCGCAACGGGAGAGGCCACAACAGTGAGAGGCCCGCCTACCACAAAAAAAAAAAAAAAAAAAAAAAAAAAAAAAAAACTTTTTTTGCATTTCCAGCAGCAGTAGTATACGTCCGTATTTCCCTTATCAACAAAGTATGTTGTCAGACTTTCAGATTGTTGCCAAAATAAGTGAAAAATGATATTTTAGTATGGGCCAATTTTCATCTCTCATTATGGAGGGATCATTTTTTCATATACAGAAGGGCTGTTGGCATTTTTTTCCTGAGAACTATATTCTTGTCCATATAATGTGGGGTTTGGCCATTTTAAAAGTCCTTTATAAGTTAGAGTTTTTAATCCTTTGATACAAGTTACAAATATTTTTTCATTTCATTATCTTTTTTTAACTTTATATATGTTCTTGTTTTTTTTTTGTAATGCAAAAGTTTATGTAATCATATTTATCTTGATTTTTTTTTTTTTTTTGTGGTACGCGGGCCTCTCACCATTGTGGCCTCTCCCGTGGCGGAGCACAGGCTCTGGACACGCAGGCTCAGCGGCCATGGCTCACAGGCCCAGCCGCTCCACGGCATGTGGGATCTTCCCAGACCGGGGCACGAACCCGTGTCCCCCGCATCGGCAGGCGGACTCTCAACCACTGCGCCACCAGGGAAGCCCTATCTTGATTTTTTTTAAGGTGTTTCTCATAGAAACCTGTGCAGTAAAAATACTGCTTCACATTTTAGAGTATTTTTTCTGCCTGGTTTGTTTCTACTTTATCATAAGGTCATCTTTTGTTATTTTGTTAAGTTACTTGATGGTTTGAGGCCAAATGTCATTTCTTCCTTCCTTCCTCCCTCCCTCCCTCCCTTCCTCCCTTCTTTCCTTTCTTTCTTTCTTTTTTAAATTTAAAACATACCACGTTAGTGAGTAGGAGATAAAGAAATTAATGATTGACATCCTTATGTCATGTCATTTTTCTGTTAGCTTTCTAGCCCAAATTTTATTTTCTAAATGGTAGAGTGGTACTGTTTTTTAGTCAGTATATATGTATAACACTTTCCAGTTACATTACAAGTTGCGGTTTTAGGTAATGGAGGAGGAAAGTGCCATCCCACACTTCGGGGCAAGTGCCAGGGCCCAAAAAGAGAGCTACCACAGTTTGCCTCTGGTCACTAGTTATTCAGCTTGCTGTCTCTTCTGCAGGCAAAATATACCCACTTCTCTCTCAATGTCAGACAAGCCAAAAGTCCCATCCAGTTGCAGCATCAAGTTCAAAATTAAGAATTTCTGGATGATACATAGTATTCTAAATATCAGGGAAATGATGCTCAGGTGTTTCTACATCAGGTCCAGACATAGTTCCTCTTAAATTTGGAGATCCGTGGACCATAAAACACAAGTTATCTGTCACCCATTCACTCAGTATACAACTGTGGAATATTGAGGGTAGTCAGAGGAAGCACTCCCACTCAGAAAAGGGAGCAATGCAAGACAGCAGTTTCTAATCTGTAGTCATCTGAAATTCGGATGGGTGGCTGTTTCAAGGACCCCCTACTCTGAGAGTGATAGGTTTTTGTGATCAGTTCCCTCTGGTCTCCAAAAGGGGTTTCCCAATCCATTGTTCTTCATGGCTCTCCTTTAACCCTCTGGGATTCTTTTCTGTTATTCTCCTTGGTCACATTGACCCTCCTTGGGGACTACCAACTTTTTCAACTTGCTTTCTGCTTGTGGGAGCTAGGTGCACAAGGGTCCTGTTAAGTCTTGAACAGTCACGGACATTTTTAGTTATTGGCAGCATAACTCTCTGAAAAACTTATGTTTTTTACCTGTCTGATTTCCAGTCAGATCTCTTTGTCAGCAGTCATACCTCAGCTGTAGTCTAGATTTGCTGTATTACTCCCCATCTCTCCTTCTTTCTTTCCCTGTGTGCCTCTTCAGATTTAGCTACTGAAACCTTGTGCCTTTCAGACGTTAGTTGGAAAGCTGAACCTTTAGGTTCTTTTCCCTGAGCTGTTTTCCCAGGTGAAAGCATTTATTTTCAGGGCAACAACCTTAATTTTCTTTGCTTTGAAAATGCTTTAAATCCATTTGGAAGTTTTGGCACTGTGCAGGATGGATGGCCATGTTTTTGATTTTTTCCTGTTGCATGGCTGGGTTTCAGTTGTCCTTTGCTGCTGAAAGGACTTCTCAGGTTTACATTTTTCATTTGGGCTTGAGAAGCAATTGGCTCTTCCACCTCTGCAAATCCCTAAGTTTGGACTCTTCGTTTCTGGCTGGGAACCAGCCAGTTCTTGATCTCATTCCATTCTTTTAGTACCTAGCCAAATGTGACCAATAGTAAGCGACACCCATTACTGAAGTCCTGTTTTCCAACCTCTTTCTTTAGACTACAAGTTTGTCATGTCCTGAGTTATTGCCGGTAACAGCTTTATCAAATGTTCCTTACTACATGATAAGGAGCACCAGCCTTCTATTCTGTGGTAATAGTCTCCTCATTACCTGCCTGTTAAGCCACTACCATATATTTCAGCTTTTTGCTTCAGCAGTGCCTCACTTTTGCTACTAATTCTGAATTGGTCCGGTAGGCTAGGTGACGTTGTGGTAACAGACAACTCCAGAATCACAGTGGCTTAATGCAATAAGTTTGCTTTGCTTCTTATAGATCCAGTGCAGCAGGGGGCTCTACTCCTTGTGGGATCCGGATGACAGAAGCTTCACTGCAGCATGTGCTTTCACAGAGATTGGAGTAGTGGGGAGGGAGCATGGCTTCATTGTGCACCTATCCTTAAAGCTTCCACCTGAAAGTAACATTATTTCTGCTCATTTTTAAATGCCAGAACAAGTCATGTAGCATACCTAAAGCCAAAGGAACTGGGGAGTTCAGTCTTACCATTTGCTTAGAGGGTGAAGAGCAGAAAATATTTGATGAATATAACTAATGGCTACCCCACACGTTAAAATATTTATATGTTCCATGTATTTCCTGGAAACTTCCTCTTGTAACCTTCTAGCCTTTTGTTGGATTGGTACTACCTGGGCTAATGTCATCCTGGATTTCCCTATTTCCTAGATCCCGTGTTTTGTCATTCTTAACTTACTCTTTCATTTTAGTGTAATACAGCTGTTGCAGCTTCCTAAGAAAGCTGTGACATGGGGGTTAAATATATTGTATTTGCATATTGGAAAATAGCTTTATTCTAGTCTTATTGAATATTTGATTTTTTGGCTGGACGTAGAATCCTGTGTTAAAACCATTTAACCTCAGAATTTTGAAGGCATTGCTCCATTGTCTTTTAATGTATAACGTTATTTAGAAGTTTGTCCCATAGAAAAGATGGGGAATCAAAATAGCATCACTTTTCTGGTCCCCTCCCAAACTTTTGGAGTCTTCTCTATTTCTAATGTTATAAAATTTCACAATGCATGTCTATCTCTGTTTCTCAAAGTGCCTTTCATTGGGCACTTTTGTGGGTTCATTCAATCTAGATATCATGACCTTCATTTTTAGGAATCTTTCTTGTACTATTTCTGTGTTCTTTGCCTCATCTTTCTCCTCCCCCTCCGCAATTATCTCTTTCTGGAATCCCTGTTAGATGTTGGACATTTTGAAATTACTTTCTAACTTTCTTAATTATCCTTTCCTATTTTTCATGTATTTGCCTTTTGGGTCTAATTCTCAGGAGACTTTTCTCCCCCTAGTTTTTTTTATTATTTTTTCAGTTTGGTTCTTCTATTTTTAGCATTTAGTTTTCTTGTTCTCTCATTAGTTCTTTTTTTATATAATATCTGTTTGCAAATAATACTGTATTGAAGATTTTTCTTCTGCTTCCTGAAATTGAATTTGTTTCTTATGGGTCCCCCAAACCCCTTCCCCCTTATTTTTCTGTTTCTTTGTTTTGGTTTTTCTCTTTCGTGTAGGTGGAACTTGATGATTGGTGGGCTTCGTTAGAGGGTGATCTGATGGTCTGACTTTTTAGATGGAAACCCTCTCGAATGTCTGCATCTGGAGTTCTTTAACATTATTCAGTCCTCTAGAAAAGAGTCCTCCTGCCTCTTACTTAGGTGGAGTGGGATGTATGCCTGGCTGCGGATATTGTGGGAGCAGGGGGACTGTAGGTACCACATTTCAGGATGGAGACTTTCTACTTATTCCCCTTGTGTTTCTTAGGGTTCCTTATTCCAGCCCTTTATTATGCCTGGTGACCAGAGTCTAGAAACTCTGCTTCAGTTCCTCCAGAGAATAAACCTCCAGTCTCCTTCCTGCAGTGGATAAGGATGTACTTTCCTGACACTGTAGGCTGAGAGGAGAGGTCTAGTGTTTCACTCTGTTGTGTGCAGCCTTTGAATCACTGTTCTCATTTTTCAGGTCCTCTGCTTAGCCCCATCCTCTATGGAACCTAGTGGCTGGATACTTAGTCTCAGTTTTGTGGGGCCAGTTACTCTGCTTCTAATCACTTTCTGTGTAACCTCCTCCATTTTGCTAAGTCAGTTATGTTGTTTTCTGTTTTCTTTGTCCTTGTAGATTAATACCATTTATAGCATTACTGTGGATAATCTGCCATTTTTAATCAGAACTGTCTTTTTTGTTTCCATGTTTTTAGATAATTTTTCATACTTATAATTTTTAGCTTGTACAGTGTTACATCAAGATCATAAGGCATTTAATTAACCATTTCACTACTGTTGAGTAATGAAATGAGTCAGCTTGGCTCTAGTTTTTTCTGTCATGTTAACTAATGTGACCCTAAATAACTATGTAAATAGCGTTTGAAAATCATTTGCATTATTTTCCTGTGTAGTTTCTTAGAACTGGAAGGGACTGTGCAGCCCACTTAATCCTGCTCCCTCATTTTACAGTCTAGGAATCTGATGTTAAGTAATATCCCTGAGGTCAGACAGCTCCTAAGTGGTATAGCTAG
This sequence comes from Phocoena sinus, assembly GCF_008692025.1. Lineage (NCBI taxonomy): Eukaryota > Metazoa > Chordata > Mammalia > Artiodactyla > Phocoenidae > Phocoena > Phocoena sinus. The sequence goes on along the minus strand of NC_045768.1, from coordinate 75,533,670 downwards.
GACTTGGACCCACTCAGTCTGGCACCAGAGTCTGTGCTCTTGACCGCTACACTCTTCTGCATTTCCATTGAGTTGAGCCTTAATTAGCTAATACTGTCACTTCATAAAGTGTTTTTAAAATTGTAGTGTTTTAATAACTAGCAAGGTTGAGCATTTTTCTCTATGAAAATGTGTTAATTAATGCCTTTTTCCCCTTTAGTTTGTAGTCTTTCATCTGGAAAATTTGGGACATTACTTAGTGGCTCATGGGACACTACTGCTAAAGTCTGGCTGAATGACAAATGCATGATGACCTTACAGGTACAGTAGTTCTATGTGAATATTCGAGAAAATAATTAAAGATGATGATTCTGTGGCAATTTAACTTAATACCCATTTTTCTCACAGGGTCATACAGCTGCAGTATGGGCAGTAAAGATATTACCTGAGCAGGGCTTAATGTTAACTGGATCAGCAGACAAGACTATTAAACTTTGGAAGGCTGGAAGATGCGAGAGGACTTTTTCTGGTAAGATCAGAGTAGACAGCTTTTGTAATCTTTTTGCTTCCTATTTGCACAGGTGATTTTTTTCAAAAATTTAGAAGTTTTAAAGTGGTATTTGAAAAACATCAGCGTATTTGAGCCGTTTAACTTGGGTGAATGTAAATTTTCTGACAGTTAATATATAATATCTTTTTTTTTTGAATTATTTATTTATTTTTGGCTGTGTTGGGTCTTCGTTGCAGTGCACAGGCTTCTATTTGAGGTGGCTTCTCTTGTCGCGGAGCACAGGCTCTAGGTGCGCGGGCTTCAGTAGTTGTGGCTCACGGGCTCTAGAGCGCAGGCTCAGTCGTTGTGGTTCACGGGCTTAGTTGTTCCGCGGCATGTGGAATCTTCCCGGACCAGGGCTCGAACCCGTGTCCCCTGCATTGGCAGGCGGATTCTTAACCACTGCGCCACCAGGGAAGCCCGGTAATATCTTTTTAAAATATGTACTGATACCTCTCATAAAACAACCAGATATGGACTAATAAATAGCTACAATATGGGTATGTGCTTCTGTGTATTTTATATATGTAATTTTTGGTACTCAGTTATGTTTTGGTTGTCATTTGAACAAGTTCAGCCTGAAACTTCCAAGCATAAGTCTTACTGAGGGTGGGTCAGTAGTGTTATCTTCATATATGAGGAAAACATCAGTCGTGCTTTTATTAATATTGAAGTACATTGTTTAATAATAACAACTTTCAGGCTTTGTTTATGTTGTAGTTTCAGGTGGGTAGTCTTTTAAAACCTCAGCTATTAAATAACTCCTAAAACGAGGCATCTGCTGTCTAATATTAGAACTGATAATTTATTTGTGGGGCACTTAACATTTTTGGTATGATTTTGTTTGTTTGTTTTTCCTTGCTTTTATTTATTCCTTAAAAGTTGATCAGCATCCTGGATAATACTTCAAGAAGTCCCTTTGTGCAGATAAAACTATCTGTAGGTGGAAAGTAGACAATGAGTTGTAACTAAACATCCCTTTGTTTTTGCTTCCATACATACAACATATGTGTTAAGTTTTTATTAATCTGTTATAGATAATCTGAATCAGCATAGGAAATACTGAGCATGGGAAAGGTTTTGACTTCTGGTCTCCTTTATTAGATCACAAACTTCTGAGAATGTTTTGTCTTTTAAAAAAAATTGTAGTGGCATCTACAATGCCTCAATTAATATTGAAAAAAATGGAATCTTATCAAGTTTTTAAAAACATTTAATATCCTTTGATGAGAGGAATAAATACACACACATGTATATATATATATATATATATATACAATCAACATAACACAAGAAGTTTTCATTCCATAAATTCTTGCCCTTTTAAAAAATCAATAGTCATTAATTTTTATTTTATTTTAATGCCTGCATTTATATAAATTATGAAATATTTCCCTTGGTAAAGCAACAATGTTTGGCTTTATATTTATGTTTTGGTTGAATCGAAAGAGGCAGGAACAGGAGGCAGGAAACTTGAATTCTTGCTTTAGCTCTGCCACTGATTGTGTGGTTTTAGATAAATTAATCTCTCTCAACCTATTTCACATTTTAATAAAGTTTACTTTTCTATGATATTTTATTTCAAACTCTTAAATAATTGAAATCTTTTTTGTAATCTTAGTTTTTCTTTTCTTGGTGCTTTATAAATATTAATCTCAGTATTATGTGGTGAGAAATTTAGGGGATATTTACTCTTTGTTATATATCTGTTTATATTTTAATATTGTATATGTTATAAATTACTCTTGTTATTGGGGAGGAAAAGTTGAAATGAATTATCAAGTAAAAATTGGAGGACTTCGCTGGTGGTCCGGTGGTTAAGACTCCGAGCTTCCACTTCAGGGGGCACGTGTTTGATCCCTGGTCGGGAACTAAGATCCCGCATGCCGTGAAGCCAATCAATCAGTCAATAAATAAAGGATTTCCTTTAAAACAATTGTGGGGATCAGAAACTTATTTCTGGAGGAGTTTAAGAAATTTTTAAGAAATAATTTAGAGAAGATATGGTAAATATAGAACTTCCCAAGACTGATGATAAAAAATACTGCCAAGCCTACAATACAAATTTTGGCTATCAGGTTTTTCTACTGGTAAAAAAAAAAGTATTTCTCTAACTTGAAAATCAGTTTTTAATATTCACTGGTATGTGTTTTATAATGTTAATAAAATACATAGAGCCATCAACCAAATGATCCATTTTTATTGATTTATTGTGTTCTTTTTTTTTTTAATACAGGGCATGAAGACTGTGTAAGAGGCTTGGCAATTTTGAGTGAAACAGAATTTCTCTCCTGTGCAAATGATGCTAGTATTAGAAGGTGGCAAATCACTGGCGAGTGTCTTGAAGTATTTTATGGTCATACAAATTATATTTATAGCATATCTGTCTTTCCAAATTGTAAAGGTAAGACTGTCTTATACTACATATTTTAAATTTTGTATTGAGCATTGTTCTATTCCATCTTGAGGTGGGGGGCGGAGGGCTAATGATTTAAATCAATTTACTAACTGTAACTTGAGTAATTTAGTAACTTTATTTCATAAGTATCTTTTTCCTAAAGGAGGAAACTGTATGATCATCTTTATATTAATTCAGACTTGATGGTGTGTTGTAAAAAGTTCTTGGGCGGGTTCCCTGGTGGCGCAGTGGTTGAGAGTCCGCCTGCCGATGCAGGGGACACGGGTTCATGCCCTGGTCCGGGAAGATCCCACATGCCACAGAGCGGCTTGGCCCGTGAGCCATGGCCGCTGAGCCTGCGCGTCCGGAGCCTGTGCTCCGCAATGGGAGAGGCCACAGCAGTGAGAGGCCCACGTACCGCAAAAAAAAAAAAAAAAAAAAAGTTCTTGGGCATCTGAGGAAAGACTTCTTATAATTTATTGGTATAAAGTATAGTGTGTAAGATGTTAAATATATAAAAATGTGATTCTTTGAAGTTGTATATTGTATAAGTGACAAATACATAAAATTTAAAGCTATAATTTATAAATACTTTGGGGTTTAAAAATCAGTATGCCTATTTAGAAAGGTGGTATATATAAATGTACTTAATTTTATATATTCAAACTAATTTTTCCTGTGTTCATTAATTTTAGATTTTGTGACAACAGCAGAAGACAGATCTCTGAGAATCTGGAAACATGGGGAATGTGCTCAAACAATCCGACTTCCAGCTCAGTCTATATGGTGCTGCTGTGTGCTAGACAATGGTGACATTGTGGTTGGTGCGAGGTACTCATGTTCTAGTCAATCAATCAGTAATATGTGTCTAGGACTTAGGTAGGTGTTAGAGTGCACAGAGATAAGCCATAGGAATTTCAGGTGAATTGGGGAGACCACAGGCACATTTGTGTTACTAAACAAAACAGTAGTAGGTATAACAGCTTTTGCACTAATGATACATGATATATTACAATAGTATTGCACTGTAAGTTCTGCAGTTGAAACATGAAATTAGAGAAGTTAGAGATTGGTGTGGGCAAACTTTCTGGAGAAGAAGAAATTTGAATTGGGTTTTGAAAGATAATGAAGGAAAATGGTGAAGGAACAATGCTGGGGAACAGTGGATGACAGGGGAAGATGATAGCGTGGGGCTTTATTATGGAGAACCTGGAATGTCCAGCATTTGTTAGATTCAGTGCTTGGGGTTAAAGGGTTGTAGCTCTTGAGCAAGAAGTGCTGTGATTAAAGCAGAACTTATGAATTATTAAATACGTAGGTTAGATTTAACTAGTGGTGACAATGGGCAGGAAACCAAGTTGGTAAGCAATTGCAGTAGTAAGTGTAAAGTTATGAAATATTCACCCTGCAGTGCTAATGGATAAAAGACCGGAAAATGAGATAATGCAGAGGGAAAATGATCAGAAGGGGGCGTGTCAGAAAAGGATAGAGCTTCAAACTTTGGATGATTAGAAGTCCACATTAATAAAAATGGACAAGAGTGGGAATTGGTTTGGTGAAGAAGGTGATAACTTCCTGGGATCCAAGTGGTGATAAGCCACACTCATGCAGATTGGTCATGGGCATTTGGACTGGGTCCTAGTGTAGCAACTGAGACTGAAGATCAAGATTGGCACAGAACTTCCAGAGTCAAGCAATAGGGCATCTTTCTCTGAGGGAAGCAACATAGAAGGGGAGGAGCAGAACTAAAGACTGAACTTGTGATACACTGTGGGTAGAAAAAGAGAAGCCAGTAGCCTAAACAAAAAGCAATCCAGATGTTGAAATTCAGAGACGGAAAAGAGATTTTGGAGGGAGATTGTGATCAGTGTCAATAAGTACATGAGGGGTTAAGGAATGGAAAGTTAGGAAAGCTTTTGGATTTGCTTTGAAAGATGTTAGCAGTGACTTTTTTGACATCACATTTTCATAGAAAATGATAGAAAAAGGTAAATGAGAGGAGACAGATAAAGAGATTTTTGAAGAAATGGATGAGGGAAAGGATTGTAGACTACTGTGGCACTGAAGGCAAGAGGAAAAAGGGCGACAGCCATAAGGGATACAGTGTCGAATAAAGCAGATGTATTTTACTCCTTGGCTGGGCCAGAGGTTGATTTGTTGGTTTAGTTATTTTCACCCTAAAGTCATTTAAAGTTGAAGAAAAATAAACAAAGGGGTAACACTGCTGTTAGTAGAAGGTTAAGTAAGAAAGTTTTTCTGCAGAGTTGAATAGGATTAGTACGGTTGAAAGTGGCTAACTTGTCTCCCCTACCCCAAAATTTCACAAAGAGAAATTATGGAAATGAAGTCATTTTTCTGAAAATAGAGGCTGGGACTGTCATCTAGTCCAGAGGTGAAGCTATTTTTTTCTTGATTCGGGTTACATTGCTAGTTAATGGCATAATAAGGACAGACTCCATGCGTTTCTAATGAACGGATATCAAGCATCTAGTATTTTCTAAGCCCTATCCTGGGTATTTGAGCCCTTTATAAGTTAAACAGTTTACTACCCTTCTTTATACCATAATACTTATGTGTGTAATACTCATTTTAAAAGTGTATGCTATGTCTGTAGATTTTTATGATGGTAACTATTTAATTTGGAATTGAAAATTGTGTTAAATATATATTTCTTTGTTCTTTGCCAGTAACTTTTTCCTTAAATAGTCTTTTTCCACCCTTTCCATTGCTTTAGAAAGTAATAGAGGGTAGTGTGCTGAAATCGGCATAGTTCTACACTCAGCAATAAATACATAGTAACATTTCTCGTATTCACAAATACAGATTATTTTTGCTTTGGATCATTGAAATGTGATAATGTTAACCTACTGTGGCAGTGACTTAAAACCACTTTCTGTTTCCTTATAGTGATGGTATTATTAGAGTGTTTACAGAATCAGAGGATCGGACAGCAAGTGCTGAAGAAATCAAGGCTTTTGAAAGAGAACTCTCTCAGGCAACCATTGATTCCAAAACTGGTGATTTAGGGGACATTAATGCTGAGCAGCTTCCTGGGAGGGAACATCTGAATGAAACTGGTAAATATTTCAATGTATCTAGTAGTAAAAAATGCTGCCTTGTTTGCCTTTTGGAATAATGAGTGACAAGAAAAAAAGATTGTTTTGTTAAGTCATTCAGTATTATTCTCATTGCCAGGTACTGATCTTTGAGACTTTTTATTATGCATAACCACAGTGAAAAATCATGTTCTTTTTGCCTCTGCCTCACAGTTTTAAAGACTTGGAGCTAAGTTCCCATAAACAGGACTCTTTTTCTTTAAATAAATCACCTAATACTTAGCTCATATATAGTAGGTGTTCGGAAATCACTCATTTAATACCTTTTGGTTGATTGGATTCTCTGAGAGGTTGTACAGACTAAAAATAAAAATGAGTTTAAATAAAGCAATGTCTGCTTAATGCGTTAGGGATCATTTGATTTTAAAATCAGAGGACAGTAGTTGTCTCAAATGAAATCTTAGGTTGGATATGTCCATGATCCCTTGGTCCGTGGATCCCTGGGGATTCTGAGATCCTTTCAGGATATCCATGTGGTCAAAGCTAGTTTTATAATACTAAGATGTTATTTGCCTTTTACACTGTGTTATCATCTACATTTATGGTATAAAAGCGGTGGTGGGTAAAACTGCTGGCTCCTTAGTACGTAGATGGAGGCAGTGGCACCAAACTATTCAGGTAGTCATGGTGTTCTTCACTGGTATGCAGTCGTCATTAAAAAAGAAAAAAATGCCATCTGCCCTTAGGAGTGTCCCTGATGAAGCATTAAAAATTAGTTTTGTTACATTTTGGCCCTTTAGTACGTGTCCTTTTTAACATTCTGGATGACAAAATGTAAAGTACACATACAGTTTACCGAAGTACCATGTGCCTCAGGGGTAAGTACTTCTGCAGTCATTTGAGTTGCAGGCTGAACTCCCTTTTTTCAGGGAATTCCATTTTTATTTCAAAGAACAACTACGGTTATTCAGGCTTAGGTATTTGGCAGATATTTTTTTTGAAAATGAACAAAGCGAGAATGTCACTTTAAGGAAAACAACTGACAGCATTTGTTGCCAAAGATAAAATTCAGACTTCCAAATGAAAATTGAAATTTTGGAAAACTTGTGACATTAGTGGTAATATTAACAAATGCGATTTTTTTATATTGAATAATAAAATGTGTAATCATATGGAAGATCTGCATAGCTCAGTGAATCAGTATTTTCCAAATGACCAGTTCATGGTCTTACAAAATCATACATGGGTAAAAGAACTGTTCAAAGTATAAGATCAATAGATTTTAGTATAATAGAGCATGAAAAATTCATTGATACAGTTTCAGATTCTAAATTTGTAACCTTTAGGATCTACTACTTGTAGAATACCCACATTTTTCTGAAAAGGCTATTAAGCTAGTCCTCTGTTTCTCAACTGTATTATCCGTGTGATGCTGGATTTTCTTTGTATACATCAACCAAGCAACAGATTGCAACAGGTTAAATGCAGGGGCAGGTGTGATAATCCAGCTGTCTTCTATTAAGAGAGACAGTAAAGAGATTTACAAAAATGTACAACAATGCCAGACTTCTCACTAAATTTTTAAAACTGTACTTATTTTTCATTGAACTATTATTCAATATGTAATGGATCTATTACTGTTTTCCATGAAGTAAATATACTTTTTGCTCTTCTCATTTTTAATTTCAAATTCAGTAAATCAACTGATATAACCTACATAAAAAAAAGCTGTTTGGGCTTCTGAATAACATTTCTGACTGTAAAGAAATACTGAAACCAAAAGTTTGAACACCACTGTATTATTTCATGTTTTTAATATTCTTACAGTTCTTTGCAAAAATGTAATCTTTTTGTCTATATGTACACAGTCAATAAATATTTACTAGGTACCTACTGTCTGCTCTGCATTGGTCTAAGCTCTGGGGAATACAGATAACAAAAGGGACAGAAATCTCTGTTCTCACAAATTTATGTTGTACAGGAGGAGACAGATAATTTAAAAGTTAATAAGTAAATATACAAGTATGTCAGATAAGTACTATGGGAAAAGTAAAGCAGGCATTGAGTTTTAATAAAAAATAAAACAGGAGTTTGAAATTCAGTAGTCAGGAAATGTATAATACTTAGGATAGCACTGGTTGCTGTAACAGATAATTCCTAAAATGTCAGTGGGTTAACACAAGAGAAGGTTATTTGTTGCACATTTAAAGTTCAGTTGACAGCAGGGTATGCTGGAACATGTTCGTAGAATAATTGTACTCCTCTAGGTCATTGAGGGACCCATGCTGAAATCATCATCTTCATCATGTGCTTGCAGGGTCTCCCTGAATTATAGATATTCAGCCACCAGACAGCATAAGAGGGGAGGGTAGAAGATGATGAACTAGGCCTAGAACTGGCATTTATCACACCCACCCAGATTCCACTGACCATTACTCAGTGTGTAATCTAGGGACTACAAAATGTAAGGGGGCGGAATAAGGTAGTCTTCGACTAGACAGCTACAGCTCTACCCATTGGAATAGGAGCAGGAATCTCTGGAGGACAGCTAGCAGTCTCTGCCACTGAAGGCCTTGCTGAGAATGTGGCTTTCAGGTAAAGTCCTTAAGGAGACAAGGGGGCAAATCTTGCTAACATGTATGTGGAGAATGTCATAGGCAGAATAAACAGCCAGTGTTATAGACTCTAGGGGGCTCCAGGGCCTATAGTAGGAGGCCATTGAATCAGTGCAACGGAGAAATAATGGTGGCTTGTACCAACGGGTAGCAATGGAGATGGTGAGAAGAGGTAGTCTTTCAGCTATATTTTAAAGATAGAGTTGATGGAATTTGCTGAAGGATTAGAATTGAGAGAAAGGAATCACACTCTTCTATTCTTTTTGGCCTGATCAGCTAGAAGAATGGAGAATCATTTACTGAAATGAAGTATTGTCAGAAGATACTTGTTAATAAAATTTGTTTTATTTTCGATCAGCCAGCTACTTTTTAGTAGAATCACATGTTTTTAACCATCCTTTACTTAATAGAGTTTTTTAAAATTTATTTATTTATTTATTTATTTATTTTTGGCTGCATCGGGTCTTCATTGCTGCGCACGGGCTTTCTCTAGTTGCAGCGAGAGGGGGCTACTCTTCATTGCAGTGCGTGGGCTTCTCACTTCTCATTGCGGTGGCTTCTCTTGTTGCGGAGCACGGGCTCTAGGCGTGTGGGCTTCAGTAGTTGTGGCACGTGGGCTCAGTAGTTGTGGCTCACGGGCTTTAGAGTGCAGGCTCAGTAGTTGTGGCACACGGGCTTAGTTGCTCCGCAGCATGTGGGATCTTCCTGGACCAGGGCTCGAACCCGTGTCCCCCGCATCGGCAGGCGGGCGGATTCTTAACCACTGTGCCACCAGGGAAGTCGCAGTAGAGTTTCTTTTAAACCATTATTTTCTTTTTGGCCAGTTTCCAGTAGAATTACATTTTAAAATATTTTGTTTCATAAAATTTTCTATTAAACCAAAATACATATTTTCTTTTATATATAAACTTTAATGTTAAAACTTTTCTATCTAATGTTTGTAAAATTTACTCTGCCATTCTCTCTTTGATTCTTAAAATTTTTATTTTAAGGTACTAGAGAAGGACAGACTCGCCTAATCAGAGATGGGGAGAAAGTCGAAGCCTATCAGTGGAGTGTTAGTGAAGGGAGGTGGATAAAAATTGGTGATGTTGTTGGCTCATCTGGTGCTAATCAGCAAACATCTGGAAAAGTTTTATATGAAGGGAAAGTATGTCGACTTCTTTCTAATTGCTATTATCTTAAAGCATTAGACAAATTAAAAGTTTTCGTTTCCCTTTCCCCATGCTAATAAAATTTTCTTTGGTGTTTTGACATTTAAAAATAGATTTCAATGGGGAGATTCTTAGTCTTGAAGTAGATTTTTTTTTTTTTTTTTTTTAAATATCTTTGCATGTAGAGAGAGCTGCATTTGTGATGGACACTGCCATTATTTGCCTTTTGGTAGTTACATAGATAAGCTGTTCCCAACCATTTTGGATTAGGCGCTTCTGTGTCACCTTTCATCTAATGCTTTGTGCCTAGTTATATTTAACTTGACAGGCCATGAGGGACCCTGCAGGGCTGTGCTTATAATGCCAGCATGTTTTCATGAGTAGGGTAAGGTAACAGCTAATACTTTTGGCCTTGAGATCAACTAATTGGAAACCATCCTTTGGTCTTACAATTAATATGTAGTAATAATCCATCCCCCACATCTACCTGCCAGTGAACTACTATTCTTGCACCACATGCATATGGTTGCTATTAAACATTATTTGCCAAGTGGAAGATTTTAAAATTGTGCTTTGGAGAAAGTTTAGGACTATAATTATTAACATAAATCCTTGTTATGTATGTCATTAATTTATGTGAACAGATAGTAATCACTTATCTCCTTTTTATATTCCTATTAAAGGAGTTTGATTATGTTTTCTCAATTGATGTCAACGAAGGTGGACCATCATATAAACTGCCATATAACATCACTGACGATCCCTGGTTAACTGCATACAACTTCTTGCAGAAGAATGATTTGAATCCTATGTTTTTGGATCAGGTGGCTAAATTTATTATTGATAACACAAAAGGTCAAATGTTGGGACTTGGGAATCCCAGTTTTTCAGATCCGTTTACAGGTAAGTTAGGGTTTGTATTAAGTCTTATATACTTCCACCAATGTTGATTATTTTTTTTATTTGTTGTGTTTAAACACCTATTATGATTAGCTGTTTAAATAAAAACCAAGATCTACAGCAGGATTTTGCACAGATATATATTTTTGAGGCTCAAATTATATAGTAATTTTGTATTTATGGAAACAATTGTAAGTCATTCTCTTTCAAAAATACAGCCACACTGTAAACTAAATAAAATTAAACTGAAACTAATTCAGTCATTTGAAATGAAAAGAAACCTGTAAGTTCCTTCATGTTATTGCTTCTTTTTAAAATATATATTTTGGTGAAATTTAGTAAATAGAAATTCTGTTTTCACATGAGGCTAAACTAGTTAGTTATGCATCAAATCTAGAACTAAACTATGGGTAGTTTTAGTTTACATGTTATTTGTATTCCACATGTTCATTTTTTTTTTTTTTTTTTTTTGCGGTACGCGGGCCTCCAGCTGTTGTGGCCTCTCCCGTTGCGGAGCACAGGCTCCGGACGCGCAGGCTCAGCGGCCATGGCTCACGGGCCCAGCCGCTCCGCGGCATGTGGGATCCTCCTGGACTGGGGCACGAACCCGCGTCCCCTGCATCGGCAGGCGGACTCTCAACCACTGCGCCACCAGGGAAGCCCTCCTCATGTTCATTTTAAGTCAGTTGTTTATAACATAGTATACAGCATCTAAAATGTTATTAATGGGATTAGGTTCTCATGCGAGTAGTATTATAATCCCAGTAGTATTAGTTTGAGTCTGGGATCCTTGGAAATAGAGTTTAATTCTAGAAGTATTAGCCTGAGCTCTGGGCCCTGGGAACTGAGGCCATGATATGGGATAGATATAGAGCGGCCCTATATCTGTCTTTTCTTAGATATAGGGCTAGCTCTAAATAAAAATTTGAAACTGACACTTTATTGTTAATGGGTTCCTATTATTTCTGACTCTATCTTTCATGTGCTAGTGCTCTTTCTCGTATTGCAAGGATCCCATATCCTCTTCCTGTCTCAGGTCTTTTTTTTTTCTTCTTCCCTCACAGATGCTTCATGCTCCTAAATTATCTCCTCTCCTTCTAGTTCAAAATTCCATTGTTCACATAATAAAGTTAATCTCACCTGCATGTTGACTTAAACAGATTATCAGACTGATTCACTATGAACTATAAATGATAGGACCCTCCCAGCAGATGCACTTGACAGAACAAGAAAAAAAAAATGTTTATTACCTGTGTATTTCTGTTGGTTGGAATATCAGTCTACAGTACAAAAGAGTACTGTATTTTATAAGCTATCTTGTGGGATGGAGGACCGATATTAAAGCAGCTGGCTCTGTCTGGAAATCTAACAACAATTTGGCTTTTTTGCTCCTCTGAAACTCTGTCAGCATCCTTAGATATATCTTTTTGTAGACGCCTCTGATTATTTCCTTAGAGATACTAACAAAACGTACTCACACACACCACACATTTGTAATTGTATAAATGGGAAGTCTGTTTCCTTTGAACCATTCATCCCCTTTGTAATTTTCTCCAGTAGGTTGTAAGCTTCAGTGGATACAAGCAATCTTGTTCCCTGCTAGATCTCAGCACTGAATGCACTGTTTGACACATGAATTAATGAACCCAGGGGTTCTCTAAAAGATTCACAGTTGGTGCCTGTGGTTTGATAGCAACAACAGCAGCAGGAATTCTAGTGAATTCGTATAGGAACAGGAACTGATTGTATGTGTATATTATTTAGGTCAGAGACCAACTGCAATTTATCTTTTTATATTTGAATTCCTAGTTATTTTAATATTTAAGTGCAGAAGCTAAGATATAATAAAGGATTAAAGTTAACAAAAATAAAACTTGGAGAATCACTGAAATTCTAGTTTCTTACTAACCTTTCCAACTATAAGACTTCTGACTGTAACTCCTCTTATTCTGTCATGGGACAGCCTTGCTCTTTTATTTCTCCCCAAATTTAGAATCTTCTGATGTAAGCAATGTGCCATTTATGAAATGCAGGATTCTGGCATACTTGAGACTTTTCTTTGTTTGCATGCACAGGTGGTGGTCGGTATGTTCCAGGCTCTTCATCAGGATCTTCTAACACACTGCCTGCAGCAGATCCTTTTACAGGTGGGAAGCAGTTTTGATCAATATGTCTTTCTTCACTAAATGTATAACATTTTGTATTATATAGCTTTACATTTTGAAGATATTATCCAGTAACTGATTATTCCCTTATTATCTGTGTTTCCAATCTTGATGGATCTCCTTTTCTTTAACTTCTAATTTTTTCTTTTTCCTCGAGTACTTTTATAGCTTTCCTCATGACTTTTAATAACATATTATTAAAATTCATCATTTTCTCCAGTGGTCCTTCCTGGAAGGAGAGCAGAGTCATTAAGTTCATAGATTTTAGAGTCAGACAGACCTTGGTTCAAAATCTGGCTCTACCACTTACTTGCTATGAGAAGTTGGCAAGTTACTTAACCTGTCTGAGCCTATTTTTTTTATCTGTGAAATTAGATAATAGGGGAATCCACCAACCAAGACACAGCATGAGTGCTATCACTGGCGAGATGCTACTGATCACGAGCAGAGAAGGAGCCATGTGAGTCCCTGAGATTGGATGGAGCAGTGCAGTCAAGAAGTTTGCCCAGGCATAATTTGCCTTTAGCATGGAAGGAGACAATCCACCCAGCTACCCAGGATTAGTCTTCCTAATCTAAGTTATTAATGGCCTTCATGAAGCCCTGGAGGTGTTGGTGTCTCTTCAAAGTGACTTTATTTACCAAAGGTATGCATGCCTCAGCATCAACACTACTGGAAAAAAATTGGACTTTAATACAACTGAAGAAATCTCTGTTTTCAGAATAGCATTTGATGTATTTTATGATGCTGTTGTTGGATCTTCAGCCAGAGTTCCTGGACAATATACCAAATTTGGGAAGAAATTCGTAGTATTTATGGTATCTATTGGCCTTGCAGACTTAGTACTGTGAGCTCTAAAAGTGACCGTATAGTCCTTTCTAAACCATAGATGGGACCAACACACAACCTCGGGTCAGTATCACGAAGTTGTGAACTGCTCTCAGTGAGCTTCCCTTCTCCTGAGAATGCATTGGTGGCCCAGATGCAAATAAATAGCTGTACCCTGTGCAGTGTACCAGTGTACTACAGAAACCAACTATCAAGCTAAATGTTGTGATAGCATGATGGCTATTAAGGAAGTCTTTGGTGACCCTGAAAAGGCAGTAAGGATCTGAAGAGTAGATAAGATGATAACTTTCTCTATCAGCATATTCAGGCACAGTGATGCTCTGAAACTTAGAACAACAGAGTTCCTGAATCTCATTAGCAGCTTTTTTTTGGAACAGAAAGAATATACCAAGCTTCAAACAGTACCAGCAAAATCAAGAGAACAACTGGGGCCATCGTAACTGTTGCACAGTGTCAGTAACTCAGAAGACGCACTGATTGTGGAGATATGCAAGATAGCATACTAAAAGTCCAAGAGAATTATGGAATTAATAGGTTAACCGAACCACACTGTTATAAAAGATAGGTAAAAACGTTTGCCGTATTGAGATATTATAAAAATTAAGTGGTATAGTACATATAAAGTGTTTAGCAAAATGCCTGGAATATATTTAAGCCCTCAATATATGTTAGCTATTACTATTGTTGATGTTGTTCCTCCAGTTTTACCAACAGCACTGGGTCCAAAACATTACCCATCTTGCTTCTCACTTAAGGTCAATCTTAATTCTTTTTCCTTTTCCTCATTTATATGATTCTCAAACATTTAATGTCAGTTAGAATCATATGGGATGCTTGTTTAAGTTAGTTATTGCAAGGTCCCACCCAGAGATTCTGATACACTAGATTAGTGAGGAGGTTAAAAATACTCAGAGTCGGACCCCTTCCCCAGGAATTCTGATTATATGGTCTTGGATGTGGTTTGCTGTTTAGGTAGTTTTAAAGGCTCCCTATTGGTTTCTAAAGTGAAGCTAATTTGGAGAACTACTAGGCTTTTATGGGCAGGCCCTGGGAGTCTGCATACTGAACCAGTGACTCTCATTCAGGTGGTCAGAGAACCACATTTGGAACAGTGTAGGACTACTTTCTGCCTCATAATAATGCCTTGGGCAAATTATTCAGCCTTCCTCTTCTGAAATATTATATAATAATGATCTCTAATTAATATTTAAATGATTCATGCATATAAGATGCTTAGCATGCTAGCCAGCATATGGTAAAAACTCAGGAAATCCACTTATTCTGTGTTCTTCATTATTTTAATGAATCCTGTTCACATCTGCAGTTTTGTTTTTTAGTTTTGTTTGCTTTTTCTGTATCTGTTGCACTGGTTATACCAACTCCTGAATATTAAGCTTAGAGGGGCTAGAACAATAGCTCATCTTTCTTCTTCCCACAAAGGCTGATCCAGGACTCCGAACATCTCCAAATCCTGCTGATTCTCTCTCTGCACTTGTTTTTCCTGTTTCTTTCTTTCTTTCCATTTTCAATAAAGCAGCTACAAGTATTCTCAAATTTGAGACTGGGCTATTATCATAGCATCCCTAACTCTTACCTAGTTTCTTTTCTATTTGTCTTATGTGCCAACTAATCCCGTCTCCATTTCAATAAAATAGTGTTCACATTTCATTATGGAAACTTTTGACTTTCTTTCTCTCCAATCTATTAATGCTTTTATAATTCATTAAACTTCTATAATTATAGTATATAAGGCATGTAATATTTATTTTATAACTTGAGAATTACTTTTCTGGCTAATTTTATTGAGATCTAACTGCATGCCAGATACTGTTCTAAGCATTTTGCTGTATTAAATTTACAGCTGTTTTATTAAGATGTCATTCTGAAGTGTGACTAATGAAAATAAGTCATTCTGTGTAAAGAAGGAGCAGTTTGAACTTTATCATTTGCTGTTACCTATGCTTACTAGGAGTATTATTGCATTTTAGGTGGTGGTCGGTATGTACCCGGGTCTGCAAGTATGGGAACTACTATGGCTGGAGTTGATCCATTTACAGGTACACATTTGTCATTTCCTCTTTTTTTTTATGTAATGAAAGGTTAAGGAAATTGGCATCTTCTTCTTGCTGGAAAACTTTTTATACAGTAAATCAAGACCAAACTTTTGACCTGGCTTTTAGAGTGTTCTCAGAATTGTGTCATTACTGCACATTAGAATCATCTGGGGAGCTTAGAAAAACTACTTCAACCTCATCCCCAGCGATGCTCACTTGATCTGATGTTGCTCTGGGTTGGGATCTTAGCAAGAGTAGTTTTATAATTTTCTCATGTGCAGCCAGGATTGAAAACTGCTGTTCTACTGTGTTAAGGCTGGTTTCCTCACTATCCTTACAAAATCTGAGTTATTCCCATCTCTTCCACTTCATTCTTACATACTTAATGTGTTTAGAATACATTTACACATTGAGAGGACTCAGGAAAGAATTTGCTTTTACGATTTAGGTCTGGAATATTTGGCTTTCCCCTGAGCAACTAACTTCTTAGTATCCAGCCTAAACCCTGACACATCTTACTTGTTTAGCATTGTTGAATATATGCAGGCATACTTTTTTACTCTGTATAGGCTGCCATAAAACGCAGAACTGAACTTGTGGTTCACCTCTTGTAAGCTTGACAGATCTCTTGGCATATATATTTCCCTATTATTTTATACAAGAGAATATGTGTGACATATGTGTTATTGAGCATAATAAAATATTAATAAACCCACCACTCTACTTGAGAACTAAGTTGGTATATGATTTTTTTTTTTTTTTTTTTTTTTTTAAACATTTATTTATTTATTTATTTTTGGCTGTGTTGGGTCTTCGTTTCTATGCGGGGGCTTTCGCTAGTTGCCGCGAGCAGGGCCCATTCTTCATCGCGGTGCGCGGGCCTCTCACTGTCGCGGCCTCTCGTTGTGGAGCGCAGGCTCCAGACGCGCAGGCTCAGTAGTTGTGGCTCACGGGCCCAGTTGCCCCGCGGCATGTGGGATCTTCCCGGACCGGGGCTCGAACCCGTGTCCCCTGCATTGGCAGGCGGATTCTTAACCACTGCGCCACCAGGGAAGCCCGGTATATGATTTTTTAAGCTATTTTTTCATTGTGAAAGTAACATTGGTTGGCAGTATTGAAGTTTAATGTAGTAAATAATTAAGATTAAGGACTCTGGAGTGAGAATGCTTAGACTCAAATCTCAGTTCCACTACTTTTTATGTGTTTTACCTTGAGCAAGTCATTCTGTTTCTGTGCCTCTCTTTTTCTCATTTGTACAGTTATATCTACTTCCTAGAAATAAGAGTTTAAAATTACTAAATATATGTAAATCATTTTATACGGAATAAATTCTTAGTAATGTTATACCTGTTGTATTACAAAAGAGTCTTAAAGTTAACAGTGCTTCCTCTCATTTTTAAGAAATTAAAGTTTTTAACAGTTTGTGTATGTAATGGACCTTTGTATACCTTATCTAAGCCACTGTCATCTCTCACCTAGACCAATGAAATAATGGCCTCCAAATTGGTCTCTCAGTCGTCCTCTGTTTATGCCCCTCCCTTGATTAAAACCCTGTAATAGCTTCCCATTGACTGTTTTCTCTTGCCTTGTATCACATTCCTCTCTGCCTTTTTTCTTCCATACTGGCCTGCATCAGTGTCTTGAGCATGGCATGCAGTTTTCTACCTCAGGAGTTTGGTACTGCTGTTCTCTTTGGGAATACTTGTGCCCTCTACTTTGCTATTTTGACCAGTAATTATTGTTTGGCTTTTTCCCTCCTTTTTCTTTAATTTTGCAGTATAGTATTTATTAAATGAATTCAGTGAAACTTCCTGGATATGCACATATACCTCTTGCTAGATCCTCTAGTCTATCATAAGCTCTCAATGCATCCTATACGTTTCCTTCAGAGAACTTTTCATTGTATTTAATTGTTTGGATGATAATTTGATTTGATTTGATAATTCTCCTTACCACAACTAGACTCTAACAACCAGGAGTACAGGCAGTGTCTTTGATCATGTCAATAAATATTTTATGCTTTGTAAGCAATTAGAATTAATTTTGTGCACTTACCTCATTCTTCATTTATCTACCTTCCCCCTTTCTATTCCTAATATACGCAGAAGATTAAAATGTTTTATTCATATTTTTGCAAAATACCTTCATTTTACGTCAGAACAAAAATGTTGTATAAATTAAGATTTGAAATGAATGTAAGACATAAATGAGATTTAAATTATGCTTTAGTTGAAGTAGCTGTATACACTGAGTATTGTTGAATTTTCATCTTGTGGCAGTTTTTTGTTCATCATCAGATACTGAGTTAGTGTTACTATAATGGGGACTCAAGAAGTTAATACATATGCCCTTCAGGAGCTTACAACTTGGGAGGGATTTATAAAAATGATGTAGAAAATGATTGGAGAAAATGACAGTGCCTACTACGTGACTTGGAATGAGAAAAGAGAGATTAGTATGCCTGGAGAAGAAGGAAATGGAAAGTTTCATAATTGTTTTGTGTTCTTTGATCTTTTAAAAACTTTCAGTTTAGATTGAATCTTAAAAATATGAGAGATGTAGAAAATATGAAATGGAAAGGCTTTGTTTTACAATGAAGCTCCCATTCCAAAAACTAAAATTTATTATATTAACAAATATATACAGTATATAAAATCTTACGGATTTATTCTTTTTTTCTGAAGTTGGTTGTTATTTTATTGCATGCACTGAATAGTTATGTATCTCAGTAATTTTGAAAACAAAAATCAGTTAGAAAAATCTTGCTCTTGACCACTCTGAATGATTTTCACTTTCTTCTATCCTGTAAATAGGGAACAGTGCCTACCAATCAGCTGCATCTAAGACAGTGAATATTTATTTTCCTAAAAAAGAGGCTGTCACTTTTGATCAAGCAAACCCTACACAAATATTAGGTAAGTGTATTTTAATTAAGTAGTTTTCTCACATGTCCACAGACTCCTTGAGTTGCTCTCAGGCTGTTTCTGTCCTAAGCATGTGCTGGGAACCAGGTGCTTACATGACAGAGACTTGTATTTCGGTATTACACAACTGAGTCAACTAAAAATACACGATCTGATAATGGACATTAATACTTTATAAGAAACCTTACACAAATATAAGTAAATGCTTTTTGATGACTTTAATGAGAAAAAAAAATTAAAGGGGAAAAATATCAGTCACATTCCCTAAGCTCTTAACTGATTTCAGAAAAAAAATAATGAAAACGAATGAGTAAAGCATTTAAAAAACAAAGATCTTGTCTGTAAAAATGAAACTGCTCAGTTGGCTTTCATTGCTTTTTCTGTTAATGTTTTCCTCAAAACAAAATGACTAGGTTTTGTTTTGTTTTTTGTTTGTTTATTTTTGACTGAGAGTATTACTAGCTCTGTTTTCCTCAAAGATTATGGTGAGAGTCTATTGAGATAAGATTACATACATACCTGAATATATGACAGGGGTCTTATTGTTTTGGGGAGGTTTGTTTTGTTTCTCATCATCCTTCATACTATCTTTATAAAAATCATTCATAGGTCTTTTCTTAATTGCTTTATTTTTGAACAATAAAGAAGTGTATACACACTTTTAGACAACTTGACATTTTTAAACTCTTGTACAAATATAAAAGATCTCTTTTTGCATTCCCTTAATAAACTGTTTTAATATTCTGTTAGTGTTAAGCAATTTTTAATGCCAAAGAATAATGAAATAGATCCAAGTTTCCAGTTATGATAGATAAAAATTTGTAAATTTGGACATTGTATCTTCTTAAACCTTTTGTGATGGAAATTTGGCCTTTTTTATTCTTTGAGATGAAAATTTTTGAGGAAATAGTGTTAGATGACTCAAAGTAACATTAATGATGACAAAGATGCTGATATTGAAGATGCATGTGAAGAGTTTGAAAGAAATAGTTTCATGAAATGTCAATATTATGGGAAGCAAATTAAATGTTTTTTTTAAAATGTGATGTCAAATGTACAGATGAAACTAAGTCAATAAATTAAATATAAATACACATTTAGCTTTTTGAGTATTTCATTGGCAGTCATAGAAGTTGCCATAAGTTGGCTAAAAGTTGTTATAAATTTTCTCTCTGAGAAAGTAGGGGATTGACTTATATATGACATAATACTACTTCGAAAAGCATTCAAAATGATAACAAATATGGTATACTTAAAAACTTATTCAAAGCAAAAAGCTTTAGAAGATCTTAGAAGACAACAGGTAAAATAAAAATCATCACAGTAATCTTTCTTTTTCTATACTGTACTCAGCTTAAAATTACTCCCAGGCCTTATTCTTGTTTTATGGTCTTTGATAATTGCTGTGAAAAGTCTTACCTCCCCATGGTGTGTGGTAGAGTACTCTTATTGAAAATGTTGGCATTTATGTGATATATCTGCCTAATTACAGTTAGAGAAAATTGAAGGTTTGGATTTGGGTTCTAGGTAAACTGAAGGAACTTAATGGAACTGCATCGGAGGAGAAGAAGTTAACTGAGGATGACTTGGTACTTCTTGAAAAGATACTGTCTCTAATATGTAATAATTCTTCAGAAAAACCCACAGCCCAACAACTTCAGATTTTATGGAAAGCTGTTAACTGGCCTGAAGGTACAGAAACACTCTTTAAAATGTAACTAGAAAGCAGAAAGTATATCTTTTAATTTCATACTACTGATGTTTCTAGATTAAATAAAAGTTGACATGTTAGTTGAAATTCGCATTGGGAAAAACTTCACAAAAAGGATTCACTATACCACTGTAACTCATAGTCTTGCTTTGGTCACATACCTTAAGAGAATCTGAAGGTAATGTAATGATCCCATACATGGACCATTTTGTATACTCTTTCAGAGCGTTTGTGGGTTCCCTGCAAGCCATCCACGAAACTATCTGACCTGTTAAACATAGGCTACAAACATTTGCTATAAGTATGTTTTCTTTTATTTAGTTAATTAACTCTTTTTTATTCTAAAAGTGTCCTCTTCCCCATTATTTTTTCATGTAATTGATTTATTGGAGAAAAAAATCATTTTTCCTGCAAAATGTCCTATATTTTGAATTTGGCTGATCACTTAATGTGTTCCTCTATCTCTGTTTTTCCTGCTAGACATAATAAGATTCTGGTTCAAGTAGTTTTTTTCAGGTGAATATCCTTTATAAATGATGTTGCATACTACCTTTATATCACAGGGCCCATAATTTCTGCTTTCCTCACTTTTAACGATGTTAAGATTGTTTAGCGCCTTCATTTACATGGTGTCTACCCAGTCCCTTAAATATAAATCCTTCCACCAATGTGTATAATAAGCATCCTATTGGCATTTGTGAACTGGAATTCTCCTATAAAGAACTTTCCCTCAATTCTTTGGTCTTGTTTTAGAATTTTTTAAAAGCAAGGTCCCAATCCTATTCTTTGCACAAAGATTTATTGAATACTCACTGTATGTCAAGCTATTTTAATAACCCAGGAGAGTTACCGTATTTTTAAAGTAATGTGATCTTGTAGCAGTAAATACAGTTTCTATAAATATGAAAAATCAGTTAACACAAGTTTCAGAAGTACACACATTTTGTAAAGCAGGCGTATGATTTTTAATGTTTAAAATGTTTTTTTAACATTAATGAATTTTTCTTTTCAATAGATATTGTCTTTCCTGCACTTGATATTCTTCGGTTATCAATTAAACATCCCAGTGTGAATGAGAACTTCTGCAATGAAAAAGAAGGAGCTCGGTTCAGCAGCCATCTCATCAGTCTTCTGAACCCTAAAGGAAAGCCAGCAAACCAGCTGCTTGCTCTCAGGACTTTTTGCAATTGTTTTGTTGGCCAGGCAGGACAAAAGCTCATGATGTCCCAGAGGGAATCACTACTGTCCCATGCAATAGAACTGAAATCAGGGAGCAATAAGAACATTCACATTGCTCTGGCTACATTAACCCTGAACTATTCTGTTTGTTTTCATAAAGACCATAACATTGAAGGGAAAGCTCAGTGCTTGTCAGTAATTAGCACAGTCTTGGAAGTTGTACAAGACCTGGAAGCCACTTTTAGACTTCTTGTGGCTCTTGGGACACTTATCAGTGATGATTCAAACGCTGTACAATTAGCCAAATCTTTAGGCGTTGATTCTCAAATAAAAAAGTATGCCTCGGTATCAGAACCAGCTAAAGTAAGTGAATGCTGTAGACTTATCCTAAATTTACTGTAACAGTGGGCTTGGGGACTGAGATTTTAAATTGATAAGTTTTTTTTTTTTTTCTCACATTTCACACGTCTGATTACAGATGATGAAAAGAATGCTGTGGATTAAGTAAAATCTTGTAAAGTGGGGACGGGGGAGGGGAAACAAAGGAGAAATAAAATTTTTGCACTGGTGAACTGTGAAATTTTCCTGGGTAATGGGGATAGGTTTTTTAATAGTTCAGATATAAATTAAGAATGAGCTATGACTAACAGCAACACTACAGTGGTGTAGTTCCCTTACCTTAGCCAACTAGGAGAAGACAAGGGCTTTTATTTATGTAATCTGCTTTACTACTTATATACCCCAGACTGTTACTTGTTGGTGGTTGTCTTTTATTTAATTTCTGCTCTACTCATTTTCATTGCTGGATTCTTTCAACAGCACTGATTGATTTCAAGGTTTTGTTTTAGGACAGCTACTTTAGAATTTTTAAAATTAAGTTTGTTATAAATTATTCCATATATTGAAAAGATATAAAATAATTTCTTCATTTAAGTCCTTTGTATATAGAAAGTTTGTTTGATGGCTTATTTTTAGTTGGAGTAAAAGCAAATTACTAAGCTGTGTTACGTGTATCAGTTCAGACAGATGAAGCCCCAAATTGACTACAGGCTTATGGTCCAGTTTCTTTTCCCCTTCACTATTTGACGTAACTTCATTATTCATTCCAATTTCGATATCTGATTGTCTATTTTTGGTCATTTCCATTATATCAAAGGGAATTTGGAATGTGTTGAATATTATCAGGCAATTGAGCAAGCAAGAATACATCAAACTGTTATTTGCAAGTCCAGAGACTGTCATGGGAAATTAGTGTTTTTGAGCCTCTAACATGGTCCCGGTATAGTGCTAAACACTTGGATATTTAATTACCAAATCCTGTTAAATGTAGGGTGATGTTATATTATCTCTATTTTCAGAAGTAAAGATAGTGGGATGAATCATGATGGAAAAAAGGAAAAGTACAAACCATGCCATACTTCCTAGAGAGGGAGGGATCACAAATTTGTCTATGAACATCCTAGCAACTAACACCAAGAAGGAACCAACCCATTAATTATATAATTTGTTGTGTCTAAGAGAACCTTAATTTCTTAAGAGAAGTGTAACTATTCTTAATCTAAAATAGTGAGCATCATTCCCAACATTTATGATATTTAGAACCATGAATTTCCTGGCTTAATGCCAAATTGCAGTCTAAGAAGAACAGTCCCTCCCCAATAAGAGAGGAATGGTTTGATTGTCTAGATTAGTCCAAGGAAAAACTCTCGGAATATCAAAAGAGAATGGGTAAAATGTAAATTGAGGGGATATGTATTTTGCTAAGTATTAAATTGCAATTTTCTGGTGTGTACCCAGACGTTAAATATTGTTTGCTGGTTCCATTAGTTACCCGTGCTTTGCTTTTTGTTGAATTGGGATTTAGGGGGTTAAGTCAAAGTTAAATGACTGCATTAAGAGTGTAACTGGGTCAGCCTGGTTCAGTGCTTACAATACAGTGCTTTCTTTCTAACATGTCATGTTTAGCATGCAATTGTAAGTACAATTTATCTGCAATATTTTGAAATACTAGGTACCTTTGAATAATGGTAGGATGTAAAGTCTTCGTTAAGAATAGGAGTTTACTCTTCAAAACGTAAGGGGTGGCAAATGGTAAACACTGTTTGCTTCCCATTAGTGTGCAAGTGTTTTTATAACCACTTTTATTATACTGTTATGTTTATTAAAGAAGAATTACAAAATACAGTTTAGCAAAAAGGAAAAAAAATCCCACTTGAAAGATAAGTGATAAGTGGTGATCTAATTGTTTTAAAGATTTTTTTAAGTTACTTTTTTCCATGATTCCCTTATTATTTTTTTCTGAATAGAAAAATGCACATTCATTGAATAAAACACACACACATTAAATTAAAATTGCCTATAATTCCACTACCCAGAGAGAATCATTCTTGACATCTTGTGCCATATCAATTGGTATGTAGACATGTTTTATTTTTTAAAAAAAGGATTGTATGATACACATTGTTCAATAACCTGATTTTTAAACTTGACATATAGTACACATATTTCCACCTTAATAAATATGTTACATTGATGTGCCCATTTCCTATTATCTGACATTGTTTCCTATTTCAGCTATCAAGCAATGCTATGGCAAATCTCACAAGTTTCTTACTAATTCCTTCGGATACATTTTATACTTGGAATTGGTGGGTCAAGTTAATGCACATTTTTAAACTTTGATAAATGTTGCCAAATCACCTCCAGTGGTAAAAGTCTTGGAGTTAATGTCCTTCATATTGCATTAGAAACAGTTGCCTGCAAAAGAGCTAAGTTATCATTGTCTCTCATTCATTAACTATTGTAGTCCCCCTCTGGCATTACATTTTTAAAAATGAGCATTTTAGGGAATTCCCTGGCTGTCCAGTGGTTAGCATTCCACGCTTCCACTGCAGGGGGGCAGGGTTCGATCCCTGGTTGGAGAACTAAGATCCCCCATGCCACACGGTGTGGCCAGTAAATAAATAAAATGAGCATGTTATGATTTTTTTTCATGACTAGCTGAATTTACAACTAAATAACAATGTGACAAATTTTTTTTATCTACCTCATAATCTTCTTAAAATAATGGAAGAAGCATAGCTAAAAACTTTCACAAAGATAATCCTGGGGATAAGACTGGGTTATGGCTTCCTTAGCAGTTATCACTGTATATTATGGTTATTTTGTGAAAAAATAATAAAATGTATAGAGGATCATTAGTGATTGTATCATCCTTCCTAGAGGTCTTGAGATATAAATTACCCACCTGAGAATAGGGAATGTTATTCAATCATTAAAAAAAAAATTTATAATTACTCTAAATTCTAGTGCATTTTTCTGTAGAAAATTATACACAGTATCTCAGTCTGTTTTGGCTGCTACAACAAAAATACCATAGATTTGGTGGCTTAAACAACAAACATTTACTTCTCACAGTTCCAGAGACTGGAACGTCCAAGATAAAGGTGCTGGCATATTTGGTGTTTGGTAAGGGCCCACTTTCTGGCTCTTAGATGCTGTCTTCCTGTGTCCTAGCATGGCAGAAGGGAGGGGGAGCTCTCTGGGGACCCCTCAATCCTGAGGGCTCCACTCTCATGATCTAATCACCTCCCAAAGGCTCCACCTCCAAATACCATTATGTAGGAGATTAGGTTTCAACATATTTTGAGGAGGCACATTCAGTCTGTAGCACAGTGTAGTTGTCATTATAAATACAATTTTGAAGGCTCATTTAACATTTTTCCATGTGTTTCAATTTTTTAATGAAAATGTTCATACATACAATGAACACCCATGGACGTGCCAACTAGGTTCTGCAGTTGTTAACATTTTGCCATATTTGCTTTATCTCTTGTTAATACTTCCATTTGAAATTATTTTAAAATAAGTTACAAATAACACACTTATCAACTAAATAATTCATTATGCATCTTTTAAGAAAAAAACATTTTAAAGAATATTCTTATTAATAACCACATACTAAAAGAATTAGTAATTTCATAACATCTAATATCCAGTGTATATTCAAATTTCCTCATTGTCCTAAGAATGTTTTTTATAACTTTTGTTCTAAAGGATCTAATCTAAAAAATCAAGGTCTATGTATTGAATTTAGTTATTTGGTTATATGGCTGTTTGGTCTCTTAATCTACAACAGTTCCTCCATCTCTTTTTTTTTTTTATCATTGACTTTGAAGTGTGTTGGCCAAACCAGAATGTTAACTACTCCCGTTTTGTATTTGTAAAAAACATTCTTATAACCCTACTGTATTATCTACTGTTGCTTAATAAATTACCTCAATACTTAGGGACTTAAAATAACACACATTTATTATCTCAAATTTTCTGTGAGTGAGGAATCCTGCCACAACTTAGCTGGTTCCTCTGCTTCTTTGTTTCACATGAGGCTGCAATCAGGGTGCCCACCAAGGCTGGGGTCTCATCTGAAGGCTGGACTGGGGAAGGATGCATTTTTTTTAAGCTCACTTACGTAGTTAGTGTTCAGTTCTTTTTGATTGCTGAGTTAAGGACCTCAGTTCCTAGCTGGCTGTTGGCCGAGGCTGCCATCAGTTTTGCCTGGTGGGCCTCCCTGACATGGCCAGTTGCTTCATCAAAGCCAGGAAGAGAGAGTCTGCTAGCAGGACCAACAAGAATCTTTATAATTTAATCACAAACATGACATCCCATCAACATCAAGATACTCTATTGCTTGGAAGTAAATTACTCAAGAAAAGTGGATTACACAAGGTTATGAATACCAGGGAGAGGGATCTTTGGTGGCCTGCTTAGAATTTGCCTGCCACACCTATTTCCTATAAACAGAAAGCTAAATCCAAAGGCTTGATTAGATTGAGAGGCTGTTGTGGCCAGAATATTCACAGGTGATTAGTACTTGTTTTTTGTTTGATTTTTTTTTTTTTACTTGATTGCATCATATCTGAGCTTCATTAATGATGTTTTCCTTCCCTTAACTAAAGGAGGTTAGGAGAATAAAAATGGTATCATTGGCATTCTAGTTACCATCTCAACAAAGATGGAGGAACATTTTTTTGAGGGGGGGAACATGTTTTTGAAGTTTTCTTGTTCTTAAATATTTTTCCACCTGTCTGCTTCCTAAAGTGGTTATCAGGTTTTATTTGTTTAATATTTGAAATTAGGATGCTTGTTTTCCAGGGATACTAAGAAAGGCAGGATCTTGACTTTGAGGGCAAAAGTAAACCACTCGTGCCTGTCATGGAGGAAAACAGCCTTCAGAATAAGGTGGGTAATGGAAGTTTTAGAGGAGAAAGTTGACCAACATACTTCTGTAAAGTAGGTAAGCTGATATTGATGCTAGGCCTAAGATGAATTCCTGGGACTTAAAACTTGACCCTGGGTTTCCTGGACACTTTATAATAAATCACAAAAGTATAATGTCCAAGTGGCAATGATATTTTCATTAGATATGATGTGATAGAGATACCATCACTCTACATTTAAGGCATATGATATAGCAATGTTTACTCAATGGTTTGCAACTGTATTTAAAACCAACCAGTTGAGCAGCATTGCAAAGAACAGATGAATTTAAGTAAACTAAATAGCATGCATTAAGTAAGTACATTATGCTATTTCCTATGTTTACCATTATTTCCATGGGGCAAGTACTGCTAGTAATCTTACTTTTACAGGTGAAGAAACTGAAAGAGGTCAAGTAAATTTTTTTGACAAGTCAGTAGTAACAAAACAAAATTATATTTAAAAAATTATGTTGGCAAAACTGGACATCCATATGGAGAAAAATCTTGATTTATAGTAGCCACTTCACTTTATCATAATAGCAACTATGATGGTTGGTAGTGGCATGTAAGGTTGATACATAGAGCAGAAAAAAGTGGCCTGAAACAAGTCCTCAAACCACATTTCTTTCATTCTTGTGTCCTCAAAGGAACTAATAAATTCAAGAAATGTTTGCTTACGTCTACATCATTTAAAAGTTCAATAGTAAGAGCAACCAGAGATGCAGTGTAATATAGCAAAAGAGTACTGGCTTTGGAGTTAAAAAGCCATATATAGTTCAGTGATATTTCCACCACTTACTAATGAGTTAAGGCAAGTTGCTTAACCTCAGTCCCAGTTTACATATCTCTACATTGAGATTTCATTAAATAGAAGAATAAGATATTTGTGTAAAAGCCTAGCAAAATACGGGCTTCCCTGGTGGTGCAGTGGTTAAGAATCCACCTGCCAATGCAGGGGACACAGGTTCGAGCCCTGGTCCGCGAAGATCCCACATGCCGCGGAGCAACTAAGCCCGTGCGTCACAACTACTGAGCCTGCGCTCTAGAGCCTTTGAGCCCAACTACTGAAGCCTGTGCGCCTAGAGCCGGTGCTCTGCAACAAGAGAAGCCACAACAATGAGAAGCCCGCGCACCACAAGGAAGAGCAGCCCCCGCTCGCCGCATCTAGAGAAAGCCCGCGCATAGCAATGAAGACCCAACGCAGCCAAAAAAAAAAAAGGCTAGCAAAATATCTGCCACATATGTGTTTACCAAGCATTACTTTCAAAGATAACCAAGTCTAACATCTTCTTTAACGATGAAAGTGACTGCTGTGTACAAAGAATATTTAAAAGGAAAAGAAAAATACTAGATTTTATTGCTACAGGGGGAAAAAGTGCCCATGTAGGTGGTAGGGGGTGGTGGTGTTCTGATGCTTTTTTAATAAAAGCAGTTGGTTGGAACTCTAAACACAAATATCCTTACACTTCTTTATAATGCCACAGAACCTCACCATGAAATATAAAGGCATTTCTGTTAGAATATAAGAATCACATCTACCCATCCTACAGCTGTAGCATTGAACAGTGACTCATTTGATATCAAACAGCATTGAAGGTCCTTCTCATAACTAGCAGAGAAATACAAGGAAAGAGGGGGCAGGGGGAGTCTAGAAAGTATGCATATAAGTTAACTATAGCCACAGTAATACTGCACAGAAAACAATAACAAAAACGATAGCATTTATTTAGCTCAGGAGTTAACACGTTTGGGGTTTGGCTGATCCTGGCTAGGCTCATTTGTGACTCTGCTCTACTCTGGACTTGACTGGATAGCTTAGCTGGGGCAGCTGAGCCCTATCTGTCTCCTCTTTCTCCTGGGACCAATGGGCTAGTCTGAGTATATAATTTTTATGGTGATGGTGGAAGCACAAGAGTGGACCATCTTAACTGCACAAGCTTTTATTGAGACTGCTTGCTGCACATCTGCTAATATCCCCTTGGCTTCATTAAGTCATATGGTTGACTCCACTTTGCAGGAATTATGTCTCTAGTCAGTGGAAGAAGGACATTATCAAATTACATGGCAAAGGGCACGAATACAGAGAGGTGAAGACCTGGAGCCATTAATGCCATTTACCACAGTGACAACATCGAAAGAAGCTCTGTGTGGATCTGCAACTTCTCAGTACAGAGTTTAACAAGCATTGAGTTTCTAGCATGTGCCAGATACTGTATTATATGTTGAGACTACAAAGATATGTAATACACGGCCTCTGTTCATGAGAACTAACAGTATTTTGAAGAAGATATTAGCAAGTGCCTGCAGTAGAGAGTTTTGGTTGCTCTGTAGGGAGAACAGTAGGTTACAAAGGAAAAAGCGGCTAATCTTAGCAGGGTTCAGAATGCAAGTGATTTGGAAGGGTTTTCAATAAGTGATACTTGAAGTGAAATCTTAGATGTAGTTAAGGTGAATGGAGGTGGGGTTTTTGAATAGTCTCGGAGGGTATATTTCTAGGAAAGCTATGGGGCAGCAGAAAAAAATGCTGTTCCTGGAACATCTTACATGTCGTAAGTTGTATTAATTAGGACTCTAGGCTGCAAGTGACAGAAAGTAACAAATCAGCTTAAAAAAAAAAAGAATTATTGGCTCACTGATGAAAAATGACACCATTAGGACTTTCTGTGTCTTGTTTCAGCAAGTGTCTCTTTTTGGTCTCATTCTCTTAGCATCCTTCCCAGGACAGGGAACACGACAACTAGCAGCTATGAGGTAACTTCCTTATAGTTCATCATTTAAGATGAAAGAGCAAAATTCTCATCTAATGTCTCTTTATAAAATTCCAGAGAAGTACTGATTGACCCAAGCATTAATACATCCTGTCCCTAGCCAATCACTGTGATTAATGCTCACTGGGTTAACTCACTGAAGAGTAGTTATGAAAATGGCATATAAATCCCAATCTCTGTCCATCCTCCCGTATATCTGTTCCAGGGCAGAAAAGCAGTCCTGCATCTGCTTGCAGAGCTTTTAAGTTCATAACAATATTTAGTGCTGGGCCTCTTAAGCTCTATAATATTGGGTTGAACCATATGAAACTGTCACCATTCAACCAGTTTTGACTTAGAAAAAAGGCAATTTCGTATGGTTCAACCTAAATAGACAATGGCATCTCACTGACTCTATGACAACCTGGATGTCATATTCACACCATGAGTCAGAGCCTTTTCCCTGTCCTCATGACCTCATTTAAGCTTAATTACCTCCTTAAACTCCCTACCCCAATATAGTTATATTGGGTTAGTTAGGGTTTCTACATATAAATTTTGGAGGAACATAATTCAGTTCATAACAAGGTCACAACAATTACATGTTATTGATTTTATGTATTTATTCTGTCTGTGAATATACTGTAATAGTCCCATTCCTTTCAGGCATGAGACTCAATGAGGCCAATATGGAACTCCTGAGGGCACAGTGGGCTTGGCCTCAGCATTGACTTTAGAAGGCAAATATAAGGGTGGAATGGGGAGTGGAGACAGCTATTTTCCCAGACCTGGGATTGCCCCTGCAACCCGGTTTGTTTTAGGCACTTACTAAATAGTTGCTGAGTGACTGAGACAGGTAGGGAATGTGGTCAAAGGGAGGTTTCTTTTTTCAACTGCTTTCTGTCACCTCAATGAAAGTTAGAAAATTACTACCACCCAACTAGTGTTGCCCTATCCTTACCTTTTTCCTTCTGTGGCTAAAGGCCTCAGCTGAGACCACCGAAGCCAAAAGGTGACACATTTTTTTATGTGTTCTTGATCTCTGATTTTAAAACCTGGTTTGTGTTTAGATCCAAAAATCCCACACAGCAGCCCACAAAAGCTAACATTCATAAAACTATGACCCATAATCTATTTTCAAAAACTCACTCGTCTTTTTCTTGTCCCTCATGCACTCTATGCAGGAAATACATAATCTCCGGAAGTACTCCCTAAATTCTCTTCTTTTCCATTGCTGCCTTCACACACTGCTCCTTTTCTTTTGCATTTCTTGCCTCAAATCCCTTTTAAAAATGGTCTGGGATCTCCTTATTGGTCACCTCCACTCCTAAACTCTTCTTGTTTTCCTCTCCTTCAAAAAACCATGAACTAGTGTGAAACGGCAGTTTATGAGGAAAGAAGGAAGAGAGAAAAGGTAGCAACACTAATATGCCAAGAGTATTTTTTTCCTGCTCCCCTTTCCCCAACATAAAGAATTAATTTACATTTAGCAGTTCGCTATACTTATTCTGGTAGATAAATGGTTAAACAATACCGGACTACTTGATGATGAGGAAACAGTGTTCCAATCAGTGGAAAAGTATTCAACACTGTAAGTCAAGAATCCAAGTTAAAACTACTATTATCATGTGTTAGAACAAATTCTTACAAAGATTTCAGTGTATGCATGACATTCTAAGTTGGTTCAGCCCTTCTTTTTCAAAAGAACTCGATTAAATAGAAGAAAAATAAGATGCTTATATCCTTTGGTCAATTTCTTTTTTTTGAGTACAAAATAATGTAATTTTTTTCTTAAGTTATATATAGCAGCATTTTTCTGACAATGTGCCAAGCTGTCAACAACCTAAGCGCCAGTATTTGAATATTAAATAAATTGAGAAAGAATAAATACAAGCGTCAAGGGCCTTTAGAGTGAAAAGGCATCATACCCAGAGAGCAGTGTTAATGGGGAAAAACAAAGAAGCAGAAGAACCTACTCTTGTACAACTCCCTATAATACATTAAAAAAAAAATCTATCCACGTGATGATGATAATGAGATTTCTTAAATTTGCTTTATTGTTGTCATTGTCAACCAAAAACTGAAAGACAAATGACACTGGAGAATCAAACAATATACCTTTACCTTACTGTGTATTGTATATAGACAAAGATTGAAAAACAGTATCAATAAGGCAAAGAGTTGTTGTAATGCTCCGCCTTCGGCCCTTTGTAGGGGTATGAAAACAAACAACAAAAAACCACCCACGTTGCTCACCTGCCGCAAACTCAAGCCTACCTCCTCGGCTGGCGGAGGCAGCGCTATTGGCCCCGGCCCCGGCTCCAGAAACGCCTCCTGACGTAAGCGATGCGGCCGGAAGTGACGCCAAAGCTGCGACGCCCCGTGCGCGCTGCTAGCTGCTGCGGCAGGGTTTCGGTCGATCCAGAAGCGGCGGGCTTTCGCCGGATGGTTGCAGCAGAGGGATCATGACGGGGAAGAAGTCTTCCCGGGAGAAGCGGCGCAAACGAAGCGGTCAAGAGGCGGCGGCGGCGGCGGCGGCGCTCGCGGCGCCGGACCCGGTTCCCGCCGTCGCCAGCGGCGGCAGTGGAAGCACCAGCGGTTGCGGGAGCGCCAGCGGCTGCGGGAGCGTCACCTGCTGCGGGAACACCAGCTTGAGTGGAAGTGTCACTGGCGGTGGGAGCTGCGGCAGCTGCTGGGGTGGGGGCAGCGTGGAGCGCAATGAGCGCCGTAAGCGGAGGAGCACTGACTCATCTGCCAGCGTCTCCGGCTCCTTGCAGCAGGTGCGTGCGTGCTCTTCTCGCCTCTTCTCGAAGCGGCTGCGTTTCCGGAAGAAGGTGGGCTAGGAGCGGAATGTGGCAGCGGGATGCGGAGCCGGAGGTATCTTATGTTAGCGCTGCGATCCTAAGGGGTCCCGTGTTTGAAGTTCACGTTCCTAAGTTCCCTTGAACCCCACACTCGCACGTCTCGAACTTAAAGTTTCCGATTTACCGATCGTCTGACTCATACTGATTTTGGCTTCTTCCACTCCTGTGGTCTCCTCAGTCTCCTTGAAAAGTATGGGTCAGGAACTACCCTTCAGTGCCCTTGCGAGCCGCGCTTTATTTCTCTCTTCCTCCACGTTACAAGATGAGAAAATTGAGGCTCAAAGAGGTTAAGGAAGTCTACCCACAGTCACAGTTTGTTAATAACGCCTACATTCGAATGCAATATCTGATTATAAAAGCCATGTTCTTTATGCTCCATCGACCTAGCAAGATATTAACGTTTTTTTTTTAAAAAGTTTGCTTACATTATAAAACAAATGCATGAATACATGCTTTAAATGTATACAACACAGAAATGAAAGGAAAATCATGGAAGCCTCTGTGCTTCCCCATTAATAGTTTGATATGCAGCCTCTTTATTAACTCTTGTCAGCCCTGATAATTTTTTTTAATTTTTTTTTAATTTTTATTTTTTATTGGAGTATAGTTGATTTACAGTGTTGTGTTAGTTTCAGGTGTACAGCAAAGTGCTTCAGTTATACATGTACATATATCTATTCTTTTTCAGCCCTGATATTTCTTATTTTTTGTTCTTTTCAAAATTTTATTTACTTATTTTTGGCTGCGTTGGGTCTTTGTTGCTGCGCACAGGCTTTCTCTAGTTGCAGTGAGTGGGGGCTGCTCTTCATTGCGGTGCGCGGGCCTCTTTTTGCAGTGGCTTCTCTTGTGGAGCACGGGCTCTAGGTGCACGGGCTTCAGTAGTTGTGGCTCACGGGCTCTAGAGCGCAGGCTCAGTAGTTGTGGCGCACGGGCTAAGTTGCTCTGCGGCATGTGGGATGTGGAATCTTCCCGGACCAGGGCTTGAACCCATGTCCCCTGCATTGGCAGGCGGATTCTTAACCACTGCGCCACCAAGGAAGTCCTTTTCTTTCTTTTTAATCTAAGGCTTTTAGTATAGTGTTGAACGCAAGCGTTCATAGTAGGCATTCTTTTCCCATTTTTTTTTGTAGTGGAAACATTTCTAATTTTACACCAGTAAGTGTATTTGCCATAGGTTCTGAAAGATACCTTTGATCAAGTTAAGGACATTTTCTTTAATTCGTGGTTTTCTGAGGGTTGTAGAGTTCTATCAGATGTCTTTAGGGCATTCTGTTGAGGTGATCAGTAGTTTTCATTCTTAACCTGATTATGTAATTTTATTGATAAGTTAACTTATATTGAATTGTCCTCAGCATTCTTGGGATAAATACTATTAGATTTGTTGATTTGGTTGTTGTACTCGGCAGAAATTCAGTATTTTTACTTTTGTGCCTATGTTCTTAAGTTAAATCAGCTTATTGTTTTTATTTTTGTAGTTAACCTGTCTTGTTTTGGTATCAGGGTTATGGTAGCCTTATGGATTGAGTTGGGAAAGCTTTGCATTTTTTTTGGTGTGTTCCAGAGTAGTTTATATCTTTTTCTCAAAGATATGTCGGAACTTGACTGTTGAACCATAC
Organism: Phocoena sinus; assembly: GCF_008692025.1. Taxonomy (NCBI): domain Eukaryota; kingdom Metazoa; phylum Chordata; class Mammalia; order Artiodactyla; family Phocoenidae; genus Phocoena; species Phocoena sinus. Next base: position 75,499,648 of record NC_045768.1, on the reverse strand, counting down.
AGCTGTCAGGGTCTGGTGGATTTTTCTAGGGGTGTTTTTTTTTCTCTTAACTGCCATCTATTTTTCCCCAAATTCTTCAATAGTTATAGATCTATGCATTTTTCCACCCCTTTTAGATTCAGTTTTGGATATCACCATTCTTATCTTAAATAGTTTCCATGTCTTTTGTACTCTTTATTATTATGGGGAGACCAATAATAAGGATTCTATAAGCATTTACATACAGAACTAAACTGTACTTCTCATGAGAAGTAACTGTAGTTGTAAAAAAAAAAAAGAAGTCATTATATATTAGGCATGTAGAGAACATCGCAAAATTCCAACAGTGCCATAATATTTGTTGTGTATTGCATTCCCTATTGTTGTTAACAGCTTTATAGAGATATAATTCACATACCGTACAATTCACTAATTTCAAGTATACAGTTCACTGGTTTTTGAGTATATTCACAGAGTGGTGCAACCATCACTGTAGTTAATTTTAAAATATTTTCATCATCCCCAGAAGAAACCCTATATGCAATTTTTAGCTGTCATCCCTGCTAGCCCTACACCCATACACCCATTCTATCCCTAGGCAATCACTAATCTACTTTCTATCTCTATAGATTTTTTTCTTTTGGCTGCGTTGGGTCTTCGTTGCTGTGCGCGGACTTTCTCCAGTTGTGGCAAGCGGGGCTATTCTTTGTTGCGATGTGTGGGCGTCTCATTGTGGTGGCTTCTCTTGTTGCGGAGCACGGGCTCTATGGCGTGCCGGCTTCAGTAGTTGTGGCACGCGGTTCTAGAGCGCAGGATCAGTAGTTGTGGCACACGGGCTTAGTTGCTCTGCGGCATCTTCCCAGACCAGGGCTCGAACCCGTGTCCCCTGCATTGGCAGGTGGGTTCTTAACCACTGAGCCACTAGGGAAGTCCCCTCTATAGACTTATAAATTTCCCTGTTCTGGGCATTTTATGTGAATAGAATCATATGTGATCTTTTGTGTCTGGCTTCTCTCACCTAGCATATTTGTTTTTCAGAGTCTGCCCATGTTTTAACACATATCAGTACTTCATTTCTTTTTGTAGCTGAATAATATTTCATTGTGTGGCTAATACCACATTTAAGTTTTTAATTTGTCAATTGATATAGACATTTGGATTGTTTCCAACTTTTGGCTATTATGCATAATGCTGCTATGAGCATTTGTGTACAAGTTTCTGTGCGGACATTATGGTTACATTTCTTTTGGATATATATCCAGGAATGAAATTTCTGCATCATATGGCAACTTTATAAGGAACTACAAACCATTTTCCAAACCAGCTGCACTATTTTATATTCCTACTAGCACTGTATGGGAGTTCAGTTCCTTTACATCCTTGCTAACACCTGAATTGCTTTGTGAGCCATTAGAACAAGAGCTAACCTTTGCTTTTTTTAGTGTAATTATCATAGTGTTCTTTAAAATTAGCCTGTTTTTAAACTGCATTTTAAACAATTGCGTTAGAAAGTATAAAAAGGAAACCTACTTGAATAATATAGTTAGGAATTTTCCTGAGGAAATGACTTTTAAATTGATACCTGAGTTTGTTGATCTTGGGAGTATAGAGAGATGGGGAAGTGGGGAAGAAAGACTCTCCTAGACAGAAGAACAGTGTGTACAAAAGCCCTGCCTGTATGAAATGAAGGGAGAACACCTTATGTTTGAGTAGTTCAGACAAGGTCGTTGTGTTTGGAACACAATGAGCAGAAGGACCTAATAGGCTATATTACCCTAAGAACAGTGGGAAGTCATTGACAGCTTATATCAGGAAATAGGGAGGATGAGTATATGAGCATTTTATAAAATCCATTTTGGTGTCAGTATACAAAACAGATTGGCAAGACCTCAGATTAGATGTAGGGAGTCCAGTTAAGTGCTACTGAGGTAATCTAGGCAAAAAGAGGATGGTACCTTGGATCAGGATTATGGCAGTAGATTTGGAGAGACTGGATAGATTTGGGAGATAGGAGGTAAAATTGATTGAAATGTCTTAAATTACTTGCCTGCTTTGAATATCATTAGATATATAACAGTTTTTAAAATGATAGAGACTTCCCTGGTGGCCCAGTGGCTGAGAATCCATTTTCCAATGCAGGGGACGCGGGTTCAATCCCTGGTTAGGGAACCAAGATCCCACACGCCACGGGGCAACTAAGCCTGCACGCTGCAACTACTGAGCCCATGCGCCTCAACTAGAGAGCCTGAGCCTGTGTGCTGCAACTAAGACCCAATGCCACCAAAAATAAATAAATAAATATTTTTTAAAAAGAAATCTTTATTTTAAAAAATGACAATAGCTTTTGGTAAGCAATGATACTTTATTATATAATACTTGTGGTTTATAACTTTTTGCTGCTATCCCATTTCTTTTTATGAATTAAGAAGAATGACAATGCATACATAAAATTCTTGGGTGAATTGTCTACTGGAGGAATATCGTATTCCACAAGTATAAAATTGTAGGAAATCATTCAGTATTGAGTATATTTTCATTTATGTGTCCTAGGATATTATCTCTTCACTTTTTCTCAATTTATTGATAATTACAGAGTGGAGAGTAACTTCAAAGAATACTGAGCAATTAAATAATCTTTCCTATGGTTTTAAATAAATAATTTGTGCAAAAAAAGAATTTGGAAATGTTTAACGAAGATTTTATTAAATGAAAATGTATAACATTATAGACATATTTCTGTTGTTTAATGGTTCTTTATCTCTTTTAATTTTAGGAAGCCAAATATCTTTTGCCAACTCTGGAAAAAGAGTTATTCTTGGCAGAGCACAGTGACCTTGAAGAAGGTGGATTAGACCTGACTGTGGCATTAAAACCAGTTAGTTTCTATATATCAGACAAAAAAGAAATGCTTCAGCAGTGTTTCTGTATCATAGGAGAGACGAAGTTACAGAAGATGCTTCCTGATGTGTTAAAGGTACTTCATTACATACATTATCAGGCTATCCACATATACAGAATGTACAAACACTTTTTTTATAGCAGTCATTTTACTTAATGGAAATTATAATCGGATGTTTTCAACTAATATGAGCTACTTCAAAAAGATATAAAGAAGGGATTTTGTAGAACTGTAAATGGCTTTATATATTTAAAAATTTGCCAGGAAGAAATAGGGTACTTTACTATATTTAGGTAAGGAATTTTTTGACCTTCTGGAAATTATTCTATTAAATACAGGCAGTTTAAGTAACTAAGTTAGAGGTATACTGATTCTTTCTGGTGCTTTAAGAAGTAGTGTAAAAAAAAAAAAAAAAGAAGTAGTGTACTGTTGTGTAACAGTATGCAATGATAGTTGGTAATAGCCTATATTTCATTAAATTCATAAATGTTTTCATATATTTATCTCTGAAAATTATTCAGGGAAATACATGGTATTCTAATTTTACAGATGTGGAAAAAAAGCCATGGACAAGTTAAGCCCAACATCATATATATTTAAGATGTATGGAGCTAGGACTTGAATATTTAAGCCTTTAGAGGTATTACCTAACATAAGTAGGCTGCTATTAAGAATATCTGGGCACCTACTTATTCTTCAGTTTGTTCTTTCATAATAAACATGACTTTTTATATCCAAATCAAAACTCTATAAATTATAATATTTACGTGTTAACTGGCAGGTCTTCACATTTCATCCCAGAAAAAAATTTATGTGGCTTTTAATTTGTTTTACTGTAGGATTTTGCTTAGCAGACTTTTTTTTTTTTAAATAGTTGCTGTTTTCTAGTTTATATTGGTGCTTTGTTATATAAAGGCATTTTTTAAAATGTCATTTTCTTTAGAACTGTTCAATAGAAGAAATTAAAAAACTGTGCCAGGAACAGTTAGAGCTCCTGTCTGAAAAAAAAATCTTGAAGATTCTTGAGGGTAAGGATGTGTATTTCTACCTTCTGGTAACTTAGTGGTTAATACTATACTTAGCATAAATCCTGAGGCATTCTTTTTTTTTTTTTAACTGTTACTTTAATTTTATTATTGGGTAATCACTGAGTATTTTTACTTCTGTTTGTACAGAAATATAGTTTACATATCAGAATAGCATCTCAGGAATGGACTTTTTGATATATGTATGGTTTCTCCAAATCAGTTGTGTAGGTAAGAGCATTAAGTTTGTGCACAATAAAAAAATGAAATAAAAAATGTTTATCCAAAATACTATAAAAAGTTACTTATTGAGAAGGCAAAGCCTTCTCTTAAAATATTTAAAAATTTTCTGCTTTATATTCTTACTGCTTTTAATTATCTGTTGAATACCATTTCTGCTCTGATAAGACCCAAATGCAGAGTTAGAAGAATTGCTAACATTTATCTGTCTGTCTGAACTAAGACTCTTCTTTGTACATATTACCTGTAGAATTTTGGATTTTAAAACTTTTCTTTTTGGACTCTACAAGGATATTAGCATTAGCATTACAAGAGAAGGAACAAAAAAATGGAGAATTTCAATTTCCAGAGATAACATCTTTTTTAAATTTAAAATGGTGATAGATGTATACATGTGTGTATAGTTTGTAAGTATTATATGTACACACCTTCTTGCTTATATATATTTTGTACATTTATAAAATAGATCAAGGGAAGGCAATGACAAATACCTAATAAGGCATTTTAAATATAAGCAATTAAAAATGTCATCTTTCAGCAGCTCTCAAGTTATTTAATCGTCACTTTATACATGACACTTTCTGTATCATGATTAAATCACTGACATTTTATGAGCATGCTTCAATTTTTTTTATGTCATTCATAAGGTGACACTGGTATGGACTCTGATGTGGAAGAAGAGGCAGATGATGGCTCTAAGATGGGATCTGATTTAGTTAGTCAGTAAGTTAAAAACTTTCATTTTTATTTCAGAATTTCTTTGTTATCCCTTTGGTGATTTCTTACCTCAAGAATGTGATTGTTTTTCTGTGTTATGTTTATATAAAGTGATTCAACAATGTTGGATTGATCTTTTTACTTGTAATGATTAGTCCTTTTGGTATATATGAGAATGAAGTTAATTGCTTTCAGGATTAAGATGATTTTCTTAAACTACTGCTCAGATATAGAACTGCAACAATGCCAACCTCAAGCAGAATCACATTTCTCATTTGGAATTTGAATATATGTATCACTAGTGATCCCACTATTTATTAAGTATTATACTTACTCTACCAAACATTATGTTAGTATTTTAGAAGACTTTATCTCGCTGAATATCTTCTACATACCTATTAATGTTTGGTGATAATAGCTGCTTTTCATAGCTGAGATAGTAAGGTGGTTCACTTTATACAGGTACATATAATTTGATTACTGTGATGATGAAAAATACCTGATGTTTTGGGATGCTGACTAATCAAGAAGCAACATGCTAATTTCTTTTTCTAGATTATTCTGCTCTGCCATGGGCTCATCAAACTTTCACCCACTGATTTTATCATCTATTGATGATTTTTGACTAAAACAATTTTTTTTTTTGGTAGTTGCCAAAGACTGACTTGTATCTCTGTTTGCAGACTTTGGCTATAGGCAGGAGCACAAATAAAAACAGATAACCAGAGGCAGTAGCATAAATAAGTAGCACAGATTTAACCTGAAACCTTGAGTATATTTTCATTTCTAATACAATGCTATTGGGTAAGTATCACTGAAAAAAGATAATTTAATTTCATGTTATAACTGTAGAGGGCATCAAATAATCTACTTATACTGAAGCATTGAAGAAATCGTTGTATCTTGGTTACCTCATAATCAGTAGATTTTTGGTCATCACATACGTCTTGCCTAGGAGTGTCACAGGATGATTTATACTTACCCACAGAGTAGAAAATGTACACATTTCTAAAAAGTCTTGCTATTGATTTTCCGTCAAAATACTTAGGTTTTTTTTTTTTTTTTTTATAAATTTATTTATTATTTTTGGCAGTGTTGGGTCGTCGTTTCTGTGCGAGGGCTTTCTCTAGTTGCGGCGAGCGGGGTCCACTCTTTATCGCGGTGCGCGGTGCATGGGCCTTTCACTGTCTCGGCCTCTCTTGTTGCGGAGCACAGGCTCCAGACGTGCAGGCTCAGTAGTTGTGGCTCACGGGCCCAGTTGCTCCGCGGCATGTGGGATCTTCCCAGACCAGGGCTCGAACCCGTGTTCCCTGCATTGGCAGGCAGGTTCTCAACCACGAGCGCCACCAGGGAAGCCCCAAAATACTTAGCTTTAAATTGTCTATGTAGTATGCTAATCTAGTTCAGATAGTTTAACCATTTACAAGGCTTGTCACTTTTTAGTACTTTTTAGTTTCTTTTTTTAATTTTTATTTATTTATTTATTCATTTATTTTTGGCTGCGTTGGGTCTTTGTTGCTGTGCACAAGCTTTCTCTAGATGCAGTGAGCAGGGGCTACTCTTTGTTGCGGTGTGTGGGCTTCTCTTTGCAGTGGCTTCTGTTGTTGTAGAGCAGGGGCTCTAGGCGCACGGGCTTCAGTAGATGTGGCACATGGGCTCAGTAGTTGTGGCTCGCGGGCTCTAGAGCGCAGGCTCAGTAGTTGTGGCGCATGACGGGCTTAATTGCTCTGCAGCATGTGGGATCTTCCTGGATCAGGGATCAAACCCATGTCCCCTGCATTGGCAGGCAGATTCTTAACCACTGCGTCACCAGGGAAGTCCTTAGTTTCTTAAATTATCTAAATTAACCGTCTTGCTTCTTGATGTTTCTTACAGAGCATCAACTTCTGCTTGATTACATTTGTTTGCCTTTATTTAAGGCAAATGTTTTGCCTCTTTGTTTGCCTCTGCTTATTTTTCCCAGTTTTTGAGGTGTCAAGTTTAAGTCCATTATTGTTCACACTTGAACATTAATGCTACCTTTTCTACTGTTAGAAGCCATTTGATGGATAGCCAATCAGATTAGAAACTTAATTCCCTTAAAAAAAAATTACAACAAAATACAGTATTTGACTTCTGAACTTTTCTAATGAAAAAATGGTGATTAGATTCAAAGTGACTATTGCAAAGAACCCACTTTTACAGTGTTACTGTAAGACAGATCATGTTAGCTTTTAAATGCTGCAATGAGCAGGTTAAGCAATCACAAATATTATCCAAAACTGTCATATAGCCACTTGTGGATCTGATAAGTGCCAGATCATTGGGATTCTTTTGAGTTATTTGAGAATATAGGCTTTAAAAAAAAAGCTACAAGATGCCAAATAAATAATACTACTAAGCTAGAAGATGCCAAATAAGCTAAAGATGCCAGATAAATAATAATATAAAGCTAACACTTACTGAGCCAGTAAGTGTTGTATGCCAGACACTGTTCTAATCACTTTATATGCCTTCATTCACTCATTGGGTTTGTACAACAACCTTGTGAGGTAGGTGGTATTAGCATCATCATTTTACAGATGGAAAGATAAGGCCCAGAAATATTTGTGTGCCTGAGGTCACACAAATGAACGTGGAAGTAGGAGGAATGTTAGTTCTGAAGAGATTATATAAGCATTCATGTTAATGGACCTGGCTTTAAGACACTTAACCTTCCCTAAAATCACTTTATACATTTGTAAAATGTAGGTAATCCTTGCTTCAATAGGATTATTGGGCTTAAATGAGCTAATGTGACTTGTTATTGTTTACTATTTTATTATTAATAATCTTAGTTATGAATGGGGAGATATACTGCAGTGTGAAACAATGAAGGTGGGACAGGGAGTTAATGTGAGAAGATGCTGGCTTTAGTGCATGTTCCTGACATTTGCTATGTGCTTTGTGCTTAAAGGGACAATTCAGTCCTGTTAATCTCTAGAAGAGAACTGAACCTGGTGGACAGACTTATAAAAACCTCGTTCCAGTGCTTCAACAGAGGGCTAAGTTAGTTAACATGTTTGGTCCTTGGTGCTGAAAATTTCCATGTTTTTTATTACCTGCTGTTTTTTTTACTCTCTAATAAATAACAGTAGTCTGAGCTGTCCAGATGCTGAGGGAACAGTTACGAGTAGGCAGAGACCAATGAAAGGAATTCAGTAATTTGAGAGAGGAAAATGAAGCTGAATAAGTTGAATAGGTAGCTTCTGTGGAACACAGAATTAATAGACTATAGGAAAGAAAACTTTAACAAAATAATGAAAACTCTCAAAGAAGTACAATTAGAGCACAAGTGTAGTTTTTTTTTAAAATAAATTTATTTATTTATCTTTTTATCTTTGGCTGCGTTGGGTCTTTGTTGCTGCACACAGGCTCTCTCTAGTTGCAGCGAGTGGGGGCTGGTGGCTTCTCTTGTTGCAGAGCATGGGCTCCAGGTGTGCGGGCTTCATTAGTTGTGGCACGTGGGCTCAGTAGTTGTGGCTTGGGCTCTAGAGCACAGGCTCATTAGTTGTGTCACGTGGGCTCAGTAGTTGTGGCTAGTGGGCTCTAGAGCACAGGCTCAGTAGTTGTGGCATGCAGGCTTAGTTGTTCCGCGGCATGTGGGATCTTCCCGGACCGGGGCTCGAACCTGTGTCCCCTGCATTGTCAGGTGGACTCTTAGCCACTGTGCCACCAGAAAAGTCCCCACAAATGTAGTTTTAGGAACTAAAAATAAATTCTGAATTCCTAAACTTAGTAGACAAACTGATAAAGAGGTTAGCTATGACTGGGGGCTACATCATTTTCCTAAGAAATCAAGTTGAATAAATAAATACAGAATAATAAAAACCACACACAAAAAGTATAAATCCTTATGTTTAACTCATGGCTACCTGGAAGACAATTTTAGACCTATCCTGAACATACTAGAAATTATAGAAAGAGAAACAAATAGCTAGAAAAGTATTGAAGAAATGATAGAATTAAAATTTTTGATTTAAAGACTTAATACTGTAAGGGCAAGGATAATGAGAAAACACCTGGTTATGGGCTGAATTATGTCCCTTCAAAATTCATATGTGAAAATCCCTAACCCCTACCACCTCTGAATGTAATCTCATTTGGAGATAAGTCTTTTAAAGAGGTAAATGGGACTTCCCTGGTGTTCAGTGGTAAAGAATCCACCTACAATTCAGGGGATGTGGGTTCAGTCCCTGGTCAGGGAACTAGGATTCCAACATGCCGTGGGGCAGCTAAGCCCATGCACCACAACTACTGAGCTTGCACGCCTCAACTAGAGCCCGCGTGCCTCAGACTACAGAGCCCATGTGCCCTAGAGCCTGTGCACCACAGCTAGAGAAGAGAAAACCTGCACACAACTAGAGAGAAGCCCACGCACTGCAATGAAGAGCCCGAGTGCTGCAACTAAGACCTGACGCAGCCAAAATAAAATAAAATAAATAAACAAAACAAATAAATAATACATATTTAATATATAAATAATAATAAAAATAAATTTATTATATATTTATATATATTAAATAATATAATAATAAATAAATCTTTTTTTAAAAAAAGAGGTGATTAAGTTAATCCAATCTGATGGTGTCCTTATAAGAAAAGAAAATTTGAGTACACTGAAAGACTCCAGGGCTGGGCACACACAGAGAAGAGCCATGTGAGGACACAGCCCAGAAGGCAGCCATCTGCAAGCCTCAGAAGAAACCAAACCTGCAGACATCTGATCTTTGACTTCTAGCTTGCGGAACTGTGAGAAACCACATTTTGTCATTTAAGCCAGCCAGCCTTTGGTATTTTGTTATGGCAGCTTTAACAAACAAATACAAACTTACATGTACGTGTGTGTGTATATATTTCCAGTGAAATTTTTTTTCCCCAAACATTTTATTTTGGAAAACTTCAAACTTATATAAAAGTTGAAAGAATGATGTAATGAACATCCATATACCCTCTACCTAGATTCAGCAACATTAACATCTTGCCATTTTTGCTTTTGCTCTCTCCTTATATTTATCCATTTTTCCCCAAGAGCCATTTGTATTAGGCTGCTAGAGCTGCCATAGCAGAATACCACAGACTGCCTGGCTTAAACAACAGAAATTATTTTCTCACAGTTCTGGAGGCTGAAAGTCCAGATCAGGGTACTGGCAGGGTTGTTTTCTCTGAGGCCTCTCTCCTTGGCTTGCAGATGGCCACCCTTCTTGCTGCCTTTTCACTTGGTTGTCTTTCTCTGTGTGTGTCCCCCTGGTGTCTCTCCCTGTTGGTCTTAATCTCCCCTTATAAGGACACTAGTCAGATGGATTAGCACCTACCATAATGGCCTTATTTTAAGTTAATTAGCTTTATAAAGGCCCTATCTCCAAAAACAGTCAACATTCTTAGGCACTGGGGTGAGGGTTTCACATATGAATTCTTTGTGGGGAAACAGTTCGGCTCATAACCTATTAAAAATAAGTTACAGATGTCATAACATTTCATGCTTAAACAGTTAAGTGTGCACTTCCTAAAATAAGGAGAGTTTTACAGCCACAATGCCATCATCACTTTTCAGAAATAAACAGTAATTCAAATAATATCATCTAATATATTGCCCATGTAAAATTCCCCCAATTACTAAAAAAAATTTATAGTTTACTTATTTATTTTAATAATTAATTGATTGATTCTGATCCAGAATCCAGTTGGAATTCATGTGTTCTGTTTGATTGTTAGTATTTCAAAGCGAAATTTAAAGAGAAGATTTAGATATGAGAGAGAAAAGCTTAATGACTAGCCCAGGAACTAGTTCACATCTTAAAGGAATTTTTAAAATAACAAAATAAACCAAAGAAAGTTGGAAAAATGAAACAACAAAGGTAAACATAAAACTAAGAAACAGAAAACAAAAGGATAATTTAAATTTATTAACTTGATTTTTGTAAAGACAAGAAAATAAGATAAACTCTTCTTCGGTCTGATTAAGGAAATAGGTAGAGAGCAATTAAAATTGAGATTAGTGAGAAAAGAGGAGACAGAATCATAGGCATGTATGAGTTTAAAAGAATAATGAGAATCCACATGCAGCATTGTATAAACAAACTTGAAGCGAGCAAAGTATGGTATTCTATCAAAATACAAATTAACCAAATTAACTTCTCCCAAAAGTGGAAAACTGAAGAGATTAACAAAGAAGACAATTAGAAAGGTGAATAGAGATCTGTTGAAAAGACCAGGTGAATTCAAACTGAATATTATTTGCATGATGTAATGTATTTAATGTGTTTACAGCTAACAAAACATTCAATATAATGCATGCCATCTGTTACATTTTCAAACAGATTACACCTGTGTTATTTAAATTAGTCCAAGCCCAAGAAAAGATGAAAAGATCTTCAGTTTACTTTATGATTTCTCTGCATAGCTAACATCCCAAATTTCATAAATAGTGCCAAAAAAGTGTTCAGGGGATTATAGACCTTCTCACTTGTGAATATAGATCGTAAAATTTAAGTACAACATTAGCATATCGAATCCAGCAGTTGTATCAGTGGGTAATTATGCTACTGACCAAGTAGGATTTACTCTAGGAATTTACAGGAGGACTTCATTAGAAAGTCTATTAGCATAAGTCATTTCATCAAATTAAAAGAGAAAAATTACATGGTCAGCTAAGTAGATGCTAAAAGGCCTTTCTAATATTTCATCAGTCATTTCTAATATAAGCTTGTAGGTAAAAAAGATATAGTAGAAAACTATTCAGATATGATAATGACCATTTGACCAAGCTTAACTACCCACTTGGTGAATTAAAATGACGAATCAGACAGGATCATTCATTTTCAATGTTTCTTGGAGGTTCTAGCAAATGCATTTAGACCAAAAAAACAAAGAACAACCCCCCCCCCACACGCCCGCAACATTGGTGGTAGGGAGTAATTAACTGGTCAAAGGCAGCTAAAAGAGATGGGATGATGGAAGCAGAGATTGGAGTGATGTACTTTGAAGATGGAAAAAGGAGCCACAAGCTAAGGAATGCAGGTGATCTTTCAGAAGCTGGAAAAGACAAGGAAATGGATTCTGCAGAAGAAATGTAGCACTACCTACACCTTGATTCTAGTGTCGTAAGACTAATTTGGGATTTCTGACCTCCAGAACTGTAAGATAATAAATTCACATTGTTTTAAGCCACTAAATTTGTGGTGATTTTTGTTACAGTGGCAATAGAAAACTATGCAAGGTACTTGATTAAAACCTAGACATAAGCCAGAGTTTTAGATTGTTGCCTGTAACCATAGAGATGTTTTGCTCAATTTAAATATTTAAAAAATTTTCAAATAGTTCCAACATTTAAAAATGAAGTGATAACACACCGAAGTTTGGATTTCTGACTTGCTTGAAAATCAGATCAAGCAACCTCTCCTGAGAGGGCAAAAAAAATTTGGAGCTGAGTGTAGGTACTCTCTTTTTGAGTGGCATATATATGTTTCCCTTTGTCACATAGTACTTCATTTGCCTATATGCTTAATGTACAGAATGTCTAGAAAGTGAAACTCTGATTCAAGGGAAAATACAATAAAGGCCAGAGGTTTGCCTTGGAACCAGTTCTGTCAGTTTGTCAGTCTTATCAACTGAGACATACACCTTTACCTTTTTATCCCAATTTTTTTGTTTGTTTTTTTGCGTTAAGCGGACCTCTCACTGCTGTGGCCTCTCCCGTTGCGGAGCAACAGGCTCCGGACGCGCAGGCTCAGCGGCCATGGCTCACGGGCCCAGCCGCTCCGCGGCATGTGGGATCTTCCCAGACCGGGGTACGAACCCGTATCCCCTGCATTGGCAGGCGGACTCTCAACCACTGCGCCACCAGGGAAGCCCTATCCCAATTTTGATAAACAAAAAGAATTTTAAATAGGTCTAGATAAAGCAGTCTATGGTATTAAAGACACATGAAAATTTTGATATTTTCTTTTAACGGCAACCTGTGTGCTTTTATTGTGGTGTTTATGGGAAAGGACATAACATTAATAGCTTCTTAGATTATCTAAGAAGCTGTAAAGCGACAACTTTCAGTATGAGGTATATGTATGCGTATGTGTATGTATATGGTATTTAATATGCCCTATGTAAATTAATTTTCTCGTAAACCATTAAAAGTTTGAAAATACAGAAGTACACACAAATGTTTATGCACAAGGGAAAAAAATCTAAATTTATATTTTCAGTTTTATATGATCTCCTCACATTGTTAGCTTTATATTTTTAAGTTATATTTATCTTCTAAGGTCAGCTTTCAAATACATGTTTTTTCCCCCAAGCTCTCTTGATCTCTATCTACTGCTTTTTAAAATTTTGATTGCTTACTCTTACTTACTTTACACTAGTTCTTTTTTACAACCCCAAGGAAAAAGAAAGTAGTAGTTATAAGAAATTTTTGACAGTGTACTACTTTGAAACTTGAAATTAGTGAGTGTTAACTTATAACAATTTTAATCGGAATGAGATGCAGGAACTATGAAGATAGAACATTCGTAGTTTCTAAATACCTTCATTTTTAAAAAGGTGAGGGATGGGTTTGTCTGTCACTTTACTTCACCTTAGGTAAGTAAATGAGCAACTTTTATTGTACTGAGATAGTCTAAAAATTTTAGCATTTACAATTTTGCAGTGTTTTAAAACTTAGATATTGTGACAAGATTTGCACATGTTACAGATTACAAGTTGCTTAACAAGAACAACAATTTTAAGTAAATAAGGTAATATGCCTGGAATCAGAGTGCTGTCTTCATTTGGAAAAGAAGCTTTATTATAGCTAAAGTAACACTAAAAATGAGAACAGGTATTAGCTTGGCCTATAATGTGAGATGATTACACCCTAAAGAATATGTTTGTAATGAAATTTAAGTCTTGAATAGTGCAATAAAATAATCAGGATTGAGTTTTTATATAAAAAGAATAAAAATACAAACACTTTAGGGAAATCTTAACAATGTTTTAGAATTGATTTAATAAATACCTTTATGAATTTTAAATTAATATGCTTTTAGTGAATGATATTGAGGGAGATGTCAGTGGAAATGAAGTTGTATTTCTCTATGGATAATAAGCAGTGATGAGATAATATCCTAGTTCTAGAAGGCAAAGAAATTTAAAAATCGAGATTCTCAAACTAAGGTATACTGCAAAGTAGGTTCTATAGGAGTGTTCTGGAACTATTGATCCTAGTCACTGCTTCTTAGCAGAGGATGGGCACGTTCTAAATTAGTTATTATCAAATTCTAGTTTTGGGTGATTAACTTTCTGAAAAAGTAAGATACTCCTGAACAGGCCTTACAGCTTTTAGGTAATACATATAATTTGGACAACAACCCTTATAGTGACATGTGGTAGAACTGTGATGCCATTTGTTAGTTGAATAAAAAGCGTTAGTTTTGTTTTTAGTAAGGGAGAAGCATTCATGTCCTTTTTGATGAGTTATAGCTGTCTTGTGGGTTCAGCTCAGCTGGCATTAGAGTATTGAGTTGGATTTTGTTCCAATTCAGGCAACGCACTCCCTGGATTATGTATGTATAAGTAACTTTCAAAGGGGCAATAGTACTAAGCCAAATGCTGAATTCTCAGTAAGTGTCAATAAAACTAAACTTGTTGGGAATGAAAGAGTCCTTCATAAACTGCTATTATTAAGCTTCAAAGGAATAAAGCATTTGAATAAAATTTACAGTGTTCCGGAGCATTGAATTAATGGGCAGCATAAATCTACAGTACATAATTAAGTAAACATTTTTATCAGTAGATACAAAAATAGGCCTCAGGTAGACCCTAGACCTGGGCTTATTAGGAATAATACCTTCACAAATTGACCTGTGATTGATCTAACTCACATAACCCACTCTGGAATGTATGAGGTGGTTTTGTAACAGTTATTTGTTTGTTTTAACTCTATTATGAAAAATTTCAGTGTACGATGAACGCTTGAATACCTATCACCCACTATGTTTCCTCCCATATTATTTTAAACCCCCTGCTTTCAACTTGATAACTTTGAAGCAGATATTGACCCAGTTCTTTTTAAATATTTAGCAGATAGGCACCTCTAGAATCTTTAGAACATTCCTTGAAATGGGAGGGCCTGAGCTTCTCAGAGGTCTTAGATAGGCTCTTCATTTGAATTGCAACTGTGTTTTCCATTGGGGAATTTTGAGGGTCTTGGGAAGGATTTTCTGGTTTTGTAACTGTCTACACACACAAAAAATCTTTCTTTGTGTTACAGAAAGCTGATTTTTAAACTGTGTCTGTTGTTGTTTTCCCATCAGTCGTTTTAATGCCTCAGCTTGCTGCTCAAGCACTGGATTAGATGTAAGCAGGTAGTTTTCCTTTTTTCTGCTCTTCGCTTATGACTTTTTTAAAAAAGTAAGATTTTCTTAATCACTTATCTGATTCTTTGTATTAACTGTCTTTTCCATTTCACTTGAAAAATAAATTCACTGATGTTAAGTGCACTAAACTGGTTGTTAATGATTATTCTTTAATACGCTGGTGCACTTCTCCCACCATTTGAAGTTTTTGCTTACCAAGAGTCACTTGTATTTGTTTCCAGTGCAGTTACTGTAGTTTTACAATATAGTTATATGAAAAAACAGGTGAAATATCAGTATAAAAAGATTATTTGATCACGCTGAATGCTTTGGAAAAACTCAAACTGCAGTTGTTCTTAGTTGTGGGATAACAAAAGTAAAAGTTTGGGCAGCACTGTATAAATAAAGAGGGTTATTTTCTGCACTCAGATTTTTGTGCTTTAAATAAGCCAAAAGTAGAGATGTAGTCAATGGCTTATATGAGTAGGATGAGACTGAACTCTTTTCCATGGATTCATATCAAAGATAAGGCTTCATATCCAAAGGCTGATGAATGAAGATACATTTCTGTTTTATGTTAACCTAAAAAGCTTAAATTATATATGTAACATTTTTTCTTTTTCTTTTTTAACATCTTTATTGGAGTATAATTGCTTTACAATGGTGTGTTACTCTCTGCTTTATAACAAACTGAATCAGTTATACATATACATATATCCCCATACCTCTTCTCTTTTGCGGCTCCCTCCCTCCCACCCTCCCTATCCCACCCTTCTAGGTGGTCACAAAGCACCGAGCTTTTCTCCCTGTGCTATGCGGCTGCTTCCCACTAGCTATCTGTTTTACATTTGGCAGTGTATATATGTCCATGCCACTCTCTCACTCTGTCACAGCTTACCTTTCCCCCTCCCCATATCCTCAAGTCCATTCTGTAATAGGTCTCTGTCTTTATTCCCACCTTGCCCCTAGGTTCTTCATGACCATTTTTTTTCCCCCTAAGATTCCATATATACGTGTTAGGATATGGTATTTTTTTTCTCCTTCTGACTTACTTCACTCTGTATGACAGACTCTAGGTCCATCCACCTCATTACAAATAACTCAATTTCGTTTCTCTTTATGGCTGAGTAATACTCCAGTGTATATATGTGCCACATCTTCTTTATCCATTCATCTGTTGATGACACTTAGGTTGCTTCCATGTCCTTGGCTATTGTAAATAGAGCTGCAATGAACATTTTGGTACATGACTCTCTTTGAATTATTGTTTTCTCAGGGTATATGCCCAGTAGTGGGATTGCTGGGTCGTATAGAAGTTCTATTTTTAGTTTTTTAAGGAACCTCCATACTGTTCTCAATAGTGGCTGTATCAATTTACATTCCCACCAACAGTGCAAGAGGGTTCTCTTTTCTCCACACCCTCTCCAGCACTTATTGTTTCTAGATTTTTTGACGATGGCCATCCTGACTGGTGTGAGATGATATCTCATTGTAGTTTTGATTTGCATTTCTCTAATGATTAATGATGTTGAGCATTCTTTCATGTGTTTGTTGGCAATCTGTATATCTTCTTTGGAGAAATGTGTATTTAGGTCTTCTGCCCATTTTTGGATTGGGTTTTTGTTTTTCTGATATTGAGCTGCAAGAGCTGCTTGTAAATTTTGGAGATTAATCCTTTGTCAGTTGCTTCATTTGCAAATATTTTCTCCCATTCTGAGGGTTCTCTTTTTGTCTTGTTTATGGTTTCCTTTGCTGTGCAAAAGCTTTGAA
The DNA here is from genome assembly GCF_008692025.1 of Phocoena sinus. Classification (NCBI taxonomy): domain Eukaryota; kingdom Metazoa; phylum Chordata; class Mammalia; order Artiodactyla; family Phocoenidae; genus Phocoena; species Phocoena sinus. The sequence continues at coordinate 75,482,669 of NC_045768.1, read as the reverse complement.
GTTTCATTAGGTGCCATTTGTTTATTTTTGTTTTTATTTCCATTTCTCTAGGAGGTGGGTCAAAAAGGATCTTGCTGTGATTTATGTCATAGAGTGTTCTGCCTATGTTTTTCTCTAGGACTTTGATAGTGTCTGGCCTTACATTTAGGTCTTTAATCCATTTTGAGTTTATTTTTGTGTATGGTGTTAGGGAGTGTTCTAATTTCATACTTATACATGTAGCTGTCCAGTTTTCCCAGCATCACTTACTGAAGAGGCTTTCTTTTCTCCACTGTATATTCTTGCCTCCTTTATCAAACATAAGGTGACCATATGTGCATGGGTTGATCTCTGGGCTTTCTATCCTATTTCTGTTTTTGTGCCAGTACCATACTGTCTTGATTACTGTAGCCTTGTAGTATAGTGTGAGTCAGGGAACCTGTCCTCCAGCTCCGTTTTTCATTCTCAAGATTGCTTTGGCTATTCGGGGTCTTTTGTGTTTCCATACAAATTGTGAAATTTTTTATTCTAGTTCTGTGAAAAACGCCAGTAGTTGGATAGGGATTGCATTGAATCTGTAGATTGCTTTGGGTAGTAGAGTCATTTTCACAATGTTGATTCTTCCAATCCAAGAACATGGTATGTCTCTCCATCTATTTGTATCATCTTTAATTTCTTTCATCAGTGTCTTATAATTTTCTGCATACACGTTCTTTTGTCTCCTTAGGTAGGTTTATTCCTAGAATTTTTATTCTTTTTTGTGCAGTGGTAAATGGGAATGTTTTCTTAATTTCACTTTCAGATTTTCATCATTAGTGTATAGCTTGTGTTTATTTATGTATTTTCATTTTGGATGATCTGTCCATTGGTGAAAGTGAGGTGTTAAAGTCGCCTACTATGATTGTGTTTCTGTCGATTTCCCCTTTTATGGCTGTTAGTATTTGCCTTATGTATTGAGGTGCTCCTATGTTGGGTGCATAATGTTTACAATTGTTATATCTTCTTCTTGGATTGATCCCTTGATCATTATGTACTGTCATTCTTTGTCTCTTCTATAGTCTATTATTTAAAGTCGATTTTGTCGATGTGAGAATTGCTATTCCAGCTTTCTTTTGATTTCCATTTGCATGGAATATCTTTTTCCATCCCCTCACTTTCAGTCTGTATGTGTCCCTAGGTCTGAAGTGGGTCTCTTGTAGAGAGGCATATATACTGGTCTTATTTTTATATCCATTCAGCCAGTCTGTGTCTTTTTGGTTGGAGCATTTAATCCATTTACACTCAAGGTAATTATCGGATATGTTTGTTCCTATTACCATTTTCTAATTGTTTTGGTTTGTTATTGTAGATCTTTTCCTTCTCTTGTGTTTCCTGCCTAGAGAAGTTCCTTTAGCATTTGTTGTCAAACTGGTTTGGTGTTGCTGAATTCTCTTAGCTTTTGCTTGTACTCTAAAGGTTTTAATTCCTCCATCAAATCTGAATGAGATCCTTGCTGGGTAGAGTAATCTTGGTGTAGGTTTTTCCATTTCATTACTTTAAATATTTCCTGCCACTCCCTTCTGGCTTGCCAGAGTTTCTGCTGAAGATCAACTGTTAAACCTTATGAGGAATCCCTGTATGTTATTTGTTGTTTTTCCTTGCTGCTTTTAATATGTTTTCTTTGTATTAATTTGTGATAGTTTGATTAATATGTGTCTTGGCGTGTTTCTCCTTGGATTTTTCCTGTATGGGGACCCCTCTGTGCTTCCTGGGACTTGATTAAACTATTTCCTTTCCCATATTAGGAAGTTTTCAACTATAATCTCTTCAAATATTTTCTCAGTCCTTTCTTTTTGTCTTCTCTATGGGACCCCGTATGTTCACATGTTGGTGCGTTTAATATTGTCCCAGAAGTCTCTGAGACTGTCCTTAATTCTTTTCATTCTTTTTTCTTTATTCTGCTCTGCAGTAGTTATTTCACTATTTTATCTTCCAGGTCACTTATCCGTTCTTCTGCCTCAGTTATTCTGCTATTGATCATTTCTAGATAATTTTTAATTCATTTATTGTGTTATTCATCAGGTTTTGTTTGCTCTTTAGTTCTTCTAGGTCCTTGTTAAACGTTCTGTATTTTCTCTTTTCTATTTCCAAGATTTTTGATCTATCTTTACTATCATTCTGAATTCTTTTTCAGGTAGACTGCCTGTTTCCTCTCATTTGTTATGTCTGGTGGGTTTTTATCTAGCTCCTTCATCTGCTGTGTGTTTTCTTGTCTTCATTTGCTTAAGTTACTGTGTTTGGGTCTCCTTTTTTGCAGGCTGCAGGTTTGTAGTTCCCATTGTTTTTGGTGTCTGTCCCAAGTGGCTAAGGTTGGTTCAGTGGGTTGTGTAGGCTTTCTGGTGGAAGGGGACTAGCGCCTGTGTCCTGGTTGATGAAGCTGGATCTTGTCTTTCCTGGTGGGCAGGTCCACGTCCTAGTGGTGTGTTTGGGGTGTCTGTGACCTTATGATTTTAGGCAACCCCTCTGCTAATGGATGGGGTTGTGTTCCTGTCTTGCTTGTTTGTTTCGCATAGGGTGTCCAGCACTGTAGCCTGCTGGTCGTTGAGTGAAGCTGAGTCTTGGCGTAGAGATGGAGATCTCTGGGAGATTTTCGCCATTTGATATTACATGTGGCTGGGAGGTCTCTTGTGGACAAGTGTCCTGAACTTGGGTCTCCCCACCTCAGAGGCACAGCCCTGACGCCTGGCTGGAGCACCAAGGCCTTTCATCCTCACAGCTCAGAATAAAAGGGAGAAAAAATAGAAAGAAAAGATAGAATTTAAAAATAAAGTAAAATAAAGTAATTAAAATAAAAAATAATTATTAAAAAATTTTTTACAAAGTTACAAAAGGCAAACACACACAAAAAAAGACAGAACCCTAGGACAAATGGTAAAAGCAAAGCTATACAGACAAAATCACACACAGAAGCACACACACTCACAAAAGGAGAAAAAGGGAAAAAAAAAAAATATATATATCTTTGCTCCCAAAGTCCACCTCCTCAATTTGGGATGATTTGTTGTCTATTCAGGTATTCCACAGATTCAGGGTACATCAGTTGATTGTGGAGATTTAATCCTCTGCTCCTGAGGTTGCTGGGAGAAATTTCCCTTTCCCTTCTTTGTTTTCACAGTTCCCGGGGCTCAGCTTTGAATTGGCCCCGCCTCTGCATGTAGGTCGCCTGAGGGCATCTGTTCTTCGCTCACACAGGACGGGGTTAAAGGAGCAGCTGATTTGGCAGCTCTGGCTCACTCAGGCCTGGGGGAGGGAGGGGTACGGATGCAAGGCGAGCCTGCAGCAGCAGAGGCCGTCGTGACATTGCACCCAGCCTGAGGCACACCGTGTGTTCTCCCGGGGGAAGTTGTCTCTGGATCCCAGGACCATGGCAGTGGGCGGGCTGCACAGGCTCCCAGGAGGGGAGGTCTGGAGAGTAACCTCTGCTTGCACACTCACTTCTTGGTGGCGGCAGCAGCAGTCTTAGAGTCCCATGCCCGTCTCTGGGGTCCGCGCTGATAGCTGCGGCCTCGCGCCCGTCTCTGGAGCTCCTTTAAGGGGTGCTCTTAATCCCCTCTCCTTGTGCACCAGGAAACAAAGAGGCCAGAAAAAGTCTCTTGCCTCTTCAGAAGCTCCAGACTTTTCCCGGACTCCCTCCCCGCTAGCTGTGGCGCATTGGCCCCCTTCAGGCTGTGTTCACGCCTCCAACCCCAGTCCTCTCCCTGCTCTCCAAGCGCGAGCCTCAGCTCCCAGCCTCGCCCGCCCCGGCGGGAGAGCAGACAAGCCTCTCAGGATGGTGAGTGCCGATCGGCACTGATCCTCTGTACGGGAATCTCCCCGCCTTTGCCCCCGCACCCCTGTTGCTGCGCTCTTCCTCCGTGGCTCGGAAGCTTCCCCCCTCCGCCACCCGCAGTCTCCACCCATGAAGGGCCTTTTCTAGTGTGTGGAAACCTTTCCTCCTTCACAGCTCCCTCCTGCTGGTGCAGGTCCTGTCCCTATTCTTTTGTCTCTGTTTTTTCTTTGCCCTACCCAGGTACGTGGGGAGTTTCTTGCCTTTTGGGAGGTCTGAGGTCTTCTGCCAGTGTGCAGTAGGTGTTCTGTAGAAGTTGTTCCACATGTAGATGTATTTACCTTGTATTGTGGGGGAGGAGGGTGATCTCTGCGTCTTAGTCTTCCGCCATCTTGAAGCTCCTCCTATATGTGACTTTTAAAAGTGTTTCCCTGTGTTAATAAAATATTTTTTTTTCAGTTAAGTGATACCATCTTGTCTGAGTTAGACAAAAGGACTTCACTGTATTAGGTTGTTCTTGTGTTTATTTTTTATTACGAAAATTGTCAAGTGTATAGAAAAGTAGAGAGAACAGTATAATGAAACCCCCAAATAACTATTGCCTAGGCCTAACAATTATTACAGTTTTCCATATTTATTTTATCTATTTTCTTGAAGTACTGTAAGTTGATTCTACATATTTATGTTTGAATTTTCAGTAAATGAGGACATTTTCCCACATAGCCATGTATCTTGTGTGTGTTATTTAACAGCTTATTATTTGAATGGTAAATGTGTGAGCATAGTATAAAGTTTTTTAAAGTATATAGTGAAAATAAGTCTCACTCTTTTTTTCTGTTCCCCATTCTGAATCCCTTCTTGTAGGCAACCACAGTAAACCAGTTTCTTGTGTATCCTCCCAGAGAAATTGTATACATTTACAAATGTATAAGTGTATGTATAGTTTTTCTTGTCACGCAGATGGTAGCATACTGTGCAAACTGTTCCATACCCTTTTTTGTTTAATTTTTTCCATTTAATAGTATGACTTTTTTGGATTTTGTTCTACCTAGTGCATATAAGGCTTCATACACACACACACACACACACACACCTGTATACTATTCCATTGTTGAATATAGCAAAAGTCTATCTATAGACATTTAAGTGTTTACTGTCTTCTGTTACTGTATATGATGAGTATCTCTGTATATAAGTAATCTTGTTCTTCTGGACATTTAAGTGTTTACTGTCTTCTGTTACTGCATATGATATGAGTATCTCTGTATGTAAGTCATCTTGTTCTTCTGTGATTATATAAAGCCCTATAAGTTAATTGTTGGATCAGATGTTTGCGCATTTGAAATTTTAATAGATACTGCCTAATGACTTTCAGAGTTTTAAACCAATTTATACCCCTCCCCCAAAATGTGGAATACATGTTTTCATATACTTTAGCTAATATAATGTTATCTAACAGTTTGATCTTTGTTCATCTGATAGGTAAAAAAGGATATCTCATTGGAATTTTAATTTATATTCTCTGAGTGAAATTGACTGTTTTTCCATATATTACAAAGCTATTTGAATTTCCTTTTTCTGTGAGCTTTGTCATTTTTGTTTACCTTGTGTGTGTATGTAGGTAGAGGGCTGTGGTCTTTTTTTTTTAATTAATTTATTTTATTATATTTGTTTGGGGCGCATTGGGTCTTTGTTGGGGTGCACGAGCTTTCTCTAGTTGTGGTGAGTAGAGGCTACTCTTCATGCGGTGCACAGGCTTCTCTTTGCTGTGGCTTCTCTTGTTGCAGAGCATGGGCTCTAGGCGCACAGGTTTCAGTAGTTGTAGCATGCAGGCTCAGTAGTTGCGGTATGCGGGCTCAGTGGTTGTGGCTTGCGGGCTCTAGAGGGCAGGCTCAGTAGTTGTGGCTCACAGGCTCTAGAGCACAGGCTCAGTAGTTGTGGCACATGGGCTTAGCTGCTCCACTGCATGTGGGATCTTCCTGGACCAGGGATTGAATCCATGTCCCCTGCATTGGCCGGAGGATTCTTAACCACTGCGCCACCAGGGAAGTCCCCTCTGGTCTTTTTAATCCGTTGTTTGTGATGTGGGTTGCAATTTTTTTTCTTTTTTGCTTGTTGCTTTTTTTTTTTTTACTTTATGGCTTTTATTGTTCTTTTGCACATGCATAAATATTTCATGTTTATGTAGTCTGATTTTATCAATTTTTTATGGTTTCTGGGTTTTATATTTACAAAAGTCCTTCTCTATTCTGAAATTATAAAAAGTATTTTTCATACTTTCTCTTAGTACTTTATGGTTTTTTTAAATGTTTAAATCTTTGATTCATTTGGAATTTGTTTTGGTTACCAGTTGTATTTGCTCATGTCTGTCTTTTCATTGAAATTTTCCACTGTAAAATAATATTCTGTCTTGATGATTTAATAGCATATCTTAGTTTTTCCAATAGAAAGAAGTATTTTCCTATTAGGTCTTGGGGTCAAATTTTGAATGAAAACTGACCTGATACTTTGAGACATAGATGATGGCTACGTATAATTTTTAATATTACTGCTTGGAGAACTATTTCTTTAAGTAGGAGAAAGTCTGCATAATGTAAAGAATGAAGGTTCTAGAGTTAAACTGCCTGCACTTTTAGCAGCAGAATTCCACAGCTTATCTATCTCTCTGACCTTTGGCAAGTTAGTTAACCTCTCTGGGCCTCAATTTCCTTGTTTGGAGAATAGGGGTAATATCAGTACCTACTCATAGGATTGTGATGATGATTAAATGGGAGAAGATTGTAAAGTGCTTAGAATAGTAGTTGTTGAAATGTATTGAAAAAATGTTGCTGTATTTGCTCTAGAATTTTTACTATGAATCACCGAATTTTTACTTTGAGTCACACAATCACTGTCTTAAAATTCCACTTTACATTGATGAGTATTGGGGATTCCCTTCCCTAAATTCCTTTATGAAAGCCTAAACAAAGCAAAAGAATTCATTGTGATTTTTAAAATTATTATTCTTTATACTGTTACTGCTTTTTAAAAATTTATTGCTTACAAGTGTCTAACTTTTTCATTTATTACAAACATAGTTTAAATTCAGAGAAAACTATTGTATACATATTTTAAAGCATAAAGGATTTTTTTCACAAATGAGATCAATTTGTTAAATTGCCATTACTTCTGTATGCTAAATTCTTTTAGACATAGTATATGTATTATAAAGGGCTTGACTGTGTGCTTTTGGCACTTATGTTCTTGTGTCCTTCTAAATTAGCTGTAATACTTAGGCAGACTATTCTATATAATAACTTTATCAGAAATAACAGAATACGTTTTTCAGAAACCTTCACAGAAAGTTACTACTAATCATCGACAGTATTGCGACTTAATGCTTAGATAGGATGCCACATTCAAAGTAGTAGGATATCTACACATCCTACTTGTGCACCTTTAAATAAAGCACTTATAAAGTGATCTCATACAATTTTAAAACTGGAAAAGGCTTGAAGCAGGAATATAGGGATAGAACAAAGAGGAGAACCTCTGTGATTCCTTTTAGTCACTTTTATATAGATTAGAGCCCCCATTTAGAGAATTGACTTATTTACAAAAACTTGGAGTTGTGGGGGGCAATTTATAGAATGAACTCTTAGAGAATCATGGATCAGAGAAACTGGAGTATGGTAACTGATTTTTGGAATTATGTTATTTGGGGAAAGGAAATGGAAACAAGGGTTAAATTTTGCTATCTTGAGGAATGAGCTTGCTGAGGAAACACTAGAGATGTGAATTTATTTGCTGTTTGGAAAGGCCCTTTGAGAAAGATTGTTTTGCTCCATTCCATAGTGTTTGAGGGTTACATCTGAGCACTAGGTGATTTCATTTTTCTGAACTTGTTCTAAGGCTTTGTGGTACCCCAACTCAAAAAATATTAACAGTGTAATTTAGATACAAAAATATTAAAAGTGTAATTTAGATAAAAGTGTAATTTAGTTTTGGTTTTTTTTTTTATTATATAGTTATGCAGATTGGACAAAGTTTATCTACCATCACAGCCACAATATAGACCCGTTCCATCATAACCCAGAATTTCCCCCATGGCTCTTTGTAGTCCACTCCCTCTCCTGTGTCCAACCCTTGACAACCTGATTTATGTCCTCACACTTTTTCTTTTTCCAGAATGTTCATACAGATAAATACAGTATATAGGCTTCTTTCACTTAGCATAATGCATTTGAGATTCACTTATGTTGCTGTGTATATAAGTAGTTCCTTCCTTTTCCTTGCTGAGTAGTTGATACTCCATTGCGTGGGTGAACAACAGTTTGCTTATCCATTCTCCAGTTCAGGTAATATAGTAGGCAGAAAAATGACTCTCTAATCTCCAGAACTTAAGAATGTGTTACTTTATATATTGAGAAAAGGGACTTTGCAGATTTGGTTAAGGTTAAGGACTTTGAGATGGGGAGATTATCCTGGATTATCCAGGTTATCCCAGTCTCATCACACTGAGTTATTAAAAGTGGAAGAGGAAGACAGAAGAAGGGTAGGTCAGAGAGATGTGACATGAGAAGACCTTGACTGGAAGCTGGGTAAGCAGCAAGGGCAACAGGGATTTTGGCCCTACCATCTCAGGGAACAAATTTATGCCAACAATCCAAATGAGCAGGAAATGAATTCTCCCCTAGAGTCTCCAGAAAAGAGTGCAGCCTGTGGACACTTTGATTTTAGTCCAGTGAGACCCCTCCTAGACTTCTGACCTACAGAACTGTGATACACATTTATGTTGTTGTTTTAAACTATTGACCATATATGTGTTAGATCTGTTTCTGTACTCTATTCTGTTTTATTAATCCAGATGTTTATCCTTTCTCTGATACCATTACTATCTTGGTTACTGTAGCTTTTTACTCTTGAAATGTGATAGTGTCCCATCCTGTAAACTTGTTTATTCTTTTTCACAATTGTTTTGGCTACTCTAGTTTCTTTGCCTGTCTCTTATTTTTAATAGTAGAAAGCTCATAACATGATAAGCTGGCATCATTCAGCCTCTAGTTTTACTCCCAGGATAGTGGAGAGAACCAAGGGTATATCTGTCGTTAGGCCAGTTTGCCTGATTCTTTGTTAGCTGACTTTTTTCCAAAGTGGAGGAATCCTTCTGGTTTGGTTCTCTCTTTATCCTTCTGTTGAGGTCTCTTCCCAGTATTTTTCTTTTAGACAAGAAATTGATTTTTTTTTTTTTCTGTTTAGCAATATATTTAAACCTTAGTAATTCACATGTGTGGTTGTTCTTGATTAAGTCCTACAGATCTCCCCAGTGTAGTACTCTGATTTTAAAAAACAAATTCATTGGAGTTATAAGAAAGTATCACTCATAGAACCGTATTTGGAGTAAAGAAACTAAGTTGGACTGATATTGGTTTGAGAACTTAAATCCCAAGGATAGATATAGGGCTCTTTTATAATTCAAGGCCAAGATTGTAAATTAAGGTGCTTTAAGGAGCATTGCAGATGGGAGAAGAGAATTGGGGAAATAAAAACTGTCTTTTTTTTTTTTCGTAATGGAAAAGACTACAAAAAAACATTGCAAGATTCTTAACCCAAGCCGATTTTTAGTGTGTTTCCTTCCCTCCCCCCTTTTTCTCTTCACCTTCTTCTCTCCAGTTGTTATAAAATTCTTATATGGTTTTAAAGCGTTTGATAGAAATATTTAAATGTAATTTAACTATAAATTGGAATTCTTTTAGTGTTTCCTAACTCTGACACTTAGTATGTTTTATTATGTTGGAGGAGACATAATTTTCTTACACTTTAAGACATTTCCTTTTTTGTTTCCATCTTGCCTTTTATGCTCTTTAGTGAAAATCTTTAAATTGCATTACGGAACTCTGAATGTGTATGATAATTTTAGTTGCAAATCTATGTCTTGGAAAAATTAAAATTCCAAACTATTTTCTGGAACATTTTTTCAGCTTCAGATGATACTGATGTAAAAGCATCTAGCTTTTCACTTTTCAGCCACAAGGTGGTGTACTACCTCTACTGTCTGAAGTTCTTTTTGGTGATTTTCTTCAACAGCCTGATCAAATCCAACGTAAGAGAAAACAGAACATTATAAACATTCACTTTGGGCAATAAAAAAATTTGTTTATGACAGCAGATAGTCTTTATAGAGGGGTCCAGTTTTATTTGAAGGGGATTCAAGGAGCTTTCACAGAGAAAATCAAATAATGCATAAAATTATGCATTTCACTACATTATTATTAATTTAAAATTTTTATTTGGAAATAATTTCAGAATTATTAAAATGTTGCAGGAATAAGAATAGTACAAGAAACATACATATATCCTTTACCTGGATTTACCTATTATTAACATTTAGTCCCATTTGCACACCTTCTCTTTATATACTTGTATATTTTCTTCTGAAACATTTGAGGCTAAGTTATATACATCATGACACTTTACCTCTAAATACTACATTGTATTTTTCCTAAAATAGTGATATTCTTTTTCATATAACCGCAATACATTGTTAACTTCAGTAAATTCAGCTTTAGTAAATTTAACATTGATACTTTTATGCAATCTGCCATCAGTATTTTAGTTTGTCACTTGATTCAGTAATATCCTTTATAATGTTTTCCCCTCCAGTTGAGCAGTCTCAAGTCAGTTATAACATTTAATTGTCATGACTCTTTAGCTTCCTTTAACCTGGAATATTTCCACAGCCTTTCTTTGTCTTTTATAACATTGACTTGAACTCCCCTCCCTCTTTTTAATAGAACATTACTCATTTCCGCTTGCGGTTTGTCTCATGATTCCTCATGATATAGATTATACATTCTCAGCTATAATGTTGCGTGAGTGATGTTGTGTCTTTATTAGGTATTGCATATGCCCATGGTCCTTTTAATGGTGATGTTACATTATGTTTTTGTTCAAGTCATTTTTTGAAAAAGTTAGGTGTATGTGTTTAGAAGAGAAATAAGTGCCGTTCAGGTATTAGAGCAAACAAACATTTTCTCTAAAGGAATATACTTAGAAATAGATTAATGTTCCCAGTAGGTAAAGTCTAATTTGACGTAAGGCTTGAGGTGACATATTTTAACTTTATTCTTTGCAGAGCTTTTTTTTTTTTTTCTTTTCTTTTGGCTTCATTGGGTCGTCATTGCTGTGCTTGGGCTTTCTTTAGTGGTGGCGAGCAGGGGCTACTCTTCGTTGCAGTGGCTTCTCTTGCCATGGGCTCTAGGCATGCAGGCTTCAGTAGTTGTGGCTCGTGGACTCTAGAGCGCAGGCTCAGTAGTTGTGGTGCACTGGCTTAGTTGCTCCGTGGGCATGTGGGGATCTTCCTGGACCAGTGATTGAACCCTTGTCCCCTGCATTGATAGGCAGATTCTTAACCACTGTGCCACCAGGGAAGTCCCCTTTGCAAAGCTTTTAATGTGGTATATTGGCATTTAATCTGCCCCTAGATTGCCAGGGTGTGTTGCTGATATCCTCCTTGGGATCTGCTAGTCATTCTGGTGAAAGAATAAAATCTGAGTAGGCGACATTAGACAGAAAGAAGGATAAAAATGGAGGCTGTCTCAATTATAAATCTCTTAAGATGTCATAGTACCAAGTTAAATATTTTCATAGTTTCTATTTGAGTTTTGTACTGTATTAGTAAAGTTTTAATACAGAACAAACTTATAAGTGCCAAATGTGTTGACTGGAAAGACAATTGTAAACTTCTCAAAGAAATAATCACAAGTCTTTATCCTTTAGTTATTTGAGGGATTTGTTATTAAGTGGATATAAAACAGTTTTGTGAATACGCAAAAATTTCCTAGATATTTCTTAGTATGTTAGTCTTAGGGTGTGTATAAAATTCTCAGAAGGTAATAGATATGTATTTTAAAGAAAATAGTTTATTTGAATATTTACAATAATTAATGTCTTGACTTTTGCTGTAAAGTATTTGTAACATCAATATTATAATGGTATAATGCTCTCTAAGAAAGAGTATTAGTTTAGTTTATAGCTCTTTTGCAGAAATAGTGAATCAAGAACTTTTTTATGGCATGATCTTATACATAATCCATTTACTTTGATTACATATGTATATTACAAATAAGATATGTATTTTCCACATCTGTAGACACCAAAGCATTTGAGGTATGAAATTAGATGAATATAAAATAATTTGAGGCTTCCCTGGTGGCGCAGTGGTTGAGAGTCCGCCTGCCGATGCAGGGGACACGGGTTCGTGCCCCAGTTCGGGAGGATCCCACATGCTGCGGAGCGGCTGGGCCCGTGAGCCATGGCCGCTGAGCCTGTGCGTCCGGAACCTGTGCTCCGCGACGGGAGAGGCCACAACAGTGAGAGGCCCGCGTACAGCAAAAACAAACAAACAAAAATAATTTGAATGCCAGAGTGTCCATTAAATTTAACAGTTGAACTTGAAAAATTACTAGATTCTTCTGTGAGTTATGACTTCTCCCATCAGCTACCCTGCAGAGTATTGGAAGGGAGAGAAAATTAACCTCGGTATTCATTCAGGTTTGTTCCTTGATTTTACAAAGCACACTACTTAAATTGGTGGTAGTTTATAGCCGCTGCTTCTGACACTTGTATACATGTTTCTGAGTTTCCAGAATGTACCGAATGGTACCCTGGGGGCTGAGAAGAATTCACTGTCTTCTCAAGTGTATAACTTAATTCTAGGAACCTCAGCAGTAATATTATTTCATTGAATAATGTTTAAAAAGATTGTTTTTATTTATTTTCATTTCCTCAGACAAGACAATCTGTATAGATTCTACCTCATCCCTAAGAGAGAACAAGCAACCTGAAGGTTTGGAATTAAAACAAGGTATGGATCACGTACTTAACTTTTTCTGTAACATTTTACCTGAAAATTATAAGCATTTTACAATAATAAATTTTCACAGTCTTCCAGTTTGCCCCCATTTTATAGATAGGGAAACAAAATAGTTTATTTAGTTCTAAGATCAAGAGTAAGATATACATCCTTTATTTCATGACTCCTTTAGCCATTGGAGTGGTTCTGTCTTAGTGCTGTATGGTTACAGATGCCAACAGAAAGGTGTCATTTTTGAATAGTTTTAATTCAGTAATCTATTATATATTCTCACCTCCAAGATACTGTAGCTATGTTAACTGGATATCTTTGGGTTGTATATGGGGAAAAAAGTTTTATTAGAGTAGCTTTTTTCTGTCTTTTTTTTTTGCTAGATATTTTTATCCTTGTTTACTTTCTTCCTCATATATTATTTTCTATAAATCAGTAATTTTGACATTACCAGCTAACAGAAGTAAAATGGTAGTTGTTATTTATTCAAGCCAGGTAGATGAATAGGGCTAATCTTTTAGATGTCTTTTTTGTTGTTGTTTTTTCTCATGCCTAGTAGGAAAACTGAATGTAAAAATAATTTTTACTAGTTAGTCAAAGATTACCTCACATTTTTCCATTTTCTGATAAAAATTACTTCAGAGCAGTGAGAATCTGTTGCAGCCAAGACGGTTATGCTGGTATTTTGTAGGCAACTAGTCTTTGATGGCTTAGAATAGTTTCTCTAAAACTTGAATCATAAGAACTTATTTGGTAGGAGAGAAACAGGTCATCAGTTTACTAGGCAGAATTTCTTTTTTTAAGCCTTGGCCTGTACTACTAATGCTTAATTAAGAAAGGGAGGGACTTCCCTGGTGGCACAGTAGTTAAGAATCCACCTGCCAGTGCAGGGGACACGGGTTCGATCCCTGGTCCCGGAAGATCCCACATGCTGCCGAGCCACTAAGCCGGTGCACTGCAACTACTGAGCCTGCTCTCTAGAGCCCACAGGCCACAACTACTGAGCCCACAGGCCACAACTACTGAAGCCCACTGTGCCTAGAGCCCGTGCTCTGCAAACAAGAGAAGCCACCATAATGAGAAGCCTGCACACGGCAAAGAAGAGTAGCCCATGCTCGCCGCAACGAGAGAAGCCCGTGTGCAGCAACGAAGACTCAGTGCATCCAAAAATAAATAAATAAAATAAATAAATTTAAAACAAAAAAACAAAATATGTATTTAAAAAAAAAGAAAAAGGGAAAATGTTGATTAATTAATTTTGTGATTCCTTCAGTTTATGTGTAGTGAGAAAAAAATCTAGATTTTCTGTAGTTCTAACTTACGTTCTCTGGTGTTTATAAATATTTCTGATGATTTTGAGAATTCTAGTGCCAGACAAAATTACATCTTTGTGCCCTTATCCGTCTCAGCACCCCCATAGACAGAAAGTCAGATTCATAGTTTTATTTACATTTGTTGTCGTGTAGCAATACATGCCAGCACACATCGTTCCATATAATGTAGTCATGGTCATTTAACTCTTATGCCCCATGTTGTAATTTGACAGCACTGCTATTGTTTCTGCCTTTGTTCTGTTCTTTGCATTTAATGAGCAGAAGGCTTGGAGACTGGGCTATTAAATTATCTGTGGAGAGAAGAAATACCGTATATGTATGTATACGTACAGCTGATTCACTTTGTTTTGCAGCAGAAACTAACACAACATTGTAAAGCAATTATACTCCAATAAAGATGTTAAAAAAAATCCTGAAAAATAAATTTAAAAAAAGAATGCCATATAAGGATAGAAAGGTCTAGAATGGGCAGGTTGATTCCAGTTCCCAGGGAAAAAGAATGGAGACCCTCATTGTGCACATTAGCCAGTGCTGCCCTCTAAGAGAAGGGGTTTTTCTGCTCCTGTGTTCAGGTACCTGGACCTCTCTTCAGAATTCCCTTCCTGGTGCTAACAGCCTGTTTTGCTGTGATATATATATATTTTTATGGTAACTTCAGTAATTGGAAAATTAGCGATGGAGGTGAAGAAGGAGAGAAAAATAACTCAGTAACCAGATATCACAAAGCCTAGTTTTTTATGCTCAGGAGCCTTTATAGACACTCTTGGGTTCTCACCTCAGCATCAGAAACATCAAGAACACACTGTCATCAGTAAGTGACAGCAAGCAGAGGAGAGGAAACAGGAGATCCAAGCACAGCAGTTACCATTTTGCAGGACAGTTCATGTTCATACTGTAACGAAATTTGTAGAAAATGGTTAAATTAAATTTCAGGTCTTTTTAGAAAGCAGGGAAATAAGTGAAGTCTTTAGAAAAATGCCTATGAAATGGTTAAAATTTTAAATTTTGTTGCATAATGGGATAATGTAAGTTATTTAGAAGATTCAATTATATGGAACTTTTTACAGACAAATATTAGTATAGCTGAAATCTGAACCAGATAGTAACTAACTTGCTTGGAGTTAACCAAGAAGGTGAGGTACCCCAGGAAACAAATCCTGACAGGCTCAGTAAAGATTATTGCCTTTATTTATTTTTATTATTATTATTTTTTTGCGGTACTCGTGCCTCTCACTGTTGTGGCCTCTGCCGTTGCGGAGCACAGGCTCCGGATGCGCAGGCTCAGCGGCCATGGCTCACGGGCCCAGCCGCTCCACGGCATGTGGGATCTTCCCGGACCGGGGCACGAACCCGTGTCCCCTGCATTGGCAGGCGGACTCTCAGCCACTGCGCTACCAGGGAAGCCCTTGCCTTCATTTTAAATGAACTAATATTGTCTGTCTTTAATATGCAGAACTTTCAAAATTGATTTAATATTATCTGTAACTTTCTATTTTTGCTCACAGTTATTAGCTCAATAAAAACAGCATAATTCTCCTTGTGAATGCGTTGTCATTTTATTTAATGACTTGACCATTTAAGAAAATTAATTGAAGCTTACTTAGCACTAAAGTAACCCTTTGCTCAGTAGACCAAAATATAAAGCAGCATTGAATTTTCCCTTTGTTCTTTCAGGATAAAATAAATCTTATATGCCCTATTAATGGTATATGATATTGACAAGTTATTTAAATTATATTTTCCGTTTTTTCAGTTTCTAAAATAATACTGAGAACAGTGACTATGAATTAGGTAAATTGAAAATGGCATTTCTTTGTCTAGTACTGGTATTATTTATCTTATCGATAGGAAAATTTATTTATGAAACTGGCTGTGCTGAAGGTATCAGATTGTACACTAACTTTCACCTTCACTGTGCAAAAACATTATTTAAATGTAAATATAATCTACGAGTTGATTGATTGGTCCTGTAGTAAAATAGGATTAGGATTAGTGTCCTAAGTCATTCATTTTTAGCAGGAGGGTAGTTGTATAAGAATGGTTTATATAAATTTTCTAAATTAGTCATTTGTGCTACAGTTAAGAAAAAAATGAAACTGCTGTTTGTCAAAGGTATTTAATGCATAGAAAATACTTTTAAAATATCAAACAAATCTTTGCTAATCTTAATGATTCTCTTCTATATATTTATCTATAAATAAATAAAGTTAAGACATTTAGTAATATTAAAACAATTTAGGGCTTCCCTGGTGGCGCAGTGGTTGAGAGGTCCGCCTGCCGATGCAGGGGACACGGGTTCGTGTCCCAGTCTGGGAAGATCCCACATGCCGCGAAGCGGCTGGGCCCGTGAGCCATGGCCGCTGAGCCTGCGCGTCCGGAGCCTGTGCTCCGCAACGGAAGAGGCCACAACAGTGACAGGCCCGCGTACCGCAAAAAAAAAAAACAAAACAATTTAAATTTTTGCTTTAAAGTTTACAACTGGGGTAAACTTTGTGTAATTTTGCAAATTATTCTCCTTTGTAACTTCAAGAATTAAACTCTTATGTTTACATTCCTTCTTGGAAATTGTTATGAGAAATTTTTTTTTTACTATACATGATTAATTAAATAGCCAAGTTAAAAATTGTGTATTTAGGTTGACGAGAAGAGTTGAGGTTTATAGTAGTCCCTTTAAAATATTTGAAGGGCTGTTAAATAGAAGACTGACTAGGCTTGTTCTGTATTGAGAATTTGAGAATAAAAGCAGGGCCAGTAGATAAGGTTATCATTAAACATGTTTGGATCGATTTATTTATTTCAAATAATCAGATGTATCAGAAAATGCCCTGGGCTGCTTCTGAGATACATTCATCCCTATTGCTGAAGGTGTTTGAACACAGGTTGCACAAATGGCCACTTGGTGTTGCTGTTGTAGAGCAGATTCTCGCAATGTTTAAATATTTGGATGTTTGGCCTCGATCTTGAAGTTCCTTTCTGTCGATTTTCTAAAGAACAGGGCCTAGAGCAGTGTCTGCACTTGTGAAGAGTGCTTCTTAGTAACTGTTTTATTAAATTGTTTAATGGAAGAAGAATGAGATATACAATTTTTTCTATCTCTACATTTTTCTGTTAGAGAAAAAGATGCTTGATTTTTAGTCTTTAAGCTGTATGATGGTTCCTTAGATGCATTCATTTGAATACAGTGTATAAAAATAAGTAATGTAACCACATGGTGTATAAAACGATTAAAATTAATACGACATTGACTACATTTTACTCTGATCTTTTACATTAACTTTCTCATGTGAAAATTATTCCTTCTCTTCTATTAGAGAAGAGATGTGCAGACACACACACAAAATGCACCGACTTTTGCTATGGTTAGACTCAAATCTTGTCACTTTTTTAAAGTAATGTAGTTGCCTCATGCAATTATATTTTGGCCTTCTAATTCAGGAGTTAATGAATGATAGGACTTCCCTGATGGCGCAGTGGTTAAGAATCCTGGGGTAGAGTGCAGGGCACACGGGTTTGATCCCTGGTCTCGGAAGATCCCACATGCCACAGAGCAACTAAGCCCATGTGCCACAACTACTGGAGCCTGCGTGCCACAACTACTGGAGCCTGCGTGCCTAGAGCCAGTGCTTTGCAACAGGAGAAGCCACTGCAATGAGAAGCCTGCATGCTGCAACAAGAGTAGCCCCTGCTCACAGCAACTAGAGAAAGCCTGTGCACTGCAACGAAGACCCAACACAGCCAAAAATAAATAAATAAATAATAAAACAGTTAATGAATTATAGACAGCTTTAAGAATTACCTTGTTGAGAGCTTCAAGAATTTGAAAAGTAGACTTTAATAGGGGAAAATTGTTTTCAGTGGTTAAACCGTGTGATGAAAGTTTAGATAGGTATTTTCTTTGGGCTTCTTTCAGCCTTTCAGATCACTGGTCACCACGGTGTAATTATACACACTCCCTGGGAATGCAAGATAAAAATACTAGAGCTTCTAAAGTAAATAAATACATATAAACTTATATATTTAAACCTCTCCCTTTTAAAATTTTCAGTTACATGTATGTAATTGTAATGGTTCATATTAATTATGTATTAAATTTATAAGTAAATAAATATGTAGTTGGACAGGTACTTAAAAAATGTTTTCACTGATAGGTTTATGTAAATAATGAAGTTGAGAGACCACTCTTTTAGACTATTATAAAGGATTGATGGTGGCCATAATGTATTCATTTATTACTTCAAAAAAATTCAATTTTATATGGGATATTTTCCACCATTTAGCAAAGATTAAACGTAAAATTGTGTGAGACTGTTTGAGTCCTTAAGGTGAGAGAGAAATGGAAAAACTCAATTTTTGTTCTTACTGCTTCTGTTGTTGCTCTGAGGTAGTACTGCACTAGGAGAAGGGAAGGTAGGTACGGAGAGGGACTAGAATAAAAAAGAATGAAGAAATCAGTTTGCAGTTACAAAGGGGGTTGAGTTTTGCTGAAAAGAACTTTACAACCATGAAGGAATAAGTACAAGTTATAAAAAATTGAAAGATAATGAGAAAAATGTCATCAGAGACTTTATTGCACTGTAAAGGAAGAGAGAATGAAGATCATCAGTTAATTAAGTAGCATTTGTAGGCCAAAAGTTTTACGTGAAGAAGTCTGGATTGGTAGATGAGCTCTGTGCTGCCTCTTCCTTTGAAAAACCAAATTGCAGGTAGGAGTGTTAGAGAGCTGAAGGGAAACTGAAAAGAAAGTGTTAGGGAGGCTGTTCTGGAGTTGGAAGCAGAGGAGCATGTGTACTACTGATTTGTTTTCAAAGTTTGAGTCTAATTCCTTTCTTCCTTGCCCTTGATTATTTCCTTGACTGGCTCTAACAAATAAGTATTCACAGAATGCAGCTTTTCAACACGAGTTAACTTCTTTAAAAGATTTAAAAAAACTTGTTCTGGGGAAATGTTATCCAGTTCAGCAATTGGTGAAGTAAGAAGAGATTGTGGTGTAACCATCGGTGTGGCATAAGAATTTACATTTCTTTTCTCATTCCTTTGAGCTTTTTCACAAGTTATTACCAACAATGACACCAACATGATCCTCCCTGCGTTTTAATTTGTCTCTTTCTATGAGTAGTAGTTGAATGAAAGGGCAAAAATTACATTTTATATGGAAATTAGCCCATACTGTTCCTGTACCTTTTGAAGGCCCCTCTGTTGCATTTGAATGTGAGACTTTTCTGGATTTAAAAAAAAAAAGTAAACTGATAAGGTTTTTGGATGTATAATGCTCTGTGTGTTTTTTATCAAGAATGAAATTTTGAATTTGCTTCAATATTGAGAGAAATGTTTATTTCCATGTTTCTTTAAATTGTACTCATTTTAAACATTCTATCTTGTGATGCATTTCATAGGATCCTAGACACACTCTTAGGGGAGCTACTTTGGAGGTTTGCATACTCCAACCTTCCTCAGATGTTTGGATCCTCTGCATTTTTCAGCCACTATGTTCTCATCCAGTTCATTGGGAAAAGTACCTCCTTATATAGAAGTGCTGCTACCAAAAGAAAGGTAGTAAATACTAGGCTTGAAATCAATTTTGTTAACAGTTCCTGAACTTTTTATACACCTCACACCTAGCCTATGATTTAATCAGCCCTTTTGGTTGCCACATCATATAGTTGATACATATTGAGCTTGTAGTTAACAAGCTTTATTTTTATTTTTAAAAACTAATACTTAAAATTTTTTTGAACAGCTTTAAATTAGGTTTACAAAAAATTGAGTGGAAAGTACAGAGCTCCTGTATACCCACTTACCACTGCTTCTCCCAGTTTCCCATATTATCATCTTGCATTAGTGTGGTAAATTTGTTAAAATTGATGAGGCACTATTAATACATTATTACTAACTAAAGTCCATAGTTGCCTGTTTATTTACTTCTGTTATAACACTGCCCAATACTTAATAATTGTTTTCAATTCAATAAGCATTTATGAGTACCTAAATTTAGGTACTTAAAGGATTGTGTCTTAGGGTTTCTTTAAGTCTTCACTGCTTGTCTATAGCGGGTACTCATATTCTTTTGAATGAGTAAGTGGATGGATAGATGACTAAAAGAATTCCTTTTTTCTATTCTGTCCTGTCCAGTATGTACAAGGTTCTTAAAAAGAAGATAGAAATGAAATAGAATATTAGTTATATTTACCTATTAATATTCTACCACCTACCCCAAAGAGTGAGTTGCTTATAAGCTTGTTTTTCTTTCTGGTCTTAACAAAACTGAGCCATGTTTTGGTTTGTTTCCCTTAGCCTTTAGCTTTGTTTATATTGCTTGTATAGATTCATACCAGTCTTTTATATTAAGCATTGATCATGTGCCCTTTATGAAATATGTGGTCATCATAGAGATTCTTCTGTAGCTTATATTTCTTTGGATATTTCCTCATTTGGTTAATTAATGTTTGGTTAGAGTTTTATTTTTTATTTTTTGCGGTACGCGGGCCTCTAACTGTTGTGGCCTCTCCCGTTGTGGAGCACAAGCTCCGAACGCACAGGCTCAGCGGCCATGGCTCACGGCCCAGCCGCTCCACGGCATGTGGGATCTTCCTGGACCGGGGCACGAACCCGTGTCCCCTGCATCGACAGGCGGACTCTCAACCACTGCACCACCAGGGAAGCCCGAGTTTTATTTTTGAGCATCTTTCTACACTCTTCAACTGTCCTTCCTCATGAGATTATCTTTTTTCCAACCATTCTGAAAACATACAGGACACTTTATACTGCATTTTCACCTTCATACCATATACTCTAAGGTGACATAGTTATTTTTTCCAAAGACTTTCACTACTTCCACATATTTTCTTTCATGGAAAGAATGAGGGTGAAACTGACAGTTTTCATTATTTTTCCTACTTCTTTAATGAAAGTGTTTTTAGTTTTAGGGTAGGATTTCTATGTTTTATGAAATGCACTACCAGTTTTTTGGCATACTGATAATGACTGGCTGCTTTCTGCTTGAGTATATAAAAGGTACTTTTACATTATCTAAATTAGAATCCAGTCTTTAGTATCTCTTTGTAAGCTTATATTT
Organism: Phocoena sinus; assembly: GCF_008692025.1. Classification (NCBI taxonomy): domain Eukaryota; kingdom Metazoa; phylum Chordata; class Mammalia; order Artiodactyla; family Phocoenidae; genus Phocoena; species Phocoena sinus. Next base: position 75,461,634 of record NC_045768.1, on the reverse strand, counting down.
ATATTTAGACAAACTAAAGCAGTGTCGCAGGAAACGTGGCATATTGTGAGGTAGATGGTGAGTTTAAGAACGCCTTCCTTGGATGGGCAGGTTGTGGAGCACTGAGATGTTACTAGCAGAGAATATTTGAGTGTGGTGCCCTTTTAAATTCATAAGTTCCAGCAAGTCTTTGGGGAGAACAGTTGCCTGATTTTAAACAGCAGTGCTTGTAAATACGCTACTCTGTCTCATTTTTAACCCCATGTTTTATGTTTTGTATGTTTGTATGTTTTCATACTAGAAGCCTGTTTAATCAAATGATAGGAGAAATGATGAATGACATTTAAAAATATGTTCTTCCTGTTTACTTTCAGATTACTAGAGGAAGGGTAGTCAGGAATCTCTCATGTGTTAGCCTGTTATTGTACCCCAGTGTGACCCCAAAATATTTACTTACCTGATCCATTGTAAAGCCTGTTGTGCTTTTTATCCTGGAATGGTGATGTCTTCAGAGGCAGTAATTTTGGGTACTACCCTTTTCTGTATTCTCACGTCTGCGTTTTATTCTGTTAGGCTCACATATTGTACTGAGTTTAGATCTAATACTTTGCCTTTGTCCATTCTGTCCCTCACACTTGGAGTTTCCTCCCCTGTCAATATCACCTGTTAGATTCTAAGACCTACTTAATAATACATGTCTGTAAAGATCTCCTTGACTTTTCACTATTGCTTTGTATACTGTGATATTCTATTATACTTTATATTGTACAATTTAGCATTTTTAAAGTGTGATGTTCATATTTTAAGCATCCTCAAGCACCATGAAGGCAAAACCTGTGTCTTAAATCCTGCCCACACATATTTAGTCTACACTACCTGTGGCATTTTGTAAGGCCTACTTCTGTGGCCTTTACGGCACATACGTAAATAGATACTGAGTGAATATTTGTTGATTCTTGGACTAATCTCTGGATTCGTGTTTCTTAAAAGTTAGGTTTATAGGCAAGCAGACAATCACTTATCCAGAAGTTTAATGGATAGTTCAAGGGGTTTGGTAGAATACTAGACAGTTTTTCTGTATTTAATTGTTTGCATTTTCTTTTTTATGAGTAATAGTTGGTTAATGTCATGATTAAGTTTTGAATATGATGTTAACATGATGCACTTAAAGTTAAATCAACAGTTTAAAACACTGCATGAAAAAAAATAGCCAAGATCTGTTAGTTTTGCTGAGAGGAAGATTGAAAGCTTATCCAGAAAAAATTATTCTTATATATTAAAGAAACAGTTTTGTTTCTTTTTCAGAAAATAAAGTTTTGGCTTCTTGAAAAGGCTGGAACTCACTAAAATGTTAAAAGTTATCAAGCTGACTTTCTACAGTTAGAATACATTAAAAATGTGTTCTTCATAACTTAAAAAAATTTTAAACCAAAATTATCTGTAGTCTAAGAAAAGAAATCCATGGAGGCATAGCACTGCTGTCCAATATATCATACGCTTTGTTACTAATGAGATTCCAGCAGATTGATAACGCCGGAGGCCTTGGAGAGTTAAGATTCTAGAGGGAAGGATGGTGAAATGTGTTGTTCTAAATGGCATAACCACTGAACGTGAATAACTTAAAATCAGATGAGAAAAACTAATTAAAATAGAAAAAGTAAAGTAGTTTAACCCTTCTAATAACCAACTCTGTGTTTGCTTGATAGGAAAACTGGATTTCGATTTTCTCATTTTCTTTTCCATTGTGTGTGTGTGTGTGTGTGTGTGTGTGTGTGTGTGTGTGTGTGTATTAAAACCTGTTGTTACAGGTTTCTAAATAAAAATCAACTTTAAAAAACCTTTTTATTTGGGAAATTTTCAAGCAAAAATAGGAAAGAAAATAGGAATATTAATTCCCATGTACTCAGCTACATCTTCAACAATTATCCACCTATGTCTAATCTTTTTCATCTATATTCCTACCTGCTTCCTACCCGTTATGTTATTTTAAAGCAAATCCTACATCTTTCAGTTCATTTGTATATATTTTCGTATCAATATATCTCTTAAAGATAAGAGGTGGGTTTTTAAACATAATCATAATACCTTAAAAAGTAGCATTTCTTAAACCATCAGATAATATTCAGAAAGTGTTCAAATTTAAACCTAGTTGTTCATTGGTGGGTATTGTGTTATAAGATTGATCTATTGGTCAGGTGTTGTCAGCCTAATGGTTTTAATAGCTATTTAGTATTGTCTAGTTCCATTATTTAATTAGGGGTTACAGAACAGTGATAATACAATTTTATTCCTGAGATATTCAGTGTTCAAACTTCTCTGATTGTCTTATAGTATTTTTAAAACTATATTTGTAAGAATCGGGATCCAAATAAGGTCCCTACATTGCAATTGGATGATACTGAGTCTTTTTAATCTACTCCCCTTTCTCTCCCTTTCTCCTCTCTTTGCAGTTTATTTCTTGAAGAAGCTGGGTTGTTGGAGTTGCTCAGTTTAAATTTACTGATTGCATCTCAGTGTTTTCTTTAACATTATTTTTCTGTAAATTGATAATTAGATATAGAGGCTTGATCAGATTCATGTTCAATCTCTTAACAAGAATATTTAGGAAGCAGTGTTGTGTCCTCGAGACACAGAGTGTGTCATTACTCCTGTTTTTGTGAGCATGTCCGTAGCCATTGGAATGTATTGTCCACAGTGGCTGATAAGAATGCTCTTGATTTCTTGAGGCTATCTTTTCTTGGACATCTATTTTTTCCCTCCTCGGAAATTTTAAGAACTATTTTTTTTTTTATCGTTGAGTTCTGATATTTCACAGGATGTGTCTTAGGTGTGATGCTCTTGGCAGACCCTTTCAGTGTGAAAGCCTTCTTTGTTTCATACCAGTTTTCTTCTCTTATTCCTTTATTTGTATTTTGGGGGGGTATAGTTGCTTTACAATGTTGTGTTAGTTTCTGCTGTACAGTGAAGTGAATCAGCTATATGTATACATATATCCCCTCTTTTTTGGATTTCCTTCCCATTTAGGTCACCACAGAGCACTGAGTAGAGTTCCCAGTGCTATACAGTAGGTTTTCATTAGTTAACTATTTTATACATAGTGTTTTCCCTCTTCACTCCCTCTCTTCTTGCTTTCTGACTTGTTCTGTTGCTTTAAGTCTCTGCTCAACTGTTACTGTATCAAATCACAGTGATCACTCTGTATGAAAACATTCTGCTACTATCTTCTATCCTGATTTATTTTTTCATAGCACCTGATGTTAATTTATTTATAGTGTCTCTCCTAGGAATAGGAGCACCTGATGTTAATTTATTTATAGTGTCTCTCCTAGGAATAGGAGCACCTGATGTTAATTTATTTATAGTGTCTCTCCAAGGAATTTTTAAAATTCACTGCTGTTTCCTCAGTGTTTAAAACAGTGTCTTGTACATAGTAGGTGCTCAACAATATTTGTTGAATTAATTATATTAGGTTGTTGGACTTGTGAGTCATTCATCCTCATCTCTTAACTTTTATTGCATATTTTAAATATATTTTTATTTTCTACATTTTGAAAGGTTTTTTTTTTAAACATTGTCTTTCAACCACCATTGAATGTTTGCTCTTGATAACTGTAATTGTAAATTATAATATTTCTTGTTCTCTGGTCCTTTTTCATTGCACCCTGTGCTTGATTTATGGCTACATTGTCTACTTCAAACTCCATAAGGATACTAAGTAGACACCCCAACCCCTCATTCTCCTCCAGTAGAATATCTTCTGAACCCTAAATTTTCTTTATGTCCTCCTTTGTTCATCTTGGTTCTTCATTTATTGTAGTTTTTCTGGTAGCTGGTTTGGATTTCTTCAATAGATGTTTAGTTATATTTCTCTACCAGATCTCTTTAGTGTAAGTGAATGGGGTAGGCCTCCCAATAGAGTGCTTGGGCATGTGTCAGGGAAGGGGAGGGAAGGAAGGAAGGGTTCAGTTGACTCAACTTTTCTGAATGAGTTTGATTATCTTGCTGTATGTTCCAAAGCCAACTCTTCCTTGCTTCCAAGACTCTAAGAAAGAATTACACTTATCTGTGGTGTCTTTGGCAGTGATTTTGCTTTGCTTTTATTTTTCTGTCAATTTTATCCTGCTACTTACATTTTGTAATAATCCAGCAAAATTTCTTTTTAGATGATACCCTTTCTTATCTAATATTATAATTTCTTTTTTAAAACTTTCTACAAGGTTATATTCTTAGAAGTGGTTGAAGAAATACATATGTTCATAGAGCAAAATTGGAAAACTCAATTTCTTCTCTTCCCCTTCTACTTTTACTCCCCTCCCCAGAAGTAAACCACTATTAATAACTTACTTATGTTATTTTTAACATAGTATGATTATTACTCTTTAGCTTACTTTTTGACTTAACAATGTGTCTTGATCATTTTTGCATCTTGCCAATTTATTATTTTTTTCTCCAGATGGCTGACATTCTTATTTTTACTAATGAGTAAAAAGTAATATCTTAATGTTTTAATTTGTATTTCCCTGATGAAAAATTATGTTGATCATTTTTTACGTTTATTGATCCTTTGTATTTCATACTTTGTGAAATGCTTAACCCGTTTCTATCCTTTGCCCATGTTTTTAGTTATTTCTAACAATACCCAGACGTTGTATATGTCCTTACATTTGTCCTGTTAAAAAATGTATTTTGCTAATATTTTCTTATAGGTTTGCCCCGTCTTGTAATTTTATTTGTAGTCTATTTTCTTTCTCAGAAGTCTTACGTTTTTTCAGCTTTGTTTGTTGATATTTTCCCTTTGTGGTTCTCCGTTTTGTATTTTACTTAGAAAGGACTGATGTTTGTTATTTTCATTCTCAGTTAATTTACAGGTTTTTTTCTTTTTTATAAATTTATTTATTTATTTGTTTGTTTATGGCTGCGTTTGGTCTTCATTGCTGTGTGCAGGCTTTCTCTAGTTTGCGGCAAGCGTGGGCTACTCTTCGTTGCGGTGCATGGGCTTCTCATTGGGTGGCTTCTCTTGTTGCAGAGCACGGGCTCTAGGCACATGGTCTTCAGTAGTTGTGGCACTTGGGCTCAGTAGTTGTGGCTCACAAGCTCCAGAGCTCGGGCTCAGTGATTGTGGTGCATGGGCTTAGTTGCTCGCGGCATGTGGGATCTCACTGGACCAGGGCTCAAACCCTTGTCCCCTGCATTGACAGGTGGATTCTTTTTTTTTTTTTTTTTTTTTTTTTTTTTGCGGTACGCGGGCCTCTCACTGTTGTGGCCTCTCCCATTGCAGAGCACAGGCTCTGGACGCACAGGCTTAGCAGCCGTGGCTCACGGGCCCAGCCGCTCCACGGCATGTGGGATCTTCCCGGACCAGGGCACGAACCCGTGTCCCCTGTATCAGCAGGTGGACTCTCAACCACTGCGCCACCAGGGAAACCCGACAGGTGGATTCTTAACCACTGTGGCACAAGGGAAGTCCTAATTTACAGTTCTTATGCTATTATTTTTAAGTATCTCTCCTGTCACTTCAGTGGATTCTTGATAGGGAAAGGAATTAGATATGTGTGCTCAATTTGCCATCTGTATCAGGAATTCAGACAGGTACTTAATTATTCCATGTACTAGGGTTTGTCTCTTGGCTTAATTTAATAACTCATTATCAAGAAGTTTCACAAGCATGTAGTCACTCATAACATTAGATATGCTTTCATTTTATGCCTTAAAAGTACTCTGATATGTTGAATTATTTGCAAGTGGAATATTATAGGCCCTATCAAGGTTTAAATGTAATATAACTTAAAAGTCCTTTTTAATTTTTATTACTCAAAATATTTAATAATTCTTCTATGTTTGTTTACTTTGGATAATTAAAACTTTTATTTTAACAAAAAACAAACATAAAACATAAAATATTTTCCTTTATCTAGCTTAGGGGAATCTCTGTAGCTTTCAAGCATTGAGGTTTGTTACAGATGATAATAAAAATACAGGTATTGCATTTTAGCTTTTCTATTATGTAGTACACTCCCATTTTTAAATACCGAAACTATATTAATTTTAAAGTGGTTGAGTCTTTTGTAGTTGTAAATTTTCTCCTTGTCAGTAAAATATTTAAAGAGTGTTGGGTGTTCTGTTTAGTTGTGAGATATTTTCCCTTTATGGTTTTATCCCATGTTTATAACTATGCCTCATTAAATAATGTAAACAAATATTTTCTCTGATAAATTGTTCCATTTATTCATCTGTGTTAGTGATGAATTTAGATAGTGATTGATTCATTTTGCTGTCTAGATACTGAATCTAGATGGATTGATTTGTTACTTAAAAAGCTTTGGTACTTGGGTAGAGTTTGACGGGTATGAATCAAGTTGGTAGCACAGAAGATAGCAGGAAAACAAAAGAAAAGAGAAAAGATGAATGTATACAGATCAGAGGAAAATGGAATAGAATGTATATTTGTGAGTAGTTGGCTAGGGGATCAACCATAAGAGATGAATGCTCAATAAATCCTTGTATTGCTGTTTCCCTGAAAAATATTTTAACTCTACTCTGTGTTCCTTAGCCAAATTCTTCAACCCCTTTAGTCCTTTCCCTTAAGTTATTTGATTCATCTCTTTAGTTATGCTGCTTTTTCTCTGAAGTTCTCTAAATGGTATGTAGTATTTTAAGGGCCACCCATGTTACATTAATTCTGCTCTTTTATATAATCTAGTAAGGAATATATCATACCCTCTTGTTCTTTGTGTATATTTTAAAGTTACTTTATTTTTAAATTTTTAAATTAATTTGTTTATTTTAATTTTATTGGAGTATAGTTGATTTACAATGTTGTGTTAGTTTCAGGTGTACAGCAGAGTGATTCAGTTATACATAAACATATACATATATTCATTCTTTTATAGATTCTTTTCTCATATAGGTTATCACCTATATTCATACTCAATATGAATATTGAGTAGTTTCCTGTGCTATACAGTAGGTCCTTGTTGGTTATTTATCTTATATATAGTAGTATGTGTATGTTCATCCCAAGCTCCTGATTTATTCCTCCCCCCACCTTTTTCCTTTGGTAACCATAAGCTTGTTATTTACAACTTTGAGTGCTCAAAGTTGTAAATAACCATAAGTTTGTTTTCGATATCTGTAAGTCTATTTCTGTCTTGTAAATCGGTTCATTTGTATCTTTTTTAAAAAATTAGATTCCACATATGAGTGGTATTATATGATATTTGTCTTTCTCTCTCTGACTTACTTCACTTAGTATGATAATCTCTAGGTTCATCCATGTTGGTGCAAATGACATTACTTCATTCTTTTTTATGGCTGAGCAATATTCCATTGTATATATGTACCACATCTAAGTTACTTTAGTTATTTTGCTGCTTTATGACATCAGTAATTTGGGTCTAGTTTTATGCTTGCTCTCTTCCCTGAGCCATTTTTTATTGTAATGTCTTTAACAGTCAACAGTCTGAATTCTTATTCTTAATATTTTCAATTACATTTGTATTATTTTACCTCAGACCCACCTGTCTTTTTATTTTTCTTGGTGGATTTCAATAGCCTTACTTTAACATCATGCATACAGTAAAACTGTTTTTATTTATTTTAGAGGAGTACAAACAATTTCCCTGAGATTGATTTGTTACTCTCAGACTCCTAAGCCCATGTAAAAACTTGAAGATGCTCTTTTGTACAATTCTCTTATAATTTAAATGTGTACTCACTTCCCTGTGAACACACATGTGCACACACACACATTTTCACATATGTAGAATGGGGGTGTGGAAGGACAGAACTTTACCACACTGACGTTTTGAGGGCTTAGAATGAGGCATTTTAGGTTAAAGTTACTTTTTTAGAAAGAGTGTACAAGTTATACCCCTTCTGATTTGAGGATCATAATTGACAACAAAAAAACCTGCTATTTCTAATACTTAGGATGAGAGTAAATTATCTTTGAAAATGTATTCATATATTTGCAAGCTATACTTTAAAAGTGAGTCAGTAGAATGAAGAAAATTAAGAAATAGTGAAAAGGCTTGAAGTATGATCCTAGATCTTTACATAGTTTGTCAGATTACATTGTACAAATCACTTACCTTATTTTCACATTTGTGAAGTGAAGTGCTTATGCTAAATTATTTCAGGTACAGATTCTACAAAGCTTTGGCATCCATGGTGCAGGTATAATGGGCAGATGGAACTTGTGAATGCTTTTACCAATACTGTGCTACAGAGAACTCAGTCACTTGGATTTGGATAATTTTTAATGTAAACTGAGAACACCAAATTTATAGAGCCCCATTTCTTCAGTGAATAACATGTATAGCTGTTTCTGATTAAAAAAATAAAGCAAACCCCACCTCTGCCCTCTAAAAATGTTTGAAACAAACCCATAGAAAATATAATCAAAAAAAGTTTTTTCATAAGGAGTTTTCTCCTTTGAAACATTGAGAGGGTGTGTAGCAGAATCACGGTCACTAAATCATTTATTTTAAAATCCATGGAGTAGAATTGTTTATACATTCTATTATCAGAATTTTCCATCTGTCAATCTATATTTTGTCAACAAGTTCTTCCTACTACAAGAAAATTAACAAAGCTAACAATTGGGGGATCATTACTTTCTTTTTAAAAGACATATTAGGAATTTAAAAGATAAATAAATTGGAGGTATAAGGGAGCACTCAAAGTTGTAAATAACTCATGGACTTCAGTAATGGTCCAGGCCAAGGTGGTTGAGGGCTACAATCTGTGTTTATATGCAAGTTCTTAGTATCAGTTATAGAAGTTTTATAACAAACGTACTTTAAAATTTTATGGCATACTAACTTTATTAATTAAAATCCTCTTGGTGAAAAGTTATTTTACCTTAGAAAGTGGCCTTAGGCATTCTCCTTTAATTTATTGATTTAGAACAAAGTGTTTGAAAAAGTATATGAAAAGCTTTGAAATAATTGCAGTGCACATGATGTCCAGCTTGCCAGTGATATTTTTCCTTTTTTGTAGTTTATAAGGCAAAGTATTTTAAACTCCTTCTCAAATAGAATTTTGCTTCTTCAGTAATAAGCTATACTCTATCCAAAGGGTGTCAGCATTTTGTAATGTAGAGGCTTCACTGTGGTCTAAAGAGTTAACGATATTTTAATTAGGAAAATTGATCAGGGACATCCATATGATGGTATACATTTCCCAGTGCTTCCATATTCTTCTAAATTGGGATGAAAAATACATTAAAATTTACATTAAATTAGATCTGTTTTCAAAGTTGAAGGGGGGAACCCTGGCGGTCCAGTGGTTAGGACTCGGCATCTTCACTGCTGGGGCCTGTGTTCAATCCCCGGTCAGGGAACTAAGGTCCCACAATCTATGTGGGGGCGGGAAAAAAAAAGAAAGGGAGGAAGGGAGGAAGGAAGGAAGGAAGGAAGGAAGGAAAGGAGGAGGGAAGGAAGGAAAGAAGGAAAGGGCGGGAGGGTGGGAGAGAGGGAGGAAGGAAGGAAGGAAGGAAGGAAAGAAGGAAAGGGCGGGAGGGTGGGAGAGAGGGAGGAAGGAAGGAAGGAAGGAAGGAAGGAAAGAAGGAAAGAAAGGGCGGGAGGGAGGGAGAGAGGGAGGAAGGAAGGAAGGAAGGAAGGAAGGAAAGGAGGAGGGAAGGAAGGAAAGAAGGAAAGGGCGGGAGGGTGGGAGAGAGGGAGGAAGGAAGGAAGGAAGGAAGGAAAGAAGGAAAGGGCGGGAGGGTGGGAGAGAGGGAGGAAGGAAGGAAGGAAGGAAGGAAGGAAAGAAGGAAAGAAAGGGCGGGAGGGAGGGAGAGAGGGAGGAAGGGAAGAAGGGAGGAAGGAAGTTGAGTCAGGGGAACAGGGGGTTGGGATGGGGTTTATGGAATGTATTTGGGACTCCATGGCGGGAGGTGGGGGTCACAGCAGCCCTTTCATCATAAACAGAAAGGAAATTTTGATCAGGGCATTTAGGTTACATGGTTCTTTGCCTTTTTTTGTTTGTTACAGGCAAAGGGGAAGATAGTGATGTACTCAGTATAAATGCAGATGCTTATGACAGCGACATAGAAGGCCCATGCAATGAAGAAGCAGCTGCTCCTGAGGTCTCAGAAAATACAGTCCAAAGTGAAGCTGGTCAGATAGATGACCTGGAGAAAGACATTGAGAAAAGTGTGAATGAGATTCTGGGACTGGCAGAGTCTAGCCCAAAGGAGCCGAAAGCCGCCACCCTGACTGTTCCTCCACCAGAAGATGTTCAGCCTTCTGCACAGCAGCTGGAGCTGCTAGAACTTGAGATGAGGGCGAGAGCAATTAAAGCCCTAATGAAAGCTGGTGATATAAAAAAGCCAGCCTAGTTTATTTAAATTGTATCTGAATATTAGATGTGTTTGAACAAAGCCACATCATATAATTTTGTATCTAAAGTTTATTTGGGGTCTTACATGATATTTCTCATGTAACTCTTATTAGATAAACTCATTTTAGGCCTAAAATACATGTTTTTGTTGTTGTTGTTACTTTTGTATTATATATGTTATTGTTTTCTGAATTCATGGCAAATATCATTGGGTAACCGGGATACTTTGTTAGATGAGTATTTAGCTATATCTGCAAATTAATGCCAGAAAAGCCATTAGCAAAGAGTCATGGTATTTTTTTCTTTATTTTGAAATGTTTTGACATCAAACCAAGAAGTTTATGAAAGATTGACCAAGCATGTTGCCTTTAGGCTACCTGTATTTTGCGATAGAATATTAAATCATTGCTCCTAGGTTTGTTAACAATTTAAGAAATTTAGTTATGCTTATATGCACTTTTAAAGTATGTACTGCATTGAAGATGCCTTCTATGGGTGTGGACTTGCTAGTAAAAACTGAGTGACATTTTTGTTACAAGACTTAGAGATCCAAAATGGCTGAGAAAAGCTTTCTTTATAAAAGAGAAAAAGGACTTAATTTAAAGCATTTTTTAACAATGTAGAAGTAATTGCCCAACTTTAATTCGAGCAGACAAGTTATTCTAACAGGTATTTGATATTACTGGACGCTTAGTTCATTTTTTTTTCCTTCAATAAAAAGGGAAGGGCTTCCCTGGTGGCGCAGTGGTTGAGAGTCTGCCTGCCGATGCAGGGGACACGGGTTCGTGCCCCGGTCTGGGAAGATCCCACATGCCGCGGAGTGGCTGGGCCCGTGAGCCATGGCCGCTGAGCCTGCGCGTCTGGGGCCTGTGCTACACAACGGGAGAGGCCACAACAGTGAAAGGCCCGCGTACCGCAAAAAAAAAAAAAAGGGGGGGAACACATTTTAATTTACATTCCAAGCTATTAGGAAAAGGAGACTATTTTATCGTACAGCCTTTCATCCGATGTTTTTGCTTGAAGGTCTGATGTGCTACAATTAAAATAATTAATTTTAAATTAATGAATTAAAAATAATAAAGACTATAATTCTGAATCTGAGGAATTTTGATACATTTCCAAAAATGAAACTAATTTCAGGAAGCTTTGATAAGTTGATGTAATAATTAATCTAATTTTGTATAGTTTTTGTAAATAACATCCTGCCACAATTATGGATGCTTGCCCCATCACTAATTGTAGTTGTTTGATACCAAAATGAATTTAGGCGGAGACTCTTAAAATAAATTAATTTTTTTCTAAAAGATAAATCTGGAACTGTTGTTTTTATATTTGCTAACAAAAACAGTATATTTTATTTATAAGCCATGTTCTGTTAATGTTGTATGAGGATTTTCCTTATACACAAGACTTAGAGGGATTGTGTCTTATTAGCTGGCTTAATTATATGTAAATTTTAGAGGGTTTCTTATGAAAATAGTATTTATGAAACACTGGAGTTGTAGTTAACAAATTCATTTTTGTTGTTCCTGAACATGCCTTTAAATAATCCTGTCATTTCTTTTTCTTGTGGAATCTTTCTAATGAAGGACAGAGGCCTATATCATTTGAAATGCTTCTCTTAGGCTGATAAACATGGATATGATTTAAATAGTTCTCATAGTTACTGCTTCAAAATGAAAAAATCAGTTTCTATTTCAACTTAAAAGTTAAAATAATAAAGTAGTGCAGAATAAACTTTATTGCTGCTTATTTTTTTTTTTTTTTAACATCTTTATTGGGGTATAATTGCTTTACAATGGTGTGTTAGTTTCTGATTTATAACAAAGTGAATCAGCTATACATATACATGTGCTCCCATGTGTCTTCCCTCTTGCGTCTCCCTCCCTCCCACTCTCCCCCTCCCAACCCTCCAGGCTGTCCCAAAGCCCTGAGCTAATATCCCTGTGCCTTGCGGCTGCTTCCCCCCAGCTATCTACCTTACTACGTTTGTTAGTGTGTATATGTCCATGACTCTCTCTCGCCCTGTCAAAACTCACCCTTCCCCCTCCCCATATCCTCAAGTCCGTTCTCCAGTAGGTCTGCGCCTCTATTCCTGTCTTATCCCTAGGTTCTTCATGACATTTTTTCCCCTTAAATTCCATATATATGTGTTAGCATACGGTATTTGTCTTTGTCTTTCTGACTTACTTCACTCTGTATGACAGACTCTAGGTCTATCCATCTCATTACAAATATCTCAATTTCATTTCGCTTTAAGGCTGAGTAATATTCCATTGTGTATATGTGCCACATCTTCTTTATCCATTCGTCCGATGATGGGCGCTTAGGTTCTTTCCATCTCCGGGCTATTGTAAATAGAGCTGCAATGAACATTTTGGTACATGACTCTTTTTGAATTTTGGTTTTCTCAGGGTATATGCCCAGTAGTGGGATTGCTGGGTCATATGGTAATTCTATTTGTAGTTTTTTAAGGAACCTCCATACTGTTCTCCATAGTGGCTGAACCAATTCACATTCCCACCAGCAGTGCAAGAGTGTCCCCTTTTCTCCACACCCTCTCCAGCATTTATTGTTTCTAGATTTTTTGATGATGGCCATTCTGACTGGTGTGAGATGATATCTCATTGTAGTTTTGATTTGCATTTCTCTAATGATTAATGATGTTGAGCATTCTTTCATGTGTTTGTTGGCATTCTGTATATCTTCTTTGGAGAAATGTCTGTTTAGGTCTTCTGCCCATTTTTGGATGGGGTTGTTTGTTTTTTTGTTATTGAGCTGCATGAGCTGCTTGTAAATTTTGGAGATTAATCCTTTGTCAGTTGCTTCATTTGCAAATGTTTTCTCCCATTCTGAGGGTTGTCTTTTGGTCTTGATTATGGTTTCCTTTGCTGTGCAAAAGCTTTGAAGTTTCATTAGGTCCCATTTGTTTATTTTTGTTTTATTTCCATTACTCTAGGAGGTGGGTCAGAAAGGATCTTGCTGTGATTTATGTCATAGAGTGTTCTTCCTATGTTTTCCTCTAAGAGTTTGATAGTTTCTGGCCTTACATTCAGGTCTTTAATCCATTTTGAGCTTATTTTTGTGTATGGTGTTAGGGAGTGATCTAATCTCATACTTTTACATGTACCTGTCCAGTTTTCCCAGCACCATTTATTGAAGAGGCTGTCCTTTCTCCACTGTACATTCCTGCCTCCTTTATCAAAGATAAGGTGTCCATATGTGCGTGGGTTTATCTCTGGGCTTTCTATCCTGTTCCACTGATCTATCTTTCTGTTTTTGTGCCAGTACCATACTGTCTTGATTACTGTTGCTTTGTAGTATAGTCTGAAGTCAGGGAGCCTGATTCCTCCAGCTCCTTTTTTCGTTCTCAAGATTGCTTTGGCTATTCGGGGTCTTTTGTGTTTCCATACAAATTGTGAAATTTTTTGTTCTAGTTCTGTGAAAAATGCCAGTGGTAGTTTGATAGGGGTTGCATTGAATCTGTAGATTGCTTTGGGTAGTAGAGTCATTTTCACAATGTTGATTCTTCCCATCCAAGAACATGGTATATCTCTCCATCTATTTGTATCATCTTTAATTTCTTTCATCAGTGTCTTATAATTTTCTGCATACAGGTCTTTCATCTCCTTAGCTAGGTTTATTCCTAGATATTTTATTCTTTTCGTTGCAATGGTAAATGGGAGTGTTTTCTTGATTTCACTTTCAGATTTTTCATCATTAGTATATAGGAATGCCAGAGATTTCTGTGCATTAATTTTGTATCCTGCTACTTTACCAAATTCATTGATTAGCTCTAGTAGTTGTCTGGTAGCATCTTTAGGATTCTCTATGTATAGTATCATGTCATCTGCAAACAGTGACAGCTTTACTTCTTCTTTTCCGATGTGGATTCCTTTTATTTCCTTTTCTTCTCTGATTGCTGTGGCTAAAACTTCCAAAACTATGTTGAATAAGAGTGGTGAGAGTGGGCAACCTTGTCTTGTTCCTGATCTTAGTGGAAATGCCTTCTGTTTTTCACCATTGAGGATGATGTTTGCTGTGGGCTTGTCATATATGGCCTTTATTATGTTGAGGAAAGTTCCCTCTATGCCTACTTTCTGGAGGGTTTTTATCATAAATGGGTGTTGAATTTTGTCAAAAGCTTTCTCTGCATCTATTGAGATGATCATATGGTTTTTCTCCTTCAATTTGTTAATATGGTTTATCACATTGATAGATTTGCGTATATTGAAGAATCCTTGCATTCCTGGAATAAACCCCACTTGATCATGGTGTATGATCCTTTTAATGTGCTGTTGGATTCTGTTTGCTAGTATTTTGTTGAGGATTTTTGCATCTATGTTCATCAGTGATATTGGCCTGTAGTTTTCTTTCTTTGTGACATCCTTGTCTGGTTTTGGTATCAAGGTGATGGTGGCCTCGTAGAAGGAATTTGGGAGTGTTCCTCCCTCTGCTATATTTTGGAAGAGTTCAAGAAGGATAGGTGTTAGCTCTTCTCTAAACGTTTGATAGAATTCACCTGTGAAGCCATCTGGTCCTGGGCTTTTGTTTGTTGGAAGATTTTTAATCACAGTTTCAATTTCAGTGCTTGTGATTGGTCTGTTCATATTTTCTATTTCTTCCTGATTCAGTCTTGGCAGGTTGTGCATTTCTAAGAATTTGTCCATTTCTTCCAGATTGTCCATTTTATTGGCATAGAGTTGCTTGTAGTAATCTCTCATGATTTTTTTTATTTCTGCAGTGTCAGTTGTTATTTCTCCTTTCTCATTTCTAATTCTATTGATTTGAGTCTTCTCCCTTTTTTTCTTGATGAGTCTGGCTAGTGGTTTATCTATTTTGTTTATCTTCTCAAAGAACCAGCTTTTAGTTTTATTGATCTTTGCTATCGTTTCCTTCATTTCTTTTTCATTTATTTCTGATCTGATTTTTATGATTTCTTTCCTTCTGCTAGCTTTGGGGCTTTTTTGTTCTTCTTTCTCTAATTGCTTGAGGTGCAAGGTTAGGTTGTTTATTCGAGATGTTTCCTGCTTCTTAAGGTGGGCTTGTATTGCTATAAACTTCCCCCTTAGAACTGCTTTTGCTGCATCCCATAGGTTTTGGGTCGTTGTGTCTCCATTGTCATTTGTTTCTAGGTATTTTTTTTATTTCCTCTTTGATTTCTTCAGTGATCACTTCATTATTAAGTAGTGTATTGTTTAGCCTCCATGTGTTTGTATATTTTACAGATCTTTTCCTGTAATTGATATCTAGTCTCATGGCGTTGTGGTCAGAAAAGATACTTGATACAATTTCAATTTTCTTAAATTTACCAAGGCTTGATTTGTGACCCAAGATATGATCTATCCTGGAGAATGTTCCATGAGCACTTGAGAAAAATGTGTATTCTGTTGTTTTTGGATGGAGTGTCCTATAAATATCAATTAAGTCCATCTTGTTTAATGTATCATTTAAAGCTTGTGTTTCCTTATTTATTTTCATTTTGGATGATCTGTCCATGGGTGAAAGTGGGGTGTTAAAGTCCCCTACTATGAATGTGTTACTGTCAATTTCCCCTTTTATGGCTGTTAGTATTTGCCTTACGTATTGAGGTGCTCCTATGTTGGGTGCATAAATATTTACAATTGTTATATCTTCTTCTTGGATCGATCCCTTGATCATTATGTAGTGTCCTTCTTTATCCCTTTTAATAGTCCTTATTTTAAAGTCTATTTTGTCTGATATGAGAATTGCTACTCCAGCTTTCTTTTGGTTTCCATTTGCATGGACTATCTTTTTCCATCCCCTTACTTTCAGTCTGTATGTGTCTCTAGGTCTGAGGTGGGTCTCTTGTAGACAGCATATATAAGGGTCTTGTTTTTGTATCCATTCAGCCAATCTGTGTCTTTTGGTGGGAGCATTTAGTCCATTGAAATTTAAGGTAATTATCGATATGTATGTTCCTATTCCCATTTTCTATATTGTTTTGGGTTCGTTATTATAGGTCGTTTCCTTCTTTTGCATTTCTTATCTAGAGAAGTTCCTTTAGCATTTGTTGTAAAGCTGGTTTGGTGGTGCTGAACTCTCTCAGCTTTTGCTTGTCTGTAAAGATTTTAATTTCTCCATCAAATCTGAATGAGATCCTTGCTGGGTAGAGTAGTCTTGGTTGCAGGTTTTTCTCCTTCATCACTTTCAGTATGTCCTGCCACTCCCTTCTGGCTTGTAGGGTTTCTGCTGAGAGATCAGCTGTTAACCTTATGGGGATTCCCTTGTGTGTTTTTTGTTGTTTTTCCCTTGCTGCTTTTAATGTGCTTTCTTTGTATTTAATTTTTGATAGTTTGATTAATATGTGTCTTGGCGTATTTCTCCTTGTATTTATCCTGTATGGGACTCTCTGTGCTTCCTGGACTTGATTAACTATTTCCTTTCCCATATTAGGGAAGTTTTCAACTATAATCTCTTCAAATATTTTCTCAGTCCCTTTCTTTTTCTCTTCTTCTTCTGGAACCCCTATAATTCGAATGTTGGTGCGTTTAATGTTGTCCCAGAGCTCTCTGAGACTGTCCTCAGTTCTTTTCATTCTTTTTCCTTTATTCTGCTCTGCAGTAGTTATTTCCACTACTTTATCTTCCAGGTCACTTATCCGTTCTTCTGCCTCAGTTATTCTGCTATTGATCCTATCTAGAGTACTTTTAATTTCATTTATTGCGTTGTTCATCGTTGCTTGTTTCATCTTTAGTTCTTGTAGGTCCTTGTTAACTGTTTCTTGCATTTTGTCCATTCTACTTCCAAGATTTCGGATCATCCTTACTATCATTATTCTGAATTCTTTTTCAGGTAGATTGCCTATTTCCTCTTCATTTGTTAGGTCTGGTTGGTTTTAATCTTGCTCCTTCATCTGCTGTGTGTTTTTCTGTCTTCTCATTTTGCTTATCTTACTGTGTTTGGGGTCTCCTTTTTCAGGCTGCACGTTCGTAGTTCCCGTTGTTTTTGATGTCTGTCTCCAGTGGCTAAGGTTGTTTCAGCGGGTTGTGTAGGCTTCCTGGTGGAGGGGACTAGCGCCTGTGTTGTGCTGGATGAGGCTGGATCTTGTCTCTCTAGTGGGCAGGTTCACGTCTGGTGGTGTGTTTTGGGGTGTCTGTGGCCTTGTTATGATTTTAGGCAGCCTCTCTGCTAATGGGTGGGGTTGTGTTCCTGTTTTGCTAGTTGTTTGGCATAGGTTGTCCAGCACTGTGGCTTGCTGGTCGTTGAGTGAAGCTGGGTGCTGGTGTTAAGATGGAGGTCTCTGGGATATTTCCACCGTTTAATATTATGTGGAGCTGGGAGGTCTCTTGTTGATCAGTGTCCTGAAGTTGGCTCTCCTACCTCAGAGGCAGAGCCCTGCCTCCTGGGCTGGAGCACCAAGAGCCTTTCATCCACACGGCTCAGAATAAAAGGGAGGAAAAGTAGAGAGAATTATTAGAAGTATGAGGAAAGAAAGAAGGAAAGGAGGAAAGGAAGGAAGGAAGAAAGAAGCAAAGAAGGAAAGAAAGGAGGGAGGGAGGGAGGAATGAAGGAAGGAAGGAGGGAAAGAAGGAGAAAATGTAGAGAGAATTAGTAGAAGTATGAGGAAAGAAAGAGGGAAAGGAGGAAAGGAAGGAAGGAAGAAAGAAGCAAAGAAGGAAAGAAAGGAGGGAGGGAGGGAGGGAGGGAGGAAGGAAGGAAAGAAGGAGGGAAAGAAGGAGAAAATGTAGAGAGAATTAGTAGAAGTTTGAGGAAAGAGAGAAGGAAAGGAGGAAAGGAAGGAAGGAAGAAAGAAGCAAAGAAGGAAAGAAAGGAGGGAGGGAGGGAGGGAGGAAGGGAGGAAGGAAGGAGGGAAAGAAGGAAAAAAGACAGAAAAAAGAAGATGCAGTAAAAATAAAATAAAGTATAATATAGTTATTGTACTAAAACATATTTAGAAAGAAAGAAAAAAAAAAAAAGAACAGATAGAACCCTAGGACAAATGTTGGAAGCAAAGCTATACAGAGAAAATCTTACACAGAAGCATACACATACACGTTCACAAAGAGAGGCAAAGGGGGAAAAATCATAAATCCTGCTCCCAGAGACCACCTCCTCAACCTGGGGTGATTCGCTGTCTAAAGGAGGGAAGGAGGGAAGGAAAGAAAGAAAGAAAGAACGAAGGTAAAGTTCAATAAAGTTATTACAATTAAAATTAATTATTAAAAAAAAAATTTTTTTTTAAAAAAAAAAAAACCATGGACGGATAGAGCCCTAGGACAAATGGTGGAAGCAAGAGTATACAGACAAGATCTCACACAGAAGCATACACGCACACATTCACAAAAAGAGGAAAAGGGAAAAAAATCACAGATCTCGCTCCTAAATTCCCCCTCTTCAATTTGGGATCACTCCCTGTCTATTCAGGTATTCCACAATGCAGGGCACATCAAGTTGATCGTGGAGCTTCAATCCGCCGCCTCCGCGGCTGCCGGGAGAGACCTCCCCCTCTCCTCCCTGCTCTCACAGCTCACAGGAGCTCAGCTTTGTACCCGGCCCTGCCCCTGCGCGCAGATCGCTGGAGGGCGTCTGTTTTTTCGCTCAGACAGGACGGGGTTAAAGGAGCCGCTGATTCGGGAGCTCCGGCTCACTCAGGCCGGGGGTTGGGGGATGGGGGAAGGAGGGGCACTGCGTGCGGGGCGGGCCTGCGGCGGCAGAGGCGGCGTGACGCTGCGGCAGAGGCCGGCGTGACGCTGCACCAGAGGCCGGCGTGACGCTGCACCAGCCTGAGACCCGCCGTGCGTACTCCTGGGGAAGTTGTCCCTGGATCCCGGGAACCTGGCAGTGGCGGCCTGCACAGGCTCCGCGGAAGAGGGGCGCGGAGAGTGACCTGTGCTCGCACACAGCCCCCCTGGTGGCGGCAGCAGCAGCCCCAGCGTCTCCCGCCCGTCTCTGGGGTCCGCGGTTTCAGCCGCGGCTCGCGCCCGTCTCTGGGGCTCGCGCTTCCCGCCGCGGCTCGCGCCCGTCTCGGGGGCTCGCGCCCTCAGCCGCGGCTCGCGCCCGTCTCTGGGGTTCGCGCTTTTAGCCGCGGCTCGCGCCCGTCTCTGGAGTTCCTTTAAGCAGCGCTCTTAAACCCCTCTCCTCGCGCACCAGGAAACAAAGAGGGAAGAAAAAGTCTCTTGCCTCTTCGGCCGGTGCCGGCTTTTCCCCGAACTCCCTCCCGGCTAGTCGTGGCGCACCAACCCCTTCAGGCTATGCTCAAGCCGCCAACCCCAGTCCTCTCCCTGCGCTCCGTCCAAAACCGAAACCCGAGCCTCAGCTCGCAGCCCCGCCCGCCCCGGCGGGTGAGCAGACAAGCCTCTCGGGTTGGTGAGTGCCGGTCGGCACCGATCGTCTGTGCAGGAATCTCCCCGCTTTGCCCTCCGCACCCGTCGCTGTGCACTACTCCCCGGTCCCGAAGCTCCCCCCTCCGCCTCCCGCAGTCTCCGCCCGCGGAGGGGCTTCCTAGTGTGTGGAAACTTTTCCTCCTTCACAGCTCCCTCCCACTGGTGCAGGTGCCGTCCTTATTCTTTTGTCTCTGTTTTTTCTTTTTTCTTTTGCCCTACCCAGGTACGTGGGGAGTTTCTTGCCTTTTGGGAGCTCTGAGGTCTTCTGCCAGCCTTCAGTAGGTGTTCTGTAGGAGTTGTTCCACGTGTAGATGTATTTCTGGTATATCCGTGAGGAGGAAGGCGATCTCCACGTCTTACTCTTCCGCCATCTTCCCGCCGACCTCATTGCTGCTTATTAATTATAAGGTGCAGTAGATGACTTTTGTGTGTGTGATCAAACATAGGAGTAGAAAAAGGTCTGAGTGCTTTATAGCTGATTAAAGTCACCACCTTCATGAAGCATCGTGTGTCTGCTGTATTCACTGTGCAGAATTGTTTAGAGGACATTTGACTAGAGTGGGAGTGTTTGAGGTAGAATGAACTGAACAAATCAGAGGCTGCTTGGGTTCTTACCTTGGAAAATCAACTTTCTCACTTTTTTTTTTTGTAACGTTGAAAGGCGAGAGGTTTTTGCAAATGAATGGCTTTAGAGAACAGGAATAAGGTTATTTTAGAAATGCCTAGATCAATATATGGGAAAATATCATATATTGATCTGATGCTGTCATTTAAATCATCAGCTCACAGGTATTTATTGACTACCTCAAAGGTGTTTAGTCTTGTTCAGAATCTTAAACTTATGGTGTAGGAATGTTGTGGTGTAGATTTTAGCATGGAATAGACTGATTAATAAACATATGAGCGCTGCTTCGTTTTATGCCTAATTCTTCCCTTTTGCCAAGGTAAAGAAAAATTTTAGGCAATGTTTAATTAGTGATTAAGAGGAAAAAAAATGGGCAGCCTAACTTTCCATCCAAAGTCAGGTAATTCTGATATTTGACTAGGAACTTGACCCAAGACTTGAATGATAGGTGGCAACTGGTAATAATGGGTCCTCTGCAATAGGCCTTGGCCCGCTTTTTGATGTTCCTATTAATTCAGAGACTCAAGGTATATCCTAAAAACCTATCACTAGGTTACCAGTGTGTAGCATAATAATTATGAAAGTCACCTAACACTCTCAAGTCCTTTGGTTGAACACCATCAGTTCCTTAAAACTACAGGGCAGTATATCTTTTCCTTGTAAATCTTGTTGTCAAAACCTACTTTCAGCAAATCGTTAGATCCTAGGGCATGATTAGCTATCTGATAAAGGTGTTCTGAGTCATTTGAATAGTAATACAAATTGCAATAAAATATGTGTTTTCAATGCCATTTTCCAGGTAGATAAAGCAGGAGTGAACCCACAATTTAAGCAATATAGATGGCAGCCTGAAAGTTTTAAAAATTCTCAGTTCCATTTCATCATAAAAAGTAGGAACAGAGCGTTAGGTTATAGATACTTTTCCTTTATTGTATAATATCTAATTATTTAAAAGTAAAAGACCAATAATGCTTTAACTTAAAGCTAATAGATATTTTTACATTTTTTATTTTCAAGTAGTCTCCCTTTTTAAATAAAAAGAAAAGTGCTAATGAATATATCAGTAGGAACTCAATTTCCTTGATATTTAATTATTATTTTAAAATGCATTGTGATAAAATGACAAGAGTGTGAGAGTTAACAGAGGGTTCTGATTCTGCCCAAACCAGCTGTGTAACTTTGGACAAGTAACTATAAAATAGGAGAGATGAATCATTAGCCAATATATAAGGTTTCTTTCTGCTGTAACATCCTGTGATTCCAGTAGAAAATACCATAAAATTTGTAAAACTTAGGGAACTCTTTTGAGTTCAAGTATTTTTTAGGGCTTCCCCTCCTCTTCCCCCTATTCAAAATGAAACAGTCTAATCTTTCTTTGTCCCATAGGGTTGCTAGATATGAACAATAATCCAGTTTTTTTTCCTTTTACCTATTTTTTTCCACTAATTATTTATTTATTTATTTACTTATTTATCGTTGCTGCCCGCGGGCTTTCTCTAGTTGTGGCAAGCGGGGGCTACTCTTCATTGTGGTGCGTGGGCTTCTCATTGCGGTGGCTTCTCTTGTTGTGGAGCATGGGCTCTAGGTGTGCGGGCTTCAGTAGTTGTGGTGCGTGGGCTCAATAGTTGTGGCACATGGGCTTAGTTGCTCCGTGGCATGTGGGATCTTCCTGGACCAGGGATTGAACCCATGTCCCCTGCATTGGCAGGCGGGTTCTTAACCACTGTGCCACCAGGGAAGTCCTACCTATTAGTCTTTATTGTCAGGGTCACTTGATAAGTGTTGTCTAGAATTATTCACTTTGGCCTATAAACTTAGGTTGCTATCTTTAACTTATTGCTTTATTTATTTATTTCAAAATATGTAGATAGTTTTAAGTCAAAAAATTTTTTTCCAAGGCTTATTATAATGAAAAACAGTACTGCCTTCCCTATTCTTTTTACACCAGCTCTTGCTACTGGGAGGTAACCACTTTCAAATCTTTTAGCTTCTTAAAATTTTACCTTTGTATTTCTGAGTAACATGATTTTTTGCTATTCCTTGATATTTCAGTCTTAGATTTTATTTATTGATCTATTTTGGAATATGAAAATTAAGCTCTATTCCTTCTCCCTGTTCCCTTAAAATGTAGCTTCCTCTCTCATCCTCCCAATTTAGTGCAGTTACATCACAGTTTTGGTTCAATTAGCATTCAATATTTATACTCTTTTGACTGTGTAAATGTTATTCACAACTGGGTTGTGTGGTATCTGTAATTAGGTTTCCTTTTTTGTTCCAATTTTTGTTTTAAGCCGTTTGGAATTAATTTATAATGACCTTATTCTTTCATTTGCTCAGTGTTCTCTGTAGTAGCAGTTAAATTGTACCCTAACTACCTTCCGGGAGTTTCAGTTTCTTAGTAGGTTCAAACACATCATGTAACCTAGCTTTGTTTTTTTCTTTCTTTAAAGACATTTCTCCTGGGGCTCTCTGTCCTATGCTAATCTGGATTGGTTGCTCTTCACCTCTTTCATGCTGGATATCCCATTTCCTGAATCCTGTCTTCCTCTTTTCATTTATTCCCTCATTTTGGTGGTGTACCTCTTCCGACAGCTTCCTGTGAAAAACTGCATAAAGAATAAATAGTTTTGATTCATTGGTGTGACGCAACATGGCTCAATTCTATCCATATGTTCAATTGAAACATTATGTGAGTGTTGACATTAGGCTGGAAATCATGGTCCTTTTCAATTTTACAGCATTATACCAGTACCTTTTAACTTGCACTGAAGCTATTGAGAAGTCATTTGTCATTTTGATTCTTGATACTTATGTGTGTCCTGTTTGTTTCTCTTTGGAAGCTGTTAGTATCTTATCTTTACTCCTAATATTCTGAAATTTCTTGATGATCTGTTAAAGGATGGATCTTTTTTTTCATCCTTGATTTCATCATTGATGGACTCTTTCAAAAGGGACTTTCACATCATTGAGTTCTGGGAAGATTTTTAATATTACTTCTTGGATAAGTTCCTTCCTGCTAATTTTTTCTAATCTCTATTTCTAGAACTCCTTTTATTAAGATGTATCTAGGCCTAATTTTAAAATTTCTTATTTCTCACTCTTTTCCATCTTTTTCTTCTGCTTTCTTATATATTTTCTTAATATTCTCTTCCAGTTCTTCCAATGATTTTTTCTCCTATCATATTTTTAATATCCAAAAGATTTTTTAATTCTCTGAATATCCCCCTTTTTTTTTTTTTTTTGCGGTACGCGGGCCTCCCGCTGTTGTGGCCTCTCCCGTTGCGGAGCAACAGGCTCCCGACGCGCAGGCTCAGCGGCCATGGCTCACGGGCGCAGCCGCTCCGCGGCACGTGGGATCCTCCAGAACCGGGGCACGAACCCGTGTCCCCTGCATCGGCAGGCGGACTCTCAACCACTGTGCCACCAGGGAAGCCCTGAATATCCCCTTTTAAAAGTAGCAGTATGTTGTGTCTGTAGGGCCATAGCTCCACTCCATGGTGTTCTGGTGACCTTGTACATATCCCCGTAGGCCATGCAGTCAGAGCTTGAACCTCCTGGCCTAAGTCTTGGTGCAATGCCCTGTTATCTTCCTAGGAACGTGGTCAGACAGTCAAGTCTTGTGAGGAGCCGTCACAAGAACATTTTCTCATCGGCCTTTTCTTCTTGAGGGAAGCTCCCTATTTTGCAGAAGGATGTCTTGAGGCAATTTTCCCATCTGCCTCCCTGGTTCCCTGGAGACTTGAGACTTTCTATCTTGCCCCGCTTAGGGCTCAGCTGTAGGCTATAAAATTTCTTAGCTGCAGCCTGGCGTTAGCGCCTCAGCCGCAGTGTCCCGTTAATCCTGTTGCATCTGGTTCCTTTTACTTTGGTGTCACCCTACCCAGAGGCCATGGGGACTTGGCACCTTTGACTACGATTTTTTCACTGTGTAAGTAATAAGCTGCCTGCATCTAAAAAGAGCTTGTTGTTTTTCGTTAATGGCTAAGTCTGTTGGGCCTTGCTTGACCCTTGCCTTGGACTTGCGCTTGATAGTTTCCTGGATGAAACATTTTTACCTGTCTGAGGATGTTAATTTTAGTGGTTGTTTTCAAGTTTTCTTCTGCTTTTTTGCCTTCTAGTTCCTTCAATTTAATTTTTTTCTTATTTTCCTCTCTAAGGTTGTCTCAAATTTCCTTCAATCTGTGGTGATGTTTAGCTGCTTTCATTAGTAAGACCCTAAAAAGCTGATTGGAAGCCCTGTTTATGGATGAGGCTCGCTAATTGGTACAATTCACTTTTCTTTGGGGCTGCCTGAGGATATCCACGGTTTGCTCTGAAGGCTTTTTCCTGAATGCCCTTAGCTCTGCTTGGTATGCCTGAGTTTAGAATCTCATGCTTCAACTCTGCCAGAGTTTTCTGTGGAGTTGGTGAAAGAAGGGTTGCCTGTTTGTGAAAACAACTTTCGCGTTTTCCCCTCTGCACTGTCTTTGGAGGAACCTAGGATCTTCGTTACTTGGGTTTGTGTTTAGAAGCAAGTTGCTTCTTAGTTTCCTACAGCCCTTCGGGTTGCAAATTTCTTCACCTGCTAAGTCAATTCCACTCATTTGTGCTTCAGCTTCCAGAATTTTCTTATCATTTCGGTGGACTTTCATGAGAGAGCAGTGGCAAATGTGGTTGTTTAGTATACATTTAAGCAGATGTGACTTGAATTTTTAACTTGTTTTTGCTTTGGTCAATTCTGAGTTTTTGTTTTTCTTAAATCCAAGCTTAGATTAATTGGTTTCAAGTGGAAAGGTGTGAAAGAGAGTAGACAAGGATGATGGCAGACTAGAATCTGTGATACCTGAGGCTGGCTTATATAGGTCACCATGTGTTTTTCTTCTTTCACTCTAGTAATTTTTAAGAGAATATGTGTGCTGATATTTTCAAACATGCCGTGTGCTCTTTCATTATGTAATTTCACATTCTTTTTAATTTTACAAATATTTATTTGAATTCTTATTGTAGTATTGGTTCTTTTGCCCTTGCTTTGGTTTTCTTCTGGATTTCCTGTTATTTGCCATGTGTCTTTGCTTATCTTCAATATATGTCACTTTCTTGTGAACCTTTTTTTCCTCATTTTGAGTTAAATTTTTTTCCCTTTTCACCTATTTCTCTTAAGGCACTATCTGTTATGTTTATTCACTCCTATGTTTCTTCTAGTTTTGTTTTCATTTCTGGAGTGACATTTTTCTTTCATTTCTAGTTTCTCCCTAAATTCTGTCCCCTCATTTCTAATTCTGATTCATATTTCATTTTTTTATGGCTTGTATCATTTTTGTAATGACTTTAATCTCATTTTAAAATACAAGGTAATAGTTTTGATATGTTCTGTGGGTCTTTCTGATGTACTTTTATTGTCTGGAGGGATGTTATTCTGTTCCTTATTCTCTGTTTTATTTATAACAATATAGCATAGGATTTGATCTTGATTTTTTTTTTTTTTTTTTTTTTTATCTTGATATTTTTGTTTCTCATTTTTAGTGAAGCTCATTTTTCTGAACTTTAAAAAGGAACCTGGTTCAGATTAGCTTTTCTATCTTCATACTCCTTTTGGTTTGCAGTAGTTGTGGCATGCAGTAGTTGTGGCATGTGGGCTCAGTAGTTGTGGCTTGTGGGCTCTAGAACGCAGGCTCAGTAGTTGTGGCACACGGGGCTAGTTGCTCCACGGCATGTGGGATCTTCCTGGACCAGAGATTGAACCTGTGTCCCCTGCATTGGCAGGTGGATTCTTAACCACTGCACCACCAGGGAAGCCCCTTCTTTGTTTTTTGTTCTCTGGTGTTCAAAATTATGCTGCCTTGCTTTCAGAGCTCTGTTCCCCTTTCCCACCTTTACTTGAACTCCTCTTTGCATCTGTTGATTTCCTCTATCCTGATCAGTTTTGATTCTACCACCAAGTGATTCTTCCTAGTGGGACTCTCTCCTAGAAGGGAGCCCTGGCTGGTCCGTTTCAGGAGTGATTAGGGTCTAGAGTGCTCCTGCTGCTTTGAGACATTATTATCCTCACATTCACCTGCTACTATGAGAGGCAAAACCCATCCCACCTTCAGTTGCTGTCTCAAATTGCCTCACCTGATTTCTACTTATTTTGAGCGTCTCCTATTATCAGGTCTGTTAGATGCCCAGTTGGCTTCCCTTTGTTTTCTCCTACAGAATTGCTGATATTATGAAGGTCATAGGACTTGCTAGTGGTTTGTTCTACCTACTTATATTTTGAGGTTGTTGCATACCTGTACTTAGTCTTGTTTTAAATGTTGTCCATGGTTTTCGGGTTTTCTTTCCATTGCTCTCCCTGGGTTTATGGAGAGATTCAAAAACTCTTGCTTTTGCTACCACTATCTTCCCAGGGTACCCCTGTGTTTTCATTTTAAGACATGTAGTCAGTCTTCATTGTATACAAATAAAAATGTACTTTATATAAAGGAGAGCTGACATATATATGAGATATCTTACTGAATTATTTCAAAGAATTCTTAAAATTACTATGTTAATTTTATCAAAGTTATTTTTAAATTTTAAAACCAAAGCTTGATTGTTATCTGGTAGAAGCAGTTGTTACCCTGAATGTAAAACGCGTTAGTACTGCTCCTTAATAGCAAAGGGAATTAGCTTTATTAGGTATATTCTTATAATAGTTATTGTCAGTTGTAAGATCTTTTTTATTCTCTTAAGATTAAAAGTCATTTGTACAAAAATCAAAAGATATGACATTATAGATTCAGAGAACCAATATTTTAATGTTTTAAAATTTGGGGGGAAGATAATTCACTGTGTCACTTTTAAAAGATAAATTGTTTCTTATTCTTTGAATAACATATTTATTCATTAGTCTTCTGTTTTAGTATATCTTCTCTGCCTGGAACGTATTTCCTGAGGCCAAAAGAGAGCTACGAGTTTTAGTAACTGATTTTTTTCCCTCTAAATACATTTGGTGGAGGATTTTAAATAAGATTCTATCTTTAGTGTGATATTTAAAATCACCATATTAATGAAAAATTGGTATTATCATATGCCATGTTTATCAATCTATTATAACATGGTCACAAAAACCAAAAAAAACTCTGCCTGAAAAGAGATTCAGAAAGTGTCAGTATCATTATTACATAAAGTTTTTCTCTGTCTTTTAGTTTAAAAGATAGCTTGATGTGGTTGATTACTGTAACACAATTGTTTTGGTATTAAATATCTGTGTCATAGCTTATTTGTGGAATTTTTCTATTAGTAAACATGGAGACTATATTAGGAACACTTAAGATATCAAATTAAAATCCGATTATGCCTTTGGCTTATTCACGATTATGTAAATTTTCTTGTTTACATCTATGTCAAATATGCAATATGTAAAAAGAGAAAAAATGTTTCTCTTATGTATATTTTATTTACAGCCAGATTTGAAGGTTAAAATACTGCATTTTCCAATCAGGTTTCATGTTTTATAGTTCTTGCTACTAACATTTAAATGCATAAATGGAATTCTTATGCATTCTGAAGTCTGCAAAAAGATTTTTGCTGCACACTCGTTGATCAAACTGCTGCTATAGTCCCATGAGAAAGAACCAAAGATGATAACTGTAAATACTGTATGTTTATGAAACTGGAGGACAAGTAATCATCCCTCTTTTTAAAAAAAATATATGTTCATACAATTGACTATTCTCTTTTCAATATACCTTCAGATATCATCTTTTTCCACTTAATCTTTAGACTCTTTTGTCAGAACTTAATGTGAATTTTAACCTATGGTAAAAATCAGTCTTATATAAATGCTTATTGTTTTCTGTGTTGAGTAAATGAAATCAATCCCTCCCAGTTATGGAACATGTTTATATCGACATGTGACATCTATAAGAACTTGGTTTTCATATTTCCACTTATATATTAATTAAATGTTAATTGATTTTTTTTTTTTTTTTTTTTAGGAAAGCCTGCTAGTCTTTAGTGGAGGAGAGACATTTCATTGGCAGTTTTTTTTCTTTCCCCTGAATCTCCAAAATGAACCTTTATTAGTGCGTTGATTTGGAATTCAGAAGCTTTTAAATTGTCACTCAAAGTATTTAAACATTGTGAGTTGGCAATCTTAAGCACACTTTACTGTGAATTAGTTTGAAATTATTTGTCTTTATTAGCTAGATATTATCAGAAAATAGAGTTTTGATTGTTAAGAGAAGGAACTTTATATTTAGAGCTTATGGATCTAACAAATCGATAGGAGACCATGGGGTGCAGCTACCCACATTAGCTTGGTTCGTGTGTCTGTTTTGAAACAGCCCTACTGACCAAAATTTTTAGTAAATCTTCTTTGTTTGCTTTTCTTCCCTTTTTTCTTCCACCTCGCTATAAATATTAACTCTTTCCTTTGCTCTTTTTTCATTTTCCTGCTCTGCATTTTCTTCCTTAACTGATCATTATTTGAGAAAATTTTTTAAATTCTCTGTTGTATTCTCAATCTATATATTTAAAAAAATGTCAAAAACTTTATGTTTAGAAACCTGTTTTTCTTTAAAGTATATAATTGAGAATTTTATAATAATTGAGAATCAGAGAAACAGAATTTTTGATTGGATGAGATATTAAAGATCTAGTTCAAAATACCAACAAATTGAATGTCTATTTTTGTATATGATCTTCAAAAAACTTCATTTTTGAATTAGTGTTTTACAATTACAAGAAAAGATTAAAGCTTTTGGTCATGCCACTTCCTTCACCCATTCCCCACAATCATTTCAGTGCATATGTCACCCAAATATTAATTTTCTTCCTCCTGTTTTTTCCACTGCTTCAGTTTAAATTATCAAAAGTACATGAACATTAGGTGATTTTGAGTTCAAAGTTTTCTTTCTCTTTTTTTAAAGCTCTGTTTCCTAATTTCTCATTTGCAGCATTAGAGCTTTATTGCAGATAACTTGGACAAAAGAGAAAAGCATAGAGAGGAACCTCAATGTCTAGATGTAATCTATTGGGTATTTTACCTTGTTCTCCAATGTTTAAAATCATTGTTGATCAAATTAGCAGTACAACACACACACATACACACACACACACACACACACACAGTGTGTTGTCAAGATACTCAGTGTTGTCAAGAGTACAGAGCTTCCTTGACTTACAGTGGTGTTATGGCCTGATAAACCCATTATAAGCTGAAAATACTGTAAGCTGAAAGTGCATTTAATACACCGAACCTACTGAACATCAGAGGTTAGCCTAGCCTACCTTAAACATGCTCAGAACACTTACATTAGCCTACAGTTGGACAAAATCATCTCACACAAAGCCTATTTTATAACCAAGTGTTGAATATCTTACGTGATTTACTGAATACTGTACTGAAAGTAAAAAACAGAACGGCTGTCTGGGTACAGAATGGTTGTTAAGGTATCGGTTGTTTACCCTTGTGATCGCGTAACTCATGGGAGCTGTAGCTCCCCACCACTGCCCGGCATCATGAGTATCATATACTGCATGTCGCTAGCCTGGGAAAAGATCCAAATTCAAAGTACGGTCTCTGGTGAACATGTATATTGCTTTCACACCATCATAAAGTGGAAAAATCCTAAGTCGAACCATCATAAGTTGGGGACCATCTGTATAAGGAGTAAAAACATAAAAGGCAAACAATCTGGAGGAAAAAGGGCATGTGTACAAATGAAAGCCATAGGGTTGATATTCTTAAGATATTAAGATTTAATACATATAATCAAGAAATTACAAAGTGTTAATATCGTAGAATTGTGTGTTAACTGTGGTTGCTGATTCTTCAAGCTCAGAGAATATTGGAGGGGTAGGAGACAGTGCTGGGAGATGTGCGGAGCAAGCACATCCAGTAGGAGAAATGACAGCTCACAACGAAAGAAGTGAAAGAGCTCTGGTTCCGTGGTCCCTGGAGACCATTTAGTGCAGGGGCAAATAGTTTCACACCCAAGAGGTTTTGTTTGCTCTAAGTATCACACTACAGTGTGATAACTGACGTGTCTAATGATGAATCCGAGTCTGTAAGAAATGGAGTTCCTGTGGAATTGTTTGCAAATTTAAGTTTTGTTGTAAAGTGTAAAAGCAGATGTTTGGGTATAAGAAGACTGTATATATGGGCAGCTTCTTTTCTTGATTTACTGGATAAATGAGACATCATCTTTAGGTAACTATTTGAGAACATCCTGTTATATTCTCTTATCTCCGCTTTGAGTCCTAGCTGCAGTTAGAATATATGTAATTTCTGTTCACTGAAACAATAGAATAGAGAAAATGGACTTGAGTATTCCTTGGTAGATGGCCACATAATGTCATTTGAAGCATAAAACATATTTATCACTGAAAACTGAAATTAGCCCCAGAACTAGGGGGCTGTGTTTGACACTTTACAGGTATAAACTCAGTGAGGAACGTAATTAGGGAAAACAGGCTTAATGCTTGGCAGGAGTAGGTGGCGCATTTACCTAACATACAGTGCTTAATATTACTCTCTTGACAGATTCTCCAAATATCACTTTTTTCCATAGCAACATGATCCCCCATGTTTCTGATACTTGATGAACAAGATTTTTAACAAATGGTTGATTGCAGTTAAATGAGAACCCTGTGGTATGGTCAAAGTGAAGTATTGTACACTTTGTATGTAACAAGTGTGAATATTATAACTTACCTGAAAGTTAAGAAATCAAGTCAAGAAATCCAACTTTTTTTTTTTTTTTTAAACATCTTTATTGGGGTATAATTGCTTTACAATGGTGTGTTAGTTTCTGCCTTATAACAAAGTGAATCAGCAATACATATACATATGTTCCCATATGTCTTCCCTCTTGCGTCTCCCTCCCTCCCACTCTCCCCATCCCACCCCTCCAGGCTGTCACAAAGCCCCGAACTAATATCCCTGTGCCTTGCGGCTGCTTCCCCCCAGCTATCTACCTTACTACGTTTGTTAGTGTGTATATGTCCATGACTCTCTCTCGCCCTGTCAAAACTCACCCCTCCCCCTCCCCATACCCTCAAGTCCGTTCTCCAGTAGGTCTGCGTCTTTATTCCTATCTTACCCCTAGGTTCTTCATGACATTTTTTTTCCCCCTTAAATTCCATATATATGTGTTAGCATTCGGTATTTGTCTTTTTCTTTCTGACTTACTTCACTCTGTATGACAGACTCTAGGTCTATCCATCTCATTACAAATAGCTCAATTTCATTTCTTTTTAAGGCTGAGTAATATTCCATTGTGTATATGTGCCACATCTTCTTTATCCATTCATCCGATGATGGGCGCTTAGGTTGTTTCCATCTCCGGGCTATTGTAAATAGAGCTGCAATGAACATTTTGGTACATGACTCTTTTTGAATTTTGGTTTTCTCAGGGTATATGCCCAGTAGTGGGATTGCTGGGTCATATGGTAATTCTATTTGTAGTTTTTTAAGGAACCTCCATACTGTTCTCCATAGTGGCTGAACCAATTCACATTCCCACCAGCAGTGCAAGAGTGTCCCCTTTTCTCCACACCCTCTCCAGCATTTATTGTTTCTAGATTTTTTGATGATGGCCATTCTGACTGGTGTGAGATGATATCTCATTGTAGTTTTGATTTGCATTTCTCTAATGATTAATGATGTTGAGCATTCTTTCATGTGTTTGTTGGCATTCTGTATATCTTCTTTGGAGAAATGTCTATTTAGGTCTTCTGCCCATTTTTGGATGGGGTTGTTTGTTTTTTTGTTATTGAGCTGAATGAGCTGCTTATAAATTTTGGAGATTAATCCTTTGTCAGTTGCTTCATTTGCAAATATTTTCTCCCATTCTGAGGGTTCTCTTTTTGTCTTGTTTATGGTTTCCTTTGCTGTGCAAAAGCTTTGAAGTTTCATTAGGTCCCATTTGTTTATTTTTGTTTTTATTTCCATTTATCTAGGAGGTGGGTCAAAAAGGATCTTGCTGTGATTTATGTCATAGATTGTCCTGCCTATATTTTCCTCTAAGTGTTTGATAGTTTCTGGCCTTACATTTAGGTCTTTAATCCATTTTGAGCTTATTTTTGTGTATGGTGTTAAGGAGTGATCCAATCTCATACTTTTACATGTACCTGTCCAGTTTTCCCAGCACCACTTATTGAAGAGGCTGTCCTTTCTCCATTGTACATTCCTGCCTTCTTTATCAAAGATAAGGTGACCATATGTGCATGGGTTTATCTCTGGGCTTTCTATCCTGTTCCATTGATCTATCTTTCTGTTTTTGTGCCAGTACCATACTGTCTTGATTACTGTAGCTTTGTAGTATAGTCTGAAGTCATGGAGCCTAATTCCTCCAGCTCCGTTTTTCGTTCTCAAGATTGCTTTGGCTATTCGGGGTCTTTTGTGTTTCCATATAAATTGTGAAATTTTTTGTTCTAGTTCTGTGAAAAATGCCAGTGGTAGTTTGATAGGGATTGCATTGAATCTGTAGATTGCTTTGGGTAGTAGGGTCATTTTCACAATGTTGATCCTTCCAATCCAAGAACATGGTATATCTCTCCATCTGTTTGTATCATGTTTAATTTCTTTCTTCAGTGTCTTATAGTTTTCTGCATACAGGTCTTTTGTATCCTTAGGTAGGTTTATTCCTAGATATTTTATTCTTTTTGTTGCATTGGTAAATGGGAGTGTTTTCTCGATTTCACTTTAAGATTTTTCATCATTAGTGTATAGGAATGCCAGAGATTTCTGTGCATTAATTTTGTATCCTACTACTTTACCAAATTCATTGATTAGCTCTAGTAGTTTTCTGGTAACATCTTTAGGATTCTCTATGTAAAGTATCATGTCACCTACAAACAGTGACAGTTTTACTTCTTTTCCAATTTGGGTTCCCTTTATTTCCTTTTCTTTTGTGATTGCTGTGGCTAAAACTTCCAAAACTATGTTGGATAAGAGTGGTGAGAGTGGGCAACCTTGTCTTGTTCCTGATCTTAGTGGAAATGCTTTCAGTTTTTCACCATTGAGGACGATGTTGGCTGTGGGTTTGTCATATATGGCCTTTATTATGTTCAGGAAAGTTCGCTCTATGCCTATTTTCTGCAGGGTTTTTATCATAAATGGGTGTTGAATTTTGTTGAAAGCTTTCTCTGCATCTATTGAGATGATTATATGGTTTTTATTCTTCAATTTGTTAATATGGTGTATCACGTTGATTGATTTGCGAATATTGAAGAATCCTTGCATTCCTGGAATAAACCCCACTTGATCATGGTGTATATCCGTTTAATGTGCTGCTGGATTCTGTTTGCTAGTATTTTGTAGAGGATTTTTCATCTATGTTCATCAGTGATATTGTCCTGTAGTTTTCTTTCTTTGTGACATCCTTGTCTGGTTTTGGTATCAGGGTGATGGTGGCCTCGTAGAATGAGTTTGGGAGTGTTCCTCCCTCTGCTATATTTTGGAAGAGTTTGAGAAGGATAGGTGTTAGCTCTTCTCTAAATGTTTGATAGAATTCGCCTGTGAAGCATCTGGTCCTGGGCTTTTGTTTGTTGGAAGATTTTTAATCACAGTTTCAATTTCAGTGCTTGTGATTGGTCTGTTCATATTTTCTATTTCTTCCTGATTCAGTCTTGGCAGGTTCTGCATTTCTAAGAATTTGTCCATTTCTTCCAGGTTGTCCATTTTATTGGCATAGAGTTGCTTTTAGTAATCTCTCATGATCTTTTGTATTTCTGCAGTGTCAGTTGTTACTTCTCCTTTTACATTTCTAATTCTATTGATTTGAGTCTTCTCCCTTTTTTTCTTGATGAGTCTGGCTAATGGTTTAAATCACTTTAAATATGTCCTGCCAGTCCCTTCTGGCTTGCAGAGTTTCTGCTGAAAGATCAGCTGTTAACCTTATGGGGATTCCCTTGTGTGTTATTTTCCCCTTGCTGCTTTTAATATGTTTTCTTTGTATTTAATTTTTAACAGTTTGATTAATATGTGTCTTGGCGTGTTTCTTCTTGGATTTATCCTGTATGGGGCTCTCTGTGCTTCCTGGACTTGATTAACTATTTCCTTTCCCATATTAGGGAAGTTTTCAACTATAATCTCTTCAAATATTTTCTCAGCCCCTTTCTTTTTCTCTTCTTCTTCTGGAACCTCTGTAATTCGAATGTTGGTGCATTTAATGTTGTCCCAGAAGTCTCTGAGACTGTCCTCAGTTCTTTTCATTCTTTTTTCTTTATTCTGCTCTGCAGTAGTTATTTCCACTATTTTATCTTACAGGTCACTTATCCGTTCTTCTGCCTCAGTTATTCTGCTATTGATCCCTTCTAGAGTATTTTTCATTTCATTTATTGTGTTGTTCATCGTTGTTTGTTTCATCTTTAGTTCTTCTAGGTCCTTGTTAAATATTTCTTGCATTTTCTCTATTCTATTTCCAAGATTTTCGATCATCTTTACTATCATTATTCTGAATTCTTTTTCAGGTAGACTGCCTATTTCCTCTTCATTTGTTAGGTCTGGTGGGTTTTTATCTTGCTCCTTCATCTGCTGTGTGTTTTTCTGTCTTCTCATTTTGCTTATCTTACTGTGTTTGGGGTCTCCTTTGGAGGCTGCAGGATTGTAGTTCCCGTTGTTTTTGGTGTCTGTCCCCAGTGGCTAAGGTTGGTTCAGTGGGTTGTGTAGGCTTCCTGGTGGAGGGGACTAGTGCCTGTGTTCTGTTGGATGAGGCTGGATCTTGTCTTTCTGGTGGGCAGGTCCACGTCTGGTGGTGTGTTTTGGGGTGTCTGTGGACTTATTATGATTTTAGGCAGCCTTTTTGCTAATGGGTGGGGTTGTGTTCCTGTTTTGCTAGTTGTTTGGCAAAGGATGTCCAGCACTGTAGCTTGCTGGTCGTTGAGTGAAGCTGGGTGCTGGTGTTGAGATGGTGATCTCTGGGAGATTTTTGCCATTTGATATTATGTGGAG
Source organism: Phocoena sinus (assembly GCF_008692025.1). NCBI lineage: Eukaryota > Metazoa > Chordata > Mammalia > Artiodactyla > Phocoenidae > Phocoena > Phocoena sinus. The sequence goes on along the minus strand of NC_045768.1, from coordinate 75,426,440 downwards.
CTGGGAGGTCTCTTGTGGACCAGTGTCCTGAAGTTGGCTCTCCCTCCTCAGAGGCACAGCTCTGACTCCTGGCTGCAGCACCAAGAACCTTTCATCCACACGGCTCAGAATAAAAGGGAGAAAAAGTAGAAAGAAAGAATTAGTAGAAAGCGAGAAAGAAAGAAAGAAAGAAAGGAGGGAGGGAGGAAGGAAGGAAGGAGGAAAGAAAGGAAAAAAAGAAGATAAAGTAATATAAAATACAATTAAGTTATTAAAATAAAAAATAATTATTAAGAGAAAAAAACAGAACCAACAAACAAAAAAACGGATGGATAGAACCCTAGGACAAATGGTGGAAGCAAAGCTATACAGACAAAATCTCACACAGAAGCATACGCATTCACACTCACAAAAAGAGGAAAAGGGGAAAAAATCATAAATCTTGCTCTCAAAGTCCACCTCCTTAATTTCGGATGATTCGTTGTCTATTCATGTATTCCACAGATGCAGGGTACATCAAGTTGATTGTGGAGCTTCAATCTGCTGCTCCTGAGGCTACTGGGAGAGATTTCCCTTTCTCTTGTTCTCACAGCTCCTAGGGGCTCAGTTTTGGATTTGGCCCCGCCTCTGCGTGTAGGTCGCCAGAGGGCGTCTGTTCTTTGCTCAGACAGGACGGGGTTAAAGGAGCTGCTGATTCCGGGGCTTCGGCTCACTCAGGCCGGGCGGAGGGAGGCGTACGGAGTGCGGTGCGGCGCAAGCCTGCAGCGGCAGAGGCCGGCGTGACGTTGCACCAGCCTGAGGCGCGCTGTGCGTTCTCCCAGGGAAGTTGTCCCTGGATCCCGGGACCCTGGCAGTGGCGGGCGGCACAGGCTCCCCGGAAGGGAGGTGTGGATAGTGACCTGTGCTCGCACACAGGCTTCTTGGTGGCGGCGGCAGCAGCCTTAGCGTCTCATGCCTGTTTCTGGGGTCCGCGCTTTTAGCCGCAGCTCGCGCCTGTCTCTGGAGCTCCTTTAAGCAGCACTCTTAATCCCCTCTCCTCGCGCACCAGAAAACAAAGAGGGAAGAAAAAGTCTCTTGCCTCTTCAGCAGGTCCAGACTTTTTCTGGACTCCCCCACGGCTAGCCGTGGCGCACTAATCCCCTGCAGGCTGTGTTAACGCCGCCAACCCCAGTCCTCTCCCGGCGCTCCGACTGAAGCCCGAGCCTCAGCTCCCAGCCCCGCCCGCTCCGGCGGGTGAGCAGACAAGCCTCTCGGACTGGTGAGTGCCGGTAGGCACCGATCCTCTGTGCGGGAATCTCCTCGCTTTGCCCCCCGCACCCCTGTTGCTGTGCTCTCCTCCGCGGCTCCGAAGCTTTCCCCCTCCGCCACCCACAGTCTCTGCCCGCGGAGGGGCTTCCTAGTGTGTGGAAGAGTTTCCTCCTTCACAGCTCCCTCCCACTGGTGCAGGTCCCGTCCCTATTCTTTTGTCTCTGTTTTTTCTTTTTTTCTTTTGCCCTACCCAGGTACGTGGGGAGTTTCTTGCCTTTTGGGAGGTCTGAGGTCCTCTACCAGCGTTCAGTAGGTGTTCTGCAGGAGTTGTTCCATGTGTAGATGTATTTCTGGTGTATCTGTGGGGAGGAAGTTGATCTCCGCGTCTTACTCTGTGTCTTTATATTTAAATTGTGATTCTTGTAGGTAACATATGGTTGGGTCTTACTTTTTTTTATCCAATATTACTATCTCTGACTTTATTTTTTAGAATTTCTTTGCAGTTTATTTTTTATACATATTATTTGCACATAGTGTATGATATGTAACACTATCTCTCACCTTTTAGATATCTTCCACACTATATTTCTATCATTTCTTTTATATTGACAGTCTTGTTGATATATAATTCACATACCATAAAGTTTACCCTTTTATTCTTTTTTTTTTTTTTTTGGCTCTGCCACTCGGCTTGTGGGATCTTAGTTCCCCTACCAGAGATTGAATCCCGGCCCCTCGCAGTGAGAGCACTGAGTTCTGGACCACCAGGGAATTCTAAAGATTACCCTTTTAAAGTGTACAGTTCAGAAACTTTATACCTATTAGCAGTCACTTCCCATGCACACCTTCTTCCAGCCCCTGGCAGACATTAATATACTTTTCTCTGTATGAATTTGCCTATTCTGGATATTTCACATAAATGGAATCTTACAATAGGTGGCTTTTTATATCTAGCTTTGTTGTTTTCAAGATCCATCCATGTTGTAGCATATGTCAGTACTTCATTCCTTTTTTATGGCTAAATAATTTTCCATTGTATTCATATATCACATTTCATTTATCCATTCATTAGTTTGTTAATTATTGGGTTATTTCTACTTTTTGGCTACCATGAATAATGCTGCTATGAACATTCATGTACAAGTTCTTGTGTCAACAAATGTTTTCATTTCTTTTGGATACATACCTAGGAGTGGAGTTGCTAGGTCATATAGTAACTCTATGTTTAACTTTTTGAGGAATTCGCAACCTTTTTTCCAAATGACTGTACCATTTGCCTTTCCTACCAGCAATGTACTAGGGTTCCAGTTTCCTTGCCAATACTTGTAATTATCTGCCTTTTTAGTATTTTAAAGATGTTGCTTCACTGTGGTCTCATTTGCTTGTTTCCAATGAGATATCTCCTGTTGTTATTATTCCTCTGTATATAACATGTCTTTCTCTGACTGCTTTTACAGTTTTCTTTATTACTAGTTTTGAGCAATTTGATTACAATGTGGCTTTATGTAGTTTTCTTCATATTTCTTGTGCTTGGGGTTCATTGGTATTCTTGGATTTGTGAGTTTATTATTTTTATCACATCTGGAAAATTTTCAGCCATTATTACTTCACATAATTTTTATTGCCCTCTTTTTCTTTGGGGGACTCCCATTACACATATATAGAGTACTTTAAGTTTTTATCATAGCTCACTGCTGCTCTCTTCATTTTTTAAAAGTCTCTTTTCTCTTCATCTCAAATTCACAATCTTTTATTCTGTAATATCTAACCTGCTGTTAATCCCATCTAATACTTTCTCATATTTTACATTGTAATTTTCAGTTTAAGAAGTTTGATTTGCATCTTTTTATATTTTTCATATTGCTTAACATTTTGAAAATATAAAAAATAGTTATAGTAACTTTTTTAAAAGTCCTTGTCTGCTTATTCTGTGTCAGTTCTGAGTTCGTCTCAATTGATGAATTTTTCTCCTACTGATGGGTCACATTTTCCAGTTTCTACATAGGCCTGGCAATTTTTGATTGAATGCCAGACGATATGACTTTTACTTTGTTGGGTGCTGGATATTTTTATTCATATAAATGCTCTCGAGCTTTTTTACTGGGACATCGTTAAGTTACTCGTAAACAGTTTGATCCTTTCCATTCTTGCTTTTAAGATTTGTTAGGCCCAACTGGAACATGCTTATGCTAGGTGTAGTTTGTCCTCATTACTGAAGAAAAGCCCTCACTGTATTTAGCCTAGTGCTCTGTGAGTCATGAGGTTCCAGCCTGGCTGTTGTGAACAGGCACTGCTCCTAGCTTCGTGTGAATGCTGGGCCTTATTACCTCCTGTCCTTATAGTGGTTCTTCTGGCCTTGGCAGTCTCCTCACCTGCATTCCCTGTTCAGTCCCAGCTGAGTATTTGAGAAGGCCTCTGTACTTCTGCAGAGTTCTTTCTGCGTCGCTCTCTTGTCTCTGGTTTAGAGTGCAAGTCAGAGTTTGTCTTCAGTGCAGATTTGTCTTTGGCTAGTTAATTCTGACTTTTGTTCTTTAGGGTGTTTCTCTAGTCTTAATAAATCTAGATTTATCCTACTCCCTTCAGATGATCTGAAGCCTTATCTGCCTCTCTTTACACCTATTTTCCTCTATTCCCTCACCCTACATAGCAAAGAACTGTCTTTCTATTTATCTTATATGATGTGTTGTCTGCTTCTGGAGACATACTCATTTCTGTGTTTCATAGAAGTAGAGAACTAAAATGTTAATCGTTTATCCATGTTTTGTTATTACGCAATAGGATACTTGCCTACGTAAGAGTATTAGTGCAGCCGTCAACTGGTAGTTATTTGTGTTACCCTCATTTCCTTTAACAGTGTGAGTTATAATTTAGATTGTCAGTTTTCCCTCTTAATTTTAGAGATAATTGATACTGCTAATGAATTTTTTAAAAATTTCTTTTAGGCCTTCTTCATTTGCAATGAAATAACTGTACTGCCATCTGTTTTTCTTAGTATTATAGGTAATGAATTTTAAAGAGAGTTGAAATGATGGTAACTTTAGGCCCTTATTAAAGTGGCAAAGAAGAATTATTGGGGAATAAATGTACAATTCTATGAATAACTGTTTTCTGGTTGTAAAATAATGTTTATTTGTATAATGTTTAAGTAATACAAAGACAGATGGTTAATAACTCCTATCTGCAGCCATAAAAGTAAAATAAGTTTGTTTAAAAAATTTTTTTTTGTCAAATGGACATGTGGGCAATTAATCTGTTGCCATATTTCCATTGAGAACAAATTTAAAATGGTATAAAAATATTCAGAAACAATTTCTTAGTCATGGAACATAGTTTCTTATTTTGCTTCTCATTGGTGCTTCTCTGTTCTTGTTGGAACTGCTGAAGTATTGAAATACTTTAATAAAAAGGGGGTGGACCTCCCTTTTATCCAGGAATAGATTTTGTGGCAGACCACTGAGCCAGCAGTTATTTTGACTTTCCCTGAAAGAGATGAAGTTCCTAAGAATTTATTATATATGTGTTTTGCCACTGAGTGAGCAAGAAAAATACATACCCGTCAGTGCTGACTGGATGGTAATTTCTGAAACATGATGCCACCGTCCTCATAAATGATAGCGTAACAGAATCACGGAGAATTTGGCAGAGATCAATCTCTAGATGGATGAGTTAGTCTGCAAGCAAAGAGCTACTCAATTTCTCTTGACTTTTAAGAATGCTCTGTGGGTTTTCTAATCCAGACCCTTGGATTTCAGTGAGTCTCTGGAGATCAAGAAATGTTTACAGACTAACAAAGACTAACTGGTCAACCACTGAGCGTTGGTGTGTGGAGGTACATTGTAATTTCAGTGAGAGATGCCCCTGTGTTGCTTCTAGACACTCGACTCCACTTGCTATCGTGGAAATTTGCCATGACTGTTTCGTGAGTTGAATTTTACCCTGATGTCGTGAGATGAGAAAGTATAGATTTCATCAGTGAAAACCTCATCAGATCTGTGAAAACCTGCCAATAAAATATTTGTGTAGTTTCATTTTTGGAGTATTTATGAGGCTGGGTTATGTGGTGTCTTTGAGATCATCTATCTATCTATATGTCAATTGCCTTGTATAAAAGTATAACCTTGGTAGCCAAAGACATTTCCTGCTCTTGCCATGTTTCTCTATAAATATGCTGCAGGGACTATAAACTTGTAGTTGTTTGATAGGTATGGTGCCTAATAGCCCCTGTTTCCCTGTTTGGAACCTAGCAACATTCCCTGGCTCTATAAATGAACAAAGAGATGATCTAAAAGCAAGTGAATATGATTTGAATTTTCAAGTGAGATATGGACCCAAGCAGTCCTTTATGCATCTCTGCATATGAGGAACGAGGAACCAGGAGATGCCTGAAATGGTCCCTAAGGTGCCATCAGCTATTATCTCGGGCTTTTGGCAGGTGTAGGCAGGCAGGGTGGTTAGAAGTTTGAAAACAGAGTTTAAAAAATTATGTCACATTTTTAATAGCCTTCATACAGTGTTTGCCTCATTGCACTGCTTTTTACTGCCTCTGTACATTTGGACATCTTTTAAAAAAGATTTTTGTTTCAGTATGGCCCTTGGCAGGGGCAAAGCTACTGTATGGGGAATGTTAACTAATTTGGAATGGATGTCCTCAGACAGAGCCGTGAAATAGGCCAAGTGCCTTTCTGGCAACCCATTGCCTCTTTTGAAGTGTCCTTCCTGCTGAAGGGATTTGTGCCATCAGTGCTGCCTGGGCCCCAAAGAGGGAAGAAATCCCATCAAACAAAGACAGTGGGGACTTAATACATTACACATACCAAGAGCAGTGACATTTTAAGAGAGAACCCAGGGAAATGGCAATGCTAGCCATAAAGGTAATGGTAATACTAATAATGATAATGAGTTACCTGTATCAGGCACTGTGCCGAGTACTCTATATACATTGTCCTCCACCATGAAACCAGTGGGGAGTGATTGTTCTCCCCATTTCTTAGATGCCACGCCCACAATAACACAGGAAAATAACAGAGCCAAGGTTCGTTTGTCTGACACCAAAGCCAGGCTGTTTCCTTTGTGCTGTGATTTTCTACTATGAATGGCTGGTAACTGGAATTTTGGATATCACAAGTGGACATGATTTTAGGATAGGGACCTTCTTAGCTTTCTCAGATTATGGAGAGACAAAGTTAATTCTGGAACCAGAGATTTTTTCACACCCCATACAAATGGTTTCCTGGCTCCGAGGATCTGAACAGATTAAAACGTATGCTGGAGCTATGAGCCAAGAAAATAAACAAAGTGCCTTGGTGGTGACAGGAGGTTTTGTCTGATCACTGGAATACCACCCTGGGGAAGCATGGCGCCCACGGGCCATCAGCCACTTTGCCCCTGTTTGTTCCTGAATGCCATTGGTGACCTTCTGTGAATGTCAGGGGAAGCAGCATCTCCCCACTTGAGTGGCTGCACACAATGGGTAAGAGCATCATTAATCATTGATAGAGACATTTTACATTTTCTAGCTGTGCTCCAATAGCATAGAAGTCACTAATCATAGATGGTGCATGAGCTAGTACCAAGTAGGTATTTTCATTTAATGGGAAAGTAAAGTAAGGGCAGACAATTGGTAGCTGTATATACGTCTCCTTTTCAGTCAGTGGTCTATTTTATGTGAGGGATAGTAGGTTTCTCACATGTCAACTCCAAATGACAATAAGGCCTGCCCTGAGCTCTATGTTACAAAGGATTCTGAGAACCCACCTGGAGGCCATGATCTATTAATGATGTCTGCCAAAGGTGCAGGAAGAGCTAGTGAGTCGTGAGTTTGCCACCACTTGTTAGATCAGTAAAATATATTCCAAAAAGACCCTCAAGTACAGGGTAGTTTTCTCAGAGTATAACCAAATACTAATTCTGCTCTGGTGTCAGACCTCTTGGTTCTAACCCTGGCACCTTTGTGACCTTTGGCCTCGAATTTCTCTGTGCCTCAGTTTTCCTCGTCTATGAGATGGGGCGTAATAATAGTATTTAGCTCAAAGAGGTCGTTAGTTTAAATAAGTTAATATATGTAAATTTCTTAGAACAGTGCCTGGCACATTCAAAGTGTTCAATAAATGTTAATTATGATTAATACAAAAATGGTTTGAGTACCTATTATGTATAGGCACATTCTGAGTTTTGTGCAACACCTCTAACCTAACATCCTGCCCAAATTAAGCTAGTATTTATTGAAAGTGCAGCTTGATTTTCACTTGGTATCACCCTAAGGACCAAGTGAATGAGAACCCTCTGCAAGCCAACAAATCCTGTTTTGGTCTAATACCAAAATTTTATAACTGGAAGGTATCATAGAGATCATGGAATGTACTTCCTTATTTTATATAGCTGAAGAATCTGAAGCTCAGGAAGATTGAAAAGACATCTATTTTTGTGACTTAGGCATTTATCTTATTTGTTAATGAAAGAATCATAGGCTGTTATAGCAGATTAGGGTTTATGTTTCTTTCATGTATCACATGAAGTCGTTATGTGCACAGTGATGCCTCCTTAGAAGGAGATATTTAGGATAAAAGAGGAAAGTTGGGCACCAAAAAGGAATTGGACCCAGGTAGGCTTGATCTTTTCGGCAGTAGAGTGTGTCTGGCTGAGGCAGTGCTCTTCTGAAAGGGATGAGCTGCAGGATGTCTTGAGCCCCCTGCAGGGAGAACAGCGCCAAGACTTAGAACACCTCTGCTGTGAAACCGTATAATGAAGGATGGAGGTTTTACATTTTCAACACCTGATTCCTGATCCCACTGTCCCTGAGAAAAGACCCTGACTTATAATGTGCAACACAATATGGAATATGAAAATCTTAATAAAAACGTGTGTGTGTGTGTGTGAAGCGGTATTGTCTGTAATTAGATTGTCTTCAAACTTGGAAACAGCTTAAAAGAACTAAAGCCCAAACAGTCACTTCAGCAATCCAGGAAGGAGGTAGCAATTTACTGTTGACCTTGACCACAAATTCTTTATTCTAGCAGTGAGGCAGATGACAATTTGCCTAAGATATGTTTAAATAGTGAAGAGCTAAAGACTCTTGTTTTTGTGTGTGAGAGAGAGGAAAATGCAATATTTAATTTGGGACATTTATTTGGAGAACTCTGAGGATCTGAAGTAGAGCACTATAGGTATAGAAAGAATTGAAGAATAAAGATCTAGAACTCTCTCCTGTCTCCCTCCAAAGCTCTTCTGGAAGCTTTATATAAAGGGTCACATTAGCTGCTCTTTTCCATTGATACTGGAACAAGACAGAGGCTGAGATTATACCAACGGGCATTTAAGTAATAAATTAAGAACTTGCTGCATGATATCACAGTTGCTAATGCCAGAAGAGAAACTAACTTTTCTAAGAACTTTTCCCCTTATCTTTTTTGAAAAGGTTAGTTCTAGTGTTGTAGCTTTGTAGACACATCTGGCTTCAAATCTTGGGTCCTCTACGGTTAGCTATAATGAATTGAGTCAAAGTTACTTAACATTGTTTAGTCTCAATTTTCCAAACTGTAAAGTGGAGTTAATAATACTCACCTGTAGGGGTCATTGTGCGATCTGAATGGGATAACATGAACAGTACCTAGTATGTGGAAGCAGCTAAATAAAGGTTACTTCTCTTGCCATTTATTTGGAAGATATATTTGAAGTAGTTGAAAAGAAATGAGCAAGGTCATTGATTGGCACACCTAGATATGCTATGAAATGACATGAGGACTTTAAAAAAGACTACTGAACTACTGAATCAGAATCTCCAAAGTATAGCCTAGAAAACTGTAATTTTTATAAAACTCTCAGATAATTCTGATGCCAAACTCAGTTTTAGATCAATAAACTACAAGAACTCTTGAAATTCTTTGTATTTTATTATCTCCCATCATCATTTAAAAATCAATTTAGTTAGGCAACTAATATTAACCAGTGTTAGAATCATCTATACTGAGTTTAGAAATACTTCTGATCATGGGCTGAGCTGTAGAAGACACTTGAATTGATTTGATCACATCTCACTTTCTGAAAGCCTTGAAATAGTCTGATTAAGAATTATATGTAAAAAAGTTCATTCCACAAATATTTACTTACCACCTCCTATACGCCAGACATCATGCTAGGTGCTTATAATTGGTTAAACAGGCAGAACTCCCTGCTTTGTGGAGCTTAATAAAGTTAAGCTTGTTTGTGTGTTTTTAAGACCTGAGCAAATAAGCCTTTGCTACAATTATAATTTTAACCTTAATAGCCAGACCGGAAGTTTACTGCCATGCATATCATACTTCATATTTATTTTTTTCATGTTTTCTAACATTTTGTTATGAAAATTTTCAAACAAGTGGTAGCCTTGTAAGAATTTTACAGTGAACACCCACATACCCAGCACCTAGATTCTACTATTAACACTTTAGTGGACTTGCCTTGTTACTTAGCTATCAATCCCATAAATAAACCCATCTTAGCATTTGTGATGTACTTCAGAGTAAATCTAAGACATCAGTATACTTCCCCTAAATACTTCAGAGGCATATCATTAGCATTAGAGTTTAATATTTGTTGACATTTTTCTTTTGATGTAACATTTACAATGAAATGCACCGTCTTAAGTGAACATTTGCTGCATTTTGGCAAACGTATATAAGCTATCAAGACTCAGAACACAGAAAGTTTTCTCACTCCCCTTCCTAGTGAATCCTTCCTCCAAACCCCAGCGGCAACCTCTGTTCTGAAATTTTTCCACTGTAGATTCGTTTCGTATTTTCTGGCATCATGTCAATGAAATCATACAATATATACTCTTTTGTGTAAGACTTCTTTTGCTCTGCATAATACTTGTGAGATTTATCCATGTTCTTTCATGTATCAGTCATTTGTTCTTTTGTGTTGCTAGTTTCATTGCTTACCACCATGTATTTATCTGTTTTTCGGTTGATGGGCACTATGACTCGTTCTAGTTATTGGCTATATGAATAAAGCCATGATAAACATCACAAGTCTTTTTTGTGAACGTATTTTCATTTATGTTGGGTAAATACCCTTGTGTGGAACTGCTGGTCATAGGGTACACGTATGTTTCATTTTAGAAGAAACTGCCAGACCTTTTCCCAGCGTGGTTGTATCATTTACCCCACCGTGGACAGCATTGCTCCAGGTGCTGCGTCCCTGCTTCCATGGGTAGCTGGTGTCAGTCTCTTTGACTATAGCCCTTCTGATGGGTGTGTAGTCCTATCTCCTTGTGGTTCTAATTTGCATTTTTTGATAACAAATGATGTTGAGCACTTCTTTCATGTGCTAATTGGCCATTCTGCTATATATATTTTTGATTCTTCAAATCTTTTGCCCATTTTTAATAGTTTTTTTGTCTTTCTATTGTTGAAGTGCCACAGTTCTTTGTATATCCTGGATAACAGTCCTTTGTTAGATATATGTTTTGCCAATGATTCCTCCAAGTCTGTTGGATTGACTATTCATTTTCTTAATGGAGTATTTTGATGAGCAAAAGTTTTTTAATTTTGATGAAGCCTGTTTTTGTTTTCTTTTGTGGTTATTGCTTTCTGTGACCTAAGAAATCTTGACTACTCATGAGTCATGAACATATTCTCCTATACTCTGTTGTAAAAGTCTGATAGTTTTAGCTATTATGTTTAGGATATTTATTTCACTTTTTCACTAATTTTCACAATTTTTCAAAAATGGATCTCCTAAGCTATGTAAAATAATATCCAGTTAAATTTCTTATATATAAACAAATAAATGAATTTTATTCACTGTCAGGGAGGGGGAAATTTCCCCCTCTATCCCTTCTTGAGTTCTGTGGCTGTACTAGGAATAAAACTGGCACAAGACAGATTAATAGGAGAAACAAATTTTAATTTTTGCACACAGAGACCTAAGAAGTGACCAAAGCAAGCAGCTTTTATACTTTTTAAACAAAGAAACAATAAATTTTTAAAATTGAAGTATAGTTGATTTACAACATTATGTTAGTTTCAATTATATAGCAAAGTGATTCAGGTATATATACATATTTTTTTTTGTTCAGGTTATTTTCCATTATAGGTTATGATAAAATATTGAGTATAGTTCCCCATGCTATACAGTAAATACTTATTGCTCATCTATTTTATATATAGTAGTGTGTATCTGTTAATCCCATATGCCTAATTTATCCTTCCCCCACTCTCTTTCCCTTTTGGTAACCATAAGTTTGTTTTCTATGTCTGTGAGTCTGTTTCTGTTTTATAAATAAATTCAGTCATCTTATTCTGTACATTCCACATATAAGTGATATCATATAATATTTGTCTTTTTCTGTCTGACTTACTTTACTTAGTATGATATTCTCTAGGTCCATCCATGTTGCTACCAAGGGCAATATTTTTTTCTTTTTTATGGCTGAGTAATATTCCATTGCATATATATACCACATCTTCTTTATCCATTCTTTTTTTTTAATTAATTAATTTTTGGCTGCATTAGGTCCTCGTTGCTGCGCGCGGCCTATCTCTAGTTGCAGCGAGTGGGGACTACTCTTTGTTGCGGTGCATGGGCTTCATATATTTTTTTCTTATACAACAGGTTCTTATTAGTTATCCATTTTATACATATCAATGTATATATGTCAATCCCAATCTCCCAATTCATCACACCACTACCACCACCGCCCCCCCACCGCTTCCCCCCTTGGTGTCCATACGTTTGTTCTCTACATCTCTGTCTCAATTTCTGCCCTGCAAACTGGTTCATCTGTACCATTTTTCTAGGTTCCACATATATGCGTTAACAAATGATATTTGTTTTTCTCTTTCTGACTTACTTCACTCTGTATGACAGTCTCTAGATTCATCCACATCTCTACAAATGACCCAATTTCATTGCTTTTTATGAATGAGTAATATTTCATTGTGTATATATATGTATCACATCTTCTTTATCCATTCGTCTGTCAATGGGCATTTAGGTGGCTTCCGTGACCTGGCTATTGTAAATAGTGCTGCACTGAACATTGGGGTGCATGTGTCTTTTTGAATTATGGTTTTCTCAGGGTATATGCCCAGTATTGGGATTGCTGGGTCATATGATAATTCTATTTTTAGTTTTTTGAGGAACCTCCATACTGTTCTCCATAGTGGCTGTATCAATTTACATTCCCACCACCAGTGCAAGAGGGTTCCCTTTTCTCCCCACCCTCTCCAGCATTTGTTGTTTGTAGATTTTCTGATGATTCCATTCTAACTGGTGTGAGGTGATACCTCATTGTAGTTTTGATTTGCAGTTCTTGAATAATTAGTGATGTTGAGCAGCTTTTCACGTGCTTCTTGGCCATCTGCATGTCTTCTTTGGAGAAATGTCTATTTAGGTCTTCTGCCCATGTTTGTTTAGGGTTGTTTGTTTTTTTTAATATTGAACTGCATGAGCTGTTTTTATATTTTGGAGATTAAGCCTTTGTGCGTTGAGTCGTTTGCAAATATTTTCTCCCATTCTGAGGGTTGTCTTTTTGTCTTGTTTGTAGTTTCCTTTGCTCTGCAAAAGCTTTTAAATTTCAATAGATCCCATTTGTTTATTTTTGTTTTTATTTCCATTACTCTAGGAGGTGGATCAAAAAAGATCTTGCTGTGATTTATGTCAAAGAGTGTTCTTCCTATGTTTTCCTCTAAGAGCTTTATAGTGTCCGGTCTTACATTTAGGTCTTTAATCCTTTTGAGTTTATTTTTGTATATGGTGTTAGGGAGTGTTTTAATTTCATTCTTTTACATGTAGCTGTCCAGTTTTCCCAGCACCACTTATTGAAGAGACTGTCTTTTCTCCATTGTATATCCTTGCCTCCTTTGTCATAGCTTAGTTGACCATAGGTGTGTGGGTTTATCTCTGGGCTTTCTATCCTGTTCCATTGATCCATATTTCTGTTTTCCTGCCAGTACCATATTATCTTGATGACTGTAGATTTGTAGTATAGTCTGAAGTCAGGGAGTCTGATTCCTCCAGCTCCGTTTTTTTCCCTCAAGACTGCTTTGGCTATGCGGGGTCTTTTGTGTCTCTATGCAAATTTTAAGAATTTTCCTTCTAGTTCTGTAAAAAATGCCATTGATAATTTGATAGAGATTGCATTGAATCTGTAAATTGCTTTGGGTAGTAGAGTCATTTTCACAATATTGATTCTTCCAATCCAAGAACATGGTATATCTCTTCATTTGTTGGTATCATCTTTAATTTCTTTCATCAGCGTCTTATAGTTTTCTGCATATAGGTCTTTTGTCTCCCTAGGTAGGTTTATTCCTAGGTATTTTATTCCTTTTGTTGCAACGGTAAATGGGAGTGTTTCCTTAATTTCTCTTTCAGATTTTTCATCATTCGTGCATAGGAATGCAAGAGATTTCTGTGCATTAATTTTGTATCCTGCAACTTTACCAAATTCATTGATTAGCTCTAGTAGTTTTCTGTTGGCATCTTTAGTATTCTCTATGTATAGTATCATGTCATCTGCAAACAGTGACAGTTTTACTTCTTTTCCAATTTGTATTCCTTTTATTTCTTTCTCTTCTCTGACTGCTGTGGCTAGGACTTCCAAAACTATGTTGAATAATAGTGGCTAGAGTGGACATCCTTGTCTTTTTCCTGATCTTAGAGGAAATGCTTTCAGTTTTTCACCATTGAGAATGATGTTTGCTGTGGGTTTGTCGTATATGGCCTTTATTATGTTGAGGTAGTTTCCCTCTATGCCCACTTTCTGGAGAGTTTTTATCATAAATCGGTGTTGAATTTTGTCAAAATCTTTTTCTGCGTCTAATGAGATGATCATATGGTTTTTATTCTTTAATTTGTTAATATGGTGTATCACATTGATTGATTTGCGTATGTTGAAGATTCCTTGCATCCCTGGGATAAATCCTACTTGATCATGGTGTATGATCCTTTTAAAGTGTTGTTGGATTCTGTTTGCTAGTATTTTGTTGAGGGTTTTTGCATCTATATTCATCAGTGATATTGGTCTGTAAATTTCTTTTTTTGTAGTATCTTTGTCTGTTTTTGGTATCAGGGTGATGGTGGCCTCATAGAATGAGTTAGGGAGTGTTCCTTCCTCTGCAATTTTTTGGAAGAGTTTGAGAGGGATGGGTGTAGCTCTTCTCTAAATGTTTGATAGAATTCACCTGTGAAGCCATCAGGTCCTGAACTTTTGTTTGATGGACGATTTTTAATTTCATTTAATATGAAATTCAGTTTCAATTTCATTACTTGTGATTAGTCTGTTCATATTTTCTATTTTTTCCTGCTTCAGTCTTGGAAGGTTTTACCTTTCTAAGAATTTGTCCATTTCTTCCAGGTTGTCCATTTTATTGGCATAGAGTTGCTTGTAGTAGTCTCTTTGGATGCTTTGTATTTCTGCATTATCTGTTGTAACGTCTCCTTTGTCATTTCTAATTTTAGTGATTTGAGTCCTCTCCCTCTTTTTCTTGATGAGTTTGGCTAATGGTTTATCAATTTTGTTTAACTTCTCAAAGAACCAGCTTTTAGTTTTATTGATCTTTGCTATTGTTTGTTTCTATTTCATTTACTTCTGTTCTGATCTTTATAATTTCTTTCCTTCTGCTAACTTTGGGTTTTGTTTGTTCTTCTTCCTCTAGTTCCTTTAGGTGTATGGTAGGTTGTTTATTTGAGATTTTTCTTGTTTCTTAAGGTAAGATTGTATTGCTATAAACTTCCTTAGAACTGTTTTTGCTGCATCCCATAGGTTTTCGGATCATAGTGTTTTCATTGTCATTTGACTCTAGGTATTTTTTGATTTCCTCAGTGATCTCTTGGTTATTTAGTAACATATTATTTAGCTTCCATGTGTTTGTGTTTTTTACAGGGTTTTTTTTTTCCTGTAATTGATTTCTGATCTCATAGCATTGTGTTCAGAAAAGATGCTTGATATGATTTCAGTTTTCTTAAATTTACTGAGGCTTGATCTGTGACCCAAGATGTGCTCTATCCTGCAGAATGTTCCATGCACACTTGAGAAGAAAGTGTAATCTGCTGTTTTTGGATGGAATGTCCTATAAATATCAATTAGATCTATCTGGCCATTTGTATCATTTAAAGCTTGTGTTTCCTTCTTAATTTTCTGTTTGGATAATCTGTCCATTGGTGTAAGTAAGATGTTAAAGTCCTCCACTATTATTGTGTTACTGTCGATTTCTGCTTTTATAGCTGTTAGCGTTTGCCTTATGTATTGAGGTGCTCCTATGTTGGGTGCATATATATTTATAATTGTCATATCTTCTTCTTGGATTGATCCCTTGATCATTATGTAGTGTCCTTCCTTGTCTCTTGTAGCATTCTTTATTTTAAAGTCTATTTTGTCTCATATGAGTATTGCTATTCCAGCTTTCTTTTGATTTCCATTTGCATGGAATATCTTTTTCCATCCCCTCACTTTCAGTCTGTATGTGTCCCTAGATCTGAAGTGGGTCTCTTGTAGACAGCATATATATGGGTCTTGTTTTTGTATCCATTCAGCGAACCTGTATCTTTTGGTTTGAGCATTTAATCCATTCACATATAAGGTAATTATCAATATGTATGTTCCTATTTCCGTTTTCTTAATTGTTTTTGGTTTCTTTTTGTAGTTCCTTTTCTTCTCTTGTGTTTCCCACTTATAGAAATTCCTTTAGCATTTGTTGTAGAGCTGGTTTGGTGGTGCTGAATTCTTTTAGCTTTTGACTGTCTTTAATGGTTTTGATTTCTCCATCGAATTTGAATGTGATCCTTGCCGGGTAGAGTAATCTTGGTTGTAGGTTCTTCCCTTTCATCACTTTAAATATGTCATGCCACTGCCTTCTGGCTTGTAGAGTTGCTGCTGAGAAATCAGCTGTTAACCTTATGGGAGTTCCCTTGTATGTTATTTGTCGTTTTTCCCTTGCTGCTTTCAATAATTTTTCTTTGTCTGTAATTTTTGCCAATTTCATTACTGTGTGTCTAGGCATGTTTCTCCTTGGCTTTATCCTGTATGGAACTCTCTGTTCCTCCTGGACTTGGGTGGCTATTTCCTTTCCCATGTTAGGGAAGTTTTTGACTATAATCTCTTCATATATTTTCTCGGGTCCTTTCTCTCTCTCCTTTCCTTCTGGGGCCCCTATAATGTGAATCTTTTTGCATTTAATGTTGTCCCAGAGGTCTCTTAGGCTGTCTTCATTTCTTTTCATTCTTTTTTCTTTATCCTGTTCTGCAGCAGTGAATTCCACCATTCTGTCTTCCAGGTCACTTATCCGTTCTTCTGCCTCAGTTATTCTGCTACTGATTCCTTCTAGTCTGTTTTTCAGTTCAGTTATTGTATTGTTCATCTCTGTTTGTTTGTTCTTTAATTCTTCTATGTCTTTGTTAAGCATTCCTTGCATCTTCTCGATATTTGCCTCCATCCTTTTTCTGAGGTCCTGGATCATCTTCACTACCATTATTCTGAATTCTTTTTCTGGAAGGTTGCCTATCTCCACTTCATTTAGTTGTTTTTCTGGGCTTTTATCTTGTTCCTTCATCGGGTACATAGCCATCTGCCTTTTCATCTTGTCTGTCTTTCTGTGAATGTGGTTTTTGTTCCATAGGCTGCCGGATTGTAGTTTTTCTTGCTTCTGCTGTCTGCCCTATGGTAAATTCACGGTGCATGGGCTTCTCATTGCAGTGGCTTCCCTTGTGGCAGAGCACAGGCTCTAGGTGTGAGGGCTTCAGTAGTTGTGGCACGTGGGCTCAGTAGTTGTGGCTCACAGGCTCTAGAGTGCAGTCTCAGTAGTTGTGGCGCACAAGCTCAGTTGCTCCATGGCATGTGGGATCTTCCCGGACTAGGGATTGAACACATGTCCCCTGCATTGGCAGGCGAATTCTTAACCACTGCACCACCAGGGAAGTCCCTCCATTCATTTATTCATGGACACTTAAGTTGCTTCCATGTCTTGGCTATTGTAAACAATGCTGCTATGAACATTGGGGTGCATGTATTGATATATTCTCAAATTAAAGTTTTCATCTTTTCCAGATATATGCCCAGGAGTGGGATTGCTGGGTCATATGGCAACTCTATTTTTAGTTTTTTTAAGGAAACTCCATACTGTTCTCCATAGTGGCTGCAGCAATTTACATTCCCACCCACAACGTAGGAAGGTTCCCTTTTCTCCACACCCGCTCCAGCAATTATTATTTGTAGACTTTTTGATGATGACCATTCTGACCCATGTGAGGTGATACCTCATTGTGGTTTTGATTTGCATTTCTCTAGTAATTAGCAATGCTGAGCATCTTTTCATGTACCTGTTGACCATCTGTATGTCTTCTTTGGAGAAATGCTTATTTAGGTCTTCTGCCCATTTTTTGATTGGGTTGTTTGTTTTTTTTGATATTGAGTTGTATAAGCTGTCAAAGAAATAATTTGTGAGCAATTGACAGGACAAAGACACTTAAGTTTTGGGTGCTTAATTAGTGAAGAATCTAAACAGAGTTTGGTCTGGGGGTAGTAAATTAAAGAAGTAACAAGGTTTGTTTATAGAAGCTTCTCCGCCCAGACTCCTTGTATCTGCGGTAAGCCTGTCTTACTTGCAAATGCAGGGGGTGCACTTTTCACATGAGAGATTTATTTCCTGCTTTCAGGGAGGCAGAGGAACATCAGAGTTTCCTCCTTGGGTCCTCTGCTACTCAAGTAACTTCAGTTCAAAATAATCAATATGTCATTGTGGCATGTTTTGGGGTGTCCTGCTGTGAGCCCCAACATCACATTACAAGAAACCCATTACAATGTCTTTCCAGAGAAAATATGTGTAAACATGGGATTATTGTAAAGATCAGACTATCTTCCATATTCATGCGTTGTTTTCAAGCATATCATTTAAGAATAATAAAGGATTCTCTGATTAAAGAGCAACCTTGACTTAAAGAGGTTTGAAATATATGTTTGTTTAGTTAAAAGAAAATGGACTGTTCTGTGCATTTATAGGTAACAGTGAGGGGCAGGGAGACAAGAATAGCATCCACACGCTGGGCTTCGTCTGCTCGCACGGAATTTGGGAGGAAAGTGAGAGCAGAAACCATATCCTCCTTGATGACACAGGAGAGAGAAACTTACTCCTCCTGTTCCCAGTTGTCCTCATAACCTGTTCTTTTCTATCTCATATGTTCAGATCTGATAGTCAGTTGATGACTCTGGCCACCCTGCTTCAGGCGGAGTGTCACCTGTGTTCCTTTACAAGGCCTGGCTCCCAGCTGTTACCTGGTGGAGGAATCTGACACTCTGATAAATGAACAGGCCATCGGATAGTCTATCCAACAGAGGGCAGTGGCTCATTGAAACATTTGCTCTGAAAATAGATTTTCTGAAACTTTCCACTTAAATAGCTGTGGATTAACTTTTAGTGAGACCAACATAGTGGAAACTAAGCAGAGCGTATAACCCCAGACTGTTGGGCAGCTGCACGTGGTCACGGTTCTGCCTTAATTTGCTGCATATTACTTCCTTTGAAATTTGCAACCAGATTCTAAACTATTCACCTTTTGATGTCTGGAAGTGCTGAAAGCATTTGGCCATTTGCTCACCTTGTTTAATCTGAACAACCCAGGGAGGGTAAGACTGTATTTGCCAAAGCAGAGTGTACGTCTCTGAAAGTTTAGACTGGTACTCCCAAAATGTTCTAACCCACACAAGCCATAGAAGGTTAGTGATCATGTTTTTATGCCGTCCAATAGTGATAACATTCTATGTTGTGATGCCTCCCCGCAAAGCTTTCTTTATGAAGTTAAAAAAGTTTCTAATATAAAGGTTGTATTATCAACAAATGCTGGTTTGAAAGAACCAAATAGGATTTTGAAGATTACCCTTCTTTAACAATGTCTTAAATTTTTATCTCCTTATACATTCCTCGTTGCTTTCTTTCTCAAGACATTATGGTTTATTTTGTCTCCACTAGGTGCCTTGCATGTGATTTATACAGTGAATGGCCCTGCTTTTGGAGCAAGTTAATGATATAATATCCCCATTTATATTCAGAGCAGTCAACACTTTCTAGCTCCCAGAATAATAAAAGCACCTGCATTTAATATACATGGAAGAATGGGAAAGCAAATAGCAGATAAGGCACAATCAGGTAAATGTAATCAGATAAAATATCACAATATTATAGTAGATCAGCATCTGGTAATGACTTGAATTTTGAAAGACTGACAAACAGCGTGGCCTAAAGCAGCCAGGAAAACCTCATTCAGAGCAACGCTTCCCAGAGCTGATTGCTCCTCTCATGTGTTTTCTGCCAGATCATGCAGGTACGGTTTCTTATTTTCATTCTTCTAGAACAGCATTGTGCCACTGGAAAAACACTGGCAATGTTCCTTTTTGAGCCCAGATCAGAAACCAAAACAAATGATGTCTCTAAAATAAAACCTGGCATCTCCCAGCAGTTATCTCAAATTGATCCAAATCAATTTTATTAAAAAAAATAAAGCTTGTGGTGATAGGCAGAGCTTTCATTTCCATCTCTGTAAACTTGCCTGCACAGCGTTGACATTTTATTCTTATGTTTTTAAAAGCAGGGAAAACTTAGTTTATTAGAAGCTTATTTGTCTCTGAGAGCTTCTTCACTTTTGACCCTTGGCAGCTAGTAAACCTAGCTATCTTGGCCTTGCACAAGTCCTAATGTAACAGAACCATAAGGAGTCAAATAGAACGCTTCAGATGTGCAAAAGTAAGAACTGAACAAACCTGGTTTGTGTAGTGGAATTTAGTAGTTTTCCTCTCCTTTTAAGTTACTCTTTTTTTTTTTTAGGTTTTTAAATTGAAGTATAGTTGATTTACAATGTTGTGTTAATTGCTGCTGTACAGCAAAGTGATTCAGTTTTATATATATATATATATATATATATATATATATATACTTTCATTTTATATTCTTTTCCTTAAGTTACTCTTTTTTTTTGCGGTTTGCGGGCCTCTCACTGTTGTGGCCTCTCCCGTTGCGGAGCACAGGCTCCAGACACGCAGGCCCAGCAGCCATGGCTCACGGGCCCAGCCGCTCCGCGGCATGTGGGATCTTCCCGGACCGGGGCACGAACCCGTGTCCCCTGCATCGGCAGGCGGACTCTCAACCACTGCGCCACCAGGGAAGCCCCTTAAGTTACTCTTTGATGGAGGCAGGTGAGCTCTTCAATTAATTCACTTCCCGGTACCACAGAGGCAAGGGAGGGTGGCGATGGGGTGCAGAAGAGCTCTTTGGCCCACAGTCTGCCCGAGCGCTGGCCTCTCTGGTGGGAGGATCAGGAAGTGCCTTTGCTTGTACCTGCTGCCACTGGACTAGACATCAAATGTAGAAAATGGCATCGACTGCTCCATCTTCTGAGAAGGGCTGTATCCACCCTCTTGTTCCTTAGTTCTTATCCTTCTGTTCCCTATTCTAAGAGTGGTAGCCCTGGGCATGGCCAAGGGATGTCTATTTCAATGAAACTTTCATAAATATAAGTATGAAGGAGATGAAATAACTGTCCATTGCATTTAGAACAACCATATCTTTTTGGAGATCACTCTTCCCGGAATGTCTTTGTCTCTTCACCTGGTTTAGTCAGCTCGCGCTGTTGATAATAAAATACCATAGGCACAGAAATGAATTATCTTACAGTTCCAGAGGCTGGTAGTCTGAGATCAGGGTGTCAGCATGGCTGGGTTCTGGGGAGGTCTCCCTTCTTGGCTTGCAGACCATGACCATCTCCAGTGGTGCTCACTTGACCTCTTCTTTGTGCATCCACAGGGAGAGAAAGAGCAAGCTTTCTGATGGCTGTTTTTATAATGATACTAATCCCATCATGAGGGCCCCACCCTCATGACCTCACCTAAGCCTGTTTACTTCCCAAAGACCCCATCTCCAAATACCAGCACTTTGGGGGTTAGGGCTTCACCACATGAATCTGGGGGGGCGGTGGTACAGGTCAATTCATAGCATCATCCAGTTGTATTATTGTGGCAAAGTTACTAAGGCTGAGACAAAGAGAGCTACTGTGTGGCCAACAAGGCTGACATGAAGGATATTAGTAGCTCGGTCCACGATGGAGCAAATGTCAATGAACCAGAGCCCTTGATGGCTATATTCTTCCTCCCTTCTTTCAAAACACCCACACCCACACTCACTCATCCCTGCCACACCCACTTGCAAATCTTAGGAAAAAGATCACAAGAGAAAGCATTTGTGTCAGGAACAAAATGGGAAAGCCACGGCTTCAGGATACTTATGGTGTCAACATTCTCTTGTATTTTTCTATCACACTTTTCACCCTTGCTATAACATGGACTGATCACTGATTTCAGAATGATAAATGAACCCACTTGGGAGGCTCACTCACTCGAGAGTTTTCAGTTATATTCTGAATATAAAGGATGGCAAAAGAACTAATTTTCAGACGTCTAATGACAGGAGTAGAAAGTAAGAAGGAGTTTGTGGAGCATCGTTGGTTTATTATAACACCCTATTTCCAGAGCATCCCATTTTATATAATGCTTTTTTTCACAGAATTCATTATTCAATGCTTTGGGGAGGTGGGCTGAGATTTACACTGTACAATTGAAAAATGTGAGCTTCTCCAAGGTCATGAGAAGAGATCTGGATTGTCAGTTTAAACATGAACTGTACAATATTGAAAAGGGAAAACACCTTCCTCAACGGTTCATTTGTTTTTAGGTTGGTTGGGTTGGTTGAGGTTTTTCTGCACTTTAGTTTTGGCTCAAGAGGACAAACAAAGCAGTCTGTTGCTATTTTTTTTTAATATTTATTTATTTATTTTGGCTGTGCCGGGTCTTAGTTGTAGCACAAGGGATTTTCGTTGCAGCATACGGAATCTTTAGTTGTGGCATGCAGACTTCTTAGTTGTGGCATGCAGACTCTTAGTTGGAGTATGTGGGATCTAGTTCCCCGACCAGGGATCGAACCCGAGTCCCCTGCATTGGGAGTGTGGAGTCTTATCCACTGGGCCACCAGGAAATTCCCTATTGTTACTTTAACTTGTCATTTAATGAGTCTGGGCCATGAAGAGCCATGGCCATGTCAAAAAAGAGATATATCACTACCTGATTTGTGATAGAGATGACCTTAGACAAAGCCCAATTGAGGCTACTTCAGCCTCCAAATTGAAAACATTTCTGTTTCTGCTTAAAGCCACATTAAGGGGTATTTTGTAAATAGTGATAGTGATATTGCAACCAGACAAATTCTTCTCTGGTTCCACCTGCATTCCTCACCCTTTCATCAGAGCCCCTGACCTGGAGAGCCAGGCTACTGCAGTAAGTAAGCAGTAACACAGTTGTTTGAAGTACAGGGTGAGCATTGAACCATCCTGGGTGTTTCAATATAGGCTGTGCTATATACATAATTGGGTATGAAGCATAAGCCTCTCTGACTTAAGACTGTGGCTTATGTGTTTTGCTACCACCATCTCTGTTTTGGGCAGATAAAGTACTGATCTTTTAGAAATGATAGTGGAAATAGATTGGGGAGAATAAAAAGACTGGGGAGATATATGGGTGTGATGGCCTTCACCCACACACAAGAAAACAAGAATCATTACTTGAAGAGAGAATTTGTATTTTAGGTAACAGAAAAATATTTCTTACTTTTTCAATTATATTTGAGTTGTTTACCCTGACCCAGAAAAATACCTGAGTTTGCCTTTGTTAAATGCACACCCCAAATCTAAACTTGGTACATTTCAAGCTTCTGGAATTAAAAAGATTAGATCTTCATGCATGTTAGTTCTTAGGAATTCATCTAGCTTTATGCTTCAGCTTTCTCATTTCAAAAGCAGAAACATATTATTTTTATGCCACATTTCATAATCCACTCATTTCTTAGCTGAATTCTCCAGATACTTGTCAGAAGATTTTTTTCCTTCTGTGATGAGACACAAATGTTTAATAAATCATTGCTATCAAGACATTATAAAATATGTATATAAATAGATTTCTTTTTTTTTAATTTATTTTATTTATTTATTTTTTGGCTGCATTGGGTCTTTGTTGCTGCACATGGGCTTTCTCTAGTTGTGGCGAGCAGGGGCTACTCTTCGTTGCGGTGCGCGGGCTTCTCATTGCGGTGGCTTCTTTTGTTGCGGAACATGGGCTCTAGGGCGTGCGGGCTTCAGTAGTTGCAGCACACGACCTCAGTAGTTGCGGCATGTGGGCCCTAGAGTGCACGGGCTTCAGTAGTTGCAGCACACGGGCTCAGTGATTGTGGTTCACGGGTTCTAGAGTGCAGGCTCAGTAGTTGTGGTGTACGGGCTTAGTCGCTCTGCGGCATGTGGGATCTTCCCGGACCAGGACTCAAACCCGTGTCCCTTGCACTGGCAGGCAGATTCTTAACCACTGCACCACCAGGAAAGTCCCTATAAATAGATTTCTAGGGAACAAGTATATGCATAGTTGGAAATGACAAATTGTTAAATATCAGAAATGACTAGTGGAGAAAGCCCATCCGAAAAAAAAAAGGTAACTTAGCTGAGTAATGAGTGCTCTGATTAACATATTCTACAAATCTATCAATACTATGGCTCAGCATGTCCTTGTTACTCTGTAAAATTAATAATGACAGGTACCAAGACCCTTTTAATATTGTAATAGTCTAATAGGCCCAGGCAAGCATGCAACAGAGAAGAATGTAAATCGTTTGTCAGGGTTGCTGGGTGGTCTCCAGAGAGTCTGCCAGGTGGGAGAGCTAAGTCCTCGTAAAGCTTTCTTAACTTCTTCCTGCCTTCATTCTCATCTCAGCAACCAGTTTCAGAAAATGTACTCATTTTGAACAGAAAGATGTGCTAGTACAAGGCAAAACCCATAGAGTATTTAGCATTCTTTATGCCCACAATGTATTTTAAGAAATACTAATGTTCAGGCTTCCCTGGTGGTGCAGTGGTTGAGAGTCCTCCTGCCGATGCAGGGGACACGGGTTCGTGCCCCGGTCCGCGAAGATCCCACATGCCACGGAGCGGCTGGGCCCGTGAACCATGGCCGCAGAGCCTGCGCGTCCGGAGCCTGTGCTCCGCAACGGGAGAGGCCACAGCAGTGAGAGGCCCGCGTACCGCAAAAAAAAAAAGAAAAGAAAGAAATACTAATGTTCATGTCAGTGTATATCCTTAAATGCTCTGTCATCTGAAAACTAGTAAGAACTCTTACAAAGAATATATGTACATGAGTTTGAAGAAATAGGCTTTCTCTGATTCTAGCACTGGCAGTCTCCTTGTTCTCGTCATCTCCAAATTCATGCTTAGTAGAAATGGCATAATGTGTATAAACTACTGAGAGATACTTGAAAGAATAAAACTGAATGAAATGAGCAAAGAAGGGAAGAAAAACATTCAGTAACATGTGTAAAGTACCCATGGTGGTGCCCAGCACAAAGGGGGTACATATAAAGCAGTGTTCGTTTCCTGCTCTTTTTCGCTTCAAGGAAGTGGTCCATTTCCTTGTGCTTCACCTTCCTGTGTGGCCCACATGTATTTTGCAGCTCTCATAAAGTTTTCCTTGGAGTAGACTTTGGATTTGAGGATATATTGATAGTTCCCCACTGTAATAGTATGTCCCTATAATTTGATGCTCATTGATGTTGTTCTTTAGAGAGGAAGCATCTGTGTATTGAGGGCTGTCATCATCGGGTAGTTTTGAAGGATCATTTGTTGGAAGCCATACAGGTCCAGGGAGGAGAGACCAAATATTTTGGGGTTGGAATATCTAATCTAAATACCACAACGGATCTATAGAGCAAGGGGGGGACAAACCAGAAGAAGAGAGGCCAAATTCCAGGAAAAAAAAGGGAATAAAGGAATTTTTGCCAGGAAGCCAGAATTTGTATATACACCCCGGGACTAGCACCCCCAGATGTAGGTTTGGTGGCAGCCGCTGGAATCTCTCCAAGACCAGAATTAGCTCTGTTCTTGGAGTCTTCTTATACCTCAGCTGGCAATGACTCATTTTTAATCACCTGATTATACTTAGAGCTCAGAGATAGGAAATATTTCTTCTCTCTCGCTCTCTTTTATATTTTCTTACAACTTGAAAGAGGTTGGTTTTTATTTTGGTCTTGAGTCTGCTGCCAGTTTGCCTGACTGATTTTTCTCACACGTCCCACGCAGCTCTCACTCCTGTATATGCTTGCTGTATTTTCCCTTACCACGTCTCACTAAGCTATTGTGCCAGGCATGTATTGGAACCAGCCACCTTCTTTTTTTTTTTTTGCGGTACGCGGGCCTCTCACTGCTGTGGCCTCTCCCGTTGCGGAGCAACAGGCTCCGGATGCGCAGGCTCAGCGGCCATGGCTCATGGGCCCAGCCACTCTGCGGCATGTGGGATCTTCCTGGACTGGGGCACGAACCCATGTCCCCTGCATCGGCAGGCGGACTCTCAACCACTGCGCCACCAGGGAAGCCCCAGCCACCTTCTTGTCCCTGCCTTTTGACCAACTATTCATCCTCAGGGTCTCCTCCAGCATCACCTGCAATGAAGTTTTCTCTTCCTTTCCCCCCATCTCCGGTCTAATGAGCTCCCTTTTCTTCATTTCCACAGCACAAGCATTGTAATCTGTACCTGTAAGATTATGCTTCTTTGCGGGCATGCTCGTCTTTTTCACTGGATTGTCAGCTCCTTGGCGACAGGGTCTGTGCCATTCATTTTTATATGTGTGGTACATAGTAGGTGCTGATGGCACATTTGATAAACATTCAGTACATTCTCTTTTGTTTCATGCAACAAAATAATTTGAAGTTAGTAGGGAGCTTCTGACGTGCAAGATATTAATGAAGAGATTAACTGCTTGTATTTTATTGTTTGTTGAAGACATGGAAGGCTACATATGTTTAATAAATATGGGAAAAAGTTATTGACTTGGTGAGGTTATGGGATGAACCATCCTGAAGGATGGCATGATGAGGTAGGACAAGAACCCTGGTCTCAGGTTCATAAGCCAGCATCCTAGGCAGAGCTTTGCCATAGAATCTTATCATAGTCCCTGGAGACTTGCCTTTTCTGGACCTAAGTTTCTCATCTTGTAGAATGGAGAGACAGGATGAGATAATTTTTTAAGAACTCCAGGTCATTCAAGCTCTGAAACTTTATCATCTCTCATAATAATCCCGGTTAGGGATTGTCTGTTAGTTCCAAGAAGCCCCATCTCTCTAGCCCCCAAATAAGGTACTTAAATTTCTTATACCTTATTCAGATTTGGGGTCCTCTAGGTACTTTTTCTTACTTCCCTCCTTCTCCTTCCTCTAGAACTATAGTTTTTGCCTTGAAGCTGCAGGGTAGTTTGAATGTGGTGTTATATGGTGCCCCCAATTCTTCCTGTAGGGTGACCTCATTACCCGCTCCATGGCCTCATTACACCAGCCCTCATACAAGCCTTGGCCCCTCTCCAGCTCGGCCTTACCTCCTACTGGCCCAGATAACATTTTAAAACCTCCTTGCATTTTGCCCTGTCTTCGTTTTTTGTGTAAAAGCCATACCACCATGAAAATCTGCGGCCATTTCACCATTAGCTCACCTACCTTTTTTTTTTTTTAAGTTATTTATTTTTGGCTGTGTTGGGTCTTCGTTTCTGTGTGAGGGCTTTCTCTAGTTGCAGCGAGCGGGGGCCACTCTTCATCTCGGTGCGCGGACCTCTCACTGTTGCGGCCTCTGTTGTTGCGGAGCACAGGCTCCAGACGCGCAGGCTCAGTAGTTGTGGCTCATGGGCCTAGTTGCTCCGTGGCATGTGGGATCCTCCCAGACCAGGGTTCGAACCCATCTCCCCTGCATTAGCAGACAGATTCTCAACCACTGTGCCACCAGGGAAGCCCTCTCACCTACCTTTTATCTGTTGTTTTTTTTTTTTTTTCAGAACTCTCTCATTTTTAATATGAATCAAGTAGTAAATACTGTTTACAGAATGTTTACTATATACATGCCAGGTATTGTGGTAGATATTTACTTACATCTCTAATCCTTGTAGCATCCCTAAACGGCCGATATTTTACAGTAGTTTTAGAGGTGAGGAAATTGATTCTCAGATTGTTTAAAGAAATCGCCCAGATTGTCTAACTCCAAAGCCAGTGCTGTTTCCATTGCATTAGGCTACATTTCAGCATATGTAGGTCCATATCAATTTTTGTTGTTTTTTTCATATCAGTTTTTTATTTGTTTCAGAAACAGTATTATATCACCAAAAAGAAAAACATTTTACTTTATGACACATCAACTTGCTATTTTATATTTCTTATACACTAGTCTATTCTTTGTTTATATTCACACATATTTTAAAGAGTTATGATTGTAATGTGAACATAGGCCGTATTCTAAAAATAAGGATTCCATAACCATTTTCTTTGTTGCTCTCTTCTGTATTGTCATTTTAATGGCTGCCTAGTTTTCATCAGATTGGTTTATCAGAGATTAAAAATTTTTTTTCTCCTGTAAAACATTTAGATGATTTCCATTTTGTGCTGCAATAAATGGTTATAATAATGATGCTTATGTAGTTTTCTAGATTAATGGTAATGCATTGGCTTTTAACACCTTTTTTATCATGAAAATTGTGAAATATTCATAAGAGTCTAGAAGGGACCTGCATCTACCTATCACTAGGCTTCAACACTAATCAACCTTTTGCCCATCTTGTTTAATCTATTCCCCCACTTTTTTCTTGAGGACATTAAAGAAAATTTCAAGTAGCTTGTCATTTCATGTGTAAATACTTCAGGATAGACTTATAACTGATAAAGGCTTTTCCCTATTATCATCTAATAGTCTGGTTTAAATTGCCCTGATTATCATGAGTGACTTTTAATATTTGGTTTGTTCAAATTAGGATCCAATTATGGTCTACAAGTTGCAATTGGTTGTTACATCATTAAAGTTTTATTCATTCTAAACAGTACACACACACACATTTTTTTTTTTTAATGGCATCAATTTATTGGAGAAACCATGTCAGAAGTCCTGTAGAGTGTCCTACATTCTGAGGTTGAAGTTTCCTTAAGGTTCATTTAACTTGTTTCTCTATCTACTACAGAAGTCTCTTGATATCTGTAAGGTATTGGTTCCAGCCCTCCCCCCAGACACCAAAACGCATGGATGCTCAAGTCCTTTGTATCAAAAGGCATAGTATTTGCATATAACCTACGCACATCCTCCTGTATACTTTAAATCATCTCTAGATTACTTGTACTACCTAATACAATGTAAATGTTACACAGATAGTTGCTAGCCATGGCAAATTCAAGTTTTGTTCTTTGGAACTTTGTGAAAAAATGTTTCTTTCAAATATTTTCCATCAGCGGTTGCTAGAATCCACAGATGGGGGACCTGAAGATGTGGAGCACCGACTGTATATTGGTTTTAACTGGCATTTAGACGTTGAGAGCCTAATAAGATTGTGGCTCAATTTTGAAGAAAGACTACTTTGTTAATAAGGTCCTTTTCAATTTGAGTTCAAACTTAGCACACCTCTCAGAACATTTTGCCAGATCATAAGCTTCTTTTCTTTCTTGCTCTGTTAGAAAGCCTCTTGTACAGGCAGTTTATTAAAATAAAAGGCCACTTGTGTCAGATGCACGTACCTGGATCCCCGTTAATCCCAGCCGCTTCTGCGCTGGGTACTGGATCTAGTGTTAACATTAACCAATTTCATTCTAGCCCCTTCAACCTTGGTAGAAAACTAGGAATTGCCTGAAATACTTTTGAAAGCTGTTAGAGACCCAAGAAAAACCTGGATTTGAAAGAGGAATAATTGAAAGATGAAGAAGGATGCCTCAACCTTAGACATTGAATGTTCTGTTCACAGGTTAAATTCAAGGAGATTGGGCAGGACCATCACAATGATGCCTTTGCAGGTTAGGCAAGGGTTGAGATACACAACTGCCCCTGCTTCTATACTCTGAGCTTAGGGTATAAATAAGTTTTCTTTTTTTTAGAGTGTTAATGTTGTAGGTCATCATAAAGCAGTAAGTTCTCATGAGTCTGGTTCCATCATCCTGAATCCCTGGGTGCAATGAGGAAGCCATGGCTAGAGCAGGGGAGTGGGGCACTTCCCTATCTCGCGATAACACATTCCTCCTTATAGTTTATTTTATTTATTTATTTTTCTGGCTACACTGGGTCTTTGTTGCTGCGCACTGGCTTTCTCTAGTTGCAGTGAGCGGGGGCTACTCTTCGTTGCGGTGCATGGGTTTCTCATTGTGGTGGCTTCTCTTGGTGCGGAGCATGGGCTCTAGGGCTCGCGGGCTTCAGTAGCTGCAGCATGTAGGCTCAGTAGCTGTGGCTCACGGGCTCTAGAACGCATGATCAGTAGTTGTGGTGCACGGGCTTAGTTGCTCCACGGCATGTGGGATCTTCCCGGACCAGGGATTGAACCTGTGTCCCCTGCATCGGCAGGCAGATTCTTAACAACTGCAACCAGGGAAGTCCCTCTCCTTATAGTTTAGATGTGGGATTTGAGGCCTCTCTTCAGGGCCACATGACACCTAATGTTCCCACCAAACAGAGCAAAGGGATGTCCAGGAATTGGGAGAGGCAGACCAAGTCTCCTTTCTCTCTGCGCCCAGGAAATTGGAGGGCGTATGTGGCTTTCTTTTTAGGTCATTAGGCAAAGTCAGATCTTCCACGTCCTGGTTTGCTTGACTATTTCAACCCACTACATCTTCATACTCTACACACTCATACTCTACAGGTAAAACCTAGCATTACTGGGCAAGTAGACAAATGTTTCCACTGCAGCCTTCTCTGGATTCCCTGCAACTGGAAAGGCTAGATCGAGGCGCTATTACATTTTTCCCATATGTGCCAGAGGCAGTTATGCTATTGTGTTAATGGGAACAAGGATGGAAAGGGCTCATGACAATAGCTTCAGAGGGAGAAGGACTGCAAAGCACTTTATATAACAGGGCGGTTTGGGGGACTAAATTCAAGTATCTGAATTTTTCTCTTTTATCTTATTGGACAGGCTCTGGATTGGTGACTCTGGATTTTAACTTTGAGGGCGTAGGAATACAGAGACTTTCTTCATTCTTTTAGCTGCTGGTTGTTCATTTGTTTTTTTCATTACCATTGTATGGTATTGGCAACCTCACTGGAAGGAGTCACAGAAATTGTGAATTTGAAAATGGAAGAAAAAAAAGAGACTCACCATTAGGTTGTCTCATCCTATAAAACTCTGTTTAAAATTATATTCTGCAACTTGATCTTTTCCCAGTTTAAGCTTAGTGCTAACCGTTTTTCCTCTTTATTTTTCTTAAGAAATGGCTTTGGTGTGTATCAGGTATTACTGAGAATCCTTATTACTCTTTGGTTTTTTCCTCATTGTACCCAGGTATGCCTCTTTGGGCATAGTAAGCAATTCTTTCTCTTCCTTATTTAACCTTTACAATATTTAGAGGATTTTAAATTGCCACTGTGGCAAACTGCACTATTTGTACCATTTGTTCTTTGACCATACGATTCTTTTTACTCTTTTGATAATTCTATAATATGTGTGCAACGTGTAGTGTGAATACAATGAATAATGTGTGTGCAATAGTGTATTGAATTCCTCTGAATGAGAGGAGAGAACAGTGTCTGACTTCTTTTGGTTTTGAACAAGTCATGTAAGGAAGAGAAATGAAATTGAAAGGAGGATGTTACTTCAGGCTGGAGTTTACACAGCTAACTAATTTTAAAGACCTCTTTCAATATTATGGTCCAGTATTTCTCAGACGTAGCAAGACCTAAGCTAAAAAGTGTAGTACTTTATTAGACTATCCAATAATTGGTTAAGCATACTTAGAAGACAGAAGCTAATGTATAAGATTCTATACTAAATGGAAGGCAACTGTATCATGGCTCTTAGATCAATCATAGAACTTTATATCTAAAAGAGGTACTAAGAAGTCATACTGTTTCATACTCTTCCCTTGTCCATAGTGAAACTGAAGCTCCTGGGTTTTTCTAGGTCCCCTGGCTACTTAGTTGCTGAACCTAGTTAAGTCCCCGCCCCCTCCACTCACTATGCTTTGTTTAGTCAGCACCAAGTAGGAATGACCTTAAGAACTGCAAGCTTCTTTTTGCATTTTTAACCTTTATGTCATGAATTATTTATTACTTTTACACTAAATGTTACTTGGATGTTCAGTATTGTTGCTTATTATTATTTGGCAAATACTAGACAAATCAATGTCAAGTTCCTCCAGTATGATCCCAGACTATGAATCCTTTAGCTGTCCACTCTGAAATTGTAAAAGCAGTGACTAACTCCGTCATGTTGTTTTGTCTGAGTGTTCATCAGCATCTAAAATATACATGTTCACCAGTGCAGGGAGGCCAAAAATGAGTCAAGTATTTGATGAAGAATGTTGCTAATTATTTCCAAGGTCAACGACAAACCTTTTGTCCCTCAGACTCACAGAGGGAAAATGTAAATAAGGCAGCCCCTGAAATGGAGAATCAGCTTCTGACTTGATACCTGGCATGGATCTAACTCTTTGCTAGAAAAGGAAAGTTTCCATTCCATTCCTCCTCTGTGTGCTTATCCGGATTTTGTCTTTTTCTTTCAGTGTCTTCCATTTGTTTAATTCTTTTGTTTGTTTTTTAAACCACTTTATTGAGGTATTGACATACAAAAAGCTGTGCATATTTAATGTGTACAACTTGATGAGTTTGGAAATAAGTATACACTTGTGAAACCATCACTACAATCTGTGCTTTGCACCTTCCCATCACCTCCAAAAGTTTTCTGCTGCTCTTTTTACATGTTTTTCCCATATATTTAAGTCTTATCTCCTGACACTCTACATTTGAAAAAGACCTCTCTGTAATCCATGGACACCATTTGCTTTTTGTTTTATAGTGTTAATTTGCTATATCCTAGGCATTCCCTGTAAATGTATACAAGTTGTAAGCTGGGTAATTGGTATATGCTACCTAGCAGTGTTCAGTCTACATTCATTTCCTTCTATTGCATAAGTAGTTCTGGCTTTTATGCAAACAAAGGAGTACATTTCTATATACAGTATATGGATGAAGCTAAAATGAAAAACAGCTTGGCTATCAGACGTGAATCCAATGTGCTATACAGACTAATCCATTATTTGAGTATACCTGGGATGGCATGAATTAATCTTAATCGTGTTTATTCTTTAAAGAATATCAACAGTTAAAAATTGCATATCTTATTATTAAAAATGGTTTTGGAGCTGAGATGTAATCTCCTAAATGAAGGAATAAAAATAAGAGCAGGGGCTTCCCTGGTGGCGCAGTGGTTGAGAGTCCGCCTGCCGATGCAGGGGACGCGGGTTCGTGCCCCGGTCTGGGAGGATCCCGCATGCCGCGGAGCGGCTGGGCCCGTGGGCCATGGCCGCTGAGCCTGCGCGTCCGGAGCCTGTCCTCCGCGGCGGGAGAGGCCACAGCGGTGAGAGGCCCGCGTAACGCATAAAAAAAAAAAAAAAAAAAAAAAAAAAAAAAAAAAAAAATAAGAGCAGGATGACCCAGCTAACCATTTTTCTTCCTAAAACTTGAAATAAATGGAGATCAAGAATGTTAGACATCTTTAAGTAAATCAGAGGTCTTATGACATTTCTAATACTTTATTAACAAAATTTTGATTTGATTTATCTATCTAAAATAACCAGCAAGGTATTCCCTAAGTGCTGAAACATAAATTACAAACACGAA
The DNA here is from genome assembly GCF_008692025.1 of Phocoena sinus. NCBI lineage: Eukaryota > Metazoa > Chordata > Mammalia > Artiodactyla > Phocoenidae > Phocoena > Phocoena sinus. The sequence continues at coordinate 75,393,544 of NC_045768.1, read as the reverse complement.
GACTTGATTTATGTTAATGGTGGATAATATGCGAGACATGGCAAGTTATCACGGGCTTGGCAATATTCCTTTAGGCGGGGGATGGAATCACAGAAAAGTACTGAAGAAAGTGCTGCCTTAGGCTCCATTTGTTGATATATAGATGACAGCTGTCTTCTAAGAAATGGTATAATCCTGATGATGTGAACTTCACTTTTATTCCAGACACCTCCAGGTTAAGTGAAATCTGCTCGACAATTCTGAGTGTCTCCGTGTCTCTGTGATGGATAAGAAACATTCAGACCTCTGGAAAGGATGGCAGAGGAGTATTCAAAAAAGGTTCTGCATAGGTAATTATTGGATCTCTCTGGTCTCTTACCGAATGTTAACGTGTGCATATTTCTCAAAGCACCTTCATTTCTATCACATCTTAGACCTTTAATGATGCTCACTGCCAATTCCCAATTCTGTGTCAATTCAAAATACGTCTTCTGTATCCTTTACCTGGGCTGCTAAGCGAGCATCAGTAGGAGGAAATCACATGGTTCTGCAAACGGGCACCAGTACACATCTTTATTTTCCAACCTCAGGGACTTGTGTTTTTCTCCTGCACCATCTCCCTGTTTTTTGCATGGCTGTCCTCTTCCGATTCTTAAGGTCTCACCTTCAACATAACTGCATCAAATAATCCTTCCCCGATCTCTCTGCCTAACTGGGTCCCCCCCTCACCTGGGGCCTGTTCATTTATTTCATGACACTTTGACTCCTTATAATTCTTTATTTAGTGTTTGCCTGACTTTTTGTTTGTCTTTACAACTAATTTCTTGTGCAGAGGGACAGCATCTATTTTATTAATTACTGCGGTACAGCACTTCCTAGCATGTAGTAGGCACTCAGGAAGAATTTCTGTACAAATAAATAAGCTGTAAGATTGCTTTTTTTTTTCTTTAAAGAAAAGTCATCCCTAATTTTAGAAAAGTTTAAAAAGCACTCCTTTAAATGATTGTTACCATAAGCCCAAGAGATATTCTTACAGATGTCAGGTTGCATATACCTTTCAAATCAACTTCTCATGTGTGGTTAAATAGTTAAACTGACTCTTGTATTGTGAATTCGGAACATGTAGCAGTTGCTAAGTCTTTACAACAGTGGTTTTCACCCTCCCTCTGTTTGCAGATGTGCACAGACTGATGATGCTCTGTTGACACATGCCTCGTGGACACACCCAGTTGTATATGGTTCCCAGAGCCCTGGCTGTTTTTGCACCTCTTTCTTCCCTGCTCGAGAAACCATATTGAGAGTGACTGAGTGTGAGTATAAGGCTATTAGAAGGATTACCTTGAATTTGTTCTCATTTATATGAAAAGTACAAGACAAACCCATTGTAAATTTTGGATTAAAAAATAATAATAATGAATGATTTGCTACACACCTCACAATTAATCAAGACATATCAGTGCGTCATGACGTGATCTTTTGAAGTGGTGTTTCAGAAATTAGTTCCAAACCACTGGGGAGATTTTTACTGCTCATATAACTTTTGGAGAAGAAGAAAATGCATGAGTTGAGAGTGAAAAATAGCAAACCCTGTAGAAGAGGAACTCAGGGAAATAATAATTGCTGTAAAGTGTATACTGTTGCTTATAAGGTATTGCCTCTGAAGGCCTCCCTCAATGATTAACACAAAATACTTGTTATTTAAGTTGCACCGTATAGATGTAAATATTAGACATCTTTGGCCTAAAAATGCAATTTCATATGGCTCAAACTAATTAATTTGTTAATATTTTCTATCATTCATCTAAAATACACTTGGAAATGAGCCATAAGTGCTTGAAAGAAAAGTGGCACAACAGTGGATTTTTTGGTGTCCCTTTTTGTGTCTTCTTTCTCAGGACAAGTCAACCAACCAATGAAGCTGTTGGTCTTGGTTGCACATCCTCAGCCCAGCACTGGTCTACGTGCTCTCTGGGGAACACCAGAGAAGCCCAGGATAGCTCTGACCCATAAGAAGTTATAGTCTAAGTGGAAGAACAAGATACATCTAGAAAATGAGACAGTTTATACATGCTAAATTATGCAGCCCTTACAAATAAAGAACGGCTTTTCTGCCACTATGGTTCCACTGTGGCTTGCCATACATGTATTTAAATTTTTTTTTATTTTGAATAATTTTATATTTATAAATGAGTTGCGGTGATAGTACAGAGAGTTTCCATATAGCCTTATCCTCGGCTTCCCCAAGTGTTAACATCTTACATAACCATGGTACAGTTATCAAACTAAAGTACTACCATTAAGCAACCATTAACTAAGCAACAGACTTTATTCAGATTCCATGTTTTTCCATTAATATTCCTTTTCTGTTCCGGGATCCAATCTGCTGAGGTACCACATTATATTTAGCATATATGTATTTTAATAATGGATAAGATATAAAAGTAAGGAGGAAAGCATTTTATACGTATTCAGATATCACTGCTGTTGGGATATTCTCTTCCTAACACACACACGTAAACACACACCACACACATTTCAGGATCAGACTGAATATCTATTTTTGTACCCTATTTTTTATCATGTAACAAATCATAAATATTACCCTATATTATTAAATTAGTATTTGAAATATGTTTGATGTATACATAGTTTTTATCACATGGATTACCAGATTATTTAAAAACTTTAAAAAATTGAATAAAATCAATTTGTAACATTGTACGTATCATTACCAGATTATTGAATGCTTGTTTCCATTTTTACTCCTACAAATGACACTGTGATGATTTTCAGTGCACGTGAGCTCTGGGCAGTTCTCGTATTTCTGCAGGCTGATCATAAGGAAAAATATATAAAGTGAAGGTCTGTGGAATTTCCCCTTTTATTATATTTTAAAATTCAACAGTAGCACGTTTAAACTCTACTGAAATCTCTAAATTGAAAATGAAAATCTCCCCCTGCTCTGGTAGACTTACTTCCCTGAGGAAAAGAACGTATCACAAGGTCTCTGGCTTTAGCCTGAACCCGTGCAACTGAAATTATTAGGGGTGTTTCCAGCAACTGTGTAAAAATGTAGCTTTAATCCTCAGCTTTCCATAAGTGGTCAAAGTTCCAGTGAGTTCTCAGGAAGACTATTTCAGCCCCATTTTTTTTTTTTTTTTTTTTGCAGTACGTGGGCCTCTCACTGTTGTGGCCTCTCCCGTTGCGGAGCACAGGCTCCAGACGCGCAGGCTCAGCAGCCATGGCTCACGGGCCCAGCCGCTCTGGGGCATGTGGGATCTTCCCGGACGGGGGCACGAACCCGTGTCCCCTGCATCGGCAGGCGGACTCTCAACCACTGCGCCATCAGGGAAGCCCCCCATGATCTTTTGATTTGTGACCAAGGGTGGCACTGGTTGAGCATTTCCTGTGCTTGTGGTTGGCTGGCTTTTTTTTTAGGATTTTGCTGCTCATTTGTCACCGAGGAGTCAGTTTCATTACTAGGTAGACATCAACATCAGGGAAGAAGGTCCTCTGATTGTCCCTGCCTTCAAGAATAGATAATTCATCCATTCCCAGGACACTAAGTCTTTTAGGGGCAAACTCCTGACCTAACTCCCGTTGGTCATGAGAGCATCCAGGAAGCATCTTGGGACCCCTTAACTGCCAAAGCCGCCAGCCACAGTGGCTTGACTGGTCACTGAGAGCTCACTGCTCATGTTGGGGCTTACCACTACCAGCAGACAGAGCACGGGTAATGGAAAAAGTGTGGCTCTGGGCTTCCCTGGTGGCGCAGTGGTTGAGAGTCCGCCTGCCGATGCAGGGGACAACGGGTTCGTGCCCCGGTCTGGGAAGATCCCACATGCCGCGGAGCGGCTGGGCCCGTGAGCCATGGCCACTGAGGCTGTGTGTCCGGAGCCTGTGCTCCGCGACGGGAGAGGCCACAGCAGTGAGAGGCCCGTGTACCAAAAAAAAAAAAAAAGTGTGGCTCTGAAGCTAGTCAGGCCTGGGCTCAAATCCTAGCAGGCAGGATCCAGTACCTATCAGGGACTCCAAGTTTAAGCAAGTAACTGAACCCCTCTAACCTGAGCTTTCTCAGCTGTGAGCATGCGATTTTTACACAGGCAGTTGTATAATTTGAACAAGATTTGAAAATGTTTGGTACAGTGCCTGGCATAGAGTGTGTCATCAGATCAAAGTTTGTTAAATGAAGGGATGGATGAATGACTCACAGAGCCAACTGAACACCCTTTTTTAAAAAAATAGGGGTGTGCCCACTTGTGATAGAAAGCATAAGAAATATCAATGCAATGAGTTAAATGTCAATTTCATTTCTTCCCCTGGGTGGCAGACAACATACAACACCTCCAGCTAGCTAACATAGAAGGAATTTTTTGACAGGACGCTCAGGTTCTGAAATCTAAGAGTTAAAGCAACCAGTCTTTGGTTGGGTTGGAGCCAGGCAATGTCAGGGACCTCAGAAGCAGGAAATTATGGACCTTTTTTCTAGGATACTGACATCTATAATTCTCAGCTTTAGTGACCTGCTGTCAGATGGACCGACTCTGGCCAGGAAGGCAGGGTCACGTGGTCCAGGCATGACTGCGGGTGGGGGGGGGGTTCCTCCTTTGTAAAAGGGGCAATCCCCAGGACAAGGGGAATATTGGAAACTAACTAAACATGCACACGTGTTTTCATTTCTCTTGGGTGAAAACCTAGGTATAGAAAGGCTGGGTCATATTGTAGGTATATATTTAACTTTTTCAGAAACTGCCAAGCAGTTTTCTTTCTTTCTTTCTTTCTTTATTTTTGCGGTAGGCGGGCCTCTCACTGTTGTGGCCTCTCCCGTTGCGAAGCACAGGCTCCGGGCGCGCAAGCTCAGTGGCCATGGCTCACGGGCCCAGCCGCTCCGCGGCATGTGGGATCTTCCCGGGCCGGAGCACGAAACCGTGTCCCCTGCATCGGCAGGCGGACTCTCAACCACTGCGCCAGCAGGGAAGCCTGCCTGCCAAGCAGTTTTCTAAAGTGGTTCTACCGTTTTACATTCTCACCAGCAATGCATCAGACTTCCAAATGCTCCATATTCTCACCTACACTTGGTACGTATTCAGAATTTATTTTTTAAAAAACCTCTCAAAACTTAATACTAAGAAGACCAACAACCCATTTTTTTTAAATGTATAAAAGATTTCGACAGAGAATTTGGCAAAGAAGATGTAGTCCTTAGAGAAATTAGTCATTAGGGAAATGAAAACTAAAACCACAGCTGACATGCTTATTTAAATGGCAGAGGTTAAAAGGGAGCAAAAATTTTACATTAGTATGATATCCATTTTATAGATTAGAAAAGTGATGTTCTGGGAATTACATAACTTGACCGAGGTTGACCAGCTATTAAGTGGTAGAATTTGAATTTGAACCCAGGTCTGCTAACCCCTGCTTAAACCCGATGCTATTCAAGCAGTAGTCCTTTGAAGGAGGCTTCAAAAGCCAAGGTTGGGGGCTTCCCTGGTAGCGCAGTGGTTAAGAATCCGCCTGCCAATGCAGGGGACACAGGTTCGAGCCCTGGTCTGGGAAGATCCCACATGCCGTGGAGCAACTAGCCCGTGCTCCACAACTACTGAGCCTGCATGCCACAACTACTGAAGCCCGCGCACCTAGTGCCCATGCCAAGAGAAGCCACCACAACGAGAAGCCCACACACTGTAACGAAGAGTGGCCCCCACTCACCGCAACTAGAGAAAGCCTGCGCGCAGCAACGAAGACCCAAAAATAAATAAATAAAATAGATACAACATTAAAGAAATAAAAAATGATTTTTCTTTAAAAAAAAGCCAAGGTTGGAAACAGGGGAACTCACTTCTTACTAAGGAATACAGTTTCCATTTCCTCTCCTGATGGGGCAGCCTGTCACCAGTCACAGTGGATATCATGGAACTTCAAGTCTGGACATCTCTTTTGCCTAAAGGATAAAATTTATGTTTTCCCAACATCCAGCTTTGTCTAGATGCCTCTTGAGAGAAGAATTCAAAGTGTAGAATGCCCACCAAAACTTCATCAGTCCAACAGAGACATAGGCCTGTTGAACCATGATGATGAAGAATGTGAATTAAAAAAAAAAAAGAATGTGAGTTTTTTGGCTCAGAGAGATATGAGTTTGAATCACAGACCTGCTATTTTTTTAAAAAAATTATTTATTTATTTATTTTTGGCTGTGTTGGGTCTTCATTTCTGTGCTAGGGCTTTCCCTAGTTGTGGCAAGAGGGGGCCACTCTTCATCGCGGTGCGCGGGCCTCTCACTGTCTCGGCCTCTCTTGTTGCGGAGCACAGGCTCCAGACGCACAGGCTCAGTAGTTGTGGCTCACGGGCCTAGTAGCTCCGCGGTATGTGGGATCTTCCCAGACCAGGGCTCGAACCCGTGTCCCCTGCATTGGCAGGCAGATTCTCAACCACTGCACCAGCAGGGAAGCCCTGCTATTTCTTAATTACATGATCCAGGACAAATTACCAAATGCTCTGAGCTTTGATTTCTTCATTTGTGAACTTGGAATGATACTGACATTACAGTGTTTTAAGGGTTAGAGGAGCTGACGTATAATATATAGGTTACCACAATGTCCTACAGTTAATAAATTCTCAAAACACTGTTACCATGTCACAAATAATAATGTGCAACCACACTAAGAGTAGGTGTATTAATCGTCTCACTCGCTACAAAGCCTAAATGAAACGCTAACTCATCATTACCTAACATCTTACATCCCTCCAGGGACTTGCTCCTTTATTTAGGAAATGCTAATGCACCACCAGATGATGGCGTTAATTCTGTAAGGATTATTAAGAAGTCAGTGAGATATTTATCCTTTAGTTGTCAACGTTAGACATAGTCTTTGGAGGGCATATCTCTGGCTGCTCTTGGACCACATCAGCTCAGTGTCTGTGTGGTGTTTTTAGAGTTCAATCATCAGATATGCAGGGATCCCACGGAGTAAAGAAATCAAAGTCAATGTAATAAAAGAGCTCTGTGCAGCCCTGTTACTTATGCTAAGATAACCAAAGCCTGGCTGCAGTTCCGTGGCTTATGAACCTTACCAGGTGTGCACACTCGGCATCCTTCCTTCATCCTTTACCGGTTCTAACTCCACCAGCTCTTTTCCCAGGCCCCTGGACATGCTACTTTAACTACCAATGAAGTGTTTTCCTCTGTCCTACTGACTTTTTTTTGAAATACAATTGATGTTTTCAGTCAGTACTTAGGGACCACAGTGAAGCTTCCTCCAAGCACTTGGATGTCAGATGATGAGGAAAAACGAGCCATTTTCTCTCTGGATGCCTCCAGCAACTTTCTCTCAGGTCGTCCAGTAATGAGCTGGCCCGGCAGAGAGAGCCAGAAGTTGTACTGGTTGGCACCAATTCTGATACACAAACTTCCCAGAAGATGGGCATTGAGAAGAGAATGTTTTTTCACACTGGCAAGGTTGTGCCTCGTTTTCAGAGCAACAGGGTTAGGTGATCTCTGTCACCTCCCAGCTATAAATATGTGAGGTGGCGGGTACCAGAAGATCTTTCTCCTGGAGCACAATTTAAATTGTCTCCAGCTATGCCCACTTAAGCAAGACGGACTCAACTTAAGCCATATGATGGTGGGAGACTAGGTAACTGCCCACATTCTGTTCCTTGAGCCCAAAGGCACCTAAGACAATTTCTTAGTGTGTCATTGTGGTGTTTGACCCTAGATCTTTTGCAACAGAAAAATAATGCTTTTTTTCTTTCGTAATTTGACTTAAAAAAAAGCACGGAACACTTTAGAGTGGAGATACTGAAATTCAACTCCAAGGCCTATAAGATATGCCTATAACTCATCCAATTAATCCATTTATTCCTTTTTAAAAAATTATGGTAAAATACACAAAACATAGAATGTATCATCTTTACTATTTTTGAGAGTGCAGTTCTGGGGTATTGAGTACCTTCATATTGTGCAACCATCACCATCACCCATCTCCAGAATTCTTTCCGTCTTGCAAAACTGAAGCTCTATACCCATTAAACAATAACTCCACATCATGCCTCCACCACCCCACTTGCAGCCTCTGGCAACCACCATTCTACTTTTGGTCTCTACGTATTTGATTAACTCTAGGTACCTCATGTTAGTGGAATCACACAGTATTGGCCTTTTTCCCCCCTTTCATTCTTAAGATACATTGATAGAAGTTAGCCAGTTACTTTCTAGAAACTTTGGCAATGGAATTCCTATGGAGTTGGGGGAATCCTGCTGTTTATCTTAATGCCATTAAAATGTGTATTTCTGGATTTCTTCTGATCCCAGGTTTATAAAGCAACCCTCTTTACAGTATATCTTTGTACAGTAGAATCATGTAGCTGCCTCCCAAGCATTTATCCCAGCCTGTTTACACTGTATAGATTGTATTGTAGTTTGGCCATCCCTTAACTCCAGAGATTGGCTGTAAACCAATTTTCACAAACCCATACTCTTTGTCACAGTGATTGATTCAGGGATAAAAACTGACCTAGGCCTAAACTAATCCTCTGGCTATAGTGATTAGTTCATGGATAGGTACTTATCTCATTTACTCCAGTCAAAGTAAAGTTTAGGACCTTTATTTGATGGTTGGACAGAAAGAAGCCATCATTCTTTTACTAAAGTTGAAGAGAAAAATGCATATCATCTTATTGCTGCTGACAGCCATTTTGCCACCATGGGAAGGGTGCCAATACGATGGAAAATAGAGCCAATACATCAAAAGAAATTTAATTCTTGGTGATAGCCTCAAACTGCTGGATCAAGCCTTGCCTGGAGTACTTCCTAGCACAGACCTTTTGGGTTATATAAATCAATCAATAAATTATTGTTTAACCCAATTTGAGCTGGATTTTCTATGACTTGTTTTTAAGTACATTCTAATGGCTTTCCATAGAGATCTGTGAACAGAACGGGAAAACAATGGTTAAATGGAATCCATGTATTCCCTTTGATACTAATTTCTCTTTGTGAAAAAATACATTGGTCTTCTGGTTTTACACATTAGTTTCTTTTGCTTGTTTAATATGAGATGTGGGTTCATTCTCGGGATCCTGAAAAAATTTAGTTTTTGACTTTGTCCTACTGGGAACCACGGTCTACTTTCAAGATAGTGAATATCTTTCTGTGGAGGCATCTTGGGAAAAGACCTTAGCGACCATGCACAGTCTGCCTTGAAGGCACTCCTTGACCTTGAGCTTCTGTTTCATCCCTTTAAATTTCTGTAGCCACTGGAAATTCTTTTGGACATCAGTGAATGCTCTAAAAGTAGCAGTGCTAGTCCCACCATTGGCCACTTGGTCTCTGACACTTGGCCTCACAATCCTGGAAGCCTTCTACTTAGGTGCTATTGTGTTCTCTGGCCAGTAAAGGGGAGCCAAGTCTTCCTGCAAAGGCCTGAGCCCTTTGCATGTGACCCATGATGGAGGTGATATCATCTAGCACAGTGCCTAGCAAGTATGTCCTGCATTGACTCTGAATCTGAGAGGTCCCTCTAGTTCTGTCACTGGCAGCCCTGAGAAGACTGGAAGACACCAAGTTAAGTTCAGTGAAGGCTCAGATTTTTCCTTGTCTTGTTTGTCAGCTCTTCCGACTTATACACATCCCTGGCTGAGACCTTTCTGGTAGTGTAGTCGTGTGTTCTCAGTATTTTCCCCCTTCCTGCTCCCCTTAGAGAAATCTGTGCATCATTTCTCTTCTTCTGCTGGCCCTGGGTAAAAATATATTACCCCCAGAATAGAAATAACACATTAGCAGTAGGGTCGTTCACACATGGTGTGTGCCCATGAAGCATTTCTTTCTAATGCGACCCAAAATGCAAAAAAGAAGATGCTAGCAAAGGATTGCAATTACACCAAAAATCTGAGTGTTTATTGTTTTTAATTTTACCCTAGAAGTTGTGGACTCCTTGAATTCAGGGAAAGTTGTGGATGAAGTGATGTCCAGACATACTTAGGGAAATGTCTATGGACACATTCTATTAGTTGTGGCTAAATGCAGAGCTATTTGCCCTGTCAGCATCACGACAAGATGTTCTTGGAATTCCAGTCTATAAACATTTACATGCAGTCACTCTAAACCTTTTGGGGCAAAGACTTGTATTTTCTCTTTTCCAGTGATGGAACCATTTTTTAACAGAGCATCCTGTGTGAACTGGTTGAACAGAGTGCCATGAAAGTCTTTAATAAATTATAGATGGATTTATGGGTTCTGCTCAGGACCTCTGTAGGTTGGCTGAGTTGAAATAAAATGGCACATATTCATCCAGAAGGTTCAGTGGGTCCTAGGTATTAGGAAAAGGAGATTCATGAGTGGAAGCTATTTTTTTTTTCACCTTATAGTCTTCTTACTCTACATGGACAATTGTCTCTAGGATTGAATAGTCCCATCACATTGAAGTGCCATATTATTAAGTTACTTAGGAAAGCTTCTTCAGAGTAACTCAATTTACCTTTTGCAAAATCATATCAGTGAGCAAGCTGAGAGTCGACCCCACAGTTCCAACAGGAAAGCATCACAGCAATCTAAGGTGGATGGACCTCATTTAGATGCATAACATCTCTAAGAACAGATATTCACAAGGTCTCTTGTGACTAGTGTTTTCCACCATGTATTACATTTCCTACTTCCTGTGCTTTCATTAAGAGGAGCAGAGGACTGCTGATGGAATGTCAAAGCTTCTGCTGACTTGGCCACCTCTGGGGATGTCGTTGGCTTTGACGGTCCATTGTGACTTTCGGTACTCATTTATAAATAAACCTCTTGTGAGCTGTGCTCATGTGAAAAATGTGAAGATGAGTGGGAGTTAGGTTCTAAATTAAACAGGAGTGTTTCCTTAAATCAGGGCCAAAGTATTAGCAGAAACAGTGGTGTTTGGAAATTATGGCTGAAATAACTGGGATTCTTGAGGGAAGGTTCAGAAACCTTGAAGGTTATCTGTATTGAATATGTATATTGAGAGTTCCACCTCCTGCCATAAGCAGTTACATGGACCTAATTTCTAACTGCGTGATGTTGACCTGCTTTGTGCCTCTTCTTCCCTTGACATGGTGCTTCTCTTCAGCTCTCTCTTTGGTATGGTTGATAACTAACATGGATATTCACCATCTGTCTTCATTGAACTTGTGTGTTCAGTTTATGCTGCTCAAGCTGGCGATGTAACCAGTCACACCACTCAACTAGTGACTAATCTTTGTGAAGCAAAACAAGGATAATTTTATCTAAAAGAAAATTTTCTTCCCCTTTTTTCCTCTTCCAGAAGATCACTGAGATGGCTAGAATTTATATGTTGTTTGTGCACTTGGAGCGCTCCCAGTAGATAGTGCGAAGGACAAGGAAAGAGTAAGGAAGAAAAGATAGTGAGCAAACTCTTTGTTGGCAAAAATAATATTGCTGTGTTGCTGCCTCCAAAGGTCTGTGTGATGTCTCCACTTACCTAGTAGCTTGTGTGCTTTCTGGTGAGTTTCCGTGAAGGTCCTACTCCGTGTAGGAAGGCCAACAAAAGGGCAATTTCCAATGCATGGGATGAAATTGTCTCTCTTTCCTATAGAATCAAGTTAGAAAATGAATCTCGACATTTATCAGGGGGTGTCATAACACTGGAGACCGTCTCATGCAAGTAGGCAGCATTGCTTTTAAGAGGCTCTTGTGAATCACACAGGGAACTCTTTCCTTACAGAAGTGCTAGAAAAGTTATCTTCAAAGAGATGAGGATGTACACTGGCCCCTCTGCCTGGAATACCCTTCCTTTTTCTTGACCACCTGCAAAATCCTGATCTTGTCAAGCAGAGCACAAGTGTCTCTGACCTCTCTTTCCTCTGTAGATTTGTGCCCCTAGTATATTTAGTTCTTAGTTTATTGAGTTCTTGCCACTGTTATAACACCTTTTAGAGTAGAACAAATATCTGTTGCCTGCTTTATGTTGGGAACTGGCTACGTGCTTTAAGGGTGACTCTTCATAACCACCCAAGTATTATCTCCATTTTACAGATGAGGAAATGAGGTAATGTATGAAAAATGGTTAGTATCTAGCATAAAGTAAAGATGTAAAATAAATTATTAGAAGTAATCAATATTATGTGTTTACATATTGACCTAATATTCCTTTGAGATAAGGGCAGAGTCAAATTCTTTGTAGTCCTAGCACCTAACAGAGTGCTTGGGGCCTAGTAGGTGCTTAATAAATCTTAGTTAAAGGTGTGAGTAATTGGCCAGTAGATCTGAATCTTCCTAAGAGTTTAGAGTAGAGCAAAAGTGATTCAGGTTAGATAGAAAGCAGAGCTTTATATCTCTTATAAGGTATTTGTCTAATTATAAAAATAATAGAAGGGCATTGAAGAAAATTAGGACAATACAGAAGAATATATACTTTTCAGAGTCATCTATCACCCAGAGAAAATAATTTTCCTTCCATTCTTTTCTCTGTGTGCTTTTACTCTGATATCATAATATATATGCAACATTGTATGTTGCTTTTGTGCTATTCCAGTATTATAAGTATTTTCCATGTCATCAAAAACTTTCAGTAAACTTTACTTCTAATTGGTGTATAGATGAATATGTTTATTATATGAATTTACTTATACATTCCCTTTACATTGAACATTTAGGGTGTTTGTAAATTTTTACCATAATAAATAACACTGTAATGAACATCTTTGGGCATATATAAGTTTTGTGCACATCTTTGATATTAACTGTTGGTATAGGGATTTCTACAAATTGAATTAGTGGTCAAAGTGTATCAATATTTTTAGGCTCTTGGTACATATTGCCAGTTTGCATCCAAGAGAGGTAATAACAGTTTATTCATACATTAGCTGTGTCTGAGCACACTCACGAACATTATTATTACCTTTTACATCTTTGCTACTTTGATAGACTAAAAAAGACATTGAACCAGGCTCAAAGGCTACTTAACTTTATGATTCTATTTATATGACATTCTGGAAAATGAAAAACTATAGGGAAAAAAATTGGATCAGGGTCTGGGGAAGAGGGAAGGGATTGAAAAGAAAGGGGGCCAGGGGAACTTTTTGGGGGTGATGGAAATTTTCTATATCTTGATCTTGATGATGGTTTCGTGACTGTGTATATTTGTGAAAACTCATTGAACTATATACTTGAAAAGAATGAATTTTCCTGTGTGTAAATTATACTTCAATACACCTAACTTATAAAAAATGACATTGCTCATTTTTTAAAGTCACAGTTCTTTTGCTTTCCAGTGAAATTGAACGGCTTTATATTGATTAGTCATTTAATGGAGAATTAGTTCCACTGGAGTTCTTTGGAGACTTGTATTTAATCCCATTATAGAATTGTCTACTAAGTCTGAGAATTTTTCCTATGAATTTGAGTGATCTTTTGATAATGTCTGTCCTACTTGCTAAAAATAGTTTTCTAAAGTTCTTTTAACTTTGTGAATATTTTATGTAGTTATTTGATCTAGCCAAATTTGCTGACATTACTTTCATGGTTTCTTTAATTTTTTAGCAGGCCTTCCCGATTGAAACCTTTGAAACATCGCATTGTTTCAGTAAACTGTACTTCAGTGTCTCTGGGCAATTTACCAGGTATGCTCTGGGAACACTTTTCAAATTAAAAGAAGATGACCTCTCTATGCATAAGTGTAGTTGTTTACCTTCCAAGATGCTTGTTGGGTTCATCCTCTCATCCTTTTCCTACTGCACCATTGGGCTGAGTGACTGGAGCCTGTGCCTGTGACTTAAGTCACCACGCTTTCCCCACAGTGGCAGCAATGCCCTGTAAAGTGATTTTAGCGATAGAAATGGACTAAAACCTCAGTTAATAGAGAACCTCATTTAACTTTTCCTTCTGCTCTCCAGTTTTTGGAAGTTCTGTTTTGTCTTGATTTGCTCCATAATGGGATTGAGGGAAAAGTATTACTTAACCTTGTACATTTCAGTAACTACCTACTGATTGCTTACTGTGTGCCTGGAGCATTGCTAGGTGCTAGACATACAAAGGTGAATAAGATAGACTAAGTTTCCTGGCCTCATAGAACTTACGGCCTAGTTATGTGGATAGACAATGAATAAGTATCAGACAATGACATCAAATACTTGGAAATTATGATAAGTGCTATGAAAGGAACAAAGATGATGTTGTCTTCCTGCTGCAAGTAGGGATGTAAAGAGTGACCCTGTTCTCACTCCAGTCTGAAAAGTTTTGTTTGGCCTCAACCTTCCAATAAATTTTCCTTTCTTGGAAGACTTCAGCAAAAGGAAAATGGTTGCAAACCAATGCCCTATGGATTTATAAATAAATGTGAGAAGCTGAGTGAGCTCGGGCAAGGCCAGGTTTCCTCATCTATAAAACATAGTTAATGTTATCTGTCCTAGGGGTTGCTGGGAGAATTACCAACTATAAATGTAAAAGAGGCAGAAGAGATACTGGCTGAAGACTCTGAAGTCAGACAGCCAGGGTTCTGGCGTCTCCACTTACTAGCTGCTGCTGTGTCAGGTAAGTTATTTAGCCTCTCTGTGCCTCAGTTTCTTCATGTAGAGGGTGGTGATGGCAATAGTGCCTACCTCCTAGGGTTGATTGGAGAATGAAATAAGAAAGAAATATACATTTGGCTTTTAAAATAGTGCATGGTAAGTGATAAATCAAGGCTAGCTTCTCTCCTTGTCATCATATCATTGTCGTCGTCATCATCATCATCTTGGAATACAGGTCCTAACACAACCACAGTGAATCCTCATGCATTGTAGCCATGTAGTCAGATGACCTGGAGCAGTCAGGCCCTGGGTCTATGAGGAATAGGTACACGCATAAAGAGAGAAATGTGAGCAGCACGGTGGCTGTAGACTTTCTGTGTAAAAGAGGTCAGAGATCTCATCTCAGTTCCAGCCCCATTTCCCTATCCCTTTTATTAGGGAGAATGACCTTGAAGGAAGGAGAATTGCACTCTGAGTAGGTAGTACAGCCTTGGCTACAAGCCCAGCTTCACCAGCCAGGTGCAGAGGACAGCCCTCTGATATCTCTGCAATGATTTAGCTTTATTGCCTATTGTCTCTCTCTCCAAACTGCCTCCAGGATGAATGTCCCAGCCAGAACCCCTATAAAGGACACCAGCTCCCCAAGTACCTCCCGAGATGCGGATACTCTCCCTGTGTGAAACATCCTTCAAATTGACCATTAGTGGAGGCTGTAGTTTGCACCTTACGAAGAGGAAATTACACTGCATTAGAAGTTTTGCCCTCTGGCTTAGGGAGTGAATTAGATGAAGGATGCAGGCTGGGGTGCTTTCCTACTGGGCATAATACCCAGTTTATTTTCATTTACATTAATTTCTCTACATCAGTGACTGCATGAGGCGTTAAACTATTAAATGCAAACAACTCCCAATTGCTTGACACAAATAGAAATGTTTAGTGAATAATAATTTTTAAAAAGTAGCCTGTGGATCTTCCAAAATTCAAAATTGTGAGAACATGTTAATCAACTTTTCACATTGCATAGAGCTTGACTCTTTCTCTCTCTCTTTCTCCCTCCCTCTCTCCCTTCTGTCCTCCCTGCTTCTTTCCCTCGCCTCTTTTCTTTCTCCCTTTTTTTCTTCCTTTATAAGTTTCCTTTGAAAAGGCAAAGCAAATACATTTGAGTGGAAAAGTTAAAGTAGTATAACATTGGTAGCACAATGAATAGAATGCATGGACATGAAAGCCTTTATCTGGAGGATTCCAAGATGCAAAGAATTAAAAAAAAAATTCTCTCTTCAGCTGTATGAATGGAGCAGTTTGGCTGCTGGTATGAAAGGGGATTTTAATTTATGCATCTCATCTAAATATCAATTACATCTACCTAATATCTTCCTGGCCTCACTGGCCTGTTAGAAGGAGAGTCAGTTTAGGAAAAAGGAAGATGTCTCTACGGGGGTGTCTCATCAGCACCTCGTTCCCAAGCTTCCAGGAACCTTGGGACTTACTTGAGCAAGAGTGGAATCTTAAAGCCTCCATAAAAATTGATGGATCGGGCTTCCCTGGTGGCACAGTGGTTGAGTGTCCGCCTGCCTGATGCAGGGGACATGGGTTCGTGCCCCGGTCCGGGAAGATCCCACATGCTGCGGAGCGGCTGGGCCCGTGAGCCATGGCCGCTGAGCCTGCACGTCCGGAGCCTGTGCTCGGCAACGGGAGAGGCCACAGCAGTGAGAGGCCCGCATACCGCAAAAAAAAAAAAAAAAAAAAGAAAAAAATTGATGGATCTTTCCCCCCATAGTTTTATTCTCATCTCCTAACTTCATTGTATGCTGTGGTTAAAAGAGTTTTGTTGTTAAGAGAGATCTGGAATCCAGGCTCTGTCCTTCATGAGTTGTATGACTGGGCAAAATGACTTTCACCTCTCTGGTCCTCAAATTCCTTACCTACAAGATGGGCAACAAAGACCTGTCTTCCATGGATATTTCCAACACTCTGATAGTAAAAGCTTAAGTATATAAAAATAAACGTAGAAAAGATACTGGACGGAAAAAATAGAATGTTAAAAATGGTTGTTATTTTTCCTCTTTGTTTCACACCTTTCAACTTTCTATATAGGCAAGCATTATATTTCAATAGGAAAATTATGGTTTATAAAATCACATCTTCTTTTGTTCAAGATCACACGGATTATAATAATATCTATTGAATCTCCTTTTCCTTTTCCTCTGCTCCATAAAATCTACCATTCTCTCTTACTCTTTTGAAAGGAAAGCAGATATGGGGTGTATTCATTTCCAATTGCTGCTGTGACAAATTACTGCATACTAAGTGACTTAAACAACACAGATTTATTCCCTTACAGTTTTGGAGATCAGGAATCTGCAATGACTCTTAGGGAGCTAAAATCAAGGTGTGGGCAGGGCCGGTTCTTTTGGGGGCTGTGAAGGTAGAATCCGTTTCTTTGCCTTTCTTGGCTTCTGGTGGCTGCCCGTATTCCTTGCCTTGTGGCTCCTTCTTTCTCTTCTTTTTTTTTTTTTTTCAGTAATAAAGTATTTCTATTTTTATTTTTTAAAATTTATTTCATTTTTTAAATTTAATTTTTATTTTGTATTAAAATATAGTTGATTTATTCGGTTGGCTTTTTGGCCAATCCAGAACAATGTTGCGTTAGTTTCAGGTGTACAGTTATACATATACATACACCCATTCTTTTTCAGATTCTTTTCCCATATAGGTTATTACAGAATATTAGGTAGAGTTCCTTTTGCTATACAGTAGGTCCTTGTTGATTATTTTATATATAGTAGTGTGTATATGTTAATCCCAAACTCCTAATTTATCCCTCCCCCCACCTTTCCCCTTTGGTAACCTTAAGTTTGTTTTCGAAGTCTGTGAGTCTGTTTCTGTTTTATAAATAAGTTCATTTGTATCATTTTTTCAGATTCCACATATAAGTGATAGTACATGATATTTGTCTTTCTCTGTCTGACATATACACAAGGGAATATTACTCAGCCATAAAAAAGAATGAAATAATGCCATTTGAAGCAGCATGGATGGACCTAGAGATTATCATGCTAAGTGAAGTAAGTCCTTCCCTCACTTTCAAAGCACATCACTCCAGTCTCTTCTTCTGTCATCACATCACCTTCTTCCCATGTAAGGACATTTGTAATTACATCAGACATAGCCACTTAATCTGGCACAGTCTCCCATCTCAGGAATCTTATTCACCTCTGCAAAGTTCTTTTTTGCCATATTAGGTAACATATGGAGATATTTTAATGAGGGGACATCACTAAGCCCAGCACATGGGGCTTGTGTATAAGAGGTGATGAATTAAACAAAAATTGGGCAAGGAAAAGCCACAACAAAGTTTCTGATAATGTGAAATAACAAGTACTTTACACAGAATATCTGTTCATGTCTTAAAGATCATAGCTCTACTGGACCAAATGCACTGGCAGGAGATACAACGTGTTTGGGTCTGGTGTAAATGCAGAAGCTGGTGTGTTCTATTAAAAAAAAAACCCAAATCATGACATACAACAATGAAAAATGATCAAGTCGCTTCTCCCCAAATCTCTAAAAGGCTAGAAATTCAGTCTACAATTATTATTCTTTGAAATGTTAATTCTTACTGCTAAAAGGCACCAGAAAGACTCATATCAGGGACTACTCCTTGATTCAAAAGCAGCCTGTTTTCTCCAGCTTGGTACCAAGATATGGCAAGGATGACTTTTTTAAAAAGCAAAAAGGTTCGAATGATTATTTTTTGTTGAAAAAGTGCCACAGGTTATTAAACTAGCATCAGGAATGGATATAATCAGATCTCCTCTATTATTAATGAGGTTCTGCCTTAACGTGATCATTGTAGGTGTGTGCCTTACACCTAGAAGCTATCATCTAACATAATAACAACCTGAAATAATGAGTTGCCAGCAAGATATTTTTCTTCTGTGAAGGGTTATACCTATAGGGCTGCTTTTTCCTTTTCCTATAACAACAACAACAATAATAAACTGTAGCATTTTAGACAGAGACAGGTGTAAGTTTTATTTGTAATATAACAGTAACTGCTTATCATCTTTACAGTTAAGATTGGCTACAGAGCCAACACAAAAATGTTTTGAAAACCATATTATTACGACTTATAATAATGATCCCAGAGCCAAAAAAACTCATGTAACTTTTTTTAACATCTACTGTGTGGATGTGTGAAGGACAGAGACAGAGAAATAGACCGAGAGAGAGAGAGAGAGTAACAGAGATTCAAGATATGATTATGCTTAGAGGTCAATTTACTAAGAAATTAAAAAATATTTTTTCTTGTACACAAGCCTTTTAACTGCAATCCATTTCCTTCTCTAAGGCATAAAGCTCAGAAAAGACATAAATTAAGCCTCTATGAACAGAGGAAGAGACAGACCACATCCTGAATAGGTTAGTTTCCTTTATAGCTGCTTATTACATATAGTTGTGTGAGGCTTGCTCACAAAAATTCTATTTAATCCTTAACGCAGTTGAATTCTATGGGGTGCAGTTACCTGGAAACCAGATTATGCAAACTTAAGTGTCAGGAGTGAGAGTGAATGAAGAAATAAGGCAATAAGACCCAAGTACCCAAGCATGTGACAACAGCAAAATCAGTGGTGAAAAGCTCAAGGTTGGCCAATTAGAACCTTGATCTCTCCAGTGGTTATTCCACTAATTCCCCCACTCTCTCCCTTCCTGGCTGGACTCCACTTCCTTACAATCTGCTGGATTCCAGCTCTGCAGTGTGACTTTTGCTCTGCTGGCCTGGTTTCGGGGCAGGGTGTCTTGGAAGTATTGGTGACTTGATCTCGGTCAAGTTAGTGCTATGGCATCTGGAGGCTCTCCCCTCCTCCGCCTTCCTCAGCACGAGGCTTTCCTGGCTCTTCTTTTCTTTCTTTTCCTTTAAAAATTTTTTTATTGGAGTATAATTGCTTTACAATCTTGTGTTAGTTTCTGATGGACAGTGAAGTGAATCAGCTATATGTATACATATCCCCTCCCTCTTGGACCTCCCTCCCACCCCACTTCCCATCCCACCCATCTGGGTCATCACAGAGCACCGAGCTGAGCTCCCTGTGCTATACAGCAGGTTCCCACTAGCTATCTATTTTACACATGGTAGTGTATTTTTGTCAAACCTAATCTCCCAATTCATCCCACCCTCTCCTTCCCCCCTGTGTCCACACGTCCATTCTCTACGTCTGTGTTTCTATTCCTGCCCTGCAAATAGGTTCATCTGTACCATTTTTCTAGATTTCTCATATATGCGTTAATATACAACACTTGTTTTTCTCTTTCTGACTTACTTCACTCTGTATGACAGTCTCTAGGTCCATCCATATCTCTACAAATGACCCAGTTTTGTTCCTTTTTATGGCTGAGTGATATTCCATTGTATATATGTACCACATCTTCTTTATCCGTTCGTCTGTCGATGGGCATTTAGGTTGCTTCCATGACCTGGCTATTGTAAATAGTGCTGCAATGAATATTGGGGTACATGTGTCTTTTTGAATTATGGTTTTCTCTGGGTATATGCCCAGTAGTGGGATTGCTGGATCATATGGTAGTTCTATTTTTAGTTTTTTAAGGAACTGCCATACAGTTCTCCATAGTGGCTGTATCAATTTACATTCCCACCAACAGTGTAAGAGGGTTCCCTTATCTCCACAGCCTCTCCAGCATTTGTTGTTTGTAGGTTTTCTGATGATGGCCATTCTGACTGGTGTGAGGTGATACCTCATTGTACTTTTGATTTGCATTTCTCTAATAATTAGTGATGTTGAACAGCTTTCCATGTGCCTTTTGGCCATCTGTTTGTCTTTAGAGAAATGTCTGTTTAGGTCTTCTGCCTATTTTTGGATTGGGTTGTTTATTTTTGTTTGATATTGAGCTGCATGAGCTGTTTGTATATTTTGGAGATTAATCCTTTGTCTGTTGATTCATTCTGAGGGTTGTCTTTTTGTCTTGTTTATGGTTTCCTTTGCTGTGCAAAAGATTTTAAGTTTCATAAGGTCCCATTTGTTTATTTTTGTTTTTATTTCCATTACTTTAGGAGATGGGTCAAAAAAGATCTTGTTGTGAATTATGTCAAAGAGTGTTCTATGTTTTCCTCTAAGAGTTTTATAGTGTCCAGTCTTACATTTAGGTCTTTAATCCATTTGAATTTATTTTTGTGCATGGTGTTAGGGAGTATTCTAATTTCATTCTTTTACATGTAGCTGGCCAATTTTCCCAGCACCACTTATTGAAGAGACTGTCGTTTCTCCATTGTATATCCTTGCCTCCTTTGTCAGATTAGCTGACCATAGGTGCATGGGTTTTTCTCTGGGCTTTCTATCCTGTTCCATTGATCTATATTTCTGCTTTTGTGCCAGTACCATATTGTCTTGATTACTGTAGCTTTGTAGTATAGTCTGAAGTCAGGGAGTCTGATTCCTCCAGCTCCCGTTTTTTTCCCTCAAGATTGCTTTGGCTATTCCAGCTCTTTTGTGTTTCCATACAAGTTTTAAGATTTTTTGTTCTAGTTCTGTGAAAAATGCTATTGGTAATTTGATAGGGATTGCACTGAACTGTAGATTGCTTATTGCTTTGGGTAGAATAGTCATTTTCACAATATTGATTCTTCCAATCCAAGAACATGGTATATCTCTGTATCTGTTTGTGTCATCTTTGATTTCTTTCATCAGTGTTTTATATTTTTCTGAGTACAGGTCTTTTGCCTTCTTAGGTAGGTTTATTCCTAGGTATTTTATTTGTTTTGTTGCGATGGTAAATGGGAGTGTTTCCTAATTTCTCTTTCTGATCTTTCATTGTTAGTGTATAGGAATGCAAGAGATTTCTATGCATTAATTTTGTATCTTGAAACTTTACCGAATTCATTGATTAGCTCTAGTAGTTTTCTGGTGGCATCTTTAGGATTCTCTATGTATAGTGTCATGTCATCTGCAAACAATGACAGTTTTACTTCTTCTTTTCCAATTTGTATTCCTTTTATTTCTTTCTCTTCTCTGATTGCTGTGGCTAGGACTTCCAAAACTATGTTGAATAATAGTGGCTAGAGTGGACATCCTTGTCTTGTTCCTGATCTTAGAGGAAATGATTTCAGTTTTTCACCATTGAGAATGTTGTTTGCTGTGGGTTTGTCATATATGGCCTTTATTATGTTGAGATAGTTTCCCTCTATGCCAAATCTCTGGAGAGTTTTTATCATAAATGGTTGAATTTTGTCAAAATCTTTTCTGCATCTATTGAGATGATCATATGGTTTTTATTCTTTAATTTGTTAATATGGTGTATCACATTGATTGATTTGCATATATTGAAGAATCCTTGCATCCCTGGAATAAATCCCACTTGATTATGGTGTATGATCCCTTTAATGTGTTGTTACATTCTGTTTGCTAGTATTTGGTTGAGGATTTTTACATCTATGTTCATCAGTGATATTGGTCTGTAATTTTCTTTTATTGTGATATCTTTATCTGGTTTTGGTACCTGAGTGATGGTGGCCTCATAGAACGAGGTTGGGGGTGTTCCTCCCTCTGCAATTTTTTGGAAGAGTTTGAAAAGGATAGGTGTTAGCTCTTCTCTAAATGTTTGATAAAATTCTCCTTTAAAGCCATCTGGTCTTGGACTTTTGATTGTTGGAAGATTTTAAATTACAGGTTCAATTTCATTACTTGTTATAGGTCAGTTTATATTTTCTACTTCTTCCTTGTTCAGTCTTGGAAAGTTGTACCTTTCCAAGAATTTGTCCATTTTTTCCTGGTTGTCCATTTTATTGGCATATATTTGCTTGTAGTAGTCTCATATGATCCTTTGTATTTCTGTGGTGTCACTTGTAATTTCTCCTTTTTCATTTCTAATATTATTGATTTGAGTCCTCTCCCTTTTTTTCTTGATGCATCTGGCTAAAGGTTTATCAATTTTGCTTATTTTCTCAAAGAACCAGCTTTTAGTTTTATTCATCTTTGCTATTGTTTTCTTCGTTTCTATTTCATTTATCTGCTCTGATCTTTATGATTTCTTTCCGTCTACTGACTTTGGGTTTTCTTTGTTCTTATTTTTCTAGTTGCTTTAGATGTAAGGTTAGATTGTTTATTTGAGATTGTTCTTGTTTCTTGAGGTGAGCTTGAATTGCTATAAACTTCCCTCTTAGGAGTGCTCTTGCTGCATCCCATAGGTTTTGGATCGTTGTGTATTCATTGTCATTTGTTTCTATGTATTTTTTAATTTCTTCTTTTTTTTTTTTTTGGTGATCTCTTCGTTATTTAGCAGTGCACTGTTTAGCCTCCATGTGTTTGTGTTTTTTACAGGTTTTTTTCCTGTAATTGATTTCTAATCTCATAGCGTTGTGTTGGAAAAGATGCTTGATATGATTTCAACTTTCTTAAATTTTCCAAGGCTTGATTTGTGACCCAAGATGTGTTCTATCCAGGAGAACATTCAGTGTGTACTTGAGAAGAAAGTGTATTCTTCTGCTTTCGGTGGAATATCCTATAAATATCAATTAAATCTATCTGCTCTATTGTATCATTTAAACCTTGTGTTTTCTTATTTAGTTTCTGTCTGGATCATCTGTCTATTGGTATAAGTGGGGTGTTAAATCCCCCCACTATTACTGTATTACTGTCAATTTCCCTTTTATGGCTGTTAGCATTTGCCTTATGTATTGAGGTGCTCCTATGTTGGGTGCATAAATATTTATAATTGTTATGTTTTCTTCTTGGATTGATCGCTTGATCATTATGTAGTGTCCTTCCTTATCTCTTGTAACAGTCTTTATTTTAAAGTCTATTTTGTCTGATATGAGTATTGCCTCTACAGCTTTCTTTTGATTTCCATTTGCATGGAATATCTTTTTCCATCCCCTCACTTTCAATGTGTGTGTCCCTAGGTCTGAAGTGAGTCTCTTGTAGACAGCATATATACAGGTCTTCTTTTTATATCCATTCAGCCAGTCTGTGTCTTTTGGTTGGAGAATTTAATCCATTTACATTCATGGTGATTATCGATATGTATGTTTTTATTATTACTATTTTCCTAATTGATTTGGGTTTGTTTTTGTGTGTCTTTCTCTTTTTTTGTGTTTCCTTCCTAGAGAAGATCCTTTAGCATTTGTTTTAAAGCTGGTTTGGTGGTGCTGAATTTTCTTAACTTTTGCTTGGCTGTAAAGCTTTTGATTTCTCCATTGAACCTGAGTGAGATCCTCGCTGGGTAGAGTAATCTTGGTTGTAGGTTTTTCCCTTTTATCACTTTAAATATGTTCTGCCACTCCCTTCTGGCCTGCAGAGTTTCTGCTGAAAAATCAGCTGATAACTTTATGGGGATTCCCTTGCATATTATTTGTTGCTTTTCCCTTGCTGCTTTTAATATTTTTTCTTTGAATTTAATTTTTGTTAGTTTTGTTAATATGTGTCTTGGTGTGTTTCTCCTAGGTTTTATCCTGTATGGAACTCTTTGCACTTCCTGGACTTGTGTGGCTATTTCCTTTCCCACTTAGGGAAGTTTTTGACTATAATCTCTTCAAATATTTTCTCAGTACCTTTCTCTTTCTCTTCTTCTTCTGGGATCCCTATAATTCGAATGTTCGTGTGTTTAATGTTGTCCCAGAGGTCTCTGTGACTGTCTTCAATTCTTTTTATTCTTTTTTCTTTATTCTGCTCCTCAGCAGTTATTTCTACCATTCTGTCTTCCAGGTCACTTATTTGCTCTTCTGCCTCAGTTATTCTACTATTGATTCCTTCTAGTGTATTTTTCATTTCAGTTCTTTGGATCATCTTTACTATCATTCTTCTGAATTCTTTTTCAGGTAGATTGCCTATTTTGTTTCCATTTATTTGGTCTTGTAGGTTTTTACCTTGATCCTTCGTCTGTAACATATTTTTTTTGTCATTTCATTTTTTTTTGTTTTGATTGTTGGGGCTGTGTTGCTGTCTCACTGGTTGTTTGGCCTGAGGTGTCCAGCACTGGAGTTTGCAGGCAGTTGGGTAGAGCCGGGTCTTGATGCCGAGATGAGGACCTCCATGAGGCCTCACTCTGATTAATATTCCCTGGGGTCTGAGGTTCTCTGTTAGTCGAGCAGTTTTGACTCGGCATTCCCACCACAGGAGCTCAGGCCCAACCCCTGGCCTGGGAACCAAGATCCTGCAAGCCACGTGGTGCAGCAAAAGAAAAGAAAAAAAAAGGAGCGTACAAAAACAAAGAATAAAAGATAAAATAAAATTAGAAAAATTAAAAATATATTAGGAAAAGTAAAAATATAAGTGAAATAACTACAACAAGGTAAAACAGAACCACAACAGAAAAAAAAAAGGGGGGGGGGGAAGAAGCCAAAAGGGGCAGAACAATAACAAAGTATAAAAGTATAAAGAATAAAGTAAAACTAGAAAAATAAAAAATTTATTAGAATAAGTAAAAATATAAATGAATCAACAACAACAAAGTAAAACAGAACCACAACCTAGAAAAAAAAGAAAAAAAAAAAGGCCGGAAAAGGCCTTGGCTGTGGGGTGCAGAGCTTAGGCGGGAGGATGGAACTTAGGTGGGGGCGGGGCTTGGGTGATGTTTAAGCGTGGGGCGGGGCCTATGCTTAGGACCTGGGGACAGGCAGCACGACCTAAGGGGGGCCCCGGAGTTCAGGAGGTAAGGCCCTGGGTGGGGGTGTAGGGGCAGGGCTTAGGCTTAGAGCTGCTGGAGGGAGCCTCCGAGGCCGAAGGATTAGGCTCAGGACCTCAGCAGGCTCCCTGGAGCCCAAGTGGGCAGGGGAAACACTGGCCGCGCTCCCTTCCGTTCCTCCGCTCTCCCGAGGGTCTCCCCTGTTCCCCCTCTGGGTGTGGGAACCCCTCCCCTCCCCCAGCCGCCCCTCAGGGGCACTGGTCCCGTCCCGCCTCCACTTCTCCTCCACGCTCACTTCCCCCCCATATACTACCCAGTTGCTTGGAGGTTCCTCCCATCTGTGTCCATGGTCCTCCACCAGTGCCTGGTAGGTGCCCTAGTTGTGCGGAGCTGTGAACTCTGCATTCTCCTCGACTGCCATGTTGACTCCGCCCCTCCTGGTTCTTTTCTTGCCCCTTTTCCCCACTGTGCTGAGCTGGGTACTGTGCCTCCATCCACTCTCCAAACACTGTCATCCTCCAGGTCCTTCGTCACATCTGTACTGATGACTCCTGAGTCTGTTTCTCTAGCCTTGTCCTTGCTAATGTGATTCAGGCTTGAATAGCCACCCCCTCTCTGGCTGGGTCCACATGAAAGTTCCAGCAGCCTCTCAAACTGTACAAGTCTGGTTTTGTTCAGCAGCATCTGTTCTCTCTCCGTTGTCTGCCCTCACCTACTCTGTCCTTACTGACTCTTGGATAAAGGCCTCACCCTCTCTGACTCCTTCAGTCTGGAAACACCTTTGTGTTTTTTTGCCAGTTTCTCTACTTTCTAGGTTCTGCACTTTCTTGTTTGACCAGGGGATGTGTGTCTCCCCTTGTGCCCAGTCCTGCTCTCATTGCCCCAGCAATTATGATAACCTCTTAACTGACCTGTGTGCCTCCAAAGTAGCCTTTGTTGTGCTGCTAGAACTAGCTTCTCAAAACACCTAACTTGTGATACTGCTTGTCATATTGCTTTGCGTAATATTTTCTCAATAAATGCTACTTTATTACTTCCACAGCTTCAGTGACTTTATCTGATAAATTGAAAGATTTAGACTAGATAGCTCTATAATCCAGCCTTCGTCTGATATTTTATATGCCTCTAAGAAATAAAGGATGGGGTTTCCATTTGATCTCTGCCTGAAAATCTTACTGTTGATGAATTTGGGCCCAGGTGATCCCGACATTTGAGGCTCACTTTTAACTCTGAAACTCTTTTTCTCTGCCCCGTGGATTTAACCAATGTCAGAAAATCTCAAGTTCTCAAATCAGTGTTGCTCAGAATATAAAATATACTCTTGAAAAATAGGACATTAGACATTTTCTAAAGGGTGGACTATCTGAAATACCTTCTTATCTGTAAACACCTTGAATTAGGGAGTTCTGTGGTCCATTCTGCTTCCAAAATGTCAGTGTCTTTTTGCAATCTCATTTATATGCTGCTTTGGGGTTTTAAAATGATTTGTTTCATAGAGTCACGCACTTTTTTTTAAACATTTTTTCTCTTTTTATTTAAACAGAAAGTCACAAAAATTATAATCATTCTCATCAGTTCACTCAGTCCCGTGTAATTAATTTTTTTTTCATCTTGATCTTTTGTTAGCACTTTTATGAATTCATCAGTTTTCCATTAGAGTTCTGAAAATGCTTATTCATTCAGTTCAGCAGTATAGTCAGTTACCAGAAACCTGCACTTCTCAGAGTCGTTTCCATGAATTCCTTGAAGGTGAAACCCTTCTATAGGAACATTTTTGCAAAAGCATCAGAGTACACCCAGAACTGTCTCTAAATGACAAAAGACTTAAAAATGATCACAGTTAAAGATTTGATGAAAGTTCATAATAATGCAATTGACAAGGAAATTTAGTTATTTCTGAGATATACCTTTTAAAGTAATAACTAGAATTATGACTTATAACATTATATCAGAACATATAAGATTTTTATGAATTTCATGTAATGTCTGAAACATTTATATTAACATATTTCCATACAAATAACCCAAAGAAAGTTTAGTATTAGGTTTTTTTTTTATACAACAGGTTCTTATTAGTCATCAGTTTTATACACATCAGTGTATACACGTCCATCCCAATCGCCCAATTCAGCACACACACCCCTGCGGTTTTCCCCCCTTGGTGTCCATACGTTTGTTCTCTACATCTGTGTCTCAACTTCTGCCCTGCAAACTGGTTCATCTGTACCATTTTTCTACGTTCCACATACATGCGTTAATATACGATATTTGTTTTTCTCTTTCTGACTTACTTCACTCTGTATGACAGTCCCTAGATCCATCCACATCTCAACAAATGACTCAATTCCGTTCCTTTTTATGGCTGAGTAATATTCCATTGTATATATGTACCACAACTTCTTTATCCATTCGTCTGTCGATGGGCATTTAGGTTGATTCCATGACCTGGCTATTGTAAATAGTGCTGCAATGAACATTGAGGTGCATGTGTCTTTTTGAATTATGGTTTTCTCTGGGTATATGCCCAGTAGTGGGATTGCTGGATCATATGGTAATTCTATTTTTAGTTTTTTAAGGAACCTCCATACTGTTCTCCATAGTGGCTGTATCAATTTACATTCCCACCAACAGTGTAAGAGGGTCTCCTTTTCTCCACAGCCTCTCCAACATTTGTTGTTTGTAGATTTTCTGATGATGGCCATTCTAACTGGTGTGAGGTGATACCTCATTGTAGTTTTGATTTGCATTTCTCTAATAATTAGTGATGTTGAGCGGCTTTTCATGTGCTTCTTGGCCATCTGTATGTCTTCTTTGAGAAATGTCTATTTAGGTCTTCTGCCCATTTTTCGATTGGATTGTTTGTTTCTTTAATATTGAACTGCATGAGCTGTTTATATATTTTGGAGGTTAATCCTTTGTCTGTTGATTAGTTTGCAAATATTTTCTCCCATTCTGAAGGTTGTCTTTTCGTCTTATATGTGGTTTCCTTTGCTGGAGTCACGTACTTTTGTGTGTGTGTTCCTTATGGTTTTCTTTGAGGTGGCTGTGACAGTGTATCTCTCAGATCTCTGATTGTAAGGACTGTAGTTGCTCAAGGCCCCAGCTCCTGGCCTAAAAGTCCATTCCTGCAATTCCATGAGGCCACGTTTCCTGCCAGCTGCTGTCAGTCAGTGACCTGAGCTAGGCTAGGATATGAAGCTCGTGCATCACTGGGAGAGGCGGGCTCCACTGACAGATGGTTTCAGCTCAAGAACTCCCTGACAGTCCTGAACTTTTCTTAGAACTGTACCACATTCTCAGACGCTGCCGCCCAATCTTCCTTCTCTTTCCCTTTCACTTGGGGTCAGACCAGCGTTACACAGCCTCTCAGCTCCTCCTCATTTTCTCTCACAGGCATTTCTCCTAGAAAGTTCTTCTGTGTCTTGGGTACTGCTTCTTGGGTGACCTGGACTCATCTACAACCTATATTTGGTATCATAAGAAATCCACCTTTCTCCATGGAAGGAGATGGAAAATTTGGTCTGGTTTTAGCATCATTTGTACACCTGCAACCAGTCCCACAGATTCTTTTTTCCATAGCAAAGGCATCCATTCGTCTTTTTCTTAAAAATGGTTTTTTTCCTACTAATAATTAAGAATACATAACATTTGTGGGAGAAAAACACATCTGTAATAAGAAGGAAATAAAACTCCATAATCCCTCCATCCCTGAATAACCACTGTTTTCATGTCTTTTCTAAAATATACCAGAAAAGTTTAAAAATAACAATGCCTAATAAAAGTTGATCTCTATAGTGGTTTAGTAGAAGAGTTGGCAAACTTTATCTGTAAAGGGTCAGATTAGTGAATAATTTTGAATTTATTGGCTCTGCAGACTCTTGTAACTTTACAACTCTGCCCAGTGGGGTGAAAGTAAAAACCCTAGAGGAGGTGTAAATAGAAATGTGGCTGTATTCTAGTTAAACCTTACAGTATTTAAAAATCAAGTAGGAGACTGGATTTGACCTGGGGGCCATGATTTGCTGACCCAGGATTTAATAAAAAGAGGAGATCTTGTTTAAAGTCCTAATTTGTGGCTGAATGGGAATTTTCAGACCTTATTTAAAATGACCCATTGGAGCCTGTAGAATCAGCCTGAGCCTTTTGCCAAGTGGCTGCTGGAGCAGAGGCCCCAGCAGTGTCCTGTAAGGGTGCGACTGCTACAGGCAGGGCTCGCTTACCTCTGTGGAGTGGGTCCCAGGCCACAGGGGGCAGGCCCTAGGATGTGTGAGAGGCTCCTGTTTGCTTGGAACTTCCCCAAAGGAGTAGCCATTATTTAAATTGGGAAGGAGAACCACTAAGCTGACAGCTACACTGTGCTCTTTTGCTGTTGTCAGGCATGAGTTAAGTAGGTTGCAAACCCTTCCTAATGGGCTTTTCTCATTTAATTTTGTGGCTACATAAACTTTCATAGCAAATAATGAGTTAGGGCTGCAGCCCAAATGTTATGGACTCTTTATGTATCTGGAGGGCCTGTGTGTGCAGCTCTGCATTCTAATGGCCGCTTAACCAGGCGCTGCCTGGGCTGAGCAAGCTTGTTTTGGCTTGAAGATGGATTCTGCAGAATGCGAGGGGAACCCACCAGGGAGCTCCTTGGCCTCACTGCCACCCTCCCCTCTCCACGGAAGCATTTTTTCCCCAAGACTTGACAGCTGTTCCTCTTGGGTCGGAGTGAATTTTTCCCTCGGCTAGAATTCTGACTGTGTCTGTCGTGATTTGAGTGCTGAAGGATAAATTCTTACCTAGGAGTCCTGTTTTCAGCATCTACACTTGATACTCCTATTTGTCCCAGGAAATCAACATTGACTACCTATTCTCTGGCCCATCTGCTGGGGTGGCACGCTGCCTGGTTCCTGGCAGGGCGGTTGTAGTCCAAAGGGCTGAAGTTTCAGTGGGTGGTATTTGGAGGGATGGCTGGGAGAGGTGGGGAGAGCAGTGGGCTTTGGAAGGACAGGAGGTGCAGGAAACTCCTTTTTCTTGCATTGTCCTCAACCTCAGGCTCCCGGCCCCATGTAGCAGCAGACCTTGCTTTACCCCTCTAGGGATCCTGCCATTTAGAAAACCTGGGCATGAGAACTGCATGTCTGCATGGAGGATGGTGAATGTTGGAATGTTTCAGTGCTCTCCCCATCCACAAATCTAGAGGGGTCGTCACCTGAGATAAGACAGAGTGAAGTGGGTAAAGCAGGTTAAAAATGATAACGTACAGTGTTACCCCATTCATGTAAAATGTGTGGTGTGTGTGTACACGTTAGTATTTTCGGAGGTAGGTAGGTGCTGGGATTATTGGTGACTTTTATTTTTCATTTCTTTTTTATTATCCGCTTTTACAAATTCCTACAATAGATATGTGGATGGTAATAATAAGAAAGCAAAGCAGAACAAAAATAGCTGCAGAATAGTAGGTATAAGAGACTTTCCTAAAGGACCTAACCTCTGACTGAGGAAGAATTTCTCGGCCCTCTGTAAAATGTTAATCAGCTGGTGCTCGTGAAGTTGAAGCTGAGACTTCAGGACATGAGACAAAGGACCTGGAAACAGAGGAGATGGGGCAGTGGCTGGAGTAGAGGAGCATGCAACTGCTGGTTCTGAAAGTGCTGGGGAGGCGAGTAAGAGCAGAGCTGGAGCTACGGAGGAGACTCAGCATCTGTGTTATTTTCCTGAGAAGCCTTCAACTGTCCCTCAGCACGCCATCCTTCCCTGGACGAGTTGATGGCTTCCTTTTCTGACTCCACAGGCTGCTATCAGAGAAGTTTTCCACTGTAGGTCCAATTCATTGAAACAATCCAGTTCCTCTCTCTAGAGGTACATGGGTTCTTTGAGAAACGGAACCATCTCCCCAGTGCTAACAAGGGAACCTGATTTATGGCAGATGCTCAAAATAAATCTCTCCCTTCCCCCAGCCAGAAAACTTTTTTTTTTTACCACTCTAGTTTATTTTTATTTTTTGTGGTAAAATAGATAGAACATAAAATTTACCACCTTAACCATTTTTCAGGTGTAGAGTTTATTGGCATTGAGTACATTCACATTGTTATGCAACCATTACCACCATCTATCTCCAGAGCGTTTTCACCTTTCCCACCTGAAACTCCATCCCGCTCCTCCCAGCCTCTGGTAGCTACCATCACCATTCTACCTTCTGTTCCTGTGAGTCTGACTTCTCTAGATACCTCGTGTAAGTGTAACTGACAATATTTGTCCTTTTGCCACTGGATTATTTCACTTTGCATAATGTCCTCAAGGTTCATCCATGTTATAACGTGTCAGAATGCCTTTCCTTTTTAAGGCTGAATAATACCCCACTGTATGTATTTACCACATTTTGTTTATTCACTCCTCTGTCGATAGACACTTGCGTTGCTTCCCCTTTTTGGCTATTGTGAATAATGCTGCCATGAATGTGGATGCATAAATACCTGTTCAAGTGACTGGTTTCATTTCCTTTGGGGTATATACCTAGAAGTGGAATTGCTTAGAAAACTACTCTTTAGTAGCCTGGCGAGAGGTTGAAGCCAGATGTAAAAGAGGTCGTAGGTGGAAGGATCAGAGTCCAGGTATAGTTGGAGAGCTACCCACCACAGCTATACCTACTGAATCAGAATCCTTCTGGGTGCTGGGCTACGAATCCATATTTTTAATAAGTACTCTGGATGATTTGATGACCAGCTAGGGTTGGGGAATCATGGAATTCTATGATTTCAAGGTTTCTTTCCACTCTGTGATTGGATAAAACTCTGTCACCGCTCCTACCCATGGGGCTTCTATGAAATCTTTGAATGTTTTCCTCGCAGGTGGAAAATAGAATTTGAAGAGTGCTCACTAACTCTCACAAAAAGAGAAAGAATGGTAAACCAAGTTATATTTAATAGGGTTATTTTGTTTCCAGGGGAAACAAAAGTTCCCATACCTCACCTGAAGCCCATTGCTATATCACTGTCTTTACCCTGCAAAGTTGTTGATTTGATAAATCTACCTGAAGATCTATAGTAATTCTAGCTACCATTTATTGTACCAAAGAGTATTCCTGACTGTCTTTTGGAAGTATTGCTTTTAATTTCCTCCAGATCTTGCAAGGCACGTATCCAACCTTCCATTTTACAAATAAGGACACAAAGACATTGAGGGCTTAAGCAAGTTGCCTCCAGCCACGTGTAATATACACCTGTTTGTATATATGCAATGACATATCAGAAATTTAGGGTCTAAAGGAATTTCAATCCAATACCCTCATATTCCAGATTCATATTAAGACTGAGAGGTGAATTGTCCTGCAGAGGATGCACGGTGGACGGCACTGGATCATCTGCCCTGATTGACACCCTAATGTGTCTGTAGAGACTCACTCCCTTGAAATTCTTTCATGCTTTCTCCCAGCGAGGCTGTGAGTTTCTTATAAGTATAACCTCCTGTTATCCCTCAGTATCCCATTGTGCCTAGGATAGGGCTAGACACATAACAGCGGGTGACTGAGGGGATAGGAGTGACAGTGCAGATGAAATGAAGAAACATTTGACAAGTGGAATGACCCCCCCGAAATGGTATGATTTATTTCTGTGAATGTAAGTGGGAAGAGTTGTTCCTATTAATTATCAATGTAGTGGGGAAAGTACATGGGTTATAGAGCCCAAAAGACTTGGAATTTCATTTCATTTCACTTTTTACTACTGAAGGGGATCAGGATATGCCACCCCCAAATATACCACTTTGGCATAGCATTATTTTGAGTTGAAGGCAATGGAGGATCAACAGATGCAGGAAGAGTCTCTGCCCTCTTGTTAACTGCCTAAAAGGCAGGTCATAAATGTCCCTTTGTGAAAGTGTCCTCCTCTACCAGGAAGAGAAGGACCCTCTTATTACCAGCGATGGAGAGTCAACACTGAGACAAGTGTACATAAACAGACTTTACTAAAATAACCCTTATTCTCCATTAGTTCCCCCATATATCTCCTAGTCACTTCCACAACATTAATGTCCCTTAAAGCCTAAACTGCCTTTCCTTTGTTAAAATATTATACAAACCCCAGAGACTAACCTCTTCTTTGAGTTTCACTTCTTTTCTGTGAACTTCTGTGCATGTAAACATTAATAAAAATTGTGTGTCTTCTGTTAATCAAGCTTTTGTTAGTTTAATTTGCAGCCCTCCGTACAATCACCTAAGAGGATAGTGGAAAATATTTTCTTCCTGACACTACTTTGACATCTTGGGAAAATTGTTAAACTCTTAGCCTGAGGATCCTCATTTGTAAAATAAAGAGATTAATATCTACTTCAAAGGTTTATTAGGAATAGAAGATAAAAGCACCATTCACAGAGACTGACACATACTGGGCATAATAAATATTAGATCTTTTCCAAATTCCCTCCTAGGAAAAAGCACACCAATCTCAAGGAAAAGGCTGGTTCACCCGTCGCAGGGGGGATGCATTGCCACTGAAACTGGGGCAACTGGAGGTTGAAGTTAGGGTCAAATTTTTGGACCAGAAAAATGTGTCTGTTAAATCAAGAGAAGAGTCCAGTTGTACACCCATGTTCACAGCAGCATTATTCACAATAGCCAAAGGTGGAAGCAACACAAATGTCTATCCACAGATGAATGGATAAACAAAATATGGTATATACACATACAATAGAACATTATTCATCCTTAAAAAGGAAGAAAATTCTGACACAGATTATAACATGGATGAACCTTGAGGACATTATGCTAAGTGAAATAAGCTAGTCACAAAAGTCAAATACTGTATGATCCCACTTAAATGAGGGATTTATAGACTACCTAGAGTAGTCAAACTCATAGAGACAGAAAGTACAATGGTTTGCCAGAGGCTGGGGCGTGGGGGGCGGGGGGAATGCAGAGTTGTTTAATGAGTATAGTTTCAGTTTTGCAAGGTGAAGAACTTCTGGAGATTGGTTGCACAACAGTATGAATATATTTAACACTACTGAACTATACATTTAAAAATAAAAATGGTGGGCTTCCCTGCTGGCGCAGTGGTTGAGAGTCCGCCTGCCGATGCAGGGGACATGGGTTCGTGCCCAGGTCCGGGAAGATCCCACGTGCCGCGGAGCGGCTGGGCCCGTGAGCCATGGCCGCTGAGCCTGCGCGTCCGGAGCTTGTGCTCCGCAACGGGAGAGGCCACAACAGTGAGAGGTCCGCGTACCGAAAAATAAAATAAAATAAAATAAAATAAAGATTGTAAATTTTGTTATATGTATTTTACTACAATTAAAAATTTAAAAAAGAAAAGAGTACAGGAGCAATGAATAATATTTTATTCCAGCAGCATGTAAAGCCACATCTTTTCTTTCTGAGTCCAACCTGAGAACCTGAGGCCATTTCTTTGCAGGCAGAATTCCAACCATGCTGCAACAGGTAAGAAATAGCTTCATAATTTTCAGATTAGCAGACTTTCTCTTCTAATGTCTCACTAATTGTCATGTAGACTTAGCATTGAACCATACTTATTATCAGTTAATTAGACCTTAAAATGTATCTTTGATAACACCTCTGGCATTTAATTATGTAACTGGTAACTTATGTTATTATTTTCTTTTAGTTACAAATTGAAATTTTTTATTATTTCTTATTTGATTGTATTTTCAGTTTAGTATTGCTAAATACACTCTCTTTAAATATAAAATCCCCATGGAATTTTTACTAATTAATTCTTTTTTTTAACACCTTTATTGGAGTATAATTGCTTTACAATGGTGTGTTAGTTTCTGCTTTATAACAAAGTAAATCAGCTATACATATACATATATCCCCACATCTCTTCCCTCTTGCATCTCCCTCCCTCCCACTCTCACTATCCCACCCATCTAGGTGGTCACAAAGCACCGAGCTGATCTCTCTGTGCTATGCAGCTGCTTCCCACTAGCTATTGGTTTTACATTTGGTAATGTATATATATACATGCACTCTCTCACTTTGGCCCAGCTTACCCTTCCCCCTCCCTGTATCCTCAAGTCCATTCTCTAGTAGGTCTGTGTCTTTATTCCCATCCTGCCCCTAGGTTCTTCATGACCATTTTTTTTTTTGTTTTTAGATTCCATATATATGTGTTAGCATACAGTATTTGTTTTCCTCTTTCTGACTTACTTCACTGTATATCCTGGAGAATATTCCATGAGCACTTGTGAAGAAAGCATATCTCGTTGTTTCTGGAGGGAAGGTCCTACAAATATCAATTAAGTCCATCTTGTTTAATGTATCATTTAAAGCTTGTGTTTATTTATGTATTTTCATTTTGGATGATCTGTCCTTTGGTGAAAGTGGGGTGTTAAAGACCCCTACTATGATTGTGTTACTGTTGATTTCCCCTTGTATGGCTGTTAGCATTTGCCTTATGTACTGAGATGCTCCTATGTTGGGTCTATAAATACTTCCAATTGTGATATCTTCTTGGATTGATCCCTTGATCGTTCTGTAGTGTCCTTCTTTGTCTCTTGGAATAGTCTTTGTTTTAAAGTCTGTTTTATCCAATATGAGTATTGATACTCCAGCTTTCTTTTGATTTCCATTTGCATGGAATACCCTTTTCCATCCACTCACTTTCAGTCTGTATGTGTCCCTAGTCTGAAGTGGGTCTCTTGTAGACAACATGTATACAGGTCTTGTTTTTGTATCCATTCAGCCAGTCTATGTCTTTTGTTTGGAGCACTTAATCCATTTACATTTAAGGTAATTATCGATATGTATATTCCTATTCCCATTTTCTTAATTGTTTGGGGTTTGTTATTGTAGGTCCGTTCCTTCTCTTGTGTTTCCTGCCTAGAGAAGTTCCTTTAGCATTTGTTGTAAAGCTGGTTTGATGGTGCTGAATTCTCCTAGCTTTGGCTTGTCTGTAAAGGTTTTAATTTCTCCATCGAATCTGAATGAGATCCTTGCTGGGTAGAGTAAACTTGGTTGTAGGTTTTTCCCTTTCATCACTTTAAATATGTCCTGCCACTCCCTTCTGGCTTCCAGAGTTTCTATGAAAGATCAGCTGTTAACCTTATGGGGATTCTCCTGTATGTTATTTGTTGTTTTTCCCTTGCTGCTGTCAGTATTTTTAGTTTGTATTTAATTTTTGACAGTTTGATTAATATGTGTGTTGGTGTGTTTCTCCTTGGATTTATCCTGTATGGGACTCTCTGTGCTTCCTGGACTTGAGTAAGTATTTCCTTTCCCATATTAGGGAAGTTTTCAACTATAATCTCTTCAAATATTTTCTCAGTCCTTTTCTTTTTCTCTTCTTCTTCTGGGACCCGTATGATTTGAATGTTGGTGTATTTAATGTTGTCCCAGAGGTCTCTGAGACTGTCCTTAATTCTTTTTTTTTTTTTTTTTTGCAGTACGCGGGCCTCTCACTGTTGTGGCCTCTCCCGTTGCAGAGCACAGGCTCCGGACGCACAGGCTCAACGGCCATGGCTCACGGGCCCAGCCACTCTGCGACATGTGGGATCTTCCCTGACCGGGGCACGAACCCGTGTCCTCTGCATCAGCAGGCAGACTCTCAACCACTGCGCCACCAGGGAAGCCCTGTCCTCAGTTCTTTTCATTCTTTTTTCTTTATTCTGCTCTGCAGGAGTTTTTCCCACTATTTTATCTTCCAGGTCACTTATCCGTTCTTCTGCCTCAGTTATTCTATTGATTCCGATTTCATTTATTGTGTTGTTCATCATTGTTTGTTTGCTCTTTAGTTTTTCTAAGTCATTGTTAAAAATTTCTTGTATTTTCTCTATTCTATTTCCAAGATTTTGGATCTTTACTATCATTATTCTGAATTCTTTTTGAGGTAAACTGCCTATTTCCTCTTCATTTGTTAGGTCTGGTGGGTTTTTATCTTGCTCCTTCATCTGCTGTGTGTTTCTCTGTCTTCTCATTTTGCTTAACTTACTGTGTTTGGGGTCTCCTTTTCACAGGCTGCAGGTTCGTAATTCCCGTTGTTTTTGGTGTCTGTCCCCAGTGGCTAATGTTGGTTCAGTGGGTTGCATAGGCTTTCTGTTGGAGGGGACTGATGCCTGTGTTCTGGTGGGTGGGGCTGGATCTTGTCTTTCTGGTGGGCAGGTCCGTGTCCGGTGGTGTGTTTTGGGGTGTCTGTGACCTTATTATGATTTTAGGTAGCCTCTCTGCTAATGGGTGGTGTTGTGTTCCTGTCTTGCTAGTTGTTTGGTATAGGGTGTCCAGCACTGTAGCTTGCTGGTCATTGAGTGAAGCTGGGTCTTGGTGCTGATATGGAGATCTCTGGGAGATCTTCACTGTTTGATATTACATGGAGCTGGGAGGTCTCTGGTGGACCAATGTCCTGAACTCGGCTGTCCCACCTCAGAGGTACAGGCCTGATACCTCGCTGGAGCACCAAGATCCTGTCAGCCACATGGCTCAGAAGAAAAGGGAGAAAAAAAGAAAGAAAGAAAGAAAAAATAAATTAAATAAAGTTATTGAAATAAAAAGTAATTATTTAAAATTTTAAAAATTTAAAAAGTAATAAAAAAAAATAACAAAATAAAGAAGAGAGCAACCAAACCAGAAAACAAATCCACCGATGATAACAAGCGCTAAAAACTATACTTAAAAAAAAAAAGACAAACAGAACCCTAGGACAAATGGTGGAAGCAAAGCTATACAGACAAAATCTCACATAGAAGCATACACATACACACTCACAAAAAGAGGAAAAGGGGAAAAAATTATAAATCTTGCTGTCAAAGTCCACCTCCTTAATTTGAGATGATTCGTTGTGTATTCATGTATTCCACAGATGCAGTGTACATCAAATTGATTGTGGAGCTTTAATCTGGTGCTTCTGAGGCTGCTGGGAGGGATTTCCCTTCCTCTTCTTTGTTCTCACAGCTCCTGGGGTTCACCTTTGGATTTGGCCCCGCCTCTGCGTGTAGGTCGCCAGAGGGCGTCTGTTCTTCGCTCAGACAGGGCGGGGTTAAAGAAGCAGCTGATTCGGGAGCTCTGGCTCACTCAGGCGGGGGGCGGGGTGGGGGGGGGCACGGAGTGCGGGGCGGGCCTGCGGCGGCAGAGGCCGGCGTAACGTTGCACCAGCCTGAGGCGCGCCCTGCGTTCTCCCGGGGCAGTTGTCCCTGGATCCCGGGACCCTGGCAGTGGCGGGCTGCACAGGCTCCCGGGAGGGGAGGTGTGGAGAGTGACCTGTGCTCGCACATAGCCTTCTTGGTGGCGGCAGCAGCAGCCTGAGCGTCTCATGCCCGTCTCTGGGGTCTGCGCTTTTAGCCGCGGCTCGCGCCCGTCTCTGAAGCTCCTTTAAGCAGCGCTCTTAATCCCCTCTCCTCGCGCACCAGGAAACAAAGGTAAGAAAAAGTCTCTTGCGTTTTTGGCAGGTCCAGACTTTTCCCTGGACTCCCTCCCGGCTAGCCGTGGCGCAGTAACCCCCTTCAGGCTGTGTTCACGCCGCCACCCCCAGTCCTCTCCCTGCGCTCCGACCGAAGCCGAGCCTCAGCTCCCAGCCCCGTCCGCCCCGGCAGGTGAGCAGTCAAGCCTCGGTCTGGTGAGTGCTGGTCGGCACCGATCCTCTCTGTGGGAATCTCTCCGCTTTGCCCTCCGCAGCCCTGTTGCTGTGCTCTCCTCCGTGGCCCCGAAGCTTCTCCTCGTGGCTTCGAAGCTCCCCCCCTCCGCCACCAGCAGTCTGCGCCCGCGAAGGGGCCTCTAGTGTGTAGAAACCTTTCCTCCTTCACAGCTCCCTCCCACTGGTGCAGGTCCCGTCCCTATCCTTTTGTCTCTGTTTATTCTTTTTTCTTTTGCCCTACCAAGGTACGTGGGGGAGTTTCTTGCCTTTTGGGAGGTCTGAGGTCTTCTGCCAGCGTTCAGTAGGTGTTCTGTAGGAGTTGTTCCACATGTATATGTATTTCTTATGTATTTGTGGGAAGGAAGGGATCTCTGCGTCTTATTCTTCCGCCATCTTGAAGCTCTTCCTATGAATGTTATTAAGGGGATATATGACTACAGTAAAGTATAATTGGATCTCATTTTTGTTTCTTGATATATTGACTGTGATAACAGTTTTGTAGTTTTTACAGCTTATATGGTTATGGTCACATTAAATTGATAGTCTATAATACAAATGCACATTTTAACACATACTGAAGAAGCATATTACAAAGAGAGACTTCGGGAAAAGGAAAAGTAGCTATCATTCTTGATACTATTTGGCAAAAGTTCACAATAAATAAATTGCCTGTTTTCAGGGTCACTTTTTGCCTAAAAACCAATAACATTTAAGAATTTATGTCATAAAAAATTAACTCTTACTGTTGGAAAACAGAAAAACACTACTCATCTGTTTCCAGTGTTGTGAAAGTCACAAATATGTTCTCCCAAAAGCTGTATGGACATCTAGTCATATTTTATTTTATTTAAAAAAAATATTTATTTATTTTTTGGCTGTGTTGGGTCTTAGTTGTGGCGTGCGGGCTTCTCTGTAGCTGTGGTGCACACATGGGCTCAGAGCACGTGGGCTCAGTAGTTGCAGTGTGCAGTGTCTCTCGTTGTGGCACACGGGCTCCAGAGTGCATGGGCTCTGTAGTTGTGGCACACAGGTTGCAGAGCATGTGGGCTCTGTAGTTGCGGCAAGTGGGCTCTCTAGTTATGGCACACAGACCCAGTAGTTGTGGTGCATGGGCTTAGTTGCCCTGTGGCATGTGGAATCTTAGTTCCCCGACCAGGGATTGAACTCACATCTCCTATATTGGAAGGTGGATTCTTAACCAGTGGACCACCATGGAAGTCCCACCTACTCATATTTTAAATGTCCTACTGTGCATTAGGAAATGTGCAGTGAATCTTTTTGTAAAATGAAGGATCCCTTTTTAGAATAATGTGATTAATTTCCTCTTTGTAGAAGAACTGTAGGTCAGTTATAAACTAGATCATCTAGTCAGATTGGCTGGTAGATTCTAAGCCCCTTGAGTGCAACATTCTATCTTTTTAAAATCTTAACATCATTTATAATTCCTCATGTGGTAGTTCACATATAGCAGATGTTTGTTCAGCTTTCTTGGGGTATAATTAACAAATAAAATTTTAAGATGTTTAAAGTGTACATCATGTGATATGATATACATATACATTGTGAAAGATTTCTTCCCATCTAGTTAATTAACACATCCATCACCTCACATACTTATCTTTTATTGTGTGTATGTGAGAACACTTAAATTTTACTTTCAGCAAATTTCAATTATACAGTACAGTGTTATTAACTAGAGTCACCATGTTATACATTAGCTCCTCAGAGCTTATTCATCTTATAGCTGAAAGTCTGTACACTTTTACCATCCTCTCCCTGTTTCCCCCACTCCCCAGCCCCCAGCAACCACTTTTCTACTGTGTTTCCCATGCGTTTGACTTTTTA
Source organism: Phocoena sinus (assembly GCF_008692025.1). Classification (NCBI taxonomy): domain Eukaryota; kingdom Metazoa; phylum Chordata; class Mammalia; order Artiodactyla; family Phocoenidae; genus Phocoena; species Phocoena sinus. The sequence goes on along the minus strand of NC_045768.1, from coordinate 75,353,039 downwards.
TTTAGATTCCACATATAAGTGATACCATGCAGTATTTGTCCTTCTTTGTCTGGCTTATTTCACTTAGCATGATGTCCTCAATTTCCATCCATGTTGTCTCAAACAACAGGATTTCCTTCTTTCTCATGGCTGAATAATACTCCATTGCATACATATACCACATCTTTTTTATCCTTTCATCCACTGATGGATACTTAGATTGTTTCTGTAACTTGGCTGTTGTGAATAATACTGCAATGAACGTGGGAGTGCAGACATCTCTTTCATTTCCTTTGGATATATACCCAGTAGTAGGATTGCTGAATCCTACGGTTTGAATCTTCATTGCCTGTTGAGTGAGAGAGTTTGGAGAAAATTAAAGAAACTCTACTTTTTGTGCTTTCTCTCCAAAATGGAGACGATGAAACATGCCTTAGGAAAACAAGATTCTGATGTGGAAAGGTTACCCAGAGCCTGAAGAATTGGTGGATACTTGGTCACAGAGGAGACTGTGGGATATATAAGGAATGAGGATGCAAAACAGATAAGGAAACTCTGGTAGTAGGGTCAGGTATAGGCGTGAAATCTAAGCTATGTGAAACATATTCAGATTTGAATTTTTACAATTAACCTTAGACAAATAGATGGATTGATTTATATAGTTTTCACTCCATGTCCTGATTTGTAATAAAAATGTAATAAATTAGCTGGAATTTGGGGTACCATTTGAAGTGTAGCATAGATGAAGAAGCTCTTTGCTCAAAGCCACAAAGAATAAAAGAAATCATTGTTTAAAATCACAGGAGTGTGATGCATCAGTCATTAGCTGAAAGTTTTTGTCAACATAATTCTCATTTTTCAATTCATATTAAATGGGAAGATTTTAAAAACAAATTTTGATAACTTAGTTTTGCTCTTCACAGAATAGCAACCGCTCTGTTGTCTTCCTTTTGCTAAACAGCAGATCATTGGTCACATACAACCTAAGGAACAGAGTGTGAAAACACTAGCCTTCTTTCTTTTCTAAACATGAGCCTTGTTATCACATCCAAACAGCTTTGATTTGAATATTTGTGTAAACTAATTTACAGTTTCCTTCCCTGAAATGAGTGATCCTTGTATAGAAGGAAAGTATGTAGACGTCAACATGCTTTCTCAAAGAGCTGCGTCATAGGTTATGGGGCTTAGTGGGGAAAAAAAGATAGACTAGTCGAGAGAGAGAGTTACACAGACATAGAATACCAACTTATGGTTAGCAAAGGAGACAGAGAAGGGGAGGGATAAATTAGGAATTTGTGATTAACAGATACACACTACTATGTATAAATAAACAACAAGGACCTACTGTATAGCACAGGGAACTATATTTAATATCTTGTAATAACCTATAATAGAAAATAATCTGAAAAACTATATATGTGTATAAGTGAATCACTTTGCTGTACACTTGAATCATTTTAAGTCAAGTATACTTCAAAAAAAAAAAAGGAGAGAGAGAACACCTTGCTGTGTGGTCTTGGGCAGCCTATTAAACATCTCTGAGACTATATCTTGACTTGTAAAATGGGGCAATGGGTCGTTGTTAGGATAAGAGAAAATATTTGGAAAGCATATGCCATTTGATTGGTGCTTAATAAGTGCTAGCTAATTTACTCTTATGATTGTAAGGAGCTGAGATGCAAATTGCAGTGCCTCTGAAAGGGAAACCAATCAATTAACCAAAGAGGAGCACAAAAATGGAAGTAAAACCAGAAAAACAAAACTGTTTAACACACAGAAGCTATAGATGAGCTTTGGGGAAATAGCAGTTGTGTTTACCCAAAGCAGCTTCAGTGTATTTTGCTTGGGGAAGAATGGAGTGAGATCACGTAAGGGACCTTGGACAAGAGTGGGGCTAATAACAGTACTCATCTCATAGAGTTATTATAGGGGATTAAATGAGATACTATTTGTGATGCACCATGCATAGTACTTAGAACAAAATAAATGCTTCATGAACAGAAATAAAAGGGTCTTTTCAGACCAAACACATATTTCATTGATGAAGAAAGTGAGGCTCAGTAGAATTAGGTAACTCTAAGCTTACACCAAAGGAAAAATAGGCCCTTGGTCACCTGATTCCCAAGTCCAGGACTCTTTCTATTTTACCATCCTTCTGAAGTTATTTAAGAATCATTGCAATATACTCCATAACTTCCTACATTTTTTCAATAACTAAATCACATTTCTGAGGAATTATTCTGTTCACAATGCTTAGTGTCTGGGAACCCTGAATAATAATGGAATGAATGCTTTAGATGGTATTTAAGAGTTTATCAAGGTACAGGTAATGCATTTAGATTGTATTACTATTATTATCCTCTTACGAAGCCTGGCTGCTGCCCCCTGGTGCTGGCGGTGTGGAAGTCCTGAACTTCATGGAAGTTCTGCCCAATGTCTAGGTTTGAGTCAAATGTTGATAAGAAATTAAACAAGCAGTCCTTCAAACCAGACATCCGTGCTCATGATCTGGATGTGAAGTTACAAGCCAGAGACCACCTAAGCATACCAATGGGTAGCAGAATGACTTCACCTTACTCAGAAAGTAATCCATTTCTGAGAAATCATTGCAGGCAATTTGGCACAGCTGAACTTCATCTTTAACCTTTTACTGTGATTTATGTGATTAGGCTATGGGACGATGTGGTTTTCAACAGCATGATTAAAGCACTTTGAGGAAATAATTTCTGTCTCAAGCACCTTGCGTACATTTTTGTTTTCAAGTGTTTGTCCTTTCTCATTAAAAGGAGAGACAGGAAGTGGAGAAATATTGACTTTTAAACATTGTCTTGGACAGGAAAGAGAGATGACAAAACAACAGAGTCAAAGCCAGGGTGTTGGTCTTTTGCAGACCTGTACCATATGGTTTCTTGCCTCAGCATTCCCCAGATTTGTGAATTTCATCCATCTGCCAGGGATTTGTGTTTTTCCTAAACTTAGGAGACCCATCAACTTTTAAATGTTACCAAGCAAGGACTTATTTAAAAACAAACAGGGCTTCCCTGGTGGCGCAGTGGTTGAGAGTCCGCCTGCCGATGCAGGGGACACGGGTTCGTGCCCCGGTCCGGGAAGATCCCACATGCCGCGAAGCGGCTGGGCCCGTGAGCCATGGCCGCTGAGCCTGCGTGTCCAGAGCCTGTGCTCCGCAACGGGAGAGGCCACGACAGTGAGAGGCCCGCGTACCGCAAAAAAATAAATAAATAAAAACAAACACACATGACTATCTAAGAACTAATTTTATAAAAGAAAGGACATTTTAATACCAGAAAAATAAGACAAACATAATTTTATAATAATGAGCAATTTTATCCAAGGAAATATAATTGTTGTATTAGTCTTTTGTTTTCTCATTTTGCCAGGAGGTAGGTTTAGAGTTCCGTATTTGGAGGACCTGCTCAAATCCAGTTCAGACTAATTTTAGGCCAGAAATATTAAACTCTGCTTCTGCATTTACCTCTGTGCCTCAGGTTATGTTTAGAGCTTCCCAAAGAGTCTTCAAAATGAATGAAGTTTATAGGCAATATATGTTGTTCCACATTTATGGGAGTAGGGAGGAATGTTTTAAGAATTCAGCTGAGTAGTGAGATTCGCAGATCCCAAGATTCTGAGTCATCGTCCTGAACTCTACTTGTCCTTTGCCATTTTCTTTTGAGAAATAGGATCTTGTGCTCTTGCACCATGGTACTTTACATGTCAACAAAAAGGAAAAGAGTATATGTTCTTTCTGGAGAGAGTAGGTTGTGGGTGACCTATCGGAGTTCACTGGCTCACTGAACATTGATTAACATTTAAAATGTATGCAAACTTGACTCCTAATTAAAGTCCAATAATGTAAGACTTTGAACCTGTTCACTGCCTTTGGAAATAATCACAGATGCTGGCTGCTTATCATGAAAAAGTCATTCTGGTAAATGACCAACTCCCCCACCTTCTCCCATCAGCTGCAAAAGTGATTCTCCATTGTAGGGATCTGCAAATGGTGCACGTTGCAGAGTCCAACGTCTCCTGGTAGCTGGAATTGTTATGCAAATTATCTCGGTTATAGGAAGAATAAACTTTATAGAGCTCCTGTCATATGCGAATTTGCAAGCAAGTACCAAATTTGGAGATGGACAACCCTAGCGTTGATCTGTAGGGTCATCAAGAGCTCTTGATGGTAATTTGAGCATGGTCGTGATAAAGGATGAGAGACCCTTCTTCCCATTCTTTATTCTTACTCCGTTGCTTTGCTCAGTCTTTGTGGGAGGGTGTATATGGAGTACAGAGAGGGAGTCAGAAAAAAAGCGATGAAATCCAAAAGACGTTAAAGGACAAATATTCAGGCGCGAGGTATTAGTTGCATGTTGAAGAATTAGTCAATTTGTTTGCCAGAGATGGGGAGAGAATCCAAGTAAGAGTGAAAGACTCAGCCTCAGAAGAGAAAAAGAGGAAAAAGTGAGAACCAACATTAATTGTGTACTTGCTGTGTGCCAAAGATTCCAGTACGTATATTACCCATTTTCTCATCTGACCTGTATTATAGCCTGATGAACCAGGTTGTGTTATTTTACAGGTGAAGAATCTGGGATTCAAAAAGGTTGGTGTACATGTGGAAGGGTCTGGTGACTCCAAGCCAAATTTCAACTCTAAATCTGATTTTAAAATTCATGGCCTTTGCCCCCTCAAGCTGCCTCTTAAAACTACTCAAAAATGCACCCTTGGAAATGAACCTCAGAAACATGACTTCAGAGCTGTAGTTTCAATTCTATGTTCGCTTGGACTTTAGTGCCGCAGAGGCAATGTGGTTACCATGGCCGTTTTTCTCAGAAGCAATTCTGGCAGGACCAGGGAACCACGGTCCTGGAACGGAACATGATAGAACAGGTAGCTACAGAAGAAGCTTTGGGGAGCTCTTCTGGGTGTGTCATCAAGCCCTCTCCCCATACTCTGTGTGGTAGATGTGGGGTGGGTAAGTTAACTGTGACTTGCTCTAAGCAAATATTGAAATGTAGTCAGCAAAGGAAATCATTTTCAGCTTTCGGAAATCATTCATTTGATGGGGACGTTTAAGGAATGCAGGTTATTTCTTTGAAGATTTATGAACAGAAAAAACGATGATGAGCTATGAGGGAATCGATTGGCCCCTCTATTTTTATCCCTCTCTCTGGTCTGGCAGGATTTGCCAAAGATTTGTGAGACTCAGGACACAAGTACAAATGGAGACCTAGATATCACATGTCTAAATATTTAAAATTTTATTTTATTTTATTTTATTTTTTTTGCGGTATGCGGGCCTCTCACTGCTGTGGCCTCTCCCGTTGAGGAGCACAGGCTCCGGACGCACAGGCTCAGCGGCCATGGCTCACGGGCCCAGCTGATCCGTGGCATGTGGGATCCTCCCGGACCGGGGCACGAACCCGCGTCCCCTGCATCGGCAGGCGGACTCTCAACCACTGCGCCATCAGGGAAGCCCTAAATATTTAAAATTTTAAATCCAACTATAAAACTATTACATATGTTCTATCATTCTACTTTATAAATACGCCTTTATTATTACGACATGGAAGACCAGGTTTGCGTCTAGACTCCTTGACTCCGTGGAGCTCCACTCTGGAATGTGTGAGTACAGGGAGAGCAGGCCTGGTTCCTGGACTGCAGCCCGCCTCCTCCTCTTTCCCTGCCTCCCATATTCCTGCATTGTAAGAGGCCCCAGAAACACTCGTGTGTACACCCCAGGCTATCTGTCCAAGCTCTATCCACAGGCTCCACAAAGAGCTACCCTGTCTCTATTCACCCCTTGGCACTAGGGCTGTGCATCCTGGCAGTGCAGTCTGGGCTTTGGAGAACAGATCTGCGGAAGAAAATCATACTGGTCCTAGTAGCAGTTTGGGGGAAATTTGGGAAGGGGATTCTAGGGTCTCCAGAACCCAGAGGTAGTCTAGAAGAGGGAGGTATGGGTTTTGGGTGGGCATATCTTCTTGGCCATACAGACTTCTCACCCGATAGGAAGGGTTGTAGCTGGAGAAGATGCTGGAGAGGGGCCTTTTGGCCTGTGATCCAGGGCAGGCCCCTCTTGCTGGTTTGAGTGGCACTACTGTCACTATTGTTCATGGTTACATGGGCGAGAAGGGCAGCCTGTAAGTGGGAGATGAGAGTGCAATTTGTTGCAGGGCAAATATTCTTCAATATTAAAATACATTTTAATTCATTTTTATTGTACCAATTCTTCAATATTAAAAACATTTCAGTTTACAGTTTTCTTACAAAATGAAACTAGCCAGTATTACTCTAACTAATACAACTACAGAGTTCTTTGCACTTTTGTGATGTGGAAAGGTCATCAACTAGCTTTTGCAGACCTTATATTTTGTTTGTAGAAGAGTCTGTCAGGGAAAAAAATTGTTGATGCATGTAATCAACAACTTTAATCTTGAAGTTATTGGAAAAAAATGAGCACAGAATTCATAAAGGCCATTTTCAGAAAGTCACTTTTCTGATTCCAGCTGCATTCTAATTAATATCATGAAGTGTTAGCACACTAAGTAAGGAGCAATTATTAGCTATCAGATTCTGGGTTTGGGAGAGAAATGATGGTGTATTGTGCATAATTTTTGCATCATTAAAAATTAAATCCCATAAGCATAATGACTCAAACATCAGGCCCTGACAGCATCTGCAGATGATAAACTATGGTATGTAAAAAAACAATTTACTAGGTAATGGTGCAATATTTTCTATGTTTAGACAGCAGTTCCCAAAAAAGGCAAAGTGATACTTTATATCAAATTATTTCTAGGCAGAAGTTAGCAAAAGAATAAGGATATATAAGATAGGCTCTTGTATAGAAAACTCATAGTTTTTGTATTTTATAGAAGGTGATTTAACTAGAAGAACATGGATTTTGTTGTCAAGTAGACCCAGGTTTGAAGCTTAGGTTCACAATGTTTCTAGCTTTGTGAACTTGAGCAGGTTTCTTTTTTTGCGGTACGCAGGCCTCTCACTGTTGTGGCCTCTCCCGTTGCGGAGCACAGGCTTCGGACGCGCAGGCTCAGTGACCATGGCTCACGGGCTCAGCCGCTTCGCGGCATGTGGGATCTTCCCGGACCGGGGCACGAACCCGTGTCCCCTGCATCGGCAGGCGGACTCGCAACCACTGCGCCACCAGGGAAGCCCTTGAGCAGGTTTCTTTATCTCACACTTAAGTGAAACTGATGGTGGAATCTTCAGTTTCACCAACTGTCAAAACAGACACCTTACCTTGTAGAGTTTTTGTGCAGATTAGATGAGATAACATAGTTAAAGTACTCCACACAGGTCTGGGGCATAGTAGACACTTAATAAACATTAGTTCATTTCTCCCTTCTTTTCCCCATGTTGTTGAGCTCTTTCTCTGAGGAGAGTACCTTAAAATAAGATTCTGTTGCTCCAGTAGAAAGTCAAGCTCATGGGATGAATCACAATAGAGATCAAAAATTGCTGATTATGTCATTTATTTTGTATCTAGTAGTTTGTACTTCTTAATCCTCTTTCCCCATCTTGTCTCTGCCCCCACCCCTTTCCCTGCTGGCCACCACTAGTTGTCCTTTGTATCTGTGAGCACAGCACTGGAAATATAGCCAATATTTTATAATAACTCTAAATGGAGTATAATCTATAAAAATACTGAATCACTGTTATATGCCTGAAACTAACAGAAAATTTTCAATCAACTATGCATCAATTTAAAAAAAAAAAAAAGGGCTTCCCTGGTGGTGCAGTGGTTGGGAGTTTGCCTGGCGATGCAGGGGACATGGGTTCGTGCCCCGGGCCGGGAGGATCCCTCATGCCGCGGAGCGGCTGGGCCCGTGAGCCATGGCCGCTGGGCCTGCGTGTCCGGAGCCTGTGCTCCGCGACGGGAGGGGCCGCGGCAGTGAGAGGCCTGCGTACCGCAAAAACAAAAAACAAAAAACACTGCTGATTGAAATTAACCAGGAACTCTTGAAGACACAACTGTGAGACCTCTGAACTCTTAAGCCAATGATGCACACACAGCCAACCTCCATGGAAGCTGCTAAGATTTCCATGGGTGGGAGAGTGACCGGCATTTGTACCTCTTGGTTTGCTTTTCCGGGGGGACTTGCCATAGTTACCTCAGTGATGATTTTAAGCTTTCAAGGGAATAAAATGTAGCTGATGTCTGAGACCACCCAGGATGTTATGACAATGAGCTAATGAGAACACGACCACAGATTTGATCTTGTTTCAGTCCTCGAGCCATATATAGCCTGCCATTGTACTCTCTGACTGGTCTTCTCACAAATGTGCCCGCTGGGTCCAAGCTGGGACTAAAAGAGAGACTTTGCGTGGTGACCATTAACTGGTGAGATGATTTCCATTCTTGAATGGCATTTGTGACTTCTAGGACCCTAAGCAACTGATGTATCTGCATTCCTCAGGTTTTCTTACTATAAGTGAGATTAGCCACCTGTGTCTTACATTCTCCCTTGAGACTCCTTAAGCAAACACAATTACCCGCACAGTGCAGTGTCAGTGATAATTTTGCATCTGGTTCCATGCCTGTCGTATGGTAGTGTGTAATAAGTGCTTGTCCTTCCAACATGTGGGGAGATGTCGGTGTAGTGGAAATTGCTCAGGCTTTAGAACCAGAAATACCCAGGTTCCTGTTCCTTCTCTATCACTTATTAGCTACGAGGCCTTAGTGTGGTTACATTACTTCTCTAGAACTCAACTTCCTCACCTGCAAAGTGGGGATAATAACACCAAATTATAGAGTTATTTTGAGGATTAAATGAAATGGTACATAAATATTGTTTCCTTTCCTCTTTCAGCTCCAAGCTAAAAGTCAAATAACACAAAGAAGGAGTGTGCTGTGGCTTAGTCATGAGGTAATTAATGGAGTATTGTAATAGGTATTCAGAATTTATTTGTAGCTTCCCAGAAGCTTTATATATTTCAGGGATTTCCTACACCTTTTGTGGTCTGTTGAAAGTTCTCCTCTTGTTTTCAAGCATCCTATATGCATCCATTCCATGTTCATTTTAAGAACATTTATTCTTTTTGTTCTTAAAGGGAAATACATTCTCTCCACCATCTTGAAACTGGAAGTTCCAGGCTTGCAAATGTTTTTAACATCTTAGTTTTCTTCTTTTCCCTTGAGTTGCCTCTCAGTTAAGAAGGCAGTGCCTGGTAGCAGTGGTAGGGCAGTGGGGTGCTGAAAATGAGTCATGGACACATTCAAATTTTTATGTGTACATTATGAGGTAGAAAGAAAAATAGAAAAATTATGTATCAAAGTGGAATGAGAGAGTGGTATGGACATACACTACCAAATGTGAAATAGATAGCTAGTGGGAAGCAGCCACATAGCACAGGGAGATCAGCTCAGTGCTTTGTGACCACCTAGAGCGGTGGAATAGGGAGCGTGGGAGGGAGATGCAAGAGGGAGGGGATATGGCGGTATATGTGTACCTATAGCTGACTGACTTTGTTATACAGCAGAAACTAACACAACATTGTAAAGCAATTATACTCCAATAAAGATGTTAAAAATAAAATAAGAAAATTTAAAAATAATGAAATGGTTCCCTCCAGATAGTCAAGATTTGAAAAAAGTCTAGGGGTTTCCATAGAAGTAACAAGATAAGAATGAAGACAAAGAATATTGGTTTGAGATTCAGAGGATCCAAACTTCCACCCAGTTTTACCATCCCCTCTTTGTAATCTGGCCAACTTGCACCTGCTCTTTGGGCCTTGGTTCCATCTCCTGTAAAATGGTGGTGAAGGAGGGACATCACACGGATGGCTTCCATTGTCTCACTCAAGTCTTGAAACAATTAAGGTCAACACCTAATTCCAGTGTCTCGGGAATTCCTTGCTGGAGGTTTAAAAGTAGAGTTCTGTGGAAAAAACAAATGGTAGACCCATGATATAAGGATTCTATTTTAAGAAGAGGGACTGAGGGTGAAACTCTAGGAGCCAAAGATGTCATAACATTTTAATAGCAATATATTGGTATATAAATATTAAACTGTGAAACTTTTTGTTCAGTAGGACCTAACCAAAGGGAAAGAGATCAGTCACACAAACCAATTAAAAAATATTCATATGGAAAGAAGGTCCATTTGTAAGTGTCTGCCTGCCTTACAACCTTGCTGATAATAAAGTAGATATAAATAAATAAATAAGTTTTTACTAAAATGAGTGCAACTTACCAAATATTATGCACGCAGCTACAGAAGCTAAAATTGGATACCAATAACCTAATACGGCTTGTCCATGCAGAGACTGTGCTTAAGTGCCTTATCAAACAATAGATCATACATAAAAAAATTGAAAATAGAGTGTTTTTTGAGTGAAATCAGATTAGACATAAGGACACTGCTTTAGATCTTTGAATACCTTACATCTCTTTGTGTCTTTGAAGTTTTGTTTTTGTATTATAATCTTAATGGAGAGAGTAGAACAGAAAGATCCAAGTTTATTCTTCCTTTTTCTCAGAGTGAGGAAATAGCAGCTTTCAAAAGGTAGAAGCCGGGCTTCCCTGGTGGCGCAGTGGTTGAGAGTCCGCCTGCCGATGTAGGGGACACGGGTTCGTGCCCCGGTCCGGGAAGATCCCACATGCCGCGGAGCGGCTGGGCCCGTGAGCCATGGCTGCTGAGCCTGCGCGTCCGGAGCCTGTGCTCCGCAGCGGGAGAGGCCACAACAGTGAGAGGCCCGCGTACCGCAAAAAAAAAAAAGGTAGAAGCCAAGGCATTTTGGAAAGGGTGGAACAGGAACGATTGATGATTGGGATAAATGGAGGTTTCATTAATTTTTTTCACTCAGTGGGTATTTATCAGGGGCCTATTATGAGCCATACTCTAAAAGTTTCACAAAGGAAAAGTGAATGGACAAAGAGGAATTTCATGTTTATAGAAGACATGTGTGACCTAATGTGGAATTATTTTACCAATACGTGAAATTTCCAGGAAGCAAGGGAATGGAAGTGGGGAGTCAGTTGTGAAAGTAAGGTTGCATGGGAGGGTGAGATGGGGGGAAAAGGACCGCTCCAGAAACCATATGGAGAGAGAATAAGAGATGCGGGAATGTCTTAGAGAGAAATGTCATGAACATCAGCAAAATAAGTCAAAGAGAAGATGGGCTGCCAGGAAACAATGGAAAAGAGTATGGTTAACATAAAAAGATATTGACAGGATCGACAGAATTATTGTGATGGTTGTACCTGGAATTAAGGCATCATGAAAGAGCTAACGAGGGGTGATTTTATTTTATTTATATTAAATATTTATTTATTTATTTGGCTGTGCCGGGTCTTAGTCGTGGCACACGGGATCTTCATTGCGGCATGTGGGATCTTTTTAGTTGCAGCATGTGGGAGCTAGTTCCCTGACCAGGGATTGAACCTGGGCCCGCTGCATTGGGAGTGTGGAGTCTTAGCCACTGGACCACCGGGGAAGTCCCAACGGGTGATTTTAGAAGTACAGTTGGCACGATATAAGTTGGCAGGAAGCATAAAGAATGAATTTATTCTCAGTAGGGAAAGAGCATTAACTCCTATCTGTTGTAAATGAGAGAACTTGAATCTGTAGAAGGTGAAGGGGAAAGGAATCAACTTTTTAAAGCCTTTATTATGTCACTTGTCATAGATTATCTCATGAATCCTGACAACTTTAGGATATTATACCCATTTTATATAAAGGAGGAAGGAAAACGCAGACATTTTAAGTAATTTGCCCAGGGCATACAGCTGGTGAGTAGTAGGGCTGGGATTTTTCAACCCAGGTCTATCTGATTTGAAAGTAAACAAGGTGTATCAGTCAGGGTCCAATCAGGAGACTGAAACCACACCAACTAATTTTCAGAATTCATTATTAAAAATTGTATGAAAGGTATTAAAGAACTGGAAATGCAATAAATGAACATTAAGGCATCACAGAGGTAGCAGCTGAGGAAGCAGTGATCAGCCATTGAGGGAACCAAGGAAAGAGGGTGGTGTTACCAAGCCGAGCCGCTTTGGAGGACGGACCCTGGGGCTGGAACCTCCCCCACCCCCCTTTGGGGGAGGTGCACAATTTGCTGGCGCTGGTGTCTCAGAGTGTGAGATGAGGCTGCGTTTGCCAGTGTTGTAAAAACTGCAGTCGACTGCTGGTGCTGGTGAGGAAGCGCTACTGGGATGACACTCAGAGGGACTGGAAGTTGAAACCATGAGCAAGGCCCCTCTTTCCCCTCGTGACTGCCAGTCTCCCTAGTGCCCCCTGTTGGAGAAGTCTAACAGCATCTGGCAAAGGACAGAAAGGTGGTTTAGAGTTCCAGTCTCAGCATCATTGTAGAATGGCAAGTCTGAAGTAGGGTACATAGCTTGATGATCAGAACAGAGGAGAGAAATTCAGAAAGGCAGTTGCAATATTTCACCCCTGTAACAGTTCCGAAGAGTTTTATGGCCGATTTTAGTATTGGTTTTGTTGAAAGGGGCATGAACAGCCACATCTCAGTAATTTCTTCAAATTAATGTAAAATCTAAAGTACAGAATACGTTTGGAAGACATATAGCTTTATAATTTTCCAAGTCTACACAAAGCTGCTTTAATTGGACCTTAAATAAAAACGCATGTTAATTGCCCTGTGCAGTGAGGTAGGAAAAGACAGTTAATTGTTTAGCTACTGAAGAGTCTCTGTTATTAGGACAGAAGGACAATTAGCTTTAAAAGCATTGCTCAGAACGTGTGTTGTTTTTTTTTCCTCAGTGTTTCTCTTTTCCAAAAGAGAAGAGAACAAACCAAACCCTTTTCCACAATGACTATACTTTTGAGAAAGCAAGTGCTAAACAGGAATTAGGAAAGAGAAAACATTCCCCAAAGCCCATGGGGATGCCAGTTCCTGGTTAACTGTAAAAAATGGAGAACATAATTGAGACAGATGACCAGATTTAGGAAAAATAAACCTCACCATTAAAATCTAATTAAATATTTGCATTTCAGCATTAAGTTTCTTCTCAAAAGTTTTGTGAGCAGCAGGGTGACAGTGAAGATTATTGACTATAATTTGCTGAAGTTTTTTAAACTAAATTAGTTTTGTGCGATGTATGTAAGGTTTACTCAGCAGTGCTTATCCAGTGGCTGCTTTATTATTCTTTTAAAGTGAATCATTTATAACTGTTCTCAGAGATCTTTTATCAGCCACTTATCTCCTTCAACTGGACTTGTGACGCCAAGGGATAAAATGAATTGCTGGCTAATATTGTGAGAATTAATCAGACCACAACAGCGGGAGAGTAATGACTTACTTGCACTTAGATATTTGCATTTGGCAGTAAAATCACAACAAAAATATAAGGACGTTTAATCTTCGGCTTTGACTTGAACACTGGAACATGTTGGCAATATAAAAAACGAAATACAAGAACTGTATGCTTTAATTTTGGGTGATTAATCAGAGGCATTTATTATGTGAATAAAGCTCTTATTTGATGCAAATATCTAAAATTTTTTTAAAATTTAATTTATTTTTTATATAGCAAGTTCTTATTAGTTATCTATTTTATATGTATTATTGTATATATGTCAGTCCTAATCTCCCAATTCATCCCACCACCACCATCCCCCTCCACTTTCCCAACTTGGTGTGCATACGTTTGTTCTCTACACCTGTGTCTATTTCTGCCTTGCAAACCAGTTCATCTGTACCATTTTTCTAGATTCCACATATATGTGTTAATATATGATATTTGTTTTTCTCTTTCTGACTTACTTCACTCTGTATGACAGTCTCTAGGTCCATCCATGTCGCTACAAATAACTCAATTTCGTTCCTTTTTATGGCTGAGTAATATTCCATTGTATATATGTACCACATCTTTTTTATCCATTCATCTATCGTTGGGCATTTAGGTTGTTTCCATGTCCTGGCTATTGTAAATAGTGCTGCAATGAACATTGGGGTACATGTGTCCTTAAAAAACTAAAAATAGAACTACCAAATGAGCCAGCAATCCCACTACTGGGCATATACCCTGAGAAAACCATAATTCAAAAAGACACATGTGCCCCAATGTTCATTGCAGCACTATTTACAATAGCCAGGTCATGGAAGCAACCTAAATGCCCATCGAAAGATGAATAGATTTTAAATGTTTTTATCACTTTTCAGTACCTTTGAATCAAACTGGTCTAATTTCCTGAGTTGTTTTTTTTTTTTTTTCTAATAGAGACCTCTGGACCGATGAAATGAGCCTTTTGCCCTTCATCTCACCATCCTTCAAAGTCTACCAGAACTGTTTCATTCCCTTTGTTTCCTTTCTGTCTTTCCAGGTTTGATTTCCAGTCCCTCAGCCCCACAATAGCTTAGAAGAAAGCAGTGGCAAAATCAACACCAAGGCGGTGGAAATATTCCTGCTGCTGTTCCGTTGACGTGATTTCATACACTGCTTTCTCGCTTTCTGTAGGGTCTGACAACTTCAAATAATAGGATTAGGTTCCTGGTTGCTATATAAGCCCTGGCGAAGGTGTACAGTAGGAAATTTCCTGATTTGAGTCCATGGAATCAAATGCTTTAGAGGGCATTTCTTATGATCAGAAGCCACTTTTTTTCAATTTATACGGCTGCAGTCAGTGTGTTAATGGCGTCCATTGCTGTTTAGTTCTGGTAATTCATAGAAGTGCGGGTGTTCTCCTTAGCAACTGTATGGGTGTTGGTTTCTGCAACACCCATACATATGACCGTGTATATACCAGATAGATAGATAGATAGATAGATGTGAGTGTACCTGTTCACAGAAGCTCATACATACTTTTTCCCTCTTCAGAGTTGGTGTGGTGTGGTGTAAAGCAAATGGACTCAGAAAGACCTAAGTTTAAATCTCGTTTGCAAACCCTTAAAGGCTGATTCCTGTTCATGGTACTTCACCTCTCGGAACTTTATTTTCCTCATGAGTAAAATGAGAATAATAATTGCCAAGTTGTTGTGAGGAGTAGAGATTGTAAACAAAAAGTGCTTGACACTTGCTCAACAAATGATAGTACTGAGTATTTCTATAATCAGTAGAGAGTCAGCACCTTTGGATTCCCTGAATTTCTTTTAAAATTTTTTATTTTCAAGGGCAAGTTTGTTTTTTTTTTTTTTTACTTAGATGTAGTTTATACATAACATTATATTAGTTTTAGGTGTATAAAATAATGATTTGATATTTGTATATGTTGCAAAATGATCACACAATTAGTCTAGTTAACATCCATCACCATGTAATACTTATAATTTTTTTCTTGTGATGAAGGATTCCCTGCATTTCTTGTGTTTTCTGGTTTTAGCAAAGAATAAAGCATATATGTTGACTGGAGTAGCCCCTGGGTTGTAGCTCTGGGAAATCTAAACTCTAAGTCTACCTTTGGATGAATGTAGTTCTAGTCAAGGAGAAGGAGCCCTCAACGGAATCTTGTGTATCTTGTTTTTTGGTCTTTCTAAAGTCTACCTTCGTAATCTCTACAGCAATTTTCTGTCTCTTCCTGTAACGTCCTCAAGGACAGAGAATGTCTTGTCTTAGTTTCCTTTATGTCACCAGAGCTGGCATGTATTGAGTAGGTGCTTAGTAGATGCTAAATAAAATGTATAACTATTATCATTCTTTTTCTAAGATTTTGTTCACTTTTACTTTGCTATTTTGCCAACAAACTCTTCCTTTGGTCTTTGGTCAGAATTCATTTCAGAATAGGATCTAGGACGGCAAATAAGTTTCATCTTGTGAACCAACTTTGTAGGGGGATTGTTATCCAATCTCCAGTCTGAAAGAATGCCATTGATTGGTGATGACTGTCATAGACCTGGGAGTGGGGAACAAGTGTGTCATGCATTTGCTCCCTATGTTAGAGTTATTTCTTTTACCCGTTGGATTTTAAGCCCTCTTTGGATGTTTCCCCTGCACTCCAAACGTTTGGCTGGCTGGAGTAGGGAGAGCTTAGGAGGATGAGAATTTCCTCCTGAATCTCACTCCTTCCTGTAGCATAACTTGAATGTCACTGTACTAAAGGATGACCTTCTTGATACATGGGGAGAAAGCTCTGGTCTCAAGGTGGTCCTGTCCTATCCCCCCAGGTCAATCTCTGGTGATATCTGAGTGAGCATCAAACTTCTTAAAGTCTCTTGCTGGTAGTGAGAAAGAAATTTCTAAGGCAACAGCTGACAATGACAACACCTTCAGGTTTGACAAACCCTGCGCTTAATTTTAAAATTCTGCTCCAAAATTCTTAGTGATGTTAGAGTTTATCTCCCTGATCCTCCATTTTCTTTAAAATGGGAATGGAAGTGTCAGACTTATCACAGGCATATTGAGGGTAAAGAAGGAAATTTTGTTATGGTGTAATTTGAGGGGGATATTATTATTATTACTATTGTTGTTGAAAATAGCTTAATTAAAAACAATCAATCATGCTTGCTGTAAAAAATTCCAAAAATACAAAAAAGATGGAGAAGAAATCAACTCAAGTCACACTACCTAGAAATGACTAGGCATAACATTTTGGTGAACATCCTTCCGGGAATCTGTCTTTAGGATAAATCATAAGATACCAACAAGTTTGGTGACCTATTTTATTCTATCCAACAATATGTTCACAGATATCTTTCCATGTCAATACATTTAAATCTACATAGTATTTCTTTTTAAATTTTCATTCTGGAAAGTTTCAAATATACACAAAAGCATGCAGAAGAAGGTATAACCCCCGTGTACCTGTTATCTAATTTTGTCTTATCCATACCTCCCTCTGAGTCTACCCTAACCCTCTCATCACTGGATCATTTTGAAGTCAATCCAAGACATCATATTTGCGTTAGCTTCCTAGGGTTGCCATAACAAATTACCACAAACAGAGCGGCTTAAAATAACAGAAATGTATTTTCTCATATTCAGGAGACCAGACGTCTGAAATCAAGGTATGACAAGGCTAGTTCCTTTTGGAGGCTTTGAGGGAGAATCTGTTCCATGCCTCTCTTCTAGCTTCTCATGATTGCTGGCAATCCTTGGCATTTTTTGGCTTGTAGCTACATCACTACAATCTCTGCCTCTGTTGCCACATGGCCATCTTCCTTGTGTGTGTACCTGTGTATCTTTCAGTGTCCTCTCCTTTTCCTATAAGGACACCAGTCATTGGATTTACAGCTCACCCTAAACCCAGGATGATTTCATCTTGAGACTTTTAATTACATCTGCAAATACCCTATCTCCAAATAAGGTCACATTCTGAGGTTTCATGTAGACATGAATTTTGGGGGGTCATTACTTCATCTCCTATAGTATACCTTAATCTGTTAAGTATCTCAGAACTAATGTCATATTGTCTGAATATTCCATTCTTTACTAATGATATAACAGGTTATATCTCATTTTTCACTAAGCATACATCTTTTCACTTCTGTGTGAGCTGTCTGGGTCAAAGGGGTTCACATTTCTCATTTTGATACACATGGCCAAACTAGCTCCTGGAAAAAGTGTACTAATGTACACCCCCAAAACAGTGCCTGAGTGTGTACTCATCAACCCTGGATTTTGTCCATTTCTTAAATCTTTACCAAATTGTAGGTGGGAAAAAATTTTATTTGCGTTTTTTGATTTTAAGTGAATAGGGGTGATTTTTTTTTTGTAAAAAAGAGGAAGAATATGCACCAGTATTGGAAGTAAGAGGGAGTAACAGCTAGGAGTGCTTGAGTGCTGGTGTTCAAAATTGATTTAGATCAAATCATTTCCAAGAACACTGCTTGTATCGAGAAGTTCAGGTGAAAAGCGCTAGAGAGATATTATTAATCTTCTATATGTAAGGTATACACATTACACTGTGGGATGTTTATAGTAGAAAATGAATGCCCCACAGATCAAGGAAATAACCTCTTTAAGTTTCTGTGGACAACTGTAACAAAATGTTCAATCTAGAGGAATTATCGCCCATTGGATGTCACTTCTTTAACCAAGGGACGATATTTTTCCAATTACATATTTCACAGCCAGGTTGTATATTAGGCTTTTGTTCATTTTGAAAAAAAAAAAAAAGATCATTCTAGATATTCTCTGTCCCATTTACCATCAGTCAGGCCTATCAGGTTAGCTAACATATTTATAGGGCACAGTCAATTCTCTGGCTAATGGTCAAAGTGCATTGGGGTAGAATCATCAAAAAGGATAGATTCAGACCTTAACAAAGTCAAGTTTTGTCCCATATTTTACTTTCCTTCCCATTAGTAACTTAGATTTTAAAATATAATATATTTGTGTTTTAATTATCAAAGTAATGCACATTCATTTATAATATATAGATGATAAGGCATTGCATATAGTAGAAAGTGAAAGTCCCCTCATATTACCCTAATATAGAATAATTTTGAATATGTTTTCTTAGGTTTTTCCTATGCATATAAAAAATTTCTATTACTATTTTTTACAGATTGGGCTCATATTGCCCTGCAATTTGCTTTTTCACTTATTCATACATGTTGCATATGTTTATCATGGAACTATACATAGATCAATTTCATTTTAATGACTGCGATATACACCACTGGAGGGATATATCATAATTTATTTAGTCATTTCCCTATTGATTTGAGTTGTTGCTGATTTTTCACTCCTGAAAACAGTGTTTTACACTGTTCATGTAGAACTGTACATTTTTGCAGGTGTTTTTATAAGGTAAACTCTTAGATGAACAATTGTTGAATCAAAGGGTAATGCATACTTGACACATTGATAGATACTGTCAATTTGCCTACCTCCCTCCCCAAGAAAGGTTGTTCCAGATTCTATATTCACTAACAATGTATCCTAGTCCCTAATATCTTCACTTTTTACTTATTTGCTTATTTTTTTGTAAATCAGAAAACGTCTTTGATTACATGAAAACAAGATGTCACAAAATACTTCAACTTCCTTGCCCAAGATCCAAAGTGGTTTCATGGGGGGCGAGTCTAAGACTCAGAGATGAAGAGACTTTCTCACAAAATTTCTAAATGGAAAATACGGGATTTACATTCATTGTCTAACCCCAAAGCCCATGTTCTTTTCATGACCCAGGGCTTTCTCTCAACAGCAGCACCTTCATCTCAGGCTTTGATTAATTAATTTGCAATGGACTACTGTGGTTCAGTGGTGTGGGCTTTGAACACATCACCAGGTTTTTGAAGTTAAACATCACCCTCCCTTCCTTCCTCCCTTCCTTCCTTCCTTTCTTCCTTCCTCCCTTCCTTCCTTCCATCCTCCCTCCCTTCCTTCCTCCCTTCCATCCTCCCCCTCTTCCTTCCTTCCATCCTCCCTCCCTTCCTTCCTTCCTTCCTTCTTTCCATCCTCTCTCTCTTCCTTCCATCCTCCCTTCCTTCTTTCCTTCCTTCCTTCCTTCCTTCCCTCCTTCCCTTCCTCTCCTCCCTCCCTCCCTCTGCCCCCTCCCTCCCTTATTCGTTCATCAAACATGTGTTAAATATATGTCATGTGCCAGGTAAAAGAAATGTGGCTCCTGCTTTTGAGGGTCTCAGAGTAAACTGAGGGTGACAGAGGTACATGTTACAACCCAAATGCTTACAGCAGTGAGATAACTAACTGTTATAATGAGGAATGTATTCAGCATGTCCTGGGAGCCCAGAGAGGGAGCATCCACTCTGACTCTAGTGGTCAGGGAAGGTTTTGAAAATTAGGTAACATCTGAATAAAGCTAACCCCTTCCTTTCCCACAAAATATCCCTTGATGCCACTGTTAAAATCTTGGCAGGATTGCCCCAGGAGTTTGACGTTTGAGAGGAAAAAAAGCAGGGACTTAGTGTTTCAAATGGAAACATTTTATCCTTTTTATCTGATAATATAGTTATTCAAAATTTTAAATAATTCAAAGACACTGAAACCACGGATAAGTTTGTTGTGTATCTTTCTAATACCTACACACACACACACACACATGCATAATTCTATTATAATAATCCTCTATAATTTGCTTCTTTCACCTCAAAGTAAATACTGGTTATATATCAATATATAACTTACTTTGAATCTTTGAAACAGGTATATACTATTCCAGTATGTGGATTTATCAAAATTAATTTTTTCAGTCTCAATGGACACTGTGCTGGTTCCCAATTTTTTATATTGTAAACAACACTGCAGTAAATCTCTTTGTATATACTGCTTTGGAACCTTGTCAGTTATTCCCACAGGTTAAATTTCTAGAAAAGCAATGGCTTCAGCAAGGAGATATATATTGCTAGATTGTCCTCAAAAGGATTATATCAATGACACTGACACCTGTTGTTTATGAGAGAAAAAACTTTGGAATCAGAAAGAACCAAGTGCAGATCCTGGATCAGCCACTTTGTATCTCAAGTTACTTGTACCCATATCTCAGCTTCCTCATCTCTTAAATACATTAGCAATACTTATTGTAAAAGGTTATATAAATTAAGTGAGATTATCTTCATATTATATATGGATCTAATAGAGTGCTTGGTACACAACAGTCACTTAATATGTGATAATTAGTGGGTCTATTGAAAAGTGCATCTCTAGGAAAGCAAAAAGAATACTTTTTCATACTCATGATAATGACAGTTTCAGGCTTCTGGTGTGATGAACTATCTAATGCTCTTCTCCACAAGAAGCTCTTAGAAATTTCCTTCCCACAAAGGGCTAAGGCCTGTCCACACATGCCTTTGTATTATATAGCCTTACATGGAGGTCCCCAAGCGTCCCCCTCCTTCCATCTTATTTATCAGATTTAATGCGTCCAGGACACCACACTGTGTGCCTTAATGGCCAGGTTTAAGAATACTTTTTCTTTTTATAACGTAAGGCCTTTAAAGGGTGTTGGTGATCCATAATTTGGAAGTATTTCATGAAGTCCTAGATCACTTGCAGTGAGATAAATTGGACCCGCATAGTAACACATTAAAAACAGGGACATCTGTGCAGCTTCCCCCTAGTGCTTTATAACTGGTCTCTTCCTTTTAAATTCACATCTGTTATATAGCTCCCAAGTAAATGGCACACATTTTGCTTAAAGGCAGGACAGACTGTAAGGACTAAATTTTATTTTTCCTGACCATTGGTGCCCGCCACCAGATTATGAAAACGCACACATTTTTGAGCTACAAGCAGGCATTTTGTATGCATTCCCACGAAGGAAACAATTTATTCCCCTTAAAAGTATGTATATATGTGTAACGTGTATAAGTTTATTTGTTAATATACATATTCACTTTTTTATTTAGGAAATATTTTGAGATTTGCAGTGGGGAATTCCGAATTTATACATTGTGATATGATTTAAAAGGTTTTTTTTAGACTACTTTTCAAGAATGGCAGGATCTTGATAATTGATGGAGCTGGGTGATGGATACATGTGGGATCATGATACTACTACCTTGGCCTGTGCACACTTACAATTTTGCTTAATAAAAATTAGATTCAAAAGATTATATTTTTCTGAATCAAAATGTAGCCCATGTCACTGTGCTTTGTCCACAGCAGAACATATACAATTCCACATCTGACTGAGAAAAGATCCTTAGAGCTTAGTGTAAAATCAGATGGCTGAGAACAACCAGTGTTCCGTTGGCCTTTGATTAGAGTCAAGTGTTTTTGTGGTATTACAATCCGACTGTGCTATGGAGAGTCAGGGCAATTTACTTTGAATTGTAAATGTCCAATATAAGAATTATTTAATCCTGTTCCATGCTCTCATCTTTTGATTATTTGAGATTGCAGCCTAAGTCCCATTTACCCTCTTTTTTTTTTTTCCCCCCTTTTAAGGGCTATTTAACTTTTCAAGTGATACAAGCCAGACTCAGAACATGAGAATTAGCATTAGAAGATATGGTTTGAATCTCGGTTCTGTGTAACCTTGAGAAAGATATTTAATTTCTCTGAAAATCCATTTCTTTTTCATATAGAAAATTGGTATAAAAATAATCCTTACAGGACTGCTGTGAAGATTTAAAAAGAAAGTGAATAAAAACATGCTTTACAAACTGTAAAGCCCTACAGCCTAAGAATAATGTGATTGCATTCTTGTAGGGCTCTATCATCTCAAAGAATAAAGAACTCTTGGGAACCCAGAGCACATATACACAGGATAGGAGAGTGAGGATAGGATAGCACCCTTTACCTTTCTCGGCTGAGGGAAAGGGTTTGATAACTTTATTCATACCAAGTAGTGGTTTTCAAGTGTTAACCTGCCCCTTGGAGCTTATTAGGATTCAGACTTCCAGACCAGTCTCTGGGATACTGATTCAGAAGGTCTAGGGTGGGGATAAGACCATACATTTTTTAAATAAGCATCCTTGGTGATTCTGATGTAGATGGTCTGAAGATTACATGGCTTCTAAGGTATAAAAGTTAACCTTTAAACAAAAAAAGTTAACTGTAAGGTCGGATCTTAACAAACGGCACCGCGAAACAGAGGAAAGCTTCAAGTGAGCTTTATTAGGGAGCGCTCCCGGGCGAGGTTCACTGGTCCGAGAGAAAGGGGCCAGAGAAGTCGCACCCGGGCGAGGGTTGGGCAAGATTTTATAGGGGAAGAAGGGAAAGGGGTGTGGTGAATCTGGGAGGGCGCAGGGTATTCCTTATTTGGTGGTCTTTTTGGGTATCCTGGGGGACCGTTAGTCCTGCCCCTCGAAAGGCGGGAAGCCTGGGCCGGGTGGAAAGTCCCCAGGTCAGTTCCTGGAACTGGGTGGTCCGGAAAGTATCCAGGTCAGTTTCTGGAAATGGGTGGTCCGGAGAGTTTCGGTCTGATTCAACCTGTGAGTCTGATTGCGTTCCCCTGCCTTGGGCCAGTTGGCCTTACATTAACCTTTTAAAGCCTATTTCCAGTTTAAAAGACGACTGTTATCTGCCCTATGGCCACTTGAGATGACACACAGAGGCTTTACTTTATTTGTATAATCGAATTCATCTGGGTGCTTGTTAATTGAATTGGCCCTTCAGAGGTATTCCAGGTGCTTCAGGGTAGGACCATTACCCTAATGGCCGCTGAGCCTGCGCATCCGGAGCCTGTGCTCTGCAACGGGAGAGGCCACAACAGTGAGAGGCCCGCGTACCGCAAAAAATAAAAAAATAAAAGAATAAGACGACTCTGTGATCAAGAAGTATTATTTAACTTAGGAATGTTACCAGGAATGAAATGCCAGACAGCAGTGCAGGAAAGTTTTGAGTGGAACCTCCCCAGGGTCCTTCCTACTGTGCTCCGCAGCGCTGTGAGGCGTGGAGGGAGCGTGGAGGGATGGACCTGAAAGTTCCAACCCCCTAGTCACGTGATTGTTTCCCCTGGCAACTGTGCTTTCCAAAAGTAGTCTTTTTACAGTAAACTCAGTTGTGGTTGAAAGGGGCTTGTTATGAATGCCAAAAAAAAATGATCCTTTCAGCTTTATTGCCCTTATCACTTAGGAAATTCTTGGTACACAAGGAGAGAGGAAAGAAGCAGACAACTCCAGACTGGTAGGTGGTGGTTTTTTTGTTTGTTTGTCTTTGAGTTATGTGGGCCTCTCACTGCTGTGGCCTCTCCCATTGCGGAGCACAGGCTCCGGACGCGCAGGCCCAGCGGCCATGGCTCACGGGACCAGCCGCTCCGCGGCATGCGGGATCCTCCCGGACCGGGTCACGAACCCGCGTTCCCTGCATCGGCAGGCGGACCCCCAACCGCAGCACCACCAGGGAAGCCCTGGTAGGTGGTGGTTTTAATAAACAAGGGAATTTACAAATGAGGCTTGTCTTGAGCGGCCGGCCGCAAGATGGGTAGATCTCTGCACCAGCCTAATGGAATCTTAAAAGCTTATATATAGGCCTTAAGAGGGTTCACTCGTATATGCTGTGCAGATGGTCTCAACAACACAGGGCTCTCTTAAGGCTGCATCCTTGAAAACAGTTCCAACCACGGGAATGGTGAGCAGGATGTACATTGCAAGGACAGGGGAGGGGGGTGAGGAGCGTCCGATTGCCGGAATCCAGCTCACAGATCAAGCGGAGGTCATGTCCTCTCGGTGACCTCCTCCAACAGAAATTTCAAGGGTTTAAAGAACTCTGTGCCAGGAATGGGAGGAAGGCCAAATATATATATATATATATATATATATATATATATATATATATGTATATACACACATATATATATGTATATTTCTTGTTCTAAATCACAACAACACAGGCTGCCTTAAGTTGAAGCCTCTCTTAGTGACTTTGCCTCTACGTGGATCTATCCTTAAGGTAATGTTGTTCTGGAGACTTGATTTGCATTTTCTGAATTAGTTTGAGTGTAATTATTGTTTTGTCAGAAAGCTATAGCTTTTACTTTAGATAATTGACTTTAGAGGGGTTTGTTGCATTGTTAAATGTGATTTTTATTTAGACTTAGGGCTAAAATATTTCCTGTGGGGAACACATCTTTGGTTTGGTAATGTAAGTCAATGGAAAAATACGTTTTGATTAAAAGAAAATTGCTCTTTTTAAAAAAAAGTATGTGGTTCTTTTTTTAAAAATTTATGTATTTATTTTGGCTGCGTTGCGTCTTCGTTGCTGTGCACGGGCTTTCTCTAGTTGCGGCGAGTGGGGGCTACTCTTCGTTGTGGTGCGCGGGCTTCTCATTGCAGTGGCTTCTCGTTGCAGAGCACGGGATCTAGGCGTGTGGGCTTCAGTAGTTGCAGCACACGGGCTCAGTAGTTGTGGCACGCAGGCTCAATAGTCGTGGCTCACAGGCTTTAGAGTGCAGGCTCAGTAGTTGTGGCGCACGGGCTTAGTTGCTCCATGGCATGTGGGGTCTTCCCGGAGCAGGGGTTGAACCCGCATCCCCTGCATTGGCAGGCGGATTCTTAACCACTGCACCACCAGGGAAGTCCCGAAAATTGCTTTATAGTCTTTTTTTTTTTTTTTTCCTGTACGCGGGCCTCTCACTGTTGTGGCCTCTCCCGTCGTGGAGCACAGGCTCCGGACGCGCAGGCTCAGCGGCCATGGCGCACGGGCCCAGCCGCTCCGTGGCATGTGGGATCTTCCCGGGCCGGGGCACGAACCCATGTCCCCTGCCTCGGCAGGCGAACTCTCAACCACTTCGCCACCAGGTAAGCCCTATAGTCAATTTTTAAAGAAGAATTGGAACAATTGCATTAGATGAGATTGCCCAGTATACCTACTCTCCAAATGTTACTCGTTTACTTTTTACAAAACAGCTATTTTCGGTGTCCTCTTTATCTTCTTAGGTTTACCTTCTCCATTCCGATTGTTGGGGTTTGATTTCCTTATTATGCAATATTTAAGTCAAATAATATGAAGGATATAAAAGCATTTTGGAAAGGATAGTACTATAAAAATGTAAGAGACTATTAATGTTATGGAGCCTCTTTCCTCTTCTGTGCCATGCCGAGATTCTCCAGAGTTTTGGCATGAAGGATACTCTAATTATACACTGTTCTGAGCCTAGGTAGACCCCACCCAGAATCTCTGCCTCCTACCCTGTAAGCTTGAGGCGAGCAAACTAGAATATAATGTTAAGATTCCCTTTATCTGTCTTCTGTATATTCTGGGTCAGGCGGTGGAGCTAAATAGGGGAGAGATAGATACATCTGGGAAAGAACATCTTGCCTGACTCTTCCTTAATGCTAGTTTTAAGCAGACTGCTGAGCTGTTTTATCTATCTACCAGATTTTGGCGATGACCTCTTTTCAAGGTGTTTATAAGAGCAGCATAAGGATCATGTCTCCTCTTCATTGCTGTTTCAATCAGGCTACTATCAGGAGAAGGAATTCATCCCAGATGGCTCGAATTCAGGAACCCTGACAGAGTGATTCCTTTCAGATGTGTGGGCAGGTTTAGAAGAGCTGAGGCACCTAGATGCTAACATGCATGGAAAATTGTTGCTACCCAGAGGACCAAGAGAACAAGGGAAGGAAAAAGTATCTGGGAGTCTAGTAACAACCAGAGCCACAAGGAGAGGCTGCCTGACTAAAGCTATGGTAGTAGAAGGACTCGGAAACAGGGACTGAAGCTGTCAAGGAACAGAAAGAGACCTCAGCTTCTCTTTCCACTGGCTCCGGTTGACTGTAGCCAGTGAGAAGCCAGGTGGCAAGAAAGCCTAGATGATGCAGTCAGCAAAGTTCAACCTCCTGGGACACAGAACACAAAAAAAGGTAGAGAATAAACTGGGGATAGGGAAAGCTGAAGGACACCCAGTATAATTGTTCCTTAGCATCAAACAAACATTTTCCCGCATTTTCTTAAGTCTTCCATCTGCTTCTCATCAGGTAATACCATTTTTACAATGCAATACTTTGAGTTATTATTGATTCTTTAAGGGAAAGTATTTTTGGCTGTAATTATGAGTATGGGGGTTGACCTGAGAAATAGTTGATCAAATTTTTTTCACATGAGCAAATTGGAGTTGGGGAAATTCTAAATAATATGAGAACATTTTATATGTGAGTTTGTGTTCTTTGTAATCAGAAAAAATAATTTAGGCAATATGTTTTTCAGGAAAATGCATTATTGGTACCGTAATGTTTAACACAGTTTATTGTCAATTGTCTACACGTGATTGAAGGATTTTCAAAGTGGGCATTTCAATGTAATCTCTGATCCCAGAGATTTCTTGAATTGTGATTTTGATGTGGCTCCTTTTTATGAAGTATGCCTTTATCAGTACACTTCCTGCTTTTATTAAGAATATTACCAAATGTGTAAACTATTTTGTTTTATCCTATACCTGAGTAACATACTCTTGCTGAATCCCACCATCAGGGGTACGTTGTAAAGTGAGGGTGAGGGATGGGAGGAGGAATGGGTGAGTTTTCAATAAATGATAGACATATTAAAAAAAATCGGGCTTCCGGAAGGTGGCGCAGTGGTTGAGAGTCCGCCTGCCGATGCAGGGGACACGGGTTCGTGCCCCGGTCTGGGAAGATCCCACATGCCGCGGAGTGGCTGGGCCCGTGCGCCATGGCCGCTGAGCCTGCGCGTCCGGAGCCTGTGCTCCGCAACGGGAGAGGCCACGGCAGTGAGAGGCCCACATACCGCAAAAATCCATGCCATCGAAATGGCAGTGGTAAAGTGGCTAGGTAAAAAATAAAAATAAAAATGGTCCGCTGGTTTGCACCTCTGTCCTCTACCCTAAATTATGAGCAGTTCAGCAGAAATTGAGTTTGGGCTTGTCGTAGGTATATAAATGGATTAACTGCTATATGACTAAATTGCAATATTGCCACTCAGTTTGACAGTTTGGCTTGAGGAAGGGGAAAACACAAGAGTCTGTAGCATTTGATAAACTAGAGGTCTGCGAAGAACTATGGTAATGACCGTGAAAGTGCTGTGTGTGATGGCAAGTGTGCTAGAGCCAGTAATGATGAGGGGATGGTGGACACGGTGGTGATGGTTGGTGGATAGAGCTGGTGATATTGATAAAGGAAATGTGGAGATGGATATGGGGGTGATGATGATGGTGGTAGAGCTGGCAACACTGGTGGTAGACCTGATGATGCTTGTGCTATAGGAAGTAGTAATGAAAGTTGAAGGGGTGAAGATAGTGAGTTGGGAGCAGAGCTGGTGTTGTAAGTCAGGATGTTAATGGGGATGGAGAAGGTGGTAGTAATGATACTGATAATTCCAAAAATGATGGTAGAGCTTAGAAATCTTGAAGCTTTATGAACTGAGGTGATGCTGCCGTGACATTTAAAATTGTTTTATGTGTCTTTTGTTGGATACAAATAATGAAGCCCAGTAAATTTACTTGCAGAGAGATTTGCCAAACTAAGCATTCTCATTGCAGATGTTCTTTAAGTTTTTCCTTAATTACAGATATTAACACCACGCTGTGCCCAAAACACAGTGCACTCTTGTCAATTTCAACACAGTGCACAAGTTCTTCTAATAAATATCATTCAACCCCAATTATTGGACACTTTTAGAGTAAACCTGGCTTCCCCTATTCAATACAATGCACTTGAAAGTTGATTTTTATCTTGAAAGTGATGCTATTTAGTCAGGGATGATCTTTTATCTCTGTTTGCAAAACAGCTGGAAGCGTAGCTACTGAGATTTGATATTTGTCTTCCTGCACTTGACTGCCAAGCAAAATCATTTCATTTTAATCGACAGAATTTACCTTCATAAATTAGCATGCACGTATACCATTGAAAGACTGAAATTACAAGCCTGACCTTCTTGTAGGTATAATATATGATCGTTTTTGATAGACAGAATTTTCTTTGGCTCTCTGACTGTATGTTTGAGATTAAACAAAAATGTGTATAGTAAATTTTTTTTTTTTTTTTTTTTTTTTGCGGTACGCGGGCCTCTCACTGTTGTGGCCTCTCCCGTTGCGGAGCACAGGCTCCGGACGCGCAGGCTCAGCGGCCATGGCTCACGGGCCCAGCCGCTCCGCGGCATGTGGGATCCTCCCGGACCGGGGCACGAACCTATGTCCCCTGCATCGGCAGGCGGACTCTCAACCACTGCGCCACCAGGGAAGCCCGTGTATAGTAAATTTTCCTTTTTCACTGTTTAAAGTAAGCCTCCTTCCCTCTCCCTGGCAACAGGTGACTTATTCTTCCAGCTGTGAGACCACATTTGACTCTAGAGACCAGCATGAACTCTGCTCAACAAATTTGCTGCTTAAACAATTAAAATGTTTTCTTATTTGAGGTATTTAAGAATATCAGGTACAGAGAAGAACACATTTAATAACCATGGTTTGGGCTTCCCTGGTGGCGCAGTGGTTGAGAGTCTGCCTGCCAAGGCAGGGGACACGGGTTCAAGCCCTGGTCTGGGAAGATCCCACGTGCCACGGAGCAGCTGGGCCCGTGAGCTACAAATACTGAGCTCTGCGCGTCTGGAGCCTGTGCTCCACAGCAAGAGAGGCCGCGACAGTGAGAGGCCCGCGCACCGCGATGAAGAGTGGCCCCCGCTTGCCACAACTAGAGAAAGCCCTCGCACAGAAACGAAGACCCAACACAGCCAAAAATAAATAAATGAATAAATAAATTAAAAAAAAAAATAACCACGGTTTATAGTTATTGAATGTTTGCTATGCAGCTGTCACTTTTCATGACTATCTTGTGGTATGTTCTAATACCTTCACATTTTATGGATAAGAAGAGCAAGGCTTAGGGAGTCACACTAGTACATGGCTTAGCCAGGATTTGGACCCAGCTGCCTACCCGTACCCATGCTCTTAACCATTATGGTATGCTTCCTATAGGTTTCCGCCAACATAGAATTTAGTTCAACTTTTCCTTTTCTACTTGGAAAACCAAGTAGATTTATTCTTTTAAAATCCTCTGGGTTTATTGGAGAAGGACAAGGATTGCCCTCCAGGAGAAAGGAAACCATATGGAAATTATCCATTTTACTCTTAGAAACTGTTTATTTAAGTGAAGAGATTGGACTTGGAGTTAGAAAGATGGAAGGTTAGTACTCACTCTTCAATCTACCAGCCATGAGATCATGATTTAGCTTCTTAATTCCCAGAGGCTTGGAACACCAGAGGCTCCTTTTCCTGATCTGCCAAAGGGAGAAAGAATCTGCCATACTCAGATAATAACAACTCTATAGAGACTGAACACTCTAAGTAACTGCAATGATGTCCTAGTCAATTTCCCTTCCTCTGATTTCCTCCTCACAAAGCCATTTTCCATACTTATGCCGTGATATGTTTTCTAAAGCGCAGCATTAACCGTGGCTCTTGTCTGCTCAGAAACCTTCTTTATCTAACCATTACCTGTGGGGTAAAGTTAAAGTGCTTAAGTTGATATTCAAAGTCCTTTTCCACCTGGTTCCAGCTTAGCCTTCCAGTCATACCTTTCACATTCCCCTTTAAAGAACCTATATGCCACTTAAACAGAGTTGTTTGTCGTTCTGTTATCCCTTGCCTTCATGCCTTTGTTCATGCCTTGAATTACTTGTCAGTTACTTACTTAAATATTTTTGATTATTGCTGTGGACTGAATGGCATCTCCCCCAAATTCATGTTGAGGCTCTAACCTGCAATGTGACTGTATTTGGAAATAGGCACTTTAACGAGGTAATTCTGAGAGGGCTGGTGCCCTTATGAGGAAAGGAAGAGAATTTTCTCTTTCTCTCTCCACCATGTGAGGACACAGCAAGAAGATGGTTGTCTGCTCACCAGGAAGAGAGCTCTCACCAGAACCTGACCCTTGTGGTATCCTGATCTTGGACTTCCAGCTTCCAGAACTGTGAGAAAATATAATTTTTGTTGTTTAAGTCACCTACTCTATCGTATTTTGTTACGGCAGCCTGAGCAAACTAAGGTAAGTACAGGGGACCCTTGAACAACATGGGCTTGAACTGCGCAGGTCCACTTATACGTGGATTTTTTTTTCAATAGTAAATACTACGTTACTGTACCGTCCGAGGTTGGGTGATGCAGACCCATAGATACAGAGGAACCTCAGTTATGGAGGGCGGGACTACAAAGTACACGTGGATTTTCAATGGTACTACACAATCTGCCATCGTTTGGTTGAACCTGAAAATGCAGAGGAACCACAGATACAGAGGAACCAAGGATACAGACGGTCAAATATAAATTATACACCAATCTTTGACTATGGATGGTCGGTGTCCCTATCCCTCACACTGTTCAAGCTTCAACTGTATCTACTATTAGGGACGTTCGTTTGAAGAGTGAAAATTCCTTCATTTTTGATTCTGTGATCTGGATTGCTGGCTGGAGAATTTTCCCTCAGTCTCAGTGTCACCTGATCTTGGTTAATCTTTGCCCAGGGGAATTTCCAGTATGTCTCAGAGCAGGGCTCATTTATGATCCATGTTTTGAGTATTATGGGAAGTTTTCCTGGAAGTGGCATGTGAAGATGTGGACACTCTCTCTTTGTTGAAGGTATCTGTTTGAGTGGATAAATCTAAACTGCAAAAAAAAAAAAAAAGAAAAAAAGGCAATTTTTCTGCTCGCTAGTGGGAAGAATAACAGCTGAAGTGATCATCAAAATGATTGGCATGATCTGTTATTTCAGCAAGATTATGAGTGAGAGGAACTATTGAAACAGAATAAAAGAAGTAATAATACATTATCTAATTATTTTGGGAAAATGGGGAGAATTAAGGAACTATATTTGAAACACCATTTTTTATACAGATTTTTTTTTAATTTTTAAGAAAATTATGCATTTTCCCACCTCACTGTAGCTTTATGTTGCCGTTGTATTCAGTAGAGCATCGATCCTCCTCTGGAATCATTGTGGGAAATTAATCTAAATGTTTAATTGCAACGTGTTAGTGTTAAGATGGGCAAATTGCCTCCAATGTGGTTGTTATTAAGACTGTCATTATAGCTTTATACAATAACACCTCATTAGTGACGTCTTCATCCTTGGGAGATCAGCTGAATTGTTTCTCACACTTCGGTGGATACATTCCATGCAGGTCGTGGGACATTATGAGACTGATTTGTACTTCTAGTGCATTTCTCCCTCTGCTTCCAAGTCCTTTACAAACAAATGTATAGTAATATGATAATGGAAACATAGGAGGTGTCCAGGAATGTTTGATAGAGGAGGTGGCACTCGTGCAAAGTTCTAAATGTTGATCTGTATTTCACTACACATGTTAACAGTGTCCTATGAGTTCAGGGGACAGGGTGTCTTCAGTGTCTGACCCAGCAGTTAGGTCTTGGTGTTATCTGAAATAAAGTGTGTATTTAACACTGTCTCACAACAGTATTAAGCACTTTATAGTTATTTTTAATAATTACTGTTTATTGTACACTATTATGTTCTAGGACCTTTCCTAATTCTTATAGCAACTCTCCCAGGTAAACATAATTATGCTCATTTTACAGATGAAGAAACTGAGAATGGGAGAGAGAGTAACAGCTCTAAAGAGAGAGGTTGCCAGGGGTCCCTGAGCTACTAGTTGGCAAGGACAATTTAAACCCAGCATCTTTTCATTCTACCCCAGGGCTCCCTGACTAGGATCCTACTCTTACTGAGTTATTTTTTGAATACATGTTGGATCTTCTTGTTGCTTTACAGTAGGAAATCAAGCAGCCAAACCCTCTAATGGACTCGTTATCTTTGCAAATTAGGGCAGTCTTCTTTATACAAGGGCTGTTCCTCTGATTAGCATGGTCTGATTTGCATGGGTTTGATTAGCTTGGTCCAGGCTCCAGGATACTAATCATGTCTTAGCATATTGACAGTTGATTTTGATGGTGTAAAAAGCAGATGACCAGACTCAGGAATGTGGAGACTGCCCTTACTTACTGCCAACATGGTGGAGCTGTCTGTGTAGCCATCTCCCTGCCTTTCCATCGAGAGTAGCGTATCATGTGATTTTGTCCTTTCAAAGTGCGCTAGAACCATACTCAGCAATGGTAAGGCAGCTTTGTAATGATCTGCTTGGCTGCCTCTTGACATATGCATCTACATTGGACCCTGGATCCCATCCTGTCCCTAGGCAGAAGCATTCTAAGGAGACTTTGGCCAGAATTCCATGGATTCCATATCAGTGCAACCTGATAACTGGTCTCAGTCTTATCTTGTGTGAAAGATTGTTTAATGGCCATAATTCCTCCCATCCTGGTATACATTCCACTTTGCAGTTTGGCTTTGCCACTCCACACACCCAGAGTTGGAGTCTATTTCTCTACACCCTTGAACCTGGGCTGGCTTTGTTTACTTGCTTTAACTAGTAGAATGCAGTGGGAGTGATAATGTGTGACTTCCAGAGTCTAGGCCATAAGAGGCCTTATAGCTTCCACTTTTCATCTTCATGGACCGCACCCCTGAGGCCACCATATAAGGAAGTCTGCTGGAGGTTGAACCACTGGAGGAGACCAAGACACCCCTGCCCATAATAGTAGCAACTTCCATATGTGTATGAGGTCCTCTTAGACCTTCTGGTTCAGTTGACTGTGTGGCTGAATGAGGGACTGAGGCAAAAATCAGATGAGTTGTCCCATCAATGCACAAAATCGTAAAAAATACAAAGTCACTAAGTTTTGGGGTAGTTTATTATATGGTGATGGCTAATGGACATACTGTGTTCTCTGGTTCCAGTAATTCAGGGACTAAGTTTCCTCAGGTGAAAATGAGTCTTTTTTTTTTTTTGGACTGGATCATCTGCAAGGATGTTTTCATTAGTCATATGCTAGGCATTACAAAGGATAGGGTGAGAAAAGCATAGAGGTGAGAAAACTGACTTAACTAAAGCAGAGTCTTCAGGAATATGAACTAACTCTACAAAGGTAAGTTAGATAAAGATTGAGGAAGAACTTGCATGCCAACGTGGTGACTATTCATGTTCGCTGTTCACCTATGGAAAGACTGTAATGAAAAGAAAAGTGGAAATGAGAAAATGAGCTTTCACGGACATTGATAAAGGAGCCAAACACGGCTGATGAGACCTAAGGGAGGAGCCTGGTTATCTGTTGAAGCATAAAATCTTTTTGGCCTCTCTTGTGGTTTATAGGGCTCAAACTGCACACTGGTGAACTCTGGGGTCCCTGAATTTGTGGAGGATAAAAAGTTCTCACCAAATCTCCCAAAGTGAAGTTCTCCAAGAAACCAGTAAGATCTGCTGTCTCTTCCCATGAGTATGCTAACCACCACATAGACACCATCTGTGTATAGTGAGGTAGCACTCTAGTAAGGGTTTTAAGCTGCATGATTATTCTGCATGTTGTCTGGACTTGGTTGTGATTATGATTTTTCACTTTTTAGCAGAGCCGTGGGAAATAAATGCTTATAAATACAGTAGTTCGTAAGAGAAGACCCAACCCATAGGGGAAAGTAAAAATCAGTTATGAATGAAGCTTGCAGTAAGTTTTAAGAGTAGTACAATATTGAGCACCTTACAAAAGGAAAGCCTTAGATGGTCAAAAACTAGACACTGAGGCCTTCTGACGAGGAACTTTTAAAAATACTCCTCTCCCAGTTCTCAGTCTGCATTGCTTGTCCCTTCCTTTGGCAGAGGAGTTGCTGATCCTACTGTTCAGACTTCATGACGCTAATTAGGCCAGGGGATCCCTCTACCTTAAAAAATTATCCACATAGCTGTGACTCTCTCCTGTTCTCATCTCCTATGTGGCAAGATGGCAAGGCCACCTCCCACTGGCAGAAGCCCAAGCTACCCAGTATTCACCTCTTTTCTCCCACCTGGGTGTACCTGGGAACACTGAACTCTTTTTTCCCATGTGGGAAGACTGGAGGTGGGATTCAACCCTGGAGATTCCTTTAAGGCCCCTGTACCCGAGCCAAAGGTTTCCCATGGAGTTTACCAAAGAATTTCATAGTGGGGGTTAGGGCCCAAGCCCAGTGAATAAAGAAATATGACTTTGTCTCTTTGCCATTGATACTTGAGTGCATGTAACCTCAGAACATAGTAAAGGTGGATAAGAGTTGACTGTTCTTGGTGCCTTGCCTGTCTTACCTCTAATAGGTATCAACTATAATGAAGTTTTGCTTCCACAATTACTAAATGAATCCACACCCTCAAGGGTGTGAAATCTTAGGGAGGAAGCTTTAACCCAAGAATTGAATAGTCCTAACACCACTGATGCATCATCTTTTGAGGAGGTCAGGTATAATGTTCCTGTCCACTGGGAGTAGCTTGAAGTCACAGTTGGTCGGGACAGGAAAGGGGACCAAACCACACACCATAAATGTTGCACAAAGACTAATGACTAATATACTTCCCATTGTACCTTTTGGGATGCTTCTGGTTGTAAGTAATAGAGAATCCCAAATTAACTGACTTGAGCAATAAGCTGTTTATTATCTCACAAAAAAGAAGTTTAAAATTAGGCAATTGGGCTTCCCTGGTGGCGCAGTGATTGAGAGTCTGCTTGCCGATGCAGGGGACACGGGTTCGTGCCCCGGTCCGGGAAGATCCCACATGCCGCGGAGCGGCTGGGCCTGTGAGCCATGGCCGCTGAGCCTGCGCGTCTGGAGCCTGTGCTCCGCAACGGGAGAGGCCACAATGGTGAGAAGCCCGCGTACCGCAAAAAAAAAAAAAAAAAAAAAAAAAAAAAAAATTAGGCAAAGTCCAGTGTTGACTAATGCAGTGGCTCAAAGACATCATCAAAGGCCCAGATTCCTTCCATTTTTCTACTCTCCACTCATAATGTGTTGACTTTATTTTTAAGTTTTTTAAACTTTTTATTTTATATTGGAGTATAGTTGATTAACAATGTTGTGATAGTTTCAGGTGTACGGTGGAGTGATTCAGTTATACAAATATATGTATCTGTTCTTTTCCAAATTCTTTCCCCATTTAGGTTGTTACATAATATTGAGCAGAGTTCCCTGTGCTGTACAGTAGGTCCTTGTTGGTTATCCATTTTAAATATAGCAGTGTGTACATGTCAATCCCAAACTCCCTAACTATCCCTTCCCCCTTCCTTTCCCCCCTGGTAACCATAAGATTGTTCTCTGAGTCTGTGAGTCTGTTTCTGTTTCGTAAATAAGTTCACTTTTATGGTTTCTTTTTAGATTCCACATACAAGCAATATCATGTGATATTTCTCTTTCTCTGTCTGACTTACTTCACTCAGTATGACAATCTCTAGGTCCATCCTTGTTGCTGAAAATGACATTATTGCATTCTTTTTAACGGTTGAGTAATATTCCATTGTCTGTACGTACCACGTCTTCTTTATCCATTCATCTGTTGATGGATGTTTAGGTTGCTTCCATGTCTTGGTTATTGTGCACAGTGCTGAAGTGAATATTGGGGTGCACATATCCTTTTTTTTTAAAATAAGCTTATTTATTTATTTTAAAATTTATTTTTTTGGCTGTGTTGGTTCTTCGTTGCTGTGCATGGGCTTTCTCTAATTGTGGCAAATGGGGGCTACTGTTCATTGCAGTGCACGGGCTTCTCATTGCGGTGGTTTCTCTTGCTGCAGAGCACAGTCTCTAGGTGCGCAGGCTTCAGTAGTTTTGGCATGAGGGCTCAGTAGTTGTGGCTCACGGGCTCTAGAGTGGAGGCTCAGTAGTTGTGGCGCATGGGCTTAGTTGCTCCGTGGCATGTGGGATCTTCCCAGAGTAGGGATTAAACCCGTGTCCCCTGCATTGGCAGGCAGATTCCCAACCACTGCGCCACTAGGGAAGCCCCTGGGTTCGCGTATCCTTTCGGACCATGATTTTCTCTGGATGTATGCCCTAGAGTGGGATTACAGGATCATATGGTAGTTCTACTTTTAGTTTTTAAAGGAGCCTCCATACTGTCCTCTCTAGTGGCTGTACCAATTTACATTCCCACCAACAGAGTAGGAGGGTTCCCTTCTCTCCACACCCTCTCTAGAGTTATCGTTTGTGGAGTTTTTGATGATGCCCATTTTGACTGTTTTGAGGTGATATCTCATTGTAGCTTTGATTTGCATTTGTCTAATAATTAACTATGTTAACATCTTTTCATGTGCCTTGGCCATCTGTGTGTCTTCTTTGGAGAAATGTCTATTTAGGTCTTCTGCCCATTTTTGGATTGGGTTTGTTTTGATGATACTAAGCTGCATGAGCTATTTGTAAATTTTGGAGACTGATCCCTTGTTGGTTACATCATTTGCAAATATTTTCTCCCAATCTGTGTGTTGTCTTTTCATTTTGTTTATGGTTTCCTTTGCTGTGCAAAAGCTTTTGAGTTTAATTAGGCCCCATTTGTTTATTTTTGTTAATTTGCATTACTCTGGGAGGCGGATAGAAAAAGGTATGCAATTTACGTCAGAGAGTGCTCTGCTTATGTTTTCCTCTAAGAGTTTTATAGTGTCTGGTCTTTAATCCATTTTGAGCTCATTTTTGTGTATGGTGTTAAAGAAAAAAATTCATTGTTTTACATGTAGCTGTCCGGTTTTCCCAGTACCATTTATTGAAGAGACTGTCTTTCCCCTATTGTATAGTCTTGCCCCCAC
The DNA here is from genome assembly GCF_008692025.1 of Phocoena sinus. Lineage (NCBI taxonomy): Eukaryota > Metazoa > Chordata > Mammalia > Artiodactyla > Phocoenidae > Phocoena > Phocoena sinus. The sequence continues at coordinate 75,316,164 of NC_045768.1, read as the reverse complement.
TGGATAGTCTTGCCTCCTTTGTCGTAGATTAATTGACTATAGGTGTGTGGGTTTATTTCTGGGCTTTCTGTCCTGTTTCATTGATCTACATTTCTGTTTTTGTGCCAGTACCATACTGTTTTGATGACTATAGTTTTGTAGTATAGTCTGAAGTCAGGGAGCCTGATTCCTCCAGCTCCGTTTTTCTTTCTCAAGATTGCTTTGGCTATTCAGGCTCTTTTGTGTGTCCATTCAAAATTTTAAGACTTTTTGTTCTAGTTCTTTGAAAAATGCCATTGGTAATTTGATAGAGGTTGCATTGAATCTGTAGATTGCCTTGGGTAGTATAGTCATTTTGAAAATATTGATTCTTCCAGTCCAAGAACAGGGTATATATCTTTCCATGTTTGTGTCATCTGCGATTCCTTTCATCAGCAACTTATAGTTTTCAGAGCACAGGTCTTTTGTCTTCTTAGGTAGGTTTATTCCTAGGTATTTTATTCTTTTTGACGTGATTGTTAAGTGGGATTGTTTCTTGAATTTCTCTTTCTGATCTTTTGTTGTTAGTGTATAGAAATGCAACAGATTTCTGTGTATTAATTTTGTAACCTGCAACTTCATCATATTCATTGATGAGCTCTAGTAGTTTTTGGATAGCGTCCTTAGGATCTTCTATGTATAGTGTCATGTCATCTGCAAACAGGGGCAGTTTAACTTCTTTTCCAAGTTGGATTCCTTTTATTTCTTTTTCTTCTCTGATTGCCTTGGCTATGACTTCTAATGCTATGTTGAATAAAAGTGGAGAGAGTGAACATCCTTGTCGTTCCTGATCTTACAGGAAATGCTTTCAGCTTTTCACTGTTGAGTATGATGTTAGCTGTAGGTTTGTTGTATATGGCCTTTATTTTGTTGAGGTACATTCCCTCTATGCCCACTTTCTGGAGACATTTTACCATAAATGGTGCTGAAGTGTGTCAGAAGCTTTTTCTGCATCTACTGAGATGATAATTTGGTTTTTATTCTTCATTTTGTTGATGTGGTGTATCACACTGATTGATCTGAGGATATTGAAAAGTCCTTGCATTCCTGGGATATGATCATGGTGTATGATCCTTTTAATGTATCGGATTCAGATTGCTAGTATTTTGTTGAGGATTTTTGCATCTATGTTCATTATCAGTGATATTGTCCTGTAATATTCTTTTTCTGTGGTATCTTTGTCTGGTTTTGGTATCCAGGTGATGATGGCCTCATAGAATGAGTTTGGGAGTTTTCCTTCCTCTGCAATTTTTGGGAACAGTTTCAGAAGGATAGGTGTTAACTCTTCTCCAAATGTTTGATAGAATCCTCCTGTGAAGCCATCAGGTCCTGGACCTTTGTTTGTTGGGAGTTTTTAAATCACACTTTCAATTTCAGTGCTTTTGATTGGTCTGTTCGTATTCTCTATTTCTTCTTGGTTCAGTCTTGGGAGATTGTACCTTTCTAAGAATTAGTGCATTTATTCCAGGTTGTCCATTTTATTGGCATACAGTTGCTTGTAGTAGTCTCCTATGATCCTTTGTATTTCTGTGGTGTCAGTTGTAACTTCTTCTGTTTCACTTCTAATTTTATTGATTTGGGCTCTCTCCCTTTTTTTCTTGATGAATCTGGCTAAAGGTTTATCAATTTTGTCTATCTTTTCCAAGACCAGATTTTAGTTTCATTGATCTTTGCTATTGTTTTCTTTGTTTCATTTATTTCTATCTTTATGATTTCTTTCCATCTACTAACTTCAGGTTTTGTTTGTTCTTCTTTCTCTAATTGCTTTAGGTTAGATTGTTTATTTGAGATTTTTCTTGTTTCTTGAGGTAAGATTGTATTGCTATAAACTTCCCACTTAGAACTGCTTTTGCTGCATCCCATAGGTTTTGGATCATTGTGCTTTCATTTTCATTTGTCTCTAGGTATTTTTTGATTTCCTCTGTGATTTCTTCAGTGATCCACTGGTTGTTTAGTAGCATATTGTTTAGCCTCCATGGGTGTTTGTGTTTTTTACAGTTTTTTTTCTGGTAGTTGATTCTAATCTCGTAGTGTTGTGGTCGGAAAAGATGCTTGATATGAGTTCAGTTTTCTTTAAATTTACCGAGGCTCGCTTTGTGGCCCAGCATGTGGTCAATCCTGGAGAATGTTTCATGTGAACTTGTGAAGAATGTGTTTTCTGCTGCTTTTGGATGGAATGCTCTATAAATATCAATTAAGTCCATCTGGTCTAATGTGTCGTTTAAGGCCTGTGTTTCCTTTTTGATTTTCTGTCTGGATGATCTGTCCATTGATGAAAGTGGGGTGTTAAAGTCCCCCACTATTATTGTGTTACTGTTGATTTCTCTCTTTATGACTGTTAGTATTTACCTTGTGTATTGCGTTGCTCCTATGTTGGGTGTATATATATTTACAATTGTTATATCTTCTTCTTGGATTCATCCTTTGATCATTATGTAGTGTCCTTTGTTTCTTATAGCAGGCTTTATTTTAAAGTCTATTTTGTCTGATATGAGTATTGCTACTCCAGCTTTTTTTTTGATTTCCATTTGCATGGAATATCTTTTTCCATCCCCACACTTTCAGTCTGTATATGTCCCTAGGTCTGAAGTGGGTCTCTTGTAGACAACATATATATGGATCTTGTTTTTGTATCCATTCAGCCAGTCTGTGTCTGGTTGGAGCATTTAATCCATTTACATTTAAGGTAATTATGGATATGTATGTTCCTATTGCCATTTTCTTAATTGATTTGGATTTGTTTTTGTAGGTCTTTTTTCTTCTCTTCCTCTCTTGTTCTCTTCTCTTGTGGTTTAATGACCCTCTTTATTGTTGTGTTTGGGTTGCTTTTTCTTTTTTGTGTGTTTTTGGGTTTGCTGTTCCCATGAGGTTTTGATACAGCAGTCTATATATGTACAAGGTTGTTTTAAGTTTCTGGTTCCTTTCCCACCCAGAGGAATTCCTTTAGCATTTGTTGCAAAGCTGGTCTGGTGGTACTGAATTCACTTGGCTTTTGCTTGTCTGTAAAGCTTTTGATTTTTCCATCAAATCTGAATGAGAGCCTTGCTGGGTAGAATATTTTCAGTTGTAGGTTCTTTTCTTTCATCATTTAAAATATTTTGTGCCACTCCGTTCTGGCCTGCAGAGTTTCTGCTGAAAATCAGCTGATAACCTTATGGGAGTTCCCTTGTATGTTATTTATCATTTTTCCCTTTTTGCTTTTAATATTTTTTCTTTATCTTTAATTTTTGTCAGTTTGATTACTGTGTGTCTCAGCATGTGCCTCCTTGGGTTTATCCTGCCTGGGACTCTGCGCTTCCTGGACTTGAGTGACTGTTTCCTTTCCCATGTTAGGGAAGTTTTCAGCTAATATCTCTTCAAATATTTTCTCAGGTCTTTTCTCTCTCTCATCTTCTGGGACCCCTATAATGCGAATGTTGGTGCATTTAATGTTGTCCCAGAGGGCTCTTAGGCTGTCTTCATTTCTTTTCATTCTTTTTTCTTTATTCTGTTCTACAGCAGTGATTTCCAACATTCTGTCTTCCAGGTCACTTATCTGTTCTTCTGCCTCAGTTATTCTGCTCTTGATCCCTTCTAGTGTATTTTTCATTTCAGTTATTATATTGTTCATCTCTGTTTGTTTGTTCTTTAGTTTTTCTAGGTCTTTGTTAAACATTTCTTGCATCTTGTTGATCCTTGCCTCCATTCTTTTTCCGAGATCCTGAATCATCTTCGTGATTATTATTCTGAATTCTTTTTCTGGAAGATTGCCTCTCCACTTCAGTTAGTCGTTTTTCTGGGGTGTTATCTTGTTCCTTCACCTGGGACATAATCCTCTGCCGTTTCGTTTTGTGTAACTTTCTGTGATTGTGGTTTTGTTCCACAGGCTGCTGGATTGTAGTTCTTCTTGCTTCTGCTGTCTGCCCTCTGGTGGATGAGGGCAAGAAACTATCCAAGAAACTCGTGCAAGCTTCCTGATGGGAGGGACTGGTGGTGGGTAGGGCTGGGTCTTGTCCCTCTGGTGGGCAGGACCTCCTCAGTAAAACTATAATCTGCTTGTCTGCTGATGAATGGGGCCCTGTCCCCTCCCTGTTGGTTGTTTGGCCTGAGGTGACCCAGTACTGGAGCCTACAGGCTGTTTGGTGGGGCTAATAGTGACCTCCAGGAGGGTTCACACTAATGAGTACTTCCCAGAACTGCTTCTTCCAGTGTCATTGTCCCCACAATGAGCCACAGCTGTCCTCCACCTCTGTAGGAGACCCTCCAATACTAGCACGTAGGTCTGGCCCAGTCTTTATGGGGTCACTGCTTTCTTCCCCTGGTTACTGGTGCACATAATACTTATTTGTGTAGCCTCGAAGAGTGGAATTTCTGTTTCCTCCAGTCCTGTGGAAGTCCTGCAGTCAAATCCTGCTGGCTTTCAAAGCTGGATTCTCTGGGTACTCCTCCTCCTGTTGCCAGACCCCCGGGCTGGGAAGCCTGATGTGGTGCTCAGAACTTTCACTCCAGTGGAGAGCTTCTGCGGTATAATTGTTTTCCAGTTTGTGGGTCGCCCACCCAGCAGGTATGGTATTTGATTTTATCACGATTGCGCCCCTCCTACCATCTCGTTGCGGTTTCTCCTTTGTCTTTGGAAGTAGGGTGTCTTTTTTGGTGTTGATGGTTGTTCAGCAGTTAGTTGTGATTCCGGTGTTCTCGTAAGAAGAGGTGAGTGCACGTCCTTCTACTCTGCCATCATGAGCTGAACCCACAACGTGTTGACTTTAGTTGCCAGGCTTGTCTCCTAATCTGTGCCAGCTTTCTACAGCAGCTTCAAGCACAGAACAGCAACCAAAGGCCAGAAAGAGAAAGGAGTCTTTTCTCATGGGCCTTTTGAAGAATAGGAAAACTTTTCCAGAAGCCCCTCTTCAGACTTTCCCTCCTTCCTCATGTCCAGGATTATGTTGTAGTTCTTCTTCTAAACCACTGACTCTAAGAGGACTAGAACTAACACAACTGACTAAGATTAATCCAGGCATCCTCTGAGCCTTGGGAGTGGCCATCTCTCCTGAAGTACCTGGCTGCCTGAGATCCAACCTGAACTGAGGTCCTGTAAAGCAAGAGAGAAGGAAAGGAATGGCCGTTCAGTGGGTAACTGAGTGTGTCTGCCACAAATCATGGTCGACTATGATATGTGTATCAGTCACTCAGTTAAATTTGGTAGGGCTAACTCTAACACAATTGTGGAGCAAGTCTCCACTCTCTTTCTAACTTGGAGAGATTCTGTATTGGTTTCCTATTGATATAACAAATATATAACAAATTATCACAAACTTAGTAGCTTAAAATAATGCACATTTATTATTTTATAGTTCTGGAAGTCAGAAATCTGAGATGAGTCTCACTGGGCTAAAATTCAAGGTGATGGCAGGGCTGCATTCCTTCTGGAGGCTCTAAGGGAGAATGGATTTCCCTGTCTTTCACAGCTTCTAGAGGCTGTATTCCTTGGCTTCTGGTCATCTTCAAAGCCAACATGCTTGGGTAGAGTTCTTCTCTTGCTGCCATTCCTCTGGCTGTCTTTCTTCTGCTTCCCTTTCCTACTAAGGAACTTTGTGATACATTGGGCCCACTTGGGTGATCCAGAATAATCCTCTGTCACAAGGTCAGCTAACTAGCAACCTTAATTCTACCTGCAATCTTAATTCTCCTTGACACGAAACCTAACATATTCACAGGTTCTGAACACTAGGTACGTAGGTATCTTTGAAGGGCAAGTATTCTGCCTACCACAGTGACTATTTTCACCCTTCAGATACTAAGGACTCTCACAGCAGTGTCTATGGGAATGAGCACAGCATCTGGGTTTGAATTTTAGCTTCTCTACTTACATAGTACAGGTATGTGTACTTGGACAAGTTATATGACTTCTCTAAGATTTAGTTTCCTCACATATAAAATGAAATTAATACTAATTATCTCAAAGGGTAGTTGTAAGAATAGTAAGGCCATATATGGAAAATGCCTAATAAGCTGCCAAACTCAGAACATATGTTCAGTAAGATGGCATCGTCACCATTTCCTTCATCTCTGAAAGCCTATGAATATTATATAACCACTGCTTCTATTACTAGAGGTATGGATTCTAATGCTAGTTTTCTTAGCCATGTAATCATTGGCTGGGTATTAAATTTTTCTGAGGTTAAGTTTTCTCATCTGTAAAATGGGAATAATAAAAGTCTTTTCACAGAGGAGGTGAAGATGAAATGAAATAGCATGTATTTATTGCCTAGCCTGGTTCCTGATGGATATGAGTCATCCGTTAAATTCAGTTCCCTTCTTTTCCCCAATGCCTATTCTCACAAGAGCTTTACAACTCATTCACCAAGGCAGTGGTTCTCAAACTTCAGTGCACAGCAGAATCATCTAGAAAGTTTGTTTAAAATACAACTTCTTGGGTCTTGCTCCACTCCTACCAAGTCAGGAATTTGGAGATAGGAAGGGGGGCTGGATAGTCTGTATGAAGACATAAATAATTGATCAAACTTTAACGTAATATCTTTCACAGAAATACTTCAATTTTAACACTGAACAAAGTTATCTTAAGGGTTTAACTAGGAAATTTCAGGCATCAGCCAGCAGGTATTGGAGATATTTTGAGGGGATGCTAGACCTTGCCAGTGTTTCTGAATTAGAACATATATCAGGGCAAAAAGAGTTTAGATGAGGAAGGAGAAAGAAAACCAATGGTTACTTAGATTTCCTGTGTATTACTCCATATTACCTTTGTCTTCATTAAAGTGGGAAGTGGGGAGCTGGTGGTAAAATATTTAGCATTAAATTATAGAGATTTTACAAAGATGGTCTCTGTGGATGCTCCTTTTTATGTGATAAAAGTACCTTAATATTATCCCAACATGTTCTTCACTGTGACCAAACTACTAATACTTTGATGGTGCTTCATGTCCCTTCCCATTAGTAATGTTCTCACAAGTGAAGAGAGTGAAAGAAGGTAAGAAGATACTGGATTTTATCATCTGTTCTGCCCTGTGCATCCTTGCTTGTAGGTAGGCTTCCTTTTTATTCCACATTGAGCTCCACCCATATAATAACTCCACTCTCATTATGTAAATATACAGCAATAAGACATTAGAAAATTTTTTTGTTAATAGGAATATTAAAGCAAAAGAACAAATTGCAATATATTAGACAATATCCAATAGGTATTTTCTCAGGGAAATTTTTTTGAACCTCATTTGTTGCTAAAGAGGAGAAATTTAATCCACGCATGCTATTGGTTATGATTTTTTTCCCGCAAAAGTGGGATCAGGAAAAGGGACACCAAAGCTGTACTGACTGAATTCCCAGGTTTGTGGAATCAGAAGGGATTCTTGCTATTCAGTTATGCCTGGCTGAAGACAGTGCATTTTCTTCTATGATGTTTATGTCACTTTTCATTAATTCTGAGAGGCCTGTTCCTTTAGAAACCAGGGTAAACAAAGTAGTGTATTGGATTAGATCTCTACCGTGAATAAATTTATTTTCTAGCAAGTGTAAAAAACGAGTAAGGCCAAAACCCCCCAGAGCAGAAAATGTCACAGTGATTGCTAATACATTACTGCGCAGAAAAAGGCCTAATAAAAACCCCTATTAGGATGTCATACCTGCTTACGACTGAATTCTCCAGAAAGTTTATTTGATATGTCTAAGCCAATTATCAAAGTCTTAGTGATAAGAAGCAGCTCACTGGACCTGAATGTGTCAGAATAGAATGACTAGATTGTGGGAATTCATGGACCTCTGCTTTGAATAATTAACTTGCCTCTTTGTAGAATGCATACACTTTGGAAACTAATTTTCTCTTTGCACAAAGTATTTTGCCCTTGTGCTGCCTTTGAAAAGTAAGCTGTTTAGCTGTAAGATTATTCCCTTTTTCATTATATCTGCCTCGAGCTTCTTTCCCTATCTTTAGGCCCAGCCTTCTCTTTGCTCTTTGTCTTGGTGGCATCATTCTGATGACACCGATGTAGCCTTCAACAGGAAACGTGATATGCAGTGATGACATTTCCTCTAAATGGAATTTAAGCATTTGCTCTGCAATGATATTATAATGCTTCATCTGTCTTTGCATTTTGCTCTGACTAAAATGCAAAGTTTATTTTTAAGGAATTTCAAGACTGTTTTCCCCCAGGAGGGGAGCAGAAGTGTTGGTTGCATTTATCATTTTGTAGATAAAAAGTAAAACTGATCTGTGTCTGTCTGGAATTACAAAATCAATAACCAGACCTGATTGCGCAAATGACCAGACAATTCAAAAGGCCTTTTTTCCCCCCCAAATGGGCCAAACAGATCCCTTGTTCTGGTAACACATAGGCAAGTGTTCCTCAGTCTTTGGGTTGTGATATGGACAACTATCTTATGTTCCTTCTCTAGCTCTAAGATAGACATCACAGTAGGGTTTCATCAGTGTTGTGCGCTGACACCATCCCCCTGGAGACTTCCCTGATAAAGTTTTCCACGCCCTTTGGAGACCTATCGGTCTGCTAGTGAGAGAAAGAATCACTGGAGAGCATGGGTAGAAACCATCAAGCAACGGGTATTTTGGCTTGTTTTATGATCTAGGATTTGACATTTCTTCTTTCAGCAGTTTTTGTTTGGTAACTGCAATTGACATCTGGTGGCTACACACCTGGCAAAAGGGTCATGAAGATTAATGAGCATTTAAAATTCATTGGAAGAAACACAGGGTAGTATGTAGTCTCAAGTTATATTTCTGGACGCACATTCCTATGCAACAGAAAAGGTCTCTTCCAGCTCTGATTCTAAGAAACCTGTTTAGGAAGACCTGCCTTCCCCAGAGGAGTTGAATTACTTGGCATCATGTCCCGCATTTCCGTCCATACAGCGAGCTTCTAACAAAATCTTACAGGAAGAGTTAAGCCGTACCTTAAATAAATTTCAAAACTACATGTTCTGTATAGGGCTGCTTTTCTTTCACATTCACTCAAATAATCAATAAAGTCCATGAAGACGGCTTAGCATGATGGAGTCTGCAATGAGGTAAATCACTGAAGTAACCTCCGTGGAGACTGATTTTCAGGATTCACAAAATTTGCCGAAATAGAATGGTATACAAGTGTTCGTGGGCAAAGTACGTCGGTGTTCATCCCCTCCTCTTCTGGGTCTATTTCAAAATGTCCTATCCAGATTTCGAATCCTATCTAGACTTTGAAGATTTCTTGTAAAAACAGCTCTCACTACAGCTTTCTTCCTTCTGTCCACACTCATTGCTGTAGCTGTGGCTATTTTACAATACCCACCATAGGAAAGAAAAAAGGCAAAGAGCAAAAGCCTCTGGATTCTTACCCACTGATAACTGTATCGACTGGTATGATCCTCTAGGGTGATTCTCAAGGAGAGTAAAAATAAAAGCAAATGCTTGAGAATAAAATTACTCCCTCTCATTTAAAAATATGCTTTTGGAAGGAGGTTGGTGATCATAAAAGGCAAATAAATGATGATAGGATGTGACAACTCCAAAACTGATTAAGAATCACTGCTCTGAGAACTTACATTCTAAAGAAAGCATCCCGCATCTGTACAAGTGTCTCTTATACATATGCTAATCAGTTCCACTGATAATTTTAGCTTTTGGTTTGTTTTCTTCCTGTTCTTCCTGTTATTTTATGTTCTTCTTTGCTCAACTTCACAGGCACATCCAGGGGAACACAATTGCTTATCATTCAAGTTTGGGGGAGTATGTTGGGAATATGTAATAGTCTTCGGCACTAGATGTTTTCCTTCATGAAGTAGAATTTGATGAGTGCTTTTGAATAATAAGAATGGTTTGGGGTGACTGGAAGAAATCAGGGATTACAGTACAGATTTATATCTCCAGTCAGATTAAAATATTTATGTATTTCTGGACATAATAACCTCCTGATTCCTTCATCTCTTCTCAAAACAGATTGTATTAAAATGAAACACTTGAAGTGTGGCATTGCAGTGGACTCATGAACCATTTATTCAGGCTTCCTCTTTGCACCTGGAAAGAGGGAAAGAGAAACACTTCTCTTCAACTATGGCCTGTAACAAGGATTGTTATGCCGTGTCTAAAGCAGCTCTCTGAGGCTGATAAAAACCTTGTTTTGAAAACGAAGGTGCTTCAACCAGCTCCCTTTGACAGTATCACTGTCAGCTGGCATTCAGGCACACAAATCCGCAAGCAGAGCCCCACCCCTTATGCAACATGGCTAAGCAGCTCTTCTCTCTGCCTGGGTCTTGCCTCCCCGGGAGAGCTAAGCCCACCTCCTGGGTTTCTCATCCTTTACTTTATTGCCTCCCTTTAGGCTCCCTGCATCATATTTAATTCCTCTTTCTGCTTTGGTGTCTCCATCTTTCTCAGCTCTTTCCATCTTTCTAATTTGGTCCCTACTCACTTTCGTATTTCATATCCTCCCCCCCCCCACAGCTTCCTACCTCTGCTCTCCTTCTGCCCCTGATCGCCTGACCTTAACTTCCATTGACCTACCTCAGCTGGGAACCAGAGATGAAGGGAGCTCACTGACGCAGTCCATGTGGATTAGCCTCCCCGGTCACTAAACAGGTTGGCAGAGGGTGAATAATAAGGGAGACAAGAAGAAGATATCCAGCATACTGGGCAATATGCATGGCATGCAGAAACTATTATTTTTTGGACCTTCTGTTCACTCTAAATTTGTGCAAAATTCTAAGCACATTTATTTTCCTTTATAAAAATTATTGTTTGTCAAAAGAACAGAGTGCTCAGATATGTAACATATGTTGATTATTATCTTAAGTCCTTCAGATATGTAGAGCTTGACTCTAAGAAGGAAAATTTTACGCTTCCTCATCTATGCTCAGTGACATCCCTTTCTGACGGTCAGTGTTATAGCATCTTTCTAAAGTAGCTGTCTTAGTGAAAAATCACTTTGGGGCAGGTTGCTCTTGCCATACAAGACCCTCCTAGGGTTAGGTAAAGTGGAGTTTACTTGAAGGAAGAGAGCATTCTCAGTGATCCCGAGACATGAGAGTTATTGCTTCTGTGATGTGTACCTTTCCCGCCTGAGAAATGCTGACTGGAATTCTTTTGATTCTTGTAGTTTCAAGCCTTTTCAACTACATCTTTAGATAAATAGACTTGGCATAGTTGACTCCAAACTTCCATAAAAGTCCAACTCTGTCTTGTCTTAATGCACACTATTTTGTTTTAGTTTTAGTCTGAATTTGTGAAAGTATCACTGAATCAGAATTTGCCATGTAGTGGTCTGCTTACTTAAGTCCACTAAAAGTTTTTGTCTGTTTTAGTTTTGTTTTCTCACAAGCCAAATATTAAGACAGTTGGGGAATAGGACAAGCTAATGACATGTTTGTTTTTGTAGGCACTATATCCTAAACTAACCCAACCTCAGTTCATTCGTTTTTCAAGGGTGGTGTGTGCTTGGGTTGAGTAGTGAGCTCCTTGTCCTTTGAAAAACATTGATCTTAGGAATTTTGATTTTGTATTTCGAATAAAGTTGTGATAATCTACAAAGGAAGGAAAACTTTAGATTTGAGTTTAGGTGACATGGCCACACATGACTAAGTTATGAAAAGCATGTCCTCAGGAAAAAAAGGAAGGAAGAATTGAGAAAAATTTTACATACACTATTTTGCAGTTTGACTTTTGTGTGTTTAGTTTAATAACTCTAGTTTGTCCTATTAAAATGATTTGCTTTATTATAGTTTATTTCTACTGTGGAGATACAGTCCTTTGTGAAATCCTAACCAGGCCTTGTGTTTTTAAAAAAATTCCATATATGCTGGTTAGATATTGCTTTACAAAAGGTGGCCTGAGGAGCAAATGCTTTTTACAACAATCTTAAAATCACTAGGTAGAACCATATTATAACATAAGAACTGGGAAATTGTCTTGGTGTTTGTGGTGAATGTTAACCACACCACATAAAATGTGTATAATCCTATTTTGGAATATATAATTCAGGGTCTAGCTGAATACAGGCTATAATGGATAGCATTGGGCTGGGTTGTTTCAAGATGACAGGACGGAGCGTTGAGCTTGTGATGGTAGAGACATTTTAAATGACATGGCAGGAGAATTCTTTGAGCTCTTCGGTAGAGCAGATAGGGCTTCAACAGCCTGAGGAAACTGCCGAGTATCACCTTATGGACTTGGCTAATTTCTAGGAAGCTCTGTGTCAAATTTTCTACCTTTAGTATAGAATATGATGGCATGAGCTTTGGGTAGTAACCGTACAGATTCATCTTATGTTTTTTTCCCCCTGTTTCCACATTTATTTATTACATTTTATATTAAGAGAGGATTTGTGTGAATGGAGAGTCTTTCCTAGCTCTCTGTTCCTGCAAAGCTTCTGGGTTCCATTTTGTGCCATTCCTCAGAAAACGAGACTTAGAGTCTAATCCTTCACGGGACAGACAAATGATGTGGCATCAGAGCTGGTAAGTTCACAGTGTGGATTTTGTGTTCTGTTTAAATTAAATCCAAATCTTCTGTACTTATTAAAAATGAAGCTCTCTTCCCCTTTGGAATCAAATATAGTCTTAGCTACTCTCTCCTTGGGATCTTAGGAAGCATGGAAAATTCTCAGCCCATTTGCTTCCTAACGTGTTTTAAAAAAACAGATATGATATCATCATTATGTAATTAAAAATTGGATGGTGCAGGATTTAAAAAAAATCACTTCTCATTAAAGATAAGTATATACCCATGTATCACTGATCCTTAATATTGAACATTATCTGTTTTGTGACAATTAGATGGTTGCTGTAGTTACCTTACGAAGTCGGGTTTACAATGTAAAGACACGAAACATAAAAAAAGTAGAAGAATATAACAAACAAATAAGAGCTTTTTAAGGGGCAGTTCTATTTGATACAACGAAAAGAATCACAGAATGAAACAAGAAAAAAGACTGTATCCTCTTGAAGGACCATCCTTCAAACAAGTAAGAGCAAGATGGCATTCAAATCTGGGGGGGCTGTCTGGGCAGCAGTGGTGGGGCTGAATCACCACCTCTCTTATTTTAATAACCTCTCCAGTATCTACAAGCTTTTGTAAAGTCAGAATGCTGTTTGTTTATTTAAAGCAGCCCATTATATAAGGATTCTACACATATCCCTTAGCAAATCCGAGACAGTCTTGCTTAGAGCCTTACAGAATTTACTTTCCTTTATAAATCAGCTAACAGACCTAATAGATCAGGCTTTCTGTTTCCTCCTCCTGGATATCTCTTGTCAACCCAGATTATCTACCACTTCCCTCTACTCCAGTTGGTCCCCTAAGCACTGAATTTCAATCAAGTGGCATTGCTCAGATCTCCTGCCAGCGTTTAGGAGGGGCAGGCTCTCAGTTTTACTTGTGCCCCGTGGTCAGTGTTCCTGCCTGCTGTGAATCACATGGGTTCACGCACTGGAGCAGGTGGGAATGACCAGAACTCCCCTATTGCTCGGTGTTCACTTCTGACCCATTACCACCACGGATGGCTGGATGGTCTTCAGGTTATGGCCCTTAGTTATGTTACCTTTGTAGTTTCTAACAAGCAGCAGAGGCTCAGCAAATCTTGGTTGCATATATAAATGAGTGCGTTGAAGCCTTCTCAAAATGTGACTAATTCTTTATAGCCTTTATTAATATTATAATTTTACATCTATTTGTATGATTATTTGACTGATATGTCTAGTTCTCAACCTTAGTTACCCTTTGGAATCTTTTGGGGACCTTTAAAACATATTCATGTGTGGGCCTCACCTCAGGAGCTTTTGACTTTATTGGCCTGGGGTTGGCTGTGCACTGGGAATTGTGAAAACTCCCTGGATGATTCCAATATGCAACCAAGGTTGAAAGCTGCTGTTATAGACTGTAAACTCCTTTAGGTAAAGGATCACATTTTCTGCTCACCATGATATTCCAGCACTTAGTTCAGTGTCTAGCATCTACTCAACAAATGATTGTTGAGTGAATAAATAAAAGTTTGAACACATGGCTTTGTAATAACTCTTGAGGATAGCACAATAAAAAGAGATTAATTGAATAGAGGTTTTTCTGAAGATGCTTCTGGTATGTTACGTTACCTGTGATGAAGCTCATATGGCCACAGTGTGGTCTTAAAGGACGCTACTCCTGAAACATCCAGGGATCGTCTCAGGGAGCAGAGGTCTCCCAGTCTCTGGGAGTTTTAGAAGCTGTCGCTCACATTGGCCTATTTCAGGATGGATGGTGTGATGGTTGAGCAGATGAAACTACTGGAAAAAAAATTTTTTTTGAAACTCAACAGCTCTTTCTTTAAATTTCTAATCAGAAGGAAAATGTTAAAGCTTGGAGATTTTGTATGCAAAGCTCCTTGACTGTTAATTAGGTGAGCATTAGGAGGAAGAAAAAAAGAAGAAAAAAAGTGGTATCCTCAGTAAATGAGGAGAAAAATGCTTGCACAGTAGTAGATCAGCAGGTAATTTAAAGATGAAAAAAAACGAGCAGGGGAAAATTCAGGGCTAGGGTTATGTGATTGACCAAGAAATGCAAATTTTTTTCTTTTAAAGAAAAAGCTGACTTTTAATTTTTTTATAGTATCATTTGGAAATGATTGAATTTAGGTGAAGTATAGTGCATTTGGAAAGATATAGCTTAAGTGGCGAGATTCAGAGCTGAAGTGTGGATTGTGGTCCTGCTGCAGTTACCTGTTTTGCTGGATGACCTTGGAGTTCTTTCCTCCCCCTTGGTAGCTCCTGCCCCACTTGCCTTCGTGACTCCTGAGATGTTAAGTTGGCCCCACGCTTCAGCCTGGCTGCGTCTCTGGTGAGGAAAGGGCAACGGTGTGGAGTACCCTGGGAGGTGAGGCCGCTGCCTGGTGTTACCTGCTGCCAGGGGTTACCTGCCACAGCAGTGTGAAAAGAATTTCAACATAAAACAGTGTCTATGCCTCTATCGCTTATGAGATAAAGGTTGTCACTCAGAGAGGCCAGCCCCCAGACAGCTCTCCCGCCCATCTCATCTCCTTTAAAGAGGTGAGAGGAAGACTCAGCCACACAGGAATAGTCTCACAATGAAGTGGAAACCCTTCAGTCATCTCACCCCAGTTGTCCATATACAGGACCAGCAGTGTTGAACTGTTCATCCTCCAAACAAAGAACAGTGTGTCTTCTTAGATAGCTCCGTGGAGAGAAGCTTCGTTCGTTTTTGGTTACTCTGACAATCAAGGACCCTTAAAGACATTTTTATGTCATTCTGAGCCTGTGACATCTTTGTTTGAAACTCTTTAGCTGTGCCCCTTCAGATATGGAAAAAGTCCCAAAATGTAACAGGGGAGATATTGAACATTGTAAATAACCATTATGGCATCAAAGTGGACACTGGTCTAGAACAGGAAAGGAGATTGGAGGTCCTAGACCCAGTTATTACCATTTAGCTGTGAGGAGCTCTCAACGTCCCAGTGGAGTGGAGGATGGCAACCAGGGACCCCATTCCAACTGATACGGAAGTTTTGATTTTCTAGCAAGACGTTGTAACTATTGTAGCTAGATGTTGTAGCTAGGTGTGTACCCAGTTTATTAGCTGACCTAAGTGCACCTCCGTTATCTAGCCTCAGCCTATGCCTCTGGCTTAACTTCTGCTTTTCTTCTCTTACACTCTAATCTCCAGCTTTGCTGCATCAATGGCTAGTCCCTGAGTGTGCGAGATGGTTTCCCATTTTTGTGACTTTGCACATACTCTTCCCTGTGCCTGGTATATTTTTCCCTTTCTTGAATTTCTGCAAAATCTCCTACTCTTCCCTCAAGATCCTGCTCAATTGCCACCCTTGCCCCCAGCCACACTGCGGTAGCATTTTTATCACCCTTCCTTTGTGTCCCTGCATTCTTCTTCGTATGCCTCTATGATTGTCTGTCTCACTGAAACGATAATTATTTATTTACATTTCTAGCTCTCCACTAGATTGTGAATTCCTTTCAGGGCACAGAGTAGACATGGTATCTGTAGGGCGCGGCCGGATAGCCATTACGCATGCACTAAGTATGCTGCTAGGGCGTATGCACCTAATATACTAATCAGGTTTTGAAGCA
This sequence comes from Phocoena sinus, assembly GCF_008692025.1. Taxonomy (NCBI): domain Eukaryota; kingdom Metazoa; phylum Chordata; class Mammalia; order Artiodactyla; family Phocoenidae; genus Phocoena; species Phocoena sinus. The sequence goes on along the minus strand of NC_045768.1, from coordinate 75,300,096 downwards.
GTGGCCTATCCAAAGTCCGACTTGCGAAATGCGATAACCATACGGACGAATCAGGGACTTACACGAGTCCTTAAGCCCTTATATAAGCAGACAGGCTCGAGCGTACGGGGTCTTCCTTCCATCCGCCCGAAACCAAGCTGTACTCCAATAAAGTGTGATGCGAGAAGAATCTAGCGTGTGGTGATTCGTCATTCTGCTGGTCAGAAGCGGCTCGCCGCGAGTGGTGCCGAAACCCGGGAACCTGCGCGCCCCGCATGGAGGACCGATTCAGAACTCGACACACGGAGTGAACCGCCGTTAAGTAGTCCAGTTTAGGTATGTTTTTTGCTGCAATAGAGCCCGAGATTTTTATTTTCGCTTTCGTTCTCTTCGTAGCTGTCGCACTTTTTGTCTGCGTGTGGCTACGGTGCCATCAGCCCGACCGAGTGTGTCTCCCCTGGCCATTAGATAGGTCAGAGATCTTCCCGCTTTAGCAAGTTGCTCATATATGAGAGTGAACTATGGGGAATAGTTCATCCGCGGAACCAACCTTTGGATTCCATGAGCCCATCCAAGCCCTTCTGAACGATCGAGGACTTAAGATTTCACATAAAACTATTAGTAAACTGTTGCAGGATATTGATGGTGCCGCCCCATGGTTTGCGGTGTCTGGAAGCCTGACTGTTCCATCTTGGGAAAAACTGGGGAAGGACTTGGCTGATCGTCACAAAATGGGGGAGCTCTCTCGAGGCACGTTTCCGTTATGGAGAATGATACATTCGTGCTTAAGAGAAGGGAAATGCGAAGATATTGTACAGATGGGCCGTAAAGCTCTTAGCATACATCAAGATAGTGCGTCAGAAAGTGAAAATATAGGGACTACGGTAGATAGGCCTAAGAATCCTAGGAAAAAGAGAGAAAAACAAATAGAAAAATCGGATGCAACGCCAGGATTGTATCCACTCTTAGATGAATTTAAAGCGCTTTATTTGTCTCAAGATGAGTTGAATCCCAAGGAGGAGGCAGATCTGGAAGAAGCAGCTGCCGAATATGAAAGAGGACGATATGGCAGTTCCCCATGTGCTCGTCCGCCATTTTGTGCCTCTGCGGGTGCTCGTCCGCCATTTTGTGCTTCTGCTAAATCAAAAGCTTTAACATGTACTCAGACTTCCGCTTTTATTGCTAGCGCCCCCCCTGGCGCTGCGGTTCGGGAACCGCCAAAGTGTACATTCATACCCAGAGAAGTCTGGTCTCAGGTACCCACAGCTTTTCCGGTGTTTGAAGACCCAGCCACGCGTCAAAGATATTATGAGATGGTGGATTATAAAATACTTAAGGATCTTGCAGAGGCTGCCAGGGGATATTTAAGCAGAAGTTGAATATCCTGCAGCTGAATGCAACCAGAGTGGATCCAGTGACTCTTGGAGAATTTACCGCATGGCTAGCTAGAGCATTTTCCTTTTTTAAGGAATGGGTGGGTGTGGGACTGTTCGCAGCCTGCTGTTTGTTTGGGATAGTGTTGTGTCTCTGGTTGGTCTGTCGTATTCGCATTCGAACCCGGCGAGATAGGATAATGCTCACTCAGGCGCTTGTGGCCATCAGTGAAGGCGAGTCCCCCGCAGCCTGGCTCTCCACCCTAAAAAACATATGATCGCCCTTGCACAGAGGGGCCTTGCCGCCATTGCACCTCTATAGGGGATCGGCCCTAGGGGCTGCCTCTGCACGGAGAGGTCTCGTTACCATTGCACCTCCATGAGGAGCCCATGCCATGTGAAGACAGCCCTTGCACCCTGCAGTTCGATTGCGAGCATTGCACGCAGGAGGGTGTCTGCGAATGCAAGCGGAAACTACCGGTACACCGTGTACATACCCCGGTATGAGCACTGGTACAGGTCAATGTCCGCTGCAATGGTCGAAAAGAAAAAAGGGGAAGATGTAGGGCGCGGCCGGATAGCCATTACGCATGCACTAAGTATGCCGCTAGGGCGTATGCACCTAATATACTAATCAGGTTTTGAAGCAGTGGCCTATCCAAAGTCCGGCTTGCGAAATGCGATAACCATACGGACGAATCAGGGACTTACACGAGTCCTTAAGCCCTTATATAAGCAGACAGGCTCGAGCGTACGGGGTCTTCCTTCCATCCGCCCGAAACCAAGCTGTACTCCAATAAAGTGTGATGCGAGAAGAATCTAGCGTGTGGTGATTCGTCATTCTGCTGGTCAGAAGCGGCTCGCCGCAGGTATCCACATTCATATCCTCAGGACATGGCAGGTACTTGATAAATGTTTGTTCAGTGAACCAATGAATGAATTCTTTTGTGTAAATAGAGAGCAAGGGGTCAACATTCTCATGTAGGGATATTTTATACAGTTGTGAACTCCCCTCACTCCTTTTTATTTTATCCTTAATATTATCTCATGTAGGTTAAATAATATTACATCTTTTAATCTTCCTCCAGAAAACTCTTTTCCTCTTTCTAGTCAACTTTGCCTTTTTGGCCTTTATTTTCTCTCCATTATTTAAAAACTGTCATGGCCAGTACTAGACACAGAACATGTTTAAGGTATAAGCTGATGAATGGGACAATGGAAGGCTTATTTTGGAGTCCTTGAGGGTCACACTCCTTCCGGGGCATTCTGTGCTCATTTCCTCTCTTTCCTGATGACAGTATTTCATTGCTGACTCACACTCAGTTTGTCTCCTCTGATTCCTGCCATGATTATTTGTGACTCGGTTCTTGGTTGTCTCTTTCCATCCTGTATTTATCCAGGTCTGGTTTTGTCCCCAAATGCTCCAGCTTGATCTGACCTATTTTTCTTTTCCCTCTTAGGACGTGTGTATTCTGGTTTTCAAGCCCACTTTGGCTTTTAGGTTGTCTTTCAGGATGTGTGCAGTTCTGTGTCATTTGGTCATTTCTTTGGATTTGAGGATCTTATTCTTAATAGAAGCAGTCTTTGTTGGCTAGATTGATTAGAATAGGGACTGTAGCCTTGGCAGTCTTTACAGATGCATTGAGTAGGATATTAGTTCCAGTAGGAGATGTGCATAGTTATGTCCACAGAATATGGTAAAAACCAGTAAAACGGTGCCTTCCTACTGTTTTATGGGTAAAGTGATGGGGCAAGAAAAACAAAAAACAAAAAACGTGGTGATGGCAAGGGAGGTGGACAGCACAGTTAGAAGAGCACAGTGGCACATTGCCACGTAAGTCAGCTTGCCTGGGTTTGAATTAGTTCTGCCACGTCTTAGCTGTGTGCCTCTAGGCTGGTCATTTAACTTTTCTGAGCCTAAACGTTCATCTGTTTAATGGTAATAATAATAGTATCTGCCTCACAGCGATTTTGTGAAAATCAAATATGTGAATGCTTGCTCATAAAGTGCTTAGCACTATTTCTGGCAAGTAGCAAATGGTCAATGTTAACAGTTACCACATAATCCCTTTACACGATGTATTTATTATACTATTGCTCTCCCCACAGATGTCTTTGTATGAATGTGGTTTCCCTTTCTTCCCCCTTCCCTCACTTTATCTTTAGCTAGAAATCTTAAGAGTTAAGATCTACATCTTTTAAATGAAGGGGATGGCCTGGATTGGTCATTTTCCAAATGATACACCATAGTAGAGACCTGAGAATTCCCCAAAGGCTCCTTGAGAAGGCCTGGGAATGGTACAAGTAGGCACAGCTACAGCCCTTGCTCTCCCATGGGAGAGAGCAAGCTCCCTTTCTCTGTTTTACATATTGGACTTTCACCCTACTGTTTGCTTAAAGAAAGAATTCTTGAAGCTAAAGGAAGTTGGAAAATTCCCTTCCAGCTTGAAAATCAGTGATTTTGAATGTAGAACATAATGAAAATTTGATTTCTACCATTATTTTGTGAACGCTGAATTAACAATTTGGAGGAATTGCATTACATGTTGCCTCATCCAATGATGTAATAATCAAATAAAATAGATTCTAATCCTATTTAGTCAGCTTCCCTCTGTTGTTCTCAGTCTGCTTTGAGAAGACTGTCAGATTGAATTTGCTGTCCTTCCTGTTTGCCAAAGTTTATTATTTCAATTTACAGCAGCAGAGATGTTATAACCTGGTCTTTTATGTACTCTGTTGTGTTAGCTCTGATATTGTGCCAATCTGCACAAGAGAGTAATTACGGAATGATGGGCCTTCCCTTGCTTTCAGAAAAGCAACAGGCAGGTCTTTCTGATGTCTAGAGGGGTTGTGTGTTGGAAGCAGAATTGGGATGGGGGGATTTAATCTGCTTTTCTTATAAATACCTGAAAAAATCCCAATAAAATACTATTTAAATATTTTTTCACAAAGCCATAAAGAGGCTAATACCAAGTAAAGCATGGGCTGTATCTAGGAAAAGATGCTTTGAAAAGAGAGGGATAAGATCAAGCTCTAAATGCGTTTAATTCATTAGCCATAAAGCATGCCGAGCTGGGTCTGTAATGATATCAGAGCATTCAGGGAAAGATTCAGAAGGAGGTCTCAAAAATCCCACGTGGAAGCTCCTGTGAATGTCTACAATCTGTTCTGTAGCTACCTTGGTCAGATTATGTTGGCTTTAAGCAGGGAAGGAGATCAGGCTCTGCCTTTCCCATCTGCCATTTAACACTGAATCCTAACGCTTAAGTTGGCCAGGATGATAGCATAGTAAGAAAACAAGCGAGAATTACTTCTTTATTTACACTCAAATATGATAATGGCAATATATGCTTGTTGTAAAAATTCTAAATGTGCAAATATTCATAGCCAATTCCTGGTTTTCTCTTTCTTGGTTTCTGAATTCCATGCCTCGAGGTAACCACTGATAATAGTTGAAAGCGGATCCATTCGGAGTTTTTCCTTGTATAGACAAATACACGCACACACACACTCGTATGTACATATAAATATATACAAAAATACGCACACATAATTACACCTGCACATATTATATAGATTAAAAATATAGATGGGATTTTCTTTTTCCTTAATGTTATGTTTGATACCTTTTCATGTAAGTATGTATAGATTTACCTCACTTTGTAAGAATGAGAATCACATTTCAAGGGGACTTTTAAACTGCTTCTGACTTTCAGTAAAAACCCAGCAGGTAGCACAGGGTGGGGTGGGGGGGGCAGGCTTCCACCACCACCTGCATTCAGAGGCCTCTGCCTCTGACCTGCCTGACCTGGGAAATGGTTCTGTTTTTAAAGGCAGCCTCAGGCATGGTTAAGAAGCATGTCTCCTGTTCACGAAGGCTCAGACCCCTGTTGTGAAAGAAAATGACACCTTAATCGAGTTGGTTTTCTGTCCAGCAAATTACACCAACTTCCCTTTGGGAAATGAGGGAATGCTGCTGTGACTGGGACACACATCTCCCAGGGCCTGGTGGGGCGGAGAGCACCCTCCCACAGAGGCAGCCTCCTCAGACTTCTCTCCCATTAGCTAACAGAGCTGGCTTAAGTGAGCCGTCCATTCGGCAGGCCTGACTGATTTGCTGATACCATGCACTAGCGGGGAAAGTTCTTAAACTAATTCACTTAAGATAAGGGGATGGCTTCTCCTCAAAGGCAAAGCAAGGAAAGATCCTCCACTTCTCAGTAAGCCTGTCCAAATTGTCCGCCAACCACTCGAGGATGAAATTGAGTCTAACACTACAGCGTGTATTCCTAAGAGTATACTTGCCAGTAAATATGTAAAGGGTATAAGCTAAGCTTCTCCATCATTTACCTGCATTTTGTTTGGATGACAAGAAGTGGCAGAGTGCACTGCAGAGTGAGATTAGGTGCTTGAAATGTGGCTGCAGAGATTAAATGAGTATTTCTTGAGGCGCCCTTCATTATGGGGAAATGGTAGAGGACAGATTTCCTGAAGTGTTTTCCACTTGGCTGCATGATTAAGTGTTCAGGGAACTATATAATTGGTAATATACTTTTTTTTTATATTCCTGTGTAAATAATTTCTTTATTTAAACTTCACAATGTGTAATATTTAAACACTTGTCAAGCAATAACTCACTGGTGGCAGAAAATTCTAGAAGTCTAACAGCGGGATTAAGGGTGTGATGGCTGTAGCTGATTGATCTCTCTAGTTTTCTTGAAGAGGAATCTTACCACAGGGGTATAATTTGGGAAATAGAACCATACAGTGTCAGTAATTTGAGCAGTTATGTGGGAAACTCTGAATCCGTCTCAAATTGCCCTGCTTTTATTTTTTTAAACAGGGTTGAAAGTATGTTTTTAATTCTCTGTGCCTATATATGTATTTAAAAAGTTTTTTTTAACATCTTTATTGGAGTATAATTGCTTGACAATGTTGTGTTCGTTTCTGCTGTATAACAAAGTGAATCAGCTATACACATACACATGTTCCCATATCTCTTCCCTCTTGCGTCTCCCTCCCTCCCACCCTCCCTATCCCACCCCCCTAGGTGGTCACAAAGCACCAAGCTGATCTCCCTGTGCTATGCGGCTGCTTCCCACTAGCTATCTGTTTTACATTTGGTAGTGTATATATGTCCATGCCATTCTCTCACTTCTTCCCAGCTTACCCTTGTATATATGTATTGTAGTCAGTATTGTTGTTGTGTTTTTGATTTTTTTTAATTTTATTTGAAGTCAAATAAGGGAAATATATGACTCTACCCTAATCTGTGAGATCTGTCATGGGTTTAAGTATATTGCCCATGTATCGAGACGGTGTCAAAGTCATTTGTGTAAATAATAACAGAAAGGAGCATCACGCGTGGGGATATAGTGTGTTGAAGGAATTTGCTAGGAAATCAGTATTTGTCATCACGTTTGTCATGGTTTATAAATCCCAGCCTAATTTACAAGGGTTTAAGGCCTTTCACCCAAACATAAAAAGTGACCCATTACAGTTAACGAGCCTTCTTTATCTGGACTCATCTTTTAAATTTACCATGTGATTAAATGTAATGAAAGGGAGATGGGGGGCATTTAAAGTGCAGCAGAGGGTGCTTTGGTGAGAGCCGAGGACTCAAGGAATTCTGAGACCAGGACGAACCAGATTTGCAAGTGACAGAAATAAAAACACCAAAGGAAGCCGACACTTTAAACAGTATGCTACTCATAAATTTGATGGAACATTGGTGGGCAAACATTTCAAAAGGATGAAGATTAGTAATAGGTGCAGAGGGATTTGGGTAGGATGGAAAAGACCCTGAAGTTATGCTGTATCACTGCCAAACAGATACAGTAGTTTATAACTGTATTTGGGGAAGAAAAGAAAATATTATATTGAGAGTGTCTTAAGGAAGTGGGAACCATCACTTTGAAATGTATTCATCAAGAAAGAAAGAGTCCCTATCTCCCAGGGTCTGGGGTGTATGGTGGGGCTAGGAACCTAACACTGGTAAGGACATTTAGCCAGTACAGATGACCTAATTGCATTGACCACTCCTCCAAGCTTAAGTACTCCAGCATTCTTCTATTAACTCACCCCAGCTTTAAAAATCCCCCACCTTTTTCAGAGGAGTTGAGTTCAGTGTCTCTCTCTTATTGCAATAGTTTTTCTTTTATAGCACTCAGTCAACAGTTGTTGAATTGAATTTGAGGAACTTCAACTGTTTTTATTTTCATGTATAGCATCAGTTTAGAAAAAAATAAAAGTCTTTATGAAGAATCCCAATGCTGGGAGGAATGTTTCACAACAAGGGAAAATGATTTGATAGATGGCTTAAGATATCTTAAGAAAGACAATGAAATGTAGTTTGAAGAATGAGATGATATTCTCTTTTAATGAAAGTTTATATAGCGGAATTATCTCCTCTGGAATAATTTAAAGTGAGTGACATTGTATAGAAGTGCCTAGTCAATTGCAAATGCTCAGGAATGTTTATTGCATGGCAAGGAGTTAGGTCTTCACTGAGTGGTGCTTATTTCCTGTATAGTCATCACAGTGGGGAACCATTGCTATGGACTGGAATTGTGGGGCTGATATATGTCCTCCACGGTATTGATCAAGAAATAGAGACCCTTGGGACTTCCCTGGTGGTGCAGTGGTTAAGAAGCCGCCTGGGGCTTCCCTGGTGGCGCAGTGGTTGAGAATCTGCCTGCCGATGCAGGGGACACGGGTTCGAACCCTGGTCTGGGAAGATCCCACATGCCGCGGAGCAACTAGGCCCGTGAGCCACAACTGCCGAGCCTGCGTGTCTGGAGCCTGTGCCCCGCAACAAGAGAAACGATGACAGTGAAAGGCCCGCGCACGGCGATGAAGAGTGGCCCCCGCTTGCTGCAACTAGAGAAAGCCCTCGCACAGAAACGAAGACCCAACACAGCCAAAAATAAAAATGAATAAATAAATAAATAAATAAATAAATAAATAAAAAAAAAAAAGAAGCCGCCTGCCAATGCCGGGGACATGGGTTCGAGCTCTGGTCTGGGAAGATCCCACTTGCCTTGGAGCAACTAAGCCCATGTGCCACAACTACTGAGCCTGCGCTCTAGAGCTTGCAAGCCACAACTACTGAGCCCACGTGCCACAACTACTGAAGCCCACACACCTAGAGCCTGTGCTCTGCAACAAGAGAAGCCACTGCAGTGAGAAGCCCACACACTGCAACGAAGAGTAGCCCCACTCACCTCAACTAGAGAAAGCCTGTGCGCGCAGCAACAAAGAGCCACTGCAGCCAAATAAATATTTAAAAAAAGAAAGAAAAAAGAAACAGAGAACCAAAGATGGTGCTATGCCTATTTGGTGGAAGGAACTGGAAACCAAGGTTGCCTTATGTCCAGTCTTGTGTTCTTTTTATTCTCTTCTAGAAATTTTAGGTCTACTCTGGTGTTATGTTTCAATTGGAAGGAGAAATTTAACTGGTAAGACTTATGCAAAAGACAATTAACAGGATTGTTTAGATGAGAAATATAACTTGAAGAATGAGAAGATTCTTGCTCATCCATTGTTCCTTTTGGTAAACTGCAGCTACATAGAGTTTCACAGTTGACATAGCTCTTTCACATGCATCATCTGATTTGATCCCCAAAACCAGGTTGAGGAGGCAAGAAACGGCTTGATTACATGATTTACCAAAGGTCACCTGACTATAAATGGCAGAGCAGAAACTGGAATGAGATTTTTATCTCATCTAGTTTAGGAAAAAATCTACTGTCTCCTATTATGGGTAAGCAAAAGTAGGTCTTGGAGACAGAGTGTAGACAAAGAGGGAGTTAATAAAAAATAAAGAAAATAATAAATATGTTTATGACAGTTTTTTGTTTTAGGTGTAAATGTAAGAAAAGTACAGATTGCAGTGAAAATTTAAAAGGGTCATAACCTTGCCTGGAGATGGGGTTTGGATCAGGAAAGGCTGGCCCAAAGAAGTGACATGCACATTCTCAGGCTGGTATCCTGGCTCCTAGTTTAACAAGAGTTCAACACCAGTGGGCTCTACCCTCTGGTCAAAAAGCTTATCCTAGCAGTATTTGGAGAAATGGGAAGTATAATGAGATGGTAGTATATTTTTTACCAAGCTAAATGTATTTAAAATAAAGGTCTTTCTCATTTTCTGAGATTGTTTTTTCTGATTTATAGTTTTAAAGCACACTTTCTTTTATACAATAGTTGTTATGGTAAATAAGAATTGTTTTCAGTGAATTACTTGGGACTATAGAAAATTTCAAATCCTACAGCATCTCCCCAGTTTTATTTAAAATGTTTTTAGTTAGTGAAATCCCAAATTCTGGGAACCAGTGGTCTCTATCCTGTTGCAAACCCCAGCCCCACACTTCCTTTTTATTTTGTGAGTAGAGGAAAGACCTTTGCTTTGACTAGCCTAATAAGTCCAAGCAATAAGATTGCACTTATGTGGGAGATAGGATTAAAAATAATGAGACAAAAACTCAGCAGCAGAACGTTATTTCAGGAAATGGGAATAAACAGAATTTAAACACGTTATTTTTTGTACTTGCTAGGAAGTTTCCTAGCTAGCTATCAAGTCAACCTTTATATAGATGAGGGTGAGAGACAGGGCAGAAGGAGAGCGAGTTGAAATTGAAAGCTGCTCTGACAAAGAGAAGGCAAAGGCTGGCTGGGGTGAGAAGAGGGAGAGGTTTCTTGACCCCCGTTGCTTTTTCTGCAGAGAATTCCTTTCTCTGTCTCTCCTCCTGGCCTTGCACGTATCTATCAACAGATTCTGTTCATGCCTTAGCTTTGCGGAAGCCTGTCAGGCTGGCAGAATGCCCTCCCTCATTGGAATGTGTCACAGTGCAGAGGGCAAAAGCAATCCATGGCCCTTCCTGGTCTCCACCTATCCTCCTGCCCTTATAAATACTTTTATTTGCATTCTGTCACTGTGATTGTGGCTCATCCCTTTGCATTCTCCCTTTGTAGTTGAAAGTCATTTATCTGCAAATGCAACTAATTAGCCCTTTACTGTTCTGGGAGCAGAAAACACTGCTCACTCATCGTCCTGGTTTATTGGATGCCAGAAAAATGTACACTTAAGGATCAATGGGTCTTGCCAATAGAAAGAGTGCTCTGTGTAATTACACAATTGGCCCTGGTAAGCTATCAAATGAGAATTGTGCAGAGGACCTGAAACCTGCCCTGGAAGCGTGCAGTTACCTAAACCATAGGCTTACATTTCTTATTTTCTCAAGTATGTTGGGCCCATTTTGTGAGGTGTGCCATCTCAGTCCATCTTCTTGAAGAGTGAGGCACAGAAAATTAGGTGAAATTGGGTGTATTTCAGCCCTGACATTTTTCTTTTTGGAGAAAGGTTGAAGTCAGGACCTCAGGGTTGGTGTAAGATCGGAAAGGCCAAATCACTTTATCTTGTTTTTTCAGTGGAGAAAAAAAAAACCCAACAACTCTTGATCCCAAATAAAATAAGAACTAAAATGCTTATGCCTAGCCTTTTTTTTCCCCTTAAAGAAAAAAAAAAAAAAAAAGACAAGACACAATTGACTACACGCCTCTGGAGAAAACTCCTGATTCCCTTAAAGGAAAATAATTTTTCTGCAGAGGCAAACATGTTAAAGCAAGTGAGAGGCAGGGTACCTGCCCATTGGGAAGCTGGACTGGAAAGGAGTTTAAGGCACAGAACATATTCCCCAGTCACTAACACAGTATACAGTTGTGCTATGGGTGCCCGTATGTTTGGGTCTTCGTCTATTTGTGTGTGATTGCTAGTGTGTGTGTGTGTGTGTGTGTGTGTGCGCGCGCGCGCGTGTGCAGAAACCCTTTTTGCCAAAGGGAAATTGAAAGCTGAAAAGTACCAGCAAGAAAGTACCAGTAGAAAGTATTATATTTACATGACAAAAAGTCCAGGGAGAAAAAAATGCCTTCAGTGACCTATACCTGGTAACCTTTGGAGAGAGTGAGATGGGCAATTGTGTAGGGTAGTTGAATTTCACTGGGGAGAGACCAGGTGTTAAAGGGGATTGTTGCCCTTCCTGGACTTAGCTCTCCACTGCCCACACTCCGTATCATCAGTAGAAGCCCTGGGCAGGTCTTTGTGATGGGTCTGCAGCTCTGTTTACCAGCTATTGTGAGCTGGGTCCTTTTTGGCTCTGTGCTGAGAGATAGGATTCAAGATACTGGTGCAGCACCAGAGAGCTCCCTATCTTTATATTTGCCTGGTGGTTAAACAGTTCTTTACGTACATGAGAAAATGCATTGAAATGAACAAGTGAAACTGTTTTCTTTTCTTCCCCAGAACATTCACAATAATTTAAGAATAGCCAACAAAGCTGGGTTTTTTTGAATAGCATCTCTTGTTCTTTGAAAAAGATTTTATTTTTTTTACCGTGTTTTCTTTCTCTTTCTCATGCTCACCTGTACTTTAAAAAAAACTTTTTTAAGAGCAAAAGCTTTTCTTGTTCTTTTTTAAAAAATAAATGTATGTATGTATGTATGTGTATTTTTGGCTGCTTTAGGTCTTCGCTGCTGCTGCACATGGGCTTTCTCTAGTTGCGGCCAGTGGGGGCTACTCTTTGTTGCGGTGCGTGGGCTTCTCACTGGTGGCTTCTCTTGTTGCGGAGCACGGGCTCTAGGCCTGTGGGCTTCAGTTGTTACCACGTGAGGGCTCAGTAGTTGTGGCTCGTGGGCTCTAGAGCACAGGCTCAGTAGTTGTGGTACACAGGCTTAGTTGCTCCACGACATGTGGGATTTTCCTGGACCAGGGCTTGAACCCATGTCCCCTGCATTGGCAGGAGGATTCTTAACCACTGCGTCACCAGGGAAGTCCCACCTGTACTTTAAATTCAAGGTTACAAAGACAGTGGTGATAGACTTAAATTTATTCAAATTTGTCATCCATACCTGCTTAGTGTTTATCTAACCTTACTAATTTCCAGAGAGACATTATCATAACAGAATGATAGAGAATAAGCCTTCTATATTGAATGCATAGTTTAATGCAGTCGTTCTTAATGTGTTTTGGGGCCACAAGCCCCCTTAAGAATTGCTGTCACAGTAAACCTTCCTCTCTCCAGAAAAATGCACTTACCAATACACTCATGCCATCTCACTTCTGATCTTAGGGAATTCACAGACACTCTAAAGCAATTGCTTTCTGGAGTCCCAGGTCCCAGATTAAAAACCTATGGTCAATGGAATGCCTCTGAAACAGTGGAGAATTAGAGTGTATAGTAGGATCTCTGAGCACATTGTGTTGCAGAATAATTACAGATGGCTGGTTTGTGGAAATGACTAAGATTCAGTCTCACGTTAGGCATACTTGTGTCTAAACACAACACTTCTACTCCCTAGCTGTGTGAGAAATTTTTTAACCTGTCTAAGCTTCAGTTCCCTCATTAAAAAGAGGGTAAAGTAACATCTACCTCATTGGGTTACTGAGATATGCACATGGCCTGGGACATTATCAACCCTAGAGACATATTAGTGATTGTCATTGTTGTTAATAATGGGGAGTGTTATTCAGAATTGATTAAGGCGGGATACCCTTTCTTCCCTTGCTTGTCAGTTATTTATCATTCATTGCCAGCCTTAGCGAAACAGACTGTTGTACACCCTTGAATGCCCACCCCCCTTCCCTTTTAAAAGTTTCCACTTAGCTACTAAGACTCATCTTACTTGAGAAAATTTAGTTTTAAACTTTGAAATGCAAAGAGGTCCATGTTTTTAAACAGTGATTTATTTCATGTTGATTTCAGGTGACTGTGGTCTGTGGAGCTCAGTGGAGGGAATGCTTACTTGGTGGACAGTGTTTTACTAGAACATTGCTCAGCCGTGGCCTGATGTTTACCTCTTCCATTTTCTTTCTTTTTTTTTTTTTTTGCGGTACGCGGGCCTCTCACTGTTGTGGTCTCTCCCGTAGCGGAGCACAGGCTCCGGACGCACAGGCTCAGCGGCCATGGCTCATGGGCCCAGCCGCCCCGCGGCACGTGGGATCCTCCCAGACCGGGGCACGAACCCGTGTCCCCTGCATCGGCGGGCGGACTCTAAACCACTGCGCCACCAGGGAAGCCCTCCATTTTCTTTTTACACACCTTGATTTCAACCATGAGCTCTTTCCTTTTCTTTCTTCTCGACGTTCCCTTTTCTTAATTCCTTATCAGTGGCAATTCTCTGTTCATTTCTAGTCAATTCAGCTCAACAAATGATAATCGAACATCTTCTATCTCCTAGCCACGGAGCTAGATAGTGGACACACAGAAATAAATAAAAAGTAGTTTTTATACTTGGAAGTCCTTGGAGTCTGAGTCTGTTAGGCATAGTATCATCATCATGATCTTGATCTTCATCCTCATCATCATCATTACTGTTGCTAATTGAGTAGTTACTCTTCGTCAGGCATTGTGTTAACTATGTCACATACGTTGTTTCATTTCACCTTTCTATTGGATTCTCTTTTTAGAATCAGTCGTATTTTTATCCCAACACTGCAAGCTTTTATTTGTTCTCTCTAGTCCTACCCAGCCGTTCTCACTTCTCCCTATAGTAACTCTTCTCAGCGTCTGCAAGTCCTTCTCTTGGTCAACTACCAGGTGCTTATAGCCCTGGAGTCGTCCAAAGTCTGGATATGGCTGCGCTTTCCCCCTCTTTGAGGCTTTGAAGCTTAAAAATGATATGACTTGCGCTTCAACAAATCAGTGACTGGCCAGGTTTCAGTCTTGGATGACCCAAACGTGTTCCAAATCAGACTTAGAAGATACAAATATCATTTCATATAATTAGGAGCCACAGATGTCTTCTGATTTTACCAAAGAGTTGGGGATTGTCCCCAGAGCTGGGAGTCTAGCCAGAATGGTGGTAAAGCCCTGTGGTTTATGAACTCACTAACTTTAAAAACTATAACATTATAATCTAAGGTGACATTAGAAGCAATGAGTAAGCATTTTACAACATAAAAAGGACTATTTAAAGGAATCTCATTATCTTTCATAGGATGTTCACAATAGGCTGTGTATATACAATTATAGGATCGCTCCATACAATACAAGAGGTTAGTACTTTATTGATATGCCAGAGCTACAGGATTCCCAACATCTTTATGTATGCAACAACCTGTTTGGCATAGAGTGGTTCAGGGGCTCCCAAACTTTCTGTGGGGGAGGAGTAACTTTTGATTTACTAGAAGACTTATAGCTATCATTTACATTGGAGCAGGTACCAGGTGCTGGCATTCAGTCTTAGATTCCACTGTGGAAGACAAGTGTACTTTAGTGAGAGGGGGTAGGGGCTGTTACCTAGGGTCACCCTCCCAGATATGAGGGAGCTTCTGATGTCCTCAGCTGTCCTTGTACATAGTGCCTGTTGCTGAATCAGAAACCCCTGTGTGCTGTTTAAAGCATATCAAAAGCACAAGGGGTGTCTAAGATAAAAACTTTTGAAACAATAATAATTGGGACAAATTTTGAATGCCTAATACATGCCATGCACCTTACAGGGAATTTTGTATATATAGCTAGTACCTCTTACTAGCATGTTATGGGGTTGACCCAGTTATTCACATTTAATAGATAAATAGATTGAGGGCTGAAGAGGTTAGGTAACTTGGTCAAGATCCCATGGTTTGCATATAGCTCACCTTGGATTTTGTCATGGAGCATTTTTATTTTTAGGATTGAATCTTTTTGGAAAGGGACATGATTCCTATCAATTTCTTAACTATTAAAAAATTTTATATGAAGGAATAGTTTTACTTTTCTGGTGCTGCTTTTATCTTGTGCAGGGTGTGGTTTGAACATGTTTCTAGATTAAAATGCAGTTTGCAGAAATGGCCCAGATTAAAAATACTTGAATGTCGCTGAGTTGCAGTAGACACAACTGAAAAAACGTCATCCCACTTGCCCTGTCTTTAAGTGTGATGATTAATGTACCGTTGCAGGATGATCTGTGTGCCCATAGATTACTGCCTGAATCACTGTGTCTTCATTATGACTTATTGTTTGCCTGAGATCACTGAACATTTTATTTAAAGGTAAGTGAAGGATTAAAGCACTTTTCTTTCTTCTTGGCTAGAATTTGTAAAAAAGAAAAAGAAAAATGAGAAAGAGAAAGAAAGAAAAGAAAGAAAAAGATTACATAGAAAAAGGACTGCACTGATGCTCAGTTAAAATTAAGCAACTGGAATCGTATCAGTCATTTGTCAGTGAGGCATATGCAAAGTTTAACAGATGCTTAATGGTAGCTAAACCCAAGAAATTAAACTCTGATAGATAGTTGATATTATCAGATATCAATATTGTTCTGTATATCATAGGATCATGGATATGGGTGTCTTAGCAACTTGTGTAGTTCTACAACACTCTCAAAAAACAACCGGAGAAGAAAAAAAATGAAATGCAGATATCCAAATTAGTGGAATTGTAGAAATACATATATTACTGATCCAGCTCCATTTTGCAATATTATCGGTTCATGTATTTCTGCAGTTTTTTTCCATTGTGGCAGAAGAAGGGAAAAGCAAGCCAGTCTTTTAAATTTATTGCATTACATTAGTTGCACTGTAAGATTCTTTGAAGATGATTGTCTTGTGGATTCTAGTTTCAGATCAGTGGACATTTGGCTGGAAGGATTTATATTGCGCACTCAGAGAATTGGGCTTTAAATCCGTGTTACTGTAGGCTGCAGAGAGTTTGGTTTTTACAACTACAATAACTAACTCACTGGGGAAGTGTATGTGTGACCCTTTCCCGATATTCCAAGGGAAGTGTGTGTGTTTGGTCATCAGTGCTTTAAATTCTAAAAAGCAATGCAACAGAAGCATTAGCTTTCCTATTGCCAGGTGTCTGTTTTACTTGGTAAAAGAGATTCTATATAGAGGGGAAATAGTTGCATTAGTCTGTAATTTGTGAGAGAATCGAACTTTTGATTCCATAGAGGAGAACACTTAGATTGAATTATATCAGGTTCAGGGGACATTTTAAGCAGAAGCCTGCTGAAGTCCCCTCTAACATTTTTCTTTTTATGAAGAAGGCTTTTTTTTAACAGTGGTGGCAGAAATATCCTCTAGGAAAGATGGGAGACTACAGATTTATGTTCACCCATTCATTATTTGCTTTTTTATCCAACCATTTATTCTTCAAACAGTTAAGTACCCACAGAAGCTAGGCTCTGCTTTTTGGGAAGCTCTCAGTCCTAAAGTTCAGAGGAATTTAATATAGGAAGAGACCCTAGGGATCATCGGGTCCAGTGTCCTCAATGTAAGAATCCCTTCAACAGCCACCTTATCAGTAGTCCTGACTTATTATGACTTAAAAGCATTGCTTTTTTTTTTTATTTTTTTTTTTTAAGTCTATTAGATCTATAACAACTCTCCGGAAAAAGGCAGGGCAAATATACTCTAACCAGCAGCCTTTTAAATGTTCTTATTAAGCTTGTGGTCAACCAAAACCTGTAGGCAGTTTTAAACCTTCATACAGAGGGTTGCAAACCTTTTCTGCAACCCATTTGTGCAATTGATGGTTTTGAATCTAAATGTAGGACTTTGCATTTATTTCTTTAAAATTTTATTGGTTTGGCTTTGCTTTAATGTTCCAGTTTAAAGATCATTTCAGACCTCAGTTCGAACATCTCTCATATTAGCTCTTCTGTTCCAGTCTGTGCTATCTGTAAATTTGATTAATATGCTATGTCTTTATCCAGGTCATTGATAAAAACGGTAAAGATATAGTTGGGAGGGCAGAGCCTTAGGGGATTTTACAAATCATCTCCTTTGGGGTATGATTATTTAAATAGACATGAGTCAGTCTAACCACCCAAGCTCATTGCCTTGTCATCCAAAGGGTATTATAGATCGGATGACCGTCTGGGCTGGTTTGCCCAGGAGTGTCCGTGTTTACCTGGTTTACACTTGCTTAGCCCTAATTAAGCAGTACCTCCTTTTGCTCTCAGAATTATTCTTGTTTGGCTGAAGAGTATTATGGTTACCCTACTTGTCAGAGACCACAACAGACCACTTAGGGAACTCTAGACACATGGTATTCCTGGACTCTTCAGATCCTCCAATTTACTAGCCCTGCATACAATGAAATGAAATTTATTTGCCAGATTTGTTTGTTTTTTTTTTTTTTGGCGGTACGCGGGCCTCTCACTGTTGTGGCCTCTCCCGTTGCAGAGCATAGGCTCCGGGCGCGCAGGCTCAGCGGCCATGGCTCACGGGCCCAGCCGCTTCATGGCATGTGGGATC
Organism: Phocoena sinus; assembly: GCF_008692025.1. NCBI lineage: Eukaryota > Metazoa > Chordata > Mammalia > Artiodactyla > Phocoenidae > Phocoena > Phocoena sinus. Next base: position 75,282,507 of record NC_045768.1, on the reverse strand, counting down.
TTCCTGGACCGGGGCACGAACCTGTGTCCCCTGCATCGGCAGGCGGACTCTCAACCACTGCGCCACCAGGGAAGCCCGCCAGATTTGTTCTTAATCTGTTCATTGTTCCTAGTGTTCCTTTATTTTTCTAAATGTTTTCAAATAGTCCAACTTTTTCTTTTCCTGTCGGGAACTAAATTTAAATTTACCAGTCTGTAATTACAGTTTTGGTTTATTGTGTCCTATATGTGTTAGGCATTCGTCCAAATGTTTTATCTCGTTTAACCTCATCATAGCTCTGTGAGGTAGGGATTGGAACTGCAATTTAAAGGTTAAAAAAGTGAGCTATCACAGCTTAAGTAACTTCCCCAAGGTCTCAGAGCTAATAAAAGAGACAGAATTCAAACCCAGGCAATTGGACTTCAGAGGCCTTACTCTGTCCCATTAATTTCCAGAATTTAGTCTTTTCCCCATTTGAAATCTGCGGCACCAAAAAGACTAGAAACGAAAGAAGCTGAGTTCAAAAATACTCCTCCTAGAAAATCATTTAAAGCTAGGTAATAAAATGAAGGTAATATACATCTTCTAGCGCGCTAGCAGGAATTGATGGAATTACACGATTTAAAGGACAAAGCTAAGGGACACCCCACAAAACTTCTGACAAATGGGCCATAAAAGTGCTCAAAGACCACTATGGCTCAGAGACATTCTTCCAGCCCTTGAACTTCTGTGGTTCCTAGATGGGCTTATAACATTGGTTATCACTTTTCTATGGCCCAGGGAGGGAGAAAAAGACCACAATGAGCCTAAAAGCCCTTCCTGGGACATTTCTCATAGAAAAGTGATCAGTTTCCTATTATGTGAGTGTATGAGGGTACATGCATGCAACAGCAAAAATGTTTCAAAGTAAAACAAAAAAAATTGTTCCTGAGCCATTTCAGTACTTTTATATTGTTCTTTTAGCAATGCCTGGCACATAGTAGTGCTCAATAAGTGTTTGCCGAGTCAAATAACAAATTCCCACAAAAATTCTCTGTGATTTTGGAGTGAGGAAGAAGGAAAGGGTGGGGTTTATCTTCACAAAGGCCCTTTGTCTTTTTTTGCTTTTTGGTTCAAAATGCTCAGCTCTGCAAATTCTTATGCTGGAAGCTTTTTGAGGATATCACTTACCAGGGAAGGGACACCCCTCCCTCATTCTCTCCAAGCACGTTCTTCATTTCAAGACACATAACTTATTTATTATGTTATGTTAATGAAGGTACAGCCCGTGGTTTAGAATGTGCCAGGCTCCGTGAAAAGCAGAAAGAAAAGGACCCTATAAATACAAAGAATCTGGACGAGAGAACATTTTATTACAAGACTCGCTCTTTTCTTAAAGACAGTAAACATGATGAATTTCTCTTTGCAACTGAATTTATGAAGATAGATGATTCTCTCTGGTTGTTTTAACTGGGTTTGCCTTGCGGTCTGAAGCAGAGTTGCAAACCCACACAAATACATTTATTGCCATCCCTAATGACAGGATACACTGTCTTCTGTATGGCTGAGTGGGACTTAGGAAAATGACATTGTTTTAGCATAGGGATAGAAAAGAATTCATTCAATTTACATGTTTCAGTGGGAGAGACCCCAGAATTTTCTGTAAGGGAAGCCATGGGCTGCCTTAAATCCTGCTTCTTCTACAACTTTGGTAGTGCTCTTTTCAGAGTCAGACTGAAAAATCTTTGGCTGAGACTTTTTCAAATACCAACCCAGGAATTGGTGGCTGAGTTTTGTGCTTGATTCTCGTACATTCAGCTCACACTTTGGGTTTCTGCTGAGATGACACGGAAGGGAGAAGTCAGAGGAAGGGGGGAGGGGGGTAATGGAAAGCTTCTGAGCTCAATGTTTAAGTGTCTTTCTCCCTCAAAAAACGCCTTCAAGCCCGAGTGCACAGGCCCGGCCTCACGAGGGAACTGGCTCCACTTTGCTAATGATGGCGGCACGCATCATTGGCTATGCAGATCACAGAAGAAAGCCATTCTGCTCGGCTCTAATTCCATCAGGATCATTTACCTTTTGAAGGATAGAAAAGAATGAATTGAAGATCAAAATCATCAGCCTTATTTGGCTTCATCCAAGATTTATGGCAGCTGCTTTCAAGGGCAACTGAAAAAAACCAACTGCGAAATTCACATCTGTACCATTTCTTGTCTTTCAATATTTTATAAATGTTACGAGCAAAGTCAACCTCTGGGGACATTAAAATTAAACAACCTCTATCCCTCCCCTATATTGGAATGAGAGTATATATCAATAATCACTGTATTTAACTACTCTCATCTGTATCATACCTTTCAGGATTAGCAGTCTTGGAAGCTTATGTTTAGTTTACTATCCATTTGCCAAAGGTCATTATAACATGGGATCTGTGTCTTCGTGATGTCAAAAGCATTAAACTTTGATTTAAATTGTTAATAATACAGTGCCCTTTATTACCAGCTTTAGACTTGAATTCATTTTTTTTTAAAAAAGGCAAACATTTAAGGGATATCAACTGACATTTGAAATGAAGATATATTGTTCTTAATTTAAGTGCCTTGATGTGCAGCCAAAAAAAAAAAGTCAACTTAATATTAAAAAAAAAAAAATACCAGCAGGACATTTGCTGTGATCTCTGAGGAAGTAAATAAGATTGCTTTGGTTTCTTTAGATGCTTTGATTACTTTTGACAGCAAGAAATATGTCTTGCATCCATATGATAAAAGACTACAATATACGTGAGGCTGATACAGTGGCTCACAGATTATCCCAAGGATCAAGCACAGTGGACAAAAATTGATAAGGCAAATTAGTTTTCTATTTGTGGGATGCTCCAAAGCTCTAAACTTCTCTTTTCATCATAAAACATTTATTCTTAAAAAAGTCCCGAGTAGAGTAGCTCATACGGATCTTCTTCATGGTCTCTTTTATCACTTACAGCAAATGAATTTCGCATCAGCCTTTCTCCACTGGGGCTGCCACTGTCTTGGCTCTTAGCTGCTACGTTCCTGGTCACAAGAAAGGTAAAAAGTCAAACGTCAAAGGGAAATTGGACTGAACTAAATAAAATCTGTCGTGAGAAGTGCTTAATATTGAGCGAATAGCTGGAATGCATGGTGGAGCCAGAGAGATCTAGGCTCAAATCTAAGTCCTGCCATTTAGCTGGGCCACCTTGGGCAAGTTACTTAACATCTCTGGTATTAAGCTCAGTGTCTTTTCCTGTGAAATGGGGATAGTTTGTTCATATAGCTGCTGTGAGAATGAAGAGCTTGAACATACTTGTTGAGTGTCTGGAACTGTGCTTGATGCTTAGAAGGGGCTGGATTAACGTTGGTTCTTTCCCTGAACCTCTTCTCCTTATCAGAATTTAATACATAGTTACAAATTGGTCATAAGTATCTACTTAGCTTTAGGAGCATGTTAGTTATGTAGGATACTTAGAGAGAAGGTTAATAGGATGATGATTATTCCTGGGCATGGTCCTGTATTATGCGTATTCATAGATATGTAAAATGAGGAGAGAGAGAGAGAGAGAGAGAGAGAGAGAGAGAGAGAGAGAGAGAGAGGGAGGGGGAGGGGGAGGGGGAGGAAGGGAGGGAGGGAGAGAGGGGGAGAGAGAGAGAGAGAGAGAGAGAAACAGCGCGCGCGCGAGCGAGCTTGAGATTGTGAGGGAGTCCTTGTTCATCCTCCCAGGTATGGGCCTAAGGGCATGTGACTTTTAACTGGGATACATCTGTATTGGGATGAAGCCTCTAGTTTCAGGCTGTCATTCTACTCTCCTTTGCCTACTCTCCAACCTTTTTGGACTTTATTCTCCCTTTGGCTTACTCAGCCCCAGTCGCATTAGGTCTCCTAAACGTTCTTTGAACATGCCCTGTCCCAACCTTTCTGTTCTTTAGTCTTTGCACTTACTGTTTCTTATGCCTGGAGCAGGTTTCTTCCTGGTCTTACAACAAATGATGTCTCATCTTAAATATTAACTCCTCAGAGATACTTTTCCCCATTATTCTGGCTAAGGTAACCCTCTCGGACCATTTTCTATTTATTTTCTCCCTTATCTAAAGTATAATTATTGGTTTTGTTTGTTTATCATCTGTCTTCTTCCTTGCCCTAGCTGCCATGCAGAGCTTAGTACACAACACAGAGCAGGTGTGTATTAGCAACAATAATGATACTGACAGTACCAATAGCTTGTGCTCAAATAGCTCTTCTTTACGTACATGGGCTGTTTAGCCCCCTCTAATCCTGTGAGGTGGACACTATCATTTTCCCATATTCCAGATGTAGGAACTAAGTGCAGAGTAGTTAAGTGAGTTGCCTAAGGTTCCACAGCTAGTAAGCCAACTAGATGAATGAATGCATGAATTCGAGCCATGAGAGCAAACCTCTTTTCCATCTTGGCTTTTACTGAGACTTTCTTGCCTTGTGCCAGTTAAGAACTTGTCTCTATTTAAATCTGCAAATGATCATAGTTTCATCTTTACCACCCTGCCCCTCTTCTCTGCCCTCGATACCACCTGGCCCCCCTCGCCTGCTGCATTGTAAGTTGAAATTAGGCTCCATGCTTTCCCAGCTAGTAAGGAGAGATGAGGACTGAATTCTATCTTACTTAGGTCACTTCTATAAGAAAATATCGTGATGCTCTGAGGTTTGTTTTGGGGAGTCTCTTGTAAGACCTTAGTAGGCGGTATAAAGACATCTGAGAGAAGAGGTGTAAACACAAATAACTGGTCCTACCCTATGCTTGAGCAAAAGCATGTACTCACCAACACCTCGGTTCTGCAAAGCAGTCATAAGATAACATATATATTTTCCGCTTCCGGGAAGTTTATTTACAGCCGAAACCATATTCCTTCTCCCTCTAGCAGCCACAGACATTGCTGGGATCTCTGACCGTGCCCCTTTCTTTCTACACTGAGTGTCTCAGACCTAATTTCCCTTGATTGAAGACTCAGTGCCCTCCCTTGACCATCAGCTATCATCCCGTGTGGTGATTGGGTGTCTCCAGGGGACGCTGGAGGTGTGTGGGTTGGTGGCCTCCGCGTTAAATGTCTCTGGACCGCTTTGCTGGAGAACCCACCTGCACGTCACACTCTGTCTCCTCCTGCCACTGTCGGCTGTCATTTCCCCAGCTGTCAGGTGTCCCAGCCGCTGTCACCCCCTGCCTTCTTTTATGTCCGATTGTCAGAATGATGGCTTGAGGGTGGAGCCACCTCTGCTCAGGAGTCAAGTGTGTGGACTTTATGACAGTCATTTTCCACACAGAAGACATTTTTTCCTTTTTAACCTTGAGGTTCTGGATGGTAAGGATGATTAGAAGTGTGGCTTCTAGGAAATTAATAGGGTGTAATTTTTCTTTTTGTAATTCTATAAAATTACAAATTTTATAAATTATAATTGTATACTTTAAGATTATTAAATGTAGACTTTTACCTTAATACTAATATACTGATGCATTTAATGCACACGTATTTATTTCGTGCCTGCTGAGCACTGGACATGGTAGCTAGGATAATGCTGGGTAAAACCAGGTGGGTCTTAACCTTCATGGAGCTACAGACTGGAGAGGCAGGCAGACCAACCAATCAGCACATAAATGTCAAACTGGGACTCTCATAAGGCATACACAGAAGAAGGTAGACTTTGGGGATCCAGTCTTGTCAAGAAGGTTCGGGAGAGTGTTCCTGAGGAAGGGACTTGGCACTAAGCTGTGAAAGCTGAATCAGAAGTAGTGAAGCTCAACCTTACGAAGTGCTCTAATCTTTCACAAAGAGATTTTCTCCCCATTCTTTCGTCTCCACTCTCCCACCAGCCCAGTGAGCCCTTTTACCCAGTGATAGATGGTGAGTCAGGTGTCAAGAGAGCTTGCCCCAGGTCACTCAACCAGCAAGGGTTGAGACCGGGATGAGACACCCATCTTTTCACTCTTAAGAAATGGGGCCACAATAAAAAGAAACGAAATTGAGTTATTTGTAGTGAGGTGGATGGACCTAGAGTCTGCCATACAGAGTGAAGTAAGTCAGAAAGAGAAAGACAAATAACGTATGCTAACACATATATCTGGAATCTAAAAAAAAAAGAAAATGGTTCTGAAGAACCTAGGGGCAAGACGGGAATAAATGCGCAGATGTAAAGAATGGACTTGAGGACACAGGGAGGGGGAAGGGTAAGCTGTGACAAAGCGAGAGAGTGGCATGGACATATATACACTACCAAACGTAAAACAGATAGCTAGTGGGAAGCAGCAGCATAGCACAGGGAGATCAGCTCGGTGCTTTGTGACCACCTAGAGGGGTGGTATCGGGAGGGTGGGAGGGAGACGCAAGAGGGAGGAGATACGGGGATATATGTATACGTATAGCTGATTCACTTTTTTTTTTTTTTTTTTTTTAAACATCTTTATTGGGGTATAATTGCTTTACAATGGTGTGTTAGTTTCTGCTTTACAACAAAGTGAATCAGCTATACATATACATATGTTCCCATATGTCTTCCCTCTTGCGTCTCCCTCCCTCCCACTCTCCCCATCCCACCCTTCCAGGCTGTCACAAAGCACCGAGCTAATATCCCTGTGCCTTGCGGCTGCTTCCCCCCAGCTATCTACCTTACTACGTTTGTTAGTGTGTATATGTCCATGACTCTCTCTCGCCCTGTCAAAACTCACCCTTCCCCCTCCCCATATCCTTAAGTCCGTTCTCCAGTAGGTCTGCGTCTTTATTCCTATCTTACCCCTAGGTTTTTCATGACATTTTTTTCCCTTAAGTTCCATATATATGTGTTAGCATACGGTATTTGTCTTTTTCTTTCTGACTTACTTCACTCTGTATGACAGATTCTAGGTCTATCCATCTCATTACAAATAGCTCAATTTCATTTCTTTTTAAGGCTGAGTAATATTCCATTGTGTATATGTGCCACATCTTCTTTATCCATTCATCCGGTGATGGGCGCTTAGGTTGTTTCCATGTCCTGGCTATTGTAAATAGAGCTGCAATGAACATTTTGGTACATGACTCTCTTTGAATTTTGGTTTTCTCAGGGTATATGCCAAGTAGTGGGATTGCTGGGTCATATGGTAATTCTATTTGTAGTTTTTTAAGGAACCTCCATACTGTTCTCCACAGTGGCTGAACCAATTCACATTCCCACCAGCAGTGCAAGAGTGTCCCCTTTTCTCCACACCCTCTCCAGCATTTATTGTTTCTTGATTTTTTGATGATGGCCATTCTGACTGGTGTGAGATGATATCTCATTGTAGTTTTGATTTGCATTTCTCTAATGATTAATGATGTTGAGCATTCTTTCATGTGTTTGTTGGCATTCTGTATATCTTCTTTGGAGAAATGTCTATTTAGGTCTTCTGCCCATTTTTGGATGGGGTTGTTTGTTTTTTTGTTATTGAGCTGCATGAGCTGCTTGTAAATTTTGGAGATTAATCCTTTGTCAGTTGCTTCATTTGCAAATGTTTTCTCCCATTCTGAGGGTTGTCTTTTGGTCTTGGTTATGGTTTCCTTTGCTGTGCAAAAGCTTTGAAGTTTCATTAGGTCCCATTTGTTTATTTTTGTTTTTATTTCCATTACTCTAGGAGGTGGGTCAGAAAGGATCTTGCTGTGATTTATGTCATAGAGTGTTCTTCCTATGTTTTCTTCTAAGAGTTTGATAGTTTCTGGCCTTACATTTAGGTCTTTAATCCATTTTGAGCTTATTTTTGTGTATGGTGTTAGGGAGTGATCTAATCTCATACTTTTACATGTACCTGTCCAGTTTTCCCAGCACCATTTATTGAAGAGGCTGTCCTTTCTCCACTGTACATTCCTGCCTCCTTTATCAAAGATAAGGTGTCCATATGTGCGTGGGTTTATCTCTGGGCTTTCTATCCTGTTCCACTGATCTATCTTTCTGTTTTTGTGCCAGTACCATACTGTCTTGATTACTGTTGCTTTGTAATATAGTCTGAAGTCAGGGAGCCTTATTCCTCCAGCTCCTTTTTTCGTTCTCAAGATTGCTTTGGCTATTCGGGGTCTTTTGTGTTTCCATACAAATTGCGAAATTTTTTGTTCTAGTTCTGTGAAAAATGCCAGTGGTAGTTTGATAGGGATTGCATTGAATCTGTAGATTGCTTTGGGTAGTAGAGTCATTTTCACAATGTTGATTCTTCCCATCCAAGAACATGGTATATCTCTCCATCTATTTGTATCATCTTTAATTTCTTTCATCAGTGTCTTATAATTTTCTGCATACAGGTCTTTCGTATCCTTAGGTAGGTTTATTCCTAGATATTTTATTCTTTTCGTTGCAATGGTAAATGGGAGTGTTTTCTTGATTTCACTTTCAGATTTTTCATCATTAGTATATAGGAATGCCAGAGATTTCTGTGCATTAATTTTGTATCCTGCTACTTTACCAAATTCATTGATTAGCTCTAGTAGTTTTCTGGTAGCATCTTTAGGATTCTCTATGTATAGTATCATGTCATCTGCAAACAGTGACAGCTTTACTTCTTCTTTTCCGATTTGGATTCCTTTTATTTCCTTTTCTTCTCTGATTGCTGTGGCTAAAACCTCCAAAACTATGTTGAATAAGAGTGGTGAGAGTGGGCAACCTTGTCTTGTTCCTGATCTTAGTGGAAATGCTTTCAGTTTTTCACCATTGAGGATGATGTTTGCTGTGGGCTTGTCATATATGGCTTTTATTATGTTTAGGAAAGTTCCCTCTATGCCTACTTTCTGGAGGGTTTTTATCATAAATGGGTGTTGAATTTTGTCGAAAGCTTTCTCTGCATCTATTGAGATGATCATATGGTTTTTCTCCTTCAATTTGTTAATATAGTTTATCACATTGATAGATTTGCGTATATTGAAGAATCCTTGCATTCCTGGAATAAACCCCACTTGATCATGGTGTATGATCCTTTTAATGTGCTGTTGGATTCTGTTTGCTAGTATTTTGTTGAGGATTTTTGCATCTATGTTCATCAGTGATATTGGCCTGTAGTTTTCTTTCTTTGTGACATCCTTGTCTGGTTTTGGTATCAAGGTGATGGTGGCTTCGTAGAAGGAATTTGGGAGTGTTCCTCCCTCTGCTATATTTTGGAAGAGTTCGAGAAGGATAGGTGTTAGCTCTTCTCTAAACGTTTGATAGAATTCACCTGTGAAGCCATCTGGTCCTGGGCTTTTGTTTGTTGGAAGGTTTTTAATCACAGTTTCAATTTCAGTGCTTGTGATTGGTCTGTTCATATTTTCTATTTCTTCCTGATTCAGTCTTGGCAGGTTGTGCATTTCTAAGAATTTGTCCATTTCTTCCAGATTGTCCATTTTATTGGCATAGAGTTGCTTGTAGTAATCTCTCATGATTTTTTTTATTTCTGCAGTGTCAGTTGTTACTTCTCCTTTTTCATTTCTAATTCTATTGATTTGAGTCTTCTCCCTTTTTTTCTTGATGAGTCTGGCTAGTGGTTTATCTATTTTGTTTATCTTCTCAAAGAACCAGCTTTTAGTTTTATTGATCTTTGCTATTGTTTCCTTCATTTCTTTTTCATTTATTTCTGATCTGATTTTTATGATTTCTTTCCTTCTGCTAGCTTTGGGGTTTTTTTGTTCTTCTTTCTCTAATTGCTTGAGGTGCAAGGTTAGGTTGTTTATTCGAGATGTTTCCTGCTTCTTAAGGTGGGCTTGTATTGCTATAAACTTCCCCCTTAGAACTGCTTTTGCTGCATCCCATAGGTTTTGGGTGGTTGTGTCTCCATTGTCATTTGTTTCTAGGTATTTTTTTATTTCCTCTTTGATTTCTTCAGTGATCACTTCATTATTAAGTAGTGTATTGTTTAGCCTCCATGTGTTTGTATTTTTTACAGATCTTTTCCTGTAATTGATATCTAGTCTCATGGCGTTGTGGTCGGAAAAGATACTTGATACAATTTCAGTTTTCTTAAATTTACCAAGGCTTGATTTGTGACCCAAGATATGATCTATCCTGGAGAATGTTCCATGAGCACTTGAGAAAAATGTGTATTCTGTTGTTTTTGGATGGAGTGTCCTATAAACATCAATTAAGTCCATCTTGTTTAATGTATCATTTAAAGCTTGTGTTTCCTTATTTATTTTCATTTTGGATGATCTGTCCATGGGTGAAAGTGGGGTGTTAAAGTCCCCTACTATGAATGTGTTACTGTTGATCTCCCCTTTTATGGTTGTTAGTATTTGCCTTATGTATTGAGGTGCTCCTATGTTGGGTGCATAAATATTTACAATTGTTATATCTTCTTCTTGGATCGATCCCTTGATCATTATGTAGTGTCCTTCTTTGTCCCTTTTAATAGTCCTTATTTTAAAGTCTATTTTGTCTGATATGAGAATTGCTACTCCAGCTTTCTTTTGGTTTCCATTTGCATGGAATATCTTTTTCCATCCCCTTACTTTCAGTCTGTATGTGTCTCTAGTTCTGAAGTGGGTCTCTTGTAGACAGCATATATAAGGGTCTTGTTTTTGTATCCATTCAGCCAATCTGTGTCTTTTGGTGGGAGCATTTAGTCCATTTACATTTAAGGTAATTATTGATATGTATGTTCCTATTTCCATTTTATATATTGTTTTGGGTTCGCTACTATAGGTCATTTCCTTCTCTTGTGTTTCGTGTCTAGAGGAGTTCCTTTAGCATTTGTTGTAAAGCTGGTTTGGTGGTGCTGAACTCTCTCAGCTTTTGCTTGTCTGTAAAGGTTTTAATTTCTCCATCAAATGTGAATGAGATCCTTGCTGGGTAGAGTAGTCTTGGTTTCAGGCTATTCTCCTTCATCACTTTCAGTATGTCCTGCCACTCCCTTCTGGCTTGTAGGGTTTCTGCTGAGAGATCAGCTGTTAACCTTATGGGGATTCCCTTGTGTGTTATTTGTTGTTTTTCCCTTGCTGCTTTTAATATGCTTTCTTTGTATTTAATTTTTGACAGTTTGATTAATATGTGTCTTGGCGTGTTTCTCCTTGTATTTATCCTGTATGGGACCCTCTGTGCTTCCTGGACTTGATTAACTATTTCCTTTCCCATATTAGGGAAGTTTTCAACTATAATCTCTTCAAATATTTTCTCAGTCCCTTTCTTTCTTTCTTCTTCTTCTGGAACCCCTATAATTCGAATGTTGGTGCGTTTCATGTTGTCCCAGAGGTCTCTGAGACTGTCCTCAGTTCTTTTCATTCTTTTTTCTTTATTCTGCTCTGCAGTAGTTATTTCCACTACTTTATCTTCCAGGTCACTTATCCGTTCTTCTGCCTCAGTTATTCTGCTATTGATCCTATCTAGAGTGATTTTAATTTCATTTATTGCATTGTTCATCGTTGCTTGTTTCATCTTTAGTTCTTGTAGGTCCTTGTTAACTGTTTCTTGCATTTTGTCCATTCTACTTCCAAGATTTCGGATCATCCTTACTATCATTATTCTGAATTCTTTTTCAGGTAGATTGCCTATTTCCTCTTCATTTGTTAGGTCTGGTGGGTTTTTATCTTGCTCCTTCATCTGCTGTGTGTTTTTCTGTCTTCTCATTTTGCTTATCTTACTGTGTTTGGGGTCTCCTTTTTGCAGGCTGCAGGTTCGTAGTTCCCGTTGTTTTTGATGTCTGTCTCCAGTGGCTAAGGTTGTTTCAGTGGGTTGTGTAGGCTTCCTGGTGGAGGGGACTAGTGCCTGTGTTGTGCTGGATGAGGCTGGATCTTGTCTCTCTAGTGGGCAGGTTCACGTCCGGTGGTGTGTTTTGGGGTGTCTGTGGCCTTATTATGATTTTAGGCAGCCTCTCTGCTAATGGGTGGGGTTGTGTTCTTGTTTTGCTAGTTGTTTGGCATAGGTTGTCCAGCACTGTGGCTTGCTGGTCGTTGAGTGAAGCTGGGTGCTGGTGTTAAGATGGAGGTCTCTGGGAGATTTCCGCTGTTTAATATTATGTGGAGCTGGGAGGTCTCTTGTTGACCAGTGACCTGAAGTTGGCTCTCCTACCTCAGAGGCAGAGCCCTGACTCCTGGCTGGAGCACCAAGAGCCTTTCATCCACACGGCTCAGAATAAAAGGGAGAAAAAGTAGAGAGAATTAGTAGAAGTATGAGGAAAGAAAGAAGGAAAGGAGGAAAGGAAGGAAGGAAGAAAGAAGCAAAGAAGGAAAGAAAGGAGGGAGGGAGGGAGGGAGGGAGGAAGGAAGGAAGGAGTGAAAGAAGGAAAAAAAGACAGAAAGAAAGATGATACAGTAAAAATAAAATAAAGTATAATATAGTTATTGAATTAAAAAATATTTAGAAAAAAAAAAAGGGACGGATAGAACCTTAGGACAAATGTTGGAAGCAAAGCTATACAGAGAAAATCTTACACAGAAGCATACACATACACCTTCACAAAAAGAGGTAAAGGGGGGAAAATCATAAATCCTGCTCCCTGAGACCACCTCCTCAATTTGGGGTGATTCGTTGTCTAAAGGAGGGAGGGAAGGAAGGAAAGAAAGAAAGAACGAAGGTAAAGTATAATAAAGTTATTACAATTAAACTTAATTATTAAGAAAAAGAATTTTTAAAAAAAAGTCATGGACGGATAGAGCCCTAGGACAAATGGTGGAAGCTAGAGTATACAGACTAGATGTCACACAGGAGCATACACGTACACCTTCACAAAAAGAGGAAAAGGGAAAAAAATCATAGATTTCGCTCCTAAATTCCACCTCTTCAATTTGGGATCATTCCTTGTCTATTCAGGTATTCCACAGATGCAGGGTATATCAAGTTGATTGTGGAGCTTTAATCCGCTGCTTCTGTGGCTGCTGGGAGAGATTTCCCTTTCTCTTCTTTGTTTTCACAGCTCACAGGAGCTCAGCTTTGGATTTGGCCCTGCCTCTGCGTGTAGGTCGCTGGAGGGCGTCTGTTTTTTTCGCTCAGACAGGACGGGGTTAAAGGAGCCGCCGATTCGGGGCCTCCGGCTCACTCAGGCCGGGGGTTGGGGGATGGGGGAAGGAGGGGCACTGCGTGCGGGGCCGGCCTGCGGCGGCAGAGGCAGCGTGATGTTGCGGCAGAGGCCGGCGTGACGTTGCACCAGCCTGAGGCCCGCCGTGCGCTGTCCCGGGGAAGTTGTCCCTGGATCCCGGGAACCTGGCAGTGGCGGGCTGCACAGGCTCCGCGGAAGAGGGGTGTGGAGAGTGACCTGTGCTCGCACACAGGCCCCTTGGTGGCGGCAGCAGCAGCCTTAGCGTCTCCCGCCCGTCTCTGGGGTCCGCGGTTTTAGCCGCGGCTCGCGCCCGTCTCTGGGGTTTGCGCTTTCAGCCGCGGCTCGCGCCCGTCTCGGGGGCTCGCGCCCTCAGCCGCGGCTCGCGCCCGTCTCTGGGGTTCGCGCTTTTAGCCGCGGCTCGCGCCCGTCTCTGGAGTTCCTTTAAGCAGCGCTCTTAAACCCCTCTCCTCGCGCACCAGGAGACAAAGAGGGAAGAAAAAGTCTCTTGCCTCTTCGGCCGGTGCAGGCTTTTCCCCGAACTCCCTCCCGGCTAGTTGTGGTGCACTAACCCCTTCAGGCTATGTTCAAGCCGCCAACCCCAGTCCTCTCCCTGAGCTCCGTCCAAAACCAAAACGCGAGCCTCAGCTCGCAGCCCCGCCCGCCCCGGTGGGTGAGCAGCAAGCCTCTCGGGTTGGTGAGTGCTGGTCGGCACCGATCGTCTGTGCGGGAATCTCCCCGCTTTGCCCTCCGCACCCGTCGCTGTGCACTACTCCGCGGTCCCGAAACTCCCCCCTCTGCCTCCCGCAGTCTCCGCCCGCGGAGGGGCTTCCTAGTGTGTGGAAACTTTTCCTCCTTCACAGCTCCCTCCCACTGGTGCAGGTGCCGTCCTTATTCTTTTGTCTCTGTTTTTTCTTTTGCCCTACCCAGTTACGTGGGGAGTTTCTTGCCTTTTGGGAGGTCTGAGGTCTTCTGCCAGCCTTCAGTAGGAGTTCTGTAGGAGTTGTTCCACGTGTGGATGTATTTCTGGTGTATCCGTGGGGAGGAAGGCGATCTCCGCGTCTTACTCTTCCGCCATCTTCAAGGAATCCCTGATTCACTTTTTTATAAAGCAGGAACTAAGACACAATTGTAAAGCAATTATACTCAATAAAGATGTTAAAAAAAAAGAAAAGAAAAGAAATGGGGCCACAGATCTAGTCTCAAATCGTATTCCTCTAGTTCTTATTTGGCTTTTAGCACTCTCCTCAACATTAGAATGGTGACTGTTAATCCCCATTTCACAGGGCTTTTGAGTGGGTGAGAGGAGGTGGCAGGATGCCTTAGCCAATGTCCATACTTTTCCTTCATTTCCCCGTTATGACCTCTTTCTCTCTCCACTATCCGACCCGTGTCAGGCTCTGCAGGACGGAGGCACCCTGCACTAAGGGCAAATTCTTATAATCATCCCTATATGCTGTGTGTATATTAGTTCTGACAACTTTACACGTGCTTAAAGTAAATACATCCCTCCTAACACATCAGGACAGGGCATTAAACAATTGTTCTTAGGTATCTAAAAACTGAATCTGCTGGATACAGAAAGTTAGCCCTCTAATGCAGCTTTTGTATGCTGCCTCACCCAGAGGACTAGGCCAGTATTGATGATTTTTGTTCTAGCTGGCAGTTAAATTAAGACTCAGTTGTAGCAGCTAACTCATCCCAGCTATCTGTGTACATCTACTTCGCTTTTTGGTAAAATGTATTTTTGATCATTAAGTTGTATGGTTTTGGATTTTTTATGGCAGGTTACTTTGGGGAAGCCGGCAGCTTATAAAAGAAAAAGCCCAGACACTATAAAACTCTTAGAGGAAAACCACTCTTTGACATAAACCACAGCAAGATCTTTTTTGACCCACCTCCTAGAGTAATGAAAATACAAACGAAAATAAACAAATGGGACCTAATTAAACTTAAAAGCTTTTGCACAGCAAAGGAAACCATAAACAAGACGAAAAGACAACCCTCAGAATGGGAGAAAATATTTGCAAACGAAGCAAGGGACAAAGGATTAATCTCCAAAATATACGAACAGCTCATGGAGCTCAAAATCAAAAAAACAAACCACCCAATCAAAAAATGGCAAGAAGATCTAGACATCTCTCCAAGGAAGATATACAGATGGCCAAGAGGCACATGAAAAGATGCTCAACATCACTAATTATCAGAGAAATGCAAATTAAAACTACAATGAGGTATCACCTCACACCGGTCAGAATGGCCATTATCAGAAAACCTACAAACAATAAATGCTGGAGAGGGTGTGGAGAAAAGGGCACCCTTTTGCACTGTTGGTGGGAATGTAAATTGATACAGCCACTGTAGAGAACAGTATGGAGGTTCCTTAAAAAACTAAAAATAGAACTACCATATGATTCAGCAATCCCACTACTGGGCATATACCCTGAGAAAACCATAATTCAAAAGGACACATGTACCCCAATGTTCGTTTCAGCACTATTTACAATAGCCAAGACATGGAAACAACCTAAATGTCCAATGACAGATGAATGGATAAAGAAGATGTGATACATATATACAATGGGACATTACTCAGCCATAAAAAGGAACGAAATTGGGTCATTTGTAGAGATGTGGATGGACGTCGAGTCTGTCATACAGAGTGAAGTAAGTCAGAAAGAGAAAAACAAATATCATATATTAATGCATATATGTGGAATCTAGAAAAATGGTACAGATGAACTTACTTCCGGACAGGAATAGAGACACAGACGTAGAGAAAGGACATGTGGACGCAGGAGGGGGAAGGGGAAGGTGGGACGGATTGGGAGATTAGGATTGCCATAAATACACTACCATGTGTAAAATAGATAGCTAGTGGGAATGTGCTGTAAAGCACAGGAAGCTCAGCTCAGTGCTCTGTGATGACCTAGATGGGTGGGATGGAGGGCTGGGGTGGGAGGGAGGTCCAAGAGGGAGGAGGTATATGTATACACAGAGCTGATTCACTTCATTGTACAGCAGAAACTAATACAACATTGTAAAGCAATTATGCTCCAATAAAAAATAAAAGAAAGAAAAAGAAAAAGCATGGGTGGCAGAGTTAGAGAGTCCTGGTTTTGAATCCATCCTACAACACTTACCAGATGGTGGCCTTGATTATTCAGTTATTCAATTTCTTTGTTCCTTAGTTTCCTTCTAAAAAATGTGGTCAATAACAGCTTCTTATAGATGCAGATTAAATAAGAGGAATAAATAAGAGAGGTAAACCTGTGAAAGAATCCTCTTCTGTAAAATGGAGAAAATAATAGTTATACTCCGAGTGTGGTTGGAAGGGTTAAATAAGATCTTTTTTTGTGAAATGCTTAGCACAGGGTCTGATACGTGAAAAATGTTCCCCATTATTATGATGGACCAGATATTTTGCTAAGGGTTAGAGGGGCTAGAAAGTGAACAAGATGAGTGTATGTGCGTGTGCCCGTGAGTGTGTATAACAGGGCTATGTCTGGGATGTGCTGAGAGAGAGCATAGTGCAGGGGCCATAGTTCAAGTACAGCCCTGAGTTCCGAGCCACTATTGACTGTCTTGGGTAAAGAGTGTCAACCCTGAGCAGTGTCCTCCATCTAGAAAGTCACTGAGCAACGTCAAATCCTCTCTGGCAGGAGCTCCTTACCTCTCTTGATTAGACTTCAGGACTGAGTCTGCAACCATTTTTCCTTCTTCTTTCATCACACCTCAAATACTGTACATGGTTAGTTTTCTTGTAAAACCAAAACGACTGCAAATCATTCCACAGAGCTGGCGTGTGCGGATAGGCTTTTGATGGATGAAGTTAAGCTGCAGAGTTCTGATCACTCTGGATGTTGCCGATGCCACCTCTGAAGTGGGTGGGACCTGTGAGAGACGATGAGGCCTTTATGACGCGCTGTGAAGAAAAATGATGGCAAGACAAGGAAAGGGCCAGAGGATGGGGGTTGTGCGTAAGGAGTGTGAGGGTGCCAGTTTGGGGGAAGGTAAAACACCTTATCTGACAAGAAGAGGGGTTGAAGTAAGGGCTGTTTCCTGCAACTGTCAAGGACAGCGACTGGATACTGTGCAGAAGGTGTACGATTTTACTGCTTGGGAGATGCAATTAGAAAGCTCACTTGATACAAGTAAAATATATTATAGACTTGTGGGGAGAGGGCATCATGGTAACAGTTTTCTATACATAGAAAATATTCAAGTATGTTTCTCTAAGGACTGACATTGATGGAGACGTCTAGCCAAGAAAATATTCAGTGATCACCTGAAATATATGTCTTTTAATTGACAAATGATGACACAAAGAGATGACAGATGAAGAGCAAAAGAATGAAAAGAATTGTACTTGTTTCTGAATGCTTATTTACTTAAACAAAAATCACTTAACAGCGTGTAAGGAGTCTGATATAGCACAGACTGAGACCAAAATCCATCTGTCCGTCCGTCCATCCATCCATCCAACAAATATTTATCATGTCCAAATGAGGGTAGATGTGTTCCGTATTTTGCTTCAGAGCTGGAAGCACTAGGATACAATGTATGAAAAATCAGGCAGTTTTCAGTTGAGGGATGGAATGAATGGACTGTCTTGACGGAAAGTGAATTCCTCACCGTTCCTTCTTTCCTTCCTTTAATAAAGATTTCTGTATTCCTTTCTCTGTGCCGGGTGTTTTTCCGGCACTGGACATTTAGCAGTAGATAAGGTACACCGAGTTCTACTCTGGTGGGAGTTTTTATGCTAGTGAGGCAGAAATTAAAAACAAAGTGATAGAGTTGCTGGGTAAGTGCTATAAAGTCAGGTCATGGGGTGCAGTGATGGGAGAAATGTGGGAACTATTTTGAAAAGGGTCATCCTGCAAGGCTCTCTGAGGAGGTGGCATCTGAGTCATGTCCTGAATGAGGGGTAGGAGTAGGCCATGGAGAAAAGTGTTCAGGCAAAGGGAACAGCAGGTCTAAAAATCTGAGGAGGGAAAGAGCTTGGCAGGCTTGAGGCAAGATAGGGTAAGGCCTGGCAGGTCAAAGAAGGGAGCTTGCATTGCACTGTGGAGGGAGATGATAAGATCTGATTTCTGTCTTAAAAGCTCATGCTGCCTCTTGTGTGGAGAGTGGTGTAGTAGGGAAGAGCGCTCCTTTTGATTCAGTTCTGTTCATTTTCTTAAATGCTAAGGGAAAGACATTCATTTTTTGTGTGTGTGTGTGTGTGTGTGTGTGTGACAAGAAACCAGATAATACAGATAGTGCATTGTTTTCTGTCTTATAGAATCTTGAAATACTTCAAAAATATATTCTAACCTGAACTAAAGTTTTACTAATTTATCCTGGAATAAGTCAGACCAAACTGTGTATTTAATACAGTAGGAATATAGCAAAATAGTAATTCAGTCCTTCAGGGATTTGAGTTTCTTCTGCTGTAGAGACCTACCTGTATTCTATTTATTTGAGAAGTTTGTCATCATCAACACAATCTATTCTAGAAGTCGTCATATTCTTTTAGTTATGAGAGTAAGCACTCTGGGTGACAGATAACAACAGTTGGTACTAACATAGTCTTCCTGTGTGCCAGTAATGGTTCTAAATATTTTGACTGAATGAATTCTTACAGCAGTCTTCTGAGTTAGGTACTATTATAGTTCCCATTTTATGATGAGGAATCTGAGGCTCAGAGACGTTAGGCAACTGGCCCAAGAACACACAGCTAACCAGCATTAACTCCTGGCATGCTGGGCCAGGGACCAGTCTTCTTTCTATATACTACCTCTCTATACAAAGAGGATTGCCACTGGCCAAAAGAGATGCCAAACTGCAGGTGCCACCATGAGGATTGCTTCAGAAATTTCTTTACCGTGCTCTGACTCCGCTTAGGGTCCAGCTTCTTCGCCTGGGCTCAGTCCAGCCCTGCTGCTCCAGGCAGCACACTCACCTCCATCCCTCTGACTTTTCTGGCTCTTGTGCCACAGCTTCTAGCCCTGTTCATGGATCTCACTTTCAAGCTGGTTTCCTTCTGCACTCAGTGTGGGCCGGTGCTGTGATCCTGGCTGCTTGGGAAGGATGGAGAGACCTGGCCTGGATCTGTGGTGCTGGCTCATCTGCTCAGGGACAGAGAGGAGGGGTGGGGAAGTAGAACTCCCTTCAGGTGACTGCTGAGATGCCAGTGGAAGGGATTCTGGTCCCAGGGGACTCTAGCTCAGGTGGTACAAACAGTTCTAATACTGTTGTCATGGTGATCATCGGGTTTAAGGATTTCCTTGAGGAGGTTGCCAGCTTCACCCTGGCCTCTGCTATCACCAGGGAACCCCTCTGGAGGGCCGTCAGTGTCCTTTTGGGATGCACTTGTCATACCCCTTCTTAGATTTTTTTAATAGATACAGACAAGTGCACATATACAAGTGTGCATATAGGTGGCTTGATATGGGGAATCACTATTCCACTAATAATTTGCCTAGTCGCCATTGCAAGACAGCGAACAATTGTGAGTTTAGTAGCAACTCTTTATGTTAATGGACTATACACACTTGGCCCAGTGCCACCCAGGGTGGACCCAAGACTCCTGCTGCGCCCCCTCCCCAAGCCCCTCGGCTCCTTTGTGTAAAATTTAGGACATGCTCCTCTGCACCCTCGGAGGGAACAGAGAATGCGGGTGGGACGGGGCTGTTACCGACCTTTGCAAACATTTCTTGGTGCTTCCCTTGTGTGATCTGCGGAAGAAGTAACAGCTCACCGCAAGCCCATACTCTCCACTGGGTTTGCTTGCCTCCCCCTGCAGCCCTGTGATAAGATGAGGTAGTGTTTGTGGGTAGTGATGGATGCGTCTGTCCCAGGGCATCACAGAAAACCCTGGAGGCATAGTTGATCCCAAGAGCTGAACACCTTCTTCAAAATGTGAGATGCTTGCATTTTTGAGTACTCAGCTTTAGGCCTTATTTACAATATAAGAACAACAACGACAACAACAACAATCCCTTTTGACATCCTGATGCAGAAAGAATTTTTCCCATAGATGTTTCTTATTTTCCCTCTCATATCTTTTTTTTTTTTAAACCAGAAAAGCTAAATTATTTGCTTAAGGGTATTCAGTAAGATGAGAACAGATCTAGGGCTAGAGGAAAATTTATTCTGGGATCTTTTTATCATTGTTATGTATTCCATAGATTTTTTTTTCCCCATAAAATATGAAAACTTCCTTTCTTTTCATCTCTGCAATGTATGAGATAAATCATGAAGTGTGTGATAAAAAGTCAGAGACTCTGCTTTCCTTTGGACTATACCCTGTACTACCATTAGATGGGATATTTGGGCTCATCTAATCCCTGCTTTTCTCCAGAGAATTTTGGCAAGGTCTTATTTTTGGGGGGTGGGGGTGGCTGGCCAGGAAAGCATGCTTCTTTATTTACTCTTCTCAAAAACATGTGACCGTGTTTCCCACAACATGTAAGCCATAAATATAACATGGCACGTCTCTGCATTAAACCTTCCAATGGCTTCATTGGAATAATAAGAGCCAGACTCCTTATCTCAGAGGCTCTCAGGAGCCTCTGTGACCCAACTTCATCTGTATAACGGTATCCCTGTTTCAGCCTCGGGGCCTTTGCACTTGCTGTTCCCTCTTTCTAAAATACTCTTCATGTAGAAAAACACCCTAGAAGGAATGCTCCATCTGATCACTGTGTATTTCAAGTTGGCAGGGTCTTTTTAACTTATGTTTGTCACGTTGCTGCTCACATTGGAGATCTGTGGGTCACCACGGGTGCCAATGTGACATTGCATTGACAAACCTGGTCCCTGGATATAGAGACCGGGGCCAAAAATGCAGGGATAGGAAACAATTCTCTTAGACTAATCCAGGCACATAGTAGAGGGTGCTCAGTGTCCTACCCCAAATTACAGGTCTTTTCCTTCCCGAACCACCTTCTTCTACCCTGTATAGTTCTTTTGTGGCGCTAGAGGCTGACATATAACACAAGTGGGGCCAGGGTAGTTTTCTCTGAGACTGCTGTACTTGAATGACCATAGAAGATTATTTTGTACTTTTTGAGGTCAAGATGCTTCGGATAGAGATGTGAATCCTCCACTGCTGATTGTCCTTACCCCTGCCATATGGAGACAGCCTGTATTCAAAACAAAGGCTCATGTAAAAGGAAGTGTAGCTGAGAGATAGAAAGACATACCCAGTGGCATTGTTTAAGACCCTGGATTCAGCCATGCCTGAAGCCCACCTAGAAGTCAAGTTGTGTGAATCAACCCATTTCCTTTTCTTTTTTCCCTCTTATTCCCAGGGTATTTGAGTTGTATTTCTGTCCTTCACATCCCAAAGTCTTACAAGGGTATATTGTAAATGGTCTTAAATTATGAGTAAAACTTTAGAAAAATTAGAAATCCAGGAAAAAGTAAAAGAAAAGGAGATCACCTCTCTTATATATTTTTCTCTTCATGTCTACTGCCTATAGACAGCAGCGGTTGAAACATAGATGTTCCAATATAAGGACATATTTCTGCATATAGATGGTTATATATTAAATTAAATCTCAGGTAATGGTTGGAAGAAAAAAGCATTGAAATGGGATTGCCATTCTTAGGTGTAGCCTGTGTTGTGTGGTGTCGCTGGCAAGCAAGTGACAGATGACTTCCTAAATCCCTCACAACCATCGTTTCCTGAAAACAGTACCGTTGGTGGCAGCACTTGACTTCAAAGCTCTCCCCACACACCACCTCTTTGTTGCACACAGTGAAGCTAATCCTGGGCTGGCTCCCAGATTTCTGCCTGCTTCATCGCCTTTCTGTGACAGATGAAAGATGGGAAAAAACAGCCGGGGGGCTGGGGTGGGTAGGGCAGGGACAAAGCGTTTTGGTCCACAGGGGGGCTCCCTGCAGCCACGAGTAGGTGGAATCTTTATGTCCCATGATTAAAGAGGCCGACTCAAAGCACATCTCACCACACGCAGCTCTGCTGGGAAGGAAAGTGGGGCAGGCATGGGCGTTGTTCTTATTCTGGAGTCCTGTGTTTGAAAGAAAGGGGTTCTAAAAAAGACTATGAGGCCCTGAAGGGGGAAAGGCTGGCTTTAGGTGTTGAGGAGGATGAGGGCACAGCTGGTCCTGGTGTTGGTTGCTCTCTCCACAAGATGGCACCCCTACTTTTGCATCTTTGCTTTTAGTTTCAGTCTTGAGGAAAAACTTGTTCAAATCATTGCAGAACCAATGCAATCTTGACTTAGCTTTCACAATTTATGAAGCTGACTTCAGGGCTTCCCTGGTGGTGCAGTGGTTGAGAGTCCGCCTGCCGATGCAGGGGACGCAGGTTCGTGCCCCGGTCCGGGAAGATCCCACATGCCACGGAGCGGCTGGGCCCGTGAGCCATGGCCGCTGAGCCTGCGCGTCCGGAGCCTGTGCTCCGCAACGGGAGAGGCCACAACAGTGAGAGGACCGCGTACTGCAAGAAAAAAAAAAAAAAGTCCTCTTTCTTGGGCTTCCCTGGTGGCGCAGTGGTTGAGAGTCCGCCTGACGATACAGGGGACACGGATTTTTGCTCCGGTCCGGGAGGATCCCATATGCTGCTGAGCAGCTGGGTCCGTGAGCCATGGCCGTTGAAGCTGACTTCATATCCTATCTCAAATCGTGTGTTACCCTGTTTCAGACAGAGCTGTTTTGATTATGGTATGATTATTATAAATGTGGGTGTGTCTCTTCCTTGCCTTTTCCGCCCAGCTCTGACGCCTCCTCTGGGGCTGAGCTCATTCCCCCAGGCATCAGGGAAGCAGACTGGGGTCCAGCAGTGATTCTCAAACTAGCCGTTGGGCCGGACCAAGTGTGTTAAAATTTCCAGGCTGTCTTGGGCTAACAATATCATAAAACAAAATAAAAATGAATAACTGGAAAAATGAAATTAAAAAGCTCTACAAAATGCACGCTCAATTTTATTATTTTTAGTTTCAACAGGCATGAAATTACATTTTAATAAATAGAATCAGAACAAAATAACATTGGCAAAAAGATTTGCAAAAAGCATATGGGTGTTCTTAAAAGTGTGTGTATAGGATATTAATATAAGGGATTGCTATTATACTTGTAAATTTTTGCTGTCTCACAACTATAAATAAATTATAGCAGTTCCCTCATATTCAGTGACCTATATGCACATGTTGAATTAACTGAGTGTATAATTAAAAAAAAAAGTTTGATCTAAACACACTAGCTTGTTTCCTGCTTAATCTACCTATCTAGGTTGGATTGACACAACACTACTTATAGGGGATAATGTATGCCTCAACCGTGTCTATGTTTTGTGTTTGTTACATTGATAATAGAAAAGCTGGGGTGTAATGAAAGAAAAAAATTGCTTTGGAAAAACTGAGAGGAAAGCTAACTGTTTCTGACTTTATTTTTTTTTCTTTCATCCCCTCCCTGCTCTATGGAAGGTTACCTTTTCCTGCTTCAGGGTGCCTTTCCCCCAGCGTCCTTGCGCTTTTACTTGCAAGGGTCAGAACCTGCGACTCTTCTTGGCGGATTGCTCTAGAGAGCAGGATGTGTCTGGGAGCTTATGTGTCATCTCCCGGGATGGCCCTGGCCAATGGCTAATGGCTGACAGGCATGGCAGGAGGAAAGCTCCAGCTCTCTTCCAGGTGGGACCACTCTGAGGTGTAATTAACCCTCCAGAGTTCTCTGCAGGATCAGGCCCAGGTTACCCTCCATGGGAAAAGACTTGCTTGTCTTTCTCTGCTCTGTCCTGCTCGTCTCTCCCTTACCAGTTCTTTTCCTGGGAGCACTTCCTTAATAAACCGTTTCCCATGAATCTTTGTCTCAGTGTCTACTCCCAGGGAACCCAGCCTAAGGCAGTATCAGATTTAGAGTATTTTAGAAATAGGCTTGGCAGACCATAAAAATGTCTTTATGTATTTTGAATCTTTTGCTTCTAGAGATACTGATGTTCCATTATTGGTAACATAATCCAAATGACCACTTTAGGAAATAAATCAGACTAATTTAACTGCCTTGGCTTTTTAGAAACAAGACAGGGTAGAGATATTTAATGTACCAATTTTCTTACCACATATTTGGAAACATTTGTCATACATATACTCTGTTTTACATAGATTTGTGTTCTTTTCTTTTTTTCTCCTTGATTTCAATTAGGCTAAACCAAATTGTTTACCCATAGAGAAGATAAATGTAAAAGCTTCTTCCCCTCTCTAAAGGTTTGTGGTTGACTAAAAGAGGTTTATATTTTTTTCTCTTGGATATTTTTTAAAGAGTTGCGTCTACATAAATCTGTTTTAGATAATACCCTCTCCAAAAACCATTCTGAGGTGGTCACTTGTCAACAAGCTTTACTTGGAATTAAACCATATGACAAAACATAAAAAATTCAAACTAACTTGGAGAAATGCTGTTATGAATTAGTGAAGACAATTAGGAACATTAAAAATGGAGAGCAGGGCTTCCCTGGTGGCGCAGTGGTTGAGAGTCCACCTGCCGATGCAGGGGACGCGGGTTCGTGGCCCGGTCTGGGAGGATCCCACATGCTGCAGAGCGGCTGGGCCCGTGCATCCGGAGCCTGTGCTCTGCAACGGGAGAGGCCACAACAGTGAGAGGCCTGCGTACTGCAAAAAAAAAAAAAAAAAATGGAGAGCAGTTTTATTACCATATGTGCTGTCTTGTCAATTATCCCTTATTATAGATACCTAATATGTACTAGACGTTTGCATTATCTCATTTAATTCTCACAACAACCCTGAAAATGAGGTATTTTCCTTCTCACTTTTTAAAAAACAGATGAGGCATAGAGAAATTAAACAACTTGTCCAAGATTTACAATTAGTAAACAACAGAGCTGGTATTTGCATCTAGAACTTTCTACCAAGTCATGTTGCCTCCAAAGTTCAACAAAATTAACTGATTAAATATTAGTGTACTTCATCAGCTTTAAGGAAGGAGCAGCAATGATGTATAATCGACATATTCATTTGGTATGCAAACAGTATTGTTAAAATGCTTGTCACAGTTCAAAGAGAAATAGCAGAAATCTTCCTTGCCGTCTTGTTTAACAAGAATGCCTATCATTTATTGATTGTTTCAGGCACCTTACATCCATGTCTCATACAGTCATCACAAGAATCCCAGGGTGGGTATTATTAGCCTTATTTTATAGGTAGGGAAGGTCGAGAAGCCCAGAAACTTTAGGTAACTTGTGCAATGTTATATGGAGAGTAAAATACAGGATTTGGACCCAGAAACCCATGAGCTCAACTGCTATGCTCTCCACCGCTGATGCTTAGCTGAAACTTCCTTATGGAGAATGCAAAGGTGACTGCCAGGTCAGCTGAATCAGTGGGTGGGATACATAAGATTGAAGTTATGACTTCCTTAAAGTATTTTGTTTCTCATTGATGCCAAGTAGGTGTAGAAAAAGAGGAGAGAAAGCCAGAGGTATGACAGCAGCTTGGCCTGATGTTAAAGGGATGCTTTTGTTCTTATTCCACCACATCAATTTTCTCATCAGCTTTGATTCCCTTCCTACTGTTCACCTGTAAACAAAACCCCTGTTCACCTTTTCTGGACTGGGTTACTAGGAAATTCAGAGGGTTCATCATAACCAGGTGTTTCTCTGCACCTGGTGTGTCTGATCTGCAGAGCAAAGGAATTCATAGACAAACACAACAGGGCTCATTGTAGACCACACAATTAATCATTCTAGGTTTCTGATTCGCTTCTTGAAACTTGCTATGTTCCTGTAATGGGCAAAAGACAGGTCCATTTATCACAGCGCACCTCATGCTGCTCCTTGGCACCCTCCCCTGGGTCCCTAACCATCCCGAAACTTCTGAAACATCTGCTGTGGGTACCATGGCAGGGGTTTCTTCACATTCCCTATTACACTCAGCTTTTCAGCATCCTAGTTTTAAGCTCTCCTATTGTGACTGATGACTAAAAGGCCAACATCCTCTGTGGAGGTGAACAATTAGCAAGTTCATTACTTACGGTGGCATTCATACTTCTTTGCCAAAGATTACATTTGTGTGTATGACATATTGCCTGATGTTGTCAAAAGAGCAGTGGACTGGGAATCAGCTTTGCTGGAATTTTGTCTTGGCTCTACCACTAATTATTTGTCTGGATTTGCATGGGCTGCTTCACCTCTCTCAACTTTCATTACTTCATTTAATGATAAATCTAGGTTAAAGCGGTACTTATTAACTTTGGATGCACATTAGAATCACAGGAAATGCACAAAATACTGATGCCCAGGTCATGCCTCAGACCAAGTAAATCAGAATCTCTGGAGGAGCAGGCGACCTGGTCTTGGGATTCTTATTAAAGCTCCCCAAGGGGATTCTAATGTTGACTCAGGTTTGAGAACCACTGACCTAGGTGATCTCTGAGGATTCGTTGGTTTCTCTCTCTCTCTCTCTCTCTCTCTATATATATATATATATATATGACTATTATAAGAGACAAGGAAGGACACTACGAAATGATCAAGGGGTGAATCCAAGCATAAGTATTACGGTAGTGAATACTTATGCACCCTACATAGGAGCACCTCAATACATAAGGCAAATGCTAAGAACCATAAAAGGGGAAATTGACAGTAATGAAATAATAGTGGGGGACTTAAACAGTCCACTTACACCAATGGATAGATCATCCAGACAGAAAATTAATAAGGAAACACAAACTTTAAATGACAAAATAGACCAGATAGGTTTAATTAATATTTATAAGAGGACATTCCACCCCAAAGCGGAAGAATACACTTTCTCCTCAAGTGCACACAGAACATTCTCCAGGATATATCATATCTTAGGTCACAAATCAAGCCTTGGTAAATTTAAGAAAAATGAAATCATATCAAGTATCTTTTCTGACCACAACGCTGTGAGACTAGATATCAATTACAGGAAAAAAACTAAAAAATACAAACACATGGAGGCTAAACAATACACTACTAAATAACCAGGAGATCACTGAAGATATCAAAGAGGAAATAAAAAAATACCTAGAAACAAATGACGAGGAAAACATGACTACCCAAAACCTATAGGATGCAGCAAAAACAGTTCTAAGAGGGAAGTTTACAGCAATAAAATCCTACCTCAAGAAACAAGAAAAATTTCAAATAAACAACCTAACCTTACACCTAAAGCAACTAGAGAAAGAAGAACAAAGAAAACCCAAACTTAGTAGAAGGAAGGAAATCATAAAGATCTGAGCAGAAATAAATGAAATAGAAATGAAGAAAACAACAGCAAAGATCAATAAAACTAAAAATTAGTTCTTTGAGAAGATAAATAAAATTGATAAACCTTTAGCCAGATTCATCAAGAAAAAAAGGGAGAGGACTCAAATCAATAAAATTAGAAATGAAAAAGGAGAAATTACAACTTAACACTGCAGAAATACAAAGGATCATGAGAGACTACTACAAGCAAATATATGTCAATAAAATGGAAGAAATGCACAAATTCTTAGAAAGGTACAGCCTTCCAAGTTTGAACCAGGATGAAATAGAAAATATGAACAGACCAATCACAAGTAATAAAATTGAAACCGTGACTTAAAATCTTCCAACAAACAAAAGTCCAGGATCAGATGGCTTCACAGGCGAATTCTATCAAACATTTAGAGAAGAGCTAATACCCATCCCTCTCAAACTCTTCCAAAAAATTGCAGAGGGAGGAACACTCCCAAACTCATTCCACGAGGCAACCATCACCCTAACACCAAAACCAGACAAAGATATCATAAAAAAAGGCCAATATAACTGATGAACAAGATGCAAAAATCCTCAACAAAATACTAGCAAACCGAATCCAACATCACATTAAAAGGATCATACACCATGATCAAGTGGGGTTTATCCCAGGGATGTAAGGATTCTTCAGTATACACAAATCAATCAGTGTGATAAACCATATTAACAAACTGAAGAATAAAAACCATATGATCATCTCAATAGATGCAGAAAAAAATTTTGACAAAATTCAACTGCTATTTATGATAAAAACTCTCCAGAAAGTGGGCATACAGGGAACCTACCACACCATAATAAAGGCCATATATGACAAACCCACAGCAAACATTATTCTCAGCGGTGAAAAACTGAAAGCATTTCCTCTAAAATCAGGAACAAGACAAGGGTGCCCATTCTTGCCGCTATTATTCAACATAGTTTTGAAAGTCCTAGCCTTGGCAATCAGAGAAGAAAAAGAAATTAAAGGAATACAAATTGAAAAGAAGAAGTAAAATTTTCACTGTTTGCAGATGACATGATACAATACATAGAAAATCCTAAAGATGCCACTAGGAAACTACTAGAGCTAATCGATGAATTTAGTAAAGTCACAGAATACAAAATTAATATACAGAAATCTCTTTCATTCCTATACATTAACAACAAAGGATCAGAAAGAGAAATTAAGGAAACAGTTCCATTCTCCATTGCAACAAGAAGAATAAAATACCTAGGAGTAAACCTACCTAAGGAGGCAAAAGACCTGTACTAAGAAAACTACAAGATACTAATGGAAGAAATCAAAGAAGACACAAACAGATGGAGAGATATAACATGTTCTTTATTGGAAGAATTAACGTTGTGAAAATAACTATACTACCCAAAGCAATCTACAGATTCAGTGCAATCCCTATCAAATTACCAATAGCATTTTTCACAGAACTAGAACGAAAAATTTTACAATTTGTATGGAAACAAAAAACCCTCAATAGGTAAAGTAATCTTGAGAAAGAAAAAGAGAGCTGGAGGAATCAGGCTCCCTGACTTCAGACTATAGTACAGAGCTACAGTAATCAAGACAATATGGTACTGGCACAAAAACAGAAATATAGATCAATGGAACAGGATAGAAAGCCCAGCGATAAACTCACACCCTATGATCACCTAATCTATGACAAAGGAGGCAAGAATATACAATGGAGAAAAGAGCCTCTTCAATAAGTGGTGCTAGGAAAACTGGACAGCTACATGTAAAAGAATGAAATTAGAACACGCCCTCACACCATACACAAAAATAAATTCAAAATGGATTAAAGACTTAAATGTAAGGCCAGACACTATAAAACTCCTAGAGGAAAACATAGGCAGAACACTCTTTGACATAAATCGCAGCAAGATCTCTTTTGACCCACCTCCTAGAGTAATGAAAATACAAACAAAAATAAACAAATGGGACCTAATTAAACTTAAAAGCTTTTGAATAGCAAAGGAAACCATAAACAAGATGAAAAGACAGCCCTCAGAATGGGAGAAAATATTTGCAAATGAAGCAACTGACAAGGGATTAATCTCCAAAATATAGAATCAGCTCATGCAGCTCAATATCAAAAAAACAACCCAATCAAAAAATGGGCAGAAGACCTAAATAGACATTTCTCCAACGAAGACATACAGATGACCAAGAGGCACATGAAAAGGTGCTCAACATCATTACTAATTAGAGAAGTGCAAATCAAAACTACAGTGAGGTACCACTTACTGGTCAGATTGGCCATTATCAAAAAATCTACAAACAACAAATGCTGGAGAGGGTGTGGAGAAAAGGAACGTTTTTTCACTGTTGGTGGGAATGTAAATTGATACAGCCACTCTGGAGAACAGTATGGAGGTTCCTTAGAAAACTAAAAATAGAACTACCATATGACCTAGCAATCCCACTACTGGGCATATACCCAGAGAAAACCATAATTCAAAAAGACACATGCACCCCAATGTTCATTGCAGCACTATTTACAATAGCCAGGACATGGAAGCAACCTAAATGTCCAATGACAGATGAATGGATAAAGAAGGCGTGGTACATATATATAATGGAATATTGCTTAGCCATAAAAAGGAACAAAATTGGGTCATTTGTAGAGATGTGACTGGACCTAGAGACTGTTGTACAGAGTGAAGTAAGTCAGAAAGAGAAAAACAAATATTGTATATTAATACACATATGTGGAATCTAAAATAATGGTATAGATTATCTTATTTGCAAAGCAGAAATAGAGACACAGACATAGAGAACAAATGTATGGATACCAAGGGGAAAGGGAGGGGGATGAATTGGGAGATGGGACTTGACATATATACACTATTGATACTATGTGTAAAATAGATAACTAATGAGAACCTACTGTAAAGCACAGGGAACTCTACTCAGTTCCCTGTGGTGACCTAAATGGGAAGGAAGTCCAAAAAAGGGGATATATGTATATGTATAGCTCATTCACTTTGCTGTACAGTAGAAACTAACAAAACATTATAAAGCAACCATATTCTAATAAAAAATTTAAATATATATATATTTAAATTATATATATATATATATATATATATATACTCCTTAAGATGGGAGAATTAAGATCACATTTGTATGAGAAGGGAAAAGACCGAGTACAGAGGGGAATTTGGTAATAGAGAAGAGGGCGGGTGAATTGCTGCATCCATATGCTTGAGAAGGCAAACGGTCTAGTGCTCCGATGGAGGGATTAGCTTTAGACAGGTGAATGGAGAGTATGTTCACAGGTGGAAAACCAGGATACATCCATGCAGATGTTGGTAGGTATATAGATGCAGTGGTAGAAATCCACAGAGGTTTTCTTCTGATCGCTTCAATATTTTTAAACGAGGAAGAAGCAAGGTCATCAGACAGGAAAGGAGTTGCTGGAGAGGTTTTAAAAGAGGTGAGCTGTGAAAAGTCATCTATGACAGTAGAGAGTAAATGTACTAGAGAAATATAATATGATTGCCAGAAATATTAAGGTGCATTAAGGTGGGTGGTTATGAATTTGAAGTGAGACCAGTCAGTGTGCCAAGTTTGGACAGTCTTTCTGCTGACTTCCAGAAACCCAGCTGTTGTTTTTTCTTCCTGTATAGCATCTGCTCCGTTCTGCCTAATCTTGGGTTGTTTGTTGCCTTTGTACTCTCTGGAATGGTTGCTCCTTTTGTCTGTTTTATCCAGCTTTATTGAGATACGATTGACATAACGTTGTATAAGTTTAAGGTGAGAAACATGTTGATTTGATACCCTTAAATGTTGCGATATGATTACCGCCATAGCATTAACTAGTATCTTCATCATGTCACATGATTCCATTTCTTTTTTCTGGTGAGAACGTTTAAGGTATACTCTCTTAACAACTTTCAAGTATGTAATATAGTATTTTTAATGCTATTCACAGTGCCGTGTATTAAATCCTCAGAACTTTTTCATCTTTAACTTCAAGTTTGTACCCTTTGGCCAACATCTCCCCATTTCTTCCCCTTCACCCTCCCATCCCTGCTATCCACTGTCCTACTCTGTTTCTATAAGTTCAGCTCTGTTTAAATTCCACATATAAGTGATACTATACAGTATTTATTTTTCACTGTCTGACTTATCTCACTTAGCATACTGCCCTCAAAGCCCATTTATGTCATCACAAATGGCAAGAGTTCCTTCTTTCTAAAGGATAAATAATATTCCATTGTATATATACACCCCATCTTCCTTATTTGTTTATCCATTGACAGGAACTTAGGTGGTTTCCATATCTTGGCTATTGTGAATAGTGCTGCAGTAAACATGGAAGTGCAGGTATCTTTTTGATATCCTGTTTTCATTTTCTTTTAATATATACTCAGAAGTGGAATTTCTGGATCATATGGTAGTTATATTTTTAATTTTTTGAGAGGCATCCCTACTGTCCTCCATAGTGGCAGCACCAGTTTACATTCCCACCAACAGTGCACAAGTGTTCCCTTTTCTCCACATCCTTGTCAACACTTGTTATCACTTGCCTTTTTGATGATAACCATTCTAATAAGTGTGAGGTCTTATCTCGTGGGTTTTTTTTTTTTTTTTTTTTTTTGTGGGACGCGGGCTCTCACTGTTGTGGCCTCTCCAGTTGCGGAGCATAGGCTCCGGACGCACAGGCTCAGTGGCCATGGCTCCCGGGCCCAGTGCTCCATGGCATGTGGGATCTTCCCAGACCGGGGCACGAACCCGTGTCCCCTGCATCGGCAGGCGGACTCTCAACCACTGCGCCACCAGGGAAGCCCTATCTTGTGGTTTTGATTTCATTTCTCTGATGATTGGAGAACATCTTTTTGTGTACTTGTGGGCCATTTGGATGTCTTCTTTGGAAAAATGTCTCTTCAGTTCTTCCTGTGTTTCAATTGAATTGTTTATTTTTTTGTTATTAAGTTGTATGAGACCTTTATATAGTTTGGATATTAACCCTTTATCAGACATGTGGTTTGCAAATATTTTCTCCCATTCTGTAGGTTGCCTTTTCATTTTGTTGATTGTGTTTTGCTGTGCAGAAGGTTTTAGTTTGATGTAGTCCCATTTATTGATTTTTGCTTTTGTTGTTTGTACTTTTAGTGTCATATCCAAAAAATTGTTGCCAAGACCAATGGAATCTAGAAAAATGGTACAGATAAACCTATTTGTAGGGCAGGAATAGAGACGAAGATGTAGAGAACAGGCATGAGGACACAGTGGGGAAGGGGAGGGTGGGACAAATTGGGAGAGTAGTTTTGACATAAATACCCTTCCATGTGTAAAATAGATAGCTAGTGGGAGCCTGCTGTACACCACAGGGAGCTCAGCTCGGTGCTCTGTGATGACCTAGATGGGTGCCATGGCGGACTGGGAGGTGAGGTCCGAGAGGGAGGGGATATAGGTGTACATATAGCTGATTCACTTCATGTGCAGTAGAAACTAACACAACATTGTAAAACTATTATACTCCAATAATAATAATAATAATAATAATAAAGACCAATGTCAAGGAGCTTTTTCTCTATGTTTTCTTCGAGGCGTTTTACAATTTCAGACTTACGTTTAAGTCTTTAATCCATTTGAAGTCAATTTTTGTGGGAGGTGTAAGATACGGGTCCAATTTCATTTTGCTGCATGTGGCTACCCAGGTTTCCCAACACCATTTATTGAAGAGACTATCCTTTCCCCATTGCGTATTCTTGGCTCCCTTATCAAATATTTATTGACTGGTCACTCCTTCTGAATAATGCCTCCCCTTCTTGGAGCTGGCTCTGCAGCTAGTTCAGATCCCCTAACATGTCTGTAGCCTTAGTAAGTGGGCATTGACCTGGCTTCTGGCTTACTGAGTTTCTGAGGACTCACTGTACTTCCCTCTAGAGCCAGTCAGAGCTGACTTCTAGAAGATGGTGAGATATTGTGCCGTGCAAATGAAGGAGTGATAAAGGAATGGTTAGTGAGTTAGAAGCTTGTGCAAGAGAAGCTGCCTAGGAATCTCTTTTCCTGATTGAAATAAGATGGAATGGGACAACACCATGCTTTTTCACCCCCTATTCCTTAGATGTGCAAATGACAGGACGCACATGGGATAGTAAAGTCATACATCCAAGATTAGAAAAATGTTTCAGTTAGATTAGGGCAAGTGGCTTTTGATCATCTAAGGTGGAAAATGGTCAACTAGGTCATCTAAAGCAGTAAACTTTCAGACCAAGCTGAAGCAAGTGGCAAGACTTCAGGAAAACTCAGGCTCTGTGAAAACATTTTTCTGAGATAGTGGAGACTGAATTAATGAAAAGTTTACCTTACTCATTTTAACCTCAATTCAAAGGGATTAGGAAACTAAGAGCCAGCAGGTGATCAAGTGGGAGTATTCAGAGAGAATAAAATGAACTTTGTGCTATTCTTGTTGAATAGGTTCTGTATCATATCTTTAGATTTTGGCATTGAGAAGTAGGGGTAAAGAGGCCCCACCATTAGTTTGGCAGATTTATCAAGCTGAGCTATGTCAGCTGTATTATGCTGTTTCCAAGAAGACAGTAGAGCTTGTGAAATTTAACAGTGTCTGTCACCACATGACATATTGGCTAAAACAAAAGCAGATTGAGGAAATGACTCACAATAGTTAATTGTTTCAACAGTCAGTCTTTCCCATCTGCACAGTGTGTTGAATTTGATGACATCTGATGGGAACTTTGTGGAAAACGAACGCACCAGATTGTTTTCAAGAAGTAAGCTCTCTCTTTGCTTTTTTAGTAGCTACATGTCGGTATCTGAAATCTCCATTTTAGCCTTTATAGTTTAGGTAAGGCTACAGACTATCTTGACTGTGGGAATAGGAAAAGAAAAGCCTGGGCATTGGTAAAAAAGAAAAAAAGTATTCAGTGAATAATAACTCAAAATCTGTTTCTTCACCTTGAGAATGGATTAGGTATTTTTGCTTTGATAAACTCGAAAGCAAAGGGAAAAATTGTTCAGTATTTCACAAAGAACCAAATTCAGGGTGATATATGCAGAAAGCATTTATCTTCTTTTATCACATGAATACCCTGCACATCCGGCTTCAGAATCTATGATGCTGCTCAATAAAATTTATCATTTTTGATGGGAAGCCATTAATTTGCAACAGTTGCATTGAATGTATAGCTCTGTGGTTTATCTATCTTTGATAGATATAGGCCTTCTCATTGCCCTGAATTCCTTTGTAGACCCCACTTAGAAATGCAACTCATGATTACTGACCTACTGACTTATCTAACTGAAGGAATAACTTCGTATTCTGCACATGTGGATGTCAAGTAAGGACAGGAAGTTTTCTTTTTGGAGATCTGCCAATCGGGATAAATCTTAACTCCATGAAAGTTCATTCTTCTGGAAAATATTTCTAGCGTTTGTTTCCTTGTTAGACACCTACAAATGAGTCTACATTTCAACTGCACTGGAAACCAATATTTATACTCGCTGGGTCACCTTTGTATTCCCTGAACTGAAAACTCAAAGATCTAAAGTAGAATGATACATAGCGCTTATCAAAAAGGATCTGCACACTCCCTGCTTTCTTTGGAGAGATCTCTGAACATGTTGGTCCCACCCCAACCTATGAAGGCCAGTGTTCAGGGGGCAAACTTGCAAACTCAGCAGTATCTTTGGAAACACCAGTGACTTAGTTGTCATCCCTCAGTCTAATATGAAGAGCAAATTTCTTGTTCTCTTCTGCTACGAAAGAGGCCTTTTAGTTTTTGTGGCCTCCATCGAAAACTGTCACAAAGTAGAAACCATGAATCGGAAAGAACATTTGTGAAATAATTTTGCTCATGTAGATAGATGAGAGGTGAACTTTTTTTCTTGCTGTATCTATGAACTCTAGTTCATATGTCCTTTATGTGGAAGTGGCTTTTTTTCCCCCTGGATTTATGTTAACCTGAGCAAGCAGTTCTGGTGAAATTAAGCCCACATATAAACAATAGATTTGGTTAGCTCAATTTTGGTCCTGAGCTTCATTAGAATTTTTTACCTTCCTCTCCTTTATTGCAATTTCTGATTCTTTGCTTCTTATAACCCACTTTTATGTTGAATGTCACATTGTGCGAGGGCATGCCAAATTGGTATTGGTATATACTGATTGCCTTGCTTGGGAAAAGTGCTGAATTCAAGTTTGAAATGTTTGCACTTGACCAAACTTTTGGAAAAGGAAAAGAATAGGGTATTTAAAACCCAGAAACCATGATTGTGTTTCTTTGCTGTTTCTTGTAGTTTTTTGAGCAGGGGGTGAATAAGATTGTGAGTTTTAACCAACAGAATAGATTTATAATCTGCATGAAACGGATGAATGAGATGAAGTTAGGGGAGACTAATAACAGTTCATCTCAAGGAATTTCCAAAGTTATAGGAAGCATGAGTGACTTAACTCGTGGAGTCTATAGTCAGAAGAAATAATGATATTTGATTAAAAATTTAATGAGGGCAAAAGAAGGGTTAAGAGGGCACATTTAGGGGATGCCAGGAAGTGTACTGATGCCTTTATAGGGGCAATCTCATTGAATCCTCGAATAAGCACTATGAAGTACTTATTGGGACCCCCACTGTACAGATGAAAACACCGAGGTTCAGAAAGGCTATTCCATTTACCTATGCTGTAGAACTGTTATCTGTATCCAGATCTTTCAGGTTCTCAAACCATTTGTACCACTTCATCATCTGTGAAGAAAAGAAAGGAGCTTGTCTGGGGTCTATGTATATTGTCTTCACAAGGAACTTTCAAGGAATTCTGAGCAAAAGACTATATTACTGACAAATGAAAACAAAACCTGGTAAATGGATGCTGAGGAAGGAGGCAGGTACCTCTGCAGAGTCAGAAAAGACCTTGAACCTAGGGAGAAGTTGTCGTTGGGCAAAGAATAAAGAAGCTTAGAGATTCTGATAAAATATGCAGGGCCCAAAGATGGTATAAAAGTTTGAGGTAATATGTAACATGGTTATTTTCCTCAGGGACAAAAAATAATATCAATCATGGGATTTTAAGTCATCTGGCTAGGAGGAAAACTTGACAGGGATGTTTAGGAGATGGGAGCTGCAATTATAAAGATGCAAAAGTGAACTGGGCATGGAAGGGCCCGGTATCAGTGATTTGGGGGAAGATATGCATAGTTTTGGAAAAGGTTAGCATATATTTGTAATTTCTCAAGAGCTGTTAATTACATAATGCTTTTAATTGTGTAACTCAGTACTTATTTCATCGATATGAAACTTCTATTTTAGAGTGTAAGTGAAACACAGGGGAAAAGATGTATTTTCCTAAATGAAAATCAGAATATTATCAGAGTTCATAGCTTTCAAGCGAGAACCTTTGAAAACATTCTCCAAATAGTCATTTTTTCCATTGCCAACACATTTATTCTTTCTTCGTTGTAGTTTTAGAAATCATAAACTTAATTGTCTCAATATGACATGATTTCCTCCCCATATCCTGAATGAATTTCACTATTTTAAAAGAAAGGCTATGACAAAGCAGGCCTACTATGGAGGACTGTTGGTGAAAGCCCAGAACGTTTACAGGAGCATAGGCTGTGCTTATTCTGTGTTCAGGGAAAGGGCTGGCCCCTGAGGAACAAAGAATCACATTTAAAATAATGTCTTTAATATATTATAAACAGGGAGACTTTCCTTAGTGTATCTCTTATTGTTCCACTTCTTTTTCTTGCTCAATAAATACAAGGCAAAAAAAGCATGACTTTTATGTTTTAATTTCCCAGCAGCACTCTGTATTGGAGACAGTAATTAATGAAAATTATAGGCTAAGCATTTTAAAGTTTGCATTAAGCGCCTTGTCCGTGTTTTATAAAAGAATCTCACTCTACATAAAGATGTGAGTTTGCACGTTGGGGTGGGTCGAGGGGTGCATACCTGCTAGCTATCTCTCTTGAAGTTGTTCTCAACCAATCCTATAGGGTGAGGTCTAAAATACGGGGCCCTGTATCAGAGAGATTATATTTCCCTAGTCCTGTATCACAACTTTAAATGTAATATTCACTTGCTTTTTATTTTATTTTTTTTTTGAAGTATGGTTGATTTACAATGTTGTGTTAGTGTCATGTGTACAGCAAAGTGATTCAGTTACACATATATGTGTATCTATTCTGCTTTAGATTCTTTTCCCTTTTGGGTTATTACAAAATATTGAGTATAGTTCTCTGTGCTATATGGTAGGTCCTTGTTGGCTATCTATTTTATATATAGTAGTGAGTATATGTGTAATATTATTATCACTTTCTAAGATGTACTAGCTACCAGCTCCAACTACATATCAAGAAACAAATAATCTAGACAATTTGTTCCAACAACAAAATTAAATACTGTCAAGGTATTTTTAAAAACTCTTAAAAACATGGTTAAAAAGACATGGTAAACAATATTTTATAACCTGGCTCATGTGACTATGTTATATAATAAAATTGGGTTTTCATCCAATTTTTCTATTTTATAATTGAGCCCTAGCAACAAAAAATATTGAACTGGGCTAGTTGACATAGGAAAATGAAATTCTTATCCTCATTTAGAAGTGAATACATTTTTTAAGGATGAGAGAACATTCTGCCTAGAAAAGTTAAATGGGAAACACAGAATAAATTGTGATTTCCCAGACTTTTCCCAGACTAATTCAGTTCTTGGAGTCTTAGGTTGAAACAACTTAAGAGACCTCATGATGACTGTCCCATAAAATATATAAGAATTTCATTTGGTGAAAGCTATTAAAATGAATGAAAGGATTGGTGGTGCAAGAAAAATGAGAGTAGAGGCGGGTGGGGGAAAAGTGGGTCATAAAACATATGACTATAATTGTACAGGTGTACTTTCTAGTAAACACTCAAATAATTAATTTAAAAATATACTGATCCATGTGATGCAGCAAAAAAGTGTTGGCACCTGCCGGCAATGGGGGTGATACAGCAAGATGAGTAAGACATAATATCTCTTCTCAGAGCAGTTGTGGTCTAGGGTATGTCTTTGTGTGTATGTGAGTGCATGGAGAGGGGGGAGATTAATACACATTTACAAAGAGCAGTCAGGTAATTGCTAATAGAGATCATATCAGCTCTCTCAGTAAGTGGCATGCCAGAGTCAGACTTGAGAAAAAAAGCCAAGGACTGGGAGAAGAGTCACAACGTCAGGTGACAAGATTAGGAGTGTCAAGCTCTCTAGGTTACTGACAGTTCTGGTGAATGAAGGACATCCTACCCAGAGGGCTTTAGTGGATTGAATGTCTCCATGCCGGTGTCCTCTGTTCCATCATCCGAGGATGGTGTTCATTAGAATGAGTTTGAAATGACATGCAACAGGCACATACATCATTATTGAGAGACGGTGTGGAAGTGGTTAAATGCCTGTGGGTGAGAAAAAATGTTTTAAAACTCAATAGCAAATCAAACTTGTAGGATTATTAGGGTTACTGATAGAACACTGAATCACAAGTTAGAAAACTGTTTTTCATCTGAGGACCACCCCGTACTAGCAAGACTATCTGGACAAGTAACTTAATCTCTCTGAACTTCGTTTCTTTATCTGTAAAACTCTCTCTTCTAGAGTTCTTATAGAGATCCTGTAGGATCCTTTACGTGAAAGGCTTTGGTGAATCATGACTTGCTATACAAATATAAGGTATGAAGGAGAGATGAGTGTGCCAGAAGAGGGTGTTTCAGAGAGAGTAATTCCCTGACCATGTGTAAACTGTATTGCTGAGGAGAGAGGCCCGTGGTGGTATGTAGACTTGTTAAATAACAAACAGCAAGGCTTGGCCAACATATGGTCTTGGTATCAAGATAAATCCCTCCATAGAAATACTTGTTGGCAAAGAAACTCCCTCCTACCACAGCGTTTTGCTGTTCTCATCTCCCACAGACAACAGTGGCTTAACGTTAGTCAAAGACTTTGGGGGATTTATTATAAGTGACATTAATGAGACATGTTTCAATGATGGGATCAGCTACGGTTTTCTGCATTTGGTGGGATATAGTTATATACATTTCCTTTCAGATAATTGTTGAAGCTATGCCAGATCTCAAAAGCAAAGCTATGCCAGATCTCAAAAGCAAAGTTAATTTAGGTCAATGAGACGTAATTTAGGTCAATGAGGTAATAGTCTATTACCATCTAATCCCTTATTAAACCGAAGAATAAGGAACTGAGGGATCCAGTCATTAACTTTTGGCAAACGTCAACTCAGTGAGCGTAAAAGAAAGAGAAATGATTGTATCCAAATACCTATTTTTGTGGTCTTTCATTGCTTAGACAGGGAAGAATAGACATTTTATTGAGAGAAGCCCTGAGATTAAAGAAAGGCTCTGAAATACAAGCTCTCAGTTATCTCAGGCAAGAGATGGAAAGACTGATCATCTTAGGGTTCAAGCAAGAACAAATCGCTCTTAAGGTACAGAAGGAATCGGTGTTCCATGGCGTATTTGTCATCACCACTGGTTTCTTCCCTCCAAGTATTTCATGGCCCATTTCCCTTTATTTTGATAATTTTTGAAGTGATTACAAAAAGACTTCAAAGATAATGGAAAAAGTACAAAGAAGAAAACAAAAATCACCTTTAATCCCTCCACCTAGAGATAACAATAGTTACATCTTCTGAGGTTATTTTTCTTTGGGGGGGTGTGTGTGTGTGTATGTGATGTATGTGTATCTATGTGTGTGTATGGATGTTGCAAAATTGAGAACAAAATTATATGTGGTTCTTTTATCTGTTTTCACTTATTAAATGTATTTCAAATATTTCCCTAAGGTCATTAAAATGCCTTTACAACATTTTAAATGTCTTTATAATATTCCATTATGTGGATATGTGGCAATTTATTTAAATACTCCCTTACTGTCCTGCATTCAGACTGTC
Organism: Phocoena sinus; assembly: GCF_008692025.1. Lineage (NCBI taxonomy): Eukaryota > Metazoa > Chordata > Mammalia > Artiodactyla > Phocoenidae > Phocoena > Phocoena sinus. Next base: position 75,242,411 of record NC_045768.1, on the reverse strand, counting down.
CCTGCATTTTTGCTCTTTTTATTTTGCAAATTAAAGGGATGTCTCAGTAGATATCTTTGTAGCCATACACTCGTGTGCACGTCTGATGATTTCCTTAGTGTGAGTTTCCAGAATTGTTGGATCAAAGGAAATACATGCATTAAATTGGTTTGATCTATATAAATTAGGCGCTATTTAAGGAAACGTCTCCTTAATTTGCAGTGAGCATGCTCAGTGTCTGGGAGTAGGGGTTGGGAGAGCCACAGAAGGCAGTTTCTGCTGGGACCTGGGTGGCAGTTTTTACTGGCTCAGAATGTGGAAGTTCCACCCTCCAATTGTAATGGACCAGGCTGCCTCACTTTGCCTGGGGAGCTTCAGAGGACAGTTGGGTGCTTATAAGCTTGAAGGAATGGTCAAGAGGAACATGGGCTATCCTAGGCTAAAGTCATTTTAAGTTTAAAAGTCAAGTAGGGCCAATAAAAAAGATGCATGAGGGAGTGTACCTCTTGTTAGTGGTGGACACTGTTCATCTAGGACTGGTAAATCTATCTGATTGTTCATCTCACCACTGAATCTTCTACAGATAAAAGCAAGAGGGACAAGGGTAGGAAGAGGAAGAGGACTCAATGGGGCTGTGAAAGAAGAAGCTGTTGGGCTTTGAGATTGGCATTAGTTGTCCATGAGGCACATACCTGAATAGCTCTGTGGAGGTTGATTTCTTCCACTACCCAAACCAGCTCTTTCCCCACAATTACCCTCTTTCTGTCAGTGCCTGGGCCTGTCCCCTGGGCTAGATATTTGAGTGAAGGTTCTTCATCTGTTGCCTCTCTCCTCTTAAGTCCAAAATGAACCAAGACCTATAATTTTATTCCACTTGGAATAGCTCTCAAATCTTCGTCCATCTCCATTCCTACTACCGTCGCTCCTTTCCAGCCTTTAGTGCTGTCCGCAATTCTGGAATTGCTTCAGCCTCCAGTTTCTCCCCCTCCAACTGTTCCCCTACTGTTTCCAGTTGACTCTTCCCCAAATGCTACGTAACCATTTCCCCCAGAGAGCCTAAAGCTATTGCAAATAACTTACCTACAGAATGTGAGCTTTTTCAAGATTAGGGTTTTATCTTACTCATCTTTGTAGCTCCAGTGTTTAGGAAAGTGGCGGTCACATAAGCCAACCTTAGCTTGGCAACAACTCCATGAAGTTTTTGAATGGGAAATGGAGGCTCAGGGAGGGAAAGTAATCTGTCCAAGGCTCCATAGCTAGTAATTGTCAGAATGGGGATTCAGCCCACACAGGTCTGTTTTTCCCTAAACCACATGGACTCAGCTGCACTGTGCTACCTCTGTTGTCAGGGATCTGAGACCTTCTCAATCAAGCTTTCTCACTCTACTTCTTACGCTTTTCTGCACTGAATGCTATGTCATGGGATAGCACCTACTGCAAGAGATGTATTTGAGCGTGTATGGGGGTGGAGGCCAGAGGGGGCAAGCTGGTTGATGAAGACCAAGAGAATCTGAGGGGAGAAGATAGGTCTTAAGCTAGGCCTTGAAGGTCAAGATAGGATTTGGTCAGCAGGAGACTGCAGGGCACAGGCCATTCCATGTCATGAAAGCAGACAGCAAAGGCACTGGGACAGAAAGGAACCAATAGTGCTGTCAACTGTGAAGAAATTGGCCTACCTGTGGAAAGAGTTCATGCTGTCTTTCTTGTTAGGAAAAACCTTCCTTTAAAGTACTGGTCTTTTTTATTTATTTTTTTTGACATCTTTATTGCAGTATAGTTGCTTTACGATGGTGTGTTAGTTTCTGCTTTATAACAAAGTGAGTCAGTTATACATATACATATGTTCCCATATCTCTTCCCTCTTGCGTCTCCCTCCCTCCCACCCTCCCTATCCCACCCCTCTAGGTGGTCACAAACCACCGAGCTCATCTCCCTGTGCTCTGCGGCTGTTTCCCAATAGCTATCTATTTTACGTTTGGTAGTGTATACATGTCCATGCGATGAGTGCCCTGGAACTAGACTCCATGATTTCATGGATTGAGGTGCTACACGTTGCAGAGAAATAGCCCTCTTTCTGTATGGGGAGAGTAGAGGGAGGAAAGCTCATTTAGATGTGGCATTCCTTCACTTCAGATTTTGAACTGGACCCGAAGCATGAGAGAATTCCTGTGGCATGTCATAGAGCACAGGAACCAGATTTGTATCGTCACATGGCTTCAGTTTTTATGACAATTTTAACCTTCAGAAACATTTTAATCCCTGAGTTAAGGAAACCAGAAACATAAAATGAATTAGGAGGGGTTTTAATGTATTTACAAGGAGAACAGTTTTTACTGGTTAATAAACTCCTTTGTGGCCCAAAGCATGTTTTGGCCAAAAGGGACCTGGCTGATGACAAACAGTAAAACAAGAGACACTTAGAACACTTACCTGAAAATAAGGATCAACTGCAAATCAATGTCATCAAATTAAACAGGATAATTTAGAAAGTATTGGTATTAGTAAAAAAACAAAACAAAACAAAAAAACGCTGCAAAGCACAGAAAATTACACTTTAGTAAATAAAAAAATTTATTCAAAATCTTATTTTGGTTGGATACTTGCCTTTTTAAACTTACAAATAAAGAACCAAGGAAGCACTAAATATATTACCTTTTAAGTTACACTGTACATATATGTGCACACAGAGAAAACAAGTAGTTTTAGTGGATCGGGACAGTATTTTGAATTTCTTTTGTGAATATCTGTCCAGGTCACGGAGAATGTTGCCAGTTTCCCCCCGATCCTGTTCCTGGCCCCAAATGCTCCCTTTTGTAGCATTGCTGCTCTGGGATTCCAGCTAGAGGCTATACAGTTTACTCCAGGTGTTTTAACTCTGTCCTTCTTTGAATTTCCAGCAGCCAAGTTGGGAGAATACGGGATGTGTGTTTTTCAGCCCCAGACCTCCATCTTCCTCCTGGAGGACCCAGCTGATCCCACAAGCCACTAACATGCCCAGAGATGACAGTTTTCCAACCCAGTCCTGGCCAGGCTTTTGTGCCTCCTGAGTCTTGATACAACAACCAGTTCCAACTGTCCCTTGACAGTCTGTGCCCAGCTTCCGCCTGGGAGACCAGTTGGGACATGCCTCATTTTGGCAGGGCAGGAGCTGCCCGAGACTGGGTGATGCCTGCGTTAGCTTCGGGTTGGTTGCCGCTGCCTTAACCTCTCAAAGGTGTTACTCGAGAAGGAGCTGAGGTTAGGGTCTGGCATAGAGATTCCTTCCCTCCTTCCTAAAGCACCATCAGGCCGAAACAGTCCCACCTCTCAAGCAGTGGGAACAGTAATGGGGACCGGTGTTAGGAAGGCCACATCAGAGACACAGCAGGAACAGAGGAGTCATCCGCCCTCCCCACAAGGCTGTCAGCACCTTGAGAATAAGGTTTAGGTCTCGTTCGGGATTGAATAACCAACCCGCACAGTATCGGGTACACAGCAAGCCTTCAATAAATATTCGTTGCTTGTGAAGATTAAAGAGGAGTATGGGGGCAAGTTGTAGGGATGATTCTAGTTATTCTTGTGCTCTGGGCATTTTTCAGTGGACAGTGCTGTTACTTATGCAGTCATTATTTTAGTACCCCCTTCGTTGCCCCTCAGCTTTGAGGATTAAGCCTGGAAGTACTCAGATTTTTGGAGCTCAAAGTTAATAGCTCAGCCTCAAGTCAGCTACAGCTCGTGGCAGGTGGCTCGTTGTGCTCTTCCCATGACCCGTGCCTTGTATCCACATTCCAGTCACAGATCACTGTCTTTTCCCCTTACCCTTGTGTATCCCTCTTGTTTCCCCATTGCCATACAATCTGCCCGGACCCTCTCACACGCTTGGGATACGGGCCCAGGGTCCTCATAGCTGAGTGTCCACCTCTTGTTGCCAGGTGACCCTGCCTGTTGCTGGACGCTTGTCCAGGCTGCCAGTCTCCCATGATGCAGTGCCCTGCCCCTCACTGCAGGTGTCCACCGGGCCTCTCCTATAGTTGTGTCTCTGCCTGTTGCCTACTGCTGGGGAATTCCTGTATTGTGTTTGCTGCCCATGGCTGGTCTGGCCTCCCTTTTCAGGCCCACCCTGCTGTTGCTGACTGAGTCTCATTTCTGAGACAGAGCGTATTTCTTGTTGCCCCTCTGTACCACTTTTATTATCTCTACCATATCCTAATTCAGAAGACTCTGTCCTTTTTTATAGTTGATTTCACTCTTGACTGTGGATCATTAAGAGATACTGTTTTCTCACAGGCTGATCCTAAATTGGGGGAGGAGTTTTAGTTTTCAGAAGAAGTTTAAGGTTGTGTGTGGGACCGTGGGCCTCTTTGTGGAGGTCACATGTCCTTGGATAGGGACCCACATTGTGTGTACTTTGTGTGTGTGTGTGTGTGTGAATGAGAGAGAGAAGAGTCTCCCTTTTTAATACTTTCTGGAAAGCATGTCACTAAATAGGACAAGGAGAAAGGAATGGGGTGGACGGGCATAAGATCAGCCTTTTTAATCCTCCAGGTATGTGAAGAAACAATCATATATCATGTTGTTTAGATGGTCCATCTTTCCCCCGTGGTATTTTTCTGGCCTTCATTCTTGGCCTCCTAATGAACTCAAGGTCAGAGTAAAAATGATGGCCATCATGCCTGGTAAAACCTGTTAGCAGTAGAAAAATAAGAACGTTAAAAGGTAGTGTTGTACAGTTTCTGATGAAGAGACCTACAGAGTGATTCCACTTGAGTATTATATGCTGTGTATCTACAAAAACAAATTGGCACAGGATTTTTAAAACTTGCTGTCCTGTGTTAGGGTGAACACTGTTCATATTTACTGTACTTCATTTACAGGTGGAGAGAAAGGAATTGATGTAGTTTAATACAAGATTTGGATACTCTCCCTAACCTTACACTGGTGTTAAACAGTAGCTGTATGAATACTACCTTGCAGCTGACCTTTTGGGATTGCTTTTCCCTAGTGATCTTTTTTCTAATTATTTTTATGTGCATTTTAAACGGAGTTGCAGGAGGGATGGAATTTAATTGCTCTGTTTCTATTTTATCCTCTCACTTTTACATCTAGGGCAAAAGGTTGTATTTTAATAAATCGAGGAGGTAATTTATAACTACTGGTATTGAAAAAATACATATGTAGCATGTGTGTGTTTTTGTGACTGTGTGGGAGGGTCGGTATGGTTGGGTCTCTTCTCTTCTTTAGCTGTCTTTGCTATATTCAGTCTTAAACTGAGATTTCCTACCCTTTTCTGCTTTAAAAGACTAGCTGTTTAGGGTGTCCGAAGCTGCACATTTCCAGTATGTGCTTTATTTCTTTCATTTACATCATAGCATAACCACAGATGTGAAATTCATTTTTGTTTCAAAAGGGGAAAATCTGGTTGATGCAAAAGTTGCTTTCTAGGCCCTCTGAAAGTAGATCTTCTACCTTACGCTCTCAGGGTAATCACTGGGATGTAAAGTCACTGCTGCTGTGTTGGAAGTAATGGTAATCATGGTGCCAAGGAAGGCTAATTGGACCACTGCTGCTGACTTACCTGCCAGGGGACCTGTGCAGCTTTACTGCTGTGGAGACTACTGCAAGAAGAAATCACCCTGTGAAACCTAGACACACGTCTGGTCGTTTCTTTGATGCACGAGCTTGAGAGCACTCTAATAGTTTATTTTGAAAAATCCAAACAGAACATGATTGAATTCAGATCAGATGAAAAAATGACTGTATCTGTTGTCTGGGGGGTGGTGTGGGCAGTAAAATTATAGAGCTTACAACTCCAGTCTAAGACAAACTTCTGCTCTACGAGATAAAAAGGGCAAATAGCAAAGTTGTAGCAAAACAGTGTGAATATAGCAAAGGTAGAATGTGGATCTGTTTGGTGAAGTGCTTAAGTGTTGGATAGAGATGTAGTGGCATGGTTTTGAGGACCTTGACGGTTAAAAATAATCTCACAGAAGGCTGGACAGCATTGTCCTTTGGTTGACATGCTGGGTTAGAAACTCTACCAGACTTTCCTTGTGAATGAAATTGGAATGGTTTCTTTTGGTTATTGGAGGGAGGCCAATAATGCAGTACAGTTAAACACGGACTAACTCGTTCTAGGTCCTCCCAGCAAAGTTTTAGATATCAGTGGTCTAAGGGATGCTGGGTGAGGAAGCATTTCCCCAGCTCTCCCCACCCATAACACTCATTGAATGACTTATTACCTAAAACAAAATCCCAGACACAAACGTGTGTAAAGGAAGACCAGTTTCCAAGAGTGAGTGGTGCTGATTTCCACGACCAAATGGAGTACACCCAGTGACTTTATTCCCCAGCTTGGGTTTCACATGCCCCTCTTGGGGTGATGTTATTCTGGGGGAACCACTGTGATTTAGCCATGTTTAACATGGAAGATGCTACTGCAGACATTGAGCATTTCTACTGTGGATGAAGGACCACTGCTGGTCCTTCATGGGCGTGGATACCACCCATCTCAGTGCATCCAGGGAAGGGTCATCTTTTTTCCATATCCCACGCTGAAGCGCAACGGTGGGTTCAGTACCTGCCAGAGCATTTGAACAGATTCAGAGTACAACGTAAGCAGGCTAAGAAAAGACTGAACACACCCCATTTTCATCTTAAGCCCAGATCCTTTCTGTGGGCCTCCCTCAATTAAGGAAAGGGCGGGAGTCAGGCTCCTCAAACCGAGTGCTGAATTTGGTTGTATCAGTGAAGTGCTTGGGGAAGTCAGAGGAAGGAAAATTGAATATGGAATTGGGATAGTCTGAGTTGGTCTGGGGAGAGGAAAAGGCCTCAGTTGGACCTAATGCAGGAAAGAGTTTGGCCTGCAAGGAAAAGGAAGGGGGGAAGTTTATTTGGCTTCAGCAGCAAGATAAAGATATGCAGGCAAAGAGACAGGGGCAGTTCCGAGGAGAGCAAGGGACAGTGAGAAGAAATGGGATTGGGGTCACAGGGTATTAGGGTCCCCTGTCAGTATCTGAACAGGGTCCTTGTGGGCTGAATATGGTATTTCATAAACAAAATGTTACCTTATTGCAAAGATACTTTGATTAGATAGATGTTTTTCAGGGTAATAATTATTTTTGCTATTTGGTGATTTTTGTTTCACTATACAAGTTAAAAACAAGGAAAAAATGTGTGACATTTTGATTGTCGTCCAAGGGAGATTGAGAAGAAATATGCCTTCCCAGTCCCCAGAGTTCTCTTTCCTTAGGCTCCCTTCTCTATCCTTTCTGTTCAGGTGGGTCATATTCTTTTGTCCCTACTCTTCTCTTCCCCATCACATCCTGATCTCTGGAAAGGGACTTATACCCACCCCTCAAACATTAATATGTTTTAACCAGGGATCAGTTGCCCCAGAACTTGATCCCTCAGGGAAGAGTAACAAGCCTTGTCGTGTGTCAAGGAGTGTCACTCACTGGGAATCTGAAGAGATTGGGGTGTTAATGGGTCAGTGTCCTTTTTCAGAGACTAAGAATTATTCCAAGTGAATGGCCTCTTCACCCGCACTCCTTGCTCCTCCTTTTTTCAGGATCAGTGTGCTGCTGTTAGAATGGATTGGTCCTCCTGTTTCTTCCGAGGCCAAGGCCTTGGAGTTGTGCGTGGAATCCATTTCCTACCAAGGCTGCAAGAATCAGAAACCTCTTTGGAGCCCTTGCACTGAAAACTGCTTCTGTTTACAGGCTAGTCTCAGGCAGGAGATGACTGGGCCCTTTTAGGTACAACAGTCCTGTGATAAGCAGCTTTCAATGGCCTGTTCGCTGGACATAAAATCATAAGCAAATTAATGCAAACACTTCAAGGAGTTGACTAGGAACTGATACATAAGATATGGTCCAGACCCGTAATGGTTTAGAAATTCAGATCTTGGAGGTAAAAGCCAACAGCCTAATGCAGAAATCATCCTCTCGTGTACCTGGTGATGGTTACCCATCTTGCTTGAATTCCTTCCCATGACCCTCTTATTTGGCTGTTCACCCTTTTGTAGAACAGCTCCAGCCCTGACACATTCTATCCTCAAATATTGAACTAAAAGCCGCTTCCTTGTAACTCCCTCTCACGGTGGAAATAAATTCCTTTCCACCATCAGACTTTCTGAGGGCAAAAGGAGAAAATGGGGGCCCCGTTATAGATGGGCATCCAGGGGATCCTCCATCCTGGGCTTGGCTGCTACAGAAGCCTGTGTCTCCAGATCAGAGCTAAACAGGATTCCAGAACAGGTGCTGCCTGGATTCTGTGTGTTAGCTGGTTCCTCTGCGTCAGTCCCAGTTGCGGTGTGGCCCCAGGGTCTTAGAGGAAGATGGTTCCCTAATAAGGGAGGTGGCAGGGTACAAGGGCTTGGCTATGGCATTTCTTAGTGTGTTTTTGATTGTAACCTGGCCTAGGGGGTGGGGATGCAGCAACTCCTCAGGAGGAAGACATTTTAGTAGTCTAGAGGGCCAGGAATAGAAAAAAAAAAAAAAACTGTCTAAAGTGGGCAACAGCTCAATCTTAGAGGGCAATTCTGGGCATACGTCAGGACCCTAATTCTGACCTTGTATTCAGCATTGAATCTCTGAACCTCCCCTGCTCTCTCCGTCAGGTCATGGATATTCAGAAGAAATGGGGTTTGATAAAAGAAGAATGGCATGAATTTTTTTTAGGACGAGGTCATCCAGCTTTTGACCTCTCAAATACTAAAGGTTAGTGGCACATGAATAACTGCCGCAAGTCAGGCTTCATCTTTAAGAGGACAGCAGGATTTATGTCCCAGTTTGACACCCATGCTTAGGAACTGACTCTGAATTCTTCCCTCGTTCGTTGTTTTATTTGCCAGCAGCTGCCAAATTCTCACGTGGGTCAAAGTTAGACAGTGCTTTCCAGTTTCTCCTCTCACAGGTGATGCAATTGAAATGACTGGTTTTGATACCAAGGGGAAAAAGTGGATTTGAGAATTGTACATGGCAATATGTATTGCTATAGCTGGCACTTCTGGGGAACTAGTCTCTACCGTTGAGTTCAAGTCTATATCCTGATCAGTAGCCGCAGAAATAGGAGTCTCTATTAAATAGGTGGGTTTTTTGGAGACCACACACCCAGGAGGATTACCTGAGAAAGGGCTGTTCCGCAATCATGCCCTTCTCCAGGCACTCCTTATTGCTGGGGAGATTCTGTCTGATCCAACATGACCCTCCTTCGTTAACCTCATCCTGAGAGCTGTCTGAGAAGGGATTTTCCACGAGGAACTGGGTCTTCTTTGGAAATGGTGTTCTCTACCCCTGTTGTGCTTAACTCTTGTACAGCGGTCTACTTCCTCCTCTTCCGTCATACCAGGTCTTGAGTTTGGGAAAGAAGCATTAACATTCATTCATTCACTACTATTTGGTTTCCTGTTCCAGAGGAAGTCCCCCATTATATAAAGAGAAGCCCAGAATAGCACTTCCTCATCCTGAAGGGGTCCTTTGATCCTCTTTCCATTCCTGGCTTGGGAGCATTAGCTGAGGGCTCTGTCACCCAACCCTGGAAAGGTCAGGAGGTTCCAATCTAGTCAGAGCTGGCCTGGCCTGTCTTTCTCCCGTGAGGTGTCCATAGAGCTGCCGGAGAATCGCTCTCCCCTTCGGTTTGTTTTCTCCCATCTCTTCATTATTCCTCTCCTCCCCTCCTCCAGATGCAAGCCTATGATTTGGGCAGATCTGGGGATTTTATGTTTCAGCTCATTTGTCTGCAGTCATTTTTACCACAACTTGCACAGAATATCACCAGAGTCATGTTGAATACTCGTGGTGCTCGGGTCCACCCCTCAGTAGGTGCCCCATAGAGATCCTTGGGTTGAATTCACTTAGCCAGGCCTTTACTCTGGTTGAACTGCAGCCCTATCAGGGAGTGGGGAGTCTCAGCCGAGGAGGGGAGTGATCTGGCACCTTCTTCTCAGACACTGCCTCCATCCCAGGTGCTTAGGACATTGGAGGCGGGGTGGCATCTCTAATGCAGTCCCTTGCTGCTGGAATCCTTTCCTCTTACTCTCAAAAATGGCAGCCTTCTCTTTTCTCCGCACTGTATGCGGGGACGGAGGTGGTGCTGGGACCTGTGGCCTTGGAAAAGAAGAGCACACTCCAGGATCTGGGCTCCAGATTGTTTTTCATTTCCTTTTCACTTAGAAGCGGTGGCCTGGATACGGAGGCATTTCAGTCTTGGTATAGTTGGTCTGATCATGCGATGTGGGGGAGGTTTTATTGCTCTGTGGCAGCTGGAGTAGGAGGCCAGGAAGTCAGGTGTCCATCCTCTGACAGAGTCCCCTCCACCTTATGAGTTACCCTGGGGAGACTCGCACCAAGAGGACCCATGTTCACAGTGGTCACTCCATGGCCCTGGCCTCCTGCCCCCCGGGTCTTGATCTGGATGGGTCCTTCTTTCTGGCTCATCTTATCTGCCCACTTATGATGGAGTGTGAGTTACAGAGCAGGCAAAGCCCTGACTGACTAGGAACCAGGGGGCCCCGGAAGTGCCTTCAGCGTGGAAGGCCCTTAGCGGCAGCCGAGCCTGCAGGGAGCGGGGTGGTCACTGTCCAAGGCAGCCTGTCAGGTTCAGAGCTGTGTTTTCACAAGTGCTCTTACCTCAGTGTCGTCCTCTTCCTTGTAGGGCTCACTGGCTTTAAGGAAGTTTGTGGTGGAACCTTCCTCTTTCCGGGGAGGCAAGTCCGTGGTCGTCTCCTCACAGAGTGACTTGATATATTCTAGGCCACACCACCTTTCATCATCTGGCCTCAGCTGACTCATAACGTATCACTGGGTCTTCTCTTGGAATATAACTAGAAAGGGTTTGCAGAGGCCATAACCCGAGGAGCAGTAACAGTCAGAAAGATGAATTCCTCTTCTCTTCTGGATTTGGATTCCGGGTATATGCTGAACTCCCTAGATAGCCTTGGTGCCTTCTCCCTCCCTCCAAGTTTCTGAGGAAGGGAATAGATAGTCTGTGATTTCTTGATGCACCCATAAACTTTTCTTATTTTGTGAGTGCCTCTTATGTGATAGGTACCATGTTTGGTTATTTCACTTGTGGACTGGTGATCCAGCTCGTGCTTTAGAATTTCAGAGATTGTTGGGGAGATGGGGGCCTTCTCTTCTCTTCCCTATCTTTGACCATCTTCTACAATGGGAGTCTCTGCCCTGGGAGCCTGGAACACTGTCCTTGGCAAGCCTGGTATTATCATTGCCCTACCCCAACTCATGCCAAAGCAGGATTGAACAGGAGCCCTGCAATATCTTTCCTTCTGGCCCCAAGGCCCCCTCCCCCTCCCTACTTCTCCTTCTCCAGTCACCAATTGTAGAACTCTTCTAACCCTTCGTGTTTAATAGCTACTGCCCCTGTGTCCTTGGGTTCCGCCTTTTCTGTCGTCATCTCATCCTTTCTCTTGCCCACCCTCACTTACTACACTTACCCTGCAATCCTCCCAGGCATCTACTCACAAACCAGAGTCTTCAGTGAAGTCCTTTCTCCCAGGGGAATGTTGATCCCATGAACTCTTTAGGTGATGCCTCATATCCATCTGGCCTCTGTAATTATCCCCTTTAAAAACCTATGTTTTGATCAGGAAACATGGAGCTGCCAGAGCCTGCCAGTGAGATTCACAATGGCACCCATCACCCCTGGCTAGAATCCTCCAGAGGGTTCTCCCTGTCAAGGAGAAACCACTTCTTGGGCTCTTTACTATCCTGTTTCAATTTTCAGGGCTTCCTATCAATGGGTCTTGGTTTTATCCTTTTCAAGATGAAGGCCCGGGCTTAGGTGGTTATTTATTTCCCTGTTGGCTTCCCAGGCGAATCCTGGCAGTGACTGATTTTAAGGAGGCAGTGGCATCTTGATTTCTGCTTAGGTGACAGCACTGTGCTGGCTGTGAGTGGCGGGCACGAGCCCCTGACGTGTTCCGTATTGGAAGAGAAGCCCTCAAGGAGCAGCAGGTCCCGGAGGCCTTGTAGGCTCTGGAGATCCTCAGGCACAGCTGGAGTCTCTCTGAAGGATAATAACAGTCACCCACGTGGCCCCATCCATCCCACTGTGAACGCCAAGATCCCCCTACTTCACCCTCTTCTCAGAAAGCTTGATCCAGCCCTCTAGCCCGAAGGTGTCTTAACCACCCCTTTTTGGCTTGTGGCCCAGCTTATTTTGTAGCATCATTTTTCTGGGGCTCTTCATCTTGGCGAAGCTCTGTGGGCAGTGACATGAATGGCTTCTGGGAAGTCTCCTCATATGAGGGTGCACTTGTCCCTGTAGCTGGTGTGTTCTTGACTTTTGGACAGTTAGCTGGTAATGGTCTACCTCCAACTGGGATGACTGTTGGCTTGCCACGCAAGTTTAGCAAGTCTCCACAGGAATAAAATGAGGGGGAGGGCTTCCCTGGTGGCGCAGTGGTTGAGAGTCCGCCTGCCGATGCAGGGTACATGGGTTCGTGTCCCAGTCCGGGAAGATCCCACGTGCCGCGGAGCGGCTGGGCCCGTGAGCCATGGCCGCTGAGCCTGCGTGTCCGGAGCCTGTGCTCCACAAGGGGAGAGGCCACAACAGTGAGAGGCCCGCATACCGCAAAAAAAAAAAAAAAAAAAATGAGGGGGAGATTCTCAAAGCTTATTCCATCGTGAAGTTCACCAGGGCTTCTGTAGGATTCTCTGTCCTCATTGGTGGATCCTGAGGATTCTGTGGCTCCAACTGAAGAAACTAATTTCCTGTGTTCGGGCTGGGGGTGGGATTCCCTTCTACCGATGGGAAAATCTCCTGTGGAGAACACTTTGATATTCTGAGACATTGCTGGATATGTACACGAATAACTTCCCGGAATTAGGAGAGAAAGATCTTTGACTTCTTTTCTCCATCTTCTCTCTGTTCCTTTGAGTCACTGTCCTGTGTGTCACAGTTCAGTTACTCTTTCCATTCACTCATGCCTCCCAGGAGTTTAGACTTACCAAGGTGCAGTTACTTTCGTTCAACCGGTGTGCTTTCATTTTTTAAAATCTGTATTGTATCAACATTATAACAATAAATCTCTTTTATAAGTGAAAAGACAAATCCAACAAGCCTGGGACTCTTTCTTTTTTTTCACTTGTTTTCATGTTCTCTTCCTGCCTCATTCATAAGTGGATGAGATATTTATGAGAAGAGATATTCATACCTGAATAAAATTTTTATAGTCCCTTACTTTCAGCTACACCTGGGATCAGTTTCGGGGTGGAGGGGGCGCTGCTGAGGGGTTGTAGGTAGTGATGATCAGACATACGGCCTTTCTCTTTTTATGGCCACTTGTGTGAGGGATATTTTTAATAGGGCTGGAAGTGATACTTGCCTCTTAAACTCTGTCTTTGGACCTCGGTATTGCTGCTCCGGTATTTGACCACCACGGTTGCGCCATCAATGAGATGGAGTTTGTCTTAAGCTTTATTAAACTCTCTCAAGGAGAATGAGTCTCCTAAGGGGTGATTTCCTTCTGTTTTTATGAGCTCTGCAAACCCTTTCTAATTATATTCTAAGAGAAAATGTCCCAGAGAGCGTATTCAATAAGAGTCCAAATAATAGCGGCTAAGAGGGAATTAGGATCACATTTATTTGTAAGCGTTTATTGAGCCATTACTCTGTAGGTTCTGCCTAGAAGTTGGAGCGTGCCAGTGGGATGGAGTTCAAATATGAATGAGAATTCATACTCGAATATGTGACCGTCCTGCCGTCAAGAACTTAGAAGCTACAGTATGAGAGCTTTCAAGAACGTTGGCTTCTGGGACACTACTCTCTTCCAGACTCTCTCTTAGGTCCTTACACCTGCTCGGCCCCTCAGGTTGCCCACAAGTCTATTCATAGCTCTCATCTCACCATGCACCCTCTCTCTGGGTTGCTTTAGACACAACCATGATGGCTTCCACACACTCTGTGCTGGGTGTCTTCAAGTCTGTTTCTTTAGATTGGGGTATGTATGACATTTCTTTTTATTTTTGAAATTCAAAGTTGTGGTTTTTATTATAAGAGTAAAACATCATTATGGAGAGGTCAGGAAATATAGATGAGCAAAAAAAATACTGACACATGGAGTCAGTCCCTGTTAATATCTATGTGTACATCCTTCGAAACCCTTGTCCTCTCTCTCTACAGAATGGTATTTCTCCAGAGTTTTAGTGTACATATCCGTATTGTTTTGCAGAAATGATGTCAGACCCATTTAATCTGACCATTGTTATTTATCCTCCATGGAAGGCATCCTGGGCACCTCGCCTAAACTGTCTGCACTGAGTATCCTGCTGCATTCGCCCTCTGCCCGACATTACCCACTGCCTGTTCTGACTGACGTCACCATCTAACATGTTTGTGAAGTCTGAGCAACCCGAGTCTGCTCTGAGAATCAGATCGATACCCTCTGCTTGGATGTAGCTATCAAGTTTTGCCAATTCTGTGTCACAGACACCTCTGGAGTTTACTCAGCATCCCACTGTCATTGCCTTAATTTAGGCCTTCACTAATAAATCTTGCCCAGATGACTTTGGTTCAAGCCCTCACTCCAACTTGTCAATCTTTCACACCCGGTCAAAGTCATTTTCCCAAGTGCAAATATGATTCCAGAATTTCTCTGCTTAAAATCCTTCACTGGCTCCCTGTTGCTTACAAGAGAAAAGTCTGGACTCCTTCGCAAAGCCTTTAGTGATGTGACTCCTGCACAGCTCTCGTGGCTTATCTCTTGTCCCATCATTCCTCTTTCCATGAGCTTTGGATCCACACTTAAGCACATAGTAGCTCCCAATCTTTGTGCCTTCTCTTCCCTTTCCCAGGGACGTTATCTTTTACCACCTTAGGCTAACTTCCACATGTCCTTCTGCAGTCCCTGCCCCTCAGCTACCCAGAACTCTTCAAGGCGCACCACATATCTGACCGTCTTCATGGCCACCCGGCTTCGAGCCCGTTCTGCTGGAGGTTGGAAGGAGGCTTAGAGAGTTAGAAATGTGTCCTGTGAAGGAAGCAGGGCAGGTTATCTCAGCCACTGCTAGCAGCAGCAGAAGTGTCTCAGAGCAAACAATGGGCCCTGCATCACAGAACAAAGGTAGCGTGTGGCCATCACTCTTTTCCAGGGGCCCATGCACTGTACATTGGGCTTAATGACTTCTTAAAAACAAAAACCATTGCCTTATTCCAAAAAGGATTTAAAGTGTCACACAGATATGAGACACTCTAATAGAATGAGATATGGGAAATTAAAAAAAAAATAGGTAAAGAAACTGTGCCAAAGGGAAAAGGCAGGTCATAGTAACCTCAGGTCAAGAGCTACCCCTCCTACCTCATTATAGTTTTGGCAGAGGGGAGCCACAGGCTTAGCTCTAAGCATTAAGTGATCCCACTTAAAAGAGGGAAACATGATCGTTACCACAGACCTGTGATTAAGGAGCAGCACAGTCATTCCTGGGACTGAGACCCAGGAGGCATCCCTAGTGGACCTCTCTTCTCAGCACCTGTGGGTTCTTTCCCCTTTAGGGACTGTCTGAGATATTATTATTAACCCAACATGCCAGTTCTATGGAGGTGGGCCTGGCAGGAAGGGAGATTGGAGGCATTTGTTCAGGGCCCTCCAAGCCAAAAGGGTGTGTGCGTGGTTCCAATTAATGGGATGTTTTTTTCAGGCCCTGCAGTCTCTTGTGCCTAGGTTTTAGTTAATTTTGGACCTGTATTCTGTCCTGCTTTAAAATGCCCCAGATTGTATCCTCTCAGCCCCACCTCTCCCGCCCACCCCCTGCCCCACTCTGTGCCCTCTTCCTAGGATCTGGTTTCTCTCATCTAGCAGGGGACATCAAAATCAGAGCAAACTTGGTGTGGATTTCGTCTATGCACCAATCTGCTCTGTGCCACTGACTGTGATATATACCCGAGATGGCATAAAAGGGTGCTGGGCAGAAAATGACTCTGCCTCTGAGTAGACATCTTGCCTGGGTACCCGTGTATACACATCTCTTTCTGTTTGCTAACCTCATCCCTTTCTCCTCAAGGGAAGAAGATAGAAACCAAATCCCCAAAGGCAGTTCTGATCCATTTGTGGAATGTTTCCTCTTGGGGTGTATCCTTGATGTTTGCAAAGGAAATCCTAGGTCTCTGGCTTTCCAGACCCAGGCTGTGAGTCTGCTGGCCCTTAAGGCAGGTAGACTGTTTCTCAGTGGTGGGTGACCCGGAGGTTGGAGGTACCTCACTGGAGACTCCTGCTGACGGACTTCCCCTGCTTGCTCCACCTAGGGGCCTGTGCGGAGAGTTTCTTTGTGCTCCTGGCGCCTTTGTGCCTCGCCCACAGAGTAGGTGGGCCCCTCAACAGTGGGGATGGAGATGGTGACTGTGGTTTTTATACAAGATGACCTCAGGGAGGGTTTGCTTCTCTCCAGGATGATCTGGTCTTTTCACCTTTCATGAGGGCAGTGGGTGGTCTGAATGGAGATATTTTCAATCCTGGCATGACTGCTGCGGCTGTTGGATATTGGCAGGGGTGTTGTAGGGACTGGCTGGTTTGTAAGAGCCACGCTCCGTCTCAGAGCTCCCCCAGCTGCTCTATATTGGCTCGAGCACATAGCAGTGACACTTCCTGAAGACTTTCCCAGGAACTGGTCTCTAGGATGGAGCTGTTCTCCTTGTCTTCACCATGATCTCGCCCTTGACGGTGCCCTTTGTCCTGACACATGCCGAAGTGTTATCCTTCATAGTTAAGCCTTGCCTTGCCTTATGTTGAGTGCTCCAGAAGGAGGACCATTCTCACTAGGGATTAGAGAGTTGGGTGTCCTGGCCATGGATCTCTTTGGCATATTATCAGGTCATTATGGGGGCTCCTCTCGTTGCCTCTTATTTAATAGCTTTCAGTCCTCACTATTGGTCCGGAAATCTGTGGTGGACACATTGATGCTGGGAAATCAGATGGTTATCACCATGGTGTCTTCAATATTAAGTCAGTTACCACAGTCTCTTCTCTATCTGTTCAAGTTTTCCCTCCTGTTTATTTGCATGTAAGACATGCGCAGCCCCATCCTCAAGAGACAGGTTAAAAGGTGAACCACAAACTTCTTTGAGGAAAATGAAAGCTTTCTGAAGCCTAGGACTCTTCCCCTCTCTATCCTGGCTCTGAATTCTAGTCACCGCCGAGAGTCTTGGCTACGGGTATCCTTTTTTTCACCCTCAGGATCTCTGAGCACTGAATTTAAAAACAACAACAACAGCAACACATTTTTGGAGTGCTTTTTATACAGCAGGCATTGCGATTTGGGATTTCCCATGCTGATCTCGGCTCTGATGATTTCACTTCAGCAGTATATCCAGGGTTGCTGAATGTGACAAATTGCCCACCGACTATTCTGACGCTGTCCCCCGATTGCTCAAAAGGATCCTCCGGATAGAGCCCTGCTTCTCCTGCTCTACTTTTTCCATTTCCCTGAGGGAAGGACTTAGATTTGTCACTGCATTTAAGGAGACTCCCTGGAATTTGGAGCCTGCTTGATCCTTTCTTCTCTCCACTCCTGGCCACTGAGTGACAGTGGCTTACTTGGTCTCTGTTATCACTGCCTAGTCCTTTCCAGCTCTCTTGTGTCCCCTGCCTCCATGGTCTCCCTTGCTCCCACCCACTGCATTCTGGCTTTCCTCCCAGCATCAAGGATCTAGGAGGTTCCTAGCCACTGTGGAACTACAATGGACAGTTTCCTTGGGAGAGGACAGAGTTCTCCATAATCCTGTTATATCTGGAACCCTCGATAAGGAAATTAGCATCCTCAGGGAACTGCTTCTTCACTTTACGCCATTTGGCTTATGTAAGGTTTTATTGAAATGCTCTCCTTTTGGATAGTGGGAGAAACCTGTCACAACCTCAGCCCTGCTGTATTAGCTCTTTTCTGTACAGTCTACCCTCTTCACCCTTATGCAAGGCATCTTTACAGCGGATTATTATCATTAGGACTTCAGGATGCAGGGACTGACCAACCTGTGGTATTGACTTCAGTCATGCCCTTATAGGAGTCCTAGATTTAGCCAGTTTAGCTAATCCCATTAGCCGTGATCTGTCTTAGAAAGCTTGGTGGCTTCCTCAAGTGATGTGCCTCCTGCAGCCTGTAGCTTTTGGCAGGAACCACAAGTTATGAACACAATTAGTCTCTGTATCAACACTATAGAGCTGTTCAGCTCAATTTCAGGTAGTCCCATCAGAGAATAAATCCCTTTCTGTGGGCATCTGTATGTCACTCAGGAGGGCCAGACAGCCTCCACAGTGGGCCTGATAGCCCCTCTCAGGAGTGTTCTAAATCTGCAGCAGTCCCAGAGTCTGAGTCCTGTTCATTGAGTGAAAAGATCTCATCTGATTTCTGTTCATCACAGCTAGTACTAAGGCTACAACAGCCCATAGCGGACAGTGTAAGATTTCGGCTTAAAGTCAGATCCAGGCAATTAGGATCTTGAATCCAAATTCAAGAAATGCCGGCAACTAATTTTCTTCTGCAGTTGCAAAACCTAAGACACTGCAGGGCCAGACACCTGGTCTCAAAATCCAAGTAACAAGGCTTTCCTAAGGCCTTTGGACCTTGTCTGGAGTCTAAATCGACCCACTCTAAAATATGTACTTAGGCAGGAAAACATCATCAGTCTTTAAGGGTCAGGCATTTGATTTCAACAGGAACTTGTTAGCAAATTAAAAACTGCTTTTTAAAACTAAAAAAAGTGTATTTCAATCTGGAGATTGCCTCTTTTTCATGTTGTCTCCCCCCCCCCTTTTTTTTAACATCTTTATTGGAGTATAATTGCTTTACAATGGTATGTTAGTTTCTGCTTTATAACAAAGTGAATCAGTTACACGTATACATATGCCCCCATCTGTCTTCCCTCTTGCGTCTCCCTCCCTCCCACCCTCCCTATCCCACCCCTCTAGGTGGTCACAAACCAGCGAGCTCTCTCCCTTTTTTAAAGAGGTGCCAATAAGCAAAAATCATACAAAGGTCACTGGTTGTGGAGATTTGTTATTTTCAATATTTTGAGTGTAAATCTCAGTTTTCCAACTTATGGCAAAAAGAAAGGGAGTTGTGTACCACTAATATCTTTGCAGCTTTCCCTGATCATTAGGATCTTTCTCTAGTATTCATGAAAATTATGGGCATATTATAATCATCTGTAGATGAAATAGCCACAGAGGACAAAACCATTGAAAAAAATTTTTTTCATTGCAAGTTTTGCTCCAAGCCCCAACAGTAAATTCAGCGTTTACAGGGTTAAAATGACAGCTACTGGGAGATCTCAGGGGGAGTGAAAGGTGAGGGGTGGTCCTGTAGCTAGGCTGCAGAAAAGGCTTGAGTGGTCCCCCCTTTTTTTCATTTGCCTGAAAGAATGAGCACCTAACCAGCTAACTTTTATTGTTTTTGGCCCATTCGAAGCCCACCTTTGGGAATATTTGATGCCTTTTCTCTCCCATCAGGTGGAGGGCACAAAAAGCACAGGCATTCCCCGGCCTCGCTCTTGTCTTCATTCCAGCTGGAAGGGCCAAAAGAAGCCAGGGGATCCAATGAGGCAAGCCTCCTGTGCTTGCGTGTATTTTCAAATTCCACAGGTAACTTTTAAGCTCTCACAACACAGAGCAATTCAGCTGCTCTTCTGTGCTCTGAGTATCTCCGTAATCACCCAGGCACCAGGATCTCATCCCCTGCCCTTCTTTTTTTTCCGAAATAATACTGTAGCCATACTTCAGTGAGTTGGAGTTGTTCTAGTGAATCCCATGGTTAGCACTGCTTTGGGGATCCTCAAGGCCACACACATTTGGGGATACTTTAGGAGGAATCACGGAACTCATCACATAGTTGGACTCATGACTAAGGTCTGTTACAGTGGAAGGATATATGACAGGATCATTGAGGGAAAAAGACAGGTAGATTCCGGAGAAATCTATGCACAGGCTTCCTGATACTCTTTCCCTCCCATGAGGAGACATACCAAATGTTTTTGTTTTTCAGCAGCAAAAAATGTAGAATATGTATATAGTATTTCTGCCCAGGATAGTCTGTTAGAGAATTAGAGTTCCGGACTTTATTGGAGGCTGATCACGGAGGCGTCTTCGGCTTAGAGTGGTCCAAATTTCCACACTCCCAGAAGGAAAGCAGATGTTAACTATAAATCACACTGTTTGTACAAACAGTTTAGGTACAGTGAGCCTCCCTTATCAGGGAATGATTTGAGTGCCAGATCCCTAGATGCCAGCCAAGGCCAACCTTGCAAGGAGGCCCTTCTAAAGTTGCCAGCCTCAGACCTGCTATGTTAACTCTTTTCTGCACACAGCCACTGAAGCGAGAGGTGGGTAGGTCCAGACCATGACCGAAAAACTGTATTTGCCTCATCTTCCCCAGCCCTTCTTGGTTATGCAGCTTTGTCATGGAGAACGTAGCCCAACTCAGCAGTGTATGGCTCAGTGAAACCTCTTTAGTCTCTTTTCACGACAAGAAGAGTCCCACCAGAGCTGTGGATTTCAAGCAGAGACCAGTTTAGGTCCCGTGTGATGTGTGGAGGCAAGGGGCTTTTATTCAGACTCCTGTCAGCCTCTGACAGACTTCAGACCCAGAGCCTAGCGGGTCTGCAGCTAGCTCACTTACTGCTTTGCGTTCTAGTTTACTTTTTCCTCTACAAAGACGTGACCGCCTGTTTTAGATTTTTTTTTAAAAAAAGGTCATCTATCATTGCTACTTGTTCGGAGAAGAGCCTAGTGGGGAGGGGAGACTTAGACTATAAAGTTATAATGCCATCTTAGCCATTATTGCAGCTTTCTCTACTACGATACAGGACTGAGTCCACGGGGCGTAAGCTGGCTTGGATGATAACTTTGGTGATACAGTGCTTTCTTCAAAATTGCCTTTCACCTAGGTTTCTGGCCGACTGTCCGTGTGTCTCTTGACTCTTCCTTTAGGATAAATTATTCCCCATAAGGTTACTAGTGGGCCTGCCTTATAGTGTCTGTTATGAGGGAGAACCTTAGGTGCTTATGTTGATATTCCCCTCCTACTCGTGGCGTTTGGTCAAAGATATGACTCAAAATGAAACAACAGAGTTTGGGCAGTCTACCATTTCCCAAAGTCATTCTCCTCGCTGTAGGGAAAGACAAATCGCTAACCTAGAAGTCGACTGTTGATTCATTTTTCTGTATTATTAACTTAAATGGTTTTCAGTACATTTTCAACAGCGTATTTTGATTACTTAGCATTGGTTCCCCCAGTGTCCTTTTTTTTTTTTTAAACATCTTTATTGGGGTATAATTGCTTTACAATGGTGTGTTAGTTTCTGCTTTATAACAAAGTGAATCAGCTATACATATACATATGTTCCCATATGTCTTCCCTCTTGCGTCTCCCTCCCTCCCACTCTCCCCATCCCACCCCTCCAGGCTGTCACAAAGCCCCGAACTAATATCCCTGTGCCTTGCGGCTGCTTCCCCCCAGCTATCTACCTTACTACGTTTGTTAGTGTGTATATGTCCATGACTCTCTCTCGCCCTGTCAAAACTCACCCTTCCCCCTCCCCATATCCTCAAGTCCGTTCTCCAGTAGGTCTGCGTCTTTATTCCTGTCTTACCCCTAGGTTCTTCATGACATTTTTTTTCCCCCTTAAGTTCCATATATATGTGTTAGCATTCGGTATTTGTCTTTTTCTTTCTGACTTACTTCACTCTGTATGACAGACTCTAGGTCTATCCATCTCATTACAAATAGCTCAATTTCATTTCTTTTTAAGGCTGAGTAGTATTCCATTGTGTATATGTGCCACATCTTCTTTATCCATTCATCCGATGATGGGCGCTTAGGTTGTTTCCATCTCCGGGCTATTGTAAATAGAGCTGCAATGAACATTTTGGTACATGACTCTTTTTGAATTTTGGTTTTCTCAGGGTATATGCCCAGTAGTGGGATTGCTGGGTCATATGGTAATTCTATTTGTAGTTTTTTTAAGGAACCTCCATACTGTTCTCCATAGTGGCTGAACCAATTCACATTCCCACCAGCAGTGCAAGAGTGTCCCCTTTTCTCCACACCCTCTCCAGCATTTATTGTTTCTAGATATTTGATGATGGCCATTCTGACTGGTGTGAGATGATATCTCATTGTAGTTTTGATTTGCATTTCTCTAATGATTAATGATGTTGAGCATTCTTTCATGTGTTTGTTGGCATTCTGTATATCTTCTTTGGAGAAATGTCTATTTAGGTCTTCTGCCCATTTTTGGATGGGGTTATTTGTTTTTTTGTTACTGAGCTGCATGAGCTGCTTGTAAATTTTGGAGGTTAATCCTTTGTCAGTTGCTTCATTTGCAAATGTTTTCTCCCATTCTGAGGGTTGTCTTTTGGTCTTGATTATGGTTTCCTTTGCTGTGCAAAAGCTTTGAAGTTTCATTAGGTCCCATTTGTTTATTTTTGTTTTTATTTCTATTACTCTAGGAGGTGGGTCAGAAAGGATCTTGCTGTGATTTATGTCATAGAGTGTTCTTCCTATGTTTTCCTCTAAGAGTTTGATAGTTTCTGGCCTTACATTTCGGTCTTTAATCCATTTTGAGCTTATTTTTGTGTATGGTGTTAGGGAGTGATCCAATCTCATACTTTTACATGTACCTGTCCAGTTTTCCCAGCACCATTTATTGAAGAGGCTGTCCTTTCTCCACTGTACATTCCTGCCTCCTATATCAAAGATAAGGTGTCCATATGTGCGTGGGTTTATCTCTGGGCTTTCTATCCTGTTCCACTGATCTATCTTTCTGTTTTTGTGCCAGTACCATACTGTCTTGATTACTGTTGCTTTGTAGTATAGTGTGAAGTCAGGGAGCCTGATTCCTCCAGCTCCTTTTTTCATTCTCAAGATTGCTTTGGCTATTCGGGGTCTTTTGTGTTTCCACACAAATTGCGAAATTTTTTGTTCTAGTTCTGTGAAAAATGCCAGTGGTAGTTTGATAGGGATTGCATTGAATCTGTAGATTGCTTTGGGTAGTAGAGTCATTTTCACAATGTTGATTCTTCCCATCCAAGAACATGGTATATCTCTCCATCTATTTGTATCATCTTTAATTTCTTTCATCAGTGTCTTATAATTTTCTGCATACAGGTCTTTCATCTCCTTAGCTAGGTTTATTCCTAGATATTTTATTCTTTTCGTTGCAATGGTAAATGGGAGTGTTTTCTTGATTTCACTTTCAGATTTTTCATCATTAGTATATAGGAATGCCAGAGATTTCTGTGCATTAATTTTGTATCCTGCTACTTTACCAGATCCATTGATTAGCTCTAGTAGTTTTCTGGTAGCATCTTTAGGATTCTCTATGCATAGTATCATGTCATCTGCAAACAGTGACAGCTTTACTTCTTCTTTTCCGATTTGTACTCCTTTTATTTCCTTTTCTTCTCTGATTGCTGTGGCTAAAACTTCCAAAACTATGTTGAATAAGAGTGGTGAGAGTGGGCAACCTTGTCTTGTTCCTGATCTTAGTGGAAATGCTTTCAGTTTTTCACCATTGAGGATGATGTTTGCTGTGGGCTTGTCATATATGGCCTTTATTATGTTGAGGAAAGTTCCCTCTATGTCTACTTTCTGGAGGGTTTTTATCATAAATGGGTGTTGAATTTTGTCGAAAGCTTTCTCTGCATCTATTGAGATGATCATATGGTTTTTCTCCTTCAATTTGTTAATATGGTATATCACATTGATAGATTTGCGTATATTGAAGAATCCTTGCATTCCTGGAATAAACCCCACTTGATCATGGTGTATGATCCTTTTAATGTGCTGTTGGATTCTGTTTGCTAGTATTTTGTTGAGGATTTTTGCATCTATGTTCATCAGTGATATTGGCCTGTAGTTTTCTTTCTTTGTGACATCCTTGTCTGGTTTTGGTATCAAGGTGATGGTGGCCTCGTAGAAGGAATTTGGGAGTGTTCCTCCCTCTGCTATATTTTGGAAGAGTTCGAGAAGGATAGGTGTTAGCTCTTCTCTAAACGTTTGATAGAATTCGCCTGTGAAGCCATCTGGTCCTGGGCTTTTGTTGGAAGATTTTTAATCACAGTTTCAATTTCAGTGCTTGTGATTGGTCTGTTCATACTTTCTATTTCTTCCTGATTCAGTCTTGGCAGGTTGTGCATTTCTAAGAATTTGTCCATTTCTTCCAGATTGTCCATTTTATTGGCATAGAGTTGCTTGTAGTAATCTCTCTTGATTTTTTTTATTTCTGCAGTGTCAGTTGTTACTTCTCCTTTTTCATTTCTAATTCTATTGATTTGAGTCTTCTCCTTTTTTTTCTTGATGAGTCTGGCTAGTGGTTTATCTATTTTGTTTATCTTCTCAAAGAACCAGCTTTTAGTTTTATTGATCTTTGCTATCGTTTCCTTCATTTCTTTTTCATTTATTTCTGATCTGATTTTTATGATTTCTTTCCTTCTGCTAGCTTTGGGGTTTTTTTGTTCTTCTTTCTCTAATTGCTTGAGGTGCAAGGTTAGGTTGTTTATTCGAGATGTTTCCTGCTTCTTAAGGTGGGCTTGTATTGCTATAAACTTCCCCCTTAGAACTGCTTATGCTGCATCCCATAGGTTTTGGGTCGTTGTGTCTCCATTGTCATTTGTTTCTAGGTATTTTTTTATTTCCTCTTTGATTTCTTCAGTGATCACTTCATTATTAAGTAGTGTATTGTTTAGCCTCCATGTGTTTGTATTTTTTACAGATCTTTTCCTGTAATTGATATCTAGTCTCATGGTGTTGTGGTCAGAAAAGATACTTGATACAATTTCAGTTTTCTTAAATTTACCAAGGCTTGATTTGTGACCCAAGATATGATCTATCCTGGAGAATGTTCCATGAGCACTTGAGAAAAATGTGTATTCTGTTGTTTTTGGATGGAGTGTCCTATAAATATCACTTAAGTCCATCTTGTTTAATGTATCATTTAAAGCTTGTGTTTCCTTATTTATTTTCATTTTGGATGATCTGTCCATGGGTGAAAGTGGGGTGTTAAAGTCCCCTACTATGAATGTGTTACTGTCGATCTCCCCTTTTATGGCTGTTAGTATTTGCCTTATGTATTGAGGTGCTCCTATGTTGGGTGCATAAATATTTACAATTGTTATATCTTCTTCTTGTATCGATCCCTTGATCATTATGTAGTGTCCTTCTTTATCCCTTTTAATAGTCCTTATTTTAAAGTCTATTTTGTCTGATATGAGAATTGCTACTCCAGCTTTCTTTTGGTTTCCATTTGCATGGAATATCTTTTTCCATCCCCTTACTTTCAGTCTGTATGTGTCTCTAGGTCTGAAGTGGGTCTCTTGTAGACAGCATATATAAGGGTCTTGTTTTTGTATCCATTCAGCCAATCTGTGTCTTTTGGTGGGAGCATTTAGTCCATTTACATTTAAGGTAATTATCGATATGTATGTTCCTATTACCATTTTCTGTATTGTTTTGGGTTCGTTATTATAGGTCGTTTCCTTCTCTTGCGTTTCTTGTCTAGAGAAGTTCCTTTAGCATTTGTTGTAAAGCTGGTTTGGTGGTGCTGAACTCTCTCAGCTTTTGCTTGTCTGTAAAGGTTTTAATTTCTCCATCAAATCTGAATGAGATCCTTGCTGGGTAGAGTAGTCTTGGTTGCAGGTTTTTCTCCTTCATCACTTTCAGTATGTCCTGCCACTCCCTTCTGGCTTGTAGGGTTTCTGCTGAGAGATCAGCTGTTAACCTTATGGGGATTCCCTTGTGTGTTATTTGTTGTTTTTCCCTTGCTGCTTTTAATATGCTTTCTTTGTATTTAATTTTTGATAGTTTGATTAATATGTGTCTTGGCGTATTTCTCCTTGTATTTATCCTGTATGGGACTCTCTGTGCTTCCTGGACTTGATCAACTATTTCCTTTCCCATATTAGGGAAGTTTTCAACTATAATCTCTTCAAATATTTTCTCAGTCGCTTTCTTTTTTTCTTCTTCTTCTGGAACCCCTATAATTCGAATGTTGGTGCGTTTAATGTTGTCCCAGAGGTCTCTGAGACTGTCCTCAGTTCTTTTCATTCTTTTTTCTTTATTATGCTCTGCAGTAGTTATTTCCACTACTTTATCTTCCAGGTCACTTATCCGTTCTTCTGCCTCAGTTATTCTGCTATTGATCCTATCTAGAGTGCTTTTTATTTCATTTATTGCGTTGTTCATTGTTGCTTCTTTAATCTTTAGTTCTTGTAGGTCCTTGTTAACTGTTTCTTGCATTTTGTCCATTCTGCTTCCAAGATTTCGGATCATCCTTACTATCATTATTCTGAATTCTTTTTCAGGTAGATTGCCTATTTCCTCTTCATTTGTTAGGTCTGGTGGGTTTTTATCTTGCTCCTTCATCTGCTGCGTGTTTTTCTGTCTTATTTTGCTTATCTTACTGTGTTTGGGGTCTCCTTTTTGCAGGCTGCACGTTCGTAGTTCCCGTTGTTTTTGATGTCTGTCTCCAGTGGCTAAGGTTGTTTCAGTGGGTTTTGTAGGCTTCCTGGTGGAGGGGACTAGTGCCTGTGTTGTGCTGGATGAGGCTGGATCTTGTCTCTCTAGTGGGCAGGTTCACGTCTGGTGGTGTGTTTTGGGGTGTCTGTGTCCTTATTATGATTTTAGGCAGCCTCTCTGCTAATGGGTGGGGTTGTGTTCCTGTTTTGCTAGTTGTTTGGCATAGGTTGTCCAGCACTGTGGCTTGCTGGTCGTTGAGTGAAGCTGGGTGCTGGTGTTAAGATGGAGGTCTCTAGGAGATTTCCACCGTTTAATATTATGTGGAGCTGGGAGGTCTCTTGTTGATCAGTGTCCTGAAGTTGGCTCTCCTACCTCAGAGGCAGAGCCCTGACTCCTGGGCTGGAGCACCAAGAGCCTTTCATCCACACGGCTCAGAATAAAAGGGAGAAAAAGTAGAGAGAATTAGTAGAAGTATGAGGAAAGAAAGAAGGAAAGGAGGAAAGGAAGGAAGGAAGAAAGAAGCAAAGAAGGAAAGAAAGGAGGGAGGGAGGGAGGGAGGAAGGAAGGAAGGAGGGAAAGAAGGAGAAAATGTAGAGAGAATTAGTAGAAGTATGAGGAACGAAAGAAGGGAAGGAAGAAAGAAGCAAAGAAGGAAAGAAAGGAGGGAGGGAGGGAGGGAGGAAGGAAGGTAGGAGGGAAAGAAGGAGAAAATGTAGAGAGAATTAGTAGAAGTATGAGGAAAGAAAGAAGGAAAGGAGGAAAGGAAGGAAGGAAGAAAGAAGCAAAGAAGGAAAGAAAGGAGGGAGGGAGGGAGGAAGGAAGGAAGGAAGGAGGGAAAGAAGGAAAAAAGACAGAAAGAAAGAAGATAGGGTAAAAAAATAAAGTATAATATAGTTATTGAACTAAAAAATATTTAGAAAAAAAAAAAAGGGACGGATAGAACCCTAGGACAAATGTTGGAAGCAAAGCTATACAGAGAAAATCTTACACAGAAGCATACAAATACACGTTCACAAAAAGAGGCAAAGGGGGAAAAATCATAAATCCTGCTCCCAGAGACCACCTCCTCAACCTGGGGTGATTCGCTGTCTAAAGGAGGGAAGGAAGGAAGGAAAGAAAGAAAAAAGAACGAAGGTAAAGTACAATAAAGTTATTACAATTAAAATTATTAAGAAAAAAAATTTTTTTTTAAAAAACCATTGACGGATAGAGCCCTAGGACAAATGGTGGAAGCCAGAGTATACAGACAAGATCTGACACACAAGCATACACGCACACATTCACAAAAAGAGGAAAAGGGAAAAAAATCACAGATCTCGCTCCTAAATTCCACCTCTTCAATTTGGGATCACTCCCTGTCTATTCAGGTATTCCACAATGCAGGGCATATCAAGTTGTTTGCGGAGCTTCAATCCTCCGCCTCCGCGGCTGCCGGGAGAGACCTCCCCCTCTCCTCCCTGCTCTCACAGCTCACAGGAGCTCAGCTTTGTACCCGGCCCTGCCCCTGCGCGCAGGTCGCTGGAGGGCGTCTATTTTTTGCTCAGACAGGACGGGTTTAAAGGAGCCGCTGATTCGGGAGCTCTGGCTCACTCAGGCCGGGGGTTGGGGGATGGGGGAAGGAGGGGCACTGCGTGCGGGGCGGGCCTGCGGCGGCAGAGGCGGCGTGACGCTGCGGCAGAGGCCGGCGTGACGTTGCACCAGCCTGAGACCCGCCGTGCGTACTCCCGGGGAAGTTGTCCCTGGATCCCGGGAACCTGGCAGTGGCAGCCTGCACAGGCTCCGCGGAAGAGGGGCGCGGAGAGTGACCTGTGCTCGCACACAGCCCCCCTGGTGGCGGCAGCAGCAGCCCTAGCGTCTCCCGCCCGTCTCTGGGCTCCGCGGTTCTTGCCGCGGCTCGCGCCCGTCTCTGGGGTTCGTGCTTCCAGCCGCGGCTCGCGCCCGTCTCGGGGGCTCGCGCCCTCAGCCACGGCTCGCGCCCGTCTCTGGGGTTCCTTTAAGCAGCGCTCTTAAACCCCTCTCCTCGCGCACCAGGAAACAAAGAGGGAAGAAAAAGTCTCTTGCCTCTTCGGCAGGTGCAGGCTTTTCCCCGAACTCCCTCCCGGCTAGTCGTGGCGCACCAACCCCTTCAGGCTATGCTCAAGCCGCCAACCCCAGTCCTCTCCCTGCACTCCGTCCAAAACCGAAACCCGAGCCTCAGCTCGCAGCCCCGCCCGCCCCGGCGGGTGAGCAGACAAGCCTCTCGGGTTGGTGAGTGCCGGTCGGCACCGATCGTCTGTGCAGGAATCTCCCCGCTTTGCCCTCCGCACCCGTCGCTGTGCACTACTCCGCGGTCCCGAAGCTCCCCCCTCCGCCTCCCGCAGTCTCCGCCCGTGGAGGGGCTCCCTAGTGTGTGGAAACTTTTCCTCCTTCACAGCTCCCTCCCACTGGTGCAGGTGCCGTCCTTATTCTTTTGTCTCTGTTTTTTCTTTTTTTTCTCTTGCCCTACCCAGGTACGTGGGGAGTTTCTTGCCTCTTAGGAGGTCTGAGGTCTTCTGCCAGCCTTCAGTAGGTGTTCTGTAGGAGTTGTTCCACGTGTAGATGTATTTCTGGTGTATCCGTGAGGAAGGCGATCTCCACGTCTTACTCTTCCGCCATCTTCCCCCCAGTGTCCTTTTGAGCAGTGATCTCTTTTGTGTAACGTGAGCTATTCTGGTACTGCAATAAATCCAGATGTGTGCACTTTTTACTACAGGAGTCAAAGGAGATTTCTGGAGACCTGTCACCACTCTGGGCTGCCAGAGCGTTGGTGAAGGGGGTCTCAGCTCCTTCAATTAGCCCTCTTCTCGTAGGAGGTTTGGCTCATGCATGGGCTGAGGCAAAAAAAGACTGAAGAAAATGGTTGCTTACTCCTGCAGCAGTGTTGGGCCAGCCACTCAGCAATTCTTGCCACAGTGACCTTCTACAACTGGCCTATGCTGTCCTTATAACACAGCATTGAGGACCAAACGTGTCACAAACGGTGAGATGGGACTGGTGTATGCTTAGTGATTTCTGCTGCTGGTGATTCCATAGTTTGTACATCAGTGTCTTTAAGGAAATAGGTATCTTTTACCTGTAGCCGTTTAAACTGACTATATGGTTTCATATTATTCTTATGAATACAAATCTCTATTAATTTTTGTTGAAAAGCGCTGATAGCACAGCGTACAAGAGCAGTTGATTTTTTTTTTTTTTTTTGCGGTTCGCGGGCCTCTCACTGCTGTGGCCTCTCCCGTTGCGGAGCACAGGCTCCTGACGCGCAGGCTCAGCGGCCATGGCTCACGGGCCCAGCCGCTCCGCGGCATGTGCGATCTTCCCGGACCGGGGCACGAACCCGTGTCCCCTGCATCGGCAGGCGGACTCTCAACCACGGCACCACCAGGTAAGCCCGAGCAGTTGATTTTTTAAACCCCAATTCAGTTTAGGGTTTTTGAAAATTACACATCTTTTTTTTTTACTTTTAGAAACTTGTTTCATATTGACAAGGTGGTTTTGAACTTTGATTCTGTCACCCGTCATCTTGGCCAGGCTTGTGTCATCTGAAATTTTGCCAAAGCTTGCCAGTCTTTGGTGTCAAATTGATTTGAAATTGCTAGCCTGCTCACCAAACGGGGTTTTCCGTCTAGTACGTCTGAAGCAGTTTCCTTTAAAATACAGAAAAATCATTGGTGATCTCTGACCCTATATTCTACTTGTTTCTTAAGAAAATATTTTCAAGATTTAATTTAAAACGTAAGTTATTACTACCAGTTTTCTTCTTTGGGCCTTTACCACAGCTATAGTCACCTGCATTAACATACCTCTGATTTTACCAGTTTTCTTCTTTGGGCCTTCACCACAGCTATAGTCACCTGCATTAACATACCTCTGATTTTTCGGATGCACAAATAGTATAAAGTTCAAATTAGTACAGGGTTCACGACTGTGAAATATATTCTCAATAGCATTGCTCTATGAAGGATAGGATTACAAAACACTTTATTTAAACCTCCAAAAGTGAGTGTGATTTATTCCCACTCCCGACCTTTGCTGGTAGTTGGCTCCAAGAACTGGTTTTACCAGAAATACAAGATGATGATAGAAATTACTCCTCCTCCCCTTCTTCAGGTGGTCCAATGTGCTTTTATCCTTATTTAGCTAAATTGTGTGTAGATCAATACATTTTACATTTTCACAAATTTTCTCAAATCAGGTGAAATACAATATGGGTATGAGTAGTTTCCTATGAGTGGGTCCCTTTTGGGTGGCAGCACCTGAGTCCTCAGAATTAGGGATGCTTTGCAGGGTACAGTAGGTGACTAGGTTGGTAGAGCCCTGGGTACCAGGGAGTCCGGTCTCCACCTTGATTCCAGGGACCTGTGCATGGCACGGAAACAGTCATCTTTGGACCTCAAGGAACGACTTGGCTAGTGTGAATGTCAGCTGTGACTAGACATTGTTACCTTATCCTGTTTTCTGGGTACCACAGAATGTCCCCTATTCCTCCCGTGAGAGGAGAGGAAATCTCAGTACTAAGAATATGCCTTCAGTCTGGTGGTACGTGTGCCTGGGGTCTGAATCAAGTTGCTATGTTATGATGTTTATTATACACCTGAGTCTGTGAACTGTGATACATACCCAATGAACTCAGCATAAGCTTCTTTCAGAGTATTGATTTACTAAAAAGGGGAGAACCTGCAAGCAAATCTTATTGCAGGCAACTCGAAGTTAGGGAGAGAGCCAATTATGTATTGTGTGCCTACAGTGTACAAGAGCTGACATACCAGAGCTGATGTATTACATTTATTTCATTTGCAGAGGCCTTACCAGATAAGCTTTACCCCCCAAATTACAGTTGAGGAAGCAGGTTATATTAGGGTTCTCCAGAGAAATACACACACACACACACACACACACACACACACACACACACACACACACACGTATGGTCCACAGCCCTGAGAACCAGGAGAGCCAGTGGTATAAATTTGGGTCTGAAGGCAAGTAAACGATCAATATCCCAGCTCAAGTAGCCAGGCAGGAATTCCTTCCTACACAGCTATTTTGTTCTGTTCAGGTCTTCAATTGATTGGATGAGACCTACCCACATTAGGGAGGGCAATCTGCTTGACCCTGTCAAATGACCTGAATATTAATCTCATTCAGAAAAATCCTCACAGACACACCCAGGGTAATATTTGACCAAATGTCCAGGCACCCGATGTCCCAGTCAAGTTGACACATAAAATTAATCATCACACAGGGTAAGAATGAAGTATTTAGCACATAATTACACATCAGTAAGTGGTGGAACAAGAATAAAACCCCAAGACTGGAGTACTCAAAGCTTCCTTGTGAAATTTGTGTATTCCCTGCCCAGTACTTGGTAATTACTCAGGCTACTTTAAACTCAATAAGCAATTCATAAGTGCCATTCTCAGATCTTCTCTCCTACCCTGCCTCTCCAATTTAGAGAGAGACCCTGGACTCCTACCTGTGCTTGGGAAGACCTGCGTTAGCTTTTTAGAGATTGTTGTTTAGCCTTCTCCTTTGATAATCACCGAGGCAGGCAACCTACCCCAGGTAATGCATTTTATCTAACACTCAGACCTTCCCTTTTATTGCTTTGTGACCCATAGCAGGTACTTAGGACCAAGTTTATTTACAAACCTATTGTGCAGAGTCTCCAAGGCTGGTCTGCAACCCCAGATCAGATGGTTTTAGCTAAACTGCAGCCCATGTAGGAGTAGGAAGATGAAAATTTGCTGTGTTCTATAGCAAATGACTTCAATAAGAAGTCTCTTTGGGGGGAGGAAAAGGGGAGAGGATAGAAGAACGTATTGCAGAAGCTTTTTCCTTTTATTCCAAAGTGAATGAGCTGCCATTTCCATGAGTGCCATTTAAATGATGCAGCCAAGGTTTTTCTCTTGAAGAGCATGAGTTTGAAGTTCAGGTGACAGGACTGGTGATAGGACATTCCTGCAGCCCCACCCTCACCTCCTACACACACATAAACATACACATACACACACACACACCTCTTCAAAGTCCATATGTGCTGATGCATTAATACAGTAAGTCCCCTACATATGAACGAGCTCAGTTGGGAGAGCGCGTTCGTAAGTCCAATTTGTTCGTAAGTCCAACAAAGTTAGCCTAGGTACCCAACTAACACAACTGGCTTGTAGTTCTGTAATGTAGTAGGTTTATAATACTTTTCACACAAATAAAACATAAAAAACCAAAAAATAAAATATTTTTATCTTATGGTACATTACCTTGAAAAGTACAGTAGTACCAGCTATATTGCCACTGCTTTTACGCTTGCTTCCGGACATCCTGGGCTTGAAATAAAGATACTGTATGACTGTACTCCATACGGTACTATACAGTAAAGTACACAAAAGCACAACCACTTGTAGAGGATGCATGCACGTGACAATGTATGCCAGACACGCGAACTAACTTACATGATTGGACATGCGAACGCACATTCGCATCTTTGAAAGTTCGCAATTTGAAGGTTCGTATGTAGGGGACTTCCTGTAATACAAACCCTTAGTATGCCCAGGGAAAGGCATGACACACAGTTTTTAATGTGCTATTTGACATCAGAAGAAAAGGAAACAGGGGCTTTGTAACAAGGCAGAACGTGTTTATATAATTGAGAAAACCTTCTGAGAGCCAGATTTAAAAGTTTTAGATTGGGTTGGCAAAGTTCCATGTTTGGGGGACCAGTTTCTTCTCTTTGACCATCATCTAGGGCTCTATCCAAACCTGCCTTTCAGACATAAGGAATTAACTTTTCCTTCCACATGAAGCAGTCACTTGACTCACTCTCCGCATGGGGACAGAGATTATTTTAAAAATCACACTAGGTGCTGGGCTTATTGCCACGGCTGTTGCTGCCAGCCCCAAACCCTTCAAGCACAGAGAAAAGTTTTTGCTGGCATTTGTGCCCCTAGCCTGCCAGTTGCTACTTTGGAAAGAAGAGAAATTTGTATCCTCTTGATCTGGAGACACTGGAAAATCAAACAGAGGGAAACAAGGAATAAGGAATTGGAGAGGAATCCTGTTATGGCACAACTTAGGATGGTGTGTGTTTGAATATACTACAGATCAGTCCACGTTCTGGTAACATAACCAGAAGCAGAGGTGGCCTGATACGATCCTTTTTCTTACACTAAAATTATAAAGAGAATCCTTTACTTCTCTTAAAGTCTTTAAAAATTATTTAGCACTCCATGTTCAATAAGAAAATTTAGAATATTCAAATGAACAGGAAAAAAAAATCATAAAGTCGCTCCTTAGCCCCTCATACAGAGGTAACTTTTATACGTATTTTGAAGTATAGATTTTAAGATTTTCCCCATGTATTAAATATACGAATCCGCACACAAACGCATCACAAAAATGGAATCACTGCATGCCTACTGTTTTAAGACCTGCTGTTTTGGGGGTGGCCGTTCAAGATGGTGGTGTAGGACGGTCTTGAATTCACCTCTTCCAATGGACACAGCAACTCTACAGCTACATACGGATCAATTCCCTCTGAGAAAGACCTAAAAACTAGCTGAACAGCTCCTCCACAACGAAGGACAAAAGAGTCCCATTGAGAGGAGATGCATAGGAAAGGCGGTGACACAGTCTTGTCAAAAACCTGACCCGCAGCATGGCAAACTACAACTGGGAGAGATATCACAAATAGGAAGCATTTCCCTGAGGACTGAGGGTTCTGTGCCCCACATCAGGCACCCCAACTTGTGGGACCTGCATTGGAGAGATGACCCCCACCGGCCCAAACATCTGCCTTTGAAAACCAACAGGGCTTATGTCCAGGAGAACCAGAGTGCTATAGGGAATGGAGATTCCACTCTTAAAGGGCTCAAACGCAGACTCGCTTACCCCAGGACCCAGTGGAAAAGCAGCAATATGAAAAGTGCCCAGACCATATGTGAAAGAGACTCATTTGCTAATCTTAAAGCAGCTGCCAGAGGGCCAGGAGCCTGTTGGGACTCTCAGGGACAAAGGCACTGGTGAGCACCATTTTTTGCATTTGCTCTCTACCTTGATAGCATCAGCACTAGCCGGCCCTGTTTTTGCACTTTCCCTTCAATCTGCTGGCATTGGTGGGCGTGCCCCACCCCCTGTGCCACTCCCACAGTCCCAGCAAAGCCAGGCTCTGGTGCCTTGCTCTGAAGGTCAGAGGGATTGCATTTCTGGGCTCCATGGGTCTGCAACTCAGAGGAGCAGTTCTTGGAAAGCCACCACCCTCAGGGCACTGCAGAAAGCAGACTGAACCACCCTTACCCACCAGTCTCCCTGTGAAAAAGGCCTAATTACTCATCCCAGGGCATCAGCTTGAGGGGAACGCTTAAGATTACCACTTGTAGAAGATACAGAAGTGCTCTCAGGGAATGTCGGATGGGGAACACCATCTCTGCACTCACCCTCGGCCTTGCTGTAGCTCCTGGGTACCTCCCAGAAAGGAGCTCATACACTGGAACGGAGCTCTGATTTTTGCAACTGTCACTAAGGGACACCTCCGGGTCTCCTGGATGGGAGAAACGCAGGGTTCACGATTGTGGTCCCACAGGGCAGTATGTATTTGCATACCTTAACAGCTGCTGCCTGAGGATCTAGCTTCTAATCAGCTGAAACTGGGTGCTGACTGAGATGCCTCCCTCACAGGTCTTGGCACAGCTTCCACAGCCGGGACCCTGTATCAGGAATAAATCAGGCTGCCTAGAAAATCACAAAGGTTCAAGTGACAGCCAAGAGCTAGGGCAGAGTTAAATGATAAAGTTCATCTTCTGTATATGGCCACCCCTTCAAGACTGGGAGAGATAGCTATTTCACCTAATACAGAGAAACAAACACAGAGACTCAAGCAAAACGGAGAGACAGAGAAATGTGTTCCAAACGAAAGAACAAGTTAAACCCCAGAAAAACCTTAATGAAATAGAGATACGTAATTTACCTGATAAGGAGTTCAAAGTAATGGTCATAAAGATGCTCACCAAACTCAGGAGAAGAATGGATGAACACAGTGAGGACTTTAACAAGGAGATAGAAAAGATAAGAAAGTACAAGACAGAAGTCACAGAGCTGGAGAATACAATAACCGAGTGGAAAACTGGAGGGGTTCAACAGCAGAGGAAAGCAGAAGAAAGAATCCGTGATCTGGAAGACAGGGCAGTGGAACGCACTCAAAAAGAGCAACAAGTAGGAGAAATAACTTGAAAAACTGAAGATAGCTTAAGGAAACTCTGAGACATGAAGTGGAATAACTTTCACATTATAGGGGTCCCAGAAGGAGAAGAGAGAGAGAAAGGCAGAAAACTTATATGAAGCAATAGTGGCTGAAAACATCCCTACCTAACCTGGAGAAGGAAGCAGATATCCAGATCCAAGAAGCCCAAAAAATTCAACACAGGATAAACCCAAAGTGACCCACACCCAGACTCATTATAATTAAACTGTCAAAAGTTAAAGATAGACTCTTAAAAGCAGCAAGAGAAATACAACTTATTATGTACAAAGGAACTCCCATAAGACTATAAGCAGATTTCTCAACAGTAACTTTGCAGGCCAGAAGGGAGTGAATGATATATCCAGAATGCTGAAAGGAAAAGAAAAAAAAAAGAGGCTAACCAAGAACATTCTCTCCAGCAAGGCTATCTATCATTCAGAGGAGTTCATTACCGCTGAACCAGCCTTACAGGAAATGTTAATGAGGCTTCTGTAAGCTGAAAAGAAAGAGCACTGATTAGTAACAAGAAAACATATGGATGTGAACATCTCACTGGTAAAGGTAAATATATAGTAAGGGTAATGGATAAATTGCTGTAAAGCTAGTGTGAAGGTTTAAAGACAAAAGTAGCTAAACAAACTATAATAACTAGTTAAGGGATACACAAAATAAAAAGATGTAAAATGGAACATCAAAAACATAAAACCTGGGTGGTGGGAGTAAATTAGAGTTTTAAAATGTGTTCAACCTCAACTTGCTGTCAAGTTAAAATAGACAGTAGGCTATTATATGCTAGCCTCATGGTAACCTCAGAGCAAAAACCTAGAGTAGGTACACAAAAGGTAGTGAGAAAAGACTCTAGCACACACCATAGAAAGCCATCAAATCACAAGTGAAGAAAGTAAGAGAAGAAGAAAGGAGCAAAGAGGAACTACAAAACAGCCAGAAAACAATTAACAGGATGGTAATAAGTACATACATATAAATATAACTGGACTAAATTCTATCACAAGACAGAGAGTGGCTGAATAGATAAAAACACAAGACCGATCTATCTGCTGCCTGTAAGAGACTTACTTCAGGTATAAGGACACGCACACACTGA
Source organism: Phocoena sinus (assembly GCF_008692025.1). Lineage (NCBI taxonomy): Eukaryota > Metazoa > Chordata > Mammalia > Artiodactyla > Phocoenidae > Phocoena > Phocoena sinus. The sequence goes on along the minus strand of NC_045768.1, from coordinate 75,205,639 downwards.
AAGTTAACGAATGGAAAAAGGTGTTTCCTATAAATGAAAACCAAAAGAAAGCTGGGATAGCTATACTTAAAACAGACAAAATGTACTTTAAAACAAAGACTGTATTCAAAGACAAAGATGGGCATTCAATAATGATAAAGGTGTCAATCCAGTAAGAAGATGCGACATTAATAAATATCTATGCATTCAACATAGGAGCAACTAAATATATAAAGCAAATATTAACAGATCTAAAGGGAGAAATTGACAGCAAAACAATAATAGTAGTAGACGTTAATACCCCCCTTACATCAATGAATAATTTTGGGCAGAAAATCAATAAGGAAACATTGGCCTTAAATGATACATTAGGCCAGATGGACTTAATAGATATACACAGAAAATTCCATCCAAAAGCAACAGAATACACATTCTTCTCAAATCCACATGGAACATTCTCTAGGATAGATCATATTTTAGACCACAAATAAGTCTCAATTAATTTAAGAAGATTGAAATCATATCAGGCATCTTTTCTGACCACAGTGGTATGAAACTGTAAATCAATTACATGAAGAAAATTGGAAAAATCACAAATATGTGGACATTAAATAACATGCTACTGAAGAACAGGTCAGTGAAGAAATCAGAAAAGAAATTAAAAAATACCTTGAGATGAGTGAAAATGGAAATACAACCTACCAAAATCTATGGGATGCAGGAAAATCAGTTCTAAGAGGGAAGATTATGGTGAAACAGGCCTGCCTCAAGAAACAAGAAAAATCTCAAATAAACCATCTAACTTTATACCTAAAGGAACCAGAAAAAGAAGAACAAAGACCAGAGTTGGTAGAAGAAAGGAAATAATAAAGATCAGAATGGAAATAAGTGAAACAGAAAATTAAAAGACCAGAGAAAAGATCAGTGAAACTAAGAGCTATATCTTTGAAAAGATCAGATTGACAAAACTTTAGCTAGACTCATTACGAAAAAAAGAGAAAAGGCTCAAATAAATTATACCAAAGAAATATAAAGGATCGTAAGCCGTTACTATGAACAATTATACACCAACAAATTGGAGAACCTAGAAGAAATGGATAAATTTCTAGAAACGTAGAATCTTCCAAGACTGAATCATGAAGAAATAGACAATTTGAATAGACTGATTACTAGTAAGGAGATTGAATCAGTAATCAAAAAACTCCCAAAAAATAAAGTCCAGGACCAGATGACTTCACTAGTGAATTCTAACAAGCATTCAAAGAAGGTCTAATAAGTATCCTTCTCAAACTTCAAAAAAAAAAAAAAGAGGAGGGAATTCTCCCCAGCTCATTTTCCGAGGCCAGGATTACCATGATATTAAAACCAGACTAGTACACCACAGAAAAAGAAAAATTACAGGCCAATATCCCTGATGAACATAGATTCAAAATTTCTCAACAAAATATTAGCAAACTGAATTCAACAATACATTAAAAGGATTGTATACCATGATCAAATGGGACATATCTTTTCCTTTAAGATCAGAGACAAGACAAGGAAGCCCACGCTCGCTACTTTTATTCAACAGAATATTGGAAGTCCTAGCCACAGCAGTTAGGAGTTTCCCTGATGGTTAGTGATGTTGAACATCTTTTCATGTGTCTTTGAACCATCAAAGCCACAATGAGATACTATCTCACACCGGTCAGAATGGCTGTCATCATGAAGACAACAAATAACAGTTGTTGGCAAGGATGTGGAGAAATGGGAATCCTGGTGCACTGTTGGTGGGAATGTAAATTGGTGCAGCCATTGTGGAAGACAGTATGGAGGTTCCTCAAAGAATTAAAAATAGAACTACCAGTATCAGCGAGCAATTCCACTTTTGGGTATTTATCTGAAGAAAACAAAAACACTAATTTCAAAAGATGTATGTGCCCCTTTGTTCATTGCAGTATTATTTGCAATAGCCAAGATATGGAAACAAGTATCTATCAATGGGTGAGTAGATAAAGAAGATGTGGTATATATATATACAATGAAACACTACTCAGCCATAAAAATAATGAAATCTTGCCATTTGTGACAACAGGGAGAGACCTTGAGGGTATTATGCTAAGTGAAATAAATCAGAAAGAGAGAGACAAATATCATATGATTTCACTTACATATGGAATCTAAAAAAGAAAATAAACGAACAAACAAAACAAAACTCAGAGATAACAGAGAACAGACTGGTTATTGTCAGAGGGGAGGGTTATTGGGGGTAGGCAAAATGGGTGAAGGGGATCAAGAGATAGAAACTTCCAGTTATAAAATAAATGTAATGGGAATGTAATGTAGCATGGTGACTGCAGTCAATAATATTGTACTGCAAATTTGATGTTTATAAGAAAGTTAATCTAAAAAGTTCTTATCACAAGAAAAAAAGAAAACTGTAACTGTATGGTGACAGATGGTAATTAGACTTATTGTGATCATTTCACACTGTATACAAATGTTGAATCATTATGTTGTACACCTGAAAATAATATAATGTTATATGTCAATTGTAGTAAATAAAACAAACAAACAAAAACCCCTGCTGTTTGGTCATTATTGAAAAATTTTTATATCAATATATGTCAAATGTCACCTTTTCAAATAATGGTCCAGTATCACACAATTGCAAAAATATGTCATATATTATTTTTATAGTCCAGTTTACTGGACATTTAGATTAAACATTTTTTTCTTTACTGTAAACAGTCTTATAATAAACACTTCTAAAATATTTACCTTGGCACTCGTCCAAGAGTTTTGTCTGGATAAATTCCTAGAATGCATTATGTTTAAAACATACTTGCTAATTTCACTTGAAATAATAAAGTATGTATCAGTTATCCTTTGCTGCATAACAAACTACCCCTGAATTTAGTTGCTTAAAGCCACTAAATCATTTATTTTGCTCATAGATCTGCAGTTCGGATAAAGCTTAAATTGCCTCTTATCAGGTTTGTCCCTCCTCTATATGGTGTCAGTTATCAGTTTACTCGGGGAATGAAATATTTACTTTCAAGATGGCTCAATCAGCTGTCTTGCCAGATGGTGTTTGCAGTCAGCTGGGAGCTCTCAGGGCTATGGACCAGGGTCCTTAGTTTCTCTCCACATGACCCTTTCCATGGATTGTTTGGGCTTCTTCCTAGCTTGGTGGATGGGCTCCCAAGAGTGAGTATCCTAAGAGAGCAGGCAGAAAGGCATGGAATTTTTATTACATACCCTTGAAAGTTACAAAGTGTCTATTTCATTATACTCTCTTGGTGAGGCACTCACAAAGGCCTGCCCAGGTTTAAGAGGTGAGGGCGTAGACTCCACCTCTTGATGGGGAGGGAGTGGCAGTGTTTTAAAAGAGCATGTGGATGAGAAATATTGCTGCGAACTTTGGAAAATACCATCTTCCGTAAAGTAGAGTAAAAACTGGATGATTTAAGATTTAGAATTTTGAATCAGTCTAGACCACATACCTCTGTATATTTTGTTATTGACAACAGATTCCACAGTTTTTATTGTTCATAAAGGGAAGGTAAAGATTTGTGGTCAGTAGAAAGTGGTCAGTAGAAAGGTTGGCATCCAGAACTAGAATATGGTCCAGGTTCTTCCCGAGGGCCTTATAAGGTGAGGAGAGTAAGTGGGGCAAGACAAGTCAAAAGGCAGTTGGGAAAGAAGGCGGTCAAATGCCAAGGAGACCAATTACAAATGCCATTTCCAAATACTCTGGTGCACCATCAACCTCAGGTTGTAGAATAAAGAATTTAGGATTTATTGGTGGGTCAGTGCATGATGTGTGACTATATCAGAGGTCAGGTGGATGAGGACATTCAAATTACTTCCTCATGTCATGCAAGACACAAACAGCCTCACCTGTGTGTCCACATAGGTCTCAGGATAGCGATGCTGAAATAAACTCGAAAATCATTTAGACTCAGATGCCCTTCAGAAACTGCTGGGAAAGGGGTAGTGGCAGAACAACCCTAGAGGGAGTGTGAATGGATATTTTCTCCATAGACTTGGCCACTCAGGAAACTGTAATCGCAATTTTTTCCCCTGAATGTCAAAAGGTAACTACAGATACTCTGTCTTCTTGCAGGAATCCCTCTTTACAAGGCATTTTTCATCAAAACCGTATGAATGGTAGTTGATCACTGCAAATGACTCTGCCACTAGGACAGTAACTTTGGTGGGTTTTTTTTGTTTTCTTCCCTATTGAAATTGCTCTGGAAAGTAATGTGGAGAACGCGTATGAATCACTAAGTGATTAAATCCAACTTTACATAGATTCAAAGTGCTTGGAGGAGTGCAGCCCCCTCTCTTCCTTTGTTAGTCGGAATTATTTCCAACAATGAAGGAAACATTCGTCAGAGTGACAAGGGTAGATTGTAATGTGCCCTAAAAAGTGAACAGCAATGTTTTTTCTGAATGCGTACATATATTTTTAAAAAAAGAACAAACAAATGAAAGTCGTGCACTTCTATCTCTTGCACCCACACGTAGTTTCATTTTGTGGGAAATTGGGGGATTTTAGTTCAATATTGATAGTTTAAAATTGATTTTAATTAACTGTCTGCGTGCAAATATGTAATGACATTTGCAAAAATCAAAGACCCCTTTGGAAATTTGATATGAAGAGTTCAATAAGCCTGAGAATTTAAACGTGAAATGCCCCATGACTATCATGTGGAATAGCAATTATCACTGTTACTCGCCAGGCAATGTTCAATTTAGATTTAGTCTAAGTGTTTCTCAATCAGGAACAATTTTGCCTCCTGTCCTCCTCCCCCTCCCACTTCTGACTCCCTCCTCCCCCGCCAAGACATTTTTGGTTGAGTGTGTGTGTGTGTGTGTGTGTGTGTGTGTGTGTGTGCGTGTGTGTGTGTGTGTGTGCGCGCGCGCGTGTGTATTATTGGCCAGAGATGCTGCTAAATATCCTACAACGCACAGGGCAGACCACCACAACAAAAATTATCTGGTTCAAAATTTCAAAGGTGCTGAGGTTGAGGAACCCTGGTTTTAGTTCAGACGTAACAAATTTACTAGAATAACTGTTAACCAAAAACCTCGTCTCCTTTATTGCTGCCAAGGCACCAAAACCAGGCTCATATTTATTGGGTTGGATTTTTTTTTTTTAACATCTTTATTGGGGTATAATTGCTTTACAATGGTGTGTTACTTTCTGCTTTATGACAAAGTGAATCAGCTATACATATACATATGTTCCCATATCTCTTCCCTCTTGCGTCTCCCTCCCTCCGTCCCACCCTCCCTATCCCACCCCTCCAGGCTGTCACAAAGCAACAAGCTGATCCCCCTGTGCCATGCGGCTGCTTCCCACTAGCTATCTACCTTACGTTTGTTAGTGTGTATATGTCCATGACTCTCTCTCGCCCTGTCAAAACTCACCCTTCCCTCTCCCCATATCCTCAAGTCCGTTCTCCAGTAGGTCTGTGTCTTTCTTCCTGTCTTACCCCTAGGTTCTTCATGACATATTTTTTTCTTAAATTCCATATATATGTGTTAGCATACGGTATTTGTCTTTTTCTTTCTGACTTACTTCACTCTGTATGACAGACTCTAGGTCTATCCACCTCATTACAAATAGCTCAATTTCGTTTCTTTTTATGGCTGAGTAATATTCCATTGTATATATGTGCCACATCTTCTTTATCCATTCATCCGGTGATGGACACTTAGGTTGTTTCCATCTCCGGGCTATTGTAAAGAGAGCTGCAATGAACATTTTGGTACATGACTCTTTTTGAATTTTGGTTTTCTCAGGGTATATGTCCAGTAGTGGGATTGCTGGGTCATATGGTAGTTCTATTTGTATTTTTTTAAGGAACCTCCATACTGTTCTCCATAGTGGCTGAACCAATTCACATTCCCACCAGCAGTGCAAGAGCGTTCCCTTTTCTCCACATCCTCTCCAGCATTTATTGTTTCTAGATTTTTTGATGATGGCCATTCTGACTGGTATGAGATGATATCTCATTGTAGTTTTGATTTGCATTTCTCTAATGATTAATGATGTTGAGCATTCTTTCATGTGTTTGTTGGCAGTCTGTATATCTTCTTTGGAGAAATGTCTATTTAGGTCTTCTGCCCATTTTTGGATTGGGTTGTTTGTTTTTTTGTTACTGAGCTGCATGAGCTGCTTGTAAATTTTGGAGGTTAATCCTTTGTCAGTTGCTTCATTTGCAAATATTTTCTCCCATTCTGAGGGTTGTCTTTTGGTCTTGTTTATGGTTTCCTTTGCTGTGCAAAAGCTTTGAAGTTTCATTAGGTCCCATTTGTTTATTTTTGTTTTTATTTCCATTACTCTAGGAGGTGGGTCAGAAAGGATCTTGCTGTGATTTATGTCATAGAGTGTTCTGCCTATGTTTTCCTCTAAGAGTTTGGTAGTTTCTGGCCTTACATTTAGGTCTTTAATTCATTTTGAGCTTATTTTTGTGTATGGTGTTAGGGAGTGATCTAATCTCATACTTTTACATGTATCTGTCCAGTTTTCCCAGCACCACTTATTGAAGAGGCTGTCCTTTCTCCACTGTACATTCCTGCCACCTTTATCAAAGATAAGGTGTCCATATGTGCGTGGGTTTATCTCTGGGCTTTCTATCCTGTTCCACTGATCTATCTTTCTGTTTTTGTGACAGTACCATACTGTCTTGATTACTGTAGCTTTGTAGTATAGTGTGAAGTCAGGGAGCCTGATTCCTCCAGCTCCGTTTTTCGTTCTCAAGATTGCTTTGGCTATTCTGGGTCTTTTGTGTTTCCATACAAATTGCGAAATTTTTTGTTCTAGTTCTGTGAAAAATGCCAGTGGTAGTTTGATAGGGATTGCATTAAATCTATAGATTGCTTTGGGTAGTAGAGTCATTTTCACAATGTTGATTCTTCCAATCCAAGAACATGGTATATCTCTCCATCTATTTATATCATCTTTAATTTCTTTCATCAGTGACTTATAATTTTCTGCATACAGATCTTTTGTCTCCTTAGGTAGGTTTATTCCTAGATATTTTATTCTTTTTGTTGTAATGGTAAATGGGAGTGTTTTCTTGATTTCACTTTCAGATTTTTCATCATTAGTATATAGGAATGCCAGAGATTTCTGTGCATTAATTTTGTATCCTGCTACTTTACCAAATTCATTGATTAGTTCTAGTAGTTTTCTGGTAGCATCTTTAGGATTCTCTACGTAGAGTATCATGTCATCTGCAAACAGTGACAGCTTTACTTCTTCTTTTCCGATTTGGATTCCTTTTATTTTTCTTCTTTGATTTTAATGATTCTACTTTCACAGCTGAATAACAGCCTTTAACTTGGGACTCTATAGTAGGGATTAATTGAACAAGGCTAGGCTGACACAAAGGATGAACTCTAAACAGATTTTCTAAATAGTCTCCTTAGGCCTATCTAGAGGCATGACTCTTCTAAACCACTGGTTTCCCTTGTTAGAATCTGGTAAAATCTTAGTCCGTAGGTCTCTAGCAGTACATGAAGGCTCATTAGATTCCCTATACATTTATACTTAATTTTAAAATGTTAAATTTCTCTGCTTTATCTCATGCTGTTTTATTGATGTGGCTCTTTTTTACCTCTTGTTTATTCTTTCTCTTCTCTTTGTGATTTCACATTCCTCTGTTGCCTTACATATAAGGTGTGAACAACCCTTCAAATACCTAAGTCCTCTAAGGGCCTCGGAAGGGTTTTCTAAACTTTGTGCTCCATTCTTGTGCCGCTTTTTGTCTTTTTCAATAAGGTTGCACTATTTCATTGACCATTTGCTCAGAACTCTCAGTTGTCTATGGAAGCCTGTGTTGTTTGGCTACACGGATATTGGGTTAATGACATCACTGATCAATATTTCAGCTGCTTAATTAATTTGCTTATTATAATCTATTCTGTTCCAGAAAGGATTCGATGCCCTTTATCAAAATACTTTTTAAGACTTTCTGATTAGGACTTCCCTGGTGGTGCAGTGGTTAAGACTCCGCCTGCCAGTGCAGGGGACACAGGTTCAAGCCCTGGTCTGGGAAGATCCCACATGCCGCGGAGCAACTAAGCCCGTGCGCCACAACTACTGAGCTTGTGCTCTAGAGCCCGCGAGCCACAACTACTGAAGCCCGTGTACCTAGAGCCCGTGCTCCGCAACAAGAGAAGCCACTGCAATGAGAAGCCCGCGCACCGCAACGAAGAGTAGCCCCCACTTGCCGCAACCAGAGAAAGTCCGTGCACAGCAACGAAGATGCACCGCAGCCAAAAATAAATTAAAAAAAAAAAGACTTTCTGATTACCTACGCTGCCCAGTATCCACTTGACCACACTCCAGGCAGATCTATGGGCAAGCTGTTTTTGATCTTTGGATATTGATAACCCCTCAGTCTCAGGATCCAGGGAGGGATTTTTTTTTTTTTTTTTTTTTTTTGTCTAGCCGTTGAGAACTGAGGCAGAAAGAAGCTGTGTTTAGCAAAGTGCCGCTAAGAAGCCTATTTCTCTAAAGGTACCTTTCTATCGTCTTTTCTTGTTCCATGGTTGGAAAGCATCCCTTTATCTCAGAACCTAGGAGAAGAGCTATGTTTAATATGTCAGACCCATGGCTCACCTTCAAACTACTGTTATCCCGAGTAAAATTATTTTTATCTATTCTAAATCTTTTAACTCCTCCTCGATCCATTACAAGTGAGCTGACTACAAAAGTATGGAAGTACTGGTTAAGTTTCTGGGTCATAGAGAGCCAAAAAGATCAGTTCTTAACCTGTAATAATAATTTGAAAGGTTAAAATGGTAGAAAATCACTTACTCTTTTTACTTCCTGGACTTTAGAGATGGGACATTTGGCAAGACTCCCAGAACACTCATTCCATCACCCTGAGAAGAACAGTAAGGGCCCGGGTTGTAGATCCTTATTGAATTTAAAGGTCAGTCACATACTGTCCTGTTGCAGATGAGGACCCAGCTCTGAAATGACTCCCGCAAGAATTTTCTCATTTTTAAAACCTGCTTTATGTAAAACCATCCCTTGGCTCTAATCAGAAATTTAATTTATTCAGAGATAAGGCAAAGGAAGATCTTATCTTCTCTGATGTGAGGGATCTGAAGAAATTAGGAGTGAGCGAGATTAATATCAGAGCTTTGGCACTACACACATTTCCTAATGGATAAGATCTTTGCTTTTGTTATTTTAATTTTCTCTGCATAGAGTCAGATAGCCTACGTGCCTTCAATAACGATGACGCCAAGTTGCTAGGCTTTTAAGTCTCATCAGGAAGTCCTAAAGTAATTTTTAAATGTCCTTTGGATCCAAAGGGAAGATAGACTCACATTCACTCATTCATTCAGCCACATTTAGTGAAAGCCTATTATGAAAGTCTTGCTGTGGTAGATTCTGGGTATGAAAACAAGACATAATTGGGAATACATGACATAGTAAGGAAACTGATGTATAAAATTTCAATATAATGATATAAGAGCAACAGACTACACACAAAAAGACTGGGTGATGAATACTTTATGGGTGGTTTTGGGAAGCATTCACAGCATAGGCCACAGGGCTGGCTCTTGAGGAATGAGTAGGACATCATCAGGTAGATGGTGTGGGAAACGGTAGTTAAGGCAGGTCCAATGCTTGTGTGATTGAAGACCTGGCAATGAGAAATAACAGGGCGCTTCTTGAGAGACATAAATAATTTGGTTTGGCTTTTATCCCGAGGATCAGCCCTGGATAAGGCTGGAGAAATAAACACGAGCCATGTATGTTTAGGAATGTGGACTTTATCTTGCAGACGACATATTCCTCCTATGTCACATTGAGAGTTTAGAATGACTTCTTCTCTTTGTCAAAATGAACTTTTCAGATGTATATTGTTTACCTGGCAAGTGCAGAGAGATATGATGTGAGGGGGCAGAGGGCAGAGAAACAAAGAGAAAAATCACTGCTTTCCTCATAGAAACAAGAGAAAGAAAACAGAGAATTGAGACCATAAGTAATGGTTAGCCACGAGCAACAGGCCTGCAGAGGACATCAGTTCCCTTCAACAGTTCCTCCCAGTGCTAGTAGTGGGAAGGTGAGGTATAGGCAAAGAAATCAGCAAAGGCAGGCCAGTGAGTACTTGAGAGAAGGAACATTGTCACCCCCATCTTTTAGGCTGCGTACTGTGGTGGTTTGACCATGAGGCTGGAAATAACACGAAATCCAGTGATTCCAGTCAGGCTCTAAAGTTCCTTAGGTTGTTTCCAGAACAATTGAAAACTGGCTTGGGCAGGACAGGGCAGAGCATAAAGGAGATACTTTTCTAGTTACTGAGGCAAAAATAAATAGCAAAGGCTCTGTGTGTGTGTGCGTGCGCGTGTGTGTATGAGTTAATATATGTGTTTATATCTCAGTACACACACAGTTGTACATCTTCATTTCACAACTTCTCCTGATACCCACTCATCCAAAGTTATGTATTGACTCATCCCCCAAGGCAGTTTATTTTCACCAGTTTTGCTAGAAAGAGGCTGCAGATGAGTTGGCTGGAGAAGTTGGGCAAGAAGAGAAAAGACAAAGGGTTAGGAACAGAAAAGCCATGGCCAGCATTTCTCTGGCAGATTCATTGTCCTCTGGTCCTCCTATTCTGACCCATGGATTCTTATCCCAGTGTCAGGGACATTAATAAAGTCATGATCTTCCTGGGAGAGTTAGTCCATGGAGACATGACATTTTACTATTTGTGGGCTGGAGTTGGTTGACTTTGAAAATGGATGTCAAGAGGGGAAGAAAAGGAAGAGGGGGCTTGGTGAAGGGGGTGGTGAAAGGGGATTTGTGAAGCCCATGCATTATTTTCTGCTGCATTCTACACTTGCTGTGTGACCTCAAATATGTTATTTAAGCCTCTGTGCCTGATTTTCCCTATATGGGATAGGGAATGACTCTCAGTGAAACTAAAAAGATGCCTCTGTTTCAAGAGTTGTAAACCGTATTAAACTCCCCATGTGAAAGGTGGCAAATGAAGGTAGTGTTTTGACCATTACAGTTTTGTGCCCAAAATAATCTGCCTTCAGTTTCATGGATCAAACAAGGCCCGGGTATTCATTTGTAGTCTCTTTCTCCCTTTTGCTATTTCCCCAGTCTTGTTTAAGCTTAATGGCCTCTGAATGGCTTCTAAAGTTTGGCTACCTCCAAACTTTTCTCGCTGCCAATTCCCATCCCTTCCTGAAGCTCAGCTCAAGAGATTCTTGAATCGTGGATGCACCCTTCATTCTACTGTACCAGTTATGGTGGTTGAGGCTGGAACAGGAGTAGTCTTACCCACTGTACCTTTTTGGATCACCTATTCCCTTTCTATTCCTCTAAATATCTCTTTTCAATTAAAAAAATCCCCTGGCTTATCTCTGGCTCCTTCCACTTCTCAAATCTTTTTATTCATTATCCTAATTAGCAAAATAAGAGGCTATGAGGACCGGCAGGCAGACATGGAATATTCCTCCAAAAGGAGGTGAGGTGGAGAGAGCCTGTGAGGGAGAAAGGCTAGAGGATGCTCACACATGGTGCCTTACTGGAGTGGGGGGAGGCAGGTTCTGCCCTAGTGCAGCCATGAAGTGACACTTTGTCTCTATAGAAAGGAAAAATCTATCATGAAGCTGACTAAAAGTTGGTCTGCTTTGTATTATCACCGTGCATTAGCAATTCTAAACAATGTCAACGATAAAATAGCCCATCCTGCTTACAAAAGCATGATTCTTGTTCCTGCCCCACATTGATATTTTTTGTCCTTGTGATATTAGGTGACTTAATTCTCTTGGATCATGGGTGTTTCTTTTGCCACCTGATTCTGAACCAATTTTGCCTGCCTGGTTCTCTCTCTGAAAGATGAAGCTGTTCAGTGGGAGGGATAGTTTTCGAATAACATGGAGTTTCTACCTATAAAAACAATGACATCGATTTACTCCCAAACTATTGGTTTGTGATAAGAAAGGAAGAAGAAGTAAAAGTAGTCAGCCTTAGTATCATTCACACTGTCTGGGATCAATGACACTTTGCAATAGTATTCACTAGTCAACTCGCAAATACAAATGGGTTCTCTCCGTGGGCTCTTGCCAAGTTCAGTGACAACAGTTGTCTGCCTTAACTACAATTGTACTCGATTCTCAGAAAGAAAATGAGTTTTTACAAGCTCTTTAGGCCATTTTGCCTTCAGAATGTTCTTTGCAAAATAACATCCCCAATAGTCAATTTTTATGCACCCAGACACCAATCTAACTTGCATAGCTTCAGTGATTATATATATGGAGAAGATAGCCAGAGCACTTAATTCTTGTTTTTGTTCAACTTCCAGACAGATTAACTTGAAAGATAAATATTGACTAAAGCAAGGATTTATTGCCTTGATGTTCTGATTTGTAGAACTGGTGTCTCCTTGAAATCTACCTCACTAGCTTCCATGAAGTCTTGTTCTGCACTTCCTTTATTTTCATTTGCAGTCCACTTTCCAATCAATGCTGTAACTGCTCTTAGCGCATAACCACAACTGGGCCTAAAGGGTTCAACGTTAGAAGGCAACTTAATGACCTCCAACCCTCAGCTAGATGCTTGAACCCCTTTTAACAAAATCTTGATCAACTGTTTCTTCACGCCTTGCTTGAATACTTCTGGAGATGGGGGGATATCATTACTTTCAGGTTCATCCCATTTCACATTTCATAGTAGAATAGTATAGCATTTTTCTTTATAGATTCTGTGAGCTGGGCTCTATCCCTTGCTTGTCTTCTTGGGTGACTAAAAAACAACTGGAAAATGAACACTTGAACTCCCTGGCAGTTAGAAGTAGAAGGCTAACTATTGGAATCTCAGCCGTTTCATGTATATTCCTTATACTTTAGGATACAAAGTAAAGATGATGACTCTGGAAAAAGTGGAAATATTCAAATACTTGGAGGAAATTACACTGTATCTTCGTCCTCCCCCTCCCCTCCCCCACCAGATTAACAGATGTAAATATATAGCAAAACCACAAAATAATAGCTGGCTAGGATAGGTAGTGGTTATTGTTGTTACTGTGTGTGTTTATGTATGTGTGTGCAGGGGGATTGCAAAAAGGAAAAGGGAGCCTCAATCATTTTATTTTTGTGTTTGTGGAAGAGAAAATTATGCTGCTACCACCTTCCCATCCACCCCCGGACCCCCAGTTATATTGGGCAGCCAGAGTTGTTGGTTGTATTTCATTTTGGGTACCAGCTGCCTCTCTGAGCCAGTGGCTTTGGCAACATCTATTTACACTAGGGACGTTCTTTCTGATAAGGGGTATAAGCCACCAGAAGCCATGGCTCACTGCTCAGCCTTAGCAGAAATTCCCCAGCCCCACCCCCAGTGGCTGCCCCCTCTGAGAAAGGCTTGAAGAGGGCTCTTTGGATTTAAGGAAAAGAGGCCAAAGTTGGCCTTTTACGGGAGATCATGAGTGTCAGCTGAGTTAGAGCCGGAGGCCAGGGCATCAGGCAAGACAGGTGCCATAGTCTGAGGGTTAGAGAAATCCCTGCTGTTCAAAATCCTGAGACTATTAGGGAAATAAATCTCAGTCATGTCAAACATATCGAGACCTTGAACAACTGTTTTGCTCTTTCCTGGTCTCTGTCTCTTTGGCTCTAAAGTGAGTGGGTGAGATTGAGATGGAAACAAAAATTCGTTCAGCTCTTACAGCCTAAATAAAAATCTAAGCTTGGGGGCTTCCCTGGTGGCGCAGTGGTTGAGAGTCCGCCTGCCGATGCAGGGGACATGGGTTCGTGCCCCGGTTCGGGAAGATCCCACATGCCGCGGCAGCGGCTGGGCCCGTGAGCCATGGCCGCTGAGCCTGCGCGTCCGGAGCCTGTGCTCCACAACGGGAGAGGCCACAGCAGTGAGAGGCCCGAGTATCGCAAAAAAAAAAAAAAAAAAAAAAAAAAATCTAAGCTTGGTGTTGAATTTAAAGAGTTCAGAATCAGGTTTGAGCAGAGGTTGGGGGAAGAGAGACAGTGTTGTCATTAAAACGCTTTGTAAAATCCTTTTGAAAATATTCACCCTGAACTTGAAAGTGATTTACTTTCTCAAGCACTGGCAAAGCTTTCAAGCCAAAGGACTTCCTTCTAGTATATAAGGTGGAGGAAGCAGTGTGTGACAGACTAAAGTGAACGCTTTATGTTTAGGTGGGTTTCAACACATCTAAGGTAACTGTTACTTTGATAGAAAAGTGTTTCAGGGGGAGTTACACACAAAAGAAAGCACAAATTTGTATAGCATAAGCTTATGGAGTGGGTTTCACTAACTTGGATATTGTAACAGATGCAGTACTACTCAAAGGAACCATGTTCACTTGATGCAAAACCCACAGAAGCTACACAATTGAGCCCTGAGGATATTAAATCATTACTAGTGACCAGGAAGAAGAAGGCAAAGAATCACTGATCCTCTGGTTTGATGGGTTTATTTTTCTTAGGAAATCCTTTATTGTTTTCTAATTCCCTGACCCTTAACACATCCTGTAATTTTTCTATACACCACCATTATTAAACAACAGACAGTTCTGGTTACTCAAATATTTCAGCCATTGGGGACCTGCTGTATACATCACACATACATCACCGATTGAAAAGAATTTTTTAAAAAGAAAACACACTGGTACCTTATATCCATTCAGCCAAATTGGGAGACTGCTAACAAAAGAAGAGGTAATTGATGTTAGATAGGAAAAAAAGAAAATAAAAATAAAGTAAAAGAAACAACCCCAAGCAAAAGATGTCAACTCTAAAGGAGTTGAAATTGGACATAGTATTTGAGGAACTATTATAGTAAATTAGATTTGAAAGCATACAGAGGGTTCCAACTGAGGCAAGGCGAGTAGAAACGGAGGTGGGGGGGGGACTGATTTGAAAGACATTTAAGAAATGGAGTCCGCTGGACCTCGTAATGTGGCAGAGAGGGCAGAGAGGGAGAGAAGAGAGAAGAGTCAGGATGTTTCTTAAGTTTTGTGGCCTGGAAGATTGGGTGAATATTAGTGCCACTCACAAAGGCAGAGGCAATAGAAGAGAAAGCGTGCTTTGGGGAAAAGATGGCAAATTTGCTCTGATCTTTTGCATTTGACATGCAGATGGGCATCCTTGAGGTGAAATGGCTGGTAGGCAGATAAATATCCAGTTCTATGGGTCTAGAGCACATGAGTGAGAGTGAGTTACAGGAGTAGATGGGATTTCCAAGGGACACTGCAGAATGGGAAAACAGGGTAGTATCCCTGTGATCACTGCCATTAGAGAGATAAAATAGGACAGATCAGAGTATTAAGAGGAAAACCTAGAAATGAGGGTTTCTGAGAAATTAAGGGAAAAAAAGCTTTCCAGAGGAAGGGAAGTGTATATATTCCAGAAGGAACAATAGTGTAAATATCCCAGAGAACTCAATCAAGTTAAAGACCCAGAAAGTAACTCTTAGAGGGTTCTGTTCCAGTCCTCTAGTCTCCATGAGGGGCAATTTACCCATCACTTTACTACTATTCCTACATCTTTTTCTTGGGTCTTAGGTTGTTGCTGTTGGCCCATTTTTCTCCATTGGCACTTATCTATTAACAAAACTAAACCATGGAGTAGGACGGAGTTTGAACACTTCTCCTTCCTCTTCTACCTATAACAGTAAGCCAGAAACCTGGGTGAAGTGTGTCTGCCCTGCAGACTCAAACTATCCTCACATTGACTGGTGTTGAGGGCATGGGAAGTTGATAGGTGCATTTGGCTCTCACATCTAAGCCACATTTCTTCAATATTACCTTCATGTTTTTTCATCTTTCTCATTTGACATGGAACTCAGGCAGGAACGGGAATGTTATTTCTTGTGCCTTACCAAAGCATCCAACAATAAACAGTAAACTTGGCGAAATATCCCTTTGTTCTTTGTGTAAGCAGTTGTGGGCAGATTTCAGAGTGCTGCAGAGTGTAAGAGGAGATATAATGCCATGGGGGAGCTTTTATTTTTAATATAATAAGTCAAATGCTTGATTGTATCTGGGTAAGGAGCCAGGGTGAAGATTTAGGAGAGAATAAGAGGGACTAGGGATGAATGAAAGTCTCTGAGACTTGGGGGCTGAATCTTAGAACAGAACTTGAGAATGGGTCTTGGTTAGAGAGGGAAAACTCTTCCTTTGAGATAGAAAGGGCCAAGAAAAGGATAGGTTTGGCTGAGATTAGTCATCTGTGTTTTGGTGGGGGCAAGAAAGTGGATAACTGGAGAGTTGAAGTAGTTCACATATTTTCATGAATCTCTATCATTGAATTATAGAATGCAGAATGGTACCATTAGAAAAGACTTTGGAAGTTGTCATAGATTGGGTAATTGGTCCCAGTTCTTTACTATCACTATCCCCATGATAGTGCATCCCTTTGCTGTGTAGTATTTCAGTGCTTTTCCATTGTGGGTGGACCACTAATATTGAACTTGGTCATGTGACTTGCATTTGACAATGGAATGTTGGTAGATGTGATGTGAGCAAAGGCTTACATGTGCTTGTGTAGTTTGGCTTCATCTCCATGAGCCGATCATGCCCTGGATAGCCACTGCTCTTTCAGCCTGAGCCCTAGAATGAACATATTCGAAGCAGAAGTGATCCTAACCCAAAGATGTGGATCCCAGTGAACACCCACTTGGGGAGATACACCAGGGCACATCAAGTGTTCTAGCCTGCTCTCAGGCACTACTCAGAATATGTTTAGTTATTCTTCTGCAATAATGTCCTTCCTATGTTTGAAGACTCATTTTTACAAAACATCTCTTATCAGGCTAGATAGAGTCAATTAGTATTGACTTCTATTCCTGCAGTCTTCTATACATATCCTTATTCTTCAGGGACCAAAAAGCTAATGACTACCTTTGGCAGGCTTCCTTGAAGCTAGGATTCTGGTTGTAAGATAGATGCAATGGTATGACATTTGGGAGGCAGAGGAGAGATGGAGGTCATTGTCAGCTGGCAAGCAAGCTCATCAAGGCTTAGAGTTGATTGCATTGACCAGACTCAGCAGCCCTCTGTCTAGTCACCAGCTCCATGAATGTTAAGAAGCAGTGGTGGCAGTGGCAGTAATTATAACTTCCCGATCTCTGGGCTGGAGCTATGGTGGAAGTTCTTCAACTTGGCTAAGTGGTGCCTTTTTGACTTGACACCTTTGCTTCTAGCCTTCCAACATTTCTGTGTGCACTGAATTCCCTGTATTAAATCCTTTTCTGCTTGAAATGTCTAGAGTGATTTCTGTGTCCTGCATTGAGCCCTGACTGACTCACAGCCTAAACCTTTCTCCTTCCGTTTCTTTTCTAGAGTTTGTAGGCTCCAGAGCTACTCAAATTGAGGTCTCTGGTCGCTCAGCTATTGTGATCAACTTGCATCAGAATGTAAATCACCTTAGTCATTAAGCACACTTTTCAGTTCCTCTGACTGATTGATTGATTTTCTATAGCAAGATTTTCTCATAGAAGGAAGCTGTGTTTTAACTTATATTCTGCACAGGTTCCTCATCTTATGGTGGTGGGTACTTTGAGTATCACCGGTTTACTCAAAGGCCCCAGGCCACACACTCTGTGTTTTTTTCCTCTAGACATTAAAACTGCTTCTTATTTTGCTTTTATTGATAATTGCACTTTTACCCCAGGGAGCATATGTCTCCTGGGGTGACATTATCCATCTGTAATGAAAAATTTCTTTAAAAATTATGTGACTCTTCCTAAGTCATTTTTTGTTTCTTCTTTTGAAATAATCCTTTTTGAAAGTAATTACTTCCTTCATTAACAAAGCAATGCATGCCCATGATAAAATAAAAGTTTTAGCACTTTCATTAAAGTTTAAACACAGAATAATATAATATGAAAAGTAAAAATTCCTTTATCTCTTCAACTCCTTAGCCAACTTCTCTGAGGTAAACTTTGACAGTATTTTCATTTAAAAAGTTATTTATTTCTTAGTGGAAATAGCCTTAGTTGAACCTCACAACTATAGTTGTGCCATTATGTCCCTCATCCAAGGTGGATAATGTAAACTTTTGTATGCCATTGCAATTCTGTCATCACTGTGACCTTTTCAAGAACCAAAGCACCAAGTGCATTTGGCCTTTATGCTCTTGCCACAGGATGGAGATTCAATTTTAACATCAGTTTTTAATCAAATTATGGGATAGCCATCTAAAGATAAATATCGTTTTTCTGTGGTAAAATATTAAAAATTTTCACATTCTCTGTAAAATACTGGAATTGGGGACCTATATTCAAATTTCTGTTTAAAATTCTGCCATGGCTGGACTTGAACCACAAACAAATTATTTCAGCTGATTTTTTTTTTCTCTTTTAAAATACGGCAAAGTTCATTTCAATGAAAAAAGAAAGACAAAACAAGCTCTGATGAATTCCCTTAATAATTTAAAAAAAAATTCTGTGTGTGTTTTAAAATATACTGTTTCTGCTTTCTGTTGGTTTTCTCAATTTAAAAACTGTGTTTTGTCTTCAGGTTTATTTTTGAAGTTGATTGTCTTGGCTTGGGCAACCCCAGGGGAACACCAACTTTAAACATGTAGCCAGGAGTACAGGGCTACCATAGACAAAAATGCACAATGTTGGTTTTATAGGTTTGGAATAAAAGAAATGAATTTTCTCAGAGTTTACCACTTGTCAGCACAGAACATTATAAAACAACATAATGCAAAGTTTTGCCAAGCATTTGAATCAAAAAGAACCTAAAGAAACTAGGGAGAAATACCTACCGCTAATACCTATGTAAAATACACTGTGGGTCACCTACCATTTGAGACCTTCTTAAAGATTTCTAAGTTCATAATTCATACAGTCTTAAACAGTAACTCGCTATTTATTTATTTTATTTTGCGATACGCGGGCCTCTCACCGTTGTGGCCTCTCCCGTTGTGGAGCACAGGCTCCGGACGCGCAGGCTCAGCGGCCATGGCTCACGGGCCCAGCCGCTCCGCGGCACGTGGGATCTTCCCGGACCGGGGCACGAACCCGCGTCCCCTGCATCGGCAGGTGGACTCTCAACCACTGCGCCACCAGGGAAGCCCCAGTAACTTGCTATTTAAATTGATTTAACTGATATTCTTGTTCAAAGGCATACCCTATAGAATTCTCTCTTTGCCCTCAGAAATGCCTCACTGAAAAGAGGCACCAAGGTTTTCATGAAAATGTCATTTCATGTGCAAAAAGCTGGATTTTAAATCTAGGGCTTCCCTGGTGGCACAGTAGTTAAGAATCCGCCTGCCAATGCAGGGGACACGGGTTCGAGCCCTGGCCCAGGAAGATCCCACATGCTGCGGAGCAACTAAGCCCGTGCGCCACAACTACTGAGCCTGCGCTCTAGAGCCCATTAGCCACAACTACGGAAGCCCGCGTGCCACAACTTCTAAAGCTTGCGTGCCTAGAGCCCCTGCTCCGCAACAAGAGAAGCCACTGCGATGAGAAGCTGGTGCACCTCAACGCAGAGTAACTCCACTCACCGCAACTAAAGAAAGCCTGCACGCAGCAACAGAGACCCAATGCAGGCAAAAATAAATAACTTTATTAAAAAAATAAATAAATCTAACCATCCTACTTACTGAGTAAATCATCTTATGAAAGTTATTTCACTTTTAAGTGCTTCAGTTTTCTTCTCTATAAAATGGTTGGTTTGGAATGCCCATCACATAGATATCATTATTGTAAAAATAAGCTTAAATTATGATGTAAAGCAAAGAATTTGGTGCCTGTTCCGTGGTGGATAGGCTTAGTAAGTGTTAACTTTCCTAGCCTACCAAGTCTTCCAAGGCTCCTAGCCTTTCAAGTCTTTGGACTTGGAACGTCTTAGAGATAAGTTCAGATACCAAAGAGAGAAATCCTATGCCATTAGTAAGTATTTACTGGACATTGAAGACAAACAGCTCAGTTGTGGAGAGACCTAGAGTCACAAAAACTGTGGTTATATTTTAATAACTAATGTTGGGAATGAACAAGCCTGGATGTCAAAATTTGAGGTCTTTCATGAATGAGAATCCTGGCGTAAATGACCATCTCACTCTATGGTAGGCCTTGATCACAAAGATCATTTATGTTAGTTTTAAAAGGCTGATTAAAACAAACAAAAAAAAGCATTACTGAGCTTTAATTTACATTTAAAATTCATCCATTTTAAGTGTACAATCCAACGATTTTTAGTAAATTTACGGAACCATCATCACAATCCAGTGTTAGAACTTATGCATTACTCCCCAAATGTCCCTTGCATGCATGTTTGCAGTCAATCCCTGCTCCCACCACCCCCCCCCCCCGCCAGGATAACACTAATTGACTCTATGTCTTTTTCAATTTGCCTTTTTTCAGAAGATGTCTTTTTCAGGAGAATTTTGTCACACTGATTCACACAAGGGTTAGGAGAGTGCATGAGATTAGATTTCTTAGTATATTAACACCTTGGAGGCTGCTGGCTTCCCAGTGATAGAAACCAGCTTCTCAGCAGCAACTCTGAGAACTCCCAGTCCTATTGGAGAGAAATAGGACCAGAA
Source organism: Phocoena sinus (assembly GCF_008692025.1). NCBI lineage: Eukaryota > Metazoa > Chordata > Mammalia > Artiodactyla > Phocoenidae > Phocoena > Phocoena sinus. Next base: position 75,185,122 of record NC_045768.1, on the reverse strand, counting down.
GGCAACCAGCTGGCAGCTGGGGAACCATACCATTCAGGGTCTCATCAGGAGACAGAAGCCGTGTCAGTTATTTTAACAGAGAGAATGTAAACAATTGTTAGAGGTTATTAGAGAATTGAAAAAGCAACCAAAGAGCACTGAGATACCAGAGAAGGAAGACTAAATAGACATTGTCTCCAAAGAAGACATACAGATGACCAACAGGCACATGAAAAGCTGCTCAACATCACTAATTATTAGAGAAACGGAAATGAAAACTACAATGAGGTACCACCTCACACCGGTCAGAATGGCCATTATCAGAAAGCCTACAAATAATAAATGCTGGAGAGGGTGTGGAGAAAAGGGAAACCTCCAACACTGTTGCTGCAATGTAAATTGTTGCAGCCACTGTGGAAAACAGTATGGAGGTTCCTTCAAAAACTAAAAATAGAGTTACTATATGATCCAGCAATCCCACTCCTGGACATATATCCAGAAAAGATGAAAACTCTAATTCGGAAAGATACATGCACCCCAGTGTTCCTTGCAGCACTATTTACAATAGCCAAGACATGGAAGCAACCTAAGTGTCCATTGACAGATGAATGGACAAAGAAGATGTGGTGTATATATACAATGGAATATTACTCAGTCATAAAAAAGAATGAAATAATGCCATTTGCAGCAACATGGATGGACCTAGAGATTATCACACTAAGTGAAGTTAGTCTGACAGAGAAAGATAAATATCATATGATATCTCTTATATGTGGAATCCAAAAAATGATACAAATGAATTTATTTACAAAACAGAACTAGACTCACAGGCATAGAAAACAAATTTTGGTCACCAAAGGGGAAAGCGAGGGTGGGATAAATTGGGAATTTGGGATTAACAGGTACATACTACTGTTATAAAATAAACAAGGTCCTACTGATAGAAGAGGGAACTATGTCCAATATCTTGAAATAACCTATAATGGAAAAGAATCTGAAAAAAGAGATGTACACACGTGTGTGTGTGTGTATAAAACTGAATCCCTTTGCTGTACACCTGAAACACTGTAAATCAACTATACTTCAATTTTTAAAAAAAAGGTATCACAGAAGGGAGAACTAGCAGGAATCCACTATCACTTTTTAGGTTGGGAAGTGAAGGAAAATCTTGGAATTATTAAAACTCAGAAATTTGGAGGAGGCTCATTTTTGGGCTGGGACCCACACCTTTGAGGAGAGGGGGCAGACAGCTGATCCTTGTGTCTTCGGGAAAATTTGGTGGGACTGGTCAGCAAGTGTTAAAAAAAAAAACCCGCAAACTGGATTCAATTGAATTCAACTTCTCCTACTGCAAGTAGTGCTGCCTCTGAGGTTCAAAGGTGGTGGTGCTGACAGTAACAGGAAACCAAGAGGAAACAGACAGGGGCAGGCAGGTTTCTTTCCTTCCTCCAGGTATTCAGTCTTCCTCTAGTACCCGCTGCTGGCGGAGCTTCACTGAGGGTAGTGGGCAATGCTGGAAGCTGGTTCACAGAGTCCTGGCCCCGGCGTCACAAAGCTGAGTCAGGAGGCTGATCTTGAAGCTGGGATGAGCAACCTAGTAAGTGACATGAGGTTCTCAGATCCAAGTCGGCCTGATTTTCAAACTTGTGTTCTAAACCACTACTCCATACTACCAATTTTATATTTATATTCTACCTCTTATTTAGCACATCCTAAATACCTGTACACTTCAGTAAGTGAATGCCTCACTTCTCCACAAATTCAGGCATTGAGAATCAGAATATATTATTTTCACCTTGGGGAGACACATTCTTTGTTTCATAGATTTCTTCCTTAGATTTATCATCCAAAAATAGCAACTTGGAATCACATTTTAACATCTGAGTTTAAAATTTTCTTGATATCCAGCTTTCTGGAGCTATCCCCAATAATGCAAAGGAACAATACACATTTCAGGCCTCCTGATTAGTAGCTATCAATTCAATTGTATGAGTGAGTTTGGATGATATATCCTTGTGTGTGGTGTGGGAGACATTGTTCCTGTTTAACATAGTATCTTTTTCAAAGGAAGATAAAACACAAGTCATCTGTCTCTAAGTCATTTGGGAATTTCATTTTCTTTTAAACTCTGGGCAAACTGCTTTTCTTCATACTTTACATGGCTTTCATGTACAGCCCCCCTTTATAATGCATCTTCCTATGTGGATATAGGTATAAAGATGCAGTGTTACCACAAATGTTTTCAGTCGTCCTAATGCCTAGCAGAATGATCAAGAAATATTTGTTGAATAAATATATGCATGAATAAATTATTTTCCTTTCTGTTAATTAAAAAAAATTATTTCCCCTAGAAATAACTTACTTATCTGTTGTCTGAATGGGCATATTAGAATTCAAAAATCAAAATGCAAAATGACTGTGGGTGGGTGTTGGTGTGGGCGTGTGTTTTAGTGGGTGTGGCAAGTAGTCTAGGCTTTGTTTATTTTGTATAGTTCATTTTGCAACTTTGTCATTGGTTTGAAAAGCCAATGTTAAAACATTTTGGCTTAAAATGATTGGAAGGTACAACTCAACAACAAAAGGCAAACAACCCAATTTGAAAATGAGCAAAGGACTTATCTCCAGAGAAGATATACTAGTGACCAATAAACACATGAAAAGGTGCTTAACATCAATAGTCATTAGGGAAATGCAAAGCAAAACCACAGTGAGTACCACTTTATACCTACTAGGATGGCTATAACAACAACAAAAATGGAAAATGATAAGTGTTGGTAAGAATGCTGAGAAATTTGAACACTTGTGCATTGCTGTGGGAATGTAGAATGGTGCAGCACTTGTGGACGATACTTCGATGATTCCTCAGAAAATTAAACATAGAATAACCATATGACCCAGCAATTCTACTTCTCGGTACCTACCCAAGAGAATTGAAAACAGGTGTCCAAACAAAAATTTCTACATGTGTTCACAGTAGCATTTTTCATAATATCCCAAAAGTGGTAACAACACAAATGTCCAGCAACCAATCCATGGATAAACAAATGTGGTATATCCTTACAGTGGAATATTATTCAGCTACAAAAAGGTACTAATACATAGATATACCTGGTAAACATTATGCTAAATGAAAGAAGCCAGACAGAAAAAAGCCATATCTTGTATGATTCCTTTTATATCCTATATATGTCCAGGGTAGGCAAATCCATAGAGGCAGAGAGCAGATTATCTGTTGCTAGGACCTAGGAGTGAGGGGTGACTGCTTAATGGGTATAAGATTTCTTTTTGATATGATCAAAATATTTTGGAATTAGATGGTGATGCAATACACTGTGAATAAAGTATATGCCACTGAATTGTACAATTTAAAATGGCAAGATGGTGAATTTTATGTTATGCGAATCTTACCTTAATAAAAAAACAAATGATTGATAGGAAACGCATTCAGATGAAAGAGACATTTAAAAGAAAGGGGAAGGGGTAACATGAGGAATGAGAGAACAAGCCAGGGACATAATAATAGACCTATTAACTATAAAATAGGAAGTAAACCTAAATTTCTTTAGCTTTTGTCCTTTCCAAAATCTTTAAATAAGAAGACTTTTTATTAAAAGTGAAAATCTACCAGGTAAAAAAGAGGAAGAATTACTGTGTATTAGAAAACATCAAATATGGACGGCTATTGGAGGGAATCTGATTTTTCTTAAAATAATTAAACAAGCCACTGTATCTTGTCACTGTGATTGGTGTCACCAATAAGCCTGTCTTTCTGTTGTGTTTTTCCCACTTAATAATTTCATAATCTTATTCATACACATTCATAAGTCAGAATTAAAGTGACACTGATTTAAATATGCAGGTGGAAGACATTAGAGCATATTCCAATCCAATTTACCTGTCCAGAGGAGACCAAGGTATAATCAGAAAAGGACTTGTTTAAAGTAAGAGTAGCATTTCAATTTTCTGAGTTTCCTTTCCAGTGATATTGCTGTATATTTCTGTTTAGTCCTGCGTGAATATGGGTACACCAGACATTACATGGAAACTCTTGTTCCCCACCTGATGTTTCCAGTGTGACTAGGATTAATGATCTAAAGAGAGGTAGGGTTTGTGTCTTCCTGAATACTCTCTCCAGGACTGGGTGGCCATTTCCAAAAAGTGACAAGAGCTAAGTGACCCTCTGAAGCTGGATGATATGGGAGAGCAAGAATGTGGGCATAATGATCGTGGGCCTGGCTTCATTAGTGCCTGCAAGAGTAGAACGGGGCTGATATTCAGATCGTTTGCCCCAGGACAGCCTTACACGCTGTTAAAATTCTGGTTGGCCAATATTTAATGACCTGAGCCTCACCCCTGTCCTGCGATCCTCTTCACAATCCAGAAACTAAAGAGTTAATGCATGGCTCATCAGAGAGCTTCTAGGTCCCTGAGTTAGTGCCTTGGCTAGTGCAATTTCTGATCAGCTATTTGCGAAGTGCATTGAATATTTTCCCTGGAGGAAACTCACCAAGATTGAATTTTTAAAGACCCTACTCTCCCATCCTAACCCTCTGAGTGTATGTATTCTCAAAGTAGGAAGTCTGTCATTCCACCCAAACACCCTAGTATTTCTTTTTTTTTTGGTACGCGGGCCTCTCACTGTTGTGGCCTCTCCCGTTGCGGAGCACAGGCTCCGGACGCGCAGGCTCAGCGGCCATGGCTCACCGGCCCAGCCGCTCCGCGGCACGTGGGATCTTCCCGGACCGGGGCACGAACCCGCGTCCCCTGCATCGGCAGGCGGACTCCCAACCACTGTGCCACCAGGGAAGCCCCATTTTTTATTTTTTGAAAAATCCTTTCAGTTCTCTTTGATTCATGACTTCACATTTCAAATAGCCCTCAGATAGTAATTAAAAATTTCAGACTCAAGATATTGCCTCAATGTTTTTTCTTTGCAGTGGTTTTATTTTCTAAGCAATATTTAGTTTGATACCATCAGCTAAAATCCTGTGTGAAAAAATGAGTAAACAAACAAACAAACAAATAGTAGTTGGAACCGATTATCATGATCTCTAGGTCAGTTTTGTCTTTACCACAGTAACTGGTTTGGTCTTTTATTGGTCAACAGTAAATGTGCCATTCAAGAATGCCTGCCTTATGGTGAGCTGGAATTATCTTTTTTTCCCCTGAAGCAGTGAAAAAACATCTTGAGGTATAGGCAAGTTGTATCATTAGAGGGGGTGGGCGAGGGCTGGCAGGGGCATAGAATAGTCTAGTTCCAGCTTCCACAAACTGACACATCCCCAGACCACTGACGGTAAAAACATGGAGGTGGACAATTCTCTGAGCTCAAGCAGTCCTTGCTGAGATTTTTTTTTTTTTAAATGGAACAAAGGGGAAAAAGTCTATTCCTTTTCTTCCATCTTTTGTTGGCTGAGAGGTCTGTCAATTGTTTAATAATTTTTGCAGTTCTTAAGTATTTCAAGAGAATTTGCTTCCCCAAAATATTGAACAAACGGGAAGAGAGTTTCAATGCCAAATAATTTCTATTTTCTCTCCTTTCATTCTGGAGAAGATTTTAATTGATACTCACATTATGGTGGAAAATGCCCTGTATCTATTATCCCTCTTCTCCTTCATAAAAGATTACAGATTTTAAACTGGAACATTACTTTCCAGCTAAAAGACTGAATTTCCCAGCCTCCCTTTGTAGTTAAGTGTGACTAAGTTTTGACTAATCAGTGTGATTGAAAGTATTGTTTGGGTTATCAAATAAAGGAATGTGCCCTTTTCGTCCCTTCCCTTCCTTCTATCCTTCTGCCTCTGCCTGGAATGAAGATGTAATGACAGGAGCTCTAACAGACATCTTGGACCTTGAGGAGAAGGGCCAGACCTAATGGATAGCAGAGGAGGGTGTGACAGTGGTCCTTGACCACTTTGTGCAAACATGATATCTCCCCTAGCATTGCCTACATCCAGACTTTCCTAAAAATGTGGATGTGAAATAAAATTCTACCTTGTTTAAGCCATCCATACTTCGGATTTCTCTTTTACTCAGAGCCAAACTAATTCTAACTAATTCAACTTCCAATGTTATTTCTACCTTGAAGATCGAGGCTTTTATCGTGGCCTTCTGTTGTTCTGTATAACACTGCAACCTTATTTATTTAATAAATACTCAATGAATACTTACTATACACCAGGAATTGTAGTAGGCACTATATATTCAGTGGTTAGCAAAGCAAACATAGTCTCTACCATTTGGAGCTTATAGTTTAGTGAGAGAGACATAGTAAAATGTGAGAAATAATCTCTTGTTTCCTACTTTTGCTACTTTTTTCCCTCTCCTGTCTCCACTGAATTTCATTCAGTTTGTGTCTTAAAGTCAGAAGAAGGGACCATATAACTTCACCATTTCTTGAGATATAAGCATATTGGCACATATGACTATCAAAATAAGACTCTTCTGACTCTGGCTACTTTCTTTCCCCATAAGATTTTAGAGAATCCTATATGAAAAGCCAGTTTTAGCAGCCAATAGGTCTTCACCTTGAGGACTTTCTGTCCTGGTATAGTAAGGTGTCTGTGTGTGTGTACATGCACATGCAGAAGTTTGGGTTTCTTTGCTCCCATTGTGATTCATCAAATGTTAGGATTTGTTTCTGTCTTCATTCTGCCTCTGCTAAAAATCCATATTTGTTCTTGAATTGCCTTTTAAGTGGTCCTCAATCATCTTGTGGTTTTCCTAATTAGGTGTTATCAACCCACACATTGTCAGAATGATGGTCATGACTACTCTCTCACTCAAGGTCCTAACTCATTGCTAGGACCATAGCAGAAGCCATGCACCCTGACCTCTTTGTTGACTCTGTTGGCCATGTGGGTCTTCAGAGCCATGGAAAATTCACAAAAGGTAGCTCTGCCTAACACTTTGTTGTGTTCCCTTGTTCTCTCTCACTGATGCTATAATTTGGGATGCATACAGGTCGGTCCCTTTCCCATAACTCCTCATGCTTTTGGCTTACTCCTTCCCTCATTGATCTGCCCTTTGATTTCAATCTTTCTCCATCATTCCCTCATCCACTATGTTGCATCTCCTGTTCCACTAGTGCTGCCCATGATTGTAATGACTTTTCACCTGGGTTGGATAGCAGCCAAGTATCAAAGACATGATTTCCTTTGACCAAATTCTTGGACTGTCTGTCCCCCAAAAGAGTGGTACATTAATAGACACTACATATTTGTATGGCATGTTTCATTTAGCCAAGGAGTATTTTTGTCACTGTGTCCTTATTTTTGGACTCATAGCTTTAGTAATTCTTTTATCACACTTAGGACCACTTCAGAGACTCAGTTAGTGCTCAGTGAATAAAATCCAAAATATATTCCTTTTCCAAAAAGCACATTGCAAGAGCTGAGGAACCATAGTTTGGCCATGAAAGCAACCTAAGAGAGAACAGTTGGAGTTCATTTTCAAGAGAGGAAATGGTTTACTGACTTCAAAAAGTCTAGTCCCTGCTGAAACAATCTGAAAGAAGCAATGGCACTGGGCCCATTAAGTTCAAGAAACGATAAATTTCAGTTATTGGCACAAACATTAAGTATCTTGATATGTAGAGCCAAAGTCTGATAATATTGCTAAATTTGGGTTCATCATGACAAGATATTGAGAAATGCTTGAAATTTATGACACGTTAGGGCAATGTGATATGTCACTTAATTGATGAAAAATCCATCCTCTTTGAATCATGTTATGAAAACTGCTGGCAAAGAAAAAAGAGTCCAAAATTCAGGACTGATAAGCGGAAGCTTTGGAGGCAAATACTGATTAGACTGTAGCATTTCTTTCAAAATATCAGTCTCTTATTTCCAAGTGGTGGGAGTTGCTTGCTTTTGTGTTTTTGAGAAGCCTTAGAGGTGCTGAGGGTGTGGACATCCAAAATAGAAAATCTATGGTTGCCTTTATTTAAACATTCTCTCAATTCTTTCAGTCCTTATAAGAGTATAAGTAAACAGAAGAGGAACCAGTCATTGTAAAAATGGGTTTCTGAGTCAGATTCACCTAAGAAATGGTGGAGATGGTTTGCAAATCCGGATGTTTGTTCTAGCGTTTAAGACCCTATTTTCCCTCTACTGATAGCGTTAGATGGTCTGCCAGGATTTCACGTTGGTTCTTCCCTCAGATACTATCTCTCCCATTGCTCTTTTCTCCTCATTATGGGTCATATATTCCTGCTTCTTTACGTACCTAATAATTTTTTATTAGAAGCTGGGTACTGTGAATTTTACCTTGTTGGGTGCTGGATATTTTTGTATTCTTGTAACTATTATTGAGCTATGTTATAGTACACAGTTACTTGAATGGTTTGAACCTTTTGGGTATGGTGGGACCAGAGCACCCTGTAGACTTAGGACTATTTTTCCATCACTACTGAGTCACCACCCGTCTGAACATTCTACCCACTGCCCATGAATTATGAAGATTTTCCACCTTGACCTGTGAGGCTAGGAATGATTCCTAGTCCTGTGTGAGCGCTCTAGATTGTTCCCTCTGCGCCCTCTAGGTGATTCTTCCCATGGCCTCAGGTAATTTCTTCACTCACATGGACTCAGCTGAAGACTTGACGGGGACCCTTTGCAGATATCTCTGGAGTTCCATCTCTGTGTATTTCTCTCTTCTCTGGTATTCTGCCCTGTGAACATTGACTGTTGTGACTTTTCAAGACAACAAGCTCCATCCCCTCAACTCTGTGGGAGGAGGTCATCAGGAGGACATGACTGCCAGTTGATCTACAAGCTGGACCCAGGCAGTCTGAGACTCTTCATCCCCTCCCTTGTTCTTGGAATGTATGGTCCATGCACTGGTCCTGTACTAGGAGCCACTTCAAAGGTGCAGTCTTGGAAGAGCCCTGTGTTGTTGAGACAATCTAGACTGTGTAGTGACTTTAAGGCCCTTTAAGGCTTCTATGTAAGCTCTTAAGATTCTGGAGAGCTGTGTGGGGTTGTATTCGCCTTGCAGCCTCCCAAGACAAGTGTCATATGTAAGTTCCTTTGCTTATTTTATTTTATTTTTTTTGTGGTACGCGGGGCTCTCACTGCCGTGGCCTCTCCGTTGCGGAGCACAGGCTCCAGACGCGCAGGCTCAGCAGCCATGGCTCACGGGCCCAGCCGCTCCGCAGCACGTGGGATCTTCCCGGACTGGGGCTCGAACCCGTGTCCCCTGCATCGGCAGGCGGACTCTCAACCACTGCGCCACCAGGGAAGCCCTCCTTTGCTTATTAAAACTGCCATCTACCAATCTGAAGTGGTCTGCCTCTTTCTTTGATTTTTGTCTTGCCCTCCATGTGCAGGGGCCGGTTTTGAATTTCACATGGGCAACCCTGAAGGTTGTGAATGAAAAAATTCAGGGAGAACATCAGTGTCTCTTGCATTGTTCTCCCTTCCTCAGCTGCAGCCTGAGAACTCTCTGGAGGCAATAAGATGGGGCACTCATAGGGCTCACTGCACAAGTTTCCCTGTCTCAGGAATCACTGTCTTAAGCTGCCTGTCCAATGTCTGAAAATCACACTTTGTCTTTTTTTTTTGTAGTTGTTTCAGGTGGAAAGGAAATCCAGTTCCTGTGACTCCATCTTCTTTGGAACTGACGTCCCATTGCTTCATGTATTACAGCAGGTATGTTCCCTGGGCAGGATCTCTACACTAAACAGGGGTCTTGCGTCAGGATCCTGGTGTCTGAGAAGGAGGACCAAAGAGGTATAAACTCATTCCAGTATAAACTCAGCTCTTATTCATGCAATTACATTGCTACACAAGTTTCATCTCTTCAGTCAGTCATGGTCCCAGATTGCATCCCTAAGAAAGTTTGCTCCTTGGTTCATTAATTCATCCATCCATCTATTCATCCATCTGTCCATTCGTCCATCCGTCCATCCACTATTAGCTAAATATCTTTTACATAATGAAACTCACTTAATTTTTGGAGAATAGCAAAGAATAAGACAGACTTGGTGACTTTCTTCTGGGTGCCTATACTCTAGTTGGGGAAAACAGTTGATAACGATCCAGATGGTTAACTGTGGTATATGCTATGAGGGAAAAGCAAAGGATGCTATGGGAGCATATAAGTGAAGGCCTAACCTGATCTGGAGAATTAAGAAGATTTCCCCGTGGAGGTGACATATAAGCTGGGATTTACAAAGAGGTGATTATAAGATAGAGGCTGTTTTTCTCTAAAGGGCCTGAACTATTCCAAACATATTTTATTGAGCATTTAACATAAACTCTGTGTCCAATAATGAAAACAATTCTGATTTATTACCCAAGAAAACTAACCTCAGTTGCAGAGAAAGACAGTAAAATGAAAAATGCATATCAAAACTTTCCTAAATCATTAGACATAGATTAGAAATCAGTGGTTAAAATGTTAATAGCGATACCTTTGTATTGTGGGACTCTGAGTGATTTTTCCTTTTTCCACGTTTCTGTTATCTCCAAAATTTCTGACGTGAACGTGCAATGCTTTTGTAGAAAGAAAAACAAAGAAAGCAAGGGGGAAGAGAAAAAAAAAACATATGGAGTATAATACAGGTGCTATTCTTTAACAGGTATTTCGTGAACTGATGCTTTAAGTACCACATTGTGACATTATGTGTCATGTGGCAAAATATCGATGCTCTTTCCAAAACCATTCTCAAGCTGATCAAATAAGTCATTTTACCAAGCATTTAGAAAACAAGTTTCAGGACTTCCCTGGTGGCGCAGTTGTTACGAATCCACCTGCCAATGCAGGGGACACGGGTTTGATCCCTGGTCCTGGAAGATCCCACATGCTGCAGAGCAATTAAGCCAGTACGCCACAACTACTAAGCCCGCACTCTAGAGCCTGTGAGCCACAACTACTGAGCCCACGTGCCACAACTACTGAAGCCCGCCCGCCTAGAGCCCGCACACCGCAACGAAGAGTAGCCCCTGCTCGCCGCAACCAGAGAAAGTCCACATGCAGAAACGAAGACCTAACGCAGCCAAAAATAAATAAATTTATTTAAAAAAAAAAACAAGTTTCAAAAGAGGATTTGTATTCAATTTCTATAAAGTGTGAAGTTTGCATTTGATATTGGTCTTGAAGGTCATGGGCGGATGTGCTTGGTAAACTGGTAGTGAGCCTGTTGTTGGATGCCTGTCTCTACACACCAGGGTGGTTTCTTGGCATGTGGAAATCATGGCAGCTCTGCTCCTAGGAGAATTGTGTGGCAATGTCAAAGGGAAGGAGAATGGGGGAGAGCTCTTAAAAATAGTATGCTACTATTTTTAAGCAAAACTCTTTCACAGTCAGAGGCATAGCTTTTCTAAGTTTGGAGTTTTTAAACTGCATGTACTTTTTTACAGCTTGTCATGTAGATCCCTTGTGTGTCCAAATAGAGGAATATGGGACCAATATGGAGTTTTGAACTATTTATATATTGTGTTTATAAAGGAAGTAAGGGGTTTCTTGGATCATTTTAACTTAGTTTTTAATATATCTGTATTAGTCACATTGATAGAATATAACATTTGTAATTCATGGAGGGGAGTTGATGGAAATTATTCAGCTCTGGAAGGGTTTTCTGAGTTCATGCATGTGAGTACATGATAGGTATTATTAGTAGTAGGCTTGAATAATTTTAGATTTTGGTGGCTGTAATGATATCAAGGTCCATATCTTAAAGCTCAGAAGGTTACAATCATGGGTGGCAGATTGTTTATTCCTGCCTAAAATTCTTACCATCAATTTTCATAGATTTATAAAAGATTTTATTTGATATTGAGTGACTGTTTTTGAAAACATTACTGTATATTTTTATATAATAGAATACATAGGCTTTTAAAAATTAAGGTAAAATTAATCTAATCTAAAATTAACCATTTAAAGTATACAGGTCAGGGACTTCCCTGGTGGTCCAGTGGTTAAGACTTTGTGATCCCAATGCAGGAGGGCACGGGTTTGATCCCTGGTCAGGGAAGTAAGATCCCACATACTACATGACATGACCAATAAATAAATAAATAAAAGGGCTTACCATATTAAAAAAAATATATGATTCAGTGGCATTTAATACCTTCACGATGTTACGCAACCATCACCTCCATTTAGTTTTAAAACATTTTCATCACCCCAAAAGGAAACCCTGTATCCAGTAGAGCAGTCACTCCTCATTCTGTCCTTCTTACTAATCTGCTTTCTGTCTCTACAGATTTAGCTATTCTGGATATCCTATATAAGTGGACTCATACATGTGACCTTGTGTGTATGGCTCTTTTCACTTAGCATGTTTCTGAGGTTCATCCACCCATGTTTTAGCATGTATTAGTACTTTATCTCTTTTTATGACTGAATAATATGCTACTGTATGGATATAACCACATTTTGTTTATCCATTCATCATTTGGATTGTTTCCTCATTTGGCAATTGTGAATAATGCTACCATGAACATTCATGTACAAGTTTTTGTTTGCATACTGGCTTTCAGTTCTTTTGGGTATATGCATAGGAGTGGAATTGCTGGGTCATATGCTGATTAATTCTATGTTTAACTTTCTGAGGAAGGATCAAACTGTGTTCCACAGTGGCTGCTTCAGGTATATTCCCACCAACAGAACCCATAGGATTTTAGATGGGTTTTTTTTGTTTTTTGGTTAGCCAGATGTTTGACATCTTCTCCACTCATGAGAGCATTGTTTGATTGAAGCTTTAATCCTAAGTAATAGTTGTTGAACACGTACATACACAGGAAGAGGAAAAGAAAGGCACCGCCTTAAGGATCTTCTCCTTGAACTATTTTGACTTGACTGCATAGCACCCAAATAGGAACATGTCTTAGAGAACATTCTCAACCACTGCGCCACCAGGGAAGCCCTATGGTTTCCTTCTTTTGCTCAGAAATCTTCTTAGGAAAGTGATGGATATATCATCAAATTAGAGCCAGCTTTATTTATTCATTTATTTCTTCATGCATTTATTCTAGAAACACTTAAGGAATGCTAATATATACCAAAGAATGTGCTGAGATCAAAGGATGCAGTAGGAAACAAGCAGTCATGGGACCGATTTCAGAGTGAACATTCTGGTCGTAAAGATGGCCATATGACAAACAGTTACACAAAGAATGGGTTATAATTGGGCTAAGTGCTGTAAAGGAGAGGTACACGGTGCTCTGAGACTTTGTGGGAAGGAGACCTGCACTATTTCAGTTGTTAAATGTGTCAGGGAAAGCACTTAGGTTTATAAAATCTAATGTGGTTTGATTTCAGGGTCACCTGGAAAACTCTCTTAAGCCTCAAAATTCTTCCGCCATCTGCTCATTTATGTCAGGATTTAAAGATCTGATGTGCCAGTTCTATTTTTTTCTAATGTACAGTTAAATTTAAAAATCCATTAAATTTAAAAATTCATTTGTGGACTCCCTAAAATGACCTCGTATGCCACCATTGGTCTACCTACCACACTGCTCTCACTGCTGCTCTAGGTGTTGATGGCTCTTCTGTCATTTTGAATCCAAGAAACAGAGCATTCCAACTCCAAACAGGGGTATGTCATCCATATAGCAGCAGGGAAGGAAAAGGCAGTGACGAAAGCTAGAGGAAAGAAATGGGAAAGATGTGGGGGACTCAGTAAACAGAAGAGATGCAAACTGAGATAAGGAGGAAGACACGAGGGAAAAGGGATGAATTTGGTTGGAGAGAAATAAGGTGGTCCTCAGGGAAGCTGGGCTCTGATCGTGGGCAGCTTCACTCTCTTAGCAGAGAATGAAATAAATACCCTCCTTTTCCATCTCATTCCATTTATTTCATTCATCAGTAATTTGGATACAACTCACACACCATGGAATGAGAGAGGGAGTGCCCTGAATCAACTTCAGTTCTTTCTTGGTGTGTCGAATGTGAGCATTGTTTTCATTTTGAAGTTTTCAACTGTTTTTCTCTTTGTTAAGAGATGGAGATTTGAATTCCTCTTTGGGGCGTATCATTCTGTTATATTTTACACATTTGTAAAGGTACTTGTGAAAAATCATGAGGTAGATTTTTTCACACTAAGAAGTTTATTATTTTCTCTGCAACCATAAAAAAAAATGGCTATTTATGGTTGAACCAGGAATCTATCTTGGAGAGTTTGCTGGCTTTTATTTTCTTGGTGGAGGCGGTTAGGGGAAGGGGGTTAGGAAAATGCTTTTTTTTTTTTTTCTATATATAAATTTTACTGTTAGAATGTTTTGTGCCTATGAACTATTTTTGTGGAAAATTCCATTTTCCTGTTAGTTGTCACTGGCAAAAAATGTGAACCTACTAAGACTCAAAGTTTTATCTTCTGCCTTCCGGTGGAAGAAAGACCAAAAGGAAGCTGGACTTAGTTTGACATAATTCAAACTTGACATCTGTATTAGCTTGCTAGGGCTGCTGTAACAAAGAACCACAGACTGGGTAGCTTAAGCAACAGAAGTATATTTTCTCACATTTCCAGAGGCTACAAATCTGAGATCAAGGTGTTAGCAGGGTTGGTTCCTTCTGAAGACCTCGAGGAAAGAATCTGTTCCAGGGCTCTCTTCTTGGCTTGTCGATAGCTATCTCCTCTCTTTGCCTTCACATCATCTTCCCTCTGTATGTGTCTGTATCCAAATTTCCTCTTCTTGTAAGGATACCAGTCATATTGGATTACAACCTGCCCTAATGACTCAACTTAATTACCTCTTTAAAGACCCTCTCTCCAAAATACAGCCACATTCTGAAATACCAGGGGGAAGAATATTTTTGGGGGGAGGAATACGATTCAGTCCATAACAGTGTCCTACACATTATTTCAGTTATATTAACCTGGAATTTACTAAGATTTCAGAGCATATTCTTTTGCAACTGTTGGGGCCATAGGTTAAGTCTATGATCAGGGTTTTTCTTGTAGCAAGTTCTACTATTCTGACAAAGACTGAACCAGAGACAGAAAGGAAAAGTCAGGCCAAGGATTGGAGGGAGGGAAAATCTTGTTTCTCTCCGGGCTTCAGGGCAGATGGACCTGGACTTTAGGTTGTGGGAGTGTATGGCGCACGTAGTGGTGAGGGTAAAGAGGAGTCAGTCTTTTGGGAGCAGGTTGGGAGCTAGGCAGCGGGACAATTTAGGAGATACCATTGAGCGTAAGCGTGGGGCCCATGGGCCCCCAGAGTATCACATCTAGTAGCAGGAATACCTTACTGCGTGTAATGTTATCTCCTCCACTTATGCTTAAATTCCAGTGTCTTGGAAGAAATTCAAGCTAGGTCTCAGTGATGCTATTGAGAATCAAGGGAGAGTTATCTTGCAGACTTGGGCTTGAGTGACCTAGGGAGGCCAACACAACTTCCCAAACCACCTCCTCCTGTGTGTCCTGTGAGCTGCAGCAGATCATGTCTAGGGATTATAGCCTGGAGGCTTGATGAAGAACTAGAACAAGAAGAGCACAGACTCAGAAATAACAGTGGGTGTGTATACTTTGGGCTGCAGTGTAGCTGGTGGAGGTGCTAAGCCATTGTAATTTGGATGTTAATATAAATGTAACCTCATTTTATTGTCATTAGCAGTGAGGCTTTGGGAGAATGTTCACAGAGCAGTCTTTTTTACAATCAGATGTGTCCATTAAAAATCCTTTACTGGCTATTCATCCATATGAAGGCAACAAAATGTTCGAGAAGAAATGAAAACTTTGTAACTAACTAGACTTCTGCAAGTGCTAAAAACAGTTAATAGTCTCAAAGTTTTGAATCTTTAAATAGCAACTCAGAGGCACTTACTAAGATCCAACTTTAGTATACATGGACTACTTCAAGAAGCAGTAATGCTTCTTGTTCTTTTCCGACCCAGGATCTTATCCAAGAACATGTTTTCCTTTAGTTATCACGTCTCATCAGTTTCCTTCAGTTTGGAACAGGTCTTCAATCTCTTCCTGTCTCTCACATCCTTAACAGTCTTAAAGAGTATAGGTCTTTCATTTTACAGTGTGACTCTTGTTTGGGTCTCTACCTGATGTTTCCCCATGACCACCAGATTCTAGTGGAGGATGTCATTTAGAAACCACCATCTGGGTATTCAATGTGATCGTTGCTTCTAGGGTACCCCTGCATCTAGACAATCTCAGAGAATAGAGTTAGGAATATATATATATATATATATATATATGTATGTATGTATATATATGTATGCATGTACATGCATTCACACATCTACATCAGCTGCTATTTCCATATTTATCTGAATGTGTATATTAAGAACGCTACAAGTTCATTCTGAGGCTTAAAACCCCAGTCTAATACTTCAAGGTTCTTTCTAGTCTCCTCTTTTCCATGCTTATAAAATACCTTCTCAGACAGTGAGAAACCTGGCTTCTGGTATCCTAAGTGTATTTACTTATTTGCTCTATCAGTTAACTTTTTTGCTCAATTTCCAAGCACTCCAGTCCCCTCCCCTCTGCCGCTTCCAGGCCATACCCTCTCCTCACGCAGCTTCTTCAGATGTCAGCATCTCTGCCTCAGCATGGGAAGTGAAAGGAATGTGAGAATAAAAGGAAAGTTGGAAAGGGAAGTGAAGATGGAAAGGGCACTTTTCTGTTACTTGTAGCCTAAAGCATGCTAAATGATGCAATCCATAATACACTATTGCAATTATTTGTTTGCAAATATGTCTGCCCCACTTGATTATGAGCTATGGAAAAGACTCATCTCTGCATCTCTGTATCTCCAGTGGTTTCCACAGTGCCTGTCACATGGTAGGTGCTTGGTAGTTGCATTTGGTGCCAGTGACACAAAAACGATTAAGACATAAGTTTTGTCCTCAAAGAACTAGTAAGAATAATAAATACAATCAGACAACCTCTATAATAGATACAAGTGGAAAGTGCTATGGGCATGTAGGAAGAAGGCATAAGTCTAAATGGGACTTGCCAATATAAATAGAAATCAGAGCTGTCTTCAGATAAATATATATGTTTTAAATATATTTCTTTAATTTGTATAGACATTAACTAAGAATTAGAAGCTGATTGAAGGATTATATGTTCTGAGTGAGTGGGTTAGAATTAGAATTAGGAGCTGAATGAATGCTTGAATTAAAGTCCATGAAAACCATGAGATGCTCTCTTCCCAGGGACAAAACCTCTTTTAGTAGCATTTACTTAAAAACCTCAAAATAATTTAGTCTTTTCTAGCAGGAGGAATCAGGACTGATCTCATTTCAACAACACTAACAACAATGGTGACAACTTGCATCTCTAGTCCTTTAAAATGTCTCTGACTGTGAGCCCTGAGAGGGTAGGAAATGTGTCTGCTGTCTTCATCAAGGCATCCTCTGCTCCCAGCTAAATACTGAATGAAAACGCCTTCCCATGTAACTTTCTTCCGGTTTTCTGAATGCACTGAGAATGGCAAACATGATACCCAAGATCAACAGATACCTATTCTCTTTAAATAGAGCTAAGGACCTATATGTCTGAATTAATATGCCACCTGTTTGACTGCTCCCACCTCTAGTTTCTTTTTTTTTTTTTTTTTTTTTTGGTACGCGGGCCTCTCACTGTTGTGGCCTCTCCAGTTGCGGAGCGCAGGCTCAGCGGCCGTGGTCACGGGCCCAGCCACTCTGCGGCATGTGGGATCCTCCCGGACCGGGGCACGAACCCGTGTCCCCTGCATCAGCAGGCGGACTCTCAACCACTGCGCCACCAGGGAAGCCCCCCACCTCTAGTTTCTTGAACTGCCCTTTCCTGGGTTTTAAAGACTCGCTATTGGCTCCGCACATCTCCCTTTTTTGCTATTCACTCAATCCCCCTCCTTGTGGACTGATGAATCTCTCTTGATTCACCTTTCTGGCAAAAGACAGTGAAACTTCTCTTTAGGAAGCAGTCTCTGGGTATTCCAGGACCAGGCAATAGACAGAAAGCAAAGTCAGAGAACAGAGCCTAAAGTCACAGAATGTGAGGGTAGCAGAGCCAGAATTTGATTTTTCAACTCCAGGGCAGTTCTGGTAAACCACACTGAAAAGGAAGCCAGAAATGGCAATTTTCACATTTCTGTAGAATTTTTGGAGAGTCTGGGCCCCAAGTTGGTTCAATTAACTCACATTTATGTGCCTTTAACAACAACCTCATACCCCATGGTTAGACTATACAGTCAGAAGTAAATCAGTTCACTTGGATCATTCCTTCTGTCTTTATAACTTAAACAATATGGTAGCTGGAAGTGATCAAGTCTAACAGCAAACATGGAAAAGATCACTCCAAATAAAATCTTAACTAATGCATGTCTGCTGTGTAAGTGGCTTGATGCGTGGTAAATTGCATTTGCACTTGGCCAAATGGTAAGTGATGTATGTTAGGCACAAGAATAATAAATACAAGAAACAATCAATTGAACTGAACTAAAGTGGTGCGGTTTTGAAAGACGAGTTAGAGTTATACCTTCCAAACATGGCTAAACAAAGGACTCAATTAAAAAGTAAATTGGAAAACTATAAAGTAGCTGACACAAATACAAGGTTAAGTTTATGGAAGTTATAAATGCTAAACAGTTTCCCTCTACGATTCCAATTTCTGCCCACTCTCTGATTCTTCTCGTGCCTTCCATTTCTTTTTATGAGTATTATTACTCAATGGGAGAACAATCAGTTATATCAGGGCCATTCATTGTAAAGTTTGTGTCAATAATTTTTATTGAAGTAGGACAAAAACAGAGGAGTTTGTGTCCACAAGCATGCATAAATAAGAGAGAAAAGCAAATTATTATGCTATCAGGGTATCAGGAGGAGTCTTTGAACAGAAGGGGAAAAAAGGAAAAACTCTCCCTGTGGAGAGAATAGAATGTGCTTCATTTCAGTATCTCTTATAATTATGAAAGAGCCAGAGCATTCCATGGCTTTGAACAGTCTTTGTGAGCAGAGCTTTGTGTCAGGACCATGGTTATGATTTTCAGGCCCTGAGGCTGGTAGTTCAATAACTAGCACAAATAGTCAGGGCTTTGGGGATGGAGAGTGAAGTGAGGGGTAAGAACCGGGATGCTCTAGCCAGAGTGATGGCAAGAAACCCTTCAGGGGGTTTTTATTTTAAATATGGATTTTTTGGTACCCTTATGGAAACGAAACCTCCCGGGGCATGGTGGGGAGGCACATCCTAAATTAACTATCTTTCAGGTTTCAGGGCTTGAAAATTACAAATATATAACTAATACCAGGCTTGGTGCCATGGAATGTTCTGATTGGAGGGACTTGGCATCTGTGGGAGGAATGTGAGGTGGGCAATGAAAATCTCTCGGTTGGCGTGCTTAAATGGATACTCTGCCACTAGAATGTGAGCTCTTCCAGACAAGGGAGTGTCCTCATTACTTTTGGATCCCTAGATATCCAGTGTCTGGTATATACTGGCACCTGGTGGGTAGATCCTTTTATGTTGGTGTGGTCACCTCCAGATTCAGAGCCAGGTAAATTAATGGCAATCACAAGGTTGTTAGGCTGGTTAAAACCTATTTTAAATATCCAGCAAGAGGGTTGGGATAAAAGCCAATAAGAGTGATATTGAATGACTAATTATCACGGCCAGAAGTATCATCATTAAGCAAAGCACAAGGGAAAAACGAGGCAGAAGGCTTGGACTCTGTTCATGTTGCTCCGGAGTCCCCAGGATGCTGCACGGTTGCCCCCTGCACTGCCATCTCTCTGTCTAACTGCAAAGGAGGAAGCTAGATCTTGGTGTGGAAGGCTGGGGCCACTCTCTCCTCTCTTTTTCAGAAGGCACACACAGGAGTTCAATCAGAAGAGCCCTTTTGGTGAACTATCAGTGTGGCAGGTTGCATTCTTTTATCAGACCTTGGATCTGGTTTGTGTCATGCAGATTAGCCTGCCCCAGTGTGCTGATCTCAATAGAGTTAACTGTTTACATAAAAAATAAATGCCAACCCCAACAGGCTGACTGAAAGAAAAACATGTTTACAGGTTAATTTCTTTACCTGTCTAGTACATACCTCTCACTTATTACCAGGTGTTTTTCTAACGTTGTCTTTGTTCCTCTGCCTTTCATCCTCTATGGTTGAAGCCTCCTGCTCTTGCTGACAGCTTTGACTTGGCTTTTTAGTTCTAATATCGAAAATCAAACTGACGCTTACTTATTTTTTATGGTTAATTCTTTTCAACAAACATAACACATAAACACAACAGCAGCCAAAAATTTAAAGATCACAGGTTAGAAATCACTGATCTAAAGCTAAGCCACACTACCTGGCCTGCCCCCAGGTATGCAGAGACCAGCTAGTTCCAGATAAGGGCCCAGAGGTGAGTTTCATTGGTTCTGCATAGTGGTGTGCGTGTATGCATGTGTGTGTGTGTATGTGTTGGTGTGTATGTGTATTTAGTGAATTTGTTGCTAACTTTTAAAAAGTCAGTAATTTCATATAAAGCCAATCTCCGCATCCAGCTTCTTTAGAAACTGACAAGACATATGGATTGAATTGTAGGGTCTCACTTACAAACACTGGGAGTGTACTTTCCATTCTCAGGGTTGGCCTGCTTCATTCCTTTACATTTCCTGCCTGGTTCCCCCCCAGCTAGAAAAGAGTAGCCCTGGTCTCTTGCTTGGCTTTGAAGATCCCTTGCTTTGCGGTCTTCCCTCCAGCTCCTAGTGCGTTAGTAATGATCAAAGCTCTTTAATAGCAATGAACCCTTGAAGGCAGTGCAGATTCAGATTCAACAGCAATTATCAAGTGTGTTCTAGGGGGTCAGTTACTGTGTTTTCATATACATTGGCTTTTCCAAGCTTGCGCTTACGGCACAATCACTCAGTCATCTAGGAGAGATGTAATCTTATCTGATGTCCTTCAGACCTGAGGTTAACTTAGACCTTCCATGACCACTGCCAGCAGGTGTCAGCCACCACCACCCCTGAAACCCCCCAAGGCTTATATGTACAATGAAAAGCTATGGCCGGAGTTGGTAAAGGTCAGGTTAAAGTTACTCTTGAGCTCCCTGAATTAACCGCTAGAGATACCCTAAGCTAATGGAGGTGGTGGGGCCTTTCCACAGGCACACCTCACATCTCCTAACTCAAGACATTGCTGTAGCTCCTGGGGAGCCCTGAGCACTGCTGAAGAAGAGAAGTAAGATGCTGATGAGGGAAGAGTTGATTCGGTACTGGCCAGCCTGTAGGGGTTCGTTGTCCTTTGGGGTCAGGGGAGGTACTGGCCAACATGGGAGGACGATCGTGCAGTGATGGTCTTCTGGACAGGGAGGTTGCACTCAGCAATTTGAGGTGATGTCACGTGCTATATTGTGTATCTGTCTTCCATGCTTCCCCATATTTGCCTTTCTTTCCTAAAGGGATACACTCTTACATTCTACAGTTAAACAACGGCAACACCTGAAATCCTTTGCAAATGGCCTGGTATATATTAGGATAAGACCTTTCCTCAAGAGGATAATGTGAAGGGGAGGAGGTGTTACACGGGGATGGGAAGAGGATGGGGAGGGAGCTAAGTGCAGGTCAGGAACTCAGCAAAGCACTTATGGATGGGAGGAGATTGGGTGATGACACCCTGAAGCCAGAGGGATCTTGTAAAAATGCAAAGCTAATCATTTCCCTTCCAGGCTTGAAGCTTTCATGTCAACCCTGTCCAATAAAAATATAAGGTCTTCCTTGGTGGCGCAGTGGTTGAGAGTCTGCCTGCAGACGCAGGGGACACGGGTTCGTGCCCCGGCCTGGGAAGATCCCACATGCCGCGGAGCGGCTGGGCCTGTGAGCCATGGCCGCTGAGCCTGCGCGTCCGGAGCCTGTGCTCCACAACGAGAGAGGCTGTGATAGTGAGAAGCCCGCGCACCGCGATGAAGAGTGGCCCCCGCTTGCCGCAACTA
Organism: Phocoena sinus; assembly: GCF_008692025.1. Classification (NCBI taxonomy): domain Eukaryota; kingdom Metazoa; phylum Chordata; class Mammalia; order Artiodactyla; family Phocoenidae; genus Phocoena; species Phocoena sinus. The sequence continues at coordinate 75,163,284 of NC_045768.1, read as the reverse complement.
GAGAAAGTCCTCGCACAGACACGAAGACCCAACACAGCCAAAAATAAAAAAAATTAAAGAAGAAATATATTATCCATAAATGTGAGCCATATATGTAATTTCAAATTTTTTAGCAGTCACATTAAAAAAGTAAAAAAAAAAGATGGGTGAAATTAATTTTAAGAATATATTTAACCGAATATAGTGAAATATTATGATTTTAAAACATAATCAATATAACAATTATTAATGCAGTATTTTACATACTTTTTAATATGAAATTTTTAAAAATTTAGTCTGTATTTTATACCTGCAGTATCTCTCAATTCACACTAACAATATTTGAAATAGAAGATAGGCACATGGTGTTAGTGGCTACCATGTTGGACAGCACAGCCTTAGATGGTTTTTATGTGGTTCAGTAGGCTCTTGATAATAACTATAAAACATTTTTTTGTTGAATTGTTTTCCTCTCTCAAACTTCTCGGGTCTTGAAAATATAAATTCCTTTGCTGGAAAACTCTCTCACATTTGCCTGAATAATTTTTACTTATCTTTATGTATTTATATGTATATTGATTTGAGTTCATGTTGGGCTTTCCATTTATTTATCTTTATTTTATTTTGTTATCAACCCCATTCTATATGACTTACTGTAGCTCTTCAGTGCATTTTAATATCTAGATTCTAGAGAAATGGAAATCTTCTTTTATTTTTTTCCTTTTCAAAGATTTTTTAAAATGTTTCTCACTTTTTTACTTCCTGTTGGATCTTAAAGTCATTTTTTTTTCCCTCTTCCAAACAATACCCACATTAATTTGGTAAAAATGTTTATCTTTGCACATATTGAGACTTCCCACCAAGAATGATGTTATAACTTTTTATTTGACTGTTCAGTATCCTTCTTTTTTGCCTTGAAGCACACTTCCCTATTGCCTTCTGAGATACCGAATGATGAAGGATGGTTTCCCAGGAAGCTGACTTTGAGGCTGATCTCAATCAGCCTGCAGAAGGGTGCTCCTGGAATTGCTACCTATGAAGAAGGAAGGGAATCAGGATGGAGCAGAAAGAGATATTGGGCTCCACAGAGGCTTTGGCCAACCTCATGAGAGCTCTGAAACCCTTTAGAGATGTCCTGAATTGTGGTGAGGGGCACAGTCTTTAGAGCCTCTGGACAGCTTTGGATATGGCTGTCATGAGATGTGGCTGCCCCCCGAGGAGGTGGTGTGACCCCTGGTAAGGTAGCTCTTTCCAGCTGAGGGTAATTTCCTAGGTGGAAGGAATAAATCCTCCAGCCCTGAAGGGGGCTCTAGGTAGCACATGACACCCCACTCTTCCGGTGTACCTCCTCCATCTCTGGCTGCTCAGGCTTTGCAGGCATTTTACAGGGTCTTTTTTCCCCTCTACCTCAACTCTAAATATTCAAGTTCTTCTACTCAGTCCTAGGTTCTCTTATATTCCCTCTCAACGTTTCTTCTTCTTCAGTGAGTATTTCCTGAATTATACATTCTCCTGCTGGAATCAAAGTTGATTTTAGATGCATGTTAAACTGGAATGTAACTATCATAATAGGAGGTTTCACAGATATTACAGCTTCGAAAGAGACTAAAGTGGGTATTTAAGTGAACATTTTGGTACATTTCTAGAAAAAGTAAATAAAGCACATAGATGTGCTACACAGATATGGCAAATAGCGTGACTCAGTTTGGAACCACTGTCCTAGGCAATTTCATTCTCCTCCTGGCTTAATATGCTATGATATGCTGACAGCTCCACTTATGTCTTTAGCTTAAACCTCTTCTTGGAGTTCAGGCTCTTATACCTGACTGCCTACTTGAGAGCCCTTGTAGACATCTCACAGCCTTCTTCTTTTTTTTTTTTTTTTTTTTTGCGGTACACGGGCCTCTCACTGCTGTGGCCTCTCCCGTTGCGGAGTGCAGGCTCAGCGGCCAAGGCTTACAGGCCCAGCCGCTCCACGGCATGTGGGATCTTCCCAGACCGGGGCACGAACCCACGTCCCCTGCATCGGCAGGCGGACCCTCAACCACTGCACCACCAGGAAAGCTCCTCTCACAGCCTGCTTAAATTTATTATGTTCAAAACTGAGCTCTTGAGCTTCCTTCCCCTAAACTCTTCCTTGTCCAGTCTTAGCCACTTCGCCGAGACACGTGTTGCTCAAGTCAGAAGCCTGGGAGTCTTCCTTGATTCCTTTTCCTCTTTCACCTTGTGCATATAATCCTGCAGAACTCCTCTTGATTCTATTTCCAGGCTATTACGTGAATTTATTTTCGTCTCTCTGTCTCCATTTTTGGCCCTTTATTTTAGGCAATGATCATGTTTCTCCTGTATTCTAATCATACTGTCCTTCATGGTCTCTGATCCATAGTGCCTGCTGAGCCAAAGTAATTTTTTTAAACCATAAACCTGATAACATAATCTTCTATTACCCATCAATGGCTTCCCATTGCACTTCAAATATAATCCAAGCCGTTTAATGTGGTCTCCAAGGCCACACTCATTTACTTCTCCAGTTTCATCGGGCACCATTCACTCTTCTTGCCCTCTGACCGCTAACGCAATTGGCCTTTTTTTTCTGTTCTTGGAACACATCCAGCTCTTTTTGAACTCAGGGCCTTGCTCATGTTGTCTCTTCTCCCTGAAATACTGTTTTTCTGGCTCTTTGGATGATAGGCTCTTCCTAATACGTCAAGTCCCACGATAAATGTCGTCATCTCTTACTCACCTGGCCTGGCCGTCCTGTCTAAAGCAGCCTACCTCCCTGTCCCAGCCTCTGGGTTATGCTTTAGCTCCACCCTCTGTTTAGCACCGCTTCTAATGTTTATTGTAATTTTACTTATACATTTATTTATTTGCTTACTTGTTAACTGTCTTTCCCACTAGACCACAAGCTCCCTGAGAGTTCTCCATTGTATACCTAGCACTTGTGACAGTGGCCAGCAGAGTAGACTCTCAAAATATATTTTTCAGTGAATGAATGAGTAAGTAGCATAAAAATATTGTTGAAATATTCTGTAATACCTCACAGAAAATCTTTTTCTTCTCCTAATGGAGGCATTGCTCTTTACTTGTGAGGAGAGAGAAAAGTTTGTCCCCTGTGTGGCTTTGGAGGCAGCCTCATTCCCCTGTCTGGTAGCTTTGCTATGAGCTGTCCGCAGGTCTGTGCTGGCTCAACAGTAGGACAGCAATATCTCTGGCTGTTAGAGACAGTGTTGATTTTCAAGATCTCCAGGCTGAGCTCATGGTGCCTCAACTCTCTGTCTTTTATAATAAGGTTCTTTCTCAAAACACATTTATTTATCTTTCTATTATACTCCAATAAAGATGTTAAAAAACAAACAAACAAGCAAAAAAACACATCCAACTCACATCATTGCAAAGACAGTTGGTGTTTCCCTCTGCCCCTCCTCCCCCATATAAATGAGCGAGGCCATGCGGGGCTCTCTCCTGGAGCCGAGTCCAGCTTCAGCATGGCACTCACTGTGATAATGAGAGCTTGCGAATCAGATGGATTCTGCTCACTCTGCTTACGTGCCCTTGCACTTAGAACAGCAAACTCTTAGGTATATTACAAGAAATTGCTATTTGTCGTTTCATTACTAATGGGATCATTTTCCACCACGTATTCTAATTCATTGCTACTGATATATATAGGCAAGCTATCGATTTTTTTTCTACTTGGCTATCTTCCTAAACTGTTATTTGTTTAAATAGATTTTAGTTGATTTGCTTGGGATTTCTGGGTAAAAATATAAATTATATCATCTGCAAGTAATGAATTTTTTGTCACCTTTCCAGCGATTATCCATCTTATTTCTTTTATTGTTGTATTTCAGTCTCTAGAATTTTCAGAATAATGTCGAAGTGTCAACAGTAAGCATCACTGTTTAATTTCTAATTTGAATGGAAATGCCTCTAGTGTTTTATTGTTGAATAGGGTGTTGATTGATGCTGTGTGGTCTTTACTACATCAGGCGTACCTCCCTATTCTCTTACTTTACTAAAGACATTTTTTTCAATACGTTATTTTCAAGGGTTAGATTGCCTACCTTTAGGCTCAGTCTGCTTCCTTTCCACTTCTTCCTCTTGGTCCCATTTTATAGATAATTGTGCTTCTTGCCCACGTTTCTGATATTGGAAACTTAAAATCCTGCTCAACTTCCCTCTTCTCAAGCTTTCCCAAACTGGCCCACATGCACCTGATTTTCAGACCTTTCACCATATGAGTTACTCACAGAAATACATGAGGAGTCCCTTAGAAATATAAGGCCAACTTGAGGTCAGTAGTGATTGACCTTTGTTCTGAGGTGTCACACTTGGGGACAGGGCGGGGCTACCCATGCTTTCCAGGTATCATGAATTCCAAGACTTCTGTCTCTCAGAAGAAATTCTATAATTTTAGAGTCATGAAAATAAATGTTGTTCCTGACAGAGCCCAAGCACTGGGATATGAAGTTTGTTTTAAAGCAGTTGCTCTAAGGGATTTCAGATGCTCATAGCCTCAAAATTGTGAAGCAAGTGTCAGCTCCAAAATCCGACATTGGAAAAATATGACCCACCCGTAGGCATCAGTAGCGGAGCTACTGAGCAATCCTGGGCGAAGGTTCTTACCAGTAAACCTTGTGAATTACTGTGTTTTTGACAATCATAATGTAATAATTTCTGTTGTGGGTTTATTGTCATGCCAACAAATTGCGCTATGGATGGAGTAAGCCGGCTACTCTCAGAGCCTCAAAGGTTTATTTCAGGACAACTAGAAGCAGGAGGGAAGGAATGTAAACTTCTTATCTATGTCTTCACACCTCTCTACTAATCTCTAGAGACATGTCTCCAACTGCCTCCTGGGTGCTTTTCATTAACTGTCCCCACAGCTACCTTCGTCTCAATCTTGATTTTTCCCTCCAACTTGCTTCCTTGCCCTGTTCCTTGTCTGGTTATTGCAGAGATTGCTTCTTATTCCCCAGGATCTCCTGTAGCCTTCTAACATAACATAGCGATAGAATCTTTAGCTGCTAACTGGGCACTCCAAGTAAATCTACCTACTTGCCTCCCTTGCTTATTCTTTCTAATATGATACAAGTGAAAGGGTCATGTGACAGCTTCTGAGAACACCTTTAAATGAGTGTCATTGAAAGCATTTTTTCTTTTTCATCCATTTCTTTTTTCCTGATGGCTGAAATGAGGAGATGATGGTTGCAGCTAGAGCTGGTGCAGCAACTTGAATCATGAGGTGACCTTGGGAAGAGAGTCCTTGCATGGGATCAACAAGATCAAAGGAGCCTTGGTCCCTGACACCGCTGGGCATCGTATCAGTCCTGAATTGCCTACTAGCTCTGGACTACTCTTGAGGGAGAAATAAACTTCTGTGTTGCGAATCTCTGCTATTTTTGGTTTTCCATTATTTGTAGCTGCCCCCAAGGCCTGACAATGACACAAGATGAGACGCTTCACCATCATCATTCTTCTCACCCTACACAGAAACTCAGAGTCATTCTGTTACCTAATTGCTCACTGAAGCCTAGGAGTTCGAATTCAGAGATGTCTCTTGAATCCGGCCATACCCCTCTTTATCACTAACGTTATTTTGACCATCGTCTCTTGTCAAGTTTGCTGCAGCACACTGAGTAGTTCACTCTGTTTCCAGGCTCTTCTCATTTTACTCCATCTGTAATGCTTCCTAACAAATGAACATCATCATAGTACTCTTTTGCATCCATACCCAGTATCCTCAAGATAAGATGGAAGTTTCTGAGAATGTCATTCCAGGCTTTGTGCCGTATTCCCCAAACTTACTGCTCTAGCACCTTTCCCTGCCTGTGCACAGACACTTTCCACTGCCAGAAATTCTTTTCAGCTTTTCTCTCTCTGGAAAACACCCTATTATCTTTCAAGATTCAGTTCATATATTGTAGTCATAAAAGGTAGCATTTTTTTGAGTGCTTACCAGAGTCTGGACACTGTGTTATAAACTTGGCATGTCTCATTGAGTCCTTGTGACAACCCCAGGAGATGGGCCATTTATTATCATCCCCATTCTAAAGATGAAACAAAGAAAGATTAAATACTTTGCATAGGTCATATAGGGCCAGTCCATATTGATGGTTTATCCAACCTAAGCAGGTACATGTAGATGGCTTATTGAAACCTAAGCACTCTGACTCCAGAACTCATGCTTTCAACCATGACGATATATTCCCTCCCTATTATTGTGTTTTATTCAGTTGACCATATGTAACTTCCTCTCTGCAGCTTTGCCTTATTGGCTCGGTCAGGATTTAGTAATTCTTGCCCGCCTCTGTGATTCTATAGCATTTGTTCATACCTAGTAGATGGTCTGCTAATGATTTTTTTGTCTGCCTTCTCCTCTAAGTGGGTAAACTTCCCAGACTGGGGTTATGGTTTCTCTATTTTTGTTACCCTGCAATTAAATACAGTTCCTCATCATAGTAACAATCACGATAAAGGTTGTAAAATTAAAATGTTTAAGCCTAAAGAATAATTGAACATGAATATAAAAAACCCTGGCTCTCTTCGTATATATTGAAGCTTTTCTTTTTCTCAGCCCCCAGCCCACAACTGCAGTTGTGTTCATCTAACATTTTAACGAGCTTCTGAATTGATCTTTACCTGTAGACTGCCCCCTTCACAGCACTGCCCCCTCACTTGGAGAGTGATCTTTTCACAACACGTGTGATCATGTTGCTCTCCTGCATACCATCCTCCATGAAAGCTCACAACGTTCACGTTCACCATAAAATTCAAACTCCCAGGATGACAGCGCTCTCAAGATCCCTACCTTTCCAGTCTCAGTTTTACCCACGCCCGAATTTGCACTTTTCTCTCCAGCTGCACAGAACAACTTATGGTATCCCCTTAAAAACCAAGTGGAATCATTCTTTCTTGCCTTTACACACACTGTCTCACTGTCTCCATCCGTGTTTGTCAAGCTCTAATGTGCTTGTGGCACACCTGGGGGCCTGGTTACATTGCAGGGTCTGATTCGGTAGGTCTGCGGTGAGGTCTGATAGTCTACGCTTCTCACAAGCTCCCTAGTGCTGCTGGTGCTACTGATGCTGCCGATTTTCAGGCCCCACTTTGGGGAGCACAGATCTAGAGGTACGTTCTCCTCTTCTTCTTGGTAAGTCCTTCTAAACCAGCACACAGAACACAGGTTTCGCCTCTTATAGGAATCACTAGACGACCCTCTGTCTAGTGAGAAGAGACAGTAACGTTCATCTTTGTATTCTCAGCTTCTCGTTCCCTACCTGGAACAGAGTGAGTATTCAACAAATTCTCGCCAAGTGAATGCTGACTATCGATTTCTCGGGCAAAGTGTTTATGGAATGGCAGCCTAGGCTAAAGAAATGTGCATGGTGTAGTGAGACACGGTCTGACCCACAAGCTAATAGCTTGGAAGCCTCTTCTACGTGCAAAGAACTGTGATTGGTGTTTGGGGTGCAGAAAAGAGAAAGATACAGTCCCTGCTCAGAGGGTTATGCAGAGAAGCTGGGGAGACAGACCAGCATCTAGATCACTGTACAGTGTAGCATGATACGAGGTACAGCAAAAATGATTCATCAATGATGAACAGTCTGAAGAGGGAGCTGTTTGTTCTTCACTGGCATTTGACGATGTGTTTGTGGTCCTATGAATTGAGACTGGATGAAATAGTAGACGCCCGACAGGAAAATGGTGGAGGGAGATATTTCAGAAAAAGGCAACGGGATATTGAAACTTCGCAGGCTTTTTTTTCTCACTAAAACTTACGTGATTCAGTGGTGTTCCCATACTTGTTACTATGGGAATGTCCATTGTCACTGCAGCTTTTCCCTCCTTTCTCTTGTTACTCACATCTCAAGTAAGTGAGTGCTGTGTTATCTTAGGGCTAATCTTGAATCTGCTCTAATTTATTTCGAAAATAATTCAAAAACATAACACTCATACTATTGTTAGTAATAAACAGTGTATGGAATTTCTCCTTACTGATTGGGGTATAGCAAGGGCTTAGCACCGCTGCTGAGAACGCATCAGTAAATGCGAAGAGGTGCGGGAGTAAGTGCTTTTGGAGCGCTGTCAAGAAATAAAGTGGCAGAACAGCGGAGTGGTTACGAGTACGGGTCTAAATCCTGACTTTCTGGGAATAACATCACCTTGCTGCCCACTACCTGTGTGTCCTTGGGCACAGTGAGGATAAAGCTAGTTTTATCCGTAGAACTTTGTGATAATTAAATGAATACATACAAGTAAAATTCTTAAACTGGTTCCTGGCTCATGACACACATGCAGTGATTGTTAGCAATGATTATTCCAGCAACTCAGTCCCCTCTGAGGAGGGAAAGGGGGGGACTATCTATGATTACAGTGGGACAACAGGGAGAAAACAAGACATGGGCAAACTGCTTGTGTAATTATTCTAAGTATAAGGTATGATGAAGTTGGGAAGGTGAATTGGGTTCATTTTTTGCTTGTTCATCTCTTGGAAGCTTAAAAAATTAGGTCTATTCCGTCAGTGTTTAAAACGTGGACACTTGAATGTCTACCACCTGGTTAGAAAATAATGATAATAATAATAGTAGCAGTAGGAGGAGTAATCACTATTTACTGAGTAACTACTTTGTTCCAAGTTGTGCACCTACATTCTCTCTTTTTTTTTTTTTTTTTTTTTGCGGTACACGGGCCTTTCACTGTTGTGGCCTCTCCCGTTGCGGAGCACAGGCTCCAGACGCGCAGGCCCAGCGGCCATGGCTCATGAGCCCAGCCGCTCCGCGGCATGCGGGATCCTCCCAGACCGGGGCACGAACCCGCGTCCCCTGCATCGGCAGGCGGACCCTCAGCCACTGCGCCACCAGGGAAGCCCCCTACATTCTCTTTGAGCCTCCTATTGACCCTGCAAGGTGACTGCTATCCTTGTATTCATTTCCTGTGGCTGCTGTCACAAATTGCCACAAACTCGATGGCTTAAAATAACAAATTCATTCTCTTATAGTTCTGGCCATTACAGTTAAGGTGTCTATAGGGCCACACTCCCTCTGAAGGCTGTAGGGGACATCCATTCCTTGCCTCTTCTAGCTTCTGGTCGATCCAGGACTTCCTTGGCTTGTGGCCACATCACTCCAATCCCTGCCTCTGTGGTCACATTAACTCCTCTTCTTCTGGGTGTCTCCTCCTCTGTGTGTCTGCCCCCCAATTCTCTCCACCTCTCTTATAAGGTTGCATGTAATGATATGTAGGGCCCACCCAGATTGTTCAGGATAAGCTTCCCCTCTCAAGGTGCTTAACTTAGTCATATCTTTTGCCAAGTAAGGTAATCTTCACAGATCCTGGAGACCAGGGTGAGGGCATATCTTATTGGGAGCCACATTCAACTCACTATAATTCACATTTTATAGAAGAGGAAACTCAGTCTCAAAGGATTTCATTCAGTGGCCTGAGATTGCCCAGGTAGCGATGGATGCACCACAGTTATCAATATAAACTGTTAAATTTGCAAGTGCAGGTTCCCTAGTGGGGCTTTGAGGCTCCTGGACTGTATGGATATTGAACAAGGATATGTAACATTGAGTTCCACCCAGCGAAGACTCAGTCCTTAGGAGAAAAGGAAACCGGCAGAAATTCACAACAGATACTTGCACCATGTTCTACTTCAATAGTTGTAATAGACCAGAATCAAGTGGCATTAATGCACAAAGCAAGGGGAGCAAACTTTCCATGTTAAGTTTTTCTCAGAATAAGCTATGAATCCTAATCACAGGGACAGATGTAAGGGGATTTTGTTATCTTTCATATTTTATATCAACTAATTTTATGACAACCACCCAAGAGATTTTATTTTACTTTTTTTGAGTGTTCTGCTCTCCATGGTCAGCCTGAAAGCTGATACAGGAGAGGGACCGAGGGGAACAAACCTCCGCACATGTACTGATGTTGCTGGATGAAGGGGATGGTGGATATGAGGTGGAAAAGAACACCATGGTGGTTTGGAGTTTATCAGATTTCTTTGGAACTAGAACTGGCTCTTCCCCAAGAGTATTCCAGTATAAAATGTTCCATTCCGCTCTAAACAGATACTTGGAAAAAGCCATACCATGAATCTGACTCAGCCAAAGTGAAAGAAATACACCTCTCTCCATGTCTGTCTCTGGGTCTACTCAGATCCCATGTCTATTCTGTGTTTCCCAAGCACACTGTGCCCAGGATAGCATCAGTTTCCTCTCTCCGTTATAAATATCTCCTGGCTTGCCTCGTTTCCCTATCAGACTGTGAGATCACTAGGATATTGAAGTTGTGTCTGGCACATACATGTTGGTTGAATTAAATAATCTATTGTTTATTCTCAATGCCCAGCATGGTTCTGATGCAAAGAAAGTACAAAGCAAATATTTTGTGAAGGAGAGACTGAATCAACCAGGAAGACAAAGTTAAGAGAGTAACGGTATCTAGAGAAACTCGTTTAGGAAAAATTGAAGATGGAGAATGAGAGGAAAAGCCGTGAACAGAGCGAGCTGGCTGGAGGAATCAACAGAATACTCGGTTCTGATGGTATTCCTGTAGTTGCCAGTTCACCTACAGACACACAGCACGGGAAAGTAGGGAGGAGGAGTGTCCAAGTGGAGAAAAAGACCTACCCAGGTGGCAAGGGGTGAAGGTCTCTATTTTATTGGAAATGTATGTGACTAACCTTGCCTAGAAAGGAGGTTGATCTGCGCACTCTGTCCCTCAAAGCTGCAGCAAAAGTCATCGGAAAAGGCGTGGACGCGATGCAAGTGTATGATAAAGGGTACCTCTTCCGAACTTTGAGTATGTCAAAAACTATGAGTACCAGAATTATGTTTTCTCATCTCCTCTTCTTTCCATCCCAGTCTCAGTGCAGAGCAGCTCAGAACACAGAGACCGAACTCACTAAACAATAACTTCAGTGTGGCCCTGTCCTGGGTTATGGACACAAATTCCATGACTCCATGGGGCTCAGTCAGTGGGGTAAGTGGGCAAGCACAGGAAACCCTGCAGATTCTTCACCTCCTGTCCCTGTGATTCAGGCTGTGGGCTGCATAGCTGCTTCCTTCATTGTCAAGATGCTTTTCTTGGAGGACTACACCAAATGAATGACTAGTGAGGGAAAAGCTAGAGAAGATGCTTCAAGTCCTCCAGTAGCCCACCCGTCTCTGTCAGCTTGAAAATATTTACAGCACGTGAGCAAGTAATGCTGAGGCTGCATTTGCAATTGTTACAAGAAGTCTTATCTTCAAATGAGCATTCTTACCTGACCCAAAGATCTCTTGGGAATCTACATATTTACTCCTGTGAGGCTTCCATTGCTCAAAAACATTGGCGCAAAGTTCTACTTGGGACTGGACTTCAGAGTGTCTGAAAATCACTTTCACATTTTGGATCCCAAACTGAATTTTAGTGAGCTTAAGCTGATTACTGTTCATGGTTTGCATTGTATCCCCTATCAACTGTCAGTAGCAAGCTGCTTCTCATCTGGGGCATCAGTCCTTCCCCATTTCACGCTGTCCTTCAAGAATCTCCTCCACCCAGGCTGGCCAATCAGAGAATTCCCTTTCCCTGGCCACAGGGCTTCAGTGATGGCAAGGCTGTTATCAGCTAGGACCGCACAAAGATAAACACCAAAATCTGCGCGGTAGTAACGTGCTAGATGATCAGAAATAAACATTAGAACTGGGATGAGGACAGCAAAAGCAGTCAATTCAGAAAATTATTTAGAGAGGAACTCATCAATTTAAAATCGAGAATCCTATCTGGCCTGCTTTGCCTATGGAAGGATTTGGTCCAAACTAAATAGAGAAAATCCCCAAGATACTGGCAGACACCTTTTAACAGCTTAGTCTTAATCCTTTAAGTCAGTGGTTGATAATGTTCTTTTGCTCCACCCCTTAGGAAAAAGTTAATTGTCTTGTAGGCTGCAAGGAAAGCAGAGACAGTAGGATCCAGTTTATAAAACCGGACTGGAAAGAAATGCACAGGTTGATTTTTTATTTGCTACAGTTGCTACCTGTGTTAACAGTTGCTTCTTGGCAGAGTATAAGGAGTATAAAGAAAGCCTAAGGTTTGTTTCTCAAGAAACCATACAAGAAACAAAAGAAAGCTGTTTTCATAGTCTAGAGTGGTTTTGCCAGCAATTATGTTTTGTAAAATATAAATAATGCATTCTGTTTCCAAAAGACCCTGACAAACTATGATAGAAAAAAAAAAAAATCAAATCTCTTCTTTTGGTTTTAGGGTGGCGAGTTTCATGACGGAAATAAAGTGGGTCTGTGTTCTCTAAGTAATTTATTACTGCATCTTGGAACAGCGGCACGAATGGGCTTGCTGCCAGGTATTCTGAGCTGCAGTTTGTCATGTCTGACTCTTTAGTTCTTTCAAGAAGTTGAAGAAATGGCCTTCTGCAGGCTGTCAGTGACAGATTCTAGCTCACTCACATAGATAAAGCTCAATTAGCTCCTGGAAAAAACATCATTTAAGAATGCAATGAGCTGCACTGTGAAAGATAGGTAGACAGTGGCCCAGAAACAAAATAAAATGTTACTGTTGGGCGGAGGACGTGCCCACAATGAACAAGTGTGAGGCTGTTTTATGGGACAGTTCCAGCCACTGAAAACAATGGGAGGGTAACTTTTAATTACTTCAAGAGTCAGGATAGCTCTTTGCTTCAGAAGCAAGGTAAGGGCAGCAGTCCTGAAGGGTTGGCAGGTCATTCATTCATTCATTCATTCATGGCAAAGACCCATACTCTATAACCTGTAAGCAATTCTGGTCTAGAATAGAGGTACCAGAGTAGCCTCTCACTGGTTAAGTGTAGCCTGCCAATGTGTTGTTTCATCCACATAGTATTTTATTTTATTATTATTAATTTATTTTATTATTTAATTTTGGCTGCATTGGGTCTTCGTTGCTGCGCACGGGCTTTCTCTAGTTGCAGCGAGCGGAGGCTACTCTTCGTTGCAGTGTGCTGGCTTCTCATTGTGGTGGCTTATCTTGTTGAGGAGCACAGGCTCTAAGCATGCGGGCTTCAGTAGTTGTGGCACACGGGCTCAGTAGTGGTGGCTTGCAGACTCTAGAGCGCAGGTTCAGTAGTTGTGGCCCACGGGCTTAGTTGCTCCGCGGCATGTGGGATCTTCCTGGACCAGGGCTCCAACCTGTGTCCCCTGCGTTGGCAGGCGGATTCTTAACCACTGCACCACCAGGGAAGTCCTCACAGAGTATTTTAAATGTTGAACTGACATTTTAAAAATCAGAGTATTTTACACACACAAAAATACAGGCTTTGACACCTCTTAAAATACTGAAACACCTGGAAACTGCATATTTATTTCTTTGAGGCAAAAGTGACTTATGCTAAGTAACTGCTGCACCTGGCAGGAAAGGCAAGGCTTCCTCTCTTCAATATGGTCCCCAAAGAGCTTGCTTTACTCATTTCTGCTGCCTACCTTGCCCTGGTCTAGACAGAAGCCTAGTTTGAGTTTGCATATGTCTGATCTCCAACAGTGATTCTGAGGACCTCCTGTGTCAAAAGCGCTTGAAATTCTTATTAACAATGGAGACTCCTGGGTCCCTGCCCTGAGCTGAAGAATAAAATGCATGGATGTAAGGCATGGTAATACTTGTGCTACTAAAGTTATCGGAATAACTGATATCAATGACCAAATAGAACTACAGTCTTTAAAAAATGGATCAAAATGCTAATATCATAAATGGACTCTTGTCTGAACCCTACATATTTTTTCTTCTAATTACATTACCTTACTCTTAATGGCTACTTTTTTCCTAAAAATTCCAGCTAGCCAAACTTACCCTACTAAGGACAAAATCAAACAACTTAGTGTCTGTTACTGACTTTGGCCAAATTTTCAATTTGGAGATAAAATCCACTACGTTTTATGAACTAATTTGTTCTCCGTGCAAGTGGTTGAACTTGATAGCTATATTTGTTTCTGGCACCACTAAATCATAATTACAGGAAATAGTTCTAGAGTTAGAATTCAATTGGCACAAAGCCTACATGAATTAATAAAAACTCTGTATTTCCCCCCACCCCCAGGCACTATTCTCTGACTTCTGAAGGTCATTCGCTAGAAGGAGTCTTGAATATCTAATGTAATAATGATGACAACAATCCCACATTAGTGTGGTGTTTCAGAGCCTACAGAGCACTCTCAGATACATTATCCCCTTTGATTCTCTCAGTCACCCTGTGAGATGGGGACAGATGAAGAAATGAGGACTGAATTCATAGTGCCGATGATTGTAGAGTGAAGAGATGATTCTTACATTTTACCAATTCAGGGTTGCTTTTGTTCCATGACCTTGAATCCAAATTTATAATATGAAATCTATCCCTATTAAAATATCCTTGTAGGTTTCTCCCAACTAGGTACCATACCTTGTGCAATAAACCACTAAGGATTATCAACGGAATCTGTTACATTGCCTGAAAAAGCCCCACATTATGTCTTGTTCACAACATAATCCTGCAAACGTCATCATTATCGTGTTCTTTGGTGAGTGGCACAATTTGCACTGCAGATTTAAGGTTCTAGCCCCTTTCTGTGTATTTTTTAAAGAGATTGCCTCATCTTCGTATTCCTTGATATAGGCAACGCATCCGTCTGCTAGAACAAAACGATAACAAATCTGACTTTGTATGATCTCATCATTCAACCTTCTTCCGGCATCCTCCCATCATTCCAGGGACACATGGTCCTCTTGAAACAATGACCTAGGCATCTGGAATTGTCAGAGGTTCTTGGTGGTATAGAGTCTTCTCCCAGTCTGCAAGAGTGGCCTCATCATTAAAAATGCATATTTTGGGAGTTTAATGCTTGAGTTAATATTTGAGAATGGAAAGGAACCAAACGAAAACTTGAATATTAGTCACGATAAAACCTTAACTTGAAAATTTCCCAAAATGCTGACTGTGTGGGCTGTAAACATGGGCTAAGAAATCATCCCTCCTCCCTTCCCCACCTCGTAAAGAACACTGGCCCCTCTCCAATTTTTGACTGGCACCTCAACAATTAAACATGAAATGCTCTTTAAGTTTGGTTTTTTGGAGTCAGGCAGTCCTGGACAACTTCTGAACTGCCAATTGGGAACTTTGTGACTTTCAGTAAGTTAAGTAACCTTAGTTTCATCATCTGTAAAATGGTTTGGTGAGAACTGAGATCACACAGAATAAGCATTGAAAAGATGCACATTTTAAGTACAAGGATATGTTAGCTATTATTTGCTATTCTAGGAGAGTTAAAATTAGGTTGTTAACGTCTGTTAATGCCCTAGTGAAAATGAATTTGTTCTTTCCTCAAGAAAGAATGTGGAAGGAAGAATAGAATGCTGGGCAGATTAATTTAGATGGGTTGTAAAGGAGGCAAATCCAGTCCAGGTCGTGCCAGAGGACAGAGTCTCAGCTTACTCGTGAGACTGTGAAGAAGTGGGCTCTCGGGGGACATGCAGGGACAACGAAAGCAGGACAGGGGCACAGTAGAAGGGTGAAGTAGATTTTACACAGTGTCATGATGGAGTGCAAATAACTAAATTGTGTCATGAGACCCACCTGTGTTGGTATTCTGGCTCCTAACACCCAATATTAATATGGTTTTCTAGAGATTTAGTTTCCTCAGTTGCGAATTTTAAATTATTTTGAATTGCAGGATCACTGAGACAATTTGCAATAATATGTGCAAAGAGCCTGTGGTGGGTACCCAATAGCTTTAAAAACAGCTGTGTGGCTTTTATGTTTTTTTTTTTTTCTTTGCAACTTTGCTGTGGGCTCGCTTTTGTTCAGAGAACTAAAAAATATATATTAGGATTTGCAGGGTCCTCTGAATTCCTGCCTCTGATTCTAAGGCTAATCTCTGTGGAGCCGTTGCTTCAAAGGAAGCCTCATCTGCCATTGGCTCAGCTGAATGAAAGGACAGCTAAAGAATTTGACCCAGTCCTTGGGAGAAATGAAGATGAGCTAATATATGTAATATATTTATTAGGTGCCTGCTGTGTGCCTAGAAATAAGCTAATTAGTTTATATATGTTATTTTCCTTTGAGCCTCATAGCAATTCTAGCTCAATTTATACAGGAGGAAACAGACACAGAGAGGCTTCCTAAATTGTCCAGGGTCACACAGATTGTACGTGACAGATGTGGAATTTAAAACCCAGGCGGCCTGACCCTAGAGCCTCCTCTCTAAGCTGTTTTTGGTCAGAAAGGCATTTTAGCCAAAGAGAACTACCCTTTGCTTTGTTATGATTCTGACGGAATTGCTGGAGTCAGCAAACTTTTTGCCATGAAAAGCTGCTCAGCGATGTCAGGAGAAAAATGAGGTTATAGATCTCTTCCTGTCTGGGATGTGTACTTATTGTACAGTAGGATGTAATCTAAATTATTCACATTTCATATTTTATGGAAATTTTAGCTTCTGTAAATCTGAGATTTTAGGACTAGAGTTATGTGTAATAAAGTTCTTATAAAATCCATTTAAAAGATTAATGATAGATGTAATTGTAGAAAATTAAATCTCGGTATTTTATTTTCTCCAGTTTTCTGGATCTTCCAATTTCATTTGCAGGGATTGTCTTTGTGACAGAGTCTTCTCTTTATGTCTCTTGGGCAAACCCAAGTGCAAAGCGGCTTTCTCTGCTGGTCCGGTGGATGTAGAACCTTCTCTTGGGAAGAACAGATCAGTTAGTTCTTCTTGGAATAGCTTTCTTCTAAGACCTCTTTATAAATTCTCCTTTGCGGACTTGGAATCAAACATTCTGCGGTGAAATCTAGTCTCCAGCACTTATTTGCTGAGTAAATTGATGGAGATCACGAAACTATTTCTGAGCCTCTGTTGTTTCTTCAGCTGCAAAATGAGGATAATGCATCTTATCTCACAGGTGGTCATTAGAATTAAATAAATACCAGTTGAATGGGAATGGAAAAGGTGGGTCTTGACATACAAACAAGTCAATATGTAGAGAAACAAACACCATCCATATCCTGGAATCACATTGTTGGTTGATTGGGTTTAACACCTGGAGAGTGCCAGATAGGACAGTTTCTTCCACTTAATTTTGTCAGCTCATTCATTGAGAGCAAAGGGAATATTTCACCATTCATTCATCTCATCTCAATTAGCACTCATTAGATCTTTCCTTTGCGTTAGGCGCTGGGTTAAGTGCTGAAGAGCCTCACATGAATGAGTAAGACATGGATTCCCTGAAGGTTCTTGAAGCCACGTCATAGCCGTGGTGGGAATGAGGCTCTAGAGTGACCTTTTCAGTTGAATCGGTTATGATAAATGGAAACCTGTCAAAGTTTAAAAGAGAGTATATGGGGCTTCCCTGGTGGCACAGTGGTTAAGAGTCCGCCTGCCGATGCAGGGGATACGGGTTCGTACCCCGGTCTGGGAAGATCCCACATGCCGCGGAGCGGCTGGGCCCGTGAGCCATGGCCTCTGTGCCTGCGCGTCCGGAGCCTGTGCTCCACAACGGGAGAGGCCACAACAGTGAGAGGCCTGCGTACCGCAAAAAAAAAAAAAAAAAAAAAAGAGAGTATATGTTCCTTCAGTATACATTTGCTGTCATGGTAAAGTCTATTAGTATGTAATTATTTTTTAAAAGAAGTTGTGATTGCTGATCGTGTGCAGGTGAGGTGACAGGTTCAGGGACAGCAGGGCAGGAAAAACATGGTGGAAAGGGATCAATGAAGAGGCGGTCTGGTGCTGAGGATAGAACATGGACTTTGGACTCAGACCTAGATTCAAATCCTGACTTAGTCAACTCCTGACAAATTCCTTCCTAGAGATATTTTCCCACCTGTTAAATGATGGCTTGCAAGATGGTTGTGAAGATTAAATGAGATAACATATTTGAAAGACACCTGTACCTTATTTTAAGAAGCACAAGCTATGATGGTGTGTGATATACAGAGGTCATCACCATGTTATTAAACAGAACGCTCCTGTGTCAGTCAGCTCCCACCACCTCCATCTGTTGAAAACCTAATCATCCTCAAAAGCTTAGAGCAGATCTCATCTCTGTCTTGATTTTCTCCAGTCAGCTAGGTCAAAAGTTCTCTCTTCTGTATCCACAGAGTATCTGTTTTCTATCCCATGTATTATGGGTTTTCTCACATGCTGTCTTAATTGTAGCCATAAATCTACTGCTTCAGTAGTCTCACTGCTTCAGCTGGATTGCAAGCTCCCAAGGGACAGGCCCATGTCTACACATCTATGTCTGTCATCACTTAGCATAATGTCTGGCACATGGTAGGTAATTGATGAATGTGGGATAAATGCAGCAGAACTATTTATAAAGCAGATCACAGCCACCAGGCAGGAATTTTCTCATATTCTGAGTTTTTCCCCTCTCTATTCACCACCCCACCCCTCAAAAAACCCATTTGTGTCTTTTCTTTCGTTGTGGTGGACAAGGCTTTACTCCTGCAGCTGAGGCTAGTCCCTTTTCCTGTGCTCGACACTCATCCTTCTCAAGAACCACACTCTATCTCTGTTTTCTCTCCTTCTTCTCTCCTGTATTTTTAACTTCTTTACGCTCATCACAGTGAAAAGAACAGGGTCGTATGCAGGAAAGATACTGAATAAATGTTTGCACAAGAAATGGAAACAATGCTTTGGTTTAGGGAAGGATTTGCCAAAGGATTCCTTTAAATTGTGTGTTCCTTTGGTGCAGTGATCTTCAAGATTTTCAGCTGTAAAATCCTTTGCCCCAATGCATTCTTACCTGAAGACTCTGTTCGTAACACGTAAAAGCCCAACTGCCCTAGGTGGGTGGAGACAGGCAGAGCCAATGGAGGCCTGAAGCTTTGCGCACTCCCTGCCTTTTCCCACTTCAGTGATAGAGCTTCCATGCACTGCATTTGGCATACCATGGGCACGTTAAAAATGAGATTTTACTTATAAAAATTAATGACCACAACTTCTGAAGCTTATATCACTTGCATTTAGATAGCTTGATTATCACAGGCTGTTTCTCATTTCTACAAGTTGTTCACAACGTTGACATTTACTGCCATTAGTGGGTACCTTTTCTATTTGGGTCTGCTTCAATAGGAGGAGTATAACAATGAAACACAAAGTGGTGTCTGAACTCTCCTCTTACTTGAGAAGGGTTGGCAGGGCAACGGGATGGAGCTGTTCTCATCGGGTCTCAGAATATAAGCAAAGAGTGATAAATACATTGCCATACACAAGAAAGAAGAGTCGCTTCCATTAATCCCGCTCCTTTGATGACGAAGGAACACAAAACACCCCGTGCACATTGTTTCCTCAGTCCTCAAAGACGTTTTATTAAGACACAAAGCCTCATCAAACCTACTTTTCTTTGCTTCCCTATTAAACCACCAGTGACTGCATAGGATGAATTTGGATGATGTTATTTGCTGGTTGCTAGGTTTTCTCCCCTCCCGTTGCTTTCATTTGTTCCCTCGCTTTTGCTCCTGCTGCATTTCTTTTGTTGGGATGCCTGAGGAATATTTGTAATCCCTGTGTCAGATTTACATGAGCCTGGGTCACCGTTAGAGCTGCACAGCAAAAGAAGCGGACAGAAATTCATATAAGTCCCCTCCCAGAAAGCTAAGGAAACATGTCTGTTGGACACTCTAGTAGCCGTCCCCAACTCCCCCCACCGAAGGTGGGCTGGCTACAGTGAATCAAAAAAGATTTGTTTACAGTAAAACAACCTCTTCCAAGGCCCACAGTTTTATTCCCAAATTTACCAGTTTTATCTAGCCTCCAGCCTCACCCCTCACCCCTCCCTGCCTCCAAAGGAAACCTCGTTGCTCCTGCTTCAGAAGGGAAGAGCAACAGGCAAGGATAAATGCTTGAAACTTCCGTCCCTCTCAAGTCCAGATTTGTTTCTGTCTTCTTTTATCCTTGTTCTTTTTCTACTTCTTTTCAGAGGAGAAAGGTTCTTACTTCATTATCTTGATTCTATCTCTTCCTGCTACCTTTTGGACCCCATCTACCAGTTATTCTTTTTGACACTTCAATTTGCAATCTCATCTCTGGCTTGATCTCTTTCTCTCTCTCTGTCAATTCCTAAACTGAAAATATGTGTGTGTGTGTGTGTGTGTGTGTGTGTGTGTGTGTGTGTGTGTGTGTGTGTTGGCTTCACCACCTCAAAGCAGTAGAAAATCTTTTATCTTCCTTTTAATGCCAAACTTCTCCAAAGAAAAATCTCCTGTAATTGACACCACTGTCTCACCTCCCAGCCAGTCCTCTAGATGTGGCTTCCAACCCCACTGCTTTGCAAAACTTTCCCTACTAATCAGGGTCACTGGTTGCCTGTTTATTGCCATGTCCCTTCTTTCCTTCTTAGCCCCAAACTTATACAATCTCTGTAGTATTTGGCACTTTTAACCACTCTTCTTTATCTTTCTAAAAATAATTTCTCACCTAAATATTGTATAGCCACATTGTTCAGGGACCTGCAAGGGGCCTGCTCTCTCAAGTAGGGTAACTAATGATGGTTAGTGAGAGACTACAAAGGTGTGAGCAGGGTTAAGAGAAAACAACAGAGGATTGTGAAGCTCATGGGGGCCACAACATCCTTGAACTGTTACCCCGCTGCCACACCCAGGCCTGAAGGGGCAACAGGGAGCTCTTTTAGAAGTTGAGTAGCTGATGTGAGTTATGGTCTTTGGCAAAAATTACAGCCAACGTTGGCTACCTGGCAGGGAAAGACCCAGGGGAGTACATACTCCAACCTTACTCCCCTCCCCTCATCTGCTATCTGTGGTCATGGCCAAACTCAACTGGCAGCTAGAGGGATGGCATTGTTTTGTTGCAGTCCCCAAAGACCAACTTCCTCGGGGCACAGAACACAGCAGAGAAACATAAACTTGGGGTAACTGAGGTGACACATTGAAAATATCCATCAGAGTAAACATGAATGCATATTTATAAAATAAGTGTAGAATATAAAGAATAATAACACAACGCCTACCCTTATACCCTTTCTCTTACCCTCAGAGTGAAAGATGGCTTCAGTGCTCTCCTAACCTGGATTTCCTCTTTCACTTATTCGTTGGCCCCTGAGAATTTCTTAATCGTTTACCAGCTCATTGATAACATATTATTTAATTTTGTTTTCAGTAGAAGAGTTCCTCAGGGTATCTCGTCTGAGAATCTGCTAGATACAGAAGCCCCTTGTTCCTTTTCAGACTGCTTTTTCCTTGACTTCTTAGTGTGGCAGGATGGAATTTTTACCTTGCTCTCTATTGCACTTTTTATTCTCACAGGTAGGAGAATTTGTCTTTGGCATTTTATAAGACAGAGTAAAGAGACAGAGATTTTTGCAAACGTATCATGTATCAAAATTATGCTTATGATTTGTGAACTTCTCAATGTGAGCAAGAGAAAGGTTTCTTTGTCCTCAGACCTCTTCGCTCTTTTGAACTTGATCCTGTAATTTCTTTTTTGTTATACCAAATCTCCTTCAAATTCTCCTTCTCAGAAATGCTTCTTTGCTTTATATTTCTAACTCAGTTTCATCCTCAAATCAAAGGCTTCCTGTCCACGTACACTAAGTTCTCTCTTTCTCTTTTATTTTTTTAAAAAAAATCTGAGCTAATTGAGTCTTATTTCATCCCTAGAACAACTCCAGGTGGTAGGTAGAAGATGGGATACTGGTATTAGCTTTGTATAAGAAGACAGCAAGAATGAAAGCACTGAGCCTGTGTGTGCCCAAGGTTAAATAGATATCTAGATGAATTTTAAATATTTTGACTGAGAGGGAGTAGAACAGCTGTCCATACAATTAAAAATAACTTTTTAATTTAAAATAAAGAGCAGCAACAATCTCCAAATAAAGTTAATAGAATTTTAAAAAATGCCATGAATATGTTTTTCTAAAACAACCAAGCAAGTCTGTGAATTTACGTAAACATGCCCAGGTCTCCCAATGCCCTTGTTAGTTTTGTGTGCTTTAGGCCACTTGCTTCCCTTTGTAAACCCGAATTGTCAATCTGACCGTTTCTTAAAAATATCAGATATATTTTAAATTTAAAAAAATGCTCACAAAAATTTTCTCTTTGAATTCCAAGCCAGGGTGAAACTTAATTGCAGTTATAAACCCTCCAAGCGATGGTTTATCTGGAATTGCCAACATAACCCCATGTTCAGCAATGCAAATGACACAGCTATAATAAAAGAAATAAGAAAGGTTTAAATATGTTGTTTAAGAACTTGAGCACATTGAAAGCGATTTATGAGCAAGCAGATTAAACACTTAAATGCCTTTCCTAGCAGTGGTATATTTTTCAATACAACAAGTGCTCTCATATATGATTCTGTATTCCACGACAGCACTGCTTCTGACAATATAAGTCCTTTCTGAAAGGGTAACATTTCCAATCCAAGATTAAAATCTTGGAAACTTGTCAACAGAAAAGGATGATTATATGAGTGAAACAGCAGCTATCAAAGAAAAATGCCTTGAAAGTAATTTCTGTAATGGTCAACTTCTAGAAATTTTTCCCTTCCCCTTTTACTCTTAAGTAAAGGGGTTGGCCTGAAGGTCATTTTAATATTTTGGATAAGTACAGTTAGAAACCAGAAATTCATGAACACAGGAAAAAGCAAGTCATTTACTACCGCAAAAATCAACTTTTTACACTGCCTTTCTTATTTCTATTTCTAATGCAGACCATAGGGAATATATTTCTTTTGATGAATAGGGGTTTAAGCAATGAGTTGACAATAAATCCTTGAATTTCGTGAGGCACTAAAAATTAGAGGATCAGAGAGTCTTAAGTTTTCTTGAGTATATTTCCATAATTTTTTCCTATGTTACTTTATTTAATCTTGCAGTACTCCAGAGACTAGAACTGAATGACCTACTAGGTCTCTTCCATTTTTTTCTTATAATTCTTTTTCTGTTTAAGATGTTGGTGATCTCTTAATCTCTGGTGTGCCCTTGGCTATACTGCAGGTAAATTGGGGTGATTCTCAGTTTTACTAGCTATACAGGATGGAGCTTTGTGGGCCAAAGAGTATATCTGAAAATGTTCAAACCATTTGTACACTTTTATTACTGTGATATTTCTAAATTATTTTATTCCCATCACACACTATGGTAGCTAAAGTGAATTTCAAAATCTAATTTCTTACTTTTCCTTTAGTTAGATATATCTTGCCTCTTTTTTTTTTTTTTTTTTTTGGTGGGATCTTCCCGGACCAGGTCACGAACCCTGGTGTCCCCTGCATCGGCCGGTGGACTCTCAACCACTGCACCACCAGGGAAGCCCTTGCCTCTTTAATACTCTTTTCTTCCCTGAATACTCAGTGCTTTCCTTATCACTGTTCTGAGTTCTTCAGATCACAAATACACACACACACATACACACACACATTCTGTTTCTTCCTCAAAACTTACATTTTCATTTATTTGATGATCAATCAAGTATCATTCAACACCTAATTATTAACCATCTACTACTCTGCCATGCAGGCCCTGTGCTGTCTCCAGGGGCTGTGGAGTACGTGTCTAAACTAGACATGCACTTGTTTTAGGTAGCATAAAGGAGCATAAAGTTCTGATAAAGGAGCTAGATGTGTTATCAGCCATCAGACTCCAGAGTGATGATCCTAGAAGAGGGGTAAACAGATGGGGGAGGGAGGCTCATAGAGGACCAAGGTACCCAGTCTCAGGGGTCAGAGAAATCTCCCTAGAGCAGCACTTCCCAAAGTGTGGTCCTTGGGTGAAGCCTCATCATCACCTGGGAACTTGTTAGCAATGCATTCTGAGGCCCCATCCCAGGACTACTAAATCAAAAGCTCTAGGGATGGGTCTTCTGTCTGTTTTATAATAAGTCCTCTGTGTGGTTCTGATATATGCTCGGCTTTAATAAGCACTGCCTCAGAGGCAGTAACAACTTTATAAGGAAAAGATGCTTTCTTTACCATCAGGCTGAAAGCATAATTGATTTACATAATTGATACCTCTTGATAATTGTCATCTAAGATCTCCCATTGTTCTCCTTGTCTCTAAACTGTACCAAAAAAAAAAAAAAAACAGAAAAAAAAGAAAGAAACAGCTTCCATTTTAAACAAATATTACTTACATATACTTTCTCTCTCCAGCACACACTTAAATGGTTTAAAGGTAGAAGACAAATAACTAATTACTTTAGAGTTGCACAATGCAAAACAACATCATTAACAACAACAACCCATTTCTACTGAAAGCAAAATAGGCAGAATTGTCCAAATGGGTCTTCCTGGAAATCTAGTTTGGTTTGTGAATGTGAGAACATCTGTGTCCTAGTACCCAATATTTTGGAGTACTGTTCTGACTATTTCTGGGAGATAATGGAGCATTCAAGTTTCCATTCTTATCCCTATGGCATAAGAGTAGAATTCACTATCTTCTTGCCCCATACCCTCTTCTCCATGGGAATGAAGGCAAATGGAAGAAATGAAATAAACTAAACAAGAGCTGAACTAATTAAGTGATGTTTTAATTATAGTTCTACATTATAAGTAGGATGATAGAATTTATTTTTTGATAACAATATATACTTATCTTTGTGTATGAGAACCAACTGTATACAACTACTTGTGAATCATTCTATAAAGAATTATTTGGAAATTAAATGGGCATCTTAAACAAAACTCAAAAGTTGTTCATTGTACAATGGTAATATGAGAGTTTTTCACAATTTTCATAAACATTATGCTAATATATTATTTTTTCTTACTTAATAATGTTATTAATAATTCAGTATACTATTATAGTGATTCAGATTATGTCATGTTACAAATCATTCCCTGAAACATCATTACAAATCTAGTGGGTTACTAAATTCTTTAAATATCTCTCAGCATTCTTAAAAATACACCCTTGTACACACAACAGTGTTAAAGCTATTCTTAATCTGTTCACCTCATCCTGATTTATTTTAAACTCCCTCCATCATCCCTTTTAAAAAAATTTTATTGAAATATACTTGATTTACAATGTTGTGATAGTTTCAGATGTACAGCAAAGTGAGTCAATTATACATGTTCTTATATTATATATGTTCTTTTTTTACATTCTTTTCCATTGTAGGTTATTACAAGATATTGAGTATAGTTCCCTGTGCTATACAGTACGTCCTCATTGGTTATCTATTTTATATATAATAGTGTGTATATTTTAATCCCAAACTCCTAATTTATACCTCTCCCCCTTCCTCTTTGGTAACCGTAAGTTTGTTTTCTATGTCTGTAAGTCTATTTCTGTTTTGTAAATAAGTTCATTTGTATCATTTTTTTGGATTCCACATATGAGTGATATCATATGATATTTGTCTTTGTCTGGCTTACTGCACTTAGCATGGTAATATCTAGGTCCATCAATGTTGCTGCAAATGGCATTGTTTCATTCTTTTTTATGGCTGAGTGATATTCCATTGCATATATATACCACATCTTCTTTATCCATTCATCTGTCTATGGACACCTAAGTTGCTTCCATGTCTTGGCTATCGTAGGTAGTGCTGCTATGAACATTGGGGTGCACGTATCTTTTTTTTTTTCCTTTTTGCCACACCACACAGCTTGTGGGATCTTAGTTCCCTGACCAGAGATTTAACCTGGTCCTCAGCAGTGAAAGTGTGTAGCACTAACCACTGGACAGGCGGGGGATTCCAAGGTGCATGTATCTTTTTGAATTATGGTTTTCTCTGGATATATGCCCAGGAGTGGGATTGCAGGATCATATTGTAGCTTTATTTTTAGTTTTTTAAGGAACCTCCATACTGTTCTCCATGATGGTTGTACCATTTTACACTCCCACCAACAGTGTAGGAGGCTTCCTTTTTTCTCCACACCTTCTCCAGCATTTATTATTTATAGACTTTTTGATGATGGCCATTCTGACCAGTGTGAGGTAGTTTTGATTTGCATTTCTCTAATAATTAGTAATATTGAGCATATTTTCATGTGTCTTTCGGCCATCTGTGTGTCTTCTTTGGAGGAATGCCTATTTAGATCTTCTGCCCATTTTTTGATTGTTTGTTTGTTTTTTTGATATTGAGCTGTGTGAGCTGTTTTTATATTTTGGAGATTATTCCCTATCGGTTGCATTGTTTGCAAATATTTTCTACCATTCTGTAATTTGTCTTTTTGTTTTCTTTATGGTTTCCTTTGCTGTGCAGTTTTATACACTAACAATGAAAGATCCAAAAGAGAAATTAAGGAGACAATCCCATTTACCATTGCACCAAATATAATAAGGAATAAACCTACCTAAGGAGGCAAAAGACCTGTACTCTAAAGACTATAAGACACTGATGAGAGAAATCAAAGATGACACAAATTAGATGGAAAGATACTCTGTGTTCTTGGATTAGAAGAATCAATATTGTCAAAATGACTACCCAAGGCAGTCTATAGATTCAGTGCAATTCCTATCAAATCACCAATGGCATTTTTCCAAATAGCCAAAGCAATGTTGAGAAAGAAAAACAGAGCTGGAGGAATCAGGCTTCTTGACTTCAGACTATACTACAAAGCTATACATTAAAACGGTATGTTACTGACATGAAAACAGACATATAGATCAATGGAACAGAATAGAAAACCCAGAAATAAACTCATGCATCTATGGTCAATTAATCTATGACAGAGGAATAAAGAATATACAATGGATAAAAGAATCTCTTCAATAAATGGTGCTGGGAAAACTGAACAGCTACATATAAGAGAATAAAATTAGAACATTCTCTAACACCATACATCATCTCTTTCTTGGACTTTTTCAATACTTGCTAACTTGACTCCCAGCCCACTGTCTTTACACCCCCCACCCCATTCTAACCACATCATGACAAGGTTTATCTAACAGGCATATAAATCATATTATTCTCATAATGAAAATTCTTAACTGTCCCTCTCTGGCATAAAGCCTTTTGTAATCAGGTCCTTGTTGATTTCTAAGTTTTCATCTTCTCACGCTTCCAACTTCCCTCTTCTCTAAAGCAATATAAACTTATTTGCAGTTTTTTGAAATTGCCAACTCTTTTCTTGCTTCTGTGAGATTGAGACTGCTGTTTCCTCTACCTGGAACACCCTCCTCTTCCTAGAAAGCCTAGATAACTCATACCCATCATTCAACACTAAGCATTATCTCTTTTCTTCCAGTAAACTGGACTCCTTCGTATTTGTTTCCTTACAAAAATACAAATTTATTTATTATTATTATATATACACATGGCATATAAATAAAATGTAACGTAGCCAGAGTACACAAGCTCATACTGTCTTTAAGATAATGCTCTCTCTGGGTGGGGAAGAGGAAAACACAACTATATTTATAATGATTTATTTTGTAAAAAGTAATTTGAAGCAAATGGCAAAATGTTCAAATTAGATAAACTTGAGTAGTGGATATATGAATGTTGGTTCGGTTTTCTCTGTACTTTAAAATATTTTCAATATGTTTCATGATTTAAAAATAAGTTGAAAAAATATAGTAGCTTATAGTTACATCATGGGATAAATAACCAAGGAGGTTGGTAGAATCTTTGCTTTGGGAGAGTATAAAATCTACACTTAGAAAAAAACCTTTAAGATTGCAAGATATGGGTTCCAGCCACTCACTGGATATTTGTGTTCCAGTCCACACTTAAGTAAATTCATTTATAGAAAACTCAGCACCTTTCTGAGCTCATCTGGAATTCCTGCTCTGTCCCACTTCTACTTCTTTGAAGGCACTAAAGTAACTGTGGGTTTTCTCTTTTTAATATTTCATTCTGTCTTCTCAATATGATTTTATTGATGTCTTTTCATCATCCTGATCACTCCTTTTAGGATACAATCCAGAGTTTCTCTTAGTGTATGGAGCAGAAAGTGAATGCAGCCTACATAGAGAAGAGCAGAGGCATTGCCTCACTCATTTTAGACACTTTATTTGTCTGACATAATCTCAGGTTTACATGAACACTTTTGAAAATCACATCGCACAAGTGGAGCATTTGAAGGTTGCTGCTGTCAAGTCTGATTTCCTCCATTCTCTGTAAACTTGAATCACTAGCCCTTGACATAGGGCTAGCATAAGAGGTTGGGTAAAAATCGTTAATTGAATTAGAACAATTTGTTGAATGTATGATCAATCATTATTTCCTTTTGGGTACTAATTGTCCGTTGGCTATAAGTCTACAATTGTAATATCATTTAGGCTGCTTTTCCCCCATCTTGCCCTCAAGGGTATCATGAGAGAACTTGTCAAAAGCTTTTCTGAAATCTAGTTACACTATTTCTACTCTATTTCTCTGATCTCCCAGTGCAGTAACTCTGTCACTGGGAAATGAGGTTAGTGTGACAGGACTATTCTTAGTGAGCTCATGCTAGTTTACCACTTCTTTTCCTAAGTGCTCAGAAGCTATTGTTTTTTTAAAAAAAAATTGTTCTAGAACTTTGCCCAGAACAGATGTCAAGCTCAGTGCTCTCTAGTTCATGAATACACATTCTTCCTCTTTTTATAACTCCAAATGACACTTGCTTGTGTCCAGTTTTCCAGGAGCTCATTTCCTCTGCGGGGTTTCTCAAGTGCACTGACAGTGATTCAGCCATTTCTGTAAGTTCTCTGAGGACGCTGAGACATACTCGCGGGCCAAGAGTCTAGGATTCATTTAGCGCAGCACTTCTTAATCTCCTCATTTATTTAAGAATACATCTATCATCTTTTTGAGAAGGGAATAGGAAATTGATTAGAGGAAGCTGTAGTTGAGGTCCTGTTTGGTTTGACGGTCAATATCAAAGTGAGTCAAGTCAGGAGAAGAAAGTGTTATTAAAGGGTTTGTTACATATGCAACGCTATGCTAGGTGCTGAGGGATGGCAATAGGATAAAGACAAAGCCCTGGTCTTATAAATTTGATAGTCAAGTTGAGGGCCATAAAACTTGTAATACCATAACCCATATGGTTTAATTTGGGAACAAAGTGGGCCTTCAAAGGACACAGTCCTTGCCATCAAAAGGAATTAAAAATAACTCAAGTTGTCTCCTTACATTCCTGAACACTCTCAAGAAGGTGTATTAAAAAGCTTCTTTTAAGGGTTGCAATATAGCTATGGTGTCTATTGGCTGCTTCGGTGGCCAGAGATTGTTAGTAAATTCTAAACCTAGGTGTATGCTAAAATGAACCTTCATTTGTGGTAAAATCTGTATGTGAGATGAAATGTTGGTATGCCAATAGGAGAAGAAAGGGGTATTGGTTCTACTGCTAAGCCAGCCCCTCATGCTACCAGGATTGTTGGGAGAGGAGAGGGTAGGAGTAGAAAGCAGGACAGCAGGAGGAGTAGCTAATGAAGAGAGCAACAATGCCTTGGTCCTTGGGATCTCTCCTACTTGCTACCTCCTATGCAAAGAGATTCCCATTTATTGAACACCTTCCTTGTGTTAGGAGCGCTGTTAGGTACTTTGCATACTGTATTACCATCATTCCTCCACAATCCTGTAAGATAGTCAGTAGCATCCTTTTTTACAAGTGTGGGAATTGAGCTCAGAGAGGTGAAGTCATTTGCTGAAAGGTCACACCAGAGCTAAATGGCAGACCTGGGGTTTAACCTCAGATGTATCTGATTTCAAAGCTATTTCTTTTTTATTACATGACACTATCTAGATTAAAACAAATCAGGACTTGAAGAGACTTTTCTTCTTGTCCTTATAAAATGTCTTGTCACTGAAAGACAAGGCAGAATTCCATGCCATGTTTCAAATAGATTGCCATATTCTGCTAGTTTTATTAAATATACTTTAACTTTTATATTATAGAATAAATACAGTCTAATTATTTCAGTGAAGTAATGTCAGTCTATTACCATGTACAGGTGAAATGTATTTTCACAAACATTCTATTTGGGACATAATATCAAAAAAGTGAAATCTGCAAAGATAACTCCTTGCTACCTGATTATTTACTGCATGAGAACAATGCTTGGTGAATGTCTGGCCCTTGGCTGAACTGACTTTCCTAGTTATTAATGCAACAGGTGCTGCAGAATGTGAACTGAAGGCCAATTTTTGTGCAGAGGATAAAATGTGAAGCAATAGATAGCTCAGGAGAGGACATGGTATGTGGGGATACCGTGTCCCTGCAAGGGACAGACATATATTGCTGAGCAAGGGCTCTTCCAGAGTGCCCTGGCAGTTAATCCAATCAGAACTCTGTTCTCTAAATTAAAGCAGGAAAAGAGCAGCAGAAAGACAGAGCACCCATAACCGAGAGCGGAAAGGTCCCCAGAGAGAACACTGCAGGAGCAATAAGGCTCTTTTTCTCTTTGTTTCTGTTTGCTTCCTTTACAGGAACTTGGAACGCCTGGTTGTAAGGACTTGAGTTAAAAATGCAGATGTGTGAGTGAGGATTATTAGCTTTTGGGAGGTAACCGACTGGAGACAACTAGAGATGCCAGAATATTCCTGTGTGGGCATAAAAGCTCTGTGTGTGTGTGTGTGTGTGTGTGTGTGTGTGTGTGTGTGTGTGTGTGTGTTGAGGATGGTGTTAGGAAAGGGGCAACCATTTTCAGATGGCCCTGACCATCTCCTACCTGCAGGGATTTTTGTAAGGAATAGGCAATGGATGTCCGGACCATCTCTCAACAGCGTAGTGATGCTGCGGCCTTTACACTGGACTTTGTCCACTCTTCTGCCCATTTCCTCCCCTAGCCACCATGAATGCCTGTTGCCTGGGTATGACATGACCCTTCATAGTTCATTCTCAGACAACATACCTGACAGTGACCTATGTGGAGTTTCACATAGTGGGTCCCATCCATTCATTCATTCTCAAACATTTACTGAATTTCTACTGTGTGTAGGTAGCAGTTCTAGGCACTAGGGATTGATATCAAGTTAAATACCTCTCTTCAGACCTCATGATGTCATGGAGGTTTGAGCCATGTGAAAAATGACTAATAGCCTGAGGATAGTACCATAACACAGATGCATAAAGATACAGAGTTGGCACAAAGGAGGGTATGGTTGATTATGCTTGCACAAGGCAGAAAATACTGCAGAAAACCTTCATGGTTAAGATGCTAGATTGTTTTTGGAATCAGACTCAATGAATTCAAATCCTGGTTTTGTCACTTTTGAGCGAACTAAACTAGAACAAATTACGTAACTAATCTTGAGTGGCCTCCACAAAATGCATGACCATTATCACATGGGTTCTTGCAATAATTAAATGAGATGATGTCGGTAGAGTGGTTTGTAAATGCATGGCATATAGAAATTACTCAGTAAACTTTCATTATTATTATTGTTATTTTTGCTATCTTTAGTTGTGAAAATAATAAGGCTTCCCAGAGGACATATTTCAGCTGAGACTGGAAGGGTAAGTTGTGGTCACTAGGCCAGTGATGGGAGGGTAGTGACTGGGGTAGGGATGGAGACGACTTTGCAGAAGAGGAAACAGGATATGCAATGGTCCAGGGCCTCAAAGAGCATAATATCGATAAATTTGAGGTAGTAGTTAGTCAGGCAGAATTAGTTTAGCTCTAAGCACTTTATTTAGTTCTCCATTCTACTACTTATCATACTACCTTGTAGTTGTTTGGACGTAATCTGTCTTTCTTATTTCCTCACCTGGTGAACTACTCATTCTTCTGATTCATCTGTTTCTACTGAAGCCACCTTTGCTGTAATATTTCTGGGTTCCTGAGGCCAGCTTACTTGTCTCTCCCTCTGTCCTTGCCCCCATCACACTGCATTGTGATTACTTGGTGGATGTGCCTTTTCTCCTTACCAGAATTCTAGGATGTCTTACTCATCTTTGTCTATTCAGCACCTGGGATTGTGGACCTGTGAAGACTGTTTTTTGTTAATCAATAATAAAGCAGAATGATGAGAAATCGTCCATAAGAATGGAATATCTCATTCTCTCCTGGAAGATCTGAGTCACTTTGAAACAGAGAAGTGGCCTGGTTTCTAACCCAGCTGCAGAGCTTCAGATGGGCTTTTTAAGACACAACTTTCTACATTTATATGAATATTGTAGTATCTAAGGAAATAGAACCCTGAGTCCACTATGGAACCCAGGCTTCAGGTTAATCATTTATATGTAGTCCTGCTTGGTCCTGAGCCTATCAAAATTGCTTCATTTTTACCTGCCTTGCATCTTCTCCCCAAATCCTATAATAGCTCTATTCCTTTGGCTGATGAGATGCCCGATGGTTCCTCTTCGTATGTGGTCTCTTTGCTGCAGTTAGTTAACAAGGAGTGTCCCTGATGGTCCTAATCAGATGAGGTTTAACAGTCTTATGGACATAGGAATCAATAAATGTGGATTCTGGACCTACCTCTATGCTAATGGAGAGACCCAGAGCCAGAGAGCAGATGGTTGAAAAGGTGGGTTCTGTTCAAGTCTGTCCCATATGGATGCTTCCTAGTGGTGTAACCTAGACAAGTCCCCTGAGATCTCTGAGCCCTCAGTTTTCTGCTTTATAAAATGTAGGCAATAATAATGTTAATTTCATAATAAGATAAAAGAAATATGATGGTTAATATTATGTGCCAATTTGACTAGGCTGTGGTGCCCAGTCATCTGGTCAAATACTAGTCTCCATGTGGCTGAGAAGGTACTTTTTATATGTGTAGACTTTGAATAAAGCAAATTACCCTCCATAGTGTGAGTGGGCCTCATCTAATCAGGTGAGGATCTCAAAAGCAAAGTCTGAGATTTCCTGAAGAAAAAGCAATTCTTCCTTCAGACCGCAACATAGAAAACCTGCTTTCTTTTCCAGCATGTGGATTTCAGACTCAAAACTGTAACGTCAACTCTTTTTTTCTATTTTTAATTTTTTTAAATTGGAGTATAGCTGCTTTACAATGTTGTGTTAGTTTCTGCTGTACAGCAAAATGAATCAGCCACGTGGATACATATATCCCCTCTTCCTTGGATTTCCTTCCCATTTAGGTCATCACAGTGCATTGAGTAGATTTCCTTGTGCTGTGCTGTTGGTTCTCATTAGTTATCTATTTTATATATAGTACTGTATATATGTCAATCCTAATCTCCCTATCCATCCCACCCCCGCTTCCCCCCTTGGTATCCATATGTTTGTTCTCTATGTCTGTGTCTCTAACTAATTTGCTTTGCAAATTAGTTCATCTGTACCATTTTTCTAGATTCCACATATATGTGTTAATATATGATATTTGTTTTTCTCTTTCTGACTTACTTCACTCTGTATGACAGTCTATAGGTCCATCCACCTCACTGCAAATAACTCCATTTCATTTCTTTTTATGGCTGAGTAATATTCCATTGTATATATGTGCCACGTCTTCTTTATCCATTCATCTGTCGGTGGACACTTAGGTTTCTTCCATGTCCTGGCTATTGTAAATAGAGCTGTGGTGAACATTGGGGTGCATGTATCCAACCCTTATCTGAATTTCCAGTTTGCCAGCCTGCCCTATAGGTTTAAGTCTTGGCAGTTCCTTAGGAGTCAATTCCTTAAAGCCTCTTCTCTTTCTCCGTGTGTGTCTCTCTCTCTCTCTGTGTCTGTGTCTCTCTCTATATATGTGTGTGTGGAGACAGGGAGAGGGAGGGGGAGGGGGAGGGGGAGGGAGAGGGAGATCTATTGATTTTATTTTTATTTCTCTGGAGAACTTTGACTAACACAGGCAATAAAGCACTTGGTACACTTGCAGGCACATAGGCCTCCATTAGTATGAACAACTATTATCACTAAACTTCCCAGACCCTAGATCCTCACTTATACAATGAGGGCATTGAGTCAGTAATCTCTGCTGTATTATCTAGCTTCATACTCAGAAAACTTAATGGAGAGTCCTGCTTCATCAAATCTGTCCTTCTGGGGTGGGAAAACAAATTAAAGTGCCTAAATCCTTTTCTATTGATTTTTCTGACTTGATTGCAATACCATTTACGCATTGCTACTGCTTAAGTTTCAAGATGCGCTTAAAAGTATGCCAGTGTGTTCTTGGTAAGTTGAATGTGAGAGAAATTTTGTAATGTTCCTGAAGATTTTCACATTCAAAGAGAGCTGTGTTGTTGTTCTTGGTATATCAGAGGATAGGAATTGTTGGCCCAGAGGGAAAATTCAGATAAAGAGGAGGTTGGGAAGGAAGTCTCATTCTCTGAGAGCCTCAGTGCTGTGTGCTTGTAGATTTCACAGGGGAAAAGTATGAGTGGAGATGGGAATTATGAAAGTAAGGGCAGGGTCTCAACTTCTGAGCGTGCTTTTTGTTTTTGTTTGTTTTTGGAAATAATGTCAATATTCATTTATCAGAGATCTCCTTAACTATATCAGCCCATACCCCTGCCTCACAGAGGATCTATTCTCTTATATTCCTCCATCTCTGCTTTATTTTTATTAATAGAATGTATTACCTGCTGATATGTATTTATTTGTCACTTTGTCTATTGTTGATTATTCCCACTAGAACGTAAAGTCCTTGGGAGCAGATATTTTGTCTGCTGTATTCTGTGCTGTATCCTGAAAGTTAGAATTATATTGAAGATACAATAGATGTTCAATAATTATTTTTAAATATAAAAAGACCTGGAAACAAATTTTATATTCTCTGACACTCTAACAATATTACTGTCATTCCCTGAGGCCATGGTTGCATTATTTTTTCTTTTTCTTTACAAGGCAGAAGACTTGGTGGAGAACATGGCGTATCTGGTTTCATCCTCCCTCCATAGAGACTGAAGAACTTCCAAACTGCAAATCTCTGGTGAATGGTGAGTGGCTTTATTTCTAGGTTCATGCTATGATTATATTAGCAGAATATCTCCTGTTATATCTTCTTCTGGTAAGGTATCACAATCTTAGTAATCCCAACCTGAAGCCGTTGGACAGTCCTGTGACCAGCTTTGGTCATATCCTAGGTCAACCATTAGCATGTGTCTCTTTGTCTCTATTTTCCCATGTACTTCAGGAGCATTAAGTGAGATAGATATATAAATAGTCAGAAACTTTTGAATTTTCTATGTATGATGTTAGGTGTGGGTTTGTTATATATGGCCTTTATTATGTTAAGGTAGTTTCCCTCTATGCCCACTTTCTAGAGACTTTTTATCATAAATACATGCTGAGTTTTATCCAAAGATTTTTCTGCTTCTGTTGAGATGATTATATGGTTTTTATTATTCAACTTGTTAATGTGGTGTATCACACTGATTGAGTTGAAAATATTGAAAAATCTTTGCATCCTGGGATAAATCCCATTTGATCATGGTGTATGATCCTTTTAATGTATTGCTGGATTTGGTTTGCTAGTATTTTTTTGAGGATTTTTTGTGTCTATGTTCATCAGTGATATTGGCCTGTAATTTTCTTTTTTTGTGGTACCTTTGTCTGGTTTTGGTATCAGGGTGATGGTGGCCTCAGAGAAAGAAAGATATTGTATGATATCACTTATATATAGAATGTATAAAAAATGAGTTACAAATGAATTTATCTACAAAACAGAAATAGACCACAGACATAGAAAACAAATTTATGGTTACCAAAGGGGAAAGTGGGGGGAGGATATATTAGGAGGGTGGGATTAACATATACGCACTATTATATATAAAACAGATAACCAGCAAAGACCTACTGTATAGCACAGGAAACTATAATCAATATTTTATAGTAACCTATAAGGGAAAAGAATCTGAAAGAGAATATATATAATATATAACTGAATCACTGTGTTGTATACCTGAAAGTAACACAACATTGTAAATCAACTATACTTCAATAAAATGTTTTTAAAAAGATCTAAGGTAGAATGAAAAAAAAAAAGTCAGCAAATGGTAAACTGTCTATACAAATGTTCATTACTGCAATACAAACCAGAAAGATGGTAAAAAGAAAGGGAAAGTTAAATTTCCTGAACATCTATTATGTACTTTCATGTTATTTAACTTAGTCTTCATGTCAGTCTTGCAAGTTTTACAATATTATCCCCATTTTAAAAATGAGGAAACTATAGCTCAGAGCTGTACTTAAGTTTCCCAAGATCAGATGACGGTAAGTGGTTCACGAGATTTAGCTGAAGGTTTCAAAGACTCTCAAGTGGGTGTTCTTTTCATCAGGTCACACTAACCAACATGAGGAGTGCCACGCCTGGCTTTTAGGCACATGTGTATGAATTAGAGAAAGGGGCCTCTTCTGTGTGGTCACAGCCCTGAAAGTGTAAATCTTGGTCAGCACAGGGGGCTTTGCTGGGAGGAAAAAGACATGCCTTCCTCTGGGTGGAGGTGACCATGCACAAGGGCAGAGGTTCTGCAAGCAGAGCATGGGCTGTTTTCAGCCCCACTTTCCTCTCAGCTGCAGAACCATGAAGTGTAGCCTTCAACGTGGAAAGGATTCCTCTAACAACCTCAGACGACTTGGCATCAGCTTACACAGCAAAGTTAAACAGCATCTGTCCAGGTGTCACTTTGTGGAAAGTGATGATGTAGCTGAACTCAAAGTTGTATTCACCACACTTTAGAGGAGAGTAGTTGGAATTGTTTCTCTAATCATCATTTAGGTGAAGCCTCTTTTGAAAACCCAACAAGAAGAAGTGATGTGCAGGAAAGAGCTCTGTCATTTCTGGACTCTGTGACCTTAGCGATTCGGGAATCATTTGATTATTCGTCACTGATCACAGACCTTCAAGTCAGCATCGGCTCTCAGACCAATTAGGACTGCGGAGAATTACCCAGGTGTAAATATGGTATTGAGGAACCTGTCTCACTGCCAACAACCATGACACTGCAGAAGTGCCCTTGCTTAATTTTTAGGAAGTGTAGCAAAATGGAGGGGCATGTTAGGCAAACCGAAAAAAAAAAAAAATGCAGCTCTGCATTGAGATGTATTTCTTCGATCGTTTTTTTGACATCGGTCAAATAATGCAAAGGAGAACTTGAAGACTGAAAACTACTGCAGCAGGTCATTTGAAAGATTTCTAGTGTCTGGAGTTAAAAAACTCACATGAAACAAACTCTTTGGCTTGCAGGATGCAATTGGGTTTTGATTGCACCTGGCTGCAGACCTCTCATTACTGGAGGGCGTTTTCCTTCACTTAACCGAAACCCATGGTGGATAATAGGTTCCTGGCTGCTGGGTGGGGTGTGCACCCTCCATTCCCCGTTCGACCTTCAGATCTCTGCCTCGAGGACCTTCATGCTCTGAGAGTGCTTCCAGCCAAGGGACCGTGTTAACAATTCCTTAGCCTATCTTTATACCTCATTGAAAAAAATGAGAATTGATGCTATTTTGAACAAACACCTGAGATAGAGCTAAACATGTGGCTGATTTGCTACAACTCTACTGTAAATATTCAGTAGGGACTTTTTTTTTTGTATTCTGTTATCATGTCACACGGAAAGTGTCCAACCCATTCTTCTAAAGGGTGAAGATCATTCCCAATCACTAGAATCTTTGCCTGTCCACTAATATAGTTACTACCATCATGCTTTCACTGAACTTTTCTTAAAAAATGAAAATCATTTCATGTTTTTTACTGTTACAGTTATTGGTGGATTTGTTAACCAAACTAGGTGATTTGGAGAGTGCTGGTTTTGAGGGGCAAATTACGTGTTTCTTTTTATTTTTATTTATTTATTATTTTCTTGAAGTTTTGAATTTTATTTTATTTATATTTTTAATACAGCAGGTTCTTATTAGTTATCTATTTTATACATATTACTGTATACAGGTCAATACCAATCTCCCAATTCATCACACCACCGTCCCCACCCCTCCACGGCTTTCCCCCCTTGGTGTCCATAGGTTTGTTCTCTACATCTCTGTCTCAATTTCTGCCCTGCAAACCGGTTCATCTGTACCATTTTTCTAGGTGCCACATATATGCGTTAATATATGATATTTGTTTTTCTCTTTCTGACTTACTTCGCTCCGTATGACAGTCTCTAGGTCCATCCACATCTCTACAAATAACTCAATTTTGTTCCTTTTCATGGCTGAGTAATATTCCATTGTATATATGTACCACATCGTCTTTATGCATTCATCTGTCGATGGGCATTTAGGTTGCTTCCATATCCTGGCTATTGTAAATAGTGCTGCAGTGGACATTGGGGTGCATGTGTCTTTTTGAATTATGGTTTTCTCTGGGTATATGCCCAGTAGTGGGATTGCTGGGTCATTTGGTAGTCCTATTTTTAGTTTTTTAAGGAACCTCCATACTGTTCTCCATAGTGGCTGTATCAATTTACATTCCCACTAACAGTGCAAGAGGGTTCCCTTTTCTCCACACCCTCTCCAGCATTTGTTGTTTGTAGATTTTCTGATGATGCCCATTCTAACTGGTGTGAGGTGATAACTCATTGTAGTTCTGATTTGCATTTCTCTAATAATTAGTGATGTTGAGTGGCTTTTCATGTGCTTCTTGGCCATCTGCATGTCTTCTTTGGAGGAATGTCTACTTAGGTCTTCTGACCATGTTTGGATTGGGTTTTTTTTTTTTTTTATGTTGAGCTGCATGAGCTGTCTATATATTTTGGAAATTAATCCTTTGTCCACTGATTCATTTGTAAATATTTTCTCCCATTCTGAGGGTTGTCTTTTTGTCTTGTTTGTAGTTTCCTTTGCTGTGCAAAAGCTTTGACGTTTCATTAGGTCCCATTTGTTTATTTTTGTTTTTATATCCATTACTCTAGTATGTGGATCAAAAAAGATCTTGCTGTGATTTATGTCAAAGAGTGTTCTTCCTATGTTTTCCTCTAAGAGTTTCATAGTGTCAGGCCTTACATTTAGGTCTCTAATCCATTTTGAGTTTATTTTTGTGTATGGTGTTAAGGAATGTTCTAATTTCATTCTTTTACATGAAGCTGTCCAGTTTTCCCAGCACCACTTATTGAAGAGACTGTCTTTTCTCCATTGTATATCCTTGCCTCCTTTGTCATAGATTAGTTGACCATAGTTGCATGGGTAAATCTCTGGGCTTTCTATCCTGTTCCATTGATCTATATTTCTGTTTTTGTGCCAGTACCATATTGTCTTGATGACTGTAGCTTTGTAGTGTAGTCTGAAGTCGGGGAGCCTGATTTCTCCAGCTTCCCTCAAGATCACTTTGGCTATTCGGGGTCTTTGGTATCTCCATACAAATTTTAACATTCTTTTGTTCTAGTTCTGTGAAAAATGCCAGTGGTAGTTTGATAGGGATTGCACTGAATCTGTAGACTGCTTTGGGTAGTATAGTCATTTTCACAATATTGATCCTTGCAATCCAAGAACATGGTATATCTCTCCATCTGTTGGTATCATCTTTAATTTCTTTCATCAGTGTCTTATAGTTTTCTGCATACAGGTCTTTCATCTCC
Source organism: Phocoena sinus (assembly GCF_008692025.1). Taxonomy (NCBI): domain Eukaryota; kingdom Metazoa; phylum Chordata; class Mammalia; order Artiodactyla; family Phocoenidae; genus Phocoena; species Phocoena sinus. The sequence continues at coordinate 75,123,988 of NC_045768.1, read as the reverse complement.
CTAGGTAGGTTTATTCCCAGGTATTTAATTCTTTTTGTTGCAGTGGTAAATGAGAGTGTTTCCTTCACTTCTCTTTCAGATTTTTCATCATTAGTGCATAGGAATGCAAGAGATTTCTGTGCATTAATTTTTTTTGTTGTTGTTTGTTTTTTTTTTTGTGGTACACGGGCCTCTCACTGTTGTGGCCTCTCCTGTTGCCGAGCACAGGCTCCGGATGCACAGGCTCAGCGGCCATGGCCCACAGGCCCAGCCGCTCCGTGGCATGTGGGATCCTCCTGGACCGGGGCGTGAACCCATGTCCCCTGCATCGGCAGGCGGACTTCCAACCACTGCACCACCAGGGAAGCCCCTGTGCATTAATTTTGTATCCTGGAACTTTACCAAATTCATTGATTAGCTCTAGTAGTTTTCTAGTGGCACCTTTAGGATTCTCTATGGATAGTATCATGTCACCTGCAAACAGTGACAGTTTTACTTCTTCTTTTCTAATTTGTATTCCTTTTATTTCTTTTTCTTCTCTGATTGCCGTGGCTAGGACTTCCAAAACTATGTTGAATAATAGTGGTGAGAGTGGACATCCTTGTCTTGTTCCTGATCTTAGAGGAAATGCTTTCAGTTTTTCACCATTGAGAATGATGTTTGCTGTGGGTTTGTCGTATATGGCCTTGATTATGTTGACGTAGGTTCCCTCTATGCCCACTTTCTTGAGAGTTTTTATCATAAATGGGTGTTGAATATTGTCTAAAGCTTTTTCTGCATCTATTGAGATGATCATATAGTTTTTATTCTTCAATTTGTTAATATGATGTATCACATTGATTGATTTGCGTATATTGAAGAATCCTTGCATCCCTGGGATAAATCCTACTTGATCATGGTGTATGATCCTTTTAAAGTGTTGTTGGATTCTGTTTGCTAGTATTTTGTTGAGGGTTTTTGCATCTATATTCATCAGTGATATTGGTCTGTAAATTTCATTTTTTGTAGTATCTTTGTCTGTTTTTGGTATCAGGGTGATGGTGGCCTCATAGAATGAGTTTGGGAGTGTTCCTTCCTCTGCAATTTTTTGAAAGACTTTGAGAAGGATGGGTTTTAGCTCTTCTCTAAATGTTTGATAGAATTCACCTGTGAAGACATCTGGTCCTTGACTTTTGTTTGTTGGAAGAGTTTTAATCACAATTTCAATTTCATTACTTGTGATTGGTCTGTTCATATTTTCTATATCTTCCTGGTTCAGTCTTGGAAGGTTATACCTTTCTAAGAATGTGTCCGTTTCTTCCAGGTTGTCCATTTTATTGGCATAGAGTTGCTTGTAGTAGTCTCTTACGATGCTTTGTATTTCTGCAATGTCTGTTTTAACTTCTCCTTTTTCATTTCTAATTTTATTGATGTGAGTCCTCTCCCTCTTTTTCTTGATGAGTCTGGCTAATGGTTTATCAATTTTGTTTATCTTCTCAAAGAGCCAGCTTTTAGTTTTATTGATCTTTGTTGTTGTTTTCCTTGTTCCTGTTTCATTTATTTCTGCTCTGATATTTATGATCTTTCCTTCTACTAACTTTGGGTTTTGCTTGTTCTTCTTTCTCTAGTTCCTTTAGGTATAAGTTTAGATTGTTTATTTGAGATGTTTTTTGTTTCTTGAGGCAGGATTATATTGCTATAAACTTCCTTCTTAGAACTGCTTTTGCTGCATCCCATAGGTTTTGGAACATCGTGTTTTCATTGTCGTTTGTTTCTAGGTATGTTTTGATTTCCTCTTTTATTTCTTCAGTGATCTCTTGGTTATTTAATAGTGTATTGTTTAGTCTCCATGTGTTTGTTTTTTACATTTTTTCCCCTGTAATTGATTTCTAATCTTATAGCATTGTGGTCAGAAAAGATGCTTGATATGATTTCAATTTTCTTAAATTTACTGAGGCTTGATTTGTGACCCAAGATGTTACCCATCCTGGAGAATGTTCCGTGTGCACTTGAGAAGAAAGTGTAATCTGCTGTTTTTGGATGGATTGTCCCATAAATGTCAATTAAATCTATCTGGTCTATTGTGTCATTTAAAGCTTGTGTTTCCTTATTAATTTTCTGTTTGGATGATCTGTCCATTGGTGTAAGTGTGGTGTTAAAGTCCCCCACTGTTTTTGTGTTACTGTCGAATTCCTCTCTTATAGCTGTTAGCAGTTGCCTTATGTATTGAGGTGCTCCTATGTTGGGTGCATATACATTTATAATTATTATACCTTCTTCTTGGATTGATCCCTTGATCATTATGTAGTGTCCTTCCTTGTCTCTTGTAACATTCTTTATTTTAAAGTCTATTTTATCTGATATGAGTATTGTTACTCCAGCTTTCTTTTGATTCCCATTTGCATGGAATGTCTTTTTCCATCCCTTCACTTTCAGTGTATATGTGTCCCTAGATCTGAAGTGGGTCTCTTGTAGACAGCATATATATGGGTCTTGTTTTTGTATCTGTTCAGCAAGTCTGTGTCTTTTGGTTGGGGCATTTAATCCATTTACATTCAAGGTTATTATTGATATGTATATTCCTATTACCATTTTCTTAATCGTTTTGGGTTTGTTTTTGTGGGTCTTTTTCTTCTCTTGTGTTTCCCACTTAGAGAAGTTTCTTTATCATTTGTTGTAAAGCTGGTTTTGCAGTGCTGAATTCTCTTAGCTTTTGTTTGTCTGAAAATCTTTTGACTTCTCCATCGAATCTGAATGAGATCCTTGCTGGGTAGAATAATCTTGGTTGTAGGTTTTTCTCTTTCATCACTTTAAGTATATCCTGCCACTCCCTTCTGGCCTGCAGAGTTTCCACTGAAAAATCAGCTGATAACCTTATGGGGATTCCTTTGTATGTTATGTTTTGTTTTTCCCTTGATGCTTTTAACAATTTTTCTTTGAATTTAATTTTTGTTACCTTGATTAATATGTGTCTTGGTGTGTTTTACCTAGGGTTTATCCTGTATGGGGCTCTGGGTGCTTCCTGGAGTTGGGTGACTATTTCCTTTCCCATGTTAGGGAACTTGTCCACTATAATCTCTTCAAATATTTTCTCAGACCCTTTCTTTTTCTCTTCTTCTTCTGGGACTCCTATAATTCGGATGTTGGTGCATTTAGTGTTGTCCCAGAGGTCTCTGAGATTGTCTTCAATTCTTTTCATTCTTTTTCCTTTATTCTGCTCCTCAGCACTTATTTCCACCATTTTGTCTTCCAGCTCACTCATTCGTTCTTCTGCCTCCATTATTCTGTTATTGATTCCTTCTCGTATATTTTTCATTTCATTTATCATGTTGTTCATCTCTGTTTGTTTGTTCTTTAGTTCTTCTAGATCTTTGTTAAACATTTCTTATATTTTCTCAGTCCGTGCTTCCATTCTTTTTCCGAGATTCTGGTACATCTTTACTATCATTACTCTGAATTCTTTTTCAGGTAGATTGCCTATTTCCTCTTCATTTATTTGGTCTGGTAGGTTTTTACCTTGCTCTTTCATCTGTGACACATATTTTTGCCATCTTATTATTTTTTTTTTTGAGTGAGATTGTGTTCCTCTTTTACTGGTTGTTTGACCTGAGGTGGCGTTCGTAGGCTACTGGGGAAAGCTGTCTTGGTGATGAGATGAGGAACTCTGTGAGAACTCACTCTGATGAATATTCCCTGGGGTCTGAGGTTCTCTGTTAATCCAGTGGTTCGGACTCAGAGCTCCCACCGCGGGAGCTTCCACCTGACCCCAGGCTCCCGAATCAAGATCCCACAAGCCATGTGGGGTGGCAAAAAAAAAAAAGAGAACAATAACAAAGTAAAAGATAAAATTAGACTTGAAAAGTAACAGATATGTTAGAAAGAATGTAAAAATAAAAATATAAACGAATCAACAATCAGAAGGTACATGAGTACCACAATATAAAAAATAGGAGAGAAAAGAAAAAAAAAAACAAGTGAGTGGGGAGGGCCTTGGCCGTGGAGAGCCTGGCATAAGTAAGGGCAAGGTTTGGGCAGTGGGCAGGGCCAATGCTCAGGACCCACAGGGCTGGAAAAGGCCCTGGGGGCTGTGGGGGGTGGGGCTTAGCCTCAAGGAACAGAAGGGGCCCAGGCGTGCCCCCACCCCTGATGTCAGAGGGCAGGAGACCTCACCTGGGAGCCCAGCAGGCTTCCTGGGCTTGAGTGGGCAGGGCAAATGCCTTTCTCTCCTCTCCTACTCCTCCCCAAGGGTCCCTCCTGCCTGCCTCTCCTGTTGTCCCCTTGGCCTCCTTCCTATTCCCCCAAGGACCTGTGACTTGGAGGGGACTTTTGAGTGCAGGGGATGGGCCTGGGAGCTCAGCGGTCTCCCGGGGCCGAGTGGGTGGGGCCATTGCCCTCGGTTCTCTTCCCACTCCTCCCAGAGGGCCTCTCTCTCCTGCCTTTCCTGATCTCCCCAGCGTCCCTCCTATGTCCTCAAAGACCCATGTGGCCTGGATGGGGGTTTGGAGGGGGGAGGAACTGGCTTGGGAGCTCAGGAGGCTCCCCAGCCAAGTGGGCCAGGCCATCGCCCTCTGCTCCTCTCCTGCTCTTCCTGGAGAGTCCCTCCCACCTGCCTCTCCTAATCTCCCCGGATTCAGGGGTGCCGATCTTGTGTGGCCTCCACTTCTCCTCCCCCACTTGGTCCCCGTACATCCTACCGGTTTTCTCTGGGATTCCTCCCGTCTCCTTGGGGCTCAGAGTTCCCCACCAGCTACCAGCAGGTGCCCTAGTTGTGGGGAGATGCTAACTCCGCGTCTTCCCACACCGCCTTCTTGACTCCGCCCCCATGGCTACATACTTTTATCTGTAGCAATGCTTTTTGTTTGAGGTCTACTTTTTCTGTTATTGGTATGCATATACCAACTCTCTTTCGGTTTAGTTTCATATCTTTTTACTTTCAATCTTACTGGGGCATGTACTTTGGTTATGTGTCTTATCAACAGAATACAACCAGCTCAAACAATCCATTTGACAGTTTTGCTAATTAGAACATTAAATCCATTTACATTTATTGTAATTACTGATATGTTGAATATTTTTTCTAGCAATTTACTTTGAAGATTGCTTGTCTCATTTATGTTTCTTTTTCTCCCTCTTCTTTACTTCTTCTGGATTGATTATTTTTCTTCTCATTCCTTTTTTTTTCCTCTCTACACTATTGGTGTAAAGGTTATTCACTATATTTCTGTTCATTTAGTTGCTATCATATAAATTTCACTATGATTACTTTTCAAAGGCTAAAGTAACTCAGTATTTCTACCTTCTCCCAAATAATATAAAGACCATTCCACACTTTAACTCCCATCACCTTCCTCCCTCATAACCTCTTTTGACTTCTATGCTGCCATAAATATTAGTGCCATATCTTTTTCCCTAACCACACAAGCCATTATTATTTTTGTTTTATACAGTCTGTGTCTCTTTAGATTATCCCATGTATTCATTTCTGCCTTTGTCCATCATTCCTTCTTGAATCTCAGAATTTTCATCTGGGATCACTTTACTTCTGCCTGAAGTACTTCTTTTGGGATTTTACTGTTGTCTGGTGTCACTGTTGCTGTTGGGTTTCATCTCTTGCTCTTTCATTGGCACACTGTCTCTCATCTTTTTCCGTTTATAATATTTATTGTCTTTGGTGTTTTCAATTAAATCTTGTTATGTCTAGGTATGGTTTTCTTGTTATTTATTCTGCTTAGGATTTGTTGATCTTCTTGAGTCTGTGGTTTGATCACCTCATCCATTAAAAAGTATAACCATATATTTTTTATTTATTTAATTAATTAATTTTTTGCGGTATGCGGGCCTCTCACTGTTTTGGCCTCTCCCGCAAGCACAGGCTCCGGACGTGCAGGCTCAGCAGCCATGGCTCACAGGCCTAGCCGCTCCGCGGCATGTGGGATCCTCCCAGACCGGGGCACGACCCCGTGTCCCCTGCATCGGCAGGCGGACTCTCAACCACTGCGCCACCAGGGAAGCCCAACCATATATTTTTTAGTACATTCTCTCTCTTTTCCTCTGGAACTCGATTTAGATATATATTACACCATCTGAATCTATCCTCAGTGTTTCTTATCTTTCCAACTTTCCATGTCTCTGTCTTTATGTCCAATATTCTGAAATTTTTTTCTCTGTCTTCTAGCTCATTCTATTTTCAGCTATGTCTAAGTTATGCATTAGTTATCCATTGCTATGTAACCAATTACTCTAAGACGTAGCAATATAAAATAACGCATCATTATCTCTCAGAATTTCTGAGAATCAGGAGTCCAGGAACAGTTGAGGTGTGTGGTTTGGCTCAGGGTCTCTCATGAAATTATATTCAGTCTGCAAGCTAGTGTTGCAGTCATGTGAGCGTGCGGGAGGACCTACTTCCAGACTTGCTTATGGGGCTGTTGGCAGGAGGCTTCCTCATTTTTTGGCAGGTTGGCTTCTTCTAGAGTGAGGAGAGATGATTATGGTGATGATGATAGTGATGTGTGAGACACACACACACACACAGAAAATAGAAGCCACAGCATTTAAAAAAAAAAAAAAGGAACTCTGGTTTATCTTCCTTATGAGCTATCATAACCCACAGAGAACACACAGTCATGAATGCTTGGCCAGCACAGTGTTTTGTGATACAAATTGTGTCATCTGTCTTAGCAGGAGTGTTTACTCCTCCGAGTTCCGGGGTGCTACTGAGGTGTCCTTAGCTCCGCTGTTACTGACCTTGACCAAGATTCTTTCCTGAGGCCTCTCTGCAAGGGAACTGTGTGCTCGTGGCCTTGAATGCTGCACATCTGGCACAGCATCTTTTAAAACCTAAACTCAGAAGTGCATACCATCTCTTGCGCCATATTCTGTTGGTCACAGAAACCAACTCTGGTACATTGTAGGAATGTACCATACAAGGGTGTGACTACCAGGAAGGATTATTCAGGGCCATTTCAAAGGCTGGCTACCACAGCACAGCAGTGAAACCTATTCACTAAGTTATTAATGGGAATGATTATATTTTTCATTTCTGGATATCTTTGTTTTTAATATGCTTCCTTTTTCTCTCTCCATGTTTTTAATCTCTTACTTTAAAAATACATCAACTATATTAATTTCATATTTTATGTCTGATAACTCCACTATCTGAAGATTTTTCTGGTGTGAATTTTCTGACTGTTGTTCTTCTATATGCCACTCAAGGTGTCTTGCCCAAGTCTGTATTTTGTTTGGTTGGTTTTTTTATGCAACATTAAGTTTCCTAGAACTTAATTAGTAGGAATTCTTTGAGAACATATATGGGGCATGCTTTTTCAGAGAAAATTTACATTTGATTCTGTCAGATGCCAGGGGGCACTTTTAGCCCAGAACTACTTTAAACTAAGTGCTCGGTTTTGTTTAGTTTTTTTTTTTTCCGGTACGTGGGCCTCTCACTGTTGTGGCCTCTCCCGTTGCGGAGCACAAGCTCTGGACGCGCAGGCTCAGTGGCCATGGCTCACGGGCCCAGCTGCTCTGCGGCATGTGGGACCTTCCTGGACCGGGGCACGAACCCGTGTTCCCTGCATCGGCAGACGGACTCTCAACCACTGCGCCACCAGGGAAGCCCTTGTTTAGTTTCTTAATGTCACTCAGGTAATGTAAATTAAGGCAAAACTTCATGAGGATTAGTTTACGTTTATAAATTCTGAAGGAAATCTCCCTCTCAATCAGTATCAAATTTGAGATAAACAATTATCCTTGCATTCACTTGACTAGGTTTATTTTTGGTTTGCCTTTATACTAAGGTCAGATGCCTTTGGAATTGCAACTTCATGCAGAGGAGTCTTCTATTAGACTGCCCACCTTGGGTGGACCATGATTTCGTTGTCCTCTGTGCCCTTCATTGGCGTAAAACTAAAGCTCAAGTTTGCTTGCAGCAAACGTGCTCAGAGCTCTACTTCTCTGCCTGACTTCCTAATTTTGCCTAGTTTTTGGCCTCAGAGCATAACTTGCTAACGTATTGGTGCATTTTTAGAACCATACTCTTAATAGCATATTTTATTCAGTATTTTAATTACTTTCAGTTGGAAGGGTTGGCCATCGTGTCTCTTCCGCCATGTTGCTGGAAGTAAGTTTTCTCCTCTTCGTTACTTTCCAAGCTCTGTTGGATTTCATTATATATAGCCCAGAATTGGAATATCCTGATAGCCTGCATGATGTCTTTTGACTGTTTTTGGAAGATCATATTCCAGAACAATATGCAAAGAATAGTTGCTGACTTTCTGATATTCTCAGTAGATATTCAAAAAGGATGTCCAAATTTTCTGGGATTTAGTAAGATTTCTACAGCAGAATTTGCTGGCCTTGGATAAATTTAACTTCTTTATTTTAGTAAGTATATTCTGAACTTTTGAAATGTTTAGAATATACAGTGATCTGAATAGGAATCCAAAGTATCATTCTTTCCAAACACAGAAGGATGGGCTAATGATAATGGAGAACCTTTTAAAACTACGATTTCTCATTTATTCTTGATATTGTATTTTCTCTTTCCTGGTTCCATCTTTCACATTAAATACCTAATTTTAAATTCTATTGTCTAATTGATTTAATGGTTAAGAAAATGTTCCTGATATTCAGCATAAATTTTCTTCCTAGTTTATTCCCATTACTCCTGGTTAAATCTTGAATAACTAGGATTGATGAGGTGCTGAGGACTAATTAATTGATCTCTAAAGCATCGTGGTATTTTCCAATTCCACAGTGAGTTCTCTTAGTTTTAGAAGCACTTTTAACAGTAAACTTCATTGTAAGGCTGTTTGTTTGTATGTTTGTTGTTATTTATGTATTTTTTTAACAGACAAGTTAAGTTCAATATTTTCCCCAAAGACGTCACGTGAAGGCATAAAGTAATAAAAAGCTTAACTTTTACTTAGAGGTATTCACTTGCTCTTCTGTAGTAGAGTTTATCATATTTGTGGAAAAGGCTTTCCAATCTCAGTGACCTTCAAGGAACCACATTCTTTTTCTCTTAATTTTAATTTTTTAATTTAATTTAATTTTTTTATACAGCAGGTTCTTATTAGTTATCTATTTTATACATATTAGTGTATATATGTCAATCCAGTCTCCCAGTTCATCCCCCACCACCACCACTTTCCCCCCTTGGTGTCCATATGTTCGTTCTCTACATGTGTCTCTATTTCTGCCTTGCAAACTAGTTCATCTGTACCATTTTTCTAGGTTCCACATATATGCATTAATATACGATATTTGTTTTTCTCTTTCTGACTTACTTCACTCTGTATGACAGTTTCTAGGTCCATCCACATCTCTACAAATGACCCAATTTCGTTTCTTTTTATGGCTGAGTAATATTCCATTGTATGTATGTACCACATCTTCTTTATCCATTCATTTGTCGATGGGCATTTAGGTTGTTTCCATGTCCTGGCTATTGTAAACATTGCTGCAATGAACATTGGGGTGCATGTGTCTTTGACTTATGGTTTTCTCTGGGTATATGCCCAGTAGTGGGATTGCTGAGTCATATGGAAATTCTAATTTTAGTTTTTTAAGGAACCTCCATACTGTTCTCCATAGTGGCTGTATCAATTTACTTTCCCAGCAACAGTGCAAGAGTCAAGGAACCACATTCTTTTTTTTTTTTTTTTTTCTTTTTTGCAGTAGGCGGGCCTCTCACTGTTGTGGCCTCTCCCGTGGCGGAGCACAGGCTCCGGATACGCAGGCTCAGCGGCCATGGCTCACGGGCCCAGCCGCTCCGCGACATGTGGGATCTTCCCGGACCGGGGCACGAACCCGTATCCCCTGCATCGGCAGGCGGACTCTCTACCACTGCGCCACCAGGGAAGCCCGGAACCACATTCTTGATGATACCTTATAGGTGCCCTTTGAACATTAAATGGCTCTCACTAAACATGCTGTCTGCTCCTGTTTCCTAAACTTATTCTGTTTCTTCTTACTGTTTCTTCTTACTCTGAACTCTGCTTTGTACCCTTAAGTATAGCCCTGTGTGGTTTTCTTTGGTGCGTTTTCCATCCCCAAGGTGATTGAAGCTCCTTGAAGGAGAATCTTGTGGCATCTTCCATTTTCTAAGGACTGTGCTGGAAAATGCAATAATAAGTTCTTAGTTAGGGACAAAGCATGCCCTTAATAATCAGAATAGTGCTAGTAACTTAGATGTTAAAATCAGGAAAAAATCCTTAAAGGAAGTGGGGTGTGACCTGAATCTAGATGGTTGAATAGGATTTAGGCAAGTGGGGAAATGAAGACAGGCTTTTTCAACAAAGGGCGCTGACTGTGGAAATTCACTGAGGCAGGGGCTGTTTGGGAAATTGCTGGTGGTGGAGCAAGGGGTATGTGAGTGAGGCAGGTGGGGTCAGGTCTCAGAGCACCTGTGTGCCATAACTCATTTGATCCTGAATGAGATGGGTGTGTTCATAATAGGGGACTTCATAAGTATTTGTTGTTGATGATGATAATGACTTTGTATATTTTTGTTCAAAAGAAGTGGTTTGAATGGAAGATAAACCACTGCATCTTTTATTTACCACACAAATGTGGTTTGTAAGCTGCTGCAAGATTCCACATCAAAACACTGCTTTACTTTTCCCTTTTCAGATATTTTTAATGTCCTATTTATGAGAGAAATTCTTGTGGGAATTCCAGTCCCCCTCCTCCCCGCACCAGCCCTGCCCCCCGCCGTCCCCCCCCCCGCACCGCCCTCCCCCACCCATCCAACATGTCTTGGGGAAGAAAAGAAGAAAAAAAAAACAATGGGGATTTGACAGTTCTGGTATGTCCAATTCTTAGATAATTAGCTGACCTGGAGGGCTGTTAGATATTTCTTTTCTCATCTGTTTGACAGACAGGTGAGGCATATCACTGGATATAAGGAAAAAGCATGAAAAGGATAGACTTTAGTTTTATAATTTGAATATTATTAGTAGTAGAATGGAAATGGGATATATTTTTATTGATTTGTCAATTTTAAAAAAAATTTCTTTATTAGCCTTTAGAAAAATGCCTTTCTTTTTCTTTTTTAAAAATATGGCATGGTATTGAAGTCTGTCTTTTTAGTAGTCTTCTAGAATTTTAAGCTTCTATTTTCATTCTGATGAGATCTGGAAAATGTAGCCTTGTAAGTGCCGTATCTTGGTATTGTATTAAAACATGACTGTGGCATTTATAAACTTACCTCAGCACGGTGCCCAAAGGATCCTTCTGTTGTTCGCCTTTTCCTGCTAATGAGCAGTGTGTGGAAAGCAAGCAGGGTCAAGTTTGTTCAACCATGTTTTGTATATAGGTTTTGTTGGCCAATGTGGGATTCATCTTGATACACTCAGACTTTATTGGTTGGCAACTATATTAATAAAGGACAATAATTTTTTTCCCTTCAGGGGGCTCTGTTAGAATCACTGTGAATTCTTTTACAGGCTGTTAATTTAGTTTTGGATGAGAGGGTCACAGATGTTCAACACCTTTTTTCCCTTCAGCTCTTCCCGACTGCTCACTTAGGTATGTTGGGGAGAAAAGAAAGAAGGCACTCAAGGAGTGAGAAGCTGGAAGGTGAGAGATGGGGTAGGTGGAAGAGAGGGGAGTGGAGATGGGAGCAAGGAGAGGGAAGGGAAAAGAGGGGAAAATGAAAAAAATGGGAGGAGAAGGGGGAAGAGAAAATGAAAAAAGAGATTCTCTTTTCCATATTTCAGCATTTCTATTTACATGACACATATGCATGGAGCAGTGCCTTGGGAGCATGGAGGCATAAAGGGAGACTTACTGGGTACTAAGCAAGAAAATTCAAATGAACTCATGGCCTCTGAAACAGTTTGAGACAGCAGCTGTAAAGAAAAGTAATAGGACTAAAATACATTGGACACGTGGTTGTAACTTTCATTTGTATGAAGGCAAAATGCATTCATGATTTATGTCCTTGTTGATTAACACCTTGAGATGTATATGTGTACGTGCATAGGCATAGTTTATTTACAACTTGGTTTTAGCAGTCATCTAGCATCTAAACCACTTATTGAAATATTGCATAGGGTCAAAGAAACAATTCTAAAGTTGGTAATAATAGAAATTAAAAAGAGGAAGGAAATGGAGGAAGGCAGTTTACCGCAGAGATATCAAGTTTTATTTTAATTTTTCAGCTTGAAATTTAACACAAAAGATAAATCTTTCCCGACAGGATAGGCTAAGGAATATATCATATCAACTCGCAAGTTATTAACTGAGATTTTGGAGACAGATATCACCTCAGTAACTGTTCCAAATGCATTTACTTTATTTTAAAGGTTGTTCTTTCCATTATTAATGCTATACTGAATCACAGAGCCGTTTATGATGAAGTGTGCTACTCTAAAAATCCCGTGAATGCATCTGCAGTGGTGGCTGATGTTTCAACTCATCCTAAGATATACTGTACATTTTTGGAAGATGTTTTTATCTTATCGCATATTCTCTGAAGACTGTTAGAATCCAATTTATTAGCTCTCTGGAAGTTGAAAGCTATGCTTGAATAAAGGGATACCAATATTTGTCAGGATTGGCTCAAATTATGTATTTTATGAGATAACAGCATAATTCCAGACTTTGAACGTCTTACATCAGTAATGATTCTGGTGCAGGTAGTGTAGACAGGTTTTAACCAGCTTCAGGAGGGATTTCTTTGCTCATTAAAGTCAGAAAATATCTTCCCTGTAGTACTTTCAGTGTCCCCAGTAAAACTGGGAAGTTTTACTTAAAGAAAAAAGAAGACTTTAATCAACCCCAGAAATGGTTTTAAAACTTACTCAGGTGTAAAGATATAGGGAGAAGTGGTGTGGGAAACCTCAACTGGGATCCCAGAGGCCTGAGTTTAAGTAACATTTTTTTTTTCTCTTGCTGGCTGGACAACTTATGCTAGTCACTTAACCTCTCTGAGACACAGTTGCCTCAAGTATAAAATAGGCAAGATGAAAATGCTGGTCTTTATCTTAGGACATTTTGTCTGGTCTAGTCATCTCTCTGGACCAGGTAGGATTTCCCAAGGTGCTCAAGCAACAAGAGAGTGAGTAGGTGGTCATTTACTGAGATGTGTGTACCTGTGCGATGCCAAAGCTACTTAAGGGAAAAAGAAGTAGATAATGTTAATTTAGATTCCAGAGTTAGATTCTAGGGCCGTAAAAGGCAAAATGGCTGATCTAGGGACTCTCACTGAGATCACCGAGGTCAATTGGATCCATGCTTCTCACTTTACAGATGAGGAAGCTGAGTCCAAGAAAGAATGAGGGGCTTGGAAATCTCACACATCCAGCCAGTGTTGGCAGGGCCTGGAATCCAGACTCGTAAGCCCCCGGACTGGATATTATTTGACAAACTGTTTTCCCTCGTCTGTTCCCTTTTCAAAACCTGCTCGCAGGAAAGGACAGCGTAACCTCATTTTAGGCACAGATGTAAATGACTCATAAGTCTTCAATTATTTTTCTGTGGAGCACTGTAATGAAATATGATTACTGACAGCAGTAAACTGGGAGGGGTCTGGTGTTTGGAGGGCACATGAACACTTGTTTTCAACATCTCACAAATCAGCCCTTCATACTTTCTTACGACCCTTGTCATTATTTTTTTTTCCTTCCCTTGCTGTTCAGGTAAAAACAGATCTCTACTCAAGCAGTAGCTGAAAACTTCGCAGGCCTTGGCCCGCATGTTTTCAGAGCAAGAAGACCAATCTTTCATTTATTTAACAAGCATTTATTGAGGATCAATTATCTCCAGGTACTGTCTGGTTCCTGGGGATAATAGCAATGAGCCAGACTAAGTTTCTGACCTAATAATTTTTTAGTCCCAGTGACAGATGTCATGCCTGTCTCTTGGGCTAGCAGAAGAGGAATCAGCTATGAGACACATGTTCAGGAGTTCCTGAGTGAGTCTTTGCCATCCTGTTTTTCTTTACCTGCTCTTTTCAGAGATAGAAATGCCTTCAGGAGGGGTAAAATGAGAGAATTCTTTTTCACCATCATTTTTCTTGGTGTTCATTCTAAATATCAGATTTTCCTAAAAGAAATGACTTAACATCAATTCATTCCTCCTGATTTTTTTTGCAAAATATGTTGAACCCAAACTAGGGAACACAAAAGTGGGCATCTTCAGAATCCCAGGATTCAAAAGTGGTGTATACTCAGTTTGCAAAGGGAAGCACAAGACAGACTGCATCTAGTGTATTTTCAAAACCCGCAGCCCACAGTCTTTGTTACTGCAATATTTTGGTTCTGTTTCAAACAATTTCTTCCACCTTGTATAATCATGGCACTGAATAAACGTTCAACATTAAAACAGTTACTGCTTTTCAGCTCCAGGATGGCTGTGTTTCAGAACCGAGGGAAGCATGTGCCTTCCGGATGAAAGGTGTAGTATAAATGCAACTTATTACCATTTTAGGCAGAATTCCCAGGCTGGCATTTAGCAATTAAAAAAGCAAAGCTAAACAAGCCCAGGAGATCAACATTCCCTTTTCTTCCAACCCAAGATGCTCAGTTATTGTGGACAAAGAACTAGAGGGCCCCACTGTCCTTTGTTGACTCTCTTCGGAGCCTCTAAAGCAGCGCAGGCGGGAAGGGAGAGAATTAGTTTTTCATTTCCATTAATCAATGGAGGGTCTAAATGAAGAGGTACAAATGGCTCTTTTAAGAATTCGTCAAAGCAAAATTCACATTATAAAAGATTTACTGATTTTCTCCTCTCAGTTGAATAATCTCTCGTGATATTTCCAAGCCTTTATCTTCTCTTCAAAGAATGCTCTGTCTTGGGCTTAACTTTGCAAGGTGCATGGTTGAGTGGCAGAGATTAACCTTCACAGGAAAATGTAGATTTGGAAAAATTTACTTCTGGGTGAGCATGGTTTAGTAAAATAGACGTTTTCCTAATTCAAAGAAAAGAAACTCGGCATTTTAAAAACCTCATATACTGGTGATTCCTGAGTGATGGATAAAGTGTTTTCCTCAGAGATATATATTCTTCTCTGTTCGGATTCAGGAATTTGCTGTGAGACTAAGTTTTTCCCCCAAACATTGTTACCTTTAAATATTCAGTATTGATTTCTGCCTATTCTCTTTCCCAAGTTCAAGGTTATGAGCTCCTAGACTAATTTGTAAGGTATCTGTACTTGCAAGGAAATGTGAGGTCTCCTTTCCAGGGACTTTTGTAATCTTCTCTCTAATTCTGCTGATATAATGAATCTGGGAACCCTAACCTTAAGGTCAACTAATTTATTGTTAGTGACCTGTATTGAGGGAAACACAGCAACAGAGGGATGATGATAATTTTTGTCATCAAAGCAAGTGTACTGCTTACAAGTATATGAACCTAAATTTCTCTTGAACATATTTTTAAATCTTTTATCTGTAAATTTTCTCAAGAATAAGCAACAATAGCATAGAAATATATATTATGCTGAAGGAAAAAATATCTTTCAAATGAAGCCCTTGTTGCTATCTTTTTAACATTTTTATTGTGTTTGCTATTTATTAGGTACCATAAATGTGAACATGGTTTTAATTCTTCCTCAAGTCTCAAGCACAGGTGCTTCATTTGATGTTTTTCCTGGAGGGCAGCATCCCATTACAGCACGTGCTAAAGGACAAGTTGGAGTGTTATATACCCAGAGAAAGGCCCATACAAGTATTCAGTTACAGTCAACTTCAAAGTTAATACTTGATATTTGCTCTAGGTCTAATGACAATTAGATTGAGCAAAGCAGGCATGGGGAGGACATTGCATCCACTAAAGCAATTGCATGACACAAGAGCACAATATTCTAAGTCCAGCCAGAACCATTCTGTATGACCCTGTAATGATGGACTGTACATTTGTCAAAAGCCCATAGAAATTTACAGCACAGAGAATGAGCCTTAATGTATATATTTCTTAAATTTGAGAAAATCATTTAGGAGGTCAGAGGATCATAGGGTGGATTGCAGTCTATGACAAAAGAACCTAAGTGCATTACAAATGTGTGAAACAATATCACTAAATGAGCTAGAGAAAAACGGTCTGAAAATACCCAAGGAAAGTGTTCCACCTAAGAGAGGACTAGTGCACCAGTGATATACACAGGGCTTTTTTTGGAGTGCCGCCTGCATCAGAATCACCTCTGTAACTTTTAAATTCTATTTTTAAATAAACATGAAGCTATCCCCATTTTTAGATATTCTGAGTCAGTTGGTGTTGGGTGGATCATTCATTAAAGAGGTCAATGAATGTTAATAAAACAAGAACCTAATATTAATCACATAGAGGCTTAATATTCATACAGAATTGGGATGAATTATGCAGAAACGTTTAATATCTGTTTCTTCTCCCTTTCCAACTGGGTTTCAACCAGAAATCTATGTGAGTTACACATTCCCTGAGGCTGAATTGACTTGTTTATGTAATTGCCCGTTTTCTTCTCCAAGTTAAAATTTTTATGATGGAAAATACGTTTCTTTTTATTCTGTATTTTTCCTTCTATCAAGGAAAATTTCTGCATTAGACTGCAATGGTTATGGGACAGGAAAATCAAGTATTTTTAAAAAAAATTTATTATAAAATCTATGTGAAAAAAGATTTTTGATATATGGATATTGGTTCTTAAAAATAATACATAAGAAAATAAAATACACACATCAGGAATTTGGAATAGTTAGAAATGTGAAATATGTAGGGCTTCTGAATGATTTTGCAGTGGTAGAAAGTCATAAAGAAGATCAGACCCCTGAGAATGCAAATTTCACAAACCTCCCTCTCCTGGTTCTGGTGTTACTGTTTCTAGTTGTTTTCAATGGAATTTAGGTTACTTTAGTGATGAGTTCAGGGAGGAATTGGGAGATGACAGTCAAAAATATTGTAACATTGGGCAGTGCCTCTTCATAAAATCTTTTTTTTATATAGTTTCCTCATTGGATAATTTTATTTTTTAAATTTTCTTTTAATTGGAGTAAAATTGCTTTGTAGTGTTGTGTTAGTTTATGCTGTACAATGAAGTGAATCAGCTATATGTATACCTATATTTCCTCCGTCTTGGACCTCCCTCCCACCCTTCTAGGTCATCACAGAGCACTGAGCTGTGCTCCCTGTGCTATACAACAGGTTCCCACTAGCTCTCTTTTTTACACATGGTAGTGTATATATGTCAGTGCTACTCTCTCAGTTCATCCCACCCTCCCCTTCCCGCCCTGTGTCTACATATACATTCTCTACGTCTATATCTCTATTCCTGCCCTACAAATAGGTTCATCTGTACGATTTTTCTAGATTCCATATATATATGTTATAATATACAGTATTTGTTCTTTTCTTTCTGGCTTACTTCACTCTGTATCACAGACTCTAGGTCTGTATGACAGACTCTAGGTACATCCACATCTCTACAAATGACCCAATTTCATTCCTTTTTATGGCTGAGTAATATTCCATTGTATATATATACCCCACATCTTCTTTATCTGTTTGTCTGTCGATGAACACTGAGGTTGCTTCCATGTCCTGGCTATTGTAAACAGTGCTGCAGTGAACATTGTGATACATGACTCTTTGAATTATGGTTTTCTCAAGGTATATGCCCAGTAGTGGAACTACTGGGTCAATAAGGTAGTTCTATTTTTAGTTTTTTAAGGAATCACCATACTGTTCTCCGTAGTGGATGTATCAATTTACATTCCCACCAACAGTGCAAGAGCATTCCCTTTTCTCCACACCCTCCCCAGCATTTATTGTTTGTAGATTTTCTGATGATGGCCATTCTGACCAGTGTGAGGTTATACCGCATTGTAGTTTTGATTTGCATTTCTCTAATGTTTAGTGATGTTGAGCATCTTTTCATGTGCTGCTTGGCCATCTGTATGTCTTCTTTGGTGAACTGTCTATTTAGGTCTTCCACCCCTTTTTTTTTTTTTTTTTTTTGCGGTACGCGGGCCTCTCACTGTTGTGGCCTCTCCCATTGTGGAGCACAGGCTCCGGATGCGCAGGCTCAGCGGCCATGGCTCACGGGCCCAGCCTCTCCGCGCCATGTGGGATCTTCCCAGACCGGGGCATGAACCCGGGTCCCCTGCATCGGCAGGCGGACTCTCAACCACTGCGCCACCAGGGAAGCCCCCCACCCACTTTTTAACTGGGTTGTTTGTTTTTTTGTTTTTGAGCTCCATGAGCTGTTTGTATATTTTGGAGATTAATCCTTTGTCCATTGCTTCATTTGCAAATATTTTCTCTCATTCTGAGGGTGTCTTTTCACCTTGTTTATGGTTTCCTTTGCTGTGCAAAAGCTTTTAAGTTTCATTAGGTTGCATGTTTATTTTTAATTTTATTTTCATTACTCTAAGAAAAGGTCTTGCTGTGGTTTACATCAAACGGTGTACTTCCTACATTTTACTCTAAGAGTTTTATAGTGTCTGGTCTTACATTTAGGTCTTTAATCCATTTGGAGTTTATTTTTGTGTATGGTGTTAGGTAGTGTTCTAATTTCATTCTTTTACATGTAGCTGTCCAGTTTTCCCAGCACCACTTATTGAAGAGGCTGTCTTTTCTCCATTGTGTATTCTTGCCTCCTTTGTCATAGATTAGTTGACAATAGGTGCATGGATTTATCTCCGGGCTTTCTGTCCTGTTCCATTGATCTATATTTCTGTTTTTGTGCCAGTACCATACTGTCTTGATTACTGTAGTTTTGTGGTATAGTTTGAAGTTGAGGAGCCTGATTCCTCCAGCTCCGTTTTTCTTTCTCAAGATTGCTTTGGCTTTTCAGGGTCTTTTCCATTTTCATACAAATTGTAAAATTGTTTCTTCTAATTCTGTGAAGAATGCCATTGGTAGTTTGATAGGGATTGCACTGAACCTGTAGATTGCTTTCAGTAGTATAGTCATTTTCACAATATTGATTCTTCCAATCCAAGAACATGGTATATTTCTCCATCCGTTTATGTCACCTTTGATTTCTTTTATCAGTTTTTTATAGTTTTCTGACTTTAAGTCTTTTGCCTCCTTAGGTAGGTTTATTCCTAGGTATTTTATTATTTTTGTTGCAGTGATAAATGGGATTGTGTCCTAATTTCTCTTTCTGATTTTTCATTGTTAGTGTATAGGAATGCCAGAGATTTCTGTGCATTAATTTTGTATCCTGCAACCTTACCAAATTCATTGACTAGTTCTAGTAGTTTTCTGGTGGCATCTTTAGGATTTTCTATGTATAGTATCATGTCATCTGCAAACAGTAACAGCCTTACTTCTTCTTTTCCAATTTGTATTCCTTTTATTTCTTTTTCTTCTCTGATTGCTGTGGCTAGGACTTCCAAAACTATGTTGAATAACAGTGGTGAGAGTGGACATCCTTGTCTTGTTCCTGATCTTAGTGGAAATGCTTTCAGTTTTTCACCATTAAGTATGATGGTTGCTGTAGGTTTGTCATATATGGTCTTTATTATGTTGAGGTAGTTTCCCTCTATGCCCATTTTCTGGAGATTTTTTTTATCATAAATGCGTGTTGAATTTTGTCAAAAGCTTTTTCTGCATCTATTGGGATGATCATATTGTTTTTATTCCTTGACTTGCATATATTAAAGAATCCTTGCTCTCCTGGGATAAATCCCACTTGATCATGTGATATGATCCTTTTAATGTTTGCTAGTATTTTGCTAGCAATTCTGTTTGCTAGTATTTTGTTGAGGATTTTTGCATCTATGTTCATCAGTGATACTAGTCTATAATTTTCTTTTCTTCTGAAATCTTTTTCTGGTTTTGGTATCAGGGTAACGGTGGTTTCATAGAATGAATATGGGAATGTTCCTTCCTCTGCAATTTTTTGGAAGAGTTTGAGAAGGAAGGAAGTTAGCTTTTCCCTAAATGTTTGATAGAATTCACCTGTGAAGCCATCTAGTCCTGGGCTTTTGTTTGTTGGAAGATCCTTAATCACAGTTTCAATTTCAATACTTGTGATAGGTATGTTTATATTTTTAAATTTTTCCTGGTTCAGTCTTGGAAAATTGTACCTTTCCAGGAATTTGTCCATTTCTTCGTGGTTGTGCATTTTATTGGCATATAGTTGTTTGAAGTAGTCTCTTATAATCTTTTGTATTTCTGCAGTGTCAGTTGTGATTTCTCTTTTTTCATTTCTAATTTTATTGATTTGCATCCTCTCCCTTTTTCTCTTGATGAGGCTAAAGGTTAATCAATTTTGTTTATCTTCTCAAAGAACCAACTTTTAATTTTATTGATCTTTGCTATTGTTCTCTTCGTTTCTATTTCATTTATTTCTGCTCTGATCTTTATGATTTCTTTCTGTTTACTGACTGGATTTTCTCTGTTCTTCTTTCTCTAGTTGTTTTAGGTGTAAGGTTAGATTGTTTAGTTGAGATTATTTCTTGTTTCTTGAGGTGGGATTGAATTGCTATAAATTTCCCTGTTAGAACTGCTTTTGCTGTGTCTGATAGGTTTTGGGTCGTTGTGTTTTCGTTTGTCATTTGTTTCTATGTATTTTTTTGTTTCTCCTTTGATTTCTTCAGTGATATTTTTGCTATTTAGCAGCATACTGTTTGGCCACCATGTATTTGTGTTTTTTTACAATTTTTTTTCCTGTAATTGATATCCAGTCTCATAGCACTGTGGTTAGAAAAGATGCTTGATACAATTTCAATTTTCTTAAATTTTCTGAGGCTTGATTTGGGACCCAAGATGTGATCTATCCTGGAAAACATTCCATGTGCACTTGAGAAAAAAGTGTATTCTGCCACTTTTGGGTGGAATGTTCTATAAATATCAAAACTATCTGGTCTGTTGTGTCATGGATGAGGAGCAGAATAAAGTTGTGTCATTTAAAGCTTGTGTTTGTGTCATTTATAGCTTGTGTTTCCTTATTTATTTTCTGTTTGGATGATCTGTCCAATGGTGTACATGGGGTGTTAAAGTACCCTACTATTATTGTGTTACTGTTGATTTCCCCTTTCATGACTCTTAGCATTTGCCTATGTATTGAGGTGCTCCTATGTTGGGTGCATAAATATTTATAATTGTTATGTCTTCTTCTTGGATTGATCCCTTCATCACTATGTAGTGTCCTTCCTTATCTCTTGTAATAGTCTTTATTTTAAAGTCTATTTTATTTGACATGAGTATTGCTACTCCAGCTTTCTTTTGATTTCCATTTGCATGGAATATCTTTTTCCATCCCTTCACTTTCAGTCTGTATGTGTCCCTAGGTCTGAAGTGGCTCTCTTGCAGGCAGCGTATTTATGGGTCTTGTTTTTGTGTACATTCAGTGAGCCTGTGTCTTTTGGCTGTAAATTTAATCCATTTACATTCAAGGTTATTATCGATATGTATGTTCCTATTACCATTTTCTTTATTGTTTTGAGTTTGTTTTTGTGTGTCTTTTTCTTCTCTTGTGTTTCCCGCTTAGAGAATTTCCTTTAGCATTTGTTGTAAGGCTGGTTTGGTGGTGTTGAATTCTCTTAGTTTTTGCTTGTCTGAAAAGATTTTGATTTCTCCGTCGAATCTGAATGAGATCCTTGATTGGTAGGGTGATCTTGGTTGTAGGTTTTTCTCTTTCATCACTTTCAGTATATCCTGCCACTCCCTTCTGGCCTGCAGAGTTTCCACTGAAAAATCAGCTGGTAACATTATGGGGATTCCTTTGTATTTTATTTTTTGCTTTTCCCTTGGTGCTTTTAATATTTTTTCTTTGAATTCAATTTTTGTTTGTTTGATTAATATGTGTCTTGATGTTTTTCTCCTAGGGTTTATCTTGTATGGGACTCTCTGCACTTCCTGGACTCAGGTCACTTATTTCCTTTCCCTTGTTAGGGAATTTTCCACTATAACCTCTTCAAATATTTTTTCAGACCCTTTCTTTTTCTCTTCTTTTTCTGGGACTCCTATAATTCGAATGTTGGTGCATTTAGTGTTGTCCCAGAGGTCTCTGAGATTGTCTTCAATTCTTTTCATTCTTCTATCTTTATTCTGCTCCTCAGCAATTATTTCCACCATTCTGTCTTCCAGTTCACTTATTCATTTTCTCCCTCAGTCATTCTGTTATTGGTTCCTTCTAGTGTATTTTTCATTCCAGTTATTGTGTTGTTCATCTCTGTTTGTTTGTTCTTTAGTTCTTCTAGATCTTTTTTAAATGTTTCTTTTATTTTCTCAATCCATGCCTCCGTTCTATTTCCAAGATTCTGGATCATCTTTACTATCATTACTCTGAATTTGTTTTCAAGTTAGTTGCCTATTTCCTCTTCATTTATTTGGTCTTGTAGGTTTTTACCTTGCTCCTTCATCTGTGATATATATTTTTGTCATCTCATTTTTTTTTTTTTGATGGGTGTGATTGTGTTCCTGTCTTACTGGTTGTTTGGCCTGAGGCGTCCAGCACTGGAGTTTGTAGACTGTTGGGTAGAGTTGGATCTTGGTGCCAAGATGAGGACTCCTGTGAGACCTCACTCCGATGAATATTCCCTGGGGTCTGAGGTTCTCTGTTAGTCCAGTGGTTCAGATTCAGAGCTCCAACTGCAGGAGCTCTGTCGAACCAAGATCATGCAAGCCACAGGGGATGGCAAAAAAAAAAGAAATAAAGGAGCAGAACAATAAATAAGAGTAAAAAATAAAATTAGATCAGAAAACTAGCAGATGTGTTAGAAAGAGTAAAAAAGTAAAAATATTGATGAAACAACAATCGGAGGTAAAACAGAACCACAATAGTAAAAAAGAGGAGGAAGAAAGAAAGCCGGAAAAGGCCTTGGCTGTGGGGAGTGGGGCTTAGGCAGGGACAGGGTTTGGGTGGTGGGTGGGGCCTATGCCTAGGACCCACAGGGCTGGAAAAGGCCCTGGGGGGCGTGGGGGTGGGTCTTAGACTCAACACAGCAGAAGGGGCCCAGGTGTGCCTCTGGCCTTGGGGGTTGGAGGACCAGGTCCAGGTCCCCACAGGCTCACTGGGCCCAAGTGGGCAGGGGAAACGCTAGATGTGCTCCCCCCGATCCTCTGATCCCAGAGGGCCCATCCCTTTCTGCCTCTCCTCTTCTCCCCCTGCCTCCCTCCTATGCCCCTAGGACTGCCACAGCTGGAGGGGGCCTCAGAGGGTGGGGGACCTGGCCTGGGAGCCCAGCAGCCTTCCCGGGGCCGAGTGTGTGGGGGAAATGCACACTGTACCTCCCCTGATCCTACCAAAGTGTTTTTTATTTTTCCTGTGCCTGTTACTCATGAGATGGGGCTCAAGGGTTTTAACTGGAACCATAGGTAAGGCCTCATGAGATCAATTAAACCTCCCCAAACTGTGTGTCCATCTGGCCTATGATCATTCCTCTGTTGTGTAGTAGCCCCAAGAGGGCAATGGAGAAGAGCTCTGGTATTACCCTCGACTCCATCTCTGGACTGTTCCAGGAGGTACTGAAGGAAACAGAACTTTGAAAGTCTTCTGAGAACCTTCTATTCATTGAAACTTGGTATAATGTGAAACTGCATTCATATCATGGTATCTATCTCCATGAAATTTCTATAGAGTTGTGTTTTGGGAAACAAACATATGCTTCATAAATGCACACACACATATTAGTAAAGAGTCATAAGTATCTATATTTTAACTTTTGTATATGGGAGTGACTTCAGAAATCATCCATTTAGGAAATCTGATTTTACAATGAGGGAATCGAGATTCCAGAAAGAAACACAATGGCAATTCTTATTCCCACTAGAATATGGATATGCAGGGCTTAAACCCACAGCATAGTGCTCTTTCTGCCATAATTACAAGAAGATATATGGATACAGACAAAGTTATAGGTATATACCTGTAACACAAAATTGGTTGGAAACAAATAATTTCTAAACAATCTGGTATGTTTCAGTGGGGTATGAAATAAACCCCATAGATTCTAGCTTGAGTCTGAGTGGTTTGTTTTTTATTTTTTTTTTATACTGAACACATACATCCCATAAAGAAAAACAAATACTTAAGAGGCCAGATAATCTTGATTACATATTATCATAACTGATGAAAAAGGGCTTCAACAAATGCTTTAATTTTATAGATCCTGTGCAGTAAGACTTGGTAACCTTTATAGTACTACCACAGAGTTTTGCCTATTAGTAGTTCTCAGTAAATCTATGTTAATTAATTGAAGGCATAAAATGCAGGCATCTCTTAATTTGTTGTCTGTGAGAAAAAATTTATCTCATCTCATCGCAGATTTATATGGAGCTGCTATGTGGATGATTGCATCTTCATGTGTTTAAAGGAAAAACTAAAGAAAGTACATTGTAATAAATGCCTACTAAATGACAGTCACTTTATATCTATTATCCCACTTAATCCTTAGCACATCCATGTGCCATAAAAATATAGCCTCTACGTACAGGTGAGAAAGTTGAGGCTTATGTCAACCAGTAAGAAGGAGTATTTTCAGGGTTGGAACCAAATTCTCTCTCACTACAAAGCCCATCAATTTTTTACACTATAATCAAATCTGTGATATAGTAAAGAGGCTTCATAATATGCTTTTCCTATTGTTATTTTCAAATATCTATGTGCCTGGGTGGGTCATAAGAAGAAGAAAAAGAAAGCAGAGTCAAGATTTTCGACCCAAACGGTATATATACTGTTCTTTTTTGGTGTGACTCTACAGAGCATCCCAATACTGTGCAACTCTATTCATCTCAAGCCATATGGAAAGAGTTTTATGTTTTAAACAATCAGACTTGACAGCACTATTGTTTCTTTCTTATTTAATATCCCTCATCCCTGGAGCCCAGCCAGAATCTGTATTCTCTCTCTAAATTTAATTCTTATTCTTTGTACATATCACTTGTTTGTCAGGAGACAGCAACTTAATGGCATTTGTTCCTGTGGCTTAGGAGCATCTGGGTTATATCACTTTTTTAGGTGACCTCTTAGCTCAGAGGGAATAAAGTTCTTTGTCTAATGATCTTTCAAGGGCCCTTGTCACTGGTGTTTTTGCTTTCCAGATCCTATGTTGTTTTGTAAATGTCTTGAGATGACAGGATTTCTAGATATTTATTTGTTTCTGCTCAAAAGAGGATGGCAGTTAAAAATGTAGAAGGAACAGTGAACAAGGATATTATAAAGGAGAAACTAACAAAGTCACAGTTGTTGGTGTGTAACTTGATGGACTGACAAGTCTTAAACTCCAGAGGAAATGGAAGCAAAAGCTACGTAATGGGAAAAAAAAATGCATCTCTACATTTTGTGTCATTTCAGCTCAATTCAATTCATTTAGTTCAGTTCAGATCAATTCACTTCAACATATATTTCTTTGAGCCCTCAGTGAAGAGCAGGTACTATCCCAGATGCTGAAACAACTTGTGTTTCCCTAAGGTCTTATGTGGCCAAGCAAAATGGAACCACACTGTGGATAGCTTTGAGAAAGTCCCTTTACCTCCCTGGGTTTCAGTTTCCTCACCTGTTAAAGGGTGATCTCTTCCAGTCATTCGCATTACGTGACATTCCTAATGGTAAGGTTACACTATAATTGAAAGAGCACTTGCTTTAAAATTGGTGATTAACATTTTAGTCCCAACTCTGTTACTATTTAGATGTTTGCACTTGGCAAGTCACTCGGCTTTTTTGGGTCTCCTCCGAGAGATCAGAGAAAATGATTTTGAAGGTTCCCTTTTTGCCATATATTTCTATTAGACTGGCTATAACCTCACGTGTCCATATTCATATTGCATGGGGTAAGTAATCAAACCATGAAGATTTTTGTTGTTGTTGTTGAACCTAATTGTTATTCTTTACTCACAGTGGTATCCATACTGGTATGGTTTGTAAACTGTGACCACACAGACATGCAACTGGTGCCTGTGGCAGAAATCATGACTTTGTGAGGAATGTCAAAAATTTCCAAAATGGATATCTCTTTGAATAGCAGAGAAGTTTCTGCTCAGATTTTAATTGGTGTGGGGTTTGTGTTTGTCAACTTGCAGCAAAGAAATATTTTATGAAATTAACACTTATACAACACTTCTGTTGTATCTATTACAGATCACTAAATATTGTAGTTTCCCTCTCTGTAGCATCCTTTCTGCATAAGGATTTCTCACCTGATCGACATCAGGCTTTTCCATGTGACTTGCCTTGGCCAATAAATGTGAGGAGGAGTTAGATGTGCCACTTCTGAATGGAAGTTTTAAGAGAGGAAGTGAACAATTACTGGGTTCCCTTTCTCTCTACCCTGAGATAAGCAATGTCATAGGGTCTGGGGTGACATGGGACTTGGCGTGAAAACACTGTGGAGCTGTCCTGTGATTATTGTAGTGTGATCAAGGATTAATCTTAAAAAAAAAAAGGCTTTGCCCAAATCCATCTGAGAGTTTGGGCTTTTTGAGCTCTAGCTGTCCCAGACTCCTTGTATGGTACCTTACAATAAACACTGCACTTTGCTTCACCACACACACAAAAAAGGACTAGTCTTTTGTCTTTGTAATTTGCTAGGATTTCTTTTTCTGTTGCGTTATAATCCGGTCTGCCCTGAGTACTTTGCTTGCTACTGAGAAATACAGTGGTGAGCAAGGCACATCTAATCTTGGGTCCTTTATGAACATTTCCGTGAAGCAAGATGTTATAGTAATGTATCATGTATATTACAGTAGAGGAAGTATGCAGTTCATGCATATATTGGGGGAAGCAAACCTTG
The DNA here is from genome assembly GCF_008692025.1 of Phocoena sinus. Lineage (NCBI taxonomy): Eukaryota > Metazoa > Chordata > Mammalia > Artiodactyla > Phocoenidae > Phocoena > Phocoena sinus. The sequence goes on along the minus strand of NC_045768.1, from coordinate 75,097,370 downwards.
ATAATATGCGTTTAAGCTAACAGTTTATAAATTAATAGGAGTGAAACTGGCTAAGGGCCAAGAGGAGGCAGAGGGTGTTAGCAACAGGAAAAAAAAAAAAAAACTACACAGGCCAAGGCATAAGGGCTAGAAAGATCATGGGAGAGTTCCGGAACTCATCGCTGAATGTGGCTTTAAGAGAGTCCAGGGGAACAGAGAAGAAACAGGGCTGGTTAGATACCATCAATAATAATAATATTGAGCATTGATTAACTTTGTTCTAAGGGCTTCACATACATTTTCTTCACGATTATTATCACCATTTTTATAGAAGAGGAAATTGAGCCAGAGAGAGGTTTAATAACTAGCCTGTAGTCACACAGCAGGAATGTGATTTTATCTGAAGGGCAATAGGAAATCGCTGAATGGTGTTACACAGAGGCGCCTCGTGAACAGATTCACCTTTTAGAAAGATCATCCGGCTGCAGTAGGTTGCCAACTCCAAGTTCCACTCTGGGTGGAGGAAGCATGGGCCCCAACTTGTGCTTCTCTTATCAATCTGACTCCATTGACTAAAACAGTTGGCAAGATGGAAGCTGATAGCCAGCTAGAGCACTGCAGAAAAGGAGGTCACTCTTCAAAAATGCTTTTTTGAAAATTAATAAAGTTTATTATTTTTTTTAATTTAAAAGATAGGGAGTGATTCACGAATTTTCATGTCATCCTTGTGCGGGGGCCATGTTAATCTTTTCTGTACCGTTCTGATTTTAGTATATGTGCTGCGGAAGTGAGTGCAGAAAAGGTGGAGTTTTGAAGGAGTGGGGTGTTCTATGCAAGGAGAAATACATTGTGGGTCTCAAGAGCATTTAGATTTGGGTAATAGTTTTAATAACAATATAATGAATTGATCCTCCCAATGAGCCCTTGTACCTAATTCAAATAATGGATGTGATGTTACATCAATATTTTGAGCATTTCAATTTACTTTTGACTGTAAAATAGATAATATAGTGCACAAGTTAAGGCAGAGCCAAAAATCTTTAAAGCAGATTTAGCTAGTGGTCCATGTGTTCTGCCCTCCTTGTTGACTGACGTTGAATAATAGTGGTCATAATTTGCGTTTCTCTTTGTCATAAGTAGAGAGTTGTAAAGACCTCGCAGGGAGAGAGCTGTTTGTGGATGACAGTGACATCTCTGACTGTTTTCTGTGAGTTCTTTGGTAACCATCAGAAGCCTCCAGAGACTTGAGCCTGACTGAAGAGGTCCCCAAGTCAAGATGCTAGGGGCTGTGATTAATATGTATGCTCTTCAGGATTTTGTAGGATCTCTTCTGTTTCAACAGAATTCAAAGGAAGAATTGTAGGTAATTTTGACATTTCTGGTTTGCTTTCTATAACCTCCTCTATACACCATCCTTGGAACCTTGACTCTTTCTCTTTCCCCTTCTCTTTTCCTTTCCTCCCTCCTCTTTTTTCTTTCTTCTTCCCTTCCCTGCTTGCTCCTTTGACTACACTTTTTCTCCTTTTAAAACAGCCAGTGTCTGTGGCAAATAACATGCTAGAAATGAGCTGACTGCCAATATGCATAGGAAGAGTTCTTACAACAGAGAAAGGATGTTATGAGACATCGCATATTAATCTTTTCATTTTGGTCTGTAAAGACCCGGGTTCGGCCACGTTAACCCATATGCTTTTAAGGAGATGCTGTTAGGTCGGAATAGGAGATTTGGGGGGTGAGAGGCAGAGATTTGCAGCTCCAGTGTCCAGGAACACAGGTTGACTCTGCAATTGTGGCCTGTCTTTAACAGCCACAGGCAATGCGTCCTTTGTGGTACCATTTCGAGGGGCAGGCTTGGCAGAGGTTTTTAATGCTACTCTTTCCAAACCAACTGTCCTGCCAGGGAAGTTGTCTGAAAAAAATCAGTGCAGGTTTAGGGATGGTTTTTTTGAATTTTCCTAAAATAACCAATACTGAGTTGCCAGATTTGATAGCTCTTTTTATATATCTTGCAGCAGCTGGATCAAAATCTAATGAAGATGTTTGCATCTGACAATGGCAGGCCTTGCACGTTTCTATCCTATTTCTTGAGTGCGCAAATGCATTTCATTTGGAAATATGAAAGGCATATTTAGTGTCAACTGATGGTTCTTTGTTTTTTAATTCCCAGTAATGTCTTCGGTTAGTGCTTTTGTTAACATTTTTGCATTATACAGTAGGTGACACAGGAAGATAATCAGTGTGCTGAAAGCAATGAAAGAGTTTATATCCAACTTCTTCTGCCTAGTAAATGGGTCCATTTGGCATAGAAACACATTAACATCTTTACGGTGGAATGATTGTGGAAACAGGTTATTCATGGGGCCTGTGCATCTTCCTCCTGCTGACGTAAGACGTATCTTCTAGATTGGAGAAAAGGAATGAGCCATTTTTCTCCCCTTGGAACTGTAAACAAAAGTAAAACTATTAATAGATGCTGTAGCTAATCCTAAGAAGCTGCAACCGAGAGATTAAATAACGTTGTGAAGAGGGAAAACTGGAATGAAAGTGGGGGGGAGCGAGTTCCCCGATCACTGAGGTACCTTAGACAAGGACAAACTGAAGGACTCTAGCTGATCAGAGGATTGACAGTTAGTATAAGAGGGGATTCCTGGTTTCAGCAAAGTAAGTATCAATTCATCTATTTCCTGAAAACTATTCTAAGGGGAGGATTTATGTTTTGTTTTTTAAGTAGTAGTCAGATGATTTTAAATGGAGTTTGGATGCCATGGTGATGCAGCTGAGCCTAAAGAGGCTGCAAGGAACTTGTGAGCCAAAAAATTGTGTTTTGTGATTAAAGACACAAAACCCGGAGAACTGGGAAGCCTTTGGGTCCATTCACAACTTGAGACTGGGACCCCATTTTAATTGCCACAGAGAATGTATTATAACAAGGGGGATGGGAATGTAATTAAATCTTGTACCTGGTATATTAGAAATGGTTAAATGTCCCCGTGTTTTCTTCCTACTAATATTCTTGGACTTTTGTTCTGCCTCTCTTCAAAGAATACAAGTTGATTGAGAGGCATTATGAGTCAGCCGCTCTGCTAAGGATCCCTACATCTCTTCAGATCTTTACACAAATGGTGAAGTTGGCATTATGGAGACAATTTAGTACTATTCAAAGTGTGGTCCATGGACAGCATCATCATTATCATGACTTGGAAACTAGCAATGCGAATCCTGTGGCTGCGCACCACACCTAATAAAACAGAATCTCCAAGCTCGGGCCCCAGGAATGTGTTTTAACAGGCTCTACAGATAAAGTTTGAGGAGCAACATTTTCTAGTGGAGGAATCTGAAGGTCAGAGTGTTTGGGTGATTTAAATAGTAAGACCACACACTGTCAGAAAAGCAGGGTTGAATTTTGGTTTATGTCTCAAGTGGGATCTTTTACAGGATCACTGAACTATCTGGTCAGGGTCACACTTGGTCTCTGAAGGTGGTTTTTCATTAGGGAGTGGTGACTGAGAATGCTTGGAATCTATGACTAATTTGAGCTGTTTGTTCTCTGCCAGAATATAAATTCTCTTGTCTCTGCTGGTGTGCCTCACTTTTGATAGAGGCCAGACTGGCCCTGCTCCTGTTGTGTAAAGAGACCAGTAAAACTCAAATAGTGATTCGCTGTTTGGCTAAAGGGGTAAAGGATGAGATTATATGACCCCCATGTATTTCACCTATTGAAACATCATGGAGAGGACTGAATGTTGATCGTCTCTCAGCATTTTTATACCTATTAAGCTCTGGGGGAAAGAATAGATCCTGGCATGTTACAGAAGTGAAGCAAATTTATTTGAGATTGCAGATCATTAAAAATCAGCAGTGAGCGCTTTCCTGGTGGCGCAGTGGTTGAGAGTCCGCCTGCCGATGCAGGGGACGCGGGTTCGTGCCCCGGTCCGGGAAGATCCCACGTGCCGCGGAGCGGCTGGGCCCGTGAGCCATGGCCGCTGAGCCTGCACGTCCGGAGCCTGTGCTCCACAACGGGAGAGGCCACAACAGTGAGAGGCCCGCATACCGCAAAAAAAAAAAAAAAAAAAAATCAGCAGTGAATTGACCTAGATCTAGGAGTTCATTGGGTGCATGAGAATATAGACCAGCACATGGGAAGGAGCCTTATTGATGTCTGGCCCTATTGACTGTCATTCTCCATGCTTGAATAAGCATTAACTCAGACCTTTGGTATTCAGGCTGCACTGAGCCTTCATAAAGAGCCAGATTCTCATTAGGATGTGACTGCCTTTACTGGCCTAATTTTGCTTTCATTTCACCCATTTTTTTTGCCCTCTTTCTTGATAGCATTTGGAAGTCATGACCCAGAGCTTGAAATATGTTATTCACTCAATAAAGGCAGGCTTTCAAAACAAAATTAATGCTGTTGTTTGGCAGCTGGTCTCACGACTAAGGGCTTTCAAGGAGGGAAGAACCTCTTGCATCTTATAGACTGAGGTTCAACCCTGAGTCTGCCACTTGCTAGTTTGTATGTCCTTGGACTTGTCACGTTTAATCCCTCGGAATCATCCTCTCCTCCTGTAGAATAGGGAGTATTTTATATCTCGTAGAGTGATTGCACTGATTAAACATGGGGGAACCATAGATTCAGTTTGCCCAAGACCATCCAGGATTATACCTGTTGTCTTGATGTAATTATGCATGGCATTCCCTTTCACTCTGAAAGTGTCCTGATTTAGATGATAAATTATTACAGTCATGCTAATAAGATACTGTATATAATGTGTCACATCCCATTGATATTTAGTAAATGAGAGCTATTATTTGAAATATTGCTTCTGGGAGTCCGTTGTACCTTCCTACTAAGCCAGACTTAGTTTTCCTCCCTGGAAATGGAATGTTGGAACACTCAGGCCTGTGCCTATCTGTGCTAGAGGGTTTGGGGAGGCCGTGCTTCCCTTTCCCCCTCCTTCAAGAGCCTGGGGCAAAACTCACTGGTCACTTCTGCAGAATCAAGTGTTGCTGTCGCCTATGGATAATTGGGCCATTGCTATAGTGTTCTGGAGCTTTCAGATGACAACTCATGATTCAGCATGGAAGTAGATTGCATTTATGAGTACCTACTCAATGTCAGGTACTCTAAAGCTCTGAACTTAAGATGGGCATTATTAGTTCCATCTTACACGTAAGGAGCCCAGACTCTGAGATGTTAAGAAATGTTTTTAAGGTCATATCTTTGCTAAGAGGAGAAGCTAGAAGTTAAGCTCTTGTTTTTCTGTCTCCTGAGCTCTTTCCACAGCAGCGCTTAAATGCCATTCATGAGGAATAATTCTAACACCACATGAAACGATGAGTAACGCCAATCAGTTGAATATTATCCGTGGCTTCCTACTTTTGACAGGTGGAGTAGACACTCCCTGTCTCAAGGAAGGAGGATATTTCTAAAACCAACCTGTCACAGTTTCTTTGATCTTAATGTTTTTCCCCCATAGGCCCAACATAGATACAGCTTTTCAAAGATCATTGAGCGTCCCGGGTATAAATTGCTGCTATCCTGCTGTCTCTGCCGAACATCCCCAAATGACGGTTATTCAGAAGCAGAAGGTCTCATTTGGGCTTGATGTGGGAGACACTAATGGACAAAAGGAGAGGAAGAGGAGAAAGAGAAAGAAAGGCAGGATGCCGGTCGGATCAGACCCATCTCCGCATAAACAGATGGAGACTTTTTGGAGAAATCCATTCCTTCCCACTTCTCTAACCATTTTAGGCTAATTCTGACCTGCGTTAGGTAGATAAAGATAAATGTGAATTTTAAATTATATTTAATCTTCATTAAAGTAATTATCTCTCTTAATGAAGAATTTGCTGGGTTGTGGTTGTGCAATGGAGTATAAAATCCTAAGTGAATAAAATCAATTTCATTCTCAGGCTAGCTTTTCTGTCCATTAATAAACAAGGCACAGAAAATATATTTGCGCAGAGTCCTGCAGCCTGCTCATAGCTCACCCAAAGCCAATACCACTTACGAAAGCAAGAAATTTGGCTCTCCATTTCTTAGCCTTCATTTTTCATCCCGAAGGAGAGTTTTTGCCCTGAGGAAGTTCCATGCGTTTCCATGTTGGGGCTGTTTACTGAGCCCAGCAGTGAGACAACTGTGGGTGATATCTCATACCCAAACAACTGCTCTAATGCAATAGTGTTCGTATGGTACAGTTTACTTCATCTGAGTGCTCTGGTTTGTTAATCACATAAGTATAAATTAGGCTCTGGCATGCTTATGTTTCCTAATGTATGAAAATTGCTTATTTATTTCCATACTGTTACAATGGAAAGAAACAGACTGGTTCTAAATAGCAGTAGTGTGAAGCAGTTAAGTGAGTTATGCATGCCCTTCAGGAAGAGGAAAATGGGGAAGTGGTGCCAGCTAGTCCCTCATGGCTGCTGGTCAAAGGAAGAAATGGACATGTCACAGAAGAGCAGAGACTTGTCCATATTTCACTGCAAGCATGTGAGCCTATTACTGTAGTTGAATCTCAAGATTTAGCTCTCATAAACTTGCTGATTGCCTTAGCTGCAACTTGGAAAAAAAATACAAGAGATGAAAAGTGCATAACCCATGGGTAAGAATTAATGATGTTAATGACAAACTTCACCTTTATCTTTACTTCTCTTTCTTTTAGGCACCACTCTTCCCCCTAAAACTTGACAAAAACAGAGGCAAACCACCCTTCAAAACATTGTATCCACACATTACCACCCCTGCTGGTGGAGGCAGCTATAGTTCAGTGTAAGAAACTGCTCTACACTTCCTTCCATGGAGTATGAATTTCCATATATTGGGTTATTGACTTATTTGTTACTGATTATTAATTAAATTACATAGTATTTATTATGTGCCAGGTTCTGTTTGAAGTACTTGTTTACTTAATCTTCATAACAACCCTATGAAATAGTTGCCCTTACCGTTCTTATTTTACATACATGGAAACTAAGGCACAGAGAGATTAAACAACTTGCCTAAGGTTACATAGTTGGTAAGTGGCTGAGCTGGGATTTGAACCCTGCCAGCCTGGCTCCAGAGTCCATGCTCTTTACTGCCACGCCTCCTTGATTCTATCATTTTTGTGTGATCAGAGTCACATCCCTGAACCCCTCAGAATTTTGGTCCTTTCTTCTGTGAAATGAGGGAGGTAACATTCACTGAGGGCTTCCTCAGGTCCATGTTGGGCTCTTTATAGATGTCATCTTATTTGACCTTTAACCCTTACATTTTACATGTGAGAAAACTGGCTCAGAGATATTTTGTAGCTTCAAGGTCACATAGAGTGTAAAGGATGGAGCAAAGTTTCAGGCTCAGGTTTGCCTATTTCAAACTTTGCATTTCTTCTCTCATATTGTGCAGTTAGGGCTCTGAGGGGTCATGCGAGACAATATATGTGGAGGCAACTAACACTTACTGGCCCATTAAACACCCAATAAAAGTTGACCTTGCAAGTTCTTGGCAAATGTGTAGAAAGGTTTGTTATTATTGTCAGTATCTTGGTCTGATGGTAGCAGAGCAAAGCGTTCTTAATGGGAGGATATGCCCTATAGGAGGCTGATCTATTAATAGCCAGTAGTGATGCTTACTGCACTTATCACTATGAGACTTCAGTTCAGAAGGTTCTGAAATGGAAAAACTGATCCAGATTGCTTAATCACAAAATTATACACCACATTCCTCTTGAATTCTCCACTAAAGACATGGCTTCTGTGGCTATCCAGGATCTGGATAGGCAAATTGCTTTTTGAAATCTTTTTTGGATTGAGAAAATAACACAGAAGATCCAAGGACACTGCATCAAATGCCATGTACTCACTACCCAAGATGAGCACATTGTTAGTAATACTGGTTTCAGATCATTAAAAAATAATATGTAACCGCAGATAGATTAAATTCCCCTATATTCCCATTATAAATCATTATTACCTTTCCTCTTTCCTTCCTTGTTTCCTTCTATTCACCCACCATCATAAATTTTGTGAATATACAATCCATATCATTTACTTTTTAAAAAAATTTATTGAAGTATATTTGATTTACAGTGTTGTATTATTTTCTGCTGTAGAGCAAAGTGATTCATCCATGAAACAGAAACAGACTCACAGACATAGAGAATGGACTTGTGGTTGCCAAGGCGGGTAGGGTGGGGAGAGAAGGATTGGGAGTTTGGGATTAGCGTATTATTTACTTTTTAACTAATATGTATGTAACCACAAACAGCAGATGTCAATACACATATCTCTAGTTAATCCGCTGATTTCTGGATAGCATTTCATTCTTTGAATATGACAAAATTTATCAATATCCCTTTTTTTGGACAGTTGAATTATTAACAATTTTGATCATACATAATTGAATACTGATTTTTAGTTTTCATGATTAGGATTGTGTCAGTATGGCTCACAGCTTCATCATTAGGTTCCCACTTCTTTTTCTCTTGGTAATATCATTCCTGGATTCTTTGGCCCTCTTGCTTTGACCTGTACAGGACCTGGTATTTTGCCATCCTCCCAGATTTCTCTTCACTATCATCCTGGGAATCTCTTTCCTTTCTCTCTGGTTGGCCTGTTTCTGGGTCCCACATCTTGCTGTTCCTGTGAAAGATTGTCTGTTGTACACGTAGCGTCACCGTCATCCTTTTTTTTTTTTTTTTTTTTTTAATATTCTCTGCATTGCATGGAAGGAGTTTGAAACTCCTTTTTCCATAATTCTTTTTCTCATAGAATTTTGAGTTAGAGCCTCCCAAAGACAAGTACTTGCACGAGATTTTTGGAAGGCAGAGGAAAAGGCGTTATTCTCTAGTGGCAGTTACATGCAGACCTAGACGAACTGCAAGCTCTTGAGAATAGCCCTGGCACGGGGAGGGGAGCTGCAGGCAACTGGGAAGGAATTCAGCTCTTTCTCTGAAACCCACTTCGCTAGCATCACCATTGGCTGTGTAATCTTCAAATTCCCTTTATGAAAGCCCTTTCTACTTGGAATATTTACACTGATTTTTGATTGACTATTGTACTGTGTTTGAGCACGCCCTCCAGTAGCTAACCTTAGACTTGATTGATAGCTTGCCGGGTACAAAAGTCAAGATCAGAAACATTTTTACCTTGGAAAATGTGTAAGGTATCTATATACTGTCTTTAAGCTTTCATTTTGTTTATTATTGGTTGTTTGTTGTTAAAAAGTCTAAGAACTCTGATATTCTGATTCTTGATTCATTTTTTCTTTTTTATGATTCTTGATCCTTTAAATGTGAAATCCAGCCTCTGCCTGCTATCCCTCATGCCTCTGCCCCAGAAGCTTATAAAATTTCTCATAATGTCCAGTTTCAATAATATGAAGACTGTGTGTTTTCATATGGTCATTATCCTGGACAATCAATGGTGCTATTCTATTTGGAAACTCTTTCTCTTTAGTTTTGGGAAACTTTCCATTTTCATTTTTGGTAACTTGCTTCCTTCCCTTTTCTTTGCTTTCTCTTTCTGTCACCTCTATTAGTCATAGGTTTATGATCCTGGCTCTGTACTTGTATTTATTTTTCTCCTATTTTTAAAAAAGAATCTCTTTTTCTTTGAATTTTGGAGAGTTATTTTAATTTTATTTTAAAATGTTTATACTGATTTTTAAAATTTGGTAATTGGGGATATTCAACACTACTGATATTTCTGTATTGATGTTAAATTTAGCAATTTTATAGAACTATTTTCTATTTTTTTCCTATAAATTTTCTTGGAATTTTTAATGGATATGTATTTTTCCATCTACAAATAATGACAGTGTTTTTCTATTTTCCCTCTCAATCTTTGTCTTTTTTTTTTTTTTTTTTTTCGGGGGCCTTTTTTATTGTCTAGAAACTCTAATACAATGTTGATACTGCTGGGGAAAACAGGTATCCTTGCCTTAACTTCCTGTTCATGGGAGAAGTTGTACATTTTATCGTGTAACATGTGGTTACTTTTTGCTCTCTTTGACTGCGACCCTTTGTAAATTTAAGAACAGTTCATTCCAAGACTAATTTACTAAGAAATTTAGTTATGTATTTTTTTTCATCTTTATTGGAGTATAATTGCTTTACAATGGTGTGTTAGTTTCTGCTTTATAACAAAGTGAATCAGCTATACATATACATATGTTCCCATATCTCTTCCCTCTTGCATCTCCCTCCCTCCCACCCTCCCTATCCCACCCCTCTAGGTGGTCACAAAGCACCTAGCTGATATCCCTGTGCTATGCGGCTGATTCCCACTAGCTAGCTATTTTACGTTTGGTAGTGTATATATGTCCATGCCACTCTCTCATTTGTCACAGCTTACCCTACCCCCTCCCCATATCCTCAAGTCCATTCTCTAGTAGGTCTGTGTCTTTATTCACGTCTTACCCCTAGGTTCTTCATGACATTTTCTGTTTCTTAACTTCTATATATATGTGTTAGTATACGGTATTTGTCTTTCTCTTTCTGACTTACTTCACTCTGTATGACAGATGCTAGGTCCATCCACCTCATTACAAATAGCTCACTTTCGTTTCTTTTTATGGCTGAGTAATACTCCAGTGTATATATGTGCCACATCTTCTTTATCCATTCATCCGATGATGGACACTTAGGTTGTTTCCATCTCCGGGCTATTGTAAATAGAGCTGCAATGAACATTTTGGTACATGACTCTTTCTGAATTATGGTTTTCTCAGGGTATATGCCCAGTAGTGGGATTGCTGGGTCATATGGTAGTTCTATTTGTAGTTTTTTAAGGAACCTCCATACTGTTCTCCATAGTGGTTGTACCAATTCACATTCCCACCAGCAGTGCAAGAGTGTTCCCTTTTCTCCACACCCTCTCCAGCATTTATTGTTTCTAGATTTTTTGATGATGGCCATTCTGACCGGTGTGAGATGATATCTCATTGTAGTTTTGATTTGCATTTCTCTAATGATTAATGATGTTGAGCATTCTTTCATGTGTTTGTTGGCAGTCTGTATATCTTCTTTGGAGAAATGTCTATTTAGGTCTTCTGCCCATTTTTGGATTGGGTTGTTTGTTTTTATGTTATTGAGCTGCATGAGCTGCTTGTAAATTTTGGAGATTAATCCTTTGTCAGTTGCTTCATTTGCAAATATTTTCTCCCATTCTGAGGGGTTGTCTTTTGGTCTTGTTTATGGTTTCCTTTGCTGTGCAAAAGCTTTGAAGTTTCATTAGGTCCGATTTGTTTATTTTTGGTTTTATTTCCATTTCTCTAGGATGTGGGTCAAAAATGATCTTGCTGTGATTTATGTCATAGAGTGTTCTGCCTATGTTTTCCTCTAAGAGTTTGATAGTTTCTGGCCTTACATTTAGGTCTTTTTTTTTTTTGCGGTACACGGGCCTCTCACTGTTGTGGCCTCTCCCGTTGCGCAGCGCAGGCTCCGGACGCGCAGGCTCAGCGGCCACGGCTCATGCGTCCAGCCGCTCTGTGGCATGTGGGATCTTCCTGGACTGGGGCACGAACCCATGTCTGCTGCATCGGCAGGCAGAGTCTCAACCACTATGCCACCAGGGAAGCCATACATTTAGGTCTTTAATCCATTTTGAGCTTATTTTTGTGTATGGTGTTAGGGAGTGATCTAATCTCATACTTTTACATGTACCCGTCCAGTTTTCCCAGCACCACTTACTGAAGAAGCCGTCCTTTCTCCACTGTACATTCCTGCCTCCTTTATCAAAGATAAGGTGACCATATGTGCGTGGGTTTATCTCTGGGCTTTCTATCCTGTTCCATTGATCTATATTTCTGTTTTTGTGCCAGTACCATACTGTCTTGATTAGTGTAGCTATGTAGTACAGTCTGAAGTCAGGGAGCCTGATTCCTCCAGCTCCGTTTTTCATTCTCAAGATTGCTTTGGCTATTCGGGGTCTTTTGTGTTTCCATACAAATTGTGAAATTTTTTGTTCTAGTTTTGTGAAAAATGCCAGTGGTAGTTTGATACGGATTGCACTGAAACTGTAGATTGCTTTGGGTAGTAGAGTCATTTTCACAATGATTCTTCCAATCCAAGAACATGGTATATCTCTCCATCTATTTGTATCATCTTTAATTTCTTTCATCAGTGTTTTATAATTTTCTGCATACAGATCTTTTGTCTCCTTAGGTAGGTTTGTTCCTAGATATTTTATTCTTTTTCCTGCAGTGTTAAATGGGAGTGTTTTCTTGATTTCACTTTCACATTTTTCATCATTAGTGTATAGGAATGCCAGAGATTTCTGTGCATTAATTTTGTATCCTGCTACTTTACCAAATTCATTGATTAGCTCTAGTAGTTTTCCGGTAGCATATTTAGGATTCTCTATGTATAGTATCATGTCATCTGCAAACAGTGACAGCTTTACTTCTTCTTTTCCAATGTGGATTCCTTTTATTTCCTTTTCTTCCCTGATTGCTGTGGCTAAAACTTCCAAAACTATGTTGAATAAGAGTAGTGAGGGTGGGCAACCTTGTCTTGTTCCTGATCTTAGTGGAAATGCTTTCAGTTTTTCACCATTGAGGACGATGTTGGCTGTGGGTTTGTCATATGTGGCCTTTATTGTGTTGAGGAAAGTTCCCTCTGTGCCTACTTTCTGGAGAGTTTTTTTTTTTATCATAAATGAATGTTGAATTTTGTCAAAAGCTTTCTCTGCATCTATTGAGATGACCATATGTTTTTTCTCCTTCAGTCTGTTATTATGGTGTATCATGTTGATTGATTTGCATATATTGAAGAATCCTTGAGTTCCTGGAATAAACCCCACTTGATCATGGTGTATGATCCTTTTAACGTGCTGTTGGATTCTGTTTGCTAGTATTTTGTTGAGGATTCTTGCATCTGTGTTCATCAGTGATATTGACCTGTGGTTTTCTTTCTTTGTGACATCCTTATCTGGTTTTGGTATCAGGGTGATGGTGGCCTCGTAGAATGAGTTTGGGAGTGTTCCTCCCTCTGCTATATTTTGGAAGAGTTCGAGAAGGATAGGTGTTAGCTCTTCTCTAAACGTTTGATAGAATTCACCTGTGAAGCCATCTGGTCCTGGGCTTTTGTTTGTTGGAAGAGTTTTAATCACAGTTTCAATTTCAGTGCTTGTGATTGGTCTGTTCATATTTTCTATTTCTTCCTGATTCAGTCTTGGCAGGTTGTGCATTTCTAAGAATTTGTCCGTTTCTTCCAGGTCGTCCACTTTATTGGCATAGAGTTGCTTGTAGTAATCTCTCATGATCTTTTGTATTTCTGCAGTGTCAGTTGTAACTTCTCCTTTTTCATTTCTAATTCTATTGATTTGAGTCTTCTCCCTTTTTTTCTTGATGAGTCTCGCTAATGGTTTATCTATTTGGTTTATCTTCTCAAAGAACTAGCTTTTAGTTTTATTCATCTTTGCTATCATTTCCTTCATTTCTTTTTCATTTATTTCTGATCTGATCTTTATGATTTCTTTCCTTCTGCTATCTTTGGGGATTTTTGTTCTTCTTTCTCTAATTGCTTTAGGTGCAAGGTTAGGTTGTTTATTCGAGATGTTTCCTGTTTCTTAAGGTAGGATTGTATTGCTATAAACTTCCCTCTTAGAACTGCTTTTGCTGCATCCCATAGGTTTTGAATCATCGTGTCTCCATTGTCATTTGTTCCTAGGTATTTTTTGATTTCTTCTTTGATTTCTTCAGTGATCACTTGGTTATTAAGTAGTGTATTGTTTAGCCTCCATGTGTTTGTATTTTTTACGGATCTTGTCCTATAATTGACATCTAGTCTTATAGCATTGTGGTCGGAAAAGATACTTGAAAGAATTTCAGTTTTCTTAAATTTACCAAGGCTTCATTTGTGACCCAAGATATGATCTGTCCTGGAGAATGTTCCATGAGCACTTGAGAAAAATGTGTATTCTGTTGTTTTTGGATGGAATGTCCCATAAATATCAATTAAGTCCATCTTGTTTAATGTATCATTTAAAGCTTGTGTTTCCTTATTTATTTTCATTCTGAATGATCTGTCCATTGGTGAAAGTGGGGTGTTAAAGTCCCCTACTATGAATGTGTTACTGTCGATTTCCCCTTTTATGGCTGTTAGTATTTGCCTTATGTATTGAGGTGCTCCTATGTTGGGCGCATAAATATTTACAATTGTTGTATCTTCTTCCTGGATCAATCCCTTGATCATTATGTAGTGTCCTTCTTTGTCTCTTGTAATAGTCTTTATTTTAAAATCTATTTTGTCTGATATGAGAATTGCTACTCCAGGTTTCTTTTGATTTCCATTTGCATGGAATATCTTTGTCCATCCCCTCACTTTCAGTCTGTATGTGTCTCGAGGTCTGAAGTGGGTCTCTTGTAGACAGTATATATATGGGTCTTGTTTTTGTATCCATTCAACCAGTCTGTGTCTTTTGGTGGGAGCATTTAATCCATTTACATATAAGGTAATTATCAATATGTATGTTTCTATTCCCATTTTCTTAACTGTTTTGGGTTTCTTATTATAGGTCTTTTCCTTCTCTTGTGTTTCTTGCCTAGAGAAGTTCCTTTACCGTTTGTTGTAAAGCTGGTTTGGTGGTGCTGAACTCTCTCAGCTTTTGCCTGTCTGTAAAGGTTTTAATTTCTCCATCAAATCTGAATGAGATCCTTCCTGGGTAGAGTAATCTTGGTCGTAGGTTTTTCTCCTTCATCACTTTAAATATTTCCTGCCAGTCCCTTGTGGCTTGCAGAGTTTCTGCTGAAAGATCAGCTGTTAATCTTATGGGGATTCCCTTGTGTGTTATTTGTTGTTTTCCCCTTGCTGCTTTTAATATGTTTTCTTTGTATTTAATTTTTGACAGTTTGATTAATATGTGTCTTGGCATGTTTCTCCTTGGATTTATCCTGTATGGGACTCTCTGTGCTTCCTGGACTTGATTAACTATTTCCTTTCCCATATTAGGGAAGTTTTCAACTATAATCTCTTCAAATATTTTCTCAGTCCTTTTCTATTTCTCTTCTTCTTCTGGAACCTCTATAATTTGAATGTTGTTGCATTTAATGTTGTCCCAGAGGTCTCTGAGACTGTCCTCAGTTCTTTTCATCCTTTTTTCTTTATTCTGCTCTGCAGTAGTTAGTTCCACTATTTTATCTTCCAGGTCACTTATCCGTTCTTTTGCCTCAGTTATTCTGCTATTGATCCCATCTAGAGTATTTTTCATTTCATTTATTGTGTTGTTTATCGTTGTTTGTTTCATCTTTAGTTCTTCTTGGTCCTTGTTAAATGTTTCCTGCATTTTCTCTCTTCTATTTCCACGATTTTGGATCATCTTTACTATGATTATTCTGAATTCTTTTTCAGGTAGACTGCCTATTTCCTCTTCATTTGTTAGGTCTGGTGGGTTTTTATGTTGCTCCTTCATCTGCTGTGTGTTTTTCTGTCTTCTCATTTTGCTTATCTTATTGTGTTTGGGGTCTCTGTTTTTCAGGCTGCAGGTTCGTAGTTCCCGTTGTGTTTGGTGTTTGTCCCCAGTGGCTAAGGTTGGTTCAGTGGGTTGCGTAGGCTTCCTGATGGAGGGGACTAGTGCCTGTGTTCTGGTGGATGAGGCTGGATCTTGTCTTTCTGGTGGGCAGGTCCACATCTGGTGGTGTGTTTTGGGGTGTCTGTGGCCTTATTATGATTTTAGGCAGCCTCTCTGCTAATGGGTGTTGTTGTGTTCCTGTCTTGCTAGTTGTTTGGCATAGGGTGTCCAGCACTGTAGCTTTCTGGTCGTTGAGTGAAGCTGGGTCTTGGTATTGAGATGGAGATCTTTGGGAGAGTTTCACCGTTTGACATTACGTGGAGCTGGGAGGTCTCTTGTGGACCAGTGTCCTGAAGTTGGCTCTCCCACCTCAGAGGCACAGCGCTGACTGCTGGCTGTAGCACCAAGAACGTTTCATCCACACAGCTTAGAATAAAAGGGAGAAAAAGTAGAATGAAAGAAAGAAGGAAAGAGGATAAAAGAAAATAAAGTAAGGCAGAATAAAATAAAGTTATTAAAATAAAAAAATAACTATTAAGAAAAAAAGTTTTTTTTAAAGTAAGAAAAAAAAAAAAACAATGGATGGATAGAACCCTAGGATAAATGGTGAAAGCAAAGCTATACAGACAATATCTCACACAGAAGCATACACATACACACTCACAAAAAGAGGAAAAGGGGAAAAAATAATAAATCTTGCTCTCAAAGACCACCTTCTCAATTTGGGATGGTTTGTTGTCTATTCAGGTATTCTACAGATGCAGGGTACATCAGGTAGATTGTGGATATTTAATCCGCTGCTTCTGAGGCTGCTGGGAGAGATTTCCCTTTTGTCTTCTTTGTTTGCACAGCTCCTGGGACTCAGCTTTGGATTTGGCCCCGCGTCTGCGTGTAGGTGGCGGGATGGCATCTGTTCTTCCCTCAGACAGGACAGGGTTAAAGGAGCCGCTGATTCGGGGGCTCCAGCTCACTCAGGCCGGGCAGAGGGAGGCGTACGGAGGCAGGGCGAGCCTGTGGCGGCAAGAGGCCGGCGTGACTTTGCACTAGCCTGAGGCTCGCTATTGCGTTTCTCCTGGGGACATTGTCCCTGTATCCCGGGACCCTGGCAGTGCCGGGCTGCACAGGCTCCCTGGATGGGAGGTGTGGAGAGTGACCTGTGCTCGCACACAGGCTTCTTGGTGGCGGCAGCAGCAGCCTTAGCGTCTCATGCCCGTCTCTGGGGTCCGCGCTTTTAGCCGCGGCTCGCGCCCGTCTCTGGAGCTCCTTTAAGCATCGCTCGTAATCGCTTCTCCTCGTGCACCAGGAAACAGAGAGGGAAGAAGAAGTCTCTTTCCTCTTCCGCAGGTCCAGACGTTTTCCCGGACTCCCTATCGGCTAGCCGTGGTGCACTACCCCCTGCAGGCTGTGTTAATGCCACCAACCCCAGTCCTCTCCCGGCGCTCCCACCGAAGCCTGAGCCTCATCTCCGAGCCCCGCCCGCCCCGGTGGGTGAGCAGACAAGCCTCTCGCGCTGGTGAGTGCTGGTCAGCATCCATCCTCTGTGCGGGAATCTCACTGCTTCGCCCTCCGCACCCCTGTTCCTGCGGTCTCCTCCGTGGCCTCGAAGCTCCCCCAACTCCGCCACCCGCAGTCTCCGCCCGCGAAGGGCCTTCCTAGTGTGTGGAAACCGTTCCTCCTTCACAGCTCCGTCCCACTGGTGCAGGTCCTGTCCCTATTCTTTTGTCTCTGTTTATTCTTTTTTCTTTTGCCCTACCCAGGTACGTGGGGTGTTTCTTGCCTTTTGGGAGGTCTGAGGTCTTCTGCCAGCGTTCAGTAGGTGTTCTGTAGGAGTTGTTCCACGTGTAGATGTATTTCTGATGTATCTGTGGGGAGGAAGGTGATCTCCGCGTCTTACTCTTCTGCCATCTTCCCCTACTCCTAGTTATGTATTTTTAAATAATACACGAATTTGATGTCAGAATTTTTTTTCTGCACCTCCTGAGATGCCTATTTACTTTTGCTTCTTTGTGCTATAATTCATGATGTATTTCTTATTTTTCTATTTTTGAATAAAGATGACCTATTTCTAAAAAACTTATTTTGGGCCTACTGTGTTAAGAGATATTACAGACTTTCACTTCATTCTTTCTTTGTGTTTTTTAAAAATCAGGTTTTAAGATATTTAAATAATCTATATTTTAATCATAAATTATCAACTTTTAAATTTATTTTTTGATCTAATGTTTTGTAGTAGTATTATTAATATCTTTTAACTATAAGTATGCTTCTAACATTTTAACTCCTAATATATATTTTTACATTTTTTGTTTATCTTTGATAAACCTTTCCAGAGGTTTGCACATTTTATAGGTCTTGGCAGGAAAAGAAAACAAAAAACAACAAAAAAATTTGTGTTTATTTTCTTGAATTTTTGCTTTTATCTTTATTAGTTCTTTTCTTCTAAATTTACTAAATTGTACATTTTACTTTTTTTTCCCTGGTAGTTGATTTGAATGCTAAATGGATTTATTGTCAATATTAAAAAAAAAGGAAAATTATAGCTATATATTTTCTTCAAGAATTTATTTGGCTGCATTGTAGAATCTTGAAATGTGGACTTCCTTTTTAAAATTAATTTCAAAATATTTGAAAAATTTTCTTATACTTTCATATTTAACTCATGAATTAAAGTACATTTTAATGACCTAAAAGTTTATTTTATCTTTTCTAAAAGTATCTTTTGTTGTTTTCTTATTTACTAGCATTTATAGTTAAAAACTCTTAATGTATTTATTTTAGTTGAAAATTTTTTGTGTGATATATTATATAATCTATTTTCAGAAATAGGCTCTAAATATATTTGTTAGATTAAGCTTAATAATTGATCTATTAGTTCCTGGTGTGTATTTTTAAATACCCCAGTATACTTGTGGAAGTAACAATTTCTTCTAGTAATTCATTCAGCTTATTCTTTATGTATTTTAGAAAATGTTGTTAGATGCTTACCAGTCTATAGTTGTTTTATTTATTTTGTGAATTTCTGTCTCCAGTTGTATGTCATATCCCTCTAGATTGCTACTAGTGCATTTTGCTTTCAATTTTGTTTCACCTAACAGTAATATTGCTCTGCCAGTTCATTCATTCATTCATTGATTAGCAGTTTTAAGAGGCAAAATGTATAAAAAGTAAATTGCATATATTTAAAATATACAATTTGCAGAGATCTCTGAAATCCTTACCTCAGTCAAGAAAGTGGACATATATCATTTCCCAGAATTTCCCTGTGCCCCTCTGGAATCATCCCCTCCTGGATTTCCCTGCCTTCTACCCTGACAACTACTGATGTACTGTCACTATAGGTTAGCTTGTATTTTTCAGAATTTTATATAAATGTTATTATACATTATATAGTCTAGTTTGAATGGCTTCTTTCACAGAGTATAATTATTCTGAGATTCTTATTGTTTGCATTCTTACTGTTGCCACCAATCTTGGTCTTGTTTTTCTATTCAGTCTGACAGTCTCTGTCTTATTTGAGGTGTTTAGACCATTTACATTAAAAAAAAAGTTGTTATTGGAGTATAGTTGATTTACAGTGTTTAGTTTCAGGTGAACAGCAAAATGAATCAGTTATAAATATACATATATACACTCTTTTTTAGATTCTTTTCCAATATAGGTCATTACAGAGTACTGAGCAGAGTTCCCTGTGCTATACAGTAGGTCCTTATTTGTTATGTATTTTATATTAATATATAGCAGTGTGTATATGTCAATCCCAATCTCCCAGTTTATCCCTCCCCTCTTTTCCCCCCTGGTAACCATAAGTTTGTTCTCTGCATCTGTACATCTGTAAACAGACTGTATTTCTGTTTTGTATGTAAGTTCATTTGTACCATTTTTTTTAGATTTCATATATAAGCGATATCATATGATATTTGTTTTTCTCTGTCTGTGTTACTTCAACCGGTATGACAATCTCTAGGTCCATCCATGTTGCTGCAAATGGCATTATTTTGTTCTTTTTTTATGGCTGAGTAATATTGCATTGTATGTATGTACCACATCTTTTTTATCCATTCCTCTGTCATTGGACATTTAGGCAACCTAAATGTCCATCAGTAGACCATTTACATTTAATGTCAATTTGTAAGTCTACCAGCTGGCTATTTGTTTTCTCTTTGTCTCACCTATTTTTTGGTTCCCTTTTTCTCTTTCACTGCCTTCTTTGGATTAATTGAATATTATTTATAGTTTCATTTTACCTATCTTTTTGGCTCATTTGTTATAATTCTTAATTATTTAAGTGTTTGCTTTTGGGTTCAAAATATACATACTAAACTTTTCAGTCTACCTTGAAGTGATATTATACTGCTTCATTTATAGTATCTAGATTTTATTTCCCTTATTACGTTTTAAAAATATCCATATTTATAGTAGGACTTCTAATGGTCTACTTTTCATCTCTCTCCATTCTTCATTAACATCTGCCTGTTTTTAGCTTACAATTTTAATAATTTTTATAGATCATATTCTTTATTTGAAGACATTAAGCCTGTTTTATGTCAAGGTTTTTCTGAGAGTTTTCCATTATTTCCATTTTATTGGGGCTAAATTTATCTCATTTATTGTTAAGTTTGTGGCTATCTTTCTACATGTTCTGAGTATTTTTTAAACTTTTTTCGTCCCTTATCTAGCAGGCAGATACTTGCATCCACCTAGTTTTCCAGTCTCTCAGTCTTATATTAATGGCTCAGGCTCCTGTTGTGTTTCAATTTTAATCTTAAGGAAGATGCAGCCCCTGGACCAGAAAGCAACTTGGCTCTTTGTATTCTTTGTATCTGTTATTCTTTGTATCTGTTCATGTATGTGTGTGTGTGTGTGTGTGTGTGTTTTAACACAGTGGTTTTCAACCACATTTAGTTCTAAAAGCACTTGGAACTTTTAGTCAGCCTTCTTCTTCAGGAGGGAAGCTTGCTCTAGCCTTCAGTTCAATTAGTGATTCTATCTCTATTTCATATAAAGAGAAGTGTGTTTTTCCCTGTTACTGTGCAACAATGGAAGAATTAAATGTATAGTTACTTTTGTCTGCTTGCAGACCTGGAGCTCAGCAGGCTTGTGGCTCCATCCCTGCTGATCATTAGGAGTTTCTATTCCATTTCTTGTTCACTGTACTATATATCTAATTTGGGGCCCTAAATATGTCTTTAATTTTCATGTTAAATATTTTATTTTTCATTTTTATTTTGGACCAGTACAAGGAGAAACTCACAGAGTCATAGTTAGAGTTTCCTCTCCTTTTCTTTCCCAAGACATTGATGGTAAATAGTTTCATTCTTATTATAAAAATTAAAAAAATCTATAAAGTCACCAAAAAGTGAGTGGAACCCACTTTACTTTGTTCCTAGAGAATCTTATTTGTGATATGAATATGTTTAGTCCTTTCCTCAACTCCATATAAATTTGCCTTTTGGTGTAAGAATTTGAGAAGCAGAAAATCAGTTATAGGTCTGGTATGACCTATACTGTAGGGTAGTCAGGGATGATTGGTAGTGTTTTTTTTTTAATAGTTATATTTCAAATTTAAAATCTAATTGAACTGGAAAAATAAATTACAGAGACATGCCATTCTTTCTGAGAAAAATAAGCCTTTCCAATACAGTAGAAACAAATCCAAATCTTCCTGGGGCATTCTGGGCCTCTCTAGGATTAGTACTTTACCTCTTATATTTCCCATTGCCAGTCTCTGCTTGCCTCTACCAATTGGGGCTCTCACAATTATGGAAATTTTTAACTTAGAAGAAACAGTTTGTTGTTTGCTTCCATCCTACATAGTGCTGTGATGTGTCCTTTTTTACCCTCAGATAAGCTGGAGATGGAGGGAAAGAAACATCTCATTTTTGCTATTCTCTTTCCCAACAAACACTCACATCCTCATTAAAGCTCCACAAACATGACAACACCTGCATCGGGCCACCTGCTTCTGTTTGTGTGACACAAATAAATTCTTCTCAGAGGTGACATTGGAACTACTATGATGCTTCTGAAGATACAAGGGATCCTTGATCTGATTTCCTTTAGAAAGGAGTTGCTTGCCTTGATAGAATTTAGGCCTTTATATTTATATTCCTAATAATTTAAGAAAAAAGCTTGGATGAAAGGTGAAAAATAAAATCTTCATTTAAACACTGAACTATTTAGCAATGATTAATAAGTGATTTTCTAAAATGATCTGAATATTTAGCTGTTCACTTTTTTTTTTTTTTTTTTTTTTGCGGTACGCGGGCCTCTCACTGTTGTGGCCTCTCCCGTTGAGGAGCACAGGCTCCAGATGCGCAGGCCCAGCAGCCATGGCTCATGGGCCCAGCCGCTCCACGGTATGTGGGATCTTCCCAGACTGGGGCACGAACCTGGGTCCCCTGCATCGGCAGGCGGACTCTCAACCACTGCGCCACCAGGGAAGCCCATAGCTGTTCACTTTTGAGGAGTTTCCAAGAGCCTGGATTCTGGAGTCAGGCTATCTGAGCTCAAGTGGCTCTGCCATTTATTAGCTGTGTGGCCTTGAGCAATTTACTTAACCCCTCTGTGCCTTGCTTTCCTCATCTAATATTTTAGACTGTAGCTATATTATATGATGTGGCATGTATTTAATGAATTAATATATGCAAAACACTTATAACAAAGCCTAGAGTATAGTTAACATCTAGTAAATGAAAAATTTTAAACGTTGCTTTATCGTCTATGATGTGTTAAGCTTTAGGCACTAGGGATACATTAGGAAGTATGATACAGAAGTTCTCTGCTGTCAAAGAGCTACCATTTTAGTGGAAAAAAACAATAGTAAATAAGTGAAACAAGTAATCAAGATAATTACAACTTGTAATATGTGCCATGGAAGTAAAGAAAATAAGATTCATAATTCCTAATACTGGAATTGAAATTGCTAACTGAAGTTGAGCAAAATATAAACACTTCTCCTCAGATTATATCAGATTCTCAGAACTATTTGGCCTGAGGCCATATAAGAAGTATGGATGGTAGTAGCTCCAGAACTTGAGCCTAATTCTGTGTATACCGTGCTCTTATGTTGGAGAATTGTGTGTTTATCTTTTGTCACCCTCTTCTATTACCATGGACCATTCTCCCTGTAAGGATTTCCCCTTAGACCACTGATCCTGATTATTCTCAATGTAACAATTTTCACATAAGTGAGATCACTTGCTTCCAAATTCACCATTGCAGTGGGCTGCAGTCCACATCAGGGCTGCATCAATATTATTTTATCTGATATTTTTTTCTTGTATTATGCTTGATTCCAATAGGTATATTTCATAACTGATGAGCTCATGTATAAAAGTAATAGAAATGGGATTACTTCAGGAATATAAATATAAGCATATAAAATTGTGTAACTAAAAAATGATGGTGTCCTTTATTTTGCCTATTGTGCAGATGGTGGACTCATATAAGACCCCAAATGATAATACTTCTGAACCTACAGTTTATTTTCAGAAAAGGACACACAATAGCAACAGCATATTGTGTTAGAATAGCAGTAAGGATATTCATTGGAGCCAGGGACTGCTTCATAGCAAAGGGTTTGATGAAGCCAGAAGTCGGCTTCTATTCTCCTCCCTCTGCAGGGCCATATCAGATGTGCCTTCCTTCTCAGATCAGGAACAAATTATGTGTGCGTGGAAAGCCTCAGAACCAGAAAGCCCAAGATGGCGTCTCAAGTGTGGCTTATACTCCTGTTGGGTACGTAGGTACATTATTGCTATATGACCAGACCCAATGGCAGAGTCCTCTGGGTCTCACCGAAACTGCATGCAAACCATCAATCTTGCTCTAATTAATAAACAATGCTGATGGGCTGGTACAGATGGGCCCCAAAACTTGTTCCAAAAACCACACTATTAAAAACTGCATTTCATGCCTTGACCAGATGTCAGTGCCATGCATGTGTTTCAGAAAAACAGATCAGACCAATTCCAGGCCTGCTGGAATTAACCCTCTTAGCACACCTATTTTAATGATGAGTTAAGTCTAATCCCTTCAAGGTTTCTACAGTTGCCTCTATATTTAGTATAGAAAAAAATCACCACAGATTTCTGAGTAAGAGTATTGTATAGAATATAAATGTAGCTGTGCTCTGAGGAATATGGATAGTAGAAATACAGAGTGATGGATTTTAACTGTTTTCTATTAAAATTCTCAGAGTATTAAGAGATTTGGGAAGACTTAAAAAGAGAAAACACTGATCTCCAGACATCACTGAGGGTTCATTAGAACAAGTCACACCACAGAAATTTATTTTCTGATGTCTTAAATAATACAGCAGTCTACTGCATATTCATAATCATTTTAATTTGCAAAGCATTTGACAGAGACTGTTGCGATATTTTTGTGGATAATATGGAGTAATATGGTATAGACAAATGGAACTTATGTCTGGTGGAAAAACTGTGCCCAATTTGTTTTTGTTAGTGAATTGGTACTAACGTGGGAGGAGATCTCTAAGAGTCATGCCACATAAAACCCAACCAGACACAAATATGGAAGAGATAGTTAATATGCTCCAAAGATGCAGAGATGGTAATAAACTGGGCCAAAATGATTAAAACTGCATTTGATTGGCATCTATCTGTCATTTAACACTGGCTACTATTTATCAGATACTTCCTAGATGCCAGACACTGTGCTGGCCTTTATAAGTGTTAACTCACTGTGTCTTTATAACCTGATAAGGTAGGTATTCTTACTGCCTCTGGCATCTAGATGTGCTCACCAAGGCCCAGGGAGCTTAAATAACTTGCTTGAGGTTATACAGCCTGTAAATGGTGAAGACAGGTTTCAAACTCAGGCAATTTGATTCTAAATCTCATAGGTCTCAGTTGGAATCAAGAAAAGGATTAGGAAAACCTGATTGATAATCTTAACAAAATATTTGAAGTATACAACATGCTTAATATAAACCCAGTGAAATATCCTCTACAGCTATTGAAAAACAGGCTGCATTGATTTTCCTCCCTCTTTTCCCCCATTCATTCACATTGCTTTAAGAGTAGGTAATAAATTCTGGGTTTTTTTTGTTACCGCTTTGCTGAAAAACTTTTGATAACTCTCCATGGCTCACTAAAATCCTTTTGCTCAACTTTCATTTTAGCCTCATCTCCCATTTTCCTCCCCACACTACACAGTAGTCCCTTTGGGCCAGGGGTCCCCAACCCCTGGCCCTGGACCAGTACCAATCCGCGGCCTGTTAGGAACTGGGCCACACAGAAGGAGGTGACCTGCGGGAGAGGGAACAAAGCTTCATCTGCAGCTCCCCATTGCTCCCCATCGCTCTCATTACCGCCCGAATCACCCCCTCCCCCCTCCCCATCGGTGGAAAAATTGTCTTCCAAGAAACCAGTCCCTGGTGCCTAAAAGGTCGGAGACTGCTGCTTTAGGTTATTTCTGTTTGCTCAAACTTGTCCTGGATCTCCCTGTTCCTTTGCAAATAAAACTATTGAAACCGTATCCTTCTTTAAAGTCCCAGGTCAAAT
The DNA here is from genome assembly GCF_008692025.1 of Phocoena sinus. NCBI lineage: Eukaryota > Metazoa > Chordata > Mammalia > Artiodactyla > Phocoenidae > Phocoena > Phocoena sinus. The sequence continues at coordinate 75,072,372 of NC_045768.1, read as the reverse complement.
TCTCTCTCCTCCAGGGGTAGCTGAGATGCTGACAGAACTATACAAGAGTAGAAATTATTGTCATGATAATGATGTATAAATTATTTATGTGCCAAAGGATACCACACTAGGAAGTATTTGATAAATAGTAGCTAGTGGGTTTTTTAGTTCAACCACCCGCTGAGTCTTAGTCCTGCTTACTCTTGAGAGAAACTGGACTCACATATGCTGGCCTTTTATACAAAAATGGATAAAGCCCAAACACAGTCTATCTAAGGCTGTCACAAAAAAGTCACCATGAACAGCTATTTGTGCTGTCACGATGCTTTCCCGGAGTACTATAGCCATGTAAAGGGGCCCCAGCTATGTAGTCCTACGTGATGTCCTCAGGGTTTTAGAAGTGGAATGTACTGAGTGTCTCAGAAGCCTATCAGAGTTGTCAATAACCTGTACCTGGAAATTTTCCACATGAATTTTCCCCCAAGAAGTTTCTTAATCTTGCCCCAAATGCCCCAGCTCTCTGAATTATTTTTGCCATCTGTTTCTTATATGATTCAAAACACATAGTTATCTATAAAACAACACCGGACACTTAAAAAAAAACTTGTAGAAAACATTCTGTCTCAATTCCAAGGATAGATGTGATTCTTTTTTTTACTGCAACACCCATCAGGAATTGTCTTAGATTTAACTAGACATTCATTTTTATTTTATTTTTTAATTGAAGTATAGTTGACATACAATATTGCATTAGTTTCAGGTGTATAACACAGTCTTTCAACATTCATATACATTATGAATATTATAATCAACATGGTAAGTTTAGAAACCATCTGTCATCATACAAAGTTCTTGCGGTATTGTTGATTATACTTCCTGTGCTGTATGTTATATACCTGTGACTTATTTATTTTATAATTAGAGTTTGTACCTCTTAATTCCCTTTGCCCAACTCCCCACCTTTTACTCCTCTGGCGACCACCGGTTTGTTCTCTATACCTGTGAGTCAGTTTCTGTTTTGTTATATTCATTTGTTTGTTTTAATCTTTAGATCCCACATATACGTGAAATCATACGGTGTTTGTCTTTTTCTGATTTATTTGACTTAGCATAATACCTCCAGGTCCATCCATGTTGTCATAAATGGCAAGATTTCGTTCTTTTTAATGGCTGAGTAATATTCCATTGCATATATACACCACATCTTCTTTATTCATTCATTTATCAATGGACACTTAGGTTGCGTCCATATCTTGACTATTATAAATAATGCTGTGATGAGCATAGGGTTGCAGCTATCTTTTCAAATTAGTGTTTTTGTTTTCTTTGGATAAGTGCCCAGCAGTGACGTTGCTGGGTTGTATGGTGGTTCAATTTTCATTTTTTGAGGAGTCTTCATACTGGTTTTCATGGTGGCCACACCAACAGTTCACAAGCGCTCCCTTGTTTCCACATCCTCACCAATACTTGTTATTTCCTGTCTTTTTGATAATAGCCATTCTGACAGTGTGAGGTAATAGCTCATGGTGGTTTTAATTTGCATTTCCCTGGTTATTAGTGGTGTTGAGCACCTTTTCATGTGTCTGTTTTCCATACGTATGTCTCCCTTGGAAAAATGTCCATTTGAGTCCTCTGCCCATTTTTTAATTGGGTTGTTTGTTTTTTGATGTTGAGTTGTGTGAATTCTTTGTATGTTTTCAATAGTAACACCTTAATGGATATATGATTTGCAAATATCTTCTCCCATTCGGTAGGTTGCCTTTTTGTTTTGTTGCTTGTTTCCTTCACTGCAAAATTGATGTTGTCTCATTTGCTTATTTTTGCTTTTGTTGCCTTTGCCTGCAGAGACAGAAACAAAAAGTATTGCTAAGACTGATGTCAAAGAGTGTCGTGCCTAAATTTTCTTCCAGGAGTTCTACGGTCTCAGGTCTTACATTTAATTCTTTAATCCATTTTGAGTTTATTTTCGTATATGATGCAAGAAAGAAGTTCCGTTTCGTTCTTTGGCATGTAGCTGTCCAGTTTTCCCAATACCATTTGTTGAAGAGACTGTCCTTTCCCAACTGTATGTTCTTGGCTTCTTCACTGTAAATTAATTGACCATATAAGCATGGGTTTATTTCTGGACTCTCTATTCTGTTCAGTTAATCTGTGTGTCTGTTTTGTGCCAAAATCATACTGTTTTGATCACTATAAATTTGTCACGTAGTCTGAAATCAAGGAGCAAGATACCTCTAGCTTTGTTCATCTTTTTTAAGATTGCTTTGGCCTTTTGGGGTCTTTTGTGGTTCTATACAAATTTTAAGATCATTTTTTCCAGTTCTGTGAAAAATGCCATTGGTATTTTGATAGGAATTGCAGTGAATCTGTATGCTTTTTCTTTCGGTAGTATGGACATTTGAACAATATTAAATCTTCCAATTCATGAGCAAGGTATATCTTTCCATTTATTCATGCTCTCTTTGATTTCTTTCAGCATTATCTTATATTTTTCTGAGTACAGATCTTTCACCTCTTTGGTTAAATCTATTCCTAGTTATTTTATTGTTTTCGATGAAATTGCAAATGGGACTGTTTTCTCAACTTCTTTTTCTGATAATTTGTTATTAGTGTATAGAAATGCAGTAGATTTCTGTATATTGATTTTATATCCTGCAACTTTACTGAATACATTTGTTAGTTATTGTTTAAACTTTTGGTTTTTGGTGGAATCTTCAGGGTATTCTACATATAGTATCATGTCATCTGCAAATAGTGATAGTTTTACTTCTCTTTTTCCAATCTAGATGCCTTTTATCTCCTTTTCTTGTCTGATTGGTGTGGCTAGGACTTCGAACACTAAGTTGAATAAAAGTGACAATATTGGGCATCCTTGTCTTGTTCTTCATCTTAGAGGAAAAACTTTCAGCTTTTCACCATTGAGTATGATGTTACCTGTAGATTTTTCATATATGCCCTTTATTATGTTGAGGTATGTTCCCTCTATACCCATTTTGTAGAAAGTTCTTTTTATCATAAATGGATATTGAATTGGTTGTATGCTTTTTCTGCATCTCAAGATAATCATATAATTTTTGTCCTCTGTTTTGTTAATGTCACGTATCATGTTGATTGAATTGTGGATATTGAACCATCCTTGTATCCCTGGAATAAATCCAACTTGATCATTGTGTAATATCCTTTTAATGTATTGTTGAATTCAGTTTACAAATATTTTGTTGAGGATTTTTGTGTCAGTGTTTATCAGGGATATTGGCTTGTAATTTTCTTTCTTTTTTTTTTTGTAGTCTTTATCTGGTGATGCTGACCTTATAGATTGAGTTTGGAAGCATTTCTTCCTCTTCAATTTTTGTAATAGTTTGAGAAGGATACGTATTAACTCTTCTTTAAATGTTTGGTAGAATTCACCTGTGAAGCCATCTGATCCTATACTTTTGTTTGTTTGGAGTTTTTTTTATTATTAATTCAGTTTTATTGCTAAGCATCAGTATGTTCAGATTTTCTATTTCTTCCTGATTCTGTCTTGGAATATTGCATGTTTCTAGATATTTATTCATTTCTTCTAGGTTCTCAAATATGTTGGCATCTAACTGTTCATAGTAATTTCTTACGATCCCTTGTATTCTGTGGTATTGGTTGTAACTTATCTTTCATTTCTGATTTTACTTATTTAAGCTGTCTCTTTTTTTCTCAATTGAGTCTGGATATCAATTTTGTTTATTGTTTCAAAGAACCAGCTCTTATTTTCATTTACCTTTTCTATTGTTCTTTTAGTTTCTATTTTATTTATTTATACTCTGATCTTTATTAATTCCTTTGTTGTGTTAACTTTGGGCTTTGTTTATTCTTTCTCTGGTTCCTTTAGATGTAAGGTTACATTTTTTGAGATTTTCGTTGTTTCCTAAGGTAGGACTGTATTGTTACAAACTTCTTTCTTAAAACTGCTTTTGCTGCATCCCATAGATTTTGGAGCTTGTGTTTCCATTTTCATTTGTCTCAAGGTATTTTTTTTATTTCCTCTTTGATTTCTTTGTTGACTCATTGGTTGTTTAGTCATCTGTTGTTAACCTCCACTTGTCTGTGTTTTTTTTCTTCATGTAATTGATTTCTACTTTTATGCCACTCTGGTGAGAAACGATGCTTGGTATGATTTCAGTCTTCTTAAACTTATTGAGACTTATTTTGTGGCCTAGTATGTGATCTGTACTGGAGAATGTTCCATGTGTACTTGAAAGGAATGTGTATTCTGCTGTTTAGGGGTAGAATGTTTTATGTATATTTGTTTACCTTATCTAATATGTTGTTTAAGGTCAATAGTTCCTTATTGATTTTCTGTCTAGATGATCTATCCATTGATGTAAGTGGGTTATTAAAGTCCCCTGCTGTTATTGTATTTCTGTCAATATCTCCCTTTATGTTTGTTAATATTCTCTTTATGTATTTATGTGCTCCTATGTTGGGTGCATAGATAATTACAAGTGTTATATGCTCTTGATAGATTTATTCCTTTATTGTTAAGTAATGCTTTTCTTTGTCTCTTGTAACAGCCTTCAGGGTCTATTTTGTCTGATACAAGTATTGCTATCCCCGATTTCTTTTCCTTTTCATTTGCATGGAATATATTTTCCCATCCCTTCCTTTTCAGTCCGTGTGTGTCTTTAGATCTGAAGTGAGCCTCTTGTAGGCAGCATATATATTCGTCTTGTTTTTGTATCCATTCAGCCACTCTATGTCTTTTGATTGGAGCATTTACTCCATTTACATTTAAGGTTATTATTGATAGGTATGTACTTATTGCCATTTTGTTAATTGTTTTCTGTTTACTTTTACGGTTCTCTGTTCTTTTTTCTTTTCGTTCTCTTCTCTCATGGTTTGATGACTTTCTTTAGTGTTGTATTTTTGTTCTTTTCTCTTTATTTGTTTACTTATTTTTGTGTATCTGTTACAGGCTTTTGGTTTGTGGTTGACATGTGGTTCATATATTATGACACATGTATATAGCAGTCTGTTTTAAGTTGGTGGTTGCTCAAGTTTGGGTGCATTCTAAAAGCACTATATTTTACTCCTCCAGGCTACCATGTTTATGTTTCTAATGCCATATTTTACATATTTTGTGTATTGCTTAACTAGTTATTTTCAATATAGATAACATTACTACTTTTGTCTTTTAAACTTCATACTAGCTTTATAGGTGGTTGATCCACTACCTTTACTATTTGTTTGCCTTTGCCAGTGAGATTCTTTCTTTATCATTTTCTTGTTTCTAGTTATTGCCTTTCCTTTCCATTTAAAGAAATCCCTTTAACATTTCTCTTCAGGATGGTTTAGTGCTAATGAACTCCTTTAGCTTTTGCCTGTCTGGGAAAACTCTATATCTCTTTTTCAATTCTGAATGATAACCTTGATGGGTAGAGTATTCTTGGTTGTATGTTTTTTCCTTTCAGTACTTTGAATATATTTTGTCAGTTCCTTCTGGCTTATAAAGTTTCTGCTGAAAAATTGGCTGGAAGTCTTATGGATATTATCTTGTATATAATTAGATGTTTTTCTCTTATTATTTTTAAGATTCTCTCTTTAACTTTTGACATTTTTATTATCATGTGTCTTAGTATCTTCATCTTTTGGGGACTCTCTGTGATTCCCGGACTTGTATATCTGTTTCCTTCACCAAGTTACGAAAGTTTTCAGTCATTACTTCTTCAAATACCTTTTCTGTCCCTTTCTTTCTCTCTTCTCCTTCTGGGATCCCTATAATGTGAATGTTAGGAAACAGTGTTGTTCCAGAGGTCCCTTAAACTATCCTCATTTTTAAAAATTATTTTTTCTTTTTACTATTCCAATTCTGTGATTTCCACTACCCTGCCTTCAAGATTGCTGATCCATTTTTCTGCATCCTCTACTTTGCTGTTGATTACCTCTAGTGTATTTTTCTTATTTCAGTTATTGTATTTTCCAGTTCTGCTTGGTTCTTTTTATATTTTCTGTCTCTTTGTTGGAGTTCTCATTGAGTTCATCCATTCTTCCCCCAAGTTTGGTTAGTATCTTTGTAACTATAACTTTGAACTCTTTATCTGGTGAATTGCTGATCTCCATTTTGTTTAGTTCTTTTCCTTAGGTTTTGTCTTGTTCTTTCATTTGGAAGGTATTTGTCTCTTCATTTTACCTAACTCTATGTATTAGGTTTATCAGCCACATCTCCCAGTTTTGAAAGAGTAAGTTTGTGTAGAAGTTGTCCTCTGGGCCCGGTGATACACTCCTCCTTGGTCTCCAGAGCCAGGATCTCCAGGGATATTCCTGTGTGGGCTGCAATGTGTCATCTTGTTGTGGTTTGGCTGTGATTGCTGTGTGCAAGCTGGTTGGCTTGGCTTCTGGCCCAGATACCGGCAAGGCCTGGCCATGGCTACTGCAGGTGTGCTGATGTACAGGGGTGATTCCCAGCATGACTGGCTGTGAGACTTGGCCAAGACTGCTGTGGGCATGCTGGCGTGCCAGTCTGGTCCCCCAGAGTGAGAGACACTTTGCAGGTGTCACCTGGGGCAGGCGGCTTGGCTGGAGGCTGGTCCGCAGGGAAATGCTTGGGTGGGGTGCACAGTGTTAGCCAGGGTGATGGAGAGTGACAGAAATGGCACCTGCCAGCCCTGGGCCAGCTAGGTGGAAGGAAAGTTTTAAAAAATGGTACCCACCAGTGCTACTGTCCCTGTAGAAAGTTCCACCAGATCCCTTCCCCTCTGGGGGAAATTAGCCAGTGAATCTCCTTCGTGTAAGGCCTAGGTGTCAAACTTCTGCCTTGTACTGGGACTTGGAGTGAGTGGGTTTACACATGAGACTTTCAAGACTGGAATCTGGTTTCCCACAGCCCTCTGGCCCTCTTGAACATAAGTCCCTCTGGTTTTCAGAGACAGACATTATGGGGGCTCATGTTCCCAGTACAGGTGTCCTGGGCTGGGGAGCCACATATGGGCCTTGGACCTCTTGCTCCTCAGGAGGGACCTTGGTGGTTGTGGTAGCGCTCCTGCTTGTGGGTCACTGCAACTTGGAGGGGGTGGTTCTGATTAGACTGTGACTCTGCCCCTCTTACCCATCTCAATGTGGCCTTTTCTTTATATCCTTGGTTCTAGAAAATATTTTCTGCTAGTCTTCAGGTTTTTATAGAGATAGTTGTTCTATATGTAGTTGTAGTTTTGGTGTGTCTGTGGGAGGAGAGCTCAGGATCTTCCTACTCTGTCATCATGATCAAGGCTCTTAACTAGACATTCAGACTCACCAGACTTTCATAAGCTACCCTTGACATTAGTCTAATCAGAGGATGTAGGATAAAACCACAGCTGGAGTCCTTGCAGCAGTCTGTACAGCAGTCTACACAGCTACCCGTGGTCAACTCCCTTACAAGGAAGTGAAATCCACATTGAACTGCTGCCTTGGCTTAAAATCCTTATGCCTGAGAGGAGCCAGGATCTCTTGTGACATCTCCATGGGCATGGCTTCTAGATTCCCCACAGAGTCACCACATTCAGAGAAGCCCAAAGTTTGGCATCACATCAGGGATGTATTGTTCTCTCAGGTTAGATTCAATTTATCTCGCATTTTTTTGGTCCTAATCGATGTTGCCCAATAACATAGTTAACACATATGATCTTTGTTCATTTCCAAGGAAACAACAAGGAAGTGAACCAAAAATCAGACCCTCACATAGAAGGGGTAAGTTTTTGACCCTTTGCCCCAACTTAGGGACTTTTATAACTGCTAAATTTCTGAATATTTTAACTGCTTTAATATTTTTGGGTTGATTGCTGGGAAATTTGAAGCACTGTGACTAGAAGGCAAGGTACAGAGTGAAGGATTTATGATCACCTAGCATTCATTTCCTTAGGTGATAGTTGAATGTCGTATCACTTACAACTTTTTGAGGTAGTATAAAATAGTAGTTTCACAATTTTAAGGAACTTTTTGAAAGGTAAATACTGTAGTTTCCCTAATTACAACAATGAGTGTGAGCCAAATCTCTTTAATTATGCTATCTCATGGAATCTTCACAATGATAGGAAGTAACCCATTTTATTAATGTGACATTAGGACTCAGTAAGATTTAACCATTTGTCTGTTTACTATAGGCAAACCCATACATGTTATTAATCAGATGATTTAAGGTATCACTTCTTGTACTAAATTAAGTGTACATGATTTTCAAAGGTTGTACAATTTTATCATATTTTCATTTAACATTATATCATAAACATTCCCAATAAATTTACCTAGCTTTAATGATCACCATTTATAAATACTTGCATACTCTTGTAAAATATTAAAATAAAATAATTTACTTAACAATACCCTGTTCTCACACATATATTTTATTTTCATTGTTTTAATTCCATAGTTAATGTTTCCAGGACATCTTCTTGCATATAATTTCATTTTTCGAGTGGGGGACAGGTTGCTTTCTAGTTATTCCTTTCACAATTTCTTCTGTTGTAATGCAGAGAAAACGATCATCTCTTCTGAGATCTGATAAAGCACATTGTATTGTGCTAATTTTACCATGATTTGACTTTTTTATATTTAAATTTTTACTCCGTATGAGATACTTTACTTTTCAGAGAAAAATACGGATGACTTTGTTCTTTTTCATATTGCTAACCCAAAAGTTCAGTTCATATTTAAAATAATCATTTTCTACTTATTTTCAAAAGTGTAATTGTAATATAGAATGTTCTTATATATATTTGGGCTAATTCTAATCTTTCTCTTCTCTAATCTACTGTAGAATATATCCATTTCAATAGTAGTGACATGGAGTTTTATTTGTTGTTTCTGTATAACACATTCTATTACCTGCTAAGGTAGCCCTTCCTTTCCCCCTGTGCACTGTTGATGTTATTTTAGTGTATTACATGCTATTTTCCTTGTTTATTTTTCAAAATAAATTTCAGAATCATTTGGCTAAGTTTCACACACACACAGACAAAAGTCTTTATCAGATATTAACTGAGTTCCATTAACTCTATAAACTAACTAGATTAGACATGATTGCAACATTTAGTTCTCCTTTTCTGGAATAAGTACACTTTATCTACATTTTTCTCTCTACTTCTCTCTCTCTGTCTTTGTCTTAAACTTCATTTATTTTGCCTTTTTCTTAAACTGGGTTATTCATACCTCTTTAATTATTTCTTTTCTTTTCTTTTCTTTTTTTACTTTTGTTATTCTGAATGAAACACCTTCTAAAAATTTTTTGTTTAATTTCTGGCTGTACCAGCACACCAAGTATAATTTTTTTGTGTAATTATTTTACGTTCATGCATTTATATATTTCTTACTATCTCAGAAATCTTAGCAGTTTTATAATACTTTTAGGTATATTACAATAATTTCAAAAATAATTATTTTTTAAATTTCTAATACTTAACTTGATAATATTAGTTTTCATCCTTACTGAATTTCCCAGAACTCTTCAAGTAACTCTTCTTTTCCCCTCTTCAAGGGGAGGAGGAGAGGAGCTTCAGATTGCCTGTGTCCAGTTCATTGGTCATCCAGCAGTCACATCCTCTCAATTACTTCCTCCATCAGATCTCAGATGTTTTTCAGAGATAGAAGCATCACAATGTGCTATCAATACAATAGCTAATTACAATGACTACTATGAATTGAATTGTGTGGTAGTGAGCGTTCATTCAGAGTTGTTCCTTTTTTCTTGTCCTGGGGATGGATTCCCTGTGGACGGAACACACTTGCCTGCCACACTGACTTTGGGGGTTGCCCATGTGACTCACTGTGGCCAATTAAAAGTGTGCAGAAGTGATAGTGTGTGAGGTCTGAGCAAATTTCCTCCAGCTTTCTCATACTTCTGCTGTCCACAGTGAGAAGAGCATACCCGAGACGTGCATTCTTCTTTCATCCTGAATCTCAGATAGAGAGATTTATGGAGCAAATCTGAACCCAAACTACACATGGGAGCCAAGTGCAGTTGAACTGGGCAGGTAGGCTCAAACCCATTCAGCAGAGCCACAGACAACATGAAGATTCGTGAACAAGAAGCAAATGTTTGCTCTCGCAAACCACTGAGATTTCAAGATAGTTATAGCTTCCTTTTTTAAGCAAAACCTGACTAATACAAGTGTCTAATTTCCTAGGTACTACGAGCTCTATTTTTGTTATTTTAACCCTTCAAAACTATTATAACAATATTATAATTATTAAAATAAAGTGATACTAATATCTCAATGTTATAAATGAAAAGACAGGCTCAGAAGGATGAAAAGATTTAACTTAGGCCATGCAGGTAATCTGTGGTTTAATTGACATTAAAATCTGAATTGTGTCTGAATCGAACAGCTGTTTTCTTTCTACTTCTTGCAGTATATTTAGGAAGGGGTTCTTAATTGTTTTCCTTGTGCTCATTAAAGAGCCATAGTCAAATATGCTTCATGTTCTGACAGTCAGAAGCTCTTCTGTATTTGGAAAAAGAGATGTTAGCTTTTTGAACTAAACAACACTTTTTGAGTATGACTATACATAGGAAGGTGTTTGCAAATGCATAAATTTTGGCTGTTAATGAATTATAACATAAAAACGTACATTGAAGTTACTTCAAAAGTGCAATCCATGCGAAAGGATAATATGTGGCCACCATAGGCAATAAGTGGAGATGAGATGAGAACGTCATTCTGTTACACTTACATTAGCTCCAATCACATTTTGTATGTAGCTGATGCTCTTATGAGGGCTGCCAACTAACATTTTAGGTAAATGAAGAGCTAGGATATATAGCCTTCAGAAAGCAGGCACCTCTCCTGTCAAATAGGTAATTACAGAGGCTATGACTCCATTAGGAAAATGGTGGCCAATCAATGTAAACCCTAAGAGCTCAGATCCTTTGTAATTGATTGAGAGATTCAATGACTTCAATGCAATTGAGTTTCAAATCTAAGAAGCAAATATTTGGCCAGATGGCTGCCATGAATTCCAGAGGGAGTGTATGAATTTTAATGAGAGAGATGGCTACACAATTTGAGTCACATGTGCTAATACTGAATGAAATATGCAGATCAATATTGAAACTGCAACCTGGGGGTATCCAAGCTTTCATTTGTTATATCCTAATACTCATGTTTATTTCTGCAGGTACGCAATTGCTTATCATACAAGTTCTAGAGGAACTTGTTAATGCAAATCACAATTGATATTTGGGATTGTAGCCTACTTCTTATTTCTGCCAAGATGACCCATTACATAGTTTAGGATAATTTAGAGGTTCTATTTCAGAAGTATCCAGTTTGTGCAAGCAAGATACATTTAGAGTTATTCATTCACTTAGATCCTATGAATAAGATGCAGGGATTGGGAATAATCCATAGATGAATCAGACATGATTCTGTCCTAGAAGAGCTTAAAATAATTTATTTAGCTGTGCATTTATGTGTACTTTCTCTATATGTACTATATAGCACAATAAAAGTGTACAAAAGATATACAAGAGCTAAAACATATATTTCTATCAGATTCTGTAGAATATGTTAAATCTATGAACGTATTATTTTCTCCAAACTTCCATAGCAACCTTAGGCGATAGATGATGTTACTGTTTCACCATACAGGTGGAAGAACAAGACAGCTAAAAAAAGTTTATGGTCACAGAGCTGGGAAATAGCAGAGCCAGGTTAAGAAACCTAGATTTGCCTGCCTTCACCCTGAGCTCTTAAGTCTATGCTAGTAAAGGCTTAAGTCCCTTTGAGGAAGAATTGTTTCTGCCGGTTGTGTCAGTGATGTTGCAATGGCTAAATCTTCTGATCCAGCTAGTGATGCTAGTCGTTCTTAAAGAGACGATGATCCTATTCTGCTGGTTTGGGGTCTCTTGGTTCTCAGCCAAGGGATTTCCATGGAAACTTGACTGGGGCTTCTAAACCGTCAGTTGGGTTTATCCACAGTGTCCTCTTTAGAGCCCAAGTGTGTCCCGGGGTGGGGGTGGGGTGGGGGGCACTGGGTCCCAACTAATGGAAACTTCTAGTTCTCTTTTCCTCCTTTGACTGCAAGGAGGAGGCATATTGCTCTGTGGCTCCATGGTTCTGTTATTTCAGGAGCTTGGTTGCTTTTTTCTACCATTGGGTCCTTTTCTTCTCAGAAAGTGCTCTTCCCCCAGTTCTTTATGCAACTTGTTCTTTCCCTGCTCTGCACCAGAGCTTGGAACTCCAGGGGATGTTGGGAGAAACAGACTTGGCCAAGCTATGGAGACAAGGATCCTTTTATACTTTTCTCCATAGTGATGGGCACAACTTGCCTTACCATTTTGCAATGAATGCCATCCAAATGATTCTTCCAGAAAATAAGGATTTATTTGGAGGTCATTTGCTGGCTCTATTTCTAGATATAGAAGTGGCTGGCATTTTCAGCTCTCACCTCTCTGGTTTTAAAAACAACAGTTTGCCTCACTAGGCATTCTGCCACACATCGTAAACAGTGAGGCTCTGCTTTAACCCAAAAAAGTTCTATCAACAGCTGTTTGTGTCCTTCAATGACTTAGTATTCAGTAAAACAAAATAAAACTGCACTGTGCAGGCCATGGTAATCAGTGTCCTACTGTGCTGGCCACACACAGTCATTCTCTCCAGCTGTGCACATCACATTAAATTCATTCATTTAATGACGTTAAAAATGAAATGGAGCATATCTGGGGGCATGGGAGCTGGAATCCACATTAGGAGAAATAATTCAAGGAATTGGGCATGTTTACAGTGGAGAAGTGGAGGCAAAAGTAGCAGGATGGCTCCCTGAGTCACGATGGGAGGATCTGCCAGGTGGTAGGCAGAGGAAGATTGTAGCTGAATGCGAGTAGATTTTAGCTAATGTACCAAGGGAGATGTCCTGCAAAAGAAATGGAGTGCCTTAGGAGCCGTGAGTGCTGTCAGTAAAGGTGTTTAAACGCTGGGGATTCAGCCATCTGTTACAGAGGTTAGATACAGGGTATACAATATGGGTGTAATCATATGTGGACTCGTCTCAGAAGTCAGCAGCTACAGTTTCCATGGGAAATATCTTCTGAGCTTTAATCAGTTAACATAGAACTTTAAGACAATGGCCCACTTGAAATTGGGAGTTTCATATATAAAATTTTATGTTTTCTATGACTAGGAAAAAATGGGAAGAAATTTTTGGATTACATCACTGACCTAGGAAAGAAATCTAAGGCTGAATTGGTATTCAGAGTTTTCAGGCATTATAAAACTTGAGGCTCAGAAAAGAGCATGGGGGTTTTATTTCTTTATTTCTTTAATCATGTTAGACAGTGTCTTTATTTTTTAACTCTCTTGCTAAATTGTATTGCTGCCATGATATGCCACGTGAAGTCCATAAGAAGTCACTTTGCCGTTGAGTCAATAAATGATGTGGCACAGACCAGTTTAACCCAGAATTTGATCAAGAATTTGTGCTTTGAGTGTTACGTGTGGAAAGAAAGAAAATATGCTTTGAGACCTTGCTTTCTGAAAACTGGTATTGAGTACACACAGCTTTCTCTTACCAGAGGAAGTCTTTTAATGATATAAAAGTAGGAGCACTCCAAGCTCTCTGATTCCTGCTTTTCTGACCTATTTGGTATTGGAAGTTAAAGAGGCTTGGTTTTTCTAATCAGTTTTATCTCAATAATCTCTGACTTCAGAGCCAGTAGTAACAGAACTAACTGGGCAGAAAAAAATTCCCCTGAGAACCATTTCAATCTGTAAACCCTTGGTAAGCAGTTTAGCACAGGATCTTCAACCCTGGAGGAATCATATCAAGGTTTAATAAACCTAAGCCACAAAAGAGACTTAGATCTGCAAGATCTTATTTGAAGGCAAAAGTGAAGACAGTGGGGGGGAAAGTAGACTTCTGGTTTCAACTGTAGAACAAAAGCCATTGATGGTTTTATTTTTAAACTTAATCACAGCTTAAAAGAGTGATAATTCCCCTTAGGTTTTAGATTTTGTTGTTGTTGTTGTTTTTTTTGGCACTCTCTGTGCTTGATGACCTGAGCTGCTTACCATCTTAATCATATGCCTCTGAGTAGGTGGATTTGCACAACAGAAGAGTAATTCTCTCTTTCCAGGACAGGAAAAAAGTTAGATATGGAAATGTGAGTTCCTTTGACTATAGTACCCAATTCCTGTGCTTCTCCTGATTGAAAGATCCATATTTTACATTTGTAATGTGCAAAACACAAAGGTTTCACATCAAAGTTTTGGGTGGTTTAAATGATTTCTTGAGTCTGATCACGAGGGGGTTTCTTCCTCTTTGAAATTTCCACCATTTACAGTCTAGCTCCAAATATTACAAGCTCTGGAATGACTGCTTTTATACTCAGGTTTTAGACATGTCCTTTTCTACTTGTGTATGCATTAAGCATTACAAGCAATACAGAATCTTGGTGAAGTTTCCCTCTTAAAATGATTCCTTGGGAGTAAGGTATAAATGACGGGAGAGAGGAGGATGGGAGAGAGGGTGAGCAGGGTGATGGATAAGTCCAGGGGAAAAGCTGGAAGTATTAAAAAAGAAATTGCAACTTAGTTGCGTTGTTTAGATTAATTCCATACTGTTCAACTTATTCTTGACTATGGGCATTTTACCCAAGCCTGTGACTGTATCATTGTCTTACTTCTCAGCAAGTCTGTCAGCTGGGATCCTACATTTTATAAACAATTTATAGAGGTAACCATTTCCTTTGTGATGGTTTTTCAGACTCCAGGAGTGATTAGATTCAGGGTATCCTTTTTAAGGCTCATTTATATAAATGAGGCAAGTCAAAGTGACAGGAATATATGGAGGGCAATATGACAAATGATCCTCCGTTTTAAGCACTGGATGGTCCTTTACAAAAGAAGTTTCTTATGTGAGTGAATTTATAGCTGGCCTCCAAAAGACTAGTCAGCCCCATCTAATCACTTTAATGCTTTCAAAATGTCTCCTACTTTCTATGTTTTGGAATACTTTCTGGTATAAGTTTAACAGTTCTGAGGCCACTCGAGTACTTATGATATGCCAGCCACTGTGCTAAGCACTTTTGTATGAATTACATCCTTTAATCCTCATAAGAGGGTCATCATTTAATCACATGTGTTGGGTTCTATTATTATTTTGATTTTATAGATGAAGAAGTCACTGAGGCTTGGAGAGGTGAAGTTGCTTGCGATCGTAGGAAAAATGCTCATACAGCTGGTACACTGAGCAAAGCCTGAAGGCCAGGCAGCCTAGCTAATCACTCTGCCCCACTGCCTCCTGATCAATTATTTCATTGACCCGTTCATAGATAATGGGAAGGTTCAAGTGTATATTATATATCTTTACATATGTATACGGTATATATACATGCATATGCAGTATAATCAGTATTTTCATGATATTTCCTGTCAAAGTTTATGACTTCTTTAGGGGTATATTTTCCTCTCTAGTAATAGGCTGTGTGTACTTTTTAATGAAACTAGACAAATAAATGTTGTCCAAATCTCCCTTTTGGCAAGTGTGCTCTATAAGCTTAGTTCCGGGTCTAAAAGAGGTATTGTTTTATTTTCCCTTTAGGCCCTTCATATTTCCCCAGGGGCTGTGTCAGCTTGCTCCTTTCACAGGCTGAGACTAGGAAGACTGCGCTAACAACTTTTTAACAAATTAACAAACAAAAACAACGTTTGATTTTGAGACCACTTATGAATATGAACTAAGATTAGGTTGTGCTTTGGCAAATGTTTTTCGGTTCGTGTGTGCACGCCCATATGTGCCGGGGCACATATATTTTTCACAGCGCAAACATTCTGAGTATTTTTTTCGTTTCCAGGCACATTCAAGTAGAGTATAACACGCTGTATGCCGTTCTTCAAGAAGCTCATTGATAAATATACAATACCTTTATATTTTTATTTATTTTGCGGTACACGGGCCTCTCACTGTTGTGGCCTCTCCCGCTGCAGAGCACAGGTTCCGGACGCGCAGGCTCAGCAGCCATAGCTCGCGGGCCCAGCCATTTCACGGCATGTGGGATCTTCCTAGACCGGGGCACGAACCCGCGTCCCCTGCATCGGCAGGCGGACTCTCAACCACTGCGCCACCAGGGAAGCCCTTTATATCTTTTTATTTAACACGTACTCCTCCACCCCCTTCCCATGCATTTGCCCTGCTCTTGGAGCCTTTTCTTCCTTTTTTTTTTTCCCCCTTGGTAACTCTTATTTATTCTTTAAGAACCAGCTTGGGCAATCTCTTTTCTGGAATGCCTTCCACCATCTTACTTCTGCCAACTTTGCCCAGACTAGTTTGGGTGAATGCCCTTCTCTAGGCTCCACAGTAAATCAGAGGATAGCTTCTCTGCCATAACTATTCTCATGCCACTTGAGTTATCTGTCCACATGTCTGATTCCCTTTCTGGGCTTTTAGCTCCTTGAGCGCACCACTCTTGTTTTTCTAATCTCCACAGTTCCAGTGTGCTGCAGAGTGACAGGTGACGGGTGTCGGTGAAAGGTTGTTGAAGCGATGTTTAAAGATACAACGCTCAGTCTCTTCAGAAGTCCTTACTTCCCTGACCTCCTATGGCAGGTACAAACTACCACTTCCTGGGAAATTAATCATGTTGCTCTGGGAATCTCCCTTGTGTTACTGCTATTTAAATCCTGTAGTGTTATTGAATGTTTTCTCTGTGTTCTCAACTAGATTTTGAACTCCTTGGAGGTAAGAGGAAGATTTTCAATTTGGGGTGTCCTCAGAGTCCCCCCAATACTGCTTTGTACCTATTATCTTCTTGATAATGTTAGTTCGTGAATTGTTAAAACACTTCAAAAAGCAGCAAACAAGAGCTCCTTCCAAAGTACATATTACAGGGCAATTGCCTTTTCACTCTCCATCTCTTCAAAAACTGGGTATGTTATGTGATTACAGGGACTTCAGAAAAGCCCTTTTATTTCTCAAAGGAATCACAGGAAACTCACAGTGCGAATGGATTTCTTATAGAAAGATAAAACCCAGTGACTGTGGATATCCTCTTCATTTGGGGGCCTCACTTTCCTTATCTGTAAACTTGGTGTAATAATATAGTTTCCTGATAGGGGCTGTGATGAAGGGTAAATGGGATAATGTATGCAAAGCACGTAATGGCACCTGGAACGTGGTGATTCATCAGTGAAGGATAGCTGTTATCATGAACGTTTGCTGTGGGCGTGATCATTTGGAGGAGTTCCAAAGAAAAGAGGCACTTGGAGCTTATTCAGTTGGTTTATCCGTTCTTTTTACAAATAATAAAAAAACACTTATACAGTGCTTCCTATGTTTAAATACTGTTCTCTGGGTGCTTTGCATATATCAACTCATTTAAACCTTTAAACAATCCTATTAAATGCATTCATTCTATTATTAACTCCATTTCAGAGTCATTAAAGCACAATAGTCCAGTCACACAGCTAATAAGTGGCAGAGCTGGAAATTGAACGCATGTTCTTTGGTAACAGAGTCCATGCATTTAATCATTATAAAATAGAGGGCTTCTTAAGGAAGCATCGATTCAACATCTAATCTGGGTTGGGTACTGAGGTTAGAGAGATGAGGAAGTGCTATCCCTGCTTTAATGGCTTTCACAGCAAGAGTAGGAGACAGGCAGGCAGATACGCAATTACTGATTGATATCATAGGGGCTATTAATAGGGGGATCTGATGTTCCAGTTGGCCTGGGTTAGTCCCAGTTGACACCTGTCACCAAGCATAGTTATTAGTAGTGTTTTCTTTTACATTCAACAGTGTGTTGTTTGGGATCATAAATTACATGGCCTCTGTTAGCTCTGTTAAAGGGGTATGGGAGGCGATCTGGGATCTCCAAATGCGGGGACCTGAGTGTTCGGGACAGAGCTTCCTCTGACTGAGTCTCATAGGATGAGAAGTTTTCCAGGTAGGAGAGGGACACTGAAGCTAAAGGAAAGGGTACAGGAGGGTGAGAGTTCTGGATGCGTTCGGGAAGGAGCCAGCAGATTGGGCTGCCGTGGTGGAGTGCTGACACTGAAACCCGGCTACACATTAGAGTCACCTGGAGAGCTCTTGAAACTCCCCTTGCCCAGGCTGCACCAATTAAATAGAATCTCTGGAGCTGACTTTTAAAGCTCTCCAGGTGATTACAATGTGATTTGAGAACCTTGGTGGTGGAAAGCCCTTGAGAGGCAGGTAAGAAGTGATGGGTGAGTGGGAATGGGGAAACCAGGCAAGGACCAATTCATGGAGTAATGTGGTCATAACCAAAGGTGCTGCTACCTGTCCCTGAATGTCCAGTCTTTCTGCAGAGCCTTAGTCTGGTTTGGGCAGGTATGGTGAGCTCCCTTTCTTTTCTGTTAGGGCAGCAACATGAGTCTGTAACAGACTGCAGTTAGTAGCTTGTACGCTCTATTTACAGCCCTCTAAAAGTGAGCATTGTGGCCTTCATACAGCTTGCAGAAATTCTCTCCACGGCCCGGAGAACCTTTCAGTGATACTAAGGGTGCCAAGGATGATTAGACATGTGAGGCAGACCGCGTTTCTATATCATAAGGGTGGGCATGAAAACACCTTCGAACAATTCTTTCTGTGAAAACACAAGCCCTAAAGTACATTATGTATGAAAAATATTCTCCATAGATTCCTGTGAAGGAAACTGAAGGTTAATTAGCTTGTCCTGTCTCTTGATTATTTACCAGTCCAGCTAATTGTTAGACGGTGGAACCTGCTAATTAGCAAGACTGATTTAAGGTAGAAAGTGAAATTACAAGGGTTAATAGTAATGGCCACACTGCCCTTTGCAGAAGGACCGTCTGCTCTGTAGCTACTTTAAGGGTAGTATCCAGCTCCCCTGCAGGGAAGATATTAACACCTGCCCCTCAGGCCGGCAACTGGGATGAGGAAGAGATAAGTTCACTCTACTGAACAAGCAGGTTTTACTGAGCTAGGGGAAAGGGACCCTTGCACAGGGCTCTGTGCCTCAGCTGCCTCTTCTTCAGCTCTCCTCGGGCTCTGCCTCTCTTTCTCTACAGTGCCGTGTGTCCTCAGAACCACCTCATGTCTTCACGGCCACTGGAGCTTGCCTCCTCCACTTCTGGACAAACCTTTGGATATTTGGGACACTGGAACTTCCAGCCTAAGTAGTCCTGAGCCTGCTTCCAAGGCCCACATGAGTCTGTTTCTGAGGAGTTTTCTCTTGGGGGAGGCACAACCAAGGTGTTGGTGGGCCCACGAGTGGGCTTGAAATGTGGTCTTGGGGTGGCTGTTTGTGAGGGTGGGGATAGAGACGGAGTTTGGATGTGAGGATTGGAGTGCCCACATGCATGCAAGTTGCCACCCATTGGAGGACAGAACCAGGGTGGGGAGTAAAGGAGGAAGAGCTGGCTCTTCCCAAGCTCCGCGTCCTGGCACAGAACCCCACGGGGTCCAAGAGTTATGAATTTGAATCTAACCTTCTAGGTCATTATTAAGGTACATTTGTTGAGGTAAGAGGATAGAAACTATTTTATTTAAATTTTGTTAACTGTTTTATAAGTTTTATATAATTAGGTATGTGGGTTTCCATTTGGACTCTTGCCCTGGGCCCTTAAAAAGTTAAGGGTAAGCCTGGAGCTGGATCACGTAAATGATACATAGAGAAACATGGGTCACCTGAGAGGTGGGTGACAGACAGGATAGCTGTTTAATTAGCTGAAGCTCATTTGCCCAATATTCTGCATAGTATCAAATGAAACTCAGCCAATTATTATCCCAGCACCGGGTGCAGGTAAAAGTGCCATGTCAAAATCTGTGACTAGGTCAGACCCTGGCATTGCAGAAGCAGGAGGAGGGGACCACGTTTGTATCTTAGCACTTTCTAGTGAATCCATTCATGGGTGGAATCAATAGAAATTGAGTACTTCCCCTGTGTCAGGTATTGTATTCACCACTTTGCTTTTGTTATCTTTTTTATTCCATGCCAAGCAGGTGTTATCATTCCCATTTTAGAGATGTAGAAACCTTTGTCTGAGAGATTAAACAACTTGCCTAATATCCTGTAACAAATAACAGGATTTATTTGTTGGTCCCCAACCAAGACTCAGCTTCTTGAGGTCATGCTTTTTTTTAACCCTGATTCCCTACCATCAGAGTGGGAGATGTCTTTTGAGGCAAAATTATCCTAAGATGTTGTTTCGCTTTTTCAAGATTACTTCTTTTTTCCTTTTTCCCATTTCACCCCCCACTCAGCTGACCCCCTTCCTCCTCCCCCTCCCCTGACTTTTGAGTAAATCACCCTAATTATCAACTTTGTAAATGAAGTTCTAAGTAAACCATTTAAGTTTATTCCTATTAGATGGAACAACAGATTAGAAATCCAGTGCCACCTGGGGTGGGAACGTGGGAACGTGTTAGATTTCCATGCTAATGCTCATGCATGTTTTATGCCTTAGATTAGCAGCTAATGTGGTCATTGATCATCTCATGTCATATGAGCTACAAACCTGCTGCTTTGAGCTAATTCTTTTAAAAACTTGTTTCCAAATCAGTATTCAAAGTCCAGACAAAGGTTTCTGGTTTGGAAACGAGGTCATATTTGCTTTTGGTAGGGGTCAAAAACATTTCTCTGACTATTTATCCTCTTTGTAGATAATAAACAGGGTGTAATATATCATTGGAGCAAGTTAGGTTTGAGAAATTGCCAAAGGAAAAATACTTCCTAAAATGTAGTCCTACAAATCCTTTTTGTACCCTATGTAGTTTCCTTCTATGCTATGTATAAGTCAAAAATATGTTAAAAGTTTTCATTTGAAAGCCTATTCGATTTGTATTTAAATTGCCTAAGCATTTACCCCATTAAGTAGGAAACTGAGGGCATTTTTTTTTTTTTTTTTTTTTTTTTTGCGGTAGGCGGGCCTCTCACTGTTGGGGCCTCTCCCGTTGCGGAGCACAGGCTCCGGACACGCAGGCTCCGGACACGCAGGCTCAGCAGCCATGGCTCACGGGCCCAGCCGCTCCGCGGCACGTGGGATCTTCCCGGACCGGGGCACGAACCCGCGTCCCCTGCATTGGCAGGTGGACTTTCAACCACTGCGCCACCAGGGAAGCCCTGAGGGCATTTTTGTTTCAAGTTATATCACTCTGCCGTTACTGAGGTCTAGCTCACATTCTGGTCTGTTCACTTAAGTACTGTGTGACCTTAAAGAAATCCTTATCATCTCTGAGTCTCAGTTTCTTTATCGGAAATGTGAGACTCATGGTAGCACTTACCTCACTGGGTGGTTATAGGATTGACCAAGACAATGAATGGAAAGTATTTAGTTATAAGTCTGGCACTTAGTAAATACTCATATAAACATTTGTGATTATTTGATTGCTCTTCCATGTAGAAAGTCATCTTGGCTAAAATATGATGAACAAGAAGTTCGCTGATGAAGTGGGGCAGTAGTTGCTCACCTCTTTTTCTTCTTCTTTTTTTTTTTTCTGAGCAGATGTAGAAACCAGCCACAACTCAGTCCTATGCACTGGAAAACTGGTGGTGGGTTGACAAGAAATTATGTTTACACTTCAAGAAGGACACTTCAATGTCTTCAGAATCTGAGCTGGACCTCCAGCTAACTCACGGGTAGAGGACGAACAGAGGACCCCAAACAAACCCATACTCTGGAGGAACCATCTCAACACTGAGCAGGGACACCACCCCTTCAGCCTAGAAAGAGGGTAAGTTCAAACTGTGCTTTACACAGTTGGTCACGGAGAGGTACGGTTCATTGCTCTGCTACAACCATTAGGGGAAGAAGCTAAAAGTTGGCCGATGCCAGCTCCCTTTTTTGACTTTTGACCTCCCCTTCTCTCTATGCATACATCTCTGTAAACCTTGAAATTAATGCATCCCTGGGGAAAATGGGCAGGGATAGCAGTTGTTGTTGTTGTTGTTTTTTCCATTTCTGGGGAATTTCTCCAGGAGCACCCATGGGGATCCAGGGCTGCTCTGATGCTGGCAGAGTGCAGGCAAGGCAATCTGGGCTCTGGGTTTGGCATTCGGCTCTCTCTCTTGCAGCTGCATCACAAGAGCCTGGGGAGCATTAGGCAGCAACGTGAGGCTCTGGATGATTCTCTGGCTGCCAATAACCTCATGCCTTTGAGGCTGAAGGATAGAAGTTTCGGTGATTAGGGAATATTTGATTCAATAGTAAAGTCCCTGAAGTATAGTGGAACCAGCCATGACTAGTGGCAAGGGTGGGTGGTCTGGGTGAGACAGTTCTTCCTGAAAGTGTTTGCTAGGCAAAGTTTCCTATATAATCTTGTTTTTATTTATTTGTTTGATGGTTGAGGGGATTCGGTTGGAGCTGTGCCACCAAATCTACAAAAGTATTGGAGAATTCACTTATTTAGATTTGCTCTTTCCCTGTGTGAAACTTTGCAATGCTCTTTGAATTATAAGAGAGAGTTCCAAAGACAATTACAGGATAGTTTCCTCGCAGGAAACCCGAGGTTTTCTTCATCCATTTTATTTCTATATGCAGAAAGAGTGACTTTAAACATACGAATATGTGTATATATTTTTGAGTTAGGCTCTTCTCTTTTACGTAGAGACCAGATGTATAATTTCATAATTCATTGAAGACAACTTTGTTTAGATATGTTATCCTCTCCATTGAATGTATAATTAGGATCTTTGTTAACAAATCAAAACAGCCTTCCTATTTAGAAATTCCACCCAAGCTCTTAGTACAATGCTGAGAACACGTTATATACTTAGCCCATTGATGAATGAACAAGGTTGGATTCAATAAAGAAAAATGTAAGGTATTAAACTTGACAGAGAAGAAATATTCAGAGACTCAAGATGGTAATGGGCTTCCCAGGTCACAGAGTTGAAGAAAATGTTCTAGAAATGTAAGATGGCAAAAATAAATCAGAATAAAACTATGGTTGTAATTATTGTTAGAAAAATATGGAGGCTAGAAATTGTCTCCTGTATTAAAAGATGGACCAACAGTCTGCTGGATGTCCTAGAGTGTAGACTCTGGAGACAGATTGTTGGTTATGGGCCCTGAGAATGCTCTTTCCATCTATGGGGTCCTGGGCAAGTAGCTTAGTTTCCTCTTCTGTAAAATAATAATATAGTAGTAATAATATCTGCCTTAGAGGAATTTTGGGAGGATTAAAAGAAGTCACTCACATAAAAGGGACTGGACCATAATAAACATTTAATAACTGGGGCCATTATTAGATCCATTATTTGGGAGCATAATTAACCTTTCAGTAAGGTCATCTTGATGAGACTTGTATATTCTTCTGGGGTTACTGATTTTTGAAATCTGATTTCTTTACAGATGCCAAAGACAGAGAATAGGCTAGGGTGATAGACTCTATAGTGGCCTAATGGGGTGTCGGATCTCCTATAGACCTCGAGATCCTATACTGGCACTGTTGCTCTTTCTCATTTCCCTTACGATGCTGTTCCTCGCTGGACTGACTTCCCTGGGCCCAGCTGCTGCTTTAGGGGCATAGCCAGTACCGTGAGATTGGTCCCACTCCTTCCCTTTCTATCAAGCCCTGAAAATGATAAAGGTTGCATGCTTATGAAACCTGAGGATAACACTGCTCCGAGAGGGAGAGCTAATTCCTGGATAACCAAGCAAGGTTTCAGAGGTTACAGCTAAACTATACTGAAAGATACAATTCGCTAAAGCTAAATACATAGTCTCTCATTTATATAAAGATAAAGCAATAAATTATTCAAGCATGAGCTTGAGAACAGTGATTCCATAATCTAGAGAACTTTCTTGATTTCAAGGTCAAGATGAGACAGTAAAATGCCTTGGGGCCTGGTATGTTCCATACTACCGTTGACTATTGCCATCCATGCAGGAGTTGGCCTGAACTTCCCGGGTTCCCAGATCTAAAATGACAGTCACTGATGTTGGAAGACCAAGCAGCTAGCTAGGCTGACTCATTAGGGAAGTAGCTTACTACTAAAGTGCATGTACTGTAATTTGAGCCACACATTGTATCTTCATTATCTCATTTAATTGAAGCAGCCTATAAAATACGTATCATATCCTCATTATAGTATGCATGTCACAGACCTGCTGGTTTGCTCTCGAAAAGTCAGAAGAATCAACATTCAATCAGACGTGCTAAGTCCTCTGGTCTACCGTTTAGGACGAGGAAGAGTAGAGTTACAGGAAAGTCTCTCAAGGTCAGCTCGTAACTGATGCCTCCACTTAAATGGTTGTTGACAAACAGTTGTAGTGAGGGGAGAGCAATCGGAATATTTTCTACAGATTATGTCATATGAAAAATAGTTGAAGGAACTAGGAAGTATTTCGTTTAGAAAAAAAGGAGGTTTAAAGGAAATATGATTGCCTTTTTCACATACTTCAATGTCTTGTCATGGAAAGAGGCATTTCGCTTAGGTATTCTGTGCTCCTCCAAGGAATTGAGCCAGGACAAAGAGGTATAAGTATCAGTTATACAGATTCAATATAAGGAAGGACTTCTTAAACTGGAGATGTCCAAAATACTACGTGTGGCCTAGAGGGAAAGTGAGGGTCCCTTCTTCAGAATTGCTTAAGCAGTTACTGAAAGGCCGTGCCTACCTCAGAGACCGAAAGGCTGTCAAGTACAATGGATAAGCCCAGGAAATCTGCCACTAGAGAGTCTGGATGCTCCTCCTGGCTCTGTCTGACAGTAGCTGGGAGATTGTGGGGAAGTTACTCTCTGACTCTCAGTACCTACCTCATAAATCCTCATGGATGTTCATAGATATAAAGTGATATATAGTAACAACACAGATAATGTTAGTTATTTCTTATGATTATTATCTGGGAATGCTGTAGAGAGATTTCTGTAAAGAGCAGAAGGTTTGTTAGAGCTCTTTCCCATTTGAAGACAGTTATTCATAATAATACAATAAAACTCTGTTAATGTTATGGATGCACCATTGAGCCTGTGAAACACTATATATGCTTAGGGTCAACATGACAGATTTTACTTCATCACTGTAAATACAACCCAAGTACAAATGGAGACATACAGGTAAAAGAAGAGAGAGGAGCATACATTTTATAAGGCCTGATACGCTGATAGCTGTTCTGAAGAGACTGGCTTAAATGTTAATTTTGGCAATTTCTATTGCCTATTCCATCTATCAGTTATAGTGTACATAAACAGCATAAGGTGTTTTATGTTAATGCTCGAGAATGATTTTTTAAATTTCATGTGAGTAAACCAGGCATATTGTTAACAATATAATTTGGGCTAAATTGAGCTCTTAGTAAATTGTGAACGGTTTATTATTATTCACTGGAATGCATTTACTCTGCTAATGCAGTATTGCAGCTTTTTAATTATATGTTAATAGTATAACAGCCAAAGTCAAGTGCTATTAATAAAATGGTATAACTAAACGATCACATTTGTAGCATTCTATGGCTTTCTTCATATTTTATTAGTAAAGTTGAAAAATAAGATGTGACAGAAAAGAATAAAAAGCAAAAGCAATTACTGCATTCGATATAAATGATGGAAAACTTGGGTTGTGTGCTCTCAGCTAAAGCAAAGCAAGATGTAATACAGTGCCTGGTCCATTGCTCTACAACGACCGAATGAATGGTGGTTGATCAAGAAACAATTCTATTGACAGTTTCATTGCCTTAAATTAGAATTCTTGTTCAACCTGTGTCTATACAGGTAAAACGAAGCAGAGAATTGTTATTTGTTCGGCAAATTAAGGAAGAAGAGAAAGAATATGAATAACACATTCCCTCCCTCCGTTTTTTCCTGTAGTGGAAGATCTATATTCAGTAGTTAGATGTTTTCTCCTCTTTTTCCACTTCATTTTGTCTGTGAAAAAGAGGATGGTGTGATCACCATATGTAATGGAGGACGAATGTAGCAGTTTTCAAATTTTTCCTCTCATGAGTTGGGTGTTCTTGAGTAATAAGTATATCCGTATCAAATAAATAACTGGGGTAAATCTAGAATCCTGTACTTATATTTAAAAACATAGTGTGGGGCTTCCCTGGTGGCGCAGTGGTTAAGAGTCCGCCTGCCGATGCAGGGGACACGGGTTCGTGCCCCGGTCCGGGAAGATCCCACATGCCGCGGAGCGGCTGGGCCCGTGAGCCATGGCCGCTGAGCCTGCGCGTCCGGAGCCTGTGCTCTGCAACGGTTGATGCCATGGCAGTGAGAGGCCTGCGTACCGCAAAAACAAAACAAAACAAAGCAAAACATAGTGATGTAATTACAGAGAGGAGATTGGACTTCACGGCAATAAATTTAAAATGTTAGGGGATTTCCCCAAACTCTTCAATGTCAGTCAAGGATGTGATTACAACTCCAGCATTCTCCTGCTGCCCTGGAACCGAAAGGAAGGGCCATGAGTCCTGCTAGGGTGGAGACCAATGGAGATGGCTGAGCAGATGGAGACCAATGGAGATGGTTGACCAGAATGGAGAGAAAACTCAAGCTATGTCAGATGAGTAATTATGGGGAAAACCTGATAATGGAGAGACAACCAGGAGACAATGATAGCTATGCTTAAATATTTTAAGGGCTAAAATGAGAAAGATGGAATAGATTCATTTTGTATCAAGGGTAGCCAATAAGAAAGGCATATGTGTGAAAACCATAAAAAAGATTATAATAGGAAAATGCATTATTAGTATATTATGATGTACTTACCTTTCTAGTGCGAATTCCACTATTTAGGGTTCTTTTGTCAAAACCATTTCAGCACTTGAAAAGGATTCTATGGAAGTTTTTAAATCCTAAGTTGAGTGATTGATAAATTATCTTGTGATTCTGTGAGTCCACAAGTTAAATAATCAAATTTTTATTGCTCTGCCATAATCATGATATAATAGTTGTTAAATAGTTTGAATTTCCTAACTGAAAAATTCTATAAATATAGAGGTTGTTATTTTCATAAGGAGTTCAATGAAAGAAAGAGAAACAGAGCTGTGAACTATTTTTAAGTAGTAATAGGTTTTAACTAAAATATGTGAGGATAATATTATAAAAATAGAAATGCATTTACTAATTAAAATTCTAAGGAGCTGTTTTCATGAGGGTTTTCTGCCCTTTTCCACCACACATCCCTCAGAAGATCACATTATCACTGATAAAAAGCACCGTCTAAAATAGTGAACGTTGTGCCATTAAAATTAACATTGATTTGTATAATTTTGGAGAGAAAAAGGGAGGTAAGTAGAGGATCATGAAAGTCATGCAAAAATTTTCATCAAAATAATTACAAATATATATATATATGCATACATACACAATGATGTGAATGTCATCACTGGATAGTGAATATGAAAAATCAGTCAGGTAACAGCAGCTGGTATGAATTTCTACCATATAAACCAGTGGTAGAATTTAATGCTATGCTTATGGTTGTTATTGTGTTTTCCTCTGGAATTGCTTCCCTTCTTGCATCCGTGCTTATATAAAATGGGTTTAAGTGCACTGAGCGCTCTTTAATATCATATAAGCCCTGTATGTAAAATATTTTCTCAGTGAGAATTTGACTTAAATTTTCTTTCTGTCGTCTTCAAACCACTGACCTGAGAGACTAAGGATTTACTTAAAATTGTTGCAATAAACAGAAAGCTTTCAGTTTTCATTGAATGGTCATTTATTGGAGCTGTTCTGGCCTCTCTTGTGTAGCCTAGCCTCTGTTTCCCTGTTCCCATATCTATCAGAGTTTGCATGTCTAATTGGACATTCTACTAAAATGAAAATCTTAACTAGGGACCAGTCCAAAGAAAATGTAGGTTTTAAGAACTTTTTGATGTGAGGTATATGTAGATATGACTTCAAGAGACTACTGTCTAGTCTATGGTAGTATGAAAATTAAAGCCATAAAAATCAGCTGACCCCTAAATAACTTTTTATTTTTAATTTTTTCCAAAAATTCAGGGCAATGTATTTATTATCTTGACCAAGGCTTCTATGTAACATCAATCACAAGTCCTTGCCTTCGTTGTTATTGTTGTTCTATGATAAAGTTGTCAAAGTTTTAAAAGAAAGATTATTGGATAATAACATTAAATTAACATAATTTAAATAACTATAAATTTCATAATAAAGAGTTCTTATCTATATATTACATGCATCATATAGCCATATTTAGAAATTATTTAATTTTAGGCATTCATACATATTTTTAAATGGCTCAATTGAGAAAAAATCCAAAGACGTAAAGAGGCATCTGAAAAGAGAATTGCTGCCATACGTTTTAAGAAAACTATAATGTAAATGTAAAGTTCACTGCATTAGAGATAAATTTAATTAAAAATATGAAACTCACATGTATTTGTGCAATACTAAAGCTTGACTTTCACGGAATTTTATTTTTTCGGATTTTGTTTGTTTTCCCTTATTTGCGATCAGAAAAGAAGTTTGATTTTTTTCTCTTTTCAATCAGTCTTGTTAAAGGTTTATCAATTCTTAAAAAATCTTTAAAATATTATCTCTTGATGTTGTTGATTATTGTACTGATATTTCCTGTTCATTTATTTTTTCCCTTAATCTTCTTTTTTGTACTTTCTTTAGGTGTGATATTTTCTTAGGTTATGTTTCAGGCTCTCTTCTTTTCTACTATACAGATTTTAAAGCCATACATTTTCCTCTAAGCACTCTTTAGCTGCATTCCCCTAAATATTGATCTGTCCAATCTTCATTGCTATTCAACTCAAACTACTTTCTAATATCCGTTTTTATTTATTCTTTCACCCATTATATAGAGAAGTATTGGCTAAGTTTCAGGGAACTAGGGTTTTCTAGTCATCTTTTTGTTAGTCTAGCTAATTTCACTGTGATCAGAGAATATATTCTCAGTAATTTCAAGCATTTGAACATTGTTGAGGCTTTCTTTAAGGCTGCTATGTGGTTCATTTTGGAAAATATTCCATGGGAACTTGAGTGGGATGTGAATTCTACTGTTGTGTGCAAAGTCTTCTCTCTGCTTATACGTACCATTTGGGTGCATGTGTTAATCGTGTGACTTTTTTTTTTTTTTTTTTTTTTAAACATCTTTATTGGGGTATAATTGCTTTACAATGGTGTGTTAGTTTCTGATTTACAACAAAGTGAATCAGCTATACATATACATATGTTCCCATATGTCTTCCCTCTTGCGTCTCCCTCCCTCCCACTCTCCCCATCCCACCCTTCCAGGCTGTCACAAAGCACCGAGCTAATATCCCTGTGCCTTGCGGCTGCTTCCCCCCAGCTATCTACCTTACTACGTTTGTTAGTGTGTATATGTCCATGACTCTCTCTCGCCCTGTCAAAACTCACCCTTCCCCCTCCCCATATCCTTAAGTCCGTTCTCCAGTAGGTCTGCGTCTTTATTCCTATCTTACCCCTAGGTTTTTCATGACATTTTTTTCCCTTAAATTCCATATATATGTGTTAGCATACGGTATTTGTCTTTTTCTTTCTGACTTACTTCACTCTGTATGACAGATTCTAGGTCTATCCATCTCATTACAAATAGCTCAATTTCATTTCTTTTTAAGGCTGAGTAATATTCCATTGTGTATATGTGCCACATCTTCCCCATCCATTCATCCGATGATGGGCGCTTAGGTTGTTTCCATGTCCTGGCTATTGTAAATAGAGCTGCAATGAACATTTTGGTACATGACTCTCTTTGAATTTTGGTTTTCTCAGGGTATATGCCAAGTAGTGGGATTGCTGGGTCATATGGTAATTCTATTTGTAGTTTTTTAAGGAACCTCCATACTGTTCTCCACAGTGGCTGAACCAATTCACATTCCCACCAGCAGTGCAAGAGTGTCCCCTTTTCTCCACACCCTCTCCAGCATTTATTGTTTCTTGATTTTTTGATGATGGCCATTCTGACTGGTGTGAGATGATATCTCATTGTAGTTTTGATTTGCATTTCTCTAATGATTAATGATGTTGAGCATTCTTTCATGTGTTTGTTGGCATTCTGTATATCTTCTTTGGAGAAATGTCTGTTTAGGTCTTCTGCCCATTTTTGGATGGGGTTGTTTGTTTTTTTGTTATTGAGCTGCATGAGCTGCTTGTAAATTTTGGAGATTAATCCTTTGTCAGTTGCTTCATTTGCAAATGTTTTCTCCCATTCTGAGGGTTGTCTTTTGGTCTTGGTTATGGTTTCCTTTGCTGTGCAAAAGCTTTGAAGTTTCATTAGGTCCCATTTGTTTATTTTTGTTTTTATTTCCATTACTCTAGGAGGTGGGTCAGAAAGGATCTTGCTGTGATTTATGTCATAGAGTGTTCTTCCTATGTTTTCTTCTAAGAGTTTGATAGTTTCTGGCCTTACATTTAGGTCTTTAATCCATTTTGAGCTTATTTTTGTGTATGGTGTTAGGGAGTGATCTAATCTCATACTTTTACATGTACCTGTCCAGTTTTCCCAGCACCATTTATTGAAGAGGCTGTCCTTTCTCCACTGTACATTCCTGCCTCCTTTATCAAAGATAAGGTGTCCATATGTGCGTGGGTTTATCTCTGGGCTTTCTATCCTGTTCCACTGATCTATCTTTCTGTTTTTGTGCCAGTACCATACTGTCTTGATTACTGTTGCTTTGTAATATAGTCTGAAGTCAGGGAGCCTTATTCCTCCAGCTCCTTTTTTCGTTCTAAAGATTGCTTTGGCTATTCGGGGTCTTTTGTGTTTCCATACAAATTGCGAAATTTTTTGTTCTAGTTCTGTGAAAAATGCCAGTGGTAGTTTGATAGGGATTGCATTGAATCTGTAGATTGCTTTGGGTAGTAGAGTCATTTTCACAATGTTGATTCTTCCCATCCAAGAACATGGTATATCTCTCCATCTATTTGTATCATCTTTAATTTCTTTCATCAGTGTCTTATAATTTTCTGCATACAGGTCTTTCGTATCCTTAGGTAGGTTTATTCCTAGATATTTTATTCTTTTTGTTGCAATGGTAAATGGGAGTGTTTTCTTGATTTCACTTTCAGATTTTTCATCATTAGTATATAGGAATGCCAGAGATTTCTGTGCATTAATTTTGTATCCTGCTACTTTACCAAATTCATTGATTAGCTCTAGTAGTTTTCTGGTAGCATCTTTAGGATTCTCTATGTATAGTATCATGTCATCTGCAAACAGTGACAGCTTTACTTCTTCTTTTCCAATTTGGATTCCTTTTATTTCCTTTTCTTCTCTGATTGCTGTGGCTAAAACTTCCAAAACTATGTTGAATAAGAGTGGTGAGAGTGGGCAACCTTGTCTTGTTCCTGATTTTAGTGGAAATGCTTTCAGTTTTTCACCATTGAGGATGATGTTTGCTGTGGGCTTGTCATATATGGCTTTTATTATGTTTAGGAAAGTTCCCTCTATGCCTACTTTCTGGAGGGTTTTTATCATAAATGGGTGTTGAATTTTGTCGAAAGCTTTCTCTGCATCTATTGAGATGATCATATGGTTTTTCTCCTTCAATTTGTTAATATAGTTTATCACATTGATAGATTTGCGTATATTGAAGAATCCTTGCATTCCTGGAATAAACCCCACTTGATCATGGTGTATGATCCTTTTAATGTGCTGTTGGATTCTGTTTGCTAGTATTTTGTTGAGGATTTTTGCATCTATGTTCATCAGTGATATTGGCCTGTAGTTTTCTTTCTTTGTGACATCCTTGTCTGGTTTTGGTATCAAGGTGATGGTGGCTTCGTAGAAGGAATTTGGGAGTGTTCCTCCCTCTGCTATATTTTGGAAGAGTTTGAGAAGGATAGGTGTTAGCTCTTCTCTAAACGTTTGATAGAATTCACCTGTGAAGCCATCTGGTCCTGGGCTTTTGTTTGTTGGAAGGTTTTTAATCACAGTTTCAATTTCAGTGCTTGTGATTGGTCTGTTCATATTTTCTATTTCTTCCTGATTCAGTCTTGGCAGGTTGTGCATTTCTAAGAATTTGTCCATTTCTTCCAGATTGTCCATTTTATTGGCATAGAGTTGCTTGTAGTAATCTCTCATGATTTTTTTTATTTCTGCAGTGTCAGTTGTTACTTCTCCTTTTTCATTTCTAATTCTATTGATTTGAGTCTTCTCCCTTTTTTTCTTGATGAGTCTGGCTAGTGGTTTATCTATTTTGTTTATCTTCTCAAAGAACCAGCTTTTAGTTTTATTGATCTTTGCTATTGTTTCCTTCATTTCTTTTTCATTTATTTCTGATCTGATTTTTATGATTTCTTTCCTTCTGCTAGCTTTGGGGTTTTTTTGTTTTTCTTTCTCTAATTGCTTGAGGTGCAAGGTTAGGTTGTTTATTCGAGATGTTTCCTGCTTCTTAAGGTGGGCTTGTATTGCTATAAACTTCCCCCTTAGAACTGCTTTTGCTGCATCCCATAGGTTTTGGGTCGTTGTGTCTCCATTGTCATTTGTTTCTAGGTATTTTTTTATTTCCTCTTTGATTTCTTCAGTGATCACTTCATTATTAAGTAGTGTATTGTTTAGCCTCCATGTGTTTGTATTTTTTACAGATCTTTTCCTGTAATTGATATCTAGTCTCATGGCGTTGTGGTCGGAAAAGATACTTGATACAATTTCAGTTTTCTTAAATTTACCAAGGCTTGATTTGTGACCCAAGATATGATCTATCCTGGAGAATGTTCCATGAGCACTTGAGAAAAATGTGTATTCTGTTGTTTTTGGATGGAGTGTCCTATAAATATCAATTAAGTCCATCTTGTTTAATGTATCATTTAAAGCTTGTGTTTCCTTATTTATTTTCATTTCGGATGATCTGTCCATGGGTGAAAGTGGGGTGTTAAAGTCCCCTACTATGAATGTGTTACTGTCGATCTCCCCTTTTATGGTTGTTAGTATTTGCCTTATGTATTGAGGTGCTCCTATGTTGGGTGCATAAATATTTACAATTGTTATATCTTCTTCTTGGATCGATCCCTTGATCATTATGTAGTGTCCTTCTTTGTCCCTTTTAATAGTCCTTATTTTAAAGTCTATTTTGTCTGATATGAGAATTGCTACTCCAGCTTTCTTTTGGTTTCCATTTGCATGGAATATCTTTTTCCATCCCCTTACTTTCAGTCTGTATGTGTCTCTAGTTCTGAAGTGGGTCTCTTGTAGACAGCATATATAAGGGTCTTGTTTTTGTATCCATTCAGCCAATCTGTGTCTTTTGGTGGGAGCATTTAGTCCATTTACATTTAAGGTAATTATTGATATGTATGTTCCTATTTCCATTTTATATATTGTTTTGGGTTCGCTACTATAGGTCATTTCCTTCTCTTGTGTTTCGTGTCTAGAGAAGTTCCTTTAGCATTTGTTGTAAAGCTGGTTTGGTGGTGCTGAACTCTCTCAGCTTTTGCTTGTCTGTAAAGGTTTTAATTTCTCCATCAAATGTGAATGAGATCCTTGCTGGGTAGAGTAGTCTTGGTTTCAGGCTATTCTCCTTCATCACTTTCAGTATATCCTGCCACTCCCTTCTGGCTTGTAGGGTTTCTGCTGAGAGGTCCGCTGTTAACCTTATGGGGATTCCCTTGTGTGTTATTTGTTGTTTTTCCCTTGCTGCTTTTAATATGCTTTCTTTGTATTTAATTTTTGACAGTTTGATTAATATGTGTCTTGGCGTGTTTCTCCTTGTATTTATCCTGTATGGGACCCTCTGTGCTTCCTGGACTTGATTAACTATTTCCTTTCCCATATTAGGGAAGTTTTCAACTATAATCTCTTCAAATATTTTCTCAGTCCCTTTCTTTCTTTCATCTTCTTCTGGAACCCCTATAATTCGAATGTTGGTGCGTTTCATGTTGTCCCAGAGGTCTCTGAGACTGTCCTCAGTTCTTTTCATTCTTTTTTCTTTATTCTGCTCTGCAGTAGTTATTTCCACTACTTTATCTTCCAGGTCACTTATCCGTTCTTCTGCCTCAGTTATTCTGCTATTGATCCTATCTAGAGTGATTTTAATTTCATTTATTGCATTGTTCATCGTTGCTTGTTTCATCTTTAGTTCTTGTAGGTCCTTGTTAACTGTTTCTTGCATTTTGTCCATTCTACTTCCAAGATTTCGGATCATCCTTACTATCATTATTCTGAATTCTTTTTCAGGTAGATTGCCTATTTCCTCTTCATTTGTTAGGTCTGGTGGGTTTTTATCTTGCTCCTTCATCTGCTGTGTGTTTTTCTGTCTTCTCATTTTGCTTATCTCACTGTGTTTGGGGTCTCCTTTGTGCAGGCTGCAGGTTCGTAGTTCCCGTTGTTTTTGATGTCTGTCTCCAGTGGCTAAGGTTGTTTCAGTGGGTTGTGTAGGCTTCCTGGTGGAGGGGACTAGTGCCTGTGTTGTGCTGGATGAGGCTGGATCTTGTCTCTCTAGTGGGCAGGTTCACGTCTGGTGGTGTGTTTTGGGGTGTCTGTGGCCTTATTATGATTTTAGGCAGCCTCTCTGCTAATGGGTGGGGTTGTGTTCCTGTTTTGCTAGTTGTTTGGCATAGGTTGTCCAGCACTGTGGCTTGCTGGTCGTTGAGTGAAGCTGGGTGCTGGTGTTAAGATGGAGGTCTCTGGGAGATTTCCGCTGTTTAATATTATGTGGAGCTGGGAGGTCTCTTGTTGACCAGTGACCTGAAGTTGGCTCTCCTACCTCAGAGGCAGAGCCCTGACTCCTGGCTGGAGCACCAAGAGCCTTTCATCCACACGGCTCAGAATAAAAGGGAGAAAAAGTAGAGAGAATTAGTAGAAGTATGAGGAAAGAAAGAAGGAAAGGAGGAAAGGAAGGAAGGAAGAAAGAAGCAAAGAAGGAAAGAAAGGAGGGAGGGAGGGAGGGAGGGAGGAAGGAAGGAAGGAGGGAAAGAAGGAAAAAAAGACAGAAAGAAAGATGATACAGTAAAAATAAAATAAAGTATAATATAGTTATTGAATTAAAAAATATTTAGAAAAAAAAAAAGGGACGGATAGAACCTTAGGACAAATGTTGGAAGCAAAGCTATACAGAGAAAATCTTACACAGAAGCATACACATACACCTTCACAAAAAGAGGTAAAGGGGGAAAAATCATAAATCCTGCTCCCTGAGACCACCTCCTCAATTTGGGGTGATTCGTTGTCTAAAGGAGGGAGGGAAGGAAGGAAAGAAAGAAAGAACGAAGGTAAAGTATAATAAAGTTATTACAATTAAACTTAATTATTAAGAAAAAGAATTTTTAAAAAAAAGTCATGGACGGATAGAGCCCTAGGACAAATGGTGGAAGCTAGAGTATACAGACTAGATGTCACACAGCAGCATACACGTACACCTTCACAAAAAGAGGAAAAGGGAAAAAAATCATAGATTTCGCTCCTAAATTCCACCTCTTCAATTTGGGATCATTCCTTGTCTATTCAGGTATTCCACAGATGCAGGGTATATCAAGTTGATTGTGGAGCTTTAATCCGCTGCTTCTGTGGCTGCTGGGAGAGATTTCCCTTTCTCTTCTTTGTTTTCACAGCTCACAGGAGCTCAGCTTTGGATTTGGCCCTGCCTCTGCGTGTAGGTCGCTGGAGGGCGTCTGTTTTTTCGCTCAGCCAGGACGGGGTTAAAGGAGCCGCTGATTCGGGGCCTCCGGCTCACTCAGGCCGGGGGTTGGGGGATGGGGGTAGGAGGGGCACTACGTGCGGGGCGGGCCTGCAGCTGCAGAGGCAGCGTGACGTTGCGGCAGAGGCCGGCGTGACGTTGCACCAGCCTGAGACCCGCCGTGCGTACTCCCGGGGAAGTTGTTCCTGGATCCCGGGAACCTGGCAGTGGCGGGCTGCACAGGCTCCGTGGAAGAGGGGCGCGGAGAGTGACCTGTGCTCGCACACAGGCCCCTTGGTGGCGGCAGCAGCAGCCTTAGCGTCTCCCGCCCGTCTCTGGGGTCCGCGGTTTTAGCCGCGGCTCGCGCCCGTCTCTGGAGTCCGCGGTTTTAGCCGCGGCTCGCGCCCGTCTCTGGGGTTCGCGCTTTTAGCCGCGGCTCGCGCCCGTCTCTGGAGATCCTTTAAGCAGCGCTCTTAAACCCCTCTCCTCGCGCACCAGGAAACAAAGAGGGAAGAAAAAGTCTCTTGCCTCTTCGGCCGGTGCAGGCTTTTCCCCGAACTCCCTCCCGGCTAGTCGTGGTGCACTAACCCCTTCAGGCTATGTTCAAGCCGCCAACCCCAGTCCTCTCCCTGAGCTCCGTCCAAAACCGAAACCCGAGCCTCAGCTCGCAGCCCCGCCCGCCCCGGCGGGTGAGCAGACAAGCCACTCGGGCTGGTGAGTGCCGGTCGGCACCGATCGTCTGTGCGGGAATCTCCCCGCTTTGCCCTCCGCACCCGTCGCTGTGCACTACTCCGCGGTCCCGAAACTCCCCCCTCTGCCTCCCGCAGTCTCCGCCCGCGGAGGGGCTTCCTAGTGTGTGGAAACTTTTCCTCCTTCACAGCTCCCTCCCACTGGTGCAGGTGCCGTCCTTATTCTTTTGTCTCTGTTTTTTCTTTTGCCCTACCCAGTTACGTGGGGAGTTTCTTGCCTTTTGGGAGGTCTGAGGTCTTCTGCCAGCCTTCAGTAGGAGTTCTGTAGGAGTTGTTCCACGTGTGGATGTATTTCTGGTGTATCCGTGGGGAGGAAGGCGATCTCCGCGTCTTACTCTTCCGCCATCTTCAAGGTCCCCCCCCAATCGTGTGACTTTTTAAACAGCTTTATTGAGGTATAATTGACATATGACAATGTGAAGTGTACATATTTAAAGTGTACAATTTCATAAGTTTTGATATATTTATACATTCACATAACCATCACCATAGCTCTTTTTCCTGCTTCTCCCTTCCCTCCTCTTGTTCCCAGGCAACCACTGATCTACATTCTTTCACTACAGATTATTTGAATTTTCTAGAATTTGATAGAAATGGAATCATACAGTGTATGCTCATTTTCATCTACCTTCTGTCAGTCAGTATAATAATAATTCTGTTCATTCAGATTGTTTTGTATATCAATCATTCTTTTTATTGCTGAGTATTACTCCATGGAATAGTTGTACCCAATTTATCTGTTCACCTGTCTTTTGCATGTTTTGTTTACTTCTCAACACCTGTTGAGAGAAATGTTTTAAGGTCTGCTAATATGATGTGGATTTATTTATTTGTTTATTCTTTATACTTTGACAATTTAGAAAATATATTTACAACTGTTATTGGGTGCATGCGTATTTAGGACTATGCTATTTTTCTTGTGATTGACCCACTTATCCTTTTTAAAAAATACTTTAAAAATCTCCAGTAATGTTTCTTGCCTTCAGATATACTTTGTCTAACATTGGTGTTGTTATATTAGCTTTATTTTGGTTAATATTTCCATGGCCCATGTTTTCCTATACTTTTACTCTCAGCCTTTCTATGTACTAATATTTAAGTGTGTCTCTATTATGGAGACTGTTTTTTAAATCCAATATGACAATCTTAGTTTTATTTTAAGTATATGATCTTTTTTGTTTAATGTAATTACCAGTATCATTTTAAAGTGGTTACCCTAGAGATTACTGAAAGTATTTATGACTTGTTATGGTTCAATGCATATTATTTCTTCCCAATGCCCTGATAGTACTGGAAACTTACCACCCTCTAGCTCCATTTATCCTTCTACTTTTTAAATGTATTTTAATTCAACCTACCTTTTAAATGTAAACATTGGTACTATTATATGTTGAATATTAATTTATATTTATATACATATTAAAATTTTTCATTCTCTTAATTCCTTTCATTTCCATGTTTCCATTTGTGATCATTTTTCTTCTAGCTGAAAAACTCCTTTTAGTACTTCTTGTATGTCAGATCTACCAGTGATGAATTCTCTGTTTCTTTTTTCTTTGATAATGTATTTGTTTCAATATAAATTTTGAAAAGTTATTTTGCTAGGCATAAAATTCTATATTGCCAGTAATTTCCCTTTTTGCATTGTAGAGATGTTGATTTTGCTGTCTTTTGGATTATACCATTTCCTTTGAGAAGTAAGTTGCCAGACTTACTGTTGCTCCTTTCAAGGTAACAAAGGTCTGGCTTTCTTAAAGATTTTCTGTTTGTTTTGGGTTTTAGTAGTTTGACTGTGATGTGCCTAGATGGCATTTTTTAAAATTCTGCTTAAGCTCTACTGAATTTCTTGAATCTGTGGGTTGGAGTCTTTTTATCAATTTTGGAAAAATCTGGGCCATTATTTGTTCATATATCACTTTATTCCTATGTTCTCTCTCTCATCTCCTTCTAGGATTCCAGTGATATCGTTTATATTTTCTGAATTTTTCTTTCTTTTATGTCTAAGCTTCACTTACACATTTTCTATTAACCTTTCAGTTCATACTTCTTGTCTTCTGTTTCTCTCAGTATGCTATTAGACACATTCCTTGAATTCTTAATTTCAGTTATTGTATTTTTCAGTTCTTGAGTGTCCATTTGAGTATTTTAAAAAATTACTTCTCGTTTGAAATTCTTTTTTTAAATAAATAAATTATTTATTTATTTATGGCTGCATTGGGTCTTCGTTGCTGCACGTGGGCTTTCTCTAGTTACGGCAAGCGGTGGCTTCTCTTGTTGCGGAGCACGGGCTCTAGGCACATGGGCTTCAGTAGTTGTGGCTCGTGGACTCAGTAGTTGTGGCTCGCAGGCTCTAGAGCGCAGGCTCAGTAGTTGTGGCACACAGGCTTATTCCGTGGCATGTGGGAGATTCCCTGACCAGGACTTGAACCCGTGTCCCCTGCATTGGCAGGTGGATTCATAACTGCTGCATCACCAGGGAAGTCCATTGAAATTCTTTGTCCTTTAATTTATTCTACTTATCTTTTTGACTATTTCTTGAACAAATTAATCATAACCATTCTGAAGTCCTTTCCTGTTACCTTCTCTACCAGGATTATCTGTGGGTTGGCTTCTGCTGTTTGTTTTTATTTCCTTTTTGTTATTGATTGTATGTTCCTGTCTCTTCACATGCCCGGTAATTTTTTATTGCATATCGGGTACTTTAAAATCTGCAGAGGCTCCAGATGATACTCTTTCTCACCAGGGGTGATTTGTCTTTTCTTTTGCTAGGCAGGGGAGTAGGGAGGGAGCCAGTCATCACCTTAATCTAATCAGATACTGAGCTATGTTGAAACAGAAATTTCTGTTTTCCTTCTCAGGGATTTTCAGCTTAGTTCTTTAGTCTCAAGTT
Organism: Phocoena sinus; assembly: GCF_008692025.1. Taxonomy (NCBI): domain Eukaryota; kingdom Metazoa; phylum Chordata; class Mammalia; order Artiodactyla; family Phocoenidae; genus Phocoena; species Phocoena sinus. Next base: position 75,033,283 of record NC_045768.1, on the reverse strand, counting down.
ATGTGTAGTTTCATAATTTGACAAATGTCTTAAGGGGGAGACTGGAAGTGTGTTTGAGACACCTGAAGTCTCCAATTTTGCCACTCTAGACCTGTGCAGTCACCAAATCTCTACTGGTTTCTTGGTCCTTCTTCAGTGGCCGTGGCCAGGGCAAAATCTGAATTCCAAACCCCTAGATTATGCCTAGAATTGGTAAATGGTCCCAAGAAAAAAGCATCTTCACATATTCAGCTCACCTCTGAAGGTTTAAATCCTTAGGATTTACCTTTCCGCTCTCAGAAATTTTGGCCTTAGGAATGTTATTTCCCCTATTCTTTCTTGTTTTCACATTTCATGGTTTAATACCATAATTCTTGTTCTTTACCTGCCTTTTCTAGTTGTCCTCATTGGAGCATTTGTCTGTGGCAAATTACTTCATCATATTCAAAAGCAGAAATTTGTATCCCTGTTTCAAAATAAGAAGATAAGGACATATTTACCCCTCTGCACCAAATATGCCAGATTATAAAATTGAGTCCAGATTTTTGCTATGTCAGGCTAAAGCTAGACATAATTATAACCTTGGCTGTGCTACTTTTAGCATTATTCTTTTTACCTTTTTGCTTTCATACTCTTTTTCTGGCTGTCCCATAAAATTCTAATTCCAGGACTTAAAATGTATATTTTTTGCTGGAGATTCCATTTGTCTTTATAGATGTACTAGGCTTCTTCTGCCTTGAATCCCTTCCCATGTTTATTCTTTAAGGATCCTCCTAAGGAATTGGTTAATTACATGAATAAATTAATTATAATCAAAGATTTAGTGATTTACAGACTTGTATTAAAATGACATTTTTATTTTAATGGGATTTACCCTTAACAAATATGGGGCTTTCTCACATTATAGTAGAAACAATGAGTGAGATCTATGGGAAGTGTATTCCTTGTAACCGTTCATGTATTGTAAATATTAGAAAGTTTCCAATCTTTTATTCACTGACCTGTTTATTCATCCAGCAAGTATTTATTAAGCCTCTACTATTTACAAGTCATTTTGAAAGCCACTACCGAAAGTAGAGATGAGTAAAACAGATCCCTTCTGTTAAGAATATGACAGTCTAATAAAAGAGATTAAACAAATCACAACTAATAATAGTATATAAGCACCAGAGAAGGAGAAAGAAAATAAAGTAGTGTGGGTACAGAGAAAGAGATCTTTTATCAATCAATCAGATTAGAGATTCCTTCAGGAAGTAGCTTTTCAGTGGGTTTTGAAAGTTGGGTGTGATTTCTAATGCAGATGTGTATGGAGGTTTGGGAGGGCATTCCAGATAGAGAGAACATTATGAACAAATATAGGGAATTCGAGAAGTACAGGGAGAAGTCCTGTCACAGGGTATTGCTTGTTTGAGGAAAGAGAGGAAGATCAGTGACTTTTAAGTGGCTTCCTCTGGAGTATTGAAGATTGAATCCTTGGTTATCTGTAATAATTAGCTTAACGTGGACTGCTGTTGAATATCAACAGGCACGGTTCTACTAACTGAGGATACATCAGAACTTGACATTTCCAAGCTCACTGCATAGTGAGATTCTATTAAGGTGTTTTATTTACTACAAAGTGAAGAGAGAAAAGTACTAACAGAAGTGTGAACAAAGTGTTATTCCACCAAAGAGGCCATTTTGCCTGTGGTGTTTTTCTCCTATTTCCAAAGCATAGAAATCATCCTCAAAATTTTTCAGTGTTATGCAAGTATTTGTAGCATCTGTCTCATTTTATCAATGCTTCCAACCAAAATTAATCTTTAGATGAATATGTTCATTTCATATATATCAGCTTTTATCAATTTGTCCATTATTTATTTACCCTTTCCCTCCTTCCCTTGATTCCTTCTTCCTTCCCACCCTCTTTTCCTTTCTTCCACTAATATTTACAGAGTGAACCTATATGTGACAGATACTGTAATGGAGGCTGAGGATGTAGCCACGTATGAGCCACAGTCCCTGGTTTCTGGTAACATCATCCTAGACAAAGCTAATGGATGCCTTGTACTCAAGAAAGAAGTAAATATACATGGACAAACATTCATTCTCCCCAAGTAACAGAAGCTTGATAACAAGGCCTGTGTAGCATGTACATGCTTTCTCTGAATGTGGACTTCTGGAAGGGCTTCCTAAAGTATCTATTAAACCCTCTATCTATTTTTAGATCAGCTTATTCCTGTAACTACCAACAACAAGGAAAATGTTAAAGAACAAAACCCTCAAATCTCTTATCTGGAGTGCAAGGCTTATTCCATAGTATAACCATCGCACATCCACTTACAGCCCAGGTATAATGAAAATCCAGGCTTTTTCATTGAAGCTTTATTTTTAATAGCCACAACTGGAAGCAACCCAAATCTCTATCATAGATGAATGGAAGAACAAATTGTGATATGTTCATAAAATGGAGTACTACTCATCAATAAAAGGAACAAACAGTATGTACACGCAACAACATGGATGATTCTTAAAATAATTATGCTGAGCGAAAGAGACTACATAAATAAGAATATATACTGTGTGACCTCATTTATATAAAACTCTAGACAATGCAAACTTACCTATGTGACAGAGACCAGATCAGTGGTTGCCAGGGAAGGAGGCGTGTGGGGAGGGTTGGGAGGGAAAGATTACAAAGGGGTATCACACGAAAAAACCTTAAGGGGTTATGGACATATTCACTCTTTCAGGTGTGCTGATGTTTTCATTAATGTATACATATGTCAAAACTTGTCAAATGATATACTTTAATTATGTGCAGTTTATTGAATGGCAGCTATATCTCACTAAAAGTTGCTCTTGTGTTAAAACAAACCCAGGCTCCTCTTGTAATTGTTTAATCTCTGTTTCCCCTAATAGACTAAGTGACATGATGAAAGTGATGGGCTTTCTCATTCAGTATCTCTGCCAGTGACTGATCTAAGGTGGGCTTTCCGGAGATACATGTTAGATGAATATAGAAGTAGTTAAGAAATACTGCTGTTGAACTATGTACTATTTTGGCCTTGCTCTGATTCACACATTAAAATGCTGATCAGGTTGTAGTGTTAGCCATTAATCATATTATTTCCCTTGTTGTAAAGCCAACTATATTATAAATGTCCTTGAAGAATGTTTTTTATTTTTAAAGGCAACTCCATTCCTGACCTAAAATAAGCCCAAACTCAGCTACCAATTTTAATAGGAATTTACGTTAGAAATGAAAGCCACGAAAGGTTAGTAAACATCAAGAGACAGGGAAACATCTTGCTTGTAATATTTAGAGAGAGGTTAGCTGCTAACGGCATCCCACAGTGTGTAATCCCATCTGGATAGGTGAATTAATGTCATGATGAAATGACTAACTTCTGCTTTGCCAAATGTTTATAACACAAATGATGTCCATCCCAACAGTGGGGAGATTTATTTAACTTTCCTCGGTCTATGATGATAGTCTAGGAACAGTGATGTGAAGAACTCAGTAAAGAGTCTCTGTGCATCCCTTTCAATTGCTTTCACTGTCATTATTTTTAAATTCTGATTTTTTTCTTTTAAGGCTTAGAGATTGTTAATTATTTAGACATCCCCTGTACAAAAATTTCACCTATGAGCCATTGGAAAAATTCTGAGGGAGTTAAACCTGGAGTCTGTCTTGGAAACTGGTCTATCATTTTCTTCCCAGTGTTCTCAGTAGCAGCACAGTCACACATTAAAATGGTTAAAACACACATTACAACAATCCCATAAATAGTTTTCTATATAAATGTAAACACAGAGGCCGAGCTGCCTCAAAAGTCACAGCCCTTCCTCTTTCACGTGTTTTATATCCTCCATCCTGATTCATTTCCCTGACTCCCTCTGCCTGCCAGCTTCCCTCACCTTAAAATAATTGTTGGAGCAGCTGCGAATATTCTCCATGACAATTGCTTTTATGATTTACTCAAAATTCTGACAATTCGTAGGTCTGGAAAAATAAAAAACCTAAGATCTGTAGGGATATCACTGTGCAATATCCTATTTAATCTTCCTGTACTATCCTCCCTCAGTCCTTTCAGGAGTTGTGAAAGATACCCTCTGCTGTTTTCTCCCTTCTGATAGGTGCAATCTTGAAGCTCTGTTCTTTTATTTCATTTGGTGCCCAATAACATCTCAAATTTTTCTTTGTCTGTATTCCCCAAGAATAATAGATACTCCCTCAGCTTGCAGGGTATATAATCTGTCCGCTTGCAATCATGTTCTAAGGTACTTGAGGATTTTTTTTTTTAAATAAGTGGTCACTAGTACTGGCCCATCTTTGGCTGATAGCAGGAAACTGAGAAAATTAAGAGGGGATAGTCGGTCCTAGATCTGGTTGAATTTAGACTCACACAAACATAGAAGGGCTCCTAATTCGTAGAGTTTGCCAATGTGGTCTTATAACATCTTGACAAGACATAATTGCATTGTCTAACTTTTAAAAGTCACCACTTTTCCATAGGCAAATTAGTGAAGAAAAAAGTTTTTTATAATCTAGTGAAAAGTCCACAAATATGCATAGATGTCAGATATTTGACATTAATATAAAGGTAAAATAAATGGGTCCAAACAAGTCAAACGTGTATTTCCTCATTTGCATGACAATAAAAATTCCTTGTATTTTTCAAATTGTTTATATAGGTTCCTTATGAAGGTTTTACAAATCTTTTAGAATATTTCTGTTAACTCTTACAAAAACAATTGACGGTAGGTATAGTTGCCCTAAGAAAGCTGGAGGAAATAATATCTACAATTTGTTCTAAGTGCTTACATATTTCATTTTATTACCAAAAAAAAAAAAAAAAACACCCAAACAAAAAACCTGTTGAGTTTGTACTTTGATGATTCTCGTTTTACAGATGAGAAAATGGGAAAACTGAAGCTTGAAAAATTTATAAAGTTTTTCCAAGGATTCATGTCCATTAACTGAAAAACTAGGCTGAACTCGGGTGTGTAAGCACCAAGGCCTGTATCCATCCAGGTTAGCCACAGTGCCCTGTTGATACGCTGAATTTCCCTCAGGATTCTGCAGAAGGAGGAAGTAGTGGGTAGCCTCTCCATTCCGTTTTCTTTCCATGAAGCAAGCCATGAAATGTTAAAACTGGTTTAATTGTGAATTTAAGTATGGAATTGGAGTGGGAGAGATGTGGTGGATTATTTTTGCATTTTGAAGTTTAACTATGAACAACAGTAACTTGGGCATCTTTGGAAAAATCTTACTCAGCATCGTGTTTGAAGATAATGATTCACTAGGCCTTAGGGCCCGGAGGGTGAGGGGCGATTTAAAAACTTCCGCAGGTGATTCTCCTGTTCACTCAACTTTGGGAGAAGTCGGATTTGATGTCTTTGATGGGACGACTTAAACCTGTGATTTTATTTGTGAGACTTGAAGGATTCTAGGGGTTGGTCTCATCTCCCTAATCTGCACTCACCACTATTTCCCAACCTCAGAATCGCATTCCTTTGTCATATGGTAAATTCTCTTATTCAGATACAGAAATTGTTGGGAGGGTCATACTTTAAGCCTGATCAATCATGTATAATTTGGAGAGGTAGTGTGGTGTCTGAAAGCTAACACTAAGTTAAAAGCGAAAGCTTTCCTTTCCCCAACCTCAGAATCGCATTCCTTTGTCATATGGTAAATTCTCTTATTCAGATACAGAAATTGTTGGGAGGGTCATACTTTAAGCCTGATCAATCATGTATAATTTGGAGAGGTAGTGTGGTGTCTGAAAGCTAACACTAAGTTAAAAGCGAAAGCTTTTCTTTCCCCACCACAAAATGACCTTATTTTATTCATCTTTTTATATCCAGTACTTCTCACACAACCTGAAGAACAGGTTTTCAGTATTCTTTTTCTGTGAAATTGACATATTTAAACCTACCGTCATCAACATTCATTCAACAACCTTTTTTTTGGCCGCTATCTTGTATGTAGCACCAGGCATTGCGCCAGGTGTTGAGGATAACTTGGTGAGCAAACTAGACTCAGCTCTTGCTCTGACAGTGTGTATTATCCAGTGAAGCTAACAGACCAATCAAATCATCTAGGAATATAGACTTACAAACAGTGAATTTCACTGTCAAGTGTTGGACTTGTGTAAGAGACTGCTAGTTGTCCCCTAATGTTTGTTTTCCTTATATTCCACAGTAATAGAATTTTGTAGCTGTCCATATGCTACTCTTTTTTTTAATTGAAGTATAGTTAATTTATAATATTGTGTTCATTTCAGGTGTACAGTAAAGTGATTTAGTGGTACATATGTATATATCTATTTTTCTAGATTCTTTTCCCTTATAGGTTATTACAAAATATTGAGTATAGTTCCCTGTGCTATACAGAAGGTCCTTGTTGGTTATCTATTTTATATATAGTAGTGTGTATATGTTAATCCCGAACCCCCAATTTATCCATTTCTCCCTTCTTTCCCCTTTGGTAACCGTAAGTTTTCTTTCTATGTCTGTGGGTCGATTTCTGTTTTGTATATAAGTTCATTTATATCATTCAAACTTTTTTTTAGATTCCACATATAAGTGATATCATATGATTTTTGTCTTTGTCTGACTTACTTCACTTAGTATGATAATCTCTAGGTCTATGCATGTTGCTACAAATGGCATTATTTCAGTCTTTTTTTATGGCTGGTTAATATTCCATTGTATCCATATATTATTTTTAATGAAGAAGGCATTTACCAACCTTTTTTTTTTCAGTGAAGGAGGCCACGTAACTAAGTTCTGATCAATAGGATAAATGTGAAAATACCATGGGGCACTTTCCAGCAACCTTCCCTAGAAGCACCGGATGCGTATACTTTGTCCCTTGTTTTTGTCCCTTCCTCTGTTTCTGCTGATTGTAATGTGGGTGTTGGTCAGAACTGCATCTTGGATCGTGAGAATGAGGAAAACTTCCTCGGGATTGTGGAGTGAAAGACTGCAGGGGGCCTGAGCCCTTGAAATTTTGGGGAACGGAGCAACTATATGGTCTCTGGGTTGCCTTCATTAGGAATTTCACAGGGTATTCTGAGAACAATTTGAGGGGAAAATGGAGATCAGATCTAGTCTGGGAGTCAAGGAAACCTTCCCCAGAAGAAGTTTCATTTCAGCATATATTTAAAGGTTAGCTGGGTGATATGTTGAAGACAAGGTGAAGCAGAGAGGATGAATGGGTAATGGAGGATTTCAATCTAGAGAAACAAGGTTACTGGGAGGAAATAACGCATGTGAAAACAATTTGCAGAGCAACACTGCTCTAACCATAAGACGTTCTTATTATGAAACCCGTGCTTCTCAGCACATGCTTCAAGGCCTGCGGGAGTTAACTGCCTGCCCGCCTCTCACCGCTTTCATTTCTCATTACTCCCTGCCGTGGATTTCAGACCAGGTTCATCAATTTGTAGCTGCCTTCTAGCATCCTTCTCTGCCAACTCATGCCATTTTCAGACCCTTTAAACTCTGGCTCCTTCGAGGAGAATTTTCTTAATAACTGCCCCCCCCCCCCCACCGAGCTCTGATAACAAGGGTCCTTCCACTCAATTTCCATTTGTACTCATTCTTAGGCTGAATAATTTCCCGCTATTTCTCTTACTGCATTTCCCCTGTGGGTTACCGAAGAACAAGGAACCATGCCCTGTATTTTCTTTTATACCTGGGAATGCCTAGCTCAAACCTCTGTTCCAATACATTTTGGTGACTGAATGGCTGAAGTCTAGGTTGAAAGTCCCTTCCAGCTCTGTCTTACCCCTAGATGTGGCCTGTTCTGTGATGAGATTCTTTGAGGACCAGTCAAATATAATCATTTCTCATCTTGAAAGCTCCAGTGTTAAGAGTGGCCCTGAAAAATTCATCAGGGGAATAAAGTTTTGTTCGTCACTTCTGCTGCCCTGCAGGCCTTTGGGTAAATAATGGTGGATGGATAGGAGCTCTGATGGCCAAATGCAATATTAAACCTACTTTCTGTCTCTCTCTGGTCTGCCTGGTAGAGTTTGATGTATTGAATTTTACATTTAGGAACCAATTTTCTTTTGACAAATTCGTGCTCCAGGCTATATAGTGCTGACCACTGCATTAGGGACATTGTGACAAATGAACAGGTATGTAGGCAGAGTGTGTCACCCAAGATGTGGGTGGCTTCCCCTGGGTCCTTGATCCTAGAGAGATTTCGACTCTTCTTACTCACTGCTGGCTGTCAAAATGGATACAAAAAGTTTGCCATATTTGGGAACTTTCTTCCTCACTTTCATTGAACCATTGCACTTGAGTCCTTCCATAAAAATGAAATGTTAACCCTGAGAAGCAGAACCTCAGCTATACAGAGCCAGGGGCAGAAGGAACTATTGTGGATATTTGAGATGGTTTCATATTAATCAAAAACTGACCAAGCTGATATAAAAAAATTTTTATAGGAACACTTTTGAAGAGGATTTCCCTAAATTTTTTCATTTACCTCCTCACCTTCTTTCCTAGAAAATATGTAACATATTTACCTTTTCTTATTCATTTATTCAACTAACATTTGCTGAGTATGTATTAAATGCTAACTTCTAAGAACAAAACTGTAGAAAAGAATTTGTCTCTGACCTCAGAGGGCTCATAGCGTAGAAAGAAATTGGCAGAGATTTTCTGTAATGGGGCAGATGGTAAATGTTTGTGGTTTTGCAGGCTAGAGTCTCTGTCACAACTACACTGCCGTTTGTAGTGCAAAAGCAGCTATAAACCCTAAATCCCGTTTTATCTGTCTGTCAAACACTTACTCATCATTAAGACTCTGCTCAAAGGAAACACTTTATATGGACATTTCCTGACCGTGACAAATGGAAGAAATGACTCCCTCTTTTGTATCCTGCCATATTCCGTACAGCTCTTTCTCAGGGCACCTCTAACACTTGACTGCACCCGTTTGTTTCTTATTTGTGAAAGACAGCCCAAGCAGAGGGAACAGTGTCAGCAACGGCATAAAGTCACGTCCTGGGATGTTCGTTACACTCTCTGGCTGGCTCAGGAGCGTGAAGGCGGGAGGTGTTGGTGCAGTGAAGGAAAGTGCTGGGAGGGGACGTGATCGTGAGCGCAAAGGAGTCGACCAGGCCATTTGTTCCTGAGTCGGTGTAAACTAAGGCCCTACTCAAGGGCTTTCCAAGGGGAATGCATGATCAGATAAATGTGCAAAAATATCATTCCAGCAGCCTTGTGAAGTGGGTTAAGGCCGGAGACGAGGAGACCAGAGGGATGGACGCCAGCTTGTTAGGATGACAGCCAGGGAAGCCAGAGCAGCATTTTGGGTGCGGAAGTGTTGGTTGCCAGTGTTGTGTAGACCGACATTGCACAGTGGAACCATGGCTTCAGTACACCTTGAATCAGAACTCAGAAAAAACCTTTCTAGATCTAGTGTCAGCGTTCTTAAATGTATGACTCTGAAAAAGCCATTTACCCTCTCTTGAGTTTATACCCTCAGCTGGAATATGAGGAAGGTAGTTTAAGTGATTTCTAGGCTAGTTTCTAGCTGTACACGTCTGCAAGTTAATTGCTTGATTCCTGGTATCATTTTTCATATAAGAATTAGCCCATGTCTTCCTGATCCCCTTTTGCTAAATTTGGACAACCTTAATCTAATTCTAGTATTTTTAAAGAGCTTACTTTAGAGCTTAATTTTGTGGAAGCTATGTTGAAGAAACTTCAAAGATAACTTAGAGTACTTTTGGTTTCTTTTCCTTCACCCTCCCTTCCCACCGATTCTCCCTGTGAAATATTTCATGACTCTACCCTGCCTTTTTTTAATCCCCAGTTCCACATTTAGCTCCTGAGTCATTACCCTAGGATTTGTGGCTCTTTACTCTGGCACTAACCTATCTTTCCATGCTTATCGTCTCTTCTTTCCCATCATCTCTTCTTTCCCAGTCAAAAATGTTCCCTGCCTTGAACCTGTTTTTTTGCCCTATATCACATGGTCTTATAGTAATTAATTTGTCTGTCTCCTGCATGAGGCTGTGACTGTGACTTACTTGTCTTTGTAACTCCAGAGATCAGCACAGTGCCTGGTACATACAATGAACCCAGTGAACGAGTGAACCTGGGAAGGTTTTGGTTTATACCAGTTCTCCCGTCTTCCTAGAGTATCTTTCTCATCTTTCCATCCCAGGCTACTTCTCTGCTGGCTGCAAATACAACCCTCTCCTGCATGATGCTTTTGCTGAGTGTCTCAGCAAGATGTTCAGTTCTCCCTTCTCAGAGTTTCTTGTTCTTTTAAAAATTTATTTTATTTTATTTATTTTTGCCTGTGCTGGGTCTTTGTTGCTGTGCACAGGCTTTCTCTAGTTGCGGAGAGCAGGGGCTACTCTTCATTGTGGTGCATGGGCTTCTCATTGTGGTGGCTTCTCTTGTTGTGGAGCATGGGCTCTAGGCGTGTGGGTTTCAGTAGTTGTGGTACATGGGCTCAATAGTTGTGGCTCGCGGGCTCTAGAGTGCAGGCTCAGTGGTGTGGTGCACGGGCTTAGTTGCTCCGCGGCATGTGGGATCTTCCCAGACCAGTGCTCGAACCCGTGTCCCCTGCATTGGCAGGTGGATTCTTAACCGCTGTGCCACCAGGGAAGCCCCCTCAGAGTTTCTTGTAGCACAGTTTCTTACTTCTCTTTTGCATTTCCCATTGTCACTTATATTGTAGTTATTATGTAGGGATCTCTTCCATCTATAGGACAGGATTACCAGTGGTACACAGGACCTGTATCTTACTTTGCTTCTTCTGAAGTATCTATGGCGATGCTTATAATTAATAGGTGTTCGATTAAGGTGCTCATGGGTAGAATAAGAAATCCAACTTCCTGCAGCAAAAGACTCTACAAGCATCAGGCTGTCTGTTTTGTGCCAAACAAACATGATTTTTGTAGAAATGAACAGCATGAGCTGCGCTCTTCCATTGTGGTCTGGTTCGGATAACCTGGGAACAATTGAAATTAGACTTTCTAAAGAAAAAAAGAGAGAGCCCACAATCTCTGCATTCTAAATGCTAGAAGGATTTACCTGTGGGGTCTACAAGTAACAATTTGCATCTTGGTTTATGTGAAGGATAGAAAGCACAAGCTTGTGAGCAGGTCTGCTGACACAGCGGGGGTGTAAGAGGCAGCAAAGGGAGCAGCGGCAGGGGCTCAGGGCCAGGATGAAGAAATTAATAATCCACTTATTATTCAGAACAGCGAATGGCTGCAGGCTATTGGGAAGCGGTTCAGCAATTATCTGATTAACTGCTAATGTTACACCAAGAAACCTCTTCGAGACTGTACTTTTTTTGTGAAGTGACACAGAATGGCAAGAAGCTGCTATTCTGTGCAAAAAGCTGAGAGCTGCAGCTAGGTGGGCTGTACCGAGACCCTGGTGGGCTGTCACTCTTTCAAAGTTGGAAGCAAATGGCCCTTTTTGCTGCTGTTATAACTCTTCCTGGAAATATCAGCTTCTCTATAGCACCATAACTCAAATTTAATATGAGAGCTGAAGTTGTTTTCCTTTTCATTTTGAGCTCTTGCTTAGAACAGGAGAGCCAGGTATCTATCTTTTCAGTGAGAACTTAGAAAACAGCCTTGCATATTTCTCCTGATGACACCCACGCCATGCCAGGGCAGGAAGATATCTCCCCTTGCTTTGTAATGTAGGTTCAGGGCTCACCAGCCTCTGCATTCTGGTTGTGGTCACTCTTAAGAAGTGCCCTCATTTTAAAGTCAGATGCCACCACTGCAGTGTACAGATCCTTTATTCGCCCCCATTCCTGCCTTCCTTTAGGACAGTGACTCTTGCAGTAGTCACCAAAAGACTTGGAAAGCCCACACTGTCTTGAGAGAAGAACTTGATTAAGATTCATCAAGACTAGACTGTGTGGGTTGATTGTAAGACACCTTTTCCAAAATTTAAAAATAAACTCTATTCTCAATTGTATAAAAAGAAATGCGAAAGTACTTATTTCTAACTGGCAGTGATAACCAGAATCATAATCACAACTGACAGCCCCCCCACTTAGTTTGTGTTCCTGATGATTCAAGAATCTGCAGGAAGTCTGTAATAATGTTCAAAAGCAATTTCCTATTTCTACTGATAATATCCTGAGTATTCTCAGTGAGTCCTACTCTATCCTTCAATTCCCAGCTGCAAATTCCTCCCAGTCTCCCCTAGAATCTGTGGGGGAAAAGTGACTTCTCAAATGCAAACATTTGATGTAATTTTTCAGCAGGATAATCATTGAAGCCAGTGTCAGGCAAAAGTTAACCAAGAGAATGTTCACATAAAAACCTTTGGCTTTGTCACAGTTCATGAAACAGAGGTGCTTTGAAAGCAAAGGCGTTTTTGCGGCTGAAAAGGCCTTTAAGTAAGAAAAGTCAAATCTTGTATAGAAGTATTACAGTACCTTTATTTCCCAAATTGGTTAATGGAAAGTCTTTTATGTGGATATCAATTATACCATGGCTAAAAGGTCAATTATGTAGTAATTGGAGGATAAAATAATGGATTTACCTTAGGTAAATTCAAAGTCGTGTTTGAAATGTAGCTCTTCATTATTGCATCCTTGATGTACGAAATTAATTTTATCTATATAATGGTATTCATTAAATGTAAAGGTTTAATGATGAATGTCTTATACAAATGTGAAAACCACAGTATAAAAACAAAGAGGGGGCCGAATTTTTAACTGATTGTTTTTCCAATTATGAACCTCACTGGCTAAGCTACTCCTTCTTGTCAATTACCTAAAATGAGTATGGTTAACAAGTTCTGAATTTATATTTTCTTAACAGAATGCATTAAGGGTGAACTCTTGATTCCCACTGTGTTATTACTCAAGCTTTGTTTCAGTCTTGGTGAGTCTTCGGTAAGAACAACAAGAAGTGATCTTTAGCTGAGAACTCATGTTGTTCTATGCACATCATTTCTGCAGTCTTGCCCTGACACTCCATTCCCTTCCCTGTGTAAGCACACTGCCTCGTTACAAAGCAGCAATGATCTTGTCAGAAGAATGGCAGGCTCAGTACGGGCTGTGTCCTGCAACATTCCAGAGGGAAGAGAGCCCTGTGGGTCTTCTGAATAACAGATATTTCCAGGAAATCAGGAAGCGATACCACGAATTCTCCAGCGTTTTGCACAAACTAAACTGATAGCCAAGCACATCCTCCTCTGAAATGTAATCAACTTGTGTTCCATCCCTAGTACCTCCTTTCTGTTAATCCCTGAAACCTAGAACTTATTAAAGCTATCCATTCATTGATTATCCTTAAAGTTAAAATCAACTTCCAGGTTTGGAGTTATAATCCCAAATGCTGTTTCATAGTCTACCTAACATGTTTCAGACATGATTACCTTTGGGAAAATAACTTCTTTTTTTATTTTTTTTTTAGCTCCTTGACCAGGTATTGAACCTGGGCCCTTGGCAGTGAGAGTGTGGAGTCCTAACCAATGGACCACCAAGGAATGCCCCAATCTCTGTTTTTCTTTTTTTCTTTTCTTTTTTTTTTTTTTTTGCGGTACACGGGCCTCTCACTGTTGTGGCCTCTCCCGTTGCGGAGCACAGGCTCCGGACGCACAGGCTCAGCGACCATGGCTCACGGGCCCAGCCGCTCCGCGGCATGTGGGATCTTTCCGGACCGGGGCACGAACCCTTGTCCCCTGCATCGGCAGGCGGACTCTCAACCACTGCGCCACCAGGGAAGCCCCCAATCTCTGCTTTTTAATTGAGAGTGTCTTAACCATTTACAGTCAATGTGACTGTTAACATATGGTTGGGATTGAGTGTATCATCTTGTTATTTTTTTTTTCAGTTTTTCCCATCTGTTCTTTTATTTCCTTTCCCTCTTCTTGTACCTTCTTTTGGATTAAAACTTCAGTCCATATTTATTATTAGCCCATTCTGTCTCCCTTGTTGGCTTATTAGTTGTGGTTATTTGTTTGTTAAAATGTTTTTTTCAGGGTTTACAGTATACAGCTTCAACTTATCACAGTCTACCTCCAAATGGTATCCTCACATAAATTTCACAATACTGTAGTATACTTCCATTTCTCCCCTCAGAGCCTTTTATGTTATTATTGCCAGACATTTTACTTTTATATATGTTTAAAACTTCATAATCAATTGTTGTTATTTTTGTTTAAACAGTCAATTTTCCTTTAAAACTGATTAATAAGAAAAAATTATTGTATTTTTATCCATTTAGTTAACAATTCCAATGATCCTCAACCCTCTGTGTAGATGCAGATTTCCATCTAGTATCATCTTTCTTCTGCCTGAAGAATGTCCTTTAACATTTCCTATAGTATGGATCTGCAGGTGATGAGTCCTTTCAGCTTTTGTATCTCTAAAATTTTATTTCACCCTCATTTTTTTTTGAATTTTATTTTATTTATTTTTTCATACAGCAGGTTCTTATTAGTCATCAATTTTATACACATCAGTGTATACATGTCAATCCCAATCGCCCAATTCAGCACACCACCATGCACACCCCCCCACGGCTTTCCCCCCTTGGTGTCCATACGTTTGTTCTCTACATCTGTGTCTCAACTTCTGCCCTGCAAACCGGTTCATCTGTACTATTTTTCTAGGTTCCGCATACATGCGTTAATATACGATATTTGTTTTCCTCTTTCTGACTTACTTCACTCTGTATGACACTCTCTAGATCCATCTACGTCTCAACAAATCACTCAATTTCGTTCCTTTTTATGGCTGAGTAATATTCCATTATATATATGTACCACAATTTCTTCATCCATTCGTCTGTTGACGGGCACTTAGGTTGCTTCCATGACCTGGCTATTGTAAATAGTGCTGCAGTGAACATTGGGGTGCATGTGTCTTTTTGAATTATGGTTTTCTCTGGGTATATGCCCAGTAGTGGGATTGCTGGATCATATGATAATTCTGTTTTTAGTTTTTAAGGAACCTCCATACTGTTCTCCATAGTGACTGTATCAATTTACATTCCCACCAACAGTGCAAGAGGGTTCCCTTTTCTCCACACCCTCTCCAGCATTTGTTGTTTGTAGATTTTTCTGATTATGTCCATTCTAACTGGTGTGAGGTGATACTTCATTGTAGTTTTGATTTGCATTTCTCTAATAATTAGTGATGTTGAGCAGCTTTTCATGTGCTTCTTGGCCATCTGTATGTCTTTGGAGAAATGTCTATTTAGGTCTTCTGCCCAGTTTTGGATTGGGTTGTTTGTTTCTTTAATATTGAGCTGCATGAGCTGTTTATATATTTTGGAGATTAATCCTTTGTCCATTGATTCATTTGCAAATATTTTCTCCCTTTCTGAGGGTTGTCTTTTTGTCTTGTTTATGGTTTCCTTTGCTGTGCGAAAGCTTTTAAGTTTCATTAGGTCCCATTTGTTTATTTTTGTTTTTCTTTCCATTACTCTAGGAGGTGGATCAAAAAAGATCTTGCTGTGATTTATGTCAAAGAGCATTCTTCCTATGTTTTCCTCTACGAGTTCTATAGTATCTGGCCTTACATTTAGGTCTTTAATCCATTTTGAGTTTATTTTTGTGTATGGTGTTAGGGAGTGTTCTAATTTCATTCTTTCACATGTAGCTGTGGCAGTTTTTCCCAGCACCACTTATTGAAAAGACTGTCCTTTTCTCCATTGTATATCCTTGCCTCCTTTGTCATAGATTAGTTGACCGTAAGTGCGTGGGTTTATCTCTGCGCTTTTCTATCTTGTTTCCATTGATCTGTGCTTCTGTTTTTTTGCCAGTACCATATTGTCTTGATGACTGTAGCTTTGTAGTATAGTCTGAAGTCAGGGAGTCTGATTCCTCCACTCCGTTTTATTCCCTCAAGACTGCTTTGGCTATTCGGGGTCTTTTGTGTCCCATACAAATTTTAAGATTTTTTGTTCTAGTTCTGTAAAAAATGCCATTGGTAATTTGATAGGGATTGCATTGAATCTGTAGATTGCTTTGGGTAGTAGAGTCATTTTCACAATATTGATTCTTCCAATCCAGGAACATGGTATATCTCTCCATCTGTTGGTATCATCTTTAATTTCTTTCATCAGTGTCTTACAGTTTTCTGCATACAGGTATTTTGTCTCCCTAGGTAGGTTTATTCCTAGGTATTTTATTCCTTTTGTTGCAGTGGTAAATAGGAGTGTTTCCTTAATTTCTCTTTCATATTTTTCATCCTTAGTGTATAGGAATGCAAGAGATTTCTGTGCATTAATTTTGTATCCTGCAACTTTACCAAATTCATTGATTAGCTCTAGTAGTTTTCTGGTGGCATTTTTAGGATCCTCTATGTATAGTATCATGTCATCTGCAAACAGTGACAGTTTTAATTCTTTTTTCCAATTTGGATTCATTTTATTTCTTTTTCTTCTCTGACTGCCATGGCTAGGACTTCCAAAACTATGTTGAATAATAGTGGTAAGAGTGGACATCCTTGTCTCATTCCTGATCTTAGAGGAAATGCTTTCAGTTTTTCACCATTGAGAATGATGTTTGCTGTGGGTTTGTCATATGTGGCCTTGATGATGTTGAGGTAGTTTCCCTCTATGCCCACCTTCTGGAGAGTTTTTATCATAAATGCGTGTTGAATTTTGTCAAAATCTTTTTCTGCATCTATTGAGATGATCATATGGTTTTTATTCTTCAATTTGTTAATATGGTGTATCATATTGATTGATTTGCATATATTGAAGAATCCTTGCATCTCTGGGATAAATCCCACTTGATAATAGTGTATGATCCTTTCAATGTGTTGTTGGATTCTGTTTGCTAGTATTTTGTTGAGGATTTTTGCATCTATATTCATCAGTGATATTGGTCTGTAATTTTTTTTTTTGTAGTATCTTTGTTTGATTTTGGTATCAGGGTGATAGTGGCCTCATGGAATGAGTTTGGGAGTGTTCCTTCCTCTGCAGTTTTTTGAAAGAGTTTGAGAAGGATGGGTTTTAGCTCTTTTTAAATGTTTGATAGAATTCACCTGTGAAGCTGTCTGGTCCTTGACTTTTGTTTGTTGGAAGATTATTAATCACAGTTTCAATTTCATTACTTGTGATTGATCTGTTCATATTTTCTATATCTTCCTGGTTCAGTCTTGGAAGGTTATACCTTTCTAAGAATATGTCTATATTTCTTCCAGCTTGTCCATTTTATTGGCATAGATTTGCTTGTAGTAGTCTCTTAGGATGCTTTGTATTTCTGCGGTGTCTGTTGTAACTTCTCTTTTTTAATTTCTAATTTTATTGATTTGATTCCTCTCCCTCTTTTTCTTGATGCGTCTGGCTAATGGTTTATCAATTTTGTTTATCTTCTCAAAGAGCCAGCTTTTAGTTTTATTGATCTTTGCTATTGTTTTCTTTGTTGCTATTTCATTTATTTCTGCTCTGATTTTTGTGATTTCTCTCCTTCTACTAACTTTGGGTTTTCTTTTTTCTTCTGTCTCTAGTTCCTTTAAGTTTAAGGTTAGATTGTTTACTTGAGGCTTTTCTTGTTTCTTTAGGTAGGCTTGTACAGCTATAAACTTCCCTCTTCGAACTGCTTTTGCTGCATCCCATAGGTTTCGGATGGTCGTGTTTTCATTTTCATTTTTCTCTAGATATTTTTTGATTTCCTCTTTGATTTCTTCAGTTATCTCTTGGTTATTTAATAATGTATTGTTTAGCCTCCATGTGTTTGTTGTTTTTACATTTCTTTCCCTGTAATTCATGTCTAATCTCATAGCGTGTTCAGAAAAGATGCTTGATATGATTTCAGTTTTCTTAAATTTACTGAGGCTTGATTTGTGATGCAAAATCTAATCTGTCCTGGAGAATGTTCTGTGCACACTTGAGAAGAAAGTGTAATCTGCTGGTTTGGATGGAAACGTCCTATAAATATGAATTAAATCTATCTGGTCTGTTTGTGTCATATAAAGTTTCTGTTTCCTTATTTATTTCATTTTGGATGATCTGTCCATTGGTGTAAGTGAGGTGTTAAAATCCCCCACTATTATTGTGTTACTGTTGATTTCTTCTTTTATAGCTGTTAGCAGTTGCCTTAGGTATTGTGGTGCTCCTATGTTGGGTGCATATATGTTTATAATTGTTATATCTTCTTCTTGGATTGATTCCTTTATCATTATGTAGTGTTCTTCCTTGTCTCTTGTAACATTCTTTATTTTAAAGTCTATTTTATCTGATATGAATATTGCTACTCCAGCTTTCTTTTGCTTTCCATTTGCATGGAATATCTTTTTCCGTCCCCTCACTTTCAGTCTGTATGTGTCCCTAGGTCTGAAGTGGGTCTCTTGTAGACAGCATATATATAGGTCTTGTTTTTGTGTCCATTCAGCAAGCCTGTGTGTCTTGGTTAGAACATTTAATCCATTCACTTTTAAGGTAATTATCGATATGTATGTTACTATGACCATTTTCTTAATTGTTCTGGGATTGTTTTTGTAGGTCCTTTTCTCCTCTTCTGTTTCCCACTTAGAGAAGTTCCTTTAGCATTTGTTGTAGAGCTGGTTTGGTGGTGGTGAATTCTCTTAACTTTTGCTTGTCTGTAAAGCTTTTGATTTCTCTGTCGAATCTGAATGGGATCCTTGCTGGGTAGAGTAATCTTGGTTGTAGGTTCTTCCCTTTCATCACTTTAAGTATATCATTCCACTCCCTTCTGGCTTGTAGAGTTTCTGTTGAGAAATTAGCTGTTAACCTTATGGGAGTTCCCTTGTATGTTATTTGTCATTTTTCCCTTGGTGCTTTCAATAATTTTTCTTTTCTTTAATTTTTGCCAATTTGATTACTATGTGTCTCGGTGTGTTTCTCCTTGGGTTTCTCCTGTATGGGACTCGCTGCGCTTCCTGGACTTGGGTGGCTATTTCCTTTCCCATGTTAGGGAAGTTTCCCACTCTAATCTCTTCAAATATTTTCTCGGGTCCTTTCTGTCTCTCTTCTCCTTCTGAGACCCCTATAATGCGAATGTTGTTGTGTTTAATGTTGTCCCAGAGGTCTCCTAGGCTGTCTTCATTTCTTTTCATTCTTTTTTCTTTATTCTGTTCCACAGCAGTGAATTCCACCATTCTGTCTTCCAGGTCACTTGGCTGTTCTTCTGCCTCAGTCATTCTGCTCTTGATTCCTTCTAGTGTATTTTTCATTTCAGTTATTGTATTGTTCATCTTTGTTTGTTTGTTCTTTAATTCTTCTATGTCTTTGTTAAACATTTCTTGCATCTTCTCCATCTTTGCCTCTATTCTTTTTCTGAGTCCTGGATCATCTTCACTATCATTATTCTGAATTCTTTTTCTGGAAGGTTGCCCATCTCCATTTCATTTAGTTGTTTTTCTGGGGTTTTATCTTGTTCCTTCATCTATTGCATAGCCCTCTGCCTTTTCATCTTGTCTGTCTTTCTGTGAATGTGGTTTTTGTTCCACAGGCAGGATTGTAGTTCTTCTTGCTTCTGCTGTCTGCCTTCTGGTGGCTGAGGCTATCTAAGAGGCTTGTGTAAGTTTCCTCAGGAAAATAATGTCTTAATGTAGAAGATTAAGATGTAAATATTTGAAATCTTCTCTATTATAGGTATCTGATATCACTTACCAGTCTTAAAAAGAGATTACAAATAGGGAGAAGAAATCCACACTAAACATTTTTAGATATTAACTAGATCCAATTTATAACATCTGAGCTGCAATTCCAGTTACAACACATATTGCAGCCAGTGTCATATTAGAGTTCTTTTTGTCTGTTTCCCCTTCTAGGCTATAGGTGCCTTCATTCCTGTCTGAGACCTTGTTAACTTTTATTGTCATAAGCTTTTCTGTACCTGTGGAAGTACTTTGCACATGGTAGGAAGAATATAATTCTTAGTGAGTTGAGTGGTAAAGATTTTACAGATCTGCCACTGGGCTTTAGTTCCCTTCAGGATGTCCTTTTGTGAGCTTATATGCCAAGAGCCTGCTCAGTGTATCTGTTAAAGAAAAAAAGAGGCAGTAGGAAAGGCTCTATGCATGGGAAATGTGAGCTGGGGTCAATGGGACAAGACACACGGCATGGAATAATTAAAGACACATACTGGTCAACTTGTGAGTATATGGAGAGAATAGAATGATATCCTGTAATGTTGCCCAAAGTTGAAATTTCGTGGATCCTGAGAAGGGTTCTTTGATTGCTTTACGTCTGTCAATTGCCCTGATGTTGCGTTATTTTACCAGTTATGAAGACAAAACTTTTTTTTGGTTATTACCAATGCATAATTTTTAAACACATTAATATAATAAAACTTCAGACTCTCAAGAGAAAATTTTTAATAATGGAAAACTCACAGACTTGGAGAATATGATTGAGAAATACTGGGGTGTGGAAAGACTTTACTGGGCTGTGTTTTCACTCATTTCTGCTTTTGATTGGCTTCAGAATCTATTGGCCAGATCCCTAACACCTCTGCAGTTTCTCCACCTGTAAAATGAATGTCCCAGATCTGGAGCAAGTCAGTCTGTTTTAAATGGACTGCTTCTTCTCACTTGTGTTTTTGGATTGATGATTTATTGAGGCAAGCTGAGGCCAATATGGGAAATCATTTATCTATTCTCCAGAATACTCTTCCAAATAATCAATAAAGGATGATATTCCACGCAGGGATAGTGGGTTACCTAAACTGAATATTTAAGGACAGCCAAATACCAAAAGTGTTTTATAGGCCTGTGCTAATAATTTGAACTTTTCTTTCCTCTGTTATCCTGCCAAACAGAATCAATACCAGATTCAGGGGTGTGTCCCTAAGTGTCTCTGTGTATATAAATTTACATGTTTAAAAAAGTGTAAGGAACTCTTTAATGCTGAATGCTGAAGAGCCAAAATGTAGCAAAGTGGCCATGTGAGGTACCCCCAGTTGTGTTATGTAGATCTAAAAAGATCATTGCTTTGTAATCATAGAAGTCATATTTGGTACTAAACAGAATATACTTATCTTCCTTGTCAAGAAATCCCTCCAGTTTTTCAAAATGATATGCATTTGGCTAAAAAGTTGTTGATAGAAAATCAGTTTATTATTACTAATTTTGTGAGCCAATATTTCAGTAATTGATGACTTATTACATAATTGTTTCATTCAATAAAAATTGGATATATGCTTGAAATTTAAATGTCCAGTACAATTTATCTAATTGGAATACTGAGTTAAAGATAAAATACTCAAACACGAAATACTCGCAAAAGTACACATAATGTACTTCAATAATAAGAATGCCCAGCTACTATAGAAAATATAGTTGCAATTTGACCTGATTATTTGGTTGGAGACTTGGATATCTCAAAGTATCTTTAATATTCATTCATTTATTCAGCAAATAATGCCTGAGAATCCACTTTATGTCAGACACTGTTCCAGGTGCTGAAGACAGAGCAGTAAAAAACAACACAAAACAACAACAAAACCAGTTAGAATCATAAAACTCATAGAGGGAGGAGAAGAAAAATAGAAGATATAAAAAGAAATATAGAATGTACCAAAGGGTATTAAATGCTATGGTTCAAAATAAATCAATATAACAGGGGATACTGTAGGGCCATCAGGGAAGGTCTCATGGATGTGATGACATTAGAGACATAAAGACATATGATCCTTGACTTAGAATACAATCTAAATTCTTCATAAACTTTTCAAGTTCTACCTCTGTCTCTTCAATCTAAGTTGTTTCACCCCTCCCCTCACTATTTTCTCTAGCGGAGTTTTAGTTTAAGTTCTTTGAACATGCCAAGCTACTTGCTGCCTCAGGCCTTCTCTGCCTGGAGAACTCTTCCCATCCCCCTCCTGCCCAGACACACCCCAATTGCCACTATTCCAATGGTGGCCCTGGGTGTACCATGTAAAATCAGTGCCCACCACCATGACTACCAGCACTTACCCCCATTATGCTTAGTAAATGGCTTGTTTTCTTTATAGGCTTTCATTTGTGATTATTTTTATTTATCATTGTGTTCCCTTCACTACAGGATAAGCCTCATGAAGACAGTGGCTGTTCTGTCACCATGCTTAGTACAGTACCAGGTACACAGCTGAGGATAAATAGTTTGCAGATGAAGTGAGTTGATGTCTGGGTGGATTGGTTGTTGGCTGTTGTTGCCTTGTCCTTAGCATAGCTAAATAGGAAGATTACTTCCTGTTAGATATTCTTGATATGCCTTCCTCTTTTCTGCTATTGCCCGAGTCTGAGTTTAAATCCTAATGCCTTCTAGAGGTGCAAAACCCTCTAAACCTAAGCCTACCAGTCACTGTGATCTTTGTATAACTGGTCATAAAGTGAAAAGGTTGTAGATGTTTGAGGATTTTGATACATTTTATCATTGTGTTAAGTATCAATATTTCGTTACTACTCAATGGACAGTATTTGTAGTTGTTACAATAAACTAGTCAGTTATTCGTTTGCATATATGCTTTTGAATATTAACAGTTCTTATGGTATGTTTGTTACTATTATACAAATGATTTAAGTGCCGGGAATTTTGAAGTACAACCACTACCCTTGTAATCTGAGCTCACGAATAGATGCTTAGAGAAAATTCCTTGAAGACCAAATCACAATTTCCTCATGCTCATTTAGATGGATTCCTCTAGATGATAGCCTAACAATGGAAATAGACGAAGTTGTTTTAAAATATAAGTTAAAATAATTAGAAGTATTATGTATATTTTAAAAATGTCAAGTCTTAGGTGGAACTTCCAAATCTCATCTCTAGTAATGAATGAATTGTATCTGTTCTTTCACATGAAACATATATAGTTACCAGTGGCTAAAGTATAGACCATTCTTAAAGAATGATTTTATTTTAAATACCTAGAGGGAAACATTGATCCCACGTTTGTCATTTTATACTCATGAAGCTGATTGATTTCTATATTGCTCATCTACAATGATCCAACTTAGGATTTAAAATCCCACGAAGATGAGATTTTTCAGGTTATGAGGAAATTGTAATGCTCAGTACCCAAGTTACTTTTTATTATTAAGGTGGCACTTGGGGAGCCCATCGGCTCTTTTCACTGCCGGAAAAACCATTGGTGCTTTACAGCTGTACTCAATCTAACTTTGGTCTGACCTCGCGTGAAATTTCAAGAATCCTGGCTTTTGTTATGGAAGCAATATGTTTGTTTATGACTCTGTGAACAAGGCATAGGCCCAGAGGGCCTGTTCTCTCCTATTTTGAACTGTTCAAGGCTTCAGCAGTATTAACACCTACAAGAAGCTGACATCAAAGAAAAAACCCAAATTCCACTGAGCAAGCAGGTTTTTTAAAACTTTTATTGAGGCATAATTTACATATCATAAAATTCACTCAGTTTAAGTGCACAATTCAATGATTTTTAGTAAATTTACTGAGTTATGTAACATTTTTTTAGCACTCCTGTAAGATCCCCCATGCCCATTTACAGTTAATCCCCATTCCCACCCCAGCCCACGCAGCCGCTAGTCTACTTTATATCTCTATAGGTTTGGCTTTTCTGAACATTTAATATAAATGGGATCATACAGTGTGTCATCTTTTGTGGGTCTGGGTTCCTTTACTCAGCATAACGTTTGTGAGGTTCGTCTGTGTTGTACCTATCAGAACATATATCAGTGCTTTGTTTCTTTTTATTGTTGAATAGCATTTTATTGCATGGATATGCCACACTTCGGCTGTCTATTCATTCACAAGCTGATGAGCATTTGGGTTGTTTCCAGTTTTTGGCTCTTAAGAATAATGTTGCTCTGAATACTCACGTGCGACTTTTTGTGCACACATATGTCTTCATTTCTCTAGGAGTGAAATTGTGGGATCTAATGCTAGGTCTTACAGTAGTTGAACTTTTTAGAAACTAAAAAAAAAAGGTTTCGAGTACCTGGCTTAGTGAACTGCAGGATTTACAAAGATAAATGTGAAGAAACAGTTTTTTTTCTTCAAGAAGCTTATGATTCATAAGAAGATAAAACAACTTCATAAATCGTTAGATTCCGAGAAAACACTGGACTCTGAGGGAGAGTATGAATACCACAGAAACGGTGTAGGAGTTTCTGAAAAAGAGCTCTCCTCAATTTGTTAGTAGAGAGAGAATGCGGTCTGAAAAGCCCTTTTGAGATATATCTTTGGGAAAGAGTTTAAGTTGATGAGAAAATAATCAAAGAAAGAAGAAAGGAAAATAAAGAATGTGCTGAGCAACCTCCAGGTGGCCTAGTACAGCAGGATATTCAAATGGGACTCTTTGATCTCTTTTGTTGAGACTCAAAAGCCTAGACCATTTCAATAGGGACCAAGTCACCAACATTCTAAGTGGAGTTGCCATGGACATATACAGGAGGTGCTAAGAAATTAAGAAAGCTATTCTGTCAGGAACCAGTTCTCAAAGAGTGTGATCAGAGACTTGGAGAAAAAAAATAGTTGAGCGAGGAAGAGTTTTCTCCCTTGTAATTGTCTTTGAGCTTTGCATTTCTCACACCTACTCTATCAGAGAGAAAAGGGGAAATGATCTTTTTCAGATCCAGGTAAGTTAGAGGTGCTTCAGGGAGGCCATATGATTGCCCTGATGTATGTCTCCCGTGGTTTCAGCTTGAGGGAGCAGAGCAAAAATAAAGAGGCCGCTTTGGGTGCCAACTGGACTTGTGCTGCCTGTGAATGAGTAATATGGGTGAGATTTCCATGGGCTAAGTAGGTAGGTGAGATGGCCAGTGGTTATTTTAGAAAGGACCTTGCCTAAGAGAATTGTTTGTCTGATGGAGCAAAGGACTATGATAGAGATTCTGGATGGAATGGACTGCCTGAATCCCAGAGTCCGAGGGTTGGGGTCTTAGATAGCCAGCAAGAGAAGGCCTTCTGTCATGGGTTCTCCTCAAATGCCTGTAGAGCTCCTGCGAGGGAAAGAACCAGTCCCTGCGCCTTCATCACCTTCAAAGGGAGCCTGATCAACACCACCCATGTAAGACTGAGCTGAGTTCTCTTCTGTGAACACTTTACCTACTCTCTCAGCCCCAGGATAGTAAGAAGCCATGGGTACTCAGCAATGGGAGAAGATAGAGAGGACAGAATTGTCCACACTGCCCTTCCCTCGCTATAGGTTCTGAGCCTGAAGCCCACATGGCCTGGAGAGGGAAGAGAAACTTTAGGTTGAATGGAGGGGCTGGATGGAAGTTTTTATCACTGTGGATGACACTTTTAATTATAAAATACACCTGTTCTTGAGATTGAAGGAAGCTAGAGAATCCTTTATTATCCACAAATGACTAAGTGAGCTATGAGACCTGCCTGAGATTTTTCAACAAGAGTAGAGAAAGAACTGTTGGCTGAATATTTAACGGTGGAGTGGTGGGAAAAGAGTGATGTTCTCTTCTTGCACCCTATGTCCCTACCACTTCCAGCTCATTCAAGACAATGATATAGGACTTGTGTAGAGTGTTAATGGGAGTTGAGCGCCCGAAGATAAATTGGGATCAAACTTTGAAAGGTCTTTGGAGGAATTTACATGGACAGAGAGCAGATATATGACAGTAGTTCCATGTTAACAAGATAAATCTGGAAGTTGTCTGTAGGGTTTTTTGATAAGATAAAATTTAAAATCCCCTAAATTCTGAAGACTGTGTTCTAGTTAGAAACACATGATGAGATTATGGGGGTGGTAATAAAAAAAAGTTTTCTTCTTCTAAAAGAGATATTTACAAGAAAACATTGCCTTTCAAAGTAAGCAGAAAGTTTCACAACCTTTTTTTTCCTCATTGTATTTAACATCTTAGTTCTCCAGAGTATCCCCTGGAGACCTGAAAGAGTTAACGTTCCATCCTAAGCACCTCAGCACAAGGGACTTCTTAAAGTGGGTGACAAGGAAGAGAGGATTTGGTCCTTTTAATCGCGGAGCTCCCACAGGGCTGTGAATAAACTAAGTGGAAAAAATCCAAGGAGGGGAGAAAGATCAGTGTATATCACCTTACTGCCAAAATTTTAAACCAAACAGCATGTTTCTATACCTGTCTACTCCCCCGAAGACCAAGAGGAAATGGGAAAGTTCAGACTGTAAATGTCAGTGAACTGCTAGATTATAGAGTTAGTAGGAAAATATATTTGCAACCCTTAATGCAGTTAAGCAGAGCTTCTGGGAGAAGCTGGAATTTTCTAATAGAAGTTCTGATTTGCAATCAGTGTGCTCAGGCTATTTTTAGAATAGGCCTGATATAGTGTGGGGTCGGGCAAGGAGAGTTCAGGTTCCCATTTAAATTCAGTGTTCACTTTCATTTTTTAAGGAACATTCAGACCTATTCAGTACCTATTCCACTTTTTGGGAGGGACATTTGGATATTCTGAATGACCAGGCTCATGTGATTTATAGGTCTATGTCTTCTGGGATCCTTTCATTTCACAAATCAACAAACCTCAAACTCAGCTATCTCTCCGCTCAGGTTCTTCATTTGAAAAATTAAGTTGTTGTAGTTCCAACATGAGGCTGTTAATAGTAATAGCTATTGTTTATTGAGCACATGACAAAACGACATACACTATCTCATTTAATTGTGGTAGAACCCAGGTTGAGGACTCTGAGACTTGCCTGAAAACACACAAATTAAAGAAATGATGGATTAGGATTAAAACTAGGTCTGTCTTACTCCAAAGTCAGACAGTAAGTCACTGTCAGAAACAAAACCGTGAGAAGCTCAGGGATGCAGAAGTGGTGCCCACTGCTGGAGAAGGTCATCGCCACACTAACCTAATACCTGAAGGCTTTATGTCGTGGAGAATGAGCCCTCCCATTTGTATAAGCACATTTTATAGACTTTTTCAGGAAACAATCTACATGTCACTTGTTTACATCCTACCTCTGTTTCCAAGAATACATAATAATAGTAATATATCAGTTTTCTCTCCTTTTTCTAAAATGCTTATCTTTAATTCCCAAGGAATTACTTTGGTCTTCCATGTCCTGAAGTTACTGTCGTATGTGCTTATTTCAGGGATGTTTAACTCATGCATATTGAGGTTAAATTTCCCCCTTTTGGTCTTTCCTCATTTATAAATCTTTTTCCGCCTCTTCTACCCCTAGTCCTTTATTTCTGTTTCTTGTGGTTTTGCTTAATTGCCTCCTATGCTATGTTTGTTGAAGCCCTTTACTTTCCCTTCATCTACTTTAATGGCATAACCTCTTCCCTCCTCCCTTCATTTTTCCTTTAAGGACTTCCCATAACCTCACTTTCTATGAAAGGAGCTCATCCTGTCTCCTTTCTCTCTCTTTTCAACTTCTTTGGCTTTCAGAATAAATCAAGCCTGGAGTTAAATAGTTACCACTAGAATTGAAATCCTAGTAACTGTAGGATATCGGACAGTTACCTAACATGTTTTGCCAAAGTTGTTCCATGACAAAAATAAGAATATTCACTTCATAGTGTTGCTGAGAATAATAAAACACATCATATATATAATGCTTTTGGTTTATAGTAAGTTTTCCTCTTTTCTTCTTTATGCTTTCTTTTTCTCATCCTTATTTTACATTCTTATGCCAATATTTTAACTTCTTTCTCTTTCTCTAGGGATAGCTGGCCCTGACCATGGTCTAAGAAATAGTTCTAAGTGTTGCGTTGATGCTCTGAGCCAGACCTGTCTGTTATCTCCTATTGCTGTTTTTATAGGTTTAAAACTAATTAAACTAGTTTTTGTTGATTTTTGAAATATGTGACAGGCACTGGGCATACAACTGTGAATAAAACAGGCAAAAATCCTTGTCCTCTTGAAGCTTACATTCTATTGGGATTAGGTGAGGAAAGACGGACAATTTAAAAAGAGTAAAAAAAATGTAGAATGAACTTCTGGATTGAGCACACTGAGGTGCTGAGAAGGTGGTATACGTTAAAGAGGTCCTGGAAGCTCCATACCACGTTCCATCCCCATAACTTGTCCTATGCATCTTTTCCGTTTGCCTTTGCCTGAGTTACATCCACATGCAAAAAAAATGAATCTCGACAGAGTTTACACCCTTCACAAAAATTAACTCAAAATGGATCATAGACCTAAATGTAAAATGCAATAATATATTAAACTCCTAGAAAATAACATTGGAGAAAATCTAGATGACTTTGGGTTTATTGATGACTTTTTGGATAGAACATCAAAGGCACAATCCATGGAAGAAATAATAATTTGGACTTCATTATAATTAAAAACTTCTGTTATATGAAAGATACTGTCAAGAAATTAATAAGAGAGCCACAGACTGGGAGCAAATACTTGCAAAATCATAACTGGTAAAGAGCTGTTATCTAAAATGCACAAGAACACTTAAAACTCAACAATAAGAAAAGAAATCACCTGATTAAAAAATGGGCAAAGGATCTAAGCAGACACCTCAGCAAAAGAGATGTACAGGTGATAAATAAGCATTGGAGAAGCTGCTCAACACCATATGCCTCAGGAAACTGCAAATTAAAGCAGCAATAAGATACCACTACACATCTATTTGAATGGCAAAATCCAAAACCCTGACAACACCATCTGTTGGTGAACATGTGGAACAGCAAGAACGCTCATCCATTGCTGGTGGGAATACAGAATGGTGCAGCCACTTTGGAAGACAGTTGGACGGTTTCTTACAAAACTAAACATATTCTTACTATATGATCCAGTGATCTCACTCCTTGGTATTTGCTCAAATGAGTTGAAAACATGTCCACAAAAAAAGAAAAAAAAACATGCACACAGATGTTTAGAGCAGCTTTACTCATAATGGCCAAAACTTGGAATCAACCAAATGTCCTTCAGTGGGTAAATGAACTGAATAAACTGTGTTATATTCATTCAATGGAATGTTATTCAGTGCTAAAAAGAAATGAGCTACCCAGGAGGGAAGAGATATAGAGGGAACAATGCATGTTGCTTTAGTGAAAGAAGCCAATGAAAAGGCTACATATTATATAATTCCAGCTACAAGACATTTCTGAAGAGGCAAAACTATGGAGACGGTAAGAAGATCAGTGGTTGCCAGGAGTTATGGGGGAGGGAGAGATGAATAGGCTGAGCACAGAGGATTTTTAGGGCAGCGAAACTACTGATACTTTAATGGTAGATACATGTCATTATGCATTTGTCTAAACACACAGACTGTACAACACCAAGAATGAACCGTAGTGTAAACTGTGGACTGTCAGTGATAATGGTGTGTCAGTGTAGGCTTATTACTTGTAATAAACATACCACTCTGTTGTGAAATGTTGATGGTGGGGGAGGTTAGGCATCTCGGGGCTGGAGGTGGAGGAGGTGTGGGCGAGTGGTACATGGTGACTTTCTGTATTATCCACTCAATTTGGCTGTGAACCTAAAGCTGCTCTAAAAATAAAGTCCAAAACACAGAATGCATGTTCTTCTGACCATATTCTAATTTCACCTATTTTCTGACCTGTTGTCATGAGTGATTATGGAGTGCCCACACCCTACTGCTTTTGTTGCAAATAACAGAAATGGCGAACTGTTTTCCTTCTTGGGAAAAATTATTCTCTCAACTAACTCAGTGAGTAAAACGTATTTAGGTTCATGATAAGTCTACAAGGCAGGAAGAACATCTAATATATTTTTGTTTAATAAAAGAGAGAACTGGTTTGCAGGGAAGTTAAGTGACTTGTTACAGGCAACACAGATTATTAATGGCAGAGTCAAATTAGAGCTCTGATCGTTTTATCCCAGTCCTGCATTCTTTCTCTAATTACTACATCTCTATAGCTTGTGATATAATTTATAAATAGTACTTTTACTGCACACCAGAGAGTTGGGATGTTTGAAAACTGCATTCAGAGGGACTGGTTGATAGTAGTATTAAAACCCTTGTGACTTTTACGCAAGAGGTGAGTCTTCTCAGGTCAGATCCAGTATGTGTACTGCATTTCTTTGAAACGCTACTAGCATTTCCTGTTCCTAAAAGGCAACGGAAGTTCTCAGAGTACTGAGAACAGAAAACACAGCAGAAACATATAGAGGACATTCCCATATAACCCTCCATAAGGACACAGATAGCAATTTAAAGACTGAATTTTGGGTATTTGCTGACAAAAGGGTATTTTATGCAACCATCAAATGAAGAAATATTAGGAAGTGGCATTTTAATGCCCAGCTTTTAAACCAGTGGCACAACAGAACTATGATTCGATCAAACCAGAAACCAATTCCCTTAGCAATACCTGCTAAGGATCTTCATTTTTTTCCGTTGGAGCAGAACAGCCATTCTCCCTTAGTAATAGGATATTAGCTGGGCATAGAGTCATCTGATTAAAGACTGCATTTCCCAGCCTTCTTGGAAGGTTTATGTGACCATGTGACTAAGGTCTGGCCAATGGGTTATTATTGGAAGCGATATGTGCTAGTTTCCTGTTGTGTTTGAAAAGGAAGGGGTTTGACTTCCCCTCCCAGACCGGAATGGGTATGTGATAACGGGAGCTGGAGCAGCCATGCTGGACCACGAGATGGAGCCAGGTGCTGAGGATGGCGGAGCAGCAAGAGAGAAGTCCAGCTACCTACATTTTAGTGAGAGAGAAATAAACTTCTGTCTTCTTTAAGCCAGTATCATTTTGGTCTTTCCATTCCAGCAGCTGAAGTAGTTCGTAACTAACACAGAAGTCAATGTAAAGGCTGTATTATATTCAATTTATAATTTGTCACATATTACTGTTCTGAAACTAACAACGGTAACCATGTACATTGTTCTCTCTCCAGAGTATTATTTCATGCATTCTCATTCTTTTTGATGTCCTTGTGAATGTTAGAGTTAATAAAGCCTTCTCTGTGTTAGTATAGGTCATTATTTGGATTGAACGGACCTCCAAATGAGAAAGAGAGTGAGAGCGAATGAGAGAGCATGCTCAAATGATAATAGTAAAAATCTGGTGCCTCAGGTGGGCACATCACTTCCAGTGCTCAATACGACATGTGATATTACCAAGGCCTCTTTTAGCTAAGTGATCCAAGTGCAGCAATTTTGTAAATTTCCTGATTTAATTAAGTCCTTGCTGTGTTAGGCCCATAGTTTCAATCGAAATAACATGTCTAAGACTTTCTTACGTTTAAAAAGCAGATGATACCTTTCCAAGTTCCCTCAAGCACTGTTTGGTCTATATTTGGTGGTCCAATAATGTTAGTGTCTTGTCATAAGCATACAAAAATTCAGCACCCAGTGATAATACCACACACACACACACACACACACACACACACACACACACACACACACACATATGGTATTTTCTTCTATTAAGGAAGAGAGTTGATTTACAGAAAAGAAAATGGCAGGAGGAAGGAGAGAGATGCTGGCTGCTAGTGCACAGGTGCATTCACTTTCACACTTCGGTGCTAGAACACTGAGTCAGGCATCCTTACTACAACAGGCTTTAACTTAGGCCGCCAGTTCCATAAGAAGAAAATAGGCACACTGTGGAAAGACGTTTCCATTTAACCTGCATGTATTTTGCATGTGCTAGTTAGAGCTGAAAGGAGCAAGTACTTAAGCTGAGAATCTATTGATTCAAGCAGTACCATTCTCATACGTTCTTCTTCTTCCCACTGCTTTCTCATTATTCTTGCCTTTTTATATGCTCTTCAGTCCTCTGTTACTTAATGAGTTCACATCTTCATTGAATTCTCCACCAGGGTGCTTATCTTCTGATCCAGGAAAGTTCATTAACATGTACAAATAATAGAGTAGGGTAGAAATGTGCAAAGCAGTGGATTGGCTCCTTGTCACAATTTTTTAGCCTTTCCTGTTCCTTGACCTATGGACTTCTTTTGTCTATAGGGAAAGTTCAAGAACTAGGCTGGAACGAAAAAAGCAGGAAAGAGCTGGAAGGTATTACGTGAAGGTGTAGGATTCATTTGAATTTAAGAATAGAATTAACATTGCAGCTTGAAAAACTTGATATGTGCAACAGTTTTTAAGAAGTATGTTTCCCACACTTTGAGATTTCATGCGTTAGTCAAATTTAAAAAGAAATTTGAGGGCTGGCACATAATCATAAACTCTTTTTCTCTTTCCCTGAATGGCCATAAACTGTGAGGAGACTGCAGAATAAACTTTTATCATCTTAAGCACAGAAATTTCAGGTTAGTTATAGTAGAAAGGAGAGAATATTAGAATATACTTACCCTAATATAACCAACCAAAAAAATAAGAAAGATATAATTGTAACATAAGATACAACAGTCCTTTGAAATGAATAAACTCATCTCTATTAAAAACTCCATACGTGGGTCTAATTTTTTCTGAATTTTAACTAGGGACTGGTGAAGCATCCCTACTAACCTATAACCAGATTATGGACACACATGATGGACTGCATATAAAAACAACTCCTTTTATTGAGAGTTCTCTGAACCTGCTTTTTGTGGGGGACCTTTTTGGCCAACTACCCACAGTTGCGTTCTTTCTGAGGCCCCATGCTGCTTGTTGATCTGGACCGGATCTTCAATTCGCCCATTTTGCCTTCTTACTTTCCAGGCTCCTTCGCTGTCCTTGGGATATTAATAACGATATTGAACACCATCACACTGTAGTTCAAGTGATCCATCAGTTTAACCTTACATCTCCCGAGAACCTTTCCTGAGATACAGCCCCACTGAGCTGGAGCTTAAAGTCAGTTTTTACAAATCACTGTAATCAGTTACTTGCTAAGGTAGGGGAACCTTCACTGCTGTGACAGAATGCTTCTGTGGATAAAGTGCAGTGAGGGAAATGGCTGAAGCCATCCTTTTAAATAGAATCAATGTTTGTCAGCTGCCTCAACATCTTGTACCAACATTACACTGGTAGCTAGAACATAGGTAACTTATGATAAATACCTCTCCTAGGACCCCTCTCCTCAAACAAAATTCGTAAAGTAACATAACAGTACTTCCAAAGAGCAATGTTAACCAACAATAAAAATATCATTTAAAACTCCTTTTTCAATGTTTATCCCTATGAGTTAACTGAAATTCCTTATTGAGGAGCTATAATAAGCAAAATGTAAGAAAATATTTATCAGAATTCTGTTGCTCAATAACTTATGGTCACAGGCTTATAGTTATTGTATGATTTCTATACATTTTAGGTACAATGCATCTTTTTAAAATTTAAACGAATGGCATTGCACTCTACTCCCTTTCCTTGGGGTCCCTTTCTTGATATTAACCATGTGAATACTGTAAAACCAGAATATTGGGGGTTTTGTTTCTTTCCGTTATAAGAGTTCTGATAATTAAAACAGAAGGATAATTGTGATCATGGCAGACAAGCACAGCAAGAAAAATCTCAAAATGAATTCCAGAAATATTAGGGAACAGCTATATTGTCATACCTGGAAAATTAATTCAGAAGTAAGTCCTCCTTCAGTCTCTCCTCTTGAAAGGAAAAGGTGATGAGAATTATGGCTTGGGAAAACCCAGACAAAATTTCCCTCATGTGCCCAACTTAGAATTTTCTCATGCTTTTGCTTGCTGTTTCACATCTAATGGCAAGGAAGTAATTAACTATCTTATTTCAAAGAAAGGACTTCAAACATTTTTCTTTCCAAACTACTGGCTTACAAAATTGAAGTAGCAATGGCAGCAATGCAGCAAAGGTATTATTTAAGCAGAAGGAGATAGAAGTTAAAACATTTTATATTAATTTAGTTGATAATTATTTATTGAGCAACTCACATGGTAGTTATTTTCATGGTTAATGGAGAGACAGATATGCAAAAGATGCTACCACTGCCCTCAATGAACTCAAATTCTTTAGAGTGAATGATACTTGCTTTATATATGTCAGTTGACACATATTTATTAAATATAGTACCTAAATTCTTTTAGATTTTACAGGAGTAACTGAGCTTGGGTTTTCTTGAAAGCAAAGCTTCAAACAAAAGCTTTTATGCAGGTAGTTTAGCTGGGGGATGATCTCAAAGATCAAGAGTGCATGGAATAGGGGAGAAGAGAACAGTATAAGGGTGGCTACTGCTACAGGCAACCACTATGGTAGTCAGCACAAAAGATGTAGAGAAAAGAAATGTGGCATTTATAACCCAGTACTGAAGACATAAGATTACCAGTCTAAAACTACATGGGCAACATATAACTGAGGACAAAATTGTTTCATATAGATCAGTGGCTCTCAACTGAGGTTGACTTATAACCCCTGCAGGTGATATTTGGCAATGTCTGGAGATACTTTTTGTTGTCAAGATGGTGGCAAGGGTGGGTGTAGAGAGATGGGGGATGGCAGTGGGGTGGGATTAGAGGGGAGCTACTGGTATATAGTGGGTAGAGGCCAGGGATGCTTCTAAACACCCTATAATGCACAGGATAGCCCTCTCCCTCCCAACACAAAAAAATATCTGGCAAAAATGCCAATTGTACTGCTGTTGAGAAACCTCCCTCAAACATCACCAGGGCATCTAGTTGAAATGTAGACTCTATTCAGTAGGTCCAAGGTGGACCCTGACATCTTGCTTCTTCTAACATCTCCTAGGACTCTCCTAGATTGATTGCTCTTTACCTGGATTTTTCACAGAATAAGGAAGTAGTAATAGGTATCTACAGTCTGTCCTCAATATTTCAAAATGCCTAATGTACACCATATATTTATCCCATGGTAATACGACACTGGTCTACAAAAATATCAAAGTGGTGTGGTTTTTTTTGTTTGTTTGTTTTTGTTTGTTTTTTGCATTATGCGGGCCTCTCACTGTTGTGGCCTCTCCCGCTGCGGAGCACAGGCTCCGGACACGCAGGCCCAGCGGCATAGCTCACGGGCCCAGCCGCTCCGCGGCATGTGGGATCTTCCCGGACCGGGGCACGAACCCGTGTCCCCTGCATCGGCAGGCGGACTCTCAACCACTGTGCCACCGGGAAAGCCCAAAGTGGTGTTTTTTAATGGAATTATACAACTCATAGTCTTACAATATATATCTCTTACTAATCATAAAGTAATAATAATAAAAATTTCTTATAGAAAGTTTGGGAATCATTGATCTATAATACTGTCCATCCTTGTCAGGACAAGGTGAATCCAATTTACATATAAAATTTTGCTCTGTGAAAATCCATACTCTCATCAAACAGAATCTCCAATTTCCCTTCCACTTAGGGACATTTTTGGCTCATCTGAGGAA
The DNA here is from genome assembly GCF_008692025.1 of Phocoena sinus. Taxonomy (NCBI): domain Eukaryota; kingdom Metazoa; phylum Chordata; class Mammalia; order Artiodactyla; family Phocoenidae; genus Phocoena; species Phocoena sinus. The sequence continues at coordinate 74,998,203 of NC_045768.1, read as the reverse complement.
GCCACCTATGTTGACAACCTCTTTGACTCAGATCATTTCAGACTATGTCACACACTCCACGTGCCTTTACCTCCCTTCCTTGGAAATGAGGAGTACATTGGTTTCTTTCAGCAGCAGAGCTTATGCTTGGGCAGAATGTGTCATTGCTGGTTTTCCATTCTTGATATTCTCTGAGGGGGATGTAGGGGGGAAAAGAACATACCAGGGATTTCTTTTAAATAAAAGTGTCATAAAATCTATTGTGACAGATTTTAAACAAGTCCCTGTAAATGGGCAAAATGAAACGACAGCACTGGGAGACTGGACAGAAACACATCAGCCCCCCAGATTTCTTTATTTCTCTTGCTTTTTGTCTCCTGCTGAGTTGAAACGTTCCTTCCACAGAGTCTATGATGCTTGTGGAGTGGAAGGTCTCTGGCACTCCAAAGCAAAAACCCTCCAACAGCCTCCAGTTCCTAAATAAGAGGCAATTACAGCCCCTCTTTCCTGGGAGGTGTCAGTCATAAAGGCAAAGGAGCCTTTGGAGATGGGTTGGAGTGTGTCAGTCATTCAAAGAGTAAACTCTGGCATTGAACAAATGGTGCGTTCCTGAATGCAGTGCCAGCAGGCAGCTTCTGGCTACAAACTCTTTTGCAGGGATAAAAGCCTTCCTAGTGGAGTTCGAGCAGTTCTAAATATTTCATGCCTGTGTTCGAACAAAAAGTTGCCATGGGAAGGCTGGCTTGAAGATACATTATCAGCTTGGTATTTTCTAAGTTAGTTTCTGATTAGCTCGTCCTTCTCTGCCCCATTCCCACCCAAGTCAGAAACTCCGATTGCAAGCATTCTTTAGAAATTACAATTCCTATCTTGGGTATCTTCTCTACTGAAACCTGTCACCTCTGCCTTGTGGGTCCTGCTAAAGATGTCACACATGCTGATAGGAAAGGAAGCAGAAGCAGTTGTATCTTGTGATGTGTTTAGAAGTATTTGCGGTAATCAAGTTGTATTAGTGATCTATTGTGTAATGACCCCAAAACTGGGTAGCTTAAAAAAATATTTATTATCTCTCTCGCTTCCTGAGGGTTGGGATTTCAGATAGCGCTCCATGGGGATATCTCTGTTCCACAGTGTTCTAGCCTCAGATGGAATATTTGAAGACTGGGGCTGAAATCACCTGAAAGCCCATTTGATCACATGTCCAGTAGCTGATGTTGGCTTTTGGCTGAGAGGCTAGGTAGGCTGAACACGTGAAGTTGGTAAGTCAAGAACTCTTCACCTCCACATTATGAATAAAGATGCTGAGGCTCAGAGAAGTATAGATACCTTTAAATCACCCAGGTATTTAATGGTGGATTTGGGACTAGAACACAGCTTCTCTAACTCCTACACCATTTTTCTTTTCATCAGAATTTATAACATCTGCAAGTTGTAACATCCTCAACAAATTAACACTTACTGAGTACTTTCCATAATGGAGGCACCGCGGTAGACATCGAGCTTATATGCTGCTGAATATGACACATTTTCTCCCGTGGAGAACTCATGGTCAAATGGAGAAGGTGAACACATAAACTCAGTTATTCAAAAGAGAGGCACAAGTGTAGAGATGAGAGTAGGCAAAGATGCTGTTTGAACATAGAGAGCTACTTTGTTCATTTTGGGACTCAGTAGTGACTTTTGGAGGGGGAATAAAATATTTGAGCTTAAATTTTCATTGCTCAGCTCACTAAACTAAATAGCAGTCTGAAAAAGGGCACACTGGGTACTTAAATTTCAATATACCGTACATATTTTTAAATAATATGTCTTACTTGTTATATGATAAGGCAATTCCCTTTTCCTTTTGTCCTTCAATAAATTTGTACTTTCAGATATCTCGATTGTATGTCTTACTTTTTCTTGCTATTCTGAATAACATTTTTAAATATTGTACTTTGTGCTTGGTTGTTGCTGGTATATAAATTTCCAGTGTTTTACTTGTATGGATCCTGTTGACTTCTTCTACCTATCTGAGTAGGATGCTTAGCTTATTAATTTTCCACTTTCCTTCCTTCCTAATGTATGCATTTAATGCTATGTAGCTCCCTTTTATTATAACTTTATCTACTTTCTGCAAGAGAGATATTTAGTGATTTTGATCAGTTCTGTATATTATAATTTTCATTATAAACTCTTCCTGAAACCAGTGTATTTTTTTTTTTTTTGGACTAGGCTCTTTTGTAGAATCATTATTTGTTTATTTATATTATTATTATTTTTTTAATATTAGTTTTTTTTAACATCTTTGTTGGAGCATAATTACTTTACAGTTGTGTGTTAGTTTCTGCTGTATAACAGAGTGAATCAGCTACACATATACATATATCCCCATATCTCTTCCCTCTTGCGTCTCCCTCCCAGCCTCCCTATGCCACTTCTCTAGATGGTCACAAAGCACCAAGCTGATCTTGTGCTATGTGGCTGGTTCCCACTAGCTATCTATTTTACATTTGGTAGTGTATATATGTCCATGCCACTCTCTCACTTCATCCCAGCTTACCCTTCCCCTCCACTGTGTCCTCAAGTCCATTCTCTATGTCTGCATCTTTATTCCTGTCCTGCCCCTAGGTTCTTCAGAACTGTTTTTTTTTTTTTCTTTTTTTTAGATTCCATATATATGTGTTAGCATATGGTATTTGTTTTTCTCTTTCTGACTTATTTCACTCTGTATGACAGACTCTAGGTCCATCCACCTCACTACAAATAACTCAATTTCGTTTCTTTTTATGGCTGAGTAATATTCCATTGTATATATGTGCCACATCTTCTTTATCCATTCATCCGATGATGGACACTTAGGTTGCTTCCATGTCCTGGCTATTGTAAATACAGCTGCAGTGAATATTGTGGTACATGACTCTTTTTGAATTATGGTTTCCTCAGGGTATATGCCTGGTAGTGGGATTGCTAATATGGTAGTTCTATTTTTAGTTCTTTAAGGAAACTCCATACTATTTTTAGTTTTTTTTTGTTTTGTTTTGCGGTACACGGGCCTCTCACTGTTGTGGCCTCTCCCGTTGCAGAGCACAGGCTGCGGGCTCGCAGGCTCAGTGGCCATGGCTCACGGGCCTAGCTGCTCTGTGGCATGTGGGATCTTCCTGGACCAGGGCACGAACCCGTGTCCCCTGCATCGGCAGGCGGACTCTCAACCACTGCGCCACCAGGGAAGCCCTATATTTAGTTTTTTAAGAAGAACCTCTAGTTCTCCATAGTGGCTGTATCAATTTACATTCCCACTAACAGTGCAAGAGGGTTCCCTTTTCTCCACACCCTCTCCAGCATTTATTGTTTGTAGATTTTTTGATGATGGCCCTTCTGACTGGTGAGGTGATACCTCATAGTAGTTTTGATTTGCATTTCTCTAATGATTAGTGATGTTGAGCATCCTTTCACGTGTTTGTTGGCAATCTGTATATCTTCTTTGGAGAAATGTCTGTTTATATCTTCTGCTTATTTTTGGATTGGGTTGTTTGCTTTTTTGATATTGAGCTGCATGAGCTGCTTGTAAATTTTGGAGATTAATCCTTTGTCATTTGCTTCAGTTGCAAATATTTTCTCCCATTCTGAGGGTTGTCTTTTCATCTTGTTTATGGTTTCCTTTGCTGTGCAAAAGCTTTTAAATTTCATTAGGTCCCATTTGTTTATTTTTGTTTTTATTTCCATTTCTCTAGGAGGTGGGTCACAAAGTATCTTGCTGTGATTTATGTCAAGGATTGCTCTGCTTATGTTTTCCTCTAAGAGTTTTATAGTATTGGGCCTTATATTTAGGTCTTTAATCCATTTTGAATTTATTTTTGTGTATGGTGTTAGGGAGTGTTCTAATTTCATTCTTTTGCATGTAGCTGTCCAGTTTTCCCAGCACCACTTATTGAAGAGGCTGTCTTTTCTCCATTGTATATTCTTGCCTCCTTTATGAAAGATAAGGTGACCATATGTGCATGGGTTTACCTCTGGGCTTTCTATCCTGTTCCATTGATCTATATTTCTGTTTTTGTGCCAGTACCATACTGTCTTGATTACTGTAGCTTTTTAGTACAGTCTGAAGTCAGGGATCCTGATAGCTCCAGCTCCGTTTTTCTCTTTCAAGATTGCTTTGGCTATTCAGGGTCTTTTGTGTTCCATACAAACTGTAAAATTTTTGCTCTAGGTCTGTGAAAAATGCCATTGGTAGTTTGATAGGGATTGCATTGAATCTGTAGATTGCTTTGGGTAGTAGAGTCATTTTCACAATGTTGATTCTTCCAATCCAAGAACATGAAACCAGTGTATTTTTTTTTTTTTTTTGGGGCGGTACGCGGGCCCCTCACTGTTGTGGCCTCTCCCGTTGCGGAGCACAGGCTCTGGACGCGCAGGCTCAGCGGCCATGGCTCACGGGCCCAGCCGCTCCGCAGTATGTGGGATCTTCCCGCACCGGGGCACGAACCCACGTCCCCTACATCGGCAGTCGGACTCTCAACCACTGCGCCACCAGGGAAGCCCGAAACCAGTGTATTTTTAAGAACAGTTTCTTTTAACAGATGTTCAATAAATCTTAAATATATATTTACATACACACACACTGTTTTACTATTCGTCCTGTTTATCTGGAGAACCCTGATTAATACACTTGGCGATAATGTTTTATCTTTTTCTATAGCGCTGGATCCAAATTCCTAATATTTTGGTGACAGTTATTATGTTTGTACTCTTGTGGGTTAGTGGTCTGTACATTTCTGTTCTTTTAATATTTTTGTTAGGTTTTGGTATCGAGGTTATACTGGTCTCATAAAATGAATTGGGAAATTTTTCTTCCTTTAGTATTGCCTGCGAATTTTTTTATAAGACTAGTAATTCTTAAAATACTTGATAGCACTCACCAGTAAAGCCACCTGGACATGGAGACTCTCTTGTGAGTGGTTTCTTACCAAGTCTTTGTTTTTTAAAAGCAAGTATAGTGACTGTTAGATTTTTTATTTATTCTTGTGTCAGTTTTGGTTAATTTTTCAAGGACATATTTCCATTTTATCTAAATTCTTCCATACAGGTGTCATAAAGTTGGTCATATTATCCTCTTATTTTCCTTTTAGTGACTGTAGGGTCAGTGCTAATTTATTCTTCATATTGATAATTTGTGTTTTCTCCACCTTCCCCTTGATTATTCTTTCTTAGGGTTTATCAGATTTATTAATCATTTTCAGAGGACCAACTTGTATGATCCTGTTATATCTTTATTACCCCCTCTTTCTTTTTTTCTTTGTGTCATCATTGCACTTCTTTCTCTGCTTGAGATATAAATTTAGATAATTAATCTTCAACTTTTCTCATTTCTAATATAAGCATTTAAAGGCATAAACTTTCCTCTAATAGCTCTAGCTGTATTCCCCAAGTTTTGATACATTGTGTTTTCATTATGATTCAGATTGAAATATTTTCTAATTTCCTTTATACATTCTTCTTTCACCTATGGGTATTGCTTAATTTCTAAAAACTTGGGGATTTTTAGGCATTTTATTGTTTTTGGCTTATAATCGAATTAGTGTGATTGGACAGTATATTCTGGATGATTTTAATTCTTTGGAAATTTTGGGGTGATTTGTTCTATGGCTACAAATATGGTCTCAGTGAACATTCTTGTTTGCTTGAAAACAGTATATATTCTTCAGTTTCTTGGACGTAATGTTTTATAATTCTCAGTTACATCCGATTGGTTAAACATGTTTAAATACTTTATATTATTCTGATTTTTGTCTGTTTGTTTTTTCAGTTACTGAAAGAACTCACTGAGAGAAGAGTGTTAAAATCTCTAACTATGATTATGAGTCTCTCTGTTTCTCCCTTCCATTCTCTCAATTTTCCTGGTCTTAAGTTCCTGTTAGTGTTTTGTCACTCCATAATATGGGCTGCTATGTTTCTTGCCTCTGAAATGAATTTCAATCCTACAACCACCCCATAGCTAAACACCACATAATCTGTTTCGTTATAAAATTACTACATGTCAATGTGCTGATTTCTCTGTTAGCCTAAGTAGGCGAAACGTTTAAAGAGTCCAAAAATTGCAGTGATTTAAGGTTTACTTCATGCTCATATCATGGTCCAATGTGTGTTGCCAAGAAAAGGACTCTTGTTCACACAATCACTCCGGATACCAAATCCTTCTTTGAGTGGCTACACACTTCCTTATGACCCCAGAGTCACCACTGGCTTCCTTGAATCTGAATAACAGATGAGAGAAAAGTGTGAGTAGTATTGTTTACAAGGTGTCTGGGGACTGGGCCTGGAAAGGAGGTATTTCCCTTTTGCCTGTATTCCATTGTCTGGAACGTAATTTTCCAGCCATTCCTACTAAAGGAGAAAGCTGAGAAATGTAGACTGGCTGTGTGAACAGCAGAAGGGAATGCATGTTGGTGCTGTATAGCGTTCTGTCTAAAACATACTCCATTTCCATCAAGATCAGCTCAATACTGTGCTTAAGTTATATAACGTTTCATTTCATTCTAAGCACTGAAGCAAAAATAAAGTTTAGTGTAGTGGGTTGCATGTAATATATTGAATTCCTGCTCACATAAAATGCCAGTCTTCCATTACCTGGGCTGAAATTAATTATTCTGGCTTCTGTCATTTTATGGCTTTTGCTTTGAAACTTGGTTAAAATATTTACCACAGTCCTTCTCGCATTAAAGGCAGTTGTAGATTCATTTTTCTTTTTCCCTCTAGTTGGTGAGCCCCTTGAGGTAAAGAAACTCTGAATTATTAATCTTCGTATCCCTCGTGTGCCTAGCACAGGGTTTCAGCATTTGGTTCATGAGCAATCAGTGGATGTTGGTTGAATTGAGGGAGGCCTACAATTCAAGGAGCTATCAAGCAATTTTTAGACTTTCCATTTTTACCATTTCATTGTTCCAGAAACTGAGGATCAGAGAAATGACATGCCATACCCATGCTTATATAGCTAGTTAAATGTTCAAACTGGAACTAAAACCCTGGTGTTCTGATTGGTGTTTGGAGTTGTTTTTAACTAACCAGTTTGACCATGATTATTGCTTCTCAGTTGAGGTACAACAATAAAAATGACATGTTTAAAAAATTAAAGGTTTGCTTGAAAATACCTCTGTTCAGAGCTATTACAGCATTTTCAGGATAATGTTCATTAATATCACTTGTGTGTCTCCAAAGTATGTTTCCCTACAGCCTTTTGAAGACTGTTTTTATTTTGGCTCACTGGCAAATCAGAATGATATATGTCAAAAAGGAGCAGCATGATATCATCTTGGAAACGAAGCATAAATTGTGTCCATGAGACATAAACCAATGCTTAATTTTTATACTTGAACAAAACATATTATCATGAATCATTAAAATAATTTCCTTATCTGGTTATCAGAGTTAGAACTGAATCTCATGTTCTTTTTAAGACAACGTACAATGGAAAGAAATTGTTGAAATAATTTAGCCACTTCACTCTCATTTGATGTGATAGTTGATTTTATGTGTCAACTTGACTGGGCCACAAGGTGCCCAGACATTTGATCAAATATTATTCTGGGTTCTGTCTGCTGTGAGGGTGTTTCTGGGTGACATTAACATGTGAACCAGTAGACCTAGTGAAGCAAATTGCCCTTTCAAATGTGGGTAGGCTGCATCAAATCAGTTGAAGGCCTGGAAAGAAAGAAGAAAAAGGTTGACCCTCCTGTGAGGAAAAGGGAATTCCTCCTGCCTGACTGTCTTCAAAGTGAGACATCACTTTTTTCCCATTTTGGATTGGAAGTGAAGCATTGGCTCTTCCTGGGTCTTAAGCCTACTGACCTTTGGACTAGCTCTGTACCTTTGGCCCTCCTATTTCTCAGGCCGTTGGACTTGGACTACACTGACACTGTCAGCTCTCCTGGGTCTCCAGAATGCCTTGCTAACTGCAGATCATGGGACTTGTCAGCCTCCGTAGTCACGTGAACCAATTCCTTATAATAAACAAACAAACAAATAAATAAATAATGTATTTTCCTCTATTCTTCCGCATTCTCTAGAGAAACAGAACCAATAGGATATGTGTGCATGTATGTGTACACTTGACAATTACAGCTTTGAACAGTGTGTTCGATAACATTTCTATCCAGCACACAGTGCTACAAGAGGGACAACAAATCTAGGTTTGCCCAGATGACGAAGAGTTAATTGAACCTCTTCAGATAAATACATGAGAAAAAAATGATGATTGGGGTGCTTCCAAAAATAGCAAAGCTTACGTTTAAAATTCTAAATAAAAATATAATTACTGAGTAATTCCTTTTGATTAGCACCCCTGTTCTCATGATGAGCTAGGAGTCTGTAATAATGTTAGAAGAATGACACTTAGTCAAAAGTTCAAGTGATATGCCACAGTATAAGCAGTACAATGCGGATCTCTTCAATTAAGTATGTTTAACAGCAGGTGGGAGGCTACTTTTCTCCACAGAAATAGAATGAAGGCCTTTTCTGATGATAAAACTGATTTTTTTGTTAGCAGTCTATCTAAAACAAAAACGCTGCCTTGAAGGCCCAATGCCCAGTATTTTATTCTTCCATGTATCATCTTGCGGAAGGTATTGACAAGTAACCCCTGTCCAACAAGAATACTGGATTGTTCTTGCATATTATGGCAAGGAGTTATGCTATTACTCATGAGCATCAAATACCCTCCCGCTATTGAGAGGAAATGACCTGGGTTGTTGAGTGTGTGTGTGTGTGTGTGTGTGTGTGTTTCTTTCCAACTTCCAGTAACTGTGACTTGGGTTAACACCGACATTTTCATTTTAGCATAGATAGACCTGGCCTTCAAGGAGAGTCTATTGATTTAGTACACTGAGGGTATAGCTGGAATTTTCTTCAAAGGCTTGTTCAGCCCCAGGTTTATTGTATCATGTTATAGGCAGAACGAGGGTGCTGTTTGAAGGTCAAGGCTCATCTGATTTTGGTACATCTTTACCTCTGACAGATAACAGAATCTTAATACAAGAGAGCTTTTTCTTTTTTTCTCCTTTGCTTGGAAAGATGTGCCTTAGAAAATTTCCTGCTGCAAAATGTGTACCTCCCAAGTTATTCACTACCTTCTGAGACCCAAATTCTGTCGACTCTTCTGAGCTCTCCTGAGACTCAAACACAGTGTTATTTTTCTTATTTCCTCTTGAAAACCTCAAACAATGCATGTGTAATTATTTATAAATGGCTTGTTACACGTTTGAACAAATAACTATGAACCTAGAAGTAAAAATGAAATATTCAATCCAACAAACCCTCATTGATCAGCTGCTTTATGGCAGGAAACATCTTTGGCCCTGGAAATACCAAGTTGAATAAGACTCATTTCTTGATTTCAAAAAGATGACAGTGTTTTGGTGGAATATCTGTTGATTACTGCTTTACATAATGGTGGTGTAATTTGGTTAGAAAATCTCTCTCACAGATAAGAATTATAAAATCCATAATAATGCATGTCTATGTCTATATCTATCTAATTATCTGTCTATCTGTCTGTCTATCTAATCTACCAAACAGCTTGAAGACAGCAGATAATGACCAAAAGCAGGTAAAAATTGCAGGGGTTGTTACCCTTGAAAGATGAAGTGTAACAGGTGAGATTTGCTGTTTTTTTTTTTTTTTTTTTTTTTTTTTTTTTTTTTTTTTTTTTTTTTTTTTTTTTTGCGGTAGGCGGGCCTCTCACTGTTGTGGCCTCTCCCGCTGCGGAGCACAGGCTCCGGATGCGCAGGCTCAGCGGTCATGGCTCTCGGGGCCAGCCGCTCCGCGGCATGTGGGATCTTCCCAGACCGGGGCACGAACCCGCATCTTCTGCATCGGCAGGCGGACTCTCAACCACTGCGCCACCAGGGAAGCCCAGATTTGCTGTTTTGAAGCTCTTTGCTTGAGTGCATACCCAAGTCTACCCAAGGCTCTGAAAGCAGAAAGCCGCTGTCTTACTGGCTTGAGGCATCAGAGAACAGTTTGGGACTAGAAAAATAGCCACAAGATTAGGGAGAAATCCTAGAAGGAAGTGGTTCAGTCCTAAAACCTACATATAAAATTCACTCAAATCCTTAGCCGGGTGCTAAACCGGCCAAACTGGCTGTCATGCTTGGGGAAAATCCTATGGGGCCCAGCAGAAAAGCAGTATCTAATCTGGAAGTTGAAAGAACCATGCAGAAGTATCAGACAAATGGTCTCTGCAAGGGGAGAAATTTGGAGTTTGAATCCAGCCAAGTTATCTGGTTTTAGAAGAAAAAAGTCTCTCATCGCAGTAACATAGCAATATCTAGTTTCTACAACTTGTTATCCATAATATCCAGTATATGAAAACAGTTAATATGAAGAAGCAGAAAAATGTGACCCATATTCAAGAAAAAAAGCAACATGTATAAATTTATCTTGCAGTGACCCAGATGTTGAAATTAGCTGAAAAGGCCTTTAAAGCAGCTATTGTCAACATTTTTAAGGACATAAAGGAAGATATATGCATAATGAATAAAATGATGAAGAATCTCAGCAGAGAAATAGAAACTAAATAAAAATAGACTAAATATACAATAACTGAAATATACAGGAACTGCACGTTGAAGGTGACAGGAAAAAGACTATATCTGAAGACGAATTCATAGAAATTAGCAGTGTGAAGAACAGAGAGAAAAAGAATTGAGGTAAAACGAAAAGAGCCTTATAGATATGTGAGCAATATTAAGTGTTTTTAAAAAAATTTTATTTATTTTTGGCTGTGTTGGGTCTTTGTTGCTGTGCGTGGGCTTTCTCTAGTTGCGGCGAGCGGGGGCTATTCTTCGTTGAGGTGCACGGGCTTCTCATTGTGGTGGCTTCTGTTGTTGTGGAACACGGGCTCTAAGCACGCAGGCTCAGTAGTTGTGGCTCATGGGCTCTAGAGCGCAGGCTCAGTAGCTGTGGCACACGGGCTTAGTTGCTCTGCGGCATGTGGGATCCTCCAGGACTGGGGTTCGAACCCGTGTCCCCTGCATTGGCAGGCAGATTCCCAACCACTGTGCCACTAGGGAAGTCCCTAAGTGGTTTTAATATACAAAAAATTAGAGTCCCAGAAGGAGAGGAGACAGAGGATGGTGTAGAAAAAATTGAAATCTAAGTTCCACAGCAGACAGCCTAAGTCATCCTTGTTCTCGGTTGTATCCCCAGCACCTAGGATAATATCAATATTGTGTAAGTACATATTTGATGATTATTAAAACTTTGATGAATAAATATTTAGCTTCAAAGACTGAGAAATACATTGTCTAAGTATTTGCTTTATAAAATCATGGTGAATATTTGGGTGAGTATATGTAGGGATGCTGGTAAATTGAGGTGGTAGGTGAGGTCCAGTACCGTCTGACTCTTTAGAATATAAAAAGGAAATACTGGGTGCTTTGGAGAATTCTTTCTGTTAATTTCACGGTTTCACAAAATTGACTTCTCTGATTTTTTTCCTGGTGTTCTAGTGGCTAGCTTTATTTTTCTCTCATGTTCTGTTTTTGAGGCCTAAAGTGGGTGCCGAAATAGAAGTGTACCATTCATTGTTGAGTAGCATTAGCTCTCTGGTAAATAGAGTGGCACTGTGTTGACATACTTGACACTTGGGTGAAAGGCTTACAAAGCAAAATGAGTTAAATATGGAGTAGGGACACTATGTCAGAACAGAGGCTGGTAGGAAAAGGGACCAAGTATGATAGCTCACTGCCCCCACAGTGAATACCCAGTATCCTTTCTTGGGTTGATTTCAAGAGTTATTGTTAAGCTCTGGACATTTCAAAGTACATGCATGGGATCCCTGGTAAGATACGGTGAATCTAAGTTCTTGGTTCTTCCAGTTCCAATTTTGGGTTGAAATAAAGCCACATATTTTGTGGTACATTTTGTATGCAGGAAAGGAAATGAGGAAAAGAAAAAATTCACTCATGGTACAATGAAAATAACATTTTACCTAAAACCAAGTGACATAGCCACATACCTGTTTTGCCCCCATCAGTTGTATGATTTGGGTAACCATGTCTTTTCTCTGAACTTAAATTCCTCTTATATAACATATGAGTTTCTTAGTCCCTTTTGGTATTGTGAAAGAGACAAAAGAAGAATGTTTTATAAGTGTTTGTAATTATTTTCCATAATGAGAATCACATAATTACTCCAAGGACTGCTTCTGCTGTTATGTGCCCACAAGTACCACTATTATTATATTTAAGCAAAAGCATACAAGGCTAAGGCATAGACTTCTTTGGGTAATCTTGTGATTATTTGGTAAACTGAGTATTTGAGGGAAGAAGTATAAATAAGTAACAAAAAACTTTATGAGTTTGAGGAAATACTGGGGAATGTCTTTTCATCTTCACTCCGCTGCTGTGGTGTTTCTTTGGAGGAATAAATTTGTATTTATTCCACATATATTCAGTGAGGGTAGGAAAGAGGGTGCTTTTTACGCACTGCTTTAGGAGCTATAAATAAAACAGAAATCCCTGCCCTCATGGCACATGTTGTTTGGGGCTTATTCCTTTTTGTGACCTGTCCTTGTATATGTCACTTACTTTTTTAAAACAAAAGTAAATTTCAGTGTTAACACAAACTGGGGAAAATGTTCAGCATCGAATGGAGAAATGTTCTTCCTGGAAAATAAAATGGCAGCAGACAAATTTGCCTGCAAGGAATCTGAGGGGAAAGAATTCTGAAAGCCCTGACTCACATTTTGTGCTTAGAGATGGAAGGAAGCAACACATTCAAAGCCAGACCCATCCAAAGTCACCCATCTTTACATAAAGCCATCTAGCACAAACGCAGCCATCATGTGTTACAGTTTTCCCTGCCAAAAAGTTAATTGGCTCAGGCTGACTTTGAATTCAACCCAGATTTGCACAAAACTTGCTGAAAGGTTTGTCTACCTTAAGAAAACTTTTGATAAACCCAGTTCCAAGTTTCAGAGTTTTACAGAAACCTGAAACCAAACAAGATTTTCTTGGTTTCCTGTTTGGTGTGGAGGTATTGCACACTCTAATTATGAGGCCTCGAGGGAACACAAGGAAAGGCAGACACACAAAAATCTCAGAAACAGATAATTAAGTAGGAAAAACACACCAGGAAAGCAGATAAGAATCAGAAGTTTAGCTGAAATTGTAAAATTATTAATAATATATTTATGCTGAAAAAGTTTATATGGCATAATGCCACTTATCAGGTATGCATTTCTAGATGTATTTTGCTGTTAAAAGTTAGGAATTTTCAGAATGAATGCCAAACCTGTACAGAGGGTGATCCATAAATAGAAAATGCAGATCAAAGCACTCTCTTTCTTACCCTCAACATTGTAAAGTTTCACATTTTTCCCTCTTATTTGCCTCCATTCAAAGATGAGTTAGCATAAAATAGAAAAAATAATTCAATTGGAAATGATATTTGAGTCACATGCAGGGCATACCACACAGTTGGGATTTAAATTATCAAATTAATTTGCCTTTGAAATGACTTAATCAACAAAATCAGTCCCAATATTTCATTTCAATATTTTTATTCAAAATGCTGCCAGATAATGAAATTGCATTATTGCATTTCCCCATCCATCCTTAGTTTTAGGTCAAGATGTATCAAGAGAGTCAACTCAGATTGCTTTCTTGACTCTGATTTCATAAGAAACTTTAAATTTGGAGACTTTAACTGTTTTAATTTTTGAGTCAGGGAATATTATTTCCTGTAAGTGTTGTTTGATATGGAAGCTGCTTTGGGGTTCTCACTGAAATGGAAACATCAGTGAATGTGTTGTTATTTCATTAATGGAATAGATCTTTGAACACCTATGATACACTCAATCTTAGGAAGTATAGAAACTCAAGGATTTGCTCACCTAACACAATAGAGCTGTGCTAGAATATAAAACCAGATGACCAATTATGTTGAACATATACATGGTTTAAACAAATATTAGAGTGGAGAAAAAAAGGGTAGCAAAACTGAGGGTATAATTTAGTGGGATAGTTAAGGACACAGAAGTCTTGAAAAGAAGTAATTAAAAAAGTCAAGAAAATGGTAGGATTAAAGGTAAGAAATAAGGAGGAAGACTAATTGACTGATAAGGACATATTTACTAAAGTTACTTTTCTTGCTTAGGAAGTGTCTGAATTGCCCAATAGATGACACTTGATGCATTTGGCAAGATACAGGGAGTCATTGTGGGTCTGGAATTCTTTTCTTTACTAGATTTTTGTTTTTGGCTTGTGATTAACTCTCTGTCCTCTTGGATAATGGGATTGTTTGTAGCACCCTCACCTCACATCCCATCTTGAAGACAAATCTCATTAGTTTACTCTAGTCAAAGCTGCAAACAGCCGTTGTTGGCGTTGTTACTGCTATTGTTGTGTTGTTTTTACTTGGCTTTTGTTTTCCATGTATAACAATAACACTATAAAATGTTCACATTGTGCTTACTATGTGTCTGCCACAGTTCTAAGCACCTACATTTTCTCATGTATACTTCATAACAACCTTATCATAAAGATACTCTTACTATCCCCATTTTTCAGCTAAGGGAGGATAATTTGCCTAAGATCACATAGTAATTGGTGGAGCTCAGCTCAGAACCCAGGTAGCCCTGCTCTAGAATCTGTGTTCTTCCTCATTATGGGAATCTGAAGTTTCAGAATCCCAAATCAAGAAGGATGAATCATCATGTATTAATTTACTTACAGGTGCAATTGGGTAGTATATATGCAGTCAGGACTGTCCTGCCAAATTAGAAATACAGGGTCACTCTAAGTAGGAAGTCTCTTCTTCCTCAAAGCCAAGGCTGGCCAAGTTCTGGGTTTCCTAATTCGGCAGAGAGAAGTGGTAAAAGATAGATGAAGAGAGTCATTGCTTAGATTTAGCAAAAATTGCTTCAACTTTCTGACCATATTTGGTACACAGAGATTTTGAGAGATAGAACATTTATTTCAAATAAAAGAGATTATCGGGAGATTTTTGAAAGACAGCCAAGAGCACAGGTACTGTTGCTATATGAGAATGATGGATTTTAGGTGTGAGGTACTCTCAGTTGGAGACTAAGTAATTCAGAGAACTTCCCTCTCTGGTGTTTAATACATGTTTATGCCAATTTGCTAGGCAGAGATGAGCAAATCTTCATTTACCTATGATTTGGAGGAGTTAAAATGTCAACAAAGTGAAGTATTAAAATTTGGTTCATCCATGATGACACCCTGGAGCTAGGTTTTTGTTATCAAAATGCCTACCAGAAAGCCTCAGAGAATTGAAAAGAATGTCTAATATTTACATTTTCTAGTAAACCTATGCAGTATTTTTTCCCTTTTACCAGCAAATAACTTTCTTTCCTCAATACAATTCAGGAAAAAAAATTGAGTGATAACCTAGTAAGCGTGTATTGAGGGCATGAGCATTCAAGACAGAGTCAATAGCATAGAAGGAGAGTAGGCTCAGGGCAAGGTGAATGTAAGGGAAAGAATAAGCCCATTAGAAGTCCAATTTGTTTTCCAAACTAAATTGACTTTCTAAGGGATGTTGGTTTGTTTCCTCTCTTCAATGCGTGTACAGGCTTAGCGTTATGGAATGAAGGATGTGAAAGCTTTCCAGGTTGTGCCCTTTTTACAATGCTTTGGTCTTCCTTCTTTGCTGGCTCATTTCTACTTGTCCTTTAAACGTTTGCTTCAAGCATCATCTCCAGCAAGGCATTCTAGATTCTATTACCTGTTTTGTCACTTTCCTCTAAGCTATGAAGCACCTAGACATCTCTATCTTTGTATTTATCTCATTGACTTTGGAATTGTCCATTTATGCATATTGCTTATACTTGACCCTCACTCTTCAAGGACAAAGGTTATGTCTTATTAATCTTTGTAGCACAATGTTTAGTATGACATAGACATTCCATAAGTGTTGAAACAAGTTGAAAAGCTACATTGACATTATTAGTGATGCAGAAATGGTCAAAAGCAAGTTCTACTACTTCTTTTTAGACTTCTTTTTCTTCAACAAATAGTTATTATCAATCAAACTTTTTAGAACATAATTGAACATGTTTAGCCCAGTTCCCTAGTGTGAAGTTCGGAGCTTGTACAATTTAAGCATATCTTTGCAAATACAAGCTTATTTGCATAAGTTTGTAAAACAAATGACAAATGGCCTTGGGTGATAAAAGGGACGCACTTCATCTATTTATTTTTAACCCCATCTAGGCATTAAACAAAACAGTTTAAAAATAAAGATGTATACAAGTATCATCGTACGTGTATTATATGAGTCTATGTGTGTAATATATGTAAATAAGTATTTGTAAAATGTATAGATACATAATTTTAACATAGTGAGGTAAGGAAGTCATTAATTTAGCCAAGCATAGTATGATAGACCCATTTTTTTTTCTTTTTTAATGCACAGGATTTACATTTAGACAGACATGTATTTGAATTCTGAGCCTGTAACTTATGAATTATGTGATTTTGGACAAGTTATTTAAACTGTTTCATTCTCAGTATTCCTCACACGTAATGTGGGACCAATAATATGTATCTCGCAGAGTTCGGATTAGGATTAAATGAGGTATTATTTAAAGTGCTTACTATAATTCTTGCCATCTAGCAGATAGTCAATAAATGGTAGACTTGTTTTTGTGGTTATTGTCTCACATAAGAACAAGTAATTTTATACCTTTATTTTCTTCCCCGACTTTCGTTTTCTCATCTGCCCAGTGGTAATCATACTCTTTACCTCATTGATGGTTATGAAGGTCAAATGGGATAATGTCTCTGAAGGTACTTTCTAAAATGTAAAGTGTTGTTACACAAAATAAAGTAACAGTTAAAACTCTTTCGTTTTTATTTTAAAGGGTGGAATACTGGCTAGAGACAACATATTCTTTTAAAATGTTACTGAACAGTAGTTCTATAAGTTACAAAACAATCTCTCTAAATTTCCTGCTTCGCTTCATTTTCATTTTCTAGTATTTGGTCACCAGGCCTTTTTTGGTTTCCTTTACTTCTCACTGTATGGGAGACCTAATCAGTATTGAAGCAGGCTCCACCAGTTAATTGGAAGAAGCACTTGTCTCTCTTTCTGACTGTGTACAAACCCCTAGGCTCTGTTTTATCAGTTTAAACAGGTTTGCTACATGACTGCATCTTCAAAAATGTCAATAAGTACATTTAGATTTTGGAAAAAATGGAGGTCCAAGTGAAAGTTTATTTCTTCCTGTTAAACACTTTTCCCAAGACTGCATGTATTACTTTTTTATCGTATTTCTAATATTTCAGTCAAACTTGGTTTGGTCCTTTAAACCTTTTTCAACTTTATTCTTATTTCTAGTATTGGTATTTATGTAATGACACTAAGTCTGGGCATTTCAACTTGACAAAATTCTGCCCTGAAAAACTACAGCGCTAGTTATTTTTGAGAGCTGTTTTTTTGTTGTTTTATTTTCCTCTTGGCATTCAATAGCACAGTTCAAAACTTTAAAGTTTTGAAAACATTGTATAGCAAAAAGCCAATAGTTGTTATACTTGCTTCTGAGCAAGAATATTATCGGAAACTTGATAGAAGCTTTGCAATTATTATTTGTTAGAAATGCCCTTCCAGAAGGCTCAAGATACAGCACCATAGTTTTTATTTTCCAGTTTTCATATGCTTCCCTTTGCCATATGTTTATAAATGAGGCATAAAATCAACAAGATCTTGACTTTACTTCCTTGGCTATTATTGAATACTCCTCTTTAGAATTACCAGGCTGTGTTCTTATGCCCTCACTGTTCAATACCAGGTCTTCCACTGGTCAAAATTTCACACCTTCCCGGAGTACTAAGTCCAAATACGTGGACCATGGAGACTACCAAGTGTGAATTCCAAGCTGTTTAGCAGAAAGTTCAAGAAATATATTTTAATGTTAGGGAGGCCACGGTTAAGAGCATGGACTTTCTAGTTAGATAAAAGTAGGTTCAATGAATACTACTCAGCCATAAAAAAGAAAAAAATAATGCCATTTGCAGCAACATGGATGGACCTAGAGATTATCATACTAAGTGGGTAAGTCAGAAAGACAAATACCATATGATATCACTTATATGTGGAATCTAAAATATGACTTAGATGAACCTATCTATGAAACAGAAACAGACTCATGGACATAGAGAACAGACTTGTGGTTGCCAAGGGGGAGAGGTTTTGGGGAGGGAAGGAGGGGAGGTTGAAGTTAGCGGATGTAAGCTATTATATATAGAATGGACAAATAATAAGGCCCTATTGTATAGCACAGAAAACTATATCCAGTATCCTATGATAAACCATAATGGAAAAGAATATTAAAAAAAGAAGGTATATCTATGTATAGCTGAATCACTTTGCTGCACAGCAGAAATTTACACAACACTGTAAATCAACTATACTTCAATTAAAAAAAGCTAGGTTCAAAATCTAGTGTTAGGGTTTACAATCTGGGTGACCTTGTACAAATTGCTTAACTTCTCTGAGTTTCAGTTTCACTTTCTGTAAAATAAGAATAGTAGTGCCCATTTTATGAGGTAAATTTATTCTGAAATTAAATAAGACAGTGTAGCACTATTACTATAATAATTGTTTGTTCATAACATATACAAATATCAAATCACCATGTTATATACCTGAAGCCAATATAATTTAAAAAACAAACAATAAATAAATAATGCAAAAAAAAAAAATGTTGACGTGAAATGCCCCTACGTTCTTGAGTACTAAAATACACCATTCCCCACATGACATTTGAATCAGTTAGGGATGCTTTTAACTCCAGGTGAAAGGAATCCCAACTGTTCTGGCTTATACAAACGGGTTTATTTATTTATTTATTTCACAAAACAGTCCAGAGATAGACAGTTGTTGGCCTTGGTTTCAAAGCTTAATGATGTCAGAATGAGTATCTCTGAAAACCTCTTGTACTTTACTTCATAATTGCGAGAATGTTGCTGTAGCCCCAGCTATGATATAGGTGCAAAACTCCTTAGCAGAATATTACTAGGATGAATCATGTAATATATAAGAAGGAGAGAACATCATGAGTAAGTGATATTTTTCCCAGCAAGACTTTGATATGATGTATAATGATAATCAATGCAAGTAACCTTATTAAATGTTTTTTAAAACAGTGAAAAACTATGGGATCATCATAATAGGTGTAGGAAAAGCATTTGATAAAATTAAACATTCACCACCCAGGAAATAGAAGGGAACTTCCTTAATCAAATAAATGACATTCATGGAAATCTACAACTGGCATCATACTTAATGGTAAAACATTTAGTGTTCTTTCCCTAATACTGAGAATAAGAATTCTTACAGTTCATTATACGTTGTAATGGAAGTCTTAGCCAGTGGAATGATGGAAGAAAGATAAAAAAGCATAATGATTGGAAAGAAGAAATAAACTGTCCCTATTCACAGATGATATAATTCTTTATGTAGATAGTCCCAAGAAATTAACCAAAAAGCTGCTAGAATAAGTGAATTTACAAAGATCACAAGATACAGTCATATAAAACAATTAGTTGGATTTCTGTATACTGGTGATGAACAGTTAGAAAAACAGCACCATCTACAATAGCATCAAAACATAAAATACTCAGAGATAAATTTAACAAAACATATGAAATGAAAATATATATATACACAAAGGCTAGCATATTCATAATAGTCCCAAACTAGAAACACCCCAAACGTTCATCCACAGACGAACAGGTAAACAAATTGTGATATATCCAAATGATGTAATGCTACTTGGCAATTTAAAAAAAAATGGACTACTGATATACTCAACATCATGATAAATTTCACAGGCATTATGCTAAGTGAAAGAAGTCATTTACAACAGAGCACATATTGTATGGATCCTTGTTTACACAAGGCAGACCAGTAACTGTTCTTTATTTTTCAATTTTAAAATTAATATTTATTAGAGTATAGTTGATCTACAATGTTGTGTTAGTTTCAGGTATACAGCAAAGTGAATCAGTTATACATATATCCACTCTTTTTAAGATTCTTTTCCCATATAGATCGTTACAGAGTATTGAGTAGAGTTCCCTGTGCTATACAGTGGGTTCTTATTAGTTATCTATTTTATATATAGTAGTGTGACTATGTCAATCCCAGTCCCCCAAATGTATCCCTCCCCCCACCCCCCTTTCCCGCTTGGTAACCATAAGTTTGTTTTCTACATCTGTGATTCTATTTCTGTTTTGTAACCAAGTTCATTTGTTTTAGATGAGGGGTATGAAGAGTACTGACTATAAAGTGGTATAAGAAAACTTTGGGGGGGCGGTGCTAGAAATGTTCTGTATTTTGACTGTGGTTATATTTTGTCAAAATTCACTCAAGAGTTGATTTTGGACACATTTTTTCTGTGTGCAAACCATAACGTCAATAAGATTGATTTATTAAAAAAAGAAATGTTAACCTTTCTAGTCACAGTTATTCTTAGAAAATGTTCTAGGTAGAAAGGGCAGGGATGGTGCTGCATCATTGACTAGAAATGATACAACTGTCCTCAGTGGGGAGGTGGGGAGTTAACACTGATGCTTGTATGCTAATCAGAGCCTGCTGAACCTCTTAAGGGGGGAAAAAACCACTGAGTAGCGAAATTCGAAAGCGAATGAAAATATGTCCAATTTACAATCAAATAAAAATGCTGTGGGCATAGAGCCAAAGAATATTCTTAGATTGGACTTTGTTTAGCAGTCTAAATTTAACCAGCTAGGATTCTTGAAGGACATTTTTATTCAACATTTTGAAGTGTTTACTTTTCATTTGAAGAAACTATAATTCCTCTGAAAGAAGAAAGTACTTGTTTCTTTGTAATAAAGAATGGGATAGTTTATAGGTTTAGTATACAGTGAGCACAGATTGTAAGCGTTTCCTCCCCTGTACCCCCAACCTTGGGACAAATTTGAGGCAAAGATGGTGAAAAGGTAGAGAATATAAGTTGAGTTGCTCTACTTATGGAAGTGACATTGTTAACCTGCACCTTGTGAATAGAGGTATATGTAGATCAAATGGACAGAACAAAGAAAGCGCTTTATGATATGTGATATAATATTATAATTGCTGATAATGAACAAATATACATGATGTGGGAAATTCCCCAACATTATAATATTCTGCAGTACCTTCACATATTAATAAGACTGAAAGGTTCTTTTATTGTTTTTTCGATTTTTCAAAAATAAAGCTTTTTTCCAAATGAATGAAATATATATTTAAAAAGTATGAACTTCCTTATTTACTATCTCAACACTCATTCTCTTGTGTGCATTGGTTCATAGATTATCTATGACAATGAAAATGCTTTTTGCAGTTGCACTTGACATAACAAAGCAGAATATTGAAGTAGTTTTAACAAATTTGGGGAAGCATTTTAGTTCCTTTATCAAGAGATGCTGTTTCCTTTAGGGAATTGAAAATTATATCCAAGATACTAATTTCCTCATAAAGAGATTTGGAGGGATTATTTTTCCCACAGAGCCAATATTCCAATTAATTCATCCAAAGGAGGAGATTTCTCATGTTGAGCCAAACTCAAAGCACCAGAGTATGATGTCATGAATTTTAAAAAGGAAACCACCCTGCCAGATACTTGAGGTACCAGTGCACACACTCAGTGATTCACAGTTAGGCTGATTGACTACATGATTTGTCAAGTAGTCTTTCTGCTAGGTAAACATCTTCCAACGCTGAAACCTTATTGTTTTTCTTTTCTTAAAAAAATGTTTACGACAACATTGAATGAAATTCTCATTCTTTAATACATCCAGCCTTTTTGAAAAGGCTTCTAAATATTCTTTGCCTCAAAGGAGTGGAGAGAAATATAAGACAAAATAAAAGCTAGATAATACAGAAGACTCACCTGATTCATATACTTATAAACACTTGCACTAACATGGATCTGATATTTGGTTGTGTATAGTTCCCATCAATTCAGGCAAACTGATTATTGGTCTGAGTATGGCTCTGTGGTGTAGAAGCCTCTATATAGGGAACCATGAAGCAACAGGGCGTCACATGTCACTGGGTGAAATGGAGCAAGTATCTCTGCGTCTAAATCAGAGGGATAGAAATTAATTCAAAAATGAAGACAATGATATTCCCACTTGATATGTTGAATATTTTTCCACTTCGTTTTCCAGATAGAAGTTGAAATATGAAACTATCTGGCTCAAAATTTGATGTCTGGGGATACTAAGTGACACAGTGCCTGGGTGAAAATTCTGCTACATAACTCAAGTGATATTAAACACAAAGAAGTCAAATAATTTATTTCTAAAACAAGAATGAACAGTTCTAATAAGAAGTTTGTGAGCTATGTTTGCAAGAAGCTTTCATGTGACAAGACAAAAGCAGAACCTATGTTTATTTACGAATACTCAGAAATGTAAGATTTTCCATACTAGAATGCACTGAAGTGAGAAATACATATTGCTGTTGTAGATGGTTCTCAAAACATATTTCATGGAAAAATTGTAAAGCAACCAACCAACAGAGCTTCCAGCCTAAAGGGAGGTTTGCGTGGCTATATAGCCTGCCTAAATATTACTGTGCTTATAGATGGTGTGTATTGACTTGTTTTGAAGTTAATTAATATACAGTAGGGGTAACAGAGGGCATCTCCCTTTTTTTTTTTTTTTTTTTTTTGGCGGTACGCGGGCCTCTCACTGCTGTGGCCTCTCCCGTTGTGGAGCACAGGCTCCGGATGCGCAGGCCCAGCAGCCATGGCTCACGGGCCCAGCCGCTCCGCGGTATGTGGGATCCTCCCGGACCGGGGCACGAACCCGTGTCCCCTGCATCGGCAGGTGGACTCCCAACCACTGCGCCACCAGGGAAGCCCCAGAGGGCATCTCTTTAGTGATATATTTGAACGTTAAGGTAATATGCTGAATTTTTAAGAAATTGTGTGGGTGAAAGGAAATGTTATTAGGAACTGAGTATGTAAAATTATTGGTCTGGGTATGTTACGTAGTTGGTCTCATTTAACAGACTCAAAAAACAATGTATAGATATTTAATGATAGTTGCATTTAGGGTATAGACTTGATCCACACTCTTTCATTAAGACAGGCTATAACTGGAAGAAGTGATTTTTGAGCCAACTGCGTGCTTTAAAGAATCATTTCATTTAAATCTGATGATAATTAAACTTGGAGATGTTTAATTTGGAGCACAAGTATAAGGCTACAGTGCTCATAAAAACTTTTTTAGAAATTTTTGAACTCATTTGGACCTTTGGGTGTTCAATGTAATGGACAAATGGTAGCCCAAACACCAAGAACACTAATAGAATTCTAAGAATTTATCAACAAGAACTGTATCCATGACTGTACAATTTAGTGAGTGAAATAATTAACCGATACATTCCTGGTTTCCTCTGTCTAGGGGGCATTATTTAATAGTATTAAACAGAAAATACATTTGACTGAAATGACTTGCATAAAGGTTGGGAGAGGGGTACTTTTTATATCAGACTTAACCAAGAAAGTGATTTCTCCCAACAAAATCCAGGGTGGTATAAAATCTCTCTCATAAGAGTGAAATACTTCATAGAACATTCAGAACAGAAAACGAATGGAAAGTTAGAGAAACACACAGGTAGAGAGATACCCTGAGCAATAAAGTCTGGAATTTTACAAAGTTTATTAGAAGCATAGGGGACTTCCTGAATTATTTACGATTAAGAATAGTTTCAGTTACAGAAAGTGCTATCAAGGATTTGCTTCCTGGTATTTAAATGTGAATTCGTTTCATATGGAGAGAATGAGCATTCTCTCAGCGTTAATGGAATCTACCTGAGAAAGTATGCATGTACACACACACACACACAATATCCTGAGAAAGTATGCATGTACACACACACACACACAATATCCTGAGAAAGTATGCATGTACACACACACACACACACAATATCCTGAGAAAGTATGCATGTACACACACACACACACACACACACACACACACACAATATATTAAGTAACTTGGTTGTGGTAACACATAGCCTCTAAATTTTGGTGGCTTAAAACAGTAAATATTTTTTTGTTGACAAGTCTGCAGAGTAGTTTCTGTCTGTACTGTATTGTTATTGTTCTCACAGCCTAGGGCAGGAATGCAAGAGACCACACACACACACACACACACACACACACACACACACACACACAAAACAAGCTCATATGAAGTTTCTGTTTGGATATGGCATGCATAACGTCTGCCCATTTTCCAACCCAAAGAAAGTTGCAGGAAGGACCAGGCCTAAAAAATAAGGTAGAGGGCTTCCCTGGCGGTGCAGTGGTTAAGAATCCACCTGCCAATGCAAGGGACATGGGTTCGATCCCTGGTCCAGGAAGATCCCACATGCCGTGGAGCATCTAAGCCTGTGCACCACAACTACTGAGCCTGCTCTCTAGAGCCCGCGAGCCACAACTGCTGAGCCCGCATGCCACAACTACTGAAGCCCGCATGTCTAGAGCCCATGTTCGGCAACAAGAGAAGCCACCGTAATGAGAAGGCCACTCACTGCAACGAAGAGCAGCCCCCGCTTGCCGCAACTAGAGGAAGCCCGCGCACAGCCATGAAGACCCAATGCAGCTGAAATAAATAAATAAATAAAAACTTTAAAATTTACAATGATTAAAAAAAAGGTAGAAAAGTATCCTCCACCTACTGTGGAACATAGCAACACGTGGCAAACAACATGCATATCTCATCCTTAAGGATTAATCAGAGAGTTGGAGAATTTTAACACAATCTACCATAGATACATATGTTATACGTACGTTAACTCTCCAGTAAAGTATATACTTCCCATTACAACGTATGATTTTAGTTATTCAAAATAATAGTTTTTTTGTATAATTCCTCAATTTAAAAAAACCTGTCACATATTTAGCTATCTGCACTAGGACTTTGGTGAATACAATAAATTTTTTTGCTCAGACTGGGTAAGTTGGACTCCTCTGAGAAGATTGCCTTAAGAAATTCTGGGTATGACAGACCACTCAGAGATTTTTTTTTAAGGGGAATTAAAAATGTGTTTACTGAACTATGATACCAAATTGAAATTTCAGAATCCTGCTGAAAATTTGTTTTAATATAAACAACGTATTATAGAATTCATCCATCTAAATTCTAGACATTTTCCACAAATAAATTTCCATAGGCCTGATAATATTTTACTAACCTTTTTAACCTAGAGAATAAGCAGAATGTGAAAGCCCACTGGAAAATTTGGATGTCAAAGACATTATTAAGGCAACAGATATATACTGAAAAGGAAAAAATCAAAAACAAATAGTAAAACATGAGTTCAATTTTTTTACCCTATTGTTGAAACCACCAACCAGCAACTCCAAGGGCAATCTCTTTAAGGATTTCTATACTGAGAAGGACAATTGTATTCCTATGAAATTTCTATTTTCCCAGGTCAGGCGTGTGCCCTTTTGTGGAGATATCAGTCTTTTCATGGCTTGGTGGTATGAATCTTCTTTGCACTCTCTGACCCTTCCTGATGCTTTCACGGTACCGTGGAAGAATGCTGGAGCAGTGTTCATGGAGCTGACCAGGAATCAGTGGAAGAAGCAGAGGAAGCACATGGGGGATTACCAGCTTTATAGAGAATCCAGTTGATGTGTGAAATACACTGTGATGGAGAACATAAAGTGCTGAGATTCACAAATTATATATTGGTTGTAAAGTGTGAAGACAAATAGTGCATATTTGCCCGAAAAGCTGTTTATACGTCTTCCATCTGGGTTGCATTTGAAAAATGTTACATCAAAACGATATGTTTAAGAATGTAAGCCAATCAAAGCATACATGTATGAGGTGTATGAGGTGACTATTTTTCCTGCAGATTTGGGCTTTCATCTGGTATCTTTTCCCCACATCCTGAATAAATTCTCTTACCGCTTTTTGTCCTGTAGGTCTGCTAGAGATGTATTATCTCCATTTTTATCTCTCTGAAAAAATATTCTTTATTTTTTGCCTTCACTTTGAAAGATATTTTTGCCAAGAAACATTTGGTCAGTTTTTTTCTTTCTGCGCTATAAGTTTGTTCTTTCATTGTCTTTTGGCTTCAATTGTTGTGATGAGAAGTCAGCCAACTATTATGTGTGATTTTAGCTTTAGCCTCTTTATCTTCCTTGGGGTTCATGACATTTTCAGTCTGTGGTTTTGATTTTTTTTTTTTTTTTTTTTTTGGTAATTTTGGAACTGAGCCATTATCTCTTCAAATATTTCTTCTGCTTTATTCTCTTTCTCTTCTTCTTTGGGGACTATAATAACTAGACCTATGTTTAGACCATTAGATATTGTCTTCCTGCTCTCAGACGTGGTGTTTATTTTCCCACTCTGTCACTTTGTTTTTTAGTTTGTATAATTTTTGTTGAAATGAATTAGTGTTTACTGACCCTTCCTAGTCTTCTCTGAAGTCTATTGAGTGGATTTTTTTCATCCGTGTCATATTTTTCATTTCTAACATTTCCACATGGTTTTATTCTTGGTGCCTCAGTTTTCCTCCTTGTAAAATTAGGTTGAATTAGATGATTATTTTTAACTTTCTCAACTCATAGTACACTATGATTTAAACTCAACTTTTCATCCAGGCATTTTGGAAGGAGACACAGTGGGCACAGGCCTAAGTGATTAGCCCCTTCCCTGAAAAGGTGAGTGTACATTTTTCCTGGTTGCCAATCAAAGATTGGATAGTGAAGAGAGCTTCTTTGGATAAACTGATGGAGGGACAGCCTCAGAATTTAAACTACTTACTTTTCCATTTACTTTTTTTTTTTTTTTTTTTTTTTTTTGCGGTACGCGGGCCTCTCACTGTTGTGGCCTCTCCCGTTGCGGAGCACAGGCTCCGGACGCGCAGGCTCAGCGTCCATGGCTCAGGGGCCCAGCCGCTCCGCGGCATGTGGGATCTTCCCGGACCGGGGCACAAACCCGTGTCCCCTGCATCGGCAGGCGGACTCTCAACCACTGCGCCACCAGGGAAGCCCGCCATTTACTTTTTGAATGCAAATATTAGGTAAAATTAGTTAGCCTAGGGAAGGAGGAAATGAAGAATAGTTTAAGGTACAGGAGCAGATTGACAAGGTTACTCATGGATACTCTGTGAAATGGATAATTAACCCTTAGACTTTGGGAAGTAGTTTATAAATGGACAGCTGCCTACATTCCAAAGACTGGAGAGAGAAAAACCATATGTGAGCTTTAAAAACTCTTGTTGCTTAACAGAGTGAGTACATATAGACAAAACCACGAATGAATTGTGCATCCGAAGTAGAGTAAAAATCATGGAAAGAACCTAAAAAGCTATGGTTATTTTGCTTTCATCTACTCCTTGGCTGAATTGACTGGTAGGCACAGCCGAATCTCTATAGTTGCTGAATAGTTTTTATGGTTAACAGCCTCTAAGATGGCCCCAGTGGTCCACTTCCTGGCATTCACACATTCGTGTAACCTGTCTTGAGTGCGGGCTAGACTGAATGACTTGCTTCTAACAAAGGAATGCAGCCAAAGTGCATTCAGAAGGGATGTCCCTTCTGAAATTAGATTATAAGAAAGGTTGTGGTTTTCCCTTGGGTATTCTTTCTTGCTTTCTCTTGGGTACCTCAATCTGGGAGAAGCTAATTGCCATGTAGTGACGCAGCCCTGTAGGGAGGCCCATGCAAATGAACGTGGAAACAAGTCTTCTGAGGCCTGCAGATAGCCACATGAGTGAGGGTGGAAGTGGATCTTCTGCCAACTTCCACTCGAGTGAGCTTGGAAATAGACCCTGCCCTAGTTGAGCCTTGCGATGACCCCAGTTAATACCTTGATTGCAGTCTCCTTGAGGGTCCCAGAGCCAGAGCCATCCAATTAGGCCACTCCCAGATTCCTGATCCCTAGAAAGTGTGAGATAATACATGTTTGTTGTTTCCAGCTGCTAGATATTAGAACAATTTGTTACATAGCAATAGATAGTGAATAGTTTTTAATATTTCTCTGTATTACTTGTCTTTTTATAGTTTACCCATGCTGGCATCAAGTAATTTGCACAATGGCTCTGTGTTATTGTCACACTTTATGATTAAAGAACTGAGGTTTGGAATCTTGTTAAGATTTTATAGCTAAAATAAATTGAATCAGTATGTGAATTTATACCTTCTGACTAGATATAATGCTTTTTTTCCATCTATGACCCGGTTCTTCACTCTTCTCTTCACTAAATTCTGACCAAAAAAGGACAGCCCTGAATCTAATTGATGACTTTCCTGAATATACTAATGGGTTGTGATTTTCCATCCTCAGCGTCCAGTGGTTATTATGTTATAAGATCAAATAGTGGCACATATATCATACTAAGCAGTTAAATTCTGCGTTTAGGGGTTACTGTCATGTATGATAGTGAAATCTAGAGTAGAATCCCTAAGTTCCTTGGGAAATATGTGAGCCCCTTGATTTTGTTCAATTAGTATTTTCTCCTCCATTTCAACAAGTTATGTGGCCCCATTTAAAGGACTGTAGTTTGCCTTATCAATATTAAAATAGTGTCTGCATGAAGGTGATACTTTGTGCTGCCTCCGTGGGTTCCTCAGCCATTGACTTCCATCATAACGTCCCCAGTGCTTTTTATCTCTTCATTCTAATTGCTATACTTTTGGATGCTGGCCCTGATTGGGACAGGCGGTTGAAATGGCATGCACTGGGTGATTGACACAGCCTGTATAAATACCTATTCTCTTAAGCCCACACCAAGTCACAGGCTGTCAGAGCTGGTCTACTGCTAAGGTCTTTTCAAAATTATAATTAAAGCATGATGCCCACTAGTCAATTATAAGTTCATAAATTAGGCTCTATGAAGAAACTCTACAGAGAAGAGTTGAACACTCTTTACTTCTTCCTCTATTTTTGAATAGACTTGGTATTTGAGTCCATGGTTTCTGGTCGAAATTGTTATTTGAATTCATCATATTTGAGTAGCTGTAAAATCTGCTAGAGTGTCAAGTACTCTGCTCTGTCCCCAGTAAAGAGTGTTGATGGATGGACAGGTGTTTTATATAAAGAGGAGGAAACTTATGTGGCTTAGAAGAGAGTTTTCCTGGGTATGGGGGAGGAGCAAGGATCAGGCGTGACAGATAAATGTGTGAACAATCCTGAAATGATTCTCAGCATTAATCATGATTATTGGATTCCAGGAAGTCAGTGGTAAAAGGAAAGAGAATTTTTTTTTTTTTTTTTTTTTTTTGCGGTACGCGGGCCTCTCACTGTTGTGGCCTCTCCCCTTGCGGAACACAGGCTCCGGACGCGCAGGCTCAGCAGCCATGGCTCACGGGCCCAGCCACTCCATGGCACGTGGGATCCTCCCGGACCGGGGCACGAACCCGCATCCCCTGCATCGGCAGGCGGACTCTCAACCACTGCGCCACCAGGGAAGCCCCGAAAGAGCATATTTCTAAATGCAAAGCAGTCATACACAAGTTAAATTAATTTTTAGATGACTTAATTTTCAGGATCCTTACTCAAAGAGAAATTTCTAGAAAGTCTCGTTACAATTTTATTTTCCTCCTCCCTATTACTTCTTACAGTCTTTCTCCCTTTGCTTTATGGTCTAGCATTAACTAACGAGTCTCAATTTCCTTTTTTTGTGACATTGGTAGTCTCACTACTTTAAGGTTATGATAATTAAAAGAGTTACATGAGTAATACACCTGCCACAGAACCACAGAAAGAACTTAATAAGTGAGAGTTACAAACACCAGTCCTTTTTCAGAACCTCTATTCTAGCTATGGTTCTTGACATACATCTGTAAAAAACTGTGGTAGAATTCATGTGCTGCTGTTCAGATGAGATCCCTGCCTGCCCCTCCCTTGAGGATGATGAGGGTGCCTCTCACATGGAAGAAGTAGATTAGGAGTTTCTACTTGCACGCTTTGTTTCCTCTATATAGTGTTCTCATGTCTCCCCCAGCAGCACACCTGTGTGGTCCTGGCCCACCTGGTTGCCTCTGCTGATGTCTAGTGGCTTTATTTCTCCATCTTTCTGTCTAAGGCAGGATACAAGGGCCTCAAGTCCTATTCCTTCCCACATTTGATATAGGGTTTAGGTATTGTGTACTGTGGTGTATTTTTGTTTATTTTGTTCTGAAATTAAAGTACAAAAAAAATGCGTTTTTAAACAAAAAAATTTAAAATGTAACTACCGTACGATCCAACAATCTCATGTCTGGGTATTCATCCAAAAGAACTGAAATCAGGATTTTGAAGAGATATTAAGACTACCATGTTTGTTGCAGCATTATTCATAAGCGCCAAGATGTGAAAGCAACCTAAATGTCCATCCACAGATTAATGGATAAAGAAAATGTGGTATATACACACAATGGAATATTATTTAGTCTTAAAAAAAGAAAAGGAGATCTTACCATATGTGACAACCTGGATGAACCTGGAGGACCTTATGCTAAGTGAAATAAGTCAGTCACAGAAGGACAAATACAGCATGGTTCCATTTATATGAAGGATCTAAAATAGCTAAACTCATAGAAACAGAGAGTAGAATGGCAGTTGCCAGGGGGAGTGGGAAATGGGTGATTGTTGTTCAACTCGTGTAAATTTCTGGTTATATCGATGAATAAGTTCTAGAGATCTGCTGGACAACTTTGTGGTGTCATAGTTAACAATATTGTATTGTGCACTTAGAAATTTGTTGAGGGTAGATCTCATGTTGTATTCTTACCACACACACACACAAAAACTATTATAGTAACATAGTAATAATTATTTTAATATATATCTTCAAAATTGACCTTCCCAATAGCCCCCAAGTATATGATAACTCTAAAATAAAAATAATGATTATATTCAAGATATATACATCATGTATATTAAAAATCTAAGAGTAACTCCTAAAAGCAAATTTCAGAGTTAAGAGAATCTTGATTAGATCAGAATCGTTCTGTAGTTTGGTGACATTTTTAATTCACATCCATATCTGAAATTAAGACTTGGATTTTTTTCAGTAAGTGCTTTTCAGATTGATCATCACAATAGAATGTCTATCGAGGATGGGTAAGTTAATGCAAGTAATATTTATGAAGTGCTTACTCAACTAAGCACTCACTTTAGATAACTGCTGAAGATTTTCACAAAAGGTACTATTTACTTTGTATTCACTATATGCCCCAAATTTACCCATTTTTAAATAATCACAAAATCTTGCAAGAAGGATTTAATTATCACCATTTAACAGTTGAGGAACCGAAGAAGAGTTTTAGTAACTTGCCTAAGGTCACATATCTTGCGAACAAAAAAGGTAGAATGTTAACTTGGGTGAGTTTTACCACAAAACCCACACACTTCCCACTATATTTTGCTGACCTCCTAGAGCTCATTTCCTAGTACTGAAAGACTTTCTGTCTTTGGCGGGTAGGGTTCGTGAGCCTGAGACAAGGGTTTGGGTGCCCATGATTTATGGAAGGCGTGCTCTAAGGAAAAAGAGAATGAGGGATGCAGGGGAGGAAAGGGGAGGGAGCTAAGGAATGAGGCCATCTAAGCTGGAGTCTAGCTTCAGCTTGATTCCACCTGGAGCTCAGCAGCAGGAATTGCACCACAGTGTTGACTGTGCCTCAAAGTCACCCTCACGGGGACTCCCTGTATGAGTTAGTCACAAGGGGATGTGGAACTGGGAAAGACCAACGATTCCAGTATGCTGGGGGCTGAGAGATTTTCTGGGAGGCAGAGCTTTCAGTGGTACAACTGGGGCAGTCCCAGAAAACCAGGATGGTTATCCCTTGCATGTGGTGGCCCAATTAAGGCTAAGAGAAATTCTCCAGAGAAAGGGCAAGCTGTGAGCCGTTAGCAGCCAACACTCACAGCAGTTGGGGGATGAGTTTGCAGCCTGAGAAAAGGGATCTGGCTTGGGCAGGATCAACAACCCCTACAGTCGCCTTGCTTAACTCGCTGTGATAAGTCAGTGGAGCAAAGAGACTGAAGAAAGCGGTATGGCACGAGTGCACGTACTCTTCAGAGTGGACTAATGAGCTTTGGAATAACTGCCCTTTAAGAGTCTAAGAATTTATTCAGACAGATTTCAGACACTGAAGCACCCAGCAACGAACCATTCAGCTACGGAATGGGTTCTGTAATGAAAAGAACCCTTTTCCCTCAACAAAACCACAGTGTTGTGGGATGAAGTAGATGCGGTCAGACTGACAGCATCCTTTCTGCTTCTTCCTTCAGCAACTCTCCCACTCATTCCTTGAGGTATGTCACGCAACAGTGAGGAAGGTAGTTGGGAGCTGGAAGGTGAAATCAGGAATAATAAGTCCCGATGGCCAACAGATGATGATGTAAATGAAATCAGTTGTTTTCTCTGATATGAATCATCAACACCCCTGTTTACGGTTTTTACTTGGGATTGGATTTACAAAATAACCTTGCTGGGCAGAGAGAATCTAATGTAGGGTTGGATGTGATACGTATTAAATAATACTCATTATCATCATAATAAACTTGTTATTAGGGTCTTTTAATACAAGATGCGAAGGCCAAAGCACCGTATGTTGAAATGATGCAGGCAATAATTCCTAATGATTTTGCACTGGAACAAAACTGTTGTCTCCAGGAATCATGTAAGCATCTGCCTGAGCACCTAAGTGATTTTTTTTCTCCAGAAATCTCAAAGAAAATGATATTTGATTGAAAATTATTCTCTAGGCTACTATAGTTACTGTACTGGATAATAAAAGGTTTAAATCACAGATTAAAATATATGAGTGGGGAAAACAGCATCATTCATAGGAGGGATGCCTTCAAAGTTCAGTCACAGCGATGTCCTGCCCTCTAGTTAATGAGTTTGTTTCCAAAGAATAATCCTCAGGAAAGAATTTCAGGGTACGATCCTCCCCAAATCTCCTGTCCTTCCCAGAGTTCCCCTTGTGGACTTGCTGCGCCCAGTTTCTTGAAGGTACCTGTGTAGAGGTGATTAGCTAGTAGATGGAGAGCCTGTTGTCGAGGGGTCTGTACTTTTCCTCACCCGAGCTCTGAGCTTGTTTTGAGAGACCTGTCTCTTCAAGTGTGTTCTGCAGTCATGCAGTACAGCAAAACGTGAGTTAAGTATCACTTTGCTGACTGTCTCAGGAATCTTTTCTATTCTGTTCACATATGGAACAGAAGAAACCGGTTAGAAATATGTTAGAAAGCAGCATTCCCTAGAGTGTGTTCTGTAGGTGACCCACCCCCCAAGTTCCCTGGTCAAAATATTTGAGCAGCACTATTTGATCTTTTAAAGACATCACAATGCACAGAAGCATATTGAATCCTTTATCTAATCTAGTGTCATCCTAATATATTTAACAACACAGTCCTTTTTACCTTGAGACTCTCATTCACCCTTGATAGGACACATGAATTTCCTAGAAAAATGTTTTCAGAAATGGGGAAATGGGGAGTAACAGCAAAGAGTCTTTGTCAAAAGGACAAACAGGTAGGATCACCTTTTGGATACCCTGTAATTTTTCCCAAATCACTTGTCTATCCCCTCTGATCCCTATTGCCCCTTGCCCTTGTAGCAGCTCCATCCTTTTGAATAAAGAAATAATGTAGGAAAAATTATGGCCTTTTCAGAAATACACTGTGGTCCTGTTTTGAGATCCAAATAAGAGGACATCTATGTTTCCTATATCTGAGACCCTATCTGTACATCTTCCTTTGCTTTTCACAAGTGAAAAATCTTAGGTACCAACAAGGATAGAGGAAAAGAAAGAAAAATCAGATTTAGCATATTTTCTTTCCTATGGTTCCTAAGCATTTAAACAATATACATGTGTATATATATATATATATATATATATATATATATATATATATATAATATATATATATGGCCAAGCAACGCTAGCAGAGATGAAGTAGTATATTTAAACATTTGAACATCAAAATCTATTAAATGAAGGCTGCGATGGAGACATACCCAAAACATTCAATAAAGCTTTTCAACCTGAATATAGGGTTACCATGACAACGAAACTCAAAAATCCCTCTTCTTCATATAAAGTTGCTGACAAAATGCCCATGGTGGAAGCAGCATGGAGTCCTCGAATTTATAACTACTGAACAGAGGTACAAAGGATCTCCAAAACATTTGATAAAGCTTCAGGGTGAACATTTTAATATCCTCCTTAAAAAAAAAATATTAAAAAGACCCAAGCCGTTTCCACACTACCTCATTTTTCTTTCATCTGAACCATTTTGAGGATTTCATGCTCTTTTAAAATCATTTTCTGTGAAAGAAAACAGTGCCGATTACAGTGGCCTATTGAGGAATATTAATAACATTGATCTTAAGTAGGTTTGGAGAATACCAAGCATGGCACAGAAGGAGTTTCTGCACAAATCAAGCAGCAATTGTCAGATGGATGCTGACTCAGCATGGCCAATGGAACCTTATATGTCCTGTCTGTTCCCGGGGAAGCCTTCAGATATGCAAAAGACACACTCTGCTAGAGCAAATAGAAGCAAGACCCTTGGTTATCTTATTTTCAACCCTCAAAGAGTGTCTTAGAAGGACAATATGTATGCAAACATGCAGACATGTATGTGTGCATTTTCATCTCATGTACTTAACCTACTTGTTTGTATAAATTTTATGTATGCATCTATGTGCATTCTTTGTGACTATATTCTGTTCCGCAGGTCAACACAAAGGAATGGTTGTACACGGGAATGGTGGACTTATTGGTACTTCAAATTTCCTCTCAATGATGGGCGCTGTGAAGGAAATTAAGGTAATGCATTTGCCAATATCTAATAATATATAGTTTCCCCCATTTTTTCCTCTACATGAGAAAAGGTAAAATTTAGAGAGAAAAAATTTCATCTTAATGTTCTCACCAGGAAAGCTTTAGAGTCAGGTAACTGGTGTCTAGATGGTCTGAATGATACACATCAAGGAGAAATGTGTCAGAACTTAGATATCATTTCTCATTTCCTGGAAGTATTTATGACTAAATAGTGTGAGAAGTGTTTTTAAAGGTAATCTGTAGTGCTGCTGGATTGATTTTGTTTATATGTTAGTTTGATTGCTTATGGTTTCCTCGGCTCAAGCCTGTTTTGCAATGAGTTCATCAAATTGAGGGAAATGGTGCTTCTTTTGAGCCTGTTTTTATTTGGAGTAAGGGAGCAATCCTATAATCTCTTCTTAGAGTTGGTACGAAATTGCATGCCAGGAATGGCAAGCAACGATCCTTTCCTCCAGGTGCATTGATCTACAAGGTAGGTCAGGCGGAGTTTTCTAAAAAGGCACATGTAAAAACTCCTTAATATTCCCTAGGCAATGTACTTTTGGAGTTAAGTGCCCATTTTTTTTGCACGCCATCATAGTATAGTATTCTAATTTTGCTTACGTGAATCCTCTGAGCATTAAGTTTGCCAAGTGTGGGCTGGATCACCA
This sequence comes from Phocoena sinus, assembly GCF_008692025.1. Lineage (NCBI taxonomy): Eukaryota > Metazoa > Chordata > Mammalia > Artiodactyla > Phocoenidae > Phocoena > Phocoena sinus. The sequence goes on along the minus strand of NC_045768.1, from coordinate 74,962,752 downwards.
TCATCATCATCACCACCTGGGAACTTGTTAGAGATATAAATTCTCAGGCCCGACACCAGACCTACTGTACCAGACACGCAGGGGATGGGGCTCAGAATCTGGGTTTCAGTAAGCCCTGCTGATTGTTTTGATATATACTGAAGTTGGAGAACCATTGTTCTACAGGAGGGATTTTGAGAGGATGACAATGTTGAGGAAATGGATAAGGATAATGAGAATTAGGAGAAGGGGAGGAAGAAAAGGAGAGAAATTTAAATCTTGAAAATTAAAAGAGATGTGAGGAGCATCTGATGGCAACCTTTTATTTCCTTTGTGATCCATGAAGAGATTAAGTGGCTTGCCCAAGGCCAGAAGCACAGCAAGAAAAAGAAATAACATTTGCTGACTCCTGACTCCAAGATGAGTAAAAGTTGAATATTAAATAAGAAATACAGAAAGGACTTTTCCTGTCTGTGATGCACATGTCTTCTTTGACAACTCGGTCGTTTCACGTAGTGTGAGTTCAGCTTCCAATCAACATCCAGTGACTCACTGAGATTTTACTCCAAAGGAGCCATTTTCAACCTGCAGCTGTGAGTGATGACGATGCTTTCCTATTTCTGGAGAACTCAAAAGCTATCACTGTGGGAGAAACATACACATCTTTAGGTCCCTACTACAAAGGCTGATGTCTCACCATCACAAAGAACATCAAAATTATGTGAGTACCGCCTACACAACAGATGCTACATATATAAAAATAGGATTAGACCTTTTGGAACGCAGACCTGCAGCAGTGCTTCTCAAAATTGGAGGTACATTAGTATCACCTGAGGGGTTTTAAAAATCCTGACACCCAGCCCAGACTAATTAAATTGGAACCTCTGGCAGTGGGACTCATGCATGTGTGTTTTTAAAAACTCTCCAAATGATTTTAAGGTGCAGCCACGTTGGAGGGCAAGAGTCCTGTGCCCTTGAGACCCTAAAGTGGGGTCCTTGAATTGGCAACGTTGGTAACATTGCCAGTTTGGCAACATCGCCAAAAACCTGGGTTTTTTAAAGAAATTCAGAGTCTCAGGTCCCACTCCAGACTAGTAAATCAGATTCTGCATTTTAACAGGATCACAAGTTGATTTATAAGCACATTAAACTTTGAGAAGTACCAGCTTCTCCAAAGAAATTGAACTCTCTACTGATACAGATAATTGTTTAATAAACTGAAATTAAGAGTGGAAAATCAAAATTATCTGGATTCTCACCATTGTTATTTTTTACATCTCTCTATAAATATACCATTTATATTATACTTTCATACTTTGTATTTTATATGCATTATTCATACACTTTATACAGTTCATATCTTACATTTTAGCTGTTGCTACATATGGAACATTACTTTGGGAGAATTTTTCCACAACAAATTGAAAAACTATTTGTAGAAAGTCCTATAACGTGTTTATTATTTACACGTAATAAAATTCAATCAGGACTTGAAATTCACTTTTGAAATCACCAATATTAATTTTAAAAAGTCCCCCTCATGTCTGATCGTAGAGGTTCATACTACTGGTCTAAGCCTCTTGCCTAAGTGGACAGAAAGTGAGGAAAAGTCTTTTATGATGAATGAAGACAAAGTAACCTCAACCTACAAGTAACAGTCATGGAGAAATAATTTCCCATTCTTATATTTTGTTATTCCCAGGTATCTTCATGTTTCCAAAATTTCTTAAAACAAATCCATGCATTAAATTTGCTTTAAAAATCACTCTTACACTTGTATGGAATGAAAGTGAAGGGGGGTTAATATTGAACGGTTGTGGTAAAAAGAGAGTTTTGCAAAATGAAGCTATTTTTGTGGGCTGTTGAATTTTATGGGCTTATAATATGCATCCAACGAATTATGAAATGAAAGAAAATTGTTTGAATAACACTTTAGACTAACTCTCACTGCTTCGCTGTGCTAGGTAGAATGTGGACCCCTGGGCAGTGTGATATAGTGTTAGTGCTGATGAACAGAAAAGGGGTCAGACCATGGTAGGACTGGGGGATTTGTAAGGTCCACTAAATCCTGGTTTCCTAAGGACAGTCCAGGCTGTTGCTTGTTGTCATGGAATAATCTTAACAGTGCTCTCTTTCACCTTTAAAAATGTCCTGATTTACGTATATTAACACATATATATGGAATCTAGGAAAATGGTACTGATGAACCTATTTGCAGGGCAGGAAAAGAGATGTAGACGTAAAGAATGGACATGAAGACACAGCGGGGGAAGGGGAGGGTAGGATGAACTGAGAGAGTAACATTGACATATATACACTACCATGTGTAAAATAGGTAGCTAGTGGGAAGCTGCCGTATAGCACAGGGAGCTCGGCTCAGTGCTCTGTGATGACCTAGATGGGTGTGGTGGGGGGCATGGGTGGGAGGGAGGTCCAAGAGTGGGGGATATGGAGATATATGTATCCATATAGCTGATTCACTTTGTTGTACAGCAGAAACTAATACAACATTGTAAAGCAATTATACTCCAATTTTAAAAAAAAGCGTCCTGATTTAGAAATAAAAGACATGGTTCTACACAGAGAACACCAAATCCAATTCCATTAATTTATAGGAGAGGAATTTCTGAAGCGGTTGACTGTACTCTTTCTTGCTTAAAATCAACTGCAGCAACCACAAACAAAACTTTTAATGGCTCTCTGTTGTCCTCTGGATGGAGCCCAAACTCCTTAGCGTGACACAGAAGCCGCATGATTTGAGCCCTGTTTACCTCTCTTCCTCTCTTTCCACCTCTCTCTGTCTTCCCCATATTCCTCCCTCACTTTTGCTCTTGTCCACCTGTCATTCTTAGTTTATGTCATATATTTGCACATACACACCGAGGTAGTGCTGTTTTCTCTATATTTTCAGCTATTCTCTTTTTATAGATATCCGATAAAGTTGGACCGGCAGGCTTCCAGGTGATACCAGTTGATCACACGGAGTAGCAAGAGGGCAGGTGTTTTCTTTTTGAGTCAGGTGTCAGAAGCTCAGAATAATTACACTTTGGAGGGCATCCATTTTTTTATACACTATATTTGCTGTAGGTCTATCTTATTTTCTTATTCCCATTTTCCTTTAATTTCAATTGTCTCTATGACTTGCTTTTCAAAACTTAAATTTTCCTTAAATCTTTTTAAAGATGAGGCATAAATAAATATTTGAATGCCAGACATGGTGCTGAACACTGAAGATCCAAGAATCAATAAGACAGGGACCCTTCCCTGAGACACTTCATCATCAGGAGGGAGAGTCATACCAGTCCCGACAGTTTTACCACATTGTCGTAGGCATTACAAGGTACTTCCTTCTCCCACTTCTCTAATTTTCATGAGAATGGATTTTCTCTAAACAGGTTCTAACCTTTCTCCTCCCCTTTACTCACTTTGCCTCTAGAGAGATGATTCAACTTATATGATTCATAAATGTGGGAAGAAAACATTGATTATGCTTGGAGGCAGGGGAAACCAGCACTTCTGTACCCAGATGGATAAACCTCTCTAAACTGGGATTCAGTAGTAGGAAAACTATCAGGTGCTCATGCTAAGCTATATTTTCCATCTTGGCCTTTATCAATAATAAAGGTCATAGCTATTTTGCTCCCCCCCCTTTCATCATTCCTCGGTTTTATTTCCCAGTTTGTTCAGAATCTGAGCAAGGAAGACGTGTGCTATTTATCGGAGACCCCTTGGAGACACCAGCATTTGGTGCATGGACTAGAATAGTAAAAACTAAAAATAAAAGACTTGAAATTAGGGGAAGCAAAACACACTCTGGAAAGGCTTTTGGTGAGGCAGGCTGTTGTGACCCTGGCAGTTTGCAGAGGCTTATATTTGGCCAGGGGGAGTTTTATAGTTGTGCTGTTTGCTTTTAACTGCTGTGGCCTGGGCAAGAGGCTTTAAACCAGTCAAGTATTTGGCGGTGGTAAAAGTGTATAGGGGCCCACATGAGTGCTATGAGAACAGACTGGGCCGAGCCAGAGAGCCTCATTGGGGGATGGTGGGCCATGGAGGTCTTAGTGAATACACGCAGTGAAGGCAAGGATCCAGTCAAAATATGCATGTCTTTTTCTTTTCTTTTTTTTTAATTTGCATTTCTGATCACCACGTGCAGGCAAACAAGCAGAGGCATGGGCCTCTGAGCCTCAGTAAGAAAGGATTTCAGGCTGGAGCTACAGCTGGGGCTGTGGCAAAATGTTATTAGAGGAGAAGAGAGCCTCCCAGCCTTCTAGCCATGAGTGAACGGAACGGTATTTGCTGCTTTGAGACCATAAGGCACCTGGCTTCTGGAGGGACCTCTGAACACTAAGGTGTTTTGGGATTTAAATAGTCAGTGGAAGGGCCTAGGGAGGCAGGGCCTTGATGGGCTGCTCCAAATTCCATTCTGGATTTGGGGCCAAAGGTAAAAACGGAGAGACTGCAGTTAGATTGAAGTGGTTTCACCTGGCAAGAGGCCCCGCCCTCTACGTGGTATCAAGTTCGCTCTGGGTTGGCTCTTACTTAGAACGCGAGGACTCTTCCTCGCACGGCCTATTTCTGAGGCAGAGGGGACCACTGCGGAAGAGGCGCTGCAAAGGCCCGCTCACACGGGAGCGAGGGTGCTGTATCATGAGGAAGAACCTACGTTCAACTTGAAACTGTGGAGGACGGAAACTGAGGGGTTTTACTAAGCTCCATGGGAGAGGAAAACAAGACAAGACCTGGTGAGTAAGACTGCTACAATTGTAGGTTTCTCCATTTTTCTAGCTAAAGCGTCTCTCTTTGAGAAGTGATAGGATGCATACATATAGACCCCCTTCCTCAATATTATAAGTGGAATAGTGCCAAAATGAATCTCTAAAGGAGAGACTTCTGGAGTTAAGTTCACAGGCTAAGAATTCTGAAAAAATTGACATTGGCTGACTGACAACCAGATGAGGCTGAAGCCAGAATGTTCTCCATTTATCCTCTTCCCTCTAGATACCATTGAGTCTCTGCTGTGGTCTTTGCAAATAGTACTGAATTCTGGGAACATAATTTTGAAATGATAATCATTGAGTTTCTACTGTGGTCTTTGAAAATAGTACTGAAAAATTTTGAAGTTGTTTGGATTCGGTCATAAGGTGAATTATCAGATTATATATATAATGTTTAATGTAAATTCTAAATTCTGGTTGTTAACTAAGACGCGTGTGGCCTTATTTCGTTTGGAATGACTGAAAGGTACTGTAAGTCAGTGGCTAGGAATGCATCACGTCGTCAAAGGCTGTTCTCTAATTTGGAAGTCTGGCTTGCTCTTCTTGGAGTCAAAGCAGTTGAACAAACTGAGAAGACATCCACACTACAGATACAATATAATAAAAAGCATGCTGTGAGTTTATTTTAAAATTGAGTCTATGACTGCAGTCAGATTGCTCGCTAAGGATTTTAACACAGCTGAAATCCATTCTCTAGGAATATTCTTTTGTGTTTCCCTTGAAGATTCTACAGCCACTTCTTTGAGTATTGGAATAATATCTGTGTGTACTCTATTTTGTTTATGTCTTGTGTTGTGTACCAAATGCCTTCACTCATTAACCTGTGCATTAATATTGTCTCTTTACTAGTTGGTTAAATGTTTTTCCATTTGTTTCTGTGTATTTGAAAACATGTGTTTCCACTTGCCCCTGGCGTCGATAACAGGCTGGGGCTGAAACTAAAACTTTCTGGGTCTATGTAGTCTTGCTTGAAAGTAGTAATAGGAATTAAGTGCTTACTGTGATTTTAAAATTGTAATATCTAAGGCACTAGAGTGGCAGAACTAGACAACATTGTGGCAAATATACTGTTCTTTGCTTCTTCTCTTTAATCAGAGGTATTTTAGTCTTTAAAAGCCAACAGCTGAGCAGGATATTTTCAGCGCCTTTGCAAGAAGGAAGTGACGCTTTTCAGTCTTACAGGCAGTGAAGTCCGTGAGCTGCTTCAGCTGCTTTTGGCAATGACAGTAAGCGTTAAAACTACAAACGAAAGCGTTTTAAACGAAAGCTTTTTTGGTTTTAACAAAATGTACTACTTGTTTTTGTTCCCTTAAAAAAAAAAAAGTTCTCCCCAAAGGATTGCATGTGGGATAGACTTTGTGTAAGACTCTTGTTATTTATTTCTTTTCTTTTGTTCTGATGAGGAGGGGTGGGTCCCTGTAAATTTTAGACAGGAAACCTACATTTGCACCACAGTTAATCCTTAGGTCGTTCTTGTTAGCAGAGCGGAAGTGCACCACTTTTCCAACAGAGGGCAGTGTGTATTTGCCAAACAGCAGAGCTTTCCTTGAGTCCCAAGGTGTGGAAAACTGTCCTCTGCAAAGAACAGAAAGGACACCAGGAAACAATTTCTTTCAATTCTGCTTCTTCTGTAGTTTTGACTGCAGATGCCCTTTTTATTTTTGGTGAAAATTGTTAAAAAAAAAAAAAAAAAAAAAAAAACCTTTTTCCTCTCACGTGTTCCTGACACCCAAGGAGGAAACGGAGAAAAGAAAGGCAAAATGCATAGAGTCCTCGGTACCATGCCCAACATATTACACATATTTGCCCATTGCTGTACCAGCCCCTCTTGATTCCTTTAGCTGAACTTCCAGCCTTGAGATAAGAAAAGAGTCCGTGACAGGCTCCATCAATGCTGGGATTCCTTTTGTACATTTCTGTGCATTTTGAATATTTCCTTGACAGACAAGCAGCTTGGAATAACTTGTGAAATAAAATTTGTATGTAAGCTTAAGTGTTAGTCACTTAAAAGATGCTCAGTTTGTCCACATAAGATGAGTTGTGAAACTACCTTCTTGGCCGGGAATCCTCATGAAATTGCAGTTGATGAATGTTAGGAAATGGATATTTATTGAATGTTTTGTGGCCGGAATTACAAACCTTGTACAATTTATCCCATTTATTTTTTATTTTATTTTATTTTTTTAACATCTTTATTGGAATATAATTGCTATACAATGGTGTGTTAGTTTCTGCTTTACAACAAAATGAATCAGTTATATATATACATATGTCCCCGCATCTCTTCCCTCTTGCGTCTCCCTCCCTCCCACCCTCCGTATCCCACCCCTCCAGGCGATCCCAAAGCACTGAGCTGATCTCCCTGTGCTATGTGGCTGCTTCCCACTAGCTATCTACCTTATGTTTGGTAGTGTATATATGTCCATGCCACTCTCTCGCTTTGTCACAGCTTACCCTTCCGCCTCCCTGTATCCTCAAGTCCATTCTCTAGTAGGTCTGTGTCTTTATTCCTGTCTTACCCCTAGGTTCTTCATGACGTTTTTTTTTCTTAAATTCCATATATATGTGTTAGCATACGGTATTTGATTTTCATGACATCTTTAAGAGGTGGACATTATGAATGTTGTTTTATTGGGAAAGAGAGAGAGAGGTCAGGTGACCTCCTTAAATCACTTGGCCAGCAAATGGCAGAGCTAGGAATTTAACTTGGGGCTCTTTGATGTCAAAGGCTGGGTGCATTGTAAATTCCCCAGTTTCTCGTCTTTATTAACCCTCTGCTAAAGGGCTGGTTCTGGGACTTCTTGAGTACTTGTGCTATCGCAATTTGGAATCATAGAAAACCTTGACTCAACGTGTTAAACCTACCCTACACATGGAGGGTAGTCAATCATTCTCTTAATGTATTTTTTTAGTTTTTCTTTGCCCTTAAGAAATATGTTTTTTTCATGGCCTCTTTTCTGGTATGCCTGGATGAAAAGGCCATATAGGCAAAAGAAAAATTTAATATGAGGAAATTGCTGTTCAGCACATGGACCGAGAGGTGCTCTGTTCATATACAGGTCTTCCTCGAGTTTTGTAAGCTGACAATATCCAAAACGGAAAATGCATTTAATACACCTAACCTATTGAATATCAGAGCTTAGCCTAGCCCACCTTAAATGTGCTCATCAGAGCACTTACATTAGCCTACAGTTGGGCAAAATCATCTCACACAAAGCCTATTTTGTAATGAAGTGTTGAATATCTCATGTAGTTGACTGAGTGCTGTATTGAAAATGAAAAACAGAATGGTCATCTGGGTACAGAATGTTTGTAAAGGTATCAGTTGTTTACCCTCATGATCGTGTGGCTGGCTGGGAGCTGCGACTGCCACTGACCAGCGTCACAAGAGAGGATCACGGCATAGTCCCTAGCCTGGGAAAAATGTTAAGCTTTTTCTATCCTTTACGGTTCCTGTGTGGTTAGAGAAGCAATGGTATACTAGAGGAAAGGGAAGATATGTCCTGAAGGACTGCTTCTTAAAGGAGTAGTATCGCGACCAATTGGAAGAAAGAAGCAGCGAAAGAGGAGGCCAGTGGCAGAACCACTGAAAATTCTTGAGCAGGAAGCTAGTGAGCAAGTGAGCACAGACCAGGAGGACTTAAGCTTCAGAAAGAAATCAGTATGACCTCAGACGTCCTCATCAGACGCCAGCCCATCAGACAGAGTGGGTGCAGATTGCATTAGCCTCTCCATGATTTGAATTTCTTTCCCCTAAGCACAGCAGTCTGCCTCTTGAAGGGTATTCCTATTGGCATAGAGAGCCTCTTGCCTTTTCCTTTCATAATGAGTAAACACAGAGGTCCAGGCAGTCAGAGGTGGAAGCCAAACACAAGTGTTTTCAGAAAGCCTCTGGAATAAACACCGAAGTGCTGTATTTCATAACCCTACACAAAACTGACAGTAGCCAGCTGTTGTCTGAGCTAAACACCATCCTACAGTGCCAAGAGCCACGAGGCAAAAGGGAGAAAGTGAAAATAACTCCTCTTCTACTGAACCATAGATGACAGATTAGCCAAAAAGGACCCTGGAGGAAGCAAAAGTCAATGAGGCAAAAGTCCTTGCAAATGACCCCTGCTTGCTCCCCTTTACCTCTCCAGAAATCAGCCACCCAAATGGCCTTTTACTGGTGCAGCATCTGAATGCAGTCTCTTCCATCATGATTCTGCGTATTTATTCGGAATCTTGCAATAATTGGATCTCATATCACTAAACTTCTCCAAGTGTTGGGCTTTTACATATGGTTTTTTGTTTGTTTTCGGGTTTGTTTTTTAATGGTTTTTCCCTTACCCGATTTTCTGTATTTCCATCTCTTCACACCTTTTATTCCCTCACATATATGATAAGTAAGAAAGACTTAACAACTCTTGTCGTCACTCTTATGTAGTCTGCTGTCAGAAAAAAATTTCTCAGGCTCTGGAAGGCTTTCTAGACTAACCCTGTGAGCAGCTCTTCCCAGAAAATAGAAATTGACCATTTTTTAAAATAGGAGTCCTGGTTGGTAATATAGGGAACTCTGAATGAGAATGTTGTTTGGCCCAAGGTAAAGAACAATGAATTTCAAGGCTCTTTTTTGATCGTAGTTGTAGTAAGAGTAGACGTGTGTCCTAGGCAAGCATTTTATTAAAACACCGTAAAGTTTATTTTCTGGGTGTGTGTGTGTGGGTCGTATGTAAAGGTACATCTGGGAGCTAATGTAGGAAAAAGTTTGAAAGCTAAATTGTCATGTGTAATAAAGTAGCATCATTTTGAATCCATTCCTGTGAAGAGGAGACAGAGGCTTGTGAGGCCTTGAAATGTAGAGGAGGGACTTCCCTGGTGGTGCAGTGGTTAAGAATCCGCCTGCCAATTCAGGGGACATGGATTTGAATCCTGGTCTGGGAAGATCCCACATGCCACGGAGCAACTAAGCCCATGTGCCACAGCTACTGAGCCTGCGTGCCACAACTACTGAAACCCACACACCTAGAGCCTGTGCTCCACTATAAGAGAAGCCACCGCAATGAGAAGCCTGCGCACCGCAACGGAGAGTAGCCCCTGCTCGCCGCAACTAGAGAAAGCCTGCGCGCAGCAACAAAGACCCAATGTAGCCAAAGAATAAACACAAACAAACAAACAGAAATGTAAAGGAGAAGGAGCTATGTCTTTAAAGATTGGGTCTACAACATGGTAAGAGACTGGGACTTAGTAAAAAGTATGTCTCTTAAGCCATAATCCTGTGTTGACTCCAGCCAAGGAATATTCGGAGAGTGTTATCTGATGTTGACTTTCAAGTTGGTTACTATTCTGTGCTCTGGACCAGTCACCCTATGATGTCTTTGAAACCTTCAATTCAAGTTCAGTGTGTACATCTGCCTTAGAGGGGTGATGCTTTGATGGATGCAAAGAGGGACAATAGACAAGTGTAAGTTACCATGGGTCAGAAAGAGGAAAACAGGCACAGGAGCGGGGACAATGGGAAAGTGCTGAGAAATCACTGAGTGCAGAAATTCATAAAGAGAAGTGATGAGAACAAAGAACCCCACTCTTACCCCAAATCCACAGATACTCCAAGAGAGTATAGACCATACCATAGTACCTGGAATGGGGAGACCAATTCATTTTGTTTAGTTATTAAGGATAAAAAGGACCTCTGAGGGCTGTGGATATCTAATTATATTCGTTTGCCCTTTTACGTTGAATTCAATTGAGTTTTGTGTGATGACATTTATTTTCTTAGATTGACACGTAGTTGTTTATCAGCTCCATATTTGCTCTGCTGAATGTTGATCTAAATTAAGTTGGAGCTTAAACTTAAGGTGATTTTTAGTTTGATTATCATTTAATTTTCAGGCAGACATTTAGCCCTTGCTTTGCATTTTAATGGAGAAATGTTGAGATTTTTTTAAAGTCAGGAATATCCACTTAAAATTTTTAATACGCTTCAGTTTATCTTTTAACACCTGGTATTACAGGAAGTGTGCACATCCTAGAAAAGAAGTGGGTGAGAGGACAAGGATGGAAGTTTATAAATCATCAATATATGACACTTGACAACTCATTTTTTACTAAATTTATTGATTTATTTTTGCCTGCATTGGGTCTTTGATTTATGCGGGCTTTCTCTAGTTGCGGCGAGCGGGGGCTACTCTTCGTTGCGGTGCTTGGGCTTCTTATTGCAGTGGCTTCTTTTGTTGCAGAACACAGGTTCTAGGTGCATGGGCTTCAGTAGTTGTGGCACGTGGGCTCAGTAGCTGTGGCTCGTGGGCTCTAGAGCACCGGCTCACTAGCTGAGGTGCACGGGCTTAGTTGCTCCGCGGCATGTGGGATCTTACTGCACCAGGGCTTGAACCCATGTCCCCTGCATTGGCAGGCGGATTCTTAACCACTGTACCACCAGGGAAGTCCTGACAACTCGTATTTTTTAATTCAGAAAGTATGTAAAAGTAAATTTAAGAGTTAATTTGAGCAAACATTGGTTCAAATTGGGCAGCATCCAGTCTAGCAGATAGAAAGGAGTACCACGGAGCTGTACAAAATGAAAGGCCTTTATAGGCAGAAAGGAGCGAGAACAAGGGAGTTACACTAGGAAAGTCAGGCTGGTTATTACAAGATTGCTTTAGGGGGTAGCAGGGGTCCCTCTGGCAGATTACCTAACTAATGTTGGCCAGGCGATTCCTAACTGGCTGGTTTAAGATCCCATTTCTGGGGGCCCCAAAACTGTAAATAAATCTCAATTTGGCTATGTGGGGCTTAGCATAAGCAACTCCATTTTAGGCCCATGGTGGTGTTTTTTTCTATGAATTCATGTGCACACATACGTCATATCCTTTGTAGACATGGGCACTTCCAGGTAAAGGAAGGCTGCTCGAAGGTTTCTCCCCATTCTCCTCCTCTTCCCTCCTCTCTGCTTGAAGGAAATCAGGTTGTCAAGTCAGAGCATCCTAAAATTCAAATTGCTGTTTTACAACTTACTTGCTATGTGACCTTTGGCATATTTCTTCAGTTTTCTCATCTCACAGTTTACTCACTTATGGAATCAAAGTAAAAACACTGTGCAAAGTTTTTGTAAAGAGTAAATTAGGGAGGAGTTGTGAGTTGTTGAAAAGAATAAATCAAATGAAATATTATGTACCATAACTACTAGAATAATGGCAGAAGCCATATGTTCCCATCTCTCCTTTTTGTCTTAATCAGTTTTCTTTTCTTCCTCTGCTTATTACTACTATATTAAGAATGGATCACTTTCTCCTTGAGAAAGACTTTGGGTCTGTAAGTACTAAAAATTAACAGGGCAAAGTGGAAAGGGGGGGCTCCAGTCTTTTAACTCATCGAAATTTAAAATTGGACAGACGCAAATAGAAGATCATCTCATCCGATCTCTCTCTCTCTCTCTTTCTCCTTCCTCTTCTGAGCAATGAGTTGTTTAAATGAGATCTGACTGGAGCAGCTGGTGGGATGTGTGGGGTGTGGACAGAGTAGAGTCTCACTGCTCAGCTTCCACTTTATTTGCTGAAGGATCTAAGGTAACCCCCCCTCCCAAAACCTTATATTAATCTGAAAAATGACCCATCTCATCCAAACTCTTCTCATTTTTCAGATGAGGCACGTATTGTAGATTTTTCATTTCCAATTTTGATGATTTCCAATCATCAAAATTCAGCGCGTCCAGCCTGATTGGAAATTGTCAACTTTGACCTTTCAACTTGAATATGCCACACCTTGAAAAACCTCATCAATAATGGCTGGATCTGCAGGTGTTCGCAATCTCTGGGACTGCAGTCCAGATTCTAGGGCAGCAGAGAGGAGCCAGTGACCTCACCAGTGTTTTATCACAACACCTCAATTTTATTCTGGCATTTAATCTGCTACAGAAGCCATTTATTATTTCATCTTCCTGAGTAACGTGGACACTGTCACTTAATTAACTCACCATTTGACTGCATGTTTAAAACTGTCAGGTGGGAAGTAAATTTAGTGCTGTCTTATGATTAATAAAATGCTAAAGTCTCATTTTGTGAGAGCCAAGTAGCTGGCACTTGAACAAAAGCTGCCAGGTTTGTTGATTGTTATTTGCCTTATATAATTATATGGACTGGCAGGAAAAATGCTGCATTTACTTGTTCTTTTTATATATTTGTTTTTAAATCAAGTCATTGTGTGTGTGTGTCAGGGGCTTAGTGTGGTTGGTTAAGCTTAGGAGTATATCTTACCTTAACAGATGAAATGAATTATTGTGCCCTTTAGTAGGTATACTTTGTTGAAAAGAAACATTTCGGGGTCCTGGAATCGATCACTGCATGTTTATTGAGTGATTCTTCATGCTAGGTGCAGACCTAGGCTCATTTACTTATGTTGTTCCAACTAAACTTCCAAGAAATCTGAGAAATAAGCATTGTTCTTCCCGTATTACAGATAAGGAAACAAAGCTCTGAGGTGTTTAGTGGTTTGCACAAGGTCACATACCAATATTGACAAAGAGGAGATTGAAATACAGAGATATTTATGTCTAAAATCAGTACTTCTATTTATTCCAGTGGGAGAATTGTTTCGATTAAACCCAGTGAAATTGTTATGCTTTTGCAGCAAATATACTTTGCTTTGTCATTGTTTTTTTCTCCTGCTTCATGACCCCCTCACAAAGGGATTTGTGTTGGAGATCCCCAAGACCACTTCTATGTTGGGTGATTTACTAAAAAGACACATGGGACTCAGCATATAGTTGCACGTGTGGCTAAGATTTATCACGATGAAAGGATACAAAGCAAGATAAGTGAAGGATTGAAGGGTAATGGCGCATGGGCAGAGTCTGGAGAAAACCCGGCAGAAGCTTCCAAGAGTCCTCTCCCAGTGGAGGCACTGTATGTGCATTCAATTCCTCCAGCAATGAGTTGTGACAGTGTGTGAAGTGTTGTCTACCAGGAAAGCTCATTAAAGACTCAGCACCCAGTGTTTTTTGGGGACTAGTTACAAAGGTGCTCTGACTGACATGTATCAAAATTCCAGAAGGAGAGTGAGTGTTCAGCATAAACCACATTGTTTGCACAACTTAGGCACAGTGAGCTGCTCTTAGTGTTTAAAGAAAGTTTTATATCCGAGGAGGGAACTGTTTGCCAATCAAGTTCCCAGTGCCGGTTAAGGGCCAAGTTTATAAGCAGGCCATTCTAAGGACAGCAATCTCGGGGTTCCTATGTTAACTCTTATTTACACAGGATTCAAATCTCATTGAATGACCCCCAGTTAAACTATTATGTCATTTGTAATTCTTGAAATTTAATCAGAAAAGGAGTAAGGCTTATGCCTTGGAGTACTGAAAGGGACATGATATATGTCAGAAATATGCCAAAACATCATTCATTTAGGGATTTTTCCCCTTCCTTTATGTATTTACTCTTGAAGTATTTACTGAAGTGGCAGAGCATAGTGATGAGGGTCATAGGCTCTGAATCCAAATTACTGGGTTTAAATTCTAGTTCTGCCATTCAAGAGTTACATGACCTTAGGCAAGGTTCTTAACTTTTCTGTGGTCAGGTTTTCTTATCTGTATAATGGGTGCCTGCCTTGTAAGATGAGGGAAGATAAGTTAATAGGCTGTCTGGTACATGGTAGCTGCTATGATAGAACATGGATGACACAGGCAAACAAGCATGAAATTAATTACCTTACAGAGTGATAGCTGCTTCAGTGGGTAAAATTTTAGGTGCTATGAGAGCACACGGGAGAAACTGTATACAATCTGGAGGAAGATAAGTGGAGATCTGAGAGAAGGGAGACAGACGTTGGAAGTGGAGGGAGATGATACCAGGCCAAAGGAACATCACAGGCAAAAGGCATTGAAATGAGAGTGGAACGAGGAGAGGGAGAATTGTGTATCTGAATAAATGAAGTAATAAATGGTATGTCTGGAAGAGAGGTGAACTTGTAGAGATAAGCAGGGACCATATAATGAAGAGCCTTGCAAGTCCCATTAGGGAATTTTTACTTGCTTGAGGGAATTTTTACTTGGCCTGTGACTAACGAGGAGTCCTGGGGGGGGACCGAACTTGGGGACAGCACCCTTTGGAAACACAAGTCAGCATGATCTTGATGGAAATTTCTTCTATATACGTGACTCCCTTACTGAAGATTGCATTGGCAGCTTCCCTCATCAAAAGACAGTGATGACTCCTCTCCCTTGGCACTTCCTCTCTGGATAGAGATCAGGAACATTCTGGGCTGGGTTGAGACAATTAATTTTAGGGCCTGCCAACAATAGATCAGATCTGTTTTAATCTGCCTTACCCTATGAGAATTCTGGACATGAGAATTACAAAAGGACAGAATGGGGACATTTGATTTTAGTCATGTCTAGCAAAAGTAGCAAAGGAAACCACCTCTAAACACTGATATTTACATCAGTGCTCACCTAACTGCAGCACAGTCCAGCCTTAGACTGGAGTCTAGTGAAAGGTTATAACCATGATTTAGGGGGATGTTTTGATTCTGTGTTTTCTTGGCCTCCTAAATTTTTTGACTGATGGTTTATTCCGTTTTCTTTCCATATGCTTCTCCTTTTACTGGTCATCTCTTTATACTTTGTTATTTGCTTTTAAAGTTTTGCTCACACACAGACACATACAGGAAATGATTTATAATGAGAGCACCAGCCATAATAATGGATATGCCATTATTTGTGCAGTAAAGGGAAGTGGAAATAAGTAATTTCCTGCTGCTTTTGCTGATTTTTACTTAGGTAATATTGCCACTTGTCTGTAAGATACATCTTTCCATTTGGTGCTAAGTAAAAATGTCATCTTAAGCTAACTTTATACAACATATAACTGTTAAACTAAAATTTCTAATTGCTTTTTTTTTTTAACATCTTTATTGGAGTATAATTGCTTTACACTAATTGCTTTTTATGTGAGGCCACTGCCGTACTTCTTAGGCAAAAGTGTTCTCACCCAAGGCTCCACACTTTAGAAGGGTCCTTTATGTTTGTCTCTCTCTCTGTCTCTCTGTCTCTCTCTCACACACACACAAAGACACACACGCACAAAAACACACGTATATTGAGGGATACACAAGTAACTCGGTCAGTTGGCGTAGAGAAGCCTACAGTGCCAAGCATTTGATCTCATGTTTAGCACTGGCCAGCCAGGGTAGATCTTCTCCCCATCTTTTGTCCTATGTCTTTGAAATAAAAGGTAACTGAGTAAATACAGTGAATGTGGGTTGGTCTGCTGCTGATGGTGCAGATGGAACTTGCTGCGAAGATTGAAGCGATGCAAGCACTTTAATAGATAAAAGACGAATCAGTATAAGTGTCAGCTTTTCCTCTGTTAGCATGAACATGAAAGATCTTGCATAATGAAGTAACTTTCCCATATAAATGTCCATATTCTTGTTTCTTACTCCAGTGCATGTTTCTCGTGAATTAGCACAGTATTGGCAACCATTGCATATGGTGGCTGAAGAACATTTTTGTAAGTCTAGACCTTGCTGTCTGATATGGTAGCCAATGGCCACAGGTGGCTATTAAAATTAAATAACATTAAAATTTAGTTCCTCAGTTGTACTAGCTGCATTCAAGTGCTCATTCACCACCCTTGGCTAGAGGCTAGTGTACTGGATGACACAGATAGGGAGCATTTCCATCATGGCAGTAAGTTCTATTGGACCACACTTGTCTAGATGTAACGTGATATTTCCATTCTTTATCAGTGCTGTATACTGACTACTAGAATAATGAATAGTTATAATAAATATTTAATTTTAACTCATGTTTTAAATATTTAGACATGCGTTAATATTGGTCTCCATTTATGCTTTTTCCCTGAGCCCCACGGATAGAAGCTGAGGTTTATGAGGCCCTTGTCCTTTCTTAAGGTGACTGGTGTATTAGGAATACTGATTTTTGTGGGTCTTGCCCTAATTGCACTATTCTGAAATCCTTGGCTATATGTGAACCAGATCCGTGATGATGATGTGTGGAAGCGTTTCATAACCACTTGAGAAACCGTAATTTTGTAGTAGAGTTCACCTAATATATACTTTCAATGATACAGATAAACTTTCATGAAATGTATCTTAGTAATTGGCATGCAAAGGCATTCTGGCATGGCTTAGTAAGGTAGATGTTATGGTAGCGCCTTTTGGGTGTGCCAATCACATTCCATACTATGGCCATTGGAGACAGCAAAACACAATCTCTGCTTGACTTTGATTTTAGGGGCAGTGAGTATTCCATGAACTTAGAAGTGGATTCCGTTTCATTTCATGATTTAGTTCTCTCACTTCCTCTCCAACACCAAACACACACTGAATTACATCTTTTTCTGTAACGGAAGAAAAGATACTTGGCTTTAGGAATGGCTGACTGACAATGTCACGCTCACTTCTGTGCGTCTGTCACATAATCTTTGCTTGCTTTAAATGATGCTATATGATTTTTACCCTAAGAGAACATCTCTGCATGTGAATTTTATGGAGGGGTTTGTTTAGGGGAAGTATTAATACCAACAGGTATGAAATCTTTACATCAAGTAACGAAACTTTTTCCCTCCCACTGAGACCGTGAGGACCTATAAAATAGGAAAACTTTTGTTGTTGCTGTTGTTGTTGTTAGAGCCCTAAACACCCTCCATGTATCTAAGGAAACCTGTAGTATGTGATTCTTCTGTAGATTTTTAAATATTCCTCTGCAAGTATACTTTTAAAATTGGTTTTCTTCCAAAGTGAAAGAGAAGAATTAAAACTCTCCCAATTTTTGGTAAAAAGGGGGTCCAGCTTTTTCAGTAGAACCATGGAAAGAACTGGAAGCTGGTAAAAGTGGTCACTATTTTAGGGAAATTGCATTATAGTTTTTACATTTACTGCTCAGATAAGTGGTCTTGTTTATGGAACATTTCCACACAAGGCTCACTGATTCTCAGACTGCTGAATCACAAAGGGGCTGCTTCTATTAGAAGCAGTTACTTAACTTACTACTTAACTTACTTAATTTACTACTGGTTACCTCATAAGTACATAATTTCTCAGTCTCTGGCATTTCGTTCTTGCTCTTGAGGTCATCTTTAACAGGGCAGAAAAGCTCTTCCCATAACTTGCCCATCCATGTGACAATATTTTGATGTCACTTGTCCCTGTTTATCATCTCTATTAGGAGACTGCTTTTTTAAGAGGGAAGAGATATTTGGTGTGCTAGTTCAAATCATCTCTGGGCCAACATTCTCTTAATATTTAGAATGGGGAACAACAGAATCAGAACTGCCATAGAATTTGTTTTGATGGTGAAGTGGGGATGGGTTAGGAAACTACTAACAAATTGCTTTGTAAGTGCTTAATGATAACCCTAATGAAAATTTTAACAATATCGCAGACACTCATTAACTAGATAGGGCAACGCTTTTGTAAAACTATGATTCATCTCCCTGTTCTGAAGGGATTCACGATGACAATGATTTTGAGTTAATTGTCCATTATGATACAAATTTTGGATCTATGGCTTCATTAATTGTAAGCGTCTGTCTCTGTT
Source organism: Phocoena sinus (assembly GCF_008692025.1). Taxonomy (NCBI): domain Eukaryota; kingdom Metazoa; phylum Chordata; class Mammalia; order Artiodactyla; family Phocoenidae; genus Phocoena; species Phocoena sinus. Next base: position 74,944,464 of record NC_045768.1, on the reverse strand, counting down.
AGATTGTCTGGCATCATTGTACTAATTTGCATAGACTGCAGAACACCCTCAAAAGGTTTGCTTGCATTTTCTCTAACGTGGCATGTGGGTCATTCCCTATCCCTAAGGAAAGGATGAATGCAAGTGGCACTGCAGTGGCAGAAAACCCTAGAGTGGCTAAGGCACTGTCTGGGGAAGACGGGAGATCTTTGGATAAGAAGGGTAGGCTCTGAACAAAGAGGGGCTTGAGATGTTAAAACTCATCTACTTTCAGAGGAAATTAAGTGTTACGGAGAACATCAGCTTTGAAACCAGAGTAATCTAGGTTTCAGTCTCAGCTCTGCCATTCAAGAGGCTGTGGATTAGTAGAGTATACAGCATGTGTAAGAAAGCAGTTGGTAGTGGTGGTGGTTTTTATTGTTAACTACAGTACTAGCATTTAAATCCTGGAACCATATTTTCTTCCATAATATGCTGTATCCCTTGTGACTTAATCTTTTAAACCTTTTACTTTCTTATTGAAGGACAGTAACACCCACTCAATAGGGTCAAATTAAATGAGAACTGTAATTTGGAGCCTAGTAAGTAACAGTTACTGACTGGACAGCATTGCCTAGATTCAACTGTGTGCTTCTGTGCATTGTCCGTTCTTGACTCCAGCCTGTACTTGTGAGCATTTTATCCCCTAAACTCCTTGATGTATATACATATATAGCCATATGTTGTTCAGCTACAACCTGTGGAAACACTGTGAAAAGGTCATTCTTCCTGACATAAGAATTCAAAGAAGATTCAAAGAATCCTTTGATTCCGGAGAAGTCTTATTCTTTTTTGTTTTTTATAATTTGGAGTTATAAATGTAAGCTAGGAGTTGGTAAATATAAGCTAGAGTTTGGTAAATATAAGCTAGAATTCGAAATACAGAAGAGAAGAGCTAAAAACCTTAACCCTTCAAAATCCATAGATGAAATATATTACACAAAGGCAAAGTGTTTAATGGTTATCAATTATTCATTGATTCTTAAAAGTAATCATAATATACATCCTTGAGGCCGCTGTGCAACATGAACTCAGGGCTGGTGCAGGGGCAACATAAAGATGTAATAAATGGAGTTGATACTCACCGATTGTATGTTACTAGCAAAACAACCTACATAACTGAGCAGAAAAATGCCTCTTAAAAGGGACTAAAATTACCTCCTTTGGGTTTGAAAAAATGTATTTCTTCCCATGGAAATTTGCTGTGAACCAAAATAGCACATACTAATAGTTATCATTTACGGAGGGCCCACTATGTAACGATGCTTTTTATTTCTAATCCCTGTGGCAACCTTGCAAAGCAGATTTCATTATCCCTATGTTCCTGATGAGGAAATTGAGCTTGGGAAGGGTCAAATAATTGTCCAAAAAATTTTACAAAGCTACTAGGAAAAGTTGTGTTTGTGGTGCCTCTGATGTCACTCTTACTAGGTCCCTTGTCATTCTGTCCATAACGACACGTGAATATCTCCCCTTATTAGTCAAGTCACACAAATTATACTCAAGTACTTATGTATTTTTCTTTAAAGGACCAGAAAAGAATGAGTATGGATTCCTGTGTGTGGAGTTACAGATTAGGATGAGTGGTTCTTGAGGTTTGTGTTTTCAATGAATTTTGAGTCAGCCACTGCGCCAGACACTGAGAATGAAAAAATCACATTTCATTACCTTCCAGGACTCGCAGCCTAGGGCAAGGATGACAAATAGCTGGTCCAAATACCATTCTTCTCCCTACTTGTTCCAATAGTAGATAGAGCTTGAAAGGAGGTCAAGTCAGCTCTTCAAAAATTCTTTCTCAACAGCGATTGCAGGCAATCTCTAACCATTGATTAAAATTAGCATACGACAGAAATAAAACTTGTTTGTCACTCCTGTTTTAGAGACTACATATAATCAGTCATTTGCAATGTACTGTGACAGGCTTGAAGAAGACTTGTAAATAGGTGTCTCTCTAGAACTACGGATTCCTAAAGGACAGGACGATCATGTCTAATTCTGGAGGATGGGAAAGAGAAGGCAGAGAAAGCTTCACACAGATTCTCAATCTTAAGGGATAGGTCAGAGTATGACAAGGGATGAGACTAGTGATTTAGGCAGTGGCCAAAGAATGGAGGAATTTATAGATTACTCTAAGGAGTTTTGAATCTATCCTGTAGGCAAAGGATTGTAAGATGCTAGAAGATTTTACAAAAGGAGTAAATCAATCAGGAAAGCCTTGTAGGAGAGGGCAAGACTTCATGGGAATGTGCCTCAGTGATGACACTTGAAATACTGCAGTCCATCTTGGAAAGAGAAATTGAGGACCTGGATTAGAACAATAAAGTCAGTAATATAAACTGGAGGCATGCTTGGAAAGCAGTCTGTAGAGTTTGTATATGCATAGATCTGGTGAACATTAGTGATCAGGCATAGTGAAGGATGGTGTGAATGAGAAATTAATACCTAGGATAACTTTCTGATTTCTGGTTTGGGTTAATGAGTTGATTGGAAGAAGAGTGAGTTTTAGGAGAGAGACTTGGTGATTTCAATGAAGACAAACTACAGAAACATTAATTCATGTTATACAGGGATATTTGGATTTTTTGTTTGTTTTGAGGACAAGTAATTGTTTCTAAACCAAACTTTAGAATATCCTCATTGAGATATTAGGAATTTAGTTTTGATGGTAATCATAAGTAAATTTTGTATGCCATTCATCTTTACTTTTTATATGCTTTACTTATTGGCAAAAGTTAGAATCAACAGGGACTTGAAGTTTATTGATTCAGTCCTGAGTATGGAGCCCCTTAGAGGCAATGATTATTACAGAATCAACTGTATTCCTCCACATGAATATCAGTGATGATTTTTTTTTTCCATTTCCATTCTGGTTTAGATCTCTTTTAGCTTTCCGATGATCGTGATTCCAACTAGACAACTCCAATAAATTTTTCTTACTGGGGGGCATCCATCCATTCCAGATCCACCAAGCAGAGTTTACCGAAATCTTTTATTCTTTGTTTTTATTTGAAAGACATTGAACACTCAAATAGAAATCAACAAACTCTAATCAAAAGTGAAAATATTACGGAATTGGTGATCCTGATTTATTATGTCCTGACCACAGTGGATGCTCCAGGTAGCTCCTAGAAAGCTCCATTATATGGAATATCCTGTGTGTGTAGAGGGGACCTTGACCAGAACACAGTTTCTGTTTGAGTCATGTGGTAGTAATACTAGGTAATTTTCTTTTTAGTCAAGAACTACTTGGTTTCCTCAAACTGAATCTGAATCTTTTTATCTCTTATGATGGTAAAACTGTGTGTGTGTGTGTGTGTGTGTGTGCGCGCGCGTGTGTGTGTGTGTGCGCGCGCGTGTGTGTGCGCGTGCATGTGTGCGCACGTGTGCACGAGCACACCCAAGGTGGAATTCTATATATTTAGAGAACTTCATCTATGTGTTTATGGAGAGGAAGGGCCCATGAAAATTCCTACTATGTAGACCATTTCCACTATCTTCCTGACTTGAGGATAAAAATGACATTTGATAGTTTTAGTAATCCTTTGCTTCTGTGAAGACTTGTGTTAGAATTGCTTGCTTTACTTATTTGTATTAATTATGTTTATTGGGGGTATATCATACAATACGTAGACAAGGCACTATTTAACTATTGGAGAAAGCCATTAGTTCTTTTGCTCAACCTGAGTACCTGATTTTTGAATAATACTCTCCTACTTGCCTAGGTGGTCTGAATAAGCTTTTTATTTTTTTTTTTTACTAGCCTGAACTCAAAGAACTTTGGATCCGATTGTTGATACAAGAGACATAGTGTTGCATGTTAAAACACTATAAGAAATCTTTTATTTGGTCTCCTTCAACTTACTCACTCTGTAGATGTAGACAAGTGCTTTTTGTTTTTTGGTTTTTTTATCCTCTTAAGTTTTATCATCTTCAAAATGAAGCTGTTGGGCTATGTAATTTTGGACTACGTGATCTAAAAGATTTCCCCCATCTTCATAACCACAATTCCTTGACCTTATTGATTGTGAAGTGCATAAAAGAGACAAGTGTGATTTTAGAAACTGAGAACACTATGGTTGGACTTACAAAATCGTCGATCAGATTTGGTGTTTTTATTAAAGGAAGAAACCATATGAGTTGATAGAATTCTGTACCAGAGGGTGGCTTCTGAGTTCAGGCCTTTGAGTTCCTTCCCTACTCTATTACTCTCACATGGAACTCATGAGTGCAGTACCTATTTGATGTCATGCTCTTTTAGACTGAGTATGCTTCAGGGCAGTCTCAGCTCTAATGTGACCCTTACCCCGCTTACTTTGTCATGGGGAGGGGAAGTGTCTGGGCCACATTGTAAGAAGTTGTAGAAGTTTTGGAAGAGAGAGAGGAGTGGAATTTTTCCCCTTTATTTAGAGGACAGAACTGGAATTTCATGCAAATTCTGTTATATCATCAACTGCTGATAAACAGTGAAAAGAGATTAAATAATGGGGAAAATGACAATAAGGATGAATGAATGAATATATCAAAATTTTTGCCGCTTGGGCACGATGATGTTTATCAGCTGGGTTTGGTTTTCTTTCATAATTATTATTTTCTAAATATTTAAATGGTTTCCTTAGAAGGATTGTATAATAAATAGCAACAAACTCATGGTCGAGTACTTGGATCTGTGTAAAAGCTTGTCCCAAATTAGTTGAGTTACTTACTTATCTATGACCCATTTCTCTGGAGGATGCTTTTAGCTAGTGCTTTCTTCTCTGCCTTATTATGACAGTGGGTGAGAGTGAATTCAAATTCTTAATGTGTGACTCTTTACAGCAGAAGATTATAAGGACCTGTTCTGAATAGAATATGCTTTATTTCCATTAAGTGCATATTTTCTTTGTTTGCTGAGTTCTGTATTTGTGTTTAAACTGCCCTTATCTGGTGTGCATTTCCAGGGGTAAAAAATAACCTGTTATATGTAGTAAGTCTGGCTAAGATTTGGGGATGAGTTCTGCTCTTTATTTTTTGCTGTTCTCTATCTCAGAAATAACAAAAGTGTACTGCTTTATTCTCTCCAATTCTATCATATTGTTGCACTTGGTAGACAAGACAGTATTCCTATGTCTTAAATAGAATTGAAATCTACATGGCTGTGTAATTTTACAAAGCCAATCCACTTCATGATGTCAAAACACTTTTATTTCTGCATGGGAGGTTTCCTACCTTGGTCTCATTAATATTGCACCTGTTTCTTTACTTGTGGAATCACTGATAGGCTGCTAAGTAGAATTCAGAGAGAGTCTTCATAAGTATAATGAATTTGGTTTGAACTAATTGAGAAATTATGAATTATTTTAAAGATTTGACTTGGAATTAAGGTAACTTTTGCACTATCCACACTAAAATGCTCTATGAAGCAATTTAAAAAAATCAAAAGATTGTAGGCAAGCAAATACTTCTTTTTTTTGGTTTCCTTCATTTATAACTTTAAACTTTTCCTGACTATAAAATAAATCATATAACTTACAAATTTTTAAATATAGAGAAAGCAAGAATAAATAATCATGTATAATCCTATCAAAGAGGAAAAGCCACTCTTAAATGTTTAAACTCGAGTCCTTTTATTTAAAAATAAGGAAAATGATATACTTCATATTATTTTGAAATGCGATATTGTTACATAAAATATTTTATACATTTAAAGAATCTACATAATTGTATAAAATTTATTGAATCAGTTTATTATAAGATACGTGAACTGGTCTCTAATTGTTTATTATAATTAATTCTTTAAAAATTTTTTTATTGAAGTATAGTTGATTTACAATGTTGTGCCCATCTCTGCTGTACAGCAGAGTGACTCAGTTATACACATATATACATTCTTTTTTTAAATGAAGTATAGTTGATTTATAATGTAATAATTTTAGATGAATGATTATATGTAATAAAAATAACGCTGAGCACTTATTAAAGTCCATACACTATTCTTTATTCCAATAATTTTATCCTCCCAATAATCCCATGAAGTAGATAATATATTTGTCCTCATTTTAAAAAGGAAATAACTGAGGCTTAGAGATTTTCTATCATTTGATCAGGGTAGCACAGCTAGTAAGTGTGGATTTAACCCTTGTGCTCCAGACTCTGAAGTCCGTGTTTCAGTTACTGCACCCTATTGACTACGTGCAGGAATGATTTTCCCTAAAGAATAAATTTCTATAAGTGCAAATGCTGATTCAAAAAATAGGCAGAAAAATTTTTATGGTTTCACAAACTACCTTTCAGAAGGACAGTATCAATTTGTAGTCCCAACAAGCAGTCTTAAAAAAAATATTTTTAATATAGGTTGTTTTTGTTTTTGTTTTCTGTACGTGGGCCTCTCACTGTTGTGGCCTCTCCCATTGCGGAGCACAGGCTCCGGATGCGCAGGCTCAGCGGCCATGGCCCACGGGCCCAGCCGCTCCGTGGCATGTGGGATCCTCCCAGACCAGGGCACGAACCCGTGTCCCCTGCATCAGCAGGCGGACTCTCAACCACTGCACCACCAGGGAAGCCCAAGTTGTTTTTGTTGAAATTGTTCTTACTCTCCTTATTAAAGTAGGCATAAAATAGTTGAAAGAACTTGGTAACCTGGATAATGTTGCTAATAATAATGTCATTAGAGTAGTATGCAGCAGCTGTTGTTTACATATAGCCTTTTTGTGCAAGGTGTTATATATTGACCTTTACCTACATTAGCTTACTCCATCCTTACAACAGTTCTGGAAGGCAGGAATTGGTATCTTTGTTTCATAGCTAAAATTTATGGAAGTTATTAAATTGTTTAGGCCATATAGTTAGAAAGCAAAGGAGTAGAAATTGGAATGTTGGTCAACTCCAGATCACCCACCTGTATACATAACCTATCAAAAAAAGACAGGACTTGAGCTCATGTGGATTTTGTTCACTGCTGTATTACCGTCGATAACAGCAGTTGTCAGATACCATGTACGATAGTTAAACTTCCTGTATTCTAAGTTTCTTGAGAACAGGGAACAGATGTTTTTATCAACAGTCTTTTTTCAGAGTTCTCATCATGGTGTCCCTGATGAGGACCTCACTCACTCCTCCTCTGTAGCTGGACCCATGGTTCTACCCTGTGTCTCAGAATATCTTCGATCAAAGGTAGGATTACATATCTATTATCCAGTCACAGCACTTTTGAGAATGAAAAGGGGATCCTGTTCATAATAATGCTGTGCAAACAGACATAACCTGAGTTTGTCCTGGGCAAATTTGAACATATTTTTACCTCTCTCAGAATTTCCCTGTCCAGTATTCCTCTGTATCCCCAAAAACCTGTTTGTCTTCAACTCTCACTGTGCCCAAAGACATCTCTCTCCAAAGTCCCCAACCCAAGGATAAAATGTCTTATGTCCATAAGAACAAATGACCACAGAAAAATAAAAAGCAGTTCTTGGAAAACTTAAAAAAAAAAAGCTCTTGGATAAAGAGACTCTTACCTCTAAAAGATAGTTCTTTTTAAGGATTTCCCTAAATTACAGTCATCTCTCAGTACCCACAGGGGTTTGGTTCCAGCATTCCCCTGCAGATACCAAAATCTGTGGATGCTCAAGTCCACTGTATAGAATGGCGTAGTATTTGTGTATAACCTATGCACGCTCTCCCATGCACTTTAAATCATCTCTAGATTAAGTATAATACCTAATACAATGTAAATTCTATATACATAGTTATAAATACAATGTAAATGCTATTTGTAAATAGTTGCTGGCATGCAGCAAATTCAAGTTTCAATTTTTGGAACTTTTTGGGATTTTTATCCTCCCAATATTTTCTGTACCTGGTTGGTTGAATCCACAGATGGAGAATCTGTGGATGTGGAAGACCAGCTGTACGTACTTGAGCCACTGAGCTAGTTTTGCAAAGGATAAACAAAAGGATAGTTAGGACCTGAAGTTACTGTCGTGGCACCATTCTGAAGTTGGATGAGCCTTCCTCCCCACTCCAAAATTGGGTCCCGATGGCAAAACTGATGACACTATACATAGAACAAGAAGATACAAAAGATTTATTACTCACATACTGAAGCTTTCTGAGGAGGGCAGAGCAAGTTTCCCAAATAAGTCCAAAAATGGCTTGAGAGAGCAAGAAATGGAGACTAGCCAGGGGTTTTGGGGGGGGTTGGGCAGTGGGGATTGGTGCGTGTTACTTGAACTTCCTGATGGTGCCAAGAGGGCAAAGGAAGGAGTGGGGCTTGAAAGCTGTCAACAGCCAAACATCAAAAGTGGAGTCAGACCCTTTATGACAGTTACCAAAACACCTGGGAGTTGAGTTACTCCGCTGTGCTCTGGGAGTCCTTAGGTATGGCTTTGCCAGCCTGTTGGCTGCACGCCTCCTTAGAGCACGGTTCCTATAGACTACAGCACAACTGGAACCCCCAGAGGTGCAGCATGGATGCCCTGTGTGTACTTCCCCCATTTCTTCTTCCCATGTGCAGTCTACAGTAAATGTCCAAATCTTGTTTTAAAAATCTGGGTCTGTGGTCCTTATTGCTGAAAAAACTCAAATGGTTATGAATTCAAACCTTTTACCTAGAAATGATCATTATTCTCAATCCAAACTAGTAGTATTTTATTATACTTGTGTTTATATTTTTTAGACCACTGACACTTATGAGCTGTTTACTTGCAAAACAGCTTTCAGTTCACAAAATAAATTTAAGTGTACATGTAACAACAACAATAATTGGTGTTTTTCAAATGTGTGTAGCATGCCAGGTACTGTTTTGGATACTTAATGAGTATTATCACATTTAATCCTCACAGCATCTTTATGAAGTTCGTACTGTCTCACACCCGTCTTACACATGAAGCAAGTGAGATACTTACAGGTTATGTAGATCCTTTAAGGTTACCAGGTGGTAGTAGGATTTGAACACAGGTCATCTGACTTCAGAATCTGTACCCTTAACCAGTGAGGAAAATGGGGATGGAAGCTGTTGCTTTATATTTCAGGGCAACTTGTTATTTGGACAAGTGTTATGCAAAGGAAAGAGATCTCAATTCAGAGTTAGAAGTCTGTTTTTTCACTTACTGTGTGATTGTGGACACTTGTAATCTCTGAAGTTCAGTGTCTTCGCTTATCATGATGGACTCATGATTCTTGCTTCCTGGTCATTTTGTGAGAATGTCTGTCTTGTTCACTATTTCAGCTCTCAGAGGCTGAGAACAGTGCTAGGTGCTCATGAAGCAATAATGAATACAGATGGACTTGGTGCCTGGATCTACACATGTTAATCATTAGTTTCATATCAGTCCACTTCAAATTTGTCTTCTAAAATTCTGAAATCCTTACATATCATCTTTTACCCGTAAACTACTTCAAGGAAGTCTTTTTGTGACTTTGGTGTCAGAATCTAGTAATCTTTCCTGTAGAAAAAATAGTTTTGATTGCCCAGGTTCTGGTCCCTTGTCAACATTAATCATTGACTTGAATTAATTTTCTCTCTATAGGAGCTCAACAAACTCATTGGACTCAATCTGTTTTCTGCTTTAAAAGATTTGAAAATGCCCATCATTGAATCAGTGTGATCTTGCTTATTAATCTTATCATTTCTAAGACAGGAATGTTGACTCAAGGCTAATCTTCTTCATAATTCATAGTCTTAAAACGTCCCGTCCTTTGAGGACATCTGTTCATGTTCTTTTGCAGCTTTAGCAATATCCTTCCCATTTGTATAGTCAGGCTTAGCATGAAGTGATAGGGTCTTAGGAATATTAAGCAGAGGGTGTTAGCTATAGGTGTGCTTTTTTGAACATCTATCTTGAATGTGAAGTCTAGAAGAAATAGAATGTGAATACGAAAGATTGAATAGAGCTTTTTAACAGACAACATATCTGGGCTTGATAACAAAGCATCAAGCAGACTGGAGAAAGATGAATTTGCTTTTAGAGAAAATAATTGTATTATTGAACAAGTTGTCAGTTTTCTACGTGTTTTCCAATCCCAGGAAATAATGATTGTGAAACGTATTCTGCTTAATAACTTTGTGATGTGAACTCATTGGATTTTATCAACTTCAAAAGATGTTGGATCCAGAAGAAACATAGGATTTAGATTATATGAGGTGTTTTTACAGCTATCTTCCACTGCAATAACACCATCCAAAAGTTTGTGTCAAGTTGTTTTAGATGTTGTATAAGACAACTTTCCAGATGCAGTCTCTGTTCTTGGATACTCTACAGTGTGAGAGAGGTAATGCTGATGCAGATTGAGGAAAGGAGATCCAGGTAGAGAGGCAGAAAGGTGGTCATTGGGTGGATTATAGACCTCTTTAAGAGGTAGGAATTGCTGTTGAACTGTGTGTGTGTGTGTGTGTGTGTGTGTGTAAATTGGAATTAGTAACTAATACTTCAGAATAGTCATGTGCTAAACACAGATGTCATCTTATTTATTTCTCACAATAAATCTAGGAAGTAGGTTCTATTTTCCCTACTTTATGAGTAAATAAATAGGTTTGGAGAGTTCAAATACCTTGCCTAAATGCATGCAGACTATTTATCTAGAGCATGGATTTAAATAGAAGTTTATCTGTCTCCAGAGCCAATGCTATTAGCCAGTCTTCTTTATTACTCTTTAAAGGAAAGTATGTCTCGAGGTAGGGTCCAGGGTTCTCTGGGGGGCCTGCCAGGATTCTCTAATAGTCTATAATAGAATTCTAGAAAGCAAGCACTCTCCTAATTAGTGATGTTGAGCAGCTTTTCAGGTGCCTTTTGGCCATCTGTGTGTCTTCTTTGGAGAAATGTCTATTTACATCTTCTGTCCGTAATTCAGAAAGATACACCTACCCCAGTGTTCACAGCAGCGCTATTTACAACAGTCAAGACATGGAAGCAACCTAAATGTCCATCAACAGAGGAATGGATAAAGAAGTTGTGGTACATATATACAATGGTATATTACTCAGCCATATAAAAGAATGAAGTAATGCCATTTGCAGCAACATGGATGGACCTAGAGATTATCATACTAAGTGAAGTAAGCCAGAGAAAGACAGCTATCATATGATATTGCTTATATATGGAATCTTAAAAAAAAAGATAGAAATGAACTTATATACAAGACAGAAATAGACCCACAGACATAGAAAACAAACTTAAGGTTACCAAAGGGTGGGGGAATGGATAACTTAAGAGCTTGGGATTAACATATACCCACGGCTATATATAAAATAGAATACCAACAAGGACCTACTGTATAGCACAGGGAACTATTCTCAATATTTTAGAATAACCTGTAAGGGAAAAGAATCTGAATAAAATAGATATTTATGTATGTATAACTGAAGTACTTTGTTGTACACCCGAAACTAATGCAATATTGTAAATCAATTATACCTCAATTTAAAAAAGAGGCAAAAAAATTTTGGATCATGCAAAAAATTAAAAATAAAAATCATGTCTTTTTGATTTTTTCTACCTTCAAAATAGTGGTGTTTCACAGACATAATTTTTGTGCACTACTAAGGATTACAATATACAAAGTTGTTATAGTTGGTATTTGTGAAATAAAACAAGTATGTTTTTATAGATTGCTGGAGATTCTCTTCTGTTAAGAAGTTGGCTGCTTAGATGTAATCATTTTATACGTGGTGGGGTTAGAGTTGGAAACAAGTTGCTCAGCTTCTAAGCTTTTCCCTTTAATCATCTTGCTACATGTCCTGATGCTTTCTGATAATGCGCTGCATCCTTTCAGTGTTGCCTTACTTGACCTCATTTGGTCAAGAACCAAGTGAACCTTTCTAGAGCTGACATGCTGCCTTAACTGGCCTAGGCAGGCTGGGGTAAGTTTGAGGCTTTCATAAATCAGATTCCAGAAGAAAGAGAGGCAAAGGAAGGTTTTTGAATGGAGATGCTCACCTATTTGGACACTGCTAGAAGTCTCAAATTTCTAAATGTAAATAAAAAAATAATTTGCCTCCTTGACAATCTTATCATTCAGAAAATAGAGGAAACCATTTCAGGAATGGAGAGTCTGGAATTCATTTTGACCATGAGAGAGAACTAATTAGTAATGTGAAAGTGATAAGACTCTGGGACAAAGTGACCAAGTCATCTGTTTTGTCATGGTTAAGGAAAAATAGATAAGTTACAAGATTTATTCATAACAATAGTAAACAGGATTGCAAAATCACAATCAAAACAAAGCAAGAACAATGGAGAAAAAGTGTGTGTGCATGCCTATGCAATAATCCCCAAATTTGGTTTCATTCAAAAAGAATAGGTAGCTATTAAAAAAATTTTTTTGATCATACTCAAAAATAAGCCCAAAGAGGAAGGGAAGAATAGGTCACCCAAATCAATCAGCACCTATATTTTCTTTATAAATCAATGCTGAAGTCACAGTTGATAAGAATGTCAAAAGGTTCTTTCACAGTTCAGAAGCTAATAGGCTAAATAGATTCTTATCAGTTAACCTGGGAATCCAACTTCCCCTTTATAAAATTAAACTGAGGATGCATCTCTTTTTAACAAAACAGAACACATTGAAAAATGAACTTTAGTAGTAAAACATACACTTAAGGTGGAATTTGCATTTGAGTAAGTATAAACATATAACTCCGAGCCACATAAGAAAAATGATTACATGGGGCTTCCCTGGTGGCGCAGTGGTTGAGAGTCCGCCTGCCGATGCAGGGAACACGGGTTCGTGCCCTGGTCCGGGAAGATCCCACATGCCGCGGAGTGGCTGGGCCCGTGAGCCATGGCCGCTGAGCTTGCGCGTCAGGAGCCTGTGCTCTGCAACGGGAGAGGCCACAACAGTAAGAGGCCCGCGTACCGAAAAAAAAAAAGAAAAAGAAAAAAAAAAGAGTGTGTTTTTCATTTATGTAGAATTCCATAAATACCGAGCACAACCCATCTGTCTGACACATGCTAGACTGATGGATTTAAAGATGATTAAGCCATGATTTCTCTGTATTGCTTTGGAATTGCCCTTAGAACATAAAAAGAGATGTTTCAGAATAAAACTGTAAAATTTTTAAAAAGTAATTGGAGTGTGGAGGCAAAACCCAGCTTCATTCAATTACTTATACAATAACCATGTACTGAGTGCCTACTATGCACCAGGCAGTGTTTTAGGAACTAGGGTTATTGCGGGAAATAAAAGAGATGAGGTCTCTTATCTCACAGGATTTACATACTGTGAGAAAACAGACAATAAACACATAACTCAGAATGTATCAGATAATTTTAAGACCTGTTGAGAACATAAAATAGGAGACGTGATGGAGAGTATCTTGGGCAGTTCCTCTGGCTCTCAGGCGGATAGGAGGCTTTCAGAGGCAGTGTCCGTGGAGCTACGCTAGCCATGTGAAGATTCGGAAGCAGAGCGTTTCATGCTGAGAGGATGGTCAGTTAAAAGGCCTAATCTGACAATTAGCTGCGTGTTCCAGGATCACTGTGGCTGAGGTGCCGTGAGTAAAAGGGAATAGGGAGCAGGTGAGGTTGGAGACGTGCAGGAACATTCTTCTTGTTAGAAATTATATCATCAAGGCCAGGAAAGGGAGTTTGAATTTAATTCTAAGTGCTGGTGCAAGACCATTGGAGTCATTGAATCTGGGAAAGGCCATGTTCTAATTTATGCTCTAAGAAGATCAGTCTGGCTGTTGTATGGAGAGTGAATTTGAGGTGGGTGGTGCAGAGTGGAAGCAATTATCACGGGCATTAAGTTGGGGAGCAATAAAAATGCCGTGTCTAAACAGGATAGACTCAGGCTTCACTGTTTTCATTCTAAGCAGTCAGGGCTCTGCAGAAGAGAGAGAAATTCTGGTGTTTATTTGTTAATGAAGTTTCATGCACCACTGCTATATTGACAATACTGGGCAACATATTATAGAAACATGAAAAAGGAAAGTGACATGCATTTGCCCTCAAGGAATTTACAGGACAGCAGGAGACAAATATCATTTGAACAAGTCATTCTATTACAGAGAGAGAAATAGGAAGTGGAAAAGAATTTCCCCTAAGATGGGTAACCGAGCGAATGGCTTTGCTGCTACTTAAATGATGGAAGAAAGAGGATGAAGGAGAGAGAGGAATGAGACAGTACCTGCCCTCAGAGTGGAGTTTAGATCCTTAGAGGGCCCTGATGACTGAACATCTAGCAGCTGAAGGAAGTGGGGGAGGGAGGCAGGAGTCCTGACCGCCTGATGAGGGACTTTGACATGGAGATTGGGATCTGACCTGATAGGTTAGCCCATGAGCAACACGATCCATAATTGCCATTTTAGAAGATGCATTCTGACCCACGGGCTGAATAGAGGAGGACTTACCTGTAATGAGGATCTATCGAGGGGAAGTTTACCCAAATCATTCAGTCCACTTCACTACCAGTAACCAATTGTTTATGTGCTAATGTCATGTTTCCCCATTCTTGAAAATGTTATTAACGTTTATTTTTTAAAATATCTTTGGCAATAGTATCTGTATTTACTTTTTAGAGAAAAAATGGATGAAACAGTAGTAATTCTTAGGTATTTGAAGGTGACTGTTTAGGCTGGTTAGAAACGCATGCATAATCCTTTTACACATTTTCAAAGCACTCATAGGTAACTGTAATCCTCCAAATAGGCCATGAAGAAGGTAGAAAATCATCCCCATTCTAGAGCTGATAAGTGAGCTGTAGAAAGTTTTTCTGCCAACGAATTAGTGGTTGACAGAAGAATAGAGTTCGGACTCTTGCTCTGTTTCCAGAATGCATTACAGTTCATTATAAATGCAATTAAATTGTGGACAGTATATCACATGGTTCCCTGAAATGTGGTGGATTACGTTTATGATTTTCACTGTTATATGCCATTTTGGTAATATACAAAGCTTTTAAGGATATTTGATTAAAAAAAAATTTCTGTCCTTGCTATTTTCTACTAAAGTGTAATCCATAAATTTTTGCCTCTGTCAGTGACTTTTGCCTTTATTCTATAACTAAAATCAGTTCTGTTATTTTTCTTTTATCTCTTTTTATAAAAAGGAGGATTGAGTTAAGCTCTATGGAGAAAGCCCACACAGGACTGTTTTAAGTTGTTAAAGCATGGGGTAACATTATCCTCATCTCTGTTCTCACTAAGAAAATAGAAGGAGTTTAGGATCTAAACCTTTATGTACTTTTTAAGGCAGAAACTCTTGTCTGATATTCTGTGCTTCTGAAATGATAAGTTGCTTTCAGTTAAGCACACAGGATAAGAGAAATTTCTAACCATTTCAAACCCTCAACCGCCAACTGTCTTCTAATTTCTAAGCTTGGTAATCTAAACATCGGTTTGCCTAATATCTTCAAGGCTTCCTGTGTTTTTGCTTGCATCAACAATTCAAAGACATGCTACTTTAGAAAACTTGTCAATATTTTCAGTCTGTTTTCCCTTTACTGTAACAGACTGTGGTTCTAGATGACCATTGTAAAAGCCTCTGCTGTTTCCCCTGTGTGTGTATTTGCGACATAGCGTGTATCATCACCCTTCAGTATGTTTGGGAGAATGAGGAAGGTATTTCAAGCTATTAAAGCTACCATGGCTTTCCAGAAAATGGGATCAGCATGTGCAGTGGTGCAGAGTAATAAAAGGGCCAGTGATGTTGAGTGCAATTCTATATAACAGGCAGAATGTTCATTACTGTGGATCCTTCCAGACAGGGACCGTGATATTCACCTTTGGTGTTCTAAAATCTTAAAACAACTGTTAAATTATAGGTGCTTAAAAAATCAGTTCAATTTATGAAACAGGAATTAATGTGTTTTACTTATTAAAAGATAATAAAAATGCAAATTTTTTAATATTGTTTGTTGAAACTCAGAGTTACTACAAGAAATATGACCCATGTAGAAGAGTCACGTAATCCATTTTCTGATCTAGAAATATTCATTCAAATATTTATGACACGTCATCTACATATTAGGGTCTGTGATAAACACGGTGCTTGTTCTCACTGAGTTTCCATTTAAATGGGGCAGATAAACAACAAAGAAAATAAAGAGGTTTTAGAGAGTATAGCCCAAGCCAGATGCTCTAAATTGGTGGCCTTAATATTTGAGTCCTAAAGGATGAGAAGGAGCTAATTATGTGAAGTGCATTCCAGGCTGGGAGTGTGTTATTTTGATTAGTTGGATTTTACAGTTAATAGAAAATGTAAAAACCTATTGATATTTTGATTTCTCTTTCCTTACTTGATTTGCAACTTCTAAAATTTTTAAATTCAAAATACAGCACTAGATCCACTATGTCCTTCTGAAAAATGTTCTTTAAGAGCAAACAAACAATGTCCAGATGCTCTCCAGGATTAGAACTGGGAATGAAAGATTATATTTCTAGTACAAGCCAAAAAACCTACCTGGGGAACCGGTAGGCTTCAGACTAAGCTGGATTTGGTCTAACTTGGAGGGTGGCATTTGATCTGGCTTCTTTATGATACGGAGCAGAAAGCTGTGTTCATTAGATTGTCTAATAGATTGGCAGTAAGACACAGTTCTGCTTCCTGAACAGTAGTGGGAGAAGCTTGACCCTAACCAATTTCCCATATGAGCAGATTCAGCTTACATTTCCCAGTGCTCTCCTTATTGAAGTTTTTCGCCCATCTTTGCATTGTGGCTCCTCTTGAGACATACAAATTCCCTTCTCACCTCTTTTCTGGTCCTGTTGCTATGCAGTCATCTTCTCCTGCCTTTACTCCCTTGTTTTTCACAGTCCTTGTATCTCCAGAGAGCAGTTCTTTTGTGGGTTTTAACAGCCTAAGATGCTGTTATGGAAGGACTGTGCTTCCACATCTCATAGAAGTCTAGGGGAAAGTGTGCTCACTCTAGGCATCTATGTGGGTGGATATAGCCATGCTGTTCCTGTGTTTTGCCTTCATAGGAAAGTTGCTTAAAACAATCACAACCATATAGAATTCAAATCTTAAGATGCTCAACTTGACTTTATAAACTGGAAATGCAAAAGCAAAATAATAAACTGCTGGTGGGGTCTCTTTAAAACCACACAGTCTCAGTGCTAAAATTTATAGCAGGAGTAATGGGAACGTACTAAAATCACTGAAGTTTTATCCCCCTTATTTACTGCCCTTTTCTCCAGAAGCCATTTTCTTGCTTCCTTAACTTTATTTTAAAAAGACACTACATGGGGCCGTAACTTTTTCCATTGCCAACTGTAGGGGAAAAGGAAATTCAGGCGCCAGGACCAGGAGAAATCTGCCAGACGCACCGAAGTATGGACTCCTTGAGGTAACAAGGCATTCCCCTTCCTGCCCAAATACTCTTCTGTGCCTTTCCACCTAATCAGTTACGATGTGAAGCACTGGGAAGGCCAAAACTCTAGTGCCCATTCACAGTGGTGTCCCTCCATATCTCATTTTTATGTCCATCCTCTGTGGAGATGATCACAGCAAGAGCTGCAAGTGGTACAGACAGCTGCTATGACTGGGTGACTGAAATGATAGCCAGTGGGTTAAATACAGAAGAATGGGTGTTTCTGGTATTTAAAGTACTCGAACCAGTGCCCAAGTGGAAGAGTTAGACTACTTTAGAAAATAGGGCACCCAAGTCACTCTGAGACTGACATTTTCCTTATTGCAGGAACAACTAAGACTCTGTTGCAGCATGTTCAGTCCTGGCTAACTCACGGTAATGCTTGTGCAGGAGTTCTATTCCTTTGCAATGAATCAGTTTCTATAGACTGCTTTATTTCTCATGTATAGATGACACTTCCTTGTTGATTTGCATGTTGTAATTTTTGTTTGAAAGGTGGATGTTTTGGATGATATATTGTAGCAACTATGGATTCTGATCTCTTACTCAGGGATGGTAGTTGCTGCTACCGCTGCTGCTGTCTTTTGTTGGATTACTTAATGACTTAATTGGACAAATTCCGTAGAAGAGGTCTCCCATGGATTCTGTGGCCCCTGATGTCTCTGCTAGTTCTTTTTATCCTTGACTGGCGGCTTCTTAGCTGTTTCTTCCTTCCTAGCACAGCTTAAAGGTCAGTCAGTGGTTGACTAGAGGTTGTACTTAGACCTTTTGAGCCAGGGGCTTTCCAGCTGTTGCTGAGGAGTTCTATGTTTGGGGTGGGGAATGCATTCAAAGTTCAGACAGTTTACAAGTCTTACTCAGCTTTCACTTTTTGCTGGTGTAGGTCTCAGATTCAACTAGGGATGAATATGTAACTGGGACCTTTTCCAGTCTCTCTTGAACTTTCATGCAACTTTTCCAACCTCTTCCCCTGGGAAGCTTATCAAAGCTTATTTGGGAGCTTATTAAAGCCTGCTATGGCTATCTCATTCCCCTAGATAGCCCTGTTAATTTTTTTGGCTGGTTTGTTACTTTCCCCCACCAGCATTAAAGTCTCAGGCAGTGGTAATGTTGGCCCTCCTTGATTGTTTGCCACTGAAATTGAGATCACTATCATTTTCAACAAATCACCCAAGCATAGGGCTTCTATGTGGATCTCCAAATCAGATCACACCAATACACAGTTGGGGGCACACTTCTGGAATACTCAAGTAAGGACTTCTGAAAAAATCTTCTCCTTCATAAAAGCAACAAGAACACCAAAAAAAATTGTCAAAAAGTCAACTGTTTCATAACTCTGAAAATTAATGAAAGGCTTGAAACAGTCTGAGGAGCATTTATTCCAAAAAAATGTTCAGTATGCTATTTTGAGATTATGTGATTTTGAAAATATATGAGATCTTTAGAAAAAAATTAATTTTGCCATTATATTGTCCATCTCTAAGTGAATAATTGAAGTTATATGACAATGCACTCACCTTAGAGGTTCAATTATTCTGTGTTTTAACTACATTTTTAGCTCTAAATCTGTGGTTCTTAAAATTCTCTTGGTCAAAGACAACTTTGAAAATAGATAAGAACTATCAAACTATTCCTCAGCAAAATGTAAAATTTACAAAACTTTGTATATAATTTCCTGAACTTCATGAAGTTCTAAAAGTCCATCAATGCCCGCCCCCCCACCGCCACCCAGGGCTTAAGAAAACCTGTTTTAATGGCAAAGTTCATAATGTATGCTGCTTTCTATCCCTTTAAAGTTCTGGCATTATACATTTTAAATGCTCAGTAACTACTGAAGTATTTTTAAAAATTATTTTCAGTGTAGGTATCTGAATGTTTGCAGTTAAATATTTACTCAACTGGGATGGGATAAAATGATTTTAATATTAATTAATTGCATAATAATTACTTGCTGTGTGACCTTGAGAAAATCTCTTAACCTCAGTTGAACCCTGTTTTTGCCTATCTCCCATAATCATTGTATGATCACATGAAATGATTTTCTGAAGGAATTTTGAAAATGATACATTATGTACACGTGAGGTAGCTCAACCTTTTCCTGCTTAATTAGGTTTCCTATACATTGTGAAAGATGTACTGAAGGCTTTCTTTGCTTTAAGCCTGAAAGAATCATATCTGTCCTTGGCTACACAAGTTAAAAAAAAAAAATTGTGAGATCTCTGGCATCTGTTTGCCTCTGGATTCTTCTAACCAAAGTTCTCAATTTTAAGAAGCAAGATAAAGAGGAAACGAGTTGATAGAACTAATTTGCATAGTTTGGAAACATTCCTACAACCAGCTGGCCAGCAAGTATTTAAGTGCCTGTGATAATGTTTCAAGGAGACAGCAGAGGAAGGGCATAGGATGGGGAAGCAGGACACAAGACAGAGAGGAAACAAAACGTGATGTGGCAGCGGTAAGGTATGAATAAATGTTTTCAGAAAACAAGAGGAGGGTAGTAGCCCACCCAGACCAGGACTAAATCTCTTTTAGAGATCTATATTACACTTTCTCTTTGTGGAAGGACAACTTAAACTAAGAAACAGTGTGATAATACAAGAAGAATACAGGTTTTTGAGCCAGACATCAGTTTGAATACAGGTTCAGTGCCTTAATAGCTACATGAACTTGGATAGGTTATTTGACCCTCTGTGCTCAGTTTCCTCATATTTAAACTTATATAAACATATAAACAGATCTTGCTAGACTTCTGTGAGGAAGAACAGTGCACTGGCATTGTTCTGGATCCAAGGTTGGTGCTCCATAAATGTAAGGTATTATTTTGTACCAAAGATTGGATAAAGATGGAATTAGAAGATAAAGAGATGTTTAATTACTAGATAAGAGCAAGCATAGTCTTGGGTGGTTATGTGTTATATGTACAATTGAGTAAAAATCATTTCTGGTAAGAGTGAATATACCAGGTAATTAGAAGGTGATAAAATGAACCATCTTGATTGTTACATGTTTTCATCCACTTTGAAAGTATATGTTGATTAGATTACTATAATTACTTTGAAGCTTGAGAGAACCTTGGGGTCATTCACTTCATGGGACTCATTTAGCCATACTCAGTTGTCCAATAATAAATTTGAGCAATGGCATACCACTAGCTATTTGCTATCCCAGGAGATCTTAGTGTGGCCTTTAATTAAGCAGTGGCCCTGGGCTAAAACTGGTGTCTTGGTGAAATTTTTCACGTCGGAAGAAAGACCTATATCATGGATGAATTGGGTAGTTGCACTTAGGTCGTAACGTGGCATTTAAATATTGTAGAAAAGGATTTAGTTGGGTCACAGAGTTTCCAAGAATTAGGAGAACGTTCAGGAAAATGACCATTGGAGAATTTAGGGTCATGTATCATAGGGATTATAAACTGATTTTCAAGTAGATGTTAAAAATATCTATATACTCCTTTCCTAGGCCTTACTAACCATACATGTGCTCAGGAAAGCAACCTTCATGAGTCCAGCGTGCTCAGGAACGTTCCTGCAGCTTCCCTCTGGATGCAGACTAGCATGGCTCCCTGTCAAGTCATCCTTTCATTCTCCTGTGGGTTTCTAAGGTTGATGCTCTTGCCCACGTTTTGGTGTTGTGAGATTTGACTCTCTTAAATGAGAATCTTATCCTTTCTCCATTTGTGTCCCTTTCTGCTCTAGAGACCACAAAGCCAGGCTTTCTTGGACTTTGAATATCTTTAGACTCACCTCTTTTTTTTTTTTTTTTTTTTTCTTCCTGTTTTCTTTGCCTGGCTTTTGACAAAAGTTTCCAGCAGAAAAGTTCAGGCCAGAGAACAGGTGAAACACAATGCTATCACCCAGATCACTTCTCCTCTTTTTTGTGGACTTATTCCCTGACCAGGTTTGGTCTTCTCCCTCTCAATCTTTTAAGGTGATTTCCCTTGCAGGGAACATTTTGCTCTCTCTTGGAAAAAACACAAACAAACAAAAATCCTTGTTGAAGGTTTCTCCTCCAGAAAACCTGATGGACCTATACATTTAAATTCTAAGATGATCACATATTGGGCCATTTCCGTTTGATGATGTTTTAACAGTTTTGAGTCAAAATATGTCTTTGCCAAATGCCATATACTAACAATAATTTTATATCAAATAAAGGTTTGAGAAATCCCTTTACTAAAAAAAAATATTCTTTGTTTTAACAAATATTTTCAACTTTGAGACATATATCCCAAGTAATATTTAATGGAACCTGAGTGAGAAAGAGGAGGATCTTTCTGAAGATGCAGAAAGTAAATTAAATCTACAAATTAAAAACAAAATGGAATAACAGCATGTTTATGAAAGTTCTTAACATATAATAAGCCAAATGTTTAGCTGTGAGGTTAAGTTTGAATTACAAATTGCTTACCTTCAAACAGCAATTTCTGCATTGTGTTTTGGAAAGCTCTGGTTTGCTGCTGGCCACTTCATTAATAAATGCAATTCAGTTTTCCCTTCAGTGAGAAAGGAAGACATTAAGCATCTGTGGCATGCGGAGCAGTGAACATGTCTCCAGATATTAATGGGAGCAATGCCATTTTTCTAGAATCATTCATTCCTTATCTTGTGGATGCACGCCTGCTAAGTAGGCCTTTGTATTTACTTCAAATTCATCAGTTTGAGACACTGCAGTATTCCATTCTTACACATGGAAAAACAAATGGACTCTTTACTGAGAGGAAAAACACATATTTTTAGTTTTACACAATGCCACATCATTGTTGAGTAGATTTTATGTTCAGTGCTTCAATTCTTGTAAGGTAGATGGTCAATTTGAAGTTTACTCAGAAATCATTGAGATGATTATGAACCCATAAAGAACAGAGAGCTTGTTTTGTATTTTAAGCACTGAACTTTCACATTAAAACTGGGCTGTGATGGATGGCATCTTTTTCACAGTTTCCTCAATGTGTCTCCCAAATGGATTGGGCCAGAGGTCCCTACTTTACTAGACAGCCTTACCACTTTAGAGATATGCTGGTCAGTAATGTTAATGAAATAGGCATCAGGTTTTTTTGAGATACGTGTCTAGGAGAGAGTGGTACTTTCTTACATTGTGTACAGTTAGAGCTGAAACAAAGATATGTTCTCTCCTCTTCTTTAGTTTTCACCTACTCCTATCTTCTCATTTACAAAGGGATAAACAAGGCTCGGAGACTTGCCCAGGATCACGTGACCACGTCGTGTCAGAGCCAGGCCTCGGACCAGATTTTCTGGCTCCCAGTTGAGGGCCATTTCATCAAGAATTCCGAAATAACTGGTTTAATATAGCCCCAGGGTAGATTAAACTATTTAATACACTTAATGTAAAATTTAAAAAAGAATGCTTACTAGTAATATGAACTAAGGTAAATAACAATGGTGTTGAGGAGCCCAATCTTGAGACAGATAAGCTCTTGGAATAAACTAGTATTTCCAATTAAGGGTATTTATACCACTACAGTGTATTTACAAAAGCAGCAGTTCTTGAAAGTATCCATGTGTTGAAAATGGATACTTATGCAAAATATTACTTCTCAACAACTGTGGTGATTTTGATTAATCCAAGTCTAGATTTACATATCAAGATTCTTACATCTAATGGGCACTGGCATGGCTATGCTCTAATGCTATGACGTGAGAGTTGAAGTCTTTTCTTGAGTTCTCCCAGTGGTATATCACAATCAGTTTGGGGTTATTTTTGGTAATCTTAAAGTCCACCAGTTGACCCAGAGCTCCTTCTTTTGTAGATATTTTGCCTGTTTGGAAAGGTAACATAAGTCCCTTCCATCTATGATCCTGCCAGCCCATATGGCTTTTGGGGAGTCAGCACAAAAGAACAGCTTTAAAAAGGAAGCCTACTACTCCATAGTACTTGGCCCATCACATACTTTATAGACTTCATGACATGACAGATGTAAGGTTTGTCCACCTACTCAACCACCTGTGATCTCCTCCCTCAACACTTTGCAGAAAACAATGAAACAGCCTGAAGGATGGCCACAATTTTGTTTCCCTTGCTGTCTAACCTAGGATGATATGTCCATACTGAAGAGGCAACACATGAAAAAGGTTGGGTTGAAGAGTGGGCTGTAATAGTCAAAACCAAACTATTTCTCAAGTAATGTTCTTAATGTTTATGCCAAATTTTCTTTTCATTTATCATATTTGCTTTTTATGCATAGATTTGTTTTTTTACTGGGGTATAGTTGCTTTACAGTGTTGTGTTGATTTCTGCCGTACAACAAAGTGATTCGGTTATGGGTATACATATATCCTCTCCCTCTTGGACCTCCCTCCCGCTCACCACCCCCCCACCTCCCGCCGCCACGCCATCCCACTCACCTAGATCACCACAGAGCACTGAGCTGAGCTCCCTGTGCTATACAGCAGGTTCCCACTAGCTATATGCATAGATTTTTAGATTCAACACTTACGTTTTTAATAGTCAAATAGTTGATTGTCTATATTTTAATTGAGATTGAGGGGGCCAAGTCTGCCTTAGATAGCAGTAGTGATTCAGTCCAGGGCATGCAATTCTTATTCTCCATAAGGCTGTGACTACAATTATTAACGTTTTTTAGGTTTCAGACTCGCTAAGTATGTAACTGATATTATGTCTATAAAATGAGGTAAAAATAGTATTACCTATTTACACAAATGATGTAAAAATCAAGTGAGATGCTGCATATCAAAGCCTTATTGCAGTGCCTGGCACATAGTAAGCATTCAATGAATTTAACTATAATAATATTAATAGTAGTAATAATAATGGCAATGTCTTTTGCAGTTAGAAGAGGATTGAGGTAATCTTGTCACTAAGCAAATCTGTGTGTAACTAGGAGGTAAAATTCAGTCTGTATTTTTAATACTGCTAAGCTATTTTATTCTTTATCATTTTAAATGCTGTTTCAAACTTACGTGATAAAATCATGCTCTCTTGACAAAGAATTTAAGGAGGATTATAATGAAAACAAGATATCTTGTATACAATAGGAAATCAGGACTAAGAAATAGAAAAATTCGATATACCCAGCACAGGGTACTTCGCTGTCGCTCTGGTGAACTTCAGATTGGTTTTGGAACCTGACGCAGCTAGGACAAAAGGGCCATTTAGTTCAGGCCTCATATCCACGAAAGGCCTCAAGTTTACACTTGTAACATTATCTACTAACAGGGTACGTATAAAGCGCCATCTCCATTACAGAACTTTAGTTCTGTGTCATTTTGCCGAACCCACCACCTTAAATGTACTAATTAATTAAATTTTATAAATCCTGCAATTATCTTGGAATAGCGTAATTGAGTTTTATTGTATCTCTGTGTGTGTGCCCGAGACAAATCATTAATTTTTTAAAATACAAGTATTTTAGATATGCTGCCATTTTTGTAACTCTGCTTTATTGTTTCGTTTTTTTGTTTTTTTCTTTAATATAAATGGGGGCCTCTGAAAGTGGATATGGGCCAGACTTCTCCTGACCTTTGGGATTGCTTAGCCAAGAGATCCAAATGGGATTGTACTTAACAGGAGAAGAAGAAGAAAGAAACCAGAGAAATTGTGGGGTAGCCATAAAGGCTCATTAACAATTGCTGTAGAAATGAAGATGGTTAGTTCTACTCTGGATGAAGAAAACAGAGAGGCTTCTACAGAATGTAGCAGTAAATACTGCATCCCTCACCGAAAATTATTGAAGACCCTTTCCCTATAGTTTAAAGTCATTAAACCAAACATTTAACCTTCTGTCTCAATGTGCCTAGTTGAGATACACTGCTAAGAGAAAAAAATACATAAAGAGAAAAGTGTAAAAATATCAAAGTGCTAGATTTGCCATTGAGATGTATAAATAACTTGAGTTATTCCAGTTTGCAACACAGTCAAACAGCCCATTACCTGCCTTGAGTATGACCAGATAGGATGCATAAATAGGAGCAAAATTTATGTTAATTTTAAATATGTAAATTCTCTTTCTGAATACATTGCACTGAATGTGAAATGTGTGCTCCACCACTACAAACCCTTAATAAAAAAAGAGCAACAGAAACCCCATCTTTTATATGATTGACATAAAAATACAAATTAAAAATCTAACAGTAGGGGAAATGGAAAATTGATGCTGAAAATGAATATATTTATTCAAATATATTTGTCCTTTAGCACTGATAAATTTTGTATCTGCATCAAAGAACAGAAAATATTGTTATTATTTTGCTTTGGGTTAACATAGTCATATGTAGGGCTTGAACAAATTTATTGCTAGAAATTACATTCAAATTGATTCCAGTATATTGATATGAAGTTACAAAAAAGAGGTATTACTTAAAACTTGAATTTTTACTGCATTGTTGTCCTAATCTCATGCAAGTTCATTTTAGTAATCTAGAAGTAAAACTCTAATTTATAAAGCTTTAATTTTAATAGGGGCTTATTAAAAGAACTCTTCTAGTTTAGAAGAATGTGTGTGTATATGCATATGTATATATAAATGCTGACTATTAAAATATGGGAAGTTGGTATATTTCTATTTAAACAAAGGTGACATAATCAAATGTCTTATGATAGGTGGAGACAGAAATGTACTTTGTTATAACAAATACTCAATAATTACTCCTTGAATGCATGCATGCATGAAGGGAAGGATTAGAAAACTGAAGAGGCATGGCAGTACTCAGCATATGTATTGATAAGGTGCTATATGTAAAGGCACTATCATGGGTAAGCAAAAAAGAGAAGTAGTTGCCCAGGTTATAAGGAACCTGTGGATTCTGCTTCACTATTACTATAAAAATAATACAAAGGCAAACAGTATAATAATGCTTAATTTCAACTTTCCAAATAATTGCTAGAACTTTATTTTTCTAAAATCAACGCATTGGGTAAAGTTATGACTTGTCTCCGGAACAGTTTTATCTCTTAGTAAGTAAAGAAAGCAATGACATCTTAGAAGGCACACGGACTGTATTTGAATCCTGATTCCATTATTACAACTGTGAATTCTAATCCTAGATCCCCCATCTTTAAAAGGAACCATAGTGGTGTACAGTCTAGATGAACTTTATGTCAATTAAACAACAATGCTTTCTTCCAGCCAGCTCATAACATGACATATAAAATTAAAGTAAATGTCAACTATTTTTCTTCCTAAATCAGAAAAAGAAAACCAGTGTGTGCTATGAATAACAGAAACCTTAGGAAAAGTGAAAATGTGACAGTATCATTTGAGATTCTGTTATGGATATATTTATACAGGTACCATAGATTTTAGGACAGTCAATAAAAATGTGCAAATGTCAGTATAATTTCATGGCAAGTGTCACTAAAATAATTGATTCTTTTGTTCTTCATCTTTGCTCTCTTTTATCTTGACAGATGGACCCAGTCAGTGCACACCTGTTGGTTTAGCTTAGAGCCAGTTCTATCTCTGTGTGTCTGAATCATTGGACTCCTTTGTTGCATTGCAGTTTTGTTATTTTTCTCCAGTGGCTTCTACTTTGACTTTTATGAATCCTGGTAACTGTGTTTTCCATAATCTATTTTAAGTCTTCAAGTTGCTGAACATTAGTTCACTTGGTCTCTACCCATTTTTAGATGTTGAGACAGTCATATTTCTTTTCCTCACCCGACATAGATTTCTGGTATTTGTCCAACTAACTTGATTTCTTCATTGCAGATCGGCTTTCTTTACTCTTGTCCCCAGAATAATGGTGCCTTGAGCCCTTTGCCAAACATTCTTGGCATGATTTGAGTTTGCATGGACTTGACATCTCATGTGTTGTAATCTGGAATTAACATCGTTGCCTGAATCCAATTATGACAGGAAGCTGAGACAACTAAGTCCTCAGATTTAGAACCAATAGCCTGAATGTGGCAGGAAGTCAGTATACCAGATTTGTAGAGAGAGATCTGTAGTCAGTTTTAGATGGTGGGCATCTTTACCTTCTTTGGCTCCTTTGCCTGAGATAGGATTTTCTCTGGTAACTTCCCCATATTATTATAGGAAATGGTACTTCCTTCCTATTCCTTCCAGTACTTTGTTTACTACCAAGAAATTGCTTCCTTTCCACCCTCCTTTAACCCAAGAATTTGGAAATAAAGAATAATTTTCTTTTAGAATTAAACTGAAATATTAATATAGTAATATGTCATGGGTCACAGTAGAAATATATAATATTACCTTGTAGCATTCAGGACTCATTAGTTAATAATGAAAAAAATGTAAGCCCCAATTCGAAGTAATAACATAAAGAGGGAATTATTCACTCTTTAGGCATTCCAGGGGTTGGATTGTATATTCTACTTCTAATGGTGTTTAACAAATTAGGCCAAAATTTAGCAGATTAAAACAAACATTTTTTTCCACAGTTTCTGTGGGTCACGGATTAGGGAATGATTTTTCTGGGTGGTTCTAGATCAGTTTCTCATGTGGTGCCAGTAAAGATGTTGGGTAAGGATGCTGTTATCTCAGTGCCTGCCTGGGCTTGGAAATTCTCCTTCTAAGGTAGCTCACTCATGTCATGGTTGGTAGAAGGCATCAGCTCCTTCCTCATTCTTAGCAGGAGGCCTCAGTTCCATGCCATGTGGGCCATTCTGTAGGCAACTTTGAGTGTCCAGTAGGCATGGCAGCTGCCTTCCCCAAGAACCAGGAGAGAGAGAGGGAGGGAGAGAGAGAAGAAATGAGAGAGAGAACAAGGAAGATGCTGCCGTGCTGTCTATGGCCTAGTCTTGGAAGTCACTGTTACTTTTGCCACACTGATTGATAGAGGTGAGTCACTAAGTTCAGTCAAGGTGAAAGGAGTTAACTCTGGCTATTAAAGGAAGATGTGTCAGATATTTTAATGGACATATTTTAAATCTTCCACAGTTTGATATGCTTAATCAAATCAACCCTGAAGACAGTGATGTTACCTTAGACCAATTTCTACCTTTGGGTTCTGCCTTTTGCAGGATAACTGTCATCACGGATGGTTCCCTATGTGGTATTAAAATGACCCTAGTCTTACTTAGTATTTGCACATTACACTTTCCAGAAAGAAAATGTTCTCGTAGTTTTCTGAAAGGAACAAGGCACCATCTTTTGCAAACGATACCAGCACACCACACTTCACTTTTCATTTGCTTAAACTTGTTCATATGCTCTTTTATAAATTAGCTCTATGGGAATGAGGCAATTTTCTTTTAACATCTTTATTGGAGTATAATTGCTTTACAATGTTGTGTTCATTTCTGCTGTATAACAAAGTGAATCAGCTATACATATATCTATATCCCCATATCTCTTCCCTCTTGCATCTCCCTCCCTCCCTATCCCACCCCTCTAGGAGGACACAAAACACCGAGTTGATCTCCCTGTGCTATGTGGCTGCTTCCCACTAGCTATCTGTTTTACATTTGGTAGTGTGTATATGTCCAGGCCACTCTCTCACTTTGTCCCATTTGTCCCAGCTTACCCTTCCCCCTCCCCATGTCCTCAAGTCCATTCTCTATGCCTGTGTCTTTATTCCTTTCCTGCCCCTAGGTTCTTCAGAAGCTTTTTTTTTTTTAGATTCCATATATATGTGTTAGCATACAGTTTTTGTTTTTCTCTTTCTGACTTACTTCACTCTGTATGACAGACTCTATGTCCATCCACCTCACTACAAATAACTCAATTTTGTTTCTTTTTATGGCTGAGTAATATTCCATTGTATATACGTACCACATCTTTTTTATCCATTCATCTGTCGATGGACACTTAGGTTGCTTCCATATCCTGATTATTGTAAATAGAGCTGCAATGAACATTGTGGTACATGACTCTTTTTGAATTATGGTTTTCTCAGGGTATACGCCCAGTAGTGGGATTGCTGGGTCATATGGTAATTCTATTTTTAGTTTTTTAAGGAACCTCCATACTGTTCTTCATAGTGGCTGTGTCAATTTACATTCCCACCAACAGTGCAAGAGGGTTCCCTTTTCTCCACACCCTCTCCAGCATTTATTGTTTCTAGATTTTTTGATGATGGCCGTTCTGACTGGTGTGAGATGATATCTCATTGTAGTTTTGATTTGCATTTCTCTAAAGATTAGTGATGTTGAGCATCCTTTCATGTGTTTGTTGGCAATCCGTTTATCTTCTTTAGAGAAATGTCTATTTAGATCTTCTGCCTATTTTTGGATTGGGTTGTTTGTTGTTTTGATATTGAGCTGCATGAGCTGCTTGTATAGTTTGGAGATTAATCCTTTGTTTGTCAGTTGCTTCATTTGCAAATATTTTCTCCCATTCTGAGGGTTGTCTTTTGGTCTTGTTTATGGTTTCCTTTGCTGTGCAAAAGCTTTGAAGTTTCATTAGGTCCCATTTGTTTATTTTTGTTTTTATTTCCATTTCTGTAGGAGGTGGGTTAAAAAGGATTTTGCTGTGATTTACTTCATGGAGTTTTCTGCCTATGTTGAGAATAAGGTATTTTGATCACTGCCTTTGGGATGGGTCATCCGCACCAATCAGTATGGCAGAGGAGATGAGAGAGTATCCTGATTGTTTTAGACATACTGGGATCCAACCCAGAACTGGAGTGGGGTAATCTCTGTCTCCTCCTGCCATATTCCTACCCAAACTACATGGCTGCTCTACTGGGGTGGAAAGAATTGAACAGATACTAATTAAGCAGAAAATTAAAAATCTTTGTGTAATGTTATAAAAAGGTCAGATTCTGGGCTGGTGAGAATAGATTGAATAAAAGAAATAGAACACTAAAGAAGAAAATAAGATAGGAGATATACTGAGGGTAGGCATGAGCATATAAGTTAAGAGATCTAGCCAATGGCAATTAATCTATTATCAAGACCAAATTAGCAATACCATCCCTACTGGGGAGATAGACATAGAAAGCCCTATCCAAAAGGTTTTTAATATTCCAATGGGAGAGACTTCTTCTATGAGGGAATAGCCTGAGCACAATAAAATTCAATTAATTTAAATCCTGTTCTGAGTCCATGCTTACCAAACACCTATCCGATGATTACTTGGCTCCGAGAATATAGGTTAAGAACCTACTAGTCTGTATTACCTTTATATTTTCTATCATACCTTAGCAAACTGGAATTCTGGTTTACAGGTCAGATTTATGAACTAAACTAGTTAACATAAGTCTATAGGATTTTACATTCTCTTGGTCTACTGTCAAAACCTGAGCCTAAAAGGCAAATTGGCTTGAGATAAATTTGGCTATAGAACATCATGCTTATTGATAATATTTCTTAATATCTGCATTGACCATACAACTTTACTCATACTAATAAGGATGTAGAACCTCTAGCTAATACTTACTGCCCAAACGCTATATCTATCTGTTAGTAAAGAAAAATAACTGTAAGCACTTCTCATGGTTTCTTTGACATACAATGTCAAGAAATCATTTTTTCTCTTTCACAGTAACTTTATCCATGATTTCTCATGACTTGTGGGGATTATATTTTTCTTCTTTTCCACTGGCTCCTTCACGTTCAATAATGGAAGCAAGCAGTTTGACACTATGCGAAAAAAACAAAATGACCATCACATCTCAGAGCTGAAATATTAAATGATTTTTACTTTCTAATGAACAGTGCATAATATCATACTCAGTAATGTTAGATGTCAAATTCTGTCCTGTTCAGATTAATGAATAATGCTAGAGAATAAATAAGTTAATATCTTGATGAAATAAATGGAATCCATTTTTGGTTGTTATTTGACCAATGCCATATGATTTTGAGAAGAGGACCTGGATGACAAATTTTGTTACATGAATGACTGATTTGTTCCTAATGTGAGCTACTCTTCATGTTCAGATCTAACAGAAGGCTGTTTATGTTACTAAGGAAATGGTATTTTAACTACTATTATTGCTACATTTCCCTTACAAAACTATAGTGTCTACACTTCTGCCTGAATGAAGTCCTAATATGTTTTAAGAGACATCTGATACCTGTACATAGTACCAGGAATATCAAATATGATAAATTTATATATTTTTGTATGTGTGTATGTATGTTTTGATTTTACCTATTTATAGTTAGTTTTCTATACTTAAATACCCCTAAATCCTGGATATCTCCAACCAATTAACATAGATTTCAAGATTTCTGGTTTACTGTAAGTACTTTAATTAAAATTTTTTCTTGTCTATAAGTCCATGCGTATGGAGGCAACATACAGTTGTATTGCTATATTGATAATATTCACTGAATCAAGTAAAGAGAAAATTTTAATCAGTATTGTTCTTAGCTAAATATTCTGCGTAAACTCGCCTTTTACCCACTTCACCCTTGATCTGTGTAGACAGAGAATAAAACAGTCAATGGCAAAGGTCATGTGTACAAAAAAAGATGAAAGATTAAACTCTGTCCTCAACAATAGAGGAGGAGAAAAATTGAAACTAATTTAGAAAAGTAAAAATTAATCAAAATATCCAGAATATTGAAGAGCAAGTACAAAAGAATTGAAAATATAGCTCTACATATGAATGGAAATACTCTACTTAAAGAGAGGAAGAATCAAAATTCAAAAACTACTTGCCTTATTTTTGAACATACATATTGGGATTTATCTTTTATGCCCCTCCCCATACACATAAGTAGTATTGGAAAGAAAGAGCTAAATTTAAATTGAACAGCTATTACTTACTGGGCCCATACTCTTCGCTAGACACTGGAAGAGCTGCTGTTATATGCATTGTAGTATTACATTCTTATCTACATAAGAATGTATCATTGAAATGCATACTGTTTTGACACCACTTTCCTAAATAGCAAACTCATGTTTAGAGAGGGTAGTAAATTGGTATAAGGTTGAAAGCTAGTAATTGTTGGATCTGAGGTCTGGATTCAAGCTTAATGAGGTTTTAGTGCCAGAGCTCTTTACTCTGACCCTGTATCCATTGCATTTGGGTTGAATATTTTTACATTCTTTTAAATTAAGACTTTATTTTTTAAGAGCAGTTTTAGGGTTACAGCAAAATTGAAGGGAAGGTACAGAGATTTTTTTTTTTTTTTTTTCTGTACGCGGGCCTCTCACTGTTGTGGCCTCTCCCGTTGCGGAGCACAGGCTCCAGATGCGCAGGCTTAGTGGCCGTGGCTCACGGGCCCAGCCGGTCCGCGGCATGTGGGATCTTCCCGGACCGGGGCACGAACCCGTGTCCCCTGCATTGGCAGGTGGACTCTCAACCACTGCGCCACCAGGGAAGCCCCAGAGATTTCTTTTATACCTCCTGTCCTTACCCATGCATAGCCTCCCCTGTTATGAACATCCCCCACCAGAGTTGAACACTTGCTACAACTGATAAACCTACTTTGACACACCATAATCACCCGAAGTCCAGAGGTTATATTATTAGTTCCCTCTTGGTGTTGTATATTCTATGGATTTGGACAAATGTGTAATGGTGATGTGTCCATCACTATAGTATCATACAGAGGATTTTCACTGCACTGAAAAGCCTCTGTGCTCCACCTATTCATCCCTCCCCCCACCCTTAACCTCTGGCAACCACTGACCTTTTTGTTGTCCTCACAGTTCAGCCTTCTCCAGAATGTCATTTAGGTGGCATCATATAGTATGTAGTCTTTTCAGACTGACTTCTTATACTTTTTAAAAAGCAGTAAAATTTTTAATAGTTTTGAACATTTTTAAAAAAGCATTAAACTTGATTCTAGATTTCAAATACTACAAAAGAAGACATGTTATAGGTGATTACCTGCATCTGGCAGACCTGCTGAGCGTGGGCTGTATGCACCAAAGCAGCTGGTCAATAAGAACCTGTCTGCTTCCTCTTCTTTCTGTACATCAGATAAATTTCTTTAACCAGTGCAATGAAGTCTTGTATTAGAAATGCCTTTGAACCTGTATGGCTGGCTGCAAAGGAGGAGAAGCAGTTGTTTGGTTCTTAACATTGTTACTGGGTTGGAATTCAGATGTCTTTCTTCTGCTTTTTTCCCCTTTATTTTTATTTATTCCTCATTTTTTTATCCCTTTTTACAAACAGATATTTATTACTATAGGCCCGGAGATTCTGGTTAAAGAGCTGGCTAGCCTAGGTGGGGGGCAGAGGATGGGCTTTCTCGTGGCACAGCTCAGGTCAGTGTCCAAGCTGCAGCAGAGCTGGGATGAGGTCCTGCTCAAAGCTGGCCCCGATTCCTCTGCAGGCGCCCTCACATGATGGTGCTTCTCGGCGCCTCTTATTCCTTGGGGGTGGCACAGATGTCATAGGCGGCCAGGAGGCTGGAGGGAATGCCGGACCCATCTGCCTGGGCTGCTGCCTTTTCCCCACCCCCCTTGGCACTTTAGCTTCTGGGCAACACCTCCTGCACAGGCTGGGCCTTATTTTTTAATTTATTTTTTGTGGTACGCGGGCCTCTCACTGTTGTGGCCTCTCTCGTTGCGGAGCACAGGCTCCGGACGCGCAGGCTCAGCGGCCATGGCTCACGAGCCTAGCCACTCCGCAGCATGTGGGATCCTCTCGGAGAGGGGCACGAACCCTTGTCCTCTGCATCGGCAGTCGGACTCTCAACCACTGCGCCACCAGGGAAGCCCTGGGCCTTGTTTTTGATAGAGCTCCCGCACTGAGGGTGAAGAGTGAGCAGAGAGGGCCCGGTGGTCCCTGATTCAGGGTCCCCTGGGATTCTCCGGGGGCGACTGCGTAGGGCGTGGCCCTGGTAGAGTCCCTGCAGGCCTCGCATCAAGAGGGCCAGGTGGGCAGCCGACTCCTTAATATCCTGTGTCCTTCACAGCAAGGAAGCCGTGGACGACCTGCGTGTTGGTGGCAGCCGAGGCGGTGCTCCGAGCCGGGCTCTGCCACCGGTGCACTCAGTGGCCAGGCTGCGGCGCTGCAGCTGGAATCATGCTCCCGGAAGTGGCCATGGGTGCCGCTGCTGCGCAGGTCACCCCGTCGCCTGTGCTCCGCCCTGTGGGCCTGGATCAGCTCCGTAGGCCTCCCTGCTGGGTCTCTGGGCCCGGTCTCCTGCGGCACCCACATGAAGTACCCACGTGATGCTTGCGCAGCCTGTGGGTCCCGCGCAGCCCATACGGCTCCTGGAGCAGCCAGGGCCTCTGCCTAGCGGCTCTGGTCTCGCTGAGGTCCAGTCCGCACACAGTCCCAGTCCGCACACGACAGCACCTGTGCTTCAGGCAGGCCCGGCCCCGTGGTGAGCTTTTTGTCCTAAATACAGGATGGCTTTGATTATGCATTATTTCATAACCTAGTTATATCACATAGAGACGAATGATCTTTGAAAGGTTTTTCACAAATGAGGACTTTAAATATATATATAGTCATACATTGTGAACAAAATAACTAAAATAGCATATTATTTAAGGGTCAGTGTCATTGGTTGTTTTGTAATTTATCCTGTAGAAGGAGGGCAAAGAACCTAGGAATTAATTAGTGTTTCTCACCAGAGCATATGATTACTACACCCAGTTAACACTGAGGTAAACGTGACTTTCTTTTCTGTATAACATTAAGTAGAAGGTGTATTTTTCCGCCTTCAAGCATGACTTTTCATTGAAAGTTTATCATCAATTTTGGACTCTGTAGCCAATATCGAATACATCTGGTTGTCTAATAGATGACTCATAATTGTTGGCTCAAGATAATCTATATATTTAATTCTACTTAGTCTGAATAACTGTTTTTTGTAATGAGTGTCCATAGTCAGATATGGACACTCTGGGAAGATTACCTATGCATCTTTTGTGCTTGTGGCGTCATTTAGATGTCACTGATATACTCTCTATAGAGGAAAAAAATGATAGCATTTTGAGATGCTTTCTTGTGATTTAGGACTTACGATATTTTAGTGTAACTTGAATTTATTTCACTAATGAGGTATAGAGAATATGATTAGCCAGGAGAAATTTGAGACCAAAATGTTCTTTCCTCTTTGGACCTGATGATCAAAAATCTGAGCAAGAAGGTTACAGAAGTCCTAGGAATTATTTCTGATAAAAGTATTCCTGTTCATTCCAGTAGAATTACAAGTAAGGGCATCTCTCACTAGGCACACATGCTCCCAATGATTATTACAATACAAGGAAATCTCTGTAGCATGCAAAAAGCTTACTTCCTAGGTTTTGGTGACTTTCTAAAACAATATGAACCAAAAAGCAACTCCAAAAACTACTTCAGATATTCCCTAGGTCTTTTCTTTATTGAAGTACAATGTATATGTCCTTAACATATATTTTATTCTACAAAAGAAAGATGTGTATATATATATATATATATATATATATATATATATATGTATGTATATATCCTCCCTTAAACTAGACTAGGTGGCAAGAATCCAGAATACCGTGATAAAACATTATAAATTTGCAATAGGAACTCAAGATTTCTTCTTTTAAATTTGGAATGGAATATATGAAGCAAGTGTACAGTTTATTCATACTAGAACTCAAACATTAGGAATTTGTGTTCTGATTTATAGACTCTGTGGTTATTGTTACTTTTTTGCACATTTCTGTAATTACCTTAGCAAAATCCCAAGAAACTTTAGTTTGGAAGTTGGTGTGATACAGTGGAATTAACTTTAGTGTTACGTGGATTTAACTTTAGAGTTTAACTTGGACTGTACTACTCAGTAGCTGAGGGTTTTCTGGCTACACTTAACTTGTGAATATCAGATTTCCAATTGTAAAATGGGAATTGTAAATTCTACCTTGTTGAGTTGGAGGATCAAATGAAATCTTGTGGGTGAAACACTTACCAAACACTTGGCAATATATAAATGTTAGTTGTCCTCCTTG
This sequence comes from Phocoena sinus, assembly GCF_008692025.1. Classification (NCBI taxonomy): domain Eukaryota; kingdom Metazoa; phylum Chordata; class Mammalia; order Artiodactyla; family Phocoenidae; genus Phocoena; species Phocoena sinus. The sequence continues at coordinate 74,908,385 of NC_045768.1, read as the reverse complement.
CTCCCCCAATCCTATAAAGTCGTTAAAATCAATGTGGACTATTTCTGATACTAGCTTTTAATGAACATGTTCATGCAGAGCTAAGGAAAAACCAGAAACCATACACATCTTAATATGTTTTAAATGGAAGCATTTTTACCCTAAGAAGTTGAGGAATCTTGGTATTAGTAACAGCAAATGCCTTTTCTCAAAATGGCCTTTCTAGCGCATAGGAGAAGCACCAGATTTTTGCAAATAATCTCCCAAGCCTCCGTCAGATAAATTTTATTCGTTGTCCTTTTGGAAAACGCCAAAGGGCTACAACTTGTTCATAAATAGGTTCAAAGAAAGCGCTCTTTGTTGCTTTCAAAACTTCTACATTTTTTGCCCTTAGATATATCTCACAGGTATTTCATTTCTATTTTTTATTTCCTTTTATTGTGATTTAGTTCTTACCTGGCAAAAGTCTGGTTTACATTTTCTTTTTGGTAAGTTTTTATTTAAATGAAGCTAGTGTTAGCTCATTATATCTGAATCAGATGATTTTTTAAACTTACTGATTGTCCTTAAGGATATATTTGAAAGTTTTGCCTTGAAAAGGAAAATGAGCAATACGTCTACAGATTGTACTAAAATGAGTTGACTTCTGATGAAAAAAAAAATAAGGTGGTAGTCTTGAACTTTCAGAGTTCAAAGTACAGCATTTCCCTCAATAATTAACTAGAATTTAAGAAAAATTTTTAAAGGAATCAACTTGCCCAAAGTATATTTTAAGGATTTCCGCCCCCCCACTGGTATTTTTTTCCCTTTATGTAACAGAAGCTTGAAAATCTTTGAGACAATCTACCTCAATCATCAAATTGGTGAGAGTTCTTATCTCCAAGGCATACTGACATTGGATAAATGCTTTTTGATGAAGTTGGTATCTTAAATTTTAGGAGCAAGACACTTCTAGAATTTTCTATCATTCCTCTGCTGGGCTTTTTACATGGTAGATGATGAAGAAACTGAAAGTGAGAGAGGGAAATGGAAGTATGATGGCTACCAGGTCTAATGAATACCCCAAAGCCCAACAAAAGGAAGACAGAGCTGTAGTTCTAATATAATTTAACTGAACAATATGTCTCCAAGGTGAAGGTAGATTTTAATCTGAATAAACAGTGTCAGATATATATATATATATATATATATATATATATACACACACACACGTGTGTGTGTATATATATATATGTAAGTATATGTACACTATTTTTGGTTCAAAAGAACTCTAGGGATAGAGAGACTTTATATCTTTTACTCAAGGACAGAAAAAAGAGGACTTAACATTTAATATAAAAACGGTTTATCTTAAATCTTTCTGGATTTAATATTACTCCATATGTTTTCTCCAGAAGTGGAAAGAGATGGCTTAGCTCTTTGTAAAATCTCATATGCCTCAGTTATGAGGCCCATGGAATTCCTGCACGTCCATACAGTAGATGTCAAAGGTATCTTTTACTTAGCTGAAGTCTCCATATTAGCAAAGAGAGAGGAGCTTGAGTCATACTCTGCATTTAAAAAGTTCTGATAGAAATTTTACTGTTCCTTATGATGAGTTAGCCCCGGCTAAAGAAAATGTCAAGTTACTTTCCTTTTAGCTAGAAGGATATGAACTCAGTGTTGAAATGGTGCTTATTATTAATCATAATGATTAGAGGGCCCAATTGGCAGAACCCTATTAAAAAAGAGGTGGACTATCTTTAATAAATGTGAAAGTGAATTTATTTAATACATAAAATTACTGAATGAAATTCAGGCAGGATGGACCTGTACCTGGGGCCTGATGAAGGTGGGTCTTAAAAGAATTTTGTGGGGAATAATCTGGGCTACTGACGTAGAGAAGATCCTGGAGTCATGGAATTTTTTGGAGGAAGTGAAGTATTTTATGAGTTAGTCTTCAGCTTCATGAAAGTGAAACCCCCAGTGATGTGTGGATTCAAAACTCAATTGAGGAAGAGTTTAAAGAAGGGATGGAGTCTAGAAGGAGCTATGGGAAGATGGAGCGTTTGATGGGGAGGGAGTAGTGGTAGGGTGTGAGGTCTATTATGATACACACCGGAGGAATGAACAGGAGAAATTCAGGAAGTCCTCCTGCATCATAACATTGCTCATCATTTATTCATATTGTATCTGAAGGTGGCAAAAAACCATTAGGTGCTTTGGGAGCCTAGGGAGAATCGACGCCAAGAAGAGTTGCCATTAAGAGAAATCAGTTTCTGTGATCAAGTCAGTAAGAGCACAATTGGCACTAGTGGTTAAGGACTTACATGGAGTCTAGGAGAGTCAGATCAGGGACCCTAGTTGCAAGTAAGGACTTGGAGTTTTATGGAAGCATTGGTGAGGGTGGGAAAGTAGAGTGTACAAGTTTTTGGTAAACATAACCCCAGTGGGATCTATCAGTAAATACACATATTGATAACGGATAGTGGGTATTTTATACTTGTTAATAGGAATGAATATTTTCTTTTAAGAAACAGGATTGGCAGGACAGCCTCATTTCTCACAATTGTTCACTGTCTTCTCTCACACCCTATATTCTGGCCATGTTGATCTATTTAACTTGCCTCGTTCTCTCACCACACTTGGTAATGTGAAATTGCCGTACCTCTTGCCAAAAACTCTTTCCTTCTCTTCTTTGCTTCTTTCTTTTAGATCACGACGAAGACTCCTCTGATGCAGGCCTTCCTTGAATCACCCTGGCCAAGCCCCTTCTTCATACTCTCTTGATTCTCTGTGCTTCCATTCATCATAACATCGAACACATTGTCTTGTTTTAATGAACTGTGAGTGCTTTCAGATCAGAGGCTGTTTCAGTTCTGTTATTCACATCATGGTGCTTGGTCCTGAGTAGGTGTCCTCAGTAAAATATTTGTTAAGTAAATGAATGAGTGAATGAATGAATGAAAATAAGCAAAACCAAGTACTTTCTGGCACTATATGTACTCGTAATAGAATTCCATAGCCTTTGAACCATGAAACTAAAATTGTCGCAGATAGAATTTTTTTCTGAATTCCATTGTGCAAGGGCTTTTATTCTGACTGAGCATGGGAAAGGCTCCTCTTGACTTCATGCAAATTACACAGAGATAGAACTGGTTATCTGACAGATGAATCAGTGTATCAAATGTCCCAAATTGCTGCATTTGCTTTGCTTTTCTCCCAAGTTAAACAACTTTAAGTCTCTAACCTAATTAGAGTCTAAGGATTTGTGGGTTTTAATAAACTGAGAGTGAATTTAGACACATTATTTTAGTGTTCTATAGCCATGCCCACATTAAGATAATCATATTTCTCTTTTTGTACGCTGCCTCAGTCTTTTTAGAAAGAAGGATATAAATAAATTCAGTACAACTACAACATGAACATTATTCTCTAGGGATAGTTTGGGGGAATTGTATTTCAGTCTCGCCATCTGAGGAATAAAATCCTGCCTTTGGAGTCTTCTGAAGGGGAAAAAAAAAAACCTGATAGATGCATGAATTATCCAGGTTTCACTGGCGAATATTGACCCATCTAGAGTGAGCCCTAGTTGAGCTGTGTCTCCAGCTGTCAGTGTCTTCCTCTTCTCCAGGACTCCTCCTCCTCTCTGTCATTCGCTTGATTATAAGAATAGCACTTTGCCTCCTCAATATGATCTTGACCCAAGAGGGGCTAATGATATGGAATTGAGTCTAAGAGATTCTGTTGTCTAAATACATTCTAGTGACTCTGGTATGGAGGAGTTGTATGTACACTAAAGTACTGTTGACAGTAGTGGTTTTCCCTATGTAAACCAGAAAACAATAGAATACAGTCTTACCTGAGGGAGAAGAATGAAACAGAAATGAATGAACATAGCAAAGAGGCATACAGAGGACTTCCTGGGTTATCTATAGCCATAAGGTGTTGGTTCCTTTTTTCCTGAGAATTTCCCCAGACATTCTGTATTCCTACAATAATTAAACCCCGATTTTGAGTTCCAGCTCAAGGACATTTCTGTTACTTGCGGCCTAAATAATCTAATTCTCAGACCATTCTTGACTCACTGATCACAGAGACACAAAACTCTGCTTCCTGTCACTGCCTTTGACACAGTCCAGAGTGGTAATGAACGTTGAGACTTGAGCCCTACAATCAGGGCACTGTGGATAATGTGTCATCCTTTTCAAAATTTGCTCTTAGGAAAGAGTTGGAAATTAATTCACTATAAGTGAACATGACTGATAGTATTGTCGAGCCCAGTCTGCCCCAACTGAACATTTAAAGTTTTTAAGGAATTCAAAATTTGATCTAAAGAAATGGCACTTGGTGAGAAAATGTAGGAATCATGTGTTGTTCCTTTCCTCCCTTCGTCCCTCTCTTCTAACCTTCCTCCTTTTTTCATTGAAAGAATTGGTGGAGAGAGAATATTGGACCTCTGAACTCATGGCAATATGTAGCTTTCTATCTTGTCTGAGGGCAGAACACACTTGCGAATTCTGAGTCCCTAACTGGCAAAGCAGCTTCAATCCCTGTTTCTCCGCATCTGTGAGTTAGGATACAGCGTGGTATAGTGGTTAAGACGGAAACTCAGGGGTCAAGCCAGTGATCCATTGTATGACATTTTGCAAGTTACACTTCTGATTCTCAGAATCTTCCTCAGCAAAACACACAATTTTACCTATATTTAGGACTACTGTGAAATTAAATGTGATAAAGCATGTAACACAGGAGATAATTGCTCTCACGAACAGCATTGCTTCATCCAGCATTCCTTCATCCTAGTATTACTTGCTCACAGTGCCTCTCCATTCACCTTCCACTTCCAGTTTGAGACCAAATGTCTTCATTTTTGCCTCAAGCAGGATAAAAGAGGTACCTCTTCCAGAAGCTCTGCATTCCCTACTGCTGCCCATACAGACCATAGATTGGAGTTGAACCTTAGAAGTCTAGCCTGATCACCCTGTTTCTCTGTCGAGGAATATGAGTGTCAGGGTGAAAACCTGGCCTAACAGCTACTAGTGCAAGGTGTCTTATAAGTAATACTTTCCTGTTGGTGTACCTGGGGAACAGAAAGTGCCAAGATAAAAACTGCCTGTCTTCTGGGGTTTCTCAAGAACCCTTTAGGCCAGTGCTTCCCCATCGTTTGCCCTGGGACACTTCTGAAGGCGATGAGAGAGAAATCATCCTTAGGGGCCCGGCAGAAGAAATATCCCAACCCCTTTTCAAAAAAAAAATTTTTATTTTATATTGGAGTATAGTTGATTAACAGTGTTATGTTAGTTTCAGGTGCACAGCAAAGTGATTTGGTTATAGGTATACGTGTATCTATTCTTTTTTAGATTCTTTTCCCATTTAGGTTGTTACAGAATATTGAGCAGAGTTCCCTGTGCTATATAGTAGGTCCCTGTTTGTTATCCATTTTCAATAGTTTTTGAAGTCATGTTTTATCTTTAAGATTCATATACATTTTGCATTTTTCTGCAGAATATAGCCATGTCTGTTTCAATATAAAAGAGAAGCTTTAAGTGTCATGCTATTGAATTGCATTGTTCCATGTAGTGCTAAAATTATCCTGTGGCTTCTGTGCTCCCAGGACACTACTGCTGCTTACATTTCTGCAACTTGAAAAATAAGGCATTTAGATGTCATGTTTTAATAAGATGGTTATTTTCTCCACTTCCCTCGATGTATTCAGAAGACTAGAAAGGCTGACTCTAATAGTAGCTTACCTTAAGGAGTAACAGCAGTAAAACAGCTATAAATAGATTGCTGTTTATGTGGTATTTATATTTTGCAATGCTAGTGCTATAATCTCGCATTTCTTGACTCTGGTGCTTTAGAAATATCATTGCACTAAATGACTTACTTCTTGGCTCTAATTTATTCCTATTTTAATACCTTTAATATTTATCTATATTATAAACATAATACAGCAGAGGTTTAAAAGTGGAAACTAAATTCATAGTTATTGAACCATGGAGTTAATATGTTGGGTATTGAAAAAATTGGGGGATATTGGTTCCATAACCAGACAGAAAAGGAATACATTTATTTATAAACTCAGTGAATTGCAAAGGGAACTTTCAGGTAGTCGTTACGGGCTTCTATGCGTGGATTCTTCGTTACACAGAGAGTGAATGTAATTAGCAGAATATTTTTTTAAAGTGCACATCAACCCCAAGGATGAAATGCAGCCATGAAATAGGCTTCTCAAGTTCTGGAAGCCATAAATTACCAATGCTTTAACTTAATCTTCTGGATATCCTCCAAATAGCAACCCTGAGTTCCCCGGAGTGATATGCTCTTATTTTCTCCCCCTGTGCATTTAACTCTACTCTTTATTGAATTAAAAAAAAAAAAAGATTAAACAAAACAGGCTTGGTTTATTGCCCCTGATAAAATAAATGTAATCTGAATATTCAAGGATATAATCAGATCATAGCACTTCAGCTGTATTACTAACAAGGCCGTAAAATAAGTTGTACACTGAAAAAAGCCCACCACGCAAGCTCATCTTGTCACGGTGCCCCATCCATACTTTCTTGCCATTTTCAGTCTGTCAGCACTTTTCCCCTACTCTTTGGGTTGCACCTAGTGATTTTTCACTTACGTCTTGTTACCTTCCAGTTTAATATACGGAGACAGGAAGAACTGTTTTACCCCATTTATGCATCCTTAGGCTTTGGACTCTAAATCCGTCACCTGACTACTCTTGACTGTTCATTTCTATCTATGCTCATTAAATCAGATGCTAATGCAGGAAAATGGGTATTTTTCATGTTGATGTTCCTCAACAATTAATCTTTAAACTCTTTGAACCTTGCAAGGTGAAGTTTGTTTCTGATGATGATCTCTAATAGAAAGATGAAGCAATAGCAAATGTTTTTTAACTACCTAAGTAAAGTGTGAAATCATAGACAAAAGGTAAGAATTTCCTTACAAAGATTTTAACTAAGTCTTTATAAGAACTAACTTAACTGGTACTTTAATTTTTAGAGGAGACAGGCTAAGTAATATTTTTCTCTTAGCTTTGGAAGGTTTTTATTTATCTGGAGCAGTTTATTTAAAAATATTACAATCTTATTAGAGCATCAAAATTTTGACCATTATTAAACTCAATTCTCAGATTTAGTGCAGCACAATTAATTTGAATCTATAGATGTTTACTAAGTAAAAATGTGAGGATTGTTATATAAATTCTATTAAAAGAAAGATTAAGTTCAAAAGTGATCACAGCATTCACTGATGGTCATTCCTATTGCTCAAGTGAGAAATCTTATTTAATATTATTCAATAAAGAAATCAGTATTTTAGAAAAATACATACTTAATTTTTATACCCAATTCTGGAATGATTTTTCTCTTCTCCTTCTTCCTGCCTTGTGGGCACTAGAAGGGAGCCATTTGACAACATAGTTGAGTTATTGACCCCTGGGAGCAAATGAGATGCACCTGGAGTTGACTGAATCATATGAAAGTCTTCCCAGCCAGAAAGATTTAGGACAAATCTTTCTTTCCTCTGTTTTAGTTGAAAAACCACCAAGTTACAATAATGTCTCTAATATACCACATCATTGAGATCTTATTCTTTGAAGCAGCCTCTTTGTAATGTTCTTTTGTTCAAAAAGCTTTGTGTTTCCCCTGGAATTGAGGGTGTTCTTTAGTTAAAGGAAAAAAAAAAAAAAACAACCCATGTCTGCTAAGGGCCATGGATAGAACTCTTGTTACTAAAGTATTCAATTCAGTCCAATAAATCATTGAACTGATCCCTCCTCCCCACATTAGGATTGATTTGTCGTTTGCCTGATTTGAAAAGATAGTTGTCATGGCATTATGTGGGCAAAGCCATTGCCACCATAGTGAGTACCCTTAGGAGATATGGCTGTGGTAGTCAAAAGACAAATGAGCATCTCTTATGCACAGGCCTGCTTTAAATCTCACAGTGTTAACTATTCACAAATAGCTCAAATGAGCTTAAAGTGGTAGAAGGTCTGAAATGGCTCACCAAAGCCGTCTTTTCAGTGTTTTGAGTAGCATGTACATGGTAGATGCTTAGTTGGAGAGAGAAATGTTAACTGTCCCACAGATACTTACTCTTGTGGATTCCCTGACTCTTCAGGTTTCCAGACTCCTCACTCTTGGCGCAGCTTCTCTCCTGAACAGCCATAATTCTCTTTGCTCAGGATTACGTGGTCCTTTAGTGATTATATTATTATTATGATTATATTGTTTAGACCAGAGAATCTCTACAAAAGATAGGTGCTTTGAATGTGGGTATAACTGACCTTTGAGAAAGAAAAAAATAAAAGTAAACAAAAACAATAAGCAAAAAGGAAATTTCCTAGGAAGGAGGAAAAATGGACAGAAAAAGATTCTGTTAAGTAGTATTAAAAAATCAAAGTAAGTGAATAAAGACATTGCGACATAAGTTGAGAAGGTGGACACAGAAGTAAAAAGAGAACTAGAAGGGCTATTCATATTCTGGACTCTTTATCTGGTACTTTAGCTTGGGCATGACCTTGATCAAGATGACTTGGAAAATTAGTTGATGGGGAGGGAACCAGTAGGAAAATACATTGAGCACTAGTGAGCTTGAAACTGAATTTTGAAATCCCTTTACATGAGAGCATAGGCAACAGGCACATAAAAAGATGCTCAACATTGCTAATCAGAGAAATGCAAATCAAAAGCACAATGAGATACTACCTCACAGCAATCAGAATGGCTATCATCAGGAAGACCACAAATAACAAATGTTGGAGAGATGTGGAGAAAAGGGAACCCTTGTACATTTTGGGTGGGAATGTAAACTGGTGCACCCACTATGGAAAACAGTACACAGGTACCTCATAAAACTGAAAGTAGAATTACCATATAATCCAGCATTTCCACTCCTGGGTATGTATCTGAAGAAGACGAAAACACTAATTCAAGAAAAAAACATGTCATGGTGTATGATTCCTCTTATAAATTGTTGGATTCAGTTTGCTAATATTTTGTTGAGGAAATTTGCATCTGTGTTCAACAGAGATGTTGGCCTGCAATTTTCTTTTTTCCTTTTTTTTTTGTAGTGTCTTTGTATGGTTTTGGTATTGGTATAATTTTGGCCTAATAGAATGAATTCTGGAGTATTCCCTTCTCTTCAGTTTTTTGGCATAGTTTGAGAGGATAGGTAATAGTTCAGCCAAACTTTCCTAGCTCTTGGCTTCACTGATCCTTTCTATGGTTTCTTTTTTTGGTCTCTATTTATTTCCTTTCTGATCTTTATTATTTCCTTCCTTCTGCTGATTTTGGCCTTTGTTTGGTCTTTGTTTTGTAATTCCTTTAGATGGTAGGTTAGGTTGGTTGTTTGAGTTCTTTTTATTTATTTATTTATTTTTTAATTGAAGCAGGCCTGTTTTGCATATACTTCCCTCTTGGACCTGTGTTTGCTGTGTCCTATAGATGTTGGAAAGTTGTATTTTTATTTTCATTTATCTCAAGGTATTTTCTGATTTCCTCTTTGATTTCTTCATTGACCCAGTGGTTTTTTTAGTGGAATGTTGTTAATTCCCTGCATGTCTGTGGTTTTCCCATTTTCTTCCTGTAATTAATTTTTATTTTCATATCATTGTGGTTGGAAAAGATGCTTGAAATAATTTATACCCTCTTAAATATGTTGAGACTTATTTTGTGGCCTAGCATGTGATCTATCCCAGAGAACGTTCTGTGTGCACTTGAAAAGAATGTGTGCTCTGTTTTTGAATAAAATGTTCTGTAGATAGCCATTAAGCCAGCTGGTCTAATGTGTCATATAAGATCATTGTTTCCTTAGTGGTTTTCTGTCCAGATGATCTGTCCATTGACAGTGGGGTGTTAAACTCCCCTACTATTATTGTCTTATTGTCAATTTCTCCCTTTTTGTTAAGTTGCTTTTTATATTTAAGTGCTCCTATATTGGGGGCATATATGTTAATGAATGTTATATCCCCTTCTTGTATTGATCTCTTTATCATTATATAATGTCCTTCTTGGTCTTTTGTTATAGACTTTGTTTTATAGTCTGTTATACTTTGTCTGATTTGAGTATTGATCCCTTAGATTTCTTATTGTTTCCTTTTGCATGGAATATCATTTTCAACCCCTCACGCTCAGTTTGTGTGTGCCTTGAGCTCTGAAATGAGTTTCTTGTAAGCAGCTTATAAATGGCTCTTTATTTAATCCAATCGGCCACCCCATGTCTTTTGACTGGAGCATTTAGTCCATTGATGTTAAAAGTTACTATATTATATATGAAAGTATTGCCATTTTCCTACTGGGTTGGCCAAAAAGTTCATTTGGGTTTTTCTGTAAGATTTTATGGAAAAACCCAAATGAACTTTTTGGCCAACCCAATACTTCTTTTCTGGTTGTTTTTGTAGTTCTTCTCTGTTCTTCTATTAGTGTCTTCTCTTGTAGTTTGATGATTTTCTTTAGAGGTATGCTTGTGTTGCTCTCTCTAGTTTTTGTGTGTCTGCTATAGGTTTTTTGATTTCTGGTTACCATGGGGTTCATATATGTTGCCCTATAACTATATCTACTTGTTTTAAACTGGTAGATTTAAGTTCAAACACATTCTAAAAAATCTACATTTTTTTACTCCCCTCCCCCATGTTTTGTGTTTTTGATTTCATACTTTACATCCTCATGTTTATCCCTTAACTGTTTATTGTAGTTCTAATTGACTTGACAATTTTTTGTGTTCTGTCATCATACCAGCTTATATAAGTGGCTGATCCATAGTCTTTTCTATATTTTTGTCTATAATAGTGGGATTTTTTTCTTTCCTATAGCTTTTTACTTGTTATATTCTTTTCTACTTAGAGAAGACACTTTAACATTTCTTTTGGGGTTGGTTTAGTATTGATTGATTCAATATTGATTCAATGGCTGCCCTTGCCCTGCTTGGACGCCGTGTCATGTCTGAGCTGGCTCCAGCCCCTATTATTGCACGCTTTCTTTGGCCAGCAAAGCCTTCGCCCTATTTTGGATCTCCACTATGGAGCAAGAGGGGCCAGAGCAAGAATTCGGCTCAGCCTGAGGGGCTCACTGGGGTGTTCATGGCAGCTGGTTCAGAGCTCCCAGCAGTCTCAGTCTGCTTCCTTTGCATTGTTTCAGTAGTAAGCAAGCATGTGCGTGCTCACGATGGGTGGAGTCTAAGCTGCTTACACCCCTGCTGTCATGCCCACTGGTTTTCCAACCAGTGAAGGGCACTCATCCTCCTGGTGTGGGACTCCACAGTTTGGGCATTCAATATGTGGTTCAAACTGCTCACTCCCCAGGGAAGATCTCTGAGTGGGTTTTAATCCCCCTCCTCTTCCGTGTCCCCTCCTAACTGTGCAGGTTCCGAACTGATCTCTTCTCTTCCATTCCTACTAAATTCTGTGTGGGTATTTCTTACAGCCTTGGTTGTATGGGATTTTTTCTGCTAGTCTCCAGTTTGTTTTCAGTGAGAATTGCTCCACATGTAGATGTATTTTTGATGTGTTCACATGGGGGGTGTGGGGAAGTGAGCTCTGCGTCCTCTTACTCTGCCATTTTGATTTCGTCCCCTGTAATTCTTGAACTAAAAAATTCAATGCATATTGTTTGAGCACCTAGTATGTGATAGTCTTATATTAATCCATTTATGTACCCAACAAAGTAGTGAAGATCTTAAAGGTTTGCATGAAATTCGAGTAAGCAATAACATAAAATTCTTATTTGAGTTAAAATCTTTGACCATACTCATATTTACTGGTCCCTTTGTCTTTGAAAAGTACTGTAATAAATATTTAGTTCATTTAGCTTATTTTTTGAATAAGAAGGTACAGCCAATGAGACTTATTGAATGTTTTTAGGAAGTGATTGTATAAACAGAGGCTTCAGAGGTGGGAAACCAAGAAACACTCAATTTTCTAAATAAATGACAATTCAGTGGTGTAATTAATTACTGTCAGCTACTGAATCCATATCATAGGATGGTACTGATTTCCTGTTACGATAGACAGACATTTGTAGCATGCACACTGTGGCTGTAGAATTTGGTTTGGAAACTGTTCAGACAAAAGAGTTCCTGTTAGATTCTCTCAGAATTGACCCTGAGTCCCAAGGCTATTCTGAACAAAGTGTATCTGACTTCTTTAATCCTGAATGGTTTCTTGTGACTGAGTGTGACCAAGTCTCCTAGCCAGATTACTCTAAACTCTGAATGCCCTAATTCATGAATATTTCTGTAGGGATGCAAGGAGACCATTCCTGAGGTCAGTTGGCTTATACAAGATGTCCATAAACCAGAGTACAGCATGCCAAGACATCTGCTCAGTGTTTCACCTCTAAGTGTGTGTATGCCAAGGCAGAATTGAATTCAAAAGAGAGGGACAGCAACTCTTGAAATATTTTGAGGAAAAAAAGTACTGGTACTTTGGCATTCATCTCAGGTAACAACTGTTCTCCAAAACAGGCGCTGTTCCAAATCACAGACTTTGGAGGAGAAGCAGTATTTTTGTTTCTGGCCATATAACTTTATCTTATTTTTCTAGACCACATCACCAGTATCGTAAATAAGTAATTTAAATGAGTTAGCTATTTTCTATTGATCTCGTAAAGAGTAATTTTCCAGTATTAATATATTATTCATGGTGCTAGTGCTTTATTTTTTTGCCTAAACTGGATTCAGTTATATTTTTCATAAATTACGGGTGATAACTCTTGAGGTTCAATTGCTCACGAGCAGGTAGGAGCATCTTGTGTATCAGAGACCACCTGGTTTCCTCACAGATCAGTAATGGCTTTGTGTTTTTTTCATCTCAATGTCAGAATTCTAGGAGTGGCTAGCATTTGAAGACTTGTCAACTTTCGTGCTCATTTTCAATCCCAGTAATAGCTCAGCAATTACACAGCAGGTATGTTGGTATTTTTCTTTCAGATGGTAGTCTCCTCCAAAAGAAAGGTGTCATTTTCAGAAGAGGTAAACACACGAGCTTCAGGATGTAAGACCTTAAATATACAAATATTTTCTTCATGCATACTTTTACCCCTTCCCCTGAATGAAAATGGCCTGAAGAGAAATGCCGAGACAGATGATTCAGGAAAAACACAAAAACTAAAAAAACTGAAAACATATATATATGACATTCATAACATTTCAGTTGCTTTGAAATCAAAATGAGCTATGTCAAAGAAAAACCGTGTTTGTAGCTTGGCAGGAAATGGAGAAGACAAAAGAAAGGACACAGAAATAAGAGAATGGGAGAAAAGATTGTCCTAAGTAAAGGGGAGAAAAGGAGAATGAAAATATGCACCCCACACCTGTTCCTCTAACATATTTGCTATCCTGAAGCCTCTAGAATATATTAAGAAGTTTTTGCAGGTCAAGAACTAAAGCTGGCCATGATTTTAGATACCATTTAGTCCAACCACCTCATCTTACAGAGAAAGTGGACAATGAGGACAGAGTAAAAAAAAGTTGAAAATGAGAAGTGGTAGAAAAAATACATAATAGAGAAGAAAGGGGGCTTCCCTGGTGGCGCGGTGGTTGGGAGTCTGCCTGCCAATGCAGGGGACAGGGGTTCGTGCCCCGGTCCGGGAAGATCCCACATGCCGCGGAGCAGCTAGGCCCGTGAGCCATGGCCGCTGAGGCCGCGCGTCCCGAGCCTGTGCTCCGCAACGGGAGAGGCCACAACAGTGAGAGGCCCGCGTACAGCAAAAAAAAAAAAAAAAAAAAAAAATAGAGAAGAAAGGAAGAAAAAAAGAAAGAGTCTGATAGACAATCTTCCAGTATGCTTTTCTGGAACTTCTTCTTTTTATTATTATTATTTTTGGCTATATGCGGGCCCCTCCCGCTGAGGAGCACAGGCTCCGGACACGCAGGCCCAGCAGCCATGGCCCACGGGCCCAGCCACTCCGCAGCATGTGGGACCCTCCCGGACCGGGGCACGAACCCGTGTCCCCCGCATCGGCAGGCGGACCCCCAACCACTGCGCCACCAGGGAAGCCCTGGAGCTTCTTATTTTTTAATTCTAAAACTCAATATATAAAATTACAAGGGGTGGAAGAGAAGGAAGTTTATATTCATTTTTTTCTCTGCCAGTACATAACATTTTGGTTTCCAGCTGTTTATTATCCAAATCATTTCCTGCACTAGATAAAGCACTACCAGCAGGACTCTAAGATGCTTTATGTTAATGAGGGGAAAAAAATCTTGGACAAGTTGCAAAGCATAGATTTTTGAGTGGCATGACAAAATAATCAGAATCTAAATGAAAAGAAACCTTGGGTAACAGCCATTATACTTAATATGCCAAAATAAATGATTGACATTTTAATTAGATGAGAAAATATAATTATATTTTTAACTCCTAAAGGACCCCTTGCAAGAAAGATGGACATTAAATAATAATAAAAAAAAACTTGCCAGAACACAAAGGAGTACAAAGAATATAAAGATGCACTCAATTTTCAGTGTTCACGACATTAGTTATTAATTCCATGGATCATGAAGCAAAACTTTTCAAAGAGTTAACTTGCATTTACCCTTTTGACAACAGTTTGCATAATACTGATTGAATTTTATTAAGAGAATTGTTTGCTAGAGCTATTTGTCTTCGTTTTGGCAGCTCTGGCATAAATATTTCATTTATGTTACAAATTTTTAAAAGTCTCATAAAAACTGAGTGGCTGTACTGTACCTGCTCACTCTAAGAAAATGAGGCTTGCATATTGCCGCACGTGATGTAAAGTACTCTACTCGAAAGGCGGTTTTGTCTGACTTGAGGACATTAATCATTTCTAAGGTATGTGGAAGAGAAGAGCTGGTAAAGACCAAATACAGTCGGGAGATGTTTTGAGCTACGAGTCATGACTTCTCCAAACTAATCTTGCTTTAAAATTTTTCCTCTTGTCAGGTGCTTCTGATTACTGCTTAACACAGATGCTATCCTGAAAATAGTTTAGAAAATTTAGATATAGGAAAATGATAATGATTATACATCTTCTCAAAACAGTGAACTTGCTTGCATTTTGAAACTTCTCTTCTCATTTTCAGTTACCTGTTTATTTGCATTTTCCCTTAGTCTGCATGGCAGTTGTAATTTGGATCCTCAAAGTGGGAATATGTAGAAAACACTTACGTGAGCCTTGAAGGTTTTAGATGCTAATGCTGTATGTTCACTTCTAGAGTATAGGTTGTAGTTTCCATTTACAGGAAGGGGATATTGCAGCCATAACAATGATTTGGTTCATTGTGCAACAGAATTCATAAGGGAGAACCTAGGCAGTGAGATATAGAAATACATAAGGGACCTGATTGTAAGATGTTACCGTAGCCCTGTGTTCAAGTACTGATATGTGTATATCTTTATATGCATATACACTTTGTAAATCATGGAAGGGTCGTGGCGGATTGTATTTCCAAAGATGGCCACCACAGTACCTCCCACCTCCCAGGCTCCTGTGCAGTGTGGTCTCCACCAAGAGGTGGAGTCTGATTCTCTTTCCTTTGAATTTAGGTTGGTCTTTGTGACTCACTTGCTGTGATTAAGATATGGTGATGGGATACTGGGTGACTTTTGGAGCACGGTGAGGAGAAACCATACAGGTTTCTCCTTGTACTTTTAGAATGCTTGCCCTTGGGACACCCTCTCTCAGGACTCAGGTACCAGGCTGTGAAAAGCCCAAGCCACCTGGAGAGGCTCAAAGATGTCAAGGCAGCACTTAAAATTTTCAGTCTTAAAATAAAACCACTCACTTTAATTATGACCAATTCAACGGGCAGTGTTAAGTTGGCAGTGAGAGAATTTTTAACTTCTAACCAATTGTGTACATTTTGAGTTGTAGAGTTCACATCATTGCCTCAGGCATCGCCTCTGGAGGATGAGATAAGGAGCTTAACAAGAATCACATGTGGGGATCAGAACCTCACTTCAACAGGAACAGAAAGCCTGAAGTGGCTTGGTGAAAATAAACTGCAGAGTGGTAATGAGCAAAGGGCTAGAACAAAGTCTCCAAGGCTGTGGGCAGTGTTGGAATTGGTAATGATTTAATAACCAGTGTTCCATGAAGCTAAGGAAAATGTTTTCTTACCACATACACATAGTAAGTGGACCTACTATCCACTGTCAAGCCTGGAGGATGTGAGTGGCAGGAAGAGAGATCTATAGATAGGAACACAAACACATACCCACACACACTATTGATGACAGAGTAGAAAGAAAGGGAAGTTTTGCATTTACAGTAGGAGTGTACCATAGCAAATCTGTTGTATATGTGCTCATTATTGACAAGTCTCACTTAGACCAGAAGGATCATGGGCTTTAGAGGCAAGAGCAGTGACTGCACCTCTTTATGTCTTAGTTTTCTCCTGTGCAGCACAGTGATTGATGCTGCTATCAGCCTCATAGGGCTGCCCTGAGGAGTGAATAAAACAGCACATGCAGACTTCTCTGCAAGATTGGTTCACAGTAGGCATTCAGTAAAAGGGAGACTTAGACAATGAGACCCAGTGGCAAAGTGACACTTCATTCTTGGATTTTGAGTTGCATCCAGATTTTCGGGAACATTTCTATTCTGAATGTAGAGGTCACAACCATAAAGCTTTTGCAAATAACCCTCTAAAAAGACTCGAATTAATGTCAAGAAGCCAACAAATATATCTGTATATATAAAACTCCTCAGATGCTCATTTCAACATGTGAAATGCGCACAGGGTAATTCAAAACATTTTAGGGTGTTTCAGCCTATAAATTCCCTTAGCCTAGATCAATGACTCCACTCCACTGCTGCTTTTTTTCACTTTAAACTGGGTTTTGCTAAAGAGGAGTTTTTAAGAAATAGAACAGAGCATCCTGACTTATTTTGGAATCAGCTTCACACATATTTTAATAATAATTTAAGTATCAACAGGCATTTTGGTGTCCCACTCATTTTCTGTAGGTACGGGAGGGCAATGTCTACTTGGCTGTCACAGTTACACAAAATTGGTGTGAGTCATAGATTTGTTCTAATGTACCCAGAAAGATTTCAAGTTAGGGTTTAAATTTTATGGCATACGTTCAGAAGACATGAATCACGTTCGTTCCCCAAACCATATTTCAAATTATTTATCTGTATGTGTCAAAAAGAGTTGGATGAAAAGGTAAAAAGAAATGGTGATTTTAATTTGAAAAATAGCCTTTAAGAAACAACTGCACACTATCACTGTGAAGTTAGTTACTATCCCGAGAAGGTATTTACTCTTTTACACATAATTGCAAAAGGGTCAAGAATCTATAGGGTGAAGAATGTAAAAACTGAAATGTAGAGACTGGGCATGTTTGGATCACCTTGCTGAGGAGAGAGGAAGGGGAGCTCACCTGATACTAAGTGCTAGCCACTATATTAAACTGCAATAAGGTTTTTCTAGTCGTTAACTTATTTTACCCCTCAATAGCTCTTTAAAGTAGGTTTTTGTATTAGTTAGGGTAGGCTTACTGCTGTATAAAGGCTCACAACATATTAGTGGCCCAACACAGTAAAGTATATTCTCATCTCACAGTCCAGTATGGGTCAGTGATGGTTGGAATGTGGAGGCCTGAACAGCCAAGTTCTATTCATTAGAATTACTCAGAATCCAGGATTCCTCCATCTTACAGTTCTGCCGCCCTCTATGACCTTGAAGTCATACATTGGGAGACTGATTCGCAGGTGAAAGAAGGATGAGAAAGAATGAAAGATTATATAGGAGCTTTTAAGGAACAGGAGCAGGCTGGTAAATGGTTTATTTACCTCCCACCAACACTTGATTGACCAGTTGAGCCACGTACCCCAAACTTACTATAAAGAAGGCTGGGAAATGTAGTCAGCCAGTCTTCCCAAGATAAAAATGACTCTGGTTTTGGTGAACACATTGCCTTGTTTTTTGCTGCAGTGTAATTAAGGCAATATTATGTACTGAGAAAACTGAACCTTGGAGAAATTAATTTACCCAAGATAACATGTGGTAAGACTGGTTTGTCTGTCTTGAAAGCTAGCATAGTATCATTACATCTGAAATTCTCTTCAGAAAAGATTTGAGGAAGGTAAATTTTCAAACTTAGTAACTTTAATGAAACTGTAAGGATGTCTTGACAGCAGAAAAACATCAGACATTTTAGCTTTTAGTAGACAATTCTAATTTAGTGCTTGAGTTTAAAGACTGAAATATGTATGATACATATATATCTTAAGTTATATATATCTTTATCTGGCACTCATTATTTCCCTAAATCATTGTATGGCTTTTTAGAGACATTATGAATTAGGTTATCAAGGTGTTCAGCCAACTTTCTTACAGTGTTTCCGTTTTTGTAGCAATTGGATGGATATATTATCACCATACTTTCTTCCTAATGTCTCGTGATAACTCAGGCTAGGTTGTGGTTTTTACGCTGGCATGAAATTCAGCTATTATAAATCTGAGCTAGTCACTCAGTAACCTTAATGCATAGGCAAAGATGCTGACTGATCGCTTGTGTAATGATCTACTGCATTCATTCTCCATAATCCATTTGTTTCACTTCTAAAACCAAAATCTTAAAAAAAATACAGGAATCGTTTGACACTAGCTGTTGTAGAATTTCAGTTATGCATTTTTCTGTGCCCTAAGATTATATAAAATATAGGATGAGGACATATCAATACTAAGAATAAATCTGTCATCTTAATCTGGAATACCATTTTTTCCCTTTACATCCTAACAATATGAACAGTATATTCAGACATTTACAGTCTGTTCTGATATTTAATTTGGATAAATGGAAAGCATTGTGCAGTTGGTTTGAGAAGTCCTGAGTTTAGGTTCTGGCTTTATAAGCATTAGCTATACATTTTGATGGATTGATTGATTCATTCATTCATGCAGTGTGTTTCATGCATTAATTCATTCAACACATGCCTACATGTATCAGGAGCTGTGATGTGCTGCCAGTATACAAAGAACGTAGAAACAAAGGGAAAAGAGTATTCTGTTACAGTAAATACCTTAAGACATACAAATACATGAAGGATCAGAGTAGAGCTACATACAGTTACCTTGTAGAGACAAATGAGTCCTCAAGTATATCGACTACTAGTAAGAATAAAGGATATAAATAATAAAAGGCTGTAATACAAGATTTTATATATTTATTCTTACTTTAATGATAATGGAAGACTTAGAGGGACATAATAAGCAGTTATACTAAAGCCCAAGGCTATAAAAACATATCTTGAAGATGGAGGGAATTAGAAGGTGGGGGCAGCATGGACAGATCACCTGTACCACCTCTACTGATGTCTAGATGTATTTGGACTGTCCAAAGTTGTATGGGAAGGCCTAAAGGGGCAGTGGAGGTGCATGAGAATGATACACACCAACTTCAGAAGAGTGTCTCCTGCTAATTTAGGCTGGTTTAAAGGGATAATGAGTTGAACTTTAGCTGTATCCTTTATTGAAAAAGGATACCTCAGTGAAAGACAGCAAATTTTTATCATCTGTTCAATATCAGTGGAGAGGACATATGTGGTTTATTGTTTTTTTGGAACTTCTGTGAACATCTGAAATTTTTCTTAAATTAGAAAATGTCTTTCGTAAAGTTTCATCATAAAAGGGACTAAATTATTAACTCTTTTTACTATCTGTGTTAGATTTCATAATGGGTCAAAAGCATGTCTTTGCATTTAGCCAGCCTAAAACTTATTTTAGGGCATAAAACAAGGGCATAACATGGACAGTGTGCAGAATAAATGGTGTACAGTTGACCCTTGAACAACACAGGTTTAAACTGTGTGGGGTCACTTATATGTGGATTTTTTT
This sequence comes from Phocoena sinus, assembly GCF_008692025.1. Classification (NCBI taxonomy): domain Eukaryota; kingdom Metazoa; phylum Chordata; class Mammalia; order Artiodactyla; family Phocoenidae; genus Phocoena; species Phocoena sinus. The sequence continues at coordinate 74,888,597 of NC_045768.1, read as the reverse complement.
CAATAAATATGTAACAGTACTGTAGGATCTGCGGTTGGTTGAATCTGTGCATGCGAGACTAATTACAGAGGGCTGACTGTAAAGTTAATTTCCAGTATGCATGGGTTAGGGGCACTGACACCCGCATTGTTCAAGGGTCAACTGTATTTTGAAATAACATATAAGGATTGACATTTAATGAAAACTCATAGTATTAGATTATTCAAAGATGCCAAGTGTATTTTGTTAAAATCTAGTGTTGTTTTCCTTTGTCTTGTGCTTTCTTTACCTCTTTCTTCTTCCAACCTGTTTCTCTTTCTATCCCATATTTGTTTTCTTCCTCGTGCACCCTGTCCTTTCTTTTTTGGTTTTTTAACATCTTTATTGGAGTATAATTGCTTTAGAATGGTGTGTTAGTTTCTGCTTTATAACAAAGTGAATCAGTTATACATACACGTATGTTCCCATATCTCTTCCCTCTTGCGTCTCCCTCCCTCCCACCCTCCCTGTCCCACCCCTCTAGGTGGTCACAAACCACCTAGCTGATCTCCTTGTGCTATGCGGCTGCTTCCCACTAGCTATCTATTTTACGTTTGGTAGTGTGTATATGTCCATGCCACTCTCTCACTTTGCCACAGCTTACCCTTCCCCCTCCCCATATCCTCAAGTCCATTCTCTACTAGGTCTGTGTCTCTATTCCCGTCTTACCCCTAGGTTCTTCATGACATTTTTTTCCCCCTTAGATTCCATATATATGTGTTAGCATATGGTATTTGTCCTTCTCTTTCTGACTTACTTCACTCTGTATGACAGACTCTAGGTCCATCCACCTCACTGCAAATAACTCAATTTCGTTTCGTTTTATGGCTGAGTAATATTCCATTATATATATGTGTCTCATCTTCTTTATCCATTCATCCGATGATGGACACTTAGGTTGCTTCCATGTCCTGACTATTGTAAATAGAGCTGCAATGAACATTTTGGTACATGACTTTTTGAATTATGGTTTTCTCAGGGTATATGCCCAGTAGTGGGATTGCTGAGTTATATGGTAGTTCTATTTTTAGTTTTTTAATGAACCTCCATACTGTTCTCCATAGTGGCTGTACCAATTCACATTCCCACCAGCAGTGGAAGAGTGTTCCCTTTTCTCCACACCTTCTCCAGCATTTATTGTTTCTAGATTTTTTGATGATGGCCATTCTGACCGGTGTGAGATGATATCTCATTGTAGTTTTAATTTGAATTTCTCTAATAATTAATGATGTTGAGCATTCTTTCATGTGTTTGTTGGCAATCTGTATATCTTCTTTGGAGAAGTGTCTATTTAGGTCTTCTGCCCATTTTTGGATTGGGTTGTTTGTTTTTTTGTTATTGAGCTGCGTGAGCTGCTTGTAAATTTTGGAGATTAATCCTTTGTCAGTTGCTTCATTTGCAAATATTTTCTCCCATTCTGAGGGTTGTCTTTTGGTCTTGTTTATGGTTTCCTTTGCTGTGCAAAAGCTTTGAAGTTTCATTAGGTCCCATTTGTTTATTTTTGTTTTTATTTCCATTTCTCTAGGAGGTGGGTCAAAAAGGATCTTGCTGTGATTTATGTCATAGAGTGTTCTACCTATGTTTTCCTCTAAGAGTTTTATAGTGTCTGGCCTTACATTTAGGTCTTCAATCCATTTTGAGCTTATTTTTATGTATGGTGTTAGGGAGTGTTCTAATCTCACAGTTTGTATGGAAACACAAAAGACCCCGAATAGCCAAAGCAATCAGGCTCCCTGACTTCGGACTATACTACAAAGCTACAGTAATCAAGACAGTATGGTACTGGCACAAAAACAGAAATATAGATCAATGGAACAGGATAGAAAGCCCAGAGGTAAACCCATGCACATATGGTCACCTTATCTTTGATAAAGGAGGCAGGAATGTACAGTGGAGAAAGGACAGTCTTTTCAATAAGTGGTGCTGGGAAAACTGGACAGGTACATGTAAAAGTATGAGATTATAACACTCCCTAACACCATACATCCTCTCCTCTCTTGCCTTACCCTTTTCTCGCTTTCTATAACTGTTCTTGCCCTCATCTTCACTCTCCAAGGTCCTGAAACCTATATTGACTCTACTTTTAATACTGGACTTTAGTTTTTACCTATATTCTATGGCAACTACAAAATACAGGCATACATTGTTTTATTGCACTGTGTCAAGCAAGTCTGTTGGCACCATTTTTCCAATAGCATTTGCTCACTTTATGTCTGTGTGTCACACTTCGGTAATTCTTGCAATATTTCAAACATTTTCATTATTGATCTGTTGTCAATGAAATTTGATGTTACTGTTGCAAAAAAATTATGACTCTGAAGGCTCAGGTGATGGTTAGCATTTTTTGTTTAGCAATAAAGTATTTATAAATTAAGGTATGTACATTTTCTTTAGACATAACACAACTGCACCCTTAATAGACTACAGTATAGTGTAAGTGTAACTCTTATATGCATTGGAAAACCAAAAAATTTTTGTGGCTCACTTTACTGCAATATTCACTTTATTGCTGTGAGCTGAAACCAAACCTGCAATATCTCCGAGGTATGCCTGTACTGTAGACTGTGCTACGAGAGTAGGAGAAGTCAGTATTTTCACTGAGAAAGAAAAAAAATCATGATACAGCTTTTACCCGTGAAACATTCAGACACTTTTCATTTTTCTTAAATTTCAAATCAGAGAGAAACTCTGTTATTTCTCTTCCCCACATTAAGCTATCCAAGGAGAATGAAGTGTGGGTGTCAAAGAAATGTTATCTAAATAACTTTCCATGTCGGCTGTATTCAGTGCTAAGCCCTATTAAAACTCCAGGTAGGAAAAGAGTTTCTTAAGGCAGCTGTGTCATAAATGCACCACAGTGCAGTATGTGAAAACTGGTTTAGTTCTGTAATGATTTTTGGGGGAAGATTTAAAGATTATGTCCATTGTGACCTTCTAAAGAAACAATGTAAATTCTTTCTTTAGAATTTCAAACTTCCCCCTTCCCCCCCACTCCACAGTCAAGTACAGTCCCTCAGTATCTAAGGGGGTATTGATGCCAGGACTTGCCACCAATACCAAAATCCTTGAAAGTTCACATCCCACAGTTGGTCCTCTGTACCCATGGGTTCCACGTCCTTGGATTCAGCCAACCCCGATCATAAACATAGCATGTGATCAAAGGTTGCTTGAATCCTTGGATATGGAAACTGTGGATACAGAGGGCTGGCTGTAAATGGATTTTTATACTATACTTTATTAAAATTAAGAACTTTTCATCAGACACTTGAATAGAGTAAAAATGTACTTTCAGAGTCAGATAAAATGTTTGAGGTGCACATAACCAATAAAATACTGGTATTCAGAATGTTTACAGTTTCTGTGAATCAATAAGAAAAAATGATACCCCCTTTTTTAGTGGGCAAAATATTGAACAAGACTTTCAGAAAAGAGGAAGTTCAGTTGGCTGATTAGCTTATGCAAAGATGCTCAATCTCATTAATATTATGAAAACTCCAGTGTAGTTCAACACACACTAGAGTGTCTTAAATGAAAATGACTTCGAACATTATTTCAGGCTGAGGTTTATCTTCCTTATTGCACAGGAGGAAGAAACTAGCAGGTGTAGAAGGAGAACAACTGAGGAAAGGAGAGCATATTTGACTCTCACGCACTGCTGCAAATGTGGAGCAACTAGAAAGCCCATACAGTACTGGCAGGAGTATAAACTGGTACAGCCACTCTGAAAAACTATTTGTCAGGGTCTAGCACAATGGAACATATGTATTCTCCCATCTAATATTTGCTGTGTAACAAACCACCACAAAGCATAGTGAGGTGAGATTCGTGTCTTTTTGTGACTGGCTCATTTCACTTAAGAAAAGGGGAGTTGTCTAATGGTTATAGAGTTTGAGATTTGCAAGATGAAAAAATTCTGGAGACCTGTTTCACAATAATGTAAATATACTTAACATTACTGAACTGTACACTTAAAATGATTAAGATGGTAAATTTTATGTGTATTTTACCACAATAAAAAATATTTCTTGCTGTGTGTCACCGGCTTGCCTTAGGGTTGGCTGGTCTAAGCTGAGTTCAGCATGACTCTGCTTTAAGCAACATGTCTCTCGGGTTTGGCGCCTTTGAGTAGGTTGGGATCAGGTCTGTACTAGCTATTTTCATTCTAGAGCCCAAGTTTAAAAGGATGTTAGCTACTTAGGGAGAGCTCATTTCACGGTGATAGCAGAAAATCTGCAATGCTTCTGTGGCCAGGGCTCGAAACTGGCAAACTATCACTTCTGCCCACATTTCATTCACAAACATAAATTCCAATGCCAAACTCAAAGCTTAAGTGTGGGGAATTACATTCTGCCTTTAATGTGAGTGACTACAAAGTCTCAGGCAGAGAAGACAGAAAGGGATAAAGAGCTTTGGCTGAAAATTCAATCTACAACAGTAAGCTGTGACCAAGCAATTCCACTGCTAGTGTAGACCAGATAAAAAGTCTGTGTTACTAGAAGGCATGTACAAGTTTGTTCTTAGCATGACTTTTCATTATAGCCCAAACCTGGAAATAACCTAAGTATCCAACAGTAGTAGAACAAACAAATAAATTGAAGTGTATCCATATAACTTAATGTAAAAGAGCAGTGAAAATTTACCACTACAGTTAACACCATGGGTACATCTCATAAACATAACTTGAGTGAAAGAAGCCCAAACAAAAACAATATACACTCTATAATTCCATTCATATATTTTAAAAACTGGCCAAGTTAATACATGGTGACCGAAGTTAGCATAATGGCTCCTCACACAAGGAGGTGAACAACGTTTCCCTTCTAAATATGGTTGTGGATACATGGGTGTGTCACATTTTAAATTCAGGTGTATGTATTCACTTGCTTAATAGTGTATCTTTTGCAATTTTGGCCCTTTCTCATCTTGGCAAGAGGTAAGAAATAGAAGGAAAAGAGATGTGCAGAAAAGGAAATGTAAGATGATCTTTCCACCTAGAAAGCTATTTGATATAGTGAGAGAAGCATGGTGACTAGAGTCGGAAAACTTGGATTCAAACCTCTTCTCCAGCCATTTGAGATTGTACAAGTTGCTTATTATTCCTTATCTTATTTTCTTTATATCCTTATGTAGAGGTAGTTAATAATCCCCATCTCTTGCATTGCAGTGAAAATTAAATAAGAAGATATGTAAAGCGCCTATCATAGGTATTGGTTCATTGTAGTGGTTAAACTATGCTGGTGTTTTTTCCTCCTTTTCCTTCTCAAAATTCTCAATTTAGCCCAGGTATTGTTATTGTCAATGGAGGTTTACCAAAAAAAATCATATTTTAGAAACTCATTTTTAGACTGTGTGTTGTATTGTCTTCAGTCGCATTTTTTTCATAGGACCGATAATGGTTTTGGTACTTATTCATTTGACCACTTATTGTAGTAAGCAATAAGAATTTTACATGGATTTCTGATTTACAAAGCCCCCAGTAATAAGAAATATTAGACATCATCCATTCAACCATCTCATCTTGAAATTGAAAAAGTTGAGTCCTAAAACTTATAATTCACATGTAAGGTAACACAGCTAGTTAGGAAAGAGTTGAGGTATGAACTCAGTTCTGTATTCAGTTACGCTGGCTTTCCATCACATCATACTACCTGCTTGAAATAGGACCTTGAGCATCAAATACTTCTGATGTTTCTGCATGAGAGTGTGGATCCTTGTACTTCCAGTGCCTAATATGGTGAGTGACACTTTGTAGACATTAAATGAGTTTAGAATAAGTGAAAAATTTAATGGTATAAAGTTATTTTATATACCTTGACTGGATAGAATATTACAAGTCATGTTTATTATGCTGGATAAGATATGAATATAGATTCCAGTAGATAATATCTCCAGTTCCGTCCCTATGGTCAATCTCATCTCTGACTCTTACTCCCATAAATGATCTGGGTTTTCACTTTCTCTGAAGATCTAGATCAAATTAGGTTACATACCTCCCATCAATTCCATGGTTTAGAAAGGTACAAAGCCCTGTAAAATATTTCTGCAAATTCAAGGGGACATTTTCATGGCTGCCTTGGTCTCTTGGCTCCTGTTTCTATTCATGCAGACTTTACTCTTCATTCTACCGATCCTGATGGAAAATTTGAAGTTTGCTTTGATTTATACAGAAACACACAAACCTTAATCATAAAAAATTATACATGAAGTATAAATTTATACATGTATACGTGAAATAGCATTATTTAAAATTTGGAAAAAAAGAAATATCTCAATAATGCAAATAACTTAAAAAATTTTGGCCTCATCGTTCTTAAAAATCTTTTATTCACCCTATACCATGGAATTTCACTGGCCCTCCTTCCCAATCTGTTTAGCCACTGTTCATCTTGGTGAGCTGACCTGTCACTTCTGGCTTTTCTGTCCTCTCTCTACTTTGTTTCTAGAGTCAAATATATCAATGCTCTTCTTGTCTCATGCAAAGCAGATTTTTTCTTTCAGTTGACATCTTGAGTAGACTACAGTCCCAATCCTGGGGGTGTAGAAAGGACTGAGAAAGTTGAGGTGTGGAGGTACTACATCTGTCTTCCACCTCAAGTCTTAGACTTTTCCCCTTGTCATGTTTGTTTATGAAAGAACTTTTCTGGAGTAGCACCTCTAGCCTCTGTGTCATCCCTATTCATTTTACCTCTTTGAAGAGGAGTGACTTACCTGATTGATAAAATATCTGTGTGAAAAATAAGCTGAATGTGATTGGCTCAGTTTATTTCTTCGGAATGTCTTAGACCTGTCTGCAAGAGAGCACATATTTAAACATAATTATGAGTATATCTCACACTGCTTAATATCCTACTTTTGTCACTTAACATTGGATGGAGGACATTTTAAAAATAGTTCCTTTAAACGTTGAGCTTTTTAAAAGCAACAAAGCATGAATTGTGAGGAACCAATAGTACATCAAACATCACCATACCTGCTAAATGTTCTGTTAGCTTCTCTATAGGATTTAGCAAGTTTTCTTTCCTATTCTGTGTTGATGACAGAATCATATGTATAAATTGATATACACTCATTTCCTTCTTTGAAAAGGAAATAAATATATTTACTATATACCTATTGATATCTTTTTAAATGTCTACCATTTCTAATCATATTTCTCTTGTTTTTGCCTTCTTCCTTTAATGTGATGTTTCTGTGAAGTCAAAGAATGCACAAAGATAGACAGGTGTTTGCCTTGGATTGGGGAAAAGTATCCAACCTTGAAATGATTGACATACCAAGGATCTGGAACCAAGCAAAACCAAGAGATAGGGTATCAGATAATCTAGTGTATCATGACCTAGACAAGCTTTGCCCACAGGCACATTGGGGAGCTCAGCAAGGAATAAGCAATGGGAGTGGCAGGCAAGAGTACCTGCAAAGCCAGCTCTGTACAAGACCAAGGCCAGAGAACTCATTGGATTATAGAGCTGGCCCCAGGAAGGATAGTCAGCAGTTCAGACTACACTGTGGGAAGAAAGTGGGGAGCTCAGAATTGATCTAGATCTGTCTCTTATCCAGAGGTGTCCAATAGGAAGAGTCCATAGTTAGGAGTCTCCAGATGCTGATAACTGAAGCAGAAGGTGAATGAGGCTCTTTATAGTCTACCAGGATTGAGACTACTTGCTGGCTAGTAAAGAGGAATATGGGATCAAGATATAGTTTTTAAGAATTCCAGGCTGAGACAGGTTAAGAGGGTTGTCAAAATTCCTGTTGAGAGGGCTAAGCTCCATTTAGCCAAGGCACAAATGAAAAACTGAGGTTGAGGTCTGGGTGCCTCCTGTGAGCACCTAGTTTACCCCATGAAGTGTAAGGGCGAGGCTAAGGCCCAGAGACCTTGACATACACACCTAGGATTCACCCCAGGCACGTGACATTTTGTGATTGAAGAAATATTTTTCTTCGATGTTTAACTTGTTTGCTTATCTCCATACATATTAGTATTTCTTTCTGTTTCATTCCTCCTTAATTTATCTTGGCTATTGACTACTTTTCTTTCAGCTTAAATTTTTAGAAGTTGAGTGTGAAGGTATAAATAAGTCCTTCGGGTATGTTAAAGGTAAAAATTCAAATGTACCCAGACAAAGATAAGCCATCTTCAAAGAAAAGCACCCAAGGTCCAAAGAACCAGGTTGTATAACAATGAAATGGACTCTTGTTCTGATCACATTAGTAGAAAGGGGCCTACAGTGAAGTAGCTTTTTGTGTTTAGTCGTAGCTACGGACGTCACGTTCAAACTGTAAATAGTCTGAACACTATTTGAGGAAAAAAACACATATTGGGCTAAGTTTTAAATGTTTCGTGCCCATCGGAATAAATATTCATTAATTTTTTCCTACATCTTTGAGGAATATGCCATTTGACCATTGCAACCATCTGTAGATCTTTTGGCCATTGCCCCTCATTCCTTGAGAATTTTAACAACTGGCTCGCTGTCTCTCACCAACACTTCTCCAGTCATAAATCTTGAACATTTCAGTATTCACAGAAAAGATGCTTCCAATAAGCTATTCTCTGAGCTTTTGGAGCAGCTCATTTCCTAGGATTTTTTCTTGCACTCCACCCTAGCCACCCAACTCCACCTCTTCCATAACCCCTATTGCAAACACACTTTCCAGCTACAACCCCCAGCTTTCCATCTTACTTCCTCTAATGTCCTCATAGTCAACAATTCTTCAACCCCTCTGCTTTTTCCAACCCGTTTGACTATTTTCATCTTTTACTCTCTTGACCACTCCTTAGCCTCACTTCCCTCCTAGCCTGGCTAACATCATAAGGCCCATCGTTACGATCACTTTCTTGCATACATTCTCAATTCCTCAGTCCCTCACTCCCTCTGTTATCCTCACCTGGCTACATTTAAATTCCAGTCTTTTTTCGGCTGTAATGACACAGATAATATGAAAAAAAAAAATCACACAACCACGCTGTCTGGTCTCACTTTAAATTCATGGCAGATGTATGTTGTCCAGTTATCCAATTACATTACCCTAGCTTCATCCTCTCTTAGGCAAATATTTTGAAACTTCTTCTATGTCTTCAAATCACCAATACCTCCTTCTCCCTCCTCATTCTTTTTTCTTGATTATTTAATGTTTGACTAAGAATATAGAGACATATCCAAGAAAACTTATATATTTCTACAACCAGTATACCAATTTATCTGAATTTGAATCTGTGTTTTGCCTTTCTTTTTGTAACATTGTTTGTATTCTTTTTCATGGCCGATGCTTCTCTTTGCACTGGGATCCAACCTGTCTTCTAAAGTTATGACAGCTGCTTTTTCCCTCTTTCCCATGTTATCAAATTTTCTTTTTCCTGGACCATTTCCTTTAATATCCAGGTACAATAATATCTCATTAAAATATTTTCTTGGCCTTATATCTGCATGCCCTCCCCCTTTCTCAGGTCTCTTGTTTAGCAGAACATCCTTTCTTCACTTCACATCACTCAAGAAGGCATTTGCTTTGATAGTTCCCTGGCACGTGATCTTAATAAGGCATTAATGGCATTACCTTTGCCAAATTTGATCAAGTCTCAGTCTTAGTCTTACTCTTCCTGTGAGCAGCAATGAGCGGAGCTGAGGACAATTTTTCTTGAAATACTTCTTTACTTGATCTCTTAATACTTCTAATACTTCTCCTCTAAGTTCACTGGTCTTTAAAGTTTCATTTTCTGATTCTTCGTCTTTGGGACTTCTGAGCGTGGGAATGCTCCAGGCTCCAACTTGCTTCTTCTCAATTTTCACTCACTGTGTGGTTGATCACATCCAATATCATGGCTATAAATAGTTTAAGTACTTTACCGTTATATCTTCTGACTCAACCTTTCCTCTGAATTCTAGACTCATATATAATTGTCTATTTATATCCCCACGTGGCTATCTAATGGACAAACCTAAAACGTCTGGAAGTGGACTCTTGATTCTCATCCATCTCCTAAAATACCTGTTCCTTCTGTAATCTATTTATCTCTGCAAGTAGGAACTCAAATCTCTTGGTTTCTTAGGACAAAAAAAAATGAGTCATCTTCTCTCTCATTCCCTACATCGGATGCTCAACCAAGTAGCAAATGCTATTGGCTCTAGATTTGAAATAAATCTGAAACCTGGCTTCTTGCATTACCTTTATTAATATTACCCTAAGACAAATTCCTAATAAACACAGATATACTCACACACATATTCTCTATCTATCTCTCTATGTACACAACTTGAACTTACACACACTTTCAGTGGCTTCAAAATATACAGCTAATTTTAAGAAAATAATTTATTGGGTGGTTAGAATCTATACAGTATAAGTCAATAATCATAGATTGCCCATTATTCATACTTAAAGAATAGGTATTTTTTCCCCCTTGGGCTTACACATGGCACTGTTAGGTCAAAAATAGAAGATTTCCCAGACTGGGAGTCAGAATAATTATCTGAAGCAATGCTGTTCAGAAGTTGTGTAATACAGATACCTTTGCTTTACTCCTTTGCTTCAGTTTCCTCAGCCACAAAGTGGGGCCTGAAATACATTCATCTTTTGCCTTTAAAAAAATTTGGCTCCTTGTAATAACAAGAGGAAAATATTTTGAGAAACTAAAAGAAAAAGAAAATCAAGATACAGTATAAAATATTATACAACCGCTGGGGATCTTAAAGGAATGCAATTCCATTTCTCACCTCTTTTACCCCAGCTCTGCTTCCCTGTGATTGCACAATTTAACACCACAATCTGATGCCCAGGAAGTAAACTAGTACAGTATCTATTCATCCTGCCAATCAAAAGCAGAGTAATATGCAATCCTACCCAGTAAGTGAGACTTGGGTTGGAGAATTGGGGGAGGCAGAGAACTATTTGAAGATTATTAATATCAAAGACTTAATTTTGTCATTTTACAGAGTTGAGTTAATGGATTGAACTTGTGGCTGTTTAATGTAGTTTTGTCAGAAAATGATGCGTCAGAATTTTTACATCTGAAATACTTGCTCTTTTAAGCCGACTGGAAGCATCAATCATAGGTAACATTTTCCTGCTGATAGTTCTTTTTTCTCTCCTTATCAAAAAAAGGAATTTATATGCGATTTTTCAACGGAAATAGAAGAAAGTCAGTTCGTTTCAAAGACACTTTAAAGCCCCCTGGATTTCTATTTAACTTTGAAAACAAACTTAAACTGATATTATGGATTCTATTAGCAGTCATGACCGCACAAGTCCCCATTATCATTCCTTACACCTTGACTTAGGTATTCTAACAGGAAGCCTTCAATGTAGGATGCTATACTTACTTTGGGGTTTTGAGTCTGCAGACTCTGGGAGAGAGAAAGGAAGTTAACCTTTTTATGGACTTAGTAGGTTCTGACCACTCTTCTAATCTGGCTCTTTGCATTCAGAGTTTATCTCATATATAATCATCACGGTAATTATTTGAGATAGGTGTTACATTTCCCGTTTAACAAATGAGGTTACAAAGGCTCCGAGAAATTGAATGACTTGCCCAAGGTTATTCAGCTAATAAATAACAGATTCAAGAATCAAGCTCAGATCTTTTTCTTTCAAAGTCTGAACTCTTTGGCGTAATCTATTTGTAATTAGGATTCCTTTCTGAAAATTAAGTGAATTTAGCCCAAATTTAGATACACATTTACAGTCATTTGCAAACAAAAATAGAAAAGAAATCTATGCAAATTAGTGTGATTTAATACAAAATGGCTTAATGTGGGAATCACAAGACATTCTTTTTGGTCTCAGCTGTCACACTAACTAGCTTTGTGACCCTGGGGCGCCACTTGGGACCTTAGATTTCTCATCTGTAAAATGAGGGTGTTGAACTCAATGATCTTTACATCCTTTCCAGCATAAAAATATTCTGTGTTTCTGAGTGGGAACTAGTTGAAGTGCATTTTCCTCTTTTCAAACTCATATTAGTAAAACAACTGAAGGGAAACAAATGAAAAGGGGAACAAAACCACCTGCCATACTTCTGTGCCATGCCATAATCTCATTAAATTCCCACCACCAACCTGTGTGTCAGGTGTTATTAACCCCCTCCCGTTCTTTTGTTTGTTTGTTTTGTTTTGTTTTGTTTCTTTTTGCGGTATGCGGGCCTCTCACTGTTGTGGCCTCTCCCGTTGCGGAGCACAGGCTCCGGACGCGCCGGCTCAGCGGCCACAGCTCACGGGCCCAGCCGCTCCGCGGCATGTGGGATCTTCCTGAACCGGGGCTCGAACCCATGTCCCCTGCATCGGCAGGCGGACTCTCAACCACTGCGCCACCAGGGAAGCCCTATTAACCCCCTTTTAACGGAAGGGAAAAGCCTCAGAAGTGAAGCAGTTCACCCAAGTTCACTAGCAAGATACAATATTGAAGGAGTGTTTGAAAAGTTTAGCTGGAGGAAAAAAACCACTATTATCATTCTGTAAAACAAAGTGCTTTGAAAGTCTTATTTACTTGAACTAGACTCATATGATCATATAAAGTTAAGTAAATATGGGCTCTAACACACATAGCACCTCTTTATAGTTTCCACATGAATAGAGCATGTTCATGGTATACTCATGCAATGAGGGAAAGAAGTTTTGATCTAGCATGTTTTCCAATGTTGATGAGTGCCCAAGTCTTAGATCTTAATCTGGTGAACTATATTTATTATTTTGAATATTTCTTCAAAATATGTACCTTAATTAGCTCTTTGCAAAGTAATATAGAGGAGAGAACCTATTGTACAGTACAGTTTAAGCATCCGTTCTTGTTGACATCAGTACAGAAAGGTAGGAGGAGAATAAAGTCCAGTGGAGTTTGGAGAGGTAGGGAGATAGGCAGGGAGAGGACCTTGCAGGGCCTGTTGGCCAGGCTGAGGATGTTTGCTTTTCCCTAAGGGAAGTAGGACATGCTTAAAGGTCACATGATCCAGATTGAAATCCAAAAAGATAATCTGAGCTGCACCAAGAAAAATGGATTATTACAGACTCTCTAGAGAGGGGCAGATGAACTAGTTATGATGGTATTGCTATAAACCAGGTAAGAGAAAAGGTGACAGACGTTCAGGTTGTAGGTATGGAGATAGAGTGAGATGGATTGACTTGACGGATGTATAGGAGATGAAACTGACAGAACTTGAATATTGATGGTGAGGCAAGAAAGATGTGAGGAATAACTCCTACATTTCTCGCACAAGCAACTGGGTGGTAGTTTTGGAAATGCACCAGGTTGGGAGGTTGATAGTAGTGGGAAGGGGATATTCCAATAAATATATTACAGAGTGTGGTGCTTTGCAGCTGAAGTTTCTTCTAAAGAATGCTTTCTGATATATCCTCTTGTTAATGCCACTCTCCTCCTTAGAACACAAAATTCTCAAAAAGAATGAGTATAATAATCATAATGATGTATGTTTGAGAGAAAAAGTCTTGATAACTTATTATTCTGTTTCAGACCAGCATTTGTACTTTCCCCTTAATAAGCTTGTCACAAAATGTGAAATCCCATTTATTGCGGATAACTAACAGCTGGCGTTTTCTGAGGACTGAGAGAGATACAGGTGCCTTTGGCTTGATGAGAAACGTTAAACATACATGCTTACCAACTAGGTTTTTTGATCGGAATGCTCCTCTAACATTTTTTTGCAGTGGGCCTTAGAGGGTATTCATTTAATTCTGGCATGGTCCTGCATTGTCTCTCAGCAATTTCCTTTTGAAATTGGGGCTCGAAGGAACTGACCTAAACTTTCGGAAGCTCCTATCGGAAACACATCCAAACTCATTTTACACGTTCTAAGTGCATTATTGGCACAGCGAATATTTTCTGAGTTCTGTTACGTATCAGATCTTATGCTATGTGCCTTTCAAGTGTTTATCCTTTTTAGTTCCTACGTGAATGCTCTGAGGCAGGTAATATTTTTCTAGCCATTTGACGCAAGAAACAAAAATGATAACGCTGGATCTCTATTTTTGTACCGTGTTACAGCCAAAGCATCTGTGTAAGTGAGAAACGTAAAAGAGATGGAGGAAAGAGAGAAAAGGGGAAAAGAAGGGAGTTTCCTCAATTATTTCAGAATATGGAGGTACTTTCTCTTATAAACACCTGCCAGGAATCATAGCTCTTTATATATTTGGTTATGTTTCATGACAACTATTTAAGATGTTCATCCTGGTGTTCTGTGGCTATTAGAATAATGTACTCCATGAGTGACCTGAGAAAGCCAAAGAACAGAGAACCCAGGAATCTGTCTGTTAAAGGTGATCCAGTCAAATGAATCTACAGAGGAACCCACTTAACCAAGAAAATCTGTCCCGTACAATCATAGAAATAAACCATTCTTCTGGGGACACAAAAGTATGGTTGAAGTATCACCTAAATACAAGACTTCTTCCTAGAGTTCTCCCCAAAGTCATGAGAACATTTTTTTTTTTAAATTGGAGTATAGTTGATTTACAGTGTTTAGTTTCAGGTGTACAGCAGAGTGAATCAGTTATACATATATTAATACACATATCCACTCTTTTTTATTTAGATTCTTTTCCCATATAGGCCATTTCAGAGTGTTGAGTAGAGTTCCCTGTACTATACAGTAGATCCTTTTAATAGTGTCTCAGTCTCCTTTCAAAGTGCCACTCCTCTGGCCTGTTAACCATTCAGATACTTAGTTAACACTGGTGGGCTGCCTACTTCATTCTCAATCCTGTGCTGCGTATGAGGGATACCAGATGAAAGGCATATTCAAGCTAAAATTAAACGTAAACCTTGTGGAAGCAGACAAGGAGCAAAAGAAACACTAGGTAGAAAGGGGCAGGGATAGGGTAGTGGGGGAGTAGGGACGACTTTTACTTAGATTTGTCTAACTTTGCCAGTCTGTGATGTTTTGACTCAGCAAACTAAAATATTTTATATTTTATTTTATATCACCCCTTGTTGTGTTTTGGAGATTAGATTTCACGTATTTCTTGCAATACTGCAAACATTCTGATTTGGGAAATATGGAACAGGGCCCAGGGCCCACGGACCTGCATTTTAAACAAAACCTCCCAAGTAATTCAGATACATACTAAAGTCTGAGAATCAGTTGTCAACAGAAGTCACTTTTTCTCTGCTATGCATCTTCCTTAAGGAACAACAGTCAGCCGAGCCTCAAAAATACAAGGGATCTAAGTAGAAGAAAGTATACTTGGCAAGATGAGTAGTCATTGGGGGTGTAAATTGCCAGTGAGTTGCACTTGAGAGTTGACCTCCTTCATGTTATTAGTTAGGCTGAGACACTTCATGCAAAAAAAGAAATGCCCCGGTCCTTTTGCTGTTCTAGCTGTTAGAATCAGAAGCATATTCTCTCCCTTGGAAGTTAACATTTACAAGTAGACCAGAAAATGGGGATGGGGAGTAACATGGGAAACGAAAGCACTTTCATAAAGCAGCTCTAGATTTTAAAGGTGAGAAGTTCATTCACTCAGGTACAACATTCTATTTTTATCTCCTCCCTGGAATACTTAGATCTGACCATTGTGCCTGCCGGCTTCTATCCCAGTGCTGCCGTGGGCTGCCTTAAAAGGAAAGTGCTTATGTAAAAAAGACAAGTGTAGGAAGGCAGGCATCAGCTTATCACACCAAGGAGCTCAGCAATTCCACCCACTGCTTCTTTCCCAGAGCAAACTCCCAAGAGATGCTCCTCTTGTGAGATGTCTGGTGCTTTACAATGCTTCCCCAGCCCTTTCTGATATGATGATTTCCTCCTGATAGCTTAATTTTATTAGATCATAGGAGCACAGTCTGTAAATGTGAAAACACTTAAAGGGAAAGAGAAACTTTCAAAGCAGCTGTTTAATGTAGGGTTTAGGAGAAAATACCAGAATCTGGGAGGGGAGGGAAAAAAAACAAAAAAACCCCTAAATCTGAAACCTTACAAAATAAAAGCTAAAAAGCTATTTAGACAGGCTCCTTTTCCCTGTATGAGTAAAACATTCATGAATTCCACTGCTATGGTATTGTATGCTAGATGCAATCACAGACTCTTACGCAGAGCAGAAATCATTGAAAAGTGTACTGTTACCTTACATGCTTCACGGAAAATCCATAAAATCTGCATTGCAAGGCCCTGTCTCTTACTGCAGCAGCATTGCTTCACAAGTTTCCAGGAGAACGAGCAGTGATCTTCACTTTCTGTAATGCCATTCCTAACAAGATGCCTGGAGGAGAGATAGCTGGCTGCTGTAAGGGCTGCTCTGTAGCCCTGATGGGGATAGAAAACATAGAAAAGGGGCAAATGATCTCACACAGGGCCTAGTCACTATCAGTGCCCTGTAAATCAATCCAGGGAAACACCTGATGAACTGGAAAGCAGATATGCCTCTTCATGAGTTAGAAAGACAACTCCAAAGAGAGGCTCCTTCAAAAGACAGCTCACCCCTCCATAGGTGATAGAGATCACACAGTCTCTTTTAGCCACAAAGAGATTGTCCTCTTTCATGTGTCTATCCACTTACCCATCCATCCATCTATGCTTGATCTATCTGTTCATTTTGTGAATATTTTAAAGTGGCTGCCACATTCTGTGCACCATACACTAGAAACACAAGGATGGATAAGATTCCTGCATCCCACTGTTGATTTAAAAAAACCACGTGACCTAAAAGTTGTGAGTTATGTTTTTCTCGGGACCTTACTGAGGACTGTAGCCTGGGAGACAACCTCTCCACTCTGAGACACTGTTCCAAAGAGGTAAGGGAAGAGCCAGGACATATAGGAATTTTTGCTGGGAAAAGAACTCACGTAATAGAACATTAAAAGATAACTGCTGGGCTTCCCTGGTGGCGCAGTGGTTGAGAGTCCGCCTGCCGATGCAGGGGACACGGGTCCGTGCCCCGGTCCGGGAAGATCCCACATGCCGCGGAGCGGCTGGGTCCGTGAGCCATGGCCGCTGAGCCTGCGCGTCCAGAGCCTGTGCTCCGCAACGGGAGAGGCCACAACAGTGAGAGGCCCGCGTACCGCAAAAAACAAAAAAAACAAAACAAAAAAAGATAACTGCTAATCATAAAACACAGACATCTCAAGTAAATGATTTTAGTGTTTTTCTATGTATGAGAAGATGCAAGAGTCTGGGCTCATTGAAATTATTCCTTTGATAGGCATCTCAGTGATGTAGGGCTAGACTCCTGTTTTCCTCCATCCCTTCAAGGTGAACTGCCCACGTGGGCTGCTGTGACTGACCGCTCGATGGCAGGCAGTGTTCTTTGTTCTTTGTCCACATCACTAAAACCCCTCACATTTAAGTAGAAAGACATTGACATATTTCTGGTTAAAAATAATAGATTGAACACATTGTTACCTCAGCTCGACCTCAGAAGATGAACAGAATAGGGGAGGATGAGCGGTAACTAATTTAGAAGTCCCCAGAGAGCAGACTAATAGGTCGACA
Source organism: Phocoena sinus (assembly GCF_008692025.1). Lineage (NCBI taxonomy): Eukaryota > Metazoa > Chordata > Mammalia > Artiodactyla > Phocoenidae > Phocoena > Phocoena sinus. The sequence continues at coordinate 74,871,151 of NC_045768.1, read as the reverse complement.
GTAGGGAGGTCTGAGAACCTACCCAGTTTGTATGAAGGGACCCTTGAGGGGCTCAGGCAAGGCTTCAATCATAAGAAATGGTTGAAGGGGACTTCCCTGGTGGTTCAGTGGTTATGACTCCACACTTCCGATGCAGGGGGGGCAGGTTTGATCCCTGGTTAGGGAACTAAGATCCCATGCGCCACATGGTGCAGCCAAAAAAGAAAAAAAAAAAAAGGAAGTGGTTGAAAGTTTAAGAATCACGTAGAATACCAAAAGTTCCTCCATCACATGCTGCAGACAGGGAATGGCCTTTCTACTTCCGCCTAGAACATATAGGGGGTTTATTCTCTGGCAAGGGATACCAGAAGATCTCTGTACCGTAAAACACAAGCAGCAGTGAAGAGCAGGGTTCCCTACTGAAAACAGGCCCAGTTGGCACTAAATGATACGCTGAAGGTTGAGACCTCCCCTCTGCTACTGTTTTTCTCTGTCAGCTCTTCGGACACCTATAGCTGGGTATACACAGTCCAGCCAGATCTTAGGAAATGTTTTCTATTGCATCTAACAACCTGAATGAGTTGACATGGGGGGTTCGCTAACTTTAAAAATAAACAAGCAAACACTATTTCAGTCAGTTCCATGTGCGGTAAAGACCACCATCCACAAGCCCTGTCCACAAGCACATACTTCCATTCAGTTTTAATTTCCACACTTTTATATGTCGAGGGGGGGAGCTAAAGATCAGATTAGAGGGAAATCTCTAATACAGAAAAGACCAAAACAAACAAACAAACAAAAACATAGAAAAGGCATCTTGGAGAAAATAAAGTCTATATGGGAGAAAAAGAATACTAAAACAAAGCTATTCTTTAACAAAGCTGAGATTAGAAGAGAAGATACTGAAGCCATTGGAAAAATAAAAGTTCAGGGTTTCTCGGGTGGTGCTGGAAGCAGCCAGGAGAGTTATTCGAAATCTCTGCAGTGTGGCCTCACTCTACAGTAACCACTGGACACGTGTAGCTATTTAAATGCGATAAAATTAAAAATGTCTAAATATTTGATGAATTTGATGTCAGCATTAACAAAGTGATGGAGGAATGCTGAAGAGGGTGTTAGGACCTTTGGCTCAGGAAGCTAAGGGGAGGAGCCATTTCACCCGAGTCATGTTTTGACAAATGGGAAATGGGGTAGAGAATGTCCTGAGTTTGAGACCAGGCAGGTCTTATGTGCTTTCAGGCTTTGGTCCTATCTGTGCTCTTTCCTGTGACTTGAGAGTTTGAAGAGGCCGTGAAAGCAGAAGTGAGTGCTCCAGGGAGAGATGCAGGCCTAGGAAATCTGAGAAGACAAGAGGACATAATGTTAAAAAAAGAATCTCTCAGTTGTTGGTTCAGTGGATGCAGAAATGAAATATTGTCAGATGAACGCTGGGTGAGAGTATAGAGACCACAAGAGAATGTGGCTAGTGTGATCAATGTTGAAAAGGTAGAATAAAACGTCTTTGGTTTAGTTACTCTTCACAGAATCATGTTCCCTCTGGCTCTGTCCATTATATGTTTAGAATTCCATTAAAGTATAAGCTGCACACCTACATGATAGAAAATAGTTCTAAAATCCAAAAAGCAAGAAAATGTTGCTCCCTCTCATTACATTCAAAACCATCTATAAAATCTCACGTGTGTTTTGTCGAGACGCTGTTTTCTGGCCAGTGATCCGCAAAAAAAAGAACATGGGTCCGGAAGGCCAGTTGTCGGATGGAATTCAAATAATTAACTTTAAGGGAGGGAAGGGATGAGAAGATGAGACACATGAGTCAGGAACAAGTTTCAGAAATAGAACAAACAAAAATTGGGGTCTTTCTGAAGTCTTGCTTATCATAGGTAGGTGTCATTTATTATTTGTGACCGTTATGAATAAGAGCAAGTTAAAACAATGAAAGCAGAAAGGCATTCACAATCTTCTTTTTTTTTTTTGAGTCACGATCTTATTTCTAATGTAACAGAAATGTTATTGATAACAGGAGTTTAATTTTAAGACTGCTTATTTATGATATTAATAAATTCACATTTGCAATTCATGTTAGCACATTTCAGGATATAGGCATTGTATTAACTATAAAAGGTGTCACTAGTCCTATTACAGAATGTCTGTTGCAGGATTCGTTAATTTATTAAGCACGCTTTCAGTACGTATCAAGAGTTATGCTTCTATACTTTAAAGACACATGTGCCTAAGACAAGGTATTTGTTCATCACTGCAGATAAATAAGGAGGTATTTTACCATTAAAGTGTGTGTGTGAGAGGGGAGAATTCAACTACTCCTGGTAAAGATAAACAAAATTTGCTAAACAACTTTTCAGTTACAAACACTATATGCTATGTTATTTAATCATCCAAACTACCCTGAGAAGGAGCTATGGTTTTTCTTTTGGGCATCAGATGAAGTTGAGGTTTCATCCATTTAGCGGGCACCGTATTCTGCAAAGTGAAATGTAAAGGTATTTGAAATACATCCTGAACAACTAGTAAATTATTTAATTCATTTATCTAGAAATACTACATGTATTCAACAGTTATTCATGCTCTTTTGCCAAGTGTCCAGCTCCATTCTAGAAGCTACAAAAAAAAACCAGACTGAATAGGTATTCTCATGGGAGAAATAAGATAATAAGCAAATAAATGGATACTGTGGCAGGTGGCGATAAGTATGGTGATGAAAAATAAAGCAGGCCTGGGCACTTTCTAAGTGAGTTAGAAAAAAAAAAATGCAGAGTGAACCTCCACCCACTTTTTTCTGCATTTTCAAGCTGATGAGAGTATCTAGAAGGAAAGAGCATCCAGAGGAAAGGGTTACTGGCTTTCCTGCAACATCCCTGTGCTGCGGGACAGCACAGCATTACTCTCCACCTGCCTCTAGAGGGCAATTCAGGCAGTGTGGTAGATGCTTCTCTGAAAATGAGTCTTCCTGGAATAAACTTACGGTTACACATGATGAGTCGTTCCAGAGATGTGGAACGTCATAGTGCCTATAGCTAACAGTAAGGTGTTGTGCCCTTAAAAAGTTATTCAGAAGGTAAATCTCAGGTTAAGCGCTCTACACACACACACACACGTAGAAAACAACCAACCAACAGAGGGGCACAAGGAAACTTTTGGAGGTGATGTCTTTATTACCTTGATTGTGGTGATGGTAACTTGAGTGTACACGTGTCCAGACGCACCAAATTATATACATTAATTATATGCATTTTGGGGGCATAGTGATTATACTTTAGCGCAGCTGGAAAAATAAAAATTTTGAAAAGGAATCTTCTTGAGCTGGAGTGACAGACTGCTGGGTAATAGTCAACAGTATCACACTTCTGGTTGCCCCCTCAGTTGTCTTCTGCTGTGTCTGGCGTAGGGGCTTCTCCTAAAGCAGGGGACCCTGATTCACCCCAGTAAAGCCTGCTGGGACTAAGTCCCTGGCTCTGATTCCATCAGTTCCTGGATCTTCACATTCCCCCCATAGATGCAGAGTGCCTGTATACACTGGGTCAAAGGACTGCACAGAGGTAGCTTATATTTCCCTGAGGTAAAAATGTGAATTTGTGTCAGATATGTACCCTTGTTATTTTTCATGTGGGTTTAGTGTCTCCAGGGGTAAGAGTGGGTCCCTCGGGGAGTGGGACAATGTTTTTTGCTTACTTTTTATTAACTCCATTCCCTTTTCTCCCTATCTTGTGCTTTGAGTGCAGCCTGTTGCCACAAAGAGGTCCAGTTAATTATTCAACAAAGCTTTCTGAGTATGTCTGAAATACCCCCCATAGTTCAGTGGCGTTAGAGTCACAAAGATGTGGACAAATTGATTGTTGCCTTTGAAATGCTCATAAACTGTGAGCATAAAAGCAATAAGCACATGGATAGCTAGCTATAAGATATCTAAAGGCAGCATATGGACAGGAAAATAATTGTGGTGAAAACTTAAAAGGTCAGTGTGAGCTTAGGCTCAGGGAAATTAGGCCAAAGTTAATTTGTGAATCATGAACTATGATAATGAAACAAAGAACTGTAATCGAGGAGGCTGTTCCCAATGTGTGGAATGTCATAAACAAAGGCATAACTTCTGGAAAGAGTTAAACATATGTGGAACATAGAATGTGCATCAGCCTGGCTAAGTCACAGTTGTAGGAGTGAGGAGAGACAAGGTCAGATAGGCTAATTGGGATTTGTTACTAGAGGGCATGGAAGCCAAAAAGAAGGATATAGTTTTATGCTAACAGGTAACGGGAGCTGCTGTCCGTTTGCAAACTGGAGACTCATTTAGGGAAATGAGAACATAAAAACATCTTAGAAAGCATTTACGACTGGGTGGTCATTTATATGCCGTTCCAAAATAATAGTAATAAACTCTTTAGCATATATAACTAAAAAACTAACTGTGACCAACCTGCAACTTAATCCCTAGTAAGGACGGCTCAGGCACCTAGTCCACATCTGGAATAAGTCTGTTTAATACCTCCCACCCCCGTGTGTGTGGGTGTGTGGATACACACACCCACACACACTTGTTTCTTCTTTACGTGAAGGAGATCTCTTTCAAATTTGAGGAGATAGCCTTAGTTCGTAGACATATGAACAACAACACTGAATGTTAATATCTTGCTTAAAAATTCTTGTTTAGTGATCCTCTTTTATTCCCTCTCTTCCTGCTACGCTTCTTTGCTCTCTCCTTGGAAACAAAAATTGTCTAGAAGTAAAACATTTGCACAAAACTGTCAGAACGCTCCCACCTTATGAACAGAGATACTCAGCGTCTCCTAGCCTGTCTTCTCGCCCCATTGAGAACTGTGGGTCCCCCTGCAGTGGGGGGACCACTTTGCCGGGAGACATGGGAAGAAGATTGTGAGGTCTGTGCATTGCTATCTCCCTGACCCTGCAGCTTTCCAGATTTTCCTACCAAATTGCTGTATCTAGTAAATACGATAAGTGGAGGCATGTCTGTCCCACAAATTACTCCCTGGAAAGCTCTGTCTGAAGTCAGATTTGCAGGAATAAAGAGCCTGTCATACATTCAGCTCTGGAGGCCACCAGGTAAAAGCAGATTCTGTATTTCATCCCTTTTGTTGGCAAAGTCATCTCTTCATCTCTTTCCCCTTACACAGACTTCCGTTCATCTTTAAGGGTAGCATTTGCCCATGTTTTTATTTTTAAATGTCACAGTAATAAATTGAAAACCCTTTAATGAAGTGGATGATTCAAACAAATTATTTCAGAATCACAAATTCTGCCTCATGGTTCAAGAAATTTCTAAACTTATCTCTGGGCACTCTACAATGCTTAATTTCAGTAACCGAGTATCTTTGTAGAAGAGCTTTTGTGTGCTTCCAGAGCAATTCCTGCGGCTGTTTGATTTCAGTTACACAGCTTGCGCATTTTCTCCATCTCTGATTTGTAGAACTCAGCATTCTCAGGAAGACAGATGTTGGCAGAGGGCTTGAGGCTAGTCGGTCCTGTCTTGGACTGTGGTTGGGCTGACTCCCTGTGTAAGGAGGGCCGGGGGAGAGTTCTTTTCTCTCCGACTGAGGGGTGGGTCTTCGTGTTCACTGCTGCCGATGCAGAACTCAGCCTAAATGATACGGGACGTGAGGGGCGGCAGCAAGTACAAAGCAGCGAAATAAATTACCATATATATCATGTTCCGGTGGCTAAGATAGAAGCGACGTGTGTAATGAATCAAAGCCGGAAGGGGTTGTGGTGCGTGATGATAGGGAGCCCGAGCTCTCGGTGGCCCAGCCTCAGCTCCAGAGGGCTGTGTGTGAGGAGCCTGTGAGCATGCGGAAAGCGCTCGCCCCCGTAATGTGACGAGGCAGGGCATTCGTGAGGACACAGGAGGCCTCTCGTTCCTGTACCGGGTATCTGTTATTTCTCCAGCCCAGCGCTCTGATTCTCCTGTGGGGGACGTCTCCTCCCCGGCCGCACGCAGCCTCGCTTGGGCTCTATCGCTGAGCCTTCCTCTTCCCTGCCGAGGCCCGGGCGGGCACGTGACCCGGGTGGGCCCGCGGTCTCCCTCTCTTCCCGAACCTGCATCTTGAGCAGAGTTATCTCCTGATGGAAGTAGTCCGCGGCTGATTCATCCTGACAGTAGAGCCTTGACGACGTGGCCCATTTGCTTCTGCTCCCCAGAGTTAACCTGGTTGCTCTCTTTCCTTAGCTGGGGCTGTTCCAGGTCCTTTTGATTATGTAAGCTCACATGTATGCCTAGAAGAAATTTTGTTTTGTGCTCAAGTCAGCCAGGGTCCGTTTCTTTTGTTTGCAGTGAACTCTCCCAGTTGTTGAAATTTTCAGAATATTAGGGTCTTTAATTTCTTAGTGGTGTGTCTTGCCAGCATGTAGGCTGTTTGCTGAAAGGCTATCTGCATGCGTCTCTTGTAGTTAGGCTGGAAAAGAGATATGGCAAGATAAGAGTTAGGGTTATGGTTAGACTTAGGGTATTGTTTTATCGATTTCCGGAAATAAAAGGGAGAAAACGTAGCCTCCAGTGGAAAATGTCACAGGCGTCTTTCAAAGGCTAGTTATGGGACACGTTTATAAACTGAGTTCTACTTCTTCTGATTTTGTCTGTGACAGAGTGATCATTAATCCTTCTTCTAGCTGAAGTGAGAGTTACATGATATTGCTGAATGCCTGACACAGGTCTTGGTACGTTGAAGTGCTTAATTAATGTTTAATCCTTAGTCTCCCAGTCTCCCTTGGAAGATTCTACTGAGGCTGGCATATTAAACAATGCATTGAAATCAGGTATGTTTTGTTTCAAGCTTCTTCACTAGAGTTGCTTTCCATAGTGGACAATGATGGGGAGTGTCCAGGTACAGTATGTGTGTCTTCTTTCAGAAAATTTTCATTAGTATGAAATATTTTATTGGCAAGAGTCACAAGAAAAGTCTTAAGAAACTAGATGGTTTAAAGATGATGTAAGTACAACACAATATATAAATTCCATGGCCGAGGCCTGACTGGACAGTAGGTATGAATTATATCCCATTAACATGATTTTCTTCAATTCATTACTGCCAAAATCCATTTGCTAACGAACAAGTAATCCCCCACTCATGTCTTCTCCAGGGCCCAGTGAGAGATCTGCCTTGGGTCTGCCACTCGGTTACATTAAGTGAGCACTGCTGCTGTTGTGTTCCTACTTTGCAGTCATGATTTGATTCTGCTGCTCTCTTTGGTCCTGACATGAGGAGGCTGTCTGCCTCTTCCCGCTGCCCAACACCCATCCTATCCTGAACTCATGTTTTACTTTGTCCTTGTGCTCCAAGGCAGTCCTGATTGTCATGAGTCAGCCTCTTCATTTTTGGACGGTCTTCCTCCTCTTTGAGGCTCAAAACTAGTCCATTAGGCCAAACTGAGGATGGGAGTATGGAGGGACAGAGGCTACGTCATGATGGCAACCGATGGCAGTATTACCACATTCTCATATCTGTGAGTCCTTTGCTTAATTCTTTCATTCTTTGTGTGTGTGTGTGTGTATATATATATATGTGGAAAATTGAGCAAGCCGATACATAAGAGGATGGTGCCATCTAACTCCACACTCTATATTCTAGACCTATTATCCAGTTTCAAACCTGGACTGGTTAGGATACCATGCTACATCTCTTAGGAAAAGCTAAATCAGGGGATACTGTTTCAGTGACTAAACTGTTTTTGTGCTCAACCATGATTTGATTGAAATTCTATACTATGAAAAAAGAGGACTATTTTAACTATTGAATACAATCTTTTAAAGAGTAAAATAAGTATTGATGGTGCATTTTCCCGTCTTTTGCAAAGAGGTTATGTTAGTGATTAACAAACTCACAATCTGCAGATACTGAAAAGAGAACAGTATATTAGCAAAAGAAGTGGCATTCTTTAGAGAAAGGTAATGAAGCTCTAGTTGCTATGACTAACTTCTCTCCAACATAAATTATGTAATTTGATATTTCCATAAAAGTTTTTCTTTAAAAAATTAAAAACCAAGTTTTGCTGCTATATTGAGATGAATCATTAATTATAAATTTTAGCATTTCACCTTTTCTTTTGCTAATATACAGCGAACATCTGATGATCATTGCTAAATCTCAGGAAGACAAATTGAGTTTAGGGAAGTGCAATTTATGAAATTATCATCAATTCATTAAAATTTAAGCTGGCCGGGAGGATTTTTTTCTCTGAGATTAAATTATGGCAAATAAAACTGACTATTTTGCACATCAGTAGGACTTTATCTTGTTTCCTTTCTCTGTTTATTGAGTCTAGATTCTGAAGTTCCGTACAAATTCTTTTTAAAATCTGTTGCCATCTACTAGTTCAGTCACAAGTTCTTGAGTTTTATACAGCAGCCTCCTTTTCTTCTAGTGATTATGAAGTTACAATTAATGTGCGTACAGATACTTTTCAAGACAAGGAGCAGAAATTAGCCTATGGTTACTGCATCCTCCTATCATGCAGAGCACAGGACTTTTGAAATCTGACAGTGATGAGTTTGAATTTTGGATTTGCCACTTGTTTGCTGTATGACCACCCCCCCCAGCACCTCATTTTCTTTAGGCATAAAATGGCAGTCTACCTAGTTCAAAAGGAAGAAAAAATTACTTTGGAAACATTAAAAACAAGTCTTGACTCAGCATCACCTCTAAAGTAGAAAAATAAAATATTTTACTCTGTTTTCTTCTTGAAGACCCACTCACTTTTCCAAGCCACCCAACTGCCATTGGGAAAATGATTTATTCCCATTATCAGAAGAGCTATTGACCATTAAAATTGGAGGCTCTTGGGCTTATTACAGAAGCAGCAGCTCTAAGAGTCAGGGGATGGGGCGTAAATGCTCCATATTTGCATGGATTGAACAGTTGACCGGTTTATGGATGTTCTTAAGGAGCTCATCCTGAACTTGGGATTTTGATGGTTAGGTTCTGAACATTACCTTTTCTAAGCATTTGATGCGTTGCTGAGTTTATGCAGCCGGTTACTGGATATACTTGCTGTACGCGTTTTAAATTATCAGAAGTGCACTAACTGTATGTGTGTGTGTCTCCAGGGCATGCATGTGTTTGTTTTTGAACGCAATATTTACTGTTTTTTCTCTTTGTCCCAAAGAGAACACCGTCATATTTCATGTGGTCTTTGAAAGTAAATAAAAGTGCTTGAAAACTTTATTCATAAAATGTACATTGCAAAACTATTTAAAATAGGAGTACTTAAAAATTAATTAGTGAAGGATACTTAGCTAAATTACTCTCTACCTTTATGACAGGAAATGAAAATATGTTTAAAATTTTGTGTATGTTGTAAGAACAAATACAAATTAAAATGTTTGTACCTTGCTCCATGTTGCAGAAGTGCCTCCTGTCATAAAGATAGGAGAAGTTCGTTTCTCCTTTGGATAAAGCCCATTAGCTAACAGATGGTCACCTCAATTGCCAGGTAAAGTTGGGAGGAACTGTTTGTGACAAATGGTGCTGTCAGAGTAGTCTTATTTGAGGACTAGTTATTATTTATTTTGAAAACATGTATGTGACAGGTTGTATCTGCTTGGCTGTATAAAAGGGTGAGATGTCTTTCTGTCTTTGCAATCCCTTGGCAGATTGCTTGTAATGAAGATTACATTTTGGTGTAATGCTTATTCAATAAAAAAAAAAAGTGTCTTCTTTCTCTTCTGTCTTTCTGGAGAGGATTTTTGGGTTGGGAGAAGATTTCGTTCTTAATTATATTTCCCCAACAAATGTCAAGGCCTCAGTAATGTAGAAAATATGTATGAAATGGTAAGTAAAAAATCCATACAAAACTACATATACATGTATATTTCAATATACAGCACACACATTTTCAATATATATAAAATGACTAGAAAGGTGTGCACACGTTTTTAAAAAGATGGTATCATGGGTGCTTTTTATTTTTATCTCTATAATTGTTTTCAATATTTTTCTGTAACTGCATGCAGTACCTCTAAGGCTAGGAAATAAATTATTATTTTTTTTTAAAGATTTGAGCTGTTTAAATGATATACTAGAATGTGAGGGTAATCACCAAATTAGTGAGAATAAATTGCAACTCTATTCTTTCTTCTAAACATTGGGCATGTTTCAGAAAGTTGTTATTCATGTGTTGTGGAGGAGGACTTGTCTTCAGAACTGAGGAAAAGAAGTTGTCAGTGGGAAGCTTCAGTAAGCCATAGACAAATGGTCTCATCTGTTGGTTTAGCACGTAAAAGAGACATCTTCCATACACCCTGGCAAAGGAGAATGGAAGACAAAAGGTGTAAGGAAGTAGGCAGAAAACGTCTCTCGGCTATTAGGTGTCATGTTACCTCAGCCTTCTCTAGTTCAGCTTCTCTCCTAGTGACCACATCTAAATTTAAAATGATGGATGATTAAAAATAGGGGACTCATATGACTGTGTCAATGACAGCAATGAGTTAAAAGCAGAAAAGAGAACATGGATTCTGGCGCAAGAGAAAATCCAGTAGCAATTCTCCACAGGCAGCAAATAATTTGTTTGAGTGCATAATTAATAGATTTGTCAGAAAGTACTTAGATTGTGAAATATTGTGCGTAGCCCTCTTTCCAGATGGATTAAGATGAATGGGTCCTCCAGCAGCGTATGAAACCTCATTGCTCAGCGGCTGGAGAATTGCTGCATCAAGAGTTGTTTGAGTCTCTGCCTCTTTGCGCTCTTCTTTCTCTTTCCCTGGCTGCAGGGGGAGAAATGAATAAATAGAATGCTTCTAATTCCGATATTGAATGGTGTCCTTTACCTAAAGGGCATCCAAGCAGACAAAATTAAATCAGTTGCTCAATGGGGAAACTTTCCACTAAGCAGGAATTTAAAATAGGGAAATGTATTAACATGTTGAAAAATGGTTAAATTGAGACGATTTGTGGATCAGAGGTGTGACTTTTCAGCAACAAGCCACAGAGGTATTTCATGTGCAGTTGCCTGCACATTGAGAGGTGATACATGCCTTCTTTACCTGTGGAAATATCCGCGTAATACATACCTGGGGGACTCATATAAATTGGCTGGCTTAAAACAGGATGAGAATCCAGATTCTGTTTCTTTTTAGACTACAGTTGATGTGATGGAATTACCTATCAGTGTTTTCCATCTGAAAATTCTTCCTAAGCATGAGGATTAAGGGCCTTAATGAGCGGAGGAAAAACACAGTGAGACCCGGGCAATACCCTCCATTATTTTGGGTGCCCAGGACAGTTAAACTAAGAGTAAATGAAATTGTTTCATTTTCCAAGCCTTCTTTTATGGTAAAAACTTATGCTGTGTTTTAAAAGGAAAATGGATGTTTGAAACATTTTTTTTGGTTTCATTTTTCTGTTTTACTAAATGTAGAGATGAGATGGAAACAAGACTCAGCATCTCTCCAGGGACCCAGTGCCATGCTCTCACATACTCTTTAGTCCTTCCTGCTGAGCAGGTACTTAGCAGAGCTAAGGTCAAAGCTACTTCTGGCCTCAAGGGGAGGGGGTTTTTAAAAATGGTTGGTCATTAGTGGCCTGTACAGATTATTTGCCAGGGCAAGCAACTGTGAAAGGTACTAGTAAGCACTTGATAAATAGCTGCTGTTATTTTATCTTCCAGTAGATAACATTCGCCTATCCCCATAAACCAAAGCAGTGGAACCTCGACAGGGCCAGCCTTCATCAAGTTTTATTCATTCCATCAACATTTATCAAAGGTCCATTTTATTGTTTTTCACAATGAGATTCCAAGTCTGTCTGAATCTCCAGGTCACTTTGAGATATTTAAAAATGTAGATTTTAATTTCCTATCCTAAACAACTAAATCAGCGTCTTTGGGTGGCCTGAGAATCAGCATTTACCAGGTTTGTCTGGGAGTACTTTTATATACTAAGAGCTTAGAATCTTTGGTTGGATGCTGGGTGGAATGTTTTATTCTGTCAGCCATTACTGAGCCACTCCTTAGAACTTGAACCAGGAGATCTCTGATGAAAGGAAAGGAGAGGGATTGAGACGGTTTTAGGATTTAGAGAGACGTTTCAGTTATGCATAGTTTGCTACTTTAATTTTTCTTTATTTACTTTGCTCTGGAATCCATCCAGTTACAAGTTCTCTAGCCTCAGAAAGCATACCTGGATCTCAAATCTGATGGGGCTCCTGTCTCAGGTCTCTTGCTTCCTGTCCTACTTGTTTTAGAAACTTCTCCACATTGATCTTCTGAAGTTCCTGATCCTCAGCTCTCCTGTAGGTTTTTACTTCTTTTTTTCATTTTGATTGCTCCAGAATCTCAGAGAGTGGGGAGTTGGGAATTGACAGCAGGGAGGAGAAGAGATTATATAATATTATCAGAAAACTCAATAAATGAAACCAAACCAAACGTTCATGTAAGAAAATTTGTTTTAGGTCAGAGACACCTCAATAACTTGGGATAAGTTTTAAGAGCAAGTGAATATTAAAATTAAAAATGGACACCTGTGATATTTTGAGCTCTCTTCAGTGTAAGGAAAAATGCAGGAACTTACTTCATGATAAATTAGAGTTGTTAAATATTACCATTTTCTGTTTTCTCATACTTTGCTGGTTAGAATCAGGTGGAACTCTGGATTAATTCAAATAAATATAACCATGATGCTGAAATCCTAAAAGTCTACTCAAATAAATTATCTTGACGCAAGTGTTTCTGATAGATGAAATAAAAATATTCTGGAAATAGAAGAATTGTGGGCATTAGATGACCTTTTTAAGTCACTTTGGGAGAAAAATTAAATGGCAAATGAATTCTAATTCTTATCTCTCTCAATATATCACAGCAAACTATATGGAAATATATTCCCATGGTAAGCTAGAGGGAATGGCTTAATGATTTAAAACATCAGGTTTGCAATGATTAGAAACCATGGAACAGTCGGTTTGAATATCAAAACACCTAGCTTAATCTTCCCTCCTTCTAAAACATGTCAGTAGAATATCTAATTCAGGCTGTGTGTGTGTATGTTATAAATGATGTGATACCTTGAAAGATCAGAACAGGATTTTTAGCAAAGCAAAAGTTTCATAGCATTATTTATTTTCTTTAGAAACAATTGGTCTCACCACATCCTTTTATGATTTCTGTAAAGCGCTTGACAAAGCTGGGAAATTTTGTTGTTTATTTCTCCATTCCAGGAAGGGAAGTTTAGACGTCTTTGCATAATGTTACCGTGTCCATTTTTAATTAACCTCAAGGAATCTTGAGAATGTGCCATCAGCCTAAAGGGTTTGCTTGCTGCCTAAGCCCACTGCACATGATAAAATCATATATTCTCAGTCTAGGGAAAGGGATGCTGACTGTGACAGTTCCTCTTAAAAACGTCAAGGTTTTGAAAGACCTTGAAAAAAATCAATAATCATCCAGTGGCATATTGAACGCCTGTGCAGCAAATGTAATTTTTGGATATAACTATTGCCAAAAAGTCTTAAAATATAACTAATTTAGGTGTAAATTGTGTCAAATACGCATGACTGGGTGCTAGAGAAGATATGGATGCACAGCTGTGCTTTCTCCTGATCAGAAATCCATTTTCTCCTTCGACCTGTTAAGTTTGATGTTTTACTCAGTATGAAAATCCTACCATTTAAAAAAAGTCAGAATATGTCAATTTAAGAGCCTAGTATCATCAGGAACAGTTATGAAAGTACTCCCTGTAACTCCAGGCAAACAAGTATCAGTCAAAACCAGGCAGGAGACATTGATCTTAGTTTAGCAAAGCAAACTGCCTCAACTATATAGTCCAAATAATCCTTAGAAATATATAGAGAAGAATAGTGCACTCAGTTTTATCATTTGCATTTTGGGATGAAGTTTTACTCCTCAGGAACCTAAATTTCAGTGCCAAGAATAAATGTCTCTGCCCCACTGATTCTGATGATGATAAATCTTAGCATCCATGTCCTCAGTTAACAAAGGCAGCTTTTTAAATGGGATTGAAAGGAATCCAAAATAAACTTCTGTTAACTCTTCAAAGAGATGATACCTTCTCTAGCCATATCACCTTCAGTGTGACAGCAGCTTAGTTTCAGAAGAAATCTTCGGAGGAGAGCCCTAGATATGCTTTTTTTTAAAAAAAAAAAAAAAAGATGAATTTTATTCTAATAATAAAAGTGAAATATTCTTATTGAAGAAAAATTAGAAAAAGTTAGATGTAGAAAGAAGTATACAATAAAAGTCTGCAATTCCTTCACCTGGGAACAACCACTAATAACATTTTGGTGTACATCCTTTTACCCAAGGGCATCTTTCTTAAAGTTGTGGATTATTTCTAACTTGCAAAACACTATACATAATAACACCAAAAACACTATGTATTCACAACTCGGATTTACCAAACATGAACAGTTTGCCATAACTGTTTCAGGTATTATTTTTAATTTCAAAATTTCAACTCTTTTATTGAAACAAACTACACCCCTCTTATTGCCATCAGTCTCCTCGGAGATGTAGCCACTGCCTTGAGGTTTGTGTGTATAATTTTACCACAGACACATGTATCTGTGACCAAATGATAGAGAGTTCTGATTTGCATGTATTTACGTTTTACATAAAGATATTGCACATGTTTCTGCATCTTTTTTTCACTCAACATTGTTTCCCATATTCATCTGTTCAATCAGGTAATACAGTTTATTCATTTGAACTGTTTTTAACTATTACGCTGTATTTACTACTCAGCCATTCCCCTACTAATGAGTACTTAGGTGGTTTCTTTTACTTTTTTTATATATTATAAAGAATGTTTTAATGCACATTGTTGTGCAAACATGCACACACTGCCTAAATGTAATAATACCAAATTGTTCTCAATAGTGGTTATAAAAATACATAATTCTTCTGGCTGTGGAAGCTGTGGTTCATTCTCTACATCCTTGTCAGAAGGTGGTATATTCAGATTTTATTTATTTCCTTATGGCTATCTGCAGTGATATGTTACCTTATTGTTACTATAATTTTTGTATCTCAGACTACTAGTGAGGTCAAGTGTCTCTTCATAAATATAATGACCATTTTTATTTCCTCTTTTATTGCCTGTCTGTCCATATTCTTGCAATTTTCTTCTACAGTAGTCTTTGATTTCTATATTGATTTCAATGTACATATAAATCAATTAATTTTGACAATTTTGTGCCTTGAAAATATCTCCCAGTCTTCTATTGATTTTTTAAGCTTGACATATAGTGTCTTTTTCGTACATTAAAAATAATATAATCAGGGGCTTCCCTGGTGGCGCAGTGGTTGGGGGTCCGCCTGCCGATGCAGGGGACGCGGGTTCGCGCCCCGGTCCGGGAGGATCCCACATGCCGCGGAGCGGCTGGGCCCGTGAGCCATGGCCGCTGGGCCTGCGCGTCCGGAGCCTGTGCTCCGCGACGGCAGAGGCCACAGCAGTGGGAGGCCCGCGCACCGCAAAAAAAAAAAAACAAACAAAAAAAAAAAAAAAAAAAAAAAAAAAAAAAAATAATATAATCAAATTTATAAATCTTTTAATTTATGATTTGCACTTTTTATGTCTTAAAGAAATCTAGCTCTGTCCCATTGTTATAAAGGTTTTCTCCAATATTTTCTTCCAAGAATTTAAAAGTTGTACTTTTTCTTTACACACTGATTAGTATATTTTGAACTTATTCCTTTATTTGTTGTGAGGTAGAGACTTATGTTTTACCATATATATTATATATTTTTATATATATATATGGACATTAGCCTAAAACCACTTGGTGATTAGACTCTTACTGTATGTTTTTAAGCCAGCAATTTTTGCTATAAGTACATACTTAATTACCAGATACATGGAGTTTTCGTTATTTTAAATAGGTCATGATTTCAATTGTGAATTCTGTAACACATTAACTACTTGAAAGTATTCTTTAATTTCTAAGTTTTTTGTTAACCCTCCAATTCTTTTTGTTAATTTCTAATTTATAACATGATCATCAAATAACCTGTAAGACAGTTTTTTAGTATTGGTAAGACTCCCTTTGTTGCATAGTTCATACTCAATTTTTTTAGGAATGATTTTTGTATGCTTAAGAAGAATGAAACTGCTTTCAATGATGTGTAAGTTTCTGTACATACGTATTAAATCAAGCTTAACATTTTATAAAAATTTGATCCTATCAACCAAATCATACTCTTACTGAGAACAGCTATCTCCTAGAAACTACTAGAAGTAGCAGATAACAAAATTAGTAATAGTATAGATTTTTTGAGTGTCAGTATAACAGACCTGATCCTATGGATGTATCTAAAATCCTCTAATTGACCTTTAGATTCATTCTCATCAAGACATAAGTGACATTCACAAAATGGGTCCATATACAAGGCCAAAACAAAGATACTGTGTATTCTGAGTAGCAGATTTCATACAATTTTAGACGTGATGCAGAAGTTCAGTAGTTACAGGAGGGAGGAGAATAACATGGAATAAATATTGTGCCTTTGCAATGAGAAGGGAAGGCTGTTGCTTCGTCCCATAAGGCTTGGTTTAATCAAGTGGGAGACTGGGAGGAGATAAGCAGTTAGCATCGCTCACAAAACTAAATCTCACCAAATAACACCTGAGTTAGGGATAGAGCAGGCTATGGAACTGGAAAGGGAAGGTGGAAGATTTCATGTTGCTCCCTGGATATTCTCAAACCAGTAGAGAGGAGAGAGAAGTCCACAGAGCAGAGGCAGGGAAGATCAGCAAAAAGGAGACTTAGGTAGGCACATCTCCTGTGTAGGGACAGCTATTCACTAATCTATGGCTGAGAGGGTACAGATATTGCAAAATTAGAACTATATCTTGTGTTGCCCTTAGTTTGATTCATAGTTAAGTTGCCATTATCATTGGTTCCTCCTGGAACCTCGTTTGTGAATCATACATTAACTCCATTCTTTCTGTACTTAATAAAGCATGCCAAAGAAATAGTTTTCACCTTTACCTGTAACAATGCTCATTTTACAATTACATCTTCCTACTTAATACATAACACATTTCTTAATATCTATAGTTTTATATATGAAACTGAGAACCAAGTAGAAGAGCCTGAGCCTCTCAAAAGGGATTTCCTGTAATATTACTAGTTGTGATATTATAATGATGTTATATTGATTGCCATTGTTGATTTTTTTAATCAAAAATATTTATTGAGTAATAACTGTCATCCAACAATAAATAATTGAGAAGAGTTGTACTTATGTTCAAGGACTTTACAAAATAGTTGTGAAATTTTACTTTGTAAAATAATAAAACCAACAATTAAAAAAGCATAACTTATAAAATTAAATGATGGTAACATAAATAGACATTAAATGATGATGCTGAGTATAGCTCAAATTCAGAGATTCAGTGTTGACTAGATGGTAGAAGGGAAGTGAGGGAATCTCCAAGTTTAATCATGCAATATCATTCCTGGTGGGGACTGAGGTTCATTTAATACCTCTTTGGGCTGATAACTGCAGCTGATAGAAATGTTAAATGGAAGTACCAAATATTTATTCTTCACAATATAAAAATAAGATGACAATGTTTGATCGACCTACTTTGTGTATGCATGCATTTGTCTTGTTTTCAAATATTTTTGGTCAAAGTGATTGAAACATTAACAGGAATAAAAATTATATCTTCTCTTCATTCTAGTATAATACTCTCAAGGCTATAATGAAATATATACAAACTTATCTACACAGAACCTTTTTTTGAAAACAGTATTATAATATTATTTTGCATATGAAACTCAGCTATTTTTTTAAAACTCAAACTGCCCTACTATCATGGAACAAGACATCTCTGAATACTAGAGAGGCACAGTTAAATGACTGATGGCCACAGAATTTTAGTAAATTCTATTTTAGTAAATTCTAAAATTTAGTAAATTTTAAAATTTAAATTTAAATTCTAAAATTTAGTAAATTCTAAAATTTACTAAATTTCCTAAAATCTAAATTTTTACACAGAATTTTAGTAAAAATTCTTTTGGCTCATTTTTTTAGACATGAATCAGAAAGCTAAATTCAGTTCTTGGAGTCTAGTGCTAAGGTCAGGGAAAATGAAACGTAAAACAGGGGAGAGCATGTGCGGTGTAATCTTAATGTTCATTGCTGGGGTGGGAAAAACAACCCCTGAACATTAAAAGACATTTAAAATTCACTCAACATTTGGAAGGTACAGAGTCCAAAAGGCAGTCACTTAGGGAAAAGGAAGCAGCTGTTTTGTTGATTTTTGATGGTATGTTGTTTGTGTCCCTCTTAGTTTAGGATTATGATATCTTCATCGTGAATTGTTCCTTTAATGATAATGAAACATTTTATTTTTCCCCCTAATATGACTTTTGCCTTAAATTCTTGTTCATTTTCCATCCATTATTTTCTATCTTTGTTATTATGCCTAAGGTGGGTATCTTGATATTTATATTCAAGGCAAGTATAGATTTATCCACAGATTTATCAGGTTCTGTGTACCTATTACTTCTTTCATCCCACATCTTTCTTAAAGGTTTAATTTCCTCTTTCTGTTGTATATGTTATAGTGATTATCAGTGATTAATGGGTTTTTTAGTCATTTTTTTCCTGAAAATGGTTTTATTTTGCTCTTACTCTTGAATGATAGTTTATCTAGTCATAAGCTTTTAGGTTTGTGTTTCTTTCCTCTTTGTTCTTTGAAAATATGAACTTCCTGCCTCATGGTTTCTGAGTTTGATTTTAGATATCTTTTGTCTCCAGTTGTCCTTCAATTGTAGGTAACTTGTCTTTTCTCATTGACAGTACTGAGATGTTTGTCTTCCGTGATATTCTGAATGCAAAATATGATATATATGACCCGGAATGATTTTTTTCTATCAGTTATTCTTGGGAATTCAATTCACAGTTTATATTTTTGTTAATTTCATTATTTTTTAATATATTAAGTGTACTGACATATTTTCTCATCCATATTTTCCTGTTTTCTCTTTTTAGAGATGCCATTTAGATTATTTTGAACCTTCTAATTTAATACTCCATACCTGTTAACAACTTCAGTATATATTTTCCATCTTGTCTTTCTAGGCTGCATTCTAGGTGATTTCCTTAAATCTGCCCCAAAGCCCACTAATTATATCCCTTGTTTAACCCTTTTATAAATCTTCTAAAATTTCTATTTGTACCTTTCCAGATTTGCTCATTATTTTTTTAAGAGTATTGTTTTGTTTCATTATGACTTTTAGATTTCTTTTAATCCTTTTAGTAACTTTAAATATGCTACTTTTACTGTCTTGTTATTTCTTGTACTTTGAGTGTTACTTCAGCTTCTTGTATTTGAGGACTCTCCTTTATGGATTTGCTTGTTTTGTTTGTAACCTTTTATTGTAGACTCAGCTTCAGCTGGGGTTTTCTTCGCTCTACAGGTCCTGTGTACCATAAGCAGTAGATGACTACCTACATGGCTTTGTGTTGTTCCCTTCTGCTGGGGACAAAAGATAAACCAAAGTGTATCTTTGGTTTTAGACCACACTTTCCAGGTTATATACATTTGTATTCCACATATGAGCATGACAAAGGTTTGAGGGAAATACCCTTTACCTTCGTCTACCTGCCCAGAGCCCAGAGCAGTCACCAAGTTTCTTTCCTGTTTCTATGGGACTGTATACAGCTCTTTAATCCTCGTCATATTGGGGATTTTTAGAGTCCTAGCTTTATGAAGCATCCAAGTTTCCTCTCCATGATGCATAGACCTGCAGCTGTGTACATGTGCCTACTGTACTTTTCACGAGCATTAAAGCCTTAGCTCCCTATTGCAGGAGCTACACAGGGGTACTCTTCTGGGTTTATTAGCATCAACTAGAGCTGATTACACTGGCTTTGAGTTCCCTCTTTATTTTAGCACCTGGGAATTTTCCTTTTTTTATTTTTCATTAAATTTTAATCTTGATTAAATTACCTATCTTTGGCATATATTTTTATCCCTCCTCCCTAAGTGTAGCAGACGAGGTGGTCTGTATTAAAATATTCCTCCACTTTGTTGGCAATGCTATACCATTTTTTTCTATTCAGTTTTCCCCATAGTTGAAATCATATTTTGTATGCAACTAAGGCCTTGGTTTTCCACTTAATATTGTAATAGTAAGATTTTGTATGTTATTACAAACTATGAATACAGCTTAATTGGTTACCCAGTATTTCCTTGCATGCATGTACTATAAGTTATTAACCATTTTAGTATGTTTTGACATTCAGATTGTTTATAAGTTATGTACTCCCATAAATAAATCTACAGTGAACATTTTTGTGCTCCCATTTTTTTTTCCAGATTATTTCCTGAGGATTTCGTAGAGAACTAAAACTTCTAAATATTTTATAGCAATTTTTAAAAAGTAGTATTGATGGGGTGGTTCAGGCATGTGTTTATATAAATATGCTTAAACTGCACCTTTTAAAATCACTAAAATTTCAGCTAACCTGAAGAGGGTCGTCTGGATAAATATCCACAGATGATAACCGGAAGATGTAATTAGCTCTAAACCATTATTTCCCAGCAGGTGGCTGTTTCTGCCTTGAATACCTCTAGTGACAGTCATTATGCAACCTTTCTTGGCAGCTTGTTCCGTTACTTAATTTTCTAATATTACTGTTATAAAGATTTTCATAATATTTAATCTAAATTACCCCAAGCTTTCATTTGAGCTATAAACGTGTACCTGTGCCCTCTCTCACCCAAACGTTTAATAATTAACAGCTAATTGGTATCTATGTAAAAATGTATAGCTCAGAGTCAAAAAAAAAAAAAAAAGATCATGTGTTCAAACTTCTTCACATAAAGAAATGAAAGCTTCAAGACCTAAAACAGAAAATGGAGCTCAAAAATAGTATCAGAGAACCTCAAAGAGAAATAAATTATCTCACTGCCCAGCTACAGGCCAAAGCTGGCCAAAGATCAATAGTAGTTACAAAACATTAAGTCTTCTGCCTTCAGGGAAGCAACTAAAATCTCTACCAGCAATTAAATAGCCCAAAGCAAGAATGTGAACCAATTGATCAAAGTTACAGGAAGGCAGATTTTGGCTTAGTGTAAGACAAACATTCCAGAAGTTGAAGCTTTACAAGCACGTAATGAGGTGGTGAATTCTTAGTGTTTAAGGTCCTCCTGCAGAAGTTGGATTGTTTCTTATCTGCATGTTATAGAGGAGACTCTCACATCAGAGGCCTTCGAACATTTTTTAGAATCATTTCTTCAGAGACAAACTTACGGGGAAAACTGTTTATATAAAAAAGAGCTGCTCTCGCTGAAGCATGAGGTAATTTTATCCATATGGCTGCCTTCTTATATACCCCAGCTGGATGCTAAGGCAACATAGAACACAGTTTTTTTTTAATTGAAATATAGTTGATGTACACTATTATGTAAGTTACTTGGATAGAGAATTAAACCAGGTGACCTCCAGAGTTTCTCCATGAGCTGAGATGCTGTGAAGTTCTATTTGTCTCTTTCTCTGGTGTGTGTGTGTGCGCGCTCTTTGGGGTAGAGTGAGGGATCTTTGTGGTGAAAACCTCATCATATTTTGGAAATCATAATCTGTATTATCTGGGATTTGTGGTTTCAGAGGTTGACTCAAAATGACAATAAGACTAATGGCATGAGCTTTATTCCTGCATGAACTAACCAACTTTACCATATTCCATGTTCAGTATTCTTGTACCCTAGCCGTGATAAGAGGCATTTAAAGAAAAAAATTTTACTGACTATTTACCTTTAGTAGAAAATTCATCTACATAGAACAACAGTCACCACATACAGATGTAAATAAACTAAAAGTTAATTCTATATCCAACCCCATTGTGAGCTATCTAGTTCTCCCCCATAGTCAACCACTCCTACCAGTTTCTTATACATACTGTTGACCCTTGAACAATGAGGGAGGTCAGGGGCACTGACCCTTCACACAGTTGGAAATCCCCCTATAACTCATAGTCAGCCCTTACATACCCTGCGTGGTCAGTCAGTCCCTCCGTATCTGTGCTTCTGCATCCGTGGATTCAATCAACCATGGATCATGTAGTACTGTAGTATTTACTATGAAAAAACAAAACAAAACTGCACATAAATGGAGCCATCAATTCAAACCCATTGTCCAAGAGTCAGCTGTATACTTACATAGGTGTTCTGTGCCTTAGCAAACATATATACATTTTCTTATTTTCATATAATCACTATAAACATTGCTTTGTCATAGAATTGTGAAAATAGCATTCTTCAGTGAATTGTCACTGAGGACACCATGATCCCAACAACAGCTCTCTAGTTAGCACATTGCACAGAACCATGAAGTGGTGAGATGTTCAAAATAATGATTGTTTAATCATCCTTAGAGCAGAGCCCCCAGCTGATCCAGGATGGACATGTAGAATGAATGAATGATAAATCATTGTTTTAGAAGTTACTGAGATTTGGGGATTATGATTATAGCATAATCTAGTATATCTTGACTGTACTGTGTCTCTAAAATCACCCTACCCATGAAGGAAGTTACCAAAAATTAAAATCATCACCAGTTATATAACTTTTCTTAAAATTTCAGTGAATTTATTTCAGTAAAGCTTTCCAATGAGCGGAAAGGAAAGATAGATAAGACCCTCCTTATTCCATCAACTGAAAATACAATATACTGGCTTCTACAATTTTAATGTGATCTCTGATTAATAATAAATAATGGGCAAATTAAATATTCTTTCCTCTGAATGGACTGCATCAAAATTTGTACGAAGAATGATAATTTTCTTGGCTTGGCTTTTGGGTTTATCTCTTTCAACTCTTAAATTTTAAAGAAATAAGCTACTAACTGTCCTTGATAAGAGACAAGTCTTTCTGTATTTCTATTGCAAGTTGAGAATTTTATGAAAGCTTTTGCTATGACTAAATTGAGACTGTTGAAGAGGATATTCAAGATAGCTCTTATCAAAAAGTTTCTCTCTGTGAGTTCTGCTCATTTCAGCTGAGGGTTCCCAGTTGTCTCCTTCTGCAAGCCTCAGGCCAGTTACACTTGGGGGTTTATGGGTCCTTCAGAGAAAATGGGTAAGAACTAGGATACGATAATCCTTTGTTTCAGTTCTTAAAGTGCTGTCTCTTTACCATTGTCTCAGTTATGTTCTTCCAAACATTTCTGGGTTTTTTTTTCCTTAATTATCTAATACCGTTTTGATGTTCCCATTTGTTTGTACCAAAGATTTCTGACATCTGTACATTGAACTAGATACAGCCTTAATACAGTGATTTCTGCCCCGCCTCCCCCAACCAAACCTTGACTGAAAGTGACACATCCTCCCGCAGAGCCCCAGAAGATACTCTGAACTCTGTCTCCCCTTGTGGGGTCATTTCATTGTAAGATAAATTCCGATTCTGAAATTGAAACATAGAAACATCTGAAATTGAAACGCAGAGCTTAATATGAAAAAACATGTTGGGCTAAAAAAAGCTAGCAAGAATTTTGGATAGAGAAGGAATTCTATGTAAGCCAGTATAGAAAGAAGAGAATGAAGCGGACTCAGAAAGAAAAATAGAGATGAGAGAGGTAGAGCGGGAGGAGGAGGGAGCGACAGGAGACCACGCAGACAAGGAAAATGAAAGGACCGATGTTTCAACTGAGTGTAGGGAAGACAGGAAAGATGTAGAAGAAAGCCAAGAAAGCAACCTCTGTCTAACCAGATATTTGAAAGTTTGGGTAAGGGATAAAGAGTTCTCTGAAAAGGACATAAATGATACCAGAAACTAATTTTGTGTGCTTTGTAGTTCTGTCTGCTAAGACAGAAGAGTGGTTGAGAGTTTAAATACTTGAAATATTTTTATAACACGGTGATTCCTTCACTTCTTAGGTGTGTTGATATTTTTGGTACCCTCAGTCACTTGGAGAAAAATACGAAAGGGAATGAAGTGTCAAATAAGAGATTTTGATGAAATAATAGGAAGCATGACTGGAGGAGACACCCACACGGTAGCGAGTGGTCACAGCAGGTACTTTGGCACCATGCTAGCACTGCGGTGTCCATGACTCCAAGGATGTTGTGAGGATGAAGCAGAATCACAACTGTGAATGCACAGGGCCTGTTGTGTAGTAAGAGCTCAGTATCTTTTCCCAAAGAGGCCAGTCATCATGTTAAGCCAGAAGAACGGTGCAGGGACAAACAGAAACTTCATCAGGCTTGGTCATGTAACGAGCTAATCAAGTCTGTAAGCAGTTCCTGCATCTGAAACATTTGAGGGAAGAGCTGCATTATTGTATAGCAAAGGGAAACTTATATTTAGTGATGTCTCCCAATGCTACTTGGCATTTAAATCCTCAAACATTTCCACCAGTTAGATACTATCCCTATTGCATAGTATATATGTAAATATACTGTATATATAGAAATATACACTAGGCTTCAGAGAGTTTAGGTAACTTCCCCAAGATCTCTTGCAATACATTTCCAGATGGACCTGATTTAAAGCTAGGTCTGTGTCTGAAGTTCCAACCACTTTTTATCACACTATTCTTCCATTTTATGTGGAATTATGGTAACAGTGACAGAATTATCAAAAGAAGCAATATTTTGTTCCATGTATTTACTAAGTCACTGGTGAGGAATTATATTTTCATCCCGAAGTTTGTATCCTGAAATACTTTTATAAGCTCTATAGAAATTTTGGAAAATTTGTATCAAGTGTAGAATGGGAATGGCCCCTGGGTTTGCATAAACCTGCTTCTTTCAGATCAATATGTTTTTTATGGAGATAGTGTTTTTTCTTTTTAACTATCAAATTTTGCTTCTGATCTAACATTTGTAAGAATTGCTTTTTGATTAGAAGCTGTCTACCTTGAACATTTCCACACAGGTTTTAGAAAAACATAGACAAAAACATTTATAAATTAGACTTCTACAAGGGAAATCTACACTGAGATACCCTGTTTCAGCAGCCTGAATCCAGCTCCTTCTCCATCGTCACCAAAGTGTTGAAGGCCTGGCTTCACCACATTTTAGATCTGTGCAGTTTATGATGTGATTTAACTCCTTAGTCTCAGAGATAGCTAAGATCTTAAAGGGACTTGAGAGGAGTTATTCTCATCTAAACACAGGGAAAGTAGAGTCAGAGATGAACGTTCTTGCGCAAGGCTAGGCAGCTAGTTAATCATAGAACAAAATGAACTATATTGTATTACTGTATACATTTGTAGAATTTCCTTTCCCTCAAAAGAAAAAGTGAAAATACAAAGAGAGAGGGGGAGAGATGTTCTGAACTACAATTCTCTTGAAGTAGTTTAACTCTTTAACTCTGGTATGGTCAATTACTGCTACTGTGTTTCCATTTTGAGGGAGGGGGGCTAAGGATTCAGTGACTCAGGGTGAGCAAAGGCATGCTTTCAAAATGCCACCGTGTGTTCACAAGGTGCATGACTCAGGAAGGCCTTCTTCTGGGGGTCTCTGAATCACAGGCTTGTGATGACAAGAGTCCACGAGAGTGAAACCAAACATTCAGGTCAAGACATGCAAAAATCTGAATTCACAAACAAAATGAAGGGATCCACTATGTCTTTTCCTTTAGATTATGTTTGTCTCTAGTACGTTCAAAATGGTACAAATGAACCTATTTACAAAACAGAAATAGAGTCACAGATGTGGAAAAAAAAACTTATGGTTACCAAGTGGGGAAGGGGTGGAGAGGGATAAATTGGGAGATTAGGATTGACATACACACACTACTATACATAAAATTGATAACTAATAAGAATCTGTTGTATAGCACAGGGAACTCTACTCAATACTCTGGAATGACCTATGTGGGAAAAGAATCTAAAAAAGAGTGAGTATATGTATGTGTATAACTGATTCACTTTGCTGTACACTGGAAACTAAGACAACATTGTAAATCAACTATACTCCAATAAGAATTCATTTTTTTAATGTGATTTTTTTTTTTTTTTTTTTTTTTAGGTATTTCCCTCCGTTTTTAGAAATAGCACTGTGTCACTCGTTCCACGAGTATATACTGCCTGGAACATAGGGATGATTGTAGTGGAAGGAGCACAAGGCTGAGAGTCAGAATCCCTGGGTTCCAGTAGTAGGTGTATCCACTTACTACCCTGGGGCAATCTCTTTACTTCATGAGGACCTCTGCTCTCTCTGCCTTTAAAATTGACATGGGGTATGAGGCATGATCTTAGTTTGTTAAGAAAACAATAGAACAGAAAACCAAAACGGGTATTTGTTTATTTGTCATATACCTAAATCTCCAGGGGCAGTGATGGCTTACACATGGCAGAACACAGGAGCTCTTTCTCCTGGGTTGGACACGATTCTCTGGAAGGTGTTTTCCAGCAGTTCCAGGCTCAATTCCATCCTCTCAGCAATCCTAATGGATGAAGCTACCTCTAACCTGCCAGCTCTCATAAAAGCCCTGAGCTGGGTCTTTTGGACTCTGATCTGAGTCCTACACTCTTTTTCTAACCAGTTACCATGGCCAGATGGATTGAATAAAATAAACTAGCCAGATAGCTTTGCTACTGTAGCCAGGGATAAGGTCAGTTCTTCCTGAGTCACAGACAGTGGGGGAATTGTGGTGCCTTCAGGCAGCTCAGGGACCCAGAGAGGCGAAAATAAATCCTGGAAAAGCAAGCCAACAGATTTCCGTCTTAAATGACTAATCATTTTCTTAAAAGGCCTTCATGTTTTACTATTGGTGGACTTAACATAAGGTGAGATTAAAAACAAATAAAATATATGAGATAAATTAAAGTAGAGCTGCTCTGTTTAAAGCTGGAGAGGGTGCTGGAAACTTTTCTGCTGAACTAGTCTTCTTCCTCTCCTGTGGTAGGACTTAAAGGAGGAGAATTTGAAGGCCACCAGGCTAGATGATCTCTTAGGAGACTTTGAAGTAGCATATTCTGTTATTACATCTCTTCTTGACTCGGTCACAAGCTCTTTGCCCTTGAGCTCTCATTTGCTCTTGTCCTCTGGTCTGAGTATGTATTCATAAAAGTATAAGCTGTTTTGATGGGGATATACCCATTCTTCTACTATCTAAGCCTCTAAATACTTTCCCCAGTCTACTCTGCCGGTTTTGGTCCTTCAGTACCCAGAGTGCTCATAAAGCTGTAAAATAGATGGAATTGTACCCCCATCCCCCAAAGACAGACATTGCTCCTTGCTGCGGAGGTAAATGCTACTTACCAGTTTGCTCTACAGAGGTGATTTTCTTTTCCCCCCTCCAAATGGTAAAGACGTTAAATCTCCTGGCCTAGATGCTCCATTCCATTTTAGCACAATGTGGAGTGAAGACTAGGGAGAGTTTTAGTCAGATCTGGCCCTTGAGATAGCAGTAAAAGTCAGCTGCCTAAACATTAAACGGCCTTGTGAAACTGTCTGCAAACCTCCACCAGACTCGTGCAGTGATTTCTTTCTCCCATCTCAGAGCTCGGATTCAGTACTGCCGTTGTGCTACTAATAATGCCTATTTTTAATGGTGCTGGTGTCTTGATTTTTTTCCAAACCTTTTGGGATATTTTAATATTTAACCAGCATAAACCACTTGTTCTCCTTCAGTATTCTAGAAAGCGAGGCTCTGATTTAGTTCTGTATGAGCTATAGGCTATAAACATTTCACACTGCAGTGCATTGTGAAAAGGAAAGAAAAGTGCATCCATATAACTCCCATAGTACTATTAGCTTTTTGTTTGCCAGAATTGCATATAGGAGCACATGCTTTTATGTATTATTATGCATTCTAACACAGCATAAACAAATCACATCGTCATTCTTCTGAGTCTGAACTGTGAAAGGAAAAGAATTTTGTTTCTGTATATAATACGGACCATGCTCTGAGAAAACAGAAGTATGGCATATCTGTGTGATACCTTGTGCCACATATGTGTGGTACTAGATATCGAGAAGAAAAATACGCTGTTTCTTTTTTAACCTTCAAGAGTTCATACTCTAGTAGAGGAGGGGAAAAAAATAGAGGTGGGTCTTTGGACAGGTTATTTTGGCCTTATATGTGTCTGTGACTGAGACGAGTTTTGGAATTATGTTCTGATTCATTGAGAAAAGGTTGAAGAAGCATATTAATAGAAATGTGGTTTTGTGTGAGGCTAACTGTAGAGATATTGTTGAAATCATGGTGCCCTTAGTGTCAGTTCTCTGAGGAATCTTTTCAGAATTCTATGACATGAATAACTTCGTTTCTCCTTTGCAATGAAAATATTCTCACTTTCTCTGAGAAGCATGCAACATATATTTCCTTTTGCTGTTTAGTTGTCTGGAAGCTCAGAATCAAATTCAGCTTTTTAACTATTTACCATTAATTTGACTCTTCATAATTTGTTTCTTTTATTCTACTTAGATTTCCTCTGCTGGACTTTTATGTATATGTTTTAATTTTTTATAAAGTGTTAGCTATCTTGCTTGTGAACCACTTTAAATACTTCATGGAATGAGGAAGTTTATCTATAAAGAAATGCGCAGTGTTAGATTGTGTCTTCAACATTTAACATTTACTCAAAACTTTGCGTCAGGAGTGTTCTTTGTGTGAATCCTTTCTATTTGAAAGGATATGATGAAGTCATGTCTTAGGTCAAATTAAGGTTCTGAAGTCCATGCCTAAGGTAAGAAGGTTATCCTTGAAAATCCCTTAGGGAGATACCACATTAAAAACAAAAATTCCGGTTCTCAATGATTACAACACAATGAGATTTTCTCTGAGAATTAAACGGCTTCTTCTTTGGTCAAACATCACATAAAGTCGTTGGTTTTTGTTAGCGACCGTGATGTTACCATACATACAACCTTTAAACACTTGAATAACAGTGAGCAGGTGAAGTGCTCAAGCATTAAAAGGCAGACTTATATCACGCATTTTATTCTCATTCCAGAATGTTCACGGTTTCAAATGTTTTTCTTCCCTTGTTCCCTTACTACCTTTTTCCCTGTTCCAGTTATTCACTGCTGTGTAATAAATGCTGTGGAACGCTAGTCCAGATTCAGGTGTAGGGAAATTCAATTTCAGCTCTCTGTTGGAAGAGTTTCAAGGATTTGTCGTCATCCTTCATCTATCATACTTCCCTTTCCTATTCTCCTACCTCCTTTCTTCCCTTCTCTATCCCTAAACCTAGTGGCTTGAAATATCATTTGTTTTGCTGATTTTTGCGTTAGTCAGAAATTCAAGAAAGATTTTGCTGGGCTGGTTTTGGTAATTTACAGATTATGTCTAGAAATCTCTTTAGGCAGATCCAAGGGTTCATGAGGCAAACTTCATTTACCGTGCTATGGCAGGCAACTGGGTTGCCAACTTTTTTGCCGGTATTTAACAATTTATTCCTCTTCTTTGGAATCTGATGATTTTTTTCCTGATTGTCCTTCAAGCCTTCACCAGCAGGCTCCTCAAAGCCCTTCCAGTTTCTGCCTGCTGCCTGGCCCAGAGCCAAGGCTATATGTTTTTTGTTTGTTTGTTTGTTTTCGTTTTTTTAATGTAACCAACTTTCAGGTACTGAATTTGGTTCCATTTATTTATGACCATGTCACCGTTTACCGTGAAACTTAGTAGCTTGAAACAGAAATGTAATTTTGCTCACAATTTTGTGGATCAGGAATCCTAGCAAGGGTTGCTTAGGCAGATTATCTCAAATCCACAGGGGGTCAGCTTCCAAGGTGACTTCTTCACCTGCCACCTGTTGCTTCAGCGGGGACATCAGGCAGTTGATTCTGCCTATTGACTGGAAGCTCAGCTAGAGCTGCGGATGGATGTCCGCATGTAGTCTCTCCACGTGGCTTGTGATTCTCAGAGTGTGCGAGGAGTGTGGGTTCTCGGAGCATCCCAAGACCAAATGTTATTTGTTTCCTGGGGGTGACATAACAAATTTCCACCAACGAAGTGGCTTAAAACAATCGAAATTTCTTCTCACAGGTTTGGAGGCTAGAAGTTCAAAATCAGACGGCTGTTGGGAGCAGGGAGCCATGCTCCCTCTGAAGCCTCTAGGGAAGAAAATCCTTTCTTGCCTCTTCCTAACTTCTGGTGGTTGCTGGCAATGCTTGGTATTCCTTGGCTTGTAGCTCCATCAATAGCCTTTGTCTTCACATGGCTATCTTCCCTCTGTGTCTTTGTGTCTCCTAATATCTCTCTCCATTTAAGGGTATCAGTCATTTCGTTTAGGGTCCACACTACTGGTGTAATCTCCGCTTGATTACAACCACAAAAACCCTATTACCAAATAAGGTCACTTTCACAGTCACTGGGGGTTAAGACTTTAACAAATTTGGTGGGAAACCCAATTCAATCCACAATACTGAATGTTCCAAATAGCCTGGGCTGAAGCTGCAAGGCTTAAAAATATAGTCAGTCAACCCTCAGAAGTCCTAGAGTGTCACTGCTCCTGCATTCTTTTGATCAAGCAAGTCACTGGTGCCAGTTCAAAGTCAAGGGTAGGAAAATTAGACTTCATGTCTCAGTGGGAGAAGAGTCAAGGATTTGCCACTATCTTTAGTCTATCATGCTCCCCTTTACTCTTTTTCCTACCCTCCTTCCTTCCATTTCTCACCCTCCTTCCTTCCATTTCTCTGTCCCTCTCTTTTCCTCCCAAGGATACTTGAAGTTGAATGTATGTATTATATAGCTCCACTAAATTATCTTTAAAACATTTGAAAAAAAGAACATTTTGTTTTATAATGACGTTTGTGATTTTTATAATCTTAAGTTTTCCTTAGAGGATGTGGGGTATATTAGTGTGTGTGAGTGAGAGAGAGAGAGAGAGAGAGAGAGAGAGAGAGAGAGAGAGAGAGAGAGAGAGAGATGATAAAAAGAGGGTGAGGGTGAGAGAGAAGGGAGATGAGAGTGAAAGTTGGAGGTAAGAGGCAGGGGTGGCAGAGGGGAAAGTGGAGAGGAGGTTTGTGTGCTGAAAGCATTACAACGAATAGCTTGTGACGTATCCTCTCAGAGACATCCATGATTGATGCAGTGTTTTCCCACCAAATACCAAACACAAGCCTTCTTACTGTTCTCAGAAGTTTACCTGCTCCTTGCTCAGAATAGCCTAGAAATCAGGTGGAAGTTGAATAGCTTTTAGAGATGATTTAAGAGACGATGGAACAGATTCAGAGAAAAGGAAAGAAATTTGTTGAGTCTCTCAAAGAAAGGCGTCAAAAAAGGATCAAAAGACGGCATTTGTCTTATGCTATCTCTGGTATCTTACTGTTTTGAGGTTCTAAAATGTGGATTGTGACACAGTTCCATATCTGGCATTTGGCTGCCACATCAGGATTACTTTCTCCAACAGAAGCTTCCAGGAAACATACAGATATGGGCATTCTGAATACAAAACAAGTTGTTTTTCTAGACGACACTACGTCTTATCACCTTTCAATGTAGTTGTGTGAAGTTTGTATTATTTTTCAAAACCGTTTATTGTCTTTCCTACTAAGATGCTCCTCACCTGGCCTCTCCCTAATGCTCTTCCCCCTCCCTCGAGGGAGAGAGATACTTTCCTGCCCGCTGACTTTATACTTGGCCACCTGCCTTGCTTTAACCATGGAAGCTGTATGGAAGTGATCTGTGTTATTTCTGAGCAGAAACATTAAGTGCCTCCAGGTGGTTCTGTTATCACCTTGCCAGAGACTGGCCTGTCCTCCACAGGTCCTTATCCTTGACCTGCATCCTGGGGTGATGGAGCAAAGTCATTGGACAAAGTCATTGTCCATGCCCCATGACAATGGTAGTATAACAGGAGCCAGAAACAAACTTCCAGTGTTCTAAGCCACTAAAATTTTCATATTCCTTGTGGCTACAGCATAACTCAAAATGACTCATACGTTATAGATGAGAATAAAAATTTTGCAGGGAACTGGTACGTTCCCCTTTCCGAAGGAGTCTCTCCATTTCAGTATGGCTGGGAAGATGTCTGTGGATACACGGAACTTGATTTTACGTTCATCTGGGTCCTTGAGTGAGGTTGTATCATCTAATGATTAAATTATGGGGCTCTGCCGTTGATTGGATTTCTACTTTCTGTCTGTGTGACCTTGGGCAAATTGTTAAACTCCTTAAGCTTCTGTCATCTCATCTAGAAAACGGAGATAATAATATATACCTCATGGGATTATTGAGGGAATTAAATTAACTAAAGTAGTGGTTCTCAACAGGGGTAATTTTGCCACCCAGGAGACATGTGGCAATGTCTGGAGGCATTTCTGTTTGCAGCTACTGGCATCTAGAAGGTCAAGGCTAGGGATGGTGCAAAACACCCTATAATGCACAGGACCGCTCCCTATGACAAATAATTTTCCACCCCCCAATGTCAAGAGCGCTGCAATTGTGAGAAACCCTGAGCTAAATTTATTATTTAACACAATTCTTGGCACACGGTGAGAAAAAAAATGAATGTTTGTTATGTAAGATATTATTAAGTGGGCTTAAATAATAACCTGGGAGTACTTGCAATGATTTGTTATAAATCAATCCTAATTTTGCAAGTTAACTATAAAGATCTGTGTTCAACTGTAAATATAGAGCTAGAGAAAAATCATCGTTCTTTCAGGTGGTTTGGCAATGACATTCTATAAATCCCACAGTGGTTATATCAGTAGTAAAAATGGAAGAGGCTAGAAATTCTCTTAAGTTTCTTACAGTTTTTCATGATAGGCTTCAATTTCTGATAATTATTGTCAGCATACAATGTACATTAGACAGGGTTTTTAAAACTATATGCATTTAAAATGTTATATAAATATGTAACGCATGAAAGTAAACTGCCTGAATGATAAACATATTTACCCCAAAAGTAAATGAAACAGCTCATAAGAAGCCGTTCCAATTATTCAGGTGAACACTACCCTCTATGCTTGACTTTCTTTCCTTGCTTTGAGTCATGGGAAAGAATATTTTCATTTGCAATGAAATTGGGAAATGATATCATCTAAAGCGTCCCCAAAATCTAATATAAACTGTCCTCTTTTGTCAGTGTTCAAGGGCAATCCAGAATTGCTTTGGGAATCCACTCTTCTTAACAAGAAACTTTGCTGATAATATTAAGGCCAGGAATGACTTGCGTGGAAAACTGTTGGTCTTGGTGGAAAGACTGGCAGATACTTGGCTTCTAGTGTTAGTGACTAGTGTTGGTAACCTTGGGAGACACATTTTCTAGGCATGAATTTATTCACCTTTAAGATGAGTGTACAGTTAGATCTCTGCATTCCTCTCCAGCTTATAAATTATATAAATTTGTGTCTCCACATGCCCATTTTATATACATAAACTCTCAGGTCCATGGAAGCACTACCCTTGTTTTGAGTGTCATTTAAATGGGAAGAAACCTGAATAAAGTGTCTTAAAATCATTGCTGATTCACTGTTTTCTTCTACATTTGACTACTGTTTTGCTCTTAGGCTGTGGCTGGGTTTTGTTTTTTAATTTTTTTTAATATAAAAATCTAGCAGGAGGCTAACATCTAGCATTGAATAAGAAAGCATGGTAAAATGTCCTCCTAGATACTTTAATAGTAAATAATAATAGTAATGATAGCTATCTCATTCTGGTATAGTGCTATGTGCTGTGCTCTATGCTGTATTTTACATACATTATCTCAGTTAATTGTAACAACAACCCTGAGATGGAGACATTACTAGCTGTTTTTCCATGTGTGTAAAGGGAGACTTAATGAATGTTCAAAGCCGCGTAGCATGTGTGAGTCTAACCAAGGCTGTCAATACATGTCTTAACCACCATGCCTTATAGTTAAATGCCACTACTTGATTCCTTTCACAGCAAGTGATAACAATATGGACTTCTTAGAAAGTGAGGACACATTTCTCTTTTCAGAATATGTGGTTTACTTTTGCTTCTCTGGGGATGTTAATTGCTCTTTCCACGTGTCTTCCACATTTATCTCTATACTCTCATTGCTAACTTTACAGTCGTAATTGCCCTTTCTCTCAGGCCAGCTAAGTGGCATTGAAGGAGAGACCATAGACTAGCTTGAAGATTGTGGCAGGACAGAAAGTTAATGAAACATTAGCTATTTACCAGTCATGTAGCTCATGTCTTTGGGAATCCTATTCCTCTACATGGAAGAAGAGAAGCATTTTTTGAGAATTTTTTGTGAAAGATAAGACTGTGGTCTCAGGATGACATCACTGTGGGCTTCAAGTGCCAAGACCTTTGATTCCCATTCAGGAAGATGGCCCAAAATAAGAGAATGCATATTTATTCTTTTCAGATATATTAACTGTCTCTACCACTAGCAACTTCTTCTTGGGGGAAAAAACATAAATAGTATTTTATTTCTATTATTTATTTGATATGAAAAATCTCTAAAGTTCTCTGGACCATTGAAAATATATTCTAAGATTTTCTACTTCTACCTTTATAGACTTCTTACTGTGTGTCACTTTCTCATGTATTATGTTGTTTAATCAACATAACTCTCTGGGTTAAGTGCTGTTACTGTCACCATTTTACAGATGAGAAGACCGAGGCTTAGACAGTTAACTTTCTGAGTGATCCATAGCTAAGAGATGGTACTTCCAGGACTCAAACCCCGGCCTCATAACTATAGTGTCTGTGCCCTTAACCATTATATCACTCTACTGGGCAGAAAGAAATCAGATTCAACCAACACCCAAATTCTTCTATCCTAAATTTTTAAAAGTCTTGTTGAGGAGATATTTGGTATTCAAAAAGTAAAATATTTTTTCAGAGTTCAAATCTGAGCAACTTACAGAAAATTACCTGAGGAATTGACAATTGTAAGTCCATATCTTTTTGTTATAAATGGATTCATGAAAATGTTTGTATTATTTCCTGTAGGATCTCTTTGACTTCCATGAACTCTTTTTTACTGTAGGAGGAAACGTATTCTAGTTAACTGCATTGGTGGCACTATTATTTTGGGCCTGAAAATCAAGCTGTGATCTTTCTTTGTTATGTTACAACAATTCTGCAGTTAGAACAGGTAGACTGTGCCCATTAGACTAACAAAAGATGAGTCACGTGTTTATAGGCTGGCAAGGAGCTAGAACAGGCTATAATCCTGGCACAGCTCAACTTAGATGTCAGAAGTTCTATTTGTGTGTACATTGCTCTTACCTACTTTTTAAAAAAAATATATTTATTTATATATTGCTGGCTGCATTGGGTCTTCGTTGCGGTGCGCAGGCTTCTCATTGCAGTGGCTTCTCTTGTTGCGGAGCATGGTCTCTAGGTGTGCGGGCTTCAGTAGTTGTGGCTCACGGGCTCAGTAGTTGTGGCATGTGGGCTCTAGCGCTCAGGTTCAGTAGTTGTGGCTCACGGGCTCAGTTGCTCCACGGCATGTGGGATCTTCCCAGACCAGGGATCGAACCCATGTCCCCTGCATTGGCAGGCAGATTCTTAACCACTGCACCACCAGGGAAGCCCTTATCTACTATCTTAAATTGCATCAAGAAAGAATTAGTTACACAATTCTTAAAAAAAAAAAAAAAAAAAGTTAAATAAGAAACAAACCAACAATTGTGCTAAAAATCTCATGGAGCAAAATGAAATCTGTTTACTCCACAGTAGTTTGGCAGGTTAAATTTCGTAATCTGTATGTCTATCTGTTATTGAATTTATAGCTGAGTTCTTGGATTTTTTCTTATGATGTCAGCATTTGTTTCTTTGTATAATGAATATAAAATGTTTTCTTTTGGCTTCTGTTATTTAATTTAACAAAGTTCTTTGAGATACGGTTTTATCCTTCAAAAGTGGGGAAATTTCTGTTTAATCTTAGTAAATTCTGACTTACTTCCATTCCTATGAAAAAAAGGAGCATTTACCAAAGTAGCAATTCAATTTTGTAAACTTGGAGAGCATTTCTTTCTGCCATGCTCCATTCCTTTTAACTCTTACTCAGTTTTGCTCTTTCCTTTTCATCAGGTCATTCCTGGAATCAGCATGTTCCTGGAATTTTCATAAGAGAAGATTTGTTTATAAAACGTGGGAAGGGGTTGCTCCTCAGGATTTTCCTAAAATCGAATTTAGGAACATTCCCTGAACACAGCTAGAAAGGAGAGCACTAAAATGTAAAGTCTGTCTTATTTTGAAGTACTCTGTTTATGATTAAGACCTATCCTGAGAAAAATCTAAAAGTAATGAAAACATTGTCTTTGGGATTCCCAGACTTTTCAGTCTGTGCTTTACCCACTTCTATTTCCCATCCTTTTTCAGTCCGTCACCCGCCACATACCCTGACAGGTTCTCAGAATCCACCCAAAGTCTTATTCATGCTTAATAGGGAACTCACTTTTAGGAAATGATACCACTCCATATATTTATTCTTTTAAGCAACTAGTGAATAAACAGGTTCTGGATCCAGGTATTGGGATGTGAATTATGGAATAGACTACGGATAAAATATAGTCCCGGAGGTCAGGATATTAACAAGACAGTTGAGTGGGAGAGACAGCTCAGTCTGCTACTTTACCGGTGTGTGGTATGCTCAAGCAAGAAGTAAACATTTCTCCATTTCTGCAATATGCGTTATACATAAAAACCTTCTCCTTCCCAGCAATATATAAAATATATTCTATAATCAAGGCATCAGTGCTTTTTAAGTTAGTCTTTAACAATTTGATCAGTCCCTGAGAGCTTAACAAAGATCTGCTATGACTAAACGGAGTAAACTAAAACTACCCTTCAAGTTTTATGGTGTAATTCCCAGTAGCGAGACACATTTTCAAAGAACTCGGAGAAAAGTGTTGATCAAATAGTGGCTTGAACAGGTTCACAAACAGATTTTTTTGTTGCAAGTAGGGACACATGAGGTTAGTTATCTTATCCTGAAGGCATTACATATGTAAATCATCCAGGCAACTCTCTTGTCTTTGACTCCCTATTCTCCAAGACAACTAAATGGTTATGGTTTAGCATCCAATGCACATCTGTTCAAGAGATACAGAATATTTTGGTCGTACATTCTGCATGATTGTTACACTTTTCTTTTTGATTAATGAAGTGATAGTTTGTTTTACATGACATTCTCTTTTAAGTTTGCTTAATGTGGAAATCATCTCCCCAGATCTGATAAATTAGGTTTCTGAGCCTATATAAACTGAAGGGCAGACCTTGGACTAGGGTGAATTCAGTAAAAGAAATGTCCTCTTACAGCATCTTGGAAGTCAGCCTGCTTGCTTCTCTGGAGACATTGTCACTTTACTGTGTTCCTTTATTTTGAAATGCTACTTTTATAATTAGAAGAGGGAGCTCAACACATACAATGTGTTTTGTTGCAGGGCATTTGTCTCCTTTCAGCTAAATGTGTAGAGAGAGGTTTTTTCCTTCCTTTCTCCTCCTTTCGTTGTTCTGAATTTTAGGTGGATCTTGCCTGTAGAATTAACCGAGGTTAAGAAATGTTTATACCAATACCTTGAAAATCTGCAGGGCTCAGTTGATGGTGGGAAGAGTAGGAGGAGAAAGAAGTCTCAGCATCATATTTTCATATTTTATGAAATAACTCTTTTCTGTGTAGTTGAAAGATATGTAATGTGTATTGTAGCTGTTCATGCTGATGTCAAAGACAACTTAAATACTTCGTTAATGTATAAGTATGTTTGATGCAAAGGACAAAAAAACATAACTTCATGAATATGTAATGTTGCTGATGGCAGCTGAAATGATTTCTGGCCATCATTACGGCTTTTTTCCGAGGTCAATACTGCCTGTTTGCTGGTAAAATTGTTGAATGGTTTTGTTATTGTACTTGAACTGTGTCAAAGCAGCCACTTGATTTCTGAATCACTTATTTGGGATTCCATGCTTTGAGTTACTTCATTTCCTGGTGTCTCAAAGGATTCCAGGACTTGGAAGGACTGACTGGGAAACAGTGTGTCTTGTCCTTCTCATGTCTTTAGACTAGATCCTCTGTCAAATTTCAAGCTAGAGGTGGCTTGATGTCCATATTAAAAAGGAGCTTTCGTTGTGGTACCTTGGAGACATTTCTCAGGGCACTGATCAGTTTTATGAAAAAAATATAGGAAGGTGGGTTAATTCATAGAGACAATAGAATATAGTAGACACTAATGGCATGGTCACAGTAATCTAAATAGCATGCTCTTTTTTTTTCATTTTAAATC
The DNA here is from genome assembly GCF_008692025.1 of Phocoena sinus. NCBI lineage: Eukaryota > Metazoa > Chordata > Mammalia > Artiodactyla > Phocoenidae > Phocoena > Phocoena sinus. Next base: position 74,833,081 of record NC_045768.1, on the reverse strand, counting down.
AATGTTTTTTTGCCCTTGCTATAAATGCAAACCCATACACCCTAGAGAAAATTTGAAAATATTTTTGTCCAGTGTTTTTTTCTAGACATAACAATAGTTTTCTCACAGAGTTCATAGTATATATTTTGAATTAGTCCTTAAAGGAAACAAAAATGCATATTTCCAAGGTAAACATTCCCAATTTCAAGATTACTATTGACAAAACCCCCTGGCTTTTTGGAACATTTTATGGTTTATCAAACATTTTCACATATTAATAGCAGGGAAAGGTAACATTTTTCTTTCTAGGTTCAGGCCAAGACCAAAATCACATATCTTGTGAATACTAGTAGTCAGTGTAGTCTATGGTTATATAAAATAACACAGGGGAAAAAAGGCCCCAGAAGTCTTCTCATTTGGCTCATAATATTTTCATTATACTGCACTCCTTTATACTAATGTAAGAACACAAAAATATAAGCTAAAGTGAGAAAAGCATAGAGTCATTATACTCTTACTGAAATGTCAACATGAATTAGCCTGTAACAGTAGCCAATAGAACATGGGGGAGGTATGAAAACAGACAACAATATCCAACAGTTATATTACATTCATTCATTCATTCATCCAACCATTCAACAAGTACACAAGTTGTATTTGCCAGTTGTTATTATGCTAGGTCCCAAGATATCATCATAAACAAATTAGACATGATCCTAGCTCTCATTCAGTGTTTAGTCTGGGAGAGATAGATGTTAATTACATGAGTACCCGGTTACTAACTATCACAAAAGCAAAGGGAGGAAATCAGTGGGGAGCTATGAAAGTGAAGAGCAGAGGCACCTGATTTGGTCAGAGCTCTCAAGGTAGTCTTCCCAGAGGAAGTGGCGTTGAATATGGCATGTAAAATAGAAATTGGAAGTTGTAAGCTGAGGGGATTTAGGAGGCATTCATGTGTTACTGGCAGGGGGACGTGCATACAAAAGTGTCCGGACTTAGTGGCATGCTGCTTTAAAGAATTGAAAGAAAGTTAGTGCCTGGAATGTAGAGATCAGGAAACAGGTCATTATTTGCTGAGGAAGAGAGCGCAGGAGACACAGAGGATGTTGTTGGTCATACTGTATCATTTGGATTTTGGCCTAAGAACAATAGAAAACTACTGAGTGAGTCAAATCTGAGGCATAAATTGATCAAGTATGTGTTCTTCAAAAGATCACTCTCAAGGTCTAGTTCTAGTAAAGCAGAGGGCTTATATCAAACTAACCCTACTGCATATAGCAATAATAAATCAGAATAGCCCTTATATCTCTTAAAGAAATTTAGTAAGTAATTTAAACCCTCCCCTTAAGAAAACTCCAGGCACAGATGGTCTTATTGGTAAATTCTGTCAAAATTTAAACTTGTAGTGAGGTGGATGGACCTAGAGTCTTTCATACAGAGTGAAGTAAGTCAGAAAGAGAAAAACAAATACCATATGCTAACACATATATATGGAATCTAAAAAAAAAAAAAAGCTTATGAAGAACCTAGGGGCAGGACAGGAATAGAGATGCAGACGTAGAGAATGGACTTAAGGACATGGGGAGGCGGAAGGGGAAGCTGGGACTAAGTGAGAGAGTGGCATGGACATGTATACACTACCACATGTAAAACCGGTAGCTAGTGGGAAGCATAGCACGGGGAGATCAACTCAGTGCCTTGTGACCACCTAGAGGGGTGGGATAGGGAGGGTGGGAGGGAGGGGGATGTAAGAGGGAAGAGATATGGGGATATATGTACATGTATAGCTATACATGTACATGTATAGCTGATTCACTTTGTTATGAAACAGAAACTAACAGACCATTGTAAAGCAATTATACTCCAATAAAGATGTTAAAAAAAATTTTAAACAAAGAAAAATTACCACTCTTTGACAAATGGTTTCAGACAAAAGAGGAAGAGGAAACATTTTACACTTTGTTTTTTGAAGCCGGCATAATTTCTGTATCAATACGTTCATTACAAGAAAACTACAGACCACTATCTCTCAGAAATGTAGATATAAAATTCTTTAACAAAAAGTAAGCAAGTAAAATAAAGGCATATGTAAAAAGAGTAGTGCATCATGCCAAGTAAGGATTAACCCAGGAATGCAAGGTTGTTTAAATATTTTAAACACAATCTAATAAATCATACAAGGTAAAGGAGAAAAAGTCATGATTATCTTAATTCAGAAGCATTAGACAAAATTCAACACCCATTCATAAATAAGACCTATCAAAATCTAGAAATAAAGGGGGGAAATTCCTTAACCTGATAAAGGGTATTTCAAAAATCCACAAGTTGCATTATATGTACTCTTAAATTTAACACTACCATCACTGCAAAGAGCCAGAAGATCCGAATGCTCTTTCTAAGTCTGCCACTCACTAGTGTGACACTTTTATCAGTCACTCGTCAAACCTCTGGAAACCCTTTAGTTCATATATAAAATGGGGACACTAAAAATACTTCCAACAGTTTTTGGGAGGCTCCAATATTTAAGTATTTGGAATTGCTTTGAATGTTATAAAGTGCTAAATAAACTTGATTTGTTGGTGATAATGATTATGAACCTAGAGAATTAATTCTTAAACTTTCTCTAACCAGTACCCTGAAAGCCCTAGAATAGGATTTACCTACTGTATATTACCTCAAAGTAGTTCCATTCTTTAGAGACTAGAAAGCCGTTTAGATACTTAAAATTCCTTCCTTGTTCAGTGTCTCCTTTTGAGTTATCTGACTTCTCATGAGCTCTTTCATCATAGTCAGATGGACAGTTTCTGAATATGAAGATCAATCAGATAATGGGGCCACTTCCTTGAACCCCTTGTGGAGGAGCTATAAAAGGAAATAGGGAAATAACATTTATTATTTGTTAATTTGTTGGTAGATTTAAATTTTTTAGACTTTCCCTAGCCTCCACCAGCAAGGACAGTTTGTAGTCACTCCATCTCTTTTTCTTGCAAAATAAGTCGTGTTCTTCTTATTCTGAATTTATGGGGGGAGAGGCGAGAGAGAGAGAGATCTCCTAAAGAGGTCTGCAAGATATAGAAAATGATCCTAATGCTTTCTAATATTGCTCACTCCTTGCACTATACTAACTGCAAAAGCATGCCCTTGGTACTTGATAAAAGCTTACAGCAGGGGAAACTGGAAAGTACGTGATATTTATGCAGAAATTAGCAAGGTCATTATTTTTTAAACCTATTTCTATTATTGATAACATAAATATTAATGAGATTTCACCCCTTAGGGCTCAGGTACTTCTAATTCAGATGTCAAAATGTAAGAAATTATAATTCCATAACAATAATGAAACAATAATTCTTTTTTCACATGGCTCAAAGAAATTCACAAATCTTAAGTTAATGCATTGATTGTCACAAGTCCTGCATTGTAATTCAGACACATATCTCCGTTCCTGTTATCGTCTGGTCTGAGTCAGCCAAAGAGGGGTCTAGATCTGAGACTGTAATAATGAAACAGATGTTCCATAGACCCAAATTTGCAAGAAAAGTCAGTGGTTGTCTGGATGAGGCATTGGTATCTGGCAAAGTAATAGGCTTTGGGATTTGCAAGGGCTTTAGGAATCACTTCAATCTCAGACTGTAGACATGAGAAAAGGGTATTCATCTGGAAGTAGGGCCTCAGAGGTCAGTGGCTTGACTTTTGGACCCCAGAAGAATTTAGGGGTTAGGCTGGGAGGGGCCTAAGATTCAGAGGCAATGTCATACGGGGTAAGAATGATTAAGTTTGGGCTCAACTGGCCTAAACTATAACCTAGGAACTGGAGGTAGGTTTTAAAGCAAGATGTGAGCCTCATCTAGCCAGGCTAGAACACAAGTGCTGGGATTAGGTATTTAATCTCAAAGAACTCACAGCAAGATTGGCCTCAGGTGAGTTAGAATGTGATGGATTGACAGTTCCTTCTCCTTCTCCTTTCTCGTGAAGAGATGCTCCCAGATTCTGACCGCACACTGGAACTTTAGTCTTCTGAAGGGAAGATTTGAAGCCTGGGGGTCAGTTTCTAAGGCGGGGGCTTCTGAGTGTAGCTGGTTGGCAAAGAATGAAGAAGGCTCTGGCTGTTCTTTCCCTGCCTATACCCCACCTCAACCCCCTATGCTTCTACTTAGCCTTTGTTCCACTAATCCCATTAATACCTCAAGGGCCGTTCCTCTGGAATAACATCACCTTAGTTATAGTATGATCCACTGAGATAACTCACAGTGTGGACTGATTCGTTAGACCAGAAGAACTGAACAAATCTCTAATATCACATGATTGTCACAGTGGTGACTTCTCTATTCTGGGTAATCACGAGGACTGAATATTAGCTAGGGCCCCGGGCAGTTCTAATTTCTTGTATTGTCACGTTCAAAGTGCAGTCCAATAACTAATAGCAAAATGTTTCCAAACTTTAATTGTATCTCTTAAAGCATAGAAAAGATCTGAGTTATAACCCATAGCACCAATTCTTAAAGTCTATGGTTTCTCCTTCCCCATTCTGTTATACTCTAAAGCCTCCCCAGAGGTGCTCATCCTCTGAATACTGAATATCTCACTCTTGACACTGTAGAAACTCCTCTCCAGCTCACTTATCCTTTCTCCACACTACACCAAAGCCCTGGCTTCTCACCCGGGAGAGGCTGCCAGGATTTCATAATAAGTAACTACGGACAATATCGAATGGCTCTAGAATGACAAAAGGACACAGGAAATTCATTTGTTCGCCTAACCATAGTACACAAAACTCTTAGGTACAGTTATTTTCAGTCTCTTTTTCTCACAAAACGTTTGGAAAGTACTTCCAGATAATTAACATTCTCCACTTTATTAATAACAAAATGAAAGTCAAGGACTGTGAGAAAAGTTCTAAATTTGAAATTGAGTGGGTGGACACAGAATGGAAAATTATATGTAAGTTTAAATTTGAAATATCAAGGAATAATTCCATAAGTCCTGCTTTAACTCATCAAAACTAGCAGATACCATCACTGGGTGATTCTATTCTAAGAGTGTTCTAGACTTAATTCTTGCTAACCTAAGTAAATCCGTGGCCTCCAGCAAGTTACTTAAACTCTGGTCCGCATTTTTATCATAAGTAAATGTAGGGAATTAGCCTACTATGTTAATTTCTGAATTTCCTATGAGGTATAAAAATGCGTGAAAAATAACCAGGGATGGGATAAATTCCTAGGATAGCTGCTCTTTTTTTTTTTTTTTTTTTTTTTGGTGGTCAGCAGTATAATTTTTATTGGGAAGCTGAAAGACACCATTGCCAAACAGAGCATCTGCAGTGTTAACATCTATATTTGAGCATCTTTCGTTTTCCCAAGGGGTGCAGATGAGAAGAAGGAAGGCAGAGAAATGCACTTGAATAAAGCTTTTCAAGATGGATAGAACAGAGAGCATTCCCAGAGGCAGGTCAAGTTCAACCCAAGAACAACTCTCTGAGTGCTTTCACAACTAGTTAAAATACAAGACCAGTAGTAACTCAGCTCTCAAATCAGTGCTGAAATCAAGCAGAAAGTTCTTAATATTGATACGGTTAACGTACATCAAATAGGATTACTGAATTCTCTGAATCCAAAAGTTCTCCACAGTGTTGACATGTCCTTACTGAACTCCCAGGATTGTTTGGTTTCAAAGGCTATTGGGCTCAAGATCCATTTGTGTGTTTGTTTTAACATCTTTATTGGAGTATAATTGCTTTACAATGGTGTGTTAGTTTCTGCTTTATAACAAAGTGAATCAGTTATACATATACATATGTTCCCATATCTCTTCCCTCTTTTCGTCTCCCTCCTCCCACCCTCCCTGTCCCACCCCAGGTGGTCATAAAGCCCCAGGCTGATCTCCCTATGCTATGCGGCTGCTTCCCACTAGCTATCTCTTTTACATTTGGTAGTGTATATATGTCCATGCCACTCTCTCACTTTGTCACAGCTTACGCTTCCCCCTCCCATGTCCTCAAGTCCATGCTCTAGTAGGTCTGTGCCTTTATTCCCGTCTTACCCCTAGGTTCTTCATGACCGTTTTCTTTTTTTTTCTTAGATTCCATATATATCTGTTAGCATACGGTATTCGTTTTTCTCTTTCTGACTTACTTCACTCTGTATGAAAGACTCTAGGTCCATCCACCTCACTACAAATAACTCAATTTCGTTTCTTTTTATGGCTGAGTAATATTCCATTGTATATACGTGCCACATCTTCTTTATCCGTTCATCTGATAATGGACACTTAGGTTGTTTCCATCTCCGGGCTATTGTAAATAGAGCTGCAATGAACATTTTGGTACATGACTCTTTTTGAATTATGGTTTTCTCAGGATATATGCCCAGTAGTGGGATTGCTGGGTCATATGGTAGTTATATTTGTAGTTTTTAAAGAAACCTCCATACTGTTCTCCGTAGTGGCTGTACCAATTCACATTCCCACCAGCAGTGCAAGAGCGTTCCCTTTTCTCCACACCTTCTCCAGCATTTGTTGTTTCTAGATTTTTTGATGATGGCCATTCTGACCGGTGTGAGATGATATCTCATTGGAGTTTTGATTTGCATTTCTCTAATGATTAATGATGTTGAGCATTCTTTCATGTGTTTGTTGGCAATCTGTATATCTTCTTTGGAAAAAATGACTGTTTAGGTCTTCTGCCCATTTTTGGATTGGGTTGTTTGTTTTTATGTTATTGAGCTGCATGAGCTGCTTGTAAATTTTGGAGATTAATCCTTTGTCAGTTGTTTCATTTGCAAGTATTTTCTCCCATTCTGAGGGTTGTCTTTTGGTCTTGTTTATGGTTTCCTTTGCTGTGCAAAAGCTTTGAAGTTTCATTAGGTCCCATTTGTTTATTTTTGTTTTTATTTCCATTTCTCTAGGAGGTGGGTCAAAAAGGATCTTGCTGTGATTTATGTCATAGAACGTTCTGCCTATGTTTTCCTCTAAGAGTTTGATAGTTTCTGGCCTTACATTTAGGTCTTTAATCCATTTTGAGTTTATTTTTGTGTGTGGTGTTAGGGAGTGTTCTAATTTCATACTTGTACATGTACCTGTTCAGTTTTCCCAGCACCACTTATTGAAGAGGCTGTGTTTTCTCCATTGTATATTATTGCCTCCTTTATCAAAGATAAGGTGACCATATGTGTGTGGGTTTATCTCTGGGCTTTCTATCCTGTTCCGTGGATCTATATTTCTTTTTTGTGCCAGTACCATACTGTCTTGATTACTGTAGCTTTGTAGTATAGTCCGAAGTCAGGGAGCCCGATTCCTCCAGCTCCATTTTTCATTCTCAATATTGCTTTGGCTCTTCGGGGTCTTTTGTGTTTCCATACAAATTGTGAAATTTTTTGTTCTAGTTCTGTGAAAAATGCCAGTAGTAGTTTGATAGGGATTGCATTGAATCTGTAGATTGCTTTGGGTAGTAGAGTTATTTTCACAATGTTGATTCTTCCAATTCAAGAACACGGTATATCTCTCCAGCTATTTGTATCATCTTTAATTTCTTTCATCAGTGTCTTATAATTTTCTGCATACAGATCTTTTGTCTCCTTAGGTAGGTTTAGTCCTAGATATTTTATTCTTCTTGTTGCAATGGTAAATGGGAGTGTTTTCTTGATTTCACTTTCAGATTTTTTATCACTAGTGTATAGGAATGCCAGAGATTTCTGTGCATTAATTTTGTATCCTGCTACTTTACCAAATTCATTGATTAGCTCTAGCACTTTTCTGGTAGCATATTTAGGATTCTCTATGTATAGTATCATGTCATCTGCAAGCAGTGACAGCTTTACTTCTTCTTTTCCGATTTGGATTCCTTTTATTTCTTTTTCTTCTCTGATTGCAGTGGCTAAAAATTCCAAAACTATGTTGAATAAGAGTAGTGAGAGTGGGCAACTTTGTCTTGTTCCTGGTCTTAGTGGAAATGGTTTCAGTTCTTCACCATTGGACAGTGTTGGCTGTGGGTTTGTAATATATGGCCTTTATTATGTTGAGGAAATTTCCCTCTGTGCCTACTTTCTGCAGGGTTTTTATCATAAATGGGTGTTGAATTTTGTCGAAAGCTTTCTCTGCATCTATTGAGATGATCATATGGTTTTTCTCCTTCAATTTGTTGACATGGTTTATCACATTGATAGATTTGTGTGAAGAATCCTTGCATTTCTGGAATAAACCTGACTTGATCATGGTGTATGATCCTTTTAATGTGCTGTTGGATTATGTTTGCTAGTATTTTGTTGAGGATTTTTGCATCTGTGTTCATCAGGGATATTGGCCTGTAGTTTTCTTTCTTTGTGACATCTTTGTCTGGTTTTGGTATCAGGGTGATGGTGGCCTCGTAGAATGAGTTTGGGAGTGTTCCTTCCTCTGCTATATTTTGGAAGAGTTTGAGGAAGGATAGGTGTTATCTCGTCTCTCAGTGTTTGATAGAATTTGCCTGTGAAGCCTTCTGGTCCTGGGCTTTTGTTTGTTTTCGTTTGCACAGTTTCAATTTCAGTGCTTGTGATTGGTCTGTTCATATTTTCTATTTCTTCCTGATTCAGTCTTGGCAGGTTGTGCATTTCTAAGAATTTGTCCATTTTTTCCAGGTTGTCCATTTTATTGGCATAGAGCTGCTTGTAGTAATCTCTCATGATCTTTTGTATTTCTGCAGTGTCAGTTGTTACTTCTCCTTTTTCATTTCTAATTCTGTTGATTTGAGTCTTCTCCCTTTTTCATTTCTAATTCTGTTGATTTGAGTCTTCTCCCTTTCTTTCTTGATGAGTCTGGCCAGTGGTTTACCAATTTTGTTTATCTTCTCAACGAAACAGCTTTTAGTTTTATTGATCTTTGCTATCATTTCCTTCATTTCTTTTTCATTTATTTCTGATCTGATCTTTATGATTCCTTTCCTTCTGCTAACTTTGGGGGATTTTTGTTCCTCTTTCTCTAATTGCTTTAGGTGCAAGGTTAGGTTATTTGCAGTGTTTCCTGTTTCTTAAGGTAGGATTGTATTGCTATAAACTTCCCTCTTAGAACTGCTTTTCTGCATCCCATAGGTTTTGGGTCATCGTGTCCCCATTGGCATTTGTTTCTAGGAATTTTTTGATTTCCTCTTTAATTTCTTCAGTGATCACTTCAGTCTTAAGTAGTGTATTGTTTAGCCTCCATGTGTTTGTATTTTTTACAGATCTCTTCCTGTAGTTGATATCTAGTCTCATAGCGTTGTGGTCGGAAAAGGTACTTGATACAATTTCAATTTTCTTAAATTTACTAGGGCTTGATTTGTGACCCAAGATATGATCTATCCTGGAGAATGTTCCATGAGCACTTGAGAAAAATGTGTATTCTGTTGTTTTTGATGGAATGTCCTATAAATATCAATTAAGTCCATCTTTTTTAATGTATCATTTAAAGCTTGTGTTTCCTTATTTATGTTCATTTTGGATGATCTGTCCATTGGTGAAAGTGGGGTGTTAAAGTCCCCTACTATGAATGTGTTACTGTCGATTTCCCCATTAATGGCTGTTAGTATTTGCCTTATATATTGAGGTGCTCCTATGTTGGGTGCATAAATATTTACAATTGTTATATCTTCTTGGATCGATCCCTTGATCATTATGTAGTGTCCTTCTTTGTCTCTTGTAATAGTCTTCATTTTAAAGTCTATTTTGTCTGATATGAGAATTGCTACTCCAGCTTTCTTCTGATTTCCATTTGCATGGAATATCTTTTTCCATCCCCTCACTTTCAATCTGTATGTGTCTCTAGGTCTGAAGTGGGTCTTTTGTAGACAGCATATATATGGGTCTTGTTTTTGTATCCATTCAACCAGTCTGTGTCTTTTGGTGGGAGCATTTAATCCATTTACATTTAAGGTAATTATTGATATGTATGTTCCTATTACCATTTTCTTAATTGTCTTGGGTTTGTTATTGTAGGTCTTTTCCTTCTCGTGTTTCTTGCCTAGAGAAGTTCCTTTCGCATTTGTTGTAAAGCTGGTTTGGTGGTGCTGAACTCTCTCAGCTTTTGCTTGTCTGTAAAAGTTTTAATTTCTCCATCAAATCTGACTGAGATCCTTGCTGGGTAGAGTAATCTTGGTTGTAGGTTTTTCTCCTTCATCACTTTAAATATGTCCTGCCAGTCCCTTCTGGGTTGCAGAGTTTGCTGAAAGATCAGCTGTTAACCTTATGGGGATTCCCTTGTGTGTTATTTGTTGTTTTTCCCTTGCTGCTTTTAATATGTTTTCTTTGTATTTAATTTGTGATAGTTTGATTAATATGTGTCTTCGCATGTTACTCCTTGGATTTATCCTGTATGGAGCTCTCTGTGCTTCCTGGACTTGATTAACTATTTCCTTTCCCATATTAGGGAAGTTTTCAACTGTAATCTCTTCAAATATTTTCTCAGTCCCTTTCTTTTTCTCTTCTTCTTCTGGGACCCCTATAATTCAAATGTTGGTGTGTTTAATGTCCCAGAGGTCTCTGAGACTGTCCTCAGTTCTTTTCATTCTTTTTTCTTTATTCTGCTCTGCAGTAGTTATTTCCACTATTTTATCTTCCAGATCACTTATCCGTTCTTCTGCCTCAGTTCTTCTGCTATTGATCCCTTCTAGAGTATTTTTAATTTCATTTATTGTGTTGTTCGTCATTGCTTGTTTCCTCTTTAGTTCTTCTAGGTCCTTGTTAAATGTTTATTGCATTTTCTCTATTCTATTTCCAAGATTTTGGATCATCTTTACTATGATTATTCTGAATTCTTTTTCAGGTAGACTGCCTATTTCCTATTCATTTGTTAGGTCTGGTGGGTTTTTACCTTGCTCCTTCATCTGCTGTGTGTTTTTCTGTCTTCTCATTTTGCGTATCTTACTGTGTTTGGGGTCTCCTTTTTGCAAGCTGCAGCTTCGTAGTTCCCGTTGTTTTTGGTGTCTGTCCCCAGTGGCCAAAGTTGGTTCAGTGGGTTGTGTAGGCTTCCTGGTGGAGGGGACTAGTGCCTGTGTTCTGGTGGATGAGGCTTGATCTTGTCTTTCTGGTGGGCAGGTCCACATCTGGTGGTGTGTTTTGGGGTGTCTGTGGCCTTATGATGATTTTAGGCAGCGTCTCTGCTAGTGTGTGGGGTTGTGTTCCTGTCTTGCTAGTTGTTTGGCATAGCATGTCCAGCACTGGAGCTTGCTGGTCATTGAGTGAAGCTGGGTCTTGGTGTTGAGGTGAAGTTCTCTGGGAGATTTTCACCATTTGATGTTACGTGGAGCTGGGAGGTGTCTTGTGGACCAGTGTCCTGAAGTTGGCTCTCCCCCCTCAGAAGCACAGCACTGACTCCTGGCTGCAGCACCAAGAGCCTTTCATCCACACGGCTCAGAATAAAAGGGAGAAAAAGTAGAAAGAAAGAAAGAAGATAAAATAAAATAAAGTAAGTTAAAATAAAATAAAGTTATTAAAAAATATTAAGAAAAAAAATTTTTAAGTAAAAAAAAAACGGACAGACTGAACCCTAGGACAAATGGTGAAAACAACCTGTACAGGCAAAATCTCACACAGAAGCATACACATACACACTCACAAAAAGAGGAAAAGGGGTAAAAATAATATATCTTGCTCTCAAAGTCCACGTCTTCAATTTGGGATGATTCATTGTCTATTCAGGTATTCCACAGATGCAGGGTACATCAAGTTGATTGTGGAGCTTTAATCCACTGCTCCTGAGGCTGCTAGGAGAGATTTCCCTTTCTCTTCTTTGTTCACACAGCTCCCAGGGGCTCAACTTTGGATTTGGCCACACCTCTGTGGGGTGTACGTCTCTGTGTAAGTCGCCTGAGGGCGTCTGTTCTTCGCCCAGACGGGACGGGGTTAAAGGAGCAGCTGATTCGGGGGCTCTGGCTCACTCAGGCCGGGGGGAGGGAGGGGCACGGGGAGAGCCTGTGGTGGCAGAGGCCGGCGTGACGTTGCAACAGCCTGAGGCGCGCTGTGTGTTCTCCCGGGGAAGTTGTCCCTGGATCCCGGGACCCTGGCAGTGGCGGGCGGCACAGGCTCCCCTGAAGGGAGGTGTGGACAGTGACCCGTGCTCACACACCGGCTTCTTGGTGGCGGCAGCAGCAGCCTTAGCGTCTCTTGCCTGTCTCTGGGGTCCGCGCTTTTAGCTGCGGCTCGCGCCCGTCTCTGGAGCTCCTTTAAGCAGCGCTCTTAATCCCCTCTCCTCGTGCACCAGGAAACAGAGAGGGAAGAAAAAGTCTCTTGCCTCTTCGGCAGCTGCAGAGTTTTTCCGGACTCCCTCCCGGCTAGCCGTGGTGCACTAACCCCTTCAGGCTGTGTTCATGCCGCCAACCCCAGTTCTCTCCTTGGGATCTAAGCTCTGAAGCCAAAGACTCAGCTCCCAGCCCCCGCCTGTCCCAGCGGGTGAGCAGACAAGCCTCTTGGGCTGGTAAGTGCTGGTCGGCACCAATCCTCTCTGCGGGAATCTCTCCACTTTGCCCTCCGCACCCCTGTTGCTGTGCTCGCCTCCGCGGCTCTGAAGCTTTCTCCCTCCGCAACCCGCAGTCTCCACACGCGAAGGGGCTTCCTAGTGTGTGGAAACCTTTCCTCCTTCACAGCTCCCTCCCACTGGTGCGGGTCCCGTCCCTATTCTTTTGTCTCTGTTTTTTCTTTTTTCTTTTGCCCTGCCCAGGTACGTGGGGACTTTCTTGCCTTTTGGGAGGTCTAAGGTCTTCTGCCAGTGTTCAGTAGGTGTTCTGTAGGAGTTGTTCCACGTGTAGATGTATTTCTGATGTATCTGTGGGGAGGAAGGTGATCTCTGCGTCTTATTCTTCCGCCTATGCTTAGCATTTACTGTTTGACTTTCCTATAACTTCATTCACCATTCATCACTGTTTATTTGCCATCATTCGTATTTCATTGAAATAAGTTCTCAAATTTTCTTTTAAATGCTTTTAAAACAGAAAATGCTTTTAAAGTATCTTTTTTGGTGATGGTTAGCCAATTTGGGAATTATTGTTAAATTGCTTTTAGGTAATTAGTTAAAATGAATGAATTATGTACACCTTTCCCCTTAAAATTGCAAGGAAATATATACCCCCCTTTTTTGAGTCTTATGGTATTCTTTTAGTTGTAATGCATTATTTTTAGACACGTGGTCTTATTTTCCTTTTTATTTTACATGGAAATCAGCCTCATCTGACATGTTGGCTTTTAATAAGTTAATGCAACTTAAGTGTTTTGCATAAAATAAGGTTCTTTTTGATTTATTTTTTTCAATTTAAGGTCTAAAGCACTAATACAAAAGTAACATCTTCCAAGTGATACTAGTTATTAGGGCTAGAGTAAAAAGGAAAGGAACTAGCTAAATTTTGAACTAGAATTTGCTGTTACCTCCAGGAGAATTTATTTCCTAAGGAGTAGAAAAGTAGACCTTTGGAATTTCCTGTTTACAACAAAGAAAGATAATACATAGGAAACTGTTTCAAGTGTCAAGTTCAGTTACTAGGTATATGATCTTAGGAAAATTACTGAAGCTCTCTAGTTTCTTCAAATAGTAAAATATGAAATATATTGGCTATCTCAAAGGATAAATTAAGGGGAAAAATAATACATATAAAGTGTTAGAACCTGGTGAATGCTTAATAACTAATAATGCTGTTTCTTTAAAGGATTTTCTTATGGGTTATTAAGAATAAAGATAGAAAGATTCTTAGAAATAGGGATGACAGATGGGGCTTGTGTAAGGTAATATGGGAATCATTTCTATTGTATTATCAGTATTTGAATTACACTTGTTTTTTTTTTCACACACTACAGATAAAGAAAACTGAGTTAATGTAGGCATAATTCATTGTTCTATAACGAAGTGGTTCAGTCGGTGTGAATTGTCTTACTCTAAAAATTGATGCGCGAACTAGGTCCAATTATCCAGACTGATGTACACGTACTGTTTTATGGCCTATTTTTTAGAGGCTAATTTGCTATCTCTGTAGAGGAAAGGACATTGGAGTTTACTGAGATATTGGGTGGGGGGGGGGGTACATTTGCGTAGAAGTTAGCCAGCCTGACTTCTGCTCCCATCTTCAGCCAAACTCTTTATTCATTCTTTCATTTATTCAAGGGCTTGCCATGTTCAAGACACATAATGAAGTGCTTTCAGATAGTTTATCATCTAATATGAAGCCTAGCACAGAATGCATGTTCATTCTGTGTTAGGTAAATCATGTCATAAGGAAGATAATATGGACAATTATAAATCAAAGGAAAACATGATTCTTAAAAAGCACCAAGGTGGTTCAGAGGAACGAGAGAGCAAATCTTGCTGTTGTAGTTGTGAAGACTCATTAAGGAGATGATATTGAGGGACACAGTCAGGTATGAGTAGGAATCAAAAGGGGGAAATGGAAGCAAAGAGACACGATTGTAGAAGAGAGGATCTGAAATGGTTTGCCTAAAGGGTCACTGTGTAGTCACTGGGCAGAGTTATACGGACCCACACTAGTTACCAGCAGATGGGCCTGACTCTGTTCCTCTGTCACTGCATCTGGAGTCACGTCGCCCCAGAGGGAGGATCAGTGTCACTGGCAATTTCCACTGGGTTTTTCACTCCAGATCTTCAGACAGTGACTTTACCTTATTCTCTGCCACAGAGTTCTTTTCTTTCCAGATTCAAACACTAAACACTTTGTCTGAGTCACCATCACCTTCTCTATCTAGAACACTGCAGTAGCCTCATTAATGAGCTGGTATCCCTACATCCGGTCTTGGCCACTTTCCCCTGCTTAGTATCAACCTAGCAACCAGAGTAATTCTGTTCAAATTTAAGTTGTAATATCTCTCTCTGTTGTTCAACCCTCCAATAGGTAAGGTACATTTCAGGATCTTACAAAGCCCTGTGGATCTGGCTTTCTATTACCTCTTTGAGTATTAAAACAATTTCCCCTGAAGGACCTCATATCATCAAGACTGGTCATATCCATCAAGACTGGTGACTATTTGTAAATTTACTTGATCTCTCTGTCTAAATTTTTATTAAATTAGTATCAGTGTACCTTTTACTAGAACTTCTCAAGGAAGGTGGAGTTTGCCATTGGCATTGAGTTGTGTATTGTTAATCTCTAGTAGGGATTAGCTGAGTTGGAAAAGTCACTTGAGAGTGGGTGATGGGGTAGGGGGGAACACTTTAGAGTGGGTGTGGGTAATGGGGAGAGGAAGCGTAGTGTGTAGTTGGCCTCCAAAGATTCCCTCATTTTGATGTCAAATTTGGTTATGCAATTAACTACTATGAATGTGCTCAACTGTATTTGACAAGGTAAGAAAAAGAAGCATTATTCAAGAAGTGATGAAAATTCAAATATTGGGGCAAAGAATAATGGTCTTTAGATGACAGCTCTTCCTTCTGTAAAAGAAAAGCAGAGAACTGCTTTTTTTGACCCAAGGCATATGCAAGAGTCATTCTCAGCCACTGAAAGCATGATATAATTTAAGTCTGGAGAAATATCAGAAATCAGATACCTCAGAATCAAATGTATTAGGAATTCATGCCTCATTTGTTGTTTCTGACTCACATACCTTAACTAAACATAACATCTGAATTTTACGTCTCTGACTTCCAAAGCAGTCTATCTGCTTTTTCCTCTGACTCCTGGAGATCTTTGCCTGCTCACTGGACTTCACATGCAGCTCTTTAGGTTCATGTGGAGATCACCCTTGGCTGTCAGTCCTAAACGACTTGTTTCCCCCTCATGCTCGCCATGTATCTGCTGCTGAAGTGAATTCCAATATCTAAAATAAGATCAGAAACAAATATAGTAGATTTTGTCTCCTTCCCTAAAATCTACCTCTGTCACCATCAACCTTAACCAAAATATTTATTACAAATGTGCTAATCTATTTTACTTCATTTCCTCATTTCCTCCATAGAGTAGGTAATGTTGTGTAGTAGGTGGAAAGAGAAAGGTGGATTCAGACACACCCATTATAAAGAATATGGGCTTATTTACTAAAGGTTTTTTTACTGGTTGACTTATATACTGTTCCATCCCTCTTCTAAGCAAGATACTTCTTTTTCTCTGCATTAGACTGTTTCTAGGAAGAGCATTGCCCCTGCCCTGAAGGCAGGGGTGCAGTGTTGGGGAGCAACAGGCTTCTTCACTCTCTCCACTAAAACCGTGAACAGGAAATAGAAAACTGATAAATCCTTTTTATGAATTTTAGCTGATTCTTTTTCTAGGAAACTTCACATTTAGGTATGTCGTTTCACTTGGGTCCATTCTCCAAATCGATAATTCATTTTTTTTTCCCAGAAAACTCTCCTTAAAGCTTTATATAGAGTTTTTTTCTTTTACCACTTCTGCACTATTGTCTTCCAAATTAGAAAGTCTTCAGTCTGGTTCAGTGATTTCTTGCTGAAAAAATGTGCAAATTTCAGCAATATCCTCTGACATTTTGCCCAGAATGTGTAAAACTATTTTTTATAGAGAATATAGAGCTAGAAAGAGTGTGTTAGAAACAGTGCTTTAAAAAGAACATACAGGATAAAAAGCCTAACCCCAAATAACTTATGTCACAAAACACAATTCTAAACCATAGTGTGAAATGGTATTATTGAAAGGCATTGTAAATTACTAATTATTCCACTGGCACTGATGTGTGCAGTACTGTGTTACGCACGTGGTTAACTTCTTGAATAGGAGAACAGTAGGTGCTCTCAAGTTTAAAAATGGTTAAGGACTTGCAGATTTGTGCTAGGTAACAGTCGTTTCTTATTATTGAATAATCTGACTTTTTATAATATAAAACTTAGAATTCTCTCAGAAGAATTTTCCTAGAAAATGGATCTGAAATATGAATCTTGCAGAAATGCTTGATTGTGAAAATGGAGGAGGTTGATAAGTACATTAAAGCTATTATCTTTTAGCATATTTATTACTTAATAAATAGTAATTAATTGCCTACTCTATATAAAGTACTAGACAATGTGGACTAAAAAAATGACCAAGATGTTGTCCCTATTTTCAGGAGGCTTATAGATTAGTGGAGATATATATGCAAATAAAGAGTGCAGTAATTTATGGTAGAGGCTAAGATAGATGTCTTTTTAGGCTACAAACAAATACACAAAGGAAGAGGGGAATCCACGTTGACTGCCCCTCAGTAATCCAGGCTGAAATGAAAAATAATTAAGATAAATTAATGCTAGTTATTAAATGCTGTTAAAATTCAGGAACACTGATGAAGATATTCTGTAGCTTGAGATAATCTTTAACCCATATGATGGTATTTTAAAAATTCAGAAAAATTTGAGGATAGCTCCAGGCAGCTGAAATTTCAGCCCCCAAATCTCTCTGTTTCCAGTCGGTAGGAGGCAGAAATTGTCAATTAGAGTGTCTATAAATTCCTTGGAAAGATAGACCACAGTGTGCGTATGAGCTCAAGTGCATTTTTGCGGGTAAAGGATCTGTAGCTTACATCAGAGTCCCGAAGGGGTTTATATTTCAAAAATTATTAAGAACTTTTTTCAATTATTTTTTAACATCTTTATTGGAGTATAATTGCTTTACAATGGTGTGTTAGTTTCTGCTTTATAACAGAGTGAATCAGCTATGCGTATACATACATCCCTATATCCCCTCCCTCTTGCATCTCCCTCCCACCCTCCCTATCCCACCCCTCTAGGTGGTCACAAAGCCCCTTGCTGATCTCCCTGTGCTATGCGGCTGCTTCCCACTAGCTGTCTGTTTTATATGTGGTAGTGTATGTATGTCCATGCCACTCTCTCACTTCATCCCAGCTTACCCTTCCCCCTCCCCGTGTCCTCAAGTCCATTTTCTACGTCTGTGTCTTTATTCCTGTCCTTGCCCCTAGGTTCTTCAGAACCATTTTGTTTGTTTGTTTTTTAGATTCCATATATATGTGTTAGCATACAGTATTTGTTTTTCTCTTTCTGACTTACTTCACTCTGTATGACAGACTCTAGGTCCATCCACCTCACTACAAATAACTCAATTTTGGTTTTTTTTTTTATGGCTGAGTAATATTCCATTGTATATATGTGCCACATCTTCTTTATCCATTCATCTGTCAATGGACACTTAGGTTGTTTCCATATCCTGGCTACTGTAAATAGAGCTGCAATGAACATTGTGATACATGACTCTTTTTGAATTATGGTTTTCTCAGGGTATATGCCCAGTAGTGGGATTGCTGGGTCGTATGGTAGTTCTATTTTTAGTTTTTTAAGGAACCTTCATACTGTTCTCCATAGTGGCTGTATGAATAAGAGAATTTGGTAACTCAGGTTTCACCAATGGAAGTTAAGTAGTAATCTCAAAAAATAATTTTAAGTTTAAAGAACAAAGGTTCTAGAGTGCAGAGTTCATGGAGTTATAGTAATTGATACATTTTCTAATAGGTAAACGTGTCTGCTATTCGTAAACTGTTTTCTTTAAATCCCTAAAGAGAGCAGAATAAGGCCTTTTTATTTTTATATTTTTGACTTCTATACTTTTAGTTAAAAATAAGACAAAGGGCTTCCCTGGTGGCGCAGTGGTTGAGAGTCCGCCTGCTGATGCAGGGGACACGGGTTCATGCCCCGGTCTGGGGAGGTCCCACATGCCACGGAGCGGCTGGGCCCGTGAGCCATGGCCGCTGAGCCTGCGCGTCCAGAGCCTGTGCTCCACAACGGGAGAGGCCACAACAGTGAGAGGCCCGCGTACCGAAAAGAAAAAAAAAAAAAAAGAAATCTATGGCCTGATTTACTGTCTAGCAGACGTGGGACTAAAAACCGTTTTCCTTCTATTGATGGTTCAAGACTTAAGAAAATAGTCTTTCTGTGTCTACCTTGAGAATACCATTACTGTATTATAGTAATAAATTAATTCCAATATTGCGTTGACTTATGGTTGGACGTTATATGTACTGTTTTCTTCTCTGCCTTATATGATTACAGGTTATTTAAATTTGTTTTTTACTAACCTTTGTATAAAGTTACGATAGAAGAATTTTTATAGTTGTGTTAATGTACATCTTTATAATGAAATTAAACCCCAGCCATAAGACATTAGGAAATCAGAGGATAAATTTATTGTTTTGAGAAACATTTGTAAACTACAGCACACCTGGAGTTTTCAAAACAAAACGAAACAAACTTCTAGTTTGAATAGGGTCCTATTAATTCGGTTCACCATTTAAAAATAATAATATTAGTCATGGAAACAGTACAGCAGTATGTTGAAGCAAATGATAATTTCACTCACTTCTGTGACTAAACCTGAGTTCATGTTATGAAAAACTTGACAGGTACAGGGTTCTTTTTCCTCTTCTAAATTACGTCTGGGTCAGATGATATGGCCAATCTCAGTGGGGCTCAGAATAGCACAGCACAACTGTACAGGCTTTGGCAGTCTTGTCCTGCCATTTATTAGCTATGTGGCTTTGGGGAGTTTACTTTTCTCTCTGAGAATCAGACTCTTCATATATAAAAATAACACTGGGACCGTTACGGTAATTAATAATGCACATGTTTTACACATGTAGGTGATTAATAATATTATCATTATTAATTGTCAGGCAGAAAGAAACAAAGTCAGATGATTAAAAAGAATAGAATGGCATGTACTGTAAAATGCACGTGATGCATTCTTCTCTAAACTTCAGTTTTATCATCTACAAGATGAAATTGTTGGAGTATTCTAACATCCCATCCAATGCGAATTTCCCTACATTTATGGAAAAGAACTGAATGTGTGTCTGTATCAGAAATAAATCTATTCACTGATTTTAGCTCAGTGATTTGGGCCGATGGAGTAGATCTGATCAGAGAGTAAGAAGGTGCATTGTTCACATAGATTAAAATAGATGGTATGACCCCAGAAATCATTGTTATCGGACTGAATGTGCTTTTAAAAATAAATTGTTTAGAGATGTCTCAATCCAATTTTCTGGTAGAGCCCATAGAAAAATAGTATCATTTCTTCATTGTGCCACTTTCTAAAAATGTTTTCAGTGTTTCGGCTGTTCCATGTCTTACAATGTAGCTTGGGAGCATTATCTTGACAAAATATGATAGGTATTATATGTCAGAAGCCACAAGAGAGAAGTCTTACTTTAAGCAACTATGCAATATTAGACATGTTAGATTTTTGCCATTATTCTTTATTCTGTCCTCCACAATATATTATTCTAGGTTGCTTTATTTAGCATGACTCCCTAAAGGAATTGAGCTGAGCCTCATTTAATGTTTGGTTGTACAGGTGGGTGAGTAGTAACTTTATCAAACCAACTTGACAGGGTGGTGTTTCTCATCTCAAGGGACTTCCAGGTGAAGAGAAATCTATAAATAAATGGGGAGCAAAACAGTGCACTCATTTCAATCAGTGTGACTGACAGAAAGAAAAGTTTATTAGTGATTATTTTGTAACTAATTTGCTTACTGAATTTATTAATACAAGGTGAAATAACATTACATTTCCTGAGCAGAAAGAAAACTGTTGCAGAAAAAGTTTCTTTCCTGTCATAATTCTGATTTATTTCTTTATGTATTTATAACTCCATTTCACTTCAAAATAGACGCTCAATTTTCTTTATTAAGTGAATGGTTTAAATGGGAATAACTATGGAAAAGTTAAAAACTAATAAATGTAAAGTGAATCTGTGTTTGCCGAGGGAAATTTTCGGGGCAGAGAAACTAATCAGTAAATGAGTATTTATCATTGTAGTCTATACTGATTTATTTCTTGATTTAAAGACATTTTAAAAATATATCAATAAGAGAGGATTTTCATTTGAGGAAAGGGTGATTAGATGTTTGCTACATTATCAGTAAAATTGAACTGAACTGACTTATTTCAACTTATCAGTGTAATACATGTCTAGGGTTTTGACCTATAAGGCAGGTAAGGAAAACTATTAGAAACCTGATCAAATCCATAGGATAACTGTCGCTCTTTGCCCTTTTTGTTCTTTTTTAAATTGAAGACATCTCTCTCGGAGTTCTCTGCCCCCTTGCTCCAATCTTGTTTTACTGGTTTTTAGGCCCTCTGCACAGCTGTCTTCCAGGAACACCCATTTACTGATCCTGGGAATTCCTTTCACCTCTCACTACTGTGTTAATCCATCTTCTTTTTTTTTTTTTCTGAGTGTGATACCTTTTCTTTTTTGGTTTGCTCTCTTGATCAGGTGATTCACGTACCCAGTAGTTTCCTAAGATAGTGCTCTGATGTTAAATGTTAAGTTTACCCTACTACATGATTGCTATTTTGGCTGGGGATAGAATTCTGGTTTAAAAATCATTTTCATGTAATTTAAATGGCATGCTACACAGATTTCTAACCTCTAGAGCTGCAGTTGAAAGACGGATAGTGGGGTATTTTTGGTGTTTTTTTTTTTGAATTTTAGAATTTCTTTTTATACAGTATGTTCTCATTAGTTACACATTTTATAAATATTAGTGTATATATGTCAATCCCAATCTCCCAATTCATCACACCACCACCACCACCCCCCTGCCACTTCCCCCGCTTGGTGTCCATAAGTTTGTCCTCTACATCTGTGTCTCAATTTCTGCCCTGCAAACCGGTTCATCTGTACCATTTTTCTAGGTTTGTTTTTCTCTTTCTGACTTACTTCACTACGTATGACAGTCTCTAGATCCATCCACATCTCTAGAAATGACCCAATTTCATTCCTTTTTATGGCTGAGTGATATTCCAATGTATATATGTACGACATGTTCTTAATCCATTCATCTGTCGATGGGCATTTAGGTTGTTTCCATGACCTGGCTATTGTAAATAGTGCTGCAATGGACATTGGGGTGCATGTGTCTTTTTGAATTATGGTTTTCTCTGGGTATATGCCCAGTAGTGGGATTGTTGGGTCATATGGTAATTCTATTTTTAGCTTTTTAAGGAACCTCCATACCATTTTCCATAGTGGCTGTATCAATTTACATTCCCATCAACAGTGAAAGAGGGTTCCCTTTTCTCCACACCCTCTCCAGCATTTGTTGTTTGTAGATTTTCTGATGATGCCCATTCTAACTGGTATGAGGTGATACCTAACTGTAATTTTGATTTGCATTTCTCTAATAGTTAGTGATGTTGAGCAGCTTTTCATGTGCTTCCTGGCCATCTGTATGTCTTCTTTGGAGAAATGTCTATTTAGGTCTTCTGCCCATTTTTAGATTGGGTTGTTTGTTTTTTTAATATTGAGCTACATGAGCTGTTTCCATATTTTGGAGACTAAACCTTTTTCTGTTGATTCATTTGCAAATATTTTCTCCCATTCTTAGGGTTGTCTTTTCGTCTTGTTTGTAGTTGCCTTTGCTTTGCAAAAGCTTTTAAGTTTCATTAGGTCCCATTTGTTTATTTTTGTTTTTATTTCCATTACTCTAGGAGGTGGATCAAAAAAGATCTTGCTGTGATTTATATCAAAGAGTGTTCTTCCTATGTTTTCCTCTAAGAGTTTTATAGTGTCAGGCCTTACATTTAGGTCTCTAATCCATTTTGAGTTTATTTTTGTGTATGGTGTTAGGGAGTGTTCTAATTTCATTCTTTTACGTGTAGCTGTCCAGTTTTCCCAGCACCACTTATTGAAGAGACTGTCTTTTCTCCATTGTATATCCTTGCCTCCTTTGTCATAAATTAGTTGACCATTGGTGCATGGTTTTATCTCTGAGATTTGTATCCTGTTCCATTGATCTATATTTCTGTTTTTGTGCCAGTACCATATTGTCTTGATTACTGTAGCTTTGTAGTATAGTCTGAAGTCAGGGAGTCTGCTTCCTCCAGCTCCATTTTTTTCCCTCAAGACTGCTTTGGCTGTTCGGGGTCTTTTGTATCTCCATACAAATTTTAAGATTTTTTGTTCTAGTTCTGTAAAAAATGCCATTGGTAATTTGATGGGGATTGCATTGAATCTGTAGATTGCTTTCTTCCAATCCAAGAACATGGTATATCTCTCCATCTGTTTGTGGCATCTTTAATTTCTTTCATCAGTGTCTTATAGTTCTCTGCATACAGATCTTTTGTCTCCCTAGGTAGGTTTATTCCTAGGTATTTTATTCTTTTTGTTGCAATTGTAAATGGGAGTGTTTCCTTAATTTCTCTTTCAGATTTTTCATCATTAGTGTATAGGAATGCAAGAGATTTCTGTGCATTAATTTTGTACCCTGCAACTTTACCAAATTCATTGATTAGCTCTAGTAGTTTTCTGGTGGCATTTTTAGGATTCTCTATGTATAGTATCATATCATCTGCAAACAGTGACAGTTTTACTTCTTTCCCAATTTGGATTCCTTGTATTTCTTTGTCTTCTCTGATTGCCATGGCTGGGACTTCCAAAACTATGTTGAATAACAGTGGTAAGAGTGGGCATCCTTGTCTTGTTCCTGATATTAGAGGAAATGCTTTCAGTTTTTCATCATTGAGAATGATGTTTGCTGTGGGCTTGTCATATATGGCCTTTATTATGTTGCGGTAGGTTCCCTCTATGCCCACTTTCTGGAGAGTTTTTATCATAAATGGGTGTTGAATTTTGTCAGAAGCTTTTTCTGCATCTATTGAGATGATCATATAGTTTTTATTCTTCAATTTGATAATATGGTGCATCACATTGATTGATTCGCGTATATTGAAGAATCCTTGCATCCCTGAGATAAATCCCACTTGATCATGGTGTATGATCCTTTTAATGTGTTGTTGGATTCTGTTTGCTAGTATTTTGTTGAGGGTTTCTCCATCTATATTCATCAGTGATATTGGTCTATAATTTTCTTTTTTTGTAGTATCTTTGTCTGGTTTTGGTATCAGGCTGATGGTGGCCTCATAGAATGAGTTTGGGAGTGTTCCTTCCTCTGAAATTTTTTGGAAGAGTTTGAGAAGGATAGATGTTAGCTCTTCTCTAAATGTTTGATAGAATTCACCTGTGAAGCCATGTGGACCTGGACTTTTGTTTGTTGGAAGATTTTTAATCACAGTTTCAATTTCATTACTTGTGATTGGTCTGTTCATATTTTGTTTCTTCCTGGTTCAGTCTTGGAAGGTTATACCTTTCTAAGAATTTGTCCATTTCTTCCAGGTTGTCCGTTTTATTGGCATACAGTTGTTTATAGTAGTCTCTTGGGATGCTTTGTTTTTCCGTGGCGTCTGTTGTAACTTCTCCTTTTTCATTTCTAATTTTATTGATTTGATTCCTCTCCCTCTTGATGAGTCTGGCTAATGGTTTATCAATTTTATCTTCTCAAAGAACCGGCTATTACTTTCATTGATCTTTGCTATTGTTTTGTTTCTATTTAATTTATTTCTGCTCTGATCTTTATGATTTCTTTCCTTTTGCTAACTTTGGGTTTTGTTTGTTCTTCTTCCTCTGATTCCTTTAGGTGTAAGGTTAGATTGTTTACTTGAGATTTTTCTTGTTTCTTGAGGTAAGCTTTTATAGCTATAAACTTCCCTCTTAGAACTTCTTTTGCTGCATCCCATAGGTTTTGGATCATGGTGTTCTTATTGTCATTTGTCTGTGGTATTTTTTGATTGCCTCTTTGAGTTCTTCAGTGATCTCTTGGTTATTTATTAATGTATTGTTTAGCCTCCATGTGTTCGTGTTTTTTACGGTTTTTTCCCTGTAACTCACTTCTAATCTCATAGCATTGTGTTCAGAAAATATGCTTGATATGATTTCAATTTTCTTAAATTTACTGAGGCTTGATTTGTGACCCAAGATGTGATCTTTCCTGGAGAATGTTCCATGCACAATTGAGAAGAACGTGTAATCTGCTCTTTTTGGATGGAATGTCCTATAAATGTCAGTTAAATCTATCTGGTCTATTGTGTCATTTAAAGCTTCTGTTTCCTTATTTATTTTCATTTTGTATGATCTGTCCATTTGTATAAGTAAGCTGTTAAAATCCCCCACTATTACTGAGTTACTGTTGATTTCCTCTTTTATAGCTGTTAGCAGTTGCCTTATGTATTGAGGTCCTCCTATGTTGGGTGCATATATATTTATAATTGTTATATCTTCTTCTCGGATTGATCCCTTGATCATTATGTAGTGTCCTTCCTTGTCTCTTGTAACATTCTTTATTTTAAAGTCTATTTTTTCTGATATGAGTATTGCTACTGCAGCTTTCTTTTACTTTCCATTTGCATGGAATATCTTTTTCCATCCCCTCACTTTCAGTCTGTATGTGTCCCTAGGTCTGAAGTGGGTCTCTTGTTGACAGCACATAGATGGGTCTTCTTTTTGTATCCATTCAGCAAGCCTGTGTCTTTTGGTTGGAGCATTTAATCCATTCACGTTTAAGGTAATTATTGATATGTATGTTCCTATGACTATTTTCTTAATTGTTTTGGGTTTGTTTTTGTAGATCCTTTTCTTCTCTTGTGTTTCCTACTTCGAGAAGTTCCTTTAGTTTGTTGTAGAGCTGGTTTGGTGATGCTGAATTCTCTTAGCTTTTGCTTGTCTGTAAAGGTTTTGATTTCTCCATCGAATCTGAATGAAATCCCTGCCGGGTAGAGTAATCTTGGTTGTATGTTCTCTTTCATCATTTAAGTATATTATGCCACTCCCTTCTGGCTTGTAGAGTTTCTGCTGAGAAATCAGCTGTTAACCTTATGGGAGTACACTTGTATGTTGTTTTTCATTTTTCTCTTGCTGCTTTCAATAATTTTTCTTTGTCTTTAATTTTTGCCAATTTGATTACTATGTTTCTTGGCGTGTTTCTCCTTGGGTTTATCCTGTATGGGACTCTCTGTGCTTCCTGGACTTGGGTGGCTATTTCCTTTCCCATGTTAGGGAAGTTTTCGACAATAATCTCTTCAAATATTTTCTCAGGTCCTTTCTCTCTCTCTTCTCCTTCTGGGACCCCTATAATGCGAATGTTGTTGCTTTAATGTTGTACCAGAGGTGTCTTAGGCTGTCTTCATTTCTTGTCAGTCTTTTTTCTTTATTCTGTTCCACAGCAGTGAATTCCACCATTCTCTCTTCCAGGTCACTTATCCATTCTTCTGCCTCAGTTATTCTGCCGTCGATTCCTTCTAGTGTAGTTTTCATTTCAGTCATTGTATTGTTTGTCTCTGTTCGTTTGTTCTTTAATTCTTCTAGGTATTTGTTAAACATTTCTTGCATCTTCTCCATCTTTGCCTGCATTGTTTTTCTGGGGTCCTGGATCATCTTCACTCTCATTATTCTGAATTCTTTTTCTGGAAGGTTGCCTATCTCCACTTCATTTAGTTGTTTTTCTGGGGTTTTATTTTGTTCCTCCTTCTGGTACATAGCCCTCTGCCTTTTCATCTTGTCTATCTTTCTTTGAATGTGGTTTTTGTTCCACAGCCTGCAGAATTGTAGTCCTTCTTGCTTCTGCTGTCTGCCCTCTGGTGGATGAGGCTATTTAAGAGACTTCATAGGAGGGACTGGTGCTGGGTAGAGCTGACTGTTGCTGTGGTGGGCAGAGCTCAGTAAAACTTTAATCCACTTGACTGTTGATGGGTGGGGCTGGGTTCTCTCCCTGTTGATTGTTTGGCCTGAGGCGACCCAACACTGGAGCCTACCTGGGCTGTTTGGTGCAGCTAATGACAGACTCTGGGAGGGCTCACGCCAAGGAGTACTTCTCAGAACTTCTGCTGTCAGTGTCCTTGTCCCCAGGGTGAGCCACAGGCCCCGCCCACACCTCTGCAGGAGACCCTCTAACACTAGCAGGTAGGTCTGGTTCAGTCTCCCCTGGGGTCACTGCTCCTTCCCCTGGGCCCCGACGTGCACACTACTTTGTGTGTGCCCTCCAAGAGTGGAGTCTCTGTTTCCCCCAGTCCTGTCGAAGTCATGCAATCAGTTCCCACTCAGCTTCAAAGTCTGATTCTCTAGGAATTCCTCCTCCCGTTGCCGGACCCCCAGGTTGGGAAGCCTGATGTGGGGCTCAGAACCTTCACTCCAGTGGGTGGACTTCTGTGGTGTAAGTGTTCTCCAGTCTGTGAGTCAGCCACCCAGCAGTTATGGGATTTGATTTTACTGTGATTGCACCCCTCCTACCGTCTCATTGTGGCTTCTCCTTTGTCTTTTGGATGTGGGGTATCTTTTTTGGTGAGTTCCAGTGTCTTCCTATCAATGATTGTCCAGCAGCTAGTTGTGATTCTGGTGTTCTCGCAAGAGGGAGTGAGAGCACGTCCGTCTACTCCGCCGTCTTGGTTCCTCTCGTCTAACTTTGCTTTTTTAACTTTTAGTTATCTTGGTGTTGTTTATGCACTTGTAGGATTGAGGTTCCCATTCCATTGCTGTTTGTCAACTTAGGGCCATCTTGGCTTCTAAAGGCCACTCTCTTGTGCGTGACTGTGGTCCCTATATCTCAGAACCCACAATGTACACTGAACTGCCCTCACACTTGGAATCTCTCTGATTTACCTTTCTGCTACTGCTCTCCTGTTTTCCTCTTCTCCCTCTTCTCTGATTGATTCTTATGCTTTTAAAGGCTCATGTAGTTACACTGGGTTTACGTAACGAATCCAGGATAATTTCCTTGTTTTTAGGTTAGCAGTAGTAATCTCAATTCTATCTTCATAATAGTACCCAGATAAGTATTTTATTGAATGACCAGACAATGAGAATTTTGGAGAGGGATATGTATCTCTGGAATTTTGCTCCCCACAGGGCCTATAGACACTTCTCATCTGTATTCATTATCTGGAAAATGGAAACTTCCAGACCTCCTAAAATAGGATTTCTCTAGACCAGCTTCTCTCAAGTTTTAGTGTGTTTATCAGAAACACCCACAGAACTAACTGTGGAGTTCAGAAGCCCTGCATCCTAAAGTAGCATAGGCCCTTGGCCTTCATATTTTTACCAAGTTCCTTGGTGATTCCAGTACCCACCAAAGTTGACTTAATTTTGGTTACATAATAAAATCACTTTGGGAGCTTTTTAAAATCAAAAGCACAGGATGCACCCCAGATCAATTAAGACAGAATCTCTGAGGGTGGTGATCCATGTATCAGTATCTTTTTTCTTCTCATTTTTATAAATTTAAGTATAATTGACATGCAGTGTTACTAGTTTCAGGTGTGCAAATACTGTTTCAGTATTGTGACATTATCATCACAATAAGTCTAGTTAACATTCATCACCATACACAGTAACAGAATTTTTTCTTGTGGTAAGAACATTTAAGATTCACTCTTTTGGTAACTTTCAAATATGCAATAAAGTATTTTTAACTATAGTCACCATGCTGTACATTACATGTTCATGACTTATTTTAAAACTGGAAATGTGTACCTTTTCGCTC
Organism: Phocoena sinus; assembly: GCF_008692025.1. Classification (NCBI taxonomy): domain Eukaryota; kingdom Metazoa; phylum Chordata; class Mammalia; order Artiodactyla; family Phocoenidae; genus Phocoena; species Phocoena sinus. Next base: position 74,804,857 of record NC_045768.1, on the reverse strand, counting down.
CCTTCATCCATTTTGCCCACCTCCACTCTGCCACCTCTGTCAACCACCATCTGTTGTTTGTATCGATGAGCTTTAGTTTTGTGTTTTTTTTTTTTTTTTTTTTACAATTCCACATATGAGTGAGGTCATATAGTATCTGTTTTACTCTGTCTGACTTATTTTTTTCACTTAGCATAATGCCCTAAAAGTCCATCCATGTTGTTGCACATGGCAAGATTTTACTCTTTTTAAGGCTAAATAATCCATTGCATATATATAAACCATATCTTCTTATTTCATCTGTCAGTGGACATTTAGGTTGTTTCCCTATCTTGGCTACTGTAAATAATGCTGCAGTGAGCAAGGGGATGCATGTACCTTTTTGAGCTAGTTCTTTGAATAAAAACCCAGAATTGGAATTGCTAGATCATATGGTAATTCTATTTAAAAATTTTTAAGGAACCCCATACTTTTTCATAGTGACTATAACAATTCACATTGCCACTAACAGTGCACTAGGGTCCCCTTTTCTCCACATCCTTGCCGACACTTGTTATTTCTTCTCTTTTTGATAATAACCATACCAGCAGATGTAAGGTGATATCTCATTGTGGTTTTGATTTGCATTTCCCAAATGATTAGTGATGTTCAGCATCTTTCATGTATCTGTTGCCCGTTTGTATGTCTTCTTTGGGAAAATGTCTATTCCAGTCCTCTGCCCATTTTTAATTAGATTGTTTATTTATCTATTTATTTTCTCTAAGGTTTTCTAGAGCAGTGCTTCTCAAATGTTAATCCATATATGAATGACATGGGGATCTTGTTAAAGTACAGATTCTGATTCGGTAGGACTGTGGTGGGGACTGAGATACTACATTTCTAACAAGTTCATTGGCTGTGGCATGCTGCTGGTCCAGGAACCACACATTGATTAGCAAGACTCTAGAACATTTTCAGTCATCTCATCCAGGAAGTATATCTGAAACAGTGCCAAGGTTTCCACATATACTTCCTTTTTAGCTAGATTGGAATTTTCATGTGCCAAATTATAGCCCAAGCATTAAGATAGCTAAGAAGAATTGGTTTAAAATTCAGGTAAGACTTAGTGGTGGCAGTAAATTTAAGAGTGTGTGAGTGTGTGTGTGTGTGTGTGTGTGTGTATGCATGCGTGCATGTGCACATTTTTTATTTTGTTTTGCTTTTGTTTTCCGTTCAAATGCTTTCTAACATCTGGACAGCACAGTATGGTATTTGGCGTCAAAACAGCCATATACTCTAACACCTACTCTAAGTAAAAACAGAGATAGATCTATTGCTCTGTACTCCTCTGACCATAGCGTTACTCAGTGTAATACCTCAAGCTTAACTGTTTCAGCTGTTACAAAATATGCCATTTATACAAAGGCAGAAAGGACAATATAAAGAAATTGTGCTATGCTGCTAAAGTTATAAATACATGTGGATTAAAATGATTTTATAGATTCTTCATTAGAATTCATTATTAAACAAAGACTTACTGAATCCCTACTACGTTGCGGGACCCTAAGTCTGAGGGGATATGAAGATGAAAAAGACATGTTCTACAGAGTGCTGAATAATCGTTGCAGAGTGAATTGTGTGCGGGGAAAGAATTTTTAAAAGGCCACGGGAAGGCTGAAGAGAGACTTGTCAGTAGTGCCTGAAAATACCAGGAAAGACAAATAGAGGAAATAGCATTTGAGCTAGACTTCGATACAGGTGTATGATTTAGACCAGTGACTATGTATGAACAAAGGAAATGCAACAATGTATAAGAAAGAGTAGTGCAATTAAACATAAGAGGGTGGAGTGGAATAGAAGCAGGAAGGAATGTTTGGAGCCAGATCATTGGGAAGCTTCAAATGGCAACATTCAAAGAGCTTGGACTTTATTTGCCAGGCAGTTGAGAACAGAAACGTTAGAGCAGAGAGGTGATATGATCTGAGTTGTACTTTAAAAAAAATCACTCTCACATTGCACCTTGATTTAAAAAAAAATCCCTGTGACAGTGATGGAGAAGATAGATCAGAGCAGTGCCACAGGGCCGACTTCATGAATTTGACATAGAACCCCTTCTTACTGGGCCCAGATGTGTTCTTTGAATCTTTCTCAAGGTGGCACTCTGGGCTTCCATTGCCAACTGACTGAAATTGGCACACGGGACAAAAACAATTTGCCATTCTGAGGTAGGAGACAGACAAGACACATTGGGAGATTATGATGAGAGGAAGGATGTGAGTAGGGCACGAAATAGCTATTAATAGTGAGAGGATATTATATAAGAGAAACGGATTCTAGGGGCCTTTATGTAATTGGTTTGGCGGGACTTGGTGACTACTTTTAAGTGGTGCTGTGGGAGAAGTCATCTGGACTGTTTCTTTCAGGGGAGAGTAAAGCTACAGTTACATTTTTGGTTGCCAGTAAATAGAGATGATATTTGAAGAAACAAGACAAGCTTACAATGTTAGGTACAGAAAGAAAAGAGAACAGTAGAGACAGAATCCCTGGAGAAATCTAGACTACGGAGGTAGAAGCAGATATAGAAGTTAAAGTAACAGAGATACAGAGAATTAGTAAGTGAACTAGTATGTGATAGATACGCACTGAGAAGACAGCTTGAGAATGAATAAATGATCACACACCATCAAATGGCCAGATGGCTGAGGAGGATGCTGGCTGAATAAATACCATCGATAAAAGTAAAAGACAGCTATAGTACCAAAATCAAAAACAAGAGTGGTTTTATAAGAATGTTCTTAGACATTAAGACCTATAATTTGAACAATACTGCCTTGATGAAAGATTTTTTTAATCAGGATTCTGTTGTGTTTGCTATTTGAACTAAACTAAAAACAATGATCAAAGAAATGGTCTGACCAATCACAAGTACTGAAATTGAAAAAGTGATTTAAAAACTTCCAACAAACAAAAGCCCAGGACCAGATGGCTTCACAGGCGAATTCTATCAAACATTTAGAGAAGAGCCAACAGCTATCCTTCTCAAACTCTTCCAAAAAATTGCAGGGAGGGAACACTCCCAAGCTCATTCTATGAAGCCACTGTCACGCTGATACCAAAACCAGACAAGGATACCCCAAAAAAAGAAATTTACAGGCCAATATCACTGATGAATGTAGGCGAAAAGTCCTCAACAAAAACTTGCAAACCAAATCCAACCTCGCGTTAAAAGGATCACACACCATGATTAAGTGGGATTTATCCCCAGCGATGCAAGGGTTCTTCAATATATGCAAATCAATCAGTGTGATATACCACATTGACAAACTGAAGAATAAAAGCCATATAATCATCCCAATAGATGCAGAGAAAGCTTTTGTCAAAATTCAACACCCATTTATGATTAAGAACTCTCCAGAAAGTGGGCATAGAGGGAACCTACCTCAACATAATAAAAGCCATATATGACAAACCTACGCCTAACATGATTCTCAATGGTGAAAAACTGAAAGCGTTTTCTCTTATGTCAGGAAAAAAACAAGGATGTCCACTCTCGCCATTTTTATTCAACATAGTTTTGGAAGTTCTAGCCATCATAATCAGAGAAGAAAAAGAAATAAAAGGAATCCAGATTGGAAAAGAAGAAGTAAAACTGTCACTGTTTGCAGATGACATGATACTATACACAGAAAATCCTAAAGACATTATCAGAAAACTACTAGAGCTCACCAATGAATTTGGTAAAGTTGCAGGATACAAAATTAATACACAGAAATCTCTTGCATTCCTATACACTAACAATGAAAGATCAGAAAGAGAAATTAAGGAAACAATCGCATTTACCACTGCATCAAAAAGAATAAAATACCTAGGAATAAACCTCCCTAAAGAGACAGACGACCTGTACTCAGAAAACTATAAGGTGCTGATAATAGAAATCAAAGATGACACAAACGGATGGAGAGATATACCATGTTCTAGGATTGGAAAAATCAATATTGTGAAAATTACTACCCAAAGCAATCTACAGATTCAGTGCAATCCCTATTAAATTACTAATGGCATTCTGCACAGAATTAGAAGAAAAAAGTTTACAATCTGTATGGAAACACAAAAGACCCCAAATAGCCAAAGAAATCTTGAGAAAGAAAAATAGAGCTGGAAGAATCAGACTCCCTGAATTCAAACTATATTATAAAGCTACAGTCATCAAGACAGTATGGTGCTGGAACAAAAACAGAAATATAGATCAATGGAACAGGATAGAAAGTCCAGAGATAAACCTACACACCTATGGTCACCTAATCTATGATAAAGGAGGCAAGAATATACAATGGAGAAAAGACAGTCTCTTCAATAAGGGGTGCTGGGAAAACTGGACAGCTACATGTAAAAGAATGAAATTAGAACACTCTAACACCATACACAAAAATAAACTCAAAATGGATTAAAAACCTAAATGTAAGGCCAGATACTATAAAACTCTTAGAGGAAAACACAGACAGAACAGTCTCTGACATATATCGCAGCAAGACTTTTTTTTTTTTTTTTTTTTTGCGGTACACGGGCCTCTCACTGTCGTGGCCTCTCCCATTGCGGAGCACAGGCTCTGGACACGCAGGCTTAGCGGCCATGGCTCATGGGCCCAGCCGCTCTGCGGCATGTGGGATCTTCCCAGACCGGGGCACGAACCTGCGTCCCCTGCATCGGCAGGCAGACTCTCAACCACTGCGCCACCAGGGAAGCCCACAGCAAGACTTTTTGATCCATCTCCTAGAGTAATGAAAACAAAACCAAAAATAAACAGGTGGGACCTAACTTAAAAGCTTTAGCACAGCAAAGGAAACCATAAACAAAACAAAAAGACAACCCACACAATGGGAGAATATATTTGCAAATGAAGTGACTAACAAGGGATTAATCTCCAAAATATACAAATAGCTCATGCAGCTCCGTATCAAAAGAACAACCAAATCAAAAATGGGTAGAAGATCTAAATAGACATTTTTCTAAAGAAGACATACTGATGGACAAAAAGCACATGAAAGGATGCTCAACATCACTAATTATTAGAAAAATAATAAAAAATACAGTGAGATATCTTCTCACACCAGTCAGAATGGCCATCATAAAAACATCTACAAACAATAAATGATGGATAGGGTGTGGAGAAAATGGAACCCTCTTGCACTGTTGGTGGGAATGTAAATTGATAAAGCCACTGTGGAGAACAGTATGGAGTTTCCTTAAAAAGCTAAACATAGAACTACCACATGAACCAGCAATCCCACTACTGGGCATATACCCTAAGAAACCCATAATTCTAAAAGGTACATGTACCCCAATGTTCATTGCAGCACTGTTTACAATAGCCAGGACATGGAAGCAACCTAAATGTCCATCGACAGATGAATGGATAAAGAAGATGTGGTACATATATACAATGGAATATTACTCAACCATAGAAAGGAACAAAATTGGGTCATATTTAGTGATGTGGATGAACCTAGAGTCTTTCATACAGAGTGAAGTTAAGTCAGAAAGAGAAAAACAAATATCATATGATATCGCTTGCCTGTGGAATCTAAAAAAAATGGTACAGATGAACTTACTTACAAAACAGAAGTAGAGTCACAGATGTAGAAAACAATCTTATGGTTACTGGGGGCAATGGCAGGGGTAGGGATAAATTGGGAGACTGGGACTGACATATACACGCTACCTTATATCACATAGGTAATTAATAAGGTCCTACTGTATAGCACAGGGAGCTCTACTCAACACAGTTATAACCTATATGGGAAAAAAAATCTTAAAAAGTGAATATATGTATAACTGATTTGCTTTGCTATACACCTGAAGCTAAGACAACATTGTAAATCAACTATATGCCAATAAAAAATAAATAAAAAAGAATGAACACTGAGAAAGAGCAGCTCTCCTTAAATTTTCTATGCAAAATTAGGTCAGTAATAAAGGAAATATTCCTAGATAGACAGGAATCTTTAAGTGAAATCATAGAAGCTTCTTCTTGAGGAGGCCTTTAATTTTAATCTGTTTGAGATTATTTGAATAAAGTCTGTCCAAGTGTGGGGAAAAAAAAAAAAGAAAAAAGGTCTGAAAGTGTATTAAGAAATGTAAAGAACTAAGGGAACTGTATGAGGTTTTCATATTCATTTCTATGTTGTTTGAGTTTTTGCAGGAGTATGTAGTTCTCTAGTTAATAAAACCATATGAGAACTGTAGTTGAGGAGTAAGAAAAAGGTATTAATAATATTTGACAAACTCTGGAAAAGATTATGGTGCAGATTTTATGTTCCAGGGGATAGTAAAGAATAGACTGAAGAGCCATCTTTTATGTGGTATAGCTTATATATTGGCCAAAAGCCATAGGGTACTTACAGCTCCATAACTCTTGTTTTATGCAGTACATAGCAAATGCTTGATTCGTAAATGAGGCATTTTTAGGAACCAGGTCTTCTCTGAACTGTACCCCGACTGGTAAAACATCTTAGGTTAATTCACTTGTACTTGTTTGAATTGAATATAATTTAGACTTCAAAATTTAAATTTATCAACAGAGCTATAATTGAAAGTCTTTAGAGACTATAGGAAGGAGTTGACTATTGTTAAGACTCATGGGATTTTATAGCTTCATATAAGTTATTAACAGAGGTCAAGCAAATTGAGGTAAAGATATTGAAATAACTATAATTTAGGTTTTGCTATAATATTTATCCCAAAATGTTTTTTGTTGTTAAATATAATAATATCAAAAACTTGAGTTGAATATATTAACCATATCTAAAATACATGTGTGAAATGGCTTAAGCACTCTTAGATTTTCCTTCCAGACTCTATACCATTTTATCCTATTATTGATTAAAGATTAAGCTAATGATTTTTACTGAAAACTCATCTTTGAAAGTGACTCAATAGAATATTTCAGTGTAGTCAATACTTCTGATAAATTTTGATTTGAGTATGATGCTGCTCTTTGCACTTTCCCAATTTTTATCAAATTTTTAAATATCTGTGGACAGCTTTACCAAGCATATCTAACTTACTAAATGAGGCTTCTCTAAAAAAATAGTGTTTACCCCAGAAATAATTTTGTCCGCTTTCAGGAAGCACTCAGGAGAGATTACTTGCTGTGTGTTGGTACTGTATAAATTCAACTCAGACATATAATTGAAACGAAAGATGTTACCACTTTTAGGTTTTAAATGACAGACAGAGATTCTGTTGTTTCATAACATAATTTAAATTGATCTTTTAGTATCATGGCGAGTTTGATTCCTCTAGTCTGATGTGGCATTGCCCTAGATGAAATATCTTTTACTCACTATTGGAAACAAACTATTTTGCTCTGTGAGTTTAGTTGAATTTTTTTTTAAACTAAAGTTTAGTTTTCTCAGGCACACTCAGCTCAACTAGGAACTCCTGTAACACAGAGGGAAGTGATAATATCATCTTTTCTATTGAACTGAAGCCACTGTAGAAAAATGAAAACATTCAATGGAATATGCTTTGAAAACTCATATTTTACCTTAAAACTTCTCTTTCAACCACAAAAAAGTAAAACAATATGCACTAAAAATAATAATGACCTAGGCTTGACCTAAGCTTTCATTTAGATATTTGTTAATTATGAATGAAGAAAACAGAAATTTATTGAAATTAAGGTGCAGGACTTCCCTGATGGTGCAGTGGTTAAGAATCTGCCTGCCAACGCGGGGGGCATGGGTTTGAGCCCTGGTCTGGGAAGATCCCATAGGCTGCGGAGCAACTAAGTCTGTGCGCCACAACTACTGAGCCTACGCTCTAGAGCCCGCAAGCCACAACTACTGAGCCCGTATGCCACAACTACTGAAGCTCGTGCGCCTAGAGCCTGTGCTCTGCAACAAGAGAAGCCACTGCAGTGAGAAGCCTGCACACTGCAAGGAAGAGTAGCCCCCGCTTGCCGCTACTAGAGAAAGCCCACGCACAGCAATGAAGACCCAACACAGCCAAAAATAAATTTAAAAAATTAAAAAGCTTATTAAAAAAAATAAATTAAGGTGCAGCTGTTAGAAGTCTACTCAAAGTGCTGCTCTTGATATGGAAATAATTAATGTCCATAGCAAAACACTTGTCGTTTTTTTTTTGTTTGCGGTAGGCGGGCCTCTCACCGCTGTGGCCTCTCCCGTTGCAGAGCACAGGCTGCGGACGCGCAGGCTCAGCGGCCATGGCTCACGGGCCCAGCCGCTCCGCGGCATGTGGGATCTTCCTGGACCGGGGCACGAACCCGCGTCCCCTATATCGGCAGGCGGACTCTCAACCACTGCGCCACCAGGGAAGCCCCAACACTTGTAGTTTTAATATCTAAACTTCAAATAATAAGAATAAAGATAATAATAATTACTACTACTAAACCAACTACAATAATAGCATACTTCTTTAAGCCAGAGTCCCAGTATGTAATCTCAAAAATAACTCAAAAATGAAGAAACTTTTGCTAATCAAAAATTTAACTTAATGTAGTTAGTAAGATTCACGTTGTTCACTGCACCACTGATCCAGAAGTTATTCATGGTTTAGAATTACTAAGACCAGCATATCTTTAAGCATCATAACCCGTATTCTTCATTTCCCATTCCATATGAATGTTTGACACTGCCCATGATAACTGCATGGGGCAAAAGGCATTGCACAAACAAATGTGAAAAGGATATATTTCTGTTTTTAATTTATTATTACAGTCTGAATGGATACATGGACATTTTCTGTTCTCTGTATACATATTGGTAATAGCCAATTATATTACCATAACACTTTGAAGAGATAAAGGATTCCCTAGTCAAAGAAATCAAATATACTTGTAAGAAAATGATATTTATATATTTGGGGCACAAACTCTTCTAGATATGAAAACTGAATATGTAACATTATATATCAATATAAATTATATTTCATATCTCCAGAGTGTCAAAAATGCTATCAGTAAATATTTCTGAATCTTTTGGGGATCTTGCAAAAACTATTTACATCATTTTTATTTTATATTATACAGTTATTCTCTTTTGTATTAATAAGTTGATTCAGCAGTCCTGTCATTCCACCAGAAGGACAAAAGAGAGAATGATTTATTTAGTAAAAGTTAAAAAGAAATTATTGAGCTCACTCTTCACTCTTTTTATGCTTAAATTATTTCTTTGAAATAGAGAAAAGTTGGATGATTTAATGAGAATAAAATAAGTTTGATTATTTCTGTTTAGTCTTGAAATTTCAGTCCCTGTGTTGTTAGAAGAAAAGTTTATCTTGATTTCAATATAAAATGGTAAAAGAGAAATAGAAAAACACTTAAAGTGAGTAGTCTTCTTAAGTGTTCAAGCATATAATTGAATTTTCTTGTAGTATCACCTAAGAAAGATAGGCAGGAAATTTCAACACTGTTTTAAGGTCTGAAAAATGTGGTTAATAACAAAAGTGCTAACCTACTCTTAAACTATGCAACAAAAGCTTACATGGAAACATAGCTGAAGTAGGGATAGAGGGCTTCTTTTTGCTGTTGGTATATTTTCTAGAATGCCAAATATTTGTAATGAGTTGCTCATATAAAAAATAGACTTTCTTCAGAACAGTGCCATTTATTTTTAGCTACTTAGTTTTATTTTAGGCATGAGATCTTCATTGCTGGTTTGCTTATCCCTCTTCTTGGCCTCCTTCCTTCCGAGTCTGCTCTGGAGGGAAAATAACCCGTCTGATTAGTAAGAAGATAGGCATTAATTGGCCCCATTTAATGTTGGGTGAGATTACTGTGTCTTAAATGACAGACCCAAGTTCAAACCAGTAAGGGAATGTTTCTTTTCTTTTTGGAGTGAGTACACAGGGATCCTTGCGCCTAATCCATATTCTCCAGTACAGCTTTTATTTAAGCCATTTGTATTGTCCGCTAAGGTGGGGGGCTTGGTGTTAGGGATGTCTTAACATATATTATCGATGAACTACTTCCGAGTAGGCGCTTTCTTCTCACATTTTCAGTGAGATGGTGAATGATGAGATTCAGGCACCAAAAGCCCACCAGAAACATTTTAAATGACTCACAAATGTAAGTGCACCTGTTCCCCAAGCTCTTAGAGTTAAGGCGCATTTTTGAGGGGTGTCATGTACAGTGTCAGAAATGGAGAGAGAACCCTTTGTATTCTCTATCCTTCAAATACATTATAGATGACATTAGACATACAAATTAAGAAGAGTGAGCCCCCCCTTTTTTTTAATAAGACTAATACTGCTAACAATATATAGCCATTTAAAACATCTTTAATATCAAAAAATAGCTGGGCAAACATTTGAGAAAATTAGCAAGGCACAGCTAGAAATAAGGTCAGCACAATCAAAGATTATTTTATTCCATTAAGACTTAAAAGGTAAATTGAAATTCTTTGAATGGAAATAATACTGTGAAATTAAGTTATTATGAGCTATTACCATGTAATATATTACATAATAATACATAATAATATATAGTTATTACCACTATATGTAAATATGTACGCATATACATGAAATCTTGCTGGTTTATAAAGACATAAATTAATAAAAAATAATTTTTTCTTGACACTGTATTCTGGGAGAAATTAATTCATAGCTTGTGTGCAAAAATTAATATAAGTGGTTTTTCCAACTTTGCACAAACTTTTAGAAGAAGCCTAATTCAAGCTTGTTTATTTATAATGGAATGAAGGATATTGGGACTTCTGTATATAGTCTAAGTATTTCACTCAATAACTCTTCACTGAGTAAGAGACCTTGTGCTGGCGATAGAATAGAGAAAAAAATTGATCCAGTTTGTGTCTTCATGATATGTTAGTGAATGAAAACAAAGGCTAGAAAAGTGCCACAGGACAAGTATTAAAGTCATTTTTTTCCTAATGTAAAATTACAGCCGGAATTAATGAGGGGAATAATTCAGTGATGAAATCCGAGATTGAAAAAAATCCGAGTGGGGTGATGTTATCAAGATGGTGATATAGGTCATTCCTAACTTCAGCCACCCTCACAAGAAAACCAGCTAGCAACTGTAGACAAGATACCGTGGTGAAAATCCCAGAACCCAGGGGTGAGGCTGAAGCACCCCCTGTATCACAGAGACTGAGAAGGACCACATAGAAGGGTAGGAGGAGTAGCTACACTCTGACTCATTGCCCCTTCCCCAGGCTGGCACAGTCCTCTCCAAGAGGACCTTTCTGGACCTACACTTTCTCCAGTGGGAAAGAGAGAGCCCAAGGTGGACCTCCAACTCCATCGGTGTTGTAAGCCACTTTCCAGGAAGCACACTAGGTTCTTACCCAACAAGGACCACTGGGGGAATGTGTGGGGCTCGAACAGTGGGAATCAGGTAGAGACAGAGAAGGGGGCAGGGCTTACAGAAAGCAGCACTCAGATGTCAGCAGACCGAATATCTGCTCGTAGTGGCACTGAGCACAGATCCTAACCAGTGGCTCTGCCCATCTTCAAAGCCGAGCTAGTGGCCCCATCTGGCCAGGGAACTCAGTTGGCAGTTCTGTCTGATTTGGGTCACAGCCAGTGAACTGTGCTGGCCATGGAGCCCATTCTATACCCCTGCCTGGACAGGGAAGCAAATTTGCAGCCCTGCCCAACTATTGAGTGTGGCCTCCAGTCCAGCTTGACCAGGAAGCCTGTCCAGAAAACCTGGGTAGCTGTGCAACCCATCCTATAGCCTTCCTTGGCAAGCAAGCAAAGCCAGCAGCCTAGGCCAACTGTTAAGTATAACCTCTGACTCTGCAAAACCAGGGAGCCTGAACGGTGACATTGGGCAGCCTGGGAGCCTAGCCTATGATACCACCCAGCTGCTGGGTCCAGCCTTCAGCCCCAACCTGCAGCAGAGCCCAAACTATCTATGGCCCTGTCCAATTACTAAACACAGCCTGCAGCCTCATATATATGTATCTCATATATGTGAGTGTGTGTGTGTGTGTGTGTGTGTAACAATAACGTCCCTATAGTAATAAGAGGAACGTTATTGTCATAATAAAGAAGGAAATCCTGCCATTTGCAACAACATGGATGAATCTTGAGAGTATTTTGTTAAGTGAAATAAGTCAGAGGAAGACAAATATTGTGACTTGTTTATGTGTGGAACCTAAAAACAAACTCATAGAAATGGAAGAGGTTGGTGGTGGTCATGGGCAGGGGGTAGGCAAGGTGGTATGGGGAAAATGGGTGAACGTGGTCATAGGATACAAACTCCCATTTATAAAATAGGTAACTTCTAGAGATGTAATTTATAACATGGTGACTATGGTTAACAATACTGTATTGTACATTTGAAAGTTGCTGAGAGAGTAGAGCTTAAAAGTTCTCACCACACACACAAAAATTGTAACTGTGTGAGGTGATGGATGTGTTAACCTTACTGCGTAATCAATTTGCAATATATTAAATCATTACATTATACACCTTAAACTTACACAATGTTATATGCCAATTATAGCTGAATAAAACTGGAAAAAATAAAGCTTGTGTTTTACTGCAAAAAAATTAAGTCCTACAAGTTAGCGAAAAGAACTAAGCAGGGAGTTGTTTGAGATACTTTGTAAAAGTGAAATAGTTAATCCCATTTTACTTAAAATTGTAAGTCATGCCCTGTGAGATTTAAAGAGAGGTACGTTTTAAACATATGTGAGCTTCTTTAAGAAGAGTGATTTCTTAAACAGGATCCCTAAGAGGTACTTGCATCTGCTTATCTCTTGGAAGCAGACACTAATCTATGAATTTAAAGCAATTATTTCTCCAAGAGTGTTGTCAAAATCAGCAGCATTCTAACTTGTCATTTTCTGCTGGGGAAGTAGGTGGTTAAAGACAACAGAACTCCGAAGTGGTGGGTGTCATGTTCTATGATGTTCTTCCTACAGAAATCACAGGCACCTGAAAGTTTAAAACGTTCACTTCCTAAATGGTAGTCTCTTGTACTGCCCACAAGTCTATGGTACCGGAAAAACATGGGAGCATAAATTTATATTATTGTCTAGTTATGCAAATAGCTTTCAGAAAAGTGAAGTCTAGGTATTCCAGTACAATTTTGGTGCTACTGCGTAAACTTAAGCAATGGGTTTTATCTCTTTGAATCAATTTTCCCTTCAGACTACATTGAGAAACTTGACTATATCACCTCCTAGGTCACTTTATATTTAGACTATTGTTATTGTACTGTGACTCTGCAAATAGTAATAAAATTATTCTTTCTTCTTCCTCTCAAAGCTATATTGATCGAAAGCATATTGTTTAGTGATACACTATCCTCCTCTGAGCTTGACAGGGAGTTAAATGTAAGAATGTTTCTTGATTAAAAAAATGGGTTTGTGTATGCCTGACAGCAGGAAAGAAAGAAACAATTGAAGAAATTTGGATAAAAGGAAATAAAGATAGGAAAATAACAAAGCCAGCAGTAAAGTTAGTAGAAATTAATGTCATACAGTCATATATTGTCACAGGTGGGAGCAAATTTGGCTCTAATCTTTCTAGCAGCCAAAGAGATAGAGAAAAACAATAATTTAAAAGATTTATTGAATAGAAAAAGTATGACTTTTCCTGAGAAAATAATTTTTTTTCCTTTTTTCAAAGGGAACAGTGCTTAGTGTGGTAGATAACATCTTCAATATCTCAAAATTCTATAACAGCTGAGTCTTATAATATTTTCAGTAGCTTGAGGGTGAACGTCAAAGCGCACATTCAGAGTAACTTTAATGCACCGAGCTAGGCAGGATTTCTAAACATTGGCTGTGATGACATTTTGGGCTGGATGATTTTTTTGTTCTGAGGGGTTTTCCTATGCATTGTAGGATGTTTGGCAGCATCCCTGACCCCTCTCCACTAAATGCCAGTAACAACCCTCCCTCTACGCTAGTTGTGACCACCAAATGCCCCCTGGGGGAGCAAAATCACCCACAGCTGAGAACCACTGAGCAGCAGTAACTAATTACCAGTTATTCAACTACGGTGGTGGAAAGTGCTGTAATAGACAGGTTTGGGGCTTAAGAAATGCTTTCTGGAGGAAGTAAGACCTAATAGGAAACCTAAAGGTTAAGGCATGTTTAACCTTAACCTATTTGAAACACAAAATGTGGGGTGAGGAGTATTTCAAATAGCGGGATAGTGTGTGCGCTGGCCATGAAGTGGTAAGGCGGGCATAACATGTCATTGAATCCATACCAGTGGCCAAGATGACAAAATCAACTTCTTGTCATCGTCTAGCCCAGAAATGTTGACTGAGTAGTGCTCTTCTGGCACTCTGGGAAAGTGAGCTCTAGATTTTTCAACTCATAGCTTGCAATCTGGTAAAGAAAGCTGAAATAACAGACAAAACAAAACTGGATAATAATTAAAGCTGGTTTGGGAAGTTCTTACTCTAAGTGAAACAGGATAACAGAAAAGAAAGAAGCTAGTATGAGCTGGAGAAATTCCAAAGAGCTGTGATGGGAATTGCCAATTGAAGGAGGGGTCTGATTGTGAGAACTAGATAGTGGAATAAGGCACTTATTAGGAAGGGAATAGCATAAAAATGGATGGAGATGGAAATGAATTTGCATACTAGTCAAGGACATAATGAGTTTCACGGTACTTGGTCAGGGATTCCGGAAATTTTGGACTCCCGAAGCCAGCCCTACGTTTTCCAGGGCTAGGAGAATCAGGCCTGGTTTGCTTCATTATTTTAGGAGCAAGTGAAAACTGACATGAAGGTTAACAGTGAATGGGAAAAAGGAACCTGAAAATAGCTGCTAAGATAGAGGTAGAATCCCTACAAAACTGTCTTGGTGATTTTGATAGCTTACTGTGCTGAATTAACGTATAAAAGATTTTTACTTTTGGGAGCCATGATCCTAACCCTGAAATAGCCTCAAAAGTTTGGGGTCCAGAGCAATTGCCACAATTATTTTTCTTCTCTCCTTGAGATTAAACTAAAGAGGATTGACCATTATCGGAGAAGAGATTAGAAGTTGACATCACACAGGTAAACTTTCACAAGCTGTCAAACCTCCCATCTATTCTAAGTGCCCATTCATCTTTCCCAAAAACCATTTACTCTCTCCTAAGAGGCCTACTTCCCACTCCCCTTTTCCTATTGAGATGGTTTTTATTCCTGAATTCTAAGCTACCTTGAGGAGTTACTTATTTTTCCTGGGTATCTCTCATGTATACATGAGGTATACATGCTGATAAACTTCTGTTTTTCTCTTGCAAATCTGCCTTTTATTACAGGGATCTCAGCTATGAACTCAAAAGGGTAGAAAAGTTATTATTCCTCCCCTACAAAGAAATAGGTGATGGAAGTACCAGCGGGGAGGTGAGTTTTGGAAGTGATTTGATGGGCAAGCAGAAGAAATTTATGTTTTCTAGCTGAACTGATGAATATAATGTTAAGATGAGGTAAGCTTGCAGTGATGCTCAGGAAGAGAGGGGGAATGGGGACAGGACAACGTGCAAGTAGGTGCTTGAAATAGTAAGTTGTGGATTTGTGGATGTCAGGATCACTGGAAGAGCTGGGAATGAGTTGCAACAGTTTGAATTGCTGCATCAATACAAATACCTTCCTACTCTACATTTCCTGGTCTGATTTCTTAAATTCCATTTTTGTTTAATCAGTGGTTTGCTAGATACAGCTTCTTTATGTTGTACCTTTTCTTCCAACTCACTGTATCTTAATCAAAGCTAGTCGGCTTCTTTTGGTTTGTAAGTAATAGAAACCAATTCTGGCTGGCTTGCTCAGGAAAAGGATATCCAACGACTTTATTGAATAGTCAAGCCTCAAGAGGTAGGAAACCAGGGCAGCTCTGGGATGCTAGTCAATTTTCTAGCATACTTCTATTCCAAACACTTAGCTGTCAAGAATCTCCTTTTTCTGTATAACAGATCTCCAAATTCAGGGAGAATCTTACCAACCCAGTGCAGTTCATGCAACTACATTACAGTATTGACATGTGACTGCTGAATGTCTGTACCCTGTTGGGAAGGGAAAGAAATTCTCAGAGAAGGAATGATTTTGAGCTGTGAAGATGAGGGTCACATCCTAGAGATGATGGGGTGGTAAGCGGGGAGAAAAAACACCACAGCAGCCTGCTCCAGATACATATTCCATCTGGGCTTAAGATAGCAGCATGGAAGAAAGAATACAGAAGTGCCAAAGAGTACATACCAGCTACATTTAAAGACTTCCCAAAAGCTATCATATATTTCTGCTTACATATCACACTGTGATATCTACAAGGGGGGCTGGTAAATGAAGGCTTTATTCCAGGCTGCAGTCTGCCCAGCTAAAAACTAGAATTCATTACCAAGGAAGAAGGGTAGAATGGATATTGAGATAAACAGCTAATGGCTTTTTGCCACACTTGGAGAAGTGTATTTTACACGTACAGGCATAGATACATAAATACTCACGTGGGTATGCGTATGTATTTATGTAGGTGTGTATATATGTGTGTGCATATACATATATATATATATATATACACACACACACACACATATGTATGTAATCTTTAACATTTTACCTGGTGTTTCCAGGAAACATAAACACTGAAAAATTACTTCGTGATTTGTAATTAAATCAGTATTTACCCATGTTCCTATAAATTGTAGTCTGGAGTGATGCTTCATAAAAACAGGTGACTTATGATTAACTATTCTTAGGAAATGCTTTACGCCAGCGGTCCCCAACCTTTTCGGCACCAGGGACCTGTTTTCGTGGGAGACAGTTTTTCCACAAGGGGTGGAGTTTTGGGGATGGTTCGGGCGATGATGTGAGTGATGGGGAGCGGCAGATGAAGCTTCGCTTGCTCACCCGCCTGCTGTTAGCCGGGTTCCGAACAGGCCACGGACGACTACCAGTCCACAGCCCAGGGGTCGGAGACCCCTGCTTTATGCAGTGCTGGTGGATGCAGATTCATGATGCACGTCAGCATGTTAAAAGTCATAGAAAGGTCCTGCAGTAAACAAGCTTATTAATGTTAATCCAGAGTGCTCTGAACTTAAAGGAAACACATTTTTCTTTTTGTAAATTTCTATCAACAGGACATATTTACATTTTGAGAAAACTTGAACTAGCACAACCGTACTAGAAATTAAAGAACAGAAGATTAAATTAATAAATTAAGAAAACCCATAGATAGTAGCCATGTTTTTGTGTTTAATTTAATGAATAATATTGATCTAGTATTTTGTTGAAAGTACAGAGAATTATAAAACAGAAAATAACTGCTTTAGTTTTTTATCAAGTTTTAAATTTTATCTTAAAAAATTAATAATTTTGGAATGAATACTTAAAAATAATTTATTTTCCAATTATTTCAAAATTAAGTTTTAAAATATAAAATCTGCACTTTTATTTACAGTGAGTTGGAATATTCAGACATAGTTTTGTATGACCTATACAAATTATCTGAAAAAGAGTTGTAATGGTGTTTATAGAGACAGCTCTACGAATTCAAAGACTGTCACTTTTATGCACCATCCTTTGTGCAAATCATTTGTCTTTAGTGGTACTTCATCACTTTAAATGTAAAAGTCTCATGGAGGAAGTTGTCCTTTAATTTTCTTTAAGAAGATGGAAGCGTCACTAAGTTTAATAGGTCTTAAATGTCCCTGTACCTCACACCTTTGCAACTGACAAGGGAAACTAGTTTAACTGTCGGAAAATTCCAAAGGCAGTATCCCGTTAAATGTATGTTCTGTAATTGCTTGTGGCAAATTATCCTATTGATAGAGAACTATGTACTCAAGTTCCATGTGGATATTATTTCTTTGAACATCAGAAATGATTTTAAGTGAACGTCTTCAAAGTGATCTTTTGAAATGAGTTAGCTGTCTTTAGTTTGTAAATTACACAATATGTACTATTTTCAAACAGTGACCCCTAGAAATCAAAGAATTTGTATATTAGAAGGATGACTTTCAAAGCTCACTGCTTGAAAACTCACCTAGAAATTAGTTTTATTTTATCTTCCCAGATGCAGAGGTTTTAAGACTCATGTTGCTATTGAAATTGTTTCAGTTTTTCAAATCAGCTTTTCATTTTCTTTAACTCCTGTAGCAGACTTGAGAACAGACTTTACTAAAGCTCGAAATTTCCCCCAAAATGCTTTGTTAATAAAGTCGTAGATTAAAATTTTGAGGAAACATTATATTTTTGGTTAAGTAAACATTTAAAAAACTTTTTTTGTTATAACTCCTATTTCCAGAAATGTCCATTGGCAAGCTCAGAGTAAGATATGTGTAAATTTTGTGTCTTATCTGAGAAGATTTTCTTGCTTCAGTACATGTAATTTTATAAGCACAGTCAAATCTTTTCCTTGATAACATTGAATTTTATAGTGTTTCAGAGACATCATTCAGGAATTCATTGATAGTGTATAAGAAGTGTTGCTAACTTGAAATTGAGTCTAATATTTGAGTTTGGGATAGATCGCTTGATCTCTTTGATCCTCTGCTTGTTTATCTGTAAAGTTAGATTATTCATCTCTGAAGCCCTTTCTAGGTCTCAGATTTCTTTAGGTCTAAAAACTATGACTCTTCATACTGTGAATTTGGCCAAAGATTAGAAAGATGATCATTTAGTCTTGGATATCCTATAGAAAACTCTTTTCTAAATAAATACTCAGTATTAACTGATTTTGATCTATAAGCATAATGCCACAATGTGTAGCACATTTTTGAGTAATTGAGGCTTCTGTATTTGTTGTTTTAAGTGCTGGTTTTATTGTAGCTTTTTTTATTATACATTATATTAGAAGTGAGTTCCTAATAGTACAAATTCAAATTAAAAGAGAGTAGACCTACACATGGTTGTAAAATAAGCAAAATACATCTTTTGTGAACGAAAAAATTAATCTAAGAAAGAAATGGAGATTTTTCTTTCAGCTGAATCGAGGATTATAACCCGGTAACAGTCTCTCAGCAAGCTCTGAGAACTGTTGCACACACTAGAGGTCAAAGCACAGTTATATAACTTTTTGGACAGAGGGCTGTACGTTAAATGACGTAGATAGTTTACACAATGGAGATCTACGTGTACAAAGTGAGTAGTGAGTCATGGGTCATCATGACCCCTTCCAAGATTAAGAAGGAAGTTTACCTCCTAAGGAGTTATCTTGGTGGTGCTAGGAGAATGTTGCTCTTTATGGCTGAGCAGGTATTTCTGTTGATGGGGGAGGTCTGATCGATGCATAATGCAGATACACATTGAAAGTAGAGGGGAGGGCTTCCCTGGTGGCGCAGTGGTTGAGAGGCCGCCTGCCGATGCAGGGGAAATGGGTTCGTGCCCCGGTCCGGGAGGATCCCACGTGCCGCGGAGGCCTGCGCATCTGGAGCCTGTGCTCCGCAACGGGAGAGGCCACAACAGTGAGAGGCCTGCGTACCGCAAAAAAAAAAAAAAGAAAAAAAAAAGAAAGTAGAGGGGAGAGAGGAGGCCAAAGGGCAGAGAAAATTTTTTATATTTTCCTTGACTTGGCTTAGAATACAAATTTTTATTTCATCACCTTGGTATTCCTTCTACTGACCTTTAGTGTTTTCCCACTTTCCGTTCAACTTAAGGACTCTAATTTCCCTTATCAAAGTCAGCTCTCAGAAAAATACCAGCTGTACCTGACTGACAAGAGTTTGAAGTATTTCCTTTTTGGAAATTAAGAAGATGAATTTGATGTAGATTTTCAGATAGTAGTTAATGGATGGGAATGACATGTTTGGGGCAGTATAGTTTCTTTCCTTTTATTGAATAAACAAATTGCATATTACTACTTACAATGTGCATACCATTGTGAAAATGCAGGAGATAATCACTAAATGAGACACATCTACTCCTTGCCCCCAAAGAGCCTCACAAACCTTGTACTCTAATAAAGGAGGCAGTTAACTAAGTCATGATCACAAAGCATGAATGACTTCTATGATAAGTCTATGACTTCTATGATGACCTGATACATGAACACACAATGGTACTTAACATACCTGTTTCTGGCAACTAATGTTTTGTGTAACAAGAGCAGTCGCAAGGCTATCCTCTCACTTCTCTTTAATTGTTAAAAATAAAACAACAGCAGAGAAGACTTTTGTCAGGAAAATACCCATAATTTGACCATTCTACATCAACAACCTTTCGTGTGTATGCATTCTTTTATGGTAGCTATACATGGTCATATGTATTTTATAAGTTATTAACATAGCATAATTGGGGAGTTTGTATGCTACTGCTGTTACCAGATGTTTTGTAAATTTGCAATAATGTCTTTACAGTTATTTCTTTTAAGGTAGATGTAGTATCACTTTATAAGATGCCATAATCTACTCGAATAATTCTTTGTTGTTAAATATTTACACTTTTCAAATAATAATATTGCCCAGCACAAAACGTCATCATGGATAGAGCTTTATTTTTCTGTTGAATTATTTCCTAGGAGTAAATTATAGGATCCTAGAGTATGCACGTTTTAATATCTCCTGTTATATAGTCTCCATTGTTTTCCAAAGATGCAATAAGAGTATCCTGTGCCATCATAATTACATATTTATCTGATTTCAAATAAATTATTTCTTTTATTCAACAAACATTTACTGGATACTTAGTGTGTCCAAAGTTTGGAGGTGAACAAATTAGTGAGATTTAAAGCTAATCATATCGTTAGGATTATCTGGAGGGGTGGGACAAGATAAAAACCTTTTGGTGCCATAAGAGAATCCCAGGGGATGTAGAAGGAGGAGTTCGTGAGTGTTTTAGAAAGGACATTTCACAAACTCTATCACAGTGAAGCATTGAAACATGATCTCTTTAAAGTCTTGTTGCAGCCAACATTGCCCTCTATGCAGCATCCTGGTGATCCAACCAGCACACTCTGCTTCTCCCTGCAGACTGCTCAGGGCACAGTCAGCTTTTCAGAGTGGTCTGCCTGTTTATTGATGTCCTGTCTAAAAAATTCAACAGGTAAACACAATCCTGGCCTGAACAGTGATAACAAGCTAGCACAGCTCTGGCTTAGCCAGAAGATTATTTTAAAATAGTCTGGTGTTATTAAGGCTTCCTATTTTCACCTGTACTTGAGGAAGAATTCACCAAGTAAACAGAGCATCTTTCATATCCATCAACAGCTGTCACAGGCCAGCCTACAGACAAATGCTGCACTAATTTAACCCTTTCATGTTTTTCTCTCCTATTTATTAAATTTCAGAGCTTTACATACGTTATTTCCCTTAATCCTCACCACCTATGGGTCATGTGTTATTAGCTCCGTTTTAGAGATAACGAAATGGAGGCTCAGAGAAATTAAGAAGTATGTTTAATTTCACACAGCTTGTAAACTGTGAGTCTGGGAATCAGACCCAGAACTGATTGATTCTGAAAACTCTTTCCACTGGGTGTCGCTGCTCAATGTTTACTTTGACGTTCTCTTAGATAAGGACACATTCTACAAATTGGCCTTCTCTTTTTTCTATTTCTCATTTATTTTCCCTCTTCTTGGTGACACAATTGATATCTCATGTTTTTTGAGCATCAGTTATCATCTTTGTCCTAACCGATTATCTCATTTAATGCTCACAGCAACCCTAAGAAGTAAATACTATCGTTATTACTTTTTTGTAGTTGAGGAACTTAAAACTCTAGAGAAGCATAATAAAATGCCAGGGTTCCTCAGTAATTAGGTGGAAGGACTGGGAATAAATTATCTCAAAAGGTGTTCAAACCTACTGTTGCAGAATCAAATAATTATGTTGATCACCCTTTAGATCAATAGATTTAGGATTTTAAGCTTGAATATGTCTTTGGCGCCTGACAAGGGTTGAACTGGAGAGCCTGGCCAGCCAGGCAGCAGCCTTAGACCTAAATCTACAAGCGACAATAAAACATCACTGAGATAAATCAAAAATATAACTATTGCCAATCAGCTCAGGTTTCCACCTTTGGCTGCTAGAAGCTGCACCACCAAACTTATAGCAGACACATAAGAGTCCCTTGATAACTGTGTGAGATAAAATTTTATAACTGAATAATGCAGGCTATGATGCTATCTACCTAGAACAAAATCTTAAAATTTAATTCCTGTAGTTACCTTTATCCTGAATGAGAGTTGGCTAATGATATATAATTAGGAGTTAATAAATACTGAAATAAAAGACAACTTCCAATAATTAAAAATGTTATGCCGAGTGTTAATAATGCATCAATCATATTTTAAACATAATGAGATTCAACCTTTTATTGAAACAGTTAATTGCTTTGTACCTCAACAAGTAAATTTTGAATAAATAATTTAAAACGATTATTTTGTAGGACATTACAGTATCATCTTGTCCACTGTGCCTTGATATTTTCTTCAGATCCTGCCCCTGCTAACAGTAGGCTTGTTCTACCCTCTCTAATTCCTTAGTCACGTTCAGTGTTTCGGCTACTGTCTGCAAGATACATGGAGTCCAGTTCACATTCTCTTTGTTTAAAGGGAACTTAGAATTCTTCTGTGTTTGGTTTGGAAATGTTCAGAAGGTATGATATATTAGGCTCACATAATTTAAATTATAAGTGGAATCAGAATCGATCTCTGTAAATATAACAAGTTAAAAACCTTCAGAAGGCTATACTATCCACTGGCTTAAATATTTTAGTCCTGGGGATTCACTTTAGTCCTACCACAAAATTCTTAATGGCCTAAAGTGCAAGTCCCTGAGCCAGGCATCACAATGGATAGAGGTAATAGAATGTAGTTCCTGGCCTCTGGTAGTTTATATTCTAGAGGGTTTGACAGAAACAAATAACTCATGGATCAAGAAGAGCTTTTTCTTTCTTTCTTTTTTTTTTTTTTTTTTTTTTTGCGGTATGCGGGCCTCTCACTGTTGTGGCCTCTCCCATTGTGGAGCACAGGTTCCGGACGCACAGGCTCAGCGGCCATGGCTGACGGGCGCAGCCACTCCGCGGCATGTGGGATCTTCCTGGACCGGGGCACGAACCCGTGTCCCCTGCATCGGCAGGCGGACTCTCAACCACTGCGCCCCCAGGGAAGCCCCAAGAAGAGCTTTTTAATTGCCATTTGGAACCACAAGCGATGTGCTGTTTGAGGATAGAACTTCTAGAGATCATTTACATTAGTCTGATTAGGGTAGACAATAGAAGCAGCCTTTAGATGACATTTTAAAGAGCATGGGATTTACCAAGACTCAGGTTGGGGTGGGGGTGGAGGAGTGGGGGAGAAAGAGAAGGAATACTTCAGTTGAAACACTTCGGATGAGTAGTAGAAAGGGCTTTCCCTAGGGTTGGCTAGGAAAAGACTTGTAGACGGATGTAGTTGGGGGTGGAGCCAGTGCTTAGTAGAGGGAGGGAAGGCTTAAAACCAGTGGGGGTAGTGGCTTCTCAGATGATATTTTTTTGTGGTACGCGGGCCTCTCACTGTTGTGGCCTCTAACGTTGCGGAGCACAGGCTCTGGATGCGCAGGCTTAACGGCCATGGCTCACGGGCCCAGCCGCTCCACAGCATGTGGTATCCTCCCGGACTGGGGCACGAACCTGCGTCCCCTGCATCGGCAGGCGGACTCCCAACCACTGCGCCACCAGGGAAAGCCCTCAGATGATACTTTTCATGGGAGGCTATGGAGCGGTACCACGCTAGGGGTATTTGCTCTTGTATGTTCCTCCAGCAGTGCAGCACGTTATGGACTGTTTGCCAGGTGGCTGACCAAGGCCAGAGAAGCAACCATCCATAATGGAATATGAAGACAGATGTTATACTCTCTGTTCTTTTCCTTATTGTTATACTTTTATCCATTGAATCGTGGAGTTTTTCTTTTCTATTGTACTCAAACTCCAGAGATGTCAAGGGCTGAATCATAAATACCATCCCCCCCTCCTTCCGCCCATCCAGCAAATCTTGAGCATCTGCTGTGTTCTACATTCTGTGCTAGACGTTGGGGTTATGAAGAATTAGAAAAGCTCTGACCTCAAGAAGTTCATGGTAGTCTCATGGGGGAAGAAGATACACTACCAAGTAATTAAAGTGTGTATGATGTTCTATGGGAAAATAGAGGGGGAAGTGCATAGCTGTGGCTTCATAAAAAAAGGTGATTTTTAACTTGAGTTACAAAGGATAGATAGGTGTTGTTCATGTGGAGAAGGAGAAAGAATGACAGCCATTGATTGAACTCTGCTATGCAGCAGGCACCAGATTGGTTTTTATTTTATATTAAGTAACATTCAGTTAACCCTGGGAGCAGTCGTCTTATCTCTGTTTTACAGATAAAAAAACACAGGATCAGAGAGATGAAGTGACTCTCAAGATTACATGCGCAGTGCTGTAAGCACTGAAGCATAAGCCCAAATCTGCAAAATCAAAAGACTCATGGTAGTTCCACTGTGACATCGCAAAAAAGTGAAGATGTTAATTGCTTAACATTAAGAGAGAGGGAGAAATAGGGACAAGAATAACCTCCAGCTGTGAAGCAAGCAGAGTTCATTTAATCCATGTCACTATCTACTATGGCTCAACATGGCAGCCCTCTTTCAAACTAAGGCAGTGTTCCTTGATCTGGAGTTTTTGAGTCATCTTCTCAAAAGCAACATTCACCTGTCATATTTTCCATATTCTCAAAGCCTCTTGTTATACCGATATTGTAATGAAACTAACGGTTTTAAATAGGTTGATCTGTAAACAAATCAGTAAAATTTCCCAGCCCACTGTCTTTAGCACATCAAAATTATTTTCGTAGCATAGCAATTTTTAATAAAAATATTAAGCGAGTCACATATATAAATTTCTGTAAAGCTACAATAAAAAGTAAACACAAGTGAAATTATTTTTATTAATATATTTTCCATCCATAGTCAAAATATCATTTCAGTAAGTAA
The DNA here is from genome assembly GCF_008692025.1 of Phocoena sinus. Taxonomy (NCBI): domain Eukaryota; kingdom Metazoa; phylum Chordata; class Mammalia; order Artiodactyla; family Phocoenidae; genus Phocoena; species Phocoena sinus. The sequence goes on along the minus strand of NC_045768.1, from coordinate 74,780,025 downwards.
TCAACATTAAAATTATTATCGTGTTTTTTTGCGTTCTTTATCTCCTATTAAGTCTTTGAAATCTGGTGTCCATTTTACTCTTAGCATCTCAATTTGGACTGCCTGCATTTCAAGCACTCAGTAGCTCATGTGGCTGACGGCTATTGTATTTATTGGACAGTGCAGCCCATGGGAGATGCACAATGAGTTGTTTTAATAGTGGACTACCGTGTACTGCAGCAAGTTAGTAGAAAGGATGTTTTTGGTCTGGGGTGGTTTTCTTCTCACACCACAGCAAATAAGTAGGCTAGGGTTCTCAACCCTAGCTGAACTTTAGAATTACTTAGGAAACTTAATAGCTCAGTGTTCCACCAGAGTTTTCATTTGGTTGGCCCACTGTGGGCTGTAAACATCAGTGTTTGTTTGTGTTTGTTTGTTTTTTTAAAGCATCCTAGATGATTCTAGTATGTAGTCAGGGCTGGGAATCGCTAAGGTAGATAGAGCCAGTTTTTCCTCTTGCTATGACTAGTCCCAGGAAAGGGTCAGGACAAATGGAAGAACAGCAAGCACCTTCTCGTTCTCTGCCTTAGTGAGAAATAGACCATTAGAGTTTCCTTGGAAATTTCTGCTAACCAGTAGTGCCTGCTTTGCTTTGATTTGAAGATATTGAATCCCCCGTAGGGCTCATATACTTCAGTGGTCCCATCCTTATCAATCTTTTATTGATTTGGGCTTTTTTGTGAAAATCTAGATAGAATTGACTCTCATCTTTAAATAAGACTTGTTTTAAGCATCTGATAAACTACTGAACTAAAAAGCTTTAGTTAGATAATTTTTTAAAGAGATATATATATATATATGTATATTTTTAGTGAAAAGTTAGGAGTATATAGACTTCTGTAGGAACTGATTTCTAATGAGGAAAAAAATAATGCCTTAGACCTTTGCACTTGATGTGAAACAATTCAGATCTCTGTATTTGCATTTCTCTTCATGGTCTTCATGGTCTGGGGCTTGTGATGTGAGGAGTATCAGCAAAAAAGGCAGGATGTAAATATCTGCTGTCTGTGCCCCAGGCCTGATCCTTTGTCAGCCATAATAGAGCATAAAAATGCATGAATGTCCTCCACTCCATCCTTAGCTAATGTCCCATTTGTATCTAATGTTATAGATGCCATTGTAAATTACCCTTAAATTAAGAATTGTGTTCTCTCAATAATGTCAGGTTAATAACTCCAGTTTAAAAGGAAGACATCAAGCTTTCCTAATGCTGAAGCAAATACCATTCAAATGAGTAGATCAATATGACTTTAAGTCTTCATTAATATAGTAAAATTATTAGCACCTGGTTACCCAGAGTATCTAATACCAGTATGCAATTGCTTTTTTTTATGATTATTACAACTGTGATTTATTCTCTTTTAACTCCTAAGCATTCTCTTTGGAGAGTACTTTTTTCTAATGTGCACAGAGAAGCCTTAGGCTCATGACAACGATATTTACTACTCTCAATATTAGGATATTTCTCCATTTTGTGTACCCATTTACAACATTCATAAAACATCTGCCAAAGTGCTGAAATCAGCTTTGGGAAAGTAAACTAACGGTGCCCTGTGAAATGAGGAGGTTTGAGAGCCTAGGATTTGGAAGGCTGTAATTACTCCAGTTCTCGCACTGTAATCTGTATCTTTAGCATTGGGACACATGGTGAGTCATGAAAGAAAACACTGATGCCCATGTAAGGCTCCTATAAATGAAGCTTCTGTGCTAAATGTAAGCAAGGCCTGAACCTGTGCAAACACACATGCACACAGTCACCAACTCCAGAAGCAGGATTGGAAAACGCTTCCAAGAAAACTTACTAACTTTAACACTTCACAACCTATAGCCATTATTTAACTAGCCAAGTCACGTGTCATTAGTGATAGCCTCTATTTCCACTTTGGCACCCTAAAGGTATTTGCTAGTGATGGCCATATCCTCAAACTTTGACATTAGAATTCACAACTTTAAGAAAAGAGCTAACTTGCCTGAACTCAGAGAACCAAATGTAGAATCATGCTGTGACAAATTGTCTGTAGTCTCTAATATTATGATGTAGCCAATCAGATTAGGGACAATTTAATATAGCAAGAGAACAGTCAGCTGCCTTGAGTCAATCCCCAAGGGTTCTATTAAAATCAGATGAATCAGAGCATCATGGCTGCTAATCTTGTGCTCATCCAAATTGTATGTGAATAGGCTGAGCCTGCCGATTTGGGTTGAGAAAACCCTAAATGCAGTCTCTCCTTAGATATTTAACACACAAGCTGATTGGCACATTTCTAAATGGGCTTCAGTTAGATTCACTGAACAGATTTTACCAAGAACTTCCCAGTTCCTCTCAGACACACATTTAGGGATCCATCTGTCATTTTTAAGTTTTTTGTTTTTGATCACTCAGTAGGAAGGTTGATGTAAAGAAGTTACAAAGATTGAGTCTGTTTCTTCGGTCTGTTTTATCTGTAGCAGTATGCCTGAGTTCATCAAAGGTGAAGCACAACTCCAAAATGTTTTGCTTTGGTTAAATACTTCTTACCCATGTTTTTTGGCATAGACGTCATCAAGTCTCTCTGGATTAATCTTCTCTCGGTTAACAATTGTAAATCATCGCAGTATGATCATTAAAAAGATTTTTTTTCCTGGTTGAGATGAATACCTATTTGAAGATGCTGCAGTGTGTAATGGGAAGCATTCTTATCAGCAAGGATAATGGAAGATTTCTTTATAAATCATTTCATGGGAGACAAGCAGAGTTTAGCTTTATTAAGAACTGGTGGAATTGAAGCGGCACTTAGCAAAGAGTATCTAAGGCACATGGGATACTTAAGAACATAAATATACCGTTGAATCATTAGGTACCTGTTCTTGTTAAAATTGCTCATGCAAAATTCCTGTTAGTTTCAAACCGTCTGATGTAATTAGTGCATAGAATTACATTTGACCTAGGTCTGCAGCTGGCATTTTTGACCACTCTGAAGTGATACTATTGATAAAAGAAAAAACAAATCAAGAGATTTCCATCCAAACATACTTGTGAATCTCACAATGGAACATTTAAAAGTAGCTTTGCAGTCAAATGTGCAACAAAATATTTTCATTTTACCAATAATGTGTCAGTGGTGTTTTATTTAAAGGGGAAAGGCATTTGATGTATATTAATTTTATGAAAAATCATGTTTTCAATGTTTCAAACAGTCTTGTGTTCCAGCATTGTAGAAGCAAATTAATATCTTGGGTTCCATATCTAACTTAGAGTTTATCAACACTGCAATGTGAAAGAGACAGAAGACAGTGATTCTGGGAGAAAAATAGCATTTTGTTGATTACCTATTTTGAACAAAAGTTATGATAAATATTTTCATATACTTACTCCAGTTGAGCTGATGAAGGATCTGATGCCCATTGAAATTAAGAAACACATGTAAATTTCCCCAATTATATGGTATAATAGAGCCAGAGTTTGTCCAGAACCAAGTTCCGGTTAACAGGCACTGCCGAAGAGCACTGAAGTTGAATTTCTAGAGCAACAGTTTTATTTTTGACCCATCCAAATTAAACCAGCATTTACTGGGCAGATACACTGTGCAAAGTGCTATGTTCTCATGGTTTACAGCTGAGCAGGTGACAGGGAAATAAATTGTGCACGCTTATGCAATATACAAGGAAACATTTCCTGCCCCCAACACTTGGATTAGGCATGCTTTCTGTATGCCCCACATAGCATCCACAGAAATCTGGATAATTTAGGTTATGATGTAGTAACAAACAAAACCCCAGATCTTAGAGATTGAACACATTTAAACACCACAGTGTTTGGGGTATTCACTGTTTGTTGGACGAATGGCAGTATTGTTCTGTTTGCGCATTCAGAATAATTAGAGTTTTAGAGTCTATGGTCAGGTGGAAAATTAGAAAATCCTTCAGATTCTGAATTGAAATCTCAGGAGTAAAAATGCCGTGGGCTATTCCCACATATAGTGCCACAAGGGATATTTCAGAAAAAAAAAATTAACTGAAGATTCTGATGCTATATAGACCCTGAGTTTAACCTCAGAAAATGATTGGAAAGTGTCCACCCATCTTTCATGAAATGAGGGCTTATTTTTCCTGCCTGTCTAGTTTTGGTACACCAATCACATATAAACAGTCACATCCAAGAGACATTTTCATCAATTATAGAGTGCCTTCACAACATTCTATCTCAGGAAACTTCATAGCTTTTTCCTAGTGTGATTCTTTTCGCCTTTTCGTTTTGAGATGAAATACCAATCAGTATAGCCTATATCAATGCTTTTACTTGGCGTAAAACCATTTGTTATCTTGTCCTTATCCTAAAAAAGCATCCCATTGTTGTATGAATTTGGGGATTTATCATTTTTGAGACTTCAGTCTCTGAAGAAAGTATTTGGGGTAGATTTTAGTACTACATAACCTCTTCAATATATTTAAAAACTTTAAAAAATGAGCACATTTACCTGAGATAAAGTTAAGCATGCTAACAAAAGGACCAAGTTCCTTTGCTTTGAGTCATATTAACAACCTCACAAGCCTCATTATTTAGTCAGAAGCTCTGATTAGAAGTTATAAATGTGAGTAAGTAAGATTTAATAAAAATTAAATTCTATAGATTTCAGATTGTTTGGAAGACATATGTTTTTAAAAATTGGGCTTGGTGGTAGTTGTATAGATGATAGATGGGTAACTGCTACACAGAGGCTACTTTTTTTTTTTTTTTTTTTTTTTTTTTTTTTTTTTTTCGGTACGCGGGCCTCTCACTGTTGTGGCCTCTCCCGTTGCGGAGCAAAAGGCTCCGGACGCGCAGCCTCAGCGACCATGGCTCACGGGCATAGCCGCTCCGCGGCATGTGGGATCTTCCCGGACCGGGGCACGAACCCGTGTCCCCTGCATCGGCAGGCGGACTCTCAACCACTGCGCCACCAGGGAAGCCCACAGAGGCTACTTTTGATGTATTTACAGGGACAAGAGTGCTTGCCAGGAAAAGAGTGGAATGCTTTAGGATTCCTGTCTCATTTGAAGTCCTTCTTGGACGCTGTCCCCTGCCAACCATCTTTGTTGAGTGGGAAATGGGCTGTGTAACCCAATGTCCTTGACCATAGATTATTGAAAAGTGAGTGGGAGAAAGAGAGAGAGGAGGACAAGAACAGAAGAACGGAGAAGGCAGAGGCTCAGGGGAGGAGAAAGAAGACGGTCAGAGAGAAGGAGAGTTGTGGTCTCTGGAGCTGCCCAAATCCTATTCTCCTAGAGCTAGGATTCTTTAGTTTTTTTAATAAGCATTTTTCCATAAGCAGTTTGTTTTTCCTTGGTAACTTGAGGAGGACTGTGGTTTTTGCAAACAATGACCAAAAATAGCCTTATTAGAGTAATCACCTATAAGCAATGAGCTCTCATAGGGCATCTAAAAAAGAACTGATGTGCACTAAAAAAGAACTTTTTAGGAAACACATCTTGTAGACAGTTGTTTCTGGACTGGAATTTTGTTTTCTCACCTTCTGGCATGCCCCTGTGGTGGTCATTTTTTTACTCATGAGGCAGTGAGAATTGTTATAAACTGCCCCTTCTTTTGATATATTCAAGTGCTCTAAAAAGAAAATGAAACTAAAACACAAAATCAAAAACTTCAACACACTTCTCCCCCACCATAAACAACTGCTTTTGCTTGACTTGACCTGAGTAACAATATCTTCAGTTCTTCATTTTCTGTATGCAATTCTAATTTTTATTAGTAAAGTTTTAGAAACTTTTAATCACTTAAAATAAGCAAAACACTAATAATAGCTAGCACTTGGAGTACTTTCTCTGTATCGGATATTGTGCTCCCAGAACTCTAATTCAGGAAACTGAGGCTAAGTCACATGAAGGATGTGCAGCTAGTGAATTCGGAGCTTGGATTAGAAGCCAGGCAGTCTGATTTCAGAGCCACTTCACCCATCAAGCAACTATGGTTACCAGGGTCTTTGATCATGTCTGGCTCCAAGGGTTATTAGAGAAGGCTAGGACTCAAACTTTGAAATTTTGTGTGCATATTTTAACCCTTAGTGTATCATTATTAGGAGGTTAACATGTGTATTTTATTCTTTCAAGAATAGCCTTCTTGCTTTCCATTTCTTTTCTACAAAAAGCGTAGGCTTTTCACATACTGCTTGCAGAATATGAATCCTGATTTTCAAGATAAGAGAAGCTCAGCTAGTGTTAATAGAAACATATTGTTTGTTTTCCCTATTTAATCCATTTTTCCAGGAACCACATACTGCCCCATTGAATTCCCACTGTAGCACCCTGGATGGAAAAATAATTCAGAGTATACTGTACTTGGAGAGAAGCTTGGATGAATATAGTTACCAGGCAACCATACCTTCTTCTTCACAACTGACTTTCTCCTCAAGGTTTACCTCTATCCGTGCTTTCCACCCCCCCCCTTTTTTTTTCAAGCTGGATCTAATATTTATTCTACACTACTAGTAAGAAATGTCACTTGTTCATAATATGGATCCAATGTAAGAATTTGTAATTATTAGGAAAGGTTTAAAACTGTTGCTTTCCCCTCTTTTGGAGTGGAGCAGAAGGTGAAGGTTATTTTTATTTTACATATTTAAGGTGTACAACACAATGATTTGATATGTATACATTGTGAAATGGTTGCCACAATCAAGCTAGTTAACAAATCCATTGCCCCACATGGTCACCACCCCTTTTGTGTGTTGAGTGTGTTGAGGACTTTTAGGATCCACTCTGTCTGCAGACTTCAAGTACACAATATAGTATTATTAACAGAAAGTAAAGCTTAATTGCTTGAGTAACTGGTCCTACTACCCAAAGGAAGTGCCAGAATTCTCCCTTCACTTTATAAATGCAAGGCCAAAGCTTTCATAACGCGCTAAGTCTAAGTAACTGGCAGGTTGCAGGTCACTGAGAATAAACTTGAATGCTCTCAGCAGTACCCAAGATGTACTATGTTTGCATCACTGGGTTATTCAAAGGATAAAAAAATTTTTAAGTTTTGGTCATTGTTTGCTCTTTTTATGTAAGGACTTTCTTAGTCTTTTAAAAAAATATGATCACTTGCCTATTTCTCATCTTAGAGTTGGAGAACAGGAAAACAAAACATAGTCCCTGAATTTTATCTGTTTATTCATAGAATGGGTATTTACTGAGTGCCTGCAGTGGTGGTGGTTAATATAGTGGTCAACAGCATGAGCTCCGGAGTAAGAAGAACTGAGTAAGACATTACCATTATAGGATCTGAGGTCCATGGTTCACAATCTCTAAGCCTCAGCTTCCTAACTTATAAAATGTGTGTCATATTGTGACCTACACAGGGTAGTTTTAAGAACTGAAGGAGATAAGGTCCCTAAAACCTTGATAAAGAGATTTGTGATTTGAGTCTTGAGATTTGTGGCAAAAGGAAAGCACTCAATACAGCATAACTGATTATTATGTTAGTGTCTAGAACACATCAAATGCTTAATACTTAGGTGGGGAAGAGTTTATGCATGTCTAGGAGCCTGTGTTAAGATCTGTGTAGAATTTAGATGCATAAAAAGATAGCCCTTGCCCTTTAGAATCTTCTGTAGTAAAAGTGACAGAGGTAGAGGTAGAGATAAAGATTATAATCAGTCAAAAATAATGAAATACTATATATGAGTTTAGAAAAGCGGAACCAGTTTATATGTGGGTGAGGCATCAGGGAAGATTTTATGGAGGAGGTGACTTTGAATAGAAGCATGAAAAATTGAACATTTATATTTGTGGAGATACTATGATATTGGAGATAAAGCTCTGAGAGAATAAAGGTATATTTTCCTCCAGGATTCTGTCCTCAGCAGAAGATGTGTATAGTAATGATATCATATTTGGAAAGAGAAAGTACCATTTCTTTCTAAGAATTGGCATGAATTCCTCTCCTAAATGAATAGTTGTGGTAATTGCATAGGACCTAGGGAGTTGGCTAGGACTCCTTTTGGACTTGTTAGGAAAACTAAAACCAAGCTGGTTTTAAAATTTTAAACGTTCTTTTCTTTCAAGTTCTCTAGCTTGTCAAATAATTTTATAAAATTGTTGGTGCATTATACTTTTGTAATACAGTCTTCGAAGAGTATATGGACCCTGTTCACATGTACTGAGGTACTAAGGTCTTTGCTATATTTAAACTTCTTCATCTTCTTTCCACTTTGTTGTACTTATAAAACATAAGCCTTTCCTTGCGGCGGAGAGAGGAATTGTAACAAGCACCTGGCACCTGAGATGCAATTAAATCGGAGGTGCGGTTTAATCATGCAGCCTATGTGGTGATTTATCTGCATCAGACTTAATCCTTAGAACCTCTTTAAAAACCAGCACTCTGTTGGAGGTCAATCCCCATGCTTGTCACAGCGTCTAAAGTGACCATTAGTGCCTTAATCTGTATTTCCAAATGGCATTTGGGACAGAAAGAATTTATTGAGCACATTTTCTATGTTAGCCACTGTGCTAACTGGATTATTTCAGTGCTCTTCTCAGTGATTCTGTGAGGTAGGTAATAGCATCAGCCCTTTCTCACTGATGAGACCGTGAGGCTTAGGCTAAGGAACTTGTGCAAATCTCATATCCAGGCACTGGTGAGGGCAGCCTGGAAACTGAGTTCTGAGTTTAAAGACTGTGTTCTCAATTACTACGTCTCCCAGGTTCCCTGAGGAGAAATTACTCTTTAAAAAGTTACACGTACATGCATAAATACATTTCCACATGGTATATAATGTTTTCTCTTTTTATATTCCATTGTAATCTAGCCAGCTACTTTTTTTTTTTTTTTTTTTTTTTAGTGGTACGCGGGCCTCTCACTGTTGTGGCCTCTCCTGTTGCAGAGCACAGGCTCTGGACGCGCAGGCTCAGCGGCCATGGCTCATGGGCCCAGCCACTCCGCGGCATGTGGTATCCTCCCGGACCGGGGTGTCCCCTGTATCGGCAGGCGGACTCCCAACCACTGCGCCACCAGGGAAGCCCGCTACTTCTTAAAGGATCAAAAAAACAAGACCTTTGCCATCTTGCACTGAGTTTTAAGACTCGTACATTTTTTCTGATGTTCAAGTCAGAATGCATTGAGAGAGATTTGGAAATAAAAGGAAACTTCCTCTTCATTTTCGGAGGAATGCAACTAGATATAACCAGTTGTGACGTAGCTTGTGAGTATAATCAGCGAAACCATTGGGCCATTGATGCTATTTATCAAAATTTTTTCAGCAATTATGTTTTGCTTGCTCTTCATGTATTGTTCAGTTCGCTGGCAGCTCAACTTCCCTTGGGGAACCACATAGTGTGACAGGAAGAGTATGTCTCCAACAACTAGGATTGAGCCCCTGTAGTTGTGTTAACTTCAGCCTATCATTAAACCTCTTAATGCTCCAGTTTTCTCATCTTCTAAGATGGAGTAAAAATATTTGCCTTTCAAGGTTATTTAAAAATGGAAGCAGATGATGCATTTGAAGTACTTAGCAATAGATCTGGTACATAATAATCTACCTAAAAAGCGGAAATACTGGTTTTTTAAACCTCAAACTTCTGTTCCATTTTTTGTAATATGAATAATACCTACTTTCCAGGTGCGTGTGCATGTGTATGAGATGACTAAATATAAATAATATATGTAGACAGCATAGCACCTAGTAGAATCTCATTGAACATTGGATCCCCTCTCTTCCCATTAATTCACATTAAAAACACGTTCTTGTCATCTTTATTTTCTTTTCCTTATTGATGTTCCTATCTCTTTATTGTCCACCACAACATGCTTGGCTTGTATGAAACTTACTGTTTTCTAGTTTTAACTTTAATAGTCAAGGAAGAGAAAAGCCCGCACAAAATGCAATTTCACCAGGAAGAGAATAAGCCACTTTTCAGGCAAAGAGATGATGAACTTAAAATGTAGGCTCCTTTTCAATATTTCAGGAAAACACTTTACATACAGTTCTGGGAATGTAGCCAAAATGAGAAAGCCGAGAGTTATATCCAGCAGATATTATGAGAGGGTAAGAGGAGTCACAGATATCCAATTACTTCTATAATAAAAGTACAACATCCCATACCTTTCTATCCACATCTTTGTTTTAGAAGGAAAGGCGAGGGGTGGAGGTTATGAAGTAAATCTTTAAAGCTTATTTGGAAAGCTTCTCTCTTTTCCTCTCGCTGTCTTCTGTTTTATAGTGCAGGTTTAAGCTAAAAGCCAGGCGAGCTCCTGCTCAGAGCATTATTCTTAGGAAATTCTTTGGAATCAGATTTAATAATGTACATCCATCCATTTAGTAAATTATCTGAACACCTACCACATGCCAGGCACTGTGAATGATGCTAAGAATTCGATCAAGGAATGGGAGGAAACTTTCTGTATGCTCACACACCACGTCTACCAATGTTCATGCACCTGTAGCCAAACACTCTCTCTTTTTTCCTGTTGCAGTGAAAATAAACCCCCTCACCCCCAGCTGCTTTCCATGGTCTGTTCCTTCTGTTGGATAAGGTGTCCCGTGGTTGCTCTTCTGCTCAAGGACTTCACTCTTTAAATTGCCCCCCGTCAGTTTTCTTTCTCTTTCTGTAAGCAAGCTTATCCCTTTTGACAAAGTGGGGTCCCACTTAACAAAATCTATCCCCATGACTCACATCACTCTCCAAAGACAGCCCCATTTCTCTAATCCCTCTTTTGGCAAAATCCCTTGAAAGAGTTGTCTATACTCCATTTCCTTTCCTTCCAGGCTTTCTTGAAACTGCTTCATTTTAGCATTCATCCCCATTACTCCCCAAGACTGCTCATGTCAAGGTTGTCAGGCACTGGCTGTATTGCTGAACCCAGCACTCCATTCTCAGTTCTCGTGCTACTGACCCAGCAGCAGCAACAGACCCTTGGTTTCCAGGATGCCACATTGTCCTGGTTTTCCTTCTACCTCACAGGGAATCCCTCTCAGTCTCCTTTGCTCTTTCCTTTTCATCTTTCCAAGTACTAAATGCTGGAGTGCCCTGAACGTTCTCAGACCTTTACTTTGTTTTCCTCATAAGTGAATCCGTCTATTCCAATGATTTCAAATGCCAATAACTCCCAAATGTGTATCTCCAGTCTCAAAACTCTTTCCTTAACTGAACAATTGTACAGCCAACTGTTTACTTGACATTTCTACAGCTGAAACTTCACCCACCTCAAACTGAACTCTTAATTTCTACCTTTCAGACCTCTCTCCAAGTATTTCATTTTTGATCAGTGCAACTCTGATCTTTAAACCAGGGGTCCCCAACCCCCAGGCCATGGACGGGTAGCCGTCTGTGGCCTGTTAGGAAGTGCGCCACACAGCAGGAGGTGAACGAGCGCCGGCGAGCAAAGCTTCATCTGTATTTACAGCTGCTCTCCATTGCTTGCATTACCGCCTGAGCTCCGCCTCCTGTCAGATCAGCGTCGGCATTAGGTTCTCATAGGAGATCGAACCCTACCGTGAACTGCGCATGCGAGGGATCTAGGTTGCGCGCTCCTTATGAGAATCTAATGCCTGATGATCTGAGGTAGAGCTGAGGGGTGATGCTAGCGCTGGGGAGTACATTTTAAAGTGTCAGGTCTTGGGTTAAAATCAGATCAGTCAGCTTGTTAACATGTATTTGTGTACTGTCTTTCCCTTCCTTACATAATGATCTTATTTCTCCATCTTTCCTTTTCTTACCTGACGATTTAATATAATTGATACCAAATGAACTAAACCAGGCTCCCTTTCTGGAATATGCTAACTGACTAAATTTTTTTAAATCAGTCAAGGCCGACATGTTTCTCTTCATTCCTTCTAGCCTTCCATTTTGCTTGATTGCGTTATTGCCCTGCATCTGTTTCCAGTCCCCCGTGTCCACATATCAACCTTCCTTGCACATGTTAGAAATTATTATTCAGTACCCTCCATAAGAGCTCATCTCCATCCTTTTGCAGGGCACTACTTTTCCAGCTGGCACACTGTCTTGCAACTTGTTTCCCCCTTGGTCTCAGTACGTAAGTGCCAATCTCCACTGGCAGCTCTTTCAGCAGCATTGGTGCCAGCCTCCTTCTGATGCAGGTGGAACTCCTGGGAGTAGCCATGAACTATTCCCAGCTGCCTCCTCTACTCCTGGGTCTTGGCAAAGTTTTCTTTAGACCAGCCGAGTCTCTAATCTTCAGAAAATTACTTGATGACTGCAAACGGAGCTTTATCCCTCATGAGTTTTGTCCTTTCTGAACCACCCCCAGGCCCGCACATGTGGAGAAATTAGGATGTAAAATGCCTATGAAAAATCTAGTTAGTGTTTCAAAATTGTAATTGCAGCTATAAAAGGCAAGTGCAAATGTTTTTGAACTATATTGATTAGTAGGGTTTACCTGTGTGACCAAAACCCCCCAAATCTCTTTTCACTTTGTACTAATATGAGGGAGCAAGAGTACATTCCGGGTTCATATTTCCTTTAAGAAGAATCAGTAGTGTACTTGGCCCAAACTGAATTTTGCCCAGGCTGCCCAACCTCATGGTACAGGTACTATAGAATAGAAGATGAGATGGCTTTGGAGTCAGAAAGCCTTAGGGCTAAAGCCCAGCACCATCATAAACCAGCTGTGCTATCTTGAGAAGTTACTTAAATTTCTCTATCTAGGTCTTCTCACGTATAGCAAGGGAAAGAGTAATTCCTAATTTATAATGCTGTAATAGGGATTCATTGAGGCATTAAATATATAGTGTGAATTAATCTAGACCCATAAATCCAGGGGTGGAAGAAAAGCTTTCTTTAACTGGTAATTTCTGACTCTGAACCCTTCTTCTGTTGGGCTAGTAGAGATACAAAGATAACTCAATTCCATTTGTACCTGAAATTTTATTCTCACTTTCTTTAGGGAGCAATATCCACTGTTTAAGAATATCATACAGTTGTAAGATTTTTGGCTGTTTGGTCTTGGTGGGAGAGTTAGCTGTTGTCTAAGGTCATAGATGAACCCAGATGGCCTTGGAGACGTCCAGTGCCTCAGTGTGCATGGCCCTTTCTGACCCCGGGGCTCTCTAATTCTCTCTTCATTGCCCAGCTTGAGTGTAGAGTATTTGGTGACATTCTCTAGAGAGGCCCATATCCCAGGTGCCCTTTCCTCTAGCCCTCTTGCCTTTTGTTGCTGAAAACCAGGGAATAGGTGTTCTTTGCTCTCAGGATCCATGGAGTTTTCTCTCTTCCTTTGCTTCTTACTCAAGCCAAAGAAAATGTTTTACTGACAAAGGTATGGAGAGTACCCTGCTTCTTCTAGATGTTTAGTCTGTATGTACAAATACCCTTTTCCCATGTTTCTCTCAGGAGCATCCAGCATTATTTGTTTAGTGGGTGAGGAAATTCAGAATACAAGTCACTCTTCCCCAAACTTTTTGAAGAAAGCAAAGAAAAATTCTGTCCTCATCCCTTGAATGAAGATTGGAAGAAGTGAGCATTAAAAGGGGCAAAATACAGGGAAAGAAACACCTAAATTAATACTTCAAATTATTATCCTGCCTCATGTGTAAAATCACAGTGACTGGCCCACCGAAGGTGCTCAAAAGTTGGAGTTATTATTGACATAGAAAATTGATTCTCTAATATTGTTTTTTCCTCACAGAAACTGAATTTTTCAATGCCTCTCTGTGGAATATCTTTTGATTCTGGGCAATCACTTTGAGATGGCTGGCTGGGGGTCAGAAGAGACGTCTGTGACTGTGGAACTGATCGAGGGGCAGAGAAGGATCCAACTCAACCTTTAGGTTTCCTGTGTACCATGGAGTCCAGCCAGCAACAAGACACAGTATCTCAGAAGCCACCAGAGACAAGATCACTTTCCAAGAGAAACATAAGCCTCTCATATAATCACCTGCTGGTATATTTTGGCTTGTGAAACCTAACTAGTTTGTGAAGGCGTGCCAATGAGGATGACATTTGCTTGTGTGGACAGACTAAGGATAAAGTGGTCAAAGGATAAGAAGGTGATGACTAGAAGAACAAAGATGTCATCGGAGCCAGACTGTCTGATAATAACAGCAGGAGTTCTGCAGGACACAGAAAATATGACTGTCTCCTCCGGTAAGTAATAACAGCTTATATTCGTGCAGTGCTTTTCAGTTTTATAGCACTTTTATATACCTTACTTTTCTCTTACACCTTCACGACATTGGTCTAAAAATATGTTAGTGGTTCTTATAATTTCTGCCTTTTGGATGAAAAAAACCCTGAAGCTCAGAGGAGCTTACCTGAGCTGAAACAACTAAAAAACAGTCCAGAGCTCAAGAGAACAGTGCTTTTTCCCTGAAACTCCACAGTCTCCTGAAATACCTGGAAAACCTCCCCCTGCCTCTAGTTTTTGATCTATAATCTTAAGGTTGACAGGACCTTTATATGCAATGCTGGCTACTTAAAATTACTCCTTTATGAGTCTTCTCGGTTTCTGATACGGGACAATTACTGCTTTAAGGAATTCTAAACATTCAGATGAAGGGCTTTGTTTGATTTTTTAATGTTATTTGATATTTGGATCAATTTCTGTGCTTGACCATAGCTGTCTCTTTTTTTACAGTTTGATCTCTTATCATGCATAGACTAGTATCTTAACCTTGTTTTGTTTTATTATCTTCTATTTTGCATAATACTTTTGAATGAGTATCAGAAAGCATGGAGAATAAAATGGTGTGGTTTTAAATGTAAGCCTTGTCACAAGCAAGAGTAACTGACTAGATTCTGATTTTACTATCTGTGTTCCTTTCATTAAGTTCATTAAGGAATCTCAGAGCAGATTTTCCATTAGATTCCCACTAAATATCTTGATCCTAAGTTGAGTCAGCTAGAACACCCTGGTAATTCAACTTAAAAAAAATATATCAGTCACTGAAGATGGTATGCCAGGTTAACCACAGACATCATTTTTAATTCTAAAAGATGCTCTGGGAAAGCCATGAAGACTCCGCTTTCTAGAGTGTAGACGACTGATTAGTGAGTGACCTTATGATCAAGCTTCTTTCCAACCCTGGGAGAATACTATAGCTAACAAGTTGTCTTTAAACTGGACTCAGAAAATTTAGTTTGTTCTTCGACCTCTAACTGATACCTATAATTCCTAAGGGGTGATAGAGTGAAATGATAAAGTCACTCTGTTAATGAAAGTACCCAATATCTTCACTTTCTTACACTTCAGATTCTACCTTTGACCTCGGCACTTGGTGTTTGAAACTTTGACCTCTCCCTAGATGACTTGGACATGTCCCTCCATCTCCTACTACTCCAGGAGTACATAAGCAGCATAACTTATGTTAGCATGAGTGCCTTGGGATTCTGTTCTGATTCTGGCTGTTTGGCTTGTACTCAGTCTGCCTGGTCTGTGGGAAGAGCAGTGAGAAAGACCTCACTCACAGGTCAACCTTACTATGAGCTGAAGTAGCAGGTTTGAAATGCTTCACCTCCAGCTGATACTGTCTTTAGACAAACAGCCTAATGGGAATTGCTATGGTGGATCATTTCTATAAGGTGAAAGATAAAACAGCCCTAGCTAACATAGTGTTTCAATCAAAGCGTTCCCTAAAACAGTGGTATGAGCAAAGTGAGGTTGTGTTAAAAGAATACACTGCTTTTCTTCAATTAAATTGTATGCTTTGAGCTGCGAGTCTTCTCAATCTTATATTAAGAGATATCGGCCTTATTTTATTTCTTCCTACTTTGGTTTCTTTTGCTCAGTTGTAACTGTGATTTAATCACATATACTGCAGAATTATTGAGATTATACATTGTTATAATCTACTCCAGTGTAGTTAATGCTTCTTAATTTTCCACTGAGTCCCAAAGTTACAGCAGATTTCTCTCTGCTATTGAGAAGCAAGGTAGGCAATGCAGGAGGCATGCTGCTTAAGCTTATATTCTTTAACAACAGAAACAGTTCCACTGGAGGAGCCACAAAATAAAAGACATTTATCTAAGTACCTACTCGATATATTTTTTAAAGAATAGTCTGTACAACAAAAACTGTATGTTGATTTGTTTACACGCTCTGTCATCACAAGTCAGGCTGTTTGGTTTTTGTAATTGATGAAATCCTACCACTCAATCTGTAGAACTATAATTATTACTTGTTCTTCAGCTAAAAAAGGATGGTTTCTTATATTACACTATGAAGCATTTTTGCTTTTCAGTTGAAAGGGTAAAACAACAGAATTTGAACTGTCTTACAGGATAATCGCTACCATTACGAAAATTCTGACATAGAAAGGAACTTGAGAGGCCGCCGGTCTGTCCTTTTTCTTGTCTTATATTTACACCAAAACCTTCAGGAATGCCTTGATTATACAACATGTTATTTTTGTTTTCGGCTCACATGTAATTTAATTGCTAATCTGTTATCCTTGGAGGTACCGTATCTTTCTATTTGCTGTCTTGGATCAAGATATAGTGTATCCCCTTATAATGGCACACTTAATATTAACCTCTTGTGTAGGCTGAAGGATACTTGTAGCCAAATAATATAGGGTGCTTGTTAAAATATAGAGTCCCTGAACCTAGAAATTTGCATTTTAATAAGCACACCAGAAAATTGTAATGTGACTTTGAAGATTCACTCGTAAAACTATTTGTATATGACCCCAAAGGTGCATGACATATGGTTATATATAATTTGTCACTTCACTGAGTCACTAATTAGAGTCATGGGCCCTAGATTTAGAGCGTGTGTCCTTAGTGAATGAAGGAGGGAATGTGGCTACTCTTTGCATCTCAGAGTGGCATTCGCTCTTTACACGTGAACTCCAGAGAAGCCTTGTTCTACTGCATTTTATGAGAAAGGCGCTTTTCGAATGTTTGAGATGTTCTCAGGACCCTCCCCAGTATCAGGATTCTGCTGTTTTGTAACTTAAAATGCCTTAAAAAATGATGTTTTGGCTAACTTTTTCTGCTGGATTCTTCCTCACAGTCTGCGCACTCCCTCTAGAGATTGCAGCACGTATGGCATGGTTACCTGCACATACACGAAGGGTTCACGTCTATGATTCCATGATGAGTTGTTATTCCATATATTAGCCAGTGGTACCTTTCCATTATTTGCTAATATCACCTTATTCTCATTCAATTCACTGTCCATTTGATGCCTAATTTAAAACATTCCTGTCTGCCTCTTCATGCAGATCATTATTAACTGCTTAAAAATAAGGACAGATTAATTTTGCTTCCATTATTTTTCCAGCCACTTAACATTTTGCACGTCATTGCTACTCTAGGTTTCTTGTCCTTCTTATGGTTTATCCTATGAAGTGTATTTTGTGTACAAAATGTGTTTAATTTCCCAAGCTAGAACTGACTGGTAAAATTGGGTCCAGCATATTCCATCAGCCTTTAAGTTCAATATATATTTAAGGAAATCAGTTTAGCTTGCTCAGATTATTATTGTTTTTTTTACGGTTACAAACGTTCTTTAATAACAACGGTAAACCTATAGTTTAAATACATACATACATACATAGATGGAAATATATACATGTAATGTGGAAATTAAACTGCTAGCAAATTACTGCTCTCATGGCTGGAATTCCTTTTTTTTTTTAACATCTTTATTGGCGTATAATTGCTTTACAATGGTGTGTTAGTTTCTGCTTTATAACAAAGTGAATCAGTTATACATATACATATGTTCCCATATCTCTTCCCTCTTGCGTCTCGCTCCCTCCCACCCTCCCTATCCCACCCCTCTAGGTGGTCACAAAGCACCGAGCTGATCTCCCTGTGCTATGTGGCTGCTTCCCACTAGCTATCTACCTTACGTTTGGTAGTGTATATATGTCCATGCCACTCTCTCACTTTGCCACAGCTTACCCTTCCCCCTCCCCATATCCTCAAGTCTGTTCTCCAGTAGGTCTGTGTCTTTATTCCTGTCTTACCCCTAGGTTCTTCATGACATTTTTTTTTCTTAAATTCCATATGTATGTGTTCGCATACGGTATTTGTCTTTCTCTTTCTGACTTACTTCACTCTGTATGACAGATGCTAGGTCCATCCACCTCATTCTGCCTATGTTTTCCTCTAAGAGTTTGATAGTGTCTGGCCTTACATTTAGGTCTTTAATCCATTTTGAGCTTATTTTTGTGTATGGTATTAGGGAGTGATCTAATCTCATACTTTTACATGCACCTGTCCAGTTTTCCCAGCACCACTTATTGAAGAGGCTGTCTTTTCTCCATTGTATATTGCCTCCTTTATCAAAGATAAGGTGACCATGTGTGTGTGGGTTTATCTCTGGGCTTTCTATGCTGTTCCATTGATCTATATTTCTGTTTTTATGCCAGTACCATACTGTCTTGATTACTGTGGCTTTGTAGCTTGCTCAGATTTACCTATGTAGAATATCTATGGTTTATTTGTTAATGCAATCTTTTAGTGAGGTTTTAAAAGCCGTGTGTGTGTGTGTGTGTGTGTGTGTGTGTGTGAGTGAGAGAGAGAGAGAGAGAGAGATACCTTTTTGATTCCCCTACTCGATGCTAATTGCCGTCATCATTCTTGTCCTTTTTCAGAAAAGGTCATGTCAACAAATAATAGTCCTTGGAAAACAAACATAATGCCTGATAGGGGTGATCTGTGCTCAAATATGAACAAGTACTTGACTAGTTCCAAACTAACTGCTGTTCTAAGGTGCTGTCATCAACCTGAGATAAGAGGTACAGGCTGGCTTGCATTTATTCTATTTAGGTGTGAAATAGTTATGGCTTCATAGGCCATAAGTGAATGAAGTGCAGTATGCAAAGCCAAGTATTCAATGTAGAACAGAATATCCTGTTTTTAATCCTATTTTGATTAAGTTATAAATATAGAAAAGTCTCTATTGTTAAATCAATCCAATACAACATTTACAGTACCTACTATGTTCAGAGCATTATGCTGGATGTGGACTACGAATATTATTTGTATTAAAGATCACATAGAACTTTACAGTTTTCCTCAGCAATGTATACCTTCATTATAATTGTCACATAATAAAATATGAAATGTTACTGTTCCTTCTTCTACACTTACTGACTCACTGAGTATTTCACTATTGATTCCTAAGGGCTTTTAAGAGTGCCTGGTACATACTGTATGTTCAATAAATATTAGTTGAAGAAACACATCACTTCCCCCGTATTCTGTTGGTCACGTGGGTGCCAGCCCTCTGTGAGTGTGGGAGGGACTATATGACCGTGTTATAAAAGGGAGTGAGGGTCTTTGGGGGAAATCGTGGAGGCAAGGTACCATAAACTGCATCCACATACTCACAAAATTATCCACAGCATCAAATTTTCCACACATATGACCGTTCCGCCTAGTGGAAGAAAACGCTGAAGGGCAGTCTACTAGGGCCGTGCCTTGCTTGTTTACATGTACTTTCTTTTACTCCCTCTCAGTAAGGATTTCTTGGAAGAACCAGGACATGCGGAAGGAAGTCAGAGTGTGATGTCAACTTACAGTGGTACTGTCATACTTAGGGTTACTTTTTCTTTCTTCCTTCTTCTGACCCCAGTCAATGCTTAGCTGTCCTCACCATCTCTTGTTCCCCATATCTAGTCCACCAACAAATTTAAGCAAATAAACCTGTTTTATAACTCTTGAATCCATTTACTTCTTTCCATTTTCATTATCAGCCTAGTTTAAGCTACCACATCTCTTTACTGAGCCAACTACAAGAGCCTCACCATTCTTCTCCCAGCAACGACTTCTGTCTCCCTCCAGTTAATTGTTTAGGAGTAGTCAGAGTTAGCATTTAAAAATGCAATTTCAATAATGTCTTTCCTATGTAAAGCCCTTCAAGAATTAATGTAAGAAACAAAATCTTTGCCAGCACCTCCATGCTTTAAATTATCTGGCTTCTTTCTTCATTCTCTAGATCATATTTTGCCTCTGCGCTCTTCTTTTTCTGTGTTCCAGCTCAGTGGTCTCATGTGATTCCTGACATGTCCCATGTTCTCTGTTAACTTAAGCCCCCAATACAGGAGTTCTCTCTCCACCCTTTGACCTAGTTAACCCCTCTCCATCTGTCACATGTCGGCCAATTTGTCCTTTCCTCATGGGAGTGATTCTGATCTTTGGACTTACTCAGATTCTCCAGATGTATTCTGTCAACATTTACTATACTTTTTCCTAGTAGGACTCATTACAGTTTATATATTTGTGTGATTTCATTTGATTAATTTATTTCTCTACACTAGACTATAAGCTTCATAAGTCAGGTATGTGTCTATTTTATTTTTGGCTTTTGTTAGATCTCCAGAATACATAGTATTGCTTCAAAATATTATATAAAAGAATGAATGGATAAAACTCAATTCATTTTCTTCTCTTGGGAGGAAAGTAAATCTATCACTGGAGAACTGTATGATTTTTTTTTTCCTCTGTCTCATTTATAAATTCTCATGATGTGAGTCATGAAAATGTCCTTTCTTTTCATTGTAGAGGAAATACACCACCTATAATTTAAGCTTTTCCCCAATAAAATGACTTCCCAAGGTTTCCAAAAAAAAAAAGAAAAAGAAAATGCCCTTTCTTTGGTTTGACTTTATGCATCAGATAAGAACTATACCCTTAGGGAAGCAATAAGGAACAAATCAAAGCTAATTGATGTGCAGAGTATTACCATGGTGAATCTCCACTACAGTCTTCATCTTATCTCCTTCCTTTTCTGATAATACTTTTTCATCTGTTCTTTTCATAATGAGAGCTATTTATGATTTCTCCCATTTTTTGTCTAAACAAGAGAATAGATAGTATACTAAAAGATTGAACTATGTTGAACATTAGAAAGCAAAATACCTGCATACTTATCTTTTGAGTCAGATCAAAACAAACTTCTTCAGCAGTGTTGGTGTGTCAAATTTCTATACTATTCCAGCCACTGATTTAGGGATTTCATCTCAAATTTCTCAATAAATATCATAGGAAATCTTTGAAAACCTTAATCAAATATTTCAGTTGTAAAGAGAAAGAAAGGTAACTTCAGAGAAATTAGGTAACTTCCTTAAAGTCACCTTAGTTTAATGTAGGATCTGGGATTGAAACCTAGCTCTCTCTAATTAAAAACAAGAGCAAGGAAAGATACTCTTTAAATATGGCTTAATTCAGAACATCAGTAGAACAGATGGACTCCCCTTGTAGAGATCATCACTCTAGCTCAGAAAGAGGACTCGCAGTGGGCTTCTGCTTCCTTCTTTGGTCCATTTTTAGCCTATTATAACTTATTTATGACATAAGCTTAGTATGTGTTTGTTTATGCCAGATAACTATCATCTCAGTAATGGAAGAATTTTATTCCATCTACTCAAACACGACTTGGAAATGCAAAGAAGAAATATTAAGCAACTTCATTCTACTGGTTGATATAGCACTGAATAGTTAAAGTAACTTCTAGGAGCGAAACTTCACCTTATCTCTTTTCATGAAGATCTCACATCAAGATATACAGAACCTATCAAAAGATTCTACTCTGACCACATCCATCTCTTCACAACATTCTCAGCCTCTTTTTCATGTACCAGACTTCCATACCAAGATGCTGGTGTGAATTTCCTTTGCTTCTGTTACCAAACTCAGGTTTGGCTGCTCATGGCTTGAAAGCTAGTACTCAAGAGACAAATGTTGGTTGGAAAAGAAGGTTGCTTTATTTAGGAGGCTGGCAACCTGGGGAGAAGGTGGACTCATGTCCAAGAACCAGCTCTAAAGATTTTGCTTCACCATGACAGTCTTTAAGGAAAAAAGGGGGAACATAACAGCAGCTAATCATCTGGGGAAAGGGTCAGAGTCTTCATCATTTTTCCACTGTGTGCAAACTAGCTGGCTCCACTCTTCTCCTTTTCTGATGCTATCTTGGTCACGTAGCCTAGTCATAAGACTGATGGAGAAAAGGTCTTTATCCTTTAATCACATACTCACCATTTCCCTTCCCTTAAACTAAGAAAAGAATCAGTGTGGTAAGCAAGGCTGAGCAAAGATCTTGGAAAATACGCAGAAGCCTAAGGGTCTTGGAATTTAGTGTAAAGGTTAGGGGTTAAAATATAACGAGGCTCTAAGGTCAAGAGGCTGCTTACACTTCCACGGCTTTCCCAAGACTGCCAAAATGTTATCCTGTAATCTCAACCCAGTTGAATTCTCCAGTTTAAAAGATTAACCTTGAATTTCTATTTCCAACTCAAATTCTCTGGTTCAGGTCATCCCCTTTAAGTAGTGAGATCCCTGGCCATTACTTCCTAGGTCCCAAGTAATTTCTAAACTGTATCTCATTACTGAAGTCTCTAAGCATTGTTAAATGTTTTGCACTAGCTCATTCAGTTGTTTTTCTGTCGCAAAGAACTGAATATATTTAACTTACATGATATTGTGGAAAGGGCTTATATCTGTAGTCAACACTCCCAAGACATCATAGATTTTTCTCCCCTAACAGACTTATAATAGGAGACTGAGATAAGTCAGCTTCTCCAGTGTCACAGTTTCTTTATGAGTAAATAAAATGGTTTGAATCATTAAAGATTCCTTTCAGCCCTAATGAACTCTGCTTTCTTTTCCAAGAGACTTAGTTCATACATCTACTAGGCATTCACCAGAAAGAGCTGAGGTTTTCAAATGACAAAAGCAAACAGAACCCTCAAATTCATGGATAGAGCAGAAAAGAGAATATTCGTAGCCCCTAGCAATGCTTCTTGGTGAAGTTGAAATTCTGGCACCATGTTTTTTCAGGGAATCATATGAAAGGATAAAATAAAAAGTTTTTCCCAAACCACCGATCAACAGGATAATTGTGTAGTTAGCCACAAGTGCAAGAAAGCAGAATCTAATGGGGCTGTACAGACGTAGAGTGTAAGAACTTTGATAAGACTAATGAAAATGAATTTTCCCTTGGCATGGATATCCACGTAAGATATTTATTTTCCATTTTGGAGGAAGCTAAAAACAGTCAAATCAAGTAACTTATTGCTTAGATTTTCCTTATGTGAGCTTGCAGAACTTGCCAATAGCAACAGATAAGCTGCCACTCCATACTTCTCTCACCTAGCAAGAAGAGCGGTGTCCTGAGTCAAGACATGAGTCTCAGAGGCCTACGGCTCTAGATTCAGATCTTGTCTATGCCACTTGGTATCTACGACCCTGGAAAAATTGAATGACTTCTTTATCCTTCGTTTCCTTTTCTGACTCTCTTTCAAGGCGGCTACATGACTTAAGTTAGATAGATACACGTGTTATCATAATCACACAGTTATTTGCCCATTTTTCTTTCAAGTCTTTGAATTCCATGAAAGAATGGATAATGCCTATCTTTTCACCATTGCACTTGAAGGGTCTTTGCAGTGGCTGGAAATGTGCCCAATAATTACTTGTTGAATGATTCATATCATTCATGAATCGTTGAATGATTCAATGATTCATAAATGATTCATATTTTAGAACTTAAAATGGTATCTGGTGCTTGGTAGATATTTGAAAAATCAGAGTTCTTTTTCCTTCCCTTGCACCTAAACTGTGTTCAAAAAAAACTCAAATTCTGACCAAATCAGGTATACCAATTGCTTTTCCTATTGTCTTAAAATCCACACCTGCATTTCTAGACCCTGATTTGTGACGCTGGGACCCTACAAACTACATTTCTTAGACTTCTTGCCAAATGGCTTGTGGTAGGTTCGGTCAATAGGAGACGCCAGATAGAGATTGAAAGGCGGGAGAAGGGCAGAAGGACCTTCTCCCTGTTCTTTTCCTCTTGGCAGCAATGCTTTGGCAGAAGTAGTTACCTTCAGGCTCTTTCAGGGCTCCGAGAGATAACCCTAGCATACCCTCCCAAAGGTAGTACCTCCACCTCAGAGGTCTAAGCAGGAGTTGTCTCTAGAGCTTGTTCTTTGAGCTTCTAAATGTCAGCAATTTCACCTCTTCCTTTTTGTTTCCCAAGCAATGTAGATGATAGTTACTTTCTGCAATTACTATCTTTGGTTTTACTCAGTGTTTCTTTTATGCTCTTTTAGCTTTTCAGCACCTATGGGACCAAATTTCTATAGTAAATTTCTTTCTGCTGAAATGTCTGCTAAGGCTTCAGTTCCCCTGAATAGATCCTGGTTGATATAATGTACTATTTGTATATATATGTACAATTTAGCAATGTTCATAAAATGAGTGCTTGTGTATTGAATTCTGCCTATATGTCTGACAACTGTGCTATACTTGGAAAATCTAAAGATTAGTAGGTATCGCCTGTGTCCACAAGGAACTGAGAGCCTAGTTGGGAGAACAAGAAAAAATCTGATCAAGCCACTTTATCACAAGGGTTCACAGATGTATGTACAAAGTGCTAAGGACAAACAGAACACTGAAAATTAGCAGAATCATGGTAGATGAGAAAGACACTGTTACTAAAAATTTTGAAGGAGTAGATGGAAAGTGGTTAAAGGATCTTAAATGGAATGGAATTTACAGAAAATATTGATATATATACACGAGAGTATAGATGGATTTTGTAAATAATATTTTTATTATTTTGCCATGGGAAATAAAGAAAGAATCATCAAAAAGTTAAAATGTTGAGACTTAGAATGTTCCCTTTAAATAAAGAAAGCAGATAAACTCTCATTCTCTTTAGTAAATGCTTCCATATTTTGCTTCAGATCTTACAAACTCTACTTCACTAAATAAGATTTAGATATTTTTAAATAATAAACTAGTCTTAGGAGTGGATAAACTAATTTTAAATGACTTATGCACAATCTTTAGATAAGAAGGATCAATGGTAAGAATAGCCTCTTTATGAAGACAGAAACACAACAAAAGCTGTATGAAGCAACTGAGCAATAATCATAGACTTGGCTTGAAGGAAGTATGTCCTATGTTTTAATTCATGCCCTGAAGGTCAACTCCTTGGACTCATCCCCTTCACCAAGCTACAAGAGGTAGAGAGGCTAAGCTGTTGTTCTCTTGGGCAAGATACTGTCCAAGAGAAGTCACTAATATCCTTTGCCAAGTGGAGTCTCCCACAGTATAAAAGTATCTTGCTTTTGGAACTAAAGTAGGAGATTAGATAGTATGAGTGATGGATGCTATTACTTTCTATTTTTCCATTGAATTTCCTAATAAATAAGCCTCTACTTTTAAACATTTAAATATGATGGATAACAAATTTAGCTAACCCACACTAAACTAAGATACAGAAACAAGTTTATTTCCACTGCTGAAATCATGAAGTTACATGAGCTCAGCTTTTGGTCTGAAGATACACACCATGACATAATTTGGAGAGGCTGAAGTTTAGTGTCTTAAGCCCAGCAAAAGCAAGTGACAATGAATTAACGCTGTAACACTTCTCCCACCTTCACCAATACTTAAGATTCAGTTCCATGATTATTAGCATTGAAACTTGGAAAAAGTGACAGAAAGCCTTCCTAAGCATCTTATGACTAGTACAGGATCTCTCAGAGTTAGTGGATCATGCTGAAATATCTCTGTTAATCTTTCAATTAATTTGGTGCAATTCAGAAAAGAAACTGCTTATTAGAGAGACTGCACGTAGGTCATTTTAATGAATAGAGTGTATATGAACGAGTGAAGGCAATGTAATGAAGAAGGAAGTAGGTACAAATCTTTAACGACAGTGTGTACCGAGCTAAGGATTATTTAGTTTATCCATAGATTATAGGTAGAATGGCCAAACATTTCAGTTTGACTAGAGCAGCTCTTCTGCCTTTTGGCACAGAATAATTTATAATACCATCACCTTTCACTCTCAAAAGTGTATTTGTTTGGAGGACTCTGGGGATGTGGTGGCAGTAACAACACAGATTTAAAATCTCTCCAAATTCCCTTGTAAATGTATTAAGACTAACAACGCATGGAAAACATTGCAACCAAAGTATGTGACATGCTATCCCCACGCCGTGTTGCACGTTACAAGCAGCTGAAGATAGTTCCATAACCTACGTGATATTAGAATCTGTGCAGGACTTGAGAACAGGAGATCTGAAAAATAGGTAATATAGATAATTCAATGGAAATCGTAGTAGGTGAATTTTGGGTCCGAAAGTAAAAGAATGAGATTTGCTCTTCCATAATGAGTGATTGCGTAGGACACTGGTGAGATTTAAAGGGGCTGAAGCATCCTGGTGTCTCTGATTCCTGAAAACCGACTTCCAGTGTCTCGTTCCACATGTATGGAATTTGGAAGTGCCACTCTGTCCGAATAACAAGTGTAAAGCTGAACAGACTGAAAAAATCAACTCTTCCTGGATCTATGGGAGGAGAGATCACAGGGCAAGCTGCTATCGTGAAGATTAGAGTCAGACAGGTGAATACAGGGAGCCATGGCTTAACGGACAGAGACGCATGAGCACTAACTACCCAGAGAACCAGTGCTGGGGTAGGAAAACCTGCACTGTAATTGATGAATTGCTGGAGGCTCTGTGCGGACAACTCTGAGAGTGAAAAACTTCAGGGGAACCCAGTCCTGGGGACTCCACAATATTGTGAGATTGATCTCTAAGAGCCTGACCAAATTCCCATAGTAAATATCAGAGAAGAATCCCTTCCTCTTACTGGCTGGAGGAAGGAAAAAGGAAACATTTGTGGGGTGCGTCACTTCCCTGGTGGCACAGTGCTTGGGAATCCGCCTGCTGATGCAGGGGACGTGGGTTCGAGCCCTGCTCCGGGAAGATCCCACATGCTGCGGAGCGGCGGAAGCCCGTGCGCCACAACTACTGAGCCTGTGCTCTACAGCCCGCGAGCCACAACTACTGAAGCCCGTGTGCCATCATCTCATATAGATACAAAATAAAAGAAAAACAAAGTATTTTTTCCTTGTGATGAGAACTTTTAGGATTTACTCTCAACAGCTTTCATATCTAACATACAGCAATGTTAGTTATAGTAATCATGTTGTACATTACATCCCTAGTACTTATTTATCTTAAACTGAAAATCCGTTCCTTTTAATTACCTTCATCTAATACCCCCTTCCCCACAACCCCTTGTACCTACAAATCTGATCTCTTTTTCTGTGACTTCGTTTGTTTGTTTGTTTGCAGGATAATTGACCTACAACACTGTGTTAGTTCCTGATGTACAATATAGTGATTCAGTATGTCTGTGTTACAAAATAATCACCATGATAAGTCTAATTTGCCATCTCTCACCATACAAAGATATTACATTATTAATGACTGTATTTCCCATACTGTACATTTTCATCTCTGTGATTCACTTATTTTACAACTGGAAGTTCGTACCTCTTAATTTTCCTGACCTATTTCACTCATACTTCCACCTCCTCTCCCCACTGGCAACCACCTGTTAGTTCACTGTACCTATGATTCTGTTTCTGTTTTGTTATGTTTGTTCATTTGTCTTGTTTTCTAGATTGCACATATAAGTGAAATCACACAGTATTCATCTTTCTCTGTCTTATTTCACTTAGCATAATATGCTGTAGGTCCATCCATGGTGTCCCAGGTAGCAAGATATCATTCTTTTATATGGTTGAGTAATATTCCTTTGTATATATTTACACTGAATCTTCTTGATTTTTATTGAAATATAGTTGATTTACAATGTTCTGTTTCAGATAGACAGCAAAGTTAGTCAGTTACACATATATAAATATATTCTTTTTTATATTCTCTTCCATTATGGGTTATTACAAGATATTGAGTATATTTCCCCATGCTATACAGTAGGTCCTTGTTGGTTATCTATTTTATATATGGTAGTATATATATTTTCCCAAACTTCTAATCTATCCCTCCCCCACCTTTCCCCTTTGGTAACAATAAATTTGTTTTCTATGTCTATGAGTATATTTCTGTTTTGTAAATAAGTTCATTTGTCTAATTTTTTTAGATTCCACATATAAGTGATATCATATAATATTTGTCTTTCTCTGTCTGGCTTTCTTCACTTAATATGATAATCTCTAGGTCCATCCATAATTCTTTTTTATGGCTGAGTAATAGTCCATCGTGTGTATATACCACATCTTCTTTATCCATCCATCTGTTGATGGACACTTAGGTTGCTTTCGTGTCTTGGCCATAAATAGTCCTGCCTTGAACATTGGGGTGCATGTATCTTTTCAAACTATGGTTTTCTCTGGATATGCCCAGGAGCGGGATTGCAGGATCATGTGGTAGTTCTACTTTTAGTCTTTATAAGGAACCTCTGTACTGTTTTCCACAGTGGCTACACCAATTTACATTCCCACCAACAGTGCAAAAGCGTTCCTTTTTCTCCACACCCTCTCCATCATTTATTATTTGTAGGCTTTTTGATGATGGCCATTCTGACCGGTGTGAGGTGGTACCTCATTGTGGTTTTGATTTGCATTTCTCTATAATTAGCGATGATGGGCATCTTTTCATGTGACTTTTGGCCATCTGTATGTCTGGTCAATTAATCTATGACCAAGGATACAGGAATGTACAATGGAGAAAGGACAATATCTTCAATAAGTGGTGCTGGGAAAACTGGGCAGCTACATAGAAAAGAATGAAATTAGAACATTCTCTAACATCATACACAAAAATAAACTCGAAATGTATTAAGGACCTAAATGTAAAACCAGATAATATAAAACACCTAGAGGAAAACATAGGCAGAACACTCTTTGACATAAATTGCAGCAATATGTTTTTGGATATGTCTCCAAAAAGGTTGTCTTTTTGTTTTGCTTATCGTTTCCTTTGTTGGAAATTAAATAATTAAAAAGTTCATTTATCAAGATCACAGGATATAGGTCAATACAGAAAATTCAGTTAGATTTCTTTATGCTAGCAATAGTTGGAATTAAAATTTTAAGAGATCAATTCCAGTAGAATAAAAACTAAAGTAATTAGGAATAAATTTAGCAAATTATTTACAAGACCTGAAAACTACAAAATTTTGCTCAGAGAAATCGAAGAATGTCTAAATAACTGAAGAGTTATCATATTCATGAGTCAAAACTGTTAAAAGTGTCATTCAGCTCCTAATTGTTCTTCAAATTCAACACAGTTCCAATAAATATCCGAGGAGGCTTTTTTATAGATACTGATGAGCTTATTTGGAAATGTGTTGGAAAAGTAAGATAGCTAAAACACCCAAAATACCTCTGAAAAAGGGGAACAAAGTTGCCAACTTGCCATAACTGATTTTAAAGCTTACTGTAAAGATACAAAAATCAAGACAGTTTGTATTGGATCAAGGATACAAGAGCAGATAGACTTCAGGTAGACTCACACGTATAAGGTCAATTGATTTATTTTTTTGACAAATAGGCAAAGGTTAGAGAAAATGGAAAATATTGAAGATAGTCTAAGAAGGTCCATCATAAGCATAATAGGAATATTAGAAGAACCCTGAAGCAAGGAACTATAACCAAAACTAAATAGTTTCCTTTATGAATATTTTCCCAAAACATATAAATATGTATAAATATACACACACATATTAGAAAAAAGCATGCCACATACTTGAGAATATTGACCCAGAATGATCAACATCAAGAGATGTCCTAGTAAATAACCAGTAAAGTAAATGGAGTTTATAGTCATAGAAAAAAAAATCCTTTAGACACCTGGGCAAAAAGAGAAAGTAACTTATGAAGGAAAAAAGTTAGATAACATTCAGGCTTGTCGACAGCAACACTTTATGCCAGAAGAATTGAGGTTCAAGGAAAGAAAATTTGAGCCAAGGATTTCATATCCAGCAAAACCTGTTTTTAATTGCAAGGGGATCAAAGAATTATCAAAATTAAACGAATTAAGAAATATTTTCCTAATAATCTCTTCCTAAAGAATCTACTAGATAATAAGCTTCAGACAACTAAAATGATAGACAAATACTTAAGTATAGGTCATGAATATCAAACATATAATTATAAAACTAAGACTGAATGAAAATCGGGAGAGAGTATAGTATGTATGGTCATGTGTTTGTTATGATGTAGAAATCATGAGCCGTTAGGAAATGGGGGTAGAATAGGCATAGTGTATACAAAAATTGTAACTATTTCAGGAATCATAAGGGTGATAGTCATCTTAATATTGAAATTTCAAATCCGTTGTGGTGTTTTGTATTGTGGAATGTATTAGTTTTCTAGAGCTGCCATAACAAAGTACCACAAACTGGGTGTCTTAAATGACAAAAATTTATTGTCTCACATTTCTGGAGACTAGAAGTCTGAAAATCAGGATGTCAGCATGGTAGGTTTCTTCTGAGGGCTGTGAAGGAGACTGTGTTTTCTGATTCTGGTAGCCTCGGGCATTCATTGACTTGTAGGTAGGGTTCTCCCTGTGGCTTCACGTCATCTTCCTTCTTTGTGTGTCTATCTCTGTATCTAAATTTCAGTTTATTTTAAGGACACAGTCATATTGGATTAGGCCCACCCTGATGACCTCATCTTAACTTGATCATCGCAAAGACTTATTTCAGAATAAAGTCACATTCATAGGTACTGGAAGTTAGGACTTCAACATCTTTTGGGAGGCAAATTCAACACACAACAGGGGATAATCAAATGAATAATCACAAAAATTTAATTATATTGTACTTCTTAACCTAGAAAAGAGAATTCTCAGCATGGAAAAATGTATGTAAGATCTAACATAATGTATTGTTCCAAGTCCGTATCAGTTTATTCTCACCTATGTATTGGTGGGCAGGGGGTGGGGTGCATGCACACTCTGGCTTTTGTCACTGAGAAGGACTAGAACCAATATAAATCCGTAGTCCAAGTATATACAGCATGTTTAGCATATTATATTTACCTCCCAAAGCATATGTACGTCTGAAAATGAGCCAGTTATCAAACAAAACATAAGCATGAACAGTGTGGTTCAAGTGCAGAAGACTCTCTAATAGTTGCCATCTATCTCTATTTTTCAAACTCATTTGACTTGGACTCCTTAGCTTTATAGTACTTTTCTCATTTAGTACTTAACATCAGTCCTGTTTAAATACCTTAATTCAGTGAAGTCTGGAAAAAGATTTAAATGGATGCAAAGATCAGAATCAGGGACAGAACAGAAAACTTTCAGGGCCTAAAGCATGCATTGCACTGGGCTATGGTAAAGAATTCACAAGTATAGATCATAAAGTGTTAGTTTTATCATTATTTAAAAGCTTCCCTCCCCAAGTGCTATCTGGATAATAATAGAAAATATGGGGGAAATAACTTATCTTTCCAAAAGTGAACATATCTTAGAGTAGATTTGCAAAATATTGCCTGGATTTTTCTTCACAGAGTAACCCTTAAGAATAAATGGGTGTAAACTTTGAACCCTGGTGAGTCATTCAATCCAAGCAGCTTCAAGAAAATAAAATGTCTGACTTTGGTTTCATCTATACACATAGTTTGATAATAAATTATTTGTTACTTGAAACAGTCTTTGCCACAATTTACCACTAATATGTAGAAAAATTCATGAATGACAAAAGAGAATACATTTTAATCAGCTGCTGAGGGAAGATAATGGTGCTGGAATAGACATAGTTCTTTATTGCAATGACGAATGTGATAACTTATTTTACAAAGAATAGCAAATGTTGCTGGCCAGTGACTTGGCCTACCCCAGTCTGCTTCAGTAAAAGAGCTGAAGAAGATACTTTGAGAAATGTATTCAAGAGGGAAATAGAGTCTTTTAATATTAACTAATGCTAATTACAGGTAGCTCACATTATATGCAGCGATAGAACCTTTACTGATTACTGATTAGTACAGTCTTTTCTCATGTTTGAATCCTCATTGTAATTCCTTTGTACTTTTCTTTTTGTACATTTAATATTTTCCCTTAAACATATTTATGCATTGATTTTATGATTATATTATTAATACCTAACATTTATTGAGCACCCATTATGTATTAGGCCTTCTTTGAAACGATTTACGTATATTCTTAAGTGGTGTCGAAAACAATCCTCTACAGTACGTAGTATTTTATTCACCTTCTAAATTGAGGATACTGAAGTATGGAAAATATAAGTAACTTGCTGAAGCTCACCCAAACTCAGGCAGTGTGAGGTGATCTTCTTAGGAGCAAGATTGGAGTTTCACCAACCTTTGAATACCTTGTACATATTACCTACAGCACTTGCTGGTCCAAACTTGTTACTTCAGGATCATGACCCAGAAGATGTGATGGATGAGCTGATTCTTGACAAACAAGGAGATATTTTCCAGGTTGACAGTATGGGTGAAGGCTTTTCAGGCAGAAGTAATCAAAGGGTCCAAGCAGGAGGAAACTGAAAACTGTTTTATTTTACTGATGTAAATACATAAGATATACATGCCTATTAAGTATGAAAGTTTTTATATAAAACGGTAATATCATAACTGTATATAAATTTGTGTTCACTGTCTACTGAGAAAAGACGAAAAGGAGAGTTTTAACCTCTTTCAGTTTATGAACTGACCCTTCAGCAACATGGGTTTGAACAGTGCTGGTCCACGTACATATTTACTTCTTCTCAAAAGTAAATTCTACGGTACTATACAGTCTGCGGTTGGTTGAATTTGAGGATGTGGAACCGCAGATACTGAGGGCTGACTATAAATAATAGGCGGATTTTCCACTGTTCAAGAGTCAGCGCCCCAAACCTCATGTTGTTCAATGGTCAGCTATATATACTGAATTTAGAATATTTGATTACAGTTTATTTGGAATAGAATCAGAGTTACATTATGATTTTGATGATCATGGTTGTTATGTATTGTGACAGCTGGTTCGTTGAAGAGGGCTTAGACTTGGGGAACTCCTAAACCTTTGGAATTAATTCAGTGATATTTTTATGAGACCTTTGCCCTTACATTGCTCAATTCCTAAACTAACCAAACCAGTAGATTATTATAAGATGCAGTCAGTAGTGCTTGGACTGCTATAAATGCATAGGCCAGAGGCCAGGATTCATTTGGGTGATGAAAGAAATAATTGACAATCTAAAGCATAGAAAATACGTTGATTTTAACACTATGCTGGAATGAATCTGGATGATTACAGTGGGTAAAAAGCCAAAACTAATTGCTGTTGATCAAATTGTCTACTTTTGCTACTAGGACTAATCAGCATGGTGATCAGTATTAACCCTGGCTTTACCATCTAAAACAACTTATTTCTGGTTTTTAGGGCTAATTAGGGCTAATATGTTTGGCGTAGTTACTAGTTATTGGTGTCCAGTAAATTTCGGATCATTATTAAAACCACTGTAAAATAAGAAAGCCATTACTTGAGGAAAGAAAAAATGAAGAAGGAACTTTTCTGCGTAATGAGGTCCAAAAAACAGTCATAATCATAGTATGTTAAAATGCTTTGGGAGAAATTTGAAAATGTGGACAATTGATTAATCAGAAACATGTCTACATATCCTCTAGACTGTCATGCAATTAATACAATGATTGCATTATCATAACAACAGAGTAAATATAGAATACTTTTAGTGTGCATTTAATAGAGAAAATATTAGTTTAACTCAAAAAAGTCTGCTAATATTTTAATTGGTAATATAGTTAAGAAACAGTTATTCAAACATGATGATTTCCAATCTTTTCAAGTATTCTCAAATAGAAATATAATACCCCAAGGACTTTAAAGGCAATTTGGAGAACAATTATCTTTTTTTCTGAGTAGTCAAACACACATACACATTCATTGTTCATATTCAAGAAGGGGAATTGGCATGTCTGAGCTTACCAGTCATCCAGTGAAGAGCAATAAAGTAAAGTAAATTTATCTTATGGGGCTATAATCAAGTCTTAAACCTGAATCACATTCTTCCCATAGATGGAACACCATGGGAATTATTGAAAGACCCCAAACTTACAGCCATTCTAGTAAGACTCATGAAACGACAGCAATACATAATTTCATCCTCTTTAAATATTGTGCTATAGTAATTGAAATTGTATTGAGCATTGATTTCCCCAAAAGCACCAAGAAATATATGAGGATAAGATTCAGAGTAAATGTTCTTCACAAATGAAGGGTAAGTGAGAAGGCTAGAAGTGGTAACGGGTATTTCAGAAATTAAGAAAAATTTAAAGCACTGGTTTGAGGGCAGTGTGAAGTTACAGAGTAATTACAAGTTTGATTCTATGTGTATAAAATCTTACATAATAATCATACTGGTGTTGGGGGGATTTTCTACACAGGTTTTTCGCATATAACTATGGCATTCAAACTATTTTAACTATTTTACTCGTATATTTTAATAGACACCTATGCCTTAGTGAGGTAATGAGATAGCATCCTATTTGGTAATTTTGGTCTTAATTTACTAAACAACACCCAAGCAGATTAAAAGTTAATATTGCTCCATTCTTCTGAAATACAGTCTAAAATTCCTTAAATTGGGTCCAGTAGTGAGAGCAAAAGAGGGCAATAAGAAAAAAATTCCTAATTTCCCTTTTGTATGCTGTTCTTACTCTTCATCTTATCCAAGCACTCTGTAAATACTTTTGTGTTTCTTGTGTCATTTTGTTTTTTCCTTTTCCCAAATCCTCCCTAAAAGCTGGCTTCAAGAATGAATCTGATATTAATGATTTAAAGCAATGTCTGTATGAGGACAATACTGGGTACATTGTAGAAAGATTTAAGTGTCATGTTGGAATCCATCCAAATAGCATATGTATATTTATGCATTAAATGTTGGTAGACAATTAAGTCCTAGAGTTATCTTCGGAGGAATATTTGCATTTTAATACTGCATTATGCCTGCTAAGTGAAAAATTTGGTCCTTTGTGAAAAGAAACTTTTAAGTCATTGATCAAGGCACTCCAGGATTTTCTTCCTGTTGTCCATAAAATCAGACCAAATGTTGGACCTCTTGATTTGTGCTTTTGTAAAACCCAAGTTGTTTCTTCTACCTGCAAAGTACATGTAGAAGACCTTCTCTTCTTTTCTTGTTTCATCAACTGTGGGAGAAAAGCTGAAATACTCTCATTTCCTACTATACTCCATTACAGACTTTTGAAGAGAGATATTTGCTTACTTTTTTAAAATTTATTTTTTTAATTGTTGTATGGTTGATTTACAATATTATATTGTTTTCAGGTATACAACATAGTGGTTCAGTATTTTTATAGACTATACTCCATTTAAAGTTACTGTAAAATATTGGCTGTTTCCCTGTGCTGTACAATATATCCTCGTAGCTAATTTTTTTATACATAGTAGTTTGTACCTCTCAGTCCCTTCATGCCCGTCCACCTTCGCTCTCCCCACTGGTAACCACTAGTTTGTTCTCTATATCTGTGAGTCTATTTCTGTTTGTTATATTCATTCGTTTGTTTTACTTTTAAGATTCCACATATAACTGATAATGTAGAGTATTTGCCTTTCTGTGGCTAACTTATTTCAATAAGCATAATGCCCTATAAGTCCATCCATGTTTTTGAAAATGACAGAATTTCATTTTTTTGATGGCTGAGTAATACTCCGTGTGTGTCTTCTTTACTCAATCATCTGTTGATGGACACTTAGACTGCTTCCATATTTTAGCTATTTTAAATAATGATGCTATGAACATTAGAGTGCTTATATATCTTTTGAAATTTGTGCTTTCATTTTATTCATGTATATACCCAGGAGCAGAATTGCTGGATCATATGGTAGTTCTATTTTTAGTTTTTTGAGGAACCATAATATTTTTCATAGTGGTTGCCACAATTTACATTCCCACCAACAGTGTGCTAGGGTTCCCTTTTATCCACATCCTCACCAACACTTGTTATTTGTAAATTTTTTGGTGATAGCCATTCTGATAGGCATGAGGTGATATCTCGTTGTTTTGATTTGCATTTGTCTGATGATTAGTGATGTTGAAAATCTTTTCATGTGCCTGTTGGACATCTATATATCTTCTTTGCAAAACAATGTCTATTCCCATCTTCTCATTTTTTAATTTGGTTGTTCGTTTTTAAGACATTGAGTTATATGTGGTTTTTGTACGTTTTGAATATTAACCCCTTATCAGGCATATTATTTGTAAATATCTTCTCCTGCTTGGTAGGTTTCCTTTTCATTTTGTTAATGGTTTCCTTTGCTGTGCAAAAGCTTTTATGTTTGTGATTTTTCTTGTTTCTTGAGGTAGGCCTGTTTCACTATAAACTTCTCTCTTAGAACTCCTTCTGATATGTCCCATAGATTTTGGAAAGTTATGTTTTAATTTTCATTTGTATTGAGGTGTTTTCTGATTTCCTTTTTGATTTCTTCATCGACCCATTGTGTTTTTTGTAACACGTTGTTTACTCTCTCCGTATTTGTGTTTTTCCCATTTTCTTCCTGTAATTGATTTCTAGTTTCATACAATTGTGGGTGGAAAAAAATCCTTGATGAAATTTCTGTTCTCTTAAATTTGTTGAGACTTGTTTTGTGACCTAGCATGTGGTCTATCCTGGAGATCATTCCACGTGCACTTGAAAAGAATGTGCATGCATTCTGCTGTTTTTGGATGGAATATCCTATAGATATCTATTAAGTCCAATTGGTCTAATGTGTCATTTAAGCCTACTATTTCCTTATTGATTTTCTGTCTGGATGATCTGTCCATCGATGTAAATAGATTTTACTGCTTCTTCTCTTGCTGCTTTCAGAATTATTTTTTTACCTTTAACTTTTGCCATTTTAACTAAGATACATCTTAGTGTAGACTTCTTTGGGTTGACTTTGTTTGGGTCTTGTGCTTCCTGTACTTGGATATCTATTTCCTTCCACAGTTTTGGGAAGTTTTCTGGCATAAGTTCATCAAATACATTTTTGACATTTTCTCTCTTTTCCTTCTGGGTCCCTTAATGTGAATGTTGGTATGTTTGATGTTGTCCCAGAGGTCCCTTAAACTGTTCTTATTTCTTAAATTTGTTTTTCTTTTTGCATTTCTGATTGGGTGATTTCTCTTATTCTGTCTTTCAGATCACTTATGCATTCTTCTATATCACCTAGTCTGCTGTACATTCCTTCTAATGTGTTTTTTATTTCAGTTACATAATTTACCAGACAAATTTTTCAGTGTTTTTTTTCCAAGGTTTTTTTCTTGTTCTTTTGTTTGAAACCAATTCCTCTGTCTTCTCATTTTGCCTACCTTCCTCTGTCTCTATGAAATTAGGTCAAACAGTTACTTATCCCAGTCTTGAAGGGGTGTCCTTGTGTGGGAGTGTTCCTATACAATCTATTTGTGTCCAGTGGTTTTGGTGGGAGGGCTGGATCTGAAGTGATCCTGAGTCATGTCCCCCCCCCAGGGTGGGCTGGCACCTATCACCATGGTGTTAGGTAGGACTGGAGGTGGATTGGGTAGAGCCAGAGCCGGTTATGAGCCAGGGCTTCTCCTTTGCTCAGTGGCCAACACCCCACTATTTGGGATGGGGTCAGGTCCCAAGTCACTGGAGCAGAAGCCCGGAGGGTCAGGTCTGAGCTGGTCACTTCTCTTCCCTCCTGTCCAACTCATTGTGGGTCTTTCTTACAGTCTTGGTTGTATAGGAGACTTTCAGCCTGTGTCCAGTGTGTTTTTTAAGAGAATTTCTCCACACGTAGCTGTATTTTTGATATGTTAGTGGTGGGAGGTAGGGCTGCGTCCTCCTACTCTGCCATCTTTTTTTTTTTTTTTTTTTTTTTTATGCGTTACGCGGGCCTCTCACTGTTGTGGCCTCTCCCGTTGCGGAGGACAGGCTCCGGACGCGTAGGCCCAGCGGCCATGGCTCACGGGCCCAGCCGCTCCGCGGCATGTGGGATCCTCCCAGACCGGGGCACGAACCCGTGTCCCCTGCATCGGCAGGCGGACTCCCAACCACTGCGCCACCAGGGAAGCCCTACTCTGCCATCTTAATCTCCTCTGGCTCAGTCCTATATCACATGTTTTTTATGCATTCATCCATTGATGGACACTTACGTTGTTTTGATATCTTGACTATTGTAAGTAATGCTGCAGTGAACATAGGCATGTATATATCTTTTCAAATTAGTGTTTTTGTTTTCTTTGGAAACAAATGCCCAGAAGTAGAATAGCTGAATCATATGGTAGTTCTATTTTTAATTTTTTGAGGCAACTCCATACTATTTTTATAGTGACTGCACCAGTTTACATTTCTATGAACACTGTGCCAGGGTTCCCTTTTTCTTTTAAATCTGAGCTACTGAGCAATATTAGAGAAAGTGACACCACAAAGCAGATTGATATCACTATAAATTCGTGATCACCAGCTTCAGGTAGGTCCAAAACATTGCCTCACAGTTCCACTATATTTCTGTTTTCAACTCGTTCTCATTTTTATGACTGTTTTAAGCTTTGTCATGCTTCTCAGATTTCTGGCAACCTCTCCTCGTCAGGCCCACTATCCCACCACTATTAGCGTATGACCTCCCTTCTTACTGTGTAAGGAATAATAAAGCCATCAGAAGGAAATGCTTTCAACCTTTTGTTATCAAGCCTACAGGCTACCTATATCCCCATCTAATGTGTAAAGTGATTGGAATAGTGACTGGCACATAGTAAGCACTAAACAAAGCGATAATCATCATCATCACCATCATCTTATCGTTATTATTACAGTAGTCAGTTTTTTGTCATATATATTACTGTTTTTTATCTTGTTATATAAGAAGTTTTCCTCAATCACCTCACTTGTCGTTCCCACCATATTCTTTACTGAATTCTCAAAAATCTTATGTTATTGTTTGACCCCTGTCCTCTTTCTCCTTTTCAATTGGATTGTTAAATAAAATTCTGTACTGAAGCTCAATCTATTGATCTATCTATCTCTATCTATTTTTAAATAAGGTTTATTCTATCAAAAAACTTTCTTCTCTCCATACCATACATTTCTTCAAATTTCACCCATCTTTCTCTTCTCTGTTTCCCCATGAAATTTCCTCAGTGAATTATCTATACTTAAAATCTCTATTTTCTCATAACTTACTTCATCCATAACCCAATTTATTAGATTGACTAAATTAAAATAGCTCTCTCTATGCTGACACATGACCTAAATTAACCATATTCAATAACTTTTATAATCCTCATCTAACTTGATCTCACTGCAAAATTTGACATAAATGACCACTCTACCCTCTGAAAACTTAGTTTTCTTTAAGCTTCTAAGGCATCAGACTCCTCTATTCTTTCACGTTTATCTGTGAGTGCTTCTCATTTATTTTCCTTTCCTTTTCACTTTCCTTTTGCCTGTCACCACATGTTGAATTCTTCAAGGTCCTGTTCTCACTGGTGCTTTGCCCATCTCATGCACAATATATTCTTCAGTTGTCATGTACTTCATAATGACCCCCACCCCCACATACATCTATATATCTATATCTGTATCTATCTCAGACCTTAACTCTCATTTTCTGATATGGTTATCCAACTGCATACTCAACATTTCCATTTAGATGTCTGAAATGAAACTCAAAACTTTCATGTCCAAAACTGATTTTATATTTTCCAGTCACATCTGACTTCTTTCTTATCCTTAATGTCCAGAGTTAATCCATTGTTATCTTCTGTCAAATGTGTAACCTAAATACTTCTCAAGTCTATCACCACCACTGCCATTCACCAATCTCCATCACTACCGTTACTATCATCGTAGTTAATGCCACTTCATTTTTCACAGTAACTATTACAGTAGTCCAGTTAACTGAATTTTCACATTGCTTACTCTCGACTATCATATGTACTGCAGACAGAGTGATATAATAAAAATGCACATATAATTAAGGCATCCACTTGCTATAAAACTTTTCAAACCTTCCCATCACTCTTAAGATTAACTATGGCTTAGAAGACCCCGGATATTCTAGTCTCTTTCTTATCAGAGATCCTTCAGTCATACTGACTTTCTCTCACTTTCTCACATGTACTATTTTCTTTCCCATTACTTTGTATACATCGTTCACTGTCAAAAATTAATTGTTTGGGGCTCCCCTGGTGGCACAGTGGTTGAGAGTCTGCCTGCCGATGCAGGGGACACGGGTTTGTGCCCTGGTCCGGGAGGATCCCACATGCCGCGGAGCGGCTGGGCCTGTGAGCCATGGCTGCTGGGCCTGCACGTCCAGAGCCTGTGTTCCGCAAC
Source organism: Phocoena sinus (assembly GCF_008692025.1). Classification (NCBI taxonomy): domain Eukaryota; kingdom Metazoa; phylum Chordata; class Mammalia; order Artiodactyla; family Phocoenidae; genus Phocoena; species Phocoena sinus. Next base: position 74,739,965 of record NC_045768.1, on the reverse strand, counting down.
GGGAGAGGCCACAACAGTGAGAGGCCCGCGTACCGCAAAAAATAAAAAAAAAAAAGATTGTATGAAGCTAAACTTGAAGTAGTATCTAGTGGCTCAATTTTTATAAACAGAAGTATTATTGCAGTATGTATTAAGTCTGATTCATTCAATTTATCCTTAAATTTTCAACTTAAGAGTCACTTTCCCAGGGAAGCCATAACTGGCCCTCTCAATTGTACGATTGATTCTTTTATTATGCATTCTCCTAACACAATATTCCTTTTTCTCGTGTACAATTCTATACGTAATTGTGATTATTTTATTAATGTCTGTCTATCTAAGTAGGCTAAAACCTACATTAGAACATGAACCATGTTTGGTTTTGTTCAAAATTGTATCCCTAGAGCCTAGAACAGTCCCTGTTTCAAATATGATCAATAAATATTTTTCAAATGACTGATTCACTGAATAAAAGAACAAAACTTAATTGACGCATAGTCCTAGAATAGGATTAAAGTAGAAATCAGGGCTTACGTGGAAGAAAAAAGGAAAGCTGAGAATTGAATTACATACTTTCATCAATATTGAAATCTGTCCCAGTTAAATGAAGAGTTAGAAATTAGGTCTATAATTGGCATTTGCTCTGTAAGTTGAAGATTTTTATCTTTGTTCATTTTCTAACTACAAAAAGTCAATTTTATATGATTCAACCTAATAAAATTCACTGGCTCATTCATTTATTAAGTGATACTATAAATAGTTATTAATAACTATTCTCCAGACATTACACTAAATACTGGCATAAGCATAAATAAATCACGGGCCCTGGCTTCACGTTGCTGAAACTTAGAAAAAGATGGATATGGACAGACAACAGAAGTGTGATAATGGCCGTATTGATTCAGTAGGAACAGAAAAGAAAGTTTGTATAAGAAGACAGTGATGACTTCAGAGTACAGGTTGACTGGGAGTCTTGCACTCTGTGTGTCTAAAAGGAAATGAAGAAACAACAACAGTGGCACTCATTAATTGCTGAATTTGAGCTTACAGGGAATCTGTGACATCCTGACAGAACTAGAATTGGTAACTAAATGATTAGCTTGAAACTCTAAGTTTGCTTTTAATAACAAAGAAGGATAATACTCTATGTTTAGAAGTAGGTATCAAGGCCAGTGAATCGAGGATTGTGGAAAATGTGAATGAATAGTAGGAAATCCTTTGTAAGTCACCTGGCTGGTCAGGTCCTTATTTCCTTACTTATTCTTGGGTTTGGTTGGATATGAGATAATTGTTAAAGTCTTGTAGAGCTACAAAATGGTACAGTTCTAAGGCAACTGTGTCTCATCAACTGTCTGTGCCTATAACAATATAATTTCAGACTCGGACATGGCATTATAGGCCATCCAGTAGCCAATCTAGTCATGTTACATATGCAGGATTGGAAGTTCAGTTGAGAAATCCAAGATTATATAATAAGACAATTCTAAAACTGAGACAAAAATACAACTCTTATTTCAGTTGTCATTTTAAAGACAGCACTTAATTTGGATGAGCAAAAACAATGAATGAAAATAATAACAAACACTTATTAGATGCCTACTATGTGCCTGTCAGTGGGATGAGTGCTACACGCGTGTTACCTCATTTAAACCTCCTGACTATATGAGGTTAGTACTATTATTATGGCCATTTGGCACCTTAGGACACCAAGGTTTGTGAATATTAAGTGACTTGCCCCAAATCAATCGGTTAGTAAGAGCTGAGACTTGCACATAAATTTATTATATATAAAGCTATTTCTCTTATTTTCTAATCTCCATATCAGCAAACCTATTGTGGTTTTATCTACTTCATGTTTCAGGTAAATAAATCCACTTACAAACATGGTATCTTTTTTTTTCATCACTTATATAGTGTTCACAATTTCATGGAGTGTGAGCTGTGTGTGTACAATGAATCTGCCTTTAGAAACTATACCCTGATCAGTGTAGTGCAAATGATCTTCCCTTACCGAAATAAAAATGATAGATACTGCCAGAGTGAAAGCAACCAGGTTTGATTATAGTTCTTACCTCTATGCTACATACTTTAGAGTCTACAGGATTCCTGCAAAGTTACAGTTCTCCGTGTTTCCGTGTTTCACTCTAATATGTTTTTTGTTTTTACATTGGCAGCGTGTCCTATGAAAGACAGTTTCTGTATTGCTGTATTCTTGCCCAGTGCATCTCAGAGAGTTTTTCCACTTTATTATACGGGTAACACGTATAAATCTCAGATCACAAATGAAGAGTGCCCTGAAATGGTGCTTTCTTTGTTTCTTTGAAGACATGACAATTTTTTCTTGAGCCTCTCATTTCTTCTAGTGTGAAAATATTTAATTGTTGTCGATCTGAGGTAAATTCATTCATTCAATTCAGTGGTTTTCAGTCAATTCAGGGTTTTTCCAGTTTATCTCCAGGGTACATCTAAGATCTACTTTCTGAAGGTCTCAAGTAGCGTCAAGGCATCAATGGAAGTAGAGTAGGACATTGTAATTCTTAGTCATCTCTCCCTCTTGATATGTCACCCATTAAATTTAAATTTATGTCACCCCATCTGCTCATGTGCTTCATTATCTATACCCTTCCATCTGCTGAGAAATTCATGTCCTAAAATGGTGTCTGGGCACATAAAATGCGGTATGTTATCCCGATGATGAATCCTCCATATTCCCAGACTCTTTCTCACCACTTCCATATTACTCTTTGCGGGTATGAAAATAATTGGTTGGTTTCAAGTTTCCCTCTGGGCTACTAAAAGCTCTCTGCAGTTGTCTAAGAACTTTCATTTAAACATATCAGGCAACAATTTTTATTCTGTGGCCCTTTATGGGTTGATTTGTGTCCCCCCACAAAAGATGTGTTGAAGTGCCAAACTCTCCTCTCTGTGAATGTGATCTTATTTAGAAATAGAATCTTTGTAGGTCTAATTAAGTTGAGTTCATTAGAGTGGGCCCTAATCCAATATGACTGATGTCTTTATAAGAAGGCAATGTGAAAAAAGACACAGACAGGGAGGCAACAGCCATGTTACTACAGAGGCAGATGTTGGAATGATGTATCTACAAAGTCAGGGCACATCAAAGATTGCTGGCCACCACCAGACACTAGAAAGAGGAAGTGAAGGATTCTGCTCACTTTTCAGTCTCAGAGAGAGAAAAGCCCTGCTGACACCTTGATTTGGGATTTCTAGCCTCCAAAACTGTGAGGTAATAAATAACTGTTATTTCAGGTTACTAATTTTGTGGTGGTATTATAGCACCCCTAAGGAAACTTATATAGGTCCTTATGCCATACTGGCAAATGTATTTTGCCATACTGGCAAAAGTATTTATCTACTTCACAAGTCCCAGGAATTTGCGCAAGGTGAGGTATACAAGTTCCTTGTATTTTTGCATCCTAAAATTCATTTAAGAATCTCATTATATACCTGACCCTGGAAATTAGTTTGAGGAAGAAGTTATTAGAAGAATGTGGTATAGGTTCCTTTCCTGGGGCATATACCAAGTTCTAATTCTCTTGCCTTTGGCTGTATCTCAATTATAATTTCAAGTCTTCATTTAGTATGGGTTTTTGGAAAAAAATATATTAAACTGATCACTTATTCTTCTGTGTCTATTGTTTTGTATAGGGTTTATTTCTTGAACTGTCAGGATTCTGGTCTTGTTATTCAAATCCAAGTTTCTTCCAACTTAAGAGTTTTTTCCCCTAAAAAATTTGTCTCTGTCATGTATTTCAAAAGCATATTTTGAAGCTTAATGGCTGAGAATTTACCTTTTCATTCTGTGCTCTTCTATTTAATCATCCCTCTCCCAAGTGGCATGGATTGAATGGAGGAAGACAAAGAGTAACAGAAACTGCCAGCAAAAGGATCACTTGATGAATCTTGCGAAACATTATATCGTCATTTGGAAAATCTTCTGGAGTTAGATCATTAGATTTGATAATTTGGTTTATTAACAGTGTACATGGTTTCACAACCTTCTATCTTTGGTGCTGTTATAACTGAGAATATCCACCCAGCCAGTAGTGGAATTGCACTTGGCTCAGTAAAAAATGTTAAAGGGAATTAAAATGTATCACTTTCTTCCTTATGAAGAGAACTGAGAAATCTTAAGGGAAGGTGTGGGTTTAGGAGTGAATTTTAGATTGCACTTTACATTTCACAGGGGGATTTTGTATATGCTTGTTCTGTTTGGGACTTTTAAGTTGGTATTAACCCTAGGATCAAGGATTACCTGATTCTTGATACTGACCCATTTCTACATGGGCCCCGAAGGAAAGATATGCACATGAGAAAGAAATCAAGACAAATGAATATTATTCCTCAAAGGTTTTGACCTCAAACCACAAGCGGAATTCTAAGGGGCTAGACTGAACCATGCGTAGAGGTCTGTGTGTATGACTTACATTATTTGCCATTTATGCGAGACTTTCTGTTGGCATCGTGGCACAATTCCATGAAATTTTCTATACTATAGAGGATGGAGCTGTAGATTCTATATTTCAGACTTCTTGACAGTTTAGCTTTTACCAAGGAGGAATGTTGCTGGCTCAGGCAGCCTATCCTGAACATTTATTTTTTGGGTGGCCAAGGGAGGTTCAAGTCCATCTTCCTTTCCTGTACTTGGAAGAATGTATTTGACTTTCAAAATGTCAAGTGGTATGTATGTGATAGGGCTGTAATCTTAGAGGAAGGAGATAGAGAATTCAGTCTTAGCCTTCTTATTTTTGTTAATTTGGGTATGTCTGGGCCTCATTGTCTTTTTCTGTAAAACGGAAGAGTCAAGACAGTTGACTTAGAATTTACTCAGGTTACTCTGGGAGGCTTCAACTCTCCCAGAAGTTCTCATCTAGTGAGAAAAAGATACTTGGTACAGACAACTTCTTATTTTAATAGGGAGACTCCATACTTTGAGTGCTCAGATCCTGATTAGAAGCTTAATTAATCTTATAAATTTATGGGCATTAATCTTATAAATCCTTGGGAAGTGCCACCTGCTAAGATTGAGCCTGAATTGACTTCCTGGTCTTGATCACTTCAGACAAGCATTCCTCATTGCAGGAAGAGTTGGCAAGAAAAGGGGGAACCACGAAGGTCCCTATCACTACTCCATCATGTCAAACATATGTATTCCTATTTATTCATTTCCACAATGCTAGAAAGTGATTGCTGTTATTTCCAACTCATAGATAGTGTAGTTAATGTAAGTAACCTACCCCAAATCTGGTCTTTATGAGTTGGAAAACACTTACCTTTAAGTTTTCTAGTTTTAAATCCAACTTTCTATCTACCATACTCCAGCCAATTTGTCTGTTTATTGCTATCTACATTGCAAAGAAGAAGGCACTCTCTACTCATCACCTTCTGCATTTGCTCTTTTAAGTGTTACTGATTTGATTATACACTTAAACTGCCTCACCTCTCAGACACTGTGTTCTTTTATTCACAAAATGGGGATAATTACTGCTGGCTCCTGGACACTTCACAAGAATAGTTTCAGGTTTAATTAGAAAATGAGCAATAGTTTTAGAAACCTCAGTGCATCCTTGGTTATTAACAGACTGAACTATTTTCACCAATTAATAAGACAGTCTTTTTCTATTCCAATTTAAATCTTCAATCATGTCTCTAATTGTAAACTTGCATCACTCCCTTTTCAGGAAACCTATGTAGGCTCTTCTCTTTTTCTTGTATAAACTTATTCTTTGCAAGAAAACTGAACTCAATCATTTCTGCCTTTATTTGAATTTCTCAGTGAGCTAGCTCCTCCAGAATTGTCTCTATTTCTTGTAAAAGTATATGACTATTGAATGTACCCATTAAAAGGAGTTTAGATGTTAGTAAGAAAACCCATGGAGAAGTAGAATCGACTTCTTTATGCCCTTGAAATTAGGTATGTTTCTACAAATAACCATCTATACTTTTTTTCCCGTTTACCATATAAAAGAGAGAAAAGCATTCAGTAACAAACACAAAGATTCTATATCCATGCTTCACCCCAATTATAATTTTCCAAGTTATAATAAGGAGATAGCAGAGTATGGTTCCTATAAGTAAATCTGTTATTTGATTCAAGTTAAGCTTGTTTTCCCTTCAGTCCGCAGCTAGGATTGCAATTAGTCACTTCTGGCATATACAAGAACACCTGACAGTTTTGTTTGTACAGCACATTTTACCCTGCCTGTTATGGTAACAGACTCAACAGTAAAAAAATACATAAAATCTGAAAAGGAGAGTAACTGTTTTGTCCAAGATCACATAGCTAGGAAGTATTGTGGCAGAGCAAGAACTAGATTGTAGGTATATTTGACAAGCCCAAGTTCTGTCCATTACACCACACAATTTACAGGGAATTAATTGAGGGGGCGGATGATCAATATTAGCCCTAAATGAAATTACTCTAAATGTAATCTTGTTCAGAGTTGTGTAATCAGAAGATTACACAAGGAGATTTACAACAATTTAGCCTGGTCCTCTTTTGTCATAATCAAGAAACACAGACTGAGAAAGGTTAGTGGACTTACCTCAAGTTCAATAACACTTTATTGGAGTGGGTTCATGCGTAGATGGACCCTCAAGGTCCCTGACAATCTCTGGTGAATCTTTGTGGTGTTCTGATTTCAAAGCATGAGAATGCCTTATGTCTTTCCACATACAGCAATGCCAGTGAAACTGCAAGAAGGGATACTTTAAAATGAGCCTTTTAAATTTCATTCTTTAGTATGTGTATGAGCAGAATGCAAATGGTGCCAATTCCATTATCTTTTGCACAAAATGTTCCCCTCTCAGGGCCAAATCAGGGGTAGGAAATATGGAACTGTGCCCCAAGTACGTCAAGGGCAGCTGGCCACTTCTGTTTCTAGATCCCAAACACCTGCATTTCTCAAAAGCTGGGGCTGTTTCAGAAGAGACGTTTGGAAGTCATCAGTATACTGCTTACTTACTGTGGATTTGAGAACCTTGAAATGTCAAGTTTTAGCTTGAGGCCAAGTTGGATTTGTGAGCCCTCATACTGATGGGTGATGAGATCATTTACATTGGATTATACCTCTGGTCTGTGAGCAATTCAGTAAATTATGAATACAGTGGGAATTACTGCAGTATATCTGCTGGACACTTTTATAAAATACCTCTCTCATCTCACCTCCTAGGTGTGCAGTCTTCAATCAGGAAACATATTTGAAGCAGGAAATCAGTTCGCAAGCCTAGGGCTGTATCATCTGCTCCTGTCTCCTTTGCAGAGTGTAATTTTGTCCACTGCCACGTTGCAAAGTAGACAGCTATAGGACAGTGATTCCTGGCCAGAAAATAATGCACTCTGAAAAATGCCTCCAAAGTTGTGGCTGACCATTTGCTGACTGTTGTTAGAAAATTATGATTAACATGTTGAGAGAGGGAGAGAGAAAGTCATTTCTTTATAAATACGTAGAGAAGCCAGGCACTGAGCTAGATTCTGGGAATTTAGTCACTTGTAATATGAACATGTCCTTGATTCTCACTGAGCTTTCAAACTAGCTGTGATATAGGCAGTTTTAATGTGATACGTTCTGCAACAAATTAAATGAAGAGTGTTAAAGTAATGAATAGTAAAATAACTTAAGTCAAGATACCTTTGCGACTTGTTCCTGAAGAAGCTACATTTAAATGGACTGTTGAATCAGTCAGGTGAATACTGGGGTAGTAATATTGAATGTTTGTAAAGAAAAATGCATGTGTGTAGGATTAGGGTTGAAATAAAACCAGAACTGCAAGGAAAATCCAAACAGGTCAGTCATATTGTGTCCTGTGCTTTTACCGTTGTTTGCTGTGTAATATAGATAGTTTGGGTGGCTTCTACTGGTTGTTAATTAATTCATTTATCTCTTCATGCATTCAACAATCCTGTAATCAGTGCTTGATATGTTTCTAGCACTATGATGGTCACTTGCCCTGTGAGCTGAAAGCTGGATTTCATCTCAATTCTTGATACTTCAGAGTCAACCATTGAATCAACTAGGAGTTTGTTTTGATGCTAGTAATAAAAATGTGATTACAGTGGCTTAAACACATAAAGGTTTTTTTTCTTTTTTGTAGAAGTCTAGATGTAGCTTGCTTGGAGAAATAAAAGTTTTCTGTAGTTTCCAGTACTCTTGTAAAAAGCCCTAGCCTCCCTAGTCACAGGTATTGATATACTATGAAGGCAGAAAATGCTTGCTTTCATGTTCCTTAGAAACATTTTACTCTTTACTTACCATGAGAATTAGATTTGTAGCCATTTATCTAGTTAATTGCTCTGATCCGAGAGAACCAAATGGTTCCAGCCTGGAGTACGTCCCTAAGTTAAGAGCCAAGGTGTTAGGAAGACTGGAGCAATACCTCCTTACGCATTTCCATTTTAAAAAGAGATGAAGCTCAGAACTTGGAGACATCTCTCTCTCTTAAAAGTCACAAAAGATACCCAGTGGTTTATCTGGCCCCTGGAAAGATATATTTACCTTCCAAAAAGGTTAGGGTAAGAACTCAGGACCCTTGCCATCCCATTTCTAAGGGATTATCATCCTATCAGCAAAATTTTTCTCCTCCCCGTTCTGGATCAGTAATGGCTGTCTCTTTCCTGAATATAACTGGAGAAAATCTATTATCTCTTCCTGCTCTATGGAGTATCTAACTATCAACATTGGACATTTGACCTGACTTTCACCTGGTCACTCCAGGGCTTAGGGCCTGGGCAAGAGGAGGTAGAGTGATAGACTTAGCTACTGCAAGGTAATTAATAAGGAATCAGTCTGATCCACAGCATCTCATGTTCACATTCAAAATAAAATTAATAAACATGAATATTAAAAACTCAACATCAGTTCAGCACAGGTATGATAATATCAGGAAGCCATTAAGAATCCAGGGTTCTTCAATCATTTCTTAGCTTGTGATTCCTATTCTCAAAATCATGATATGGCTTCTGGAGCTCCAACTATTACAGTCATATTTCCAGGCAAGAAATAAGAGAGAGGGCAGAGGGACAAAATGATATTTCTGGAAATCCTTCCCTGAAACTACTCAGATTTAATTCATCATCCCCATCTTCAAAGGAGGCTAAGGAATATAGTATTATTTTCACTTTGACACAATTTAGGGGATCTGTTAATGAAGGAGAAAGTAAACATGGATAGCATTAATTTCTCTTTCAACCATATACTTCAAGAAAGAAGAAAACTGATGGAAAATTATGATTCTTTTATTCCAAACACTTCATTTTCTTGGGGATTCTAAGGCCACAGGTAGGTACAGTGACTTGATTAAGGACATAGATGATTCATAACAATGAATGATTGCCATTCTCAACTGCCTCCTTGTGCAACAATCTTCTCACTTTACCTGCAGGCCTCCATATTTGCAAGTATTGGATAGTTTAGCAGAAAAGGTAGTGTTTCCACAAGACTACCTGTGAGCATGTAATTCAATATGCCAAAACACATCACAGGAAATAAAAAATAGGGGAGTTGGTAAATATTTGTGATTTTTCACTGTTTCCGGAAAAGTTAGTATTCCTAGCATAGTTTTTTTCTGGATCTCTTGTTATTACAATATTGGTGAAAGTGGTAAGAAGGACATTTTGACATCATGTGTTTGGCCAGGTTGCAGCTAAAGTCACAAAGTCCCACTTAATAGGTCTTTCTGCACTATAGTTATTAATTCTTTTATTCAGTGAGCATTTTTTGGGGGACTGCTCTGTGCCAGGCATTGCATTAGACATCTACTTTAACTAGGTAACTTGTAACTCTTGTTAACAAGGGTAATGACAGATGCTCATGAACACTTTGTTCTTCAGACAAGTAGGGTTATTTATTGACCTAAGTTTCAACCATCTCCACAAAGTTGTCTTACTAAGTTATGAATGAAATCTCAATTCTTATTTGCAATATGCATCCATGGGCCAGGTACCCCTAATATTATCCTGGCATTGCTATTCCAGCATTTGAATTAGATCTTGGTAAAGTGTTCATGTGATGATCATGCTGGATATTTAAAAGTGTCTTTTGTTCCTCAACAAAAATAGAGAAAAGAAAGAAAAGAGAGAGAAGGACACAGATATAGAGAACAAACTAGAGGTTCCCAGTGGGGAGAGGGAAGGAGAGATAGGGGTATGGGATTAAGAGACACAAACTACTATGTATAAAAGAAATAAGTGACAGGGTTATATTGTACAGTACAGGGAAATATAGCCATTATTTTGTAATAACTTTAAATAGAGTATAATCTATAAAAATATCAAATCACTATGTTATATACCTGAATAATATTGTAAGTTGACTATATTTCAATTGAAAAAAAAGAAAAGAGGGAGAAGGAGGAAGGAGGGAAGGGGAGAATATCTTTCTCATGAGATATTATTGAGAATTAATATGGGGCTTTTTGAAAATTGGAAATACGATTTAGAAAATGTTTATTAGAATATGTAGCAAATAGTAGACCCTCAATAAATGGTAACAATTATTCTAACACTTTCTAACCCTCCCTGCCTTCCCTCCCTCCCACCCTTCCTTTCTTCCCTATTTCTTTCTTTCCACTCTTCTTCCTTTAAAGAAATACTGCAAATGTAGTTTTATTTCCTCTTTCATCTCTTAATGGCGTTACAGACGTATAGTGTCAAAATCTTAGCTGAAAGGGCATATGTAAGGACAGGGAAGATTTGTACATTACAGAGTCAAACTTGGTAAAACAATGTCAAAATGTAGAATGAGACTCCTCTTTCTTCATCTCTCTGCACGTGTAGCCAACCTCCTATAGCTGTTCTCAGTTCTTTCTTCCGTTACCCTACTCTACCTCTTTTTTCTTCTCTCAGTCCCTTTTCATTTTTCTTAGATGCACCAACTATTTCTTTCAAAGGCACGCCATTTATCATTGTCTTATTGGCAGTAAAGATATTAACAAAGGAAGCAGTAAAAGTTGTGTAGTTTGTATGTATTACATTGAAAATCTTTGTTCTGTCTGCCAAGGCTGAACAACCCTAACTGATCTTAATCTGGAAATCAAATTGCCTCCCATTCCTACTGCTCGTCAGTTGTCTTTGGCATGGTTTGTAGTCCCACTGAAGTCTTTAGCCAAATAAAAGTCACTTCAGGCAGACAGTTACCTATCGTCTTTGTCTCTTTCAGACCCTACCTTGTATCTTTGCTTACCACTGCATGGTCTGAAGATTAGTCAGACCTTTATGGCAAAGAATAATAGGATTTTGAGCTCTCTTGGAAGGATGACCAGAAAACAAATTAGGGATTTGGCGGTATCCTTAGTTTGCCCTGCCCTTTCCTGTTTTGCCATTTGACTTAGCTAAGGCATCTTAACCGTTCTGTCTTTACTTTTCCTCATCAGTAGGGAGTAAATAACAAAGACTCACAGGGTTGTTAAAAGGAATGTTATCAACTTATTTTTTTTTTTTTTTTTTTTTTTTGCGGTACGCGGGCCTCTCACTGTTGTGGCCCCTCCCGTCGCAGAGCACAGGCTCCAGACGCGCAGGCTCAGCGGCCATGGCTCACGGGCCCAGCCGCTCCGCGGCATATGGGATCTTCCCACACCGGGGCATGAACCCGTGTCCCCTGCATCGGCAGGCGGACTCTCGACCACTGCGCCACCAGGGAAGCCCTTTTTTTTTTTTTTTTTTTTTTTTTTTGCCAACTTATTTTTGATGAGTGTTTTAAGTCAAGAGAATTGAGTTCACTGACTTTTACAGTAGCTCTGGGATAAAAATTCATTACTCCCAGTGATACATTTAAGCTACTAGGATGCATATTTCAAATGATTCTCCTTCTGAGGAACCTGATTCTTTTAAACCAAGCTACTTTCATATGTATTCTTTGTGTAAGAGCATTTTTAAATGATGAATAGTTATACCTTCTCTCTGTGCAAAATTTGAATTTGATAATGAAGATAGGCCTCGTGCTTTGCTGTTTGTGGCAGAGACATGCTTAGACGGGAATAAATGCCCTCAGGTCTGAATTCTGCTTTCCCTGGCAGAGGTGCCCATGTTCAGGTAGAAATATCTTGGGGAAAAAAATGGAGGAAATATCTTCCTTTCTTTGTCTGTATGAGCAAAGGGTGGGGGTGGTGGTGGAGAGTCAAATAGAAACATAGACTGTATTGCCAAAGAGTGTTTTTATTACAAGAAAAATAAGGTGGTAGTTTGCCTCTCTATGTTAGAGTAGTAGATAACTTTTTTACACTGACTGAGTTCAGTTAGTAACTTCAAAATCTTTATCATATATTATGCAACAACCCTTTTCACTTAAACAGTCTAAGGTAAAGATCTTTACACTGGTAGTGGAAAAGGAGTTGGGGAGGAAGTGTTCAAATTTAAATTCAGTTTATATACACACACACACACACACACACACACACACACACACACACACATATATGATTAAGTTAACCTTCCAACCTCTTCTTTCTACTCATAAGTACTTCTTGGCTCTTTAATCTGAACTAAATTTATTGAAATGTTTGGCGAGATAATAATGGTATAATTTGACAAGCCAAGGCCTTCCCTGTGATGCCCCTCAGGCTTACTAAATTAATGGGAAAGTGTCCCCTAAAGCCAATAACTTTGTCTCAATTCCTGGGGCCTTTCGTAGATCTTTTCCATCAACCCTGGAAAGAAGAAATTCACTTAAGCTTTTTTTAAGGCTCTCAGGACCAACAGTATATTTAAGGAGGTGCCTCTAAGTAATAACTCTCCCATCATAATATTACAGTCATGCAGTAGAGGGTGATTTCTCTAATGATGTATTACTCAAAATGTGGTGCCAGCAGGATATCAGCAAGGGAGATCATAAAATTTTATTTAACCTTTTGTTCATTTAAAGGCTCCAATACTCTCTAATTTATTTATTATACATGGGAAGCGGGGAATGACAATAACCTCAAAAGCTATGAGAGCTGCGTGCTATTTTATTCACTGTGTTCAGAAAATATACTTCACCAATGGTTCAAGGAAAAGATTTAAAACCCCCAATTAAAAATGCTTGTAAGACTCACAAGAGCAAAAGTAATGAATAGAGACCGTGTAGAGTGAGTGTATCTGAGATGCAAACAAAGCCTACTGGTCTGCAGATAAGAGAAAGTCAATACTACTATTTTTAGTCTTTTTCATGAAAGCATTTTCAAATAATATTATGGCTTTTTCATCTATATACCAAGGAAAATAATCGTTGCTTAATTCCAGAATGATTCCAAGGCACCATTCTACCAGTCTTCCATGGGATCCATTATGGGCCCATCATGGAACGATGAGCACCAAGCTCAGGGCTGCATTCCATGCAGAGTCTTCTGAGGCATGAAGGGATCTCGCTGTAACAGTTCCATTATGGTGATGATTTATGCGTACACAATAACCCACATAAAGCTATTAGCACACTGCTTGGTACGTAGTAGTCATTGCTCACTAAATGTTAGCTATTATTTTTTGTTAATTGCCGCTTAGTGTTAAGTTAAATCATGAATGACATTTTATCATAACAATACATTTATTAGACTAAACACTGCCTTTAAACTTCAGTGCAGCTTCAATTCAAAGGGTGTAAGTCAATTCATGTTAGTAAAGGTTCTTTTACAATACTATTCTGAAAAATTTAAACGGAAACTCGCGACACTCAATTAACCCAAAAATTCAATACTAAAATGTTATTCATGCCTAAATTATCTGGCTTCATCTAACAGGAATGTATTTTATCTGAATTATCAGTTCAGTTATCTTGATTTCTGCGCGCACATACGTTCTCTGTGTCCTCTGTAAGGTGCAGTTGGATTTCTTCAGCTTTAAGTGTGACCCAGTTAGCTTCCCACCAGGCACGGAAGGCCTGTTGAGAGATGATGCCTTTGAAGCCCACTGTGCATTTCTAAAATGGTTCTAGCCTTTTCAGAGATGTGACAATTAGTGATTGCAGAGACGGAACTCAATTATTTAAACCTACTTAGAAAAACTTCCTCTAAGCCACAGAAATATATACTCACAGTGCTAACATTGTGAGTTAATTTGCAAACTCTGTTTCGTAACTTTCATAGTTGGAACTTTTATTTATTAAAAAAAACTTTCTTTTCGCCCAAGCAGCAATATTTATTTACATGTTTTCTGGGTGATACCTCAAGTAGAAATTGAATTGGCCATTCAAACCCTTGTGAGCAGTGAGCCAGGGCTTGAAAGTACGGCATATTTTAGGGTAGACTCAAGGAGGAAGGAATTTACCAAGCAAATCTTCTCAATAGGAATTTAAATATTCATGATTTGCTTATTAAAACATTTTAAAAATTGTGTCTCTGAGCATCAGGTTCTTAATATGCAGAGCAGAAAGAACAAAGTACTGAAAAACAGCAAGCATATTGTCCTGGAATTCACTTAAAATACCTCAGAGCTAAAGCTTAGTGTTTTTTAAAGCTTAATGTTTTTGATACGTTAAAGCTTTCTTCAGAAACTAGGATATTAAAAAAAAAATCACCTTTCGAGACTAAAAATCAGCGCCTAATGGGACAGAGAAATGGCGTGCAGTTTGCAATAGCAGTAGATAAAAGGGCTCAGGTTGTGGTGGTAAATTTTGTGTGTCAACTTGACTGGCCATGGGGTGCCCAGATTAGATATTGCTTGTGGGTGTGCCTGTGAGGGTGTTTCTGGTAGAGATTAGCATCTGAATTGCTGGACTCAGTAAAGTAGATTGCCCTTCTCAAAGTGGTCATCATCTAACACATTGAGGGCCTGAATAGAACAAAAGTCTGAGGAAGGAGGAATTTGCCCCTAGTTTCCTGCCTCACTGCTTGAACTGAGCCATCTCATCTCATCTCCTCTGGCACTTCGACTCAGATTACTCCACTGGCTCCCGTGGTTCTCAGACCTTTGAACTCGGACTGAATTACACCTACCCCCCAGCTTTCCTGGATCTCCAGTTTGCCGATGGCAGACCATGGGACTTCTCAGCCTCCATAATGGAGTGAACCAATTTCTATATATGTATCTTTGCTGGTTCTCTTTCTCTGGAGAACCCTGACTAATGCACAGATTTACTATATTAACATGTATAATTAGAGAGTCAGTTAGAAGAGGTTAGTCAACGTGGGAAAAGAAGGTAGTTAAGGGAGTAAAGGCAAACCTTGGTAATGCCCACTAAACCTTCAGTCAAGAGATTTGCAATATTCTAGTTCCATTAGTAAAGTCATTTACAATATGGGGCAGATAGATTTAGTTAACTCAGGTTAATACTCAGTGATCACGGTGTGTTAAACAGACCTCAGCAGAAAGTAGCTAGAAGCAAATAACAGGATGTCAGAGCGCTGGCTAAGGATTTAAATGCAACCAACTATATCTACCCATGTCAAAGGAACCCATCAACTAAGGGAAGACCCTCAGCTCTGGATGGTGGGGGACAGATACAGTGCTGAAGAACCCACAAAGGTGTTAAGAGAGGAAGAGTCAATTTTAAATACTTGAATCCCAGAGGTGTCTTTTTTTTTTTTTTTTTGGCTGCCCCGTGGCTTGGCTTGTGGGAAGGATCTTAGTTCCCAACCAGGGACCGAACCTGGGCCCCCTGCAGTGGAAGTGCAGAGTCCTAACCACTTGACCGCCCAGGGAATTATCATTACAGACATCTAGTAAATATTTCATGCCCTTCTTCCCATCTCTCTCTCTACTTTGCTTCTACCCTAGAGGTATAGAGCAAAACAAAACTGTGGTTAGGAAGATGGGGAATAAGTGTTTGAAATGGTTGGGATTGGTAGACAATAAAACTCGTTTTCTTCACTGCAGGCTTCCTACTTATAGCAGGAAGAAGAGATTTTGGAGTTTTGATCATTACCTGAGACTGAGTGTTTCAAGAGCAGAAGTGTGGGTAAATTTGCAACCTAAAGGACCATAGAATGACTAAGGAAGTCAGGGAGCTGGTTAAATTTTTTTTTTTTTTTCAGGGCCAGGGAAAGAATATAGATAAATGTAAAGGCATAGTAGAAGGCAAAATAAAGTTGCTTTCTATTTGACATAATGCACACAAAAGGTGATGGAAGTTTATTGAAAGGAAACACAGTGATGAAGGGAGATAGGACACTTTTTCATGAGATACATTGCCTGGCCTAATGGATAACTGAACTGATACTTTAGACCATATTGCATCTTTACTGGCCAATTGATGTTTTGAGTAGTCTCTTGTTAACCATGATTCAACTTCTTTTTTCAGATTTGGTGCTACTGTTGTTACTAGTCACTGACAGCTTCTCTATTTGTTTGTCTACTTGATGGCTTCTGCTTATTTGTAATTTTGACTCCCTACCTTCTTCATGTGTGTCTCCTAACTTCTATTAACCTTTCTGCCTATGTCCCACTCTTTTTTTTTTTTTTTGTGCAAACTCCATAAGAGATACCTTAATGGCCTTATTTATGAGCACAGAGCATTCTTTTTTTCCTCTGATTTGATTTTTTTAAATAGATCTTTATTGGAGTATAATTGCTTCACAATACCATGTTCGTTTCTGTTGCACAGCAAAGCAAATCAGCTACATGCATTCACATATCCCCACATCCCCTCCCTCTTGAGCCTCCATCCCATCCTCCCTATCCCACCCCTCTAGGTCATCGCAAAGCACCTGTGCTATGCTGCTACTTCCCACCAGCCAACTATTTTACATTCGGTAGTGTATATACGTAGAGCAGAGCATTCTTTTTGAGTGTAGTTCTTGTGATAGAGTACTTCATAGACCATTGTCAATATTGTAGAGCTACACTGTTCAATATGGCAGCTACTAGTCACATGAGATCACTGAGCAGTTGAAATGTGGCTAGTGTGAGCTGAGATGTGCTAGAAATGTAAAATATACATATAATTTTTAAGACTTAGAATGGAAAAATATACTGTAAATATCTCATTAATAAAATTTTATATTGAATACATAAATGCATAAATTTGATCACATAAAATTACATTTTGAAATTATATTTTGAAACAAAATATATTAAAATTAATTTCACTTATTTCTTTTTACTTTTTTAACGTAGCTACTAGAAATTCTAAAATGACATGTATGGCTTGCGTGTGTGACTTACATTACATTTCTGTGGTATTTTGATGTCCTCCTTCTTAATCCTAGACCAGTTACCAGATTGTAATCTCATATGGTACAGAACAAGGCACACTTTGATTAAGGAATTACTTCTGGACACATTTTTTGAAAAATAATATTTCATGGATTACTACCAAGAGACGGAATGAAGTTTATTTATTTTTTTACTGTTACTGTATATAATACAACATTTTTTCTGCATTAGATGCTATTTTATAGCACTTTATAAAATGTTTTCATAGATATTATCACTTTAACTTTATAAATGATCTGTTGGGTATGAACTCTGGTTGTCCTTTTACAGATGAGAGCTGGAATTCAGAGAGGAAAAAAGCATTACCCCATGTACAGATACATATAGCGGAACCAAAAATACGTCCCCAATTCACTAGCATTATGAAGTTTGTCTTTGGAGTCAGGCCAGCCTTGGTTTGTGTATTGTATCTGTTACTTACTGACCCATGACCTTTGGGGAAGTTACTTATTATTATTTTTAATCACGTAGGAATAGTAGAAGGAGTGAAAAATAGTGGCACATTGTTGGTGCCTAACATGATAATTTACATCCAATTCCAAATCTGTGCCTCTCAACAGGGATGGCTAAACCAAAATTGCTAGTTAACAGAAATAAAAACTGA
Organism: Phocoena sinus; assembly: GCF_008692025.1. Taxonomy (NCBI): domain Eukaryota; kingdom Metazoa; phylum Chordata; class Mammalia; order Artiodactyla; family Phocoenidae; genus Phocoena; species Phocoena sinus. The sequence goes on along the minus strand of NC_045768.1, from coordinate 74,722,239 downwards.
TTAGAGATAAAAGTATTAGTTTTTTTAATGTATACATTTTCTATATAGCGACATAACATGTTCATCCATCTGTTAAGGAATATTCTCTGAAACTCTCTCCTATTCAGTTTTTTTAAAATCTTAGTTTGTATTATAAAAACATATAAAAAAGTAAACCAACAGTTTTGAAAATGTGTAATAATTTGGAGGTAGAAATTGAAAAAATCATCTTTGATATTTTTGGTCTGGATTAGTGATACGACCATTATTGCCTGGGGAAAAGGGAAATATTTTCATGAAAATTTAAACCACCCTGGAAAGATGTAAAATTCTCTATTACCTAACCTGAACCAGTTTGTCCAACCTATATGTCCATCTGCCTATCAGCACCACTGTTTCCTCTCTGTTAAAAATTTCTTGGGACTTGCCGTATTTCAGTGAATGGTACCATAATTGTGCTGGTCACTCACGATCAAAATGTTAGTCATCTGATTTTCCTCCCGTTGGATTTAATTAATTGTCAGGTTCTGCAGTCTGTCTCAGCAATGTCTACCAATTTGTCTTACTGAATTAACTCTCAGACAGCTCTTGAGCAGCCTTAATTCAAGATTCCATCATTCCTCATCTGGATTATGGCAATCATTTCCTAAATCAACTTTCAGCTTCCATTCATACCCACCTCCAATATCCTTTGCACAGAGGCCACAGCAATATTATTAAAACCCAATGCTTGTTTTATAAAATACAATTCTCTCCTTCATAGACGCCTTCTCAAACATTCATCATTATCTATAGGATTAAGTCCAAGTTCCTTAACATGTCAGAGATGCAGCATGATCTGCCCCTCCTCTGCCATTTCTAACCTCATCTTGCATAATATTCTAACATACGCCTTCTGCTTTTACTCCAGTTGTTCTATTTAGTTGGAGTCTTTTCCTGAATCTCACTCCTGCCTTGTACAACTCTAACATTGTTTGTTCTCTATAATTGATTTTCTTGTCTTTTGAGTTCCTTGAGTTTTTAACCCAGCAAACCAAATTTTGTACTCACTGAATTATGGATTATTCAAGTATATCTACAGTACTAGCCCAGTGCATTCCATAGAAGTTCAATAAATTTTTAAAGTTAATGAATGAACGAATAAATGAATGAATACGAGAGAGCTAGTGCTTAAAACTGATTTCACTAAAAGTGAGTCCAAAATAGTATGTTCTGCTTAGATACCTATAGGAACTCAGTCAAAACAATTACCTTGGTCCCTTAATTAATTTACTCAAGGTTTGCAAAACGTATCTAAGTCATAGGAATTTGGAATGTCTTCTCTCTTAAAAAATATATCTAAGTTTTGTTTTATTTAATCATTGCAGAGACTGGTTTTAGAGATTTGTACTGTGACACTAATGGGGAGGTTATATTTGTTGTTTTCCTCTCATGTGATAGGAAAACACTAGAAAAGAAAAATGCGTGTGTTTGGTGTATTCCAGATCAGAAAAATTCTTTGTAATCCTTGCGTAATGAATTTATTGCTGTCTAGATGGCTCCCAAAGGATTAGAGGAATAATATAAGAGATCCCTGTGTAATAGGAAATACAATTTAGTGAAGGTCTGGAAGATTTTCCTAGATTGTGAGAAGCCACTTGAGCAACTTGGGAATCTGGTTGCTGCCTTTGCCACGATCTAGTTCAAGTTGGGGAGCTAAGTCTTACACACTAACCCTGACATCCTAGGGGCTACAGGAAATCACAGTGATTGACTGCTCTCTGTTGAGCTAAAGACAGTGTGCCTTGACCTCTTCAAGATGCCACCCCACAGCTCAAGTGATGAGCTCATATTTGTTCCTCTAGCTTTAAGAAGACCTTATTCTACCTTTCTTCCTATCCCACTAAACTAAATTTAGTATTCATTAAACAAAAGGTCTTAAAGCAGCTTCTATTTTTAAAATAATTATCACAGGGCCTGTGGACAAAGAGGAAGAACTGACACTTGTTCTACATCCCTTTTAAGTTACTCTTCACGATCGGAAGCCAGGATGGAATTGTGGGGCGTGCATTTTCCATAAGGATGGACGTGGCTAGGGATGGACATATACTAGGGAAGCCTTGGACCATAGCATCACTTGAATCATAGTGTTTCTTCTGTTGAGTATCTTTATGCAAGACACGATTCAAGGAAACAAAGCCAGTGAGGTTTATCAGGTCTCAGGTTACCTTCTGAAAGAGTAGCAAGAATATTTTAATGCTTCTAGTCCAGAAACAGTCTTAGCCTGCTTCGTTTACGTTGGTTCTTCTGGGTAGAAGTGGAGTTAAACATACTCAATCCGAAAAATGACTTGTTAGTAGTAGGGGTCTTTTTTTTATTAGTTCAATTGCTTCATCTATTAAGGTAATCAAAGATAAGCAAAGTAAAAAGAGGTACGGAGCAGTACCTATTGAGTATGAGAGTTTAGGTAGCTCTTTTATTCAGAAGAGTACGTTCCAAACATAAAATGTTCTTTACTTTCTCATCATCTTCACTTTCCCTATGCCTCATGTGAGCTCATCTAAACAATTTTGTTAAGAAACTTCCTTGCAAAGTCAAATATTAGCCTAGATTCTAGTTTTAGCTATGCCCTTTCACTGACCAGATGAGCCTGGGGCATTCATTTGATCTCTTGTTGCCTCTGTTTAAACATTCGTAAAATAAGGGATTCCCCAAATCATTGAGATCTCCAGTATTGAGAGAAAGCTCCTATCTCACATCTAGCTTAATCTGACAGTTCATTTTGCTGGGGGTGTAGGGTCTGGATTGTTGGTGAGAAACCTGAGAGGCAGCATGTTGTAGGAGAATGAGTTCCCCACTAGCACCACGTAAATCCCAGTGACTGGATCAGAGTCATTGTCTTTAAAATGCCCAGAGCATTGTATTTGGTCCTTGAGCAAGGCTTTTCACATTTATAAAGAACCTAATTTGAGGAGCTCTCTCAGGCAACTGACCTTCGGGGCCACTAAAGTCCCAGCTTTCCCAATGCAGAGAACTAATTTTGTTTTATATAAACCAAGGTGCTGTGGCTCAAACAACGCATGTAATGGTAGGCCCAGCAGTGCTCTAGTCACTGATGCTCCTTTTATAGCCATATTAACAGAAGCTTTTTCTGAAGAAGATCTGGGCCTTGGAGATCGGTATAACCAGCTGATCCTTCCAATATCACAACTCAGATTCCCATTCCTACACAGTTTTTATTTAACCAAAAGTATTTCCTCTCTGATGGACACTGAGGTAAGACTTAATTTGAAATCAGTCTAATATTGTATAATCAACCACTTTGATTAATCATGGCTGTTATTTTGACTGTTTATTATAATGCAGGAATAAGGCACACTTTAAAAGGGATAATAAAAGTAAAGCCTTCACATATCTGATATTTAAGTGAAAAGCTCCTGATTTGTAGTTGTGAGAACTATCTCGACCTAACTTAATATAACAGAAACAATGCCTCCCATTTCAGGGAAATTCAAGAGTTAACCCTTAAAAGTTTGAGTAATTAGGCTCCTGATTTTCTGAAACATTTCTCCATTCTTTTTGCTTTTTGTTTTTTGAAACTCTTCAACAGTGCAAAGCCTAATCTCTGCCCAACACCCCCGCATTCTTTTTCCCTCCGCACTAAAAATAAGATCTTTATATTAGAAATAGCGAGATACCCATCTCTCTTGGCTTGGCTGTTTCATCTTTCTGGAGGAAAAGCAACCACCCAATTATACACAGCCATACATTAACCTGACAAGCTGCATGCTGGAACCGCCACCCTTGCCTGAGCTGTTTACATTGTTCCTGAGTTCCAAGTCTCTTCTTTGCTTCCCAAGGAGCATTACATGCCCCAGCGGATTTTGTTTTCTTTCTGTTTTCAGACTTACAAACAATATACTCTCTGCAGCAAGTTCAGCAGTTACGTACTTCCCTTTCTCAGTGGACTCATCATGCAAAAGACATCTGCTCTGCTTCTTCCCATAATTGTATCCCCAGCAAGGAGACTGAGGTCACCAGTGATCCATTCATCATCCACTGCAGAGGGCTTGGGTACCCAAGTCTGAGAGCTAACAAACTTCACAGGCTTATAATCTGGAGAAGTCCCACTCCTTTTCCCAAGTCTCTACGCTGCCTTTTCGTTGTGAATATTATTCTGAACTCTTGTGATATCCAGAGAGGTTACTCAGTGCATGTAACATATAAATTAAGTGATAAACCAGTTCATCTGGGGAAAAGTGATTGCCTTTGAGTATGCCTCTGTGTTATGTTTATTGTTTGTTTGCTCTTCTAATTAAAGGAAAATACAGCATGTAATGCATTTACACTTACCTTACAGTGAGGATTTGAATTCACGTCATACATAATGATGTAGATTTTAAAATAAACGAAAGTGAATGTTCATGTGTATCCTATGGTCAATAATGCCAGCTCTTTTACCCACCACCAACTACTCTCACTTCACCATCTTGCCTGGTGTTCATTCTAGTGGTTACAAAGCCCTAAAATGGGGAAAGTCAGAAGACAAGCCATCTTGTGATGCCTTAAAGGACTATTTCCGTTTCTCTCATTCTCCACCCAGACTCTGTAATTATAGATAGCACTTCAGTTCTTCTCCTATTTAGATGGACTTTAAGGAGGATGGAAGGAAAATTCTCCTTCTTAGCTCCCATCAGGCTGTGTTAGTGGTGACAGTTGCCCTCACAAACCATTTGCTCTGCTATGAGAGCCCAACAACCATTCCCAATATGCCTTTCTCTTTATGTCCTCTTCCTTACCCTTTTCAGTTACAAATACTTTCTCCTTGCCTGATACACCAACTCATCAGCAATGCCTCTTGCTTTTCATTCTTCTCTTTGCAATCTAATTCTCAATTCTCCAACCTTTGGGGGAAATTTATTATACTTCCCTGTCATCAGGGTGCAAATAAAAATGTCAAGGCTGTTAGCAAATGTTCTGAGTAGTAAAGCCCCTTATAATACAGAAGCATGTTCTATGGCAAACATCCCAGCCCACATCGCATGAATATGAAATAGCTTAGAAATGACTATTAGAGAGACTAGTTGGAAATCCTATATCAGTAGGAATGTGTTTTACCTGAAGGGAGATTTGATAAACTCTCTGGGAACATCTGGTTCTTACCTTTCTGATACTGAGAAAAAATTTGAGTAACTCTTAGCTTTCTTCCCTTCCTAAATTAAGATCTGTTGTGTCAAAGTGTCCCAAATGGTCCCCTCTGACTCATCTCCCCTCCTGGACCGTTTTTGTTTTTTTTTTTTTTCCCCTTAAATGTCTGTTGTGAGGAGGAAAAAGTTTGTTTCTTGGTAGGTTATAACTTCCTGAATTACTAAAGCATAGTTGATATTAAACTCTTGGTTATTCTCCAACTCTGAGTCCAAGAATAAATTGATATTTACCTGTCCAAGTTCAAACTGCAACTATAATTCAATTAATATTTCTTTGGAGAAGGTAATTATACCTTAAAATAAAATGATGAAAGAACCACCAAGTAGCTTTCTTAAGGCTGCTCTGTTGGTTTTTCCAGACATAGTTCAAGATAGCCCAGTGTATGGCCTCTGCAGGTGCTAGCCTAGTTAGAACCACACAGATCCAACTCATGTGAACGTGGTCTTTCCTTTCAAGAGCTTCTCCTCACCTTTGTTGGCCTAGGACAGCTGCTACTCTTCCTGCTCTCCTCTCTCCCCACTCCTCCCTCAAAACTGGCAAATGAATAATACCATTCATTTATACTTGATTGAGTACATTTTATCTGAAACTTACTCTCACTGAAACGTTTACCCACCCCAGACCCAGGCATTTTCTTTTTTAGCCTCTTCTCTCTAATTCTGGACTACAGGCTGCCCCATCCTCACCTTGTCAAAGGAATTTCAGGCATCAGCAAACAGAGTTTTTTTTCCTCACTCAGGGACAGTACAGAGGTGTCCTCGAAATCACTCAACAGCTGGCTCTGCAGAGATGTCTGATATTGTCTTTGTAGCATTATTTAGGTGGTGATGAATGAGTTAGAGGAGCTGGTCTGTGGTCTCTTGATCTGATCTTCCTTGGGGGCAGGGGTGACGACTCAACAGTAATGGTCGTGCTGGGGCAGGTGGAAAAACTGACTTAGAACGTCACCCAGAAATTCTCCGTCTCTGATCCTTTTCTAAATATTTGTCATTATAAAGCAGTAGTTGTGCCAGTTACAGACCTGACTCTTCATTTCTCCTGTCAGCACACTGAGGCCCTACCCGTCCCCTCTCTTTCTTAATCCTATCCCTTGTCATCTTAGGCTTTCCCTCAGAGCGAAAACAATATATATTAACGGCAGTTCTAAAATACATCTGTATCCACTCTCTATAATTTCTGCCTGTGGTAAAAATGCTTCCAACAAGATAAGCTTTATTATAACATTGACTAACTGTAACACAACATTTAAGGTAATAATTATTGTTTTAGTTATTCTTTACTGAAACTTCATTATAGGTCAGGTATTCTGATAAGTAGTTAACATGTACTATTCCTACCTCAAGGGTAATTATACAAATTAAAAATAAAATATCATATATAAAGTACTTTAGCGCTATATTATGCATATAGCAATGCTACAAAAGTTGGTTTGTAAATTATCATTATACTCATCATTATAAAGTTATTCATTACAATCATTAATACAGTTGACCGTTGAACAAGACAGGTTGGAGCTGTGCAGATCCACTTATATGTAGATTTTTAAAAATAACAGATTACACAATAGGTGGTTGGTTGAATCGATACACGTGGAACCACAGATACATAGAGGAACTGCAGATATGGAAGGCTGACTATAAAATTATATGCAGATTTTTGACTGAGCAGGGATCGATGCTTCTAACCCCTGTGTAGTTCAAGGTCAACTGTATTGTTTCCACATTTGACATCATCCCTATGCAGTAAGAATTATTATTGTTACACCATTTTAGAGATGAGGCTATAGCAATGCCTATTAGTGAGGTGAGCTAAAAATAACCCTGCACACTCAGACCTCAGAGCCTGTGTTTTCACAAATGTGGTGGTTAAAATTACATATGTGAAATTTTCTGATGTCCTTATTTTTACATAATCTTTATTTATTTTTGAATATCGTTAAGTCCGTTTTTTTCCATTTTATTGATGCATAATTGGTATAGCACAAACTGCACATATTTAATGTATACAATTTGATGAGGTTGACATATGCATACACTGCTGATACCAAAACGGCAATCCAGGTAATAAACATATCCACCACCTCCAAAAATTTCCTTATGTCCATTGTTTTTTGTTTTGTTTTTGTGGAAGGTCACTTAACATGAGAGTTACCCTCTTAAATTATCAAGTGCACATACCATGTATCGTTACCTATGAGCACTATGGTGTATAGTGTATCTGCAGAACTTACTCATCTTGTGTAGCTGTAACTTTATACCCATTGAACAACTCCCGTCTCCGGGCCCCTGGGAACCACCATTCTATTTTCCGCTTCTGTAAGTTTGACTATGTTAGATACCTCATATAAATGGAATCATGCAGTATTTGTCATTCTGTGACCGACTCATTTCATAATTAGCATAATACCTTCCAGGTTCATCTGTGTTGTTAAATATCATTCTTACCCATGCACTTTTATTTTTACCTCCAAAAAGTAAGCGTTCTAAAAAGGACAAAGTGCTCTTGAGACAGCTATTAAAAAAATAATAAAAATGTTCCACTTGTAATTGTGTTCAGTTCAAGAGAGAAGTCACTTGATATGGGCATTGCCAGAAATGTTCCTACTGAACATACTATAGTATAGGGTTTATTGTCATGTGTTCCCCTTTTCCTCTGCCCAGTTCTCTTTACCTTATTTTCTCTCCAACAAAGGACAACCATAAAAGCAATGAAGGCAAATACTCTCCAGAAAGCAATCAGAGCAGAAAAAGAACTTCAAGCCCAGGGGTGTTTTCATGGCAAAGAGAGTTGACATGTGGAGAGCAGGTTATAAAACACTAAACAAGCTGGCCCAGAAAAGAGAGAAGGCCACAGGACCGAGGCGGGGAGGGTAAGAGAGCAGAGCAGGGGAAAGCTCTTAGGAGTTTTTTTTTTTTTTTTGGGGGGGGGAGTGGTCAGCAAGTGAGTCGTTTTTGTATTAGCTTTGTTTTTGTTTCACCTTAAATGTTTGAGGAAGTTTTAGGAAGAACATATAATCCTCTTCGGGCCAGATTCCTTTAAAAGTGGCGTAGTCTGAAACAGGAATGGGTTTGTAATGAGTATGTAGTGGGTGACTTTTAGGTGGTGTCATAGATTTATAAGCATTATAGGCAGAAAAACAAAATACAATATTTACAGGTAATGTAGATGTAAAATAATTTAGGAGTATTCCAAATCCAGTGTCTGGTTTTGAAAAACTATAGGTAGATCAGTTATATCATCTTGATGCTTATAATGATTGAGAGGGGAACAGTTGGTTTGGTGAGATGCTTAAAGAATTAATATCTATAAAGTGCCTAACAGAGGACCTGACATGTAGTATGTGCTAAATAGATGTTAACTTCTATTGTTTATTGTTATATGAATGCATAATAGGCATGCAGTATGTATTTGTGGGAATTGAAACTTAGACTCTTACAAAATTACATTTATTTGTGATATTAACTGATACTTAAGTTTATTTCCCCTTGGTCATGCAAGGTCCTCTGAATTTCTGTCCTCTATATGCTCAATTCTTGCAACCCAGGATAATAACAGTGTTTACATGTATTTAATATTTTAGAGTTTACAGAACACTTCCCATAGAAATACTTTTTGTTTAGAGTGCCTGAAGTTTCACCCTAGGAATATTTTTTGAGCTTGGGACAGGCTCCAAGACATAGGTTCAGAAATGCTTATCTAATATCCTGTCTCATTGATCACTTCAAGAAGCCCCTTGGAAAGTTATTATCTGAGAAATGGAGACAGGCATGTGGCTCTTCCCCAGCCCCTTGACTTTGTCTCACCCATGGAGGAAACATGGATGGGAGCACTGAGTTCTGTTCATGGTTCATCTTGTGGGAGAATATAATTAGGCACAGGCCTGAGCCCCCTGGTAACTCAACATACTCCACATGAAATGGTTTCCGTAATGCATGGTCAAGAGCAGAATTCTAACCAATTAAATGTTCTTAGACTGACTTCACCACTTGACTACACGATATACTTTGGACTCTCTAGTTATTCTTTTCTAAGTTGTCATGGGAGGAGATCTTCATGGATCCTTTTGTTTACTTCTGGGGATCTGTGGAGAAGCAGCGTTATTTGCATGTCCCTTGTGGCTGCCATTGCCCTTGGGATGGCAGGTGGAAATTATCCTTTCATGGAACTTAGGTCAAAATCCTCTACCTGTTTCTGTTTCAGGGATATAGGGCAGAGGAGATTCCAAAGTGTGGTCTGCTTATTGCAACTTAGGCATCCACAAGTTTAAACAAAAGATGTTAATAATCCTTCAAAAAAGTGATGTTACCTGTAGCGGGAACTATCTAGAACATATTCACATTCATTTAAAAAAAAACTTCTGTCATATAACAGCTTACTGTAGTGTAATCGTTTTGGTCATTGTTAAAAAGATCATTACGTTTGTTAACCTCTTTGATAAAACAGTAGTGACCTATTGTGGATAATTAAATTCATATATATATATATATTTGATTCTATTGAGAAAGGACACTGACAATGAATTTAATCTAACAAAATAAGGAAATTTCTTCATTAGTAATATATTAAATCAACAGTATCTAGCCAAGTTCATTTAAATTGCAAGTAGTGAAACCACTTCAAAGCAGCTTAAGAGAGTCCTGGGACAGTAATACAGGGATGCATCTAGGTCCCATAAGTAGTAAAGCCCATCAGGATGTCAGGTAGTATATTCACTCACTCTCTCTCTCCACTTAAAATAACAAAACAAAACAAAAACCTTTCACTCTCCTCTCTCATTTTGCTGTCTCTTGACTAGCTTATGTACACCCTCAGTAGCTTTCCAGTTGATATTTCTCAGCTTATGAGAAGAGCATACAGTGATCTTATCTTATTCTCACTTCTAAATTTTCAAGAAAGAGTGCTGGTTGTTCCAGCCTGGTCCAGTGTCCACTCTGATCCAGTCAGCTCTGCAGGACTCCTGCATCAAGCACTGTTCCCAGGGGAGTCCCTTTAACTGTCACTGTCATCTATGTAAAGCTCAGCCCTTACAGCTAAGGAAGACTGAAATGGTGATGCCTCCTGGGTTGTGGAAAGTGAAAGTCTCACCTCTGTGGCCAAGGGCACAAGGTCACATGGAAGAAATGTGGAAACAGGTGACCCATTTCTGACATAGAATAAAGGGATAGCAGGAGACCCCAATTTGTATCCTATCACAAACAATGAAAAAAAAAAAAGATCCCAAAGATTCTGTTCTAACTTTAGAGAGCATAGGGAGATATAAATAGGTTTGAACAATTTTAAGAGACAATCTAGCTTATGTCCTAATAACTAAATTGGACATTTTGCATTTATAACATAGAGATAATAAATAACAGCCCATTAGAGGTAGAAGGGGACTTAAAAATATTCTAGTCTATTTCCCTCATTTGACAAAAGAGGGAAGTAAGGCTCAATTAGACAGAGGACATGCCCAAGTTTACACAGCTCATTAGTTGCAAAGCTAGAATTAGAAGCTGTTTCTCCTGAATCCTGAAGAAATGAGTGGACGGCTGCCTTTGGAACATTGGCCCAGAAGTCCGGTATCACATTTACTTGTTTGGTTTGCTTTTTGGAGATGATCCAGACCTGTTCATAAACAAGAATTGCTCTTTAATTGGAGTGTTTTTGTTTAAGCCTGTTGCCTTTAAAAACGGTCTGCCTTTCAGGGTTCCTTGGCAATCTCTTGGTAAGAAACACTGTTCTCTTCACATCCTCTGTGTTTGATACCTCTTAGTGTTCCCCAAAAGTTCACGTCTGCTTAGAACCTATGCATATGACATTACTTGGAAACAGAGTCTTTGTAGATGTAAACAAGTTAAGATGAAGTCATCCAGGATAAGCTCGGGCCCTAAATCCAATATGACTGGTGTCTTTAGAGGAATAGAGAAATTTGCACAAAGACACAGACACACAGGGAAAGCACCATGTGACTGTATGGGTAGAGATCAAAGTGATGTGTCTGTGAGACAAGGAAGGAATGCCAAGGAGTACAGGCAATCCTCAGAAACTAGGAGAGAAACTTCAGAGCCCTCAGGAGAAATCAACCCTGCTGACTCCTTGATGTCAGATTTCTAGTCTCCAGAACTGTGAGATAATAAATTTTCGTTGTTTTGGCAATTTGTTGCAGCCACCCTAGGAAATTAATCTACCATGTTATAAGTGTGTGCGTAACTTTCTTACAGATTGACATTTGGAATTTGTACACAGTAAACAACAGAATAATACGAAATGTAGATGTGTGCAAGGCAGGCTCTGGGTTTTCTTAAGCAGCAGTTCTAAGTAAGAGGTGGGCAGGTCTTCTTTACCTCTTTTCAGCATTTTGTTTTGAATGACAAGAAAAATTATGAAAAATAGCAGGACCAGAAAGACACTCTCTTTAGTAGAAAACTAGGCATTATCTAGGGCACCTTTCCAAGTTATCTTTGCCTTTCATTTTCCAACTGTAAGTTGTAGAAAATTAATACTGATGTAGATGATTCTTGTCCATAGCAGTGCATGTGAATTGTGTTCAGGGAAGTGCAGTTTTCTAGTTTTTCATCATCTCTTTGCAAATTCATTTAGCATTCCTGATTGCCTATACGAGTGTGGTTCTTTGAATCCTCTTTTGAACTGGTTATAACATCTTACTGATTCCTCATTAACTGAGCTCAATAAAAGCTTTGACATATGCTTATTTTATATTTTCGTAAAGGTCATGGCTTTACTCTTTGTAAAAGTCTATCCTTTAATAAGAATCTAGTCTGAATTCAGCATATAATTCTTAATTTTGATAATCTCCTTCAGAACCTAAGGGGAAAAAAAATCACAAGGACAAAATTTCCATTTCTTTCTACCCTATGTTGAAAGCCTTTCTGAATTTCCAAAAGCATTTTTACAAGATTCCAAATTCCTAAGTACTTTAACAACTAATATCTATTATAGATGACAAAAAGAATAGAAGAAATCTTTTTTTTTTAACATCTTTTTTGGGGTATAATAGCTTTACAATGGTGTGTTAGTTTCTGCTTTATAACAAAGTGAATCAGTTATACATATACATATGTTCCCATATCTCTTCCCTCTTGCGTCTCCCTCCCTCCTACCCTCCCTATCCCACCCCTCCAGGCGGTCACAAAGCACTGAGCTGATATTCCTGTGCTATGCGGCTGCTTCCCACTAGCTATCTACCTTACGTTTGGTAGTGTATATATGTCCATGCCTCTCTCTCGCTTTGTCACAGCTCACCCTTCCCCCTCCCCATATCCTCAAGTCTGTTCTCCAGTAGGTCTGTGTCTTTATTCCTGTCTTACCCCTAGGTTCTTCATGACATTTTTTTTTCTTAAATTCCGTATGTATGTGTTAGCATACGGTATTTGTCTTTCTCTTTCTGACTTACTTCACTCTGTATGACAGACTCTAGGTCTATCCACCTCATTACAAATAGCTCAATTTCGTTTCTTTTTATGGCTTAGTAACATTCCATTGTATATATGTGCCACATCTACTTTATAGAATAGAAGAAATCTTGAGAGACCCTTTCCAGAAAATTAGTCAAAACAATGACCTTTTTTGCAGTATGCCAGCCTCTCACTGTTGTGGCCTCTCCCGTTGCGGAGCACAGGCTCCGGATGCACAGGCTCAGCGGCCATGGCTCATGGGCCCAGCCGCTCCGCGGCATGTGGGATCTTCCCGGACCGAGGCACGAACCCGTGTCCCGTGCATCGGCAGGTGGACTCTCAACCACTGCGCCACCAGGGAAGCCCCTGCCCTTGGTCTTTTGAGCAGTGCCAATTCAAAGAACAAAGTTCAAAGTTATTCTGCTCCTCAGCATACCTTGGCTGAAAACCAGCTTCCGTGACCTAACATAACCCCAAGATAAGTTGACAACAGGAACTTAAATCTAATTTTCAAAGCTTCTCCAGTGATGTGAAGCAGCTTTGAAAGTATAATTGATATTGCCCTTTAAATTCTTAAAAACTGGGATGAGGATAACACTAGCATGAAAAGTGATGTAGTGATGAAGTTGTATCTGCATGACAATTTCATGTCCAACTGGGACAAGAGAAATAATAGTATTCAGAGGGCTTAGGGGGGAAAGGCAGCATGCCAGATGTGTCATGGGCAGAATGAAGTCTATTTTGCAGAACATAAGGAGAAGTAATGACCCATAAAAACTCGTGGTTGCCGCTCTAACACGAGAGGGGACTGGGAAAAAGACATAGCACATTTCCTTGCAGTCTGGCCTACCCCAGAGTTTTGGGGGTTTTTTATAGGTTTTTCACATGCTGAGCTGGAGAATCAAGAGTCTGGCTTGGAAACTGACTCAATTATTAGGCCCTGGATACGTTTGATGCTTAAGTTTCTTTTTATTCTCCTTATATAATTTTTTGAGGGATGCAAGAGACCCATAGCATAATGGCTTAGGATGGTGAATATCCTACACTTGTATAGTCATTTTATGTACCTGATTGAGTTTATTTTCATGTCTTAAGTTTTTCGGTCCCTGCTGACTTTGTTACTCAGTTCAAAAACGCCTGGTTTTTTTTGGCTGAGATAAGGGCCTAGGATATTTGCATCTCCTCTGGAGGCTCCTGCCTGCTCCTGTCTCCTCAGCTAGCACCATCTTTGTCTTTCACAGCTCCTCAGGTGGCTGAAATTTTCACAGCTTGTTAGGTGGTTCTGGCTTTCCCAGTTTGTAGCCCTGAATGACTGCTAGGGGAACAGCATTTGCACTCCCTCCCAAAGCCAAGCCTCACAGTGGAAACGTGTGAGTTGTGCCAGTAGCCTCCCAGAAATCCCCTGGGTTGTGGCAGATGAAACCTAACTCAGCATGGATTTCTTCCAGATTGGGAATTGATGTCCCAAACAGAAAGTGAATTGGACTGACTTCATCCTCAAATAAGTTGTCACCAGTGGAAATAAGAGCAACACGCCATGAAATGCCTGGCAAAATAAACAGAACACAGCATTATATGTGGAATATTTGTCCTTGTATATCACTTTTCTGTTAATAGTTGTTAATATGGCCGAGATGGTAAAATGTATTTAACAGAGGTTTCCCTTGATATAGCACTATTTTCAGGAGCCGGGGAAAAGTAGTGTTTTATCAGGAAGAAGGTAATAAGCAGGAATTGAAATGTTTTCATTTGGATCCTAAGTGGTGCCTGAGGTAAAATTGCATAATGTTAAGGCAACAATAATTGGTTCCTCCTGGCTTTCTCCTTTGAAGGAAATTGAAATTCAATTGCCTTTCAATGGAATACTCATGGAGTTCCAGTTGTCATTGCTCTGACCTTGCGCTTATCTATCCCAAGAATGGTATGGGAGCCAAAAAAGAAAAGGTCTGAAACAGCTGGGAAAAGAGTGCAATTACTTTAGGACAGATTGGAGGGGAATGGGGTATTCCAAATATATGAATAAATTTCAGTGTACCTCAGAGCCCATAATTGATTTGTTGCCAGTGTTGATATTAATTTGGAAATGGTTGGAAGTGGGGTACAATTCTTGTCATGTAACTATTATTGATGGTAAAGCAAAGTTTAATAAGAAGAGGTTAAGGTATGACAGAAGAGGCTTGGAGGCAAAATGAGAGAGCTACACTGAGTCTACTTGTTTTATGGATCTAGATAATTTTAAATAGTGCTTTAAGGTGCCATCATAAAAGGCTTGCAATAGCTGCTACTTATTCTTGGATACAATGCCAGGAAATCATTTATTCCTTATAAAAACTTGGTGGGGCTAGTACTGGTCATTTTAAAGATGAGGGATCTCAAACTTAGAAAAGTCAGGTGCCTTTCTCAAGGTTTGTATAGCTAAAAAAATTGTTGAGCCAGAATTTAGTCTAAGGTATGACTGACCCATCACTTCTATAAGACCCTGACTCTAAGAAAGATCATTCAGAAGGGGAAAAAAAAAAAAAAAACTATTGAGACTACAGATAAACTATTAATAGACATAGAGATAAGGCACAAGAGTTGTTAACGTGATGGTTGAACAAGCTGGTTGGAGAAGTACAGTGAAAAAGAACCATTAATTATTTGATAAATTTTACTAAAATTCCTCATTCTGTTTAATATACCAGAATAAGCATGCATTAAAAAGACATATTTTTAAACATTTTATTGTGGAACACTTCAAACATATTCAAAATTAAAGAGAAAAACGTTAGGGTGCCTTATATACCCATCACTTAGCTTAAACAATATCAACTCACGGCAAATCATTTCATCTATACCTCAGATCCTTCCCCACTACTAACAATCATATGAAACAAATCCTAGAGGTTATATTATTTCATCCACAAATATATCAATATGTGTTTCTAATAGATAAGAACTGTTTATTTTAAAATTAACCACAGTGTTATCTTACATAAAATCATAAGAACTCCTTAATATTCAAATATTCAGTCATTGTTCAATTTCCTAAAATATCTAAGAATTTTTTAAAAATCAACTTTATTAAGGTATAGCTTACATAAAATAAAAATAACCTGTTTTAGGTATACAGTTAAATGATTTTTATTTATTTATTTATTTATTTTTTTTGCGGTACGCGGGCCTCTCACCGCTGTGGCCTCTGCCGTCGCGAAGCACAGGCTCCGGACGCGCAGACCCAGCGGCCATGGCTCACGGGCCCAGCCGCTCCGCGGCACGCGGGATCTCCCCCGGCCGGGGCGCGAACCCGCGTCCCCTGCATCGGCAGGCGGACTCTCAACCACTGCGCCACCAGGGAAGCCCCAGTTAAATGATTTTTAACAAATATGTATACTCACGTAACCACAGCCAAAATCAAGATATAGAATATTTTCTTCATCCCCAGAGTTCTCTTTCTCAATTTCTTTCTCAATTTCTCCTCCACTAAACCCCAGTTCCTGGAAAACACCAATCTGCTTGCTGTATTATAAGTTATTGTTTCCTATTTCTTTTTTTACCTTTTAATATTTCCTTTTTAAAATTTATTTTAGCTTAATTTTCTCTTCTCTTTCTAGCTTCCTATGGTAAAACTTTGATAACTGATTTGAATATTTTTGGCCAAATGTAAGTTTCTAAAACTATATATTTCCCTCGAAGCACAACTTTTGTTGCATCCCATAAACTTTGATACATTGCATTTTCATTTTGTTCAAAATAGTTTCTAATTTCTTTTGATTTTTTTCTTTAACCTGTATGTTATTTAGAAGTTTGTAGGTTAATTTCCAAACATTTGGAGATTTTTCCATAAATGTTTCCATAACATTTCTAATTTAATTCTATTTTGAACAGGTAATATGCTTTCTGTGATTTCAGTTATTTTAACTTAGTTAAGACTCATTTTATTGGGCAGCCTATAGTGTATCTTGGTGAATGTTCCATGGGCACTTAGAAAGGTTATTGATTCTGCTGTGGTGTGTGCTGGTAAATGTTAATTGGGTTTAGTATGCTGCAGTGTTATTCTACCTTGTTACAGACTTTCTTTCTACTTGTTCTATCAGTTAATGAGAGAGTAAAGTATTTAAAATAACCAATTATGTTTGTGGATTTGTCCCTATTTCTTTCAGTCATTGCTTCAGGTATTATGAAGCTCTTTTAGTCTATGTACATCTATTTTAAATTGCTAAGTCCTCTTGAGGAATTTATACATTTATCTTTTATTCTTTTTCTGATATACATTTTACCTCATATTTATATAGCTATTCCAGTTTTTTCACCTTTATTTTTGTGTGATATGTCTTTTCCCATTCTTTAATTTTCAGCAAACTGTCTTCAGATTATAGGGGTTTTCTTGTAGAGAATTTACAATTGGGCCTTGTTTATGTTCAGTTTGACACTTTCTGCTTCTTAATTGAAATGTTTAAAACATTTACATTTAATGTAATTGTTGATACGGTTGAATTATAATTTATTACCCTCTTATGTGTGTTCTATTTTTCCTATGTATTCTTTATGTCTGTTTTCTCTTTTTTAACCTTGTGCATTATTTTTAAAATAATTCCACTTATTTCCTTTATTCTTTTCAACTGCTGCTTTAGGATTTAATATATTGCAATCCACTTTCAAATAATAGTATACCACTTGACGTATAAGACCTTTAAAACACTCCACTTTCTCCATTTTTCCGTTTTGTGCTTTCACTATACATTTTACTACTACATATAACCCACAAAATGATACAGTGCTAATAGTTTTCATTTAAACCGTCAATTGTCTTTAAAGCAAGTTTAGAATAAGTAAAAGAGTTATAGTCATACATATATAAGTTTGCCTGTCCCAAAGTTTTAATCAGTAACTTTTCTAAAGAACATTATTTTGTTTTAGTGAGAAATTAAGAGTCTGAAGTCTGGGTGCTAGGGTGCTCATTGCTACTGTGTTGGTTATTATAAGATTTTTTTCAAATAGTGAGATGTTTTAGTTTTCTATTCTTTCATAATGATTATCACAATCCTAGCAGATTTAAACAATACATATTTTATATATCCAGTTTCCATTACTTTAATTACTTTGCATGGATACAATTGTCAGTCTTTTTTTTTTTTTCCTGTATTTCTCTGTCTACTTTTAAGAGCTTCTCTTTTTCACTGGTTTTCAGTTATTTGATTGTTAGTATTCTATGTCTTGATGTTGTTTTCTTTGTGTTTATCCTTTTTAATGTTTGATGGCCTTCTCACATTTGTGGTTTATTATTTTCATTAAATGTGGAAAAATCTTGTCAGTTATTTCTCAAAACCTTGTTTCTGTCTCTATTTTGGAGATTCCAGTTACATGTATACTAGACCATTTGACATTAGCTCACCTGTAAAAAAGACTCTGTTCACTTTTTTCAATCATATTTCTCTCTGCTTCATTTGGATGGGTTTTACTGTATGTCTTAAAGTTCATCTTAAAGACATTTCTCCTGAAATGTCTAATCTGCCATTAAGCCCATATATTGAATTTTCCATTTTAGGTATAATATCTTTCATCTCTCTTAATTCTTTTTGGTTCTTTTGATACCATTTCTCTCCTCATCACATCTACATTTTCTTTTATGTAGACCTAGAGTAAGGTGCAAATCTTCTGAGGTCTCTACTGAATGCTAGGCTATAGTCATACATTGCCTATTCTGGGTATAATCAGTTATTTCTCTAAGAAGCATTAGCTTATTTAGGAAAAAGTTAAGAGTCTGCGCTAGATGTTAGAGTGCTTGTTACTCCTGAGTTAGGCACTGTTTGTAAGTTTAAAAAAATAGTGAGATGTATTCTTTTTTATTTCTAGATAATAAATTATCACAAACTTAACTTAAAACAATATATATTTCTTATTTCATAGTTCCTGCAGGTCAGATTTCTGAGCCTGGCTTGGCTTGGCACTTTGTGTTCTCACAAGGTGCTTGTGTTCTCACAAGGTTGCAATGAAAGTAATAGCCCACCTGTATTGTCATCTCGAGGCTCAAGTGGAGAAGAATATACTTCCGAGCCCAGAGTACATTCGTGTTTTGGAATCCATTCTTTTGCAATTGCATGTCTGAAGGCCCCAGCTTTTTGCTGGCTATTTACTGGAAGCTGCTTTCATGTTCTAGAGAGTGTCACAGTTTCTTGCCGTGAGAACTTCTCCATCATGGCCACCCATTTCATCAAACAGGCAAGAAGAATCTCTCAGTCTGTTAAGATGGAGTCTGATACAATCATGGGAGTAACCCTATCACATTTGCCATATAATATACTCAAATCAAGGCAGTATATCCAATAACCTTTGCCATATTCTTTTAATGAGAAACAACACAGATCCCACTCATTCTTGGAGACAGGATTACACAAAGGTATAAACATCAGAAGTGGGAAATCATTGTGCCTCTGTCCAATACTGAGAACTAGAATTTTTGTTAAAATAAGATAGACCACAAGTTAATACTAATCTATCTTATTCAGATTCAGGAGTACAAGAGTTTTAGTTTATTCATACATCTTAGATTTGTACCTCCTCTTTCCTATGTCCAAAATCCAGGTTCTCAACAACATAATTTTCAGTTGTCTTTATATCAGAATCCACGTACAGCAAGCTGAGAATAACAATACCATCAATATGATGTTCAAAAGTAGCTTAAGAATTTTTTTTCCTGAATTGTTTTATTCTTAAAATATGCCACTAGGTGTATTTGTCAAATCATTGTCTTTTTAATTGAGATGTCATTGACATATAACATTATGTTAGTTGTAGATTTCCCATATAACAATTTAATATATGAATGTAGTGTGAAATGATCATCACAGTATGTTTAGTTAATATCCATCACCACACACAGTTACAAGCTTTTTTTTCTTCTGATGAGAACTTTTCCCTTAGCAACTTTCAAAAATAGAATACAGTGTTATTAATTCTAATCACAAATCATTGTCTTTTAACTACATTGGTGTAGTTTCTGCAAATAAGTATACAATAAAGCCTTTTTGTTTCACTTTAATTTTTAGGATATAGTTTATGTTTCATTTTGTATTGAGGTATAGTTGACATAAAATATTATATTGGGTTCGGGAGTACAACATAGTGGTTTGATGTTTATATGTACATTATGAAATGAAGATAAGTAACTATCTGTTACCATACAAATTATTGCAATATTGTTGGTCTATGCTATACATTACATCCCCATGACTTATTTATTTTATGACTGGAATTTTGTAACTCTTAATCCCCTTTGCCTATTTCATCCATTCCCCAACCCACTCTCCCCTCTGACAATTACCAGTTTGTTCTTTGTGTCTATGAGTGTGCTTCTTCTGTCTCTCTCTCTCTCTCTCTCTTTTTTTTTTAGATTCCACATGCATGTAAAAATATGCAGTATTTGTCTTTCTCTGTCTAACTTACTTCACTTAGTATAATACCCTCTAGATCCATTCATATTGTCGCAAATGGCAAGATTTCATTCTTTTTTTATGGCTGAGTAACATTCTATTATGTATATATACCACATCTTCTTTATCCATTCATTTATAGATGAACACTTAGGTTGCTTCCATATCTTGGCTATTGTGACTAATGCTGCATTGAACATAGGGGTGCATGTATTTTTTAGAATTAGTGTTTTTGTTTTCTTTGGAAAAATACACAGAAGTTGAATTGCTAGATCATATAGTAGTTCTATTTTTAATTTTTTAAGGAACCTCCATACTGTTTCCCATAGTGGCTGCACCAATTTACATTCCCACCAACAGTGCACAAGGGTTCCTTTCTATTTCCGTCCTCATCAACACTTGTTATTCTTTTTTTTTTTAAATAAACTTATTTATTTTATTTATCCATTTTTGGCTGCTTTGGGTCTTCGTTGCTGCTTGCGGGCTTTCTCTAGTTGCGGTGAGCGAGGGCTACTCTTCTTTGCCATGTGAGGGCTTCTCATTGAAGTGGCTTGTCTTGTGGAACACAGGCTCTAGGTGCACGGGCTTCAGTAGTTGTGGCACACGGGCTCAGTAGTTATGGCTCACGGGCTCTAGAGTGAAGGCTCAATAGCTGTGGCGCACGGGCTTAGTTGCTCCACAGCATGTGGGATATTCCCGGACCAGGGCTCAAACCCGTGTCCCCTGCATTGGCAGGAGGATTCTTAACCACTGTGCCACCAGGGAAGCCCTTTCTTTCTGATGATAGCCATTCTGATAGGTGTGAGACGATACCTCATTGTGGTTTTGATTTGCATTTTCTTTTAATTAATGATGTTGAGCATCTTTCCATGTGTCTGTTGGCCATCTGTGTGCTGTCTTTGGAAAAATTTCTATTCAGGCCCTCTGCCCACTTTTTAATTGGATTGCTTATTTTTTTGTTTTTTAATATTGAGTTATTTGTATGTTTTGGATATTAACCCATTGTCAGATGCATCATTTGCAAATATCTTTTCCCATTCAGCGGGTTGTCTTTCTGTTTTATTGGTGGTTTTTTTCACTGTATGAAAGCTTTTTAGTTTGATAGAGTCCCACTTGTTTATTTTTGCTTTTGTTACCCTTAATTGAGGTGACTGATCCTAAAAGATATTGTTAAAACTGATGTCCAAGTGTGTACTGTCAATGTTTTTTTCCTGGGAGTATTATGGTTTCACATCTCACACTTAAGTCTTTAATTCCTTTTGAATTTATTTTTGTATATGGTATGAGAAAGTAGTCCAATTTCTTTCTTTTGTATGTATCTATTCAGTAACAATACAGGCCTACCACAAGAAACAAGAAAAATCTCAATCTAACATCATACCTAAAGGAACTTGAAAAATAAAAACAAAGCCCGAAGTTAGTAGAAGGAAGGAAATGATAAAGATCAGAGTGGAAATAAATGACATAGAGACTAAAAAAACAGAAAAAATCAATAAAAGTAAGAGCTGATTCTTTGAAAAAATTAAACAAAACTGATAAATTTTTGGCCAGATTCATCAAGGAAAAAAGAGAGGGCTCAAATAAAACCAGAAATTAAAAAGAAGTCAGAACCAACACCCAGAAGTACAAAGGATTATAAGAGATTACTACAAACAATTATATACTAACAAATTGGACAACCTAAAACAAATAGATAAAATTTTAGAGACATACAATCTTCCAAGACCGAATCAGGAAGAAATAGAAAATCTGAGCAAACCAGTTACTAGTAATGACATTGAATCAGTAATCAAAAAAATTCCAACAAACAAAGTCCAGGACCAGAACTTTCACAAGTGAATTCTACTAAATATTTAAAGAGTTAATACCTATCCTTATCATACTATTCCAAAAAATTGAGGAGGAAGGGTCACTTCCAGATTTGTTCTATGAAGCCAGTACTACCCTCATACCCAAACCAGACAAAGATACTATGAAAAAAGAAAACTCCAGGCCAATATCCCTGATGAATATAGATGCAAAATTTCTCAACAAAATACTAGCAAACCAAATTCAACAATACACTGAAAGGATCATACACCAAGATCAAGTGGGATTTGTCCCAGGGATGCAAGAATGATTCAGTATCCTCAGATCAGTCAATGGGATACATCACATTAACAAACCAAAAGAAGAAAAATCATAAGATCATCTCAATAGATGCACAAAGAACATTTGACAGAATCCAACATCCAGATATGATATAAGCTCTCAACCAAGTGGGTATAGAGGGAACATACCTCAACATAAGAATACCATATATGACAAACCCACAGCTAACATCATACTTGGTGAAAAGCTGAAAGCTTTTCCTCTAAGATCAAGAATAAGATAAGGTTGCCCACTCTCACCACTTTTACTCAACATTGTATTGGAAGTCCTAGCCACAACACTCAGACAAGAAAAAGAAATAAAAGGAATCCAAATTGGAAAAGAAGAATTAAAACTGTCACTATTTGCAGATGACTTGATACTGTATATGGAGAACCCCAAAGACCCCACCAAAAAATGTTAAAGCTAACAGATGAATTCAGTAAAGTTTTGGGGTATACTTTAAAATATTTATTTTGTTTTTTAAATACATAAAATTTGCATGACTCCAGTGTGAAATCTATAAAACATGATACATTGAAAGAATTAGTCTATATTCTATCCCTTGCATCTCCCCTATTATAAGCAGTCACCCCCATTTCCCTCCAACCCTCCATCTACTTAACCACTAGTATACTTTCTGTTTTTATAGATTTGTTTATTCTGGACATTTTATGTAAATGGAATCATATAATACGTGGCCTTTTGTGTCTGCTTCTTTCTCTTAACATAATGTTTTCAAGGTGCATCCATGTTAGAGGATAGTTTAGTACTTTGTTCCTTTACACATTTTTATTTTTCCATTTTGCTGTTTATGGACATTTAGGTTATTTCCAGTTCTTTCACAATTATTTTGAAGAATTCTATGAAATTTGTGTATAAAATGTTTGCACAGACATGCGATTTCATTTCTCTTGAATATACATACCTCATAGTGGAATTGCTGGGTCATGTGGTAACTCTAGTTTTAACTTTTTGAGGACCTAACAGACTCTTTTCCAAAATGACTGCAGCATTTTACATTCCCTGCAGCAGTGTACGAGGGTTCGGATTTCTCCCCATTCTTTTAAACACTTTTTACTCTCTGTATTTTTGATTATAGCCAACTTAAAGGTTATAAAGCGGTATCTTACTGTGGTTTTGGTTTGCATTTCCTTGATGGCTAAGGATGATGAGCATTTTTTTCATGTACTTAGTGGCTATTTGTATATCTTCTTTATAGAAATGTCTAATCAGATTCTTTGCCCACTCTTTACCTACTTCTTTTATTCGTTTCATATCACCATTTTTTAAAAACTTACCTTCTATTATTTTTAACGTGAGAAAATACATGTACATAAATATGGCCTTTTCCCTTCACAGATAAACAGTAGTTTGTGATATATAGTGCACGCCACCTTGCTTTGTTTAGTTAATACTTATGTTAATTGTTCTATAATTGCATATAGAGGTAGTCTCATTTCTTTTTAAAGCTATGTACTGCTGCATTGGGAGGGCATGCCATATGTTATTTTATGGTATACTCATACTATATTTAGTTAGTCCTCTATTTTTTGAACTTTTTATTTGGGTTATTTCCAATTTGTGTGCCATTTCGAATAATTATGCATAGAACTTTGTGTACACATCTTTATATTTGTTTTCAATATGTCACTGTGATAGATTTCTAAAAGTAGTACTTGTAGATCAGAATGTAAATACATACTTTTTATAGATGTTTCCAAATCTCTTTACATAAATGTTATGCCATTTTTTATTATCTCTAGTGAGGCATGAGAATTCTTGTGTTTAAAGAACTTTATCCAAAATTATGTTATCAAGTTTTGGATTTTTTCACTCTAACAGGAGAGAAATGGCATTTCAGTACAGTTTTAATTTGCACTTTGTTATGGTTAAAAGCCATATGCAGTTAATTTTCTATGAAAGGGCTGTTCGTATTCCTATCCTGTTTTTTCTTCTGGTCTGAGAAACAGATCTTTTTTTTTTTTTGCGGTACGCGGGCCTCTCACTGTTGTGGCCTCTCCCGTTGTGGAGCACAGGCTCCGGACGCGCAGGCTCAGCGGCCATGGCTCACGGGCCCAGCCGCTCCGCGTTATGTGGGATCTTCCCGGACAGGGACACGAACCCGTGTCCCCTGCATTGGCAGGCGGAAGATTTTTTTTTTTAACAAGGTTATTTGTAGAGATGTGGATGGACCTAGAGTCTGTCACACAGAGTGAAGTAAGTCAGAAGGAAAAAAACAAATATTGTATATTAACTCATATACGTGGAATCTAGAAGAATGGTACAGATGAACATATTTGCAGGGCAGGAATAGAGACTCATATAGAGAACGGCTGTGTGGACACAGTGGGGGAAGGAGGGGTGGGATGAATTGGAAGATTAGGATTGACATATATACACAACCATGTGTAAAATAGATAGCTAGTGGGAACCTGCTGTATAGCACAGGGAGCTCAGCTCGGTGCTCTGTGGTGACCTAGATGGGTGGGATGGGGAGGGAGGTGGGAGGGAGGTCCAAGAGGGAGGAGATATATGTATACATATAGCTGATTCACTTTGTTGTACAGCAGAAACTAACACAACATTGTAAAGCAGTTATACTCCAATAAAAAAAAATGCATTATACACAGCAACATTTTTGTTTACTGTTATGTGTAAACCCTTACACATAGGGATCTTCCATGTCTTGTTACTATCCTAAGGTGACAGTTTCATGAGAAAGTTACTTACAGTTTTTCCCGTTACAAATGGTTGCATCATTGCTTGTAAGAAATAATGTTTTGCTTTCGTCCCTGGAAATAATTAGGGACATTTATGGATTAAAATTAGTTTTCCTCTTTGAGTCCTACTTAAATTCATAAAGTCTTTTAAAATTTATCTTTTCTTTATCTGAGTCTGTCTTCATGGGTCTTTTTTTGGATAAGAATTTAACATAGCAAAGGACAAAATAGTATCATTTGGGATGTCTTTCCGGAAAATTGCTAAACTATTCCAAACATATAGAAATTCCTGAAAACACAATCTGGAGTTTTGTCACTACCTGTATCACAAAAGTATTAGTGGCTCATTCTTAGATATTGGTATTAGAATGTCTAGATAACATATTCAGAAGGGTGGAAAATAACTATAAATTTTACTAATGCCCAATGCAAGTTCTTTCTGAAACATAATTAAATGATGAGAATGATCTTTATTAACAAATCCTTTATTAATGATCATAAAGTTATTTAAAAACAATTTTTTTCCCATGAGATCAAGTACATGGATGTTCTTGTGTATGAATATTGGGGTATTTTCCAAAGGGCTAATCTCAAGAGAGGATATGTTAGTGAGAAAAAAATTAACTAAAAACTTCAAATCTCGATAGTTTAATACAGTGTTTATTTCTTACTCCACAAGGTCTAATATATATTTAGTTGCCCTTTATATTTTGTAATCTACATCTTGAATACATGTGTTCAAGGTCAGCTTGGTAGGGGAAGATAAAAATAAAGGAAACACACTGGCTCTGAAATCCTTTGACCCTAAAGTGAAACTCATCATTTCAGCTCACAACTAGTTGACCAGAATGGTTACGTGGCCTCAATCTAACTGCAAAAGAGGCTGGAAAATATAGAGGAGTACATAGATAGTTGATGTGTCCCTAGGGATGAATCATAAGAAAAGCCTTTTTTGCACTGGAGGTCAGGAATCTGAGGATTGTCTTATGGCAATTGAGAAGAAATAGACTTGGAAGATGTGGAAAGGAGACGAAAAAGGAAGTGTCCGGAGAAAGAGAGAGAGCCCCACCGACATGACAGCAGGCCAACTCATATTGAAGTCATAAAACAAATAAGAAATCCCCTACTTTGGTGATTAAGTAATAATTTTCTGGCAACAGTTATATCTGTCATTCATTTTAAAGTCACATTTTGCTTTATGCTATAATTATTTTTAATTACCCACAGATATTCAGTGAAGATACTACAGAGAAATAGCCTTGTGTTGTTGGTAGATAATCCTTTAGGGAAAACACATGGAGAAAGATTCCTTCAAGTATGGCATAAAATGGGGTGGAAAGAAAAATTCTCAGAAATTGAGAAAAGCTATGAAAGATAATTAAAATCTAGCTTTCAGGGGAGCAGAGTAAGAAATTTCAGGAGATCATAAATTAGCCCTTCCCTGACTCTATAGTCATGGCAGAAAAGTATGGCACTGAGACTTCTACCCCATGGCAAACATAATGTTCTAACCATTTAAAGGTGAGAGTGACGCTGTAAGGTTGGAAGATTCAGGATTTTTGTGGTTAAACTGATAATACTCCATTTATTGACTTCTTAGTATTCAGTAAAAATTATGTTATATAATTTACAGGTTATCTTATTTAGGTCGAACATAGTAGATATTAACTTTTCTATTTTATAGATGAGATCACTGAAGCTTTGAGAGTTGAAATAACTTGCCCAGAATATATACGTAGTAAGGGGAAGAGGGAGGATTCAAATCAAGATGAATGCCTTAGGCTCTGTTCTTTTCTTATTTCACAGTATATGCTGATTTGAAGAGTTTTTGCCATCAGTAGAGTCTGCACTTACTGGAACTTGGTATTTGTAAATAACAGATATCAAAGGCACTCACTTGTTTTGGTTAAGAAACTCAAAGGACTACTATTGTACTCTCCAAAGTGTTGATCAGATCATTTCTAGACTTCCTGTGAACCTTTGTAGATGTTTGAAGCAGTATTTTCCTTGATGAATAAGATACAACTGCAACTGAACACATCCTAGGTTCATGATGCGTCTAATTAGGCAAACACACGTAGCTGTTGAAGGGGAAGAATTAAATGTCAGATTAAAAATATTTAATGGCTGAAGTTAGGATAACATAGAATGCTTGTTCCAAGGCTTTAGGAGCCATACTGTCCTAATTCTTCACCTACAGAATTCATGCTTGAAAAAAGCTAATCTGTGGAGAAATCCTTTTACAAATTGCTTGATTCCAACCAGCTACCAGAGGAATAAGCAATCTGTTCCTGCATTAATGGGCTGTTACCTAGAGGAAACACTTAGGCAAGATTGCAAGCTGTCTTTTAAAAATTCTGGTAAGCAAAAATGTCAAAGAGGGCTGATTTTACCGAGTTGGCCTTTGAATCCTAAACTGCTTATTAACACTTACGTGTTTGGAACATACGTAGAGCAAGCAGCCTATTTGTGTCATGTGGGACAATTAGCTAAAACCAAAACCACTAACTGTTTTGTCCTTTGGTTAGGAAACAGAAGTTCATATGTTGCTTTAGCATTTAGTGGACTGTGATGAAGATCTATTAGGCTTGAATGAGCAATTTTTTGTTTGCTGTTTACTGCTTTATATTGAATACTAGTCTCTTCTTTAAGAATGCTTCTGAAAAGATAAGTTTACAGATCAAGAAACACTTGCTGAAATCCTACTCAGCTCTGTTCTGTTTTATAGCGCATCACCTGTGCTGACCAAAACTTGCACTTCTCAACTACATTATATATTTTAGTAACTATATATTCATTTAAGAAATATGCTGGAATAATTCAATTCCAAAAACATATATGGTTATCTTCCATTTCCAGTGAGGCATGCTTTCTAACACATAAGAAAAAGTGATTACTTTATAGAAGCCACAAAATGCTCTCTTAAGTTACAAAATCTTCTTGAGGTAACATTATCCTTTTTCTTCCCTGAGCAGAAATAAAAGCTATATGTAAGCAATATTAAATGTGTTGCTAAATTTTAGTAAAAAAAAAATTCAATTAAAAAAAAAGGTAAGGCTGAGCAATCAATTTATATCTGGTTCAGAGCATGTTACAAATACCAAGAGATTTCAGAGTGTTGAAATGAATCACAGAGGCATTCATGACTGAGTAGCAACAGGGAATGATATAAAATAAGTTCCCAGCTTGGGGGTTTCTGTAGGTTTCTCCCTTTGCCATGCAATCAGTCATGTGCAGTATTGCATTCTTTCCATTTCTGCATTCATCACTGTACTGGCAATTGCACTGGAGAAATTGAACAGAGCAGAGGAGGAAAGGAGTCTGGCTGGACTGTTCAGTGCCAGTGGCAGGCCTTTTCCCTTGAACTTGAGTTTGGGGGTTCCATTTGGTTAGAGATGAGTTTACAGCCATGGACACTTTAACATGTGCTTGGGAAAATTCAAACATTCTTGCTAAAAAGCGCAAACCCTTAATAAGGGAATTCTGGTATGATAAAGCAAACTGTGTCCAAACATGGGGTTTTAAGAACATTTGCGTTTAGGATCTAAGCAAATCCTAGGATCATCAAAGTACAGACATAGTAGGTTCAATTTATTTAGCATCCACCAAGTGCAAAGCTCTGTGCTGGATGTTTGGGAGGCTACAAACTGTCTCTTTTCAGGAGTGGGAATTCTTCAAGACATAAATGAAAAGTTATTTTGTGACTCAGCTGAGTCTATAGCAAGGGCTAGATGAAGGCTCCAGAAAAATCAGTGTCATAGGTCTTTCCAAGAAGAATTTGGAATAGGGAAGACTGGGAATGTTTGATGGAAAGCATGAGAAAAGTGGCTAGAAAATGAGCAGAGGGAAAAGGAGCAGAGGGAGGAGTGACAACGTTCATGCCCAGGACAGGGTAGGAACCAGCCTATCTGGAATGGGGGTCTTATCGTAGCCATGCTTTGTGAGCATCTTATAGGTCCCAGGGACTGGAGGAAGACAACTGCATGTAACACAGAAGATTTACATTGTCTGAAAAGAAAATGGTAAAAGTTCATTGCCAGAAAACTTTGAAAATACATGGCCTTCCACCTATGAGATAGTCAGTGTACTTCATGTATCCAGACTAGTCATGCTGAGCATATGATGTGAGGCTGGAGAGAGCCTAGGCTTAAGTCTATTATTTTCTCCTACCTGACGTGTTTGCTTATGTTTATTTTACATGTGAGAAATTGATCCGTCAATTAATTTTGATGTATTCTAGCCATTCAGTTTTGTAGCAATTTAATGTTTACTCTTGGATGACAGATTGTATTTTATGAAAGTCATTTGGTACAAGAAACTATTTTCCTTTGAAAGTTTATTGGAGGAATCAGTGGCTCAAGGACATGTCTCTAAAATCTGCTAATTCGAAGTGGGATTATAAACTTCAACTAGGGGGCCAGTAGCCTCTTATATTACTAACTCTGATATAAAGTTTGGAGTTTCCACTATGAATTCTGTTCCCAAGTTTCAAACTTGGTCTCTTTTGGAAGTACCTGGATGTGGTGTTTGTCGATACAAAGGAGCCCACTTAGATTCTGGTTTCTGAGAGAAGAAACTTATACTTACCCAAACAACTCATAATCAAAATGTTCCAGAATGATTTTCTGTCATCTTCTTGTTTTTATGATTGGATCAACTTGAACAAAGATAGAAACAATGATGTCATGCCTGGATTTCTGAGTTCCTGAGTTTCTCAAATAGGTACATTATAATAAGGAACTTACTTTCTTTAGACAGATCTCCTAGATCAACCTGGTATTAAGGAACTTTCATTCATTTCCTGTTCATCAAGAAAAGAAGGGATAGGCTGTTGGCCAAAGAAAGAGTTAACTTGGCCTTATGTATGCTACTGGCTGTTGGACATGATATCCCTTAATTTTTATGCAGCGTTGCTAATGAAAGTTATACAAGCAAATTTTTCTTTATATTAAAAAAAATCTAATTTATTTGGTTCCTCTGTGTCTAAAAGACCCATTGTATATTTTAAAAATAAACTAACTCAGTACTAAATTCATTACTTTCATAATCTCAGAAAAGAAGGAAGAAGGCTTTGGTAAATTCTGTGTTATTTTTGAATATATCTAAAATGACATTAGAATGTCATTAATATGACATGACTCATATAGACATGTATCTTAGGGAAGAGTGAGAAGGATGCCACCCACGTTGGGATTTTTGGCAGCACAGGAATATTTGAACTTCTATATGAAATTACCAGTTTGTGATATTCATATGTTATTCCTCTTGGTTAGTTTCAATTCATATAATTCCTATAGCAAGAGAGCTTATTCTTACTTTCGGAGAAACTCAGGAGTAATGAGAGAGATAAAGAGTATTATGAAAATAATACTCCAAAAATAAATTTCCTTGGTAATTTGTGTGAGGGTTCTATACATGAACTGATGTCAAGGCATTTAGCTTGCTTATTAATTTTCTATAGATTTTTTCTGTAGTTTAAGATTAGATATTTAACAAGAAATAAAAGATATATAGGTAATTTTTAAAGTCTTAATTTTGATTTCCTCGAGATCTAATTATTCTTTTTTTTAATTTTTAAAAAAATTTTTAACATCTTTATTGGGGTATAATTCTTTACAATGGTGTGTTAGTTTCTGCTTTATAACAAAGTGAATCAGTTCTACATATACACATGTTCCCACATCTCTTCCCTCCTGCGTCTCCCTCCCTCCCACTGCTAATTATTCTTGAGGAAGATTCCTATACAAAGTTGAGACGTGAGGTATGTTATTAAGGAAATCAATTATTTGAGTAATATTTTGGTTGAGTGATATTTTTGTTTCCAGTATTATTGATTTAAGGAAAATTCTACACATGTAGAGTGAGATGGAAACTTGGGCAGTTTTACAGGCAGTTTGGGTCAAATTGATACTTTTCTTAAACCACAAAAACAATGGTTTATGTCCTCAACATCATAGAGCAGATGTTCCCAAATAATGTCTCTGGGATATGTGAGATATTCATAACAATATAGGAGATACCTTTTAAAAATCTCATGTTTAAATGACTTTCAGAACACAACTTACATAGTTAAAGACTTATTTTCTTTAAAACTTCTCAGGTATTTTAATACACACAAGTACTTTGGGACTCTCTGAACAGGAGACAGTGTCTATTAGAAATAATAGTGGGTTTTGATAGCATTATAAAGGTTTATGGCCAGGAGACACAAGAGTGTCCTAAGTTGGCCTTGTACTAATCACATTTTCTCTCTGCAAGAGCCCCAGAGGAAACTGTATACAGAATAAGCAATGACAATAATAAATAGGAACTCCAAGTACCATCTTAATAATGTGAATGCCTGATACTCCAGTGAAGTCTCTTAAGTATACTGGTGAAATACATAGGAATAAATGATTTCTGTTCATTTTCCCAAGCTTACCAATGTGATTCTATTCATTCTAAGACCAGTTTGGCCAGCTGAGCCAGGCTGCAAGTGAGGCTACCATCCATTTAAATGAAAATAGGAAGTAGATGACAGAAAATGGTGGACTTGCTCTGAGTGAATACTAACATATTTCCTAACTCATTCCTTGAAGGGAATGTATGCAAGAAAGAAAAGGAGAAAGGCCAGAGAGCGAGGTCACGAGTCTGAGATAAGCTAACTCACCAAACCGTATGGCAGGAAGTGCTGGAACAACAAAAAAAAAAACACACAGAAAGAGAAAGAAAAGCAAGAGTGTTAGGTCCAGAGAAAGGACCCAGGCTGGTGAACCTGCTCACCTGCACCAAAACAGGTGCTAAAGCACACAGTGCCACAGGTGCACCCGTTAAAGCATCATTTACCCAACCCAGTAATCAGAGAGGTTCAAATAAGTATTATGAAATCTGTCCAATCAGAATAATAAATCATCATCTTTGGAGGAACAGGGAGGGGTAAGGGAAATTAAGAAAAACTAGCATCCCTCAGCCCTACAGATTCATCATTGGCCAAATTTATTGACCAGTCTGTGTGGGTTCTTTTGGGTTTTTTTTAAAGAGAATCTCATAAGGATCAACTTTTAGAGAAAATACTTGAGAAGATGATGCATTACTCTGCACACATATCCTTAAAGCCGTTGCTAAAATGAATGAGTCTACGTAAGTGGTAAAATACTGAAGAACTTGCCCTCCTTTCCTTTAGTAGTATAACAATAATACTTTTCAACTAACTGGGGATTTTGCGACCTGAAATCTGAAATGGTGTAGATCAGGAGAAGTCTGCATCTTCCTAGGAATGGGTAGTAGTAGAACCTTTCCTGAATCAGTTATTTTGATGCTGGGTATACGGAGGATTTATGAAGCTGAACATAGGGAGGAATGCGTAAATCCAGGAGAGCATCTAACCACTTCTACTACTGCAAAGCCTATTCAAGTTTACTGGAATAGGAGAGGACAGACACATTGCATGGTTTAGGCTAGATGACTTTGTACATTACCTTCAGTCTAGGACAGCTGTTTTATAAGAGGACAGTTGTTTATAATGTTAAAGGCTACAACTGCTTTTGTGATTGATTTAGGGTCCTGTTTTGAGTGTTCCTGCTAGGGTAAAGAAAAATTGGCCTCCTAAAACCATCATCACTTCGTTATTTATTTACTGTTTTTACTATTCATAGTAAAGAATATATTAGTACAGTTTTTCAGTTAATTCTTAACTTTCTTGAAGAATTGAAAACTAGCTACAGTGGATACACTATTTGTTTTTTATGTACCAAAAACAAGTTCACCTTGCATTTTGTTTGTATGGTTTTCCATTTCCTTGCAGTTCTGGATTACCTTTCATCAGCATATTCTTTGAAATGAGCTTGAATTATTTGTTCTATATTTTATATTGAACTTGGGCTCCTGTCTTCTGGAAACAAATGGCTTGTTCACATATTGTTTTTGAAGCACAATTTGCATTTCTGTGAACCAGGGATTAGGCATTGTGTGTAGATTAGGAATAATTTATGTCTAATTAATAATTGATGTTTTTCCCTATTCTGACTGAGATTTTGTTCTGCATAAGATGAGAAGAGCAGAGTACTCCCTACTGATGACAAGAGAAAGCATTTTTCAAGTGCAAAGAACACTAAAACATTGAAATCCGCTGCAATGGGATTTTTAATCACTTCACTGCTAAATAATGGAAACTGTTGGATCCCAGATATTTGTCACTATTCTTGTCTTTTGAAATTAGAAAACGTGTGCATGTAATGATGCCAAAATTCAAAATTCAAAAACTTGGTGACCTCACATATCTAGAGGGCACCAATAAACTTGAAAAGGACACCGAGAAGACCTCGGGGCAATCAGAAAAAGAAGCCACAAAGCTCAAACACTAACACTCACTAATTTTTGTCAGGGGAAAGTCCCTCAGGTGCTCATTTAAAGCAATTAATCTATATATAATTTTTTTAAATGGGCTTTTTAAATTTAAAAGGAATTATAGACTTACTGTAGTAATTCCAATAATACAGAAGTATTTACAGTAAAAAGTAACTCTGCTGCCTCTCATACTCCCATTCAACTTCCCAGCAACAATAAGTATTAATTATTTCTAGTCTCTAAAATTCAACACACCTATTTTATTTCTTAGATTAAAACATCCAATTAGAATTGCTGAGAAAGGTACCGGGAAGGAGTTAGAAGCTCTGATAGTCTGTCTATGAGAGTAGAAACAAAAATACAAAGCAAAAAACAAACAACCAAAAAACATATTAACACAGTCACAGGTACTCCAGAATCATGACAGTCTGGAACATTTGGTTTACACCAGGTTTCAAGCAGTACTTTTAAATGAAGCATTGCAAGAATGTGTTCAAATGAGAGCAAAGTCATCTGACAGCGTTTTCCACAGTGTGGGGATTAGAGCTCATTGCATGCAATATGTTTAGCACAAAGAATACACCAGAAGTCCCATTACTGTTAACAGTAGATCAACCTAGCCTCTGCTTTTCTTCTTTGGTTTTAATGCTTTCATCCACCCAACATATCAGAAACCCACATTCATAGCCATGTCAAAATGCATCCCAAAATGTTACATTGCAATATAGAAACATATTAATATTTACTGCCATCTCCTGTACATTCACCTCTCTGTCTTTCACTCCCTATACTTTGTTCTTAAACCTCATGAAAACACCCAATTTCTTGATGTTTTTATTACCTTCCAATCTACCACCTATCTGATGGCTTCCGTGGTTTCCACCACTTAGGTTTGACTCTGTGTAACAAAAGTCACTCTCTTCCGACTGACCAAGAGGACCTTAATATTCCTCCCAATCTGACTAAAGCTGGCTTCCGGAGTTTAGGTCCCTTACCTTCCTTTTTCTAGAGCATTTACATAAAAAAACTTAAAAATTATAAATTCTTTCAGTGCCCCTTTGAGATTTAGATCTTTTATAATGCTTTTTGCCTGTTGTGCTACCCAGGAATGTCTTTCTCTAGGACTTGGGAGCCATTCCTTTGATAAGTAATCCTCAGCAAAGATACTGTCCTTATCACCCGGTCTGTGGGAGAGTAAACCTTAATCAGTGGGTACCTTACTTCACGATGTAAATCTGTCTCCTGTCATGAAAATATGAGAAAGTATCCTTTTTCTTTGACTACAGCCAATTAGCAAACAAAGGTGGTCTAGGATCCCCCTTCCCTCAGAGGAGTTGAAGTGAGTTCAGACTGAGCTCTTGTCTCTCTCCCTTATTGCAGCAGTCTTGAATAAAGTCTTTCTTGCCTATTTACCTTTGTTTAGTGCAGTTTTTGTTTGATACCATCAATGTATTGATCCACTTTACCTTCTGCTTTTCCAATTCCAACCCTCATATCAAGTCAGTACTTCACCTTCTCTACTGTTACATCAGGTTGTTTTGTATGACTATAGAGAATTAAACAATCTTTTTCCCATTTACGTGGGAGTTTTCCCAATTTTACCACTGTCTTCAATCTAGATAATTGTCACCTGTGCCAATACTAGATATTTACACTTATAAAAAACTTTGTCAATTTGATAGCATGAATGGCATTTCAAATCAATTTCATTTCTTTCTTCCTTACACATTGCTGCTAGTGTAATCTCAAATATATATATGTGTGTATATATATATATATATATATACACACATATATATATATACATATATATGACAGTGATACTCTTCTGTTAAGATCTAAATTATTCCCACTGACTTTAATGTTAAGAAGTTAATTCTAATTTAGAAGAGGTGTTCTATCATTTAACCTGCCCATATCACAATCTTTACCTTTCACCACCTCCTACAGTGTAATCTGTGCTCTAGTCATACTGATTGATTGACAACTTATTAATGTTTCAGAGTGTTTTCTATGTCTTTGACTTCACTGACACAATTCTATTCCATCATGGGTACACTCATTCATTCACCCATTCATTCAAAGTTTTCTTAGAAATATTTATTAAGCACACATTAAAAGTCTATCAGAAATTTTCCATCTATTTGTGCCTGATGACACTATCTCCTTTTTCAAGATTCAGCTTAGTGCATATTCCATAAAACATTGTTAACCCTCCCTATAATGTTGAATTAACCTCCTTCCCTTTTTCCCGACTCTATTACATTCTTCTATCACAGAACATGTAACTTTTTTGGCACTTGTTTACATACTTAACGACTGAAGAACCAGAAACTACTTTGATTCTAGCAAGCAATGTTTTAATGGGCGGAGGAATAACATTGTCTATTCTGACTAAATTTGAGTTATTTTTGTCCCTTTTTTGATTTAAATTAATTAGTTTGAATGTCTCTACCTATTGGTTTAGTGCTGCATATACAACATCTCTGACATGTAACGCTCTCATATGCTTGGCTTTGACCCTTGGTTAATGACCTTATTGAATGGTCTATTCCTTATATAAAGACATGATTCAAGTACTTCATAAGACGGTCTGTTGAGAAAAATGTCCTTGAACCTGTTTAATCTTTGAAATAATTATATTTCACAAAAATAATTACAGAAACATCTTGTCTAACAAGAACCCTCCATGCGTGAATCATTCTGGATATATAAAATTTTCCAATAGCTTAGCACTTTAAATACCCAAACTTTAAAAATGTTCTAGTGATAGAAAATATTTTATGTATTTGTTATATATGCCATTTATTTTAATTAGAATTTATGGGATAGAGCTACTATCTTCTAATATTTTGTTTACCATATAGGATCATCATTTTGAACAACCTGTGACATATAAAGTTCTGGTACTTTCAGGAGCAGCTCAGTGTTTTAGAACTGTGAGCCCTCTGGCTGCTGCGTGCACATCCTGCCTTTCATACACTTTCTCTGTTTCGATAATACACTGCTTTTTGGAAGCTTGAAAACCATATACTCTAGTTTGTAAAAGTTTTATGTAAAACAATAGCAAGGACACACTAACACTTTGGCCAGTAAAATTTCTGATAATGATACTACCTGCTCAAAAGTCAAAGAGAAGAAAAACTGTTTTCTTACGATTAGTATTTGGGACGACAGATGAGCTCTTGGTAGGTAAACTAATTTTGATGGGTTCTGATATTGAGATATCAGCAACAAAAGTGATTCCTTACATTCCTTATGTAATGTTTTACGATAGCTAATTAAGATTAGAAACACCAATTTAGGTCATTTTGAATCAAACCTGGTACACTATGTATTTAGGTTAGGGGTTAGTTATTATACATGCAATTAGGATGATCAGAAAGAGAACTTAAAAAGAGTCTGTCAATGGACATCATCAGAATGGGCATCACCAGAAAATCCACAAACAACAAATGCTGGAGAGGGTGTGGAGAAAAGGGAACTCTCTTGCACTGTTGGTGGGAATGTAAATTGATAACAGCCACTATGCAGAACAGTATGGAGGTTCCTTAACAAACTAAAAAGAGAGTTACCATATGACCCAGCCATCCCACTACTGGGCATATGCCCCTAGAAAGCCATAATTCAAAAAGACACATGCACCCCAATGTTCATTGCAGCACTATTTACAATAGCCAGGTCATGGAAGCAACCTAAAGGCCCATCAACAGACGAATGGATAAAGAAGATGTGATACATATATACAGTGGAATATTACTCAGCCATTCAAAGGAACGAAATTAGGTCATTTGTGGAGACATGGATGGACTTAGAGACTGTCATACAGAGTGAAGTAAGTCAGAAAGAGAAAAACAAATATATATTAACGCATATATGTGGAATCTAGAAAAATGGTGCAGATGAACCAGTTTGCAAGGCAGAAATAGAGACACAGATATAGAGAACACGCATATGGACACCAAGGAGGGAAAGCGGGGGTGGTGGTGGTGGTAGTATGAATTGGGAGATTGGGATTGACATGTATACACTAACATGTATAGAATAGATAAGAACCTGCTGTATAAAAATAAAATAAAATAAAATTCAAAAAAAAGAGTCTATGTACTTAACCTCCCCTAAACTTGCTAATAATCTGAAATTAAAGGCTAAACATCAGTTTTTGTATTGTACATGGTTCTTGTCAAACTTGGCAATATCCCTAATTTGATATCTTAAAAAAATATTTGCACTTTTGTCTCAATAAAAGTTAATTGATTTGGAGAGCTGGAAATTTTAAACTATCATAATCTCTTATTGACTGTCACATATTCAACAGTTCTGGGTTGGTGAGGAAAATAGTTCAGTGGGTAGTATGGTCAATTTTATCAATTCCAAAATCAAAAATGAGCATAAAAAGGAATTGTCTGTTTCCTGGCTTTTCATAAGTGAATTGTGTATAATGCTAAGCATGGCATCCAACAAACCAGCATTTCTTTAGGAGTGCATTTATATAATGAGATGGTCTCTTGAGCAAATGTATCTGGGTAAGGGGAGAGTGTTAAGGGTGATGAGGCTTCAGAACATTCTATAGAAGCACTCATAGATTCAATGCATGTCATGAACTCCTTCTAAAACTGCAGGACTGTACTTGAAGGGAGGCATCCTGCTATGTGAAATATTTTAACTGACAGGGGTCAGTAGGCACAAATAACATTTTGACTTGCTATTATTACAGAGAAAGTATTTGAATTTAAAAGTCAAATGTGAATTAGTGGAGGGATAGATCAATGTGGCAGTTAAGACCTCTCATCTCCATCCCCTTCCCAACCTAAACACTAAAAATGACAGATGATATTGACATAATTATAGACATAAAAATAAAGCTGATCAGGAACAGTGCCTGGAGTTTAGGGGCAACAACCCTTCCATGTAGTCAAAAATCCACAGTATAACTTTATAATGAGCCCTTGGTATCTGCGATTCCACATTCTCGGATTCTGTAGTACTGTAGTATGTATTTATTGAAAAAACATCCACATATAAGTGGACCTGCACAGCTCAAACCTATGTCATTCAAGGGTCAACTGGGTAGATATATAAACATAAGCATTGGAAAACAACTGTACTAGCAATGGAGACACCCTAAAAGAAAGACCATACTCCTCTGTTACTCTCTTTTTATTTTTTTAACATCTTTATTGGGGTATAATTGCTTTACAATGTTGTGTTAGTTTCTGCTTTATAACAAAGTGAATCAGCTATATGTATACATATATGCCCATATCCCCTCCCTCTTGTGTCTTCCTCCCACCCCTCTAGGTGGTCACAAAACACCGAGCTGATCTCCCTGTGCGATACAGCTGCTTCCCACTAGCTATCTCTTTTACATTTGGTGGTGTATATATGTGCATGCAACTCTCTCACTTCGTACCAGCTTACCCTTGCCCGACCCCGTGTCCTCAAGTCCGTTCTCTACATCTGCGTCTTTATTCCTGTCCTGCCCCTAGGATCATCAGACT
The DNA here is from genome assembly GCF_008692025.1 of Phocoena sinus. NCBI lineage: Eukaryota > Metazoa > Chordata > Mammalia > Artiodactyla > Phocoenidae > Phocoena > Phocoena sinus. The sequence goes on along the minus strand of NC_045768.1, from coordinate 74,683,588 downwards.
TTTTTTTTTAGATTCCATATATGTGTGTTGGCATACGGTATTTGTTTTTCTCTTTCTGACTTACTTCACTCTGTATGACAGACGCTAGGTCCATCCACCTCACTACAAATAAATCAATTTTGTTTCTATTTATGGCTGAGTAATATTCCATTGTATATATGTGCCACATCTTCTTTATCCATTCATCTGTCGATGGACACTTAGATTGTCCAGGCTACTGTAAATAGTGCTGCAATGAACCCTGTGGTACATGACTCGTTTTGAATTATGGCTCTCTCAGGGTATATGCCCAGTAGTGGGATTGCTGGGTCATATGGTAGTTCTATTTTTAGTTTTTTAAAACCTCCATACTGTTCTCCATAGTGGCTGTATCAATTTACATGCCCACCAACAGTGCAAGAGGGTTCCCTTTTCTCCACACCCTCTCCAGCATTTGTTTGTAGATTTTTGATGATAGCCATTCTGACCAGTGTGAGGTGATACCTCATTGTAGTTTTGATTTGCATTTCTCTGATGATTAATTATGTTGAGCATCCTTTCATGTGTTTGTTGGCAATCTGTATATCTTCTTTGGAGAAATGTCTTCTGCCCATTTTTGGATTGGGTTGTTTGTTTTTCTGATATTGAGCTGCATGAGCTGCTTGTATATTTTGGAGATTAATCCTTTGTCATTTGCTTCATTTGCAAATATTTTCTCAGATTCTGAAGGTTGTTTATGGTTTCCTTTGCTGTGCAAAAGCTTTTAAGTTTCATTAGATCCTATTTGTTTGTTTTTGTTTTTATTTCCATTTCTCTAGGAGGTGGGTCAAAAAGGATCTTGCTGTGATGTATATCACAGCCTATGTTTTCCTCTAAGAGTTTTATAGTGTCTGGCCTTACATTTAGGACTTTTAATTCATTTTGAGTTTAATTTTGTATATGGTGTTAGGTACTGTTCTGATTTCATTCTTTTACATGTAGCTGTCCAGTTTTCCCAGCACCACTTATTGAAGAGGCTGTCTTTTCTCTATGGTATATTCTTGCCTTCTTTATCAAAGATAAGGTGACCATATGTGCATGGGTTTATCTCTGGGCTTTTTATCCTGTCCCATTGATCTATATTTCTGTTTTTGTGCCAGTACCATACTGTCTTGATGATTGTAGCTTTGTAGTATAATCTGAAGTCAGGGAGCCTGATTCGTCCAGGTTTTTCTTTCTCAAGATTGCTTTGGCTATATGGGGTCTTCTGTGTTTCCATACAAATTGTGAATTTTTTTGTTCTAATTCTGTGAAGAATACCATTGGTATTTTGATAGGGATTGCACTGAATCTGTAGATTGCTTTGGGTAGTATAGTCATTTTCACAATGTTGATTCTTCCAATCCAAGAACATGGTATATCTCTCCATCTGTTTGTATCATCTTTAATTACTTTCATCAGTTTCTTATAGTTTTCTGCATACAGGTCTTTTATCTTCTTAGGTAGGTTTTTCCTAGTCATTTTATTCTTTTTGTTGCAGTGGTAAATGGGTGTTTCCTTAATGTCTCCTTCAGATTTTTCATCATTAGTGTGTAGGAATGCAAGAGATTTCTGTGCATTAATTTTGTGTCCTACTACTTTACCAGATCCATTGATTAGCTCTAGTAGTTTTCTGGTAGCATCTTTAGGATTCTCTATGCATAGTATCATGTCATCTGCAAACAGTGACAACTTTACTTCTTCTTTTCCAATTTGGATTCCTTTTATTTCTTTTTCTTCTCTGATTGCTGTGGCTAAATCTTCCAAAACTATGTTGAATAATAGTGGTGAGAGGGGCATCCTTGTCTTGTTGCTGATTTTAGAGGAAATGGTTTCAGTTTTTCACCATTGAGAACGATGTTAACTGTAGGTTTGTCATATATGGTCTTTATTATGTTGAGGTAAGTTCCCTCTATGCCTACTATCTAGTCTCCAGAAAGTTTGTATAATAAATGGGTGTTGAATTTGTCAAAAGCTTTTTCTGCATCTACTGAGATGATCATATGGTTTTTCTCCTTCAATTTGTTAATATGGTGTATCACATTGATTGATTTGCATATATTGAAGAATACTTGCATCCCTGGGATAAACCCCACTTGATCATGGTGTATGAACCTTTTAATTTGTTGTTGAATTCTGTTTGCTAGTATTTTGTTGAGGATTTTTGCATGTATGTTCATCAGTGATACTGGTCTGTAGTTTTCTTTTTTTGTGACATCTTTGTCTGGTTTTGGTATCAGGGTGATGGTGGCATCGTACAATGAGTTTAGGAGTGTTCCTCCCTGTGCTATATTTTGGAAGAGTTTGAGAAGGATAGGTGTTAGCTCGTCTCTAAATGTTTGATAGAATTTGCCTGTGAGGCCATCTGGTCCTGAGCTTTTGTTTGTTGGATGATTTTAAATCACAGTTTCAATTTCAGTGCTTGTGATTGGTCTGTTCATATTTTCTATTTCTTCCTGGTTCAGTCTTGGAAGGTTGTGCTTTTCTAAGAATTTGTCCATTTCTTCCAGGTTGTCCAATTAATTGGCATATAGTTGCCTGTAGTAATCTCTCATGATCCTTTGTATTTCTGCAGTGTCAGTTGTTACTTCTCCTATTTCATTCCTATTTCTGTTGATTTGAGTCTTCTCCCTTTTTTTCTTGATGAGTCTGGCTAGTAGTTTATCAATTTTGTTTATCTTTTCAAAGAACCAGCTTTTGGTTTTATTGATCTTTGCTATTGTTTCCTTCATTTCTTTTTAATTTATTCCTGATCTGATCTTTATGATTTCTCTCCTTCTGCTAACTTTGGGGTTTTTTTGTTGTTCTTCCTCTAATTGCTTTAGGTGTAAGGTTAGGTTGTTTATTTGAGATGTTTCTTAAGGTAGGATTGTATTGCTATAAACTTCCCTCTTAGAACTGCTTTTTGCATCCCATAGGTTTTGCGTCATCATGTCCCCATTGTCATTTCTTTCTAGGTATTTTTTGATTTGCTCTTTGATTTTTTTCAGTGATCTCTTGGTTATTTAGTAGCGTATTGTTTAGCCTCCATGTGTTGGTATTTTTTACAGTTTTTTTCCTGTAATTGCTATCTAGTGTCTTAGCCCTGTGGTCGGAAAAGATACTTGATATGATTTCAGTTTTCTTAAATTTACCAAGGCTTGATTTGTGACCCAAGATATGATCTATGCTGGAGAATGTTGCATGAGCACTTGAGAAGAAAGTGTATTCTGTTGTTTTTGGATGGAATGTCCTGTAAATATCAATTAAGTCCATCTTGTTTAATGTGTCATTTAAAGCTTGTGTTTTCTTATTTATTTCATTTTGGATGATCTGTCCATCGGTGAAAGTGGGTTGTTAAAGTCTCCTACTATTATTGTGTTAGTGTTGATTGCCCGTTTTATGGCTGTTAGCATTTATTTTCCTTATGTATTGTGGTGCTCCTATGTTGGGTGCATAAATATTTACAATTGTTATATCTTCTTCTTCGAATGATCCCTTGACCATTTTGTAGTGTTCTTGTCTCTTGTAATAGTCTTTATTTTAAAGTCTATTTTGTCTGATAGGAGAATTACTACTCCAGCTTTCTTTTGATTTCCATTTGCATAGTATATCTTTTTCCATCCCCTCACTTTCAATCTGTATGTGTCCCCAGGTCTGAAGTGGGTCTCTGGTAGACAGTATATATACGGGTCATGTTTTTGTATCCATTCAGCCAGTCTGAGTCTTTTGGTTGAGCATTTAATCCATTTACATTTAAGGTAGTTATCAATATGTATGTTCCTATTACCATTTTCTTAATTGTTTTGGGTTTGTTTTTGTAGGTCTTTTACTTCTTTTGTGTTTTCTGCCTTGAGAAGTTCCTTTAGCATTTGTTGTAAAGCTGGTTTGGTGGTGTTGAATTCTCTTAGCTTTTTCTTGTCTGTAAAGGTTTTAATTTCTCCGTCAAATCTGAATGAGCTCCTTGCTGGGTAGAGTAATCTTGATTGTAGGTTTTTCCCTTTCATCACTTTAAATATGTCCTGCCACTTCCTTCTGGCTTGAAGAGTTTCTGCTGAAAGGTCAGCTGTTAACCTTATGGGGATTCCCTTGTGTACTTTTTTTTTGCAGTACGCAGGCCTCTTACTGTTGTGTCCTCTCCCATTGTGGAGCACAGGCTCCGGACATGTAGGCTCAGTGCCCATGTCTCACGGGCCTAGCTGCTCCGCGGAATGTGCAATCTTCCCGGACTGGGGCACGAACCCACATCCCCTGCATCGGCAGGTGGACTCTCAACCACTTCACCACCAGAGAAGCCCCCTTGTGTATTATTTGTTGCATTTCCCTTGCTGCTTTTAATGTTTCTTTATTTTTATTTAATTTTTGATAGTTTGATTAACATGTGTCTTGGTGTTTTTCTCCTTGGATTTAACCTGTATGGGACTCTCTGTGCTTCCTGGACTTGATTGACTATATCATTTCCCATGTTAGGGAAGTTTTCAGCTATAATCTATTCAAGTATTTTCTCAGTCCCTTTCTTTTTCTCCTCTTCTTCTGGGGAGAATGTTGTGCATTTAATGTTGTCCCAGAGTTCTCTGAGACTCTCCTCAATTCTTTTCATTCTTTTTTCTTTATTCTGCTCTGCAGTAGTTATTTCCCTTGGGAACTCAGAGTTTTAACCACTGGACCACCATGGAAGTCCTGGCAGTCAATTTTTTATTTACTCCTATTCAGTGGCCTGAGCAGTGGGATGAGACCCAGTCTTCCGTAGGGAACTGCTGGATGGGCACAGAGCGCACCTGCGCCTTCAAACCGGTCTGTAACTTCGGGTTGCGTAGCAGTACTTTAGGGAACTGGAACAGTCCATTTACCCTAAAATTTCTCCTTGCTCACAGACTTTTCAGTAGCACCTGCTCTTCGGTTTCAGGGTCTTTGCTGTAGAGTGTTACTCTCTTTTCTCCCCCATATCCTGCCCCACCTCTGGACCTAAGCAACTACTAATCTACTTTCTGTCTCTTTTGAATTTACCTATCCTGGACATTTCATATAATCTTTGAACTATTTTTGCAATTCTTCTGGAAGTTTAAAGTTACCTCAAAATAGAAAAGCGTTATTCACTTTTCTATTATCTTTTTGGATGTATATTTTTGTGACTAATTTGTCCTTAAATAGAACATGAGATATGTCCTGTAACTAATATGAAAATAGAAGATGCAGAAATACAGGCCAATGTCTAATCTGACTCAAGAGCCAGCATTTTAAGCACTATACTGCATTGCCACATACTGCACAAACCCCCTTTTATTCATCTCTACATCTGCTCTTGTGTGTAGCACTTCTGGCATACAGTAGGTAATTAATAAATCCTTGTTGAATGAAGACCAGCATATTGGCATACATAAATAAATGAATAAGTGAGTTAATCATTTCACATTATATAAGCAAATAATACTGGTTTAATTGAATGGGCTTTCAAAATGAGTTCATTTTATGGTCTTTAAAAATCATTTAAATATCACCCATCTTTTGTGTTGTTTATAATCAGAACACTTAAAATTTTAATCCTGATTCTGCTCTTTACTGTCTTGATCAGATGATCTAATCTTGTATATATGCCTTAGTTAATTTACCTAAAAATTACCAAGGTAATATATCCCCGTACCACCTCACATCATTGTTTTGCAAAATTTGTGTAATGATGTATTTTTTTAAAGCATCACACTAGGAATTATTACATGAAGAGCTGTAAACTGGGGACTTCCCTGGTGGTCCAGTGGTTAAGACTTTGCCTTCCAATGCAGGGGGTCTGGGTTCAATCCCTGGTTGGGGAGCTAGGATCCCACAGGCCTCACAGCAAAAAAACCAAAACATAGAACAGAAGCAATATTTGTAACAATTTCAGTAAAGATTTGAAAAATGGTCCACATCAAAAGAAATCTTAAAAAAAAAAAAAGCTGTAAATTGGGAGATACATTTTCATATGACGGTATGAAATGTTTTTCAACACAGCTCATGCATTCCTATATGAATCTACTCAGAGTACCTTGCGGTAGTAAATCGTTGTATTTTCTTGAGCAATATAGAGAACCATTCTCAGACTTATCTGGCTGACCCAGATGGGTCCTTAAAAAGGTCCTTTCCATATAAGAGTTTTCATTTACATATGTGAATTTCCACTGATGTCAAAGCAAATATCAACCAAGAAAAGAAGCTCTTAAGCTGTCTAACTGCTGAGATGTCTGACACAGGGATTCACAGGGAAGAAGGATAAAATAAAATATAAAAATAGGTCTCATGGTGCTTGAGAAACAAGTGGGCATAAATGAAAAAGAACATCTGCAGGAAAATGGCCTTTGCCATGAATCAGAATTAAAGGTGTAAGAAGGGTAAACACACAACAAATACAGCTCGGTTTAATTATAATTGTTATCTAAAATGTACATGAGGAACAGAATAGAGAGTTCTTGCATAGTTTTAATCACACAACAAAGCACCTTAGCCAGTATTAGTGTGCTTATACGTTCCCAGAAAGGCAAGGCAAGTCAAAGAAGATGGCCTAGGACACCCAGCAGTTCTCCATATTAAAAGAGCATAACAGTAAAAAGTCCGAAAATTATTATGGGCATAACATAATCTCAGTGCATCCTGAATGAAAACCTGGATAAGGCAACAAGAGGGAAGAAAAAGGGAAGTATTTTTAGTACTGTACCAGGTTATTAAATAATGTTGTCAAACCCACGTACTCAAGCTTGAAAACCCGTTAGGTACTTCAGACTTGTTGTTCTCATTGAAAAAGTCAGCACTGGTCACAAATCGTGTGTTTACAAATATACATTGCTTTGCCTGAAAAGGGAGAAAGGGGACTAGAGGTTTTTACTTAACTGAAGATTTCAGGCAATTCTGAACACTGAGCCTATCAAGCATCATGAGATGCAGAGAAAGAGAAATCACTTTCCACCAGTGGTGACTTCAAAATATCTACATAGAAGTGGCTTGGAGGAGGCAGCCTTCTGTTTGGAAATACTTGTTTAGGGAGGAGGTTAGGGATTTTGTCTTGAAACCGTATTTGCATAGTAATCACAAACTTTTAATTAGTTAATTTTTTTAACATCTTTATTGGAGTATAATTGCTTTACAATGGTGTGTTAGTTTCTGCTGTATAACAAAGTGAATCAGCTATACATATACATATATCCCCATATCTCCTTCCTCTTGTGACAACCTTTTAATTTAAATTGAATGTTTATTTTGAGTGATTTTGGGCACCTGATTTTGACATAGAGGCCACAGACTCTCACCACCACCAAGACAGTCATTGCTGTTTGCAATACAAAAAGTTGGCAAGAAACAGTAACAGAAAATAGTAGGTCACTGTATAAGACAGTGTATGAGGGAGTGATGGGTAATTACATATGACTGCTCTGTGCTAAAAAGTAATTGAGAGATAAGAGATACCTATGTGGGTTAGGGCAGTCTAGGGGGCCTAATAAGGGAGGTAAGAAGGGCTCCAATTAGGAGTTGAAACTTAGGTTGGATTGGAAGAAGATGATAGAAGAGGGAGGACTTCTTAGTGATCAGCATTTGGAAAGATAATCATTATGAGAGATGAAGCCCCCTCCCCGCCAGGACTGCCAAGTAATAGGAAATGTACCACCTATTTAGATGTGGGGCTGTGCTCAAGTCTTTGAATTTCAGAGCATGCATCCATAGTGCTTGAACACTGTTCCAATTCTCTGTAGGATGGAGGACCCTATAGACTTCTTTTAAAGTTTAAAAATGTTTGTGTGTGTGAGTGTATTATCTAGCATGTATAGTTTAGTGCAGAAATGACAGTTTTTATCTAATTTATCAGATCCAGTCCAATAGACTCTTAGTGACTTATTGAAGTATTCTCTGGGCCGTGGTCCAGTTCAGCAAGAGAAACATGCTGGGATAGTATTAATTTCTGCCCTGAGGACAGATGGAAACAGTGGACAATAATATTATATATACCAAAACCCAGATGTAATACAATGAGCTTGACACTTTAAAAATGAGATATTTGATTGAAAATTCTAACTCCCTCACTATTACCTATGTGACCCTTGATATGATATTCAATAATTTGAGACCAAAGATTCTGCATCAGTGAAATGAGGTTACTAGTTACATTATAGAAGTTTTATAGAAATTAAATGAGATCACAAGTACTGAGCCTCAAGTAGCACCTGAAATACAGAAGCACTCAATATGTTTTAGCTTTTTTTGTAATTTTTACCAGAAACAGTACAGAAGCTGTTAAAGAGAACGTGAAACTGTATTTCAAGATTTGACATATATAAACAGTATAAAAAAGGTGAATTTTAATCTTTTCATATAAGCGTCATGGGAAATGTCTACCATTTTCTCCCACAAGTTTTCATTTGTATGTATCAGAAATAAATCACTAGGCTGATATATCATTCATCTGATGGAGTAATTTTTTTTTATGACATATAGAAGACATATGGATCAATTTTAGTGCTGGTCAATTTACCTTAAGTCTAGTGTAATATTGCCAAAACATCACAGTATGTTTTTGTTTGGACCTATTCAATATTTCCTGCTTTTTCTTCTCGTTGAAGTTCTAAGATTCATCAAATATCATCGGTTGTCTCAGGCTCCTGAAGAACTGTTCAGTTTTTATTTAAGTTAAGGTGTCAATCTTACATTGAAGCTCTGCTCTTCTCATGATTTAATGTTTGGTCTGGGGCAACACACTTAACACTCATGGGCTTGATTTTCCTGTCTGTATCGCAGTGTCCATATTTGCCCACCATAACATCAGGCTTATGAAAGATTAATAGCCTAAAATATCTTCAGAATATCATGAGCTGCTCCTTTGTCATTGACATTATCCTCTTTGGGGGCCTTTACATTTGCATCTTAGTAGCTGGATCTCAGTGACTATTAGTATCAAAGATCCAGTAAGCTTAAAATTAGAAAAAACAAATCTGCAAACATATAAAGTAAAATCCTGGAATGTCTGGAATATGTTGTATTTATATAGTGATTAAAACTGAGCAAACCAGTTTGTTTTAGTTTCTGGTTTTCTCTATTTTTTAAATATGAACTACAAGTCTATGATTGCTTTTGTTCCTTTGAAACTTGGAATTGTAACAACACTACTATAAGCTTTCTAATCTTGGGAAGGGGTGATTTTGAATGTTTCTTAGTTTTGCCCATTTTCTCTGGAGGAGCTAAGTGAATGATCGGCGCTTATGACTTTAAATAGTTAAGAGTCTAAAGTCAGTGGAAGAGCCAGGAACTTGTGAGGAGAGCCAGAGGAAGGGAGAGAGCTGTGGATTGGTTTGACTATAAAAAGTCCTAATTTCAGTGTAAATGGGAGATAGATACACTCCGCTAGCTTGCATTACCTCTTACATATAAAAAGAGGGAGGAAGTTTCCTCTAGTAGCTGAAGTGACAGTGTCTGGAAGAAAAACAATGGTTAGGAGGTATTTTGGTAGAGAGGAAAGGTTGTTTCTAGTAGAAATTGGAAAGGAAGCTCCTCTTCTGTGAAATGAAGGCGCTATTGTTTATCATCTGGGAATCAGAGTAAAGTATGAAGGTGTTTGAGAAGTCAGCCTTTTCTGAGAGACCTGAGATACCAGAAGAGCTGATAGGCTTCAACCCTTGAAGATTTGTGTGCTCTAAGCATCTAGAAGTCTTATGACTTGTGGATAAACTCAAATGGAAAGCACCTAAACGTCAGCTATTGTGAGAAGAAGGTACAGGATATTCAGTGAGGAAATTACCAAGTTAATATACCAACCATTGAATTTCCATGTTATTAATTATACTTCCTACTATAACTTGGTGCCAAACACTGCTGGCAAAATATGGTGATGGTTGGGGGTGGGGAATGTGGGGAGATTGTGGAGGTTGGGGGGAAACTACCTTATTTAACTTAATGACTATCTCTCAGGTTTAACTCAAATCAAACCAAGTGAGGTGTTCGTAAGATACACATATGTATCTGTGACTTCAAGAATCTTCAAAGATGTTATATTCAAATAGGGCTCTCTGGTGTTTTTAGAGGTGTTTTTAGAGGTGTTTTTAGAGGTAATACTATATTAGAGGGGCTGTAGTGTTGATTTCTAAGGGTATGAACCATGATTCACATGCTTCAACATTTTCTGTAATGCCTTACTGCTGGGTATGTCATGGTTGATGGTCAATAAGTACTAGTAACTAATGGATTCGTTGTTCATTCTCTTTAAGCCTCCACGTTTCCTCCTCATTTTGATTCAGATACTCAATTCCCAGCATCTCCTTGGGATGTTCCGTTGGACTTTACCTGGGAATAGAGGAATGTTTGTGAAGAGGAAAAGCGCTGCACTTTTGTCTTGCTGTGTTGACTTTGTAGGAGCTGGAGGCGTTAACAAAACATGGGGCACATAATAATTAAATATTGAATGAAGGTATCCACAAAATCATAAGGTATATTGTTTACTGGTTTTAAAGATAAGGAAAGTGAGGCTAGAGAGAGTAGAGGATTTGTAGCAGCCGGCATAAATGCTTCAGTGTTTTATTTTAGCACTGATTTTTTTCCTGTGGGAATTCTGTTTTCAATTCTGGAACAATTTTAGACTCTTAAGATGAGAGTCAAAATTTGAATTGTAGTGTAATAAGTACATATATCATTTAAGGTACTTAAGCTTTGTCACACTCTCGTGCCTTACCTGTAAAATGGGAGAGATCATCTTAATCCTTTTACCAGTTAGAATCACTGTTTGAAGATGTGAAACATCCTCATTATTCCGAAAGGAAAACACAGAGTGCTTTCTACTAAGTCTTAAAAGCAGGCTTTGGAGGGGGTGGTCACTCTTCAAACCAATAGTATGTCTTTGTAAATGGGCCTCCTACTGAATCAAAGTTTGTGCGGGTGCAGTATGATGAGAGCCTCTTTCGATTTCCTCCTGTGCTGCTAACTATTTAATCTGAGGCTGTTTACACTTCCTTGGATATAAATGATTTTATCTCCATTGCTGACAGTGTTGAATTCAGTGTCCTTCTTTTTGATACAGTATTTGCTGAAGAAATTGTATTGATTTACAGAATCTCTCTTCTGTAATTCCCCTAACATCTCAAGGCCTTTTAGGTTAACCAGTTTCTTTCAAACACCCTTCAAGGCAAAAACATTGGTTTTCAAAATCTCAGCAGGATCTGGCACTATGGGAATCAGCGTTGGCCCTAGCAATTAATATTTTAAGTTTATATAGCTATCTTTACAAATTCAGTTCTAGCAGCACTTCACTTTTTATATCTCAGTTTTTAAACCACCAACAGTCCTTTCTTTCATGGTGTGTTTTCTTCAGATGTATAGGTTGAAAACAATGATTTATTTGTGTGAGGTAAGGAAGAAGCAAGGGAAATTAACTCCCTCCACCCGTTCCCCCTTTAGACAATCAATAATTTCTGTTCTCATCCAGGGTTTAATCATTGCCTGTGTGGATTACTGCAGATTACTTCTTGGTCCCATGTATGACCTCCCTTCTCACTAGAGAGTTCAAAAACTTTAACTAAATTCATCTTCCACTCCCTGAAACCATATTACTAGTCTTCAAGTGTCTCTCTTACTTTTGGAGTTAAGTTTGAATTTCTTGATTGTGGTCAACCTAGTGGAAACCAATTTAATTTTCTTATACCCTGAAGTCAGAGTGCTTTTTAGTTCATCCATTTTCTTTAAGTCGTCAAAAGTTCTTTGAGTTTTCTAAATGGTTCGTTGAATATGAGAAGTGAGTTTTTAATCATATTCTCTTGGTAAAATCTGAATCTTAAGTGTGAGGTTAGCCCAGAATCTATGTAATATCTTATATACTGTTGCCAATAATGCATGTGACTCTGAGTAAGCATCTTATTAGTGTTGTAAGGTGCTTTTTCACATCTGTCATTCAAATAGGAATAACTCACATGGTTATGGTGACAGCTTGCTGGCTGTAATAAATTCACCAAAGCTGCCTTGTTTTGAATTTAAACGTCTTACACCCTGTTTTGTGATCCTTTGGGAATGCTTTTGAGTAAAAACTCTTTGTTCAAAATCAAGGGGCAGAGGCATAGGTGACTAGAAAGATAAATTAGGAAGGGTAAAAATGAAAGAAAGAGTGGAGGTGATGAGTCATACACCAAATTCATAGAAGCTGTCCTTTGATGGATGACCAACTAAAATCTTATAGAATGTATTAGGATTGTTTTGGGCTATTTGACCTATACCCACTGATATTTCCTCTAATTTTTATTGATGGAGCTACCTTTTGTTTACTCCTTATTCACTTCATTTATTTGACAACTATGCAGTGAGGGAATATCATTTTCCTTGCATTATTCTCAGAACCTGGCCATGAACAAGGCAGACAAGCCCCTCCGATGGTGTTTATTTTCTAGGGAAAATTGGGGATGGGATATAAACATGTGAAATAATAAATATATGTGATGGTTCAGATTGTGTTAAATGCAAGGAAGAAAATTTAAAATAAAAAAGGAGGGTGAGTGTCATAGAGTGACAGGAGAGATCCCTCTTAGGTGATGTAGACAGAGGAGGCCTCTACAAGTGGGAGTAATTTCAACGGAATCCTGATGATGAAGGGTCTGCTATATGAAGAGCTAGAGGCAAAGCATCTCAGGCCGAGGGAGAGCAGAGCGAAAAGGCTGAATCAAGCCTTGTGTTCGAAGAAGAGAAAGAAAGCCATCATGGCTAGGTCAGGTTAAGTAGGAGGGAAGGTGAGAAGAGAATGAAGATGGAGAGGCAGGCAGGGGAGTTGAGACTTGGGAGCTACAGAAAGGAGTCTGGATCTTATTTAGATGTAGCTGCAAGAATTTCAACCGAAGACTTTGGTTATCTGATTTACTTTTTAAAGAAATGACTCTGGCAGATGAGGATGAATTATAGAAGAGTAAAATCAGTGTGTGCATTTCCTAATCCATTTAAAAAACCTGAAACCATTCCTAGACTAATAGGCTGAATTTCCCTGTAATCAGCACAAATGAAATAATTTTCTTTGGATTCCAAATATTTGCAGAATACTGTACAGTTTCACATGTGAACAACAGTGGTTTTCAGAGCTCTTCCACGAAGGTTGACTAAGAGTCATGAGGTAGCTGGGGAGGCCTTGCGGTCTTCTTGCTTTTATGTTTTATTTATTTATGCTTGGCTCTGCTTACATTTTGGATACAAAGAAGTATGCGACTAAAATCTGTTTGGAAAGCACTGATCTGTAGACTATTGTCTATGGCATCATACCTTGGTATCTTTTTTTTTTTTTTTGCGGTATGCAGGCCTCTCACTGTTGTGGCCTCTCCCGTTGCAGAGCACAGGCTCCGGACGCGCAGGGGCCCAGCCGCTCTGCGGCATGTGGGATCTTCCCGGACTGGGGCACGAACCCGTGTCCCCTGCATCGGCAGGCGGACTCTCAGCCACTGCGCCACCAGGGAAGCCTCACCTTGGTATCTTTTAAAGCTCATCTCTTGGCGCTTACTCGCTGGCACCTCCTGCTCAACCCCTCCTCTATATATAATTACGCAAAGTTCTCAAAATGTAACTTCCTACCTTACACTTTGCTGCTTTGTACATTCTGTTCCAGCTGCTTAGAATATCTTCTCATGGGCAAATGCCTTTTCAGTCATTAAGACTCAATGAAAACCTTTCTTTAATTCTATTAGTTTATTCCAACCGAACACTTTGTAAGAATCATTGTGCTGAAACTTATCTCTTTATAATATAATATTTTATTGTTTATACTTGTTTTCCAATTTTATTCAGTTCTTTGAGGACAGGAACAATGTCTTTGTCACTTTTCCATCGCCAGTGCCTATAATGGTGTCCAGCACTTAGGAGGTCAAAAATGTCATTGGATAAAATAATCATTTATTTAGCATGTAAGTGAATGCAAGATCTGATCAGTTAAGTATGTTCAAACCACTTACTGACATTATGCCATCAAACTAACAATACTTGGTACCATTGGAATATTTCTTTTTCAAGCCTGGGATCACACATAGAAGGAAAGCAATAATAGAGACTGTAGTCAGGCTGAATTTTGAGACAGCGGTGGAGGTTACTGGTAGATGTACAAGCAGTAAAATTTAAAGATTTGGGTATGTAATGGCAGTCCTAAATGAAAGCCTCTGTCCCAGTCTAAAGGGACCTATTAAGACAAGTAAATAAAAAGAAGCTAGGATTTGGCTTTTAATTGTATCTTTATCACTCACTTCACCTACTGCATCTGTTAAGCTTGATAAATATTAATTAAATAATAAATTTAAGCAAAAAAGTATAAGACTTGTACACTGAAGAGTACAAATCATTGCTGAAAGAAATTAGAGACCTAAATAAATAGAAAGACATCCCTTGATCATGGATTGGAAAACTTAATACTATTAAAATGGCAGTACTCCCTAAATTAATAATATAGATTTAATGTAATCTCTATCAAAATTCCAAAAGCCTTTTCTTTCAGAAATGGAAAAGCTGATCTTAAAATTCATAGAGAACTGCAAAAGACCCAGAGTAGTCAAAATAATCTTAAAAACAAGAACAAAGTTAGAGGAGTTAGACCTTCCAATTTCAAAACTTACTGCCAAACTACCATAATCAAAACAGTTGGTAGTGGTACAGGATAGGTGTATCAATCAATAGAATACAATTGAGAGTCCAAAAGTAAACCTATGCATCTCTGGTCAACCAAATAGCATTGTAATTCATTACTTTATTCATGTATTCAATAAGAAATTATTTGAGGAGTAGCTTGTTCTAGCCACTGCATTTAAGTCATGGATACATGTATAGACAGATGAGTAGATGATGGATAAATGGAGAGAAAGATAGATGGATTGATGATTGACTGAATTAATAAGTTACCTACTCAAAATCACAGGGTTAATAACGTTGTAGAGCTTTACTCACACTTAGTTATGTGTCATTCTTTTCCCTACTCCATTTGGCCTCCCCAAATACTTGATCTGACCAATGCAGAAAGACTCCTATCTTTAAATGCTTGAGTGTATTTTTACAAGGCATTTTCTAAAGATACTATCTCACTCTGTTTGACATCTTCTTGATACTCCACACTTGACCACTCACTCAATAACTTTTTTTTCTTTCCCAGCTGAAGTCAGTGTAGTTTAATAACAGGGACAATTTCTTAAATTCTCTGTTTCCTTATTATTACTATATATGTTTATGATTTTCAAATGTGGGGAGGCATTTCAACATTTAAGAAAATCTTGTAGTAAAACCTTTAAAGTTATTAGTATCTCACTACAATTTGGATTTTGGTGTGCTGGATGTTCCCAGTTGGAGATATCCTGAAATAAGAGAATCTGTGGATAGAGCAGAGGAAAAAATATATTTGGGGACTGTTTAAATATTGCTTTAAAACAATTGTAAAAGTGTTTAAATTGATTTAGCTGACCCAGTGTTTTCATTGCAGAGAGAAAATGGAGAAGGAGCCAAAACTTTCAAGTAAAACATAAGGGGACTGATCTAACAATCAGATGGGAGTGAGTTGTTCTCTTTTTGGAGGACCATTAACTCTTTCCAGTCACTAGAGTGTCATTTAGTGCATTGAAGCTGACAGGTAATAAACACAATTTGAGCACAAGGAGTGGTGGTTCCCTAGTGATTGGCAAGCCCTGGCTGGTTTCCAGGACTGTGGAAGCTCAGAGAAGAGGGGCAGGCAAGCCTGATCCCAGCTCTGTCAGAGAAGTTCTCTCCATGTGACTGGTGGGCAGATCTTCTCCGCCCATGTGAAAGCCAGTTCTGCATATTTATAAGGTTCGCATATGATGACTTGAGGCTGGTCAGTATTACAAAAGGAAGATAAAAATATGAAAGTTTTCCATTATAATCAGTTTTTGTTTAAAAACAAAAGCTTTGGCACCATTCAGTTCCCATTGTCTTTTGTTATTTCATTCATTCATTCATTTATTTTTTTATTCAACAAACGTACGTTGAGTATTTACTATGTCAAGGTGCTGTGCTAGAACTCTTTTGGGAATGTGAAGATGAATATTTCAAGGTCCCTTTATTCAAAGGGTTTTAACTTTAGTTGTAACAATAAGCCAATATACCAAAAGCTAAAATAGAAAGAAATATGTATAGATAGCTTACATGGCAGGATTCCAGGCATTGTTCCCAAGTAGAGACGGGAATCATGGAACTGCTAAAAAGAGACACATTGATAAGAAGCAGAAGTAACTGTCTCTCTAAGCAAGGCAAAAAGATGGGACTTGCTGAGAAATATTAAGTTGGCATTATAGAGGAAAGGAGAAAACTGTTCCCTTCTTACCTTTAGAAAGCTATGACATCTCAGGGGCTGACATCAAAATAACCTAGAAGACCAAACATTTTAGTCATATGTGGCATTTTGTCTATAAGAACAAGAGATGATGGCCTCAGCTTAGACCCTAGAAAAGAGTGACAGGGGAAGGAATGCAGCTCCTCCAGACATGTGGACAGCTCCTCCTATGTGATAGGAGTGGAAACAAATCTACAAAAAGAAGATTTAATAGCATAGGTTATTTTCAAACCTTTGTGAAAATTCTGGATCATAATTTTTTGCGTGTTATTTTGAAACAACAATTCATTTTTCATTCCAAAAACATCCCATATCCCCAGGAGGCAGTAAAGGAGGTAATTAAGCCAACATGGCAAAACTCCATTAAATAATTATCTGAGGGGGTTAATGGAATAACATACTGAGATGGCTGCTACATTTGTAGGAGACACACAAAAACAATTTGGTAAGGAGGAAGGGTCTTGCATCTCAAAAGACTGGGGCCAAGGTGCAGAAAATCTCTCTTCTGTTACCAGCATGTCTGTTTCACTGTCTCCAGCCCTAATGTTACTTATTCTCTCCTTTATTTTTAGAAAATGTTTGGAAAAGTGGCTGCAATATCTACCAACATTGGAACATAACATTTATAGGAATCACCACAGAGACCTAGGTTGGACACCAGTTTTACAAATGCTTTTTCCCCATTGTGGGGCTTTGGATGATCTGAGATTCTTTTTTTTCCTTCTCCCTGGTAATGGAGTTCCTGTGTAGCGTTAGATGAATCACAAAAGCTCCGTTTTCTTTTTCTCAGGATTCGTAGTTGCACAGTACTGTCACTACCTTACAGTCATGTAGAAAAACTTAGTGTACCAAGAGAACTTTGATGGTCTTATATTAAAGGTCTATATATAGGAGGGGAATAAAAGGATTATCAGCAATTATCCATCTAACCTAAATTAAGTATTTGAAAAAAATTGGCATATTAAAATACCATTTGGAGAAGTTGTATTTGTGTTTCCAAAGTATTGTTTATACTATTTATTTTCCCTCTTGCTGAATATGTCGTCATAAAAATCATTCTTAGTTGTGAGCCATTCCTAGGGGAAAATTAATTCAGTATATCATCAGAGGGGTTTATTTTTCTGTTACAGCTAAGAGTGTCAATAAAGACTTTACAGAGGAGTTGACATTGAGCTGGGTCCGGAAGGATGAGTGACAGACAGACAGAGGAAAAGGCATGTGTGAAGAGCCAGAGATATGACAAGGTCTGGAACGTTTGAGGAATGACAGGTTCAAAATTGCTGAGAATTGTGGGTAAATGGCAAGAGATTGGAGCTTGGAAATACAAAGTAGATTGATAACCAATATTGCAAGTCTTGCGTGCATCGCTAATACACCGAGGCACGCAAGACTTGTAAAATAAAATAAGTTACCTTTATTTTACAGGTAACTGACATACTGAAGAGGTTTATTTAGGTGCATGATCAGGTTTTAATTTGAAAATCTTAAGTATAGTGCCAGGAAAATGGGTGGATTGAAATGCCCACTCAAGAAAGAAGTTAGGAGGCTTGTGCTGTAATCAGGGAGGATATCATGATGTTCCTGGGAACTAGAAAAGAGAAAGTCTAGAGATATTTCCAAAACCCAAAACTGACCAGATTGGGTGACCTTTTGAATATGGAAGTGGAAAGATGCCAACTTTGAGATGTAATGCAAAGATCACTCGGTTCATTGCTACAATTTCCACCAAATTCTCTTGTTGAGATATGAAAATGTTAATAAAAGCAAAAGAGACATACGGCTCATGTCTGTTGCCAACAGAATATCAACAAACAACACAGTTGGACCAGATGTAAAATCAACTGGAAATAAATCTAGGGAGCCAGTTGTGACTGTTATCATATTTTCCTAGTTCTCTTTCTTTTTTTCACACATCTGTCATTCTGTGCTGTTGTTAAAGAAAACAAAACAACAGAACAACAACAAAAAGAAAAAAATAGGAGACAGACACAGATTTAAATAGGGTAGAAGCCAGTTCAATTTTTGCCTTTTCAAACAAGTTCCATAATTGAAAACACTTTCATCCTAACAAAGTGAAGCATTTCAAACTTATTCCCATAATCTTCCAAAAAACCAATTCACTCAATTTCTCCCATTACTATAAAGAAGAAACGGCATTTTAGGGGGAGCAGGTTCAGAGAACATTACACTCACTTCTCTTATAGCCTCACTTTTACTTGACTCTATATATCTAGGAAAAATATTTTTTCTTCTAGCCTAAATATTTGTTCATTGCTCTCTGCTTTTAAATTTGCTTTCATATTTTTCAAAATTTTTGTTAAAACCCCATGAGAGGGCAGGTAGATGCCCCTTTCCCAAGGCTAAGAGGAGAACAGTGAAGAGGAGTGACTGACATCATGTAACAACTTGGACTTGGAAGGAGAATTTAGCTCTGCAGACTTCTAGACCCTGTGGCTTTTAAACAACAACACCCGAGTTGAAAAAATGAGTGTACACTTTTCAGTAAATGAGCCCATTTAAATCTACTAACATTTGGTTTATTTGAATGGCAAGAGAACCAGAGGATGAATGTTACTTATCCTTCTTTCTCTAAGTGTTGATTGGATCATAGAAACATTTCAATGCCGTCTCCATCAGGAAGGTGTCTGGGGCTTATAACAATGCTTCCTAAACTTTCCTGCCAAAAATTACTAATGGCATTGCAGAATCATGTTATTTCCTTGACCTAATAAGGAGGTGGATGAACTGACCATTTATAAGACAAACACTTTTTTTTTGGTTTTTATTTTAATTTTCAAAATCTATGAGAATTTGAATTCTACCCTATCATCTACTTATACTTATTTAAATATTCAAATAGTAGGTTTCACTAGACTTTGGATAAAATTTAAGCTCCAGGGACATATATTATTCTGTAGCTTCACCTGTTCCTTGAGAAACTCAAGATTTCTCATCTTGTGGTACATAAACTCCAGTTTGGAAATAATGATAATGTTCTGCTGCACTGCAGTGTTTGGTAAACTACTCAAAAGCAGTGGGGATCTGGTAAACACTGCCCAGCCAATGCTGTGTTAACCTGCCCAGGTTAACCTGCTTATACAATTATATTTCTGGCATTCAGGCTATGATTTAACCCACTTACAAAGAGCTAAGTTGATTATAACACTCTTTACTGACACTCCACGAAACAAAGTAAACAAACAGAATTTTTTAAAAAAAGAATCCCTCCATAAAAAGCAGAAAATGAAAACGAAGTAAGAGAAACATAACAGCCCTTCAGTGGTTGCCTAATACCTGAAGAAAATTGTATAGACCCACTAGCTCATACCTCAAGACATCCTCCTGTTCATCATCCCCTTCGGGAACTCGATGAGGAGTAAAGTCCTGTGTAGTGAGCACTGTTGAACAGTTGATAAACCATCTTAGAACATGATGTTATTGGTCCATGTTTATAAGTGGCTCCTACCTTAAAGCACTCAAGACCCAATTCCCTTGATTAAGTAGCAATGGCAGTCTTGAGTCTAGAACTCAATATGGTGCCAGATTGTATCCCATGTAACTCTGGGTGATGTGACTGGGGCTTAGCATTCAGCCACACTAACATTTTTTAAATGTACTAAATTTTCCACTTTTGTTTTTAGTAGCACAAAAATAGAGATTCCTGAAAGTACAGAAATTATAAGTATGGTGATTGCTGGTGATTAATTGGATACCTAAGATATGTAGGTAAGCTAGATGATGATTGAATTTGGCTTCAAAAGGGGTAGCTGGGTACTTTTATTTTGGAATCTGACTTTTTCTGGCCTTTGAAAAATATATACAGTGGTGACTCTTTTAGAGCTCTAGTTTGCTGATGAAAGAAACTGGATAAGTCTTAAGCTCAGTTACCTCAGTATTTGAAGGTGGTAGTCTGCTTCACAAGGGACATCTATTTTTCATTTTAAAGTGAGATAGAGAAGGAGTACTTGTGTAGACCTGGAGCTCTCAAACTACGGCCTGTGGGCATCCCTGGTGGCGCAGTGGTTGAGAGTCCGCCTGCTAATGCAGGGGACATGGGTTCGTGCCCCGGTTCAGGAAGATCCCACATGCCGCAGAGCGGCTGGGCCCGTGAGCCATGGCCGCTGAGCCTGCGCGTCCGGAGCCTGTGCTCCGCAACGGGAGAGGCCACAACGGTGAGAGGCCCGCGTACCACAAAAAAAAAAAAAAAAAAAAAAACTACAGCCTGTGCACCAAACCTGCCCACTGCCTTCTTTTAATATGGTCTGTGAGTTTAAGATGTTTTTTTACATTTTTTAAGTGATTGGAACAGACCAAAAGAAGCATAATACTTTGTGACATGTAAAAATTATATAAAATTCAAAATTCTGTGTTACTAACCATGTTTTATTGGAACAATCACTCCCAGTCATTCACGTGTTGTCTACACCTGCTTTGGCTACCTTGGTAGAGTTGACAATTGTGACAGAAACCATATGGTTGACAAAGCCTAGAGTATTTACTCCTTAGCCCTTTTCAGAAAAAGTTGACCCCTGATGTATAGTGATCAGAGAGGAATGGAAAGGGTGTGCGAGGCCTTCAAATTGTGAAGACTTCGGGGTAGAATTCACAAGATCCTTTTATTTGCAGAAATAGCTTTTAAATGGAACATAACAGTGGTCTCCTGAGCAGGTCCAGTCCTTTAACAGGTTTCCAAAGGCCCTTGTCAGTAAGAGCAGAGAACCTTCTCTTCTGATGTAGCTGAAAGTTCTATATTTGACAGGTGTTTTTCCTTCCCCTCTCTCCACACCATGGATTTAGTGCATTATTTGTCTTCTCAGCATCTAAATATAGACGCAAAACACAAAAATATACAGCCTAGCAGTAGGCAGCTTTCTCGAAAGAGGTGGGAGTACGGAGTACATAGGAAACCTCAATTTAGCTTCCACAGCTGTCTCTATCAAAAATGATGCCCCAGGCATCAAATCTGACAGTTGTTGTATCTGACATTGCTATTTTTATCTGTGCACATGCAACAAGAATATGCCGCTGATATGGCACACGAGGAGTTGTGCCATTATGGATTGTGCTGGAAAATAAGTTTGGTTTAATGAACCTTTGAAACATTGTCAGAATTGGATACACCAAAGGCAAGATATTACTATGGCCATAGGACATTCCATTAATTAATTGGGGGGAAAATCACCAAACTAAGGGAAGCAATCAGTCACAATGACTGTTTGATTCCATGCAGATCAAAATTTTTAAATAGCTTTTCTACTTTTAAGTAATCATGTTATCCATTCAACTTTTTACTTCTCAGTCTGTGGAGCAGTTACAGTGGGGGAAATGGTCTAGGTGGATATAGTTTCATGGAGTGAGTAGAACTCTTACTATACCTTGAAGAATGTTTAAAGATATTGATCTAGAATAGAGGATTCCAGGGAAAAAAACATGCATACCGTCGGCACCGAAAGGCGGTAGATGTAGTTAGAGGGTAATAAGGCAACTTGACTCTGGTTTAAAGCTAGTTTGTCAAGAGAACTAGAAGCAAATATTAGAAAGTATGAAGTCAGGTAATAGAAGGCCTGGAAAGTCATCAGAGGAACTCAAACATGTTTGAAATTATAATAGGAAATCATGGTATATATCTGAGCAAAAGTGACATCTGATAAAAGCACTGTTTTAAGTCAGCAGGGTAAGAAGGGACAGAGCACAGAACATTAAAGATGAGAGGGAAGCCTAACATTTGGGAGGACTAACATTTGGCAATCACAGATGATCATGTTTTCTGTATTACATATATTATCTAAGCATAGGAATTACCAGCAACAGCATAAAACCCACTACTGAGTGACTTAAGAAACTCATATTCACCCCATGACAACACTGGGTCAAGTTTGAGTCTGAATGTCACTGATTCCCCGTGTAAGTCTGGATGCTCAAGTCCTTACCTACCCATCCTCATCTCTTTCCCCTTTCTTCTGGCTCCACATCAGTTAACATCGTTCTGACTAAGCTCTTCTTTCTTACCCTCTTCTCTTTTCCCACTTCTGCAATCAGCAGTAGTGTTTTAAAGAATGTATTAGTCTGGGGCTTCCCTGGTGGCACAGTGGTTGAGAGTCCGCCTGCCAATGCAGGGGACACGGGTTCGTGCCCCGGTCTGGGAGGATCCCACATGCCGCGTTGCAGCTGGGCCCGTGAGCCATGACCGCTGAGCCTGCACGTCCGGAGCCTGTGCTCCGCAACGGGAGAGGCCACAACAGTGAGAGGCCCACGTACCGCAAAAAAAAAAAAAAAAAAAAAAGAATGTATTAGTCTGCACTGTGTTTTGAGTTATGATCTGGTTGGCTTTTGAAGTAACCCAGGAAGTCTTGGAATCATGGGCTAGTTTGATTGTAATTAGGGTTAAGTAAGACAGTGTTTATTGATTTACGTGATATAGATTGATAGATGAATAGCAAGATACAGATATTTTGTTTGTTTTCAAAATATAGAACTAAATATATTGTAGCTCAAGGATGCCATTTGTGGCTTCCCTCTTGATGTTTGTATTTTTTTCAAACACTGGCAGGTTACTCTGATGACGAGAGTTTCTAATTTTTAAAATGCTTACCAAGGAGAAAGTAGTAATAGCTTATATATGTTCCTACCCAATTTACATTCTTTTAAATTTATTTTATAGCTTTTAGTATACATAATAATTCCATCAGATAGATGTTATAGTCACCATTTTACAAATGAGGGAAATGAGATTAAGAAATGTGAATATGGGGATAAATATTTTCCAGATGCTCAGATTCAATCTTCAAATCAAAGGTGAGAACACTATACACACACACACACACACACACACACCAGCCAGGGATATTTTCAAGACTTACTAATGAAACTTCTACAGGTTACTTGCTATTAAATAATCCTCCTAATAATTCTGTTTGCAAAGTAACTCATATATGTACAGATACCTGATGTTTTTCTCTGAAATGGACTAAGTCCATTTTCAAAATGTTACATAAAGGTATGCCTGTGTCCTTGTGTAGTTATTGTAGCTAAGTCGCTCTTTGGCCAGTTCCATGATTTTATTGCCTAGCCTTTTTATTTTTTGTGTTCAGCATTATAATGGCCCCAAGATATCTGTATGCAGTATACATCTGAAAGTTAAATTGCCATCTTTCTTATCTTTTATTTTTTTGCCCTTCTTTGAACAAAAGGTTTATTTTACGGTCAAATCAATTAGAAATCTTTGAATATGGAACTGTTATCTCACTGACATGAACATAAAAGATATTATGGAAATATTCACTGATTCTATTATAGCTGCTTAGAGAACAGAAATTAGATTTGAACTGTAATGAATATTTTTTGTAAGCATGTGCTAACAGTGGTTTTCATTAGTTTAAGAATGTGGATTGAATTTGACCTATTTTAGAAGTACATTTTTATCTAATGGAGTTCTGTTTCTGCCTTTGTTCGTTTTGTAAGAGATATTTTTTGTGAATGAAAACATTTATTTTTTTCTTTGTTCACATATGTGTATTTGTAATGTTCACCCAAGGAATTGACAAAAATGTAAAAGAAGTGTAACTTTGAAATGTACATTATAAAAGCTTAGAGTTGAAGTTGGTTTTGGAGAGTATGTTGTTCAAATGGCTTACTTTACAAATGAGACTACTGAGATGTGGAATAAGAGGGAGAATGCGTTCATAAAAACAGGAGCCAGGCTGGGACACAATAACTTCTAATTTCCATCCAAGCACTATTTTTCATAAAAACATAATTTTTGACCATTTTAGTGGTCATTCCCACCCTACAGAGATACTTAGAAATGTAGATTTTTTTCCAGCCTTTTTTTTTTTTTTCTCATTATGTTGGTATACAAAGAATTTTCTCTTTCTAGATGGAGTTCGTAATCAACTCTTTAGTCTGTCTCCTCTTTCACTTTGATTTGTGGTATTTTGGATATAGGTCAAATAAGAGACTGAATGAGAATACTGAACTTGTTTTACAAAGTGAGTTGTTGAATCAACATAGTAACTTAATTCCCTCCAGTATGGGTCTGTTCCCTTATCTGATTGCTGTCAAGTTAATTAGAATGTATCCTTTTATTTGCTTTTTGGTTATCTTACCAGATCTTTATTTTCTACTACGTGATTGAAGACTAAAGAAAAAAAAATTCTAGTGTTATTCATTTACAGAATATGACCAATGAAAGGTGAATGTATTTGGGTTAGAATAAACCATTCTTTCACAACGTAATGAGATAGATTGTGCCTTCTGTGGATGAACTACATTTGAAAAGTTAACTTTCAATGGTTAAGGGTTTCATGTTGCCTCTGATAATACCAAATTAAATAATTTGGACAGAACTTACAGCTAAAGTAAATTTTAAAGACTGAGAACATACTAATTAAAAATGTCAAATAAATAATATAAGCAATACTAGATAAAAGGAATAATAATAGTAAATAAAAATATAGTAATAATTGCCAGATTTAGACACAAAAGAGGAGATCAGTCCAACATTTTAAGGATTATTTTTTCTCTGTTGGTATTGGGGATTTCAAGTCAGCTGGTCTTTTGAGTTTAAGGGACCCCAGGACAGAGGGGAGGGCCTTAAGTTTGGTGGCATGGTAAATTACCTCAGTTTTATTAGGACTGTAGTATCAAGAGTGAAGCAGAAGTAAACTAAGCCTTGAAGAAACTTTAGACCAGCTTTGCAGTGGTCAGAAAAATTTCAATTATGAATTTGGATTAAGATGATCTAGAAATTACTGTGACCAATGTACCTTATAAAACCATAGGACATCATTTCTGGAGGATTACAATATCATCTTTGTTCTCAAATTATTTATATAAATAATTTTTCAAACACAATATCCAAAATATAATAATAAAGATAACCAGAATGTGAGTAGACGAGACCTCATGATTAAGAACCAGATGGAATAACAGAAAATATGAAGAAATCTACTGATTCCAGATATTAGAATTATTAGACACAGACTGTAAGATAACTATAATTCTCACATTCTAGGAGATAAATGACAAGATCGAAACTTATGGCAGGGACTAAAATATTAAAAGTGATCTAGCAAATTAAAAAAAAAAACAAATTCAAAAACTGAAAAATACAACAAATAAAATGTAGAATTCAATGGCTTGGTTTAACATCTGAAGAGAGAATTAATTAACTAGAAAAAAAGTCAGAAAAAAAAAATGAATGAAACATAGAGAGATGAAAAACAGAGAATGTAGGAGCATAGAGCATAAAAGGGGAACATCTAAGATAGTTAGTTGGAGTCTCAAAAGGAGAGGGAAGAAAAAATGGGAAAGAAGAAGGATTATGTATAAAAATTTCCCTAAACTAATGAAAGACTTCTACCCAGTAAACCCCTGGGAGTATAAAAATAAATAAATCATATCTGAGGTATCACAGTAAAAATATAGAATATCAAATATCTTGCAAGCGGCTAATGGAAAAAAATCACATGACTTTTGAAAGAAGCAAAACTTAGATTAACAGCTGATTTCTCAAAAGAAACAGTGAACACTAGTGAGAGGGGAGCTTCAATATATTGAAAGAAAATAAATTCTGAGCATGAACTTTATATTCATTAAAATATGCTTTAGGAATAAAGTTGAAATAAGTACATTTTTACATAAATCCATACTGAAATAC
This sequence comes from Phocoena sinus, assembly GCF_008692025.1. Classification (NCBI taxonomy): domain Eukaryota; kingdom Metazoa; phylum Chordata; class Mammalia; order Artiodactyla; family Phocoenidae; genus Phocoena; species Phocoena sinus. The sequence goes on along the minus strand of NC_045768.1, from coordinate 74,657,660 downwards.
TTTGTCACCAGCATATTTACACTAAAGAGTATTTTTCAGGCAGAGAAAAAAATTTTCTAAATGGAACACTGGAGAACCAGGAAGAAATAAAGAATAATATTTTACCTTTTTATTTGGTTCATTATTCTCATATTCTGATTCATAGTCTAAATATTAACTACTTTATTTGGATACATAGAATATGTGTTTATTGATCTCATAGACTATGCTTTATTATCTAAAAACAATTAGCAAATTTCAACAAATGTGTAAAGTGTTTATCATTCAACAAATCAATTTATATTTCTTATAAAAATATAGGTAACATATCAAATTCATATGGGTAGCTGTATAACAGCACTTGCTTCAGCAGTCAGTTTTTACTTTGCCAGAATATCACATGTTCTTACTTTAAAAATTTCTTGAAAAGAATTTGAATGACCAAAATATAAAGTTTAATAATTTTATGAAATTTACATTCTATAGTTTGGGTCTTCAAAGGGTGACATAAATTGCATCTCTATATACAAAGTGATAATAGACATAAATATTATTTGAGGGGTTGGAAATCACTTTTCATTTTTGAGTAGCCAAGGCAGGGGCCCTCAACCCCTGGGCTGTGGACCGGTAATGGTCCATGGCCTGTTAGGAACTGGGCCTCATAGCAGGAGGTGAGTGGCAGGCGAGTGAGCAAAGCTTCATCTGTATTTACAACCACTCCCCATGGCTCACACTATACCGCCTGAGCTCCGCCTCCTGTCCAATTAGCAGTGGCATTAGATTCTCATAAGAGTGCGAACCCTACTGTGAACTGTGTATGCAAGGGATCTAGGTTATGAGCTCTGTATGAGAATCTAATGCCTGATGATATGAGGTGGAGCTGAGGCGGTGATGCTAGCACTGGGAGCGGCTGCAAATACAGATTATCATTAGGAGAGAGGTTTGACTGCACACAGACCATAATAAACCAGTTGCTCGCAGACTCATATCAAAAACCTATCAGTAAAAAAAAAAAAAAAAAACCTATCAGTGAGTGGCAAGTGACAATTAAGCTGAATCTTACAGAGTAGACTGGACATAAGCAACACACTTGGGGTGTCACTGTCTCCCATCAGCCCCAGATGGGGCCATCTAGTTGTAGGAAAACAAGCTCAGGGCTCCCACTGATTCTACATTATGGTGAGTTGTATAATTATTTTATATTACAAAGTAATAATAATAGAATAAAGTGCCCAATAAATGCAATGTGCTTGAATCATCCTAAAACCATTTCCCCCTACCCCCGGTCCATGGAAAAATTGTCTTCCACGAAACCGGTCCCTGGTGCCAAAAATGCTGGGGACCGCTGGCCTAAGGAATGGAAGTTTCTAAGGTAGAATAAATTTATATCAGTTTGAACAACTAAAAATCAAATAATTTAGGAGATTCAAATTTTATGTGAATTAAAAATATCAAAAAATATTTAACCTGATTGTTGCCCATTGAGTAAACACAACAAAGTATAGGCATGCCATGTTTTAAATTTTTTAATCACTTCTCTTTTTCTCTGTGGATATAGCCTTTAAATGACTACTTTGGAATAAATTGATTGAAAATATGAATACCCCAAATGAAAATCAATCAGTTTGGCTTTTAGGTCAAACAGTATGTTAAGGCTAAAAAATAATATCTAGAAGCTGTTATTGGTTATTTTGTTGATAGAAATAAATAGACACACGCAATTTATGTATATATATTTGAGACATGCCAAAGATTACTTGTTGTTTATCTAAAATTCAGTCCTAACTAGGAAACCTATATTTTATCTGGTAACCCTATTCTTCAGTCTTATGAAATCCCTGGAACTGATTTGATAAAGCTTACCCTTAACGATTAGCAGCCTCTAGACAACTGTACCAAATTTGACTGAAGTACAATTGCATTTGCCCAGAACTCTTTGTATTTCTGCAGAGACATCAGAACATTTCAGATAGATGTACTGACTCTGATTTCATTTGACTAAGTAGATAAATCCTTGGTATTGAACTTGTCTCCATCAGTGTGACAGTACTTCTCTCTAATTTAATTTACAGTCCCCCTCCCACTCCTAAGGAAAACAAATGTTTAAACAGAATAAACATGAAGGTAATCCAGGTCATTTTATTTTAATAAGAACTTACAGGTCAAATTTTTGTAAAAATATTTCCCTCAACTGACCATTTCCTCTCTTCCCTAATTCATTAATTTGACTTGACGTCTGGAGACATAGAAGAATTGGAGAAAGAAATGACCTTTTATGTGAGAACACAGTGGCAGCATTATTTTATTAGCTGCATCTGTCCCTTACTAATACTACAATTTTGTTATTTTGTTTTTCATTCTTATAAAATAGCTTAATAGAGTCTTATAAAGAGACATCACTAAAAAGGATCAAGAAGTATAGGCCACATCTAAGTGACCACCCAATTACTTTGTCATTACCATTTGCCTCAAGTCAGTACTGTTAACACCTGAAAAAAATCTGTACTAATTGGAATTTTTGGTTTAATTAATTTCAGCACTCTATTATGAACCAAAGCTTCCACATTTAAGTTATAGATTTCCACAGTCCCACTAGCTGGGACTAGCGTCAAGATAGTTAATATTTAGGCAGATTTTCTTAGGGATCCATTATAACGGCTGAAGAAGAAGAGTGATCTTGATGCTGATGCTTTATTTTGGTATTGGATGCTAACGCCGCAAAGTTGCGTATTAACACCACTAGGGGTTTAGTACTGTCTAAGCTCTTGAAATATATCTTCTTTATCCTCATTAAAGTGGTGCAAAGTTAGGGATTATTACCTATGATTTTAAAAATGAGGAGGTGAGACTTTACAAAGCTAAGCATCTCAGCCAAATTCATAACTGTGATTATATGCCCTAAGTGACCATCTGACTGAAAATACTAAAGAATTATTCATGTTAGTATAAGTTAACTGGATGAAGTCACTATCTGTACTAGTGCTCCTGGCTTCTATTTATGTATTTGTTGTACATTTCCTTGGGCTTCCTGGTGAATCTTATCCCTTCTTGAGACTTCTATTATCTCACCTGAAAAATGAAATAATTTTCTTAAAGTAAGTGTTTCTAAAACTATGTTGACTTTAATGCAGTTTTAGGGAAAAATCAACATATAAAACAGATTAAAGCAGACTGCTTTGCGGGAGGTGTAGATGGGGAAGCCTTGACCTTAAGGTCCCCTGGGAGGCCCTCTATATATATATATATATATATATATATATATATACACACACACACACACACACACATACACACACACACACACACACACACTCTGTCAGAAAAATTATGTCAAATGGAATTCAATAGACAAGGAAGACTTAGGAGTCAAGACTATTGCAATAGGGAAGAGAGATTGAACCTACTCTCCTGAAAAAAAAAAGGGTGAGAGAATTTTTAAGCACTGGGGCAAGCTAGTTGCAAAGTACTGGGGCACATTAGCCATTAGTGAGGAGGTTGGTCCATGTGATTAGGCCATCAGTGTTTGCTAATTGGTGCTCATTGCAGTTTACTGATATTGGGTTCCTCCCCTCCCACAGAGACTATGAGAGGGGCCTTATCTTCATGATTCTGTTTCAAAGGGATGGCTTGCAGTTTCTTGAGTAAAACATCCCCACGTTGTAGAAGATATACATCTCTAAGGGACAAAGAAAGAATTTACAATTGCAAGTTTTCTAAAGAAAAAGCTCTAAGATATAGGAAATTAGGGGCCTTTAGTCAGGGAGAAAGCTGTCTAAAGCTGAGTCAAGTTGAGGGAAATCTTAAGGCTGTCTTGGTCAACACACACATATACGCACCACACACACACCACAGTACAGTGGACATTCAGCCTTGATGTTCTCTAAGAATTCTTCCACTGCCAACAACCTAAGAGCCTGTGAGTCCTCATCCACTTAACATAAATTCCAAGTTAATGAGTCAAAATTAATGAGTTTATATGCTGTGTGTACTTAGACTCCCTATAATTCCATGTATAGTTATAGTGATTGATTTTTTATGCATTATATAAAACCTACAGGCACCCTTATTTGAATAAGTTTGTAATTGATTATTCTTTTAATTAAATTGTCTAGATGATATAAATAAATATCATTAACTGTTTGTTGCTGATATGACCTCCTCATATTTTTTATCATACCCACCCTGTGGTACCTGGATGCCTTGGTATTACTTCAGTGTTTCAGAAAAATTTAAATTCTAAGCAGTAAGAAATTCCAAATCTATGGTTCCCACGTCAGTTATAATTTAGTCTCTTGGCACATCTGGTTGTAGTATTTTCTATTATTATATAGACCCTTATATTTATGCCTTAATATATATTTGCCTTACAGCCAAGTTATGATTCCTTTGAGGACCATAACTTTACATTCCATGATGCTTGTTTTAAAATTCTCAGCGATAAAATTACATTATATTTTCTATTGCCGTTTCCTCCCTTTGTTTTAAAGAATATGTAATGGTTATGTGTTCATCTTTTCTTCCTGCATACCAAAATGTATTCCAGGATGTGATTCAGAGTTATATTTGAAATTCTCACCTTCATAAGTAAATACATGCGATTAATCCTGAGCAACATGAGGGCCAACCTACAAGAATAATTTTACATAGGTCAGACATAGGGCAACACTTTCGTTCACTCAGAAAATCTGTTGTCAAAGCAAATACTTAAAGCATTAGCAAAAAAAAAATCCCTCCCCTTGAGCTGCTGTGTAGGTGAATTATTGGAAATGATCAAAACCAATGCAAGGAACTGGTCAGAAAAGCAAAGTTATCTGGGGAGGTGTGATTTAAGCGGTGCTTCTCAAACTTTAATGTGTCCATATATCCTTTTGAGATCTTGTTAAAATGCAGCTCCTGATTCAATTGCTCTGGGTGGGGCCTGAGACTCTGCATTTGTAACAAGTCTGGGCAAATACTCTGAAATTTACCACAGCCCCCAAAAGTCCCTAGTGTATCACAGCTGCCTAGCTACACTCATTTATGTCTTATCTGGCTCTGGTTATTGGAGTTCATCATCACTGATAAGATTTTTAGGTAATCTGCAGTCTACTGTCATGCCAGTTGCCAACCTAATCTGCCTCCCCTTTCTCTGACCAGTGTGGCTCTCTCTTGCTGTTTCTCATAGCTATTCCTTTTCTCTCATTCATGAACAGTCACTTTAGACACTCTTGACTAAAGATACATCTGACTCTCATTTTTCTACCCCATCTGCAAGGGAATATGTCTGTTTTACAATGAACTTAGCGCTTTGAGTACTGACCAAGGTGGCCTTGGCATTCCCCTCAGCTTGAGTAAAATTGAGACAGACTTCTTCCTGATCATAGCCCCTGATCTCCCATTTCTTAGAGCTTTTCTTTAGAAATCTTGAAATTGTAAATTCTTTCTCTGCCTATTTAAGATGTAAATATTCTACAACCTAGGAATGTCTTTTTCAAGAGAAGGGGAACCATCCCTATGAAATGGAATGGTCAAGATGCCTAGGACTCCTGTCTCCCTTTCTCTCTGGGAAGGTAGGAACCTAATTTCCACAAGCACCAATTAACAAGTGCTGATGACCTCTCAGTTAAAAGGACCCGTCGCGGCACTCTTGTGAATATTTTTGCATTTGTGCATATCCCGCTCTGAGTTCATCTTGATGATGGAGATGTAGATCAACTCCTCGTGATGTAGATGGTGAAAGGAGAGGAATCCAGGGACAATGTTGGCTGAGTGAGCACAGAGGCAGAAGTGGGAGTGGGATCTAAAGGTATAGTTTTAATAAATCGAATGTTAGGTTTTACCAGTAAACAAAATCTGTGAATTCTGGTGTCAACTGAAAAAAAACACACAACCTAAAAATTGAGAATTATGTTTTATTCGGCGGACTTACTGAGGACTTATGTTCAGGAGGCAGCCTCACAGACAGCTCTGAGGGACTGTTCTGAAGAGGTGAGGGAGGAGCCAGGATATATAGGAGTTTTTTTCAAAAAACAAAAAACAAAAAAACACCTAGGTAGTCAGAACATCAAAACATTACTGTTAAAGAAAACCGGACATCTCAAGATAATGACTTTAGTGCTTTTCTATGTATGAGAAGGTGCAAGAGTCTGATCTTATTGAAATTATTCCTTTGATATGCACCTTAACTATCTAGGGCCAGTATCCTGTTTTATTCCTTCCTGAATCCCCTCAGGGTGCACCTTTGGGTCAGCTGCCCAGGCTGATGGCTTGATGGCCTCAGTATCTTTTCTTTACCAAAATGGCAGGCAGCATTTTTTTGTCCACACTGGTAAATATTTTTTTAGTGGAACCAAAAATCTCAGGGTTGACATAATTTCTATCTTGATTTGTTCTGCATTTAATATCATTAGAAAATATGGTAGACAATTTTACCTACACAATCTCATGTGACAACTAAAAATATGTCATTTGCCATCTGGTTCTACAAGAATTAAGTCACTAGTCACTGACATTTAACATACCTTGAAAGGAGTTCAAGATGGACATCAGGAATGGGAAAACTGGCAGAACAGGCCTTCAGATAGTTAGATATTTTCAGGAGAAAAATTTTTATAAACCCAAATTCTTCCATCTTTCTATAGTTAGAAAAGCACTAAAACCATTAACTATCTGTTCCTTGTGGGGAGCAGCAACTTGCTACCAAGATAAGGGCTATGTTGCATGTACCTCCTTTGCCAAAATCACATATTTACTGACCCGCCCGCTCTCCTCCCCCCCTTACCTCTTCAGAGCAGTTCCTCACATCTACTGAGAGGCTTTCTCCAGGCTATAGTTCTCAATAAATCCCCAAATAAAACTGAAACTCACAGCTTTCGCACTGTGTGTGTGTGTGTGTGTGTGTGTGTGTGTGTGTGTGTGTGTTTTCCACTGGACATGTGGAACTCTTGACACTTCCCTGGATTACTTTCATTTATAGATGAAAAGAGAATACTCTGAGGAACAGTTAACCTAACATTTTAATCTAAGCCTCTGTGTCTGACTCTATGATATGGATTAAAGATTCCAATTTCACCTTAAATACTAATGTATGCCAATAATGATAACGACGATACTATTAGCTATAATTTTGGAGTGTCTACTGTGTTGTGTGCTAGACTTGCACTGTCCATCAGTACAGTATCCACAAAGTGCATGTGAATTTTTGAGAACTTGGAATATAGCTAATTCAAATTAAAATGTGTTGTAAGTGTAAAATAATGCTAGATTTTAAAGTTTTAATAACAAAAAAGAATGTAAAGTATTTAATGATTTTAATTACATATTGAATTATATATTGAATTTATAATGTTTCACATGGAATAGATTAAATAAAATACAAAAACTAATTTGCCAGTTTCTTTTTACTTTTCATATGGCTAGGAGAAAAATTATATATATGGCTCATGTATTTTAACTGCAGAGTGCAGTGCTAGACAATTTAGTCTTTCAGATTGTAACATTCTGTATCTGTTGACTCGAGTTATAATGCTAGATAGTTAATATATAATTTTTAAAATTCATTTTGTTTGCAAAAGAAAGTTATACTTTATTATTATTTTTAAAAAATCAATTATGCATTTCTAATCTATACTAGTAGATTAAATGTGTTATACAAGTGGATTATAATAGTGGATTAAAACAGTTTTGTTTTTCTCTCACCCTAAAACTATACACACACACACACACACACACACACACACACACATACACATACACACACACAAGAGAAAAAGATTTGATAGGGGTAAATAAATGACCATATCCCCAATCAAAATCTATAAAACAAATACCAATAAATATAAACAGAAATGAGGGAGGACTCTGAATCTTGTTCAGGATATATTAAAAAAGAAAAAGAGGTAGTAAAAAAAAAAAGGGATAAGTTTAAAATATTGAAGAAAACATTACTTGTTATGTTAATTAGGTGGATCATGAACTAAATGGAAACCCCAGGATGCAGAGGAAGTGAAACTGAAGGAAAAATCATGCTGAAATGCTCTCTGTCATCTCCTAGGAAGTCAAAGAAAGTTGAGTGAAGAAGGGTAGCAAACAGGAACTGCTGTCAGTTCTCAGTTCACTGTGACCTGAGCCATAGTGTCGCCCCAAATCTTGAAAATGATGGGGACAGTAACACCTAGGGCAACACGCGCACACACACACACACACACACACACACACACACACACATACCCTACACAAGGAATATGTGTGAGTGTTTAAAGAACAGATTATAGGACTCCAGAAAGAAAGAAAAAATGATGGAGTAAACTTAATCCAATGTATAGGTGAAAGCCACATCAGCACAGTGACAAAACCGATAAACATGAGAAGCACAGTCTGGGATATGGTAGGCAGCTAGAGGAGATCATATGAAATAAAATGAGAAAGACTGAAGATACCCTCAAAATCTCTTTAGACAGAAGATATGAAATAAAGGCATAAAATAGATACGCATAATAACTGCAGTTCCTGAAGAAGAGTGCAGAATATGTTAAGAATTTGATCAAACATAGTATTAATACTTATAATGGTATAATAAAGATGCAAAACTAGGGGACAGGTTGCCCTAGATCTCATTTTTGTGTGAGGACAGTAGAGGACAAGATTATGAAATCCAGCCAATTAAAGGAAAGAAAGAATTGAGGGATAGAATAATCATACTACTAGGACTGGAAATAAGCATGGATTCATTTAAATAGAGGACAAAGAACAAAATAACTGAAGATTACAGTTATAGAATGGGGTATAATTGTAATAAATCTTGACATATATAAATAATAATATAGAGGAAGACAATTTGGGAAGAATTTTCTCAACTTTCAGAGGAGAGAATCAACTATGATCTAAAGTTGAACTTATCATTAAAATAATGATCTTAGCATTTAATATAACCTTTCTTAATGTTAGAAGTATATTTTGGATGGTAATATCTGATGTAGTAAAGCTATGTTTCCCTGATTCTCAGCTCTTTCTTCAATTCTATGTGAATTTATTTTTTTCTAAGTTAAAATAAAGTAAAATAAATTAATTTTATTATAAAATTCCATTTTATGAATATGTTTATCAGCTAGCTAGCTATTCCATTAGTGTTCCAAGGTGGAGTGTCATTGGGAGGGATCTACTCTGATGGGAGGAGTATTTTAATCACAGTTATTGTGTAGAATTGCTGGCATAGGGTGATAATAAAAAGCAGACTTTAGCTGATTTTATTAATGTCCCCAAGTTCTCTACAATCAGTGTACTTCCTTATTGACTGCATACAGAATTGAGCACTCCCATTGCCCTCCCATTCATGCCACAGATGATCTATGGCATCATCCATCTTTCTATCTCCATTAATGCTCAGAAACGTGTTGTCAGACATTAATAATTTTTTTCTGGGTAGTGTAATTTGGAGATTAATTTTTAATTTCTTTGTTGTACTCCCATATATAGCTTAGTCTTTTATAATGATCTATATCATATTTCAAATAAAATTATAATTCTTTAATAAAGGAAATTAAATGCCATATTTTCAAGTGCCACAAATGGGAGTTGATGGAATATTTTCTTTGTTGGGTGTTCAGGCAAAATAAGCAGCTTTACTTTGGTCTGTTACAGTATGCTGCTATGTGACCTCAGTTTACTAAATCAAGAAGACACATGTTGGAAGCAAATTTATCCTTCCCCATATATTTGGGCTGCGCATACCCCCACTCAGTATTTCAAAAGTATGCTCATAAGTTACATTTATTTCTGACCTCTGAAGTGGAATGTATGTATCACACAGTATGTAAAAAGCTACTGTATAGCACAGAGGGTGAAAAAAAAGGAGATATAATCTGTTTGCAGAAGCGGTCCCCAACCTTTTCAGCACCAGAGCCAGAGACCTGTTCGTGGAAGACAGTTTTTCCACAGAGCGGGGGTGGGGTTGGGTATGGTGCAGGCAGTAACGCAAGCAAGCGATGGGGAGTGGCCGATGAAGCTTCCCTCCCTCACCCTCCACTCACCTCCTGCTGTGCGGCCCAGTTCCTAACAGGCTACGGACTGGTACTGGTGTACGGCCCAGGGGTTGGGGACCCCTGGTTTGCAGGACATACATTAAGTTAACCTTAAAAATGCATTCCAGTATATATTAGGTGCAGACAAATACTGTTGGATTCCACTTATACGAGGTACCTAGAATAGTCAAATACATAGAGTCAGAAAGTACGTTGGTAGATGCCAGGGGCCGGGGGCGGGGCGGGGGGGGGGGGGGAGGGTGGGAAGGGGGAATGGGGAGTTAGTGTTTAAAGGGGACAGAGTTTCAGTTTAGGAAGGTGAAAAATTCGGGAGATGGATGGTGAGAGTTGCACCACAGTGTGAATGTATGTAGTGCCACTGAACTGTACAGTTAGATATGGTTAAATAGTGTGCTTTATATTATGTGACTTCTACCACAATAGAAGACATTTTTTAAAAAAGCTACTCACTAAGATCTGAGTGGAAAATTTTTCTATTTATATTCTGTGATTTCTGAATTTCTACTTTGGAGTATGTCTTGAAATGAACTACATATTAATGCAGAAATAGATGTGTGTGTATATACACATGTATGCATGTATATGCATAATCAAAATCAGTGTGTGTACATGCATGTATGCATGCATCTGTATATCTCAACATAGACTTCGCAGTGCTAATAGTTTTTAGTAATAGAGTACATCATCAGAAACATTTTGAAAACTAGCATTTGTATTATAAATTATATCATTATATTAAGAAAATTATAATCTTTGCCTTCAGTAAATCTCTATATTTTAAACTTTATTGTTGTCCACATTTCCTCTTTACCTTTAAGTCCTGAATTTGTGATATTTCAAAGCTATGTCTGCTACTATCTCAGTAAATTACTCATCCAGAAAACAAAGATTCATTCACAGTCAAGTTAAAAACTAGTATACCTAAAGTTGCTACTCTCAAGCCTAGGCATCTGACCTTTCTGGACAATTTCTTTGATATATTAAATTACCTGAAAATTTCAGTCCTACATCCTATTATGTAACTGCAGATTATATTTTTAACATTTGTCCTCATGCTCTCCAAAATACAGAGAAAATGGGATTTCTCAGATCCTAGATCTAGAAGATCATATGAAATTTAGTTTGTCTTGTTTTAGATTTAATCTCTATATTCTCAGTTTGGGTCTTACCTGGGTCTCTTGTTGAATTTTATTACTACAATCCCCTCTGGTGTCCTGGCTGGATCCTCATGAATTCTCTTGTCTCTATTTTAGTCATGTTTTGCCAACTTTTCTCCTTTTAAGGCATACTGAATTAGGCCCTACTCTATTGTAATGCCTTCGAATATGAGATACTTTATTTTTTCTCAAATTTAAATCTCAATGATTTGAAAGTATAGCATTACTAGGATGAAATTATAATTGTACTACTACTAATTATAATAATACAGGTAGTAATACTTTGTTACCCTAAGTAATAATTCTCTCAGAAAGGCTCCAACATATTCCTTTATAGCAGCAGTCCCCAACCTTTTTGGCCCCAGGGACCCGTTTCATGGAAGACAGTTTTTCCATCGTTGGAGGTGGGAGAGGGCTGGGATGGTTCAGGCACTAATGCGAGCAATGGGGAGCGGCAGATGAAGCTTCGCTCGCCGCCCCCCACCGCTCACCTCCTGCTGTGTGGCCTGGTTCCTAACAGACCATGGACTGTTACAGGGGTTGGGGACCCCTGCTTAATAGATCTCCTCATATAATTCTACTATTGAATATTTGAACTTGAATAGAAACTTATCAAATGGAGCTACTTTGTAAAAAATAAGTGAAAGCCCAGTAAGAACCTCTTTCCTTTGAAGAAGTTCAAAGTCCTGATTCTAACTGCTGGATGTGATCCTACTGCTTCACATTCTGGCTACTAAAGTTCTTTGAAGTCTTCTCCAAACTAAAAAACAAAAATATCTACAAAATTTTCATAAATTGAATTAGGAAACAGACATTTACATTTATTTTTATTAAAAAAAACTTATCTCAGACAAAGTAAGATGACTTTATCTCCTACAGAGGACAGCTCAACCTATATGTGAACGAATGTATGCTTTTGTAACTTTCTCTTAACTCTTTTCCAAAATTGTTTTATCTGAAAACAAAGCCTCTTAAAGTGGATAAATCAAGAATTTAGGATTGTTTTGCAAATTAAAATTAAGTTCTAAATTTTCATAATCCATGAAAAGTCTACAACATCTATAGAATTTTATAAAAGTAAATTCGTTTTTTAAAATGCCTACAGCAAAGTTTTTGGTCAAATTAAATTCTTTAAACTACCATTTTGTTCATGGAGATGCAAAGGGTTCAGTTCATTTGAAATGAAGGGTTTTAGAGAGTTATAACATCAAGCCAGATATTTGATAGACTTCTGCTTTTTGGCATATCTGACTGGTCACATTAATTCTTAGACTATTTTATTTACATATGTATATAAAATATATATTATGTGTATATAAATATGTATATAAAAAATATATATATATATAGTAAAAGGTATATAGCATGATAGTATTTTGTGGCCTGTGACCTGAAGTTGAGTATGAACTGATATAAATCCTTGAGTCAAGAACGCTATCAACTTGACAGTATAGTAGTTTAGAGCTTAGGCTGGAGTTACATGAACCTGAGTTTAAAACATGACTCTGCTACTTCCTAACTCTGTGACCTTAAAAAAGTTACTTATTTTTACCAAGGATCTTCCTAAAAGGGTTGTTATCAGGATTTCAGGATTACTTTATCTGGTAGGCTGAGTTATGTTTGCAGTTTCACAGAGCCCTCCCTGTGCCCTGCATGTTGGAATGTGGTCTCTTCTGGGCAAAGACCTTAACAGACATGATGCTTTGCCACTTACTCTCTTGCATTCTTGCTGTTCACCTTAAGGAAAACATGGTCCAGGTAGCTTTCGGTCCAAGTAAAATGAGAGTTATATAGAGCAGACCTAAACCCAATCTTCAGCCTTGAGCCTAGAACATAAAATACAGCTTATCCCTGCTGAGTGGCTGCCAACTCCCAAGTCTGTAAGTCAGAGTTAAATGCTTGTTGTAAGTCAGTGAGTTTTAGTGCTGCTTATTATACAACAACATTGTGGTAACAGCTGACCAATGTAATTTTAAAATGCATATATGTTATTTGACAGTCCCTGGTACATGCTAAGAGCTCAGTAAATACCAACAATAAATATTTTAATGAATATTATCTATCGCCTGGTTTATAATAATAAATGCAACTTAAAATCGGGAAATAACCAGTTCTTTAATTGGCTTACTCATGAATATGACTTCCAGACTATTTTTTTCCAACCTCATTTCTATTCCATGTAGTTGATAAATTAAAATTTAAATATAATTGTTGCTTTGAGACAAGCTTGAGTTCACTTCTGTGAATTGTGACTTTGTACATCAGGTCATTCAGCTAATTATAGACAATTTATTGTGTTGCTTTGACTTTTGGACTTTTAGCTTCCTTTTATATGAAAGCAGAGGATAAAGATAAACACTTTTCTATGTCATAAGGAGATTGGTCATAAAGAAAATAAAGAACAGCACAGGATATAGCGCATAAAAAGTGCTGAGAGTTTTGTAGTTGCTATTATTTTTAGGCAACCCATTATCATTTCTATGTGTGTGAGCCGTTTGATGCATTTGCTAAAAGATAAGTCACTTTTTCATTCACCATCAAGGTAAAATCATCCCTCATTTTTCTTGTGTCAGGTTTAATTTGCAACAGATCTCCAAAGAGATACTTTGTTTACCTTTCATTTTCTCTGTATTTTTTTGAAAACAGAATGACAAAAATTTAAGACAATTTATTTTCATAAACAAAAATAAATATTTGAAATTCAGTCGATACCCTAGGAGCATGAATTTTGGCATCAGAAGACCAGGGCTTCAGTTTCTGATATTTGTAGCATCTTGGTTTTGTACATTGCTGAATGGCCACAGGCAGGGTTTCTCAATTGAATCTCCATATAACAAGTCTTGTATTCATCACTGCATAGTTTGAAACTAGACTTTATTGGTTCACTCACAGCAAATGAATCTCCAGGGACAGAATCATCCTTGTTTAATTCACACGAGACAGGTTGCGGCAGAGGTTACATACGTGCTTAACAGTCTTCTCTTCTCTCCCTGGGCACACAGGAAGACTATTTACCAAGACTCCCTTGTAATTAGTTTGGTCCCATGTGGTTGGTTTCCGATCAGTGTTATCTGGAGGTAAGTGATAGCTGTTATCCCCGGTACTGGCTCATAAAACGTCACATGCAACCTTCCATGCTGTATCTTAACATATTGGCTAGGCCAGTGGAGGGCATCCAGAGGATGACTCTAGAGAGGGCCTTGGATCTGGCAGGGCCACAAGGTAACTGGAAAAGGAATCCTTCAGTCATTGCTTAGAGAAAAGTCACCTGGGAGAGCTGCCCAGTTCTGAAATGAGCAAGAAATAAACCTTCCTTGTTGTAGGCCACTGATATTTGCATTGTTATATAAAGTTCACTGTATTAGTAACCCTACCTAATTCTCTGATACATTGGTCAGGATGTATAATTTATCTCTAATGGGGATATCCTTCTGTCTAGGGGGTAGAATACTTTTTTCTCCTATTCAGAAAACACCCACCCCATGTGTAAGATAGCTGGGAGGGTAAAACATGAATAGGGGTATTTGGTGAGGAAGAACTCAGAACCAGAGGGGCAGAAATATTGGGGGAAGGCATCTTACCTAAGTACCTGGATAAAATAATGACATATCTCTATTGCATAGAAAGAGCTGCTTCACAGTTGACTCTGTCTGGTAAATTAGGTATTTTGAACACAGTCAATGCATGCTAATGACCATTGTCTTTTGAGCCATGGGATTGTTAGTTTGTTGTGTTTTTGTTTGTTTTGTCTTGTTTTTTGTTTGTTTTGCTGATGACCTTTCTTTAGAGTAAATTTAATAAAGTATTCTGCATCAAGGTCAGAAAATCCAAGTACGTTTTATTACATACAACAAATTTGAAGGTATATGGTTCCTCACATTCTTTAGAAACTCACAAATGTCAAAGACTGTACCTTCACAGTAATCTTGTCCTTTCCCCCATATTCACTGCCTGATGGTCTCAACATGACTACTATTGCTCTATCACAGTAAATACAAATAGGGAGAAAAAAAAAAAGCACAAAAATAAGATGGAGCCAGAAGATTTTTGCTTTAAACTCATTGGCCAGAAATGAGCCACTTAGCTACCTTTACAGAAAACCTGGAAAAATAGGTTTTGTTTTTGTTACTTAATTGTTTTTAGATATTCTAGCTTCCATAATGTAGAGAGATGAGGGATAAAGAAGATAGAATAGTTACTCAGTGACTAAGCCTATAATGTTTACCAAAGTATGCTAGAATTACTCTTTCTATAGGCCTAAAGGACATTCTGCCTGTTCTATTATACGTTGATTTAGATAGTCCAATGCCTACTTTAGACAGTGCTTTCACCCAAGAAAAACAAACTACTGTTATCTGGGCAAAGACATTTAAACTTTGACAGTTGAAAAAGAGGTTGCATTGTGCAGAGTGAGATATGGCCAGAACTGTAAAATATGAGGAGAGGAAAGGCTACTTCAGGAAACTTCCATGGGCAGAGGCCAGGAAGAAGAGTTAATTTGGAATTCAGATGGCTTTAAAAATATCAAGCTGGAGGTCTAAATTAAATAGGTAATATCCAGAGAGCTGGAAGACGTACTTCAAAGTTTGCAGGTCTATTTCTAGCACTTCCATATACATTAGTTTCATTGAAGCAGTATGATGTAAAAGATCCAGCGTAAGTACGATACCAGCTAGTACCTATTGATCACATAAAAAAAATGCTCAGTAAATATTTGTTCCTTTCCTCTCTCCCTTGCTCTTCCCAGAAGAGTAAAAGATCATTGCTATCTCTACCACCTTGTGTGGTAAAAGCCATGGGCTTTGGGGTAGACATGGGTTCAAATATCATATCTTCAACAATAAGTTAAACACCTGGGGATGTTGCCTAATCTCTCCAAACCATAAAATGTCACCAATAATGGGGTTTTTTTTGGTGTCATTGCTATGAACATTATATGCAAGAATTATTTTAAATTGATTCACTTGTGGTTCATATTAGAGATTCAATAAATAGTAGCTGTCATATGAGTGCTGGTTTTGAGCAGAATAAAAATTATAACACATTGCAGTTTTCTTTTTAAATTCCCCTAAAGGATGTCTCTGAGTCTAGGTCTAGCTTGTTTATTTGTACAGCATTCAAAGTCCTAAGACAAAATTACTCATCATTCACTATCTTCAAAGTCTCTAGCAAAATAGCCTCACCCCCTCCCCATGTCAAAGATTCAGGAAAGCACTGGGAAAACCACTTGCTTCCAAATTTCAAGCATGTAGTCTACACAGAAATGTCAAGGTCTAGTTTTAAAAGTTTACCTGTCCTTAAATAAATGTACTTCATGTTTTTTTTTTAAACTTTAGGTTCATCTTTTTATTATCAGTATTTTTCTGGTGTCCATAATAATATTTTATAAAATAGATCATTTAAAATCTCTGTGAAATCTGCCTGGAGGCAATCTTGCCATTCAAGAATAATTAAAGGGCTTCCCTGGTGGCGCAGTGGTTGAGGGTCCGCCTGCCGATGCAGGGGACGCGGGTTCGTGCCCCGGTCCGGGAGGATCCCACATGGCGCGGAGCGGCTGGGCCCGTGAGCCATGGCTGCTGAGCCTGCGCGTCCGGAGCTTGTGCTCCGCGACGGGAGAGGCCACAACAGTGAGAGGCCCACGTACCGCCAAAAAAAAAAAAAAAAAAAAAAAAGAATAATTAAAGTGACAGTTTAAGAGCGAATTATGCAAGCTAGAGATGTACAGTGGGTTTATTGTCACTCTCATCTCTGTACTTTGAAAAAAGAAAGTGATTTAGCTTAATTTTTCATCAAGTAGTATCTTCCCAGGAGACATTATGGAAAAGTGGGGTATGAAAACATATATCAGCTTTCACAAAGTGATGGCATGAAGCGCATATGGTATTCATATTTGTGTGTGTGTGTGTGCGTGTGCAAAAAAGAATGGACAAAGCTCATTTTTACTTCTCCTTTGACATAATTTGAAAAAAATCACATTGCTTGTTTTAATTGCAAAAGAGTTAGATGATGATTAGACTGATAAAAACCTTCTTAAAAAACTAGCCCTGTAGTCACACCCTCAGATATTTCAGCTTTTCTGAAAGGTTATTCTATGTTAGTTACACATTCAGGGAAATGATATACTTAAAATTTTTTTCACTATGGAAATTTTTAAAAAGAAACAAATCGTTCTTCTGAAAACATTGGGAAAATGTTTTATTTCAATCAAAAGGTCGTGTCCATATTTATTGTTAAACTCTCCAATTTATTGTATTCAGGGACTGGGCTGTAATTGTACAATCACTCAAAGGCCGTGACTCTCTGCAGGCACTGAGGAGCCCTCCTGGTGTCATGTTCTGCGTATATTATTAAATCAGCTGGGTGGGCTTCATAACTGTAATAAAAGCTAACCTTATGATTATTATTAACCTTATTTATTAGCTTAGAGAATGCCTACTCTATATCAGACTCTATATACTAAGTATTTTATTCACAATTACACATTGACTCTCAACTATATAAAGTTGATAAAATTATTATGTGCATTTTACAGATGCAGAAACTAAGTCAAAAAGAGATTAATTGTCTCATGGTTCTACAGCTGGTAACTTGGAAATTCAAACTTTTTTTTTTTTCCCCCCCCAACAGTGGAATTGTAGTCATTAAGATACATATACAGAAAGTATAAATTTTTCTAGGGAAGCAAGGCCTAATTCTTAATATCTCCTGAAATAAAAAATTTAGATTTTTTTTTAAAACATTGCCTCTTAAGAAATTTGGGGGGAAAATATTCTCCATGTTAATGTTATTGCCTTATTTTGGCATCCTTTTGAATCTGGGTCTAAATTCACCACTTTAGACAGTTTTGAGTGTCTTGATCTATAAAGCACATATGTTTCATATATCTAAGTAATAGGAACTGGGGATGTGAATAAGTTCTCCATCTCCAGTTGCCTGTCTGCATTATTAGTCATCCGTATCCAGGCGAATTCATCTGGAGGGAGAGAACAGACCTACACAATTACTTAAGAACAAGAAAATTGCCATTAAAATAGGAGTAAGTTAGAAGAATGTGCAGAGACTACATAGAATTAGTCAGTTTTAATAGTAAATTCAGCTGTATGTGCTTTAAACCTATAATTTTCTTGTCCTCAAAGTATCTTTATGATTGCTCTTTTTAGACAGCTCAAAGAACAGGAAGAACAAAATTAAAAATACAGACTTTCGTGGATTCCTTGAAAATTAAAAAAAGTGTGCCCTCAGTAAGAGAGATTGAAGCTTAGCCCTTATTCTAGAAAATAATTTTCTTATTATCATTGAGTGTGGGGTTAGATTTGGGGGGAATATGCCACAGGATGGGTTAGATTTGTGAGTAATCGCCTCCAAAAATTAGAATACAGTAAAACCGTTTTCTCTAGATAAAATCTACAGGAAAAATGCTCAAGTCCAATAAATACTTTTCTCAGAAGAATCTTAGCAGAGAATGTTGTCCATTTTACAGATAGTCATGGGCCAGAAATGCTATATTCTAACCTATTTTTTCAATTTTATAACTTGAAACAGTGTGAACACTTGGGCTTTGGTGAATTTACTTCTTTCCTGTCTCTGAGGAAGAAGGGGGCATCTCTATAACATACAGAGAAGAATTAACTTTTTTTTTCCTCCCTAATAGGAGACTTCAGCTTGACCAATTGTGTTGATGGTGGGTATAGACCTGATCTTATTTTTCCTATATTACACATGAGCTAGACTAGATAGAGACTAAGTAACTTGCCATATTTCACACAGTAGTAAGTGGGGGATTTTTATTCAGGTCAGACTCCAAATTCTAGGCTTCTTTTCCACTGAATCGAGCTGACTTTTCATCATCCTGCTTAGGAAAATACTTGGCAGGAAGCTACAGCTAAATAAAACACTAGCAGATTATCCACTTTAACATCTTATGTGTTATCAGGAAGTAATTTAGGCAAGCCCTCAAAATGGATTCTGTGCCTCACTTTCAGTTGAGACTTAGAACAAGAAATGGTAATTGCTCAAAGCCCAACCCAACACCTGGAAACGTCATCAGTGTCGTTGTAGTACAATGCAAGACAGCTAGTTAATTTGATCACGACAAGGAACATTTATATTCAAGCTGAATAAGTATGTGCGATTTACTTAATCACATGTTCCAGCTCCTATGGCTGCACATACATGGCCATCTTACAGAAACAACTTTGCTTATTGAGTCCATCCATATCAGTGTGCTCATAAGCCTTTTTAATTTAGAGGTCCAGTTGACTCTCCTAAGTCAGATATTTCTGGGAAAGTGTTTACCTTCCTGAAAATAGCATTGAGTCCCTTGCACTCCTAATTTTCAACGCATTTGCATGTTCCTGCCTTTGCAATGCAAAATGATACCACTGCCATTGTTTACCATTTAGGCATGTGAGAAGAATCAGAAAGGCAAATTGTATATTGGATTAAGAGTCTTTTATGTCTAGCACTACTGGATCTTCATAACTGGTCTGAAACAATTTAGTTTAGTCCTGTCATATGATCTTGGACAATTTATAACATAAACGTGTTCCATAATCATTTTTATGATTATGAAAAACATTGTAAATATCCCAAGTGTCTAGCAATTTGGGATTGGTTAAATAAAATTTACTGATGTATTAAAAAGACTATAGGGAATTTAAAAAATACTAATGAACTTTCTCTTGATGGTGAGATTACAGTTGTTTCAGTGTTTTTTCTTTGTTCCTTTCTGTACTTTTATCTAAGATGAAAAGTTATTACTTTAATTTATTAGAAAGCAAATCATTTTTAAGACAGAGAATTGATCAAGGTTATTTCCAATTCTACTAGTTTTCTGTATTTTGGAAATTACTTCAGCCAGCTGCAAATGTGTTTGTTAAATCTTGTTTTCAAACACTTACACTAACACACACACACATGCACACACATACCATGAACACACCAACACTCCAGTCCCATTATTTACCCTTGCCTTCCACAACCAAGAGCCAATTTATTTTTGTAATTTTATGTAATCATATCCAGAACTTGACTAATGCTCCCACAAGAAGAAAGTAAACTAGAACATCTGGTCTGTCTTCATACGCCTAAAAGTTAACATACTAATAAGAGTTGGTAGAAATTTTATTTCCAAAGATTAAGTTAATATGCTTGGGAGAATATCCCAGGGTCTGGGTTTTTGTGTGTACTGGTGTATGAATGGAGAATGTTAGTGTTAATTAAGTTTATAATTGAAATAGCTGTCTTACCTTGAAATATTTCAGCTGTATTTTTTATTCATGAATCATAAGTATATATTTGGTTGTGTTTTTTGTGGGTGATATCTCTGTCTGGTTTTTGTATCAGGGCAATATTGACCTCATAAAATGGGTTGAAAAGTGTTTTCTCTTTTTTCTCTATTTTCTAAAAGAGTTTTTGTAAGACTGACATTGTTTCTTCTTTAAATGTTTGATAGAGTCAACAGGGAAGTAAATTGTATCTGCATTGTCTTCATGGAAAGATTTATAATTACCAATTGAATGTCTTTACCAAATATTAAGATATTCATATTTGCTGTTATACCTTGTGTCAATTCTGGTATTTTGTGATTTTTTTGAGGGGAGGGAGGTCTGGTATTAATATAGGCACATCAGCTTTCTGTACCTAACCTGGTTTTGTGGTTTATCTATTCTCATATTTTTACTTTTAATTTATCGGTGTATTTACATTCAGGATATTTCTTCTAGATACCATACAGTCAGTCTTGCATTTTTATCCAATATGACAATCTATGCCTTTTAATTGGACTGTTAAATCCATTTAATTTCAATATAATACTTGATATCATTAGTATTAACTTTACAATTTTCCTATTTGTTTTCTTTTTATTTTCCCCTTATTTGTCCCTTTCCGCCTGATCTTCATTAAGTATTTTTATTCAGTTGTGTCTCTTCCATTGCCATTTTGGTGTAGCAGTTTGATTTTTTTAAAATGATGGTTTGGGGTTTTTTTTTGAAGTATAGTCAACTTACAATATTATATTAGTTTCATCTATACAACCTTGTGGTTTGATATTTTTATAGATTATACTCCATTTAACATACTGGCTATAATCCCTGTGCTGTACATTACATTCTTGTATTTTATTTATTTTATACCTAGTAGTTTGTACCTCTTAATCCCCTTCCCTTATCTTGCCCCTCCTTTAATCTCTCTCCCTGCTGGTAACTACTGGTTTCTTCTCATCATCTTTGAGTCTGATTTATTATATTTGGTCATTCTATGTTTTAGATTCCACATATAAGTAAAGATATATAGTATTTGTATTTCTTTGTCTGACTTATTTCACTAAGCATAATATCTTCCAGGTCCGTGGCAAAATTTTAGGGTTATTTTTAATGACTGAGCAATACTCCATTGTGTGAGTGTGTGTGTGTGTGTGTGTGTGATGTCTTTTTCCACTAAACTGTGGTGGACCCTCAGGTTGCTTCCATATCTTGGGTATTGTAAATAATGCAGTAAACATTGAGGTCCATATATCTTTTTGAATAGTGTTTTTGTTTTCTACAGGTATATACACAGAAGTGGAATTGCTGGATTTTATGATAGTTCTACTTTTAATTTTTTGAGGAAATGCCATAGTGTTTTTCATAGTAACTGTACCAATTTACATTCCCACCAGTGGTATACTAGCATTCCCTTTTCTCCACTTCCTTGCCAACACTTATTACTTCTTGTCTTTTTGATGACGGCCATTCTGACGGGTATAGATGGTATCTCATTGTGGTTTTGATTTGCATTTCCTTGATGATTAGTAATATTGAACATCTTTTCATATGTCTATTGCCCATATATGTTTCTTCTTTGGAAAAATGCCTATTCAGATCCACTGTCCATTTTGTAATTGTGTTGTTTGGTTTTTTTCACATTTAGTTATATTAGTTCTTTGTATATTTTGGATATTAACCCCGTATCAGACATATCATTTGAAAATATCTTCTCCCACTCATAGGTTTCCTTTTCATTTTGTTGATAGTTCCCTTTGCTGTGCAAAAGCTTTTTAGTTTGATATAGTTCCATTTGTTTATTTTTGCATTTGTTTACCTTTCCTGAGGAGGGAGATCCAAAAAATATTGCCAAGTATTATGTCAGAGAGGGTACTCCCTATGTTTTCTTCTAGAAGTTTTATGGTTTCAGGTCTTATATTTATGTCTTTATTACATTTTGAGTTTATTTTTGTATATGGTGTGAGAAAATATTTTAATTTCATTCTTTTAATGTAGCTGTCCAGTTTTCCCAACACCATTTATTGAAGATACTGTCTTTTCTCCATTGTATATTCTTGCCTACTTTGCTGTAGATTAATTGGCCATATGTGTGTGGATTTATTTCTGGCTCTTGATTCTGTACTATTGATTTATATGTCTGTTTTTGTGCCAGTACCATACTGTTTGATTACTCCAGCTTAGTTGTATAGTCTAGTTGGGGAGTGTGATACCTCCTGTTTTGTTCTTTTTTTTTTTTGAGATTGCTATTTGGGGTATTTTGTGATTCCATTCAAGGATTATTTGTTCTAATTCTGTGAAAAATGTTGTGGGTTTTTGGATAAGGATTGCATTAAATGTGTAGATTGCTTTGGGTAGTATGGACATTTTAACAATATCAATTCTTCCAATCCATGAACACAGGATATCTTATTTATTTGTATTGTCTTAAATTTCCTTCATCAATGTTACATAGTTTTCATTGTATAGGTCTTTTACCTCCTTGGTAAATGGGACTGTTTTCTTTTTTTTCTCTTCCTGAAAGTTTATCACTAGTGTATAGAAAGGCAACTATATATTAATCTTGTATCCTGCAACTTTAATGAATTCATTTATTAGTTCTAGTGGTTTTATGGTGGAGTCTTTAGGGTTTTCTATATATAGTATAATGTTATCTGCAAATAGTGACAGTTTTACTTCTTCCCTTCCAGTTTGGATGTCTTTTATTTCTTTTTCTTGTCTGATTGCTGTGACTAGGACTTCCTATACTATGTTAAATGGAAATGGTGAGAGTGGGCATCCTTGTCATATTCCTGATCTTAGAAGAGAAGCTTTCAGCTTTTCACCATTGAGTATGGTATTACCTGTGGGTTTGACATAAATGGCCTTTGTTATATGTTAATTTTTTTTTTTTTTTTTCTGTGTCATTATCTGGCTTTGGTATCAGGGTAATGCTTGCCTCATAGAATGAATTTGGGATTGTTCCCTCCTCTTCAATATTTTGGAATAGTTTGAGAAAATAAGTATTAACTCTTCTTTAAATATTTGGTGGAATTCCTCTGTGAAGCCAGTCCTGGACTTTTATTTGTTAACAGTTTTATGATTACTAATTCAATTTAATACTAGTAATTTTTTTGTTCAGATTATCTGTTTCTATGTGATTCAGCATTGAATCACAAATGAGTTCCATTCTGAGAGTGCGTTCGTAAGTCCAAGCTGTTCATAAGTCCAACAAAGTTAGCATAGGTACCCAACTAACACAAATGGCTGTATAGTACTGTTCTGTAATCGGTTTATAATACTTTTCACACAAATAAAAAAGCAAACAAACACAAAAAACAAAGAAAATGTTTTTAATCCTACAGTACAGTACCTTGAAAAGTACAGTAGTACAGTACAACAGCTGACATACAGGGGCATGTTTGCATCTTTGAAAGTTCGCAACTTGAAGGTTCATATCCAGGGGACTTACTGTAGTGTTTTATGGTCTGTATTTTATTTCTGCTCTGATTTGTATTATTTCTTCCTTCCGCTGACTTTGGGCTTTGTTTGTTCTTCATTCCCTAATTCATTTAGATTTTAAATTAGGTTGTTTATTTGTGGGTTTTTTTATTTCTTGAGGTAGGCATGTATTGCTGTAACTTCCCTCTTAAAACTGGTTTTGCTCCATCTCATAGATTTTGGAAAGTTGTGTTTTTATTTTCCTTTGTCTCAATGTAATTTCTCATTTCTTCTTTGATTTCTTTGTTGACCCATAGGTTTTTTGGTAGCAGGTTGTTCAGTCTCCATGTGCTTGTGTTTTTTCCATTTTTCTTCCTATAATTGATTTCTAGGTTTGAACTGTTGTGGTTGGAAAAAGTGCTTGATATAATTTCAGCCTTCTTATATTTATTGAAATGTGGTTTTTGGCCTATCATGTGGTCTATCTTGGAGACCATTCCGTGTGCACTTGAAAAGAATGTGTATTGTACTGTTTTTGGATGGAATGTCTTGTAGATATCTGTTAGGTCCATCTGGTCTAATGTGTCATTTAAGGCCACTGTTGTCTTACTGATTTTCTGTCTGCATAATCTGTCCATTGATGTAAGGGGGTGTGTGTTAAAGTCCCCTGATACTATTATATTACTCTGAATTTCTTCCTTTATGCCTGTTAATATTTGCTTTATATATTTAAGGGCTCCTATATGAGGTGCATATATGTTTACAAATGTTGTATCCAATTCTTATATTGATGACCTTATCATTATATAATGTCTTTTTTTGTCTTTTATTATAGACTTTGTTTTAAAGTCTACTTTGTGTGATGAGTATTGCTACCCCAGCTTTCTTTTTGTTTCCATTTGCATAGAATATCTCTTTCCATCCCTTCATTTTCTGTCTTTAGCTCTGAAGTGAATCTCTTGTAGGAAACATATAGATGGGTCTTTTTTAATCCAGTCAGCCACCCTGTGTCTTTTGATGGCACATTTAGTCCACTGACATTTAAAGTAATTGTTGTTAGATATGTTCTCATTGCTATTTTGTTACTTGTTTTCTGGTTGTTTTTGTAGTTCTTCTCTGCTCGTTTCTTCTTCTTGTAGTCTCTTCCCTGTTTGATGATTTTCTTTAGTGTTATATTTGGGTTCCTTTCTCTTTAACTATCTATTGTAGGTTTTTGATTTATAATTACCACAGGACATATATGTTGACCAATAACTATATCTACTTGTTTTAAACTGGTAGTCATTTAAATTCAGACATATGCTAAAAAAATCTACATTTTTTTACTTTCCTTCCACATTTTGTTTTTGATGTCATATTTTCATGCCTATCCCTTAACTGTTTATTATAGTTATACTTGATTTTACAATTTTTGTCTTTTAGCCGTCATACATTTTTAGGTTGTTGATCCACTGCCTTTGCTATGTATTTCCTTTGCCAGTGAGATTTTTTTCCTTCCCATATTTTCTTATTTCATGTTACATCCTTTTCTTTTTCACTTAAAGAAGACCCTTTAACTTTTCTTATAAGGTTGGTTTCATGGTGATGAACTCTTTTAATTTTGGCTTGTCTGGGGAATTCTTTATCTCTCCTTCAATTTTGAATGATAACCTTGCTGGGTAGAGTATCCTAGGTTGTAGGTTCTTTTCCTTTTAGCACTTTAAATATATCATGCCACTTTCAGCATTTTAAATATCTCTTCTGGCCTGCAAAGTTTCTGCTGAAAAATCAGCTGATATCCTTATGGGAGTTCCATTGTATGTGACCATTTCTTTTTCTCTTGCTACTTTTAAAATTCTCTCTTTATCTTTAACTTTTGCCATTTTAATTATGGCATGTCTTTGTGTTGTCCTCTTTGGGTTCATCTTGTTTGAAACTCTCTGTGCTTACTGGACCTGGATGTCTATTTCCTTCTTCAGGTTAGGGAAGTTTTAGTCATAATTTTAGCAAATATATTTTCATCCAGTATCTCTCTCTCTTCTCCTTCTGGAACCCCTATAATGTGAATATTAGTATACTTGATATTGTCCTGGAGGTCCCTTAAGCTGTCCTCATTTAGTTTGTTTATCTTTTGTTCTGAGTTGATAATTTCCACTATTCAATTTTCCAGACTGCTTATGTGTTCTTCTGTATCACCTAACCTGCTGTTAATTCCTTGTAGTGTGGTTTTCATTCTGGTTACTGTATTCTTCAGTTCTAACTGTTTCTTTTCATATTTTTAATTCTTTGTTGATAGTCCTCACTGTGTTCATCTATTCTTTACTGAGTCTAGGTAGTATTTTTAATTATTTTTTTTGAACTCTTTATCATGTTAATTATTTGCCTCTGTTTTATTTATTTTTTTCTGGTATTTTATCTTGTTCTTTCATTTGAAACATATACCTCTATCTTCTCATTTTGTTTAACTTTCTCTCTTTGTCTCTGATATTAAGTGAAACAGTTTCCTATCGCAGTCTTGTGGGCATGTCCTTGTGTGGGAGGGTCCCTGTGCAGTCAGTTAGTGTCCAGTGGCTTTAGAGAGAGAGCTGGATTTCAAATGAACATGGGCCATGTCTTCTCCCAGTGTGAGCTTGCAGCTGCTGCCTTGGTGGGAGATAGGGCTGGGGTTGGTGGGGCTAGAGCCAGAGCCAGGTGCAAGCTGGGGCTTCTCCTTGGCTCAAGGGCGGGGCTGGGGTCTGAGTGGCTGGGAGCAGGAACCCTGAGGGAGCTGGGATTCTCCGAGGCATTATGGCGGTCTCTACCTTGGTTGGAGGTATGACTGGGGCCCAAAGGCTTGGGACTAGTGGTTATACCTCTAAGCTGGTTTTGCTTTTTCCCCAGTGCACGTGCGCCTCAGTTAGAGGTGGGGTCAGGGCCTGGGAGGTTGGAGGAGCCACACTACTAAGCTGGCTCTGCTTCAATCCAAGTGTGTGCATGTGTGTGCTGGCTGTGGTGGTCTCTGCTCCCACTCCTTCCCTGGAGAATGCATGTGCACACGTGCATTTCTAGTGGCAGCCTTCTCCTTAGTGGGGAGCAGTGCTAGAGCAGGAGAGGCTGGAGCAGGAGCCTGATTCAGGCTGGGGGCACACTGGGGAAGTCCTGGCAGGCCAGCCAGAGCAGCTAGCAGTTTTCAGTCTGTTGCCTCTGCACTGGGACTAGGAGTAAGTAAGTCTTTACTTATGCTCTTCAGTAGCAGAGTCTCGGTTTCTCACAGCCCTCTGGTAACCTCTGCTGCTTTTCAAGCCAGCTAAGGAGGCTTGTCTTCCCTGTGTCAGACCCATGGGCTGGGGTGCCTATATATGGCTTGAATTCCTCGCTCCCCAGGGAGGATCCCTGTGCCTGTGATATCCTGTCCTCTTCTGGGTGACCTACTAGGGGTGTGCATCTCAACTAGATGGCTTCACTTCCCCTCCTACCAGCTTCCATGTGGTTCTTTTTTTACAGCCTTGGTTGAAGATCTATTCATTGAAGATCTAGTCGTTTACTATGAGAGTTGCTCTATATGTAGTTGTAGTTTTGATGTGATTGGGGGAGGGGTGTGTGGGGAGAGGTGAGCTCAGATTCTTCCTACTCTGCCATATTAATCCTGACTCTTGGGGGTTTGTATTATGATTTATTAACTTATTTTAGTCTACTTTGAATTAGCATGATACTACTTCAAGTGCGATGTACAAGCCACACAATGATATACATTTTTTTACCCATCACATCATCTGTGCTATTGTTACATCTTTTACTTCCACAAATGTATTAACCCCTACAAAACATTTTTATTATTTTTGCTTTAAATAGTCATTTTTGCCACTTAGCAATTTGATTTTGCATTGATTAAAATAGGTATTTCAAACAGAGTTTTGACATATATCACTGTTAAGAAAACAAGAGAGGAAAACATAAGTAAAAGAAATTGGCTGAAGAATTTCTAAGGCAATGACAACTATATCCCAGCTGCCATCTGGCTGGCTAAAATGTTAAGACCATGCTGATGTCAGAGATGTTAAAATGTGAAATAATACAAACATAAACTTCTGTGTACCTGTCACCTTGCTTAAAAAAGAGCAAGTCCCAACACTGTTGAAGCCCTGTATATATCTGCCTTATTGCATCTCCTTCTTCTCACTCACGAAATAACCACTAACTGAATTTTGTATTTATTTATCCTTGTATTTTTCTACAGTATTAATAAATACCTACTCAAAAATACACTGGTCTTATTCTTGAACAGTTCTATAAATGTAACTGTATCTCACATATTCTGTGATTTCCTTTTTTAAACTTAACATTGTGTCACATCCATCCATGATTATGTCCATATCTGCTCTTTGTTTTCATTGTTGTATAGTTTCCCACTGTATATATACACCCAAATGTATTCATGTTCCTGTTGGTGGAAACTGGGGTTGTTTATAGTGCTTTGTTATTAACAGATCATTTTGTTGTGAACATTTTTTTTTGTCTCCTAGAACATATATAAGACTTTAATCAGTTTATATATCTAACGGTTATCGTTAGGTATAAATGATAGATTTGCCTGATTGCCAACAAAAACTGCTGAACAACTGCCATTCCCCATCTTTCCCCTGAATATCCTCTTAGGGGGCATGAGTCTTTCCCTTGCTTGGCCTACGGATAGGGCTAAATATCTGTGTTCAGGAACCTTCAGGAAGAAGAATAGGAAGAGGTGATTTTTTTTCCTACCCTGAAATCTGTGACTTTTTAAAAGCCATATATTTGGAAAACAAAAGCCAGAAAGAAAATAAGGCAAGGTAATAATATTTCTGCTGGGCATGAGTGTGAGGTGAGGGCTGTACTTGAAGAAGGGTGTCTCAGGCTATAGCAGAGATAAAAATCAAAGAATCTACTGTGAAGTTACTAATAGGCTCCAGGATATAAAAATTCAAACAGAAGAGAATATTTCATTTTTATGAAATTTAAACTGTGTAAGGAAAAGCTGGAATTAGCTCTCTTGGGATACGTCTCTGAATCTTAGTCTTTATTACAGCTTCCTGCTTTGTTTCCTATTTAACAGGCTTCAAAGGTTACTGACTCCTTGGTCTAAGATGTCTTATTACCAGGGACTTCAGCCTTTCACATCTCTTGTCTTCATGATGGCTTCCATATTGCTCCCCCAACAGTCTGAGACACAATGTACACCCCTCTACCATGTGTTGGAATCATTGATTTTCTGGTAGGGTTGACTTAAAATTTCCTCAAGAACGATCTTATCCCATCAGATGACTCACTTGAAGAACCTGACTAGTTGTAGATTAGCTTTTCCCCAATTTGTGAGACAATTGGTAGGTCTTCGGCTGGTGCTTTTGTTAGAAGAGCTGTGTCTGTTGGCCCTGGGCTACACTGGCTTTTTTCTTCTTGTCATCTCCAGTAGTTCCATGGCTAGCTAAGGACCAGTTGGAGGATGTTTTTTGGATTGACTTGTCCTCCAGTGTCCTGCAGTGACTTTCAGCCCTCCTGCGGTGAAGAGAATTCCTTCTGTTGTGAATGCTTTCTTTTCTTTTCTCCCTTCTTTACAGTCTTCAGCATTGGGCCAGGAGTCTTTCTGACTCCCATCCCATTAAATCATGTAGTCTTCACTCTGCAATTTTGAGACAAGAGGTCCTTCTGTAGAACCTTTGACTATTTCTGCAACATGCTTTACAGTGGTCTCTCCTTTTGCAATCACACCTCTGCTGCCCTTTGGGAAAAGACTGACAGCTTCACCAACATGCTGGAAGTACCTGCCAAGGATATGCTTTCAGTACCCCCCATGAACATGTTAACACCCATCTGCTGTCCCTCCTGGATCCCAGAGGCGGGTATGAGAAGAGGGTGACACGGTGACAGCACACACCAGGGCTATGCTAGGTATGTTTACTCCTGCACTTTCGTAGCTGCTCCTGCCATTGCTCCTGAATGTGTCTGTCCTGGGTCTGCAGACTTGGTTGCTGTCATGCTCACAGTACCTGATTCTAGGATTGTGGATTTCCCTGCTGCTGCTACCTTTACTGCTGCTCCCCACTCTTTCTATAGATGAGCAAATTAAGAGTTTATAATTGGAAGAAACTTTGAGATTATCAAGTGTAGTCTCCCATTGGATGCAGGAATCTCTCTGTAGTACCCTTGTCAAATGATCATTTCTGTTTTGTGTAAATAGTTTCAGTGCCAGAGGAAGTATTATTATAGCAAGCACTCATATACACTTATATTCTGCATACTTACACTAATATTTCTACAGGAAGATTCCTAGAAGAAGGCGTTCAAGAGATACGCACACTGTACATTTTGATGGCTACTAACAAATTATAGGTGTGTGCTCACATACTCTGTTACTGGCTTGTTATCATAATTCATATATTTCTAAGTTATTGCAGAGGCTTACCACTGCCACCCGCTTGGGTATGTCTGTTGGATGCACAACTGGGATGGCCTCCATACACCTGTCACCCTCCACTTGTGGTCCCAGAGGTAAATGAGTTTTTCCAAAATTCTCTGTCTTTCCCATGCTTCTGAAGTGGGACACAAATGTGAATAAAATGTTTGACCAACGGCACCCGACAAGCATAGCTTCTGTTTCTTATGATCATGAACAGAGGTGTTTACAAAATTCAAGCAAAGTTGTTTGATCAGCCCTAAGATCTTGGTAGGTTGTGCTTCTTCTCTTGGTGACCCAGCCACATCCAGCATGCTTTTCACAGCCTATTGTTGTTTAAGCCAGAAGCATGACATTAGATAATAGACGGAGAGGCTGGTGAATGCGATGCCCACAGTAAACATTTGGACACGGTTATGTACGTCAGTTACTTCTTTTTGCTGACCTGAGTAAAAATGGTTTCAAACATCTGTGTTTCTTGATTATATCCTCCCTTCCCTTTCATAGTTGTTACTGTGGGTCCACTCTTGAGGTATTGAATTTATCCAGTGAACCTTCGCTATGGACAGTGCAGGGCAGTAACATAAATGTTCATGGCTATCTTTTATCAAGTCACTTCTGCCTCTGGTCTTTGATCATATAAACCACAGCACCCAGTGGGGGAGAGTGACCTCAGTTTCCTACTTTCCACCCCCATGGGGTCTGTGTTTATGTTCTACTGCTTTCTGTTATCTGTTGCCATAATAAATCTTCTTTGTCTTTACTTCTTTAGCCAGCTGCTCAGGGTAGGACCAACACAGCCTCCACAGGGCACAGGCAGATCCTGCCGTAAACATGGGCAGGCAGGAGTGAGACTTGCGTGTATCTAGTTAGTTGTTTTATAAAGACATTAAGAAGGGAGAAATAAAGTAGCCTTTTAAAGTATTCATATGTTTACTTTTTTGCTGTTCTTTGTTTTGTGTAGTTGTAAGTTTTCATCTGGTATCATTTGCCTTTGGGCTGAAGCATTTCTTTGACATTTCCTATGATTCAGGTCTGCTGGTGACAAATTCTCCCAGCTGTTTATCTGCAAATAAACAGATCCTGTTTCCTAGAAATGTTTTGGTTTTGCCTTTATCCTTGAAGGACACTTTTGTAGGATACAGAATTCCAGCTGATATAGTAGTCTGCTGTAATATCTTTATTCTGTTGTCTTTTAATTTACATTATTTCTGATAAGAAGTCAGTGATAATATTTATGTTTGTTCTCCTAAATGTAAAGTGTCTCCTTTTGTTTCGCTACTTTTAAGATTTTTTTTTTCCTTAGCTTTGGCTTTGATTTTCAGCAATTTGACTAGAATAATCCTAGATTTGGTTTTATTTGTGTTTATCCTGCTTCACATTTGTTAACTTTCTTGGATCTCTGGCTTGATGTCTTTTTATTAAATTTGAAACATTTTAAACAATTAATTTTCAACTTTTCTTTTTTTAGGCCCAGTCTTTTTTCTACTTCTTGGTGTTCCACCTGCATGTATGTTAGACCACTTGATATCTTCACAAATGGTCTAACATGGACTTTTTTTTGTTGTTGCTCGTCTGTTTAATTTTTCCCTCCTCTGTGTGTTTTAATTTCCATTAACCTGTCTTCAAGTTCATTGCTTTCCTTTGGTCTGCTGTTAAACCCATTCAGTGAATATAGGATATTGTATTTTTCATATTTAGAATTCCATTTAGTTCTTCTTAATAATTTTTCTGTGCTGAAATCCTCTGTTTACTGCCAATATTTGTAAATTCATTTAGTGTCTTTAATATATTTTTAACAGTACACTTATAGCCCTTTTATCCTAAGTCCAGCATCTGTGTCATCTCTTGATCTGTTTCTCTTGACTATTTATTTCTCCTGTTTTTTAGTCACATTTTCTTGCTTCTTTGTAACATTTTTTATTGTATATTATACATTATGGATGCTACATTGTTACAAGTTTAGGTTTTCTTTTGTCTTCCTTTAAAGGAGATTGAGCCTTGTTCTAAAGAGCAGTTAATTTTTTCATGGTTAGACTCATGCTTTGTGGAGATTTTTAGAATTTGTTGGGGCACATCTAAAGAAGTTTCTCAAGGACTACTGAAGACCTGTGCTTATACTGTGGCCTTTCTGGAATCTTAACTAAATGCCTCGGTTTTTCAGCGTTCCTGGCTGGTTCTAATTCTAATACCTCCCAGCACAATATATGCTTCAAAAGTTTATTTCAGTTCATAGTCTGCAGTAGCTGTTATCTTTTAAGCCTCACAGAGTCTTGTTTTCAGCATGCATAGCTTAGTACTTGGCCAAAGACTCAAGTAACTCCTATGCAGGTTTCTTTACTTCTTAGCTTTTTCCTCCCTGGGACCCTGACATGTAATTTTAAGCCACCTCAGCACCTCCATATTCTGATCTTGGTTTCCATTTCCTAGTGAGATTGCTGTTCTGTTTGTCCTCTACTTCTTGTAATGCTATTTAGAAAGTGCCCCAAAGCCAATGTGAATATAGAGCTCACTGTGTATTTCGCACCTCTCAAGGATAATAGCCCTGTGCTGCTTATGGGCCAATGACTGAGGACTGTTGTCTTACATGTTCTATACAGTTGGTGGTTGCTTACAGTCAGATGGTAAATTAAGTGTCTATTACGTTATCATGCTATATCTTCAAATGTGATTTTGAGCCCAAACTCTACAATTTTTTAATGTTGTGACCTTAGACTAGTTTCTCAAATTTTCTGTATTTTGGTTTCCCCATCTCTCAGAATAAGGTGGTAGTTCCCAATTAACTGTAAAGCATGTAACATAGATCTGCCACCATGGTTCATTAATAAATGTTATGTTCATAACATCTTTCTCCACCTCTTTATTACTTTCGTCTTGGCTTAAGAACACTATGCTTAATTGAAATAACTAACCCTTTCAATTTGTTCTGAATCTTTAGGGACAGAGATATAAAGAAAATAAGGGGGCTGCTTGGGGAGAAGCACTCCTAAGAACTGAGTGTTCTGAGTCCTGATGTACTTAAAATCCCATGTTTTACATGTCACTGTAAGCACGAATACTGAGATAGTATTGCCATTCATAATCTTTTTCTATGTATACAGAGCGTTATTATCTTCTTGTGGCTTTCAGAATAACCAGTAGCATGCACTAGGCTTAAGGAGAAATTTTGCCTAAATATGTTTATATGTGCAAGTCTTTAGAGGCGCTCAGGGACTTTTCAGTGGGGCAAGATAGGGATGGTTTTAAAAGCTTTTATCTAGACTCCACAAGCTTTGACAACAATCTTATTTTAAGGTATTATTTAATTTTAAGAACTATTCTGAAGAATGAACATATTTAGAAACACAGTGTATTGAGACAACATTAATGTGACGGAGAAATGCTTTACAAATGATTTATGATGTATTTTAAAGTGATGTTCAGTTTTATAACACAGCAACAGCCATTGCAAATACATTTACTTTGAGTTACCCCATCGATTATAAGTAGCTCCCTTGAAAATAGCAAGCAACTATATTGAAATGTGACATCCTTTTTAAACAACAAAAGAGGATATAGTTCTTTTTGATGTTAAAATTGTTCTATCCTGTAAATACGTTGTTCTTGGTGTTCACAGATTGCCATATGCTATACACAGTGGGAAAACACAAAGGACAAATTATCCTCCATTTTTTTAGAGTTGTCCTAGGATTTGAGAAAAAATTCTGTTTATTTTTAACACAGTGACAAGAGGAGTTTGCTTTTCTGACAACTCTGATGACTCCAAAAAAGTCTGCATTTTTTTATCCATGCATCCATTCTCCCTCCCACCTACTCATCTGTCTAGCCATCCCATTGTTAGTATTAATTAAATAATAAATGTTTATTAAGAACTTGCTATGTGCCAGGCCCTGTGGTAAGCTTGGAAGATGAAATTGTTGGCAACATAGATAAAGTTTCTGCTCACTTACAGTTTCCAGTTCAGCCAGTAATACAGAAAAACAGGGTAACAGTACTCTGTGTAAAGACTAAAAGCAGGAGCACAGAATGTTCTAAGAACACATAGCAATGAAACGTCCTAGTCTGTGGAGATTAAGGGTAAATATATTATTTAAACTGAATTATCCAAGGGAAGAGAAATGCTAAGGGTCCTCCAGACTGAGGGAATAGAGTGTATGCAAGCCTGGAGGCAGGAAAATATGGCCAGATTAAGAGAGACATTTGGAAGGTTGTCAATATAGAACGTGATGTAAAAAGTGATAAAGGCTACGGCTAGAGAAACAGATATGAACGAGGTTTGGGAAGTCTTTTAAGGAGTGTGGACTTACTTCTGAAAGTAATATGGAGTTGTGGAAGCATTTCACATACTAAAGGCATTGGTGTGATCTAATTTTAAGTGGACTATTCTTGATTTTTAGCACCTGCAAGATCCTATATTAAAGCAGAGATTCATCCCCATCCAGTTGCTGAACCCAGATAAACCTAGAAAGATCCACTCTCAGTGGGAGAGGGGACAATAATCTGTTTTTTGGCTTCAGGTTGCTGTCCATTCTACCCGTCAGAGCCTCCACCCCATTATTGCCATTTTCTTATCTTAATGAGCTACCCAGCCAACATGACAGGGCTTCTACCTTGATTTCTCATTAATCTTCCCATTTCCCTGCCCCAAACCCTCTCACCAGCCTCCTTGAATAGAATGCCTGTTCCTCACCTCCTTCTAACTCTTTTCGGCACTGTATGAGGTGATTATCACTAGCTAGGGCTTTGAGTAAAACCAGGTACTACTCTCTTAAAAGGTGCAGTACATACCAACACTATTCAGATATGGATTTCTCAAATGTTTGGACCTAAGCCTCAGAATACTTTCTTGTTTTCTTCTGTGGATTCATACCAGTCAAAATCATGTTTCCGATCTTTCTTGTCTGGAGCTTGGGTTTTTTAAAACGTAAAGTTATACTGGGTATACTTTACACATGACTCTTCCTTTTCCCATCTGGCTGATTGTGATATTTTCTAAAATGATGACCCTTTTTTCTCTTCAAATGCATATACTACAGACTCATGGTATATGAACTAACATTAAATCTGACCCTGTTGAATATTGGCTTCAGCCAGGTAAAGCCCCAATTTATTACAACTTCTTGGATACTATAATCTGGGCAGCTTAGTGATACACTAAAACTACAAAAGCCTTAGCCCTTGAACAGTATAGCCCTGTTTTCTTTGTTTTTTCTATTTTTTTTTATCTTGTGGTACAAGTTGCTTCAAACTTAAACTTACTTGAAACGTTGAACTGTGATCTCAGACACAGTGAAAAGGTCCTCTGAGCAGCCATGATGTGCAGCAAAGTCCAAATGGCTTATTTCATGGGAGATTGAAGTCATCCTAAAACACTCATCAAGTTCTCATAATTTTGAGTCAGAATGAAGCAGCAGATTAGAAACAGTGGAACATACTAGTATGAGAGAGAAAAAATGACAGCTATCAACAGAGGAAGAAGTCCAATTTGCTTAATGCAAGCCCAGAAAATATAAGGCATCATCAAAGGTATATAAAGCAAAACACTTATGCAATTTAATAACGCACATTAACAATAGTGAGACTGAATCACCAAGAAATAATCATATTTTGAATTATGTATTCTCTTGAAGAAATTGTGGAAATGTTGGTGCATTTAAAAAGGATTTCTATCGTAAGTAGCTAAAATATAAAGAGACAGTACTTAAAGTATTTGTAATAACTGAATAGAACACGTGTTGGTTTTTGGAGTCGTTTCAAATGGCAGTGACACGTTGCATTCAACTCTCTGTGTCTCATATAATATTTGAATGTTTTAAATAAGACATAATTCAGTGAAAAAATGATAGGCATAGGCTACATTCAATAGACATGGGTATTCTGATTCTGTTTCTTATTCGAATGGTCTCTGGCAAGATATTTAACCTGAGCCTCAGTTTCCTCATTAGTAAAATGAGAGTAATTAGTAATCACTTTGCGTAATGTTCTAAGGATTAAACACTGTAAGTAAAGTGCCAAATGTAATACCTGATAAATGACTGCTGAATAAATAAGTACCATCATAAAAGGTGGTAAAAATTGTAAAAGGCTATAATTATTCTTAAGGTAGTATTACCCATCAAGGGACTCATTGCATGGATATTAAAGCAAGTTTTATATAAACACCACAAGGTCCTAAATGTCAGTTGCTCTCCATGTGAAGTGTTGCTAGACTTCCCATATTAGAGGCTGTCTAGTACAGCAGGAGTTTGGACATTCTACAGATAAGGATACCAAGGTCTAGGAAGGATAAAGAATCTTGGCTGAGATCATACAGAAGATAGCAAGCTTGTGTCCTCAGCCAAGAATATTTACTCAACCTCCAGCCCACCAAGGTTCATACTGGCATCTTAAATATATCGCTAAGCATTTCTACTTTGTGTTCTTACATTAGTTGAAATTAGTACAGAGGTGGCCCTCTCATTTCTGTGTGTGTGGCTTGGAGGGAAGCAGTTGATAAAGGGTATATAAGAAAAACATCTTAACACTGCCTTTAAACACCAAACAGATGATATACTTAGATTACATTTGAAGTTGTATTTTCAAGGAATGGAATGTGAATCAGTGCTAAAATCTCTCCCAGCTATCCTTAGCAATGCTACTTACTGAATTTAGCCATTACTTTTTGTCAAAATAAATCAGAACTTAGTCATCCACATTTCTTTCAGTGAATGTGCAATGCTTTCACCTTGGATTGACATTTCGGAATCATCCTTTTCTTTACCTATCTTCTCGTTCTCTGCATCCTTTTAGCCAGTTTGTTGATGTCCCTTTGAAAATATCTCGATGTTTATTTCTCTCTATGTTCTTACCAGTGTGGCTCTAGTCCAGGTGCTACATGTTTGCCAGTTAGGCTTGCGCAAAATATTTTAATTGGTGCCCTGTCCCACATTTCTCTCGTTTTCTATTATTTTATGTATTATTTTCAGACTGCTCATATGAAAATACCTCTTCCCTTTTGTCACTGCCTTGCTTAGAGCCCTTTGCTGGATCTTCCAGGACTATAAAACAAAACACAGACTGCCTGGACCAACATCCGTTCTGACTTCTGATTTCTTTGTTTCATGTTTTTGTTCTTTTCCAATTTCTTATGATAAATACTTAGTTCCTTCGCTCTTTTAACTTTCTTCTAACATGAATGAAGGGTGTTTCTAAGACTGCTCCCTGTGATTATATATCTGGACAGTATTATTTTAACGACTGTGTTCAGCATATTGTACTGCATTATTACATTATTTAAATTCACAGGTACAAAAGATGTTTCTAAGAGTGCTAGCTATTCATCGCATCAGGGTAGACTTATTTTTTTATTGTGATTTAGAAAAATCACGTAACATGGGATCTAAACTCTAAACAAATTTAAGTGTATACTATATGCTTGTTAACTGTAAGCAAAATGTCGCACAGCACATCCCTAGAACTTCTCCATCTTATGACTGAAACTCTATACCCTTTGAGCAGTAACTTTCCGTTCCCCTCCTCTCAGCACCTGGCGGCAACTACCGTTCTACTTTTTAGTCGTATGAATTTCCCTGCTTTGGATACCTCATATAAGTAGAGTCATGCAGTAATTGTCCTTTTATGGCTGGCTTAGTTTACTTTGCATAATGTCCTCCAGGTCCATCCATATTAACACATATGACAGGATTTCTCCTTTTTACGGCTGAATAATATCCCGTTGTATGCGCATACCCCATTTTCTTTATCCATTCTAAAGCTGATAGACTTTTAGGTGGTTTTCACCTCTTGCTATTGTAAGTAATGCTGCTGTGAACACGGGAGTGCAGATATCTCTTCAACATCCTGATTTCAATTCTACAACATTAAGCATATTCTTACCATGTGATCCAGCATTCCTGCATCTTGGTATTTACCCAAAGGAGTTGAAAACTTATGTATACACAAAAACCTGAATTTAGATGTTTATAGCAGCTTTGTTCTTAATTTCCAGAACTTGGAAGCAGTCAAGCTATCCTTCAGTTAGTGAATGGAAAAATTAACTATGGTGTATCCATACAATGCAATATTTTCAACACCAAAAAGAAACAAGCTCTCAAGCCATGTAAAGACACGGGGGAATGTTAAATGCATATTAGAAAGTGAAAGAAGCCAATCTGAAAAGGCTACATTTGCATGATCCCAACTATATGACATTATGGAAAAGGCAAAAGTATGAAGACTGTAAAAAGATCACTGGTTTTCAGGGGCTGGGGAAAGGAGGGATGAATAGGTAGGCACATAGGGTTTTTAGAGTAGTGAAATTACTCTATATGATCCTATAATGGTGGACACATGTCATTAGATTTACCTAATTCCATAGACTTACAGCAGTAAGAGTGATGTATCTGTGATATCAAATGTACTGATGTTATTAAAGTTCCATTTCTTTTTTTTCTACTCGTCTGTCCAGTTATTAGAGAGGTATATTAAAAATATCACACTTTAACTTAAATTTTCACCAAATTCCTTGTAAATCTAATAATTTTTATTTGTGTATTTAGATATATTGCATGGTACATGTGAATTTGTGATTTGACATACCTTCCTTATCACTTATGCTTTTTCTTTCTTATAGTCTTTTTTATTCCACTTAGTATTTTTAACCAAAAGTTCTACTTTTTTTGATAAAAAATATTGTCACTTCTGATTGTTTTTCTCTTAATTTTTTTCTTTTTTTGGTTTGCCTTTCCTGTCTCCTTTCTTTTAACCTTTCTATTTCACATTTCTTTTAAATGTGTAATTTAAATAAGTTATAACTGAGTTTTCTTTTATATTTCACCTGTTTACCTGATGATCTCTACCTTTTAATGGGAAAAGTCAGTTCTTTCATTTGTTGTACAGATTGATACAATTTATTTTACTTACATGTTTTACTTGATATCTGTTACTTTTAAAAATTATTGTTTTTTTTTCCCTTTTGCTTTTTTCTCTTTTTCTGTGATCAAATTACTTCTCATTTTCCCTTTATAGCTCTAAAACTTAAAGTTACTAATATTCAAATTAAGAAACTATCATGTTAAAACGAACATTAATAGCAATCCCAACAGAGAAAAGGAGATAGGAAAAGCAATATGAGGAGGTTATGTACGGAGAGGAAATAGTAGCCCAAGCCACTTAGTTTAAGTAACTGAGAATGTGCTGTATATTACGCATAAGAATTCAGGTTTGCCTGAAATCTAATGACAGTTTTTTCTTTGCTCCATTATGAGCTGCCTCTCAGAATCTCTGTCGAGTCGTTCAGCATCTGGAATGCTCACAGTGCAGAGCCTTTCTTCAAGGGGCCATTCACTGGGTGCGAGGCTGCTGAATTTTACAGCTATTGAACTAAATTCCCCCTAAATTCCTTTCAGCTCAAGAAAGTTTGATTCTACAAAGAGGCTCATCTTCTCTGGAACAATTAAAATTATATATCTGCTACCCTTTTCTGAAATCTTAATGAGAAAAATCAGGAGAAAAGTTAGAGCAATGTGCATTTACTCAATGATTACTCAAGATCTTTCACCTTTATTACTTTTCTTCCAACCTATACCTTTTCCTCTTATTGCCTGGCAACTCTCCCAGATCCATAGAGCATACCCCGCTAGAATCAGAACATAGATTTTTATTATGAGCCTTGGGCAGCAAAATGAAGTAGAGAGCAGGAAATTTCCAAATGAATGAACTCTGCCATGGTAGGAAAACAAAACAAGTATGAAGAAAAATTTTAAATATAAATTTTAATGCAATAGATACTAGTTTAGCACATTTAGATTTCTTTAATATCTTTATTTGGATATTTAAGGAGTATATTTGTAATAGTAAGAGAGTTAAGGGCTTGCCTTGTGATTCCCAAACCCAGCTAGACATCACAGTCTCCTGGGCAGGTTATTTTTAAATGTGAAGTTTTAGACTGTACTCCAGAGAGTCTGACTTAGTAGATTTCACGTGAGGCCCGTGAATCTGTAGTTTGGAATTTCTTCTTGAATGACTCTGTTCATAGAAAGTTTGAAGAGCTAGTGAGGAAAATGCAACACCCAGTTTGCTGTTTCTTTCTCTAAGATTTTAGTGCATAACAACTTTATGCTCAAAAATGTTGACATTTTTGAATGAACTGTGCAGCCAGTATGAATAGGTCAAGTCCAATCAAAACAAACAGTTATGCAGTCCAAGTGTCAAATTTAAAGCAGTTGTGAAAATTTACTGAAAGCTTTCACAATCAGCTGTCCATGTAGTGACAGCCTAAAACCCGAAAAAGTTTCTATCTGTGTTTAATTAATCTTAGCAGATTTAATATGATCCTTTTTTCAGTGAGGTCACATATTTAGAGTACATAAGTATGTATTATAACACCAAGAATGTAAAAAGTTAAAAGGTACGTTAAAGTAGAACACCAAGTCACCTTTAACTATCCATCACAATCTGGCAAGAACAGAAGCATGTAACTACGACTCTGACTCAGACATCTTATTGCCCGTGGAGCGATACACTTATTCCAGTTTTTTACACGCCAAAATGCAGTGACTTAAAGGAGCTGGTGATAATAAATATTGCAAATTTGCATGGCCACCAAGAACATGGAAATACAGGCTAAGGTGGATTATTGATTACTGTGGAGGCACCAGCCATTCATTCCATTTTGGTTTCATATTTGGAGATTTAAAAATATATATATATTTTGAAAACCCAGTGTAGCATCAGAGATTAATGTTTGCAACTGGATTTGAGTCTGCAATTTTACTTCCAACCTGTATCATCTATGTGCAGATTTAGTTGCAATTAGCAGTCTTCTAGCAAATAAATTGAATAATCTAAATTTGAAATTACATGCAATAAAAACCGTCTTTTCACCCCAAATATATCTTTGTTTTGGTTTAAGACGTGAGCTTGCTCTCCTCCCTCACCCCTGACCTGTGTCAAGGGCACTTGGAATATTTAAGAAGGTGAAGAGCGGCTATTAAAGCCAGAAGAATAATTACTATCAAGGAAGGAAAACTAATCAGGTTGTTTGGAGGACTTGGACTTAAAAGATTTCATTGTTGTTCAGCATATCCCCACTCCTCTTAACAAGTAAAGTATTGCAACACATAAATGAGCTGTCTTGAATGATATTTTTAGTGTTTTAATACACAGGGCAGCAGCTTTATAGCTTACCTTCCTAATCATTCACATCTCTAAAGTGAGTTACTTATAATTTCTCTTGGTACTTGACAGGTAAATTGATTTAAAAATACTATGTATAAATATACTATACGTTGCTCTTTAGCTTTTTAATATTGTAGTTGCTCCTTTGGAGAAAGTAAAGTACCTTGGATGATATATTGGTATTTTAATCCACATGAGTTCCATGGAAAGTATTACATATTAATAAGAGGACCCCATAGTTATCTGAAAGTACCAATGGTCCACTTCAGCGTCAAGTACCCTCGTGTTGCCTATTCTTGAGTAGCAGATATCTGAGAAGTATTTATTTGATCAACTTGGTGTTCCTGTGTGAATTACAATGATTCTCATGCTGAAGACACCACAGGCAGCAAGGCAACACGCTAAGCAAATGATTCACCAGGTCCCAGGGACCCTACATTGGCTCAATCTCTAAGACTGTATATCTTTAATCTATACTTTGACGTTTCATTACTTCAACCAAACAGAGCAGAATTATCATATAAAGAAGGACATTCGGGCTTCCCTGGTGGCGCAGTGGTTGGGGGTCCGCCTGCCGATGCAGGGGACGCGGCTTCGTGCCCCGGTCCGGGAAGATCCCACATGCCGCGGGGCGGCTGGGCCCGTGGGCCATGGCCACTGAGCCTACGCGTCTGGAGCCTGTGCTCTGCAGCGGGAGAGGCCACAACAGTGAGAGGCCCGCGTACCGCAAAAAAAAAAAAAAAAAAAAAGAAGGACATTCACTTTGCAAGGTTGTTTACTGGGAAAAACAGGAAATCCCCAGTTCTCCAAGGTCATCAGGATATTTGTGAGATGATAAGGAGCA
This sequence comes from Phocoena sinus, assembly GCF_008692025.1. Classification (NCBI taxonomy): domain Eukaryota; kingdom Metazoa; phylum Chordata; class Mammalia; order Artiodactyla; family Phocoenidae; genus Phocoena; species Phocoena sinus. Next base: position 74,615,436 of record NC_045768.1, on the reverse strand, counting down.
AGTGAGGGTTGTATAGACTAAGCGCCAAAAGAATGATACAGAAAATTTGTTGAAAGAAAGGCTTGTGGGCATGGGAATGTTTCAGAGAGGATGTGAGCCTTTCATTGGGCCTTTAACAGTGAAAGGGACTTAGAAAAATGTGGAAGAGAGAGAAGAAAAGGAAAGTCTCTGGAAGATTAACAGCATGAACACAAGCACAGAAATGTTATAGCCCTTGACATATTTAGAGACAATTAAGAAATCTGTTTGGGTAACTACAGGTTTTATGACAGGAGAGCGAGAAATAAAGCTGGAGAGGGAGGTTAGTGCCAGAAAATGAGCAAAAGATATGAATAGACAATTCATAGAAGAACAAATTGAAAATGCCAGTTAGCATATGAAAAAATGTTCAAAGTCATAGTGGTTAGGGAAATGTAAATTAAGTTATCAAAGTTACCATTTAAACCCCTCAGATAGGCAAAAATTAAAAGATTAAAATACCTATTATAGAGAGGATATGGAGCAAAAGGTACTGCAACAGAGATACCTACTGTACACTCACATCTGGTCTTCTCTCTTGCTGGGCACACAAGATTGCAACCCCTCATCCCTTCAGAGTTAGATGTGGCAACGTCACTAGTTCTGGCTAATCGCTGGGCAGTATGGATATGTGTGAATTGGCATTGTAGTTAGCTTCTTTGCTCTTCTCACCTGCCATCATAGTTGTGGATGAGATTTCACATGATTGAGGCTTCAAGGTGATTATTGAGAAGACAGCCCAACATTCAAAGAAGTCTGAGTTACTTCATAAAGGACAGTTGGCTTGGATAATTACCTGGGCTCATAGGTGATTTTGTGTGCATGGAAAATAAACATTTTTGTGTTACCCCCAGAAATTCCGGAATTGTCAGTTGCCACAGCATAATGTAGGAGTCTACTCAGACTCATACAGTTGTTTTCCTACATTGATGAAAGAAATGTCAAGTGTTAATTAAGCCTCTTCAGGCAATCTAGCAGCACCTACTAAAATAAAAAATACATATACCCTTTGATCAAGTTCACTGTTGGGAATTTATCCCATAGAAATAAAATACCAATTAGTAAAGCCATTACAAGGATATTTATTGTAGCATTGTTTCTTAATGGCCAATAATAGAAAATGCCCCCAAATCAGGGAATGTTTCCATAATTGTGCTTCCCAAACCCAGCTACGCATCACAGTCTTGTAGGCAGATTATTTTTAAATTTTAACGTACAGAGCCCTTAGAAAGAGTGAATTTGAGTCCTGGGAGATTACTGGAAGAGGTTTATGCAAGGCTTAACTATATATATATACACTATGGTCCCATTTTTTGAAACAAATAATGACAAAAACTATGATTAAAAGTATTTATACATATATCTCTGTAGGATTATGTAAGCATAGATAAAAATAGGAAAAGAGGCACATTAGGTTGTTGATATTGCTTACCTAGGTAGGGATGGAGAATGGACTATTGATACAAGGGAAGAAGAATACGAGTTCAGCCTATCCTTATTTCTCTGTCTCTCTCTGTCTCTCTGTCTCTCTCTCTCTCTCTCTCTCACACACACACACACACACACACACACACACACACACACACACAAACTCTCACACACACATATATATTCATACAGTTCTTACATATATGAAATATTCATGTATGAAAACTATTTTAAAATTCAGAAAAGGTAACTCCTCTGTTGGACTGAGTTAGTAACTATAAAGAAAACAGTCAACTGATCATAAAGGATGCATTGATCACAACAGGGCATGCTCCAGAAGGTTGACCATGAGTCCCGCCATGAATTGTGTGTATTGGAGGAAATCTAGAGGAAAAGATCTTTTGATTTCAGGGGCTTCTCCCACATGCTGTCTCTCTAGAGCTCCTATTTAATATCAATATCTTATTTTAATATCAATATCCTATTTTAATGTTAATATCAGTATATGCTTAAAATAATTTTTAATATCAATTTTGAATTTCACTTCTTAGGATAGTTCTTGCTTCTTCTATACTTTGAATCTTAAAAAAAATGTTCAGTCTCAAATTCTATACTATCCCCTTGTAACATTTTTAGTCATTTTTTTTTTTATTCTTTGAATTCTTTCCTTTTGCATTTTAAAAATATAAACTTTTACCTGTAGTCTACTTTTATTAAGGGACAAACAGTTGATCCCCTTACCTCTATTTTAGAGGAATGCTAAGAGGACTTTCTAAGCCAGAATTCTGTGTGTGGTCTCTCACGATATTCTAACAACATACTTTGTCCTGGAACATCTGAAGAATGCAAATGCCATATTTCCAGGGCACACTCACTCCTGGATTATTTTCTACATCTCCTTGATTTTCAAAAGTCTTCTTAATTATTTATTTTGATATGTCCCTTTCTTAAGTTCACATAATAAAGGAAGACAGTCAATTTTAATTTTCAAAGATGTACATAGCTTTAGTGTTTTTGGCCAATGCCAACGATTTCGGTTTGATAAGACTTATGTTTGATCCATTATTTTAGGCTTTCCAGAGTAGATAATTGTAATAAGAAACAACTGACAAAATGATTCATTATGATTAGTACATCAAGGTTTAAGAAGCACCCAGTCTGAAAATATTTGACACACATGAGCTAATTTCAGTGTCTTTCTTAAGAAAATGACCACATAGGGCCAAGAATTTTGGTCAGTTTAGTAAATTCAAAAAAAAACAGGTTACTTAGTAGCATGTGCCCTGCTGATCCACTCACTGTTACTTGACTGAGATTTTTTTTTATGACACTAATGCTCACAGTATTTGAATAAATGTTAACATGTTTCTGGAGATGGAGAATGTTAGCTCCATAAGGACAGTAGTTTTTTTTAACTGTTTGGTTTACTATTGCATACAGAAGCTAAAGCAATGCCCAGCACATAGCAGGAACTCAATAAAATTTTTTCAAGAATACAGATACAAATTTAGAAAACACTGAAAAACAAATGTGATGACTCCAGAGTGGGGTTTAAGCAAGACAGGCTCTACTGGGGTCACTGTGTTCTGGTTTTGATGATCGGAGTGGGATAGAGAATTTAGAAAGTGACCTTCAGATGGCTTGAGAAAGTATCCTATCTTCCAAATTAGGGATCCAGTTAAAGTTTTTCTTTTAATTGTGGTAGAATACATATAAAATTTACAACTTCACTCAATTTTATGTGCACAGTTAGTAGTATTGAGTACATTCACAGTGTTGTACAGCCATCACCACTTATCCATCTCCAGAACTCTTGCATCTTCCCAAACTGAAACTCTTTACCCATCAAACAACTCCCACTCTACCCTCTCCACAGCCTCTGGTAACCAGTATTCTACTTTCTGTCCCTATGAATTTGAGTATTCCAGGTAGCTCATATAAGTGAAATCATACAACATTTGTCCTTTTGTGTCTGGTTTATTTCACTTGGTAAAACATTTGTTCTTCGACCTAGACATGATATACTTATTAGGTAATTTGTACCAACTGAAGAGTAGATCATCATTTTTTATAAATAGAACCCCTTAGTCCCTTCTTAGAGTTTTCCATCAGGCGTGAGTTAAGTGGGGACTATAATTGGAATTTCTATTGGAGTTTATGATAAATGCCTTGTTCCTGTCTTACTTGAGGCATTAGTAATGTCTCATCCCCCGAGGGTGATGTTGGATGTTGGTATTACTGGAACAAGGTATTTTGGATATATTTGTCGTGTCAAGAAATTGTTTACTGTGTTTAAGAATGGAAAGTTTACCAGACCTACTGACCTTTTGGAGTATTTCCCAATAAGAAAAAGTTGCTCACATTCCTTGGTAGCATTAATGTTAATATAATTACTTTGTATGCCTGTGGCATAATTTTTCTTTCCTGTAAAGGTAGGTCAGCACATTAGAAAGGTTAAGAATCTCATTCTAATTGGAGCCACAAAATATCGTTAATTAAATCCCCACAGGAGTCCCTCTGGATTGAACTATATATATTGAACTCATAGAAGATTAAACAGTGTAATCCTTTTATTTCTCTAAAGGAGTATAGCATATTTTCTTTTTCAATTATGATCTTTAAAATGTGCTTACATCCTTTTTCTAGCTGACTGTAAGGTTTGTAAATCTCTTTCACAAGAAAAATGTCTTTTCAAGTACATATTCCATTAATGATACTAATACTATTAAGAGATCATGCAATGCCTTTCACCCAATCCAAGATGCCCTATGGTAGACTCTCATTTTCTGTTTCTTGATGGGACAAAATCATAACCAGGTTACCTTTGTATCTTTCGAGTCCTTTTACAATAAATCCTTGTGTAGAATATAATAAAAGGATTTCAGACCCCCATCAGAGAAATTAGCTGGTCTAATCCTGTTCCTTCTACCAAAATTGTGCTTATAAGGCAGTATACGCAACTTCCCAAGTGTACTTTGAAATATTTTTACTGTAGGTAAATTGAAAGTATAATTTTACCTTTCTTTATAGCTTTATTTGCCCTCCGGTGATCCATATGAAGTTCAGGCAATGCTGTATAGTTCTTTTAAAGTTTATGTGGTTTTCCCTGGAAGGAGTTAGATGTGTCACTAACTGTTGCCTATTGAATTTTTTAAACTGTAAATTGTAGACAGTGTCTTCTGTAGGACTCCCCTACAATTGCTGCCCACCTGTGAAAGGTAAATGTCCACACTTGCTTGATAACACCAATAAAGCTGTTGAAAACCTTTTCAGGATGACTTAGACTATTTCCTGTGGGTTCTGAACTAACTGAGACACAGACATGAAATTCAGGTTCTACATATAAACTTCTCCCCCCCGCCCCCCGCAAAAAATCTGTATTGAAGTAAATGGTTTCTATTAATATTTATGATCAGAATTGCCACCTCATCCCTGAATCATCCAGTTACTGAGCTGAGAAACCCTGCTCTCACCCAGCCTCTGGGCCCCCACCTATCACCTCAAGATAGGAAAGCAGAAAACAATTATTCAGTGTGCTAACGCTTGAGAAGAGGTAGGTTGGATCACTCAACACATTAACCCTGCCCCAAGAAGAAATACGGGCCAGTGGATCCCAGAATCTTCCCCTCTCATCAGTCCGATAAAGGATTAGGCAAGGCTTAGTTACAAAGAGAGTTAGCTTAAAAGAGATATTCTCCAATACCTCCAAGAGAGTAGCACTTGTTATTTTATGTGCCAGCCACAATTCAGGAAGAAGGAAGTGATGGTGCCCCCTAAAAAGAGGCCATCAATAAACTTGACTTTGTTTGCTTCTATTTTTAATTGTTTATTGCTTCTCCTGCCGCAGTACTACCTACCTTATGATATGAAATATCTTGTGCATTTTCCTCTGCCTCTCATTCCATGCTGTCTTACTCTTTGCCTGCTGAACTGGTTATTACTTGTCTTTTACGACCTACTTCAAGCACCAGTTTCTCCATGAAGCCTTTCTTGACTCCATCAGATAGACAGGACCCTTTCATATGTCCTCGTGGTACCTTATACTTACCTCACTATACTTAACTACATGCTGCAATTATTTTTTAATGTGTCTCCCTAAATGGATTGTGAAAACAGAAACTATCTAGCATATAATGCACTTATAACAAATGAATGAATGAATAAGGAATGAGGAACCCTATGTCCAGGGCTCTAATACTAGATTTGCCACTGTGTTATATCTATTCTTTATATATCTGTTATATCTGTGTTATATCACAGAATGAATGTTTGAAGAACCCATTATATCGCTTTCGTAGTTATCTGCCATGGATAAAATTGTTTAATCAATCTAATCCACACATAGTTAATGGACACTTTTGTGCGTGTGTGCCATTGTGTTTTATGTTACACAAAGAGTAGTTCAAGGAGCAAGCCTGGTCTTATCCACTTGAGCAATCGAGGATGCCAAGAAAACAAGAATATCTCTATCAGGATATAAGTGCGATAGTTGCAAGCACTAAATTAAAGATGGAAGAACATTGCATATTAACACATGCTAGATTTCAGCAGTGGGGACACTGAGTCTGTGTGAAATTCAGCCTGGCAAAAGTGTAGCTCTTCTAGGAGGTAAATTATAATAGCTAGCAGTTAACGAGGGCCCTTCATGTACCTGCCAGCATTTCACAAATGAGAACACCAATGTGAGATAAGGCTAGATGTAAAAGGAGGGAACAGGCCACATATAACCTTGTGTCTTAAGTTAATTGGCTTGAATTTTGGTCTGTGATAGTGGGAAGCCATTGTTGGATTTTTAAAGCATTATCAGATTTGTTTTTCAGAAAGACTGGTGGCTACCATGAGGGAAATGCGTTAGGCAGCAGAAGGCAAGTCCTCAGCAACTCAGGGGAGATGATGTCAATCTTAGTAGCAGTCATTAGTAATAAGGTAGAGAGTGCTGATTGGAGAGAAGTAAAAGATCAAAGAGACAGTGAGGGAGAAATGCCAGACCGGATGATTCACTGGATGTCTGGTTTGAAGAGTCAGGGTTAGTAAAGTACCTAGTATGATAGGTTTGGGAGCAAATGTTGCCATTCACTAGGGAATACATTCAGTATGAGGAGGTTTGAGGAGGTTTGAGTTGCGAGATACATGTTTCAGACATGTTGAACTTGAGGTCTCCATGCATCACAAATGGGAATATCCAATTTGTATTTGTCTGTACAGACCTGGAGAGGCAGGTGAGGAAAGAGACAGTGTGATCAATGCTAGGGAACTAGTGCTATGAGAGCACATAGAAGGAATCCCTGACCTGTCATGGCTGGTGGTCAAACAAGGCTTTCCTGAGAACAGGATCTTAAGTGATATACAGAACATCTCTTAACAAAAGTTTTTCAAATTAAATCGAAACACTTGAACTTTAAACTTCTCACAAGTTTTGTGATACTAAAATAGGTATTCTTCAAAAAACGTAATAAGAACTGGCATCTGGTTGTCAGTGAAAATGACTTTGAAATGCTGTAATACCCTAGATGCCTTCTAAAATATACAAGAAAAATCAATATATGCTTGCTGTACTTTAACATTAAATATACTCCTATATCCTCAAGACTAAAATCTTTCTGGCAGATATGGGAACTGTTAATCAAAATGTTTGCTTAATAAGAATTATAATAGCTAATATTTACTCAGTGCTCGGGATGTGCCAGGCAGTTGTGTACGTTTCTTACCTGGATTCACTTGTGTAAGGCTCACGTTAACCTCCTTTTACAGGTAAGAAGGTTGAGGCACCTAAAGGTTAAGAGTTAGTGGAAGAAAACGCATCAGCACCTGGGCAAGTTGGCTGCAGAAACTGCACGGCTATTGATGATCTTGTGGCGTGCCCCTTCCCAGTCCCTCCAAAGAAACAGCCGATAGCATTCTTAGCTACATTAAGCACTGATAAAACTACATTAATAGTGAAATTTGAAGGCATTAATTTTTAAACATTAGATTATTCAACCAAAAACAAAATGGAGGGTTTTTTAGTGCTTTACTCAGCACATCTAAAATAACTGCACAGTCCTAATGGCTTCAGGTTCTGCTGTGGTTAGCGGCTGGGAATCACACAAAGGACTGAGTTTTTGACACCTTTAATCATAGCAAGAATAACATATACCAGAAGAGTTAAAGAAAATGTAAGGATAATTAAAATCCCACGTTAATTTTTCTGCTAAGTTCAAGTGCTTTATTAGCAAATAACACTATTGTATTATACAATCACGGAGCAGCTAGGCCCGTGCACCACAACTACTGAGCCTGAGCTCTAGAGCCCACGCACAACAACTACTGAGCACATGTGCCACAACTACTGAAGCCCACGTACCTAGAGCCCGTGCTCTGCAACAAGAGAAGCCCCCACTCACCACAACCAGAGAAAGCCCGCGTGCAGCAATGAAGACCCAACACAGCCAAAAATAAATAAATAAATAAATTTATTTAAAAAAAAAAAGGGCTTACTGGTAAACACCAGATTCCCAACAAACATGTCCCTGCATATATAATGTTTGATCAAACACATTTTCTCTTCCCTGTCTTATTCCAGACAGCCACAAGGCTGTCCAGAGTTACCTCTTCATGGCATTTTATGACCCAAGATCACTTCTTCACTGTTCTCTTTTATTCCCTTCCAAGTACAGAGTACACACAAAATATGACCTTTTCTTCTCAGCTTAACTCTACTTGACCCCTGTTTCCTCATGCATACACACATCTATACTTCCATCTCTTTTTCACTTTTCTTAACTTTCTTCAGGTTGCCTTATGAGCATATTCTTATTTCCTATTACCTTTGTCTCCCATTCTCTGTTTTAAGAATTAAAAAAAAAAAATTGATGCACATCCTGACTTATAAACACAAAAGCAATGCTACAAGTAGATATAGCTGTATCAAGGAGAACCAGTGCCTTATGCTTTGAAGTGAAATAAGACAATAACCAAAGCCACTCTCAAGAGTTTTCAGCTGTCCACTTTAGACCCTACATCAACACTTGCATCCCCTCCCTCATCCTCTTTTAATTAAAACTATGCCTCTGTAAGCAGTAGCACTCGAGAGAAATAAGCCACTATTCTTTTTATTCGAGTTTATGGGCTTTTCTGTTTTGTTTCCTTACTAGTTGCAAGAGAATTATTTTTCTGCAGCAAATGTGCTGAGTTTCAGCTTCATTATGGGCTAAATAAGCTTTTATGTGTTTGGCCATGGGACCCACCCTACCACCATTTATAACACTTTTTATGGGACAAAATGCTGTGAGTTCCACACAGTCAATTTTAAAATGAACTACTGGAGCATCACCTGTTTGTCAGTTGGGAACTGCCTTTAGGAGTCTGACTGTTCCTGCTGGTCCTGGGTCTGTAATGAAAAGTCTGTGTGTTTGGCTGAGAACTCTCAACCTCTGTTCACAGAATGTAGTTTCTCTCTCCTCCCTCAGCATATCATGCCTAAGCCTCTGACCTGAGCAGGAGTTTACAGACCCTTTGCACATGACTTACACCAGCAGCATGGAATTGGATACATCAACTTAATTTCTCATCTTTTAGTAGATAAAGGTTTTACAGCTTCATCTTAACTTGCCAAGATCCTTAGGAACTGATGGGTATTGTCTGTTACTTTTTACATATATACACATATATATGTGTATATAAATGTGTGTGTATGTATATATGTATGTATACATATTCAGTTGACCCTTGAGCAAATGGGTTTGAACAGCATGGGTCCATTTACATGCAAATTTTTTTCTGTAAATAGGTACTACATTACTACATGATATGCAGTTGGTTGCATCAACAGATGTGGAGGGTCAACTGTGAAGTTATTTTTGGATATTCCACTGTGCTGGGATCGGCATCCCTAACCCCTGAGTTGTTCAAGGTTCAGCTGTATATATGCGTGTATGTATGTGTGTGTATATATATATATATATATATATATATATGTACATTATTTTTTCTTTTGTATTTTGTTCACTTTAATTCCAGAACATAATCAGCTATTTCTATACTATTGAATAAGCCTTCATAGAAAGAGTCACAAATAGGCTTTAACTCAGTTCTTCAGTTTGTTAGCCCATATGTAGAGGTGTTAATAGAATAAGCTATACTAAATTGATTCACTTGCATTAACACAGGCATTTAAAATATGTGTGCTTTTTTTTCTGGCATGAGGAGCACACTGTAGGCAAGCAGGGGGTGGAAACAAGAGGAACCATAAGAAGGATATTCAGCTGTAATCCATGTGGAAGATGTTGATAGCTTGGATGAAGATGGAAGTGGCAAAAATAAGTGGTTGAATTCTAGATAGATTCTAAAGGCACAGCTGCCAGGATATAGACTGTGAGAGAAGAGAGGAGCAAAAATTTATTTAAAAGTTTTTACTTGACCAACTGGGAAAATTAAATTGCTGGAATTCTTCATGAAGAATAAGTGGGGTGAGACTGGGTACCAAGAAGTCACTATTGGATATGTTTAGAGATTCGTACAATTCTTCCAGGTGCAGACATTGAGTCAGAAATTACATACATGGTTGTTAAAAATTCAGCATTCCAAAGCCAAAGTAGCAGAGATTCAGGACAAAGGCTCACCCTGGCAATGAAGAATGTATACTTTTATGGAGTATCTCTAAGACCTAAGAACAGCTGTAGGTTGCTGGGCAGGGAAACCTAGCAGCAAAAGAGAGGAATCTCGTATTTAGGAAAGTTAAATGACTTGTTCACACAGAATGGTAACGTCTAGATCAAGGCTTAGATCTGATGAGTTTGGCAGGCTGTTCTTATCCACTAGAGTGGACTACCTCCTAAAATGTAGCTTGTTTTTCTAACATTTCTCCAATGAAGAGTTCTGCCCTCTTTTTCAAACCATTTAATAATTACTTTGAACACATATGCACACCTGATCCATCATACTTTTTCTACTTTGTGACATCATGGATCCACCAAACATTCAGTACCGTTTTTGAAAGGTTTTCCTTTCTCCCTATATTCAGCCAGTATTCCAGATTCCCTATCCAACATAAACACACAAATAAATGTTTTGGTTTTTTACCCAGTGCAATTTACTGAATTATGTCCCCCCCAAAGTCGTATGTTGAAGCCCTGATCCCTGTGATGGTGCTTGGAGATGAGTCCTTTGGGAGATGAGGTTTAGGTGAGGTCATGAGGGTGGGACCCTCATGATGGGATCAGTGCCCTTATAAAAAGAGCCACCAGAGGGCTTATTCCCCCTCTGTCTCTCTCTGTCATGTTTGAACACAGTGGAGAAAGCAGCTGCCTTCAAGCCAGGAAGAGAGGTCTCACCAGGTCCTGACTATGCTGGTACCCTGGTCTCAGACTTCTAGCATCCAGAACTGTGAGAAAATAAATTTCTGTTGTTTAAGCCCCCCAGTCTACAGTATTCAGTAAAAGCAAATCAGCTGACTAATACTACCAGGAAATTGCACGGAGTGCTTTGAATGCTCATCTAGGTACTATGCTATGCCCCGGATTTAATTTTCCATATGTATAAAGCAGTTAGAAGTTTACAGAGCACTTTCTACATCTTTTCTTTGCTTATTTGATGATGACAGCAACCCTGGGCAATGGACCGTGGATCATGGATGTCTTAGTAGAAAAAGAACACACCTGTCCCTGGTCTCTAACTTGGTAAGTGGTGGAGGTGGATGGGAATGAAACGCAGCTTTTTGGTTTCAAGCCTCCTGCTCTTTCCGTGATTACAGGACCAAGGCATCATTGCCACCTGCCCATTAAGCAGTGGTTTGAGAGAGAGGTAGCAAGTACAGTGGTTAATAGCGCAGCCTGTGGAGCCAGACCCTGGGTTTAAATCCTGCTTCTACTTCTTTCTATATTTACGATTTGCAGCAAGTTGCTAAAGCTTCTGTGTCTCAGTTTTCTTCTTTAGAAAAATGGGATAATAATAATGATACCGTCTGGATTTTGAGGATTAAATGAGTTAATTCACATAGAACATCTCAAACAGTGCTTAGTACATGGAAAGGACCCTATAAACATTAGCAATAATTATTATTTTTTCTTTCGATGCATTTCTGAAAGCTGTGTGTAGTGCCCTTACCATGTCCTTAGTACAAAAAAGCAAGAAATGACTGTTAAACTTCCTCTTTCTCATCTATTGTTTTATTCCACGCTGATAGTTACATATGGTATTTATCATTCTCTATTTTATTATAACTCCAAAGATTAATTCTCTATAATTCATATTACGTCCAGGCTGAGAGATAATAGTAATCAATTATGATCTCCTCTAATCATCCTCATTATGGACTCCTTGGTAAAAAACAACTAATATCTCCCTCTCAACCTTTGCCCTCTTTCTCTCTCTGGATACGTTTTTCTATTGCTTACCACTTAATCATCATAAAATAAATCCTTCTCTCATTAAAAAACAAATTTGTCTCCCTTAGAGATCATTATTTACTATTAGTAACTTTCCACTAATGAAGCCAGTCCTTCCTCTGGTTTGCTTTTACCTGCCTATTTTATTCTGTGGAATCTTTTCATAAAAATTGAAATCTTTTTCTTTTATTCTCATCTTTCAGTTGAGCAACATGTTTTGTTTGTGTTATCTGCAGCATGCTAAAGTTAGAATCTAATTATGAAACCGACCTTTTTATACTATTTTTACCCCAATCATTTTCCAAGTGTGCCACGTTAGAAACCGTTGACGGAAGATGGAACAAGGCAGAGTCCTGTTTATAACTTTAATGTGCATGGCTCAGTGGAATTGCGTTTTAGCAATAGTTTGTCACATTGTAATGCACAAGCAATGTAAGACTCAAAATGGACAGCGAATAACTTGAATACTGCACCTCAGTATGCACCTCCTTTGTGACTGTAAACATCAGTGGGAGTGTGGTGAGTAAGAACACAGTCTCCAGAGTGAGCCTGCCTGACTTTGTGACCTTCAGCTTCTCTGGGCCTCTCTTTCCTCATCCGGCAGTCCTAAGACCATTAGGAGGATTAAGTGAGTTACATACGTGTTACCAGTCAGGAGATGTTACTGTACCCTGAAAAACAACCTGAAATCTCTGTGGTTTAGTGCAACAAAGGTTTATTCCTCATTTGTACAAAGTCATTTATGGGATGGGGTAGGCCTCCAGGGCAGCTGACGTCCATGCAGCTGCTCAGCAGTCCAGCCTGCTTGAATCCTGTCGCTTGGCCATCTGGACAAGAGAAAGGGAAAGAGAAAGGCGGGAGGACTGGCATGGGCTTTTTCCTACCACAGCCAAGAAGTGATACGTGCCACTTCAGGCATCTCTGGCTAACTGAAAGAAGCTCCAAAATGAGAGGAAAGGAACGTTTGATAAACATCCTTGGTTCTGCCCCAGGATGGAAAACACTTTGAACAATGCTGGCCACAAAATAAAAGCCTAATCCACGCTCACTATTGTTATTATCCACAGAAGAACAGAATATAGTGCTAAGGAGTCAAGAGGCAGGCTGTGACCATTTAGATTTCACTGAAATGGGACTAGGAAATGAATTTGCGTGTTTGAGCAAGTGTTGCAGGACAATTCTGTAAGCCCATCTCAGGGTTCTCATCCTTGTCTGCTGTAAATTAAATGTACCTTTCCCATTTCTGCTACCTACAAGTCTTGTGTCATTAGAACAGCCTTTCAACCTTTCCATACTTCAGTTGTCTCATCTGCAAATTGGAGATAATTATAGCTTCTTCCTCAGGAGATGGGTATAAATGGATAATTGTTCTATTGTTTTAGATCACACATATTCACACTCATTTCAGTTGTTATTACTCTATGATGTACAACTTTGGATATGCTCTTGATATCTTTGTTCTCAGTTTCAGCATCTGTATCTTGAAGGCATGATTGGTATTATCTCTTAAGAATGCCTACAGGGCTTCCCTGGTGGCACAGTGGTTGAGAGTCCGCCTGCTGATGCAGGGGACGCGGGTTCGTGCCCCGGTCCGGGAAGATCCCACATGCCGCGGAGTGGCTGGGCCCGTGAGCCATGGCTGCTGAGCCTGCGCGTCCGGAGCCTGTGCTCTGCAACGGGAGAGGCCACAGCAGTGAGAGGCCCACATACCGCAAAAAAAAAAAAAAAAAAAGAATGCCTACATACTCTATGAATTAGTGAGTAAGTACTTTTCTAAACTTGAGAGTCTTTAGGCAGCAGAATCTCTTTCTTACTGTTAGGATTAAACCCACTGGACTCCCAGTCTCAGGCCTTTTCCTTCACACTGAGTCATTCCCCAATACCCAGGATCAAATCTGACTTAAGAAGTGTATTACTACCTCTATTCCAGGTTTCCATTCCATCCCTATTCATGATATTAATTCTGATTACTGTCACCTACCTTTTTCTAAAATTACATCCCTGTATGTCCCACCGTTTCATCATTCAGGTGCAGCATGTTAGGTCTTGAGCACCTTTTAGGAGTGTAGAAGCTGGAACTCAATCCAGCGGCCAGAACCTACTCGTCACTGGTAGCCATCGTTATCAGAAATGGTCGCCTGTGTGTTTAGACATCTGAAGATTTACTACTTTGAATTCTTGAGAGAGATGTTCAGCCAATTAGCTGAGAGATGCTGACACTTCAGTAACCAGCTGATGACCTGCTGTATGGCAGCAGTTGCATGTATACTAGAGTTTGCCACGCAGATCCACCGGAGTTAACTGAGGGTATGATCCCGGGCGGCTGTCCAGGCCTTATCTGTCCTGGTCTTCTCCTCATGATAAGACATCCATTGCTGTACTGAACGCCAAGGAGTCACGTGCATGGTATCTGTCAGAGTATTAGTGACAAAATAATAACATGTCCACTCTCTGCCCTATAATGGGAGGCGTTGGTGCCTGGGAAGCAGGGGAAGTCACCTAAGAGGTAACACATAAAAGCAACATCCAGACATGACCTGTAGAAGTATTTTCTTTTAAGGAGAACTTCCATATGTAGTACATTTAAAAAACATTCAGATTCTAAATCAAACAGAGTTTGGTGCTAACCTTGGCTTTACCACCAACCTCCTAAGCCACCTTAGAGTAGCATTTTGATTCCTTTGGTCCTCTATTTCCCTCTCTGTAAGGCGGAAATAATAATATTAATGAGTTATCATAGTTGTGAAAATCAAATGAAATAAATAATATACATGTATAGCTGAGTGACTTGGGGGAAAACACACAAACTTTCTGTGTCCCAGTTGCCTCATTTGTCAATGGGGGATAATAACAGTTGCCTCATTTGTCAATGGGGGATAAGAACAGTGCTTACCGCATAGGCTTATTGTGGGGATTAAATGACGTGTATATGCTTAGAAATGTGCCTGATACAAAGGAGGCATTCAGAATGTATTACTTGTTATTAGGTATTACTACGTAAATCACCCAAGTTTCTTTCGTAGAACCATGAAAGATGATTTGAGTGTTAGGACTCAGGAACCAGGCTTGGCTCAGGGCAGCTGTTAGGTTGCAGTGAAAAGGAGCCAGGAAAATAGTCACTTCAGGAAACTTTTTATTTGAGTTTAATGATGATAGTTTGAGTTGTACTAGCCAAATCCCTCTGGTTTACTGCTAACAAAGTGAAACCACTGGCACAATTCTAATAAAACAGAATAAGGATCTGTGAGCTTCTGCCCTCTGCCTGGGTGGTCTTGAATAAGTGCCCACTCTAACCTCAGTGTACTCACATTTAATAGAGGGCGTTGGATGAGTTGATTTCAGAATTCTATGTAGTTCTAAAACAATTTCTAACACATACAAGCTCATGTCTCATTATTTGTCACACATTTTAAGAAAATTTTAAAACCATGGTTTTGAAAATGTTTTAAGTGTGGAAGATTAGCCTAGATCCTTGCAAATTAAATACTTATATGCATAAAAACATGGTAGGTAGAAAAATATAGAGATCTATTTGTTACTTATTATTATCTCAATTTCTGTCATGCAGAGGTATCCATGAATTTCACATTTTGGCTTTTCCTATTCTTTTCTATTTTAAATACTTTTCTTTTTTTAAAATACTCCCTTTTCTCTTTGTGAACTTCCTTTTGCCTTTTTCCTTCTCTCTACATAAAATTGATGCTCTAATATTCAGGCATAAAGCTATATTGCTTGATGAAGGTGGAGAAGAAGAGAAAACAGCAGGAACCCTGATTTACTTCAGTGGGCTATTAGGACGTTTTGAAGTATTATTTGGGTTGCTTCCTGAAAAAGATGGTCTTGGTCAAGTATTATTAACTTTCTGTTTTTCTTTGTGATAATACAGTTCAATCAGACTCTTAGAAAAGGGCTCTGTGCTTATTATTTTGGTTTTTGTCATTGAAAGTTTTTCACATGCTACACAAAGTCCCTGAAAATCTAAATGGGACAGAGTTAAACATTACATATTTTAAAGCCCGGTAACACAATTATGCTAATGTAATTAAGCTTCATGAATATGGTATGCAAATCAAATTGTCAAGAACTATACCAAATAGAATTGTTCTTAAAGACAGAACAGATTGGTTCTGAAATTCTTATAAGGGTCCCTGTTTCATAAATTCCTAAGCAGAATATCATTTTGTACAATGGAAAAACTGCTTTGAGCACATCATCAATATTTAACTTACACATTTTTCTCCTTGAAAGTGGCATGTTTTGCTGTAAAGAGGAGAAAAATTGTATCTGTGTGCAATGGAAAGGTTTAAAGTATCAATGTCTATCAACAGAAAGGGTTTAGATGTTAAACCTTTTCCCAGCTTTATTGAGATATAATTTACAAGTAGTCCTATATAACTCTAAGGTGTACAATGTGATGATTTGATATATGTATGTATTATGAAATGATTACCACACATCCACACAACCGTCACCTCACATAGGTGCCATTTGTGTGTGTGTGTGTGCGCGCGTGCGTACGCATGCGTGTGTGTGTTTATGTGTAGCTGTGTGTGCATGCATGTGTGTGTATGTGCGTGTGTGTGTGTGTGTGTGTGTGTGTGGTGAGAAGTTTTAAGATTTACTCTCTTGGCAACTTACAAGTATACTATGTAATGTTCTTAACTATACTCACCATGCTGTGCATTACATACCCAGAATTTATTCATCTTGTAACAGGAAGTTTGTGCCTTTTGACCACTCTCACCCATTCCCCCCCAACCCCACCCGGGCCTCTGGCAATGACTAATCTGTTCTCTGTTTCTATGACTTTGTTGGGTTTTTTTTTTAGATTTCACATATAAGTGGGATCATACAGGATTTGTCTTTCTCTGTCGGACTTATTTCACTTAGCAGAACACCCTCAAGTTTCATCCATGTTGTTACAAATGGCAGGATTTCCTTATTTATTTTATGTCTGAATCATATCCCATTACATATACACCACATTTTCTCTATCCATCCATCTGTTGATGGACACTTAGGTTGTTCCTATGTTTTGACTATTGTAAACAAAGCTGCTATGATCATGGGGGTGCAGACATCTCTTGGAGATTTCATTTCCTTTGGATATATATGCAGAAGTAGGATTGCTGGATCATATGGTAGTTCTATTTTAAATTGAGGAATTTCCACACTGTTTCCCATAGTGGCTGCACCAATTTACATTCCCACCAACAGTACAGAAGGGTTCCCTTTTCTCCATATCCTCCACAGCACTTGTTAGCTCCTGTCTTTTTGATAATAGCCATTCTGACAGGTGTTATATCTTAAATGTAAACAGTCTTTTCATCAATTGGAACATGACCTGGTACACTGTGCTTCATGAAAAAAAACAGCTTCAACAGCGATGTTTTATGTGGAGTTGATTTCTACTCTATAAATATAATAACAGAAAAGCAGCCTTGAGCCATCAGAGTGACCTGAAATCCTTCAGCAGTTATTTTATTTATTTATTTTTTTTTTTTTGCGGTATGTGGGCCTCTCCCGTTGCGGAGCACAGGCTCCGGACGCGCAGGCTCGGCAGCCATGGCTCACGGGCCCAGCCGCTCCGCGGCATGTGGGATCTTCCGGGACCGGGGCACGAACCCACGTCCCCTGCACCGGCAGGCGGACTCTCAACCACTGCGCCACCAGGGAAGCCCCCAGCAGTTATTATATGATGGTTATGAGGAGCCATTTGGAAGACTCAGTGAGGAGGAGGGTGACAGCAACCTGGATTTCTGTACCCTGGGCCTTCTTGCCTCTCACGTTGACCCAGCCCTGATGTCTGGCTGGTTGCTGTGACCCCTTCTTTGTTCATCACCCCTTGGACCTTCCATTGTTTAAGCCTCCAGAGATTTAGCTCAGAACAGAATCACGGAGGAAATCAATAACAAAAAAAAGGAAAAAAAGAAAAGAGTTGTTTTGTTTGTGATCTTCTCAATTTTGTGGTTATAAAGTTAACTTCAGCTCATTTCAGAAAAATGAGAAATAGAAAACCGGAACAAAGAAAAAACCCCCCAAAATCCTATAACCCTATTACCAAGAAATTATCTTTGATATCATTTTAGTATTCTGTCCAAAACTTGCTGTTACTTTTTTAGTGTAATGCATACACTTCTGGTTTTTGCAGTTTAGCATTTTGCTTTTTTTTAAAACTGAAAATCATATCCTATGTTATTCGACATTGTTTTTTACATCAGCATACTATTCTACCATGTGGGTATAACTTGGTTTGTGTAATGCTCCCCCATTATTGGAAGAGGATCTGAGGGCAGTGGCGAACTGCTCCTAGGCTTCACCTTTGTATGTGGAAAAGACTAAAGGAGGCAAATGAAAAATCAGTCTCCTCTCATCTTTTTAAATTTTTTTCTCGATCAAAGTGGAATATTCTATGAGATGACCACATCTAGAAAGTTTAAAAGTAAAAGCAGTTCTTTAGGCCCCCCAAATTAGATTATACTGTGTACAACCTATGCTTTCTACTAATGTTTAACAAAATTATGGATTTTATTTTGAGAAGAATGAAACTCATTATTGATAATATTATCTGCTCAACTACAAACAATGATTAATTGATGGCAGTGGGTGGTGTTTGAATTAGTTGCTCTACATCAGCTTAATTAAATAAATGGGTGTACTGGCACAGAGCTTATGTCGATTCATTTCCACCAGAGGATCATTGGGTTGACATCTCTCCCCCAGCCTTCAGTTTTGCAATAAGATTATTTTTAAGATGAGTCACACACTGGCTAGGGGGTCTGTATCCATTCACAACTGCCTGGCCTTTGCTGAGAAGACAATATCTTCTTTGCAATGTAGCATCTCTTTTGTCCACAAAGTCCCAGAGGTCTTCCTTCAGTGATTTCTATTAAAACTTTAATTTTCATTTCCTCTAGACTATTTGTGGCTGATAATCAAAGGATAGTTTCCTTTCCGAAGGGTCTAGTATAATACTAAGAGCCTTAAGTTCTACCAGTGTTATTGTAAGCATTATTCCCACATTGTGAAGGATGCGAGAGGCAGGTGACGTGAGGGATTTTGTCCTTCTTCCTAGGCATGAGATCTCCAGGCCTGATTTCTCTCCTGACCTCCTGTCTTATATAGCCAACACTCTGCGGCTGCCCATTTTCTCTGGGTTGGCCCCCTGAAGCCTAAAAGCCAGCTACCCCAAACTGAAATGTTTCATCATTGGCACTTAAATCAATTCTTGATCATTTTTTTTTCTCTGTTTCACTGGTTGGCTTCACCATCTTATCAGTCACCCAGGCCAGCAAGCTGGGAGTCACGTAGGTTCCTCTAACCTCCTCACTCCTTGCACTTAATCAGTTGGAAAGTCCTGACATTTCAATCCCTATGTGTGTCTCAAGTCTGCCCTCTCCTCTGAATGCTCTATTTCAGGCTTGTCTCATCACTTGATTGCATTATCTTAACAGGCTCCTAACTACTTTCCATATTTCCAGACTTTCCCACTTTAAACCAGGAGTTCCACAATGACTTTACAAAAAGAACATCTCATTTCTCAGGATAAAACTCTTCACTCCTGGGCACCACCTGTGTCATTTTTTTTCAAAGAGTGGTCTGCTAATCACCTGCTTAGTAATTGCTTGAGGAGGGCATTGTTAAAAATGTAGATACCTGTAGCAAAGGCTTTAGAATCAGAATCTAGTGGAAGCAGAGTCCAGGGATCTGGATCACAAGCAAGCTCTCAAGGTGACTTTATGTGCTCAAAGCTTATGAATCACTCACCCATCTCTAGAATAAAACTCAAGTTCTTGCTCAGGACTGGTTCCTGCCTAACCCTTTAGACCCTTTCAGCCTCATGCCTTCTGCCCTGTAAGAGGGAACAGCTTTCTGCATCCCCACAGATCACTGGCTGGCTCACATATGCTTGCCTTTGCTCAGCTTTTCCTCAGGAAAATACCCTTTCACGGTACCTTGGTCTAACTAATCATGACACAGGCAGGCATGGTGTTCTCCTCTAACGTGGACATTCAGGATGTGGTGCTCAGACCCACAGCTTCTACTTACATGGGAGCTCGTTAGAAATGTGGACTCTTGGGTCCCACCCCAGACATACAGAATAAGAATCTGTAAATTGACAATTCTCAGGTGATCTGTATCTACAATTTCCTTTAAGAAGCCCTGCTTTGGAAAAAGTTACTAGAACTCTCCAGTTGGACAAAGCTGTAAGTTTTACAGAGCACTCTGAGTACACTGTGTATGCACATCTGTCCCTCCCACTAGACTGTGGGCTCCTAGAGGGCAAGAAACTTTCCTTATTACCTCTATACTTTCAGTCCCTGTTATTGTCCCTGGCACATGGAGCGGCTCAACAAATGTCTGTTTATTTAAACTGAACTGACCTGCGGATCAGCCTGGAACTAAAAAGTTGGATCCCTGATGCAGTGTCCTTTTACACAGATTGGATGCTCTCGCTTTTGGCTGAGCTGATGCTGTTTTTGCCTCCTCTTTCTAAATTCACAGATGGTCTAGAGCATTTGCTCACACAGAGTGGATTGCTGCCCGATGTGGATTGCTGTGGGCCAGGCAGCTGGACTTCCCTGTTTGTTACCAGCCAGGCCCTGATGACTGAAGCTTCCTTTAGGGACTGCATATTTGTTTCTCCTTCCAGGAGGAGCCTCATTTGAGTTCAGGGGTGTGTGTGTGTGGTGTGTGTGTGTGTGTGGTCGGTGGGGGCGCTTCTTGGTTATCAGGATATTGTTTATCTTCAGACACATGTTGGTTACTAAAGTTGCTTATACCGTTTTTGATGCAAAACTCTTCAGCATGAAACCTCCATGACTTGACTCCAAAACAGCTTTGTAGTCGATTTCCATCTTCTCTTTTCTGTACCATTAGACTGCAAACTGCATAAAAGCAGAGTGGGTCTGCTTTTGTGATCATTTAGCATGGTGCCTGGCAAATTGTGTGGAATGAATGAATAGATGAATAACATGTATCAAAGTGCCAATATAGGGTACACTCCCAGGTACTCCTGTATAGCCTTATATTCCTCTGTGTGTATGTATTTATTTAAAGTAAGAAAAATCTTCTGGAGATATACTTTAGAAGAATATGATTATCATTCTTTAATACCAGTCAGTATATATAATGCTTTTTAATCCAAGAAACACCTTCCTTGATTTAAATTATATCCCCCTCATCCAACCCCTGGCAGCCACTGATTGGTTTACTGTCTCCATAAATTTGCCTTTTCCAGAAAGTCCTATAGTTGGGGTTATGCAGTATGTAGCCTTTTCACATTGGCGTCTTTCACTTAGTACTAGGCGTTTTAAGTTTCCTTCATGTCTTTTCATGGCTTGATAGCTCATTAATAAACAACCTCAAATATTAATTAGTTCAGTCATTGATTTAACGTGGTTAGAAACCCTAAAGAAAAATCACAGAATTCAGATGCTATTATAGCAAGTTTAAGGGACTGGATTTGGTTCACACATACATTTTTTTTTTTTTTTTGGTCTTACATAGTTTAGTTTGAAACTGAACATTTAAATGTGTTGGATGGGCATGTACTCTGTAGTTTGCCACAAGACCCAGCATTCCTGATCATCTCAAACGCAGCCTGCTTATTCCACTGTGTTTTGGACTCTGAAAATATTTAGGTTTGCATCCCATGATGTAGAAGAAACTACATTGGTTTTGGAATCAGACCACCTATTTTTAATACTGGCTCTGGCATTTACTAGTTTTAAGGTCTCAGGTAAATCACTGATATCTATTTTATATATAAAATAGATATAAGTACCTACCTTCTTAACAGTTATAAGAAATTAATAAATCTATCTTATGTAAGCCACAGGTGACACTTCGACATTCCCCAAAAAGTTTCTGAGCTCCTATGATTCCTTTGCCTTTATAGAATATCTAATGTATATGCATGAAAAGTTCTTGCTATCTTTTTCATGAAGGTTTCCTAGATCTCCAGAGTCAGAATTCATGAATCCTATATCTGTACTCCCAACTTATATAAAATGCCTCGCACAAAGTAATATGTAGTACTTGTATGTAGAGTTGAAAACAGTACAGTCAAAAGCATGGAACTCAAGAGTCTGAGGTTTTCTTTGGGCTCCATCACTTATTGGCTGTGTGACATTGGCCATCTTAACTAATCTTCATTAGCGTGCGTCCCTTGTCTGTGAAATTGTGAAATGGGGATAGTAATAAAACCTATCTCCTAAAGCTGTTGTGGGCATTAAATGAATTAATCCATGTAAAAGACTAACACTTAGGGCTTCCCTGGTGGCGCAGTGGTTGCGAGTCCGCCTGCCGATGCAGGGGACACGGGTTCGTGCCCCGGTCTGGGAAGATCTCACATGCCGTGCAGCGGCTGGGCCCGTGAGCCATGGCTGCTGAGCCTATGCGTCCCGAGCCTGTGCTCCGCAACGGGAGAGTCCACAACAGTGAGAGGCCCACGTACCGCAAAAAAAAAAAAAAAGAAAAAAAAGAAAAAGCTAACACTTAGGTTTAATATTTTATATGTTCATTTTTATCTTCACATTTTCTTTATATATGGTTACAAGCTGCCAGATAAGCCATCATTGAGAAACTTGGCATTGCTAACCCTCCCTAATGATTCAGTTTCAGTAGGACTCGTAACTGGTGCTAGAGAAGAATAGTTGTTGAAGGCGAAGCTTTAACTCAAAAACCATAAAAACATTTTTGATAGGGAGTTTAAGATGCAGAAGGTAACTTAACCATCGGGGTATTTTGTCTGCAGTTCATGACAAATAAACCTGTTATGGATAATTTATGTTTAAGCTGTTCATGTCGCATGGAAGAGGGTTCAATTTGCGCAGCACATACTTCTTTATTACCAGATGATTCATTGAAAATCACAATTTGCGATGATCTGCCTAGTGGAAGGGTTGTTGGTCTAAAAACATCATAGAAGAAAATTCAATGATGAATATTATTTATGCCAAAGACATATATTTGTATTAGCTACACACATCCCAATGTGCGTGCATTAAAATTATGACAGCATTGACAATTCAAATGAGACCTGGGGAAAGGTGAGCGTCAGCATTTCTGATAAGCTGTACAAGATAACAGTTTTTGATACAAAAATGAGTTCAGCAACACATATACCAAAGGATACTTTTCTTAATAACAAAGTGACATTTTCTTAGATACTACTAGTAGCAATAAATACATACATACATATATACATACATACATACATACATACATAAAAGGGAGAGGTAAAGGAAAGATGAAGAAGTAAGGGATGATCTATACCAGATATCTCAACTTCCTGAAGGAGTTCCCTGTACTTCCATATACACAGGAAAGTCTGTTAACTCATTCAGGCCCTGTAGGTACCGTTGAGTCCCCTCTAGAAGCAGTGGGCTGAAAAGAGGTGATAATACTTGCTAAGTAATAGTGTTTACTTTGCAGTTAGATGGCTGGTATAAAATATTCTCTATAGATAAAAATATTTACTTTTTAAACTTTAGCAAAGGCATTTTATTTTGATATGCAGCATTTTCTTCTTGTTAATTTTATTTTTTATTGTGGTTTAAGAGTTCTTCACACATGTGAAAGAAATTAGACCCATCATAACCTGTTCTAATACGCTTAGGTGGGTCCAGATATGGCAGGGGGAGATGGTTTTGTGAGATACAAATATATCCTGATTCACCTGATTCACTCCATATCATATATTCTTTAGTAACCTGTCACTTTGTTTCCTGTTGATACAATCTGAAGTTCTGACAACTTCAGATTATAGGAAGCATTACAGCTTTCTACTAGGTTAATTGTGTATGTTGTGGTTACATAACAATTTTTATTAATTCATGATGTGGTTATAAAAAATACAGAATAACAACAAAACAAAAATATAAATCAACAAAAATATTTATAATATTTAATAATTGCTTCTAGCTGATGTAGTTTAAAGCTTGTTAACATTATCTCATTTAATCCTCAGAAAAATCCTGTAAAACAATTCTTTTTTTTTTTACAAAGTACACCTTTGTAATAAAACATTTAAAAAATAAGATTTGTTTTATAGGATTTTTTGCAAATAAAAAGGTGCACTTCGTTAAAAAAAAAAGTACAAAATATAAAGTGATCATTTGTGGCTTGTGGTAAAGAACACAAGTGAGACCATCAGCCTGGTCCTATTGTTCTCCAACCCTGTCCAGCTGTTCAGAGGTAGAAAAGGAGTAGGTAGAGAGTTGGATTTAACCAGGATTGAGGTTTTTCTAGGCTAGTACTTTGAAGGGAGATGGGTAGGACACCGAGAAAGAGTGCAAGGGAGTGATTGTAATGGTAGACAAAGGAATCCAAGCTTTGTAAAGAGGGAAGTGAGGTGATGGGCAGGATCAGGTCAAAGGATTATCAGTCCTAGTGGAGTCAGAGAATTGTTGCCGGGGAAGTGCTAGTGGGAATAAGATGGAAGGTGGCAGGTGGCAGAGAGTAGGATGATTGAAACTGAGATTTCAGAGGTGATACAGCGATTGGTTATGACAAAGTGTAGGGTATGACATGGCAGTCTGTGGTGAATGTAAGTTGTAGACCAGGATCCTCGGACATGAGGAGCTCAATAGATTTAGAGGCCAGAGAGTTGGTGAGAAAGTCTACCTGAATAGTGAAATCATCATAAGGGTGATAAAAGTCATAGCAGAGAGAAGGACCATGAGCCAGGTGCTGAAGTCTTCAGTGAATGGGCGGAGTTTACATGGTTGTGACAGAGAAACTGTGGTCTAATGTCACACCTTTTAAAGTCCTGGGGGCTGCAGGGAGGATGGAGAAACCATTGTCCAGAGGAGGCGATGAGGGACAAGGAGGCTCCTGCCTGACCTCTGCTTTCCTGTCATGTTCCTTGTCTGTTTTCATTTCTCTCCTTGAGTGCCTGCTTTCATATATTGCAGTTATGATTTGAAATATGTTCATTCTTTGGAACTCAACTTCTGCCCTTTGGAGAACTGACTAAATACCTGAACTGAGAGACCAGAGGTGTGGAAGGAAGGACAGAAGGGACAAAAGCAAGAGATATTTTGAAGAAAGAACCAGCCCAGTCTATCTGATCATTGCATATAGGAGGCAAGGGAAAAGAGGAATGAAAGATGACTGCAGGAGATGAGAGAATATCGAATATCATCACCACTGAAAGAAACAGAGAAATGAGCAGGAGGGCTTGATTTGGAAGCAAGATAAATTTTTCATTTTTGAAAATATATTTTTATTTACAAAAGCAACACATAGTCATTGTGTCTCTGTATTATAACATATAAGGAAATAAAAAGAAAAAATAATTAGAGGTAAAATTTCAGTATACATTTTTCCACCTGTGTGTGTTTTAAAGTATAAATTGGATCAGACATGACCTAAAATTGCATAACCTGCTCTTTCAACACTTAATATGTTGAAAACCTTACCGGTCATTGCATGGTCTAGTACGGTGCCATTTTGCAAAACCACATAGTAGTCCATTGTGCATACAATTTAATGTACCAACCCTCTCTTTTTGGATATTAAGGTTGTTTCAGTTCTGCTACATTCAATTCTTTTGCAATAGCTATTCTTGTAGCTAAATGTTTGTTCACACTTAAGATTCTTTCTTTTATTCATTTGTTTTCCCAATACAGATTGAGTGCTGAGTGCACGGAATCAAAAATGAATAAGAAACTGTCCTGATCCTCAAGGCTCACACGGTTTAGGGCAGAGAACAGAGAAGTAAATAGGCCTAAACTTACAAGGCGAGTGGTAGACTCTAATTCTCTGATTCCCTAGAATATTGTATTGTTTAGATTTTAATTTAAAATTTATATTCTCAACACTTGGTAGAATATCATGATTTCTTTAGGTTAATTTTTAGAAGCAAAGTTGTGATTCAACATTTTAAAGTTTTCAATCCATATTGCCCAGTTGCTCTTGAGAAAGGTTACACCAGTTGTACTCCCTGTGATGGTACAGCAGAGGCTGCCAACTCTCCTCTGATGCCCATTCTTCCCTTTCTCTCAGGGTGATAGATATCCCCAAGTTGTAGCTGGGCACCCAGCTTTGCAGGTGCAGATTAATTTCCTAGCTTCCCTTGCAGCTAGATATGGCCACATGACTTATTCTGGCAAGTGGGATGTGTAGGAAAGGATGTGTTTGCAACTCTGGGTCCTTCCCTTATAGATGTGTACTCTGGACATCCTCCTGTTGATTCCCTTGTTGGTGGCTGAGAAATGGTGATAACAGGAGCAACTTGGGAGACAGACGCTTGGGATGGCAGAACCAGCACAAACTCTGGGTTGTCTTCTAGACGGTCATGTGAGTGAGAAATAAACTTCTATATTGTTTTTAAAATATATATATATATATAAGGTGAAATTATCTCTACTTCTGCTCTTTGATTTCCCAGAGGTAATTAGAATTAACACTTTGGCATATATACTTCCAGGCCTTTTTTTTTTTTTTTTTTTTTTTTAGCATAGGTATCATTTTGCAAAAGAATATTATATGTTCTGTGATTTTTTTGTTTTTCATTTAGCAGTGGATCATGAACATTTTTTATGCTGGAAATGTATACATCTTATATATCTTTAGTATTATACCAATTTTATAGGCAGAAAACTGATGCTTTGAAAGAATTCATTTTCCAGTGAATGGTGCAGCTGAGATTGCAGCTTGCATCAGCCTGATTCTAGAACCCATGCTTATAACCACTACATAACTGCCTCTTCGAATATATTGTAAATATCTAATTATGGATATTCTGAAAACTAGAAAGTTATTTTTCAAAAGTGTTTATAAATTATTAAAATTTTTCTGCTCTCTGAAATTCAGGGTTATTGGTGGCTCAAAATATATAACTGCAGTCTAAATTATTTGTAATGCTGTAATAAGTCTATTAGGGAATGGCACTGAGCTACTTAGGACAAAATGAAATTGCTTTATCCGTCTTAAGAGCTGCTTCTTTTTTGGAAAAAAATATTTTTAACAGCCTATTCTATAACCAAAAGTGGTGGTGTGAAGGGCAATGAGAACATTTTATTTCATGAAATAATTCTACTCCTTCCTTTATGCTTTGTCTGAATGGAATAGAAAAGGGATTGACAAGGGAGCCTTTATAGAAGACTTTCATAAGGGCTATTAAAATATTCATTCACTTTCTATTTTCTAGGCACCAAGCTAGGCTCATACATTTAAACTGAGAACAATAAGGACAAGCCTGGTTCCCGCATTCTACTGGACAATTACATTTTAATGGCAGTAGCAGGAGATTTGCTAAAAGCTACTTCCAGCTCATTTTGAATATTTTGGTGTAAATCACAAGTAAATTAATTGAATACAAACTTTGACTGATATTTAGCACTTTTTCTTCAATTTTGTGTTTTGTCAGGTAGTAAAAGTCTTCAAGGATATCTTACATTAGTAAATAAAGTACATCTTTAAGTAACCTAAACATCTTCTCTTCATTTGTGCCAGTGAGTTGACTGAGGCCCACCATTAACCTAATACTTGGTATCACTAAGTGATAAACCTAATTTGGTTATCAGTAGCCCTTTAAGAGAGACTAGTCTTTTCTGGCTTAATTCTGGATCAGAAGGCCAGGGGAGCTTCGTATTATTTTTTGTTTCTCTAAAGTCCCGCTTTGGAAACAAAGTGATTGAGAGGCACATTCTAAGAGGAACTCGTCAGAATGAGCTCAGCCTCTCCTGATGATGATTTGCAAGTTGATGTTATTTTTTTGGGTCAGATTAAGATCTGGCATTTTACCGAGCCAAATCCTCTGTTTAATTACAGAGGTGAGATAATTACCAGGAGAGTAGTTCAGTTAATAATTACAGAAATCCCAATTTAGCAAGAAAAACAGGGTAGAATAAAAGCTGATTTCAGCCAAACTGATTGTCAAAAACATGAGGTTTTGAAAATTACTTATCCATCGGAATCAAATTGAGTTGCATAATGTCAATGGCAGTGCTATTGTGGAAAATCTTCATTTAAGATGGTGATAGTGATGGAATTAGTGACAGTGGAGGTTTCCAGCTATTGGCATTAACTATCATTTAGCTGTGGTAGATCATTAATTCTTAAAAAGATGTATGTTTATTTTACATTTTCTGAATGTGGAATAAGCCTACTATCTAATGATAATTATAAAAATCAATGAAAGATGCTGCATTCTTACAAACAGGTTAAAGAAATGACAAATTCAGCTAGAGGTGTGGTGTCATAAGAAGAATGAATGAAAATTTATATGATTATGTTTGCCTCTTCATTACACAAAAGGCCTTAATGATTCACTGGACAGTTAAGACACTAAATTTTTCTCACCACAAAAATAGCCAACAAATCCAAATGGTTTGAAAAAGGACCAGATTTAGAGAGGGGCAAAAACTCATGCTAAAAAAGAGAAATTTTATGTGCACACTTGGTAGATCATCTTAACTGCCACATCAACTGAACCTTTGATTTTATACACATACTTTTTAGAGGGATGTCTATGGTAGGCAAGGGATTCTTCCTTTCTTTTGTAGGTATGATCCGTGATTGGTGAGTATTAGGGTGAGATCCTCTTTAGCTTTAAAAAGTATTCTCGATTTAAGTCATATGCAAAGGATTTTAAATTAACTTGCTTGGCATTTAGACTTAAAGGTGAAAACATAACATCGATTACAGGTCTGCTTTTCCCCACATTCCCTACCTCAGTAAATGGCATTGCTGTCCACCTAGTACCTGAAGCTAAAAGTCTACACAATGTTTTGATTCCCCTTGTCTCTCATCCCCCAAATCTAATCTGTCAGCAAGTCTTATTCATTTTTCTTCCTATTAGGAGAGACTATGTTCCATGGCCCTGAGCATCCTTACATGTTCTTTTTTGTGCCTAGAATGAAAGGCCCTGACTTCTCTTCACTTGGGCAGTTTCTCAGGGTTGTGTTTGCAGGAAGTAACCTTGAGGGATGGTGCAATGTCTCCCTTGGAGATAAAGAGCATCCTTACTCACTGCTTGCTGTAAAAATAGTAGATTCCCTAAGCTCAGTGTTCCTTGGCTACAACACAATCCACCGTATGTACAGACATCCATAGGATTTTTTATCTGAAGTTTAAATTTAACTGGAAATCCTGTATTTTTTAATTGAAATTTTTATTTAGATAATTGTACGTTCACATTTGTAAAAATGATTCCGAGAAATCCCATGTGTACTTTGCACAGTTTCCCCAAAGGTAATGTTTTGCAAAACAGTAGTACAATATCATAACAAGGATATTGACATTGATACAACCCATGAATGTTATTTGACTTTCCTGAGTTTGGTGTGCATTCATTTGTGTAAGTATGTGTATGTGTGCGTGTTTTTAGTCTTATACAATTTTACCATATGTATATCCATCATGACAATCAAAGTTCTGAACAGTTCCCTCATTAGAAAGATCCCTTGTGTTGCCCTTTAATAACCATCTAATTGATATTTCTGTTTAATCTTACATCTTTTGCCATTGGTGAACTCAATTATTGTTTCTGGGTGTTGCTTTGTTTTAGTTTTTGGTTTTTTGATTCATTGACATTTTCTGTATAGAATATCATCTACAAATTGATAGTTTCATTTCTTCCACTTCATTTCATTCCTGATGTTGGTAATGTACGTCTTCTCTCCTTTTATGTTTGTCAGGCTTGCCAGAGATTTTTCAATTTTATTGACTTCTTTTTAAAGCTAACCTCATTTTCTGTGTTGTGTTCCATTTAAATTCCCTTTGTTTTTGCTTTAATCTTTATTTACTTCCTTCTGATTGATTCAGGTTTATTTTGCTCTTCTTTTTCTGGTTTCTTGATTATTGGTTTGAGACATTTTTTCTTTCCTAATGTAAGTTTTGAGACTATGCATTTCTTCCTTAGCACTACTTGACCTGGATCCCACATAGTTTGATAAATTGTGTTTTTGTTTTCATTCAGTTCAATGTATTTTTTATTTCTTTTGAGACTTGCTTTTTGACAATGAATTATTCACGATTTAGAAGTGTACTCTTTAGTTTCCAACTGTTTGGAGATTTTCCTGTTATCTCTCTGTTACTGATTTCTAGTTTGATTCCATTGTGGTCAGAAAACACGTTCTCTGATTTTAATCCTTTTAAATTTGTTGATGTTTGTCTTATAACTCAGAAAATTGTAGAACTTAGTGAATGCTCTATCAACACTTGAAAGAAGTATGTGTATACTGCGTATACTATTATTGGGTAATGTGTTTTATATTATCAATTAGATCTTGTTGGTTGATGGCATTGTTTAGATATTCTATATATCTCTGCTTAATTTTTGTCTAGTAGTTCTAACAGTTATCAAGAGGGGTATTGAAGTCTCCAAAATATTTGTAGATTATGTATTTCTCCTTTGAGCTCTATTAGTTTTTCCTTCATATACTCAGGCTTTTTTTTTTTTTTTTTTTTTTTTTTGGTGCAATACATCTAGAATTCTATCTACTGGATCTTTTTTAACAATGTAATGTTCCTCATCTTTTGTAATTTTCATTGCTCTGAAGTCTACTTAATCAAATATTAATACAGTCACTCCTACTTTTTTTGCATAGTATATATTTTTCTATTCTTTCAGTCTATCTGTGGTATTGAATTTGAAGTGAGTTTCTCATAAACAGCATATAGTTGAGTCATTTTTATCCAGTCTGCCCCATCTTTATTTTTTTTTTTTCTTTTTTTTTTTTTTTTTTTTTTTTTTTTTTCTCGGTACGCGGGCCTCTCACTGTTGTGGCCTCTCCCGCTGCGGAGCACAGGCTCCGGACGCGCAGGCTCAGCGGCCATGGCTCACGGGTCCAGCCGCTCCGCGGCATGTGGGATCTTCCCGGACCGGGGCACGAACCTGTGTCCCCTGCATCGGCAGGCGGACTCTCAACCACTGCGCCACCAGGGAAGCCCTGCCCCATCTTTATTTTGAGTGATGTATTTAACTATTTATGTTTAAGATAATTACTGATATGATAGCACTTATACCTGTCATGTTATCATTTGTTACTTCTTATTGTTTCCTCTGGTTCTCATTCCTTTTCCTTTCTTCTTGCCTTCTGTGGGTTACTTGACATTTTTTTTAGATTTCATCTTGATTTATATATAGTGTTTTTGAGTGTATCTCTTTGGATAATTTTTATTATGGTGGCTAATATACAGTATATCCTGTATTACATTTTACCACTTTGAGTGAAGTATGGAAAACTAATTTCCATTTAGAATCCTTTACCTTCCCTGCTTTGAAATATCATTGTCTTGAGTGTCACATGGTATAATAATTTGTATTTTAATCATCAAATGTAACTGACAGAACTCATGAAGAAAATGATAGTCTATTTTATGTATCCACATTTATGCTCTTTCTGTTGTTTCTTTTTTCTTTCTTGTTGTTTTATCATTTCCTTTGTTAAAAGATGTTCTTTAGCCAATCTTAAAGGATATATCTTCCAACAACCCATTCTTTTAATTTTCTTTTGTCTGAGGATGTCTTTATTTTCCCTTAATTTCTGAAGGTTAGTTTTCTCAGATATAGAATACACTTTTGACAGTTCCTTTTCTTTTAGCACTTGAAAAATATCAATGATATAAAACTTCCTTCTGACCTCCATAGTTTCAAGTGAGAAAAATGATGTTATTTGATTAGTATTTCTTATAGATAAATGAACTGTTTCTCTCTTGCTGCTTTCAGTATATTTTCTTGTCTTTAGTTTTCAAAAGTTTAATTATAATGTGTCTTGGTATAGATTTCTTCGGACTTATTTTGTTTGGAGTTTGATCATCTTCTTGGATCTGTAGTTTGTGCCTTTCATCACATTTAGGAAGTTTTCAGTCATTAATTCTTTGAATACTCTTTTAGTCCCCTCTCTCCTCTTCTTCTGGGATTCTGATGATATGAATGTTGGATCCTTTGTTACTCTCATACAGATTTCTGAGGCTCTGTTTTTTAGTCTTTTTTTTTTTTTAGTCTGTTTAGATTGTTTGATTCTCTTTATCTGTTCTCCAGTTCACCAATCTACCCTCTTTCATTTCTACTCTACTACTGAGTGCATCCAGCAAATGTTTATTTCTGTTACTGTGTACTTTAGTTCTGTAATATCCATTTGGCTCTATTTTTATGACTATTACTTTTTTTAACTGAGGATTTTCTATTTTTTTCCACTTGTATCAGAATTTGTAATTCATTCTTGAACCATTTCTGGGACAGCTGCTTTAAAATTCTTGTCAAATAATTGAAACATCTGCTCCATCTCAGTGTTGGTGTCAGTTGATTGCCTTTTTTCATGCAAGGTGTGTTTTTCTTGGTTCTTTTGTATAAGAGGTGATTTAGGTGATTTTCTATTGTACCTTGGACATTCGTTTATTATGTTAGGAGACTCTGAGGTATATTTAAATCTTTTATTTAAGCTGTTTATTTACCTTGTTCAGTTTTAGCAAGCAGGTCCCAGCCTACTTGTATGTGATTTCAATGAGAGTTTAATTTTAGAGAACTTGCATTATTATTTTGGTCTGCTTTGGTGTCACTGCGGGTCCTTATTGTTGCCGCTTGGAGTGATGGAAGATGTTTTCCCAGGAAGGGCCCATTGGGGGTCTCACTGTGGCAGAGGGGACTCCCAGCCCTGTAGGGACATGTGGCTTCTTAGGCCACATGCTTGTTGTGGCTGCGTGCCTCTTGATGATTCTGTCTGCCAGCCTCAGTATCTCTTGAAGGGGGTGGTGTACCCCAGGCTCCCATAGTTCATTGTTGGCTGGGCTGCCAAATCATCCCCCTTACCAGTGGTGTCAGAAAGCCTGATGTCAGAGGAATTCCTTTTCTATCTGTAGAACTGAGGTGCTTTCTGTTGTTTGGAATCCAGGAAATACTGGTCTTGGGTTACCTTCTTCTACTGGATTGGGGGACTTAAGACACTCTGCTACTGTGTTGTTGTTCTAATCTTGGGGTCAAAACCAGTTTGGCTTCTGTTTACCACCTTTCATAGTTCTCTTCTTGTTGTCTCTTGCTCTATTTACAGGGTTTATGGTTGTTCTTAGAGTGGAGGAGGAAAGATAAATGGGTCCACACCATCTTGTCTAGACTGGGATTCTTATCTGTGTTTTTATTTACTAAATATAGCAACCCTAACTAGGCCACAAGTATTCTGGTAGATAAGTAGTCAATTGCAGTGTATGGCTTTCTGTTTTTGGTTTACTTATGCTTCATGATGAAAGCTGATTCAGTGGACTTAAAAACAATCAAAAGTATAGGGCAAGAATCCCCAAACTATAGTGCCCCTGCTTGAGGGTCACATTTGCCCCATAGCCTGTTTTGGCATGGCCCTCAAGCTAATAATGCTTTACATTTTTTAAGGATTAAAAAAGAAAAAACAAAGAATATGTGACATACTCCGTATGTGGCCAGAAGGACCTAAACCATTTACTCTCAAACCCTATACAGAAAAGGTTTGCTGACCCCATAGTCTAAGGAAATGAAAAAAATTTTTTAAAAACCACTAAACTGGGATTCAGAACAAGAAGATTTGATTCTTAGCTTTGACAGATAAGCTTTGTAACATTGGACAAATCACAAAAATTCCCTGTGCTACATTTTTCTCTTTATAAAATAAAGCTTTGGATAAAGTAATTCCTGAAATTCCTCCAGTATGAAGTTTTAAATCAACCTGTCATAAAACTATTACAGTTGGGTAACTTTTTAAATGAGGCTTATTTTTATCCCCAAGTTTTTATTTTGAAAAAAAATTCAAATCAATGAAAACGATGAACAGATAGTACAGTGAATATCCATACACGCTTCAGAAATACTCACCAATGGTTAATATTTTGCCACGTGTTTTTTCTAATAATTTGTGCATGTATGTGTCTATTTATGTATAAATTTTATTTTTTATGAAACATTGAAAGTTTACTGCAATCATCATAACACTTTGCTCCTAAGTACTTACTTTAGTATGTATTGCCTAAGAACAACTTGAAAGGAGGAGGCATCTCTTGAAAGCTTGGTGGTATGGAAAGAGGAGAAAGCAAGAGTGTAAATTTATGTTTCTATAGAAATGAAGGAGAGTAAAACTGGAATGAATACAGAACAAAATCCAAGGGAAATTGCTAGAAATAACAGTGGAATCTATATTGGAAGTGACAAGATATCATACACAAGGGAAGACTGACATAGAAGCAACATCTCCAAGACATATCCTAGTTGAGCAATTAGACTTTAAAGATTAAGAAAAAAGCCTCAGTACTCTTGGTCAGAAATACTAAGTTCATTACAAAGTAAAGAAAACCTTGTCATTATCAGATTTCTCAATAGCAATATACAGACCAAAACAGTAGTACAGCAACATTTTTAAAAAATCAAGCAATAGAAGTATGAGACACTTTTATATTCAGTCAGGCTACCTATCAGGTATCGAAACTATAAAGAAGAAAACAGTTTTAAATATGCATGGAATTGGAGTTGGTATATTAGTTATTTACTTTTTTATTTTACGTTGTTTTTTGGTGGAAGAGGTTTTAAAAGCCTTGGAGAGGAAGGAAAAGACACTAATTATTTTGAGTATTTATTGTAAGGTGGTTGTACATAACTTTGAATTAGGTCTAATTACCTTTATTTTACAATGAAGAAACTGATACTCAAATCGACTACTGTGACTCAGTGAGTATCTATCAAAGCCAGGTTCAAACCCTATTTTCCTTCACTGTAAAACTTTGATCTTTCTTCTATGTCATGCTCACTGTGGATTCTTCATACTTGTTGCTGCTCTATAAATGCAACTATAGTTTTGTTTTGTTGTTGTTGTTTTAATTAAAAGAGAGAAATAATACCCCTCACTACTCTATTTAACACTTTAGCTCGTGAAGCTATTCATTCTCTTGCTCAGCTGACAAGTAGTTTGAGCTCCAAACACTATAAATAACATAGTGATTTAATTAAAGGCTTGAAAACAATCAGTTTGAGAATGTGATGGTTTTACATGCTCAAATTTCCTCCCCCAGAACCAATTACATCTAATAATAAAGACAAGAACTGAAAATCCTAAAATTTAGCTTTTCAAATAGTCACTGAGTCTGTTTTTGAATACATGTAAAATAAGCAACACTTTTGATACAAGTACTATCCCCAAGAGGAAATTAGCAGAGCATATTAGATTACAAATTTTAATAAACTGGTATTAGTATTATCACTTTCAAGCAGAGGAAAAGGAGATCATTTTGTTCTAT
Source organism: Phocoena sinus (assembly GCF_008692025.1). Lineage (NCBI taxonomy): Eukaryota > Metazoa > Chordata > Mammalia > Artiodactyla > Phocoenidae > Phocoena > Phocoena sinus. The sequence continues at coordinate 74,580,418 of NC_045768.1, read as the reverse complement.
TTCTGTCTTATCGGCTTCTGTGACAAACCCTTCAAGTATTTACTGCCCATACTAACTAGTTTATAGCCTACCAGCCATGTGTCTACACAGAAGACAACAGAGCCTATTCAAAAATGCTCCCTCCTCATAAAAGGCAAAAAACCCCACAAACACCCAATTCTTATTCAACGTAGATGCTAATGCAGAGAAACTGCTAGTATCTGGCTTCTAGAAGATGAGAAAAATATATTACCGAATTAAATCCCACACATTGTTCGAAAGTCAGTATAAGATTTGTATATAACTTCAGAGTTTCTAAAACGCAGCCTTACCTTACTAATCAAATAAGTGGGGGATAAAATCTCTAAGAGAATTAGAATGCTTCAAAATGTCCCAGTCAGCTGCAGCCTTTGTACCAGTGATACCATAGCAGGACCTAGCCTGGTCAATATATATTTTTAGCTGAACTGCCATTTCCATTACTGGAACAATTTTTTTTTAGCAGTTTATAACTAGGACATTTTCATTCTCACCATCCTGAAACTTGATAGACATTGTCAGACCAAATGTACTTTGAAGAATACAACAGATCTACTTTGGCTCTTAGGCAATTTAAAAATATAACAGTTGCTAGGTCATTTACCAGACCTCCTAAAACAAAGGACACATTTTAAGATGATTTGGGTAATTCTTCTTCTCTTTTAATATTAATTATACTATGTATTACATCACTTTCTCCTTTGATTTTGGCAAAACATCAAACTCACCTTTTAAGGATGAGAGAATTTGTTAGGAGTTTGCGATGCCAGCTTCATAGGTTTGTTGTAAGACTGTCAGGAGATGACATAGGTCAGGTGCCCAGAACAGGGTCTGGCAGATTGCAGCCACTCCATTCATATGAGTTTATCTTTGCCTCTGAAAAGTGGAATGCCATTGCTTTGGGTTTTTAAAACAAAGTAAAAGGCAATACAGCAAACCAGTATTTCAAAGGAATTCACACTTAATGTGAAGGATAGTGCTTGGTAAAGTTACTGTCACATTTTACTTAAACTAGAAAAAATGTAGGCGCAATCTGAGGAGGAGAAGCAAATGCTAATGGACTGGACGCTAACTTTTAGCCATTCCTTTAGTAAAATGACTAATTTTTTTTTTATTAATAAGTAATAAAGTTACTAAAGTTACTCGGTATGGTTTGCTTCCTGTGAAATAACTGTCAAAAGTTAGTGAATAGCTAACTAAAGCAATCACGTGAGAAACCATGGGCAATAAAAAGGAGCCATAATCTCCTAAAATGTAAATTTCTGGACTGCTTTGGGAAATTTGGATTAACTCTTTCCCCACAGTATGATATAGCTCTACTTGATACAGTATCAAAGTAATAGATAGCATTCTGCCCAATCATGGTGTATGCAGTTTCGTAGAGGTGCCAGTCGAGAAGCAAGAAATAGCACAGGCTCAGGTGGAACCTGGTCCAGTGCTCTTAGATTAATTCACAGGATAATTGAGACCAGTTTGAGTTTTTTTTTACTAGACCTAGAAAGGATGTTACATGATTTTTCTGGGGTCTCTGACCATGAAGAAAAGTAAGGACAATATGACCTTTTCAGAATTGATTGCTACTGCTTAAATTCTGTCTTATGACGGCAAAAGGCAAATTTATTGAAGTTTTCCTTTAGTGGAAAATCAGGAAATTTAATAATCTGCAATGAATTACCCCATTACTAATGCAGAATTAACCAGAGTTGACTCTATCCTTGGATACCAAAGAGGACCCAGCATGAGCTCATTTGCTATGACAGTGCCCGTCATTTCACAAATTAAAGTGGAAAATTGAGGCAACAAGTCGTGTAATATAAACTGATGGATACCTGTTCTTACCTCAGTTTATTTGGCTATTTTAAAGCAAAAGATTAAAGTGTAAACATGTTACGGTTATTAGTGATTCTTTCCTTCTAATTAGAATTCTGTAGTGAGCAAGGGGATAAATGAGACTATAACATGAGCTGTCATAATTCTGTGTAAATAAGAAGATATTAAGATAATCTCCTAAAGTAAGAGTAAATAGATCAATGAATTCAGTGTTTTTCCTATTTACTACCAAGCAAGTGATAATGATTGATGGCTGAACCGAAAGTCAAGTAGTAATGTTGGTAGCCTGTAGCCATAGCCATAGATGAATGGTATAAATTCTGTCGAGATCAGAAGACTGAACTAGAAAACCTTTGAAGGATCAGATCATTTCTACCCCAACCATGGAAGGATCACCTAATGGTGAGAATATACCAAAATTAAGTAGATAATGGTTGAGTGAGAAACAGAAAAAGGATAAATATACTTAATTCTAAAAATGCATAAATATCCTCTTAAAACCACTGTTATGTCTTTGTATTTTTAAAAACATAGTAGACTATTGGGCTTCCCTGGTGGCGCAGTGGTTGAGAGTCCGCCTGCCGATGCAGGGGACACGGGTTCGTGCCCCAGTCCGAGAAGATCCCACGTGCTGCGGAGCGGCTGTGCCCGTGAGCCATGGCCGCTGAGCCTGCGCGTCCGGAGGCTGTGGTCCGCAACGGGAGAGGCCACAGCAGTGAGAGGCCCACATACCGCAAAAAAAAAAAAAAAAAAAATAGTAGATTATCTATGTTACATTGCCAGCTTTCTGTAACGATTACTTCTATGCAATGTCATGAAATTATTTTTAAAGTTTCATATTTAACTAAAACCTACAAATTAAGTTCATGAATTTATAGTGATGGTAAAATTTTCTCAGTTCCTCTTCAGAAATTTAGATCAGCCCTAAGAAGTTCTTAAAAGAACATTGAAGAGACATTTAGACATCAAATAACTCATTTTGAATCTGGTATCCTTTTTAACACACAGACCAACTCTGGCAGTTCAGAATGTGATTTTTTAAAATTTTCCTGGCCTCCTGTTTGTTTATTTTCCTTTGTTGGGTCTGTGAATATTTTAGTGAGGATTCACTTTAAAAGTAATCTCGCTCCTTGTTGTTGCTTTGCAATGTTTGAGAAAATGACTAGAGGAGCTTTAATGCTGTCTTGTTCATCACTGTGAATCAGATAAAAGATTAAAAACAATACCTAGAGCACAGCTCTCAACTTGGGCTTCTGTCTGTTGAATTTTAATTCCATGGTAAGATTCTTGTTCAGACAGAAGGTAAATAAGTCCATAAATTCCACAGATTTCAGCAGGCTATGTCACGGGGGATGCATTATTTTTAAGCCAAAGTATCATCAGTGTTTTACATGATTCCATCAGAGAGAGTCCTTTCCAAGGCTAGCACCACCTGCTTACCATACAAAGGCTTTGAACGTCAACCGGGGAAGGAAACAAAGAAGTTGGTGAGCAGGCTTCACAGACCACTGGTTGGTAAGGATATGACACATGACAAAGCACAATTTATCTTCTTGGGCCTTTCAGACATTTTAGCAGGTACCACTGGTCTCCACTTGCCCCTCTTCTATTTTGTCTTCTACTTTGGGAGACAAAATAGTGGTTGTTAGGATTGAAATGCAGGCCATGGAATGTGGAAACTTAGGCAGCCTTTTGTCTGCAAGTGCCAGTAGTTTTGCCTCTAGAAGTGTGTCAGAATTCCTGAAGTGACTGTATTTACGCTTCACCTGGCTGGGGAGGAAAGGAGTGTGGCACTAACACCTGTCAAGGAAATCACAGGTGCAAGCAATTATTGGGCTTGGAGGTATTAAGGGGAAACAATTATACACATTTTCAGTCTAATTTGATGAGAGCCTCAGGTTCCTGGAGCCTTGCCCGGCCAATTGCCTAAGTTGTAAAAACTGAGTCACCTGGCTTTTCAGAGTTAAGACACTCCGGTTTTAAGCCTGTTGATTGGCTCACTGCAAAAGGAATGCAAAGAATGTGGCCTTTTTAGAAGTATGTTTCATAGAATTTGCTACAAAAACTTAAATTTTAAAATAGTACTATAGCAGGTTTATAGCCTTTATTCTGGTTTGCACTCTCAAAATTTGTTTATGTGTTCAAGATTTATGTATTTGAACGGCCTACAAATATTTGCTGAGTATGTCCTCTCAGATGTCACAGACACAACTACGAGTAAAAGAAACATGACCCCTTTTCTCTTAGACCTTACAGTCTAGAAAGGACCACATGTGTATACCAATGATATGTGTGATAAAAGTCATGAAGAATGTCGTGGAATTACGCAACTGGGGATACAGTTTGATTTTGGGGAGTAGTATCAGAGAAATTTTCTCTGAAGTAGTGACTTTTAAGGTGAAGATTAAGAAATGAGTTGGCCAGATGAAGAGTGATAAAGAGTATTTCATGCATAAGCAAGACCATGTACAAAGGCCCCTAGATAAGGAGTGACTTGCGGAGCAAATCAAAATGAAAGAGGCGCTCAACAAGAAGCTCGAGATGAGGGCAGAGGCCAGCTTGCCTAGGACTTCGTAGGCCAGAATAAGGAGCTGGGCTTGAGTCTAAGATAATGAGTAACTGCTGGGAGATTTGAGTATGGGCCTTTTAAGAGCTGGTTGATGCATTAACAGAGCATCTGAGCACTTATTGGATACCAGTCATTATGCTGGTAATTGGGGTAAGGTGAATGTGAGATGGTCCCTGTCTTCAAGGAGCTCACCACTTTAAATGGGAAACAGGTAAGAAAATCTCTCATTACAATGAGAGGATTTAGGTTTGCATAAAGGCATGAACCAAGTGCTATGGGAGATCAGAGAAGAACCCCAGAAAAGAGTCTTTAACTCAGCCTTTGAGTGGGTATCAGAATGTGCCCAAGAGAGATGGTATTTGATTCTGGGAGAACTTGTAGAAGTTAGTTACATGGACCAAGGGTAGGAAGGGCCTTCCAGACAAAGAGGAAAGCATGCCCAGTGACCTGTTTGGCACACTTGGAGAATTGCCTGTAGATTAGAATAGCTGGAGAAAGGGTATGAGTGGGAGTGAGGCAGGAAGTGTGGCTGGAGAAGTTTATGTAACATACCTTTGCCCCGTTAAGGAAAGAGAGAGATTAAGGGATTTGTATGTTGTATCACCTTTCAATTTTAGAAAATTTCAAATTTTGCCTCTGCAGAGAAAAAGAGCCATTAAGTAGGCCAGCTTTCAGTAACAGAAGTTACTGTCTAAGACCATTTCTGTCACTTTTCAGAAGTCTACAGAAATTTATACCTATTCAACAAAATGTTCATTTATGCCTCAGGAAAGAGAACAGTGGAATATACTGATATATCTTAAGGTGATCTCTTTTTCATTGTGGATCTGAGTTCTGCATCAACCTGAAAAATGGAATAAATTTTCAAAAGGACATCAAATACTCAATACAGAGGAAGAAAAAGATCCCTATTTATCATGTTCCTGCAGTCACCACTGAGTGATGTATTGTGATTACAACTTTTTTTTTTAATTGGCAGGCTTCTGGGATGCTATAGGAATTGGTGACAAGATGATGGATCAGTTTCTCCATATTGGCTGGTTGATCCAGCAAACCTAAAGCATATATTGACACTTGTCATTCAACATTGGAGTCCTACAGACTTCTCTGCTGATTAGTCAAATACTTCACCTCCCTTTAATTAATGTTTTAAGAGCAGAGCCTCACAGAGATGCTCAAGGGAGCAAAGTTTTACAATATAATGGAAAAGAAAGGTTACATAGTACCAGTTGAATGAGAAGAAGTAAGCATGGGGGGAAAGGAAGAAATCAATGACAGTGTTTGAACAGCTTAACCCTGTTGGCCCTTGCATGTTAATAGATTGTTTATGCATCAGTTTGCCAGTGAGAAGAAATTAGTATGATTAGCATTTTCTGTTTATTGACTGCTCATCACAAATTGGGAAAATGTTACCATGTATTTTTGTTTATTACCTTGAAAAATCATTGACAAGAAAGGTCAGGAGAAGAACTCATCCTCTCATATGAACTCAAAGAATTTTATCCTAAAGAAAAAAAAAAAAAAGGGCAAATGAACAGAAATATATTTCGCATTGTGCTGTGAAAAAAAAGGAAACTATTTTATTTCCAGAGAAAGGCCTTTTGAAATAGGTGGTTAAAGAAGGAGCTTTGAAATTTGACATGAGTCTAATCTCATTCTTTAGTTAATAGTCAAGGATTTTCAAAGAGTCTTTATGATGTTTGCAGAAAAATTTCACCTCTTCTGTGGCTCCCCCAACCCTGATCATTTCGAAGTTTCTTTTACCATACAACTTCAATCATGCCCTGTTTTGGAAGAGAGCTGCAAGCTAATCCCATAATAAGGACAGTGAAACAGAGAAGAATCCAGAAAAGGTTTAGATTTCTACCTTAAAAATTCACAGATATAGGTTAGGTATTATTTAGGGAAAATGAATGTTGGTGTCTAAGTCTTATGAATAACAAATCCACAAAGAAATCTGCTGTATTTAGCAACCATAGGAGCAGGGACCAAAGGTAGGATCCCAGACCTGGGATAGATTTCCAGTTGTCCTGTCTTGGGTTTTGGCAAACTAAAAATGTAGACTCTGGAGAAAGACAGATTTGGATTTGAATCTCAAGTACCTTAATTTCCTATAAGTAACCTTGGGCAAGACATATAGTCTCTAGGGTGCTTTGATTTTCTAAGTTTTAAAAAATCTCTGTCTCTCTCTCTCTCTCTCTCTCTCTCTCTCTTCTTCCTTCCTTCCTCCTCCTCCCTCCATCTACCTACGTATCTATCTATCTATCTAAACACACATTAATTGTCCTTCTCTTTTACAACCTTTACATCTACCTGGCCCGCCTATTGTTTTAATGAGACTGGTAGAGAAAAGAAGGATCATAATACTTCCTGTTGTTGCTGATTAAGCCTCCAACTTGCAAGGAATATGGTGATATTCTTTACTCTTACTGAAACAATCACTGAATTCAGGACAGGATTATGCATTTGGAAGTCACGTTGTTGAACAATCAATGTTTAGTATTCATGTGATTGAATAAAGACAGTTTTACCTTTTAGGAAAATATTTAGGGAGAGTTTCTTGTGATATAAAATCACATTTTCTTCTTAGGAAGGAATCAAAGAACGATCTCCTCTATATTTAGGATATGCTCTTCTGAAATCTAGTTCTGATCATCAGATTGAATGCAAATGTTTGAAATCTAGTTCTCTGAAGTTAAAGAAGATACTGCCAAAACAAAAATTATGCTGAAAGACCAAAGAAAAATCAATATGAAAAAGGTTTATACATAGATTTCATTCTTTCAAACATCCTGAAAAAAGCCCTAAAATCACTTGTACCTAGTTATATTTAAATGTAATTTTCATGTTATCAAAGAAATATATAATACACATATATTATAAAAATTCAAGTAATAGTACAAATCTTATAAAAATCATGACAAATCCCATTTTCAAGAAAGTTTCCTTTCAGTTTTTAAATTTCTCCCTCCCTGTTATTTATACTCATATTACTAAATAGCATCATAGCAAAAAATTTCTTGGTTTTTAATTTTAGCCATTATTTTTGGTTTTTTATTATAAAGATTAGCATTTAGATCTTTTATTGTGCCAGTTCACATTTAAACACTTCCCCTTGTCCTATCCTATCAAAACCATCTTTGGCTAAATCAATATTCAGTGTTTATCTTATTTTAAATAAGAAAATCTTATACATAGAGGAGCTACATGGTATCTTATGATTATATATTTTAAACATTTTGTTTTTCCCTGAGGTTAACTACCTCTCTCTCTCTCTCTCTCTCTCTCTCTCTCTCTCTCTCTCACACACACACACACACACACACACACACTCTCTCTCTCACACACACACACACACACACACACACACACACACTTAGTTTTCTATTTACTGGCTGCTGATTCTGGCAACTCTGCCTCTTACCTGTCTTTCAAGACCCATATTAAATAGGTTAGATAGCTCTTTACTGGTACAAGACTTCGCAGATGCAAGTTAAAAGAATGAAGAAAGCTAGCTTAAAGACTATCTGGAAATATATTCTTATATTTAATTTCATATTTCACAGTGGTGGCATCAAATGCAATCTTGAGATAAGGTGAGAGCTTTTCCTGATCCTGACCAATTCCCTCCTTGTTCTTTACTATGGAAAATCAGTTTTTCTTTGTTTTTCCAGTATTTATGTAGATGGAAATTAATCTTCAACACTGTCCTCCAGTGATCCACCTCCTCAAACCAGATGACTACTCTATAGAAATTCTAGAACTCTTAGTGATACTTTAGAGTTTAAATGTAGCCTATTTCCTTTTGTGAATCATTTTGCAGTTTAGACTTGAGAATGAGACAATAATTTTCTGTAACAATTTAAAGACAGTCATAAATGGAGAGGGATTCAGGATATGACTTAGTGGGAGCCCAGGACCTCAGCAGCAGTTGATGCAGAAGGGGTCGAAGGTCATAGTCAGTTTTTATTAGGCAAAAATCTGAATCTTTTGTCTGTATCCTCACTATTTACATGCAACCCATCAGCTAGAAGAATCTGCTGCTAGGTAACCCAGACATACTGAGTCAGACCTACTGAAGTTTGAGAAGCATGGTCTGGGTCAGTAACTGATGTTGAACTTAGTAGAGAGCTAAAGCTATTCAAGTATTTCTCTTTATGCAGATTGGTCAGAGAAAGGTTGGGACTTGGCATTAAGAGAGAGAAAAGAAAGTTACTAAAACAAAATGGGAAATCTACATGTAAAGGGAAAATGGAAGTATATAGCATAGTTTTAAAGAAGCTCATTATGACTTAAGAGTATAGAGTGCAGGTTTAGGCTGAGGCTGAAGGTATAGGAAGGGAGAAATGATGGAGGTCCTCAAATGTTTTACCAAGGACTTTAAACTTTAGCCTGTAGGAAATTTGGAATCCTTGGAAATGTGTTAAGAAGCCAAGCTATGACATTCATGTTATGTTTTAGACAGATTAATCTGTCTACACTGTGGAGGATACATTAGACTTGGGAAAGAGACTGGAGAAAGAGACTATTTGAGAGATATTGCCGTTGTCCCAAAAATATTCATGAAGATTTGAATTAAAATAACAGCTTAAAAAAACCACAAAAACTAACAACTGTGGGAGTTGAGAAGATACACTGAGGACAAATTAAGGATGTAGAATGTTAGACTTTTGTGGCTTGATGATAGAAGTAATTGGGTAATACAACTGATCACAGGGGAAAGTAAGTCATGATTCTAGTTTAGTCCCCTGGTTAGTAGAGTAAGCTAAATTATTTCATAGTATAGTAGACTCAATTGTATCCTCCCAAAATATATGTTCTACAAAGATACTACAAAAATTACTGGAACCACCAGGAACATCATAGGGATAGAGAAATGGCATAAAATAAAATGGTTTTGTAGGGGACTCTGTCAGCTGGCTACTCAGCATTCAATCCATTCTTCCTCCTTCCTAAAGAAAATCCAATTCTGTTCACCTATTAATCTTCTCCTATGTAGCCCTTGTGACTCAAGGGATGCTTAACTCCCTACCAACTCTGGGTGTAAATTTTGATCCATCAAATGAGTGCATGGCACTCACCTAGTGACTCTTTTCTTGATCACAGTGTGGACAGGTGGCCTAAATTGGCCCAAATTAAATAGAAGAATTTATATTTCATGTTTGAGAGAGCCAGCTCTCTTGCCTTACTCCCCTATTCATTCATCAACCTGTCCCTCTCCCTCTCTCCTAATATGAAAGCAAGGCAGAGTTTTCCATTCTCTGTTGGCAGCCAATTATGACCAGGAGGAGAACTAGTGTGAAGATGAAACAAATATGAATGATAGATCATAGATATGAACACAACCTAGCCCCTTGCTAATATTACTGAGCTAGTGAGTCAAGCAAATCTGAAGTTGGTGCTACGTAGGGACTTACTATTATATGAGATAATAAATGTCCTGTTTGTTTAAGCCAAAAAAAAAGAGTTATGTTCAAGTCCTCAACACTGGTACCTGTGACCTTTTTGGAAACGGGTTCTGTGTAGATGCAATTAGTTGAAATGAGGTCATACTAGTTGAGGGTGGGTGCTGATCCAGTGGCTGGTGTCCTTAAGGAGAGAGGACAAAAAGAGACACAAAAACATGTGAAGACAGAGTCAGAGATTGCGGTTATGCTGCTATAGGCCAAAGAGCACCAGGGACGACCAGATGTTGGGAGAGGCAAAATCAGAATCCTTCTTCAGAGCCTTGGGAGGGAGCAGGGCTCTGCCAACATTTGGACTTCTGATTTCTGACCACCAGACCTGTGAGAAAATAAATTTCTGTTGTCTTAAACCACCCAGTTTGTGGTAATTTGTTATGGCAGCAATAGGAGCTCCTACTCATAGTTTTGGAAGGATCTTTTTATAAATTTGTCTCATTCATGTAGTAATAAATTGTCTAGAGCTTGTAACTATTATTCCTTTTTCCCCCTCTTGGCTAAAAAGGAGCAAGATGAGGTTTTTCTATTTTAAACTAATCTCTCATTGTGATTGAGGAGGGATGTGGATAGTCTTAGTTTTCTATTCTCAGGATAGAAGGTCGCAGTGGTTGGAGCAGAAAACAAAATAACATGTTGTTTGATGTACAGGCCTAAAAGGATAGGAAATGTTTCCTTTTTTACCAGGTTTAAGTTCTCCTCTAAGGTTAATGAAGAGACAATAAGTTAATTAAAAATAATCAACCTTCTGCAATGTGATAAGATAATCAAGAGCTTCATCTATCAGCCAAATTGAATAACTTTAGGAATTTTAAAAGTTTAAAGATTATCATTTTATAGTTGGTTTGCTTGATTGATCTGTAAAACTTATTAAAGAAATGGATTTTATTATTACCTGTTATTCATATACTCCATACACAGTATGCATTGTTTGATTCTTTAAGTTAAATTTACCTTGTCAATGAAGAGTGACCTCTAGAATATCTTTAAATTGCTGGAATTTGCATAGGCCTGCACTTTTACTTTCTAATTTAAAGCCCCTATGGGTTCCTTCTTTATCCCATCCTGTTTTGACTCATTACAATCTCCCTTCATTTGCTTGCAATATGCAAATAGCCAGTTTCTTGTCATTTTTATAGGGATGGAGAGTTGTGCCTCTTGGACACGTTATTGACTTCTCTGTGAATCTGTACAATTCTACTTAGATATAATTGTTTATTATTATATCGGGGTTTAATTTTCTTGCTTTTGGGAAGAAAAACCTAGAAGTATTCCCCGGTTAGTGAAAATGTTTATATTGAAAGAATGAGGTACTAGCACATATACACTGAATTTAGCATGCCATTTATGTAATATATGTATGCATAAGCATATACACATTTTAATCTTGAGGTATGTTTATGCTAAATATGAACAAATGCATATTTTAGGTTTATGTAATTCTTTTAAATGTGCAGTTAGAATACACAAATTTTGATTTCTGCTAAGAGAGTAAACTAGTTAGGGTTGCTGACTGTCACCACTTCCCCGTGGAAATCAATCTAGAAAAAACAGAGGTGTGAGAGTAAAACATGGATTTCAGGAACCAACTTCAAAACAGAAAACTGTAGGGGTGACTGAAGACTATCTTGAGTTGGTATGTGTTGGGAAGGGGTAGGTGGGTGTGTCCTGAGAGACAGACCACTGGGGCAATAGTGGGAACAGGTTAGAAGAAAATGTTTAAAATTCTGTTCTTGCCTTCCCCCCTTATGGAATTGGGAAAATTGTTGCCTGCCCTATCAGACCAGAATGCAGCAGTAAGATCTGTAGCTGCCCTAGTGTAGCATCAGTGCACGTGTCCTGCTGAACTGAAACTCTGATGAAAATAGGTGCTACTGATCAGTTGTTCTCAGGCATTCACTCCTCTACCCTTCCCCTCTCCTTAACCCCCAAGGGCTTGTGGATTATAACCTAGCCTTTCTGCTCCTAACATTGCTTCTTCCGAAGAGTTTTAAAGTAAATGCTGACTGGGCGAGTTGCCAGGAGCTGTGGCAACAGAGCGTGTGGTCAGTAGTTACTCTGTGGTATGGTGGGTACTCTGCCTTGAGACTTTTCCCTTCTCCTCTGCTTAGACTCAACAGGACTGAAAAAGGCAGGGGACAGGGCCCTTCCCCAACATATGCTACTGGACAGGGTAGCTAAACTTCACAGAAAACGTGAGCTTATAAGCTGCAGTAATTGGACATCTGGAAAGGAACAACATCCTTAAAAGAGAGAAAATAAGCTGGACAATATTTACCAATTGTGATGGGGTTAACAATAATTTACACTAAGGGAGATAAGTATTTGTACAGAAATGGGGAAGATAGTAGGATTGTGAAAGAATGAAAAGCTATAAAAAAGCACGTAGAAATAGTAGATAAGAAAATATAATAGTTGAAATAAAGGACACAACAGAGGAACAATAAAAGAATGGATTTAGCTAAAGAGTGAATTAGTGAGCTGGAAGATAAGGTTGAAGAATTTGTCCAGATTTAGCAAGAAAAGATAAACTGGAGAATATGTTAAGGACCTATTAAGTATGAAAGATATATGTAGAAGTGCCAAGAATATTTGAAGCAATAGAGATAAATTTTGCAGAATTAAAGAAAGATAGAAGACTTCATGTTGAAAAAACAAACTACATAACAGAGTAAGCCACAACTAGGCACATTATAGAAAATTTGAGAATATCAAAAATAAACAAAAAATTCCAAATGTTTTCACAGAGGCAGAGAAAGTCAGTCCTGCCACAGAGATTAAAAAACAAACAAAAAAGAATAAGACAAAAATTATCTGCAAAGAGAAAATAAAAAGATTGGTATCAGATTTCTCAAAACAACACTAGATACTAGAAGACAACAGAATAATTTTTTGTGATGAAATATACGTAACATAAAATTTACTATTTTAAAACCATTTTTAAATGTGCAGTTCAGTGACATTAATGACATTCACATTGTTGTACAGCAATAGAGTATTTTTGAAATAATAAAGGAAAATGATTTTAACCTAGAATTTTATAGCCTACTGAAATTTTTTGTAAGCCCTGATACAAAAGGGATGGTAAATAAAGGTAGTCAAGTACAAATACATTGGTAAAGGTTACTGTGGTCTTTAAATTATGAAAGACTACAATTTGTGAAGTAAAAACAATGCCAGCATGATATTAAATCAGCTTTTTTATTTTCCGTGAATCATTCAGCGTCTAAGCCTTAGGTTTCTCTTGCTTAGTTATTAACATTTTTCTTAAATGGCTAAAATACCTAACGCTATTTGCTCTTTTCTGCCTCTACTAGCCCATAATGTCATTTTTCTTTTTGTTCCTTTCTCTTCATAAGATGGTAAGAACATGAAAATAGGGGCTGCATTTTGGCAAAGAATGTAGGTATGGGAAGGCTAGAAATCAACTGGCACATGTGTCTTTGTTTTAGTTTGCTAAGGCTGTCATAACACTATACCACACCGGATGGCTTAAATAACAAATATTTATTTTCTCACAGTTCTGGAGGCTTGAAGCTCAAGATCATAGTGTCAATAGGTTTGTTTTCTCCTGAGGCCTCTCTCCTTGTCTTGCAAGCAGCCACCTTCTTGCTGTGTCCTCACATAGCCTTCTCTCTGTCTCTTTCTCTTCTTATGAGGACATCAGTCATGTTGGATTAGGGCCCTACCCTTAAGACCTCGTTTAACCTTAATTACCTCTATAAAAACCTTATCTATCAGTATCTATCTGAGGTACTGGGGGTTGGGACTGCCAACATATAAAATTTGAGGGAGTACAATTCAGCCCATAACAGTCCTGTTTTACAAATCTTTGCATGAAGGACTTAAATGCTAATAACAAGATACCAATCCTGAGAGCCAATGGTCATTGAGTATCAGGCACGTGCTTCTGAAAGCTTCACATAGATCATCTCATTGAAGCCCCACAACACAGCTGTGCAGTAGGTGCTCTTTTTCTAATCCTCATTTTACAGTTGAGAAAACAGTGTTAGGTACCTCCCTGAAATCAAACAGGTAGAAAAGGAGGGAACCAGGATTCAAACCCGGGCAGCCTGCCTCTAGCACCTCTCCTCTCATTACCTGATCTTGTTATGCTCCCTTCTCTAAGCTGAGGACACAGACATATGTTTATTTGACTTCACAAGCAGTTTTGTTATGGATGTTTACTGTCAGAGTCAAGATGCTAGTTCGAAGAGCACTGGCTCCAGATTCTTTGCTCACCTGAACCGAGGGGTTGTTTTGAGAGACCTTAAAGATAAGCTTAATTGAGGAGCCCAGCTCTCTGTGTAAGATATTTTATACCAAGCAAAAATAAACTGACTTTGGAGTGTCAATGGAAGAAGAGTTGAGAGCAAGTTTTTCCTGTTTTTATCTTTAAGAAAATAATATATGTGCATCAGAGCACAAGCTCAGAAGCAGATCAAGGATGAGTGCTTTGAGAACACATTTGAATAGTTACTTCCTTACTCCTGAGCTCCATCTGGTCTAGGAGTTCAGTGATTTTTTGTAAAACCACAGAGAGTTCGGGAGGCACAATGTTAAGGTATATGTCTTGGGAGAAAAGATGTGAGAGAATTAATTTGTTGTTTAGAGGTAAAGATCAGTTCCTGTAGGTTATGTATTCTATTTTGGGCTTGGAGGGAGAAGTGATTAACATTTCTTTCTGTTCTGGCAGACTGTGGAATAAGGCTCAGGGTATAAACAGAAGGAATTATCACAATTCTTGCAGGGAGAAATCAAAAGCAAACAGAAGCTAATCAAAGTCCAGTAAAGACAATTCAAGCATTATTCTGACCAATTCAGGAAAAAAAGATGTTGGGATTTAATTCAGTTTACATAGGAAAAGCACATTTTGGGAAAAGCTACTTCAATCTTCAGGTATTTTGCAGAAATTACCTAAATTGTTTAATGTGTTATATGAGGTATCTGAATTAGAATGGCAATGAGTGTTTTCTCCTTGAACTTGATCTCAAACTCCAAAATTAGGCTTTTGTGAATGTATGTAGTTTTATATTCTCTAATTTTTTCAACTAGCCTGTGTAAGCAAAAGATAACTCCACTGAATTATCTGGCTCGTTTCTAAAGAAAGAGTTCCATGAAATAAGTAGCATGAATGTCTTGAAATATACTTTTTAAGTATCATAGTTTATTTATGAAAACATTTTATTTGTAATAGAATTCATACAAAAGAAGCAGATAATGAAAAATGTGAAAGTTTCTTTCCACTCTCCATATGATACCTCCAGAGGTATTTATAATCATTAATTTCATGTTTAATTTCCTAATTGTTTTTCCTATGCTTTGTATATGTATACATACCTACTTTTTTTCAGCTGTATTGAGGTATAATTGGTATACAAAAACTGCATATAATTAATGCATACAATTTGATGAGTTTGGACATATGCATACATCAGTGTTACCATCACCACAATCAAGGTAATAAATATATCCGTCACCTCCAAAAGTTTGCTCATGTTCTTTGGTTTTATCTTTATTTGTTTTATGGTAAAAACACTTAACATGAGATCTAACCGCTTGACAAATTTTTAATGCACAGTACCTTACTTTAACTATTGGTACTTTAGAACTTACTCATCTTGTATAACTGTAACTTTATAGCCAGTGGACAAAAACTCTCCATATCCTCCTCCCTTCACCACCTTGGCAACCACTATTCTATTGTTTGCTTCTATATGTTTGACTTTTAGATGCGTTGTACCAGAGGAATCAAGCAGTATCTATCCTTTTAAGACTTATTTATTTCACTTAGCATAATGTCTTCCAGATCTATCCATGTTGTTGCAAATGATGTGACTTCCTTCTCTTTAAGACTGATCAGTATTCAATTGTATGTGTATACTTACCCGAAGTGATTTACAGATTCAATGCTATTCCCATCAAAATGACATATTTTGCAGAATCTCAATGGCATATTTTACAGAAATAGAAAAAAAGTCATAAAATTCATATTGAACCACAAAACACTCAGAATAGCCAAAGTGATCTTGAGAAAAAAAAAGATAAAGCTGGGGGCATTATACTTCCTTATTTCAAAATATATTACAAAGCTACAGTAATCAAAATAAGTATGGAACTGGCATAAACACAGACAAATAGACCAGTGGAACAGACTGCAGCCCAGAAATACACTTATATGGTCAGCTTATCTTCAATAAGGGTGCCAAGAATACACAATGGGAAAAGGATAGTCTCTTCAACAAATAGTGCTGGTAAACTACATATCCACAGGCAAAAGAATGAAACTGGATCCCTATCTTACACCATACACAAAAATCAACTCAAAATTGATTAAATACTTAAGCATAAGATCTGAAATTGTAAAAACCTTAGAAGAAAACACAGGGGGAAATCATTATGATATTGGTTTTGGCAATGATTTCATTGATAGGAAACCAAAAGCAAAATAAAAAAAAAAAATAGGCAAGAGGGACTATATCAAATTCAAAAGCTTTTGCTCAGCAAAGGAAATTATCAGCAGAATAAAGAGTCACCTATGGGATGGGAGGAAATACTTGCAAATGATATATCTGATAAGTGGTAAATATCCAAAATGCATAAGGAATTCCTACAGCTCAATAGCAAAAAACAAAACAAAACACACACAAAACAAAAAAACCCGAAACCAATCCAATTTTAAAAAGGTCTAAGGAATCAATTAGCCATTTCTCCAAAGACACACAAGTGGCCAACAATTATATGACTAGGTGGTCAAAATCACTAATCATGAGGGAAATGCAAATCAAAACTGCAATGAGATATCACCTCATAACTGTTAGGATGCCTATTATCAAAAAAAAAACAAAAGGTAAGTGTTGGTAAGGTTGTGGAGAAATTGGAACACTTTGGACACTGTTGGTGGGAATGTAAAACACTATTTGGTAGTTGTGTGATCTTGGCAAGTTATTTAACCTCTCTGTGACTTGATTTTACCATTTGCAAACAGGGGCTAAAGTGAGTGCTTGTCTTATAAGTTTATTAAAAATATATATGTATATATTCTATACACATACACACAAACAATACTTCCAAAGTGATTACTAGAAACCTGGTACATACTAGTCAATTTGGAAGTATTGTCTATTAGTATTACTGCTTAGAACATGTGCATTTTTCTATATCCTAGAAGACTTTCAATACCTGGAACTTAAAATTTTTTTAACATAATACATGAAAAAAATGTGATTTTTAAAAATTTTCTAATATTCTACTGAATATTAGAAAATAATATTTACTCCTGATAAGGGAGTAACATTTTATCTATATTGGTCATTGTAGTTCTACTTTAATGTATTACTTGCTAATATTCTTATCCAGTTTTGTGGTTTATTTACCTATTATTGTTATGTAAGAGTTTTTCAATACATTCTCTCTTTTTGCCACTAAATCATCATGTATTTTTTTTAAATGGTCAAATATCGTGACTTTATATAAATGTATCTAAACATACAACAGCAATTTGCTTTTCTTTTTAGGTACAGGTATACAAAAATGTTGAATGATCAGTCTCTTTCATCTCAACCAGGAGTTTACAGACTTTTTTTTTTCTGTAAGAGTGGCTTTTTAGGTAGTAAGGTTTGTACTTTTTTTTCTTAAACATCTTTACTGGAGTATAATTGCTTTACAGTACTGTGTTTCTCCTTTATAACAGGGTGAATCAGTTATACATATATCCCCATATCTCTTCCCTCTTGTGACTCCCTCCCTCCCACCCTCCCTATCCCACCCCTCTAGATGGTCATAAAGCATGGAGCTGATCTCCATGTGCTATGTGGCTCCTTCCCACTACCTATTTTACGGATGGTAGTGTATATATGTCCATGCCACTCTCACTTTGTCCCAGCTTACCCTTCCCCTTCCCCGTGTCCTCAAGCCCATTCTCGAGTAAGTCTGAGTCTTTATTCCCATCTTGCCGATAGGTTCTTAATGACCAATTTTTTTTTTTTTTTAGATTCCATATATAGATTCCATGGAACTAGATTCCACTTAGATTCCATATGTGTTAACATACGGTATTTGTTTTTCTCTTTCTGACTTAACTTCACTCTGTATGACAGACTCTAGGTCCATCCACCTCACTACAAATAACTCAATTTCATTTCTTTTTATGGCTGAGTAATATTCCATTGTATATATGTGCCACATCTCTTTATCCATTCATCTGTTGATGGACAATTAGGTTGCTTCCATGTCCTGGCTACTGTAAATAGAGCTGCAATGAACATTGTGGTACATGACTCATTTTGAATTATGGTTTTCTCAGGGTATATGCCCAGTAGTGAGATTGCTGGGTTGTATGGTAGTTCTATTTTTAGTTTTTTAAGGAACCTCCATACTGTTCTCCAGTATGTATTCTGGATTCTGTATCAATTTCCATTCCCACCAACAGTGCAAGAGGGTTCCCTTTTCTCCACACCCTCTCCAGCATTTATTGTTTGTAGATTTTTTGATGATGGCCATTCTAACCGGTGTGAGGTGATGCCTCATTGTAGTTTTGATTTGCATTTCTCTAATGATTCGTGTTGTTGAGCAACCTTTCATGTGCTTGTTGTCAATCTGTATATCTTCTTTGCAGAAATGTCTATTTAGGTCTTCTGCCCATTTTTGGATTGGATTTTTTGTTTTCTTTGATATTGAGCTGCATGAGCTGCTTGTAAATTTGGGAGATTAATCCTTTGTCAGTTGCTACCTTTGCAAATATTTTCTCCCATTCTGAGGGTTGTCTTTTCGTCTTGTTTATGGTTTCCTTTGCTGTGCAAAAGCTTTGAAGTTTCATTAGGTCCCATTTGTTTATTTTTGTTTTTATTTCTATATCTCTAGGAGGTGGGTCAAAAAGGATCTTGCTGTGATTTATGTCATAAAGTGTTCTGCCTATGTTTTCCTTGAAGAATTTGATAGTGTCTGGCCTTACATTTAGGTCTTTAATCCATTTTAAGTTTATTTTTGTGTATGGTGTTAGGGAGTGTTATAATTTCATTCTTTTACGTGTAGCTGTCCAGTTTTCCCAGTGGCACTAATTGAAGAGGCTGTCTTTTCTCCACTGTATATTCTTGCCTCCTTTATCAAAGATAAGGTGACCAGGGGCTTCCCTGGTGGTGGAGTGGTTGAGAGTCTGCCTGCCGATGCAGGGGACACGGGTTCGTGCCCTGGTCCGGGAAGATCCCACATGCCGCGGAGCGGCTGGGCCTGTAAGTCATGGCTGCTGTGCCTGCGCGTCCGGAGCCTGTGCTCTGCAACGGGAGAGGCCACAACAGTGAGAGGCCCGCACACTGCAAAACAAATAAAAAAAAAAAGATAAGGTGACCATATGTGCGTGGGTTTATCTCTGGGCTTTCTATCCTGTTCCATTGATCTATATTTCTGTTTTTGTGCCAGTACTGTACTGTCTTGATTACTGTAGCTTTGTAGTATAGTCTGAAATCAGGGAGCCTGATTCCTTCAACTCTGTTTTTCTTTCTCAAGATTGCTTTGGCTATTCGGGGTCTTTTGTGTTTCCATACAACTTGTGAAATTTTTTGTTCTACTTCTGTGAAAAATGCCAGTGGTAGTTTGATACGGATTACATTGAATCTGTAGATAACTTTGGGTGGTATAGTCATTTTCACAATGTTGATTCTTCCAATCTAAGAACATGGTGTATATCTCCATCTATTTGTATCATCTTTAATTGCTTTCATCAGTGTCTTACAATTTTCTGGCTACAGGTCTTTTGTCTCCTTAGGTAGGTTTAGTCCTAGATATTTTATTCTTTTTGTTGCAGTGGTAAATGGGAGCGTTTTTTCAATTTCACTTTGAGATTTTTTATCATTAGAGTATAGGAATGCAAGATATTTCTGTGCATTAATTTTCTATCCTACTACTTTACAAAATTCATTGATTACCTCTAGTAGTTTTCTGGTAAAATCTTTAGGATTCTCTATGTATAGCATCATGCCATCTGCAAACAGTGACAGCTTTACTTCTTTTCTGATTTGGATTCCTTTTCTTTTTCTTCTCTGATTGCTGTGGCTAAGACTTCCAAAACTATGTTGAATAATAGTGGTGACAGTGCACCACCTTGTCTTGTTTTTGATCTTAGTGGAAATGGTTTCAGTTTTTCACGATTGAGGGTGATGTTGGCTGTGGGTTTGTCATATGTAGCCTTTATTAGGTTGAGGTAAGTTCCCTCTATGCCTACTTTCTGAAGGGTGTTTATCATAAATGGGTGTTGAATTTTGTCGAAAGCTTTCTCTGCATCTTTTGAGATGATCGTATGGCTTTTCTCCTTCAATTTGTTAATATGGTATATCATGTTGATTGATTTGCGTATATTGAAGAATACTTGCATTCGTGGGATAAATCCCACTTGATCATGGTGTGTGATCCTTTTAATGTGGTGTTGGATTCTGTTTGCTAGTATTTTGTTGAGGATTTTTGCATCTATGTTCATCAGTGATATTGGCCTGTAGTTTTCTTTCTTTGTGACATCTTTTTCTGGTTTTAGTATCAGGGTGATGGTGGCCTCATAGAATGAGTTTGGGAGTGTTCCTCCCTCTGCTATATTTTGGAAGAGTTTGAGAAGGATAGGTGTTATCTCTTCTCTAAATGTTTGACAGAATTCGCCTGTGAAGCCATCTGGTCCTGGGCTTTTGTTTGTTGGATGATTTAAAATCACAGTTTCAACTTCAGTGCTTGTGATTGGTCTGTTCATATTTCCTGTTTCTTCCTGGTTCAGTCTAGGAAGGTTGTGCAGTTCTAAGAATTTGTCCATTTCTTCCAGGTTGTCTATTATATTGGCATATAGTTGCTTGTAGTAATCTCTCATGATTCTTTGTATTTCTGCAGCGTCAGTTGTTACTTCCCCTTTTTCATTTCTAATTCTAATGATTAGAGTCTTCTCCCTTTTCTTCTTGACGAGTCTGGCTATTGGTTTAGCAATTTTGATTATCTTCTCAAAGAAACAGCTTTTAGTTTTATTGATCTTTGCTATCGTTTCCTTCATTTCTTTTTCATTTATTTCTGATCAGATCCTTATGATTTCTTTCCTTCTGCTAACTTTGGGGTTTTTTGGTTCTTCTTTCTCTAATTGCTTTAGGTGTAAGGTTAGGTTGTTTATTTGAGATGTTTCTTGTTTCTTAAGGTAGGATTGTGTTGCTATAAACTTCCCTCTTTAGAACTGCTTTTGCTGCATCCCATAGGTTTTGGGTCATTGTGTTTTCATTGTCATTTGTTTCTAGGTATTTTTTGATTTCCTCTTTGATTTCTTCAGTGATCTCCTGCTTATTATGTAGTGCATTGTTTAGCCTCCATGTGTTTGTATTTTTTACAGATTTTTTCCTGTAATTGATATCTAGTCTCATAGTGTTGTGGTCAGAAAAGATACTTGATACGATTTCAATTTTCTTAAATTTACCAAGGCTTGATTTTTGACCCAGGATAAGATCTATCCTGGAGAATGTTCCATGAGCACTTGAGAAGAATGTGTATTCTGGTGTTTTTGGATGGAATATCCTATAAATATCATGTAAGTCCATTTTGTTTAATGTATCATTTAAAGCTTGTGTTTCCTTATATTTTTTCTTTTTGGATGGTCGGTCCATTGTTGAAAGTGGGGTGTTAAAGTCCCCTACTATGGGGCTTCCCTAGTGGTGCAGTGGTTGAGAGTCCACCTGCCAATGCAGGGGACACAGGTTCATGCCCCGGTCTGGGAGGATCCCACATGCCATGGAGCGGCTGGGCCCATGAGCCATGGCTGCTGAGCCTGCGCGTCCGGAGCCTGTGCTCTGCAACAGGAGAGGCCACAACAGTGAGAGGCCTGCGTACCACAAAAAAAAAAAAAAAAAAAGTCCCCTAGTATGATTGTATTACTGTTGATTTCCCCTTTTAATCGCTGTTAGCATTTGCCTTATGTATTGAGGTGCTCCTATGTTGGGTGCATAAATATTTACAATTGTTATACTTCTTCTTGGATTGATCCCTTGATCATTATGTAGTGTCCTTCTTCGTCTCTTGTAGTAGTCTTTGTTTTAAAGTCTAGTTTGTCTGATGTGAGAATTGCCACTCCAGCTTTGTTTTTTTTTTTTTTTTTGCTGTACGCGGGCCTCTCACCGCTGCGGCCTCTCCCGTCGCGGAGCACAGGCTCCGGACGCGCAGGCTCAGCGGCCATGGCTCACGGGCCCAGCCGCTCCGCGGCATGCGGGATCCTCCCGGACCGGGGCACGAACCCGCGTCCCCTGCATCGGCAGGCGGACTCTCAACCAGTGCGCCACCAGGGAAGCCTCCAGCTTTGTTTTGATTTCCGTTTGCATGGAATTATTTTTTCCATCGCCTCACTTTTAGTCTGTATGTGTCCCTAGGTCTGAAGAGGGTCTCTTTTGGACAGCATATATACAGGTCTTGTTTTTGTATCCATTCAGCTAGTCTGTGTCTTTTGGTTGGAGCATTTAATCCATTTACATTTAAGGTAGTTATTGATATGTGTGTTCCTATTACCATTTTCTTAATTGTTTTGGGTTTGCTATTGTAAGTCTTTTCCTTCTCTTGTGTTTCCTGCCTAGAGAAGTTCCTTTAGCATTTGTTGTAAAGCTGGTTTGGTGGTATGAATTCTCTTAGCTTTTGTTTGTCTGTAAAGGTTTTAATTTTTCTGTCGAATCTGAATGAGATCCTTGCTGGGTAGAGTAATCTTGGTTGTAGGTTTTTTCCTTTCATCACTTTAAATATGTCCTGCCACTCCCTTCTGGCTTGCAGAGTTTCTGCTGAAAGATCAGCTGTTAACCTTATGGGCATTCCCTTGCATGCTATTTGTTGTTTTTCCCTTGTTGATTTCAATATTTTTTCTTTGTATTTAATTCTTGATATTTTGATTAATATGTTCTTGGTGTGTTTCTCCTTGGATTTATCCTGTATGGGACTCTCTGTGCTTCCTGGACTTAACTATTGCCTTTCCCATATTAGGGAAGTTTTCAACTCTAATCTCTTCAAATATTTTCTCAGTGCCTTTCTTTCTCTCTTCTTCTTTTGGGACCCCTATAATTCAAATGTTGGTGTGTTTAATGTTGTCCCAGAGGTCTCTGAGACTGTCCTCAGTTCTTTTCATTCTTTTTTCTTTATTCTGCTCTGCAGTAGTTATTTCCAGTATTTTATCTTCCAGGTCATTTATCCATTCTTCTGCCTCAGTTATTCTGCTATTTATCCCTTCTAGAGAATTTTTAATTTCATTTATTCTGTTGTTCATCACTGTTTGTTTGCTCTTTAGTTCTTCTTGGTCCTTGTTAAACGTTTCTTGTATTTTCTCCATTCTATTTCCAATATTTTGGATCATCTTTACTATCGTTATTCTGAATTCTTTTTCAGGTAGACTGCCTATTTCCTCTTCACTTGTTAGGTCTGGTGGGTTTTTGCCTTGCTCCTTCATCTACTGTGTGTTTTTCTCTGTCTTCTCATTTTGCTTAACTTACTGTATTTGGGGTCTCCTTTTCTCAGGCTGCAGGTTTGTAGTTCCCGTTGTTTTTGGTGTCTGTCCCCAGTGGCTCAGGTTGGTTCAGTGCGTTGTGTATGCTTCCTGGTGGAGGAGACTAGTGCCTGTGTTCTGGTGGATGAGGCTGCATCTTGTCTTTCTGATGGGCAGGTCCACGTTTGGTGGTGTGTTTTGGGGTGTTTTCTTTTAGTAGTATGTTGTTATGTCTCCATGTGTTTGTGCTTTTCCCATTTTTCTTTCTGTAATTGATTTCTAATTTTATACCATTGTGGTCAGAAAGAATGCTTGATAAAACTTCTATCCTCCTAAATTTGTTGAGACTTGATTTTTGGCAAGTATATGATCTATCCTGGAGAATATTCCATGTGCGTTTGAAAATAATGTGAAATCTGCTCTTTTGGAATGGGACATCCTGTAGGTGGCTGTTAAGTCCAACTCTTTTATTGTGTCATTTAAGTTCACCATTGCTGTATTGATGTTCTATCTGGATGATCTGTCCACTGATATAAGTGGGATATTAACATCCCCTGTTATTATTGTATTGTTGCACATTGTCTGCTATATATATTTAGGTGTGCCTATTTTGGATGCATATAAGTTAATGAGTGTAATGTCCTCTTCTTGTTTTGGTTCCTTTTTCATTATATGATGCCTTCCTTTGTTGTTGTTGGTTATTTTTTATAGCCTTCATTTTAAAGTTTATTTTGTCTGATATGAATATTGATAACCCCCCCCACACTTTCCTATGATTTCCATTTGCATGAAATACCTTTTTCCATCCTCACCCTTTCAGTCTGTGTGTGTCTTTAGTTCTTAAGAGAGTCTCTTGTAATCAGCATATGATGGGTCTTGTTTTATTATCCAATCAGTCACCCTCTGTCTTTTGATTGGAGCATTTAATCTGTTGACATTCAAAGTAATTATTGATTGTTATGTTTCTTACCTTGTGATTTTCTTTAGTGGTATGCTTATGTTCTTTCTTGTTGTGTATCTATTGTAGGTTTTTGATCTGTGGTTAATATTTTGTTCATATATGTTGACCTATAACTATATCTGTTTGTTTTGTACAGATAGTCTATTAGATTCAAACACATTCTAAAAGATCTACATGTTTTTTACTCCCTTCACCCACAATTTGTGTTTTTGATGTCATATTTTATATCTTCATGTTTTTCCCTTTATTGATTATTGTAGTTTTACTTGATTTTACAATTTTCTGTCTTTTAATGTTTGTAGTAGCCCATTTGAGTGGTTGATCCTCAGCCGTTACTATATATTTGCCTTTACTAGTATGATTTTTCCTTTCCTGTAGATACTTACTTGCTGTTAGTCTTTTCTTTTCCACTTAAAGAAGACCCTTTAACATTTATTTTAGGGTTGGTTTAGTATCAATAAGCTCTTTTAGTTCTTGCTTGTCTGAGAAATTCTTTATCTCTCCTCTATTTCTAAATGATAATTTTGCTGGGTAGTGTATCCTACAGAGCAGGTTTTTTGTTTTTGTTTTGTTTTTGTGTTTGTGTACAGCACTTTAAATATATCATGCCTCTCCCATCTGGCCTGTAAAGTTTCTGCAGAAAAATCATCTGGTAGCATTATAGGGATTCCCTTGAATACAATCGTTTGTTTTTCTCATGCTGCTATTGGAATTTTCTCTTTAACTTTTGCCATTTTAATTGTGATACGTATTGGTGTGTGTCTATTTGGGTTCATCTTGTTTGGGACCCTCTGTGGTTATTGTTCCTGGATATCTGTTTCCTTCTTTAGGATTGTGAACTTTTAATTTCATTACATAAATTTTTAACCCCCTTCTCTCTCTCTTCTACTTCTGTAACATATAATGCGAATGTTGCTAAGCTTGATGTTATCCCAAAGTCCCTTAAACTGTTCTTATTTTAAAATTTGTTTTTCTTTTTGCTGTTCTGATTGGGTGATTTACATTATTTCACCTTCTAGATCACTTATGTGTTCTGTATCACCTAGTCTGCTGTTCATTCCTTCTAGTGTGTTTTCCATTTTAGTCATTGTATTTTTCAGTTCTGACTTATACTTTTTTATATTTTCTAGTTCCTTGTTAAAATTCTCACTGTGTTCATCTATTCTTTTACCTAATTTCAGTTAGCATTCTTATTACCAATTATTTGAATTCTTTTTCTGGTAAATTGTTTATTTCTGTTTTGTTTTATTTTATTTTTATTTTATGTCTTTTCCCTTGTGTCTTTGAGTCAGATTTCTCTTCTTATTTTGTTTAGCTTTCTGTCTCTATGGAATTAGGCTAAACAGTTACCTATTGCAGTCTTGAATGTGTGTCCTAATATGGGAGCATCCCTGTACAGTCTGTATGTTCCCAGTGGCTTTGGTGGGAGAGCTAAACTTGACATGAACACAAGGCACATCTTTATTCAGGATGTTCTGACTTCTATCACCTTGGTAGAAGGAGGGGCTAGAAATAGAGGGGCTAGGACCAGAGCTGGGCCTTCCCCTCTCCTCAGTGACCATCACTGCCCTATCAGGGGTGGGGTTAAATCTCAAGGTGCTGGAGGAGAAGCCCTGAGAGTCGGGTCTTAGCAGGCGCAATTCCCTTTAAGTGTTGTTCTTCCCTCTCCCAGCACCAGCACCCTTGCCCCAGAGGAGAACAGTGCTGGAGCAAGAGGGGCTGGTGTGGGTATTTCGCAAAAGTTGGGGCATAGGCTGTGGTGGTCTGGCAGCCCTTCGAGGTCTGGACTGCCTCTGATATGCCACCTGTACAACTGCCAGTAATGGATGCCCCCTCCTTATTCAGATGCTGCTTAGGGTTTCAGCTGCCTCAGCATTTCATGACCAACATCCTTTCCCATTTGTGGCAGCACACACTCCAGTGTGAAGCATCAATGCAAGGCAAGCAGTGCTGGAAGATCCACTTGGCTTAGGCTGGGGAATGTGCCTGGATGGTTGTGGAAAGCCAGTCAGCCACCCACGTAGTTTAAATCCACCCTCTCCACCCTGCTTTAGGAGCAAGTAAGCATTTGTGTGCTATTAACGACTGGAGTCCAGGCTTCCCACAGTCCTCCTGTTAGTCCCACTGGCCCTCCAACCAGCCAAGGGGGCTCATCTTCCCTTTGTCAGAACCCAGAGCTGGGGCACCGAATATGTGTCTCGCATTGCTCACTCCTCAGGGAGGGTCTCCACCCATGTAATGTCCCTTTTCCTCTGAGTCCCATCCCAGGGGCACAGATTAAAACCTGATTGTGTCCCCTCCCCTCCTACCCAATTCTGCATGGATCTTTCTTACAACCTTGATTGTACAGGTGTTTTTCTGCTAGCCTTCAGTTAGTTTTCAGTGAGAATTGTTTCACCTGAAGATGTAGTTTTGATGTCTTCATGGGGGGAGGTGAGTTCCATGTCCTTTTACTCCACCGTCTTAATTTGAGTCCCATCTTTTTCAGTATATTCTTTACCTTAAACCTTTGTGTGTCATACATATTCTGACAAATTTCTTCTGTTATATAACTTATCCTTTAATTTTACTTGGAATTTTTGTAGTTGTATACAAGTCTTCAGTTTTTATTCAAACAGGTATGTCATCTTTTTCTTTTATTGCTGTGGAGGGTTTTACTTGCTTTGGAAAGTCCTCCACATACTCATATGAAGTACATTGTATTTTATTCTAATGCTTTTTGTTACTTTTATTATTAAAATAATAACTCTTTAATCCATATGGAATTCAGTTTTATGTATGTAATGAGTTTGGGATATAACTTTATTTTTTCTCCAAGTGGTTAGTCAATTGTCAGCAGTCCCTTTATTGTATGCCCAATTTTACTTATTGATCTGAACACACACACACACACACACACACACACACACACACACACACACACTTGAGGCCTGCTTCTCTTCCATTAAACCACTTGTCTATTCTTATTGCAATACTAACCATTTTAATTTCAGTGACTTTTCTTATGTTTTTATAGAGAAAGCCTACCATTCAGTTCTTCTTTTGATATTTGACATTTTGACATGGGAACCAGGCTAGTTTCCTAACTTCAAACCCAAGGACCTTGGTAACAAACCACCTGGACTCCAGTTTGATAGACTTATGAGGTTGTTATTGTTATTATTGAGGATTGCAGAAGGATAGGAGCCAGTATGGAAACATTCATCTTTACTTTTAGATGGAGACTTTGAAACAACTAGTCAGTTCTTACTTCCTTAATAGCACTGGAGACAGCCCAGAAAGTGAAGTTTAATTAACTAGCAGGTCTTATGAAACAATTAAGTGTATTTACCGAACACATTACCAACCAGGCACTCCAAATATGTTATTTCATTTAATCCTCCTGACAATGCTATGAAATGAACATTTTCATCCCTGTTTTCTGAAAAAGAAAATGGATTCTTAGAATGTAAGTGACTTGCCCCAGATCTCACTGCTCACAAGTCCTAGAGCCCAGGATTCATACTCATAACTGTATGAATCCAGAATTTTTAATATGATTATTGTATGTTTTAAATTATTTTTTTCCATTCATATCTGGCCCCAATACCCCACTGATTCTTTTTAAGGACACATAAGTTTTATAATATAAACCAGGCTGAAACTGATGATGCTGTGAAGATTTATAGTTGGAAGATGATGGCTATTCTCTTCATTTCACAGTAAACCTATAGGGCAGGAGTTGGCCTTATAAAGGACCAAATAGTAAGTATTTTCTCATACAGGACCAGAGAGTAAAGGACCAGAAGTAAATATTGTAGACTGGGCCACAGGGTAGTGTGAAAGTAGGTGTAGTTCATACATACATGTGCATGACTGTGTTCCAATAAAACTTTATTTACAAAAAGAAGTGGTAGGCATGATTTGGCCCATGCTCTCTAATTTGTGGAGCACTCATATAAAGGACTAACAGCGCCTTTCAGGGGTGACCTACCTTCTTTTCCTTCTGTGCTTTCTGGTTCTGTTCAATAAGCAATTCAGTCCAGTCAACTTATATTGAACATCTACTATATGCTTTGCTGAACTTAGAATAGATATTATGAAGAAGATGCATTCCCTGCTCTCAAAGAGCTCAAATTCACTTTCTTTTCCTATTCTTTCCACCTTAAACTTGTTGCTCACATTCTTTTCATTTGTAATTTATATACAAGACTTTTGGTTTTTGATGAATAGTCATGTCTGTTAAGTAATAGTAATAGCTTTTTTTGCATACAGCACCTGCTATACAACCTTCTAAAATATTGCATTGTCATGAGACATAAATGTGTATTAAGTGAAGAAAATAACATTTTAGTGAAGACGAAGTAATTAATTGCTAAGATTACTTACCTTTGCTCTAGTTTTAATCTTGCCTGTGAGTGATGATAAAAAAAAGATTGAATTCTTCTCATGAATTCATCTACAATTCAACCTGGTGGTTTGCTATTATCAAAGTCTTTTTTAAAGTCTTTTTAAATTCTTGGTTAATACATATGTATGATTTCTCCAAGGACAATTTTATTTGATTCATCCTGCAACCAGCTCCTGTTGCATATGTAACTTCAATAAGCTTCAGAGGATAATGAGGTGGTGTGGTCCACTGTATAGAGCAATTACTGGGCTTCAAGAGTTTCCTAATCCTTTCTGAGGTTCCAGGAAACCTCTTCCTGCGTCTTTGGGCATGGGTGACAGTGTGTGCCATCCTCAAAGTAATCAGTGATTGTAATTCCATGGTGATTTTTCTACCATGTAGCAAGGGTTTGGCTCAAAGCTTTTATAGAATTCCTCAGGCGGTCTACCCACAAAGCCTTTTATAGATCTTTGCATTTAATGTGTCCCTAAAACTACTTCCAAGAGCAAAAACAAATAAAAAGGCATCATTTCCATTTAGTATTTCAGCTCCTTTGCTTTCTTGTAAGTCTTTTGATTAAAGTAAATAAATCAAAAAGTACAAATTTTTTCTTTTTCCTGACAGTTTACCTCTTACAGGATTCACAGCAAAACATACCATCCCAATTCCCTTTAGCTGTAGAACGTAAATGGTAGGGCTTCAGCCAGACAAGGAGTTTGCCCCTCTGGCCAATGTCGGGTTGACTAATCTGTTATAACTTTTGTTCATCCACATAAAAGAGGCTTTTTTGGTGGGAATTGATAGAATTGCTTTGAGCTTGATTATTCAAATATGGGATCTTTGGACTGCCTGAGAGAAGGGAGTTAACAAAAGTGGTGAAGAAGAGACGCAACTGAAAGGGAGCCAGTATTTATTGGATACGATGTAGGCATTGTAAAAACTTGGATTTTGTGCACAGATAGACCTGAGTTCGAATCTTGGCTTCGCCACTAACTCGCATGTATCTTATGTAATGTCTTTACTTCTCTGTGCCTCAGTGCTATGTCATCCATAAAATGGGGATGACAGTGACGCTAACTACCTGATGGAAAGGATGCATGGGATGTCTTTAAAACATACCTGGTTCAGAGTAATTGTTAATTTAATATAATCTTATCATTAGCTATTGATTTTCAGTTATATTCATCATTAATAAAAGTCATCACCAACATACTTATTTTTACTCAACAGATGTTAATAAATTGTTGCTATTTGCTAAAATCTGTGCTGTAGTTATTTTGCTACAATAGTCATATAACTATAATTCCTGCCCTGTAGAATTTTAAAGTCTAATGAGAGATATAGACATACAAACACAATAAGGCAAACCTGCAAAAATGTTAATTATATGAGTTTGCACAGGGATTTAAAGATAGTACACAGGAAAGATGTTTAATTTAAAGATGGATAGGGGTTAGGAGAGGCTTGCAGGAAGTGGTGACACATAAATTGAAAACAGGAATATGGATAGGAAGTAGGTATGTGATGGATTAGGGAAAGAAATATATTTTAGGCAAAAGGAACTGTATATGCTGAGAGAACTTTGCTTATTTTGGAAAAGCAAATATTTTAGCTTGACCAGATGAAGAATGGGAGTATTGGGCTGACACTAGATGCATACAGAGAGGAAAGCAGGGAGAAAAAAATCAAGGTTCTTGATTCAGGGCTAAGGAGTTTGATGCTTACCTTGAGAGAAGTGGAAGTTTCAACCAAGGGAGCCATCCCCTGTAAGGCAGGTATTATACCCATTTTACAAGTGGCAAAATTGAGGTTCAGAGATGATACGTAATATTACAAAATTACAGAAGGTTCCAATCCCCCACTTACATCATGGAAGGAGATAAATGAGTGCCAACAGTGTTTCTGGGTCTGTACTAGGTGTTTTATGTTAAATTATCTAATTTAAACCTACCATTCCCTTTGAGAAGTTTTTACCAAAAAGTAAATAAGCACATTGTTGTAGGAGTACCTCCTGATGTGCCTTAGTGTTGGGGGAGGAATGGTGTCTCAGTCTTCTGATGGAGAAATAGAGAAATCAAAAATGACAGAAATTTACTGGTATGCGGATAACTACCCATGAGGAAGAGTGTAACTGTCCTTTAAACTTACATTATAGCATTTAGATGGCTCCAAATGATCTGGCTTCACTGGCACCTACATCAAGGACAGTTCAAGAGAGAATGGCTCTGTGATTCATAGGCAGGCACCTAGGCATGAGTTTTCACCTGTAAACAGGGCATATTATCACTTTACCGTATGGAAGATCAGACGAAGAGTGTTAGGACATGGGACCCTCAGGTACATATTCATGAGGGTCCCAAGGGAGTATATAAAACAGAAAAGTTTAATCTGTGGTAACTTGAGGAATTTTGTTATTCATGTATCAAGAGACTTCTGGGAGGAAAACAACTGTGACTTTTCTCAAGCTCACCTCAGAAAAGCATACTTTGATCTACATTTATATAGATTACAGAAACGCCTTTTTTGTGTGTGTTGAGGTATCATTTTACAAGTAGTCTTCTCTTTCTGATGACTTTTTAAATCTCTTTGTTTTTGACGATCTACGGTTTTAATCTGATATGTCCACATGTATTTGCTCCATTTGGAATTTGCTGTGCTAGCTGAGTCTGGAGGTTCATATGTTTCATCAGTTATGGAAAGTTATCAGCTTGTATCTTTTCTCTCCCTATGCTTTCCATTCTTCTTTAACTCAGATATATCTACCTTCATGTGTCTTTCATATTTTACATCTCTTTGTCCCTCTGAGATAGTTTGTGAATTTCTTCTATCTATATTACAATTCAGTATTTATCTCTTTAATTCTATCTAATATGTGCATTCTATTTTAATTGACTTTTTAATATTTGTATTCCTAGAACATCTGGTTAATTTTTCTCATGTGACCCTGGTTGTCATTTTTAATATTTTATTCCTCTTGCAAGTTTTGAGAACTTACACTTACCCAAACATTTTAAAATATATATAGTTTTTATGCTTTCTCCAGTGATTATTTTATATGGATCTCTGTGAGATCTAATCGTGCTCTTTATTTTTCTGCTGATCCTACTTGGGGTGGCTTCTTTCCTCTTGTATGTTGGTTTGTGATACCGTGAGTTCATATATGCTGCAGATTTAATGGGAAGCCCCGCAAGGCCTGAAATGGGGATGGGCGTTACAGAAATCATTTTATTTGTTTCTGCCAGTTGCCCCCAAGAAACTCCCAACCAAAAGCTAACCTGTGTTACTTTTTAATGTTGGGTTTTCCAGAAATAAAACCAAATCTGCATGAAAGAAGTTCTGGAATACCGAATTCTTGGGGTAGACGTTAACTTTTCCCAGCAGATTGGAGGCTAAGATAGACAAGTTTTCTTGTCAACCATTCCCTTTTCTCATGGGTGTTTTCTAGTCTACCTTTGAATGAGGGCATAGTGCCACTAAGTTCCTGCCCTTTTGATGTAAGCTCTGTTCTCACACATCACCTTGCCTGGGCTCAAGGTCATTTCTACTATTCTGGGCACAGCCATTAAAACCTAAACTTCTTGGTTACTGAGATTGACAGGCTCCCCTAGGGCATCCGTGGCGTTAGCCTCAGCCTGCCATTCTGATTCCTATCTCTCTTTTGAATTCTGGCCTCTGGAGACTATCCTTACTTTCTAGTTAGTTCAGTTATGCATTTGGAAGGATATTTGTTATATTTTATCTAACATTTCTAGGTGTTTTGCATTGGGAAGTTTTTGAGAGTTTAGTTCGTAAATATTGCCAGAAACAAACTTGGAAAGTAGGAATTAGAAGTTTTTGATGATCTTCTGTTTTGGAGTCTTTGTGGCATCCGTAATAAACACTACTTCTAGATATTTTCCAGCCAGTTCAGACTGTGGCAGCTAGAACTAGCAATTCTCTTTCTAATGTCTCAGTTTTTATGAATTTCACAGATCAGAGGGGCCCTAGCAAGAATATTGCGTACTAGCAAGTTTTGTTGTTGTTTTTTTTTCCCACAATTACCTAGCTCACCAAAGGTAGTAAAGTCAAGTCTAGAGGCAGAAGGCTGAGCATTTAACTTTTTTAGCTTTAAGGTAATTATTTCCTTAGAATGGGGAAGAATGTTAACATCTCTTTGCTTGTCTGCATATCTTATATTGTCTTAATATTAATTTGTATAGATTAATATTTCTTAACAGTAGGAATATTGATGAGGGAGTTTTGCATATCTAGAGAGAAGGGGAAGAGGAAGATGTGAAAAAGTAGCATGAGATTCATGCAGCCAAAAGTGCTCCCTCATCCTCTCCCCTTCCAATCAGCAATCACAAGCTGGAGTTAGAAGTGTTGAGAATATAGCAGAATCAGGATGCTTTTCCCTTCGTCAATCAGCATCGTCAATATTTTATTAATAGTACAGTAAGTATAATATAAAAATAAAATATTTTAAAATGCATATGGAAAGATTGATAGCACTGTGAATATGGATATAAATGTGGCTTCTTTTGTAAAATTAAAGTATATCCAGACTGACAAGCACCAAGTGCAATGCAAGTGCAAGAAAATCTGAGTAGATCAAATAGTTCTTTGGAACTTTCTTCTAATGAGAGCTGAACAAGTACAGTTATGGAATACAATTCAGTGAATATCTCCTCTATTTCAATATGATAAGTTATCTGGCTGGAAGTCAGGACTCCCCCTTTTCTTAGTTAACTTATGCTAAGGCAGAGGTTCACATAGGCAAATAGTAAATTTTGGTCGAATCAAAGTGTATGAATCTCTATTTATGTAATTAATGAATACTCAATGCTTTCTCTTTCTGCAACTAGATTATATTATATGCTTAGCTTCACCAGTCTGGAATTAGTTTGATACATTGCACAATCGAGGGGCACCATTCACATTTGCAAAACCTGTACGAGAGTATGTGATGGATCCTGTCTAGATAAGAAGATAAAATTATGTTTCTTATTTGCATTTTTGCCAGTATAGGGAAGTCCTTTTATCTGTTCCAGAATTCCTCCTCCCATCATTATTCCAAAGTGACTGCCTCATTTTATCTTTCTGTCTCTCTTTCTTCCTTCTTTTCTTTTCTTTTTCTTTTTTGTTTTTTTTGGGTTTTGTTTGCCAGAATCAACCTGGACTTAATGCTTGTCCAGCTGTTGTCAGACTCAAGCCTGTACACTGAAGATTCAACCACCACCATCTGATAGCTGGTCACAGGACACCAAATGAGTTTATGCTGCTGAAGCTTAAGGCAGCCACAAGCCTGGACCATCAGCAGGCATGTCTGACCCACTGATGGTGTCGCAGCTACTGCCCTTTCAGCCATGACTGCTGGCTTTCCACAGCCTGGTCATGCTCAAAGGCAAATCTTTGTTGCTTCATTTGGCTTGTTCTGGGACTCAGGTGCATCTTCTGAATGCAGGGATCCTCCTATCACTCTGATTAGGAGCTCTTCATAGCCTAACATGTGCAAAGGACGGTCCTTTGCTGATAGCTCTAAGAGAGAAACTTTGCAGCTGCTGCCACTGCTGCTCATTTAATATTTGCACAGTCTGATCCTGTTGCCTTTTTCCTGCAGACAGTATGAGGGTACAATAGCCTTGCGGTATCTAGAGGAGCAGCAAGAGGAGACCTCTCTTAGCGTTAGTATAGCTACTGTTGTCTCTTACATCTGTTAGAGTGGGATCCTATAAATGTGTATTTTCTTTTACTCTCATGGGCACAGTCATTATTCCCAGAGCACTCCTGTGGTGCTAATGTACTCCAGTCAGAATAAAAGTCTCATTTTTGCTACGTATTGAAATAAAAATGTATGTCCTTACTGTTCTCATGATAAGTAGCTTCTTGAAGATATCAGCTTTCATTAGACATTATCTCATTTCACCAGAGGTATTCTTTCTGTGAGAGAACAGATGGACATTTTTCCCTTTTTCTTCAAGATAATTAGTGCACCTTGACTAACTTATCCCAATGCCCTTAAAAGAGGAGTAAAAAAACAACCAAAAAAGTTTCCTTATATCTTTTACTCAGAACATTGTTATCTACTTGCATTTTAGTTTCATAATTAGAATAAACAAAGGGAATCAGGAAATTGGCTCCAGAGTGACTTGTAAATAGAATTGCTTGGCATAAATGTGGCTGGCAACTTTTGAATAGCATTTCTCTGGAAAAGAGAGAAAGATAGCAAAAACAGAAAAAGAAAAAAAAAAAAAGGACTTGTACCTTACCAAATACCCTGTGGGAAAAAGGTTTTATAGTAGGTACCCTGATATCAATTCATTCTCTTTACCAGAGAGACACTGTTAGCAGAAAGAAAAGAAGGATATGAGTGGGTCTAATCTCATTGACTGGACCTCTGGGTAAATAAATGCTTTGAAGAAGGGCTCTTATCTGCAGAATGCCCTTAGCAGGATGTTCGTGATTAAAGAATTACTTACAGTAAAAAAAAAAAAACCCATAATCTATGAGACATGGCTCCCTTGAGAATGTCACTTAAGCTATATAACTCTATGGGTATGAGATGGAGTGTTTTTTCATATTTTAAATGCTCCTTATTGTAGGAGAAATCTCACAAAACCTCACTAGCAGAGCTCAGCTATTATTCTGTACCAGAGAGTGTGTCTCCAATGTAAAGAGGAAGGGCCTGGGGAACTACCCTTGATGTCCTCACATGCTGAAAATGTTTAAAAGAAAACTTATCAGGATTCCAAAGTCTCTGAAGACAAAGTTGGTTGGAATAAATATACTTGGACTCCCCTCTTCCACATCAATTCTTCTAATAGCTTGTGAGTTATAAGTGTAATGGGATAAGAATTTTTTTCTGATGCAATAAATTAATTATAAAAGTATACGATTGATATGAACGGAAATCATCCTGATGAGATGATGATGAGAATTGCATGAAGGATAAAGCATGACAAGTGTACCATTGTAAGGTTGTATTTATGTCGAGGGATTTAAGTATTTCATACTTGTTATTTATAAGATATTAAAAAGCCCCAAGGTAAAAATACAGCTGTAAATTCATGCATTTCCCTTGAATTATCTTTGTAGAGTGTATTGTGTGGAATTTTAAAGCTGGTTAATATGTATTATGTGGAAGTTAATAGTGATTTGAACACTACTTGATGAATTTCTCCAGATGCTTTGACATATTCAACAGGGGTAACCCTTTCATGTCATATTTAAAGGCTAAAATGCAAAGATAACAAGGACGTTTTGGTAGGATTTCAAAGCTATTTTTACTATGCAATGTTTCCCTGAATTAGATAATTACATTAACTATTTAGTTGTCATAAGTGCGTTTTTCAAAATGAGGTATAGATTATATAGATAGAGAGATAATAGATAAATGACCATGTGATCTATGTTCTTTGAGAACGTATTGATCTCAGTCAAATCATAATGTTATAAATGTAACATTAAAGTATAGGAAAATAACATTTTGGGGATAATAATAATCTGGGGATCTAAATTTAAAACTGTGGTATGTTTTATAGGGTTTTAGCTTGAAGAGTATCTTAAAATTACTAAAATCTTTATTATAATGTTTATTGTGAAATGCCTGTGAAAGAGTAATGCTTTGTAAGTAAGATCAGATTCTTTTTTACTTCAGGAAAGAAAGCAGTTTTTCTAGTGAGGGATAGCGGCTCACACCATGGGCTCCACATACTGTTTCATTCAGCAGAGAAGTGAGTTGCAGCTAGATTTCAGGATTAGCCCAAAGATGATGTGTGAATAGTACACTGGACGAGGGATCAGAGGATCTGTACACTGAATCCTCCCTATGCTGTTGCTGAAGAAGGCGAGTTCTCTGCTGTGAAGGAGAGGATCACGGTAAAACTTAGCAGCCTGATTCACCAACCAAACACTAGATGGTCAGATGAGAGCAAACCTATGGAGGGAAAGTTCCTCAAGGGTTGACCCTGGGACTGAATAATCAGATTCTCCCACATTCTATCTTTTCATCCTTAAAGGAGCAAAGGGAGGATTTTTCTCTTTGGTGAATCAAAACCACCAAATTCACCGAATTACATTACCAATCATTGATGAGTTAGGGCAAGTAAAAATTTTTCATGCTAAGGTCAAGGATAGACTGGGGCATTGCAGTAACAATACATGGACCAAGACAGATTGCAGAGAGATTGTAATTTATTAGTAATTTTCTGTCTTGGGGTATGTCATTCAGGCATGTGGATCTCTGGTTTCCTCTCTGTAGATTGGAGAGTTAGCTTGTAGGGTGCTTGCAAGTTTGAAATTAAATTAGGTAGTATCTTTATAGTCTTCAGGAGACTGATAGATCCTGGATGAGCGCTCAGCAAATATTAGACTAAACCATGTGAAATTGCCATTTTTCAGGTCAAAAGGTCAAATATTGGCAATTTTATGTAGTTCAACTTAACATTGATTGTATCTTTTTAAGCAGCTAGGAAGGCATAGACCAACACTAAAGACACCTAACAGTACAGTCCTGTTGCATAGTCCGATCAGACCCTTCTCCTGCTCTGTTGCCCATGAGCGAGACTGGCTTTGCCCTACCTGAACATGATATGAAGTATTGCCTGCTAATCACTCTGGGGCCCCATGACTCTACCTATGTGTATTTCCTCCTGTTGCCAGATGATTGGGCCTCTCACTGAGCTCTGGGTCCAGGGCAACTTACCTTGGACCCATTATACCACTAATGGGGCTATGGCTATTTTTTCCCACTTGATGGCTGTCTAGATTTCATTTCACTTGAACTCGATTTAAGCTGTCATGGCTTAGAAGCACTGTGCTTTCAGGGAACCAACAGTCTACCCTCCAAGTGGTAATAATCAGAAACTGGCCATTGTTTCAATGGAGCCTGCGCTCACATTGTAGCAAACATCTTGCCGTTTCTTTAATTCAACATGCTGTTTCTGTGCTTTCGCCTTTGCCTCTCCCTCTGCTGGCAACACTCCCTCTCCTCTTCCCCCCCATTGACTTATCAAATGCCTACTCCTCCTGCAAAAGACAGCTCATAGTCCTGGGCTCCATAAAGCCTTCTCTGAATTCCATAGACCAACACACCTGTACTGCCCCCGATTTGCCACTGTACCCCCATATACAGCAATCTTGGCAATTACCACACTATATTTGGGTCTGTCTCCCCATTTAATTGTGAGCTCCTGGAGAGCAGGAACAGCATCTTTACATTCAACTATTCCCAGTGTTTGGCACTTTAAATGAAACACAGTAGACACCCGCTAAAATATTTCCTGAAAAAGTTAATAAATGAATGAGCCAGCCTCTTTTCAGGGCCCAAGAAAAGATCAATCTCTTTTTTTTTTTTTTTTTTTTTTTTTTTTGCATTAGCTATCTATTCTTTCCTCTTCCCCACCTCCCTCCCTCCTTGGCTCCTATTTTTCCTTTCTTTTCAATTCAGGGTTAAAAATTCCCAAATTACCTCCCTGTTCAGAAGCTTATGGGAATTTTGAAGATTCTGATGTGCACAGGTATACAGAATGAGAAAATAATCACACACAAAAATGAGGAGATTCCTTGGCATCTTTCAACTGACTGCTGTATTATCTCCTTTAATAAGACAACTTAGAGTCTGCAGATTTCCCTGATGAGAATAACTGCTATCATATTTTTTGTTTCAATCTGAACATTTTTAAGGCATTTGCTGTTAGATGTATAAGAGCCTTCCTGAGCAAAGTGGGTAGTCATAGCTAATTCATTAAAAAATAATGATAGTAGCTAAATTGCCACATAGATTTGTACTTCGAGTAGGGTTAAATTACCAAATAATGTGAATACTGTTTAAAATAAATTTAATATTTAATGCAAGTCATAGTTTTATTAAATTCATAGTAATTTTGAAACTTTCTCAATATCGTTCCAAATGAGCATCTGTATAAAATCTCTTTAAAGTAAATAAGCCGCTAATATGAAAATACTAGTAATGGGGATAATAACATTAGCCATTTGTAGAATACATTATTGTTATTCTTACTCATATTTTTGATTTTCTGTTTGTCTAAGTGTGATGCATACTGTTCAAACCAAGTTCTTCAGTGTAGATGTTAGACATTTGAGACAATTCTTTAACTTTTTTGAGTCATTAGAATATTAATAGCTGAAGCAATCATCTGTTAAATGATTTCTTAGTAGCCTGAAAGCAGTTGGTGTACCTGTATGTGTTTCTCAAAAGTTATGCATCTCTCTCTTAAAGTAGTTTATATACTGAAATAATATGTTTAATTATTTACTTACCTTTTATTGAAAATAAGTCAAGTTGCAGTCCAATTTATTTAAAAGGAAGATTTGAGAGATAAGCAGGAGTGACACCCAAAGTTAAGCTGCCCACTGAAACAGCACTCAAAGAGATAGAGTCCTTAGGAACAGGATTTGAGGACTCATCTACAGTTATTTTCTGCCCTGCAGATGATTTCCTGATTTAAAGAATGCAAACATTTTATAAAGAAGACCCACAGCCCATTTTTTGCATATGGATCCTACTCTTCTGCTGATATATAAAACTGGGGAATAGGATAGAATGGAACTGACTTCGTACATTTTGTCTACCAAATTTGTAAGGCAAATTTTGTGCCAGTGCTTTATGGTGTCATTGTGCTCATCTCAAAGTTGGATGCCTACTGGGGGAAAAGAGAGATCTCTAAGGGTATTTACATTTCCATCTTTTATTCTTACAATTTTCGTAATGATATCTCCAACATTCTACCAGGCTGAAATTTTTCTTAACACATGGCTTTGGGTGCAGAGAATCCCATAGACAGAAGGAAATAGGAAAACTGGGCAGCACTTGGAACACAGTAAATTATGCTTAATAATTGTTTGTTGAGTGAGAGAATAAATGAATAAATCACCCTACAGAACTTTGCTTTCCATCATTGAACTCTAAAGTCTAGTTTGCTTTTTTGTTTGCTATGTTAAGTACTCGGTACCTTCCCCTCCCTCAGTACCTCTTCTCATAAATTTAGCCTTTTCCTAACAAGAAGCAACATGATTTTCTAACCTTGTTTCCTTAACATTTGGTTTTGCTTTAGAAAACTGATTCCTCAACCCATCTAGCTGCTGTCTTGGCCTCCTGACTTTTATGTCACTAGTTTCCCTCCTTTGAGATCAGAAATATTTAAATCCCAGCTGTATCAACACAAAATATTGTCCTCTACCTATCCTCTCCCCATCTTCCAAGAGACTAGCTTGAAGATGTTGCCAGTCATGACCAATAGTTTTTATTTCAGTAATTGGAGGTTTGTTTTGTTTCATTTTTCAGCATTCCCAGAGTATATTCCCTTAATTTAATGCATTTAGGCTTCTTCTTCAACTTAAGCGTATGGTAGTGGTGGGAGGGAGGGAAAACGATGAGGGCAGATATTTATGTCTGTGCCCAAGAAAAAATGCCCAAGACAAGACTCTTCTCCTTGTTGCTCATCTGCAACCTCGAGCCACACTTCCTTACATCTTGTCGCTAGCTGTACATATTGCTCTCAGCATAATACCATTCCTTCTTCTCTTCCCCTCAAAAACTCGGTAAATACTAACTCTCACTATAATTATGGACACTCCTTTAGTAGAAAATAAGAATTTCTAAGACATGACAGTTA
Organism: Phocoena sinus; assembly: GCF_008692025.1. NCBI lineage: Eukaryota > Metazoa > Chordata > Mammalia > Artiodactyla > Phocoenidae > Phocoena > Phocoena sinus. Next base: position 74,540,126 of record NC_045768.1, on the reverse strand, counting down.
ACAGTTTTTACTTAAAATATTAGAGCAAAATAAAGTATTTCATAAACTTATGTGTCTTTCAAAAGGGCGTAAGTTGAGTTAGCTGTCTATTCAGCATCCCTGGCACTACTTTCTGTGGTATCCTCTGCTTCTGTGCTACAGGCTTTGATGGTTTGTAGTGACTTCTATGATGTTGCTCCTCTCAAGCGTCCAACAGTTGTGTGAAACTTTAATTCTCTATATTTAAAAAAAATGGCCATCATAATTAGGATCCATACAATATTGTCTAACTGTATTCTAATGTACATTTATACTTGGAGCGGTTCCAGGGAACTAGAATATCACGTATAAGAATTTGGGATTGGTTTGGTGGTTTGAAGGTAGTAATTGACATCATTGCTTTGCTATTAGAAAAATTAAACTCTGTAGTCAGTGGCATGCAGTAACAAAACCAATTACTTATCATCTGTAGCTGCTGGAATGAAGTGCTTATGAAAGGAGAGGCTGTGGAAGACCAATTTTTTTGCAATAGAATATTAGGGTGCAATTATGAAGTGGAATACCTTCTTCTGACAGTACTGTAAAGCTTATATACAGCCCTCAGATAATGATACAGTCAGAGAATTAGAACTAATTTGACTGTCCTAAAAACACCTTTTATTTTATCTAACTAGGAGGGTTGAGGCTTTTGAAAATTAAATCCTGATTTTGATCACGTCACTAACTGAGTTACAATGTAAATTGGATTCAAAGCCTTATCTGGTCTCTTATTTAAAAAATCAGGGCATTTATCAGAATAGAGTAGAATTCTGAGAATTAAATAATATGTTCAATAAGTTTATATGAATATATAACATTTTTGCCCCAACAAGCTTATATGAATATTTTTTGTGCTTGGTTTACTGGGTTGGTATGATGCATTATATTTAAGTTCTTTGAATACTATGGATCCCCCAAAAGTGTCTGAATGACTGAGGCTTTGTAAATTAAGGGACACTTGTGTGAATAAAGTGATTTGATGGTTTTAACAGGGCCAGATTTAAGTAGAACCAAGAACAAGACTCAGAACAGAACAAGACTTTGCAACCAGTCCAGGTTGCTGTTAAAATCTCCCATTTGGGCAGTATCACATAATAGATCCAATAGCATCTGAACTCGTTTATGGATACTGTATGGAGCATTTGATAAGTATTAGTAAAATTACAGCTCAAGGCAGCACCCTAGAGTTATGGAGCAAAGCCCTGCTTTCTTATACAGAAAAGTATTCTCCTTTTGAGTATCAGTTCCTGACCCGCTACCAAACCCTTGTGTGGACTGAACTCCTGACAATAGGATACATGCAACCCGAGCTGCTCATAATGTAGTGGATGGATCTAAGTCATAAAATTGGGCATGCAAGGCAGCTTTCAGTCACCAAGTGGAAGTGACATACGTGAGATTTGACTCAAGTCAGACATGAAGACATAAGTAAGCGTCATGTACATGTGGCTCAGGTTTCTGTGAAATATATTCCTGCTCCATTAACATCTATCTCTCCTTCAACTCATGTTGTGTGGCCTCGTGAGTAATTCCCTGTCACTATCTGAATGTGAAAGGGGAAAAGAAATGGCCTGGTTTATACATGATTGTGCTTGATATGCTGATGTAACCCTAAAGTGGACAATTGCACTATTACAGCTTCGCTTAGGGGTGGCATTGAGGAGCAGAGGGGGAGGGAATTCCATCCAGTGGGCAGAGTCTTGTGCTATGCATCTGTTGTTCACTTTACATGAAAGAAGATATGGCCAGAGAGATGGATCTAAATCAATTTGTGGGTAGTGATAAACATTTGGAAGAAACACTATTGGAAAATTGGTGAAGATTTATGTCAGTGGACCTCTCAAAATGGCGATGCATGGAGATATCTGTATCCTCTAAGAATATTCACCAAAAGGCATCCTGTCCCAATGTGATTTTCAATAGACGAGAAAAATGACAAGCTCTGTATACTTTCAGTGGATTTATGAACAATGTGACCAACCGTAGTGATAGGGATGGAGGTTTAGTCACGGGATCAACAGATATAGGTTACCCCTAGATAGGGTTTTCTAGCTACCACCACAGTTGCATTCCCAATCTCAGAAACCAGGGCTGGACCCCTGATACAGCATTATTCCCCGGGGCAGGATAGAACCAGCCACTTGGGGACCAGATAATAAACTGGATCTCTGCAATCATGGAGACGACAGCAATTTGTCCTCACTGGGATAGATTCTTTTTCTGGGTATCCTTATTCTGGCTTCCTCTGTTCCAATCACTTCTGTTTGCACTTACTTGAATTGTTTACAATCAAAGTGTCCAGACAACGCAGCTTTTGACCAGTGTACTCATTTAACAGCAAAATAAGGGAGGCAGGGTGCTTACAACCCTAGAATTCACTCACTGACTCTGTCAGACCTTAACCAGTAGCCCAGTGGAAACAGTGAAATGGTGTCATGAAGGCTCATTTGTGGTAATGTTTGAGTAACAACATGAAGAGCTGACATATTGTGCTACAAGTGAGGTGTGCTCTCTGATTTTCTAATATGTGATACCAAAAGCTCGGCCTCTGTGCACTGTTGCTGAATCAAATCTCAGAGACGGAGTTTTGGGTGAAGGAGAAAAGAATAGCTTTATTGCTTTGCCAGGCAAAGAGGGACACAGTGCACTCATGCTCTCAAAACCTGTGTCCCAACCCGGGAGGATTTGGTGAGGAGTTTTATAGCAATGGTTCAAGGACTGGGTTGCTGATAAGATTAGGGTGTGTACAGGGCCTGCACTCCTTTAATCTGGTCTCAGGTAATCTCTTGATGAGTGGGTCTGGTTCCTTTAATCTGGCCTCAGGTGGTCTTCTCTGGAATGAAGATTGCTAACATCTTTCATTTGTTGGGGGTTTTAGTTCTGTAAAGAGCTCAAAGATACAGTTATGTGCATCCCTTGACGTGGAACCAGGACCCTGCCCTAAGGCTGAACTATTGTTTCATGGCTGCTCCTCCCTTGTCTCTGCATCCCCTCCCCTAATTAGCAACTGTTTGAATCTGCCCTTTAGAACTCAGGGAAACTCATGGAGTCTGGAGTCTGTTCCCTACAAACAAGGAATGGGGGACACAGGAAGGCTTCTGTGCCCAGGAGTCCCACAGCGTCCTGCTCAGTTGCATATGTGGTTCCATTTCTCCCTTAGTAAAAAAAACAAACAAAACAAAAAACAAACAACCAACCAAAAAAACATGATCTGGGAACAGAGGATAAAAGTGAAGGTAGCTTCTCTCTTTATTGCCCCTGAAAACTCAGACAAAATTTTTGCTTTCTGTCCCCACAATTTTGAGTTTAGAGGATCTAGTAACAATGCTGTTTCCATCAGGATACAGAACAACTGTTCCACTGAATCGGAGCCTGAGATTGCCAACTGGTCACTGAGTTCTTTCTGACACTGAATGCACAAACAAAGTAGTGGATTACTCTGCTGAGTTAAATGATTGACCCAACAGGGCATGGAGGGAATGGTCTGGAACTCAGGAGGTTGCTTAGAACACTTTATAGTACTTTGTGTCCAATAGCAGCATTAATGAAAGGCTACAACCAATTGTAGGCAGAACCACTAATACCTCAGTTGTTTCCTGAATGACAGTTTGGGTCACCCTAAATAGTAGTCAACTGAGATGCAAGCTCAGGGCAAAGGAAACATGGAATGGGCAGAAGAGGCAGGGATTCTGGCCATATGACTGCTTGCAGAAATGGACATGGTAGTAATTATTAATATTTTCCTTGCTTGTTTCATTGTATCTGCATTTTTCATATATCAACAATTTTCCCTCCCCATATTATTTATTATAAGCTGTGTTATCAATGTTAACAGTGATTAATACTATAAATTTAATGCTAAGCTACAGGATAACAATGGGAGATCTTGACTGTGCTAGAAAAACAATTTTACCCAAAGATGAATACAGGAACATAATGGAATTTACATCTTGACCTTTTGGGAAGAGGTGGGGCAGGTCTTCAGTTGATCAAGGAATAGTTCCATCGTGATAGATGAAAGAAGGGTGTTCCTTTTGTTGTTATTCGAAAGTTTAATTATGTCTGAAAGGGTCAATATGGCTGTTGAGTAGGCCAAAGTGCATTGCAGAAGAGATGCTGGAAACTACACTTCCCAGAATCTGCTTCCTTATAAACTGACAGATTCTCATCTGTTAATAAGAGGCACCAGTGAGATTTAGAAGCTAGAAGAGGAAAGGCACCAGAGGGAGTAGGAGAGAGGTGACTGGGGAAGACCATATGTGTCAGGTTCAAAGCAACTATATTACACTCAGAGCATGTAGAATGGCTTCTGTTTTCCTTACTGAAGCCTGATTGATTCAGTGAGGAAACAAAACAAAAAAATGCCCTCCTCTGGGTTAAGAATAAAATGATTATTCTTCATCAGCTTTCCTCCAGTCCAAACCCTGGAGGCATTTAAATTTGTGACCCTGGAATGCACGGTTATTTATCATGGGTGATAAAAATGGCTTAAACTAGTTCTCTGCCCTCAAGCGGCTTTGGAAACAGAACATATACATTAAGAGAAAATAAAAACATTAAGTACCATGACCTAAGAATGAGAGGAAGGTACAGAGGAAATCTCTCCAAAATTTCAAGGAGGTAGCCCCAACTTCTCCTTCTCACTTCAGAGCCTTTGCAGGAACTTTCTCCCTTGCCTGGGGACAGTTTCCTTCAAAAGCCAGCCCTTTTCCAGTCTTAGGATCTCAGCTTCATTGTCACTTCTTCCTAGACTGACCGCCCAATCTGAATTAAGTTTTCTTATTCTTTTTTGGAGCACCCAGTTTCTTTACCTTCACTGCGTTAATTACTCTTTGAAATGATTTCTTTATCTCCATATCTATGTGCTTAGCCTGTATCTCCTCTACTAGACTGTAAACTCTGAAAGGGCTAAGGTCATCTATGTCTTTTTGTAAACTGCTTCATATCCAGTGCCTAGAGAACAGTAGATGTTCAATAAACATTTGTTGAATGAGTAAGTTTTTAGTGAAGCAGAGACAGTAAGGGATGGGTGAAAACAAAAAATCTTCTCAAAAAAGAAAGACATTGGTATTTGATTCAGTGATATCAGTGAATAATGTGAAATAATGATAAGGGTTTGTTCCTTCATTCCCTGTGTTCTGAGAAAGCAGAATAGTGGCATTCCAATATTTACTAAAAGACAGACTGTCCAGGAAATAGTTCATATAGTCTGCAATTTCTTTTATGTTGTAATTCCAACTGATTGTATTCATAAGCCTTCATTTTTACATAGTATCTATAAAATGAAAGTATTTTATATGATATTTATAAAAGAAAAGTTCTCAGGTACAATTAAAATAAGTATATCTGATGGGGCTACACATGGAATTATTTAGCAACAATTAATGTTTTTCAGAAGGCTTTTTAAATAGAAATCTTTGCCTAATGAACAAAAAAAACAAAGTAAAACGATGTTTTGATAATTTCAAGACATACTGTAAACACTGTGAAAAGACCTGCCTCCTTGTTTTTTTTTGTTTGGTTGTTTTTTTTGTTGTTTTTTAATAAATTTATTTTTTATTTTTGGCTGCATTGGCTCTTCGTTGCTGCGCACACGTCTTCGTTGCGGTGCACAGGCCTCTCATTGCGGCGGCCTCCCCCGTTACGGAGCATGGGCTCTAGGTGCGTGGGCTTCAGTAGTTGTGGCACTCAGGCTCAGCAGTTGTGGCTCGCAGGCTCTAGAGCACAGGCTCAGTAGTTGTGGTGCACGGACCCAGTTGCTCCACGGCATGTGGGATCCTCCCCGACCAGGGCTCGAACCCGTGTCCCCTGCTTTGGCAGGCGGATTCTCAACCCCTGCGCCACCAGGGAAGCCCCCTGCCTCCTTGTTTGAAGCTACACTGATCAATGCATTGACCTTTGTCTGGAACCGCATTAACCTCTTTCTACAGTGGAGAAAGTTGTTGAGAGCTCTGCTATTTTTCTTATTTGGAAACTTTCACTACGATACAAAGCATTTTTTGGCAGGCTGCATTATTTCCATTCATACTCAGAGAAGAGAGAGCCATGTCTACTTCTGCATGTAGTACATAAAGCTACAGTTTGTGTAATCCGAAATATAATGTGAAAGGACTCTCTGACGTATTTAGACCCAAAGCAAATTTGCGTCGTTCTCACAAGCAGGGCTTGTGCTTACATTATGTGCGTCATTACATTATTTATAATAAACTGCATGCATTTAATATTTAGAGAGAGAACCGTCTACTTGTTCCCTACTAATGGATTCTCCCAAGAAGATGAAATTTTATTTTGATTAGATCAAACTCAAGAATATTTAAGATAGGAAGTCCTCTGTATTACTGGATTCTAGTGGCCCTCTCTGTTTAAATCTGGACATTTCTTTTTAATATAATGTGATAGGGCTTCCCTGGTGGCGCAGTGGTTGAGAGTCCGTCTGCCAATGCAGGGGACACGGGTTCGTACCCCGGTCTGGGAAGATCCCACATGCCGCGGAGCGGCTGGGCCCATGAGCCATGGCCGCTGAGCCTGCGCGTCCGGAGCCTGTGCTCCGCAACGGGAGAGGCCACAACTGTGAGAGGCCCGCGTACCGCAAAAAATAATAATAATGTGATAGTATCTCTGTTACCTTAAAAAATGATAATACAGATGAGTTAAATGAGGTATTACATATTCGGTTAACTTAAAGTCTAGATTAAAACTAATTAAAGAATTTAAAAGTTGCCATTTTAATTCTTTTTTTAGTATACTGAACCACAGGTTACCTTACTGATGCTGTTCTAGCCCCTTAAGTTTTACATTTTCATCATTTGAGCAGAGAGCAACACTGACACGATCGTATCAGGAGGAAAGTGAGGCTATTTGGAGCAGCATCACACCACTTCTAATTAACTCCCTACCTTAAGGCCACTTCCAGTGCATCAGTCAACTGCTGACAAATTTTGTCATGTAACAAACAACTGCAAACCCTTCCAAGCCATTTACCAATAAGCATTAATTTCTCTCACATCTAAGTGTGCTGGGGCAGCTCCTCCAGGCTGCATTTAGCTGCGCAGCTCTGCTGGGGCTCTGCTCCTAGCCTGTTTAGTCTGGGGCCCAAGAAGAGGGAGAGCAACCATCCAGCGGAAGCTGCTTTCACAGCAATGACGGGAGACCAAGAGGCAACCTGGAAACAGACAAGGCCTCTCAATGCCTGGGTTTGGAACCAGCATGCTATCACTTATGCCCAAGTTCCTTTGACCAAAGCAAGTCTTTGGCTGAGCTCAAAAGTCACTGAAATACAGTTTGTACTTTTGTGGGAGGAAATGCAAAGTTGCCTGGAAAAGAGGATGTGAAAAGAGCAATAATATTTCAGTCTATCACTGCCAGCAACCACTGACCTTCAGTATCTTCAGCCACCTGTTAGGCCTTAGGTATATAGTGTCCAAGATGATTTTCTCTGTTAAAATCATGGCAACCCAAAATGCTTTGGATATGATGGCAGGAACAGCAGCAGTGACAACACAAACTTCGCTCTAAGAAAAACAAAAAGAGTTCAAAGGTTAAAATTAATAACGACTTAACCTGAAATTTAAAAATTAACAAAAATTAACAAAATGCCTAACATAGAATTAACTCACATCTCAGTGGGTGTTAAATTGGAGTTAGGAGAGCCCAGAAGAAATAATCCTCAATTTTATTCCCTTAGTCAGCCTGAAACATCCATTTGCCAGCAAGATCCTGTAAGAGAAATATTTAAAGATATTGCATAGTTAATTTTACCTGTTTTTAGTTTTATTGTTTATAGTCTCATAGCTAAATAATCAGGTGTGTTTTTGAGGATAGTTCTAATGGCACATCCGACATAATAAAATCTTTTAGGATATTACTAATGATACAGAAATTTTAAATTGTGTTATTTAAGGAAACACACCTACTCGGTTTCTCATATGGCTTGTGAGCAGTACTCATTTGTCTGCGAGTGTGGGCTAGCTTCAGAAACTTTGCTCAGTGCATTTCTCTGCAGTCCTCTGGAATATTCTTGTCCTCTTTTCCCTTTTCTCCTGTGGTTGCCAGCTATGTAAAATGCATCATGCTACTCTTTGCCCATCAGAGGGTATCATGACAAAGAGAACCAGACATTTGTTGAACCACTAAAGCGGTACACTAACACACCCCAAGTATAAACTCATTTTAAAGACTAAATTCTGTTCACTTTCTAAATTTTCTGCTGTGAACATGTTATCTTTCAGAATGCAGTATAAGAAACCGACAAAGAACATTAGCTTATTTATAAATTTCTGGTATTCAATGCAGATTTTTTTTTAGCTCTGAGAGAACTGGGGTTATAGAGCTAAAACCACTAACCATCTTTTCAGCCACATCATATTCTTAGTACTGCTCTCACTGGTCTCTGTGTGAGAGACTAAATATGTATTTTTACACAGTGCATGAACTCTTCTACACTTGTTTTTTCTGGTGGAAATTCTAGAGCAAAACTGTTGTTCATAAGGTCAAAGTTTTGTCTTGCTGCTATTATTAATTTATTCAGCCAGTCAGTGCTGATACTCAGCTGGTCTACACCAGTATAACCATGCTGCCTATGAAAATTTTAAAAGATTTATGTAACGGCTGGTAAAATAGGAGCTGTCGTGAGCCCCCGTGAGCCCTACTTCCCTCAAGGAACCCCTCAGTTCTGAGAACATGGCAACTAAATGGCCCGCCTCTGGCATTCCAGCGACCTCCGAGACCCTTTCCTGCACTAACCATATCAGGCATCTATGCTCACTGGTCAACTCCCAAGCCATACCAGTTTTTCAGTATTTTTAATATCATCGTTGTAGCCATGGGGAGAAAATGTTTCATAATAAATGTGATCTTAAAAAGGAAACAGGAAAAGAGAGACTCAATTGTAGGAAGTGGTAAGGTGGTAGTGAAAAAATCACAGTGGATAGGCACACTACTGTTGAAGTCAGACAGTGTTCAGTTCCAACCCAGGTTCTGTCACGTAATAGTTGTATGTTCTTGGTAAGAATTCAACCACGCACTGAGCCTCAAGTTTCTCGTCTTTAAAATGAGCATGATAAAACTCATTTCGCCTGGGATAATATTTGAAACATGAGGTAAATATTTATTTATTTATTTATTTTTGGCTGCACTGGGTCTTCGTTGCAGTGGCTTCTCATTGCGGTGGCTTCTCTTTTTGTGGATCACGGGCTCTAGGCGCGCGGGCTCCAGTAGTTGTGGCACATGGGCTCAGTAGTTGTGGCGCACGGGCTTAGTTGCTCCTTGGCATGTGGGATCTTCCCGGACCAGGGTTCAAACCCGTGTCCCCTGCATTGGCAGGTGGATTCTTAACCACTGTGCCAACAGGGAAGTCCGAAACATGAGGTAATGTTTCAAAGGGCCTGACTCCATTGTAAACGATTAAGAAATACCATCTATAATCACCGCTGTGTCCAACATAAAGGAGCAAGTAGAATTTGCATCCTCACACTCCTGATGGCTCTCCTTCAGTCAGTGCCCTGACACAGCTGCTGTAACAGGCACCAACAGCAGAGGGGGCTTCTATCCGGCTCTGTAGAACTTGGCATCTAAGGTTGATGGAAGACAAAGAAAACCCTATTTACTTCTCCTAACTTGCTACAGGGTATTGGTGGTCTGGTTGTCTGTGGGTAGACTTAGTATCTTGATTAGCTCTCCTGAGAATGCCTCTGGAAACTGTTAAGTGAAGCGGGACGTGGAAGACTGGCTAATACCTATGGTGGCTTCAAAATAGTCTGCAGAGGTCTGGTTGCTCAGAATTGTGAAATGTTTGTTACCTTGACAATCACAGGCAGTACAAGGCTGAGTTTTGAGTGACCTTAGATTCCTTTGCAGTTCCTTATGGGGATGAATGATTTGTATGTCTAATCCATGAATGGCAAAGAGATGTTCTTTAACACGATTAATGAAGCTTGCCTAAAGCATTTTGTATGCTAGGCCCAATGGCATGGCTTCCTTAGAGACTTGCAGTTAACTTTTCGAGAATGCTGGCCCCAGGGAGGACTAAACCCTTTAATACCAGGTGAAATTCCAGATTGGGGGCATAAGTATATCTTCAGTTCCCTCTGATATATAATCTCAGAATTTGGATTAATCCTGAACGCTATGAGAAAGATTTTTTTTTCCTGTTTTTCCCTTTTTATCTTTTAATGGTTGATGATTTGGATAAGACTTGGATGACTTCTAGACCTAGTACCTCCCCTTAATAAATCAATTCTGACCCTGTGCTTTTACATTAGGCTAACAAACAATAAAGAGAAGGTTTTCGATGTCTTTGCTCTGAGGAAATTCTGGACTATCATCTTCCTTGCCCTGATGTTCCTGACTTTCTAATCATGGTCTGGTTTTATCTCTCTTTCTCAGTCTCACACTTATTCTTTTCAATCTGACTGTGATAAACACAAATCTCAGTCTGTAAACACAGAAATGTACTCTCTTCGTTTATCTATAATTGAAATTATTTTCTCAGATGTTGTATTAGTTATTTATTGCTGTGCAACAAATTACCCAAAATCTTAACAGTCAACAGCTGACACTGATTATCTCACACAGTGTCTGAGGCTCAGGAACCTGGGAGTGCCTGAGCTGGGTGCCTGTGCCTCAGGGTCTCCCATGAGGCTGCAGTCAAGCTGTCAGCTGGACATGCAGTCTCCAGAACTTGACCAGGACTAGAAGATCCTCTTCTATGGTCACTCATGAGGCTGTTGACAAGGGTCAGTTCGTCATCACATAGGTCTCTCCACAGGGCTCTCCTTCACCATGGCAGCTGGCTTCCCACTAGAGTGAGCAGTGAGAGAGACAGCAAGAAGATCTCTTTCATAGCTTTATCTCAGAAGTGACGTACCATCACTTATGCTTTATTCTGTCGGTCATGCAGACCAACCCTGATGCAGTGTGGAAGAAGGCTACACAAATGATGGAGGTGGATCATGGGGAGGCCACAGATATTTTCCCTCCCCGTTTTGCTAGATATAGAAACTTAATTACAGTCAATGGAAGCTTTCCCCCCAAGCCCCATTCCTGGAGCTGCATGTAAATCTTTACATAGCAACACATCTAGGGTTTTTTTGTTTGTTTGTTTTTTGAGAGGGTGGAGTTAAGGGGCCGGTATATCTGGTCTTTGGTATTATTATATATCCACCCTAAAAATTGATGACAAACTATTAAAGACATTGCTAGCACCTCTCCCACTTAACATCCAGCAGGAGTGTAATCTGTTTGTGCCCCCAAAGATTTACTCATTTCCCTTTAAATGTATTAGGACACTGCTAAGCACTCCTCATTCCAGATGGAGGGTGGAGAGGCTCTAGACCTGCACTGTCAAATATGGTAGTTACTAGCCACGCATGACTGTTGAGTGCTGGTGTATGAAATATACATATATTTTGAAGACTTAATTGAAAAAAGTAAAATATCTCATTAATAGTTTTATGTTGATTACATGTTGAAATAATATTTTAGTTACACTGAGTAAAATAAGCTATTAACATTAATTTCATGTTTTTAATTTATTGTTTTAAAATTGGCTACTGGAAAACGTAAAATTACATACGTGGCTAGCATTTGTGGCTCACCTTACATTTCTAATGGACAGTGCTACTCTAGATACTTGCATGTAAGATGGCAGAATGGAGGAAATGCCTTCGTATCCAATACAAGAGCCTCAGTTGTCCCTTCAAGGCAGTGTCTGGTGAAAGAGAGTAAGAAGGATTAGATTCGAGTGAGAAAAATCAGAAGTAAACATCATAGAGTCTGAGGACAATGGTGTGGGTGGCAGATACTGTCAACACCTTGCCCATGTGCCTCAGCACTCATCATCCCATAAACACTGACTGGTTCTTCCTGAAAACACTCGAACACTGCCTGAAGAGTGTTCTCATAGCAGGGATATCCTCAATTTACAAGTATGGAGGATGGAAGGGCTGTGCATTAAATGTCCTTGAGAACAGCCTTCAACCAAGATGAATGGAAATTGAAGGATACATGTCCCGGTTTCTTTGCACCTCTTGTGGGATTATTCTGCGGTGGGTTCTGCATCTTCTCCCAGGGTCGTCCCAGATGTGGATTCCCAGTTGCCTGTAGCAGTAACCAGCCCACTAAATACCTTGTTAAGATCTTCTTCTCTTCCTTCTCCTCTACTGGTAATTCCTGGGGTCACTCCCCAGACAAACTTCTTTTGCTCAATCCTATTTGTAAGGTCTGCTTCTGGAGAAATCCAGCCTAAGACAGAATGTGTATGATATGTACGTGCCTTCACGTAAGAGCATACAGGCGCAAAAACAGCCTAAACTATTTTCGTTTAGTGCCAGTGTTCATGGATAAACTTGACATCCCAATTCTCCATGAATGTTTTCTTAATATACTTGCTATCTTGTCCTCTGGTTCTGCATTCATTTCTCACTATTCTGTCCCTGCTAATGCCCTAGCTCCTCCCCTCAAAACCACATCCTCTGAGTGGCTCTGTTCACAGAGCCCTTAGAGTTGCCAAGTTGGGCCAGGTTCTAGAAATATAGGCCATATGTGACAGCCTAAAAGTTTTCCTTCTGACATTTGTAGAAAGGAAAATCAGCCTCCTTCCTCTGAGGGTTGCTTGAAAATGGCCCTTTACCTTCCAGCATCCCCCTATTGTGACAAGTTGATAAGTACTCTGCTTTCACCCTCCAATTTTCTCCATCATAAATAGGTTTCCATTTGTAACCCATGTGCACAGTTTCACCTAGAAGCGGGGAAGAAGGCACACTGCCCTATTTTAGCTCAGCAGGGCTGGAGCACCGGAGAAGATGAAAGGTCAGAGTCACCGACCGCAAGTGTGTCTGAATGATGGTGCTGACAAAATCAGAATGTGCTTTCCTGGGGAACGTGGCCCTTGCGATATGCAGGCCAGGCTATCTCAGCATCTAGGTTGCATTAAAGCAAGCACAGTAATAATAACAATAGAGAATAATAACAAGAGACAATTTACCATTTCTGGTAGGTCTAGTGCTTTCTAGGCTATGAAACACTTTCCCAAATATCTTCTCCTTTGATTCTTTCAACAACATTTTGAGAGAAACAAGAGTTATCATGAATATTCTGGTGATTTCTTTGGCACTGAAATCATACCCATCCATATTCTTGTAATAGCTAATTTGTAATACCCAGCTTTATGGCTTTAAGGACACATCCAGGGCTGGTGGAGCGGGTAAAACTGTGTGCAAGTATCATATGATATGAGAACACTCAGTATTTGCAACATTAACTTCCAACAGCGATTTGACCAATTTAACTCATTGTACCCCAATCACTAACCATTTTCTTTATCTTGCTTCTGTCCATAAACTATACAGATATGACCCACTTGCTTAATTTCTTAATCAATACACTAATCCTTGCCATTAGCATAGAACTTGATTTGGAAAGTACTCTGGGTAATAGACTCCTTGGTTTGGTCCCAAGACTGCTTCCCAAGTATTGCCAAGAGTTGACATTCTTTGCGAGTATGGCACAGATTTTCAGGGGAAGCTGAAAGCTGAGAGACAAATGTTTTGTTACCATGTTGTTGTTTCACCTGCTTCTTTGGAAACACTACAGGAAAATACAAACAGATGTGTTGGGAAAGCGGCACTGTCAGAAGGCTATGTTCTATGGTGGGAAGATGCGAAATAAATGATTGAATAAATGGACAAAAGTGAAAAAGACTTTGATATGTCACGTAAGGTGGGAATTAGTGTACCATAAAATGCTGTGTTACCAAGTGAGGTGAGTTCATGACAGTTACCAGAGAATCCAGGCGTCAGTCAGCATTCCTGATGGATGTATGTGGCTTCCATTTATACAGAGGACATAGTGCTATACTAGAATGTAAGCTGCAGAAGGACCAGACTTTGTGTATCCTGTTTCCCACTGTATCACCAGCTCCCACACAGTGTCTGGCACATAGAGAGCATGCACACGTTTTTTAAAAATAAATGAGTACCTAAGTGATTTAAAGGAACTTGGCATCTAGTCTATAGTAATTGCATTTCCATTCTGAAGCTACTGGTGTCCTGTGGTGTCCGAGAAAGAAAAATATAAGCTTGTTTTAAGGAAGAAAGTTGAACAGCCCCTTTAAATTTTCTCACACCTCCACTAATGAAGCCAAGGATAATTCAGTTACGTTTTGTATTTCCCAGTCAAGAGTGGTCTAGCCATAGGGCTGAATGATACTTTTAAAATGCCGGGGAAATAATCCACCAGTTTAATCTGTACAATGCTTAGCCCAGATATCCTCTACATTAACAGTATTGTGCAAGAGAGAGTCTGGGGGGTCATTAGAGGACCTGAAAACACCCTGCAATATGTTTGTACAAGATTAGCCCTTCGTCAAAAAGATGTATTCATTCCCAATATGGCCTGTGTCAGGGTTGCTGGCCTTAATGCATGGAACTTTTCCAGTTCATCAAGGCAAGCATGCCCAGAGCTATTTTCTAGGTTTGAAATAAAAGAGCAAGATGTGGTAAGCCTGAAACCTTTGTTACTATTTCCATTCCCCTCTTCTCTATTTCCTGCTTGCTTTTTTACCCACCTGTTTTTCTCTCCTTGCTCAGTAAACAGAGCTGCCCATATGGCAAGCTGTGATAATCTTCCTCACCCCACTCTCCATCCGTGCATTTGGCTTTGATTTTGATACCAGCGAGTTTCAAATATTGAAACAAAGGCAGCCATTCTTCTCCATTCACTACAGGCTCCACTCAGAGCTATTTCCTTAAAGATCTGAATGAATCCAAAATCTAGCCAGTGCTCCCCTAGTGTGGCTTGTATACTTTCCTTCTTCTGTCCTATCTCTGGCTAGTCAACTTTATTTTCTCGTCAATGCAAATCTTTGATTCTGGTACTAAAAAAATCTGTGTTTTAACTGAAAATACTCACAGGTATTTTGATTTTAATTTGGTACTGTGTATTTTATAACCGTGTTCAAAGAGATGGGAAAAGAAATACATCCAAAAGCTGTCCACTCAGTATGGGACATGTCATGCTGCAGAGTCCAGCCACACAGAGATCTTAAAACACAGAAGTTTAGCTCATGGTACATCCCTATCCCCAATTGGCAGGGAGTTCTGCCCATCAGAATCATTCAGAATTCCAGGCTGGCAAGTGGGCCACCATTTCAAATGTGGGTACTCCAGCCAGCATCTCCAACGTCCCTGGCCTCAGTCCAGGGAAAGCTTGAACTCTAGAGCAGTGCTTTTCAAACTTTGATTTGAGTGAGCTCACCTGAGGATCTTGTGAAAACTCCAGGTTTGCTTCAGTATATCTGGGCAGGGTCTGAGAATCTGTATTTCTAAGAAGAGCTCAGGTGATGCTGCTGTTGCTACCTTTTCTTCCGTAGCAGAAATCTAACCGGGCAATGAAATGATCCGGCCCAGAGGTACAGTTTCATTAGGCACATGCATCCTCCCAGCCACAAGGGAGCTGAGAAGTACAAGCCCATCACACCCTCAAATGGGAGAACTGAGAATATTTGGTGAATATCCAGAAACATTAACATGGTTATTTATATAGCACAGAAGTAAAGTGAATACTTTTTTTTTTTTTTTGCACACTTTGTAAGCTAAACTGGTCAGTGTGTTAAAATGTTAATAAAATATTGGCAGGGATTCTTAATACCAGGATGTATATCCGACTTAGTCATGTGGACTTTTTAAAAACACAAATATCTGATAATTCTAGGGTAGGTATGGTTAAGGCTTGGATATTTGTAATTTTTCTTTTCATAAACTGCTTAGGTAATTCTCAAGGCAGGATTGAAAAACACTGAAACACTAAGCATTTCTCAAGGTATAAAAGCACAATTTGAAGAATGCTTTTGATCGTTGATATCACACATCAGTGAAGCATACCATAAAAGCTGTTGTATTTTAATTATAATAGAATGTAAATATATGCCTGTGACAACAAATGTTTCTTTAATTTTTCCCCAATTAAAAAAAAAATCTCTTTTTGTTTTCTTTTTTAATTACTGTTAATACCTAAGGGAAAACTTTCCATTTAGGGAATCCCCTATGGCACATTATTCAAATTGCTCAAATATGAAAATGTGTTGCCCAAAATGCTGATTTATTCAAGTTTGTGAGATAGTTGAAAGAAAGAAAGGCTGTCAGGGAAGGCTGGAAAGCAGGGAAGGAAGGAAGGGGAGGAAAGAAGGAAGGGAGGCGAGGAAGGAGCTGATGTATGGCCCAGAAGCACAGCAGCTGAGGGAACACATTGAGTGCTAACACTGAAATCAGCTAATAGGGAACTCAGTCTCAGATTCAAGTTTTAATGATTTATGAATATCATTAAAGTGAATCTCCTTGTGCAAGTTATTTCGCCGCTCTAAAACTCAGTTTTCTAATATTTAAAATGAAGACTATAACTACCTCACAGACTGTTGTTAATTAAACTAAGTGAGAAAAAATGCAAATCTCTTAGCACAGAGGCTAACACATTGTTATCCATCAAAATGGGTAGTCACTGTTTCTGTTGGCGTGATAGGAAGGCTCTGGCTACCATATTGCTGTGACGGCACTGGTGATAGAAAAAATAACAATCTCTTTAATTTCCTTTGGAACTGTATAGTATATACAAAGAATTTACCATCATCCCTTGGTATCCCCGAGGGATTGGTTCCAAAATCTACAGATGCTCAAGTCCCTTATATAAAATGGCGTAGTACCATGAATGCAGTCGGCATCCATAGCCACGGGCTCCCCATCCTTGCATTCAACCAGCTGCAGATTGAAATCTCACAGTTGAAAATCTGCAATCGGTTGAATCTGCATACAGGAAACAGGATACAGAGGGCCAACTGCATATTTTCTTTCAATAGTCTGTGTCATCGAACTGTGGTAATGTTTGGAGTTAAGGGTTGCTGTTAACATGTACAAAATTAATGAAATGTAGGTTAGATTTGTTGGGCTTCCCAACACGGTGATTTGGGCGAAGGCCACACAAGATAAACAAAAAGGGTGTAAAGGGGAAAATTATGTCATGATGAGATCTGCTTCATCTCTGTAACACTGTGGTTAGGAAAACAGGCTCTTAAATCTCAAAGACAGACATCTGTCACTTCCTAGTTACGTGGCCAGAGTCAAGGAACTTACCTTATCGAAGTAAGGGTTTCTTCTTCCATAAAGTGGGTGTGAAAATATGACTACTATAGAGATGTTGTTATGCTGTTGTTATTTCCAGTATTGGCTGAGGAAAGAAAAAAAAAATGAGGGGCTTAAAGAGCTTCTGGGGCTTCCCTGGTGGCGCACTGGTTGGGAGTCCGCCTGCTGATGCGAGGGACGCGGGTTCGTGCCCCGGTCCGTGGGATCCCGCATGCCGCGGGACGGCTGGGCCCGTGGGCCTTGGCCGCTGAGCCCGCGCGTCCGGAGCTTGTGCTCCGTGGTGGGAGGGGCCACGGCAGTGAGAGGCCTGCGTACCGCAAAAAAACAAAAACAAACAAGAGCTTCTGTATAATATCACATAGGTTTTTAGCTAGCTTGTGAGCAAGGCAGACTTAAAGTTCTCCTCAGCTTCATTAAACTTTAGATGGGCTTCTTTTTGACTCTAGACCTACCTCTGAGTTCCCTTTACTTAAAGCATTTATGTTAGAAAACTTCACATTGTAAATAATTTTGATGCAGCAACTCATGGAAGACCAGTTCTTCTGTCAAAGCAATTAGAAAAGCTGGAAACAGTTTTTAAAAATCTGATTGGAAAGGTCAGATTGTCACTGAGGCAAATGGGAAGGAAGAGATCCTCAAAAGTGGAGAAGACATTTTCTCCTCAGGGTACCTGCCAGTTGTGGTCCTGGGATGGTGAGAATCTGAGAAACAGGCAAAGGACAAGAACCAAGGCAGATAAGCAGACGGGGTCTTTTCAGTCACATGGGGCTGGTGAATAATTTTCATGTGTGATGGCCAAATAAGACTGGGGGATAAGGATCTCAGACAGTTAGAGATGGGGGAAAGTGAACACGACACTGTAGACATTTTCCCTTTGAGGCACATACGGAATTCTTAAGATGGTCATGGTAAGAGGCTAAGAAGTGAAAACAAAAAGCTGCTACAAAGGAGAGTCGAGGTTTCAACATGCTCAGGTAGCTGAGGAAGCAGTCATTGGCGTTCACGTTCTCCCAAGGAGGGGGCCCTAATAAACACTCCAGGCTCTCGGTTGGAACCCCTGCAGAGCTATATCCTGAGAATGGGGGAAAAATTAAAGGCATCTCAGACTAACCAACACTATAAAACAACGCAGAATCAGATTGTATCTGACAGGATTGAGGTGATCTGCCTTCCACTCAAGCTGCCTCCCAGAAGACAGGTGAAGTATTTATGGAGAAGGAGAACGTGGCCCAGAGATTACAATTTTTTTATTGGAGTACAGTTGCTATACAGTGTTGTGTTAGTTTCTGCTGTACAGTGAAGTTAATCAGCTATATGTGTAAGTATATAAGGATCTCCTTCTTGGATTCTTTCTTGGATCTCCCTCCCCACCCCATCCCACCCATGTAGGTCATCACAGAGCACCGAGCTGAGCTCCCTGTGCTCTACAGCAGGTTCCCACTAGCCATCTATTTTACACATGGTAATGTATTTATGTCAAACCTAATCTCCCAATTCATCCCACCCTCCCCTTCCCTGCCGTGTCCACCTGTCCATTCTCTACGTCTGCATCTTTATTCCTGCCCAGCAAATAGGTTCATCTGTACAATTTTTCTAGATTTCACATATATGCATTCATATACGATATTTGTTTTTGTCTTTCTGACTTATTCTGTATGACGGACTCTGGGTACATCCACATCTCTACAAATGACCCAATTTCATTTTTTTTTTTTTTTTGGCTGAGCAATATTCCATTATATATATGTACCACATCTTCTTTATCCGTTCATCTTTCAATGGACATTTAGGTTGCTTCCATATCCTGGCTATTGTAAATAGTGCTGCAGTGAACAATGGGGTACATGTGTCTTTTTGAATTATGGTTTTCTCTGGGTATATGTCCAGTAGTGGGATTGCTGAGTCATATAGTAGTTCTATTTTTAGTTTTTTAAGGAATCTCCATACTATTCTCCATAGTGGCTGTATCAACTTACATTGATACCAACAGTGCAAGAGGGTTCCCTTTTCTCCGCACCCTCTCCAGCATTTATTGTTTGTAGATTTTTTGATGATGGCCATTCTCACCGGTGTGAGGTGATGCCTCATTATAGTTTTCATTTGCATTTCTCTAATGATTAGTGCTGTTGAGCAACCTTTCATGTGCTTGTTGTCAATCTGTATATCTTCTTTGGAGAAATGTGTATTTAGGTCTTCTGCCCATTTTTGGATTGGGTTTTTTGTTTTTTTGATATTGAGCTGCATGAGTTGCTTGTAAATTTTGGAGATTAATCCTTTGTCAGCTGCTTCATTTGCAAATATTTTCTACCATTCTGAGTGTTGTCTTTTCATCTTGTTTATGGTTTCCTTTGCTGTGCAAAAGCTTTGAAGTTTCATTAGGTCCCATTTGTTTATTTTTGTTTTTATTTCTATATCTCTAGGAGGTGGGTCAAAAAGGATCTTGCTGTGATTTATGTCCTGGAGTGTTCTGCCTATGTTTTCCTCGAAGAATTTGATAGTGTCTGGCCTTACATTTAGGTCTTTAATCCATTTTGAGTTTATTTTTGTGTATGGTGTTAGGGAGTGTTCTAATTTCATTCTTTTACACGTAGCTGTCCAGTTTTCCCAGTGCCACTTATTGAAGAGGCTGTCTTTTCTCCACGGTATATTCTTGCCTCCTTTATTAAAGATAAGGTAACCATAGGTGCCTGGGTTTATCTCTGGGCTTTCTATCCTGTTCCATTGATCTATATTTCTGTTTTTGTGCCAGTACCATACTATCTTGATTACTGTAGCTTTGTAGCATAGTCTGAAGTCCAGGAGCCTGATTCCTCCAGCTTTGTTTTTCTTTCCCAAATATTGCTTTGGCTATTCAGGGTCTTTTTTGTTTCCATACAAATTGTAAAATTTTTTGTTCTAATTCTGTGAAAAATACAATTGCTAATCTGATAGGGATTGCATTGAACCTGTAGATTGCTTTGGGTAAGTATAGTCATTTTCACAATTGATTCTTCAAATCCAGGAGCATGGTATATCTCTCCATCTGTTTGTGTCATCTTTGACTTCTTTCATCAGTGTTTTATAGTTTTCTGAGTACAGGTCTTTTGACTCCTTAGGTAGGTTTATTCCTAGGTGTTTTATTATTTTTGTTGCAGTGGTAACTGGGATTGTTTCCTTAATTTCTCTTTCTGATTTTTCATTGTTAGTGTTGAGGAATGCAAGAGATTTTTGTGCATTAATTTTGTATCCTGCAGACTTCCCTTGTGGTGCAGTGGTTAAGAATCTGCCTGCCAATGCAGGGGACATGGGTTCGATCCCTGGTCCAGAAAGATCGCACATGCCGCGGAGCAACTAAGCCCGTGTGCCACAGCTACTGAGCCTGTTGCCAGAACTACTGAAGCCTGCATGCCTAGAGCCTGTGCTCCACAACAAGATAGCCACTGCAATGAGAAGCATGCATGCTGCAATGAAGAGTAGCCCCCGCTCGCCACAACTAGAGACAGCCCACGCACAGCAACAAAGACCCGGTGCAGCCAAAAATAAATAAATAAAACAAATAAATTTATTAAAAAAAAATTTGTATCCTGCAACCTTACCAAATTAATTGATTAGTTCTAGTAGTTTTCTGGCAGCATCTTTAGGGTTTTCTATGTATAGTATCATGTCATCTGCAAACAGTGACAGTTTTACTTCTTCTTTTCCAACTTGTATTCCTTTTATTTTTTCTCCTCTGATTGCTGTAGCTAGTACTTCCAATACTGTGTTGAATAATAGTGGCGAGAGTGGACATCCTTGTCTTGTTACTGATCTTACAGAAAATGCTTTCAGTTTTTCACCATTGAGAATAATGTTGGCTGTGGGTTTGTCTGTATGGCCTTTATTATGTTGAGATAGGTTCCCTCTGTGCACGCTCTGTGGAGAGTTTTTATCATAAATGGGTGTTGAATTTTGTCAGAAGCTTTTTCTGCATCTTTTGAGATGATCACATGGTTTTTATTCTTTAAATTGTTAATATGGTGTATCACAGTGATTGATTTGCATATATTGAAGAATCCTTGCATCTCTGGGATAAATCCCACTTGATTATGGTGTATGATTTTTTAATGTGCTGTTGGATTCTGTTTGCTAGTATTTTGTTCAGGATTTTTGTGTCTATGTTCATCAGTGATATTAGCCTGTAATTTTCTTTTTTTCGTCATATCTTTGTCTGGTTTTGGTATCAGGGTGATGGTGGCCTTGTAGAACGAGTTTGGGAGTTTTCCTCCCTCTGCAATTTTTTGGAAGAGTTTCAGAAGGATTGGTGTTAACTCTTCTCTAAATGTTTGATAGAATTCGTCTGTGAAGCCATCTGGTCCTAGACTTTTGTTTGTTGGAAGATTTTTTATTACAGTTTCAATTTCATTACTTATGATAGGTCTGTTTATATTTTCTAATTCTTCCTGGTTCAGTCTTGGAAAGTTGTACCTCTCCAAGAATTTGTCCATTTCTTCCAGGTTGTCCATTTTATTGGCATAGAGTTGCTTGTAGTAGTCTCTTATGATCCTTTGTATTTCTGTGCTGTCAGTTGTAATTTCTCCTTTTTCATTTCTAATTTTGTTGATTTGAGTCCTCTCCCTTTTTTTCTTGATGCATCTGGCTAAAGGTTATCAATTTTGTTTATCTTCTCAAAGAACCAACTTTTAGTTTTATTGATCTTTGCAATTGTTTTCTTAGTTTCTATTTCATTTATTTCTGCTCTGATCTTTATGATTTCTTTCCTTCTACTAATTAAGTTTTCTGTGTTCTTCTTTTTCTAGTTGCTTTAGATGTAAGGTTAGATTGTTTATTTGTGAGTTTTCTTATTTCTTGAGGTGAGCTTGAATTGCTATAAGCATTCCTCTTTAGAGTTGCTTTTGCTGTGACCCATAGGTTTTGTATGGTCATGTTTTCATTATCATTTGTTTTTAGGTATTTTTTTTTATCTCTTCTTTGATTTCTTCACAGACACGTCACATGAAAGAGGAATGAAACAGACAATAGAAACTGTTAAGGACTGAAATGTGTTCCCCCAAATTTGTATGTTGAAGCCCTGACCCCCACAATGTGACTGTATTTGGAGATTGGGCCAAGGGAGCTAGTTAAGGTTAATTGACGTCGTGAGGGTGGAACCCTGATCCCATAGGGTTGGTGTTATTATAGAAAGAGGTACTGAAGAGCTCACTCTGTCTTAGCCATGTGCGGACACTGAGAGAAGGAGCCATCTATAAGCTGGGAAGAGAAGTCTCACCAGGAATCCAATCACTGGACACCTTGATCTTAGACTGCCCACCCTCCATAACCATGAGAAATACATTTTTGTTGTTTAAACTACCCAGTCTGGTATTTTGTTATAGCACCATGAGCAGGCTAATACAGAAGAATACCCACAAATAAGCCTGTTATACTTTTGATTTAGAGTTTAGTATCAGTGACAGACTATAGGGTACCTCTGTTCAGTTTCCCAGAGCTCTTTGTATGGCATCCTTCTCTCTGGTGTTACATCTCACAAATTCCAGCTGCATCAGCCTAGCCAAACTCTGATATCAGGCTCTTCACTGAGACGGTAGTGTTCTCCTTGAGTTTCCCCTTTCTGCACTGCAGACTGGAAATGCCTTCAAGAAGAAAGCTGGAAACTCATAGGGACAACTTAATTTGTTTCCCTTTTCTCAGTAATCGCAGCACTAGACTACTTATCTCAATGTCTAAAAACAGTCGTTTCATTTATTCGACCAGTTTTTAAGTTGTTTACTACGGGAATGCAACTTCTCTACTCATTCATGGTCAGAAGATGAATTCTCCCTATTCATGTTAAAGACTTTTATCAAACCAGAAATAGTTATTTAAAAAAAATATGATAAAACACATCTACAAAATGCCTCCAGCAAAAATCATTAGACTTATTATGGTTATCGTTTCACAGTATATTCAAATATGAATCATTATGTTGTATATTGAAATCAATATAATATGTCAATTGCATGTTAATTTTAAAAAATTACCTTGATGGTAAAATATTGCATGACACAGATTGAGAGAGAAGGACAAATATTCCTTCTATAATTGCTTTAAATCAATATCATTCGGAGGTTCTTGCTGGTCCAATAAGGCAAGAAAAATAAGTAAATTCAAACACCTAGGAATAATACTAAGGAAAGAGATGCAAGACCTCCACATAGAAAAATGACAAAACAATTCTGACAAAGAAAAATTTTAAGACCTTCATAAATGGGTGGGATATACTATATTCATAGATTAGAAAATTCAGAATTTTAAAAATAAAAATTTTCCTAAATTAACGTGTAATATGCTCAATGTATTTCGAACTATAACATTGTCAGTTAGTTGACAAGATGGCAGAGAAAATCTAGATGAAGGAAAAATTTGGAAGATTTACCTCACCAGACATTCAGATTTATTATAAAGCTGTAGTTATTGTGACAGTGTGGTATTTGGCAAAGAAACCATGTAACAGAATGGAAAGTTCAGAAACAGACCCACATATATACAATCTCCTCCAATGTAGGTGGAGAAAAAGTGGTTGTTTCCCATTCATAAGTCTGAGTGTCTGGACATACATATATATTATTACTCAGAAATTCCCCAGTTAGGTATATACTTGACAACAGTGTATCCAAAGTGCCCCTAAACACATGTACAAGAATGTTTATTCTAGTGTTATTCATAGTAGCAAAAAACTGGAAGCAGACCAAATGGTTATCGATAGTAGAATGTATAAAAATTGCAGCATATTCACACAAAAGAAATACTAAATTCATGAAGGGGAATAAACTGTTGATATATTAACAATATGAATATAGTTCATAGGTATATGCTAAGCAAAAGAAGCCAGTCACAAAATAATACATAATGAATGATATCATTTATATGTAGTTCAGAAACAGGCAAAACTCATATATGGTGATGGAATCCGAGGAAGTTTTGGCATGGGGTGGCCAGTGAGGAGAGGTATGAGAAAGGATGCTGGTTATGTTTTATACCTTCATTTAAGTGGCAGTTATATAAAAGTATTCATGGTCCTAAAAATTCATCAACATCTATACTTATAATTCTCATACTTTTCTGTATGTATATTATTTCTGTTTGTATATTAGACTTCAGTAAAGTTTATAAAAGCACAAATATTACTCCAAATATATTATGGTAGAGTAAATTAGACCTATACATAGAACCCTATACTATTCAGCAGCATATGTAAGCTATTAGTAAATTACAACTACTTCACTGTGTTATAGTTGAGAATAGAAGAAGATTGGCTCTACCTTGGTGGAGGTGGATGGAATTGGGGATTGAATAAAGACTTTCTAGAAGAGATGAAACTGAAAAGAAAAGCAGGTGATTGACAGTCAGAAATGAGGAGCAGTAGGTCATTCTAGCAGGATAAATAACATCTCCTCCTCAAAATTGGTTAGATGTGTAAGAAAAGTTGACAGCAGTTTTATTTATTTGGATTGTAATCAATAATGTGAAATTAGGTTGGAAAGGAGTATTAGGGCTAGATTTTTGAATGACTTCAAATAACAGAATAAGGAATTTGGATTTCTGTAGACACTGGGGAGTCATTTAGCATTTATGAGCAGAAGAAAGTCATGATCAAAATGATGCTCCAGAAAAATAAATCCATTGACCTCAAGATTATTAGAAGGAGAAGAGAATTGATGTAGCAAGAAAACATAAATGGATATTACAAAAATCTAATTCATTTTCATTTAGCAAACAGTTATTAAAGGTCTACTGACTGACTCAGGCAAAAATTAGTGAACACCTAAATTAGATCACTCAAGTGGGAGGGTGATAAGTGTCATACATCTTTATTGAAGAACAGTTTGAAAAATTGTTGAGTACGACTAATAAAAACTTACGGCAGTATATGAATTAAGAATATATTCAGCTGCCGTAAACTGAAATCCCAGTTAATAGCAACCTAAACATATAGGAGTTTTCTTCACGTAATAAGATTGTAGGTAGATATTGCTAGTGTTGTTTCAGCTTCTGAGCAATACCATCACACCCAGGATTGTTACATTTCCTCCAACATTCTGAGGTGGTTGGGTTCCATCCTTTGGTGCAGTACCTTTTGTATGGTCACAAATATCTGTCCTGTCTTCAGCCCAGCTCCTTGATCAAGGAAGGTAAAAGGGAGGGAATTCTATGAGATTTTTATAAGAAAGAAAAGGCTTTCTCAGAAACACTTATTGGATTTCCTCTAAGTTTTTGTTGCTGTGACTGATCCCATGTCTAACCCCAGTTAAAATGGAGAGTATGAAAGTAGAGAATGAAAACAGGATCACATGATACACTGCCCCTCACAAAATGATGATTCTCTTATGCAAAAAAGCAAAAATTAATAAATGGGACTATACAAAGCTAATGAACTCCTGCAACGAAACAACAAAATGAAACCACAGAAGAAGAATCAACAAAATGAAAAGGAAACCTATAGAATGGGAGAAACTATTTGTAAACCATATACCCTATGAGAGGTTAATATCTAAAATATGTAAATAATTCATACAACTGAAAGCAAAAAATTGAATTTAAAAGTGGGCAGAGGATCTGAAAAGACACTTTTCCAAAGAAGACACACAAATGGCCAACAGATACATGAAAAGGTGCTCTCCATCACTAATCACTAGGGAAATACAGATCAAAACCACAGTGAGGTATCACCTCACACCTGTTAAAATGGCTGTCATCAGAAAGACAAGAGATAACAAATGCTGGCAGGCAAGGATGTGGAGAAAAGGGAGTCCTTGTATACTACTGGTGGGAATATAACCTGGTACAGCTACCTATGGAAAACAGTGTGGGGGTTCCTCAAAAAATTAAAAATAGAACAACTATATGACCCAGCAATCCCACTTCTGGGTCTGTATCCAAAGGAAATGATAAAAGAATCTCCAGGAGATATCTACACTCTGATGTTCATTGTAGTATTATTCACAGTAGCCAAGGTATGGAAACAACCTAAGTGTCTGTCAACAGATGAAAAGATGAAGAAAATGTGGTATATAAACAAAATGGGATATTATTCAGCCATGAGAAAGAAGGAAATCCTGCCATTTGCTACCACATGGATGAATCTGGAGAGCGTTATGCTAAGTGAAGTACGTCAGAGAGAGACAAATACTGTATGATGTCACTTATATGAGGAATCTGAAGAAAGCCAAATGCAGAGAAACAGAGTAAAGTGATAGTCACCAGGGGCTGGAGAGTGGAGGAAATGGAGAGATGTTAGTCAAATGGTACAAACTTCCAGTTTTAAGATGAAAAGGTTCTGAGGGTTGAGTGTATAGCATCATGATTCTAGTTAATAATACTGTTTTATATACTTCAAAGTTGCTGAGAGAGTAGATCATCAGTGTTCTCATCACAAAACAGAAATGGTAATTATGTGATGTGACAGAGGTGTTAGCTAACTCTACAATGGTAATCATTTTGAAGTATATGTGTATCAAATCAGCATGTACACCTTAAACTTACAGAATGTTTTGTGTCAATTATATATCAATAAAGCTAGAAAAAAATTATCCTGTTATCAAAGAAAAAGTGGTAAACTGATAATGGTGCTAACAATTTTTCACAGTTGCAACACAACAAAGTACATATAAGAGATGGTACTTGCTCTAAAAGAGTTTATGTGATAGCTTTGGGAACTTTGTATGCGTCCATAAGAAATAACTACATTTAATATGAAATTGAGGATTTCCACCTAATGTGTGGGATATATTTTCCTTTTGTTTGCTTAATTTTAATTAAGTTGGTCCTTCCTTGCTTGTTCCCAAAACTTTCTTTGATCACATACAACGCAAAATTTAATATAAAATTGGACAATAAAATCATTACAAAAAAATAGAAAAGAAGAGAAATAGGTATGACCTGATGAGATCATTCTGTGGCATGTGTTCTGCATTTTATGGCAATTTAGCCAAAAATAGGGTTAGTAAAAAATTTTAGTTTTTTTTTTTTTTTAGGAATAAACTTCCCATCACTGACAACATGAAGGACTGACATGAACTTTTTGGGTTTTTATGAGAAATATTAGTAGCAGGAAGCTGAGAAAGTTATGACCTAAATAAAAGTAGCTTCCTATAGACTAAGGCAACGTTTCAGACTAAGTTTTCAGGAGTAATTAATTTTGCGTTCTTTACCGCAGGCTTCAGTTCCTAAACCTGATAATTTTACTTTTGTTTTAATGGTCTTAAGGTTTTAATTTGGCTATGTCCTTAATTGCTGTGTTTCTGAGACTTCTTTAAGTGCATTTTTCCTTAAAGTAGGGACCAAGCCTGCCTGGTTCCCTACCATATTTCTGTTGCACATGGAAGGCAATCAATAAATATTTATTGAACAAATAATTATGTAGGATAAAGTTAAGAATAAGGGGTAGGGCTTCCCTGGTGGCGCAGTGGTTGAGAGTCCACCTGCCGATGCAGGGGATGCGGGTTCGTGCCCCGGTCCGGGAGGATCCCACATGCTGCGGAGCGGCTGGGCCAGTGAGCCATGGCCGCTGCGCCTGCGCGTCTGGAGCCTGTGCTCCGCAACGGGAGAGGCCACAACAGTGAGAGGCCCGCGTACCGAAAAAAAAAAAAAAAAAAAAAACAAAAAAAGAATAAGGGGTAGTGTTTTTTCCCCAATAGCGTTTCTAAAGATACATTAATATTCCACTTATGGAGATTTTAAATATTAACCCTCTCTAAGAGTTTCAGGTCACATTTAATCTTAAATTGCTTGTGTCTCTTTTTCACCTAACATTCCAAATCACGCAGCACAATATCTGCTATATCTTGGGTCATTCAGTGGATAATTGATGTTCTCATGAACAGAGGCATTTCTGAGGACGGTTAAAATATTATTACACTGGTACATTATTTCAGATTCCCTAAATGTCAGAATAGAGTTTATGGAACTAGAGAAATAAAAGATTAACATACCCATGAGGCTACTTTTCCTAAGTATGGGATGCTCCAGGCAGCCTTTGGAAAATGCTGGGTCATAGCTAATTCATAGTTGTGTTCTGAAATTAGTACCTAATTAATGTTGTATTGTTGATTATAAAGGGATCCATGTGCTTAAAAAATTAGCTGAACAAGAAGTTGCATTCGGTATTCTGGTGCCAATATTGAGGAGGCTGACTTTCATTCTTCCCCAGACATAGTATTCACCCTTCTTCACAGAGACAGCCCACAAAGATATTTGTAATCAGGCCAAGAGTTTCTCCACAACTGAGCTTTGAATCTGCTAAAATATTGGGAAAATAAACAAATTGAAACCCCAGATTTCTGTACAGCACTTCATGGAAAAGACCATTTGGGCATAAGTAACTTTAATGGTGGGTGGTCACCTCTCAATTACCTTGACCACGGGAGAGCTCAGCTACAGTGCCTGGATAACATAACTGTGCATGCCTAAGTTTCGTACACTCTTCAGTGCATTATATTATACACTTGAGTGTAATATATTTCACCAGTCTTTTTAATGGAGTGGGAAAGGGAGGTGTAGTTAATGGAAAGAGAATTGCTAACTATAATTGTGAAACTTTAAGCCCAGATGTAAGTAGAATAAGTATGCTTTTGACAGGCACAGGAAAGTAAGGGGGAAAAGTTTAGTCCACTTCAGGATTGCTAATCCGCAATGCAATATGGAATTCTTTTTTTTTTTTTTTTAATTTTTGTATTTTATTTAATTTATTTTTTTATACAGCAGGTTCTTATTAGTTATCCATTTTACACATATTAGTGTATATATGTCGAGGAATTCTTGTTCAAGAATTAAACAGAAGTATAAGAATGCATGCACCAGATCCTAAGCAAAGCATTTAGTGAAAAGCAGTCATTAAGACAGTTGTGGGAAGACAGGGTAGAGACCCAGGTCAGTTCACCTAATCCTGACTGAACCAGCTTGGTCCTGCTTTCTTCCTTATCTCTCACTCATTTCCTGTCTTCATTTGTCTTCAGATCTCTGGCTTCATATTCCATTTCCAATCCTGAACTTGTATCCCTTTACCTGAGGGCCAATTTAACAGTCCTGGCCTTCCAGACCTTGTCTCAACATTATACTCTCTTTATGAGTGTCTGATCCAGACCATCTAAGGGGAACATGGACAGGTAATATCTATCTTTTGCCTTTTAGGAGGAAGAAAGTACAGTGTTTAATAATACCTTTACAGGCAGGCCATATTTACTCCAAAATAACACTTAATTGCCTCTATAAACAATTCAGTTAATCATGCTCTACTTTTTATGGTATGCAAATGCACATACCTAAAAGAAGAGATTACTTAGAGCACTAGCTGTGAATCACAGTGCCTCTGTAATACACTTTAGAATGTACCATGAAAGAGAGTGGGAAGTGCTTTTGAAATAATGTAAGTTATATTTGCTAATATGTATTGAATACTTACTATGTATCAGGCATTGCCCTACAATCTTGTAGGAAATATTAAAACTGTAATAATATCTAGAATATTGAATTTCTGATAGGTCCCTAGTGTCAAATATAGGATTAATAATGAATAACTATTACTTGAATTTACACATTTCAGCATTATAAAATATTTCTAAAATTGGGGGTTTCATAACATGGTATTTTGGCTTTTCCTGTCTACCGCAGATAAAATTTATAGGAGGAAAAGGATTTTCACTTGAGTTTCCTGGTTAGAAAGTGGCATTCAGTAGTGCTCAGAGTGGCTCTTTCAAGTAGTGAAGATAATATAAATCTCCCAAATACATTAAATAGTAAAAAACTTGTTTGAATGCCATTTAGATCCAATTCCTTTTCACGTTTCTCTCCTATGAAATGTCCTTTATTCTCGATCTAGAAACTTCTGTTCATTCTTTGAGACCTAGCAGCTAAGGTGACAGTAGCATAATCCTTGAAGTACTCTCCAGCACTTATAGACTAGACCACCTGTTCTTAAACTTGAACTTATCAGATTCACCTACAGGACTTGTTAAAAAAGATGGCTGGCCTCTCCCCTGGAGCTGCTGATTCAGTAGGCCTGAGGTAGGGCCACAAACCTACATTGTTAACAAATTCCTAGGTCATGTTAAGCTAATTTGGATATCACAGTTTAAGAATCCTTGAACCATGACAGCATAAAGAAAGGAAAAAGGCAAAGAATATCCTCCTTCAGTTAGGTCTATTGACTAGACTCCTTCAGTTGAATAACACACAGTTGTGTATGTGTGTTAAATTGCTTGGTTGTTGGGACTTCCCTGGTGGCACAGTGGTTAAGAATCCTCCTGCCAATGCAGGGGACATGGGTTTGATCCCTGGTTCGAGAAGATCCCACATGCCGCGGAGCAACTGAGCCCGTGCGCCACAACTACTCAGCCTGTGCTCTGGAGCCTGTGAGCCACAACTACTGAGCCTGTGTGCCACAACTACTGAAGCCCACATGCCCTAGAGCCTGTGTGCTGCAACTACTGAGCCCACACGCCACAACTACTGAGCCCGCGCACCTAGAGCCCATGCTCTGCAACAAGAGAAGCCACCGCAATGAGAAGCCCGTGCACCACAACGAAGAGTAGCCCCTGCTCTCCCCAACTAGAGAAAGCCCGTGCACATAGCAACAAAGACCCAATGCAGCCAAAAAAAAAAAAAAAAAAAAAAAAAAAAAATTGCTTGGTTGCATTATCAAGATAAATAATTTATATTTCCATCACTAATCTCTTCCCTGAACTCCAGACTTACATATTAAATGACCTATTTTATGTCTCCACTTGAATGTCTAATAAGCACCTTAAACTTAACATATCCAAAGTTAAACTCATGCTTTCTACCATCCCTCTGGTTCTAGACTGAGTATTGCTCTGATCTTACCTAACAGATCTCAAAAGCAAGGCCCAAAGGATCATATATTTTAAAAGTAACTTAAATGTGTCCCAGAAAAAAAGCTCAAGAATATTTATAGACACATAAAAATATGCAGGCCTAAAGAAGAAAAATCTGTTTGGTATCCAGTTAAAAATTACCAAGCTTAGAAAGGAGCAGGAAAACACAGAATATAATCATGAAAATAATCAGTCAAAACCAACTCTGAACTATCACATATGTTAGAATTGGTAGACAATGCTTTAAAATGACATTTATAATTGTATTCCATATATTAACAAAGGTAAATAGAGGTATGGAAGAAATTTAAAAACTCAGTCAAACTTCTACAATTGAAACTACAGTGTGTGAGAAATACACTGGGTAGGATTAACAGAAGATTACCCATGGTAGAAGAAAAGAGTAGTTAACTTGACGACGTAGCAGTAAAAATAATTGAAAATGAAACACAGAAAGAAAATAGACTGAAAAAATGAGCAGAACATGAGTGAGCTATAGGACAGTTTCAGAGGCCTAATATATATATGTATTGGGATTCTGCAAATGAATTAAAGACAACAGAAAATACATTTGGATAATGTAGTAGAGAGAATTCTAACAAAACCTCCAAGATTCCCAAGCCCTGGTGTACTCACCCTGAAAAAGCCCCAGGGAAATGATGTGGTAGATTTTATTACTCTCTTGATTATGTTGTATTATATGGCACAATTAACCTTAAAATGGTGTGATTATTCAGGTGGGTCTGACCTAATCACATGAGGACTATGAAAGAAACTTTCTCCAGCTGCAGAAGAAAATGATTTGAACCACAAGAAAGATTCAACAACAAAAACAATTATGTTGCTAAAAAAAGAAAGAAAGATTCAACATACCACTGCTGGCTTGAAGATAGAAGAGGCCATGTGGCATGGAATACAGGTAGCTTCTAGGAGCTGAAAGCATTCCCTGACTGCCAGCCAGCAAATAAATGAGAGCTCAGTCCTAAAACCACCAGGAGCTAAATTCTGCCAACAAAAAGAATAATTTGGGAAGAAGACTTTGTTCCCAGAGCCTCTAGAAGAGAACTCAGGCCAATAATTTAATTTCAAGGTTGTAGAGGAAATGAAACCCTTGTACAATGCTGCTGGGAATATTAAATGATCCCAGCACTTTGAAAACAGTATTTTAACCCCTTAAAAATTTAGACATATACCTGTCATTTGACCCAGCCATCCCATTCCTAAGTATCACCACAGATAATTGGAAGCAGATGTTATAACAAGATTTGGTACATTCTAGAAGCTTTATTTGCAATAGTCATAAGCTGTGAACAACACAAATTCCTATCAGTTGGTGAACAGATAACAAACAACAAAATCTGTTATATCCATAGAACGGAACAATACTCAGAATAAGAGGCAAAGAACTATTGATATGTGCTACGGCCTGGGTCAATCTTGAAACAATTATGCTTTGTGAAAAAAGTCAGACACAAAGGAATGCATACTGTATGATTTCATTTGAATAAAACTCAAGAGAATGCAATTCTAATCCATAATGACAGAAAACAGATCAATGGTTGCTTGGGAATGGAAGTAGAACAGGTACTAGCAGGAGAAATCAGTTAACAGATGTGCATATGAAGACTTGGGAGTGATGAATTTATTTATTGTATTGATTGTGATGATAGTTTAACAGGTGTAAACATACATTAAAATATATCAGATTGTGTACTTTGAATATATGCAGCTCATTATCTTCAGTTATACCTTAATAAAGCTGTTTTTTTTTAACTCATGTATATTTGTTAAAGTAAATGCATATATTCCATAGATGGAAAGATGATTTTGCATGATATGGAGACAAACCCTACCTTGCAAATGTATAGCAGTGGACATTATTCTTCAGAACCTAGACTCTTAAACTAGGGGTGTGCAAAGGTGTGCTTGGGTACTTAAAATAATGAGATGAATGTGAGTTTTTCCTGGAACATAAAATTTATTCAAAATTTGAAGAAAGTTTTTATATTTATGGTAATAAACACCTATATTATCCCCATGAATTTATCAACAGAATATGAGGTGTCAGAGAAATACTAAGATTGTTTTAGTGTTTCTTCCATTCACAGAACTTCATCAATTCTCTTGGTCTTTAGAGGACAGTTTAATGGAAGAGTTTAGCAATCCCCTCATTTGAACATCCTATAGCTGTATTGAAGGGAAGTATAAATATACTTTTGCCAAAAATGTAGGCACTAAGTTCTGTTGGAACACATCCACTCGGTTCAGCTATTTCTTTTACAATGGTACCGAAAGAGGCAATTATACAATATTACATTTAAAACAAAAAACAAAAAAGCAGTTTCTCCTCCTCTTCTTCCTTTTCCTCCTCCTGTCCTTCCTCCTACTTTCTTTTGTAAATATGGAATCATGTTTCCCTCAAATTCAAAAGAGAGTTTAAATTAGTTTCAATTTGTTTGGACAAATGGAGCAAGACACAAAGAAGATGTAATTTTTTTAATTGAAGTACAGGTGATTTACAATATTGTGTTAGTTTCAGGTATACAGCAAAGTGATTCAGTTATATAATATACATATATATATTTCAGATTATTTTCCATTATAGGTTATTAGAAGATATTGAATATAGTTCCCTGTGTTATACAGTAAATCCTCTTTCTTCACCTATTTTATGTATAGTAGTTTGTTAATCCCATACTCCTGATTTATCTCCCCCTGCCCTCCCTTTCCCCTTTGGTAACTCTAAGTTTGTTTTCTATGTCTGTGAGTCTGTTTCTGCTTCATATTTAGATTCATTTGTATTATTTTTTAGATTCCACATATAAGTGATATCATGTAATATTTGTTTTTGACTTACTTCACTTAGTATGATATTCTCTAGGTCCATCCATGTTGCTGCAAATGGCAATATTTCACTCTTTCTATGGCTGAGTAATATTCCATTGTGTGCATATGTGTGTGTGTGTATACATATGTGTGTGTGTATATATGTGTGGTATATTTATATATATATATATATATATATATATATATATATATATATATACACACACACACACACACACACACACACACCATATCTTCTGAAACCACTCATCTGTTGATGGGCCCTTGGGTCGTTTCCATGTCTTGGTTATTGTATATAGTGCTACTATGAACATTGGGGTACATGTATCTTTTTGAGGTAGAGTTTTCATCTTTTCTGCATATGTGCTCAGGAGTGGAATTGCTTGATCATAACTTTATTTTTAGTTTTTTAAGGAAACTCCATATAGTTTTCCATACTGGCTGTACCACCAACACTGTAGACGTGTTCCCTTTTCTCCACACTGAGAGGATGTAATTTTAACATATATATATAAAAATTGCAAATTACCAATATGCTTTAAGCAGACTTCAAACTTGCTGGGACTAAAATGACATAGATCAGTGGGTAAAGGGAGGACACCAGGGCTGGGTGAAGCCAGGGAGAGAAGAGACTGACTACGAAGTGGAGGTTATCAGTTTCACATATATATTAGTTGAAGATATGAAAGACAATTTCCAGCCTTTTGGGGTTGGACATTGTCAAGAGTACTAGCTAATCATGTTGGAGTTGAGAACACAGCTGCAGTGGGCAGTAAAACCTGAAGCTGATGCCCAGTATGAAAGCTAAGACAATATAGGCAAATATTATGGCTCCAGCGGCCTCTGAATTCTTGTAATCTCATCCATGCATTAGGTCTGTTGCAACAAAACTGATTCTCAACTCTACTCACTTTGGGGCTGATGTTT
This sequence comes from Phocoena sinus, assembly GCF_008692025.1. Classification (NCBI taxonomy): domain Eukaryota; kingdom Metazoa; phylum Chordata; class Mammalia; order Artiodactyla; family Phocoenidae; genus Phocoena; species Phocoena sinus. Next base: position 74,505,358 of record NC_045768.1, on the reverse strand, counting down.
TCTGCCTTGATCTGCATTTGTTAAATAACTTAGAAAGCCTAAGTTTGGCCTCTCAATAAAGTCATCATGACGAGAAATGTAATGACTACCATCAGTTGGCAGTTTGGAGAATAGTAAAGCAGGAGAGATGGAGAGATTCTTTATTTTCCCAATCAGTTGTTCTTTAGTCTCCAAATATCCTTTTCTTGGAGGAAAGGGGGAAATTATAATAAAGGGAAACACTGAGGAAAGCAATCAAGTAAATATTTCAAGAATACACATTTGTTTCTTATTATCACAAGTCAAAAGAATGATGTACCACTTTGTCACTTTTTCTTGAGAGCGAGAGACCGTTAATAAAATTAATAAAAATGAGAGTTAACACTGAAGACTTAGCCATGAATTAGCCACTAGATAGAGACATGTTTAAATTGCAAATTACTTTTAAAGTCATTAACCACCCCAAACTTAATAAAGTGAAATCTTCACACTGTTAAAGAGAGAAACAGATGTTGTTTTTAACGTTTAATGAAAAATATTTATCTGCTGCTATAATGAAATACTGTTTCCCTGACCCTTTTTTTTTCCTCTAGTTAGGTTTGTTATGTCACATTAAAAAGGTCTTTTGCAAGATGATCAGTACATTGTTTTTCACAGTTACTAAGATTCAATCTTAAATAAATGTGATTTTTCATGGATTTCTCCGTAATGCATATCTTTGAGGGTAAAATGGAGAAACGGCATTTTTTTCTTTAGCCAACATGGCAGATGAAGATCTGTAACCATAGAAAAGCATGTCTAATTAGTGCAGCTTCAAGCTATGAGAGAGACTGAGCTGGCAACTGTGCTTTCTCGTGGATGATCTTTTCTTTTTCTTGGATTATTTAAAGGAGACTAATTTCTTGACGCCCTAGGCAACAGGGTCACAAGCAGTAAGCAAAGCCTGTATCAAGAGAATAATGATATTTCAGCGTTGGGGAAAAACACCCTCATAGCGAGGAAGGAAGCAATCAGAACTTAAACTGCTGCAATCTGGAAGATTCTCCTCAGGACCTGTTTATGGCTGGTTCACTGTTCTCTCAAGCAGTGTAATGTGTGCCAAGCAAGTGGTGGGTGGGCAGGTTATGTAAAAAAACTGTCTGTGTGACTTTAGTGACTGCAGAGGGACAGAAGGCAAATGCAGAGAGAACGAACCCCCCTGAAATAAAAGATGAAAATGTTGATAATCCCCTCAACCAGGAGACAGAGCTGGTCTCTATCCATGTAGAGCTGAAATGAATAGTGTATGTTACTTTGTGAGTCAGTGCAGATGGAGCTCCTTCTGACTTCAAAACGTGTTAAAAATTCCTCAGTTTTGTGTAATAACACAGAAAATATACCTTGATTTCACCTTCTAGCTCCTAATCCTTTCCAGCTCTAAGAAAGAAAAATAGCAATCGGGGGGGAAAAAAAGAGAGAAAAGCATAAAATGTCAGTTTAGTCTCCCTGGAACATCTGTTCCCATAAGAAAGGAATGCTTTTTCCTTCTTTTAGATATATCCTTGCAGACTGAGGTATTAAACCATCAAAGTTTGCTCTTATCAGTTACATTGTGATGAAGTACCAAAAGTAATCTTATCCTTCACCATAGATGAAAAGATCATTGTCTTTTAAGAAACTGCAAAGATGACCTAGAAGGTGGTGTGGAATATGAAGGTATTATAGTTAAAATGGCTATGACTAACAATTTAATTCTACAAATATTTACAGAATATAGCACTTATTATAGACCAGGCACTATGCCAAGTACTTCAGGGAGGAAACATAGAGATGGCTAAAGCACAGCCTCTGACTCAAGAAAGCTTAAAGTTTAAAAGGAAGGTTAGAAAGAAGCACACAAACTGTAATAGGCAGCAACATTAAAAAAAAAAAAAAGTTATTTTAGAACTGTTCAAAGTTGTTCAGATATGAAGCTCTGTGGTTTAGAAAGACCAGTTGGTCACTCACAATGGGCTTTGTGGATTGAACAGGGTTTCTTCTGGGGAGAAAGAAACCCCAGGGGAGGGCGAAGGTAAGGTGACCCACACTGGGAGAGCATCGAGTATGAAGTAGGAGGATACTCAGAGATGGCAAATTGTTCGCTGAAGTGTGGAGTAAGCTGGTTCAAATGTCAAATGTGAGAGCTGTTGACAAGAAAATTACTGTCATGTATTTCTTCTACATACGACATCCATGGCTAGTATGTTTGTTTGTTTTAAACTCTTTCCAAAAAAGAGCGACATAGATAACTAAAAAAAATGAACAAGTCGTATAGCTGCATGAAATGTCCCAGTGATTACATTCTTATAACTAGCATCTAGTTCAATAAATGACATTACCAGAATCTAGACGTTCGCCCATCCATAGCGTCTTTTAATCACCCACCTCCAACAATAATCATTATCCTTATTTCTACTATTTTATCACCATAGATTAGTTTTTGTTTGTTTGTTTTTGCGGTACACGGGCCTCTCACTGTTGTGGCCTCTCCCGTTGCGGAGCGCAGGCTCCGGACGCGCAGGCTCAGCGGCCACGGCTCACGGGCCCAGCCGCTCCACGACATGTGGGATCTTCCCGGACTGGGGCACGAACCTGTGTCCCCTGCATCGGCAGGCGGACTTTCTACCACTGCGCCACCAGGGAAGCCCACCATAGATTAGTTTTGCTTGGTGTAGTACTTAGCATAAATGAAAGTATATAGTACATGCATGTGTTTGGCTTCTTTAACTCAATCTTCTTTTTGTTCAACGTAACTATAGTTTGTTCTTTTTTATTATTGAATAGTATTCAATTGCATGGGATTATAGGGGTGTCTATTGTTGACGTACATTTGAGCATTTGAGTTTTTTGTTTGTTTTTAATCTTAACTTTCCAATCAAATAAATGGATTGAAAACAACTCACTTTCAAAATGGGTAAACAAATACAGTCACTGATTACCTTAAATATGTACGCAATCATCTACTTACTATATTCAAGTATGAATATTGATTAGTAATTTTCCTTATTAGAGATGAGTATCAACTCCAATAAGAAGAGTAGGGAGTGAACTGGGTCACTTCTGTGTTCTCCTTGATTCTTTCAAGTTGGTTTCACCAGCCTGTGCTAAATTTCTTTTGAGTTTTGTGCTATTATCCCTGATTGATGGGGTCCTAGACATACCACACATGTTGTATTCTGTGGCAAAAGTTTTTTGTCCCACTGCAGAGCATTGGGCATGTCTACCAATTATATTATGTTAAAAAAAGAAAGAAGAAAAGAAGGAAATTCCTTGCATTAGTTTTGTTTTCCAGTTCCACCGTAACTCTGTTGAAGACTCACTCTCCCTGATGAAAGGAAGTGTTATCTTCCTCCTGAGGAAGCTCTGTGTTTGAGCAGGAAAAACTAACTTTCAGGGATGCCATCTGGAAGGTTTCTCACTCAGGAAACTTATACAAATTCTCTCTCTATTGTCCTCAAAAGGATCGTCCGTCCCTGGATCTGTGGCTCTCACTGTGTCTTGCACTGTTAAAGTTTATCAAGGGGAAAATAGAATTTCTTAGCATCATAGGCAGAGCTTCCCATCTCAGTTACCAATCCTGATCATTACCTCCTTCAGTCCCTGATAGGTGCTTCTATGCTTTTGAGGGGAATAAAAAGAACGGACCAAGAAAATGGGAAAGGTAGAAGGCAGTGTTTTCATAGTGCATCGTGTATACATTCAGAAATTCAGTAAGAGAGTGAGGACTGCTGGGCAAGGTACTCCAAATGCCTCTTGTATCTGTACAGTGAGATCATTTAATTTTTTTTTTTTTTAGTTTTGGAAAACAAAAAAAGTAAAGGTTGGCAGAATGAGAAACTTTCCCCTTTTAATCTTCCTTGCTATTGTAAAGCTATGAATTTCTGGGAAGCATTAAAGTTTATTTCATACCATCCATTCAAGCTGCAGTTCCTTTGTGTGTAAACACACTCAGTGGATTATATGACTACTGTGTAAAGAGATGTATTAACCACTTGAGTGGGACTACAGGTGGTTTGTAACTGAAATAGCATGAACAATATCTCCATAACACACAGATACAGGACAAATATCTTAAGGAGAAATAGTGTAATTTTCAAGACACAGCAGGATTTTTTTAATGGAATTTTATTGTAATATTACAATATTACAATATTACAATATTTATTGTAATATTATTAAAGAAAAACACTTTTCCTGAATAAAGTATCTCTCATTATAACCCTCAATATAATAATACCAATGTTAGAGAGGGTATATATTATTATTTCTAAACAATAAAGTGTTGAATTTTAATATAATAAATGATATCTAGAATAGAATTTTTTATACATTTAGCATCACTTGGATGCCCATTATTGAGCTACCTAGTTTAATTCCACAAATGTTTATTGAGTGCTATCTGACAGTTGTCACACATTGAGAATATAAAGCTAATTAAATCAGAGAGAGGTACCCAAGATGACAGAGTAGGAAGACCCTGAACTCACCTCCTCCCATGGACACACAAAATTATAACTAGTTACAGAGCAACTATCTGTGCAAATGACCTGAAAACTAGCAGAAAAGATTTTCCACAACTAAAGACATAAGAAAGAGCCACAATGAGATGTGCAGGAGGGGTAGAGACAAGGTATAATCAGGACCCACTCCCTTGGTCAGTTTCATGAGACAACAATCCTGCTCCTAAGGCAATGAAGAGATGTTTATGTTGTTGTTTGTTTGTTTTTGTCAAGCATTTATTTGTAAAACTTCTAAAAGCTTGAATTGGATGGATGTGGAAGACAGGATGAGTTTTAGGAAGTGGAGGTTGGGAGGGAGAGGCAGTCCAGAGATAAACATTATCTCATTAATTCTCACAGCGTTCCTAATTGTTAGGTATTATTCACCATGTTTCACAGAAGACATATATAAATTTTGGTACTGATTTTTGGTATAGATCTGTTGTGTATAAAAGCCCATTCACTCTTCCACTCTATAAAACTGAGATCTAAAATTGGTCTGGAGGCTACTTATTTTAAAACCACAATTTTTCTTATATGATACTTCACAGTTTCAAAGCAACTTCACATTAGTTACTTTATTTTAAAGTCATAAAGCAGAGGGCAGGCATCTTTATTCTTTTTTTTCATTTGAAGGAATAGAGGCTGAGAGTGATAAAGAAACTGGCCCAAGATCACTTCAGATTAATAAGAGTAAAATCTAAGTCATACTGACTCCCTCGTTATGTTATTTTTGTACTCTCTATTTCTCAGTCTCATAGTTACCGGGATAAAGTGGAGAATCACTGTGGTATGTTTATTCTTACCTGGAGTTTATGATCTCTTCTTTTAAAATAAGAGTCCAATTAATAAAATTTGAAAAACCAGAGTTTTAACTGGATCAGTTCAGAGAATAGAGGGCATGTTGCCACACATACTGAAACATGTTAGAATGCGTGAAAAGATACATATGTCTTGGGGGGGGGATATCAAAATGATTGTCACATAAAGTTTTACTCTTGTAAGCAGGGAAACAACTTTTTCAAGTAGCTTTGTGAACCATCTCCTATAAAAAACAAGCTGGACAGAATATACTCACGTGTCTCACAAATGCATGATTGCTGAAACATAATGCTGTTTGGGTCCTCTCATAGCACTGCTGTTAGTTGGTGCTTCTACCAGTTTAGGTAGGATTTGGCCAGTTAATCATTTGAAAAAAAATCAAAGAGTCCATGGGAGCTCATATTTAAAGGAGGGATGGTTTTAGAGAACATGCAGTCAACTAGCCAAATTTAATACAGAGGAGCACATTATATGCATGGGAAACAACTCCATACATTCTGCAGTCCTGCCAGATATATCTGAGGAGTTATGCAGAATACTATAAAGCTGGGGCAATCACCTACGTTCTGAGACTGACAGTTATCAGGGAGGGCTAACGAGTTGACCCAAAAAATGTTTAAAAACCATAGTTAACTTAGTTTAAATGAGGTTGTAATTCTCATTTTCATCATGAATTTTATTTTCCCCTGTCAAAGGTGTAATAATACTGAATAGATTTTAAATGTTAAGGCTTCATAATAGTTTCGCTCTTCATATCTCATTAATTACTTTACATTATAGTAATGGCTGACTTGGTAATGGAAATACAAAGGTAGGCTACAATGATGGACTATAAACCTTGCTTTTTGCTGAGATAAATTTGAATAGAGCACAGTATTTAAGATGCTTCAATAATTAAGATCCAAGAAAGATAAAATTTTTCAAAAAATTAAATTCAGTACTTTTTGCCTGGATGAGGTAATGAGAAGACTTTAAAGCATCACAGAATCTTTTTCTCTCCAATCAACAGTTTTTCTGGCATTATCTTCCACTTGTGGTAAGAGGAATACAATACTTCCTATATTTTATCATGTTGGGTGTCATACTGTCTCTTTCTTAGAGACATGTACATGAATAATATATCAGAAGAAAGAAGAAGTAGAAAATGGGACATGTTTTTACCACAGTGTTAATATTAAGTTTAAATATGGGAACTGCTGTAGAACTCTAAATCCTAAACCTGATTGTGTATCAGAACAGTCTTAGTAATTTTCAAATGCAGGTTTGGGGGTCCCACCTTTTCCTACTGAATCAGCACACCAGGGTTGGGTTGCCCATGAACCTATATTTTTAATACTCTACATGGTGATACTTATGTACAGCTAGATTTGAGAATCACTGTGATAAGATATTCATATCAAATATTAAGTGTGTGTACATATTTAACCCTGAAAATATAAAGTTTCTTTTAAGTTGCAAAGTATATAAAATAATGATTCTTATAATAACTCTCAACCCAGAATCACCATGTTAAACGCTGCAAAGCGTTACACACCTAGCATAATGCTTCTCAATAGCAACTTGAGTTGGTTCAGTTCATGGGTGGTAGTCAGCAAGAGAGTTTCCAAACACAAACTTGAACTCTCCTACACTGCGCTGAAATGAACAACGACGACTTCTGGGGATTAAGAGCTTGTGTCATCAGCTCAGTAGTAGCCCAAGGAACTCCTTTCAGAGTTTTTCACATATCTGCATTTATAGCAATCACCATTGATTTTTACACTCTTAAAGTTTTTCTAGGTACTCTTTTTTTTTTTTTTTCCCCCCGGTATGTGGGCCTCTCACTGTTGCGGCCTCTCCCGTTGCGGAGCACAGGCTCCGGACGCACAGGCTCAGCGGCCATGGCTCACTGGCCCAGCCGCTCCGCGGCATGTGGGATCTTCCTGGGCCGGGGCACGAACCCGTGTCCCCTGCATCGACAGGCGGACTCTCAACCACTGCGCCACCAGGGAAGCCCTAGGTACTCTTAAATATTTGCATAAATTATTTAGTATAAGCCTCACAAAAGAACAATGAGGTATGTGTTATTAAAGCCACTTGACAGTCCAGGAAACTGAGGATTCCTCAGGGATATCTGAGTCTACTAACTATATTTTTAAACCAGCAAGATAAAAACAAACAAAAACCACACACAAATATAGTCACTTCATAGGTAACAATGATAGCAAAATGTTGTCTTCATAAATATAGATAGAACCAAGAGGAAAATATGGCAGACCTACCTTCGTCACTGCCAGAGCACAAGGGATCCTACCCCTACACTCCCTCCTGTGGCTGTGATGTGCTTGGTTCCATGAAGGTAGCCTGCTTAGTTTGGGACTACATCAATCAGCTACTGGAGAGCCAGTGGGCATTAAAGACCTTCTATTAAGTTTTCTTATGAGTCACTAGTGAAGCATAGTAGTTTTCTGCCTCTGGCACTCTAAAGAAAAAACAAAATAACAGAAACAAAAGAAAACAGGCAATTTGCCCCTGTCACATAGATTAATCAAGAAAGGCATAACCTTTGTATCTTTGGCTGGTCTCTGATAAAGAGAAAAGGGCATTATGATAGATACAGGCAGGAATCACTTCAACATCTTTAACAGTCCTGGGACATAAGGCAAGGGCTTAAAGCTTTCATTTAAAACATGTATTTTTTTTTTCTATTGAAGTTTCTGTAATTATTACCTGTGCTCCTTCTCTCATGCCCTATTGTGAACAATTTCAAAGACAAGAACCAAGTTCTTTAGATCAAAGAAAAAAAAATTGACTGGGGGAAAAATGGATTGTCCTTCTACTAAACACACACACATATTCTGTTGTTATGGCAACATAAGATCTAAGGATGACACACCAAATAATATAGTACCAAGGCACATTACTATCATCAAATGTCACAATAAGTGTGCTTCAACTTCTGAATATGACACACCAGGTTGTTTCCTATTCTTCTCAGTTCTTTCACTTGGGGCCAAAGCAACTTACTCTAATGGGGACCAAATATCATCCATCACCTGTCTTTAGTGGATCTTTCCTGCATGAAGAGATTCCCAGTAGTTCCACTAAAGAGATATGCAGTGGGATAAAAACTGAGCTAGCGCCTAAGGAAACAGCTGCTTTGAAATTACATCATATCTATATGGCAGTATGTCCAACTGAGGGATTCATTGGCATGCACATTATTTGTGTGTGTATGTATATATAATAACTTTGAATTGGCTGAATATGTATAGACAAGCCAAATCATATTGATTGAGATGAAACAGGAATAACATATCCTCTCACACACTTAAAATATAAATATATATATATATATATGTGTGTGTGTGTGTGTGTGTGTGTAATAAAGCAGTAGAGGAAGTTTTACCATTTTTGGATGGTGCTACTTTTTACATAGTAGGTGTATTCTTTATATTTTCTCTAATATTCTGTTATGCATATATATACATATATTAATGTTTCATTATTGGTATTGACTTGCATCCATATTGAATGACTCTGCTAATGGAAAGACAGGAAAAAAAGAAAAAGAAAGGGTAGGTTATAAGTCAACAGCAATTTTCTGTAAAATATCAAGAGATCACAACAGTGAAAAGGTCAGACATCTAGAAAATCTTAGAGATGATAGAAAAAGAACACACATTTTAAAGAGTGTGTGAAGTACTGAGCACTAAACTACAAGGCTGAAATTGGCTCCAGGGACCGTTCTTTCATGTGGGACCAGAAGCAGACTAAAGAGGAAGGGCTATCATGAAGTGGAACCTGTCCTTGGGTATATGTCATCCTCATGCCCTACTGCCCTTCTGCCTCTGATATTTCACCTTGATTCTGTACCTGGGGATGGGGGTGCAGTGTTAGACCAAGAACTTGTCTCTAAGATGTGTTAATATAGATTTCTGAATCATGCCAGTCCATCTCCCAAGAGTTTTCTACATTTATTCTTAGGAATTCATTTAAAAAGAAAAAAAAAATCCATCAAATAGTTATTCAGTTGGTGTCAGCTAATTCCACTGCTCTGGTCCCTGTTTGAAAAATGCACCATCACACAGTATATTTGTGGTAGGACTGAATTAAGGGTGATGATACTGAACATACTAATTTAAAATATATGCCAGAGCTCTTAGCTTAGTCAAACACATTTAAATGTTTCTCTTCTCAATATTATTCTCACCAACTGGCCATTTTAAGAAATAATTTAACACTGAGTGGTGAGTTGTACACTGATAAAGGAGGTCTATCATCCCTAAAGCATTTACTATCTGTCAATTTACTTAGACTATCTTAAAATGCCAAAGAAAATGAAATTCCAACCCAGTAATTTAGCCATTGTGCTAAATGTATTTTCTGATGAGATTGCTTCATATTACTAAAGACCAAATTTTAAAACTTGGTGAAAATGGATTGGAAAATAGAAGGATTGAATAAGAAAGACAAAGGCAATTAGCACAGTAAACATGGACTTCTGTGCATGTTGAAACAGTACTCAGAATTTTGTTTTTATTTAGAAGTCCAGAGCAGTACAGAACATGTGCGATCTGCCCATAACAAACAGGCAGGGGGTGCATAAAACCATCTTGAAAACACTTACAAGCATCCTTCCAAACGGAGTTTACCTATCACGGATAAAAATGAAATGTTGATTCGGGAAAGCTCCCAGGCTCCAGGTAGAGAGAATGTTGATTTTTGAATCACATATATGGAACTTGGGCTTAGCACCAGACACTGAGATCCCCACTAACTTTTGAAAGGTTTTCCTCTTCTATAGAAAGACAAAGGAGGAAAAGGCAACATTCTTCTCATTTTTCATTTGTAGGTAGGACTGGAGCAGGTGTGCTGTTGTTCCCTGTGGTTGTAACTGTTTAGCAATCATGAAGAAACTTAGATTTCAAAACACTCTCCCTTATTAATCATCATTTCCTCACACTGAGGTGGGCTCTCCAGTGAATTCCCCTAACAGAGCTAGAAAGGGAGGTGTGTGGAGAGACAGCACTACACACACGCGATTGATTTCTCCATTCCTTACATTCATTTATTGGTCTTCTCTACATAAATGACTAGGGTCAATGACTAAATATAGTGAGAATTAACACTAATGTGTAACTGATATGTAAAAGGAGTTATGAAAGGATGATGAACATTTTGAGAGGTTATATCCTTGAGTTGTTTGACCACATAAACATCTGTTACCTCCAGTAGGAAAAGAGTCATGAAAATGTTGATTTGCTTCCATAATAATTGCTTAGAAATATCAACCCCATTTATATTCATATATTCCCCTACTGTGTTTTGTATTCATCCACTTTCATTTTTCTTCTCCCTTTGTTTCTCTCCCATAATGACTTGTTCTCCTCTGGACCTTCTCACCCTCAGTCTTTCTCCCTCTCTCATTCTCTGTCTCCCATGTATATTTCCCTCTTATTCCTACACAGTTATTTTCTTCTTACTATTCATTCTACTTTCTAAGTCATTTAATTCCTTTCCCTCTTAATTATCGCTTCTCTAGTATCATATTTATACTTATCTTCTCATTCATCTTTTTTTCTCTGATCTTTTTCTCCCATCTATGACAAATTTATGTTCCTCATATAATGGATATTTTTCCCTCTCCTCATATTTTGAGATTTCCTTTCTCCTCCTCCCCATGATTAATCTATTCGTGTCCTATATTTTTCTCATATTTTCTCCCTGTTATTTTTGTTTACACTTCCTTTGTTCTCTCCTTCATTTTGCCCTAACCGTCTTTGTTCTCTCTTCTTATGAGGAAATGTCCTACTTATACAGTACATTATTTCTTGTCTTTTCCCATGTTTTTTAAGAAATTTTCCCATTCATTTGCTCTACCCTCTATATAGTCCCCTCCATAGATGTTGGAAGTGGTGCTACTAATCTCTTCATCCTTACAAAGGACATTTTCCTTAGTGAAGTGTCCTGGGCGTGATTTTCTTCTATGTGTGTCATTAAAAGCATTATTACCCTACATTTGATATTCTGGCTTAGATTTGAATGACTTAATTCTATATTTTCTTACCTCTATTTAGAGGTTAATCAAATTCTATCACAGTTTCTTTTTCACCACCCTGCCTTTATGTAGTCATCAATTAAATAATGTGAGATTATTTGGAAATTGACTTGGTAATAAGATAAACACAGAAATACACACACACACTTGTGTACATATACACTTGAATAATCTCTCTTTACCTTCATCTTCTGTTGATTGTTTTGTTTTTTTTTTACTGTATAATGAAGTGTCTCTGTTGAAGGTCACCTGTACTAATCAATGACTGATACTTTTTTGAACTTATAAACTAATATAGGGATAATTAACATCTATCCTACCATTTATAAACATTCATCACACAATTTTTGCAGGCTAAACTCACAGGCATCCTGGAGAAAAACATTGAGCAAAAAGAAAGATTCTTATGTCCTCTAAAAGAGGAAATAGGTAATAATGAAAGAACAAACCATATAAAGATATAATTTTTAGCATCATAACTAATAAGAGGGTGGTATAGGGTACACGGAGCACTTAGAGCATGTAAAGATTGAGTTCATTTTAATGAACTATAGGGAGACTTTCCTGATCAAATGAAGATGAAGGGATTATAGAAAGCATAGATGATACTGAATTAGGAAATTTCTCACACATTCTTTAAAATCTGGACCGAGTATTTTTTTTTTTTTTTTTTTTTTTTTGCAGTACGCGGGTGTCTCACTGCTGTGGCCTCTCCCGTTGCAGAGCACAGGCTCCGGACGCACAGCCTCAGCGGCCATGGCGCACGGGCCCAGCCGCTCCACGGCATGTGGGATCTTCCCAGACTGGGACACGAACCCGCGTCCTCTGCATCGGCAGGCGGACTCTCAACCACTGCGCCACCAGGGGAGCCCCGAGTATATTTTTAATTTAGCTTATTTTAGTTTTTAAAAATTATTGCTCAAGAATTGGGTCCTTTTCTAACCTTATTATTTTTCATATATATAAATAAACTCATATTAGTTCAAATAATTTTTACTTATCACAGAATTTCTCTTAATTGTGCTATATTTATTATATCACAATGGTGATATTATGCAATCTATTTTAGTTTTCTACTTCTGCATAACACATTGCCAGAAAATAGTGGCTTAAAATAGCAGACATTCGTTATCTCAGAGTTTCAGTAGGTCAGAAATTTTACTGACCAGGCACACCAGGATAATCTCTCTTTATCATCTAAGGTCAATTGATTAGTAATCCAGTCATTAGAGTGATACCCCATTGTATTCATAGCTTCTGCCTACGCTCAATGGGAGGAGACGATACACATTGTGTACACTAGGGGGCAGGAAACTTGGAGACCATTTTAGAATTCTGTCACAGATTCTCAACTCATTCTGGGCTTAATTGGAAAGCCACAAGTTATAATGTGAGTTTTTGGCTGAAACTCAATATCCTTCGTTCTATTGGAGATATCCATATTTATATTCATCTCTTTTGTAAAGGATTTGTTAAACAAAAATATATTTGCATTTTATTAAATGCATTTTGGCATCTTTGGATGACATAGTTTTTCCTTGTTCAACCTTTTAATTTTATGTGTTATATTAATAGATTTTTTAAAGTTTTTAATAAATAATTTTTACTCCATTTGATAAGAGTTTTGTTAGTTATTTTTAGGAATTTGAATCAACAGGTATACATATTATTCTATACTTTTCTGGGGTTTTTTATATTTTGTGCTTTTTGGTTATTCTTGTTGATAAAATTGAGAAATCTTCCAGTTTTCCCTTTTTACAGATAGCTTATTCACTATTCCTATATATCTGTACATGGTCTCCTTTTCAAAATTTTTGTAAAATTTATTTTATTTATTTTTATTTTTATTTTGGCTGTGATGGGTCTCCGTTGCTACGCACGGGCTTCCTCTAGCTGCAACGAGCCGGGGGCTACTCTTTGTTGCAGTGCATGGGCTTCTCATTGTGGTGGCTTCTCTTGTGGAGCACAGGCTCTAGGCACTCGGGCTTCAGTAGTTGTGGTGCACAGGCCCTGGAGCACAGGCTCAGTAGCTGTGGCACAGGGGCTTAGCTGCTCCTTGGCATGTGGGATCTTCCTGAACCAGGGATCGAACCTGCGTCCCGTGCATTGGCAGGCAGATTCTTAACTACTGTGCCACCAGGGAGCCCCTTCTTTTTGAACTTTAAATATCTTTTTAAATCTTTTTTTATACCCTCTATTATTTCAATTTTGGTTATGTGCATTTTCCTTCTTTTAATTAAAATTCTTAACATATGCATCAGTTATCTATTCTTACCATATAATGCTCTACAACAAACAACAAAAGTCTCAGGGGCATTTGTTTAGTCCGTGAGTCTGTAACCTTCAGCTGATCTGGGTTTGGCCCAGGTGATCCCATGTGGACTGGCTCATGTGTCTGTGTTTGGCTGTGGTCATCTACTCAGGTTTTCTGACTTTGGCTGGGTTTGTACACATATCTGGAGATTAGTTAGCTGTTGATTGATCTAGGATGGCTTCTTCTGGGGAAACGGGCAATTAAGCTCTGTTCCACATGTCATTTATTCTCTTATGGGCTTCACGAGGTGTGTTTTCATGGCCCTGGCACAGGGCAAGAGCAAGAAACTGCAATCCTGCAAGCATATTAAGGCTCTGCATACATTACACTCTAACTCCCAGTAGTCAGAAGGAACCCCAGGGATAGAGTGGGAAGCCCTGATAGTTTACATGGTAAAGGTCTCGATGTGAGCAGGGTTGAAGAGTTGACACGATTAATGCAATTAATCTTTCACAGTATACAAATTTAATGATAATAATAGGTGCTCAACTTTAAACATGCCTAGTAACAGCCACGGCTGAGTACTTATATTAATTTATTCAGTTAAGATTTACAAGCCTATCTAATTCCTATTAGAAGTTGAAGTGAACTCAGGTAAAAGGAGTTCTTCTTGAGGTTTTTCTTTGCTACTCAAAATCCTCATTGGTTTCTATCTCACTCAGAGAAAAAGCCAAAGTTCTTTTAATGGCCTCTAAGTTCCTTACATTATCTATTCTTCTGTCATCCATCTTACTTGCCTTCTACCTCTCATCCCTACCCATGCTCTACTTTTGTCAAACTAGTTTTCTTTTAATTCCTTAAAAATAAAAACCATGTAGTACCTCATGGCTTGTGTAATTCCGGTTGGTTCTGTTGGGAACACCCTTCCCCCATCTTCAACAAGTTAAGGTTTTACTCAAAATGCCTTTTCAGGAACACTTTCACCACTACTTTTCCTGTTTTATTTTTCTCCATAACTTCTACGACAATCCAATATGCTGTGTATGTTACTGATTGTGTGTGTGTGTGTGTGTTTCTACCACCACGACTATACAAGTTTTATTAGGGAAGGGATTTTTTCGTATTTTCTTCACGCTGTATACCAAAATACGTAGGTACTGGAACATAGGTGCTCAATATATATCTTTTTGAATGGATGCATGTGTTCATAATAACATAAATCAGTCTGAGTTCTTTCAGTTTTGTTCATGGTTTTATAAAACCTTCATACTTCCTTTATGCAAGATAAGTGATGCTACCTCAAATCCTGGCTATAATTATCAAACAAAGCATAGTTTTGAGCAGTTTCAGAAGCAATATAAAGTGTTTTGGAAACGAAAGGCTCGTGTAAACATCATCATATTTCCCTGGGCATGGGGTCCTTTCCCAAATATAGTCTGTGTTGTGTTTTAATAAACTGCCTAAATAACTCTGCAGATGCCGGATTCCTACTTCACACATTTTCTGAATTAAAATTACTAAATTGGTATTATGACTCTCAATTATATTAAATCAAAAAGACATTAAGGCCTTCGAGCAACAGCAATTGAATTATGTACCAGGCACTCTGCTAGGCAGTGGAAGTGAAAAATGAAGAAAACATGTTTTCCACCCTCAGGTCTACATCATATTACAGAATTTGTTTTAAGTAGCTTTATCTTGTATAAAAAAAGCAAACTTATAGGAGCTTATTAAGATTATTATTAAGATATTATTTTACTTACTTAATCACATCTCTCATCTTCCATATTAATTATCGCTTGTTTGTTATTCTCGTCCATTATGTCCATTTTATTATCTTAAGGAATTTTGCTCTTTTTTTCCCAATTTATATCCACTAGGAAATTGGGATATAAATTTCCCAATTTATATCCAATTTATATAGCTATATATATATAGCTAATGATAATGAACACTGATAATCATTGTCATCATTCTCATTTCATTTAAGTGTGAGGGTTGATTTGAACACTATTCAGTGTCTCAAATACTTCAACATTATTCACGCCCTTGTACACTCTTTAAGCCTTTACACTTTGATTTCCAGTCACATGTGCTTATCTCTGCTTCCTCCAAATGGCTACTAAAATGATACTAAAAAGTATAAAATGATGTAAAGGACAAAGATTATGGGACAGTGGCAAATAAATGGAAAAGCAAATGGAAGAGCAGTAGTGAATTCAGCTGGATGGAGGGCCTGAAACCAAAGGTGCCTGGATAGGAAAAAACTGTAGATGAAGTGAGTCATTCCTTGGCAAGGGGCTCTTAGAAGTTTGGGGGCTTGGAGATATCAATTTCTAAATTAGTGAGAGGAATGAGTGTATGGGTAAAAACAGGGTAATTATTTGCCAGTCTATGTATGATTATGCCATAATCCCGTCTAGCCAAATGAGGTCCCCGAGGCAGGGGACCAAAGGTTTACACTCTGGAGAAACTTAATAGGACAGAACTGGCAATTATATACTCAAGTGTACTAGGAAACAGAGACAAGATATGTGATTGAAAGTGGAGATTTCATTGAAGGCCTGCACTCTTAGTTCTCTTTGCTCATAGAATGGCTATAGCCAGGCTGAATTCTTCGAAACAGAGGTCTATTGACTCTTCTCTGAAGAAACTGGACAACCACAGGTGAAAAACACCACTACATACTAAACTGCAGGTGTCCCCCTGTTCAACAGGTGGCCCTTCCCCACCCCAGTCCATCACTAGACAGTGAAGCTCACTTATCAGCAACCTAACAGTCACTCTTAAGTATGAACAGACACCAAGTGAAGTAGAATGTGTTATTGCCAAAGTATTCATTGTCCCTCCCTATGAGACCCATTCCTTGGGAGGATAATTCATTTCATCCATTGACAAAAAACTTGTTCATGTGATTTGCTTTGGCTAATGAAATGCAAACAAAGGGAATGTGTACTCCCCCTGAGCTAAATAAAGCTTTAAGAGCTATCATGTAGTTTTATTATTTGTATTTACCTTCTGCAGTCACACCAAGAATGTCTTACATAAGGGACTGAAAAAAATAGAGAAAAGTAGTATAAGAAAAATTTGATAATCAAAGTGCATGAAATACTATATTGAAAATGCCTCTCCGATACCCAGGACAGTGGATAAAAGTAGACTCACATAAAGACTCACATTTCAGAACACTGTAAATTAAGAGATAATCCCATAAGATTCTAGATTAAAACAAACCATGGCCACCATCACCACATCACTTAATAGCATTGGGAAGCAGGATGGAGTTAGACTTCTAAACAGCAGTACTGAAAGCTAGGAGACTGTGGTAAAATGCCCTTAAGTCCTTAGGGAAAATCTACTCTAGTATCCTATACACAGCTAAAATATCAGTCCATTGTGGGGCAAAATATACGTTTCTCCGACCTGCAGACACTCAGAAAATAGACCCTTTACATACTTTTCCTTAGAAAATTAATGAAGAATATTCTGCAAAATCAGGCTTTACACCAAAAGTTTAGATTCAATAAAAAATGGATTTAAAGTGGGAGCAAGGTGAATGAAAATCCAGATGTCAGATGAACAGCGACTTAGAGAACCATCAGGTTGAGTTGGAACAGGTGGAAAGAGGGCTCCAAGAAGGTGTCCATAAAAAATAGGAGTCTCTATTATTAAGAGGATATTTGGAAGGTATTACTGATAAAGCAGTTGGGGAAAATTTAACAATAGGGAGCCATTTATTAAAACCTAGCAGGTAAAAAACATGAATACACAGACACACACACACACACACACACACACACACACACACAATTACTAACAATTACCAAAAAAACAAAAACATACAGTAAAGGAATCTCTATACTACGTGACTATTTGGCTTTATAGTATAAACAATATATATATAGCTAATGATAATGAACACTGATAAATCCTGTCTATAATTAAAATCAATTTATAATATATAAAATTTGTAAGTCAATTAGAGTGTACATATTTTACTTAGAGTCAAATACCTAAAGAAATAGACAAAGCAGTTACAAATGATTACCTTTAGAGAGCAGAATTGAGTAGTTGCAGTAGAGACGGCTTTATTTTATTATAAGCCTTTCAGTGTTTGATTTTTAAGCCATGTACGTTTATCATTTAATAAAAAAATCCAATAAATGACAAATACCTTTTAAAACTGATAGTATGAAAGATTAATGCTTCTAATAAACTTACATGCATATATTAAGTACAAAATACTTGACATATGTTTAACATTGTGTGATGTAGAAAGTCCAAATTTACTTTTCTTAATAATAAACAATAAATGCTTCAAAATGCATATAATTCTTATGAACAAGCACTACTACTTGTCAATTATCAGTGAATTAATTTATAAATTGACTAGAAGGGTGTTCACTAGAGCACCGTTTTGATCACAGAAAAACCATACTTACCTGGAACATAAGAAAATATACCCAAGCTTTTCTAAACATATAATTGAAGATATTAATAAAGCAAGATGTGCTATACAAGATAAATACCAGCAAAAAGTATAACACAATGGAAAAGCCAACATTTCAAATATATTTTGATTTAATCCAATGAGGCAGCATGAATTTTACCAGAAATAATAATGAAAACATACATGCCATATGACTAGCAACCATTGTATTCCCAGTGAAAGCAATTCTGAAAGTCCCAACTGACTATTTGTAAGAGCACAAAGGAATTTACAATTGAGAATAGACTAGCCGTAGAATATGTTACTGTACCAGCAATGATACATACTGAGGAGTAAAATCAGAAGGGCGCAAACGGAAAGTAACACCCAGTCTATTCAGCTGGTATGAGCCTCAGGCATGTGTTAAGAGCTGTTTAGGAGAGGGGGCTGATGGGGGGACCATACAGAGATTGTTGTTTCTCCTCACTGATGACATTTAGCTCCCACTACAATGTTACTCTTCTCACAACATAATGAGCCTGCAGGATGCATAGTACTTACAGTTAATTCCTTGTTCCTTAACATCTAAAGAAAACCACTAACCAGTATCAAATTTGAGTGGCCAAGGGAACATTTCACTGTTAGGACAGTTTACAGAACTTAGGCTGGCAAAAATGGAACTTTTGAAAACTGGGAAAAAAACAAAAAACAACAACAACAAAAAAACAATGTTATCTTTGTTAGAAATCTTAAGCAAATTCAGTCCAATCCAGTGATTTCTTTGTCATATCTGGATTTGATTAACTGAGCCTCAGGTCACATGTCTAGCTCTGCTTTCCATTCCGTTTTCCTGTGGGTTTTCTTGAAAGCATGAAGAAAGGGGATCGAAGGTGTAGCTACTTCCTAGGTTCCACTGGCTTCTGAGTCCTCTTCTGTGCAGCTCTCATTATCCCCCATGTCTGTTCTTCCAACACATGGAGTGCCCAGTGTTGATTTTGACAGATGTCACATTCAGCTCCATGGCATGAGTGCCTTGTTATTGTGCAGCTGGTCCCTGCTTCCGTAGGAGGGCATCCACACACAGTCGTCTGCAGCCACACTGTTTTTCTACCAGTTCGTCTTTTCAGGCTGGTGTGTGAGCTCAAGCTCCCTGTAACCTTTGTATACCAGTCGGGGCTCACAAGCCTGCCAAGGTGAGCTCTATCCTCCATCCACTATTTCCCATCAAAACATTACAACTAAAGTCACTAGGCAAAAATGCTATTTTCTGAGTACCTGCTATAAACCAAATCTTCAAAAAAGTGACTTAATTAATTTTGATTGCTGAGTGGTCTTCCTTGGTATGCATGGGCTATTATTTGTTTCACCATTCATCTGTAGAAGGTTATCTGGCTTGTTTACAGTTTGGGGTTATTAGAAGTAGAGCTGCTAGTTTCATGGACAGGTTTTTGTGGGAACGCAAGTTTTCACTTTTCTGGGATAAATTTTCAGAGGTGCAATTTCTGGGTAATAGGGTAGTTACAAGGACTGTTAAAGCTATTCTTAATAAGTATTTCAAAAATTATTACACTGGTTCCCACACTTGCCCTGAATGAGAGATCTAGTTTCTCTGCATCCTCTGCGGCATTTGTTGTTGGGACTGTATTTTATTTTGGTTGTTCTGATAGGTGTATAGTGATATTTCATTGTGGGTCTAATTTGCATTTTCCTAATGGCTAATAATGTTGGAAACATTTCCATGTGCTTATTTAATATCTGTATATCTGCTTTGTTGATCTTTCTGTTGCTCATAGTATTTCCTTATCCTTTTGACATCTGCAGAGTCTGTAGAAATAATCCCTGTTTTATTCTTGATATTGGTAATTTGTGCCTACTCTTTTTTCTGTGTCAGTCTTATGTTTGTTAATATTATTGCTCTTTCAAAAAATCAGCTTTTTGTTTCATTGATTTTTATTATCTTTTAAAATTTTATTTTTTTATCATTTTCATGAATGTATGAGACCTTTTTCCATCCGTTTATTTTTAACCTACCTATAGCATTATATGTGAAGTGAGATTCTTGAGTTCAGGTCATGTTTATTAATCCACTCTGCTAATATCTAACTTTTAAGTGATGCATTTAGACCATTTATATTTAATGTAATTATATGTTAGTTTATCTTCCATTTCATTTTTTGTTCCCTAGTTCTTCTCTTTCCTTTTTATTTATCTTTTATCTCTTTCCTATCCTCCTGTGGGTTACACGAACAGTTTTTTAGAATTCTATTGTGATTTATGTATAGTGTTTTTCTTGGCTGAGACATTTTTTTCTTTCATTTTTTTCAACTACTTTTGTAATTGATCTTTGAAGTACTTTTATGACAACTGCTTTAAAATGTCTGTCAGATAGTTTTAACATCTCTGTATTCTTAGTGTTCGCATCCATGTGTTGTCTTTTTTATTTTATTGACATTTTTCAGTGATGAATGATGTTTTATTATTGAAATCATTATGAAGTTTATGTAATAATTCTTATGAAATTATGAGTGATATTTTATAATAATTTTTTAGGTATTATGTTATGACACTTTGGATGTTATTTAAACCTTCAGTTTTTTCTGTGACACTGATATGGTAGAGGGAAGGGGAACACTGCCTACTGTGAGGTAGGGGTAGAAATTTATGTTCCACACTTGACCAATGTTGATAGCTAATGAGGGGAGGGGCTCCTCTTTACTGCTGGGCAGGAGTAAGAGTTCTGACTCCCTACTAGACCTCTGCTGAGACCTCCTTGGCTGGAAACAATAGTAGGTCCTTGTTACTACTTTCCATGGCATCCACTGGTTCCATCAGTGTATGGCCTTTCTACCGCTGGGTGGTATTGAGTGTCCTAACTGTCCACTTGGCTTCCTTGGACGTCACATCAACAGCAGAGGGAAGTGAGTAGAGATACCTTGTTAGTGCTGGGAATGAATATCTTGTCTCCCCATTCAGCCTTGTTATACTTTAGTGAAGGTGGAATTCTGTTTTCCCATTCAACCATTGATTGTGGGGGTTGGGTAGAGCCACAGTATTTTCTGTGTCATTGGCTGGAAAAGAGCAGCTATTATCTAAAAGTTTTCTATCTTTAGAACGTGGCCAAACTTCTTCTTTCTGTTCCCTTTGGCTAGAGAGAATAGGTTTTTGTTGAGGCTTGTTTTATCCTCATCCACTGGCATTTCTAGGTTGTCAATTTTGCCATATTATTCCTTGAGTCCCAAGGTTTCTATCTAGTGTACCTTCTTTTCTCCACCTTTCAAGATTTATTAATCTTCTAGGGATGCCATAACAAAGCACCACAGACTGACTGGCTTAAACAACAGAAATCTATTTCCTCAGAGTTCTGGAGGCTGGAAATCTAAGATCAAGGTGTTAGCAGGTTTGGTTTCTCCTGAGGCCTCTCTCCTTGGCTTGCAGATGGCTGCCTTCTCACCATGTCCTCACATGGCCTTTTCTCCATGTGTGCAGCACATCCCTGGTGTCTCTTTCTCTTCTGATAAGGACATCAGTCATATTGGTTTAGGGCTTCACCCTTACAATCTCATTTACTCTTCATTACCTCTTTAAAGGCTCTATCTCCAATTATAGTCACATTGGGTAGTTAGGGCTTCAACATGTGAATTGGAGGGGATGCAATTCAGTCTGAGACACTCTGCCTTCTGAACCTATAAAATTCATGTTCTTCTCCCCTGTAAAATACATTTGTTTCCATCCTAACAGCCCCAAAAGTCTTAACCCATTTCAGCATCAATTTTAAGTCCAGCGTCTCATCTAAATATCATTTAAATCCAGATATGGGTGAGACTTGGGGTGTGATCCATCATAAGGCAAAATTCCTCTCTACCCATGAACCTATGGAACCAGACAAATTATGTGCTTCCAAAATACAGTGGTGGAACAAGCATAGGATAGACATTCCCATTTTAAAAGGAGCAGTCAGAGAAGAAAATGGTCACAGGTTCCAAGCAAGTCCAAAACCTAGGAAGACAAATTCTATCAGATTTCAAGACAAGAGAATAAACCGCTTTGGCTCCATGTTCTGTCCCCTGGGCCCATCAGGGCGGTGGCCCTGCCTTCTGTAGGTCCTGTAATCAAATACAAATGGGTGCACAATAAAAATATATTGGGCAGATTTTTATGCATGTTCCTTGGAACATTTCACATTCTACCAAAGAAATGCTACAGAGAAACTTGAGGCTATACTTTGGAATGGGTTGTGTGTTGCTTTTCTAACAGATGTTTGTCAAGGAGGAAAACAAATGATTGTTTTTACTTCCCTTCTGAAGTTTGTTACTATTGAAATATGTGTGTGTGTGTGTGTGTGTGTGTGTGTGTATATATATATGACAGATTTAGGAGAGGAGAAGCATGCACCATCTTTGTGAATAATGATATTTCAATTTCAATAATCACTTTTTGCAAAATGTTGTATTTAGAATGAGAAAGGAAGAAAGAAAGGAATGGAGGGAGGGGAAGAAAAGAAGAAAAGAAAAGAAAAGAAGAAAGTGAGAGAGAAGTGACTGTAAACTTTGATGTTTCTTTTATGACATGATGGAAAACCAGTATGAAACAAACCCTAATCCTGGCTCATGCTACAGACAGCCTCAACAAAGTTTTATTATCCTGCATATCAACATTAGGATCTGTCCTGAATTTGTGGCTGAAAATCTGTTAGTACTTAAAGAGTCAGGAAAGAAACTTGTGATTTAAATCATAGTCATTTTTCATCAGCACAGCTAGTCAAAGACCATGCTTAGAAATGTGTTGTGTTCTTTCTTAGGAGACAGTTTAGAAAGTTCAATTTTCAATATGTTGGACCATTTCTAACTATTATCTTTTTAAGTGTAAGAAATTAAATATTCCTGGATTATAGATTTTACAGTGTATCTGAATGAAAGATTTTCCAGGTGGGCTCTAGCTACAGAACTCCATTCAGCCTCCTGAAATCTATGTCAGTATAATATCACCTGTGACTGGTCCCTCTTCCATACAACAACTTGCTGCCATGGCCCTGCTGGCATACCTCTTCCTCACTTCCAATAGTAAGTTTTCTTCCACAACTCAAAATCTGATATGTCTTATAAAAGGATATAGTGGAGGCTCCTGCTGTGACATCAGGAACTCAGTTATTCAAAATATGACATCTGTGTCAGGCATGACTAGCTTCTCATTTGTTACACAATTGATTTTGACTCAAAGGCACTGTGGCCTCAGACCCTGATGCCACTTCACCTGCTGAACATGTTGTCATGCCTCTTCTCTTAGACCCACATCACTTCTGGCTGCAGCTGTAGGGATATCTGATTATTAAATAGACTTAGAGTGATTGGTGCTAATGGAGCTCTCTGATTAGCAGCAATGCTATACTTGGGTCAGTCTTTCCTATCATATCCCAAATAGGCATGTGCAGTTTCAACCTTCATCTTTCACTTGAAGAGTCAGAGGGGGAAAAAAGGCTAAAATTCTGCTTATTTTTTCATTTGCTTAGTAACAGCCACCTGTACAGGTTTTCTGGGAGTTTATTTCTTGAGCTGTTATTTTAGTAAAATCACTTCAATATTATAATCCCAACAAGTCCAGAAACCCGCTTTCATCAATGTCATTGTTTTGTTTAGCTTTTATGGAGAATTGTAATTTCTGGGGCTACCCCAATCCCTAGTATCTCTCTTTTATTCATTTTTATAAGCCCTTGAAAAGCACAAATGTGATTGTACTGTGAAAATGTTAAACATGATTTATACATGCATACCTGCTATAATTATACCCCAGTCAAGCCATTAGAGATTTGAGCTGTCCCTCACTTCTCTGATTCCCCTATTCCTACCCCGGTCTAGCTTTCAGCAAGGCAGACAGAGCCAGCGCTACTCATGTTAATAGCTGGGGTTCATCAGCATCAATTGCTTTTGGGGTGCTCCTCAGTGTGCGTGATGTGTATTTGATGTTATGATTTGTAGCAAACAACGGAGGCGCTCAGCGATTTAGCTGTACTTGGTTGTTGCCACAAGGGAGCTGAGGGGCTTTTAAATAATCTATGTGCGATTTCCTCACATGAGATGCTATTTAAGTGCTACACATGACAGGCAAGCACATTTAAAGGAAGCCCAAATGCATCAGTTGAGATTGCCAGAGCCAATCTAAGAATCAGCTCCAGAGTGTGGCCTGCTGAAGCAATGATGAACTCAGGGAAGTCATTGAATAAATTAGGAGGTGGAGGAGGGCAAGGAAACAAAGAAAAAATGTGTGACACATACAGAAGATTTGCAGGGATTTTGGTGTTAGGCACAGGATGAGACAAGGGGAAAGTACGGAGTTTGTCGGGGAGAATGTGAATGTTCTATGATACAAGTGAGATACAGGTGACCAAAGCATGCTGAAATATAGCCTTCACTGTGTGTAGTCCATATAAAAATTAAAACATAATTACAACTGACCAATGGGAAAAATTCCCATAAATGGTCGTGAAGGCTATTGATGCTATCAAGAAAAGAAGCGCACGGCACTCACTTAACAAGCCCAAGCATTTTATTTGCACATTCATCTGTTTTATACATGGTAGCTGCTCAATAAATGCTAGTAAATATATATCCCACTAAGGGTTCATAAAATTAGAATACCCACCTAAAAATGGAAATATCAATTATTTCTGCTATTTCTTGTTACTTAAATTAAAATTTTGAATTTCCATTATCAAACTGCCACACCAACTTTTACAAGCATAGGTATATTTAAGTGTTTTTGCTGGTCAGATTGGCCTTGTACCTGTGATTTTTCTTTGTTTTTCATGATTTAATATTTTCACTTAAGAGCTAACAGTAGGTAGAGATTCAGGTGTACTTATTTAATCAATTTTTTTTTAGTTTTGATAAAATACCCCCCCCCCCCGACCACACACACAAAATGGCTTCTTTTATCTTGTTTCTTAGTTACTTATCTCTTTTTAGAAACATGTTCTATTTTGCTCTAAGAAGTATAATACATTCTGTTGTGTATCCATTGAAAGAGTATGGTTTCAGATTCTAAAAACACTCAATTTATGTGTCTATACTTAAGCCATTGACATTATACTCTATAGAAAGATACAGATATATCCTTATATAGTTTGCCATTAGAAAGTGATTCCTTTGAGTCACAGACCTTATTATCATTGCATCCTAGAGCCTAGCACAGTGCCTGCTATTATAATAGCTACTCAGTAAAAGAACAGACTGCATTTTAAAATGTAGCTTTGTAAATATCTTCACATTTAAAATCAACACTCTTGTTCAATTCCTATGTGATGTAAGGTGCTGTGCATCTGTGAACTTGGGTTCCAGGTACACGTGGCAAGTTTACATTAGGATACCCTCCAGAGCTTCAGTGTTGGGTGTTGGAGGAGTAAGGGAGAAGAGTGGTAGTGGGATTTCATGGCATGTATTTCTGTCCAATGTGGGAGATTTGTCTTCTGCCTGAACCCCAATGAAAAATACTTTCCTTCTATCAGGACATATTTTCAATTCTCCTGACTACCCACAGTCCATTAGATGACATTGAAGGCATTCAGAGACCAGAAAACAGTACTCAGAAAGATAAAAGGTAGCAAGGCATAGAATTTTAAAAAAAGAGAAGAAAAGAAAAAAAAAAGGAAAGTCATATTTTAGGTAATATGCAAAGCAGGCATCCAGCATTTTTCAAGAAAATTGGAAGCAAAATATTTTTATATAAATTTATGAGAACATTTTAAAGTGAACTTTGAGCAATCATGTATAGACTATACCTGCAAGAGAATATCCACAAAATAATGAATTATATAAACAGCACAGGGCATCCACAATAGGATGAAAAAGGTTAGAAAGTGGTAGAAAATACAGCCTATGTTTAACCAGAGATGGATTTTTACCAATTTTTAAGGGAGAGTTATCCCACTGAATATAATTTTTATAAATATATATTTTCTTAAAAATATATCTGCTTGCTATGGAAATCCTTGGTAGAACAGTTGTAACCTTATTTCAGAATAGCAGTTGAATCATCATCGTGATGTATTTTTTTTGTTATCTTTGGAAGATTCTTCTTTAAGGAATCCTCTTAAGAACTATTAGAGATAACTATTTAAACTGTTTTGGCCAGAGGTCCAGAGCACAGAGCAGACAGAACGGGGTAAGCAACTTCACCCATGAAGAGAGTTGCTTCAATGAAATTTATTAATAGATTGGTGTTCAACACGCTTTATATGCATGGCATCTCCCAGGGGCTTCATGAAGCCCTACAATGCCACCTCTTTTCTTTCATACCTACTGGGAGGTATTGTGCCCTGCATACACGTTATTGGCCAGTGAACTGCAGGATTAAAAACAAAATACAACTTCTGCCAAGCTGCCGCAAACACAAGGCACTGTAGTTTGAGGGATCTCTTGGGGAAATACAAATCATTGCACTTAATAGCCTGACTATACAAACAGTCACCGAATGGTGTTTATTTCTGGATTCCAGGCCATAAAATTTGTCAGTGGCCTTCGGTGCAGGAACAGCCTGCTAGGATATTTCATTATGTGACCTAACTCCCTCAATTTCCAAGGCTTCATATGAAAATGAGCCCAGTATTTTGTAAATGGCGGAAAGCAGCCTGAGTCTAACATCCAACAAAGACTATTTGCTACAGTTACATTTTTAAGAAATAGCGAAGCTCTGTGGTATGTTCATTTTATGATAATCAGACACAAAAGAGAGAAGGACAAAGTGGCAGAGGGAAAGAGAAGCAGAAGAGGAAAAAATATGTGGACTCAAGTTAGCAAATATATTAAGATTTAGCAAATTGGCAGAGCAAATGGTATCACTCAACTGAGTATAAAACCAGACCGCTTATTTGATTTGACTGCCAACGAATATTTTTCTTTCTGAGATTTTAAAGGCAGTTTTATAGTGCAATATGTTTTTAAATTCTAGAAATCAAGCATCTCCGGATTTTTTTTTTTATCCTTCCCAAACATTATGATTAGAGTTGGCTACACATGGATCAATTTATGCTTGGCTCCTAGAGAATATTATGAAGCTTCATGAAAAACATGCTGTGGTGAATTGCTCAGATATTTAAACTTTTGTGATCAATCTTACCCATTCACTCTTACAACTGGCTAAGCTTAAGATTAGTGGTCACATAACTACATAACTAGACTGCCAAGAATCCTAAACTGCTGTCCCTATATGGACAACTGGTACCTTCTAAAACCAATCAATAATAACATCATGACACTTTCATCACTAACATCTGATTACTACCCTCATCCCCTTGGTTTGTTTGGTTCTAAGTATATTGCTGCTGTGTGACTAAGGTCACCTGTGTGGCCTTTGTTTCTTATCCTTAAAATAGGCATAATAATAACTACTTCACAGGGATATTATGAAGATTAAATGAACTAATACAGAGTTCTATATATAATAGAGACTCCGTAAGTGTTAATTTCCTTTCCCTCTTATCCTCCTATATAGATATCCCCTTCTTGATTGTATTTTTATTGCTGTTGTTGAGGAGAAAACCTTTTTCCTCTACCCTTCTAGGTTATCTGGCTGGTCTTATAATCAAATTGACCTAAGACAGATTAACAAGAGAACAATAAATTTAATTACCTACTTACTGGGGCTCTACAAGGACAGTGAGACCCAAGGTCCAGTTGGGCAGTTGAGACTTGACTGCCACTTTGAACTAAAGAATGGAATAGGGGCCTGGGGCTTTAAAGGGGAGGAGGGCGATTCACAGGATGGTAAGAAGAACAGATGTTTGGTAATTAGATGTTTGTCCTGCCACACAGATAGGTCATTCCAATAAAAAGTTATCTCTTGGAAATACGTTCTTTCTGGGCCAAGCACCCTATCTAAATTCTCTCAGATAGTGAAGGGAAAGGTAAAAGCCTTTCTTGGGTCTGCTGAGTCTTGATGCCTTCATCTTAAAATAGTCAGCATGCCAAAGTGGCACATTTTGGGGAGGCTCATTCTGAACCCCTTCACTCTTATGAGTCCTTTCGTTTGAATAGAGAGAGATGTGTATGTGATCCGGAATGGACTGAACTGATAGCGAAATCCTATCACTATCCGCAAACTCAAATCTAGTTGTGACTTGTTAATGGATTTCCACATCTTGATGAATGTATAAACTCAGATCTTTGTTTCAGGACACCGTTTTGGATCTTAATTACAAAGCCAATTGTGTTTACTCCTTATATAATTTGTTACGTGAGATTCATTAATAATCTAATCATACCATTTCATGTTTACATGCACACTCTAATCTATTGAAGAATGGTTTCACAATCATATTTGGAAGAAACTTTGGTTTTATAAAACAGTGAAAGAACAACAACATGGTTCTGGAGAAAAATATTGATGAGATTAATTACAGAATTGTTTTTGCAAAGCTGGGGGTGTCTTTACAAGGGTTATGTGCCTGGAAACCAAACTATTATAATTTTTCTAATATGTTTGAGAACACTCCAGTAAACAATCTACAAACCCACCCTTAATTTTGCTGCTAGCATAAATTCATTTCTCTTACAACAATCAAATGCTACCTAGTTATTTAATTAATTAATTAATTAATTTTTACAGATAGGACTCTGTTTTTAGGCTTTTTTTCATTTATTTCATGACATGCTTTGGTATTTTAAATCCATAGGCACTAAGAACCCCTATTTTCTACATCAGCTGTCATCCTGAGGTCTACTTCAGTGGCCTCTAAGTGACTTAAGATCCTAAAATCATATGAAAAAATCTGTTTGTATAAACAAACATTTTATTCTCCTTAGGTTGAGTGTTCATGCTTTCAGTAGATTCTCAAAGGGGTTCTGTAACATTTTTCTACACCTATCGCATAATAAGAAACCTCAATCCAATTAAGTACCTAATAGATGCCAGGCAGACTGCTAGAAGCTTTCACGTTATTTTATTGTTTCATCCTTATAACAGTCATGTGACGTGGCTGTTACTAATATTTTCATTTGTATAGCTTGCGAATGGTCTCTCTGAATTCATAGTTTCTTTCTGCCATATTTGACACATCAGACCTCTTTATCCAGATTATTAATTATAGGCACGTTGGACATCTTTACGTCCCCCACAATGATAAACACATAGCTACCAAGCCAAATGGCAATGCTGCTGCAGCTCCTGCTAAGATTGCAGCTGCAACAATTTCAGGGTTGGAATATCAGTGATCTAGGGTCCCACACTCAAATCTCCATGATTCCAGTTCATACTATAAATCAGCAGACTAGGCCAAGTATAAAAACGGAAGGACATTGCAGGGCTTAAGGTGAATTGTTGAGTGCGCAGCTGCTATTCAGTTCTAGCCACCTGTTGCCTGAAGGAATACAGAAAGACTGTTTCTAGATCTTCAGACCTTAACTTCTTCTTAAAAGCATCACACGGGTCAAATAAAAGCAGCCTGTGCAGAGGATCTTGCCCTTGTACTTCTATTTCCTGGTTCTGTACAGGATGATTCCATCTTATATTATCTTATAGGAATGACTGTCATCCTATTTTTTTAAAGTGTGTAATTAAAAGGTTAATTACTAAAGGGATCAGTTGTTAGAGCTCTGGCCTGGTATTTGTCAGGCAGGCTGGTCTAACATAGAATTTGTTTCATTTACAAAGTCTGAGTGGCTTGTTAATTATAATCATTGAAGGCTTTAAGAAAGGGAAAGATAGGATTTGATTTGTGTTTTTGGAAAATAATCTTTGTGGTGTGAAGGTAGTATGGAAGGAGTAGTGTGTTAGGGTCCCCTTCAGTTGAGGTTGGAGAGGACACAGCGGTGCAGACGGGAAGGGAGAAAAGCAGGCTCGCTTGACAGGTACTGAGATGGTGCAATCAGGATTTGCTAACCTACTGGGTGGGGGGGAGTGAGTGAGAGACAAGTGAGAATTCATGGTGTATAGATTTCCTTATCAGATTATCTATGTTCACATCCCAGCTGTGCTACTAAACAGCTATTGAAACATAGAGATATTTAACATCTCCATGCTTCCTCATCAGATTGTTAAAAGGATTAAATGAGCTATTGTTAAAAACAAAAAAAAAGCCTAGAACATTGTGAGCTTCCAAATCAATGTGCTCTATGAGCAGGGGCTTGCAGGATTCCGAGCTTCCGGACTTCTGTCAGTGATGCAGGTTCTCTTTAGCCAGGGTCAATGTCTGCAAGTTTTTTGACCTTTCCCTCAAGGCAACAAGATAGCTGCTGTAGTTTCTTCCATTACATCAGTATTCCAGATAGAAAAAGGGAAAAAAGAGAGAGAGACATTTTGCCCCTCTTGTCAGGAAAGAAAATGCTTGCCCAAGAGCCTCTAGGAGACTTCTGCTTACTTATTTTTACTAGCGCTATCAGTATCAGACGGCCAGTCGGAACTACAAAGGTGGCTGAGATGGGGAAAATTTAATTAGACATCTTTGCAGCCTTGATCAAATTGAAGATTCTGATAGTGAGGAAGAAGGGATTTGGATCTTGGATAGAGGGTTTGCCACAGACAGAAAGAACAGGCATCTTTATGTAATGATTTGAAAAGGATTTTGCTACTGGGAGACTTGGGAGTGACTAGTTGATCTCTGAAGTAATTCTTCAGCTATTGGATTCTATCATTTAATCTAGCTAATCTTCAAAAGCAGCATTATGTAGTTAATTCAACATTGTCATTGGGCAATAACATTGTATTAGCCAACAAATCAGCAAAATAATAAATACAAAGTAATTGCATTAGACTTCTGCTGGTTAAATGTTATGTCTCAGCATACGTGTAAGCACTTACTAACGCAAGGCTTTATTCCAGTTCCCCTCCCCTTTAGCACCACCTCTCCCAACCCCCAATAACATAAATACCTATGGCTGGTCATTTATGTAAATTTTTTGGTTCATTTACTTGCAAATTATTCAGAGGCATTAATGCATTATGATTCATTTTCTAAGCAAATTGTAAGTGTAGCTACTTCACAATACTGTTTTCCTCCAGTCTAATAGCCGTGTGTTAGAATGTTGTTTTGTTAAGATGTTAGCCCATTTCATAATATGTACTATTATCACTTATTATACTGTACCCTATAATTTATGTATTACAGAAGTAATTATTACAAATTAAGTTTGTATTAACTCAGTAGATTTCTGTGCACAATAATTAGGAACTAAGAGTCTTAACTTTTTATTGTAGTTTTAAATAACAATTAATATTTATCATTCAGCAAAAGTTACAAGGGCTTTCCCTGGTGGCGCAGTGGTTGAGAGTCCGCCTGCCGATGCAGGGGACGCGGGTTCGTGCCCCGGTCCGGGAGGATCCCACATGCCGCGGAGCGGCTGGGCCCGTGAGCCATGACCGCTGAGCCTGTGCGTCCGGAGCCTGTGCTCCGCAACGGGAAAGCCCACAACAGTGAGAGGCCTGCATACCGCAAAAAAAAAAAAAAAAAGTTACAAACACTGCACAAAATTCAATATAATCTATTCCTTACCTCAGCATATCTCTGAGACAAAATTTAAAGAAATAAATAAAAGAGAGAGAGAAAGAAACCTTTCCACACAAATCCTTTTAGAAATAGAGAGAAAATAAACAGTCGAAGTCCAGCTGAGAACTTTCAGTAGGAGAATAATTTCTCCAAACTTGTTTGACAAAGGATCAACATGTAGAATAAATTGATATTAATGTGACTTTAAGCAGTGTATTTGGGCCACACTTTACTATTACATATTGTCTGGAAACATTGTTGTGTAGGAAGCAAGTATATTCTTGGCAATTGCTATAAATTTATATGAAACAAACTTAATCACATAATAAAGGAACTAGTTATCTAATATAAGTAGTCCATTGTAATGTACTATAAAATGGTACAGTATAATGACTTTATCAGTTTCTCCATTTTTAGTTGAGCAAGTGACCATCCTCACATACATGGGAAGAAGATAATAACTTCCTTCTCCTACATACTTTATTCCAACGGAGACTTCAAAAACAGTGGAAGAGAGGAAAGCCTAAGTGGGAGATCAAAGGGAGCCTTGAAATCAGAGAGAAACTGGAAGATAGGCTTCTGTTTTCCTTAGTCAGAGAACTGGAGAAAAAAATTGATGGCCTTTTGAGTGGAACTTGAAAATGTTACTTACCTAACTCCTTGGGGATCACCTGATAGAAATGTGACTTGGTGAAAAATGTAGGTACCTAATCAATGAAAAATGAAGGTCAAAATATTGTCAGATTTAAGTGATATATAGTGATATTTAAGTGATATAGATATATTTAAGTGATATATACTAGACTTCTATGGGGAAAGTTTTTTAAAAAGTTTATTAAAAACATTAAAAGGGGCTTCCCTGGTGGCGCAGTGGTTGAGAGTCTGCCTGCCGATGCAGGGGGCATGGGTTCGTGCCCCGGTCCGGGAAGATCCCACGTGCCACAGAGTGGCTGGGCCCGTGAGCCATGGCCGCTGAGCCTGTGCGTCCGGAGCCTGTGCTCCGCAACGGGAGAGGCCACAACAGTGAGAGGCCCGCGTACCGCAAAAAAAAAAAAAAAAAAAATTAAAGGATACCTAAATAATCTGAGAGATATACAATATCATGAATAGGAAAACTTGATATTGTAAAGATGTATGCACCTCTAATGTTCATTGCAGCATTATTTAGAATAACCAGTGTATGGAAGTGCCCATCAACAGATGAATGGATAAAGAAGGTGTGGAATATATGTATGTATGTAGATATATATATAAATATGTAGATATATATATCTACATATAGATATCTATTGTTGTAGATATATATCTACATATAGGTATCTATTGTTGTAGATATATATATATCTACATATAGATATATATAGATATATACACATATATACACAGTGAAATATTACTCAGCCATGAAAAAGAATGAAATCTTGCCATTTGAGACAACACGGATGGACCTAGAGGATATTATGCTAAGTGAAATAAGTCAGACAGAGAAAGACAAATACTGCATGATGTGGAATCTGAAAAACAAAACAAATGAACAAACATAACAAAATAGAAACAGAGCGACAGATACGGAGAACAAACAGGTGGTTGTCAGAGGGGAGGGAGGTGGTGGGATGAGAGAAATAGGTAAGGGAGGTTAAGAGGTACAAACTTCCAGTTGCAAAATAAATGAGTTAGAGGTATGAAATATACAGCGTGGGAAATACAGTCAATGAAAATTAAAAAAAGAAAGAAAAAAAGTGCAGATAAAGGAGAAGCTCTGAAAACCAAGTAAAAGTTACTCTTTTATAAAAGACGTTTACGTTTATAAGGGAAATCTCTGTTTGTAAGGTGGCCTCCGTCTCTGTACCAGGAAGGGAAGTTTGACTCTAAATCCCTAGAAACTCTTATCAAGGGAGAACGCTACAACTTAGATCTGCATAGCAACAACACCCTTGTTTACTGTTCTTTTCCTGGTAACCTCCCGTAACTGGCTTCCCTACCCCCCCCCCCATTTTTTTTCATTAGCTGAAGATGGTATTTAAGGTAATGGTTTGGTACGTTTAGGGGAGTCACCCAGTTTTTCTGGGTATCTCCCATGTATACAGGAGGTATATATGCTATATTACCTTCTGTTTTTCTCCTGTTAATCTGTATTCTTACGGGGGTTTTCAGCCAAGAAACTAGAAGGACAGAAGGAAAATTATTTCTCCTCCCTTACAATACATAGAGTAAGAATTCATTTATTTAAATGTTAAAATCATGCCAAACAATATAACCTACTGTTCATGGATAGATTGTTTGGGAAAGATGAACATCAAATTCAGTGTAGTCATTTGTTCTGGAGGGTAAGGAGAATAAAGTAATTGAGGTAAAATGGTTCAACTTCATTTTAATGTTTTTATTTACTGTTGGTCGTGGGTAAATGGGTCTTTTACATTATATTGTGCGTTGTTTGGTATGTGTGAAGTATTTTATATTGAAGAAAGACACATCCATATTGAAAAACTAAACAGAAAGCATAAATAAAATGGAAAATTAAGCAACTTGTTAAAAATAGGCACAGTATGAAATGGAAGAAGAACAATCTGAATAAAACTAGGCAAAGATAAGTGAGGGTAGACAATAAAATATATGGGAGCCTATTTCAAAGCCTGTTCAAGACGCAACTCAGTGTTACTAGAATGTGGACAACAAACAAAAAACAGTGATAGAATCAAAGAGCCCTTTACAGGAAAAAAAGGGGTAGGACAAGGTGTGCAAGGAATATCTGAAATAGTGGGAACTTACTGGGCTGTAAATCAAAGCTATCAGTCGAACTGATCATTTAAGTTATTGCTCTGTTTAGAGGATATGAATATACTTACACTTGTTGGTGGCATTTGGCAATATGCTTCTCCCTTTTCCTAGAGTTCAGGCAGTTCATAAGGTGCCCACTTCATCTTGGATTGCCCAAGAGTTCTCTAGTTTTTGCAGTGAACGTCCCACTTCCCCAAAATCTCTTACTTGCCCAAAATCTCTTAGCCTCAGACAAACTGGGATGGTTGGTCACTGCTTTAGGTGGATTTGGACAGCATAACATTTTTTATAGAAATCAAATGGCTGTTCCTAGAATGATTTCATACTATTGCCAGATGTACAAATTCTAGCATCTTTCAGCAATTTCCAGTACTAATGACTTTATTTACTAATAGCATTCAAATAACTTGTATGATGAGTCTAGACAGACTCTTAGTCTAATAATCACATTCCTAAGTGGTAAGCATGCTTCTTAACGTCATTTCAACATTACTGTCCTGTGGGCATTTTAACTTTAAATTGGCTTGCACCTTGTATCTTTCAAACGTGGACTTTGATGATGCTTTCTCCTAACTACAGAAATAATTGCCTGCCCCCAAAGAAATCGGTTTCAGGTACTGGTATTGTATAAAAGTAGCCCTGATCATTCTAACCCGTGTAGGATGAGAATTGCATGGTTAGAGGAAGAAGGAATAATTTTAATGAGTGATGACATCTTGAATGTTTCTTTTGGTGCTTTATTCATGTTTATTAGGGGAAAATAAATTTTATATTCCAGAAATGTCTTTACATGTTGGTTTGGGTATAACAATTATTGTGGATATGTGGGACCCCATCAGAATTAGAATATTCCATAAATCATTATTTAATCAGAATTTTATACGTGATTTCTAGAATTAGAATTTTGCACTGTTGGATTATATCAGTGATTAACTGGCAATGTTATTTGACTATAAACCTCTTGGGCCATTCTAAAGCAAAAGAAAGTTTTGATTAATGTCTATTTAATATCACTTTTACCAGACATATCAAAAAGAGAAAATATATAAGAATTTATTATTTTCATTGACAAAAGCAATGATGTATAGAAAACTCATCCCTTCTTTCTTGCATATCCTGTGTTACCCAATAAAACTAGCTATGCTAAATGATTAATTCCTAAATTTAAAATGGAATGTCTGCTACAAAACTAAATCATGGCCTGTAGACTGCACGGCATAAATCCTTCACAGGGTGCTAAATCCTTCACAGGGTGCTATAACCTTTATGGCTTTTGAAATGTGCCCCCATCAAGGAGCCCTTGGGCAAATGTACAAGGAATGCAGATGACATTTACATAGCCATTGTGTCAGATTAGACTTTGTGATCCTCCCACATCATCAGGCAAAGCCTGAACAGAGCAGATGCATAACAGATTGCCCAAGTCTGATGCATAGCAAATTAGTAGAGAAACAGCAGGGCCTTTATTCACACTTGGGCCCCATGTCCAAGGGGGCCCCTGACAGGAGGCAATCTTCAAGTCCAGCCCTTCAAACAAAAAGGTGCAGGACATTCAGCACCGGTTCTTTTCTTTTCCGTAGCACATAATTACCCAGTAACAAGCATGATCTTCTACTTCCCAGGGCTAAAGAGCAGGCAGCAAATATTTTGCAGCTGGCGTATTCCTGAGTCACTGGAAGAGCCCAGTGAAGTTTGTTTGATAACTGATGGATTTCCTTATGGTGAAAGAAATTATGTTGTCCTTGGTCCCCAGCAGCTGAACTTTACTCACCTATATTAAAAAAAAAAAAAAAAAAAAACAGTTCTTGATGTTGTCAGCATATTATCGTAAAAATCTCCTGTGTAATATAATAATACACACTAGTGTAGAAGAAGGTAAATTGAAAACATTTTCATTTCTTTTAGGTAGAAGCTGGTTGAAGGTGTTGTAGGAGAATGTGTCTCCTTTTTATGATGAGATTTAGCCTTTCCATCTGTGTTTAAAAATCGTTCATGAATTGCAATGACTAAGAGATAAAGTAACAAGAACCCTGGGTACAGCGAGTAGAAGGCCAGGAAGAGTGTCAGCAGGTCTGAGTTCTAGCCCTAAAGGCAGAGCTAAATAATTATTCAGATTTGAGCAAGCTCCTTGACTTTCTGTGTTTGATTTTTCCATGCCTGTAGGACGACTGTAATTTATCATCCAAACCAGGACAGGTTTGAGAGTGAACAAGGGTGCTAACAATAATTACACCACAATAACAGGTCTAAACGTGGATTGTGTTAGGCAAACCAGGGTTTGTGGTCACCCTGCTTATCTGTAAAGTGAAATTTGTCATTAAATGATCTCTACTAAGTAGCTTAAAAGGCTGTGATTTTAGGGAAATTTCTCTTTAATAATAAACTGTCATGAAGGACAGAACCTACAGGTCCAAACGGGATAAATGAGGCAATGAGTTAAGTAACCAAAAGTCAGTTAAAAAAAAAGAAAAATTGAGCCCTCCTTTTACATTCTTATGTCAGCCATTTATCATTAGAGAAAAGAGAAGATAGATTCGTATAAGCCTTTAAAAAATATTGCATGTCTATGTCATAAGTAGTCATA
Organism: Phocoena sinus; assembly: GCF_008692025.1. Lineage (NCBI taxonomy): Eukaryota > Metazoa > Chordata > Mammalia > Artiodactyla > Phocoenidae > Phocoena > Phocoena sinus. The sequence continues at coordinate 74,468,484 of NC_045768.1, read as the reverse complement.
TTTTATTCATAAAATCTTGACAACTTATTGAAAGTCTGCTGAAGTTTTTGACAGTCAACTTAGTGACTGCAAAGTTATCCTTTAATTCTCCATTTCCCCTTCAAATATCACACTTTCAGTATACTATCTTCATAATAATTGTTCCCCACCACTCCCCCAATCCCACCACATCTGCACGTGTACACGCACATGTGCACACACACACACACTCACAAGCACTCAGGAGATCTGGGTGGGAGTGGAAGAAGTTATGTCGGAAAGTATTTGTAATCTCAATAGAGCAGTTCCCAAGAGGGGGAAACGTTTCAGGAAATAGCAGAAAGACTTTCAAATATTTAACATAAAACAAGTAAATGGGAGCTAGGTAAATTCCAGAGCCCAGAATATTTATCTCTCAGTTCTAGGTATTTCCGTTTTCCAGTAGAGAAGCTGGCATTGGAATAGCCTCCAAAGAGTGTCCTTCAGGGCTTGAAAGTAATGTAGTCGAGGTACAAAAATCTCATCCTGCATCAAGGTTTAGTGGTAAAATATGTAACCTTGAAGAAAACAACTTTATAATAAGTTGCAAAAATCAGTTTTTATACTGGAATTGTGTTTTACAACTTAAAAGGTAGTTTCACACAGGTTATCTTACAGCCACCGCAACTTTATGAATACTTATTATTATTGTCCTTTTTACATCTAAGAAAACTGAAGCTTGGGGAGACTAAGTGACTTGTCCAAGCATATATAATGAATATATGGAAATTCCAAATTTGATCCCAAATCTTCTTACTCAGCCAAAAGTAGGATTTCTGGAAATCTTGAAAAAAAAAATATTGCTCAAGAGGATAAGGACAACCCTGTGTGAAATTAGGGTAACAGACAAGATGACCCCAGGAAGTTTCTAAAGAAAGTTAAAGCATTCTATTTTAAGATCACTGATTTTCCCCTAGGTCAAACAGTTTAATTCTGGAGAGGAAAAATTGCAATTTCACTAACAGAGGTTCAAAAATGCCTAAAGCTTAATTCAAGAATGGAGAGTTCAGTCCTTCCAAAATAGCAGTTACAACAGCAAAAGATTGCAAAATACTTCATGTGCAAGAACATAGTTCCCTCACTTCTCTGTTCTGGTGCAACCAAGCCTTCCTGACCTTCTTAATTGGTATGATTATCTTAGCAGAATCTCTAATGAGGGTCTGGTTTGCTGGCAGTCCTCACTGAACTCCACCCATAATAAAATAGACCTCCTAGAGGAAGTGCAGACGAGTAAAGAGGTGCAGGTAACGTAATTAGAACCCAGAAGCCATTCAAACATCATTTCCTACGTTTGACAGGTACTCACCAATTATGATTTTTCTTTTAGAACAATGTGGTGAAATCCTAACTAAGAAAAATGTTTGGATTAAATTTTAGTTTAATTCCTTGTAACTAATTTTTTGCCTCAATTCTTGGAAAGAAATTATTCTAAAATGTGATTCATACAATTTTCTGCAATAGTAGTAGAGTATCTAGAAAATAACTACATTTTTCCCACAATGACTACCGACCTCATTATGCCACAGGGTCATATTTCAGAACTTTGTTTCATCCTTTAAGATCCTTGATGTAGACATTTTAAACAACTGGCCTCAGGGCATAGTCTGGGCCTTTCTTTCAGCAAAGAAAGCCCAAATATTAGCTTGTCAACTGCTAACATTTCCCTTGCTCCCAAAAAAATAAAATGAGTAATTCCAGATTCCTATTACTGGGATCTTTTTGGGTCTTACGATGTGAATAATCAAATTCCTGAGATCACTTCTCTGGAAGAGATCATGAATAAGCTTTTGGATTTAAACACTCATTGACACTATATTTAAGTTTTTTATCATTTCCTACACTGGAATCTTAGAGAATTGTTACCAGCTGAGCAAGATGACCTGAATGTTTCCCTCAGGTTAACTAAACAAGCTTCTTCCAGACTCAAGACCCTGGTCTCCCTTTTCTTAGAGGATTTACTTTAGAAAACTTGAAATTGTGAATTCTTTCTCTGCCCCACGATGTACATTTTTTTGTAAAAGCCTCTTGCCATTTTTACAACCCAGGGATGCCTTTCTCAAGGACCTGGGAAATGTCTCTTTGAAATATAATCATCAAGGAGGATAGAGCCCCTATTTCCCAGTCTCTGGTGGGAGGGAAGGACCTTAACTTCAGTGGGCTCCTTGCTTCAAGTTGTATGTGGATCACGGTGTGTGTATATAAACTCCAGGTAGTACTTCTGCTCACTGTGTCAGCTGCTTTTCATTCTACCTGCTAATAGTCTTGTTTGATAAAAGTAGGTTCAGGCTTTCCCAAAAAGGGGCTTATAACTTGTGCTGAACAGAGTAACTAAAGAATACTTGGAGCTCTAGGAACAAAGTTCCTAGGGGAATCAGGGCTCTTCAGAATTGATCCAGGAGGCTGAAATATGCCCTAGGCACACATGTCATCATTTTACCTTTCAGACTACATCTCAATAGCTTGAGCTTCATTTTTCCCCTCTAGTTGTTAAAGTAAATAAATAGCCAAGTGGGTAATTCTCTTTTATCTAATTGCTAAATGGTATCATGTAATAATCAAAATGGTAGATAGGTAGAGGAGAATGAAAAATTGAAAATAATCGTTTTTAACAGTATAGACGATCACTACTGTCCCTTATTCCCTTAAAGAGAACTAGAAAAATATAAACAGGTGGTAGAGCAGTACAGAGAGAACATAAAGAAACTAAGTTGTCTCTTCTTCTAAAGGAGAGTCAGTGTCATTCATTCCTTTACCATGCATCTGGCTCTATACATCCTCTGAGAGTATAAAAACAAGCAAACAAAATACCTCCAAGTAGGCAAAAACAAGTGCTGAAGATTACTAGGAATAAATGTAACTTGTACAATATTGAACCGAAAGTAGGTAATGGCCATTACCTGCTTTTTTCTGTGACGTTTAATAAATTATTATAGGAAGGTACATGGTGTTTCTAGGAAGGAAGTGACTTCCTCTGCTGAAGACTTTTTAAACAGTCCTGCTGTCACTCTAATTCACAAAAGAACATTAATCCCACAGGGAGCAGATATCCGCTGGAGAAAATATAAACACAGAAGGCTCAGGTTTATGTAGAGAGAGATATAGAGACATGTATCATCCTGCAGCATTTTTTCTTAATAATGCAGTGACCCTTACCTTTGTCAGCTCAAACTATAAACATATTTAATGAGTGTATTTTTACAGGTAAAATTACCTGTGATTAAAAATATGAGCACAGGGCTTCCCTGGTGGCGCAGTGGTTGAGAGTCCGCCTGCCGATGCAGGGGACACGGGTTCGTGCCCCGGTCCGGGAAGATCCCACATGCCGTGGAGCAGCTGGGCCCGTGAGCCATGGCCGCTGAGCCTGTGCGTCCGGAGCCTGTGCTCCTCAACGGGAGAGGCCGCAACAGTGAGAGGCCCGTGTACCGCAAAAAAAAGGAAAAAAAAAAAAAAAAAAGCACAGTTAAAAAAAAGAAAAAAGCAAACATCTTTGTACCAACAGTAGGGCAAAAGAATAGAACAGGACAAACAAAAAGAATCCTGACTTGATCTAAACCTTTCCCCCTGACAAATTGATAGGAAGGAAGGGTTTCTCAAAGCCAAGTTCTCTTGCAGCAAAATCAGAGGAGCTACTTTTATATAAACTCCTGCCCTCCACGCCCCTGTCCCCATCTAACTGGAATGTAATCTTGTGGGGTAGGACTAATATCCTCAGATGAACTTTAGATACGTCAAAATGTGGGTGGGCTAAGAGTTTTATCTACCGTGCTTATTTTTCACATATCCTTCTATATTGATTTTCATCCAAGTTTCTGAGTGAAAGGATAGAAAATGTAGTTTTCTTTCCTTTTTCCCTTTTTACCCATCCTTCCTTCTTTTCTTTGTTCATTCTTTCCTCTCCTTCTTCCTTTTCACTTGTTCTGACAATATTTATGAAAGCTTTTTATTAACATTAATGAAAGAATTAAAATTCCCACTCTATAGCTGTTATGGTTTTTCAACAAATGTAGTTTCCAAAGTTATTTAATAAATGCTCCAAAGATAGACTATGGGTTTTACTTTTTACCACCAAGAAAAAGTTCCCTCTTCAGATAAAGAAGCCACTTATGATATGAGAAAACTGAGTTCTGTTGTCTTACTGCCACATGGCAGAACACTACACAGGTTAATTCTGAAATGGTATTTTATGAGAGGAAGTGAGTGCACATTTCTTACTTTGCTTTACACTACTATACTACTTATAGATTGGTCTCAGAAATTTGTAGGAATAAGACATCAGTAGCAGTATGACTCTTTGAACTGATTGCTTTCTTGAGGTGAGCGTCAAGGCAAGTGAGGCCAAAGGTTAGCAAAGAATGAAGAGATGTGAGTCACATGACATTGTGCAGTTGTATGCATAGATCAACCCTTTGGCTTTTCACTTGTTTGCTCCTTGCTAATAGTACCAGATAAGGTCCTTTTCAATAGAAGTTTTCTTTTCTCTCACATCTCTTCAAGTAGACCAAGTTTCTAGATTTTAGGTCATACAAAAATTGTTTGGAAGGAGATTGGAGAAAGGCCTTCTGTAACTTTTGATGATAATGCTGTCTGTATTCCTTGGGTCCTCTACATTATTTGTCCATATTTGCTTGCCAAAGTACAAAGAATCTAGGATTAGAGATGATATTCCTAGTTACATGAGTCTACTAATGACTTACTTATAAAAGCAGAATTGATGAACCTCCAAAAGAGATTTTCTTATTATAAAGTTAGAAGAAAGAAGCCAGGGAAGTTTCTGTCTTTCTCAAGGTTTTGACTAACTAATTTGAGAGTATGATTTGTCCTTTCTTCTTTGCCTAAAGATCAGATTGTACGCACAGCAGAGTTTTTGAGCAAGCTGTAATGCCTTGCAGAGCTCTTTAATGACATTTCTAGTAAAATGAGCAATTCTGTTAACAGAAAGATAGATTGGGACTTCCCAAGTAGAATACATGAAATTGAGTACATTTTTAGCCGCTTCAGAGCTATAGCTCTACAAAAGGGTGAGAATTTGTTCCACACTTAACACGAATATGTACGTCAACCATAACATGTTCATATTCTACTGTAGAAGATAATTGCATAAAGTCCATTTAGAGTTATTCAGGTAGGCCTGATGATTTGGCCATATCCATGCCCTTCCTTTAGAGTTTGTCAGGATTATGTTTTTTGGCAGGTAAGAAGTATGCTAGAGACAATGTGTCCTTGTGATTTGGGGAGATCTCATCTGGATTGTAGCATGTTTCCACTTGAGATCTTTTGGCATTACTAGGTGCCCTCCTGGGAAGCCTGAGATTATCTTCATGTAATTTATAGCCAGATTCCTCCTAACATTTTTTTCTTTAATGCTAGGATAAAATTTGGCTTAAATAGTGGTTCCTGTAAACACACTGTTATAGGGATAACAGAATTGCAGGGGCAAGAAATTGTGTAAGAACTGTCTTCTTGGCATCACGATCACCTAGGGCATTCCCATTTCTCTTAGGTCTGGATGAGTTGTTAGTTTTAGTGAGCTTCTGCCTTAATAATAGCTACTTCATTTTGCTGCATTAAGGAATCTAGAATTTTCTCTACCTGTTGTTCAAGAGTTAGTTTTGCTGAGGTTAAGAAGCCTTGCTTTTTCTAAAGTATCCCACATTAGTGAGGGACTTAATGTCTTATAAGTAATAACTCTCTTATCTCTGGGCAGTTAGCAAGTTCTCATAAAGGCAATCAGTTTTGCCAGTTTGCCTCCCCAGCCCTCAAAATAAGGGATTATATTCCAAGGGTGAACTGAGATTCTTTTACGGCATAGCCAGTCTGATAATTTCTCATTTATGATGACCCATCAACAAACAGATTCAAGTCTGAATTACCCAAAAAAGTTTCTAATAACTCCTCCTCATTGAACACTGGCAAGCCTTAGAAGCTAAATAGTCATGTGTTTCCTTTTTTTTTTTTTGGTCAGGAAAAAAATGTGACAGGGTTCAAAGTGTCATAGTGATGGATAAAATCATGAGAAGAAAGAAAGAATACCTCATATAACTCAACTCATTGAGAAATACTGTATATTTCCAATATAAGTAATGAAGATTTTACAGCTTTGAGACTCTTAGGATCAGTGAAGACCTCAAGACCTTCATCAGAATCCTCCACAAGTTTGGCAGTAGCCAGCGGTTGACAATCCTCTCTTTTTTGAGAATCATCTAATTTCTGGTTCATCATGGATTCCTCCTCTTACTTTCTATCATAGCTACTTTTCTTTTTTCATTTTAAGATGTCTTTTTGATTGTGTCTAAAGTGTCCAAAATCAGATATAAGGGAAATGTCAACACTTCTACTAGAAATCCCCTCTATTCAGGGTTATGCTTATTTTTCTTGCTCAATTTTTTGCAGGTGACTATCACTTTCACCTCAGTTAATATATTTGATAATGTATAGGGATCATTTTTATTGACAGTATTAAATAACTAGACTTCAAGTACCTTCCAGGAAGTATAATCTTGACATTACTAATATTCAATAACTTTCATAAAAAGGTTGAAGTAAGCAATATTTATGCACCAGTTTTGAAGTATATACAACCTATTTATTCATCTTAATTCTCCAAAACAGAATTGGTAAACTACTGAACAAAGCTGTGCTTTATCACTAGACTTGTTTTGTTGGGTCTACACAGTTTCTTTCTTTTTAATTGCACTTAAATCCCTTTAGTTTAGATATGCTCTTATAGATCTTCCATCCCTACCTGTCTTACACTAATTTTCCTTTTTTGCCTGACTTTGAGTGCATTTTATTTTGTGCTCTCCTCTCTAAAACATCCTTTTGTGAAGCTAGATATGGAAAGATATTACATACAGAGACCACATAAATTGATATCTCTGAGCAAGTGATTTTTAACTTTGGCATAAATATATCAAACCACATTGAAAAACATATTAAAAGCAGTTCCATAACATTCAGCATTGTACTTAACTCTAAGTATGTTGTTGATCTTTTTTTATCATATAGTATTCTTTCTAGGAAAATCCGTAGATAAGTGTATATCAGTGTTCATAGGAATAATTTTCCTTCTCTAAACAATTGACTTGTTTCCACACTACACATGCTGTGACTTGTGTTACTGATTTTATTTTCTTCTGCTGCTCTAGAGAACTTAGAACTAATTGTTTGTCGTCTTTGAGCAAGTATGCAGGGCCTCATTGCGTAGATTTTGAGTTTTCAACATTTTCCTGCCTCTATATTGATTGTCTATACTTATTTGGTCTTGGTTCCATTTTTCTTCCTTATTATAAATGCAGTTTACTATGCAGCATTTACATAGCTATGTGATTCCCCATAAGTTCTGTTTGCGTGTAGTAAAATGCCTACATAAATTAACAAGTAAATATTATGTTTTTCCAGTTACATATTATGGCTTCGAACTTTATATGCTTTTGTGTTAATATCCTATTGCTCTATATTTATACCTGGAAATAGTGGACATCACTTTTTCATCAGAATCAAGAATCTGCTACCCAGATTAGACAAAACCTATAAACAGAGTGCCTATCAAATTTGATTTTGGGAAACTTATTTGTCTTTGAATATGTTACACATGACAATAACTAGGGATCTCAAGTCAAACAGTTTTTATTTCTAAACCAAATTTCTTTTCTAGATCCCTGCCTATTTTAAGATCTGGGGGTATCTGAATGTGACAGCCTGTGAGGAAATCTGCATGGTTTTTTATCTCTAGATTTATTCCTTCAAAAATAAATATTTTTGTGTCTTCTAACACTCTCAACTACTATATAAAATATATGTACATAATCCCATGAGTTTTGGGGACATGGATAATTTTGATTTATTTGGTCAAATAAATAATTTAGTGAAGAATGAGTACATTTAGTGAAATTACTAACTTGAAGTGCTCTTCAACTTTTTTTTTTCCACCAAACTGGCCTATAGTTTTATTTAATTGACTAAACCCACCAGCTATTTGAGTGTCAGATTTATAGCCTAATATGCATAGCATTCAGCTGGAATTCTCTTTTGTATACATTCTACCTCTGTCTGCCTTGTCTGTCAGTGACCATGTTTAAACTCAGTTATGCAAACCCATGCATATACATAACAGCAGTAAAATTATTCAATACCCATGTGTCCTAAAGAAATAAAATGTAACCCAAGTGCACTATATTACAGGCCCTAGAATAGTTGCACATTTCAAGTATGTATACAAAACTTTACACAAATACACAGGAGTAGTAATCACAGTGTCACAGAATGGACCTGAGTGATTCTGTAGGCCCAAGTTCATTTTACAAATAAGAAAAATCAGTGATTTTTCTGTTTTTCAGTGTATTAAAAATTAGAACTGAGGCCCTGTCAAATTCCAGGCACTGTACACTAAACAGAAGACACAGAGACGAGGCACTCACAATGTTGAAAGAGTTACAGTTTAGCATGGGAGACAATAAACTGAGGACCATATTAAAAAAAAAAAAAACAGGATAAATACCAAAACCAGGGGATGTTTAAATGTTACTGAAGTAGGAAGAAGAAGCGGAAGGAACATGTGTTATGTCATCATTGGGACATTAGAAAATGATTCAGAGAAGGGGTGACACTGGAGCTGTTTCCTGAAAACAGTGAAGGGAATGTGTGAGGACAAATATTCCAGCAAGAGGAAGGCCTTGTTCCAATCAGAGAAATATGTAAGAGCAGCACACCTTCGAAGCCTTGCCAGTAAGTCGGTGTGGCTGGTACAGAGGATGTGTGTATCTTCACAGGAGGGTGAGAGGAGCATCTCCCAGTTGTGTGACTCTGGCTAAATTACTAATGATTGCGGGCCTTTATTTCCTCATCTGAAATAATACTTAATACTTACCTTGCAGCATTATCCCCACAGCAAGAGAAAAAGCTAGAAGGCAGGCGGGGTACAGAAAGAAGCTGGTCCAACTGATGGGGAGATCAAAATTTATCCAGAATACAATTGGGACAACTGGTGAATTTTAAGCACAGTAATGATGTTTTAAAAAATCATTCCAATGGCAGAGTAAAGATAGATTTAGGGGAAGAAGTAGATAAAGGCTGATGTCATTGCAGTTATCAACTCCTAAAATAATAAGGGCCCCACGTAGACAATGGAAGTGGAAATAGAGAGGAGGAAGGAGATTTGAGAGACAAGTGGTAGAATCAGTAGACATCAGTAACTGAGTAGATGTGATATATGAGGAAAAGAGTCAACGAGTTAAGAACACTTTGACATTATTAACTTCGGGAACTGGGTAGATAGTGGCACAGTTAACTTAGATAAGGAAATAGAAGAGCAGCTTTGGAAGGAAGAGGGGAATTGAGACTGAAGTGCCTGATGATGTAAAAGAGGCATTTTAAGATTATGATTTGGAGCTTATGAGAGAGGTGTGGACAGGGTGTGCATGGGATTTCTATCATAACCATGTTAGACGAAAGAACAAGTAGGATAAGATCATTTAGAAGTTTGTATAGCGTGAGAGCAGAGGACAGTCAAGGGCACAAACAGATAAAAGTCAAGGTGGAAAAATTATGAGGGAGGTTAAAGGAATGGTAATTTCAGGAAGGAGAAAACCAGGAAGATGCATCATAGAAACAAAAGAAAGACTTTCAAGGAAAGGGTCATCACAAGGGTCCAATTCTGGAAAAAGGCCCAGAAAGATAGGATTTGAAATATATGCATAGTATTTAGCCTTTTGGAAGTTACTGATGATTTTTCTTGAGTAATTTCAGTGGGGAAATAGGATCAGAATCCAGTTTCAGACTTGAGCTAGTGTATACAGTGAGGACCAAGAGCAAGGAGAGAGAAAGGTGCAGAAGAGTGGAGAATGCAGAAGAGTGGAGGGAAAGTTGATGGAACGAGGGAATGAGAGGATAAGATTCAGGGCACAGGTTGAAAGATTAACTGTAGCTAAGAGGAATGACATCCTGCCAAACAGGAATGGAAGAGGTAAATGGGGATAGTTGCAGATGAGCTTATAGGTAGGGTGCAAGAAGTTGAAGAAATGTGTATAATCAGAGAACAAAGCTGTAAGATAATTATAGGAGAAAATAAGAATGAATATTTATGTTTTATTTTGCCTTAAAATAGCCTTCATCAAATAGTAAAGCATAGTTCCTCAACTTTAGCTCCAGTATTTTCAAACTACGGTGAGAAAATTCTCACGTATTCTATGCACACTCTTCAAGACTTACTCACATAAAAGCCTCACTCCTCTTAATTGGTTTTGCAGACATTTAGTAAAAAATTCAAATGCAGCTCCTTCCCTCTACATTTACTGTAGTCATTTAAAAGACACAATCTGTTATATTTCAAAATTAGAAGTAAAATTTATATTTCACAGAAAATTGGAAAGCAATGTTATATGGTACAACTCACAATACAATTAATGAGTTTTATTCTTTTCATCTTCCCTTTCAGGATGTATTACGTTGCAAGATATATTACAATTTTAACTTAGATTTTTAAAAATAAATCGTTTGGTCAATTACAGAAAGATGAGCAATGGTCTTAAAAACAAATGCACAGAGAAAACAAATAAGCTACTGTAAATTGAAAGCCTTTTTATTTATATAAAACCCGGTGAGCTCATTTATGCAGTGTTTGGGCTATTAAAAGCTCTGAAAAGATTTTAGTCCCTCAATTTTATTCAATAGAATTGAGGGAGGTGGAGGAAGAGAAAGTAGAGTCACAGTTAGGTCAGATTTATGCTGTGGATCTGGAGGAAGCTGATTGTTTCTAGGCTTCATTGCGCTGAAGGGTAGATATTAGCCATGCGCCCTGATTCACAAATGAGAGTTTGTTTTAATCCCATCCTTCTCGGGTAGGATCCATCTACTGGTTTATGTCTATGTTTTCCTTGAAAACTTTATCCAACCTGGGAAGAGTGGTACTCCTCTTAGAGAGGAGATCCCAGATTTGGAGGCCAAAGATCTGCATGTGTAACTTCGGGTACATTACCTGATGACTCTGGGCCTTTGTTTCCTTATCTGTAAATTCCAGATACTACTTAATGTCTACCTTGCAGCATTATTATTAAAGTTCAAAATTATAAATATATAATATCCAACACAGATACGTTACATTAAAAAAAAAGTTCAGTGACTATTTCCTAATGATTAGTGTCTCAGAAAAAGGATGTAGATCCATGGGTTTAGAGGGAATAACATCATAAAGAGGTTAAATCCCAGAGAATTTTCTGGTAGCTAATATCTGCCCCTTAAAGTGATTGCAGAGTTCCAGAGACTGCTGCGAAGGTCATCAGCCTGCTAGAATAACATATCCCTTTACTGAAGATTTAGTGTTGTGGTTGTATAAGTTATAGATGCTATACATATATCTATTAGCCATTTTACACAATGATATGCAGCATTTTTTGAATATCTAAATTCTAAAAATATATTTTTTGTGTGCAAATATATAGACTCTAGCTGTGGTGATCATGGAGAGCAAAACGGTACATACTTTTTAAAACAGTTTTAAACAGTTAATCAAATACAGGTGGTCTTCAGTTTTCACATTTTTAATACTCACACATTTCAGTTACCATAGTTTAATTAAATAACACAATTCCAAAGAATATGGTCCAATTTTCAGTTACCATGGTAACTGAAGTAACTGTGAGTAATTACATAAAGTACATTGCTGCCAACTACTCCATCCCCAAATCACTGGATAACAGATGTGCACCATGATGAGTGACCAGTCACATCACTTCTTTAAAAGTCTGTTGGTGATTGGTCACAGTGCATCTGTTACTCAGCTCATGCTCAGACAGAACAGTGTGTAGTTGTGTTGCCTCCTTGTCTCTCAGTGATAAACCCATGTGATATTTTACAAAAGTGGATAATCAAAGCAGGAAATTGGCCGAAAAAGATGAAAGAGCAGCAAAGAAACAAAAAGCTATAAAGATTAACATGAAATCTGAATTGAATGTAAATGCAGTTATAAAAGAAATAGCTAACCATTAGACGGTTAACGGAGCTGCCGTTCAGGAAACTGTAGATGGGCAGCCAGATAACTTAGTTAAGGTGACTTTTATTGACTTAAATGAAGAAAGTGGTTGTGAAGGAAAGGATGAAGATGTCCAAGAGAAAGTGATGCCAGCTGAAACGCACATTAAAGAAAATCTTCACATACATACATACAGGGGAATGTTATTCAGCCATAAAAAAGAATAAAATCTTGCCATTTTTAACAACATGGATGCACCTAGAGGGTAGTATGCTAAGTGAAATAAGTCAGACAGAGAAAGACAAATACCATATGATTTCACTTATATGTAAAACCTAAAAAACAAAACAAGTGAACAAACAGAAGAGAAACAGACTCATAGATACAGAGAACAAACTAGTGGTTGCCAGAGGGGAGGGGGATGGGCAAAATAGGTGAAGGGGATTAAGAGGTAGAAACTTCAGTTATAAAATAAATGTCATGGGAATGTAATGTACAGCATAGGATATATGATCAGTAATAATTTTAGTAACTTTGTGTGGTGACAGATATAAGTAGACTTATTTCATAATGTATAAAAATACTGAATCACTATGTTATACACCTGAGACTAATATAATGCTATAAGTCAATTATATTTCAAAAAAAAGAAAGTTCTAAGAATAAGTTGTTGGAAATGATTCAAACTGAGAGAGAAATGTGACTATTTTCTAAGGCATAGAAAGGATTTCCATTCCATAATGTAAGATATACATATATATGTAAGTATGTACATTTGGGTACATTGATCAGTATAAAAATGTAATTTTTGGAAGCAGACATATTTGCTAAATAGGATGAGGTAGGTAAAAAGTTATTTTCAGAGTTTGGTGAAAGATCTGTAGCTTTTTTCCCAAGTGATTCAAAATTATAAATAAGACAGTGTTTTGTCACTCTTTTCTTCTAAATATTTTGAAACTGAATGTGTGCCAAAACATTGAGTAATCCCTTCCTCACTTGTACATCTTCTTTATCCTAGTACAGTTTTATGAAACCTAATTCATGACTCCAAATTTTATGTCTTTTTTATTCCTATCTTAAAAAGCCATTTTTTTCTTGGAACAGTGGGTCTCAACTACATAACTCCAGTACTAAATACCACTCTGGCTAGTGGAGTCTTCAGTTAGGTTTTACTGAAGATAAAAAATGCAATTGTATGCCCTTATTAGAAGACAGTAGAGAAGGAAAAGGAAAATTATAACAATAACAACAACAAAAACTCAATGAAGACAAATGAAATGTTTGACTCAGTAAGGATGATGGGGCTTCCCTGGTGGCACAGTGGTTGGGGGTCCACCTGCCGATGCAGGGGACATGGGTTCGTGCCCCGGTCCAGGAGGATCCCATATGCTGCGGAGTGGCTGGGCCCGTGGGCCATGGCCGCTGGGCCTGCGCGTCCGGAGCCTGTGCTCTGCAGTGGGAGGGGCCCCAGCGGTGAGAGGCCCGCGTACCGTGAAAAAAAAAAAAAGGATGATGCTAAGGATTCAGTTGTATTGAAAATACTTAAAACTTTGTTTAATCTTTTTTCCAAACCAACTATTAGCTGAAAGAAATTAAAAGTAAGCTGTATTAATTTATTGTGGTTATACAGAGACGCTGTGAAAAATATCCAAACGTACCCGTTACATCTTTAAGGCCAATGATTTTCCAAATGCTTTACCTATCAAAGCTATTCCAAAGGAATAAATAATATAACTAATAGATTTGAATTTCCCTGCCTCTTCCTATGGTTTTTGCTATCTCTTAAATCCATTATTCAATAAGGATCTATGAAGCCGAAATTATTGGAAAGATGTGCATTTGTATACGTAGTGCTGTTCATGTTTCATCTGTAAAAGTGTCAAAGAATAACAAATCTGGGATTTTCTTTTTGCATAAGAAAACGCTAATGGGGCAAAATAGAAATGAATCCCAGAAGATTACACAACGTCGTGAGGATTTGATCTGTCACCAGTGTAATGTCCTAATTTGTTTTGCTGTAGAAGATGCAGTGTGAGAGCTGGCTCTTTATTGAAGACTGTAGCCAACTTACTTCAAGTGTAAAATTTATATTGTCTTAGGTAATAGCATCAAGCAGCAATATGAACACTGGATGTAATTTATGTCACCATTTAGAGGCTATGTGTATTCTGCTGAAGTCATATTAACAACATTGTAGTCATTCTTAACATGACAGCTCCTGTATATATTAGTAATAACATTCTAGGCACATTATTTTTCTCTCCAAACCCCTCCCCAGATGCACTTCCCAGAAATTCAATAAATAAAAATAAAGTTTACGGGTTTATGAGAATATTGGCTTTCAGTATTAAATGACAGGAAAATCAAAGGATCTAGAAATCGAGATGTCTACTCAAGTAATCAGTTCATTCTTACAACAGGCTTTCCTTGCATTGCAGGAAAAAAAAAAGTGTTGTGTCTTTTTAGTTAACTGATGCCTTGATCAAATATAATAGGAAACAAAACATAAAAATACTTAAAATTATATATATGTATATATTTTCATATTTATATAGCCATATATATAACCACATGTATGTGCAAATTTCTAGGTATCTCTGACATGTCACTGCTAATTCATGTGCTAGATGGAGGGAGAGAGAGAGGTATGAAAAGCAAATTAAATGTTAATAAATTTTCAAACAAAAGATCAGTTTCTACAAGGATCCAGTTGATTCTACGTTTGTTTTTAATTTTAGTTCAACAGACTTTTTTTTCCTATGCCTACCTATTATTAAGTAATAGTTAGCTATTGGGGATAAAAAATGAATGAGTCAGGTTCCTATTCTTAAGGAATGTATTATGTAATTAAGAGAAATATTATAAAAATAGCCTTAGATAATTTCTTCATGATATTAATAGAGGCATGTCAGACCAATGGTGTTTTTCAGGGTATTTCTCTTATTTGATTATATCACTAATTCTTAGTTGGTACACCATGATATTTGGTATCTCATCTTACTTATCCTGTTTTCATATTCTAACTTCCCTCTTTCTTCACCTCAATTTTTTCCTCAGGAGAATTAATGGGTTTGTAGCTAGAATGCAAAGACGGAAAACAATAGATGGTATATTTGTAAAGACATTTAGGTGAGTTTGGGAGGCTGAGTGGACAGATTGCGAAGACTGATGGCTGCCTGTAAGATAAAACGTTGGGTAGGGATGGATGCAGCATAAAGGGGAACATAACATACTTTCTTCTCTTCCCTGTTTTCTCTCTTGTATTCTTTGATTCTCCCAATTGTTAGAACAAGATACTATATCACATAACTTCCGTAAAGAATAAGTTGGCAGCAACCAGCTTCTTTAAGATAGAATGATTTCCACATGGAATTCTGCATTTTTCTTTAACCGGTAGTTTGCGTGAAAGAGAGTAACCAATGTTATGACTTGAACCTTTCCCTTTTTGACTGAAAGCACCACCGTCCATCTGAGTAGCGTTCCCTCAAAAGGATGGACCCACCAGAGCACCAAGTTCAAAGCAACATATTCTTTTTACTGCTCCAGTGCTATTCTTAAGAAAAACAAAAACAAAACAAATAACTAGGACTGAGTACTAATCATACATAAGTAGAAGTGTATTCGTCATCCAAAGTAGTCCAAATTGTTTTGCAGTAACAAACTGATATCCTGGGTGGCTTTTAACAACACAGGTTGAGTTCATACTTTACTTACATGTCTATTTCAGGTTTGCTGAAGTTCAGTTCCCCATCAGCTCTTCTCCGAGAACGAGGCTGATAGAGCTGGTGATCCTGGAAAAGGGAAACGGGAATACGGCGAACCATGTGCTAGCTCTTAAAGCTTCTGTCTGAAGGGACCTAGACCATGTATGCTCACATCACTGACCAGAGCATGTCACATTGCCACACGTGATGTCAAGGAGAAAGAAAGTAAAATTGTCCTCCAGGGAGAGGTGGCGATTACTAATGAACAATAATACAATCTGTTGCAGTGGATTTCTTCAAACAAGGCCCTACATGAACAAGTCCTCTGTTATTTCTCTAACACCATGTCCTGCTACTTATGCCTGCTTCTCCTGCTACACTCCCCTTTTCATTCTCCGCTACAGGCTACTTATGCCTGCTTCTCCTGCTACACTCCCTTTTTCATTCTGACGCAGTCCTCCATGAGGATCTTTCTGGCGAGCCTGCAGAGAAATGCCTGCACTTCTGTGATATTTCTTATCTTTCTTCCTTGCTCTATTTTTCTGTACTCTCTAACATACTACATATGCCATTCATATTATTTATTGTCTAGCTTCCTTACTAGATTGTTAACGGCATGAAAGCAGGATTTTTTATTCAAATCTGAGCCACCATCACCTAAAATTAGTGTCTAGAATGAGGTAGACATGCAATAATTGTTTGTTGAGTGAAT
Source organism: Phocoena sinus (assembly GCF_008692025.1). NCBI lineage: Eukaryota > Metazoa > Chordata > Mammalia > Artiodactyla > Phocoenidae > Phocoena > Phocoena sinus. The sequence continues at coordinate 74,452,085 of NC_045768.1, read as the reverse complement.
CAGTTCATGAATGTATGGGGCATTTGATTCTCTCAGTTTGGGGATTCTCCCTGCCTGGTTAGCTTTCTCCCTAATGCTGTGGATTTGAGATCCTCCTGTCTTCCCAACCAGGACTTCTCCTTTCTCCTAAATTTGATCTCCCCTCATCTTCAGGAGACATTTTTGAGTCAGTGTGATATACAGAAAAAAATGATAATTTGGATATTTCGAAAGAAATATTGTTTTCAGTTTTCTGCCAGTGCAATAGTGCATGATTCTGGGTGAGTTATTTCAGTTGTTGGGCCTCAAGAAATGTGGTCTAGTGAAAAGAGTATGACATTTGTCATCAAGATACCTGAATGTAAATGCCAGCTTTACCAGCTTTATTATCTTAAAGCAAGCTATTTTGCTTTGGCTACATTCTCTTAAGCCTGATTTTCCTTCTTGGTTTTGACTTGCAGAATTAGGCCAGGAAAATGATGTGTTCTAGTTATTGAGTTCTTGGCCTCAACCTCCACACTGTCCTCTGTGTGTACTGGCCTCGGACCTAAGCATCTGGTGCCTGCTTTGCTGGCTGGCTAACACCAGGCTCTGGCAGGAGCGAACGCTAGGGAGAGACCACACGCCTGGAGGGAGAAGAGGTACTAGCTCCTTCCCACGGTGGGTGGTTCTATGAGTCACGCTGGCGGGCCTTCTTCACCCTGTCAGCAGCAGTTCCTTCCCGAAGGAGCCGTTGAATCCTGTTTGCTGTTTTCTAATGCTTGCAGAACCAGCTTCATGCTGCCCTTCCCTGCTCCAAACACCAGCACCAGCTCCCACTTCTGAAGTCTGGGTCCCTGCCCCACAGGGTCCCTCTTCCCAGCTCACAGATGCCTGCATGGTCGGAGCTGCACCAGCTCCTTAGACATCTGAACTCCAGCTCCTCTGGAGCCCTCCTCCAAGCTCCTGAATTGTAGTAATTGCTACCTCTTCTCTGTTCCCTCGGGCCTAAGGACTTTATAAAGTAGAAACTTTTGTGAAACTTTAGAATTCTTTTTTTTTAACACTTTGTAATAGTTAATTGAAAGTTAACTACTACTTAAGCCTTCACATTAAATTCTCTCTTGTTTTCTGTCCCCTGATACGATCCTGACTGATACACTACCTGTCCTATCAAAGTCATAGGGTTAGTGGGAGGATCAGATGAGATCATGTCTAGGAAAACACTGTGTATAACTCTGTATTGTCTGAAAAAATGAAGTGACCAGACCGGAGTCAGCCCTGCAGTGTACGCTCTATGCACCTCTGAGAGCTTCCCCCTAACGGCCTGTAATCAAACATCAAGTCTAAGAGTAAAAAATATTTGTCACCAAATAATAACCCCACTCAGTTTATCTGTGTGAATCGCCGGAAACAAACAAAACAAAAAAGCCTGTTGCTGCTTCTGCTCTTGAAGAGTGGGCGCAGGGAATGGCACAGGTTATCCCCACGGGAAGGAGATACGTGAGGTCCAAAGAGGACGGCACACCATTCAACAGAACACATTCATCAGTGTCTGGGTTTTAAAAAGGTAAAAATAGATCCGTAGTTAAGTTTCAGGCTGGAGCTCAATTCAGGGAACTGAATTGTGGAGTGAATGAGTCTGGGATTGCTGGGGGGTCAGGGATGCAGAGTTGGGCTAAGTAGTAAGAAGATAAAGAAACAGTGGAGTTGGAATGAGTTGGAGTGTATCATTGCCAAAGCAAGGCAATCTCAGATTTTAGTCTGCATAATTTGTGGTGCTGCTGTAGAAAATTAATCCCTGCAGCACTTGAAGTCTGCCAGACCTGCATACCGTGTATGAATGGTTCTAAGTGTTGTTGTGTTTGTTCGGAAATCAAGGTCAAGTGGCTGAAGGCCAGTACAGAGAAGACAGATGGAACTACCCGTGAGAAGTGATAGCTCAGAAGAAGGAGAATTCCAGGGAGGTAGGAGTTCTGGGCCTAACAGGACCAGGTAGAACTTAAGGTTCATGAAAGGACAGTAGAAACTGTTACCACCCCAGGACTGAGGCATGGAAAGAAACTACCATCAGGCATGAGGCGTTTGGAACCGTCTACCTATTTTATATGGCACAAAAGGCATAAACAAGGGAAAGCTGCATAAAAAGCATGACTAAGTTTTATTTGTACGGCATATAGAAGCCTCCCTCTGCCTTCCCAGCCCTGTCTCTATCTACCCCAATCATCTCTTGGAGAAATGTTCAATAAGATTTCAATTTTCTAATAATTTTATAGTCTGGAGATAGAAAATGAATTTGTGGGCTCCTTTTTCATCCTCCTCCTACCATCTGCCTCATGACAACTGCCCCGACAAACTTACATATCCTCCACAGCATCTCTACTGTCATCCCACCTCCGATGCCTGCCACTTGCATGCCATTATGTCTACCTTTCTCCAGCTTCTTTAGGACCTTTTTATTCTCTAAGAGTGCTGTGTTTTTTCTCCCTAGACTAGCTGAATGCTGACACCCGTTATCAATTCCTATACATCCCTCCATATTCTGCCACCAAGTCTTGTCACATATACACACACATCCACAAGCATTAAAAATATATCTCTCTATAATAGCCATCCTAGCAGGTGTGAGGTGATAGCTCATTGTGGTTTCGATTTGCATTTTCTTGATGAATAGTGATGTTGAGCACCTTTTCATATACCAGTTGGCCATATGTATATCTTCTTTGGTGAAATGTCTGTTCAGGTCCTTTGCCCACTTTTTTAATCAGATTATTTGTTGTTTTCGCTATTGAATTATAGGAGCTCCTTATATATTTTGGATATTAAAACATGAACCGTTTATGAGATATATGGTCTGCAAATATTTTCTCCCTTTCCATAGGTTACCTTTTCATTGGTGAGGATGTGAAGAAAAGGGAACCCTTTACACTGTTAATTTACATCAATTACAATTAATTTTAAATTAATTACAATTAATTTACATTAAATGATGCAGGCACTATGGAAACCAATATGGACATTCCTCAAAAAAGTAAAAATACAATTACCAGGGCTTCCCTGGTGGCACAGTGGTTGAGAGTCCGCCTGCCGATGCAGGGGACACGGGTTCGTGTCCCGGTCCAGGAGGATCCCACGTGCCGCGGAGCGGCTGGGCCCGTGAGCCATGGCCGCTGAGCCTGTGCGTCCGCAGCCTGTGCTCCACAGCAGGAGAGGCCACAGCAGTGAGAGGCCCGCGTACCGCAAAAAAAAAAAAAAAAAAAAAAAAAAATACAATTACCATTTGATTCAGCAGCCCCACTTCTGGGTGTATATCCAAAGGAATTGAAATCATGATCTTGAAGAGTTAGCTGCACTCCCGTCTTCATTGCAACATTATTCACAATAGCCAAGATATGGAAGCAACCTAGATGTCTATTGATAGCTAAATGGATAAAGAAAATGTGGAGAATATACATATACATACAATGGAGTGTGCTCCTGAGCCTTACAAAAGTAAGAAACCCTGTCGTTTGCAACAACATGGATGAACCTAGAGAACATTATGCTAAGTGGAATAAGCCAAACTCAGAAACACAAATACTGCCATGATCTCACTTATATGTGAAATTTAAGTCAAACACATAGAAGCAGAGAGTAGGATGGTAGGTAGTTGCCAGGAACTAGGTGAGAGGTGGAAATGGGGAGGTGTTGGTCAAAGGGTACAAAGTTTGTTATACGAGATAAATAAGTTCTGGAGATCTAATGTACAAATAAGGCCTATAACTAACAATACCAAATTGTACCCCTAAACCTTTGGTAAAAGGGTAGACCTTAGGTTCAGTGATCTTATCACAAAGAGAAAAAAAAAAACCAAAGAAACAAAAAACCAGAGGAGGCAGGAGGGAACTTTTGGAGGTAATAGATAAGTTTATGGCATTGATGGTGATGATGGTTTCACAAGTGTATATTTGACTCCAAATACATCAAGTTGTAGATGTTAATTATCTTCAGCTCTTTGTTAAAAAAAAAAAAGCTGTCAGTTCAGTGTGATCACATTTCAGAAATTTTCCTAAGGAAAAGGAAATTCTTCTGTGACTAGGGAAAAACCTAACCACAATGGCAGACATTGCATTGCCTGAATAAAAATTGCAATCAAGTTACCAGCTAGCACTGCAGTCATGTGAAGTGTTGGCTGGGCTGGAGGATTCACCACAGTGCTCTGTCCTGTGGCTGTCGGCAGGAGGCTTCAATTTCTCACCTCCTGGGCCTTTCTACCACCCTGTTTCTCACAACATGACAGCTCTATTTCCCCAGAGTGAAAGATCAGAGAGAGAGAAGGGGTGCCTAGGAGGAAGTGCAGTGTCTTTTATAACCTAATCATGAAAGTAAGATACCATTACTATCACTGTGAATAGCAGGAGACAGAGATCACCGGGGCCATCTTGTAGGCTGGCACCACTGGGAAGACTTAACAGTGCTTTACCTTTCTTTAGGCTACAGACCTCCCTCTCACCTCAGCTCAGGGTAAGTGAGCCAGTGGAAGGAAGGCAGGAGGCTTACTTTTATTTTTCTCAAAACTGGCAAGTCTGTCAGCCCTGTGTTACTTCTCCCTCAATTAAAGAAAAAAAAACAATGGCTTTTGGTTCTCAACTTAAAACTGGAAAATAATGTTTACATCTTAAACTCCCGTCCTTCAGGTCCTGACCCATAATGGTAATCATACATACTTTCAAGAATTATTGTAAGAATTAAGTATATTACATATGATAAGAGTGCTCAAAAACTGTTCCGCTTTACACTTTTTCTTCTACGTGAACTGAAAGAAAAGGAGGGAGGGAGGAAACCATTAGTGTTCCTAGATGTAGACAAAAGATTTTTTTAAATGAAGCTTTTAAAAGTCAACAAAACAGTGTTGTAATGTGGTTATATCTTGTTTGTATTCTTGCAAGGAGGGATGCTTATTGCTGGAGAAGGTGTAAAAACTACCTGAGAAAGAAAATTTTTTTTAACAGGAAGCATCTTGCATTTTTCTGAAGGAGCATGGAAATGAGGTATCTGTATATAGGGTATGGACTGCTGTCATTCCTTGGAGATAAACCTAGGAGGTGGCTGTTTTATCAGAATCCAGAACACCTGCCATGGAGAGCAATGTGAAGATTTTTACACTTGTCCTCACATAAGGGGGGGAAAAGTGATGCCGTTGAGATAATCACCGGAAATACTCACCAAAGAGAATACAGCAGGTGACAGGAGATGTCGCCACAGGCTTTGGATTCTCTGGGGTCACAACACTTAGACTGCTGGACCATGATCTTCAGCAATCGGATTTCTAGTCTCCAAATCATGTCTTTAAGGACCATGCAAATTACCAGTCGAGGACTTCAAATTTAAATTGTTGCCCTCTTTAATTTTAAGTGAAACCTTAAGTATACCATGCTTTCCATAGTAGTCATCTTGTTGTGTGTATTCAACAAAAATTTATGACTATCTTAGGAATTTTTCCCCTTATTTGCCCATGTCATCAGTCAGAGAATATTAGGAACAATTGAAAAACATGTTTCAGTGCCACCTTACTTGAAATTGACCACTGTTTTTAGTACTGCTGTAAGTTTTATTCCCTACAAAACAGGAATATTGATCAATTCTACTTTGTCTGATTCCCATAAAAATTATGCTGCTTTGGGCTTCCCTGGTGGCGCAGTGGTTGAGAGTCCGCCTGCCGATGCAGGGGACATGGGTTCGTGCCCCGGTCCGGGAAGATCTCACATGCCGCGGAGCAGCTGTGCCCGTAAGCCATGGCCGCTGAGCCTGTGCCCGGCGACGGGAGAGGCCACAACAGTGAGAGGCCCGCGTACCGCAAAAAAAAAAAAAAAGTATATTTCTGACAGGGGGAAACTTCCATTTTGATGAAACACCAAAAATTAATAAATCCTCCACTTAAATCTTAGATATGTATTTATTGGAAGAATTTTTATAGAATAGTTTTTGGTCTCTATATTCAAACAGTATTTCTCCTCCACTAACCTCATATTTCCAGTGCTGAGGGTTGTAGGTAGTTTGTTTTCTCTGTAGGATCTCTGGTCCTGATGCATTCTCTCATAATACCAGAGGGCCATCAGAGAATTCCCAGAAGTCATTCCTCTACAGGGACAGCAACCAGTAATGTAACTATCCATGGCAGTGACTGCAAACTACATAAATCTAGCTTATTTGATACAAAATAAATGTAATGGCTGCAACTCAACTTCCATTTAGCTGGACCCTCAAAATGCCCTCAACAGCTCTAGTCACACGAAAACAATAAAAAGAAGTCAGAGTTGAAAGAGAGTAAAATAAAGCTAAAGGATTAAAAATTAAAAAAAAATTTTCAAATACGCAATTCAGCTTAAACACATAACTAGATCCCTTCCAGGCATAGATCCTCCTCTGGGCACTTATAATAATTACTTTTCAATATAAAGTTTTTATTGAAAATAACTTCCCTTCCCCTCAAATTGTAAGTACATGGGGCTTTTTTTGGTTTTGTTTTTTGTGTTTTTTTTTTGCGGTACGCGGGCCTCTCACTGTTGTGGCCTCTCCCCTCGTGGAGCACAGGCTCCGGACGCGCAGGCTCAGCGGCCATGGCTCACGGGCCCAGCAGCTCCGCGGCATGTGGGGTCTTCCCGGACCGGGGCACGAACCCGTGTCCCCTGCATCGGCAGGCGGACTCTCAACCACTGCGCCACCAGGGAAGCCCATAAGTATATGTTTTGATAAAGTTTCGTGTGTACACACTCTCGTTACTAGTACTCAGATAAAAAAGCAGAACATAATCAGTGCCCCAGCAGGCCTCTTGTGCCTCCTCCCATCACTATCCCTCACAGTCCCTATTCTGACTTCTAAAATCACAGATTCGGTTTACCTGGTTTTGAACTTTATATAAATCGATTCATACAATATGTACTCCTGTGTCTGATTTCTTTAGTTCAATATCATTTGTGAAATTCACTTACATTGTCGCATATTGTAGTTCCTTCATTTTCATTGCTGTGTAACCTTTAATCGTGTGAATGTGCCATCATTTATATACTTGTTCTATGACTGATAGGCATTTTGGAAGATTCCGGTTGAGTCTGTTACTAATAGTGCTGCTGTGCCTGTTATTTTCTGTGTCTTAGCGTGTAGAATGAAGTGCTGGTAGTTATACATCTAGAGTGATAATTGCTGGCTCACAGAGTATTGCTGTTCAGCTTCAGAAGATACTGCCAAAAACTTTCCCAAAATGTTGTACTAATTTACACATATCTTGGCTGAAACTTTTTCATTTTAGACATTCTGTAAGGTTTATTTATAGTAATACCAAAATGTTATAATTGGCATTTCAGTGATTACCAATGAAGTTTACCAACTTTTCATATGATTATTGGCCTTTTAGATATCCTCTTTTATAAAGTTATCTACTTAAGTCTTTTGGCTATGTTTTCTCTTTGTCATTGTCATATATTCATTACAGTGCTTTATATCTTATGGCTATACTTAGATTGGCTGCATCTTCTAAAGAAATATCTAAATGAAATAAGAAGTGTAGAAATTTTAAGTGCATGTGTGAAAAGAGTGAAAAGTTATGACTTAGATGGAAAGCAAGTGACTATGTTTAGTACTGTCACCTAGGAGATCATTTGCATTCTCATATCTTTTAAGAACTAGTTTTGTCTCGTTCTTATTTATAATCATTTAAAAAAATATAGGTTATACAAGATTATATATAATGCTCTATAAAGACCTTACTCCAGTTAGAATATTGGGGGTTGTAAGCTTTTATTTTCTAAATTCTCAAATGCTTTGAAAGGAGCTTATTGTGAATGTACTTTTTTAAGCAGGAAATAATTCTTTTTTAAATTATGGTCTTTTTACTCTACCCACAATTCTTAATGGGTTTACTTTATTTGGTCAGATTTGACAGAAATTTTCATTATGATATTTGCAATGTCCATTATGTTTACGAATTCAGTCAAATTCTAAAACTAAAACACATTCCAGATTTCATTATGAGTTTTCCTTCACACTCTTTATAAGAGCTCTAATATTTGTCCAGTGTATTAGAATGTTTTCTGGCATAGTGCTAACAAAATTAATATTGCCGGAGTGTTAATATTTCTCGTTTCTCACTTTCCTTATGTTTCTCCTTTCTTCTAAATACTTACTCTGCACTACTCAAAAATATTCATTCCGTTAATTAAGTCACTAGACATAATCAAAAGTGAAAGAAGATATATTAAATACACTTCTCTTAGGGTAGAATAATTCAAACAAGCTCTCCTCGAAAGCACAGTATGAGCCAGTATGAGCAGAGTATGGGAGAAAAAGATATACTTGTTTACAGCCCTGGTCTCCTAAAAACTATGAAAGGAAAAAATTGTCAAGGTTTTGCCATAAATGATGAATCATCAACAATATTGTTATTTTTGTTTTCACAAATTTAAAATTCACACACAGTCATATCCAAAGATATCAAAGATAATTTCCAGCTGGATATAATGAAACCCATGCTAAGAATATTAATCAAATTAAATCCAAGATTCTGGGAATAATTTCTTTTATGCAGAAAGTTGCATTGCTGGTTTCTCCTCTTACATTAATATCAATAGTTTTATACAAAGCAGGAACTTAAAAAAAAAAAAAGAGAGAGAGAACAAAGACTACAGATGATGTAAAGATGTGATGATTGCAGTTAATTTTTGTCTCCTGTCTGAGCGCTGGAAAAAAGACACCTCCTAGAACTGAGAATTGTTAACATTTAGATTACATATTCCTTCTTTTTAAGCTCATCTATAAGATGGTCAAAAGCAAGAGGCTTTTGTTAACACTGCAGGTTGGATTGTCTTAGGCTTTGAAAATGTGATTTAAATAGAGAAGGAATCATTATGGATGAGCATATTGGATTTTGCAAGTATTTGACTGTTTTGGTACTTCAAGCCTGAATGTTTTCCAACTCTCTGTACCATGGATGCTTCCCACACACTGAAATGTCTTACTGTTGTATTCAGAGTGAAGGAAACCAGGCAAGGAAGTCTATCTTCCAAAGAGAGTCCCTCTATATATAACATTCATTTAGCTGTCAAAACAGAAAAAAGGCTGCCTGACAAATGTCTAAATATCAGAGTGTTCATGTAGGCTCATTGTCTGAGGTTTGTGTTTTAAATTTACATTTAAACATGTTTATTATATTTATTGCTCATATAAAGATTTTCCCATTTTAGTTCTAAATGATGTGTGTACTATTTTTTTGCGGTTATGAAAAGTCACATTTTCTGTGGTAAAGGTGAATTAGCTGTCTTTAGTAGAGTTTTATATATCAGGAGGCAGAAAAATATATGAAAACGAGTTTTTATATTATTTGACTCATCCTTTAGTAAGACTTCATAAAAAATACAAATATGGCACACTGTTCTTTCTTTTTTCCAAATTATTATCACAAATAGAACCGTTAAAGGTCTATCTATCTTCCTCTGCTCCAAATAAAATTAAGTATTGTTCTTTTAAGTCCATAAACTTTGCTTGGAATAGAGCTGGGGCTTAAAAGATATGCTAGAATCTTCTAAAGGCTTCAGGTGCATTCAAATTCTGCACATATACAAACTCAGGGAAAAACGTATGATAAGCAAAGTTAGGTTTCGGAGTCCTGTTATCTCTCTTCCTGTGCCTTTTTCATTTCTCTTCTAGGGTCTCTTCCTTCTGGATGCCCAATAATCCATTCCCATGTTAGTTGCTTTCTCCCTTGAAGGAAAGCTTTATGATTGATCAATTCTTTCAAATAAGGATATAATGTTTTTTTTTTCCATCTTGACGATTCCTTGTGCTATTTGGATTTAAATAAAATTTTCTGGAGAATGTGTGCTTAACCCAAAGAAGTACAGTTTTAATGTCTGGATTCTGATGTCCTATTTGTCTTCTCACTTTATCTTTATTTTTTGGCTGGCCAGGTCCCAGGGCCTAGGAAACCTTCCAGAGTGGTCTCTAGCTTTGGAGGCAGGGGGTGCTCCTGAAGAGGAAGGGGCTGTGACTGAGGGAGTGGATGCTGCTCTCTGGATTCCAATGTCCTTCCTTCCTTCTTTCCTTCCTTCCTAAGACAGAGCAAACTGGGCTCTTGTGTGGGCTATAGAGTATAGGTTAAAGGATCTTAGTGAAGGCTAAGTTGAAAGCATTAAACACAAATAAGGCAAGAACTTGATTGGGTGGTGATAGCTCAGGCTCTGAGTAATAAAAGAGGGAGGCTTGGAGCTTGTGTACAGTTTTAAGACACAGTTTCCGAGAAGACTTCAAAGACTGGAGTCAAACAGTGAACACTGTAGATAGAGTTCTCTGGTCCCTAGGCTAGTAGCATCTGGGAAGAATCCATTGTTATATTGTCCTAACCAAGTGCTCTAGAGATTGGCAGAATTAAAACAGCACGAAGCTCTCAGTCCTGACCCACATAGTGTGAACAGCTTCTCCTTATAGCTTTTAAAGATCCTGACTATATTTGGTTCTTCTGGAAATGGAACCTATTTGGGGCACAGGGCAACACTGAGGAGATGCTAAAGAGTTCTCCTAATTTTTCCCATATCTGCCAGGGATGGTCAAGGGACCTAATCAGAGAACCCTTGAAAATCGCAGGTACCTTTCCATTTAAAGTACCCGTTACTGAACGTAAATTCGTGTGCCTGACGCACAGTGAGGCCAAACCAAAACGTCAGTTTGGAGCAGAGAAAGGTTTATTGCAGGGCCATGCGAGGAGATGGGTGTCTCATGCTCAAAATATCCGGAACTCTCCGAAGGCTTTCAGCAAAGCATTTTTAAAAGCCAGGTGAGGGGGGAAGGAGTGTCCCAGGGTATGTGATCAGCTCACACACAATTCTCTGATTGGTTGATGGTGAGGTAACAGGGCAGTTAATATTATCAATCCTTAGAAGCCGGTAGTTCTGGGGATTCATGATCATCAAGTAATTAATTTCTTCCATTTGGTGGTGGATTTAGCATCTGTAAAACAACTCAGGAAGTGTGCAGCTACTATTACCTACGTAGTTCAGAGAGGAGCTACAGCAGATGATATGGGGGAGGTACCTGTCCTGGGAAGGCCTCCTAGGGTCCTGCTAGGTTACACATCCACGTTTCCGTGGTGCGACTTACTTATTTATAAGTTCGTTCATTCATTTATACATTGAAATAAAATTTATTTTACTTGTACCCTAGGAGATGGGATTCAGTGTTCAAGAAGATAAACAAGGTCCCTGCTCTCATAGAAGGATCTGGACAATGAATGAGTAAGTAAGTTATACCACTCAATTCTCACTTTTAATGAAAAGTCCTTATTTCAGCAGGTTTGTTTATTGATAATGAAGGACCTAAGATTTGTGAAAGGGTATATCCAAAATAATTTATTCATAAATATTCAATAATATCTTATAACTGACAATACTAGATACATCAAAAATTATAGAGAATGCTCAATAAATGCATGCAGCTTCAGAAGGGGTCAAAGGGAATCATCTTTAGATTACCCATCCTTTGTCTAATGCAATCAGATATAATATTTAGGAATTTGTATCTGTATGTAGGTACCTGAGTTAAGAATCAAGAGTAAAGGAGACAACTTGACTGTTTTATCAATTTGCATTTTTATCAAGACCACTTATTATGTGGAGATTTTATCTTTTCATGTCATTGCATTTAAAAATAAAAGGTTATTGTAAAATCTGGCATCATAAGGCATGTATCAAAGTATCTTCAAGGAAATTCCAAGTCATTTGTGAATCAAAGGCAGGTCTTTTCGTAAGTATGGTGGCAACTTGTGGCAGTATTGAATTTTAATGCAGAGTACTTGCCTATCTTATCAGAAAGGTGGGATTCTTTAAGAAAAAGAAAGCTACTCTATATATCAATACATGACGTGATGTGATTAGGCCTTAGACACTGACATCTTTAAACCGTGTTGTAGCTAGGTAAAGTTAGTTGTTTACTGAGCATACACTATGTTCATTGTGTGGCAGTGTAATACATAGATGGATAAGATATGAATCATCCACTTAAGAAGGCTTTAACAAGGTTTATGTTGGCTTCCTTCATTCCAGATAAGTTGATATAAGTATTCCGACCTTCCATATTACCATACTTGTCGTAGTGCCTTGCTTCTGCGATCTTCCTTAGCCAGTATTTTTGATTGAGTGGAAAGTGAGTGTAGGGAGTGATGATACAGTCATAACTTAATGGGCTAGTTCTTCCTCAGGAGGGAGATACGAATATATGCTCTTTGAGACCGATGGAGATGATATACTGTACCCTCAAGCCCTCTGCCATTTCAGCCAAGTTTTCATCTCCGGAGGAAGAATTCTAGGACAAGCATAACAGCCTGAGTGGTCTCACTGCAGGTTGCTAGATAAAGTGCTTGTGCCATCTCTTCCTCTAATGATTTTTCTGCAAAGGCACCTCCATTGCATCACTGCCAGATGGAAAGTTTACTCGTGGCTCCTCTCCAGTTTGAGCCAGGCCATGCTTCCTCTGAGGGCCATACAGTTCAGGCTAGCTGGTTAATTAACAAGCTCTTTAATAAACACCTACTCTGTGTGGAACACTCTGTGCAGTTCTGCTCTCTACCTATACAAAACCTACTCACACATCACAGCTCAGCTCCAGGCTCTGCTCCTTTGCCTCCTCTACTGATTCTAACCTATGTTGATGTACCCTGTGGAAACGATCATCTGAACCATTTGGCATTTTAATATTTTTTTATCATTTGATTTTTTATTGATATCTAAGTGTACACTTTAATTTCTAAGCCCAAAGACGTTATTTTTCTATTGTTACTTATTATAGTTGAAGATTACTTTGTGACTAATTTATTGTTACTTAAAATACTGTTTCCCAAAAGTGTTTCAGGAAATGCTAGTCCTTAGAAAACTTCTGGGAAAAAGGGCAGGTGGTGGTGTGAGACGGTCGAATAAGTTTGTGAAAAGCTGTACACCATTTCTTCCCTCTTAAAAATACATTGAAGACAATTCAAACTTTGCAAATTCATGTGTTAAAGATAAAATTTTAACTCGGTTTTCCCTAAATTTAACCAATTCCTTGTTTAATGAGGTCAGATATAATCTTCAGGAATTACGTCTTTATTTAGATATCTGAAGTAAGAATTCACTATTAGAGATAGAAGTTTAAACTTGGTGTGGTTTGTTTTTATGGTGACAGTCAAATACCTTTTACCTTTTTTACCAGTCAAATACCTTTTTTACCTTTTTATATATATAAAATATACCTTATGGGTATATTTTCAAACAAAAGCCCCTCCCCTGTCCCTTTACTGAACACCATTTAACATCCCTCAAAACCAGCACTCTACAGAATAATTTTTGGGAAATACATTTTCCCATTGTAGGCAATAGTTACGGCTAGTGGTATAATCAAAGTAGATGCTACATCTGAGAGGTAGCATCTGTTTGGCTCGTGGCTGTGGTGAGGAATATCCTAGATGTCCAGAAACTTTGTACAGGCAGGGGTTAAGTTCTCTTACTTAGCCTTTGAAGCTGTGATATAAGTGATACAAGAAAAGCAGGTGTAACATCTATCACCCCAGTGGTAGTCAAGGTCCATTCAGTTGATCAGATTATCATCTCTGTCACTAAATAGAGAAGGACTGTCATTTGGTCAAAACTGTCTAAAGCTCAGCTCCCATGCTAGAGTCTTCCAATAAGCTCAGGAGACATTAAACCAGACAGTTTCCTTGTCATCAGACTTGAAACTACAAGGAAGTCCATAGCATTATTTAGTTGCACAGGGTACATTTTATGAAATACTGTACCTGAAAAGTCAGAAGGAGGAAAATCACTCCAACAGAAGTAGTGTTTCTATGTTTTCTCACATAGGAAGTGGTGTTTTCTAAGTTTTCAGATAAATGGCTACAGAGTTTAGGAAAATGTTCAGGAATTGATGCTATGTCTTGTTTTTGGCAATGTCAATTAGAGATTTTTGCCAGGTTTCTCCATTGTAAAATTTGAAATTTTTCATTTGAAAGTAGTAAATATGTCGTAAGAGATACTTTGAGACTATGCAAATATTTTGTTTCTCATCATACTTTGACCCAGTAATTTTAGCATTAGTTGATGACTCCTGCCTACAGTACCTATTACTAAAATGTTCACCAAATGGCAAATTTCTATCATTCCTCCTACATTTATTAAGTGCAATCCTAGTATAAGGAAGAGCTACCCCTTTTACCCCATTTATTTGTTTATGTATTTAATTACTTGAATCAATATAGACTCATGGAGATTTATTTTATTTGATGTGCTATTATCCATTGCTTATTACTGTTTAGTTTTTTCCTTAACTTGTCTCAGCTTCAGCTTTTGGAAACATCTTTAAGTTGGCTTTTGTGACCTTCATCCTTTTTTTGTTTTAACACTTCCTTACTTTTCAGAACTCTAAGATATTCCAAGCTCATCTTGTACTTCCTCAGTAATTTCCCAGCCCTAGAATCAGTAATTTTTCAAGTGTTTTTGTTTCTTTTGGGGAATTGTTTATAGAAACCAAGATCTAGGCATAGAGTGTTCTCATTGCTACTGGGACGTCATTGCTGTTATGCCATCTCAGTGAATACAGCTAGAGAATATTTGTATGTATAGTAACCCTTGTATATATACATCTACATCTATTTCCTAACAATTCACATTATTTCTAATAAAATCCATCAGTTCCAACTGATATTTCCAATTCCAATCTAACATCACCTAGTTTATTCTAGCCTTCTCCTTTCCTTATTTGTAACTCCTTTCTCTGATAGTGAGAAACCTGTGTCTCATTATCCACAATCCATTACTATCAGATACACTGACATACAATAGTCACAGAATTGCTAATCCATACTCCAGTGAAATCCAATTTTCCAACTGAAGCATTATATTTGTGTATAGTTCTTTTTTTCTTTAGGCTTACAGTATCTTGTGAAAATACTTTTTTTTTTTTTATGGAGTTATTTAGTCTATTTTTCTCTGACCCCTGCAGTGGGACTATTTATTCATTTGTAATAGGATTAGGTTTATTTGTTATTCTTGTATTCCATTTTCAGTCCTTCCCCTATATCCAGTTTGAATTTAATTATTTATTGCTTCTGTTTATAAAATATTGCTATGATTCTAAGATGCAGAACTATGCATACAGGTACACTCAAAGAAGTTTCTCTTCCTCTCCTTCTTTTCTGATCCACTTCCGTTCTCATTCCCCTATCCTTTCCACTCTATTCCCACCACCCCAGAGGTAACCCATCTCATTTGTTTCTGAATTTTTTTACCTGAATTACTTTTTGCACTAATGAGCAGATATATTGATATTTTCTTACTTGTCTTTCTTTATGAAAGGCTGTATGCTATATTCTTTTGTACTTGCCTTTTGCACTTAAAAATCCAACCTGAAAATTACTCCATGTCAGTAATAGAGATCTTCCTCATTCATTCTTACAGCTGTATATGGAGCACCTAACGTTTTTAAGGGTCTGTACATACAAACTGATGAGAACGACTGATTGTATTCATTGATTGTGATGACTACTTATATTCAAATCAAAATAAAATACCCCATGACTTGCCGCCTGAATTTTTATCTCATCCCTGGCTTCATGGTCAGAAAACATACATATGTCTAACTTAATTTCATGCACATGCTCTGGCTGGTGCTTATTACTCTCTTCCTTCCTGTTTCTTCTTGCTCAAGTTGGCTGTCGCTTCCTCTTGTGGTCTCATGTTTGAAATGAGTCATTAGTTTCTGTTCTCCCATGCTCTGTCTTGCCTCCAGGCACCTTACATCAATATTGTTTCTACCTTGGCAACACCACAACTCCTGGCCTGTGTGTCAGTTTCACTGTAAACTCCCCTGGTCATGGTGGTCTTGCTTTTATAACCAGATCTAGTCTAGCTGAGTCTAATCCAGCTAACTCTACTCCAGATTTTTCTTTCGTCTCTGACTTCTCTGCGGCCCTCACTCACTCTTAGGCAAAATACCTGGGATACTGTCCCATTTGCAGAATAAGGCTTGGCTTTAAATTTTAGCACTTTTTTTTTTTTTTTGGAAGAGGCTCACTTCTTTTTACTGTATCTTTGCAATGCTTTTACTCTATTCATTTAGGACACTGTTAAACAGTTCCCTCATGAAATTCATCCATTATGGTAAATGTTTTCACTTCATGGAAACCTACTGAAATGGAAAGTATTTTGAAAATAAATGAAACCTATTTTTGAAGACTATGCATGACCAGATTTAGCAAATGTTGATAGCTTGGAAATTCCTGATACTTTAAAGGAAGAGGGGGAAAAAAAATCCAGTTCTGTGCTAGGAAGTTTTTAGCCTGCACATGTAACTTTATTTTTATAGATGTAGTGATTAAAATCTTGATTAATTGTTCCAGGAAGTCTAACTCATGAAAAACAAACTTTCCTATTATCCAAATAAGTGTACACACAAATCAAAATGCAGGGATGCTATCTCTATGTTTAACTCTCTTCTCACTAAAATGTTATGAGATTCTGTTCATTCCCTTTTTCTGTTGATACACATAACAGTTTAGACATCTGGATTTGAGCTATATGAAAAGCAGGGGACAGCCATTAGAAGGAATAAGTAGAAAACATGTGCAGTGAATATTTGTGATAAAACAAGCCATTTCGTTATCCACATGCAGTTGGAGACTTTTTTCTACTTTCTCATCTTTGGCAGAAATCAATTTAACTCTCACATCAATAGAACATCTCCTAGATGAACCCCTGAGGTGGGTCTATAAAGGGTATCTGATTTTTTCATTAATGCAAAGCTATTAAAGCCATAAATAGGGCTTAACAGCATTCAACATTCATTGCAGAAGGGCTCCTCTGGCAAAGTTGTATACAGAGAAAAAGAACAATTTCCTATAAATTCTGGCATTTAAAGGTGGGAAGTGATCTGAAAATTGTACGATGGAAATGTAGGTTCTAAGGATGAAAATAGGACAATAGTGGTCAGATCTGAAGAATTCACTTTTTTTTTCCAGATCAGGTTTAATTTTGTTTACACTATAAATGGATACACACATACTTGATACTCTAAAAATACACTGTGTATATTTACTTGCCACAGATGTCTGATGAATCACTGTACAGTATGTTTCGGATAGGTGAAAATGATTGGAACATCTAATGGAATAGCAACTAAATATAGTACTTTAAAATAAATTACAGGGCTTCCCTGGTGGCGCAGTGGTTGAGAGTCCGCCTGCCGATGCAGGGGACACAGGTTCGTGCCCCGGTCCGGGAAGATCCCACATGCCGCGGAGCAGCTATGCCCGTGAGCCATGGCCGCTGAGCCTGTGCGTCCGGAGCCTGGACTCCGCAACGAGAGAGGCCACAACAGTGAGAGGCCCACGTACTGCAAAAAAAAAAAAAAAAAAAAAAAAAAAAAAAAAAAATAAATTACAGAGGTTAAACATCCTGAGACATTTTAAGGTTAGCTCTGCCTAATTGATAAACAGGGTATTCATTTGTCTTTTTTCTCTGCATTTCTCATTTTTTGAGATCAGATAGCTTGTTCTACCAAATAGTTTCTGAGATATCCCATCTTCTTTCTAAATGCTCCTTTTTTTTTTTGAGACAGAGTTAAGAGGTGTAACAGGTTAGTGTGAAATGTGTAGGTTAACATATTAACTAACTAATAAAACCTAGACGTTATGTTAGGTGTTGGAAATATAATAGTAAAAAAACATGGGCCTTGCCCTCACAGAGCCTATAGCCTATTATAGTCCAAGTAAGAACATATATATGTGTGTGTGTGTGTGTGTGTGTGTGTGTGTATATATATATATATATATATATATATATATATATATATATATATATGCAGGTTGTTAAAGAGCTATGAGGGGCAGCAGTAGGATGCCAAGAAGATAACGAGTGGGTGAAGTGATCAACTCCCATAGGTAGGTAGTCATGAAAGAATTCCCTCCTGAAGTTTGAAGAGAAAACCGTATGAAAGCTAGCAGAAGAATACTCTGGATAGAGAAAGGAGCTTGTCATGTCCAGGGATCTGAAAAGAGGCCAATGTAGCTAGGGTACAGTGCAGAGAAGTTCAGATAGGAAACAAAAAAATGGAAGTTGAGAAATTGGAGTTTTCAGTGACGAAGCTGAATGGCAAAAGCAGATGGCATGTGGAGGGATGGGGATTTGTAGTCAGAGGTAGAAAGAGGAAAGTTTACACTTTCAGATGTATAGCAGGTCTAGATGATTGCAAAGTTTGCAGTGCTACCTAGCAGACCTGGGGGATGAAGTAGCAACATTGTGAGAGTTATAGAATGAAAAGATGTCAAGGAATGTTAAGAGAAGGCTGTTAAGGGGTCCTCATGGTCTTTGAGACCAGGCTAAGTATTATAGAAAGCAAGACTCTTTTAACATATGGGAAGTGTACATTTTGTTATTATGCTAAATTCAAATCTCTATGATTAGAACATTTTTACTAGTTTTTAAATGGGCAAAACTTATTCAAAACATTAAGGATGTTCAGTTTTCTTCACGTACATATGGGATAGTGAGAAATTTGTTGTACTTTGACTGAAACTGTCATTTTTACATTCAGCAACCAATTGTCTGTATTGTAGCAGAAACAAATAATCCAGTCATTAAAATAATCAGAGGCAGTGATTCTCAAACTTGCCTGAGTGTAAGGATCACCAAGGATGCTTGTGAAAAGTGAAAACTCCTGGGTCTCATCCCAGATTTACTGACTCACAATCTTCTGGAACAGTGTTTGAAATTTTTCATTTTTAATAAGTACCCTAAATAATTCTTAAGATCAGAAAAGACTGGGAAAAGCTGCGGTAGTGGAAATACAACATACTATGAATGAGGAAATATAAATTCTAGGCCCATTTCTCTGCTAACCAGCTTTTGATCCAATTACTTAATCTTTCTTGGTCCTCAGTTTCCTTTTCTACAAAATAGTTATTTTGAGGCTCATCCATAAAAATTTCCTAGCATCAGCACTTCCATCTATGGTCTGTATAGGAAATTTTCCATATACATTAAGTTAATAGTTTAAGTCTTGTAACTTCAGGGAACATTTAAGAAAACAGCAAATTACAAGTGATTTGCTGAAGATTCCATGAAATTAATAAGAAGGCATTTTTCTTATTTTCTGGTGTTTTTAAGGACTGGCCACCTTACCATATCTTTGTGGAAATAATCTAAGAGATTTTCTGGCTCTCTTCTTTTGAATCTCCTTAAACGTTTTCATTGAAATAGCTTATTAAAAGAAAAAAACAACTCAGTAAAAATAACAGTCTTAAACCCAAAATATATTTATTAAAATAACTATTCTTATGGTCAAAGGAAACCATGACAGACAGTAAAATAAATATAATTTTTAATAATAATGTTTTATATTAAAACATGTTTTATGTTTTAGATTTAAAAGGCGTGTGTACCACTAGTAATATAATATAATATAGCTCCTTAGATATCTAGTACAGTGTTTTTAAAGCTGTGGGTTGCAGTGTATTAGTGGATAGGAACCAAAAAATGTTTTTGCAGATTAAATTGAACACAATAAAAATATGAAACACATATAGTAGGTTAAGTATTATTTTGTGAACATTCTTCTTCAGGTATATACTCATATATATAGACATATTTTTGTATATATGCATATCTATAAACACATGAGATTTTATACAAAATGAATTTCTCGCTGTGTCATACATGTATAATATGCATTATTTACTGCTATATTACAAATAATTATGAGTTTTGGATATTAAGTTAGACCTGTGAATACTGTGCCTGAAAACATGAGGGAAAAAATATATCTCAGGCTCCTGTGAAATCTGAGCACGAACTCGGTGAGCTCTGACTTAGATCTCTTTTCTAAGTACTCACTCCACACAGTTAGTGTTCTGTCTCCAGATATCCAGGTACGAAGGCCCAATAACATTGATGCTTGGCACCAGAATCTAAATGAAGCACAGTGTTATAAGGGAAAGTCAACCCTGTTCAAAATCATACTCAACGATCTTTACTACCTACCTCACAGGTAGATTGAAATGTCAGTGTCCATTATTTGCTGTAAACTTCTTGAGATCAGAGACCCTGGCTTCTGTTCAAGACAAAATCAGTTTATTTTCATTGGTATGGGGAAAACCTGAGGATTTCAACTGGATTTACTAATTTTCTTTCAATAAGTAGTTATATTTTAAAAAGAAGAATTGACTGTAGCTCCTTAATTTGGCATTTACAAGTGTTTATGAATTTGAGGAATATATTTAGATGAAAAACGATTTGGCTTCCTTGCATGTCTTTTCCCTGAACCTGATACATACAGCCCTATGTCAGGTCCAGAACACATGACAAAAAAGCAAGTTGTTGGGCCTCCAGTGACAACATGGAATTTGAAGTTCTAAGAACTAGATGTTCATTGAAAAATTGAACTGCAACATGCCAAGGTCAGAGAGTGACGTTTTCATAAATTAATGCTATCAGAAGCTGTTGGAATTTTCACAATTGTCATATTTGAAACCAGCAGACATTTCAGTAGAGGTCATGCTGATTATGCTGGGGGTAAATCTGAAGACTTCCAATGCATGTAAGAATTTTATCTGAATACATAGTGATAAAACTCAAATATAGATATATATTTATGCTTAAGAAAAACCCTATATTTGTATGCTTAGTGCCTCTTCAGTTGCTCTAAAATATGTTTCTCTTTTTATGTACTTAAACTTACATATCGCTTTTGGTAGTTTTTATCTAGAAGTAACAAAAATCTTGAACTATAAGTTTCAGTTTGATAGACATAGATTTGAATTGCAACTAGACAATGGAATAAGAAATGATAAAACTACAGTGAGGAAGTGACAGAGGCTAACAGAAAGAGAAGGAGAACTAATTTTCCACTTACTTTGACTATGTAATAATTTCTGAACAGTTCATACCTGGGTGAACCCTGAACACAGGAATTGATTGGGAATTATTAAATATTTATTTCACGTTTTTCATTTGCCATTAGGTCATTGGGTATAGGTCATACATGAAGAATATTCTGAACCGTAATAAGGATTATGATTCTAAATATTCTATTAAACATTTCGTTATGTTAAAAAAAAAATATGGGAAACCAGGACAACTCCTCTGAGACATGCGATGAAGCCTCTAAGTGGGAAATCAGAATAGGAAATCTTAATATGCCTGTGATTTTTCTAATCATGTCCTTATCTACCGGAACTCATATTATCTCACTTAACTCACTTCCCTCCCCTTTAAACCTTTGCAAGATGGGTTTTAAAGGAAGTGATCAATTCCAGTTCATCATCCCTGAACGGAGCTGAAGTTTCACTGGCAAGAAGGAGTTAGGGTGGTAGTTTCCAGCCTTTCTAGCAGCAAACCTACTGCCCATTTCCCTGAAATACAAAACAATAATGGGAACAAGAAGTTAGAATTTTACTTACTGACAGTGTAAGATTCCGCGGGAGCAGAGATCAGTGTCTGCTGACCTGCCAGAGGACAGACTGCCTGTGGGTTGCTCCCATCCCTGCCCCATCCCTGGCCAGGGAGCCTCAGAGTGGTTGCCACAAGGACCCTCAGCCCTGCTGGAGGCCATGAACGCGTCTTTCACTTTCTTAGGGAGTAGCACTATCTGTACACTAAAATAGAAAACAACAGACAGAGATGATAACCATCACACTGTCACAAAGTAATTTAAATTAAATTTAAAAATACGCAAACAAATCAGACAGCACATTCCCTGGGAATGGAATGTGAAGCACATTTGCACTCGCAGATACTCCCCATGTAGTCCTGTTAGCAAGTATGTCTGTCCTAGCCTTAATTCTATGGACTTCAATTACTATATTTTTCTAAATATGAATAATCTTTTTCCTTAAGTCATATTCTGATGGATAGCTCTGTTTTGACACCCCTTCGTCTCATCTCTAGACAGATGCCTCTCGCTTGTGAGGTGGTGGAAAAAATATTTTTTTTCAAGTCAGTGCTGTTAAAGCAGACAGTGCTCCTCTTGCACCCTCCCCTGAAACCTCTAAATCTCTAAGCAGCAATAGGCTCAGCTGACAGTCCTGATCTGAGATGTTTAAGAGGATTTTAGAAGAGATTTGGCTTTTGTTTGTTGTTTGTTGATATCTGGAATAACGGGAGAGTATTATTTCTAGTCTTTGGAACAGAAGGTTTCAGAGCTTGCTTTGAGAGTAGGTCTGGTGATTGGGATGCTTCCATCTCATCCCACTCATTGGATCATCACTAATGTTACACTGCAGAGCTGGCCAAATGGTGGTGTATTTCTCAGTAGCAAGTAAATAAAGGGAGGTAAATGACCAATAATTTATTCTACACTGTTATAAGTAGCTCAAATGACCTAGAAGAAACGAATGTGTCTCTATTATTACCACATGCTGTAAAAAGATAAAGGTATATGGAAATAATTATTTTCAATTGCATAAAGAAAAATGTATGTATCAATGCCTTTATATTTCCTATATGTATAACATTTCATCCATTGAAAAACAGTAATGGACCCAAAACTTAACGTGTCATGTGGGTCATGAGATAGTTCATGAGATTATGGATCTGGGGGAATACATTCAGTGATTTGTCCAAAGTTAGCTAGAATTAACAGCGCAAGCAAAGAGGTATTGTTACCTCTTTCACTTAGCTACAGCTAAAATACTGAGTAATAACACTCAAACAGTTTAGGGGTATCCAAACAGTGTTGTCCTTGAAAGGTAAGAACTAGCCTCTACTCTTTGCTTTCTCAATAGCTTGTGGAAGAAATTGAAATTAGATCTTCCACCCTTTAGTAGGGGAGCACTGCGTTGAGAAAGTTTTAAAGATTGAATCCAGATTCAACCTTAGCAAGGAAGAAAGTGGGATTAGTGATATCTGCATAGGTACCGAAGGGGGAGAGAGTACCAGCCCTTGTGTCACTTACTTGCCATCTCTTATTGCCATATTATTGCCAACACATTGCTTATCCATTTCATCATTCAGCTATCTATCCATCTACTTTAAAATGGCATATTGAACTTCAACTATGTGAACTTCTGGGCTATATCCTAGGAAATTAGAATCTATGTTCTAGCCAAAATACACTCAAGAAAAATTAAAACCTAATATTACGCAGGACCAGCCTCTAATTTCCTTTCTACTCTGTGTGGCCACTATTTCGGATGCATGCTTTTCAGATATCCTCTTTTCACTCCATTATTCTCTTTTGAGGTACACAGTCTTCTCCCACTTCTTATTCTTTGCTTCTCCACAATCTCATGCAAATACTTTTCTCTCAGTCTGTAAATAATTACTCGTGAGCTCTTTGATGTAGTTTCCATTTAACTAAAAAGTGGTGACTGGGTGATGGTATCTGTTCAGTGTCCTCAGGGATGCTGAGGTAATTAACTCCACCTACTACACTGGCCACATTTTTGCCTATTGCTAAGGCCTCAGTGTTTTTTGTTTTTCTGTTGTTGTTGTTTTAATATTTTCTAGCTGCTTCCTCATCACTTGCCTGTTGGTCAAACTTCCCCTTTAACTTACTGCTGTCTCGGGTTTCATCATGGGGAGAATCTAATGATACAGGATATGATTAGAAATGTAGACAATTTTTTTTTAATTCTCTTATTCTTTCTTTCTTTCTCCTGTCTTTTTTTTGGTTTGTTTTTTTGCTTAAGATTGAAGTTGCTTTGGGACTAGAAAAACATCATGTAGAATCAGTTCCCTAAACTCAAAAAGGTTTTAAAGCGCTTAGTCAACACTATAGTATTTTCTCCCAAGTCTTGTTTCATTGTAGCCTAAATTCTACTGATTAGGTGGATTGTTGTTTCTTCTTGGTGAATCTCTCTCTAAATCTGGATACTTCCTGCAGATATGATCAAACTAAGCCACTGTTTATCCCTATTTGAACTCCAAAGTCCTCTTATTTTCCTAATATTTGAAAAATTAGCCTTGGTAAAAATAAATTCAGTAGTAACTTCATTTTTAATAATCAAGAATTTGTATAAGTTAACAGCTGAAAAAGAACTGTTGGTCACCTCTGGATTCATTTTTTATTCAACAAGTATTTATTGAGCACCTATATTATCCTAGATAGTATAAAATGATAAACAAATCTGATATGGGCTCTATTTCTTTGTATCTTACAGACTGGCAGAATAGATAAACAAAATGTAGTATTAAAATGGAACTTACAGATTAGTGGAAAATTTAATAAAATATAGTCAAGGCTAATTGTCAACATTCTGAAGTAAGTGAATAGAGCAAAGGGATAGACAGCAAAGATGGTTGTCATCTAGGAAAACCTTGATGGAAAGAATATTTAACTTGAGATCTAAACGATTTTTTTTAATCATGACAAGTCACACAGAGCAGAGGAAGAATACATTCCAATTAGATAGAAATGAATGTTCAAAACCTCTAAAACAGGAAACAACTTGACAAGCTCCGAGAATTAAAGAGGCCAGCATGGCTAGAGTGTATTAGAAAAGTAGGTAATAAAAATAGATGAGTCTTAAGAAGTACGCAGGAGCCAGGGATTATCAGAAATTTGTAGGCTATGATAAGAGTTTTAGATTTTATTGGAAGCATAATGGGACGCCACTGTAGGGTTTTATGCAGAGAAACAGCATGCTCATATTCATGCTTGCAAAAAGTCACACTGGTGGGCTTCCCTGGTGGCGCAGTGGTTGAGAGTCCGCCTGCCGATGCAGGGGACACGGGTTCGTGCCCCGGTCCGGGAGGATCCCACATGCTGCGGAGCGGCTGGGCCCGTGAGCCATGGCCACTGAGCCTGCGCGTCTGGAGCCTGTGCTCCGCAACAGGAGAGGCCACAGTAGTGAGAGGCCCGCGTACCGCAAAACAAAAACAAAAAGTCACACTGGTGGCTCTGTGCAGAAGGGATTTGATAGGGTAAATATTGAGACCAGCAAAGCAGTTGCAGCATAGGCCAGATGATAGAGGGTAGTGCTTTGGACTAATCTGTGGTCAGAGGAGATGCTGAGAAAAACCAAGATTTTTTAGAGGAAGAAATGAACAACTGGAGATGGATCTAGTACCAGGGGTGGGAATGATAGGGAAGAAGAAGGAATCAAAGAAGACAGCTGGCTTAAAGCACAAGATGGATGGTGGGACTAATTGCTGAGATGGAGAAGTCTGGGAGTATAACAGGTTAGGAGAGCAGGGCAGTATAAGAGTTCCATTTTGAAAATATTGTTGGACACACCTGTGAGATAGTCAAGAAAACGCGTCAGGTGAGAATCGATGTATGAAGCTGGAACTCAGAAGCTGGAACTCAGAGTAGAATTTTGGGGTTGAGAGATAAATTTGGAAAGCACTAGCACAGAAAAAAATAAGGTTATTGGATTGGATGAAATATTTAATGAAAACATAGAGAAGAAGAAAGGATATAGGGATCCAGCATAATCTGAGGGCTTGTAAGTTTAGAGTTTACAACTGTAATGGCAATACACGTTCAAGTTCCTACAATGTGCTAGGCACTTTATATATTTTAAGTTTTTAAAATACTGGTTCATAGTTGAATTTATTAAATACTACTTGATTGAATGAATGTACAGCCTTCACTAGAACAAATATCTCTTTGAAATATTGTAGAACTTGTCCTCATCTCAGCTGAAGTGCCAAAACTAGACATTGATTATAGGTGCATACCTGTCTGAGAGGCTAAACCATATCGAAAACCTTCATCAAGGGATTTGAACTGGGAAACGGATTCACTGTCCTGTATATAAGAGGGCAGCATGATCAGAGAGAAGACTGGGGATATGAACATCTTGGAAGAGTCTAACAGAGAGTGTTTTCCTGAGGTTCCCGCTCCCTACGTATTCTAAGTAAAAGTTCCTCAGAAGAGCCACAGCTAGATCCTGTGAGTAGTCCACAGAATGGAAACTGACATTCAGCCTGAAGCAGAATACTCTAACTGCAGAAACTGATATTCTTAGTGTATGCTTCGACAGGTGGAGTGTAGTGAGACGCTTGGTGTTTGTGGGACACTGTTGCCTGGATAAATCTTAAAGGTTAAGGGTTAGCTGAAGATGACTTCAGGAGGGTGGGTGAGGAGGTAAAGCATGGAAGAGAATAAACATCAATTTCACCCTCCTTTTCCATTAAGGCTGGTTAATTCCAATCTGGGGGGAAATGGGTAGTGACAGTGCTGTGAGGAGATGAGAAACAGGGGATTGGATGAGCGTTTTAAGTTTTGAATTATATTGCAGTGGACTTTTAATATCTGAAAGTGAGGACCGTTCATTAATATTCAGAAGTAGTTGTAAATTAATGGTTCTTTTCGAGATATTATATAAGGGAAGGGAAGGAAGAGTGACAGAGTGGGTTTGAGGGGCAGTGGTAAAAGAAAAAATAAATTACCTGGTTTTTTGCACCCTTCTGAAGCTAGCTGGTAAGTAACTTAGTTCTAATTAGAAATCATTCCCAGACTCCTGTTACTACCTTCAGTGATGTGTACGTAGCTGGAGAACTCAGATTGAGCCAGAATCACTATTTTAGATACGTATGCTTAAGAATAAGAGGGCCCTATCTGTTCAGGGTTGATTTAAAAATACAAAACACCGAGATCGGGCGTGCTGTGGTGGAGCCAGGGCCGGGGCAGGGGCCGGGTTGGGACCATGGGCGCTCTGCACCTCGCCTGCATCCGCGGTCCCTCGCCTCCAGCCTGCTCCGGCCCCGGCCCCCGCACTCCTGCGGCCAGATTCCTGCCGGAACTGGAGCTCCCAGGATGCCCCTTCCCCGGCCGTGGTGAGCCCGCTGGTCTCCAGGACGTGTTCCTGATTTGAGGTGAAACCGTGAAGAGAAGATAAAACAAATAATAATGCTTTTCCGCAATCGCTTCGTGCTGCGCTGCTGGCCTTCGTGAGCCTCAGCCTCCAGTTCTGAACTAGCAGTACCAACCACATAGGAGGTGTCTCAGGAATGTTTAAGTGAATGAATGAATCTACACCTGCTCTGGAAAGCAGGCCGACCCTAATTCCCTATCCTTCTAGCGCTGTGTACTTGAAGCCGAGAAAATATCTGTGCAATGCCAGCAGTTGTGTTTTTGCTGCCACCTACCTGACCTCCACCTCCCACCTCACCCCGATGGGCAGGAGACAAGGGCTTGGCCCCCATCACCGCATGGGACACCTCTGTGAGGAGGTGGCGTTGCTGTCACTCTGCCTGATGGAAGGAAGGGCAGGTGGCCGCGAGAGCAGGATGTTCTCAGTGTGCTGGGGGACGTGGGAAAGACTTGGCGTTTGGAATAAGTGGTTTGAAGGGAAGAGGCTTTGAGCAAGTTTCTCTGCTTCCCCTCCAATTTGTGACACATTCCATGCACACATCTACTGCCTATGACAGGCACTTCTAATAGTAAAGAGAATTAAAAATACTCACTTTATCCTAACAGAATAGAGAAAGAGGTCAAGAGAAGATACTTGTTTAAAGATACTCCAGATAGTTAATGAAGTGTTAAAAAAAAAAAAAAAAGAATCTTTTCCAGAAAGTGTGTTAGGACTGTCATTCATTTAATTGTTTATAACTTTTCATTAAAAACTTTCCATCCTGTCACTGGAGAGGTAGGATGTTACAATCAACCTTGATTGTTATTCTGAGACCCTGACAGGTTCTGAGACGTGAATGTGGGTTACTTGTGTTTGCTGCGTTTCTCTTGCATGAGGTGGTTTCCGCATCACTCAGTTGGCCTGTGTGTTTCGCTTATATAACTCTTCTGAAAGTACCTTCTGTTTTAGGAGAGCCACTTTTCAGCCGTACTGTTTTTAGGGAAAATTTTGCAGGGTAAATTGACCTGCCTGGGTCTGAGGTCTTTATTCTTGAATACGTTGAAGTTCGGGAAGATATTAAGAATATGAACGTTCTTACTGCTCTTCTGCGTCTAGGTAAACTGTAACTTTGGAATTTAATAATTCCTGTGAAAATCGAGTTAAATGGCTTTAGTTTTTAATTGCTTTCTTGGTTGCTAATTATTATGTTGTAAGAAACTGGACTAATTCATAATACAAAGGTGTCTGCTTAAGTAACACTTATATTTTCATCCTTACCCTAAAATATATGGCCTTTTTTCTTAAAATAAAATAAACAAAACAAACAAATAAACAAAAAACGGTTTCATTGACATGAAATCAAACCTAGAGAAAATGCTGGAAATATGCAGAGTGATCTCTTGCATTTTCTTTTCCAATATCAATTTCACCATGGCTTTCTGAAGATTGAGACCAATAATTAGAGTAAGAAGTGGGGTATACTGATTGACCCAGTGCTGTCCAATAGACCTTTCTGTGATAATGGAAATGCTCTATATCTCTTCAATCCATCATGATAGCCAGTAAGCCACATGTGACTACTGAGAACCTGAAATGTAGCTAGCATAATGTGAGAACTAATTTTAAAATTTTATTTAATTTTAATTCATTTAAGCTGAAATTTAAATAGCCACCTGTGGCTAGTGTACAGCACAGGTCCAGACCCTTTAAGGAATAATGCTAATCTACAAGCATGGAGACACTACTTTAGAACTACAAAGACATTTCCCATGTTAAAAAGTCTCCATTTTGGACTTCCTTTGGCCAAGTGTTCTGTGTGGATACCTTTTGCTCTTAGCTACATTACTTTCTGCTTAACCTATAACGCTCTTGCCCTCTTTTATTAGTCTGGCTAGTGCTTTTATATTTAAAGGAAGGAGGGTCTTTCCTCCACTATAGAAAGTATCCTAATTAAGACAGATAAGTCATGCTGCTTTTGTTTATGTCACAATTTTCCCTGTAGCTAGAATTAAATGATGTTGTCAAAGGGCAATGCTAGTGTTTGATGGTTTTTAATATTTTTGTCCATATCAAAAGATTAAATAAATGCAATCAATATTCTCATTTCCTAACCCTCTAGTAATTATTCCAATAAAGAGATATTCATGCTACCAAGCATCAATACATGCTCTTCATAGCCCTAATAAATCTGCTCCCAGAAAATAAAACCGTGTTCAGCTAGGGCTTTAGAGAGAATGTTAGCAAATCCCAAGCTCAGAATGTGATTAACTAAGTTTTTCAGCATATGGAGCTTACAAAATATGGATTTTTAAAACCCAAACATTTAATGAGAACTATCAAAAAATAAAAATCGTATCTGCAAAGGGGCTGCATATTATATTCGGGGCAGCTCCTTAAGCAAATAACTCATATGGGGAGTTTAAATACCACCGGCTCTTCACAAGAACTCATTCTATTAATGTCTTATAAAATAAAAACAACAAATTAATAATAGTATCAAGAGTTAATGTGTAATCCTTGCTGGCTGACTCTATTTTAAGATTTTTAAGAGCTCTTCCCAAGAACCCCATGAGGTAGATACTACTTTATTCCATTGTACAAATGAGGGAACTGTGGCTTCAGAAGGCTGCCCAAGGTCATACATCTGGAGTGGGAGGGTTGTGGTGTTTATGAAATCTGGGTATGTATGTCTTACTCCAAAACCTGTACCTCTTATTTATTACATATTCAAAAATCTACATATAAAGGCCCACTATATATTAAGATAAGTCTTTAACAAGGCTTGTCATTAACAAGGCAATGCCAGCGTCCTTCCTAGTTCAGTCTGAAAATTGTCAGCGTTCTAAAAACCTTTTTTGGTGAGTTTCAATTAGCTCAGCTTTTGGATATATAGGTTAACTTTATTGACTATTAAATGGTTAAAGTTTTACTTGGTAAAATCATCCTTTAAGATTATATAAGAGAATGAGGAATTAATGCTTTCAATATCCTAGTCATTCAAGAAATATTTGTATCACACTCTCACACACACACACAATATAAGCTGCTCCAGGAACTCATATCTTGTACAGATCTACTTGTACAAGAAATATTAACTTGTACACGAAATATTAATTCATATCTTGTACAGATCTACTTGTACAAGAAGGACCTCAGCATCAATTTACTGGAACAGGTATTGCAGTACGTTATCCATGTCTAAAAGAGGGAAAAACACCTTGAGTTCAGGGGATCTAAGACAAATGTATGAAATGGTAGGGTATAAACTTTCTTTACAATCCAGATAAGTGTGACAAAAAATGAAACGTACTGTATGAACAACAAGGCTTTAGTTCTCATAGTTCCATAGTTCAGAGGCTGGAAAGTCCAAGAACAAGGTGTCAGTTGACTCAACTCCCCGGTGAGGGCTCTCTTCCTGGCTTGCAGGTGGCCATCTTTCGGCTGTGTACTCACAAGGTGGAAAGAGAGACGGGAAGGAAGCTTTCTGATGTCCTTTCTGTTATGGGCACTAATTCCATCAGAAGAGAGTCTCACCCTCATGACCTCCTCTAAACCTGATTACTTCCCAAAAGCCCCATCTCCAAATACCATCACATTAGCAACTAGGGCTTTGACATATGAATTTTGGAGGGGTACATTTCAGTCCACAGACCATGCATTACACCCAAATTCCAGGACAAAAGACTCTCAGTAGCAGCATGAATACAGCAGCAGAGGAATAATGGAAAGTAAGAATAGAAACACCCAGGGCATCCTGCCAGACTAAGGAGTTCAACATAATTATACAATCGACCTTGGTCAAAGTTGTTAACCAAGTTCATTTGATGATATATTATAGGATGTTTTAAGGAGAGAGGCCACACAGAGGCATTTGATATAGGATGACTTGTCCCAATGTGAGTGTGCCATAAATTACCTTAACATATGATTCATTTGATAAGAAATGTCCAAAATGGAGAAATGAGAGTCAAATAAGTATGAAAATAAAAGAATCTTAGAAATCAACTGGGGATACAGGAAACTATGTGTGTAATAGGGCCTCTTTCTCAAGCCAGCACTTAGAAATATATACCAGAGAGTGTATATGGGGAAAAAAATAAAAATAAAGAAAACTTGTTTGGAGGATGGGAGAAAGGGGTCAATGACCTCAGCTGTCATTCAAAGTTGGTTTTGAGAAGTACTAAAGTGGAAGTGTAAGGCGAAAAAAACAGTGCCACTCCAGTTTGCTGACACAGCTTTTCTTAACTCCAGTATTTACAGAAATGTTGGTGCAAGGCATTATATTAAGAAGCACAGGGCTTCGCTGGTGGCGCAGTGGTTGAGAGTCCACCTGCCAATGCAGGGGACACGGGTTCGTGCCCCGGTCCGGGAAGATCCCACATGCCGCGGAGTGGTTAGGCCTGTGTGCCATGGCCGCTGAGCCTGCGCGTCCGGAGCCTGTGCTCCGCAACGGGAGAGGCCACAACAGTGAGAGGCCCGCATACCGCAAAAAAAAAAAAAAAAAAAAAAAAAAAAAAAAAAAAAAAAAAAAAAAAAAAGAAGCACAATGACTGTCACTTCATCTATTCATCTTTTTTTCTCTTACGTAAAATGAAATACAAGTGTTGAACAGTTAGAGAATGGGCAGTGAGGGTGTGGAGAGAGAAAATAATTGATAATAATACTTACAAAAAGTCCCCTTTTTAGTCCCCAAAAAACTAAAAAGTTGCTGTTTCAGGGAAAGAGCGAAATCAAGTACTCTAAACTACTTACTTCTACTTTTTCTGCTCTTTTACTACAAATTTTATAACCTTAGTGAAGGAATAATCTTTGGCATTAAGAGTTTTCTAAACACAAAGTGCACATAGTCCGTTGGAGTTTTTATTTTTATTTATAAAACTGTCACATTTATTATAGGAGAATTCTTATCTCTTTTTCTTGAGTAGGGGTAGCTTAAAGAACAATAATTACAGTGTCAGAAAAAAGCAATCTGTGTCCTTTGAGCCTTTTTTCTCTTCAGTAAGCAAGTAATTTTACTGCTTACAAGCTCCCATTTTTCAAAGAAAGCACAAGTGTTTATTTTATGTATATTTTCTAATTAAGAGCTTATGTTTTTCTATATTCTCTGAAGGATAATTGCTTTTAAATTTTATCATTTCCATAATTTTTTTCTCTAAGATTTCTTCATTTTACTTTCATATATGTTATATTATTTGTGCAATAATATTTTCATATGTAGTCTACTAACAAATAATAGTCGGTAGAACCATTTTTACTAACTTTTGTCCTACTATATTTAGAAATGCTGTAATGTTCATCTTCAGGTATACAATTCTTGACAATATTCTAAGTGAATTTAAATATATTTAAATACAAGGAATAATTTGGGCAGTGATCATTTTAGTAACTCTATTCCAAATCATCTTTCAACTTAGAGATCACATCCATTGCCTCTACCTCCTATTTGGGAAGATGGGTGGAATCTCCATTAACCCTAAGGTGAATGTTCATTGCTTTGCACAGATAACCTTCATGATTGTGATTAATAATCTTTGCTGGATCAATTTTCTCTCCCCACCCTGTTTTTTGTTTGTTTTGTCTTGCCCTTTTCTTTCTTCCCCTCCTTCCTTTCTTTTAGTAAAATAAAAATAGTTATATAGCCACATGCCTGCAGAGTGGCAGAATTAGTGGGTTCTGTCTTTTGGGAGTATATACATATAATCAGATTAGTTACTGTAAAATACATAAAACAAACTGACAATTTTACTGGATGTTCTTCTGCTTAATGAGTTTTACCTGCTTTTCATGATATTTTATATTACTTCATTAATTTATCAAGGCAAAAGAGAGCACTTTGGGGTTGGATCAGGGGTAGAGAGTAGGACATGGAGGCCTTCTCATATAACCAGTGTCAGTGTTCTTTAGGAAACTCTGTATAGTTCATTACAGTGGTTAGGTACAAAAATTTACTATTCTACAAAGGAAACAAAGCAGCTTTAATCTGATAAATTGTAAAAAGAGAATACTAGTAGATTTACTAACGTAAGGGTAAGAAGAGTGAAGCCAACAAAAAATAAAAGACACTAGTACTCAATTCATAACACCCAAGGGGTGACTGCATCTTTCTTATGCAGAGTCTCTCTAACTTGTGTGGCATATCTATCTTCTTATCTCAGGGCTCCCTAAAGCTCTTATCTAAAATCGGGAACTAATCACCTTTCCTTACACACCAGCATTTTTTCTTGCAGCCTCCATACACACTATGGGAAAAAACTTATTTTTTGTTCAATAGTACATAGAAAAGTTGGTGGATGTCTGTAACAAAGTTTTCACCATCTACTTTTATTGGAAATTAAGAATGATATGGTTTTCTTTCATAAAACTAAATTTATATTTCTTGAAATTCTGAAGTTATATATCCTTTTTGATTTCATGAAATGATAATGACGATTGTGTTTGTGTTTGTGGTGTTTTAGGATAAAAGTTGAATAATTCTGTCTTTTCCCCTAGTTACTTACCTTTGTTTGTACTGTTCAAGGAAAACCCCAACTGTGAACCAGGTTTCTCAAATGCTCTGCTAGTTCCTTTACTTGTTCCGGTGGTTTGAAGACTTCAGTTAACCTAAGAATTACCTGGGACCTTGTTGAAAATACAGGTTCTGGCTAACACCTCTCTCTCCCATGAGATTCTGGCATCAGTGTCTTATCCTTAATTTACTTTGCAATTATCCAATTATTGTGTAAGTTGAGTCCCTTAGAAACAGAGTGTGATTCATTCAATGAGCTGTATCCACCCAGAAATTTTGGAATTTACTGAGTAAAGTTTCTTGAACGTGTGAGACACATTTTGAGTTTCATAGGTTTTGTTAACAGACCTGAGCACATCAAGTACGTATAACCTTGTTTCTATAGACTTGCAAACAATTTGCCAAGTGGAACCCTGGCTGTCCACAAACTGGGAATTGCCTATATTCTTTTGAGAGCTACCCGTTCCCACTTGAGGGCCTCATGACTGGTGCTCAGCTCCACTCTGTTGAATGTTTCCTTAAGCTTAGAGGTGGGTTAAACCGCTGGGTTCTAAATAAACCCGTTATAGCTTTTCAACGTGCCCCATAAAGCTGTCCCAGAACTTCTCATTGTAATATTATTTGCTTTGAGATTGCCCTGTAAAAGGCACGGTAACTGGTGGTTGCGCTGGAGACAGGGCGAGGCCGGCTGGTTCCTGCAGTGCCCTGGCCCGCGCCGAAGAGCCCTGGCAGAGCCCGGCCGAGGATACACGCTTTTCCCCGCGCTGCCGGAGGCCTGAGCCGCAGGGCGCTCCCCAGGGGCATTGTGTGTGAGCCCGCCTGGAGATCGCAGGCCCAGGGGGCAGCTCCACCCGAGGAGACAAGACACGCCTCAAACCGGGCAAACTCCCGGCCTCCTCTGGCCCCAAGCCAGCAGCCGCCACCTTCTCTCCTCCTGCGCCGTTGCCCCGACTGCCCTGCCGGGCCCGGAACTCGCTGGCGCCTGGGCGCGCGGCCCCTCGGCCCAAGGGGCTGGCGGCGTGGTTGGGACGATGTGGCGCATGCGTGGTGGCGCCACCAGGCGCGGGAGCTGCGGCGGAGGGGACAGCCGCGGGCAGGGCCGCCCGGGCCGCGTTCGTGGGGGTGGCGGCAGCGGGGGCTGGCGAGGCCGCGCGGGCGGCGCCCGACAGCAGCTGGAGGAGCGGTTCGCCGACTTGGCGGCGAGCCACCTAGAGGCCATCCGCGCGCGGGACGAGCGGGACCGACAGAACGCGCGGCTGCGTGAGGAGAACGCCCGACTGCGGCTCGAGAACCGGCGGCTGAAGCGCGAGAACCGCAGTCTCTTCCGTCAGGCCTTGCGGCTCCCCGGCGAGGGTGGTGACGGGGCGTACGCGGAGGCGGCGAGGGCGACCCCGGGCCCCGAAGAGGCCAGCACGAACAGGAGAGCTAGGGGCGGCGGCCCCGAGGACGAGCAGGGCAGCCCCAGGGCCCTGAGAGCCCGGCTTGAGAAGCTGGAGGCCATGTACCGCCGGGCCCTGCTGCAGTTGCACCTCGAACAGCGGGGGCCGCGCCCGCGTGGGGACAAGGAGGAGCCCTGTCCACGTAGACCCGACTCAGGCCAGCGAACCCCGGAACCCGAGCCCGAACCCTCGGAACCCTGGCTGTAGCCCGAGGCCGCAGCCGGGGGGAGGCGGGGCTTCGCGCGGGCCCCTCCTCCTCCGTACACGGTTGCCCCCAGCTAGCGCGCTCCTGAGCCGCGCGCTCCCGCCTCCTGCCTGGCCGGCCACTTCCGGGGGCGAGTAGCGTTCGGCCGGCAGAGGCTGAGAAGGGCGCGGGGCCGTCTGAGTCCACGTGTACAGATCAACCTTCTCTGGCCCCTGCTCGTTTCCGTGGAGGGAGGCCAGGCAGCGGAGGGGCGGCTTTTAAAACAGCAAGAAATGGGTGCCAGTCAACACGTCCTAATGCCTGAAGTTTTCTGAGTGTTGTGAGGACCTGTGCTATTTTTTCCCTCTGTTTTGGTTCTTTGAGGGATGAATAATACATTTTGAATCGGTTGAGTTTGTTCATTCTTAAGTCTCCCAGAGCCTCTAGCCGCTCTCTCTTATGTGGCCAACATTCTAAGTATTTGGTTTGTTTTTATAAGTCGGTGTTACTTGGATAGCCTATGAAGTACCACCCTTTTATGAAAAAGGTGATATATATAATTTAGAAACTCATGTCTGCCCTGGCTCTAGTCCTTATACATCTAATATATACTGATTTGTTTACCCCATTCTGCCCCCCCACCCCCAGCCCTGGGAATTTTTAAACTATCTGCCTATAGTAATTCTTTGATCGGCAAATAAATTTGGTGCACTAAAAATAACCTAAAGCTATCCCACGACTATTATTTAAAGTGTGTGAAACGTTTACACGTTTCTTTAAGAAATATACATGTATGTATATATTATACCTATTTTTAATATCTGAACTTGATTAGCCTTTGTAAACTCATTTACTTTTCGCTTTATGAAACAGTGATCTTTTAAAACAATCTAAAGATTAGACAGTCTAAACATTTCATAATTTTTATACATTTTAGACTTGACAGCATAGCACACAGCTACTTTGCCTAATATTGCTAATGTTTAAGAATTTTTAAGAAATTATGAATTATATGTATATCAGAAGTCCCAAAACAAAGTGATTTAAGTCTCAGTTGTAGTTTCAATGCAGAAAAAAAAATGTGATTATCTTAACAAATGTTCTAAAATCAGTTGATTGTACTTTGTTAATGAATAACACCTTTGCCTAGTATTGAAGAGGATACCATTGTACCTGGTAAAAATCATAGGTGTAAAAGGGTGTTTAAGTGGTGGAGAACACTTCAGTTTAAGGAGGCAGAAAACAATGAGAAGAGTTTCTGTTACAGCTAGAAAAAAATCATGAGTTAGAATGTTTGTTTTGTTTGTGGAATATTCCAAAAGTTTCATAGCATATATTATAAAACAAGTTGCCAAAGAAAATAGTTTTGAGATTTTTTTCTAATCCTGGGTATTGAGGACACTGCATTTTGCTTAAAAGTAATTGATAGTTTTGAACATTAACATCTTCCCCTATAACCAAGAAATATGAGAAGAAACTTGGTGAGAATAAGTAGGTATATGAAAAGTATTTCTATCCCCTTTACGTCGTTTTCTAATAGCGAAAGAAAACATTTTTAGGAGGCAGTAGGAATGGAAGAATGGAAAAAAGCCTATTGGCCCTACTTCTACTTTGAGTGTAAATTAGTTAATCTCTCTAAGCCTTAGTTTTCTCACCATTAAAATGAACATACCATCTACCTTAAAATGTTATAAAAATTTTATTGAAATGCTATCTGCAGAATACCTGCTTCAAAATAAGAGATCTATCAGTAAGAATTATAATCCAAATTGTGAAATTTCAAGTGCATATTTTACTGTCACTTTACTTTCCTTCTGTGTTTTGTTCCTCTATGACTTTATGGGTATTAGCAGATATGTATATTTCGACTGTGTTGACATTTTTCTCTCCTTTTAAATAAACAGGGGAGATAAAGCCTTTATGATAAGGGAATAATACAAAAAGTTTAAAATATTTCCTGATTGTGGCAACTGGCGATTCAAGAACTAAGCAAAATATTTAGTTTAACTAGTTTTAAACACCCTTTGTTTTAAAATCATGTATAAGTATGGTGAAAAAAATTTTTGTAATAAGGCATACACACAAATGAGGAATTTTTTTGAGCACAATTCCTGAAAAGTTTTAAAAATTCTGAAACCCAAATGCCCCTATAAATGGGTTAAGGCTCAACTTTGTTGAATTTCCCCAATGATACCTGATGAGAAGTATCATGTAGTAATATAAAAGATGTTTTGTTACATCAAAATATGTACCTGTTTAAGAAATGGGTAAAGTCGATTTTAGAAAAGTTTTGTCTAGGCCCTAGTTTGATCTAAAATAACCTAAAACTACAGATTATCATATTTTATTACAATGACATTTCCATAACTTCAGATTTCTTGTGCAATGAAAAGAGGGCTTATAATAGAAATGTGCAACAAAAATGTGTGTCATATTAGCAAGCAGATTCAGTGAGGAGGGTTGGCATTTTTTTAATCAGCAATTTGTATTGCTGCTACTCAAAAACGTATACCATCTTTATGTTTTCATCTGTAAAAATTAGGATGTAAATCAAAGCAGTATAAAATGGGGTCTTTTGTAGATCATAGAACAAGCTGTCCTTGCTATACTTCTTGAACATAGTGAATATTTGAAGAATACTTGAAAATATTCTTTGTATTGTTTAGTCTTAGACATAGATTTGCCAATTTATGAGTATCGCCATGATGAAACTAATCCCAAATTATTTAATAAATTAAATCATCAGTATATACTAAATAATTGTTAGCAACATGATTTTGATCCCAGTGCCAAAATACCATTTTCTATTTTGATTAAAGGAACAGATTTTCACTGAGAATTTGTCATAAAATCTTCATGAGTGAATGAAAAAACTTATTAATATTTCTGTTCAGTGATTAATTGATCAATTATAAGTTCTAATTTTTCTACTATAAACTTGCTTTCCTGATATATATTTTACCTATCTGATATAGACACTATATAAATCTATTTGTGCAATGGAAATATGAACCAAGGAAAACCAATAATACCCACGTCTGACTTTATGAGGTTATCATGCTCAAATTTCAGATTTTAAAGCTTAAACTAATATTAGCATCTCTTAATGATTTGAATTAAACTATGTTGTGTTTAATCCATAGGGGGTTTTGCTTATTAAAAAATTCATATTCAGAATCGACTTGTCAGTATAGTCTTTGCATTATTCATGTTAATTCATTAGACTTTAGAGAAAATTTGAGAA
This sequence comes from Phocoena sinus, assembly GCF_008692025.1. Classification (NCBI taxonomy): domain Eukaryota; kingdom Metazoa; phylum Chordata; class Mammalia; order Artiodactyla; family Phocoenidae; genus Phocoena; species Phocoena sinus. The sequence continues at coordinate 74,413,970 of NC_045768.1, read as the reverse complement.
AGACTTTAGAGAAAATTTGAGAAAGGGGGCTTTGCTGGTGGTGCAGTGGTTGAGAGTCCACCTGCCGATGCAGGGGACACGGGTTCGTGCCCCGGTCTGGGAAGATCCCACATGCCGCGTAGCCGCTGGGCCCATGAGCCATGGCCGCTGAGCCTGCGTGTCCAGAGCCTGTGCTCCGCAACAGAAGAGGCCACAGCAGTGAGAGGCCCGCGTACTGCAAAAAAAAAAAAAAAAAAAAAAACAACTCTATTGTATTTTAAACTTAATGGGTCTGACTTAAGTTATGGTGAAGACTCTGTTGCTAATAACCAAGAAACCCAACAATTCAGTGACTATTAAAAACAGGATTTTTAAATCTGGTACGTAAACTTCCTGATTCAGGTGCTTCAGGATGTCAGGAAGCTATGCTCCACATGGTCATTCAGGGTCTCAGATTCTTTTCATCATGTTTCTCTACCTTGCCCAAGGTCATTGTTTCATCTGTGTGGTAGAAATAGGTTACTTTCAGGTCCAGGTTTCAGCATATGGGAAAGGAAAAGAAAGGCTTGGCCAAGTGTGAAAGTGATATAAATTCCCCTGGTCACATTCTGCTGGTAAAACCTTATCACATGACCCATTGACCCTGGCAGCTATCCTATGATCATAAGAATAGCAGTTCAGAGAGATGAAAGAAAACTTATATCTTAATAATATCATTGCAGCTCTGTTTATCACACCCAGGGTCTGTCCTACATCTGGACTTCCAGTTATCTGAGAAAATATATTTCCTTATTGTTTAACCCAGTTTGAGTTAGGAAATTCTCTTAGTAGGAGTAAAAATGGAATACTATACAACAGTAAGAATGAACGCTATGATGACACATGAAAATATGGATGTCTCCCAAACAAAATGTTGAGGAAGAGAGACCAGACACAAAGAACATAAAATGGACAAAACGTTAATATCTATATCTATTGAGAACTCTTATAAATCAAACAAGAGAAGGGCAATCGTCCCAATGCAGAACAAGGCAAAAGAACTTACAGATCCTTTATATTAGAGAAAAGCTGGATAGCCAATAAACTATGGAAAGATTTTCAAATTAATAGTAATATAAAAGTACACTTAGATGTCCTATCTCTTATAGTCCATAACTCAAATAATCAGCGTTTGCTTAATGGCTATAGGAAAAAAATTATAAATCATTCTGAATATCTTTTCCAATGCTCCTTATATCTAAATGGTTATCAAATCTTAAAATTTTTTGTCTCAAAAATGCCCTTCACAGTTTTTCCTTTTTCTTCATTCATAATTTTGGGCATAGGTTATCTAAGGACCTTTGGTTCATTTTGCATGAGGTAAACCCTAAGGAGTGCAAATATATTTTAATTCAGAGGATAAATTGGTGTATGTACTATTGACCAATAATTTTCAAAGTAGGGTATGCAAGTATGCTGAGAGCAGGTTAAAAAGCTCAGGTCTTCTATTTACATTTATTTTTACCTCATGCTTTTAAAATTTATTCTTTCTGTGTGTGTTCTAAAGTGTTCTTAGTATAGTAAATGATATACACATTTTGTTATGTGCTCAAAAATATTTATAGATCCTGATAGAGTCTAAAGAATACTACACTGGGAGTCAAAAGCTCATTTGCAGGGTTTTCATTTATTAGTTTTGGACCTCAAGAATATTATAATCGTTTTAACATGGAATTTTTCTTAAATAGGAAAATTGAGTAATAGAATGTATCTAAATATGCATCATAGCTAGGTTTGTTATGAGACTGAAATTAGATATTATAACTAAACTTATATTTTATGCTTTAAAATACAATACTACCAAAGTAAGAAAATTACTATTTTTGAAAGATAATTTTTCATGTTCCTTGGCTTTTGGGACAAAAAGAATTAGCTATTAAAATTATTCTAGATTTTTGACATTTTTTTTATCTTCACAACTACTTTTTAAGGTTTAGGATTAATTCATCAGAATTTTTCAGTGCCTATCTTTTTGCTTGGCATTTTATACATTTCAAGCAAGAAATTAGGGCAGGTGTGTATCAAGTATAAGGAGGCTACCGAATTAACCTACAAATCTCAAAAGTTATATTAATGAATCTGTGCTTCACAGCCTTTCCTGAGAAGAATAAAACAGTCTTACTGAGGCACGTTAGCACTACTAGTAATTCTAAGACCTGAAAACACCTGACTGTGAAGTTGATTATGTACTCAAACAGAAAGCTATAATCAAAAGGTTTCTGAATCCCCTCCTTCAACAGTGTTTTTTTCCCCCATATTATTGATGCAGATGTTGAGTTTCTTAACAAAAATGCGAAATAATGGGGGCTGAAGACTTCCTTTAGCCAAAAAGAAATTTCCACGTTTTTATTAAGCAATATATTTCATAATGAAATAAATTCCATGAATTATTCTTCTGATACCAAGATTCAGCAGCATAAAATAAAAACAAAATGTCCAAAAATAACTCCCAGATATCAAACATTTGCCTTCCAGATCCACTCTCTATTCTTCTCCACCTTACTCTCTTTTTTACCACATTACTGGCCTCCCTTGGTCCTTGGGTTTCAAGGCAAGATTGGTTTCTGGCTGGATTTGGCCATGGAAATACTAGCAAGAGGGCAGAAGCAGGAAGTAGGGTTGGGTATGGGGTTGCTACAGTTTAGCTGCATCCTGCCTATCAAGGGTCACAGCTCCTATAAGTCTGCCTTCTCTCAGAGCTCTCTTTCTCCAGGTCTGGTAGGGGTTCTAGCCTCTCACCACTTCTGCCCAAGGGGTGGTGAAGTTTTCCGTACTAGGTGTTACTACCTTCAGGGTACTGCTCCGTATCCTTTGGTTTCCTTAAACCATACCCAGTTTTTGCAAACAGCCCTTTATTGACCCATTTAAAAATTACTCACCTTCAGTGTGCCATTTTTTTCCTGGTACCCAGGTTGATTCAATAAATGAACAGCGACTACTGACATTGATATCGATTTGCATACTTTTACTTTTACTGTATTTAATTTAATGCATCTTGAAGATTCCATGGAGCAAAATGATATCTCAAAATCTGATCTTCAGTTAATCTAGTTTGATGCTTTCTTGATTTAACTAACTCAAAACGGACACAGGAAAATTAGGTTTTACAATTAGATACTAGGTATATATTACTGGTTACAGGGTTTTTAAAAAAAAATTGTATCCTCAGTGATTCAGTATCATTCAACAGATATTTAGTTTTTAATAACTCATGTATAAAATCTTTGACCATTAGTAATACAATCTATGAAATCATTTCTTCCTTTGAAGTGTTTAACATCCAATGCAAAGATGCAGACATATAATGTAAAATAGGAAATCAGGGAGAAAATATTAATGACCCAAAGTAGGAAGAACAGGACTCACATGAAGTGTTATTAGAGCTAATTCTTAAAAGACACATAGGGTATCAAGTAGATGGGTCTCATGGGATGATTATTTAAGACTAAGCGAACATGAGCAAAGGGATGTGAATAGAAATGTATAGGGAATGCTCTAGGAATAAAAAAGACTGTAATATGACTGCAGTGAAGGGTATAGAGGATTGAGTAAAGCAGACTGTGGTCAAATAGTGAAAGACCTTAAACTCCAAATGGGAATTTAATCGTTCAATGGAGAAAAATCAAAGTTCTTTGAGCAGGTGATTGATTTAGAATTGTAGAGTAGCTCATATCATGATCAGGTGTAGTTTTAAGAAAGATTACACAGGCAGCAGATAATTAGAGGAAAGGGGAAACTGGAGGTAGAAATGCCAGTAAAGAAATTAGAGCAATGGTACAATTAAGAGGTAACAGTGTTTGAACATGATCAAAATTGTTGGCGAAGAGTATGTTTCTTAATTTGTTTCCTCTGAAAGCAGTGCTTGTTACAAGGCACTGTATAAAGATGATACAATTATGGGGGAAACATCTACAGCTATAAGAGATAAAGACCAAAGAATAAACTTAGAGAAAAGCATATATTCAAAGAACTAACAAAGGCCAACAAAGGAGATTCAAAAGAGTAGGCTAGAAATGTAAGGGGAAATCTAAGAGATTGTAATTCCTTAGGGGAAACACAGGGAAGATAGATTTGATGAAAGAATGAACTGTTTAATACTACAAACAAGTTAAGCAATATGTGATAGAGTCCAAATAAAAAATGGTCTAATTGTCCACTCATCCCTATATCCATAGCCATTATAAAGTAATTTTACAACTCTACCTGTGAACAGATGGAGCTCCGTGTTGCTCCTTGCTTTGGCCAATGGAATGCAACTGAACTGACAGTGTCTTTGTGTATAGGACTCAAGAGACCATGAACACTTCTATACTTTCTTAGAATCTTGTTGTCACCACATGAACAACGTTAAGCTAGCACGCTGGGTGGAATGAGTGTAAGCTGATCACTTGTGTTATCCCAGCCAACAGCCAGCCAGCTATCTTCAACCAGCCAGTTCCCAGTCAGTCAGCTAAACACACAGATACGCACAAGCCCTGTATAGGTCAACTCAGCCAGGCCCAGGTCAGCAAAACCACTGACAAGTAAACTTGTGATCAACAATTAATGGTTATATTAAGTCATTAGATTTGGGGAGCAAACTGTTAGATTATAAATTGGTGAGCAGTTACAAGGAATTTGGCAATGAATATTTTTAAATAAGGATCTTAAAGAGAAGAACAGAGTTGGAAAAGTTGCTGAGGGTATTATTATTTGTATTCTGTGTATGGAATGAATCTGAGTATGTTTCAGGAGAGATGCGAATAATGGAAAGTGAGATGAAGAGCCCAATGGAAGAAGATATAAAGAGTTAACATGTTATCATGAATGGATTAACTCAAATGCACAGATGATTAGAATAGTCTGGTAAAGGAATAGATTAAATTCTTATTGAAGAGGAGGTAAGGAGAAAAGAGCAGGTGATAATATAGAGAAAGAATGAGGTTGGAGACAGGTAGATTGAGTGAGGTCATGTCTTTGCAATGAAACAGTAAAATCATTTGTTGAATTAAGTTAGCTGATTTTCTGTTTTAAAGTGGAGAAAAGTTTCAAACACTGATGAAAGATGTTTAAAGTGTGGTCAATTGGGAGATAAATAAAAGGATGGCTGAATGGTCCTGAGAGCCCAGGTGATTCTGGATAGCAAGAAGCACACTACAAGTGTAGAAATCATATTGGCCATTGGGAGAAAAAACACGCAAGAGAAAACTCTGAAAGATAACCTCAAGATACACAAGAGAACTTTTTATTTCTAAGGTTGGGTTTCACTAAGCAGTCTTACTGGTAACTGAATTCTGATGATTTCTTTCTGTATGTTGTATATCTTGAATTAATCCTATTAGGATAAGTATAATTAATTAGATCATGCATGTGCAAATTTGAAAATTTCATAATTTTGGAGTCTTGGCAGTGTGTGTAGGGTGGAAGAGAGGGACGAAGTGGAGACTTGACAATCCAGACTAGTGTTGGGAAAGAAATATAAAATATTAATAAGAAATGTAAGGAAAACAGTGCCCTCTCTTTATCAGGCTTAACATCAGGATTGTGAAGTTGATGAGAAACAGTTCTTGGGTCCTTTGTGCAGAGATGGCAGACTGTCTCTGCACCTGCAGCATGTTGATCAGAGGAGGATGTTGATAAAGGCAAAGAAAAGACTGGATTTTTGTGGCAGTCTCTTGGGATTTCCTTTCTTTAATCTGCAGTCAGAAGAATCACTTGGATTCAATATCTTTACTTATAGCATAATAATATCAATGCAGAATTGTTGAGAAAATCAAAAGAGATGAGTGTACGTGAAAGTGCATTGAAAATCTAAAACCTGATGCAAATGAAAAGGATTTGCTAAAGCTAACGGCAACAATACTTAAGATAACTTTTATTAAAATTTGGTTTTAAATGATACAAGGAATAAGCCTTATCATTATTGCTTAAAAATAACTGGTTCTGTCTCAAAATAATCAAAGCAATTAATCTAAAACGTTTGTCATAAGGGGTTAAAATAACACCCTGAGTGTTACACGTTATAAAATTGTGGATATACTGTTTCAGTGTATGTATACAACATTCACCAAAGAAACCTAAATTCAATTCCTTCTAACCCCACCAGCCCTGCATATCTTACTGCTTCTATCATGCAATGTTTATGTGAACTTTTTTTTTTCTTTCTTTTTTTTTTTGCGGTACGCGGGCCTCTCACTGTTGTGGCATCTCCCATTGCGGAGCACAGGCTCCGGACGCGCAGGCTCAGCGGCCATGACTCACGGGCCTAGCTGCTCCGCGGCATGTGGGATCTTCCGGGACAGGGGCACAAACCCGTGTCACCTGCATCGGCAGGCAGACCCTCAACCACTGCGCCACCAGGGAAGCCCTATGTGAACTATTTTTATTATCATTTTTTTGTACCATTTGAAAGTCCTTCATGATGAGGATTAGTTGCTCTGTTCGTCTACATATAGATGTTGATAGAGCATAAAGCCGGTGACACATAATTTTTGAACATTGATATGTTCTCCCTGCTATCTTAAACAGGGAAAGAAACAGCATAATTCACCTACTAGTTTGTATTTTGCATTCTGAAGATCAGGTCTCAAACATATATACAAGGTGAGAAATTTTAAAATAATCCATTCTTTTATTAATGAAGCTAACAATCATTCACTTTTGAAATGTATGTTGAGTACCTGCTCTGTGACAGGCACTGTCCTCAGTCCCTACCTTGGAAAGCTTGCAAAGAATTGAAGGGAGGTAAATAATAAATATCTTTTTTTCAATCCAAAATAATGTATCAGTTTTTGTTTAACAAAATTTATTTTTCAGTTTTTGGTTTATATTAATTGGGAGGACAAGATGAAAAAAGTTTACACCGAGCGAGGTAATAGCATAGTGGTATGAGCAGGTGGTTTTGAGTCACTATCACTGAGCCTTTCTAGTTTTCATGCATAAAGCTCTCTTCCCATTTTAATTCCCCTGATCTGTATAAATTCTCACCAACTCATTTAATTTTAGATACAATTTAAAAATGAATATTCCACACAATGTGTAGGGATAGTGTCTTCAGTAAACGGTGCTGGGAAAGCTGGATAGCCATGTGCGAAAGAATGAAAGTGAACTCTTAAACCATATACAAAAATTAACTCAAAAAGGTTTAAAGACTTAAACATAAGACCTGAAACCTTAAACCTCCTAGGTGAAAATATAGAAAAGAAAGCTTCTTAGCATGGCCTTGGCAATGATTTCTTGGATATGACACTAAAAGCACAGGTAACAAAAGCAAAAATAGACAAGTAAGATTACATCAGATTAAAAAGCTTCTGCATGGCAAAGGAAACCATCAACAAAATGAAGAAGCAGCCTGTGGAATGGGTGAAAATATTTGCAAACCATATATCTGATAAAGGGCTAATATCCAATATATATAGGGAAATCCTACAACTCAACAGCAAGCAAGAAGGAAGGGAAGGGAGACAGGAAGGGAGGGAGGGAGGGAGGGGAGGGGGGAGGAAGGAAGGAAGGAAGGAAGGAAATGATTTGATTAAAAATTGGGCAAAGAACTTGAATAGACATGTCTCTAAGGAAGACCTACAAGTGACCAATAGGTATATGAAAAGATGCTCAACATCTCTATTCATCAGAGAAATGCAAATCAAAACCACAATGAGATATCACCTCATATCTGCTAGGATGGCTATTACCTAAAAAGAAGTTTGTTTTTTTTTTTAAATGATAAGTGTTGAGGAGGATGTGGAAAATAGGAAACCCTTGTATACTATTGGTGGGAATGCAAATTGGTGCAGCCACTATGGAAATAGTATGGAGGTTCCTCAAAAAATTAAATATAGAACTACCATATGATTTAGCAATCCCACTTTGTATATATATGCAAAGAAATTGAAATCATGATGTCAAAGACATATCTGAACTCCCATGTTCATTGCAACATTATTCCCAACAGCTTAGAAATGAAAGCAACCTAAATGTCCATTAATGACTGAATGGATAAAGAAAATGTTTAATATATACATATTAATATAAATATAAATATATATATATATATATAAAATGTTATAAAAGTAGGAAATCCTGTCATTTGTGACGACATGGATGAACTTGGAGAACAGTATCCTAAGTGAAGTAAGCCAGACACAGAAGGACAAATACTACATGGTATCACTTATATGAGGAATCTAAAAGAGTTAAACTCATAGCACCAGTGAGTGGAACGCCGGTTGCCAGGAGGGAGAAACAGGGAGGTATTAGTCAAAGGGTACAAACTTTCAGTTATACAAGATGAATAAATCCTAGAGATCTTACTGTACAGCATACTGCCTGTAGTTAACAGTACTGTATGGCATACGTAAAATTTTGCTAAAAGGGTAGATCTTACGTTAAGTGTTCTTATCACACCAAAAAATAAAGATGTCAGTAGGAAACTTTTAGAAATGAGGGATATGTTTGTGGCATAACTTGTGATGATAGTTTCACAGGTATATACTTATCTCTGAATTCATCAAGTTGTATACATTAAATATGTACAGCTTTGTGTTTGTCCATCATCCCTCAATAAAATAGTTTAAAAAATAAGGTCTTGCTTGCTTTTAGAAGCTTTCACTGAAGTAAGTGGATATTTAACTTGAAAGGTGACATTATATAAACGTACATCATGTGTTTCATTTGATTGTGAATTCTCAAAGGCAAGAATTGTATCTTATTCCCCCTGTATCCCTAATAAGTACCTGGAATATTAGGAATAAATAATTATTTTTTACTTTTGAAAAAAAAAAAGATTCCCAAGCTGAATGGAAGCAGATTACTTTTCTCTTCTTCTAAAAATGTATTTTGAAAGAAACGAGATGAGTTTTCCTAGAGATGTATCTAATTGTTTGGCAGTAATTTGTGGTCCTTCAAAAATCGGACTAATTATCATCATGTAGGCAGGGGTTCTTAGGTGGCAATTTGTAGTTTTTAGCAGTTTTTTACTTGCAGCATTTTTGAAGTTGCTGCAGCAGGAGGTAAAGCACAAAACCGTGTTTATTTGAAAGGAAATATCTAAAATGCTATGTTATAGAATCACTGAAGTTGAGTTCAGGGGAAGTAAAGAATGTATCTTTCCTCTTGTTTATATTAGTTAAACTTCCTGTGTATTCCACATAATGGTGATTTAGAATTTGGTTCCTATAATAGCCTCATAAGTGTACTAGTGTCTTAAATTGGTATCCACTTACAGATATAGTCTAATACACTGGCCAATATGGTAGCCCATAGCCAGAGGTGGCTGTTGAGTATTTGAGTAGTCTGACTTGAGATGCATAAAATAAGTGTGAAATACACACTGGATTTAACACGCTTAGTCAAAAAAGCTTAAAATATTACATTAATAATTTTTATATTAATTACATGTTAGAATTATAACAGTTGATATATTGGGGTAAATAAAATAAGTTAATAAAATTATTTTATCTGTTTCTTTTACTTTCTTAACGTGGCTTCAAGAAAATTTAAAAGCACACATGTAGCTTGACTTATATTTCTTTTGAATAGTACTGTCTAATAAGTACAGAATACAGTGGGATTATTTTTTTCCCCTTGAGAACATCATCTTCTGTTACTGGATTACAGTGATTTTTATATCACACAGCTTAGGTTTGTATTCAATTTCTCATCTACTAAAACCAGGAGCTCCATTTAAAGAGAGCTGCTGGTAAGCAGCTCAGCACTGCTCTGCAGTTTATTATATGTATCAAAAATTTATATATCCCACTTACTTGCAAAAAGTTTTTGCCGAAGCTTACCCACAAAATATATTTAAACCCAGCAGTTACAAATAAAATCAAATAGAAACAAAACAAGATAGAGGAGGAATAGGTATCATTCTAAAGTAAAGTGTTTACTGTACTTGATTAGTCATTTAGACCAAAGTTTCTTACAAAGGGAAAAGGAAGACGTAGCTCTTGTCTTCTTGGCCTTGTGGTAAATTAAAACAAAAATTTGGAATCATCCATTATTAGAAACTGAACTTTTTATAAGGTAGCCTCTAAAGCTTTCTGAATGGTGAAGCAATAAAATAAAAAGGCAGCAAACTATCTGTGAAGTGAGGAAAATCAGGGCACCTTAAAAATCTATTGCTCCTATATCTGGTTATCCCACCGATGACCCTACTTATGTGGCCTCAGTTATACGTATGCATCTTTGTTCTGAAATAATGGTAACATGAATAGCAGCAGTAAGGGCCCTCTTCATCAAATTCCATAGAGCATTTGAAAAACCAGTAGTGAAAATTTTCAGCAACACTATGAGGATCAAAAAATCCAAGGGTTGCTTTAATCAAAACATAGCTTGAGGTCAATTAAAAAGTTGTGCAGTACAAATGGAGAAAAACATTTTAGCATTTTAGAAGGGAACCTGAAGAATCTATTGAAATGAATCACATATGAAAAAATTTCTTTTAATTAATTACATACTGGTTTTAGTCAAGTCTGAAAGAGAAAATTGAAGTGAGAAGAGGGAAGTAAGGAGAATGTAGTTGAGAGGTGGTGAGAGCCAGAACTTCCTTGTAAACTCTGAAAAGAAATTTGCATTTTGCTCTAAGTGTGATTCTAAGCCATTGACTTTGAGTGCTGGAAATATAGAATATCATTTTACATTCTAAATCATCAGTCTGACTGATCTGGGGGCCCAGAGAGAAATCAAGATAATGCCTTTTTAGAAACAGACATAAAGATATGTTATAAATTCTTGGATACAAGAATTCAAATCTCAGGGAATGGATCAGGGCTGGATGTGAAAATTTGGGCATCAATATATAAAGAAAAGAAGAAATCTTCTGGGAGTAGTTAGAGGTAGAAAAAACAAGTGGCCTGAACTCCCAAATATTTGGATCTCACCTAAAGATGCTGAAGTCAGTAAAGAAAACTTAGAAGGGGCAGTTTGTGGAATAGAACAAAAACCAGGAGCATGATACTACGTGGATGCCAAAGAGCCTACAACAGGGATGGAGGATTACCAAGTGTGCCAAATACCATGAATAGGCTGAGTAAGAAGAGAACACAGAAGCAGCCATGAGATGTGTCACCACCGAGGCCATGGTTGACATTGACTAGGGTGGTTTCAGTGGTGCAGTTTAAAAAAAAGGTTGGAAGCTGACAAAGTGAATCCTAGATGCACAATTAATAATAGGTTTTTTAAGACTTTCCTATTAAAGGAATAACAATAACAACAAAATGAAATGATAATAAGCCAATAAAGGATTAAGAGAAACTTGTATTTTTATGTTTTTTTAATTCTAGGAATGATACGATGGAAAGGGAAAGATGATATTCCTGGAGCATATGAATAGGGGACCAGTGTCCTCTAAAAGAGGAGATAGGGACAAGAGGATGGAAGTCTGAGAATATATGAAAAGACTGGCCTTAGAAGAGAGTAGGGACACTTCATTCTTTGTCATAAGAAAGAAAGCGGATAGGGGATAAAGAGATACAGGTGGAGCAGCAGATTTATTGGAGGGACTCTAAAGGCATTGCTTTGTTCTTTTTCTGTTTTCTCAACAAAGTGTGAAGGAAGTCATCGGCTGCAATGGAGGGAATGGATCTGTCTTATTACAAAAAGAATAAAGCAATTGACTCTAATAAAGAGAAGCCATCTAAACCTGTTTTCAAGGTCGCATGCTACATTTTCTTTCCTAGTAAACCCGCTGCTATCTACATGATTCTAAATGATTGGAAGATTATCTACAACCCAGATGTTTGATAATTCTATGTCACTTCTTAACACTGTTGGGTTTATGAGTGAATAGGGGAGGCTGGAATACATGTCACTTCACTCACATTTTCTTTATTTGTTGAGTCATCAGTACTTAGAGCAAATCTGGAGGATAGCCAAGAGATTATCCATACAAAGGCAGGCTGAGGTTTAAAATAAAGAAGTTAACATCTGTTCCCCTGAAATAATATTTATATAGAAATCAAACATAGATTTTATTTTTTCATTGCCATAAAAGATATAGAGAAGGCCAGATAAACTCATCTATTTTATTTCCTCAGAGCTACAGAAAATCTGATATCAAAAGACAAACATGAAGATTAGTACTTGAATTGTGAGTATCAGGTATTATTGCAATTTATTCTCAGGGTAGTACCATTTTTATGTGACAATTTCAGGCTGAACTATAACCTATGTACTAAGGCAGTCATTCTCCACCTGTTGAAACTTAAGGTATGAGAGTTCTTATTTTGAGGATACTGATGAATCTTTAAACATCAGTGGATATAAAGATAATCAAAAATACTACTTTAAAAACATAGAAACCTTAATTTTATTATCTTTTGGCAATAGCGCATATTGTTTGATTGGGCTAATTAGTGTTACAAATCCATTTTTATTATTTATTAGTTAGATAAAATCTTTAGATGTGTTGTGGAACAATCCCTTTGTAACTTTATTGACTTTTATTGTTGAGGGCTTTCTTGAAATGTGTTTCTATAATAAATATATAAAGTGTTCAATTTGGAGACCTATAAGGCAGTTGACTCCTGAAGATCAGTGACAACGTCTAGGTACAACATGATAAATCTTGGGCTCTAGAGTCAGGCAATCCTGAATTACTGTTCTGCCATCGCCACTGAGTTGTATGTCCTTGAGTAAATCACTTAACCTCTAAACTTTCTCATGTGTAAAACAGGGAAATTAATAGTATCGCTACAGTTGTAAGATAAGTTGAGAACATGAATATTAAACACATGTGCAAAGTATTAAACGTGTGTGTAATGGCAGCAATGGCATATGTGGAAAGCAACCTATGTGGAAGTTTCTTCACGAACGGGGTGGTTCCTAGATGTTTAATTTTTTCATCTCTCTTGTTGAGCTTTTCTTTTTTAATTATTAATATGCAAATTCATAGTAGGTAGATGTAGTTTGCATTTTATTTCCTAATATTTGATGCCTAAAAAATATATATATTTAATATACTGTATATGGAAGATAGGAGACATAATAGTAAAAATTATACCTATGAACTCATCACCCAGTTTAAGAACTGAAATAAAAGAAACACAGCTTCATCAACTAGGTGGTCCTTTACTATCTCATGCTCCTGACTCATGGTCAGGGATAACTGCTATTTTAAAGTTTGGATTTATCATTTTCTCTTTTAAAAATTCACGTTCATCATATATGAAAGTATCCCTAAAATATATTTTTTATTTTGCTTTTTTGCTTATGTAGTTTCTGTTAGCAGCATTTTTGATCAATATATTCCTAAAGTGTATCCACATGTTTTGCATTTTTATTTTTTATGATTATAAAAAACCCCATTGTGCAAATACAACAAAATTTTGTTCAGCCTGTTTTGAGGATTATTTGAGTTGTTTCCAATTGTTTTGCTATTAGGAACTATGCTGTATCTTGTACATTGAAAATTAGTGCAGGTGTACCTCTAGGAAAAAGTGGAATTGCAAGGTCTTTTTTCAATTTTACAAGATTCTATTGTGTTTCAAAGTGGTTGCACCAATTAATTTGAATAAGTGTCATATAAGGTTACTTGGTGATCCATAAACTTACCTTCAACTTTAAAGAAACAATATTTGCTCAGTTACAGATTTCTTCATTCTCTCTCTCCATCCATCCATCAATTCATCTTATTTTTGATGCAGAGTAAGTTGAGGATATCAGTATTCCTCAACACAAAACACTTCAGCTTACATATTATGAACTAGAGTTCAATATTTGTTTAGGTAAAATAAGCATAGAGAAATGCACAAACCTTATGTGTAACATTTTATGAATTTTAATATATGCATACATCTGTTGTATCACACAAATGGCTATCAATTTATAGAAGAACATCATCATCATGACAGAAAGTTCTTTCATGGCTCCTCCCACTCAACTTCTGCATCCTTCTAGGAAGCAGTAATTGTTCTGTTTTGTCATCATATATTTCTTTCTATAGAAATGGCATCTTTTGTGTGTGGCTATTTTTGGGTCATTTGGCATTTTTCATATAAATTTCAGATTTAACATGTCAAGTTCTGAAAAGACTATTAGAATTTTGATTTATAATACACTGAGTCTATACATAAATTTGGAGGTTTTATTGTCCATGAGAATGGCATATCTCTCCAATTATTTGAATCTTCTTTAATATATTACAACAAAAATTTATATTTTTTCTATACACCTTTTACATATCTTTTGTTAAACATTTCTTAAGTACTTTACATTTGATAGCTATTATAAATGATAAATAATGTTTATGATGAAAATGGTGATGTGATGATTGCCTTCTTGTTTCTTCCTGGCATACAGAATTTTATTGCATACTGACCATATATTCAAGTACATTGTTAAACTCTCTTATTTTCTCTAACTTTTTTGTAGAATGTTTTGATGATTTTATATAGTAATAATAATATCCATGAATAATTATATTATTAAAACTTCGAATAATTTTATTCTCCTTTCTTCTCTGTGCTAACAAGGACTTCCAGAACTCTAAATGGGAGCAATGATAATGTACATCCTTATCATGTTCTGGATTTTAAAAGGTCTGCTTTTAGGAAGATACACTTTTTCCAAGTCCTTTTTCTTTTCCCCCCTCTATTTTATATTTTGTGAAGGTTTTATAATAACTTGATATCGGATTTTTTCATTTATCCACAAAGATTGAGATGATCATACAATATTCTCCTTTAATTTGCTAAGAAGCTGAAATACGTATCAGTGTTGAACCACCCTTCTATTACTGGATTAACTTGGATTAATCATGGTGTACTACCTTTTCTGTGCAGTCCTGAATGTAGCTCTCTAAAATCCTGTTTATGACCTTTGCAGCCAGATCATGATTGAGATTAGTACATAGTCTTCTATTACGTAAACAGAATTTATTATTATATATTAAAATCTACTTTCTCCATCTCACATTTCCCTCATACCTTTTAAGCTGCTTCCCTAATTTCAACTAGATTATATTTGTCAGGCTTCAGAGTATGTTAAATACTCTCTCAATTTCATCAATTTAACCCATTGTAATGGATTCAAAATCTCTTAAAGTAGTTTGACATTTTCCCCAGAAATAATGGCATTTTGTGTGTAAAGAAGAGACCTAGAATAAAGGCAACATTTTATTATTTATTTGGAAAGTTCTAGCAAATACACTATATGACCGTATGATATTGAGGGACTCCAGAGAAAAAGACAATTTGACCCCCTAGGCAGTCTCAAAATAGACACAGTTTGACCCAAGTTTGTGTAAATCGAAAAAACAAACAAGCAAACAATACTTTTTCTATAATTTAGAACATTTATATGTCCATTTTTCTGTTATTTTATTTTTGTTCTGGAGTCTGAGCAAACAGAACAGCTAAGATGCATTCTGGTCTTTCTAATCATATCTGTATCACATTACAACTATTACGATCGTCCCCTCTTTCCTTTCACCCACTTTTAATACAAGTTTCAATTGTGCTTTGTTAGTTCCTGTCCATTACTATTAGAGAGGAGTAGCCTACATCCCCTTAATGAATTACTTTTCACTCTTTCTTCTACTGCATTATTTTCTTTCATTAAGAAGATTTGGGGGATAGCAAAATAGATCTGTCCATATATAATTACAAACTAATAAGTATAAGTTTTCTTATTTTTTTATCAATTATGTGTTTTTGTAGTAGTATTGACTATGAAGTAGGAGGACTTATATCTTTTTTGAAAAGAAGGGGGAATTTGCCTTACAATTAACAGTCATTTAAGTATTTTTATTATTATGTAGATATAGGTAACAATACAGATATTAACGTTAATTTTAGTGGTCATTATATTATCATGTTTTTAGTTGACCTCTGCTAAAAATGGAAATTCTGAATTCCATTTCTGCTTTTATAATTCTAAGAGAGATTTTTTGAAACAATGTTCTGGTTTATTTTCACATAAAATTAGCTTTGACTTTCAGTACTTTGCAGGTATTTTGGTAGCATTGCTTCAGTATTGTTATATGCCACTGTATTTTTCTTTTTCTTTTCCTTGTGAAATTTTGCTGTCTCTACCAAAAAAAAAAAAAAAAAAGTAAAATTGAGAATAAAGTATTTTCTTTCTAGTCTTCCTAACGTCTTCAAAAAACAGTTATATGTGTGGCTTGTATCAGGGATTATAAAGTGTGAACCCAAATATATTGTCTGTCTGATTAATTTACCTATTATGGAAACTGAATCTGGTAGTCAGTCAAATGTAATTACTTCAACATGTGCCAGGCAGGGCACTGTATTAGGTATTAGGAGTGTTGCTACCAATAAACCATCCAGGAGCTACTAGTAATATGTTTGTGAAATATTTGTATTAGTTTTTCATTACCACTATAATAAATTTCCAAAGACTTGGTGGCTTAAAACAGCACAGTTTTTTTTTTTTAAATCTTAGAGTTTTGTTAAAACTTCTAACTTTATGTTAGAAGTATGAAATGTTTCAATGGGCTAAATCAAGGTGGTAGCAGGGATATGTTCCTTCTGGAGGCTCTAGGGGAGAATGTATTTCCTTGACTTTTCCAGCTTTTAGAGGCAGCCAATTTCTTGATTCAAGGTGTCCTTCCACCTTTGAAGCCAGCAAAGGCCCAATGGCCAGTGGAGTCTTTCTCGTGCTGCGTCACTCTGATATTGATTCTCCTGGTTCCCTTTTTCACTTATAAGGACACTTGTGATTACATTGGGCCAGGATAATCTCCTTATCTGTTATTCAAGATGGTCACCTTTTTTTAAAGGTCGTTTTAATATTAGTAACCTTAATTCCAACTGCAAACTTAATTTCCTGTTGCCATGTAGCATAACATATTAACAGGTTCCAGAGTTTAAAATGAGCACATCCTGGGGGACCATTATTCTGCCTACCATAGTACTCTATAAGTCTAAGAACCATGCCAAGTTTCAGACCTCTAAAATAACTGAAAGTTTCATCTGTAAAATTTGGATCTAAAACATCTTTTTCATTATTCATTACATACAAGTGCTGCAAAACTTTGATTTTGGTTGATTTATTTGGATAATTATCCATAGTTCTCCAGCTGATTTTGCATAAGTTAAAATAACATAGATTTAATCTCTTAACCAAACATAAGAGTTCCAGTTTTAGAATTGTATTAATTTTAGAAACAAAAGACAGTAAGGGATACTTATGAATATTAATTAAGTAGGTTCTAAAATAAATTATAAGGAATAACATTTCAGAATCTAAGGACTCAGCTTCTGTGTAAGACATATTAAAAATGACAGCATGGTTTGCCACTACTATTTTTTTTTAATTCCTTCTGACCTTATATGTTTAACTTTTCAGGGTCAAAAAAGAAGTATTAGGTATTTGATTTGAATGTATAAATTTTTGACTTAAGGGTTTCTGGCTTCAACTCTATTAGGACCTCCTAATCTTACAGCTTGATGTGATTTAGTAAGTAGACATGATGGTCATTGTTTCATGTATAAACAAAAAGCCACTTTTTGTCTTTCAAACTAGATTTAAAATTCACTGACACAGTAGAAATAGAAGTTAGAGTGAATATCATGGAATAATTAACATTATATTCATGTTATGATAAAAATTACCATTTTCATTGATGCTGAGCCAAAATGGATTGCAGCATGAGTTCCTAAAAGATCTTGAAGTCCCATCCTGTTTTTTTTTTTTTTCCTCAAGATCTCAGAGTATGGTTTTTGCTAACTCATTGGTTTAGAGTATGTATTTGATGAGGCCTGAATGCTGAAATACATAGGTCAGTTATGACCTTCACCTCCTGGTGAAGGATTCTTTATATGTTGAGCATAAATCTGGAGCAAGAGTAATCATAATAAAAGTTTCTTTTACTTGTTAAGCACGTAATGAAACTTTGGGGTACCAGTACTTTGCATCCTCCTCAGGGCTGTAATGGCTGTAATTTCTGATAAGATACAATACTAAACTGACATTTTCATTTCTCAGTTTATCCTATTTCATGAGATTTTAGGCACCTTGTTTTAAATAAAATTGCATGACTAACTACTGAACCCCAAACATATGTTGCTGTATAGATTTTGTGTACTCAGTGAACATCCTTTTACTGAGAAATAGCTTCATATTTCTGTTTTGGAAGGGATATATTTGGTCATCAAATTAAACTTCCCATTTTGCATGTTCAACCAACCCAAACTTTGCCAAGAGGTTAAAAAATTCCAGGATCTCTTTATATTTTGCATTAATTACATGAATGGGTTTAAAAAAATTTTTTTTTTATCAGTTATCCCTCATTTTGTTTTGCTTAAAATTTGGTTTATTAGGCTCCTGCGGACTTAGAGAATTAGAAACAACTTGGGATTGAATCTCAGCTCTACCTTTTTAAGATGTTTGATTTTTTCACTTCCTTGGATATAAATAGAAAATAATAACACATCTTTCTAAATTATAACGATTAAAGGAGATATGTTTAACTGTCTAACATAGTATCCTGTTCGTAGCAGATACGCAAGAAAACTTCTTTCCTTGTTCTTTTGTGTTATCTTTTTCTTCCCTCTTCTCCTTTTTAGTTACTAGAGTGGTAAATCCAGGTTACTTTTTTGAGTTGCATTGTGTTGTTTTCCACTTAGACCTTATGGTTGTATAGGGTGAAAAATTGGTTGTTGACATTTATTGTGATGAAATAAAAGATTAAAAAAAGGTTTGAGGCTTTGAATATATCATATCCCACAGGAGAAAGGAAAATTAGAGACCCCCAATCCTTGTAGGCCAGTGTGATAAATCTTTAATAAAGCAACTGTAGGGTATATCCCTTAAACCTAGAGAAATATATAAAATAATCTTTTAAGTCATGTTAATGGTTTGTTTAGTAGCACTGGCCTACTTAGTAGTTAATATTTCCACCTACTCATAGACTTTTAACTTGAGAATTGGAATTTCTTTCTCTTTAATTCCTGTGCATGTTAGAAAGCACAGGTGTTCTTGAAATATAATACTGTTGGGTGAGGAATCTTTTGCTAACACAGGCTTAGTGGGGGTATGTGAAACCAAAAAAAAAAAAAAAAATAAGGAGGCTTGTACACTTTCCTCTTATTATTGCACCTGCATTAGCATACCTTCAGCTTCAGTTACTTGTTAAAGAAGGAAATTTTAGAAGAAAAAAATTCTATGTGCTTCAAGGAGTATAGGTAAAGAATTACTCAAATTTAAGACATAGGTCTCCAAACACTAGGTGAAGGCTCACAAACATATATTATTTATTATGTATTTGCTGTGAAGTTTAAACTTCTTAAGTTCAGGGAACATTTTTATTATTATATATTTCCAAGTGCTTCAGGTTATTCCTTATCCTCTGGAAAATTAGTAATATGATTTTAAAATGTTATACTGTCCTTTTTAGCAAATAAACATATGAAAATTATTCGAAAATGAAAAATCTATGAACAAATAAACGTAAAACACTGTAAGAATAATGATGAATATGATGGTGATGATGATGGTGATTGTAAAAAAGATAATGAAAATCAAGGCTATAGAATTTGATGTGGAGGAGAACTGAACAACTTAGTGAAGAGGTGTGATACCTCTTGTTAAGAAGTTAGTGTATCAGGTAGACTGGTATAGGTACGGTATAATAATAAAGGAGGAATATCTTATTTGTAAATAAAAGAATTTATCATTTACTGTTTGGTGATGCTGTTTTAGATACTCAGATGAAGAAGTTATTCCCAGTATAATAATTATATTATACCATTGTTATCACCAGTATAATAATAGTTAAGGGTAAAATAGTTGAACACAAATAGCAAAAAGCATTTTGCATGGTGGTGTTTAGAGGAAAGAAAAGGCAACTTCTGCTTGAGAAAGGGGATCTGAAATTCTAAAATAAGTCATCAAACCAGAGATTTTTGCAGAGAAAAAGCTACAGTTTTTCATCATTAACTAAATGTGAGGATAAGGAAGATAAAGAAATCAAGTTGATTCAAAGTTCTTAACCTTGAAAGACTAGAGGGTGGGTGCCATGAATAGAAATTTAAAAATCAAAAGGAAATTTTAGTAGAAGACAAATAGCTATAATGCAGTCTTGTTTTGTGGGAGTTTGAGGAAAGTAGGGGTTTTACTTCTGCTTAGAAGGTGGAATTAGTCATTTAAAAAAGAGGCATCAAACCTGAGTCTCTAAGGAAGAGTGATGGGATGGAGGAGGGAGATCAAGTGACATTTAGTCATGAGAAGAGACAGCAGGGAGTACGGAACTCTTGAGGAGAGAGGGTTTGGGACAGGATTGCCTAAGATGTAAGTCCAAGTAGGTATATCAAGGGGATCTGGGAACGAGGAAGGTTAAAAATTCAGATTAAAAGTTTGGGAGAAGACTCAGAGCTGGAAATACAGGATTCTGAGCCATCTGAGGAGAGATGATACTCAAAGATTTATGATAGGACCTAATGGATTATAGATAGAAAGACAAGGAATAAGAAAATGACTCCAGAGGCTTAGGGATGGCGTACATTGAAGGGCTGAGAGGAGCAGCAAGGCAAGAGAGTAGAGGAAACAGAGAAAGAGGAATCAGAGTAGTGGTAGACAAACTAGAAGAGTGTTCTCAGAAACAGAACCATGAGAGGAAAGAGGATTTGAGGGGGATCAACCTGAAATGTGTATGTTGTCGGAGCATCAAGACATGTTTTTGGAATAGATGCATGTGGTTAGATTGGGAGTAATGATAGCTATGTGCAAACATTGCCACTCCTGCCCTTGGCCTCTGCTAAATCTAACTTTAAGTGATAAAGTTAATGTCTGTAAATATCTTTTCACTTATTTGTACACCTCCATTCCTGTCATTTGTGGTTATTTCAGAAAAGAGAAATCCAGAGCATATGTGTGCCTTTTTAATTTCATGTATCTTTGTACATACTTTCTCAAGTGCCTTGTACATAATTTTATATTCTTTTGTAACCACAGTTTTTCTTTGCACAAAAGATTTGCTAACAAGAGTTCTGATTTCTCAAGTGAACCCAAACATTTCTAATTAAATGTAAGCTTAGTATCTTTCAGAGAAAAATTCTTAATGCTTCCATTAAAATTAGTAAGCAGCACATGTCTACAACAATAACAGTAGAGTTTGGTGGTGGCTTTTAGCCTTTGGATAGAAAACTGCTTTTGATAATGAGCTCAGAATGTCTTGTAGAATCCTTGCACTTTAATATCCCTAATATTATTCTTGATGATTTGTTAAACTGAAGGAGAGTAAAACAACTTTTTTCATAACTATAAAGGAAAAGTCAGGAACAAAGTTTGTCTCTAACTTAAACTGTAAGGTCGGATCTTAACAAACGGCACCACGAAACAGAGGAAAGCTTCAAGTGAGCTTTATTAGGGAGCGCTCCCGGGCGAGGTTCACTGGTCCGAGAGAAAGGGGGCCAGAGAAGTCGCACCCGGGCGAGGGTTGGGCAAGATTTTATAGGGGAAGAAGGGAAAGGGGTGTGGTGAATCTGGGAGGGCGCAGGGTATTCCTTATTTGGCGGTCTTTTTGGGTATCCTGGGGGACCGTTAGTCCTGCCCCTCGAAAGGCGGGAAGGCTGGGCCGGGTTCAAAGTCCCCAGGTCAGTTCCTGGAACTGGGTGGTCCGGAATGTCTCCAGGGCAGTTTCTGGAACTGGGTGGTCCGGAGAATTTCGGTCTGATGCAACGTGTGAATCTGATTGCGTTCCCCTGCCTCGGGCCAGTTGGCCTTACATAAACTACTTAGTTTTTTCTATTTTTTAATACTTTTGTTGATTCTCTAATTGCTTCTGTGCATATGTTATATTTACCCAATTCAACTGTAAGATTATTGTGGGCAGAGACCATTTTTATTTTTTTCATTTTTAAAAAAAATTAACCATGTAGCAGCACAATATCTTACACATGAAACACAAGAGTAAACTGAATGTATGTTGAATGGAACCAAAAGAATCTTCTATATTTACATATCCCTCTGTTTCTCTTAATTCTCATTTAAGCATAGTTCAGAATTCATCCCGATTCATTTTTTATGACTTTTTGTAAGAAAAACCTCAGAAATGGCCATATTATAAATGTACCTAAAGTGAAACTTTTTACCATGTCATCAACAAGATAAATATTTTGAACTCAAAACTAGAGAAATTAGATAAAAGGGGAATACTACAAGTTAGAAAAAAATTTGGTACAAAAGCAGCATATCCCACAGAATAAAAAGAAGTAAAAGATCAAGACATTGAAAAATAGGAGTGGGATATGAGAACACTTTTTATCTCTTGTTTATTTTTCATAACTAACAAATAACTCATTCTTTTTACCTCTGACAGTAACATTTGTGCAGAAAAGTCATTTTCATTAACCTTTGGTTTGTAATTTACAGCCTCTCTGCCCAAAGACATTGCTGTTATTTACAATTTTTCTTAGTCCTATGGAAAACCAAACAACCATCATCCTAAGGCTAATATATGTTAAGTGCCTTAGGCACATTTCAATTAAGTATTAACATAGATTGGAAAATTTCCAAAACATTTAGTGAATATTACTTTCAATCATTTTCATTAAAATTAATAGCAAGTGTTAAAAAGTAATATACCAGGGAGCTGGGGGAATTGACTTCCTAGCTTCTAAAAGTCTTCTTGTGTTAATGTAGAAAGAATTTTAGTACAATTCAGCCACATAGTAACCTGGTCCCATTAAATCCTCCATTTTGTGTGGGTAGAGGATGGGAGTTATGTGCAAATTGTTTCTTTTTTTAATAAATTTATTTAATTTATTTATTTTTGGCTGCATTGGGTCTTTGTTGCTGCATGCTGGCTTTCTCTGGCTGTGGCAAGCGGGGGCTACTCTTCGTTGAGGAGCACGGGCTTCTCACTGCGGTGGCCTCTCCCTCTGCGGAGCACGGACGCTAGGTGCTCCGGCTTTAGTAGTTGTGGCACCTGGGCTCAGCAGCCGCAGTGCACGGGCTCCAGAGCGCAGGTTCAGTAGTTGTGGCGCATGGGCTCAGTTGCTCCACGGCATGTGGGATCCCCCTGGACCAGGGCTCAAACCCGTGTCCCCTGCATTGGCAGGCAGATTCCCAACCACTGTACCACCAGGGAAGCCCCGTGAATTGTTTTAATACTTTTAACTAGTGACTCCAGATTTTAATGAGTATTTACTAGATACCCAAAATAATGAACTGGCATTTGAGCAAGGTTAAAACCTCAAACTACACTCATACATCACTAACAGTATTTTTCAGAAATACTTAAAGATGAGCTTTGAGAAATCAGTTTACAGAAGTGAGAAAAAGAACTCTCCAAATTAAAGATTATACCAAAATAGAGGTACTAAAATCATTATAAGAGGAACCAATGATTGAAAATTTTGTCTGTGAGAATTAAAAAAAAAAAAGTAAAACTGATGAATGAAGTGAAATATATTGTTGAAATATCAAAATATATCAGAAATCTTAATGGCCAAAATTTACCTCTAAAAATAGTATTATATAGAATGTTACCATTAAAATAAAAGTCATTGGCCTTCCTCACTTAGTAACCCTTTATTTTCTTAAAAATGAAAAGATCTCCAGCTGCATACCTGCTTACAGTACTATTGGTATTACATGCAGCATTTTAAAAAGTGATATTTTATCAGATTTAGTTCGTGAGATATATATATATGCACATATATAATATTATATATATACACATATATATAATTTTCAATTTTGGGTAGTAATTTTTCAACCTTTAGAGATATTACACATAAACACTGATTTTCCTTCATGTCTTCCGTTCAAGTCAATGTTATATAAGGATCACAGAGTGGAACATGAACAAGTTAAAGGTTTTACATAGAGTTTTGCTGTTGGAATAAGAGCAGCATTTTGAATGTTAATATCATAAAGTTTTACTCACTTTGTCCTAAATTTACTTCAAATGTAAGAGAAGGAAAAGGGATATTATACAAAGGACATAATAAAAGAGCGTAAAGATAAAACTCTTTTCTTTGCAATGGGGATGGCCTTCCTTTTTGTCAGTTTTCTAGATGCTCACCTCTTCAAAAAAGCCATTGAATACAATTAAACTGATGCTCCAAGAGTACAGAATAGTGAAACCAGAAGGATACTTAGCTTAGAAAACATGGTAAGGATAATTATGTCATAGCACTTGTGATGATCAAGGTGAGGTACCCCTGGCTATGAATCCAAGTAGTGAATGTTGACATCTGCTTTGTGAAATCAGGGGAGTCAGCCTGGCCAAACAGTAGCTTAGTAGCTTGTATGGCCAGTGCAGGTCTAAGAATGTGGGCTCTCAGGCAGGTCCTTAGGAGAGTATGGCTTTGAGAGAGCATCCCTAAGAAACTACTGAAAAATGGGACATGTAAAAAGCACACAGGTTTATGTTTGCCACTGTAACTGTTACATGAGAAAACTAAGGCTAGTTGTGTGGTGTGTATAGGAGAGACTCAGAAGATGTCGTTCTGCATGTCTGGGATAACTTTTCTCTTATTCCCGTTGTCCACCATAAAGACTCAGTTTTATTCTTCAAATCTGAGGGAAAATGTCATTTGGTTTCACTAGTTTTCATCCGCCCCCATTTCTTAAGTAGAGTCATTCCTTCCTTTGCCTCTGCTATATTAACCAAAATTTCAGAAAGGGAGACTGGATTTAAGTAAAAAGGTGTTTATTTGGGGTTTGTTAGGACTGCTACTGGGAGACAAAGGTTCAAGAAGCCCTTGAATTGTGTTCCACGGGACTACAAAATTTGATTTTTTTTTTTTTATTTATTTAGTTTTTGCGGTATGCGGGCCTCTCACTGCTGTGGCCTCTCCCATCGCGGAGCACAGGCTCCGGACACGCAGGCTCAGCGGCCATGGCTCACAGGCCAGCTGCTCCGCGGCATGTGGGATCTTCTCGGACTGGGGCACGAACCTGTGTCCCCTGCATCGGCAGGCGGGCTGTCAACCACTGCGCCGCCAGGGAAGCCCCCAAAATTTGATTTTTAAATGACCTTAAATGTGCCATCACATAGCACTTCACACACACACACACACACACACACACACACACACACACACACACACACACACATATATACACACACACTTTTTCTTTCTCTCACCATAGATTAAGCATCTTAAAGAAAGGGCCGGTATCTATTTAACTTTGTATTCTTGGCCCCTAGCACACTGACTGATAGATAATAGTCGCTCAAATATATTGAATGAATAAATTAATAATCTAAGGCTGTAAAAAAATCGAGTAAGATTAAAGGGTAATAAGATCAGAACAATATCAAGAGTTTTTAAGGAAAAATGTCTCTTATATTTGAAAGTGATTCTAAGTAAATGCCAACAGAATTTGAAAAGCTTCTAGATCCCATATGCTTCAAGCACTATTACTACAGACAGAAAAAAAAGACAGATTCATGTGAGGCTAATGGGGAATTCTTAGAAATGGTATTTTGCCATATTTGCTAGTATTTTGCTAGTTCTTAATAGGGAGGGGTTAACAAATGAACAGGAATTAATTTGCACCAAATATATTGCAGTGAATTATAAAGGCATGTAAATTGTAGTTTGGTAGATCATTATAAAATTCTTCCATACTAGTTTGGTTGTTCTCAATTCAGTTGTTTTCATGGTTCCAAATTTGAAAATCAAAAATTTTCAAGTTTATCTAGTTATGAACCTGGTCTTTGGATGAATTCTATAGAAACTGAATCTCCTAGCATGATTCAGTCTCTATAGATGACTGAATAGAGGCAGTTTTCAAATGGATTATTTGCAAAAAATCACATGTTATGGTATATTGTATTTTTGTTTTGTTTGAAATTAATAAATTATCTTTGAAATATTAGATGGCTATTAATAAATAGCATATGTAGCATAAGCTAAGTATCTTCCATCTAAGGGTGCATATTGATAACAGATCAAGTAAAGCTATTCTTCCTCATGCAAGTAGACGGTGAGAGCTTGAGCACCGTTTTCTGCTTTTTTTCCCTACTCTTGTCTCTAATTTGATATCTCTAAGGCTTTGGTTTCTATTTCTATAAAAGCTTTTTCCTATGTGAATTAGGCAATTTTTACTGATGAAGAGAAGACCTCTGTAACATTTTTTCCTGGAAGCTACCATCAAATTGTTGACTTCTTTCCAGTGACCTTCAAAGTATAATGATAATGCATCATTATTAATCTGTATTGGAGTTGAACTTATAACCTTTAGACCAAGACTTGTATATTGGACATCTATATTCATGATTCCTAGATTTTAGCAGAGTATCTATCTCTTGGGTCATCTATGAGGAAACATGCGGAATTCATATGAACATAGTTGTAAAATGGTTAAGATTTTTAGGACAAAAATTGTATGCAACTTAATTACCTTAAGCTTGATGATGCTCACAAGATAATGTGTCTTACACAAGAGTAGTCTATGGCGCTTTTACTGAGTAATTAGGGGGTGTAGCCCATGGAACTAACTCTTCTTTGTGTTAAATTCCAATTTTATTTTTGATTCTTAGTAACAAGTCAACTAGGTGAATATCCATGGAAAAGGATTACCTGTGGTTCCCTTAGCAATAAAATTATATTTATATAATACTATAACTATAATATAATATTTATATTATATTATAACATAATATATAATATAATGTTTATAACAACATATAATAATATAACATTATATTATAATATTTATGTTAATATTCACTTAAAGGTTCAAAAATATAAAATGGATAATATAGCCTTAGATTCTTTATGCCTTTAGAAGTGAAACCTAGCTACTACGTAGATATGTAGCTATACAAGTATGTAGAACCTATACTATGATGTCAAGTCTCCTGCGTAGTCTGTCATTGCCAGCTGGTGGTGGTTTTAGGACAGACCTGATGGACACGTACATGGGTTTTGTTTGGATGAAGTCTATTTGTGCATTAAAACTGAACACATTATTCTGAATGAGATAGACTTGGTTTTTGAATCTCTCATCTTCACCTTTGGGTAGATGAGCAAGGGAAATGCTTTCATTCCCAAATTCCTGTGAACTCTGCTATTGTATCTCTAGCACTTCGCACGATGAGCTGGCTAATTGATTCCAATTAAACAAAGGTTTAAACCAAACACGACAGAAAATCATGTCCAAACAAGTGGTTGTTTTCCCCTCATCTTCAGATGTAAGACATGCAAGAGATTCGTTGGAATACTCGTTGTCAAGATCTTCAGAACAGAGGGCTCTGAGAATGGCCACAAATAATATGTAGTTATCACATATAGGTTGAGTAACCAGCCTTTCTCTTTCAACTGGAAGTATTTTTTCCCTTGGGAAAAGTTAATCTCCCTACTACAACAATGTACTGAAAACTGCCAATGATGGCATCTAATTCTGTTGATAAAAATATGACCCAGGTAAAGGTCCTAACCTGTGAAGTCTTTCATTCTCTTTGAAGTAATGTGCTTTGTCCTAAGCATGCTAATACCTATAAAGCTAATTTCAGCTCCATTAACAATTATACAAATGCACATTAGCAATCAAATAGTAAAGAAAATAATATATTGCAGTGTTCCGTGTTTGAGAAAGTGTAGGAAATTAACACATTCATTTTCTTGGGGCATTGTATGTTTTGACCAACGTTCATGAACATATCTTGATAGTCTGCATCAAAACATTGAAAAATGTATATACCTTTTGACCCGATAATTCTACTTCACATGTATTTAGCCTAATGAACAAATTAGTGTGTAAAAAAATCTTTACAAAAGACTGCATGTCATATCGCTGTTATAGTAGGGAAAATATATAAACAATGCGAGAGTCAATAATAGGGCATTTGTGATGTAAATTGTGGCATATCGTAAGTAAAGTATAGTCTTAAAAATAATGTAGAAAAATATTAAATACCATAGAAGGGTATTCATGATGTTTTATAGGGTGTGTTAGGAAACATTATTTCCAGTGTGATTTTATTTTTGTTTAAACAAAGTTGTATGTTAAAAAAGACTAAAAGAAAAAAAGTTTCAGAATGTTGATAGAAATTATCTCTGGGTAGAGGGTTATTGGGTAACTGTCACTATTGATCTCTATTTTCTAAGTTTTTAAACAACAAACGTTTTAAATAAGAAATACCAAAAATTCATATTTTGAACAACAAAAGGTCATTCCACAGATAAGTGGTGCAGTATTGATTGTATAGAGCCTTGGAAAGTTGACATCGCTTTGAATGATTTACTTAGAGATTTCCTTATTTGCTTTTATGTTAGACTGAGGGACGTGACTTTGTTTTTTTTTTTTTTTTTTATCTTGTATAAAACATGTTTGTTTCTAGCTTTCAGGAAGCCAGAACAAAGAGGGAAACGTACATAAGATGCATAACTCAAGTTATTAGAAAGTAGAAACCGTAACTGCTCTTCAGGGGAAAGAAATATATAAATAACTGTACAACTCAATTATAAATAGTATGCATTAAGTGACAGAAAATGTCCTCAATAAGATGTTAACACAAATGTAACAATTAATCAAGGTACTTAAGAAGCAGGTTGAGTTTGTCAAGTCTTTCTTTTTCTTTTCTTCCCTAGAATCATTTAGCATTATGGTGAATATACAAAATACTGTACTGCCAAAATTAAGTAACCTGGAAACATTTCTCATCCCCTCATCATCATGAATTGGTTTATTTAAATTCAGTAAATATTTTTTGTATGCTTATTATTAGTTCAACACCCTGTCATATGCTATGAAGCATGGCAAGCAGCTTAAGTTGGGAGTTCATCATGTATAGAACTTTCAATTTTATTTAATATTATGTTCTCAGAAACGAAGATTTGTGTATTCTTTTATTGCCTAGCAGTTAGTGGTGTAAGTGATAAAATAGGGCAAGACTTTATTTTTTGTATTTGAAGGATTTGATCTGCAGGATTGAAGGATTATATAAGTTTATTTAGAGTCTGTATCCTAAATTTAATAACCACATCTTAAAATACGGATAATAGTAGTATCCATATCATAGAGGTATATGGAGCTCTAAATGAGAAAGGCATGCAAAAGATTTAGGAGAGTGCCTACCATGTAGCAAAAATATAATAAATGTAATTTATTATTATTATTTTAGTGTCTAAGGCAAAATTCAAACTCAGTCTGGCATACAAAGCTCCCACAGCCCCTGTCTATTCCTTCAGTCTTATCTTGCACTATTGCATTCACACCTCATGCTCCCTAGGCCCAATGAGACCTTGCACGTCTCATACATCTGTGCTTTTGCTCAGCTGCCCTTTCTGCATGGAATCCTAGCTTAAAGACCTAACAGAATGTTTCTCATATTTTAAGACTTGATTCAATAGATGTATATCCCAAAGTCTATCCTGAAACCTCCTTCTCACTCTACTCAGGATTGAATATTTTCTCTGTGATGCCCTTTGTATGCAACACAATTTTCTCTGTAGTGCCCTTGGTATTTAAGTGCTGTATTTGTTTACATATCATTATTCCTCTTTTACACCCTACACTCTTCAAGATCACAAAGTTTTATTGCCCTTTGTATTCTCACTACAGAACACAATGCCTTGAATATAATAGACATTAAAGATGTGAGAAACATATAGAGAATAGCCATGTTCCTCCAGATGAGGCCTAGGCCACCAGTCAACGTCCCAGCTCCTCAAGGACACATGAGCAAGCCCACTCCAGAACAACAGCACTGTCGAGTTGAACTGCAGACTTGTGAGAAATAATACATGGCCACTTGGTATTTTAAGCACAAGATTCGGGACGTCTGTTTCATGACAATCACTAACTGATACAGATACGTAAATAAAATACCAGGAAAAGAAAGTAATTTAATTTCAATGCTAGATTTTCCATGAGAACAATATAAAAAGAGACCTGGGAAGGAATAGTTTGTCTGTGGGAGAATAAAAGTATTTCATGAAGGGAGTAAAAACACAAGGTTAGGGGCTTTTTCGTTTCAATTAGAAAAGCTCAGGCTCCAGCTCATCACTCCCTTCTACTCCGTTTTCTTAGCAGACTATTGATGAGAGTCATCAGAGACTCCGAGGCATCCCGTTATTTTGTAATAGCAACTGTGTGTGATGAGTGTCTGGGGCACAATGGAAGTCAGTGTAGCTACATGTACAATGTCAGGATTTTTCACAGCGCTTCCCAATTAACTTCCAGAGAGCCTGACTACAATATCACCAGCTGCTCACTCAATCAATTTCTACACATTTTTCTGAGCTAAATGGGGCTTGCATGACTGAATTTGCATAGGAGTTTTCTCCAGTTGCAATATCATAACTAGTGGGCGAGGTATTTGGAAATGATTTTTTTCTGCTTTGTGGGACATTCTCTTTGCTTTTATATCTTCCCTGTCTCTTTCTCCAACATTGCTTTTGCATCTGTAAGATATGTAAATTTGGAATGAGAGTCAAAAACCAGTGATGAGAGGAATAAGGTGAACTCCCCTCTTTTCATAATTTATCCATTTATTAATTCATCTTCTTGCCAGATACAGATTGATTGCCTAGAATGTGTAAGGTACTATGCAAAGTGCTGGGGTTATAATAAAAATAAGAAAGAGCTCTTGAAATCATGAAGTTAACATTTTAGGGAAGAGTATGGAAATATACAGGTAATCCACAGATAATGATAGGGAGGCTCTAATTTAGGGAGGGTAGTTAGAGAAATCTTCTGTAAGAGGATACCATTTAAGCTGAGACCTGAAGCACAGGAGTCAGCAATGGGAAGACTTTGGGGAAGGTAATTTAAGGCCGCTGGAAAAACAATGGCAAATCTCTTGTGGAGAAGAGCTCATTGTGTACAGAGCTGGCCAGTAAGACTGTAGTGTAATAGAAGATGGGTAAGTGATAAGAAATAAGACGGGGAGCTAGGCAGAGAGTAGTTCATGCAGGGCCCTAAAGATCATGATAATAATTTACATTTTTCAGGACCCGGACATTCAGGTGACTCTTTCTGCTTGTCTTTATTGCCCCAATACCATAGGCAAGAGAGATGCAAGAGAGGAAGACAAGAGACTGACAGTTGCAGTGATACAGGTGAAAGATGTAGTACTTGGATGAAGGACTGATAGTGAGGATAGAAGGAAATAGATTGTGCTGTATTTTGGAGATGGAGCTCGCTGCACTAATGAATAGATGTTTTAGAAGGTTTTTCTTTTATCTTTTTTTTTTTGCATGCAAATTAGGGCTGTAAGCCCCAGTTTTGACTAATTACTCTGTCTGTATTAAACCACAAGAGATGCTTCCCATTCAATAAAGGACATTACATCCTACCAAGATCAACAACTTAGATTGCCTAATTTTCATACAGGTAAAATGACAGCCAGATAGATAAGGGTAAAAAGATTTTAGAATGACCCCCTGGGAAATTGCTATTTAGATATACAGAAATGGTGATGGGACTCAGGGCAGGCTGCTCCTGAGTGGCCCCCAGATGTGCCCCTTTGGCATGCAGATTATTTTGAGCTGAAAACTGTCAAGGCCCAAAAGATTTGGGAAGAACCTTTGAACTTCCTCCTTACTGTGGAAAAGAATTTAAGATAGGAAGACTGTCCTGTATGGAGCTATCACCAGAGATAACTATAATTAAAGCATTAGGTGTGGTAGACAGGGAGGAACCTTGGAAAGCCCATTCGATCACAGTCCTCTCTATGTCCCACTGTCTCTGGACAGACCAGCACTCATTTGTTTACCAAACACTAACTCTTTTTATCTTCCTGTGAATTTCCCCTTGAAGTCTCAGACCCCCACCTCCTTCACCTTAGTCCAGAATAATTTATATATATATATATTATTCTGGACTAAGGAGAAGGAGGTGGGGGTCTGAGACTTCAAGGGGAAATATAATATATATGTATGTATATATATATTATATATATACATATATATATATATATATATATATATATATATATACACACCTCACCTTCCTTTGTTGTCTTTGGAGTTCTTTATACTTATGCGGATTCCCCATGTATACATAATAATTGGGTTTTCTCCTATTAATCTGCCTTATGTCATTTTTATTGCCAGCCAAAAGAACTAAAAGGGGAAAGAAGGGAAATTTCCCTTCCTCCAATGATGGTAAAGATGTGGACACTGAAACATTTGTACTGACAAAATGATTTACAATTTCCTTAACCCAACATTCCTTCACATTTGGTGCCTGTTGATGAACCATGTGTGTATGGGAAAACTAGACTTAAACCTAAATTAAACTTTACAGATTTCTTTTTAGAAAATTACATCTGTTCTATTCATACACATGATACAAACTATAATGAACCATTAATAGTTTATACTAAGATATAGTAAATGACTGGTTCATGTTAAGTGGTGAAGTAACAGGACACCAAACAAATCCCAAGACAGTAGAAAATGATTTACTCAAAGTGCAACCATGCACCTCAGAGTGGGACTCAAACCCACATGGCTGGGGCTCGAACCCAGCCAAAACTCACAGTCTTCCAACTGAGATCCTTGTTTCAGGACTTCATGAATCTCAGGTTCTTGATGTCTCATCACAGAAAGAATTCAGTGAAAGACAAAGTGATAGGTAAGAAGTGGATTTATTTAGAAAGAAACACACTCACAGACAGAGTGTGGGCCATCTCAGAAGATGAGAAAGGCCTTGGGAGAAACATACTCCACAGACAGTGCGGCGGCTATCTCAGAAGGTAAGAAAGGCACCAGGGTATGGGGTTGTCAGTTTTTATAGGGGTGGATAATTTCATAGACTAATGAGTGGGAGGAGTATTCCAGCTCTTTCAGGAAGGGACTGGGATTTCCAGGAATTGGGCCACTGCCCACTTTTTGATCCTTATGGTCCACCTTAGAACAGTCATGGTGCCTGTGGGTGTGTCATTTAGCTTGCTGATGTGTTACAGTGAGCGTATACTGAGGCTCAAGGTCTAGTGGAAGTCAACTTGTCTGCCACCTTGGACCCATTTGGTTTTAATCAGTTTATGTCATGTACTTGGGCTATGTCATTCTTTCAAAGGTTGTGCCCTGACCCCTTTCCTACTGTTTCAAAAGTAGAAAAGGGCATAAACTTCAACTGCTAGTGTTCAGCAACTTTCAAGTTGAGATACAATGCATAAATAGAACTAAATTCTCATGCTCTGCAACTCAACCTGCTATAATGCAACTATTGAAAAACTTTATTTGAAAAAAGATGAGATTTCTTTAGGTTTAAAAAAATCATAGAAGGGACTTCCCTGGTGGCACAGTGGTTAAGAAGCTGCCTGCCAATGCAGGGGACACGGGTTCGAGCCCAGGTCCGGGAAGATCCCACATGCCCCAGAGCAACTAAGCCCGTGTGCCACAACTACTGAGCCTGTGCTCTAGAGCCCATGAGCCACAACTACTGAGCCTGTGTGCTACAACTACTGAAACCCGCATGCCTAGAGCCTGTGCTCTTTAACAAGAGAAGCCACCACAATGAGAAGCCCATGCACCGCGACAAAGAGTAGCCCCTGCTTCCTGCAACTAGAGAAAGCCCACGTGGAGCAATGAAGACCCAATGCAGCCAAATAAATAAATAAATAAAAATCATAGGAGAAAAAATATTACAAATACAAAGAACACAGTGGTTTATATAATTGTTGTAAAGAATAATGGTCTCCCAAAGATTCCCACATCCTAATCCCCAAGGCCTGTGAATATGTTACGTTATGTGGCCAAAGGATTTTGCAGGAGTGATTAAGTTAAGGACTTTGAGATGAGGAGATTGTCCTGAATTATTTAGGTGGGCCCAGTGTAATCACAAGAGTCATTATAAGAGGAAAACAGGAGGGTCAGAGGTAGATAATAAGATCTGATGTCAGAACTAGATTGCAGAGAAAGGGTGATTTGATGATGTTACATAGTTGGCTTTTAAAATGAAGAAAAGGGCCATGAAGAATGTAGGTAGACTCTAGAAGCTGGAAAAGGCAAGGGAACAGATTCTCCTGATAACTTTCGAGAGAAAGACAACCTGACCATACCATTTTGGATTTCTGACCCCCAAAATTGTTAAGAAGATAAAGTTTTATTGTTTTAAACCCACTAAGTTTGTAGGAAACTAATACAATCGCGAAAAACGAAGAAAAAGAAAGCTATTATAAATAGACATTTATACAAAACTAAAACTGAGATTGAAGTGTAATTTAAAGATGTATATGAAATAAAAAATGAAACTATTAGAAAGGATTGTGGATTCTATGCAGTATGGTATCTGGACTGTAGAAAATATTCAAGGACAACTTACAATGTCAAATGAAGAAATACTAATCCACGCTAATGCAAAGCCTTTAACTGAAACATTTGGAAGTTCACATGTCGGTGTTAGACAAGGATTATTATTTAATGAAAGATTATTTAAAATACTTTTAGGAATGCATCTACAAAGCTTTTGGTCTCTATAACCCAGGCCAGTTACAGTCAGAGAGATTCCAGAGACTTGTTCTTGGTCAATAATGATGCTGAAAATGTTGGCCTCTGTGCACCGGTGCTGAATCAAATCTTCGAGACAGAGCTTTGGGTAAAGTAGAAATGAATAGCTTTATAGCTTTGCCAGGCAAATGGGGACACGGCAGACTCGTGCTCCTCAAAACTGTGTGTCCCAACCTGGGAGGATGTGGTGAGGTTTTTTTTTTTTTTTTTTTTTTTTTTTGGTGAGGAGTTTTTATAGCAATGGTTCAAGGGCTTGGTTGCTGATAAGGATTAGGGTGTGTGCAGGGCCTGCACTTCTTTAATCTGGTCTCAGGTAGTCTTCTGATGAGCTTTGCTGTTTCCTTTAATCTGACCTCAGGTGGTCTTCTCTGGAATGAAGAATGCTAACATCTTCCATTTCTTGGGGTTTTAGTTCTGTAAAGAGCTCAGAGATATTGTTATGTGTATCCCTTGAGGTGAACCAAGGCTGCACTATTGTTTTTTGAGTGTTCCTCCCTTGTCTCTGCATCCCCTGATTAGCAACTGTTTAAAAGGCTTCCATGCCCAGGAGCCCCACAGGGTCTTGCTTGGTTTCAGTAATAACTATTAATTGGAAAGATCCACATAGTCAGGTCCTGAAAGAAGACTGGGATTATATATATAGAGAGAGAGAGAGAGAGAGAGAGTTCATGAATATGTAGTTCATATGTATAATCCTTAGTGTATCTTAAATATATTTTAAAGTGGAGTTTTTGGAACATGAAAAGAAGTACTAAAGTCAACCACCATACTTGTTTAATGTGGTTTCTTGTGTGTTGTTTAATTTTGCTTTTAGAAAATTTTAGAAAATTGTTCAGTGGTGTTATGAATTGGTCCTATGATAGTAAATTCAGGAGTACCTTGAAATCCGTGAAGAAATAATTTCTGATGGAAAATTTCAGACAAATCTTTTATAGGTCACAATTATCCCCACTGCAACCATAGCCTGCTTAGCCAACAGTGTGAAATAATAACTCTTTTCAAGACAATGACAAGATTTTCTATTTTCCCTAGTTCTTTTTAATTTCAGACTTCCTGAAATAAAATGCTGAAAATGTACCTGTGCATTTTCCAAGAAATGGGGAGGAAGAAAGAGGGCCTTTTACCAACAGTTATCAGCAGTGTCAGTACTGATGCCCCAAAGCCAGGGGAAACATCTGATTAATAAAGTTGGATCACTTGTAAATCAGTGGTGAAGTGTCAGGTCCTTGAATAGGTTGGAGGATTTATTCTAATGAAAGAATGACAATAAAGAAGCGTTTACAACTGAAATGGGAATGGAAGTAATTAAGAGCTCCTTTGAAAACAGAAGGATAAATGAAGGAGTTAGGTAAGGCTAGAGTATTAATAGGAGTTAAAAAAACAGCTGCAGACCATTTGTCTTCTTGATTGGCTAACTTTATGGATTTTTTTTTTTTTTTAAGGAGGCATTCATTCCATTGAAAACACTATGGTAAACATAAATATTTCTCCAAATGGTATGATAATTACTCCTGGAATCAGATGGCAAATATAAAAGTAACACTACAGGGGCTTCCCTGGTGGCACGGTGGTTGGGGGTCCACCTGCCGATGCAGGGGGCACGGGTTCGTTTCCCGGTCCGGGGGGGATCCTATGTGCCGCGGGGCGGCTGGGCCCGCGAGCCATGGCCTCTGAGCCTGTGCTCCGCAAGCAACGGGAGAGGGCACGGCAGTAAGAGGCCCGCGTACCGCAAAAAAAAAAAAAAAAAAAAAAAAAAAAAAAACCAACTTTTTTCATGGTGCCAGATTGAATATAATCTTAAATGCTACAATACAGAGACAAAGTATGTCAGGTTATTTAAATCAAGTTTACAAAAACTGAAATGTTTGAGGGTAGATTTAAAGTTCCATTGCCTCACATTTTCATATTTAGTGATTTTAGCTTAAACCTTACTTTGTTTTTTTGGCCCAACTCAAATCCTTGCCCTAAACATCTTTGGTGCTATTGCTGCAGCTCGTTATTTGAGCTTATAAATCGTATTCTTAGTGCATTTTTGATTTGTATATAGCACATATTGCAAAAGAGATGTAAACTTCCTATGAGAAGGAAGTAAATGTGTAAAGTTTCCATTTTTTGTATCTATACAAGTATCCGTTAGGAATCTTAAAGTGATTGAAAAACAAATCCAAGCTTGCCTAAGCAGAAAAAAGAAAGAAAAGGGAAAAATAAATAAATGTATTGTGCATTTAAATAAACCATTCAAAGGTAGATTTTTCAGGTATTAAATTAATTAAACAAGAAGGCCATTAGACTGAAGTGGCTCTCGAAGGGGAGCAAAATATATCACCGAAAATATGCCTCTTTGGCATACTGATTATGTTAGGCTGATTATTCTTAAGAAACAGCAGACACAGGTGAAGCTCTGAAAACTGTACAAGTTACTCTTTCATAAGAGACATTTACAGTTATAGATCTTCTTTGGCTTATGGTGGGTTTATATGTCCTGATAAACCCATTGTAAGGTGAAAATATTGCAAGTTGAAAAGGCATTTAATATACCTAACCTAACCTAAACATCATAGCCTAGCCTACCTTAAAACCTGCACAGAAGACTGACATTAGCCTATAGTTGGGCAAAATCATCTTACACAAAACCTATTTTATAATAAAGTGTTGAATATTTCATGTAATTTATTGAATGCACTGAAAGTACTAAAAGTGAAAAGCAGAATGTTTGTATGGGTACAGAATGATCTTCAGTGTGCGGGTGGTTTACCCTTGCAGTCTTACGGCTGACTGACGGCTGTGACTCCTTCTGCTACTCCACACTGCAGGAGAATATCTGGCTGAATATTGCTAGCCCGGGACAAGATCAAAATTCAAAGTATGATTTCTACTGAATGCGTGTCACTTTCGCGCCATAATACAGTTGAAAACTTGTTTGTCAAGAAGTAAATTGGGGACTGTATAAGGGAAATCTTCATTTGTAAGTGTGTCTCCCTTTCTGTGCCAGGAAGAAAAGCCTGACTGTAAATCTCTAGAAATTCTTATCAAGGAGAATGCATTTTTTGTTTGTTTGCTTATTTATTTATTTAGAACAAGAGGCATCTTGGGGGAGAATTTCAAAATGTGCATGAGAGTGTGTTTTATAGGGGAAATGAAAGGTGAAAAAAATAGGTTTGGGTCAAATTGTGGACAGATTTGAATGCTAGGCTAAAGATTTAGGACATTATGCTCTTCTCAGTGGGTAAACGTTGGTGAGGATTTTGAAAAGAGTATTATGTATATTAGGTACCTTTTCCTAATTCTTATTAAAATACATGACAGTGAAGGTAAATGTAAATGTTGCAGCTACCCTGTGCCTGGCATATATTTTGTACTGATTATTTTTTTCTCTTACCACCTTGTGAGGCAGCTTAGAATAGTCATTATAAAGGAAACCGAGTCTCAGAGAAATTACTTAATTTGCTTAGTTCATGTAAATAGAGAGATTAGCCATTCCTTACTCTGTGCTCCCAAAGCACTCTGAAGGGACCACCAATAGACTGCTCATCTGTTTTAACTCACACTCTTCAGAATATAGTTTAAGGCATAGGGAACAGAGATTAACAAGGACACTTTTCACAGAGACACAAAACCATAAAATCAAAACTCAGCCATCTAAAAACATACTTATTTTGACTTTGTTAAGATAACATCTTCCATACACACCAGGAGCCTTTTCTAAATCTTATCCCCCAAACACAGAGTTTTATAACATAGGCTTTGCCTATCAGGTCTTTAAGACAGCAGAAGCTTTTTACCTGAGTTGACTGGTTCTGTAGAACCTTTACCTGAGTAGAGGTTCTGTCTCCAGGTACAGATGTTCAAGGACTATGACTGCTTCCTAAACATTCTCATGGTTGAATTACATACTGCTTCTATTTTTCCATTTATTTTATTTCCTCCTCTTTTGCTTATAATTAATAATCCCATTGTATTATATTCACTGTATATATCACAGTACTCTGCTCTCTTTTTTATTTGGTTGCATTTTTTTATTAAAATTTTTTTTTAGGTTGTAGACAATTTTTAAAGGTTACTCTCCACTTACAGTTTTAATAAAATATTGGCTTTATTGCCTATGTTGTACAATACATCCTTGAGCCTATCTCCCACCTAGTAGTTTGTACCTCCCACTCCCCTACCCCTATATTGCCCTTCTCCCCTCCCCACTGGTAACCAAGAGTTTGCTCTCTATATCTGTGAGTCTGCTTCTTTTACGTTATATTCACTAGTTTGTTGTATTTTTTAGATTCCACATATATGCGATATCATACAATATTTATCTTTCTCTGTCTGCCTTATTTCGCTTAGCACAATGCCCTCCAAGTCTATCCATGTTGCTGCAAATGGCAACATTGTGTTCTCTTTTATGGCTGAGTAGTATTCCTTTGTATATATATAATTTGGTTGCATTTTCTAGTGGTCAGTAAATCTTTATTACATACATGTTTGAATGATGGTTAGAAGAAATCTTAGCCTTACCTAATTTTCATTTTAGTTTTTAACTTGAAGTTGTTGACTCATATAAACAAAATTTTGCTGACAATTCAATATGATCCACATAATTATATTTACTTCTTAATTGCATGGAATAATCTTGTAAATCTGATTTTCACTTTGAGTTTTCTTTAAGTGGTCAGTTGAGCTGAACTGAGTTGAACTGAAGTTATACATTTTGCATTCTTTAGCCTAATGTGGTTCCTTGAAAGCTATTTATTTATTTGTTTTTAAATTTTAGGGACTAAGCCTAGTGGATGTAAATTTTTAAGCACAGGAAAAAAATTCAGATTGAAAGTACATTAATACTAACCAAACTAAGAGTTTTAACATATGTTGAATGGAATTTAAGCCTCAGTTTCCTGAACTCTGAAATGTGGATACTGATAGTATTTTGTTACAGATTTGCCCTGAATTTTAAAGGTAATGTTTTTATAGCATTTAATCTGGATTTTACATGTGGTAGATACTCCCCAAACGGGAATTATTAGTTTTACAGTACTTGAGGCAAAACAAAGAAAAGTTAAATAAAGGATCAGGAAATGTATTTTAGGGGACATTTCATTTCCATGTTTTATATTTCCAAAGATAATATTAAAACAAGATTAGATTTATTTTTATAAGGCAGAACAATTCTTGCATGAGAATTACCTATTTAAAATAAGGTACAAAAACTTCATGTTTCCTGAAATAGTTACTTTACTGTAGATTCTGAGGATTCAGTGAAAATAAAAGTTAGATTCTGCTCTATTGGCATTTGCATCTTGATGGGGAGGCAAGTATTAAACAAGTAAAGAATAACATGCCCAAGACCACACACCTCCTAAACAGGGGCAGTCAGAATTTGAACTCAGGAATTCTTTTTTTATTTAAAAACTTTTTTCCAGCTTCATTGAGATATAATTGACATATAACATTGTGTGAGTTTAAAGTATACAATGTGATGATTTAATACACATATGTATTATGAAATGTTCACTACTATAAGGTTAGTTAACAAATCCTTCACCTCACATAATTACCATTTGTTGTTGTTTTTATTATGGTGAGATCATTAAAGCTCTACTGTCATAGCAACTTTCAAGTGTACAACACAGTACTGTTAACTGTAGTCACCATGCTGTACATTAGATCCCTGGAACTATTCATCTTATAACTGAGAGTTTGTACTCTTTGACCAACATCTCCCCATTTCCCCTACCCCTCAGCCTCTGGCAACCAGCATTTTACTCTCTGCTTCTGTGAGTTTGACTATTTTAGATTTCTTGTTTACTTCCCCATGATAACAAGTGGTTTCATGTTGTATTTGTCTTCCTGTGTTTGGTTCATTTCACTTAGTATAATGTTTTCAGGTTCATCCGTGTTGTTGCAGATAGCAAGATTTCCTTCCTTTTCAAAGCTGAATAAAATTCCATTGTGTGCATATACCACATTTTCTTTTTCCATTTAGCTGTCAATGGACATTTAGGTTGCTTCCTAAATGTCTTGACTGTTGTGAATAATATTGCAGTGAACACAGGTGTGCAGATATCTCTTTGAGATAATGATTTCAATTCCTTTAGATAATGATTTCAATCCCAAAAGTGGGATTACTGGATCGAATGGTAGTTCTATTTTTCTTTTTTGAGGAACCTCCATACTGTTTTCCATAGTGGCTGCACCAATTCACATTCCCACCAAGAGTGCACCAGGGTTCCCTTTTCTCCACACCCTCACCAATGTTTGTTATCTCTATGTTTTATGGTAATAGCCATTCTAACAGGTGTGAGGTGATAATCTCATTGTGGTTTTGACTTACATTTCCCTAATGATTAGTAACGGTTGAGTATCTTTTCATGTACTTGTTGGCCATTTGTAAGTCTTCCTTGGGGAAATGTCTGTTTAAGTCCTCTACCAACTCTCTAATCAGATTGTTCAGTTTTTTGCTATGGAGTTTTATAAGCTCTTTATATATTTTGAATATTAACCCCTTATTAGATATTTGGTTTGCAAATATTTTCTCCCATTCCATAGGGTGCCTTT
The DNA here is from genome assembly GCF_008692025.1 of Phocoena sinus. NCBI lineage: Eukaryota > Metazoa > Chordata > Mammalia > Artiodactyla > Phocoenidae > Phocoena > Phocoena sinus. The sequence continues at coordinate 74,373,051 of NC_045768.1, read as the reverse complement.
TCATTCTGTTTCCTCTTCCATGTAAACTTTGGCTTTGTTCTAGAAAATTACACTTAATTTCTATCATATGAATTTGACTTCCGTTTACGAGTTCTAATACAGCACACTATTCTAAAACTAACAAAAGAGCAAAACACGGCAAGACATTGTCACACTATTTTATAATCCCACTGGATTATAATTTTGTGAGGGCATATAAATAAGGTAGGCTAACTGCTCTAATGCTCTAAAAACAATCACATATTTCAATGGCTTAATATAATGAAAGTTTCTCACTCACATCACAGTACAAGGTAGGGAGAGAGGTGTGGTAGAAACTACTCTATGTTACCATCAGGAATGAAAGCTTTTTTTTTTTTTTTTTTTTTTTTTTTAAAGCTTTTTAAATTTAGATTCTCAGAGTCATCTTGATTACCCAGGCATAAAGAAAGAGAGACAGAGGAAGGTTGTGTTGGAGAATTTTATGAGCTAGGCCTGAAATGGCATATTTCACCTCTGTATACATCCCATTGTTCAGAACTCAGTCTCATGGGAGTTCTGATTATACGGGAGACTGGAAAGTGCACTGTAGCTAAATGCCAGGAAGGAGATGAAAGGAGATTTGGTTAATACATGGCCATCTCTGCCATAGCTCTATCTTCTATTCATCAAATGCATATTTTATGCTGTTCACCACAGCCCATCCAATTCTAGCACTGTGTACCCATCACTATGGAACTGATAGATGTGCAAAATATGCATGCTTTCATTTACTGAGGACTCTTGCATGACAGGTACTGTGCTCAGACATTTCAGTCATCAATTCATTAATTCCTTCATTCAGAATATTTATCTGGCATTTATCTGTGCCATGTGCTCAAGCTAATGTGATCTGCTAAGTCTCTCGGCATTTATAGTCTGATGGGGAAGATATACTTTGAAATGTGCTTTTAAAAAAAAATTAAATGCAGACTTGCAAAGTTCTAAAAAAGTTTTTTTTTAAGGTGCTGATAGAATAATTGGGTGGAAAATCCACTTAAATGAGAAAGTTCAGATAAGGTCTCTGTGGAGATGTCTAAACAAAGACCCAAAGGATGAGAAAAAGCACTTTTGTGGAGAGCCAGGGCAAGAGCATGGAAGGTAAAGGGACCAACAAAAGCAAAGGTCTTAATGTGGCAATAAGAGCTCTGTGTGACAGAGGACAGGGAAAAGACCCCTATTGCTGAATCATAATTAAAAAGAAGACTACCGGGTGAGGGTGGAGATATCAAAGGCCAAGCCCATTTAAGGTAAAGAGATTGGATTTTATTCTGAGTGCAAGAAGATACAATAGAAGATTTCAGGCAAGAGATCTGCTTCATAATTTTTATAAAGTCTCCTCGGGAGCTTGTAGCAAATGGTTGATAGAGGGGCATAGTTGGTTAGCAGTACTTCAAGTAAATTATGACAAGCATGATGGTATGGAGTAGGAGTGGAGAAATGGAACAAATTAAGATTTATTTTAAAACATGAAGTGAAAAAGACTTACTATTTCTTTCGTACACAATCTAAAGAATGTTGGTGTCATTTAGTGGGATAGAGAAGAATGAAGGGAGAAAAGGATTTAGACTTGTACCCCTGAGGATCAAGCTGATATAGTTACAGAATTAACAAAAGACTTCACCAGTGAGCACCCATGATCATTAATAAGCTCAATGATAGAGAGACTTATGGGGGATTTCTCTTTAATGGGCTTAAGTCCTAGAATCACATAAGGAATGACTTACTAGAGGGATTCTCAGGGGTGCTGCATGACCCTTAATAGAGTAGGAAGTAACCTCTCTACATCCCTGGTGGCCTCAGGGTCAAAGCTTGCAATCTCCTTTCCATCTTGTGAAGAACTTGAACTTAGAATAGGAGACAGATGTGTTATTAATCAACAACGTGGACAATGACAAAGCTGAAGAAAGTGCTGAATTCAAAGGAGGTTGGAATGAGTACCTTCATTACAAAGCTGCCTTTTGAGTTGGGCATTCAGTAGGAGTTCATTAGGAGATAGTCATACTCTAATATGAGATATTCATACTGTAATAAAACTCTTCTAAAAACTAGGAATTATATAACTTTAAAGAATCACTCTATTACATTTGTTACTTTTCTTTGACATCTTATTTTCCTCACTGTTTTAAATGATATTTAAATAATAATCTTATTTTTTCAATTAGTAGTCTAAGAATTGTCCATGTATGTGAGCAGTTGTTAATTATATTGTTCAAATAATATACTTACTGATTTTTTGTTGGCCTGATCTTTCAGTAGTTAGGCAAGTGTTAAAATCCCTCATTATTAGGATCCATCTTATTTTCTCTTTGCAATTTAGTCACTTTTCCATTTGTATTTTGAGTCTATACTATTAAGTATGTATGCATTTCACATTATTCTATCTTCCTAGTAAATTAAAGCATCTTTATATTTTATAGATGGCTTTTATAAAGAGCATCTACTTGGATTTTTAAAGTCCTGTTTGCCTAATTTCTTTTGTAACTGGAGAATGTGTTCCATTCATGCATTGTAATAACTGATAGATTTGAATTTAATTGCATCTCTAATTTTGTAGTCTTCTTTTCTTTTTCTTTCCCTTAGCTTCTTTTGGATTATCGTTTATTACACCGCTATTTACTCTTACATGTCAGAAAGTTGTATGCACTATTTCTGCTGATAACTTAGAAATTGCGTCATAGTTCTTTACTATAATTCAAATGATAATGAATATCTTTGCCCTCCTTAAGAATATGTCTTTAACCACTTTAAATTCAACCAATCCCACCCAATTTGTTGCCGTTTTCTTGAAGATTTAATTCATTAAAAAAAGAGACAGAATTTTATCATTGATTAATAGTCAGTATTTTTTAGGTTTATATAAAATATTATCATCTTAGTTATCATTAAATTTTGCATCTCAGACCTCCATTCTCTGTTTCATTTCCTTTTAATAACATTAAATAAATCTCTTGGAAATCCCTCTCATGAGGAAATATGGCAAACTCTCAATTTTTCTTTGTCTGAAAAATAACTTTGAGGGATATTTTTGCTCTGTGTGGTTTTCTGGGTTGACAGTTGTCCTGACAGATACTGAGTATCTTTAATAACATTAAAGATATTATTACTGTCTTCTGATTTTTAAAAGTTAGCTGATAGTCATTACTTTTGAGGTAGCATGACTTTCATATATGACATACTTTCTTCCACTGTGCTGCATTCTTACTATTTCAGATCTATCTTTCAGGTTATTATTTCTCTTGTATATTTTTTATGATATGTTGTTCAATATCACACTGTGTGTATAATTTTATTTATAATATTTTAAATATCCTAAAGTAGTATATAGACATTTTTCAAATCCGAGTGAACATTTTTATGGTCTCTTTCTCCATTATCCTACTTTTGTTTTCCATTTTTAATTTAGTTCTTTCAATAAATGAATCTTTATCTTAAAAATTCGGAATCTGGTAATTCTAATACCTGAAGTCTTTGTTGATCTGACATGTTTTTTCAGTTGTGTTTGCCTGTTTGACTCATGGTGCCTTGTTTTCTTCTGCATTTATAATGTTGATTCTGTGAACCGATGTGTTTTTGAGGTATGAGGTGAGTGATGTGGATCCTTTGAAAGAAGATCTGTATTTTCTTCTGCCAGATCCCTGAGGACACTATCAGTCTAGTACTTCTTTAAGATAAACCTTTCATTTTAAATTATTTTAGTTTCAGCAACAAATGTAAATTCAGGCTACAAAACCTTATAAGGCCCAGATTTGAAGTGTGATTTCTAAAAACAGGTTTTTTGAGATGTGCAATTTTTCTTTCCTCCTTCACTTTTCCCTCTTTCTTCTCCTTCTTGTTTTGCTTCTTCTTCAACTATCTGCAGGTGTGGAAAAGCAGGATTATTTCCAGCTCTCTCCATGAGACTTTATGTCTAAATGTCCTATCATTCACCCTGTATTGAACAAACTCAACGTTTTCTACTATTCATGCTCCATGGAACTTTGAAAGTATACTCAAAGTTACAGGTCACTGGAAAATGTCCTCAGATGAAATCCAGTGTGAATAATTCTCTTATCTCTCTTGTTTCCTGGTCTCACTTTGATTGGGGCTCTAAAGAGTCCTTACTATATTGCCTGCTTAGCAATTAATTTTCAAAAGATAATTTTTATATTTTAACTAGCATTTTTAGATATTTTCTTCAGGAAGGTCAATCAGAGGATATAGTCTACAATACCACCAAAAAATAATGTGAAGGATAAGACCTCTGTGGTAAATTTGAATTTATTTTTTAACCAGGAAGTTTAACATATAGAAATTTCTCTTCTACTTTGAGTTGTAGAATTCTTAAAAAGTAGAGGAAACTATGCTTAACTAGGAAAGATCATTAACAATAAACTAAATATGTATTGATGTGGTAGAAAAAAAAGTGGATTCATATAACTAAAAACAAACTTCAGCTGAGATCCAGAATGAACTTGCTCGTATAAAATCAGCTGAGCCTTTGTTGCTTTTTGTTGTTGTTTTTTTCTGTTGTTATTTTTGCTGAACTATAGAAAAAAATACAGGACCAGGCCAGCAGCTTGAGAAATTATCAATTAAAATTTCTCATTAACTATATTTGGTTCCTTAATTGGCCTTTTTGACTGTGTAATTTCAAGTGATAATTATTTGTGGCACTATCCCATTCCTATATCAATGTTATCTCTTAATTAATTCAAGAAATTGACTTAACATTTTTTTCTATCTTCAGTCACAGAAGTAATTTGTGAGTTACCATTCCTTAGACAGCACAGTCATCAGCACTTTGAAAAATGACAGTAATAAAGTCCAGTCTCACAGATGTACACCACAATAGCATTGATAATAATCTTGGAGAAGCTCTGGTAAAGAATTGTACGTACTTGGTGTGAAATAGAAAAACATGGAATTATAGACTAGATGATGAGAGAAACATGAAAAAAAATAAAGATGTTAATTCATCTTTAAGAGAGAACTCTCCAATCTCAAGAAGCAGAATTGTATTTGGATGAAAGTTATATATATACTATTGAGAAGAAAAAGTATGGTCATCCAAAAAAAGAAGGTAGGAAATTGCCATTCAGTCACCATAACTTTGGATTCTTACCACAGAAGCTACTCTCCCTACTAAAGCCCTTTGTAAGGCCCAAAGAGCTATTTTCCCTGTCCTTTACCCTCTTTCTCTCTTTAAATCTAAAACTTCTCTTCCTATATCCACTCAATACTACAAAGGACAGAGATGCTTATGCAGTTGCTAAATTGGTGGTGGGGAAGGATGAGCCCAGAAGTTTTCTCAAAGCAATGTCTTGGGGATGGGTGTTTCAGAGTTACTTTGTAAAGGAAGAAATTCACGCTGCTGCAGACCATCCAGAAAAAAATCTCTTCAGAGCAAGATAAGGAGTCAAGGAGACCTCAGAGTCCCTCCTTATGCTAGTGAACCTAAAACATAAAATAAGAAAAACTTAATAATAAACTTGTAATATAAATCTCAAACCAAACTCTAACATTATGTGTAAAGGTGATACTCTAGACAAATTTTCATAAAATCAGGAATAAGACAAAAGTTGAACATTAAGCTAGAAGCAAGATCCAGAATAATAAATATAGAAAAATAATGTATACTTACATTATGATTGTGTTGGCAACATCCAAAACTATTATTATTAAATAAGAAAATGACTTTATACTGAGAACAATACAGTAAAATTAATTAAAAATTTTAATATAAAATTTAGCAAGGGTATTGGTATAAAGCTAAAATAAAATAGAAATTGTGTGTGTGTGTGTGTGTGTGTGTGTGTGTGTGTGTATGTGTTTATTTATCATGGCCAGTCAGATTATTTAATTCTTATGAATTAAATTTATAAGAAATGTGAAGAACCAGTACGAAGAAGACTTGACTAGATGGAAATTAATGCCATGTTTGGGATCTAAGTTTATTTAAATTATGTCATCACATCAGTTCTCCATAAATTAATTTGTAAGTTAAATTCAATTTTAATCAACGGGATTTTTCTTTTTTCTTTTTTGAATCTGATCATAATTTAATGTTTAGTCTAATGTTTTAGTCTAATGTTTAGTAAGTATACATAGTCAATTACAAATACATTTTGAAAAAATAATACTAATAGATATACCTAAATTGAAAAATAAATTTTCAGTGATTTAGCTGTATGGAAGGAAATGCACAGGAATAGATATATTGGTCAAGCAAATAAAAGAAAGTTAGAAAAAGTGTACTACATAGAAAAATCTTATTTCAATTCAATGAAAACACAAAACGTTAAATAATAGCTATGGGACAAAATTGGTTAGTTAGGTGGAGAGAGAGAGAGAGAGAGAGCGAGAGAGAGAACAATTTATATTACCTGATCTTAGTATATTCCACATATATTGAAGCTTCAAATATAAAAATAATAAAGCATAAACAAATATCTTAGAAGATACAAGAAAATGTTTATCTGATTTAGAACAATGAGGCCTTTTTACAAATAAAGTATTAAGTATTTTGTGAGTAACCATAAAGACAATTTGAATGCTTTTAACAATATAAAAATGCTAACTCTAAAGAAAAAACACAGACACTATAAACAAATTAAAAATCATTACATACATACTTTATATGTATTACATGCATAAATACATTTCTATATATTATATGTATTACATACAATAATGTATGTGTACTACCTTAATAGGAAAAAAATGAGTTCAGGACAGGCAACTTGTAGATGAAAATGATTAAATAGAGAGTTGTTAGTGTTCAAACTCAGTATTAATTAAATAAATGCATATTCAAATCGCAAAGACTGCTTTTTGCTAATTAAATTGATAAAATATTCAAAATACTTCGTTAAGTAATCACCCCACTGTTCTTGAGAGTAAAACAAGATATTTACTACTACGTGGCTGTTGGAATTAAAAACCGGTGAGTCTTTGAAAGCTAGTGTGGCAATGTGGAAAAGGCTTAGTGTGTAGGAACTCTGAGCTTTGAATACCCACTTTGCCATTTACTAGTTTTGTGACTTTGGGTAAATTACTTAATCTTTGCCTTGTTTTCATTTATGTAAAATGGTGAAAATGAGGATTAAATGAGTTAATACAGGTAAAGTGCTTAGAATAGTGCCAGAAATCATCATTTTTTATTAATTAATTAATATTTTTGGCTGCGTTGGGTCTTTGTTGCTGCGCGCAGGCTTTCTCTAGTTGTGGTGAGCTGGCGCTATTCTTCGTTGCAGTGCACGGGCTTCTCCTTGAAGTGGCTTCTCTTGTTGCGGTACCTGGGCTCTAGGCGTGCAGGCTTCAGTAGTTGTGACACTCAGGCTCAGTAGTTGTGGCTCGTGGGCTCTAGAGCACAGGCTCAGTAGTTGTGGCGCACGGGCTTAGTTGCTCTGCGGTATGTGGGATCTTCCCGGACCAGGGATCGAACCCATGTCCCCTGCATTGGCAGGCGGATTCTTAAGCACTGCGCCACCAGGGAAGCCCCAATAATCATCTACATGATTATTTTTATAATTTTTTTGCAATAATTTGGCCTTTTTGACATTGAAGCTAATTTTTTGCTATTTGTGCGTTTTCCTTTAATTATAGATTAATAATTAATTAATTAATTAATTTTCTTAGACTAGGTAGCTACCAATCAGATAAAATTTTTTTAAAAAGAAATTAATCTAAAAGAACTGGGCAGCTTAAGAGTTGATCTACTAGTTCTTTCCCTGGAGTTCACTGCCTTTCCTTCAAGTGCTTTTGCCACAACTCCATATATAGATGGAATTCCTTTTTAGAATGTGATGTTAGAAGAGACTCACAGTTTATTTTTTCAAACTGACATGATCGGGGTCACTTGGAGAGCACTACTTGGAATGGCTCTTCTTTCAGAACTTAGTGATTGAGGAAAGTTAACAAGAGTAATATTTGCAGTCATGTTCCTATGTCAGGAAGACTGTGAGGTCCTCCTGGGTTGGGATGGAGGAGAATACATAGATAAACTAGACCTCGTCCTTAGACTCAAAGTTCTCTTCAGTTGGGAAAGACATAAATTATACACTCAAAGAGTTAAAAACAAATAAGGCCGTGTAGGTCACGTGCCAAATGAGTGGCACAGACAAGTAAATATGCAGGCATGATGAAGTGGGAAAAGTCTTGAAAAAGGTTAGAAGACCGGGTTCAACACAACTCAATATATACAACCTGAACACTTAAGTCACTTGATTTGTGTAGGCCACCACTGTCTCATCTAAGTTGAAAATGTTGAACTGGATTAGAATGTTTCATCCAGCTGTGAAATTCAATGAAATTCAGAAGAGGGAGATCATACCTTGGGGTGGAGTGGCCACAGATGATCACTTGAGTCACATGAAACATGCAGTAACATTGAAGGATTAAGAAGATGCTGTTAGGGCTTCCCTGGTGGCACAGTGGTTGAGAGTCTGCCTGCTGATGCAGGGGACACGGGTTCGTGCCCCGGTCTGGGAGGATCCCGCATGCCGCGGAGCGGCTGGGCCCCTGAGCCATGGCCGCTGAGCCTGCGCGTCCGGAGCCTGTGCTCCGCAACGGGAGAGGATGCAACAGTGAGAGGCCTGCGTACCACAAAAAAAAAGAGAAGATGCTGTTAGACAAGGGAAACAAAAAGGGGACAAAGCCTGATAAAGGTAAAGAGTTACTATGTCTCCTTTGTTCACTTTTCTATCCTCAGAGCTGGCCACAGTACCTGATGCACACCTGTAATACATGCTTACTGAATTGATGAATTAATTGCAAGATGCTCCCCTTGCTTACACACGTGGTGACCTCTAAAAGATCACGTTCTGTGTTCGCTTAAAGACTCTCAAGCAAAGGAACAAAACAACCACAGACACATTTGTTCGAAACCTTTGGTGACTTGTAATGGGTGCAAGTGAGCATTTTCCATCTCTATCCTAAATTTTTCTTTCTAATCTGAATGCCAAAAGATTATTTCAAAATTCCCAAGGTCATATGATTAATAAATAGAAAAATTCTGAATCAACCTGTGAAATTCCCTCTTCTCTGCCAGTTTCTAACTCAGGGAGGATTCCCTAAACCACTTCTGAACTTGACCTGTGACATGCACTTCATGCTTCCCTGTTCATTGCCATGTTCTGGACTTGGGTTCTGCATTGCATTGCAGTTTTTCAGCTCTTCAGCCTTCAGAACAAATTCTCTCTTACATTGTATATGGATCATCTTCTGAAATGCCTCCCCTGCCCCTATTTTTTCGCCTCCTATGTCACCTTTAAATCTCTGGTGCTCAGTGAGCCTTCTTCTCTCCTCCTCTGATGCCTTGGGTGTGCTCTTAGCCACTTATATCCAGGATCAATTTTGGATGCTGGAAGAAGGGGCACATTGTTTTGATTTCCCCTGAGCCACTAAAGTTGTAATGTTCAAAACAGAAGTGCCCTGAGAAGACATCTTTGCTTGCATATCACTTCTTGGCAACAGATAAATTGTTTCTGTATAGTTTTCTCTTTGAATTTTATGTTGGATCAGTTTTTACTTGAAGACCGTTCTCTTTTGAGTAATACTTTTTCAATATGTCCCACTTGGAGATTTACTGCACCAATTCATCATCAGAGTGACTGCTGGCTCTGATGATGTGTAGCTTAATACATCATCAAAGCAATTTCTCACTCAAGTTACATATTACATAGGAATGTTAGTGCTTGTGTTTTAAAATATATATATTTACGTGCTTACAACAAATTAAAGAAGCTTTCAGAGACTTTGCAAAACTCTTAAATCTGTCCCAAATCTAGATAGGCTATAAAATTAGCACTGAGTCTCAATAATGATGAGTGCCAGACCTCTTCTGCATAGCGACAGATATCTTCTTCATAAATTTTTTTATTTTTTCAGTAATAAATATGTGAACTTAATAGAACAACCTAAAAATACAAAAGTATATACAACAAAGACTATATCTTCCTTCTGTCCACATCTGGCAACTATCTAGTACTCTTCTCCAGAGGGAAATAACTTACCAACTCTTTTAGAGATAGTATAAGAACACTCAGACACCTATGTATATATCTTTTTTCCCCTTTATATGCAATCCATAACATATTCTTCTGCATCTTTTTTCCCTCCATTTAATAGTATAAATTAGAAATTGCTCCATGTATATACATACACACAGACTTTCCTCGTTCTTTCTGGTGATAGCATACATCTTCCTATCTTCCCCTTTTTGTTATCTCTGTGTGCTAAAGAGATATTATCACTTCTCTGTAGAATATTGACTTTTCCTTATTGCATGGACATAGTCCAAATTAGAACAAGAATTTTAGAAAATGACTAGAAAGAAAATGGAGTTACTTACAGTGTTTCTTTATTATGTAATATAGAACTGTCTTATTCTTTTTCTGACAGTATACTATCCTATTGGTTTCTTTTAGGATTTTGACTCAAGGAGAACTCATTTTCATTAATAAGGATTTAAATTTTTTGTTTTACTGAAACATGAAATTAAGTGAATCTTACCAAAGGTGATAAAAATATCTACATTCTTTTTTTAGGAATAAACTAAAACTGGGGAGAGAGAAGAGGAAGAATGTAAAGGCATTGAAGTGTGATTAAATGTCATACACTTTAAATAATAAGTGGCAGTTCTTAACAGAAATGTTCCAAATCATTACATCACACACATTACCTTCTTTATTTTTATTTATGAGCTTAGCTTTAGTTTGTGTTACGGACATCAAATGAACTATTAAATGGAAAATGGAATTTTTAATATTCTCTCAAATGAAGAAGGGTAATGAGAATATTAGAAATTCCAATATGAAAAGTCTCAGTCTCTAATCCAAGTTATGAAAGTATCAATAGTTACAATTAAAGGCAATATATAGAGTAGTTAAAAAGAATAAATCTCTCCTCAAAATCAAAGTTTTAAAAATTTTTATTGAGGCTTTTTTGATTATTATTATAAACAAGTTAGCTCTTCTCCATTGGTCCTTCATTTAGCTTTTGCCTTGTGACTTCCATGATTTATTTTATATTATCTATTATGAATTCATCAGTTTTCTCCTTTAATAGTTGCCAAGCCACTTCTTTAAAGACTTAACTATAAACATAAGTCCACAAAAGCAGAAATTCTGAAACTATATGAGATTATTATTTTTTTGGCAAAAATACCCTAATTTTATTTCTCTGTTCTCTTTCCCTTGACATTGTTGACTTAACCAACTTAGGAATGTGAGAGTGTACAGATATTTAAACAGAAAATTTTACAAAATCTCCTCTTAAGGGAAAAAGAAGCTATCAAGTAACATAGCAGGGCAAATTCATGTCAACGTGTGTGTGCACGCTCTTATTTCCAACCCTCAACTCTCTTTTCGCCTCCCCAGGTGTTCTGGAAAAGATAAATTTCTTAGTAAACAGTTATAAAAATCTGGAGAGCTAATGGGAAGAATTTAATTTGGAGGGGATAGGAGAGTGCAGTTTTCATCTCAAAAGTGGGGAGTGTCATTCCTGAGAGTAGAAGGTGACACAAGGTTTCTAGAGAGCAGAGAGAGGGGAGGGGATGGAGGGGGTGGGGGAGGGGAAGGCGAGAGGGAGAGAGATTGGAGAGTGAGATCAGAAATCGTGGTGACTAGCCATTGATGACATTTTGTAATCCTTACTTTTTTTATAAACTCTGATTAAAATCTACTTAACAGACAATACTTTCGGAGTTGGATCTAGTTGAGTGATTATTCTGGCTATAAGGTGGAAAGAGTTAAGATTAAAAGCCATCATTAGGGCCCAGCCACACAGCATTACCTTTGAAAATAAACTTTTTTCTTTTTTTTTTTGATGACAGAATTAACTACTGCTTTAAGAAGCTAAGGCCTATTCATTCCTAATGTAATCAGTTAATCCTCAGAAACAGAATGTGTGATCTTATTTTCCCATCTCTGCTCATTTCGTAGTCAAACAGTTTATAGTCAAGCTGGAATAGCACACCAGAATGTTTAATAACTCAGATTCTGAGGTTCAGACCCTAGCACCAACACTTACTAGCTTGGACAAGTTACCTAATCCCAAGAATCTCAATTTTCTTATCTAATCTGTAACCAAATTCCTAGTTTTTTTTTTTTTTTTTTAAGGATTAAGTGAACTATTATCCAAGTTAATAAACTTAAGATAATTAAGTTAAAATTAGTTAGTCAATCTTAAAGTCTTCTTTGTACTTTGCTAATCCATAATTGGCCAAGTAGGAAGATGACAATTGGATAGAAGACCTTATTTTGAGCTGAGTTCATTAAGTATTAAGCAGTACTCATTAGAGAGGAGAAAAACAGTGCTGAATCAGATTCTGTAGGTTCTGAGAAACATTATTTGCTTATTATACCTGCCTGTCATGTTTCTGTTTATGTACTAGAGTTTATCAACAAAAATTGGACTCAGATATTTTGTCAAGTGACTTTAGAGGGAAGATTGAGATCAAGTTACCATATGTCCTGATCTTCCTCTATAGTCTTTACTTCAATTATGTGTAAAAGGTATAATGAGATTTATCAGATAGTATATCTTGATTTTTGTTTTGAAAACGTAACCATGAAAATGATGTAGCACACAAGCATTGTTTTACATAATTTATGACAAAAAGAATAAGCAATGTCACTTTAAAAATCACTCTTCAATGCATTGATTAAGATGTTATTCATATATAGTTATAAGTTGAAATTTATAAAATAATTGAAATTTTAATTGACCCACAGTTTAAATTTCAGCATTAAAATGTTTATTTATAAAATTTAATAATATAATGTATATTAAATATTTTTAACACAATTAAAAATAGAAGCAGGGCTTCCCTGGTGGTGCAGTGGTTAAGAATCTGCCTGCCAATGCAGGGGACACGAGTTCGAGCCCTGGTCCGGGAAGATCCCACATGCCGCAGAGCAACTAAGCCTGTGCGCCACAACTACTGAGCCTGTGCTCTAGAGCCCACGAGCCACAACTACTGATCACATGTGCCACAACTACTGAAGCCCACGTGCCTAGAGCCCGTGCTGTGCAACAAGAGAAGCCACTGCAATGAGAAGCCCATGCACTGCAACGAAGAGTAGCCCCAGCTTGCTGCAACTAGAGAAAGCCCGCATGCAGTAACGAAGACCCAATGCAGCCCAAAAAAAAGAAGCATATCTATTTGCAATAAAAACACATAAAATACTTCCTGTATTTTGACTGAACAAGAGAAAATGTTTCTAAGTATTAAGACACATACAAATGTTCCTTTTAGAGGCAGAAGACATTTCATTTTATTTATTGCATTCAATTCATTCATCCTTTGCTCTAAAACTGTGCCTATCATAACTTGACAAGCCATACAAATTGACTTCGCTTTTACTTAATTAACTAATCATTCATCAGTTTATCTTTATTGATGCTTATCCATTAAAAAAGAGAAGGGGAGAAATATTGTGGATAATACTCTAAATCTCTTGCTTTATTGGTCATCTATGAACATTAAACATATCAAAGTGTTATGCAACATTAATAGCAAACTTTTATTGAGTCATTACTATTTATTAGTCAGACACAGCTTTCAGTGCTTTATGTGTGCTATTTAACACTCCCAACAAGTCTGTGAGGAGAGTACTATTGTCCTTATTTTTACATAAGAAAAAGAGGAGTTAATACTTCATCCAAAGGTATGTAGCTAGTAGGTGACATGGTCAGATTTCATAATGACACAATCTGTCTGATGAGGCCAGGCGATTAACCACCAAGCTCTCATACATACCATCTCTGAATGTATCATAGCATGTCAGATTTAATATAGGACACGTTTTTGAGTAATTATGAGACACTTTAATATTTTTTGTGATTTTTTTCATATTTTCAAAAAAATGTTAAGATGTTTGAAAAATTAGAACACTAAGATACTTAAAATATTCCAAAGACTTTTCTAAAATATATTTGCTTGATTTGTATTAATATTTTACTCGAAGAAAAAACAAACTTCTCAGTGACTCATCATCTCTGTTTCAGTTTGGTTCTTGCTTTAAAAAAAAAAAATAGAATGGATAGAGGAGACCTGTTTTCCACAATTGCTATAAATTCTAAATACATTTGAAATGTCACTGCACGTTGTTTACCAACTTGTTGGTACTAAGTGAGGTCAGAATTATTAATGAGAGACCTTTGCCAACAAATGCTAGAGATAGTGAACAGTACTTTTCCATAAGTACAAATGAATGAACATTGCTGGAATCTCAGATGAGATGACACATGTCCTACAATGCTGGTGGGAAGGGTAAAAATCAGGAAGATGGTGGAAATTAACATAGTGCTTAACTACTTTCCATTTGAAAGATAGAATTCTGGAAAAGGAGAAAAAAGGTGAAAAAAATATGGGGAGCAAAAATTGAAAGGTTGAGGAAAGAAAGAAAGAAATTAAATGGAAAAGTAGGAGAAAATACAAAGGACTAGAGATGAACTCAAGGAAAAGAATGGAGAGAGTAAGGAAAACTAAATAGAGAAAAGAATATAAAGAATTCCATACCCTCAGCTTCTTGCCTCACTATATCTGAATGAACATTCCCAGAATCATTGTTTTGGTTCTCTTCTCTACAGTCTGTAGTGTTTGCCATTAGGATCTCACTAGAAAATGCCTTTAGAACCTTTTCAGTATATTAGGGATTTTGTTTTGCTATCAAATTGATAGATAATAGGATTTGAAAAAAATTGTTAGATAAATTTAAGCTTACGAGGAAACATCTTTCTGGGCAACGACTGTTGAAAATGCAGGAAAAAAACACAATTTTTCCCAAACAAAATTAACTTTATATCAAAGCAAAAACATAAATACCAAAAATGGAACAAGTAAACAAGGTACTGAACTGAAAATGAAATATAAAATCTACAATTTTCAAAATACTATACTTTTCATCATCAACAAAATCCTCTATATATCAACTTAATCTCAGAAAGAATTTCCCTTTCACTTTATTTCTGGTAACAATCTGGCTCCCCCAGGACGTGTTGTAATTATATTACATAGTGAACTTTTTTCCCTCTCACACTCCTTCTTACCATGAGGTCTAGAGCTGGGTTAGGTCTCCTAGTTCAATCCTGCTGCTTTCTCTTTTCTAAAACAGGACAGACAATGTGACTCTCAGGTCATCACATCAGACGACACCACCCATGAACGCTCCTTTGTTGTGATCATTCATTCCCCTACTCCAAAGCAATTCGTCTCACTCTGCAGATTTTTAACACCTGTCTCAATCTCCAAAATTACTCCTGCCTAATTATTGATGATTGTATAATTCACAAACATGATCCTTCCTGTGCCCTAGCTTCTCAGTTCCCAGACCTCCAGGGAAACTTGTTCTGCTCTTACCTCAAGTACACAGTTAGACTCTGTCATTATGAGCGACTGAAGCTTTCTACAACCTCAGTTGTAAACTTTCTTCTTTCTGACATCTCCTCTAGGATTTTCTGGAACACTCTGATTCCCTGGGGCATAACGTCCAGTGATTCTGGTACCTTTATACTGCCTCTCTTCCTCTTTATGTCCTCTCAGCCCTTCTCACCCAACTCGAATTTATGGACCATCACTAAAACCATTTCATCTTAGACACATTCTTCTCTGACTCGCTCTCAGTTTACACACTCAACAAAACACCAATCCTGGAAAAATACAACTGCCGACTGCATACATTTGCATTCATGAAATTGACTATGGTTTGAGAAAGATCTAGAACCAAACTGATTGTTTTCATCTTAAATTACTAGCTACTAACTTCAAATAAACCACATCCACCATCATACATTACCTCATCATACATTATCCACTTACTTCATTCATTATGTCACTGAAATTTGAGACAATTTCAAACATTTCTTGTCTCTCAAATTTCCACATATTTTTAGCCAGTGACTGAACTTTCCAATTCGCTGAGAAAATTGAAAGTTACGAGAGAAATCCTACAAGCTCCTCCTTCAAATCCTCCATCTGCATCTATGTGCCTGTGTTCTCTCTCTCCAACTGTTGCTATAGATGAACCCCCCACATGCCTCTATTTAAGGCTTAACCTGCTCACCTGTATACTAGATTCATCCTTTCTCATGCCTACTCAAGAACATCACTCTAGCCAGTCTCCCTTCTCTGACCCCAACCATCAAATTTACCCTTCCTACTTTCCTACCATGCTGCTATTCCACAAAATAGCATGCTATTAAAATACAAAATAAAACAAAACCCAAAAACCTCTCTTACTTCTAGTGCCCTCAGCTATCACCCCATTTTTCCATTCCTCCTTGTAGTAAATTTCTCAAAACAGTTATTTACACTTTCTGACTCCTATTCCTTCTCTCCCATTCTCTCAGCAACCCTCACTCCTCTACTGAAATTACTACTGACATGGTTATCAATGCCTTCATATTGAAAATCCAGTGGTCATGTTTTGATTCTAAAATTACTTGATCTATCTTCCACATATGATACAGCTAACAACTCCCTTCTTAAAATGCTTTCTTCACTTGTCTTCTTCAGCATCACGTTCATTCCCCTGTTTTTTTCTTACTTTATTTTCTGTGCTTTATTAATCTCCTTAGTGGAGATTCATCGTTATCTTTCCAACCTCTTAACGTTGGAATTCCCAGTTCCTATAACCTTTTTTCTTTTCTATCTATACTTTCCTGGGAATCTTATTTGGTTTTGTTCATTAAATACCATCTATAGAGTGATGACTGACAGCTTTGTATTTCTAGCGTACACCTACCTCACCCTGGACTCCAAACAAATTTGCTGCAGTGTCTGCAAGGTATCTAGACATAATGGGTAGTGGAAACTAGAGCTCCTGATTTTCTGTTCCCACATAAATCAGGTCCAGGTGCAATTGCCCCCATTTCAGTTAGTAGTAATTTTATATTTCTAATTGCTCAGATCAGAATATCCTGAAGTCACCCAGGTATTTTGTTTGTTGTTGCTGTTGTTTTAATTTTGGTTTTGGTTCTGGTTTCATACCTCACATTAGAAAATTCTGTTGGCTCTATCTTCAACGTATATCTAGAATCTTCCCATTTCTCACCACCTCTCATGATAATCACCCTAGATCTATCCACAGTCATCTTGCCCTGGATTTTTGGTTCTAACTGGTCTCTCTGCTTCCATCTCTTCTATTTCTATCCCCTAAAGTCTATTCTCAGCAAGGCATTCTGCGTGGATCTACTAATGTATGAGTTAGAGGAAGTTATTTCACTGTTCAAAACTCTCCAATAACTTTGGATTTCACTTGGAATGGAAGCTAACATCTTTAAGCTAGCCTAAAAACCCTACATGATCGGTCCCCTCACATTTTATTACCTCTCTGACTGTCTTGCTCACTAGGTCCTCTCCTTCCCACTTTTCTTTAGCTATACTGACATCAGACATTAGGCAGACTCCGGCCCCTGTAGTTTTGCACTTGTTTACACCCTCCACCTGTGATGCTATTCCTCTAAATTGAGGAAGCTATCCACATAGTGAGCTTTCTCACCTCCTTTAAGTCTTTGTCTAAATGTCATCTTCTTGAGAGTTCTCTGATCACGCTATTTCAATTTTACCCTCCCCTCTACCCCAACTGGGCTTCTGGTCCACTTTCCCTGCTTTATTTTCTCAATAGCAGTTTTTACTTTCTAACTTAACTGTATAAAATTATTAACTTTTACATTGTCTTTTCTATAGAAGTTCCATGAAGGCAGGGGTTTCTGACTACTTTATTTACTGAGGTATTCCTGGTACCTAGAAAATACCTCATATATAGTGGGCATTCAGTACATACTTTTAGCTGTTGAGTAAATGAGTATTTGAATAAATAAATACTTTGAAATAAAAGCTGTCTTAATTTAGAATATATGCTATACTGACCTTTCATTTCGAATTTGTGTCTCCTGGCACTATCCGTGAACAGTTAGGGGACCACATTGCTTTTACCTAATTGCCTAACTGCTTGTATGCTCTGAGACTTTGGATAATGACATGTTTTAAAGAACTAAAATTTTAGGTTAAGAATCACTCTCTTCAGTATAGATGCCGATATAGCAGAACTTTCTTAATCTTTTCACATCCTAACATTATTTGAAATGGACTTTAAACTCAATGGCAAAACATGATGGCACAACTCATAGACACACACATACACTCCTACGCACTCAGTGGCATTCTTTTAATTCACTTTTATCTATGCTTTGGAGGTCCATAAGTGCTATTTACTACCACTCCTTTTATACTTGCTAGGACACTTGAATATAAGTAACTATGATACCTCAAGGTAACAATTTTTTTGGGAGGGTGGGGGGTATCTCTCTTCTCCCCATGCTTCAGACTTCTGAAATACACTCAAAGCACAACTTTCTAATGGAGACCATTATCAGCATTGTGTAAGATCCTAAGGTTGGGCTATCTTTTTAATTTATACAACATGATGTTTTTCAAAATTTCTATTGAGGCCTTTCCCCTTACATTAGAAAATGTGGAAGCCAAAAATAAATACAATAGAAGAGAAATAGGAAGAAAATGAAGACATGGTTGGATAGCCT
Source organism: Phocoena sinus (assembly GCF_008692025.1). NCBI lineage: Eukaryota > Metazoa > Chordata > Mammalia > Artiodactyla > Phocoenidae > Phocoena > Phocoena sinus. The sequence continues at coordinate 74,354,505 of NC_045768.1, read as the reverse complement.
GAACACAGACTCCTGAGTCAGAGAATATGAGATACATATACAAGAATTCTAGTCCACATCCAATTAATCACTGTCTCTGAAAGGAAAAGAACTTTTAGAAGTGTTTCATTTTGAGAGAGGGAAGCTTGTTACTTCTGATGCCATTGAAAGTTCAATATTAGGGAGAAGACTGTTTGAAAAATATTTACTGGACTTGAGTTGTCCAAAATTCTGACTGTCGCCTAGCCCAGTTACTCTGAGTCCTTGATCATGATCCTACCGCTCCTGATACATTTCCTGAATTTCTTCACCATTTCCTCCCATCAGCTCTTCTGAGGAGAGTCCTGAGCCATTTTGCACTGGTATAGATACTCAAGTTTCATCTAGTTCACAACATTCCTGGCTATTATAATGTATGTTTATAAAAAACATTTAAGTTTTAAATGTGTTCACTATATTTGACTGTTATTGGAAAACCCACTGTTCATACAAAGTGGCTTTTATGTTTGGTTTATGAGTTAGTAATCGAGTGTGCGTTTTTCCAGCTCGGGGATCATGCTTCATTTTGGTTCAAAATTTTGCCTTAACCACATTGAAAATTCAATATAATTAATTATTGACAGTGATTTGCATTTTTTCAAACCAAGAGAGTGTTAGAAGATAGACATAGTGGCTTGGTAAGAAAAGCTGCATGTTAGCAAATGGTGCACTGCAGATAGGGGAGAGGATTTTTCAACTTCTATTGTTATGATATTTTCAGCCAAAAATTTGCAATGCCTGGCTTTGATGGAAATATAATGGTGAAATAGGGCAGCCGTTTTCAATTATTGCAGCTACACTGTCTGTATGACTTTGCCGATCTGAACTTGACTTATTCTATCCTTAAAACAAACACAAAAATAGAGACAAGAAAAATAACTCTTTATTCACATAAGAGAAGCATTGCAAGGATAAATTAAACTATTTCTACTCATAATGTTACTTAGTTTTTGGACAAATGGTGCTATATAAATGCAAAGTACTAGTGTTACTTTTACAGAGAATAGTGTACAGAGGGATGAGTGTTGAGGACAGATGAAATGTTTACGTTAGCTTTATTTCTAAAGAAAAATACTTTGAAAATGTCTAAGCTTAATCACACTTAGTTTTTCCTCCTCATAATTCAGAACACATTTATCTTTGTTTGTCCACAAAGCAAAATAGTTATTTCTCGCCCTTGCTCAGGATCTTGCTCTCAAGCTCATGAAAATGCTTCAGCTCTCTGTGCCAACCGAAGGAGCCATTTGACAAATGGCACATTTGAGTTATCACAATCTTATGTGATCTCCCCACAATGCTGCACACCTCTCATCTGATTCCGATAGCTCAGGGACAACTTAACACATTGCATTTATCTTTATTGTGATTTAATTTTGAGCAGTCAAGATCCAGAGTGGAAGGAGAAACTGCTCGAATTTCAAAATCAGGTTGCCCTGCTTGCAAATTGCTTATTCTGTTAAATACTTGCAAAGACACCCACCATGAGGTTTTGACACTCAATCCATCAGTCTTGTTTCAGCTCTCCTGACTTCAGCTGCTGTTGTTGGACTCTTTGCCCTGATTCTTCTCTTAAGTGAGGCCAGTGCTTAGAACAAAGAACCCATGGTGATGTCAGAGTCCTATAAACCAGGAGTAGCAAACAGCTGTGGAAATAATCCCACTTGATTTCTATGTCGTAATCCTCTGTGCCCACTGCTACAGGCCCTCACCTCGGGTTCTGTTGCTCCTGCATCTGAGATACAGAAGAGTAAGAATTTTTATGCATAGCTATTGACAGATTCTTCTTAGGCTGAAGGATAGCCTTCATATATGATCAAATCAAACACGGAAGAATAAAGGATCCGTTTTTTGGAAGTTAAGGTAAACTCTAGTGACAAGTGGTAGAAAGTGAAGCAAGCTGAAACTCAAGGTATGCCTTCCATTAGTGATACCATCATAGGAACCTTAAATCATCTGCCTTTTTAATGCTCTAGAACCCTTGATATAATATGGAAGGTGGACTAGATCATTTCTCAGGTAGTAGTCTCTGATTTCTTGTGTATAATAAAATGAATGCATGTTTGTTGTGAAAGATTATAAAGGATATGAAAGTTTAATGAGCAAAGTAAACCTTTTTACTTGAAAATACCCAGAGATAAATTGAATTCATATCTTATTCAGATTTACATTTTTTTAGTCATAAATTTAAATGTGATAAACGTGCATACCCCAAATTAACTTTAATAATGCCTTTAAATTACTCATTCTCAACAAGTACATTATGTAACTACAAGGCCACTGGGCTGTGTTTTAGACTCCTATGATTAAAAAAAAGGAAAGTGATTTCAAATATTAGAGTCACATTCAGCTTAGCAACATACTTAGGGCATGAAAGAAACAAGAAGATCAGGATTACTATCTCGCATTCCATGATCCCTCAGGAGCATGTGGGCTCAATGATATAAAGTTGCTGATGTTTGATAATTTTTAAACTTTAAAAATATTGATTTCATATAGTTCAACTTAGTTAAATTATTCACACTCTTTTATGGTTGTATGTAGTTGAATAAACATAAACTAAGTGTGGATATGATGCAAATTCCTCTGGAATGGTTTTTAACAGTTTGATGGCTGCTTCCAGCCTTAAAAATGACATTTAATACATTTTCTTACTATGAAATTATTGCATGCTACCAAAAAAATCCATCTAAAGTGTGTCTTTACAAAAATTATGCACGGTATTAGACTTTCCAAAGCAAATTCATTTTTAGGAAGAGCTTTATTCTGATTATTGTATTTGAGAATTGTGTTCAGAAAGTGAGAATGGATCTTTCACATGATGCGCACTGATTAGATGGGATTAAATGTTCTTTTTTTTTTTTTTTTTTTTTTTTTTTTTGGATTAAATGTTCTTATGTGCCTCATGCCAGCCTTAAGATTCTGATTTTAGCACTTCAGAGAAGACAGAAGTGTAGGATTTTTGATGCCTCTAATTGAGAGAGAATGCAAGTTCACAAGTTTATAGAGAAAGCCTGACAACTAAATTTCAGGTATAGATCTGTTAGTATCTCCCTGTATGACATTGAGCAAATCACTTCAACTTTCTGATCTTCATTTTCCTATTTGTAAATAAGGGAATGGTATTTGGTGAACATATATTTTCTTAGCTCTGAAGTTCTATCGAAACATGAGTCTTTGAGATAGACATGAATTTTCCATCACTAATAATTGTGGTGTTAAATTCTCTCAAGAAAACTCTGTCTACTCTCTTTTCCCTCTATCATTTGTTGTTCTGCCAAGAAAGAGATCAATATTAAGTCCCTCAGAATGAACTAAATTCAGTCTTTAGAAAGAACCCATAAATTAAAATGAAAATATATCTTTCAATTTATTTTATCCTTCAAGTTCATGTTTTCTCCCTACACCAACTAGTGTGACCATTCAGAACTATGAAATGCAGTTGATTGCGTTTCTACCCATTTAAAAAGATTTTGAACAGACTGACTCAAAGATTATAAAAGTGTAATGAGAAAGACTTGTGAATATGTTTCACTGGAGAGAGATGCCGCTCTTCTGTGATCTCCACCTGCCAAAGTTTTTATTCTACACAATTCTAGGGGGGTCTATCCTTAGCCTATCCTTGCTATATTATGCTCTTTCTGTTTCTCTTTTGCCTTTTTTCCGTTTTCTTTTTTGACTAAGTTGACTAAAGATCAACTCAGTATGATCATAATTATTGCTTGATGAGGTGAGGCTGAATCTTGGAAAGGAAATATAATCATATATGCTTGCCTTTTCAGATCTAACACTTCATCTGAAAATATGGATTTAATTAATTCTTGAAGAAGTTGTATATTCTCTTGCATGTGCACGCACACACACACACACACACACACACACCACCAATCTATTAATGTATCTTGTTTCTCAAGAGTAAATTAACTTGAGAAAGGGAAACTATGATTATCTTTCGTAGTGGTAGGAAAATCTAAGTCCCTACATTCATTCAATTTTATGCTTATTTTCATTCACTGATTTCCCTTGGTTGCTCATATTTTGTCTCAACACAGGGAAGCCTTTAATATCAAGTAGGTTTCTAAAGTGAACTGTCCATGTTCTTCCTTATTTAGAAGTATATTCTAATTTTGGTGAGCATGTAAATCATCCACTAAGAATAACAGTGGATAACAGCAAATTGTAACAAATCTATCAACTCATAAAAAGGAAAGACCCAGTGGGAACCATTACCTGTATGTCATTCCTTTAGAACTGAATGTGCTTGCTCATTTCCAAATACGAAGTTCAGGTCCAAAAGTCATTAGCATTAGTTGCACTCATAAATTGATATAAACTGCAAAATACAAATTATGCTCTTGAATTATGCCAAATGATGTAATATTACCTTGATATTTCCTTATTATGTCCTGTAAAGAGTAGGGTACGTTGGGGTCAGATGTGGCGTTAGATTAGCTTACCGGGATTATCTGGCAGGGTCTCTGGCTTTGTGTTAAGAATCATAGGTGGGCTTCCCTGGTGGCGCAGTGGTTGGGAGTCCGCCTGCTGATGCAGGGGGCACTGGTTCGTGCCCCGGTCCGGGAAGATCCCACGTGCCGCGGAGCGGCTGGGCACGTGAGCCATAGCCGCTGAGCCTGCGCGTCCGGAGTCTGTGCTCCGCAACGGGAGGGGCCACAACAGTGAGAGGCCCGCGTACCGAAAAGAAAAAAAAAAAAAAAAATCATAGGAAATAAGAGACAGACTGAGAGAAAGTGATAAACCTGCTAATACTGACCTGTGATATGCCTATGGACTTAAAATTGGAAAACACACACACACACACACACACACACACACACACACACACAGAAGAGGTATTTATTTTCCAAAGGAAAACAACTGAAAAGGAGCTTCTAGTACATTTAGAGTGTTCAGGTAAAAAATTTGTTTTAGCTGTAAAGCTAACCCCAACTATGTTAGGGGAAAAAAAGGAGAGGAGAGTGTATTTTCTCATGTAAATAGCAGGTTTGGTGGTGTAATTGTCTTATGAGACTCAGCTATATCCAGGAGCTCAAACATTTCCTTTCTTGGCTTTGACTCCCTCTAAACACTGACTTTATTCTGCAGAAAGGCTCTCTTTGTGCTCTTACCCCCAGATTCATCTTCTTTCCTCTTAAGAAATGCATGAGAAAAATTTGGTTCTATTGAAAATATCCTGTGGAAAATACATTGGCTTGATTTATGTTTTGCTTTGTTTTTTTGCCCATTCTTATTTTCTGATAAAAGACAGGCCACTGAGACAGAGAAAGAGGGTGAAATTTTCCAAAGGACTCAAAAGAAGAGGATGGAAAGGTGTTATGAGCAAATAAAAATTATAGTTATCTTGGCTATTACATTTGACCTCAGATTCCTACATATTACTGTTACCCAAACTCTGTTACATGGATCATCATTGCTCCATGAAATATTAATCAGTGTTCTATGGGAAAAATAGCTTCTGTAAACAAATAATTTTGGAAAATGTTTGATTAACAGGATATTAAAATTGCTTTTTTTCTACCTTATTGTTTACTAAGGTGCAAACATGATAGATGTCATACGCACTGCTATATTTAGAACGGATAACCAACAAAGACCTACTGTATAGCACAGGGAACTCTACTCAATATTATGTAACAATCTGGGGAAAGTATTTGAAAAAGAATAGACATATGTATATGAATAACTGAATCACCTTGCTGTACACCTGAAACTTTACAACATTGTTAACCAGTTATACTCCAATATAAAATAAAAAGTTTAAAAAAAAACCACGATAGATGTCAAATCCTGAAAGAAGAGGGAGACAGATTTCCACATGCAGAATTTACAAAGGAAATTTCCATAAACAAGTTCAATGGCTTTTGAACTCTCTGACTCAATTAGAGAATATAGACTAGTGAAAAGAGGGAGGAGTTTGAATACGTAACTTGGGCAATAACTGTTGCTGTGTTGATAGCCTCCCCACATCAAAGTTTCCAAGTTGCACAGTTCCAGGGGGTGCTGTACTTTCTGTGAATAACACCCTCAGTCCAACCCTCAGTCATATTCACATAGGGTCCAGGCCATTTCACTTCCTATTGTTGTGCAGTACAGCGCCTCTACCGGTCCTACACTCACCAATAGGGAGGGTGGAGTGTGCTACCTTCTTATCGGCAAATCTAGTGAATAGGGCTTTTATGAAACTCTCAGAGAGCTTAAAGTGTGCTCCTTGAAATCTGGGGACTCTGAAGATTGGATCCTGACTCGTGTGAGAAAATGAAAGTGGCCTGTGGCAGCAGGGTAGAAGAGGTTGTATTGGGATTGACTTGTATGCTCAGAGTTTATCAGGGCAGGGGGTCCCTGAGAGTTTCGTGTAGATAGACGTGACCGTATAGGAGAGAGGGTCAGGGTGGAGTAGTCTAGAGTCCTGGCTAGTAGGGCCACTTGATCGGGCAGAGGGATCCCAGCAGTAAGGAGATGGACACGATTATGGGATACCTGGAAACTGCAGGAGAAGTCCTAAGTGAGCACCTGGAATTTAGTGAGTCTAATAAACTTTTAGCAAGATTTCCACCACCAACAAAAAAAATGCTCATGAGACCAAGAGCTATAAATTTCTGCCAGTCTTAAGGAACATGAACTGGTTTTTGATTTAAGTCCTTTCTTATGCCCTTATCACTCTTCCATTCACCCCTGAATCCTTGGAGGGGTCAGAACCTGTGGGAGAGGAGAGGTAGGAGAATAGTAAATAGAAGGAAGTAATCTTTCCTTTCAGTCTAAAGCAGGCTTGGGCTGGTCTTAGGAAGAAGGTATATGTTAAATCAAGCTCATTGTTTTGATTCATGTCTTGGAACAGACAACCTGATTATATATTGGAGTTTGTTTTTAACTAAAAGTAACTTTAGGGCTAATCTAATCATTACTTAATAGTAATTAACACACAGGGGTCATGGACCTGCTGAACTTTTCACTTAGGACCCAGATAAGGTTAAATTCATTGAATAAATTTTAAAGGGAAGAACAATGCTATATTTACACTTTGTTTACATCTTGAATGCTGCATGTTTAATATTTCAGATATACAAAATTAAACAAGTTTTAGCTTTTTGTTGTTTTTAATGTGGCATTTTTCAGGGCTGTTCACAGGCTGCTCAGCTTGGGAATTCCTAAGAAGTTATGGTAGATGGTGTTTCCCAAATTATTTGACCCTGAGACCATTTTTTCACAATATACCCACTTACATCTTAAAAAATATATTACCCAGCCCTGAGCTTGGGAAACTGTAGCATCCTTAAATGTAAAGAATGAGTGATAAGTAATGCAGATCTGAGATTGTAGAATGAAATAGTGAATAACTTCTTTTAGTATTCTCCAAAACTTGGTGGGATAGGATAAGAATACACTAATGGAAAATTATGCCCTATTCAAAAGAAACATCTGTTATATCAGAAGGCAGAGAAACTCTGAAACTCAAAACAATATATACATTCTCAGAAATCCATGAAAATTCAAGCAAGCTTAGAGGATGGAACAGAAGTGGTACCATTATGAAAGATTAGATTACAGTCTATTCTGCTGTATGGAGAAAGTAGAAACCACTTTTTGTGCATAGAGCACACATTGGCTAAGATGCAAATTATAATAGTTATTTGAGGCTTCAGCCATCTGGACATTTACTGGAAGTCTCATTCAAATACAAAAAAATACACATTCTTAACTTGACTTTTAAAAAGTCAGTCTCCCAGAGGTGAAAGGGAAAAACTCATCAAACATTTAGAATGAATCTAATTCTTTTAGGCAGGGAAGAACTGATTGCTAATGAAAGACAATGAATGGGAACTTTAGGACAAAGAAATTATGTCATCTTATAGTCTACATGACACTGAAAGAATAGACTGCAGAGTGCAGTCAGATATACATCTTAGGTTTTAAGAAGACAGTTTTAAAAATATTGGAATAATAAGAAGTACAATTGTATGGCATGAAATTCTGGAATGGATGATGACTTAAAAGTCTAGGAAATTTTAAAAACAATTAATTCTGACTTACTCATTTGAGAAAATGTGAGGTGCTTAAAGAAATTTGTTGGCTACTGAAGAAGTTCTCTATTGACCTTTGAGGTACAGGAGTCATAGAATATAACTAGTAAACATAACTATCTAGATAAGTGTGATGTTCATGCACTAGCAAAAGGTGACCAAAAGGGCAAAGTACAAAATGAACCAAGGTAAATACAAAATGAACCAAGGTGATCAGAAAAACTAAACACACCAAAAGATAACTTGTGAAGTGATTATCAAAGACATGAAAGCTAAATGCACCCCACAATCAAGGGCTTTATTTTGCTATAAAGAACACTAATGTGACAGCGAAGTCTGGATAGACCCTATAGACTGATAATAGTATTATAAAAGTATGAATTTAAAAATTTTGGTAATTGTACTGGGGTTATATCTGAAAGCATCCTTGTTATAGCCTGTTGAGCCATGTCATATGGAAAAGAAAGTGTGATTCCATTTTCCTATGTCCACACCTCTCAAATGAGAAAGTTTCAAGCACCAAGTCAAGTATATTATCATCACTTGTACCATATTATTTTCTCAAAACCCATAGCTTATATTAGTCTGGTTCAGTTTGAACCACGACTCTTTCGTATACTTTTATCCCCTGAAGTTTCTCATTTTCTTACCATTTTCTCATTGAATAAAACAACACGTCATCATCAGTTGCTAGTATCATAGAGTTCCTTAAATAGACAATTTGTTTAGAATGAAATCTGTGACCCTTTTCACGTTAGTCTTCATGGAGGCTTTGACTTGACTTTTCAATATAGTCCAATTGTATTCTAAGGATTTTGTAGAGCTGACAACTAGGAATTTACTTACATTGGTCTCCTTAATTAAATAGATTATTTCTTTGGATCTATATCTTCCTCTCCTTGGGTTTCTGTTCCTTCTGTGAAATATCAATGCATTTATACTTCCTCCTGTGAGAGTGGTCATGAAAGGTTGATCTATAAGTCTTTTATGTTTGAAAATATATTTATTTACTCTCATTCTTATTAGTTTTGCTTGCGAAAGAATTCTAGGTTCAAAATCAAATGTTTCCCTCATAATCATGAAGCTATAGCTCCATTGTTTTCAAGAATGGAAACTCTAATATCAATTCTTATTCTAATATAAGTAACCCTTCCAGCATCATTTACCTGATCTTACCTAAAAACTTTATTAAGACTTTTTCCCCATCTTGAAACACTGAAATTTTATAAGACTATGCCTCAGTCTTTTAAAGTGGTTTTTGTTTTGTTTTGTTTTGTTCATTCATAGCAATTGGCCCTTGAGAAGTACTTTCAGCCTGAAGAATTAAGTCTTTCTTTATCCTAAGGGAACTTGAGATATTTTGATATATTTTTTTCTTCCCTTCTGTTGTCTCTTTGCTTTTCTTCTAAAATAATTATAAAGCTATTGAGTATTCTAAATTTAGTCCCTATGTCTCATCTTTTCTCTCCTTTTTTCTGTCCCTTTTAGTTTCCTTGAATTTATCTTCCAGACTATTTTAAAAATATCTGTATTATGTTCTAAAAACATTTTCATGTATATTATATACAGAGGCAATCATATCACCTATGAATAATAAAAGATTTTCTTACACTTCCTTTATAACATTATAACTTTAAAGATGCTCTTCCATTTTTCATTCTTAGAGTAGCAAACATTGCAGGGCACTGTTCCATATTCTTTGGGGGAAAGGTTCTAGATTGATCTAAGAGTAATCAAGGTAGAGAGAAAAACATGCATAGAAAGTACAAGTGTATTGAAGCATTAGTACCACATACAAAAGGAACCGCCAGTCTTGGAAACATCAGAAAAGTTGAGAAAGCAGTAATTTGTCTTACCCATTCACCGGATGTGAATTAGGAACAAAAATAGATGTAAAACACAATTATTTCTGAAATAATGACTACATTACAAAGAGCTAAAAATTAACTGACAAACAGCACAGTAAGATCCAGAGCAGATCAAATGCATAGAGGTAAGAAAATAAAACTGAAATAAAAGAAGATGTAAAGGGATCATAGGACAAAGTGATAAATATTGAAGATACAACAATCTCCAAAGCAAAGATGGTACAACAAACATATAATTGGAGTTCTAAAACAAAACAAAACAAAACAATGGAACAGAGCAAATATTTAAAATTGTAATTCAGGAGATGTCCTTAAAAGAAGATCTGAATCTGCATTTTGAAAAGACATATTCTGTACCAAAAAGAATTCATCCAGAATCATCAATACAAGCTATTTACTGGTGAAATTATTGGAACTATAAGAAAAAGAAAGAATACTGTCAGCAGCAAGCCAAAAATACATTAATTCAGAATTTTCTAAGTTATACTATAGTAACAAAGTACCCCAAAAGATGATGCCATTTTATCAGTTGAGTCAGAGAAAGTGTAGAAAGGAGGAGGGTGAGGAAAGGATATATTCTAATTTTATCATTTATCAGTTTGGGGAACCAAAAGATACTGTCTAAAAAAAGGAGAAGCTGAAAGTATCTTATTTTGGTATTAATATAAAGGTTAACAATCAGACACAATGATAGAATATCCTAAATATCAGAATATTAAAAGAAAAATAACTAAAGAAAACTGTCTACATGGTGAAAGACAACTAAAACAATAAGCGTAACAGAAAATAACATGACAAAGCTGACCAAAAATTTGTCTTGTCAAACAATTTAAATGAGATTAAATTGTTTAGTAGAAAAAGAAAAGATGTTTAGATTAGTCATAAAGAAAAGTCCAGTAGTCTGATGTATACAAGAGACATAGTAAACAAAGTAATTCAGGAAGTTTGAAGGTAGTGGATATAGTAGATGTGTGAAAAAGAGGGAGGATACACAATTGGTAACAGACAAGGTAGAAAATTCAGCCATAGAAATATTAAACAAAAGGAGGCAGTTTATAATTCTAAAGGCTACATCTTATAATGATGACATTATGGTTATAAATATCCATCAAATAGCAAAGCAGAAGCTGTCATAAAGCAAAATCTATCAGAGATCTGAGGCAAATAAGCAGAAACACAAACATAAGAGGAGACTTTAATATGCTCTCTTTGCCAAAGATAAATAGTCAAGACAGCAGGATTATAGAAGACCTAAACAACAGAAGTAATAAAAGTAGGTCTTACAGGTCTATGATGCACTTTGTACCCTAAAAAGGAGAATGATTAATAAACTATTTTAAGATAAAAGTAAATACGATAGTAAATCCTAAGAATTCTCATCAAAATGGAAAATTATATTTTTATTTATTTTGTATCTATATGAGATGCTGGATGCTCCCTAAACCTATTGCTGTAAACATTTCATGATGTATGTAGGTCAAATCATTAAAAAAATTAAAAAAATAAAACCAGAATTGAATAAGCTAGAAAACAGTAGAACCAATAGTATAAAGATCAGTTTCATTGGAAAAAATAAATAAAATAGGATAAATAGGAATAATCTATTCAAGAAAGCAGTAGAGAATACAAAACAATCAATGACAGGAAGGACATAGTTTTCATTATGAAAGCTTTAAATATTTTACAAAACTCTATGCAATAAATTCTATGAATTTTTTTCTAGAAAATATAATTCACCAAAACTTACTCCAAAATAAATGGTAAGTTTTATGCCATGGAAACAATAAAGAAGACTGACAGAGAGTTAACCCTCCAAAGTGCATCAGGTCTAGCTGATTCCACGAGGGAGTTCTACAAGCTAAAAGAGTGAATAATCACAATTTTACTTAACATGTTTCAAAGCATATATAATGAAAGAAAACATCCAATTCTTCATACAAAGCAAGAAGAGCACTTATAATAAATCTCATAATCTTATACCAGAAAGAAAGCTAAAGACCAATCTTAATTTCCAACACAGCAAAGTCTAAGGCAAAGCCTAAGTAAAATATGAGCAGAGTCCAGTATCATCTTCATCATATTAAAGCAATAACACACTAATGCTTTACCTTAAAATGAGATGAGATTAGTACCAGCTGGCATGTGGAGAATACACATTTGCCATCAATTAATATATGCATTCAGAAATTAATGAATCTATGAGTGCTGGAATAGATAGTGCTAAGATTATATTACTAATATTTTTAAGTGAGAGGGTAACTAAGAAGGATTATCAGTAACCTAATTTATAATTTTTTTAACTAAGTAGTTGATTTGTAAACATTAATATATCTTTTTACGTTGTTGTTACAAAAGCAGCAAATGCACAATATAGAAAGTTAAAAATAAGAAAAATATACCAGGATTTCCCTCGTGGTGCAGTGGTTAAGAATCCGCCTGCCAATGCAGGGGACACGGGTTCAAGCCCTGGTCCAGGAAGATCCCACATGCTGTGGAGCAACTAAGCCCATGCACCACAACTACTGAGCCTGCGCTCTAGAGCCTGTGTGCCACAACTACTGAAGCCTGCACACCTAGAGCCCATGCTCCGCAATGAGCGAAGCCATGCGATGAGAAGCCCCTGCACCACAACAAAGAGTAGCCCCTGCTCACTGCAACTAGAGAAAGCCTGCACAGAGCAACAAAGACCCAATGCAGCCATAAGTAAATAAATAAATTTAAAAGAAAAGACAAATCCTTAAAAAGAAGAAAAATATACCATATTCCTACCATCCACAGGTTGCTGCTATTGACATTTTATGTATATCTTTCCAGATATTTTCTGATGTGCATGTATGTGGGTTTGTGTGTGTCTGTGTGTGCGTTGTATATATACCAGTTCCTGTCTAAACTATTTTACTTGAAAATAGATGTATGACTACTTTATGTGAAATACTACACTCTGGCACTGTGTTTCTGGAGCTCTAACAACTAATGTTACATTAGATTAAATCAATTTGTTCAATACAGAAACGTATATAATAAATTAATGAGAAGCTAAGAAATATTTATTTTATGCTCATTTTATGCTAGTCACTTAGTAATTCAATAAGAACCATCTCATTTTATCAAAAGCAATAATAGAAAGAAAAGAAATACAGTATCAAGAAGTATATAGTATTATCCCTACTTCATAGAAAATGATAGATCAAAGAAGGTCATTTAACTTATAGGCGCATTTCTAATAAGTAAGAATATTGGGATTTGCATGTAGACTTAACCAATCCCAAGACCATGGTGCTTCTGTTACTGCTTTTTGCCTATGTTCTTTCTCCCACACTTTTCTCATTGTTTCCTGAATAAAATGTGAGGTGGTATCTTGGAAAATATGTGAAGACCATTTACCCACCAACAGATTGTCACTTTGCAGAACATACCAGAATTATGGTACACCTGTTTTCCCTGATGTGGAAGCCTCTCTGGGTGATCACCAAACCTATTACTAGCCCTGACATTCATGTATGTAACTCTTCTCAGAAACAATGCTGCTGTATTCCATATAGAGAAAGTACTCTCTGGTTCTCTTCTATTTAGAAAATAAGTTCACATTAAATAAAAAGATCTGACTATTCAAATCAGCAACCTTACATGCCCTAAGCATCTATCCTGTCCCATCCAGCCAGTTAGCAGCAACACTCTCACCCTCAGTAATCAGAAAGTATAATGTGAATTGTTCTGTTGCGGGATACCTTAATACACAGGTCTTGGGGTGAGAAAGAAATAAATGATACAGCTTATTTTTTTGTTTCTATGTTCTTTTACTTTACTGACTGTAACTTTAATGCCCATGTGCCAAGTGAATAGGGGTTATGGCTCCTTTGAAAACCCCTTGGAATTTATTTTGAAGGCTTGCATTTGCCAAACATGCATATTGACCCATCCTTTGCCTTATTTCCTGTTTTAATTGAGTGTCAAAGGTCACACATTGCTATCAGAGTAAGACATGAGTGGCAGCAGAGGTCAGGGACTCTCTGGCACTCTATTAGAGCCATAAAGACAAAACAGAATGATAATTTCACCTGTTCTAACCTCAATTTTTCCAGAATGGGACAGACATTGACCTTATTGTTTGTCAGCCATTGACTCTATAAACTTCTGCTACCCTAATTCTGCTTACTAAACAACAAGAGTGCTTTTAACAACAAGGATAAAAAATAAAACAATGGAAAAGACTCAGAGTTGACTCAAAGGAGAGACGTATCCAGGTGACAGAAAAGATAAGATAACTTCTTTTCTATTCCTAGGTCCCATCTCTCGATTGTATGGTTTACAGCAATAACAGTTTCTACCAACAACCTTCAATTTTATCTTCTTTTGTGGAATATCTTATAACTTCCTTTATGTGAACAAGTACAAGCAATAAATCTAATAAATTGCTCATGCTCCCTGAAACCTATTTGTGGCACCTGAAGGGTTTATGAATTTCTGTGACAGTTTTCTCCACTTTCCCTACCCTTTAATGTTTTGGGCTGAAATGTAGGTAGATATTTAAGGGCATAAATAAAGTCTTTTCTCATCTCTTTTCTGAAGGAGGCAAAAATGACAATAGTGAAGAAAGTATATGCTAGATATTTCTTTTAAAAGTATTTGAAAACTGACTTCTTATCAAAAATTCTATGAGATAAATAAAGGTTATAATCTGAAGGTAACTGTCCTTCAATTTAAGGGTCCGGTTTTATGTAATTTTTTACTGATGAGTAATCAAGTAAAGTTTTAAAAGCTGGATCTTGTTTTTTGTAATTGAAGTATAGTTGATTTACAATATTGTGTTAGTTTCAGGGGTACAGCAAAGTGACTCAGATTATACATATATATATATTTCAGATTCTTTTCCATTATAGGTTATTACAAGATATTGAATTTAGTTTCCTATGCTATACAGTAAATCCTTGTTTATATATTTTATTTACAGTAGTATGTATCTGTAAATCCCATACTCCTAATTTAACCCTTGCCCCCCTTTCCCCTTTGGTAACTGTAACTTTGTTTTCTATGTCTGTGAGTCTGTTTCTGCTTTATCAGTAAATTCATTTGTATTTTTTTGTTGTTGTTGCACATATAGTGATATCCTAAATATTTGTCTTTCTTTGTCTGACTTACTTCACTTAGTATGATATTCTCTAGGTCCATCCATGTTATTGCAAATGGCAATGTTTCATTCTTTTTTATGGCTGATATATATAAAATATATATATTCCACAGCTTCTTTATCCATTCATCTGTTGATGGACCCTTAGGTTGCTTCCACGTCTTGGCTGTTGTAAATAGTGCTGCTATGTACATGGGTGCATGTATCTTTTCAAATAAGAGTTTTCGTCTTTTCTGGATATATGAAGAAGAGTGGGATTGCTGGATCAGTTTGATCATATTGCTGGATCAAATTTAAAACTATTTTTGGTTTTTTAAAGTACCTCCATACTGTTTTCCATAGTGGCTGCACCAATTTACATTCCCACCAACGGTGTAGAAGGATTCCCTTTTCTCCACACCCTCTCCAGCGTTTATTATTTGTAAACTTTTTGATGATTGCCAGGCTGACTGCTGTTAGGTTATACCTCACTGTAGTTTTGATTTGCATTTCTCTAATAATCAGCAATGTTAAACATCTTTTCATGTGCCTTTTAGCCATCTGTATGTCTTTGGAGAAATGTCTATTTAGGTCTTCTGCTCATTTTTTGATTGGATTGTTTTTTTGATGTTGAGTTGTATGAGCTCTTTGCATATTTTGGAACTTAACCCCTTGTCAGTTGCATGGTTTGCAGATATTTTCTCCCAGTCCCTAAGCTGTCTTTTCATTTTGTTTATAGTTTCATTTGTTGTGCAAAAGCTTTTAAGTTTGTGGATCTTTTTGATAATAATAAATATTTGTTGGTGGTTTTCTATAGTTTGAGGGAAACAGTTTGAAGTTTAAATAGTATTATTTAGTTGCATTTTTTCATGAAGGATGACTACTATTGTTCAAAGGCCATCTGGAACTCTCATAAGTTATCCCTTTGTTTTCACTTTAAGAAAAGTAATATTTTTTTTCTCTTAATCTGCCCGTTGTTTTGAAGTTATGATTTGGGGATTAACATTGAATTTTTGGATTATAGGAATAATAATCAGCTTTCTCTAATATGAAGTTGCATTCTTAACCTTTTCAATAACAAGGCAGCAAGCAAAAAAAAAAAACCACAGATAAACTTTTTGTGGAAATTATTGGTGTTTGTGGTTAAACTGATAGATATTAATTGACAAATTAATAGATGACAGAGAATTCCTAGCTTACTTCTTAGAAGTTAGACGTGCCTTTCTAGGGACCCGGTTTTTATACGGGAACATCAATAGTTGCAGGAAAACTAATGATGTTTTAATTCCTTGATTTTTCTTAAGCACTAAATGAAATAAAGTGATTTGACACACAGTTAACTGAAAAAGAGCTCAGATTATTGGAAGATAAAAAAGTAAAAATTTTTCACTTTACACATTGATTTAGAGTTTCCAACAAATGAATGATTGCAGCTTATTAATAAACTTAAAATAACATGATATCCTGAGAAATATTGTTTATCCTGTATTTATTTGACCAAAAGCCAATGTAAGGGGATCAGAGGCTGATCAACGATGTTAAATTTCCTTAAAACGTGTGGATTCAGCTGAATTTTTGATCAACTTGGTCAGCATTACCTCTAAGATGAGACTGATTTTTCCCCTCAATTATTGATGGGTTATTAAATGATTGATGCTGCTGCTCTGAATTTGGAAAATTTGTCCAAGATGAAGAGCTATTTCTCAATTGAAAAGTTAGCCCAATTGCTTATTCTTATAATTCTACCCTCATTTCAGGGATTTCTCCCCCTCCTTTCCACGTGAGGTCTTCCTGCACCATAGATTTATGACAGATGGCTCAGATAGTACATAGCTGTTTTCTCAGCTCTGGGGACATTTACTGGCAGGTCTTCTAACTCCATGAAGAGGTGGTGGTGTGACTCCTTTGTGAGCTCTCCAGAGAAAGTTAATGCCCTTTTCATTGTATAAGTCCCACTGAGAAGCGTTATATTTCGATACTCAACAAATGAATTGGGTTGATCACATCTGACATTTAATTGGGTCTTGGTAAAAAGAATTTGACATTCTTTAACCATAATATTCCTGAAATGTGCAATTGTAAGGGTATGATATACACTTAAAATTAACTCAAAATATATAAAGAAAGGGGAGTGGGGACTTTGTAGTGTTGTGATACAACTTCTGATTCACATCATTTAAGGAGGGTTTGACAAATTCTGTATTACTTAAAAGAAATGGATAGTGTCTCTTATTAATGTGTATTCTCTAGAGTCATGTATAAAAGAGCTATAACGAGACTCACACTCAATAAACTCTTAGTATGACCTCTTCTCCACGCACATGTTACAACATCTCTCATAAATAACTTGGTGTTTGAACCTACACATTTTAAAAAAAGCATTAATTACCTACCAGTGACAGTGCTTTACAAATAAGAAGTAGCCTTAAGAAATGTGAATAAAAGGAGTGACATGATCTTGGTTTTAGGAATATTTGGAACAACAATGGGTCTGAAAAGAGGACAGTCCTATTTCATTCCCACTGATGTCCGTATCCATGGAAACTCCCTTTTAATAGCATCCACATCACACTGGAAAACAGGTATGCTACCTTTTGAAAGTGAGTGCATTAAAAGAATCCAGCCTTTTGCTAAGAAGGTCAGCTCTTGAAAGCCTTCAAGAGCTTTGGTAGCTGAGAAAGCTGGAGGGCTGTAAATCCTTCGTTTTGTTGCTAAGAGGCTTGGCTCCTGAGAATTACATCAGTGCTTTCTAACACAGAGCGTGGAATGTGAGTCCTTTGTTCCCTGCCTATAATGTTGCACTCCTGAGTACTTGTTTCCTCGGCTAAGAGAACATGCAGGAGAGGCCTAATACGTGAACCTAGAGATTAATTATAAATAGACACAAACTGACAAAGATAGGTGAAAAGATGTACAGTGTGTAAAGAAAGAAGACTTACTCTCAAGAATGCCAAATGGCAAATGCCATTACACAGAAATATATGCACTAAAATAATAGTCACATGGAAATATTTTAAAATATTTTGTAATCTCAGCATGTTTTTTTTTTACTATGAAAAATATCTGTCAAGGAAAATGCCTTCCCCATTGGATTATTCAACATACTCACTGAAAATAAAGAGCAGATACAGAAGGTCATGGTGCCTTTAAATCAAACTGTGACATACCAGAACTACTCTTCATTGACTATATAGTAAGAGAAACACTTTAAACAACTGGATAACAAATAATTATTGTTGTTCAACAAAAAAGTACAGCACATTTTGGGTACATGTTTAAGGCATTGCATCAAATTTTTTCAATTTGCACAATTAGAAACAACATGAATATTAATTATGTGATGAAGTGTTGCATTTAGGAAATCATTGTGAATATCTTTAAATATTATACCTGTGAAAATTGCTGTATTTATTTATGTACATATTAAGTTAGAGAAATCCACATGATTGTGATAGCCCATAATAGTAGCATTAAATGGCTGAACAAAAAGAGCTAATAATTATGTCAGTATTAATAATAATAATGACTGTTATTGACCTAGTATGTATTTCAGGCACTATTATAAGCACTTTACATGCACTGATTGTATCCTGAATGCTCAATACAATCTTTTGAGTTAAGTACTGCTGTGTATTCCATTTTATACAGCGGGCACAGAGTTTGAGTAATTTATTCAAGATCACAGTACATGAGGTTAAGTGGTAAAGCTGAGATATGAACCCATGCCACCATCAAGAATATTACTTAGGGCTTCCCTGGTGGCGCAGTGCTTGAGAGTCCGCCTGCCGATGCAGGGGACGCGGGTTCGTGCCCCGGTCTGGGAAGATCCCACATGCCGTGGAGCGGCTGGGCCTGTAAGCCATGGCCGCTGAGCCTGTGCGTCCAGAGCCTGTGCTCCGCAACGGGAGAGGCCACAGCAGTGAGAGGCCCGCGTACCGAAAAAAAAAAAAAAGAATATTATTTAGAGATAGTAAAACAAGAGTGTGTACAATCTTAAAGTAGGGACTTAGACCTGGAAATAATGATGATAATTCTATTTTTTTCTCTGTGTGTTACAAAGCAATACCCCGTATATATGAATGTTTTTGATCTCTATAGCCCTTATGTAAGTGCAGATAGCACTTATATTACAGAGCTGAAAGGACTGATGTTCAGGAATATTCAGTGATGTAACTAATGTTATGTTTACTGAATTGCAGGATATGGAACAAAAACCAGCTTCTAACACTCATTCCGCTCTAATACCTTCCTCTGTTCTTTATATGGACAATAAATATTGCAACAAACTTACTGACCACTCAAGTGATGATAGAGCAACAAAATAATAGTTAATTAACATAGATATTAATTACCAATTCATTTACTTTCTCAAAAACTTTCCTCTTGCCAGATACCAATGCCAACAGCATGACTCAGAAACTTGTGGTCATCTTCACTATCTTCTCAAACTCAGTTCATGAATTATGATTGTTCTTTAATTTGTAATTTCAGTGTATTACTTTTTTTTCAATTTCCACTATGATGAAAATAGTTATTCGTACCCTCATGCTTGGATAACTGCAAAAGCCTTTAATGTGTTTTCACTCACGCTGGATCTCTTCGTTTCAACCAAATCTCAATATTATGATTAATCTGTAAGTTCTTGACAAAGAATATGTCCTGAAGCTTCTTGCTGCCCACTAGTGTCCAAGGCTTGGATATAAACAATAATATTATATGAGAACTCTGCAGCCCAGGATTTGAACCCTAGCGCTACACTTATCGGCTATGTGATCTTTAGCAAGTAAGAGACTTAAAAACTCTGTGCTGTGTTACAGTCTTCTTTTTAGTAGAGATGGTAATGCTACTCGTTCGTAGATTGTTATCACACCAAAATGAGCTATCATATGTAAAGTGAAATGAAGATTGTCTAACATAATGGTAAGTGCTCAGTAAATGTTACCTATCATTAGACCAACTTATTTTGTTCCTCCATAGGATACTTAGAGGAGACATCTGGTTAAATGCATCTTCCAGTCTGCTAGTCTTAGTTTTGAATTCTGGCTGCTTCTCTTAGTAACTGTGTGATGTTGAGAAAATTGCTTGATCTAAGTCTCAGTTTCCTTGTCTGTAAAGTGGATTTTAGTAACGATATCTCTTAGGAAAATTAAGTGAGATAGTAAGTGTATACTATTTAACACTAGATGTGGCTTGTAATAAATGCTCAATAGTTGTTAACTATTTTATTTTTTTTTACTGAAACTGTTTGTTGTAGGGGTTGTTAGAAGAAAAAACTATACGAAATGTGCTGTGAAATCATTACCGAGAAAATTTTTCAAAATTATGGTACTTCTTATTATTTAAACAGAAATCCTATGAACATAACCAGTTTTATAAACAGTCATATTTCTCTTTTTAATTTGCTTGCTATAACACAAACAACAAAAATAAAAACAATTTTGGAATCTGAATTTAGCAAATGAACAGAATCTCCTAAAATACATTCATTTTCTAAACTTAGTATTGCCTTCTTTCCATTTCTCTAGCTTAATGTCTTTTTTTCTCAAATTGATTTGTCTACTGATAAAGTAGGGATATAAGATTTTGCTCCTTTTTTTCCCCCTTAAGCTACTACTAAATCAGAATACAGTCAATTTCCATTTGTAAATAGCTTGGATTCTAAAAGTTCTTTGATAATTCAAAATACATTATTTTCTATGTATTCATTTGGAAGTCATAATATTTTTTTCCTTCTATGAAAAAGTTGAATATTCTGACTACTGCCTCCTAGGCAAGTTCAAAACACTAATTTAACACATACTATACAAATGTATGGTACATTTGCAATGGATATGTGTGGAAAGGGTTATGGTGCTGATGAAGTGAAAAATGAATGCCACGTACAAGTCATTTTCATGGGCTTTTCCAGCCTTGATGCCATTTCTCCAATCACTGGTAGCAAAATCCCCCTTTTTTCCTAAACATGGCTCATTATAGATGCATGCAAAGTTCTGAGTGAATGACAAAATTTTGTTAAATGAATTTGATAAAAATCAGACAATGTATTAAGTAAGAACTCACATGTCTTCTTTATTTTGGATGCAAGAAAATCATATACTCTGGAAAGCTCAGAAATCATCACCCCAAAAAGCCTGTGTTCTCTTGCGAGGTGGGAAGTATGACACAAACTTTTTCACAATAAAATTTGATTTTATTTCTTGTGATTTACTTGATTAATTATTCTCCTCATTTCTGACAACATGACCAGCATATAATCTTTTCTTTTTTCTCACTGGCCAGATCCAGGGAAAAATAATTGCTGTTCATTATCACTTTTTTGCCATCACATTCTAGTCTGTTCCTTATTAAAAGCCAAATAATTTCATTCATGGTAATGGGAACTATTACTGCTGACATTTTGCTTTGTTGTTTTTTGTTTGTTTTTAATATTTATTTGGTTGCGCTGGGTCTTAGTTGCGGTAGGCAGACTCCTTCATTGTGGCACATGGGCTCCTTAGTTGCAGCAAGTGGGCTCCTTAGTTGCGGCTCACTGGCTCCTTAGTTGTGGTATGTGAACTCCTAGTTGCAGCGTGCATGTGAGATCTAGTGCCCTGACCAGGGATCAAACCCGGGCCCCCTGCATTGGGAGCGCAGAGTCCCAACCACTGCGCCACCAGGGAAGTTCCCTTTGCTTTGTTTTTTGATCTTTATCATTAAATGAAACTTAAACTTTCCTACTCTATAGGGAAAAAAAAGTGAGTACCTACTTACTGCACAGTCACCTTTCACTTAATGGAATAGATAGAGTCTAGCAAGTCTAGTTGAAATATTTCCCAGTGAATTTCATTATAAATCACACAGGGTTAGAAATGTACCAAGTTTAATTCAACTCAAATCGGCAAATATTTATTGAGCATTTACTTTACCTAAGATATTGTGCTGAGCACCGCCTGGCATACACAGAAGAAAAAAAGTTAGCATTCCTCTAAAGTAATTAATAATCATCCTAGAAGGGATGGTTAGCATGCAAATAAGTCTAATTAAAGGGAGAGCACAAATATCTTAAAAGCATAAAAAAATATTATGGAATTTCAGATAAAACTGATGTCATACTCTGTTTTATGAAAACAAACAAAAAAGACTTTTGGGTTTTTGAACACGGGAGAGGAGAGAGCATTCCAGGCAGAGTAAAAGTCTGAAGCTGAGGCAGGAAGGTAGGAATGTGCGCATCTCCGTAAGGAGTGAGATCCCTTTGAACAGAGCATGGGGTATGTGTCGGGGAATACTGGGACGTAGAGACTGGGCAGATATTGCAAAGACTTAAGCATTAAGATAATTGTATATGACTCACTAAGTATTTGAGAACAAATTAAGGCTTCTGAGCAAAAGAATAAAATACATGGAACTGTTAAAATGACCTTATACTGAATGATTCAGGTAAAGGACCATGGAAATGGAGTTTTATTATTAGATCTGTGATGGTTAATTTTATGTGTCTGTTTGACTGGGCTAAGGGATGTCCAGATAGCTGGTAAAACATCATTCCTGGGTGTGTCTGCGAAGGTATTTCTAGAAGAGATTTCTGGCGTTTGAATTGGTAGACTGAGTAAAGACAATTCACCTACACCAATGCAGGTGGGCATCATCCAATCAGTTGAAAGCCCTTGGCTATCAGACATCTGAGCTCCTTCATACTATGCAACTTACAATTGTGGGCCTCCTGGTTTTCAGCCTTTTTACTTGGATGGAGTTACACCACCAGCTTTGCTAGTTGTCCAACTTGCAGATGGCAGAACGTGGGACTTCTCAGCCTCCATAATCTCATGAGCCAATTCCTATAATAAATCTTTCTCCTTATGTATCTCTCTATATATACCCTATTGGAACTGATTCTCTCAAAAACTCTAATACGACATCCTTCCAGTTTTCTTTCTTCTTTGGCACAGGGAACCCCTCTTGCCGTGCACAGTAAGTAGTTAGTGAGAGATGGTAGCAAAACAGTTTCTCTGAATGTTGCTGAAGGACAGTCATCAAAGGATATAGCAGTATACAAAATGTTCCTGGGGGGAAAAATAAAGTGAAATTAAGGAACATGCCATAATAAATACACATTTGATCTCCAAGACATATTAATAAGTGAAAAAGAGCACGTTATAGAACAATGCATATATTTTCTCCCACTTGTGTAAAACACAAACAAAAAACCCCCAAACCAAAAAATGAAAATAAAAACCTGATGGATATAGCTTACACAGATATAGAAAATTTGTGAAAGTTTTCACAGGAAACTGTCCTAGTTGTGATTTCAGGAGAAGCAGTGTGGTGTTCTTGGTTAGGAGGGAGAATATGTCTGAATTACTACCATGTTTCCTCATATTTGGAAAAAATATAGAATGGCTTTGATTTGATAAAGGACAGACTATTGGTTTTGCCCTTCGCATTCATTTCCCAGTAGAGAAAAAAAATACTAGCTAACAAATCGTGGAATATTGTGGGTTCTTGCCATAAAGCCAGGTGTTTGGGATGACTTCTTCAGGAATGAATTTATAATCAATATTTAGAAAATCTATAAATTTTTTGCTTATTTAGAGTATCAGTTGAGGAGTATTAGATATTGAGACACTATTACTTTATTTTCCCTGTCCAAATGAAGCACAAATTAAAATCTGTGCAGCATGGAAAGAAAGAAGAGGAGGGAAAGGTAGAGGAAAAAAGAGAAACAGAGGCAATGGAGGAGCAATCAGACGGCTACTGTCGAACCTCTCAGCAAGGCAGTGACAGAAGGCTAACACAGCGACTCACAGAACTTTGTTCCTGTAGATAATTACTTGAACATGGAAGATGGCAATTCAGCTGGCCTTTCTGATTATTTTAGAAGTCATCAGTAAGAACAATGTTAAAAGTGTTTAGCATGAAAGTGAGTAGTTCTTGATACTTATAATACTAATATAATAAATAAAAATAATGTTGAGAATCTCAGCTAGAATTATCGAACCTGTGTACAGCAAATGAAATTTACTTTACCCAGTTTCAAAACAAACAGGGGTGGTTATTATCCTGTCTGACTAATGAACAAAATGAATTTCAGAGAGATGCACTCAAGGTCCCAGATTTGACTGGCTTCAAATACATTAAGCCCTAAGCAGATAGAAAGGATGAGTTTCAAGGCCCATATTTTTGGGGAGAGGAAGTATGGCTGTAAAATGCCTACAGTACTGAATAGGTAAATGTGTTTCAGGTGCTTCACAGTGGGCTAATGGATACAATGAAGGAAGAAGCTCTTTGGGCAAAAGCAACAGAAGGAAATTAAAAATATATATACCATATTTTGACATTCTCAGGAACTGAGGATATGTCTTTTTAATGTAGAAAATATACCGTAGCCAGTCAGGATTAAGTAGGTTTATACAATTATTTTTTTCCAATGTAATACTTGAATCAGATTAACTTACAGTATAAAGGCCCAGCTTATATTGCTGGTATTCCATTTTTCTAGGCTGAGGAATGTGGAAGCCATTGCCTTTCAAGTTACCCCAGTGTTTCTGGCACTTTCAAATGTCTGGCTCCACGTTATAAGAAAAGAAATCTGGGGCTTCCCTGGTGGTGCAGTGGTTGGGGGTCTGCCTGCCGATGCAGGGGACATGGGTTTGTTCCCTGGTCCGGGAGGATCCCACGTGCCGCGGAGTGGCTGGGCCCGTGAGCCATGGCCGCTGAGCCTGCACGTCCGGAGCCTGTGCTCCCCAACGGGAGAGGCCACAGCAGTGAGAGGTCTGCGTACCGCAAAAAAAAAAGGAAATCTGTTAGCAATACCTAGCTGGCAAAAGAAGTCTGGAATTGCCCTCCCTGATATGAATAGATATTTCAGTAGAATTCAGGAAAGTGTAAGATCCTTCTGTTAAAATGTTCCACACTTGCACTTCAGACCAAGATGGAGCAACAGGGACTGGATATACTCTCCGTCCTAAAACCAAACAGACAAAATACGAGAAACAATGATTTTCAAGAAACTGGACATTAGGCAGTAAAAAGCAGGGATCCCCGCAATATGTAAAACCTGTGACATGAGTTCATTGATTTCCCCAGCTTAGTGCCTAGAGAGAGTTTCCACGCAGCCGCATAGGGAGGGGGAACCCTGGTGAAGCTTGAAGGTCTCCCTGAATTGAGGAGGTGGAGCTGAGAGCCAAGGAATACGAAGGTGGCTGGGGTTTGGAGGACAGAAGACCAGGGAAATGAAAGCTGTACAAAATAGAGAACCTATAGATTTTCAGACAGTCACTATCAAGTATTCACAGAATACTATTAGTTCATGGATGTGAAGAAACTATATGAGGCCCAGGGAAAGAACCTTCCAAAATAATTAGGGGAAACATTGTCCAGAGAGAATACGATGCCAAAAATGGTGCCTGTTCCTAAGACTCAAACTGCAAAATCTCATTCTTCATTGGGCATTGGTAGAACACTCAGAGGGGTCTTGCCTTAGCAGTGAGGAGTAATTACTTTTGGTGATGCCTAACAAATTTTAAAAGCAAGACCCAAAGGATCAAATTGTTTCCAAGTAAGTTAATTGAGTTCCAGCAAAAAGCTCAAGCAGATTTACAGAAAAGAATACAAAATATTCAGCACCAAAAAGAGTAAAATTTTTGTTTAGACAATCAATTATCTTTTAGAGAGATTTAAATAATAAGTTTTAAATCTTATATATTTACCTATGTAGTTGCCATTTCGTTACCATGCAGAGTTCATTTCTTTGCAATGTTTAATCTCATTAATCCCTCCCAAGGTGTTTCTTACAACAAACATTGTAGTGTATATCTCCAGAAGATAGATTTGTGTCTTTGTGTCTTTCTTGTCTCTACTTAACTTCTTGAACATAAGAAATACACTTATAGTAACAATATCACTTACAAAACCGATATGAAATAGGATAAATCTAACGAAAGTTGTTTTGTTTTCGGTATATAAATCTTGAACATTTAAAAATTCATTAATAACAAAATACTTGTTAAAATTTAGCAAAATATTTGAACAGACATTTCCCCAAAGAATGTATACCTTTGGGAAATAAGCACATGAAAGATGTTCTACATCATTAGTTATTAGAAAATTCAAATTAAAAGCACAATGCAACATCACTACACATTTTTTAGAACGGATAAAATTTAAAAGATTGACAATAACAAATGTTAGTGAGAATTTGAAACAATTAAAATTCCCATACACTGTTGGTAGGAATATCAAAGGATACAATCAGTTTTGGGGGGAAAAATGACAGTTTTTAAAAAAGTTAATCACACACTTACCATATGATCCAGCCATTCCACTACTAAGTATTTACCCAAAGGAAAATAAAGTATATGTCCAGAGAAAAATTTCTACATAAGTGTTTATAACAACTTTATTTGAAATAGTCAAAAATGGAAACAGTATGAATGTATATCAGCAGACAGATGGATAAACAAATTGTGGTGTATTCATATAATGGAATACTACTCAGCGGTAAAAAAGAACTGAACTCTTGATATATACAACAGCATGGATGAATCTCAAAATAATTATGCTGAGTGGAAGAACCAGACCTAAAGGAGTACATACTGTATAATTCCATTCTTATAAATTTCTAGAAACTGAAAACTAATTGATAGTGTCAGAAAACAGATCAGTAGTTGCTTGGGCTTGGAGGGCTGTGAGTGTCAAGGGGTGGAGATTACAAAGGGTCACGAAGAAACTTTTAGAAGTGACGGATACATTTACTCTCTTGCATGTGATGTGCATTTCACAGTTGTATACCTATGTCAAACTTATTAAACTGCACAATTTAAAATGTGTGATTTATTGTACGTCAATTATGTCTAAAAATATAATTTAAAAACAAAGATAAGATTTCAAAGTCTAATTAAAAAAGAATAGATCTTTCAGTGATTTTTGTCATTATCCACTACCCCAATATTTATGGAGATAACAGAAGATAATTCTTATTCCCAGTGGCTCTGTGTGCCTTTGTTTCTACTTCTCCCTACATCTGGCATAGCCCCTTTTATCTTCGAGCTTTCCAGAAGCTTGTTTCAAAGGCTACTTCTTCCATGAAGCCTTCACTGTTCTCCCAAGCTGGAAATTATTTCTTGTTCTTTTGAATCTCTGTAAGCCTCTAGTATGCATCTTTCTGATGATATTTATATTCTTTCCCTGTTCACAGTATTAAAAATCACCTTTTTTCATAGGTAGGACCCTTTGAGTCACTGAGATAATTTGAAAGACATCAGTTCAACTTATAGAAGCGGAGTACATTTTTTTGATGTCTTGATGCTGAGAACCCTGGGGAGTGAGACTTTAGATGTTTCTGGCTTTCAAAATGTATAGTCTGACCTAGGTATTTTCCCACAGTACATTCTTCCTAACTTCAGCCTTCTCCACACATCACATGACAGAGAGTTGAAAGTACATACAATGAGAAATCAGTGCTACTTTAACATTTGCTCAAAATTCAAAGATAGTTCTGTTGAGATATTCCTTCTAATTTGTTTTTTCTAAGCTGTTTGCCTTGTGTGACACCCTCTGATTAAATCCTCTCCACAATCCCACAAGGGATAAACTAATTTCACAGATGATGAGAATGAGACATCTAGAGGTTTCTTAAATAACTTGGTCCAAGTTAGCCATCTGATAAGTGAGGAAGCCAGCACTGGAAACTATTGCCCTCTGACTCCAAAGCCCACACGCTCCACCAGCACGTTATGTCACCTCTCCAACATAGCATATGCAAAGGAAAGGCCAAATAATCTAAAGCCAAAGGGATCAGAGCACATTTTTGTAGGGAAGGGGTGTAGATGTACTCTGTTTTTATTGACAACAAAATGCATGTTGATATTTGTAACATTATCTAATACTTTGACTTAGATGATTGCTTATTTTAATGGGAAATTCACACTAGGTCTTCCAATTCAAGTTATAGTCCTTTAAAAAAAATAGATCACGTAATTTTTCTTTTCAATGTCTTTTAACACTGAGTTTGTATTTACTTTTTTTAGATTGTCTCAAAAATATCTTCTTATAGTTGGTTTGTTCAAAGTAGAATTGAAACAAATTCCACACATTTTTATTACTTTATTTATTTATTTATTTTTTTCCGTACGCGGGCCTCTCACTGTTGTGGTCTCTCCCGTTGCGGAGCACAGGCTCCGGACACGCAGGCCCAGCGGCCATGGCTCACGGGCCCAGCCGCTCCACGGCACGTGGGATCCTCCCGGACCGGGTCACGAACCTGCGTCCCCGGCATTGGCAGGCGGACTCTCAGCCACTGTGCCACCAGGGAAGCCCAGTTTCTCCATTTTGATACCACTTATTTTTTTTAAAATGTGCCTGGACTATTGCCCTTTAAAGTCTCCCCCAGCATTTCCTAACATGACTATTAGATTGTGTACAAGTTATGTGCAAAGGCTATATCTTATATAACGTAGAACGTATCCCAGGACTCATCCAGGAGTTTTTCACATAATAGGAACCAAATTCTTGAGGTGCATTGAACTGGAATCTAAAGAATCACTGAAAACTTGTCCTTATAATCCAAGTATAGATACACCTCTTCCTGTTTCCACCTAAACATGGGGTTATGGTGTCATCTATGTATATTTGAAAGACCTTTTGCTACACTCTCAGATTGTTATCCATTCAATGCTGATATCCTCGGGAGGCCTGAGAGTTTCCTGAATTTCTGTAGACATGCATGTGAGTGCATATATGCTCACAGACAATACACAGAAATCCTGAACCACCACAGATCACATTTTTACCTCATTGAAGTTTGTAACTAATTGGTCCATCTGTCAGAGAGTATTTAATTTCCTTTTAAATTATTTTTTCCCTTGTTCAGCAGTTTTCCATTTCAGAGCATGTAATAGCAAATGCTGCTATTGACTAGATAAGAGACTATGAATTAGATGTGGTCTGTAGTAAGTAAACTAGTTTCTTTTATCCCAAAGGAAGCTGAAGACATTAATGTTTCTCAACCAGTTGGTAGAGATCATTATTTAAATTCAAATGAAAGAAAAACAAGTTGGCTTTAAAATGAAAATGAACAATTCAGATCTGAGAAGGGATTGCAGCATATCTCTGACTACCATCTCAATGTCTGACTTTCAGATAGCAAAGATGTAGTTAATATGGTATCCTAGATTTTTACAATAATAACGCATATCAGCTCTGTCTGGAGACCGACTTCCTAATTAGTCAGGCCCTAAATAATGCAAGCCATGTTCTCCTTTATTAGCTAATATCTTTCAGAGGTTGGAAAGATGGTTATAAAGACCCATTAAAGATACAGTTTCCTGACATGTTGGCCAGGTTCATAAGCTGCACAATATGAAATGCCATGTCAGAAGGTCATTATCAGAATATTCTCCCCTAGTTTATATTAGTTTTTAATTTTTTCTTCTTTTTGTAACATATCCAATATAAAGAGTTTGATGGTGTTGCTGTAACTCTTGTTCAATAACTAGAAATTCTAATTCCATAAAATTTCTTGATACCACATTAACCCTGCATCAGATAAACGAGTACATTGGGAACTGTGGTTAATACAGCTGAACATGAAAATAATGCACTGTATTTGAATAGAAAAAAGAAGAAAGTCTTTTCTAAGTAATAGATTACGTGGTTACGTGAAAATGCGTTTTTTTAAAAATACATCTGTTCCACTAACAAGTATTTGTTGGAGGGAAATCTGTTGTTTTATGTACAGGAAAATGCTATGCATTAAACGATCCTGCTTTATTAATTTAGTGCTTTTCTGTCACTCAGTACTTTGGAAGATACTTTTTCCCATTTGGTAGATAAATGCAAATCACAATATTCCTGTCATGGTTCAAAGACCATAACAGTGATTTCAAAGGCCATACTT
Source organism: Phocoena sinus (assembly GCF_008692025.1). Lineage (NCBI taxonomy): Eukaryota > Metazoa > Chordata > Mammalia > Artiodactyla > Phocoenidae > Phocoena > Phocoena sinus. The sequence goes on along the minus strand of NC_045768.1, from coordinate 74,324,607 downwards.
AATCCCATTATGACTTTCTCCAAGTAAATTTCCTATTCATGTAATTGTAGGGAGTTAATATAAGTGAAGCTGTATGTGACAGGCCAAATAACGGCCCTCCAAATGTACTCAAACTCTAATCCTCGGAACCTATGTCACCTTATATAACAAAAGGAACTTTGCAGATGTGATTAAATGAAGGAGTTTGAGATGGGGAGATTAACCTAGATTGTCCCAGTGAGCTCAGTGTAATCACAGCTGTCCTTATAAGAGGGATACAGGAGGAGTCCAAATCTAGGAGAAGGCACAGTGATGACAAAAGCAAAAGCTGGAGTAATACAGTTTGAAGGTGGACGAGGGGGCCAAGAGCCAAGAAATACAGGCAGCCCTTAGAGCTGAAAAAAGCAAAGAAGCTGATTTTTTTCTCTCAGGGCTTCAAACAAACAAACAAACAAAAAGCAAAATACAAAAAGAAAACAAAAAAATAACCCTGACAATACTTTGACGTTAGCTCAATCAGTTGAAATAATTTTGGACTTCTGACCTCCAAAACTATAAGAAAATTAATTTTTGTGTTGTTTAACCTACTAAATTTGTGGTAAATTGTTATAGCAGCAATAGGAAATGAATATGACATAGTTTTTTTTTTTTTTTTTGGCTGTACGCGGGCCTCTCACTGTTGTGGCCTCTCCCGTTGCGGAGCACAGGCTCCAGACGCGCAGGCCCAGCGGCCATGGCTCACGGGCCCAGCCGCTCCGCGGCATGTGGGATCCTCCCGGACCAGGGCACGAACCCGCGTCCCCTGCATCGGCAGGCGGACTCCCAACCACTGCGCCACCAGGGAAGCCCCTATGACATAGTTTTTAAATTTGTGACAAGACCTCTGAAACACACGGGCCCTTTGAGGACTGTCATAGTTATACCATGTCTCTGGAGTCAGGAGTATCTGGTTTAAAAGCAGGTACTATCAACTATTAGGTCTGGAACCTTAGGTAATTTATTAATCTCTTTGAGTCTTATTTACCTACAAAATAGGAAAAAAAATACAGTATCTGACTCTTTAATTATAAGGATAAAATGAGAAATTATGTGTAAAAGTATTTAGCATAGCACCTGAATGCAAAATAAGCAGTTAAAAAATTTGCTATTAACTATATTTTAGGCACATGTTCAACTCTGTTGATCCCCTTTGATATGAGTGTTAGTGTAGAAAAATCAGTAAGGATCCAGTTAACAAGAGTTTATTACTTTTGTCATTAAAGGGTAAAGCAATCAGGGTAGTTAAAAGACTGTGCTGACATCAGGAACCAAGAAGCCACAGGAAGGAACTGAAGGGATGGAGAAAACCAAGGTGAAACATTGATATCAGAATGAGAATTCATATTTGAGTATATTCTTGACACTACACTGGACTCTACATATGCTTAGTCATCACAGTGGAACTATAGGAAAGATATCATAATGTCTACTTATAAATAAGAAAAATGAGGCAACAGAAAATTTAAGTTGTCCAAGGTCAAAAACTTAGTAAGTGACAGACTAAAAATCTGAACTACAATCTGACAACTTTATAGCCCAGGCGCTTGAACACACCAATAACAGAAAATCCAGCATTATTGTTGAGCGAGTTAAAGCCATCAATCAGGTCAGGAATCTATTCTAGACTGGTGGGTTACGATGCTCAGTGGAATCTAATCTTGGGACACTGGGCTGTGACCTCAAAGAACACAGGAATTATGTCTTTTATATTTGTATGTGCAAGAAATAGCTCCATGATTGTTAGGTGCTTAATTAAGCATGGTCAGAGAATTATTTTAGCGGAAGGATGAAGACAGAATTTATGATACAGACTTTCATTATTAGAATATTTTTTCTAGTAAATCCCTATATAATGCAAAATATTTCTCACTGGATTATCTTTTTGGTTAATCAAAATATTTATTGGGAATATTCAAGAAAATGTTTGATTATATTCTGGGCTAGAATAATAAATATTTTAAGTGTGACACATCCAAGTGGAAAAATAAATTTAGCTCACCTAGTGATTATGGACTTTACCTGTCATGGGTGTTTTAAAGAGGATGGACTTTACCTGTCATGGGTGTTTTAAAGAGGATGAATTCTAAAGTTGAATGCAGGGTCTCTAAAGTATGCTTTCAGCTTTCCACTAGGACAATTCTCTATTTGGGGACTATTGCCTACTTTTCCCGGAGCTTCACTCTGTGATGATCCAGGATATATATATATATATATATATTCCTCTGCCTTGTAGGTTATGTCCAAAAAAATTGACCATATTTGAATTATAGAATTAAGGGACTGTATTTTTGTCATCGAAATATTTTATCATTTTATGAAAAAAGACAAAACAATGCTGCAAACTTTCTATCTAGTTAAACTTGCCTATTTGATATCCAAGTGGATATCATGAATCCAACATCTGCTAGAGATTTGTATGATTTTAGTAATATATGCATTATTATTTCCCCTGCGTTTAACAGGCAGTAATTTCCATGATGCTTTTCTGTACGTTTTTAAAAATCAGAGCATCTACCCTCAAGCTCTGAGGTGAACAAATGAAGCCATAAAAGTGTTTATATTTCTTTCTAGTATAATAAGGCCATCTTTCCCCAGTCTTCCAGAAAATAAACTTTAGGGTCAACCTTGTGATTTGTTTCTATCCTTAATTATCTTACTTAGTGTCACTAGTCCTAGAATGACAATGATAGTCAAAGGTACTATTTATCAGGCTCTTAGTATATGTCAGAAACTCTTCTAAGTGGTATACGTGTATTAGAACAACAGATGTTCACAACAGCCTGATAATGTAGGTACTATTATTATCTTTGTTTCATTGATAAGGAAACTGAGGAGTTGGGAAGTTAAATAGCTTATCCATGACCTTACCATGTTCCCATGTAACACTCATCGTGAAGAATCAGTAACACCTAACTAGTGCCTACTGCATCAGTTCTTACCATTGGCCTATCTTTAAGGTTCTGTGTCGTCTCCTTCATTGTACACCATCCCCTCTGGCTCCTCAATGTCTTAGTCCTCTTTCCTTCTCTTCCTCCCAATACAATTAAACGTTTATAATCCCTTACCCAGAAAATTGGTGTCAGATGTATAAAAGAATTAGAAAATTTTAGATCTAAGAAATATACTAATGGAGGCATAGCGGTATATTATATAACAACCCCCGTTGGATCTGAGGCAGCATCTTTAAACAAAAACAACAAAACGTTAATATTTCTGCAGCAAAATATATAAAGATTTACACCAAGTGGAATGGACTGTTAAAATCCTTCCAACAGTTTAGGTCCTATTTTACCAATAAATGAGTTATAAAAACTTTCTGTTTTCAGAACTTTTTAGATTTCAGAATTGAAGATTAGAAATTATGGAATTGTACCATGTTCATCATCTCAATATCACCTTGTTATGTAAAATCTAACCCCATTCCCATATTCACATACATAAATCTTATTCTTGCTTTAAGACACAGCTTGAATCCTACAAAGGCACATACCCCAATGAATCTCTTCTGCACTTAAAAGCTAACCCATAGGACTTCCCTGGTGGCGCAGTGGTTAAGAATCCGCCTGCCGATGCAGGGGACACGGGTTCGAGCCCTCTTCCGGGAAGATCCCACATGCCACCGAGCGACTAAGCCCGTGCGCCACAACTACTGAGCCTGTGCTCCAGAGCCCACGTGCCACAACTACTGAAGCCTGCACACCTAGAGCCCATGCTCCGCAACAAGAGAAGCCACCGCAATGAGAAGCCCACGCACCACAACGAAGAGCAGCCCCCGCTCACCACAACTAGAGAAAGCCCACGCACAACAACAGACCCAACACAGCCAGAATTAATTAATTAATTAATTAAAAAAAAAACTGACCCATATACTTTAACATTAGATGATTCTGTATTACCCACATACTCATTTGTTTCAACTTGACCCTAAGCATATAGTGATTATTATATCACTCTACAATGAGCTGGACTCATGCTAGAGTTTAAATTGTTGCCTAAACATTTTTGTAAGTACTCCAGGAAATTACTGCATTGACTGTGTTTAACAAGGCAAATCAAGTTTATATGGAATATTGATAAAGCTATGAAAATTCCTTAAATGTTTAGTTATATTTTCTTTGTTCATAAAATGTTAGAAAAACTTTTCTCATTTTCTTTATAATATGTAGAGATGTTAAATTAATTACGGCAGAATATTTTAGGATGGGCTGCTCATGCCCAAAGATCCTGGGCATTGAAAGTGAAAAGGTCATAGGTTGACAATTGATAAGTAAACTAACTTAGAAATTCTGAGCCTAGATTTCCTCATCTGTAAAAAAGATATTAATAATTCCTATATTCAAGGTTTTTTTTTTTTTTTTTTTAGAAGACACTTAAACGCTCAGTCCTACACCCCTTCAGCTTGCCAAAGAAAAAAGAGTCCTTTCTACCCGCAAACACTGCCTTGTAACTTTGCTGACATTGCTTATTGGTCTTTATAACAATTAATTCATTTCTCTTTCATCTTCTTCTTGAATTCCTCTTCCTGATTGAACGTGCACTTATTCCTAGAGAGATAAGAAACGTTTGGACAGTGATCAGAGAGGCCCAATACTTGCAACAGGAGGAGTGGAAAGTGACCTGCTACCAGTGCAATTTGAAGAACAGTAGGAAACCTTAATTTGTGAACATTTTGGCAAACTTCTAATGAAAGCAAAAAACTTTTAGCATTTAAATTTGTAGATATAATGAACTAACCCATGCACTGAACTATTGTGTTGATTTCTACCAATTTATTTCTAATTTATAGGCATTCTAAAATTATATCCAGGGCTGCTTCTTTATACTGTCTAGCATGAAAAATATTGTTAAAATCAAATGAGCAGCATTTTTCTCAGTTCTGTTCAAACCACAGATGCTATTTTTGATTTTATTTCTAACAGTGAGATTGAAATTCCATTTTAATATGCAGAACTGCAGCCCAGGGAGCCATAAAATACAGACTGTTTTCATTAGATGATAGCCCTGCACCTCTAGTTAACAGGAAAGCTGATTCATCAAACAGCAACCATCAAGACAGCATTAACTAAGACCTGGAATGAAAAGTCGAGATTGGGGTGAAAATTACCTGTTTTGAATCACGTAATTGTAACTTGGGAGAAGTTCCTAGTTTGTGGCATAAAACTGTTTCTAGGGATGCAGGAGTGTTTGCTGTAAATTTGCTGTAGATGGTCTAGAGATTGAACACTTTCTACATTTCAAAGGGATCTTACATTTTATTTCAGTTGCCACTAATTTAAAGGAATGAACATTCACCCTTATTCTGTCTTCTTCCTCCCAACCCCAGGAAAGAGAAATGATCAGAACTAATTCTGCCTTTGAATTTGTCTCTAAAATATTTGCATACACAAAATAAAGCACTGGAATCTGGGCCCATTTTATGCCAGTGCAATTCAAAGGTAAAGGATTCTAGCTGACAGTCAAAATGTCCCCATGGACTCCAGGCAATGAATTGACATCTCTTCTGGTCATATAATCGATTAGAGAAAAAAAAAGAATAGCTTCCCTTCTCCTAATGAATCATAATTGTACTCTACCCTAAGAGAAAAGCAAATAACAACAGAAATAAAAATAATAACAAAAAGCTCAGTCTTTGCGATGCATGTAGTTATTACAATTTATCATAAGAGGTTAAGATAGAAGAAACTTTAAAGAGCATTTCATTTAAACTGTGTTCCATGGAGTTGCTTTGAAGGCTGCTTTAAGTGAAAGGTCTTGCGAGAAGAGTAGGTGGACATACTTCTTTGGAGGCCCCCAGGCCCCCAGATCTCCCTCTTCAGCTTTAATCCGAACACCTTCACTTTACCTGTTTAATCTAATGCGTTATATTGAAAGATTTCTTTGGAAAATTGATTCCACTGTTTAAAAATGTTTGAAAACTACATCAAACTAGTCATGTTATAAAGAACCTAAAACTTTGCCAAAAGTGGCAAGGCCAAGACTAGGACCAGGTTGCTCCTAATACAGTTTTTTTTTTTTTTCTTTTTTTTTTTTAAGCTATGTTATGGAATTGGGTTACTACAATGGGGTCAGTCTTTGATTCCCATGATGTGTATCCCTTCTATACATTAATCAGTTGATGTTTAACTTTTAAGTAAAAGTCAACACCTAATATCCATGACATATTCCTTGTATATAATGCCCTATTTAAAATCCTCTGCTGTCTTATGGGAAAAGCAACATTAATGGGAAAAAAAAGGGACTACATTTTTTACAGTAGGTAGAATTCAAAAATGACTTCCCACGCAAATGACTGAATGGTGAAAAATCAAATGTGAGAACTTAGGATAATAGAAAAGAAAATGAAAAGACAATAATAATGTTCATGTATTGACTGTTTAAATTTGGTAATATTTACCAAAGTATTATCCAAAATCAAGTTATTAGACCGAATAATGAATTTGGCACAGAAAAATTATGTTTGTGCATATGTGACACCTGTACAATTTGAGCAATCAATGACTGGATCAAGGAGAAAGAATTAGTAGAATTTACTAGGAAAACTCTATGGACTACATTCAATATGAGACTTTTAGGTACATTGATTAATGCAGGAGTAGGAAAATTATTCAGGGACAGTATTGGAAGAGGAACAGAAAGTGTTGGGCTTCCCTGGTGGTGCAGTGGTTGAGAGTCCACCTGCCTATGCAGGGGACACGGGTTTGTGCCCCGGTCTGGGAGGATCCCACATGCCGCGGAGCGGCTAGGCCCGTGAGCCACGGCCTCTGAGCCTCCGTGTCCGGAGCCTGTGCTCCGCAACGGGAGAGGCCACAACAGTGAGAGGCCCGCGTACCGCAAAAAAAAAAAAAAAGAAAAGAAAAAAGAAAGTGTTGACCTGAAATAAATAGACTGCCAGATATTTTTCCAGCAAAGATGGGTTTATTTGGGATCAGCAGAGAACTACAGTTTGGGGGCTGCAATCATGGCGAGCCGCAAGCAAGTCTCCACATGTCAAGGAAAGTCATAGACAAGAAAAGGAAGTTGGGAGGGCTACAGTAAACAAAGAGTTCATGGCTGTTCATTGGCTTGTTCTTGCCAGGAAAGAAGAGGTGTCTCTCTTCTTCCTGTTGGGCTCTGCTGTTGTTGTAGGCTGTGAGAACTCCCTCTTCTGCTCTCCCAACTCTATTTAATTGAGGCTTCTGTTTATTATTTTTTTTACAAAAGAGAATAAGTGCAAGTGCAAAGGAGTGGCATAGAATAAATATGTATTGAATACTTCCTATATATGGGGAACTTTCTTGGTATTGAGGATAGAGTCATGAACAAAATGGAGAATGTAGTCCAAGGTTCCAACATAAATAGATGAATAAATAATCTAACAAAGCAGAACTGCAGACAGTGATGAATGCCACGAACACAGTAAATTTCAACGAAAATTATCCATCGTTTTACAATAGCAACATGGGGCCTTATACCATTTTGGTTGTTATTTTTGCTACTGTTGTTACATCATTGAGTGGTGAAAAGAATGTTTTAAAGAGAAGACTGAGGCCTTCCGGCTTAAGGTTTGGGCTTCCAGTACTTTCGAGTGAGATTTGAAAAAGGCCTTTGTTTGAAAAGAGTGGGCCTATTGAGATGACAGAGTTGAATTGTTCAAGAAGAGATGGGGATGGAGGTAGGTGCTCCATGTGAAAGAAGAATATAATTGGACATCAGAGGGTGTGACGGAATTCTGAAAAATTCTACAGTTTTCTGTAAAAACTGAGCTGCGGTAGAGTTCTGTATTCTGCTCACGCTTAGTGCCCAAGGATCCTAGGACTTCTACCATGGAATGGCTGTGTAGATGTCTCTGGAAGTGTACTTCTTGTTCCTCAGCTTTAGAAACTGAGGGAGAATCTCTGAAGTCAGGATTATGATAAGCTGAGACTATCCTGTGAGGACATCTCTTTGTCTTGCCCACAATGGTAGTCTAGGATTACTGGTGGAAACCATTGCCAGATAGTGGTTTCATGTATCAGAAATAATAAGGCAAACCAGTGGATTACAGACCAGGTCACTTTTTATATGTCCAATCCAAAGAAGCCCCTGAGTTCTTCTGTTATATAAAAGATGGAGGTCAATCTGAAAGTTGATAGATATTAGAATTTTTGTCTATCTGGACAGTAAGCTTTTTGATACAAACATTGGAATATTGCATTTATTGGACACTGAGTCATAGAATAATTCATTATTGTTTACACATGCATGACTTCTCTTGTTCCATCTCTCCTTCTCAACAAAGTTGAACTTGCTTTGGATTGTGATTGGTTTCCAAGGGACTTGTAATGCAGGCAGATGTATTTTTAAAGTAGTTCAGGATTATAGCGTGCCACTGAGGGTATCATCATAGGGGAATATCAACCCATTAAAAATTGTTCCAGTCATGGAGCAGAGTTTCATACGTGGGGTAGAGGACATAGGATCTAGCTCCCTGGAAACAATCAGGAACCTGATAAGGAGTCAGTGCCCTAGAGAAATGGGTGGAGCCTCAGCATTGTGCTCTGGTTCCAGTTGGAAATTGAGTAGCTAGATAGGGAACCTGAGACCAAGGATGCACAGGACTTTGTGCAGGCACATTAGGTGCCAGAAAGACTCATACCATACTCTACCCACAACTGGCGGGACTAAAGCCCAGAGTCTGGTCTTAGTTAAACCCTGCAATAGGAAAAATAAAACAAAACAACAACAACAACAAAACAAACAAACAAAAAACCAGAGAGAGTCTAGGTGGAAGTTGCTACAGAAGGCAATAACTGACAGAAAAAAAAAAAAAGGTAGTTTAGTGTATTAACTGTGAAAAGTTGCTAATGCAAACAACAGGACAAAAACTCAATTCTGTACTGAAATACTGGTTTCAAAGTACATTAGAATAACTTAGCTCTGGACCATTGTGCTCTGGGTTCATAAAACCTGGTATTTCTTGAGTTTGCAGTTACATACATTTAATCAGTTCTATACTTAGCAAAACGGTAAAGTGTACTTTTGTAAATCTCACTCATTTTGACACTCCCTGGGCAGTAAATTTCCTTTTGCTTCATCTCTTTTCATTATTTTTTCTTAGTTTTTCAATGTATCCTCATATTTTTATGACGCTTTATTTTGTAACTGGAGCATCTGATGAATAAATTTTAAGAATTTGCAATTTTAAAATAACTTTTATCAGGAGGTTAAAAGTTACTTGAAATCAGACTGGTGGTATCTCACTCCACACACGCACAGCTTAGTATTCAGGCAAAGACTATGGAACGTGTGTGTAGATCTTTGGAGCTTTTTGTCTGTGTAGTTCCCTCTCATCTAGTACTATGCACATCAAATTCTAGCTGTCTCTGATTCCCTGACCTCTTATATCTGTCTCTTTTGCGTAGTGAAACTGATTTGGTTTGGTTTGGTTCTCTCTTCTATGTGTTAAGATCTGGAAGATGCCTCCAGACAGAAAGCCAGCATGATCATAGCAATCATCTCCTTTGTTTTTCTCCCCTTATGAATCACAATCCAGTATGGTGTTTTGTCCAATATAAGAATATATTTTTCATATATTTAATCCAGTTTCCTAAGGTGCTTTTTTGGGTTTTTTTTTTTTTTTTTGGTTTTTTTAAATGGCAGAAGTACTAGTTTGGTACCAATTACCCCATCATGGCCAAAAGTACAAGTCTTTGGTTCATTTGTAACTTGCATTCTTGTTTATATTTTTAGGCACCAGAAGAAGCCAAACTTTTAAAAACTGGATGTAACATGTCTTACTTGTTTACAGTCCTTGAAGGTCAGGATTTATAAAGCTTTTTGTTATGATTTTTACATCAGTACACCCAACACATTAATTCTATCTAATTTCACATTTAATACTACTACTTTATATTTTATTGAAACTGTAGTTTAGTTTCCATAAAGAAGAAAGAACAAATTCTCTGTTCAAATAATAACAAAATATGCATTCATTTTCATTTAAAATTATTAAAATATAACCCATTTTGGCATTAGAAACTACTGGACTTGGTAAACATATGATTGATATGGATCATATATATAGGGCTCCTTATTTTGAGGCATCATTATCTTTTTTTTTTTTAATTGGAGTAAAATTGCTTTACAACGTTGTGTTAGTTTCTGCTGTACAATGAAGCGAATCAGCTATATGTATATGTATATCCCCTCCCTCTTGGACCTCCCTCCCACGCCACCATCCCACCTATCTAGGTCATCAAAGAGCACCGAGCTGAGCTCCCTGTGCTATACAACAGGTTCCCACTAGCTATCTATTTTACACATGGTAGGGTATTTATGTCAAACCTAATATCCCAATTCATCTAACCCCCCCTTCCCCCACTGTATCCACATGTCCGTTCTCTACATCTACGTCTCTATTCCTGCCTTACAAATAGTTTCATCTGTACCATTTTTCTAAATTCCACAAATATGTGTTAATATATGATACTTGTTTTTCTCTTTCTGGCTTACTTCACTCTGTATGACAGACTCTAGGTCCAACCACATCTCTACAAATGACCCAGTTTCGTTCCTTTTTATGGCTGAGTAATATTCCATTCTATATATGTACCACATCTTCCTTATCCATTAATCTATTGTTGGACGTTTAGGTTGTTTCCATGTCCTGGCTATTGTAAATAGTGCTACAATAAACATTGGGGTACATGTGCCCTTTTGAATTATGGTTTTCTCAGGGTATATGTCCAGTAGTGGGATTGCTGGGTTATATGGTAGTTCTATTTTTAGTTTTTTAAGGAACCTCCCTACTGTTCTCCACAGTGGCTGTATCAATTTACATTCCCACCAACAGTACAAAACTGTTCCCTCTTCACCACACCATCTCCAGCATTTATTGTTTATAGATTTTTTAAAATAAACCTTTTTTTGAGTATAATTTCTTCACAATACTGTGGTACCTTCTGTTGCACAACAAACACAATGTTCATTGCAGCACTATTTACCATAGCCAGGACATGGAACCAACCTAAATGTCCACTGAAAGATGAATGGATAAAGAATATGTGGCACATATATAAAATGGAATATTACTCAGCCATAAAAAGAAACGAAATTGAGTTATTTGTAGTGGGGTGGATGGACCTACAGTTTGTCATACAGAGTGAAGTAAGTCAGAAAGAGAAAACCAAATACCGTATGCTAACGCATATATATGGAACATAGATTTTTTTGATGATGGCCATTCTGACCAGTGTGAAGTGATACCTCATTGTAGTTTTGATATGCATTTCTCAAATAATTAGTGATATTGAGCATCTTTGCACATGCCTCTTGGCCATCTGTATGTCTTCTTTGGTGAAATGTCTATTTAGGTCTTCCTAACTGGGTGTTTTGCTTTTTTGATATTGAGCTGCTTGTATATTCTGGAGATTAATTCTTTGTCTGTTGCTTCATTTGCAAATATTTTCTCCCATTCTGAGGGTTGTATTTTTGTCTTGTTTATGGTTTCCTTTGCTGTGCAAAAGCTTTTAAGTTTCATTAGGTCCCATTTGTTTATTTTTGTTTTAATTTTCATTACTCTAGGAGGTGGGTCAAAAGAGATCTTGCTGTGGTTTGTGTCAAAGAGTGTTCTTCCTATGTTTTCCTCTAAGAGTTTTATAGTGTCTGTTCTTACATTTAGGTCTTTAATCCATTTGGAGTTTATTTTTGTGTGTGGTGTTAAGGAGTGTTCTAATTTCATTCTTTTACATTTAGCTGTCCAGGTTTCCCATCACCACTTATTGAAGAGGCTGTCTTTTTTCCATTTTATGTTCTTGCCTCCTTTGTCATAAATTAGGTGACCGTATGTGCGTGGGCTTTCTGTCCTGTACCATTGATCTATATTTCTGTTTTTGTGCCAGTACCATACTCTCTTGATTACTGTAGCTTTGTAGTATAGTTTGAAGTCTGGGAGCCTGATTTCTCCAACACTGCTTTTTTTTCTCAAGATTGCTTTGGCTATTCAGGGTCTTTTGTGTTTCCAGATAACTTGTAAAATTTTTTGTTCTAATTATGTAAAGAATGCCATTGGTAGTTTGATAGGGATTGCATTGAATTTGTAGATTGCTTTGGGTAGTATTGTCATTTTCACAATATTGATTCTTCCAATTCAAGAACATGGTATATCTCTTCATCTGTTTGTGTCATCTTTGAATTCTTTCATCAGTGTTTTATAGTTTTCCTGTAATTGATTTCCAGTCCCATAGTGTTGGGGTCAGAAAAGATGCTTGATATGATCTCAATTTTCTTAAATTTACTGAGACTTGATTTGTGATGCAAGATGTGATCTCTCCTGGAGAATGTTCTGTGTGCACTTGAGAGGAAAGTGTATTCTGCCACTTTCAGGTGGACAGTCCTATAAATATCAATTAAATCTATCTGGCCTGTTGTGTCATTTAAAGTTTGTTTTTCCTTATTTATTTTCTGTTTGGATGACCTGTCCATTGATGTAAATGGGGTGTTAAAGTCCCCTACCATTATCGTGTTACTGTCGATTTCCTCTTTTATGGTTGTTAGTATTTGCCTTATGTACTGAAGTTCTCCTATGCTGGATGTATAAATATTTATATTTGTTATGAGTTCTTCTTGGATTGATCCCTTCATCATTATGTGGTGTCCTTCCCTATCTCTTATAACAGTCTTTATTTTAAAGTCTGTTTATCTGCTACAAGTATTGCTACTCCAGCTTTCTTTTGATTTCCATTTGCATGGAATATCTTTTTCCATCCCTTCACTTTCAGTCTGTATGTATCCCTAGGTCTGAAGTGGGTCTCTTGTAGACAGCATATATATGGGTTTCATTTTTATATCCATTCAGCCCATCCCTGTCTTTTGTTTGGAGCATCTAATCCATTTACATTCAAGGTTATTATCGATATGTATGTTCCTTATTACCATTTTCTTAATTTTGGGGGGTTTGTTTTTGTGGGTCTTTTTCTTCTCTTGTGTTTCTCGCCTAGAGAAGTTCCTTTAGCATTTGTTGTAAAGCTGGTTTGGTGGTGCTGAGTTCTCTTAGCTTTTGCTTATCTGAAAAGCTTTTGATTTCTCCATCAAATCTGAATGAGATCCTTGCTGAGTAGAGTAATCTTGGTTGTAGGTTCTTCCCTTTCATCATTTTAAGTATATCCTGCCACTCCTTTCTGGCCTGCAGAGTTTCTGCTGGAAAGATCAGCTGATAACCTTATGGGGATTCCTTTGTATGTTATCTTTGCTTTTCCCTTGCTGCTTTTAATATTTTTTCTTTGAATTTAATTTTTGTTAGTTTGAGTAATATATGTTTTGGTGTGTTTATCCTAGGGTTTATCCTGCACGGCACTATCTGTGCTTCTTGGACTTGGGTGACTGTTTCCTTTCCCACGCTAGGGAAGTTTTCCATTATGATGTCTTCAGACATTTTCTCAGACCCTTTTTCTCTTCTTCTGGGACCCCCATAATTCGAATGATGGTGCGTTTAGTGTTGTCCCAGAGGTCTCTGAGATTGTCTTCAGTTCTTTTCATTCTTTTTTCTTTATTCTGCTCCTCAGCAATTATTTTCACCTTTTGTCTTCCAGCTCACTTATTCGTTCTTCTGCCTCAGTTATTGTTATTGATTCCTTCTAGTGTATTTTGCATTTCAGTTATCATGTTGTTCATCTCTGTTTGTTTGTTCTTTAGTTCTCCTAGATGTTTGTTAAACATTTCTTGTATTTTCTCAATCCGTGCCTCCATCTGTGTCTGAGATTCTGGATCATCTTTACTGTCATTACTCTGAATTCTTTTTCAGGTAGGTTGCCTATTTCCTCTTCATTTATTTGGTTGTAGGTTTTTACCTTGCTCCTTCATCTGTGATATATCTTCTTGTTGTCTCTCTCTTTTTTCTTTTTTTTTTTTTTTTTTTGATGGGTGGGATTGTGTTCCTGTGTTATTGATTGTTTGGCCTGAGGCTTCCAGCACTGGAGTTTGTAGGCTGTTAGTTAGAGCTGGGTCTTGGTGCCAAGATGAGGACCTCTGGGAGACCTAACTCTGTTGAATGCTCCCTGGGCTCTGAGGTTCTCTGTTAGTCTGGTGGTTCGGACTCAGAGCTCCCACCACAGTAGCGCTGACCCAACCCCCGGTTTGTGAACCAAGATTGTGCAAGCTGCATGGGGCAGCAAAAACAAAAAAAAGAAAAGAAAAAGAAAAAAAGGAGCAGAACAATAACAAAGAGTAAAAAATAAAACAAGATTAGAAAACTAACAGATATGTTAGAGAAAATTAAAAAAATACAAATAGAGATGAAACAAGAAGTGGAAGGTAAAATAGAGCCACAATAGTAAAAAAGAGGGGGCAAAGAAAAACCCAGAAGAGGCCTTGGCTGGTGGGGCGGTACTTAGGCAGGGCTGCGGTTTAGGCAGGGAGTGGGGCCTATGCTTAGGACCCACAGGGCCAGAAAAGGCCCCGGTGGGTAGAGGCTGGGGCTTAGGCTCAACACAGCAGGAGGGGTTCAGGAGCATCTTTGGCCTTGAGGTCGGAGGATCAGGTCCAGAACCCCAGCAGGCTCACTGGGCCCGAGTGGGCGGGGGAAATGCTAGGCCCATTTACCCCGATCCTCTGATCCCGGAGGGCCCCTCCCTGTTGGCCTCTCTTCTTCTCCACCCCGCCACTCCTTCTGATGCCCAAGGAGCCACATGGCCAGTGGGGGCCCAGAAGGTAGAGGACCAGACCCAGAAGCCCAACAGGATTCCCAGGGCTGAGTGGGTGGGGGAAATGCCTGTTGCACCTCCCCTGATCCTCCAGTCCAGGAGGGCCCCTCCCTGCCCGCCACCTCTCCTCTTCTCCCCCTGCCTCCCTCCTGCTCCCCTAGGACCAACGTGTCCCAGAGGGCCTTGGAGGGCAGAGGGCCCGGCCCAGGAGCCCCATAGGCTTCCTGGCCCGATTGGACAGAGGAAAGCTAGGCATATTTCCCCTGATCTCCTAGCCCCCAAGGGTCCCTCCAGGTCTGGGAACCCCTTCCCCCTCCCAGCCACCCCCTCAGGGGAGCCAGTCCTGTAGGCCTCCACTTCTCTTCCCCCCTTACTCCCTCCATGTCCCACTCAGTCGCTCAGGGGATCCTCCCATCCCCTTGGGCATCGAGGTCCCCCACCAGCATCCAGGAGGTGCTCTAGTTGTGGGGAGACACAAACTCCGCATCTTCCCACGCTGCCATCTTGACTCTGCCCCATTAGGCGTCATGTTCTTTCTATCAGGACAGAAACAGTACATTCTTGCCCAAAATTTCCGTTTTGTATCAAATGTATATTATGCTCTTATACAAACAAATGTGTCTTAATTTATTCCATATATTCTCATGTATTCCACAGAAACAAAAAGCTATTTATTTTTACAAGTGTGTAGTGATCACACATCACCTATTTATTTATTTATTTGTTTGTTTGTTTGTTTATGGCTGCATTGTGTCTTCATTGCTGTGCACAGGCTTTCTCTAGTTGTGGTGAGTGGGAGCTACTCTTTTTTGTGGTGTGCGGGCTTCTTATTGAGGTGGCTTCTCTTGTTGCAGAGCACAGGCTCTAGGCATGTAGGCTTCAGTAGCTGTGGCACGTGGGCTCAGTAGTTGTGGCTTGTGGGCTCTAGAGTACAGGCTCAGTAGTTGTGGCACACAGGCTTAGCTGCTCTGCACCATGTGGGATCTTCCCAGACCAGGGCTCGAACCCATTTCCCCTGCACTGGCAGGCAGATTCTTAACCACTATGCCACCAGGGAAGTCCACAAAAAGCTATTTTAACTACAGCCATATTTTCAATTATTTTGTTTAGGAGTTGTAGACTAACAAGGTCCATCTTCAGCATTTCCCTGAAGCCACTTATAAGTGATTATTGCTTAATTGTTCCCATAGGATAAACCAATTTAGGAGAGTATCAGCTAAGCAGTATCATTTCAAGAGCCTTTGAAGTAAAGAAGCAAGGGTCTCTGTCCTCTATTTCTTGGGGAAATTGCTTAAAAAGTGGAATAATTATTTTTTATTGCAATTTCAAAGCAGTATAATCACTGCAGCCAGACAAACCTTAGTTCAGTCCTCCATAGTAGACATGTGAGTTTGGGCAAATTATTTCACCTTTATAAGTCTCACTTTTCCCTTGCATAAAGTAAAAATACTTATATACCTAGTTCACAGTATTGTTGTGAAGAGCAAGGATAAACTCCTTTGCATATAGTTATGTCATAATAAATAGAATTATTAATCTGTCTTCAAAAGATAAGTTTATTAATTTAATGAAAGATCAAATGATGCTGAGGAAAACGCATTTGGGTTGTGCTCTGTGGAAAAATAAGCCAAAACTATCAGAGGTTCAGTGTGATATTTTCTGGTCTTATGTACTCTGATGGGCATGGATTAAAGAGTTCAGGCTGGGCTTCCCTGGTGCCGCAGTGGTTGAGAGTCCGCCTGCCGATGCAGGGGACACGGGTTCGTGCCCCGGTTTGGGAAGATCCCACATGCCGCGGAGCGGCTGGGCCCGTGAGCCATGGCCGCTGAGCTTGCGCGTCCGGAGCCTGTGTGTCCGGAGCCTGTGCTCCGCAACGGGAGAGACCACAACAGTGAGAGGCCCGCGTACCGCAAAAAAAAAAAAAAAAAAAAAAAAAAAAGAGTTCAGGCTGAGAAAGAAAGCAAGGCCTTTCTAAGAGACCTTTCCTTAGTCTAATAAGTGATTATTTCAACAGAGAGCTTATTTCCCAAAAGCTTTTATTCACCTTCTACCTCCATAACTAAAACATCCTTTCTGAATTTGCTTTGTCTACCTTTATGTGTGGCTGAATTAAAAATGAGGAGAGAATTAATATGTATTAAAAATTGCCAGCTGAGAAATACGTTCTATACATTGTCATTAAACTGTCATAACAGTCCTGTGAAAGATGAATTAATGATCACATTCTACCAGTGTGGGGCTGGAGTTTAGAAAAATTGTGCCATTTTCAAGGTCATACAGATAATACATGACAGGCCAAAAATTCAAATTCAAGTACACCCACTCAAGGAATCACTTCCATTTTATGTCTTCAAAATTCAACTGATTTTCTGCTCCTATTCCTACACCATGTTCTACTCAAGATTGAGTATCTTGGACCTACCCCGTGCCCAATACATAATGGACAATATATGCTTGCAGAATGGATGAATGAACATTCATCAAACCCTCAGAATCTTTGCAACAAAATGTGTAAACTCTTAACTTTGTTTTACTGGGCAAATAGGAGAGTAAGAGAATAAAAGACAGTCTTGCAGAAAGGGGAAAACCCATAACTTCATTTGCAAATTCACAGTTCCTCAGATATTTTAGGGAATATACAATGTAGTTCTCAACAACCATTGTTGGCTGAGTAAATGTACTGTCTTCCCTTTAATACGAGTATTTAGAATTCAGAGATATTTTTACTAATACTCTTCTTTGAAAGAAAATTCTAGGAAATGGTCTTTCTTAAAACTTATGTTAAGGAATTACTGGCCTCCCAGAAACCTAAGCAGAACAATACTGGAAGTGGAACTGGCACTCTGGCAAAAAGGAGAGCAACTGGAAAGAAACTTTACTCATCAAGAGAGAGGAGATTGGTTCAAGATGGCGGAGTAGAAGGACGTGCGCTCACTTCCTCTTGCGAGATCACTGGAATCACAACTAACTGCTGAACAATCTTCGACAAGAAGACACTGGAACTCACCAAAAAAGAAGATACCCCACATCCAAAGACAAAGGAGAAGCCACAGTGAGATGGTAGGAGAGGCACAATCACAATAAAATCAAATCGCATAACTGGTGGGTGGGTGACTTACAAACTGGAGAACACTTATACCACAGAAGTTCACCCACTGGAGTAAGGGTTCTGAGCCCTACGTCAGGTTTCCCAACCTGGCGATCCAGCAACGGGAGGAGGAATTCCCACAGAATCAGACATTGAATACTAGTGGGATTTGATTGCAGGACTTCGACAGGACTGGGGGAAACAGAGCCTCAACACTTGGAGGGCATACACAAAGTAGTGTGTGCATTGGGTCCCAGGGGAAGGAGCAGTGACCCCATAAGAGACTGAATCAGACTTACCTGCTAGTGTTGGAGGGTCTCCTGCAGAGTGGGGGGATGGCTGTGGCTCACCACGGGGACAAGGACACTGGAAGACAGAAGTTCTAGGAGTACTCCTTGGCGTGAGCCTTCCCAGAGTCCACCACTAGCCCCACCAAAGAGCCGGGTAGGCTCCAATGCTGGGTTGCCTCAGCCAAACAACCAACAGGGAGGGAACCCAGCCCCACCCATCAACAGAGAAGCAGATTAAAATTTTACTGAGCTCTGCCTACCAGAGCAACAGTCAGCTCTACACATCACCAGTCCCTCCCATCAGGAAACTTGCACAAGCCTCTTAAATAGCCTCATCCACCAGAGGGCAGACAGCAGAAGCAAGAAGAACTACAGTCTGCAGCCTGTGGAACGAAAACCTCATTCACAGAAAGATAGACAACATGAAAAGGCAGAGGACTACGTACCAGATGATGGAACAAGATAAAACCCCAGAAAAACAACTAAATGAAGTGGAGATAGGCAACCATCCAGGAAAAGAAATTCAGAGTAATGAGAGTGAAGATTATCCAGGACCTTGGAAAAAGAATGGAGGCAAAGATCGAGAAGATGCAAGAAATGTTTAACAAAGACCTAGAAGAATTAAAGAACAAACAAACAGAGATGAACAATACAATAACTGAAATGAAAACTACACTAGAAGGAATCAACAGCAGAATAACTGAGGCAGAAGAACAGATAGGTTAACTGCAAGACAGAATGGTGGAATGCACTGCTGTGGAACAAAATAAAGAAAGAAGAACGAAAAGCAATGAAGACAGCCTAAGAGACTGCTGGGACAACATTAAACGTAACAACATCCTCCTTATAGGGGTCCCAGAAGGAGAAGAGAGAGAGAAAGGACCTGAGAAAATATTTGAAGAGATTATAGTCAAAAAATTCCCTAACATGGGAAAGGAAATAGCCACCCAAGTCCAGGAAGCACAGAGAGTCCCAGGCAGGATAAACCCAAGGAGAAACACCCGAGACACATAGTAGTCAAATTGGCAAAAATTAAAGACAAAGAAAAATCATTAAAAGTAGCAAGGGGAAAATGACAAATAACATACAAGGGAACTCCCATAATGTTAACAGCTGATTTCTTAGCAGAAATTCTACAAGCCAGAAGGGAGTGACATGATATATTTAAAGTGATGAAAGGGAAGAACCTACAACCAAGACTACTGTACCCAGCAAGGATCTCATTCAGATTCGACGGAGAAATCAGAAGCTTTACAGGCAAGCAAAAGCAAAGAGAAGTCAGCACCACCAGACCAGCTCTACAACAAATACTAAAGGAACTTCCGTAATTGGAAAACACAAGAGAAGAAAAGGAACTACAAAAACAAACCCAAAATAATTAAGAAAACAGTAATAGGAACATACATATTGATAATCACCTTAAATGTGACTGGATTAAATGCTCCAACCAAAAGACACAGTCTCACTGAATGGATACATAAACAAGATCTGTGTATATGCTGTCTACAAGAGACCCACTTCAGACCTAGGGACACATACAGACTGAAAGTGAGGGGATGGTAAAAGATATTCCATGCAAATGGAAATCAAAAGAAAGCTGGAGTAGCAATACTCGTATCAGATAAAATAGACTTTAAAATAAAGAATGTTAAAAGAGACAAGGAAGGACAGTACATAATAATCAAGGGATCAGTCCAAGAAGAAGATATAACAATTATAAATATATATGCACTCAACATAGGAGCACCCAAATACATAAGGTAAATGCTAAGAGCTATAAAGAAATTCGACAGTAACACAATAATAGTGGAGGACCTTAACACCTAACTTACACCAATGGACAGATCATCCAGATAGAAAATAAATAAGGAAACAGAAGCTTTAAATGACACAAAAGACCAGATAGATTTAATTGATATTTATAGGACATTCCATCCAAAAATAGCAGATTACACTTTCTTCTCAAATGCACATGAAACATTCTCCAATACAGATCACATCTTGGGTCACAAATGAATCCTCGGTAAATTTAAGAAAATTGAAATCATATCAAGCATCTTTTCCGACCACAATGCTATGAGATTAGAAATGAATTACAGGGGAAAAAACGTAAAAAACACAAACACATGGAGGCTAAACAATACATTACTAAATAACCAAGACATCACTGAAGAAATCACAAAATACCTAGAGATAAATGACAATGAAAACATGATGATCCAAAACATATGGGATGCAGCCAAAGCAGTTCTAAGAGGGAAGTTTATGGCAATACAGTCCTATCTCAAGAAACCAGAAAAATCTGAAACAATCTAATCTTACACCTAAATGAACTAGAGAAAGAAGAACAAACAATACCCAAAGTTAGTAGAAGAAAGAAATCATAAAAATAAGAGCAGAAATAACTGAAATAGAAACGAAGAAAACAACAGCAAAAGAATCAATGAAACTTAAAGCTGGTTCTTTGAGAAGATAAACAAAACTGATAAACCTTTAGCCAGACTCATCAAGAAAAAGAGGGAGAGGACTCAAATCAATAAAATTAGAAGTGAAAAAGGAGAAGTTACAATGGACACCACAGAAATACAAAGCATCATAAGAGACTACTGCAAGCAACTCTATGCCAATAAAATGGACAACCTGGAAGAAGTGGACACATTCTTAGAAAGGCACAAACTTCTGAGACTGAACTAGGAAGAAGTGGAAAATATGAGCAGACCAATCACAAGTAATGAGATTGAAACTGTAATTAAAAATCTTACAAAAAACAAAAGTCCAGGGCCAGATGGCTTCTCAGGTGAATTCTATCAAACATTTAGAGAAGAGCTAAAACCCATCCTTCTCAAACTCTTCCAAAAAATTTCAGAGGAAGAAACACTCCCAAACTCAATATACGAAGCCACAATCACCGTGATACCAAAACCAGACAGAGATAGTACAAAAAATGAAAATTACAGACCAATATCACTGATGAATATAGATGCAAAAATCCTCAACAAAATACTAGCAAACAGAATCCAACTGCACATTAAAATGATTATATACCATGATCAAGTAGAATTTATCCCAGGGATGCAAGAATTCTTTAATATACGCAAATCAATCAATGTGATACATCATATTAACAAATTGAAGAATAAAAACCATATGATCATCTCAATAGATGCAGAAAAAGCTTTTGACAAAATTTAACATCATTTATGATAAAAACTCTCCAGAAAGTGGGCATAGAGGGAACTACCTCAACATAATAAAGGCCATGTACAACAAACCCACAGCAAACATCATTCTCAATGGTGAAAAACTGAAAGCATTTCCACTAAGATCAGGAACAAGACAAGGATTTCCACTCTCACCACTATTATTCAACATAGTTTTGGGAGTCCTAGCCACAGCAATCAGAGAAGAAAAAGAAATAGAAGTAATGCAAATTGGAAAAGAGGTAAAACTGTCACTGTTTGCAGATGGCAAGGTACTATGCATAGGGAATCCTAAAGATGCCATCAGAAAACTACTAGAGCTAATCAATGAAGTTGGTAAAGTTGCAGGATACAAAATTAACGCACAGAAGTCTCTTGCACTCCTATTCAATAACAACAAAAGATCAGAAAGAGAAATTAAGGAAACAATCCCATTCACCATTTCAACAAAAAGAATAAAATACCTAGGGATAAATCTACCTAAGGAGATAAGAGACTTGTACTCAGATTACTAAAGACAATGATGAAAGAAATCAAAGATGACACAAACAGATGAAGAGATATACCATATTCTTGGATTGGAAGAATCAATACTGTCAAAGTGACTATACTATGCAAAGCAATCTACAGATTCAGTGCAATTCCCACCAAATTACCTGTGGCATTTTTCACAGAACTAGAACAAAAAATCTTAAAATTGGTACGGAGACACAAAAGACCCTGAATAGCCAAAGCAGTCTTGAGGGAAAAAAACGGACCTGGAGGAATCAGATTCCCTGACTTCAGACTATACTACAAAGCTACAGTAATCAAGAAAGTATGGTACTGGCCCAAAAAAAGAAATATAGATCAATGGAACAGTATAGAAAGCCCAGATATAAACCCATGCACTTATGGTCAACTAATCTATGTCAAAGGGGGTAAGGATATACAATGGAGAAAAGACAGTCTCTTCAATAAGTTGTGCTGGGAAAACTGGACAGCTACATGTAACAGAATGAACTTAGAACACTCCCTAACACCATACACAAATATAAACTCAAAATGGATTAAAGACCTAAATGTAAGGCTGGACACTATAAAACTCTTAGAGAAAAACATAGGAAGAACACTATTTGACATAAATCACAGCAAAATACTTTTTGACCCACCTCCTAGAGTAATGGAAATAAAAACAAAAATAAACAAATGGGACCTATTAAAACTTAAAAGCTTTTGCACAGCAAAGGAAACTAAAAACAAGACGAAAAGACAACCCTCAGAATCATAGAAAATATTTTCAAAGGAATCAAATTAATCCGTTGTTGTCAATTAATCAACAGAGGAGTAATCTCCAAAATATATAGGTAGCTCATATAGTTCAATATTAAAAAACAACCCAATCAAAAAATGGGCAGAAGACCTAGATAGACATATCTCCAAAGAAGACATACAGATGGCCAAGAGGCACATGAATAACTGCTCCACATCACTAATTATTAGAGAAATGCAGAT
The DNA here is from genome assembly GCF_008692025.1 of Phocoena sinus. Lineage (NCBI taxonomy): Eukaryota > Metazoa > Chordata > Mammalia > Artiodactyla > Phocoenidae > Phocoena > Phocoena sinus. The sequence continues at coordinate 74,301,860 of NC_045768.1, read as the reverse complement.
GAAAAATACAATGAGGTATCAGCTCACTCCAGTTAGAATGGGCATCCTCAGAAAATCTACAAACAGCAAATGCTGGAGAGGATGTGGAGAGAAGGGAACCCTCTTGCACTGTTGGTAGGAATGTAAATTGATACAGCCAACCTGGAGAACAGTGTGGAGGTTCCTTAAAAAACTAAAAACAGAATTACCATATGACCCAGCAATCCCACTACTGGGCATATACCCAGAGAAAACCATAATTCAAAAAGACACATGCACCCCAATGTTCATTGCAGCACTATTTACAATAGCCAGGACATGGAAGCAACCTAAATGCCCATCGACAGATGAATGGATAAAGAAGATATGGTACATTTATACAATGGGATATTACTCAGCCATAACAAGGAATGAAATTGGGTCATTTGTAGAGATGTGGATGAATCTCTGGAGACTGTCATACAGAGTGAAGTAAGTCAGAAAGAGAAAAACAAATATCGTATATTAATGCATGTATGTGGAACCTAGAAAAATGGTATGGATAAACTGGTTTCCAAGGCAGAAATAGTAACACAGGTGTAGAGAACAAACTTATGGCCACCAAGCGGGGAAAGTGGTGGAGGGTGGTTGTGGTTGTGGAATGAATTGGGAGATTGGGATTGACATGTATACACTAATATGTATAAAAGAGATAACTAATAAGAACCTGCTGTATAAGAAAATAAATAATAAAATTCAAACAAAAAAAAAAGAAATTACTGTTGGGATTATTGCAAACCAAAGTCTGGATGCAAAAACAATTGAACACCATGTGATAAGACAAAAAACATGTCTACTGAACAAAATTAATGAAACAATGGGCAAATGTCTGAATAAATAGTATTTTGAGATTAAATTTTAGGAGGCAGAATAAAACGGTTCCTGGGAATATTTTCATTTATGTGGACCTTCTCAGGAAAGGAAAATATCCCATTAACTCTTTCCTCCTGGCATTTACATCTCCCCTCTGTATCAGCAAGGTGAATGCTCCAAGGTCTCAGTGCTCTGATTCTTTATTTTTTTTAATTTAATTTTATTTATTTTTTTATACAGCAGGTTCTTATTAGTTATCCATTTTATACATATTAGTGTATATATGTCAATCCCAATCTCCCAGTTCATCACACCACCACCACCCCCAAGCCACTTTCCCCCCTTGGTGTCCATACGTTTGTTCTCTACATCTGTGTCTCTATTTCTGCCCTGAAAACTGGTTCATCTGTACCATTTTTCTAGGTTCCACATATATGCGTTAATATATGATATTTGTCTTTCTCTTTCTGACTTACTTCACTCTGTATGAATCTCTAGATCCATCCACGTCTCTACAAATGACCCAATTTTGTTCCTTTTTATGTCAGAGTAATATTCCATTGTATATATGTACCATATCTTCTTTATGCATTCGTCTGTCAGTGGTCATTTAGGTTGCTTCCATGTCCTGGCTATTGTAAATAGTGCTGCAATGAACAGTGGGGTGCATGTGTCTTTTTGAATTATGGTTTTCTCTGGGTATATGCCCAGTAGTGGGATTGCTGGGTCATATGGTAATTCTATTTTTAGTTTTTTTAAGGAACCTCTATACTGTCCTCCAGAATGGCTGTATCAATTTACATTCTCACCAATGGTGTAGGAGGGTTCCCTTTTCTCCACACCCTCTCCAGCATTTGTTGCTTGTAGATTTTCTGATGATGCTTATTCTAACTGGTGTGAGGTGATACCTCATTGTAGTTTTGATTTGCATTTCTCCAATAATTAGTGATGTTGAGCAGCTTTTCATGTGCTTCTTGACCATCTGTATGTCTTCTTTGGAGAAATGTCTATTTAGGTCTCCTGCTCTTTTTTTCATGGGTTGTTTGTTTTTTTTAATATTGACCTGCATGAGCTGTTTATATATTTTGGAGATTACTCCTTTGTCCGTTGATTCATTTGCAACTATTTTCTCCCATTCTGAGGGTTGTCTTTTCATCTTGTTTGTAGTTTCCTTTGCTTTGCAAAAGCTTTTAAGTTTCATTAGGTACCATTTGTTTATTATTTTTTTAAAATTTCCATTACTCTAGGAGGTGGATCAGAAAAGATCTTGCTGTGATTTTTGTCAAAGAGTGTTCTTCCTATCAGTGCTCTGATTCTTATCAGGGAGGAAAAGACTAGTGGCACACTGACTGTCACAAAGAGAATGTGGTTATGACATACCACAAGTTCTTCATAGTTCTGCCCTCCTCAAATTCTTCCCCATTCTCCATCTTGTCCCATAGATGATTATCATCTGCAGATATGCATGCACAGGTGGCTTCATTGCAATAGGAAGGAGGAGACCATTACTTTCTGAATAAGCAACTCCTGCAAAAACTGCAAGGCAGAAGGGACAGTATTTTGAAGTCAGATATCCAAGGTTTACATGGAGTTATATTTGATTACATATCCCAAGTGCTACTTCATTCTCCTTAACAATGTCACATTAAATATTAATATTGAATAGCATATTAAATTCATAAAGTAAATTTTATCTTTTTTCATAATCTTTTCTCTTCAAGGGAATTTCATGACTGACTAGACCCAGTTTGCAGTCCACTTACTTCTTGTTTTGATATAGAGTAAATTCTTTAACATCTCTGCACCTCAGTTTTTGTATCTGTCGTGTAGTTATAATAGTACTTTCTAATGTGTCACTCTGAAGATTAAATGAAATGCTATACATGGAGCTCTTAATACATGGAGCTCTTATACATGGAGCTCTTAATGAAATGCTATACATGGAGCTCTTAACCTAATGTAAGGTAACTATTCAATAATTAGATATCATTATTGGTACCCTAAATGCTAGCTTCCAAAATTAGATGCCCTTCTTTCTGAGAAGCCATCAATAAATTATTTTTACTCCACATCTTAATAGGGAGCAAATAGAATTAAGGATTGCCCTGTGTACTATTGGTTCATTTGAAATGGAAAGAGCTGCACTAGACTCTCCCTGTTTCTATCTCTGTCTATCAAATGGAGGTAATATTTGCTCAAGGTTGTTCCTCTCCCTGAGGGCAATTTTGGAGAAAATAATGTTGGTGTCTTTATACTCACCAGGCCACATTTTGCTAGTGAATAGGGTCACCATACTTTAAACAAACAAACAAACAAACCAAAAAACTGAACCTGGATCCACATGTTCTTTCTAATTTTGTTTCTCAGCAGTGACTTCAAGAAATTTCCTATTTCTCTACACAAGACACACCTGAGAAGATCTTATGTGAGGTGAGGATCACTTTTCCTCTGCTCCAGTTTCTTCATCTGGATCTCTTGGCCCAAGTGTCTGATTGGAGGCAAATAGTGAGTATAAGGACCCACAGTGACCTCAAGTCTAAGATTACAGGTTACTAGAATATAAGCCCTGTGTTTTGACATTGGTAGGTGCTTTCTCGTCTAGTAGAAAAGGTACTGTCAGTCAAAAACCTGGGCTGGGAAATAAGGGGTGAATTATATCTAAGAAGTGTTGTGACATGAAGATTAGAAAGAGGTGCTTAATTTGGCTGTTGTGCAAAAATATTCTGTACTACTGCTGGTGACTCACAAATAGAGCCGAACTTGGTAGACTTTTACATATGTGTCTCAGTATTTCAATAGGATATTAACTGATTCTCACAAACCTCTTGTGAACCCTCATTTATTTTAAAACTCATTTGTACTTACAAAACATCCATCTGTTCTTAATTGCTATTTCAATATTCTTGCCACATTTTTTCATATAGATTTTTTCCCCCTCATTTACCATTTGCTATTTGGAGGAAGGCATTATGATGAGAAAGAATATACTAAAAGGATGAGAAAATGGCACATTTCCTAGCATCAACTTGCTAGGCATTTAAGGGAATTTGAGAAAGATACTTGTCCTTTAAAAAAATTAAGTTTTCCTGTATAATGTATATTTAACTAGTAGAGCTATAGGAGAATTTCAGTTGCTTTCCTGCTTTATTTGTCTTTCAGGAGGCTCTTGCTTCTTTATGCCAGCCCAAATCACCTATAAATCATATACCTCCTGGTCTTGGATAGGAGCAGTTGATCATGGGAGACATTGTAATATAATGGCTAAGAACTTTCAGTTCTTGATCTAGAAATTCCCGAGTTCAAATCCAGCTTCTGCCAGCTACTTTTTAATTAAGTGTCCTTGGGGAAATTATTTTGCCATAGCTTATTCTTCCTCCTCTGGAAAATAATCATAGATACTATTCCAACACACACACACACAAATTGTTATAAGAATTAATTGAAATGACTTATGTAAAAAACAGAATACTGGCAAAAATTGCCAGGAAAGTGCTCAAAAATGTTAACTTTTTAAATTATTATTGAAAAATCAACAGACCCAAGAAAGTCTGATTCTTTACTTCTGTCAGTCGTTTTCTAAATTGCTGCATTTGTTACCTAGACTTTGATGCCTCTTTTTCTTTCTCTCCTTCTGTCTCTTTCTCGTGCCCACATTCGCGTGCGTGCACACACACACACACACACACACACACTTTGACTTTGTCTGCCTTTCAAGCTTGGAATCTCCTCTTACTTCATGTGATAACTCAATGTTCAATTACTGAGCAGCCCAAATTCTCTTTTAGGATAGCCATTTGCCAGAGTCTACTCAGATCATTAAAAATAGCAAAACAAAGAAAAAAAATCCCAAACATCCAAATATTGCCTGTCTCCATTGACAAGACAAAGAAAATATAGACGTATACCTCTTATCCATACATCCACATCCAATCTCCTTTTGTTTTAATGGTTTGGATAATTAGCTGTCATCAAACTGAAGAAACCATAGTAGCCATCTCCTCGCTAAAATAACAGAATATAGTTAGAAATGAGAATTCTTCTTCCTTCGCTCTCCTTCATCAATCATGGGGGTTTAAGATATGGGTACTCTTTTGAAATTTGAAGTTAAATTTGAGCAGAACAGAATCCTAAAATCTCTTCACTTTTAACACATGTCCAATTCCTTAGCCCATAAGTTACATACTATACTCCTTATGGTGCATTTTTACAGAGAAAAAGTAGAAGATAAATCAAGACCAAAGATTTCTTTATTCTGATTTCCAAGATAATGCTTATATGGCACTGTAGATTTAAGGAAAGGCTACTAAATGAAGGGTCAGTGACTTAGATTTTATCCCCAGCCCAGATGCCAAATAACTACTGTTTCGGTTCTCACTTAGCATTTGCCTACCTCAATATCCTCCACTGTATGATAGGGTTGCATTAATTGAGGGATTTGTCTATCCATTTTGTCTATCCAATGAGCCATGATACTTGGTAAGAAATACTTATATATTTATGCTTCATACTTGGTACCATTTATAAAATAGTCTACAGCTAATGTCTTGATATCTGTCTGTCTGTCTTTCTATCTAGATAGGTAGATTTGGATATAGATAGATGATAGATAGATAGATAGGTTAGATAGATAGATAGATAGACAGATATATTCCATCTGATTTGGCAAGTCTAAGTGGAAATAATGTGACAGTTAACTTCCTTTTAGGTTTTTGTACAAAGCAGTGGTGGCACACCCAATCCCATATGTCTTATCACCACTGAGGAAATTTTCCTCAAAGAATTTTAAGGCTGTCTTTGATTTGTGGTCAGAATTTTTAAAAATATATATATATTTCCTTAATTTTCTTTTGAATCCATTTCCAGCTCCCTGTACAGAAGAAAAGAACAAAGAAATTAATTTTAAAAGTCCTCATCAAAATTCTAGTAACTACAGTCTCGCACAGCAGGAGATATTTTAATTCACATTATGGTTATTATTTATTGATCTTTCATTATTAATTAACATTTCTCAATAGATTAAAATAATGAACTTTCTATAAAACATCAAAGAATGACTAAATAATATAATGATATGTGTATATTAAATAATTCTGCAGGCACTAAACCATGGACATTTATTTTCAGAATACCTAGAATAGCTTTTCAAATGATCCTAAGCTCTCCTGCATAAAGATAAAAGGAACTTTCATTTAAAAAAATAATATATTGTTCCTTTTTTTATTAGAGTGCAAATGGAAAAAAAAATACAAAATCAAACAAATAAAACCTCTTTCTGGGCTTTTTTTAAGGCTGAAACATTGGAAATAACATTTATTCTGATCATTGCATAGAATAGAGAAAGGTAGGGGTTTCAAAAGTTTTAGATGGGTTTAGTGATCAGAGGGATAGATGTACGTCCTGCATTTATATAACCCAAAGTGTATAAACCACCCATAAAAATATACCCATCATTCATTGAAATTGAAAGTGCCTATACATAAAATGGTTGCCTAAAGGGAAAACAACCACCAAAGGATGGAGAAGGGGGCAGGGGGGAAGGGAATGAAAAAGGGAAAAAGAAAGAACAACTAACACTATTATTACTCAAACCATGTAGGACTTGGAAGGAGCAAAAGAAGCAGCTAAATCAAACACTTAGCTGGAAAGGAGAAACAGAAAGCAAACAGAAAAGAATCCAATTACTTTATGTTTGTTTTTGTAAATGGTTTTTCTGTAAGAGGAAAAAGAAAACTATTTTGACTTGTTTTCCTCTGTACTGTACTGCTGAGAGCAGTCGGTACCTTATGAGTAAGTCCAAGAGACTGCTGATACTTCTGTTAATGCTAATTAACCTCCTGCTACAAATATCAACAAACCCACATCTGAGCTTTGTCTGCACGTCATTCTACTCTCCTCGTTTTAATTTGAATTGCGATAGTCACCATTAGTTGCTACTTATTAGGTGGAATCAGATCAGCAGTTGAGAAAAAAGATGATAGCCAGGGTCACACTGTCTTATTTTCCAGACAGAAAAGAAACAAAGGCTTACACTGGCTTCAAGAAGTCAAAACATAGTTTCTATAAGGAAAGACAAATGGGAAATTCATGTTTGGGGTGTGGGGGCTGAGGTTTTTCCTGAGAATACTTGGATTTAACGGTTAGACTCCTATCTGAAAACAGCAATTATCGATGACATTAGAAATTCACACATCTGGGTTATTTCAAATGCAATGCATGTACTTTTGAGAAGTATGGTGAGGGCTCTCTCAAACTCCAGTAATTTTGCATAAATTCTTTTGAATTCTTTGCTCAATTCAGATAAATCTGATTGTGCAGGCTAAAGGGAAAAGAAGTCTTCAGTTTTTCCTTCCCTTAACTGCTCTCCAAGGTTGGAGCAAAGTCAGCACTGAGTCCTCCACTACAACAGTCGCTTAAAGCCATACATGGGGGGAAATGATCCTGACATTTAAACGCTGATACCTGGCCTGGGTTTCCTCTCAATGCTTCCCCTGCTGTGCCCCTTCTATTCCTTTTAAATTTTCAGTCTTCTCAGGACAGATAGATTTCAGCCAAGAAGCCAAGGAAAACCATCCCATCCCATCTAGGAACAGGCTTTCTACCGGAGAACTTTCTTCACAGCTCTTTATCTGAATACATATTTGTCTACCCTAAATGTCTAATAACATTTTGCATCAGTACTCTACCTGTGATGTCCTTTCAGTTGGTTGAGATATACTTATAGAACTTGAAGCCTCGTTCCAGGATAACTCTGTGACATATACCATGTTATATTCTCTGGCAAATTCTCAATAGACATTCCAGTGTTCCCCCTTTCTATACACCTTCCAGATGATCTAATTCCTGATCATATGCATGTGCTGTTATCATTCACAACATAATATTTTAGTGTGGTTGATGGTAATTAAGAAATTCTTGGTTAAATTGTATTGCTTAAGGCACACAATATAGATGACATTACTCCCATGAAAAGCTTGCCTTGCTCTCTGAGTGACAGCTCACTACAGCTGATATGACCTAGAAGTACAGCAGCATTAATGGCATTGATTTCCCAAGGTAAAAGGTGTTTTTTTCCATTAAATCATCTATTATTTCTGTGACTTTGGAAATCTTAGAGCCCAGTTTCATAATCTGAAAAATGGGCATGGTAGTGTCTGCTCTGCCCAGCATGTGGGCTGGATATGAGAACTCAGTACTGTGAAGTACATAAAGTAACTTATTAAATTCTAAAGATCACAAAAGGCACTCAGATCACTGTTATTTGTAATCCTGTAAAGGAATCACAGACTCAGTCCAGAGTGGATCAAGCACCTTTGGAGTAGAGTAGAAAAAAAGTAGAAACTTCTTTCCACCAGTCTTTGTCAAAGCTCTACCTGCTCGATCTATCTTTAATGTACTCTTTTGAAAAGTTTTCTGAATCTTTAAAATGGATCCATGGTCTTCCTGCATTGAACGCCCAGTGGATAGTCTCCCTCTTTGTTACGGCCTTCCTTATCAGCGCCCTTCTCCTACCCATCTGACTAGATTGTAAAACTTTTGAGGGCAGATACTCCCTCTTCCCAATTCCTGTATCCCCACATCTAGAACCATGCAGGGCACATAATGACACTCATTGAAACTTTGTTTATCTAAAGTGTACTGATTCAAGGGAAGTCTAATAAAACATTATTATTAGACAGGTATCATTTCATTTTATTTATTTTTTCATTGGGGTATAGTTACTTTACAATGTGTGTTAGTTTCTGCTGTACAACGAAGTGAATCAGCCATATGTATACCTATATCCCCTCCCTCTTGGACCTTCCTCCCCACCTACCACATCCTACCCATCTAGGTCACTACAGAGCACCGAGCTGAGCTCCCTGCGCTGTACAGCAGGTTCCCACTAGCTATGTGTTTTACACATGGTAGTATATATATGTCAGACTTAATCTCCCAATTCATCCCACTCCCCTCTCCTCACTGTGTCCACATGTCCATTCTATACATCTGCATCTCTATTCCTGCAATGCAAATAGGTTCATCTGTACAATTTTTCTAGATTCCACATATATGTGTTAATATACAATATTTGTTTTCCTCTCTCTGACTTACTTCACTCTGTATGACAGACTAGCTCCATCCACGTCTCCACAAATGACCCAATTTCGTTCCTTTTTGTGGCGGAGTAATATTCCATTGTATACATGTACCACATCTTCTTTATCCATTCATCTGTCGATTGACATTTAGGTTGCTTGCATGTCCTGACTATTGTAAATAGTGCTGCAGTGAACATTGGGGTGCATGTGTCTTTTTGAATTATGGTTTTCTCAGGATATATGTCCAGTAGTGAGACTGCTGGGTGATATGATACTCCTATTTTTAGCTTTTTAAGGAACCTCCATACTGTTCTCCATAGTGGCTGTATCAATTTACATTCCCACCAACAGTGTAAGAGTGTTCCCTTTTCTCCATACCCTCTCCAGAATTTATCGTTTGTCGGTTTTTTGATGATGGCCATTCTGACTAGTGTGAGGTGATACCTCATTGTAGTTTTGATTTGCATTTCTCTAATAATTAGTGATGTTGAGCATCTTTTTATGTGCGTCTTGATGATCTGTATGTCTTCTTTGGAGAAATGTCTATTTAGATCTTCTGCCCATTTTTTGATTGGGTTTTGTGGGGTTTTTTTGATATTGAGCTGCATGAGCTGTCTGTCTATTTTGGAGATTAATCCTTTGTCAGTTGCTTCATTTGCAAATATTTCCTCCCATTCTGAGGGTTGTCTTTTTGTCTCATTTATGGTTTTCTTTGCTGTGCAAAGCTTTTAAGTTTCATTAGGTCCCATTTTTATTTTCATTACTCTAGGAGGTGGGTGAAAAAAGATCTTGCTGTGATTTATGTCAAAGAGTGTTCTTCCTATGTTTTCCTCTAAGAGTTTATAGCATCTGGGCTTACATTTATGTCTTGAATCCATTTTGAGTTTGTTTTTGTGTATGGTGTTAGGGAGTGTTCTAATTTCATTCTTTTACATGTACCTGTCCAGTTTTCCCAGCACCACTTATTGAAGAGGCTGTCTTTTCTCCATTTTATATTCTTGCCTCCTTTGTCATAGATTAGGTGACCATAGGTGTGTGAGTTTATCTCTGAGATTTCTATCCTGTTCATTTCTGGTTTTGTGCCAGTACCATACTGTCTTGATTACTGTAGCTTTCTAGTATAGTTTGAAGTCAGGGAGCCTGATTCCTCCAGCTCCGTTTTTCTTTCTCAAGATTGTTTTGGCTATTCGGGGTCTTTTGTGTTTCCATATAAACTGTAAAAATTTTTAGTGCTAGTTCTGTGAAAAATGCCATTGGTAATTTGGTAGGGATTTCATTCAATATGTAGCTTGCTTTGGGTAGTATAGTCATTTTCACAATGTTGATTCTTCCAATCCAAGAACATGGTATATCTCTCCATCTGTCTATGTCATTTTTTATTTCTTTCATCAGTGTCCTACAGTTGTCTGAGTACAGGCCTTTAACCTCCTTAGGTAGGTTTATTCCTAGGTATTTTATACTTTTTGTTGCTGTTCAGCACCACCAAACCAGCTTTACAACAAATGCTGAATGAACTTCTCTAGGCAGGAAACACAAGAGAAGGAAAAGACGTATAAAAACAAACCCAAAACAATAAAGAAAATGGTAATAGGAACATATATATCAATAATTACCTTAAATGTAAATGGATTAAATGTTCCAACCAAAAGACACAGTCTGGCTGAATGGATACAAAAACAAGACCCATATGTATGCTGTCTATAAGAGACCCACTTCAGACCTAGAAATACACACAGGCTGAAAGTGAAGGGATGCAAAAAGATATACCATGCAAATGGAAATCACAAGAAAGCTGGAGTAGCAATACTCACATCAGACAAAGTAGACTTTAAATAAAGACTGTCGGACTTCCCTGGTGGTGCAGTGGTTAAGAATCTACCTGCCAATGCAGGGGACATGGATTCGATCCATGGTTTGGGATGATCCCACATGCCATGGAGCAACTAAGCCCGTGAGCCACAAGTGCTGAGCCCGTGTGTCACAACTGCTGAAGCCCATGCACCTAGAGCCCACGCTCTGCAACAAGAGAAGCCACTGCAATGAGGAGCCTGTGCACCACATTGAAGAGTAGCCCCTCCTTGCCACAACTAGAGAAAGCCTGTGCACAGCAACAGACCCAATGCAGCCAAAAATAAATCAATAAATAAACTCTAAAAAAATAAAATAAAATAATGATTGTCACAAGATACAAGGAAGGACCCTACATAATGATCAACAGCTCACTCCAAGAAAAATAACAGTTGTAAATATATATGCACCCAACATAGGAGCACCTTGGAACATAAGGCAAATGCTAACAGCCGTAAAAGGGGAAATTGACATTAACACAGTAATAGCGGGGTCTTTAACAACCCATTTACACCAATGGACAGATCATCCAGACAAAAAATAAATAAGGAAACAATCTTTAAATGACACAGTAGACCAGATAGACTTACTTGATATTTATAGGACATTCCATCCGAAAGCAGCAGAATACACATTCTTCTCAAGTGCACATGGAACATTCTCCTGGATAGATCACACCTTGGGTCTTTATAGCAATTCAATCCCACCTCAAGAAACAAGGAAAGTATCAAATAAACAGCCTAACTTTACACCTAAAGCACCTAGAGAAAGTAGCACAAACAAAACCCAAAGTTAGTAGAAGGAAAGAAATCATAAAAATAAGAGCAGAAATAAATGAAATAGAAACGAAGAAAACAATAGCAAAAAATCAGTGAAACTAAAAGCTGGTTCTTTGAGAAGGTAAACAAAATTGATAAACCTATAGCCAGACTCATCAAGAAAAAAAAGGGAGAGGATTCAAATCAATAAAATTAGAAATGAAAAAGGAGAAATTACAATTGACACCACAGAAATACAAAGGATCATAAGAGACTACTACAGCAACTATATGGCAATAAAATGGACAACCTGGAAGAAATGGACAAATTCTTAGAAAGGTACAAATTTCCAAGAATGAACCAGGAAGAAATAGAAAATATGAACAGACCAATCACATGTAGTGAAATTGAAACTACAATTAAAAAATCTTCCAACAAACAAAAGTTCAGGACCAGATGGCTTCACAGGCAAATTCTATCAAGTATTTAGAGAAGAGCTAACACTCATCCTTCTCAAATGCTTCCAAAAGTTTGCAGAGGAAGGAACACTCCCAAGCTCCTTCTACGAAGCCACCATCACCTGGATAACAAAACAAGACAAAAATATCACACACAAAAAATTATAGACCAATATCACTGATGAATATAGATGCAAAAATCCTCAACAAAGTACTAGCAAACAGAATCCAACAACACATTATAAAGATCATACACCATAATCAAGTGGGATTTATCCCAGGAATGCAAGGATTCTTCAATATACACAAATCAATGTGATACACCATATTAACAAATTGAAAGATAAAAACCGTATGATAATCTCAATAGATGCAGAAAAAGCTTTTGACAAAATTCGACACCAATTTCTGATAAAAACTCTCCAGAAAGTGGGCACAGAGGGAACCAACCTCAATGTAATAAAGACCATACACAACAAACCCACAGCAAACATCATTCTCAATGGTGGAAAACTGAAAGCATTTCCTCTAAGATCAGGAACAAGACAAGGATGTCCACTCTCGCCATGCTTAGTCAACATAGTATGGAAGTCCTAACCATGGCAGTCAGAGAAGAAAAAGAAATAAAAGGAATACAAAATGGAAGAGAAGAAGTACAACCATCACTGTTTGCAGATGACGTGATACTATACATAGAAAATCCTAAAGATGCCACCAGAAAACTATTAGAGCTAATCAATGAATATGGTAAAATAGCATGATACAAAATTAATGCACAGAAATCTCTTACATTCCTATACACTAAAATGAAAGATCAGAAAGAGAAATTAAAGAGAGGTATCATTTTAAAAAGGTTAGTATTGATAATGATGTAACGATGAGCTTAGAAAACAGTAGTTTGGTAGTTGAAATATTAATATGAATTCAAGGTCCAAAGTGAATTACTATTATGAATTCACTCATTTGTTCAAGAAATATTCACTAAGCCCTTTTTATGTGAAAGGGTTGTTTTAAAATCTATTATAACATAAAATTCTATAAATACCTTTAAAACTAAGGAAGTGTATCATATTCTGTTTCACAAAATGGAAAGGAAGTATGGATTTTAGCAGTAGTTACGTTTTGGGAGTTTCCTGGTGTCTTTATCTCCTGGATATTTGCACAAAAAGTACTTTTGGAGCAGACATGAAATCACATAAGATAGCTGGACTGATCAGTATCTGCAAAAGAGCTATAGGCAATGTTTTCACACATATATAGACTATGAAGCTATACTTTTACAGAATATAGCAATTGTCTGGTGTTGTTCTTGTGTCTGTAAAGCTATAACTTATTCAGAAGGAACTTAGGGTAGCAAAGAAATATATGGTTCTTCAGAAAGAAAATCAAGTCCGAAGGGATTTTATGCAACATTGGACGTATTATTGCTTTCCTTTAAGTAGGTATTTCTAATTACCTATTCCAAAGAAATAAAACAGTAACTTGAGCAACAAAGTGGGAAAATTTTTTCCCATTTCAAAATTCTTTATCGTTTTCATGCAGACGTACCATCATTAAAACAATATGCTTTTTCTTTTATTTTTTTCAGGCTCACATATGAGTTAAGCATTAAATGTAGTCAGAATCTGATTTCTTTTCAGCCCAGTGTCTACAAAAAATAGAATGTGTCAAAAATAGATACGATTCTATTCTAAGGTTTTAGTGGTCATGGGGAACAGAAAGAAGCCTGGAGACTTACTTTTTCCTCCGATGGTTCTGCTTTCCAAGAGTCCCTGTGGTCTGATGCTAATTATTTGGGGGTTGTTTGTATTCGTGGGCCTATCAATGGCAGATCTTTACAGGGAGTAGATTTGCAGCAATTAAGGACTAGATTTTTGAAAGCTCACTCATTCTCTGTTTGTATTTCCACCCTCTCCTCAGTGGGGAGAAGATCAAAGGGTGTAATTATGGACTCCAGCTCTAACACCAGCCAGTACTCTGCCTTGGAGTCAGTCCCTCCCCATAGCTGAACTTCAGTTTCCTTATCTGTGAAATCAAGATAGCCACACCTACTCTCATACTTTGGTATGAGGACCAAATGCAATAGTAAATGTGAAAGAGGAACTCATAGTTCAGCACTTAAGTAGGCACTTAAGTGATGATAATGCCCTTCCTTTTTGTTTATCTCTACCTTTCAACCAGTTTTCAGAGAATGAAGATAAGATTCTGTTGAAAGACAGGACCAAGACAGTGGAAGCCAGTGCAAATCTACTCTGAGGTACTAGTGTAAGCATGTAGCACTCTGCTCCAGCAACTGGGTAGATCCTGCATTAAAAATATTCTCTTTGGAGTCATATTAAAAGACTCAACATGAACCACTAAGGTGATCAATCCCCACTATACTACTTTAAACATTTTTGTAGCATCAGAACAATATTTGTCAAGGAGAGGAATAATGGAGTCCTTGTTGTTGTCATAGAAGTTAAAAAGCTACCTTTTTTTTTTTTTGGAAAATATCTTTAAAATTTGAAGTGAGACTTAAGTGTATGGGAAGCAGAGAACAGAAGATGGACTAGAATATGAAAGTTCCATGCAGGCAAAGGCTGCTGTTCCTCAAGGAGACCAGGTCTGCTTAGCAGGTCTATGATTTCCATGGTGTCGAGCTGCTGTAGACTTAATAGCAAGCAGTTACCTTTTTCTCTAACACTTCCCTATCTGACCTCAGTTTTCAGGAACAGACAAACAAAAGGGTGGCAAGGGAAAGAGCTCTGACTTTCTGTAGTTTGGAGGGAATCTTCACTAGCATATAATCCAACATCCCAGTTTATCTCTGAAATCCTTCTACAACTATAGAGCAAGGTAGCTCTCAATCTTATGCTTGGGTATTCACTGTTTCCTAACTTGGTAGCTCTGGATATTTCAAGGCACTTCTTTATGTTCAAAAACTTTTCTTATTATGGCTTCCACCTTTTCCCCTCAAGTTTACTCTTGGGAGGATTAAACAATTGTCTAATTATTCTTTTCAAAAATGTCTTTTAAATACTAAGTTTAAACATGTTTCCATTTATTTTTCAAGCTAAGCATCTGTACCTTCTTCAAGCATTCTCATGTCGTATGGCATCCTTCACCAAACTGTTTGCATATCCCCAACAATACGTCCTTGCTATTCACACTGTCTTTTGAGTGCAGTTATTGATAAACATTAAAAACTGTGGTATGACCAGAACTGAATAGTGTGGCACTAGCCTTTCCTTCATCGTAGGAACTGCCCTATTTTCTCCACGATACCTATGCTCAGATTATCTTTATTGATGGTTGCAGTAAACTGGTGATTACATGGGCCTGATTTGTTTTTGTTTTTGTTTTGTGGTACGCGGGCCTCTCACTGTTGTGGACTCTCCCTGTTGCGGAGCACAGGCTCCAGACGCGCAGGCTCAGCGGCCACGGCTCACGGGCGCAGCCGCTCCGTGGCATGTGGGATCTTCCCGGACCGGGGCACGAACCCGTGTCCCCTGCATCGACAGGTGGACTCTCAACCACTGCACCACCAGGGAAGCCTTGGTTTGTTGATCTAATGTCTCTAAACCATTCCCGTGGATGCTGTTGCTTGTCCACATCTCCAATATATGGACTTCTATACTTGTCTTGAGGAACTAAGGAAAGTACAAAATCTTAGGATTTTTTTTTTCCCCTGGTTTAATGTTATCTTTTAATATTCAGTCCTTTCCTGCAGTCTATCAACATATTTTTGGTTCAGGAATTCAAAGCATTTACCCTCTCCACCTCATCTGTAAGTCTGATCATTGTGTTTTGCATATGTAAACACAGTCATTAGTAAATATGCTTAACTTTTGATTGAAATGAGTTTTATGGCCTAACAACACATTTCCTTCCAGGTTAGTGTAGATCCTTTAATCCTGAGACCAGGTACAAATCTACCTGATTAAATATTCAGCACATACTTCTCCATCTCAAAAAGAGATGAAAAATATTTCCATGACATATCTCATCAAATGCTATATTGAATTCTAAGTCGACTACACTACCACATTCTCTGAATTACTAGATTAGTAACCCTGTTAAAAAGAAACTTTGAAAGGCAATTGAAATGTAGTGCTTATGAGCTTAGGCTCAGAAGTCAAAACACCTAGATTTAAATCCTGTCAATTTCTCGCTATGAGAGCTTATGGAATGTCCATAAACTCTCTGTGCCTTGGTGTCCCCATTTGATAAAAAGGAATATTTGCACTAACCTCAAATAGTTGTAAGGTTTAGGTGTGTGTGTGTGTGGGTTTGTGTGTGTGTGTATGAAAAGTGCCTAGCACACTTAATAACAAATATAACTTAATGACAATTTTAATACATTGACATTAGTAGAGATGTATAAAGACATTCCATAACTCAGAACTTGCAGCCCAGTTATAAATTTTGTTTGATGCATGAAAATATAAGAAATAAGGGAAGGAAGAGATTCTTAACAAGGAAAAAATACACGCAGAGTGGATCTGCCCCACGGAGCAGTTCTACTAAGTGGGAGAAGTCAGGTGCTTAAACAGTCTAGAAGTTTCTGCATCATGGCAGAAGTCACAGTCTAAGATGTAGAAGCAGCATGTTTCTACATGTGAACTGACTATTGTAACTGTGGATCTAGTGCAAGAAATTAATCATGGGAATCACAGATCTCAGCCAGCAAATACTGCTCATGTGGGTGGTCTCTATATAGATAGTGAGTTCCCAGTCATCAAGATGCCATTCGGGTAGAGAGATTCAGTCCTTCAGAAAAGGAAATGACAACCAAGGTCAGCCTATGGATGACCAAAAATTCAAACTATTTCTTAGGCTAATAGGCATCATTGGCCTCTGGCCTTCATATAGATTGACTCTCCAGAGGAATTCTAGTATGTGAAGTATAAATAACTGCTAACATCCACACTGAACATTATCCAGAAGACTCTGATTTATGAAATACGTTCCTATTACAGACAGAAACTTCTGTGAGAACATCAGTCCTTACTCACTGTTATAGTCTTATAACTCAGTGTTTGAAGGGAACTACTCAAGTACCACTCAAGTAAGGGAGCAGTAATATATAAGTAATATTTATCTGTTTTTTATTGTAATAAATAGAATTTCATTTTTTTTCTTTAAATTGTGGATGATTTTCTGCCCACTCTCAATATTTTACTTTTACTTGTACATAGCTCTTACTTTACTTATTTGAGAATCAATGGAAAAAGTTATCCCAAGTCCTATATCATTGCTATATTTATTCTCTTAAGACACATTTATAGATAGATCAAGACACTCTAACATTTTTTTCTGATTATGCCATCAAATGCATTTCAAATTTTATGACAAGATCTAGATTGAGTTTTTGCAGTTGAAAATATGAATACCTTAATGTTTATTTACTTGAGGATATTATTACATATCATTGCCTATGACCTAAACTCAAATGAATTCCTCTTGATTTTAATTTTGTATATCAAGAAACACCAATCATTGCTGATATATATATGAAAAAACGAATCACCTCTATTAATTTCTGTTTATGGTTAGAAGCCAAAAGGTAAAGTACCTAATATTAAATGGAACTATTTATTTTTTTCCCTCTATTAAAGCACAAGTGTTGTAAAATTCAAAAATAAAATAATTCACACTGTTCTGGGAACAGCTTACTCTCTTTAAGTTAGATAACATAAATTTGTAATGGGAAAACTTTGGACTGGAAATTTCAATTCCCCTTAATCAACGTTCAACAACCTACATCAGGTACAACAAACTGATAGCATGCACAATAGTCTCCACTTATCCATGGTTTTGCTTTCGTAAGTTTCAGTTATCATGGCCAGCCATGGTCCAAAAATATTAAATGGAAAATTCCAGAAAGAAACAATTCATAAGTTTTAAATTGCAGATCATCTTGAGTAGCAGTGATGCAGTCTTGCGCTGTCGGACACAAGAACCATCCCTTTGTCCGATTCATCCTGCCCATTAGTCACTTAGTAGTCTCTGGGTTATCAGATGCACCATCACGGTATCACAGGGCTTGTGTTCAAGTAGGCCTTATTTTCCTTAATAATGGTGCCAAAGCACAAGAGTAGTGATGCTGGCAATTCGGTTTGCCAGAGGGAAGCCGTAAAGTGCTTCCTTTAAAGTGCAAAGGTGAAAGATACTGATTTAATAAGGAAAGAGAAAGATCATATGCTAAGGTTGCTAAGACGTACGATAATAAATCTTCTGTCAAAGACGTTGTGAAGAAGGAAAAAGAACTTTTTGCCAGGTTTGTTTTTGCACCTCAGACCGCAAAAGTTATGGCCACTGTGTGTGATTAAGTGCTTAGTTTAGATGGAAAAGGCATTAAATTTGTACAATGAAGTATCTTAAGAGAGTGAAAGACTACGTTCACATAACTCTTATTACAGTATGTAGTTTTAATTGTTCTATGTTATTATTGTTGTTAATCTCTTACTGTGCCTAATTTATAAATTAAACTTTACCATAAGTATGTATGTATAGGAAAAAACATAGTGTATATAGGGTTTCAAGCATCCACTGGGGGTCTTGGAATGTATCCCCTGAAGATAAGGGGGGCTACTATAAACTCGATTTCTTAAAGCAATCCCTGCTATTCATCCATAATCATTTTTAATGATTTGGTATATTCTATAAAGGTATGAAAACAAGTGGACTACTGAGAAGTTCAACATTTCTAAAAGGACTAAAGTTTCTAAAATTTATACCTGCTTAAATGGCTTTCATTGTGAGATGCTGAAGAAAATCTGACTGGTGATTGGGTGACTATGGGATCAAACTCTTCTAGGTTAAGTTGTCCAATGGGGAAAGGTAAAGGCAAGTCTTTCCTGTTGAACATAGTAATGAAACCAAACGGCAGTAAAAGTGGAAAGTTTGGAGAGGTAAATTCAGTTCCATACACTGCAGGTGAACTCACAAATGTGGGTCATAAATGCAGATGAATTCCCATGAATGTAGGAATTGGTAATTTCAGTTTCCTATGGTATATTATGGTCAAGTAACTGGTATTACAGAGAGGGATAGTGACCCCTTCAGTTGAAAACTCAGATGAGTTAAAGGATCCCAAGAAGCAATGAAATTCAGGGATTAAGTGTTTAGGTTTCAGACTGAGAGTCTTGATTTTGTCTGTGCTCTATCACTGGCTAACATTTTCTAACTGGTCAAGTTATTTAACCTATCTATGGCCCTGCTTTCTTATTTAGAAAAGGAGGCTAGTAGTGGGTTGTAGGAAACACTCAATTAATATTTGTTAAATGAAAACATCTTTTAGAATCATCTGTTTTCTCTAATTTACTTATCATGGGAGAGCCAACAGGAGTTGGAGATTAAGAAAAATTGTGTGTCTCCCACCAGTTTAATCTCTCCTCCTAGACTCATGGTAGCAAGTGTAGAGTTTGCTCTTTCATCTGCTTTTCCTAATCATTTTTAAAAATGTAACTCGTGGTATTTCCTGCAACTGAAGGAATTAAAATGATGTAATTTAAAGTATCAGCAATGGGACTAAAAATTTCAAATTTATAAGCATTTTAGCTTTGATATATAAGTACATTTTGAAGGTGTTAGGTATGAAATTTACTCAGATACCATGTTTTATATCTCTGGCAATATTTGATAGTAGCATGTTTAAAAGAAACACAGTTATTTTTCTATAGACGTCTGAGTGCAGATATATTTGACTATCTTACCTGGAGAACAAAAGGTGACTATTTGGAAGGAAACAAGTATTCCGAAACTAAAAGGTGCAAAAGTATAAGCAGAGACATTAATGCATAATATGAAAAACAGCCATTTCAGTAAGACATGAAATTTTGTGGCCCAGGGAAGTCAAAACTAAAAAGGTTTAATAAGAGTAATGACTGAATCTGCTCATTTCCTTTAGAATCTATGTTTAAGATATTATGCAACTATATCATAGACGTTGTGGAGAGAAAAATACAGTGGTTTTTATTTATTTATTTATGGCTGAGTTGGGTCTTTGTTCCTGCACGTGGGCTTTCTCTAGTTGCAGTGAGCGGGGGCTGCTCTTCGTTGTAGGTGCATGGGCTTCTCATTACGGTAGCTTCTCTTGTTGCAGAGCACGGGCTCTAGGTGCCGGAGCTTCAGGAGTTGTGGCTTGCAGGCTCTTGATCACAGGCTGAGTAGTTGTGGCGCACGGGCTTAGTTGCTCCGCGGCATGTGGGATCTTCCCAGACCAGGGCTCGAACCTGCGTCCCCTGCATTGGCAGGTGGACTCCCAACCACTGTGCCACCAGGGACGTCCTACAGTGTTTTAAAGTAGCAAAAGTTTTTACTTTGGACCCATATATATATTTTTTAATACATGCTAAAAATTCAAGTCTAGTAAGATTTCCTTCAATCTGGGAATAAGAGGGAAAATACATATGTGTTCAAAGCAACATCAGTAGTTCACCTTACCACAATGAGTACACTCAAGAACTAATTTGTTAGGTACATCCATCTCTTCTTTTGACCAGTAATCAGCTATTTTTTTCATGAAATGACTTACTGTCCTATCACAATACAACTGATGATTTAGCTTAATTTTTAAAAATAGACAAACTTTTTTCTTCTGTTTGTATTTCATAACCCAAAAGAGGCATTTTTGCATTGAAGACAGTTTCCCTTCACCTGAAATCAGTGCAGATGATAAGGCTTTCATTCATTGCTTTGTATCCCCTTGCTCTCCAGTATATAGTACCTGTCAGTGGTTGCCAAGCAACCATGACAATTGTGTGGTTCATATACACTGGGCATGCATTCATTGCCATTATGCTATATTGTTGTGTGTGTGTGTATTTAAATAAGAATACAACTATGGGATCAGAATGAGAGACTTATGATAAACTAGGATAAGTGGAGACATATGAAACCTTTACTAAGCATCTGTCACCAACATTAGGTAATTTAGAGGCTGTTTTATGCTGATTCTTTATAAGTGAAGATTCTAAGAAAATTGATCTTTTTATGAATTTTATTTTCTAAAATAAACTTAATGGGTAAGCCCATCATACATTTGATGGGCTTAGAGGATGAAGGATTTTGAAAGATAGTGAACATGCAGGGAAGTGTTGCAAGAGAGGGCTGTCAAGATTGTAGGTATAAAGGTAAGGGTCTGTAGATTCTCTCATCCTAGACACTCATCTTGTTTCAAGCTCATTCACTAGCTCTTCAGTAGCTATCTTCATGGTGAGCTTAAGAAGAAAAAAATGTTACAGTGTGAAGTGAATGTGCTGAAAATCTATCCATCTGAAATGAACAGAATTGGCCTGGAATCATTGTTCTATGTGCCATTTCTTTAAAAATAAAAAAACATATTTTGAAATAGGGAGGGAAAAAAAAAAGATCTGAGAAGTAAAATGCTTTCCTTGTTTATGAGACTAGTATCATATGAGTAGCATTTTGCAAAAAAAAAAATACTTTTTACAATGCTGTAAAATTTATCAAGAAGGCTTTCTCACTGAGTATGGTATCAAACTAGTTAGCCACTCACACCCAAAACTGTGACAATGTGTTACCAATTCTGTCACCACTCAGTTATCTTTGACCACATGGCTGGAAACAACTCTTATATGTTTACTTCTCTTGAGTATATCTTTTCATGGCTTACCCACAAAGGAATGTACTTGTTTTAAACAATCTGGTAACTTCTAAGACTCTATTTAAATATATTTTAAAATACATTACCTGGAAGAAATATATAACCTCCTCTGAACCTCAGTTTATTTATTGATCACAGAATTATAGAACTATGATCAATTAATAAATATTACAGGGATACAGATATCTGCTCACATTTGTTCTCAGAGATGTCCTACTATGGAGGACAGGATGTAAATACAATGAGTGGTTTTCAAGAAGATCACTGTTCGTAGTATGCATATCCTACTGCTATAAAAAAGATGACTTAGGGCTTCCCTGGTGGCGCAGTGGTTGAGAGTCCACCTGCCATTGCAGGGGACACGGGTTCATGCCCCGGTCTGGGAAGATCCCACGTGCCGCGGAGCGGCTGGGCCCGTGAGCCACGGCCGCTGAGCCTGCGCGTCCGGAGCCTGTGCTCCGCAACGGGAGAGGCCACAACAGTGAGAGGCTCGCGTACCGCACAAAAAAAAAAAAAAAAAAAGTAAAAGATGACTTAGAGAGTTTGTGTTTATATGTATGTAGGTATATATACATTTATATACACATATGTATATAAAATATTTTTAATTTTATATCCATATCCATATATAATTTAATGTTAATTTATCTTAAAATGAATTAACATTTTATTATAACTTTGATATGAGATTATTTTAATTATGTATATATATTTATTAATTCATGTTTAAATGAAATAATTTATCAAAAAATATTTTGTATGTAATGGTAAAGATGCTTCATTGATAAGAGGGAAATCCCAAAGGGATATGGAAAACATTAAACTATAACACATTAACAGACTAGATGATCTTTATAATTCCCTAAAATTCTATGATTCTATGAATGCTATTTAGGTACCACCTAACCTGGACCTTCAAACCCATTCATCATCAGAGATTATAATATCAAGAGAATCTTGAAAGGGATTGTGACTAATTTTTCTGAGACTAGGTACTTATTATATGCATGCATGCTACCCACTTCAGGATATGTACCTAAAAGGGTTTCTGGTACCAATTCCAATCTGGGGTAGGTTTCCCCCACCACCAACCAGCAAAGTTCTGGCCTACAATTCATCTTAATTCTGCCACTGTCTACCCAGAGATAGCATCAGATGGCACAGGTTAAGGGCCCAGACCTTCAAGACTGCCCTCCCCCTTCCTCCAAGTCACAAGCCCAAGTTATCACCTATGCTTCTGATCCCCAGCTATAGATCAGAGGCTTCCAGGACCCTCTCTTCCAATTTGATTAATTTGCCAGAGCAGCTCACAGAACTCAGAGAAACATTATACTTAATAGATCACTGGTTTATTACAAAAGGATATAATTCAGGACCAGCCTGATGGAAGAAATGTACAGGGCCAGGTATGTGGGAAGGGGCACAGAGCTTCCATTCATTCTTTCTTTCAGCGTGCCACTCTCCCCACATCTCTACATGTTTACCAGTCCAGAAGCTCTCTGAACAAAGTCCTTTTGGGGTTTTTATGGAGACTTCATTACATAGGAATGATTAATTACATCATTTGCCATTGGCGATCCATCTGACCTCTAGCTAGCCCCTCTTGCTTACCTGGAGGTCAGTGGGGTGGGACTGAAAGTTCCAATCCTCTAATCACTTGTTCATCTCTGGCAGCCAGCCCCCATTCTCATGTGCTTTCTGAAAGTCTCCTCATTAACATAACAAAAGCTATCTTTATTGCTCTCAACACTTAGGAAATTCCAAGAGTTTTAGGAACTCTGTGCCAGAAATCAAGGACAAAAACCAAATAGATATTTCTTACAAATCACAATGTAGCATACCAAAATGAGTGCAGATATCCCAGTCATATCAACCTGAACCTCTAAGTACCTGACAGAGCTCTAAGAATGCGACAGTAATTACGACATTTCCTTTATTTCCACTTAACAGAAAAATAGAAAATATTTTTGAAGGATCCAAAGGAAAAATAATTCTCCGATAAGTAGATACCTTATCTTGGTATCAGCGAGTACATAGTAAAGCAATGATACTTGTTATTTTATTCTGAGATTAGTAAGAACTTCAAAATGTATTTATGAGCCAGGGTGTATTTTTACATGGCAAGCGTTCCTTGAGATTTCACATATGCAAGATGTTGCCTACTAAACTTCTACATTTTCCTGGCCATTTAGTGTACTTAACTATCACATTAATCACCATAATAAGCCCAAACTTAGGAAAACATATTGTACTAGGGAACAATAAGTGGATATTTTAATAACCATATACTTAATCTTCCATCTGTTTCCAAAGATTGCAAGTATATTTTGTTGCTATCACATATTAAAGTTTAGTGCCTGAAAAAAAAACGATATAATTGTGCAGTTACTTAAAATATGTCCCCAAACATTTGTTTCCTGTTTTTCCAATGCAAGGGCCTAACTTGTTTGTAAGACCCAAGATTTACGTGACTAAATAAAACTACTTTAAAAGATATCGAGAAGGTTACAAAATCATACCACATCCAAAATTGGACATTTTCAAAGGGCTTATGTCCATGAACTGGTAGTTGAAAGTAGAAAACAAGGAATGTCAATAATGAATTTCAAAAAAGGAAGAAAAAGATAAACTGCTCCTTCTCGATTTCTGAAACAATTGAGAGACAAAGAATTAGCTCTATTGCGAATAAGGGCAAAGTCAGATTGTGTTTTTCGATGTGCCAGCTAAGAGATGAGGAAGCAGAGAGAAGCCCAGTGTTAGCACAATGGCTCTCCCTCCACTGTGAGCAAATTCACTGAAAGCTGTAAGTAACTTACATTGCGCAGTGCTTCTCTATGTTGAAAATACTTTACCTCCCTATTATCAAAACACTTCTCAAAAGCACCTAGATCAATGGCCATTAGGTAAATAATACCATTATAACAATAAATGGTATTATCTAAATATGACAGGAAGAGAAAACCCAAGCATAGACCTTGGGAATGTAACTCGCAAATGTTCATGGAGGTCATTAGCCGCAGAAGCAGGAAGGGAGTTTGGAACCTGGCATAAGACAGGCGTGCATTTATATCGTGGCACAGCAACAGAACAGCTGTGTGACATCTGGTAGCTTCCATCATCTTTCTGAACCTATTTCCTATTTTTCAAAGTGAACTACAACTACATTTGTCTCTAGGTTATTGGGGGAATTAAGTTGAATTAGATAATATTAGTCATAGCACTTGTCATGTGGTCAGTTATAGAACAAATTTTAGTTCCTGTTCCTTCTTGCTACGCTCTAATCTTTACTCACAATGCTGGGCTTTTCCATTGTTCTACAGTATCTCTCTTTAGCAAAGCTATTTCTAACTTGGAATAGATTGGACCGGTAATGTGTAATATATCCATTAAAAGGGGAATACTGGCACAGGCAGACAAGTTGGTTCCTTGATTAAAGGCTAGCAGGCATGGTATGGTACATCAGAGCTTCATAGAAATGTTTTCTAGTTCTGCCCTGCAATACCTGATGCCTCAGTTGCCTACTATAACATTCACTCTGCTTCTGCCTATGACCTGCTTTGTAAAAGCATTTCAACGTCTGGACCTTTATGGACTTTATGGAAGAAATAGCAAGATATCTTGTTTATTTTTTCCGTGAAAAATTTCCAACTTCCACAGGTATTTTTCCCTTCTTTGGAGACAATACATGTGTTAGCCTGGAAATAAACAATAGATGTTAGAACCCACTTTTGTGCTGCCTTAAAAAGAGTGTCATGGTACTGAATTATTCAAGCTACCATTGCTCATTGGTATTATTATGCTCCTGGTACAGTAATTTTTAACAGATACTTCCCAAGAGTTAAATTATACTCCTCCCACTTTTCTACTGTCTGAATTTGGAGAGTAGCCATAATTATATTATTTGAACCCCCATAAAAACTTTTTCATTGAAGCAAAATAAATAGACCAATATCTCAAAATTCACTCACTACTCTAAAGCTCAATGCTTTAATAACTTAATTAAAGAGAGAATGAAGGAGGAGCTTCCTTGGGCATAGTATGTGTATGTTACTTACAGGAGCGCGATTAGAGGCAAGATAATTGAGCTTTAGTCTTAAGTTCATCAATTCAATCATTCAGCATTTGCTGTATGTATATATGTACTATATGTACACCCCTCTGTTCTAAGCATAGTGCTATCCTGTGACTTATTAAGAAAATTAGAAAGGCACAACACACCTGGCCAGACAGGGCTCATAAATACTTTCACGTTTTGGGAATGGCCAATTCTTAAATTATTAACTTTTGGGTAATTGTCATGCAAATAAGTCAGTTTCTGTGATGATTAAAAATACATATTTCCTGTTACCAGTTTCATAAAGGTGTGATGAATATTCAAGTGCTAATCTTTGAGCTCCTTTTTTGCCCATAATTGGGCAACTAAGATGATCAGTTCTCATGCAGTAGAAGAAAAAAGATTTTAAAGATTATCATCTTTATTGTTTTTTTCAGTAATTTCTCCAAGTTGACCTAAATCAGCAGGCTTTATTCACACAATTCTCACTGACTCAATGACATTTATATAGTATCTCAGCATGTTACCAATGTCTATTGACTTTTCTTACTTAGAACTCATCTTAACAATTTGCAATTTACTTTAAAAATGGTATTGTTGCCTCCTAGAATATTACGCTTGATTACTTTTCCTCAATCCTTTTAGAAAATTAGTCCCATTCTGATACTTTACTCTTCCTCTGAGTGTTAAATAGGAGATCATTAGCTCTAAGATTGTGTACTCGATGTCTTAGCTTTGTCCTAAACTCTCAAGCACCTCAGAGAAGTCTTAGCAGACATTTATTGATCTGGATACACTGTCATGAACATTCAGGAAAATATAAGAAATACTATTAAACATGGATGGTCCCCCACAGAAGCTTCTAATCTGAAAATAGTTAAAGTTCAATAAAGATTCATGGATTAAGATAGATATCAGAGATAAAAGGCACTATGTATCCTTAGGATTAAAATTGTTAGATTTCCCATTTGCTAGTGTTGAAGATTATAAACTCTCTACTATTTTTTTCATACTGTGGATTAAAAGTGATGCCAATTATATTTAATTAGCCGGCTTTTTGTATTCTAGGATCCAGCTAAATCTGGACATGCTATTTTGGGGGACATAGAGTGAAATGCACGTTAACTAGAAGGATCACAAGATGGATCTAAAAGCTTTGGTTCAGAATACCTTCTGTCACCTCTTCTGTTTCACTGGTCAAAGCAAGTCACATGACTGAACCTTATGACAGTGGGACAGGGAAAAATAGTAATATTTCTCTTACAGACAGCTGGTACAAGTAACATGACATTGGGGAGAGATGTATAATCCTATTACAGTTAGGCAGCAAATAATTGGAAATAAAAGTACAATTTGTCGTAGACTAACCTTTGGTTACAAAGTGTCATTTTCCTCCCTTTAAAGCACAGAGTACATTTACTCCTCCACTGGGAAAATTTGCAAAAGACTCAAAGTCTAGGATTTTGTAATAATTTCTACATCTGGGTCGATATGGTCAGATGGCAATTTCTACATCTGGCTCCTCTTGATCTGGGTTTTATGAAGTAGGATGCCAGGTTTTTTGCGATTCATCTCAAAAAAACCCCCCAAAATAGTAGCAGGGTGAGGACAAGGTAATTGCTATAAACGCTTCCATTAAAAAAGAGTAAAATAGGAGGCATACAGTAGTCGTCGGTCCATAATTATTCTAAAACCTTGTTGCTAATGTTCCTTAATGAAGCTTCAGTAATGTTCCCCCATAATTGTTTTTCAGTCGATCCATCTCTTTTCTCCTGGCTCCACCTCCTGCCTGACCTTTTCTTTATATTATCCTTGTTGGAATGGACTCATATGGAGAGGGCTGCTGCCTGCCTATAGAAATGGGAGTCTGGGTAAAACTTACTAATTTTGTCTTGAACAATCACAATCCTGTCTAATCCCCACTGAGCTCTTTGAGTAGTACAAGTTTCTCAAAAAACTAGTTGGCTTCACCTGTGTCTCTATTTCTGCTTTGCAACTAAGATCGTCTGTACCATTTTTCTAGATTCCACATATATGCGTTATTATACGATATTTGCTTTTCTCTTTCTGACTTACTTCACTCTGTATGACACTCTCTAGGTCCATCCACATCTCTACAAATGACCCAATTTCTTTCCTTTTTATGGCTAATCTTCCACTGTATATATGTACCACATCTTCTTTATCAATTTCTCTGTCAGTGGACATTTAGGCTGCTTCCATGTCCTGGCTATTGAAAATAGTGCTGCTATGAGCATTGGGGTGCATGTGTTTTTTTGAATTATGGTTTTCTCTGGGTATATGCCCAGTAGTGGGATTGCTGGGTCATATGATAGTTCTATTTTTAGTTTTTTAAGGAACCTCCATACTGTTTTCCATAGTGGCTGTATCAATTTACATTCCCACCGAAAAATATATGAGGGTTCCCTTTTCTCCACACCCTCTCCAGCATTTATTGTTTGTAGATTTTTTGATGATGGCCATTCTGACGGGTGTGAGGTGATACCTCATTGTAGTTTTGATTTGCATTTCTCTGATGATTGATGATGTTGAGCATCTTTTCAAGTGTTTGTTGGCAATCCGTATGTCTTCTTTGGTGAAATGTCTATTTAGGTCTTCTGCCCATTTTTGGATTGGTTGTTTGTTTTTTTGATATTGAGCTGCATGAGCTGCTTGTGTATTTTGGAGATGAATCCTTTGTCAGTTGCTTCATTTGCAAATATTTTCTCCCATTCTGAGGGTTGTCTTTTCATCTTGTTTATGGTCTCCTTTGCTGTGCAATAGGTTTGAAGTTTAATTAGGTCCCATTTGTTTAGTTTTCTTTTAATTTTCATTACTCTAGGAGGTGGGTCAAAAAAGATGTTGCTGTGGTGTATGTCAAAGAGTGTTCTGCCTCTGTTTTCCTCTAAGAGTTTTATAGTGTCTGGTCTTAAATTCAGTATGGATACCAAGGGGGAAAAGCGTGGGGTGAGAGGAATTGGGAGACTGGGATTGACACATATACATTATTGATACTATGTATAAAATGGACAAGCGATGGGAACATGCTGTATAGCACCAGGAACTCACCTAGTGCACAGTGGTAACCTAAATGGGAGGGGAGTCCAAAAGGGAGGGGGTATCTGTATGTGTATGACTGATACATTTTGTTGTGCAGTGGAGGCTAACAGAACATGGTAAAGCAACCATACTTCAATAAAAATTAATTAAAAAAAATAAGTCATGGAGATGTAATGTACAGCATGGTGACTATAGTTAATAATACTGTATTGTATATTTGAAAGTTGCTTAGAGAGTAGATCTTAAAAGTTCTAAAAATATTTATAACCATGTGTGGCAATAGATGTTGATTAGACTTACTGTGGTGATCATTATACAAATATCAAATCATTAAGTTATATACCTGAAACTAATATAATGTTGTAAATCAATTACATCTCAATTTAAAAGATTTAAGACTGGATTAATAAAACAAAAAATAGAGGCAAACCTTAAATAAAGATCACAGAGAAAGAAAAAAACAAACAAAAAGAACTAGTTGGTTTTATATATTTTTGATCCTAGTAAATTCTGTATGCCAGTAGTGACACCCACCCTTCTTTTTGATATATGCCTCTTTCTCCAGACTTATTTACAGGATACTTGAGCATTTCAGGTTTCAATAGCGGATTCATGCCCTTAATCTTATTTCCTTGAGCCGTGTTGTCCACTGAACATGCAACTGACCATACTTTAATTAAACAAGCAAATTTTAAAGAATTTTTGAAGATTGTGCTCTTGATTTGAACTTAAAATTTACTCTAATTCGCTCATTTTGTATTAAAAAATTCTGTCATATCTCTTCTGATTATCTCAACTTGGGTTATGAGTTTTCTGGCATTCTTAGCTATTCAAATTTGGTAGGAGAAGAACATGGCATAGACTCTTATCAGAGACCCACTAGCCTCTAAGCTTCATCTTTCCCTGTACAGTTGTCCCTCTTCAGTTTCTGCAGGGGATTGGTTCCTGCTCGCTCCTATGGATACCAAAATCTGAAGATGCTCAGTCTCTTACAGAATGATGTAGTACAGTCTGCCGTCTGTATCCATGGGTTTCTCATTCACAAATACAGAGGACAGACTGTATAACTCTTTCCCCCTTTGCCAGTACAGGAAACTTCCATCTAGTTTTGCAGGTTGAAAGTAGTATTAATGAGTAATACTGATGCTGAATAATCACACATTCTTCCAAGTCTGTTATTTTATGCCTGAAAAAAAGTTTTTAAAAATATATTGCATTTTTCTTTGTGTTCTGTCCTATTATCCTCCTCTTAAGATAATGATGGTGGATTTTCTTCAAAGAAGAAAATGGACATAGGAAACTAAGGAAAAATACAGCAATTGCTTTTCTAAATATTATCCTCCTACAGATGATCTTATTAAATTTTCTTTCCTTCCTCTGTTACTATTGCCACTTTCCTTTGCCAGAGAGCTGAATGAGAAGCTATTTAGATGAAGTTAGGTATGGCTCAACTATGATATTATACTACATTCTTTACAAAGAGGATTTTTTGTGAAGTATCTCAATATTATAAGTTTGTTTCAGTGGGAAGCAAGATGTTGTATAAGCATAGTAAATTTTGGCTTTTTATCCACTTGGATGTTCTTATAATGTCCACACTTGTATACATTGGTAAGACTAGCTCCATTGACAGAACATATATGTTAAGTCTCTATACCTTTGTATTCAACATTTTTACTATTATTTTTATCTTTTATGCCATTTGGTTAATTTGGATTAAACTGTCTTTAACATGGGGAAAACATCCACTTACATTTGAAGAGGAGAATATATATATGAGCTTCTTAGGTATTTTAGGGAATTAAGACTTTCAGTTGTGCATAATGTAGGTAAACATTGGGCAGTGCTTTATTTTTAGTCTTTCTTTTGTTCTATATATATATTATATATACATATATATTAGGTACTTTCTATGAAGTGGCTAGCATACTATGGAGAAGACAGGCCTTGAAATGAGTTTACAATACAAACTTATGAGTAAATTGAGGCAAAAATGTCTTATGAGAAGGTATTAGATAATGTGAAGAATAATTACATACAACAGAGGATTGAAGTAAAGAGGGACTGGTTAACAAGAAGTAAAGAGAACTCTAAAGAATACAAGAATAGCAAATATAAGGAGCAGCCACTACCACTAACTCTGAGATAGAACATCCAAGAAAAAGCCCATGTCCTTCTCCCAAGGGCTGAGATCCAGACCTTGTTGGAGAGGGCCTTCCATGGTTCACTGTACAGCTAAGTCACTGTAGTGCTGCACCAGCAGAACTTGCTGGAAATCTACCCTCTAGAACTTTCCAGAAATAGGTCCTCTTGGGTGTTGGGGAAAACTGTTGATGAGGAGGTGTTTTATCAGACACACTGCTACAAAGTGTGCCCAAAGAGGAAGTGCACAGCAGGAGCTGGGCACTGGAGAAGCCACATACTTTGGGAACTGACTGAGCAGAGCTCACAGGAAGCAGGGAGCAAACCCTTTTCTCCTGATATTTCTCTATAGTACTTTTTAGTACAAAGTTATAGTACAAAGTACAAAGTACTTTGTACAAAGTACTTAGTACTTAAGTACTAAGTACAAAGTACTTAATACTTAGTACTAAGTACAAAGTACTTAATAGTACAAAGTACAAAGTATAGTACTATAGTACAAAGTTAAAATGTGCCTGCCAAAAAAATATTTAAAGGGCCCAAATCCATTTTCACAAAGCAGGCAAAAAGAATGAATTGGAGCTGAGAGGCAATAAATGGTTAACTGGCACAGATAGGTACCTAACGAAATCTATGATGAAGAGATCTAGTGAGTGAAAGCTTTAAGTTGAGATCTAATGAATTGGAAAGTTCTGCTGCTGCTAGCAAAACAGATTAGTAGTTATTCTAGAAAAACATTTTTTATACCAGTCAGTGCTGAAAGCTGATTACATGTGATAGATATCTAAAAATATAAGGGAAGGTACACACACACACACACACACACACACACACAAAGGGAATTCTTGGGGGACATAAATGAAGAAATAAAATCTGAGTAGTAAACAGGAGTAAATTCTGGGCTTTCCGAAGATGTCTGCTAAGAGCAGGAAACCAGGAGTAGTTTTAAGAGCTACTTATCAAAGGTGACAATGTCTTAAGCCTGTACAAGGTAAAAGGTACAAATCAGACTCTCATATTTAGCTTTGCATCTTAAGGGGAAAATGTTAATCAGGGAAAATTTACTCCATCACAGAAACATGAACATAGTAACTATTTTTTAGCCACAGCACTGGATAGGAAAAAAAAAAAAAGAATTTCCCTAGAGAGTTTGTAATTCAGTCTCTCTACCAACAAGGTTTTGGGCTTAAGTCTGCATTACCAAGGCATCTCAGAAAACCTAAAGCCAGTAAAATTAACTAAAGATGGGCTTCCCTTGTGGCACAGTTGTTGAGAGTCTGCCTGCCGATGCAAGGGACACGGGTTCGTGCCCTGGTGCAGGAGGATCCCACATGCCGCAGAGCGGCTGGGCCCGTGAGCCATGGCCACTGAGCCTGCGCGTCCGGAGCCTGTGCTCTGCAACGGGAGAGGCCACAACAGTGACAGGCCCACATACCGCAAAAAAAAAAAAAATTAAAATTAACTAAATTAAAAATTAAGTTAAAAATTAACTAAAAAAAAAAAAATTAACTAAAGATATCCTGAGATAGTAACTAACTCCTTGGCCACTTGGCATGAGTAAATGCAAATCTTCTCTAGAGGAACTCATCATATGAGCTCAAAATCCAAAATTAAGAGCACATAAGAAAATATGCTACCATAAGAGATAGCAATCAAATTTTAATTGACAATTAAAAAATATATAAACAATGAATCAAAATTCTTTAAAAACACAGATAAAATGTGAAAAGAAATTTTTAAAATAGAAAAAATTATGATTACAAACTGATAATTTAATGGACAAATTATACAGCATATGGAGCATACTTGAGAAAATAAACTGGCATAGAAATCTGAAGAAGTTATTGATGGAAGTGTGAAGAAAAAATAGATAAAATATGACAGATTAGGGCTTCCCTGGTGGCGCAGTGGTTGTGAGTCTGCCTGCCGATGCAGGGGACACGGGTTCATGCCCCGGTCCAGGAAGATCTCACATGCCGCAGAGCGGCTCGGCTCGTGAGCCATGGCTGCTGAGCCTGTGCGTCCGGTGCCCGTGCTCTGCAATGGGAGAGGCCACAGCAGTGAGAGGCCCGCGTACCACAAAAAAAAAAAAAAAAAAAAAAAGACAGATTAAAAGGTATAAACAGTAAAATTAAAAGATCTAAGTTAAGTTGAATTAGAGTTACACAGGAAATATGAGGAATTAGTTGCAAAGATATATTGGAAAAATAACTGAGAAGAGGTTAGTTAGGCAAAGGGAAAGTAGAATTGAGGTTGGCGTGTGCTATGGATTGGTTTGTGCCTCCCCACCTAAAATTCATATATTGAAGCCCTAACCCCCAATGTGATGGTATTTGAAGATGCAGTCTTTGGGATGTAGCTAGAGTTAGGTTAGGTTCCGAGAGTGGGGGCCTCATGATGGCATTAGCAGTCTTATAAAAAAGGAGAGATATCTTTCTGTCTTTCTCCATGTGCACATACTGAAGAAACACCATATGAAGATGTAGTGAGAAGATGGCTATCTGCAACCCAAGAAGAGTGCCCTCACCAGAAACTGATCAGTTGGCACCTCGATCTTGATTTCTTCAGAGTATGTTGGCTAAAAATTCAGTCTTGACTATATTGTAGAGTTCAAGTTCAGGGAAGAAATTAACCTGGAATTCTATGTGGAGGCTAGATCACGAAAAGCCCTGTCATCTGTGCTTAAGAGTAATTTATATCCAAAAGGCAAGAGGAGCCTTTAAAGTATTTTGAGATATAGACTTCATCCTAGGTAATATTGAATTGAAGTGTTCAGGTAAATACATTAAAACTGGTTGTGACTTAAAAAGGGAGTTGCTCTATGTCAGCAAGATGGCAGACTAGGGCACTGCAGGCCCTTCTTCCCCTACAGAGACCCTGAATTAGCAATAATTAACAGTTGAGGAAACTGTAGTGTACCCCACCCAATCTTTGATTGGGGTGTACTCCCACCCTTCCTTTCTGCAGTGTAGCTTTCCTGTCCCTTAAATAACTGTCCTGTCTCTCTTACTTTTAAATTCTAAATTTGTAGTTTTGATTTAAAAAACGACCTTCCTCAGAGCTTATGATTTCTCTGCTTAAGAGCTTTGGATACTTTTTAATGGATTATATCTAAATTATTTGGTAAAACACTTTAGGGCTTTCATAATAAACCATAAATAACATCTAGGCTCATCACCATAGGTTCCCAAGCATCTCAGATTCTATGATCCAGAACAATCTATTAGATTTCTTGTTACCATTCATTTTCAGTGTTATCTAGAGTGTGTGTAGATTTGTAAAGTCAAATCACCTGAGTTCCAATTCCAACTCTTCCACTCATCAGCTGTATGACCTTGACATGTTACCTACCTTTCTAGTCCTGTTTTGCTACATATGTAAAATGTATATAGGATGCTTAATAAGTATTAGCTAGTATTTTGCTTAGATATGCCATATCATTCTCTACTCAATTTCAGAAACTCAATGTAACTGTCTGTTTTCCTATTACATTTATCTGGATTTACCCCCAGAAAAAAATTCACCACTTTCTTCTTCCAAAAGCACTTTCTATACAGCTTTGCTAGAGAGCCTTTACTATCTGTTATCTACCCATTTATCTATTACTCTGTCTACTTATTTCCATTAGTTTATAAGTCTGCCCAAGTAGACAGAAGATCTGAAAGCAGGGACCATGTAGTATTCTTTGTGCTCCCATTGTCTAGCTGCTTGATAAATATTTGTTGGATAAGTGGACAAAATATAAAGACTAAATTATCAAGAAAATAGTGGAAAGTAAATGATTATATATAATTAGTAAATTTTACAACACTTTTGTCCAGAAACATGAACACATAACATTACCAAAAATGAGTAATCTTTAAGAGTACTTTAGTTTTTAATGCTTTATTTCCTATTTCCTTTAGAAAAATGAAGAATATCAGCCACAGTGATAAAGTGTGAATGTTACCATAAAAAAAGGATGGGGGTAATTCTTGTTGCTTGATTATAAAGATGCAATACAATTAGATTTGGTCTCTTCCCAGTTTAATTTAGTTTATCCCCTTAGGAGAGATCCATTCACCATATTTAATTTAGCTATAATATAACTCAGTGTAGTAAATATTTTCCAGAAAAAAAATCTTAATGAGTTGAAGACATGCACCAAAAGATTCTGATTTCTCTATAAGAATACTTTGTTTTTATTGTATTAATAATGCTTAAGAGGCAAATCTTACTTCCTAAAGTAATTCTGCTTAAAAATTTCATTAAAAACACCTCAAAGTTTAGATGCCAACAGACCAAATTTAGATAGGATTTAGAACTGTTAGAAATTTTAACTTTTTCCCCAATCTGAATAAAAGAAAAAAATATAATGATAGAGGAAAAGAAAGGAAGAAAAGAATAGAGGAAAGGAGGAAGTGAGGGGGGAAAGTGAATGAAGGAGAAGGGAAGGGGAGGGAAGAAAAGGAGGAAATCCCACTTTCCTATGCTAAATCAAAATGAGATGTTACCGTACAGCATGTGAAGTAATTATTATTCAACACAAGTCACAGTCTTTTTTGCTTAAAATGCTCAGATTTTCTATCTATCTTACTTAAGATAATCAACACAGTTTTACAGTTAACATTTAGCATCTGACTTTCAGCATACATCCAAAGAAAAAAGGTGTTCACCTAATTGCAGAATGTTTATCAGTGATACAATCTCTTAGAAAGAATTCTGACTTGGATCACATTCCTTTTCTTATTGTCACCAGCATTATCAGCCATGGATTGAAGACTGTTCCTACAAGTTGGAGCTTGGATACATTCCTTAGTAGGAGCTGTGCTATTGCCTTAGGATAGCTTGTAACACCTTTGAGAGCTGAACAGAGTTCTTAATCTTCATTTTATTATAGAAATTCAACAGTCTTGGAAAGCTTCAAAAATAACTACACAGCCATGAAACTTCATCAGTGCCAAACAGTCTGTGATATCAAAACTAACTGACTGTGATTCTAATTTTAAGGGACCTTACCAAAGAATGGTAATGTGTATTTCAGTATTCATTCTCTTTTCCTGGCTCCCATATGATTTCCATCAAGTTAAGAAACCATTTTTCCATGTTCCAATGATATCTCTACTGGGGATCCAGAAATCATGCTCTGATATTCTCCCTTTTGCATCATTATCAGTGATGCATTTTTTGAAATGAGGACTTGGATGACAATTTGAAAGATGACAGAACAGAATCTTCCAGAGTGTTTGTCATGATATTGCCTCAGTGGTGTTTAAAGCAGCAAAATCTTTATTTGAGAAGAAACTAAGAACATATGACTATGACTGGAAAACACCAGGGAGAAGATAGTTGAGGAGGAAAACATGTAATTTAAAAAGTTACTTTTTGGTGCTCCTTCCCCATAAATACAGCCCATCCTGAACTCTCCACAGACTGGCCTATGACTTGCAATACTGTGCCTTCTAGAATTGCAGTTCCTCTGCTATTCCCAAGTAAACTCAAGTTCAGAAACCCCATTAAAGGCTCTGGCCTAGAGTTTCTTCTTGCTCCTGTCTTTGCCACCCGACCAAACTCTGGAGCTTCTGTGGCCCTGCATAGCATGCAGTGACTCCCCTCTAGGATCTCCGTATGGCTGAACAGGGTCTTGGTGCTCTGACCTGGTGTCAGGCCTGAGGTGGGAGAGACTAGTTCAAGACATTGGACCACCAGAGACCTTCCAGCCCCACGTAATATCAATCGGTGAAAGCTCTCCCAGAGATTTCTGTCTCAAGGCTAAGACCCAGCTCCACTCAATGACCACTGCTGGACACTCCATGCCAAACAAATAGCAAGACAGGAACACAAACCCACCCATTAGCAGAGAGGCTGCCTAAAATCATACTAAGTTCACAGACACCCCAAAACACCACCAGACATGGTACTGCCCAACACAAAGACAAGATCAAGCCTCATCCACCAGAATACAGGAACCAGACCCCTTCACCAGGAAGCCTACACAACCCACTGAACCAATCTTACCCACTGGGGTCAGACACCAAAAACGATGGGAACTATAAACCTGCAGCCTGCAAAAGGGAGACCCCAAACACAGTAAGTTAAACAAAATGAGAAGACAGACAAATAGGCAGCATATGAAGAAGCAAAGTAAAAACCCACCAGACCAAACAAATGAAGAGGAAATAGGCAGTCTACCTGAAAAAGAATTCAGAGTAATGATAGAAAAGATGATCCAAAATCCTGGAAATAGAATGGAGAAAATGCAAGAAACATTTAACAAGGACCTAGAAGAACTAAAGAAAAAATAAACAGTGATGAATAACACAATAAATGAAATTAAACGTTCTCTAGACGGAATCACTAGCAGAATAACTGAGGCAGAAGAACGGATAAGTGACCTGGAAGATAAAAGAGTGGAAATAAATACTGCAGAGCAGAATAGAGAAAAAAGAATGAAAAGAATTGAGGACAGTCTCAGAGACCTCTGGGACAACATTAAACACACCAACATTTGAATTATAGGGGCCCCAGAAAAAGAGAAAAAGAAAGGGACTGAGAAAATATTTGAAGAGATTATAGTTGAAAACTTCCCTAATATGGGAAATAAATAGTCAAGTCCAGGAAGTGCAGAGAGTCCCATACAGGATAAATCCAAGGAGAAACATGCCAAGACACATATTAATCAATCTTTCAAAAATTAAATACAAGGAAAAAGTATTAAAAGCAGCAAGAGAAAAGCAACAAATAACAAAAAAGGGAATCCCCATAAGGCTAAGAGCTGATCTTTCAGCAGAAACTCTGCAAGCCAGAAGGGAGTAGCAGGACATATTTAAAGTGATGAAAGGGAAAAACCTACAGCCAAGATTACTCTACCTCACAAGGATCTCATTCAGATTCAGCAGAAGCTCTGCAAGCCAGAAGGGAGTGGCAGGACATATTTAAAGTGATGAAAGGGAAAAACCTACAGCCAAGATTACTCTACCTAGCAAGGATCTCATTCAGATTCAATGGAGAAATTAAAACCTTTACAGACAAGCAAAAGCTAAGAGAATTCAGCACCACCAAACCAGCTTTACAACAAATGCTAAAGGAACTTCTCTAGGCAGGAAACGCAAGAGAAGGAAAAGACCTACAATAAGAAACGCAAAACAATTAAGAAAATGGTAATAGGAACATACATATCGATAACTACCTTAAATGTAAATGGATTAAGTGCTCCAACCAAAAGACACAGACTGGCTGAATGGATACAAAAACAAGACCCGTATATATGCTGTCTACAAGAGACCCACTTCAGAGCTAGGGACACATACAGACTGAAAGTGAAGGGGTGGAAAAAGATATTCCATGTAAATGGAAATCAAAAGAAAGCTGGAGTAGCAATTCTCATATCAGACAAAATAGAATTTAAAATAAAGACTATTACAAGAGACAAGGAAGGACATTACATAAGGAGCAAGGGATCAATCAAAAAAGAAGATATAACAATTGTAAATATTTATGCACCCAACATAGGAACACCTCAATACAAAAGGCAAATGCTAACAACCATAAAAGGGGAAGCCAACAGTAACACAATAGTAGGAGATTTTAACACCCCACTTTCACGAGTGGACAGATCATCCAAACAGCAAATAAATAAGGAAACACAAGCTTTAAATGACACATGAAACAAGATGGACTTAATTGATATTTATAGGACATTCCATTCGATCACAAAAGAACACACTTTCTTCTCAAGTGCTCATGCAACATTCTCCAGGTTAGATCATATATTGGGTCACAAATCAAGCCTTGGTAATTTTAAGAAAATTAAAATCATATCAAGTATCTTTTCTGACCACAGTGCTATGAGACTAGATATCAGTTACAGGAAAAAAAAACTGTAAAAGATACAAACACATGGCGGCTAAACAATACACTACTAAATAATCAAGAGATCACTGAAGAAATCAAGGAGGAAATCAAAAAATACCTAGAAGCAAACGACAATGAAAACACAACAACCCAAAACCTATGGGATGCAGCAAAAGCAGTTCTAAGAGGGAAGTTTATAGCAATACAATCCTATGTCAAGAAACAAGAAAAATCTCAAATAAACAACCTAACCTTACACCTAAAGCAATTAGAGAAAGAGGACCAGAAAAACCCAAAGTTAACAAAAGGAAAGAAATCATAAAAATCAATTCAGAAATAAAGGAAAAAGAAATGAAGGAAACAACAGTAAAGATCAATAAAACTAAAAGCTGGTTCTTTGAGAAGATAAACAAAATTGATAAAACATTAGCCAGACTCATGAAGAATAATAGGGAAAAGACTCAAATCAACAGAATTAGAAATGAAAGAGGAGAAGTAACAACTGACACTGCAGAAATACAAAGGATCATGAGAGATTACTACAAGCAGCTATATACCAATAAAATGGACAACCTGGAAGAAATGGACAAATTCTTAGAAAAGCACAACCTTCCAAGACTGAACCAGGAAGAAACAGAAAATATAAACAGACCAATCACAAGCACTGAAATTGAGACTGTGATTAAAAATTTTCCAAAAAAACAAAAGCCCAGGACCAGATGGCCTCATAGGCGAATTCTATCAAACATTTAGAGAAGAGCTAACACCTATCCTTCTCAAACTATTCCAAAATATAGCAGAGGGAAGAACACTCCCAAACTCATTCTACAAGGCCTCCATCACCCTGATACCCAAACCAGACAAATATATCACAAAAAAAGGAAATTATAGACCAATATCACTGATGAACATAGATGCAAAAATCCTCAACAAAATACTAGCAAACAGAATCCAACAATACATTAAAAGGATCATACACCATGATTAAGTGGGGTTTATCCCAGGAATGCAAAGATTTTTCAGGATATGCAAATCAATCATTGTGATACATCAAATTAACAAATTGAAGAATAAAAACCATATGATAATATCTGTAGATGTATAAAAAGATTTCAACAAAATTCAACACCCATTTATGGTAAAAACCCTCAAGAAAATAGGCATAGAAGGAACTTACCTCAACGTAATAAAGGCCATGTATGACAAAACCACAGCCAACATCATTCTCAATGGTGAAAAACTGAAACCATTTCCTCTAAGATCAGGAACAGGACAAGGTTGTCCACTGTCACCACTATTATTCAACATAGTTTTGGAAGAGTTAACCACAACGATCAGAGAAAAAAGAAATATAAGGAATCCAAATCAGAAAAGGAGAAGTAAAACTGTCCTTGTTTGCAGATGACATGATAATATACACAGAGAATCTTAAGATGCCACCAGAAAACTACTAGAGGTAATCAATGAAATTGGTAAAGTAGCAGGTTACAAAATTAATGCACAGAAATCTCTTGGACTCACATACACTAATGATGAAAAATCTGAAAGAGAAATTAAGAAAACGCTCCCATTTACCATTGCAACAAGAAGAGTATAATACCTAGGAATAAACCTACCTAAGGAGACAAAAGACCTCTATGCAGAAAACTATAAGGTGACTGATTAAAGAAATTAAATACGAATCAAACAGATGGAAAGATATACCATGTACTTGGATTGGAAGAATCAACATTGTGAAACATTGCTATACTACCCAAAGCAATCTACAGATTCAATGCAATCCCCATCAAGCTACCAATGGTATTTTTCACAGAACTAGAACAGAAAATTTTACAGTTTGTTTAGAAACACAAAAGACCCCGAATAGCCAAAGCAATCTTGAGAAACACAAACGGAGCTGGAAGAATCAGGCTCCCTGACTTCAGACTATACTAAAAAACTACAGTAATCTAGACAGTATGGTACTGGCACAAAACAGAAATATAGATCAATGGAACAGGATAGAAAGCTGAGAGATAAATCCACTCATATGGTCACCTTATCTTTGATAAAGGAGGCAAGAATATACAATGGAGAAAAGACAGTCTCTTCAGAAAGTGGTGCTGGGAAAACTGGACAGCTACATGTAAGAGAATGAAATTAGAACACTCCGTAACACCATGCACAAATATGAATTCAAGGGCTTCCCTGGTGGTGCAGTGGTTGAGAGTCTGCCTGCCGATGCAGGGGACACAGGTTCATGCCCCGGTCCGGGAAGATCCCACATGCCGCGGAGCGGCTGGGCCCCTAAGCCATGGCCGCTGGGCCTGCACTTCCAGAGCCTGTGCTCCGCAACGGGAGAGGCCACATCAGTGAGAGGCCCGCATACTGCAAAAAAAAAAAAAAAAAAAAAGAACTCAAAATGGCTTAAAGACCTAAATGTAAGCCCAGACACTATAAAACTCTTAGAGGAAAACATAGGCAGAACACTCTATGACATACATCACAGCAAGATCCTTTTGACCCACCTACTAGAGAAATGGAAATAAAAACAAAAATAAACAAATGGGACCTAATGAAACTTGAAAGCTTTTCCACAGCAGAGGAAACCATAAACAAGACAAAAAGACAACCCTCAGAATGGGAGAAAATATTTGCAAATGAAGCAAATGACAAAGGATATATATAGGAGATATATATAGGAGAATAAAATGACACTTCTGATACTTTTGATAACCCTAAAAATATTCAGGAACCCTAGTCATCTAGCTGTCTTCTTCCACATAGGTGTTCGATATGCATGAGTTACCTTTTTTTTTCCCTCTAGAAACCCAAATAAACCACAAGCTTAGCAGTTATATCTGTATCTGCACAACTGGAATAAAAACTGGAAAAGTCATCACTGATGTCTATATATTGTCTGGTTTCTACAAATAAATGATCTGTAACTCATAATAATTATTTTAATATCCCTTTCTCTTCCTAGTCACTGAAGATTTTTTCTCAGCTAAAACTAGTGTTTTAAATTTTAAGGTTCCATATCAGACTTTATTACTTTAAGAATCATGTGTACCTTATTTATTTTTTATTTCAAATTCTTGAATCCTAAAATCTAAACTGAGATATTTAGAATAATAGTCACTTCTGTGCGGGGGATGAGATATGAAATCACCATGAGACCCGAATTTACAATTTATGTAGAGGACAGAATTGAAGAACATGATAGAATTAGGGAAAAATCAATGACTGAGTTCCTAAGTGAGCTGAGTACAGTAGGAGCTCAAAATAGAAATAGTTAAAAGTATAAACCACAGTTTTAAAAAATACTGGTTCTATAAATAGGGGATAGTGATGTATGAGGTACCTGGCTTGGATATGATGCTTTCTCAGTCTAAATTCCTCATGATAACCTTGTTGTAAAGTCTAAATATCATAACCCATGAAAAGCAAGTACCAGAGCTTTGCATGTATGTGTTGGTACTTGATACCTTATTATCTTATTATCTATGTGGAGTAGAAGAATGAACGAAATTCTGATGGATGAAATATGACTTGAATTGGTCATTCAAGTTGTTATAGGATTTTAAAAGGTAATCTGAGTATGCTAATTCAAGGAGGAAAGCAAACAAAGGCATGGAGGCAGGAACACACATGCTTCCTTAGGAGATAACAGAGAAAACTGCCCTATTAGAGTAAAAGATTCTTGGAGAGAATAACAAACTTGATAACAAATTTGGATGTCATATGGGCCACCTATTAAAGATCAAGTAAAATAACTGAAATTAAAAACTTTTGCCAAATTATCTAAATCTTTTGTCAAACACAGAATCATAGTGTGACAATCCTAGAGAAAGGCTTTGTGATAAATTCTACTTTTACTATTATCTGTCATAATAGGCTAGTTATGTGGCAATAGCAAATTACTCCCCAAATTCAATGGCTAAATACAATGAAAGTCTGTTTCCGCTAACAGCATATGTCCAATGTGCACTACCTGAGGTCTCTGAATATCATGGCCATTCAGACACAACACTAATGAGGACTCAAGTCTCTACACAAGCTTCCATTAGTGTAAAGGCAGAAAAGACCGCAGACCATACTCTGGCTTATAAAATTACAGCCTAGAGCTGAAGCATGCCGTTTCTGTCTCAGTTGAAGACTTGGTCAAAACAAGACACATGGCTGCCTGACTCACAGACAGCTAATAAGTGCAATTCTACTCAGAGAACTGAGTATTTTTGAGCCAGCCTTAATTACTCCATAATTGTAAATATTCATTTTGAATCACTGTTGCCTATTATACTAAAATAATTTTAGAATCTGAATATATCTTCTCATCTGGGAAAAAGTTTGCTATTTATATTGTAAGTTATGTACATTCTTTTAAATTTCTTAGTGTTTATCCTGATGATTACAATTAGCTTTTCAATTTATAACAATCTAGTTCAGATTTATTTTGAATTTTATTCTTTTTTTATACAGCATGTTCTTACTAGTTATCTATTTTATACATGTTAGTGTATATATGTCAATCCCAATCTCCCAATTCATCCCACCACCACCACCCCACCACTTTCCCCCCTTGGTGTCCATAAGTTTGTTCTCTACATCTGTGTCTCTATTTCTGACTTGCAAACCGATTGTACCATTTTTCTACATTCTACATATATGTATTAATATACGATATTTGTTTTTCTGACTGACTTTACCCTCTATGACAGTCTCTAGGTCTATCCATGTCTCTACAAATGATTCAATTTTTTTCCTTTTTATGGCTGAGTAATATTCCATTGTGTGTGTGTGTGTGTGTGTGTGTGTGTGTGTGTGTGTGTGTGTGTATATATATTTTTATATATATATATATATATATATCTCACATCTTTTTTATCCATTCATCTGTCAATGGGCATTTAGGTTGCTTCCGTGATCTGGCTATTGTAAATAGTGCTGCAGTGAACACTGGGGAGCATGTGTCTTTTTGAATTATGGTTTTCTCAGGGTATATGCCCAGTAGTGGCATTGCTGGGTCATATGGTAATTCTATTTTTAGTTTTTTAAGGAACCTCCATACTTTTCTCCATAGTGGCTTTATCAATTTACATTCCCACCAACAGTGCAAGAGGGTTCCCTTTTCTCCACACCAGGATTTGTGGTTTGTCAATTTTCTGATGATGCCCATTCTAACCAGTGTGGGGTGATACCTCATTATAGTTTTGATTTGCATTTCTCTAATAATTAGTGATGTTGAGCAGCTTTTCATGTGCCTCTTGGCCATCTGTATGTCTTCATTGGAGGGAAATCTATTTAGGTCTTCTGCCCATTTTTTGATTGGGTTGTTTGTCTTTTTAATATTGAGCTGTATGAGCTGTTTACATATTTTGGAAATTAATCCTTTGTCCATTGACTCGTTTGCAAATATTTTCTCCCATTCTGAGGGTTGTCTCTTCATCTTATTAGTAGTTTCCTTTGCTGTGAAAAAGCTTTTCCATTTCATTAGGTCGCATTTGTTTATTTTTGTTTTTATTTCTATTACTCCAAGAGGTGGGTCAAAAAATCTTGCCGTGATTTATGTCAGAGTATTCTTCCTAGGTTTTCCTCTAAGAGTTTTATAGTGTCCGGCCTTACGTTTAGGTCTTAAATCCATTCTGAGTTTATTTTTGTGTATGGTGTTACAGAGTGTTCTAATTTCATTCTTTTACATGTAGCTGTTCAGTTTTCCCACCACTTATTGAAGAGACTGTCTTTTCCCCATTGTATATCCTTGCCTCCTTTGTCATAGATTAGTTGACCATATGTGCGTGGGTTTATCTCTAGGCTTTCTATCCTGTTCCATTGATGTATATTTCTGGTTTTGTGCCAGTACCATATTGTCTTGATTACTGTAGCTTTGTAGTATAGTCTGAAGTTAAGGATCTGATTCCTACAGTTCCATTTTTTCCCCTGAATATTGCGTTGGCTATTCA
Organism: Phocoena sinus; assembly: GCF_008692025.1. Taxonomy (NCBI): domain Eukaryota; kingdom Metazoa; phylum Chordata; class Mammalia; order Artiodactyla; family Phocoenidae; genus Phocoena; species Phocoena sinus. The sequence goes on along the minus strand of NC_045768.1, from coordinate 74,257,243 downwards.
GGGTCTTTTTTGTCTCCATACCAGTTTTAAGATTTTTTGTTATAGTTCTTAGAAAAGGGCCATTGGTAATTTGATAGGGATTGCATTAAATCTGTAGATTGCTTTGGGTAGTATGGTCATTTTCACAATATTGATTCTTCCAATCCAAGAACATGGAATCTCTCTCTCCATCTATTGGTATCATCTTTGATTCTTTCATCAGTGTCTTATAGTTTTCTGAGTACAGGTCTTTTACCTCCTTCAGTAGGTTTATTCCTAGGTATTTTATTCTTTTTGTTGAAATGGTGAATGGGATTGTTTCCTTAATTTCTGTTTCTGAACTTTTGTTGTTATTGTATAGGAATGCAAGGGATTTCTGTGCATTAATTTTGTATCCTGCAACTTTACCAAATTCATTGATTAGCTCTAGTAGTTTTCTGGTGGCATCTTTAGAATTATCTATGTGTAGTATCATGTCATCTACAAACAGTGACAGTTTTACTTCTTCTTTCCAATTTGTATTCCTTTTGTTTCTTTTTCTTCTATGATTGCTGTGGCTAGGACTTCCAAAACTATGTTGAATAATAGTGGCAAGAGTGGACATCCTTGTCTTGTTCCTGATCTTAGTGAAAATGCTTTCAGTTTTTCACCATTGAGAATGATGTTTGTCATGTATGGCCTTTATTATGTTAAGGTAGTTTCCCTCTATGCCCACTTTCTGGAGAATTTTTATCATAAATAGGTTTGAATTCTGTCAAAAGCTTTTTCTGCATCTGTTGTGATAATCATATGGTTTTTATTCTTCAATTTGTTAATATGGTGTATCACATTGATCGATTTGCATATATTGAAGAATCCTCGCATCCCTAGGATAAATCCCACTTGATCACAAAAGGGTATGATCCTTTTAATGTATTGTTGGATTCTGTTTGCTAGTATTTTGTTGAGGATTTTTGCATCTATATTCATCAGTGATATTGGTCTGTAATTTTCTTTTTTTTGTAGTATCTCTGCCTGGTTTTGGTATCAGAGTGATGGTGGCCTCGTAGAATGAGTTTGGGAGTGTTCCTTCCTCTGCAACTTTTTGGAAGAGTTTGAGAAGGATGTGTGTTGCTCTTCTCTAAATGTTTGATAGAATTCACCTGTGAAGCCTGGACTTTTGTTTGTTGGAAGATTTTTAATCTCAGTTTCAATTTCATTATTTGTTATTGGTCTGTTCATATTTTCTATTTCTTCCTGGTTCAGTCTTGGAAGGTTATACCTTTCTAAGAATTTTTCCATTTCTTCCAGGTTGTCCATTTTATTGGCATAGACTTGCTTGTAGTAGTCTCTTAGGATGCTATGTATTTCTGCCATGTCTGTTGTAACTTTTCCTTTTTCATTTCTAATTTTATTGATTTGAGTCCTCTCCCTCTTTTTCTTGATGAGTCTGGCTAAAGGTTTATCAATTTTGTTTATCTTCTCAAAGAACCTGGTTTTAGTTTCACTGATTTTTTTGCTGTTGTTTTCTTCGTTTCTATTTCAGTTATTTCTGCTCTTTTTTTATGATTTCTTTCGTTCTACTAACATTGGGTTTTGTTTGTTCTTCTTTCTCTAGTTCCTTTTGATGTAAAGTTAGATTGTTTATTTGGCAGTTTTCTGGTTCCTTGAGGTCTGATTGTATTGCTATAAACTTCCCTCTTAGAACTGCTTTTGCTGCATCCCATAGGTTTTGGATCATCGTGTTTTCATTGTCATTTGTCTCTAGGTATTTTTGGATTTACTCTTTGACTTTTTTCAGTGATCCCTTGGTTATTTAGTAACGTATTGGTTAGCCTCCATGTGTTTGTATTTTTTTATGTTTTTTTTCCCTGGTAATTGATTTCTAATCTCATAGTGCTGTGGTCAGAAAAGATGGTTGATATGATTTCAGTTTTCTTAAATTTACTGAGGCTTGATTTGTGACCCAAGCTGTGATCTATCCTGGAGAATGTTCTGAGTGCACTTGAAGACAGTGTAATCTGCTGTTTTTGGCTGGAATGTCCTATAAATATCAACTAAATCTACCTGGTCTACTGTGTCATGTAAAGCTTGTGTTTCCTTATTAATTTTCTATCTGGATGATCTGTCCATTGGTGTAAGTGAGGTGTTAAAGTCCCCCACTATTATTGTGTTACTGTTGATTTCCTCTTTTATAGTTGTTAGCAGTTGCCTTATGTATTGAGGCGCTCCTATGTTGGGTGCATATATATTTATAATTGTTATATCTTCTTGGATTGATCCCTTGGTCATTATATAGTGTCCTTCCTTGTCTCTTGGAACAGTTTATTTTAAAGTCTAGTTTATCTGATATGAGTATTGCTACTCCAGCTTTCTTTTGGTTTCCATTTGCATGGAATATCTTTTTCCATCCCCTCACTTTCAGTCTGTATGTGTCCCTAGGTCTGAAGTGGGTCTCTTGTAGACAGCATATATACAGGTCTTGTTTTTTTATCCATTCAGCAAACCTGTGTCTTTTGGTTGGAGCATTTAATCCATTCACATTTAAGGTAATTATTGATACGTATGTTCCTATTGATATGTATGTATGTTCTTAATTCTCTTGGGTTTGTTGTTGCAGGTCATTTTCTTCTCTTGTGTTTCCCACTTAGAGAAGTTCCTTTAGCATTTGTTGTAGAGCTGCTTTGGTGGTGCTGAATTCTCTTAGCTTTTGCTTCTCTGTAAAGCTTTTGATTTTTATGTCGAATCTGAATGAGGTCTTTGTCAGGTAGAGTAATCTTGGTTGTAGGTTTTTCCCTTTCATCCCTTTTTTTCTTAATGTGTAAATATTACAATTTATTAAAAGTCATTATTAATTTCAAAACTGGAAAATTTGTCCCATATAAGTGGATAAGTTGAGATATTCATATTAAATATAATACATTTTAAGTTGTGTTTTGGGTTCAAATTTAAAATAAACATACAATTTTTTCACTGTTTATTATTTTTTTAAACTTCCTTGCAGAGTAAACAGTTAAAAAACTCATCAAGCCCCAAGGTGCTATTGCATGGCAACTATTAAGAATATAATAAGGTAACAGACATGGTATTTATTCTAAGTATGTGTACAAAGTAAGCTTTGAGGATCACTTCTCTTTTTCCCCCTTTATTGAGGTGTATATGTTTATATATATATTTATATTTAAATTTATTTATTTATTTTATTTTTGCATTTTATTGTGCCACTCCCTTCTGGCTTGAAGAGTTTTGGCTGAGAAATCAGCTGTTAACCTTATGGGAGTTCCCTTGTATGTTATTTGTCGTTTTTCCCTTGTTGCTTTCAATAATTTTTCCTTGTCTTTAATTTTTCAGTTTGAATACTATGTGTCATGGCATGTTTCTCCTTGGGTTTATCCTGCCTGGGACTCTCTGCGCTTCCTGAACTTGGGTGGCTATTTCCTTTCCCATGCTAGGGAAGTTTTTGACTATAATCTCTTCAAGTATTTTTTTGGGTCCTTTCTATCTCTCTTCTTCTGAGACCCCTATAATGCCGATATTTTTGCATTTAATGTTGTCCCAGAGGTCTCTTAGGCTGTCTTCATTGCTTTTCATTCTTTTTTCTTTATTCTGTTCTGCAGCAGTGAATTCCACCTTTCTGTCTTCCAGGTCACTTATCCGTTCTTCTGCCTCAGTTTTTCTGCTATTGATTCCTTCTAGTGTATTTTTCATTTCAGTTATTGTATTGTTCATCTCTGTTTGTTTGTTCTTTAATTCTTCTAGGCGTTTGTTCTTTAATTCTTTGTTAAACATATCTTGCATCTTCTCTATCTTTGCCTCCATTCTTTTTCCAAGGTCCTGGATCATCTTCACTCTCATTACTCTGAATTCTTTTTCTGGAAGGTTGCCTATCTCCACTTATTTAGTTGTTTTTCTGGGGTTTTATCTTGTTCCTTCACCTGGTACATAGTCCTCTGCCTTTTCGTTTTGTCTATCTTTCTGTGAATGTGGTTTTCATTCCACAGACTGCAGAATTGTAGTTCTTCTTGCTTCTGCTGTCTGCCCTCTGGTGGATGAAGCTATCTAAGAGGCTTGTGCAAGCTTCCTGATGGGAAGGACTGGTGGTGGGTAGAGCTGGGTGTTGCTTTGCCAGGCAGAGCTCAGTAAAACTTTAATCTGCTTGTCTGTTGATGGGTGGGGCTGAGTTCCCTCCCTGTTGGTTGTTTGGCCTGAGGCGACCTAGCGTCTGAGCCCACAGGCTCCTTGGTGGGGCTAAAGGTGGACTCTCGGAGGGCTCACACCAAGGAGTACTTCCTAGAATTTCTATCTGCCAGTGTCCTTTTCCTCACAGTGAGCCACAGCCACCCCCACCTCTGCAGGTGACCCTCCAACACTAGCAGGTAGGTCTGTTTCAGTCTCCTATGGGGTCACTGCTCCTTCCCTCTGGGTCCTGATGCGCTCACTACTTTGTGTTGCCCTCCAAGAGTGGAGTCTGTTTCCCCAAGTCCTGTTGAAGTCCTGCAATGAAATCCTGCTAGCTTTCAAAGTCTATGATTCTCTGGGAATTCCTCCTCCTGTTGCTGGACCCCCAGGTTGGGAAGCCTGATGTGGGGCTCAGAACCTTCACTCCAGTGGGTGGACTATTTGGTATAAGTGTTCTCCAGTTTGTGAGCTCCCCATCCAGCAGTTATGGGATTTGATTTTATTGTGATTGCGCCCCTCCGACCATCTCATTGTGGCTTCTCCTTTGTCTTTGAATGTGGGGTATCTTTTTTGGTGAGTTCTAGTTCTTCCCGTTGATGATTGTTCAGTAGTTAGTTGTGATTCCGGTGCTCTCGCAAGAGGGAGTGAGTGCATGTCCTTCTACTCTGCCATCTTCAACCAATCTCCCTCTAGTTCAGATTAATACCACCATTATTAGAAGAACACACAAAATTTTTTCATCCTACATAACTCTCTTCCTTAATCCTTTGCACTGTTATTATCATATGAATTACACCTTTGTACCTAAGCCCATCAACACAGTTTTATAATTATTGCTTTATGCAGGTGGTATTTTTTAAAATATCACTTAGGAAAAGAAAAAATGACAAACAAAAAAACACATACATACTGTCTTTTATATTAACCAGTGTATACCTTTGTATTATCTTCACTAGTGTTCTTTATTTCTTTGTGTGGAATCAAATTATTGTCTAATCTTTCATGTCAGTCCGAAAAACTCCTTTTAGTATTTCATGTAGGGCAGGTCTGCTAGGGACAGATTCACTTAGTCTTTGTTTATTTGAGTATGTCTTAATTTCTTCTTAATTTGTGGAGGATGGTTTTGCTGGATATAAAATTCTTTTGATTGATAGTCTTTTTCATTCTCACTTTGAATATGTAACCGAGTGCCTTCTGTTCTCATGGTTTCTGGTGATAAATCATCTGTTAATTTTACTGTGGATCACTGTATTTGTTGAGTCATCTCTTTTGTTGCTTTGAAGATTCTTTGTCCTTCCAAGCTTGATTTTGATGTGTCTAGGTACAGATTTCTGAGTTTTTCCTTCTTAGAATTTGTTGAGCTTTTTCAATAATTTTAAAATACTTTTTATATATTCTTTTTGCCTCCCTCTCCCCCTTTTACTCTTCCTCCCCCTGCCTCACTCCATTATGAGTATGTTTGTGTGCTTAATGGTATCCCACAAGTCTCTGAGTTTCTGTTCATTTCACCTCATCTTTTTTCTTTCTGTTCTTCAGACTGCATAATATCAGTTGATCTTTCTTCAAGTTCTCTGATTCTTTCTTTTGTCAGCTCAAATTCGCTTTTGAGCCCATTTCATGAATTTCCAATTTCAGTTATTATACTTTTCGATGCCATAATTTCTAATTGCTTAATTTCTAAAATATAATTTCTATCTCTTTAATGATAATCTCTGTTTGGTGAGACATCATTCTCATGTTTTCTTTTATTTATTTAGATATTATTTCGTTTGGTTCTTTGAACATATTTATAAAAGTTGATTTAAAGTATTTGTCTATTAATAAATCTAATGTCAGAGCAATCTCAGGGACAGTTTTTATGGACTGCTTTTTTTTCCCCCTGTACATGGGCCAGACTTCCCTGTTTCTTTGCATGTCTCATAGTTTTTTTGAAAATGGGATATTTAAAATAATACGTATGTTCAATGCTAAATTCTCTATACTTATAAGAGTGAAAGGCCCATAATAGATGTCCAGTGTTTCTTGCAAGAATCAGTGTATGAATGAATAGTCTCTGAGTGACTTTTGATTTTCTTCTAGCTCCCTCTATGTCTTTTGTACTTTCTTTTACTCCAAGTTCTGAACCTGACACCATAGTTTCTAATGAACCATTCCAAAGCTGAAATAGAGTTATTCAAGAGGGGAAATATTGCTGAGCCAGGAGTCACATAACCTAAGTTCTAGCCCCTGCTCTGCCCTCCTCTGTCTCATGACCCTGGAAAGTCACTTTCAGATCTCTGAGTCTCTTTTTCTCACTTATGTAAAATAAATTGGCAAACAATTATTAGGTTACAGAGTTGTAGTAAGGCTAAATAAGGTTATGGATAACCACTTTGTAAAATAGAGAATGGACATAATTGAAGGGTGCTACTGAGCCCAATATTACTAATTTTTCAGTTTCTGGTGAAACTGTGATGATTCACAGCAAGCAGTAACTGTTAGGATACTCCCTCACTTTTGTGAACAGGTAACCAGGGCATTTTCACGTTGTACCACTGGTAAATTAAATTTTATTCAGGTAGTGCTTATATTCATGAAAAATTTAGGCTTACTGAATTTTGCTGTTATATAAAATAAAATTGCATTAATAAAATTATTTCTGTGCTTTAATCTTCAAAAGCAGCTCCTAGGAGAAATTCTTTGTACTGTACAATTGAAAGAAAATTGGACTGTGATAGCTCATCACAGCCACAAAGAAAGGCCATATCTAATAAAATAAAAATGCTTTCAATGTGCAAACTAAGGGAGGTGACTTCCTTTAAAAATATAACTCACATTAGGTGAAATTTATATGGATTATACTGGTAATACTAAGCATTTCCCCAAACTTTCCGTATTCCTATGGATTTTTAAAATGAATCTACTAATTGTGAGATTAATCCAGATTAATGAAACATTTTTTATAAGGTTATGTTTCTAAAACCATGATTCTCTTTGAGGTCTTTGGTGCTCAGTCCTCATGTGAGTCTGTCTCTCTCCTATTTGACTCCTCATTGACTTCTCACTCACTTCTACTGTGAGCTCCATCATTAAGCTAATATAAGGGAGACCACAATTTACTGTGTGTTTCGTACTCATAGAGTATTCATTTATAAGGTGCTCCTAGTTGAGAATGTAGAATTGAACAAGATAAGTTTTCTGTGTGTCAGTCTGTTGCAGCTAATAAGCATATGAGACATTATTGCAAGGGTTTTGAGAGGCACTATTATACTATCTTGGGGATTGTTTTAAAATTCTGATGGTCCACAGAACACTAACTTGTTCTGTGGTTCTAGGGAGGTCTTCAGTGGGAACAAACACTAAGGTTGAATTTAAATGTTGCATGTCATTTAACCAAAGGAAAGAAGAGAGAGAGGTTGAGGTAGGCTCTGAAGCAGAGACACGGAGACACAGAAGTGCAAGAACATGACATGGAAGGAAATGGGGAGACATTCTGGGTAACTAAACCATACTGCATATGAGAGAACAGTGAAGATGTTACTTAAAAAGAGGGCGGACACTATGATGTAAAAGGCTGTTTATGCCATGAGGATTTTTAGTGGGAAATTTTTATATGAATTGTGTAAAAGTAATAATAAAATATATTTACTAAGTCAGACCTGTTTTAGTTTATATACTCTGACAATTTTCAAAGTGTGTGGGGAAACATGTGACAGGTGGTTGAGATGCTACTTTTCCTTCTGAGTTTATATTATTTTCATTGGATATTTGTTTCTCCATGATCTTTTACTTATATTTTTAATAATACTGTACACATGCATCTTTTTTTTTTTTTTTTTTTTTTTAACATCTTTATTGGGGTATAATTGCTTTACAATGGTGTGTTAGTTTCTGCTCTATAACAAAGTGAATCAGCTATACATATACATATGTTCCCACATGTCTTCCCTCTTGCGTCTCCCTCCCTCCCACTCTCCCCATCCCACCCTTCCAGGCTGTCACAAAGCACCGAGCTAATATCTCTGTGCCTTGCGGCCGCTTCCCCCCAGCTATCTACCTTACTACGTTTGTTAGTGTGTATATGTCCATGACTCTCTCTCGCCCTGTCAAAACTCACCCCTCCCCCTCCCCATACCCTCAAGACCGTTCTCCAGTAGGTCTGCGTCTTTATTCCTATCTTACCCCTAGGTTCTTCATGACATTTTTTTTCCCTTAAATTCCATATATATGTGTTAGCATACGGTATTTGTCTTTTTCTTTCTGACTTACTTCACTCTGTATGACAGACTCTAGGTCTATCCATCTCATTACAAGTAGCTCAATTTCATTTCTTTTTAAGGCTGAGTAATATTCCATTGTGTATATGTGCCACATCTTCTTTATCCATTCATCCGATGATGGGCGCTTAGGTTGTTTCCATGTCCTGGCTATTGTAAATAGAGCTGCAATGAACATTTTGGTACATGACTCTTTTTGAATTTTGGTTTTCTCAGGGTATATGCCAAGTAGTGGGATTGCTGGGTCATATGGTAATTCTATTTGTAGTTTTTTAAGGAACCTCCATACTGTTCTCCACAGTGGCTGAACCAATTCACATTCCCACCAGCAGTGCAAGAGTGTCCCCTTTTCTCCACACCCTCTCCAGCATTTATTGTTTCTAGATTTTTTGATGATGGCCATTCTGACTGGTGCGAGATGATATCTCATTGTAGTTTTGATTTGCATTTCTCTAATGATTAATGATGTTGAGCATTCTTTCATGTGTTTGTTGGCATTCTGTATATCTTCTTTGGAGAAATGTCTATTTAGGTCTTCTGCCCATTTTTGGATGGGGTTGTTTGTTTTTTTGTTATTGAGCTGCATGAGCTGCTTGTAAATTTTGGAGATTAATCCTTTGTCAGTTGCTTCATTTGCAAATGTTTTCTCCCATTCTGAGGGTTGTCTTTTGGTCTTGGTTATGGTTTCCTTTGCTGTGCAAAAGCTTTGAAGTTTCATTAGGTCCCATTTGTTTATTTTTGTTTTTATTTCCATTACTCTAGGAGGTGGGTCAGAAAGGATCTTGCTGTGATTTATGTCATAGAGTGTTCTTCCTATGTTTTCTTCTAAGAGTTTGATAGTTTCTGGCCTTACATTTAGGTCTTTAATCCATTTTGAGCTTATTTTTGTGTATGGTGTTAGGGAGTGATCTAATCTCATACTTTTACATGTACCTGTCCAGTTTTCCCAGCACCATTTATTGAAGAGGCTGTCCTTTCTCCACTGTACATTCCTGCCTCCTTTATCAAAGATAAGGTGTCCATATGTGCGTGGGTTTATCTCTGGGCTTTCTATCCTGTTCCACTGATCTATCTTTCTGTTTTTGTGCCAGTACCATACTGTCTTGATTACTGTTGCTTTGTAATATAGTCTGAAGTCAGGGAGCCTTATTCCTCCAGCTCCTTTTTTCGCTCTCAAGATTGCTTTGGCTATTCGGGGTCTTTTGTGTTTCCATACAAATTGTGAAATTTTTTGTTCTAGTTCTGTGAAAAATGCCAGTGGTAGTTTGATAGGGATTGCATTGAATCTGTAGATTGCTTTGGGTAGTAGAGTCATTTTCACAATGTTGATTCTTCCCATCCAAGAACATGGTATATCTCTCCATCTATTTGTATCATCTTTAATTTCTTTCATCAGTGTCTTATAATTTTCTGCATACAGGTCTTTCGTATCCTTAGGTAGGTTTATTCCTAGATATTTTATTCTTTTTGTTGCAATGGTAAATGGGAGTGTTTTCTTGATTTCACTTTCAGATTTTTCATCATTAGTATATAGGAATGCCAGAGATTTCTGTGCATTAATTTTGTATCCTGCTACTTTACCAAATTCATTGATTAGCTCTAGTAGTTTTCTGGTAGCATCTTTAGGATTCTCTATGTATAGTATCATGTCATCTGCAAACAGTGACAGCTTTACTTCTTCTTTTCCGATTTGGATTCCTTTTATTTCCTTTTCTTCTCTGATTGCTGTGGCTAAAACTTCCAAAACTATGTTGAATAAGAGTGGTGAGAGTGGGCAACCTTGTCTTGTTCCTGATCTTAGTGGAAATGCTTTCAGTTTTTCACCATTGAGGATGATGTTTGCTGTGGGCTTGTCATATATGGCTTTTATTATGTTTAGGAAAGTTCCCTCTATGCCTACTTTCTGGAGGGTTTTTATCATAAATGGGTGTTGAATTTTGTCGAAAGCTTTCTCTGCATCTATTGAGATGATCATATGGTTTTTCTCCTTCAATTTGTTAATATGGTTTATCACATTGATAGATTTGCGTATATTGAAGAATCCTTGCATTCCTGGAATAAACCCCACTTGATCATGGTGTATGATCCTTTGAATGTGCTGTTGGATTCTGTTTGCTAGTATTTTGTTGAGGATTTTTGCATCTATGTTCATCAGTGATATTGGCCTGTAGTTTTCTTTCTTTGTGACATCCTTGTCTGGTTTTGGTATCAAGGTGATGGTGGCTTCGTAGAAGGAATTTGGGAGTGTTCCTCCCTCTGCTATATTTTGGAAGAGTTTGAGAAGGATAGGTGTTAGCTCTTCTCTAAACGTTTGATAGAATTCACCTGTGAAGCCATCTGGTCCTGGGCTTTTGTTTGTTGGAAGGTTTTTAATCACAGTTTCAATTTCAGTGCTTGTGATTGGTCTGTTCATATTTTCTATTTCTTCCTGCTTCAGTCTTGGCAGGTTGTGCATTTCTAAGAATTTGTCCATTTCTTCCAGATTGTCCATTTTATTGGCATAGAGTTGCTTGTAGTAATCTCTCATGATTTTTTTTATTTCTGCAGTGTCAGTTGTTACTTCTCCTTTTTCATTTCTAATTCTATTGATTTGAGTCTTCTCCCTTTTTTTCTTGATGAGTCTGGCTAGTGGTTTATCTATTTTGTTTATCTTCTCAAAGAACCAGCTTTTAGTTTTATTGATCTTTGCTATTGTTTCCTTCATTTCTTTTTCATTTATTTCTGATCTGATTTTTATGATTTCTTTCCTTCTGCTAGCTTTGGGGTTTTTTTGTTCTTCTTTCTCTAATTGCTTGAGGTGCAAGGTTAGGTTGTTTATTCGAGATGTTTCCTGCTTCTTAAGGTGGGCTTGTATTGCTATAAACTTCCCCCTTAGAACTGCTTTTGCTGCATCCCATAGGTTTTGGGTCGTTGTGTCTCCATTGTCATTTGTTTCTAGGTATTTTTTTATTTCCTCTTTGATTTCTTCAGTGATCACTTCATTATTAAGTAGTGTATTGTTTAGCCTCCATGTGTTTGTATTTTTTAAAGATCTTTTCCTGTAATTGATATCTAGTCTCATGGCGTTGTGGTCGGAAAAGATACTTGATACAATTTCAGTTTTCTTAAATTTACCAAGGCTTGATTTGTGACCCAAGATATGATCTATCCTGGAGAATGTTCCATGAGCACTTGAGAAAAATGTGTATTCTGTTGTTTTTGGATGGAGTGTCCTATAAATATCAATTAAGTCCATCTTGTTTAATGTATCATTTAAAGCTTGTGTTTCCTTATTTATTTTCATTTTGGATGATCTGTCCATGGGTGAAAGTGGGGTGTTAAAGTCCCCTACTATGAATGTGTTACTGTTGATCTCCCCTTTTATGGTTGTTAGTATTTGCCTTATGTATTGAGGTGCTCCTATGTTGGGTGCATAAATATTTACAATTGTTATATCTTCTTCTTGGATCGATCCCTTGATCATTATGCAGTGTCCTTCTTTGTCCCTTTTAATAGTCCTTATTTTAAAGTCTATTTTGTCTGATATGAGAATTGCTACTCCAGCTTTCTTTTGGTTTCCATTTGCATGGAATATCTTTTTCCATCCCCTTACTTTCAGTCTGTATGTGTCTCTAGTTCTGAAGTGGGTCTCTTGTAGACAGCATATATAAGGGTCTTGTTTTTGTATCCATTCAGCCAATCTGTGTCTTTTGGTGGGAGCATTTAGTCCATTTACATTTAAGGTAATTATCGATATGTATGTTCCTATTTCCATTTTATATATTGTTTTGGGTTCGCTACTATAGGTCATTTCCTTCTCTTGTGTTTCGTATCTAGAGAAGTTCCTTTAGCATTTGTTGTAAAGCTGGTTTGGTGGTGCTGAACTCTCTCAGCTTTTGCTTGTCTGTAAAGGTTTTAATTTCTCCATCAAATGTGAATGAGATCCTTGCTGGGTAGAGTAGTCTTGGTTTCAGGCTATTCTCCTTCATCACTTTCAGTATGTCCTGCCACTCCCTTCTGGCTTGTAGGGTTTCTGCTGAGAGATCAGCTGTTAACCTTATGGGGATTCCCTTGTGTGTTATTTGTTGTTTTTCCCTTGCTGCTTTTAATATGCTTTCTTTGTATTTAATTTTTGACAGTTTGATTAATATGTGTCTTGGCGTGTTTCTCCTTGTATTTATCCTGTATGGGACCCTCTGTGCTTCCTGGACTTGATTAACTATTTCCTTTCCCATATTAGGGAAGTTTTCAACTATAATCTCTTCAAATATTTTCTCAGTCCCTTTCTTTCTTTCTTCTTCTTCTGGAACCCCTATAATTCGAATGTTGGTGCGTTTCATGTTGTCCCAGAGGTCTCTGAGACTGTCCTCAGTTCTTTTCATTCTTTTTTCTTTATTCTGCTCTGCAGTAGTTATTTCCACTACTTTATCTTCCAGGTCACTTATCCGTTCTTCTGCCTCAGTTATTCTGCTATTGATCCTATCTAGAGTGATTTTAATTTCATTTATTGCATTGTTCATCGTTGCTTGTTTCGTCTTTAGTTCTTGTAGGTCCTTGTTAACTGTTTCTTGCATTTTGTCCATTCTACTTCCAAGATTTCGGATCATCCTTACTATCATTATTCTGAATTCTTTTTCAGGTAGATTGCCTATTTCCTCTTCATTTGTTAGGTCTGATGGGTTTTTATCTTGCTCCTTCATCTGCTGTGTGTTTTTCTGTCTTCTCATTTTGCTTATCTTACTGTGTTTGGGGTCTCCTTTTTGCAGGCTGCAGGTTCGTAGTTCCCGTTGTTTTTGATGTCTGTCTCCAGTGGCTAAGGTTGTTTCAGTGGGTTGTGTAGGCTTCCTGGTGGAGGGGACTAGTGCCTGTGTTGTGCTGGATGAGGCTGGATCTTGTCTCTCTAGTGGGCAGGTTCACGTCTGGTGGTGTGTTTTGGGGTGTCTGTGGCCTTATTATGATTTTAGGCAGCCTCTCTGCTAATGGGTGGGGTTGTGTTCCTGTTTTGCTAGTTGTTTGGCATAGGTTGTCCAGCACTGTGGCTTGCTGGTCGTTGAGTGAAGCTGGGTGCTGGTGTTAAGATGGAGGTCTCTGGGATATTTCCACCGTTTAATATTATGTGGAGCTGGGAGGTCTCTTGTTGACCAGTGTCCTGAAGTTGGCTCTCCTACCTCAGAGGCAGAGCCCTGACTCCTGGCTGGAGCACCAAGAGCCTTTCATCCACACAGCTCAGAATAAAAGGGAGAAAAAGTAGGGAGAATTAGTAGAAGTATGAGTAAAGAAAGAAGGAAAGGAGGCAAGGAAGGAAGGAAGAAAGAAGCAAAGAAGGAAAGAAAGGAGGGAGGGAGGGAGGAAGGAAGGAAAGAGGGAAAGAAGGAAAAAAGACAGAAAGAAAGATGATACAGTAAAAATAAAATAAAGTATAATATAGTTATTGAATTAAAAAATATTTAGAAAAAAAAAAAAAAAAGGGACGGATAGAACCTTAGGACAAATGTTGGAAGCAAAGCTATACAGAGAAAATCTTACACAGAAGCATACACATACACCTTCACAAAAAGAGGTAAAGGGGGAAAAATCATAAATCCTGCTCCCTGAGACCACCTCCTCAATTTGGGGTGATTCGTTGTCTAAAGGAGGGAAGGAAGGAAGGAAAGAAAGAACGAAGGTAAAGTATAATAAAGTTATTACAATTAAACTTAATTATTAAGAAAAAGAATTTTTTAAAAAAAGTCATGGACGGATAGAGCCCTAGGACAAATGGTGGAAGCAAGAGTATACAGACAGGATCTCACACAGAAGCATACACGTACACATTCACAAAAAGAGGAAAAGGGAAAAAAATCATAGATCTCGCTCCTAAAGTCCACCTCTTCAATTTGGGATCATTCCTTGTCTATTCAGGTATTCCACAGATGCAGGGTACATCAAGTTGACTGTGGAGCTTTAATCCGCTGCTTCTGTGGCTGCTGGGAGAGATTTCCCTTTCTCTTCTTTGTTCTCACAGCTCACAGGAGCTCAGCTTTGTACCCGGCCCTGCCCCTGCGCGCAGATCGCTGGAGGGCGTCTGTTTTTTCGCTCAGACAGGACGGGGTTAAAGGAGCCGCTGATTCGGGGCCTCCGGCTCACTGTGGCCGGGGGTTGGGGGATGGGGGAAGGAGGGGCACTGCGTGCGGGGCGGGCCTGCGGCGGCAGAGGCCGGCGTGACGTTGCACCAGCCTGAGGCCCGCCGTGCGTTGTCCCGGGGAAGTTGTCCCTGGATCCCGGGAACCTGGCAGTGGCGGCCTGCACAGGCTCCGCGGAAGAGGGGTGTGGAGAGTGACCTGTGCTCGCACACAGGCCCCTTGGTGGCGGCAGCAGCAGCCTTAGCGTCTCCCGCCCGGCTCTGGGGTCCGCGGTTTTAGCCGCGGCTCGCGCCCGTCTCTGGGGTTTGCGCTTTCAGCCGCGGCTCGCGCCCGTCTCGGGGGCTCGCGCCCTCAGCCGCGGCTCGCGCCCGTCTCTGGGGTTCGCGCTTTTAGCCGCGGCTCGCGCCCGTCTCTGGAGTTCCTTTAAGCAGCGCTCTTAAATTAAACCCCTCTCCTCGCGCACCAGGAAACAAAGAGGGAAGAAAAAGTCTCTTGCCTCTTCGGCCGGTGCAGGCTTTTCCCCGAACTCCCTCCCGGCTAGTCGTGGTGCACTAACCCCTTCAGGCTATGTTCAAGCCACCAACCCCAGTCCTCTCCCTGAGCTCCGTCCAAAACCGAAACCCGAGCCTCAGCTCGCAGCCCCGCCCGCCCCGGCGGGTGAGCAGACAAGCCACTCGGGCTGGTGAGTGCCGGTCGGCACCGATCGTCTGTGCGGGAATCTCCCCGCTTTGCCCTCCGCACCCGTCGCTGTGCACTACTCCGCGGTCCCGAAACTCCCCCCTCTGCCTCCCGCAGTCTCCGCCCGCGGAGGGGCTTCCTAGTGTGTGGAAACTTTTCCTCCTTCACAGCTCCCTCCCACTGGTGCAGGTGCCGTCCTTATTCTTTTGTCTCTGTTTTTTCTTTTGCCCTACCCAGTTACGTGGGGAGTTTCTTGCCTTTTGGGAGGTCTGAGGTCTTCTGCCAGCCTTCAGTAGGAGTTCTGTAGGAGTTGTTCCACGTGTGGATGTATTTCTGGTGTATCCGTGGGGAGGAAGGCGATCTCCGCGTCTTACTCTTCCGCCATCTTCAAGGTCCCCCTCGGAGCTATAGTATCTTCTTTACAAGATATGTTAGAAGACTCACAGACATAGAGAACAGACTTGTGGTCACCAAGGGGGAGGAGGGTGGGGGCCACATGCATCTTTGTAAGTTATCTCAGTTCCTATTTGGAAGGAGGCTTGGTATGAATGCATACACAAATGGAATATACCTGTTAGTAAGAAGATGTCGCTATGGCCCAGCTGATTTTGCGTAAAGGAAAACAAAGTTACAACAAATAGAATTCACCTATTAATATATCTCTGGTCCATATCTCACAAATCCAGATGACTGAACTAAATGGGAAAATATGAAGAATTCAGTGGAACCTATTATTACTATGAGAGACATAGCCCTTAAACAATCTACTTTTGTATTTTTCTACAGTCTACAAGAAAATACACTGTATTTAACACACATGCATTATTGCCCAAATTCCTTTTATCTTTATCAAGTCAGTAGTCATAAAATGTTATAAAACACACACACACGCACACAAGTACAAGAGTGTCTCTTAAAAATGAGAGGAAAAAATATCACCATATAGGGTAATTTGCATTGTGGCCACAATCAACCAGATATTTTCATGAACCATGCGAGATCTTATTTTGAGAATATATTGTTATTTTGGAAGCCTCTTCCTTAGTAGTCAACTTCATTCATACTTTGAGTATTTGAAACATTTAAATTAGTTAAGCCAGAACAAAATGTCTAAGTAAATAGGAACTATTTCTAAGTAAGCAGGAATTGTGTTCTGTCCTCATGAAAACTATAGCTCTATTAGTCTTACATTAAACAAACTTGAATATTTGGAGGAAATTCAGTGTTAGATTTCAAAGAACTTTATTCAAAATACATATGAATTCTCAGAGTATGATTTGAAAAGGGTGGCTATCTATGAATATTCTCCCTCATAGAGCCAAAATAAATGTGTTCATAACTGCTGATGGACAATTTTAGTTTGCATTCATTACTATTGGTGTTATTTGTTATATTCTCATTTATAGCTTTGTATATATATATGATGTTTATTGCAATCTTCCTAAGTTTCCCTAAGTACCTATTGTGCCAAAAAGTAAGTGCCCTAAATACTTAAGATAGAACAGAGATGATATTTTAAAACTTTTTTTTATTATTATGGTCTTTATTTATCCATAGTATGAATTCCTTTGTTTGTATTGAAGTATTTCAGTTGTCAGGCAAGAGCTGATATTCTGTGGACAGTGTAAAATCGTGATCAATTCATTCTAGAAAAACTTAATGTAAATGGCCCATTAAAAGAGTTATTAAGAAAGGAACGTGGGTGGTATAAAGAAAAGAATCTAGAATGAGAATCAGTAGGATGGTAACTACTTTAAATTACTTTTTTTCCATTATTTTGAAGGTGAACCCCCAAATTCTCTTACTGACTGTCTATTAAGACATTCTAACTTCTGTTCTTCCTGAATTCTCTCATTACTTCCACTTTCTAATTATCTTTCTCCTTCATTCAACAATTGCTTATATACCAGGTACAGTGACATTCTTACACGTTTAATGAAATTTAATTGTGAATTTACCTCTTATATCGGGCAGCTCAAGCTTTCTAACTTGAAAGTTAACCTAGTCAATAAAATAATCATTTGGAAACAGCTAGAAAGAATGGCAGCACTTTCTAGTTTTTCCAAATGTAGGTAAAAATAAGGCTCTTTAAAGGGAGATATATTTCATGATCACTGATTTATTTACAACATAAAGATTTAAAAGAGTTTTATTCTTTAAAATGGTCACCCTGTACATTACTCAAGACATATTTGGGCTCCGGCCATTATGGAACAACAGGGACCAGATTTACTCACTCCCCCCCAATGCCCCACACTTTATGAAAAAGAAAACCAGGCAATATATAAGAACTATCAGTTTTCAGATATTGTACAGCAAACAGAGCAGGATGTATATGCCTAAGAAAAGGGATATAAACAAGATGAACTCTACCATTGCCTCAGTGTACTGCCTGGAGGCAGTTTTCAGGCATCTGTAGGGTGAGGAACCACAGATTCCAGAGGTCTCTTGATTGAAGAGACAGCTCAGAGTTTGAGGAGTCCAGGATGCTAGAATTTGCAAAGCGGAATACTAGAGAAAAGGTACTTTCACAGGGAGAAAGTGATCTTCAGTTCTTGAGCTCTGAAGAGGCATCTCTTCCAGCCTTTGTTGCCTAGTACTAATCTTTGCATACATGACAAGGAACTACTTGAGGCCTGGGAAAGAACCACCTGAAAGCAGGAGGGCAAAGCATTCCCAAAGCTTACAGAGGGCTTGGAATAGTGTTCCCACCTGACAGTTACTTGGAATCAGTTTGATCATTTTGAGGTTTGTTTTAAAGCCTTTTTTTTAGAGTAGGTTTAGAATAGACTTTAATAGAACTCTTTTAGCCATACTACTAAGGCAGTATCCTTCTGAAGAGTCTACCTGATGCCTGTATTATGAGGTCTTTCTACTTGCTAAAGTCTGCAAATATAAATGAGTCTTGACTTTTGTCTCATAATATATATAAAAATTGACATAACATGGATTATTGACCCAAATAAGAACTAAAGCTGTAAGACTTTTATAAGAAAACTAAGAGAAGATATTTGTGATTGGGTTAGGCAAAGATTTTTTGAATAAGACAAAAAGCATACATCATAAAAGAAAAATTGGTTAAATTTCATTTCATCAAGATTAAAGATGTTTGTTCTTCATAAGACACAATTAAGAAAATAAAAAGTCAAGACACAGATTGAATGAAAATATTTGTAAACATGGATCTAACACAGAGCTTATATGTAGAGTATATAAGGAACTCTTACACTATGATAATAAGAAGAGAAACAACTTGATTTAAAAATGGATAAAGCAGAAAGAAAAAGTTTCAAGAAAAGGATGAGGCCATATCAAAAAGACACAGTAAATATTGTAAGGGAATATGGCAGAAATAAGATCAAATATCTCAATTATAATGAATATGTTAAATACCCTGTTAAAAGAAAGAATTTCAGATTGGGTTTTAAAAATCCAGCTATGTGTTGCTAGCAAGCAGTAAAACCCAGGTTTGATGGGACCTAAAGCTTATAAAAGTTTGTGGCTCTTTTTAAGAAAATGAGTATACCATTATAAATACAGTCTGTCAAACAGCTTTGCAAGGTTCCTGAAATTGATATTTTATTAGTTTGATATTAAAGCTGCCTCCAGTCACAAGGTTCACATATAAAACAAAATGAAGAGGAAAACTAAAAGTAGAGATTACCAAAGGCAAATCTAAACAAAAAGAGTAACACTATAGATAAATAAAATTTAGTACAAAAATAATTAACAAAAAGTAGAGGGTCAGTTTATATTTACAAAATTGCCTCCAAAGCATAACAATCACGAAGAGTTTTGTCCTGAATGAGACACATATTTGGCAAAATATGTTTGGAATAAAGAGACTTGAGAGAAAAATTATTTTAATATAGATGTATTAATCTATTAGAGTTTAAGGATGTAAAAGAATAATTAAGGGCCAAAAAATTTGACTTACATATATTGTTGAATAATATATCACTTGTATCAATATTAAAGTTAAAATTTTTGAGTATAACATTAAGTACATATAACATTATGGAAACAAAACTTAGAATTTTGTTAAGAGAGATTATATCTTTATTTTAATTATCCATAGAACATTTACTAGAAATGGCCCAATGATAGGTCATACTTCAGAAGAACTGTCATTTAAAAACTCATTGGAAGATTTCCATAAGAAATGAATTATTCGATAAAATATCTATAGACCCAAATATTTTATCTATAGGTAGTATTTACCTAGTTTATTATTTTTCCTTTACTTATTTCTCCTTTACACTTTTAGTTTCTCACAAACTTTACAAGAGATGTTTTCCAGTGTCCTTTTGTGATGGATTAGAGATGATTGCTCCCCTTTTCAATTTTGGACCATTAAAAAGTGACTTTCTCTAATACCCATTACTGGGCTGAAGTAGAGTTATTTGGCACAAGTCTACCAACATGTGCCCTTGGGTAAGACATATCTGAGAATTGAATGCAATGGTACTCATTCAAAGCAATACAAAAACCCCTGAGAGGTTAAATTAGGAGAGTCTGAGAATTTTAACCATTCAAAAAGTGTTATTCAAACATGAGTCTATGACTATAGTTGTTCCTATTTCATTAATTGCTATCATACTCACCTTTTCCTGATATACACTGAAAATAATTCTTTCCTTTCTTTTCTGATTTCTCCATGAGATTGTACATTTTAACCAGTATGTCCCACTTCACTGCTTGACATATAAATGAGGTCTCATCTCATTTTGAAATTTGAATCAGTTGTTTAAACACTCAGTGATCTTTAAAATGTCTCTCTCAGTCCCATTTCTTCACCAAAAATTGTCCTAGAATCCTGCAGACTTAAGCATTACAGAGGTATTCTTGTTTACAGATGCCTCATTGTTGGAAAAAAACCCAACATTAATTCTAATAACAATTCAAAAGCGGAAACCATATTTTCTACTATAGTTATCAATACTTCGATCCCTGCCACACAGTGTCCCTCTTGAAAACAGGTACAGTAAGAAGTATACTTGTTGACTGCTGAGATGATTCCAGTACTGGTCCAGAGTCTCACAAAGGCACTGGCACAGTTCTTTTTTTTTTTGCGGTACGCGGGCCCCTCACTGCTGTGGCTGTCCCGTTGCGGAGCACAGGCTCTGGACGCGCAGGCTCAGCGGCCATGGCCCGCGGGCCCAGCCACTCCGCGGCATGTGGGATCTTCCCGAACCGGGGCACGAACCCATGTCCCCTGCATCGGCAGGCAGACTCTCAACCACTGCACCACCAGGGAAGTCCTGGCACAGTTCTTTTAAGAGAGAATAACACCATTCCTTTTGAGTTATACTCTTAGGTTTTGCAAATATTCTTATCTTTTTATCTTCCAGTGGCTAGATCAGAAAACTATTTGATATTGGGAAGGATAACCCTCTTCAATATACAGAAAACCTTTTGTTGCACCCTGACCCCAGGGTAATTGGTGGACTCACAGATACATAACTAAAGATGCCACAAAGGTATTCTTAAAACAGACGCTGAATTGATACCTGGCATCTTCTTTCCCTGAAATTTGAAGTTTGAAATAACTCGGCACTGAGCTACATATGTGCTTTTGGAAGACACCTGAGTTACTTGGCCCCACTATCTATCTGGACAAAACAGCAAAACCACTCAGGAACACGTAGATTTATCAAGTCATAAATGATCTATTTCATCAGGAGGAATAAACTTGCTTTACTTTCATTAATCATAGAAAAGTATCTGGCACACAGTATTACTCAAAATTTAAATATTTTACAACCACAACTCTTACAATGAGTAAAATATAGAGCTTTTATCTAGAACAGTATCCTTACCTTCTAAATATCTAGTCGGTACCATACGACCCAGCAATCCCACTACTGGACATATATCTTGAGAAAACCATAATTCAAAAAGAGTCATGTACCACAATGTTCATTGCAGCTCTATTTACTATAGCCAGGACATGGAAGCAACCTAAGTGTCCATCGACAGATGAATGGATAAAGAAGATGTGGCACATATATACAATGGAATATTACTCAGCCATAAAAAGAAACAAAATTGAGTTATTTGTAGTGAGGTAGATGGACCTAGAGTCTGTCATACAGAGTGAAGTAAGTCAGAAGGAGAAAAATAAATACCGTATGCTAACACATATATATGGACTCTAAAAAAGAAAAAAAAAGGTTCTGAAGAACCTAGGGGCAGGACAGGAATAACATGCAGACGTAGAGAATGGACTTGAGGACATGGGGAAGGGGAAGGGTAAGCTGTGACAAAGTGAGAGAGTGGCATGGACATATACACACTACCAAATGTAAAAGAGATAGCTAGTGGGAAGCAGCCGCATAGCACAGGGAGATCAGCTTGGTGCTTTGTGACCACCTAGAGGGGTGGGATAGGGAGGGTGTGAGGAAGACGCAAGAGGGAAGAGATATGGGGACATATGTATATGTATAGCTGATTCACTTTGTTATAAAGCAGAAATTAACACACCATTGTAAAGCAATTATACTCCAATAAACATGTTAAAAAATAAATATCTAGTCAGGGCTGGTATAAATATGGATAATCGGTTAGCATCTAATACAGTCAGGAGGTTACCTATATATAATACATGCATAAAACTTCAAAAATAATTCTATGAGGTAGTCCAAGTATATCAGTAGTCAAATAAATATAAATCTATTAAACTTATCTACAAATAATAGAAATGGGGCTTTCATTTGTGACAATATGCTGAACTAGGTAATATGCTGAAAAATTACCTTCTTTAAAACACTGAATATGCTTTAAAAATGCAACAAACTAATTAAAATACCTAGTTTAATAAGAAATTAGGGAAAATCCACAGAAGGAAGAGAAAATAGAAATCAAATATGATAATAATATACTTTGCACTTCCTTGGGTATATGTGTCAGTCTCAGTAACTTATAGTTTTGATCTTTAGCCATACAAGGACAGGGTTAAATCATTAGGTCTACAGAAGTCAGGGAGTTGGAACTGAGGTGTGTAAATAACTCTGGGACTCTTAAAGGATTACAGCTTCTACTAAAGAGTAGACAAGATAAAATATGTCCTGCAGATAAAGATTATAGAGAACTTTCTAAGCCTCAGCTTGAGCTCTGGGTAAAAAATTAAAAAACAAAAATTTGTTTCCTTGAGAATTCTAACATCAGGCCTGCACTCATGAGTTTCAAGACTGCATTTAGATTAACTTTTTTTTTTTTTTTTGCGGTACACGGGCCTCTCACTGTTGTGGCCTCTCCCACTGTGGAGCACAGGCTCCGGACGCACAGGCCCAGCGGCCATGGCCCACGGGCCCAGCCGCTCCGCGGCATGTGGGATCCCCCCGGGATCGGGGCACGAACCCACGTCCCTTGCACTGGCAGGCAAACTCTCAACCACTGTGCCACCAGGGAAGCCCTAGATTAACTTTCTGACATGGGAAATAAATATAAAAGTGGCATCTAGCTGGGTTACCTGGAAAAACCAAATGCAAGAACTTTGTGGTGAGATTCCCACAGATGAAGCTGTTCCAAAATGAGTTTGCAAGCCAAAACATACAATACAGTAGAAAACAATTTATCTTGATCAAGAGTTATCTGAAACCACAAACAAAAGAATAAAAATTCTGGAAATACAAACCTCCTTAAACTTAAAATGGAAAACCAAAAGAAAAAAAATAAATATCATACTTAGTAGGGATATTATAGAATTTCCCTTATAATCAGTAGCAAGATAAGTTTTCCTACTCTTACCCCTAATATTTCCACTAAAGTCAGAAACTAAGTAATAAGTCCATAAACAGTAGTAAGAGGCATAAAAAGTAGACAGATGAAAGATAAATAAAAACTTGTCATTGTTTACATAGAATATATGAAATTTGTTTTCAAATTTGTAAGAGAAATCAATTTAATTAGATACAAATATAAGTAGTGTTGTCATATTCTTGCCATAACCAAATTAAAAAGAATATTAAAATTGATTAAAAAATGTAAAAAAGCATATAAAAAAATCATAAGGTACTTAGAAATAAACGTGTCAAGATGGACAGCAAAATTATAGAAATAACTATAAACTTTTTTTGAATGATATAAAGTAAAATTTAACCTGAATAAGTAGGGAGATACATGATGTTCCTAGTTGAAAAAATAAATATCAGAAAGTTAACAAATCTTTCCAAGTCAATCTCGAAGAGCAATAAAGCTCTAAACAAAGTTCCAATAGGATATTTTATAAAACTTGATTAATTCTAAAATGCACTTGGAATGAATTGTGTTGAAAATTCTTAAAAAGAAGATGGAAAAAGAAATTGCCTTACCATATACAAAGAATTTTTACAGAATGACAGCAATGAAAATCATGTAGAATATGCAAGAATAAACCATTTGATGTGGGCAGCATACTTGACAGCCCACAAATAAATATACATTATAAACAGACTTTTATTTAAGTCAAAGGTGGCATATGACAAGTCATTGAGGAAAGAAATTGCTCTGTAATAAGTAAGATTAAGAAACGTAGATATCTATGAAAAAATTAGATCTATTCCTCGCACCACACATGAGTAAAATCCAAGTTGATTTTAAAATATGACCAAAGGACGAAAGTGTACACCTTTTGGAGAAATGATCTCAGTGGTAGAAAATTGCAAACAAAGCCCAAATTGAGTACAAATCACAAGGGGAAAGATTGGTATATTTAATAAAATTAGAATATAAAACCTTTATGATGAAGATACTAAAAATAAACTGACAAGCCTTAAACAGAAATAAAAGGAAGATACATAATCTATTTGTCCTTAGATCTTCACTGTGTAGGTTTGTAAAGTTGTCAGGGAGTTGGAAGCTGGTGAAGGTGTTTTATGTTGGTCAGGGGTGCTAGCCATACACTGATAATAGCAAAGCAAAAGATGGAAGAAATTTGAGTTCTTGATGATGTTGCTGAGCTGCAATGGAGATTATTATGGAGTCTTGTATTGAGTGATATAATCGTTTCCCATAGTGGTTGTAACAAATTATCACAAATTTGGTGGCTTAATACAACAAAGTTTATTATCCTACAGTTTTGGAGATCGGAAGTCCAAAATAGGTCTCAGTGGACTAAAATCAAGTGGTTGGCAAGGCTACATTACTTTCTCAAATTTCTAGGGCAGAATCTATTAACTTAACTTTTCCAGTGTCCAGAGGCTGACCACATTTTTTGACTTGTGGCTCACTTTCATCCTCAAAGTCAGCAATCACATCATTCCAGCTTCTACTGCTGTTTTCACTTTTCTTTAAAACTGTGACTCCTCTGCTTCATCCTTTACACTTAAAAGGATGCTTGTGTTAAAACTGGGCCTACCTGGATAATCCATGCTACCTCCTCATCTCAAAGCCAGCTAAGGCTTTCTGTTATGTGTACTTAAGTCATTTTTTTTTTTTCTGCGGTACACGGGCCTCTCACTGCTGTGGCCTCTCCCGCTGCAGAGCACAGGCTCCGGACGCGCAGGCCCAGCAGCCATGGCTCACGGGCCCAGCCGCTCCACGGCACGTGGGATCCTCCTGGATGGGGGCACTAACCCGTGTCCCCTGCGTCGGCAGGCGGACTCTCAACCACTGCGCCACCAGGGAAGCCCCTTAAGTCATCTTGATACATTACTCTTTATGTACTTGTAGCTGCTACCATCAATTGGTATCAATTATTGAGTCCTCTGCAGAAGTAAGCACTTTAATTCATTTAATGCACTTAATTCTTATAATAACTCCATGATTTAGGCATTAATATCATCTTTTTTACAGAGGGAAAACTGAGGGATAGACAGACTAAGCAACTTGTGGAAGGTCCCCAGAATTTGGGGGTTTAACTACTACATTACACTGCTTTTCTGTATGTTTGACATTTACATAAAGACAAAGAAACAGAAATGAAGTTCAAAACCTAAAATTGAAAAAAATAACTTTAAAAAGTATGACTTGAGGGATATGAATCACTCTTGTCATTCTAGTAATATGGCCTGAACTGATCATCACAGGAGTCCCTACATGCACTCTGCAGTGAGAAAATACCTGTCATAAGGTTCTCTTTGTTTTCTTTTCTGAAGTGTCAAAATAGACTCCTAATTTTCAGTAAACTTGTTGAGAAGAGTTCTCGTTTGAAGATCTCATTCCTTTGCACTTTCAGCGTGCTGTTGTGGTTCTGCTTGTCTGGCCATCCTGACTGATGTGTTATGTTTTGCATTTAGTCAACAGTATGTTTCATTTGCTATTTGTCAACTTCAGTTCCTTAGAACATCCATTTTTTTCTCAACTTGTGCTTGTTTTTCAATCTCTTTGATTATTCCTTCATTGTAGGTTTTTCTAAAAATCTCTTCTCAGGTATCTGTTACTTAATATATTAGAAGAAGTAAATTTATAATTGGGTCTTTTGACTAATATCAGAAGTCAAGAAGAATGTGTAAGTAACGTCTTAACATTAGAAAAGTTTACTAACTATA
Organism: Phocoena sinus; assembly: GCF_008692025.1. NCBI lineage: Eukaryota > Metazoa > Chordata > Mammalia > Artiodactyla > Phocoenidae > Phocoena > Phocoena sinus. The sequence continues at coordinate 74,231,602 of NC_045768.1, read as the reverse complement.
TCAGGCTTTAAAATTTTTATAACAAAATGTCAGTGGGACTCAATTTATATTAAGCATTATGTTAATGTTTTGTGTATTAGAAATAATAAATAAATGAAGTTACCCTACACTTAATTTAAAACTTGTCTTTTAAGCAAATTGTAGCTCTTTCACCCGTTTGAGTTGAGTGTGGAAAGATGACTGAGCAGAGTCCATGCAATGATCCAACTCAACAAGTATTTATTATTTGCAAAGCACTATGCTCTACCATAGTAAATTCAAAATTTGACTCAAACAAGTTTCTAACTCTCAACGGGGAACAGTTTCATAGCAGAGTTAGACTATACACATAAAAGTGTGTTTTTAAAAAAATTTATTAATTTTTGGCCGCATTGCGTCTTCGTTGCTGTGCACAGGCTTTCTCTAGTTGCGGCAAGCGGGGGCTACTCTTCCTTGTGGCGCGCGGGCTTCTCACTGTGGTGGCTTCTCTTTGCGGAGCACGAGCTCTACACCACGTGGCCTCAGTAGTTGTGGTGCAGGGGCTTAGTTGCTCCGTGGCATGTGGGATCTTCCAGGACCAGGGCTCGAACCCGTGTCCCCTGCATTGGCAGGTGGATTCTTAACCACTGCGCCACCAGGGAAGTCCCTAAAAGTGTATTTTAAGATAGAGTGTTAAAAGTGTTCTGAAGAAGGTACAAAACTATTGGAGAGAATGTTTCTCACTGGCATTTGTAGTTTTCATACAATTCAACTTTTCCCAAAAGTGCTTGATCATAAGACTCATCTGCAGTGTTCGTTAGAAATACCTGCCTTTTCTTGGGTGCTCTAATTAGAGGACTTGAGATTTTTTTCCACAATATAACCTTGTAACTCCTATGTCCAGTGAAGTTAGGAAAGTACTAATATAGAAGAAAACCTTTGCATTAACCTTGTAAGATGGGCAGTTAATCAAGAAGATTATTGAGGGGGAAAGCATTTCAAGCACAAAACTTCTTGAACAAATGAGGTCAAAATGACAAGATCACTTCAAGTAATATTTAGCCATCTATCCATTCATCAGGCAACACAGTATAGAGAGAATACAGACATCAATGAGAGCTAGAAACTCCCCCTCTAAGAATCCTTTGTAAATATCGAGAAATAGGTATATACATAAATAGTTATACAAATATTCATTCTAGTTTATAGACATCTATGAAAGAGCTAAATGATCCCTTAGCTTTGGAGAATGAGAGATTAAGTGATTGATAAAGTTTTGTTCATGAACTTCAGAGCAATGTATATCTTGCAGAGTGTCAGATTTCAAAGATAAGCTGCCAGTGCTAGTGAAATGGTAGTTCAAAAAGGCAGACTGTTGAAAATTGTGGATATGATGATAATTTAAACATGTACATCTCACTGCCCCTGCTGTAGACTCTGATGGAAAGGAATATTGTAATGTAAAAATAGCTGTAGACAGGACAAGAAGGAAAAGACAAATGTAAAAGCTGGTGCAGTCTTTTCTAACATTCTTGGTGGCTGCAGTTGGGATTGGAATCTTTGATTGTTGGGTAAGAAAGATTTCTACCTTCATAGGACAACTGGGGTTGGGAGAGGAAAGATATTTTCCTCTTTTTTAGAAAACTGTTTTGTTAAACATTTTGGCTATGAAAAGCAAATTAGGCCTGGCTCTGGAATGAGAAGGTTAAGACAAAGGGAGCAGTTACATAAATGGTGTACCTAGGAGGTAACGGGAGATGAGTTTCAGTATCCTAGAGATAGTTACCAGATAGGACTATATTGTTAGGAATTGTGGAACACAGATGGGACATGTTTTTCTGCTGGGATTGTTCACCGCTTTGTTTCCCTCTTCACCAGGCTTCTAAAGAATGTAGTAGTTGGTAAGGTACCTCATCATTACGAGGTCTTCCAAGGAAATGATGATGTGTCAAAGAAACACCAAAGTACATAGATCATGACAAACTGCCTGAGGTCCAATCCCACCTTGAATGTGGTCTCAAGGTGTGAGCCTTTTAACAAATCTCTGAATGCTGTGTGCCTCGGTTTCCGCATCTAGTAAAAATGGAGAATAATAGCACTTGCAGTACCCAGTTTATAGGGTTATTGAGAAGATTAAATGACTGGACTGTGTAATATGTTTAGAAAGTTCAACCAGCTCACCAGATGAAGTTAACAAAGTCCAAGGGAAAATGTGAGAGAAGAAGAGCAGACAGTAATAAAGATTTCTTTTGGATGAGTAATACCGAAATGGCGGTATAGGAAATGGGCTTGAAAGCTTAAGCAGAAACCATAAGAACTAGAAGAAAATGAAACGGAATACTATCCTGGACTGCTCGTGAATTTCTAAGATGGCTAGAAGAGGCAAGAACTTAACAGAAAAACAATGCTTTGTTTATCTGGATGACACTGAAAGGTATATATTATAAAATCAAGAAAATTAACATCAAATACACTGAGGAAAATGATCCCATCATGGACGGGGTTGAGATTTCTTGGCATGCTCCTAAAATTTTCTGGGTGGATTCAGAGTCACACCAGTCAGTTTACAACGTTATTGGTTTATACAGGTTAATTTCATTATGTAGTAAAAAGACAAAATGTTTGTCACATGTATTAGTTTCTCAGGACTGCCATAACAAGTTATCACATACTTAGTAGTTTACAGACAAATTTATTCTCATACAGTTCTGGAGAACAGAAGTCTACAGTCAAGGTATCTGCAAGGCCTCATTCTCTCTGAAAGTTCTAGGGGAGAATTCTTCCTTGGCTTTTCCAGCCTCTGGTAGCCCCAGACATTCCTTGGCTTCTGACTGCATCACTCCAATCCCTATTCTTCTTTCTTCACATGACCTTCTCTTCTTTCTCCCTGTGAGTTTCTGCTCTTTGTGCCTCTTATAAGGACACTTGTTATTTAATTTAGACCTCACCCAGATAACTCAGGATCATCTCATCTAGAGATCCTTAGCTTAATTACATCTGCAAAGACTTTTTCAAAATGAGGTCACATTTGCAAGTTCCAGAATGGGAACATATATTTTTGGCAGCTACCATTAAACCCACCAAAACAGAACTGTTATTTATCTAGTTAGAGGTACTTTTCCCATTATGGTGGATTATTCTGGTCAAGGGAACATGTGATTTTTTATCTTAAGCTTATTCTACTTCTTTTCATTCTTCTCTCTGTAACTAAAGTTTTCCTCTGTGTGTGTGTGTGTGTGTGTGTGTGCGTGCGTGTGTGCGTGCGTATGTGTATTTAGGGGAGGGGATGGGTACTATCAGTTTTAACTACTGTATTTTAAAATTCAACATTAATTCCAGGAAAGGTGTGTTGTTTACTTTTCTGGCTCTGACATTTATATAACTATGAGCTTCATTGTGCACTGGTAGTTTTAATAAATCAGAGCTGGATCACTTTATAGCGTAAAATGTGACACAGTATTACATGGTTAGAAATTTTGTTTATGAATTTCTCTTTGAAAATGTACATATTTTAATGTTTAAGATTTCTTTCTTGCTCTGAGGATCACATTGTCTATCTCTTATATCTCATATCTATATTTGATAATTAGTCCCTGATGTCAAAAACAATAAAATCTGACCTCAACTGTGCCAGAAACATAGTAAATGTTCAGTAAGTAGTCACCGAATGAGTAACAAATGAATGACTGAGTGCTATGTTATAGTTTTGCATAAATACTGGAATAAATTCAAGGTAAGAAGAACTTCTAAAAAATCTGCCGATTTTTCACTCCCAGAGGAGAAATGAAGCAGGTTCTGGCATATACCTTTAAGAACTTGGGAATTCTAGTATGATTGTGATCGTAAGGAAGAAAAATGTCAGTGGCAGGTCATACCAGCACTGTTGCAAGAGTCCTATAGTGAGCTACTTAGTCATTTCAGAAATTTCTAGGAATTCGCATGCAGATGCTACCCTCAGGTACTGCAAGCACCTTTCTCCTGTACAAACCCTCTCAAGTTCTACACCTCTATCCTTTCTACCTCTGAGTCTTAAGTCACAATCATGCAAAAAGCTTATTACATATCTCCAGGGAAGAAGTCCATTTTATTGAGAAAAGGGAAATAAGCACAGATAAATTAAGTGATTTAACTGAGACCACACAACATGCCTGCCACTGAATTAGGATTCAAAACTGTCTCTTAGTTTCCTGATAACTTCTACTGAAAATAATAGTGAAACTAACTGTAAATGCAGTGTGAAATTGTACCTGATGATAACTGCTGCTTTATTGAAAATTTCCTTTCTTGCATAACGTACAGAGGTGAATGAACAGTCAGACCAAAAGTATAATATGGTCCGTGATTCATTAAATGATATAGTAGATTCAAGAAAAGATCACATTAAAGTTTATGAGAAGCTGAGGTCCAAGAAGATGCACGCATCTAAGTTCCGATGGTGCTCAGATGTTTCAGTGCCTTATTAATCTGCTCAAGTCTACGCTGTCTTTAAGACCGCAGCAAAGAAAATATATGATTGTGCTGCAGGATATGTGCTTTTTGCATTTCTGTTAACTATAAAACAAGCACCATTTTAATTAAGCTGCTTCCAAGCAATGCAGGTGCTCTATAAAAATATAATGAAGCAATTAAGATGTGTTACAAGTGACTGAGATATCCTTTTCATTTGAAAATGTGAAAGTAGAAGGGTTTTTTTTTGTTTAAATCCTTCCCCACCCTCAAAGCAGGGAGGCCATTTAATCTCAAGAAGAACACTGGATTCAAGTGAAATATAAGTTGATTTAATGTATATAAATAACTTTTCCAAAATTTAACACCAAACTAAATACAAAGGAATTGTTTTTACTATTATTTGAGTTTGAAGAGATGGGTAGGTGTTGTAAATTATATTAGGGCTATAAAAAGACCTTTATATACTTCTCAAGGAATATTAATCGTGGGACATCAATAGAGTACCATGAGTTTCTCTAAATCATATGTAAGAGTGAGTTTTAGACAATGATCTAGAAATTATATTTTCTTGAATATTTAAAATTTTGAGAGACACAGGAGAGTTGGGACCTTTCTTACCTGGTACATTAATTTACGTTGGGTGTATCAGTGTGATCCCTACGCAGAATGGTGTACTCTTTACTTCCATAAGAACAAATAAACTTTCTGTTTCCATCACAAAATGATCATTTATTAGATTCTCTACTTCATCCATTTCGTCAACCAGCAGTTATTATATGAGGCGTGATGTTAAGTTCTAGGGATATAAAGGCAATCATTACACACTTAAATTGCCCAGGCAGAAGTTAATATTCTAGTGTGCAATAACTACCAAAAGTAATAAAAGAAGAGAAACAAGAAAATAATATAGTAGCACACTGCGGTAAGCATTAAAAGATAAAATAATATAAACCTCAACACCAACTCTAGGAGGCTGGTAGAATTACTCTGAGGAACTGATATTATCTAGTCGTGGAGGAAATATCTTTGTAGGAAGCCTTGGAGGAAGGGCAGAAAAAAATGGATATTTAGAACGACTGTCTAGAAGGGAACCAATAAACAAATGCATGGTATATGGAGAATAATTTCTAAGAATTATAGAGATTCAATAATTCTCTTCTATATTCTCTCCTATGAAGAGAGTAATCCTTACTTCATTTGAAATGTGCACTGTTGTAAAATTCACCTGCTTATTACCTAACCTAAATGTTTTATGCTGCAGGTTTAGGCTGTTCCCATCTCAAGAGAAATAGGTAATTGTGTGTGATTTTCAAAATATGCCATTTTTATTACAAGTCAGAGGAAATGGGAACTGAAACAAACACTGAGAACAAAAGAAAGCCAGAAATTAGCAACACTGCTATTATACACTAGACATCATCCTTGCAGATGAGGATATAGAAAATTGGAGAATTTAAATTAATTAAATATATTTCAGAGGTAGGAAGTAGCAGAACCAGGATTTAAAACCCTGACTTATGATAACTACAGATTGTAGGTAGGGAGATAGACAGACATTCAGACAGAGATAGAGAGAGAGAGAGAGAGAGAGAGAGAGAGAGAGGTAATTTAGTGGTTTATTGTCTTCTCCCATTCTTGTTATTTTTTTCTTTATTAGTGGCTTGGTATGAATGATAGCACTAAAAAACTAGTTTGAGCTGTTAATTGCTGTTGTTCTTTAATGCTTTATTTATAATGAATGTGCTAATTCTTAGTTTATTCCCTGGGGCATTTTCATCATGGGTGCAATATAAAATAACTGAAAGACTAAATAAACATTACAGCTGCCTTCCAGCTATCACGCTGGTCCAAATGGAATTGAATACTGCCTTCCTGCGGAACTTCTCTCTGCCCAATGACAAGAACTTACACAAAACCAAATGAGATTTTAGTAATTCCATTTCAAACTTCTATGAAGGACCATTAGCTGCAGAGACATCAAGGTCAGGGTAGCTACCAGTGGGAAGCAACAAGCTGGGTGGTCTCCTGGAGATGTAAAATGCTTGAATTCCTAAAACCGCTCATGAGCCTCTCTGCCTGGATTAACGAAAACACTGTAAAATGGACTGTTGAAGGGGCCGTTGTGAATTTTGGAGGATGCTAATACTCTGTTTTTCAAAATCTACTACCATGGGTTTTCTCCTCCTGCTGTGATAATTTTTAGCTATTGGATGAGAGGGGCTGAGGAAGGAGGAAAAACAGTTGTGTGTATGTGTGTGTGAGTGTGTGAGAGAGAGAGATAGGGAGGGAGAGAGAGACTGAGAAAAGCAAGGAGATCCTTCATCAAGAATAACGGGAAACAAGACTGTAATATGCTTGTCTTGCTTTATTAGTACTATAGGGAATCTGAAAAACTGAGATGTTCCCACTTAGTTTTCTGCCTTCGTATCTTTCTGTACTGTACTCCTTCTTGCTGGCTTCCTTTATTGCTTACCACTGATTATTGATTGTGTACGTGGAACTATGCTAGTAAGTGTAAATGTGGGTATATGAGCCAGCTCCTAAAGCTACCAGGAGTCAATTTTCAAACAAGGAATTTTGTGAGCTGGTTGTTAAATTGTTGGCAGCTTGAAATTGGGCAAGGAGGAGTATTTACATCACTAAAACAGGCAAGTACCACAAATCACTGCTCTTCTAGTTTTTCTTTTTGGAGAGTCAGTTTTCCAGCACACCCCTTGTGTATGTATTTAGGAGAGGGTGAGTATGGTAAGAGGGGCAGGGCATATATATTTCTCCTACCCTTGGAGAGACTTAGAACTTTGGAGGTAAACAAAATTGAGAAAAGGGAAAACTCCACTATAAGGCAGTGTGAGGTCACTTCTGACAGGGGCAAACTATGGTTGTGAGTGTGCAGTACGTGGAGAATTCACATTCAGCTGGTAAAAAAAGATGTCAGAGTAGATTTGAACTTGACCCTTAAGGGCTGGCAGGACTTCAGTCTGTGGAGTTACAGGAAGGAAGGAGGGGTGGGAGCAGTGACCCTCTATCAGAGGAAAGACAAATGAACAGTCCCTGGGGCAGGAAAAGAAGCCTGGAATTGGCCAATCTCATTTGGCTGGAGTGGACATATCTGGGGACTTATGGTAGGGTAGGGAAATGAGTGGAGGACTTGGCACACAGTAACTATTTAACAAGGTGGCAATACTTTATAGTCTTGCTAAATCCTTCATCTTAAAGGAGAGGCAAAGTGGAAATCCATTAACTCCACTAAATGGCTGACCCTGGTCACATTTTTTGAAATTTCTGAGAGTAGTTTCTTCAATTGCAAAATACAGATTATAGTACCTGCCTTGTAGTATCCTTAAATAATTACAAATAAAATCTTAGTTTTAGTATGGAAAATGACTGGCAAGCTTTAAATACCATAATGTAGAGATAACTGTGGCATTTATTGAGCACTCCATGGGTTCTTCTAATTCTCAGGAAGGAACCATGTGGAAGTGCTAACAGTATAGAGAAGGCCTGATTTCTGTACTTATTGAGGGTGTGTGATAACCTCAAAAAGCTTTAGGGTCATTGAGTTTCAATTCCCATCCCCTCCAAAATGAAACAACAGCATTTAGGTGTGAGAGACTGTGTGTATAGTTTTTTGAAGAAAAAAAAGGATAAGTAATCAATAGAAATGGTGTTATTCAACAACTCAGAAGGGAAATATTCACTTGGTAGCATCTCCATGACTTCACATAAGCTTGATGTTTTCATCCTGACATAAGATTATTTGGATTTATATAGACACTGCCCAGTTAGATTAAGAGATGCATGAACTGGTAAATACTGTTAAATGAGGGAAGGTTTAATGCAGGAAATTAGCCTTAATCTTGGATTTAAAGCTCTAAGTGATGTAGTTTGGAAGACAGAACGTGAGACAAATTAACTGTTGATAAAATCAGTGATGTGAGAATGATATTCCTTCAAGTGAAGTTGCTTACTCTCATTGACTCAAATTGGTTTTATTAAAAAGTTGAAATTTCTTGGGATTTCCCTGGTGGTCCACTGGTTGGAACTTTGCCTTCCAATGTGGGGCGGGTACGGGTTCGATCCCTGGTCGGGGAGCTGGGATCCCACATGCCTCGCAGCCAAAAAGACCAAAACATGGAAGGGGGGGCAGTATTGTAACAAATTCAATAAGGACTTTAAAAATGGTCCACATCAAAAAAATCTTTAAAAAAAAAAGTTGAAATTTCTTGATATGCATGTATACACACACACACAGAGACACATACACATATATAGTATAATTTATATCATGGATCTGAATGATGAGAGCTGAATATAAAAAATGCTCTCATAAATGTGCAAAGACCAAGTAAGTTAATTTCAGATGTCTGTATTGTGGATAAGCTCACGTATGTGTGTGAGCTTCCTGAGGGCAGGGACAAATAACGGGACAGTTGCTCAAAGAATAGGCTTTGGAACCGGTCTCTCTGGCTTCAAGACATGGTTGGCCATTGTTAGTTTCATGACCTTGGAAAAATGATTAAACCTCTTTGTTCTTCTTTTTCCTCATGTGGAAAGGGAGAAATAACAGTATCTCTCCAGTAGGGACATCTTTCAGGGCTACATGAGAATACACATGTGAAGCACTCAGCGAGAACTATTCCACAGTTTGAGCACCTAATTATTTTTCTTTAAAAGATTTTTTTGATGTGAACCATTTTTAACATCTTTATTGAATTTGCTACAATACTGCTTCTGTTCTATGTTTTTGGTTTTTTGGCCACGAGGCCTGTGGGATCTTAGCTCTCTGACCAGGGATTGAACCCACACCCCCTACATTGGAAGGTGAAGTCTTAACTACTGGACTGCCAGGGAATTCCCTTGAGCTCTTAATATGTTTCAGATGTATTTTAGTCAATTGGGATACATATGTGATTAAAATAGACTCGTTCTAGCAGGTCTTGCAGGTCTTGTATTTAGTCACATTTTAGCTAACATTACTGTTATTTCCATTGCTATCTTTGTTTTTATAAAACCCAGCACAGGGCCTGACTAGTAAGCCCTCAAAAGAAGTTGCTGAATGAATGTTAAACTAAAGCTGGGTTGATGGCAAGTAAACAGCACACATGAGCGAACAGAATAAAGGAAAATGCTTTAAAAAGTTACAAAATTCTAGGAAAGAGATTGAACTCGGTGCAGGACAGAGTTCTTGACTGTTTGTTAGAATGGAAATTCTAGTTGTCCAAACAGGCAAATCCTACCTTCAAATCTTTCTTTTTCCAATGGCAAAAAATCTAAGGGAAATTTTATATTATCTATGAATAATTATAAAAATAAGTTGCTCTTTAAGGTTTATTTGTCTTTGAAATTAACTCAGACTATTAAAGAATTAGAGGTAATAAGTGTCTGATAGAGTAACAAATGAGACATTGCTTTACTTTTCACCCAATCACAACTACTAGAAATAGCTAAATATATGAAAACCCCAAATTTAAATATATTGGTATTAGTCATCTCAAAGCAGGTATTTCAGGATATATTAAGGAATTTTAGTTCATAGAGTTAAGTATGTCTAATACTATTAAGTGAAAGAGAGAAGCACTGCTTAATGGATCAATTCCATTAGGGGGGAAAAGAAAAGGAAAAATTCCAAGTGGTTTCACTTTAAAAAGATAGCTATAAAAGTCAGTTACATGCTGGCTGAAGTTCTCTTCCCCTCTTCAAATGATGTTTCTGTTCTGTCAGCATTGTCAGTATATGCAGCTACTGTACTGTGGAAAGTAATTACATTATATGGCAGATAAAACAAGGGGGTATGCATCAGATTATAAATAACTTAATTTTGCAAAGGAATTTTACATCTTAATCTGCTGGACTATCACTTTCACTTAGGCTCTGAAACCAAATTATGTTATTGTGCTCTGTGATATAATTTAATAACTCACCCATAAGGAAATGTCAGGTCGCATTTGCAACAATCCAGGGGCCATTAAGCCAGATGGAAGGTCATTCTGTTTGAGGATTGTAAATGAACCTGTCCAGCAAAGTTTTGGTTAGGGACAGCCAAGGACTCATTATGTAGTCAATTTACCCAACTGCTAGCAAGAACCATGCAATGCCAAGGCTGTTCTGTCCTTTGAATTTTGAAATGCATTTGAACATACAGAAATTTTTACTTTCATCAGGCCAAAAAGGAAATTGCTTTTGTAAAAAGCAGTCATTTCCATATATTGCTTAGAACATTAGAATAAAAAGTGTTTTAGTGAAATGCCACTTGTGGAATTTTTGCTTTTTTTCTTATTTACTCTCATCTTTCCCTTCTAAATTTTGCCTTTCCTTGTTAGTGGAAGATACACACACACACACACACACACACACACACACACACACACTCACATAAACAACATATCAGGAATGTAGAAAGAAATCTATGCGTCTGAAAGTAAAAATATTCAGTTAAAGTAGTTAAAATATCTTTCTTCATTTACTTTTTGAGTTCTTTCTGCATAACATGAAGTTAACAATTTTTATCAACACTATATGACTTAATGTGAATACTCTAAAATGGATAGTTTAATAACAGTTTTCATTTAGATTTAAAAATAAATTAAAAAACTAGATGCCTGTAATGATATTTAAGTTATTCTCTACAGCAAAGAACACAGAATTCATTGTTTATTAAAACATTATTTTACAACTAGTATATTTCCATTTTAGAAAATGAAGGATAAAATAGCTAACATTTATCCACACTCTTCTATCTCTGATAAATTTCAACATTTGTGTGTGTTACATCTTTCAAAGCATATTTTATGGACTCGGGTTTACTGGCCATGTATAGAGTTGACCCTCATTATTTGTGGATTCTGTATTTAAGAATTTGCCTACTTGCTAAATTTTATTTGTAACCCCCACATCAATACCCGTGGGGATTTTGCAGTCATTTGTGGACATGTGCAGAATGGTGAAACCGTTTTGCAAGTTCCCAGCAGAGGTGGAACAGAGCCTCTTTATCTCTGTTCTTGTACAAAGATAACAGAGGATGGAGAAGGTAGGAGACAGTGCAGTGTAGTGCAAGGAGCTTATTTACTCAAAAAAAAAAAAAAGTATATATATATATATATATATACATACATATATATCTATGCATTTCAATTTGTTGCCATACTGTTTTCCATGTATTATGTTAACCATTTTTACCACACCAGGATGGATATTAATTTCTCACATGTTATGTGACTTTCAGCCTTTTGCTTTCAAGAAACCCTCAAAAAGGCTTTGAAAACTTATCATTAGCTTCAGTATAATTTATAATGTATTGGATTAAGTTTCTATTGACTTAAAACATTAAGTCTGTCTCATTTTACTGATGCTTGGCAAAAAAAAATCCAGTATAGTAACCACTATTGTACAGTTTTGATATTTTGGGGTTACTTCTTTAAAAATATGATTAATCATTGCTGCTACATTAATTGTGAATAAACACAGGTTTTCTAGTGTTGCTGTTTACTAAGAGTAGAAGTGTCTTACATTCTTTGAAAACATCATTTTCGATGAGTAGATAATGATTTTTAAAAGAAAATACCACTGTATACTTTGAAATTATAATCTTTTTAACATGTAAATATTTTCTTTTTGATTAAAAATGGGAATAAATTCCTTCACATTAAAACCCTAGTTCAAATATAATAAAGACAAGATTTCCTTAGAGTTATGAGTAGTATTTTCAAACTATATCCCAGAAAGTTTATTCCAATTTGTATTCTCACAGCAGTGAATAAAATTGAACATTATGTCAAATGCCTTATAATAATAAATATCTTTGACTAAAAATAATCTCTTCTAGATTAATATTCAAAAATATTATCTCATGATTAAATTCTCATTCCTTTGGTTATTAATGAGGTTGATTTTTTTGTGTGTTATTTTCCTTTGCTTTGACTGTACTCTTTGCTTTAATCCTAATTTTTAATCTGTGTGAATTTTGTACAGTTGGGGTATTGACTTCTTGCCATATTTTTCACATACAGTTTTCCAGTATTTTTGCATTTTATTTTCTGATATTTATTGATTAATAGAAGTTTTTAATTTTTATGAATTCAAGTCCAACATTATTTTTCCTTGTGATGAGATAAGCTTCATTGGCTTTATCATGAAATTAAAATTACTCTTTTATAATAGTTGAAAAGTAAAAAATAGAAATAAATGTAAATAAAAGACCTAGAAACAATTACTATTAATAATTTGACATATATCCTTGAATATATTTTCTAAGTAATATTTATATATTTGAAATAATAGCATATCTATAATTTTGTATCCCATTTTATTCACAACATATCATAACTATTTTCTATGTCTTTAAGGACTCTTTGAACTGCTTTGTTTCCATCATGAGGAGACAGTATAATTTATAAAGCAAAACATCTTATAAGTATGTGAATTTAAAGATAAGTCTATATATGAAAAGCATATTTGGATATATCTTTGCTACATATCAAGTTATTTACTAAAACAGATATCCACAAATAAAATATTTTTGTCTCAGTGTAAAAATATTTTAATCCTGAAAAATGGAATTTTTCCTACTGTCATCTTAGTCATTTTTAAAACCTAGCAATAGTCATGAATTAAATTTTTCTGGACTTAGTTGGATTTTGCTTTGGTTTGTTTTAAATTATCCTTTTCAAATAGATCATATTCTCTATCCACTTTATTGTGAGTCCTTCAAAAACAAGGATTTTGTCTTCCTCATTCATCTTTATATTCCCATATGTGTAGTGTATGGAAGATAACCAGGAAAATTTAATTCAATTCAGTTCTAATTTTAACCCTGATACTGAGTTGCAATTTCAGTGACATGAATTATTTTCCACAGCTCAGCTTGATTGCCTCTTTCTCTGTCATCTTGATAAATCATTAACTTTAAAACTTAAAGTAAGTAATCTCCTAAATACCATAACCTTCTTTCCATCCACATACTTCATACTCAGTCTCTGCCTCTGGAATCCTGAAATTTTGAATAATAATCGTTTCAAACATTTTTAAAAGTATTGCTTAAGATTGTGGTTGTCTACAGTTATTCAGAAATATCCCACAGCCTTTCTCAAAATTCTATGCCACTTAAGCTTATATTATATCTAGACTCTAGCCTAGGTTTGTGTTTTCCAATATGGTAGCCATTAGGCACACATGGCTATTAAGCGCTTAAGATGAGACTAGTCTTCATTGAGATGTTCTGAAAGTATAAATACACAGCTCTTTTTTTTAACTTTTTTGAAATACAGCTACCAGAAAATTTTAAATTACATATATGGTTCATATTATACTTATATTCAACAGTACTACTCTAGATAAACAAATCTCTTTGATTACTATGTGCTCCTTACTAACATTTCATACCAGTTTTTAGACTGTTAACTTTGTCTAGAAGATCAAATTAAATCATGGTTATAGACACAGCCTAAATGTGTACACTGTGAACATTTCTTCCCAGTTATTTGATTTTGGAATAAAGAAAAATAAGTTGAGAACAGATGTGAAAAATAAAAAGCACAGTAGGTTTAAATTGGATGAGCTAGTGAATAAATTAAGTCTCTCTGCCCATATGTACAACCGGAAGCAGCACACTGGAAACGAGGTGATGGCATCCAGTGTCCTAGCAGAAAGTCAGGGCGAGGCCTCCCAGAGAAGTTCTAGAAGGAGGAAGCTGCTGACTTTCGCAGAGCACGCTTATTTCTCAGATCAGCAATAAAGTCCTGGTTGACAGTTTTCCCAGGAAGTTTCTGACAAATAGCACACACTGTTGTTTACATTTTTGTGATTTAACGTCTCACTTAAATTACACAGGTGCACATAAATGTGTTCATTTGATCGCAGTAATTCCACTGCCACTGACATTAGTAAGTAACTCAATATGAGAAACAAGCCAGTACTAAATTTATTACTCTTCTCTATGGCTAATGTACTTGAATGAAGCTGTATGATTGGTAGTTACGGTTAATATCACATTTCAGCCTTGCGAGGAACAACAGTTGTATCATGCTTCTTTAAGTGGTTTCCTTTTAATTTTTGCTTTATTAATTTTATTCAGTTTTTTCCTCTATCCTTATCATCTTTTTACACTAAGGGCAATCCTTGCTACATTCACTAGTTATGCATCTATTTATTTTCCCTCTCTTTTCCAACACACCACAGAGGTCATATAATTTGTGTTTTAAAATCATGGACAATGATACTCTTTCATACAAATATCGAACATTCATTAATGAAAAAAGATTATGACAATGAATTTTGAAAACTGCTGTGGTGGAAATATATTAAAAAAATCAAGCACCATCTATGCTGATTTGTTTTGCTTATAGCTATATAATAATACTTAAAAATACTGGTACCTCACGGTAGCACTGTGGAATTTTAAAAATCACTGTAAACAGGTATTTCTAAGCTGTAAATCCATGGAGTATCAGTTACTGAAGTACTAAATTAAAATCATGTGTGGAAATTTTACTTGTAGAGATCTACCCCCTTGGGGCAAGATAGAATATTAAAAAGTGAAAGAAAGAAGGATTGTTGGAATGTTGTGACCATTATGTGCATTTATTGGAATCAATGCTATCTTATTTAATCCATACAATATCCCATTATTCTCTTTTACACACAAAAAGAGTAAAGCTAATAGAGGTGAAGTAACTGGGCTATGTTTCCATGATGAGCAGTGTAAACACTTGGCTACCAGGCATTCAAGTACCGCTCCTTTGCATTCTGCTGCCAATGTGGCAATTTGAGAAGTGGGCCTAAAGAAAAGAAGTATAGTAGGGCAAATTGTTTGGAGAAGCAGGAAGACCCCAAATGATGAAGTCTTACCACTGTGATTGGTTAGAATCTCTGTTGAGAAAAACACAGGAAAAACTAGAGCATTCAATAATATTGATGACAGGTTAGGTGGTCTGTTAGGTACTTCTAAACATCATTACTTCGTCCTCACAAAAATCCTCTGCTATCAATATTATTATCACCAATTTATTCATGAAACAGATGCTCCTAAATTTTGAATAGTTTGCTCAAAATGCAAACAAATGTAAATGTCACAGCAAGAAGTGTCCGTCTGACTTCAAAAATTGTTCTTGGGCTTCCCTGGTGGCGCAGTGGTTGGGAGTCCGCCTGCCGATGCAGAGGACGCGGGTTCGTGCCCCGGTCTGGGAGGATCCCGCGTGCCGCGGAGCGGCTGGGCCCGTGAGCCATGGCCGCTGAGCCTGCGCGTCCGGAGCCTGTCCTCCGCAACGGGAGAGGCCGCAACAGTGAGAGGCCCGCGTAACGCATAAAAAAAAAAAAAAAAAAAAAAAATTGTTCTTTAAACAACTATGCTACGCTGTTTCCAACTTAGCTGGTTGTAATCATAAAGAATGGCAAGAATAAGCCCGAAGAATTAAACAGATCTAAATAATTGCCTGACTGCTTTAGTCTAGAAATTCAAAGAAGATACTTGGTATATGGGAGTGGGAACTATAAAAATTGTCTTTCTGAAAAACGACAACTGCGGTAGAAATTAACTGCCAACACTTTTTGGGGGGCAGGTTCAATCCCAAGGCAGCAAGAATGAAGGAACGTAAGAAAACGAGGCAGGGAAGGGTAGTAAGCAAAACAAGAAAATGTCCTACCACAACAGCCACTGTTTCATAAGCCACAAATAGACATGGCTATAGTAACCATTCCTTGAGCAAGCTAGCAGGAGTAGTAAAAAAATTTATCTGCCTGGGTCTCTCCCATTCTGCCCCTGCCACCGGTGAGAGGCAACTCCTCTACATTTCAGGGTGACATCATCCAGTGCAGCATTTCACTGGAGTCCAGAAGTGGCAGGACAAAGGGCTAGATACTCTGGGCATGTGATTGGAGAGCTTAGGAAAGGCATGTAGCTGGTTGACTGGCTGCAGCAAGACAGAGCATGGGTTGAAGGTCTGGGTAGTAGTTAAGACTGAAAAAAAACTGCTGGAGTACCACAAATGGTCAGAAACACATGTATCTAAGAGAAACAGGGAGATGGATGGGGCAAGGAGGGAAAAATTAAAATAGGAGAAAAGCATCAAGAGAATGAAAATCATAAAGACAGGGCTAATACACTTCATAGTATTCTATTTTTTTTAGATTAAACTTTATTTTGGATAACTGTAGATTCACATGTAGTTGTAAGAAATAATACACAGGGCCTCCCTGGTGGCGCAGTGGTTGAGAGTCCGCCTGCCGATGCAGGGGACATGGGTTCGTGCCCCGGTCCGGGAAGATCCCACATGCCGCAGAGCGGCTGGGCCTGTGAGCCATGGCCGCTGAGCCTGCGCATCCAGAGCCTGTGCTCCGCAACAGGAGAGGCCACAACAGTGAGAGGCCCGCGTACCGCAAAAAAAACACAGAAATAATACACAGGGATTTCATTTACCCTTTACCCAGTTTCCTCGAATGACAGAAGTTTGCCAAACTATTGTACCATATCACAGTGAGGACATTGACACTGATACAGACAAGATAGAAAATATTTCCATCACCACAGGGATCTTTCATGCTGCTCTTTCTTTTAGGACTGGAGTTTTCACTAAGCATAACTCCCTCAAGATTCATCCAGCTTGTGTGTGTTAATACTTTGTTCCTTTCTATTGGCATAGATATACCACAGATAGCTTAACCAAAAAGTCATCTGCAGAAAGATAATCAGGTTACTTCTAGTTTTTGTCTCTTATGAATAAAGGTGCTTTAAATTTTCACATACAGATTTTTGTGTAAACATAAACTTTCATTTCCCTGGAGTAAGTGACCAAGAGTACAATTTCTGATTCATAGCATAGTTGCATACTTAGTTTTTTAAAAAAAGAAATTGCCGAATAATTTTTGAGGGTGGCTGTACCATTTACATTTATATTCCCAGCAGCAATGTATGAGTGATTCATGGTTCTCTTTATCATCACCAGCATTTGTTCTCTCACACTTTTTTTTTTTTTTGCGGTACGCAGGCCTCTCACTGTTATGGCCTCTCCCGTTGTGGAGCACAGGCTCCGGACGCGCAGGCTCAGTGGCCATTGCTCACGGGCCTAGCCATTCCGCGGCATGTGGGATCTTCCTGGACTGGGGCACGAACCTGTGTCCCCTGCATTGGCATGTGTATTCTCAACCACCGCGCCACCAGGGAAGCCCCACACTTTTTAAATTTAGTCATTATGATAGGTATGCAATGATATCCCATGGTTTTAATTTTCATTTTCCTTACGGCAAATGACGTTTAACATCTTTTCATGTGTTTATTTGACATCTGTATACTCATTTCAGTGAAGTGACTGTTCTTATCTTTAACTTATTTTCTAAATGGATTTTTTAAATGTTGAGTTTTGAGAGTACTTTATATATTCTAGGTACTAGTCCTTTTTGCATATGTGGTTTGCAAATGTTTTCTCTCAATCTATAGTTTGTCTTTGATTCCCTTAACAGGGTGTTTCACAGAACAAAGTTTTTAACTGTGATGAAGTCCAATTATCAATCTTTCCTTTTATGAATTGTGCTTTTGGTATCAAGTCTGAGAATTCTTTGCTTAGCCCTCGATTCTAAAGATTTTTTCCTATATATATTTTTTCTAAACATTTTATAGTTTTCTGTTTCACATCTAAATCCATAATCCATTTAGAGCTAATTTTTGTAAAAGGTATGATATTTAGGTTCAGGCACACTTTAGGGCTTATGGATGTCCAATTAATTTAGCATCACTTTTCATAAGGCTGCCTTCCTTTTTGCACCTCTGTCAAACATTAGTTGGATATATGTGTCTGGGACCACTCATTGGTTCTCTGTTCTGTTCCTTTGATCTATTTGTCAATACCAACACAACACAATCTTGATTACTGTAACTACATATGTCTTGAAATCAGATAAACAAATTTCTCCACTTTATTCATCTTTTTATCTCCCAAATAGTTTTAACTATTTTAGTTCCTTTGCATTTCCATATAAATTTTAGAAAAATCTTATATAAATCTACAAAAATCGTACTGGTATTTTGATAGGAATTGTGTTAAACTTGTATATCAATTTAGGAAGAATTCACATCTTTGTTGAGTCTTCCAGTACACAAACATGAAATGTCTCTTCATTTATTTAGATCTTCTGTGATTTCTTTTATCAGTACACTACAGTTTTTAATCATACAAGTCCTGTAGAAGCTTTGTTAGATTTATACCTAGGTATTTCATGTCTTGTTGAGCAATTATAAATAGTATTGTATTTTAATTTTGATGCCCACGTGTTTTGTGTTAGTTCATTGAGCTACAATTGATTTCTGTATGTTTATCTTTTATCCTATAACATTGCTTTACTCACTTATTCATTTTAGGAGGTTTATTTTGTAGATTCCTTGGGATGTTCTACATAGACAATTGTGTCTTCTGTAAATAAGGACAGTTTATCAGTCTTTCACCATTAATAACAATGCTAGCTGGAAGCGCTTTGTAGACATACTTTATCAAGTTTCAGAAGTTCTCTAATCCTACTTTTCTGAAAGTTTCTACGATGAATGGATGTTATTTTTTTCAAATGCTTTTTCTGCTTTGATTGATATTATCATATGATTTTTTCCTCTTTAGTTTGTTAATTTGGTGGTGCAATGACTTGAATACTTGTGTCTTCTCCAAATTCATATGTAGAAACCTTAACCTCCATTGTGATAAGAGGTGTAACCTTTGAGAAATAATTAGGTCATATGGGTGGAGCCCTCCTGAATGAGATTAGTGCCCTTATAAAAGGGACCACAGAAAGCTCTCTTGCCCTTTCTGCCATGTGAGGATATAAAGAGAGATGGCAGTCTGCAACTTAGAAGAGGGCTCTCACCAGAACCTGACCATACTGGCACCCTGATCTCAGACTTCCAGCCTCCAAAACTGTGAGAAATAAATGTTTGTTGTTTATGCCACCCAGTCTATGGTACTTTTGTTATAGCAGCCTGAACTAAGACTGGTGGGATTTTATTGATTGATTTTCAAATATTGAACTAGACTTTCATGTTTAGAATAAATCCCACTTGGTCATGGTGTATAATTCTTTTTACATGTTGCTGAATTCTATTTGCTGATATTTTGTTAAGAATATTTGCATCTATATTTAAGAAAGACATTGATCTGTAGTTTTCTTTTTTTTTTTTTTTTTTTTTTTTTTTGTTTTTTGAGGTCAGGATATTACTAGCTTCATAAAATGAAATGGGAAGTGGTCCCTTCTATTTTCTGGAAGAGATTGTAGAATTGATGTTAATTCTTTTCAAAATATTTAGTAGAATTCTCCAATGTAACCATTTGAGCCTGCAGATTTCCTTTTTGGGAGTATTTAAGTTAGGAATTTAATTAATAATTACAGAGCTATTAAAATGATATGTTTTATATTGGATAGTTTGTGGTAATGTGTTCTTCAAGGAGTGGGCTCATTTTATCTGACTCTTCAAATTTATATAGAGTTCTCCATAATATTATATATTTATCCTTTAGATATTTGCAGGGTCTGTAGTAATACCCCTTATTTCCTTCCTGATTCTACAAATTTGTGTTTTTTCTTTTTTGTTGTCAGTCTTGGAGATTTTTCAATTTTATGGATCTTTTCAAAGAACCAACTCTGTTTCACTGATTTTCTCTAATGTTTTTCGTTTTCATCTTCAAATGTTTCTTATCTTTACTATTCCCTTATAGTTTATTTGGGTTTATTTTACCCTTAATTTTCTAGATTGTTGAGGTGAAAACTGATTACTGATTAGAAACTTTTCCTCTTTTCTAATGTATGCTTAGTGCTATAAATGTATCTCTCAGCACTGCCCTTACACTATCCCACACTATCCCAATTTTGATATAGCATACTTTTATTTTCAGTCAGTTCAATGTATTTTTTGTTTCCCATGAGATTTTCTCTTTGACCCCAAAATTGGTTAGAGACGTGTTATTAGTTTCCAAGGGTTTGGAAATTTTCCTGTTATCTTTCTGTTAATGCCTTTTAGTTTGATTCTATTGTAATCAAAGAATAAATTTTGTATGATTTCAGCTTTTTAAAAACTTGTTTATGTTTATTTTATGGCTCAGGATATGATCTATCTTGGTATATGTTCCAAAGGCACTTGAAAAGAATACATATTCTTCTGCTGTTGGGTGAAGTAATATATAGTTGATTGGATATTAGTGGTTGATGGTACTGTTGGGTGCTTCTATATCCTTGCTGATTTCTGTCTAGTTCTATAAATATATATATCAATATATATCAATATATAATGTTTCTCTGTGTCTCTAGTAATTTTCTTTGATATGCAGTTAATTTTATGTGGTATTAATATAGATACTGCTGGGGTTTTTTGGTTACTCTTTGTATGATATATCTTTTCCAATCCTTTTACTTCCAACTTGTCTACCATCAATTATTTAACTAGCTTGAGTAAAGTATATAAACCTTACCTCCATTTACTTCCCTTTACTCTCCTCATTTATAATTATCTTAAATATTTCCTTTACATACATTTAAATCCACATTAGGCAGAGTAACCATTTTTGCTTACGGTTATTGCTTCAACTATCAAACAATTTATAAAACTCAAGAGTGGAAGGAAAATGTATTGAATTTACCATACTTTTACTCTTTCTTTATTCTTTGGTCCTTTTTGATGTTTTATGAATTCATTTATCATTTCCTTTCTGTCTAGAGAAATTCCTTTAGCTATTTTTTAGGTATGTTGACAACAAATTTTCTTATTTTCCTTCATCTAGGAATGTCATGATTTCCCCTTCATTCCTGAAGGATACTTTCACTAGATACAGGATTCTGGGTTGACCATTCTTTTCTTTTAGCCCTCGAAAGTATTGTGCCATTTCTTTTGGCCTCCATACTTGCTAATGAGAAATTTGCTGTTATTAGAATTGATTTCCCCTATGGGTAAGGTTTTGTTTCTCACTGCTTTCAGGGTTTTTTTTTTTTTTTTTTTTCCCCTCTCTTTTGTTTTCAGAAGTTTAACTATCATGTGTTTTGGTGTAGATTTCTTTGGGTTTAGCCTGCTTGGTATTTGCTCAGCTTTAGGTTTATAACTTTACCAAATCCGCTGAATCCATAACTTGTTTCAGTGCTTTTTCAGCACTGGACTCATTCTCCTCTCCTTCTGAGATTCCAACAATTTGAATGTCATACCTTTTTTTTAATAGTCCCACGTGTCCCGGATATTTTGTTCATTTTTCTGCCTGCTGTTTACTTTGGGTACTTTCTATTGTTCTATGTTCAAGTTCACTGATTCTTCCCTCTCTCCTCTATAATCTGCTGTCAAGCCCATCCATTGAGCTTATAAGTTTTGATTATTGTATTTTTCACTTCTAAAATTTCCATTTGGTTCTTCTTTATATATTCT
Organism: Phocoena sinus; assembly: GCF_008692025.1. Taxonomy (NCBI): domain Eukaryota; kingdom Metazoa; phylum Chordata; class Mammalia; order Artiodactyla; family Phocoenidae; genus Phocoena; species Phocoena sinus. Next base: position 74,209,824 of record NC_045768.1, on the reverse strand, counting down.
ACTTCTTTACTGTAACTTTCTAATTCTTTACTGATACTTTCTATTTCTTTTCATTTGCTTCAAGTGAATTGTTTCTTAATGCATTTTTACAATGCTTATTTTAAAATTGTCAGATAATTCTAATACCTCTGTCATCTTGGTGTTGACATCTATTTTTTTTTCATTCATTTTGTGATCTTCCTGATGAGTAATTTTTAAAATTGAAACTGGATATTCTGGGTTTTATGTTATAAGACTCTGGATCTTACTTAAACCTTCCATTTTAGCTGGCTTCCTCAGACACTGCTCCAGCAAGAGAAGGAGGTAGGGATTGTAGTACAAGCTCCCCATCTGGTCTCTACTGGCACCAGAGGTGGGGGATTTGTGTTACTGCTGGGTAAGGGCAGAAGTTCCAGTCCCCTCTTGACTAGAGTCCACTAATATCTCCCTACCTAGGAAGGGTAGGAGTGCCTCATTACTGTCTCTACTTGGCCTCTGCTGTCTGGGGGAGGAATGGGATTATGTGGGGAAGGTGGCTTCATTATCACTGAGCAGTAATCAAAATCCTGACATTTCACTAGACTTCCTCTAATATCACCCCAATGGGGAGGAAGAGGAGCATCTCATTACTGCTCAGTGGAGATGTTAAGTCCAATCTCACTGTGGGCCTCAACTGACATTGCAGGGTTGGAGGCCTCATTACTGCCTAGTGGGGCTGAATGTTCCAGGCTCTTACTCATCCCTTACCAACGTCAGGGATGGGGGGTGAGGGATGTGGGAGGTGGGAGCATTTGAGGAGGATAGTGATTAGGGCTTTTTGAAAGTGAAAGTCCAGGATCCTCACTCAGCTTTTGCTGACATAGGTGGAGGGGGCGTCATCTTTTCTGTGATATTTCGCTGGATAAAAGCAGTTATTGGGCTTCCCTGGTGGTGCAGTGGCTGAGAGTCCGCCTGCAGATGCAGGGGACACGGATTCGTGCCCCAGTCTGGGAAGATCCCACATGCCGCGGAGCGGCTGGGCCCGTGAGCCATGGCCGCTGAGCCTGCACGTCTGGAGCCTGTGCTCCACAACGGCAGAGGCCACAGCAGTGAGAGGCCCACGTACCACAAAACAAACAAAAAAAGCAGTTATTGTCTTAAATGTTTTCCATCTTGCTAGCCTGCCCCCTTCCAAGTCTCATGACCAGACAGAGTCACCTTCTGCTGGGGCTTTTTTTTCTCTACCAATTGGTGTTTCCAGTTTTCTGGCTTCTCCAAGTCTGGGATATATAAAGCAAAAAGCAAACTAAAGGGAAACTCACTCCTGTGTAGTTTCTTGGTTCCCAGGGTCCTAGCTGATCTGCTTTCTTTTCTCTGTCTTTCAGTATTCTTATGTTTGTTTTATACAATCCAAGGTTTTTAGTTGCACTTGGGGCTAGGGACAGGGAAAAGATCTACTCAATCTTCCCTGAAACAAGTCATCTTCAATATTTTAATTTTTTGAAAATTGTATATTCACAAATGAAATATAACTATTAACTAGAATATTTAACCAGAATTTCCATTTACCATACTAGACAATGTGCTTATTAAATAATGAAAGCATAGCTACAGTACATTACAAAGTAATATTAGCTAATATTTAAGGAGTGTTCTTTCTGGGTTACATAGTCTGAAAAATACTTTTACAGAAATTAATTTACTTTGTACAGTAGCCCTATGTGGTAGGAACCATTATGTTTTTCATTTTAGAGATAATGAAACTGAGGCTGATGGAAGTTGAGCAGATTTCTTAAGGTCTTTCAGCTAGAGAGAGGCAGAAACACCCTTGAACTCAGACAATACAACTTCCTAACTGGTGTTTCCAACCATTATGCTTGTGCACATCTGTTTCCTCTGCTCTCCACTTTAAAAGCCCATTCTTTAAGTTCCAGCCCAAATGTCGTCCCCTTTGTGAAATCTTCCTTAAAGCCATACTTGGCTTTTTTCATTCTCTGTTTTCCTCCATCTCTTTACCCACACCATTTCTATGTCCAGATATTTCCATTGTCTGTTTTGTCTGTGTGTTTTTCCCATTGTACTGTGGACTCCTTGAGGGGCGGTATTGTGGTTCATTCATCCTTACATACCCTCACTACACGACAATATCATAGTACTTACTCAATGACTATTTGAATATAATTGAATAAATAAATGAATAAATTGATAGCTTTATCAATCAAAATTTTTTTTTTTTTTTTTTTTTTTTTTTTTGCGGTACGCGGGCCTCTCACTGTTGTGGCCTCTCCCATTGCGGAGCACAGGCTCCGGACGCACAGGCTCAGCGGCCATGGCCCACGGGCCCAGCCGCTCCGCGGCATGTGGGATCTTCCCGGACCAGGACACAAACCCGTGTCCCCTGCATCGGCAGGCGGACTCTCAACCACTGCGCCACCAGGGAAGTCCTATCAATCAAAATTTAATGCAGTACACAGTAGACTTGTGTCATAGGAAAGGGACCTGTGACCTGTGTACCCTGATCTGACAGTAGAATATAATAATTTGTGTAAATGTATAATAAAAATTGTCATTGCACATTAAACAAGACACTGAGAATTGAGGCAATGTAGCAAATAAAGTAAACTTAGTTTAGCGAATCTGAGATTCACATGAGAAGCATTACGGTGCGGTGGGAAACACTGGGAAGCTTTGAAGTCAGATATTCCTGGGTTCAAATCCTTACTTCTTCATTTTCTACTTCTGTGAATGTGGCATATCATTTAAAACCTAGGTTCCTCATCTGTGCAATGAGAGTAATTTCTACCTCAAACTAAATATATGAATTAAATGAGTTGAATGTATGTAAAGTGATTAATGCAAAGTAATTTCTCATCTGTTTCCCCAATGACTATCGTCCAACCCTGAATTTCTTTTAAGTCAAAAGGCATTTGCTCTGAAACCTGATAAAAACAATAACAACAACAATAATTTGCAGTCGTTGTAGTAATAGTGGCGGTTTAGCATCTCTAATGAGGTGATCTAATGAGATCAACAATTGGTCTCCTTGTTTGTCTCAAACTTGTTAATGCCTCTCTAGTTTTTAACCACTTTGATTTGGACCACATTTTTGTATTTTTCGAAGTTTCTTTCTTGGGATATTTCATGTTTTCAGGATGAGGTCTCTGGAAAGATGGAAATTGGGAAGGCCAAGAGGAAAGTGCAGACAGCTATTTATATGCTTCTGGCTCCTACTTATAAGGGTGATACCCTAATCCCTCTAAAACTAATTGACATTTGTGATTTAAACACCTCTGTTGACAGAGAGGACTGGCAGAAATGCTATTACACAATTGTTTGCTTTTCCTTTTGTATTGATTTCAGAAAGATGCTTATTTCTCAAGGTGAGTCTTCCTGAGTGGATAATTACCACAGAAAATGTGAAAGTAGAGAGGTCAGAATTTAAGGCATTTTATTAACATTGTTCCTCTCTAAAATAAAATAAAACTGGTTAGAGTGAGTTGGTAACCTGTGCTCGTATGCTAGCAAGTGGCAGAAGGGTCAAGAATAAAATAACAGGTAGCCCTTAAGTAAATAGAAATGTATTTCCTAGAGCAATTTCCAGGGCTGAAGGACAAATGAGTTCAGACGCTCAAATAGTACTATTATACTTCAAAGAATGTGTGTCCTGTGGTTTACATTTTTTTTAAAAAAAGCGATATAATATAAAAATAAGGATTTCTTCTAGATATGGACTTTCATAAAGAATTTCAAATACAACCTGTACAAAACTGAACTATTTTGTATAGACCTGTTCCTTCCTCAGGAATCCCCCTATTTCACTTAATGACCCTGTCATAAAATCAGTTTCCAAGCCAGAGACCTTAGATTAGATGTGGCTCTTTATCATTCATAGATTCAATTGTTCACCGAGTCTGGTTGATTTCCCTTCTAAACATCTCTTAAACCTACTGCTGTCTTCTGTCTGCAGAGACACTGGCTGAGATCAGGCACTGTGCACCCGTCACCTGGACTACTGCAGTAGCCTCTCCTGCAGAGTCAGAGAATTGCCCCAATATCCTCTTTTCCATTCCCTCAGCAAGAGAAATCCTGAATTTTATTGGACTGCATGTCTTCCCAGAGTAATAATTAAATTTCTCAGCATTTTTTACAGCTAGATGTGATCATCTTGAGGCTAAAGTCTGACCTATATGATGTAATTAGCAATGGTATGAGCAGTTTTTTTTACTATGTCCTTAAGAGGAGGTTGTCATGCTTTACTCATTTTTTTTTCTTTCTGCTGGCTGGAATACATGTGTGATAGATGGAAATGGAATAATCATCTTGGACCTCTTAAACACATGGCCAGTGTTTAAGATGGTAAAGCAACAATATAGAAAAAGTCTAGATCCTTGTCAACTGACGAACCATTTTGATAACCTTAGACAGACAATGTTTAAACTTCCTTTCATTTAAATTGCTGTTGTATTAGATCTTCATTGGCAGTTAAAGTGAATCATGACAATCAGTGCTTCTTGACTCCTTCCTTTGCCTCACTGTTATTTCTCTCCTAGAGAGGGAAACATTGCCATATGATTGTGCTCTCTGAAATATAAATGTTAGCGTGCTGTTCCTGTTTTTAGCATCTGCCACCTACAGAAAAGTCCAAAATTGTTACCAAAGAGACCAAGGTCCATCATACTCGGTTTCTACATACCTTGCCATCTAGGACCCACTGCAGCATAGAATAACCTTTAGCCACTCTCCCAACTACTTGCTTCATAAACATACCATGTTTTTTCTTTACTACCATCTATTCTTAACTCCACAGCAAAATGATCCTATTGAAACCTAAATTAGGTCTTGTTAACCCTTTAGCTCAAAACCTCCAGTGGCCTTCCATTTTACTCAGAGTAAAAGTCAAAGAACTTACAAAGGCCTTTGAAATCTTACCAGATTTGGGGATCCAGTATATCTTCTCCCGTTCTCTTGCTTACCCTACTCTAGATGCTCTGCCATCTTGCTGTTCATTGGACATGCAAGATATGGTCCAGATTCAGGGACCTTTGAACTGCCAGCTCTTCTGCCTAGAATCCTCTTTCTTAGAGATCTTTGCTCTCAAATCACCTTTTCAGTGAGGTTTTCCTTGATCATCCTACCTAAAATTGCAGTCTCCCTTGCCCACACCAATTCAAACACTCCTTATCTCACTTCTCTGCTTTATTTTTTCTCCATAGCACTCATTGCTTTAACATACCATACAATTTAACATTTCTTTTATTATCTGACTTTTTCAACCCTACTAAATATAAGCCACATATGAGATTTTTTTCTCTTTTCTTCAGTAGTACTTCTCCAGAGCCTAGAACAGTGCCTGCCTGCCACATAGTAAGTGCTCAATAAATATTTATTGACTAACTTTCCTAAATTTATGGCGGAGTATTACCTTGAACACCAAATGATAACTCTATGAAAATTTCCATGACTGTGTCCTCCCCCAATGCAAATTCATAACCACGGTGCTCTCATAATACTTTATATATATATATATATATATATATATATCTCACAAGAACAAGGGTATTTTTTAATAAGAATAAAATTTAAAAATCAAATTAAATTTAAATGTAAAATTTATAAAGAAGTACTTGTTATTATATTCTACAATAGAGCTCAGTGAGGAATAATTTATCTTTCTGTTCAATGATCTATTCAGACTCTGAGTGTGAGGGAGGTCTCGTTCATGGGGGTCACGTTTCCATATTCACTGCTGATGCTGATTACTGAAGACAGTGAATGTGGATTTCATGTCTGAAATTGGGCAAGCCATGGTCTGCATTCATGTAGCCAGGTGGTCTCTTGTGCTCTGCCTGCTGTGGGAGCAATTGGACAGGAGAGTGTTTGCCCTCTGAACATGATAAACATTAACATTTGTCCCATTGTTTTGTAATTATGTATATATTTTGTGTGTCTATTTTATATGTGTACATATATTTACATATAGATCCTTTAATAACTATTTTATCCAAACATAATAATGTATATATTTGTTTGCTCCCTTATAAGCTTCTTGGGAGCAGAAACTCAACATCTTTCCTTCCTGAAAACTCAACAACACATAGAAGAAAGCATGTGTATCAGTTAGGATTTTTTTGATTATAAGTGACAGAAAATACAGATGCAAACTGGCTTAACCAATAAAAGGTAAAGTTGACTCCAGATGTATCATATACAGCAGCTAAGTGATGTCATCCAAGACCCAAGTTCTTTCCATTTATATACTTTGCTTACATCAGGGATGGCTTTGTACTGAGGCTGACTCACCTTGTAGTTGCAGCACAGCTTCCAATAACATTCAGATTAATGTGATTCAGTGTCCCTGTCCTTTAGGAAAGAGAGACAGAAACACTCATGGAAGGAGAAAAAAACGTACTACCGTCCTCCCTCAGAATAGGAAATAAACCCATTCCTTCACAAGCCTATCACTGGACCAAAGGGGATGCCATAATCTGTTAGGTCAGTGTATTCCCTAGAGATGTAGATGAGCTAAAAACCTGAAAACATTAATTAAGCAGTCAACAGTGCTCATTAAGCACTTAGGAGTATTCAGTTCTGTTTGTTGGATGAATGCTCATAGAATACTGCTTACTCTTAGAGACTTGTAAATACTCAATTTATGGGCAGTACAGTATTATTTGTTGACAGAAATTTGTCAAACAAATAATATTGATATTATATAATAGCACCTTTCAAAATAATCTCCAATCCCCTCATAAATTATATTTCTATTTATTATAATATTCTTTTGAAACTTACATAGGTTATCTTAATATTGTATTATCTATTTCTCATGATTTTTTCTTAGAACACACCACAATCTATTTCTAAATTAATGTTTAATCTATAAAATTTACTTTATAATTTTATCTCATCCCTTCGTGGAAAACTAAATAATACTGTTTAATTGAAAGTCCTCACCTCCCTAAACCCTTGCATGGATCCCAAATAGTACCTCAATTTCCAATGATTCTTTACATCTGAGCCACCATAAAGCCCAATACCACTGTTGAACTCTTTTAATGTCAAGTCCTTGATCTTCTCACCAAGGATCTACCTTGGCAATGACTCACAGACAAAGATCACCACTGGCCATGGCTAACTTGTTTTTGAGTTATTCTTATATAAATTCAGGCATATACCATTTTATGACTTCCACCCAGGACCTAGAATAGGTTTCACATTCTTCTAGTCCACTGTTTACATGGCTTTTACTGCCTCACCTGTTCGGAATCTACGTCTCAAGGTAGTACCACTTAACTCCATGCCCTGTGAACTTCTTCAGGATTCCTTAACTCAATTCACCTAGAGAATCTATCTGGTATTCTTATTTCTTGGAATTAAATCATGAAATGGTTGATCCATTCTTTTCAGATTTGTATTGCCTATAAAGGAGGTTAAAATGAAAACAATTTATGCATTTAGAAATAATCTCTGAATTACCTACCAAAAAGGAACATTTCTTTCACACTAAAGGAAATGTTAGACCTGAACAATCAGTATTGCTAAGCAAATATCCCTATGATTTAATTTTAGAACACGGAATGGTACAGTAAAATAGACATAGGTGTTTGAGGCCAAACAAAGGCCTATGTTTGAATCCAGGTGATTACTCCTATTATCTATGTGACCTCATGCGTTAACCTTAGGGAGTTCCCATTTTCTAATATAAAATGAGAATATAATTATTTTACTGAATGGCTGTGGTAAAGGTTACAACTAAGTCTTTTGGAAGACACATAGAATAGTACCCGGCATACAGCAGGGGATCAAACAATCACTAAACTATTAATACAGTTATTATAATGAAGACTGTATCAGGTTCCTCTTGGAGTTTATCCAAGATAAGGCTATTATTGGATGGATATAGCAGAGGCACTTCTTCAGCATAATGCTTTAAATTTCTATTGTAGATGTCTCCCCATGATAAACCATATAATGTTGACTCTAAGGATAAAATTGTAACACAAATAATTTCATTTTAAGTTGAAAATGCCATGACTTTCACAATGTAAACTACTACTATAGTATTTAGGAAGTTTTAGAAAATAAAATTTGAGAAAAATATGGTATTTTGCTGAAGGTTTCAGAGTGTAGGTCAGTGACAGAGCATGAAAACAAAAAAACTATTGTATGCATAGAATTTTAAGACTAAGGATATACCAAAGAGAAGACATTTTTTTTTCCTAAGGCAGATATCACACATGAAAAACAAGCTGTGAATAAAATCTCAAATCCTTAAGGATTAAGACTCAAAATGACTCCATTCATTTAGAAATAGTGATGTTCCTATCACATGTTTATTGGGCTCCCTTTATATGCCAAACACTGTACTGAGTCCTTTGACTCCATGAGTCAATGAATCTATGAGATAGGTACTCTTAACACTAATTTACAGAGGAGGAAACTGAGACTTGGGAAGTTTGACTTGTGGAGGTCTAATAAGTTGCTGACATTTGGCTGGAAATCAGGGATTTGTGATTACTCTCAGGTATTGCATCTGCTGTCTCAACTCAGAAAACCAAACAAGCTAAACCTCCAGGACAATGAATAGGTGGGTTAAAATGTTTGCATAGTCTATCAAGCCAGATCAAATTTCTTTATATTATTTATCTCATATAACCTCTATTTTTATTTGAAATTCCTACATGTCCTTCAGAGATAAGTTTTATGGTAGGAAGTAAGCTGTTTTACCTCTGGCCAGTGTAAAGATAAAGCCATGATCATTTGCCCACCTGACTAAGTTTTCTAAACTAAATTTCATCATGTCCAGTTTGCTCATGAGTTTTGTGTGTGTGGGGGTGTGTGTGTGTACTGATTTGATACAAAGGCATATGAGTGGAGTGGTTAGGATGGTAAGTCAGGAATCATTCATCAAGGATGCTTCATTTCTAGAGGAACTGAGTTTCTTCAAAGGAAGTATGGACAAACAATTGAGGAGAAAGGGAGACTAGTTAAAAATACATAGTATAGAATGCACAAAGGAACAGAGCTAGACAAAAACAAAGGAAAACAAATACTACAGAGACATAAGTGGGAAGAATGAGAGATCTCTTCCTTTCTTCTTTTTTCCCTTTCCTCATACTACTATTAAGTAGTGTATTTTTGTTCAAATTTACCATTCTTCCAAAAAACAAATTATATTTTCACATTTGCTCTTTATTATTCATTTTGTATTAAAATAGCACACATTCCTTGAATGCCTTTTCTTTTCCTTTTTTTTTTTTTTTAAACTTCCTGGAATCAAGACCAAGGATTGACATTTACAGCCATAAGTGATCCAAGTGCTACATTAGCGTCTATTTATTAAAGATGATCCTTCATGTGCAATACAGCTAGGATATTTGGCCTAATTTACTATACTAACATTTCCAGTTTGGCTGTGAGTGGGGAGTTGTGCCAACAGCACTGTGTCCTATGGTGAAATAGTGCCTAATCAGTATTTATGAATAGGGTTTTAGAAGCCACTGAAGAGCACAGGAAGAGATTTTACCTTCTGAAAGCACAAATATTGCTGAGCTCTGGGAATCTGTACAGCACATTAGAATGGAATAGCTTTCCTTTTTTTTTTAAGTGAGGTTAAAAATGTGTAATGCAATACTGTCAGTAATTTAAATGGAGTGTACCTCCTTCTTTCAGACATTAATGCTATTTGTTAAACTTTGTAATTACTATGCAAATGAAGAGCTGTATTTAAAAAATGGCAGTGCCAAGAGTACAACAGAGAAAAACAGTTTGCAATTCAAACTAATACAAAATAAGCTTTAAGTCTTGTAGAACTCAAATATTGTATTTTTGGTTTTTTTTTTTATTCCTTTGAATGCAGCATTTGGGTGAAAGCAATGAGGAGTTGTCTTTGTTCTTAGGCATAGATAGCAAAAGGCTTAGAGCCAGAGATTTGAAAGCTTCTGAGACATATTAGCTCCCTGATCTTCACAACAGGTGGCTGGTATTTTTATCCATCTTTTAGAGATGAAGAAACCAAGTCCCAGAGATGCTTAACTCATTTGCTCAGGGTCACTTAAACAAGCCAGTGACAGCCAGGAAAGGATCTGAGTACTCCCAAACTCAAGGCTGCTGTGAGAATCCCCAGACAGCAATCACTTGAAAGGAACAGAATTTATGGCTCAAATTATGATTTCAGAATATTAAACACAGACTGAACCAGTGCAGTCTAGTTTCATTTCATGCCAGGTAGATATTTTAGAAGAAAATGATCATGTTTGGTTTCCTGAGAATTAGCCCCTTATGGGGAAATATCTGTGAGCTACTGAGCACGCTACACATGAAGAAAGCAAACAGCATAAAAAAATGAGTAGGTTTTACACAGTTTTTGTATCCCCAATACTTAGTGCTGTGCCTGGCAGCATAGACGCTCAAAAATATTTGTTGGAGCAAAGAATGAATGAATGCATACCCATTTGTTATTTAAGTAACTTTCTGGTCATGTTGCTTCTTTTTCCCTCTCAGTCACTTTTCCTAGAATTACCTCCCAGGTCTGCAGAACAAACAACTGAACAACAACAAAAACAAACCAGTTTTGCCTTTCTCTATTAATTCTTATTTTCCTACCCTTGAACCTAAATCAACGTGATTGTTTTTATAGCCCATCTTTTTAGAACTTTGATTTTTACGTGAAATAATCACATAAACCAGAAGGATCTAAAGGGCTGGCTTGTTCATAGCAATGTTTGTCTTCTTTAGGTGATCCTCTTTATATTTTAAAAGGAAACTTTTAAATTCTGAAGCCAAAAGAATGAGAAACAAACTCAGATGTATTGTTGACATTTTTCAGGGATGGTGGGAATGGGGGAGAGGTGTCGTCTCCTATTGCTAATGTGACGATAGCATTTTTGAGTTTTGGGGAAAGGCAGTGACAGCCTATCTATAATGAAAGAATTAGAGAATATCAGATACTTGGTTTTGCAGTACCCCTTGTGACTAAAGTGTAGGCATGCGACACGGGCTCAACTGATCACACATGCTCGACCTCACTTTAACTTCGAGTTAGGGAATTCAGGTAAAGAACAGAGACATTGAAAAACCCATGGGGGTGGAAGGCTGCAGTGGAAGAGGCAACTCCTCGAGTTTCCAGGGCAGCAGTGGCCATGGGCAAAGGCAGTGTCCGGTGTTGAGCAGCTAGTGCCAGGGGTGATGGTGGAGGTTCAAGCTGTGGCATCAAGGGGTTAATGGTGGCAGCAATGGTATCTTTATAGGACTAGCTCTGTGGGACGATTGTGACTCTGGTTTTAGGAGCTGTTCTTGTTCCTATTGTTTTTCCATGTCTCAATCTGCAGCCCTGCTAGTGATTCCTCGAGTTATCTAATAACCTTTAAAACAAATTTAATTGATCAGAGTCAGTTTCTGTTGATTACAACTAAGAACCCATGCACCATTTCAAGGCCAGCAAGAGAAGTAAGATCCTGGCAGTATTATTGTGCTTGAGCTGTTCTGGGGAATATAAGGAATATTGGTGTATTTGGAAAAGACTTTAGAAAGTCTATTTCAGAATCTTGGCTCTAACAATTCACCAGTAGTGTGATATTGTTGGGAAAACTCCTAAACCTTTATCTTCTCAAAAGTACAAAAGGGAATAACAGTATCTATCTTGAAGGCCAGTTGTAAAGACTGAAATAAATATGTAATGTGTCCAGAACCATGCTTGGCATATGTTAGCCACTAAAGTTCTTTTTGTCCTTACCACTTCATCATGTATGTAATCTACCTAAGCTCTCCCACATCACCAGAGTGGTCTGGCCTAGATAGTAAAAGATGTTAAAACAAAATGAGTATCTATAAATTGAAATTAACTGCATGTGTTTTTAAGAAGGCAAGTGGAAAACAAGCATACATATGGGTCATTGGGTCACAAGTTAAACTTATCATTATAAACATTTACCCGTCACACGTGTTCTAAGACATGGTATCGTACAGTAGAATATCCAAAGATGAGGTCATACACATGATATTCTTTCCTTCACCTCAGAGGTGTTACTTCAGGTGTCTGAAGAAGCAAAATGCAATGCCAACATTCGCTAGTTTGATTAGGAAAGTTTGTATTCTTAAAGGCTACCTGATTAGCAAATTGAAGCAGCTAATAGGAAGGCCCTGGACCATTGATCCAACAGCATGATTGTGGATCTCCTGGTATGGAGGAAAAGGTGTTTGTTTTGCTGTATTTTCTACATAATCCTGGTTACACTGTCTTCAGAGACTAAACAAAAACGTAGAAGGTTGCAACACTCTCTGGTAAGCCTGGGTGCCACAGGGAAAGTCATTAACTCTTTCAGGGCCCCATTCTCCTCATTGACAAAACGGAGATTACATTTTCTCTCTCTTGGGTTGTTGTGAGAATTAAATGAGATCATGCATGCATAGTTCTGAGCACAACGTCTGGTTTACTCTTTTTAAAATGGCTGTATTCACAGAGATGCTCCCTCCACTTTCAGTCTAGTAACATGCATATTCATAGAGAATTGGGTTGCATTATTTCTGAGCGACAGGTTTCTGCAGGGACGTGGGTTTGCCAAATCTACCAGCTGTCTTCACGTCTTTCCGTCCCCATGAGATTTCTGCACATTTTCCCTGCCCTTTTAGTTGCTCCCCAGAGACAGGCTCCCTTAGGAAGGAATCAGGGTATAGGCGGATGCTCCATTCATTTTCTTGTTGGCATTTTACCAGCAGTGGTGTGGATGACCCAAGGGCAGCCAGGAGAAGAGACAGCTAGCCAGAGCCTGCAGGCCGCTATAGAGTTCTTTCACTAGCAGAACACTGTGAATGATAAACCTTTAAACAGTCATGTGAATTATAGAGAAAGCTTCCAGTGAAGATAGTGATGTTGGCTGAGTCTAGGGAATGGAAAAGATGAAAAACAGGATGGTAAGAGCAAAAAAGTCAAGTGTTCCCCCATAAGTCTTTATTTCTTTCCTTTTAAAATCCTAATTTAAGTATTTCTAAAAATTTTAAAGACTGTATAACATTACAGGATGTTTAATAAATGTAAAAATAGATAAATACGTATCACTCAGATCTTTACCCAAACATATTTCATTTTAAATTGTGCACATCTCATCCAGTTTTCATCCATATGGAAAACATATTTGCTATATTAGTAAAAAGGGTTCACTTTTTTTCTTTGCTTTTTTAATTTTTTTAAACATCTTTATTGGAGTATAATTGCTTTACAATGGTGTGTTAGTTTCTGCTTTATAACAAAGTGAATCAGCTATACGTATACATATATCCCCACATCTCCTCCCTCTTGCGTCTCCCTCCCACCCTCCCTATCCCACCCCTCTAGGTGGTCACAAAGCACCGAGCTGACCTCCGTGTGCTATGCGGCTGCTTCCCACTAGCTATCTATTTTACATTTGGTAGTGTATATATGTCTATGCCACTCTCTCACTTCATCCCAGCTTACCCTTCCCCCTCCCTGTGTCCTCAAGTCCATTCTCTACGTCTGCATCTTTATCCCTGTAAAAAGGGTTCACTTTTAATTCCACGTAACACTATGTAATTTTCAATGCTGCCACATAGATCTCATTATCATTTATTTTAATGAAAGTGTTCATCAACTAAACACATTTCTATTATTTATATAATCAAATGTCAATGGTTGGGACAATTTGATCGCGTTCATATATTTCTTATCACATTTAATACACAAAAGAACATCTTTGTTCTTTGACCATAGCCTGTTTTGTCTTTTGGATAATTCCTTAAGATAAATCCCTCAGAATGATATTTGTCAACATAAGGGGCGGAATATTTTTAATCTAGATCGAATATGAAATGAAAAGATTATACTTATTTCCTACATGTTCAATTTTTCTTTGGAATGCCTTAAAAATTAAAAAATCTTGCAAATCTCGAAAGTACTCTTGGACTTTAGGTAAAGACATAGCAGGTATATAATATCTGTCTTATACAAAAGGAGAGATTCTAGTACAAAATATTTAAGTGATCTGCTTAAAGTGACACCTTCAAGCCATTCAGGGTAACGTTCCAGGACCTAAGACAAACTTCCATTAGTTTCAGATCATTTCATTTACCTTGCCCCCAAAGACAACTTTGCAAACAACTTAATTTCACTGCTCATAAGTCATCCAGAGGATGTTCAGTGCTGTCCTATCGTGCACGGCAAGATCCAAAACGTAACGTGGTGCTTATTCTGGAAATACTCTTAATGGAACATTGCAATCGGAAAACTCAACACTTTCTTCTCAGCTCCATAAAATATGAACTAACAAAGCCTAGAAAAATTATTCCAAAGATGACTGCTATTTAGCTTCCTGCATCTGTTAGCCAATTCATATTTGTTTCTACTTCAAGTAACATTTTTCCTCTTGTCAATGCATTAACTTACATTTGCAAAATGAGAGAAGCAATTTAAGAATTAATAAGAAAACGTTTTTATTTGGCATGCTCCCAATTTGATCAATATCACAGAGATCATTTGAAATGAAACTGTTTCAGTCAACATCTTGCTTTCTATTATCTGATAGAGACATGCAAATTATTACAGATTTTAGTCCTTTGTGACCTCCAGCAGCTCCTCATGCTGTCTATGATTCGATTTTTTTTAAAGCTTGCTGCAGAATTTTCAACAGGAGAGGAATATTTATCATTAAGATACAGACAGCCCTTTACAGAATTTCCTCTGTGTTATACGAACACTCTTCTGTCTCAGAAAGGTAGAATCTTTCAACTGGGCATGATTTGCGTCTGTAAAACCTTGCTAAGGATTTTTTATGACTTCAGATTTTGGACGGTTTGTTATTAGTTTGTAGGTAAACCCACAGCAAACTCTTGTGGAATATGAAAATTAGTTGGATTTAGGCTTCTGGGAAAGCATCGAGTACCCAGCTCCCCATGGATAGTTTTTACCTTGGGATAACAGAACAGTTCCCATGTAAGATAAAGAAGGGGTTGCTGACTGAGGTTAGTTGGGTATAATGTTCTTCATGGGTATTTAAAGGATGATTTCTTGATCAAATCAGAACCTGTATTTTTATTCCCCCAAGTATTCTAGCCAAGATTTTGAAAACTGTTTCACCCAATCCCCGTCCTTTGGTGGACACATAGAGTACAGCAAGAGGCTCCGTGACATCTAGATTAAGAAACTGTCCTATGTGGTAACCCCTTGTGTTGCTCTTGGTGTGCTAGGGTAACAAATGGCCACCAAAGGTACCCAAGTCCCAAAACCTGTGAATATGTGAATTTACATGATGAAAGGGACTTGGCAGAGTTGATTTAAGTTAAGGAACTTGGACTGGTGAGATTATCCTGAATTGTCCAGGTTGACTCAATGTTATCATAAGGGCTCTTATAAGAGGGAAGAAGGAGGAACAGAATAGGACAGAGCATTTTGACAACGGAAGCAGAGATTAAAGTGCTGCAGCCACAAGCCAAGGTTCTCCTCTGGAGTTTCCAGAAAGAATCAGCCCTTTCAACACCTTGATTGTATCTTCATAAGACTCTTTCTAGAATTATGATCTCTAGAAGTGTAATATAATAAATTTGTGTGCTTTTTAGCCACGAAATTTGTATTAATTTGTTACGGCAGCAGTAGCAAACTAATACAGTAGCTTTCCAAAGAGTTTGGTCAGTAACTACATGGTGCTCTCCCATGCACTGCAAATCCAAATCCTCAAGTGGTGCATACCTTGGAAATTCTCTTAATGGATCTTTGTGAGCATCACTTGCTCTCAGAAATAGTAAAAATAATATATTTTAAATTGTGTAGCACTATGCACTGTTTTCATTGTTGGGGAGGAAGTAATCAAGAAAAATTAAGAGTACATACTCAAAAGTCAGGTTGCCAGTTTTCAAATCCCACCTATTCCATATATAGTTCCATAACCTGGGTAAGTTATTTAACTTTTCCATACCCCAGTTTTACTCATTTGTAAAATAGAGGTAATAATAATGACTTCTTGTTAGGGTTGTTGTGAAGATAAAATGAGTCAATATCTATAAATTAATGAAGTAAATTAGTGCAGTAAAATAATTTAACCTAGCAGGCACTATATGTTTTGTTGTAACTGTTATTACATTTTATATTCTAGATCAGTATTTACCAAATTTCCATAATGTTATGTATTACCTAGGAGCAGCTGTTAGAAATACAAATTACTTAATGATATTCCAGACTGGAAAATTATAATCTTTAAGACAAAGGTCTGGGAAACTGTATATTTAATAAATACCCAAGTAATTCATATCATCGAGGAAGTTTGGGAAAATTGCTGTATAGGGTTGATGTTCATCCTTTGCTGCACATCAGTTACATCTTTGTCTTTAAAAAAGGTACACAGATGAGAGGAGCCAGGGACCCTCTTACTATAATGATTCATCAAAAACTTGGTTGAAAGTTATTAATTCCACAGCTCAATTCATTCATTCACTTATTAGTTCATCCATACATTTATATATATTCTTTCATTTTTCAAACATTTACTGAACAGCTCCTATACATCAGGCTCTGTAGTAAACGTGTGGGATGTAAAAATGAATAAAATGGTCTTGTCCTCAGGGAAGTTGCGAAGGGAAGTATACAGACAAATCTATAGAGAATTAGAATTCACTGCAGGGCATAAAATGCCACAGGATGCTAGAGGATCACAGACAAAAGATGAAGAGATAAAAGAGGGACACATAGAAACAATTTGCTAGGCTTAAATGCAGATGGTGCTAAGTTATTTTCCAAGTATTACGTACTTGCTTGCTCATAACACATTTAAAATGTAAATATATCACCTCTCTCATTCTGTAGGCTAGGAAACCAAGATGGGGGCACATAGAGACTTGCCAGAGTTCACACAGAGAATCAAATGCTAGAGCTGGCATCGAAAACATATTCTAAGTTCAGAACTCTTTCTACTGTATCATGTTGCTTGTCATACAATTATTTCTTTAGGAAATGTGCCTAGCCTTTTAGCGTTAAGAGAAGGCCCAGCTATTCTTCACCTTTTAGAAGCATGGTGGTTTTCCCCAGCACATAGTTTTGTATATAGTGTGAGCCCAATAAATGCCACAAGAATGAAGGGGGTTAATATTCATTCACTCATTAAAAATCTTTATTGTACATCTATACTGTATTAGGTATTAGGAGGTGAAAACGTTGTGTCTTCATGGATTTACAGATATGGAAGAGAATGAAATTTGAGAAACAGTCAAATATGTTATTCTCTTCTAGACTAGGTTTTCTTTCTGAAGTTCTTCAATTCCTATGACATGATTTGTTGCAAACCATATTGAGAAGAAACTGTCAGCCTCTCTGTGGGGTACTCTCACTCTCAGGCCAGGGAAACAGGCCTGAGAATCAGAAAAAAATTAACCCCGGATAAAACATGGGGTTGCATAGCAGTGAGGTTGTATAGACCTTAATTATTTATCTTGCTAACTCTATTATTATCATTGTCTTCATGAAATATTATAAGATTCATACACACTTGCCTTTTTTTCTGTATTTCAGCCATTCAGTTAACAAACATGAAGCACCTATCATATGCCAAAGCTTGGGCCTTATTCAAATCTGTATTTCAAAAGCCTATCACAACACTTTACATATAAATACTATGATTACCATTCATGCTGCTCAGTGATATTTCATTTCCTGTCTCCTTCCAGGTGTGGAGTAGGCATGTATCAAATAATTAGTCCTCCAGAAAGCCAGCATAAAAACTTAGTGTTTAAGCAAGGCACAGTTTCTTTGACCAGCTGCAGTAAGAGAAAACACTGTTTTAACATTGTGTCAGAAAGGGGAAATCAATGGAGAATTTTTACAGGGTTTTGGGGCCTGAGCTAGGTGATTTTAAGTTGTGTCTTACAAAATGGGAATTAGTTGAGATCAGGAAATATTCACGACATGATGGCTTTGCATGGTGGACACAACAAAGTGAAGGTCTTGAAGCTATTCTTGATAGTGGGATGTTAGTTTTGATCAATGAGTTACTTGATTAGCACGCGTATCTCTCAGGGTCAAGTGTTTTCTGAAACAAGTAACACTGATTTTTGCTTGTTTTCTGTATTTAGTTAGGGACAGGAAATCACACCTAAACATGTGAATAGGAAATTCAGTTTACTGCATGTCTCATACTGCACTTCAGACTCGCGTTATGGGCCTTGTGTTGGCCAATGAAACATGAGTCACGGTGACATGTGTCATTTCTGGGTAGAAGTTTTAAGAGACAGTGCGGGCCTGAACATATTCTTTTCCTGTTCTACCACAGTGTCTGGCATGGTGTAGCTAGTGAATGCTTCATCAGCCTGAGTCTCAGAGGGGAGGTGACGTGACAATGAACAGAGGTCCTAGTTATCCTGTCACTGACATGTAACTAGTGTAGGAAATAAACCTTTTTTTGGTCTGTTTGGAGTCAGTAATAGTGGTTATTTGTTCCTGCAGTAAGATCTAGTCTATTCCGAACAAAACAGAGTCTAGGTAAATATTTGGCTAATATTTAATATACAAATGAATGATTAATTCATTAAATCATCACTACATTAAACATGAACTCTTCTCAGGTTTTCCATTTAGATCTCATACAGATGTGCTCCATTTAATAAAATTTGATGTATGGAAATTTGAACTTAAAACAAATAAGGCCATAATTATTTACAAAATAAAACATCCCTCCTCACTTGAATTTGTTTAAAATAATAAATGCTTGACCTTCCATTTACCTGTTTATGATATAAAGCAAAGCACAATACATATACCTCTAGTATTTTCTCCTCTCCTGTCTTCACCGAGGATATGCTGCAAATCTCTTGAATAACTCCTCTTGTTTACAAAAAGGGTATTTTAAAGACAAATAACGATGTAGCAACTTTTGCTGCTGTGTAGGACATGGTTGTTTTCTAGCTCAATTCCATAGGTAGACTTTGGGGAGGGCAATTGGGGTAGCTCATTCACAGAAGATTAAGTTCAGAATAAGGGAAACTTTTATCTTCCCTCTTCTGGAAAAGCAATCCTAACATTTATAAGACATTATAATATTAAAGAAAATTACTACCATAATTATGTACCTTGCTAATGTCTGTATAATTCTAGAATGAATTAATAGTAATACTGCACTTAAAGATTGAGTGAAAATTCTGAGCATTATTCATGTCTCTGCCAACATTCCTTAGCTCTTCATGACATAACTAGTACAATAGTTTGTCATCTATAATTGTTTGCTGAATAGCTAAGCATACCTCATAATGGAAAAGAAAAGCTAGAGGAAAAGGAAAGGAAAAAGGAAAAGGAATAGTTTCAGTATCATCTTTTACTGTGCTTGGTACACACACTGTTTAGGAGTCTTGTGTGGGCCAATATGACTAAAAGAATGAGCTCACATGGGTTCATTTCTCTATAGTTCTGTATTTCTGGCTCTTAAAAATTATTACTGCATGAATTTAATTTACTTCTTGGTGTGAAATGGTCATCCAGTAAACCAAAGAATGCATCTATTATCCTCACAGCGCATTATGCCACTTTGTCCCACCGTGTCCCTCCAACCTCATCTCCATGTTTAGCACCCGCAAATCACACATTTTCACTAAAATATTTTGCTGCAGTAGTAAAGATAGTTGTTAAAGACCCTGAGAGAAATAGATCCTATACATTTATTGCATAGAAAATGTGAGTTGCAGACTTTATTACAGCCAAAATAAGCTATACAAAAGTAAAGACTTCCTGTAATATTAACAGAGTAATGTCACGCATGCTTCTTGCATTAAAACCTTAAATACCCTTAAGAAACTTGCCGTATGGGAAATGTAAACTTAGTAAATTCACTGCAAGGAGCTTACCTTGTGCAGTACCCTCACATCCACGTTTAACCACATGACCACACCCACATGAACTCTGTAAGATGTTGTAATTATTTTCTTGGCTTATAATTTGCTTTTAATTATATGTAAAACAAAACCCATTCTGAGGTATATGAAGTCATGTAATCATGTAGGCACCCTGCTTTTCCCATATACTTCATTGATTTTGAATCAAACTAAAAGATTAACTCAACTCATTTATTTAGCATCATTTTTTACAGGTAAGGGAACAGGTCCAGAGAGAGAATTATTTGAGGTCACAAAGAGGTTTTGTTATTTTAGCACTCCAGTATATTGGTTTTAATTTAAAATATTTTTTGAGAAACTTTCGCCTCCTCCATATTCCTGACAGGGCAACTTGTTCAGAGGTAGTTACAGTTATATGCCAAATTATCATAGCAATTCTGAGATGAAATATTTAGTAAATTTTTTCCTGGACACTCAGTTGTTTCGGATACAGTCCTCACCAGTAAAATTATCCACCACGTTGTACACTGCCTCCCCATGCTATAGTCGATATCTATCCTTAAAATTGGACACATGGTCTTTTATACTTCGGAAGTATTTTTGTTTGCTTTGGTTTTCTTTCTTTTGTTTTGTCTGGTAGGCCCAAAGAGAGAGCTCAGATGCTCCCATAGCCCAACTCTAGCTATAGGTAAGCCCAATAAGCAGGATGTAGAGAACTATACATTCAAGCCCATCTCCTTCACGGAGATTTGACAGGGTTTAAGCAGTGCTTTTACTAAAAAAGTTAGACAAGTATCCCTAAAAGGTAGAAAGACTGGGACTTGTGACTGCATCTGATGAATCTATTCCATTCCATCCCATCATGTGATGATGATCATTCTCTTTGAATCTTGGATTAGAGCACTGGGGAATACTTGTGTGATTAAAAAAAAAGAGAGAGCAGGAAACAAAAGAAGAATAGATAAATTGTACATCAACGGACACAATCAACAGAATGAAAAAGCAACTTATGGAATGGGAAACAATATTTATAAATCATATATCTGATAAGGGGTTAATGTTCAGAATATATATTTTTAAAACTCCTACCACTCAACAACAACAAAAATAATTAAGAAAGAAGCCAAAGGCCGGGCCCTGCCGCGCACGCGTGCACTCGGACAGTTGGGGGTGTTAGTCCGGCTCTCGTGTGTGGTGCGCGACCCCGGTGCAACACTCTGGCACAGCCGCAGCGTGGGGCTCGCAGCGCACAGACACCGCGGGTGTGGGGCTGCACAGGCGCGGACGGCGTTGGCCTGAAGAAGACCTTAAGCGGTGCTCTAGTGGAGTGGATGGACTCTCCTGGCTGAGCGGACAGGCCCTGCCGTCGGAGATATGTGTAACACACCAACTTACTATGACCTGGGAAAGGCTGCCAAGGATGTCTTCAACAAAGGATATGGATTTGGCATGGTCAAAATAGATCTGAGAACCAAGTCATGTAGTGGAGTGGAATTTTCTACTTCTGGTCATGCTTACAATGATACAGGGAAAGCATCAGGCAACCTAGAGACCAAATACAAGATTTGTAACTATGGACTGACCTTCACCCAAAAGTGGAACACAGACAGTACTCTTGGGACAGAAATGTCTTTGGAGAATAGAATAAGTTGGCTGAAGGGTCAGAACTCACTCTTGATACCATATTTGTAGGGAACACAGGAAAGAAGAGTGGGAAATTGAAGGCCTCCTATAAACGGGATTCTTTCAGTCTTGGCAGTAATGTTGGTATCAGTTTTTCTGGACCAACCATCTATGGCTGGGCTGTGTTGGCCTTTGAAGGTTGGCTTGCTGGTTATCAGATGAGTTTTGACACAGCCAAATCCAAACTGTCACAATAATTTCGCCCTGGGTTACAAGGCCACAGACTTCCAGCTGCACACTCATGTGGACAATGGCACTGAATTTGGAAGGTAGATCTACCAGAAGGTGAATGAGAAGATTAAAACATCAATAAACCTCTCGTGGACCACCGGCAGTAACAACACACATTTCAGCATCTCTGCTAAGTACAAGCTGGATTGTAGAACTTCTCTATCGGCTAAAGTGAATAATGCCAGCCTGATTGGCTGCGTTATACTCAGCCCCTTCAAGCAGGAGTGAAACTGACCCTGTCAGCTCTAATCCATGGAAAGACCTTCAGTGCAGGAGGGCACAAGGTCAGGCTGGGATCTGAACTAGAAGCTTAATGTGGTTTGGTTTTGTTTTTTTACACCCTCAGAGTAATTTTTTTTTTTTAATTTCTGCATGTCCATATCAAGTGAACTTTATTAGTAAACAATCATGATCCATTGCTATAAGAGGTGTCCGTGAATTCTGGAGTTCAAAGAGACCTCATAATTGTTTTTTTTTTTTTTTTTTTACTCACAAATAACCTGTGTATGTTTATTTTTTATTTTTTTTTCTTATTAGTCATCCATTTTATACACATCAGTGTATACATGTCAATCCCAATCTCTCAATTCATCACACCACAACCCCCAACGCCCGCCGCTTCCCCCCCTTGGTGTCCATACGTTCTCTACATCTGTGTCTCAATTTCTGCCCTGCAAACCTGTTCATCTGTACTATTTTTCTAGGTTCCACATATATGTGTTAATATACGATATTTGTTTTTCTCTTTCTGACTTACTTCACTCTGTATGACATTCTCTAGATGCATTCACATCTCTACAAATGACCCAATTTCGTTCCTTTATATGGCTGAGTAATATTCCATTGTATATATGTAGCACATCTTCTTTATCCATTCATCTGTTGAAGGGCATTTAGGTTGCTTCCATGACCTGGCTATTGTAAGTAGTGCTGCAATGAACATTGGGGTGAATGTGTCTTTTTTAATTATGGTTTTCTCTGGGTATATGCCCAGGAGCGGGATTGCTAGGTCATATGGTAATTCTATTTTTAGTTCCTTAAGGAATCTCCATACTGTTCTCCATAGTGGCTGTATCAATTTACATTCTCACCAACAGTGCAAGAGGGTTCCCTTTTCTCCGCACCCTCTCCAGCATTTGTTGTCTGTAGATTTTCTGATGATGCCCATTCTAACTGGTGTGAGTTGATACCTCATTGTAGTTTTGATTTGCATTTCTCTAATAATTAGTGATGTTGAGAAGCTTTTCATGTGCTTTCTTGGCCATCTGTATGTCTTCTTTGGAGAAATGTCTATTTAGGTCTTCTGCCCATTTTTGGATTGGGTTGTTTGTTTTTTTAATATTGAGCTACATGAGCTGTTTATATATTTTGGAGATTAATCCTTTGTATGATGATTCATTTGCAAATATTTTCTCCCATCCTGAGGGTTGTCTTTTCGTCTTGTTTATGGTTTCCTTTGCTGTGCAAAAGCTTTTAAGTTTCATTAGGTCACATTTGTTTATTTTTATTTCCATTACTCTAGGAGGTGAATCAAAAAAGATCTTGCTGTGATTTATGTCAAAGAGTATTCTTCCTATGTTTTCCTCTAAGAGTTTTATACCGCTTAGTCTTACATTTAGGTCTCTAATCCATTTTAAGTTTATTTTTGTGTATGGTGTTAGGGAGTGTTCTAATTTCATTCTTTTACATGTAGCTGTCCCATTTTTCCAGCACCACTTATTGAAGAGGATGTCTTTTCTCCACTATATATCCGTGCACCCTTTGTCATAGATTAGTTGACCATAGGTGCATGGGTTTATCTCTGGGCTTTCTATCCTGTTCCATTGATGTATATTTCTATTTTTGTGCCAGTACCATATTGTATGGATTACTGTAGCTTTGTAGTATAGTCTGAAGTCAGGGAGTCTGATTCCTCCAGCTCCATTTTTTCCCCTCAAGACTGCTTTGGCTATTCAGGGTCTTTTGTGTCTCCATACAAATTTTAATATTTTTTGTTCTTGTTCTGTAAAAAAATGCCATTGGTAATTTGATAAGGATTGCATTGAATCTGTAGATTGCTTTGGGTAGTATAGTCATTTTCACAATATTGATTCTTCAAACCCAAGAACATGGTATATCTCTCCATCTGTTGGTATCATCTTTAATTTCTTTCATCAGTATCTTATACTTTTCTGCATACAGGTCTTTTGTCTCCCTAGGTAGGTTTATTCCTAGGTATTTTATTCTTTTTGTTGCAATGGCAGATGGGAGTGTTTCCTTAATTTCTCTTTCAGATTTTTCATGATTAGTGTATAGGAATGCAAGAGATTTCTGTGCATTAATTTTGTATCCTGCAACTTTACCAAATTGATTGATTACCTCTAGTAGTTTTCTGGTGGCATCTTTAGGATTCTCTATGTATAGTATCATGTCATCTGCAAACAGTGACGGTTGTACTTCTTCTTTTCCAATTTGTATTCCTTTTATTTCTTTTTCTTCTCTGAATGCCGTGGCTAGGACTTCCAAAACTATGTTGAATAATAGTGGTGAGAGTGGGCAACCTTGTCTTGTTCCTGATCTTAGAGGAAATGCTTTCAGTTTTTCACCATTGAGTATGATGTTTGCTGCGGGTTTGTCTCTGCACTTCCTGGACTTGGGTGTCTATTTCCTTTCTCATGTTAGGGAAGTTTTCAACTATAATCTCTTCAAATATTTTCTCAGGTCCTTTCTCTCTCTCTTCTCCTTCTGGGACCCCTATAATGTGAATGTTGTTGTGTTTAATGTCCCAGAGGTCTCTTAGGCTGTCTTCATTTCTTTTCATTCTTTTTTCTTTAGTCTGTTCTGCAGCAGTGAATTACACCATTCTGTCTTCCAGGCCACTTATCCGTTCTTCTGCCTCAGTTATTCTGCTATTGATTCTTTCTACTGTGTTTTTCATTTCAGTTATTATATTGCTCATCTCTGTTTGTTTGTTCTTTAATTCTTCTAGGCCTTTGTTAAACATTTCTTGCATCTTCTTGATCTTTGCCTCCATTCGTTTTCCAAAGTCTTGGATCATCTTCACTATCATTATCCTGAATTCTTTTTTCTGCAAGATTTCCTATCTCCATTTCATTTAGTTGTTTTTCTGGGGTTTTATCTTGTTCCTTCATCTGGTACATAGCCCTCTGCCTTTTCATCTTGTCTATATTTCTGTGAATGTGTTTTTTGTTCCACAGGCTGCAGGATTGTAATTCTTCTTAACGTGGTTTTGAGTAAAGCATCAGCTTTGTCCCTGGAGGTGAAGAGAAATGAACCCACTATGTTTTGGCCTTAAAATTCTTCTGTGAAATTGCAGAAGTGTGAACTTTTTATTCTTCCAAATAGTTGTAATCCTCCCCACACTGAAGTCTAGATATCGAGTCCATCCTAAGGGAGGTGTGCTTGAAGGCATGCCCGGAAGTTGTCACATTCGTGCCACATTTCAGTTCAGTTCCACAGTGTTATTTTCCATGTGTTGCTCAGCGATGGTGTAGTGTCGTGTTACAAAGGAGATGGCCCGACTCTCCAGTTGTTCATCACGTCCTGCATATCCCACACCACTTTTTCATGACCTTGTATTATATAGGTCTCTTTGTGGTCATGGAATCTTTGGTTTTGCATCAGAGTAAAATAAAATAAACCGATCATATTTGGAATATATTAAAAAAAAGAAGCAAAAGACTTTAATAGACATTTCTCCAAAGAAGATATACAAATGGCCAAAAAACACAGGGAAAGATGCTTAATATCACTAACCATTAGGGAAATGGAAATCAGCACCACAATGAGATACCACCTCATATCCGTAAGGATGGCTACCATCAAAAAACAGAAAATAAAAAATGGTGAGGATATGAAGAAACTTGAAGCCTTGTACACTGTTGGTGAGAATGTTAAATGGTACATCTACTATGGAAAACAGTACAGCAGTTTCTCAAAAATTAAAAATAGAATTACCATATGATCCAGCAATCCCACTTTTCGGTATGTACACAAAATAATTGAAAGAAGAGTCTTGAAGAAATATTTGTACACTTATACAGTCATTGCAGAATTAGTCACAATAGCCCAAAGTTGGAAACAACCTAATTGTCCAGCAATGGATGAATGGATAAACAAAACATGGTAAATACAAATAACAGAATACAGTAAGTCCCCTACATATGAACGAGTTCCTTCTGAGAGTGAGTTCGTAAGTCTAACTTGTTTTTAAGTCCAACAGAGTTAGCCTAGGTACCCAACTAACACAATTGCCTATAGGGTACTGTACTGTAATAAGTTTATAATACTTTTCACACAAATAATACATAAAAAACAAACACAAAAAATAAAGGAAACATTTTTAATCTTACAGTACTGTACCTTGAAAAGTACAGTGTACAGTACAACAGCTGGCATACAGGGGCTGGCATCAAGTGAACAGGCAAGAAGAGTTACTGACTGGAGGAGGGAGAGGAGGTGGGAGATGGTAGAGCTGAAGGATCACCAGCAGTAGGAGATGGAGGGCAAGCTCTAGTTTCATTCACACCTAATGTTGACAGCACAGGTTCTGGTTCCTTGCTAGGTTCAATTCTCTCTATGCTCTTGGAAAAATGATCCAGTGATGTCTGGGTAGTTGCTCTTTTTTTCTCATCATAGATGATGCGGTAGCACTGGATTGCATACTGAACGGCTACTGCAACCTTCGTGTACCATTCTACATTCAGATCCTATGCCTCCTCAAATAAAGAAAATCCCCTTGCCATTTCCTGCATCGTGAATCTCTTCAGCTCTTCAGTTACTTCTTCCTCTTGTCTCTCTTCATCCTTTCTCTGGGGCTCCATTTCCATCAGGTCTTCATTAGTAAGCTCCTCGTGTTGCACAGCAAGGAGTTCAATGAAGTCGTCCTCTTGCAGATCTAGCTCGAAATAAAGATACTGTACTCCATACAGTACTGTACAGTAAAGTACACAAAAGCACAACCACTTGTAGAGGATGCACGCACATGACAATGTATGCCAGACACGTGAACTACTTTATATGATTGGACATGCAAAGGTATGTTTGCATCTTTGAAAGTTTGTGACTTGAAAGTTCATATGTAGGGGAGTTACTGTATTATTCAGGTTTAAAAAAGAAAGAAATCCTGTCACATGCTACGACATAGATGAACCTTGAGGACAGTATGCTTAGTAAAATAAGTTAATCACAAAAGACAAATACTGTGTGATTCTACTTACATGAGGTACCTAGAGTAGTCAAAAATCCAACCCAGAAAGTAGAAAGGTGGTTACCAGGGGCTGGGCAGAGGGAAGAATGGGGAGTTGTTTAATAGTTACAGTGTTTCAGTTTTGCAAGATGAAGAGTTCTGGACACTGCACAGCAATATGAATGTACTGTACTTAATGCTACTGCATTGTATACTTAAAAATGGTTAAGATGGCAAACTGTATTTTATCCCAATGTTACCACAATTAAAAACAAAAAATAAAAGAAACAACTGGGCTTCCCTGGTGGCGCAGTGGTTGAGAGTCCGCCTGCCGATGCAGGGGACATGGGTTCGTGCCCGGGTTCGGGAAGATCCCCCATGTCATGGAGCGGCTGAGTCCGTGGCCATGGCTGCTGAGCCTGCGCGTCCAGAGCCTGTGTTCCGCAACGGGAGAGGCCACAACAGTGAGAGGCCCGCGTACCACAAAAAAAAAAAAAAAAGAAAAAAGAAAAGAAACAACAGAAAATAAGTTGGTGAAACCATAAGTTCTTTGGATAATCAGTCTGATAGGTTTCCCCTTTTAGCCTTCATTTTTTTGAATTTGGAGCTTGAGCTTCATTTCATATAGTTACTTGGCATTAAATGAGCCCTCTCCGCATAGTGTGTAGTCCAGTACTACTAAGGCACCTGAAAAGGGATTAGTTATCCTTAAACCAAACAATATTCCAAAGAAAGCTCTACCTTCACCAAGCTGTTCTGTGAAGATTGATGGATTTCCGTATATTAGTTTTCTATGCTATGTAACAAATCGCCACAGACTTGGTGACTTAGAACAATATGCATTTATTATCTCAAAGATTCTCTGGGTGAAGTATCTGGGCACAGCTTAGTTGGGTCCTCTGCAAGGCTGCAATCAAGATATCAGCCAGGACTGGGTTCTCATTTGGAGGATCGATGGGGAAAGATGAACTTCCAAGATCACTCAGGTTGCTGGCAGAATTCATTTCCTTGTGACCATACAGCTCATATAAGCTTGATCCTTCAAAGTCAGTAAGGAAAGCAGCTGGGGGCAAGATAAGGTCTTGTATAGCATGACTTAATCAGGGGAGTGACATCTTATCACTTTTGTCATATTCTGTTGATAGAAGCAAGTCACAGGTCTCTTTCACAATCAAGGGGGTGGAGGATAATACAAGGGCAGGAACACAGTGGTTGGAGTTATAAAGTCTGTTCATCACATTTCTCTATCCATATTTTTCTCTTATATCGTTGACACAGTGTAAAGAGTATTCCTATGAATAACCTGTCTTGATTAGGTTGAAAGGTGCCTATAACTGATCTCTTGCTGACCTTGGGGATTTAAGCGTGTCCATTTCCTTGTTTCTACTTCCAGTGTACAACATTTTAAAACTCTCCTTCTGAAGTTTGGGCCTTTGAATAATCCACAAAGCTGCTGCTTATTTTCTTTAGCAGTCTGTATTAAACACAGAACACTGATTGATTGTTAGAAAACTAATGATCTGTTCTCCCTTTCAGCTTTCCACGTGAGATGACAAACTTCAATCTCTAATATAAATTTACATTAATTAATAAGCTAGACTCAAATGTTTTCTTGGAAATAATTAGAGATTAAAAAAAATCTTAGTTTAAATTTTTTTCTTGTTATAACATACCACCATACTTCAATTCCTTGGAACCAAAATGTGTATTGTGTGTGTATGTGAGTATATGTGTACAAAAATGTGGATTTATGACAACTTTTTGGTAAGCTCAGAAAAGGTCTTCCTCTGTTTTCCCAAATAGTCTCAGTAAGTGCTCTGGGCAAAATTCAAGTCTTTACATTTCTTCTCTCATACACATTTACTACAAGCTTCTACTTACCATACATTTCTGGACCATTTAAAATGCAATGGTTATGGTAACTATCTGTGTACCTTTTTTCAGTTCTAACTCAAGAGGTTAGTGCCGATATATTTGCTCTCTAATACAGAATACCTTTTTATAAAGGCATCTTATCTATTTCTAGCTAGAATGTCACCAGAAATAAATGCTTTTAAAACACTTTCAAACAAATTATATTAGGATTTTAAAACAGACTGATGAAACTCACTTTGTTATCCAAATAATCAATACTGAGGACCACACTTTCAGTAGAAGTGATCCCCTTGTGTGTACCCGTAACTCAGAAGTTAATCTGTTCTACTTTCATGGTAGAGCCAGATGTGAATTTTGTCAATTTCTGATTTCCTTCTGTTTCTTAATCCCAAAGGATATCTGATAAAATTTTCACATGGACCTTCAACATATTGTTTGCCTCAGGTTTATATGTGACTTTTTTTTAAAGAGGTGAGGCTATAAAAGCTGATTTAGCTATTTTCTATTGAATGGCAACTAAAGGTTGTCATGCTACATCACAGACACATGTTGTTTCATTTCATCTGAGAAGAGGTGTGGATTTTATGAGCTGGATTTTTAAAAAAAATTTCTCTAATAGTTAAGGAAGGGAGGTTCTAATATTTTAGGAAATTTATACAAGATTATATGATTATTTGGATAGTGGTTCTGGGATTTGAATCTAAACCTATCTAACCTCATACTCCAATGAGATAGGCTCAGATGTAGTGAGCAACAGATTGAGAGGGCAGGGCAGCAGAGCAGGCCCTGCACAGGATAGAGGATGTAAAAGCAGAAAGTAGTTGCGTTCCCCAAGCCCCTCCAATAGAAGAGATGTCTACCTCAAGATTATCAACCCTTTTCAGACAGACCACTGGTCATTTTATAGGCATCACTGTAGGAGCTAAGCCTTACATCTACCCTCCTCGCACCATCTCCAGTGTGGCAACGGGCTACACAAAACACAAGGGGAGCGATCTGGAGACATACCAGTAGGTAAGGTTTTAACAAGTTCAGATCAGCTCCTACCTCTATCCTCTATGACTTACATTCTCCTGAATTTAAAGCCTCTTTATTTTCAAATAACTTGCTGTTTTGAATTAATTTGATTTTCTAATATTTTGGTCTTCTAAGCCACCATGATTAAGAAGAGAAGTAGCCATAGAATAGAACAACTAGTTCTGAGGTGATTGACCAGCACTATGAAAAGGACAGGCTGAAAATTAAGAGTGAATGGAGTTGAGCATTTTGTGTCCTAAGCCCACAGATCCGTTTAAAAATTCCAACTTTGTATTTCATGTCAGATAAACAATTTCTTATGCATTGAGGAAAAATTGTGTG
Organism: Phocoena sinus; assembly: GCF_008692025.1. NCBI lineage: Eukaryota > Metazoa > Chordata > Mammalia > Artiodactyla > Phocoenidae > Phocoena > Phocoena sinus. The sequence goes on along the minus strand of NC_045768.1, from coordinate 74,179,712 downwards.
TGGGTGTTCACAGGGGGACAGGTATGAAATTAAAGCTCTGAGAGCTTACTGTTCAATAGAAACTATGCATATACTATAGCAGCAATTAATTTCACACTAACTCTACAATACATTTAATATCAGCCCCATTTTATAGAAAATGATACTGATGTTCAGGGAAGTTAAATGCATGTTCCAGGCCATAGAGGTGGTAAGTAGCACATCTCATTCCTAATTCGGTACTCTTTCCCTTACAGGTATTAACCAGTTGTGGTGATCATATGTACAATATTAAGATCAGATTTTAACACAAGTTCCTTCAAACATGCAAATAGATAAACGATCTAAAACACTGTGTAAAAGTAATGTATGCTTCCAAGGAGACTCTACTCAACTTAGATTTACCAATTAGTATGCAGTTTCAACCTAATTAAAACATGTTGTCATGCAAGTAGAATAATATTTTAAATCATTTATTAATAATTAACATTATACTCTATCTCTCTTGAGGATTCTGTTACTTAGTGAGTAAAGTTAAAGTTTTTAAAGCTTAGATGCTATTAAGAGATACATATGTAAAACTGGAACTTCCTCAATACCCCTGAGCTCCTCTGACCGGGACAGATGTCACCCCAAGGTCATCAACCCATTTCAAACAGACCACTTGTCATTTCATAGTCATCTGCATATAATCCAGCATCACATTCACCCTCCCCATAATCAGGAGATTGGAGTGGGGTGTCTTTATTGCTGCTACAACTCCAGCTTCCTTTTGGTCACAAATATCCATTCACTCCATTTCCCCATGTGAAAAACATGAAATTCCTCTTCAAAACATCCCCATAGTCCCATTTTTACATGGCATCAGGCTCAACCAGGTCCAGATGCAGTGCCTATGGATCTGGAGAGCTAGATAAATTGTCTGCACCCCTCCCATCCCATGCACCCAACATGTGATGGTAGAAAAGGGCAGGATAACCCAATAAACACCCCTAACTCGAAATGGAAAGAAAAGGAGGCAAATAGAAGTTATGAGTCTACAGCAATTCTGAGATCCTAACGAGCAAATATTGCCAGAATCCTGTACCCTGGGGATAGGAAATGTACCTTGACTAAGCTTCAGTTCAGTCGATTGTTCTCTCTAGCTCTTGACTCCACTCTCTGGGATTTTCTCCTTTGCATCATTCTCCTTGGCCATTTTTGAAAAGGGCATCGAGCAGATTTCTTGGTCAGCTTCCTGCTGAATGTCTTTTAATATCTCAAAAATCTCATATTCTTTTAGTGCAGGCAGGAGGGTGCCTTTGCTAGTACAGCTCTCTTGAAACATTCTGAATTTCTATGTATTTGATTCCGGTCAAATCCATGTGCCAATGTCACCTCTAAAATAGTTTTACAAAATACCTCTCTCTCTCTCCTTAGTTACTAGAGGTTTGTATACATCAGGATTCTATGGGCTTATGACCCTACATTTCCTAGGAGTCTTGTTGGCTTACAAGATCTACTAGATGTATCTTACACCTTTCAGAGGTTTTAACAAAGAATGTCACAGCCACAGGCTTGATTTAGTCTTTGCTCTGAGATCATGTCTTACTGTAATGCTCAGAGTGAGTAGTTTGTCCTTTATCTGAGGCTGTTCTCAATGGACTGTCAAAGAAAGATTACACTGGACAAAGTTTAAAAAAAACAGGAAGCCTTAGTTAAGATTATTGCCGCAGAGGAGAGAGACTGAACTCAAGGTGAATGTATTTTTTAAGTGCTGAGGTGAGTGACCTAGTGGAAGAGGACTAGAGGACATTAAGGAAGGAGATTTGGTCAGTGGGATGTGCCATCACATTGCGTTGTTCCTGAGTTTGCAGATGTTTTTCTCTATGATTAGGCATCTGTGTTTGCTAACTGATGCCCCTTGAAGACACTATCCTACCTTTCCACTGGGACTGGGAGGTAGGGGCACTCTCATCCTTGATGACTGTATTCAAAGGGGTGGCTCCCAGGTCTTTTTTTTTTTTAATGGATTTTACATTTTTATTAGGCTTACAAAAATTCAATCTAATGGTGTCTTTAGGTAGACATTTACTGAATAAAATCAAATATATATTATCTTCATAATAACTTTTTAAAAAAATGTAATGGACTTATTTAAGTTCCTTCCATGGTTCACCATAATTTAGGTAGAGAAAATTCTATTTTTAAAAATGAATTATTTATTTTAACATCTTTATTGGAGTATAATTGCTTTACATAAGAAAAACCTTTTTGTATTGTAAAACTGGCAAGAGGCTGGGAGAATATTTACCTCTCAAAAGGGCAGAGAAAGAGTTTACAATAGAAAGTTTTCTGAAGGTAAACGCCCTAAAATAAGGGAGGCAGGGGACCTACCATGGAAAGAAAGCTCCCTAAAGTTTAGTGAAGCTGAGGGGAAGATTACGGCCATCTTGGTTAGGATACACCTTTGATTTGAAGACCGAGAGTTCCTTTCTCCAGCCATGCAGTCTTTGAGCTCTCTATTCTTAAGTTTCGCTTGCCAAACTGGCTAGTTTTGTGCTTTATTTTGTTCTTTAATGAGCTCATCACTTTCTTGTAGTATCTTAAGCAAGTAACTCATACATTCAACATTTTGCCTCAAAATTTTATTTTCTCTCTTTTAAATAACTGTAACTAAAAATTTTACCGAAAGTCTTGCCACTATTACAGGGCTCATTCTTCAGCTTCCGTAAGAGAGTCTCTTTGCTGCCTCCCACCTAATTCCAAATAAAACAGCACATATTTTAGTTTTTCCCATTTGTGTGTTTTGTTTTGTTTTATGGTATCATCCCATCACCAATTTTCATAGTCATATTTTCCTACATAAAAATCTGTGGCATACCGCATTAAAGTGTTTTTCTTGCCCATGGTCTTTGGGTCAGCTTGTGGGCTCAGCTGAAGGGTATTAAGATGCCAGGGAAACTTCTCTTGACAAGGGCAGAAGCACAAAAGAGAAAGCCAAAAACTGAAGCATATTTTAAACCTCCTGTATCATCAGTTCACTAATACAGTATTCCACTTGCCAAAGCAATTTACATGGCCACGCCTAAAGTCAAGGGGAAAGGAGGAATACTCTATCCAGTATGGATAAGGGGAAAAGGAACTGAACAATGAACACGAGCAAGGACTTACTCTACAACAGCTACTTTTGTTTTGTCTTTTCTTAAATTTTTAAATGAGAGAAAAATGTATGTTTCACAGGGCTGCTGTAGGAATTATACAAAATAGCATAAGTGAAACATCTAATAAGGTTACCTGGCATATGTAGAAATTTCTTAAATTTTAGTTCTTTGTACTAAGTTAAATATCATTCATCAAGGAAAAAAAATGGACACTTTACATCTTATATTTATACATAGAATATTATTTTTTTCTTTAACTGGTGTCTCCCTTTTCCCTTAAAAACATAATCCACTTTAGTAAATTTGTCACAAAGTGTTTTTAGTCTCAAATAATGTGTGGTTTTACAGGTTAAATTTTTATTAGAATCCCTTCAGATATTCTAATTCTATTCTAAGTCAGTTACACCCCAAGATCCAGAATGAGACGTTTTCCCCCCTAGGAACATATTTAAAAGAATGGCTGGAGAAGAGCGTTTGTGTGGGTCAGGACAGTCTTGATGAATAATTCCCCACCAATAATTAATTCCTGATTCACAGAATTAGGAAGGTTATGAATCTCCACTTGGTACAATTTAATCATTTGAACCTAATTTGTATGAATTTAGCTGGAGAAAAACTGGACTAATTTCAGACTGGTAAGCAGATGGCCAATTTTCCTCTGCTTACTCTTCCCTCAGTTCCCTTCCTCCTTCAGTTTTCATCTACTATCTCACAAGTGTTTTTAGGACTATTCCCTGGAAGTTCATAGAATGAGTGATATTCTCTGTGGCTACTCACTCTGCTTAGATAGAAAATATTCCAGGAGAAAAAGAGAAAAATATATTGGCCCTCTATGAAACTGCCTTTGTCTGCGGTAGTAGGCTCTATCTGGCAACATTAAATACATTATTTATTGCTGTCCTTAAGATTTTCTTGAAACAGCAAAAGATATATTTAAATTGAAATTAAAATAAATATGCTGCATAATTGCTTTAGACTTTGATGCCTTAGCATTTGTGTATAAATTTTAATTTATATAAATATGTAACTAAACATAAAGTTGTAGCAGTGAATAAGAGTATGAAATTTGGAGCTAGATTAAATGGGGCTTGAGTTCCAGATGTTTGACTCTGGAAACCAGATAGTCTATGTGAATTTCAGTCTTTGCATTTGTTAAATGGGTTTAACTCTAGCACATCCTTGCATGGCTACTTCAGGGGTTAAGTGAAATAACTCAAATACTGCATATATTGCCTGGGAGAAACTAAATGAGATAGGCATGTAATATGCACAGTAACATGACAATTAGTAAGGACTAAATATACTATACTATACTATACTTTTTATATAGTATATACTATATCCATGTTATACTATATCCATGCATATTATATATAATAGGTATTAAATATTTTACCATAACTTTACTAGTGTGATATAAACACATACCCATTAATATTCTTCAAAACAGGTAATAATTAGCAAGTCTCTGAATTAAAATAGGAAATAGACAAATTTCTCCTGCAAAGGGCCCAGTCAGTGTATATGTCCTGCTTTGTGGGACACATACACTCTATCACAGCTTCTCAATTCCACTGTTGTAGCAGCCTAGAAACCATGGACCATACGTAAATGAATGAGCTGTGGCTGTGTTCCAAAAAAGCTTTATGAACATTGAAATTTTAATTTTATCTATTTTTCACATCATGAAATATTTAGGTTTTTTATATTTTTGAAACCAATTAAAAATATAAAAGCCATTTGCAGCTCCATAGCTGTACAAAAGAGGTGGTGGGTCAACCTTGGTCCATGTGCTATAGCTTACCTACTACTGAATTAAGACACTGTACCAGCATTGACACTCCTCTTCTCCCTCTTACAGTTTTTTTTTTTAATTTACTTAATATTGGATTTATTTCATTTTAGTTTAGTTTTGTTTTAAATCATATAACTAAAGAATTTCTCACAGGAAGGCCATATTGATTCTATTTACTAAATGGATATTACCTATCTGTGCTCTTTTCCCACAAATTATTTTTTATTTTATTTATTTTATTTTTTCTGCGGTACGCGGGCCTCTCACTGCTGTGGCCTCTCCCGTTGCGGAGCACAGGCTCCGGACGCGCAGGCTCAGCGGCCATGGCTCACGGGCCCAGCCGCTCCGCGGCATGTGGGATCTTCCCGGACCGGCGCTCGAACCCGTGTCCCCTGCATCGGCAGGCGGACTCCCAACCACTGCGCCACCAGGGAAGCCCGCAAATTATATTTTTTAGTATTAGTTTGACATGGAAAGCAATTATTAGTTGGATAAAAATAGATCTTTAACAATTATATATGTGCTTATGCTTGTACTTGATATTCCTTCCTATTATTTCTAATACAGTTTCTGGTTTTCAATATTTCTACTACCTTGGGTTTTTTGTTTGTTTGTTTTGTTTCTGAGTAAATAAGATAACTATTATCACTGAAAGGAGAGATTTAAATAAGTAGAAATAAGTAGAGCACAAAAGGCCTAAGAAATCAAATAAATCACTATAAAAACTGCTCTAAAATGTTTAATTTCATCACTTTTTATATTATGGCATAACCATTGTTTGAGAGGCTTACTCAGGTCTGCAAAACTCAATAATGATTTTTATTTTAGTTGAATAGAGTAGTTAATAATCTGATAGGCAACCTACTATCTAAGATAGCACAACTTCCCAAGTTTTACCATGGATCACAGAAAAGTCAAAGCATCAGTTAACCATCTTCAATTTACATGCGCCCTTCCTGTGATGGTTAATTTTATGTCAGCTTGACTGGACTAAGGGATGCCCAGATAATACTTTATTTCTGGGTGTGTTTGTGAGGGTATTTCCAGAAGAGAGTACCATTTGATTTAGTAGACTGAATAAAGAAGATCTGCCCTCACCAATGTGGGTGGTAGCATCAGTCTGTTGAGGGCCTGAATGGAAAAAAGAAAACACGAAAGAAGGAAGGGTGAATCCCCTCTCTTTTTCCGTGAGCTGGGATGTCATCCATCTTCTCCTGCCTCCAAGCACAGGAGCTCCTGCTTCTCAGCTCTTCAGACTTAGGCTGAATTACACCACCAGCCTTCCTGCTTCTCCAGCTCATTGTGTGTCCACTCCTTTAGAAAAGTTCCCAGAACTTCCTTTTGATTCTAACTGAAATATTCTTCATCTAATTATTATTAAATGCCATTTTCCCCCAATATGTCTCAGTGGAAACTGGAAATATTTTCACCACTGGCTTAAAAAGTTAGTGAATCAGGGCTTTAAGAGGGCAGAAAATGCACAGATGCACCATAAAAGTTTAAAGGGCAGGCCCTGACATTTTTGGAATACCCTTAGTGAATATTAAATAATAGAAGTCTAAAGCTAGTACTAACTCAGGTTCAGTGCTTCCTTCTCTGTTGTGACTGTTGACTCTGCAGAACTCCCAGCTTTTCTTCATTCTGAGCAACACTGAAATGTGATGTTACTGCCACGGACTCTTCCTGTTTACTCTTTAAATTGTTTCAAATATTTTAAAGACTGAATTGGATTCTCCATGCAGCAATCTCATTGCTGCATTCTCTTGCATATCCAAGGACTCAAAGCACAGGTAAATAAAGCACAAATATAATGAAAAATGTTTTCTTTGATTTTATAGACTGGAGGTAAAGCAAGGGTAGAGAAAAGTTAAGGGAAGTGAACAAATTATACAGAAAGTTTTCATTATCTCCAAATTAAAAGATTCTTTATATTTACACTAAAATATGCAGAATAAAAATCAGACTGAGTACAGTTAAACATTTATGGTCTTCTTTTGTCTAAAATATTTCATAAAATCTGGAAATTTGAACAACTGATACTCAAACCTTTTCTTAACAAATTATGAAAATGTCTTAGTGCTTTACCTTTCTAGACTTAATATTGCTTTAGGAGCAACCTTGGAATTTTTTGATATTTACTCTAAAGACATTTTGAATACAATATTTTTTAACTTACACTTCTGTCTCTAATTAAAGACACTTGGGAAAATTTTCAGTGTCTTGAGGCAGGAATGCATATACATATATATATATATATATAAAATATATATATTTACGATCTATATTTACATATACATTTAAATATATATTTACAATATATATTTATAATATATTTTATATATTTATATTATATATAAATAGGTTATATACATATAATTTATTTTTATCTAATGGGTTGGTCCATGGAATTATGGAACTTATAACTCATGTTAGACTTTGTGTTATGCTGCTTTTTCATGTTGCTGCCAGAAAGCTCAGAGCAAAAATCTGTAGTTCATCTCCATTAAGTACATAGGATCTCATAGGATCCTATGGATCCTGTGAGATGAGGATCCATAGGATGAGGTCATGGGATCTCATAGGATGAGGTTTCTTGCCTCTTTCCCTTCCAAAGAAAATATTAAAGGAAATACAGAAGTGAACTGGTTAGTTTTTCCTTATCTGTACACTGATAAATAGAGATGAAAAAGTAGACTCTCTCCAGCCAGTGAAGAAATGTCCTCCAAAGTTCCTTTGGCAGATGCTAACCAAGGCTTTATTTTCAGGGATGGGAAGTTCAGAAGCTTAGAAAAAAAATTCATTTCATTACGTAGAAAAATTCAGCTCTTTTCAGTTTTTATATCAAACTTCATTGAAAACTCAAGGCATGTCATTGAAAGCTTTGAGTATTTGGAATGTCTTTTATTTTCTTTTTCCCAGTTAATCAATTATGATTATTTGGGAGATTTAAGTGGTGATTTACAAAGATAGACTTTATTAAGTTGTGCTATTTTGGGATATATGAGCATCCAAAAAGTTAAGAAAAGACAAAGAAATAAAAATTAATAATATAGGAAATTTTCTGATGAATTTTAATTTTCAAAGGAAAAGAATAGCTATCGAAGCAGGTATATACAATCTTAGCAAAATGCAGAAGATTGTCACAATCAAAGCATAGTGAAAGGAATGCTAGCATATAAATCAGCATTTGTTAAAATGAAGTGTTGGGAGATACCTAATATATGGTATATAGTAGATGCATTTGGGAGTATTGGGCTTAGCTCTGTTTCTTGGCTAAAATAATAATAAAAAAAAATTAGTTGGTAGATAGCACATTTCCATATAGGCATATATGGCTTAGAAAACTGATTTAAGGTTTAACTTCTTAGCTTATAAGGACTTTATTTTACAGACTTAGAATTTTATTTTTTTAATTGAAATATAGTTGATTTACAATGTTTTGTTGATTTCTGCTGTACAGCAAAGTGATTCAGATATATATACACATTTTATTGAATATTCTTTTCCATTATGGTTTATCTCAGGATATTGAATATAGTTCCGTGTGCTATACAGCAATACGTTGTTTTTTATCCATTCTATATGTAAAAGTTCGCATCTACTAACCCCAAACTCCCAGTCCATGTCTCCCCACTTCCCCTCCCCCTTGGAAACTCTGTTCTCTATGTCAGTGAGTCTGTTTCTGTTTCATAGCTAGATTCACTTGTGAAATATTTTAGATTTCACAGATAAGTGATAGCATATGGTATTTGTCTTCCTCTTTCTGACTTACCCACTTAGTATGATAACCTCTAATTGCATCCATGTTGCTGCAAATGACATTATTTTGTTCTTTTTTATGGCTGAGTAATATTCCATTGTATATATGTACACATCTTATTTATCCATTCATTTGTTGATGGACATTTAGGTTGTTTCCATGTCTTGGCTATTGTAAATAGTGCTGCTATGAACATAGGGGTGCATGTATCTTTTTGAATTATGGTTTTTTCCAGATATATGCTCAGGAGTGGGAATGCTGGATCATATAGTAATTCTATTTTTAGTTTTTTGAGTAACCGCCATACTATTTTCCATAGTGGCTGCACCAACTTACATTCCCACCGACAGTGGAGGGTTCCCTTTTCTCCATATCCTCTCCAGTTTGTTATTTGTAGACTTTTTAAAGATGGCCATTCTGACTGGTGTGAGGTGGTACCTCATTGTAGTTTTGATTTGCATTTCTCTAATAATTAGTGCTGTTGAGCCCTTTTCATGTGCCTATTGGCCATCTGTATTTCTTCTTTGGAGAAATGTCTAGGTCTTCTGCCCATTTTTCAATTGGGTTGATTTTTTGTTGTTGAGTTGTATAAGCTGTTTGTTTGTATATTTTGGAAATTAAGCCCTTGTCGTTTGCATGGTTTGCAAATATTTTCTCCCATTCCGTAGTGTTTTTTTGTTTTGTGTGCAAAAGCTTGTACGTTTGCTTAGGTCCCATTTGTTTATTTTTGTTTTTATTTCTATTGCCTTGGGAGACTGACCTAGGAAAACATTGGTATGATTTATGTCAGAGAATGTTTTGCGTATGATCTCTTCTAGGAGTTTTCGGGTGTCATGTCTTACGTTTACGTCTTTAAGCCATGTTGAGTTTATTTTTGTGCATGGTGTGAGGGTGTGTTCTAATTTCATCGATTTACATGCGGCTGTCCAACTTTCCAGGCACCACTTGCTGAAGATACTGTCTTTTTCTCCATGTATATTCTTGTCTCCTTTGTCGAAGAGTAGTTGACCGTAGGTGTGTGGGTTTATTTCTGGGCTCTTTATTCTGTTCCATTGATCCATATGTCTGTGTTTGTGCCAGCACAACACTGTTTTGATTACTGAAGCTTTGTAGTATTGTACAGACTTAGAATTTTAGTAAGAACTTAGCATTCAAAACCAAACAGGTTGGTTATATGTAGGAAAGCTAGATCTTTCCAAATGTTCACCTTTGCAAACAATAAGTTCTATATTTGCTTCAAATAGCAAATTTCATTAGCTGATGTTCAAGCTGCTTCCATGACTTGGTCAGACATTGAGGACTCTGGTATAGGTATGATGCTTTGGATCTGTTTTAAAACTTAACATCTGGACATTTGTGTCTGTGATAGTCATAAAATTTAAAGATGTATATCTCAAGATTTGCAAATATTAGAATATGGAAATATATATTTTACAATATGTTCTCTGTACAATTGAAGCCTGTAGTATATGTCAGATTATTGCTGACTTCTGGCAGGGATGGTTAGGTCTTAATGCAAGGGAAGTTTGCCTAATGCTTGGGCTTTTATGCATGTATTTTCCAAGGAACTGGCACAGGCTAGGACACTTGCTGAGAGAACAACTGGAATCAAGGGAATCAATCAGTTACAGTTGACAATGATTCTGGAATCCTAAAGAGGTTATTCTATAAAGGAGAACCTGAAAAGAATCATCATCATGATTGCCATCAAGGTGGTTTGTTATCTCTTCTTCTTGTCTATACATAATTTGTCAGTGGATTTTGTCTTTGGATCACTGAGTTACCTCTCTTTGCAGCTACACGCCCATTAGGGAAAATTCTTGTAATACTGAGGACTTTTGAAATAATCCAGGATTGAAAGGAAGAGAGTTAGCTAGTATATGGCTAAAACTCACCAAAGTAAAACAGAGAGCACAGCATTTAGGCCTTGCTTTATTTAGTCCATGGAGGATTACAAAAGTAGGAATGCTTTAAGACATTCTGTCAACATCAAGTGAAAAGCAGAAATGTGAGGTGTCAGAGTCATAAAGACATTGATGTAGGATGTTTACTCTTTTGTCACCCTCTTTCCTTGGTGATCTCATGCAGTCCCAAGGCTCTCGAGGCTTTTGATGTTCCTTTAACCCCCTGGCATGATGCTCCAGGCTATGTGAGTTGGATATTTAAAATGCACCTCAAATTTAGCATGTTCAAAACTGCACTGTTTCTTCCTTCACTCCTGTCACCAGCTGTTACTCCTTCTTCCTCTGGTTTTTATGGTCATAGTAAATTGCACCATCAGGAACACACTGTTCAAGCCAGAATATTACAGTCATCCTGGATCCTTTTCTCTCTTCCTCAAGTCTGACAACAATATTTGTCCTACTTCTAATTCATTCTCTTTGCTTCATTGAGACCAGCATACGTGACTATAATAAAATCCCACTAACCTCCTAACTAACGAACTTTCTCCCTTGCTTCTCCTGTCTTTTCTCTACACAATAGCCAGAGTTATCTTAAACATAAAACCAAAAAAAAATAAAAATAAAAAAGCAAACAAAACAAAGTTTAATTATGCCACTGTCTTGCTGAAATTAATTTTCTTATTTCAATTAGATATTTTAAAAATCTTTATTTTCTTCTTATTTCAGTTAGAATTAGATTAATTGTTGATAAATGTTAAGCAACCAGCTCTCTGGGGAATGACAAAAAAAAAATCTCTGTTTTGTAGTGATTAGCTTAATGATTTCCTTTGTTTCAAAACTCCCACCGGTTTCAAGCTAGCATCGTCATGTGATATCACTGAATGTGGAGCTGGAAAGAGGTGTGCAGTAGCACTCCATTGCATTGCGTGTCCACCATATAGATACAATAGTTGTAAAATGTCTGTTGTGATAATAGAAAACTATAGCAAAATAGTTTAGGCAGTGGCGAGCTTTGATTGCCTTTGTTTCCAAAATGATTCATTTAGTTGTAAATTTAAATAATTTAACTAATTTAACCTTGAGTGTGGATGATGTTTAAAAACAGGCTCACAATACTCATGAAAATTTAGTGATCAGCTCTCAGAAACCCGTTTGAGCAGCTCTATCAATCACCCCACTGAACAAAATCCAAAACCTTTTCTCTGCCTAACAAAGTCCTTCATAACCTGGTTGCTACTTCACTCTCTATGATCATCTCAAGTCTTTGAGTCCCTCTTTTCCAGCTCAGTTGATTTCCTTTCTGGGGCTGGAGTACAGCAAATCTTTGTCTTCTCAGAAATTTTGTATCCAAAGTGACTTGGGTGATTGTATTTTTGTTGAAACTGAAAAGAGCTTGAGGAAATGATTATCTCAAACTTGGGATACTTCATGCACCAAATGCATGAAATTACAAATCCACATATTTTTATTTCATCGTAAGAAACTCAACAATCCCCGAAGTCACATAGTATTACAAATCTCTGACAAGGCGATCTACTTTATTTCCATCATCTGAATATATTTCATCTGAGTCTTATAAAATAATATTAACTAACTTTAGTTATTTCCTACCATTTTCTCAGGTCCTTTATATAACTTAATTCTCCTCTTGCTTTTTGATTATTTTGCGGTAAATGTCTGAAATTTTCATTTGCATTAAGGATTTTTTTGACTTTTTTACAGTAGGAAATCTACCAACTGTAGAAAATATTATGCTGTACTGCTGCCATTCCCACCCTGGGGGATGGCTGCAGTCAGTGACTGGTCTCCATTGAGGGACAAAGGCCCTGTCACCTTGCCTCAATTTGGGGGCCATCCTAACTAGATCGCCTGAGGAATTTGTTGCAACTGCATTACAGTTTGGCTAATCCCTTTGTCTGATTTTGACTCTTCCCAGGGAACCTGACCTAAGAAATAGGTAGAATGGACACTAGTTTCCTTTACCAACACTCTACAACGAAAACTAATTGGTTAATTTAGTAAAACCCTATCCACCTATATACACTCCCCTTTCCAGCAACCTCCCACAAACACACTTCTTCAAGAATAATTGTTTTACTAGTATATACCACTCTTTATTTGCCAAATTCATCATTTCCATGATCACGGTCCAGGAAGGTTCAAAGCAAATCCTGCTTTTATCCTACACTTAGCATCTTACCAGCACTTCTGCTTCTTTTCCTTAACCACATAGCGTGGATGGAAACTCCAGCTGGGAATTCCTGAGATACCTTTAATCTGCTAGGTGTTTAATACCTCTCTTTTGTCTCACTCTGGCCCTCTCAGCTTTTTTGGAATCCCCCGCTATATATTAACTGCTTATCTTAAGTGAACCATTACCTTCTTCATAAGATAATTATAAATTTAAATGAGCTGATTAGATAAAGCACCAGGCAAAATTGTTCTGGTACATATTAGGTGTTCGACAAGGGTATTTTATTGTCAGTAGGAACTATACCTTGGTCACGTAACTTCATCTATAAGAGGCTCATAATTCAGCATCCAAAGTCTGACAGTAAAGTAATAATCCTGGGAGTCTAAGAAACACTCAAATGCATGCAACCTAAAGTAGAAACAAGATTCAAACTTGTCTTGCTAACTCCAAATCTTGCTCTGTTTTCAGTAATCTTTACATCCACTTATATTAAGAGTAATATCAATCATAATTTTTAAAAGTATATAAAGTCACAAAAACTTACATAAACATCAGTAATTGAGTCAGTATCTGTGTACTAATCACACTTCTATTATAGGGAAAGGTAACGTTGTATAGGCCACAGTGACAGCCCTCATTTTTTAGACTGTAAAAACATGAGTTTCAAAAGTTGAAAATATCTAGCACATAAAACATAAGTTATTAAACAAAATTAATTCTGTCTTTGAATTTCTAATCGCCAATTTGGTAACTTCTTTTCTCAAATTTTAGTTGAGCATGCTTCAAAAATCTTGGCAACTACAATGTGACATGGATGCATTTAAAACAGATTATCTTTTTGGATTTAAAAATGAAACAAGTGTAAATATTCAATATACCTCTGAGCGGCTTTTATGTCATCGTTACCATCCAAGTATGTACATAATAAAAAGTTAGAAACCATGCTGAGATGCAATACACAGAATATGTATTAAGAGAGAATTAAATATGGCAGAATATTAACAAATCAAGGACAAACATATTTCAGTTCCAAAAGGACCGTGAAGGTCAGTGAGTTCAGAACTCCTCCCTTTTCAGTGATTTTATAATCAAAAGGGCATAATCTATTTGTTTTCAATTTTATTAAGTAAATTGTCCTTTTGCTGTGTCTTCCCCCGCTCCCTCCCAACAATGGTTACAAAAATAGCTATCCTAATTAGAACCAAATAATAATAACGAAGTATTATACTTATGAGGCATTTAATATTAGAGGGACAGGTAAAATTAAAAAGAAATGCTTATGAGATAATGAGCTTATTATGTAGGCACTATATTCTTTGATTATTTTCCAACAAAAGTGAAAGGAACTGCTATCAGATTATTTATTTGTCTCGTTTCCTCCTTTTTCCAGACATTCACCTAGTCCACATTTTCCAACCTCTGGGAGTTAGGATTAGTCATATAGTCTACTGAGTAGTGGCTCTCTACTAGGTCTGCCTTATAAACACCTCATACACTGACTCTCATGTTACTTTTTCTTGGAAGTTTTATACATTAAACAACCTTGAGAGAACTATATATTAAAAATAGTGAAGCCCCAAGATGGAAAGAATCAAGATCTGTCAATCTTAGCAGAGGATAATGTTAACTCCCCACTGTTTTAAGTTTGATACTATGTGGAAAACTAATTTCTATTCTATTAAGCCTCTGAAATTTGGGGACTTGACTTAATTATTATAGCAGCTAGCATTACCCTAATAATACTCTCATTCTCATTTTAACAATTATGGAACTTGATCACAGATAATTTTCTTGCCTTGGTAGATTCTACCAGATTTTCTCCTTGGACTAAGGAGTAAGAAAATATCCTTCTTTTCTCTTCCATTCACCATTCTAGATAAAATGAGGCATTAACTAACTTACTTTCTGTAGGCCTATACACTTTAAGCTTCTGTGTGTGTATGTTTGTGTGTGTGTGTGTGTGTGTGTGTGTGTGTGTGTGTGTGTGTATTGAGTCACTGGGTGGTTATTTTTATTTATTTTGGTCAGCGTAGATGTACATAGCTTATAACTCAGTTATTTTCTGCATCCCATTATTTTTGCTTAATTTTCACTTGCATCTTTGATTTTATTATTTCAGTGCTGATCACTTTGTATATTTTGCTCTTTTACTGCTATCAACAGTCTCTCTGATTATGTACAGTTTTATTTTCTTCCACATCCTGATTTTTCTGTCTGCCATTTTCAATTCTCTTTAATGGTATCCAGTGGCCATTGCTCACAGATTATGAAGTTTTTATGAGTGGAAAGAATTAAAAGGTTTGAAACCATTCTCAGGATAGGTTTTATAGTTGGGATTCTGGTAGTGAAGGGACAAAGAACAAATAAAGAAATAGTATAACTGTCTACAGAGGCTGATGGTTCTATTTCTCATTGATAGACTAATAGATTGAAAACAATTGTATAAGGTATATAGAAGGAAATGCCTTCATAAAATCATGTAACTTGACAATAATTTAGAATGGAGGTATAAAATAAAGCCACACATCCTCAATTTCCTTGTTTATAAACTTTGTTCCCTCAGTGTTTTTCTCTATCCACTATTCCAGCAGTGGCATAGCTACTTCCTGAGTTAGAAAACCATAATGGATCTCTGTATCATACAGAGTTTGGAGGACTTATTCATTTTTCCTGCAAAAGTTAAAGTGCAAAACTTTCAGCCCATCAATCCTTTAGCAAGCTGTCCAAGGTGACATTTCATTAGCACATTTTGTCAGTGGATAAATCGTACGGCATGCCCTGAAGGGAAGGTGGAAAACATCTAGTCCTTTTTCATTAGATCCATCTGAACTTGAACCACTGGAGATTACATACAAAAAGCATGTGAGACAGAAGCAGCACTATCCTGTCTATAAACTGCATTAATCATTCATCCCCTTCAGAGTGTCTTAAGTCAGTGCCATGTCTCTGGTTAGGCCCCAAACTGGCTTTTCAATTTTGAGCTGCATGACAGATACATTTCAAGGAAAATCAGAAACATAACGACTCCTGCCAGGCTTGATAAAGTCCTCATTCATCAATTAAGAGGTTCCAATAAGCTCAGATGGATATGGAAAAATAAGGAAACTTGCATGATAACACTTGATGATTTTCTCTATTCTTTCTCGATTTGCTGAATTCCTGGGAATAAGGATCACAAAGGCTTACTGGAAAACCTGGATTTAGAAGGACGTCCTACCATCTGAAGCAAGAGGGTTCCTTTCATATTCTGCCTAGATCAGGCTCTATCCAGAAGCAATTGATAGGAAAAGTTTTATGGGCAACTTCATAATTCTCAGTGGTTTTAATTCACTTAAAGTTCTCACTCTCTTTTTTTTGTTTCTTGTAAGCATGAAAGTCTGTGGAAATAGGAGTTTACCCTTTACTCTCATGATTTCAATTTTGTTGGATCAAATCAGAGTGCTAGGAATATTTCCCAGTTTTAAATAGCTATAGGGTCAAAATGTTTCTGAAACATATGCTCAAATATAAATTTTTGTTCTATAATTCCATCCAGGGAATATTTCAAACCAAGAGTTTTTTGTGTGTATAAAGTGGGGAGAATATCTCTTTATAAAATGTACAGCATTTTCATTAGGCAAATTATCAAAGTGAATGAAAACTGATTGTAAATGGAAGCTGTACCAGAAAACTAATAAGCATGATATCTGGTCAACCCCTAAGTGTATTGTGAGAAGTAGCCAGTACCACTAAAAAATATCCAATATCACTGAGGTCAGAATTTTTAGAAGCTAGTGCTAATCAATGAGAACTTCGGGAAAAGAAAATATAATTTGTATTGCTTGCTTATATGAACCCATAGAGCTAGTCAATCAACAGATATATCCAAGATCTCACTGTGCCAAAGGTAACATCTGGCATTCTTGTGAGACTGCATCATGATTAAACTTTATTTCAAATTACTTCAAAGTGCTTTGTTTTCAATAAACGAATGGTTTTCAAACTGTGCTCCTAAGAGCGTCATGTAGCTATTCCTCAGGTGTTTCTAGAGCAAAGAGGGCAGATTGGAGCTTGGGTGGGGTTTGTGGGGAGCCTTCTAACATCAACTGAAACAAACGTACTGCTACACATAGGACACTTCCTACTAAGGTTTCCTTCGGACAAAAATTCTGCATCTGAGAACCATTAGAAAACCACTGTAATAATTAAAATTGAGGATATCTTTCTTCTTTTACTGCCACAAGACACAATTTATTTTAAAAACACAAGCAGAGATTTCCATATCTGAATCTAAGCCAACCACTGGCTCAGAAAATTTGGATGAACTATCTTTACTGCATTGATGGAGTTACTGAAATTGGTTTGATGATCAGTAGCATACCCAACATCAACCCATTTATTAAAGTGATTAATCACGGTCTGTTATTAAGCAGACTCTCCACATTTTTTTTTTCCCTCTTGGCATTTTGTCTTATTAAATAGAACTTAAAAGAAGTATCTTAATGATCTTTTTTGCTGTGAAAGTAAGTAAAGATTTACTCATGTTGATCTCAGTTCAGTTTCCTGGGGCCTATACTTGACATTTGTTTAGTCATTTTTACTTTTTATCAAGTGCCTTCATGACAATTTCATTTGATTTTCACAACTGTGAATTTTACATAGTGCCTAGTCAAGCTTTAAAGTCTTACTGCCCAGGTTCATCGGATGGATAAGGTGGCAGAGCTAGAACTTGATCTGGACCATCTGCCTCTTAGATCCTGGACTGTCTGTGCATAACGTTCCCATTTCTAAATGGGTCTAGCTCCAGAAGACTTGTACGTGCATACGTTGTAAATAATGGTATTCCATAGCCACATAGCTATGGATTGAAAAGAGTGGGAGAATAGTGGCCCAAATAGAAAGCCTAGGAAGCTTCAGCCATACCCATACCCAAACTCTTTTAGTCTACTCTGTGAAGTCGCTCCAAATAATAACAACAACAACATCCTCATATGTGGACAATTTACATTTTCTTCGTGTCTTGTCTATTCAGAGAGAAATCTCTTTCCTTGACAAAAATATCTTGACAAAAAATCTCTTTCCAAGGCAAAAATAGTCCCAAAACAAGATATACGCACTAAATATTATAAGAAGTAGACTGGGTTTGGAAATACCTTGGAATAGTTCATGCTTTTAGTCAGACTGCTGCTTTGAATGTTTTAATTTACAGTAGATAGGAATTAATTTGATGAGAACTGCTAGAAAAGAAAAGAATCTTATGTCACTTGACGGCAGGTTATTTGTACTGATAAGGGTATTTAGGGTTTATTATTATTGCTGTTATTGTTTTGAATCGGTGCATAAATGTCCAATGGAGTCAGGTTGGTTAGTGTCAGAGTGAGGGCAGTGTGCTAGTGTTGCCTGAAATTCGATGTCTTGGGTCAGGGCTCAGGTTCTGCTTGCTGTTTTAAACGACTAGGGTCACTTATAGGTTGTTTTAGGAAGGATACTACCACAAGTATTTTTCCCTATTCATAAATAAATTGGTTTTTTGCCTAATTGGTATACCAAAAATAAGCCCCGTGAGGCAGAAAGATTACTAGACAGGAAATCAGGACCTCCACAACCTGTTCAGTGATAGATTTTAACCAAGTTTTAATCTTGGGTTGAGCTCTGGGCCTCAGTTTCCTCACTTATAACATGAGTTGTGTGTACTCTATGCATCTACGGTGGCTAAAACTTTTAAGAGAGTCTACGTGAATAAACTGAAATCATGAAAAAACACAAATCCCATATTCCTTCTCTCTACTGTCAATTCATTAAGTTTTCTTTGATTATGCCAGGCTGTTTATGACAAAATGATCACAAGAGAGCATGGACATAAAACCTTCCTCTTGCCACACTGCAAAGGTCATCACAAAGCATAAACACCAGAATGAGCAGTAAACTACTTATAAAGAAATATCCTAAACAGCCTGGGAGTTAGTGAGGGGTAGAATTTATGTGTGAACGCCTAAGCTTATTTCCGAAACATCGGATATCATCACCATTTGCTTTTTTTGCTGGGTACTCCCCCAAATCACAGAGGTCAGCAGTAGAATGGGCTCCCCAAGATGTGGTTTGGGACATCGCTGTAATCGTTGAAACAAGCTCAGTGCTAAGATACCAACTTGTCTCTACAGGAAGGTAATTTTTTTAAAGCTCCTACTCTGAGGAGTGCCTGTTTTATGGCTTGAAGTTAAGTTTGGCTATTTAAACAGGTGATTTTAATTTAAATAACAAAAAGATTAAGGAAGATACTAAACAGAGACTCCCACCCAACCTCCTGTTTTTGCAGATTGAGACTTAACTGTGCTATAATAGTGCCCATGATAAACCCACTTACTATATGACCTAGTAGCAACACAGATGAATGAGGAAAAGCCATTTGATTGAAAAATACAGCTTATTCACTGCTGACACTTCAAACTAAAAGTCGTAAGTTATGGTATGTTAGTTAAAATATTTCATTACTTGTAATAAAACCAGTTTTGATTAAGCCAAACAGGCAAATCATTAAAAAGAGGAAATGTTTCATTGAACCCAGGGGCAGGAATACGTATGATCTCAAGGTGAGACTATGTTGGTTAATTTACTATGTCAACATACTGGGTCACAGAGTGCCCAGATTAAACATTATGTATAGGTGTGTCTGAGAGGCCATTTCTGGATGAGATCAGCATTTGAAGTGGTGAACACAGTAAAGTGGACAGCAAAGTGAATAAGGGAGGATGTGTCCCATTCCTTCCTGCCTGCCTGCTTGAGATGGGACATCTCATTTTATCTTCTCTTGCCCTTGGACTGAAATTGACACTATCACCTCTCCTGCTTCTCAGGCCTTCAAACTTGGACAGGAATTGTACCATCAGCTCTCCTGGGTCTCCAGCTTGCAGATGGCAGATCACAGGACTTCTCAGTCTTCATAATCACGTGAGCCAATTTTTTATAATAAACCTCTCTCAATAGATAGATAGATAGATAGATAGATAGATAGAGATGAGAAATTGGTTCTGTTTCTCTGGAGAACTCTGGCTAAGACAGGGATTAAAAAATCAGTCTTAAAGATCTGGGCAAATAATCCCTCTCTCTCCTATTGACTTCTTTCTACCAGGGGTTTATTCCTTCAGCGGGGCTTGGGGTGGGAAATGGGGCTGGAGGACAGAAAGCAGCACTAGGAGAAGGAGATATGGTCCTAGACTAGGTAAACTGACCAAAGCTGTCTAAAAACATTGCACACAAACACCAAAATCTCCCTGGTGATGTGTCTAGGAGAACAAATATATACTTGTTCCATGGATGTAATGCTTGCTCTGTCCTTATGGGTCACATTTCCTAATGTGCTGGCACTGTGGTAGTGACACCAAAAAGAACACAGCAGACTTGAACTCAGGCTGGTGGAGGAGTCAGGCTTCTAACAAGGAAATGACAACAAAGTGGGATAAACGCTGTGAAAAAGGTAATCGCAGGGGTCCGGTAAGGCCTTAGGAGAACCAAATGAAATCAGGAGGTTGAAACAAGCTTTTCTGGAGTGATAACCCCAAGCCTTCTGGGCACTGCAAATACACCCTGTTAACAACGTAAAAAGGCCCTGCTGTTGGGTATTAAATAATTAGTCCAGCATTCCTGTCCACTGGATAGGCTTTAATGAAATCTAAACGTTTAGGCTTTACTAAATCCATGGCAAGGAATTGCCATAGATAACTAACACTACCACTGACTGCTCAGATATTAAAAGAATTAATGTCTTAATCTGTAAACCTGGCTCATAATTCTTTAAGTTTATTTTCACTGCATAATTACACTTTGCTTATACACGTTGCAGTAAAATTGGGGCAACACTGCAGATGCCATTCTTTTGCAATTCAGTTTTTGCCTCAATCAGGTTATTACAGCTGAGTTGGAAAAGGTTTATTATAATTGTAAATATGAATAAACTACAGTGGAGTTTTATGGAAATATCTGTATTGTCACAATAATTTACTCGAAGAACTATACATTTTACTATAATAGAAAGTACAGTAAAACATTGTTTCACTGTTCTCTTCCTTAAAGTAGGTATATTTCATGTCATATGTACATGCTGTAAATAGCACCTTCATTTCCAAATATGTACCTGCTGTTTAAACATTTTTGTTTAGTGATTTTAGAAAACAGTTAAATTAAAATGCTGTGTTGAAGGGAAGGTTTAACCTTAAAGTGAACTTTACACAAAATGTCAGTGAGCTACTGGGACAAGGGTTAAGAGAAGAACTGGTTAAAAAAAACAAACAGCAGAAACCAATTAGTCATCTTCCAATTACGTGTAGGTACTGAGAACTCATGTGTCTTACACCGTGGATGAAAAAGTACTAAAACACATGGTCTTTATTCTCACAGCAGCTCGTTATACCATTGCAGAGCCCTAATTTTAATATTCTCCTTTTATTCTGTTTTCCTAAAATATTGATACTTTGTCAGATGTTTCTCAAACAATGTATAAACACTCCTAGAAGCACATGGTAGAGTAGCAGGAGGGATCCTATACCACAGATAAAAATGGCACACAATCTTAAAACTGCACTTTACGTGAAGATTTGGCAGGGAGAGAGTTAAATAATTTAACTTGTAAATAAAATCAAAACATTACTCTTTATATACTGATAGAAAATTCTCTGAAAACAAAACCTGAAATTTTAAAGAAATGTGGACTCTATGTACAATTCCAAACTCCCTATAGGTATTAATTTACTCTCTTCTTCTTTTCAGATAAATTTCACCAGTACAAACGACCCCTGACTGATGATGGTTTGACTTATGATTTTTTCTACCTTAGTGCAAAAGTGATACTCATTCAGCAGAAACTGTACTTCAAATTTGGAATTTTGATCTTTTCCCAGACTAATGATATCTGGTATGATACTCTCTGTGATGCTGGGCAGTGGCAGCCACAAGATTACGAGGGTGAACTACTAACACACTTACAACCATTCTGTTTTCAACTTTCAGTATAGTATTCAATAAATTCCATGATTTAACACTAGGATAAAATAGGCTGTGTGTGTTAGGTGATTTTACCCCATGTAGGCTAATGTAAGTGTTCTGAGCATGTTTAAGATAGGCGAAGCTAAGCTGCAATGTTTGCTGGGCTAGGTGTATTAACTGCATTTTTGACTTCTGATATTTTTAACTTAGGATGGGTTCATTGAAACCCCATCCTAAGTTGATGAAGATCTGTACTTTGAAATATCCACTTTATGTTACTTCCTTTCATATATGCTCAGGTTCCTGAAAGTCATAATGTGGGGAAAATTCAAATATCAGTGATGTTCTTCTGTTTGCTATGTATCTATTTAAATGCTTACTTCATGCTAGTCTGTGTGCTTAGGTTAAATATCCTGTCCATAAGAAAGCTTCAAATTTAGTTTCTTGAATATCTGACTTCAGGTAAGCAAGGCCGGACCCACTAGAAGGAAATCTAGCAGAATTTTTACTTAATTATGACCTTACAACAAACCCTATCACAATTTCCCTGATTCTCCTCTAGGTTTTCCTCTAGAAACTCAAAATTTCTAGTTTCCAATTTCCCACATTAAATGCCTCCCATTAAGAATATATCCAATATTTCATTTTTCACAATCACTATCTTAATAGCTTGTGGAAACACATCAACCTTTCTACCATAGATACTCTCCACCAGCCTAGGATCCATTAGAAAAGAGGACAATGGAGTTACTTTAAATCACCATCTATTCCTTAACTACATGTATTCTTGGCATTCAAATCTCCCTTTATTATGTGATCTTAATGTCTTCATTGCTAATATGTTGTCAAGGAATTTTGCACTGATATGCCTGAGGAATTTTGGTTTGTGATTGATTTTCTTTTGTTTTATAATGTCTTTGTGGGTATATGGTAATAGCATTATGCTGGCTATGACTTTTGTTTTCTATTTTGCTGGTTTCTGCTCATTATTTTCTTTCACCATTTTGGGTTTCTTTGCTCTATTTTTGGAGCTTTTATAGTGGAAAGTTAGATCTTTTTTCTTTTCTCATATAAAGACTTAAAGCTATAAATTTCTTGCTAAGTACTTCTTTAGCTGCATTCTGTAACTGTTGATGTTGTATTTTTATTCTCAATCACTTAAAAATATTTTAAAATTTCTTGTGTGAATTCTTCTTTGACCCATGGTTTATTTAGAAGTGTATAGTTTGGACAGAGGAGACAAGATGGTGAAGTAGAGGACGTGAACTCATCTCTTCTTACGAAAATACCAAAATCACAACTAACTGCTGAGCAACCATCGACAAAAAAGTGCTGGAACCTACTAATAAAGATACCCTACATTCAAAGACAAAGAAGAAGCCACAAAGATAGATACAGCAGGAGGGGTGCAATAGCTGCCGGGTGGGCAACCCACAAACTAGAAACTAATTATACCACAGAAGTTCGCCCACAGGAGTGAAAGTTCTAAGCCCCACGTCAGACTCCCCAGCCTGGGGTTCTGGCAACAGGAGGAGGAGCCCCTGGAGCATTTGAAGGCCAGCAGGGTTTGAAGGCCAGTGGGGCGTGACTGCAGGAATTCCACAGGACTGGGGGAAACAGAAACTCCACTCTTGGAGAGCGCACACAAGGTCTCGTGCGCACCAGGAGACACAGAAAGTAGCAGTGACCTCATAAGACACTCAGCCAGACCTACCTGCTAATATTGGAGGTCTCCTACAGAGGCGGGGGTCAGTTGTGACTCATGGTGGGGACAAAGACACTGGCAGTGGTAGTTCTGGAGAGTACTCATTGGCATAGGCCTTCCTGGAGGCTACCATTTTCTCCCCAAGACCTGGCCCCCCGCAACAGACTGTAGGCTCCAGTGCTGGGACACCTCAGGCCAAACAACCAACAGGGTGGGAACACAGCCCCACCCATCAGCATACAGGCTGCTTAAAGTCTTCCTGAATAAACAGCTGCCTGATGATAAAAACACCCCCTGACCCGGCCCTGCCCACCAGAGGGATAAGACACAGCTCTACCCACCAATGGGCAGGTACCAGTCTTCCCACTAGGAAGCCTGCACAAGGCTCTTAGACAGCCACATCCACTAGGGGCCAGACAGCAGAAGCAAGAAGAACTATAACCCTGCAGCCTGCAGAAAGGAAACCACAATCACAGAAATGCAGAAAAAATGAGATGGCAAAGGAAGGTGTCCCAGATGAAGAAATAAGATAGATAAAACCCCAGAAGAACAACTAAGTGAAGTGGAGATAGGCAATCTACCTGAGAAAGAATTCAGAGTAATGATAGCAAAGGAGATCCAAGATCTCAGAAAAAGCATGGAGGCACAGATTAAGAAGATATAAGAAATGTTTAACAAAGACCTAGAAGAACTAAACAAACAGATCAACAATACAATAGCTGAAATGAAAAATACACTAGAAGGAGTCAACAGCAGAATAACTGAGGCACAAGTATGGATAAGGGAGTTGGAAGACAGAATGATGGAAATCACTGTGTGGAACAGAACAAAGAGAAAAGAATGAAAAGAAATGAGGACAGTATAAGATACCTCTGGGATAACATTAAATGCACCAACATTCACATTATAGGGGTCCCAGAAGGAGAAGAGAGAGAGAAAGGACTTGAGTAAATACTGGAAGAGATAATAGCCGAAAACTTCCCTAACATGGGAAAAGAAACAGTCACCCAAGTCCAAGAAGTGCAGAGAGTCCCAGGAGGGATAAACCCAGGGAGGAACATGCTGAGACACAGAGTAATCAAATTGACAAAAATTAAAGATAAAGGAAAAATGTTAAAACCAACAAGGGTAAAACAACGAATAATGTACAAGGAAACTCCCATAAGATTATAAGCTGATTTCTCAGCAGAAACTCTGCAGGCCAGAAGGGAATGGCACAAAATATTTAAAGTGATGAAAGAGAAGAACCTACAACCAAAAATACTCTACCCAGCAAGGCTGTCATTCAGATTCAACAGCGAAATAAAAAGCTTTACAGAAAAGGAAAAGCTAAGAGAATTCAGCACCACCAGTTCAGCTTTGCAACAAATGCTAAAGGAACTTCTTTCTCTAGGTGGAAAAGAAAGGGCCAAAACTAGAAACAAGAAATTTATGAATGGAAAAGCTCACCAGTAAAGGCAAACATACAGTAAAGGTAGGAAATCATCTGCCCACAAATATGATGTAAGGTGGCCCACTCTCACCACTGTTATTCAACATAGTTTTGGAAGTCCCAGCCATGGCAATCAGAGAAGAAAAAGAAATAAAAGAAATCCAAGCTGGAAAAGAAGTTAAACTGTCACTGTTTGCAGATGATATGACACTATACATAGAAAATCCCAAAGATGCTACCAGGAAACTACTAGAGCTCATCAATGAATTTGGTAAAGTTGCAGGATACCAAATTAATATGCAGAAATCTCTTGCATTTCTATACACTAACAATGGAAGTTCAGAAAGAGAAATTTAAGAAACCATCCCATTTACCACCACCTCAAAAGGAATAAAATACCTAGGAATAAACCTACCTAAGGAGGCGAGACCTGTACTCTGAAAACTATAAGACGCTGATGAAAGAAATCAAAGACGAGACAAACAGATCGAAAGATATACTGTTTTCTTTGATCAGAAGAATCAATATTGTCAAAATGACTATACTACCCAAGGCAATCTATAGATTCAATGCAATCCCTATCAAATTACCAATGGCATTTTTCACAGAATTAGAACAAAAAATCTTAAAATTTGTATGGAGACACAAAAGACTCCAAATAGACAAAGCAATCTTGAGAAAGAAAAACAGAGCTGGAGGAATCACACTCCCTGACTTCAGACTATGCTACAAAGCTACAGTCATCAAAACAGTAAGGTACTGGCGCAGAAACAGAAATACAGATCAATGGAACAGGATAGAGAGCCCAGAAATAAACCTGCACACCTAAGGAGGCAAGACTATACAATGGAGAAAAGACAGTCTCTTCAATAAGTGGTGCTGGGAAAACTGGACAGCTACACATAAAAAAAAATGAAATTAGAACATTCTTTAACACCATACCCAAAAATAAACTCAAAATGAATTAAATACCTAAATGTAAGACCAGATATTATAAAACTCTTAAAGGAACACATAGCCAGAACACTCCCTGACATAAATCACAGCAATAGCTTTTTCAATCCATCTCCTGGAGTAATGGAAATAAAACCAAAAATAAACAAATGGGACCTAATTAAACTCAAAAGCTTTTGCATAGCAAGGGAAACCATAAACACAACAAAAAGACAGCCCATAGAATGGGAGAAAATATTTGCAAACGATGTGACCAACACTGGATTAGTCTCCAAGATTTACAAACAGCTCATGTGGCTCAGTATCAAGAAAACAAACAACCCAGTCAATAAATTGGCAGAAGATCTAAATAGACATTTCTCCAAAGAAGACATAGATATGGCCAAGAGGCACATGAAAAAATGCTCAATAGTGCTAATTATTAGGGAAATGCAAATCAGACTACAATGAGATATCACTTCACACCAGTCAGAATGGCTATCATCAAAAAATCTACAAACAATAAATGCTGGAAAGGGTGTGGAGAAAAGGGAACCCTCCTACAGTATTGGTGAGAATGTAAATTGGTGTAGCCATTATGGAGAACAGAATGGAGGTTCCTTAAAAAACTAAAAATAGAGCTATCATATGATCCAGCAATCCCACCACTCCTGGGCATATATTTGGAGAAAACCATGGTTTGAAAGGATACATGCACCCCAGTGTTCACTGCAGCACTGTTTACAATAGTCAAGACATGGAAGCAACATACATATCCATTGACAGATGAATGGGTAAATAAGATGTGGTACATAAATTCCATGGAATATTATCCAGCCATTAAAAAGAATGCAGTAATGCCTTTTGCAGCAACATGGATGGACCTGAAGATTATCATACTAAGTGAATTAAGTCAGACAGAGAAAGACAACTATCATATGATATTGCTTATATGCAGAATCTAAAAAAACCCAAAAAGATACAAATGAACTTATTTACCAAACAGAAACAGACTCACAGACTTAGAGGATGAATTTATGGTTACGGGGTGGGGAGGTGGATGAGGGATAGATTGGGAGTTTGGGATTAACATGTACACACTGCTCTATTTAAAATAGATAACCAACAAGGACCTACTGTATAGCACAGGGAACTCTGCTCAATATTCTGTAATAACCTAAATGGGAAAAGAATTTGAAAAAGAATAGATACTTGTATATGTATAACCGGATCACTTTGCTGTACATCTGAAACTAACGCAACATTGTTAGTCAATGATACTCCAATATAAAATAAAAAATAATTTTTTTAAATTTAAAATTAATTTTAAAAAAAGAACTGTATACTCTAATTTACAAATACTTGGGGGTTTGTAAACATGTTGTCATTGAACTTAAATTTAATGGTATCATAGTTAGAAAACATACTGTGGTGTCAGTATTTAATTTTATTTAGATTTGTTTTGTGGCTTACCATATAGTGTCTATCATATGAATATGCCATGTGTGCTTCAAAAAGTGTATTTTGTGTAGTTGTTGAGTACAGTGTTCTATGGCTGTTGATTCATGGTGGTTAACAGAGTGGTTTAGATCCTCTATATCATTACTGGTCTTTCTGTCTAGAGTTCTATTAATTGTGGAAAGAAAAGATTTTCCTAGCCTGACTCTTGGATTATCTATTTCTTCATTTATTTCTGTCAAACATTTCTTCATGCATTTTGAAATTCTCTTATTAGGCAATATATATTGTCTCATCTTTCTGACAAATTAACCATTTAATTGTTAAGAAATATCCCTCTTTTGCTTTAATAATACAATCTACTTTGTCTTGAAGTCTACTTTAGTTAATATTAATATAGCTATTCTAATCTTCTTATGCTTACAATTTCTATGCTATATTTTTCCACCCATTTATTTTCAACCTCCATGTGTCATTGTGTTGAAAATGCAATCTTATAGACAGCATGTGGTTGGATTTTGCATTTTTATCCATTCTGATACCCTCTTTTCGTGTGTTCATTCTGTTAATATATAATGTAATATTAATATAATTGGATTTAGGTTTATAAACTTTTATTTATTTTGTTTGTCCCCTCTGTTTATTGTTTCTCTTTCCTCTTTCTTATCTTATTTTTGATACTTGGATGTTTTCAGATTTGTTATTTATTTATCACTTGGTTTTTAAGTTACATTTCTTTGCATTAATGTTTTTGTGTTTTCACTAGGATTTACAGTATGTATTGCTAACTCCTTATAGTCCATTTAGAGTTAATATCGTAGAACTTCTCATAAAAATGTAAAAGCCTTGCGATTGTGTAGGTCCATTTACCTCCAATCCACACTTCATGCAACTGCTGTCATATGTATCACATCTACACACTCTCTAAGCTCTCAAGATAATGCTGTAAGTTTTGCTTAACATAGTCATATGTGTTTTAAAGCAGTGAATATATAGTCTTACCATTTGCTATGTATTTCCTATTTCCAATGGTCTTCATTCATCACAAAAGTTTGGAATTTCCATCTGCTACTTCCTTTCAGCCTGAAAAACTTATCATTTATTGAATTGTCAGTATGCTGACAAAAAAATTGTCTTTTATCTGAAAATGTCTTTATTTACCTTCATTTTGAAGAATAATTCCACTCGGTATATGATGCTATATTGACTGTTGACTGGCCTCTATTGTTTCTTATGAAATGTCAGTGATGTATAAACCGTATATTTGATAGCTAATTGAGTATCAGTCACCAAGTTCAGAGAAACTACTTCAAGTCAAAAAGTATCAGAGGAAGAGAAAGTGATTTAAAAAAGTGAAATGGGGGGAAGATTCTAGAACAGAGGAGCAAAGACCTCCACAGACATTCTTCACATCAGAACAATTTAACTGGCGAAAATAATATATACAGAAAACAATCATTCCAAGTCTTCGGAATTGTCCTAAAGATATATAGAGACTGGAGAATAATTTATTCAAGAAAATTTACTGAATCTTGGGGTAAGACTAGGGAGAGTCTGTGGCATTTGGGCCACTCTTTTCCCTTCATCTCTCCGTGCTGCAAGAGTTCTACTCCCAATGTGTACCACCAAGAAGAAGACAGGGGTTCCCTTTCTTGCCAGCTCCCAGCCTGTGCCTATGGTTTCACCCCAGAAGGAGCAGGCTGCTGGCCTTTCTCATCCTCCACCAGCTCCATTTTATAGAAGCTCTAATTTCAGAGAAGCAGAGCAGGCCTGGTGTACTGGGTCTCTTTTCCCTGACTCAGCCTCCACTTGTAGGGAAAAAGCTCTCCTCCAGGTGCAGGAGGCCTGTAATACTGCAGAAACGGGAACCCTCATACACTCCTGGTGGGATTTTAAAATGGTGTAGCCACTTTTGCAAATATAAATGCTTAGATAGTAGTTCCTCAAGAGGTTAAATAGAGAGTTATCATATGACTGAGTCATATGACTCAGCAATTGTACTCCCGAGTAAATACCCAAGAGAAATGAAAACAGATATCCACACAAAACTTGTATGTCAATATTCAGAGCAGCATTATCTATAATAGTCCCAAAGTGGAAACAACCAAAATGTCTATCAACTGATGAATGGATAAATCAAATGTGGTATATTCATGCGTGAAATATTATTTGGCAATACGAATAGATAATACATGTTAAAACATGGAGAAACGTTGAAAATATTATGCTAACTGAAAGAAGGCAGTCACAAAGGTCACATATTTTGTGATTCCATTCATATGAAACGTCAAAAATAGGCAAATGTATACAGACAAAGTAGATTAGTGGTTGCTTAGGACTGGCAGAGGTGGGCATGGGAAAAATTAAGGTTAACTGCTAGCATGTATGGGATTTCTTTTGTGGGAACCAAAATGTTTGTAAATTAGATTGCAGTAGTGATGGTTGTGAATAGAATAAGAAAACACTGAATTGTATACTTTAAGTGGTGAATTGTATGTATGTGAATTATAATAAATAAAACTTTAAAAAATTGATGAAAGCCCCACTCTTTTCAAACAAACGTAAAAAAAAAATGAAAAGAAGAAAGCTGGATGACATTTTATATCCCAATCTCCAACACAGAGAGAGCCTATGATTTTTGGTACAGAATAGCAGATATTAATCAGTGAGTATTTACTGAGTGCCTACTGAGTGTCCATTTTTGTCTAAGCCCTGGAGAGGACACAGGGAAATCTAGATGAAAACCTAAAAGCTCATCCAGCTATATGTTTTATCTGTGTGATTGCAAATATTCAGATGGTTAAAGCTACTTTTGCAAATATAAATGCTTAGATAAAATCATTCTCTCTCTAAGTCTCTCCCTCCATTCTGTTCTCTGTCTGTCAACATTTCACACTGGCATCCAATTAACTGTGCTGCAAAATCCCACTTGGTAAGCAAGAACGTTGACTTCATTATGTTTTCATTACATTTCCAATAGTTTCTTCTGCAATGGAAATTAAGTTTATAGTATGATCAAAGACGTTAACGCACCACCTGTCCTATGTCATAATACTTACCCTTTTCAGTGGAATAAAGGCTATAGCGGGAATTCTTTTAAACAACCAAGGGTAGATATGCGTATTATATTGCAGATTTTGAGACACTTTTCCTGCATATTTAGCTTTTTGCCTCCTCTTTCTTTCTTTGCTTCTATTTAGTTATTTAATCTGTTGATTTTTTCCATCACAACAAATATTATTTAAACCAATATTGCAGTGAAAAGATTATTAAAAGTTACTTATAAAATACTGTAAAACTACTTCAGAATGTATAAAAATCGTGAACATTTCTTAAGCCCCGCCAAAGTAGGCTGGATATTTCAAATACTTGGAAAATGTTACACAACGAATTTGGTAAACTTATTGAAACCTAGGTTAGTTATTTTCGTATGTATTTCAAGATCAATTACGCCTTAAGCAGGATTCTCACTTACTATTACAGTTACTTCTTTCCTGTAAGAAATGGTTTTGAATGCAAAGGATGTCTGGGTCTGGTATATTAAAGAGAAAATAATGGTCACTGTGGATAAACGAGGTGGGGACAATATTTCCTAGGGTTATGGTAATCATTAGATGAGTTAATGCTTGTGAATTCCTTAGCACAGTGCCCGGAACATAGTTACTGCTCAATGAATGTTGGTTAGTCTTTACACTCTTTATATTATATATTAATTAATTGTTTATATTGTATTTAGCAAATATTTCTAATATTTATAAATAGTTGATGAAGTTGGGCTTCCCAGAGTTGCAAACCCTCCTGGAGTTGGCAGATGTCTTGCTTTTGTTCCACCACTCTCCCTCCTTGCACCTATTACCAGATACACTGATGGATCACAGCGCTTTAAGTATATATCTTAAAATCAAGATGTTGTATCAGTATCTTTCTCAACGCTGCTAGTAGTAGCACTAATGACGGATTTAAGTTGACACATGAGATGAAAATTAGACACTGTTGAGCCACGTGGCAATCTGGGGTTGCAGGGGATTTGATGATGGAAGAACTTGCATGGTGCCTGTAACTTTTTCTTATCTGAAACTATTTCCACAGTTTTAGGAAACTTTCTGCTTAAAAAATATTCTCACAATGACCCCTGTGGACCACTTCCTTCTCCTTTTTACCTTTGACCTAAGAGATCCAGAACCAAATTCACTCATGGTTGAACTGAGAACCTTAAGGATGGAAAAAAATAAAATAGACTAGGGCATCTTTAAATTATTTTGATAACTTGTTAAACCTCATTTGTTTTCATGTCTGGAAGAAGACATGACTCTTCTCGTTGTTTACTGAGGGTGCAATTACTATAAAATGGATCTAACTAACCTCAAAGTGTTATGGCAGATATGGGGTTTCCAATTCTGTATCCTGGCCTAAAAAGTTCTGATATTTGGCAAACAAGACAAAACAAAGAAACTCTGAAATAAGAGGTAGCATCCAAAATGCTAACTGGTAGTGGCTCTCCCAAATCCATCTACAACAAAATTAAAATATACCCACATCCTTAAAAAATCTAAAGTATTCAGGTATCTCTAATTCAGGCCTGACTAAGTAGATAGTAGATTATGGGGCATAAGGTTTCATAGGTATAAGATGATAAGGACTATCAAAAGCCTCATATTCAGTAGGATATTTTCCTTATTATTATTAACTGTATAAACCAATGTTAACTTTCCTAAAGTTTATAAATGAAAATAAAAAAAGAAACATCTGAGGGAATGTTACTCATGTGTGTGTGTGTGTATGCATGTGAGAGAGGGGTGGGGGGAGAGAAATACAATCATAGCATCCAAAAACAAAGATATTGCTTAAAATGGTATATGTTGATAATTCCCACCTCTTCCTCTGTCCATTCTTTCTCATCATCTTACCTTCGCTTACTATAAATAACTATTTGTAATATTTTCTTGGATTGCTCTTCAAGATAATTTATTCTTATACAAGCAAACATGAAATATTTCCCACTGATTTTACATAAATGGTCACTTATTACGTAATTTTCTGGACATTATTTGTCACAATACACCCTGGAAATCTCTTTTCTTTTTCCTATACAGTAATTTAAAACATCATAATTCTTAATTTTAAAAAAACTGCATAACAGTTCATG
The DNA here is from genome assembly GCF_008692025.1 of Phocoena sinus. Lineage (NCBI taxonomy): Eukaryota > Metazoa > Chordata > Mammalia > Artiodactyla > Phocoenidae > Phocoena > Phocoena sinus. Next base: position 74,147,305 of record NC_045768.1, on the reverse strand, counting down.
ATGTGGATGTACATGACGTACATACTGTAACCAAATTGCTAATGATGGACATTAATCCAAAAAGTACAGAACTAGCTATTGGAGTACTAGACACTCTATCAAAAATGAATTCCAACAGATTTCTGGTTTCAACTGTGACATATAAAAAGCTTAAAAATCACTTCCATCCTTAAAACAATAAAAAGCTGAACAAACTGAAAATCAATGGATCTTTAAGGGAATTGATATCATAGGGCAAACTCCCACCCAGAAATCTGGAAAGATAGGCAAATACAGAGAAACAGAGCCAAGATAAGTTTACTTGAAGCAAAAGCTTCTGGAGACCTAAACTGGTAGAAACATATGGTAATTTTCACTAATTGCTGGGGGCTGCGTATAGACTGGCTTGAAAGTGAGAAACTCCTAAGGCCCAGTCTTAGAGGAAACCCCACACTTTTATGAGTTTTAACTCAAAGAACTCTAACAGGTTCTCACAGTGAAGAGTCAAGGAAACTCCACTTGCATTTCTGACAGGGTAAGAAAAAAGTGAGCATTTGCAATATGCCCAGAGAGATATCAAAAACAAAGGACTCCCTCCAAGAGAAAAGACTTTACCATAAAAGACTTTACCCAACCTAAGAGAAGGGCAGTTACCCAAATCCAGCCCCCTCTGTCCTTTCTTTCTCATCTACGGTGGTGAAGGGTAAAGACAAGAAACATTTGTGAAAGATGTAGGCCCACTAAAAGATAAAGATTGAATTACAAAATTAGATTATGGTTCCCCTCCCCCAGCCTCACCACCATATCATCAGGGCTCCAGTATAATAGCAGTGGATTACAGATGAAGGAGCTGCAAGAAACAGACTCTACTTAAGAGACTGCTCTTATGAAAACCCAAAGATAACGGGAGACAAAGACAAAGACACTAGAGGAAGCCTCTATCGTCCACATGACAGAAAATATCAAACAGAGCCAAACTCCTAGCCAGATTAACATAAATCTTAACACTGATGGTCTATTTATCTCAGTTCCTATTACCCAATGCATTATATCTTGCTTTTTTTTTTTAATAAATAAAACCCAAACAGAATACCAAAAAAAAAAAAAAAAAAAAAACCTGCACTAAGGCATATCCTACTCAAAATACAGAAAACCAAAGACAAAGAGAAAATCTTGAATGTAGCCAGAGTAATCAAACATCCTACCCATAGAGGAACAAAGAAAAGAGTTATAGTGGAGTTCTCATCAGAAACCATGCAACCAAGAAGAAATTGGAGTGAAATACTTAAAGTGTGGAAAGAAAAAACAAAACCCACTACACTCAAATTCTACAGTGAAATCAACCTTCAAAAGTGAAAGAGAAATAAAGACTTTCTCAGACAAACAAAAATTGAGGAAATTCATCATCAACACACATCATCTGTAAACATGTTAAAAGAAATTCTTCAAGAAGAAGGAAAAGGATATAGAAACTTATATCTACATAAAAGAAGGAAGTACACCAGAGAAGGAATAAATGAAGGTAAAAATAAAATCTTTTATAATTGATCTAAGAGATTTTTCAAAGTAATTATTTTTTACAGAGTAATAACAGCAAAATGTATTGTGTGATTTTAGTATATGAATAAGGGAAATAAATGACAGCAATATTATAAGGGGAAGAAGGGAGGAATTGGGAATAATACTCTTTTACAAATACCTGGATATCTGTGAAATAATATAATGTTACTTGAAAGTGTCCTCAGATTCATTTAAAATATATTGCAAACCCTTAGGACACCACTAAAAATTTTTGTTAAGAAGTGTAATTGCTATGCTAAGAGAGGAGAGAAAATGGAATCATATACAATGCTCAACCAAAATCAGAGAAGGTAGTAAAAGACAAGAAAATATAAAAATAAACGAAGAGCAATTGCACTGATTAGACAATAGTCACAAACATAGTAGATGTTAATCCAGGTATACAAATAATCACTTTAAATGTGAAGGATCCAAATATACCAATTAAAAGATGGGGTTTGTCAGATTGAAAAAAAATTAAAAGACACATTTAGGTCAAAATTAAAAGGATGGAGAAAGATATATCATGCTAATAAAAATCAAAAGAAATTGAAGGAAGCTGTATTAATTCCAGATGGGGCACATTTCAGAACAAGGAAAATTATCAGAAAAAAAGAGGGGTATTACATAATAATAAAGGGCTCAATTCTCCAAGAAGACATAACAATCCTTAACACGCATGGACCTAATAACAGAAACCTGATGGAACTGCAAGGAGTAGACAAATCTGCTACTATGGTTGGATACTTTCACACCCTTATTTCAGTAGTTGATAGATTCAGCAGGTATCAAATATGAAAGGACACACTTGACCCAAAAATCGCTATCAATCAACTTGATATAATAGATATTTATAGAGTACTCAATCCCAAAACAATAGAATATACATTCCCCTCAAGCTCACATGGAATATCCTACAAGACAAACCATATTCTAAGTCAAGAAAAGAATATCTTAACAAATTTAAAAACAGAAATCATACAAAGTATTTTTTTCAAGCCATAATGGAATTAAACTAGAAATCAAAACCAGAAAGATAGTGAGAAAACCCCCCAACATTTTGAGATTAAACAACATACTTCTAAATAACATGTGAGTCAAAGAAGAAGTCCCAAGAGAATTTTTTAAATTGAATTAAATGAAAATGGAAATAGAACTCATCAAAAGTTGTAGAATGCAGCAAAAACAGTTATTAGAAGGAAATTTATAGCATTACATTTATTGGAAAAGATGAAATATCTAAAACCAACAACTTAAGCTCCTATCTTAGAACATGAAAGAAAAAGAGAAAATTAAGCCTGCAGCAAACAGAGAAATTGTACAAATTGGAGAAGAAATAAATAAAATTGAAAATAGGAATACTGTACAGAAAGTCAATAAAATCAAAATCAAGTTCTTTGAAAAGATAAATAAAATTAATAATACTCTATCCATACTAGCCAAGAAAAAAAGTAATGTTACTAAAATAAAAGAATCAAGGCAAAGATTTCACACCTTTCTCAAAAGTTAAATAGAAATACATCATCAACTTAATTAAAAAATATATACAACTTTTAGAAAATAACACATGAGAATATCTAGGTAACCTTCAGTTCAGTGATTCATTTTCAGGTACAACATAAAACATAAAATTCATGAAAGAAAAAATGATAAGTTGGACTTTGTTAAAATTAAAAACTTCTGCTATGCAAAGGCACTCTTAAAAGAATGAAAGGAGAAGGCACAGACTGGGAGAAAATATTTGCTACTATTTAGTTGATAAAGAATTTGGTATCCAATATATACAAAGAATTTTTAAAACTTAATAATAAGGAAACAAATAACCCAACTTAAAAAAAGTGTAAGATCTGACTAGACACTTCAGTAAAGAAGATATACAGATGGTAAGTAAGCTTATGAAAAGATGCTTAGCATCAGTTGTTATTAGAGAGCTGCAAATTGAGACAAAATGAGATACCACTACATACCTATTAGGATGGCTAAAATCTAAAACCTGTCAATACCAAATGGTGACAAGAATGTAGAGCAGCAAGAACTTTCATTCATTGCTAGTGGAAATACACAATGGTACAGCCACTTTGGAAGACAATTTGCTAGTTTCTTACAAAACCAGATGTAATCCTATCATATGATCCAGCAATTGTAATCTTAGGTATTTATCCAACTTACTTGAAAATTTATATATACAAAAAAACCTGATCACAAATTTTTATAGGAGACTTAATCATAATTGCTTAAATTGAAACAACCAAGATGTCCTTCAGTAGGGGAATGCATCAACACTATGGTATATCCATGCAATGGAACATTTTTCTGATCAAAAGCAATGATATATCAAGTCATGAAAAGATATAGAAGAACTTGAAATGAATATTGGTAAGTTAAAGAAGATAGTCTGAAAAGGCTGTACACTACATGATTCCAAATATTTGACATTCTAGAAAAGGCAAAACTATAGAGGCAATGAAAAATATGAGTGCTTCCCAGAGGTTGGCAGGGGTGGGGGGAGTAGTTGAAGCATGAAAATATTTTAAGGCAGTGAGAGTATTTTTTCTGATACTGTCATGATGGACACATGTGATAGTCATCAAAATCCATGGAACTGTACACTGGATAGAAACAAGCCAGGACTAAACTGTGGGAACCCAATATTGACCCCTTCTGATGATTCTGATCCCAAAACTACAACTTAAGAAAGTTCAATAGAAAGATAGCTTAAATGAGAAGGTTACACACTATAGAGGGCACATAACAAGGATGAACTCTAAGCAGTCCTTATCCTTGTTAAATTTTATATCACAGTGATTTGATGCCACTGTTTCAGTTATTTGAATGATATCATTCTATAGAGGAAAAAATAAGCATTTTCTCCTCTTTATAAGACATGGTTTTATTATTTCCATAAGCATGTATTGCTATGTCTAATTACTGCCAGAAGAAGGACTATAGATCATTGATTACAAAACTAGTCATGATTTTTTAGCAGCCATTCCCCAAATGTTGGCTGCTTTAGGCTAATAATCTTTATATTTATAGAGCAAACAGAAGAATAAAAAAGCATAGTAGGCTGGGACAAAGAGACATATGCACTTGATTGACCTTTGAGGATGTAACTCTAACACAGTATAACAAATGGGTCTCATAATAATAATCATAGAATGTGCAATTAAAAATTGGAAGGCAGCTAAGGAAATATATAACCCAAGCACTGACAAATAACAATCAACATATCCCCAACACAAAAGCTGTGCTAAACAGAATTTTGAGGCCCTGTCCTAGAAGGAAGGAGCTTTGTAGTGGATCAGATATTTCTATTGGAGGCTCTGGAGGGAGCAGCAGTGCCATGGGTTTCCATCATGCCCTGCTTGATATCACCTAATATCTCATTTTACTAATTAGGAAACTGTACAGATTGACTATGTTTCTTCCCTATAAATTCAGAGAGCTAGTAGAATCCCCTTTCTACAGAATCTCATGGTGGTTATTTTAGATTCAGCTGACAAATAGGGCCAAATTCTCTGATGCTTTTAAATACATTGTCTCACATCCAAGATCAGGGTCAACTTCGACTTAAAAGAACTCAGGCTAGGTAAAAGCTGAGCACAAGTCCTAAATCCCCTAGTGGTCCAGAATATCCTTTGTTTCTCTAAATAGTAGAGGGCCTTAACCCCCATTCATCGGCCCTTTAAAAAGCAGATACATTGGCTCAGGAGTGAGGTCTAAGGAAAAGGAGGGAGGTAACATTCACTTAACAACTACATGTCCTGATGGTAGGTCAGGAAGTTTCATAAATTCCTCACAGAACACTTTGAGAATAGTGACATTATTCACTTTGGAAGATTAAAAAAATCTGAGGCTCATACATTTAAATAATTTGCATAAAGTCTTACAGACAGAAAATGCCAAAATTAGATTTGGACTCAGGTGAGTTAAATTTAGATTGTGCTCTTTTTCCTTCATCCTAGTGCCACCTTGGCAAAGGGCAGAGAAACTTTACTGATTGCACACAAGTAGAAGGTAAGGAGGTAAAAGTTGTATACTTGCTGCTTTCAACACAGTGCATATTAATAAAGGGGAGCAATTATGGGGGAAGTGACAGAAAAAAAGATGAATGAAAACAGGGGAAAGCTGTAAAGAATCTTATACTTTAATCGTTCTATAAAACTAATATATATAAATATATGAAAACATTATTCTTATTCTTAAGAGATACCAGCTCAGAAATAGCAAAGAAAGACCTCATACTGTCTGTCATAATTTAGGATGAATCAGTGGCATTAATATTGACTTTTCAAAGAAAAAGGACATTTAATTGATCTTTAGTCTTTAATCTCTGGACAATGCAAAGAGTGCTGAAATATCAAGCTTTGAAGATATACATTTTTGATATGGTACCATCACTGAATAATAGTAGTAGAAATGGAATAAATGGCATTTAGAATTTCTTGTTTTATTACTAAGATGTAAAATAGGTATAACTCTGCTCAAATACATGTCAATTAGTTAGACAGGAAATAAAGGGAGATATCTCTGTGGCTACTTATTTACATGGTGTGAAAACATTGTCTAAAGACAAGGAGAAAGATTTTGAGAAATATCTCGTTTCATTTCACAACTTTGGAACAGATAATTACACCATAGATCTGGGTTAAACAGACCTATACACCAAGGTTCTTGCTTAATTACTAGACATGTGTCTCTCAGAAAAGCTTTATATCTGCCAACTTACCACCTTGATAGCATGTTAAGTAAAGCAAGAACTTCACATAACCTATTTAGGCTTATCTTTCTCTTGATATTTTCTTTGGATTTTTCTTTTTTGGTCTATTTTTTAACCCTTCTGAATCTACTTTATCCTTTTCTATATAGTTGATGGATTTTTAGATTTCTCTTTTCAAGCATTCCATTCTTAACTAAGATTTCTTCCAGAAAGCATTTGGTTGGAATTCTCTTTAATTCTTAGTTTCTATAATGTAAAATGGGATAAAATATTTCCTCCTTAAGGTAAATAAATATTTAATTGAAAAACAATGATGCCTCTGGCACATAGTAAGTACCCAAATGGCTCACCAGTATGAGATTCTAGAAGGAAGAGATCGTATTTTATTTATCTTTTAGCTCAGTGTTTGTCCTGTAGAACTTGCTAACTGAATGTTTGTTGAATGGATAGGGACACACAGATTGAAAAATTAAAACAAACAAAACATAAACTAATGTCTTTCCCTCCTGGACTTTATAGAAAATAAGGTGGGAAAGATATATGCAATAAAATAACTTCAATACAGAGACATAAACAACATAATTGAAGTATGTGTTGAAGTGCTATAAAATCCCGGACATATAAAGGATTATAATAAATCACATTTGCAATATTGCTTTACTTGGAATCTCCCATGCAGCAACACATGCAGAATGGTGAGAGGGTCCTTCAGGGATCTGTATATGCTCATGAAGCCTTGATATTCTTACAAGGACAAACTCTCAGTAGGGTGTGGTTCTGTGTGTATTTGTGGAGAGCAGAGGGGGTGTGCGAATTCCACCCAGGCTCTCCTCCAGCCACTGTGCTCCCCATACTTCCCCATGATCCCTCAAATTAACTTCACTGAGAAGGCCATGTGCATCAATCATATTCTTCCAAAAATGAAATTAGGTAAGTTGGTAAGGAAGCAGAGATAAGGAAGAATTAATTGCTCTCTTTGGATGGTCTTTCTCTAACCACAGGCAGACAAGTCTGCTAAAAGTGGAAGAATCTCTATTCATTATAAACTTCCTCCATGAATTTCTCAATTCTCTTTTTAGAGGAGACACAAGGGATCTTCCTTAAAATATGGAATAACACATCCCCTTCCTTAGGGCTACAGTGTAATATCTTTCAGTGTCAGGGGAAGAAGGAACTTTAATAATCTTCTCCTCTTGTGCTTTTTTATATTATACATTTCCCTTTCTGGAATAGTTGTCATGAGGTGGTAAAACTTGGGACTTGGTAAAACATTGGCTTCTAAGTGCTTAAGTTCTGGAAAATACCAAAAGAAGGACATGGCCCAGGGAAAACAGATAAAGGGTATGAAAAGGTTAAATATGGTTGCTGGCTTTGAATAAGGAAGGTTAGAAGAGATAGAGATTCAGGATTGTAACCCTATTAAGAAATGGAATGTATATTTTGCTGCTCTATCTCTTGCATTTTAGTTTCAGAGATCACAATGTTGATACTGGAGTTGATGGGGAAATGATTTGGCTGAGTAAGAGAAGCTAACAGCTTAGTTTCTTCTTTTTCTATAAATTTATTTATTTAATTTATTTATTTTTGGCTTCATTGGGTCTTCATTGCCGCGTGTGGGCTTTCTCTAGTTGCAGCGAGTGGGGGCTACTCTTCTTCACAGTGCACGGGCTTCTCATTGCGGTGACTTCTCTTGTTGCGGAGCATGGGCTCTAGGCACGCAGGCTTCAGTAGTTGTAGCACGCAGGCTCAGCAGTTGTGGCACACGGGCTTAGTTGCTCCGCGTTATGTGGGATCTTCCCGGACCAGGGCTTGAACCCGTGTCCCCTGCATTGGCAGGCGGATTCTTAACCATTGTGCCACCAGGGAAGCCCTAACAGCTTACCCGTACCACTACTTTTAGACCCATCTCCACAAGGTTCTAAGGTGGCATGAAATAACTGACTGTCAGAACTTTGGAGTCTCTGTGCTCTTAGACCCCACTTTCCAAGATAGAGAATGTACACTCAGCCCCTCTAAAGGTGCTGAGTGTTTATCGCTGAAAACAGAAACGAGTGGTGTTAGCCACAATGATGAGAGAGAGGCAGAGACAGATAGAAGACCTCCATGAGCCAATTTTCTACCTTGATAATTCCCACTGCCTTTTCTAATACAGTATTTACTACTTGGTGATGGAGGGGGCTATTTGGGGTGGTGGAAATATTCTAAAATAATTCCTTATTGTGATCCATGGATTTTTCTTTCTGCTTATACTATATTCATTTCCCATAGCATTGGTCAAATGAGGCATCAGAGGAACAGAAGAAAATAGAGGGAAAAATATTAAGTATTCACTTTGTACATGTGACAATACATGTATTATCTTCTTTTAATCTTCACAGCAAACATGCAAGATTTATGTAATCATTCCCATTTTACAAAATAGAAAACTGAGACTCAGAGATAAGTAACTTAGTTTAGCTGACTCAGTCAGAATTCAAAACCTGGATTCTGACTTCAAAGGGTGTGAATGTATTTTATCACTCTCTGAGATACTCAAAATACTTAAGCATTTTAGAAAGACAGATGGTCAAGTTTCAAGGTCCATAAAGTGTAATCTGATATACAGAGTCTTACCTTACTTATTCTGATTTACATTACTACTTTCTTTTACAAGTCCTCCTAGTTTCATTTCCAATCTGATGACTCTCTTAGGCCCGAACAGTCTAAACTTGGGGATTACTATCCTTTCGTGTATTCAGTAGGCACTCTCATTTTAAATCCCTATGTTCCATATCACAGCTGTTTTGCTAAGTTCCTCAGTGAAGTAATCACAAATGGAAACTCTTAATCCTGTTCATTAGCCCTTTGCTATTTCTGCTCCTAAAATGTCTTTACTCTTTTCTGTCTTCACAAGATTCACTAAAACCCCAGAGTCAAAGCATGGCTATTTCTCTTCTTCGATTATCAGCTAAGATTGGAATTTATGTCATAAATAGAAAATGGTATCAGATTTTAAAAATTTTATTAGATTGTAGCCCTAAGCCCTTTTTCAGGAAAACTCAGCTTTCACAGTGTGACCCCTGTGCATGTGTATTCTACCAAGTTCAAAGTCTAGAAGGGCCTTGCTTCTTGTGAAAGAACAGAGTCTGACTAAGAAGATTCCCATGCAAAGTATGTGTCCTACATTGTCCCTTGCCTTTCTTAACTGAACTATTTAGTGACAACTCTCGGTCTATGTCTCACTCCTGCTCTAACTCCGAAGGTAATGCCAACTCTACAAAAGAGGCTCCATGTTCAACTCACCTGGAAATATCATAGGACCATGGGATACTGAATTAATGGTACTTGATACTGATTTTAATGCACCGAAATACTTAACACTCTAAGCATAAACACCAAGTGTGATTGTGTTTTATATGACTGGCATTTTCTCTCCATAAATGATGATTATTGTAACAAGCTGTTGCCCTATGGGTATTTTTCTTTTGTAACGTATGTTGATTAACAGCAGAGGGCGTAAGAAATTATGCATAAATGAATGTAGATGAAATAAAATGTGAGCAAATTGTAAAGGAGAGTCCACACATGGTTCTCTCTATTCCTGTTACAGTTTCTAGCTAAATAAATGATGATAATTTGACCCAATTTGTTCTCCTCATACTAAGTAGTATTTTCCACTGCATTTTGAAAGAGTGAGAAGATCTGGGAACCAGGGTGCATGTGGAATTGCCATAGAAACGGCAGTCACACTCAGCCAATGAAAAGCTTCCAACATGCTCCTGCAACTTCACTCTACTTCCAAATTTAGTGATTTAAAACACCTGTTCTCTAGCACATGATTACTGTGATTTAATGGAGGTTTATTAGAGCTGAAAATAGGACGGATTTTTTAATTCAAGGTGTTGAATATTGGTGTGCGTATCAATCTTTGAAAGGGTAAAAATTCTCTCCAACTGGTATTTCCATATCTATGAAATTCTTATTCTCCTGTATTTGGTGACTTTAAAAGGCAGAATGAGGTGAAGTAAGCATCCTTGATGTTATCTTGTTGATACACAAATAAATAAGGCTACAGTCAATACTAAATTCCATAAAAAAGATATATTTAGACTGAATCCCAAGTACATCTAGTGCATTAGATATCCATAGTGCTGACATTCATACAGAGATGAACCCTTCTAATGTCTGCTGTGACTTTATTCATTTCTTACCTCTGATCTCTACCTCTGTCTCTGTGGTTCGTGCTCCAGGATGCATGTGTATGTTTTCTCAGGTGTTTCATATATATTTAAAATCAGAACTTATAGCATGTATTTTCTCTTGTGAAATGCAAAGATCAGTTTTATTTTGATTGTTTTGATGCTAGTATAAATGCTAAAGTTTTGCAAAGGCCAGCTAATTGTTTGCAACTATTTGCCTTACTTTATATAACTGAACTATATATATATAATATATATATACACTTTGTTTATAATAATATATATATATATATACTTTGTTTTTTCAAAATATTTTAATGCAAAAATAAACCATTCCATGTGACTGAAGGGGTTCCAGGATATAAATACATGGGAACATTCTGAAATTAATAATTTTTAATAAAGCTATAAGATATTGGAAATATGCCCAGAAACAATGCATAAAAATGTATGTGATATTCATAGATATTAAGACTGTTTTATTTTAATATTATCAAGGAGCACTGTAATTATTGTGATTCCTCCAAATTATAGGGGCAAAAAGCAAAGTAAATTACAAAACTTTTAAAAATTACAGAAATTTGGAAAGTATAGTCTATGTATTAAGGATGCAGTAAGAGTCATTGTACTTAAAATAGGACCACTGACGCTGAAAGATGATTGCCGTTTATGTGTATATCAATGATCCACTTAGCCATATAAAATAGGATTGTCTGTTGACAATGCCTCATAGACAAATTATTGTGTATAACTAGTTCACATTTATCTTCAGCAAAGGCTGAAAATCCAAATGTTCATGAAAAATAAATGTTAAAAAATTGAAATGCATTTATTCTGTCTATAGATGTGAGACCAAAGCATTTAGTCTATTTAGATCTTCTGGAGGCAAAATAATGACTTCTCACAAATAAGAATGTTATCTAAAACATTATTTCTCTATTTTTGTGTGCCATATGAAGACATACAGTAAAAACTTCCAGGCCTTTACAAACACTTTCATTGAATCCCTCTTGACAATCTAATTCTGGACTGGAAGAAGCAGGCATGATTTTTTTTTTTTTTTTTTTTTTTTTTTTGCGGTACGCGAGCCTCTCACTGTTGTGGCCTCTCCCATTGCGGAGCACAGGCCCCGGACGCGCAGGCTCAGCGGCCATGGCTCACGGGCCCAGCCGCTCCGTGGCATGTGGGATATTCCCGGACCGGAGCACGAACCCATGTCGCCTGCATTGGCAGGCGGACTCTCAACCACTGCGCCACCAAGGAAGCCCCATGATTTTTTTATCATGACTATTTTCTTCCTAAATAAAATAGGCTATTTACATCCTCAAGATTGCTATTCTTGATCAACCCTTTTAATATATCCATTCATGGTCTCTCTTCTGGAAGACCATTGTTATTTCCATAATCTACTGTTAAGAATGTATCTTTTTTTTCTACTTCATTTTTTTAAATTGAAGTATAGTTGATTTACAATGTTGTATTAATTTCTGCTGTACAGCAAAGTGATTCATATATATATATATATATATATATATATTCTTTTTTAAAAAATTCTTTTCCATTATGGTTTCTCATAGGATACTGAATATAGTCCTCTGTGCTATACAGTAGGACCTTGTTGTTAGTCCATTCTATATATAATAGATTACATCTGTGAACCCCAACTTCCCACTCCATCCCTCTCCCAACCCCCTCTCCCCCTGGCAACCACAGGTCTGTTCTCTATGTTCGTGAGACTGTTGCTGTTTTCACAGGTACATTCAGAAATAAAAGAAAGGGAATGTATAAAAACAATACCTTTTAAAATCACACCCCCAAAAATAACATACTTAGGAATAAACCTGACCAAGGACATGAAAGAACTATAAAACATTAATAAAGGAAATTAAAGAGGATTCAAAGGAATGGAAAGATATCTCATGCTCTTGGATTAGAAGAATTAATGTTTTTAAAATTGCAATACTACCCAAAGCAATCTACAGATTTAATGTGGTCCCTAACAAATTACCCATGACATTTTTCACAGAACTAGAACAAATAATCCTAAAATTTATATAGAAAGATAAAAGACCCAGAATTGCCAAAGCAATCCTGTGGAAAAAGAACAAAGCAGGAGGCATAACCCTCCCAGACTTCAGATAGTACTGCAAAGCTACAGTAATAAAAACAGCATAGTACTGGCATAAAAACAGACATATGGATCGATGGAACAGAAGAGAGATCCCAGAAATAAACCCACACACCTACGGTCAATTACTCTTTGACAAAGGAGGCAAGATTATACAATGGGAAAAAGACAGTCTCTTCAGTAAGCTGTTGGGAAAGCTGGACAGCCACATGTAAATCAATGAAGCTAGAACACACCCTTACACCATACACAAAAATAAACTCAACATGCCTTAAAGACTTAAACATAAGACATGACACCATAAAACTCCTAGAAGAGATTGTAGGCAGAACATTCTCTGACATAAATCATACCAATGTTCTCTTAGGTCAGTCTCCCAAGGCAATAAAAATAAAAACAAAAATAAACACATGGGACCTAATCAAACATACAAGCTTTTGCACAGCAAAGGAAACCATAAACAAAATGAAAAGACAACCTACAGAATGGGAGAAAATTTTTGCAAATGATGTGACCGACAAGGGGTTAATTTCCAAAGCATACAAACAGCTCATACAACTCAAGAAACAGAAAAACAAACAACCACATCGAAAAATGGGAAGAATCCCTAAATACACATTTCTCCAAAGAAGACATACAGATGGCCAACAGGCACATGAAAATGCTCAACATCGCTTATCTTAGAGAAATGCAAATCAAAACTACAATGAGGTATCACCTCACACTGGTCAGAATGGCCATCATTAAAAAGTCTACAGGTAACAAATGCTGGAGAGGATTTGGAGAAAAGAGAATACTCCTACACTGTTGGTGGAATGTAAGTTGGTATAGCCACTATGGAAAACAGTACGGAGGTTCTTCAGAAAACTAAAAATAGAATCACATGATCCAGCAATCCCATTCCTGGGCATATACCCAGACAAAACTGTAATTAAAAAAGATACATGCACCCCTATGTTCATAACAGCACTATTCACAATAGCCAAGACATGGAAACAACCTAAATATCCATCAACAAATGAATGGATAAAGAAGATGTGAAACATATATACAATGGAATACTACTCAGCCATAAAAAAGAACAAAATAATGCCATCTGCAGCAACATGGATGCAACTAGAGATTATCACACTAAGTGAAGTAAGTCAGAAAGAGAAAGACAAGTACCATATGATATCATTTATATGTGGAATCTAAAATATGAAACAAATGAACCTACCTAAGAATGTATCTTTTTAAAACTCTGCCAGGCATCCAACTGGCTAGTCATCCATTCATTCATTCATCTCTCCATACATCTAACAAATATGTTTTTAATGGATACTATATGCCAATGCAATGTGCTTATTAGCCCTATGAATATAACAATGGAGAAGAAAAAAGCCTACAGGTGGCTCAAGAGAAATTACTTTCAATGTAATTCTAATAAAGATTAGTTAGAAAGCTTTGGGCATTTTTCTGTGAGAGACTATATTTATTTGGGGGTGTGATCGTGTCATTGTGTAGGTATTTCTAATTATCAAAGAATTAACAATTGATAAGGATTGCTAAAAGGATATGTCTTTGTGCACTGAAGACCTATATCAGGAAGAATCATGCATTGCACATCTTCATATTTATGTTCATATACTCAATAATTCTTTGGTCCTGATGCTCTATGATGAGAAAAGAGAGGATTGGTTCACTGGTGACTGTAGGTTATCCAACAACAGAATATCTACTTTCCTTTCATGTTCCCATAACTACATTATAATCCTTTTAAAAATTTTATTTTACTAGCAAATACTCTTGGTATTACTGGGAAAAGTATACTTTGATATCTATTGATTTGATGTATATATTGCTATGGGTAGGGGTAAGCAAATCTGATGGTTACACTGGGATTACAGGAGGCAATAATGTGGCATAATGGGCACAGACAGACCATACTTGTAATGGGCAGCCTGTTAACTTGTCTTTCTCATCCTTCACTCCTCACCTTTCTTTCTTTGGATAGTGAGAATTCCTTCTGGGATTCTATAGTTTTTTCACCAGTATCCAGTATATTTAAATTTAAAAAACTCTTTTTGGTTTACATGAGTACTGCAATTGGGAAACAGAGGCAGGAAAATTAGTCATTGTCAGTCATCACCACTGAAAAGTCCTGCAAACACACAAATACGAAGGAGATTTTTAAATAGCATGCGACACAAAACCAAGTGACCTTGTGTTATGAGGTTTGCTTCAACTTACTCTGCTGTTTGTAAAATTTTGACCTGTCTCAAGAACCTCATTTGATTTTCTCAATCCATTTTTCTTGCCACTAAGATCATCTTAAAAGCATCAACTAGGTAGACTGGTCCTTGAGAAATGGGATTCTGATAACCCTTTCTGTATATTAGCTCTAAGGTCAGGTCATTTAAATTTCAGTTTTGGGGCATTTGGCATATAAAGAGAGAGGGAGAGAGAGATAAAAAGAAGAAATGTATTTTGAGAGAAATTCCATAGCCATATGATGAAAACTGAACATTAGTCTATATTCTATTGCCTACAGCACCAGGCACGAGCATTTATAGTTTTTAATATTATACATAGTAAGAAATACATTTCACAACATAATCCAATATACACATCTATATGTATGTGCCTGTGTACACACCCACACATATATATAATCAGTAACATCCCAAAACAATGCTTACCCTTACTATGATAAACTCTGTATTTTGATATTTTCTATTCTAAATTGTCATAATTAATTAAAATATACTTACATGAGACTCACCAAACCAATTTAATGACATAATAAAGACCCATAATTTGAAAAACATTAGCCTAAAGTATGACTGCTAATCAGTCTCTCTTAACATAAATTGCAGGTACAAACAGCCCTGAGTGTTTCTTAACCTTTAGAGCAAGTCTTCACCCTGGGGTACTGTACCATGTGAATATCGCCACGTGAATATTTAGGGAATCAATTTTCAAATCCTGAACTTTCATAGTGTTCTTTTCTAAATTTGATTTGTCCGATAACTGGCGTAAGAATGGTCCCTCTTCTTCCCTTCAAAACATTCTTTTTCCCATTTTTCAAAAAGACAAAAACCCCTCACATATCATGAATCCATGCATTCCCTTTTAAAAATTCCCTCACCCTCACCTCAACACACATGCATTGAAATATGTTGGTTTAGGGAGGTTCTTTTAGTGGTCCTCAATTTATATTTATTGTAAATTTGGTGACGGGGTTGCTTATTGTCAAAGAATGAATTGCTCTTGAGGGAAGGTTTACAAAAGCAAGACAAAGTTTCAAATCTTAACACAGATTTTTTTCCCCCACATGTATGTTAGAAACACTGCTTCCACTGATAAGATCCATTAAAGGCTCTGTCACAGTATCTGTCATCTGACCCTAATTCTCTGAAACAATAATATGAACAGTCATTTTAAAAAATTTTCTATGGGGCTTCCCTAATGGCGCAGTGGTTGAGAGTCCGCCTGCTGATGCAGGGGACACGGGTTCGTGCCCCGGTCCGGGAGGATCCCGCATGCCGCGGAGCAGCTGGGCCCGTGAGCCATGGCTGCTGAGCCTGTGCGTCCGGAGCCCGTGCTCTGCAACGGGAGAGGGCACAACAGTGAGAGGCCTGCGTACCGCAAAAAAAAAAAAAAAAAAATTCTATGATGTAAGATACTATTAAAATAAAATTTTTGTAACTTAAATTACCATTTCATTTACAAAGCATAGTCAATGAATCCAAAGAATATAAATATATTACATATTTTGACACATAAATAATATATATAAAAAGGTAATTTGGGGGAAATGATTTTTTGATGACATATATTGAACTTTGTATATCTTCATTATTTATCAGTTCATGAATATTAATTACTGGTAGAATGAAACAGGGTTTGAATCAATTCTATCCCACTTTCCTATTTTAATAAAAGCAGTAAGTGTATTTGTTTTTGTAAAATAGTAGATAGGAATATTAAAAGGCATACGGAGATAGACTTTTTTTTATAATTGCTAACTTGCTCAGTTTTTGAAGACTGAATTACATGACACGGTATGGCAAAAAAATTACTTTTAATGACCTTTCACTGAATGACTAGGTTAGAAGATAACTTAAAATGTTTCAAAGCAATGAATTGGAAACCCCCTTAATTGCACAAAAATATGTTAATCATGAAGTTCACTTACTTTCTTAATTTGAGGGGAATATTCTAAAAAGGTTTAAACAGGCTGTTATTATTAGGGAGGCTTTTTAAGCATGAATTGTCCAGAAAGGGTTGGAAAATATTAATTAATTTAAATACATTTTCCCCATAAACCAGAGAGCTAGCTCTGTCATGTATCTTCTTATAAGGGCACTAATCTCATTATGAAGGCTCCACTCTGATGATCTCATCTAAACCTAATCACTTCCCAAAGGCCCCATCGCCAAACACCATCATACTGAGGGCTAGGGCTTCAACATATGAATTCTGGGGGGACAAAATGCAGTTCATAGCACCTAGTAACTATGTTATGCTTTTAGGATGATTTGTTTATATTTTGTTAAGTGTTCCTAGTTGCCATGCTTTATAGAGCATGAAGGTTGGTCCAAATAACCAAACTTAACAATACTACAGAAGGAAGACTCCTCTCGAAGGAGTTTACTCGAATTCTGTGCAAGTTCATATAGATCATTATTCTTTTCATGCTCCTCAAGTATAAGGGTTTATTGTATCTTACTTGTATATCCGTCAAGATGTCTGTAAGTATATATCTTTTAAGATAATTTATCCAATATTCATATGGAAAATATGGATAAGTAAAAGTGAAATAAAAACGTTTGCAATCACATCACCAAGTGATGAATTATGAATATACTATAATTGATTATGATAGCATTTTCTGCACACATGTATATACATTATTCCTTTCAAGTACAGTTTTTTTACTCATGGATCCTTTTTAACTTAAAATATTAGGACTTTTTTGTGTCATTAATATTATCCTTTGGTCTATATTGGAATAACTACATAGTATGTCATTCCATGAATGCACCATTAATCAATCTCAGTTGTTAGATATTTAGACATTCAGAGCTTTTTAAAAAGTGTTCATGACAATTGTGTGTGTGTGTGTACACACTGGTTTCTAATTGCTTCATACTTATTTCTCCATTTAAATAGAACTTTTCCTTTTTGAATTCCACTGAGAAGTAAATTTAATAATACATTGCTAGTAGGGTCTTGATTGTTTTATTTACCCACATATTATTATTGTAACTTTCAAAAACGATAGGAGTTAGTTTTTGATTGAGTGAGTATAATGAAAGAAGGTACACCACGGTATCTTCACATTCGTAAATAAATTGGGTCTTACTAAGCTGTAGTCTTTTGCAATTTTTTTGCATATGTTTTTAAGTACAAAAAAAGACAGAATGAGTTTCTTTCTTCCCATTGTCAAATGAATATATTACACAGCCTCTTCAAAATTAAGTAGAGTTTTGATCATTCACATAATATGTCCACTCTGATCATTTTCAAACAACAAAGCATTTTTCAGCTCAGTGAATATAAGAAATGTGTAGTCTTATGAGAAAGCCTTATTTAAAGTTCCTTTGACTATAAAAAGATATCATGATCACCACCACCACCATGTTTCAAATCAGTAAGTCCAGAGATGCAAACAGAAGAGTTATTAAAAATTAATCTCTACATTAAAATGCCTGTATGACTAATAGTAAGTTAAAAAGTATATGGTGTCATAAATCTTTGCACTGGCACTAAACCCCTGTTCTCATAAAAACATTGTGATGGGCATGCACTGGTTATGCCTTGGAATTTATGAACAACAAATAGCAACATGACAGGAAAAAATATCATACTCTGAAAGATAAATGGAGAAAGCAGAAGGAATTTAAATAGCAGATTGGCTCAAGGAGGAAATGGACTTAAGACAGACCTCTGATGCTCAGAGACATTTTACTTTTCTTGGGTGGTACACCAGAAAGAGTATACGTAAGCTAAGCAATTTAACTAATAAATTTGTCTCATAGAAAGACATTATCGTGTACTTTTTCTTTCTCTTTTTTCAGTACTTTTGTATTCACAGGGGATGTTAGAAGAAACATTTGATTAATTTAAAACTAAAGCATGAATATTGCTAAAGAGAAAAAAAACACACAGTGAGGCTTTGAGTGTCATATTCTCATGTAACTTTTTGTAGATATGATTTGCTATACATTCTCTATAAAAAACCTTTTACACCTTTTTAGGATATGTAACTGTTTAATGCATAGGGCAGAAGAGGGTGAAATGATCAAAGAGACGGGATTCAGGGTAAGTGTAATAATTTGAATTTACAAGAATCAGAATTATTCAATGGATCAGTTAAGGTATTTTTATCTCAACTGCAAGTGACTCAAATCCAACTAAAATCCAGCTTCAATTTTTCCAAGCCAATAAGGGGAGATACAAGAAAAGAATTTAGAGGTTTTTCCCTGTTATAGAGTGAATTTTTGTATCTCCCAATTGAACAAAATTTAAATGTTGAAGCCCTACCTACAGATGTGACAATATATTTAAAGTTAGGGCCTTGACCAAAGTAATTAAGGTTAAATAAGGTCATAAAGGTGGGGCCCAGATCTGATTTGATTAGTTTCCTTATAAAAAGAGAGTCCAGAGAGCTTGATGTCTTTCTCTCTTTGCACATGCAAAGGAGGTCATGTGAATACACAGCCTCAAAGGCAGCTGTCTGGAAACCCGGAAGAGACTCTCACCAGAAACTGAATTGACTGGCACCTTGATATTGGACTTCCTGGCCTTTGGAACTGGGAGAAATAAATGTCTGTTATTTAAACTACCCAGTCTATGGTATGCTGCTATGGCAACGTGAGCAGACTACGACATTCTCTGCCTGTCTTACAACCAGAGCGCCATCAATATCACCTCCTAACAGTCATTGATCTTCCCAGTGGCTTTTTATTTTTTGTGTCCCTTTCTCAAATTCATGCTTCATGCTTGCATTTACAGCTTCTCTAGTTTCTACTTCCAGGAAGGGAGCCAGATGCCTAAGCTAGCTCTCCATCTTGTCAGTGCCTTTTGCTTTTTCCACATGCATAATGGTGAAGATCATATGGCCCTAATAAATTATTGAGTGTAGTGATTAAATATGCTTCCGTTCCTGTCAGAAGCAAACATTTCAGCAACCTATGGACTTTGGGGTGCTGTTAAAAACTCTGGCCAGCATGAATTCTGTACTCGTTATTATAGTGATTAGGATGGTAGTTGGTTTCTGTTTATCTTCCTCAGAAAGACCATCTTATTTAAGAACCATCTATGAAAAACACTCAAAAATATAAATTACTCTTCAAGTGTTATGTGTACAAAGGGACCATATGACTTTCATAACATAACTGCTACACATATAATTGTGAAATTAAAAGTTATAATTTTCAATAGTAAACTCCATATATCTCATTTGGGGATCAGAGTCAACCATAATACTTTATCATTTATATGGGAAATATGTTACTCCTCTAGAGTTCTCATTCATAATGTCTTGCATAATGGACACTTGGTGGGGAGTATTCTGTTTTCATTTTTCAGGTCACATTCTCATTTTTGTGTATCCTTAAGCATATATCAATGCACTCTGAATACTTTGGATTGTAAATATGAGTCCTTCTCTGGAGTTATGTGATGTGAATATTTAAGTCAATAAAATTGAGAATAGAGATTCGTGTTATTTGGATACAAAAAGGTATTATGTTTGGGCCAGAATTTTGGGTGATGACAATAATCATAATTCTTCGTGACTGACATTCATTTATTCATTAAGAAAGAAATTAAATAGTTACTATGTATCACATACTTTTCTAGCCAGTTTGTTGAATATGAAAATGCATAAGATATGAAATCTCACTTTCCATAGATTAAGAGCAAGGGGAATTTATGTAATGGAGGTAGGACATACCAAAGATGTGTAATGTAATTATTATTTGGAAATGAAAATATTGAAGAGATTGAAATCAGCTTCAGAGATCAACTGAGATACAAAAATGTATGTAAGTTTTCTAGGCAGAGAAGTATGGTAAGAAATTCTTAGCAGAAGAATTGGTAACTGTAACAAAGAATGTTATATGTTAATGAAAGAGAGAGGGAAGAGGAGAAAGGGAGAGAGGGAGATGAAGGAAGGAAGGAAGGAAGGAAGGAAGGAAGGAAGGAAGGAAGGAAGGAAAGAAGGAGGGAGGGAAGGGAGGAGGGAGGGAGGGAGGAAAATATGGAGTATTTGGGAACACTGGGAAATTCCATGTGCAGAGATTATATTGCAGGTATTACGATGGAAAGATTGATCTGAATGTAAGAGAAGCTCCTGGCAAGGTGATATTATGGTTCGGGTTTAGAAAGAATGAAACTAGGTCTCCTAAGGAGACCTTGAAAAGGAAAAGCCAAAATGAAAAGCCATGTTCCTCAAATCATGGGATGCTCCTGAGTGAAGTGATAAGTTGAAAGGTAAAGTTTGTAGGACTTTCTTGAGAAGATGAGACAGGAACCTCGGGGTTTTCTTGGGCTGTGAGTGCACTGTAATGGCTTAAAGGCACACAGTGAGAGACAACACTTCTGGACTCTTCATTCTACACCCAATCTTGGGGGAAGGCAGAGCTGGACTGTGGTTCTGGTAAAACCCAATCTAGACATCGTGAAGGACAAGGTAGGGGTACAATTTAAGTAGCAGGCTGAGAAAAATATTTTGAACATTGGTCAATTTATAGAGCTACATCCACTACATCCTCTCTGTTTGAAGAATATGTTTCTAAAAGAATCTGCTTACCATTTTGTAAGTGGAAATATTGTATGTACACTTAACCTCTGAAATACATTAACACTAAATTTACCTTAAATATTCTTAAATACAATGGGACAATCAAAGAAAAATTATGACAAATAAATGATAGGTTTGCTTATTATAGGTAAGTTGAACACATGCATTTAAAACGTTTAAAACATTAACTAAGTACCAGTCTTCTCTTTTCTTTTCATTTTGTTGTTCAATAAAGTTCAGGGAAGATCTACACTTTGAATCTTATTCCTAACTCTGTTTATGTGACCTTGGACAAATCACCTTACCTCACCATAGCTGGCCATTATTTATAAAATGGGAATCATGGTCATAACTACTTTGTAGGGTGGTATAAGGATTACATGTATAGATACATACAAGGGAATTCGAATTTTGCCTAACACATAGTAAATTCTTAAAATATAACTCCTCTAACATCTCTTTCACGTTCAAAATCTTAATAATTGACACTCTTCAGCTCCCTTGGTTTTGCATACCCTAAACTCTTATCCATAAACAAAGTTTTGCTCCACAAGAGCAGGGACACCTGTCAGGAAGGCCATTTCCTAACTGCTCTCTTCGGCTTCCCTACTTACTCGCCTTCTGAGTTGAGAACTGCCAGACTCAAACTTGAGGTAGATGTGATTTTCAGACCTGCGAATTATCTTCCTGTTAGAGGTGATCTTTGCCTTTTTGGGCAAAACCAATTTTCATTCTTGAGCCAGTGGCCAGGTGTACCCAACAGTCCTATGGACCTTTAACAGACAGGTTTGTTACTGAAAATTCCCAGCCTCCGAGGAACTCACACTTGTCTCGAATCCTGGGTGACAGAGGTAGAATTGCCCCTTTTGCCACCTGAGCCTCCTTTTGAGAGGGCTTCGCCCCCACATACACCAGGTGAGTTGCTCTGTGTTTGCTCGCACTAGTAGCATGCGGAGGCTCACAGTGATGTGCTAGTTGTCTGTAAGCAGTCTGGAGTTGACATTCTAGCCAAGCAATGCATAAGGCCCCAGGTGTCCTTGTTGCTTGCTTCCTAGCCTTTATCATACTAGTCAACTACAAGTTCAGAAACTGCAGTCATTTATGTATTTATTTCTTCCCCTCCTCTGTCCTTTCATCAATGTCTGCATGCTCTCTGATGGCCTTACAGCACTATGTATGTGTAGGGGAAGTGCAGGGGGTGTGTGCTTAAGTTACAACACCCTAACTCCACCTCCAAAGACCCAATGTCCTATCTTTCACCCCTGTATGTGTATCATAAATTAAGCTTATTGGTTAATGCTACTCCCCTCCCCCAACAACTACACCAACCCCACGTACACTCATTAACCTTCCATTTATACATAAGAACACAGCTAGTTAACTAGCTAGCCAGCTAAAGATATCAATCTATGTATCTATGTGCCCTTAACATGATTCTACTGTGAGCATTATCTTAACGCTTATTTTTTACATTAAAATATCTGAACTTTCCAGGTGGACAAATAGAGATCTACATTGTCATTTTCATTAGTGAGGCATATCACCGCTATGACTATACATTTGTACTTTTGTAAGCAATGTGAGGAAGAGCAGTGGTTTCTTAATATAACCATTTGAATTTAAGAATGAAAAACTGAGAGAAAAGAGGCATATTATAAATCTATGCACCATTATTTTATGGGAAAACAGAATAACTTAAAAAGTTGTACTAATAATCTTAACTAGTATCATCTAATCATATATCATAAAAGATTAAATCACAAAGACTGAGATACTTAAGTACTGATATTGTGTTGGTAATTAATGAAGCCGCACTGAAAATACTTTAGCTCTACTGAGCCTACAATATAAGGAGATTCAGTCTTAAAATACTGACTGGTTTGGAGGCAAACCAACTTTTGTAGGTTTCCTAAACCTGCTTGGAAGTGACAGTCACTTTCTTGTGAAAGAAAAATGCAAAAGTAGACACAGTCAAAATCATTGTGGATTTACTGCACATTTTGCCTTATGCTAAGCACTATACAATCATTATTTTGTTTAATCCCCTTTAACCCATAATTAGATATTTTAGATAGTAGAACAAAGATATGGAAAGATTAGGGGGACTCTATATCATATACTTATTATGTGATATCTTTAAGAACCTAAGCCAGGTTTACCGATTCCAAAGTCTATGTGCTGTCAATGATTCATTTGAGAGGTTGGCTAGAAGGTTGGTTTCTTGAATCTGACAAGCATTTGGAGGTTTCAAATCCACAGAAACCCAAAAGTAAAAACAGAATTTAAAAATTTATAAATTATTGGGTGAAACCAGATGACAGACATAATTTCAATCAAAGTTCCATTAAAGAATACAGAATCATATGGCATAACACAGCAAAATTTGTTTTTGTATGTGTGTATATATATATATATTTTTTTCTAATATTTACCTTCTTATTTAACTTTGCCATCCTCAAAAGAATCTTCAAGGATAGAATTTCATATTATGCTCTACATTTGGTGTGAAGGAGATAGTTGGTGTTTTCATAAATACCCAAAGCCCAGAAGAAGGCTTATTTCTTTCTGAGTGAACAGATACCTGTACCTTCTTAAAGAAGACTAGCAAACTGGGGACTGCAGGGGACAGGGCCCAGAGCAGCTTGGCAGTTTTGCACAGATTTTTAAAAAAGCCGATAAGTTCCTTTTGGCCTTTCTAAAAGACAAACACTTTGCAGAAAAGCTGTGCAAAGGGAAACTATCAAAAATCATTCTTGTAGAACAGTGAGGCAGTGAGGCAAGCACTAACTCCCTCATGGTTTTAGAGTCAGTAATAGAAATTAACAGTGCCATATGCAGCCCGATTATGCACTTTAAGATCCCCTCATGGTTTATAGCGTGCATTATGGTATATAGCAGCAATTTTTGCTAAGCTAGTCACAGTTATATTCGTTTCCACAAAATTAAAAGATCCTAAGGACATAAAGAATACCAAGCCAGAGGTGGGGGAGAGGCCATGTGAGCATTAAAGAACCTTTTTCATCTGGGTTTATCTGACATCCTCCAACCCACTGGCATCAATTCTCTCTAGTCCCTTACTGCCATCTTCACCTCCCTTTAGAAATAAATATTTTACTGCTAAACTAAATTATATTATCTGCTCTGCTGGTCTAAGTTAGCAATTTATTCTATATGTTCACCATCTTTGTGTGAAATAAGTCTCCCTGAATTTTCTATTTGCTCTTAAGCACTCTAATTTTTGAAGACAGCCCAAAACTCTGCCTAGCTAGAATAGGCAGAAAGAGGTTAGTAGTTCTGTCAATGACTCACATCATCATCCATGGATAGGAGAAACCTAAGGGATTTTTTCTGAAATTCAGTTTAAAATTAGTAAATTAATTTGTTAATTTAGTTTACAAATTGTGCCAGAAGGTTTTTGGTCATCAGTGTTCATTTATGAGATGGAATAACATGGGTATTTAGGAATTAAAGCAGAAACAGATGTGTTAAAGTGCTACCTGTCTTACATGGGTATGTCATAAAACTTGCACTGTATATTTTGCTCAATATTTCCAGTTTAAAATACAGTGTATATTATATAGCATATCTATATGAAACAATCTGTTTTGCTGAGAGTGGAGGAAAACTAACACTTATTGGATTCCTACCTTAATAAACACTTAGGTAGTTTTACATTTCATTTATTTTAGACCCATAAAAATTCTCTGTGGTGAAATTATCAACCTTCATTTTCCAAATGAAGAAAATGGAGACCCAAGAGATTTAGTTATACCTTGCTATAATATCTGTTAACAAGCTGACCACCAGCATGGTTTCATTTCCTTTAAGTCAGAGAAATATCACCAGTTATCTCTCTGTATTACAACCCTCCAAGCTTCAAAGTCAGTTAAAGGGGATTACCTACTTTGATGAAGATGGTTCTTTGGGCATGGATATATAAATGCAGGTATATGCTGCCCTCTAAAACTTTCTATGGCTAGCAAGGACTGGCCAAGATTCAGTAGCAACTGTAACTTTGGCTGGAACCTACAGTAATCGAATAATCTTAAAGCTATGGACCAATGAAACAGAGTTTTCTCCTATACTTTCAAAGGAAGTACCAAAATTATGTTATAGAATTTGCAAATGCAAAGAGTGAAGTAGTTGGAGATATAATATTACAGGTACCTCAGAGATTCAGAATAGCAACAGCCTTTATTGCTTTTAGACAGGCTCCCTAACAACCATGCTATTACTTTCTACCTTTTTACTCAACTTTTTCATTTAAGCAAGCTGTTGACATCATCAGCTCTCTTTATTGTTAATTTTTTCTGTTATTTTAATGACCAATATCTGCCCAATTATTTCATTATATTGAGCAGCTGATCTGACTTGGATGATCGAATGGCCAAATATTACTTTTGTTTTAAATGAATTACTCTTGCTTTATAGCCAGAGCCTGAACATAGCATGAACTAGTTACCACTGAAGGGTTCATGTCAACACCAGATATAAGATCAGTAAATGTAACACAGCAAAGCAAAGAGTGAATTTCATCTCTTATATATTTTCTAACCTTGTTCTGATCATTTCATCCACGTCAGTTGTCCTGCTACCCAGCTTGTATAGAGTTTGTTTGATATGCCAGGCATTGTGGTAATTTTCACATGATATTTCATTTAAACTAACACATTCGTGAGTTAGGTGCTATTATTATCCCCATTTTTCTTGCAGAAGCAAATGATCAGAAAAGTTATATACCTCATCCAAGGTTACATAATAAGTTGTAGAACAGGAATTCAAACCCAAGGTTTTCTGACAGCAGAGCCTATGCTTGAAATTAGTGCTTCTCTAACTTAAATATGCCCACAAGTTACTACGGGAGCTTACTGATTTTATGACTTGGTAGGTCTAGAATGTGGCATGAATTCTCTGTTTCTATCAACCTCTCAAGTGATATCCATGCTGCTAGTTCTCAGACTACATTTGAATAGCAAAGCTCTAAATCTCCATACCACCTCCCCATTTCTTTAGCATCTACAGAGGGAAACAGCAAATGATTTTACTAGGAGAGAGTGAGATAAATAAGAATTCTCTTCCTTATGTTCTTTCCTGAACTCCTTTCTTCCAATAAGCACGCCCCACCGCCACACCCAACCACCACCTTCATGTGTCTTCCTTTAATCACTCAGGGACCAAATAGGCCTTGGATACATGTTCTTGTTTTTTAAGTTTTGTTTTTTGTTTGTTTGTGGTTTGTTTGGCTGATAGCCTCCACTGCTTTTCCCCAGCAAAGATTTATTCTTTTAGGTCTTTACATATACTTAAAAGAACAGTTGATTCGTTTGCACTTCAACTTCATCAAAACACCTTTTGCTTTACTTTAGAAAACTGATTTCCTTTAGCAACGAGGAAAAACTATCTAAATATGAATCTATTCATCTTAATTACAGATGAAGAGAGGTGGAACTAAAAGTTATGTTAACATTTTTAGAAGGAGGCTTACAACTGAGTCTCATGAGATTTTTCCTTTTGGGGGTTGTAGGAAATGAGGTTAATCCAATCATTCTTAAGTTATAGGAAATGGGCCACCACCTGGGCTGATCCAGATCAGACTTTATCCACAAAAACACATTTCCCTAAAACCCAATCAGAAAAGAATTAATAGAGTTTAAGCCACACTTTTAAGTTCTTAACTGGAGGATATTAGCTAATCTTTTTGACTTCAATGAGACAGCTGCTTACCCAACTTCCTTGTTATTCTTTGTAGATTTCAACACCTCTCTAATTTTTATGTGGTCCCTAAAACCTCACTGGACCTTTTTTTTTTTTTAATACAGATAGATTTTAATAAAATACATTAAATCATATTCTTTCTTCTTTCCCTGTTAGTTGCTTGATAAGTTTTTTCCTATTTTGTTTTCTCTTGTGATGAATCCTGCATACATCATGCTTCTTATAAGCATTCTTTAAATCACTTTGTCCTCTCTCACAGTTGGCATTTTTAAAAGTCTGATGATTTTCTGTTGTTTCCTTTAGAACTTGGCCTCATGAGCATTTTAAATCTAATGATGTTATGATCACTCGATCTTAGATGCTCCCAATGTGAAGCTCATTTAACATGCTTGGCATTCTTTCAGGGAGTAAGTCCAGAATTCATTGGAGTCATGTTGGCTGCTCAACAGACTATAGAGAAAAGCAATCCTGCTATATAGGCCCTGAGGAAACACGGAGTCTCTTCCTTCCCCAGTGCTGCCAAAGCTAGTTTCTCTAGTAATATACCAGCAATGGAAATTCTCATGCAGGACCTATTTTTAGCATGAATCTTGCAATATAACCCAGTTTCTTGTTCTAAAGTCTTGGGTGAAAATCAGATGAGGAAGCAAGTCTTTTGCATCTGTTTCCTTATAACCATCTGTTGTTCTGGCTAGCTTAGTACCTTTGATTCTCCTCATTCCTTTTTACTTTTCAAAATCAACAGTTCTGGACTTGAAGCTGCTTTTGATGCCCCTTGAACTGTTACATGACCAATGGGCTGAGTTTTCAAAAGTGAATGTAGGGGAAATATGCATGCAGTAAGTATACTGACTCCATTTTATTTTTATCCAAAAATTCTGCTGAACACATGGTCGCAGTAAAAATCCAGTCCATACACTTGTATGTGCAATTGCTTTAAAGTAACAAACTTTATAATAGAGGAAAATAATGTTCAAAATTTAGCAGGTGTAAAAAAATACATAAATTTTCCTCAAATCTTTCCATCCAGGAAAGATGATAGAAAATCTCTTTAACTTTCTGCTGTATCTATTAATAACATATTATGTTTTTATATTATGTATATTATTATAGTATAATAATACATTATTGTATAATCCTTGTCCCTTTAAAAATGCCTTTATTCTTGTTCTGTCAACCAAACAGTTAATTTGGACTCTCAATTGAAATTTTGTTTTGTAATATTATGGAATCATCTTGATCTGATAACATTTATAACCAAGAGAGCAGAGTTCTGGGAATTGGAAATTAAGTCTGTTTGGATATAGGAAATCAAGAGAGTTCCAACGTTTTCCTTTAATAGATGTTAGTTCAATTTCACTCAAGAGAGAATAAAAGAATAAATATTTAAGCAAATGTTCTAAACAAACGTTTCAAAAATATACAAATTATTTAAGGCATGGCTGCTGAATTAGATGTCATTGAGACCTAATGATGGTTCATATATGACAAGACATATTCTAAGAACTTCCTGTCATATAGATTAGGTATTATGTTTAAGTTCAGTTAGTATTAGCTGTTATAATAAAGATATTTCAAAATTTTACTAGCTTGACACAACAGGCTAATTTCTCATATTATCAAAACAAAACAAAAGAATGTGTACTTTCACACCTAGACAAGTTGGGGCAAAGGAGATCAGATTTCATACTACTCTCTTAAATAAATAAAAACAATATATAAACAATGGTTGTTCAGACACTGAATATCAAGTAGTGAAGGGCACTGATCTCTGAGAGGAGGGGAAACAAACCCGATGAGCCCAACATTTGCCTCAGCTTATAATCTGTAGACAGTTTCCAGGTAATGATGAAATGAGAAAAAGCCCAGAACTTGCTGGGCCTCCTAAATTAAGAAGACAGAGTTGAGGATTTAGGAAGACCAAAGTGGCTAGAATTCACAGGGCAGCGTACTTGAAAAAAGTACGCAGCTCAGGGTGATGGCCTCAGAAATCCTCAGAGAATTCAACTTAAGCTATCACCTAAATACAGATAAATACATGTATGTGAGACAACTATTTGAAGTTAGAAAAGGAATGACAGAAATGGAACAAAGCAAACAATATACGCAGCTTACACAGGACTGGTTATAGCTCACTTCAGCTGCCAAAGTAAAGAAACCTCATAATACATGGGCTACTGGGAAGAGTATTTGGAAGTATGCGGTCTCAGTTGTAGGGTCAAAGTAGTCTTTGACCCAAAGTAGTAGACTAGAGGTTGCTCTGGTACCACCTAACAATTTAGAACAAGCCTTTAAAAAATAACATTGTTAACAATTAACTGCATCCCAGAGCAAAGCCCATTAACAGTTACAGTAATAAGAAGATAAACAGATACCAACAAAGTAATTTCATGATATCTAGCATCTAAGCAAAGAATACCAGGAATGTATAGAAGCACAAAAATAGAACTGATGAAAGGAGGAATATCAGTCAGTCAAAACCAATGAGGAAATGATACAGATGATAAAATTAGTAGATGAGACTATTAAGATAGTTGTAAAGAAATAAAATAAATGAATAACAATTAAAATGGGTATAATGTATTCTATGGCAGATATTAAAAAGATAGCAATAAAATTATAATGGAGATAAAAAATTCAATGGATATGATACACAGCAGAAGAAACACTGTGCAAGATTAGTAAAACTGAGGACATAACAATAAATATAATCTAAAATGAAAGAGAGAAGAAAAGACTAAAAAATTGTCAGAGCATTAGGAAATAATAAGATATCTTGATGTACCCTAATATAGCTGTAATTGTCGATCCCAGAGAAGGACAGGCACAGAAAAAAATATTGAAAGAAAAAGTAACTACAATTTCCAAATTTGTTGCAAATAATAAATTTATAGATTGAAGTAGCTCAACCAACCTCAAGTAGAAGAAACATGATGAAGACTATAAAAAGGAATATTGTAAGCAAATTGCTTAAATGCAGAGATAAAATCTTAAAGGAATTCAAAGTAAAACAAACATTTTACACAGAATAACAGAGATAAAGATGACAGCTGACTTCTGTTTGAAACAACAAAAGCTGGAAGGCAGACCAGAAACATCAATAAAGTGCTGAAATTAAAAAAAAATCTGTCAACTTAGAATTGTATTTTCAGGGAAAATATCTTAAAAAAAAGGCAAAATATAGATTATTTTAGAAATAAAATAGCTAAAAAAATCACAACCAGCAGAGCAGCACCATGCCAAGATAAGTTAAAGAAGAAAAAAGACACCCGATGGAAATATGGACCTCAACAAAGAAATAGAGTGCCAGAAATGATAAACAGGGAGAGAATGTCAATACATGTGTTTAAAATCTCTTTTTAAGGATAACTAACATTTAAAGGCAAAACAGTAACAATTTTCTAATATATATATTGGAGAATAAAACCTTAACTTTTATCACAGATAATTTCAAAACTGGATCAATAACATGTGTGGCAACAAAATCACACTGGCTGGAAGAGAAGTGAGTGAACAGTTGTAAAGTGCTTATTCCCTATGTGAAATGCTATGATATTACTTGAAAGTCAAATGAGATAAGTTAATTATATATTCTATAAATCATAAAAAAACTAAAAAAATACAGTATAGCCATTAAACCTGTGAAGGGGATGAAATAAAACCTTAAAAAGTACTCAATACAGAAAGCGGCAGAATAAAAGATGGAAAAGGGAACAAAGAACAGAGAGGACAAATATAAACCAAATAGAAAAATGATAGATTTGAATGCATCATAGCAAAAATCATATTAAATATAAATAGTTTAAAACACCCCAAACAAAAGGAAAAGATTTTAAGATTGGATAAAAGAGTAAGACCAAACTATAGGGGGCTTACTTTAAATACTAAGACACAAATAGGTTAAAAATTTAAAGGATGAAAGAAAATTTTATGCTAGCTCTGTTCAAAAGAAAGTTTGTACTGGCTATATTAATTTTAGAGAATATAGGTTTTCTATCAGGAAAAAATAGGATGACCTTCATGATGTTATCAATAAGATGG
This sequence comes from Phocoena sinus, assembly GCF_008692025.1. Classification (NCBI taxonomy): domain Eukaryota; kingdom Metazoa; phylum Chordata; class Mammalia; order Artiodactyla; family Phocoenidae; genus Phocoena; species Phocoena sinus. The sequence continues at coordinate 74,116,190 of NC_045768.1, read as the reverse complement.
AATTATCCTTAATGTTTATCTTCCTAACAGAAGAGGTTCTAACTATATGAAATCAAAATTCATGAAAACTAAAGAAATAGACAAATCCATTAACTACAGTCAGTTTCAATATAGGAGGTTTCAATACTCCTTTAGCAATAATGGACAGAACTATACAAAGTTAGGAAGGATAAAGAAGGTTTAAACAGCATGAATCATTAACTTGACCCATTGACATTTACAGACTACTTATATTATTCAAACATATATGTCTTTCCTTTGTCAGCTGAGAGGCCCTAGAGGCAACAACACCCCTGTAACAATGATCATACTTAATGCCTAGATGTTGGGTTTTTTTTTTTAGTTACTTAACAGTATCATTCCAATATTATTTATTTAATTTTGAGTGTTCTCATACGGTTATTTTTTTATTTTAAATTTTTTTAACACCTTTATTGGAATATAACTGTGGTGTGTTATTTTCTGCTTTATAACAAAGTGAATAAGCTATACATATATCCCCATATCTCCTCTCTCTTGCGTCTCCCTCCCGCCCTCCCTATCCCACCCCTCTAGGTGGTCACAAAGCACCAAACTGATCTCCCTGTGTTATGTGGCTGCTTCCCACTAGTTATGTATTTTACATCTGGTAGTGTATATATGTCCATGCCACTCTCTCACTTCGTCCCAGCTTACCCTTCCCCCTCCCCTTGTCCTCAAATCCATTCTCTATGTCTGCATCTTTACTCCTGTCCTGCCCCTAGGTTCTTCAGAACCATTATTTTTTTTTTTAGATTCATATATATCTATTAGCATATGGTATTAGTTTTTCTCTTTGTGACTTACTTCACTATGTATGACAGTCTCTAGGTCTATCCACCTCACTACAAATAACTCAATTTCGTTTCTTTTTATGGCTGAGTAATATTCCATTGTATATATGTGCCACATGTTCTTTATCCATTCATTTGTCGATGGACACTTAGGTTGCTTCCATGTCCTGGCTATTGTAAATAGAGCTGCAATGAACATTGTGGTACATGACTCTTTTTGAATAATGGTGTTCTCAGGGTATATGCCGAGTAGTGGGATTGCTGGGTCATATGGTACTTCTATTTTTAGTTTTTTGAGGAACCTCTATACTGTTCTCCATAGTGGCTGTATCAATTTACATTTCCACCAACAGTGCAACAGGGTTCCCTTTTCCCCACACCCTCCCCAGCATTTATTGTTTGTAGATTTTTTTGATGATGGCCATTCTGACCGGTGTGAGGTGATACCTCATTGTAGTTTTGATTTGCATTTCTCTAATGATTAGTGATGTTGAGCATCCTTTCATGTGTTTCTTGCCAATCTGTATATCTTCTTTGGAGAAATGTCTATTTAGGTCTTCTGCCCATTTTTTGATTGGATTGTTTGTTTTTTTGATAATGAACTGCATAAGCTGCTTGTATATTTTGGAGATTAATCCTTTGTCAGTTGCTTCGTTTGCAAATATTTTCTCCCATTCTGAGGGTTGTCTTTTCATCTTATGTTTTCCTTTGCTGTGCAAAAGCTTTTAAGTTTCATTAGTTCCCATTTGTTTATTTTTATTTCCATTTCTCTAGGAGGTTGGTGAAAAAGGATCTTGCTGTGATTTTTGTCAAGGAGAGTTCTGCCTATGTTTTCCTCTAAAAGTTTTTTTTTTTTTGCTGTACATGGGCCTCTCACTGTTGTGGCCTCTCCCGTTGCGGAGCACAGGCTCCGGACGCACAGGCTCAGTGGCCACGGCTCACGGGCCCAGCCGCTCCGCGGCATGCGGGATCTTCCCGGACCGGGGCACGAACCCGTGTCCCCTGCATCGGCAGGCGGACCCTCAACCACTGCGCCACCAGGGAAGCCCTCTAAAAGTTTTATAGTGTCTGGCCATACATTTAGGTCTTTAATCCATTTTGAGTTTATTTTTGTGTATGTTGTTAGTGAGTGTTCTAATTTCATTCTTTTACATGTAGTTGTCCAGTTTTGCCAGCACCACTTACTGAAGAGGATGTCTTTTCTCCATTGTATATTCTTGCCTCCCCTCCTTTATCAAAGATAAGGTGACATATGTGTGTGGGTTTATCTCTGGGCTTTCTATCCTGTTCCATTGATCTATATTTCTGTTTTTGTTCCACTACCATACTCTCTTGATTACTGTAGCTTTGTAGTATAGTGTGAAGTCAGTGACTCTGACTCCTCCAGCTCTGTTTTTGTTTCTCAAGATTGCTTTGGCTATTTGGGGGTCTTTTGTGTTTCCATACAAATTGTGAAATTTTTTTGTTCTAGTTGTGTGAAAATGCCATTGGTAGTTTGAGAGGGATTGCATTGAATCTGTAGAATGCTTTGGGTAGTACAGTCATTTTCACAATGTGGATTCTTCCAATCCAAGGACATGGTATATCTCTCCATCTATTTGTATCATCTTTAATTTCTTTCATCAGTGTCTTATAGTTTTCTGCATAGAGGTCTTTTGTTTCCTTAGGTAGGTTTATTCCTAGGTCTTTTTTTTGTGTGGTACATGGGCCTCTCACTGTTCTGGCCTCTCCCGTTGAGGAGCACAGGCTCCAGACGCGCAGGCCCAGTGGCCATGGCTCACAGGCCTAGCCGCTCTGTGGCACATGGGATCTTTCCGGACCGGGGCACGAACCCATGTCCCCTGCGTCGGCAGGCGGACTCTCAACCACTGCGCCACCAGGGAAGCCCCCACGCCACCAGTGAAGCCCCTTAGGTCTTTTATTCTTTTTGTTGCAATGGTAAATGGGAGTGTTTCCTTAATTTCTCTTTCAGATTTTTCATCATTAGTGTATAGGAATGCAAGAGATTTCTGTGTATTAATATTGTATCCTGCTACTTTACCAAATTCATTGATTAGCTCTAGTAGTTTTCTGACAGCATCCTTAGGATTCTTTATGTATAGTATCATGTCATCTGCAAACAGTGACAGTTTTACTTCTTCTTTTCTGATTTGGATTCCTTTTATTCCTTTTTCTTCTTGATTGCTGTGGCTAAAACTTCCAAAACTATGTTGAATAATAGTGGTGAGAGTGGGCAACCTTGTCTTTTTCCTGATTTTAGTGGAAATGGTTTCAGTTCTTCACCACTGAGAATGATGTTGGCTGTGGGTTTGTCATATATGGCCTTTATTATGTTGAGGTAAGACCCCTCTATGCCTACTTTCTGGAGGGTTTTTATCATAAATGAGTGTTGAACTTTGTCAAAAGCTTTTTCTGCGTGTACTGAGATGATCATATGGTTTTTCTCCTTCAGTTTGTTAATGTGGTGTATCACATTGATTGATTTGCGTATATTGAAGAATCCTTGCATTCCTGGGATACACCCCACTTGATCATGGGGTATGATGCTTTTAATGTGCTGTTGGATTCTGTTTGCTAGTATTTTGTTGAGGATTTTTGCATCTATGTTCATCAGTGATATTGGCCTGTAGTTTTCTTTCTTTGTGACATCTTTGTCTGGTTTTGGTATCAGGGTGATGGTGGCCTTGTAGGATGAGTTTGGGAGTGTTCCTCCCTCTGCTATATTTTGGAAGAGTTTGAGAAGGATAGGTGTTAGCTCTTCTCTAAATGTTTGATAGAATTCGCCTGTGAAGCCACCTGGTCCTGGGCTTTTGTTTGTTGGAAGATTTTTAATCACAGTTACAGTTTCAGTGCTTGTGATTGGTCTGCTTATATTTCGTATTTCTTTTAGGTTCAGTCTCAGGAGGTTGTGCTTTTCTAAGAATTTGTCCATTTCTTCCAGGTTGTCCATTTTATTCGCATACAGTTGCTTGCAGTAACGCTCATGATCCTTTGTATTTCTGCAGTGTCATTTGATACTTTTCCTTTTTCATTTCTAACTCTATTGATTTGAGTCTTCTCCCTCTTTTTCTTGATGAGGCTGGCTAATGCTTTATCAATTTTGTTTATCTTCTCAAAGAACCAGCTTTTAGTATTATTGATCTTTGCTATCATTTCCTTCATTTCTTTTTCATTTATTTCTGATGTGATCTTTATGATTCTTTCGTTCTGCTACCTTTGGGGTTTTTTTGTTCTTCTTGCTCTAATTGCTTTAGGTGTAAGTTTAGGTTGTTTATTTGAGATGTTTCTTGTTTCTTGAGGTAGGATTGTATTGCCATAAACTTCCCTCTTAGAACTGCTTCTGCCGCATCCCATAAGTTTTGTGTTGTTGTATTTCCATTGTCATTTTTTTCTAGGTATGTTTTGATTTGCTCTGATTTCTTCAGTGATCTCTTGGTTATTTAGTAGTGTATTGTTTAGCTTCCATGTGTTTGTATTTTTTACAGATTTTTTCCTGTAATTGACATCTAGTCTCATAGCCTTGTGGTCGGAAATATACTTGATACCTTTTCAATTTTCTTAAATTTACTAAGGCTTGATTTGTGACCCAAGATATGATCTATCCTGGAGAATGTTCCATGAGCACTTGAGAAGAAAGTGCAATCTGTTGTTTTTGGATGGAATGTCCTATAAATATCAATTAAGTCCATCTTTTTTAATGTATCATTTAGAGCTTGTGTTTCCTTATTTATTTTCATTTTGGATGATCTGTCCATTGGTGAAAGTGGGGTGTTAAAAGTCCCCTACTATGAATGTGTTACTGTCGATTTCCCCTTTTATGGCTGTTAATATTTGCCTTATGTATTGAGGTGCTCCTATGTTGTGTGTATAAATATTTACAACTGTTATATCTTCTTCTTGGATTGATCCCTTGATCATTATGTAGTGTCCTTCTTTGTCTCTTGTAATAGTCTTTATTTTAAAGTCTATTTTGTCTGATATGAGAATTGCTACTCCAGCTTTCTTTTGATTTCCATTTGCATGGAATATCTTTTTCCATCCCCTCCCTTTCAGTCTGTATGTGTCCCTAGGTCTGAAGTGGGTCTCTTGTAGATAGCATATATACGAGTCTTGTTTTTGTATCCATTCAGCCAGTCTATGTCTTTTGGTTGGAGCATTTAATCTATTTATATTTAAGGTAGTTATTGATATGTATGTTCCTATTACCATTTTCTTAATTGTTTTGGGTTTGTTATTGTAGGTCTTTTCCTTCTCTTGTGTTTCCTGCCTAGAGAAGTTCCTTTAGCATTTGTTGTAGAGCTAGTTTGGTGGTGCTGAATTCTCTTTGCTTTTGCTTATCTGTCAAGGTTTTAATTTCTCCATTGAATCTGAATGAGATCCTTGCTGGGTAGAGTAATCTTGGTTGTAGGTTTTTCCCTTTCATCACTTTAATTATGTCCTGCCACTCCCTTCTGGCCTGTATAGTTTCTGCTGAAAGATCAGCTTTTAACCTTATGAGGATTCCCTTGTATGTTAATTGTTGCTTTTCCCTTGCTGCTTTTAATATTTTTTCACTGTATTTAAGTTTTGATAGTTTGATTAATATGTGTCTTGGCATGTTTCTCCTTGGATTTATCCTGTAGGGGCCTCTCTGTGCTTCCTGGACTTGACTATTTCCTTAACCATAGTATGGAAATTTTCAACTATAATCTCTTCAAATATTTTCTCAGTCCCTTTTTTTTCTCTTCTTCTTCTAGGACCCCTATAATTTGGATGTTGGTGTGTTTAATATTGCCCCAGAGGTCTTTGAGATTGTCCTCAATTCTTTCCATTCTTTTTACTTTATTCTGCTCTATGGTAGTTATTTCCACTATTTTATCTTCCAGGTCACTTATCTGTTCTTCTGCCTCAGTTATACTACTATTGATTCCTTCTAGAGAATTTTACAGTTCATTTATTGTTTTGTTCATCATTGTTTGTTTGCTCTTTAATTCTTCGAGGTCCTTGTTAAAAGTTTCTTGTATTTTTTCCATTCTACATCCAACTTTCTGGATCATCTTTACTATCATTACTCTGAATTCTTTTTCAGGTAGACTGCCTATTTCCTCTTCATTTGTTTGGTCTGGTGGGTTTTTACCCTGCTCCTTCATCTGTTGTGTACTTCTCTGTCTTATTTTGCTTAACTTACTGTGTTTGGGGTCTACTTTTCACAGGCTGCAGGTTCATAGTTCCCATTGTTTTTGGTTCTGCTCCCAGAGGGCAAAGTTGGTTCAGTGAGCTGTGTAGGCTTCCTGGTGGAGGGTACTGGTGCCTGTGTTCTGGTGGATGACGCTGGATCTTATTTTTCTGGTGGGCAGGACCACATCTGGTGGTGTGTTTTGGGGTGTCTGTGATCTTCTTATGATTTTCGGCAGTCTCTCTGCTAACAGGTGGGGTTGTATTCCTGTCTTGCTAGTTGTTTGGCATAGGGTGTCCAGCACTGTAGCTTGCTGGTCATTGAGTGGAGCTGGGCCTTAGCATTGAGATGGAGATCTCTGGGAGAGGTTTCGCCATTTGATATTACGTGGGGCCAGGAGGTCTCTGGTGGACCAATGTCCTGAACTCGGCTCTCCCACCTCAGAGGCTCAGACCTGACAACCGACCAGAGCACCAAAACCCTGTCAGCCACACAGCTCAGAAGAAAAAGGAGGAAAAAAAAGAAGGAAAAAATAAATACATAAAATAAAGTTATTAAAATGGAAAAAATTATTAAAAATAATAAAATTAAAAAGTAATAAAATAAAAAGGAGAGAAAGAAAGAAGAGAGCAACCAAACCAAAAAAAAATTCCACCAATGATAACAAGTGATTAAAAAGTATGTTAAAAAAAAAAGAAAAAACAAAACCGACAGTCAGAACCCTAGGACAAATGGCAAAATCACACAAAGAAACATACACATACACACTCAGAAGAAGAGAAAAAGGAAAAAAATATATGAAAAGGAAGAGAGCAACCAAATCAATAAACAAAGCTACCAATGATAATAAGCTCTAAATACTAAACTAAGATAAACATAAAACCAGACACAAATTAGATGCAGAAAGCAAACCCCAAGTCTACATTTGCTCCCAAAGTCCACTGCCTCAATTTTTGAATGATTCATTGTCTATTCAGGTATTCCACAGATGCAGGGTACATCAAGTTGACTGTGGAGATTTAATCCTCTGCTCCTGAGGCTGCACAAAGAAATTTCCCTTTCTCTTTTTTGTTCTCACAGCTTCTGGGACTCAGCTTTGGATTTGGCCCTGCCTCTGCATGTAGGTTGCCTGAGGGTGTCTGTTCCCCGGCCAGACAGCATGAGGTTAAAGGAGCAGCTGATTAGGGGGCTCTGGCTCACTCAGGCTGGGGGAAGGGAGGGGTACGGAATACGGGGCAAACCTGTAGCAGCAGAGGCTAGTGTGACGTTGCAACAGCCTGAGGCATGCTGTGTGTTCTCCTGGGGAAGTTGTCCGTGGATCACAGGACCCTGGCAGTGGCGGGCTGCACAGGCTCCCGGGAGGGGAGGTGTGGATAGTGACCTGTGCTTGCGCACAGCCTTCTTGGTGGCTGCAGCAGCAACCTTAGCGTCTCATGCCCATCTCTGGTGTCTGCACTCATAGCCACAGCTCGCGCCTGTCTGGAGCTTGTTTAGGCGGTGCTCTGAATCCCCTCTCCTCGCGCACCCCGAAACAATGGTCTCTTGCCTCTTAGGCAGTTCCAGGCTTTTACCTGGACTCCCTCCCGGCCAGCTGTGGCGCACTAGCCCTCTTCAGGCTGTGTTCAAGCAGCCAACCCCAGTCCTCTCCCTGGGATCTGACCTCCGAAGCCCGAGCCTCAGCTCCCAGCCCCAACCCATCCCGGCTGGTGAGCAGACAAGCCTCCTGGGCTGGTGAGTGCTGGTCAACACTGATCCTCTGTGAGGGAATCTCTCCACTTTGCCCTCTGCACCCCTGTTGCTGCGCTCTCCTCTGTGCCTCAGAAGCTTCCCCTCTGCCCACACCCCGTCTCTGCCAGTGAAGGGGCTTCCTAGTGTGTGGAGACTTTTCCTCCTTTACAGCTCCCTCCCTGAGGTGCAGGTCCCATCCCTATTCTTTTGCCTCTGTTTTTTCTTTTACCCTACCCAGGTACGTGGGGGAATTTCTTGCCTTTTGGGAAGTCTGAGGTTCTCTGCCAGTGTTCAGTAGGTGTTCTGTAGGAGTTGTTCCACATGTAGATGCAGTTTTGATGTATTTGTGGGGAGCAAGGAGCAAGACATCTTACCCCTCCACCATCTTGAAGGAGCCCCCTAGATCTTGATTTTTAAAAAAATTCTCCAATAAGAGGAACCAGAAAAATGGCATATTCTAGGACTAGAAAATACAGGATGATCCCAGATGTCTTGTGGTCTCAAAAGTTAAGGAAGTGCTCAAAAAAAAAAAAAAATCAACCAGTCAGTAAACAAACAAACCTACAATGTTGGTGGTATGTCAAAAAGACACAAAAGGCAACTGAAAGAACTCCCAGTGGCTAAAGCTGGAACAATTTCACCAACAAAATAAAGTAGTATTGGATTATAATCAAAAGTAACCCAAATTATAAAGTAAATATCTATAAATTCATACTGATATAAATGATTGAATACAATTATATGCAGGAGACAGTACAAATCTTTCAAGCAGTAGAACTCCAAATAACTTATGTAGACACTTTGCCTTAGAGGAGGTGAAGCATAAACCCACTCCCTAAATAGGGGCTGCGCATGTGACTTCTTTCCAGAGGATAGTATGAAAAACAGGAAAAGAGAGTAATATTACAGTGGAGAACCCTGTCAAGCACTATCTCAGTCATGTGACCAGGCCCAGCATAAGCAGTGATAAGTGTTGAAAGTATGGTCCCTTGATATGATATGAAGAAAAAGGCACTTTAGCTCCATGATCATCCCATAGTATTATGTGTTTATTACTTTTTATTGATGACCTTATTTCATTTTATGTACATACCATAATTTGTTTACCCATTTCCATGTTGATGGACATGTGGGCTGTTTCCTATTTTGGTTTTACAAATAAAGCTGGTATGGACATTTATTTTAGGTGGGCATTCGCTTTCCTCACTTTTGGATAAATACCTAGAAGTGGAATGACTGGACTCAATGGCAGACATATGTTTAACTTTTAAAACTGTTCTCTAAGTGGTTTGTGTTTGTGTGTGTGTATTTTGTTCTATCCATCATTGCTAGAGGAGTATTGAAATCTCTTATATTAAAATCTGACTGTACTCATTATCTATTTCTTATTTCATTTCTGTTAAGTTTGACTTTCTATATTTTGAAACGTCTATTAGGAAACATTAAGGATTATTATATCTTCTTGATTAATTGACCCCTTTAATATTATGAAAATCCTTCTCTTTTCTCATAAACCTATATTCTCTAATATTAAAATAGCCAATAAAGGAGAGAAGTAAAGGGGATCTCCAAATTGATGGTTTAGGTTATACCCAAGAGAATAAGATGAAAATAATACCTCACACAGAAAGGACAACCAGTCTACGTTTTTTCCATGTAATTCAATATACATGAAAGTGGAGGGTTCTTTCCTTATTGTACCATACTTTAAACCTGAAAAATTAGCATAGACTACTTTCTTCCAAAACAAAGAAGAAAACCAAGAAGGAAAAAAATCCTTAATTTAGGGAAGCAGGATCTCTGATCCTGAGACAAAGGGAATAGCATGCTGTAGGATGAAAAGGGCTATCTCCAAAGATGAAAAACTAAACTGATTAGCAGATGTGATGCTTTTGTGAAAAATTGTGCTGAAATAATAATAGAAGGTGTTAGAAGATTTAATAATAGGTAAAAGGAAAATTAAAGAAAAAAAGGCAAATTTTAACTTCAAGTGCAACAAAAAATGTGGGAAAAATAAAGATAATACACACACTGGTTGTGAATAATATTTAGGAAGATGTAAAAATGTAAACATGGAATATACATTGAAGCAAAAATTGTATTATAGTAATATTGGGTATACTGGAAGAAATGCAGAAAGGACACCAGTGTAACAATTTAATTGTCATCTGCAATCATAGAAAGTCAATATGTAATGTGCAAATCTGATGAACAAAAAAAGGTCAATATATATTTACTGCTTGAAAACATAAAGATATGTAAGTTCTAGGATACGGTAGTTAAAATAGTCTCAATTATTTGCCTCTTGAGAGGCAAATACATCAGTTCTTTACTTTAATAAAGTTCTGCAAAGGAGAACATAGCTGAGAAAAATTTGGTTGCCCCCCACTGCTAACCAGAAAGCCTTTCCTTCTTTACAAATAGATTTCTTATTTCCCTTTTCCTACTTTACATATATTAGGTAATCAAAATTGATCACATTTTGAAAAAGAAAGGTGATGGTCTCTTTATCAGATGTCTAACATACTCTTTCAAAAAAGATGGAATTATTAATTCAAGGAATTGTTCCTAGGAAGAAGGCATAATTTATTTATTATAACACTCACGTGTCCTCTGCTAAAACACTAAAAAAATATTGTCTAAAAAGGATATATAACCAAAAAAAAGTCCTTTTTAAGGACTTTTCTAATTTCCTTTTTAAGGTCCTTTCTAATTCCTTGTTTTTATTTTTTAGAGTGGTAGCCCTTAAGAAAAATAAACCGCATATAATCATTGGTATTATGGACAAAGTCTCCAGACTAAATCATGATAACACCAGTAGAGAAAACCAATGGTTGCCTTAATAAATTAAGCCTTGTGGTGGATAAATGTTTCCCCACAAATACATTTTCCCTATTGTCAAAATTTATACCTTTAATTCTTTCAAATAAAGGGCTTTTGTTTCACATTTTTTTCTTAACACATCATATGCATACAAATTCCTATAGGATCCAGACATAACCTGTATACAACCAGACATTGCCTATGGATGGTGAATATTTCTTTGTCTATTGTTATTTTTATGGAAAAAGGAAACACCTTGTAGAAGAAATGGGGTAGAAGTTAGGAAATCATAGCAATAGTAAATTATTTTTACCAGCATGATTTTTTAACTGTTATGTTCTGAAATTTATAGAAACTATATAGTGTCTAGTTTTCAAAACAACCCCAAGCATACAAATTAAAGTGAGTGAGACCAGCTCTACTCCTTTAGAGTTAGTCTGGCTCAAACATCCTGTGACAATTATGATAAGAATCTATTTACTGGACACAGATAGGAAGGATGATGACTTTATCCATCCACCAGGAATCAATGGAATAACAGTGGTTTCTGAGGTATTTTGTCAAATAAATAACACCAAGGTTGAACTACTTGAAGTGAAAAGCTGTCATTCTGAGACATGCATTGAGGAAAAGGGTTTCAAAAATGATAAATATGAAGTAAAAATTGCATGTTCAGGGAAAACTGAAGATGAACTAGGATGTGAAGAACTTTATTGGATGTAAGATCCTGTTCCTGATAATACTTATTTAGAAACACATTTTCCAGGCTATATTTTGAATGATTTTATATATATGCATATTTATAAATAAATATATATTTATGGAGAGATATATTGTGAATGAAAGGAAGAAATTTCAAATACTGCACAATACACATTTCTCCAAGTTAAGAATAAAGATTGAAGTAGACTTGTCTTTCTAAAACATTGTGTTCACACCAGCTAATACTCATGTTAGTGCATTCCTTGCTTCCTTTCTTCCTTCCTTCCTTCCTCCCTCCCTCCTCCCTTCTCTCTCTCGCTCGCTCTCTCTCTTTCTTTCTTTCTTTCCTTCTTTCTCAGGCTAGCTGACAAATTTGACATCACTATACCATTATTTGGCATGGAAACTGTCACAGATCTGAAATTCCAAGTTTTTTATTCTTCATATGTCAGAGTTATTTTTCCCACAACATAAAATGATTCATTTCTCTCTCCTTTTCTGTGCCTACTCTATGCCAACAGGGTGGACTCCAAGCTACTTAGTATAGTCAGAAAAACTCTTTAGATCTTGGCTAGAGTCCAACATTGAGGAATAAATTTCAGTTATTTTCAGTCATAACTGAATATACTCTAGACCAGAGGTTGATTACTTCTTTGTATATGTGGCACACTCAAAATTAAGAGCTCTTGGTAGCACATTCAAAGGTATAAAACATATTCAAATCAACATTAAACAGCAGCAATGATTACAGTTCAATCTCTAATGTAGTATAATATCTCAAATATTTTATACAAATTTTCACTATTAGGACACAAGTCACTCTTGTCATCTTTTAGCAATGAGATGCTCCATTGAGCTATACAATTCTCTAGAAGCAAAGTTTGTCCTTGTTGGTTATGCTGTCTTTTTGTGTATGTGCATGGTTGATGTCTCACACAGATTTACAACTCTTATTTCTGATAAGCTTCATCCTTCTTTTCAGTGAAACAAAATTGGAGACACAACAGCCTGCCAAAACACACTTAGTGAGAACAACCATTTTAGACATATTGAACTTCTTGCATTTGCTTAAAAATATATTGTGTCTTTTCTTTGCCTCAAGTTATTCCTTGAATCAATGTCCAGTCCTTCACAGTGTGGGACCATGTGTGACTGCACAAGTGTCACACCCATGAAGCTGGCTTGCCCAGGAGGAAAGAAAAATATCCCAATGCGTCACTCTTCTCCCTCAGTTAGAACATTTTCTGTTGTTCCCCACTTGCTGAACTGAATGAGGAGCCGAAAGTAAGGGAATATACTTATATAAACAGGACATTCTGATGATACATGGACAGAGAAAGAAGAAGGATATGTAGCATACCCTGTCTTCCCAATAAGCTGAAGTTGTTTACCATCCAGTTTACTAAGATTCACATTCCTACTGCATGTAGTAAAGAATTAACTTCTGTAGATTTGCTTGAAGTAAATAGAAAAGAAAAACACAACCTGATACAAAATGCAAATTGAATGTTGATAAGAGAGGTAGATAAACAGAAGCTCATCCTGTCACGAACATGCTAAAAATGTTTAGAAAGTCACTGTGGTATTATAACTTCATGTAGTACAACCACCCATTTGCATACAAGAGAATCTATATTAACCTTGTTGTCTTCTTTTCTAACATAGGATAATAAATAATCTCTTAGTATAAGCATATTTATTTTGTGATCCCCCTCTAACAAAGTAAGGATTAGAGCATTAAATGGTGAACTATTTTTCTAAACTATAAAGTGAGGGGGAAATCACATTTGCATAGTATAAAAGATAATACTTAGCAGAATTGATGACTGGCTACCATGTACTAATTTACCTCTGTATATTTCAACCCTTAGCTTTTCCCACCTATATAAACTCTGTCAGAAATATTTTTATTTCATAGAGCTTTATATTTTTCTGGCATTATGTTCTCTCACACACAAACTTAGAAATATATATAGATGTAGAGATTCAGAAGTACTCATTTTAATATTATTGATGTTTTTGTTTGAAAATTTACACTTAAATATATAGAATTTGTATGTACTGAACATGTACATACAAATATATGAACTTATTATAAGATAAATGTGTTTATATACAGTTGAGAGATCACCCAATACACACTTAAGAATGACTCAGGAATTATATATTAAAAATTTTGGAGAAATTCTATGATTCTGTAGCTATCATTCATTCATTAATGAGTTTATTCAGCAACTATTTATTGAATGCTACTTTGGGCCAGATATTATGGAAAATACTGAGGAGAAAGAAGAATAAAAATTTCCCTACCCTTTAAGAACTGAATATTCTCTAATTATATTAATAGGAATATGTAAAAAGTAACTTTAAGACATGTAAACAATTAATAGAAATATATATTGTTATTTGTTGTATATCTCCACTGTTAGAATACAAGCTTCACAAGGGCAAAAGGGCAGAACTTTTTCCATTTTATTCATTGCTAAATCTCCTGTTCATCATATGCCAATAAAATGGACAACCTAGAAGAAATGGACAGATTCTTAAATAGGTACAATTTCCCAAGAGTGAACCAGGTAGAAATAGAAAATATGAACAGACCAATTACCAGTAGTGAACTTGAATCAGTCATTAAAACACTCCCAACAAACAAAAGTTCAGGACCAGATGACCTCACAGGTGAATGCCACCAAACATTTAGAGAAAAGTTAACACCTATCCTTCTCAAACTATTCCAAAAATTGCAGAGGAAGGAACACTTTGGAACTCATTCTATGAAGCCACCATCACCCTGATACCAAAACTAGACAAAGATATCACAAAAAAATAAAATTATAGGCCAATATCACTGATGAACATAGATGCAAAAATTCTCAAGAAAATGTTAGCACACTGAATCCAAAAATACATTAAAAGGATCATACATCATAATCAAGTGGGATAAATCAATCAATGTGACACACCACATTAACAAATTGAAGAATAAAAACCATATGATCATCTCAATAGATGCAGAAAAAGCTTTTAACAAAATTCAAAATCAATTTTTCATAAAAACTCTCCAAAAGTAGGCACAGAGAGAACATACCTCAACATAATAAAGGCCATATATGACAAACCCAGAGCAAACATCACACTCAATGGTGAAAAGCAAAAAGTATTTCCTCTAAGAACAAGACAAGGATGCCCACTCTCACCACTCTCATTCAACATAGTATTGGAAGTCCTAGCCAAAGAAATCAGAGAAAAAAAAGAAGTAAAAAGAACCCAAATTGGAAGGAAGAAGTAAAACTGTCATTATTTGCAGATGACAGGATACTATAAACAGAAAATCCTAAAGATGCCACCAGAAAACTATTAGAACTCATCAATAAAGTTGGTAAAGTTGCAGGATACAAAATTAATTTACAGAAATCTGTTGCACTTCTACACACTAACAATGAAAGGTCAGAAAGGGAAATTAGGGAAAGAATCTCATTTACCATCACATTGAAAAGAATTTAAAAATCTAGGAATAAACCTACCTAAGGAGGTAAAAGACCTGTACTAAGAAAACTATAAGACAATGATGAAAGAAATTGAAAATAACACAAACAGATGGAAAAATAAACCATGTCCATGGACTGGAAGAATTAATATTGTTAAATTGACCATACTACCAAAGGCAATCTAAAGTTGCAATGCAATCTCTATCAAAATACCAATGGCATTTTTCACAGAACTAGAAAAAAATAATTTAAAAACGTGTATGGAAACAAAAAAGACCCCAAGTAAGTAGCCAAAACAATCTTGAGAAAGAAGAATGCAGATGGAGGAATCATGCTCCCTGACTTCAGACTATACTACAAAGTTACAGTAATCAAAGCAGTTTGGTACGGGCACAAAAACAGACACATAGATCAATGGAACAGGATAGAGAGCCCAGAAATAAACCCACACACTTATAGTCAATTCATCTGTGAAAAAGGAGGCAAGAATATACAATGGAGAAAAGACAGTCTCTTCAATAAATGGTGCTGAGAAAACTGGACAGCTACATGTAACAGAATCAGATTAGAACATTCTCTAACACCATATACATAAAAAAAACTCAAAATGAATTAAAGACCTAAATATAAAACTGAATACTATAAAACTCCTAGAGGAAACCATAGGCAGAACAAAGCAGGAGGCATAACCCTCCCAGACTTCAGACAATACTGCAAAGCTACAGTAATAAAAATAGCATGGTATTGGCACAAAAACTGACATATAGATCAATGGAACAAAACAGAGAGCCCAGAAATAAACCCATACACCTAAGGTCAATTAACCTTCAACAAAGGAGACAAGAATATACAATGGGAAAAAGACAGTCTCTTCAGCAAGTGGTGTTGGGAAAGTTGGACAGCCACATGTAAATCAATGAAGTTAGAACACACCCTCTCACCATACACAAAAATAAACTCAACATGGTTTAAAGACTTAGACATGACACCATAAAACTCCTAGAAGAGATCATAGAAAAAACATTCTCAGGCATAAATTGTACCAATTTTTTTAGGTCAGTCTCCCAAGGCAATAGAAATAAAAACAAAAATAAACAAATGGGACCTAATTAAACTTACAAGCTTCTGCACAGCAAAGGAAACCATCAACAAAACAAAAAGACAACTTTCTGAATGGAAGAAAATATTTGCAAATGATATGACCAATAAGGGATTAATATCCAACATATATAAACAGCTCATACAACTCAATATCAAAAAAAAGCCACCACTCAAAAAATGGTCAGAAGACCTGAATAGATATTTTTCCATAGAAGACACACAGATGGCCATCAGGCACATGAAAAGATGTTCAACATTGCTAATCATCAGGAAAATGCAAATCAAAACCATAATGAGATCTCACCTCAGCCCTGTCAGAATGCCTGTCATCAAAATGAACACAAATAACAAATGTTGGTGAGGATGTGGAGAAAAGGAAATCCTCCTATACTGTTGGTGGGAATGCAAATTGGTGCAGTCACTGTGGAAAACAATATGGAGGTTTCTCAAAGAACTAAAAATAGAACTAACATATGACCCAGTAATTTCACTCCTGGGTATATTTGAAAAAGCAAAAACACTAATTAGAAAAGATACATGCACCCCAATGTTCAGAGCAGCATTATTTATAATTGCCAAGATATGGAAGCAACCTAAATATCTATCAACAGATGGATAAAGACGTGTGTGTGTGTGTGTGTGTGTGTACACACGCACACACACACACAATGGAATATTACTCAGTCATAAAATAATGAAAGTTTGCTATTTGCAGCAACATGGACAGACTTGAAGGGCGTTGCGCTAAGTGTAATAAGTCAGACAGAGAAAGACAAATACAGTGTGGTATCACTTATATGTGCAATTTAAAAAATATAACAATCTAGTGAATATAATAAAAAAGAAGCAGACTCACAGATATAGAGAACAAACCAGTAGTTACCAGTGGGGAGAAGGGAGGGGAGAGGGGCAATATAGCAGTAGAGGATTAAGAGGTACAAACTATTATGTATAAAATAAGCTACAAGGATATATTATACAGCATGGGAAATATAGCCAATATTTTATAATAGCTAAAATGGAGTATAAGCTTTGGAAATTGTGAATCACTATATTGTACACCTGTAACATATAATATTTTATAGCAAGTATACCTCAATTAAAAAAAAGAAAAAAGAATGATAAAAATAATGTTACATAAAATTCACTATTTACTAGATGCCAGACTCTGCTAAGCATTTTACATGTAGTTATTGATTAATCTATATCATTGTTTCATGATAATGTTACTATTTGTGGTTCCACTTTATAAGTTAAAAAAAGGAACAAGAGAAAGAATAAGAAATCCTCACAAGGTAGCAGAAAAGAGCATGAGTCTTGTCTCAAGCAGACACCAAATTCCTTGGTTTAAACCACTAGACGACATTGTCACTTACAGAATTCTCAGAGCATATGGGAATTAATTACTAAAGCATGAGTGAAGCCTGGCGAATAAGGAAATGTATGAGTCATTCAGAGAAACACAAATATTTTAAGATACTGCAGAGAGTGTGCCTATGAGAAAGTGTGCGGATAAGCCTGAAAATATAGCTTAATCACATTATGAAACATATGAAGCCCATGCTGAAGATTCTGTGTGTTATCCCAAGGGAGATGCAGAGCTACTAAAACGTGTATTGAAGAAATAACATAAGGGGAGTTGCATGTTTATTGATTAAATAAGTAAATTCTTCCAAATATTAATTTTGGATAACATGTCAAAAATGTGGAAGAACAGATCTTTACTTATTTAAATGCAAACATATTTATCTTACTTTAAAAACAAATCTCTTTATCTCTCTTAATTTGCTTAAATACTAATTTATTTAGTATGATATGTTTTAAATATCATCAGATTATATTGCAACAAAATCTGCACATATTTCCAAAAGCCTGAGATAACACAAGTTAAATAATTTCTCCTATTAGAATGGAAAGAACAAAGCTCAGAGAAACATGACTGAATACGTGTTGACATTATATATCTCTTCTGGGAAATTCCTTACTGCCTTTTGATAGAACATTAAATTAAAACCTTCTATCAAATTTCTAAAGTTTTTACATTTAATGGAACATACTACTTATCTTTAGAGAAGGATATTTTTAATAAGATTTTATAAATCTATCAAGAAAGTCTTTGTGCTATGTGCAATAAAAGGAAAATCAACTGGTGAATAGAAAAGCTTCATATCAATATTAAATAATTCATGATTCTGTTATACCCAGGCCCACGACATTTTATAGTCACTTTTTCTCTGTCAGATGTATGTGTGTGTGTAAAATTACAATATATGTAATAAATATGTAAAGTTATATGTGTGTAATGTTTTATATATATATATCTTTAATATATATGTAAAGTTATATATACATCGTTAATAAGGAAAATCTTATATATATTTAATAAGGAAAATATAGCTTTCAATGAAATTTTATATCTTGTAATTTTATTCCTGTCATTCTTTGATAAGTGAGAAATGTCTATAACTACCAATTTCAATTGAAAGTGATTGTCACGGAATTTTCTTTAATTAGTTTTGTTAAACTGGAGCTACGTTTCCTAGAATCTCCTACCCTGTATTGTTCTGGGTTAATGTGGGTAAACAAGGTACAACTGTAAGATCTGGGAGGCAGAGTGAAGCAACAGCCATTGCTCTCTGCAGGAACTAGTGGCTGGCTATGGTGACACACAGAAGGGCTGGCAGATTCTAGTTTGCACTTGCTTTCCTCTCCTCTGTTTTCAGTTCTTTCAACTGACCAGTTCTTTCTACTGACCAGTAAAAGGCCCAGGTCCATGACAAGATGCTTTGCTGCATATATATACACTTCACTAAGATTTCTCCACCACTTTCTCCTTTGCAGGCCCAATTGGCCTGTCAGATTCACTGGCTGTGGCCCCTTGGTCTTCCTCCTACCCCTGTAGACTTCCCTAGCTTGTTTATACATTTGTGTAGTTTGATTCCCTTACCTGATAACTCACAATGGTTCTGCTTCCCTGAGTGAACACCAACACTAAATTTTTTTTTCTAACCCCTTAGTTGGGAAAATTTATAAGGAGGAAAAAAAATGGGGAGGAAAATTTAAGAACTACTGAAGGTAAATATATAAAGAAAAAAATGTTAGCTCATCAGTTTAGTCAGTTTTAACCTCTCACACTTCAGCATGCCTTCTGGGATTCTTATCAAATCTAGTATAATTGATTGGTGATTTTATTGTTTCCCTTAAATATTGAATTTACAATGTATATATGTCATCATGAAGAAACTGTCATGGAAATTCACCCAAAGTTTTATTTGCATAATTTTAAATCTCATTAGTCTTTATGACATGTTATTTAATCCACCTTTGTCTATTCACCTTCATTCTCAAATATTTATATCCTTTTAATGAATTCCCTCTATAAACATTCAGTGGGATGGGAAAAGGGGGAAGAATTAAATAATTGTTTTTAGAAGTAATTTTTTTTCCATACACAGCAATATAAATGTCAATTTCTATAAGCCACAAATTTCATTCAGAAAGACTTTTACCTTTCTGTAAAACGGTTAATGATTCAAATACTAGACCTTAATTATAAATTTTAAATTTGTAGTGAAGACATTAGTAATGGCATTATCTTAAACTTAGTTTCCAGCCTTTTGGTTAAAAAGGTGCTCTTTGAACAACCCTATAGATGGTACCATGGATAGAACATCACAATGGAGCACTGCTGTCTCTTAAATGGTTAAAAAAAAAAAAAAAACCTTCTCCAAAGACAATCCCCTCCCCCTTTTACTTCCAAGAAAGTTTTCTGGTGGCAGAGAATTGTTTGCCAGTAAGACTAGGTTTTTCTTAGAGGAAAATGCTGATAGCAGAAGTGGATTTGGGTACTAAGTCTTGAGTCAGCTAAAAAATGGAAAAGTTGGGCTTCCCTGGTGGCACAGTAGTTGAGAGTCCACCTGCTGATGCAGGGGACACGGGTTCGTGCCCCAGTCCGGGAAGATCCCACATGCCGCGGAGCAGCTGGGCCCGTGAGCCATGGCCGCTGAGCATACGCATCTGAAGCCTGTGCTCCGCAATGGGAGAGGCCACAACAGTGAGAGGCCTGCGTACCACAAAAAAACAAAACAAAACAAAAACAAACAAACAAAAAAAATAGAAAAGTTCACTCTGGGACCCAACACTGATCCATTAATTTTGAAGGGGCCTGAAATGCTTTCAGTTCAGTAATGGACCACTGGATATTGTTAGAAGTAAAATCAAATTCTCTGGAATAAAGCTTCCTTAATTTAATCCTACTATATTCACAAAGATTAGGGTCAAACAATGATTTCACAGCCAACGGCCAATAAAGACACCAGAAAGCAAGCATGAAAAACAAGTAACTGATTTTGATCTTAAATGACTACAGATATTGAGATTATCAAATATATAATATAAAACAACTATGTAAGAAATATTTAAAGAAAAAAGGCAATTAGAAGAATTGCAACAAAAGGCATTAGAATTACACAAAAAGATTTGAAAACTATAAACTAAGAAATAAAAATTTTCTAGATGTAAAATAAAATCCTTGAGGAAAAAGTCAATGGATGTATTAATTTGTAGATAATAAGCGACTGAAGAAAGAATAATAAAACTGTATCTGAAGAAATCACCCAGATTTAAGCAACTCCCCGAAAAGATGAAAATCAGGAAATGATTAAGAGATATGGGGGACAGTATGAAAATGTATAGTATACATTTAATTGATGTTGTAGGGGAAGAGAACTGAAAAAACGAATTGAGGAAATACAGCTGCAAATTTTCCCAGTACTGACAGAAATGGTAATATAAATGAAAAATTTATGAATCTATATTCTGAATGGCACAAATAAAAAAATAAATCAGGCCCATATTCATTATATTGAAACTTCAGAACATAAAGGAAAAGAGCCTTAAAAGTGGACATAGAGAAAATCCAGGTCATTCATAAATAAACAACAATTAGAAAGACAACAGTTTTTTTGGTATCAACAAATGATACCAAAAGAAAGTGGAAAACATTACCAAGGTGTTGTGAAAAGTAAATGTCAACTTAGAATTGTGTACCTACTAAAACTACCCTTCAAAAATGTAGAAATTTGCTAGATTCCCTAATTACAAAGTTTGAAAATACCAGATATTAAAGGAATGTACATCAGTGAGAATGTACTGACTGGGGGTGAATTGTACAATTTCTCGGGAAAATCTTAGTATTACCTTATAATATTAAATACATATCGATTGATCCAACATTTCTACATACACACAAAAAAATTAAGATAAAAATATGTATAGCAGCACTACACATTAAAAAACAAAATAAAACTAAAAACATTCTAATAACTTACCACAAGAAAATGGATAAAGAAATTGTGATGTGTCACAATAGACTACTGCACAAGAATGAAATGACTGAACTCCAGCTATATACCACAAGACAAAGAAAACGTTGAAACATAATATTGAGAGAAAACTGAAGTGCCAGAAAACTACATAATTTGAAATCATTTTTGTAAAGTTTTCAAACAGAAAACATCCCAAATTATATTGCTTATGCTAACATATATGCATGCTAAAATTAAAACAAAAACAAGAACAACAAAAAAAGAAAGTAAAAATACACAATACAATATACTTGTTCCCTTTAGAGGGGAAACAAGCAGATAGCACAGGAGAATAGAATCATGACCCAAGTTATAAATGATATTCTCATTCTTGGACTGCATATGGGGTCAATGAGTCTTCATTTAATTGTTAATCAAAGCTATAAAATTAAAATATAATACATTTTAGCTAAATAAATATGTATATAAATATTTGAATTTAATTCTCTATTTTTTTTTTTTACTCTGAAGTAATTATCCTTTCCAGGATAATTTCTTAAAGAAATGTATTTGGCATGATTTTTATGAACCAAATTTTGTAGTTAATTCAACTGCTCACTATCATTCTTAGATTCCCTAGAAAAACGTTAAAGTTTTTCTTTCTTGATGTTTTATCATTGGATAACAATGGTTCCCTGGTACCGAGTCATAAATTCTAAGGGCATACTAAGGAATTTACCCTAGGTAATCATTAAGTACATTTAATTAGATAATTATTTCTAGAAAAAATGGATGTGCCACTTAAATGCACATTCAATGTATGTGGCCCACTGCTGGTATCTGTATTACCCAAGTGAGCTAAATGGAGACATGTGGAATTCTCAAGGATCCACTTGAAATTTGTTCCCTTAAAGTATAGCTTGTATTTTTTGGAATAAGGGTTATTTATTTTCTCATACAAAACTATGAAATAGTTTAGTATTCACTAACACCATTATTTCTTAATAAGCTAGGCTATGGTGACAGAGCACTTTAAAAGTCAGTTCTAGATGATTTTAGGTGATGATATAAAATTAACATCATTTTCTAATCCTGGCTTAAAGCTGAGATTGGATCCAGACCTGAGAAACTATTTCCTTGTTACTGTCTTGGGCCACAGTTGGATCTCAGTGACCTTCCAGAAAAGAAGGTATTTACTATATTGAATGTATAGACTCTTCATTTTAACATTCTATGAGGATAAAAAGAATAGGAATAAATTAGAGATAAGACTTTATAATTAATTCATTGATATAACTAAAGTCAAATACTCCTGCTTCTGTAGAATACCTCATAGTTTTATTTCTCTATGGCAATTCCTTTCTTAGTGTTAGAAAGTGAATAGTGATATCTGCATAGCACAGTGTTTCTCTGTAACTATGAGGCTAGGTGAGTCAAATGATAGCACATAAGAAGGGGTAAAACTTCCAGAAGTCCTCATATGTGTATGTGAAGGCATACAGGTACTCCAGTGACCACAAATCTGGGGAATGAGTAATGGCAAGGGTGGGTCAGAGAGGGGGTGTAAGGGATACACATAGAGTATATGAACTATTTTGAACCTATTAATCTGTGCACAAAACAACATACCAATTCACTTCTCAGTTTTTAAATGTTTTACACAGTTGTTGTACTGTAGATATCAATGTTATCTGGGTCTACACTGGGTAACAGAAAAACAATAACTTACCTACCTTCTCAATGGGAAGCAGCATCCTTGCCTTGGCTTTTCCACCAAATATATATTTAATAGAATCCACACAATGGCTAACAGGTCCCACCTCTAACTTTACCTTGAGTAGACATCACTGGAGCATGTGGACATCATTTTTATCATCTATAAAATGGGTAATAAAATATCTGCCCTGCCAACATAACTGGATTGTGATGTGAGGTTTTAAGTGAACTACTCAATACAATATAAAGCATGGTATGGCATAACTTATGATTACTACTATATGAATATCACTTGGGGACTGAGATAAATCACTTTCTTTGATAACAAGATAGTACATATATTTGTAGATGGCAGCCTTCTTCATATCTGAACTCAAGACATGGTAAACATGCTAGGTTAGGTCCCATTATACCTAGAACATGGGAAAGATGTGAATGATCATCATTTGGGTAGGAATCTACAAGGTCACATTAAAAGGCTACTTCAGTAATAGTTCAAAACTATAGATAGACTGTCTCCCAGATATCTTCAATTCCTGTAAATAAAAAAGGAACTCCATGGCTAGAACCTCAACAAGTTTGATTGAGCAATTATTCTCTTGGGCAAAAATGCTATTACAGGTGAGAAAGAAACCTTTAGCTGTTGACTACTGGATTGATTTATGCCAAACTATAGAGTGATATAAACAAGCCAGTGCGGTGATTCTTCATAAATGATACATATTACCTTGACATGTTGGGAAGAAATTGGTATGCAGTCCTGTGCCAGTACAGCATACGGGCTCTGGAGTCAGAAACAATCTGGGTTCAAATCCGCTACTCACCTCTTAACAGTATTGGGGTTTGGGGCCAGGTGCTCAAACTCTGTCTTCTTTATGGTCTCCATCCATCAAGGTGGAAGTAATAACCATGCTACCTCTTTAGGTTGCTGCGAGGATAAATAAGAAAATATAAGTAAAGTAATTAATTAGGTGCTTCGAATATTGCAGTTTAATGATAATGAGCACAGGATTTGGAGCCAGATGGCCTCTGTTTGAATCTTGGCATTGGAGCTTGCCAGATGTGTGGCCCTTGGCAATTTGCTTAAACACTCTTTGGCTCAATTTCTTAAATTATAAAAATAGCAAGGGTAACGATTATACGTACTTCATGAAGATTAAGCTAATTACTATTTTAAAGTGGGGACTTCACTGGTAGTGCAGGGGTTAAGAATCTGCCTGCCAATGCAGGGGACACGGGTTTGAGCCCTGGTCCGGGAAGATCCCACATGCCGCGGAGCAACTAAGCCCATGCACCACAACTACTGAGCCTGCACTCTAGAGCCTGCAAGCCACAACTACTGAGCCCACGTGCCACAACTACTGAAGCCCACACACCTAGAGCCCGTGCTCCACAACGAGAGAAGCCACTGCAATGAGAAGCCCATGCACCGCAATGAGTAGCCCCCACTTGCTGCAACTAGAGAAAGCCCGTGTGCAGCAACAAAGACCCAATGCAGCCAAAAATAAAATATATACATAAAAAAATTGAGTTAAAAAAATACATATTTTAAAGTGTTTAAAACAGTACCTAGCACTATAGCACATAGTAAGTGCTGTAAGTTTTTTTTTAAATAAGATGAAAATGCAATTAACAATTCTTACTATTAGCAAAACCAGATTAATATATTTTTTAATATTTTCCCTAGTTCTTAGGGCTAGGTTGCTTTACGTATGGTATAGCTCCTACTCAGAAAATCAAATTGTTCAGGTAATATTCTCTGAGAAATAAAGGGAAGAAGTTTCCACAAAGCTGAAACCAAAGGCTATGGTCTAGCTGTGAATACTCGCAGCTGGCTCTCCTTAAAAGGTTAGAGGATTAGAATGTTAATAATTTTGTATTTCTTAAGCAAATATGTTCAAACATGCAACAAGCAGCTGTTCCCATGGAAAAATGAGCCAGTGACAAGTTTCATCATTTAAAAGGAAAGCTATTTTTGAACAAATGAGAGCACAAAAAAAAGTGCTATTTTTGAAATGCTTTTTAATAACAGAAAACATAAATATTTTTTGCAGCTCTTTAATTCAGAAAACAGCTTGCATAATGCTTTTGAACTTGAACAGAGTAGATAAAAGCTTATCCCAAATCCTAGAACTACAAATTCTTAGGAAATTCTAAGAAAAAAATTTATAGTTTGTGTCATGGTTGAAGCTGAGGTCAATATATACATAGGAAAAACTCTGGATAACTTAAAACAGTGTTTCTTAATCTTTTCATTATCGCCCCCTTAAATAGCTTTTTCAGACGGTTTTTCTAATTGCCTCTCACATGTAATTTTGATACCATAAATACAATATATATATGTTTATGTACTGTATGTATACTTGTGACTTAAACATAAAAAGAGTTTTTCACCCCAGGAACCAATTTTCTTCTCAATGGGAGCAATATCACCCACCTCCTTTGAGAATTCATGGCTTAAAGTAATAACTTGCAAAGGAAGTGTCTTTGTTTCTGGCCTTCGTATGGACCAGAGTGTCATTAGCTTCATATAACTGTCTTCACCAGGTTCCTTGGTTAACATTGTTCCTGTTTTGTTTACTTGTTTGGTTTGTTTTATTTTGCTTGGTTTTATTTATTTAGTATCAAGAAACCTATTTTAGACTTTCTAGCTGCAAGTCTAGGAAGTCTATGTTTAATTGAGCATGGGCAAAGGTTTTTAATGTGCTAAAACAAATTCTTTATTATACTTTCCATAATTTTCTGTTCAACTGTCATATAAAAGAGGCATAAGTAATGGGGAGATTATATAACCTCTCTATGCCTCAGTATCTGTAAGTGAGGACAGTAATAATACCTACTTCTAGGGGTTGCAAAGCTAAAATGAGTTAATATGAATATGTTTTTAGAACAGTGTCTGGTAAACAGTAAGCAGTACATCTTCTTATTTTTATTTTTCATTAAAACGAGCTTAAGACCTTATATTACTTTACCTTATAAAGATACAGGTTTAGGTTATGAAATCAAGTAGAAAGAGTAGTGTCAAGACACAGAAGGGTTGAGGCAAAAAAAAAAAAATGCTGGGAACTAAGTCCTCTGTCAGGTGCTACATGTCTCTTTCATGTCTGATTCATTCTTCGTACACAGGTTATTTCCTCTATTCTCACAACTGGTTCTCCACTCTAAAGTTTACATGATCCTATATCTATCATTTCAAATCCAATTTCAAATTTCTTTCAGGGAGTGTCTGATTGGCTCAGCTGTCCTTTCCTTATCCAAACTTCTGTGGTCAGTGATGTTGGGACAAGTATAGCAGACTTGGTAGAGAAACACAGATTTTGAGGATGAGTGACAATTATGAAATAGAAAG
The DNA here is from genome assembly GCF_008692025.1 of Phocoena sinus. Classification (NCBI taxonomy): domain Eukaryota; kingdom Metazoa; phylum Chordata; class Mammalia; order Artiodactyla; family Phocoenidae; genus Phocoena; species Phocoena sinus. Next base: position 74,090,010 of record NC_045768.1, on the reverse strand, counting down.
GATTTCTTGGAGTGGACAAATATGCAAAAGTTGTCTATCTCCATTGGGTAAGAGACAACAGCACTGAATCATTATTTATGAGGTGTTAACTTCAAATTCTTACATATATTAATATTCCCAAATATAAAGGAAATTGATAATGACAAACGAAATTGAAATATACTAACACAAGCAGTTGGAATATTTACAAGGACAACATATCACATCGGCAAGACTAACAGTTTGACTACACAATGCCCCAGATATCAGAAAGGAATAAACTCTCTTTTATGTAAGGCAGCTGAATAATAAAAAATATCAGAAGTGTGATAAAATGTTTGTTTACACATATTAAAAAATTTCTCCATGCTCAGTTAAATATAAAATAAAATGAGACCCTCAAATGTCATAGCTCTCTTCAAATATCATGATCTTAATTTACTTGGGTTGCTGGAAAGAAGTGAGCTGTATGCGCTTCTCTACCTTCTTTACTTTTGAAATATCCTGTATAGAATATCTACTGTGAAAATAATTTTAAGAAAAATGTGACAGAATTCTACTTGATATTTTGCATCAATTAAACATGTTTACTCTTGCTGTGTTGAAAAAATTTTACACTGTGTAAGAATAACAGCATACTGTGAAAGTTCAAAATGGTAATATCTCAGAAACATATTGCGTGATAGTGTTTAAAAATAGTCCCCCAAAATGGAAGTGCTTGAAAATAAAATCTTGAGAAAACATTGCTTCTCTTATTCAGACACACTGGACATTAAGCAACAGGATAGAGAAAATGTATTTAACATCACAACAAAATCAAAGATCGCAATCCTATTTTGTGGCATTCCAGATAGCTCAAACCCTACTGAGAACAGACTATATAGTATATGTTCATGGGAAGATTATATGGGCTTCAACCACCCTAACTGTCACACTAGTCTAGTGTACTATCACAGTACTTCAAATGAGAGAGAGAGAAAGGATTTTTTTACACTATACATCTAGTGAAATTTATCTGATTCCAGTTGAGATTAAGTTGAGGGTAGAATTCCATGGAAAGATTTTCTGCTTAGAATAACTTTGCCATGATATAAGAAAGCAAGGTGATTCAATTGTCAACACAAGAATATTTATTCAATATATTATAGGTATCATTAGAAAAACTGGATTACAAAAAATATAAATAATATAAACTCCATTAAAACCTTTCCCCCAAAATACTCATGAATATATTTATAACCAAAATCAGGTCACTATAGTCTACATCATTTTGTATTAAAGATAATTAAGAAAACTATTCATTTTGAGAGTTATTTGTTTTAAATACAAACTTTGAGAAGCAAGAAGAACTACAATCCTGCAGCCTATGGAACAAAAACTACATTCACAGAAAGATAGACAACATGAAAAGGCAGAGGGCTATGTACCAGATGAAGGAACAAGACAAAACCACAGAAAAACAACTAAATGAAGTGGAGACAGGCAATCTTCCAGAAAAAGAATTCAGAATAATGATAGTGAAGATGATCCAGGACCTCAGAAAAAGACTGGAGGCAAAGATTGAGAAGATGCAAGAAACATTTAACAAAGACCTAGAAGAATTAAAGAACAAGCAAACAGAGATGAACAGTACAATAAGTGAAATGAAAAATACACTAGAAGGAATCAATAGCAGAATAACTGGCACAGAAGAATGGATAAATGACCTGGAAGACAGAATGGTGGAATTCACTGCTGCAGAACAGAATAAAGAAAAAAGAATGAAAAGAAATGAAGACAGCATAAGAGACCTCTGGGACAATATTAAACACAACAACATTTGCATTATAGGGGTCCCAGAAGGAGAAGAGAGAGAGAAAGGACCAGAGAAATTTCTGAAGAGATTATAGTCGAAAACTTCCCTAACATGGGAAAGGAAATAGCCACCCAAGTCCAGGAAGTGCAGAGAGTCCCATACAGGATAAACCCAAGGAGAAACATGCCAAGACACATAATCAAATTGGCAAAAATTAAAGACAAAGAAAAATTATTGACAGCAGCAAGGGAAAAATGACAAATAAAACACAAGGGAACTCCCATAAGGTTAGCAACTGAGTTCTCAGCAGATAGTCTACAAGCCAGAAGGGAGTGGCATGATATACTTAAAGTGATGAAAGGGAAGAACCTATAACCAAGATTACTCTACCCAGCAAGGATCTCATTCAGATTCGACGGAGAAATCAAAAGCTTTACATACAAGCAAAAGCTAAGAGAATTCAGCACCACCAAACCAGCTCTACAACAAATGCTAAAGGAACTTCTCTAACTGGGAAACACAAGAGAATTAAAGGACCTACAAAAACAAACCCAAAACAATTAAGAAAATGGTAATAGGAACATACATATCGATAATTACCTTAAACATAAATGGATTAAATGCTCCAATGAAAAGCCACAGGCTTCCTGAATGGATACAAAAAAATGACCCATATATATGCTGTCTACAAGAAACCCACTTCAGACCTAGGGACACATACAGACTGAAAGTGAGGGGATGGATATAGATATTCCATGCAAATTGAAATCAACAGAAAGCTGGAGTAGCAATACACATATCAGATAAAATAGACTTTAAAATAAAGAATGTTACAAGAGACAAGGAAGGACACTATATAATGATCAAGGGATCAATCCAAGAAGAAGATGTAACAATTATAAATATATATGCACCCAACATAGGAGCAGCTCAATACATAAGGCAACTGCTAACGGCTATAAAAGAGGAAATCGACAGTAACACAATAATAGAGGGGAAATTTAACACCTCACTTACACCAATGGACAGAACATCCAACCAAAAATTAATAGGGAAACACAAGCTTTAAATGACAAAATAGACCAGATAGATTTCATGGATATTTATAGGACATTCCACGCAAAAACAGCAAATTACACTTTCTTCTCAAGTACACATGGAACATTCTCCAGGATAGATCACATCTTGGGTCACAAATCAAGCCACAGTAAATTTAAGAAAATTGAAATCATATCAAGCATCTTTTCTGACCACAGCGCTATGAGATTAGTAATCAATTACAGGGGGAAAAAATGCAAAAAACACAAACACATGGAGGCTAAACAATATGTTACTAAATAACCAAGAGATCACTGAAGAAATCAAACAGGAAATCAAAAAATACCTAGGGACAAATGACAATGAAAAAACGATGATCCAATACCTATGGGATGCAGCAAAAGCAGTTCTAAGAGGGAAGTTTATAGCTATACAAGCCTACCTTAAGAAACATGAAAAATCTCAAATAAATAATCTAAACTTACACCTAAAGGAACTTGAGAAAGAAGAACAAACAAAACCCAAAGTTAGCAGAAGGAAAGAAATCATAAAAATCAGAGCAGAAATAAATGAAATAGAAACAAAGAAAACAACGGCAAAGATCAATAAAACTAAAGGCTGGTTCTTTGAGAAGTTATTGATAAACCATTAGCCACACTCATCAAGAAAAAGAGGAAAAGGACTCAAATCAATTAAATTAGAAATGAAAAAGGAGAAGTTACAACAGACATGGCAAAAATACAAAGCATCCTAAGAGACTACTACAAGCAACTCAATGCCAATAAATTGGACAACCTGGAAGAAATGGACAAATTCTTAGAAAGGTATAACCTTCCTAGACTGAACCAGAAAGAAATAGGAAATATGAACAGACCAATCACAAGTAATGAAATTGAAACTGCCATTAATAATCTTCCAACAAACAAAAGTCCAGGACCGGATGGCTTCACAGGTGAATTCTATCAAACAATTAGAGAAGAGCTAAAACCCACCCTTCTCAAACTCTTCCAAAAAATTGTAGAGGAAGGAAAACTCCCAAACTAACTCCATTAGGCCACCTTCACCCTGATACCAAAAGACACAAAGATACTACAAAGAAAGAAAATTACAGACCAATATCACTGATGAATATAGATGCAAAAATCCTCAACAAAATACTAGCAAACAGAATCTAACAACACATTAAAAGGATCATACACCATGATCACGTGGGATTTATCCCAGAGATGCAAGGATTCTTCAATATACACAAATCAATCAATGTGATACACCATATTAACATAATGAAGAATAAAAACCTTATGATCATCTCAATAGATGCAGAAAAAGCTTTTGACAAAATTCAACACCTATTTATGATAAAAAACTCTCCAGAAAGTGGGCATAGAGGGAACCTACTTCAACATAATAAAGGCCATATATGACAAACGCACAGCAAATATCATTCTCAATGGTGAAAACCTGAAAGCATTTCCTCTAAGATCGTGAACAAGGCAAGGATGTCCACTCTCACCACTATTATTCAACATAGTTTTGGAAGTCTAGGAATGGCAATCAGAGAAGAAAAAGAAATAAAAGGAATACAAATTGCAAAAGAAGAAGTAAAACTGTCACTGCTTGCAGATGACATGATACTACACATAGAGAATCCTAAAGATACCACCAGAAAACTACTAGAGGTAAACAATCAATTTGGTAAAGTTGCAGGATACAAAATTAATGCACAGAAATCTCTTGCATTCCTATACACTAATGATGAAAAATCTGAAAGAGAAATTAAGGAAACACTCCCATTTGCCATTGCAACAAAAAGAATAAAATACCTAGGAATAAACCTACCTAGGGAGACAAAAGACCTATATGCAGAAAACTATAAGATACTGATGAAAGAAATTAAAGATGATACCAACAGATGGAGAGATATACCATGTTCTTGGATTGGAAGAATCAATATTGTGAAAATGACTATACTACCCAAAGCAATCTACAGATTCAATGCAATCACTATCAAATTACCAATGACATTTTTTATGGAACTAGAACAAAAAGTCTTAAAATTTGTATGGAGACATAAAAGACCCTGAATAGCCAAAGCAGTCTTGAGGGAAAAAAACGGAGCTGGAGGAATCAGACTCCCTGACTTTAGACTATACTACAAAGCTACAGTAATCAAGACAATATGGTACTGGCACAAATACAGAAATATGGATCAATGGAACAGGATAGAAAGTCCAGAGATAAACCCACGCACCTGTTGTCAACTAATCTATGATAAAGGAGGCAAGGACATATAATGGAGAAAAGACAGTCTCTTCAGTAAGTGGTGCTGGGAAAACTGGACAGCTACATGTAAAAGAATGAAATTAGAACACTCCCTAACACCATATACAATAATAAACTCAAAATGGATTTGAGACCTAAATTTAAGACCAGACACTATAAAACTCTTAGAAGAAAACACAGGAAGAACACTCTTTGACATAAATCACAGCAAGATCTTTTTTGACCCACCTGCTAGAGTAATGGAAATAAAAACAAAAATAAACAAATGGGACCGAATGAAACTTAAAAGCTTTTGCAGAGCAAAGGAAACCATTAACAAGATGAAAAGACAACCCTCAGAATGGGAGAAAATATTTGCAAATGAATCAATGGACAAAGGATTAATCTCCAAAATATATAAACAGCTCATGCAGCTCAATGTTAAAGAAACAAACAACCCAATCCAAAAATGGGCAGAAGACCTAAATAAACATTTCTCTAAAGAAGACATACAGAAGGCAAGAAGCACATGAACAAGCTGCTCAACATCACTAATTATTAGAGAAATGCAAATCAAAACTACAATGAGGTGTCAACTCACACCAGTTAGAATGGGCATCATCAGAAAATCTACAAACAACAAATGCTGGAGAGGGTGTGGAGAAAAGGGGACCCTCTTGCACTGTTGGTGGGAATGTAAATTGATACAGCCACTATGGAGAACAGTATGGAGGTTCCTTAAAAAACTAAAAATAGAATTACCATATGACCCAGCAATCCCACTACTGGGCATATACCCAGAGAAAACCATAATTCAAAAAGACACATGCACCCCAATGTTCATTGCAGCACTCTTTACAATAGCCAGGTCATGGAAGCAACCTAAATGGCCATCAACAGACAAATGGATAAAGAAGATGTGGTACAATATACAATGGAATATTACTCAGCTATAAAAAGGAATGAAATTGGGTCACATGTAGAGACGTGGATTCCTCTAGAGACTGTCATACAGCGGGAAGTAAGTCAGAAAGCGAAAAACAAATATCATATATTAACGCATACATGTGGAACCTAGAAAATAGTACAGATGAACCGGTTTGCAGGGCAGAAATTGTGACACAGAAGTAGAAAACAAACGTTTGGACACCAAGGGGGGAAAGCGGCGTGGGGTGGTGGCGGTAGTGTGATGAATTGAGAGACTGGGATTAACATGTATATACTGATGTGTATAAAATGGATGACTGTAAGAACCTGCTGTATAAAAAAATAAATTAAATTAAATTAAAATTAAAAAGATCCCCATAAATATAAAAATGGGCAAACACTTGAACAGATACTTTCCAGAAGACGGTATATGTATGAGTCATAAGTACATGAAAAACTGTTCAGTGTCATTAGTTAACAGGGAAATGCAAAAAATAAAAAATTAAAAAAATACATAAATAAAAACAAAGTAATTTTGTCCAGGTGGGGCTATTGTGTCCTTTTTTTTTCTTTACAATTAACATGTTAAAGTTCCTTTAGACTGGTATCTCATGTTCTTAAACGGTTTTTCTATGTTTGTTTAAATAAAGTGTTTTTTTGACAACTTTTACACCCTGATTCTTTAGTCATCCAAAAAATACCTTTAAAATATGAAATAAATTGCTTAAACAAAGTCCAGAGAAATAATTCAATAAAAATGGAAAAGTAAAACCTTGCTCATCTAAAAAAATTTCATTAACAAGAGGGACAGAAATGCAGCATACTTTCTAGAAACATAGTATTTTACAGATAGACAATATTTCTTGCCATTATCTGATAAAATTCCTCATTTTATGTACGAGGAAACAATCTAGTGAAGTGCTTTTGCTCAAAAGTAGATAGTTATTAGACCGCCAAGGAACACAGATTTCTAATTACTTGAAGCAATGTTCTACTAAACACATTTAATCTTTCTTTCATTTCATACCAAATTTCATAGTACATGAAGATGACCTTCTTAAAATTTCACTTCAAATAAACATATTCCCATATTGTCTTATCCCTCAAACTACACATTTAATATCATGTCTTCCTTCTACTTTACCAAATAAAAGTGAAAAATTGGCAAGAAAGTAAAGCCAGTTTTCCTTTCTAACATGCTTCCAGTCACTGCTGGCCAAAAACTTTTTACATTTTCTAGGAATATTGGATTAGGCTTTGAAGTAAGACTTTTCTCAATTTTATCTGAAAAACAAAATGGATCCCTAATTAGCATGTGTGTTCCTGAGTGAAAACAAATCCCTTAAGAATACACATGCAGCAACTAAGAATGTTATGAATAAAATCCACATCATATCCCACCTTTCAAAGTATATACTTTGGTGTACAGTATGACACTCTAGCTGGGCTTTGTACTTATTTTTTCTTTTTTGCGGTACATAGGCCTCTCACTGTTGTGGCCTCTCCCATTGTGGAGCACAGGCTCCCGATACGCAAGCTCAGTGGCCATGGCTCACGGGCCCAGCCGCTCCGTGGCATGTGGGATCTTCCCGGACCGGGGCACGAACCCGCGTCCCCTGCATCGGCAGGCGGACTCCCAACCACTGCGCCACCAGGGAAGCCTGGGCTTTGTATTTTAACGCTTCATTGAAGTAAAATGGACATACAATAAGCTGCACATATTGAAAGTGGGATAATTGATAAGTACTCTTAATTCTGTTACATTGACTTACATGCATATATTTGCACGAATACCACACTGTACTTATTACTGTGGCTTTACAGTGAGTTTTGAAATCATGTAGTATAAATCCTCCAACTTTACTATTTTTGAAGAATTGTTTTGGCTATTCTTGGTGTGTTGAATTTCCAATACATTTTAGAATCAGCTTTTTGAATTCTATAATACTCTGGGAATTTTGATAACAATTGCATTGAATTTGTAAATAAATTTGGAATAAATTGCCTTCCTGACAATATTGTTTCTTCCACCTTTTGAACATGAAAAGTCTCTGTTAATTTATATCTTTAATTTCTCTTAGTGTATTTTTCAGTGTACAAATCTTGATCTATTTTTGGTTAAATTTGCTAAGTACTTTATATTTTGATGTTATTGTAAATGGAACTGTTTTCTTCATTTCTTTTTTAGGTGCTTTATTGTTAGCATACAGAAATTTAATTGATTTTTGTATCTTGATCTTGTGTCCTATGGACTTGCTAAAGTTGTGTATTAGTTACAGCAGTTTTGTTATGTATTTCTTAGAATTTGCTATATAAAAGCTATGTCATCTGCAAATAAAGAGATTTTTTCTTTCTCCCTTTCCATCATGGACAGCTTTAGTACCTTTTAAATTTTTTCTTTGTTGAAGTAGCTAGAATTTTTAGTACAATGTTCAATAGAAGTAGTGCAAGTAGATATCCTTGCCCTGTTCTGGATCCTAGGAAGAAGAAATTCAGTCTTTCATTCTTAATTATGATGTTAGATGTGGGTTTTTCTTAGCTTCCCTTTATGAGATATATGAAATTTCCTTCTTACTTTTGTTGAGAGTTTTTACTGTGAGTGTTGAGTTTTGTCAAATGCATTTGCAATTTGACATTAACTAAAAGTCATTAATTGCATTATACCAATTGAAATGAGTATTTTTTGTCATCTATTAATAGTGTGTACTATGTTAATTTTCTAAAGTTAATCCCAACTCATATTTCTGGCATAAATTTCACTTGGTTGTGGCATAAAACCATTTTAAATTTTGCCAGATTTCAGTTCTAATATTTTAGCACTTTTGTATTTATGTTCATATGAACTATTGGTCTATAGTTTTCTTGTAATGCCTTTGTCTGACTTTCATATCAGTATAATGCTGGTCTCTATAATCTGAAAGAGTTTGCTAAAGACTTGGTATTATTTCCTTTTTATATATTTGATAGAATTCACCAGTAAGTCATCTGTACTGTACTCCTTATGTGGGAATATTTTTAATAAGTAATTCAATGTCTTCACTTATTTTAGGTACATTTTAATTTTTTTCTTCTAGAATAAGTTTTGATACTGGTGTCACTGGAGGAATTTGCCTATTTCATTTAAGTTGTCCAATATGATGCCAAAAATTATTCATAATAATCCCTTAAATTATAGGGTCTGTTATAATGTATTCTCTTTCATTTTTGATTTTGATAATTTGTGTCTTATCTGTTTCATTCTTGCTTAACCTAGATAAGTATTTGTCAGCTTTATTGATATTTAAAGGAATAAAACTTTTGTTTTCATTGATTTTCTCTAATTTTCTGTTTTATATTTCCCTGATGTCTCCTATAATTTTTCTTTTCTCTCCCCTGCTTGCTTTGAGTTTAATTTATTCTTATTATTTTAATTTATTAACATACAAGGCAAGGTTATTTATCTGAAAATTTTCTTCATTTCTGGTAAATACATTTAAAGTTACACATTTTCTTCTAATCACTGCTTTAGCTGCTTCCTATAAATTTTGATATGTTTTTTTTTAATCAGAATATTTTCTAATTTCTCTTATTATATCTTATTTGAATCATAGATTACTTAGAATATGCTGTTTAATTTCCAAATATTTGGGGGATTTTAAAGATTTCTTTATCTTGTTAATTTCTAATTTAATTCCATTGTAGGTTGAAAACTTACTTTATATAACTTCAATCTTAATTTATCTTGTCATATGGCCTAGTATATATTTCATGCATATTTGAAAAAAATGTTTATTGTGCTGTTCAGTGAAGTATTCTACATATCATTTATGTGAAGTTAGTTAAAATATTTTTCAAGGGCTTCCCTGGTGGCGCAGTGGTTGAGAGTCTGCCTGCCGATGCAGGGGACACGGGTTCGTGCCCAGGTCCGGGAAGATCCCACATGCCGCGGAGCGGCTGGGCCCGTGAGCCATGGCCGCTGAGCCTGTGTGTCCGGAGCCTGTGCTCCGCAATGGGAGAGGCCACAGTGGTGAGAGGCCCGCGTATCGCAAAAAAAGAAAAAATTTTTTTCAAGTATTCTATACATCTACTAATTCTCTTGTCTAGTTTTTCTATAAATTATTGAGGGCAGGACACTGAAACTTCCAATTATAGTTGTTAAATTGCCTTTTCCTCATTCTTTGTCAGGTTTCCTTTCTGTGTTTTGGGGCTCTGATTTTAGGTGAATATGCATTTATAACTGTTTTATGTTCTTGAGGTATTGACCCCTTTATCATTATAAAATGCCCCTTTTTGTTTCTAATAAAATTCTATCTTAAAGTCATTTTTTCCAGATTTTATTTTTACTACACTTTTTTTTTTTAGATATGACATTATAGGCACATCTTACCACAAACTATGGCAGATTAATAATTATTTATTTCTGGTAAATTATAGCAAATTTGCTCAACTTTAGCTCAATTTCCTCCCACATCCTTTATGCTATCATTGTCATTAGAATCCAAATAACAGTGTTATAATATTGCTTCGTACAATCTTGTGTCAATTAAAGAAGTAAAGAGACTAAATGAGAAATATATATGTCTATTGAGTCTTTTAAATTAAGGTGACATATACAGCACTTACAGTGTTCTCTATTTTTTCCTGAAGAGTTGAATAACCATCTGGTGTCATTTCTGACATCTGGTGTCAGTCTGAAGGAATTCCGTTATTAATTCTGGTAAAATGGGTCTGCCAGCAATTGACTCCCTTATTCTTTTTTTATCTTGGAAATATCTTTATTCCTCCTTCTCTTTTGAAGGCTAGTTTGGCTAGATACAGAATTCTTGGTTGACTTTTTTTTTTTTGTCTTACACTACTTTCAATGTAGTCTTACACTACTTTCAATGGAAAAGTGGCAGACATTCATTTCTGGCCTCCTTGTTTGTGATGAGAAGTCAGATGTTAATCTTATTGTGGGTTCTTTGAACATGATTAATTTGGTTTTCTCTTAAGGATTTCAATTTTTTTCTACGCCTTTTTGGAAAAACCCAAATGAACTTTTTGGCCAACCCAATATATCCATGAGAAGATATCTTGGTACTTAATTCTACCTTTTCCCTCTCTCCCTTCCTCCCTCCCTTCCTCCCTTCCTTCCTTTAGCTTCTTGGATGTGTGGATAAATACTTTTCATCCAATTTGGGAATTTTTTAGCCATTATTTCTTTAAATATTTTTCCTAATATTTTTGCTCCTCTCCTTCTTTGTTCCAGCTACATATATGGTGGTGTACTTGTTGGTATTGTACAGATCTCTGAGTCTCTGATCATTTTAAATCTTTTCTTCCCGTTCTGATATGCATATTAGATTACATAATTTCTATTGATCCACTGACAATGCCACTGAGCATGAATATCATCCAATGGTACAAATGCAGTGAGTCTCCTTAAACCTTTGCAGAGAAGATGCTAGTGTTCTTCTAGTGTGGTAATCCTAGAAGTGTGGTAATCCTTTATTCTGTCATACTGGGGAAAATTTGGGTGCAGCTTTAAACAAGAATGATGCAGATTCTCACTGTTCTTACTTTAAGTTTGGCAGGTTTACAAACACAAATACTTCTCATATTGTTGTATACCTTGCTTGATTTTCAGAGTGTCCAATGATTAGTTTCATCAATTTTGTAGTTTTAAAATTGCTATGGGGAGAAGATTTGCTCTTTGAAAATCCTGCATCTGCTTAACTTTTTCAACATATAGGAATTGGCTTAATAACTGTTTCAGTGTTCTTATCTGCTAATTTAAATATCTGTGCCAGATTCAATTGATTGGACTTTCTCCTATTATCCCACTTCTTTGTATTCCTGCTAATTTTTGTTTATATAGCAGACATTATGAGCTTTACCTATTTGAATTCTGGATATCTTTTTATTCCTATTAATATTCTTGAGCTTTCATCTGGAAAGTAGTTATTTGGAAACAATTTGATCCTTTTGTCTCACTTTTAATATCTGTTATAACATACTTCTGTGTAACCTAACCAAAGCCATATGAATCATACAGTATTCCAGTCTGACTTGTGGGAACAGACAGGTATTATTCCTAGCCCAATGTAAGTACAAGTATTGTTACCTTAAATCTTTTCTGATGGGTCTTTCCCAGGCTTCTAGTGTTTCTTCACTCAAGTTTGCTGATCAGTACTCTGCTGAATACTGAGTCAATTGCTTTGTAGATACCCAGAATTATCAGGCTGTATTGCTCTCTCCTTTCTAATAATTTTGCGTGTGATCTCTACCTTTCTTGTTTTCCCAGACTCCCAGGTCTTGATCCTTAACTCAGGAAGTCTGCTGAGCTTCATCGAGGCTTTTCCTCTATGTGCTTTGGCCTGGAAACTCTTGTCCAGTGTCTGGAAAAGTGTTGTTCATATATTTGATGTGATGCTTTAGTTTGTTTTAAACAGAGGTTAAATCCAGTTCCATTACTCCATCATGAATGGAAAAGTGGTAGTCTCTGTTTTTTGGGTTTTTTTAAGGAAGAAAAATTCCTTACTAACTTGAATAAGTATACATTGAGGGAGATAAGAGCTCCCACCATTGTGGCCAGGGTGTAAAATTAAAATGTAAAGTGTGATCCCCTGTTAAATTTGATACCAATGAACATAAAAGAAATCAGCAGAGCAGCAGATGGTACTGTTTGCAGCTCTGGGAGAGACTTGAGGCTCATAGTCACCATCTGCCTGCATAGCATTTTCTCAAACTTAGTATTTAGCAAAGTTTATTACTACTAAGCTTATGAGCATTATGAGACAGATTACCAAATTCCTGCATTCTACCATGCTTTAATTAAAGGAAATATATGTCATGTGTTGGATAGTTATGGAAGCTATGTGAAATATAACTACCACTGCCTGTTACTCTCCATAATAACTTCTGATTTTTCAGTTCAATGCCAAAAAGAAACACGCACTAGTTATACAATATACCTTTAAGAGGTCTGTGGGATCAATCCGTCATTGGGCTTTGTGCAAATTCTTATATAAATCCTATCCCTGAACACCTTTATTAAACCTAGCTGTTCACAGTTAGTGAAGTTCTCATGAATGCAGTTTGTGTTTCCTATTATAGATTGTAAAATGCTGATGGTTATATATTCTGTATTCTGAGCAACACATGTTCAGTAAATTTCAGAGCATTCATTGGCTAAAAGCATTATAGCTACACATATTGAAGTTTAATCAGCTGGTAGAGAAATTTGTTTAGATATAATAATGCTTAATTAATCTCAGCTTTGAATAGAGTTGCAAGTTCTGCATATAAATCTATAGATATCTTCCATCGTTTGCATAATCCTTATTCATAGTAATAGGTTGAAACATAGGCAAGGCTATTTTTGTAGGTCGAAAGTGGTCAAATTTGGCAACCTCATACAGTTCAAACTGACATAAGGCTACTTTACCATCTTTTGCCAACACTGAGATGATGCTTCTTCTGTTAATGATTTCCAAAACTGTTACATAGGTATTTTTTACTGTTATTGCTTTTAATATAAAGATACACAGTGAACACCTTGGTTACTAATATTTTAATTCTGTAATATTTCTGATTATAAAATCTTAATGTGAACTGAATAAAAAATGAATTTATAGTTGCTAAAGTGTGGTGAATCTTCACTAACTTTAAAGGCTTAAAATATATATATTTCAAGTGATTTTCAAATTTCTACACAGGAATAAGAATGTTACAATAACCAAGATAATTTGGGGGAAAAAATGCATGGGTGGTCCTTACTCTAATTCAAAACTATATTAAATAAACAATGTTTCCAAGCTGCACAATAAAGAAGGAATGCCTGTGTTTTCTTCCATCTTTGTTATTTCATAGATATGTGGCACTAGATGTGATACTTGACATTTCTGTTGCAGTTTTTTTAATAAGTAAAAGTAAAATAGTATTAACACCTACCTCAAAAGATTGTTTTAAGGATTAAATGAATCAATCCATTTGATGTATTTCAAAGTCTCTCAGGCATAGTGAGAACTCAATAAATGCTAGCTGTTGTAACTATTGTTATTTTAGGTGTATATTTAGTATGTAGAAGTGAGACAGCATGGATTTGCATTCTGGCACTTGATATTCTGGGACTCAGTTGTCTCATTACAAAAATGTAGATAAAAGAAGTACTTATTTCATAGGTTGTTATGGGTTTAAATGAGTTGATGAATGTAAACTACTGAAGATCTTGGTCTTTGAGGCTTAAAACTGACAAACTATTTTTCTGCCTGTATATAACTTATACAAATTTTAAGAAAATTATTGTAATTCAGGCCATGGAGACTATCTAATTTACCACTCCATCTCATCCCCAGTCTCCAAGCAAGTTTAAACACAGAGCTCTCCAAAAATTGATACATTCTCCATTGCATAAATCTCTGGGAAAAATATGAACCAAGACTAACACATTCATTTATGGAACAGAGAAGTTATTTTTTATGGTGTGGTGTTAAGTGTGTAGGAGACATGCAATAACAAAATAAAGATTGTTGGAGGAATAAAGACTTATATTGCTTCATTTCCATTATTGTACCTGTCTTTCAGAGAGACCAGCTAGGTCTACTGAGTACTCTGAGTCTGGACCCCACTGGGCCCCAAAGCAACTCATTGACCATCTTGGCTTTTCTTTATGTTCTCTGTAAAATCTTCCTGTGTCCACCATTTATATGGTATTGCCTGACCACTTGTTCCCTCATGGTAATATGCCTTAGGAATGGACTATGGCAACAAGTGGGCTGTGGGAGAGAGAAGATATGTGGGAATGGGGTCAGAAAGAGGTAGCATCCCCATTTTTCAGATGACCAAATTAATTTACCATAGTTTTTGGTACAGGTCATGGTTTTATGTGGATAAATGATGCTAACTGGTAAATTTTCAGGGTCATATTTTCTAAATTGAAGATACTCAGATCAATAACTTAGTGCTTGTATTTTTTTTTTCAGTGATTAGATAGTATAAATAAAATTTCCCTTTTGTTTACATAATTTTTAAGGAATATCAATCTAGATTTTCATGCAATACCTATAAATATATAAGGTAAGGCAGACTGATTAAGGAAAAAATAGCTTGCTTCATACAATAGGCAATTTCATTATCTAATTTACAGAATACTCAACAGCCTCTATTTTGTATATAAAGCAATCAGGATTTTGGCTACTTTACTAAATAGGTGATACGATAGCTTACTTTAATTGAAATTAAGAAATTTCATTTGCTTCCTGTGCAAAATCAGCACAAGTTTTGCTTTAAAGACATACTGAAAATATTTTAGAATAAATGCTATAAATCTTTGGAAAAAATAACTTAAAGGAAACATAAGACCATTTCAGTTAAATCAAGCTAAAAATATTCATTCTTTGTAAAGTAATATTTATGATTTATTTCATTCCTTCTTCCATATAATAACATTTAGGAAGTCATAATAATCCATTTCTCTGGTGATTTTAATTCCTAAAGTAGATCAGCTCCCATTATATTAGACATAAAGTAAGTATTTGCATATTGCTATTACTACTCTCATATACACAAGGATATAAATGTGGAATAACTGTATATACTTCTCACTTTTATGTCACTAAAAAGTTTTATGTGTTTGGGTAAATATTTTTAGAGCCCAGTATAGACAAAGCAAACATTTTCTAGCATATTTTTGTGTGCACTCTGACCTCTGGATTTTTGAATTATAAATGAGAATAATAAATCCGCACAGTCTTTGTTATAATAATAGCTCTTTTGATATGTTTATAACATTCAAATATTGTATTCAAACAGAGATAAGTGGAGTGGTGGTTAATATATAAACCACATGTAAGTTAGCAAATGAATAAATAAATACACTTTGACCCAGTATTTCTACTTTAGGAATTTGTCAAAAGAAGTTAGAGATGTGGATGAAAAAAGCCTTTAGCAGATATCCCAGCTTTATTTACACCTGAAAACAATTAAAACACTATATAATTTGTATACTAGTAATGTGAAGTCTCAAAAATAAATTATAACACACTTCTGTGTTGGAATACTAAAAACAATGGTGTATAAATGTATTGATAGACAATGTAGTGTAGCTGAAAAAACCAAAACAAAACAAAGACAGAGTGGTTTGTACAACAGATGCTAAGAGAAACACAAACAGAGAGAATATTAAACTTGTTCAGAGAAAAATGTTAACAGTATCTATCCCTCTGTCAGATGGATTGCACAGGATTTTTCTTTTTCTTTTTGTGCTCTTTTGTATTGCATTTAGGAATGTCTATACTCTTTAAAATTCTTCCATAGAAAGGATAAGGCAATCTACCCTGAATTAGTCACATAGAACAACTACAATAAATCTGATGTATTGCCATCATAAAACATTTGTCGAGAGCTTTACATACGAAAGATATTAAAACTAGACAGTCATAATTGCTCAGTTCTTTGGTTTCAATCCTTGAATAGCTAATGAAAGAGGAATCAGGGCATGAAAAATAGTGATGTATTACTTTTATCTATCTATCTATCTATGCAAATAATGAACTAAATAATATTCCTTTAAATAAGAATGTCTTATGATAAACTACCAGTTTTACTGTAAACCTATAACATCAGTGTTAGAACTCTTACCCACAAGTTACTATTATTGTCCAGTTTATTGATTTTGGACAGTCATATGATTATGGTAACATGTGGAGAAGACATGGGTGTTCAACCAAGTTTGATCACATTGAAATCATTAGATTACCACTCTATGATTATAGTTGCCTGAAAGATGAAATCCTTTAAACTGAATCAATCATTTACTCTGAGTGATCAACATGGAAACTGTTACATTTTACTACTGCTGAAATCTACAGTCAGTCTCAAACGTTGTTTCCAGAAACTAAGTTATCAGTAAGGTAGCAGGATACATAAAGAAATTGGTTGCATTTCTTTACACCAACAATGAAATATCAGAATGGGAATGTAAAAAAAAAAAAACCTTTTAAAATCACACCTCCAAAAATAAAATACTTGGGAATAAACCTGAACAAGGAGGTGAAAGGCTTATACACTGAGAACTATAAAACATTAATAAAGGAAATTGAAGATGAGTCCAAGAAATGGAAAGATATCCCATGCTCTTGGATTGGAAGAATTAATATTATTAAAATGGCCATATTACCCAAAGCAATCTACAGATTTAATGTGATCCCTATCAAATTACCCATTAATTTTTCACAGAACTAGAACAAACAATCCTAAAATTCATATGGAACCATAAAAGACTGAGAATCGCCAAAGTAATCCTGAAGAAAAAGAACAAAGCCGGAGGCATAACCCTCCCAGACTTCAGAGAGTACTACAAAGCTACAGTAATCAAAACAGCATAGTATTGGTACAAAAACAGACATATGTATCAATGGAGCAGAATAAAGAGTCCAGAAGTAAACCCACACACCTACAGTCAATTAATCTTCAACAAAGCAGGCAAGATTATAGAATAGGAAAAAGTCTCTTCAGCAAGTGGTGTTGGGAAAGTTGGACAGCTGCATGTAAATCAATGAAGTTAGAACACACCATCTCACCATACACAAAAATAAACTCAACATGGCTTAAAGACTTAAACACAAGACATGACACCATAAAACTCCTAGAAGAGAACATAGGCAAAACATTCTCTGACATAAATTGTTACCAGTGGTTTCTTAGGTCAGTCTCCCAAGGCAATGGAAATAAAAATAAAAATAAATAGATGGGACCTAATCAAACTTACAAGCTTTGGCACAGCAAAGGAAACCATAAACAAAACAAAAAGACAATCTATAGAATAGGAGAAAATATTTTCAAATGAGGAGACTGACAGTGGCTTAATTTCCAAAATAAACAAACAGTTCATACAGCTCAACCAGAAAACCCAAACAACCCTATCTAAAAATTGGCAGAAGACCTAAATAGACATTTCTCCAAAGAAGAAATACAGATGACCAACAGGCACATGAAAAGATGCTCAACATCACTAATTACTAGAGAAATGCAAATCAAAACTACAATGAGGTACACCACTTCACACCAGTCAGAATGGCCATCATTCTACGAAAAAGTCTACAAATAGCGAAGTCTGGAAAGGGTGTGGAGAAAAGGGAACCCTCCTACACTGTTGATGGGAATGTAAGTTGGTGCAGCCACTGTGGAAAACAATACACAGGTTCCTCAGAAAACTAAAAATAGAATTACTATATGATCCAGCATTCTCACTCCTGAGCATAGATCCAGACAAAACTATAATTCATAAAGATACATGTACCCCTTTGTTCATAGCAGCACTATTCACAATAGCCAAGATATGGAAACAATCTAAATGTCCATCAACAGATGACTGGATAAAGAATATATGGGGGCTTCCCTGGTGGCGCAGTGGTTGAGAGTCTGCTTGCCGATGCAGGGGACACGGGTTCGTGCCCCGGTCTGGGAGGATCCCACATGCTGCGGAGCGGCTGGGCCCGTGAGCCATGACCGCAGAGCCTGCGCGTCGGGAGCCTGTGCTCCGCAATGGGAGAGGCCACGACAGTGAGAGGCCCGTGTACCACAAAAAAAAAAAAAAAAAAAAAAAAAATATATGGTACATATATACAATGGAATACTATTCAGCCATGAAAAAGAACAAAATAATGCCATTTGCAGCAACATGGATGCAACTACAGATTATCACACTAACTGAAGTAAGTCAGAAAGAGAAAGATAAATACTGTGTAATATCACTTACATGTGGAATCTAAAATATGACACAACTGTACCTATCTATAAAATAGAAACAGAATCACAGACATAGAGAACAGACTGGTGGTTTCTGGGGGGAGGGGCTTAGGGGAAGGATGGAGTGGCAGGTTGGGGTTAGCAGATGTAAGCTTTTACATAAAGAAGGGATAAACAAGTTCCTACTGTATAGCACAGAGAACTATATTCAGTGTCCTGTGATAAACCATAATGGAAAAGAATATTAAAAAAGAGAATTATATATAACTGAATCGCCTTGCTGTACATCAGTAATTAACACAAATTGTAAATCAACTATACTTCAATAAAAAATGAAAAAAGAAAAGAAACTGAATTATTCTTGAGCTTCTTGCACATATATTCCAAATCATACCTCTATTCAAAATTATCCCCTTTGATCAAATAAAGCTGTTCTTAATTGTAATACAGCTTTCTTTTCCTCAATTGTGTAAATCAGGGCTCAGCAAATGTTTTCTGTAAAGGGCTAAATACAAGATACTTAGCCATATGGCCTCTGTTGCAAGAATTCAACGCTGCCATTGAAGTGTAAAAGCAGCCACAGACAATATGTGAATAAGTGAGTATGCTGTGTTCCAATAAAACTTTATTTACAAAATGGGCAGCAAGTTGGATTTGACTTGTGGGCTATAGACTGCTGACTCAATCCGGATACATGATTCAATTGTCCACTCTGTGATATTTGCTTAAATTTAGTTCTGAACTAATAGTGCAAATGCCTATATAAAGCTAATAGGACATTATGAACATTAAAGAGCAGAATGAAGAATTATACAATTTTATATGAACATGGATGTTCATTCATAATTCTCCTGAATTTTGCATACAGCAGGGTAATGAATCTGACAAATACGCTGAAGGTTCTCTTCCTTCCCCTACCCAATCGCAACATATTTACTTTGTAGCCTGAAAGAAGATTATTTAACTTCTATCATGTGCCAGAGATATTTTCTAATTTTTAATCTTTACATCAATGCTGAGATATATTTTTAATGTTCTCATCTTAGTGATGAACAACTGAGGTTCAATGAAGTTAAGCAACTCATAGAATGGGATAGAAAATGTCAGGTAAACAAAAGCTATTTATTCCAGTATTATAGGAGAGAGCTAATCCTCAGGTTAAATCTGTTTGCGCCCTCTGACCCTTGTACATGAAATGGATAGTTTTATACAGTTGAACAAATAATAGTTTTAATACATCACAAATTATATGAATTAATGGAAAGTTAAAACATTTTTTCTTTGGATTATTTCTATGATTAAGTAATAAAAACTGAAACTTGTCTAGCTAACTCATTTGTTATAGCTAAATATCTGCAGTGACTTTGTGAACATCTTACATTTCAAGTTTGAGATATACGTGTATCTTACATTATATATGTATATATCCTATTGTGTGTGTGTGTGTGTATATTTGTGTGTGTATATATGTGTGTGTGTGTGTGTGTATATATATCTCCCCAAAGTACATTGTGATATATTGCTATTCTGAGCTTCAAAATATTCATATACTTCACATAGGTATAAGAATGTTCTATGAGCTAAGAAAAAAAGGTTTTTTGTCCTTGTTCTTAGAAGAACTATTCTGTCACTGAATTTTATAAAATGAATTTTATAACTGTGTTGCTCCTTAAGCTTTTTTTGGGGGGGGAGGTGCTGTCTACCATTCTAACTCTTCTACCCAGCTCTTTTTCAAAGCCAACTATCTAGAAATTGCAAATAGCATAAAACCTAAATATTAGAATGAGTGTATGTTCATTTTGTGTAGCAAAACTATAGTTCAGTGACATTTTGTATTAAATAAGTTTTAGGGGACATCCCCTGAGAAAGCTATATGCTACTTATAGTATTTCTGCTATGAGAAAAAGCAGTACACTCAGCTCTTCTATTAGTGTTGACTCTTGTTTATTTATTCATTCAATGCAAAATCATTGAGCCCCTAATCTTGACTAGGCACTATGTCTGAATCTATTTTCACTTAATAACATGCTAATTTCAATACTAGGAATTTTCAAGTGATGTAACAGAAGGCAGAAAGAAGACTTTAATTTAGACTGGGCTATCAGGGACAGTTTATTAGATGAAATGTTGCCAGAGTTCTCTGAATCAATGAGTATATTAGCTGGGTGATTGATAAGTGGGAAATTCAGAAAGGGAATGGCAAAGGGAGCAGAATGTCTGGGAGTCTGTCAAGGATTTCTCATTCTCTGACAGCAGAGATGTGCACCCTGAGGAAGGGTTGCTAGGAAAAGGTGTTTTTAACGCTGTAGGTGTTTGGGTGAAGTAGCAATTGGTGGTAGTGATTTTGTATCAGTCACAAAGGTAGGCTGAGGTTCTAGTGGCAAAACAGACAGGGTGTGGAAAGGAACTTCTGCTTTTTGCAGAAATGGATAAAGTACTAAGAAATCATGAACTCCATGGTCTAGACCATTCCTCTGTGTGTATATTACATCACAGGTACCAGATTTCAACTCTGCTTCCATTGAAGGGTCAAGTAACTTTTGTTCTGAGAACAATGCAAGTTGCATAATGTGGCCTTATCAATTTTTCTTTATTGTTAATATTTATAATTTACCTATATTATTTAAAGGTGCACTTTATTACTGACACCATCTTCACCCAGAATTTCTGCTAAGTAAACACAAATTTAGGATGTAATGCAAACTTTCTGACACTAAATCTTCCTGTGATGACTAAATTAATGGAGGAGATAAAGTAGTCAGAGATATTTATGACACTGATTTAACACCTTCCTCAAATTTAGTGTATCACAAAATTTGGGGGTACTAATTTTATGTGTGACACTCAACTAGTACATTATACAGTACCTAGTTTAACTGTTATAGAAACCCTATATGGCAAGAAAAATTATACCTACTTTACTAATAAAGAAACAGACTCAAAGATTTAGTAAACCCTCTGGACTTTTACAGATAATAAATGATTAAGCAATATTCAAACTTGCTTACCTTTTTGCTATCCCTTACTATAATAACTTAGCATAGATAAATTCCAGGGTAGAAATATGAGTCACAAAGACACTTTCCTAAAGGCATTAGGTAAAGTCCAATTTTCCTTATGTTTAGGAAAAGTTCAGTTTGCCTAAAATTAATGTATTTTGAATGTTTACAATGAAATAAAAGTAAATAAATAACAAGGTGAAATATAATTTATTTACATTAATATTTCACGTTACAGTACCTAAAACCACTATTTTAAGAGTTCTTTAGTTGTTCTATATATACATATTAGAATAATCCTATATGTGAGAGATTGGATAATTCAGAAGTAAAAAAAAATATATCATTCAGTGTGTCCACAGACAATTTAGAGTAAGCTTAAAATGATAAAAAAAAATTAGCAGAAAGACACAAAATGCAAACAAAACAAAACTAAAAAGGGTGGCAGTATGCTCATATTTTAGGTAAACTACTAACTATGCAAATTGTTCATAAGATGATTCGGTGTGGTATAAATTCAGTTTAGTTTGTCTAATGTAGAATCTAGCCAGGACTCAGGCTAGGTAGTACTTCAGTGGATGAGCAGCTGGAGAAGGAAAAGATGGTAGAAAAGGGAAGAAAAGGGATTTCAGGGACCAACCGGATTAGAGATCTGGTCTCGGAAATATGTGGCTTGTACCTTAGTGTTCAATGGGACTGTGTTCCTTTTCTGTGGCTGCTGTAACAAACCACCACAACCTTGGTGGTATAAACAACAGTTTATTCTCTTATAGTCCTGGAGGTCAGAAGCTCGAAATTAATATCGCTAGACCAAAATCAAGGTACTGGCAGGGCCTCACTTTTTCCAGAGAATCTAGGGGAGGTGGAAAATCTGTCCTTGTCTCTTTGTTTCTGGTGGCTGCCAAAATTCCTTGGCTTGTGGTCACATCACTCCAATATTTGCCTCTGTGACCTACTCCTCTTCCATGTGGCCAAATCACTCTATGCCTCCCTCTTAAAAGGATACACTTGATTTCATTTAGGCCACTTGGATAATGGAGGATAATCTTCCTATCTCAAGAGGCTTAATTTAATCATATCTCCAAAATCTTTTTTTTTTCAAATAAAGTAATATTTACAGGTTCCAGGGATTAGGACATAGATTTTTTTTTTGGTGGCAGGGGGACATTATTCAGCCTACCATATGGACATAGCGTAGGATGATATTTATATCTATATTTGGATTTGCTTGGATTCAAACATCAAACACTAATTTCTCAATTAAGAGCTAAGAGTAGGTACTGGAAGAATACTAATGTGGTTCATAGACTAGAAGAAAAGAAAAACGAAGTTCTGGAAATGGCCAGGATTCTTGGGTAAGTCAGGTACCAGGTGGTATAGATCCTGGAGCTCCATGTTATTCCATCTAGAGGGTGAGGGAATTAGGGTGTTTAACCTACCAGCTCCTGTCAGTTATCAGTGAGGGCTGCTATTATGAAGTGTTAATTCCTCATCACTTTTGGCTTGCCACACATGTGCACAGAGAGGGCTCTAGTAGCTAAGAAAGTCCACAGAAAGAAATGCAGGTGTTATCAGACGGAGGTTGGGCCAACGTGCATGGAAATGGTAATGGCTAAGTGGTGTGGTGAGGCATCATTATCTACAATACTGTATCCTACAGCTATTGCCGGCTTTGGGTGTCACATTATCTTTCTTTCACCAAATCAATGAAAGTAGCTCTTGTCCAATTCAAATTTGAAAACTCCTAAGGAAAGAGTCTGTTAGGGCTGGCATTTGTCATTTCTTGAATAAATCCCTATGAATAGGGAGATGGATTCTTGAGAAAATGAGACAACTCCAAGTCAGGCTACATGGTCTGAACTTGGGGGGAAACAGTTTGCAACTAAAAGTAGGTAATATTCCCGGAATAAAACTGTTATGATTTGTCTATTATTTACAGAAAATAAAAAGGAGGTCAATAAAGTGAATGGGACACAAAATTCAGGTATTTTAGTCTCTTGGGGCATAACTGAAAACTCAGTATGATCTATCTGGCTTGATACCAGATTACAGGCAGCATCTGAGTACATATACAATGGGCTGTAGGTGCTACAGGGAAGAGGACGAGAACTAGGTGTGGTGTGAGGGGTGTAGGAAAATAACTGGGATTAAGGGCATCAATTGAGTTCCAATGAAACTGCTGTACAATCAGAATTTGACCTAGGCATCTAGTTATAGTGAATAAGCAAACGTGGCATTCCCGTAAACTACACTGCAATTGAGTGCACTTGCTATTCATCGGTAGATTCACCATAAATACCCATATACTACAATGAGAATAAAACTGATAGTTCCAAACTCTACCACTGGTGAGGAGAGGGCTTACTATGTTCTGCTGCCTAGATGGGAACTGGTTTAAGTCTTGATGAGAGTGAGTTCGTAATTTGGAGGCCTCAGTTTCTGTAGCCATGAGGGGTCAGGAGAAGTAGGAAGCAATGATCCCTACAGTAATGAGTCTAAATAGTCATCTTCTTACTATATTTTTATTAGAAACTTATTTTTAAAAGTTCAAAACTATGTGACCTTAAATAATGCTCTTTTTTTTTTTTTTTTTTTTTTTGCGGTACGCAGGCCTCTCACTGTTGTGGCCTCTCCCGTTGTGGAGCACAGGCTCCGGATGCACAGGCTCAGCAGCCATGGCTCACGGGCCCAGCCACTCCGTGGCATGTGGGATCTTCCCGGACCGGGGCATGAACCCGTTTCCCCTGAACCGGCAGGCGGACTCTCAACCACTGCACCACCAGGGAAGCCCAGTGCTCATTTTTAAATAGACTGCCAGTCATTATAGAATCTAAGAAGCCAGTTGAAGAGGCTGCAACAAACCTAATCTAGTTTTAATTATTTTGGACAGAAGGAAAAAATGAGAACTGAATCAGTTTTCATTTATCCTGTTGTAACAGCACATGTGCAGTCTGTGTAAGGGCAATTTTTTAATGCAGGGTTTTGCTTTTCGGTAGAACTATTAAGACCTGCTACCTTTATACTTTATTTTCATGCTTCTAGGGTTTACGATGGAACTTTAATGTTCATGCTTTCGTTTCACAGGATTAAATATTAAACAATATCACTAACTAGATTCGGTACATTTACTTTCCAAGTAATTGGATTGTGGATGAACCTGCTGCTGCTGTTCATTAGTCTGTAACTTCATAAGACTTTAACTTTATTCTGCTTTTACAACACTGCAATTTGGAAACTTTCCACAGGCTGAGAGAAGCTGAAAATGGTTGGATATGGCTTGACATTGCCTTTGGGATGCGGTATCATGCTCACCAACAAAGGTATCATGCCATCAGTGTTGAACTATAATACACAGCAAGCCATATCATTCAAAATTCCCCACCTCAACATAGATGTCACTATCAGTAATTTAACAGTAGCTTTACTTTCTTTAAAAATTAGCTTTAAAGTGATGTATGCTCATTGTAGAAGATGTGGAAAATTGATGAAAATTTTAAAGACACCTATAATTTCTCTACTCAGAGATAACACTGCAAATATTTTCTTGTACATAAGTTTATACCTCTCAAATCTGTTGTTTTTCTTTTAACATTATATTATGAGTATATTCCCTATTTTAAAATTTTTCCTAAGTATATTTTAAAAGAGCTGCCTACTCTTTATTCTTATGGCTGTACCATGATATAGGTAATCATTCATTGCAGGACTTTTGTATTGCTTCCAATTGTTTGCTGCCATAAATAATGGCATGATAAAATCTTTGCACATAAATCTTTGTTCTTATTTCTGATAATTTCTTTAGGAGATATTCCCAGAAATGGAATTTCTGGGTCAATGAGAATGAATATGTTTAAAGTTTGGATATCTTTCCAAACTTGCTTTCCTAAAAGACTTTATGATCATATTTGTATAACTATCTTGAGTTTATGATCATGCCTCTCTCACTATACCCTACCAGATTTGTATGTTAAAAAGCATTTTAATTAATTGCCTAATACTAGTCTAATATTTGAATAAGTTATGATACCATCACTAGATGGAATCATACGCATTTCATTAAAATTAAAATTATGCATATTATGTTGCCGCATTAAGCTTACTGATGATATGCTATTAAGCAAAACACATGATATAAAGTTGAATATACTCCATCATCGCAAATATGCAAATATGTATGCATATGGAAATTATTGGTCAAAGATGATGACCAATAACAATAAAACCTAATAATAATAGAGTACCTTAAAAGGAGACAGCTTACTATATAGTTAATAAAAACCAATGTAACATTATGTGCTTAAAATTCATTATCTCATTCCATTTTATAATAACCATGAGAAGGAGATCCTGAAGCTTGAAGATTTTATGCAAAGGTCAAATAATCATACAGGATGACAATATGGTTCTGGAATTTAAACCCAGGTTGCTGACTTCAAATCCACAATTAGGATAGTAAGCTTATATTTGAATCCCTTAAATATGTTTCTAGTCCCTAAACTTTATAAGACGATGCTGCATATTCTTTATGGTAGAATAATGTAAAATGTTATATTTAAGAGAAACCACAATGAATAAGCTTCTTATGATTTCATAGAAAAGAAAGAAATCACTAAGAACCAAATAACAAAAGGACTTATAAGACACAACTCTGAGTAGGAAAACAAATGTTTCAAAAAACATGAAAAAATAATATTCTACCTAACAGTTAATCAGTGAAATGCAAGAAAAACAATACAATAACATCCATTCAACCCAATCCAAGGATGAAGAATAACTGAATGTTGCTCAGAATTCAGTGTTTATATTTTATTATTATGACTCTGATATAAATAAATTATTATTTTAATATAACTAATGCTCAATTGCTTTTTATTACCATGAATAAAGGTATACATTGTAGTAAAGATATAGGCTGATTCTTCATATAATTCATGACTTTATTTTTCTTAAACATTCAGTAAACTTAATATTTTTCATTGATAAAATACATTCTTTAATTCTTTCAAGAAATACTGATTGATTGCCTATCAAGTGCTAGGCGTTATTGTAAGAGCTATGGATATATACTATATCCAACAAACAAAAATACTTGTCCTTTTTATCTTATACTCTACTATGGAATTCAGATAACAATCTAGATAAATCATCCAACTCTGTGTTCTATTATATATTGATAAATATATAAATAAATGCCATTTATAATAAGACAGGAAAGAGAAACATGAAATTTTAGAGAGGAGATCTTGAAATTTTACATATTTTACAAAAATACATACATATTTTACATCATTGAGAAAGTGGTTTTGCAGTACAGACTTCAAGGAAATAAGAGAGGGCACCATGAGGAAATTTGTGGCAAGAGCATTCCAGGCAGGGCTAAGCAATGTTTGCAAAGACCCGGTGGTGGAGGATTTATTAGTTTGCTCTTAGGAGCAGAAATGCCAAAGTAACTGCAACAGCATAGTTAGGGAGAGATAATAGGAGAAGACCAGAGAATTAAGGGGGGCTACATAAGATTTTGTAATCAAGGTGATCATATACCCAAGTTTATGCCTGTTATTTTGGGGTGATTATTAATAATGTGGTATTCACTCTCAAAAGTGTCCCAGTTTGGATAATAAGTCACCATGATTGTAGTATGGAGTTTGAATTTTACCGTAATAGTTTGTCATTGGATGGTTTGAACAGGTGGATGATATAATCTGTCTTATGCTTCACTTGAATAACTCAGATGGCTCCACTGAGAGTAGACAGAAGAGGGTCAAGAGCTGAGCTAGATACATTTATTATTTAAATTTATCCAAATTTAATAATGTCTTTTGAAGCAAAAAAAAAAAAAAAACCAACCAGAAAGTGTCTGGCCAAGATTATGTGTGATGTTTAGATGTCATGAATTTTTAATCCTTTTTAATTTGGAGCAATTTGTCCCTCTTCCTTTGTCTTTCATGACCTTGCAATTTTTTAACACTACATAGAAATTATTTTGTGGAATGTACCTCAATTTGGATTCATCTAATATTCACTCTTGTTCATAAGTCGTATTGATTACCCTCAGTATTTCATGTCAAGATGTCACAATATAAATTTATCCCATTACTGATGATCTTAAGTTTGGTCACTTAAGGTGGTATTTGCCTAGTTTTTACAACTATAAAAGTGTCCCTTTTGTAATAAATATCTTCTTATCAAATAATTTTAACATGCATTGATTAGTTTTGCCTGAATAAATGATACCTTTATGGTATCATATTTCAAATTGGTGATTTTCTAATTCTGTCAATCTTTTTATATCTATTAAAGGACATTCCACTGTAAGAAAAGCTTTTTATTCTTCCCTTATAGATTTACAAATTTTTCCACTGTAAGAAAAGATTTTTATTTTTCCCTTATAGATTTACAAATTTTTCCACAGTAAGAAAAGTTTTTTATTCTTCCTTTATAGAGTTACATTTTAATCAGAAAGTTATAAAGGTTTACAATCATTTTTTATGCTTAAATAGTTTCAGATTTGTCCATGAAAACTCCTTCAAAGCATGTTCTTTTGGTAGGTCCCTATCATCCTTTGACATGTCTTCACAATTTGACAACATAAGGTGTTACATGTTTCATCACGTGATTTCCCAGGCCTAGTCACTGGACACACACCTACACACACACACACACACACACACACACACACACACACACACACTGTCAACTATTGATGGAAACTACTGGTCTATATGATCAAAGAAGATAGGAGAGTGGTAATCCTGGGGATTGAAACATGATGCTCATGAACAGGCTGTTTCACATACACAGAGGCTGGAATGGTATCGTTCAGCTCATGTGAAAGGAGAAAAAGTCAGCCATTCATTTGGATGTTTGGGGTCTCACTGCGCCAAAACTCTGGTTTTTTTGGAGGCACATTTTGAGACTTGTGCCAAACAAAAAGGGCTGCTTGCTTCATTTCTCTCTGGTTCTATGCCAAGGAAGACACATTTGAGTTTCAAAATCATAATCAGAAGTTGTGTTTTTCTTATTCTGGCAGAAGATTCATATCCCTCTGCTCTTCTTTAAGTTCTTTCTCTGCTTTGCCAAGGTCTTGCCTTTATGCGATTCTCAGAACTCTTTTAAGACACAACTCTAATGTGCAGCTTCCTGTTTTATGTAAGTAACTTTTGAACAGATGCTATTTCTGAGTGGGTTAGGAAATACACTGGCATATTATTTTTGAAGGAGAAGTTAAAGATAATTAATATTGTTAATTCTATTTAGCAAAAAAGTATTACTTTTTCCTACAAGTTTGCTGAATAATAATATCTATCCTAGGACCAGTAACTATTAATGCTAGATTATTGCCTATTGACAACAGAAAGAGAAGCAAGCATAGTTTGACTTGTAAGTATAAGGGAAAATTATTGTAAAGTAGTATAGGCCATACGTTCCACATTGTGCCAAAGTGTCAGGATGAAAATTTTAAGAAGTAATGAAGGAACTAAAGATGAAAAAAAAAAAAAAGGGAGGAAAGAAGGAAGGAAAAAATAAAGGAAGAAAGAAATAATTCACTTCATACCTAAATGATTTCTAATAACACTTTTTTCAGTATGTCATCTCCACATGTATTTTTCTTTCTTTGAAGATTTTTCCCCTTTTTCTCCTTTTTCTTTCTTACAAATCCATGAGTATAAAGTATGTTGAGGGGCTTCTCTGGTGGTGCAGTGGTTAAGAATCCACCTGCCAATGCAGGGGACACAGATTCGAGCCCTGGTCTGGGAAGATCCCACATGCCGCGGAGCAACTAAGCCCGTGTGCCACAACTACTGAGCCTGCGCTCTACAGCCCATGAGCCACAACTACTGAGCCTGTGTGCCACAACTAATGAAGCCCATGTGCCTAGAGCCTGCGCCCCGCCACATGAGAAGCCCGAGCACGGCAACAAAGAGTAGCTCCTGCTCGCCGCAACTAGAGAAAGCCCGTGCACAGCAACGAAGACCCAACACAGCCAAAAATAAAAATAAATAAATAAAATAAATTAAAGAAAAAGAAAGCTATGTTGATATGTACTAGCCCCTAATATAACATTATCATGTGACAGAAATGGGGATAATGATAATAAAATAATATCACTGCTGATGACTCAAACTAAAGTTGACTTCTCATTATCTCCAGTTAGATAAATGACGTAAAAAGCACTTCATGTTTGGCTATTATCTCAAAACATTGTAAAATATGCTAAAGTTTAAATAACCTGAACTGCAATTACCTCCCAATTATCCCTGACATTAAAAACATAATTGTTGCCTGTGCTTAACCCACAGACTTCTGATTTATTTACTACCAACTTATGATAAAATTATTTTTGCTCTCCTTGACAAATTAAAGCAGCATTATTTTAATAAGTCACTTTAAGGTTGCATCAGAAGCTTACAGTCCAAGTCATAGCTTAAAATGTGTAATTTTCAGGCTTTCAATCAGGTTCAAACTTGAAAGAGTTGATGTACTTCTTACCCTACACTGAACAAATGTTCAAAACATTTGAAATAAGGCATCATTACCAGTGGAGATAAACAGGTTGAGAACAAGGTACTTAGGTAAGAAATTAAGAGCAAAATAATTTCTGCAGAAAATAATGTATACTGTTGTAAACAAACAAAATTTCTTTTTTGGCAACAGTGAAGATTACTTTCCCTCATGTTAGTCCTCTCAAAAACTTAAACTGATTGTAATTTTCCTGGCTATCAAATCCAAATTTCAATGACTAATTACATTGTTTTTAAGTTTCTGGAAGCATATTTCATTTGTGAAGTGCCAGGGTTTGAGAAGTTAGTTGTAGGTTCTACTCCTTGTGACTTTTTAAAAGTATATTCTTCCAGAAAACAAATTTTTATTTTAGGAAAGAAAAGACTTCATACTTGAACTGAAAATGGAGGATTGAGCAAGGTACATTTAAGAAAATAGGTTAAAAAATAATTAGAGTCTAATGAAGCTCATTTTGACTTTGATGAAAACTAAGTTAATTTAAAAGTGAGTCATATTCAAGACTTTCTTTCAGTGCTCATACATCAAATCAGAGAACAACAGTCATATGTTATGAATGGTAATATAAATTTCTGTTGATATTTAGAAGAGATTTGTATTGTAAAAATCTCTCGTTAAAGAATTGTATGTGTGTGTGTGCATTTGTATTTGTATATTTATATATAGTCATATATTAATATATATTTAACATTCATATATATATGTACCCATATATATACAATATATATGTGTTTATGTACAATGTATATGTATTTAGATATACATATGCATATTTATTTGCATATCAGTACTTAGGTATGAATTTACATGAAATATTATAAATATGTATGAAAACTATCTAACAAGCAACTTGTTCCTTAAACATGGAATCATATGTGACTTAGAATTTAAGCACTTCAGCATCCTCTACTGTAGTCTCATACAATAACATCACATTCTTTAATGTACAGTGCTCACAATGAATAACTGGATTGATCCTTCAATCTCAAAAAAAAAAAAAAAGAAAGAAAGAAAAGAGAAAACAAGCATGTTTTGGCACAACCAGAAAATTAGGAAAGAATGTGCAAAACTGGTCAAATGATAAAAGTGAACCATTTTCTCCCCTCTTTGCTGAGCCCATTAATCAGTCTGTCATGACAATGCCTATGATATTTATATCTGCCTAGAAACAATAAAAGTTCACTTTTCCCTTCTCCAAAAAAGTTGCTATGCTATGTTGACATTTTCACCCTGGAGGAAAGCCATACTGCACTGAACAGATGCTGCAAACTGGTTCACTCATGCTAATTCTGTGTAAATATGCTTACCAGCCGTGCTCAAAAATAGATTCACAGCAATATATTTTGAGGCATATATATGATCCCCCAAAAAAGTTTAAATACAAACAGAATTGAAAAGAAAGTTTCCATTTGATTTGCTGATATAATTAGAAACATGTATCATTATTTCTTTTCTGATTTTTTTTTTTTTTTTTTTTTTTTTGCGTTACGCGGGCCTCTCACCGTTGTGGCCTCTCCCGTTGCGGAGGACAGGCTCCGGACGCGCAGGCTCAGCGGCCATGGCTCACGGGCCCAGCCGCTCCGCGGCATGTGGGATCCTCCCAGACCGGGGCACGAACCCGTGTCCCCTGCATCGGCAGGCGGACTCTCAACCACTGCGCCACCAGGGAAGCCCTTTTCTGATATTTTTAACTTAGATCTTTTTACAGGGAGAAACTGAACTTCTTGGTGACAGATAACATGTGTTTTTAGCCTTGTATGTTATGAACCTGTGGGTCTGACCCAAGTTGGATCCTCAACAAATATTTATTGTGCTCAAAGGTTGAAAACTGAAACACTTAAATATAAAAACATTTAAAATAGTATTTAAGGTCTGTATCCTTTTAAGGACTATATAGATTAAGTTTTTGTGCTTAATCAAGTCTTACTGTTGTTGCTTGAGTGCTTACTGATATATTTTGATTTAAATTTGCTATATTACTGTTTTCTCTTTGTCCCACCTTTTCTGTATTTTTTACTCCTTTCTTTTCTTCATTTGTAAATAATCAGTTGTTTCAGTTTTCCATTTACCTCTTTATAGCTTACCCAGTATACATTCTCTTTCTATTCTCTTCAGGGTCACGCTTGATATTACAACACGCATTCTTGATCTTTTAAAATTTAATATAAATAAGTAGTTTTATCACTTAGTTAAGAGAAAGATCTTACAATTTGCTTAACCACATTCAATTTGCTCTGAACTGATGCAACAATATTGTGTGTGTTATATAAATGTATAATATAAAATAACCACAAACGAAGACCTAGACAGACATTTCTTCAAAAAAGAAATATAGATGGCCAACAGGCACATGAAAAGGTGCTCAACATCACTAATTATTAGAGAAATGCAAATCAAAACTACAATGAGGTACCACCTCACACCAGTCAGAATGGCCATCATTAAAAAGTCTACAAATAAAGGCTGGAGAGGGTGTGGGGAAAAGGGAACTCTCCTACACTGTTGGTGGGAATGTGAGTTCATGCAGTCACTGTGGAACATAGCATGTACGTTCCTCAGAAAACTAAATATCATATGATAGTGCTTATATGTGGAATCTAAAAAAAAAAGGTGCAAATGAACTTATCTACAAAACAGAAATAGAGTTACAGATGTAGAAAACAAACTTAGTTACCAGGGGCTAAGGGGTCAGGAGGGACAAATTAGGAGATTGGGACTGACTTATACACACTACTATATATAAAATAGATAACTAATAAGGACCTACTATACAGCACAGGGAACTCTACTCAATACTCTGTGATAGCCTATATGTGAAAATAATCTTAAAAAAAAAAAAGAGTGGATACATGTATATGTATAACTGATTCATTTTGCTGTACACCTGAAACTAACACAGCATTGTAAGTCAACTATACTCCAATAAAATTTTTTTTAAAAAAGCAGCCAGAGAGAAAAGATTATATACGAGGGAAAACTGGTATTACAACAAACAAACAAACGTACAAACAACTAGCTTGTCACCAAAAACAATGGAGGCCAGAAGTAAAAGAAACAGCATTTGTAAAAGGCTGAAAGAAAAAAATCCCTTCAATCTAGAATTTTATCCTAAAAAAATGAAGGCAAAATAATGATATTCTAGACAGAAAAAAATTAACATAATTTTCAAATTGATTTCAAAAGGTTTGCACTATAAGAACTAGTAGGAGAATTTTTTCAGGCTGAAGGGAAAGGATAATGAATGGAAATACAGATGAACAAAAGGCTTGAATAAGATTTGTATATTAGATAACAGTATTGTATCAATGTTATTTTTTTTTTCAGTTTGGTATTGTACACTTGTTGTATATGACTTTAACATTTGGGAAATTGGAGTGTATTCTTTGTATTGGTTTTATAATTTTTTGTAACCTGATAAATTTCAAATTTTAAAGTTAAAAAACAGATTAAAAGAAGGAACAAAGTTGGGGAAAAAGTTAAAAATAAAAATAGAATTACCATATGATCCAGCAATCCCACTTCAGGGCATATATCCAGACAAAACTATAATTCAAAAAGATGCACACACTCCTATGTTCATAGCAGCACTACTCACAATAGCCAAGATAGCCAAGACATGGAAACAATGTAAATGTCTAGCAACATATGAAAGGATAAATAAGATGTGGTACATATATACAATGGAATACTATACTTAGCCATAAAAAAAAACCACTAAATAATGCCATTTGCAGCAACATGGATGCAACTACAGATTATCATACTAAGTGAAGTAAGTCAGGAAGAGAAAGACAAATATCATATGATATCACTTACATGTGGAATCTAAAATATGATACAAATGAACCTATGAAACAGAAGCAGAATCACAGACATAGAACACAGACTGGTGGTTGCAAAGGGGAAGGAAGGGGCTTGGGGGAGGGATGTAGTGGGAGGTTGGGGTTAGCAGATATAAGCTTTTATAAATAGAATGGATAAACAAAGTCCTACTGTATAGCACAGAGAACTATATTCAGTATCCTATGATAAACCATAATGGAAAAGAATATATATATAAAAAAGAACATATATATGTCTAACTGAATCACTATGCTGTACGACAGTAATTAACACAACATTGTAAATCAACTATACATCAATAAAACAATAAAAAATAAAATAAATTAGTAAAAATAACCAAACAAACATATTATAGCTTCTGTTTCATACAGATATTTTTCATTTGGATTTTCCCATATAATGACCATTTTCATAGTTCTTCACGTCTCCATTCATCTTTGACCTGGAATCTAGGAATAGTTTTCTCCTGCCTGAAGTACACCTTTTAACAATTCCAATAGTACAGGTATGCTAGTGAAAATTTTTCTCAGATTTTGACTCTCTGAAAATATCTTCATTTTTGAAGAATATTTTCATTGGTTATAGAATTCTAAGTCAGCACTTACTCCCATTCAAAGTAACTTTCAACATGTCATTATTTTTTTTGGTCTTTTTCTTTCACTATATCTGTTGAGAAGTAAATTGCCACTTTTATTGTTGCTCCTTT
Source organism: Phocoena sinus (assembly GCF_008692025.1). NCBI lineage: Eukaryota > Metazoa > Chordata > Mammalia > Artiodactyla > Phocoenidae > Phocoena > Phocoena sinus. The sequence goes on along the minus strand of NC_045768.1, from coordinate 74,055,233 downwards.
GAAGATAATATGCCTTTATTATTTTGGTTTTTAGAAGATTTTCTCTTTGCTTTGGTTTTTGCATTTCAGTTATCATATGCCAGTTGTAGTTTTCTTACTGTTTATTCCACTTAAGTTTAATAACAATTATTTTTTATAGCTTTATTGAATTATAAAGTTGGCATCCAACAAATTGTACATATTTAAGTGTATAATTTCATGAGTTTTGACCTGTAGATATACTACTGTAACAATCAAAATAAAAGACATTTCTCTCCCTACCGAAAGTTTACTAGTCCCCTTTGTAATCCATCACTCCCTCTACCCCAGTCTCTCAGATCTGTTTTCTGTCGCTATTGATTAGTTTGCATTTTATAGAATTTCATACAAATAGAATCATATAGATTCTCTTTTGTCAGTTTCTTTCACTCAGTAGAGTCACTGAGATTCATCCATGTTTTTGTGTTAAACACTAATTTCAGTAACTTTTTTAGCTGAGTAGTAGTCCATTGAATGTGTATATCAAAATGTGTTTATTCCTTCTCCTGATGATGGAAACTTGGGTTGTTTCCATGTCAGAGATGTTACAGTTAATGGTGTTGTGAACATTTGTCTATAATTCTTTGTGTGGATGTATGCTTTTAATAATTTTTCATTAATATTGAGTAATAGCCGGGTGTATCTCTATGTCAAAACTCATAAAGTAGTTGTACGTTTAGCTTTTCACAATATAGCCAAACATTTTTGCAAAGTGGTTATATTCATTTTAAGATCCCAGCAGCAGTAGATAAGGATTCTAGTAGCCCCACCCTCTTGTATCACTTGATATACTCAGTCTTTCTAATTCCAAGGAGTCTAATGATACCTCATTGTGATTTTAACTTGCATTTATCTAATGACCAAAGACATTGAGTACATTCCCATGTGCTTATTTGCCAACTACATATCTTTGATGAAATGTCTCTTCAAATCTTCCTATTTTTAAAAGTGGTTTGTCAGTTTTTTGGTTTTGCTTTATTACTTGTTAAATTTACTGGGTTATAAGCTTTTTTTTTTTTTTTTTTTTTTGCGGTACGCTGGCCTCTCACTGTTGTGGCCTCTCCCGTTGCGGAGCACAGGCTCCGGACGCGCAGGCTCAGCGGCCATGGCTCATGGGCCCAGCCGCTCCGCGGCATGTGGGACCCTCCCAGACCGGGGCACGAACCTGTGTCCCCCGCATCGGCAGGCGGACTCTCAACCACTGCACCACCAGGGAAGCCCCTAAGAATTCTTTATACATTTTCTATACAAGTCCATTTTCAGATACATGTTTTGCAAATATTATCTCCCATTTTGCAGTTTGTCTTTTCATTTTAATGAGTCTTTTGAAGAACAGATTTTAATTTTTATGAAGTCCAATAAGGCAGCTCTTTTTCTTTTATATTGCTTTTTGTTCTTGTTGTTTGTTTCTATTTAACTCAGAGTGACTAAGATTTTTTTCTGTAATGTGTTCCCTGGAAGTTGTGTAGCTTTGGCTCTTAAATTTAAGGTTATGATCTATTTCAAATTAATTTGTGCAGAGAGTGTGAGATAAGTGTTGAGGTTCATTTTTTTTCTTTTTTTTCTTTGTTAGCACTCAGAAGATCTTTATTAAATTAACATGTGTAAGCCAGCGTACTATGTTCTATAGGGAAAGCAAAGATAAAAAAGATTCCGTCATTAAAGAAATTACAGCTGACAGAAGACAATAAAGATTCTAGACTATGCATTGTGTAGTTGTTTGTTAACACAATATAAAGTATCTACACATTAAGGCACTCATAATTTTTAAATATCATGACTTATATGTTCCTGGTAGAAATTCTCTTACCTTCTAACACTGACAACTGAGTTAAGTATATTTTTAACCTAGACATTTAAATAATTTTGAAATAGCAGTATTTCTTTAATTTAAAATGTCATTGTAACTATTCTTTGGGATTTTCTTCTGAGTCCAACCAGTAGCGCTTATGGGCCCTTTTCATCTTGCTATCTCACTTCATCTCCTCCATGCCCCATTTCCTTGCCAAAAGAGCAACACAAAAGAGGCAACAAGTGGTGATGTTGGGACCTGGCATGTTTCTTCACTACTGGAATTGTTGTTTCTGCTTTTGGATTTCCTGTTAGTCTTGCTCGTGTGGCTGTAGTAAGTTCTGTTTATTCTATTGTTTTGCCCAGTTGACACTGAATTTACTTCAAAGGCCTGTGTCTGGAACCTCAATTTCATTTCCATTGCTTAGACTTTATACGCAAAGCCAGATGTATTTTTGGTTTCTCTATTCCTGTTTCCCATCTCTACCTATCAGCATCTTGGCCATGTTTTCAGAATGCTTTATTTCTTTTACAACTTTTAACCAGACCAATGTGGTTTCTTGCTTTTTCTACTTTAAGCTCTTCCCTGGAATTGTTCTTAAATCCTTGCCTCTTAAATCTTAAGACAACCCAGAGAGACTACAATAGCAGTACTCTTCTAGTTCCAAAATGAACATCATATCAGACTCTTCTCCTGAAAACAGGATCATGGACTCAATTCTCAACTCAACACAATAGGCTTATATTGAGGGACAACTATGTCACTGCTGAAAGGGACAGTGAATGAGATCTTCCATTCCAACATAAAGTTTTTCTTTTTGTCTACAATTGAGGCTCATCTTAAAAATTAATTTTTATAATTTTAAGAGAATCTTGAATTTGGGGATAAATCTCACTTGGTCACCATCTATTACACTTTTTATATATTTTTAGATTCCAATTGTTCCATTTTGATGAAAATTTGTATACCTCTATTCATGAGTCTGTGGTTTTCTCTTCTGCTAATGTCTTTGTCTGATTGTGCCATAGGGTAATGCATGTTGACAAGAATGAGTCGAGAAGCATTTCTTCATTTTCTGTTTTCTGGAAGAATTTACACTGATTTGGTATTATTTCCTTTTAAAATTTCTGATTTAATTTGCCAGTGTAGCCATCTGGTCCTGCAGTGGTCCTTTTTGTTCTGTTTTTGTTTGTATGTGCTTTGCTGTTTTTTTGAGGGGAAGATATATAACAATAATTTTGATTTCTTAACAAGACACATAGCACTGTTCTCTGGCACTGTGCCTCACAAATTCTAGCTTTCTTGGCTTTTTCAAATTATAAACTCTACTGCTCAACTCAAGAAGACTACTAGTCCCTTTGGGGGTTCCCTCCCACACCGCACCCTGGAAACTCTAGCTAGGCTACAAGCTTGGCCATCAGAAGGCTCACAGTGTTCATTCCCTTCTTGCAGGAGTCACTGTCTTCTGTTGCCCATGGTCCAATGTCTGCAAATACTTGTTTCACATATTTTTCTCTTTTTAAAAGTCATTTCATGTGTGGGAATATATCTGGTTCCTGTTAGTCATAACCAGAAGCAGAAGCATTATAGCATTTTTATTCTATGCTACATGTCTTCAATCAATTTTAGAAAATATCAGTTATTATCCTTTTAAATATTGTATCTGCTCCATTCCTTTCTCTTAAAATTTGGTAACTCAAATTATACATTAGTTAGATTTGTCACTATGTTCTACAGAATACACTCATTTCTCTATTTTTCCCTTCTGACTTTTTATGCTTCCATTTGGATATTTTCTACTAATCTTTCAGTTAACTTTCTTTTTAACTCTTTATAAGTTGCTATTAAACCCACCCATTTATTTCTCAATTTTAGTTCTTATATTTTATATAATATCCATTTGATATGTCTCTTGGCAGTTTCCGGTTTTCAGCCAAAATAATTCCTCTTAACATTTAATTTAACATATCAATTATAATTATTTAGAATTTTGCTCCTAATAACACCATAATCTGAATTGCCTATGGGTTTGCTCTCTTGTTTCTTTTTCTCTTGGTCAAGTTTTCTTTCCTTGTATGCCTGGACATTTATTTACTGAGCATTGCATATTATATGTGGAATATTTTAATAAAACCTAGTGTCTGAATTGTGTTTTGCTACTCAATAAAGTATGTACTTTCAATTCCGACAAGAAGTTAGACTAAGAGTAAATGATCTTTACAAACATATGATTGAACTGATTGAAAGATCCATTTTAGGCTTTGTGAAGCCTTTTTTCCTTTTACCCAAGTGTATAGACTTCAGAGATTATAGAGATACTAGTATGTATATGTATGTATATCTATTTATCTATCTGTCTATCTAGAAAGAGAGAGATTTTGATTTCTACTTGTTCTTAGAGTAAGGATCGATCTAATAAAAAATAGTTCCTAATAGCTGAAAGGGGAATTATAATACCAATTTGAAAATTTTGTTATAGTTTCATCTTTAGTTTATACAAATGATGTGTATAACTCAAAATGTGATGTCCTTGATATATGGCAATTCAATGTTATCCAGGATGAATTTATACACCACTGAAGAAACTATAGAAAATAACCAAGGATATCCAATTTGAAAAGGAGGACAAATGTAATTTCAAATATTTTAAACGATGTTATGTGAGAGTAATTAGATTTTTGTAGCTCAAAATAAAACCATGTAAGAAAAGTTACATGAAGATATATTTGTAATCAAAATAAGGCTTAACCTTCTAAAATGGTAAGTAACTAAAATTTTCCAATGCTGTCATAAGTAGATGACCAGTGAATTAGTTTGGCCAGATACTAAACAATCATCTGTAAAGCTCATGGGAAAGGTTGCTGCTTTGATTGGAAGCTGAACATGAAATCAGAGGTCACTTGGGGACTAAGGGGTCTTCCAATTGAGAGTTTCTTAGATCTAGTCCCCACTAAACATTAAATAAAAGATATTGTATAGCTCTCTTTGATATTTGCCAAGCATCTGTACAGACCCTGATGGTGTGATGGTTATTCCATAGTTCACTAAAAAGACCTGCCAATGTCCCCTGCTACAGAGAATTTTAAATTCCCTCTCTCATTTAAATTTTCGCTATGGTCCTTTGTTCTTTTCTCTTCTATACTCTGTAACTCTATCTTCCATTCTCTACCACAAGATATGTGATGTAAATAACTGTAATCCTAGCATGGTTTGTAGGTTCAGTATATGGAAATCACATTTTGCAGTCTGTATGAGTCATCCAGGAGTTCTTGAAAAAATGGATACGTGAAACAACAAAAAGGGCAAGACTTCTGACTTTTTCTAGCATATCACAAAACAATCTATCAGAATCCTCAAAGTATATGCTAACTCCCTCTCTGATTTAGGCTTTTCAAGTGAATATATCTAATATTTTCTTAATAACTGCGGTCTAGAAAGACTTCAATCTCCTTGCCATCCTTCACATTCAAATAATTGATGCGTTGTGATTTGTGCTTGAATTCTTAATTTTTCCTTTTATCTTCTTCCTTATTTTTAATAAAAATTGGCTGGCAGTTTGTATAGTTTTTCTTGCCTGCTTGAAGTAATTCTCAGACTTTCATTTTTCAGACAAGAGTGGCTTTTTGTTTCTAATCCCTTTTTTGTGTGTTGAAACAAATTAAATTCTCTCTTCTCTTAGTATGGCTTTTAATCTTTACAATAAAACACTTCTTGGGTTTCCCTGGTGGCGCAGTGGTTAAGAGTCCGCCTGCCGATGCAGGGGCCATGGGTTCGTGCCCAGGTCCGGGAGGATCCCACATGCTGCGGAGCGGCTAAAACACTTCTTGATACACAGTCTTTATCATTTTTCTTTTGATAATCCTCAATTTCAATTTTAATAAAACGTCTCTTGGCAGTAATGAATTACTTATTGATAGAGTCGGTGTCAGTTTTATTTTTAATACTTAACTGTGGACTGATAATTCAGTTGTTAAAACACTAAAATCTCTATCTTTCTGTTCTCTTCCCAGAGTAAAATATTTCTAATCCTAATAGTTTCTGATGTGACTCATATTGACTGTGTTTCAGTCTTTTTTTAATTCTCTCGTGAAATAACTCTTTTCATGCCTGGCATTTAGTTGATACATGGTAGTCACTTAATATTACCAGGTAATTGTTCACAGATAAATGTTACCTGGATTGTTGAACACTAAAATACTTCTCTAATATTGATATTAACTTTGGATCAAGAGCACTGCAACTTTCTTTTTTATATAATGGTTAAACATCAATTTTTAGCCCACAAACATCTTTTGTTTAATTTTCATTATTTTATCAAGGAGACTGAAAATATCAATGCATTACCCTTACAAATTTTCTACTAATAACCTTAACTTCTGTTGAAAACATTTGTAGTGAAAAAAAACTTTAGGAAGTCTACTTGTTGGTGATATGAAAATCATATTTCCAATCCTACTTTTCCAATTATATGCTAGGCCAGGCATTTTAAAAGCTTTCAGAGAAGACTTATTATTCAATTTACTAAGGCTGAGAAGTTATGTTCATACCAGACTAGTTCTGTGTGAGGTAAATTTTGAGGTGAAATTTCCTTTCTTTGCTCTTGCGACATCTCTCACCTCTTATGTGGTGCAAGACATACTGCTTGTGATGATGCCTGTTTACTTAACACTCCCCAGTCAAGCTGCCCTCTACAGCATGTAACTATTCTACTGCATGTGCAGGCTATATGGTCAAGGAATAGAATGTCTTATCTAATGACCCAAGAGCTTTCTGACTCTTTGCCTTTCTTCTCTGAACCTTTTCTTTCATGGTGTTGTACCAGCCCTCACAGTGTAGCCTACATTTGGAGTCACAGAAGCTATGTGCAATTGTGCTAGCAATATCATCACAAGGATATCAGGATTCTCCCTGTGCTTCACTGGCTATCATATAACAGATCTCAGGACCATATAAAGCCACTTTCACAGAACTTCTTGGGAGGGTTATTATTAAGAAGGATTGTAATCCTTCTTAGGATTACAAATAATTTTCTCCATATATCTTTGCATCATCTTTATTTCTTGCATTACTTTTACTGTGGAAGACTAGATTCTAAATTATGAACAATAACAAACACAAAACCACAAATTGCTAACAAGTGCCTGAAGTTCAACGTCCATTCAGTACTAGATTGTAACTTAAATCACAATTTCTGAACCAGCATGTATTTTTCTTACTATTTTGATATCTAGAGTGCAGGCATGGTGTCATCACAAAGACTGATTATGTGGCCTTTCACCACGCAGTCTCTTTAAATCTCCATGAGGAAAATAATATAAAAAAGACAGCCTTTGTATAAGTGGAGGGAAGGCCACTCACAGTGTGACAGATAGGTTGCTTGTGAAAACAGACTGACAGAGTCAGGTGCACTTACCAAGTGTAAACTACCAGCAAACTGTCAACTGCCAAAATGAATTAGACTCTCATACCAAGGAGCTCTTAAATCTTAAATGTTTAAACATTCAGAAACTTCACTAAGACATCTAGTCATGCTATGTTTCCATGGGTGTCCCAGCCACACCTACAGTGCTGTTCAAAAGAAAAAATAAAGACATACTCTTTATCTTGCATGAATATTTTCTCAATATGCTTCTTACTCAGAAAGAGAGAGAGAGAAACAGAGGTGATTTGGAAGACTGTCAAAGTGGCAGACAGATATACTCGCTTTCATTTGGATTATATATATCTGTTAACCTTTTCCAACATTTCTGTTTTCAAAGTGGTATGCATCTTTTGGAATATGTCCTATTTTGTTTCCAACACCATTAGCATAACACACACCCTTTATAGACCCAAACACAAGATCACGTTGGGTTATTTCTGAACTTGTTAATTGAGGACATGTAATTGTCTCCCAGGTTATCTTCCCTTCCTTCTCTCCCGCTGTGGCACAATCACATATTTGTTACTTCAAATTAGTAATAATGTCAGAGAAAGTCAAATACTGTATGATTTAACTTATATGTGGAATCTAAAAAAGCCAAACTCACAGAAACAGAGAACAGACTGGCGCTTGTCAGAGGTGCGGGGGGGGGGGGGGGGGGGGGGGGGGCCGGTGAAATGGACGAAGGTGGTCAAAAGGTACAAACTCCCGGGTATAAGGTAAATAAGTTCTGGGGACGTAATATACAGCATGGTGACTATAGTTAACAATACCGTACTGTATATTTTCAAGAGAATAAGGGAGTAAATCTTAAAAGATCCTATTGTGGTAATTATTTCACAATACCGACATATATTATTAAGTCATTATGTTGTACACCTTAAACTTATAAAATGTTATGTGTTAATTGTACATCACCCAAACTGGATAAAAATAATGCCTTAAGTACTCCAAATTCTTGTTATTTCCGTTCTGTCTTCCCATTCCTCTTATTTTCTCTTCTTTCTTTTTCTCATTTATTCCTATGGTATTTATTGAAGGCAGCTATGTGTCAGACACTCATTTGTAGGATGAGCAAGTTTGGGACACACTCATTTGGGGGCTGAACAATCAGTCTGCATTTTCTTCTGCCGCAGAAAATCAGCTGAATACACTAATTGGGAAAGTAGCCTCATAGTTTTCTTTTTCGCCAAGTAGCAAGAGATACCACTTGCGGGCTCTTGCCAAATATATGTTGAAGAAGAGATATCTATAAGCTTAACATGGTTCTTCTGCCATTGTTGAAATGATGAATAGGAATAATATATACTCTTGCACCTGCCACTTAAATCGTGTGGCACTCATTGATTCCCTTTTCAACTGGCGTAACAAGGACATTCTATTACCTAAAGTACTGGAAGGGGTGAGCTCTTTTCTCTGTCACACATTTGGGTTACTTATGGAGCTCTTTTATTTCTCCTCAGTGCTTTCTCCTCATAAAGAAAACGCTGCACTATTGTTCAGTACTCAAATGTACTACAATATTTTGAATTCCATCAGCATTATAACTATTCAAAGGAATTATACGATAAAGAAACTATTAAATAAAATGCTGTTTCTAAGTACAAAACTAGTCTGACCAGGCACAACCAAACATTTCAACATATTGTTGTAAAGTTTCTTTCTAATCTTTTTGGTGGTGGGCACTTGTCCTTTTCTTCAATCAACATAGCATGACTATAATAATATAGTTTCATTGTGAATGATGTCTCTCTTCCACTGTCACCCAAAACAACTGGAAGCCCACATTTCCTTCCATCACAGTATTTATGACAACTTATAATAATACACTTATTTGTATGCTTATATTTCATTGTCTCTCCCTAGACTATAAGCTTTTTGAAGATATAAATAACACCCATTTATTCTCCAACATACATAAATCTCATGTGTGCCACTTAAGAGCTGCTCAATAAACATTTGATTATTGGATGAATGGATGGATGGATGTACATTCTTTTAGCTTGTTTTTGGCATAGTTACATTGTTAGTTGTCATCAGAAGAAATCTGGACCATTAGAAAAGGCTTGGCTCAGCCAACTCTGTATCTTTCGATCAGCCTACTAATATGTTATGAAATTTCCTTCACAAGGAAATTATAAAATGAGGCTTTGGTACAATTTCTGGCACCAAATAAGCACTCAATAAATTTTTTCATTTTAAATACAAATCTGAGCTATTTGTCAGGGAATCCTCCTACAAATCTCCAGAGTTTTTAGGGATTTTTTCACTCTCCAGTTTCCTATTTCTCTTCTTTTATCTACATCTTCATTGGATTGTGCAGATCCCTCAAGCTCCAATCGTGGCCATGTCAACTTCTTCATCTATTACACTTCCATTATAACCTGGCTCTTGTTAGGAATGTATCAGAAAGAGGCAAGGGATGTAGAGAGAAGAGTAGAAACATAAGTCTCAAAAGTGAGGTTTTATGTACAAAGGGAAAACCAGAACAAAAGAAAAAGTAGTGGCTAGTGATATGAGAAAAAGAGTAAAACCCCATTACCATTTAAGAACAGAGAATTTACATTAGATGATTGTTTTATCTTTTTTTTTTTTTTTTTAAGAAAAGAATATACTACCATGCACTGAAAAGAACCAGAAACCCCTGAGATTACTGTAGATTTCAGGAAGGAGGGAAATAGAGATGAGCTAACATACAAGAGCAGATTTTTAAATTAGATTTTCACAATCAGTGATTGCCACATAGTATTAGGTTTATTAAATAATTTCCAGTATATACAGAGCTCTAACTGACAAGCAGATGAAATTAGGTCACCTTCCTTCCTTCCTTGCTCCTGAGGGGGCACACCCACCTTCTTGTTTCTCCTCTCCATCCCCTCCCCCACTACCCGCTACCCACACAACTAGCTATCCAAGTAAGAATTTTGAGACTTGTTAAAGCAGACAGGTGAGAGAAGTACATATTTAACTTCATTTTGCAGAGATAGACAGCAGACTTAAATATACAGCAAACGACCAAACAAAAGATGTATGTGTAATATGTGTTTAATGCAAGCCTCAGTACTTATTTCCAATCAAAAAAAATATATATATATCAAATGCTAGGGGTAACAGAGGATCTGTCATATTTTGCAGAAAAATGTTAATCTTAAGATAACATATCTAAACCGAAACTTGTGTGCTCTATTTCATTTCCTTTCATTCCTTGCCCTCCAAGCAAGAGATGTATTGAACAATCAAAATCCAGTCTTTTAACTAATAAGTTCTAATAGAAACATTGCAAAATGAGAGCAAAAGAGAGTACACAGGGAATTCTCAAGCAAATAGAAAGAAAGGACTTCCATTCAAGGAGGAGTAACAGACAGAAAGAAAACACAATTATCTTTCCTGGTTACTACCATTAAGAAGAGAAAGATGAGGAGAAAAAGATGGAGAATGGGAATTCTAAATACAAAATACTAATGATTAATATACTTTGGAACTTCTTAAAAATTCCAGAGAGAGAATACTTTAGATATGAACCTCTCTACATATGCAAAATTGAAGATTATCAGCTATAGAATGAAGAAATTTAAAAAGAGCAGTTGTGTCAATACCTAGCACTGAAACGAAAAGCAGGTTTCCTTTAAAAAATTGTAAAACTATGTCAATTTGGGGAAATTTATTAATAGAATACACCAAATTAATAGGTCAAAGTGAGTAACACATGGTCACAGGTTTAGTGCTGATATTACCCTAGATAAATGCCTTATTAATATCTTAAAAACATATAATTAAATGTATACTTTATCTCTCTAAGAAAGGGATAGTAGAAGTAGAACATAATATTATCATAATTGGTAGAAGATTTGACTGTATATTTGGAAACCTTAAGAGAAGTAGCTAGGAAACTATAAGGAAATGTAAAAAAATAAAATATTAGTATGATGGCCGGTTGTGAAAGTTATATAAAAATATTTTTTAAATGACAAATGGTAGTGTTTATTGCTATAATTCAAAACGATCATATTAACTTTTCAGACAAGCAAAAAATAGTGAAATATTTGAGAGGAAATGGAGAATAAATGTTTATAATATATACAAAGAGGGTATTAAATACTGCTGAGGTACATAAATAAAAAATTAATAAAAAGGGAACAATATAACATTTTTCTCAGATCAGAGAACTCAATAGTATAAAAACATTAGTTCTCCTAAATCTATAAATTTAATGCGACTCCAAAGAAAAAATTTAAGTATATTTTGGAGCTTGAGGAAATGATTTAAAAGTCTATCTGGAAACACACACACACACACACACACACACACACACACGAGAATAGTCAGTAAAATTCTAAAGTAAAGAGAAATGAGGAAGCAGTTGTTTCAGATATTAGTATATATTATAAAATTAGAGTAATTAAAGGTACATTGTTTACCAGTATAAGAAGAGCCAAAAAAAAAAAAGAAAAAAATTAAAAAGAATGAGGAGAATGAGAATCCAGACTTGGAACAACTGGATAATGATAAAAATCTAAAAATTAAAGTTAGATATCTAACTTTGTCCTTATACACACACATATAGAAAATGAAGTCCATGTGTATCAAACATATAAATGTAAAAAATAAATCATAAATTATTGGAATAAAACATGATTAAATATATTTCTGAGATTAGAATGGAAAGTCATTCAAAATAATAACATAAAAATCAGAAATCCATAAGGAGAGATGGATAAATTGAATATAACCAAATTAAAATTTACTTTAAGGCCTACAAAAGAAAGCATTTTTTAAATGAATTATTTGATGTACATATGAAATACACAGTTATCATGCTTAGTGTACTGAGGATTTTTTTAAGTTTAGAAATAGGTAATATTTATTAAGCATTTGCAATCTTCTTTAATTATAATATTAATATGTGAAGAATGCACTATTATTTTTCTCACTCTATAAATGAGGATACTGAAATTTTAAATAATTAAATTAGTTTACCAAAGGTATACAGTAAGTATTGTATCCAGGATACACCAACACACAGAAGGTACAATAACTCAGTAGAAAAACAGTTTAAAAGACATTTACAAAGGAATATATATAGATAGTAAACATAAAAACTTATATAAAATTAGAAATACTTAAAACAATATAATATAATAAGATAGTCTTTTGTCCCCTCTAATAGACTGGTAAAATGAAAAGCCTATCAAATGCCAGTTTACCTTTTGAAGGAGTCACTCTAGTTTACTGTTAGACACCTTTTATCCAACAATACCTAAATATTTATTTGTAGATTAGCATTGTGGGAATGTATATCACTACAAACTTTTGAAAGTGCAGCATGTCACTATGTGTCATATTTCAAGATATGCCTAAGGTTCTTACACAACAATTTCATTTCTAGAATGTTTCTTTCTGAAATATACACACAAGTACACACAGATGTAGGTATAAGAATATCTCCTTTTTTAGATAACTATAATAGGTAACTATAATAATAGAGAACTAGAAGTAGTCTAACTGTCCATCAAAAGAGAATTAGATAACATTTTCATGGTATATTGATACAATGGAGTTTTATGAAGCTTTCCTAAAAGAATATTATAAATCTACATGTGCTGACCTAGAAAGGTATCTAATACCTGTTAAGTGAGAAAAGAGTCAAACTGAGGTACTTACAGTATGATCCCTTTCTAGAAAGCATGATAGTTACATCATTTCTGGGATTTAGTAAAGTATTTATCCCACATCATCTTGTTCCAATTTAACAAGATAAGGATGTATTTAAAATTCGTTTCCAAAGGTATTTGCCTCCGTCCATCAGAGATGGTGAATTATTTGTCTTTTACTTGCACACACACAGATTTAGGCATTATATATGTTGCATTTGTATTGCTACAAGCACACATGGTTATATTTTAACTTAGATTCAGATCCTTGTTTGCCACTTAAAAGTTTTAAAAATGTTTCACTATATTCACTATAAGCATTGGTATGAAATTATGTACCTAAAACATATCAGACGATGAAATTTAAGTCAATAGAAATTACCATATATCTGAGAAAAGGTAACAGGATATCCAACATTCGGAAATGTTAGGATGGTTATAATTTAAAATATTTATCAAAAGTTTCTGTCTGACTTCCTGTTATGATAGAGTAACTGACAATGGACTAGGCTTCTAGTTGTAAACAGCCATAATCCTGGGCAAAATACATATGTCAAAAAAGTTTTCCTACACTGAACAAGAGGCATTAGAATAGTATCATTCCTGAGAGGAAAGAAATTTTGAGTGATCTGTATAATTGCTTTTATTGTTTTTTTGTTTTGCGGTACACGGGCCTCTCACTGTCGTGGCCTCTCCCGTTGTGGAGCACAGGCTCTGGACGCACAGGCTCAGCGGCCATGGCTCACGGGCCCAGCCGCTCCGCGGCATGTGGGATCTTCCTGGACCGGGGCACGAACCCATGTCCCCTCCATCGGCAGGTGGACTCTCAACCACTGCACCACCAGGGAAGCCCTGCTTTTATTCTTTATTGGGGACGATTTTCCAACTATAACACAGAGAGTTAGAATCTAAGCAGAGCTCAGCATTTCTACTGGAGGAAGAGTTCAGAATTTGAAGCTGAAAGGGCAAAACAAAGCAGCTAAGAGGTGTACATGGGAAGGTGCCAGAGTCTGTGTTAGGTTTCCCTGCAATTTCCTGGATTATGGGTTGTACACATGCAGGATGAGATTACACAAAGCTTTCCAAAAAGCAGCTGATACAGTTGAAAATGCAACAAGGACAGGAGTGTGAAGGAGTAGAGGGCAACACTGGAGGTTGAGCCTGGTTAAAGTGGAGATATTTATAAAGCCCTGCATGAATGTTGCAGGAATTTATCTGAGACATCAAAAAAGCCAAGCCTTAGGAATAAAGACTATATCGCAGAATAAGGTTCATTCTGGATCTTCCCAAATGAAACCTAAAATCAAACCTGAAGTACCAAAGAGGAACCAAGATTTGGATGGTTAGTACCTCCAAATTAGAAAGTCCTGAAAATTCTTTGGGCTTTCCAGAAATACTAATAGCTTTAATAAAGCCAAAGATCAAGTCTGGACAAGTGAAAAGTGATCAACTGGTAAAAGAATGACTGGCTAAAACAAAAATCTTTACAGGAAGATAAGAGAAACAAGAGTTCCCACAATGAATTATCAGCAGGGTTAGTGCACAATCAAAACCTATAAAAATTATGACCTATACTCAAGGAAAAAAAAAGTCAATAGTAATCAATTTAAGGTGGCAAATATTGGACTTAAAAGACAAATTTTAAAGAAATTATAATAAATATGTTAAAGTTACTAAAGAAAAATATGCTCAAAGAATTACAGGAAATATAGCTGTAAATTTTCATGAATTTAAGTTGGGCAATGGTTGCTTAAATACGATTTAAAAGTATAAGTGACAAAAGAAAATTGAATAAATTAGACTTGCTCAAAATTGAAAACTTTAGTATTACAAACAATACCATCAAGTGAGTGAAAATACAAACTGTATAATGGGAGAAATATTTGCAAATCATGTATCTGATAAGGGCCTTATATCCTAACACATAAATCACTCACTCCTACAATTCAAAAATAAGAAGACAAATAACCCAATTAAAATATAAACAGAGGGTATGAATAGACATTTCTCTATAAAAGAAATAAAGGCCAATAAGCACGTTAATCGATTAACAATATCATTACTCATTAGGAAAATGCAAATCAAAATCACAAGAAGATATGACTTCATACCCACTAGGATAACTATTATCAAAAAGATAGACAATAAACAAGTGTTGGGAGGATGTAGAAAAATTAAAACCCTTACATATTGCAGGTGGGGATGCAAAAAAGCAGCCACTTTGGAAAACAGGCAATCCCTAAAATGTTAACCATAGCATTACCATATGACCCACTGTGGTATGCAGCCTAATGCCTCCTCCCCAAAGGCATGCATGGCCTAACCTCCAGAATCTGTGAATATTTTATCTTACACGGCAAAAGGGACTTTGCCGATGTAATGGAGTTAAGGGATTTGAGATTATTCTGAACTCTCTAGTTGGGCCCAGTGTAATCATAAGGGCCTTTATAAGTGAAGCAGGGAAGCAGAAGACTCAGAGATTTAAACATATTACCTTGATGGCTCTGAAGATGAAAAAAGGGCACAGGAGCTAATGAATACAGATGGCCTCCAAAATCTAGTAAAGGCAAGAATGATAGAGTCTCTCCGAGAGCCTCTAGAAGGAACATAGCCCTGCTGACACCTTGAATTTCTCCCCGTGAAACGCATGACCTCTAGAACTGTAAGATAATACATTTGCATTGATTTAAGCTAGTATATTTGTGGTCATTTGTTACAACAGCAATTCCACTCCTAGGTATACATGCAAGAAAAATTTTAAAAATATAAACACAAAAACTTGCCCACAAATATGCTTGACAGCATTATTCATAATAACCAAAATGTAGAAACAACCCAAATGTCTATTAACTGATAAATGGATAAATAAAATGTGAAATACACATACAATGGAATATTATTTGGCACCAAAAGAGAATAAAGTACTGATACTTGCTATAATGTGGATGAAACTTAAAAATATCACGCTAAGTGAAGGAAGGCAATCACATAAGATCATGTGTTTTATGATTCCATTTATATTATGTATCCAAAAAAGGCAAATCCATAGACAGAGAAAGTAGATCAGTGGTTGCCCACAGGGTGGTATTGGGAAGTGAGGAATGACTGACAATGGATACGGGGTTTCTTTTACACAGCTTGGTATGTTCCAAACTTGAATTGTGGTGATGGTTGCACAGCTCTGAGTTTACTCAAAAAAATAAAATTGTATACTTTAAATGCATGAATTGTATGGCGTATAAATTTTGCCTTAAAAAGGTGTTAAAAAAGTAAACTTCAAGAATATTTAAAAAGTTAAAGTAAGTACAGTATTAATGTATAATCAGATAGGGAAGCTTAACAGAGGAAAGAAACTTATAAGAAGATGGAAATTCTAAAACCTAAACTAGAAAATGAATGAAAAATTCTCTGATGGGTTTAATAACAATTGTAAAGTGGGGTATTAAAGTAGGTGCTTAGAAGTATGAAGTTCTATATCCATCCCAATTCTCTTAGCCATGTCTTTGCAATTCTTTTTAAAATTTATTTTTATTTTTCTACAGCCAGGCTATTATATTTCTAGATGTGGTATGTGTATAGGTTACAGTTGTAGAGTCAAATTGCCAACATTAAATACTCCCTCCACCATTGATAAACTGTGTGCCCTTGAACAAGTTATGAAATCTTTCTCCTCTGTTTTCTCTTTTGTGAAGTGAGACAGAAATTGCACTTATCTCTTAAGGTTATGGTGAAAATCAAGAGAGAAATCCACATTAAATGCTTTTCTCAGTGTAATAAATATTATCAATATTTTTTCACTCTTATTACCTAATATTATGGCACAGAGATTATGTGTGAGATTATAATGATGTTTATGTGTGAGATTATATTGATATAAGTATTAATTTTTTAATTATGAGGAAAAATATAAACATTTATTGATTACTAGCTATATGCTAGGGGTTTTAAATACCTTATATAGCTTATTTTATTTATCATAATAAACTTTATGAATTAGACATAATATCCTTATTTTGGCCAAAATACTGAAATAGTAAAAGGTTTCCTGACCCATTTAGTAAATAGAAAAGGATAAAAATCTAAATCTACTTGACAACAGAATCATTATACCATTTTGCTCCCCAGAACAAATCATTGCATCCTCTATTCAAAACCAAAACTTTAAAATCATACAATTACCATATATTGAACTGTAGAAAAGTGAGTCGACTTAAAACCCACCACATCTACCTAAAGAACTTGGTGTCTTCTGAGCAATACCTATGTTTAAATTCTTTTCCAATCATCTCAGCTGCTAAAATTTCAGTACAGTTTGGATATAAAACATTCCTTTGTATTGACCTCACAAATTATGAACTCTAGAAAATTCAACTAAACTTCTAACCATTAAACTTTTAAACATGAACTTCTAACATAAACTATCTCTTGCACTGAGATATAGCAAAAAGAACAACAACAGAGGCAACAACGATAATCTTTTATCAGGTTTTG
This sequence comes from Phocoena sinus, assembly GCF_008692025.1. Lineage (NCBI taxonomy): Eukaryota > Metazoa > Chordata > Mammalia > Artiodactyla > Phocoenidae > Phocoena > Phocoena sinus. Next base: position 74,037,859 of record NC_045768.1, on the reverse strand, counting down.
TGTTACAACATCTACATACTGAATACACTGGTCCTCTTTAGAAGGAAGAGACAACTTGGGGCCAAAATGCTGGGAAAAACATTTTTTTGAATATCCAGAAGACACAAAGCAAAAATGACCACGAGAATTTCACAGTGTCATATCCATATCACTTATGCCATATATGCCCTACGTACTTCATGTGGAATAGCACTTCCAGTACAGTGGGAAAAGGCAGCGTCAACCTGTGTTCTGTTCGCATCAGCCCTGCATCCTCAAGGGGCAATGCCTTCAAATCCCAAAGTCCTTACATTGTCTAAAGACTTTTAGGAAGCAATCTTATAAGATTTGATAAAATAGATCTTATGATTTAATAAAATTACATGAGATTTGTACATAACCTGGTCATGTCAAAAACCTACTTTCCCCCAAACACTGGACATCAAGTTGATTTCAGTTAGTCTATAATCTTTTGAGAAAAAATGAGAGGTGTCTGCAGTGGACTTTAAGTATGTATTTAGACATAAAGATTGACACTAATGAAATCCTGAAACCTTTCATATCAATGATTGAAAACTTCTTCTCTCTTGTCAGATAAATGAAGAATGAGGTTCACTTTCCATATAATGTGATTACTCCCCTCGCCTTACCTTTACCTGGCGATCTAACCACAACTTTAGCTTCTCTCAAAGATGTGAAAAATACAATTAGAAAAACATCACAAAAATATAACTTCAAAATACAGAATGTATTTTGAAAAGGAAATCATACAAAATTTTCAGTAAGTTGACCACTATCTGTAGTAAAGTCATTATGACATACCTCAGGAATGACTGTGATATATCAGTGTGTTTTGGACCCTGCAGTTTAGAACTACGCCTTATTCCATTTCATTATCTTATCTCCCTATGTCTTAAATCTATCTACATTTTTTCCTTGCAATAAACAACAACAACAAAGTCTGATTAAAACAGAGCGGAGATACTACTTATGGCTTTATGAGAACGTATGCCTTATTTAACATTTTGGTACAGGCTCTCCATATCTTTAGGAAACAATAGGGTTTAAGTAAAAGACTGACTGAATAGAAGTGGAGTAAATAGTAAATCGTGGTTGTGTATCAGTTTTAAATCAATTAAGCCTTTTGGAAATTAAAATTGAAATTAAGTGTGTGTCTTGCACTATTTTTGGCATCCAGGGCTCATGGTAGGTCGGGCGCAGCCAATCTTGTGCCTGCTTACCCGGTATTGCTCATTTCAAAGCTCTGATAATCACATTCTCATGTTTTATGGACACATCCTCCTGTCTGTGGATCAGACATAAACATGCAGCTGCTATGCACAGCTCAGGCTGCTGCATTGCCTCAGCAAATCATGAGCCTTCAAATTAGGCATTCTGGAGCATAAGCAGAAATAAGAGAGGAAATTTGTTTTTCAAACGTAAACGTCCAAACAGCCTCTTTTAATGGCTACATTTTGTTCTTTGATTCTATGAATGTAAAAACAAAAGAAAGAAAGAAAAAAAAGATGTTGGTTACTATTTGGACAGCAAATAAACTTTTAAAATTGATGTTAGTTTTGGAGCTGTGGAGCCAGTTTCTTGGGGGAAGAAAATCATCAAAGCTATGCCCACCTCATTCCTGTTAAAGATTTATTTCACACTTTACCAAATACACAAGGCTTCACCCTAAAGTCTTCCCCTTTAACAGCCACTGCCATCACCATACCTTGCAGAGGACTCTCCTACTTTCCACAGTTAGGTAGACTTTCTGCATGTCAGGATAATTCATTTTTCTAGTCAGTATTTATCGGGAGCTTTCTTTAACGTCAAGCCCCACTAAATATTGGGGATAAAACTTAGAATAAGATTTCCTTGCTTTCAAGAAACTCATCTTCTAGTAAACCAGATTTTGTTCTATGGTTAATCTGAGAGAGATGAGAAATTATGATGCTACTTCATTTAAATTCAGATGAACAAAATCAACAAAGTATAAAGTTAAAAAGTAAATTTACACATATAGGTCAAATTTCCAAGCCTCAGCAAAGTAATTGATTGAAACAGCATATATGTGTTTTAAAGGAGGCTTTATGGTTTGTTTGCTTGTTTTGCAAGTGACAGAAGCATGGAGAAGCCGCATCAAATTAAAATGATGCAGCTACTGGTTTGAGAAGGGAAATGCAGTTGGCCTCACATGTAACGAGAAGGAGAAAAATAAAGTTATAAACAAAGGAAGTTACTTTCCTCCAGCTCTCACGGTAACATGGTCTCATCTTTATTTCTGTTTCATTCTTAATCCTATATGTTTACTGGCCTTTCTGCTCCACTGTACACTTGTCAGAAAAACAAGGGTCTTGGTGTAGGAAATTTTTTTTTCCTTCGTTTTCAGCAAGGAGAAAACACACACACACACACACACACACACACACATACACACACACACACAAACAAAAACAAAACAAAAAAAAACAGTCAACTGATTTCTAGTCCTAAATCTCCTGAACAAAATTTCAAGAGAGGTAATCTGATTGGCTTTCGGCTCCACACCTTCCCCAATCTTGATGGTGGTAGGAGTGGGTTAGGGTTTGAGGGCAGAAACATGGAGTACAACTTACTGGCTGATGGGGGCTGGGTGATGATTGCTCAGCATCAAGAGATTGGGGCCTGCTGGAGAGGTTCTAGTACAGGCCGCAGGAGTGACAGGCCTTGCTTTGATGCTGCCCCTTTCTAAAGAGTACAGAATAGAAATCTAACAATTTCAGGTGTTTGTAGTACCTTTTTCCTTTCCCAAGAGAAATTTCCAGGATAACCAAAAATAAGAAGAATGTAAACAGATAAATATAATACCGTGGCATAAGTGCTATAAGAAGGGTGGATACAAAGGATAGCCAGTAGAATAACCCTGAGAAATTGCATTACACAGCAAAGAAGCACATACTTCTAAGGCTCTATTCTTTATATTTTATTTTTGCTTTATTAACAAACTTGTGATTTATTCTATATAGGAGCTCCCCTTATTTTTGAGATTTTCAAGAGCCTATATTAAGCTTCAGAAAACTGTACTAATAACATGTGTACAGCTAGATGACGTTTTATAACGTGCACAGCTATGAGTCAAACATTACCAGCACCCTGGAAGCCTCCCTCATGTTTCCTCCCTGTCAGTATTCCCCAGTCATCACTTAAAGGTAACCACTGCTCTCTCTTCCCTCCCCATAAGATTAGTGATACCTGTTTTTGAACTTCATATAAATGGAATCCTGCAGTATGCTCTTTTTCAAGTCTGACTTTTTAAACAGTACACTACCTTTTTTTTTTTTTGGCCATGCCACACAGCATGTGGGATCTTAGTTCCCTGACCAGGGATCAAACCCGCACCCCTTGCATTGGAAGCGTGGAGTCTTAACCACTGGACCACCAGGGAAGTCCCAAGTCTGACTTCTTAACATTATGTTTGTGAGAGTCACTGATACTGTTTTGTGTAACTGGAGTTTGTGAAATGTTACTGCCACATCAATTTCATTGAATGAATATACCACAATACATTTATCCATGACACTGGTGATGGACATTTGGATGGCTCCTACTTTGAAGCTAGTACAATAAATGCCATTAATATCCTTGTATATGTTTCTTTTAATAAAGGTATGTGTACTTTTCAGTTCATTTTAGTAATTATGGTAGATGTATAGTATATCTGGTAGTTGTTTTAATTTATATTTCCCAACAACCGATGATACTAAGCATATGTTGATGGATTTATGAGCTATTTGGTTATCACCTTTGATGAGGTAACAATTTTGCCTTTTTTTAAAAAAATGAGTTGGTTGTCTTTTTCTTTTTCCTTTCTGCAGGCTTTATTAAAATTAAGAACTTCTGTATACCAAAGGATACAATGGTAAGATTTTAAATAAAAACACCTTATTTAAAATACAGAATCTCTTTTACCAAAATTTTATTCTCACTCAAATCTTTAGAATTAAAATGCCTCTACTAATATACATGCAGCTTTACAATATGGTAATAATATTCTATAAAGCAAGATTTGACTCAAAGATATGTATTTTTTTTAATTTGTGTAAGACACCAGTATTAAAAAAGCAGCTGACTCATTAGTAGTTATATATTTTGTGTGTAATCTTAATGATCAAAATCTATGAAAAACTTATTCTCTGTCTCCTCTTCCTCATTTATCTTTTAGATAATTCACAGAAAGAGCTTCCCTCAAGTGTCAGAATCAGGAAAATCTGTGCTGAGCAATTGGCTTGCTTTTATTTTTCCCATGGGCACCATGGCTTTTGTGGCAGACTGGGTCCTCTTTTTGCCTTGTCTCCCGACAAATGTTTACCCCACATTTATAAACTCCAAAAGAGTCTATGTATACATTTCTCCAAACTAATCTCATCCTTGCCTTTATTTTGCCATTTCCCTCACATATTTCTATTACCTTTCATATAAAAAATATAATCAATATAAAAGTAAAAAAGAAACATAACAAGACTGTATACGTTTGTATATGTAAATATAATATGTCTTATATATGTACATATACACATACACACACAGGACAAACAAGTTTACTTTTGTGATCAGCCTTAAATTTTGTAAGAGAAAGACAAATGATAATTTTATAATTAATGACCTTAATAAATATTTCCATTCTTATGTCTCATGGCATAATATTATTTGTGCTCCAGTCTTTGGCCATATGTTTGCTTAACTTTCGTTTCATGCTACAAATTGCAGATTAGTACTGGGATCGAAGCTGCCTACAGTATTCTGTGCAGCATCTTATTTGTTTGCAAAGTTCTTGAACTATGAATTAGGATAAAATTTCAAAGCCAAAGCATGGGAAAGAAAAGACTGGAGAAAAGCATTTTTATGCTAATGGCCATAGCAATGATTATAAAGCAGAGTGCACACAGAATGCACCATGGAGATGCTAAATAATATTTATGGAGCATATGGGCTTTGCATAGCAGAAGCAAAAATGTTCTTTTCTCAAATTCTGTTTGCCAAATTACTTTTGGCATTAAGGAAAATGCTGAAGTTTCATTTGAACTGTGGACTGAAAACCCTGACCAAAAAACAGGGTTGGGATTTGTGAGCTGTCATTTTATTCAACACAACACTAAATAGAACTGTGACACGCTAGAATGATTCTGGATAAATTGTCTTCTACTTGCTTGATGTAAGGGTTCTCTGAAGGGAAAAAAAAAAAAAAGGAACAAGGAATCACAGTTTCAGAAAAGTTTAAACAGAGAAGTTTCTGAAATTCTTAATGGACACAGTTTATGAGTCCAAGGGCTAAACAAACACTCCTTTTTAATGCAAATTTGTTGCTCCAAATTTTATGGTAATAATCCCATACATCAACGGATATTTTGGAGATCTGAAAAACATTTTTTTAATTTGAAAAATTCCTGGACATTTCATTAGTCATTTCTTATGCCTCAAAATTGTACATCTTCATGGATGCCTGTAATTCAGTGCTGGTCTTCATTTCATTTACTCAAGATAATGATAATAAAACAGTTGCTAAGTGCCGGGTACTATGCTGACCTTTTTACTTCTAGCATTGCAGGACTGATTTTATTCCACTGGTTTTATAAATGAGAACACGGATATTCAGAAAGTCTAGGAAGCTTGTCCAAAGTCACAAAGAGTAGTAAATCTGGAATTCAGTTCTACCTGGCCCAAAATGCCCTGTCCTCTTCAAAATGTCACCAAAACTAAAACCAAAAACAAATATAGATCAATCTCAAGCACTATAACAGAACTGTAAAGAAACTACTTTTGAAATAACAGCAGGGAGATAGAATATCGCCACCAATGTATATTCTGTTTAGAAGGGAAACTTACCAGGATGATTCTGGATGACTGAAATGAGTTCCTAAATATCCTTGAGTGTTTGTGAAGAAACCCTTCATCCCTTTTAAACTGTGGATATTGTGGAACTGGAAGTTTATTTGCCTTGGCTAAGGTTTAAAAGTCCTGATGATTTTGAATGACTTTTGGTGAGAAAGCCAGCTCCTCTGGCCTAAACAAATCAATCTGTGTACAAACAGGCTCTCAATATGGGAGTTTGGATAGTTGAAAAATATAAAATGAGACACTCAGCAGAACTTTCACATTTCCACAATGTACTTTCCAAATGTGAAGGACAAGACTCCATTCTTCCTATTCCTAAAACCAAGGAAGCATGATCCTGGCTGCCAGAAAATATGTAGCTATTTTCTCCTTTTGGGTAAACGAAAGATACCATAGGTTCTATATGTTGCACACTTGAATAAAAAAAAGTTTGAAAAATCATGTAGAAAAGGACACATTACCAAACTATTCTTTATATCTGTGATGATGCTTTATTTAGTTTCATTAACTTGGTTACATGAGAATTCACTCCTACTCATTGGAAAATTTAAGTCCATTATTTCTGCTAGTATAAAGTACTGGGGTAAAACCTATTTGTAGTCATTCTCTCTTGATGATGTATATAAAAAATAACTAAGTACTATGACTTTCATTTGAAGTCAATAGTCCTTTTATTAACAATTTTGGAAATGTACTCCTAAGTAAAACATAATTCATCACAGCTTGTTCTTTGCCCTATTTATTGAAAACGTCATAATAATAAATATGCTTTCTCAAACACAATTCTTCTGTCTCTTTGTCACTATCAGTTGACTGCGAACATGATTTATTTGGGGAAAAATGCCTACACTGCTTTTGTTCTGAAGAGTTTTCTGTTAGAGTTATTGGCCTAACATTAAACCAAACTTGTATCCTTTCTGTATATGCATTTTCTAGCAAAGAAAAACACAAACACAAGCAGTTCATTGTTGTACTAAAAGTTTCAATCTGAAGCAAAATGCATGCATGAAGTGAAGCAGGTATTTATGAGGAAAAAGAATTGAAAGAGCATGGCCTTAATAAGCTTGATTAAGAAATGTGCCAATTTTCCTGATACTAGTGGAAATATTCACCCTCTGTAGACACTGTAGACAATGGTGGCAGGGAACTCAGTTCCAAGTAGGAATGAACAGGGGAGAAGAGAGAGAGAGAGACTTCCTTTGGCTGTAAGAGTGACCTCCTTTGCTTCTCCCATAGTTCTTTATACTGAAACTATGCAGGATCATGAGAGCAAATCTAAACAGGATGCAGACGGTAATTACTACAGCAATATTCTTTAGTACCTTCCAGTTTTTTGTCTCCCTGGGAAGCTCAGCTGCATATCTAACTTTATGACCTTTTTTCTTCTTAGAAATATTTCTATAGTGCCGTCAACAGAGGTGGCACATACTATGGAGAATCAAAATACAAGATAGTGATAACTAAATAATTAAAAGGGCAATGACTAATAGTGATAACTGTAAATAGTAAATTACAGTAGTCATAGCTTGAATATACATAAATTCATTTTTTATCTTCATAACTGCACTACGGCTTAAGTCAGGGAGTTTTATTGGCACCATTTTAAAGGTGATGGAACAAACAATAAAAGAGGGATAAAGGAAGGCAATTAAAACTTGCTTAACATATGCTGAGAACCAGGAACTGTGCCAAGTATTTTAGATAGTTATTTCATTTAATTCTCATTGAGTCTGTCGAAGTTGGCATAATTTTCTCCACTTTAGTGGGGAGTGAGTAAACTGAGGTGCTAAGAATAAGCTACAAAAGTTTTTTAATCAAAACTTCTGAGCTGAGATTTTGAGAAGCAGCACCTCAGCTGGTCTTTCTATCATTCAATGGAGAGATCAAGCATATCTCTTTAACATCTTAAGCCGACAAAACAAAGTTTCATCCTTTGCTGCTTCAAATACATGGTTGCAATTTCTTGGTTTTAAAGAGAAGAAATGAACTGAATATTTTCATCCCTAGTGGCTTTGTTCTTGTATCTTAAAGTAGGTATCTTAAACCTATATATGTCTATAAAAGTAACAGTATTTAATTGTCTGATAAATACAGAAATCTGTATGGATGATTGGAACCAAATGACCTAGAATTCAGGCTTCAAGATTAGACTGCTTGAGTTTGAATCCCTGTTTCAATAGTTTCTGGCTAATTACCACGTGCAGGTCTACTAATCTTTCCATGTCTGTGTTTCCTCCTCATTAAAATGGGGCTATTAATTATACCAATGTCACCAAGTTGTTGTGAGGCTTACAGAGATAATACAATGATATAAATTGTTTAAGATAGTGCTTGGCTCATAATTAACATTCAACAAATATTCACTATCATTATTTTTAATATTATTACTAAATAATTTTTAAATAAAACTTATAAATATTCTGAGACACACAGAATCACAGAGTCCCATGCAGCCACATTCTAACTAACTTAATTCAGCATCTGGACCTCACCAACCCACCCACCCAGCTTTACCTAAATACCTCCCACAATATGTTCCTCATCACCTCCAAAAATGGTACAGTATATTTTTAGTGTTCAAGTTCTAAGAGGCTTTTTCCTCATATTGAGCCCCAAACTGCCTTTCTGTAATTTGCATGCATACAGTTAGGTTCTGCCTCCTGAGAATATATAGAATAAGTCTAATCACATTTATATAAGAAAATTTTTCAAATAGTTAAAGACAGATAGCCAGTTCTTTTTGAGATTTCATTACTTCAAACTGAACATTTTTCATTCTTTGTGTTTTCCTACCAATTGACACGTTGATTCTGACTTCCTCAATTGCTGTTTTTTTATCATACTGGAAGATTTTGCACCATTACATTAAAGAGAGAGCAAAGTATAGAGACAGTCTCTCAAGCCTTGCTTCACATTAGAATATTTGGAGGACCTTAACAATACTAACACAAGTATTCCATATTCAGAGTCTGATTTAATTGGTTTGGGATGCAGCCAGGTTGGAAAAACTACTGGTACAGAAGAAAAAACATAGAATTTATAGCTAGAAACATCTCAAGTGTGTGTGACATTTTGAGCAATTACTTTTTGAGTCTCAAATTCCTTTGTTTAATCAGCAAATACTATTAAATGCTTACCGTGGGTCAGGCATGGTGCTAAACAGAGGGAATACACAGAAATAAGACATACTTGCTGTTTTCTAGTGCCAGGAGAATAATCATCAGTGTCACAAATGAGAGTGTATTATACATTTAGATGAGTGGTATAAAAAGGATCATGGTTCTCTGAGATTCAACAAAAACAACAAAAACAAATTTGGCTTAGTACGCATTACAGAGGGGAAAGAGTTTATCTTAAGTCCAGAAACAAAATGGAATTTTGGCCAGGGTAAGAAAAGCTTCTGTGATTGAGTCACGGAGGTTTATAAGAAGTAAAGACTCTTTCTTATCAAGAAAAACAAAAACAAACAAAAAAAACCAGTCCCAAGTTTCCCTGACTTCTTCATTGAAAATAACCGCTTTTTATTTGTTTAACAATTTGAAATTTCAGTGGTGGAGGGTCTGCCTGGAGACTAGGATATGACAAAAATATGCTTGAGGTGAAGAGTGATAAAGCTGGCAGCTTTGTTCCTCTCCCAAAGGAAATTTCCAAACGCGAACCTCAGAGAAGGAAGCAGGCCAGGTACTGGGGGACGGGCGTGCGGTAGAACAGCAGCGCTTGGCTAGAACATCACCTTGTTTGCTAGCCTCTGACCTTCAGGGAAAAATGAAACGGAGAAAAACACCTCTTCTGTAAAAAGGTGTCCTCCATGCTAAAGCAATTTCTCACGACATGCAGAAAAACTGGACATTAATCATTAGCTATTTTGGCCTGAATTTGGGAGAATAAGATTGTTAAAGTTATAAAGGTTTCAAACAAGTGCCTCACAATCTTTAAACTGTATGTACGTCTTGTTAAAAGAAGATTCTGATTTAGTCATTCTGGGGTGGGGGCGGTGCTTGAGAGTCTGCATTTCTAACAAATTTCATATGATGCCAAAGGTAGCTCATCAGTGGATCACACTTTGAGTACAAAGGATGTAGCCACTGAATACTCTACCTCACCTTGCCTATCACAAAGGGTCTATCTGATGTAATTGTCGTAAGTGTTAATTACAAGAATAAACTGGTTTCTGCCTGGGTTTAACCTGAATGCCTTTCCTGAAAATCTCTGAAGAATTAACATATGAATCTATCTTCCCCAAGGTAGAAATGCTTCCTCAAAGTAGAAACCCTATCTGCCCTTTTCACCTTAGTAACTTCTTTTACTGGTTTAATGGTAATACAATATCCTAGGGATATCATACCACCTTAAAGTTTCTAGCCACTTTTTATACCTACCATCTTGCTGCATGTCTTGACCACTGACTGACTATGCTTACCATACCACTGATCACCCATTATTCAATGCACTCTGAAAACTGCATTGATTAATGTGTCTAAATGATCAAATTACTTAGCCAAAAATCAATATTGCATTTTTAATATTCCACAGAAAGACTGCTTACTCTTCAACGCTGAAGAGGAGACTACAGGAATTATATTTCTGTACCTGAAATTTGTGCCATAAATGCATGTTAGAATATTATTTTTATCTGTAAGCTCATATAGTAACTATTCTCCCTTAATAGAACAGAATTCCCAATTTTTTTGCAGAAGATGTCCTTCTGGGGGATGGGAGCTCTTAATTTTAATCTGCAAATCTAAACTAAGAAGGCAAACAGTCTTGGTAGAATGGATAGAGATGCAATCACAGAATATCTGGACCAGAATTACTTTAGGAAGTATCTAGCTGGCCTCCATATTTTGTAGTTCAGATATGAAGGTAATGGAAGGTAAAATAATTTCTATGACTTAGCCAACTTATTAGTGACAGAGCTGGTGCTACCATCAGTTCCTAGACTAACAGTTCTGGTGACTAGAAATCCAGAAATCAGGGTTTTCGTCATAGGCCTGTACAAAGTCATTGAACTTTTGCAGGCTTGTTTTACTCACCTGTAATTTGAACATTAATTTCTCTAAGACCAAATTTAATTCAAATATGCTCTGAATTCATGAAAACCAATATTAAAAAAATACATATAACTTTTGTGCTTACTCATTTTTACTTCTGGATACACACTGCACAATCTGAATAAATAATTTTGAAGAGTAACATATGGCTAACGTGAGTTGGAAGGAAGAATGAACTACTACTACCTGTATGACTGGATTAATTTTCAATTTCATAATTTAATGGTTCAGTTGAAAATAATATTTAATTTTAATATTATCATAAATGATAGCAAATCTCACCAGAGATAATGAATAGTAAATTTATAATAAAAATAAAATGGTTACCTGAAATATTTAAATTCAGAATAAAATCAGAAGCTGTGTTTCCATACATATTTCAAATATTTAAAACAAAACGTTGTATAAAAAACTGCAAGATATATGACAGCTATAATAACCATGATGATACAATATCTATAGATTTCTTTTGTCTTTATAGTGCACTATGGTTATGTCTACATTCATATAAACGTGTGTGTGTGCGTGTGTGGAGGAGGAACCTGTTTTTATTAAATTACAAGTTCTATTTTGTACTAAAAAAATAAATATGTCATACTACATAAAAATAGTAAATAATTTCCTAACATACCAAAAATACATTTCACCCCACATAAATCATTTGGGTAACAGATGGGGACACGATCTACTTTCTCCTTGATTCTCTGGATAGGTAAGAAATGTTCAAAGCGTTCTTTGGTGAGGTGTAAAGGCTTAAGAAAATTAGTATTACCCAGTGTAAATCCCTAGGCATGTAAACTGCCCAAGTGAGAAAAACAGACATTTCTTTTTCTCCCTTGGATTGCCTCTTCATTCTACACTGGGGAAGAATTGGTCTTCTTGGAGCCATAAAAACAATATGGCGTCTCGTTACCATCCCAGAAGGGAGACAGGGACTGTTAACCAAGGAGCATGTCTGGAACATTTTTTAACATCCCCAAGTTTGTAATTTCCTATATATTTGACTATTTCCCTGTTTAAAAAAAAAAAAATGGCCTGTTTGGTTCCCATAGGTATCAAGGAAGAAACTAAAGAGATGCTCTCTCTATATATCTAAATATGGAGAATAACCCACAAGGGATATGTTCGTGGTGAGACTATAAAGTGAGGAGGAAAGACAGGTGGAATGTCAGAACTTGCAGGAAAGTTTAGAAAACTGTGGCTCCACAGTGATTATAACCTATATCTTACCCCAAACTGAGTAACTGAGATAAATACATAGTTGTTTCAGGAAGGAGAGGCTTTGAATTATTGATATGAACTACGTACCTGCCCAGACTCACTTGAGAATTTCCATACTCTACTCCACATTACACCAACAGAACATCCTTAAAAATAAACTATACCCTGTCTAATCCCTCTGGAGCAAACTGTTCCAACTTGATCAGTTGGAGCATAATGATAATAGCATTTTGCCAGGAGAGCGGTAAGGGAACCCCTACCACTGTCTCATTTTGATGGTATCATCTGTTAGATAAAACTCCAGTTTGAAAAGGAACCCAGTAGTCAGCCTTTGCACATTTACAAAGTGAAGACAATTTACAAAACCATACAACGTGCAGAGATGAACGCAATGTCAGTGCCCAGAAGGCTTTGTTGTTATCCCTGCTTTACTGTTGTTTCTATGTTGTTGTGACACTAAGAATTATGATCATCAAGGGAGGCGACCTAATCAGGAGGAGAGACCTCAGTTTGCTAGAGAGAAGCAGCAACCAGCTGTCAAAGCAAGGGTCATGGAAAGACACACATTATTTATGTGGAGGGTGCTTGCTGTTTGATAATTGTCCCCTTCTTTCCAGGTTAGTCACCATTCTGTTCTCATTCCTCAGTTAGTTCCTCTTTTCAAAACACACGCAATCAGAGAATCATTTATCAAAACACCTGAAGAATCTGGATGAAGTCTGTAGGGTGTATTCTGAATACTGATTTAAAAGAGATTGCCATTTTAAGATCCTCAGTGGAGGGTCTTCAGTAAGTATGATCCTCACGGGATTCCAAGGGAAGAGGAAGTTACACTACGGATTGTGTTTTCTCAGTGCCTTCCATCTTGACAGTTAAATTGCTGTCTTTGGTCCACATGAGTGTGTATGTGTGTTTCTGTTTGCAGACCAGCTCATAGTCTCTTAAACTTTTATTATTACTTATGCAATACTTGGCAGCCTAGTTATAATGGAATTTTGTGAAGAGCAAAGTACAAAGGATGAAAATACCATTACACACTAGAAGCCACTTGTCTTGTTCTGTTTGGGCTGCCATAACAAAATACTGGATGGCTTATAAACAATGAACGTTTATTTCTCACAGTTCTGGAGGCTGGAAATCCCAGCAGATTTGGTGTGAGAGCCCACTTCCTGGTTCTCGCTCTGTCCCCAGATTGTGGAAGGGGCAAGGGAGCTATCTGGGGTCTCCTTTCATAAGGACACTAATCCTCTCATGAGGGCTCCACCCTCATGGCCTAATCACCTCCCCAAGGCCTCGCCTCCTAATACAATCACCTTGGGGATTAGGATTTCAACATATGAATTTGGGGGAGACATTCAATCTAAAGCACCACTACTAACATTTACATCAGATTTTTACTTCAAGTTTTTTCCATATAATTTATATATACAATGTTGTATTTTGTTTTATTTCACTTTAGCATAAGCTAAATATTTTAGACAAAATACCAAAAAGCTAAATTATTAAAAAATACTGAAGTTTGTCCTTATATTAAAATGTAAAATTGTGTACAGATATCACTGAAAATATAAAGAAAACATAAGCTATTACCTAAGACATTTGAAACACACAGCAACAATAATGATTGCTGTAAAGAATATTCTACAAAATCAAGAACAAGACCAACTTGAATCAAGTTGTTCTGTTTTGTTTTGTTTTTAAGAAGTACACTGTGCTTTAACAGATGCTGGGCACACATCTGAGTGTTTTACATATACTAATACTTTTATTCCTCGCAATAACCTTATGGTTTTGTTTCTGATTTTAAGCGTTATTTTGCCGATAAGAGTTTTGAGGCACAGAGAGGTTAAGTAACTTTCCTGAGGTCACTCAACTGGTATGTGATAGAGTCAGTATTCAAACCCAGAAGACCCAGTTCTAGACCCTGTGTTTTCCTCACTGCTCACTCCACCTCAGTCTGTGCTCCTTGGTACTTACAGGAGACGTACAAACGTGCTTATTAAATCCCTACTTACCTTTTCACGTCTAAGCTTTCTCATAATGTGTGACACCAATGGAGATATGAACACTAATATACAAGCCTGAATCATTCAAATTAAGACCTTCAAATAAGTCTGTCCAGACCCATGAAGAAGAAGATGTTATAGAAAGGCCAGGCCCCGGGTAGGGGTTAATCTGGGAGTTTTGTGCCCAATTTGAGAACACAAGATTAGGATAAATTAGAAAAGTTAATGGTACTGTACAAAGTGTGATAATTAGAATAGCTTCCTGGCTTGGATCCTAGGGAATTCAGTACAATTTCACAGTTACGGGGAGAGTTAAACCTTGTCTTTTGTGAACCAAAAGAATTAAAACCACTTAGGAGCAAGATGTGATATCGATTAAGCTTTCTTCCATTTGGTTCAGAGAGAGAAGTAGTATCCAGGGGAGCAGTGCCAGTAAGTAGCAAGAGAAAACTACACAGGGGTGCTCACTATGATGCCTGGAGCCCCTCCACACCTGCCCCTCCCATTCATTGCTAACTGAGGTCCACATGTACCTGGGGAGCGTTCTTCAAGGAGCTGTCGAAAGTTGAGCATGATGAGAAATGATGAAATTGTTCTCTTCCCTTGGGCGGGCATAGAAAAGGAAAAGATGGAGGCAACATTCTCTTACCTACTGTGAATATTTGGGGACAATGAGAAAGAGAAACTCAGTGTCACATGATTCAAGCAGAATTACTTCTTTCCTTTTGTTCCCTCTGCATCTACTAAGAATCATCCCATTACACCACCATTATTGAAGCACACATTTGACTTAAATGTTTACTTAGTTGCTTATTATAGTTTCCTGGTTTGGCTTTCAAGTCTGTACTGCTCAACAGGAACCTTTTTTTTCACATAAACGTGATTCTGTATGAATCGTTCACTGCTATGTATAATGTCAATTAAGTGTTCAGGAAAATTAAAGCATTTTTGAGATTTGCATAAGAAGGGAATGCATGTCCTTGCATACAAATGCTCTTTTTTTTTTCCTTTTAGCAAATGTTTTCTAAATAGCAAAAATGTGTTCTGCTGATTTATTCTAGAAATTAGAATTAATTCTTTACAACCACTGGCATGATCTTTCATTTAAAACATTATTAAAGACTTTTAATGCTAAAAATGACTTCAGTTTTTTCTAATTAAAAAGTGGAGTTGAATCAAATAGCTACATATCATATTTAAAGTTTATGACTATTCAAGCAAATGAATTATTAGCAATAGTTTAAATGTATGCATAACTTATACCAAGAAAAAAAAATGTTAACATGTTTCTAGGCATCATTTGAATGGTTCTAAACCTTTTAACTTTTCTGCCAAAATGACCACTGAGGGTTGAAATTATTATTGTAAAATATGTGTCACATTATCTAAATAAAGAACATACACTAGAGTTAGGGACAAGCCTGAAAATATTACCATCAGAATCTGAAGTTACTAAGAATTAGTATTATTAGATTACTAAGAATCACATACAAGAAGATTCTTCCCCATGAGATTGTCTGTATATGTTTTCCTAATAAGACCAGAGTGCTTTATAAAATTCATGACATAGTTAGAGCAGGACCAAAACTTTTCTACTCATGTCCCCATCTTGACGGGTTGGTATTGGCAGCCTCAAACACCTGAAACACTCTCACGACCGCATGCCAGGGGATGACTGTTAGTCATGACCTCTGGAATAGGGTGTGGAGACATCCATGATACATATTTGTTATGTTTCAAATAAGTATTCATAGACTCATTAAGGAGTTGTGTTATTTTTAAGGTGATAATCTTCTTCACAAAATGAAGTTGCAAGCCTAACTACTTGAGTCTAGTCAATGGAAGATAAAAGGTCTGAATACGTCAATACCCACTAGAGTTAGCAGATGACGCAAACATTTACAGTAAGTCCCCAACATACGAACGAGTTCCATTCTGAGAGCGCATTCGTAAGTCCAATTTGTTTGTAAGTCCAACAAAGTCAGCCTAGGTACCCAACTAACACAATCGGCTACATAGTACTGTACTGCAATAGGTTTATAGTACTTTTCGTACAAATACTACATAAGAAACACAAAATATCAAGAAAACATTTTTAATCTTACAGTACAGTACCTTGAAAAGTACAGTAGTACAGCACAACAGCTGGCATCCAGAGGCACATTTGCATCTTTGAAAGTTCGCAACTTGAAGGTTCGTGTGTAGGGGACTTACTGTATTCTGTTTGGCAGATAAAACACTAGACAGTAAAACTGGACAATGTGCATTATCGTGACTGTGACACTTCCCTTAGGATTTCCCCTGGCTCTATTTTAGGAATTCGTCAAGAGATGTGTGACTTCCTTTGGGGGAGTGAATGCCCTTAAAAGCCAAGCTTAAGTATCCTGGTCTGCAGAAGCAGGCATATATCCGAACTAGCAACCGGCACTGCTTTAGGAATTTGTGATTTTGGTTACTGAGGGCCCACCTTCCGAAGACTGACCACCTCAGAAGTATCAACGTAACGGTGTTTTCCAACCAGAAAAATCTGGACATGACTATTTTTGTGATTCTCTTATTAGACAAATATATCAAACCTTAGTCTGCTGCCTCCTCCCTTTACCTTCTCAAACTCAAGAAGATTAATTTATTTTTCCCAAAGATTACTTCAGTGGGGTAATCAATGTAAATCACACACAAAATAATCAGGGTTGAATGTTTCTTATTGACCAAATTCAGTTAATAGACCATCAGTGATGATACAAATTCAAACTGGTCAGAAAACTATCAATGCATTATGATACCACACGGAGAAGATTCATATACTGTAGTACATTAAAACAAATCTTTCTATAAAAGTACCTGCCGCCATTTCAAGTAATGCAGGACTCCTAAATGCATTATATGTCTTGAACACATTATATGTTTCTCATGAATGTTTGATTACGCATGTGTTTATCTGAACTTTTGTTCTTTTGTTTAGTACTGAATCTTGACATTTACAAGCATCAATTTGCACCCTGGGAGATTTGTAATAATTCTGTTAAGGACCCTCCTTTGTCTAGTCTAACCCTCTGGAGGCATTTGAGGAGCAAAATTCCGTGACTAGAAGCTGCTATGCTTTAATTTGTACCAACACATGGTATCAAAGATCATGAAAGCAATGTTTTCAGCCAATTAAACTTGCTAGAAGCTAATGAAAACTGCCCAGAGAATTTCCCTTTGTAAATTAAAGATACACAATAAGGATTGTCACTCGACTTGTTTTCAGTTGGCTTTGTATGGCACTAATAATCTTGGTTAGCAATAGCTGTGAGGAGTTTGCATCTGTGAAGGGCAAACCACAAAGGACATAGAGATTAGCCAGAATTCGGCTAAGCTGCTACCAAAGTTTCAATGTTTATTCCAATCATCTTCAAACTCATTAGCTCTACAAAATTGAGTTGCAAATCTCTGGAGCACATGCTTTATTAAGAGATGGCTGGAATTTCCCTTTTCCAGTTGGGCAGAAGCCCTGTGAGGACGGCATTTTTTTTTTTCCCCTGGGAGAATGTTGGCACATCTGTCAATAGTCCAAGCCAGAACCAAGAATTGCATCTGAGTGTGAAAGAAATGTATTATGAAAAATATTATTTTGGGACTCATGGTCTTGGAAATTTCCTAAAATTTTAATCTGTTAACTTTAGCCATCTAGCATTTAGAATGGCTTAAGTAAAATACTGCATCACTGGCTGAGGCCCTTTTTTGTACGCAATGCCAAAGGTTTCCCAGTCTCTGGCATTTTCCAATTTAGCTCATTTTTCCTCTATGAGCACATCTTTCAGCACTGGTATATTCATTGGGACACAACAGCCACTTGAAAGAGGTGTGTGGTATTTTGCTTTACATATCTTATCTTTCATAGGGTTAGGACCAATAAAGAGGCCCAGAAAATACTAGCTTCTCCTATCTTGGCTTCCAGAGGGTTAAGATAGACAGAAGGTCCAGAAATTACTAGATTGGGAGAACAAGGTCCCTGAAGCAACTAGGCTTAGAGCCATGGAGTCCAAGCCCAAGGCTGGTCAGATGCCAGGATTTCAAAGGTCATGTAAAGATCAACCCAAAACCAATTCCAATAGAAGCCAGTTCCGGTGTCAGCAGATTTCTCATGGAGAGAATTGGTAATGCTTTGATCCAGTACTTGTCTGTCTCAGAGTTATTCACATTAAAAGGGGAAAAAGGCCAAAAGGGAAACAAAACAAAACAAAACAACAAAAACAGTTGCACAATACAATTCATATACAAGAAGAAATATAAAGGCATTTTTTTAAAAGCCTCATTTCATAACAGTGGGGGGAAAGGACAAGACTTGGAAACAATTTTTCCAAAAGAAAAAAATTATCTCGAGGATAAAAATAATTTACAATCAAACAGCTGTATATTGTCCCATCTACATAGTACCTGGGTGCATATGTTTTAGCTGATGATGTTAATCTATATAAATTCAGAAATTGTTTCTTGTAATTAGGCAGTTTGGATTTGTGTAAATCAATATACATTTGAAAGAGAATCTACTTCAATTAAGAAAAGATATATAGCCCTATGGAATTTGTTGTAAATGTTTTAATCTGCATTCCCAGCACCTCCACATCCTGGAGACATGGGTGTCTAAACTATTAATGCTACCAGTGAGGCCAAGCGCAGTGGCATGCTCAAAGTATAGGGAGAAAAGAAACTAAAAGAGGAACAAAACCAAAACAAAACAAAACACTAAACAGTCAGATTGACTAGAAATCCCAATTAGTACATAACCTCATGCAAATGACAAACTTTCTAGACCTCAGTTTTGCTATCTCAAGGAAAACTCCTTGTAGTTTTAAATTGGTTCTATTTGTTTCTTAATATTGCTGTTTTCATAGAAAGGAATTGGAAAACAATGTCTACTTGTTTGCCCCTAATTCTATTTCCCTAAAATTCCCCATTTCAAACATTGCTCACTGGTCTAATGGCATTTCATTAAATAATAGAGAGCTAATAACTGGCTGTGTTCCAATGGCTATTAGCAAAACTGGTTATTTCCTAAACCTGATTAAGCTTGTCCCTGAGTGAAATATGTTACATACCTGGTAGCTTAGAGCCCTTAAATTCCCTTTTATATTCAGTGACCTCAGAATTTATTTGGTATAACACTGTCACAACACTTTGATGATTTTTTTAGTGAAGACCAATAGCATTTTAATTATACGATTAAAAATCTGACAAGTACAAATAATAAATAATGGCAGAAAATGAAACCATTTACCAAAGGCATAGACAGAAATGTGTGCCTCAGGACAAGAAAACAAAAGCCATTAATGAATGTTCCATATAAAGCAAATTATAATTTGCAAAAAGTATGCAGAAAGCTCTCATTCTTTATCTCCTGACAGTGGAATGGAGAGAAAGAGTTCTGCTAAGCTGGAGTGCTGCTACCATCAGCCTAACTCTGGGCTAGTTACATCAGCTCCCAGTAAACAGTTCCTTTATCCAAATGATGGGGGTTG
Source organism: Phocoena sinus (assembly GCF_008692025.1). Classification (NCBI taxonomy): domain Eukaryota; kingdom Metazoa; phylum Chordata; class Mammalia; order Artiodactyla; family Phocoenidae; genus Phocoena; species Phocoena sinus. The sequence continues at coordinate 74,018,233 of NC_045768.1, read as the reverse complement.
TGAATCTAATTCATATTTGGGGGCTGTCCTCCATGGAAAGAGGTAAAAGCCAGAGGCTCTAGTGAAACTTGGAAAATATTTTTAAAAACAAATGTAGTCTCTAAAGAGGTCCATGATCACTTTGATATTTTGTGTAATATTTTGTATTTAATGTATATGTGATTTTTAAAATAAAACTGTTAGAATGATTTCATTTACTTTCCAAAGTAGTCAATGCCCTTAAAATATGACGAGCCACTATGTTAAGCATTATGAATAAGGTAAAAACGGGGGAATATGAGAAGGGGAATGGAATTCGCATTTCAGGATTGCCCTGTAACAGGCATTTTCTGTATAGTATTTTTACTAATCATGACAATAATTATTTAAAATAGGTATTTATTCTTATACTATAGATGATAAAATCAAAGCTCCTAAGTCAGTTAAGTCACCAGCCCAATGTTACACAGAGAGAAAGTTGCAGATGTAGAGATTAGGTTCAGATCAGAAACCAAATTCTATGTCTTTCTAGTAGCATTGTATCATTAAAAGACAAAGATAAACTTCCTGTTTTGTAATAAGGACAACATGGAATTTCCTTTTGGGCAACGTTAATTAAAGACACTTAAACAAACCTTAAATTTTCAACAACAGGTTAGGAACAGGCCTTTACTGTCCAAACACAATTAACTTTAGAATCCTAAAGTCAGATGGAGGAGAAGAAAGATATAAACAGCCATTCTTAAGAGTAACTTACTTAAATTCAGTAAGTACCTAGGAGCAAGCATTTCTCTCCTGATTCATATTGATTCTCTCTCTCTCTCTTTCTCTCTCTCTCTCTCTCTCTGACAAACACACACATTTTTTGCAAAGTTCTGTAAGGGAACATGTAAGACGTTCATCATGAAGTATTTGTGTGAACAGAGAAAACAGTTACATCAACTACAGGAATTACAATACAGAAAGCAGTTATGGAAACACAGTTATGGAAAGATATTAAAAAATAGCACAGAGTAATTATGTAAAACAAAAGGAGCATATATGTAAATCAAAGTCAGACCCCAAAACCTCACTACATATTTACAATAATATATACCAATTCAAGGACATATATCCACATACCTCAACCATTGTCTATAAGGATATAGAAAGGAGTCAAGGATGTAGTTAAAGGGAAATAAATGAAACATGAAAGGGACTTCACAGAGACCAATGTTTTTTTGCGATGCTATGAACTGAGGAGCTTGATTAACTCAGCCCTCTTCACCTGCTGTGATACTATATGTTAAGCATAATTTTTTTTTAGATGTTGGGGGTAGTAGTTAATTAATTAATTAATGCTGTGTTGGGTCTTCATTTCTGTGCGAGGGCTTTCCCTAGTTGTGGCAAGCGGGGGCCACTCTTCATCGCGGTGCGCGGGCCTTTCACTGTCGCGGCCTCTCTTGTTGCGGAGCACAGGCTCTAGACGTGCAGGTTCAGTAGTTGTGGCTCACGGGCCTAGTTGCTCCGTGGCATGTGGGATCCTCCCAGACCAGGGCTCGAACCAGTGTCCCCCGCATTAGCAGGCAGATTCTCAACGACTGCGCCACCAGGGAAGCCCAGTTAAGTATCATTTTTGTATAATGTCTTTGTTCCTGATATTCCAACATTCATAAGCTTGGCAGTTCTGATTTTTTAATTGTATTTTTTTATTGACTCATGGTGACCTATTTTTCTTATGATTTTAGTGAGCTTTGAAGATGAGCAATATTCCTTGGAACTTTCTCTGTGGCAAGCTTTTAAGGTACAGGTTTAAAGTGAGTTCCTCTATAGAAGGCCGATGATTCCTTTGCCAGACTATTGGAAACACTACCAATCTGGAACCAACATCTAAGTCACCTTAACCCTCATTTGTGTAGTATTCTGTCTAGAGTTCTCAAGCAAGACTTGACCAAGACCGTGGCTCTTTACAGTCTCCCTTCACAGATTTCATGGAGTGTGGGGAGGGTGGGGGACTGGGAAGCATGTGTGCAAGTATTCTTCTTACTGAAAGTGCTGTCTCCAGGGAGTCCTGGGTCCTGGCTTCATGCCTAAGTATGATATTTTTTAATAGGTCGTTCCAATACAGTCCCAGGTTCTGTGTTGTCCCTGCTGTTTAGACACACCTTTAAATATATCCAGATCCTAATCCACTAAATCTGTCATCGGATTCCTTCAGGGAAACCTCCAGCTACAATACTTAGCTTATTTTTATTATTGTCACCAAAATGGCCTTTGCATTCAAGAGATGAGCCATACGTTAAAATAAATGTTTCTATATTTATCCAGCATTTTAGGCGTCTCTCTCAAACAGATGAAAATGCATGTAGCCACAATGACTATCATTCTTTATTAAAAAAAGTGTTTCTACTAACTCTTTATTAATTGGATTCACTCTGTAAGATTAAAGAAAGGACATTTTACTGGTTAAACTGACATGGAAAAATATCTTTTTCTAGAGAGATTCAATATTTATAACAGATTTTACCAAGGAATTGTGAAATAACCAATACTATCTGTGATTATGTGCTGTATGAATGATTTGCCTCTCATATGGGCAATTTATGCTTAATGTGGGCATTTACACTGCACCAGCATTTTAGTATATGACCTCAAACAGCCAACTACCTGTGTTTGAAGAATTGAAACTAAGAATCATTTATTTGAAATCTTGGAAATAGATTATGACATTTTATTTTATCCTTAAATATGTTGGAGGTTAAAAATGATTCCTTTTGCAAACTTTTTCGAAAAGATTAGTGCTTTCAGTTTTTTCTTGTATTACTATTGGTGTACTATATATATAATTTTATACATATATATAATTGCAAAATACATACATGTTATAAACCTGTTATAAACAACATGACTGGCATAAGCATCAGGCAAAAGAAAAATGTGATATGATCCACTTGAATCTTAATACTAGAATCTGAGCACATTCTATATTACATTGTTATTATCTAATGACTAATAGTAGTAGCTACCAAGTATTAAGTGTTCAAAATATGCCCGACATTGTGCTAGACCTTTTATAGTCATTTAATTATCATAGCATCTCTCACAACGAAAACATCTCAATTTTATATATGAGAAAACGTATGGTCAGTAAATTAAGAAAATTTGCTCTGCCATGCAATACTCACAAGTGACAGAAATCGAAGAGGAAACTAATTTGCTGAAAGCACTGATACCCAACTGTAGTAAATATAGTAATAGATCAATATTTGTTTATATTTTAGCAGTTCATATTTCCCTAATGGATGTTTTAAAATGTCTCTTTATTTCCTTATTTCATCTCTGTTTTTAGGCTACAAATTATCACACTTTTCCAACGTCAGAAAAATAATAAAACTTCATGGCTTCAAGTATGAGTTCTATACTAAGATCGCCTGAAGTTAAATTCTGGCAACATCATTTACAGCTGTGTGACTTGGGGTAAGTCACATCACCTTTCTGAGCCTCAGGTTCACCATCTATGAAATGGAAATAAGCAGTAATTCGTGGTAATCATTCACAAGATAATTCTATTTCATGGTGGTGATATAGCACTTAGGACAATAAATGCCAAATAGTAAGTGCTCAATACATGTTTATGTATTGATGTTATAAACGGTCTGTCTCCCATCAGTCATTTCCATGCTATTCCTTTCAGTGTTGTCTGAGCTGAAAATCCATGTTTTGTTTGTGAGACTGGGTATTAATGTATGCATTTTACAAGGTATCTGTGGCTCAGAAGATACTTTACTTATTGCTGGGTTTGTTTGTTTTTTTTCCCCACAGTGTTTGAATAAGTGAAAATGACAGATTTGTGAGCTCTGAGTCTGTAAAGTAATTGTATATTGTGATTTTATACCATTTTATTCTTTGAAATGAAGGATTTACCAAACCCAAAGGAAAAATGGTTTGCTACTCCTTTCGGTGCATAAATTTTTGTGCCAGGAACTGTAGAAAGTAGAAATTTCCCACCAAGGCTGTGAAAAGAGAGGCAGACAAACCTCACGTTGGGCTATTCCACGTCACACACCCATGCTGGAAGTGAACTGTTCAGTGTGTTGGTTGTGAGACTCAAAATATGTCAACATTCATAGATTTAGGGACTGAACAGGCCAATTTATTTGTTTGGTACATAAGGCCCAGTTCTCTCACTCTTGCAAAAACTCTAGTGAACTTCCTTTCTAGTGTTTATTACAGCATCATCCTTGAACGACAGGAAATAGGAATCAACATAAGTCTATGTATGATTCAATAGCTTGCTCTTTCAATATTTCTGGATTTCATATTTTCAATATATTTTTGAGAACAAGTGTACTAACTTCTCTTTGATTATTGTGTAAACTATCAGTGTTACACTGGAAGGAAAAAAGCCAAAAATAAATTACTTTTCCTTCCCAGTGTCAAAATATTCAGGAGAAATCAACACCAAGTTGTTCAACTTTGTTCATGTCTCAGGAAAAAAAATAGTTTCTTTTTCTTCCCTAGTACCATGGACTACTTGAAATTAAATGGATATTAGGGAAGATGGAATCCAATCTCTTTTCATTTTACAGATGAGGAAGCTGAACCTCGAGCCACCCACACTTATGCAGCTCATTGCAAAGGCTGAACCACACTGTTCAGTTACTTCACTGCATGCTCATTATGTCATTTATGAAAACATTTACAATTGTTTTATTCTTATTTCCCACATACTCTATTTTTATTTCCCGAAGGGCTAAGTGATTTAGTTAATCCTGTGGACAATATAAATGAAAAATATCTAGTACAGATTTGGTGATATTGAATACAATGAATCAGAAAAAAAGAAAAGCACTTTCACTCAAGAATTTTACCCACATTTCAAGTCCTTATGACTGAATACTCTCAGTTAGGCACACACCAATTAAAATAAAATATAAAATTTATGCTGTGGACTAATTTGCCCTCGTTTTTATAGTTACAAAATCATGTGTAGTAAAGGATGGATGTTAGAGGATGATGGGAGGCAGAGTGAGTGATCCTAGAACTTTTCCGCTTCTTTGTTTTCAAGAATGATAAAAGCAAGGCTGCATAGCTTATTTTCCATGGCTGTGTCTACGATCCTCAGGGCGATAATGCAGCTAAGTACTAAACAAGATACCTGAGACAAAGTATGCACTGAATACATGTTAGTAATTCATATTTCCATCATGATTAAAGAATTGCAACTGATAACTTGCAAGCTCCCCAAATTCATTTCCTTTTAGATTCTGCTGGACTTAGATCTCATCTGTTTCTACTAAGTAGGAGTAAGATTGTGGATCTCAAAGCACATGGAATGTGTCCCTTCTGGAATAAAGCTATTCAGAGAGGGAGGTCCCAGCAGCTTGGTCTCTAAATTAAGAGACCACAAATTCTCAGTGTGCAGAGAAAAAATTAAACTAAGTGCTACTTCTGATAGAAAAGTAACCAGTGCATACTGAATTACAGAATATTTGTATACAGCAAGGTTAATTCCAGCAAATGCTTACTGAAAATTGGTGGTATTTTGCATCCTAATCCTTGCAATTTTTGCATTCACTTTTACAAAATTAAATTCTTTCATGATATTTCTGAATTACATTTAAATTCATCCATGGAACTGTGAACAATTCTTATGTGAAATTCTGCCATGTTAATCTTGCAAACTCATCCAGAGTGCCTTAAGATCTATGCTGGGAGAGGAGATAAGAATGCTAATTTCATTTATTTTTCTACCTGTTTGCTTTCTGTAGGGAAAATGAATTGTTTATAAAAAAAAGTTAATTTTTGTGCCTCATTTTAATGGCTGATAGTACTTTCAGGACTGAACTGCTCTTGCAAGCAGAAGTTAAACACTAATTGGATCCAAAGGGTAACTACTCTCATAGACATCTGCAATGTGAATTTTTCCAGGTAAGGAGCTGAAAGGAGAGAGCCTCTGAGAGAAAATTTCTAAATCAGCATTCCAGTATCATTTCATTCAGTAAATACTTCTTAGATACCTACAACGTACCAGGAACCGTCAATACAATGATGAATGAAAACCCTTCCCCTTTTCAAGGACCTCACTATGTATCAATACATGAGGCCGTCTTTGACCTCACAAAGTGTAAAGTCTGAGTAAAATATAAAGCAAAATATAAGAATGGGCATAAGGAAGGCACAAAAAGAAATGCTCTGAAAAATCAGGGAAAATAAAAAGCAGCTTTGTTGGGTAAAAAAAAAAAAAACTTCATTATGGAGAATATATTTGATATGGACAGCAAACAAAGGTAACATTTTCACAGATGTAGGTCACAGGGTAGAGGTAGAGAACTTCAGGTGTGAGAGAGGCATAAGCAAAGGCATTAGGTACGGATCTAGAAATCAAAGCATCTGAAAACAAAGCAAGAGCCAGAGAACTAGAAAAGGGCAAAATTTCAAGAGTAAACAGAAGCCTGCTGAAAGACAAAATGGCAACCTTAACTAATTTTTCACCCTTCATACCGAATTGAGCCAAAAGTAGCAGTCTCATCTTATGATACTGATTTTAGTTTTCATGAATTAACAGACACACATATGAGGATGGCAAGATGGTGTCTCTAGATGCCCCTGTAGAAGTTAGGATACTTCTGACTTTAAGTGACATAATTTAAAGTGGATTATGCCACTCGGCCACATTATCTCACTGAGATGCCCAATGATAGATTCCTTCCAGGGCAAGTGACTTCAGTAACTCAGCTAAATTTTCATGGATGCTGGTTCCTTCCAACTTACCGTTCTGACATTTGTGGCATGTTGGTTTCTCCCTCACCCCTGGGGCTCCTGTTTGTAAATTCTACTCAAATCTCCAGAAATCACATGTTCAAAACCAAATTTCCCAAAACTCAGAAGAGGATTAGAATAGCATCTAATCTTCATATACCTTTTAAAAGAAGAGAGACTTACTCTAAAGCAACAAAGAAGGCTTTCCGATACATCTCCTTAGCCAGAATTGCTTTACAGGTTGATTTGTAATACTATCACTGACAGGGAAAATAGTTACCAACTATGGCTGCAACTAATGAAATTTCACCCATTCAAGCTGAAGACACCAGCTAAAACACATGGATACTGTGGACTGGAAGAAAAACACACAACATAAAAGTTGTGAGTGTCAGTTTTATTCAGGGACCTTACTGAGGAATACAGCCCAGAAAGCAGCCTCTCAGTAGCTTCTGAGAGAACTGCTCCAAAGAGGTAGGGAGAGAAGCCAGAGTATATATATGGTTTTTGGTTAGGGAATACATGTAGTCAAGCATACGCCTCAATTAAAGGTTACTGCCGTTCGAAGGAACAGATATCTTGGTTAATGATTTTAGTGCTTTTTTTACTTATGGGAAGAAGCAAGAATCTGGGTTCATTAAAATTCTTCCTGAGATATACATCTAACTATCTAAGGAGCCTGTTTTTCCAAAGCACAGAGTGCCTCATTTTGTTTTTTGTCCTTAATTCCTCTCAGGATGCACTGTCAGTCAGCTACTGCAGCAGCTAATCATTTAATCCTTGTAGAAAAGGATAGTGAGCAACATTCTTTGTTTTACAATACTCAGTAAGTGATCAAAAGTGGGGTTTTGTGCTTCTACGGACACAAACTTAGAGGGGTCGGGGAGGAGATAGCTATTGAGTATGCCACAAAGATGTTTACCACATTATGGCTTTTATGCTTTTTTTAACTTCATATCTACTTGCAATGTAGCCAATGTTTCCAAAGATAACAGTTTATTTATCCATACAATCCAAAAGATGCTTTCTACCCAAATTATGTGTCTTTACTAAGCAGATAGAAATAGAAAAAAAAAAAAAACACAGGTATATAAACACACACACATTTTAGAATAAGTCAGGGGGCTTCATCTGGCTATAATGGGATAGATTTAAATAGACTAATACTCTGACTGAGAAGACCTACAAAAGCTGAAGAAAATATACAGAAAAAAAAAGTCTATTTATAAGCATTAATGAGCTTCAAAAGCAGTCAAATTAGAGAGGCCAAAATCCTAGGAAGAAGATCTCACTGAGCCAAACCCAAATTGCATTTGATGCTTTTCCCTTCAAGGCATTTGCAAATTCTTCAGCTACATGCAATGCACATAGAAGATGCCCAGCAGAGGGTGGGTACCAAGAAGAAAAAAACATCAGAGCCTTAGGCAATCGCATGGGGTCAGGTAGAAAATAAATAAAGTTCTAGGCAGCTAAAGGAACCTGGAATTGGGTGTTCTAAATCTCAGAGGATCGAGGCATTAGGAAATAAGCCTGACACAGTGCCAGTTTTCTCCTGAAATCATTTGTTATTCATAAAATGCAAAACACAGGAGAATTAGAAGCTCATACACATGTTGAAAAGCTGAATGAATCTTTCAGTAGATATACAGTGCTGAGGATAAGAAAAAATAGAAGAGTTTAGCACCTATCAAAAAAAAAAAAAAAAAAAAAAGCAGCCTTGGTAAACACAAAGGACTATCCAGAAGAAGACTGGTTCCTCTAACAAACTCTGAAACACCAGCTGAGCTAACCTCAGGCCCTGGTAGGACTGTGTAGGGGAGGAAAAATAAAATTCCCTCTACTCTTCTAGGTTCTTTGCTGAGAGTCCCCTAAAAGAAAAGATTAACAGGAGAAACAGAAGTTTAATAATATTCATACTTCCTGTAGATATCGGAGATATCCAGGGAAACTGAGATACTTCCTGAAATGGCCCAAGCCACCCCCTTTTGTCTCCAGCTGAAGACAAAAGAAAGATGTTAGGGGTGGGGGGAAGAAGAGTAAGCCAGTTATGGCAGGTTTCCAGGAAAAGCACAGTAAACAAGGGTGTGGTTTTATGCATATTTAAGTCATTAAACTGATACGTGTTTTCAGAGATTTGGTCATCCCTCCTCTCTCTGGTATAAGTAGGGAGAGACCCTCACAAATGGAGATTCCCCTTATAAATGTAAATGTCTCCTACAAAAGGGTAACTTCTGCTCAGTTTTCAGAGCTTCTCCTTTGTCTGCTGTTTCTTAAAAATAATCAGCCCAAAATAGTACTTATGTCAAAGAGGCAATATTTTGGGGTGACAAATTCCACTCTATTTCAATTGAAATGATTTTTCCCATGTTTGGTGCTTTGCAAAAAATAAGGCAAATATTCGGTGGAAGAATAGAACATTCTGTTTTATGTCTTTGAGAATTCTCTAAGGAATAATATAAACTTTTATATAGTTTTTTTTTGTTTTTTACTTTTTTTCAACTTTAAAGACTATGGCCAGTAATGAACTTCGGCTAATATTTCATGATCTCAATATAAATCCCATATTATTCATATTCATGTAGAAAAAAGACAGGAAATGAACAAAAAGTATAACTTTCTATAAATGTGTTTTTACTAAATATAAATGTGTGCATTATTAATATATGTCTCTGTATAAATACATATATATATATATGGCTATGTGTAACAAAGCAAAATTTTAAGGCACTATAAATTTTAGGGAGTAAAAGTGACTGACTTCTTTGTCTCATTGCTTTAAAATTTGAAAAATTTGTTTGGAACATGTGGACAGGTTCCCTTCTGACAACGCATATGGAAAAAAAACAAAACAAAGAAAACCACATAAAAAGGACAGAACAGATTTTTTTCCCCCTGAAGTCTTATATTTTCCTGAAGTCTTTAAATATAATACAGAAGACCTGTATTGAGAGTTTGCTAGGTTCTTGGTCACAAAATCCTACAGAGAAGTATTATTTAAGGTATTAAGAGTATAGACACAGAAGTATCAACTGAGTCCTTAAAATAACTACAGTGAAGGTAGGGAAGAAGAGGGGTGTCCAGCAAGAAGAGATCCTCAACAAACATCTATATTAGTAGCAGATCCAGGAGAGAACAGTAACATAAAAAATAAAGGGTGACAGTATCAGTGGACATCAACTTTAAAATCGAATTTATCTAAAAAATAATTATAATATTTCTAAACATTCTAAATAGTAGCGTGTCTCTAAAACATAAGTAGGATGGAGAGAAAACAACACAGTAACACAGATTCAGTTCAAAAACATCAAATATTATGTGAAGACCTAGGCAGTCTTAATATCATCCTTAGCCATCTTTAGGATATTTGTCTTTCCATTCATTCTGTTCTCTACATAATAAGATGTGAAACTCTCTTGCCACTAGTTCTTTGAACTAATAATGTGGTGGGATTTTTCTGTGTAATGAGAGGCCACACATTTTGAGGCTGGAGAGGAAATGAAAGCTGGTTCATAACCTTATACACAAATTTTGACTGGAAGTGATTCTTTAAAATTTATTCAAAATAAACATAATAAAGTTTTTTCTTGTAGAAATTCAACTGAGATCTTCACAAACATTCTTTCAAAAATTTGATTTTTAAAATGACTACTTTTAGAAGTTATGTTTGCTGCATAACTTCTAAAGTTGAAGTATTTTGAGAATAAGAGGAAGTATCTGGATGCAGAAACTGTACCAGGAGCCACATAGTCTCATGTGATAGTGCAGTTACAGAGAAACAGTGAAAGGGGGAGATAAATTAAAAGATCAGTTCGGTGCTTTGTGTCCACCTAGAGGGATGGGATAGGGAGGGTAGGAGGGAGACGCAAAAGGGAGGAGATATGGGGATATATGTATATGTATAGCTGATTCACTTTGTTATAAAGCAGAAACTAACACACCATTGTAAAGCAATTACACTCCAATAAAGATGTTAAAAAAATATATATGAAGCTCAAAAAAAAAAGTGACTCAGCCTGAATTATGAAGTAGGATAGCAGGTATAGGCTTTCATGAAGTCTGAGGTTTGACACTGAATAAAATATGAGGGCTTTCTGGTTGAGAGAGAAGTTTTGGGAATATTTCATATTGCTACATAAATTTCCCATACCTGACACTATTAATGAATGCACAAATAATTCATAAGCCATGAAATTTTAATCAAAGTCAACTTTACATTTTGACAAAACACCATTTAAATTTTGTTACAAAAGCAATAAAGTTACAGAAAGAAAATTTCTACTTATCAAATTGGGGTCAGTTAAAAGTTAGGTTTGTTTCTTTATCATTTACTTAGCATTTGCTTTCTCTCATTTGCTCTCTCTTCTGGTAACTGCAGCACCAATTTTTCTCTAAGGAACACCTTTCTCCTACCTGTAGTCACTTCCACCTACAGATGGGGACTGGAGCAGGTGTCCTGGCCCAAGCCCATTGGAACATTCCACTAATTGTTCACCATGGAAGATCTTGAGTTAATCAGAACAAGTGAAACAAGACAATACTGTTGATGGAACTTCTGGGAAAGAAACATGTCTTCTACTACCCAATTCAAACAGAGGTATGTAACATCTAAAACTGCTATGAAAGTCCAGGAGAGAAAGGAAATCTCAGAGAATATGGAGTGAATTAAGAGAAATAGAGTGAGAGAGAAAAAAAAAAAGTGCAGCTGTGAGACATTGTTGGAATGCTTACCATCTAACTTCCTCTTAAGTAACATTGTACTTAATATTACAGGGACATCAACCAGTAATTTCCCCTTTAAGATAGTTTGGTTTGAATTCTATGCCACTTGCAAACCAGAGCCCTAGCTAATATACCAACTGACCTTATTGATGCTGAAAGTTCAGCATTAGCATTTAATTTTTATGGAGAATTACCCTAGCCCTTCCTGCTCTTTGTCTAAAGTGGTGATTTACATGTTAAGTCACTAACACATCAATTTCAACGTGATTATAGATCACTTTTCATGAGAACTAGAGGAGCTGCTGCATCAAAAAAACAGTGGAAACCTGAGGTGAATGATACAGTTGAAATGGCACAGGAAGAGGAATTAGGAAAATAATTGGAGACGGGCTTTTAGAGCATTACATTTTTCCCCATTGGATTGAAAATAACTGGTCTTTTTACAGTAGTTATTTAAAAGATTATAAACTAAAGTTTGACACATAATTAGTGCTCTCAGGGCTCATCTTGGCCTTAGGTTTAGTTTTTAGAAGAAACATTTTGGGTTTCAGTTTTTTCTCTGCCAAAGCTTATTTAAACAAATAATATGCCAGTTATACAAAGTCAATGGAAAACTTGGGTTAATGAATATGATTTGCTCCTTGAAAAATTATAATCAAGACAGTCATTTCAATAAATCTCATTGATATCTGAACTCCTTAGCTGGACATTCAATTCACTCACTGTACCAGACAATGCTGACAACTATGTCCTAAACTATTTTCCTTCTTACATAGTTTCCTTCCATCAAACTTCGAGCTATTGCTTGGACTCATAATAAGTATTTTTATCCTATATCTTAGCTCTTTTGGAATATTTACAGTTCTTTAATGATTTCCAAATATTTGATATTTTCCAAATTTTACCAATTTTTCAAGAACAACATCAAATGCCATTTCTATTACAAAAATCTCCCTTAATTCTTTGGAAATAATTGCCTTTTCCTCTGAACACAAATATTTTCACCTTTATCCTTTTTTTTTGTATTTATCACATTTTATTTGTATTTCTTTATGGTTTTATTTCCATATTTATTACCCTTTTAGACTGAAAAGTTTGATTTCTACACACTTTTAATCTTCAAATATGATTCAGTATCCAGAAGAATGAGATTTACAGAGTAAGTGAGAAATGAACATCATATGTTAAATTAATTAAACAAGAATCCCATTACACTGAAGTGGCGCTAATGCTTGGTGGCCTAAGTATACAAACCAAAACCTAAGCCTGTAAATACCTCAAGGTTAAGAAATCGAAACCTAAGGACAACCAATCAGAAATAGCCAACTAGGCTTTAAGCTACAGCCAATCAATTTTCTTCGTTTCTGTAACTTCTCTATAAGTCTTTCTCGTGGCTCCTACCTTAGGAGTACTCATAACCACTTCCAGTTTGGCACTGCCCTATTAGAATCGATTTTTGCTCAAATAAACTCAACAGTTTCAATATGCCTCACTTTATCTTTTGATGGCTGACAATTTTAGACAGTCAAATAATAACTCAATAAAAATGCTTTCTTTTCCAGATAGCTGAGACAATTTTAGTCTAAAGTATTTAGTGCCCTAATTTTCATTTCTTACACAAACACAAAACCTCATGAATTGGTTTTACATTAGAGACACTTCAAAAATTATAGTATAATATTTTATAAAACTTGTAATAAAAACTACAAAATTTCATACTCCATGAAAATTGATGTTATGTAGATATCATTTAGTGTTTCTAATTAAGGTTAAGTAGTTCTTACCAAGAATTTATTGAGTGTCACCTCTATACATCTTGATTAATTCATTTGGCCTATGAGAAAGATATAGAAGCCAAAAAAACAAAAATGAGAGAGTACAATAGAGCTTGCACAGGTTTTGGGGCTGATGATTATGTTCATTATCTTGACTGTCATGATTTTCCAATTTTATTCATTATGTCAAAACTTATTAAATTGTACAATTTAAATATATGTACGGTTTATCTTATGTCAATTATCCCTCAATAAATCTGTTTTAAAAATTAAGAGATGATGAGGTCATGAAGAAATCCAGAAGGGAAAGGGGATGAGGCTGCGTACAGAAAGGGAAAGTTGTATAAAGTTATGGGAATACAAAGGACGAAAGAAAAGGAATGAAAGAACAGTGTGAGAATGCAGGCGGCAAAGGTAGTGATCACGGTAAATTTGTTGTGTTGATGAAAAGAGATGGATAGAATTTTTTTTAAGTTCTTTTTAATTCCTCATTTTGACTATGTCTGGAAAATTAATAACTCGTATTGCTTGGGAAATATAGTTACGTAGTACATGAATGCATAAATGACTCTACCTTTGACCTATGTAAACTGCAGGATGTAAGATTTTAAACGGTATGCCAGGATTTCCTTGGTGGCACAGTGGTTAAGAATTTGCCTGCCAGGGCTTCCCTGGTAGCGCAGTGGTTGAGAGTCCGCCTGCCGATGCAGGGGACATGGGTTTGTGCCCCGGTCCAGGAAGATCCCACATGCCACGGAGAGGCTAGGCCCGTGAGCCATGGCCACTGAGCCTGTGCGTCCGGAGCCTATGCTCTGCAATGGGGGAGGCCACAACAGTGAGAGGCCCACGTACCGCAAAAAAAAAAAAAAACAAAACAAATTTGCCTGCCAATACAAGGGACACGGGTTCAAAACCTGGTCTGGGAAGATCCCACATGCCACAGAGCAACTAACCCTTGTGCCACAACTACTGAGCCTGTGCTCTAGAGCCCGCGAGCCACAACTACTGAGGCTGTGTGCCACAATTACTGAAGCCCGTGCGCCTAGATCCTGTGCTCCACCACAAGAGAAGCCACTACAATGAGAAGCCCACACACGGCAACGAAGAGTAGACCCTGCGCGCCACAGCTAGAGAAAGCTCGCACACAGCAACAAGACCCAACACAGCCAAAAATCAATAAATAAATTAATTAATTAACAAAAAATAAACGGTATGCCAGTTATCAATTTATTGCCTCTCTGCTCCAAATGTGCCCTTCAATATATGTGCAGACATAATGGCCAGAATTCTTTAAGCATCCCTTCTGTATGGTGAGCTGCATGCTATGCTTCTCAATGGAGGGCGCTGGAGAGACACTGTGGGAGGAAACCATCCTTTAGCTGTTTCCTACAGCTGCTTGGTAGGTTAATGTGTGGACTTGAATCATCCGGTGAATCTCTGGCCTAACACTGTGACCTAGGTCAGGCTTGGTACATAGCCTTCCGCAAGCGATGTACATGGAAGAAAGACCTCCCACCTACATCTGCACAGCGATTCCTTAGTGGGCCCCTGTGCCACAGTTTTCTAGAGTGTTTGCAGCAAGATGCTCGACCACCAGTACAAACAATGATGTTGCTTCCTATTTGTACAGTGACTGCAGACCAGCTCTGGCCTGGGCAAACTAATGAACTCTGCTATTCAGTAGGCTGAATTAAAGTTTTTCCCATCATCAAAAAATCTACAAACAATAAATCCTGGAGAGGGTGTGGAGAAAAGGGAATCCACCTACACTGCTGGTGGGAATGTAAATTGGTACAACCACTACGGAGGACAGTATGGAGGTTCCTCAGAAAACTAAAAACAGAACTGCCATATGATCCAGCAATCCCACTCCTGGGCATATATCCAGAGAAAAACATGGTTCAAAAGGATACATGTACCCCAATGTTCACTGCAGTGCTGTTGACAGTAGACAAGACATGGAAGCAATCTAAATGTCCATTGACAGATGAATGGATAAAGATGTGGTACATATATACAATGGAGTATTACTCAGCCATTAAAAAGAATGAAATAACCCGGTTTGCAGCAACATGGATGAACATGGAGATTATCATACTAAGTGAAGTAAGTCAGACAGAGAAAGGCAAATATCATATGATATCACTTATATGTGGAATCTAAAAAAAATGATACAAACGAACCTATTTACAAAACAGAAACAGACTCAGATTTAGAGAACAAACTTATGGTTACTGGGGGGAAGGGTGGAAGGGAAGGATAGATTGGGAGTTTGGGATTGACATGTACACACTGCCATATTTAAAATAGATAACCATTAAGGACCTATGGTATAGCACAAGAACTCTGCTCAATACTCTGTATTAACCTAAATGGGAAAATAATTTGTAAAAAAGTAGATACATGTATATTATAACTTAATCACTTTGCTGTACACCTGAAACTAACACAACATTGTTAATCAACTATACTCCAACATAAAATAAAAATTAAAAAAAAATTCTCCAACAAAGTCGAACTTTTCCATGTTTGGCCTTTCTTGTCTACTAACCCTTATCCCTCAGCTACCATATACAGTTTCCTTACAATTATAGTCACTCCTTTAGCAGAGTTTCATAGTTTTTTATATCACACTTGCCCTGTTTAACCTACTATGTGATTCTAATTCTTGATTTGATTTATACTGATATGAATGGTGAAAGAGTGAAACTCAGCAAGGAGTATCAGGGAAAACACATTTAATTAAATTCCAATAAGGAAAGGGCTCTTCTGCTCAGAGAGATTAAACAAGCCTCCTCTTTCTAACAAGTGTGCCAGAAAGATATCAGCCAATGGGAAAAACAACAATTATGGCAGAGAGAATTCAAAGATGGTGTGATATGTCTTTGATTAAAGGAGATATCGAATGATGTTTTAGAAAAAAAAAAAGTTTGTTTCCAATTGTTCATTGCCAGTAAATAGAAATATAACTGACCTCTTGTATGTTGATCTTTTACTCTGTGACCTTACTAAACCCACTTACTAGGTTCTGTGATATTTTTTGTAGATTGCTTGGTATTTTCTACATAATCATGTTGTCTGCAATTAAGGAGTGCTATTTCTTTCTTTCCTATCTATATGATCTTAATTTTCTTTGTTTCTCTTATTTCACTAGCTAGGACTTTTAGTACCATGATAGATAGGAGTGGTAAGAGCAGATATTTTTATCTTGCTACCAATTTTACAGAGAAGGAATTCAGTTTCTCACCATTAAGTATGATGTTAGCTGTAGGCTTTTTTTTTTTTAGATGCCCTTTATCAGGTTGAGAAAGTTCCCTACTATTCTTAGAGATTTTCATCTGAGTGGATGTTGGGTTTGTGCTTTTTCTATATCTATTTAGAAGATCACATAGTTTTTCTTTTTTAAAAAAGTTGCACATGTGGTGAATTACATTTTGATTATTTATGTGTTAAACCAAGTTTTATTCCTATGATAAATCCCACATGTTCATGAGTATCATATATTTCTGTATATTGTTAGATTTCTTTTTCTAAATATTTGTTAAGAATTTTTGCCCTTATGTTCATGAAGAGTATTAGTCTGTAGTTTTATTTTATTTTCATGTCTTTTTTCTAATTGTAATATCAGGGTAATATTTACCTCATAGAATTGGGAATTCCTTTTTCTTCTATTCTCTGGAAAAGTTGTATATAATTTTTATTATGTTTTCCTTAAATGTTTGGTAAAATTCATCACTGAAAACATTTGGGTCTGGAGTTTTCTTTATGAAAAGGTTTCTAGGTACAAATTCAATTTTTAAAATAGATATAGAGAGATTTATGTTATCAATTTCTTTTTGAGTGTGCTATTGCAATATTTTGTGCCTTTCAAGGAATTTCCAGTCTAAGTTTTAAAAATTATTGATGTAATGTCCATAATTTTATTAACTTATACTTTTATTATTTGTAGAATCTATGGTGATGTTATCTCTCTCATTCCTGATTTTGGAGATGTTTATGTTTTCTCCATTTTTTTCTGGTCAGTCTAGTTAGAAATTTTTATTGATACTCTCAAATAGCTTTCACTTTCAGTGATTTTCTCTACTTTTCTCATTTCATTAATTTCATATTTCCATTCTGATGTTATTTCTTTCGTTTTATACTTATCTGCATTTACATTTGTTTTATCTTTGTAGTGTCTTAGCATGGAAACTGAGGTCACTGATTGTTTTTTTTTGCTTTTCTACAATATTATAGGCATTTATTGCTACTAGTTTCCTTCTATGTACTGCTTTAGCAGCACCCCACAAATCTTGTTATATTGTATTTTAATTTTCATTCAATTCAGAATACTTTTTGATTTTCATTTTTATGCTTTCATGTTTGGATTGTTCAGAAATTCTTAAGTTGTTGATTTATCTTTTAATTCCATTTTAATCAGAGATCTACTTTGTATGTCTTGAATCCTTTTAAACAATTGAAACATAACATACTTTATGTTCTGGAAGATGGTTTATTTTGGCAAGCGGTTCATGTATCCTTGAAAAGAATGTGTATTCTGCCATTGATTGAGAATCTATAAATGTCAATTAGTTTAATTTTGTTAATAGTATTGATCAAAACTTCTATATCCTTACTGAATTTCTGTTTACTTGGTCTATTATTGAGAGAAGAATATTAAAATCTGTTCTTATAATTGTAGTTTTGGCTTTTCCTGCTTTTAATTCTACTGTTTTTGCTTCATGTATTTTGAAGCTCTGTTACATGCATAAATCTTTAGGATTGTTATTACCCCTTGAATAATTAACTTCTTACCATTATGAAATAACCTTTTATTTCTGGGAATATTCTTTGCTCTCTAATCTACTTTGCCTGATGTTAATATCACCCTTTTATAATTAGTGTTACCACAGTATATCTTTTTTACATACATATTTTTAAATTTATGTCTCAGTACATTTCTTATACACAACATATAAGTACACCTTGGTGTTTTACTCACTATGACAACGTCTGACTTTTAATCAGTGTGCATTTACATTTAATGTGATTATTAACATCTTTATCTTTAAATCGATCATCTTGCTATATGTTTACCATTGATCTCATCTTATAATTTTTTGTGATTCTACTTCATCCCGTTGTTGGCTTTTTATCAATAACTCTTTTGTTGTTATTTTAGTGGTTTCTGCAGGATTTATAATATACACCTAATTTATCATAACCACCTTTAAATGATTTTATACTACTTAATGTATATGATAAGAAATTTATAATACTATACCTTCATTTCTCCCTTCCCAACCTTTGTACCATATTTGTCATATATTGTACCTTTACATACATTATATTACCTATGCCGCATTTTTATTGTATTAGTTTGCTTTTGCTGCTATAATAAATTACCACAAAATTAGTGTCTTAAAATAAAAAAAATTTATTATCTTAATCATATTTGAATCATACCTATAGAGTAAGCAGACAACTTTGGAAAGGAAAATAGATTGTTTTGTCCTTACATCTATTTTTCCATATTTTTTCTTTAATTGTGTATTAACTTTAAAATTTGAAAAATGCATATGTTACAAATATGTGTATATAATGCCTATATAGAAGAAATAATTGATATATATTTTAGTATTTGTCATCTTAAGTACTTTTTCAATTAAGGTAGTATTATTAATATATCATAAATTAATTTGAATTTTTTCAATTCAAGCAATTATACAAAATGAAAATGCATTGTTTTGTGTTAAAATATATATTTAAACGTAGTAATTAATAATTTAAAAATAAAAACAGAAACTTCAATCTTTTCCAGGGTATGCCCATATCTTTCTATGTACCTGTAGGTGAGAAGCTTTCAATTTTTTTCCTTGAATTTAATTAAAGAAAATCAACTGAGTATTCTATCTTAATTGAACTTAAAGAACTACTATGTATAAATTCACATTTGGAAACATTCTATGTACAACTGTTTACTTGAGAGTTTTCAATATTTATCTCAATGTCCATAGCCTACATTGAAGCTGAAGAAATTCTCATTCACCTCAGTTTCTTGAAATGATATGATAAAGCAAATGAACTTTGCAAAGAAGATATATTGTTAGCAATATATAATATAGCTATGCACTCTCCATTACAGAGTATTCAAAAATGGCACTGAAATATATTGACTAAAAAGAAGCCATGAACTATGTATTCTGGATTAGGAATTTGTGGTGGCTACATCTACACCATCCTCTGTTTCTTAGAACTAGTTGGTAATTTTGAGAACTTTCAGAAAACTAAGAAGAAGAAAGAGGGCAAGGAGAAGGAGGAGAAGGAGAAAGACATAAAGCTTGAGAACTATGTCATTTCCCACCTTTGAACATATTACTCCCCATTGCTATTAAGCACCAGCTGATCACTTTCAACATCAGTGCATTTGTTTCCTCTTCATAAAGACAGGCTATGTGGTGTCATTTGTATTCACCTCAGGCAGACACAGAGCCTCTGCTCATTTCATCAAAGAACTATTTATGAGGCTGTAAAAAAGATGAGTTTCTCTGAATAGTTTCCAAATTAAACTTTTTAAAGTTTAATGTTGGCACACAAGAATAATTACAGTTATAAACCATTAAACATTTAGAAGAAATTTATAGGATTGGAGGGAAAAAATTTACAGCTGTGGCCTAATACAATAAATTTCCTCTGTAAAAGCAGAACCACAGAAGCATTTCTATTCCAGACTCCGGAAAAAGAAAATGCTTTATTAACATTACCCAAACATGGAGGCACTATATTCGGACATTATTTATACAGAAAGATGAATACCTTTAAAAAATATAGTTAATTAACCTTATAAGCAAAAGTCAATTTTTTTTTAACATCAGTAAATAGAGTGCACTAAACTTATTTGTAAGATTAGACTATATATACTCTCTTATACTAGAAGACAATCTAGTGCTTTAGAGCATTTTTATTTTTTCTAAGAGTTATTAAACATCAACTATTACACTCCTGGGTGGGTTGGTGATGGCGGGAGGGATTTCTATGAAGTTCAAGCATGTTGTTTAAAAAAAAGTTACACAGCCCCACAACTACACTTGAGTGCCTAGGGAGACGTCTTCCTCTGAAATTCTAATATGCCTTCATAGTTCAGATATGTTTGTTTTTTACTGTTTGCTTAAACGAGGACTGTGTTCTACTGGCCCATTAGTGTGATGAAGTAGAGATGTCAGGCAACCACTCAGTCATTGTGAGAAAATATCTGGTCACCAAACAGATTGACTATTCAGTTAACTAATCACCTATGGCTTAGAACTCACTTCTACCTGCCATGCCACTTTAGCCAAAAACACTCATGTCTTTCTGTTTGTTTGACTCTTCTTTTGTGACATTTAGTAGCATTTAAAATTGTTCTTCCAATAGATCTTGTACATTTCTTATTGATTCCTAGGTATTTTCTTTTGCTTGTATAGATTTGTTTCCTTAATTGTATTACCTCACGGGTTGTTGCTGCCCACCTCTTTATTGAATTATCATATCACTTGTAGTGTTAATTAAGTCTCTTGGGTATTTGAGATAAACGGTAATATCATCTGTAAATAAGAATAGTTTTATTTCTTCCTGTCTAATTTTTACCCCTCATTTCTTTTATATACATATAGAAGACTTTTAAATGATTGCGGTGATAAAGGAGATCTTTACATTTCTCCTTGACTTTGTCGGAGAAGCCTTCATAGTTTCCTCATTAGATTTGTTGCTAACATTTGTGTTGACTGAAATAATAAGTAAATAAATAGATAAGTATGCTTACAAAATATTTTTATGAGGAAGTATTTTTTTTTCAGTGATAAATTTTTTATATGATGTTTAGTATAGGCAAACAAATATTCCATTTAGGTCAGCAGGCGGCATTTACAGAAATGCAGATTATACTTTTGCGCTTGTTCAAACTTTTGCAGTTACCAGTGAAGACAGAAATATCCAGGGCTGTTTATCTTATTTATTTATTTAACTAAACAAATATTTCTTTTTTCTTTTTTCTAACATCTTTATTGGAGTATAATTGCTTTACAATGGTGTTAGTTTCTGCTGTATAACAAAGTGAATCAGCTATACGTATACATATATCCCCATATCCCCTCCCTCTTGCATCTCCTTCCCACCCCTCTAGGTGGGCACAAAGCACCGGGCTGATCTCCCTGTGCTATGCGGCTGCTTCCCACTAGCTATCTATTTTACATTTGGTAGTGTATATATGTCCATGCCACTCTCTCTCTTTGTCCCAGCTTACCCTTCCCCCTCCCTGTGTCCTCAAGTCCATTCTCTACGTCTGCATCTTTATTCCTGCCCTGCCCCTAGGTTCATCAGAACCATTCCTCACGAGGAAGTGGTTTAATGAGACTTTTAGGAAGTGTGTGTCTCATCACTGAGTTTTTAGAATCTAAGAAGATAATCATATGCTTTCTTAAAATTTTGGTCTACTGCTGTATAGAATTATGTTAATAGACAGATTAATAAAGAGAAACCCTTACCTTCCTGGAATAAGCTCTACTAGATCGTGTTATATTATTATTTTGATAAGCTGCTGGATGATTTGATAAAATTGTATTAAAATACAAGAATATTTTATTCCCTCTAGGAATGATGATTCAGTAATGAATCATGGAAATGATAATGATATAAAAGAAGACAAATAAAAGCATCAATATTCTTTGTTAAACATACATGGGAAATGAGACCAAATAAAGTGGCAAGTCAATGAGTTAACTTTATAACCTATTCATCTGTGGTGTGCTTTTACAAAGCCTAAACTAACTATTAAAATTAAACATGAGTTTTTAGCAAGTGACTACTACATTTTTGAAAGTGATTATCCAATCATACGATTTTTACCAAGTGGCCTTTTACTATGATGGGTATGTCAGTAAAGTAATGATGAACAAAAACAAGGCGAAACAAAAACCTCACACTGCTGCAATAAACCCTGTTTTTCCTTCTAGAGTGGTGGAGCGAGGACCTTGATGACACTGTCTCCAACAAGAGCAGCAAGCCTTTACCTAGAAATAACTACAGCAAAAACATTTTAAAATCTCTGGAAATTGTCTAAAGGATTTACAGCAAATACAGAAACATCCACTCAAGAAGATATGCTAGATCTTAGTTAGAAAACAAGTGACTGTGGTATTTGATCCACAACCTACTCCCAATGCTGCTCCCCAGACCTATATATGGAAACTCTACCCTGGGTGGGTGCAGCAAAAAGGGAGCTCCCCCTCCCTCTAGCTCCCGGTCTAGGGCTGTGATTTCTCCCCAAAAGGGGAAGGACACTAGTTTATCTTGTCCTCCTCAGCCCCATGTTGCAAAAACACTCTTCTGGGTGAGCACTGGCAACAGGACTGATGTTCCCTTCATTGTCACAAACCATGAAGATCCTGGGAGAGAGCAATTAAGAGGGTCTGGTAGCTCCATAATACTAATAGAAACAAGCAAAATGGCAGAGCAATCAGAAATATAACAGAGAGCAATAGAGGGACGCCTTGAGATCACACTCAACCCTGGGAATCATGAAGACTGTAAACATTCACTAGGCTGCCCAATCTCAGAACAGGTTGTGGAAACAATTCCTAAATCTCACACTTATCTATTAACAGGGGGCAGAAAACAACTGGCACAGGGGACTTAACTACAACCTCTGATCAATGTTGCCTAAGCATTAGGCTACTGTAACCAAGGAACAAATTCTAGGAAGTTTATTTGTTTAAAAATAAAATCACATGCACCCTTGATAGTCTGGAACACTGTGTGTATGCCCAAGGCTATGCCCTCTCAGAAGTAATCAGAATGAGAACATCCAGGCTACTAGTCCCTGGATGAATGCTTGCCAAAAACTGACTGTGTTAACAGCACACAAGCCACACACATATCCAACATTAAAGAGTAGAAATCTAACTGGTCAGGAGGCTTAAACACACTCAATGATCAATAAGTGGCTTATGCTGACATTGGTAGCCATGCTAAAAGATAAAAACAAGCAAAAAAAAAAAAGAAAAGTCTAAGCAGGGGTATCAGGAGATTCAAACTGCAGGGAAAATAAACATCATAGTTTCAATTCAACCAAGTCACTAGACAAATAAACAAATGACCAAACAACAACAACAAAAATGACAACTCCCTATAGGTGTCTGTGGGTGGGAATCAGTCTCCATAGTCCTGACATTATATTATCTTGAGATATAATTTTCAACTGAAAAATTATGACATGCAAAGTTCTGAAAAGCGTTATGTCAGACAAATGAAAAAACAAAACAAAACATACAATAGAAACGTTTCTGTGGGAACTAGATTTTGAACTTTGTCAATAGATTTCCAAGCAGCTAGGATTAATTTGTTCCGAGACCTAAAGCAAACCACATATAAAGAATTAAAGGAATTCATGCTGACAACATCTCAACAATCAGTGAGTATCAATAGTGAGATAAAAATTATAATAAAGAACTAAATAGAAATTCTAGAGTTAATAAAATGTTCAATAGTAGATTCGAGCAGGCAAAACAAAGATTTAGCCAACCTGAAGAAAGATTATAGAAATTATCAATCCTGAGAGAAAAATAAAGCAATATAAATAGAGCCTCAGAAAAATGCGGGGCATCATTAAGAACATCAATATATGCATAATACAAAAGGAGAAGAGAGAGAAAAAAGGGCAGAAAAATATTTGAGGAAGCAACAGCTGAAAATATTCCAAATTTGATGAAAAATATTGATCTACACATCCAAAAATATAATGAAGTTTGAATAAGATAAACACAAAAAGATCCACACTCATATGCATCACAGTTAAATGTTGAAAGCTAACAATAAAGAAAATATTTTGAAAGCAGAAAGAGAAAAACAATTCATCACATGTGAGAGAAACCAAATCAGAAGAGTCAGACTTCTCATCAAAAACAATGGAGACCAGAAAGTTATGGGCGACATATTCAAAGTTTTAAAGGTAAAAAAAAAAAAAACACCAAGAGTCTTTCAAAAATGAAAATTAAATAAAGATAATGCATTGCTATCATATCTGTGTTACAAGAAATAATCAAAGAAAATTCTTCAGGTTGAAAGCAACTGATAGCAGACATAAATTCAAAGCCACATGAAAAAACAGAGTGCTAGTTAAAAAAATTATGTAGGTAGTTATAAAAGATAGTATAATTATATATTTCTTCTCCCTTCTCTTAAATAATTAAAAATTTAATAAAACAATGTATCTAATTGTGTTATTGGAGGTGTATATATATACATATAATACATTTATATATATGTAATATATATGTAATTTTTATCATATTACACAATGCAAACATTATACAATAGCCATACAAAGGAGGGCAGGTGGGAATTAAGATGTATTCGAATAAAAAAGTGAAACCAGATGGTAACACAAATCTACACAAAGAAATTAAGAGAATCAAAACTGTAGTGATGAAAATGTTCTATATTATATACTGGTAATGGTTGTCCAATTCTGTAACCTTACTAAAAAAATTTTTTTAAATTGAATTGTATGCTTTAAATGGTTTTCTGGAGAAAGAATCATTTGAGATAGATATATTACTAGCGAATAGAATTCTCTCAGAGAGATCATGCACAAGCCATGAAATACTACACTTAAAACCTAAGGATATTCAGACATAATATATGGTGTGGCAAATAATGAAAAGATGGTTTGCAAGCAGGATAATAAACAAGCAAAGGTCAGCCAATGAAAGGTTTTATATTACATGTTATAATACTAGGATTTTTTTTGTCTAATTGGATCCTAATTTGATAAGACACAGTATACTTTTATAACGTCATCCAATTAAATATTCTTTCATTAGTTCATTCCACATTCATTTAGCATATGTTAAGTAAAAGCACTTTGCTTGGTGTTGGATCTTATGAAGTTGCTCTGCTTGTTTGAGAGATTAAAGAAAAACCAGTAACACTAAGGTTACCACTGAGACTTAAAAAAAATGCTTTAGGTTGAATTTCTATAGTGACTTCATAGACATCAATTATCAAAACAGCCTTCAGTAGACAACTGTTTAGCCATAGTATATGGATTAGGAGATATAAGATAAAAACAGCAGCATTGAAAAAGAAATCCTGTCTACCCTGTACATTGAGGATAAATCTTCCAGTAAGAAGAAAACAGAAAACAAAGAGGGGGGATGAAAAGAGAAAAAGAAGCAGATAAATATGTTTATACTAAAAACAAAATCATATTTAGACTAATATCTCATAACAACCTCACATTACCTGGGACTAGGTTTTCTTAGTTCTTTGTTGATTCAGTTCTTAAGAAGTAGCACATTAATGGACATTTCGAAAAATCATATTTCTTCTTATTCTGTTTGTGTATTGGATACTGTTTGAAATGGAAAGAAGGAAGATGGTAGAAACTTGGAATGGTGAAAATCTGAGAGAAAGATAATAATTTCTTTAGTAGATAAGACTTGTGCTGTTCCCTACTTCACTGTCTTCCTGCCCAGGATTTGTTGACTGGTGTAATCAAGTGAAAGAGCAGTGGTGATGGATGTCAGATGATTATAATTTCTGTGTTGTTGTTCTAGCCATCACAAGTCTGAAATATTTTCAGAATGCTGCAGCTGCAACTGATGCCATTTCTGAGCAATGATCATAACAATTTGCAAATACACATGGATTAGCGTTGTACTAATGTGAGCCTTGGAAACCAGTACACTCTGCAGCTGTTCATTTACAGTGTATAAATGTCCAGTCCTATGGGAAAGGTAACTTTGTACCAGGATGAGCCTACCGCATGAATTTCAGAACGGTATAAATATAAATTACAAATTAAATACATACCTGGAAAGCATATTATCTCTACACAACAAAAGGCAAGAAATTAAAATTGACGTTTATATCTATGGATCAACTTCCTCTGCAAAGAATGTTCATGAAACTCTGGATTGATAGCTGCTGGCTGAGTTAAACTAACGGTAATGATTAGGAATTTTTAAAAATCATTTTTAAGCTGAAAATCTTTAGAGAAATTCGTTTCTCATAAAACTTAATTTTTACTCTAGAATGGAGCTTCACCTAGGCAATCTATTAAGACACATTTTTTCCTTGATAAAATTCACAGAATGATTTGTGACTTTTACCCATAGGAAAGCAAAATAAAGACAAACAGGATAATTCCATTTTTCCTTTCAATTATATTTAGTATAAGTTTCTTCCTCTCTTAAAAAAGTAAAAAAAAAAAAAATCTTTAGGAAGAACTAAGTGATATACACTGAATTTTCTTTAATAATGTCTTTTTTTGGAATAGGTCTATTTTAATTTTTTAAAATTAATTTGCTGTTGAGCATGAAAAGTGTTTCTTTCACTATACAGACTTGATTTCAAAGCACACAAATGAGATCGTCAAAAGATCTTTCACTGGTGTTACATACTTTCTTTTTGTCATATTCTAAATGTTACCCATGGAGAAGGCATATGTGGAATTAGAAGTACATATACTTATCCTAATAATATCCTGTTAATTAGTCTAAAAATTCCAAAAATGTTTGATGAATTGCAGGATCATTTCCCCTTTGATGCTCATCAACATTAAAACAAGGTGAGAAGTAATATTTATGTATTAGAAATCTACATCCAAACTCAGTCACCTGCAGCCTATATGCTGTATAAGATTTAGTGAGGCTCCTTTTAAAGAGTATTGGCCCTTACTCCATGGTTCTCAGATCCAGGGCAGGCCAGAAGACACCATATTTCAACAAGCTTCTAGGTAATTCACTTTCATTAAAGCACCACAGAATTAAAAATGCTGCACTAGTACAAGATTCAAACAAGAATTAAATTGAACAATGCCTACTGTCTGCTATATACATAATACAATGCTGGGGAGTGTTAGAGATAAAACAGAAACAGAAGTCCTGGTCATTAATCTGAAGGGTCTAATGATACAGTTTGGAAAAAATTAAAAATGCACAAGTAATATAAAAGGGGTAATCAATTAAATAAAGAGTATTTACTGTGGAACATCAGTATTGAAGATCAGTGAAGGCCAGAGTTGTTAATAATGTGTCATAAAGATGATAAAATGTAAGACGTGGTTGGGTCTTCAAAAAATGAAAACGATTTGAACACTCAGAGGTGAGTAGATAGGGTCTTTCTGGTCAAAGCTATAGATTTGCAAGTTATGGAAGTAGTATGAGATAAGAAATCTAATTACATGTTGAAGAGAACTGAGAAAGTATATTGAACAAGTAGTATGACATCAAATTATGAAGAAAATTGGAAACTGGGCAGAGTAGTAGATTCTGCACTTATTGCTGTAAAACTTGGTCTCTTCCATCATCAGAATATGCAGACTTTTTCATGTGATGCAAGAATGACTCTGATAAAACTTGCTTCAACATGAATAAAGCACTATTTTATAAAATCAAGGATGAGAATATGGAAGAAGTGATTGTTGCTCATTTAGCAATCTATTCTAATCTTAATATATTATGTACAGTAGAAGGACAAATAGTTTAATTTTAAACCTGGAATTTGAAAAGGCCACAAAAGCTTTCTAATCCATTTATCTCATTTTCCAGTGCACAATTTGGACTGTAGATGTGATAATATCTGTTCCATTTTTTCCTATTATATCATGATGCAATATGTTGAAAAAGACTAACACTATGTATTAATTAATATCTCCATGGCATTGAATTATTGTTACCTTTAGAATATGCAATTAAAGTTTTTTAAGAAATGCAATCCAAATGTATCTATTATAACAAATATTTCTGTAAGTATAAAATAAATAATAATGAGGTTTCACCTCTATTTAGTGATTGTGACATGCAAATTGTGTTGTTTATTGCTTAATTAGTGGTATGTGTTTTTTATTTGTGCTTTTTACGTGCTTTTTATTTCACATTTTATGAAATCAGTGGTTGGCTATAAGCACTAGATGTATATAGAAATGATCAAGAACATAAATGGAGGAGCCACCTTAAAAAACAGTATCTCTTCTTCTGCAAAAAGAAAGAATGAGATGAGAATAGGCTGAAATTTGAGAATGACAGGCAGATTTGAGAGACTGGTTGTAGAAGGTCTCTCTCTAAGAGACAAAATTGTCAAACTGGTAAGAGAGCAGCAGGCTTAAAATCTGAGGACTCGGGGGAGATGATGTTCTGCTATAACCACCAGGAGAAAGAGGAAATGGACCTAACTTGAACAAAACTTCTACAAGTTTTGAATTCACTTATACTTTTGCATCAAATACTACATGTCCTGTGATAGAGCCTCAGCTAACCATCCAAAGATGAGTAAGTCATGGCCTCTTCATTATCAGCCTTGACCACAGTGGTGAAAAGCTGATAGAAACATGTTTTTTTTGAAGAACCAATGACCATCTTTATGGTTTTTTCTTCATATAATGTTTAGTTGTCTACCAGACAGAGAGGTAAACAGGGCTGAAGCAATGTATCCAGATTGGAAATTGATAGTTGGGAGGAAGTGGGGGTGAAAATACAAGGGACTGAAGAGTGACAAATGTCAGTGAGTGTGTAAGCAACAGTAATATGGAATTATATTGGGAAAGTCATTTAATCTCTAAATCAGTTTCCTTATTAGTAAAACAAGGATAACTGAACTTTATAAGGTTGTTGTATATATAAAATCAGACTACACATATGAAAGCACGTTGAAAGAAAATACGATTCATATATACCATTTTAGAAAAGTTTGTGAAAGACAAACAATTCCCATGTTTTCTCCCATATCAATACATATTTTCTAAGGTAAAAGATAATAGATTAATAAAAGGAATAATGGCAGATTTCCATTATTGCATTTATCTTGATTTAATATGTAATATTCAGAGTGTTGTATGGAAATGTATATTCATTCACAAATAGTTTTGATGTTCTATGACCTACAGTGGTTACCAGGCAATCAAACTTATTGACCTGTGGAGAAAAATGAATAGTCCTGAGCTCTCTATAAAGGGTACAGTAAATCTAGTAGCTGTGTAATTAACTTATAATTGTATAAGCAATAAAGGCATAATTATAAGATTATTAATATGTTAAAATTATAAGGAATTTTCTGGCATTTAATTAACATTTACCAAGGCAAGCTACAGCAAATTAAATATCAATTAATAAAAATAGTGACATTTATTTAGATACTCTATTAGCTGTCACAATTATTAACTTGTTATCACTGGCTTTTAAAATTCTGATTAAGTGCCTAAATATTCCTTACAATTTTTATGTGTTAAAAATCTAATTATATTAGTGTCCTGTAATTTAAAATTGATTACACAGCATCTCTCATAATAAATCTCAATACTCTCTTAACTGTCAATTGATGCATAATTGACATGTACTCATTTATAAAGCCAAATGAACACTTCCACTGGAACTAAGCAAGCTTATAAAAAGTTCTCCCTTTAAGTGTCCAATCTTAAAAACCTCAAATTAAAAAAAAAAAAGTAAACATTTGGAACCATCTACATCTAGTACAAAACACTGGATATGGCTCCATGCCTTTAGCTCAGATTCATGATTTAGAATATGTTTTTCAAACACATAGCTGGCTACCTAAGAGATATCCATGTAAATTTAGTTTATCTCTTTTAATCTTAAACACATGGCACCCCTGGGAAACTTACAGGTATAGCAGCATTTCCCAAGCAACCACTGACTCCTAGGCCCAACAGATATAAAAGTATGCCTAGTTGGTACAGTTATAATGAAAGATGTCTTAACTAGTATAAAATATTCATCATACATGACCATGTTAATCCCAAACTCTCATGATTCAGTTCTTTCATGCCTAACTTCTCAGTTACCAAGATGAGATAAGAAGTTTGAGAAGTATACTAACAGATAAGCCAGGATCTTTGTAAAATATACATGATAGCATTAAAAAAGAACTGAAGTAAGTAAATCAAGAAAGCCACCAAAAGTAATAGATAAAAGTCTTTTATGACATTTATTATAAAAATAATAATAGAAATGATTGCTGTTGTTGTTACCTGGAATAAGTTCAATTTTACCAAGGCATTGTCTGCAAATCCTGGCCGATTAAAAACTTACTGGAAAAAATTCTATGGTCAAATATATTTGAGATTTTTTTCTTTGAGAGTTAAGGTATACACTAGCAAATAGAAGAGTACGAGGAATCCTTCAGTGAAGAAATCTATTTAAATTTGTCAAACATAGCATTTAAGCACAGAACTTTTAATTCTCATTGAGCTTATTAATCTATCAACAAATTAAACACAGAAAGGCTCTGTTAGAAGACAGGATTATCTTAAAAATAAAAAGACAGTGCAGTGTTCCCTAGACTATCTTAATTCTGAGCACTTTAATTAGAGAATATGATGTATGTGAAATTTAGTGATAAAAATTTCATGGCTTTTCTAGTTAACTTATGAAGTTATGGGTGAATATGTTCCTTTTAGCTAAATCTGTGACCTCTTAAGGGGACATGTGTCAAAATTCTTATTAAAAAAAAAAAAAAGAATGTATGCATTCCTTGTTTCACAATAGCATAAACTGGCCCCCCCCAAAAAACATAGGCTTAAATGTTTGACTGTCATCAGGTCCTCACATATTACAGACATTTGAACAGACTGATATCACATTAAGAGAAAATACAAACTTCCTTTTAACTAGAAAACGTTTTAAAAAGATTAAACTATATTTAAATAAATAATAATCAGGTGAATTGTGGCATAGTCAATGTATAAAATATATATGAAATCAATTAAGAATAATAATGAGCAAATGATAGTAAAGAAGAGCATACTATCTCTGGATGTGAGATGTCTTCTTCAGAAACTGTCTTTGACTCTAATTTTAAACATAATTATTTATTATAACTGCCACTCAGACTTTGTGGTCCTCATTCAAACTAAACTATTTTCCGTGATAATATCCCCTTAACTGATCTATTTAGAAATTAACTTTTCAAAACAAAAACTGGCTTAATTTACTTATCATGACACAATGTGTCATTCTCACCGCACCTGTCAATCTTCCTTTAAGAATCAGAATGCCCACTTAATCTGAAACATCTTTTAATGAATCACATATACATTTTAGTTTTTAAAAAACATTTTACGGGGCTTCCACAGTGGCGCAGTGGTTGGGAGTCCGCCTGCCAATGCAGGGGACACAGGTTTGATCCCTGGCCCAGGAGGATCCCACATGCCGCGGAGCAGCTAGGTCCGTGTGCCACAACTACCGAGACTGCGCTCTGGAGCCCGTGAGCCACAACTGCTGAGCCCGTGTGCCACAACTACTGAGCCCATGTGCCACAACTACTGAGGCCCGTATGCCTAGAGTCCAGGCTCCGCAACAAGAGAAGCCACTGCAATGAGAAGCCCCTGCAATGAGAGGCCCGTGCGCCGCAACAAAGACCCAACACAACCAAAAATAAAAAAAATTATTAAAAAAAAACATTTTACACTTCTTACTATGAAATATATATGGATAAACAATGTGCACAAAAAGGTAGGTACTGTTCAATAAATTATTCTAAAGGAATCCTTGCATAATGCCTACCAGGCCAAGAGGCAAAATACTGCCAGCATTTCAGGTGATCCCTGCATGACTCTTGGCAATTAAAAATTCCTTTCCTCCCAACTGGATACAACCAATACTTTGATGGCAATGGTAAATAAATGCTTTCTTCCTTTTTTGTATAATTTTACTGAGTATGCATTTTGAAACATATTTTGTGTTGCCTATTTTTTAAACTTTATATAAATGGAATCATATATACTCTTTTATCACTAGCTTTATTTATTCAAATTATATTTGGAATTTCATCTGTTTTGTTGTATGTTGTAAAGTTTGTTCACTGTTCTTTAATATACCACAATTTGTTTACGCATTCTCCTGTTGTGGATGTTTTTATTTTTTCCAGTGTTTGGTTATTATAAATATTGCTTCCAGGACCATCCTTATACATGTACATGCACATGCATTTCTGGAGTAAAGAGGAATTACTTCATGGTAATTGGTTCAGTAAATGTATGTTCTATGTTAGTAGGTATTACAGCACAATTTTCCAAAGTAATTTTACCAATTTACATTCCCAAAAGAAATGCACAGAAATTTCCATTGATCTACGTCTTTAATAAACTTTGGTATTATGTGTCATTTTTATTTTGCCCATTCTGCTGGCTGTGTAATTGTGTCTAACTTTCATTCCTCTGATGAATAAGCATTTGAACATCTCGTAATATGCATATTGACTACTGGTACATCCTCATTTGAAGAGCCTGAACAAGGTTTTTACCCATTTTTTATTGGCCTATTTGCCTTTTTCTTGGTATTTTGTTGGGACCATTACATATTATCTGGGTACAGGTCTTTGCTAGATATATGCATTGCATACATTTTCTCACACTATTTGGTTTAACTTTCACCTTCTAACTGGTACAGTTTAGTAAATACCAGGACTTAATCTTAATGGAATTTATCAAATATCATGTCACACTGTATTCTGCTGAAGAAACTTAGCCTGCTCCAAGGTAATAAATATGTTTCATCTAAAAGATTTATTGTTTTACTTTTCTACTTTAAATCTATGATATATCTGTAATTGACTCTTGCACATGGTATTAATCAAGGGTTATCATTCCTTTTTAAAAAATGCAAATATTTAATTGAACTAAAACCATTTATTTAAGAGGTAATTTTCCCCTTTTCTGGCTGTAGTCATTAATCAAAAGACCGTTAACATATGTTTCATTGTTATACCAAATACTATAATATGTAGATATTTATAATGGCTTTTTATATCTAAATCTTTAATTTCTCCAGCTTTGTATTTCTCTTTTGAGTTTTCCTTGACTATTCTGGACTTTTAATTACCATGTACCCTTCAGAATGAAGCTATGGATTTATACAAATGTACAAAATTTTATAGGATTTTGAATATGATTTCATTGAATTTATAGAACAGTTTTAAAAGGTAGTGTTTTCAAATCTTTTAAAATTTTCTAATTCAAGAAAGTTTACTTAGATTTTTAAAAAACTCGTACTTAATGATGTTTTATATTTATAAGTATAGAAATTTTGCACATATTTTGTTACATCTATTCATAGGCATTTGATGTTTTCTAATGCTGTAACAAATGACACTATTTAAAACTTTTCTGTTTGTTTTCTACAATGACCTGGTCTTCAATAAACTTGATACACTCACTTTAATTAGAAAAGTGTGTCCATAGTGTCATTTTGATTTTCTATATATACAATCACATTTTTTGGCAAATAGTGAAAAGTTCACGTGTTTTTTCCTAACCTTTATAATTTTATTTGCCTTAAATGTCTGGCTAGGACCAAGTTTGCCATGTTGAATCAAAATTGTGACAGACAGTGTATTCCTAGAATATCAAACAGAATTAGCAGAAGACAGGATTAATGAAAGAACGGCAATAAAAATGTTCAAACCAAATAATAGAGAAAAAAAGAATGGAAATTGAAGAAAATAGCATAAGAAATAAATGAAAAACACTGAAAAGTTCTAGCAAATGTATAATTGAAGAAATATTTAAGATGATGCCTGAGACTATTCCGAAACTGAAAAAAGTTATGACTTCACAAGTTGAAAACACCTAGTAGGACAACAAAGAAAACATACCTAGGCACATACAAGTCAAAGTACACAAAGCAAAAGACAAAGAAAAAAAAAAGCTGGTACATCTTATTTTGAAAAATTAAAAATAAAAGTGACAGTGATGTCCCACCAGAAATCAAGTGGCAAGACAATGAAATAGCATGTTTAAAATGCTGATATAACTTCCAAACTAGAAATCTATGTGTATTGGAAATGTATTTCAGAATGGAAGAAAAAAGTAAAGAAACATTGAGAGAAATTCTAAAATGAGTTTGTATAAAATGCAAAGCAAGCAGAAAATAACTAATAGAAAACTAGAGTAGAGGGCTTCCCTGGTGGCGCAGCGGTTGAGAGTCTGCCTGCTGATGCAGGGGACACGGATTTGTGCCTCAGTCCAGGACGATCCCACATGCCATGGAGCAGCTGGGCCCGTGAGCCATGGCCGCTGAGCCTGCGCGCCCGGGGCCTGTGCTCCGCAACAGGAGAGGCCACAACAGTGAGAGGCCTGCGTACCGTAAAAAAAAAAAAAAAAAAAAAAAAAAGAGCAGAAATCAAGGAAATTGGAAACAGGAAATCAATAAAGAAGAAAAACAAAATCAAAAGCTGGTTCTTATGAAAAGTCAACAGAAATTGATAAACTTCTAGTCAGGTTAACTAAGAAAAAAAGAGAAGATACAAATTGTTAATATTGGAAATGAAAAGAGATCATCTCTATTGATTCTTTACATATGAAGGGATAATAAATAAATATTATAAACAACTCTATGCCCACAAATTTGATAGCTTAGATGGTCTAGTTAAATTCCTTAAAAGACACAATCTACCAAAACTCACACAAGGAGAACTATGTAATGTTAATAGTCCTATATTTATTAAAGAAATTGAATCAATAATTAATAACCTTACATAACAGAAAGTACCAGCCCAGATGTGTTCACTGGTGAATTCTACCAAACAATTAAAGAGGAAATTACACCAATTCTCAACTCTCTCTCCCAGAAAAAAGAATTAGAGTGAATACTTCCTAACTCATCCTGTGAGGCCAGCATCACCCTAATACAAAAACCAGGCAAAGACGTTACAAGACAAGGAAACTACAGACCAGTGATTCTTGTGAACATAGATGCAAAGATCCTCAATGAAATAATATTCAATGAATATTGAATCCAAAAATATATAAAAAATTATGCAACACAACCAAGTGGGATTTACCTCAGGTATGCAAGGCTGGTTCAGTATTTGAAAATCAGTTGATGTAATCCATCATATCAATAGATTAAAGAAGAAAAATAATATCATATCAATGTACCCAAAAAAATCCAACAAAATTCATTACCCATTCATGATTAAAAAAAAACCAAAAACTCTCAGCAAGCTAGGAATAAAGAGGAACTTCATCGACTTGATAAAGAACATCTACAAAAAATCTACAGCCAACCTCATACTTAATGTTAGGAACTAGATGCTTTCCCACTGAGATCAGGGACAAGGCAAAGACATCTGCTTTCATCACTCCTACTCAACATTATACTGGAAGTCAAAGCTAATACAGTAAGACCAAAACCCAAAAAAGTCCAGATTGGGAAGGAAGAAGTAAAACAGTCTTTGTTTGCAGATGATATAATTGTATATGAAGAAAATCCAAAGAATCAACAAAATAATACTGGAACTAATAAGCAATTATAGCAAGGTTGTAGAATATAAGGTAAATATGCAAAAGTCAATTGCTTTCTTATATTCCAACAGTAAACAATGGAAATTTGAAATTAAATAAAAAATACCACTAAAAAGAGAAATATTTAGATAAATATTTAGATAATCTAAAAAATATGTACAATAGCTACATTGCTATCACCAAGGCAGCTGGATTCTGTTTGAGTTTCCCTCCCTGAGTCTAGGGCCCAGAAGTTGCCTCTAGCCTGAAACTCTGAGCAATCAGAGCTACACCAATAATAAAGAAAAAAATTTATAGAAATTTATGATTCCTGATAAAGGTTTTTCCTCTTCCTTGCAAAAAATCATATTGCAAAGCAGTCAAGCTTTCAGAAGAAACAATTGGCTGAATTTTTAGTTTTCATATGAAAGTCAACCATTTTCACTGAATTATTTATAATACTATTCTGACGAAAATATTTTTCATTTTTAAACCAAACCAAACAATACAAAAAAATAGACATATATACATGCATATATACATACTTACATACATACATAAATATAAAGTCAAACAAAAAAACTCAACACCCTGACTCATCTTCAAGGTGTAAAGATAAAATTTAAATCTTCTTCTGATCTTGTATACGATATGTTCCATGGCAGACAGGTAACTATGTTAAAATAAGGACTAAATGTTAGTTTCACCATTTTTATTCCATAATGGTTTATGTAATTAACTGCTGAATAGCCATATAAAATAGACCTTGAACTAATTTTTATTATTATTTTCTTTTGTTGGTTTTAACACTACATACCATATAAATTTAGACAAAAATAGCCATGGGAGATCCAATTTAGACTAAATTTTTTTGGGAGAAACACTCTCTACCCAAATTCCAGATACATGTACAGACAAGTGTTGATGAGTTGTACCTGTACTAGTGGTGTAGTTTTTCTTTCTGGTCCAAACTATTACTCAGGGTATCACATTAGGAGCTCTAATTTTATGAATTTTCTATCTCCTTAAGTCCAAGTTCTGTCTCCAATCCATAGATGGAGATGAACAGCACCAGTCTTAGCTTACTAGGACTGAAACCACTTCAGACATATGAGATTTCTTGTCATTTCTCCTTGTGTTCAATGGAGAAAATACAGGAGGATTTGTATTAGTAAATGAGATTGTATTTTTCAAAATTAAATATATAATTCAGAAGAAGCTAGATTAAGATAGGTATGATTTGTGATAACATATTTTAACTTTTTAGTATGTCTTTGTATTTACATTTAAATGGGTGTGGCAAATAGCTAGTGTTGAGCAATACTTCAAGACAAACAATGAACTGCTGCTTTCTTAGATGCTTCAAAACAAATAATGAATTGTTATTTGAAGAAGGTGCCAGCAAGGTGACTTACTTCTCTAATTGCTAACTTATCTGACACTTCTTTATAGAGAGTTTTCCTTTTTAAATTGTGGAAACAGGAGAAGGGTTAAGTATGCAGGTTTTTAAGGAACTTCTGTGCATACAAAGTAAACCAATACAGGTGCACTTCTCAATAAGCGAGTGTTGAGCTACCTACCGATAAGGTCGCTAAAGGAGACATCAAATCTGTAGAACAGTGATATGGCCAATAAGTTGGGAGTTAATTTTTCTAGAGTAATCAGGAATTGATGATGCAATCAATAATAAACTAGACTTGTGCTTCCTTCTAGATTATTCTAATAATTAAAAATTAATGTTTATACATTAATCAGTTAGCTAAGGTATTCACAATTTCTGAACTATTATTTTAAAGTAAAACCTGAATCCTAGTAATGCTACTATGATATTCTTTTTTTTTTTTCTTTAATGGGCCAGTTAAAGTTTAGATCTAAGATAGTAAATGCATAACAATTTTAAAAATATTTTCTGTCTCTATTTGTAAAACTAGGATAGTAAAAATCTCCATGTTTCACAACTGGATGAGTTTGTGTGTGAAGAGTACAAGTCACAGTTATTTATTGGCTGTGTCCATTTAAAATTTTACATTGTATTGAATGCTTGTCAAGGTAACAATGGGAGATGGCTTACTGATGATATCTATACATTATAGATATATAACAGATGAAAATGTATGTTTTCTTTTATGACTCAAACTATTCTATATTACCGATATCAATTATTCATTATGATTTGGATATGATAGGTAATCAGTAGGGAAGTCATAGTTTGCTAGTGTAATCTTTTAAATCACAAACATCTACCTGCTATTTTATTCATACTTCATTAGAGAATTTCTTTCTTAAATTCCTCTTACAAGATATCAAAATTTTATGACCTATACTAGGTAAATATTGAACACAACTTCTTTGATACATAACCCAAATTCAAAACAAACAGAAACACTGACCTTTTCAGAATGGTTTTATAACCAACTTACTTGGAGATGGTATAAAAATCAATTTGTGTTTATTGAGCATACAGTGTGCAAGCTATGACACTATCTCTTAAATGTTTAAACATTGCTTTTAAGAGTTGGCCCAGGAAACAAATCTTCTCTCATATTTTGGGAGATTAGCCAGCATTTTTTCACAGAGGTTGATTCTCAAAGAAGATACCAACAAGGACATACTAATTATTGTGAAAATTTTGTCTGAACTCAAGTTCTTACTTTATGTACTGTATATTTTAACCCAATACGTGGTTAAAATATTCAGTTTCTAATATTTGTATTCAGTAATGCTATTTTTTCAAAGAGAGAGGGGGCTCCTAAGTCCTTTTATTTTCTTGGAAAGCTTTCTTGATACCTGGTATGTCAAGATGTCCCAGGCTCATGTTGTATATTTTCTGCCCCAGAACGAGAATCAGTAGTTTCCCTACAAGACTCTGGTTTCTTCTAATGGGAAATGATAAATCAGGATCATTATTAGTGCTTGGAAAGCAAACTGCTGCTGAGCTGGTCATTGTTTGTAACACGTTTTTTGTTTGTTTTTTGTTTTTTTTTTTTTGCGGTACGCGGGCCTCTCACTGTTGCGGAGCACAGGCTCCGGACGCGCAGGCTCCGGATGCGCAGGCTCAGCCGCTCCGCGGCATGTGGGATCCTCCCAGACCGGGGCACGAACCCGTGTCCCCCGCATCGGCAGGCAGACCCTCAACCACTGCGCCACCAGGGAAGCCCTGTAACACGTTTTTGATGGACATAGCTAAGGATATTTATTAGGAATATATACTGGCTGGAAATCGTGTGTGTGTGTGTGTGTGTGTGTGTGTGTGTGTGTGTGTGTGTATTTACACAGACATACATATATAAACATATATATGTGTATATAAGTTGCATATAAATATTTAAAGGTAAAATACCTCATGTTTTTACACTGATATTACTATTATATGTGCAGCATTCAGGGTTTTTTA
The DNA here is from genome assembly GCF_008692025.1 of Phocoena sinus. NCBI lineage: Eukaryota > Metazoa > Chordata > Mammalia > Artiodactyla > Phocoenidae > Phocoena > Phocoena sinus. The sequence continues at coordinate 73,979,370 of NC_045768.1, read as the reverse complement.
TTTAACCTTTTCTATATTACATCTGAATCTCCTTAGTTCCACACTGAGAATTCTAGTTTTCTAGAACAATAGGGATGATGGAATTAAACTATAATTACATATTTTCAGTGTCTTCTTTACATACAACAGTTTTAAACTAACAATGTTAATAATATTTTTATCACGAATTACTTGTACTGAAAATGGTTAAAAATGTTGATATATGCTATCCCCATTATCCCCCTCATTGTCAATCACTGTCTTCTGTCTAAATCATCACAACAGATGGGCACTGCATGCTATTTTCTCCCCCTTTTAATTCTCATTTAGTATAAGAATTACCTATTTAATGCTCATCTCTTCTCCACTATGTGTCTCTCTAGTCATTTCGTTTTCCTGAAGATTGTTCTTAAGTAGAATGTTTAGGAGAGTTTTATGGGAACCATATTCTGTAAGATTTTGCCAGTTGATACTAGTTTTACAATATCCTTTATGAAGTCCTTTATATTGATACTCGAAGGTCAATTTTCCTGGCTACAAAATCCATGGTTCTCATGTTCCCTCCTTGAATAACTCAAGTATTTTACTCTATTATTTTGCATAAAAATTGCTATTGAAAAGTCTGGTGATAATCTAATTTTATTTCTCTTTCAAGTCACATTCTTAATTTTTCCCTCATTTTCTCTTAAGTGCAATAATTTTACTAGAGTAGGTCTTGCTGATCATTATAGTCAATATTCTCAGGTGCACGGTGTGTCTTTTAATGTAAAGTTTAAACATTTAAAGAAAAGTTTCCTTAAAAGGTACATTTTCATAATTTTCTCTGATGCTTTTCTTAGGTTCTTTAGAAACTCTAGTATCTATATGCCTAATCCTCTTTATTGATCTTCAATACTTATCACTTTCTTTTGAATCCTTTTTATCACTTCCTTTGTTACTTTACATTTAAATTTTCTTCTCATTTTTACTTTGTACTTCAATACTTTCAATATAAGGATGATATAAGGCTCTATATTCTTTTTTCTTAAAATAATTTGCTATGGAATTTAACCTTGATACTTTTCTGTTGTACATTTCTATTTGAATTTAATTTTCCCAAACAGAAAAATGGCTTGACTAAAAGTGTCTCTAACTTCCAAAACTCCCCCTTCTGTTATTTTAGGGTAGTGCTAAAAACTATGGTAAACTACTTTCTGAGATTTTCTCCTTTTTGTTCCCCTCCTCCACTTTTATTCAGACCTATTCTTGCCTGCCTTCCTGTGGTCCTTCTCCTGTTTCATTTTGACACCACCCTCAGTAGGAAAGGAGCCTTCAAGAGTTCACCGGAACTAGATTGCTTCAGAACTTTTAGGCCTTACTGCTAGTCATTACATTATCTCTTGGAAGATAAAATATCCAATTGTTTTGGGTGGGACCAAATCAGAACACTGCAACTACTGTGTTTATTACCTTTCTCTGAGTAATTAACCAGATTAAAAATAAAAGATTTCAATATCAAAATGTATTTACATACACCTGAAGTTAACACATTGAAAATCAACTATACTCCAATAAAAATTTAAAAAAATAAATAAATTGAAAAAAAATGTATTTACAGGAAAGTAGTTTTTTTTTTTTCTTGTATCAAAAGCAGAAAATGAAAAAGCCCAGATTTATTTTCTTTCACTGCACACTTTTCCTGACTTCAGCTTTCTTGCTTTAGGAAAAATTCGCACACACAAAAAAACCCCTAGAAATGAAGACAATCTTGGAGAGGATTCTGAGCAAAGATCACAGTGTTTCTTTAGATATTCAAACCCACCCAAGGATGTCAAAATTAGATGAGCTGCTGCTGTTGCCTGATACTAACTATGAAAGTGAAAAGATGGTTGAAAGACCAGGTTCTGTAATTATAGACTAAGAAGTCTAAATTCCCAAAAAGTAGGAGGTAAATTTGATATTCATGGTTAGAACATTTTTGAAATATGTTCTTGCAGCTGTGACATTTGGAAAAACAATTATCAATTCTGCAGCAATGAAAAGAAAAATGCATACATAGAACTGTCCTGCTGAAAAAAAAGCATAATTCCTGTAAAATACTAATATTGTAAACAAACTCAGTTTTTTCTTACATATGTGAACTATATAATCTCCTAATGAACACACTTGTCATAACTTTATTTTTCAAGACATTGTTTGGATGTGCTATGCTTTATCTGAATGTTTTATACCATTTGATTATGCAGTATATACATATTGCAAAATGCCAAAATATGTATCAAAATGCATATGCTTGAAGCAAAGTCTGAATAATATTATGGAAGTGAGAGGATCACTATAGTGCTTTAGGACACATTTTCAATTAAGCAACCATTTGTTTAAAAACCAGGGGACCAAAATATTCATGTTTTATTCAAAATTAATATCTCCTTAAGGAAATCCTAAAATATCATGGAATTCTGCTCTTACTTCTTACTGTCCTTCCCCATAGGTTTGTTAAAAGTTAACGATAAAAACTCAGTAGTTGGGATTTCTGTTGCTAACCATCAGAAGTCTCTTGGAAGGGTGAACATGTTCACTTAGCAGGCACTGATTCTATAATAAATTAGAATGAATAAATCTTATTCAGGAAATTGAATGTTCATCTATATGAAGGCAAGCAATTCTTTCAGGATTCCAAATACCATTTGAAGATGCACACAGCATACACTGTACCTTCCCTCACACATATGTATTTGTATACATATATGTATTTGTTTACTTTTGCTCCCACACATAAATTTTTTACTAAGTATATATAAATAATTCACAAAAATGAGTGAAATCGATATTATTTTTATAACAGCTTTATTAGTATATAATTCACACACCTACATTCCCTATTTAAAGTGCACTATTCAATGGTTTTTAATATATTCACAGAGTTCTGCTGTTATCACCACCATCAACTGTAGCATATTCTATCACTTCAGAAAGAAACCCTGTACCACAGTAGCAGTCACTCTCCATTCCTCGTTACCCTCCTCACCCAGACACCAGGCAACTACTAATCGATTTTCTGTGTCTATAGATTTGCCTATTCTGGACATTTTATCAAAATGTAATAATGCAGTACGTGGTATTTGTGTCTGGCTTCTTACATGTAGCATAATGTTTTCAAGGATTATCCATTTTATAGCTTCTAAGAGTTCTTTATTCCTTTATTTTGTTCCTCAATAATATTCCATTTAATGGCTATATCATGCTTCATCACTACATCTATCAGTTCATGGACATATGGGCTGATTGCACTTTTTGGCTATTAAGAATAATATTTACAGGAACATTTCTGTATATGTTTATGTGTGGATATGTGTTTTTATTTCTTTGGGGTTTATCTAGTAGAATTGCTGGGTCAGATGATGTCTCTACGTTTTACCTTTTGAACAACTGCCAAAATGTTTTCCAAACAAGGTAACATAGGCCTCATATAATGAGTTGGGAAGTATTCCTTCCTCTTCTATATTTTGGAAGAATTTGTGACAAAATGATATTAATCACTTTTTAAATATGTGGCAGAGTTCATCAGTAAAGCCATTTGGCCCAGGGCTTCTTTAGGGGTAGGTTTTTTTGTTGTTCTTTGTTTTTAAACTCAATCTCTTTACTCCTATAGGTGTATTCTGATTTTCTATTTCTTCAAGTCACTTTCACTATTTCTTGGCATTTGTCTATTTCACCAAAGTGAACTTTTTCTTTTTTTTTTTGCAGCTTTAACTGCATCTCATAAGTATTAATAAGTTTTTGCCATTTTTAGTTACCACAAAGTATTTTCTAATTTCCCTTGTGATCTTCCTTATCCCATTGGTTGCTTAGGAATGTGGTATTTAATGTCCACATACTTATTACTTTCCCAAATTTCTTTCTGGGTTTGGGTTTCTAATTTAATTCCATTGTTATTAGAAAACACAGTTTGTATGATTTCAATCTCTTACATTTATTGAGTCTATTTCATGGCCTTGCATATTGTCTTTCATAGAGGATATTCCATGTGCTCTTGAGAAGAATATGTATTCCACAGTTGGATGGAATGTTCTATGGATGTTTGTTAGGTCTAATTGCTTTACACTGTTGTTCAAATCACCTATCTCTTTGTTGATCTTCTTCCTAGTAATTCTATCCATTACTGAAAGTATAACACCGAATTCTCCAACTATTGTTTAATTATCTATTTCTCTCTTCAATTTTGTATGTTCATGTTTCATGTAATTTAAAGCTCAGTTGTAAGGTGCATATATGTTTAAAATTGCCATATTTTCCTGATGGATTGACTCTTTTATTATTAGAAAATGTTCTCTAACATTTTTATTGTTAAACATCTATTTTGTCTTAAGTTAAATCTGACATCTGGGCCCTTTCCCAGGTAGTTTTCATTGTCTGATTTGTATTTCCTGTGTATTGATCTCACTGTCCTGTGTTTTTACATTTCTCAAAATTTTTTATTAAAAAGTAGCCATTTTAGATAATATACTGTAGCAACTCTGAGTACTGATTCCCACCTCACCTCAGAGCTTGTTTTGTTGTTTTCATGTTTATTTATTTAGTGATTTGGCTGCACTATTTTTGTGAAATCTGTTTCTCTTGCTATTCAGAGGCTCAGCCTTGGACATGTGCACAGTTACACTTGGATGACAGTGTTTTCTTCAGGATTCCCTTTGTTTCTTCCCATGAACACTCTGTTAAACTGTCTGCCTCCGATGGTAGTATATCTAGGTGTTAGGCTTCACTAATGAGTTGATTGTGCTATAATTTTTGACAATGCTTTGGAGCATACATTTCTCCACAGACTGATCCAATTTAATTTGGGCCCCCTTGCAGGGGTAGTTTTTGAGGCAAGTCTTTGAGAGTTTTTCTCACCCCAGGAGGAACATTCTTGGTTATATATTTTCCTGGATAAATGTTTTTTCATTAGCTGCATACCCTTAGGACAATTTCCACAGACATTAAATGGTTTCTTAAAGTAATTTTTACCAGTTTTAGTTTTGCAAGGGAGCGAGTCCATGGAGTTTCTCACACTGCCATTTGAAAGTGGAAGTTGTACATTAATTTTTATAATAAAACATTCTCAATTTTTTGTACTCTAATTGTTATAAGAAAATTTACAGTCAACAAGTTTATTCTGGGGGTGGGGCTTAAGAACACATGCAGAAGTATTAGTCCTTAAATGTCCAGGATAACTAAATATCTAACAATTGAAGTTCCCTACTCCATGGTGTTTTTCCAGAATGCTCTATTGTTAAGTTCTATCCATTTACCTCATCTTGTATTTTCCTATGATCTTTCCCACTACTGAAAACACAAACTATCTTAAGTCAGATACATGGTATGAAACTTGTAATAATTTAGGGAGGATGGCACTAAGGGATAAAGAGGCAGCAAGGCCAACCACTCCTTCCTCTAATTCATATTTCCCAGGAGACAGGCTTGTTCAAAAAGTATGATTATATACTAGAATTACTAGATCTAAGCTCCCAGAAATAAAAACTGCAAAAATATTGGAGGTGGAGCAATGTATAGAGAGATAACCCATGAAAACCGTCAATACATTTGATAACATGAAAAGCAACTTAAAGAGTGGTAAGTATAGATGCAGGAAGAAGAAAGCCACAGCCTAGATTAAACACAGCTAGTGAGGTGTCCAAAATGTTTTGTAGGGTACAAGAAAGCCTGTAGGTATGACAGAATATAAGAGGGAAATATTGGTCCAAAAATCTGAGTTAACTGAAATCCAGGACACGGAAAGCTCACATCCCAGTCAAATCTCTTATTCTTCCACATCATTAAATGTTTTAGGTATTCCAAAAAATTAGTTCCATTTCTTTAGAGGAGAACCCTTAAACTTTTGTCTGGGATAGAAACACCAATGTATATACTCAAAACCAATAAAATCTTTCTTTCCATTTATTCAATATTGCTTACATTTATTTTAACTAGAAATTTTCATTTAACCTTAGTGGTTAAACTCATACAATCAAGTCAAATTCTATCCCCAAGCTGTGAGGGACCTTCTCAAATTACTTAACTTTTGTCTGCCTTAGCATCATGCATGTTAAATGGAGATAATAGTAGAACAACATGATATAACAATTAGTTAAATAACGTAATCTACACAAAGTATCAATGTTATGAATTTTATAATTTCCATGATAATTTCAGAAATCAAAATTACATCTATTTTCAGACTTTGATCTATTTTGATAATAGGAGTGTTAGAAACCAGGAAGCCCTCATATTCTGAATTGAAAAGGAAGTAAAGAGCACTGAGAAGGAAAAATATAAACAGGTTTTAGATATAATGGTTACATTTAGGAATATACCAATGTGAGAACAATATCTACCATTAATTAATAATTTTTGTTTGTGCTCATACAAACAGAAAGGCCTTTAAATTGAGAAAGTTGCCTGTCCCTGTGTTAAATAACAGCAGTAATAGGCATAGTTTCCTATGTTAGACAATATTGAGGACAAGTGAAAATAACTGATCTGCTTGCTCCAGGAAGTATCTGCTCCTGGAAAGTGAGCCAATTAAAACAGTGTACTGGGCTTCCCTGGTGGCGCAGTGGTTGAGAGTCCGCCTGCCGATGCAGGGGACACGGGTTCATGCCCCGGTCCGGGAAGATCCCACGTGCCGCGGAGCAGCTGGGCCCGTGAGCCATGGCCGCTGAGCCTGCGCGTCCGGAGCCTGTGCTCTGCAATGGGAGAGGCCACAACAGTGAGAGGCCTGCATACCGCAAAAAAAAAAAAAAAAAAAAAAAAAAAAAAAAAAAAAAACAGTGTACTTTTCAAGACTAAGAGTTTGTTCATCATGACATGCTTCAAGATCCTTGATTTGCTATGCTGGCGAATCCTAAGCTATTAGGTCAAAAATTTTGACCAGCCCTAACCAGTAACCTTCCTTGCAAGATCTACCTTAAAATAATCAAGTCCAGGCCCTAAAACCCTATACATGTTTTCCTCTGATACCTTCCTCTAAGGCACTATTGAGACTCAAGATGGGTTCTTCCTTAAGGGAGTAGGTCTAATAAATATTTTTGATGAAAAGGTTTTTTTGGTGGTCTCTTTGGGAGACAAAACATGACAGCATATTTCATGGATACAAATGTACATATCAGTTGGACTCAGGCTGGCTAAATGATATAGAAGAAATTTAATTTATTAGATAATTTGACCTTATGAATTAGTCTTATTTAATTTTCAAATATTTTTAATATTTTTAAAAATTATTCATTTAAAATTGTTATTCACTATAATTTAAATTTAGATATTCTAACTCTTTATTAATAAAAAAGATTTACTCTTGTAAATGTAGAGTTTTATTAACTATATAACTATACAAATTTACAACTAAACTAACTAAAATGTAGGATTTATAATAAAATTTAAGTTACATCTTAAGGACTTTCCTAATGACTACATAGGGAATCTGGTTGAATTTAACACCCACATGCATAGGCCCTCATATTCTACCTAATGATTAGGGGTGTGAGAACATATTTATTATAATTTTCCAAGTGACAGTTGGTAAATGTTGTTAAATACCTCACAGTTATTTTAATTATCACCTCTTGATTTCAGAAAACATTCAATTTCTTATTACAGCTTTCCTCATGGATGTTACACTGTGATAATTATATTCTCCTTCTATGCCCTGTACTTCGTTTACAAAAGAGCATAACAATATTATATGAGTTGAAATTCTGGTACAGATTGATAATATAGGAATGAAAAATATATCTTTTTAAAGAAAATTCAAGAATACACTGTTAGAAGAACAAATCACAATTAACATTTGAACTGAGAAATACTTTTTTTTTTGCGGTACGCGGGCCTCTCACTGTTGTGGCCTCTCCCATTGTGGAGCAACAGGCTCCAGACGCGCAGGTTCAGCGACCATGGCTCACGGGCCTAGCCGCTCCGCGGCATGTGGGATCTTCCCAGACCGGGAACCCGTGTCCCCTGCATCGGCAGGCAGACTCTCAACCACTGCACCACCAGGGAAGCCCTGAGAAATACTTTTAAGTATAGTTTCAATAATACTAAGTTTATGGAACAATTAAAATTAAATTATTTTGGCAGACATTCTTTGTCAATTTTCTATTAGTGATGAAGAACTAATAATTCGTTCATTATGTCTCTCACTGTAGATGTTATGATATAATATAAATCTTGTTTGTAATATAAATTTTCTTAGCAAAACCTGTATCCATAATCAAAGTAATCTTTAGTACTTTTGCTTTATCATATATTCTAAATTAAATGGGATCTACATTAAAGAAGTTTCTATTAAATATATAAACAGAGCAATTGAATTATAAGTAGAGCATAGAAAACACACAGAATACTTTTCAAAGGTACAATTCAAAATTAAACCCAAAGCCTTGAACTTTGGTTTCATTAAAGCACCATTAAACAAATGACTGTAAAAGCAACTGCCTATTATCTTTCTGGGAAGCAATAAATTCCAGTCCATGTAAAGGGATGATTTGTTGTTGGTATTTTGTTCTTGTTCTCTTCAAAAGTGAGATTGGTGTCTTTAGATATCAACATTGTCCCTGGTCTCATAAGCTTTTACCAAACAGAGCATATCATAAGCTCTGAGGTCTGATATTCAGTGATTATTATAGCTTCATATATGTGGAAATGCTCTTTCAAGGTTATTTTATTTCCTATTTGCCACACTTCATACCACAGAGTAGTACCTAAAAGTTAAATGCATTTTCTTGAAATGAGCCGCATGATAAAACAGTGCAGAAGAAGAAGGCAATAGGGTACAGTGCAAGTGTGCTGTGAAAATGAGTAAACCAGATGTCAGCAATGCTTGAGCTCAGTTGTGGATGTGTTAATTTTCCCCTAGATCTGCTCAGGAAGCTGGCAGGCAGAATCCCTTGCCTCACAGATCAGGGAAATAGCTCAGGGAAGGCTCAGAGGCAGAAAATGCAATTGACAGTGGAAACTCATTCAAGCCTTTTTTTTTTTTTCTTTAAGAGAAAGAGAGATTGTTTTTAAGTAGTTTTTTTTCTTGTTCTTTTCTTTTCTTATTTTTACTGTTGCTGTTTGTTTAAAAGCAGACTTTACTACTAATAACTTCAAGATGTAGAATGCAATGGAATAGAATAGGATTTATTGAACTCTGGTTTACCTTATTGAACTAATTAACCACTATTCTTTATTGGATGGATCAAAAAGAAGAATAAGAAGCTGAGTTAGTGAACAATATTCTCTGAGTCCGTGGCAAAACTAGGAGTTCAACTCATGTACTTAGATTTTATATACAGTGTTTTTCTCCTAAATCAAAATGAAATATTTCAATGAATACTCAGCATTCATTCTTGCAATAGTTTGTTAAGAATGTAAAACAACATTTCTGGGCCACTATCATTATAACTCCTTATAATTGATGATATTTTGGTTTAGAATTAACTGGTTTTGCAATTTATGGAATCAAAATTGAATTTAAAAACTTGTCCTCTCTAATGCAGTTTTCCTACAAATATTCACTTAGAAATGTCCCAGAGTCTGCTAGTTGTTCATCAATATCTATTCTCCCCATCTCCTACAATAACAAAACTATGGAATTTTAGCTGTACATCTGGCTGCCCAAAATACTTTATTTTACAACATCTCTTGCAGTCAAGTTTGGTCATATGACTAATGGCCAATGATATATATTAGAAGTGGTAATTGCATTTCACAAAATGTCCTTAAATGGAGTGCATATGGTCTCTTCTCTTTCCTCCTTTCTCCTGACTAGAATACAGACATGGTAGTTGGAGAGCTGGAGCTGGAGCTAAAGCAGCTATCTTGAAGCTTAAGGCTCTGAAAATAAGAAACCCATAATCTAACAGTGGGAATGTCCCACCAGCCCTAGACATGTATGGGGGACTTCTATGAGAGCAAAACAAGTTTCTGTTTTGTTTAAGTTACTGCTACTTTGGATTCGGTAACTGTTAGTCAAACTGTTTTAAGTTCTTTCTCTGTACCAGGAACTGTTGTAGGCAGTAGAGGGAAAAAAAAAATTCCCTGCTTTCATGGAACTTATATTCTGGTATAGGCTAATAAAAAAAGGCTTAAAGGATGCATGATCCAAGATCGAGGATTTTCTCTTTTATATAAGGAGGCCAACAAACTTCTATGATAAGGTGACATTTAAGCAAAAACCTTAAGGAAGTACAGAAGTGAATCATGTAGAAACCTGGGGAACACAAAAATTTAAATCCTGAGGTAGGCGCTTACTTCCCCTGGAAGGCTGGAGTATCAGCAAGCAGGTCAGTGTAACAGGAGCAGAAAGAGTCATAGAGAGAATGGTAGAGAATATAAAACCTCAGAGGCCGTTAAAAATATATGGCTTTTACTTTGGTTGGTATGAAAGGCTATTGGAAAGGGTCTTGTACAGAGAAGTAACATATTCTGGCATATAAACAAGGGTCGCTCTGAAAATGGATTAACCTGACTAAAAGGAAGTTGGCAGTCTTGCCAGATGTCAAAAGGATATGTAAAAATACTTGATCCCCTAGTACAATATTCTGGGGAAAGACCAGAGAATGTGATGAATTTTTCAGAATTTAATCCATGATTTGTACATATGAATTGCTATGATCCATATACAGGCATTTTATATTCAGCAATATGTGTGCTACTTACATTTAACCTTCACAACAGTCTTAAGATACTATGATTCCTCATTTTATATGTGAGGACAAAGTGAATAGAAGATTTCCAAGGTTACATATAAAATAATTAGCAGAGACAGTTTTTAGACTTGGAAAATCTGAGTCCAAATCTGCTTGCCTTTTTCACTACTCTCTTAATCATTATGCAGTATTGCCTTACAATTAGATTATCCTACAGCATATATAAAGAAAGAAAACACCTTTGGAGTGACTTCTCAATTAATAAGGAAAGAAATCATATCATACAATCGATAAAGCATATCAGACAATTCACATATTAACCACAATTTTACTTTAATGTATTTTTGTGTCACCAGAATAAAGGTGTATTTTTGTGATTTAATTTCATTTAAACTTGTGGTAAATAAATGGAGTAGTCCAAAGAGGGTTAAAGAGTCCCAAATTCATAGTAGTTAATAAAAACCTTTCTAACTGGTGGAGAATTAATTTGTCATGCTCCAGGGGGTGCCAAGCTCCAGTTAATACCCCATGTGTGGTTAGCACATTTGTAATGGATTGGCTATTTAGTATGATAAAATCAAGAGGCTCAGGTCCCTATACTAACAAGTGCTGTACAGTTTCTGGGCCTCATTTTAAGCCCGGAGTAGACACAAGCACCTAGCTAGCTCATTAGTTGTTTATTGAAGACTGGAACATCATCCCTGGCCATTCTCTACTTCAAATATATCCAAAAAAGCATCTTGATTAGATCACCTCAAAGGGTGCTTCCTGATTATAAGGCAACAGGCAAAACTTTTTTTTTCCCCTGAAAATTTTAAGTTCAAATTCTTAAACCATATACTTAATGGCATTCACATTTACACAAAATGGTATCTGCTAGTTTCATCCAACTATTGGTCAACTTAGTAAACAAATAATCAAATTACAACTAGCTATATCATAAAGCAGTCAGATTTTTTTTTATCTTATTGTGTTACCAGTATATTGTCGTGTACTGATCAAAGAAATATTTTGATTGAGCTCTGGTTTGGATTACTTAACAATAATTTGACTCAGGTTTTTGAAAGGAAGAACAGAGTTTCAATTTTCAATCAGTGCCTTATTAATGTAATAAAAGTAAAGCTTCTTTTTAAATTGCAAGGTCACTTCCGTAATCGTTACTATCTCCTAGCCTTCGTATTTAATATGGCAATGCTTGTAATCTAGGGCAAAAATGGAGATTTAAAATGGAGAAATAACTGTAAATGTGCAAAGTGTGATATTAATAAAATAAAATGGTGAAAAAGCACTGGAAACTGCAGTGATGCAAGTGAAGTATTAATAAAGAGAATTGCGCCGAGTGCAATAATTACTAGTCATATCATGGCACAATTTCCCTTTCGTGTTAACTGCAGTCCAGTCATTTTTTTCTCCAGACTGTGGGGATGGGACTGGCAAACTAGTACACTATGCAATGTAAGCACTCATTTATAAAGGTTTTATTTCATTTAATATAGTAAAATTCACGTATTCCTATTTTAGAGAAAGATCTGGAATTCTAGTGAGTGTGCCAAAAGGTAACTTTCACAAGTAAGAATGAATTACTATTTTGAAAGATTGAATTTTACTTTATTCATTATCTCAGTCCATCAGTGCCTTAGATGATCATACCTGTTGACCACCATTTTTTTTTTTTTTCTTATCCTATGCTCCTTCTCCCCACCATTGCCCATTCTGGTCCTGTACTTAAAAAATAGGTTTAGGGGGTCTTCCCTGGTGGCACAGTGGTTGAGAGTCCGCCTGCCGATGCAGGGGACACAGGTTCGTGCCCCGGTCTGGGAAGATCCCAAATGCCGCGGAGCGGCTGGGCCCGTGAGCCATGGCCGCTGAGCCTGCACGTCCGGAGCCTGTGCTCCGCAACGGGAGAGGCCACAACAGTGAGAGGCCCGAGTACCGCCAAAAAAAAAAAAAAAAAAAAAAAAAAAAAAAAAAAAATAGGTTTAGGGTCATTTCATTTCAACTTGGAACCATTTTTTAAATGAAAACTCTGAGAGGAAGCAACAAGAATAGACATTCTCTCTTCCCTATCATCTGCTGGAGTACACAGTACTATTTTTAAGAGACTGGAAAAGACGTTCATTGCTTCAGCTATCACGGGTCTCTGTGAAGAATATGGGCAAATAACAGGGCAGCAAGAGAAAAGACTAAGAAAGCTGAGAGGGAGACTTAAAGTAGTCAAGATTTTTCCTCCATTCTGTTAAATGATATCGCCTCACTTATGATGTCAAAAAAGCAAGTAGTCATTGTTGTTCTTATTTTTTTCTTTAAAGAGAAGGACACATGAAACGTTTTCTATTTAAAAGCATGCATTACAGAAAGGAATAGAATACTAACAACAAAGCATCCAATAAAACCTTTCATTGAATAATGAAAGAAGGATGATATCAATATGTTTTTTATCTGGTCAAGAAATTTCTCTCTAACAGTCTTTTGGTGCTCAGAGTTCTAATGGGCTTATGACTACTAATGGCTTTCTAATCTCATAGTCTGTAATGTTAGAGTTTTAAATCTATTTACTTCAATTTCCTGACATGCATCAGAGACAAAGAGGGTATTTACTGGCTTTGTGGGCTTTGTATTACATTTTTTATTACATTAAAATGTGCCCAGACTTTTGCACCAGCAACTCAACTGGATGGTTTTGGGGGAAGGGTGAATAGAAAGAGAAAAGTCATCAAATATATAATTTTAGAACTATCTTAAAAGATATAAAGGTTCATGTTAGACTCATAGTGTGTAAGTAGTTTTGTAAACCCAGAAAAATTTGCCAATGTTTTCAGCTTACAAGTTTGGAATCAGTCAGATGTAACAAACATAGTTCTCCTCTATTTCATCTACATTAGATTATATTTACATTATCTTCTGTGATTTATTTTAGAATCCTTTATGGTTCAAGCTCTTGCTTTATTTTCACCTGAGTTACGTTCTATATCTATAGCTAATACAGTTTTATTTTCTCCTAGTAGAGTGTTGCAGAGGAGGGTCACTTGGGATACCCTATATAATTCACTGAGTTTCTCTTGTTTTGATTTTCCTCGGATATAAAATTAAAAGGTTAGAGTAAGCGTTTTCTTACCTCAAATCTTCTTAAAAGCAGATCAGGTATGTCAAAATGTCTCTGTAAATGTCCACTTTTTAGGGAGAACAAAGCACGGTCTACATTGGACAAAAAAATGGAGAAGCAAGTAAGAGAATCATAAATGTCAAATAATAGCATATGCTTTAAAAGTTATATTTATCCAATTCTATTTACCAGCACCTTCTCTCAAAAAATTCTACTGTGAAACAACTCCTTAAACATGTATCATTTATTTTCAAAACATCCATAATAAAGTCCACCTTTTACAATTTGAGGTAAATAAAAAGAAGATAAACTAAAATTGGGATTTAAAAAATTTCAAAATATATATTCAAATATTAACTCATTTATTGAGCCAGTTATCAGTAACCAATTTGTCCTTCTTCACCCTTTCCCTATACCTTGCGTATGCTCTTCTCATGGTGTATAATACATTATTTTAAAAAGTTTTGATTGTGTAATATATCATCATGTCCTATGACTTACACATTATTTTACAACTTGGTACTAACCAATAGTGCTTGGCATCCAGTACAGTCTCAGTCATTTTGGTTGACTGAGCCACTAAATCATGAACACAAGTCTATTTCATATTATAAATGATAAAAATGTAAAATCATGATATATTTTGTAATTAGATAAGCCAATAAATGTATTTATAAAAGATTTTTAACACCAAGTACTGAAAACACGCAACATTTCTGTCTTTCCATTAGTCAGAAATTTAACCAGAAAGGAAAGGGGGGAAGGGAAGAAAAGGAAAGGAAAGGAAAGGAAAGAAAAGAAAGGCAAGGCAAGGTAGGACAAGGCAAAAGCTAGAGAGGTGCAAGGGATATTTATACTGTCACAACCTAGAAGAGCTATACATCATTTTCTCTCAAGATTTACTTGCCAGAACTAGTACAATGGTCCTGCTCAAACAAGAAGGTTGAGGAATGTGGGAGAACACACGGATATTCAGGGGACATTAAATGTTTTTGCCACAGGAGAGAATAATGAGACTAGCCCATCCAAGAAGTTACTCAAGGTTACTTGAATGGATGGTTCTAATAAGCTGGAAAAGTTTAATAGAAAGTGGAAAGTACCATCTAACAGGCCAGTCTGACCTATACCTTGAAAAAAAATGTAAAGGCAACTCTAAATATGATGTAAGGCAAAGGGACACAGCCAACATTGGTTTTGATGAGCAGACTAGTGATGGCAACTATATTATTTATAACAAATTGTTCTACAGATGATGTGGCAGTGGTTAAAAACACTGATATTGGAGCTAGAATATGTGGCTTCAGTCTTAATTCCTCCACCTACTAGTGGTGATTTAGAACAAGGTTTAACGTCTCTATAAGTCAGTATCTTCATCTACAATTGTAAAAATTAGATGAACCTAACTCACAGAGTTATGGTGAAGATTAAAAGAAATGATATTTGTGGAAATATTAGATAGCGCCTGATTTTATTGACATATTCTAAGTAGTTTTGAGGAAGCATGCTGAAAATTAAGGAATGATTTGGCTTTTATTAAAAAAAAAAAATAGGTGGAGATCAAGGTGGCAGAGTAAAAGGACATGAAGCTCTCTTCCCCCTACAAACACATCAAAAATACATCTACATGTGGAACAATTCTTACAGAAAACCAAGTGAAAGCTGTCATAAGATCTCTTATACAACCAAAGCTGTAAGAAAGATTCCCACATAATCGGGAAGGACAAAAAGAGAAAAAAAAAGGAAAAGAAATCAGGACAGGACCTATGCCCCTGGGAGGGAGCTGTGAGAGAGAGGAAAGTTTCTCCTGCCCTGGGAACCCCTTTGCCACAGGCTGGGAGGTGTGCCAGGACAGAGAGCTGGAGTGTCCTGGACTTTGCTTGAGAGGACTGTGTGCAGTTCTGGCTTGCTAAAAAACAGGGCAGAAAGAGACCAGCACTGACAGCTGCCACGTCACCACACGTGCCAGCTCAAAATACATGCCTGCTAGTACATGCAGTGTCTAGGTGCTGAAACTCGGGCTTTAGTTGATGGACCCAAGGAGATGACTCAGTTTAGCTGCACAGAGGAAGCCTGAAGGGCCTGATGTGTGGTCTGGGCCTCCACTGTTAGCTTGCACATGCCGGAGGCAGGGCTAACATCTGAGGTAGTTATCAGTGCTCCCTCAGTGGGGGAAGGTCCAGGGGCTGCTCCGGCAGCAGCAGACGTTGTTGGCATACACACTGGAGGTGGGTGGTGTCACAGAATTGCAGGTCCCCAGCATAAAGCCAATGGGGAATAATATACAGCTGCTCTTATCCCAGTGGAAGCACGCCATCCCGCCTACCTCCACTGCAGCTTAGAATCTGATCTGGGGGCTTCTACTCCAACAACTGAGGAGCACACCCTGCTCCCAATAGAGCTGTGACAGCCACAGAGCAAAGAAAAGGTCCCACGCAACATCCAGCACAGGCTTTGGTCACCACAACACCAAACACACCCCCTATCAAAGGGACAACGTCTAACAAACTCTGAGGAAGATGTGGCAGGCATCCATACCAAAAACAGCCATCACACCAAAAATGCTGGACAATCTACACATGGATGATCCCACATAAAATCAGCCCTTCAAGACCACAGTAGATAACCGTTTCTCCTAAATTCATACTCACGGAAATTTAAGTAAAATGAAAAAGCAGAGAAACTACTCCCAATTAAAAGAACGAGAGAAATTCCCTGAAAGAACAATGAAACAGACCTCTCCAGTCTACCAGATCCTTAGTTCAAAGAGGTGGTAATAAAAATGTTAAAGGAATTAAAGAAGATTATCAGTAGAAATGCAGATCACTGTAGCAAGGAGCTAGAAACTATAAAGAGGAATCAATCAAATTAGCCAATTCAGTTGCTGAGATAAAAGCCCAGCTAAAGGCAATACATAGCAGACTAAATATGCAGAGGAATGAATAAGTAATCTGGAAGATAGAATAATGAAAGTCATCCAATCAGAACAGCAGACAGAAAGACAGCTGAAGAAAAAAATGAAAGCAACATTCGAGATCTATGGGATAATATAAAGCATGCCAACCTACACATAACAGGGGTTCCAGAAGAAGAAAGAGGAAAGGGGATCAAAAATGTATTTAAAGAAATTATGGCTGAAAACTTTCCAACTAAAGAAGGAAACAGATACCCAGGTACAGAAAGCACAGAGGATCCCAAACAAGATGAACCCAAACAGACCCATACCAAGACATATCATAATTAAAATGTCAAAAATTAAAGATAAAGAGAGGATTCTAAAGGCAGCAAACGAAAAACAAAAAGTCAGTTACAAGAGAACCCCCATTAGGTTATCACCTGATTTCTCTACAGAACCTTTGCAGGCCAGAAGGGAGTGGCATGATATATTCAAAGTCCTGAAAGGGAAAAACCTGCAACCTAGGGTACTCTGCTCAGAAAGATTATCATTAGAATAAAAGGAGGAACTAAAAATTTCTCAGACAAGCAAAAACTAAAAAGAAAAAGCAATACTAAACCTATCCAAAAAGAAATATTGAAAGATCTTCTCTGAATAGAAAAGAAGAATCTATAGGAAAGTGGAAAACACAGTAGGAAAGGCAAATATATAAAAAGACTGAAGATCACTTAAATAAGCTAGTACACATCAAAAAATAATTTAAAGTGTTGTAAAAGGGATTATAACTACAATGAACAGCAAAAGGATAAACATGAAGGTGATGTAAAATAGGACATCAAAATTACAAACTATGGGGGGAGGGGAATAAAAATGTATATCATTTAGTTTGTTTCGTTTAGTTTTTTGTTTTCTTTTGTTTTTTTTTTGGCCCCACCACGTGGCTTGCTGGAGTTCCCCAACCAGGGAATGAACCCCAACCACAGCAGTGAAAGTGCCAAGTCTTAACCACTAGGGAACTCCCAAATGTATATCATTTAGAATGTGTTTGAACTTACATGACGATCAGTCTAAAGCAAGTAGATATAGTTATGGGTTAACATACTTGAAAACCAGGGCAACCACAAATCAAAAAACACAATAGATTCACAATAATCAAAAAGAAAGGAACTCAAGTATAATACCAAAGAAAACCATTGAACCACAAAAGGAAAAACAAAAAAGAATGAAGGAACAAAGAGGAGCTGTAAAATCAACTGGAAAACACAGTTTAAAATGGTAATAAATACATATTTATCAATAATTATTTTAAATGTCAATAGACTAAAAGCTCCAATTAAAAGATATAGAGTGGCAAATTGGATTAAAAAAAACAAGAACCTATGATATGTTGCCTACCTGAGACTCACTTTAGGGCAAAAGATACACAAAGATTTAAAGCGAGGGGATGGAAAAAGATATTTCATGCAAATGGAAATGACAAGAAAGTAGGGGTAGCAATACTCATATCAGACAAAATAGACTTTAAAACAAAGTCCATAAAGAAAGAGAAAGAAGGACACTATATAAAGATAAAGGGATCAATACATGATGAGGCTATTACACTCATTAACATATATGCACCCAATATAGGAGCATCCAAATATATAAAACAAATACTAACAGACATATATAGAGAAACTGACAGGAATACAATAAGAGCAGCAGACCTTAACACCTCACTGTCATCAATGGAAAGATCTTCCAGACAGAAAATCAATAAGGCAACAGAGATCCTAAATAACAAAACAGAACAGTGGACTTAATTGATATCTACAGGACACTACATCCAAAAAAACCCAGATACACGTTCTCTCCAAGCACACATGGGACATTCTCTAGGATAGACCACATATTAGGACACAAACAAGCGTCAACAAATTTAAGAGGATAGAAATTATTTCAAGCATCTTTTATGACCACAATGGTATGAAACTAGAAATCAGCCACAGAAAGAAAAATGAGAAAAAATAATGATTACATGGAGACTAATCAACATGCTACTAAAAAACCAATTGGTCAATGATTAAATCAAAGAGGAAATAAGAAAATACCTCAAGACAAACGACAATGAAAACACAACCTTACAAAATCTATGGGATGCAGCATAAGGAGTTCCAAGAGGGCAGTTCATAGTGATACAGGCCTTCCTCAAGAAACAAGAAAAATATCACATAAACAACCTAACCTACCACCTACAAGAATTAGAAAAGAAAAACAACCAAAACCTAAAGCCAGCAGAATAAAAGAAATAATAAAGATCAGAGAGAAAATAAACAAAATAGAGATAAAAAAATAGAAAAGATCAATAAACTTATGAGCTGGTTTCTTGAAAATTAAACAAAATCAACACACCTCTAGATAAACAAAATCAACACACCTTTCACACACAAAAAAGAAAGGACCCAAATAAACAAAATAGGAAATGAACTAGGAGAAATAACCAACACTGCAGAAATACAAAAATCATAAGAAAATACTAGGAACTATATGCCAACAAATTAGACAACCTAGAAGAAATGGACACATTTCTCGAAACATACAGCCTGCCAAATCTGAGTCAATAAGAAATTGATAATTTGAACAGACTGATCACTAGAAGTGAAACAGAATCTGTAATTTTTAAAAAATGGATGCAAACAAAAGTCCAGGACCTGATGGCTTCACTGGGGAATTCTACCAAACATGCAAAGAAGAACTTATACCTATCCTTCTCAAACTCTTCAAAAGAATGAAGAGGAGGGAACACTCCTAATGTCATTTCATAAAGCCACCATCACCCTGACACCAAAACCAGACAAAGACACTACTGAAAAAGAAAATTACAGGCCAATATCTTTGAAAAATATAGATGCAAAAATCCTCAACAAAATATTAGCAGACAAAATCCAACTATACATTAAAAGGATCTTACACCATGATCAAGTTGGATGTATTCCAGAGTCACAAGGATAGTTCAACATACACAAATCAATCACTGTGATACACCACATCTATAAAAGAAAATACAAAACCATATGATCATCTCAACAGATGAAGAAAAACATTCGCTCAACGGTGAAAAGCCAAAAGCCTTCCTGCTAAATTCTGGAATAAGATGAGTATGCTCACTCGCACGAATTCTATTCAACATAGTATTGGAAGTCCTAGACACTGCAATCAGATGAGAGAAAGAAATAAAAGGTATCCAAATTGGAAGTGAAGACATAAAAGTGTCATTATATGCAGATGACATGATACTCTATATAGGAAACCCTAAAGACTCCACATAAAAACTATTAAAATTAATAAATGAATTCAGCAATGTACCAAGATATAAGATTAATATAGGGGAATCTGCTGCATTTCTTTACACTAACAATGAAAGATCAGAAAGACAAAGAAAAAAAAATCCCATATAAAACTGCATCACAAAAAAACAAAAAGAGGGCTTCCCCGGTGGCGCAGTGGTTGAGGGTCCGCCTGCCGATGCAGGGGACAAGGGTTCGTGCCCCGGTCCGGGAAGATCCCACATGCCACAGAGTGGCTGGGCCCGTGAGCCATGGCCGTTGAGCCTGCGCGTCCGGAGCCTGTTCTCCTCAACGGGAGAGGCCACAACAGTGACAGACCCGCGTACCGCAAAAAAAAAAAAAAAAAGAAATCCTAGGAATAAATTGAACCAAGAAGGTAAAAGACCTGTATGCTAAGAAGTATAGAACAATGATAAAGGAAACTGAAAATGATTCAAAGAAATGGAAAGCTATCCCATGCTTTTGGATTCGAAGAATTAATATCTTTGAATATTTTTGGATAGTATGGCTAAGATGGCCACACTATCCAAAGCAGTCTACAGACTTAATGCAATCCCTATCAAATTATCCATGACACTTTTCATAAAATTCGAACAAACAATTCTAAAATTTATATGAAATCAGACCCAGAATTGCTGAAGCAATCCTGAGGGATAAACAAAACAAAACAAAACAAAACAAAAAAAACAAAGCTGGAGGCATAACCCTCCCAGACTTCAGACAATACTACAATACTTCAAAGCTACAGTAACCAAATGAGCATGGTATTGGTACAAAAACAGACATCAATCAATGGAACAGACTAGAGAACCCAGAAATAAACCCACACACCTATGGTAACTTAATGTTCAACAAAGGAGACAAAAATGTACAATGGAGAAAAGACAGTCTCTTCAGCAAGTGGTGTTGGGAAAGTTAGACAGCCTCACATAAATCAATGGAGTTAGAACGCTCCATTGCATCATATACAAAAAGCAAACAAACAAAAGCCAAAATGGTTTAAAGACCTAAATATAAGGCATGACACCATAAAACTCCTGGAAGAGAACATAGGCAAAAGATTCTTTAACATAAATTGTAGCAATATTTTCTTAGATTTGTCTTCCAAGGCAAAAGAAATAAATGCAAAAATAAACAACTGGGACCTAATCAAACTTAAAAGCTTTTGCCCAGCAAAGGAAAACTCAATAAAATGAAAAGACAACCTACAGAATGCCAAGAAGATATCTGCAAACCATGGTACCAACAAGGGGCTAATTTCCAAAATATACAAACAGCTCATACAACTCAATATCAAAAAGATAAAACAACCTAATCAAAAAATGGGCAGAAGTCCAAAATAGACATTTCTCCAAAGAACACATACAGATGGCCAACAGGCACATGAAAATATGCTCAATATCACTAGAGAAATACAAATCAAAACTAAAATGAGGTATCACCTCACACTGGTCAGAATGGCTATCATCAAAAATTTACAAATAAATAATGCTGGAGAGGTTGTGGAGAAAAGGGAATCCTCCTATACTGTTGGTGGGAATGTAAATTGGTGCAGCCACTATAGAAAACAGTATGGACATTCCATAAAAAACTAAGAATAGAGCTACCATAACGATTCAGCAATCCCACTCCTGGGCATAAATCCAGAAAAGACGAAAGCTTTAATTCTAAAAGATCCAATGTTAATAGCAGCACCATTTACAATAACCACGACATGGAAGCAACCTGAGTGTCCACCAACAGATGAATGGATAAAGAAGATGTAACATATATAATATATAATAATAATAAATAATATAATTATATAATATAATAATATCAATATATATTATATATCACATATAATTATATTATAAATATATAATATTGTATTACATCTTTTTTATCCATCTTTTATCTATATTTTACAGATATAGAAAACAAACTTATGGTTACCAAAGGTAAAAGGGAGGTAGGGATAAACTAGGAGTATGGGACTAACAGATACACACTACAATCTATAAAATAGATAAACAACAAAGATTTACTATATAACACAAGGAACTATATTCAAAATCTTGTAATAGCCTATAATGTAAAAGAATCTGAAAAGAATATATATGTATATATATATAAATATACACACACACACGTATATATAAATATATATTTAAATATATAACAGAATCACTTTGCTGTATACCTAAAACCTAACATAATATTGTAAATCATCTAAACTTCAGAAAAAAAACAGTAGATAAGATAATAAAGTATCAGAAAAACATATTTTTTTTTTTTTGCGGTACGCGGGCCTCTCACTGCCGCGGCCTCTCCCGTTGCGGAGCACAGGCTCCGGAGGTGCAGGCTCAGCGGCCATGGCTCACGGGCCCAGCCACTCCGCGGCATGTGGGATCTTCCCAGACCCCGGCACGAACCCATGTCCCCTGCATGGGCAGGCGGACTCGCAACCACCGCGCCACCAGGGAAGCCCAGAAAAACATATTTTAATTGAAGGTGCTAACTGTCCTATCACTCCCATTTATCCTATTCTCCGACGATTCCATTTTCAGAGGGATTTTGTGTGTATGTGTGCAAATAGCAGACCCAGAATAGACTGAGTTTATTCAAAGTTGAGTCATAAATTCAATGACTCTAGAATGGGAAGCTATGCATAGGTACCAAAAAATAATATAAAATAAAATAATAAAAATAAACAACAAAATAAGCAAACAGATGAATAAATGCATTAGGTTGAGAATTATCAAAGGAAACATAGTAGACTCTAAGATAAATGCCTTTCCATTCTCTCGAAGAAATTAAAGTAAAATACCTGGAAAAAATGAAAAGAGATATATAGTTATTTTTTAAAAAAGAAATAAGCAACAGAATAAACTCAAAAATTAGAAGAGTCCAGGGAATAAACTGAAGTTAAATAATAAAACTATTACAGAAGTGTAACAGAAGCAGTGAGAATAATCGTGAAAACAGAGTTAGTAACAGAAAGGAAAATCTTTAGAAAATCACACTAAACATAAATTTTAGTAAAAGTGATAAAAGGGAATATTATCACTAGATAATTCCAAGAATATTTAATGCATAGTTAGTATTTCCTAAAAAGAGAAAAACTCAAAGATATCAAAGACAAATACCTAAAAGAAAGTCCCAAATCTGTACTTTCTTCTTTAAAAATATGTATTGTTATGACATCTTGTCTTAATACTATTGTTGTATTCTGAGTAAGGTTTATATATTTTGTGTCCTTTCGTTTGACATGAATATTGGATAGTTTCCTTTTTTAGATTGTATATATGTGTATTTACCTCAGTTTTGAAGGCCTTGTTTGTGTTTAATTGTTCAAGTTCTTATTCGGATAAATGTAAATTATAAACTGGTATCTATTTCCAGATTTTCCAAAATTTAGACACTACTCTACTCCATTGAGAATGAGAAGGGAATTAGAGCAAACCATACACTTAGATGCCTCTATAATGCAGAGATTCACAAAAGTTGAAAAGAAAATGATGAATAAAAACCCAAAAACTTACAGCAAAAATAA
Organism: Phocoena sinus; assembly: GCF_008692025.1. NCBI lineage: Eukaryota > Metazoa > Chordata > Mammalia > Artiodactyla > Phocoenidae > Phocoena > Phocoena sinus. Next base: position 73,955,888 of record NC_045768.1, on the reverse strand, counting down.
ACAAAAAGAAGGAAAGAAAAAGAAGGATTAGGGAATTAGCTCCTATTAAACCTATGCTCCTGTAAGTGATAGTTATAAACTCTGGACAAAATAAAACTAAAACATAACCCAAATAAATCTCTAAAAATCAGACTGTTTTTGGAAGAGAGTCAGAATTTGTTGGAAGTAATCTGCGCCAATTCTCCATTATTTCAGGCTACACCTGAAAGTTAACAGCAGTTTCAGTGGTGGTGGCTCAGGGTAGCTAAAACTCCCACAGTAATTACATCCCACTGTCTTTCTAAAACCAGAACAAAGAATTTCAGAGCAACCAGAGACACTAAAATACGAATGTGAAACTCCAGAAAAGATAGTCACAGAAGGGGAATCCTAACTTTTTGTATAAATTAAGGTCAAATTTTAAGCTAAATCCTAAAACATGCCAGCACAAGCTAAAACTGAAAGCAGTTCACAGTGAAGACTTAAAGGACTAAACTGAGGACACCTCCCATTGCAGGCTTGGTCAAGGCTGAGTTTGAATCTAACCAAAAAAAAATCAACACATGACAGAAGAATGTAGTAAGTGAATCATGAGTATAGACAACATTAATATTCACATTGTCCAGGATAAAGCAATGATCACTAAACTTAAGAAGAGCAAAGAAAATGTGACCCATTCTCAAGAGAAAAGAAAATGAACACTTGCTAACACCATGATGACTAGATGTCAGACAATGACTTAAAAAGTAGCTATTAGAACTCAGCTCAGTGAAGTAAAGGAAGATACTCATGATAAATGAAAAGATATAAAATCAGCATAGAGAAATAAAAGACATAAAAAGAACCAAAATAAAATTTTAGAATTAAAAACTAGATAATATCAAGCAATATCTGAAATAAAACATTCACTCACTGGCTTAATAGCAAAATATAGATGACAGAAGAGTCAGTGAACTTGAAGACAGATCAATAAAAATTATCTAATTGGGAAGAGATGCAAAAAAATTCACAACATGAAGAGAGCCTCAGGAGCCTATAGAATATCATCAAAATATCTGAAATACGGGTCATAAGAGTTTGCTAAGGAAAGGAGAATAAGGATGGGGCAGAAAAAAAAACTGCTTATAAAAGTAATGGCCCCAAACTTCCCATAGTTGGTGAAACATATAAATTTACAATTTCAGGAAGCATGGAGAACCCCATGATAAATTCAGAGAACAATATATCATTGTAAAACTGTTTAAAATGAAAGACAAAGAATAAATGTTAAGAAGCCAATGAAGAATAAATATTAGGAAGCATATTACATACAGGGCAACATCTATTTTGAATTACAATGGGCTTCTCTTCTGAAACCACAAATGCTAGAAGACAGTGGAGCAATATTTTTTAAATGCAGAAAGAAAATATAGTTAAGAATAAATAATTCTTACAACTTAACAGAAGAAAATGAGTTGACTTAAAATTGAGCAGTTTTAACAGACAACCAAAAACATATACTTATGGCAAATAAACATATGAAAAGATCAACATCATTATTTATCAGGGAAACTCACATTAAAACCATAATGAAATACTGCTACTTACTCATCAGAGTGGCTAAAATTAAAAGTGTGACTATAATAAGTGTAGACTAGGATGAAGAGAAACTGAAACTTTCATATACTACTTTTTAACCCCTTTATTGAAAGATTTTAAGGTTTAGAGAAAATTAAAATGACAGAAATCTGTTTGTGTCAAATAATCAAAAATGGCATCAAAATATGTAATTTTAGCTCATTTCTTTACACACACAAAAAGGTGAGGGAATAGACGATTACCATACATACATGTTACCATATCTGGAAACATATTTTTTTTCTTTTCAATTGCCATAAATCTTTTTATAATTACATTAGGCCATAAAAAACATATTAATTTCAAATAAGTTGAACACGTTTTTGAAACAATGTAATGTTATATAAATATGTGTGCATTCATTCATCTTTTAAAGCTACAAATATGAGCACTTTAAAATATTATTTTGTGTTGACCCTGACCTTCTGTCTGATATATAGGCTACTTATTGAAGTTGCTTTAAATTACACAATTCAAGTCTGAATAAGATTGCCTAAAATAGGAGAAATGCAAGTATATTTCTACTAGCATTCATTCTACTTAATCCAGTCCTCCCATTTCCAGAAATTCTTTACAAGTCATTCTTTATTGTTATTAACATAAACACTTATGTCTTCTGTACCCCACATATTCCACTCCTGCCTAGACCTTAGTGGTCCTTCAAATATCTCCTCTAGACTTTGTAAAACAGCAGTTTATTATAATGGCATAATAAATAATCAACATAAAAATATGATTATTGGAAATAATACTAAACTTGCCAATTGTATATTAATAATGAATCACTGAAAATCTCTATTGCTACTACTTTGGAACATTCTCATAGATCTCATTTACATTAGTAAGAAATGCAATTTGGGAAAGGAATGGCGATAATTTTTCTTCTGTAATTTTTGTCTAATTTCCAGTGGGGATGGTTTTCTTCTACAGCACTCTCACATTAGTCTTCCATACCTATTTCTAACACATGGCTAAAACACTAAGCTATGGAGTAAGACAGACCTTGGTTTCAATTTGAGATCATTCACTTTGTAACTTTGGGAGCTTGAGCAAATACCAATTACCTTGTGCTTTATGTCCCTCATCTGTAAAATGGAAATCTTAGTACATACATACCTTGGGATACACAGTAGAAGCTAAGTAAACGCTATTCATTATAATTACTGACCACCCTAATACTTGTCAGCAAAACAGAATCACTTCCAGTTCCAGTGCATTGGACAGATTTAACGTCAACAATTCTAAAACAGACAACAATGGAAATATTCTAGACTCTACCATGTGCATACCCACTCCCTTCCAACCTTCCAATGCTAAGTGTCACAGCTTGAAGTATTTGTTTTTAATACTTATTTTAAAAAAAAGTTTTTCTGTCTTGTTGAGTTTTTGCCACAAAGTAAGATTTCACCTCCAATGTCTTACTGTGTTAATATGTTGGGAGAAATTCCCTAAACAAAGAAGCTAGCAATTATAAAGTGTCACAACAGAACTGAGTTGGAAACTTAGGTCAACCCTGATACCTCAGAGTAGACTTGAACCAAACCTTAACAAAGATGTCTCTGAAAAATGCCTGACATTGTTTTAAATGAACTTTATTTCTTCTCAAAAGTCAATTCAAAAAACATAACAGCAAAAGAAGTATTATCTTTACCAAAAGGATAAGAAGTAAAATTCCTGATGAAAAATGATCACCTGTTATTTACACATTCAAAGGTTTTTACTGACTTTTATTTAACATGACATATTTTTGTCTCTTCTTATTAAAATGTCCAAGAATAAATATCTGAACTACTGTTAATAGTTAGTGAGTTAGTGAAACTTTAAAAAACTCTAGGTAAATTATAACAAAAGTGCATTGCTGCATCTGTCATCAATTCCTTGGAGGTAGTATGTTTTTAAGTCTTGACTACTTTTAACCAACCTTATAGTTAGATATTTAGTACACTTCTCTGGAAGGATTTCACACTTTTTCAGAGATTCCTACCCAATATTTTTGATAAAAATACTATTTTGACTTTGCACAATAATTTTTTGGAGGCGTATTTGGCATATCACTAGGTAGAAATGCTAGGATTTAACTGATGTGGTCTTGTGCTTCTCTGGCTGAGTTACAAGATAACTCTCAGGCATTTCTGTGAGTTGTTCAATAAATTCTCCATGGAAACTTAAAGGCAACTGTGTTGAAGTGCTCTTAAAAATGACTGACCATATCCTACTTCTTTTTCCCATAATTTGGAGAATGTGAATCAAAGACACTTCTCTGGTTTGTAAAATAACACAGGGTTTTAAAATAAAATTTAAAAGAGTAAAAGCATTCTCTGAACAGATAGTGGTAAAATTAACTAATTAACAAGTGGGCAGTACAGTAAAGTATTTATTCTTCAAGCCTATTCGGATATTTTTGTGCATCTACCATGTGTTAAGAACTCCTCTAGGCTCTTGTAGATAGGATGGAAGATAAAACAAAGCCTCTGCTGTCAAGAAGTTTCCCTTCAATTGATAAATTCCATGGAACTGGGATTAACTTTTCATTTTAATACACCAATGCACATAATTTTTCAAAAGGCCTTTTTTACTTTGTTGTTCTATCTGAAGAAATGGGAGTCAAAGCATTTACAATAATGAAGCAATCATATTAAATCGTTATTTCTAAGACTTTTTCAGCAGTCTTGAAACATCCATATAATCCATTTACCTCCTAAGATTAAAAAAATGTATATTGTTGGTTTTGCCTTTGTACACTGTATTGAAGCATTGCGGGGGAGCTTAGAATGAGATTATTTTTAAGTTTATTGAGGCTAAATAACAAGTCACCCATTTAGTATTTGGAAGTCAAGAAAAGATGATTGAGGTCAGATCAGATCAACACAAACACTGAACAGTTTCCATCTGATGGGCATACTTATAAAATGCAGGATAGTTTTATCAATATCATTTTTCTACTTCATTAGCTTTATTTAGCCTGGAGGCTGCAGAGCGGGACCACAGAACTCTTCACCATTAGTCCACTTCTATCAAGCTGTGAGGAAAATGGCAAGAAAACTTCATTAAGCCCTAAAGGGCAACCATGAATAGATCCACTTCCTTTCCCTGACTTCACCTCCAGAACTCTCTGATGATGCTTGATGCCCATTCAAAAAAGCATGCACTTTAATTAATAGAAATGTTCACTTACTCTCTTTCTATTGCATGTCTAGGAATTGTGCAAATGCCTCTTAGAATCTAGTGGAAGAAAATTGGGATTTGTCTGTAATCAGAGTGAACTAGATCAGGCAATTTTTTAATAGAGAAAATTATCTGGTTTATATCACCTAGACCCAATATGGAGCCAGATATGCAAAGAAATTTTGATGCTTGAGACACAAAATTGTTAAAGTAAACTTACACTTATCAGAATGGCAGAGTGGAGGGGAAAATGCTCATGTGGGTCCAGTGTACTTCTCCAATCTTTTTTCACTACATAGGATTTTAGATAGCCTAATGTTTCCCATGGTAATTCAACTAAAAAATATTAGACTCTTAATCCTCAGTTTCACCAACTCCTTTTTAAAAGAGTAAAATAAGATTCAGCTGAATCTGACTCAGATATTGAAACATGCTTCTCAGGCTCTGGTATCACTTGCTTAGTATTTCTAAAAATTTCTTCAAGGCTGAAACAAGATTACCATCATCATCATCTTTGACTCTAGTCCTTCACTACCATCCATTTCCTTTAAGAAAGTATGTATCGGGGGGTTAGTATAAAAATAGAAGAATTTTGGTGGAGTTGTCTAAGGTTTAAGCCTTTAAGTAAAATCTGAAATGGGTTTCTTGACATATTATAACATTGACCCCCCCCCCCCACCACCACCGCTATATAAACTCTTCTCTGAAGGGAAGTCAGAATCAGGAATCCCAATTGGCCAACTACGGTGCTGAGCACCAATATTAATAATACATTGCTGTTTGCCTAGGAACTTGTCAGCTATTATACTTTTAAAAGAGTAATCATATAATTCCACTCTTGTAGCCACAATCCCCTGCTCAGTTCTTTCCCTAGGATGGCATTAGACAGAAAGTTCCCCTAACTGAAAGCTTTTTTTCGATTTGATGTGGTAGCTGACAGCACTTTGGGGGAAGCAGGGCATCTTTAAAGTTTCAGTATCTTTTCAAACAATCTTTCTTGGCTTCCCCTGCCCCTTGGCTACTAAAAATCTGAAAGGCACTCAGCAAAATCAACTTGCAATTTCAAAGAGTTTGGCTGTTTTCAAGTCAACTTTGTTTAAAAAGAATTTAAATACAGTTCATCATTTGAAAAATATAAATTCGTACATTACAAATAACCCGAGGGCAGCCCCAGAATTTCTGGAGTGCTGAGAGAATGAGGCAGCCACAATGCATTCTTGAAGGTTGGGACACAATGTTAATTCAAAGCATTCTGTCAGTGAGCAAACCTGAAAAGCTACCAAATCAGCTGAAGTTTCTCTTTCCATTTAAACTAATTATGCTGAGAATCTTATAAAAGGACTTAGTTTAGTCAGTTGTTAAGCCAATGCCAAGGTATTAGAAATTGCAGGCAGGGAGTGAGGAAAACATAAGGAGAGGGAGGTAGAAGGTAGTGGTCAGGAGACTAGGAGGGTAAGAGTAAAGGGAGGAGAGAACAAGTGTCAACTATTTCAAAGAGATTACATCCAAATAAGCTGGATTGATAAAAGACAAATGTTATCCTTAATGTGTTTACTTTCACCCATCCATTCAATTATGTATCTTATTTATGAATCTTTTGCCATGTGTAGATGCTGTCCTGTATGCTGAGGGAAAAGCATAGCAAAGAAATATAATTTTACCCCCAAAACTCCTATAATCTTGCAGAGGAGACAGAAAATACGACTGGTAGAGAGAGAGAAAGATGATAGATAGATAGATAGATAGGCAAACTCAAAGTTATCATGTGCACTGACTGAGGAAAAATTGGGAGATAGGGGTAGGGGATTACTGAGGAGATGAATTTAGGGAGAGATGCGTACGTCAATGGAGGAGATGTGTGGAGAAGAGAACAATCCTATCAGAGAAAAAAAAACCATAGCAAAAATATGTGGAGGGAAAACCATAATCTGGAAATGATGTAAGGTCTAAGGTGGTAGAAATGTGGTGTACACAGGAACTTGGAGGAAGAGGAAAAAAAAGGCAACTTGGGATCAGATTTTGGAAGATTTTGTTACATTAAAAATATTTTGCTTTTAATCTCTTGTTAATTATAAGGCAACAAAGACTTCTAAAATAATAAGTGCTTTTATCAGCTCTTCAGCTACAGAAAGAAAACTCTGACTATGTAGTGCACAGTATATCCGATGGAGGAGAGATGAAAATAAAAATCAACAATGTTCATTGGCAGTTGCAATAATGTAAAAGAGAATCAACACAAAGGGAATAATACAGTGGAGGCAATACATTAGCGCATTCTCTCCTCAGACTTGCCTAATGTAAAATTTGCTTGCAATTCTTATTAAATATATATATCTTTCCATGAATCTATCATGGGATCAAAGATATTTTATGTCTGTGAGTCTGAGATGGAGCTTAGGAATTTGTTTAATAAGTAGTTCAGATAATTCTTACCCCCAGGGTAAAGAGTAAGAGTAATTCTTTCCCTGTGGGGGAAAACTAAGATAGAGGGCGCGCAATCAGAGTTACTTAAAAGGAAACTCAAAGGATTGTGCTAAGGAGTTGCAGGGGTATGCCAAAGGGCATGCGGATATGAAAAGACCCCGTATTAATAACGTTACACAGTCTAAATATAATTAAGAGGTCAAGTGGGTTGGATGTTGGGTGGATTTAATTGCTTGTAAAATTGGATGATTATAGTAGGAAAGGTAGCAAAGAAGCAAGTAGACACTGAGGTTTTGAAATATAACTTAAGGAATTATAAAGTAGCACAAAATGGATTGGCTTTTGGTATCACCTTCCCCATTTACGGTGTCTTTTTATGCTATGGTTAAATAGAGACCATAAACATTTATGTTTCCTACATAAAATTAGTGAAAATCCCAGATTTAATATTTACATGCCTAGATTCTTCTTTTACGGAGCACAGGCTCTGGACGCACAGGCTCCGTGGCCATGGCTCACAGGCCTAGCCGCTCCGCGGCATGGGGGATCTTCCCAGACCGGGGCACGAACCTGTGTCCCCTGCATCGGCAGGCGGACTCTCAACCACTGCGCCGCCAGGGAAGCCCTCTTCTTCTTTATTTGCTGGAAAAGTTTCACATTTAAAAGTATATAAATCTCAGTGTGATACAGACATTTGCTTCTTTTCCTTGTCTTGAAGGTCTGTTTCCTCTGACTTAGCAGTATATGCAGAAAGTTGAATCTTATCAAATTTTTGAGCTATCTGCTTAGGAGAGACTTCTTTGCGCTCACACTGTTCCCTTGTGTTTGGAGCTCCAGCCTGGCTTGCTACTTGCTGCTCCTGCCACCATGCAGTGTGAGGCTGAAACTCCTTTATTTCCTAGAGGAAGTGTGCTTGATAGGAGGATGCTCAAGCTTCAGATCTATCAGTGCTGACATGGACAAGTTCTGTGGAAGGCGCCCCCATCTTTGCATTTTCTCCATGACTATGCCTCCAGGCTCTGCTGATACCAAATACATTGCTTTAATGTAGTGTGGCAAGTTAAAGAAAGATTTTAATATGGAAGAAGATAAATTCGTTTGCTTAAAATAAAGAAATTTTTCAGGGTTCAAAGTACAAATTCAGAGGTTTACTCTTTGTAAGGGATGATCCCTTGAGTCATGGGTAGATCCTTCAGTTTCTAACTTGAGGCACCTTTTCTCAGCTGCTTAATGTTACAAGAGAGTCCATCTCCAAATACCCTCCACTCTTAAAAAACTTCCTATTTTCTTGACTGAGGTCTCTTACTCTCTGAATCACTCCTCTTTCCTATGTATGTTTCCCAAAGTTTGTTTCTTCAATTTTTCAAATTAAATCAAAGGCTTTCCTCCACATTGCTCAAGGGAAGATTTTAGTTCTGAAGAACAATGTAGAGTCTAGCCAATTGAAGAAGGTTATATTTCTGTGAGATCGTTCCTTGTTTTAGAAACAGCTGATGAAGCTTAAGATTGTTGTTTGATTTCTTAAGTGATTTTCATTGCAGTCTGCCAGACTAAAAATGGAACTGTTCTATTTTCTTACTCCGCTTTAGTCCATGATGCCATTCTATTTTACAATTTTTAGAGGAAGGAGTCTCTAGAATATCCATTTCAGGAAATGCTTGATAAAGCCATAAATTACTTTAAAATACACCATTACTATATAAATCAGTATCCTTAAAAAAAGAAGGAAGATAAGATTGCAGATAAATCTCAAGTCTTAATTTTTAACCATATCTGCTTCAAATTTTGGACCCTCATTCATTCCTTGGGTTTAAATAATATTGCCAACTTTCTATGCATCTTTCTGTATTTTTAAATATATGTTTATATGTATTCACTGGATATAAATACAAGTGAATTTATTACTTCATTTCTGAGATGACCAGAACTTTATAACAAACACAACTGATTGTTCAAACTTTTTGTCATCTTTAGAGGAGTCATACGGAACTACATCTCAAAACGATGTATCATTGGAGGAAAGGTAAATGATGTATCTATTGGATTCCTCCAGATTCCCATCTCCCAATGGCCAAATACCTCTGCATTTTTAGGACTTGTCGTATTCGTCCTCCACGCAGCCCCTATGGTAGGTAGAAGTCTCTCTTTGTAAGTCAATTTCAGCCAGTGCGCAAGAATCCAAGTAAAGGGCATGGAGACACTGGCTCCACATATGAAGACCCTTGTTCTTTAACGATGGCTTATAATGCTTGACTAAGTAAAGTAAAATTTATTCTCAAATATATCACAAGAGGTTTGGACTTGGTCTAACAATCAACTGGTCTAATGCCATCAATATTCTTATTGAATTTATACAAACAAGTAATTTAAGAGGAAAAATAAAGGGCTTACTCATGTGTCCATCAGAAAAGAGAACATTAAAAATATTACCAACAACTTCAAGTTAATAACCACAATCAAATTTCTTTCATCAGTCTATTCCAATCTGAGTAAATAATTCTTGTTCCTCTGGATCTTAGGTCAGTAATTTGCTTTCATGAAGTATATCTGCTTCTAATCTAAAACACGTTCTGGAAATCCTAATCTAGACCTCTAGTATTGTCTGAAAGTTGTTTGAGCAATGTCTGCTCAGAGCCCTGTACCAAGACTCTTTATTATGAGTCACAATTCATTTTTATTTTTTTTTCTTTTGTATTTTTATTATGATAAAACACATATACCATGAGAGCAAACCTATAGAATTTTTAAGTGTAAAGTATTGTGAGCTATAAGCAAAATGTTGTTTAGCAGATCTCTAAAACTTACTTGTCTTGCATAACTGAAACTATACTCACTAAACAGCAGTACCACATTTCCTCCTCCACCTGTTCCCTGGCAACTGCCATTCTACTTTTTGCTTCTATGTGTTTGTCTTCTTTAGATATCTCATATGAGTAGAATTGTTCTTCTGTAGTGGCTTATTTCAGTTAGCATAATGTCTTCTATGTTCATCCATGTTGTCACATATGACAGTATTTTCTACTTCTTAAAGCCAAATAATATTGCATTATACACACACACACATACACACATACCATATTTTCTTTATCCATGCATCGGTTGATAGACAGTTAAAATAGAACTACCATGTGATCCAGGAACCTCATTTCTGGGTATTTATCCAGAAGAATTGAAACCAGGATCTCAAAAACTCTATTATTTGAAGCACCAACTTCTAAAAGTACCCCGTACAGCACTTCCATAAGGATCTGGGACTGATCTTAGCTGAAGGTCATTTTATGCTTCATAACTTTTGCTTCAAACAATCTTTAGGCAAACATGAGAGGAAAACAGAAACTATTTTCTGATGGTAGAATTGAATGTCTGTGATAAACTTATAATAACTAATAATAGAAATCAGGACAGTAATATTCTTTATTTGGATACAATGTACTTTATAAAGACTTGATTAATTTTCCCTTTAAAGATAAACACACATTTTGGAGAAAACTACCAGGGCTGATATCTGAAGTACACAACCTTTAAAATATATCTGTACTAATAACATTTTGCCCAAACAGAAATTGATGTTACTACTATATCCACTGTCCTATTTCTAGGCTGTCTCTAAATTTGAAGGTGAGAAATACTGGAATTTGATCATTCCCAATGCGTGAAAACAAACACTTCTCCCCTGGTCCTCACAATATTCCACACCTATGGTAGGTTACATTACAAAGAATGACACCCACTCTTAGCCTTTACTTCAGAATGCAATTCTTGTATTTCTTCAACAGTGCATACAAAAAATACCTAAAGAAGCTCATATGAGCTCATTTCAATTTGTATATTAATTTTAAATCATATTTCTCCCTCACAATGTTTATAATGGTGTGCAAGACATTAAATTGTGCTTATATTTCTATATGACCCATTATTCTCCATAGTGGGTATCTCCTCAGATTGTCTACCTGGCATCTCAATCTCCTAGGACCACCCTCGTTCACTGCCATTCACATAGCCATCATGAAAAATGACATATTCTTGCATGTATCTACCCCTGGCTGTGTTTAATAGGCCCAGGGATTGGCATTTGACTTGAGTTTCACCAAAAATTCTCTTCCCTAGAATTTTTGGACTTGTGTCAGGTATAGGCACATCTAGCAGCAAATTATGTTGGGTCTACAGCTTGCTATATGACCACCTTATTGCCACGTGAATAAAGCCAATAGGCAATGAAGTAGCATAAAGCTCAGGATCTGAGAGAAGTAGAAATGAAACATAGAAGCACAAGGTTCAAGTTTTTGGTTTCAGTGTTTGCTGAGGGAACACAGGTGTTATATCCGTGGTCACACAGCCATTATGTAGAAGAACTGGTTCTGACACAGGTAGCCTCAGTCCATTTCAAACTATTCCACTAGCATAAGCTTTAAGAGGGCAGTGATGTTTGTCTTGTCTGTCCACCACTCTATCCCCAGTGAATGGAACATCATAGATGCCCAATAAATAATTTTTTAAATAAATGAATACCTATGGTAGATTCTACTTATATTATTGACCAAACTTAAGCTTCTCCATCCAAAGGGTTGAGAGTAGCAGTACTAGCTGGCACAGATACACAGGGATCTTCTTTGCGTAAAAATACAAAATCATCCTGCTTAAGACCCTGTATTCATGATTAACAAGCATATTTTGGTACGACAGCAGCAAAATATGACTCTGTTTATACTAATTCCTTACGTAAAATAGTTCTTGTGTACTCTCTAAAATGCATTTTGATATTATGACAATCTCTAAGGATAATGGCACTTAAATAAATACTTGCTGTGACATTTAATGGGTGATAGACAAATGTCATCTTATTACTACATGCACATGCACACATATACTTTACAGGGACTTGAATTGTTTAATTCAGGTTTGGCCTTTCTTACTATTACCGTTTCCTAAGTTAATATGTTTTAATTGTATGAGTGTCAGTGAGTCAACTGTTGATCTTTTTAGAAACTACCACACAATGGGGGGGATAACCTAAAAGCATGCATAATCTGTACATTCTACTTATATACAAACATGACTGTTATTTTTTAACACAATTTAGGCAAACTGAGCCATGCCCTGGCTAATATCTAGTGAGCACTAATAACATACTTTGAAAATTGAAACACAAAAATGGCAGAGACGAAAGAAAAAATGATAGTCAACCAACACACGTTAAAATCTGAGGGAAAAAAATGGCAGCTTTCTCTGTTTTGTTGCATTTATTTAAAGAGAAATGATGAGACTGCCCCATTAAAAACAGTAGAATGGAGCAGAAGAAAGGGGGCCAAGAAAGAAACTAGACCTGTCTACTGGAAGAAGAGGCTGAGAATAGCCTGCTGAAGTTATGGAAGTTGAAGGGTCTTGCCCAGCCAACAGGTGGCACTCTCTAAGACATGTGGCAGCAAGAGAGGAAGTTCTCGACAAAGAAATGAATGGCACAAGAATAAGTGAAGCAGGTGAAAGGCATCTTAAAAAAATCCATCAGGAAGAAATTCTGGTTCCATCCTAGTGACCAGAGCTCAGAAGCAGAACTCAAGACCCTCAGTGTCAAAGAATGAGGATACTTAGTACCAGGGGTGGGATATCGAGATTAGAATCCAGAAAGGAAAACTGGAGCATAAGGTCATGATTAAAAATAAGGCAACATCCCACGGAGTAGAGATAGGGTGCAAGGTCAGAGCAAGAGTACAAGAAAGGAAGTGTTTGATGCTGAAATTCAAAGAGGCAGTCTAAAGCTCTTTAAACTTTTCTTCTTCTGGTCAGGATGGGTCCTAGATGGGTATCAAATGGTCAGAGATAGGAAGGGTATGCAGACCAGGGATCCAGGATCAGTATCTTACAAAGTTTTCTTAAATAGTCAAGTTAGGGTGGGTGGTAGGACAAGTGAGACAACTGTAAAGCAATTTAGCACACATTTTCATTGTTGAGCAGATAAGTTATAATTCCGACTTTGTCTCTCATTAACTGTATGTCCTCAGACAAAGAAGTTACTTAACCTGAACATAAAAAGTACATACTTCATTTATAAAATGAGGAAAACAAGACTATCATTGTTTTGAAGATGAAATTGAGTTACATAATACATATAACCCTTTAGCACAGTTGTACACAAGCAGTTACCTATAACTAGCCACATTAGTATATGAGTACTTACTAAAAGTTAATCAGCACTTAGGCCCATACAAGGGTTCGTAAGGTTAGCTAAGAACCTGCTACAGAATTGCGTGTGGGCAACATTAAATAGGAACCTTTTTAGGAAATTTAAGCTAAGTTGAAGTTTTTATTAATTTTGTCCCAGCCATAACTTGTGTACATGGTAACTATAATAGTAAATATGCTCTTCATCTTTTGAATTTCATGCATATTATTATTAAAAAACAAGTATCTGTCTCAAAACAATGCATTATAAATGTTAAGGTTTTGTTTGTGTTTTTTTTTTGTTTTTTTTTTTACTATTACTCATTACTACTTGCTTTTGAACATTTGATAAATTATCTCTCTATGGTTAGTGGCTTCTGTACACCTTTCAGATGTTTCTAAATTAAAATAATAAGAAACAGTGGTTCTTAGACTGCCCATACAAATTTAGTTTTCCAGCATCATGAAAATGATGTGGATTTCAGATTCATCTCCAAACTAAATATCACCTTGTAATTCTCATGTCTATATCATGGCAGTCTCCCTGGGAGCAGGTTAGCCAGGTTTTGCCATAACTTGCTAGAAAACATCTCTACTTTCACAACAAATGATTCTTAAAAATAAGTCTTTAAATGGAGAGAGAAAGCAGAGGAAGATATTGACTCTTTTTCCTTTGAAATACATCAGTTTTAAAATTTCAGCTGGCTTCCGTAATTAATATTATTATGAGTGCTTTTTATGAGAAAGATCATTCTTGGAAAAATGATCGAGTCATTTAAACCAGTAATAGTAATAATATACTTTCATAAGGATACATTTCTAATTATATTTCCCTTGTCTCTCAACAGGCAGTAGTCTGTTCAGGCTATTCAGGGGAATTTCTAGGGTTCTGTATTCCAGTTTGGCAAATCCAACAATAAAATGCTTGATTCATTCATGACTAAATAATATAATTCCTGTAAATAATTTAGAAAAACACTTAAAATAAAAAGGATTTACCACTGAAATTCAGACAGAGCTAAGATAAGCAAATGCTATCAAAAGAGGGGGTGAAGGTAAAAGGTGTTTAATTTACTGGGAAATATAAGATAAAAAAATAATCTCAAACTTGCACCTTTACTCCTATATGTTCCTACATCAAGTAGATATTTTTATGAGCATGTATAAGTATTTTGGTGATTCTCATTTATAAAAGCTACTCAGACTGACTTTTTATATTGGGTTTTTTTGTTTATCTTGGTAGTAAATCACCCTTTTAGATAAAACTTTCACTACCTATACATTTGAATATTACCACTGGGAAAATACGGTACTTCTAGAAAAATATTATAATTTTAGATAAATATAATTATTTCATACATACACGTACATCTAATACTATAATTTTATAATAAAAATGTTACTTTACTTTGGTGGGATTAGCATTTAATTATTTAATATAAATAAAATTAATTCTGTAATGAAAGATAAATGGTAAACATTTTTCCACACTTACTCTAATTTGTCAAAATATAAATTTCTAAAGTTCTAGTTGAAAAAAATTATAAACACAAGATAAGGAAACAACACATATTAAGTGCGTAATATGTCTCTGAGCTTTACCTATCTTAAACCACTCAACCCTTAAAACATCCCTGGTCAGGTTGATTTATTGTGCATATTTTATAGATGAAGAAACCTAAATTTGAATTGGAAATGCTACATGCTTAGAATTACAGTCAGTAGAGATGCTGGTATTATTAAGAAACTGAATACAACCTGAAAAATGGATGCATTATTTCTATTTTTTGCAGATGCATGCAGGTATGCATGGATAAACCACATGGGCCAGGACAAGAGTGTGGCTAGAAGTGCCCAGGGAACAAAATTGTAAGGGGAGCTTGCTCTCAGAGCTGTGAGAGTGCAGAGTCAGTCCTGGCAAGACCTGAATAGTGGAGGCTTCCTTAAATTGTGCATTCTAGACGCATCAATTGCCATAACCCAAAGAGTAGAACAAGCGTGTTGTCAAATCTTAGTTTGCATTTATTGATCTTTCTTCAGCATTTCTGACTCTGTTTTCCTTTTAGAAACCTTGGCCACTGGTACAGCCTTTTGATCAAAAACTTGCTTTCAAAAATCAGTTCTGAATATTTGCAATGGTACCTTTTTTTTCCTCTTTCAAAATGAAAGAACAGAGCATCAATTACCTGCAAATAAAACAAATACCTTAAGCCTTTTCTCAATACTAGAAGTTGACCTTTACAGAAGCCAGAAGTTCATGGACAAAAGCAGAAAGGAAACTAACTTATGCTGAGGGCCTATTCAGAGTCAAGCACTTTGCTCACCACTCAATAGATACCTGTTGAACATGTATAGTGTGGTAAGCATTATCCTAGACACTACAGATAAATCAGTGACAAAACAGATAAACATTTCTGACCTAAATAGAGTGTACATTCCAGTAGGGGAGATAGAGACAATAAATGAGTAAATTATCTAGGTTAGAGTACACTGCTATCCTTAGACTCCCCAAACCACTGGGCACTATTAAGAAGCCTCCACTGCAGTGCTTCTCAGGAAACACCCTCCTTACAGGGCAAGCAGTTTACAGGTCTAAGGGGCTGGCTCATCAGGAACCCAGGCATTCCCCCCACCCATCATGATTCTTGTACTCAGACCCCATAATTCCCGGTTCAAAAGGCACCAATCTCATGCCCAGAGAGTTCTCCCTGTGCGTGCACCTGTAGACCAAGGAGCCAAGGGTTCCTGTGTACAGCAGGTACGCTCAAAGCTTTGACCTGCTGTATGGGAAGAACATAGGGGTTCTCATGGTGAGGAATGGGGCCTGAAGAGGGACAATACAGGGTTCAAAATTTGAGCTAGAAACTGGAACACTAAGGAGCCTGGTAATTTAAATGCAAAACTAGACTTCAAGGTTGCTGTGAAGCTAAATTTATCAAGGCGGACAAATAAAACACATTTCATTTAATATGTGTTACCTTGATTTAAAACAGTTAAATATTTATATTTACAGTATGTGGGTCACCATTTGTACCCTTGACCCAGGCCTGGCAATCATTAAACGTAGACCAGTTAGAAAAAATAAATGTCATAGAAAAATAATGCAAGAGTGAAGGAAATTAGGTTTAAAATATGGAATGGGATTGCAATTTTAAACAGAATGCTCAGAAAAACATTCACTAATAAGGGGATAGTGGAGCAGAGACCTGGAAGACATAAGAGAGTTAATCATGCAGTTATATGGAGGAAGGGCATCCCAGCCAGAGAGAAAAGCTTCCCTAACTAAGAGAGGAGTGTAACTGGAGAGCTTGAGGTTTGAGGAATAACAATCAAGCCAGTGTCTATGGAATAGATGAGGTGAAGGATGGATAGTAGGAGACATGGTCAGAGACATGGGAGACAGGCACAGCATCATGCCATTTTAAACACTCTGGCTTGTGTCTTCCAGAGATAAGGAGCATTTGGAAGGTTTGAAACACAGGAATGACTGAAATCTGACTTAATTTATTTTGAAGGATCATTCAGGCTATTTTAAAGATAATTCAACACTATGCATTGAAAATAAGATTTAGTGGGTAATGATGGGAGATGGGCAGCCAGTTAAGACGTTATTGCAGACAAAAAATTATGATGACTAAAATTTGGATGCTAGCAGTAGAATAAGACAGAAGTGCTTATATTCTGGATTCTGGATATACTCTGCACTTTCGAAGCAAGGAAACTGAAGCTCCTTTCCAAACCAAAACCCTGAAAAGAATCTATGATTGCATATCACTTACAAGTCCTACTGATTTACTGAAAAAGTGGTATAGTTATACAACAAATTAAAATGGTTATCATATATGATTCGCTACAAGTATGAAATTTTAAGTATATTAGTAGGGAAGTTTCAGTGTATGTAATATATAAATTTTAAGATGTGTACAATGATTTGCCCAAGATGTACATTATCCTGCCAGTACACTGGCCTACTTAGGTATCAATGTAATCAACACTAGAAAAAAAAATAAGTTTAATTTATTTCAGGAGTCATGTTGTTTGTTCATTTATATAATATACTGCAATGAAAAGAAAGGCACTAGGATGGAACAGATTTAAATTATGATCAGAGCTTTAAAATATTTTAAAAAGCACTAATTCTTTAGACAGAGAAATGATAAGTTGGCCACAAACAATTTTGTAAAAAAAAAAAAAAAAGTTATTTTCAGTATAAATACTATGATAGGCAGAATAATGACCCCCCCAAAAAATGTTCTCATCCTAATCCCTTGAACCTATGAATATTTTACATCACATGGTAAAGGAAAATCAAAGTTACAAATGAAGTTAAGGTTAACTTTATGGAATCAGCCAAAGGTAAGACAGGATCGTATTTCGGATTATCCAGGTGGGTCCAATGTAATCACAAGGTCCTTATATGATGGAGGCAGAGGCACAGGAATCCGTGCCAGAGAATATGTGATAATAAAGCAAGATTGGAGTGATTTAATATGATGTGATATGAGCATTCAACCTGCATTCCTGGTTTGAAGACGGAAGAGGGCCATGAGCCACAGAAGGTGAGGACCTCTAGAAGCAGGAAAATTTTTAAAAAACAAAAAATAAAAGAGCAAATTATCCCCCTAGATCCTTCAGAAATGAATGCAGTCCTGCCAACACCTTGATTTGAGCCCAGTGAGACCCATTTTGGATTTCTTACCTCCAGAACTGTAAAATGATGAATTAGTGTTGTGTTAAGCCACCAGGTTTGCAGTAATTTGTTATAGCAGCCATAGAAAACTAGTAAAAATATGAATCTAGTGTGTATCGGATTGATCTATGGTTACAATTGTAACTATTTTAGCTGAAACTTTTGAAAAGATTTTATTCTTGATAAATGGGTTGGGCAAAAGAAACACAATATACTTTCTAGCAATGGGAGATTACAAAATATCCTGTTGATTTGTCCTCACTTCTGACTAGTAAAAATGCCTCTACCCCGCACCCCTTCTATCACACCCCCATGAAAAAAGAAACTAATTTGAACACATGTAATCACAACTCTGCCCTCATATATATTTCAGGTTTAAATTTTATGTAATCTGTGTGGATGTAAGAAATTAATCTAAAATGGTCTTGAGTTGGAATTGTGCTTTGCAGAAACAAATGAAGACCATTCTCCTAAGAAAGTATCTTCATTTGAGGCCCCTCAGAATAGCCTCATATTATATTAAAATGAATACAACCACAAAACTTATAAACAGATGTGGAAAGCTACCAATATGAAAAGCCAGCAAGAACAAACATAGAATTAAATCCAAACTACTTCAGACCTGGAATTGTCAACTACAAAGTATAAGTATATATAAATAGAGACATAATTTAGGAACATAAAAATTCAATCAAGGATCCAAGATTATAAAAATGCTCTAGGAAAGTTTCAAAGAACAAAAGAAAAGTTCAAAAAGGAAAATCATAATTATAGAATATAAAAATCCAATAATAAGACAAAACAGCATACTGAGCAAAGCTGAACAGACAATGAAGAAAACAAAGTTAAGAAAAAAAATTTGAAGAGGTCAAAGAGAAAAGGCAGATTACGAATCAAGGAACCAGTTATGCTGACAGTGGATTGTTCAAGATTATTAATAGAAGCCAGAAGATGATGGGGTGCTTTGTAAAAGTTCTGAGAAATAATAACTATCAACTTTGAACTATGTGTTAAACTAAATGATCATTTTCACATAAGAAAACATTGTCACCAATAGATCTGCAATTTAAAACAAAAGAAAACAAAACAATTACTGATAAACTCAGTATAGGGCTTCCCTGGTGGCGCAGTGGTTGAGAGTTCACCTGCCGATGCAGGGGACATGGATTCGTGCCCCGGTCCGGGAAGATCCCACATGCCGCGGAGTGGCTAGGCCCGTGAGCCATGGCTACTGAGCCTGCACATCCGGAGCCTGTGCTCCGTGACGGGAGAGGCCACAACAGTGAGAGGCCCGCGTACCGCAAAAAAAAACCCAAAACTCAGTATACTTGATAAATCAGGATTTGGAGTAAAATTAATGGTATGCAAAGGAGCTTAAACCTGTATTTGTTATATGTTATCAAACTAGTTGGATCATCAATGACTATCTTGCAATGCTCTGTAGATCTTTATGTCTGAGAGACCTCATCATATTTTAAAAAGTGATTGTAATATGAGAAAATGGACAATAAAAACACAGTGTCTTATTAATGACAATTTAAGAATACTCTCTAAGAATTTAAAGGAAGAAAAAAATGCGAAAATATAATAAGTTAAATTGAGTGGTACAGTTTCAATTGATACTTAGAATTTGGAGTATTGAAAGTAAATAAATGAAAAACAAGCAAAGGCACAACAGAATAATTAACTGAGTTGAAAACCACAGTCTTATAAAACACTAGTAGGCAAAAATTTAAGGAAGATATTCGGAACTATAAGTGAGGTTGATGTAATTGATATATTAGTACCTGCAGATTTATTAATACCAATCTTAACACCTAATAAATGTACACTCTAACTTACATTTTGTATTTTAAAAACCCCTCATAATCCATCCATCTACTTATCTATCACTGCATATATACATGATATGTACAAATATATATTTATATATTATAAACAAATATTATATACAAATTCATATATATTTATTTATTCATTGATTTAATATTGTATTGCCTATATAATAAGGAAACTATTCAGAGGACAAAAACGAAGTGAATGCAAGAATTGAACGGGTAAAATTAAAGTTGAACCTTCTGGCTAACCTAAGAGTATCTTTTATTTCCTGGTAGCCTTTAGCTTTTTTCCCCTTGATTTTGCAAGACCCAGTGGACCAAACACAAAATCAGGGCCCACCCTAATGGGGTTACCCTACATAAAGCCAAGACTCCATAAAATGTGAACTAAGAAAAAACAAAAACAATCCTATAGAAGAGGGTAGCATGGAAACTTACAGACTTTGACATTGGGTAGAAGAAAACAATTAATCTAACAAGAAATTTTTAACTACAAGTAGGCTTTGTGCAGCACTGTGTCCCACAGTCAAACTCAGGATGAAAATTACCCCTTAGCATCTGGTAGAAATAAACACAAATCCTCTCTGCAACAAATATACCTTAAACTAAGGTCTCAATTCTCACACCTGTCAAAATGGCTATCACCAAGAAGAACATGAATAACAAGTGTTGGCAAGGATGTGGAGAAAAAGGAACCCTTGTACACTGTTGGTGAGAATGTAAGTTGGTGCGGCCATTGTGGAAAACAGTATGGAGGTTTCTCAAAAAACTAAAAACAGAACTACCATATAACCCAGCAATTCCAGTCCTGGGTAGTTATCCAAAAAACAAAACAAAACACTAATTTGGAAAGATACATGCACCCAGATGTCAATAGCAGCATTATTTACAATTGCCAAGATATGGAAGGAAACTAAGTGTCTATCAACAGATGAATGGATACAGGAGATGTGAGATATCCACACACACACACACACACACACACACAAAATGGAATCATGGAATACTACTCAGCCATAAAAAATGAAATTCTGCCATTTGCAGTAACATGGGTGGACTTGGAGGGCATTATGCTAAGTGAAATAAGTCAAACAGAGAAAGAGAAATACCGTATGATATCACTTAATATGTGGAATCTAAAGAAATACAACTACATAATCAATATAACAAAAAAGAAGTAGACTCATAGATATAGAGAACAAACTAGTGGTTTGTGGGGAGAGGGGAGGGGGAGGGGCAATATAGGAGCTGGTGAGTGTGACATACAAACTACTGGGTATAAGATAGGCTCGAGGATGGATTGTAAAACATGGGGAATAGAGCCAGTGTTTTGTAATAACTGTAAATGGAAAGTAACCTTTAAAAACTGTATAAAAATTTTAAAAAACTTTTTTTAAATTCTACAGAAAAAAAAATTCTAAGAAGAAATGAACTCATAGTCAAAAACCACAAAACAGCTGAGGACACAAAGTACCATGTGGATGAGCCAGTAGAAATAAGAGGTGGTCTTTCAAAGACTTCAAGGAAAGGGGTCAGAATAAAAAAACAAGAAAGGCTGTCTAATCTCTGGTGGAGTTTTCTTTCAGTATAGAAATGGTGTAATATTAGTGAGGGTAACTTCATAAAGTTTATCTAGATTTAAGTTTTTTGATTCTAAAGTTACATTAAGTTGAATGTTGTAATCTTCTTAAATATGTTTAATGTAGTAGATTTAAAGGTCTGGAGGAGATATAGGAGAATGTGGGAATTATCTCTCATGTGTAATTCTCATTCCTTTGAAAATTCAGCAGTCTGTCCCCTTAAAGATATAATGTTACAGCTCTAGGACTTTGTATCTCCAATTCACGGTCAAGGATTTGAGGTGATGCTGTCTTGTTAGGAAGGGAACCTCGAGGAGTCCAGATCAATTTTATCATGAGCACATTACTTTTCGTTGCAAAATAATCAAGTGAGCATAGCCTAGGTCCCATTTCCTAGCTAGATAATTGCCAGATAACTTTGCAATATGAAAAACAAAAAAAAGGATATAATTTTAATGAGTGCTAGATAATTTTACAATATGACAAAAAAAAAGATATAATTTTGATCATTAGTCTGGCACCTTTCCAATTAACATTCACATTTTCCCTTCCAAAGGCTGCTCCCCATATACACACATGAAAACTGGGAATAGGTGGGAGTAGTAGTTGCTGCTGGTGCTCTGCACAGACCCCTCTATTGGGACAGTGCATCTAACTCCCAACTTCTGTGACTGTTGTCTACTAACGGCCCATAGTTTCCCCTTTCTGAGAATGGCCCAGGACCTAGAGGAGCCACTTACCAAGAAATGCCTAGGAAGTTATACCCTCTCACAAGAGGCAGTAACAGCCAACGGCTGATTGAGTTGGAAGTACAAAGAGTTGGCCCCTTGCCTCAAGGTATGACGATTTTGTGGTGGTATTTATTTTGCAGAGCTCTTTATGAACTTTAGCAAAATCCATACCTTTGCCTGGCTGCTTTCCTTAACCTGTTTCCTTCACCCTATTACAGGTTTCACCTGTGAGCCCTCCGTCATTAATGACTTGCACAAGAATCATCATCTCAGACTCTGTATCTAGGAAACCCAAGCTAAGAAAACATATTATGTTAAAATTGTTGTAGACTCTTTGTTATGTTAAACTGTATGCTTCCAAACATTTGGGAGCTACTCATGTTAGTACTCACAACATAGGCTATTACTTGTTCTTCCTCCCTCTGGGACACTCCTTTAAGCTACGTAGATACAATACTTGTCATGAGTGTATGTTTGTGTGTTAAAAAAAATCTGTATGTAAATATGTTTATAAATATGCATTAATAAACCACGTATATTAATCTTTGAGTAACCTTCTAATGAAATTATCTAGCATATTTGGACATTCCCAGGCAATATTATTTACTTTCTACCAAAATAGAATAGGCCGCTTTGAAACTTTAAGGCAAAACTCAATAACAGGTGTGTGTGTGTGTGTGTGTGTGTGTGTGTGTGTGTGTGTGTGTGTGTGTGTACTATCTTCAGCTAAAGATTGGCTGTTCAGAGAAAAAGGTATCCTGAGCTGTTTCAAAATGTTGCTATTTCTACAGCTCATCATGTGAAGAAATCATGTATTAGAAGAGGCATAATTAGAATAAAAACACAAAACAAAGATTTTTTTCATAAATTTGAGGCAATAGTAGAATAAACATTTTCATAAGGAGATATGTTTAAGTAGAAATTTCCTCAGTTACAATGAACCATACCATGAAAGAATTAAAGATTATTTATTTTTAAAATAAACCTCCATTTTTTCCCTATTTCTTCCTTTGAAAGTTCTTGGACTTTATTTACACTGCTTTTGTAACTCTAAAAATGACTGCACCAGTTCTTTTTAACCATTTCACCTGATTTTGATGTCCAAGAAAGCACTGTCTTAATTAAAGCTCCCCTGTGCATTTGTCAAATAGTGAGGCTGGAGGCGGAGTCAAGATGGCGGTGTGGGAAGACAGGGAGTTAGCGTCTCCCCACAACTAGGATGCCTGCCGCTGCTGGTGGGGACTCTGACGCCCAAGGAGATGGGAGGAACCCCAGAGCGAACCAGTGGGACATAGGGGGACTGAGGGGCAGGTGGAGTGGTAGCCAGACAGGATCAGTGCCCCTGAGGCTGGGGAGATCAGGAGAGGCAGGTGGGAGGGACTCTCCAGAAAGAGTGGGAGAGGAGTGGAGGGCGCAGGCTGGGGAGCCTGCTAAGCTCCCAAGCCAGTCCCCCTCCTCAAAGCCCCATCCAGGCCACATGGGTCCTGGGGGTATAGGCGGGAAGCTGGAGAGATCAGGAGAGGCAGGCGGGAGGGGTCCTGCAGTAGGAATAGGAGAGTAGCAGAGGGCACTTGCCCCACCCACTCAGGGTGGGGGAGCCTGCTGAGCTCCCAGGCCAATCCCCTGCCCTCCAAAGCCCCCTCCAGGTCACATGGGTCCTGGGGGGCACAGGAAGGAGGCCAAGGGGAGAAAAGGAGAGGCAGACGGGAGGGGCCCTCCCAGACCCCAGAAGAGAGGAGCAGGAGAGGAGAGGAGGGCGTTTGCCCACCCACTAGAGCCCAGGAAGCCTGCTGGGCTCCCAGGTGAGGTCCCCTGCCCTCTGAGACCAGGGGTGGGGGGCACACCTGGGCCCCATCTGTTCCTTGAGCCTAAGCTCCACCGCCACACAGCCCCCAGGGCCTTTTCCAGCCCTGTGGGACCAAGGATAGGCCCCGCCCACCACCCAAACCTCACCCTTGCTTAGGTGCCGCCCTCCACAGCCAAGGCCTTCCCCCCCTTCTTTTTTTCTTTTCCCTCCTCCTCTTTTTTATTATTGTGGTACTGATGTACCTTCTGGCTGTTGATTCATCTATATTTTTATCTTTACATTCTTCCTAACATATCTGTTAGTTTCCTAGTCTAATTTAATTTTTAATTTGTTAGTGTTTTTTTTTTTTTTTTTTGCCACCCCATGCGGCTCGTGGGATCTTGGTTCATGAGCCTGGGGTAGGGCTGAAGCTCCTTTGGTGGGAGCTCCGAGTCTGAACCACTGGACTAACAGAGAACCTCAGACCCCAGGGAATATTCATCAGAGTGAGGTCTCACAGAGGTCCTCATCTCAGCAGCAAAACCCAGCTCTACCCAATAGCCTACAAACTCCAGTGTTGGAAGCCTCAGGCCAAACAACCAGTAAAACAGGAACACAATCACACTCATTAAAAAAAAAAAAAAAAAAAAAAAAAGAATTGAGACAGCAAAAAAACATGACACAGATGAAGGACCAAGGTAAAAACCTACAAGACCAAATAAATGAAGAGGAAATAGGCAATCTACCTGAAAAAGAATTCAGAGTAATGATACTAAAGATGATCCAGAATTTTGGAAACAGAATGGAGGCACAGATTGAGAAAATACAAGAAACGTTTAACAAAGATCTAGACGAACTGAAGAACAAACAAAGAGAGATGAACAACACAATAACTGAAATGAAAAATACACTAGAAGGAATCAAAAACAGAATAACTGAGGCAGAAGAACGAATAACTGAGCTGGAAGACAATAACTGCTGAGGAGCAGAATAAAGAAAAAGGAGTGAAAAGAATTGCAGACAATCTCAGAGACCTCTGGGACAACACTAAATGCACCAACATTTGAATTATAGAGGTCCCAGAAGAAGAAGAGAAAAAGAAAGGGTCTGAGAATATATTTGAAGAGATTATAGTGAAAAACTTCCCTAACATGGGAAAGGAAATAGTCACCCAAGTCCAGGAAGCCCAGAGACTTCCATACAGGATAAACCCTAGGAAAGACACACCAAGACACATATTAATCAAACTAACAAAAATTAGATTCAAAGAAAAAATATTAAAAGCAGCAACTGAGAAACAAAAAATAACATACAAAGGAATCCCCATAATGTTATCAGTTGATTTGTCAGTGGAAATTCTGCAGGCCAGAAGGGAGTGGCAGGATATTCTTAAAGTGATGAAACAGAGAAACCTATAACCAAGATTACTCTACCCAGCAAGGGTCTCATTCAGATTCTATGGAGAAGTCAAAAGCTTTTCAGACAAGCAAAAGCAAAGCAATTCAGCATCACCAAACCAGCTTTACAACAAATGCTAAAGAAACTTTTCTAAGTGGGAAACACAAGAGAAGAAAGAGACCCACAAAAACAAACCCAAAACAATTAAGAAAATGGTAATAGGAACATACATATTGATAATAATGTTGAATGTAAATGGATTAAATGCCCCAACCAAAAGACATAGACTGGCTGAATGTATACAAAAACAAGACCCATATATATGCTGTCTACAAGAGACCCAATTCAGACCTAGGGACACATACAGAGTGAAAGTGAAGAGATGGAAAAAGATATTCCATGCAAATGGAAATCAAAAGAAAGCAGAAATAGCAATACTCATATCAGATAAAATAGACTTCAAAATAAAGACTGTTAAAAGAGATAAGGAAAGACACTACATAATGATCAAGGGATCAATCCAAGAAGAAGATATAACAATTACAAATGCTTATGCACCCAACATAGGAGCACCTCAATACATAAGGCAAATGCTAACAACCATGAAAGGGGAAATTGACAGTAACACAATAATAGTAGGGGACTTTAACACCGCACTTACACAAATGGACAGATCATCCAAACAGAAAACAAATAAGGAAACACAAGCTTTAAATGACACAATAGACCAAATAGGTCTAATTGATATTTATAGAACATTCCACTCTAAAGTAGCAGAATACACTTTCTTCTCAAGTGCACAAGGAACATTCTCCAGGACACATCACATCTTGGGTCACAAATCAAGCCTCGGAAAATTTAAGAAAACTGAAATCATATCAAGCAACTTTTCTGACCACAATGCTATGAGACTGGAAATCAATTACAAGAAAAAAAACCTGTAAAAAAACACACATACATGGAGGCTAAACAGTGTGCTACTAAATAACCAAGAGATCACTGAAGAAGTCAAAGAAGAAATTAAAAAATACATAAAACGAATGAAACGAAAACACGACAACCCAAAACCTATGGGATGCAGCAATAGCAGTTCTAAGAGGGAAGTTTACAGCAATTCAATCTCACCTCAAAAAACAAGAAAAATCTCAAATAATCTAACCCTATACTTAAAACAACTAGAGAAAGAAGAACAAAGAAAACCCAAAGTTAGTAGAAGGAAGGAAATCATAAAGATCAGAGCAGAAATAAATGAAATAGAAATGAAGAAAACAATAGCAAAGATCAATAGAACTAAAAGCTGGTTCTTTGAGAAGATAAACAAAATTGATAAACCATTAGCCAGACTCATCAAGAAAAAAAGGGAGAGAATGCAAATCAATAAAATTAGAAATGAAAAAGGAGAATTCACAACTGACACTGCAGAAATACAAAGGATTATAAGAGACTGCTACAAACAACTATAGGCCAATAAAATGGACAACCACGAAGAAGTGGACAAATTCTTGGAAGGGTACAATTTTCCAAGACTGAACCAAGAAAAATTAGAAAATAAAACAGACCTATTACAAGTAATGAATTTGAAAGCATAATTAAAAATCTTCCAACAAACACAAGTCCAGGACCAGATGGCTTCACAGGCGAAATCTATAAAATATTTAGAGAAGAACTAACACTGATCCTTCTCAAACTCTTCCAAAAAACTGCAGAGAGGGCTTCCCTGGTGGTGCAGTGGTTGGGAGTCCGTCTACCGATGCGGGGGACACGGGTTTGTGCCCCGGTCCGCGAGGGTCCCACATGCCGCGAAGCTGCTGAGCCTGCGCGCTCGGAGCCTGTGCTCCGCAGCGGGAGAGGCTACAACAATGAGAGGCCCACGTACCGCAAAAAAAAAAAAAAAATTGCAGAGAGAAATACTCCCAAATTCATTCTATGAGGCCATCATCACCCTGATACCAAAATCAGAAAACAATATCAGAAAAAAAAATTATAGACCAATATTACTGATGAACATAGATGCAAAAATCTTCAACAAAATACTAGCAAACAGAATCCAACAGCACATTAGAAGGATCATACAGCATGGTCAAGTGGGATTTATCCCAGGGATGCAAGGATTCTTCAATATATGCAAATCAAACAATGTGATAAACCACATTAACAAATTAAGTAATAAAAACCGTATGGTCATCTCAATAGATGCAGAAAAAGCTTCTGACAAAACTCAACACCCATTTACAATAAAAACTCTCCAGAAAACGGGCATACAGGGAACCTACCTCAACATAATAAAGGCCATATATGACAAACCCACAGCAAGCATCATACTCAATGGTGAAAAACTGAAACCACTTCCGCTAAGATCAGGAACAAGACAAGGATGTCCACTCTTGCCACTCTTATTCAACATAATTTTGGAAGTCCTAGCCACAGCAGTCAGAGAAGAAAAAGAAATAAAAGGAATACAAATTGGAAAAGAAGTAAAACTGTCACTGTTTGCCGACAACATGACACTATACATAGAAAATCCTAAAGATGCCACCAGAAGACTACTAGAGATAATCAATAAATTTGGTAATGTTGCAGGATACAAAATTAATGCACAGAAATCTCTGGCATTCCTATACACCAACAATGAAAAATCAGAAAGAGAAATTAAGGAAACACTCCCGTTTACCAATGCAACAAAAAGAATAAAATACCTAGAAATAAACCTGCCTACGGAGGGTGAAAGACTTGTACTCAGAAAACTATGAAACACTGATAAAGGAAATCAAAGATGACATAAACAGATGGAGAAATATACCATGTTCTTGGATTGGAAGAATCAATATTATGAAAATGACTATACTACCCAAAGCAATCTACAGATTCAGGGTAATCCCTATCAAACTACAAATGGCATTCTTCACAGAATTAGAACAAAAATCCTTACAATTGGTATGGAAACACAAAAGACCCCGAATAGCCAAAGCAATCTTGAGAAAGAAAAACGGAGTTGGAGGTATCAGGCTCCCCAACTTCAATCTATACCACAAAGCTACAGTTATCAAGACAGTATGGTACTGGCCCAAAAACAGAAATATAGATCAATGGTACAGGATAGAATGCCCAGAGATAAACCCATGCACATATGGGCACCGAATTTACGATAAAGGAGGCAAGAACGTACAATGAAGAAAACACAGCCTCTTCAATGAGTGGTGCCGGGAAAACTAGACAGCTACATGTAAAAGAATGAAATTAGAACACTACCTAACACCATACACAAAAATAAACTCCAAATGGATTAAAGGCTTAAATGTAAGACCAGACACTATAAAACTTTTAGAGGAAAACATAGGAAAAACACTCTTTGACTTAAACCACAGCAAGATCTTTTTTGACCCACCTCATAAAGTAACAGAAATAAAAACAAAAATAAATGAATGGGACTCAATTAAACTTAAAAGCTTTTTGCACAGCAAAGGAAACCATAAACAAGACAAAAAGACAACCCTCAGAATGGGAGAAAATATTTGCAAATGAAACAACAGACAAAGGATTAATCTCCAAAATATACAAAGAGCTCATGGAGCTCAATATCAAAAATACAAACAATCCAGTTTAAAAATGGGCAGAGGACCTAAATAGACATTTCACCAAGGAGGACATACAGATGGCCAGAGGCACATGAAAAGATGCCCAACGTCACTAATTATTAGAGAAATGCAGATCAAACTTACAATGAGGTATCACCTCACACCAGTCAGAATGGCCATTATCAAAAAATCTAGAAACAATAAATGCTGGAAAGGGAGTGGTAAAAGGGAATCCTCCTGCACTGTTGGTGGGAATGTGAATTGATACAACCACTATGGAGAACAGTATGGAGGTTGCTTTAAAAAGTAAAAATAGAATACCATATGACCCAGCAATCCCACTACTGGGCATATACCATGAGAAAACCATAATTCAAAAAGAGACATGTACCCCAATGTTCATTGCAGCACTATTTACAATAACCAGGACATGGATGCAACCTAAATGTCCTTTGACAGATGAACAGATAAAGAAGATGTGGCACATATATACAATGGAATATTACTCAGCCATAAAGAGAAATGAAATTGAGTTAGTTGTAGTGAGGTGGATGCACCTAGAGTCTGTCATACAGAGTGAAGTAAGTCAGAAAGAGAAAAACAAATACCGTATGTTAATGCATACATATGGAATCAAAAAAAAAAGGTATTGATGAACCTAGTTGCAGGACAAGAATAAAGAGGTATACATAGGGAATGGACTTGATGACATGGTGTGGGAGGGCGAAGCTGGGGCTAAATGAGAGTAGCATCGACATATATACACTACCAAATGTAATATAGTTGGCTGGTGGGAAGCAGCATAGCACAGGGAGATCAGCTCGGTGTTTTGTGACCACCTAGAGGGGTGGGATAGGGAGGATGGGAGGGAGGCTCAAGAGGGAGGGGATATGGGGACATGTGTATGCATATGGCCTATTCGCTTTGTTGTACAACAGAAACATGGTATTGTGAAGCAATTATACTCCAATAAAGATCTTTTAAAAAAAATAAAAAGTCAGGCTGGATTCAGGCCTCATATTTAGCACTACCTTGGGCTCTGGGAAGTTAGCCAGTACAGTAGAGAAAGAAAGATGTCTAGGGCCAAAAAGTTGCATTTACTAAGCAAAGAGCCCTTATATTCTAGCTCATTAGCATTTTATGCATACATTCATGTAGCCATCCATTCAATAAGCATTCCTTGAATATTTAATATACACAGAGAACTATATGAGAGTCTGAGTATTAAAGATGGACAAGGCACATTTTATATTCTAAAGGAATTGCAAGTATAGAATTGGAAGTCAAATATTTAATAATATATCACAAAGTATCATCTGCTAAGAGTCACAGAGGCAGTATAAGCAAGTCCCAAGGACCCCAAAAGGAAGAACAAGAAAAGAAAATAGAGGATTATTCAAAAAAAGGGAGGGAGGTTCATAATTTTTCTCTACTCTGGTTAATCAGAAATGAGGACATCTCTTACTTAAAAAAATAGAAACTGAATATACACTTTCAAGTACTCAAAATCACACAGAAAAAAGTTAAAAAATAAAATCACACAGACACACAGAACAAAACAGTAGGTTAGTACATGTGAAAAAAGTGAAAAGTAAATTTTGAGGGCAGGGAAACCCACCCTCATTTGGTTAAAAAGAAATGGAAAGGAGTATTTGAGCTATTTTAATGGACCATCAAATTTCTGTATCCTGTGATACTTTGAAGCACCCATGTCAGATGTAGAACAAATGCTGTCAGGATTCTGTTCAATTTCATTTCAAAGCTTTTAAAATGAATTTTTGACTAGACCTGAAAACTTTTCATAATATTCATTTAATCTGTTACTGTTCTGTCCTGGGACTAAGGGTCTAGGATTCAAGGATAAATACTCTAACTTGGAAAAAACCTAATTTTCCCAGTCCATCAAATGCCCAGCTATGTTCCCTGGATATCTGGTTGAGTAGTTTTTTTTCCTAGACAGTCTTAGAATTTTCTTTTCTTCAATTGTAGGAATAATATGAAGACTATATTTAGGGTGGTTACAAATGAGATGTTAACCTCATTATTTATTTTATTTGCATAAATAAAATACAGCATAGAATTCTCCAAGTGATTATTATTAGGTTTTTTATATTTTTTAACTGGTTTTTGCCTACTTGACATATCAATTATTAAAATATGTATATAATATCTCTAGGGTAGTAGATTAATCTCTTTCTCTGTAGTTCTGTCAAATTTTGTTTAATTTTGTGGGTATACTGTTACATGCATACAAGTTTAAAACGTCTCTTCCTGGTGAATTAAAATGTTTATAGTTATATAATGACCCTCTTTATCTTGATAAAGCTATGTCTTTAAATATATTTTATATTAAAATTAACCTGACAATAATAATTCTCTTTTGCCTAATTATCTCCAGTATACTGTATTTGTTTTTTTTACTTTCAACCTTCCTGGTGCTTTATTACATTTAACTTTTGTATGCCTTTTGTATACAGCCTCTTTTAAGCAGTTTTATTGAAACCTTTGTCTTTCCTTTCTGTGAGGATTCTGTTTGCTTCTGCCATGCACCCATGCACCTGAGGGCATTATTCAGGGCTACTTTAAACTACATTCTCAGCTTGAGGTGTTCTGGGCCACACAGGTAATATGAATTTTTCTGCCAATCATCCTGAGGGTTAGATTAAGTTGACCAATTCTTAGGGATAATTTAACCTATTCATCCAGAACCAAGATTTGAGACTGGAAAATTTTCTTGCATCCCCTGGAAAGTTGGGCAAGTTTTAAGTTTACTCTGAAATCTCTGAGGTCTCATTTATATGGAAGCCTAGGTGATATTAAATATTAGGAGTTAAATAAATAATTATCAAGACCTAGAGTCCACATTATACTGGTGGAATTAAAATTTCTCTTCTCAAACATTTATTGAAGACCTAATAGGTTTCTGTATAATGCAAGATAATTGAACCAAATCTTTAACAGGCTTTTCAGTCCAGTTGTTGCTTGTCTCAGTCATTTTACTACACATGCAAGTGAAGTAAGGGATTTATATTCTTGCAATTAATTCATGCCGTTTTCCTGCTCCTTGCTTGTTCGCTTATAGAACAGGTTCGGGGGAATGAAATCACGGAAGGCAGAATGTCATCTTGATGCTCCATAAAATCAAGACTCTTCAGCGATCCTTAGCAAATGGACTTCCATCATTTATCTGAAGTTCCCAAGTATTCTGCCCATTCCCCTTCTTGCTTTGGGCTCTTCTGAGTTCAAAGTTGGTTTACTGCTTTTACTACCTCCATAGCATCTCTCTCCAAAACTTCCTTTCCCTAATATCAATTCTCAAATTGTATTCAAATTAGTCACCATGAATATACAAACTTACTTTAAAGTCCTCATTTCTAAAACGTGAGTTCACGTTTTTCCCCTCAAGGACTATCTGCCCTATGGTCACATGGTGCTCTGCAAATACAGAGTCCTTACTAGAGCATATTAAGTATACATTTTTACAAAGTACAATACGCAGTAGACATTTACAAAGGGGAGGGAAAGGGAAGAAAACTACCAATAATGAGTCTTAACTCTGCTCTCAATTCTATTTTTCCATAATTTTCCACTGCCCTTTTAATCTTGGAGTTTAAAAGTATATTAGAGTTCATGTTATATAACCCCTCATTAAATGTAAAAGATATTCTGAAATATTCTAATTACATGGTTATTTATGTAGCCTATTCCTGACACTTCCTCTAATATGCAACTCACTCAGTCAGGAGAGAATCACTTACATTGCTAGCCTGCTCTAAGTGTAACCTTTTTTTATAAAACAGAATATAGTTTATGTCTTTTATCCCCTCCCCATTTTGATTCTAAACTGATAATGTGAAATTTCACAAACATTAGTTACATTTGTTTCAAATTCTTCACAGTTAACAACTAAGGTTAGAATACAATTTTTATCAGACCTACTCAACAACCCAGAAGACATCTTGAATGTTTAGTGTGTCAAATACCAGCTCTCATCCATTCAGACTATATGTCAAGTAGTCCCAATTTATGGATTGAATGTTCAGCCATCAGTGGTTCTCAATCCTGGCTGCATATTTTGATTACTCAGGAGTCAATTAAAAATATCCATCCTTGGACCCATCACATGCAAATTAAGATCTCTGTGCACAAGGACTGGGACACTTTTGAAAATTTCTTAAGTGATTCTAATATGTGACCATGTTTGAGACCCACAGTTTTCATAAAGCCTTCAAGTTCCATCAGTAGTTCTTAAGGATTTACTGCTTTATAAGACTTATTCTCATAATTCTGGTCAAAACTAATTTTCCCCCTAGAGATAACTTAATATGGAATAATTTTTTTTTAGTAAGGGTATTTCTTATTTGAAACTAGTGAAGCACTTCAACGACATACTGTGTTTTTTACCACACAGAATTTTCTTTCTGCTCCCATTTTCTTCTCTGCTTTCATCCAGCAGCCTAGAGATTTTCTGATCTCTAGTCCCATCATAATAAGAAATTATCTACTATTAATTATTTTCCTCTTAAGTAGCATTATGTCAAATCTATGTTTTTATATTCTGAAACACTGCATTATCCATTAAAGAATGCCATACTCATTCCCTCTCTCTCTCTCTCATAATGCATTTATTTCTCTGATTCCGAAAGTTACATGAGTCATTGCAGATAAGTTGGATACTACCAGAAAGTACTTAGAAATCATTTTTTTACATCTTTGAGATTCTTTACTCACGGAAATAGCTTTGGGGTTGTCTTGGTAATGTTTTCTATTGTGCCTATTTTTATAGACTTAATATTATATTTGAGTATTTTTTGTGTGCTTTACCATTTAGCAATGTCTCATGAACATTGTGCCATGCAAATGTGCTGGCAAATTCACCATATTGAATTCACATGTTGAAGTTCTAACCCCCCAAAGTGACAGTTTGAAGATGGGGCCTTTGGGAGGTAATTAGGTTTAGATAAGGTCATGAGGGTAGGCTCTTTACGGTGAGATTAGTGCCCTTACAAGAAGAGACCAGAACTGTACACCTGAAACTAATACCACATTGTGAATCAACTATACTCCAATAAAAATTAAAAAAAAAAAGACCACAGCATGCAAGTGTGTGCACATTTGCTCTTGTTTCTCTCTCCCTCCCTTCTTCCCTCTCCCTCTTTCTTCCCCCACTGCTACTCACCGACTTCATAGAGTAGGTGGTATTATTATTAAAGGACAGTCAAAGTTTTATAAAGTGGTGGTATCATTTCACACTCTCACCAGAAAAATCAGAACCAGAGTGTGTGTTCCTTTACATCCTTACCAACACTTGGTAGGGTCAGGCTTTCTAATTTTAGTGATAAAATAGGTGTGTAGTGGTATCTCATAATTTTAATGTGCATTTCCCTAATAACATCACATTGAGTGATTTTTCATGTGTTAATTGCTAACCATATATCTTTTTGGAAATTTCTGTCCATATGATTTGTAGAGAATCCTCTCCAGGAAACAAATTAGCTGGCAACCAGATCATGGAACTTCTCAGCCTCCAAAATGGTGAGAGATAAATTTCTATTATTTAAGTCACCTAGTCTATGGTATTTTGGTATGCAAACCCAAGCAGAGTAATAGCACATGGCATTCTGTTTTATATTTTATCTATTTACCCAGGGTTATTTTAAAATTGTCTGCTATGATAAATAACCTCACAATAAACATTTTTATGTATAAAGATTTAACTGTATTTCTGAATATTTCATAAGGAGTGATTTTTTTTCTCCTTCGAAAGGAACTTCAGGCAAACAATGATGAATTCCAAACTAGAGCATACTATCAACCTTGCAATATCAATGTTTAGAGCTACCTAAATGGAAATAATTCTGTACTTTTTTTTATATACTATTCAAATCAACTGTTTATGGGAGGCTGTCTTGTATGTATCTTTTTCAGTGCCCACTCATATTTACATTTCAATTTTTATCACATTTACAAATATGTTTCTGAAAAAAATTAAGTAGGTTCTTTAACACAAAACAGTATTATTTATTTCTTTTTCTTTGCAGATCTGAAGATACAAAGCATATGCTTAATGAAGGTTTGATGAATTAAAATAAAAAAGACGAAGAATATTTTCTTAATTTATCACTTTTCTTATGTTTTCTTTAAATAGTGACTGTTTAACAGACAAAAAATTAGTACACGACATGCCACTTGCGCATTATGGGACAGAATAATTGAAACAGAAGATTTAGACTGTCACACAAAACTAGGAATGTTTAGTTTATTTCAGTAACATTCCTCCTATCTTTACATACAAATGAGCATAGCAAAATAAAATATATTTATTCTTATTGCTATGTTTCAACATAAAAAGAAGACTCTCTCCCTTACTAAGTAAAATACTATTGATATTTTCTCACAGTCACCATAAATTAAGCCTACACGTGACTCAAAAATACAATCCAAGATATTTAAAACTATGTATTTCCTAAATCCTTGTGATATTAATTTACCCGGCAATTTGAAATCTTGGAGTAACTAGCATAAGCTGAAACTCAGAGTTCCTCAAATCATAAATGGAAAATGTACAAGATGATAGAATTTATTTTCATTTCTGAATTGTAAACAATGCATATGTTAATAATGCTTGTTACTGATCTCCTCCTACATTCTTTCCAGTGGAGAGTTATTCTGGCTTAAATTACGTAGCCTAATGAGCAGTAATAGAACAGCTACTTTTTAATTCACTTGGAAAATGTAAGAGAATGTAACTACCCTGAAACATGACGACAATTCTATACCTAAGCAGTAGATTCCAATAGGTTTGCTGACATTTTGTTTCTCATAACTCCAGGCTTTTACATTTTTAACCATCAAGCTCATCTTTATCCTAATACATATCTCATTTTAATGTTTATCTCTAATTAACTTTATAGCATCAGCTGAACTGCCCCTAATTCCTTACCAATTACTGAGATAATCAAACGAGCTAATTTCTGTGAATCTACTTTCAGTTGTTACTTTGGGCCAGTAATATAGTCAGTATAACTTTTTAAAAAACCTTCTCTGTTAAATAATCCAAAACAAGTATTTAAAAATATTTACAATAAACTCTATTTACAAGACTATTTATTAGGTATCCCAGTCTAAAAATTCTAGCCTGTCCATAAATATGATAATTTTAACATTTGCCATCTATTTCCTTCCCAGAAGTAATACTCTCAGCAGGCTCACCACTTCTGACATTTTCTTTCGTTTTACAGAGATAAGTGGCATCCTGGAAGTGCCTTCCCTTCTCCCCATCGCATTAGCATTCATAATATTAATTGCCAAAAATTACCAGCTGCAAGACGTTTTATCTAACAAAGATGCTCTATGGCTTTCTCAAGACAATTTAGTACCATTTATGTCCCAAGCAAACACTTAGGTATGTAAATAGGAAGAAGCCCACAGTATAATTAATATTTAAAAGGTAAAATGTCAGACTCAGCTAAGCAATTTTTTAACACCTTTCATCCCTCCACCCTCTTTGCTTTAACCACATGTTCAATCCTAGAGATGAGCTCTGGGATTTTACTGAGAAAGCTACAATTGATCACAGCTAAGTGTTTTGCTATAAAGTGCCAACAATTACTAAGGCATGCAGTGCTGAATTCAGGTTTCGGAATGAATATATTTAACTCTGAAATTTCTATTGCTCATTTGAATATTTCCATTTAAATAATATATTTAACCCAAGACAGCAAACTATTTAAGTTGGGATAACAACGATATAAATCAGGGTCAAGCAAGCCAGAAGTAGTTGGCAGGGATAAAATTCTTCACAGTTTGATACATATTGATTAATTACCTGCCAATAAAAAGCTGAATATTGCATTTGTCTTAAAAGTACAATGAATTCAAATTACCTCTTTAACCAAGAGGTCATCTTTATTCAGA
Organism: Phocoena sinus; assembly: GCF_008692025.1. NCBI lineage: Eukaryota > Metazoa > Chordata > Mammalia > Artiodactyla > Phocoenidae > Phocoena > Phocoena sinus. Next base: position 73,919,029 of record NC_045768.1, on the reverse strand, counting down.
TGTGTTGGTGATTCACGAGCATCACATCAATTTCTGTTACGCTTAGAGAACTCACTGAAGTTAAAGGGTCTCTTCAAGTTGGAAAGATGATTTACAGGAAATAACATATATGCAATTATCTGCAATATTTACTTATTATAAAAGAGGGGGAGCATTGTGACTTATTTGGAATTCTAATTCCCAAATCAAAAGCCAAAGTTCTTGAAAGTTTCCAGCTCTTTGAAGGAGCTGGGAAATAATAAAAGAATATGCCATAATGGAAATGGAAATCACAACTTGAAACTGAAAAAAATACAGAAGAAATAATTAGGTAAAACCAGTTCATCCTATAAAAAAGAAAAGAAAAGAGTTTGGGTTTTAGCAAAATACTCAGAATGAGTAGGAGTAAGTTAAAACCAACAATAAAGCACTCCCTGGATATCCTGGATCTAGGAGGTGAGATAAAAATGAAGCGTCAGAACAGAGGCACAGGATATTTCCAAGAAATCCAAATAAATAATTGAGAATAATGTGCAAAAGTGAAGACGTACAGAAGGGATATCTTGGTCATTTCAAAAGTATATTTCTTTAAATCTCTTATACATAAGCATATGTTATTTTCTACTATAATAATGTTTTTGTTGTTGTTTTAACATAATTCTGCTACTTCAAAGTTAGTATCCTGATTGCCTTCAGCATCAGTATCTTATTGTAACAGGAAAATTATTCCAGTGTAGCAGAAAGTCTTTTTCTTAAATGTTAAGACACAGTCATAGGTTTCTGTGACATTGTCAATTATCTGTAACATATAAGGGACTGTAGCTCTAGAAATGTGAACTCTAACTTAGTTCCTTTTTATCACCACATATAACTATGAAACAATTTCCATATTTTATAGAAAATTGTCTTAGGTGATTTATACACACTCCTCTATTAAAAGGAGAATGCTAAACCTAATGCCACTTTCAATGTTTAACACTTACCATTTGCAAAATCTATTATTTGGCCACAGTATAGAAGAACTGAATGCATTACATATAAATTTCTAAATGGTCTCACCCCAAACTACTTGCTTTAAAAAAAAACTTTTGTATCTACGATCTTATTCATCTCTCTAAAAGATTATCAGTAATCTTCCCTTGTAACAAGCTTTGAATCAGCCTTTAGCAGTCTCTACCTCAATTCAAATTTCTTGTCTATGATTTAAGAATTGAAAACACAAATGGCTAGAATTATTTGTAAAATAAGGAATAAATTATCTCTAAGTGAGTGCCTGAGGGGTTTATATATATAACTGTGCACATATATGTGTATATATAAATACATTTCCCAAAACTTATGTTGTCTTCTCAAGCATCTTTAAAATAGTTATAGCAATTGTCTGAAGTTCCCATTAGTTGAGTTTGCTTCATTAAGTAAGGTGTGACTGAACCCTTTTTTTTTTTTGATATAGCCTTTTAAGAATTCTACAATTACCAATAATAAATGAACGGTGGCTGTTTTGATACAAACATCTCTTTAGTCCATCTATTTGCTGAACAGTAGCCTAAAATGAGGCATAAAGAGCCACACAGCAGGGCCTTAAGTGTAGCTAATCCAGAGAAATCAAGATTATCCTGAAAGGTTAAGTGATCAAGAATAAGAAAGTAAATGACCCAATTAAGAATTGGGTAAAAGATCTGAACAGACACTTAACCCAAAGAAGGTATATGGATAACAAACACATTAAAAGGTCATCAGTGAAATTAGTCATTAGGAAAAGGCTATTTAATACCACAAACTATATTATTTGACCAGAGTGCTATCATCAAGTTGATATGTCAAGATATAAATCAAGGTCATGCAAGTTAGATTCAGATGGCAAAAGAAAACACTTCATAATTTGATAATTATTGATTCATTACCTGTTACCCTAAAACACTATATATTCCATTCATAGAAAATTTGAATCCATATTATGTCTGTTAACTGAGA